>NC_140590.1:1674417392-1684262392 GCF_964204655.1 Triturus cristatus
ACACGAACCTTGGAACATCATACACACGTTTCATGTTCAACTATCAACACATGCAAAAATAACGAATCTTTGAGAAAGCATTGCAGTTCATCACCACGTTTCACGCGCCACTAGTCAACACGTGTAAAACTAATTGTGGAACACTGGCACTAGCAACGGAGTATCGTTCCACGTGTCAACTGGCAACACGTGAAAACCCGGCATTCATTTACAAACGTGAGCAGCCTAGGGTATTTAAACCGCTCACATCAGCACACACGCGCTTGGTCTCGTTACTCTGAGAGACAACGCGCTTACCTGCATCTGCTTCGGAGATCGGCTCTTCCGTTGGTCTCACGGTGCTCCAGGCAATCCCCGTTTCCCGCTGGAGCTCATACAAGGCTGCTTCCGCAGAGCATTCCTTGTGATCCCGACGTATCGGCGGCATTTCCATCCGCTTCAGCGCTTCCAGTGACATCATCAAGAACCTGAAAAAGAAACAAGCACAGATAAGTTTAACAAAACAGACAGCTGTCAATCGGTGAGTTTCTTTAATCGGTTTTACTTACCTTGAGGTAACTTTCAAAAAGAAAAGAAGCAAGAACAAAAGACTATTTGAACAGTTCATTGATACCATTTTGTTTCGCTTATTCTGGAGAAGCTATCCAGGAGGACATAGTGATTTTCTTCATGTTGAAAAGGCTGATTGAACTGGTTTAAGCCTTAAAGACTCTGAGTCATTGTTTATGAACATTATTACCACACATGTGTTAAAATGTTAGAGGTAACTAAAAGTGTGGAAAACATTCATCAACAAGCATTGATAATTGTGGGTATATCATAATTGTTTTCGTTTGCAGCTACCCTAGAAGAACTAAAAACGACAGTTTTCACATTACGCACTACTTAAGAAGAGTTATAGAGAGAGTTCCAAAATAGGTACATGCAATAATCGATGTTTATTGATACAATTGTACAATTCCAATTAGTGTATTCATTACTCCTAATTTATGTATTTCTTCAGATTATTGAATTCCGGTTGCCAGTGAGTCTTCCCCTTATGCACAAATTTTCGGAGCAGCCCAGAACTTAGAAGCACCCGGTTTCCAGGAGGACTATCTCTCTCTCTCTCTTTCCTCCCATTCCCCTTTCCCTCGAGGACTTCTCGGGTGACAGAGTTAAACTAGTGTCTGGACCCTGGGAGTTTTCGGGTGGACTGGGGTTAGCTCGTCGTCATAAAGAGCGAGAGATACAGGTAAGCGTCTTCTCTGACAGATGACACCCTGAAATTTTCTCCCAAGTTAAGGTGTGTTGGGACCTATTGCCTTGGAAGCAACACCACCCCTGCCAGCCGGTGAGCAGTCTGTCAGCGTAATTTTTGGGAACAGCAAAGCAACAAAACTGCTAATTCTTTTAAAACATTTCTCTAGCTTTTTGACCGTTTTTTAGGCCTGGGTGTAAAATTTCACTCTGCTTGTGGAATTGGCAGAATTCAGGAACTCTGCGCTTCATGGAGAATGCAGAATTCCCGATAAACTCCACATTCACTCAAAATTGAATTTATTTTCGGTTGGTGTCCTCAAGCAGAGTTTTAGCATGCATTGCTAAATGTGGCAAGTCTTCCTGAGTGCTCAAGATCGCCTGCAAGATTTCCTGGGTGCTCGCGAGCACCAGCAAGATTTGCAGACAGCCTGAGAGCTCTTGTAAGACTTGCTGGCTGGTTAGCGTGGCTTTAGGCTGCACCTGCAACATCCGGCACCTTTTTTCTAAAGATAATGGGTGCAAGAGGGCAGCAGGCACTGCAGCTGCATCCTTGAGCGGATTTTCTCCTCATGGTGCTGTTCAGCTGCAATTTTGTTAAAAACATAGTGTGAACAGGCACTTTGAGCAGCTTCACCAGCTCACAGAGTTTTTGGGGCACTTCCCGGAATTCCGTGTAAGCGAACTCCATGAGCTCCACCCAGGCCAACTGTTTTTGTATTTGTCATTAGAATTGTTTTCTCTACTTTTTGCCGTCTTGTTTGAAAAAAAAAAAAAAAAATACCAAATGTTAAAAAAATACATTAACAGAAAAAAAGAAGAAAACAATTCTTGTCAGAACTGCCTTTCATGTTTAAAAAAATTAAATAAACTGTATGTCTGTGTACATATATATAAAGAGGAGTGGTTATATAAGAGTGTGAAACTGTGTGCAAGTGGCTGCATGGGTGACTGATTGGATGTGTAAGTGTCTATATAGGTGAATGACTGGCTGTCTGAGTAAGTGGCTGGATGAATGAGTTCCTGTATTAGTGTGTGAGTGACGGTGTGAGCGAGTTAATGCATGAGTGGGTTTATGAGGTAATAAGTGAGTGTATGATGTGCTGAATGAGTGAGATAGTGAGTGTGTAAATAGTAGTCTGAGTGTGTGAGTGAGAGTGTAAGTGGTAGTATCAGTGTGGGAGTATATGGGTGAGTACGTGCATGTGTGAGTGGCTGTATGAGGAAGTTAATGGGTGTGTGAGTAAAGGTATGTATGAGTGAGAGGGTGTGAGCAGCTGTGTGGCTGAATGAGTGGGTGTGTCAGTAGCTGTATGGGTGAGTGAGTATGTGCATGAGCGGCTCTATGTGTGCATGACTAAGTGTGTGCTGGGCTGCATGGATGAATGAGTGGCGGGAAGCTGAATTTAGCACCAGTACAGGGAGAAACAGAAGGGTACACCATGTTATTGTAAATACGTGCATCCCTGCATGTTCTAAAGTGACGGATAGGGCCTTAGCAATTTTGGAGCTAACCTGCGCTCTGCCACTTTCTTATACATATATCCCTTGGTTGTTTTTCTGGAGCTTTTTCCCTCGACGTTTAGCAAGGCACTTCATCAGGACAGATTCGGTGTGGGTTCTCCAGCTTGATTTACTGTGAGACCCCAGCCAAGTCTTGGAAGTATGGAGTTCTGGAGCTTTCAGTGGGACGAACCTGAAATCCAGGCCGGGTCACGGTTGAAGATATCCGGCTTAACTCTTGTTGTCTGATTGGTCACCATATCGAGCTTTTTCCAAAAGTTGCTCCAAACTTCTCCAAACGTCTGGAACTTCTTTTTGAACTTCCTGTTGAGGGTTCAAAGTGTGCAAAACACAACTCCAAGGGTCGGGAATCTCCTAGATGGCCCTTGGGATGTCTGGACTACAATTCCCACAATGCACCTGGCCAAATTCTTAAAAGCCCACTGGATACACATCAGGATGGGTACTCTTGGTGGAGATGATGCAGGTGAGTTACTTTAACCCCTTCCCCGCTCATGACGGAACCGCTCCGTCATGAGCCACGGTTGCCGTGTGCTCATGACAGAACGGTTCCGTCATGCCACGCCCGTTGGCGGCCGCTCCGCCCACGCGGTGCTGTTTCCCCGCCTGTGCGGGGGGACAACGCAACTGGGCGGAGTCATGACGGAACCGTTCCGTCATGAGCACAGCTCAACCGTGGCTCATGACGGAGCGGCTCCGTCATGAGCACAGCGCCACCGCGCTGCCCCCCCGCACCCCCCGCACCCCCCAGCGCCGCGGCGGAATTCCCGCCGCGGCGAAGGGGTTAAACTGTAGCTTGCAGGGAGTCCACTCCTTAGACTTTCAGAGTCAGGCAAAGTTCTTCTGGTGTTCAGACCCACAGTGTGCAGTAGGTGCAGTCCTTGTGAGTGCAGTCCTCTCGTGCAGGCCAGGGAGTCAGCAGGGCAGTCCTTTTTCTTCTTGTCTCTTCAGGCAGCAGATCTGAGGAGCTATGCAGCTCTTTCATATTTATCCATGGTCGCTGGGCGGCAAGTAGGGAGGCACCCATGGCCAATGGAATGCAGGGTGCCACCCAGGTGTATGACCACTTCCTCCAAAGTATCGCATAGTCCTATCCCAGAAAGCATTATTTGATCAAAATCCAGCATGGAGAAATGCTCTCCAGTGTAGCTGGATCAGGCTAACGCAATAACTGGTGTTGCTAGATTTCCTAAACACTGCCTTTCCAACCATCTGACTAATCTAATTACAGAGGCCCCTGAGTGGTTAACAGGATGTGGGAGTAGGCCTGTGCTGTCCTAAAGTGATATTCTCCCTTTGAAGACCAGTTTGGCTACCCCTCATCCCCTTCCAGCCGTCTACTCTTCAGCCTGTACTGCTATGCCCACAGGAAACCTATTGTGTCCTCTGACAGCACACTTCACACCTCATCAGGCATGATTGGCACAGCCTGTGAACGGGCTGGCCAATCAGGAGAGCGCAGCTGGAAAGTTGGATTTTGGCTCCCAGAAATTACATTTTAATAACTTTTTTCCTGTAGTAGTTATTACAAATCCAAAAGTGGCAAGTTGTTGGATTTATTTCAAATACTAGTTTGTTATCTTGAGGTACATTTTTTACATGGGTCCTAACAATATTTATACTTCAATAAAATATTATAGTTTTAGCCTATGGAGCCTTTCACTACTATGGGGAAAACATAATTGTCAGTTTTTCCCTCACCAGGGCTTATAGAACATAGTTTATAATGTCCCTGCGTATAGTTACAAGGCACCCTACCACTGGGGCACCTAGGGGAGACTTTATGGGTAATTTATATGTAAAAATAAGGTAGATTTATACTTTGGAAGTACCTTTAAATCCAAAGTCGAATTTGCATATAATTTCAATTTAAAAAGCAGCCTGCAAGGCGAGGCTGGCTTTTAAATGACTGCAAGCACCACAGTAGTGCACACTCCAGTGCAGGGAATCTACTGGACCTCAGAACCTCCCTGCCTGTTTATATACTAGAGATTTATAGGTAGTTTGAATCTCCCTTGCCTTATTATCTACTGGGGACTTACACAGGTCTGTCATTTCCATTTACAATTATTAGGCCTGAGCAGAGTTCCACGAATTCCACTAATCGGAACTCTATAAAGTGACCAAAAGACTACGCCAGGCTCTGCGGAGTTCTACAAGTGGCGGAGTGTGTTAGCTCATGCTGTTTGTGCTGACTTTTAGTGACAGGTGTTTGCATGGCGCTGAAAAATCAGTGTGAATTGTACGATGCGCAAGAGGGAGCTACTTCTTTCTCCATTCAACTAAATGATCTACTCAAGTGGCAGCTTCCTCAACAAGAACGGATTTTTTCTCACCACGAGCGGTCGAGACCATCCGCGACTGCCCACATTGAGAAATCTTACTGGGAGATGGTGGTCTAGTATTGGATTTTCCTCGCTCATGCTCACCAACTTAATGTTGTCAAGTGCGAGCGAGGAAAAAACTCTGCCCAGCCCAGGCCTAGTAATTATACCAAATCACTATGTACTTTTAGACAGAGCACAGGCCCTGGGTCTAGTTAGCAGAGCCCAAGTCAGAGTCAGAAAATAAGCATCTAGTGGTCAAAATGGGGCAAAAAGTGGGGGAAACTGCACACAGGTTCAGATTTCTCACATCTTTTTAAAAAGAAAGAAACAGAAATATATGTTAGAATTACATATTACATAATTACACAATAAACTTTTAATTTCTATAATGAAAACGTTGATATTGTACACAAAACAGTAGATTTTCTTATGCTGTAATAGTACCCCAAATTACATTAAAGCATTTTAATTTCACTGTGTTCTCATCCTTCATACTTCTTCACCATAAATGGTGGTTTGTATGAAGCATCATCCTTGAACATTGTTGAAAAATAAATCAATAGATTGTAAAAAAAAGAAAATGCACAGTATTACACTGTAAATATGTGACATTATGCATTGCACTCAGTACAGTTCATGAATCTGTTGTTTTATATGGAGTTACCATACTACTCTATACAAAACTATGGAAAAAATATTATCTAAATTATTAAATCTGGTCCAATACTACAATTGAATTAAACTGCTCTTTCATTTAGGAGATCCTCTCGAAAACATCACCCCTGGTAGGGCTAAAGATGTGTAAACTGCTGATGATCCATGTCGACAAATTCTTACACAGTAGTGTTTTTCCACAAGTAGTACGCGATGTTTGGTTGAAGAAACACATTGTTTTAGTTTTGAAGGCAGTTTTTGCTTTCAAATTAACCCTGCTGTAATTGGAATATGTCCATCCAGTTTCAGACTTTAATTGGAGAGCATAGTATTTAAATGTTATATTAACTCCTTTCTGAAAGATAAAAGGATTCTTGAATTTTGAAGAACCTTTTGAAGACATTACCTCCAATAGCTGAATAATGTCTAAAACACAGATGAACCACATAAAAAAAGAAACACTGTGCGCCACTTTTTTATCCACAATTCCTCTTTAGAACTTAGGTGGAAGAAAGAAAAGATATGAGTTTGGTAATTTGAAAAGAAGTTTTGATTGTGTCCTCAGTGAACGCAACTGGTGCTCAAGTAAAGTGCTTTGATACCCAATACCTTCTGGTCAAGTTCGCACTATATAAAACTCCAGACATTTTTTTTATTGCAATGTTGCTGTTATTACATGCTGTCCATCCAGTTTTGCTCTTTGAAAACCTCCGAAGCCACGGGCTAACGGGTCTCTTCCTAGTGAGGGAGTAGCCTTGACGAAGGTTTGACTACAAACATCCCTTTTTCCCCGCTTGGACTCATTAGGCCTCACAGGGTCTCTATCGTGATTTTTTTTTTATTTGAGCAGACCAATTAGGTGCTGTATGACTTTATTTCTGTTCATTTTGTTTATTTTGTTCCTTCATAGTCGATGTGTGACTTGAGGAGTAGGAGCATTCCCCCTTTTTGTCCTGAAGAAAAGCTTCGGGGTAGAGCTTGGAACTAGTAGACCAGGGAAACGGTGAGTCATATACCTTCAGCATTTCCCGACATCCCCATATTTTAATCATATTAACTAGGGGAGTGAATAAACTATTTTTATCCCACTAGTTAGATATTTTTAATCCCCTTTTTGTGAATGTAAGTAAACCCACTCCAATCTCCAATCAGTCAACATAAATGTATGGGAACATCTTGCAACTAGTACTCCCGCGTCTTCACTGGTAGCAGCATGCCCTTTTCCGTAGAAGGTTAGGCAGGAACCCTGTGATGAAGCATGCCACCATGGGGTAACTCTGGTGGGTGATGGATATTTAAAAAGAAGTATCTTTCCCTCCTACAATAAGGTTGAAGTCCTCTTTTTCTTCATTCTGCTCTCCCAGGAGGGAACCTTTTTGGTTATTTATATTTAGTTTTGAAGATGAGTCCACTTTTGGGATTGCTTTTTAAATAGACAGTGTAGTGTCTAGAGGTTGTATTAACATCTTCGAGAAAGATGATAGCCAAAGTAGTTTCTTCCTGAAACTGATACTTGTCCAGCTTTGAAGTCTAAAATTTGAGTTTCCAATTGGGAACCATTGGCTCTGCATCATTGTAGCATTACTTTTGGGTATTTTCCAGTTGCTCCTATTAACAATGTAAATGGAACACCTGATCTATAGTTTGGGCAGGTCATATTTTGGTCAGCCTTTATCAACAATTTCTCAAAAGGCACAGTTTTAGAATACTGTATTGTTAAGTAGAGAAATTGTTCAGAATTGGGAGGAAATTAACCTCTGTAAAGGATTTGATGACAGATAACGGGGCAAGATGGCGGACGCGCTTCGCATCCGTGAGAGCAGCTGAGTTGTGCTCACCGCTACTTCGCTTCCTTATGCATCGCTGAGCTCAGTTATCAGTCCTTCTATGTTTTCTGAGCTTCTGCTATTTTGATATGCTAAACGCTGCCACCGTTTATCGTCGATCTATTACCCTGTTGTGGCGGTCAGTGGCGGTCAGTGCTTACCGGCTTACCGGCTTACTGCAGGTGAAGGGGGCGGGTCCACGTTCTCCTCCACTGTGTGCGGACCGCGACCAGGGCTTCAGGCACCATTCAACCTCAGAGGTGACACTTTCTATCGCAATGCCACCGAAAAACTCCAACGCCGCTATGAAGGTGGTTAAGGCAAAGCCAAAACCGAAGACACGGGCGACTGCTGCAGCAACGGAGAGTCAAGGTCCAGAGACTGACATTCCTGCGCCTGTGATGGAAACGCCCTCAGCAAATATGCCGATAACATCAGGGCGATTGACTGTCCCGGCTCCCCTCCTGGATTGTTCGGCGTTCTATCTGAACGGTGAGGAGACTTCAAACAATGTACACTATAATTCACCGGGAGACCAGCTAGAGCTGGGCAAAGATTTAGATGTATTGAAACAAAAGGCTGCAGTGGTGCCTTCTGGGACTTGTAGTTCTGGGGCTGTTCCAAAAATTTCTGGAATGTTCAAAAAGAAAAATGTGATCTTGGCGAATCCTCTGAATCCCCGCTCAGACCTCTCTCCCACCGAGACTGCTCCTTTAAATGCTGCATTTAATAAAGTATCTGAATCGGCTGAAGAGTCTAAAACTAACACTTCTCAGTTAGTAGGACAGACTTCGATTGTGCCCTTATTGTTAGATTTGCCTGAAAGTACCTCAAAGGGGGGGCCATCCGGAATCAAGCAACGATCTACACATCATCGACCCAGTGCCTCTTGCTCCGCCGTCTGGCGCCACACCTACCGACAACACATCTACGGAAGTTATTGTGGATACAGAATCTCCCAACTCAGCTGGCAATTTCTATTCGATGTCCGATCTCTCCAATGCATTGGAGTTGGGGAGTATGGACGCAGAGGAGGGGTGGGGGGACGATACAAGTTTAACTACCTCGTCCAAGAAGAAGATCAGGACTCACCAATTGAGGAAGAGGCCGATAATGAAACACCCCTGTCAGCTAGAACGGAGTGGGGTGTAGGAGACAACACGGTGTGTAAGGCTCCAGTACTTCCTGGAAAGAGCCCCCCCCCTTGTATCTCAAAATCTGCCAATACCTTCTACAGTGGCAATATCGGATGAACAAACCCATCTACCAGAGGTCACACTTACGATGTTATATCAAGTCATGTTGCAACATCGAGAGGAAACCAAGATGGAGAACTTGCGAATACAAGGGGCAGTCCGTCGACTCCAAAATAACTTTAGGAGGGTGGCGAAAACTTGCAATGAAACATCAGCTAGAGTTTTGGAAGCTGAAGGCAGAATTTCGGCAATAGAGGACGCTATAGTTGAACAGAAATCCCAGCTCTCTTCTCTTGACACATTAAAGGATGACATCAATTGGAAGCTGATTGATTTAGAAAATAGGTCTAGGCGAAATAATTTACGAATCCTTGGAATCCCTGAATCTAGCGAAGGGTCAAATGTCCGGCAGTTTGTTATTGAGCTCTTTACAGAAGCATTTCCAGATCTCTCCCAGTGGCAGTGGGAGGTTGAGATACAAAGAGCTCACAGGTTTCCTTTCTTACAGAAGAAATCTAGAGATGCTTCAAAAGTAATGCCCAGAGCCATTTTGATAACTCTTAACAACTTTTTGGCTCGAGAAGCCTTATATGACCTGGCTCGCCCAGACCGGAAGCGTAAGGGGAAAAATCTGGAATTCTTTGTTCGCCCGGACTACTGTCACGCTACGGTCCAACAACGCTTCGTCAATTAATTCCTTCTTTTCAAGCCAAGGGAGCCCAGGCCTTTTTACTTAATCCTTCAAAGCTTAAAGTCATCCATAAGGAAAGAGTACATTTCCTGACTACAGAGAAGGCTGCTAAGGACTGCTTACAACTGCTTTAATCTCACTGTAAAAATGTTGTTGTTGTAACGGTTTACTATCTGGTTTATTGGGGGTATCATCGCTTATTTTGGATGTGAAAGGGAGAGGAATATGTTCAAGCTTTTAAAAAATATTTTGTAGCTTGAGTTAGGATGTAACTTAATCTTCTTTCCTCCCTCTTGTCTTTTCTTTTCTTTTCTTTTCCTTTTGCAAATTCTGTAGAGTTGGGATTCCTACATTCTTTATTCTTAAAATTGTTCTGTTAGCAAGATACCTTATGCGGCGGGAAGTGAATGGTGAGACGCACCTAGCTTCTCTATCCATCATTAGACGGACTTTTCAGTCCCCGTGCCTTTTGTGGGTGGGTGTTGGGAAGGGAGGGGGGAGGGACTGTAATGGGTGGGGGGGGATTGTGGGGTTAGGTGTGGGGGCAAGCAGGGACAGCTTTATCAACTTTAAGACACATTGTGATTGTGAAAGACTTCTGTATTTATGTTTATTTCTTCATTGTTCAGTATCTTCAATATCTTTAATATTTTAATTATATTATAGGTTAGCATGTGATCTATTGCTCAGACATGGGTTAATTTGCTGTGATGACTAGAATTAGAGTATGCTCTTGGAATGTCTGTGGCCTTAATAATAAAAAGAAAAGGGGAATATGCGCACAAATAATTAAGAGCATGAGGTTAGATTTCCTTTGTATACAGGAAACTCATCTTAAATGGAATAATAGAGCCTGGTTGGCCGACTTGGGCATGTATGTAATTGGTTGTACTAATCAAGGTACTACCACTAAGGGGGTGGCCATTCTCAGTAGAAGAAACCAGGCTACCCTGAAACGGATCAAGTCCGATCAGTATGGTCGGTGGGCAATAGCCGAAATCTTAACAGAGTGTACCTCGTGGACTCTTTGCTCTATCTATGGTTCAAACATAGACGACCCAGAGTTGTTAAATTTATTAAGTGTCGAAATTGCAGGCTGGCCCTCCACTCTTATCCTCTGCGGCAATTTAAATATTAATTTAGAAGCAGACTTTGATATTCTTTCTGATTCTGAACTGGGTCTTCAGGATGTAGGCTTTGCAAAAAGAAATCTTCTTCCAGGCTATACTTTCTTCTCAGCACCCCATCAAAAATGTCAGGACACATTTTGGCAAAAAAAATTCGGCAAAAAGGAATCCGCAACACTGTAAATAAAATACAGGATGAATCTGGTCAAGTTCATGAACAGCCTAATAACATTTTGGAGGTTTTTCGTCTGTTCTATAGGAATCTATATACAGAGGAGGTGACATCATACACATCGGACTCGATCTTAAACTTTATTGTTAATAATAACATCCTTAGGTTATCATCTATACAGGCATTCTCACTAGACAAAGATATTACTTGGGATGAGATAGAAGCAGCCATTCTTTCCTTACCAGCGGGTAAGGCCACGGGACCAGATAGAATTCCCCTTGAGTTCTACAGAACTTTTCGACATGTATTAAAACAGGCGTTACTTTCCATATGTTTGGAAGCACAGAAAGGGACAGCTCCCCCTTCTTGGATAGAATCAATAATCATGGCCTTTCTTAAAAAAGAGAAACCACCTTTACAACCAGCCTCATATAGACCAATCTCTCTTTTAAATGCAGACAGCAAAATTTACTCAAAAATATTAGCCTCCCGTCTTTCTGGGGTTATCGCTACAATTGTTTCGCATCTGCAGCATGGGTTCATTCCTAACCGAGATACTACTGACCATATCAGACGTGTGATTGCTTTAATGGACTGGGCCCATGGCTCAAACATAGATATGGGAATCACCCTGTTGGATGCCGAAAAGGCATTCGATAGGGTGGCGTGGCCGTATCTCTGGGATCTTCTTATCCTAAAGGGCTTTGGTCCCAAAATGGTTATGGCTTTAAAAGTACTCTATGATTCCCCTTCTTCCTGTATTAGTATTGGTGGGAAGAAATCTCTTCCCCTTAGTATTCATCGTGGGACTCGACAGGGATGCCCTGCTTCACCTCTTCTTTTTGCTCTATACATTGACATTTTTTTAAATAGATTGAATTACGCAGAGGATATAAAACCAGTTCAGGTGGCTGCCACGACATATAGAGCTGTAGCTTATGCAGATGACATAGTAGTACTGACAACGGATATTAAGGGGGCAATACCAATAATTCAAGATCTTGCGTCCCAATTTGGCAATTTTTCTGGTTATAGATTAAATATACAAAAAACACAAGTTTTGTTTGTCGGTCTGAACCCCCCATCACAATTAAATATAGTTCCAGAGGCTACTTATTTGGGCATAAAAATCACATCACCAGTTGCTGCTATTCCAGAACTTAATCTGACTCCTGAATTGAAAAAAGTGAACTCATCTTTAGAACGCATTGACCATCTCCATTTATCTTTATTTGGCAGATGCAGTGTTCTAAAAATGATGATCCTACCTAAATTTTTATATATGTTCAGGGCATTTCAATTAGCGTTCCCCTCGACCTTTTTTCAACAATTGGAAAGGATGTCTGCCAGATTTCTTTGGGGGTACAGGGGGCACCGTAGGTCATATAAAAAAATGATTCTTCCTAAATCAAGAGGAGGCTGGGGGATCCCTCATTTTCTTTACTATTATCTGGCTGCGGTGTTACAGTTTATCTCACCACTGATAATTGGGCCTAGAATACGAATTCCATCTAGTCATTCACCATCAATCTATGAATTTGCAATGGGTACAGAATGCCAAGGAAGCTTTTTGAGAATTATAGAGCCTAGCTACTTCAAAAAAACCAAGTTTAAGATTTTGAGTGCTGCGTTTGGTGCTTGGCGGCTAATTAAAAGGCAAATGGGCTTCGGTAAAATCCTGTTGTATACTCCGTTTACTTCATCTAGTATTTTCCAATTAATTTTTCAGGATGCAGTAATGTCACGGTGGCGTAATTTAGGAATTAGCTGCATCGGCGATCTATGGCAGGATGGTCAGCTTATTACGTATCCATCATAACTGAACAAATATAATTTAACCCGCAATGATTATTTTAAATATGTGCAGATACATAGCTTTTGTAATACCCTTCGTCCGCAAGATCGATCCTGGTTAAGGAGGAGCCCACTCATTGATAGTTTGTTCACCAAAAAATCGATTGGCTCATACTATAACTTGCTTTTGGCTTCACTCCCAGACAATATTTTGTTACATCAAAACAGATGGAGTGAAAAATTGGGTATTGCTAATATCAAAATACAAGAATCAATAGTTTTGGCAAACACTATATTAATAACTGGGAGAGCCCGTACACAGCATTATATGGCCTTATTTGATTTATATTATTCACCCTCCAAAATTAGTAAATGGGGTACTACTGTAGGTACTTCATGCAGCAGATGTGGCCTATTTGCAGCAGATGCACTTCATATGTTTTTTGTGTGCCCTCGCCTGTCCTCTGTGCTGTCTGAAATTCAAACTTTTCTTAAAGTATCGATAGGTCAGACAATTGTCTTGACAGGAGAATTAGTGCTAATATGTGTATCGTCTCTCGATCTATCCGAAGGCCAGACAAACTTTCTTTTTATCTCTATGGCAACTTGGAGGGCATGTATCACTCAAGGCTGGGTGAATCCAGATCCTCCCTCCTTTTCTTCTTGGAGAGCACGCTTATTAGCCAAGTATAATTTGGAAATGGCCATATATAGGGCTAAAGGCAGGAAAAGGAGAATGATGGGTGTACAACTCTGGGCGCCTTTAGAGAACTGGATTAATGAAATTTTGAATTAAGATGTTTATATATCATGTGTCCGGAAGTTTTCTATCTTTGTTAACAATTATGTATATTGTGTTAATATATTATGTGTTTTGTTTTTCACTTCTGTCATACAATTGCTGTCTCCTGCTTGCAATAAATGAAACTGTCAATAAAGAGATTTAAAAAAAAAGAAATTGTTCAGAATTGATTTCAGTGCTAAATTTGAAAGAGCAATCTTTACAATCACGGTTCCATTTGTAACTCAGTTCAGATAAATCATCAATAACTACTTCTTCCTGTTCTAAAACTCCAAGGATGCCCATATCATATTTTTGTGCGTCTTGTAGAGTGTTGAGAGTAAATATTAGTGTTCTGCTTTATATATCTAAAAGATACATGAAGCAGAATGCATTGCAGTTCTGTCAGTCAGTAAGCAGTTGGAGCAAAATATATAGTGCAGAAAACATTCTCTTATCTGATTTTTGTTGAATTTCGTTTACTAAATGTGGTAAATGGTACAGTACATTCAGAACAACATTCACTTAGCAGTTGACACCTGAACTGTTTTCCAAGTGGTACCCTACAATCTCACTGTAATTTCCCAGTTTTCTCTTCTTAACATCCTTTGGATTGTCCTTTCTTATCTTGACAATCTGTAGACTGTTTTGTAAGCTTCTATTTTGGACAGATTACCCATTTCTCATAAACAGGGTACAGGTCAAAATGAGGAGCGCTTAGGCTTCTTAACAGATTGTACGCTCTTAAACAACTTGCGTCAGTACTAACTTTATTCTCATCAAAGTCAATCAAAAACAAACCAGACAATGTTTTAATTTGCGACAATATTACATATGACATTCCTTCTTTAAAAACAGAACTTGCAATATTAACAAAAGCTGCATCTACACTTTAGCCTTGTAATTTATGGATGGTTACAATATACTCTAGGGAGATTGGGATGTGCTGGCGCCGCACATATACGTCTTTCAGTAGCAAAAAACACAAAACACAGCGGCCAATCTGTATGACACCATCAATCTGATCAAATTTTATGGCCAAGTATTCAATCTCATCTCTATTTGGGAAACTAATTAAATCAATACCTTTACCCATTTCACCATTACCAACCCTTCATCCACTTTTAAATTATGATACAATATTACTCGACAGTAACCCTGGGCGTATTGCACAGAGTCACACTATGTGGAACTCAGCGGAGCTGCAGAAAAACTCAGTGATTGCGCGAAGTGAGCTCCGCGTCCAGGCGAAGTGAGCCGAACCCCACCCAGTCATGTCTTGATTGATTATTGCAGACATATATGAATTTGCACATTTTAAAGGAGAAAGGGAGGAATTTGTTCTTTTGCCCCTCCTTCTCTTTGAGCAACAACGGGCCCATCACACTCACATTCCCCGGCTGTCCCGACTTCCCTCTTACCTGCAAGCACCCTGGAGTCAAAGCAGTCCTGTGCCAGCACCATCAGCTTCTTTTCTCCTGGACTGCAGATGAATGGAGGCCAAAAGGAATGCTTCCCAGGCTGGCTGCGAGCAGTTCTGTGCTGTGTTTTTCCCATCATGGCGCACTCCAGGGCTGCTGTGCAGGCGCAACTGCACTATCTCAAAATCCTCTTGCCAAGAATTCTGGGATTGCCCAGGCAGCCTTGCTTTCGCTTCACGATGACACCGCCTCCAGCAGTCTGGGAAGTGTAGTCTTCCCACGTCTGCTTCCTCAATAGCGACCAGACAGGGAGAGGGTAGGACTGCGTAGTGACCACCTCGAAGTCATGCACTGAGGGCCTCTTCACTGTGCACTAACTATGCCATAACCACCCACTGAGTACTGAATGTTTAGGTGGTGCTCCGGAGGTGCCCCCTATCCCTGGACTCTGCTGCGCAGTGTCAGACATAGAGCTCCTAGGACTGCGGAGTGAGCTGCCGAGTGCCCAGCACTTCGCACCACTTCGCTGCACACTGACTGAACCGTGGCCACCCACTGAGTGTCGAAGGCTCGAGGTACCCCGCGGGTGCTATCTTGCCCAGGATCACCGCTGTGCAGTGGCCGTGCAGTAACGGTGCAGTACCGTGCATTACCCCTCACCAGTATTCTGCCAGGTGACCTGTACCGACCACCGACTCGTTGTGCATTGCTTCCCTCTGACCTTACACTGACTATTACATCACTGAGCACCACGGACTACCCCTTGGCCGTGGTCTCGCCTCTGGTGCCCGGGGTCCCACGTGCAAAACATGTGGTTTTACTTCAATGTACAGAGAAGCTGCTAAGGAGATAGCAGCTAGGGAAACTGGTGCACTCATCCGGCAGGAGGGGATTTTAAGCACAGTTAAGGGCTCAGGATGCCGGCAAACTCTGTTACGCTGCAGTTTGTGGAGGTTTGCTGATGTACGCATACCAAGCAGAGTGCGGAGTAGCAAAATCTTCGCAAACTCTGCCAACAGAGCGGAGTTTGCTGCCCAGCGCTACTTGACAGTTTTTGATCACAAGTAAATGCTATTCTAATCCTACAGTATTGGTGACAGTCTACTCTGAAAGAATCCTATTTTGTTTGTAGTTTCTCTCTGAGTAGTAATGTAACTCTCTGATGTTCCATTTTATCAATAGCTGTAATTTCCAAAATATCTTCGTTCTCCAGTTGTAGTAATTGTTCACTAAAGTTGGAGCACTCTTGAAGTGTTGGCATTAAATGAACTAAACTATAGATTTCTCTTCTTCAAAGAAATTGTACATTAGTTCTGCTGCTGTAATATTAGGTGGAAATACTTTCTTGATAAGATAAGTTTCCAATGCATGTTTGCTCTCTTTCATCAGAACTCCTACTGTAATGTCCTTCAGTATATCGCCATATTCTCCATCAGATGCTTGGTGTATAATTTTCACTAGTTTCTGTATTCAAAGATTAACCAAATATTTACATTGCCAAAACTTCCGAGAGAATTTATTGTTTCGTTTTGCAGAAGTGCCTTGAAAACAGGTTATTCTTTTACAAGGGTAAGTTGTAGTAGGTCACCAAACAGCATTAAATGCTTTCCTCCAAAGAGTACATCTTAGCTTGTTCTTATAATCTTCTGCTTTCTTAAGTATATGAAGGCAAGCATTATGTTCGATACCATGCTTACTTTGTGGATGATTAGAAGCTTCAGTTTTTTCAATATTCCTGATACCTCATGACAAGTGTCACCAGATAGTTTCTTGTATTCCAGTTTATTGTCATGCTCAAAGCTAGCATAAGTAGTCAGTGCAGAGTAATTCCTTTAATGTTATTTGCAGCTTATCCTTTAGCAGCCCTGGCAAATTTTGGCAGACCAGCCCCCGCCCGGCGCGTAGCGAACAAGCACAGCGAGCGAGCTCGCCTGCTAATAGAGGGGGTTTGAGGGGGTTCTCCCCCCCCACGAAAATTTTGGAAAAAGACATACCAAAATGGTGAATTTTACAGCACCTTTTTCATTACATATTCAATTGTATCAACTTTCAAAGCACAGTAAATAGTAGATGATGACCATAAAGAGCACCAGGTTACCCACCTAGTCATATGTACCCATAGACATTCTTTCAGAGAGCACCGAAAATAGACACAAGTAGTGAATCAGAGAGAACAAAGTAAAAGTGACACCAGCCCCCACATGGTGTGTAGTGAGCAAGCGCAGTAAGCAACCACTACTAGGGGGAGTTTGGGGGGTTGTCCCCCCAAGAAAATTTTGGAGACAGAAAGGCCAAAACAAAGCATTTTTCAACACATTTTTCATTACATATTAGATTGTATTAACTTTTAAAGCATTGTAAACAATTACCTTATGGAGCACCAGGATACCCAGTCATAAATCACAGACAATCCTACAGAGAACACTAAAAAATGAAATGTCTAGCACGAAACATGAATATAAATATAACCAATTTATTCTTCATATAAAATAGCATTAAGACATTTAAAAACACACTTAACCTCAAACAATTGTGCAAAGGTTCAGAGTAAAAAGTGTACAAGACAATGTGCAAACATTAAATGATTTTTATATCCTGAGTTTTGTAAACAGTGCTCAAATGAAGCATCTTATGTAAAGTGAGGCCTGAAACTGGAAATTCACACATAAGCACCTAGGCACTGACCCAGGCCTGATCACAACAGGCCAGAAAGCACGGAAATGTCACACATAAGCACACAGGCCAGTAAGCATTAAAATGTCACAAATGAGCCTCCAGGTCACTGAGGCCAGAAACTAGGAAACATCACACATAAGCACCCAGGCTGCCAGAAGGCATGGAAATGTCTCACACGGTACCCTAGCCAGAAAGCATGAAAAATTCTCACAAAGGCACCCAGGCCAGTGGCACTGGAACACTTTTCAGAGTGTGGGTGCTGCCATCAATGTTGCCTGTACATCACTGAAGTCATGGGATTGTGAAAAATTCAAGAATCACACAAAGAACAAGGGTAGCAATTCAGCCTTGCCTATTATATAGAAAACCTTCACATAAAACTTAAAAGTATATGCCAAACCATTTAAATACACTGCACTCTGCATACTGCATTCTGCCTTATGGAAAGGGTTTGCGCTAGTGGTGACATCCTGGTGACATATGTAGTAAAAGGGAATATTTTTAGGCCTGGCAAAAGGTTCCTTTTGCCAGGTCAAAATGGCAGTTTTACATCTGCACAGGCAGACTGCAATGACAGGCCCTGGCCTTGGCACATGTTTAAATAGGCTACTTACGTAGGTGGCACAATAAGTGTTGCAGGCCCACTGGCAGCCTTTAATTTACAGTCCTTGGGTACATGTAGAACCACATTTCTAGGGACTTACAAGTAAATTTAATTTTCCAATTCGGTGTATGCCAATTTTAGCATGTTTAAAGGATGGATCAGCTTATGCAAATACGAGTTCCGGAGTCCGTGACAGAGTGCGAAGCAGCATCTAGAGACAGCACGGGCCTCACTATCACCAACGAGATGCGAGCCTCTGATGTTGCAAGAGCCACCAGGCTGCTGTTACTGTTAGTAACAACAGGGCACTGTTCAAAATTATTTTAATAATGCTTGAGTTGAAGGCGAGCCAGAGCATCAGGTATAAATACAGCAAACAGATCTGTCCCGGAGAAGGAGCCGATAAATGGGTGAGCCCACTTTGGAATGAGAGGGGGTTTGGACAAGTTTACAAAGAATCCAAGATGACAGAGCAACTTACATACCCGAGAAGTGACATTCTGCATGATTCTTTATGAATCATCCAGTCTTTCAGGCATGAATGGACAGAGATCACCAGCTTCTGGAGAAGTCCCATGAATGAGCTCAGAAACTTGGTGAAGACACAGAGCAGATTTAAGGCTGAAGAATAGGACACAAAATGAAAGTATAGCTCCGCCACTCCTGCCGAAACACCTTAACCCAATGTGTGCGTTGTTTGTTACCACATTATATATACTAGGGGTGGGCAGAATTTGCGAAAGTGACTTTCGCAAATTATCGCGAAAATGATCTCCGCAAACACGCGGAAATATCGCGAAGATGCGTAAGTTTTTTCCCGCCCGTTCGCGGTATTTACTGCGTTGTCGTGGCTCGCCAACTTACCCATGCGGTTGCTAGCGGGCGCGGACATCTTGTTTTCACTCTTCTTGCGGTGCATGATCGCGAGAAGAAAGACGTGATCGCGCGACCAATGTCATTACTGCGGGCGCGAACTGTCGCGAGACAGCGCAAATGGCTACCAACAATCCAACATCTCGTGGAGAACGCGACCGGATCGGGAAAACTTGTCGGCGAACGCGGGGATTCAGTTAAGGCGATCGCGCGCGTGAGAATGTATTATTTTACAGCGCGACCAAGAAACAAATTATCGCTAAGCTGCGGAATGCGGAAATTTTGACATTTTCGCGCTCTCCGCGGAACGTCAAAATGTCAAATTATCGCAATTTCCGCGAGCGGAACGGAAATTTAGCCCAGGCCTCATATATACAGAAAGGAGAAAGCACTACAACATGTACAGGTAGCGTAAAACAAAATATAGGAAGGACATTGTATTCAATTAGAAATCATCTCATTTACTAATTTGTTTGTGGTGATTATAGTTATTCTCTAGCAGAGTTTCCTGGTTACATGACTTACATTTTGAAGGCTCAACTCTTGCATTTATTCCAATGTAGATGAGTAGCTAATGCCTTAAATAGGTCCACAGATCACATCTGCGATTATGAAGACAGTACCAGTGCATCCTGCTCCAAATGCTTCGCTTACTATGTAGCGCTTCTGGGGGGTTCCCGAACTGAATCCACCTGACCTCCATGATAAGTTGTTCTGCAGCCTCCTACTCAGATCCCAGTTTAGCCCTCAGCATTGTGTCATGTGACAGGGGCAGCCCTCAGGCCTCTAGGGGTCTCGCAGAATGTGGTCAGAAGAGACAAAGCTTTGGGCTTCATCTTGGAGACTATAGGGTTGCCTGAAGACCCTGTAACCCGAGGAAGAGCTCTCCGGGACGAGCCTGTGGGAATTATTTCACCCCTAAGAGATAGCTTTGCTGTCAATTGCCTGGAACTACTCATCTGTAACCGGAAAAATCTCTCTCCTGGCTTAGAACTACATAATTCTGAGCCCCCTGAATAAAATCCCTAGGTGGACAAAAATTAATTAAATAAATAAATAAATCGTCAAACTATTTCTCTTTCTAATCTTGTTGTGTGGGGGGACATTCTGGTTTGGCTTGTGTCTTTATAATTTGTATAGGTTCAAATGCCGGGGCCTCAAATTAGGTCGGTGGCAGAGGCCTAGGATTGTTTAACATGATCATGGCGACAGGTTTAAAATGTTCTTCAGCAGGGCTTTAAGTGGGATAAAAAAAACTGGGGTGGGGGAGAGCTCTCAAAGGGGCATGGTCGATGTCATTGAGGCGGTGGCTTAAAATACCTAAGCTAATAGCCTGTGCTTAGCAGTGTGTGTCCGCCCGACTGGTATTTTGATGCATCTGTCATTGCATCCAGATACATAATACAGCAAGTAACATTATACCTACAACAAGCCAGCACTATTGGCTTTGTCAATGGATGTTAGTTGCACAAGATAAATAAGTGACAACTATGGCTTCGTAGTATAAAATATTGAAAATGCTTCAGTTCTGAAATGATGAGACTGTGGAAGAACGATAACGAGGTTCTTTGAAGTTGCATCAAAGGCAGCGAAGGGTGGCACTGCTGTAGAGTTGAGATTTTTTTTTCAGGGCAAAAATGGAGAGCCCGATAGGGACCCGTCTCAGTGCATGCTTTTTAGATCTACACCAGCAGGACCCGGACCACTTAAAGCCCTGTTCCTCAGCAGAACGAGACTGAGTGTGTGAAAGCAAACGGCTTCCATTGCTGCCCTTGTGCTACCCCTTCCGTGTAGCATTGATGCTGACTAACATTATCCACTATACAAAAGCCCAATCAATTGGCATTGGCTGTTCCTGTTTTTAAATGAGTTTGTTCCACAGCTGGGCGATAACTATTAGTCTGGCAAGGAAGTCTGAGAGAGTCCCAGAGATGATGGAATCTACTTGGGGGAAGTAAGGCAGTATTTATTGCACTGCACAACCAACATGCTGCTATTTCACACGCCTCTATTTGCGAGGAGGCTCATGAAGGTGGATGTCACTGCATCTCCCACTAGAAGGCATGGGGCACTGTGTTCAATGGCATCATTTTACAAGTAGCGACTGAATACACAAAGCACTTCCGGTTAATTTGGAGAAATAGAAGAAGAACACAAATATTGAAGGAAGAGGATACACTGCGTGGGTATTCTGATTTATGTACTGATAGGCAATATTCTGAAGCATGCACATCCTTTGCTTCATGGCTGATGCTCACGAGGCTCCAGCCAGATCAAGCAAGAAGTGTCCCCAACTGCTGAGCTATTCTCACTTCTATTTCGAGATAAGGAAATATAACTGCCTGAATGGGCAGTTTCTCCGCGCCCTGTGCTGGCATCACAGTAGCATGGGAGTCGGTGGTTCAAATCTCGAAAGTATGTGCATCAACTAATATGTTACACTTCAGTGCTGAGACTGGTATCACCGCAGCCAGAACCTGGTGCCTAGTGTAAGCGACTAGAACAGACTGCTTGGTAATGAATTACGGTGGCCAGAGATAACATCTAATCAGATGTTGAAGGCAACATTAATCATGGGGCGGCATCTTGAGGCCTTTCAGGATATCCCACGAACAACGCAGAGGTGCCAACACCCCGCCTAGCAGATCACAGACCCTATGAGAAGAACCAGCCCTCGAACACTGCCAGCCTGACCGGGTCCTGGTTTTTTAGGTCGAGCTTAGAGCAGCGCATGCGCTGCTGCTTGCTTGACTTTTAGTAAGGGGGTTTTAAAAGTGCTACCCATAATCTTTTCCTGGCCGAAAGCATGCCATCTGCCTTTCTTATCTCATTAAGCCGTCAAGGCTCAATGCTTGTCAATTAGAGGCAACCACTGCTGCTTAGCCCTGGCCCAAAAGTCAAACAAATGTCTGCCTTTCCACGTGTACGTGTTTTGGGATGTACCAAGTCATCAAGCGATCCATTCCTCATTACACAGCATGCCTTTTGCAGCACACTGAAAACTCGGGAAATACGTTGGTACTTTCTAATTAAGGTTAATATTGCTGATCAGAGGCCCGCCTGTGTCTGGCTCCCGCTGATTTGACTGTTCAGGCGCAGCAGAAAGTCCACCGTTCTTTTGGGATGCAAAATGTGTACATTAAGATAGTGTTTCGTTTCAGTCACTTGCTGCTGCTGGCCTCACGGCTTGCTTTTCTCCGACAACCAACCGCATCACTAAACATTTCGACTCACGCTATTTCATGGCCTTGGTGGTAAGACCCTGCTGCTAGGTGCAAGCGTCTTTTACCACCACATCATGAAAGCTGGTTTGTGTAGGTGGTAATATGTGGCAAGACTATCTCTGCTTATTTGTTCTATTGGTTTTGATGTGTTCTGTAGTTTTAATTTAGTTTATTTGTGCTGTATTACTGCTATGTTGTACTGTACTTGATAGTATGCGTTATTTTGTGATTGTTTTTTGCATTGTGTCCTGTTAGGATGTGTTATTTTGTTTTTATTGATGTTATTTTATTTTTATTTGTTATTGTGTTCTGTTATATCACTGCTCCAGCTCTTTAACTATTTAGGACGCCTGTCAGCCCAAAGCTACGCCTTAAATGATCACGATCATTGCTCAGTTACGCGCTAAAGCCCAACACATCAGCACCAGTGGCCTTTCTCTGAAGACTTCAAGTGCCCTTCGAGCAACTGACAAGAGGAGTTTAGATTTTTTTCCAGCATAAAAATGCAATAAATGTCAATGGCACATAGAAGTGATGACACTCCTCTAGGGTGCCACTTTCTAATATCTCACAGCAGATGGGCAATGTGATTTGAGCTAGCGCCAGCAACTGTGTGGGGGCAGATAGCGCATGTAGCAATCTCTGCAAATACACAGTTACTGCACTATATGTTAAACGTCCTTTTTGCTTATAGGCTACCTCTAAACAGGTTACCACCAGAGGCCAAAATGATTAGGAACTGAGCATCATGCAAACCAGTTTATGCATGTACAGTACAGAAAAAGGCAGCTGCTGCAGCACACAGACAACTCAAACTGGGCATAAGCAAACTAGCATCAGAGAATAAAACTTGCAAAGAGCATTCACTCTGATTAAGCACACCTATTGGCAACTGATGAAACACACAGAATTCAATTGAAGGGACCAAAGGATATGTTAAGCTTCCATTTTTTTCTTTTTTTTCCTCACAAAACTCTGTACATTAAAGAAGGGTCTTTAAGCAATTGATTAGTTTGGGATTCACTGGAAAATCTATGGAGACCATCATCTTTAATTTTCTGTGATTTCTCCATGGTTTCTTCTCCTGTTTCACAATCTGGTCCAGTTTACTTTTTAGAAAGCATGCTGGCTTGCAGCCATCAGGCTATTTCTAAGACTAGGCAAGGGATTGTTTTCTCTAGTAGGATTGTAACTCCTGCCCGCTGGTTCCTAAATGCTGTCCTCCTTGCTTGGAAGCAAATAAAGCCCCTCCCCCACGTCAGGACGACGCGTATGAGGCCGGCAATGGCCACGATCGAGGTGCCCGAGTCTGAGGAACTACAACACCTTCCTCACCACGGGTGCTAGATTATGTCAACATTTTTGATAAATCTTGGGAAATTCGACCGCATCTTCCCAATGGATGTTTGCCTTCACAGCTGAAAGCTGGAAAAACAAGCATTGGCATAGCCAATAGGTCTCGCCTTTGGGACCTTATAAGTGTTTAGCCATGCAGCACTTGATGTTGTTGCACCAAGAATATTGTGCTGGATAAATAAACACTTATAAGGTCCCAAAGGCGAGACCTATTGGCTATGCCAATGCTTGTCTTCAGTATCTCCGGGAAGGAGAGCCTTCCACTGCCATCAAGGTTGATGGTCTCTATGGACTGAAGGAAAATTACCACACATGTCAATCAAAACAAGAACCACTCCTCTGCTGCAGGCACACAGGCCCTGTTAAATGGTAGCGGCAGTTTCAGTCGATAACCCTTCAAGTATTGCCCGGCGGTAATCGCCTCTCATACCATTCGATAATTTACCAATGAAAGAGGCAGGCGCCGGAGACTGGAAGGCAGGAAACAAAGTTTTTATTCCGTCGGAGCAGAACACATCAGATCAGACAGCAAGGTATCGTCAGGAGGTGCTCTAACTGCATCTCTGAGGCCTGGCCTCTTATACACAGGTTTATGACTTTATTGCAGGGTTATCATACATGGCACATTCTTGAGATTGTCTTGGAACATGAAAGAACATCCTCGGAATCCCCACTTCGAGCTTGTTCCCACACATATCTACAGTGGAAGTTCCCACCCCATTCACAGTAGGAGATGGCTATCACACAGCTGGACATTCCGCCAATTCCCGGGGGTGTGTGCGACCGGCCGGGTCTCAGGGGGTAGGGGCTTTTGATCTACTGTAATCCCTTTGATGTGGGGTGTTTCCCTTACAGTAGGGGCAATAAACTGCATCCGCAGGGCTAGGTGATGGCCTGGGATCGATTCGGACAATGGGGCGCAGAGGAAGGGGGTTATCAAAAAGAGATGCATGACCATGTATGGGATGTCGGTCAGGCGTAGGATGTGGTTCCATGGTCGGGTCGCGCAGAAGGAGAGGGTTTATGGCCCGTGTATGAGAGAGCGGGGGTGGCCGGCGCGCGGGGGATGCTTGCAGCGCCAGGGGAACGCGCTGGCGATCGACAATGAACGGGGGAGAGAGTGGGGTGCCTAAAATGGCGGCCGTGCGTTCGCTGTGCGTGGCGCTGGGGAGAGGCAAGATGGCGCAGATAATGTTCAGTTACAAACTAAATTTCCACAGTCCTCCCTTTTAACATATCTCGATACAGATACAGAGTTTTTAGGGCAGGCAGGAGTAATCTGACACATTTGTACATAGTTACATACAGTTGATAAAGTAGGCGAGGAGGTAGTACATACAAAATTACATCAGCTGCGCCGCATGTCAGGCCCAGGGATAGGAAGAGGGGAGCTTGTTTGAGCACAAATAGGATACTGTAAAGCAAAAAAAATGTTTCTGGCAAAACAAGGGATATTTCGTACATTACTTAAGGCCCAGACTTCGTGTGGATCGAAAATAGTCAGTATAGTCGTGTGCATGGCTGGTGTTGTATGAATGTCATTATACAAAGTTAGATTTTCTTAACTTCTCAGTGTACAGTCGGAAGTGATTGATGCAACATCATGAAAACTCGATAGGAAGATAGTTAATATAAAAAGGTGGTTGGGAGAGGATTTTCAACCTAACATGGGTTCTTCTTTCCAGTGTCCTTTTATAAAGAGCCATCACTGGTAAGCTCTTATTGTTGTTCTTCTTTCGTTGGCACTGTTGAGCACCGGCGGTGGAGCTAAGGTACAGCTCAAATCCAATTTCTCATGTGGCAGGGTGTGACCATTCGCTGTTCTCCGATCACAGTCCTGTCCCTTAACACAGTTCATCATAGGTACTTTGAGACAGGGTACCTGCTTTTTGTTCTTCTGTAGTTAAGTCAAATTCATAATCCATATAAAAGAGGGAGAGAGAGAGAGAAGGGTGTGACGTGCTTCGGGATGCCGAGGGAAGAGGGGGTGGAGTGGGATCGGATCAAAATGCGGACCAAGGAGAGCAGAATCTTCCAGAACTGGGCCCATCAATCGGGCCCGACGGGTTGGGACTTCAGGCACGCTGGTCAGTGAGCAGGGGGCCTTGATATAGCCCTTCGTTCTATCGCTTATCATCCTGATAATGGTGCCTCGTCTCACGCCCTTTTTGCTTCGATGCTTCCCCCTTGGTCAATGCCATAGATGTTCCATGGTCCGCAGCCAGGCTGTGCGTCACGTCCGACCCCTCTCTATCGATGGCCGCAGGTTATCTTTGAATGGGTACAAGAAACAAAAATCTTAGAGAGTTGGCAGGGAAGACATTTACATACTTCATCCTCTCTCCCAACCACCGAGTAGTTGCGGAAATGCTTTTATCGGTTGCTGTATGATTGGTGTCTATTAACTCTGATGTTAGTGTGCATGTTACCAATCTATTAATCATTGCTGTGGTGCAGGTTTCTGTGGGTGTCCCTGTCCATCGTCTGGCCTTCTAGGTGTCGATTCCTGCGCCCTATAATCGTTGCAGGAAGCCTGACATCTGTCAACCTTCTGGTCTATTAAAAAATTCGAACCGGCTTCTCCGGTAGAGACTCGTTCATCTCAACACAAGTTTTGTTAATACACATTTTCCTCCGAGGACTGCTAAGTTTATGAAAAAGTGCGAGGTGCTACTGTCATGCGTTCACGAGTATCCATTTCGGGGAGGAACATAAGCTAAGCATTATTTTTGCTGGAGACAATAGGTAACCCTTTATCAGTTTAGGCGATGTATTATTAGAGAATAAGGTCATCAGCTGTTTCGTTCGAAATACTCTGAGACGGCTAGTATAGGGCTGGGGTTATTTTTTGGGAGAACGGGGTGCTTTAGACATTCTATTTCGGGGTAATTGGGCGGGGGTAATTTTGGGCGGTGGAGATGGTGTCTTCTAAAAACAAAAACCACTGACATATAGTCCCCGTGATGAGGGCCAGATTGGGAGACATCAGTCGTCTTACCTGTCCTTTCTTTCTCAGCCAATTAAGCTCAACATTTGCAGAAAGGAGAGGTAGTCACGTGGTAAAGTATGGTCGTTTTGTTTCTGTCAATTTGTTCGAACACCACCGTGTTTCAGGCCAATTATACACTTACCGAAGAGGTATGTGTCGTTAATTTATTCAAAAAGAAAGAGGGCAAGAAAGCCTTTAGTGAGGGAGGGGGAGAGAGTGAGAGAGAGAGAGAGAGAGAGAGAGAGAGAGAGAGAGAGAGAGAGAGAGAGAGAGAGAGAGAGAGAGAGAGAGAGAGAGTGAGAGAGAGAGAGAGAGACGTGTGCATCAAGTAGGCTATTTGGCATATGTACGACACAAAACGAGAGAGAGAGAGAGAGAGACATGGGTATGATAATAGGCCACTTGGTGCACACACAACATGGAGTGGCATGGGTCTGTTCTATGTAAGAAAACACAAGCGGGGAAAAGACATAAATTCGGTGATCACGTACACACAAATACCGGATAGGGTGTGACAGTACATGCATGAAGCGCAGAAACTTAAGACGGAGACTCAGGGCTACGTTGAGTATGGGGACCTCTCCTTTCCTGTCCTCTTTCCTATGCATGCTGCGTATTTTCAGTATTTTGTAGTTTATCTTGGGAGGGTGTCGGACCTTTTACTCTCCTCCCTTTGATCGATGGACGAGCACTTCAATCATACGGTGACGCTCTCTTCAAGTGACCCAAGCATGAAATGCATACACATTCATACCGTATAATCGTAGCACACACGCACAATCATACCATACAGTTTCTCATGTTCCCAATGGTGGTCTGCACTTTACGCACTATCCCACAACGTTTGTCTATGTTTTTCCTGATATTGAACACGGTGCGGTCCATGCCCACTCCATTCTTCAGTCGGAACTTCGTCGTGACCTATAGAGGGGAAAAAGAGGGGAGGGGATGTGCAGTATTCAAAGTACCTTAGCGCGCGTAGACACGAAAAAGTTCTACTTACCACGTACCAGGCTAGCCGCAGGAGTGGGTAATACCACAGACCTATTATTCTTTTCTTCCGAGACAAAGATGCTCTATTTCATTCATCTCCTAAATTCGGGTTTCCTGGTCGTGCATGCATTTCTCAATCGGTCGTGTATTATGGTGCAAGATACCATACCTTGCATTCGGCATACACCTTAAGCTATGGTTGACCATTTTCTGACAATTCTTGGAAAAGACACGTGTGACGGGCACAAATTCCGTTAATCAAAAAGATTCATGTAAATGGGGTCTGCATTATCTGTTTCCTATTGATTGGGAGTAACAATCATTTATTCAAAAGAAAAATCTTTATCAACCTATATGATTTGTCATGACACTGATTCAGTAATCCTTTCAAGAAGCCCTTTATTTAAAACAATGTCAGTATACAAATACGGGCCTACAACCGTTCAGGCCAGCCACGGCGTGAGAGGCGTCGAATATCATGAGCAACACTATCTTAGCTAAATAAAAATGGGTAGGTCAGCAATCAGTAAGGTTGTACGTATGCTCGGTCAGTACCCTTCCCGTCCCTCTGCTCATCATGTGTGGAAACATCACATACATATCCTTTTAACACAAATGCCACGTGACTGGAACGCCACAAGGAGTTGTAGGCCTCTCCTACATCTGCGCCATTTTGGGGCGAGGTCGGGCCAGTGTCCAGTCTAAGTCTTTTCATGAATTAGCTGTTGGACCAGAATTCCTTTCGGTAGTTCGAGAACTTTCGTTAGCGTCAGCTTGCGTCAGCATGGCGTCACCGCGATCTTGTAGCAATGCCGTGGTACGTTCTTGGGGCGGGGCAGCAGGCGGGTTCTTCCGCCGACGTCTTGAATCAGTCTTTCTCACTGCACCAAGCGGAGGCAAGGTGGCTGCCGCCCGGGGCAAAGAACAATGGCGGCGGTTTGTCCCTACCGGAAGTCCGCGGGAGTCGAGTGCCAATGACTCCCACAGACTCTGCAAAGCTGAGGGGGCGTTTCGTCAAGGGTGGGGCCCACGCCCAAGCAGACAAGCTTTCGAGTCCAGAATCGTCTCACGGTGGGCTAGGCCTGGATCCGAAGAACCGACCGCCGGAGTCCAAAGGCAGCAGTAGCAGCAGCTCTTCGGTACAGCCACCGGAGAGGGGCCAGCAGCAGCAACGACAGCAGTTCGGATGGTATCGCCACCGGGGTGGGTCCAGTAGCAGCGACAGCAGCAGTTTGGATGGTATCGCCACCGGGGTGGGTCCCCGATTACTCGGCTGCGGGGGCCCACTCCTCGCGTCGGGCGCTAGTGGCAATCCTGGTGAACCCGTGCTTGGGTGGTTGTCCGGCGGTCGAGTGCAGGGGCGCCAACTCAGCCGAACGGCGAATGAATGGTTGGGGTGCCCTCATCTGCTGGTGAGCCTCCACCTGGGGAGGCGGGGGAGGCCCGTCCGCGTCGCTTCCCCCTGCCAGGGCACCCTCCGTTATTGAAGAAAGAAGAAGAGAATGGGAAGATCCGCACGTTGTGGCAGACCCACCTCGGCGTTGTCAGGGTCTTGGCGCCGTGTGTGGCTTCCGGACTATTCGCACAGTTGTCCGCCACTGATGTCAATGGATTTTTGCATGGCTTTTATAGCCCAAAACCGACTAAAAGGACCGCCCAAAACAGGCCAATGTTGCAACTTCGAGGAAGGAGAGGCGAGGACGGTGTCACGTGGACGTAAATGCTTTGGGATGCAGGTCGCAGCAGACTGTCATGTAAATAGTTGTTTAAAACGTGTTTTAATCTGTTCATCTTGTCGGAATGTTGTTATACCTATAAGTTATTAAAATGTTTAACCATACTACTTTGTTGGAGTGTTGTACATATTTGCAATCTAGTTGGTGTAATCGGAAAATGGCATTGTCCAATTGCGCGTGATCCTAGTCAAGTTCGGTGACGTTGATGGTGGGTATCAACGGACTTCCGGTTGTGTCTATTGGGTGGGGTGGGTGGTAGGGCAGACATGTTTAGGCAGTGAGAGCGATGGGGCCGGGCTACCTCGTGGCCGTCTTGACCGTGAGCTTGGTTCCTTCCCCTAGATCCATATATCCTACAAAGGGCTATTTCCTAGCGTTTCTTTAGTTTTGTAGGGTCAAAAAGGATCCTACCAGTGGCCACTGACTCTCGGGGTCCCCCTTTGTATATTTTATGCCATAGCTTGCTATAAACTACGGCGATTAGTTCGTATTTTAGTGAACATGTCCTTATTAGGGGTGCCTTCCAGAGGAGCCGTATCATTCAACTCTAATAAGCGGTCCGGGCAGAACCAACTACCAATCAGTGGGGAGAAGATAGGCATGACGGGTTTCAACGGGGACAAAGTCAGCACTACCTATCTTTTCACTGCTTGCAAAGACTAGACAGAATATCTCTATTCCTCGTTATTTGTAAGCAGAGAATACCTCCAAAGAACCAATATCGAACAACTAGTGTTCGGACAATCAATCAATCAATTAATGGGGAGATAAAGATAGGCACGACGGGTTACAACGGGGACAAAAGTCTGCGTTACCTACCCTTCACTATTTGCAAAGACTAGACAGAATATGGCTTGTTTCATACTTGACCAATAGACATCAGGTGATTGCCCTCCCTCCCTTCAAGTCTTCCATCAGAAGGGTAGGGCAGGGCGTACCCCAGGGTTCAGCCATCAGCCCTATTCTTTTTAATCTTTACCTCCGTCCCCTGGTCCAATTAATTAAATCTTTTGGCATAACGGTTACCAATTATGCTGATGACACCCAACTCGTCTTCTCCTTTGAGGGAGAGAAAGCGGTGTCATTGGAGGCCTTCCATCACTGTATGGTCTCCACGGCAACATGGCTAAGTAACAACTCGCTGCAATTTAACAGCTCCAAGACGGAGGTGTTGCATTGCTCAGTGGATCGGGTTTCACGTCCTCTACCGCAAGACTTCTGGCCCCCTTCTGTTCAAGGCACAGTAGCAGCAGCAAGCTCGGTTCGCAATCTGGGTGTGACCATGGAACCCAATCTTCAACTTGAGGGTTTCATTGACAAAACAGTGTCTTCCTGTATGGGGCTTCTACGTACCCTACGGAAGATTCTTCCTCTGCTCCCTGCCCATGCCAGACCAGAAGTAGTGCGTAGTATCATTCTTAGTAGACTTGATTACTGCAACGCACTACTTCTGGGGGCTCCCATCACGGCACTGGGCAAACTGCAACGGGTCCAGAATTTTGCTGCCAAGCTAGCACTCTCTCGCCGACGGTTTGACTCATCATCTGCAGCCCTCAAAGATTTGCATTGGTTGCCCATTGCTCAGCGGGTCGAATATAAAGCTCTGTGTTTGGTCTTTCGGGCCTTACATGGTTTGGGACCACTCCCTTTACAGGAGTTGTTCACTTGGTACAGCCCTGCCAGACTTCTCCGCTCTGCGTCAGCCAGCTTGGTAACGGTCCCCAAAATCCGGAGGAAGCGGATGGGGGGACGCTCGTTTGTCTACATGGCATCTAAGCTGTGGAACAATCTCCCATTGTCGCTTAGATGTGCTGGAGACTTTCTACCTTTCAAAAAACAATTAAAAACTCATCTGTTTCCTAGGATAGAGTAGCCTGTCGCTGTTTTTATAGGTTTAGTTGGATTATAGCGCCAGGATGCCCGTTGGGTGATTGGAGCGCTTTACAAATATGTTATACATACATACATACATACATTTGCAAACAGAGAATATCTCAAAGAGCACTATTCTTCAAAACAATCAATGTTCGGACAATCAATCAGTGGGGAGATAAAGATAGGCACGACGGGTTACAACGGGGACAAAAGTCTGCGTTACCTATCCTTCACTATCTGCAAAGGGAGAGAGAGAGAGTATTTCTACTCCTCCCCGTTTGTAGACAGCGAATATCTCAAAGAGAACAATCAATGAGCAATACTAGTATTTCAGATAATCAATCAATTATTTCGCAATTTGTCGTGTTTCACGACCTTACCCGGACCGCGTGGACAGTTTCTCGTCTTCCGCCTCCAGCACCCGATCGTCCTCTACTTTCCGTATTTGCCGCGGCACTCCTGATGGTTCCCAGTCAGGACCGTAGATCACTCAAGAGAGGTCTGCTCGGAACCAGTGAAGTTCGGATGATCGGCTGCCAGACGAGGGTCTATTGGGCAGGAGCTCTCCCGATCGTTGCAGTCGTTCACTCTGTCGTCGGGACCTCTCCCACTGGATCCACGTGTCGCTGATGGGCCCCACGCTTGGGACGCCAATTGTTAAATGGTAGCGGCAGTTTCAGTCGATAACCATTCAAGTATTGCCCGGCGGTAATCGCCTCTCATACCATTCGATAATTTACCAATGAAAGAGGCAGGCGCCGGAGACTGGAAGGCAGGAAACAAAGTTTTTATTCCGTCGGAGCAGAACACATCAGATCAGACAGCAAGGTATCGTCACGAGGTGCTCTAACTGCATCTCTGAGGCCTGGCCTCTTATACACAGGTTTATGACTTTATTGCAGGGTTATCATACATGGCACATTCTTGAGATTGTCTTGGAACATGAAAGAACATCCTCGGAATCCCCACTTCGAGCTTGTTCCCACACATATCTACAGTGGAAGTTCCCACCCCATCCACAGTAGGAGATGGCTATCACACAGCTGGACATTCCGCCAATTCCCGGGGGTGTGTGCGACTGGCCGGGTCTCAGGGGGTAGGGGCTTTTGATCTACTGTAATCCCTTTGATGTGGGGTGTTTCCCTTACAGTAGGGGCAATAAACTGCATCCGCAGGGCTAGGTGATGGCCTGGGATCGATTCGGACAATGGGGCGCAGAGGAAGGGGGTTATCAAAAAGAGATGCATGACCATGTATGGGATGTCGGTCAGGCGTAGAATGTGGTTCCATGGTCGGGTCGCGCAGAAGGAGAGGGTTTATGGCCCGTGTATGAGAGAGCGGGGGTGGCCGGCGCGCGGGGGATGCTTGCAGCGCCAGGGGAACGCGCTGGTGATCGACAATGAACGGGGGAGAGAGTGGGGTGCCTAAAATGGCGGCCGTGCGTTCGCTGTCTGTGGCGCTGGGGAGAGGCAAGATGGCGCAGATAATGTTCAGTTACAAACTAAATTTCCACAGCCCTTACGAGCCCAAAACAGACTACATTAATAGCTGCATTCTCAAACATGAGTCAGTTCGTAAATTTCCGTATACAAAACATGGCTGCTGCTAAAGAAAATAATTCAATACAAGTTCAATGTTTTGCACATGGAAGTGAATTCGAGCTTCACCATTTCAGAAATGTACATTAGCAGCACAAGATTCCCTAACGCAGACAGCACAATTACGAGATGTGCATCAAGCATGCGCACTTTCCTAACAGGACGGACGTAAGGCAACATAAGAGGAAGCAGTGCAAGCTTCCCTCTCAGGCAGGTACATATCACGGTCTGCAGTATTTTATTTTTTTTAATGCAGAAGACCAGTATAGCACAGCGACAGTGCACGCTTTGCCAACACGCATCAACACGTTAGCATGGGCAGAATGACTGCAAGGTTTCTTCACACAAATTTCAGTGAGTAGGATAAGCTACCCTCACCCAGTAACCGTATAGGAGAATGCGGGTTAAAAACAGCTAAAGCCATGGCAGATTTAGAATGCCCACAAAAGAAATGTGCATGCATTTAAATCCAAATGAGAATCATTTACGTAATTCACGTTTACAAAATAGATGTAGAAGTACTTCTAAAGTATGAATGTGTCTGGCGAAGCAATGGAGCAATAAAGGTCAGGAGCCCAAGGTACAGTTTAGATGGGTAACCAACACGTAAGGTGGCAGTATTTAGTGAACAAGGGCTTCTTCGGGATCTTCTGAACCGCAGGATTTGAGCAGCTTTTAGGTCAGTCTGGATGCTGCTCCAGACCCCTGCTATAGAGGGCAGCGTTCCAGTCTTTTGGCCCAGCGTCTCCTGGTCTCCAATTTGGCAATGTTTTGGCTTCCTTTGCGTACTGTCCACCTGAGATTGCCAAATTCTGGTCTAGGTATGCAGGGTTGTTTCTGAAGTCCGTTTAAGTGACGCATGATGGTTTTAAACATGATGCAGCTCCACGGCCAGATTCAGCATGGCTACTTCAGGGAGGGGTTGCCTATTTTCTACATGCCAATGAGGAGAGCAGCAGCAGTATTTACGATTAGTTTAACATCGCTGCCAAGGTTTCAGAATGTTGTGTGTGACAATTTCAGTGTAATTATGAGTGACATTTCAACTTCTATGAGTGACACTTTCTTGCAAGCAAGAGTCAAGCAATGAAGAGGAGGGAAACATAGAAATATCAGACATTACACCCACTGGAGCATCGAGAAACTTTAAGAAGATCTTGCAACTGCTGCAAAGCACCAGAAATCAGGAGAGTGAGGCACACATTCAGCCAGCCAGTGGGCGCCCCGCTGCCTGCTGCTCAAACCCCGCAGCACTAGATGACAGCAGCAGGCGGTGGCTGCCACAGACCTACTACAAACACCAGGCTCTTCACTACGTGACGCCGGATGCACTGAAAGTTGGACCAGCACCAGCGTGGTCACTGCGCGCTAGATCTATAATTATAGGCTGCACTGACTAGGGCTGCCTGAAGCTCCAGAGCTCTCTTGGTCCTAAGAGGAGTTATCTCAGGCCAGTTCTCTAGGAATCACTGTGCGGCCCTGGTCCGCGTCCCACCCAGTGTGGGTGTTGCAAGATGGCATCAGGTTGACCACTGCTTAGAAAAGGTAGCTGCGCCTGATACCCGTTCTGCACACCATGTGATCATTGCCCAGACTGACCAGATAAGTTGCAGAGCCAGTGGTATCAGGCTAACACCATTGGCGCTGCGAGGCACAAGCAGGGACCAATGTAAAAGTATTCAGAAAGCCACCACTGTAGACTTTGATACGAAGTGTACAAATACAGGCACAGAGATGCACGTATTCAGCAGATGGAGCAAGACAGGTGTGACTGTGTGCGCATTATCAAGTATATAGTACCAGGTAATGTAGCACTCCGGTATTGTATTCAGGGGCTGATGCTGTTCCTCCGTCTTTGGGTTGCAGGTATGATGATCAGCTTGGCTTTCTGGAGTACCCAAAGCTGTTATTGTGTCTGTTAGTGAACAGAATGAATGCTTTTACCGTGTTACGGTGTCTAGTGTCACTATAAAAACAATTACAGAGATTAAGCCCTTCCTAAGCAGATCAACACATGTCTGGGATTTGTCATCCCCGTGTGCAATGTAAGAAGGACCTGAAAAAGCTCCACAGAAGGTGCTGAATCAACGTATGATCCTTGTGTGAAGCGATGCTTGGAGAGCTGTTTCAGACACTGGCTTACGTCTGCCCCTGGGGATAGGAACACCTGTTATCTAGGCCACTAAGGCATCGGCTACAAGTGGCATCTCTCAGGCTGATGCCACTGATGGCTGTCATCACTCAGGCTGGAGGCTACAATGGCGGAAGTCCCGCTCACCAGAAACTCATTCACCTACAATCCACCCATTCCTGAAATGCTAGAAATGTGACGTATGTGCGCGCCAGTACAGTATATATCTACAGCCAGTTACTAGGAAGAGAATCGAGACTGCCGATCCTGCGCTTTAAGTTCACTGCAGAAGAAAAAAGGTATTTTTTCCATGTTGCATTTCTATTTTTGCAACATCTTGCTACGTCACATGTCTTGTCTTTTTTATTTGACAATTTTATACATGGAAAAAGGTCGTGTCATTACAAATAATGAATTTCATAATTTTTACCTTCTTGTCCAATACATTGAGGCGGCAGGCCGTGGCTCCAGGCCGACCCCAGGGTTCTGGTCCTATCACCCAGACAGAGCCGCCCTCATGTCTCGGAATGCAGGCACTACCGCTAAGCATGGACAACGAGGACAGTTCAGGTGGTTCAAGCCCTGCTCCTTGGTCATTAAACCATACACATCTCGCTTTCATCCTTTTCCTGCTCTGCCTCCGACCAGCACTTGCTTCTGTCCCTTGGAATCTGCAGCGGCTCTCTTGTCCAGCCCTGCCGCTAATTTAAAAGTCTGAGCTGATCACGACTTGGTTCTGTACCTGTGCCTCTCTGCTAGTGTCCCTATGTTCAAGTGATCCTCTCTTGGTACCTGTGTCTGTTTGTGTGCCTGTGCCTCTCTGCTAGTGTCCCTATGTCCAAGTGATGCTATCTTTGTACCTGTGTCTGGTTGTGTGCCTTTGCCTCTCTGCTAGTGTCCCTATGTTCAAGTGATGCTCTCTTTGTACATGTGTCTGGTTGTGTGCCTGTGCCTCTCTGCTAGTGTCCCTATGTTCAAGTGATGCTCTCTTTGTACCTGTGCCGGGTTGTGTGCCTGTGTCTCTCCGATTGCATCTCTATGTTCTAGTGTTCTCTTCCCTTTGTTTAGTTGTGTGCCTAATCCTTTCTTTCCTGCTGGTGTCCCTCTGTTCTAGCAATGGTGCTGGTTCAGTTTTCAGAGTAGGGATGCTGCCATAAAGGTAACTGCACTGAAGTCACAGGGGTTGTGAAACATCCAAACATCACACAAAGAGCAAGTGTTACAAATGAGCCACACCCCTTCAGCAGGAAAAGGGTGAGGGTGTGGTGTGTAGCCAGATATGTATTAGGGCACACTCTCACAATTATACTACTAAAGAACAGTTCAGTAGCACAGTCATTTAGAGACAGCACCTTTTCCATCGATATGGGCATTACATGTGCACAGGTATCCAGTTTTACTTGTGAAACAACCTACAGCACAAACAATAATATTTGTGGAAATCTGTTTTCAGCAAATATTTGTTGTGTGCATCACCATGTAAAGTCTTGTGACTTTGTTTTGATCCTAGTAAAATCGTTGTTTCCGTCACACTTCTAAATTACAAAAAGTGCTTCTTTTCTGGTTCCCTAACAGCTGACGGATAAAGTAAAGAAAACACCAATCTCCAGGTTAAAAGAATAAGCATCGATTTGTCTAAAAGGGATGGCCTGGTGTTTGACCTCTGTCTATGAACTCACAGTAAATGTGACAAAATAAAAACACAAGTTAAGGCGTTGTATTGCTCATTCACCTCCAAACTTCATGGTGGTTATTTTGGGGTTGCAGCAGCACCTCTGCAGCCCTACACTCAGTGCCTCTGGGTTGTAGCATTCCTCTCTATGTTGTATCTTTGTCTAGTTGTGTGTTTGTGTCTCTTTCCTCATGTCCATGGGTTCTATTGTTTCTCTCTTTGTCCGGTTCTGTGCGTGTGTATTTCTGCTCATGTCTCTTAAGTTCTAGTTTCCCCCCTCATCCTCTTTGTCGGGTTGTGTACCTGTGTCTCTCTGTTCATTTACCTCCGTTTCCCTCTCTGCAACTTTGTTCAGTTGTGTGCCTGAATCTTTCTGTTCTACTGGTATCCCTCTTCTCTTCTCTATCGTTCCTGACTCTATATCTTTATCTGGTTGTGTGTTTTTGTCCCTCTGTTCTAGTGGTCCTCTCACCATATCCTTATCTGGTTGTGTGTCTGTGTTCCTCTGCTCATGTCCCTGTATTCTAGTGTTTTTGTCTTTCTATTTGTCTGGTTGTGTGTTTGTTAATCTATGATTGTTTCTAAGTTCTATTGTCCCCCTCTCTTCCTCTTTGTCGGGTTGTGTACCTGTCTCTGTCTGTTCATTTACCTCTGTTCCTGTCTCTGCATCTGTGTTCAGTTGTGTGCCTGTATCTTCTGCTCTACTGGTGTCCCTCTGCTCTATTGTCCTTCTCTCTGTATCTTTATCTGGGTGTGTGTCTTTGTCTACCTGCTCAAGTTCTCCAGAACAATCCGTAATGTATGTGAACAACTGCGCCCCATGGTCATCTGTCTTAATACAAAGAACCCCTTTCACGGCTGCGATGCCAGTTCCAGCAAACTCCAGGCAGGCTCTGTGTTTTGGTGATTAATAATCACGTGCTGTCGCAGGAGCCTCATTGCCGATTATCATGAGTAGGCCGGGGCCTAATGGCTTTTGCTTTTAATTGCGGCCCGGGCCCGATCGCGCTGCTCCATCACCCCCCCTCCCTCCCAGCCTGGCCATGAAACTCACGCAGGGGATGTCCTGTCACTCACCTTTGGCTGCGGGCGCCGGGCGGCAGACACGGGGGCAGGCTCCACTCCATCCATGCCAACCAGTCTTTCAGTCGTCTCTGCCACGCGCACTTTTTTTGCCCGACCCGGCGACCCCCAATGCGCTTGCGCTGTCTCCAGACTCCACCCTAAGGGTGAATGACTTTACCGCGGCGCGCAGACTGAGAGTAGACGTCACTGCGCGCCGCGCATCACGGTGCACCCACCCACTCAGGTCAGAGGTCACAGGTCGAATTTTAATAAATAAAGTCAAATCGGGTGACATCAAGAACACGGTCCTGGACGGTGCGTGCAGCACCGGTAGCAGCTGCATTTTATGCAGATTGTGCTTGTTTGCTCGGTCACGCATCAGGGTCCAAATCGGCCCCAGCAACAAAACCGGCCCCCTGTCACCAAACCGGCCCACACCCCGTCCAGCCTACCGGGGGATTGCCCGGTGCCCGGAATTGCCAGTCCGGCCCTGGGAGCTGTTACTACACATGACAATTTGAATCTACAGCCTTCTGTAGATAAGCTGTGAAAACTTTAATTAGGAAGCGTTTTCCAGTGCATTTGACCAACTATGTATAGTAATATTGGTTTGAGTGAAGAACAATCACACTGTTACCTCTCGTGGAGAAATCCATGCTCTATTTTATATGTAACTTTGTTGTAAATATTGTTTATTTTTTATTGTTCAGTTGTTCTACTAAGGGCCCGATTCCAATCCTGGTTGGAAAAGCCTCTGTCCGACTCGAATCCGGAGGGTTTAGCAACCGACTCGTGCCCTGGGGCTCCGAGCGCTCGAGTATGATGCGAAGAAGCGCTGACGGACATGGCTCGCTCGGAGCCCCATTGAAGTCAATGGGAGCCTGTTGTACGATGCGTACATAGGCTGCCATTGATGAAAATGTAGGTTGCGGTAAAGGGCACCCCCTGTCGTGGGGACGCGTCGGTGCCATCCGCACCGTACATGCAAGTGTAGGGGGGACACTTGAGTCCCAACCTATGACCAACTTGTAAGGCTACTGGTGAAGGGGGGCCCCTATGGCCCCCTGAGGTCTGCTTCCCAGAGCTTTTACGTGTTGGATGCTACAACGCGATTAGGCTGTCCTATTCGTGCATCATACTTCCTCGGTTGGAAATCGCCTCCATTGCACGGCGCGGTTTGCTTATGGATGAGATGTACGGACCTGTGAGGAGCGTAAACGATTCGATCAGCTATTTCGCGTTTCCTGCATCGTACTTGCTCGCTCGTACAGCTGTACGGGTTGGTCCGTAAACACACGTTCGCTCGTACTTTTTCCGGCCGGATCGCGTTCGGAGCCCTTCCGACCGAAATCGGAATCGGGCCCTAAGTGTTTGAAATCTATAGTTTCCCCTCTTGCTTGCTGCATTGCATTCTCCACCTCATTCATAGGCAATAGCTCTTCCATTTTGAATTATTGGTTCTCCAAGAGAAACTTGATTCACTGGTGCAGAGCTTTGGCTGCTTTGTGAGCTCTCCTTGGCTATTTCAGCAGCAATGATTTCTTCTTGTTCAATCTCATCTTTCAACATTTGTAAGTAGGTTACCAAGACTGATCACTCAATACTGTCTTTTACAGTGTTGAAATAGTCTTCATAACAGTCATAGTACCCAAGTAATTCTGATTTAGCATGCCATAGCTTAACAACTGCAAAAGTACCAAGTAGGAAGAATCTCTTCTCTCTGGAATTTGGCAACAAAGTTTTTGGTGGTTAATTAGATTTCCTTTTTTTTGTGTCTCACCAAACAACCGTCACGTCCAAATACTGCATATCTTCCTTCTTCATGTTTTCAGGTAGATTACTTCTATATGTATAGTGCTGAAGTACTTTATAAAAACATATATTTTGAAGATGGGGGTCTCTTTTTTGGGAAGTATGTATACAACATCTTAGATTTTAGAATGTCTCTACTTTCTGGATCAAATTCTGCAAGATACTGTATTTTCTGGGAAATAATTTAATACTCTATTTCGACTACTTGCAAGGCCTAGACTTAACCCACACATATCTTTTGGATTTGGAGAACAAACTAGACAAACTCAACCGGTCTGACCACTCATGAGAACCTATTTCTCTGTGGGAAAGCATTTTCAAACTGAAGTACTATTTCTTAGTAAGAATCTTTTCGGCAGAAATCTCCCTCACATCTCTTTCATCTCTTTCTTCTCTGATGTGGTACTATATAAAGTCATGTAGCGAACAACAGCAATGGAGTTATCTGCAATAAACTGTAGATCCATATTTGCATTCCACATCTTTAGAATCACAGTGTTGTAGTTATTGATATACTTCAAAGCGTCTTTCCATCTCAGGTTGTATGTATCTTTTGGTGTTTTACGGTTCAGGGTATGTCTGACTGTAGACAAAAAGCAGTTCTTCCTTCTGAGATGACAGGTCGTGGGAGTCCAAAACGACATCTCCTTTGCACCTGTATTTTCAATGACAGTGCTTCCCACATCTCTGTGTTTTAAATCGTAGAACATGTTGTCTCATTCCTTTCTCTGTACCGTCTTTGGGGTGGTGGGTGCATATCACATACTGTTGTATGAAAGAGCATCTTTTACCCATGACATCATGTGACTATTTGGAGCACCTCGAGCTTGGTACTTGTTAGAATCCGGGGTCTCTGCTTGGCGCAGGTATGCACTTGCGACAAGCAGGGACCCTTTCCTCTTAGTCAGGGCGTAGGATTACCTCTTTAAAAATAACCCCTGCTCACCCTCTAGGTAACGTGGCGCGAGCAGTCAGGCTAGATTTCCAGAGGGCATTAGGTTAAGCGTTCAAGATATCTCACACAATAATCACCTCCCCACCACACAAAGACACATGGCTGTATTTATATAAAAATAAAGTTCTTTATATAAAAGGTTTCTTTAGGCAGGTTGTCAAAATACAGTTCTCTTACTTCAATAATGTTCCAGTTACTTGTAAATGCTTTCAGGCAGTCCACAGATCTTCAAATGGCAAAGTTCTACTTTAAAAATGCTTCTTTGGGGTATTGTACGCTTCGTAGCGCCTCCGGTACGCGTCGTACCGCTATTTGGACGCGTCGTGCTGTTCTTCACGCTTCTCGCGTGAGTACGCGTATGCTGGATGAGAACCGTACGAACCGTACTCTCGCAGGTACGCGTCGTACTCGTTCGGGACGTTTCTTGCCAAGTCCCACGCTTCCCGCGTGAGCGCCGGCAATGGATTTTGCACGGTACGGACCGTACAGAGGCAGGGACGCGCCGCACAAGGACGGCAGAGCAGGAACGGCTCGTACAAAGGCATGTACGGGTCGTACCTCGGCGTACAAGTCACAAATACCATAGTTCTTTGCGGGGAAGGTTCGCTGCGGCCTCAGGAGTCTACAAGGAGGTGTCCCATGTCGCGTTGTCGTCCCTTGCAGTCAGAGGGCGGCGGTGCTTTGTGGAGCACTCGAGGACAGTCCCCGGCGCACAACGAGGTTGGCAGAAGGAGGGGCGGCTTGGGGGTGATTCCTAGCGCGTCGCAGTGCTGTTGGCTTTGTCCAGGTGACGAACAGGTGCTTGGGGTCCTTACAGTGATCTCAGCGGCGCAGGGTCGCAGAGGCTCGGCGCTTGGACGTCCAGGGTCTCTTCCTTGCGTTGCGAGCTACGGCTCGGGGGGCAGTTGTTTGCGGAGACATCAGCCGCTCCACAGGGGGCGGAGCCGGCATTGTGGAGGCAGAGCACAGGTCTATTCAGAGTCAAAGGTGTACTCCTCCCACCCATCCTGGTGTAATCTCTCTACCCACCACCTGGCAGCCAGCCTGTCTCCTGGAATACCCCAGTCCTGCTCCTTTACTGTTACTAGGCAGAACACACACACACAGAAGAGGCGGACTGAAATGGCCAGGTCAGTAAATACTAACTTTCTAAAAGTAGTATTTACAAACACAGGATATTAAAATAAACTTTACTAAAAGAAGTATTTTATTATTCTGAGTTCAGGCATACAAATATGACTTTCTACCATGCTCTATGAGTCCAGTGGGATTACAGCGTGTAGTAATTCCAGCAGCCCATTCTGGCCTATGGAGAGCAGGTAGCCTTCAATAGTGAAAACGAAAATGGCTGTAATTCACTACCCAGACATGCCACACACATCAGGGCATGTCCTACCTTATGCCTACAATGCGCCCTGCCCTTGGGCCTACCAGAGGGGTGACTAATATGTAGTTAAGGGAAGGTTTAGGGACTGGCAAGTGGGTGCACTTGCGCAGTCAGCGCGACAGTACCAGACTGCACGCAGGTTCTGCAGTGGCAGACCCTAGACACATTTTACTGGGCCGCTTCTGTGGGTGGCACAAGCAGTGCTGCAATCCCACCAGCAGCATTTGTATTTACAAGCCCTGGCACTCCTGGTGCACTTTACTAGGGGCTGATAGTAAACCAAATAAGCCAAACATGGACACCAATCAATGTATACACTTTTCAAAAGGGAGCACTTGCACTGTGGCACTGATTAGCAGTGGCACAGTGCTCTGAGCAGCTAACACCAACAAAACACAATGAGGGACATCAGCAAAAAGTGGAAGGGAAACACACGCCAAGGTGCCAGGTCTAACATGTGTCCCCTCCAGCTGAAATGTGGGGGGAACTACCCTACCCCAGGGAGTTCCTCTTCACTAAGGCGGAAAAACCTGGACAGACCGTCAGCATTGTGCCAGGGCGATGCTCCACCGTAAAGTCCATACCCTGTAGGCAGATGGACCACCTCAACAGTTTTGGGTTCTCACCCCTCATTTGCATCAACCATCTGAGGGGCCTGTGGTCGGTCTGAACCCGGAAGTGAGTCCCAAACAAGTAGGCCCTCAGCTTCTTCAGCGCCCAGACCACAGCAAATGCTTCTCGCTCTATCGCACTCCACCTTTGTTCCCGTGGAAGTAACCTTCTACTAATAAAGGCTACAGGTTGGTCCCAGCCCTCCTCAGTCATCTGTGAGAGAACAGCCCCTACACCATGCTCTGATGCATCTGTCTGCACTAGGAATTCTTTGGAGAAGTCAGGAGCCAAGAGCACGGGCGCCGTGCACATAGCAGTCTTCAGGGTGTTAAAGGCCTTCTGACAGGTGTCAGTCCATATCACTTTTCTGGGCTGCTTCTTCGAAGTCAGCTCTGTCAAGGGGGCAACAATGCTGCCATACCCCTTGACAAACCTCCTGTAGTACCCTGTGAGTCCTAAAAAGGCCCTCACCTCCGTCTGGGTCTTTGGGGCCTCCCAAGCCAGGATGGTTTCGATCTTGGGTTGTAGGGGCGCCACCTGGCCGCTCCCTACTTGGTGTCCCAAGTACACCACGGAACCCTGCCCGATCTGACACTTGCTTGCCTTGATCGTGAGGCCTGCCTTGCGCAGCGCCATCAACACTTCCCAGAGATGTTGCAGGTGTTCTTTCCATGTGCCACTGAACACTGCGATGTCATCCAGGTAGGCGGCGCTGAACTCGGTCAGCCCAGCCAACACCTGGTAGACCAACCTCTGGAAGGTGGCAGGGGCATTCTTCATCCCAAAGGGCATAACCCGGAACTGGAAATGCCCATCTGGTGTAGAGAATGCGGACCTCTCTTTGGCCCCATCAGTCAAGGCATCTGCCAGTACCCAGACGTTAAATCAAACGTGCTGAGGTACCGTGCAGCCCCTAACCGATCGATGAGCTCATCAGCTCTGGGGATGGGGTGCGCGTCAGTCTTCGTGACTGAATTGAGTCCTCTGTAGTCCACACAGAATCGGAGTTCGGGTGTGGCACTCGGCGCTGCAGCCTTTGGGACCAAGACCACTGGGCTGGCCCAAGGACTGCTGGAGGACTCAACCACCCCTAGAGCAAGCATCTTTGAGACCTCCTCTTTGATGCAGGCTCTGACCCTGTCAGTTACCCTGTAAGCCTTGTGCTTACCCCTTACAGGTAAAGGTAAGCTGTCTCCTGTATCCACATCATGGACGCACCAATCTGTGATACCAGGAACCAGGGAGAACAGGTCAGGAAACTGCCACAGCAGCTGGCGGCAGTCATCCTGTTGCTCAGGGGTCAGGGTGGGTGAGAGGCTAACTCCATCCACTGACCCGTCTTGCTCTGAGGCTACCAAGAGGTCAGGAAGAGGCTCAGACTCCTCCTCTGTCCCATCATCGGTGGCCAAGAGCATGCCCACTTCGGACCTCTCCAAGTGGGGCTTCAGTCGATTGACATGGAGGACCCTCAAGGGGTTCCTAGGAGACTGCAAGTCCACCAAGTAGGTGACAGAACTCTTGCTCTCCACAATCTCAAAGGGTCCTGTCCACTTGTCCTGGAGTGCACAAGGCTCCACAGGGGCTAGAACCCATACCTTTTGACCAGGTTGAAGCTCAACCAGAGTGGCATTCTGGTCGTACCACCGCTTCATTTCCTCCTGGCTGGCTTCCAGGTTTGCCTCAGCAAGTTGCCTGAAACGCTGAGTCTGGTTCCGGAAGGCCAGCATGTAACTGTAGACATTCTGGGGAGGTTTCCTGGGAGATTGCTCCCAGCCTTCCTTGACCAAACTAAGAGGTCCTCGTACTGGGTGGCCATACAAAAGCTCAAAGGGACTGAACCCCAGAGACTTTTGTGGCACCTCCCGGTACGCAAAGAGAAGGCAAGGTAAGAGGACGTCCCACTTACACCTCATGGGTTCCTCAAGACCCATAATCATGCCTTTTAGGGTTCGGTTGAAGCGCTCAACCAACCCGTTTCCTTGGGGATGGTAAGGGGTGGTGAACTTGTATGTCACACCACATTCTTGCCAAAGGGATTTCATATATTTCAATATGAAATTGGCACCCCTGTCGGACACCACCTCTAGAGGGAATCCTACTCGTGAGAAAATTCCCATCAGTGCTTGTCCCACCACGGGGGCCGTCACTGTCCTCAGAGGGATGGCTTCAGGGTACCGGGTGGCATGGTCCACCAAGACCAGGATAAACCTGTTGCCCATGGCTGTCTTGGGGTCCAGTGGCCCCACAATGTCAATCCCCACTCGCTGGAATGGGGTACTGACCACAGGGAAAGGTTGGAGTGGAGCCTTCAGCTTCCTTCCACTCTTGCCACTTGCCTGGCAAGTCTGGCATGTCCTGCAGTGAGTGTCGGAACTCCTGCGCATTTGAGGCCAATAAAAGTGGGTGACAAGCCTTTCAAAGGTCTTGTTCTGCCCCAAATGCCCTGCTAACGGAACGTCGTGAGCCAGCCCCAGTAGGAAGGCTCTGAACTTCTGGGGTACCACCAGCGCACGGGCTGACCCAGGTTCAGCAACCTTAGGCTCTGAGTACAGGAGGTCGTTCTCCCAGTAGATCAAGTGAGTACCGGACTGATCACCATTGGCTTGGGCTGCAGCCTGCTGCCGCATACCCACTAGAGAGGGACACTCCTTCTGCTCCCTGCAGAATTCCTCCCTGGTGGGGCCTCCTTCTTGCTGCCAATGGGTCAGCTCAGGCAGGTCCCCCAGTTCGGCTATCTGTTCCCCGGTAGGCTCCAGGGCATCCCCCTCAAGGTCTCCTTCCTCCTGGGCCGTGGGAAATTAAGGAGCCGGTTTCCAGTGCCTCCCGTGCCCTCTCCCTAAAGCCGGTTCCTGGGCCTCTCCCTCAGGCTCCAGGGTCCCTTCAACACCCCTACTGGCTGCCATCGACCGGGTGGTCACGCAGGCCCAATCAGGTAAGCCCACCATCCGCAGGTGAGCTGTCTTCTCCACCTTTTCCCAAGGTGAGCTCTCCAAATCATTCCCTAGGAGACAGTCTACAGGCATGGCAGTTCTCACAGCGACTTGCAGAGTACCAGAGACCCCCCCAACTCAAAGGGAACTTGAGCCATTGGACAATGCCTCTCTGTGTTGTCAGCATTGACAACCCGACAATAGGCATGGGGTACGACCTGCTCTTGAGATACCAGGTGCTGCCGCACTGCAGTCAAGCTGGCTCCTGTGTCTCTAGGAGCCTCTACCTTCTTCCCATTGACGGTCACCACTTGCCCATATTTCTTAGTGTTAGAGGGCAAGTCGGCGTTTGGGACCATCTCACTGTCTCCTAGTGAGACTAAGGTCAGTTGGACGGGGTCCCACCCACCTGGGACTTCTACCTCCTCCCCAAAGGCTACTGTAGCCACTTGCTTCGGAAGAGCACCAGTGGGAGCGGGTTTCACATACTGGCGACACTTGGGATCACTGGCAAAGTGACCTAGCTCACCACATTTATAACATTGAGGGGGCCCCTTGGGAACAGGTTTACCTGTCGGGCCCCCTGTCGGCTTCGTGGGTGGGGGAGGCTGAGAACCTTTCTGCTGGTTCCCTTGGGGATTACTTTGGGGGCCTTTTTGGAACCCTTTCTGTTTTCCCTTGTTCCCCCGACTCTTCTGCTAGGGACCCTGCCCACCCTTGGCGGAGTCTCCCACTTGACCCTTGTGGACCCTGGTGCTGACCCAGCGGTCCGCCTCTTCAGCAAGCTTCCTAGGGTTAGTCAGCTTGCTATCTATCAGGTGTTGGCGTAGCTCAGGAAAACAATTAAGCGACAAGTGCTCCCATGCAATTAAATCAAAGAGACCTTGGTAATCATCAACTTTGCTACCCTTCACCCAGCCATCCAGTGCTCTGCAGAAAAAGGTCACATACTCCACATACGTACTCCCCGCAATCTTGGTGCACCCCCTGAACCTCTGTCTATACAATTCAGGAGTTAGCCCATATCTGGTCATTAAAGCTTCTTTCATGTGGGGGTAAGAATTATACATGTCAGAGGGCAAATCTAAAAGTGTGTCCCGCCCCTCACTGAGGAACCGTCCCCACAACCCCGCTCCCCAATCTCTCTCAGGGACCCGGTGGGAGGACATGGCTATCTCATAGGCCCGGAACCATTGCCCTATGTCATCATTATTGAAGTACTCTTTAACTACATCTTTTGGCATGTACACCCTTGACTCTACCTGCACCGGCGTTGCGCTGCCACCAGAGGGAGGGTTTTCCAAACTTTTCTCCTTTATCGCCAACTCTCTTATTCTTGCGTCGTGCTCCATCAGAATCTTTCTTTCTTCCAGAGCCATTCTCTTTTCTTCCAGAGCCAGTTTCTTGCTCTCTAGCTCCAACTGGCCATTTAATTTCAGTTTTGCCAAAGTGACCTCTTGCTCTCTGGCGGCCTGTCTGTCTGCCAGCTCCTCTGGTGACAGGCCTCTGCCAGAACTATGGATGCTCTCCGCTGGTTCCACTACGTCAACCTCAGGTACAACATTCTCAGCTGCACCCCTTGATTCCATCCAGGCTCTAAGTGCCGTGTAGAAGTGTGCTTTTTTCGTGCATCCTTTGCGTGGAACCTTGAACTTCTTGCAGAAATGCTGGAGTTGGGTTTTCGTGTAGTCGCCCAGCTTTGACTCATTCCATTCTAATCCTGCTATCTCAGAGGTTTCAGAGACGGACTTCTCAATGCTGTTTGAGCCCGGCATAGCTTCAAACACAAGGGATCTCTTTTCTTGGCAAGTAAAAATAAAAAATAAAAAGGTCTGTGGCTCAAGCTACTGGACTATCCTCACTGTGCAATCGTTAGTAATCACTGCGCAGACACCCAGAACGCAAATCCGTAAATCCGCACCGCTGCCACCAATGTTAGAATCCGGGGTCTCTGGTTGGCGCAGGTATGCACTTGCGACAAGCAGGGACCCTTTCCTCTAAGTCAGGGCGTAGGATTACCTCTTTAAAAATAACCCCTGCTCACCCTCTAGGTAACGTGGCGCGAGCAGTCAGGCTAGATTTCCAGAGGGCATTAGGTTAAGCGTTCAAGATATCTCACACAATAATCACCTCCCCACCACACAAAGACAGAAGGCTGTATTCATATCAAAATATAGTTCTTTATATAAAAGGTTTCTTTAGGCAGGTTGTCAAAATACAGTTCTCTTACTTCAATAATGTTCCAGTTACTTGTAAATGCTTTCAGGCAGTCCACAGATCTTAAAATGGCAAAGTTCTACTTTAAAAATGCTTCTTTGGGGTATTGTACGCTTCGTAGCGCCTCTGATACGCGTCGTACCGCTATTTGGACGCGTCGTGCCGTTCCTCACGCTTCTTGCGTGAGTACGCGTATGCCGGACGAGAACCGTACGGACCGTACCCTCGCAGGTACGCGTCGTACTCGTTCGGGACGTTTCTTGCCAAGTCCCACGCTTCCCGCGTGAGCGCCGGCAATGGATTTTGCACGGTACGGGCCGTACAGAGGCAGGGACGTGCCGCACAAGGACGGCAGAGCAGGTACGGCTCGTACAAAGGCAAGTACGGGTCGTACCTCGGCGTACAAGTCACAAATACCTTAGTTCTTTGTGGGGAAGGTTCGCTGCGGCCTCAGGAGTCCACAAGGAGGTGTCCCATGTCGCGTTGTCGTCCCTTGCAGTCAGAGGGCGGCGTTGCTTCGTGGAGCACTCGAGGACAGTCCCCGGCGCACAACGAGGTTGGCAGAAGGAGGGACGGCTCGGGGGTGATTCCTAGCGCGTCGCAGCGCTGTCGGCTTCGTCCAGGTGACGAACAGGTGCTTGGGGTCCTTATAGTGATCTCAGCGGCGCAGGGTCGCAGAGGCTCGGCGCTTGGACGTCCAGGGTCTCTTCCTTGCGTTGCGAGCTATGGCTCGGGGGGCAGTTGTTTGCGGTGCTTGGGCCAGGCAGGTAGGCCTTTGCGGTGCTTACGGTAGCCCCGGGGGCAGACGTCGCGGTGCTCGGAGAGAGAGAGGAGCATACAGGTTCTCTGGGGGTCAGCGTTACAGGGTCACCTCCAGCAGCTTCCCTTCTTCTTAGGGAAAGGTAGCGCCCACTGTTCCTGGGGCGCAGTTCAGGGGGCAAGTTGAATTTCAAAGTCTTTTCTCAGTCTTTTCCTCCTCTCCTTCAGCAGCAAGGCACCCACCACAGGCCAGTCTCACAGGTCAGAGACAGTAGTCCTCCATGCAGCTTTCCCAGGTCCTTCTCTTCAGGCAGAGATTCTTCTTGGCGCAAACAGGATCTGATTTCTTAGGAGCAGGGCTCCTTCTTTTATAGCACAATTCTTTTGTTCTTTGTCGCCAGGGGGCCTGGGCCTGGCTCAGTCCAGTTTTGGAGCACTTTGTTGTGGTGACTCTGCTCTTTCCTTTCAGCAGCAGGGCAGAGACATCAGCCGCTCCACAGGGGGCGGAGCTGGCATTATGGAGGCAGAGCACAGGTCTATTCAGAGTCAAAGGTGTTCTCCTCCCACCCATCCTGGTGTAATCTCTCTACCCACCACCTGGCAGCCAGTCTGTCTCCTGGAATTCCCCAGGCCTGCTCCTTTACTGTTACTAGGCAGAACACACACACACAGCAGAGGCGGACTGAAATGGCCAGGTCAGTAAATACTAACTTTCTAAAAGTAGTATTTACAAACACAGGATATTAAAATAAACTTTACTAAAAGAAGTATTTTATTATTCTGAGTTCAGGCATACAAATATGACTTTCTACCATGCTCTATGAGTCCACTGGGATTACAGCGTGTAGTAATTCCAGCAGTCCATTCTGGCCTATGGAGAGCAGGTAGCCTTCAATAGTGAAAACGAAAATGGCTGTACTTCACTACCAAGACATGCCACACACATCAGGGCATGTCCTACCTTATGCCTAAAATGCACCCTGCCCTTGGGCCTACCAGAGGGGTGACTAATATGTAGTTAAGGGAAGGTTTAGGGACTGGCAAGTGGGTGCACTTGCGCAGTCAGCGCGACAGTACCAGACTGCACGCAGGTTCTGCAGTAGCAGACCCTAGACACATTTTACTAGGCCGCTTCTGTGGGTGGCACAAGCAGTGCTGCAATCCCACCAGCAGCATTTTTATTTACAAGCCCTGGCACTCCTGGTGCACTTTACTAGGGGCTGATAGTAAACCAAATAAGCCAAACATGGACACCAATCAATGTATACACTTTTCAAAAGGGAGCACTTGCACTGTGGCACTGATTAGCAGTGGCACAGTGCCCTGAGCAGCTAACACCAACAAAACACAATGAGGCACATAAGCAAAAAGTGGAAGGGAAACTCACGCCAAGGTGCCAGGTCTAACAGTACTCTTTGTACCAAAAGAAGTCAGTTACTTGGCCTAGATGAGGATTAGTTTTGAAACAAATGAAATGCATCGAATCGTGAAACCTGTGGTTAAAATACCTGCAAACATTTGCAGGGTCCAGCAAGAAAAGTTCTCCTGCTGTCTTCAGATTGATATCTTTTATGTTTGAGTTTGCTTCGCACAGGAATTCAAGGAAGTAATCTCATGCATACTCAGCATAAGTGAATCTTAGAAACCAAGTAGGTGCTGCTAGGTTTCACAACATGCATTACAGCTCACCTTGAAGATGATATCAATATTCGTGGGGGCCATGTTTGCACACCTTTAAATTAATCAAGTTGTATTCCAGGTTTTCATCTTTTCCTTAACTTTGTCAATGTATTCCCTTGCTGTGATATGTTGCAGATTCCTTCCTGTCCTGAGAATGTGGTTTGCTGCATAAGTTAGGTCTAGCAAGTCACTCTCAAAAAAAGGAGAAATATATAAGAAATACACTGGGGAAATCTAGGATCCTCTGAATATAGTCTAGTTGATCTGTAATCAGCTGCTGCTATCTATACAGGCCTGTTATCATACCTACCATCCATTCCTGTGGGGAAAAGATGCGAAAAGTATCAAGCTTTTAATCATTTCTCCCAAACACCCACGGGAGCTCCTCTTGCTTCTTTCATTTGAAAGAAATGAAATGCATCACCAGTAATCTCTTTAGAATGCAGAGGGTGGCTACTGTAGTGTTCATAAATTTCTTCAGATCGGGGTCGAACCACCTTTTGAATCTGTCCTCTTGATGATGATGATGTATCACTCTCCATTTGTGTTATGTCTTGAACAGCATCTACATTGTTACAGTAAATATTAATTTGTACCAGATGTAATGGTGCTTTCTTTACTTTCTTAGCATTCACTAACTCCTGCCATATTTACTATTCATGGTAGGGACACCATTCACTAGAATAATAAGTGCCTCTTCCAAATCTCTCTGCACCCCTACAGTTTCAATCTTATGCTTGAAATCCAATGACAAGTACACATCTCTACCTTTAAGATCTTTCTGTAACTCTTTTGGAGATAACTTCCATGTCTTTGGCTCCATACGAACTATAGGTTGGAATGAATGTATTGTATACACTGTATTAGAATTGGTTCATAAACATTTAAATCTTGTAGTTCCTGAGGGATTAGAAGTAGTTCTAACTTGTTGTGAGCTGGTATTTTATTGTCCTCCAATTTATTATATCAGTATACTTGCATATAATTTGTTGTGTGGAACATTCAAAGTATTCCTCTACAAATAAATAAACTGCAAATTCTATAGACATGTCTTATTCTGTTTACAAAGACACAAAATCATAATGAGTTTGAATTTTGTAGTGAGTGCATCAACAACTTATACAGATATAGTCCGGTTTCTCTGAACATACTGTGTTAAGGTTTCTAATCTCTTCTTGAAATGTGTCAACACTAATACCTCTGTCCTGTTCTGCTACACCTGGAGCTACCAAGTACTCATGTTCCCTACGCTCTTCCTCAGGACCAAAGAAACTTAAATTAACATCATAACAAACTTTTTGTAGAGAAAACTGGTATAAGAAAGCTCTCAGTATATCAATTGATTCTGCCGAACACTACAAACAGTGCTACAGTGCATTTATATACAGGAGGCTATCTACGTCTTCCCTGTACCTCTTCAGCTATGACTTCCTTTACATTTCTAGGTAACATCACCTCTTTTGGAATAGGAGAACCGTCTTTCATATCATGACATCATCCAGATTGGTCAACTGCATGCACTAATGTGTTCTCTCGGAAGTAGCTTTCTTCATTAAAGAAATGCTTAGTACTAGAAGTATTGCTCAATTCACTGTTGAACAATTGACAAAAATGAGCTCTATTGACAAGTATTTTCTTTTGGCATCTTTTCCTCATCCACAACAATATTTTATCCAGTGCCTTCATTCTGTCTAGAATCAAAATAAATAGTTTCCTCTAGAAAGCAGAGGCCTTATCCACTAAAATCTCAACATGTTCCTTTTGTCTGACTGCTTCTCTTCTTTTATACTTCTTCATACTTGTTATTAGATTCTTAATTACTCTACTACGGAACATTCTAACTCGGATTTCATTAAACTGTCACTAACTTCTGTTTAAACATTGCACTTTTTTGTACAATTTTTTACTCTTCATATCATTTACTTTTTCTCCTTTTTTAGTTGGTCCTAAATTTTGTTTTTATATACTTTATTTTGCTTTCTTTCCAGTTGTGCAGATTTCATTTTAAGAAATGTCTTTGTCATCTTCCCAGCAGTTCTTTTCTTTCACCACTTTTTCAGAATTTTGACCCTTTTATTTCTCAGTTGTGAGGACATAGTATCCTTGTGTCCGTTTCTTTCTTTTCTCACTTTTGGATGGCATTGTAGCTGTTTGTAGTTAATTAGAAATGTATCACTGAAAAGGAAAAAAGAATAACTATATTTAGCTTTCATTATGTAGTATACTGATACTGAAGTACCAAAATAGACACATTTATATAATTGTAATATCACTAACATTACTCTATTAATTTGCATGTGTATGTCTCTATGCCATTCTCTTTATCACTGTATGCATTAGTCTCTTACTGGGTATCTTATCATATCCACTTCTGTGTTTCTGAGCATCTACCCATGCTTAAATAAATACTTTCTACAAACATGAATAGAGTGGCTCAGTACTTTGCTACATATCTCAGTGTCTCTACGAGACAAGCTGAAACAGTGCCATAAGATGTGTACATAAATGTTCTAGTATGTGATTCTCTGTTTTATTCGGTCTATAGCTCTCTAAGGGGCCGATTATGAGTCTGGCAGTCCATAGACAGTCAGACTTCTGGGGGTGCAGGGCGGCAGTCTCCTGACTGCTCAATTACTAGTAGGGCAGTCAGACCACCATTGCCCTGCTGTAACTGTGAGGGACCTGGTGGTGTTGTAGTGGGCAGGAGGCCGCAATATGCTTGGCGGGACCGTCAAGCATATTACGAGTTTCCTCTCCGCCAGGAAAGGGGGCACTGCAGGGCCTCCCTGTGCCTCTGCTGCATTGAGACGCATGCAGGTGGACACAACATGTGCCCCCCTGTGTGCATTTACCCCAGTTCCTGCACAGCATGGACCTTTAAGTCCGTGCCGTGCAGGAACTGTTTTGGGATTTTTCTAATGTAGTGCCTATTTTCTGAGGCACTGCCATGGGAATGCAGAAAACCAGCCCACCAGACAGGAGGAAACTCCTAATCTGACCGGCCTTATGACCACGACTTTGGCGGTGCGGCAGTGGGGCGGACCCAGCACCTCACTGCCAAAGGCATAATCAGGCCCTAAGTGTGTATATAAGTGCCTGAACGAATACCTCAGTGCCTGTAGTAGGGGTTACAGGAGTATATGGGTCTATGTCCAACTACCTTTCATACTGCTGGCTACATAAATGATTTCTGACTATGTGTTCGAATGTCGAAGTGTGTCTTTCACTCTGGGAGTAGGTGAGAGAGAGGCTCTATAGTTTGTGAACGTGCTTGTCTGTTCTTTTATGGGTGGTATACTTTATGTACTACTTGGTATAGGGGTTTGGAAATGTATGAGTAAGTTATTAAAATGCAAAACAATATCTCTCACTTTTTTAAGCACCAAACACTGTGCTTTATGGCATACCTACAGCATATCTCAGAGGTGTGTTATGTATACAATGTGGGTTTAACGCCTGAGAAACAGCTGTAACATGCCAAGTGAAGTTTGCAGTGAGAGTGCACAGACGGGGTCTGCATTAGTAGGTATCTCCCATATTTCAAGGACTATTTCTCTGGATGGATGAGAAGGTTGCATCAGTACTTGCCTACATATCTGAATGAGTGTAGGACTATGCTTGTAGCAGTGCCATGAGATCTTTAAGTAAATATGCCAGTATGTGACTGTTTGTTTTAGTACCTCTTTGGCTCCCTAAATGTGTACGTAAGGGGGCGAATAAATACCTCAGTGCCTGTGTTAGGGAATATGGGTCTATGTAGGTATGACTGCAACTACCTTTGTGTCTGCTGCATGCATAAATAATGTCTTGGTACGTTACTAAGTATAGATGTGCTTCTGTACCTACCTGACTAGGTGAGAAAGACACTTTGGTTTTGTAAACAAGTATGTCAGTTGCTTTACGAGCGACACACTCCATGTAGTACTTGGAAAATGGGCCTGCAAGTGCAAAAGTAACTTATTGAACTCAGAAGGACATTTCTAAATCTTTTAAGCACAAAACACCAAGCTTCACATAATACCTACAGCATATCTCAGAGGTGTGTTATGTGTACTAAAACATGGTGTTGGCACTTGTGAAACAGCTATTAAATGTCAAGTGACACTTGCAGTGAGATTGCAGACATTAGATCAGCACTAGCAGGTATCACCCATGTTTTAAGGAATATTTGTCTCCATGGATACGAAGGTTGTGTCAGTACTTGCCTACATAATTGAGTGAGTGTAGGAGTACACTTGTAGCAGTACCATGTGATGTTTAAGTAAATATGTTGGTATGTGACTGTCTATTTTAGTACCTCTATAGCTCCCTAAATGTGTACGCAGTTGGCTGAATAAATACCTCATTGCCTATGTTATGGAATATAGAGCTATTTAGGTGTGCCTGCAACTACTGCTGCATACATAAGTCATTTCTGGATAAATGACTAAGGGCCAGATGTAGGTAAAACCGAAATACCGAGTTCTTAATAACGAATTTTACCGATTCATAATTAAGAACTCGGTATTTCAGATGTAGGTAAGAAATCGGTAAAAATTAGCGTTTAGGGAAAAATCGGGGAAAAAAATTGCCGATTCCCCATTACCGAATCGGTATCACCGATTCCATAATACCGATTCGGTAATTAGCGAATCCGGTGTTTTGAAAAATCGCAAACTGGTGAATCAGCCAATCCTGTGCTTCCTGATGACTTCACAACCAGGAAGTGGCCAAACCCATGCAGCTGCACTGATCCTGAAGCTGTTGGAGAGGCAGGGAGCACAGCAAACAACACAGGAGCAGCTTTGCAAAGTTCTTGTTGACACCCCAGATCAGAAATGGACAACCAGGAGAAGGAAAAGGAGGCAGGAGAGCGCAAAAGAAAACACAAATTCAGCGAGAGGGAGCTGGTGGTGCTGATAGAGGAGGTGACAAAGGACCATGATGCGCAGTTTGGAAAAAATTCCCTGCACGTCCCTGATCCTCAAAAGAGGCAGATATGGCTGGTTATCCAGGAGAGGATAAATGCCATTGGCATAACCCAGCACTCAATTGAAGAACTTAAAAAACGCTGGTATGACCTCAGGAAACATGCAAAAGAGAGGATGGCTGATAGGCTCAAGCAAGCCAAGCAGACAGGTGGTGGGAGATTTACAGCGCCGGTACCAACTGCCCTGGATCTTTTGGTGGAGTCCACCCTTCAGCCGGAGAGCGTGAGTGGGATTGGAGATGAAGACAGCTCAGCCAGAGCTGGCAACAGGCAAGGTAAGATGCATGCACAGCATGCTGTGCCTCCCACTCCCTAACCCCAATCCACAATCCCCAATGAGGCAGTATGATTCCCACTCCAGTACATGTTTTCCTAAAAACCAGCAATGCATTATGGGAGATTAAGTCAGAAGTAACACATATCATACTAGTCAGTCCACTGAACCCAAAGGCATGTGACACACATCAGCAATTAGCAAGCAGAGGACAGTCAGTTTGATTGGCAGTCATGTAATTTATTATTACGCCAATGCTGCCAGACAAGTGAGCAAATGTACATTATGTCTCCATAGGCGAGCCATCGCGCAAGACTGCTGAAGGGGACATAGGAAAGGTACCCAGGGGAGACAACACACAGGAGGAGGAGGTCTTTTCACCTGCAGAGCACACACCACCACCACCAGCACCATCACCACCACCACCACCATCACCACCATCACCACTGCCACCCCCACCATCACCGCCACCACCACCGAGAGCCAGGAGGCATACAGTGGCTAGCCTCCAGCAGATGGAGGTGTCCGAGGAGGACAGCATGGGAGGCCAACATTCCATGCTGGTAGAGGATGACAACAGGCACACAGTCCCCCACCGAGCACGCTCACACAGGTGTCAGACACTGCTGAGCAAGGGCAGCCAGTCCTGTTGCACAGGGCGAGGATTCAAGCGTATTCGCCGGTCTCGAGGGGAATATGCTCAAGGTAGAGCACCTGCAAGGCAAAGCAATTAGATCAGTGCAACGGCAGATGGTCCACATGAACAGACACATGCTGGAAATTACGGAGGGCATAAACAGCATGAACAATACTGTGGCTGAGGGCATGAGGGACATGTCAGAGGCAGTGAGGCTGCTGTACAGCAAACTGGATGAGGATCTTTTGGCGAGGTGCAGGGACCAGCAGAAATTGGACAGCTACACTAAGGCGGTGAACTGCCTCTCCACTGCCACCTCTGTGCTCTGCAGGCGCTCGGTGGCCATGCAGGAGGAGATGGCCCACTGCAGCCGTGACCTGGCAAGGGGGCTGGTCACAGTTACCAGTGCACTGAAAGTGCTGCAAACCAACCAAATAGCCACTACCGGTGCAGGGGATGAGGGGATAGTGTGGAGGCAACTAGCTGCAGCAGCATCACACCCCCGATAACCGAGTCCAGGAGGCGCAACGAAAGGCACCGCACTGCCACAGGACAGACCGCCAGTGAGGACAGTGTGCCCAGGGAACGCGGCAGTGCTGCGCGTGGGTGCAGGAAATAATGACAGCCATCACCTGGCGTTGAGAGATGGGTGATGCAACCCATTTCACCTTTGGAATGTCCATAGAATATTGGCATGGCATATTGAGGCCTTCATGTTGTGGCGGTGTGCTATGCTATTGCCTGAGTTAAAGTTAATAAAACACTGTCACGCAATTACAATTACTGACTGTGTCTCATTACTTACTCAGAAATAGTTGCGTGTGATCTCAGCCTGTCTGTGTCTCCCATCTGGTGCTGCTGCCACACCAGCTGTGCTGTGCTCTAGCTGTGGACAATCCTCACCCTCATCCTCAGAGTCAGTTAGTTCCACTGCAGTTCCTTTCTTTGTGGCAAGGTTATGCAGCATGGCACATGCTGCCATTATTTTACAGCAGATGATGGGGTGGTACTGACGTGCACCTCAACTTTTGTGGAGGCAGCGGAACCTGCTTTTTAAGAGTCCAAATATGCGCTCCACAACATTGCGCGTAGATCTATGTGCCACATTGTATCATCTCTCACTTGGGGTAGATAGGTTGAGATATGGAGTCAGGATAAATGCCCGCACGGCATATGCTCTATCACCTGAGTGAGAAAGGAAGTATCATTAATAACAGTCACCAACACATTCATCCAAGGTATACATCACGGTGTGTCCCATTGATTTACCTAGCAGGTATCCTTCTCCAAATCCGCCCCCAGCCAGACCTGTGTAGATCCCACTGTTCCTGAATATGTAGGAGTCATGGGTGCTCCCTGGAAATTTGGCTACGATGTCGGTAATGATGTGGTCCGCATCGCAAATTACCTGCACGTTGATAGAATGTGTAGATTTGCGGTTCCAATATATGTACTCTGTAGCTGCAGGTGGGCAGATTGGTATGTGTGTCCCATTAATGCACCCTATTACATGTGGGAACTGTGCCTTTTGATAAAAATCCATCTTGGTTTTCTGCAGTTCCGCCTGTGTGCTGGGGAAGCGTATGTAGTGATGCATTCTTTGCATCATGGCATCCAGGAAAGTGCTTAAAAAACGGGACAGGCAACTCTGTGAAACACCACCTGCCACAGCTATCACCCCCTCGTAACTACCTGATGCAAGTAGGTGCAGGCTACAGAGCACCTGAACATGTGTTGGTATAGCGTGTGCCCTTGGTGTCTGATGCTCCAGGAGTGGGTGCAGGTCCCGTATCAGGTCTAGGATGGTTTGGGGGTGTATCCTGTACCTCTCATGGATTTCAACCTCAGTCAGTTGGAACAATGTAACGCGCAGTCTGTACACGCAGTCCTCCCATCTCCAGATCCTCAGTCCTGCTGCTTGCATCCGAAGCCGCCTTGCAATAAGAGAGAGGGCCGCCGTTGTGTTCACACTGTTTCATTTTAGGGCTGTTTAAATGCAGTGCACCTGATTACCACCTGCTTTGAGTCAGTGGTAATTTGCAACTCCTAAATACCAAAAAATAAAAAAAATCGGTATTAGCGATCTTTGGTACATCGATTTGTGAGTTTTTAAGGATTTCTTATTTTGCGATTCGGTATTCAGGGTTTCGGTGTCTGCTAATCGCAAATTAAGGACTCGCTAACTGGTCTCCCTTATTTTTAGCGATTCCTTATTTTGCGATGGCGTTTGGAGTTACCTACATTGTAGATGGCTATTTACCGGTCAGTAACGCAGAAATTCTGCGAATTACTGCGTTACCGCTCGGTATTTGGCCACCTACATCTGGCCCTAAATGTATATGTGCTTCCGTACCTTTATGACTAGGTGAGAAAGATATTCTTAGGTTATGTGAACATGTATGTCAGTTGCTTTAGGGGTGGCATACTCTATCTAGTACTTGGAATAGGGGCCTACAAGTGCCCAAGTAACTTAATAAACTCAAAAGACCATGCCTCTTCTTTTAAACACAAAGGACCATGCTCTAATGCCTACATACCGCATATCTCAGAGGTGTATTATGTTTACTAAAATGTGGGTTTCACACTTGACAAACAGCTTTTACATCCCAAGTGAAGCTTGCAGGGAGACTGCATAGACAGAGTCTAGACTAGTAGATATCACTCATGTCTGAAGGACTATTTCTGAATATATGACGATACATCTCATGCCATTACATCGCATGCAATTACAAAACAGTTGTTACAATGCAAGTGTTGTTACAACACGCTGTTAGTACATCGCAAAGTTTTACCACGCATATGCCTTTCCCACGCAGGCCATTACAACGCAAATGTATGTGTCGTAAAGGCATACACTTGGTAAAAGTGCTTAAGGTAAGTAAAAAAAATGTATATATATATATATATATATATATTCACTGAAAAAAACATAGGTTTCAGGCACATTATAATTAGGAATTAGCATTTAAAAAACCTTAGAACTTCACTGAAAAAACCATAGGTTTCAGGGGCGTTATTGTTATCTGGACGTTTCACTTGTACAAAACCATTGAAATTCCCCCGTTATAGTTAGTTCAGCTAACTATAACTCGCACGCCCGCAATGCACTGCTGATAATGTCACTTATTTCATCACTCATGACATGGTCAGTGACATCACTCATGACCACTGATGACATCTCAAATGGGAGATTGAGTCCCCTTGAATCCTGAGCGTCCCTAGGGCAAATTAGCCCACTAGGTACCTCCAGTAAGCACCATTGCAGATAGGTGTAAAAAGGGGCACGGCCTGCACCACCTCTCTGCAACGCAGCGCAGTGGCACTTACTGGAAGCACCTGGTGGGCTAGTTGGCCCTCAGGGTCCATCAGGATTGAAGGGGAATTATTTCCCCAACTTAAAATGCGCCACAAGGCGTGTTTGCTCACATCACCTCAGGCCCCGTTCCCTCCCTTCACCACTGTGTAAACGCGCCCTGTGGCCGTTCTAAATTGAGAGATTAAGTCCCCTTGAATCTTAAGGGTCCCTAGGGTCAAACTAACCCACTAGGTACCTCTAGTAAGCGCAACAGAGCTGCGTTGCAGAGAGTTGTAAAACGTGGCGTGGCCTCTGAACACTTGTCTGCAACGCAGCTCCCTGACGCATACTGGAGATACCTGTTGGGCTAGTTGGTCCTCAGGGACCCTCAGTATTGAAAGTGAAATAATTTCCCAACTTACAACTTGCCACTGGGCGCGTTTGCACAATGGTGACGGAAGGGGGCGTGGCCTGAGGTGACATGTCTGCAAACACGCCCTGTGGCGCATTTTAAGTTGGAGAATTAATTCCTCCTCAATCCTGAGGGTCCCTGGGGGCCAACTAGCCCACCAGATACCTCCAGTATGTGCCAGAGAGCTGCGTTGCAGAGAGGTTTTCAGAGGCCACGCCCCTTTTTACAACACTCTGAAACGCAGCTCCGTGGCGCTTACTGGAGGTTCCTGGTGGGCTAGTTGGCCCCCAGGGACCCCCAGTATTCAAGGGGAATTTCGTTCCCCATCTGCAAAAGCACCAGGGGGCGCGTTTGCAGAGTGCTGCAATGAGGCGGTGTGGCCTCCGGTGTGATGCCAGTCTTTTTTGGGGGTTTTTTCAAATTTATTGGCCCTGGGGACCCTATCCCCCAGGACCTGCCCCCTAATTTTTTTATTTTTTTTATTTGGAAGGGGGATGCGTGGCCCTCCTTCCGAGGCCTTAATCAGCCCCTGGGACCCCATCCCCCGGGGCATGGCCTTTTATTTATTTTTTAATTCCTTTGGAGGGTGGCTGCGTTGGCCGCCTCCTTAAGCCACTGATGGCCCCGGGGACCCCATCTCCCAGGGCCAGCCCTCTCTGTTGGGGACCGTGGGAGCCGGCATTGCTTTTCCACATGGGGAGCTGCTAAGATACAGCTCCTTGTCTGGAAAAGCAATCATCTTTGGTTTTTGGAAGAGAGAGCAGGTTTCCTGCTCTCTCTTCCAAAAACCAAAGCAGTTTGCTATGGCAGGGCAGGAGCCGCGAGGCTCCCGCCCAGCCATAGCAAACTACAGTGTCTCGGGCGTGGGCACCCCGGGACACTGCAGGAACCGGTCCTGGGGAGTGGTGGTCTTCAGGGCCATCAAGGGCTCCAGGAGGGGGGCCGCGCGGCCTCCTCCCAACATTTTCAAAGCCCCGGGGGGTGGTGGTCCCCGGGGCTTGGGGTCCTTAACGGACCCTCAAATGTAAAGACTTAGTGACCCGGGGAGGTGGCGGTCCCCAGGCCATGTGGGGGGGGGCTCAACCCCCCCACACAGGTTGAATTATTTTTAAAAAGCCCCGGGGTGGCGGTCCCCGAGGCAGCGGGGGGCCGTGTGTCCCCGCTACCCAAGTATTTAATTAAAGTCCTGGGGGTGGTGGTCCCCAGGGCTTGGGGGGCTTGGATGCCCCCCATGTAAAAATTTAGCTTTGAGTCCCCCACCCATTTATTTTCAAAGGCCCGGGGGGCGGGGTCTGTGAGCCCCCCGCACATAATTTTATAAAGCTCCGGGGGGTGGCGGTCCCTGGGGCTGGGGGGTCCCTCTTGGCCCCCCATTACAATTAACCTTGGCCCACCCGGGAGCTAAATAGCAACAAAGTGCTGGAGCCCGCGCTTCATTTAAAAAAAAAATTGTCCAAAATTCGCGCTGGGTGCGTGAATCTCGCTGATTTTTTTTTTTTTTTTTTAAATGCTCTTTTGAGCCCTGGGGGTCATTATGGGACCCCCTGAGCACTCCTAGGGGTCAGGGTGTTTCTACCCTGCCCCCTTTTTGCGTTTTGCGCACTTGTTTTGCTGTTTACTTGTGCCTCGGTTACCGAGGCACAAGATGGCTGCCAACACTTTCTGGTTTGGAGTGTTGACAGCCCATTAGCATAAAGCTCATGATCAGGAGGGTACACGGATCCTGTGCGGTCATAGATATAGATGTGTTTTTACTTTTGATTTTCTCAGCACTACTGAACGGATTTACACCATTTATCAAAGAGTGTTCTTTCTGAAACAAGAACTACCTTTTTGCCAAATTTGGTGTAATTCCGTTCAGCAGTTCGGGCTGTAGCCCCAGCTAAAGTTTCCAATGGAAAATTGCATGGGGAAAACACGTTTTTTGGACCCGTCTGTTTTCTCGGCCCCCGCTTGACGAATCACCCCGAACCTTTCAAGATAGGAGCGGACCGGAGCACCCCACGAGTTTTGAAAATTTTGCGAAGATTCGTCAACCGGCGCCAAAGTTATTGGGAATAGAATGTTGCGAATTTCCTATGCAAAATAGGTCCTAACTATAACTATCTACTGGCGACCGCCAGTAGATTATATATTTATATATATACATATCTTTATATATTTTTTACCCCCTAAAACTCTAAAATTATCCATAACTATACCCCCTAAAACCCTAAAATTACCCCTACTACCCCCAGTACCCATCCCCCTAAAATCCAAAATTTACCCTTACCACCCCAAAATCCAAACACACCCTGAACCCCAAAATATAACCCTTGCACCCCAAAACCCAAACACACCCTGAACCCTAAAATTACCCCTGGCACCCCAAAAACCCAAATCCACCCTGACCCCTAAAATTACCTCTGACACCCCAAAACCCATACCTACTCTGAACCCCAAATTTACCCCTGGCACCCCAAAAACCCAAACCCACCCTGATCCCTAAAATTACCCTTGACACCCCAAAACCCATACCCACCCTAAATCTTAAAATTACCCATGGCACCCCAAAACCAAAATCCAGCCTGAACCCTAAAATTAACTTTGACACCCCAAAATCTATACCCCTACACCACAAAACCCAAACCCACCCTAAACCCTATACTTAACTTATACTTACATGTAAAACACATATGCCTTTACCATTCATGCCTTTATAAAGAAATGTGTTGTAAAGGCATGCGTGGTAAAAGCATATGCATTGTAATGCCATGCGTTGTAATGGCATTGCGATGTATTGTTAGTTGCATTGTTACAACAGCGTTGTAATGGCTACGCGTTGAAACATCCGTGTTGTGAAGGATGTTTCCTCTGTTTTTATGCATGGAAGAGCAGGTTATGCCAGCATTTTCCTACATATCTCAGTGATGATAGCAGTACACTTGTACCTTATAAATCATCTTTTGTCATCCATCAAATTAAATGAATCCACATACCTGCAAATTGAGTAAGGTGATCAACTATTTTTTTATTCTCTTATCAGATAGATACAATACTCTAAGGAAATGTAACTATAAACCAAGCATAAGAATGCGAAACCACTCTCATAGAAAGCAACCAGTAATGGTAATCTTTTCAACTTTGCACTCTCTGATAGTGTAGAAGACAGCAAATAAAAACATATCTTTAATTTTTTTATTTTGTAACTCCACTTCTGAATGGTTAATATATGTTAAGCCTTTCATACACTTTTTTAAAGACTCCCAATATGGTAGGTTTTTGTGCACAATAGCAAATTATTTGCGATCCTCGCAACAAATTTGTGAAAAAAAAAGTCCAGAAATACATTTTGCTTGCTACTTTTAAACCTTTAAGAGTATAGTGCATTTTATTAGCAGGCCCTTACTGGGAAATGTAAGCCTTGTTACACATCAGTCACTCTAAAGATCTCTAATTTGTTAAAACAGATAACTCTCTCTTTAATACCCTTCCCCCAATCATTCTTAGCACAGTCTCCTTAGCAACCCACTAGAATCAGTAGGTCACAAGTTCGCAGCACATTCTAGAAGGGGCATACTAGTTCCACAATTTGCTGCATTAGGAGCGGTTTACAATGCAGAACTAAAAAAATATTACTTTCAAGACACAACATAATTTTATTCACCTCAATATTAGGGGTGGGCGGAATCTGCATAGTCGCGCTACGCAAAGCTCCGCAAAATGGTAAAAAATCTCTGCGAGCACGCAGAAATTCCGCGAATGTGTGGAATTGCTTGTTCGCGATGCTTATTTTCCTGTTCGTGAACGCTGTTTGCGTGCTTGGGGGGAAATATCTCGCGAACACGCATTATGAGAACGCGAACAAGTGAAAAATTCCGCGAAGCTGCAGAACGCAGAATTTTGGGCAATTCCGTGTTCTCCGCGCAAAGCAAAATTCCGCAAATTCCGCAAATTCCACGAGCGGAACGGAATTTACTGCCCAGACCTACTCAATATTCACAGCATCTAATCAAATATGTTTTTTTTACTTAAACCATGATTGCACCTTCATTTTAATTGCCTTTTATTTTGAAAACTGCCTCATTCAACTCCAGTCTTATCCTTTATGCTACTGTTGATTCACTTCAAAAAAGTGTGAATTGTGGGTCAACAGCTATGTCTTTTGAGCTAGAGAGACTGCTAGAAAAAGTTGTATTGACAGGGATTTAGGTTTGCTTAATGTGGACATTACTTGGGTTGGCCAGAGAGGGTTGAAGTGGCATGAATTGCTGCCTTTGGTTAAAAGCAGTGTGGATTTCCAACCTCATGACTGTGCACTGTGGTGGCAATGACCTAGGCAAACTGACTGGGGTAGGACTGGGAATCCTAATGAAGGATACCTTTGTACAATTAATGACACTTTTCCTTCGTACTGTCTTGGTGTACTTCAACATATGCCAAAGGCAGAAATGGAAGTGCTCTAATCAATTCTGTCCACAAATTGCCAAAGCCAGGATATATGTTAATAAAACTATTTTTGCATTCCTCAGAGATCATAACATGGGTTTTATCTACAACAACAACCTGCATTCTGACATGCATGGAATTTATAGAAGGGATGGAGTTTACTTTACAGACAAAGGCAACAGGGTGTTTCTCAGCAACCTGAAACTCTGCATCTGCTCATATGTGTAACTTCCACATTCTCACAATCAACACAAAGGCTCTTCTCAGAGCCACCCTAGTGCCCAAAATGTTGTTCATTTTCTTTATAAATATATTTTTAAAATTTTTTAAAGTATTCCCAATGACGTCATAATATTTGCAAATCTATTGCGAAATTGCAAAACAAAAGCAGACATTCACTTGCCACCAGAAGAGAGTTTCTGAGTGGGTGTATGAGTGTATCTGTGAGTGGATGTGTAAGTATCTGAGTGGGTCTGTGAGTGGGTATATCAGTCTTTGAGTGGGTTTGTGAGTGGGTGTGTGAGTGGGATCTGTGATTAGGTGAATGAATGTCTGACTAGGTCTGTGAGCGGGTGCATGATTCTGTGAGTGGGTCTGTCAGTGGACACGTCTGTCTTTCATTGGGTGTGTGACTGGGTGCATGAAGTCTCTGAGATAGGGCCCATGAGTGTGTCAGCATCTGAGTGGGTCTGTTATTGGGTGTCCCAGTCTCTGACAGGACCTGCAAGTATAGGCATGAGTCTCTCAGTAGGTAGCAGAGTGAGTGTATGAGTGTCTGAGTGAGTCTGTGAGTAACTGTGTGAGATTATCTATGGGTATGTGAGAGAGTGCGTAAGTATATGTATCGGTATCTGAGTGAATGCATGAGAATATGAGTGGGTCTCTGAGTGAATGCATGAGACTCAGTGAATTTGTGAATGGGTGTGTGAATCTCTGATTGGGTCTGTGAATGTGTGAATGAGTATCTGGCTGGGTCTGTGGGTGGGTACATGAGTCTCTGAATGGATCTGTGAGTGGTTGCAAGTCCATGAGTGGGTCTGTCACTGGTGCATCCATTTCTGAGTGGGTGTGAGACTGATTGCATGAGTCTCAGGAGTCTCTGTGTGGGCCTGTGAGTGGATGCCTCAGTGTCGGAGTGGGTCTGTGAGTGGGTGTCTCAGTCTCTGACAGGATCTGAGAGTGGACGCATGTGTCTGACTTGGCCTGTGAGTGGGTGCATAAGCATTTGACTGGGTGAGTGAGTGGGTGCATGAGTTTCTGAGGGGATCTGTGAGTGGGTGCTTGAGTGTCTAAGTAGATCTGAGAGTGGGTGCATGAGTCTGTGAGTGGGTCTGTGAGTGGGTCTGTGGGTGTGTGCATGACCCTCTGAGTGGGTGAGAGAGTGGGTGCATAGGTGTCTGAGTAGGTCTGTGAATGGGTGCATGAGTTTTCAACTGAGTGAGTGAGTGGGTGCATGACTGTCTGAATGGGTCCCTGGTAAGTGCCAGAGCTCTTTCCTAAAACTGTAACATGATTGGCACAACTTCAGCAACCCCTGCAAGGGCCAGATGTACATAGGTTTGGCTTTGTAATTAACAAATCACACATTTTTGTGATTTACTATCTAGGAATCTCAAACACCCATGTACTACTGTGTCTTTTACACAATCTGCGATTCGCAGTGGGTCGCAAATAGACCTACCTCATTAATATTAATGAGGCAGGTCTCGGTTTGCAACACGTTGGGATTTGTTAAACTCACAGGGATGGTGGCCTGCTAGGGTCAGCAGACTACCATGCCTGTGATTGCTCTTCAATAAAGCTAATTGTATTTTAAATGCAGCCTGTTGTCCTTAAAGGACAACAGGATGCTTTTCAAAAATAAAATTGAAAAGTTTTCCTTTCATTTCTCATGAGTCTGTGGGACCACTGTCTGCTCTTAAAAAATGTTTTCATCACATTCACAAAGGGGAAGGGGTCCCTTTGAGACCCGGCCCCATTTGCGAATGGGTTACCACCAACTCAGAGTTGATGGTAAAATGCAATGTTTTGTGACCGCATTTAAGTAACAAAACATTCACACATACCACTGCGAGTCAGCATAAGGAAGGGACACCGTAAACATGCCCCTTCCTAACACCGAATCACTAACCCTATGTGCAATCCAGTAATATGTTACCGAAACGCAAATAGGACTTGGTATATGTAAACAAGCATTTTTTTGCTCGCAAATGGCCCAATTCTGTGAATCAGGCCTTTTGTGACTGAAAATTGGCTTTGTACATCTGGCCCCTAAGGCCCTAGTAAATGGTACTCCTGTTACCTAGGGCATTGGGACTGAAGAAGGTCCAGTAGGGCTGCAGCATTAATTGTGCTACCCTAGGGACCCCTCAACTAGACTTTGCAAATTACCATTAGAGGCTGCATGTCTTGGTGCAGAGAAAACTGACATGTCAACATGGCACACATCCCTGTGTGCCATGCGCAAAACACTTCATTATGTAGATGTAAATCCCCCTTACTGCCCTAAGGCAGGGTGCCCTATACCATATGTATGATAATATCTGCCTGAGCAGATATGACCCTACAAAATCTAAGTGCATTCTTGGATATTGTAATTGCGCAGGAAAGCCATGTAGAGTGCATGGGCTGGACATCCCTCATTATGGATTCTACATCACAATGATGGCTTCACTGTACCTAGGGATGTTTGGTATCAAACATCTCAGCTTAATAAATCCACACTAATACCATTATTGGATTCATTCATAAATGCACACAGAGGACAGCTTAAGGGTGCCCCCTGAAAACCTACCAAACACTGGTGTGGTCTCTGACTAGTCTCAGCCATCCGTCCACCACCAGACATGTTTCTGAACTCATGGGATGAGAGCCTCTTCTCTCAGAGAGCAGGAACAATGCCTGCTCTGGGCAGAGGTGCTTCACACTTCCTCCAGGCCAGAATGGCATTCCAAGGCGGGAAGCTTCAAAGGCAATGCCGTCTTTGAAATGTAACCTAGGCATCTCCAGTGAGTGAAGGATGCCAAACCCCTTGTTCTGCTCCAGTTTTACAGAAGGACAGGAGGGAAAATTAGTCAAATTAGGAGGTAGGTCCACATTCAGGCAGCACCACCCCTAAGATGGGACAGGTGATGTGGATTCTACTTTTCTAATTCTTCCATCTTGTGTTGGAGAGAATTAGCCAATCAGGGTCAGGGTTTATGCCCACTTCCCAATTGAAGTGGTCATAGGAGGGTGTAGTCACCCTAGAGGTAGGTAGTCCATTGGCTGCTATCTGGAACTCCCTTTATCACCCAGTTATTTAGTATTTAGGTAGCACCCCTGGACCCTAAACTTTAAATGTGATGGATTGAAAAAGAAAACGGACAAAGAAGAGCTGCTGACCTGAGAACAGAGCTCCTGCTGCAGACTTTTGGTGAGAAACACTGTCTGCTTCCTCAAGGACTCAACCATCGTGGTGTGCTGTCTCATCTTGCTGCTGTGTGCCCTTCAAAAGCACTGGAGCACCTCCAGCTCTTTGACAATCCCCAGAGAACTCCCTTGAGTAGAGGAACTACTCCCCTCCAGTCCACAGGCACTGAACCTGCAGAGTCTGGCTTACTGATTTACCACTCCCTAGCGACACCGACGCAGCAACAAACCAAGGAGAGGTACACCAGCTCCCAAGGGTTAGATCTGTCCTTCCAACAAGTGAGAGAACACCAGGAACTTCCAGAGCCATAGCAATTCCTGAGGTAGCAGACCACCTGCGACCGACACTGAGACAAAGAGTATAATCTGGACTCTAACTGACCTGGAAGAAAGCACCTGTTGAGGGACATCGATATCCCTGAGACCTATTCCGTGAGTGGCCTAGCTGTCCCAAAATTTTCCGTGCAATCTGCCTGCTCCTGACTGTGAAGACCATCTTGAAGCACAGAACCCGGCTGATGTACCTGCTCTGCACCCAGCCCACCAGCCCTGGGGACTAACAAATTAGCTGTGCTTCCATGGTCCTGAGGCCTTTGCGAGTCACAACACGATGCCTCATTTGGGTTCCCTTGGACTTACCTGTAACTCCCCTTGTGCAGCCTGTTTTCAGGTGGACCCCTTCTCCATAGCTTGACTGCTATCAACAACCTCTGTACCCTTCTCCCAGCCAAATCTGGGATGCTCCTGATGATATGCTGGTGGAACAAACATTGGACCTGGCTTTTCTACCCTCCTAAAACCTGAAGGTGAACCCCGAGAACCAACTGTACGTTTTTCTATACATTTTTCAATATCTCTCCACAGACTTCTATGGTGCATAATTGAGCATACCTGTGAGTTATTTTGCCAACTGTAAAAAAATCTTAACAAAATGAGTACTTACCTGTGAATGAAGTTCATGGTCTTAAACTTTATATAAAAATCATTGTTATTTTTGCAAATTGGTTTCTGATTTATCCTTGAGTGTGTGTCTTATGTATTAGCTCTGTGAGTACAACAATTTCTTAGCACTACCCTCTAATAAGCCTAACTTCTCGCCCACCATACCACAAGTAGAGCATTATTATTATCTACTTTTGCCTCTGTATGCCAATCTGGGTCTCACTGGACTCTCAGCAGTGTACCTCATTTTAAGCAACTACATGGGTCTGTGAGTGGTTGCATGAGTGTCTGAGTAGGTCTGTGAGTGGGTGTGTGAGTCTCTGAGTGAGTATGTGAGTGGGTGTATGAGGGTTTGAGTGGGTCTGTGAGTGGGTGCATAAGCCTTTGAGTGGAGAGTGAGTCAGTTTGTGAGTAGGTCTGTGGGTGGGTGCATGAGCCTATGAGTGGGTGAGAGAATGGGAGCTTAAGTGTCTGACTGGGTCTGTGAGTGGGTGCATGGCCATTTGACTGGGTGCATAACTGCCTGAGTGGGTATGTGAGCTGGTATGTAAGTCTGTGAGTGGACTGTGAGTCTCTGAGCAGGTGTGTGAGTGACTGAGCATGTGTGAGTCCCTGAGTGTGTCTGGAAGTGGGTGTTTGAATCTGAGTGGGTCTGTGAGTGGGTGCATGAGTAGGTCTGTGAGTGGGTGTGTGGGCGTGTGGGCCTCTGAATGGGTCTGTGAGTGGGTGCATAATCATCTGAGTGGGTGAGTGAGTGGGTACATGAGTGTCTGGGTGGGTATGTGAGTGGGTGCATGAGAATATGAGTGGTTGTGTGAGTGGGTACATAAGTCTTTAAGTGGGTCTGTGAGTGGGTGCATGAGGCTCTGATTGAGTCTGTGAGTGGATGCATGAGTTTCTGAGCAGGTGAGTGTATGAGTCTCAGTGTTGGCCTGTAAGTGAGTGTGTGAGTGGGTGCATGACAATTTGATTGGGTGCATGACTGCCAGGGGCAACTCTCGGCTCACATTACCGCCAGCCAATGACTGCATTCCTGTTGGCACATGCATTCATGATTAATCTCAAAATCTTTGCAAATTAGTCCTAACTGCAGCTATCCTAATTTGGATTGCCTTAAATTTCTCAACAACTACTGAATGGATTTACACCAGATAACTGAAAGTGTGATCTGCCAACCAAAATCCACCATTCTGCCAAATTTGCAGTCATTCCATTCAGTGGTTTGGGCGCAGTAGGTGTGTTCAAATCTTCTATGGAAATTAGCATACAACTGCCCAGCTGACCTGTTGCACTGCACTTGCCTGCACCTGCCTGAGCCCTACTTAGGGTCTCTGCCTGGAGTGAGTTCTGATCCCACAGTGGTGCCACCCAGGTCTGGACCCTTGGATGGCATCAGAGTGCGCTCCTCCCTGCCTAACTGTGGTATCCATCAAATCTGAGACAGCGCAACACAACTTGGTTCAAGACCTCGCATCGCAGCCCCATGCAGCTTCTGACCCGTGCCCTCAGCAGAACCTATGCAGCAAAACTTGATGTAGGGCCTTTCATCGTACCTCTCACAGCTTCTGATTCGTGGGCTAACCAGAACTGATGCAGCACTTATGCAACGCAACACAGTACCTTGCTTCATAGCCCTCGCAGCACCTGATTGGAACTGGCACAATGCCACACAAAGACTTGCATCAAGGACAAAAGTTACAACTCTCAGTGGGACAAACCTGGTCCCTGTGCCTGGCCTGCGCTCCACCATGAACAGAAAGCTGCAATCTGAACTTTGTGCTTTTTACTGCTATTTTTCCCAAAAGTTTATCATTCATTATCTCCTGTTCTACTGATTGGATTTTTGTTGCTGTGGTATCATTTTATTTACTCTGTTTATTTTAAATTTGTCTGAGATTTATCTTGGGTTGTGTTTTCACTTTATCACAGTTTGTGTATTGCATAAATCCTTCACACATTGCCTCTAAGTTAAGCCTGACTGCTTTGGGACATGCTATAAGAGTTTTAAGCATAGGTTCATTTAGTGACTTGTTGTAGTTCAATCTGACAAGACTTCCAACCCTCTCAACTAATAACACAATTTCTTACAAGACAGTAGGCTTAACCTATTTGCGCACCCAGGAGTACCCCAACAGTGCCCCCATTTAGGGAAATATTGAAAATGTGCCTTTTTAAAGACCTGTACTTTACAACACATTTATTGTTCCCATCCCATCTCCCTCTCTTGTTGCACATCAATGTTATGCATGTTTTTAACTGTGTACATTGCTCTGCTGCTGGTTCGCACTATAGAAATCCCATATATATGCATACATACAAACTAGGCTCACTCAGAATAATTGTAACTTTTCTGAGATATATTAGACTCATGCTTAGAGTTCCATTGTACTCAGAGAGAAGAAACTCCAAATCATTGAGTGAAACTATACGCGAAGATAAGGGACTTGCACCTAATGAGAGAGACTGTGCATCAAGATAAAGAATGGCATCCGATGAGTGTGACTCATACCAAATGTGTAAGACTGTGGGAAAATGAAACTTACAAACATTGAGTGGCACCCAAGAAGTGAGACTGGCACCCACTGAGAGAAACAATGAACTAAGGAGGGAGACTTGTGCCTAATGGGTGCACAGATATGTATGACTCACACCTGGTATGGTAGACACTGTTCAAGATGTGGAACACATGTCAAATGGGTGAGTGCTGTGCACTGTAATGGTTGAATTACAAACCATGATTGATGTTCCCAGCCAATGAGAGTGACAGAACGGCTTAGGGACACCAAACCCCAAGGTGAGGAACTCACAATTGATGAGACTGTGCATCAACGTGGGACTTATGCTAAATGGCTGGGCTGTGATCTAAAAATTGGAAACAAAAATAAGTGAGCATGTGATCCAAAAAGTCAGAGCCACACCGACAGAGTTAAACTATGTTTTAAGGCAGTGTTTCCAAATTGTGGTTTGCTACTCACTGGTGGGTTACCAGCCGATCTTTGATGGGTCGTAAAAACCAGAGTAATAAATAAAGATGCTTATAAATATTGTGTGTTTATCTTTCATATTTAGTGATTCAAAGACAGATGTCAAATGACAGCCTGTCTGTCTTCTGACAAATCACTGCTTATGGGATTGGACTGCAAAGTGAGAGGAGTTTTTATGGAAATTATGTTGCTAGATCATTTTTTGCAACACACAACAACATATAACACGAAACACCAGCAAATGAACTGTACTCATTCAACAGATAGGAAAGAATAAATGAAGCATTTTTTTTTCTATTCTGGTGTGGGCTGGAAACATACATTTTAATAGGAACAAAACAAATCAAGACACTTTACTTGCTGATGCACAATTTATAAATAGCCATAGAAACCCTATTTCCACACATTATAATTCGTCTGCTATATAGTTTTGTCAGTAAAACACTATGGTGCCAATTACGATCCGTTAAAAAAATTCCCCGTCCGACTCGTATCCGGTCTTTTTACCGTACGAATCGTACAAGTGCCGTACAAACTGCCAAGTACGATTCGCATGGCAAAAAGTCCATACGAATCGCATTGGGAATTATTCCCCACACGTCCTCGGGTCGGAAAATGTGTCCGACACATCCTCGGACGATTTACCGTACAAATGTGAAAAGTGAAGTTCGACCGCGCAAGTACGATCCATCCTGTGCGTCCGATGTTACAACCGGATGGAAAAAACACCGTCCGCACTGAACTCCCATAGCAACCATGGAGACATGTGCCCGCATACGCGCCCATCACTCCCCCCAGCCCCCGCATGTACGAGTCGAATCCCCACCCGTGTATGTACACCCGTGTATGTACGAGACGTACCCCCACCCGTGTATGTACACCCCCATACGTACGGCCCGTACCCCCACCCGTGTATGTATGGAGCGTACCCCCACCCCAACCATGTATGTACGACCCGTACCGTCACCCGCGTATGCATGGAGCGTACCCCCAACCCAACAGTGTACATATGGACCGTATCCCCACCCGCATATGCATGGAGCATACCCCCCACCCCAACCATGTATGTACGACCCGTACCCTCACCCGCGTATGCATGTAGCGTACCCCCACCCCAACCGTGGATGTAGGACCCGTACCCTCACCCGTGTATGCATGGAGCATACCCCCACCCCAACAGTGTACGTACGGACCGTACCCCCACCCGCGTATGCATGGAGCGTACCCCCCACCCCAACAGTGTACATACGGACCGTACCCCCACCCGCTTATGCATGGAGCGTACCCCCCACCCCAACAGTGTATGTATGGCCTGTACCCTCACCCGCGTATGCATGTAGCGAACCCCCACCCCAACCGTGGATGTACGACCCGTACCCTCACCCGTGTATGCATGGAGCATACCCCCACCCCAACAGTGTACGTACGGACCGTACCCCCACCCGCGTATGCATGGAGCGTACCCCCCACCGCAACAGTGTACATACGGACCGTACCCCCACCCGCTTATGCATGGAGCGTACCCCCCACCCCAACAGTGTATGTACGGACCGTACCCCCACCCCAACCATGTATGTACGACCCGTACCCACACCCGCGTATGCATGGAGCGTACCCCCACCCCAACAGTGTACGTACGGCCCGTACCCCCACCTGCGTATGCATGGAGCGTACCCCCCACCCCAACAGTGTATGTACGGACCGTACCCCCACCCCAACAGTGGATGTACGACCCGTACCCCCACCCCAACCGTGTATGTACGGCCCGTACCCTCACCCGCGTATGCATGTAGCGTACCCCCACCCCAACCGTGGATGTACGACCCGTACCCTCACCCGCGTATGCATGGAGCGTACCCCCACCCCAACAGTGTACGTACGGACCGTACCCCAACCTGCGTATGCATGGAGCGTACCCCCCACCCCAACAGTGTACGTACGGACCGTACCCCCACCCGCGTATGCATGGAGCGTACCCCCCACCCCAACAGTGTATGTACGGACCGTACTCCCACCCCAACAGTGGATGTACGACCCGTACCCCCACCCCAACCGTGTATGTACGGCCCGTTCCCTCACCCGCGTATGCATGTAGCGTACCCCCACCCCAACCGTGGATGTACGACCCGTACCCTCACCCGCGTATGCATGGAGCGTACCTCCACCCCAACAGTGTACGTACGGACCGTACCCCCACCCGCGTATGCATGGAGCGTACCCCCCATCCCAACAGTGTACGTACGGATCATACCCCCACCCGCGTATGCATGGAGCGTACCCCCACCCCAACAGTGTATGTACGGACCGTACCCCCACCCCAACCGTGTATGCACGACCCGTACCCACACCCGCGTATGCATGGAGCGTACCCCCACCCCAACCGTGGATGTATGACCCGTACCCTCACCCGCGTATGCATGGAGCATACCCCCACCCCAACCGTGTATGTACGGCCCGTACCCTCACCCGCGTATGGATGGAGCATACCCCCACCCCAACATTCTAAGTACGGAGTGCACCCCAGGCCCCAACACCAGCACCTTCACCCAACATCGCGCATGTACGAGTCGTACCAAGCCAGACACAAGGACAGCACTGTACAACAAAATTGCCGAAGTACACACCGTACAGACGCCAAAAACGCACGTACACAACCTGGACAAAGTAATACAACACAAGAATACACTATTCGAATGGCACAAAGCCACAAAACATGTCCAAGAAGCACAAATACAACACATTCACTGACCTGCAACTGCCAAAATCCCAAACAGAGGCCCAAAACATAACCACTCCTTATAACACACCCACCCAAAGTTCAAACACAGCCACACCCACCAATGGACCAATAAAAAGGGCCCACACACACAAACCATGAGCCTTTGCAACAGACTCACTGCTGCCAGACCCCACAGACAACCTACAGCACCATACTTGAACCTTTACTACACCTTACACTTGCACACCTTCACACAACCACCTTCACAAACACCCCCTCATCACATACACACACACACCTGCACAACCACACCCACACACCCACAACCATCCACACCCACACCCCCCACAACCATCCACACCCACACCCCTCACCATGCCCACTAACAAGAATCCAAAGTTCACTAGCCAAGAGTTGGAGGTCCTTGTCGACGAAATCCTCAGAGTCGAGCCACACCTCTTTGGAACATTGGTCAGACAGACCAGCATTTCCGAAAAAACAGCCATGTGGCAGAGGATTGTCGATGCTGTGAATGCTGTTGTGTCCACCAGAAGGACCAGGCATGAATGCCAAGCCAGGTGGTACGATCTGCGGAGGAGGGACCGAGCCAAAATGACCGACGACCACAACCAGGCCAACATCACTGGAGGAGGGCCGCCCCGCAGACCCGTACAATACCATCCCTGGAAGGAGAGGGTGATGGCCATACTGCCGGTGGTGTCAGTGGACGGAGTAGAAGGACTCCGAGAGCCGGGTGAGTACACAAACAACTCACCTCACATGGGGGGAACGTCATCCACAACCCAACTCACAATCAGGCACGCAACCACCCCAAGCTATCGCATGACTCAACCACACTCCATGAACACGCACATGCCACTAGTGCCACCATGCCCCATGCACCCAGCTGGACAATGCCAAGTCACAGGCCACAGAAAACACCAACACAGGACACGGTAAGCTGGATGGCAGGAGTGTGGGCCCCAAAAATCACATAGTGCAACTCAGAAGCAGACAACAAGGCCCTCTGCCCATATGGCCTAGGTCACAGCCAGACAAACAGTGTGTCCCCACACAGGAAAGACTTGTCAGCAAATGGCGGACGCCTTGCATGAAGACATGGGGGTGAAGGCACTTTTTGCACATGACAGCAGCTAATGAACAGCCCACACTGTGAAAGAGTGGCAGCACACACCAACACAGCAGCAACGCAGACACAGACACTACACCCAATGGGTGCCTGGAGATCAGAAACAAACTCACATCAACAAGCCAAGGGCCATTCAAAGATCTGCAAAAAGTGTGTGCCTAGGAAGCTGGGCTGAGGTGACAGAGGGTGACACACAGAGGGAGGGAGAGGGGGAGAGAGAGGGAGGGAGACACAGGGAGACGGACAGAGGGAGGAGGCTGACACAGGGAGGGAGGGAGAGGGGGACAGAGAGGGAGTGAGAAAGGGACACACAGGGAGACCAATTCAGCCTTGTGGGGTGTGGGAATGTCTGCTCGTCAGCAGGTGGACTGCGTGCATGTAGACAAGGGTGGCCAGTGCCTGAATCCCCCTCTCTTCTCCATGGCAAAACACTGGGCCATGTCTCAACCTGTGCACGAGCACAACGCCAGCTACCTGCATCATATAAGTGTGTGGAACAACTCCATGTGCCCACGTACAGTGCAACACGGAAGGCGCCAATGCATGGCTCGCCATACCTGCTCACTCCACTGCTGACTGCAGTCACAATTGACGCAGCAAGTAAGACTGTGGCACACATAGGTAAAGTCTCAAAAGCTGGGGCCAAGGGACATACCCATGCACAAGTGCACTGTGAGTGGAATGCAAGACATATCCAAATTCCCAGAGGAAATGTGCCAACTTAGAAACAAATGAAACATGGATGTTGCTTGGAACAAAATTAACATTGTCTCTCTCACACACAGGTCAACGTCGTGGATCACCCCCCAACACTGGGGGGGAAGACTCACAGGACCCGGCTCTGCGGGATGACGGACCCACCGGCAGCGATGACTCTCACCACTCTGTGGACGACCCCGACCAACCTGGCCCCTCTGGTGTCCAACCACCTGCAGCACCTGCGTCAGGTACAACTGGGCCAACCACCACCCCCACTCCTGCCACATCCCAGGAGACACCCAGGATCCCTGCCCCACCACCACAACGCAGCCAGGCTCACCAGGAGGAACACGGTGTACCGGGCACCCAGGAGGAGGCAGGCGACAACGCTAATGCCACCCCTCAGGGGTCCCGGAGACCCGATGTGCCCACAAGGGCGGGCCAGGTGCAAGTGGGCAGGGGTGATGGGAGTGGAGGATGGCGGAGGCGCGAGCCTGACCAGTTGGCTGCGGAACCGGTATATTCCCATGTCAGAAACATCCTGGACACATACCGGCAGGACACCACGGGCATGGCTCAGGTTGTGTCCATCCTCGAGGAGATCAAGACCCAGCAGGCCCAGCAACATGCGGAGCAACATGCCTGTCTACTGCGACACCAAGGGCGGATGGAGGACAGACAGGCTGAGCTCGTGACGGTGTTCACGGGAATTCACCGTACACTCCGTCGGATGGCCGACAACATGGGCAACCCTCCCTGTGCCACCAGGCGTAGAACATCACCACCCACAGGGAGGGATCAGGAGGAGGAGGAGACATCTGACGGAGCATCCCAAACATCGTCACGGCCTGCTTCTGAGGGTTCCCGCAGGAGGGCGGGTCGTCCACGGAAAAGACCGTGAGGGTCGGCGCTACAGCACCATCTCCCAGGACACCTGGCCTGGCACCTGGCCCACTGGACCAACAGCAGCGCATCAGCAAAATACATTCTCTGCCACATGGACTTGCTGGTCACTGTCTGACCAATGTTGACAAAGACTGTGGCATGGACTCTGAGGATTTCCAATGGCAAGGACACCAACTCCCCTAGTGAACATTGGATTCCACACACCCGATAAAGCCCCTCATGTCATACCCCCCCACGTACCCCAACAATAATAAAAAGTTACACGATTAAGAGATGATGCCTACATTTTGCATTATTACCTTACATGTGTCTTGTTAAGTCTAACCATGCCTGAGTTCTCATATGACTTCAACCATCCACACCCTGGGGCCTGAGTCTGGCACAGGACACACATGGGTCACAATGTATTAGGCAACACAGACATGGAGCACCATACACACCCGTGATGGGCCCAACCAGCTGAGGGGGTGGCCGCACAACCGTGCCGACAGACAGATTGAGTACAGCGACAGCCATGCGCAGAGGTCAGGGATCATGTGGAGTGTCCTGGGGGGCACCCAGGTATGTGTGGACAGGTGGCAGAACCATGTCCTGCAAGCTTGAGTCAGGTGGATGCAGAGAATGGTGGCCTGGCCAACGTTGGATGCATGGGGATGGCACATGTCACAATACCCACACAGTCATGGACATCATGCACAATACACAGTCTAATCCCACACAAACTGCTTGCATCTTGCTACTCGACACATAGACACATAGCCACTATCACGGAAACCATGCCAGACATGCCGTATGCACCGTGGCAACACACCAGCATTGACTGAGAATAGGCACCTTGGAGGCATAGGGACACCTTTATTATTCATGTATTCGGGAATGCAGAGGCAACTCGGAGTACACATGCACAGGTCATGTGGAGTTACATGTGGGTCCAACACTGGAACCCCCCTTCTGCAGCACTAATGCGTGATATCCATGGAACTGGCACACAAGTGTCGGCTAACAGCTAAACACCCCCTGCTGCTCACGGAGAGGCTGCCATACACCATTGATCCTCTGATGTGGAAGTCCCACACCATGTCAAGCCAATGCAAACCGTATGTGTCCGAGGGCAGTGTTACACACATTGATGCCTTCATCACAATCCACTATCCCATCACAGATGACTGTCAACAAGTCTGACCATCTATTCAGGTGTACCCAGCCACACGTCATGTGTCCCATGGTGATGCGACATGTCTGCAGAGGAACAAAACATCGACAGGGGCAGTGTGCACACATCGTAAACAACTGCCACACCCAATACACCCCTGATGCATCCCTTACCCTAAGGAGACTTCCAAACTTGTCCGTGCGTGTAACGCTGAGTCAGCACACGATGACGTGTTCATGAGGAATAGCAGTGCCACAACAATGCAACCAGCAGACGGCATGCGCAAGTACCTGGGGATGAGAGACACACAAGAAGTCAGTCACAAAAAGCACAGCCACTTGCATGTGCATGTACTCGACACATGTAAGGATGACAACATGTCAGGTCACAATTATGACTGGGGAAATACACTCATCTCTGGCACCATCACTCCAGTGACACATCCACACACACCTCTGACTCACGTGGCATACATGCAGATGGACACACACATCGCAACACATGCCACACGGGGACCAATGCGTGCACACTCAGACACTGGTACTCACCACTAAGCAAAGAAGTCGCGTATGAGCCGACTCCGGATGTCCTCTTGCGGAACCACATCCTCCACATCACTAGCCCCATTGCCAAGCCCTTCGTCCTCCACGGGTGGATGGTCCTGATCATCTTGATCCAGGATGAGTGGCACAGCTTTCTCAACTGCCATGTTGTGCAGCATGCAGCAGACCATGAAGATTTTGCAGACCTTCGCCGGGGCATATGGGAGGGTGCCACCGGTCTTGTGGAGGCACCTGAATCGGCTCTTCAGGAGGCCAAATGTCCTCTCTATCACTCGCCTTGTCCGGCCATGGGCGGTGTTGTAGCGGAGCTGGGCCGGCGTGATGAGGTTGCGGAGAGATGTGATCAGCCATGGCATGTTGGGATAGCAAGCGTCCCCTACATGGAAACCACATGGACATAAGTAGGACAGGAGAAGCGGTCGTGCTGGAAGTCTAAGCAAAATACAGGACAGACAGAGTGTACCCACCAACAACACATGCTCGTTCGTTGCGCAGCTGCGTCATCATTTCAGGCACCCTGCTACGCCTCATGATGTAGGTATCGTGTGCTGATCCTGGAAAACGAGCACAGACATGTGAAATCACCATGTTGGACAGACACACCACAAGGGCATTGATGGAGTGGTAGTGTTTGCGATTCCTGTACGCTACCTCCTGTGCCTGTGGTGGTACCAAAGCCACATGTGTCCCATCTATGGACCCAATGACATGGGGCATCCCTCCCAGGGCATAGAATCCACGCTTGACCCCAGTCAACTGTTCAGGAGTAGGGAAATGGATGAACTCATCCAGGTGAAGCAACATGGCCTCTAAGAAATCATGCAGCACACGGCTGAACATGCTCTGGGACATGCCACCAACATGAGCTATGGTATATTGAAAGGTACCCGTGGCAAGAAAATGTAGGGCTGCCATTACCTTCAGCTTGGGTGTCAGTGCCGTAGGATACCTGTGCAGCGGTTGCAGGTGTGGTGCCAGCCTTGCCGTCAACTCCTCAATCAACGGTTGGGGGAAGCGGTAGCACCGTATACAGTCATTCTCCCGCATGTCAGCCAAGTCCGGAATTGCTCGGGGAAGAGGCGGCGCTCTGCAGTGAATTGGAAGTGACAAGGAAGAGTGAGTGCACTACAACAACAATTTCTTTGTACTGAGCACATGTAAATCTGTCAATACACATATGCTACATACGGAGTCAGGTATGTGCCACATGCCCTGGACACGTATGGCTGCCAGGTGACACTCCTACCAAGACCCAGCTACACACGGAGATTGTGAACCTCCACATGCCATGGCATGGGATTAGCTGTGTCCCAGTGTAAGTGAACAGCCAGACGCAACACAGGAGTGACATACATCAACACATCAGCAGAAGTAGTATGTCGATTTCAGAGACAGGTAGCGGAACACTAGAGCCACAGGTCACATGACTTTACACTAGGACAGCCCACACACCTTGCCAATAAGGTGTACATGTAATGACTCACCACACATACATTGAGAGGATGCAGACATGTCCTTGTTACGCTACTCCGTGTCCCATGCATACATACGCACCTCACATCCGATACCACATGTGGCCTGGTGTGCGTAACAGTGTGCCATGTCCATCTACACACAGACACATGTTGGTTGCTGCAACAGCTGATGCTTTTGAGGGAACACCAACATCAAGCTAATGGGAACACACCACACATACATGACATAGACACATCGTGCACCGTGGGTAGTCACATGTCTGGTGTGTTAACCCCTGTAGCGGGCATCAGGGGACACTTGCGTGTGTTGTTGACTGTGCCATGCCAGTGACGCTCATCCCAAGTGTGCAGTACGACATGCACACATGTCAAAGGAGTTAAGGGCATGCCTGGCACATATTGCACCGTCACACATGACATCTGTACACATCTCATCATACATCTATTGCCTTCTCGACTCAGGAGTAATGTGCCACATCACAGCCTTTCACACCTGTGCCCCACACATGTAGTACTGCCCAGACAATGCCTTGATGTCCATCCATGGACAAGTCTGTCAGCTCTATTCCTTCCTGTGTGCTGCCTGTCACCACTGTGATGTGTGAAAGGCACCGTACATTTGCTCAGAGGGCGTGTGTACGTTCCCTATCACTATGGGAGTGCTGCCGTAGGCCTACCCATGGTGATAGTGAGCGTACACGCGTATGTACGGTCCGTATCACCATGGCTATGCATACGCGAGCACACCCATAGTGATAGTGAGCGTACACGCGTGTGTATGGTCCGTATCACTATGGGTGTGCTCGCGTATGCGTACCCATAGTGATAGTGAGCGTACACGCGTGTGTACGGTCCGTATCACAATGGGTACGCATACGCGAGCACACCCATAGTGATACGGACCGTACACACGCCTGTACGCTCACTATCACTATGGGTGTGCTCGCGTATGCGTACCCATTGTGCTACGGACCGTACACACGCCTGTACGCTCACTATCACCATGGGTGTGCTCGCGTATGCGTACCCATTGTGCTACAGACCGTACACGCGCCTGTACGCTCACTATCACTATGGGTGTGCTCGCGTATGCGTACCCATGGTGATACGGACCGTACACGCGCCTGTACGCTCACTATCACTATGGGTAGGCCTACGGCAGCACAACCATAGTGATAGTGAGCGTACAGGCGTGTGTACGGTCCGTAGCACAATGGGTACGCATACGCGAGCACACCCATAGTGATAGTGAGCGTACAGGCGTGTGTACGGTCCGTATCACCATGGGTACGCATACGCGAGCACACCCATACTGATAGTGAGCGTACAGGCGCGTGTACTGAGAGGTCGCTCCCCTAGTCTCTCCTGAGAGACCTGGTATCGTTTGTTGCCTGCATTTCAAATTGCTTTCTTCGTGTGTTGCCTGCACTGCTGTTGTTTATATTGTAGCGCTTCGCCTCGCGCCCACGTGTTGCCTGCCTCTGTTGCTGCTAGCGCTTTGCATCGCCTCCACTGCCTTGACTTGTTATTAATATTCAGAGCGAGTTTACCCCCGGCGCTGTGCTCTGCCCTCCCCTCCGCTGCCATTTTGTTTATGTTGTTGTCCTCGTCAGCCCGCCCCGCCTCCCAGCTGAGACGCCCTCCCACTAAGCTTATACAGCGCTCCCGTAGCAGGAAGCGCCGTGATCCCCTCGCTGCTGCGCACTGAGAGGTCGCTCCCCTAGTCTCTCCTGAGAGACCTGGTATCGTTTGTTGCCTGCATTTCAAATTGCTTTCTTCGTGTGTTGCCTGCACTGTTGTTGTTTATATTGTAGCGCTTCGCCTCGCGCCCACGTGTTGCCTGCCTCTGTTGCTGCTAGCGCTTTGCATCGCCTCCACTGCCTTGACTTGTTATTAATATTCAGAGCGAGTTTACCCCCGGCGCTGTGCTCTGCCCTCCCCTCCGCTGCCATTTTGTTTATGTTGTTGTCCTCGTCAGCCCGCCCCGCCTCCCAGCTGAGACGCCCTCGCCCCTCCCCCTCCACTATCCATATATGACAGGAGTTCCCGCGCGCAGCGTTTACGCGCAGCGACCGCGCCCCAGCCGCGCCGAAGGTGCGCCAAAGGTAAGCCCGTCTACGCCCGTCCGCGCCTGGACCGCGCCCAGCGCCAGACCCCCTGGCCCCCGTCCCTCCCAGCCCCCCCGCATTACCTACGATGCCGCCACCCTCCTAGCCCTTAACCCCGGTCGAGCCCCCAACTGCGTCCAAGCTGCCCCTGGACAAACCCATGGACCTTTCTCCTGCTTCTCCTGCAAATTCAGCGGCACCGACAACATCTCCGCTACGACCACACCACAGACTCCCGACCCCAACCACCTACAATGCATCCTTCTCAACACCCGATCGGTCCACAGGCACGCCATTGACCTATGGAATCTACTAGACACCATTTCTCCGGACATCGCCTTCCTTACGGAAACATGGATGAATGCTTCCTCCGCACCAGACATCACCATTGCCATCCCTGAAGACTATAAGATCACTCGCAAAGACCGTACCAGCCACACAGGAGGAGGAATCGCCATCGTCCATAAGAAATCTATCCGCATCTCAACCAGCTCTGACACCAACCTCGCTAACTCCGAACACCTTCACTTCCAGATCCACATCGACCCCAAAACCACACTCAGAGGCACCCTCCTCTACAGACCACCAGGACCCCGCGCAAAATTCAGTGAAGACATCACGGACTTCATCACCCCACACGCGCTCCCCTCCAAAGACTACATCCTTCTGGGAGACCTCAACTTTCACCTTGAAAAGATCAACGACCGCAACACCGCCACCCTCGTGGACAACCTCGCCAACCTCGGACTTAAACAACTAGTCACTTCCCCCACCCACATCGCAGGTCACACACTCGACCCCATCTTCACATCCAGCAATCATGTCTCCTTCAGCCACACCACGGATCTCCTCTGGACTGACCACAGCTGCGTTCACTTCACCTACAACAAACCAAAACCCAGCATCCACCTCCAACCTACCCTGCAAAGAAACTGGAACAAAATCACCACGGACCAAATCTCCGCATCGCTCCTTCGAAACACCCCAGCCCTCTCTTCTAACGCTAACGAAGCCGCCGCCAACCTCACCCTATGGTTATCCAACACCGCTGACACCTTAGCACCACTGAAAAAACGTCAAAACAAACCTGGCAGCAAGAAGGCCTCATGGTTCAACGATGATCTCAAGAAGTCCAAGAAACTCTGCCGCTCCCTTGAAAAGGCCTGGAAAAAAGACCCAACCACTAGCACCAAGGACGCCTTCAAAAACGCCACCCGCACTCACCACCAACTAATCCGAAAAGCCAAGAAAACATCATTCAAGGATCGACTTGACAACAACGCCCACAACAGCAAGGAACTTTTCAACATCGTCAAGGAATTTTCCAATCACTCGGCCAACTCCAACGACATCACCCCCTCTCAAACCCTCTGCGACTCCCTAGCCTCATTTTTCCACAACAAGATTGCTGACATCCACAACAGCTTTGACAACCAACCCGGAAACCAACCCACCCTACCATTTGCTGATCATCTTCACCCCGTGAACACCCTTAACGACTGGAACCCAATCTCCACTGAGGACACCATCCGCCTGATGAATTCCATCCACTCAGGATCCCCCACAGACCCATGTCCTCACCACATCTTCAACAAAGCAGACTCCGTCATAGCACCGCACCTCCGAGACGTCATCAACTGCTCCTTCAACTCCGCCACCTTCCCGGAAGACTGGAAACACGCTGAACTCACCGCCCTTCTGAAAAAACCCACAGCGGACCCCACCGAACTCAAAAATTACCGCCCCATCTCGCTTCTTCCATTCCCGGCCAAAGTCATCGAGAAAGCTGTCAACAACCAGCTCGCCGCCTTCCTCGAAGCCAACAAATCCCTCGACCCCTCACAATCTGGCTTCCGAGCAAAACACAGCACTGAGACCGCCCTCATCGCAGCAACAGACGACATTCGAACTCTACTGGACAATGGGGACACAGTCGCCCTCATCCTCCTTGACCTCTCTGCAGCATTCGACACAGTCTGCCACAGCACCCTTTTACAATGCCTCAATAACATCGGAATCCAAGGAAAAGCACTTGAATGGATCACCTCGTTCCTCACCGGAAGAACCCAGAGAGTCCGCCTTCCACCATTCAAGTCCGAGGCCTCTGAAGTCATCTGCGGCGTACCACAAGGATCCTCACTCAGTCCCACCCTCTTCAACGTATACATGAGCCCCCTCGCGGCCATCACACGCCAACACAACCTCAACATCATCTCTTACGCGGATGACACTCAACTGATCCTTTCTCTCACCAATGACCCCAGCACCGCCAAAACCAACCTACACGAAGGAATGAAAGAAGTTGCCGAATGGATGAAACAAAGCCGTCTGAAACTGAACTCAGACAAAACAGAAGTCCTCATCTTAGATACATCCCCCTCTGCATGGGACGACTCCTGGTGGCCGGAAGCCTTCGGAAAAGCACCCATCCCGACAGACCACGCACGGAACCTAGGCGTCATCCTGGATTCTTCACTCTCAATGAACAGACAAGTCAGCGCCGTATCCTCTTTCTGCTTCAACATTCTTCGCATGCTCAGAAAAACATTTCGCTGGATCCCCTCCGAAACAAGGAAAACAGTCACCCATGCTCTGGTCACGAGCCGACTGGACTACGGAAACACCCTCTACGCAGGTGCTACCGCAAAACTCCAGAAGAAACTCCAACGAATCCAAAACGCCTCAGCCAGGCTCATATTAGACATCCCACGCAACGAACACATCTCTGGTCACCTTAAAGACCTCCACTGGCTACCCGTCAATAAGAGGATCACTTTCCGACTGCTTACCCACGCACACAAATCACTCTACGACATCGGACCAGAATGCCTCAACTCACGACTGTCCTTCTACACCCCCTCCCGCCAACTACGTTCCTCCAGCCAAGCCCTCGCCACTGTACCTCGCATCAACAAGACCACCATGGGAGGCAGATCCTTTTCTTACCTAGCTGCTAGAACATGGAACTCACTCCCCGCTTACCTTCGCCTTACCCAGAACCACCTAGCATTCAGAAAGCAACTTAAAACGTGGATATTTGACAAGTAATCCTCCTCCCCTTCCTAAGCGCCTTGAAACCCTCTGGGTATGTAGTGTGCTGTATAAATTCTATGACTTGACTGACTTGACTTGACTATCACCATGGGTACGCATACGCGAGCACACCCATAGTGATAGTGAGCGTACAGGCGTGTGTACGGTCCGTATCACTATGGGTGTGCTCACGTATGCGTACCCATTGTGATACGGACCGTACACACAAGTGTACGCTCACTATCACTATGGGTACGCATACGCGAGCACACCCATAGTGATACGGACCGTACACACGCGTGTACGCTCACTATCACTATGGGTGTGCTCGCGTATGCGTACCCATGGTGATACGGACCGTACATACGCGTGTACGCTCACTATCACCATGGGTAGGCCTACGGCAGCACTCCCATTGTGATAGGGAACGTACACACGCCTGTACGGGCCTTTGCTATGCATTTGGGGTGCCCTAGGGCCCCGGAACGCACTGTACCTGTGTGTGAAACTCCAAATTACATAGGGGACACATGAGGGACAAGTATAAAGGCCTACATGCTTGCTGGTTGTCATGGAGACCAAATTTAAAGTATGAATTTTTTTCTGCAGGTGCACAGCAGAAGTCAGTTTGAATGAATCTACTTTGTTGCAATGTGGTTCTGGAGTTGACATCATGCTCAAGAAAAAAACAATTAAAACCCACTGACTGTGCTAGGTTTGAAGGGATTGGAGGAAACATAGGATGCAAATGTGAGTGACCAATCACTCTGTACTCCTGTGCATGAAACAGGCCAGCAAGGCAGATATAAGGCAGCCAGGTCCCATGAGGGAGCACTTGCCTGCACATCTTTGGATTCTACGACCCAGCTGCTGCTCCTGATTCCCTGGAACCATGTCTAGGGCTGTGGAGAGGGCACAGCCTTTCACCCTGGAGGAGAACCTGGCATTGCTGGATGTGATCCTCCCACAGTACCCCCTGCTGTATGGGCGACCAGGGTATCAGGTGAGTGCAGAGTCCACTAGCACAGACTGTGTCCCTTTTTTGTGACTGTGACTTCTGCCATTGTGTCCAGGTGTGACACACATGCAATGTACTGTAGGGGGGGTCCCAGGGGGGAATGCCTGATGTCTCCCAGCCAGAGCATGCTGTGGTGCATGTCTGCCGTCCTCACTTGCATTGTGTTTACTGTGACAATCACTGCATGGTGCATGCCACATTCTGCCTGTCTTATCCTCCTGGGAATGTAGCCTCTACAGTCCTCATGTGATTATGTGGTCAGGCCAGTGTGACAGGTGACTGTACCCACAGATGTGTGTTAGTTCTGTGTACCTGTGCTGAGAGTGTCCACATGATGTGTTTGTACCCTGGACATCGGTGTGTGTGTAAGTCCCCTGTCATGTGGGTGGGTGCATATGTGGAGTGTAGCACCCGGGCTGCATGAGGGATGGATATACCCTGGCCATCTGATGTGAGCAGGGAGCAGTGCTGTGTGTCTGACGTGCAGAGGCAGCCCCACACCTGTGAGCCCCACCCCGTCTAGTGGCACATGTGCAGAGTGAGGTTTGTCGCTGCATTTGGCAATGGCAGGTGAATGTCCTGTGCCTGTGTGTGTCTGTGTACTCTGCTGAGGTAGCGTCAGGGGCCTGTGGCATGTGACTGCTTAGAGGTGCTGCACATAATCCTGGTGTAGCTTGTGATGCACAGTGTGAGCCTGGATCATTGATTGTGTCATTGCCCTCATTCCACCTGTGTACTTTCAATGGCACGTACTGCTTTTGCCCTTCCCCAGAGGAACATGTCCCTATGACAAAGGTGCAATGCGTTGGATGCATACTATGCCTTGTTGTAAACAGCAAATTTGTTCTAATATGTGTCTCTGTGACATGTGCCAGGTGTATTGATGTAGTGTCACTTGTTCATCCTCACAGGTAGGCGCCTCTGCCAAGAAGCAGATCTGGATGAACGCCGTCAGTGCTGTGAGGAAGACGGAGGGTCGTAAGCGGCGCCTGGCCCAGGTGAGAAAACGCTGGCAGGATATCCGGTGCTGGACGCGGAGGATCGCACGGGTCCTGCTGGGGGACTCACCTGAGACCCATAAGAACCGCGGGCGCCGCCGTCTGACCCACATCCACAAGCGTGTGCTGGCGGTGGTCTTTCCAGACTTGGACAGGCGCTTACAGGACAAGCAGCAGCAGGAAGGGGGTAGGTACATGTGTGTTTGTTGTGTGTCACCAGCATTTGTAAGTGCACAGTTGCATGGATACACTGCCAGGGTTTAAAGGTGCTGTGCAGATCCAGTTACCCACAGTATAGCGGTGCTCTCCTGCCTCCCTTCCCCTCCTTGCAATGTGTTCCCTGGTCTGTGTGTAGTCACTCCTTTACAAGGTCATCTAGGCTGGCACTTTATCCACGTGAACAATGCCTGGAGCATCATGTGTGGGGGTGGTGTGTAACAGGTTTCGGGACCTTGCCTGTGCCCTGTCCAGTTCAGTACTTGTGGGTTCCATGTCAGTTGGCACTGATGCTGAGTCCAGACATGGGAGTTAGTCTCTCAAGTGTCATGCCTTACAGCACGCATGTCCTATGTTGTGGCCTGTGACATGATGTGCATGAGTGTGCGATACGCATGGTGCAGGGATGGTGGCGTGTGTTGCAGTCATTCCCATTCAGGGCCATGGAGTTGTGTGGCCACTACTGTCCCCTGGGGCATATTTTCCTAGGTGTCATGTGTGTCATCACAAAATGTGGACACTCTCAGTGTCTACAGCATAGGTTGTGCTCTGTGCCATTGTCCCCTGGCACCATGTATATTGACGTGAAATGTAGTACAAGTGTCCACTGTACAGCCTGACCTGATTTTCCTTGTTCATACTCACGGTGGCCAGTGCCTGTGTGTCTTGTTACAATCATCTGATGATGACCATTTGTACATGATTATTTGGACAGGCGCACCTTGGGTATTTCGTGTCCAATCCTGCATTTATCCAGCCCATGTGTATTTCACCCAGACTAAGAGATGTAAGTGCTTCCGGTGTCTCAACAAATTGTCTCATGTAGGGGGTGGTTGGTGCGGGCAAAGCCTACATGTCAAAACCTGATATCTCCTTGCTAGGTCTGGCCAGTGTGTGATGTTTGTCTGGACATACACTCAAGGTGCAGTGAGCCAGTGATGGTGGGCATGTTTTCAGTATTACCTATGCAGCATGTGCCTCAAGTTCATGGACATGGTCCCTGCTCATCCCTATTTTCGGCAACGCTGTGTGGTGCAGATGCAGTGCTGGATTGTCCCCAGAGCCTGGCTCCTCTGTCAAAATCCACTTCATGTCATTTGCTATTGTGTCATGCTCTCCATAGTTTTTCAGTGGCATGGTGGGTCAACCAACTGTGTGTTGCATGCCCGACATATGTACCTTGTTTTGTAGATGTTACTCATCTTTCTTTTCAGGCTATGCACTGTAACCTCTGTAGATTGGACTCATGTGACATATGTATACAGGTGTATGATTAATTGCTGTCTCTTCACCTTGCCCACAGCATCGTCGGGGGACACGGAGGGAGACATCAGCACAGACGGAGCGGAGGGACCGAGCACCAGTGCCAGCGGTGACATCTTGGCTGGCACATCAAGTGGGACTGAGGCGGAGGAGAGTGAGGCCGAGGACCTGTCCATTGGCACCACGGAATATGAAGCGGACGGGTCCGAGGATGATCTCTCCGAGTAGTCGGAGGCTGCACCAGCAGCTGACAGCGGCACAACATCTCTCCCCGCCCCCTCCATTGCCATCAGCCACCTCCCACTTGCTCGTGTCCCTTCCCAGCGTGCCCGGTCACCACATGTCTCCTTCCTGCCAGGCACCGCACCCCCTGCCCCTGTCTCCACTGCTGCCGCCAATGCCGAGTCTGTGGACATCCAGCGGCAGTTGCAGGTTGGTCAGGCTGCGATGCTTAATGTCCTCCATGGCCACAGCCAAGTGCTGAACAACATGGAAGCATACTTGGAGGGCATTTTCTCATCGCAGGCTGACCAACGCAACTTGCTGAGGTCCATTGACTCGACACTGACTGCAGCAGTGGGTCTCCTGCAGCGCTACGTCCAACCCCCTACCCCTGACCCATCCATACTTCCCACTCCCATGCCTGTCCCACATACACCCAGACGTCAGCATGCACCCACCACAACAGACACAGGCACCACACCAGCAGGGAAGGTCAAACGCACACCTCCTGGCACGCACACACAGGGTGAAGTAGGCACACCCACTGGGTCGGGGGACAAACGTAAGACACGCAGCCAGAGTGGGAGTCCACATTCCACCAAATCCACTCCCTCCAAATCCCCTCCCCTCAGCTCTCCTGGCCACATATCCAGCAAAGACTCCTTCATGGCCGCTCTGTCCCTGAGCCCCACAGTGACACCACCCCGCAAGCGGTCAAGGGAGTCCCCGGTCAGGGTGGTTGAGTCCCCCCCTCTGTCCACACCCTCCCCCAGTGGCGCTGCGACCCATCCCTCTGACCCCCCCCCCTCCTTGGGGCCTTGGGTTCCTTCGGGTGCAGGGGAGTCGCTGGAGGACCATGCTAAGGTGTGCAGCAACATCCTGGCCTCCGCCTTTGGCACTGCCCCACCCCCTGTGGTGGAGTCCTCCATCCCTGCACCCACGACGCCTACCCTTCGCCCTGCTGTCCCTGCGGTGCCTGGTCCTTCCCCCCCACATGATGCCCTCCCCCCTCTGGAAGACGAAGGAGTCTGACTGTGCAGGCAAGCTAGGGGACACGCGTCCCACTGTGTCCCCCACCTGGATTTGAACTTTGGATTGCCCTATGGGCATTGTACATTTTGAACTTTCAAGGGACTGACAGATTTTTGGATGCTGAATAAAGCAATTTATTTTTCCTTAGTATACTACTGTCTGTCTGGTATTGCTGTTGGTGGACTTGCTCCATTATTTTGGGTGGTGATAATGTGTTGGGTGTGTGGGAATTGTAGTCTGGTGCTGGTCATAGGGTGGATCCTGGTATCTGTGTGCCATCACAAGCTGTTGGCTACATAACTTTGTTCATGTAAGCAGTTACTGCATGGTGACATCCTCCCAAGGTGTGTTCCTTCCTTTGTGTAACCTGACATCTTCCCTGCAGGGTCATTCCAATATGTGGTGCTGATCTGTGTCTACATTGGCTGGGTGTGTGACGGACTCGTTAGACTTTGGCCATGCGTGCTTAGCGATGTCTCCACCTGCATCATTCGTGGCATCCTTGGTGGTCACTGTACTTGTGTATGTAGACTATTGACATGACTTCATGTGGACATGTTTTCTTTTCTGCGCTATGCATGTGTATACTCCCAGCCTCGCACACATGTGGTACATGTACTGCAGGATCTTTGTGCACCTGACTGACATTTGTGGGCATTGGATCTGTGGGTACTCCACCCTTTTCTTTGCAGGGGCACTGCTGTGAGTGTTAGGCACCCACCCCTCCTGTGTCTGGGCACTGCTGGGAGGCCTCTGCACACACCCCTCTTATGACTGGGCACTGCTGGGAGGACTCTGCACACACCCCTCTTATGACTGGGCACTGCTGGGAGGACTCTGCACACACCCCTCTTATGACTGGGCACTGCTGGGAGGACTCTGCACACACCCCTCTTATGACTGGGCACTGCTGGGAGGACTCTGCACACACCCCTCTTATGACTGGGCACTGCTGGGAGGACTGTGCACACACCCCTCCTGTGTCTGGGCACTGCTGGGAGGACTCTGCACACACCCCTCTTATGACTGGGCACTGCTGGGAGGACTCTGCACACACCCCTCCTGTGTCTGGGCACTGCTGGGAGGACTCTGCACACACCCCTCTTATGACTGGGCACTGCTGGGAGGACTCTGCACACACCCCTCTTATGACTGGGCACTGCTGGGAGGACTCTGCACACACCCCTCCTGTGTCTGGGCACTGCTGGGAGGACTCTGCACACACCCCTCTTATGACTGGGCACTGCTGGGAGGACTCTGCACACACCCCTCTTATGACTGGGCACTGCTGGGAGGACTCTGCACACACCCCTCCTGTGTCTGGGCACTGCTGGGAGGACTCTGCACACACCCCTCTTCTGACTGGGCACTGCTGGGAGGACTCTGCACCCAACCCTCCTATTTCAGGATATGTACGCTTGGAACATACACGGGTGTGGGTTCGCTCCATGCATACGCGGGTGTGGGTACGGGTCGTACATACACTGTTGGGGTGGGGGTACGGGCCGTACATCCACTGTTGGGGTGGGGGTACGCTCCATGCATACGCGGGTGGGGGTATGGTCCGTACGTACACTGTTGGGGTGGGGGGTACGCTCCATGCATACGCGGGTGAGGTTATGGGTCGTACATCCACGGTTGGGGTGGGGGTATGCTCCATGCATACGTGGGTGGGGGTACGGGTCGTACATACACTGTTGGGGTGGGGGGTACGCTCCATGCATATGTGGGTGAGGGTACGGGTTGTACATACACTGTTGGGGTGGGTGGTACGCTCCATGCATACGCGGGTGAGGGTACGGGTCGTACATACACTGTTGGGGTGGGGGGTACGCTCCATGCATACGCGGGTGAGGGTACGGGTCGTACATACACTGTTGGGGTGGGGGTACGGGCCGTACATCCACTGTTGGGGTGGGGGTACGCTCCATGCATACGCGGGTGAGGGTACAGGTCGTACATACACGGGTGGGGTGGGGGTACGCTCCATGCATACGCGGGTGAGGGTACGGGTCGTACATACACTGTTGGGGTGGGGGTACGCTCCATGCATACGCGGGCGAGGGTACGGGTCATACATCCACGGTTGGGGTGGGCGTACGCTCCATGCATACGCATATGCGGGTGGGGGTACGGTCCGTACATACACGGTTGGGGTGGGGGTATGCTCCATGCATACGCGGGTGAGGGTACGGGTCGTACATCCATGGTTGGGGTGGGGGTATGCTCCATGCATACGCGGGTGGGGGTACGGTCCGTACGTACACTGTTGGGGTGGGGGGTACGCTCCATGCATACGCAGGTGAGGGTACGGGTCGTACATACACTGTTGGGGTGGGGGGTACGCTCCATGCATACGCGGGTGAAGGTACGGGTCGTACATACACTGTTGGGGTGGGGGGTACGCTCCATGCATACGGGGTTGGGGGTACGGTCCGTACATATCCGTACCCACGCTGTGGAATGCTTGTGCGGGCCGTACCCAGGCCTTTGCCACGTGGGTACAGCCGTCCCGCCATTGTTGTGGTGACGTAGGTGTGGGCGTGGTACGACTCGTACCCACGCTCTTAAGGCGTGGGTACGGGATGTACCTGTATTGTTGTGTTACCGGTTCGCGTGGTCAACCACTTCCGTTGTGGCGGACGCTGGCTTTGCTGGACACGCCCCCACCCCCTCGTAGTGACCAGGGCCTGGGGGTCAGGTATGTCCAGGGCATGTGTGCTGTGTGACTTGGGTGGGGGTTTTGTGGCCTGCCCCTGCTCCTGCCCCCCCCCTTTCCCCCCTCCCTTTGTTGTTCTGACCTTCTGCGGCGTCTGCGTCGGAACCTGTAGAGGAGGTCGACTGCTATGAGGGCCGGGATGACACGTAGGTTCGGGTCCATGTCTGTCCGTCGCGTGCAGGTACTCCTTGTTCGCGTCGTCCTGATTTCCCGGCAGTTTTTGGCTGCCGGAAAATATTCGCCGTGCGGGATGACGTCGGTGCGAATCGTAGTTCCTGGTTCGTGAATGGCAGGCTGCGTGCGTCCCGGCGTCACGTCGGCGCTTTCCCGGATCACATTTGTATGTATATTTTCGTCGGTCGGTGTTTTGTACGATTCGTACGGAAATAGTATTTCCGTGGGAATCGTACTTCCATGTTTGTATCTTGTTACGACCGGGTACGCGTCGGACGGAGAATATGCTCCGTCCGACGGTTCGTACCCGGTTGTTACAGGATCGTAATTGGCACCATAGTCTGTGCAAAGTTAGTGGCCACTTCAATAGAAAATGTGCTGTCTGTAAATGACGACGCACTAGTTACATTTAAAAATTGCCCCTCCTCATGTCCTTTGAAGTTAGGTGGGTCGTGAAAGTGTGTTGTGCTAAAAAGTGAGTTGTGGTTCTAAAAGGTTTGGGAACCACTTTTTTAAAGTATCAGACTCACACTCAGTAGCTAAGGCTGTGCTCTACATTGTGAAATTCGTGGCAATGAGAGAGAATGTGCACCAAGGAATGAGATTAACACCAAATGGAAGACATTATGCACTATGATGCAGGACTCACAGTGACTGGGGTTCCGAGTTGTGGAATTTGCTCCATATCAACGAGGCTGTGCTGCAAGAAGGCATAGAAAAGTTGAGGGACAGATTTACCAAATGCTGTGCTTCGTGAAAAGGAGAGAAAGATATATTTACAGAAATATGGCACACTCTTCATCTTTCTCTAGCGCTGGTGCTGAAATCAGCTGCCTTGAATCATGAAGACATCTTTGTGCCATAGTGCAAAGATGAGTCTAACATAGGATTTGTACTGGAAGGTTACCCTTAAAGTACAAAATACTATACATAGACTGACGTTAACCCTTTTCCCTCTTTGTTTGTGTGATGTAAAGTACAGCACAGGTACAAAGTCGGAAAAGTAAGGAAAATGAAAGCATTTCTCAGTTGTTGCACCTATTTCATAAGGGTGCACTTTTATGAGGCTAAACCCTGTCTACTTTATTTAATAAATAGGGTTTAGCCTCAGAAACCTTGGGTGGTTGCATGGGAAAAGCCCATGGTCCGCCCATGGTACCCCCCTTGGTGCTAAGTAATACAGATCAATTCTATGAGCTGTTTTTTGTTACTTTCACATTATTTCCAGTGCTAAACAAGTTTAGTGCTGAAAAATACATTGGACAAAAAGATTTTGCACCGATTTGCATCACTTTTGTGATGCAAACATGGCTTAAGATCTTAGTGAATCTCCCACTGAATGAGACCGTCCTGCAAAAAAGTGATGCACTGCTATAAGACTACCAGCCAATGGATTCAAAGGTGACTTTATTCTCAGTGAGTGTCCTGCTAGCAGAGCAGCCCCACCCACAACCAAACCCTTCTGCTTTCTTGCAGTGCGAGAAACATAAAACGGTAGGTATTACCATTCTATGCTTCTGCTTCTCACACTGCAAGAAAGCAGTGGGCGACGCTCCTCCGCCCTAATGGAGTAGCCGCCCCTGCATATAAGACTTGCTCCCAAGCAGACAGACTGCAAACCAAGATTTGAGATTTACATCTGACGAGAGAGACTGTGCACTAAGATGTAGGTGGACAATAAGCAAGACTATGCACCAGGGTATGTGACTCACACTTACTGGGTGAGACTCTGCTCCTAGAGGTGAGAGATAAAAGCAAAGATTGAGACTGTGCTCTTAGAAGTGAGTCTCATACTGAGTGGGACAGATTGTTCACCATTGTGTAGTCCTTGCACCAAACATGTTTTAAGAAGTGAGACTTACAAACAGTGAGTATGGATCAGTAAGACTTACATCGAGTTAATGAATTAGTGAGGATAGCCATGTTCCCCTCTGCTTTCTCTCCCTTTCTTTTGCCTCCTTCTACCCCTCCCAGTGTATGTTCCCATCTTCTTGTAGTCTGGAATATCAATTGGACAATATTAAGAAACCATAATATGGACAAAGTTTTGAGGAACTAAATATTGAAAGAGTAAGAGAATATAGGTATGTTTTGATTTACTATTAACGTCATCTCTTTGCACCTTGATAGTTTATTTGCGTGCATGCGTATGTGTCAAGGGGGATTGCAATATTTTGCCCTTGATATTAAGATATCTCAATGTTGCCGACTCAGTATTCCATACCTACAACTTCCCTCTGTTACAGGCTGTTTTGTCCTTTGAGCACTTGCTGCCTGGGTGTGCTCTATGGGCTCCTGCCCTGCTAACGAGGCTTCTGTCATTGGTAGACTTTAGCATTTATTTTATTTTTTAGAGTTTTATATAGAGAGAACTAGACCCGAAGATATCGGGTATCAGAGCGCTTTACATTAGCATCAGTTTTGTTACACAAGGACACATTAGTATTAGTTAGGCACAGGGAGATTAAGTGATTTGCCCAGAATCATAGTATGTTGAGCCTCGTTGCCGAGACTCGAACCGGTTTCCCAGCTTCGAGGTCGTCTGCTCTAACCGTAAGGCTACTTCCAAAAACACAGCACCAGCAGGTGTTGCTGCAATAAATCAAGCTTATTTTAAAAGATATTACACTTGGAATTTGCCTGTATTGAAACACATTTACTCTTTTTTAAAAACATTCAGACACTGGGTTTAACAACTAAGATCAGTAACTTAATAATCCAAAATGTACTTATTTTTCATTTAAAAAAAAGATTGTTGTACTATGTAAATCAAAAAGAATATTAAAATGTGCGAGTTAGGGTGAACTAGTCAATCATAACCCCGTCTCCTGATGTAAGATGATATCACATATGACGTCGTCATTGGCAGGTAGCACAGTCATGGACGTCACACATGGCATCGTTATTTTAAAATATGTGTTGGTGAAATTGCGTAATGGTTTCCTCTTGAAATACTGGTAATCTTCCCAAACATTAAGTGCGCTACGTAAACTATATATGGTGGCCACCTCGGTGAAAATTATGAGTAAAACTAATAATTAGGAATTTTGTACGACTACATTTGCATGATAGCATTCTGCCCACGCCTATTTTAAGTGCAGTTGTGTAGATTACTACTGTCAGCAGTCACGATGCCTTTGTAAAGAAGTAGAAAAAATAAGCAGTTCCACTCAGTAGTAATACATTTCCTCATATTCACAATTCAATAGTTATTAAAGATTTGGAACTCCTAGGAGGTCCACATAAAAATACATACATATTATTACAAGTAATAAAACATAACAGAGTTCATACCACGAACCATCATAAAATTATCAGGGACCTGCGTTAGCGAGGCTAGAATTCCTTTAAGTGAGAGCAGTCAATATTGTCAGTTATCCCAGTGTGTAAAATACTTAAGGTTTTCATCATTAAAATCGTATACAGAATAAAATCAAAAGTGCAGTTTCAACTAGAGGATCACAAATTAGCAGCAAGAAGAGGGAATAACAGAGCATCTCCTAAAAATGTGCAAGGGGCAGTAAGTATCAGCCAGTTCATATGCAGAACAAAGTCCAAAGTTCAACTTCAGCCAGAAGATTCAATTTGGAAGTAGCAGTGAAAAAAGGAATGACTAAACATATCCAAACCTGTGCAAATAGCGATTCAATAGAAGCCAGTTCATGCGCAAAATACATCCAAAATCCCATTTCAGTTAAGTTATAAAATTGACAACAAGAACATAGTGGTAAACAAGCGCAACATAGCCCTATTGTGCAAAATAGCAGTAAATAACAACCAATCAGTGTGCAAAATACAAATTGATAAAAGATAAAATACTAATACTTCGCAAAAAGATGTCAAACAAGGGGGTTAGCCCCCCAATTAAAAGAATATGTTATAGATTTAAAATATATGCATATACTCCTTATAATAATTAAAAAGTTTTACACACACTGCTTCATTTTTTGGACAAAAGAGATAGTCCCGTGCTGATGCTACATTTTTAACACCATTTTGTAAAAACATCGGCCGAAGCCAACGATAATGACTCGAGGTCAATACTGGACAAACAAACAAAACATGGTCTAGGGTCTGAATGCTCAGCTTATACAAGTTACAAGTTTTTCCATTATTCAAATTCTGGGATTAGTTTGCTGTTAAATCATTTAGAGGTAAGAGATTCATACGACAAAAAATGAGCAAACGTTGAATTCCGTGTTCTAAATTCCAAAAATAAGTATTTTTGTGCAATTCTCGGTGAGTTTGTCCTTACTATTAATTTCAATCTATCTTTAGAATTGCAAAATTTAGTATCTCTATTAAAGCTAATTTTGCCACTTAAGGTTTTTAGGAGAGATTTAAATCCTAATGATGGGAGTGTGAACACTGATTCTTCTTGTATACCAAAGGTGTTTAGTGCCAATGAGAAATCACGGTAAAAAAAGTGAATGCCTGCCTTAATGTCGAAGATTTCATGACACATGAAACCTCTTAGTGAATCTGGCTCGCTATTTTTTAGTTGATATCCCCAGTGAATAACCCTGGATAAATCTTGGATATAGGAGCTTATCAAGCCAAATTCCAATCTAATTGCTGCCGTTGGGATTAACGAGTTAAAATTACATATTTTACGCAGTATCTGACCTTCAATCCTATCCAAAAAACTCCAGTCCTTAACAGGGATTGATTCGATCACATAGGGCAGAGTTGGAGGAATTTTTGCCTTAAAAACCATCAGTAGATGTAAAAAGTGTCTTCTGCCCATAGCACTTTAAAGAATAGGCAAATCATTGGTGTGAGATGTAGCTTTACTAGTGCTGTGTTCAATATGAGGTTTGTTCTTCGAGCTGCTTGTTAACAGTTTCCCTAAATAATGGTATGAGTCTACCACTTCTAGCTTTTCAGGACCAATTTGCCACTTAAAGTTACATCATTTTCTACTTTTAATAGGTTTCATAATTAAAATAGTTTTTTAGAGACATTTATTTTCAAGAAGTGGCCCACTGTATATTTTTGTAGTGATACCAGCTTTCTATTCAACCCAAGAGGGGTTAGGTCCATTACTACTATATCATCTGCATATAAAAAGGCATGCAAAAGGCCGGGTACTTATCTTTGGTGCATCTCCATCAGTTTCAGCAAAGCAGTCGGGTAAATCTGCTATATAAAGAGAAAATAGCAGCGGTGCTAACAAGCAGCCTTGTTTCAAACCATTTTCTGTAGGGATTACATCTGATAAACCTTGATTTCCACCCATTAATATCTGGCACCATGTCTGCAAATGAAGTGCAATAATTAATGATAGCAGGGGTGAAGGCAAACCCATTTTTTGCAATTTTCTCCATAATAGAGGTCGATCTACCTAATCGAAGGCTGTTGAAAAATCTATGAAAGCCATGTATACATTTGAATTACGAGTAATTGTGTATTTCTCCTCAATTAATTTCAACATAAAAATATTGTCTAGAGTGGAATGATTTTTCCTAAAACCTTCTTGTTCTATGGGGAGGACTTTCTTTTCCATCACACATTCCGTGAGGTGATGGAGGATAGTATGTGCAAATATTTTCCCCTCCGCATCCAGTAAGGCTATTTGCCGATAATTACCTGAGTGTGTTCTGAGTCCCTTTTTGCACAGAGGAATTAAAATACTTTCTGACCAGGATGGTGGTGTCTTCCCCTGGGAGTAGCTAAGATTAAATAGTGGAGCTAGATAGGTAGCCCACAAAAGTGGCTCCTTTTTTATTACCGTCATGGGAATTTCATCAGGTCCCATTGGTCCTGACGATCTCATTTTTTTAATAGCTCCGGCCACTTCATCGATTGAATGTACGTAATTGGATACAGAAATTTTAGACTGGTCGGGTGCAACAATTTTTAATCTGAAGGAATTAAAATTCGCGGAATACAGTTCTAACAAATGAAGTTTCCATTCCTCTTGTATTATGGATATAGGGAGAGATTTTACTCTAGTGCCACAGCAGTCGGCGATTATTTCCCAGTACCTTTTGGAATTATTTTTTGAGGCTGCCTCTTTTAGCTGTGTCACAGCTCCATCTCCCTTTAATTGACTTAGGGAGCATTTTTTCCTCTGTCCTTTCCTCTTTAGTAGGTTTATTAAATTACTTCGCTCGCACGAAAAATTCAGGAACTCAGCCCTCACTAATTTATTTATTTCCCTGTTTATAGTATGCAAAGGGTTAAAATGTGATCTCCGTTTAACAGAAGCATGTGTTAATTTGCAAGATTTAGCCAGGAGACCTATATTATAGGAAAAGGCTTCAAGTAAATCTGTTTGAATTGAGTCACACTCTACTGTTATTAAGTGCTGCTGATGTCTTAGTGTCAATAAGCGCACATTTAATTTAGCGGTTGCTTGAGTGTTCCAGTGAATTTTGCCATTTGTTACATTGAACCCTACTGTGTCACCTTTAAAGTTCCAGGGGCCTACCTTAGCACAACTAAAATCAAATTTAAAACAAATCAGCATATGGTCACTGAATACATTTCCTAAGACTTCCATATTTGTAAGTTTGGGGAAAAAATCTGCAGAGACAATTAAATAATCTATAATAGATCTCCCAGTTGGCGGCTTATGAGTGTAGTTTGCTGGAATATCTTTTTCTAGCCTCCTGTTGGCAATTATGAGATCTAAACTTCTCAAACCTTCAAGTAATAAAACTCCTCTTTTGTCTGTCCTGCTGTTATTCAGAAATTGGGCAATAGGAATATTTTGGGCTTGGTTTTTTTCGGTGTTAGACAAAACCCTTATACTATGGGATGAAACTTTAGAATTCAAATCCCCAACTAATAATAAGAACCTACAATCTTCAATTTCCAAGATAGAGGATATAAAAAGGAGTCAATCTTTTAGTAGATAAGAGGAAGATGCGTCGGGAGGTAAATATGCATTTATGATCAACAAGGAGTCCAAGTGAACCTGGCCGTCCTTAGGATCTAACTTAATCGCCTGAATTAGGTTAGAGGCATGTACAATTTCTTTATATGACCAACTGAGACTTGTACTTAACAAAATAGCAATACCTTCTTTAGCGTGACCTCTATTCACAGGGAGCGCAGGCCGGCTCAGCACAATATAATCTTCGGTTGACCAGTTCTGTGTGATCCAAGTCTCTTGTAGACAAATTATATCGGCATTCTGCTCTTTCAAGAATAGGAGTTTGTTATTATTTCCTCATATGTATTACCTTTGTTGTTGTGGTAACCCCCCTCTTTGTATTGATAGGTAAACATGTAAAATCTGTCGTGTCTTTCTGTTTATGTTCACTTGTGGCACCGTTGCTGGGGATCTTCTGGGACCTGTAGCAACTTTCCTTATTTTCACTGCTTCTTTGAATAAATTACACTTATCAATTCGTTTTCTAAGGAGTGGATTCAGTCTTTACACTTACGTGGTTTCAGTATCTTGGTCCTCATATCTTTGCAAGTGAGGCGCGTTAAAAAGTGGCTATATGTCTTTTGTAAACAAACAAATACACAAAAGAAATGCACGACCTGTTTTATGTTTATGCCTAACATGTCATAACAAACGCACTCTGCTGGGGGAAAGAGGTGCGCGGTTTTGTTAGGTTTAGAGCCAGGAGACAATTGCTCAGATCCTGGCATAGATGTACCACACTCTGTGATCTTGTACAAACCATTTAATGCGCAGCTAAACCGGTAACGTCTCAAAGCTGCCTTCAGGACCAAAAGAAGGCTCCCAGGATGCAAATAAATGAGATTTCTTGTTGCCATCAGCCACTCGTGACAGGGGATGTTGCAAGTCCTTACGAAAAGAGGAGTCACCTTCCTACTGACAGCTCTCGAAGTCAGCCTTGCCCGAGGTTTGCAATATAAAATACCCCAGGATTCTGAATCTAATTAAATGAGCAACGCAGGAGAGTTATGAGTGAGAAGCAGGAAATGAAACAAACGACGGACAAAGAAGTCAAACTGACTCTCTTAGGCTTGGATATGTCAACGTAACGTTACAAATAATATCACTCACTCGCGTTCTGGTCGTATTTCTTCTCGACGTTTGCCAAAAATAGAACGCATGCAACATTATTTTTTAATCATAGTTGTTTCAACCAAGATGAGCGCGCGCCGGGCCGAGGACGCACCCGCTCTCCCCCGCGCCGGCTGAGCATCTCGCGGATGAAGAATGGATGTAACTTGCTTTTCATCCCATTTTCCCTTATCAGAAAGGCGCTGCGCCTTATCTCATTGAATATATTCACTGGTCTGGGCTATTCATTAAAAGTAATGGGACAGCGCAGAATGGAGGTGCGCGCCGGCGGAGGGCCCTTTTGTTTAGAATCTTCAATAAATCATATTGTCAGGGGTTACTCCGTTTTGCGGTCGAGCCGGCGTAAGAGAACGAGCATATTTGAAAATTTCCATCCATGTTGCTCCGAGCTTTCGCTCTAGTAACTTTTAATACCCTGACAATTCTCGCCTTAATTTACTCCTTGAAACAGGTCATTAAGTAGGCAGCGCTGCATTAGGCGCACTTCTTGAACTATTGCCTTCTGCTCCAGATAGGAGCCTTCTAAATGGTCTCCGAGGGGAGAATTTTCTTTCCGGCTGGCATTTAACATGAATCATGATGCATAATTTAGCCACCCATCCGGAGCCCGGGTCATGAGACGCGATAGTCGCATTGCTTTCATTACAAGTCAAGCATATGGCGGCTCAGGTGTTTGCCACACCGGATAGATTGAGCGGTAAGAGGTTACATGGAGAAGCTAAGGAAGACCACGGTGTGAAATCAGCCCTACAAGCTCACAGCTGGGGTGTAACTACCATTGGTGCAGCAGGTGCAGTGGCACCGGGCCCCAAAGCCTCGGGTGGTCCATTGGACCGTGAACATTCCTGTGTTTTACTAACCTAACAGCTGCCAAAGGGGCCATTTTCCCTTGCGCCAGGGTCCATGGCCTCATTGCCATGCCACTGAAACATGGCGGGCGTGGAGTGGTGAAGGATGTGAGGCGAGGGACATGAGCAGAAGCCCAGCTTTTCTAAGGCATGCTTATATGGCATTCGTTTTCTAATTCAGCCAGCTCTAAGAAGTGACTCAAACACTGTCCCTGACTTTCGATTCATTTTGCTGCCTTGCTACGGAGAGATTAAGTAGTTAGTTGCAAACAGCACTGCAACAGACACTTCACCATATGCTTAAAGAGGGCTCAGGGTCTGCCCCTCACCCAAGAACTGGCGGCTTTCTAGGCTATTTTAGCTTCCTTCTTCTGATTGGATGGCTTTTCCCCTGATCCCTGTTTTGAATGGATGGGTTGTACCCAGTGGTCGAAGTGGGGGAAAAAAGTAGGGGAACTGTGGGCACTTCTCCCTTTTTCCACAACAGCAGTTCAAACATGAATGGCAAAATATCCTAGTTTGCAAATGTTTTCTATATAATTATGGCTCTGCCACATTTGCCTCATAATGCAAGATCTGCTGCATGATCTGACCATTTAAACTAATAAATTGTTTATAGCTCAAATGTATCAAAAGTTAACAAAAAATGTGACTTGTTTTGCTGCGGAGTGGATGGCTTATTGCAAAGGTTGACTGATCACCTTTCTCACTGTTGCATTTGTATGTTACACTAGTGCTTATAAGGCAAAATCTTTCCAGAGACTGTTAGCATGTGTACACGTCAAAATAATAAAATATCAGAAAATATACTGCATTACGCTGCCTTTTTTTAAATGCTTAATTTAGTCAACACTGTGGCATAATTTTGTCCTCCTTTGCTGCATATTTAATTCCAGTGACCCCACAGCAAGCAGCACATGTTAAAAGTGCTTGTGAATGAAGCAGAGAGACTGTGAAGTTTGCGAACTTAGTTTGGTGTGCGTGCCAAATTCTGCATTGCCAATCCCTGGTGAGTTGCAGCTACTACTTCTGAAACAAGGCCAATGGAGCTAACTATGGTTGAGGCAGACTGGCCTCAAGGGCAGGGCCGGTCTTAGCACTGGTGGTGCCCTGTGCATTAATGTTTGTTATTGCCCTCTAATGGCCACCTCTGTCATGGATTCCCTCACTACCACCCTTTAACAGTGCCCCTCAAGTCTCCATAACCACACTCTCTCTCAGATGCATTTAATTTGATTTACAGCGCCACTCATACCAGTGTAGGGTGTCAGAGCACTTTACATCACACACATTACTCAGAGACAATCAATATGTGTGTAAATCACTGTATAGAAAATGTTACATAAGACTAAGGACTAGAAGGTGTAGGAGTCACATGACAACCATACTACTAGGCGGTATAGTTTAATAGTGATTGGTCTGGAGAAACAAACTCAGAATTTTAAAACGTAATACCATGGTTGGGGGTTCTCTTTAATAATCAGAATTGATTTCTGTCCAAAAGAACACTTTTTGCAACATTAGGATAATCAAAGACTGGGGGGAAAAACATAGCGCTCTAATTTATACCTTGAAGGTTGTATGCAGCTCATAGATGAAAGTTAATAGCTCACTGTTGTATGTTAGGATTTCAACTTATTAACTGCAAGTAACAAAAGGATCTCTCTGACAAAAGCAGTAGCCCACTGACCTATTTACATTATGTGCACTTTGTGATCTGTGTAGGAAGGTGGAATCTGACTACATGGTTGCCCCCACTTTTTTCCTGGTGTTTTGCTGGTTTGCTGGTTTTCGACTTAGTCTGGCTGGGATCCTGCTATTTAGGACCCCAGCCTATCTGCTTTCTCCCTTAAATTGTTTACAAGTACTATAGGTACACTCCAGATTGGATTCTGGGGTACCCTTATAAGTCCCTAGTATATGGTATACTATGTACCAAGGGCATAGGTACCCCAGAGACCTACCAGGGGCTGCAGCATGTATTGTGTCACCCCTAGGAAGCCTTCCAAAATGACACCACAGGTCTGCTACTGCAGCCTGGGTAAGGTGGTGCATGCACCCCTTACTGAGATATAGGTTCACAAAATGGATGCTGCAAGCCACAGACACAGGTCTGCCCTCCTTTAGCTGGACGAAACTCCGGCAGGAGAGGCCTGGACAATAGGTTTCCTGTCACAGGGAGGTGTCACGACCTCCCAGAAAGGCTTTAGTGTATTGGGACTGGGTGGGTGCACTCCAAGAGTGCTTTGAAGTTCAGCACTGGGTGCACATTTGGTGTCCCTGTGCATAGTCCAGCTCAAACCGGTTGCAGGGGCTACCAGCCCCTGCTCTGGTGCGAAACTGGACAAAGGAAATGGGTGTAGCCACCCCTCTTTCCTGACCCCCCCATAGGTGGGTCCCTAGAGTTTGTCCCACCCCTTCCTTGGGTATAAGAAAGGAACCCCTGGCTACAGGACTTTAGATTACACCTGGACGAATCTCTGATACTGAATCCTGGAACTTCGACGATCTACATTGAACTAGATAAGTAAAAAAATCTCCCTTGGAGTAAAGGAGTTACTCCCCTGCAAGGCAGGAACCAAAGACAGATATGACCGGTTTGCAGCTCTGAAGCTCCCGTCAGACTCCGAAGAATTTTGCAACACAGGAGATGGGTTTCTGTGGTTTTAGAGGTCGAACAGTGCCCACAGCAAGTCTGAGGCCCGTATCCCTCGTGGCGACCGTGCAAACCGAACCCCTGGACACCACGTCACTTTGCAGAAGCATCAGCTTTCCAACAACTCCTGCAGCTAAGCTTTGGATTACTTATATCCCTTACCCCGAGCAGTATTTGCACTGAAGACTGCCCGCCTACACTCCACGAGTGTTCTGTGAGCTGGCCCTTTGTGTTTTCTCTCGAGGTCCCTTCGCGATCCCTAGTCCGTCAACTGGTGGGTCCCTGTGAAGGCAACTTTACCTCTAATTAGGCTAACCTGATTGCTCCAGACGTGTCCTGACTCTCCGTTGCTTGGGGAGTCCCTAGGACCTTGCTGGTCCGCACCAAAGCATCTTTTCTCTTCCTGCGTGGGTTGCTGTTGCCAAGGCTTGTTGTGTTCAATACAAGGACCGACACCCCAGCACTCGACATCCTTTGTGGGACAGCTCAAATCCAGCTTCTGGTTGTCGTCGACGCCTCCTGGTCCTCGTGGCTGCAGAGTCAAGCTTCGCCTCTTCGCACTTGAATCACCCAACATTGGTGGGTTTTCGTCTACCGTGCCCCTGGTCACTGGCAAGTGACCCAGACTCTGTACCCTCTGCTTTCAGGTTCTTCTGATCTTCGATCCAGGCTTGGATCACACTGGACACTATTCTCCTTCCCGGCAGCAGCACTTTGCAGTAGATCGCCGTTGAAATCGACACCATTTGACACCTATGCACCCGGCTTCCCTGGGTGAGGTAACTCAAGTACTCCGGTGTTCCCGTGGGTGCTGGCCCTAGAACCCCCTAAGTCTAAAGGGGTTTTCTCAAAGTCCTCTCCTAAGTGTCCTTAACTTCTAAAATTCCAACCGTGACTTTCCCATAAAATAGTACGGGGCTCGCGCCTGTGTTCTCACACTGCACACTGTGTCACTACCTTGGGTGGTTCCTTGGGGTCTCAGCGATTCTACGTGCTTTAGGCACTGTGTCTAGTGAAGTCGTGGTTCTTATACCACTTTCTTAATATATGGTTTGGTCCGTCCCTAGGGCCCATTGTATATTTTGCTATTTACTGTCGTTTTAGAACTGTATTATTGTGTATCTTGGACTCTAATCTCATAAAGAGATTAGTAGCGAGTGTTTAGAAATAAATACATATATTTTATATATACCTTGTGTGGATCTCCTTTCATTTAGTAATTCAAGAGGTTATAATCTGGTAAACCAAGCTGCTTTACACTCCTTCAAGACTTAGCCTGGAGGCTGCTCTCCATAGCTACCACTAGGATAGCTTTCAATAAAGGTTGTCTTTAAATCTATCATCAATAAGGGTTGTTTGGACTGGTACAAGGTGCCCACTATAACTAGTGGACAGCATATACGAGGCCAACTTCTCACAATCTGTATGGTACATGTTCTTTGCAGCAGGCACATTAACCCTCTGAGCTACCTTTCCATGAATCAGAACTTCCACTAGACAAAATGATCTCTCTCTAGGAAGAACATTAAACACCAGAGTCATCATGACATTTTTATTGTTGCCGAAAATTGCTGGAGGCCAGGAAGGAGGCAGCAAGCACTTTTGAAACCTTAATATACTTGCAGACATAATGCCTCCACCCAAAGTCAGCACCCGGTGCGGTCACACCGGTTGCACTGCCCTAGAGCTGGCCCTTCTCAAGTGTCCTGTGACCTCAGTGACAGAGTCATTGTCACTCTAGGGTGTGCTGCTTCATAGGCCTGTCTGCAAGACTGGAGGTGAACTTCAATATGGATTGTGGTGGACAAACCTTGAAGGTTAACCCACACTTGCCACTGCTAGGGTCCACCTGCTGGTGCTAAGACACCAGGGCTTCTAAGGTCTTGCGCAGCCTTCTAAGGTCTAGCATGGGATTGTGCTCTCTCAGGAGAGTGGTCTGGTGGACTGTTTATTAAGGCTGAACCTGGTTCCCCAGTTACAAATTCAGTAGCTCTGGCCATAGTGCCACATCCTCTCCCCCACTGAACACCATACTGCCCCACTGAGAAAAACTCACACTGCCTTCAACTACAACCCAATTGCTGCCGGCTATAAACACCTGGATGCGGCTCAATTTAAGTGACGCAGAGCAATATGCAGCCTACAAAAAACAAGCATTGGCATAGCCAATAGGTCTCGCCTTTGGGACCTTATAAGCGTTTAGCCATGCAGCACATTATCACCCACTGGGGAATGAAAGGAGAAGTGCTTCCAGATTTCTGAGGTGGGGGAGCGAAAAGATGCACTCTGTAGAGTTACGCTGTGCCTACCTGCTTTAGATGTTTGGTTTTTCTCCACAACTGTTAGGGTAAAATGCTGATTGCTAACGTTCTTCTGTTTTGTTTAACCAGAAGCATGATCATCCGGTCAACAAATGGTAAAGCATCACAATGTAGCTATTTACCCCACGAGGATCGTTCCCTTCCTCCCCAAGACATGAGTGGTCTTTAAGGAGCTTTAACTACTGTAGCAGCTGCTTGTTGCTTTCCAGGGTAGGCTTGTTGGCCAAGGCCCGCTCATTAGACGGTGCTGACGATTCCGCTGAAAAGTAAGATGTCACCGTAATTGATTTTGTTTCTGTTCCTTTGTAATTTAGAGAAAATGAAAGCGCCCTCTTGTGGAGGTGGGGTGGAGGGAATGTGCCTTCTAATGAAAGTGTCAAGGTCTGGAAATGAAACCTGACCCAAAACAGATGGCAGCCTGCGTGCCGCCGCTGCTAGCTCCTATTCTATAATGCCAGTACCAATTCAGAACCAAATCAGAAAGCGAGCACAGTATAGAATATCAGGAGCGGAATTGAAAGGAGGCGAAAGTGAGTTATCCTAGTGTGCAAGTGAAGGCGGGGCTGGAGTATGCTGCATCTTGGTGCCGAGTAACAGATGTTTATTGCCAACTAAATGAATGTTAATTGGTATGTCGGCCTCTAGTAGGATGAAAGTCTGAGCAGACACACTGGGGTTCGAACCTGCGGTTGTGAGGTGAAACATAAGATTAATAGGGTGCTTGCCTTAAAGTTAAGATTGCATTAGATAATGCCAGTACCAAATCAGAAAGTGAGCACAGTAGAGAAAATCAGGAGCAGAATTGAAAGGAGGCATTGACAGAGCATTGGCAGGGCTGTGAGTGTGCCTGCGGCATGTGAAGGGAGGGTTGGTTAAAAAGAATGGCGCGAGAGAGAAGCGGGGGCGAGTGAGCACGGCAGCATGGCGAATGCGCTAATGAAAAACAGATGATGACATGACCCCGAACAGATGGCGCCCCTGCTCGTAACCGCAAGCCGTAGGCGGATACATTTTCTGGGAAAGGTGGGACACGCACCCACCTTTGCCCAATTGCGTGCTATCTTTTTACATAGACGCACAAGAAGCCCAATAGAAAAAATGCTCCAAAACAAAAGGCTGCGCTAGGCTCGACCTAAAAATGAATGTGTCCTTGTGTAACGTAACTGGTGCTTGTTTAAAGCGCTCCAATACCTTCTCTCCAATACCTTCGGATCGAGTGTGTGCTATATAAATCTGCAACAACAAAAACCCAAGCATTGGCATAGCCAATAGGTCTCGCTTTTGGGACCTTATAAGTATTTATTTATGCTGCACAATTTCTTTGGTGCAACAACAGCTGTTGCATGGCTAAACACTTACAAGGTCCCAAAGGCGAGACCTATTGGCTATGCCAATGCTTGTTTATAATTTTAATGTGTTTGTCATTTTTTTGCATAGGTTTGCGAAAAAGAAATAAACCTCACATTTTTTAAGGTCAGACCTACTGGCTTTGACAGTGCTTGTTTTTAAATGCAGACAACACTTTTGAAATAAACAAATGCACCTACTTACCTCATCTACTCACTGCATTAATCAAAGAGGGATACTCTAAGTCATAGAGCATAAACAGTGCAATAATTACTGCAGTGTGAGCGAACCCTAAGTACCAATATGTTCAAAGCACCAGTCGAGTATTACATAATTATGACATCAAATGATTTCTGAGTAACGTTAGTTGTGAAGCAAATAAAGTCTTCACCATTGCATTGTCTGGTTGTGATACGAGCAGCATCAAATGTGTATTGAGTGTTGTGGTGCGCTGTTCATAATGAATGCAAGTGTATAAAGCACAATTTGTTATGCACTAAACTGTTTTTACATTATGCTGGAAACCCCAGGAACACCGTGCTAAGTGCAAACCTACAAAAACAAATCCCACACATGGCCTGTAACCTTTTTGAAACACTATTTGTTTGAGAGACACAAGCACTTTTGACAAAAGAGTTGGCTCGAGCCAACTTGGAACAAGGGAAGCTCACAATAACATCCAAAGAGTCGATACATGTAGTTGTTTTTGGGCGAAAATCGCCGCCTAACACCAGCAACTGATTATATTAAAACTACACAGCTGCAAAATCTTAAGCTTGAACCATGTGAATATTATACTGTGGCTCTTCGGCTTGACAGGGACAGGGACAGAGTCCAGCAAAATAGCTAGAATATATTCTATAATAAAATAGAGAAGAAAGCTGAACAGGGAGGGTTTAGGAAAACAGAGTGGGGGAGTGAGGAGAAAAGGACGCGAGGCTGCGGGGACGGAAGGAGAGGAGGGAGGCATGGTCAGAGAGGAGAGGTGGGGAGCGAAAAAAAACAAGACAGGCGCAAAAGTGAAAGCAGGCTGGCTGGCGAGTGGTGTGCGATGTGCGCGCACCATGACGAGATAGGAAAGCCATATGGCGCCTCTGCTCGTCATTGTGCGCGTAACTGCACGCCCGTCGCCAGTGCACGTGCCAGTGGCCTGAAGTGCTTCCCCCAAAAGTGGATTGCATGGTGGCACGATGCACGTGATTGTGCGCGTGCTCGCCATGCAATCCGCTTTCAGGAGCACTTTTGGGAGCCCCTTACTAGAGTCTCGCCTGGCGATCGCTTACGCGATAGCCAGGCGAGACCTAAAAAGTGACAACATCCTGGAAAAAGCAAACACTCATAGGGAATGCAAAATTTAGCAAACAATGTGAATTGTAAGCAGGAACAACATGGTTACCTTAATGTGTTTACACTCACTATTCAGAAATCAGTGAGTGCTCTTGCCTGAAAAGTTAAGGACATGACTACAAGGCCCTGAATGGACCCATTTCAATACCCATTGCTTATATCCTTACAAAACGTAAGTAGTATGGTAAAAAGACCACATCCCTGTACGCAGAGCCGTACACATTTTGTTTTCCAATCCACACTTTGCAGTACCTCCAGGATTGGTGCACTAGTTGCAAGCCCAGGGAAAACAAAACAAGAAAACAAAAATAGCGCTTCACTGGCAAACTCTGTAAAAGTGGCGCTAATGTGTTTGGGTGTGAATAAAATCAAACTGGTCAGTTTGCTACCAGCAGGCGCGCAACACCCATTGGACTCAAAGGGCTTCAGCCGCGTCCCCCCCCCCCCCTCCCCGTCGTGTGTGGCAGCCGGGGATGAGACAGCTTCCCGGGCACACAGACAGCCGCACCCGAGCACTTCACAGGTCTTCTAAAGACCATTTGCATGTTAATGAGGCCTTGCTATTGTTTCACCCCTTCTAAGAGCCCCTGCAGCTCCACTCTGCCTATTGCTTAAAGATTAAGCCCCCCCGACATTTTTTCTTTGCCCTCTGGCTACCAGTCTGTCTTACTTTACTTAGTTATTTTTCCTATTTTTAACCTTTTATTCCAGATGCTGCACTTTGGAATTAAAATACGACATTTCCAGCAAAAATTATTTTCATTTTTGGATCCATTTCACAGGGGAGGAAATAAGAGAAAGGAGAGGAAAGAGTGTAAAAACCCCGTCTTGAAATCTCGGTTTTCTGTAAGAGAAGAACTGCTAGACAGAAAGTGAGGGAAGAGGGAAAGAGTTGGGGGGAGGGGGGAAGGCAGCTGAAGCTACAGAGCAGAAGCGGACACTGTATTTTTCTTCTCTGGGTAAGAAGAAAAAGACAGGGTCCTGTTACTTCTCTGCCGCCCGTCCTCGAAAGCCAGGAACGCCGAGTTTTATAGGCCATGCCGATTTCTTGCGTCCCGGGACGCATTTTCAAAATAAAAAAGTAGGGGAACGGAATCGCTGGAATTGAAGAAGTAGGGGCACGCCGTGCCCTGCCGTCCCCCCCCCACTTCGACCACTGGTTGTACCCTTCCACTGCTGATGTCATGGGACTCTTTTCCTTATGAATATTTCTATAGCCTTCCACTTTTAGCAGTGGATTGGAGCACATGTCCCTTCCTCTTTCCTCTCGAGGGTCTACATCTGGTTGTTCTCTCCCATGTGAGTTGGACTTGCTAGCACCCATACCTCCTCCCCTGCTCTGCCACGCGTCCTGGCGGCCATCTTTATGCTCTCTACCCTCAGGTCAATGATGATCCCAGCACCATGTCTCATCGTGGTCTGTGACCTGTCACACTGTCTATCACTTCTTGCTCCCAATTCAAAATCTCTCTCTCTCTCTCGCTCTCTCTCTCTCTCTCTGTCTCGTTCTCGCTCTCGCTCTCTCTACCTCCCTCCCACTATCCCCCCTCCCTGCCTACCTCTCTCTCTCTACTGCTCTGTCTCTCTTTTCCTCCCTTCCTATGCCCCCTTTCCCCTCTCCCCTCTTCCTCTCTCATCGCATCTCCCTGGTGTTGGCTTCGCCACTAAATCTCACAAAACGATTGAATTACATACCCTAATACAAACCAAAGGATTGCTTTAAATGGACAGTCACTCACAAATATTAAGCACCTGCACTTTTTTAATTGTAAGGGAGTGTACCTGCACTTCTCTGCAGGGTTTTAACGGGGAAGCACCGGCAGTTCTCAGTTTCAAACAGGTACTCTGGGACAGGGAGCTCCTGCACTTTACTATTTCTGTTTCATGCACGAGATCAAAGAAACTCCAACCCTTAAAAAAAACTCATTCATAAAACTACAACATACCCACAAACAGTGCAGCAAGTGCCATCAATTCACCCTCTCAAATTTGCAGTAATGACTCACCAGACCATGACAACATCTCTCATGCTTATCATTTGTATGTCTTCAACATCTCTGTAGAAGCAGCACTCTTGTGAGGAGGTGGATGTGTGTGTTTTTTTGGAGTTGTAACACAGCACATAAAAAAGGAGTAATACATTATTGAACCTTATCATCTGTAAGTTTGCCCCATCTGCTGCACTACCTAATGTTCTGAGCAACTCACTGGTATTTGCTAAAAGATGTCCCTCTATCAAAATATTTAAATGCATCCCTCTCCAGTCGATGCACATCCTGAAACATCCACCCCTATTTCTGCCCATGGTCTAAGGACCCCCCACACACTTTGAAGGCTTAATTTTCTTTATAATACCATCAAGACATAGAGGTCTCAGTATTTTATTCACTTCTCTCATCGTTGTCAAAACTACTGGCACTTTATATTTCACTGGGATAGTCTCTGACTTTCAATTCAATAAATCTGAATAACCTGTCAAAATGTTCAAATTTACATTGAATACATTCAGTATCTGCTTACTCAGCACAGTTGCATTCTCACTATCGGTCTCAAGGAAACATTCTTCAAAATAACAAGGTAAAAGATTTATACGCAGGCGTTTTGATCTGTAGTGTGTTTCCTTGGCATCTATACCTTCAAAGTAATAGAGCTCAGTCTGAATTCTGCTTGAGAATACCACAACATCTTTATTCATGGCCATGGTTGTCCATGCGGGCATGTATGTGGCTCAATTACATATTATTTACGGTGTTACTTGTGTTCAGAATTATGCACTCCATTCCCAAATACACTATTATATAAATCTTCCATCCTAAAATGCTTAATTCATAAATGTCCGAAACATTTCTTCAACCAGTTACTGAAAATCAGCCAATCAAAATTTAGGAGACAGATGCAGCAGAAAAGTGTTGATTGGTCGTGGCTGGAAGGCCGTTTGACGCGCTTGCGTGTCTGAGCACGTGTAAAATCGGTATGAGAGGTAACTACAAGATGGCTCCCAAGCAGGCAAATCCAGAGCACTGAAGTTGCAGTTCAGGTGGCTCTTCCCCATCAATATTTGGAACAGTATGGATGGTCTTTTTCATTGATAAGAGGAGTGTGTTTGATCAACAAAAGAGACATAGAGTTGCAACCAAGAAACTGAAGCCATCTTCATCAGACAATGTACAGTCTGAGCAATGGACAAGAGCAAGCACAATGGAAATCTCCTTTCCATTTGACTAGTTGCCAGACAGTCTTTACAGAGGCCTGTGAGCCTTTGATCTCATTGGTTGAGTAGGGCTGCAAGCCCCAGTTCCCAAGTGATGTTCGCAAGAATGCCAGGACTGGACAATGGATTTTGCTGTGCACAAGCCGAGCCCAACTTAGACTTCAGATAACTTCACAAGCCATAGAAGATTTCACTCTTCACTCATTTGCTCCTGCCTCTGCCTTCCCTGCTTTACTTTCAATGCTGATGTTACCATAGAGAGGCCAAAGCAAGAGAAAACAGGGATCGTGAACTGCAGGAAACACCGCTGGCTGGCATGGTCATGAGCACAGGCACCCGTGATCGGCAGCATACACTTACCATCATTCTCTGACCAAAAAGAGGAGTATTTTGGTCTTAACAATTTTTTCATTGGACAGAAGTTTGTAGAGGTCAGGCAGACAGCCACTTGGGTTAGCTCCAAACCAGCTCCAGCACTCACACCACCTTGAGCAGAGAACTGGTCTCAAGACATTTTGAAAGCGAGCAATGGCAAATGCATCATATGAGTTCCATAACTCGTAACCACTGAGGCAATGAAGATCCTCTCCTGGACTGCGAAAGCAGATTGACAAAGTGGACCAAGAAAGTAGATCTCCAAGAGGGTAGAGGCCAAAGAGGATTTTGCTCAAGAGCACAATGACCAAGGTTACATCAAGAAGGGCAGCAGAAGAAACATTGTTGTGTTAGCAAATTTACCTACTACTTGTGGGTCTGCACTACTGGCATTCCAACAATAGGATTCGAAGAGGATTTCTCAAAGAAACAAGAAAGATGCAGATATGTCACCCAAACCCAAGTGTCAAAAAAGGGCAAATCAGACCCTGTATTACCCTCACACCAAACTCAGACTAATCAACTAAAATACTGGGCAAGAAAGCAGGGACTTCATGGGAAAATATCAGTCAGCTAAAAAACAACAGTCCTCGAGTCAAATTGCTATCCTCACACAAAATAAGTTTCTATTCACGATGAGGTTACTCAGAACCCACAAGAGGAACAAGAAAGCTATGATACAATCTCACCACATGGGGGTAACAATAAAAAAAATGCAGTCAACATGCGAGGGGGCAAAAATAAGGAACTTCTATGCAGAAAAAGCCATAACCACAAACAAATGGAGAAACCAGTCATAGCTGAAAAGAAGCAAAATACATTCCTAGTCTTGGGCAGGGAGGCACCGGAGAAGTGTACCACAAAAACAACTATATGCACCACCAGGATCAACTTCCAGGAAGAGCTGTATCACACCCCCGGCAACCATCAAATACTACTGTAAGTTGTAGGGTTATTTCGGGGTCACCATCCCCAACTGTAAGCAGAGATGGCCTACCTTTACCTTCATAAGTGAAATCCCTCACACTTGCTGCAGAAATTAAAGTAAAAACTTTAGCTGCTAACCAACATTTTTACAGACTTCAGTCTCCACCACAGGCCAACCACAAATAAATCCTCCACTGGAAAACCATGTAATGAAGTCGCAAACAAACTAGATTTTAACTTATTGAACTGTCCTGCACCTCTATGGTAGATCAGTCTCTCAGCCGAGAAATCATACACTTGAACATATCACAAATGGGAAAGGTTAGTTTCACCAATACAAAGTCCTTGCAATGGATTGTGTGGAAGCAGAAGCAAAACTCAACATTAGGAACTCTACAAATTATTTACTGACGTGAAAATCAAAGGAGATTTCTACAGATAAATAAACCATCTCCAGTAACAAATGTTTTAAACTCAACCCACTGTCTTTGCCTTTCATTCTGAGTATTTAAAAAAATGATTTGGTAGTCAAGTCAAGTCAAGTAAGCTTTATTCGATTTTTGCATAAAAAAACATAAAAGTGTACAGTTAAAAACACATATACAGTGCATAGTTAAAATTAATTACGAGGTGTTCAATTTTACAAGATTTAGTTAAAAAGGCAGTTAATACAGTTCCGACCAGTTTACTTTATGCAATTCATGTTCAAATAGTTTTCTAAATTTGATTAAGCATTTTAAGAATGACGCAATCGACCTTGAAAAACATTAATGTCTAAAAATTGCAGTGCTTAGAATGCTGGTCGGCATTGTCTCAGACCCAAAAGTTTTAAAATAGGTAAGATCCACCTCCTTCTTTCTGTAATATAACATTTGCAGAATAAAACTACATGCATTGATGATTGCCGAGACATTTCGTCACACGGACAGTTACTCAATGTTTTTGACCAATCATTTGTTTTGGGGAGCTTACCAATCGATGATAGATACAGAGTCTAAGGTGGGTCAGTAAAAATCTATCATACCTACTTGATATAAAAATTAGATAAGGCTGGATACAGAAGGTGCTTAAAATCATTTGATTAGATTGTACCAATGGTCGTGATGCCTCAACAGCAAATCTGTTTGCCTCCAAGTGTGCCATACAATATCTTTTAAAAACCCTTCTGGAGACAGAGCACATGGAAACTGGGTTATCGTAGTATTCAGGACAACCCAAATCATTCACAAAGTCTTTTATGTATTTTAACCAGGAAATCTCCAGTACCCTTTCTAGCTTAAGGCTGTCTTATATAATGTCATGATTAAAAGAAGTTTTTTGGAAGGGCAAATCCGGTGCCACAAAATAACTGGTTGGGTCTGAAATGAATGGGATCCCTAGTTCTGCGTGGCATATATAAGTTGATGTACTGCTTGGAACTGCCAGGAGAAATTTTAAAAAGGCGTTCTCAACCTGCTGGATGGGTTTTACATCGCAATAACCCCACACGCCAGCACCTTATATGGACGTCCTGATACATTTTGCTTGATAAATGTGTGGCAACTCAACGGGGGGTCTACTTGCTAATTTCTTGGCAAAGTTAACTAGGGCTACCGTGGCTTTCCTAAATAGTAGTTTCCTAGTCTTTACACCCTGGAACCATCATCCCTTGTGGTCGAATAATATACCTAAGTAGGGGTATGTGTTGGTAGTTTCCACCTTTTTGCTGTCAATGAACATATCCCTACATTTAGCACTACCTTTCCAACACTTCATTATGAAGATTTTTGTGGTGTTCACTCTGAATCCCAGATTTTTCATATACTCAGTATAGTTAGTGAGCGCCCTTTGAAGTCCCAATTGCGTTCGGTCCATCAGCACTGCATCGGCCGCATACAAAACGGCAGGTAGAGGGCGGTTATTTATTTGTGGCAGATCCTGGCACTTCTCTACCATTGCTTGTCCCAGACCATTGGTGTAGAGTGTGAATAAAAATGGTGCCAGGTCACAGCCCTGTCTAACCCCCCTCTCCACGTTGAACGATGCAGTGCATTCTCCCTTGGCTCCAAACCGAACCCTAGCTTTCACGTTACTATAGAGCTGCCTCAGAAACTCTATTAGTGGAGCTTCCATTCCCATGTCGGCTAAAATGTTCCAAAATATAACATGGACTACGCAGTCGAAGGCTGCCGTAAGGTCTACGAAAGCCAGATATAATCTTCCCTTTTTTAACAGCGTATACTTTCCCTGTAAGATGTTTACATTTAATACTTGTTCAACTGTGCCTAAGCCCTCTTGGAATCCAAATTGTAAGTCTCATAGAACATTGTTATCTTCCGCCCAGTCCTGGAGCCTGTTGAGCACAATCCGCCCTGCCACCTTAACCAAAGAGTCTAACAATGATATTGGGTGGTAGCATGCTGGTTTGGTAGTCAATAAAAAAGACAACAGAAGATTCCATCCCAAAGCTCTCATCAACAAACAGGAAACAAGCACTATCCCACCAAATTAATGCATTGAGCAGAGTTATGGCAGCAAGTCTTGGAAGGAAAGACAGACTTAATGGGTTTATCAAGGGCAGCTCACAAAACCATAGGAGAAAGCCGTACAATTATCACAGTACAACCAAGAGGCAATGCCCCAAAGAGCCCACCTGGATCTTGCAACCCAAACTCCAAGTGGGATGAAGATCAGCCATGCAGCCCTACAAATAAGTCAACCAATGGCTGCAACAAACATCAAGTCCCGGATTTAAGCACTACAAATTTCCACCTATTCTTACACTGTGATAAGCCTTAGGAAGATAACTGCACACAAGCAAGCATGGTAACCTCGAAGTAAAAAACTTGAATACAGTAAATTATCATACCAGTTAAGCAATGGAATCCAGGGTAAGATCAGATCTTATAACTGATTTAAAAAACACCATGCACTACATAAAGACCAACAATGCACAACAATGCAATTGAATAGCATTTGCACCACTGATTACCAAGTTAAACATGGAAGTATCAGAATTAAGGAAAGAAATTCATGAGTTTAAACAAAAAACATAGTTGGGATTCAATCAACATGATAAGGTTGACAAGAAGAAGCTCAACAGGCAATCATTCTTTGTTCACGGCAGAGTTGTACACACAAAAATGCCCATTGTAATTGAGGAAGAAAATTAATTATCACAACGAAGACTACAAAAGGCAAGGAATCCAATCAAGCAGCCCATTAAATGGAAAAATATTAGACAGCAAACACATGTGTGTACCGTATAAAAGGTGAATTTGGCCTAACATACTTGCCAGGCAACAAAACTACTTTGAGAAATATGCAACCAAAACACAGACCTTGAAGTTTAAAATCTGGGTGCAAGGCTAAAGGAATTTAGCAATTTGCAACTTACTATCAACTTCCAAAGCAGAAGGAAGAGCCTCCCAGAGAACTAAAGTAAATAAATGGCTAATTGATAAATTAGAGGACAGCATTGTGAAAATGACCGACCTCTAGATCGTGATGCGACACAAGAACAGCACTCACAGTAATACCAGCTTCATCCTAGTCACTACAGGAACCTCAAAGTAATAGATGATATGCAGAAAACTATTCCCGTTGCAGACTTCTTCTCATCAGTCAGAATTGCATTGGGCTGAAACCCACGGAAGGAAGCTAGCCAATCAATGCACTCACCCTACAAAGTCATAAGATAATACTGTCACAAAATTCCTTCCACCCACACTCAACCAAAGAAACACCAAGTAAGCTAAAACACTGGTATGAAAATCAAGAAGAGGCGCACTGAGTAAAAAAAGTGAGTCTGAGTTTGGCAACATCAGCAACCAGAAGAGATCTAACATACCTCTAATAAGAGTTATAGAAAATCGAGGCAAAAAAACTTCCACACACCTCAACAATGTACTTTTCACATCACTGGCAGGAAGCAACATATGTAGAGTTAACCATGTAAGAGTAAACAAACTAGAAATAAGCCCTGCAGAAGGCTAGCAGATAGGAATCGTATTACCCCAATAATCTCACAGGGCAGGTATTCCTCAAAAAGCTGGTGACGTTGACTTCTAAATGATTTAACAACTCACGACATATTAGTCCTCCATGAAACATTGATTTCCACCCCCTGTATATTACCTGGGTACATTAACCATACAAAATGTGTAATAGTATTAGCAAAACCAAGAAACGACAGCAGTCTACAGATATCATGCAGGGCTATAGAATGCAGTGCAACCAAGGTATGGGTCATCATTCAGAACAACTTGCTAACTTGTGACTTCAGATTTTAGGCTAACACAAAACTAAGAATAATAAACACCTATGCGCAACAAAAAAAGATGATGGGATCCTTCACCTTCTAAACTGCATCAAGGAAATATTGACCACACCCAGCCACAGAAAATATGTATCTGGATATGCAGCAATTTCAATTGCAAGGTAGGAGAGTGGGGGACTGGTGATAAATCAACAAATTAACTAAAATCTGCAAGCGAGATTCAAACAATAAGACAAGCATTTGCAGAAAAGATGCAAGAGGCAAATTTGGACCCAGTTCTGCGTAAATAAGTGCCTTATTTCAACACGCAACTCATACAAAAATGCTGATATATATTTATTTTAACCTACTGGGGAACTGGCCCTTTCTGCAGGGTCACCCCTAAACATTTTGCCTTCCTCCTCTCTTTTTTCTGAGTTCGTTTTTGTAGGCTTTAGGGCTCTGTGCACTTTACCACTGCCAATCAGTGCTAAATGCATACGCTCTGTACTCTAAGCATGGTAACGTTGGCTTATCCACAAATGGCATATCATATTACTTGCAAGTCCCTAGTAAAGTGCACTATATGTGCCCCAGGCCTGTAAATTAAATGCTCGTAGTGGTCCTGCAACATTGATTGTGCCATCCACTCAGTAGCCTTTTAAACAAGGCTTAGGCCTGCCATTGACAAGCCTGTGTTCACAGTTTCAAACTGCCATTTTGACCCGGCAAGTTAACCTACTTGTCACGCCCCAACCTTCTTTGTTATTACATGCAAGTTACCCCTAAGGTAGGCCCTATGCAGCCCCATGGGCAGGGTGCAGTGTATTTAAAAAGTAGGACATGTACTTTTAAGGTTTTCATGTCCTGTTGGTGAAATACTCTTAAATTGGTTTTTAGGTCTCGGCTCGAAGGCTGCGCTTGCGCAGTCTCGATCCGAGATTTAATGACTTGGAGAAGAGGGGCTTGAACCCGCCCCTCTTCTCCCCTGTTCTCCATTGGCTGGCCTCTTGAATGCTGGCCAGCCATTGGAGAAGAGGTCCCGTCACTCCGATCAGGCCCCGTCCTTTTCGGATCGGGGGGCGTGTTTTTTGCAGAAAGTCTAATTATCTCCTCCAGCCAATGGCAAGAGGAGATAACAGCAAAACACGCCCCCGAATCCGAAAACGACACTGCGTTTCTCCGAGGCATTTCTGCTCTGCCTCGGAGAAAGGCGGTGGTGTGCTTGCCTTTTGCAAGTACCAGTACCAACTGGTCGAGTAAGTCAGAGCCCTTCTCTCTCTACCTCCAAGAAAGGTCTTTTTCTCTCTTCCTTCCTTGCGGTGCTAGGAAGCTCGGGGGCGCTCGTCACTTTTCCCCTCCTAGGGTCAGCGCGATATTTCCCACCAAGGCGCGGCTTTCCTCAGTCGCCAGCAGCGTGTTGGGTCGTCTTCACCTCCAGTCCGTAGCATACTTCCAGCGGGTAGAGGCAGACCAGTGGGAATCGGCGCGCTTTCACGTCAGGCAAGCACTTGGAGGGCAGGCTCGGGTAGGGGGTCCAGTAACGGGGGACCCAGCCCCCTGCCTCGGGTAGGACTGGAGACGCGCGACACGGGGCTCCCCACCACCCTCGCGCTGCAGGCCGGTCGCACGGGCTCCTCTCTGCCTCTGTCTCTTCCCTGCAGATAAGAGACAGACTCAGAAAGGCCAGTGTTCAAGAAAATACTACCTAAAGCCCTCGGAGACTGCCCCGTGCCCTGTCCTTAATTATACTCTGCGTGCCCTGCCCCGGGAGAGCTTGTTCCTGTTCCTCCTGGTCCCCGAAGAGACCACCCAGTTCTAAAAACTAGAAGTCCCCCGGAAATTAACAGCGTCTTCGGTCAAAATGCGCATTCGGAAGGTGAGTGGGCGCCGAACACCGAGGTGGCCGCGTGAGGCTGTGAGTGAGGGCAGAGGTGCGAGGCTGAGAGTTCGTGAGAATGACAGGGCCTAGAAGGAGAGCCTAGAAGGAGAGCTGGAGGCTGTGGCATAGTGAAGTGAATGCGGGAGAGGGCTGCGAAGGACGCCAGATAAGGATGCTATTGGTGAGACATAGAATGTAGTGGTAATCAAACAGCAAGTGATACAGGGAACATGGGTCGGAAGTAGGGGGGGGGGGGTGTGGATGGCCACGGGCAGAGATACCTGGGGGAGAGCGGCCCTGAGCACAGAGTACTGTCAAGAGAGAGCTGTGGGGGTAAAGAATGTCTGAGAGTGCTGTGGGAGCGGAGCAGTCATCTAATGGTCAGAGTGCCTTGGGTACAGGGAACATGGCTGCGCGTGGAGTGAACAGAGGCATGGAGGCCAGGGCAGCTCGAGGGAGAGGTTCTGTGTGTTGAAGGTGAGTGAGAGTGACGTGGGTACAGGGAACTGAGCAGACAGGTCCTGGGTTAGGGCCGTTGGGGTGAGAAGGTTGTTTATACTTGCTCCGTCAGTACCTCGACCAGGGTCACACTCGGCCTTCTTGCAGAAAACTCACCCGAGGAAGGGGGCGGGCACCCTCCTTCAAGCCTTGGAGAGGGGAATGCTTCTGCAGGGCCTACGGGAGCATTGCTATGGATCCACCGTGGGGCAGAGGCATTTTAAGGCATGGGCAAAGTGGGCTCGGGCCCATGCCCCAGCCTTTCAGGCCCCTCTGATAAACCCAGCTCTGTTCTGCAGAGGCTTGCCCTGATGACCCTGAATAATTCTTCAACAGATTGTTTGAATTTCAATTTCTCTTTCATTTATTTTTTAAGTGAGTGGTGTGTGAAAGTCTATTACAAACATTCTGCAGAGAAATGTGTTAATGCAACATCCAAAAATAAAGTTTCTATTCAAATCAAAATAAAACCGCATATATGAGAAACGGGAGGGGGGTCACAGAGATTATTTGCAGTGATACTAGTGAGCTGCTGCGTTACACAATTGAAAACACGCATCACTATCCATGAACGTTAGATGTAACAACTTTAGAATTTGGATGAGTGTGCCTCCCTCGTGCAAATTGGTGCACCAATTATTTGTATTTCTTGGTTGGGTTCTTCCCTTTTCCGAATACCCTCCTGCTAACACTGGTGTCCGCGCTCGCTGTGTTTTGTTGTGATCTTTTGAACAAGAAGTCTTGCCCATGTATTTTTATCTTTAAGTAAAGCCACCTATGCGGTCTTTTCATTTGTGTAACTCATTCTACTGCACACAACTGGCCCATCTTTAATCTCTGCCACGTGAGACTCCTGTTTTAGAGGGCTAGACTTCAATATTTTGCCTTTAAATTAGTTTTTTTTTCTTCACTCCCACTTAAAACGTCCTTAACGCCAATGGGAAAAAATGCGGAAGTTAATTTCTCTAGTTGTTGCCTAAATCTCTTTCTTGGTTCCCAAATCCCGCTCGCCTCTTTTCCAGTCTAGGTTGGCCCGTGTCGTTTTCCGGGCCCTGTGGGGTCTATTCGCCTAAGTCGCTTATTAGGAGCCCCTCGAATCCTCTGGCTCGGCCACTGCCATGCCTTTTCTTTGTCCTCCCCTTTGTGATGTTGTTCGCCGACCTCTCGGTGCTCGCACCCCTCCACTGCTTGCTGAGGGCTCGTGCCCCACCTCTCTCCAGCGGCCTACAGGGTGGTGGCGACCCCTGCTGGGGGGAGCTGGTACTTCCTCTCAGGACACAGCGCTGCCGCGGGCCTCTTTTCTCTTCAGAGCAGCGGGAGTGCTTATTTCAACAAGCGCTTTCTCTTGAGTAGCCCAAGGAACTCTGGAGCTTCAATATTGATTAGGAGATGCACATTCATCTTTAATTGGTAATTACATTGTACCTCTGCTTGTTTTTAATGATCCAATTTTAAAGGTTACAATGAGTTTATGTTTTGTATCTACAGGTGCATGCCGGGTGATCATATAGAGACAAGTACTGATGATAAAAGTGTAAATAACAATGCCGTTTCTTTAAATGTTTTAAAAACAAAAACATAAACGAAAATAATATCATGAGCAATGCCAATAGCTCTAACTTTAACAATGCAGAGACCGTTGCATTGTAAATGCTTGTTCACTACTGCAAGGGCTATCTCTCCCATAGGGGAACTTTGGGATTGCCTTAAACTCCTTTTAAGTGCAATTTCCAATTGGGAGCAGATAGAAATTTGGAATGTGGCATCTCTGGGCTCACAATGTATAATCTCAAATTATGGTGAAGTCAGATTTTAAATTGTAAGTCTGAAAATGACGCTTTTTGAAAGTTGCCATTTTCTTACTTTCACCATTCTGTGCCTCTGTCTGTCCCTGAATACATCGAGTTTTCGGCGTCGACGTATTGCTCCATACAAGGAACTTTTTCAGCAGACCCTGTGTGGGTTCTGTAGCCAGCCTGCTTTCTATAGTGGGTGGCCTGAATTTTGGATTGATACCGGTCTCTCACGATATCAAGTAACCTTTTGACTGCTAGCAACTTCTAAGCACTGTTTTCACATTTAATCTGTAAAATGTATATATCGACTTCCACTTATTGAATTTTTGTCATTTTGGTCTTGTTTTCATTAGATAAATATTTTCTATTTTTTAAACTACTGTGGAAACTTTTTTAGGTGTTTTTACTCTGTTACTGTAATTAATATGTTTCACAAATACTTTGCACGTTGCCTGTTAAGTTAAGCCTTACTGTTCTGTGCCAAGCTACCAGAGGGTGAGCACATGTTAATTTCGGATGTGTACCTGACTTACCCTGACTATATTGTTTGCTCCTACTTGGACAGGGTGCATACCTCTGCTAACCAGAGGCCTCATTTCCAACACCTATGATGCATGCATGCTGACAAGGGCAGTTGATTGGCTTAGAGTTAAAAATCTAGGAGTTCAGTGGAAGCATAATATCCTAATCCTGGACTTAATACACAATACTTCCACAGAGACCAGAGAAGCCTAAAATCTGAGCAACACCTGGTACCTCGGAGGCCAAATGAGCATGAGATAGAACACCAACCTCTAGTCCAATGTAGAGGATTAGAAAACAGAATCAGCCACTGTTCTATCTTCTGAAGCTCGTACAGAGCGGTCTTGATGAAAGCAACAAACTGCCCTTGCATGATACACTATTGTAATCACTAACTTCGATAGGATCATGACGATTCAGTTCATAATCTCCCAAAAGCATCCCTAAAAATGGGTGGTTTGATGAGGAATACCAAATAAAAAAATGGAACTACAAACAATAGTTTAGAGTGAATCACAACTAAATTAAATAATGCTGTGAGATTCTGCTATAAATCACTGATCAAGAAAAAGAAGAATAAGGAATAACTAAATACAAAGTGGTGAAAACTCAAAAAAGCTGCATTGAAAAAGGACTCACAGGATTTTGGCAAAAAATTGGATAAGGGCAAGGAACGAGAATACATTGTCTGGAATCAGCATCACAGAAGGAGCCTGAATAGCCCATTTTATTTCTGCAATCTTCAACACCCCGTAAGTCTTGTACAACTTAAATCCATTCTGGTTCAAGAGGAAGCTAAAACGTCCCAAGATATTGCGACAACCTATGGATCAAGTTCCTTTACAAGTATAAAGTGCAGGAAGCTATAAGGGACCTATAAGAGGGAAAAGCAACAGGTCCTAACATGATACCATCAGAAGTGTTTCTCTCTGACCCCCACTGGTGGTCTGACATACATACAATAATTTTTGCAGAGATTGTCACTGCAAACCGCTGTCCAACCTCCTAGCAAAACAGCATTATATTTACACTATACACGGAAGGCCAAAAAATAACCCAAAGTCCTACAGGCCAATCAGCCTCGTAGATACTGACTGCAAGATCTCAAAAATTATTTTCAGAGCCCTACATGATTGGGTCACTGAGGAAAACATCCCGTCACCTATCCACGGATGCTTCAGAGAAGGAGTATTGGTGATTTGACCAGATTGTACGTTCCTGCATATATTTCACAAAATCTGTACAGCTATAAAAATGCCTCTTTTCATGGCATTTTCAGATTTTTCATCTGCATTTAACCTGATTCCGAGACATTCTGGGGATCCAACCAGCCCTATTGTCCCTATTCAACTGTTCCATCCTGACACAAGATACTAGGTGAGACTTAATCAAAATCGATATATCAGTAAAAAACAAACATGTCAGAATTGGGGTAAAGCAAGATTGGTTTCTTCTCCCCTCCCTTTTGTTGCCTCTTTACGTTAAGAATCTGTACCATGAAGTCCAAAAAGCCACCAAAGACATTCCAGTAATAAAACTTTCGAAGATCCCGGCCCTTCTATATACCATGATTTTCATGATTCCATTTTGGTCTCTAAGACTCCTAAAGACCTTCAGGTGCAATTGACAGACATGGAATGAATGATTGATTTATAAAGCGCACGGGTACTCAGAGGAGTGTCACAGCACTATATATACTATAAAGCAAATCATCTAAAGTTTAACAGTGAAAACAACAAATTCATGACTTCTAAGACAACACTAAAAAGAAATAAAACTTTCTTTATTAACGACACAAAATTGGAAGATGTTGACTGCTTTAAGTATTCTGGGTTGTTAGACCCGTGATCCCTGGTTGGCTGACGTAGGTACCTTAGGCCAAGTAGGGACCCGCGTTCCAGAGTCAGGGAAAGGAAGGTCACCTTCTGAGACAGCCCCGCTCACCCCCTCGGTAGCCTGGCACGAGCAGCCAGGCTTATCTTCAAGGCAAATGTGTAAAGTATTTACAACCACGCTCACAACAACCCAATGATGACACCACAAATGGACTCCACACAAGTTTTATGAAAACGAGTATAAACTTTATGTAAAAGGATATACGATAAGACCACACACTATAAATCCAACATAAGAGGATGTGTACTATTTAGCCTGGTCGGTTGTTAGGCCAGCCAGCCCTTGTACGTTCTGGCGGTATTAAGGAGCACTTCTAAACATTCACCTATAATTCCAATATCAGGTTATACAGTTTGTAATGCTAGAATCAGGCACTTTTGCAATGTACAAATACTGTAAGGCGTAACGAAGCAATCAGACACTCTGCAATGTAAAAAGAATGCAATGCATAACACAACAATCAGGCACTTTGCAAGGTAAAAATAATGCAATGCGTAATACAACCACCAGGTACGTCGTTATGCAGAAATAAGGCAATGCGTAATACACTAATCATGTAGTTCGTTATGCAGAAACAATGCAATGTGTCATACGACAATCAGGTAGTTTGTTATGCAGAAACAATGCAATGCATCATATGACAATTAGGTAGATCGTTATGCAGAAACAATGCAATGCGTCAAACGACAATTAAGTACTTCGCTATGCAGAAATGATGTAATGTGTAATACGACAGTCAGGTACTCCGTCATGCAGAAATTTAATAATGCGTCATACACTCGGGCACCAATCACTGCGCCTTAGGCGGTCTCTCCGCCTCTCCTTCTGACTTCCAGTCAGCCTCTCAACCATTGCCCCCAACACGGGTAAGGTGTAATCAAAAAGTGCATCTCTCCACTCTGGCCCCTGTACTGCCACTCCCTTGGCAATACGGGCCGCGATTCGAGCCGAAGCAGAGGCTTGCGCTGCCGGAACGAGAGAGAGGCCGAGAGCGTCTCCCTCTGAGCCCGCCCCCGCCCCCACCCCAGGAGGCGACACACATTACCTGGGGGGCACAAACTAACTCTCCTCTCCTCGTCCAGTGGCTGGGCCTCCAATGCAATCTTTGTGAATTGGCAACAGTGGGCTCGGGCTGGCGGCTCAGCTCCTCCGGGGCTGCCGGTCCGGGCCGCTACAGTTATAAATATCTCAGGCTGCCACAGGGCACACGCAAACAGCATTGCTGAAAATTCCTTGAACTTTGGGTGCACGATCATAGGGCACTCCACACGAAGGTCTCAGGCTGCACGAAGACCACGCACACAGCATCACTGAGACTCACTTTAACTCCGGTGCACATGATAACAAGGTAAATCCTCACAGAGGTCTCACGGTACACAACGCACACGCACACAGTGTCGATGAGACTCGCTTGGATTCCGGTGCACACGATAACTGGACAATTCTCACAAAAGGTTCAGGCTGCACAAAGCACACGCACATAGCGTCCCTGATCCTCTTTTGGACTCCAGGTGCCCACAATCACAGGGCACACCTTACGAGGGTCTCAGACTGCAACAAGCACACACACAGCGCCGCTGAGACTCTAATGGAAACTTTTTTGTGTTCCTGTGTTTCTGCAACAGGGTGCCAGCTCACCTCGGGCCCTTGGGGATAAGTTACTTCAGGACACAGCACACAACAAAGTCATTCAAGCAGGGGGACACAGCACACAGCAAAGTCCCTTTAGCCTTTCCTTGGTTAAACAGCAAACTGCAGGCCAGCAGCAGAACACACAGCAAGGGTCAGTCCTAGCCTTCAGTCTCTTCAGTTGTTTCTTCGTTGGCAAAGGTCCTCTTGACCACGAAGTAACTCCAGTCTTGTTCTTACTTGATCAAGCCATTCTCCAAAGTTCAGGGGCTTCAGCTCTCATAGTTATATCCCTCAATGGCTTTGAAGTCTTTGTGTTTCAGGGGGAACTGACCCCTGTTCAAACCAGTTCTGGGTGCCTCCCTGCCAGTGACACCTTTCTTCCTTTGATTATTGGTGGTCTGGATTCTCAATCACTCAGCAGGAGATGGGACAATTGTTTTATAGCAGCAACCCAGGCCCCTTCACCTCTAGAGGCTTCTCCGCCCCCTGCACTCCAGATGCAGGTCAGCCTGTGGCTGTCTCACCGCCTCCCCTGGCTCAAGACATTCCGCAGATCCTATCGCTTTCAAATCCAGACAGTCAATCTACAGCCAGGCAGAGGCACACAGAAATGATAGAGCACAAAAACTCAGCCACTTCTAAAAGAGTGGCTTCTAAACACACAATGCAAAAACTACCTTCATAAAAAGATGTGCTATTACATTGTGAGTTCAGGCATACTAAACATCATCCCTACATCTTAAGCCTTTAGGAAGATAGGCTGGAAAACATATTACACAGTCTGCCCATTCTGTCCTATGGGCAAGATGGCCTTTCAACAGTAAAAAACAAAATGGAGATTATTTCACTGTCAGGACATGGCACACACCTTAGTACATGTCCTACCTTTCACATGCACTGCACCCTGTCCAGGGGGTACCATAGAGCTACCATAGGGGTGTCTCATGTGCTTAGAAAGGGAAGTGGGTGCACTTGTCAGACAACAGGGCAGTTTATCAAACTGCGCGCAGGCACTGCAATGTCAGGCCTGAGTTCCCTTTTTAAGGCTACTTGTGTGGGTGGCACAATTTGTGCTGCAGTCCCACTAGTAGCATTTGCATTACCAGCCCTGGCCCACATAGTGCACTTTACTAGGGACTTTACTAGTAAGGCAAACATACCAATCATGGACAACCAATTACCATTATACTTTATACAGGGAGCACTTGCACTTGGACACTGATTAGCAGTGGCAAAGTGTCCAAAGCATCTAAATTGGCAACACCATGTCAGAAAAAAGATCTAGGGGGAAAGCAAAAAGTTTAGGGACTTTAGCCAAAAAGGGCCAAGTCCTACAGGGGTAATGATCAATAGTAATAATAAATGGAACGCCCACATCCAAACCACAATTGAAAGATCTGAGGCTGTATACAATGCTATATTAGAATCAAAGCCTGAATTGTCAAAAAATATATAAATTCAGTCAGTAACAAACAATTCTCAAGCTTATTGATGGAACAGAAACTGAAAGCTCCTGGAAAACTCCCTGCCAGGAGTCAAGCTGGCATTTACGACCCCTCACAGAGCTCACAGCAACATCACATCCTCCTATCAAACCAACAAGAAAGGACACTCTTTGCTCTAGCAAGAGGAAGATGCTTGCTGTTAAATGATACTCTAAACCAGGGGTACTCACAAACTTTCTGTCGGGGGCCAAAATTACAGTGTGGTTAGTGGCCGAGGGACGCACTGTTAGGGGTGGAGTCAGTGGGGGCGGGATCAGTGGGGGGCGGAGCTAGAGTTAAAAAAAAACCTTTCAAAACATCTGTCTCCCTCTCTCTGTCTCCCTCCCTCTCTGTCCCCCTCCCCCTCTCTCCCTCTCCCTCCCTCCCTCTCTCTCTCCCTCTTTCTCCCCCACCCTCCTCCTCTACCTCTCTCCCCGTCTCCCTCCCTCTCCGTCTCCCTCCCTCTCCCCATCTCCCTCCCTCTCCGTCTCCCTCCCTCTCCGTCTCCCTCTCTCTCTCTGTCTCCCTCTCTCTCCGTCTCCCTCCCTCTCCCCGTCTCCCTCTCTCCGTCTCCCTCTCTCTCTCCGTCTCCCTCTTTCTCTCCGGTTCCCTCCCTCTCCCCGTCTCCCTCTCTCCGTCTCCCTCTCTCTCTCCGTCTCCCTCTCTCTCTCCGTCTCCCTCTCTCTCTGTCTCCCTCCCTCCCTCTCTGTCCCCCTCTCTCCCTCTCCCTCCCTCTCTCTCTCTCCCTCTCTCTCCCCCTCCCTCCCCCTCTCCCTCCCTCTCCGTCTACCTCCCTCTCTCTCCGTCTCCCTCTCTCTCCGTCTCCCTCCCTCTCCATCTCCCTCCCTCTCCCCGTCTCACTCCCTCTCCCCGTCTCCCTCTCTCTCTCTGTCTCCCTCTCTCTCTGTCTCCCTCTCTCTCTGTCTCCCTCCCTCCCTCCCTGGCTCCCTCCCTCTCTCCCCCTCTCTCTCCCTCTCTCTCCCTCTCTCTTCCTCTCTCTCCCTCTCCCTCCCTCTCCATCTCCCTCCCTCCCCGTCTCCCTCCCTCTCCCTGTCTCCCTCTCTCTCTCTGTCTCCCTCTCTCTCCGTCTCCCTCTCTCTCCGTCTTCCTCTCTCTCTCCGTCTCCTTCTCTCTCCGTCTCCCTCTCTCTCTCTGCATCTCCCTCTCCGTCTCCCTCTCTCTCTCCGTCTGCCTCACTCTCTGTCTCCCTCTCTCTCTGTCTCCCTCCCTCTCTGTCTCCCTCCCTCTCCGTCTCTCTCTCCGTCTGTCTCTTTGCCTCTGTCTGTCTCTGCCTCTATCTGTCTGTCCCTGTCTCTGCCTGTCTGTCTATCCCTGTGTCTGTTAGTCTCTATCTCTATCTATCTGTCTCTGTCTCTCCCTACTGCCCTCTGTCACCCTCTGTCCCCTTACCCGACTCTCACACCCTGCTGCTCTCTTGTAATTCTTTGTCACCTCTCCCCCCCCTCCGAATTATTAAAGCTGCTGTCACCACAGATTTTAGACGAATCTCATTGTGTTTTTAAAAAAATATTCTTAAAACTGCGTTTGGGCAAATTCCACCGGTTTCTAACATGAGACTGCAGTGCTGCGGGAGAGTGTGAGATTTGTCCAAGATCACACTGTTTCCTAGGATCGGCATTGGAACGCCTATCTGTTGATTTCATTTTACACCGTTTTGTCACTATATCACAACGTTCACCCCAAACAGGCGATTTATTTACTTTACCTTATAAACTTTTCCTATTGTGTGACTCGGATTTGCAGATAAGAAGACAAAGGCGCCCACAGACACATTTACAATCCCTGGGGATTGCATTCTTTCTGTGATGCTTTTAGAATTCTCCACCGCAGAGTGGATGGTAAACTAGCTGGAGGAAGAGACTTCACAGGTCTTTAAGAGACCATTTGCATGATAACGAGGCTTTGTTGTATTTCACCTCTTAGCGCCCCAGCAGCTCCACTCGGACTATCGCTTGAATCCCCGTTAAAAAAACACAAACACCGGTACGATGTCTGCAAGGTCCGTGGGCCGCCTAGAAAGGCTTGCCGGGCCGCTCGCGGCCCGCGGGCTGTACTATGAGTACCCCCGCTCTAAACAAAAGAAATCCTGCAGTCTTGGATAAAAGCTTGTGAGGAGCAGGAGAGGACACAAAATAGTTAATCTTGAAATGCAACCTGTACAATTCCATCAGGTGAAATACAAACAACAGCATCCTGAGAACAGAACATCTTAAAGTCTCCAGACTAAGAAATGTTCTTCTCCTGAGTGATCTTTCAGGCTAAAGGACAACAAAAGAAACGAACTGTACTTGAGAAGAAGCTGGGACATCCAGATTAAACTTCTCAAACATTAAAGCCCCAGCTTTATCCCACTTCAAAGACCATTCTGGGAGAAAACCAGACATGTGGCTGAACTATCTCTCTAAATAAGGGACCTTAACTACCGATTCACATGGTTTTAGCAGTAAAGTAATTTTCTTTAATTTTTCATTATTTATTGATGCTTGTGCAAAGGCAGTTATGTTTTTGCATTGTTGGCCGCAAGGACATTTAATACAATTTCAGCATTTCAAATTTCAGGGAAAGATATATGGAGGAACTTTCGTGACAAACCCATGCCAAAGTCCACCGAGTCTTTCTAGCTTAGCATCATGCACAAGAGAGTTGGAAACCCTCTTGTTCCGGAGGCACTGCTTTCACTATGTGAATGTGGGTGGTAGGGAAATAGGGGACCTCTACATATGCCCCACAATGTCCACTAGCATCATGCCTAGGTTTTTATTAGGTCGAGCCTAGGCTAGCGCGCATGCGCTGCCCTGCGAGGCTTCTAGTAAGTACTCTAAACTACTCTGTGTGGGTCTGACTACCCCCACGCATTGGGTTGGCTTTTGTATGTGTCATTTTGTAATCGTGGCCTGCAAATGGCTAAAGGTGGGTGCATGTCCCACCTCTTCTGCAAAGGTTCACTCCCACGGCGTTTTGCTTGCTGGAGCGAGCAGTGGAGTGCAGGTCGGCAGCTGCAGTGCCTCCTTGTCTCCCCTGCACCACTCCCCCTTGTCTCCTTGTGCCCGCCCCACCACTCCTCTTGAGCTTGAGTTTCTCCCACTGCACGCAGGATGTGTTTTGCTGAATTCTTTCCCCTGCCCTGGCCTTGCTCCCGTTGTCCGTGCCTTTTACTCCGCTCGCCCACCCTCCCGTTGTCCATGCACATTGTCCGTGCTTTTCAGTCCCCCCCGTGGTCCGTGATTCCTTCCATTTGTAATGCAATAGGTCTTGTGTAAATGTGAAACCTATTGCATTACAAATGCTTCTCTTCCTTTAAATCCCTATCAATATTTGAAGCAGAAAAAAATAAGTGCCGATGGCTCCAATCAGCAATGACCAGCTGTGTTCACTACAGTAGCTCTGGGCCTCTGGCTGTGTAACACAGGGCAGGATGTGCATGATGGTTTAGACGTAAAAACTACAGGAAATGCGGCTGTCAGCGGCACCCTCAGGGGGCCATTCCAAATGGGCGGCCCTTTAGAGCAATTTGGGCACAAACGCCAACCTACTGGCTAAGGGTTGGACTCAGGGAAGGAGTCCTTCACCTTGGCGTGCTAGGCACGTCACTTCCCGCGCACAGAGGTTGGGGGAGGGTACTTATGCCTCCCCCCACCTCTCTGGTGTCCTCTTTGCGCCAGACACGTTGTCTCCCACCATACCACTTATACGGCATGGGGTTGGCAGGCAATGTACGTAGAACGTACATTGAAAAGTTTACCACTTCATTTGCTGTGCTTGAACTTTCCTCACAGCCACCGAGCTCTCTTGATGTTTACTTTAGGTGCTGCGTTAATATTTTAATTCAGTATACTGCTTTCCCCTCCCTCTCACCCACCGTTGCTCTGTGTGCTGTCCTCTTCATCCTACCACCGTCCTTGCTTGTTAAGTTATGTTGCTCTTTTTAACACATATACAGTCAGTTCCCTGTGAATTGCCCACGGGCTTCCTTCAGCCTTAGGAGGATCCCGCCCACATATCAAGGACTGATCCATATGAAAAGGTGGACGGGGGGCTGTATCACATATTTGTTTAATCGTTTGTTTGGGTGAGGCGGTGCCATTGTGGTGCACGGTGCATTGTTTATGTTAACTTTTTGGAGGGGTAAGTCGAGGAGTAAAGCACAAGCTCATATATTGAGGAGAACGCCCTCCCACTTGGCTCTTTCCATTGTCACGTCTTACAGATTCCTGGCCTTCCCGGGCTTTGGAGAGAGGTACCAAGTCTGGAAGTGAAGACTGCTTGCAATAGTACACCTTCCCCTCTGTTTATATTGGTGCTGCAGCCTCGCCTTGCTCTGAGCCTGGAGCTTCGCAAGCTGTTCTCTCTCTGGACAGATGCCCCAATCACTCTGTCCGTCCAAGTACTGTTGTACTCCTGCAACTTTCGTTTCCTGTGCGCGGGTGAGCATCCATGCTGTCGCACCAATGTCACCCTCTCCCAAACCAAGCAACCGGAGTTAACCTTCTCTCTTCCCTGCACAAACTGGCTCATTATGCCCCTACCTCTCTAAAACACTGTCCCCGCCATGTGCACTGCTTGTCATCATTCGCCCTACACACCCCACCCCTCTTGACTTCCTGCGCAGCACAATCCTCACTCAATCACATCTGCGCAGTGAGTGGACCCTTCCTCGTCACGCCCACGCTGTCCCCTGACCCAGCTGTCTTTTTTCCATGCACACGCCACCCACCCTTCCGCTGCACTCTGTACCCTCCTTTTTACACTGCTCCACCTCAATCTCCATACACCCTACTTGTTTTAAATTACCATTTCTCAATGGCAGGTGAATGCTTTTGTCCCTTTTGGTTCTCCGCATTTCATAGAGACATGTTTGTGTTTCTCAAATATCCATTGCGGGAGGCAATTTTTCTGGCCAAACCAGCACATGTCATTAAAAGAGGGTGTGAGAAGGGTCCAAAACTCAAGAACACTTAAAAATACTTTTCTGAAGACTACAGAGAGGACTGGTCATTGCTCAGGGACACACATAATGCCAAGGGCTGACCCGGGAGACACACTTGGGTTCACCAACTAGCTTATGATGTCGCCGAATGTACTGGCACAGAACAAAATAAACGTTGTCCTCGTGCTGTGACATTTTGTACCAACAAATGCCCCGTCTATGCAGTACATCTAAAAACGTGTTTCAGTTGGTAGGTAGAAATGTTATGTTTATTGGAACAGCTTTGCAGTTTGGCTCTTGGAATCTTGGCTTGCAGAAAAACGGGTTGAGAGAGATCAAATGTGTTTCTTCACTATAGCATGGTGTGTTTACATTTATGAAGTACGTAGAACTCTGGTAGTATTTACATGTGTCAAGTTACAGATGGTGCCTGCTTGATGCGGTTCCCTTTACTGGTTTGTGGACATGTGTAAAGTGATTTAAAACCACAGTCAAGTTTACTCATGTTAGTCGTTGTGGTGGTCCCTCCCCTACTCTCCATCTTCTTCCTGACCACTCCCTCCCCCAGCTCTCCATCATCTTGCTGACTTCTCCTGCCCCTCCCCCACTTCACCCCTATCATGTTGACCCCTTCCATCCTCCTCCCGCTGTCCCTCGTTTCATTGGATGTTCTCCCAGTGCACTGTGCCTGCTTGGTTATTATTTAGTGTATGCTGTACAGCACGATGTAAAGGCATTGGCAAGGACAATAGGTCGCAAAGGCGAGTGCTATTGACTTGGCCAGTGCTTGTTTTTTTCTAGCCTCCCAAGTAATGTGCTCGCCCTTCTTCTGAGTGTATAGAACGATGCGGCCGGGCTTATATTTTCGCTAACCTTCTGTCCATGAAAGAGGACATTCCAAGGTTCCATGCGTTACCTGTATGGTAATCCAAAAACAAACCCCAGATTACTTCTGTTAGTTTCCTGCCTTATCACACTTCTCCCTGAAATCTGCCACTCAAAACAAACTTCTCACCAGCCCAGCCTGACTCAATAACAACGGAGGCAGATTCCGCTGTGTGCAGGGCTCATCACTTTGGAACACCTAACTGCTTATCTAAGACCTGTCCTCCTCACTTTGAAACAGCTAACTACCTGCTCATCTCACACCTTTCCTCTGTCGCCTCTTTCCCCCTCTCAATCAAGCCCAGGCAGATTGTCTCACAGCCAAAATTGAATCACTCTACAGAGTGCATCTTTTCGGTCCCCCACCTCAGGAACCTGCAAGCACTTCTCCTTTCATTCCTTTTTATTTTGTGCTTTTTTATATAGCGCAAATCAAGGTATCAAAGCGCTTTAAATAAGCACTAGTTCCATAACAGAAATCAAGGAACTCTGAAACCCTTCTCCTGGGGCCTCCCATATTTTAGCTCCTTTGCACTATGGCCCATGACACGCTGGCTACACTACTAGGTATAGACGGGTCTAAATGAATCAACATACCCCCTCAGAGGGAATAGGACATCTGGCACAATGTGTTTAACTTGAGCTGGTGGTTTCCGGTGCTCAGTGCCGGCACTTCAGAGTGCATCTTTTCGCTCCCCCACCTCAGAAATCTGCAAGCACTTCTCCTTTCATTCTTTTCATTTTTTGCATTATGTAGCGCGAATGAAGGTATCAAAGCACTTTACAGAATGGTACTAGTTCCATTACAGAAATCTGCCCGGTGGGTGATAATGTGCTGCATGGCTAAACACTTATAAGGTCCCAAAGGCAAGACCTATTGGCTATGCCAATGCTTGTATGTTATTGTAGACCCTGCCCTTTTAAGGGACTGTGGCAGAAATATTGGCATTTTGCAACCTATTGATGGAGGTCTGCTGCCCTTTAGAGGCCTCCTCAGTACATTAACAGCCCTTTAGATGGAGTTACAGAGAGACTCCAGACTCATTAATATACTCATGGCTGCATTTTTGTGATTGATTCTTAATGGATGTTTTGCCCTCTGATGGATTAGTACATGGGTTAGGATCATGTCGTTTTCCTCCCTCTCGTTCTCTGCTTCTGTGTGTCTGCCTCTCTCTTTGTTTATCTTGCTTCCTGCATTCATTAACTGCTGTAGTGCTTGAGACTGGCAGCCGTGAAAGGGGGGGGGGACACGTTCTTAGCACTGTAGTGTGTGTGTGTATATGACAGTGTCTTATCACCTTGAGTTTTTGTCTAATTCACAAAGGCAATTACAGGTAACTAACACTTAGATTTGTCGGATATAGTAATTCTATTGTGCTCTGTCCTGAGAGAGTAAGGGGAGCTGAGGATGGCCTGAGTCAGGAAATAGAGTGGCGGCTGACCTGAGGGAATAAGGAGTGTTGCAGCTGGCCTGAGAGAGGAAGGGGTGCTTCTACTGGTTTGACACAGTAATGAGTGCTGTGCCTGGTTTGGCACAGTAAGGAGACCTACAGCTGGCTCGAGACAGTAAGTGGAGCTGAGCGTGTCCTGAGAGTGTAAGGGGAGCTTTGATTGGCCTGAGAGAATAAGTTGAGCTGTGGCTGGTGTGGGGCAGTAATGGGTTTGCTGCTTTCCTTAGACAGAAAGTGAAACTGTGGCTGGCCTGTGAGAGTAAGGGGAGCCGTGGCTGGCCTGAGACAGAAAAAGGCACCGCTGCTGGCCTGAAACACTAAGGTTAGCCACAGCTGGCCTGAGACATACAAGCGAAGTTGTGGTTGGCCTGAGATAGTGAGGGAAGCTGTGACTAGCCTGAGACGGAAAAAGGAGTTGTGGCTAGCCTGAGACATTAAGGGGAGCTTTGACTGGCCTGAGAGAGTAAGGGGAGCTGTGGCTGGTCTGAGACAGTAAGAGGAGCCATGGCTGGCTTGAAACAGAAAGGGGAGCTTTGGCTGGCCTGAGACAGAAAGGGGAGCTTTGGCTGGCCTGAGATAGAAAGGGGAGCCGCGGCTAGCGTGAGACAGTAAGAGGCGCCACAGCTGGCCTGAGACAGTAAGAGGAGCCGTGGCTGACCTGAGACAGTAAGGGGAGCCACAGCTAGCCTGAGACATAAAAGGGAAGTTGTGGTTGACCTGAGAGAGTGAGGGAACCTGTGGCTAGCCTGAGACAGAAAAAGGAGCTGTGGCTAGCCTGAGACATTAGGGGAGATTTGACTGGCCTGAGAGAGTAAGGGGCTGCAGATAGCCTGAGACAGTAAGAGGAGCTGCGGCTGGCTTGAGACAGTAAGGGGAGCTGCAGCTGGCCTGAGACAGTAGGAGACATGGCTGACCTGTGACAGTAAGGGAAACTGCAGCCAGGGTTAGATTGAGATTAAAAATCGGACCGGGCACGCTAAAAAAAAGTGGCCCACATGTGCATATTGCCTTTCTGCAAAACACTGCTTTGGCAAAGTTTCATAAAAAGGAAGAGTGGCGGGGTCTCTGACAGAGGCATGTTTTCTTAACTTTACTTAGATTTTAAAAAATGCAGGGATTAGTTAACACTGGTGGGACCACTTCTGCTCAGGCCCCCTGCCCCCGCTCAAAATGCATACATCAATGGGCCAGCCCAGCGAGACAGAGGGAGTGACACCTCTGCCCATTGGCAAAAGGGAGGTAGAGGATGCCCATCTGCCTCCAGAAAGGCCCCTCAGGCACCCGCTGGCGGCATCTAAACAACACAGACACCCCCCAAATCGCCCCCCCAGGCAGCCCAAAAAAGCAGCCCACAGCTGGAACTCGGATACAGGCCCCTCGGCCATTAATATTATTATTATTATTATTAGGATTTATACTGTGCAACGAATCATCCCCAAAGGGATCTCTCGGCGCCCTTGGCAGCACACTACCGGTAGCTTATGACAATATGGCGATTAGAACGACCACGTTTTTTAACTGCTTCTTGAACTGCACCAGAGTTGAGCAGGCTCGTAACTCATCTGGTAGTCTGTTCCAATGTAAGGGGCAAGATGATAGAATGCACACCCCCCCATTTTGACTTTGATAATTTTGCAGGGACAGAGCAATTTCTGATTGCTCGATCTGAGTTGACGTACAGGAACTTCCGGGATTTACTTCTTCCTTAGGTACACCTGACCAGTCCCCTGCAGTGCTTTAAACACTATAGTCAAGAGCTTAAACACTGCTCTCTTCCTAATAGGCAGCCAATGCAGTTATTGCAAAAGAGGTAGTGATGGGATGAGGACTGGTTTGTTGAGAGCCAGCCGCGCTGCCGTGTTTTGAACAACCTGTAGCCTGGATGCAAGATCCTTCCTAATTCCTACTAGTAGTAAATTGCCGTAATCTAATCTACTAACTAGTAGTGCCTGTATTAAGGTCTTTCTGGCCTCCAGGGGGATCTCCGGAAAAATTTTCCTCAGCATCCGCATTATTCCAAAGCACTTCTCCGAGACTGCTTTCACATGATCCTCCAGAGAGAGTTTATTATCGATCATGATTCCCAGGTTCCTTGTCTGCTTTTTGGGACTAGGTGCACACCAAATTCAACAGGCCACCAGTCCACAGACCATAGACCATAGATCCACAGCCTTCCCGAACAGGAGAATCTCCGTTTTATTGGAGTTTAGCTGAAGAAAATTCTTGCTCATCCACGTGAAAATTTTCAACACACAGGACTTAAACTTTGCTCTGGTTGCCAAGGGATCCGTCTCGATGGGGACTATCACCTGAGTGTCGTCCGCATAAGAGATCGTCTCAAAGCCACAAGATCTAATAATGGCAGCCAGCGGAGCCACATAGATGTTGAACAAGGTAGGGTTTAAAATGGATCCCTGGGGGACCCCTTTGTCCAATGCCGTGGTCTGAGATACAAATGTGTCCAGTTGGACACATTGTGTTCTGTTGCTCAAAAAGCTTTGTAGCCAGGCCTAGGCCATACCTCAGACACCAGTCTCTCGCAGCCTATCCAACAGGATGTTGTGAGAAATGGTGTTGAAGGCCCCCGACAGGTCTAGGAGCACTGATATAGTAGGGGTACCCCTATCCAATGACATCCTTATGGTATCTGTGACTTCCGCTAAGGCAGCTTCGGTGCTATGACCTGCTCGACAGCCCGAGTGGGAGGGGTCCAGTAAACTATACTGCTCCAGATAACTTGTGAGTTGTTGATTGATCAGTGTCTCCATGACCTTAGAACTGCAAGGAAGGAGAGAGATCTGCCTATAGTTTTGCATGTCTGCCAGGTCTGCCAATGCCTTCTTCAGCAGAGGTTTTATGTGTGCCTTCTTCCATTTCCTCGGCCAGAGAAATGTTACAAACCTCAGAGAGCAAGGAGGATAAGACCGGCGCTAATTCAGACATGATATACGGCGCAGCCGGGTCTATTGGTGAGCCTGATTTCGTCTGTGCAAGTACAGACTCTACTTGCTCTGTAGTAATAGTTAAGAAGGAGTCGAGCCTAGGTAGTGACGTATCCCTTCCAGGGGAAATCGTCCCCTTCGATACCTCTCCTCCCAACAGAGAGCTATACATTTTATCAATCTTCTCTTTAAAATAATTAGCTAAGTCATCACAAAGCTCTTGCGTAGGGGGAATGGCGGGACTGTTTACTTTAGAGTTTGTGAACTCCTTGAGTATCTTAAAGAGCTCCTTAGAAGAGTTTTTTGCCTCCCGTATCCTCGTGCCTAAATGCTCTCTTCTTGCTGTATTACAACTTTTTAAGTAGGTTTTATGTGACAATTTATAAGCCTGCTTATCCTTCAGCAGTTTTGTTTTCCTCCATTTTCTCTCGCTACCTCTACACAGGGCCTTTTCCTTTTAAGGCATTCTGAGTACCAGGGGGCTGAAACCACCCTTTCCTGAGTACTCACAACTCTAAGGGGAGCAATGGTGTTTAAGGTGTCACTACTGGAGGTTTCCCAACTATCTAAGGCTTGGTTACTTCCCTGACTTCTTTCAAAAGAGGGCACTTTAAATGCCCGACTAAACGCTGCCGGTGTGACTTTCCTACAAGCTCTACGAAGATTATTTCTACGTTGGAGTTGGCTACCTATTTCTGGCCTACTAAATGAGAATTTGAGTGCCAAATGATTGGTCCATGTTAATGCCAATGGAGGTTCTACAGATACATGTATGTTCGAGAAAATGGTGTCCAGGGTATGTGCTGCTACATGTGTAGGTTCATGAATTCTCGAAGAAAGACCTAGCAACTCCATGGCCGACAGTAAGCACGCTGACTCTGAATTGGACAGGTCATTTAAGTGATGGTTAAAATGGCGAACACCCATCGCAACGATGTGATCACTTCGGGGGGACATCACAACGCAATTAGAACATCGCAATAACGTTTACATCGTGAGGCACAGCAACGCGTACACGTTTACAACGTAAGCCAGAACAACGCAACTTTACGATGTAAACGGTAATGCGATGTTAAAAGTGTAAGCATTGTAAGCATTGTTATAATAAAATTGTTAAAAATGGAAAAACGTTACTGCGATGTGAAAGCATTGTGTATTGTTATAATAAAATTGTTAAAAATGGAAAAACGTTACTGCGATGTGAAAGCATTGTGTATTGTTATAATAAAATTGTTAAAAATGGAAAAACGTTACTGCGATGTGAAAGCATTGTGTATTGTTATAATAAAATTGTTAAAAATGGAAAAACGTTAATGCGATGGAAAGTGTAAGCATTGATGCGATGTTAAAACTGGAAAACCGGCACAAAAGTCAATTAATACATTGACGGGAAAGTGAAGTGTAAGCATTGATGCGATGTTAAAACGGGAAAACCGGCACAAAAGTCAATTAATACATTGACGGGAAAACAGGTGGCACAGAAAAGAATAGAATTTGAAGCATTGCTTGGTATTGGGCACACGTACAGACGGGAAAACTGATACAGTGACGCGATGTCATTTTTTAAAACTTGGTATTCGGCACACGTGTACATTAAAAGTAAATTAATACAGTCACGCGATGTTATTATTGTAAGGTGTTTCACACGGCTCAGAATACATGGGTGATTAATGGGTGGATGATTGGATTAAAGTGTGGATGAATGATGGGTGGATGGATGGATGAAAGGGTGGATGGATGAAAGGGTGGGTGGATGAATGATGGGTGGATGGATGGATGAAAGGTTGGGTGGAAGAATGATGGGTGGATGGATGGATGAAAGGGTGGGTGGATGAATGATGGGTGGATGGATGGATGGATGAAATGGTGGATGTACAGATGGATGGATGAAAGGGTGGGTGGATATGGATGAAAGGGTGGATGGATAAAGGATGTACGGATGGATGGATGAAAGGGTGGGTGGATATGGATGAAAGGGTGGATGGATCAAGGATGGACGGATGAAAGGGTGGGTGGATGAATGATGAGTGGATGGATGGATGGATGGATGTGTGAAAAGGTGGGTGGATGAAGTGATGGGTGGATGGATGAAGGTCCAATAATACAATAGCGAGCATGTAAAAGAGACGTGACTCCGCTGCCACCAAGTGGCAGATACTATAAAAGCAGTCTGCCGTGTTTTTGGCTACAGCCGAGTGCTGGGACAAGAGCTTAATGGCCAGCGGAGTGGATAGGGAGAATAAAGGTAAAGCCAGAAAAGACCACAAGATTTGATTATTTAAAACAACTGGAACGCTCTGTCCGCAAACTTTTACACTTTCACACACATTTTTTTTATCCGTGCACACTGCAATACCTTGTCAGCTTTTGAATGCACACCTCAATACACATGGTAGGGCTGGACGGTGAACAGTTAGGCACAGCGGCTGGGAAAGGGGTGACTATTTGCCATTTAAACTATTGACTTCACAGTGTAACTCGAAAACATTCTGTTTACTGTGGCAGCTCGCTGTGTGAAGAGCTTGACTGAGCTTGTCTAACCTTCCACCTTCCCGTGCAGAGTGAAGGAAGGCCGTTTCTCTATACACTATGACAGATATAAGTAGTAAGGCCACATTCACTTACTACAGATTCTCAGACACGGACTGCTGTATAGCAAAAAATGTGCAGAATTTGAATATCAACTATCACAACTGATGGTTAAATATGAAAATGTCATTGCAAAGGAAGAAAGTCAGCTGATCAGAAAAAATTTAACAAATCAATTTTACACAAACTCACTGAACTCGCGCAAGCATGTCTGACTCAATGTAAAACTAAGTGACATTCCTGTGAATATTTGGAGACTGTAAATATTTAGCAGAATGTAATTTATCTCATCTTTGTTACTCTGAATTCATGTTTGTCGATTTTCGCGAAAAAATGCCGGGGGTGAAAGATTTGCACACGGACCAGTTCTTACTGCGGCTCCTTGCTGCTAAATGCCCGTGGCGCGCGCATCCTTGAGAGCCCGCTGTGTTTGTGGCGCTCACCCTGCCACCTCTTCCAGCCAGGTGATTGATTTACCCCAGAAAAACAGAAGGATGCAGTGGAACAGATCACTTTGGGGCATATCAACAAGGGCTTTATCTCTGCTTTTTTGGCTTTAAAAGCCAAAAGAGCAGAGAGAAAACTAGGGCCTTATCAACAACAGGGTGCTAACACGCAAATTTGCATGTTAGCACCCTTTTACTCTACGCTTCCCCTTGCATCTCTAATGAGATGCAAAGGGGGCGTTCCAGAGTAAAATAATAGGAGAAATGTCACTAAGCGACATTTCTCCTATTATCAAGAATGTCGCTAACCCTGTTAGAGACAAAAAAAGCAGCGCTAACCACGGTTAACGCTGCTTTTTTACGTCTGCTAATTTTCAGACTTAGCCATGATATTCTATGGAAGGAGGATATCATGGCTAAGTTTGCCTGTCCCTATCAACAAGGTAACGTGAGATTATCGCTGGGTTTCCAGCGATAATCTCACGTTAGCCTGTTAGCGTGTTGATTTTTATCGCTATTGAGATAAGCGTTGCTAATAGCACGCTATCTCAGCGATAAAAATTCACGCTAGCCGGCGATAATTATCCTCACGCTAAGAGCGCTGAGCGATAATTATCGCCGGTTGTTGTTGATATGCCCCTTGATTTGTTATCGATAACCGCGCTTCTCACTGTGGTAGGACACAAAGAACGCGTTGTAATGACGTGCGATTTGGCACGCTGCGATGTTAAGTACTTGCCAATAGGAAACAACGCATTGGCGTTGCAACAACGTGTGATCTGAAAATTCCCGATGTTGTGGTCTTTGCGATGTATTATACGCGTGATAAAAGCACGTGATGGAATGGTGCGCGATGTATGAACATACATCCGGTTAAAACTCCCGACCAGAAAAAAATAGTCATATTGCAAGATGTACGGGGCAAGAGTCTCCAATAGTGAAGTACAAAACACTTTATTGCTTTTTTTTTCCTGAAGGATGATAAACTACTGCCCCCATCAACCTATCCCCCTTAAAGGACTCCAGCCGAAACACCATCAGTTCCATACCGGTAGTCGACACTGTGTCCACTGTTTTGATGTAATGTCGAGCACTTAAGGCTATGGCCAGTCTCCCCCCCCCCTTTTGCTCATCCTGTCTAGTCTCGTGACTGTGTACTCCTCAGGAAACCAATTGCCAACACTGGTGTAGAGTGGTTTTGCAGCCAAGTCTCAGTGATGAGGCACATATCTGGCAAGTCCCACATTTCAGCGGAGTGCTTAGGGATAGATCTGGCGTTAATATACAGACCCTGGAAGGGAGCTCCATGTACTGCCTTCACCTGAACACTCTTCCCAATGCTCAATTCCTTAGAAGCATAATTGCTTAGGGTCTGAGAGTGAAGGTGGTCTACAGTTAGCTGAGTGAGTGACGCAGCCCACTCACATTGAGCACCGTTGCAGCCTTGTGCCCCCTTTCTACTGAAATATCCCCCACACAGCCCATACCTAGAGAAGTCACCCTAAGATTCAACAGCACGTCCCTTGAATGCATTAAGAAAATCATCTTATACCTGTTAAAGATGACTTTGCCCGAGTGCCCACGTTACCAATCCGACCCTGGCTGCAGCTGCAGCTGGCCTGAGACAGGAAGGGGAGCTGCAGCTGGCCTGAGACAGTAAGGGTAGCTGCAGCTGGCCTGAGACAATAAGGGGAGCTGCAGCTGGCCTGAGACAGTAAGGGGAGCTGCAGCTGGCCTGAGACAGTAAGGGGAGCTGCAGCTGGCCTGAGACAGTAAGGGGAGCTGCAGCTGGCCTGAGAGAGTAAGGGGAGCTGCAGCTGGCCTGAGACAGTAAGGGGAGCTGCAGCTGGCGTGAGACAGTAAGGGGAGCTGCAGCTGGCCTGAGACAGTAAGGGGAGCTGCAGCTGGCCTGAGACAATAAGGGAGTTGTTGCTGAAAGAGGGTGGCTGGTCTTTAAAGGGGGGGGGGGTGGCGAATTACTACTGCTGACGTGGGATGAAAATCTCTCAGCCTTTCCACTAAATAGCTTTGTACCATGTGTAAGTTTACCTTCTCAGTCCATGCCACTCAGGCCACTATGTTCCGTCCTTGGATTTTATTTACCAGCTGCTGCATTCTGCTACTTGGCACGTGTGGATTATCAGCCCTGGATATCAAATGGACTAAATTGCAAGGCGGCACAGATGTGTGAGGGGAAGCCAGAGGGAGGCACAGAGCAGCGGTTCACCTGGTCACCCATCCCAAAGGATGAGATCTTGACCCCCTGCGTCTGCGTCGAGGAGCCCTGCGTGCAGCAGTACACAACAAGGTGCGCACTGCTGCAGTGCACCTCTGTGTCTGCATCGTTGAGACTTGAGCCTGCACCGCTGGAATGAAGCAATTTCATTCCCAGGGGACAAAACTCTTTATTTCAAGTGTGCATTAACTAATGCTAGACGCCTTGGAAACACATACAACTTTTGCATGAATACTAAACGAATTTAGCAAGATCAGGGTTGGAATAGCAAGTGATTCCATTATGCAGGGACACCTGAGATACAAGACTCTGCAGCGAAGGAACTGGTTTTACGTACAAGAACCTTTTAACCGGAATTATTGTATCCCTTCTCGCTTTGCATAATGCATTCAGCGCGATTCACAAAGGGCGGAGACAATTAGCGCGTTCTTCAGAGGGGAGCCATAATCTGCTGTTTCAATGCTTGAATCCCTAAGCAGGGTTCTGAGGAGCAAGGTGCTGTCACTGAACATTTCAAAGAACCCCACGCAGCCTTTGCTACTTGAGAGCTATTCACCCACAGCATCTATTTATTCACCCTTGCGAAACCAAGGCATAAGGACAGAATGTGCCCTGTAGATGTGCCACCATTGCAACAGTGGCAGAGGAAAATCTACAGGGCCTCATTTATGAAAAGTGTCACATTGCTGCGTGAAAACAGCAATGCAACACTTTTCAGTGTGCCCTCCTTGCGACACCATGGGTGTGTAGTTACTGTGTGGCGCTCCATGTCGCAAGGATTCACAGATACGTCAGTGCAAAAGTGCACATTGCTGGGGTAGGTCTGAAAATAGATGCAACGCCAGTAATGAATCCTTTCACATAGGGCAAGTTCCAAGGGCCTGTGTGACTGCAAAACCATTCATAAATGAGGTCCCTAGTTTTTAAGAAGTCTACAATGTCATGTGTCATGAAGTGACAGTGTGCACCCTGGGAGAAACCCATGGCAGAATTTTCTCCAAGCCTGTGGAAGATGGTAGAATGTCTGTCTCCATATTTGGGTACTAGCAGTGTACCCCAAAAATGTGAGCAAATTGTCAAACTTTCCATGAAAGAGTATCTTAATTGGCACGGCTGTCATTCATGCTGCCAATGCCATCAAAGACTGTGCTGGACTGGTAATTTCAGACTGGGGCACAAATCCACCACCATTTAAGAGAGGCATCGTGCCAGCAAAATAGCCATCATGTCCCTTACTTATATTAGAGAGGTGGTGACCCAGGAATCAGAGATGGAAATCTTAGTATTTTTAGCTGGAAAAATAGGTTTCATGGGTTTTTCACCAGTTTATTTTAAAAAGAATTATTGAACTTATTGGGACTGACAATGATGTAAATGAAGCACAGGTAAGTATATGATAAAGGAATTTACCATTACCATGCATCCTTTACCAGGGGGTATTTTACTACGCAAGTAAGTTATTTTTTAAATATATTAAATTCATGTTACTTAAAAAAATAAGGTTGGTAAAGGTACGCGTAGAGATAAAGGAATGTAAGACTGAGTTTAGGGTAATGGGGATGGTAGAGCTAAAAAGAGGTAAAGGTAATTTTAGGATTTAGAGGTAGGTAGTGGTAGAGGAAGGAATAGGTAATTTTACGTATAAGTAGTTGTAAAGGGATATCATTACAAGACCGAAGGCTACCATTATGCATATTTCTTTTAATGTAACTCCAAGCAGCCACTTGAAAGCATTGCATCACAGAGTGAAAACAGTTGTAGAAAAAAATCTTTAATGTGTACAATAATCATGAGCACAGAACAGTGTGCCTCTTTTAAATGCGGCTCCAAGCAGATACGTTAATTTTTCTATTACTCTCTATATTTTACTAATCTTGCTATTTTTCATTAACTTGCTAATAATACCTACTAATATCACCCAGGTACCTTTTTGAGGGACTACTCCTCTGTCCTTCTACCTTAATCACTACTGATTTGTTTCTGCTCTCGTTTCCTCTTGGGTATTATTCCTTATCCTTGATGTAAAAGGGTGGGCGCGCCCACTATCTCCTCCGTGCACCGCTCACATCAGATTCACCCCAGTTCGTAAACACCTACTCAGGAGAGAGCCCCGCCGAGTGTGGGTGGCTCTCTCCCCTCATATGCCATCAAGCGTGAATCGGGCTCCCTCTCCGTTTCAGGAGTAGAGGAAGTCCTTTAGAGGAAAATACTTTGGCAACGAGGACGCGACGTCGTCCAGTTGCCAAGGATTATTCCTCAATGAATAACACAATCTCTCCCTTACGGGGTGAAGACCTCGTTCTCATCGATACCAGCAGCAGCTGATCGCATGGGCAATTACAGTGACAGTTGCTCTGCTTTGTCGATCAGATGCTGCCGTACATGTGAGTACTTGGTCTGCTCTAATAATTTGCTTATATTAAAAATATTTATCAAAACTTTAACAAACCCATTTCAATACAAGTCAGCTTTATTGTTTATGCCAATTAAGAAGATTATGAGCCTAACCTGGTTTAAGGGATTAACTATAACGATTTAAGAACTGAGCATAACCTGATGCAAATGTCTGACACCCTTATTACCTTCAATTCAATACAAAAAAAATCCTATTTGGCCCTTTTACTTACTTTTAAGCCAAATTAAATTTATTTAGCAACTTTGAGAATTTTTGCTAACTGAGCCATTTTTATTACCCAATGACACTAAAACTTTCTGACATTGACTCGGATGATGCGGTAACCCCCATCCCTAATACGAATAACGAGGCTTTCAAGAATATTATTCACAGAGAGATGAGATCCTGTATGTTGGAAACTCTAAGCCAAGTTATGTCATCCAAAAGATCCCTCCCTACAGAGGAGGATGACATTAGAGAAAGCCCTAACCTACAAATCATTGACGATGTCCCTGAAAATAAGGGGAAAAGACTAAAGAAGACTAAAAATATAAAATTCCCAAACCCCCTGTGCAAAATGGGAGGTCCTAGGACTTCAAACAATCCGGTAGATCTCAGCACCTCAACTCTTAAAGGAGGTCCTCGCACCTCAAATGCCTCAGGTGTCCTTAGCAGCACAAATTATTCTGGTGTCCACAGCGGCACAGCACATATGGGTGTCCTTAGCAGCACAAACTATCAAAGTGTTACTGATAACGAAATGGAGTATGACGAGACTACTAACATTTTTTATGAATACGTCCTCAATCTAGATGAAGACGATCACGAATTTAATAACCAACCTACTGAAGACATCTTCAGTCTTCTTCCAAGGACAATATAATTAACTCTTTGGGCAAAGAAATGTTCGCACCCTACAATATTAGGCATTCGAGAAGCTCGGAAAGGTGGCCGCAAGATCATGTGGCAAAATTTATTAAGAAATGGCTCAGGAATCTACTTGAAAAGAGACCCGTAACATCCTCAGAGTTGAATGCTCAAGACCATCTATCCAAGAAAGAATCTGTCAGATCCCCAACCTCGATCCTGAACTAATTAAATTCCTCTTCAAACTCGGGAGAGACCGGAGGAAGGGGATGGAGAGATCCCTTAAAGCCTGTCAAGACTGTCTACTTGATGTCCTTGGTCCTTTGGCCAAGATTATAGATATGGCTGAAGAAAGCCATATTAATGGGACAGCCCTAGATACAGAGCTAATCAGGGGGTGGAGCCAGAGAGCAATGATCCTTCTGGGCAATGCTAACGCCAGCCTCAACGCCGAAAGAAGAAGGGTAGTCCTTAACCAAATAAACCCACAACTGAGCGATATGGCAGACAAGGGACCTTCCCAAAACCCAAAGGTTTACTCTTCAGTGAAGACATGACCAAAAGCCTTGGCAAATATCTTTAAACATACACAGCACTGGACAAAGCACAAAACAATATGAGACGTGTGTTCAACCCAAACCTTTTTGGACAGGCCGGAAGGGGCCTTTCCTCCGGCCGCTTCAACTCAAGGCCCTACTTGAGGTTCAGAGGTTTTGGTAGAGGCTCTGAATCATCTAACCCTCCCAAATTCTACCCACAGAGAGAGAGAGAGGTTTACGCAATAGAGGGTTCAGATCACGTGGACTACCCAACAACAACTTTCAGAGTGAATACCTTACCCCCTCTTCATTCTTCTTCCCCTCAAAAGGTGGGAGGTAGACTCAAGGTCAGAATTGGAAATTAATCACTCCAGACCCATGGGTATTAGATACTGTCAAAGGTTTCAAGAAATATTTCGTAGAAATACCTACGCAAACATCACACCCGAGAGACATTCCACTGACAATGGAACAACAAAGAATAGTAGAGAAGGAAATTTCCTCAATGATCCAGAAAGGGGCAATAATAGAAGTACCATGGGAGCTGAAGAGATTTGTAAGTACGCTCTTCCTTGTCCAGAAAAAGGACAAGGGGTGGAGACCCGTTATAAACCTCAGGGAACTAAACACATTTCTAGTTTACAGGCACTTCAAGATGGAGCGCATCCACCTCCTGAGGGATCTGTTATTGGAAGTAGACTGGTTAGTCAAACTAGATTTAAAGGATGCCTACTTTACCATCCCGATGACGAAAGAACATCAACCCTGTCTGCAGTTTATTGGGAACAACCATCTGTTCCAATTTCAAGCCCTACCTTTCGGGCTATCATCTGCCCCCTGGTGCTTCACCAGAGTTATGAGGACTATCGCCTCACTCCTGAGAGAAAGAGGGATTTGACTATTTATTTACCTGGACGACATCCTCATCATGTCCCAACACCACACACAAATCATTCAAGACCTGAAGGTAGTTATGGATCTCATAGAAAGCTTAGGATTCATTATAAACAAAGAAAAATCAATACTAACTCCCTCCAGATCCCTGGAGTTCTAGTGGTTTACTGTAGACACAACAACATACCTCCTATTACTACCATCAAAGAAAGTAACCAAATTTGAAAGGAAAAAAGGTTTGTTCTGAAGCAAGAAAGCATAACACTAAGGCAATTAGCCAGGCTTCTGGTCCTCCTCAACTCAACTATTCAAGCCATATTTCCGGGTCCTCTGAATTACTGAGCTCTTCAAAGGGTAAAATTGAAAACTCTAAGGTCTGGCCTTTGGTACGGAGATCGGATAAGCCGAGATCAGGATGCCAAATCAGAACTGACTTGGTGACTAAAGAATTCAGATGCCTGGAATGGCAAAGCCACTTTTGGGTCAACATCAGAATTCATCCTGGAATCAGATGCGAGCCTTCGTGGTTGAGGAGCTTCTCTTCTCGATCAGAACACAGGTAGCGTCTGGTCACAAGCAGAGAGTTCTCATCACATAATCTTACCTAGAACTGACTGCTGGTTTATATGCACTGATGAACTTCAAACATTGCCTTCAAGGGAGATCAGTCATTCTGAATAGGGACAATATGTCAGCGGTAGCATATATAATTCATCTTGAGGGGACCAACTCAGCAGATCTCTCAAATTTAGCCAAGAAACTCTGGATGTTTTGCCTGGAGCACAAGATTGCTCTAAAAGCAGAATACCTCCCAGGGAAGATAAACATATCTCCAGATTGGTATTCAAGATTCCTATTAGATCACAGTGATTGGAAACTCAACGAAAACGTCTTCAGAGCTCACAACCAAAAATGGGGCCCCTTAGAAGTAGACTTGTTTGTGAGCAGACTAACCTTCCAGTTAGAGAAGTACTTCAGCTGGATGCCAGTCACGGGTGCTCTTGCAGTAAACGCCTTTCTCCAATGCTGGAAAGAAATCCAAGCATATGCATTGCCACCTTTCGCCATGATTCAGAGTGCCCTACAGAAGGTGAGACAAGCACTATGCTCTCTAGTGCTAATAACTCCCTTTTGGCCATCTCAGGCATGGTCCCCCACAACGCAGGAATTAATTTCCAACATTCCTTTTTTAATTCCAGCCGAGAGGGATCTCCTAACAGATGTAGATGGAATAGATCACCCCCTAGTACAGACCGGAAGTTTGAACCTTCTTGTCTGGAAAGTGTTGGACTTTCGTCAACAGCTGCAACTATCCTCATGGAGTCATGGGCCCCTGGCATGCACTATAGGTATAACAACATTTGGGGAAAATGGGTACATTGGTGCTTGGAGAGGAACCTGGATTCCGTGAAGGCTATAATTATACACATAGTAAACTTCCTTGAAGAAAAGTTTGAAAGGGGTCTCAGTTATGGAACGCTTAATTGTTATAGATCAGCTATTTCTGCAGGTCACGCTCTAGTCAATGGAAAAATGGTAGGTAAATACATCATAGTTTGTAGAGTCTTAAAAAGTATCAGACTAAGGAAAACCCCTAAACCTAAATACGAGTCACTGTGGGACGTAAAACTAATTTTAGAACTAGTCACAAATTGGCCGGATAATAGATTAGATTGGGAAAGTCTATCCATTATACTCTCAACCTTGTTGTGCCTAATCTCATGCCGAAGAGTTTCAGATGTCAAAGCTCTTGAAATCAGTAATAGATCTTACAATATGTTTTTTTGTTAAATTTGAGATAATTAGAAGAACTAAAACTATGTCGGATTCCATTTTTTATCCATGTTTTGACTTATGCAAGAAACTCTGTGTTGTAGATTGCATGAAAGAGTATGAATGTAGAATGAATGGTCTTCGTGCTCACGGGGTGAATCAATTACTTATATCCTTTGTCTAAACTTTCAAAGCCATAACGTCTGCTTCTATAGCCAGATGGGTCAAATCCGCAATTAAATTAGCAGGCATTGATTTAAAGAAATTCCAAGCACATTATTCCCTCAGAGGTGCTATGGCCAGTAAATCTTTATGGACGGGAGGTAAGTTTGACGACATTCTCAAGGCCGCCGACTGGTCCAATGCAAACACATTTGCACAAAACTACTGCAAACTAATTGAACATATGTCTGATGTAGTCTTACAAAGCTACCAACATGCATAATTGTAGCCTCCGGTCTTGTAATGAAATTGTGATTCTCCTATTTCCATGACAAGAGAATTCTGCATTTCATTAAAGACACGGGGGCTAACATTATCCCACCCTTCCATTCTAATGGGTGGTTAACTTATACTCTGCTTTATAGACGGAATATTTTTATGATGTAATGTCTAAATTGGTTTATAACAATAATACATTTGTGGTATATATTTTTGTTTTGAATGTTTCTTTCGCCTTTTCTACCTCCCATTCGAAACAACTGAGTACTTATACTTCTCTTTATTTCAGGTAACTCTTCATAATTGACTCTCCATCAGAAGTTTGGATACTCTGAATTTCCTTTATTCAAGCTCAAGTTTGATTTAAAGAAGAGGAGCAAGAAAATATATATTTTTTAAAATACATTTGGAACTATTTCCTATTTCTCAACATTTAAAAGAGGCAGACTGTTCTGTGCTCATGGGTATTGTACGCATTGAATATTCTGTTCTAGAACTGTTTTCACTCTGTGATGTAATGCTTTTAAGTGGCTGCTTGGAGTTACATTAAAAGAAATATGCATAATGTTAGCCTCTGTGTCTTTAATGAAATCCAGATTCTCTTGTCATGAAAATAGGAGACTCGCAGTTCTGGATAATTTAAAATGGTTAGCGGTTGAGTAGTGTTAAAGGGTGGTAAGAGTAATTTTAGGATTTAGAGGTGGGTTGAGATAAAGTGAGGTAAGGATAATTTTAGGGTTAATGGGAGAGTAGAGGTTTAGTGGTAAAGGGAGTTAGGAGTACATTTAGGGTTCAAGGAAGGAAGAGATAAGGGTTTAGGCATGTTTCCTGCATAATAAACGTGTGGGTGGGGGGGGGATAGATAGATAGATAGATAGATAGATAGATAGATAGATAGATAGATAGATAGATAGATAGATAGATAGAAAGATAGATGTACTTATATATAGATGTGAGTGCATGTGTGTGCGTGCGTGGGTGTGTGTAAAGGGGGTAAATAGGCAATAGTAATTTTAGGATTAAGGGGAAGGTAGAGGTAAAGAGGTGAAGGGAATTCGAAGCAAAGCTAGGGTTCAGGGAGGGATGAGGTGATGGGTTTGGGCATGTTTCTTGCATAAAAATATATCTAATAAATAAATATAGATAGACAGATGGATGCATAGATAGATAGATAGACATATGTACTTCTATATAGATGTGTGTGTGTTTGTTTTTGTGTGCGTGTGTAAAGGGAAGGTTTGGAGGATCTCCTGAAAAAAATTAAATATATATAAATATGTATACATTACCACAAAAATTGATGGCAAAGGTGCATGATACAATGCAACGTATTGTAAGGTCAACACATTGTATTAAATGTTTGGTAAATGCATGCATGGTAATGACATGCGTTATGATGTCTGATAATCCATTAACGTGTAATGCATTCATTGATGGGGTATGTATCTCACCAACTATCTGGTGGTTTTTGGCTCATCACAGTCACTGCCCATCCCTTCTGAGGTATGTATGCATGTATTGAAGACAAATAAACACAAGGGCCTATGCACAGTACAGTTCCATCTCAGAGAAGTTAAAGTCAACACAGGAAGCAGACAGTGGGCCACTCTGCATGAAAAATTCTTAAGGTAAGCCTCAGCTTGAACAAATTCAAACATCACCACTCCATCCCAAGAAGGTATATTCTCAAAGAAGGGAACCCACAACCCAACAAATGCAAGATATTACATGACATTTTTCCTGAAACAATTAAAAAAAATGTACGCAACAACAAAAAAACAAACATGAAGGAAGAAAAGAAACATAAGTCCTAAATAATCATCTGAATAGAACAAGTAGTATACAGACATTCCCACTTCAGCGAACAGAAGGCTTGTGCAAACTAAATTGTGAGTCAGCAGATGGAAAAGCCCTGCAAAAAAGGGAAACTGTCAGTAGTGACATGCAAATCAGGGAACTTATCACTTTCAAACTGGTTGTTCAATGTGCACTTGAACTTCACCACTCTCTCTTAATTCCACCAGTGACCCCCTTTGACTCTGATGAACTACCACACACTTTTTCCACCACCATTGGTTCTCTAAACTGTGTTTCTCCCTTACTGATGTGCCTAGTTTCCTTGGTTATGTTCCTATTCAGAGAGTACCTGGCTTGACTGTTTGGGTTGGACTGTTCCTACTGGTGCAAGACGAAGGCTGATAGAATGAAGCTCCAAGTAATTACCAGTGACAGAAACTAATTCAAGAATTCCACATAATACTTTTTTGTTTACTTCAGTTAGACATCCTAAGTGTGACGGGGATGTGCAGAAGTAGGCTTTGTGCTCACTGTGCCACTGGAACCAAGATGACTCTAATTAAAGAGACCCAAATAAACAGAAGCATGCCTTGGGTTATATTGGAAAGTTGATTATTAGTAATGGTTAATATGCATCTACTAAAGGCAGAAATGCCACTAACACAATATAGAGCTCAGAATAGGTCTCAGATAATTATTCTCAGCCTCAACCCTTGGTAGCTTGGCTGCAATCAGGCAGGCTTAACTTCAAAGACAGCTATGTTAAGCATTTATAAACACCAATTTAGTAAATAATTAAGACACAACACCAAATAAAAATCCAACACTAATTTATAAAAATAGGATAAAATATTATCTTTTAAATGACACCAAAAAAAAAATACATCCAATGTAGGTAACCAGAGATATGAATTTGTAAAGATTTAGCACTATATAGTACATAGAAACCTATAGCGACTATTGGGACATCTGGTCGCACTAGACTGCAACAAAGTCAACGTTTCAGGCCGACTGCGATGGAGCCCTGCACGACTACCCCGGTAGGTCTCAGTCAAAGTTTTTACCTCCTGATTTAGAAACTTTTCTGGAGCTTTTCTTCCCAGGTTCCCTCGAAACTCTCAGACAGTCTGGATTCGGTGAGGGTTCACCGGCTTGCCTTGCGACGAGCTCCCTGTCAAACTTATTGAAGTCAGACATTAGTAGATTTCCAGCAGGACGAACCAGAGATTAAGGCCAGCTCACGGTCGAAGGTGGGTGGCTTGGATTTTGCGGTTGATCAAGGCCACCTTTTCTATGTTCGGACTTAAAAATGTTTACTGAGCTTTTTCTCCTGGGGTCCCTTTATGCTCTTCACCAGGCCAGATTCGGTGAGGGTTCGCCAGCTTAGGTTTCAACCAACTCCCGGTCATACTCTGGAATTCAGACCTCCAGACATTTTCAGCGGGACGAACCTGGAGGGCAGGCCCACTCACGGTTGAGGGTCACTGGCTTGCTTGGCCAAGTCGAGTCAGTCCTCTCATGAAGCTTTTTTTCAAAGTTGCTCCAAAGTTCTCCAAACTTCTGGAACTTCTTACTGAAGTTTACTTGAGCGTCCCAAAGTGTCCAAACGCTACTCCAAGATGGGCTTGGAAATTTGGGACTTCAATTCCCACAATCCACTTGGACAAAACCCTTATAAATACACTGGTAGTACTCCAGGCTGGGGAGTCTTGGTGGTGATGGTCCAGGGGAGCTCCGTTCACCTGTAGCTTGCAGGGAGTCCACTTTTTAGTCCTTTTGAAGCAGGTTTGATACACAGGGCTGTAGTTCCTGATTGTGCAGTAGGCGCAGCCAGTCAGAGTGCACAGACTGGTTGGTGCAAATCAAACTTCTCAACATGTACCAAGTTGTCTTCCTTCAGTTTCAAGCTGCAGATCTGAGAGTTATCTGGGGTCACACAGGAGGGCACTCCTGTCCAATGAGGTGCAGGACAACACCCCAGAGAATGACCATTTCCTTCAAAGTGTGGCACAATTGCCTCCCAGAAAGCACCATTTCTCCAAATTTCAATATAGCTGAAATCTCAGCAGAGAGGGAATAGCTGGCTAAACCAACTTCCAGGATGGCTCATCTCCATAGACTCCCTCCCCCTGACATCTGAACATTCCTTCTTTAAGCCTGTGTCCTGATGGGTTCAGATGGTAGGGGTGCATATTAAATTGGCTTATTCTGCCTGTCTCCTCCTTCTTTTGAGGATCATTGTTTATGAACCCCACCCCTTGCTCTGGCATTCCTATTCAGCAGAACCCTCTCTTCTCAGATTGGCTCTTGCACCCCAGGGGCTACTTATCACCTCACCAAACAGCCTGACTAATCCATTTAACTCTGACCAATCAGGCAGATCACTGTAAGGCTGAATTTTGCCTTTCAGTCAAGAAATTCTTGTCTGTACATTTTAGAATGAATTCAATAATAGGATATTGTTGGATTTATCAATACCATTCTAGCACATCGTTGAATGATATTTCTGGGTTTCCTGGTGGGAATGATTAATTAATAACTTCTTGCCAGGTTAACCTATGAGGCTTGGGATCTGCAATGGGGAAAATTAACTGGGCAATTTTTCCAAACACCAGGGCTTAGAAAACATATTTTATAAGGAACCTGCCTATATCTACAGGACCCCCACCCCTGAAACACCTAGAAGAGACTTTAGGGGTTCTGAATATGTAAACATATTGCAGAGCCTCCCTCCACAGTGCTCCTAGCACAACAGTAGTCTTTGGGAAGCAATTTACTATAAAGGGGGAAGTGAAATGTGCAATTTCACTAAACCCAAGGCATATAAAGCCATTTTTATAAGGGTTCTTCTTATAAATAAATGACCCCTCACCACTGGGACACCTAGTAGAGACCCTCGGGATACCTAATATGCCATAATATTGTAGTTTATTACATTTTAAGTGCCCCAAACACTAAAATATTGTTTGGGCACAATTTCCATGTTAAACGCAGCCCTGAAACACAGGGCTCCTTTTAAACTGACCTCAGGTCTTTGCAGTCCACATGTGCAAGTGCAGAAAAGGCTGCAGGCCTCTAAACTGCCATGCCATATTATATACTAAGGACTTAAAGGCAGTTTTGATGCCCCTGCCCTATTATGTACCAGGGTCTAATAGGGAAGGTCCTGCTAATCATAGGGGTACCCTAACCCATAGTGTACACCAGTGTACGTAGGTGTTTTTCCTCTGTATTCTAAGTGTGTTTTCAGTATTGCACTGGCCCTGGGCTTGGTTAGGGAGAGCCCAGGGACAGTCAGAATCAGTTACCACCAGTACCAGTCAGCAAAAGAAAATGGGGGTGCCCATGGCACAGGATGACTTTGCAATAGGTTCTTTTGTTCCCATTCAGAGAGGATCTGGCTTAACAGTTAGGGCTGGGCAGTTCCTATTGGCACAGGACCAAGAATGATTTGTATAGGGCTTAGTCTAATCTGAGGTAGCATGGTGGGACAAATACATGATGGACTAGGTTGCAGTCTGGAGTAATTACCAGTGACTGAAATCAATTCTTGCATTCCATCCATCACTTATTTTACTTTAAATTTCTGAATGTAATCCACATATTGGCCTTGACATCCTTCTTGGAGTCATAGTTACATGCTTCGCTTGGGCAGACTCCACTTTAGATCTCAAAATCGTGTCCTTGACCTGGGCTTCACTAATGTCATTCAACCATTTCTTCATCCAAGCAGGAATTTGTTTTGACACTGGCTTCCTGTCCCTCAAAAGCTGGAAAGGAGAAACTTCGGTCACTGAGTATGGCTTATGTTTGCAAAACCAAAGCATGATGCGCAGGCTTTCAACACATCACTCTTAATCACCAGGAGCCTTTGAATACCTCACCCAACCCATGGTTCATTCATTCCACTAAACATTGGTTTGCGGTGATAGACTGCAGCAGCAGCGGGGTCCTTGAACTTTACCCACAGCACGAATGTGAGCAGCAGTGGGGGCCTTGATCTTACCTACGACTCTCTGGGGTGGGCCTTTATCCTCCACAGTACAGCTTTCTGTGGGCCAGAGAGTCCAGCGGTGCTAAACACGCATGGGTTGCACCCAGGCAAAAACCGAGCCAATTTGGTGAAGTCATTAAGGCACTGTGTAATTTTTAATGTGGGGGGGGGGGTTTATTTGCCACTTTTTCAACACCTTTTTCATAATTTTGGCCTACCTCCCTTTGAAGTATTAGCTATGGGGAACTGCAAAAACACTCCTGCTTTGTCCACAACCAGCACTACTCTTGATGGGTTCTTGCAGCGGGCTGTTGGCATAATAAGTAAAGAGATTGAACTTGCTGACAGAAGATTATCTCTGTCTCCACCCTCATCTCGCCATATGGTCAGATCAATGGAACTGGTGGCTAGTGATGTGAAGGAACGATGACAACCCCAATCGACAGTTCCGGTTCCACTTTCGCACACAGTTATTGTTAGACCTGGCACCTTGGCGTGAGTCTCCCTTCCATTTTTTGTCGCTGTGCCTCATGTGTTTTTCTGGTGTTAGCTGCTCAGAGCCCTGTACCACTGCCAACCAGTGCCACAGTGCAAGTGCTCCCTATTTAAAATGTATATATTGGTTGGATTCCATGATTGGCTTATTTGGTTTACTGTCAGACCCCAGTAAAGTGCACCAGGAGTGCCCAGGGCTTGTAAATGCAAATGCTGCTGGTGGGCTTGCAGCACTGGTTGTGCACCCACAGAAGCGGCCTAGTAAAATGTGTCTAAGGTCTGCCATTGCAGAACCTGCGTGCAGTCTGGTACTGTCATGCTGACTGGGCAAGTGCACCCACTTACCAGTCCCTAAACCTTCCCTTAACTTCATATTAGTCACCCCTATGGTAGGCCCAAGGGCAGGGTGCATTGTAAGCATAAGGTAGGACAAGCCCTGATGTGTGTGGCATGTCCTAATAGTGAATTACAGCCATTTTCGTTTTTCACTATTGCAAGGCTACCTGTTTCCATAGGCCAGAATGGGCTGTTAGAATTGTTACATCCTATGATCCTAACATACCCAGGGAACATGGTAGAAATTCAAGTTTAGTATGCCTGAACTCAGAATAATAAAATACATCTTTTAGTAAAGTTTATTTTAATATTCTGTGTTTGCAAATACCACTTTTAGAAAGTTGATATTTCGTTGCCTAACCATTTCAGCCCGCCTCTGCTATGATGTGTATCTGCCTGTCTGGTTTGTGTGAGTGACAGGGCTGGGGAAATCCAGAGGGGCAGGGCTAGATAGCCTGGTGGTGAATAGAGAGATTGACATCCAGATGGGTGGGAGGAGTGCACCTGGACTCTGAATAGGGCTGTGCTCTGCCACCACAATGCTGGCTTCACCTCCTGTGGAGCGGCTGATGTCTCTGCCCTGCACCCTGAATAGAAAGTCAGAGTCATGTCAACAAAGTGCTCAGGAACTGGTTTGGACTGGGCAAAGGCCCCTCTACCCCAGAGGAACAAAGGAATTAGGGGTATAAGTATTGGAACCCTGCTCCCAAGAAATTAGATCCTGCTTGACAAGAAGAACCTCTGCCTGAGGAGAAGGAACTGGGAAAGCTGTAAGGAGGAGTACTGTCCCTGACCAGGGGGCTTGGCCTGCAGTGGTTGCCTTGCTGCTGAAGGAGAGGAGAAAGACTACAAAAGACTTTATTTCAACTTGTGCTTAAAAAGATCTCCAAGGGCTTGGAATAGAGCTTGCCTCCTGCTGAAGTCTCAGGAACAACAGACTTCACCCCCCAGCTCCCCAGAGTTCTTTGGAAGTGCCTGCTGCTGTTGTTGGGCCTTCTGAGGGACTGCGTGTCGCAAGGAGCTGGAAGCGCGACTCAAGGAGGAGAAGCGTGCCACCGTCGGATCTGTTGTCGTAAAGTGTGTCCCCGCTGCAGCATCGCATCAAGCGGAAGCATCTCGCATCATCCAGGAAGTGTCTCGCAACGCTGAAGAAGCGTGTCGCCATCGCAGTCATCGTAGCTGACGCATTGCACCGCATCTAGAGAAGAGTCTCGCATCGAGGAAGAAGCGTGTCACCATCGCAGCCATCGTAGCTGTCGCATTGCACCGCATCAAGAAAAGCGCCTCGCATCCACGGAGAAGCGTGCCGCCGTCGGAGCTGCTGTCGTCGCATCACGTAAAGGGGTGTCGCCGCTGCAACATCGCATCGAGCGGAAGCGTCTCGCAAACGTCGGAGAAGATTGCCGCTGCCAAGGCCGCTGTCGTCGCATCGCGTAAAGGGTAATGCCACTGCAGCTGACACGTCGAGTTTTCTTGCAACATCGGAGAAGCGTAACGCATCTGGAAGATCTTCACCTCTTTATTTCTTTGCACCAAAAACTTCATCGCATCAACATCGTTGCAACACTTTCGTTGCCCTGCATGTCGCATCTAAAAGGTACATTGACTTAAAGTGTCGCATTTAAGAACTTAAGAGAACTAAACAAAATTCTACCATCTAAAGTAACAATATTGTGTATTTTTGTCGTTTAAAGGTCTTGTATTAACTCTATATAAAGAATCCTTATTTTTAATATAAAACCTGTGTGGTGTCCATTTGTAGTGTTGTCACTTGGTTACTGTATGTGTTCACAAATGCTTTACACACTGCCTCTGAGATAAGCCTGTCTGCTCGTGCCAAGCTACCAAGGGGGTGAGCAGGGGTTATTTTGGGAGTGTACCCCCTTACCCTGACTAGAGGAAAGGTTCCCTGCTTGTCACAAGTACCTACCTGTGCCAACCAGAGAACACGGATTCTAACATTGGTGGTCAGCGGTGAGGATTCTGGACTTGCATTTGTGACTCATATACAGTGATTGGTGAACACTACTTAGTGAGGGCAGACCTTAACGTAACCAATACTTGTTGGTAGATTTCTTTTTGGGCCTGTCTATTTTTGAGTACTGCCAAGCTTAACCATGGTGGAGAAAGCAGCATCCATAGTCTCTGTTGATAATGAATGGGAATGGGAAGAAGAGAAACTGGAAAGCTACAAAGTATCACAGCTGAAATTCTTTTGCAAAAAATGTAATGTTTCTACTACTGGATGTAAAAACAAGGCAGAGTTCTACAAGGCGCTGAGGGCCTGGGTAGAAGCAAGGAATGCCACGGATGAGGATAATGCAGAGGAACAGCTGGAAGGGCCAATGGGTCCAAGAGGAAGGAGAACCCCTTCCCCTGCCGGTAGCAGTGTTTCTGTTAAAAGTCTATCTCCAGAGGAGTTGGCAGATAAAAGAGAGGGTAGGATGCACGAAATGGAAATGGCAAACCTCAAATTAAATGGACAACTGGAGATGGAAAGCAAAAAGCTGGCTCTGGAAGAGAAAAAAATCCAAATGGAACATGATATGGCTTTGAGGGAATTGGATCTAAAGGCCAAAAGTTTAGAGTCCACTCCCTCTGGTGGCAGCACACCATCAGTGCAGGCAGAATCAAGGGTGTACATACCCAAAGATGTGGTAAAATCATTTTTTTTAAATGATGACATAGGGCAGTGGTTCAAAGCCTATGAAGTAGCCATGTCTTCCCACCGGGTCCCTGAGAAGGATTGGGGAGCGGGGTTGTGGGGACGGTTCCTTAGTGAGGGGCGGGACACACTGCTAGATTTGCCTTGAGATGATTATAATTCTTATCCCCATATGAAGGCAGCTTTGATGACTAGGTATGGGTTGACCCCTGAGTTATATAGGCAAAGGTTCAGGGGTTGCAAAAAGATTCCAAACAGTACGTATTTTGAGTATGTAACTTTTTTTGCAGAGCACTGGATGGTTGGATAAAGGGTAGCAAGGTTGATGATTTCCAAGGGCTTCTTGATTTAATGGCATGGGAGCACTTGTCCAGTAATTGTTTTCCTGAGCTACGCCAGCACCTGATTGATAGTAGGCTGACTAACCCTAGAAAGCTTGCTGAGGAGGCGGACCGCTGGGTCAGTACCAGGGTCCACAGGGGTCCAGTGGGAGACTCCGCTAAAGGTGGGCAGGGTCCCCAGCAGAAGAGTGGGGGGGACAAGTGTAAACAGAGGGAGTTCCCAAGAAGGCCCCAAAGTAATCCCCAAGGGAACCAAGGGAAAGGTTCTCAGCCTCCCCCACCACAGAAACCGACCGGGGCCCTGACAGGTCCGCCTGTTCAAAAGGGGCCCATAAAATGTTACAAGTGTGGTAACATGGGGCATTTTGCCCCTGATTTAAAGTGTCCTTTGTATGGTAAACCAGCACCCACTGGTGCTCCGACCCGGCAGATGGCTAGTGTAGCCTTGGGGGAGGAGAGGGCAGTCCAAGGTGGGTGGGGTCCCGCAGAGATGTCCCTTGTCTCATTAGGAGACTGTGAGATGGTCCCCCAAACCCAGCTGCCTGATAACACTAAGAAATACAGGCAGTGGGTGACCATTAATGGCCGTAGGGTGGAAGCTCTCAGAGATACAGGAGCCAGTGTGACAGCTGTCAAGTGTCACCTGGTGTCTCAAGAGCAGGTGGTCCCAGGAGCATTCTATCCAGTTGTTGCCGCTGACAACACAGAGAGTCACTGCAAGGTGGCCCAGGTTCCCTTTGAGTGGGGGGGGGGGTCTCTGGTACTCTTCAGGTAGCTGTGAGGCCCGCCATGCCTGTAGACTGTCTGTTAGGGAACGACTTGGAGAGCTCACCTTGAGCGAAGGTGGAGCGGAGTGCTCACCTGGAGATGTTGGGTATGCCGGATTGGGCGTGTGTCACCACATGGTCCATGGCAGTAAGTAGAGGTGCTCAAGAGGTCCTGGAGCCTGAGAGGGAGGCCCAGGGACCGGCCTTAGAGAGAAGAGGCAGGGGGTGTGGGAAACCGGCCCCTGAAGTTCCCACGGCCCAGGAGGAAGCAGACCTTGAGGGGGATGCCCTTGAGCCTACCGGGGAACAGATAGCTGAACTGGGGGACCTGCCTGAGCTGACCCATTGGCAGCAGGAAGGACGCCCCTCCAGGGAGGACTTTTGTAAGGCACAGAAAGAATGCCCTTCTCTCGTGGGTATGCGGCAGCAGGCTGCAGACCAGGCCGCAGGTGATCATTCTGGGTCACATTTCATTTACTGGGAGAACGACCTCCTCTATACAGAGCCTAAGGTTGCTGAGCCTGGGTCAGCCCGTGCGCTGGTGGTACCCCAGGACTTCAGAGCCTTCCTACTGGGGCTGGCTCACGATGTGCCATTGGCGGGACATTTGGGGCAGGACAAGACCTTTGAAAGGCTTGTCACCCACTTTTATTGGCCTCAAATGCGCAAGTGTTCAGACACTCACTGCAGGACCTGTCAGACTTGCCAGGCAAGTGGAAAGAGTGGGAGGAAGCAGAAGGCTCCTCTCCAGCCATTCCCTGTGGTCGGTACCCCATTCCAGCGAGTGGGGATTGACATTGTGGGGCCACTGGACCCCAGGACAGCCATGGGCAACTGGTTTATCCTGGTCCTGGTGGACCATGCCACCCGGTACCCGGAAGCCATCCCTCTGAGGACATTGACGGCCCCCGTGGTAGGACGTGCACTGATGGGAATTTTCTCCCGAGTGGGATTCCCTCTAGAGGTGGTGTCTGACCGGGGTTCCAATTTCATATCCAGTATATGAAATCCCTTTGGCAAGAGTGTGGTGTAACCTACAAGTTCACCACACCTTATCACCCCCAAGGAAACGGGTTGATTGAGAGATTCAACCGTACCCTCAAGGGCATGATAATGGGTCTGGAAGAACCCATGAGGCGTAAGTGGGACGTCCTCTTGCCATGCCTTCTCTTTGCGTACTGTGAGGTTCCACAGAAGTCTCTAGGGTTCAGCCCCTTTGAGCTCCTGTATGGCCACCCAGTGAGAGGACCTCTAAGTCTGGTCAAGGAAGGCTGGGAGCAATCTCCCAGGAAACCTCCCCAGAATGTATATAGCTACATGCTGGCCTTCAGAAATCAGACTAGGTGATTCAGGCAACTTGCTGAGGCAAATCTGGAAGCCAGCCAGGAGGAGATGAAGCGGCGGTACGACCAGAATGCCACTATGGTAGAGCTTCAGCCTGGGCAAAAGGTGTGGGTCTTGGCCCCCGTGAAGCCTTGTGCGCTCCAGGATAAGTGGACCGGTCCGTTTGAGGTTGTGGAGCGCAAGAGTCCAGTTACCTATTTGGTGGACTTGCGGTCTCCAAGGAACCCCTCAAGGGCCCTTCATGTCAACCGCCTCAAGCCCCACTTGGAGAGGTCCCAAGTGGGCATGCTCTTGGCAACAGATGCTGGGATGGAAGAAGAGACCAAGTCTCTTCCTGACCTCCTGTCAGCCCAGGAGCAAGATGGGTCAGTGGATGGTGTCATCCTCTCTTTCGCCCTGACCCCTACGCAACAGAATGATTGTCGCCAGCTGCTGGGACAATTTTCTGATCTGTTTTCCCTGGTTCCCGGTGTCACTGATTGGTGCGTCCATGATGTGGACACTGGGCATAGTACACCTGTGAGGCACAAGGCCTACAGGGTGACTGACAGGGTGAGGGCATGCATCAAGGAGGAGGTCTCCAAGAAGTTTGCACTCGGGGTAATTGAGTCCTCCAGCAGTCCTTGGGCCAGCCCAGTGGTCTTAGTCCCAAAGGCTGCAGGGCCAGGACTGACACACACACCATCCCCAGAGCTGATGAGCTCATAGATCAGCTAGGGGCTGCCAACTACCTCAGCACGTTTGATTTAACGTCTGGGTACTGGCAGATCGCCTTGACCGAAGGGGCCTAAGAGGTCAGCATTCTCCACCCCAGATGGGCACTACCAGTTCCGGGTTATGCCCTTTTGGATGAAGAATGCCCCTGCCACCTTCCAGAGGTTGGTCAACCAGGTGTTGGTTGGACGGGACTCGTTCAGTGCAGCCTACCTGGAGGTCATCGCAGTGTTCAGCTCCACTTGGGAAGAACACCTGCGCCACCTCTGGGAAGTGTCGATGGCGCTGCGGAGGGCAGGCCTCACGATCAAGGCGAGTAAGTGCCAGATCGGGCAGGGTTCCGTGGTGTACTTGGGGCACCAGTTTGGGAGCGGCCAGGTGGCGCCCCTTCTACCCAAGATAGAAACCATCCTGAATTGGGAGGTGAGAGCCTTCCTAGGTCTCACCGGGTACTACAGGAGGTTTGTCAAGGGGTATGGCAACATTGTTGCCCCCTTGACAGCGCTGACGTCTAGGAAGCAGCCCAGGAAAGTGATTTGGACTGACACCTGTCAGAAAGCTTTTGAGGCCCTGAAAGCTGCTATCTGCACGGCGCCCGTGCTCTTGGCTCCCAACTTCTCCAAAGAGTTTATCGTTCAGACAGACACTTCAGAGCATGGTGTGGGGGCTGTTCTTTCACAGATTAATGAAGAGGGCCTAGATCAACCTGTAGCCTTCCTTAGCAGGAGGTTACTTCCACGGGAACAGAGATGGAGTGCTATTGAGCGTGAGGCATTTGCTGTGGTCTGGGCGCTGAAGAACCTAAGACCCTACCTGTTTGGGTCTCACTTCCAGGTTCAGACAGACCACATGCCCCTCAGATGGTTGATGCATATGAGGGGTGAGAATCCAAAGCTGTTGAGGTAGTCCATTTCCCTACAGGGTATGGATTTCACGGTGGAACATCGCCCTGGTACAGATCACGCCAATACTTACGGTCTGTCCAGATTTTTCCGCCTTAGTGATGAGGAACTCCCTGGGGTAGGGTAGTTCTCCCCACATTTCAGTTGGAGGGGACACGTGTTAGACCTGGCATCTTGGCGTGAGTCTCCCTTCCACTTTTTGTCGCTGTGCCTCATGTGTTTTGCTGGTGTTAGCTGCTCAGAGCCCTGTGCCACTGCCGACCAGTGCCACAGTGCAAGTGCTCCCTATTTAAAATGTATATGTTGTTTGTATTCCATGATTGGCTTATTTGGTTTACTGTCAGACCCCAGTAAAGTGCACCAGGAGTGCCCAGGGCTTGTAAATGCAAATGCTGCTGGTGGGCTTGCAGCACTGGTTGTGCCACCCACATAAAGTAAAATGTGTCTAAGGTCTGCCATTGCAGAACCTGCGTGCAGTCTGGTACTGTCATGCTGACTGGGTAGGCCCAAGGGCAGGGTGCATTGTAAGCATAAGGTAGAACAAGCCCTGATGTGTGTGGCATGTCCTAATAGTGAATTACAGCCATTTTCGTTTTTCACTATTGCAAGGCTACCTGTTCCCATAGGCCAGAATGGGCTGTTAGAATTGTTACATCTTATGATCCTAACAGACCCAGGGAACATTGTAGAAATTCGAGTTTAGTATGCCCGAACTCAGAATAATAAAATACATCTTTTAGTAAAGTTTATTTTAATATTCTGTGTTTGCAAATACCACTTTTAGAAAGTTGATATTTGCTTGCCTAACCATTTCAGCCCACCTCTGCTATGATGTGTATCTGCCTGTCTGGTTTGTGTGAGTGACAGGGCTGGGGAAACCCAGAGGGGCAGGGCTAGGTAGCCTGGTGGTGAATAGAGAGATTGACATCCAGATGGGTGGGAGGAGTGCACCTGGACTCTAAATAGGGCTGTGCTCTGCCACCACAATGCTGGCTCCACCTCCTGTGGAGCGGTTGATGTCTCTGCCCTGCACCCTGAATAGAAAGTCAGAGTCATGTTAACAAAGTGCTCAGGAACTGGTTTGGACTGGGCAAAGGCCCCTCTACCCCAGAGGAACAAAGGAATTAGGGGTATAAGTATTGGGACCCTGCTCCCAAGAAATTAGATCCTGCTTGACAAGAAGAACCTCTGCCTGAGGAGAAGGAACTGGGAAAGCTGTAAGAAGGAGTACTGTCCCTGACCAGGGGGATTGGCCTGCAGTGGTTGCCTTGCTGCTGAAGGAGAGGAGAAAGACTACAAAATACTTTATTTCAACTTGTGCTTAAAAAGATCTCCAAGGGCTTGGAATAGAGCTTGCCTCGGGCTGAAGTTTCAGGAACAACAGACTTCACCCCCAGCTCCCCAGAGTTCTTTGGAAGTGCCTGCTGCTGTTGTTGGGCCTTCTGAGGGACTGCGTGTCGCAAGGAGCTGGAAGCGCGACTCAAGGAGGAGAAGCGTGCCGCCGTCGGAGCTGTTGTCGTCGCATTTCGTAAAATGTGTCCCCGCTGCAGCATCGCATCGAGCGGAAGCGTCTCGCATCATCCAGGAAGTGTCTCGCAACGCCGAAGAAGCGTGTCGCCATCGCAGCCATCGTAGCTGACGCATCGCACTGCATCAAGAGTTAAGTCTTGCATCGAGGAAGAAGCGTGTCGCCATCGCAGCCATCGTAGCTGTCGCATTGCACCGCCGTCGGAGCTGCTCTCGTCGCATCGCGTAAAGGGGTGTCACCGCTGCAACATCTCATCGAACGGAAGCGTCTCGCAAACGTCGGAGAAGAGCTCAGCTGCCAAGGCCGCTGTTGTCGCATCACGTAAAGGTTGACGCCGCTGGAGCTGACGCATCGAGTTGAGTCTTCTCGCAACATCGGAGAAGCATAACGCATCTGGTAGGTCTTCACGTCTTTATTTCTTTGCACCAAAAACTTAATCGCATCAATCTCGTTGCAACACTTTCGTTTCCCTCCGTGTCGCATCTAAAAGGTACATTGACTTAAAGTGTCGCATTTAAGAACTTAAGAGAACTAAGCAAAATTCTACCATCTAAAGTAACAATATTGTGTATTTTTGTCATTTAAAGGTCTTGTGGTAACTCTATATAAAGAATCCTTATTTTTAATATAAAACCTGTGTGGTGTCCATTTGTAGTGTTGTCACTTGGTTACTGTATGTGTTCACAAATGCTTTACATACTGCTTCTGAGATAAGCCAGTCTGCTCGTGCCAAGCTACCAAGGGGGTGAGCAGGGGTTATTTTGGGAGTGTACCCCATTACCCTGACTAGAGGAAAGGTTCCCTGCTTGTCACAAGTACCTACCTGTGCCAACCAGAGAACCCGGATTCTAACAGTTATGCTTGATCATTATGTCAACAACCCTGCTACTTGTGACCAACCTCTTAATCAGAATATAGGAGAGGAAGAAAGACTGATTTTTAAGGGAGGAAAAATCAAAAGAGTAGAGGATTATACAAATAAAAAAAAACAGCATCTTGCTCCCCAAAAAAACTTGTTAGGCTTTGGTCAACCAGAGAATAGCCTGACTAACCAGGTGGGTGATGGTTGGGCTTTACATTCTCTTGAGGAGCTCTACTCTTTTATCACAAATCCTCTTTCAGACATTCTGAAACCCATCATTTTTCGCCTGGGGAAAATTGAAGATCGACTCTTACTTTTTGGGGAATACTGCTGAAGAGAGGCGAAGCACAAGCTCCTCCAGGGCCATTTTAGTAAACCAGAAACCTGATTATTGTCAACTAAAATAAGTTAGGGCTCTAGACTTGCCATTCAATGGTGCAATATTCCCCTCACATAATGATATTTAACAACTCAGCCATAGCACTCAAATGCCCATTGCCAAACAGAACACTCGGGGAGTTGGGGTCACAGACTTATCAGTCGCAGCTCAAGCTTATCAGTGGAATAAATCCAACTATCCCCACCTTTTAAAGACATTTTTGAAAACCTGCATCTACCTCCTGACAGCACCCCATATACTCTGGTCCTTGTGGGTGTCCCACCTTTGACAGAAGGTTAGTACGAGGCTTGCCAAAGTTTCATTAATAAAGCTGCACATTGGTGTATGAGGAATACAGACTGTCACCCATAAATCATTAGTGAAGTAATAATTGCCTGTAGAGTAAGTTGGGTTGGCCCCACTATGAAATCTGATGAAGGGGATTGTGAAGTCTTACATTTATAAAATCCTGAGTGTGTCTACTTTTTATTATCATGCCTGAATAGTGTAAATGCAAATTCTTGTACAATAAAGGCACATCCATTAGGATACTTTGACCCTCTCTTCCATAAGGTTACATCCCTAAAGCCCGATACAGTTGATACAGCCCAGCACAGAGACCTTTGAATAGTCTATTATTTTCATCATCTTTTACCCATTTTTAATTGGTTTGAAGCACTAGCAGGGCTCACAGAAAATGATTGACGCCTGGTGCCAATCACCAAAGAAGGTAAAACTGCAGTAAATGAGGCGCCAGATGTTCTTATTAATTATCAGCAAACTGAGAAAGCTGAAGTGGGCAATGTGGGAACTGGCATCATTTGCCTCTATCGTTTACTCGTCAGCTCTAGCAAAAGTGTTAGTTGATGGTGTGATGCTTGACAGCCCTGATCCCCCTTTGCAATGCTGTCCTGAAAAATTGCTAGAATTCGTAAGAAGCTGGGTAACGTGGATTGGGTGGGATACATTTCCAGTTTTGGATATTGTTCCTATTGTTGCCAAGCGAACCCTGCTACATCAGGAAGGGCGAAGGGTGGCTTGGCAGTGCTCATACCTGTTAAACTTGTGTGGATGAAAGTTAAACCTGTATGTTCTTCCCCTGGTATCAATTATTTTTACTTTCAAGCTTTGGCATTGTGGATTTACTACTTGTATTTGTTTTTTTAAAGTTTAATAAGCTTTATTGAATCATAAAATATCAATACAATACAACATAGGCTTAAAGAATAACAATGTAAAGGGTGACTTGTAAGCAAAACAGAGTAGGCAGCAAAATCAGAGGAGAAAGCTGTTTACATTTTTAGGGGAAAAAAGGGAAAGGAAAAAGGATGGATGGGGGAAAGAAGGGGTAGAACATATGTTTCATAAATGTCAAATAAATAGCAATATTATGCTCTAAAAATCATAAGATATAAAAAACAAGTTAACTGCTGAATAAAAAACTTTGCCAACTATTAAAGAAACAGAAAGAGAGAATAAAGAGGAAGGGATTCAGGGGGGTTGGAAATTTTCAGAATGATGATGAGAAACAGTATTGATTGAAACCTTATTAAGTAGTTAATGTCAACCAAAACACATCTCTGTTTACATGTGGATTACATTGAGAAGCATGAGCAACATCTAACCTGTGATAATGACACACAGTATTCCATCATGACTTAGTTGAAAGTTTGGTCAAACATTTCCAGTTCATCGTAATTTGTTGAAATGCTAAATCCAACATGAGATCAAACAGCCCTTTTTCATAGGATGGCAAAGTGATAGATTCTGATAAACTTCCCTTAAAGAGAAGAAGAGTGGACATGGGAGTATGTATCTTAAAAATGGTGGATAATCGAGCACCAATTTGTGTCCAAAAAGAAACTACAGGGGGGGCATAAAAAAAGAAGATGCAAAAGGCCTGCTGATAGAAAATCACAGGACCAACATTTCTTATTATTTATGTGTGTGAAATTAGCTATAGAAATGGGAGTGAAATATAATCTATGATATAGAAAGAACATAGATTGAGTAGTGGAAGCGGATCTCGAGATCCTCAGCGACCGAGCCCATATCCTATTCCAAATATCAGTGCTCCATTGAAAATCTAAGTTAGATTCCCAAGCGAGTTCCACCTCAGTCTTGGCTCGTTCTGGATTCGTGGAATAAAATAATTTAGAATTAAGGAAGCTTTTGGAAGTGATGCCAAAATTTTAAGAAGTGACTCCTGAGTAGTTGAAGATTCATCAGAAGGAAGGGAGAAGAATTAGTTCCATAAGTATAGAAAATGTATATAAAAATGAATGAGGACAATTGAATGTAGTTTGAAAAACAGGAAAAGAACAGGGAAAAGTACTGTCAAACGAGTCCTTGACCAAGGTAACCCCCTTATTCTCCAAGAGGACCAGTACAGAGGTCTAATATTAATGGTGATAAGACGATTATGCCAAAGAGAAGAATGTATAAAAGTATTTCACGAGATTATTTTTGGTTGAAAATGGGGTCTTAACAATGAGCAGGTGTGTTTAAACAGTGGAAGGGATATGAGGGCATTCTTGGCAGTAAAAGATAGAACTTCGTTAGTCGAAAAAGGGGTAAATTGACCGCATTCAATATTGACCCATAGCAGAGTAAAGGGATAAGGTTCCATAAGAAGCCAATGAGAAGCTTGTTTTAAGCAGAAAGCCTTATGATTTAGCAGCAAATCTGGAAAATGTACCCCACCAACAAGCCTCAGTTTTCTGAGATGAAATAAGGAAATTCTGGGCTTTTTAATTTTCCATAGAAATTTGGAAAGAGAAGAGTCTATTCTTTTAAAAAAGGTGATGGAAATAGGGACCAGAATCATTGAAAAGTAATATAGTAGAATTGGAGTGATCATCATCTTAATGGAGTCAAGACGACCCCACCAAGAGCGAAAAAGAGGGTTCCAGGAAGAGAAAAGTTAGGAAATTCGATCTAGAGCAACATTCATGTTTAATTTAACCAATTCCATAATAGAGTTGGAAAACCAAATACCTAGATAATTGATTTTAGAGCTGTTCCAATGAAAGCCAGTAGAATCAAATTGTTGTTTGAGACAAAATTTGGAAATAGGTAAAACTTCTGTCTTATCAGAGTTAATCTTATAACCTGTCACTGCTGAGAAATCAGAGATTTCTTGTAATAATGAAGGGATAGAGGAATCTGGATTGGAAATGAAGAGTAAAATATCATCAGCATAAGCAGACAATTTCAGATGATGATCTCCATATGGGAATCCAGAAATAGAGGAGTTATGACGAATACAAGAAAGAAAAGGCTCAAGAGATAAAACAAATAAAAGGGGAGATAGTGGACATCCCTGCTGAAGAGAGAAATGCTGTGGGATTTAACCATTAATGATGGTGGAAGCAGAGGGAGCAGAATAAAGGATGGAGATAAGAGAAATGAATTTAGCACCAAAACCATGCTATCGGAGAGATTTAAACAAAAAAGACCAGTCCACCCTATCAAAGGCTTTTTCTGCATCAATGGAGATCGCCGCAAGAGGAAAGGGTAGAGAAGAAGCCTTATTTAGTACATTAAAAAATAGACGAGAGTTATCAGAGGTTAGTCTACCCTTGACAAATCCACATTGTTCTGGGCCTATTAAATGAGGGAGAACAGATTCAAGGTATAATGCTAAAAGTCTGGCAAAATCTTATAATCAACATTTATCAAAGAGATGGGGCGGTCATTTATGCAAAATTTGGGATCTTTGCCATCTTTATGAATAAGACAAATAGAAGCCTCTAGAAAAGTACCACTTGCTGCACCTGTGGAGCAAAAATGTTGAAAAATTTGAAAGAGTTTTGGTAGTAACAAGTTGGAGAAATGAAGATAAAATTCTACCGAAAAACCATCAGGACCAGGGGATTTATTTTTCTTTAAAGAGTTCAAGGATGAGGAAATTTCTTGAAGTGAAAGATCTCTGTCTAAAGAGGCGAAATCTAGATCTGAAGAGGAAGGAGGAGGAATAGTACTGAGATTTTCATCAATGATTGAGTCAGATGGGGGTGACTCTGGAGTGTATAAAACACTATAGAATTTAGTAAACTTGTCTGATATATCTTGATCCTTGAAAAGATATTTACAATCCATTGATTGAATAGAATCCATTAGTGTTCTCTCTTTTCTAGATTTTAAATAATTAGCAAGGAGTGTGCCAACTTTATTTCGACCCCCATAATATCTGGCACTACCTTGGAGCAAAGTGAAGGAAGCATTGTTGGTAGAAATTTTATTAAACTTCATCTTTGCAAAAATAAGTTCCTGCAGAGTGGAATCCGATGAGGAAGTACAAAACTGATGTTCTAAGTGTTTAATGGAAGACAATAAAGCTTTATGTTAATTGGAGGTCTGTTTTGTTTTCTTAGAGACAAAATCTATAATGAAAACTCGAGCAGTGGCTTTAAAACTATCCCACACTGAAACAGGGGATATAGAAGAATCTTCATTAACAGAAAAGAATTCTAAGGCAAAAGAGGTGAAGGAAGAGGAGAAAAAAGGATCTTGTAAAAGATAATTATTAAATCTCCACCTAGAATTTTTAGAGCGGGAAGGGAGTAAGTCAAAGGCAACAACCACTGGAGTATGATCCGAAATCAAAATGGGCTCGATCGAAGAGGAAACGAGATTCTGGGCCAAGGATTGAGAAAGAAATATATAATCAATCCGGGAAAGGCATCCATGTGGAGGGGAAAAAAAGAAAATTCTGATTGATCTGGATTGCATAGTCTCCGGGCATCAACAAGATGAGTCTGTGTGATAGTATTGAGAAATTGTTTGTGAGTTTATGAGGAATGAAATGTACCTGGGATTTGCAATCAATAAAAAAGTCCATAACTTGATTGCAATCACCTCCAAGAATAAAAAATTCATCTTTATATTGAAAAAACGTATCTGTAACAGTGGGCCAAAAAGAGGGATCAGGTTGAGTTGGGCCATAAAGGTTAAACACAGTGAGAGGGATATTATTAATTAGTAGTTTGACCAAAATCCACCTACCATCAGAATCAATATCTTGTGTTACAACAGAGCATTTCAACTTTTTATGGCATAAAATAGCAACTCCATTTTTTTTGTATTTGTAGGAGATACTAATACTGAGCCAACCCAATTACACTTGAGTTTAAGAGCTTCAGCCTCAGATAAATGAGTTTCTTATAATAAGACTAAATCAGGTTTATAAGAGGCCAGATGTGAAAGAATTCTCTGCCTCTTTATAGGATTATTAAAACCCTTTACATTCCATGTAATAACTCTGAATGAAAAAGACTAACATTAGATATATAGCAATGTCATATTGAAAAATGCAAATGAGCATAAAATGAAGAAAGAGCATGTGAAATAGGAAGAGAAAGAAATATTAGGAATAAAGCCATAGAATATAGAAAAAAGAGGGAAGTGAAGAAAACTACATAATCATCAAGTGGCAATAGAGGAAGAAGCAAATGAAAATGAAAAAGAAAAAGACAAGAGAAAAAGAAAAAGGGGTCAAACAGAAGAAGAAAAGGGAATAGTATATCCATTAGAAAACAGGAAGAGAAAAGGAGAAGAGGGATGAAGGAAAGAGAACAAGACCAAGAAGAGACAGTACATATCCAAAAAGGATGACTGAAAGAACATAGCTGAGGGGGACAAATAGCGATACACTGGGGCGAGAACGACACACGAAAAGATGAAAAGCCCAAATTTGGGGAGTCTGGACCGCATCAGGGATGTGGAAAGGAAACGGATCATATGTATGTGAACATAAACGAATAAGCCTGTAGGGATATACAAAAGAGAGCAAACAATCAACATCAGGTAAAACATGAAAAGTTGCAAGGCCAGCAAACAGAAGACAAGGAATAAAACGAACCTGAGCAACAAATGGAATTTTAAGTAAACAACATTAGAAAAACTGAAAAAATAAATAGATAATACACCGCGACAACAAGAAATAGACAACTAATGAACCATTAGAGGGATCAGCAAGGTCCATGACATAACTAGAAAAATTCTAAAAAACTGCTACACTAAGTAAACAGAAGAGTCAACCATTTGAAGAACCAGCAATGTCCATATCACTTGTAGTATGGGAGCGAATAAAGTTCTTAAATTCCGCAGGATCTTGAAAGGACCAGGTCTGATTTTGAAAGGTCACTTTAAAAATGAAGGGATGAAAAAGTCCATATCGAGCGGCAAGAGAGCGTAGGGGTGCTCGAAGATTAAGGAATTCCTTCCTTCTGGCTTCCATAGCATTAGAGACATCTTGAGAAAGAAACACCTTCTGACCAAGCCAAGAAATTTGTTGTTTGACTCTAGCTGCAGAGAGGATTGAAAGCAAGTCAGTAAACCTCAAGAAAAAAATGATGGCTCCACTTGGTTTGACCGGAGATGTAGAAAGTGGAGGACGGGGACCAAGTCTGTGAGCTCTCTGGATACTGAGGGACGTAGAAGAAGGCATATCTAAGAGCTTCGGTAGAAAGGAGGAAAAAAAGGAGACAGGATCATTGCCTTCCAAAGCTTCAGGCAATCGATAAATACGTAGATCGTTCCTCCTATTACTATTTTCCAAATCCTCAGTATGTTGTTGAAGATGACAAACCTCCTTTTCTAAAGAAGAAAGTCTCTGAGAGTCACCTTGGACTACTGAAAGTTGCTGTTCCATTGAAGATACTCTACTCTCCACTGTAGACCACTTTTCCTCTAGGAATTGCATTTTGCTGTTTTTTTCCTCTACAAACGGGCGTAATGCGCGGATTTCCTCCAACAACATCTCCAAGGAAATGGGAGGTGGCTACTTGTCGGGAGAGGGAGGATCATGCTTTAGAGTTTCGAAGATGAAGAAGGCAGAGAAGATTTATTAGTGGTAGACTGTGATGAGGAATAGCGATTGGAAGCAACACCAGCCATCGTTTCTGCGATACAAGATGAATTTAGTGCCTGAGAAGGAAGTGAAGTTGTCGATGAAGTGCGTTGTTTAGGTACAAAAACAAATTGTGGTTCACGCAGTCTTCCCATAAGTAAGGGTCACTCAAGTAGCACGGCGTCCGTTGCACGACCTAAGCAGCATCCGTAGCTTCTAAACTGCACTGAAAGAATAATGTAGAGCGACCACTTATGGAGATTAAAAACATCATGGATAGAAAAGATAGTCATGAACAAGGCATATCTGAGGAACCAGCAAAATGACGTATTCAAAATTGTAGCAAAGAAAGTAGATGCAGCAATATCTATTTAAGAAGGTCATAAGAGCTCCAAGTATACTTTGAAAAAGTGAGGTGAACCTTGAAGAGCGGAACGTTGTATATGGTTTATTGAATCAGCTGATGGAGTAATAAAGATAAAATGGTGGGCTCACTGAGGCGAGCAAGAGTCGAATGAAATGACCAAAAAAAATCGCACTACAAAGGACATGAGATTCCCTACTCTTAGTGGACTTGCTGCGTATAATAAAGTTATCCAGCTATATAGCGTTAGAAAGTGAGGAAACGATGAAAGTACATGATCGCTTTAGCGGAGGAGCCGGCATGTATCTAAAATGACGGGCACGTTGAGGTAAATCTGCCAGCAGCAAAAATGAATATAAGCGCAGCTCGCTCAATGCTGCAGACGAGCTCACCAGGGTCCTGGCATGTTCCGGTTGCGATGAGGGTGATTATCCGATGGCAATAGGTGCAGAAAACGCACCTGCGGGTTACGAAGAATCCCGATGCAGCAGAGCTTCTCCGTCAGGTGGCCATCTTGACCGGTGCTGTGGCCACGCCCCCCTACTTGGACATTTTTATTATAACAATTTTGATCCGTCCAACCCTTATGTGATTGACAAGTTGCAGGAGGAAATAAGTAAGGTAACATCATCTAGTTTGGATTTTGTGGTATACGAAATTAAATTGTTCATTTTGTAATCTTAGTTGTTCATGAGTATGTGGTGTTGAAAATAAGAATGGTCAGCCAGTGTCCCATTTTACCCATTTGGTCCATATGGATGCGTAAAATGTGTAAAATTGTATTGTGTGATCTCAAATGGTCTGATCCCTATAAATAATTGTGTTGGTGATCGTCTTATGCAATATCTAACTTTTGTGGGGGAAGGTCATGTAAGCACAATTGATTTCATTGCGTGGGATTTTAAAATCTTGCCAGACTGCGCTAGTGATCATAATCCTTTAGTAGCAAACACATTTAAATCTAGTTCCACAAATTAAGAAAACCCCTGGTCTTTCTATATAATATAACCTGAATAAAGGCCTTAGGCTGCAATGGGATCAGGTGAACCCACAGGACTATGAGACTAAAGTCATCCGTGAGAACCCTGATTCAATTAATAGTTGCCTGAATCAGGAGGGTGCTCCTGTGGCTTTAGTACGGGATTTTGAATTGCTTGGTACAGCTATCGCCTGGGCCCTGCTAGTAAAAGCAAAAGACCCTCCAACAATGTGTCACCTGTGCCATGGTTTAAAAGTGCCATGCGCAGAAGCACATATAGATTTAAGGAGCCCTGCATACTATACTGTGTAATAACAGAACTATACCGTGTAATAACATAACTATACCGTGCCTAACAAAAAAACCAAAAAAAGTGTCCTCATGTAACGTAACTGGTACTATGTAAAGCACTCTGATACCTGATTGGATTTGTGTCAAGTTTGCGCTATATAAAACTCTGCTGCAAGCGCGCAACCAAGATGGCCGCGTAGGTGCGAGGCTCCCGAGGACCTCCACGACCTCCTACGAATATCCTGACATTATCCTGCCCTGGATGAGGGGACTAGGTTGGTGAACCTGAGCTGAGGTGGCACCCGTTTCCCGCTTCCGAATCGGACCTCGGACACCGGAGTGAGCACCGATTGAAGTGTGCGGCCTTCCCCTCGCCGGACCCCGGATTTGCGCAGTGGGGTGATCCAGTGACAAAGTGAACAACAGCGGCAGGCAGGGCCTGGCGACTCGCGTGCCCCGCACTTTCACTTTCGCTTTCGCACCACCTTGTTGTCTCTGCAAGGTTGGGTCGCGGAGCTCTTGGTGTTGGTGTGGTGTGGCCTTGCTGGGAGACCCTGCCTGCCTGCAGGCTGTGATCCACCCCGCTGCCCCGAGGGGGCCCCCCCGGAGCCTGTGTCTGCTTTCCTGCCCTACTCGACGTGGCTGGTGCGACTGGGAGACTGGCGGCCATGGCCACGAAACAAGATGGAGACCGGGTAAAGACCAAATCGACCCGGCGCGGCGCCGTCCATCAGGCCAACAGTATGGACCGCTATACCCTCCAGAAGGGATCGCCCGATGGACCGCGCAAGCCCCCTGAGAGTCCTCCTGATGCCCCAGACCTGCCCGCAGATTTGACTCTGCGAGATGTTATGGGCGCCATTGCCGAGATGAAGGCCTCGGTGGGCCAGCGGTTTGATACACTGGCGCAGAAGATTGACTCGGTCCTTGTGGATGTTGGCCTGGTGAGGGCCGATCTTTCCAAAACCAATGACCGAGTAGATTCTTTGGCCCACACCGCATCGGGCCTAACGACAGATGTGGCGGCCTTGCAAACGGAGGTGCGCCGGCTTAGTCGGGCGACGGCGCTAATGGATCGACGCCTGGAGGACTCCGAGAGTCGGGCACGGAGGAACAACATCCGCATTATCGGGGTGCCCGAGGGACGCGAGGAGGCGGCGGCGGATCTTTTTGTGGAGGACCTGATTGCTACCCATCTCCAGCCACGGGGGCTGAGCAAATTCTTCGCTGTGGAGAGGGCTCACAGGGTTCCCAGGGGTCGGCCGAATGTCGGAGCCCCTCCGAGACCTCTCATCGCCTGGATTTTCAATTTTCGGGATAGAGACGCTATCCTGCAAACCTCCAGACTGCATGGACTGGTCAAGCTAGACAATATGGAGGTTAATTTCTATCCTGATTTCACTCCAGCGGTCCAGAAGCAGAGACTGAGCTTCCTAGGTGTCAAACGCCGTCTTCGGGACCTAAACCTCAAGTATGCCATGCTTTTCCCGGCCAAGTTGCGTGTGGAGGTGGATGGTCGCACGCATTTCTTTGATCGTCCCGAGGCGGCCGGGGACTGGCTGGATACTCTGCCCGGGGATCGTGATCGGGGGGACGGGGGGGGGGGGTGGCGGGGGGAGACGGCACGCTGGATCAGGACTGAGGGTCTCATAATGGGCCTCACTCTGGACGAAAATGATGCCACTTTTAATTCTGCGTCAGTTTTTTGTAAGTTCCCCTCCTATGGAGGTTGTGTTGGGTCTCTTGGGGGTTCTCCCTCCTCCTCTAGGGGGCTTAGTTAGTCTAACTACACATGGGGCGACAGGCACACTGCACGTTGGGGGGGCTGTTTGGGCTCATGCAGGGGTGCAGGGAGGGGGGAGTTCTGTTGGGGTGGGTGGGTAGGGATGGGGTGTTGGTCGTTTTTACCACAAGGCAAACGTATTCTTGTGTTGGTTTTAAAGTGCTCTCCGGGGTACGAATGATGGCTTTTGTATATGATGGGGGGTAGGGAACTAACTTTGTTATCCTGGAATGTGAATGGACTGGGGGACAGGATCAAACGGGGTGTGGTCCTGCAATTTTTGAAGCGAATCTCGCCTGATGTAGTCTTTCTGCAGGAGACACACCTCATTGGTAACTCCTTCTGCGCCATGAATCGGCGTGGCTATCGCCTAGTGGCTCACTCGGGCTTTACGTCCGGCTCACGGGGTGTGGGCATCATGGTGAAGAACTCGCTCCCGTTGGAGATTGATGAGGTGCTCCACGATGATAGGGGACGCTATACGGTCTTGGTGGGAAGACTGGAGGGCAAAGTGGTTGTCTTTGTGTCAATATACATCCCACCGGGGCTGCAGTCGACCACTTTTGCGGACCTTGGTCGCCTTCTCCTTGGCCTTCCGGGGGGGCTTTTGGTTGTGGGGGGGGATTTCAATGCGGTGGTATCTGGATCTTTGGATCGTCACCCCCCTAGGGACCTCCCCCGGGCACAGGCGTGGCTCCCCGGCCTCTTAGATACATTTGGATTAGTGGACTGCTGGCGTTTAAAACACCCCGCGCAGCTACAGTATACTTTCCACTCGGGAGCCCATGGTAGTCTCTCACGACTAGACTATGTCCTTGTCCCGGCGGCCTATGTTGGGAGGGTGGGAGAGGTACGCCATTTGCCACGAGGTATTTCGGACCACTCCCCGCTCCTACTGCACTTTGATGTCTTTCCGAGGGGTGAGGGTAGGGTGGTCCCAATCAATCCTTGGTACCTGCGCGACCCCTCCATTCGCGCTGCATTGATTAAATCCCTTCAGCGATATTTTGATGAGAATGTGGGGTCTGTGCCTTCGGCCATACCGCTATGGGAGGCCTTCAAGACAGTACTCCGAGGAGAGGCCCTATCCCTCATTTCCCATGCCCGGAGGCGCGAGCGGGAGGAGGTGACCCGGATGGAGGCTGAAATAGCCGAGTTGGAGGGGAATTTAGAAGGTGGGGTGACGGATGCTGCATTACATGTCCTCCAACTCAAGCAGGCGGCCTACAGGGCCCTCGTCACGGAGGCGGCCAGGGGCCTCAGTAGAGAGCAACAGGGGCGTTTGTATGATGTGGGTGATAAGGCTGGTAAGCTTATAGCGTGGTTGGACAAAAAAGAGAGAGCGAATCGTGTGGTCCCGCTGATTGAGAAAACGGATGGTGTGTGTGTGACTGAGCCAGAAGAAATTGTCTCCTGCTTTGCGGATTATTTCCATGGGGTGTATTCCCCGGTGTCTCCCTGCTCGGAAGAGGATTCCCTCGCCCTGCTCAGTGATATTGCGCTGCCCTCCCTTTCTGGGGAGGACAGGGTGTCGTTGGACGCCGCTCCCACCTCCGACGAGATCGCCCTCGCCATACGCTCGGTCGCTTCCGGCAAGGCCATGGGTCCGAATGGTCTCCCTATCGAGTTGTATAAGTTACGACCGGATACGCTGGCACCCCACCTCCGGGCTATGTTCCTGGCGGCACACTCGGTGGGCTCCCTCCCGCCGGACCAGCGTCTGGCTACAATCGTGGTCATCCACAAGGAGGGGAGACCTCGGAACCGGGTTACATCCTATCGGCCCATTTCGCTGCTGAATGCGGAGCCCAAGATTCTCGCTAAGGTACTGGCCAATCGGCTGGTCGGCGTGGTGGGCGATTTGGTTCATCAGGACCAGTCTGGCTTTATTCCTCATCGCAACACGGCCCTTAATCTGCGGCGTTTGCACGGTGTGCTCGCACGTGCCCCGTTTATACGGGAGCCGGCCATTTTGGCGTCCTTAGACGCCACTATGGCGTTTGACACGCTTGAATGGCCATATATCTGGGCGATGCTTGCGAAGTTTGGATTTGGCACAGGGTTCATCAGTTGGGTCAAATTGCTATATTCGGGCCCATTGGCGCAGGTGGTGGTGAACGGCAGAGTATCGGCTCCGTTTGAGCTGGGCCGAGGCACTCGACAGGGCTGCCCCTTATCGCCGCTCCTTTTTGCACTTGCCTTGGAGCCCCTGGCGGAGTGGCTGCGGTGGGAGCCTTCCATCCGTGGTCTCCGCTGGACCCCCGAGTATGAGGACCGCGTATCCTTATACGCTGATGACATCCTCTTATACCTAGCTTCCCCACGTAAATCACTCATAGTACTAGTTGATGTTCTGCATTCATTCGGTCGTAACTCCGGTCTGGTCATCAACTGGGCTAAATCGTGTGTGTATGTTCTCTCTGGGGAGGCTCCTATCCTCCCGCGGGGCTGTCCGATCCAGGTCGCCCCGCAGGGATTTAGGTACCTGGGTGTCTTCATTACTCTGGACCCGGAGGCTCGGTATGATCGGAACTTGCTTCCCCCCCTCCAGCGTCTGAAAGAGGATGTCGCGCGCTGGCGGCGTTTGCCGCTTTCGCCGCTCGGCCGGGCGGCATTGTTTAAAATGATGTCGTTGCCGCGTTTCCTATACGCGTTACAGAACACGATGAACCTTGTCCCAGCGCGCTACTTCCGAGAAGTGGAGAGTTTGCAGCGCCGCCTGTTCTGGGACGGGAGGCCACGTATTGCCCTGGCTAAGCTGACGCTCTCCTGGTATGATGGGGGAATTGCCCTCCCGGATATTAAACGGTATTATTGGGCCTCCCAGCTAGCCGCAATTAATCAGGGCCTATATGGGCCAGCCTTAAACCCTGCGTTTGAAATGGATAGGATGCTACTTCCAGGTGGTGACTATAATCGAGCGCTCTACTCTAGCGCGCCCGACGCTCGCCTGACGGGCCCCACGCGTGTCATGGTGCAAGTGTGGCACGCGGCTAATACTGCAATGGGGTGGAAGGACCGTTTGACCCGGGCGTCACCACTATACGCATCTGAGCGGTTGGGCTCTTTGTGGACCTCGAAGGGCTTTGAGAAGTGGGATCTAATAGGCATCAGCAGAGTGGGGGATCTCTGGACGAGGGGAGGATTTAAAACATTCGAGATGCTGCAGACGGAATTTCAGTTGCAGGGCAGCGAGTACTTTCGGTACTTGCAGGTCCGGCATGCGCTGGGCTCCGTCTTTCCGGACGTTGCCTCCATCCCGGAGTGCTCCCCCCTGGAGGATAGAGTGCTGGACGGACACGTCCCTGACAGCACGATCTCACTGATCTATAAAAAACTAATCAACGATCGCTCAGACTTCCTGACTGCCCTTCGTGAGGCTTGGGTAGCCGATGGGCTGGAGCTGGACGACGAGGACTGGATCTCCGCGGTGGCCTCCCCGAAAGAGGTGGCCATACCGGCTCGCCTTCGTTTCGTCCAGCTCAAGATACTCCACAGGGTCTATATGACGGGGCCAAAGCTCCTGCGTATGGGCTATGCTGACGACGGTTTGTGTAAGCGTGGGTGCGGTGCGCTGGGGACCTTTCTGCATATCCTTTGGGAGTGCCCGCAAGTGGAGGGGTTCTGGCGAGGTGTGCATGAGGTGCTGCGAGTGGTCACGCATGTGGCGCTCTTGCCCGAAGCGAGGAGATGCCTGTTGAATGTGTGGGAGCCTACCGACTACTCGTTGCCGCAGACGTGGTGGGTGACTCTGGGATATATGGTTGCCAAGCGTGATATTGCCCAGCTGTGGGGATCCCAGAGCCTCCCGACAGTCTCGGTCTGGAAGGAGCATATGGACTGGTGCATGTTTCGGGAAAAGGTGGTGTATGTGGCGAGAGGTAAGCCTGCGACATGGGTGAAAGTGTGGGGCCCCTGGAACGCCTACCGCGGGGGAATCTGTGCTCCACCCCTACTGCCTGATCCATCGCCGGCCCCGTCCCCTTAGCCAACTCATCCCCCCGGTACCTGGGCATCGGGTGTCCCCAATCCTAGTTCTGATCTCTCCCCCCCCTTTTGAGATTCCTATGGATGGCTAGATTCCCCCCTCTAGGGGAGCACGTGTTGCTATTTCGATTGAGGATTGCCTTGTGGGTTTGTTTGTGTTTGCTGTGCTTTAAATTTAAAATGGAACCGTATGATGGGGTCTGCATATTGTGGCACGCTGAAGTACTGGGTATTTTAGACCCAGCGGTGCAGGGGCACACACCCTATGACTTCTGGGTTTCACCCTGTTCCGGACCTACAGAAACACAGAGTCTTCTGGGTGAAGTCAAAGAATCGTTTATTGGCTGCAGACCAATGACAGGTATCCTAGAAGTACAACAGCGTGTATGTTCTCAGGAGACTGCTGAAAATCATAGGAACGGACTTCATCTTAAATACGCTTTTCCTTGCCTCAAGCATACATTCCTAGGTTTTATGATACGGCAATATACAAGTGTACATTACAAAGAAAAGGCAGAGTCATGATGACCATCCCACATTCCAGTTCGGCCAGCCCACAATGATTTACACAGTAAGATTCAGATCCCACGTTTGATGTAAAGAGACCCCCCAATAAACATGAGCATCTCCTGTTTTGGGAAACAAGTCATAAAGCAGGAACAAGCAGGTGTGGAAGAGATTAGCCGGGGGATTGTGTAGAATGAAAGGGCTTTATGACAGGTCAAGCCCTGATGCTAATCACAGGTGGACGGAGGAAGGGGAGCTCGTGAGACCGGTTTGACCCGGGGCAGCAGAGCCAGCTGCCCAGGTCACAGAGAAGTCAGAGGGGAAGCCCATATACTGTGAGGCCCGTATTAACTCCATCATAGCCTATGTGAGGGCAATGACAAGATGGCCACTGCTTCCAAAATGGAACCCGCGTAGTGAAGCTGAATAACGTGTACACAGTGCGTTCATAGCTAGAACGATATGTAAAGCACTCGTACATGCCGCATTTACCATTTGCGGTTCGCTAATACCAAGATAGACAGGGGTAGGGCCCTGTCCCCTACGCGGTCCCGAATATTAAAGTACGACAGACCCTCCTTTTGCCCTTACATAGGCAATCACTATACTCATCTTAATCCGAGTCTAGGTCAATGTTCACGAAGTCATGGAGATGTTGCTGTAGCATCATCCTATTACTTAGCTCGTCCCTCGATACAGGTTTCCTTACACATAAGGTAGTACAGAGGCCACATATCGCAGGAGCACACTGTATACACAGACAGAACAGGAAAAGAATGGCTAAGATCATTCCAATGACCATCAGAACTTTCCAACCCCAGGCAGATATCAATTCCCAGAACCATCCCACCAGTGACCAATCTCCCTTATCCACGTGTATGGCTTCAGATATTTTATGGAGTTTGGAGATGGCTTGATACACTGTTGGAGCATTATCTGGTATGAAAATGCAGCAACTGGATTGGATGACCTTGCATACCCCACCGCGGTCTGCAAGAATAACGTCTAGAACCATGCGGTTCTGCAGAGTCATAAGGCGATCCGCTTGGAGCTCAGCTGTCAGATTACTAAGGGCACCAGCCGTTACATTGACAGTGGATTCAACCACACGAGTCAGCTGTCTCAGGTTCCTACTATTGACCATAGGTCCCCAAAACGGCAGGAAACCCAAGAAGAAGTCTCCTGCTTCCTGACCGGCAGTGTCCTCCTTACTAATCACACCTCTCACAACTCTGGTCTTGTGATAGTCAGAGGCGGCAGTAAATGTCGGCGGTAGCAAGTTCGCAATATAACATGTGCCCGAGAAATCAGGGGGCAACCATGTATATGCTCGGTCATTACAGATGAAATATGTGCCCTTAGCAGCCAAAAACGCAGGGGAAAACTGTGACGGGAAAGTGTACGTTTCAGTACAGTCACTTCTTCCCAGTTGAGCCCTAGGGTTCTGACCATTACCCTGTAAGCAGAACCGACCCATGTGGGGTACGACCCAGATTGGAGATGAGATTTTTCGCTGTCTTTCACCCAGACTAATACTATACCCCGTCGCGTTCCATCCTACATAAGGTCTCAACTCTTCTTTGGGAATAGAGGAGTATGCATTAATATCCCTACTCATATCGGCAACTCCTTTCATCAAAGCCTTATTATTGGTGATGGGTCTGATGGAACGCGGTTGGCGAGGGGAGTATGTATCTAGAGCATAGAGAAACATGGTTTGGAATGCCCATGACGATCCATTGTAACTGTACGGCAGCACCAGGTAGGGAATACCCTTGTTAATGGTATGGGGCATTAACCCACACACCCAGCAATTGGTCGTATTCATTACCAGTTGGTGCTGGTGCAAGAGCTGGATAAACGAGTTATTTACGAACTCTGATCGTCTGGTCTGTTCGTGCTCAGGCAAAGGGTGAAAAGAGTGAGAGGAGGCAGTAGAAAGAGATATAGGCTGTTGAGTGGGTGCAATGGGCTTTTGAGCGGAGAAAAACACAAATCCTACAATAAACATTATGATACTACACAGTGTAAAAAGGCACGAAAAGACAAAACATTTACTTTTTACAATTCTACACATCCTTGCGTTAAAGGTCATTTCCTCAATCGGTCTCTCCATCTTAAAAAACTCCATCCTCTACTCGGGCCGCTCGCGGTGGATGAGTTTCTTCTGCTAAGGAGTACGCCTGTCAGTCCAGGGAAATGCCCTAGACCAACCAGAACCGTCGACCTAGCGTCTTCGGCCTGTACCCCAAAGTCTTGGCACCGCGACCCTGCGGCAGAACCCGGATGGTGGTTCGAAAAACAAAAATCAAGAAAGTCCTTCAGATGGGAGAGCAAAAAATGTCAAAAGGGAAATAATGAGGAAATCTTTATTTGTCCATGGGCCTAGGTCTCAAATTATAGCGGAGACGGCCAGGTGCTGTTTGGTCTTGAAACAAAAGTTCGGGCTCAGTGGTGTCCAGTCGACTTGATGGTGGCACAGCTTCCTGCAGAGTATTGTCACTCTCTTGGTCTGAAACTGTGTCTTTTAGGCGTGCGTCACTGAATGGTACAAAGCGAGGTACAATGTCTGTCTCTGAGTCGGCGATACCCTCCTTGACCCACTGGTCATATGGCAGAGGCAAGGGGACTACCTTGCAGTGAGTACCATGAATCCAGTGCTTCTTCCCTTTCACTCGCACTGCTGATCTTGTCGAAAGAAGAACAAGATGAGGGCCGATCCAGCGAGGCTCGTCGTTGTTCTTGCGCTGGAAATTTCGGACCAGGACCCACGAGCCAGGGTTGATAGGGTGTCCAGGAGGTTCAGAGGCTTGGGGAAGAGTATCATGTACCTGTTGGTGCAAAACACGCAGTTTAACAGTCAAATCATACAGGTAATCGAGCAGTACTGGATGCTCAATCTCACTGAACTTCGTAGGTCTCGGTACACCCCATACGTTGGCGGGACGGCCAAAAACGACCTCGTAAGGACTAAGTCCCATTCGTGAGTGTATGGTCATTCTAGTAGACAGGAGTGCTAAAGGCAGAGCGTCAGGCCATTTAAGACCGGTGCTCGCCTGGATTTTGGCCAGCTTGAGTTTTAAGGCTCCATTGTAGCGTTCTACTAATCCAGCTGATTGGGGGTGATTTGCAGCGTGGAACTTCTGCTTTATCCCTAGCCCTTCACATACATTCTTCATCACTTTACCCACAAACTCACTTCCGTTATCACACCACACCATTCTTGGCATCCCAAACCTAGGAAAAAATTCCTTCACAAGGGCTTTGGCTGTGGATAGGGCAGTGTTATCTTTCAGAGGATAAGCCTCTATCCATTTTGAGAAAGCACAAACAACCACCAATACATATTTCAGGTTGTTGCATCTTTCCATGTGAATAAAGTCCAGCTGCAAAACTTCAAATGGACATGATGGGGGTGCAAAGTGACCAGCCGGAGTTGGGGTTCCCCTACCAGGGTTGTACTTCAAGCATACTATGCAATTCTTGACCACATTCTCTGCACACTTGGGAATCCCAGCATTCTGCCATACTGGAGCCAACAACTTGCATATACCTTTCGTACTGATATGTGCCATTCCATGTGCCATAGTAACTACTGGAAGCACATATGCATCAGGCAACAACCATCGCCTATGTTCTGTCAGATCAATCCAACAACCATTCTCATCCAACTTACCCATACTATCTCTCCACTTGCTTAACTCTTCCTCTGTGGCTTCAGCTTGAAGCGACTTCACACTCTCTATTGTGTTCTCACACATTCCCACATCATTAACCCATCTTACGGGACCTGCAACATACATTCTAGTCTTCACATTCTGTGCTGTTTCTTTCGCGGTCTCATCAGCAAACGCATTCCCACGTCCAACATCATCTGTAATTTTCCTATGCGCACTGCATTTCATGATCGCAACTTGCAACGGTAGGGTCAGTGACTCAAGGAGATCATTCACCAACTTGCCATTCTGAATTTTAGCTCCATGCGACGTCAGGAACCCACGCTCCTTCCACAAACGCCCAAAATTATGAGCCACGCCAAAGGCGTACTGGCTATCTGTGTATATGTTCACTCTCATTCCTTCAGACAACACACATGCTCTCGTGAGGGCGATTAATTCTGCTGCTTGGGCCGAATTATGTGGCACTCGTGCAGTTTCCACAACCGTGTGTAGAGTCGTGATAGCATATGCAGCAGTCGTGTCACCATTAGGGAGCTTGAAACAGGACCCATCTACCCATAAAGTGCCATCACACTCAGTCAGGGGAGTATCTTTCAGATCTACTCTCCCTTTCGTCTCTTCTTCTGTTCTGAACAGACAGTCATGCTGCTCAATCTCATCTGAGTCTGCTGGAATTGGCAACAATGTAGCTGGATTCAGCGTATTGCATCTTTTTATGTGTATGTGATTAGCTAACAGTGTAAGTTCATAACCCGATAGCCGCGCACTAGTCAAATGTTGTGTCTTGGTCCTATTTATTAATGTGTCTACAGCATGTGGAACCATAACAATCAATGTATTGTCCATTACCAAACCAGCAGATTGTCGGATAGACATCGCTGCAGCAGCTGTCGCTCTCAGACAGCTTGGCAATGCCCTCGCTACAGGGTCCAAGGTTGATGAAAAATATGCGCATGGGCGCGGTCTGTCGCCAAAAGGCTGTGTTAACACGGACAACGCACATCCATCTTTCTCGTGAACATACAATGTAAAAGGCTTACTGTAGTCGGGAGTACCCAACACAGGTGCTGAACATAATGCATTACGCAATTCCACAAAACTTTTCTGGCACTCTTCAGACCATGGGATAGGATTCGGTGTGTCTTTGCATGTTAAGGCTAACAAAGGTTTTGCCAATAAAGAAAAACTAGGGATCCAATGCCTACAGTATGAAGTGATGCCCAAGAAAGCACGCACTTCTCTCTGTGTTTTTGGCACACTCAACTGTGCAATGGCTTGAATTCTTTCTGGGGTCAGTTTCCTTCCCTCCTTCGATAAGAGATGACCTAAGTAGGTCACTTCTTGTCGACAATATTGCAGCTTAGAGAGAGACACCTTGTGATGGAATGCGGATAAATGGCGCAACAGTGACAATGTGGCTTCTTTACAGATCTTCTCAGTATCCGCGGCAATCAGTAAATCGTCCACGTACTGAATCAGGATAGCGCCACTAGGTAAAACAAGTGCATCAAGCTGCGCTTTCAAAGCCTGACTGTATATGGATGGACTCTCACAGTAGCCCTGGGGAGCGCGTTTGAAGCGGAAGCTTCGGCCTCCCAGACTAAAGCCAAAAATATCTCTGCTCTCTTCTGCAATTGGGATACTAAAGAAAGCATTCTTTAAATCAATCACTGAAAACCATGCAGCAGAGGCTGGAATCATCGTTAACAAGGCAGTTATATCAGGGACAACTGGAAACTGTGGCACAACAATCTTATTAACCTCTCTAAGATCAATCACAAATCTGTAAACAGGTGGCTGTGAAGGGTCCGTTCGTTTTAAGACAGGTAAAATCGGACTATTGCAAACGTTGCCTCTTGTCTCTTCTATCACACCCTTATTAATCAAGTCGCTGACAATGTCTAACAATGCTTTCTGCCCTTCATTAGAGATCTTGTACTGGGGAATACGTGGCAGTCTGACATTAGCCTTTAAAGTCACCACATATGGCGGTATCTCCAAGAGGCCCACATCATTGGGACCAGTAGCCCAAAGGGCATCCGGAAGGGATGACAATTCAGGTAGCATCGTATTTTTAGACAGGTACATTGGGGAAATCACTTTCCTACCTAATGTAAGTTGTACTCCTGAAGGAGAACAATACAGTGTAGCGTGCAATCTTTTCAACAAATCTAATCCCAGTAAATTCTCACCACAACCTGTTGTCAGGATCAGGGGTGCTTTCAGCTCGCAAGGTCCAACAGAAAGTGACATGGGACTGGAAATCGGGTTCCTAACCGGGGCGCCAGAAAAACCTACTGAAACATTTATATCGCCAGACAAAGGTGCGCCAGGGAGTTTTGAATGCATGATTGAACTCTTTGCAGCACCAGTGTCTAGCAGAAAAGGCTCCGTTACATTGGCTGTAGTCACCTCAACATACGGTCCACTCTGATCCACTGGCACTGAAACAACTCCCTCTCTCTGTCTATGGCTGTCCTAGTAATCATTATTCTCTGCATCACCGTCCTCTACATAATAATCATTATTATAATACTGGGCCGTATTGCTAATCGCGTTAGCTTGCTGATCAAAGCTATTGATGGTACTTTGAGGCGGCAGAGGACGCGCGTTCTGGGGAACACTTCCACGCCCTCTGCCTCTAGGAGCTTGCTGACCACCCCTACCTCTTGCGCCATACATATTACCGTTCCGCTGCATTAATTTAGGGCAACTATATTTATAATGACCTTCCTCTTTGCAGTATGAACATTGGTTGGGACCTACAGGGACACGTGGTTGATAATACCCGTTCATTTGCTGGTTGTTCTGAAACTGTTGAGGTTGGTGATAGACACCTTGGGGTTGCCTATAATTATTCTGACCTCCACGTGGTGGGTAAGCCTGCTGTAAAAGGACCTTTGTCTTTAATTCCTTAGTTTTCTTTTCTGTTCTATCTTTCTCGTCTTTATCTCTATTTTCATAATACTGCGCAGTAGCCAGTATTTGCGCTGAAGAAGAAACAGCCCAAGAACTTTCTGAATCTTTCAACTTCTTACACAGGTCAGGAAGTAAATTCTGCACAAACTTATCCACAAACAGCCGTTGGCCACCCTCAGTACTCATATCTTGCCCACTGTGATCAATAAACGTTTCTTCAAACCTAGTAAAGAAGTCTGACACTGTCTCATCTTTCTTCTGCTTGCATGCAGATAACTTGTCCCAATTTACGCGCATTGCAGGCATTAGTGTCTTCATATACGTGATGATTCTACCAGGGAGTTCAGCTACTAAAGGTTCTGGTTTCGCACCACCCGTTTGTCTAGCATCAGCAGCAACAATGTTAGCCCATGTATCTCCTAGTTCTGCATTATGATCTACATTACGAATTGATCCCCATAGAGGCTGTGGAACAACATTACCAAACAACATGTCTATATCGGCCAGATTCATAACGCATGACCCTGCCGTCTGTGACAACTCTTTATAATAACCTGCTGGGTTTTTACGGGGATCAGGTAAGGACTGCTTAAGTGCTAACACCTCAGAGCGCTTCCATGGAACATGCACCCAAACACGCTGGAAATGTGCTGGAGCAGCAGCAATACCTCGAGCGGCATCAGCCGCAACTGCTTCCTTCCATACCGGGGGAACTTCTCTCATGGGGTATTGTCGCGCTTTTACCTTTTTCCCCACAAGGACATCCCGTTCAAACAATGACTGTTGACAATCATCATTCCTGAAGGACAATACAACTGCAACTGCTTTATCTATATCGCGGTCCACAATTATACCAGTTCCAAAATCGAACCTCACTCTACACAATTCCTGCGGACTCGGATTTTTACCACTATCCTCCAATTCTTCACAGAGAATTTCGCACATTTTCTCAAACACATATCTCTGTTTCGGGGCATCCCATTGATGGAAAGTATTGACAACTGATTCCACATCATACAGTGAAGGAAAAACGATCCATCTACGCGCCATGTGATCTATTACCTTTTTCTCATCGGGGTTAGGCAATTGGCTGCGCAACTGCTTACGCTGTAAACCAGGAGTTGCACCAGATGACCCAAAGAGAGGAGACATTAATGTAGTAACCACATTAGCTAAGCGCTGTCGCGCCGAAGGAGAAGCTGAGGCGAGAACAGGGGGAAAAACAGAGGGAAGAAAAGAGGATGTAGAGACAGGTACTGGAGTGATGGAAGGAAGAGTGTTAGGGGAGGCAGTTACTGGATTAGGCAAAGTCGCAGGAAGTGCGGGGGCAGTTGGAAGCACAACTGGCGGCGCTTGAGAGGGCTGCGCTACAGGAATAGGAACTGGCTGCAAAGCAACTGGCGGTTGCGGCAAGGCTTGCAGTATATGCACTGGAGGTGGCATATTTACAAGCTGGGGAGGCGCCGTGGCAGTTTGAGCATACGGGGGTGGCGAACTCAACAAATGTGACATCAAGGGATCTTTCTCCTTTTCTTCTGACTCATCCTGCTTAGGATGTGGCAAAGCTGGGTAACATTTGTCAATCCCTAACTTACGCTGCCTGTGCAATTGCTCATTCATTTGCTCCTCTTCATTGTCTTTAAATTGTACAGCTGCTTGCATTACTGTCATACCTTTCTCTCTCTTATTCTTTTTCGCTAACTTAATTTCCTTCTGTTTGGCTTCCTTTCGCCATAAGCGGAAAGAGTCAAACATCGCCGGCCGGGCTTTCTTCTTAAACAATTTAATTTCCAGATTATCTAAAATATCGGTATCGAAACTACCATTTTGGGGCCATTTTAAAACACCGTCTTTCCTGGTGTAGTGGATCCACACTTCGTTATATGCAATGGGGCCTACGCCATGTTTCACATAGAGCTCATAAGTTGGAGTTCCAACCGGAGGAACCGGACATGATTCCTCTAGCTGGAAATCTTTTCCACAACCCAAACAGAATAATCTACCAAATAGTCCAGAACCAGGCATCTTCGCTCACTAGTCTAGATCCAAACGTCAAAGGATTATCGAATACGATATTCTCGTGAATACACGAGTCCTCTGGCTTTGGGGTTTGCAAACACCAAATCACCAATTACCAGATCAAACCAAACGATCCCGAGGGATACCAAAACAAATGGGAGACGCTCCACTTATACTTAACTGAATATTGCTGATCGATGGCGTCACCAGAAGACTCTCTCGATTGTTTCGCTCTCTCAAACTCGTCAAGGGTCCAAAACAGGTCGATTAATCAGGGCAGCAGTCCTTCGTAGCCGTCGGGACGCGGAGAACCTCGCAGAAAAGACTTTCGGACCACGTCGACATGCAGGGGTCGATGAAGTGGCGGCCTTCCTCCGGAATTTCCACACGAAGCTCCTCACGAACCTCTGGCTTGGACTGGTACCGCTGAAATCGGCCCGAGTTGGGCGCCAAACTGAAGTACTGGGTATTTTAGACCCAGCGGTGCAGGGGCACACACCCTATGACTTCTGGGTTTCACCCTGTTCCGGACCTACAGAAACACAGAGTCTTCTGGGTGAAGTCAAAGAATCGTTTATTGGCTGCAGACCAATGACAGGTATCCTAGAAGTACAACAGCGTGTATGTTCTCAGGAGACTGCTGAAAATCATAGGAACGGACTTCATCTTAAATACGCTTTTCCTTGCCTCAAGCATACATTCCTAGGTTTTATGATACGGCAATATACAAGTGTACATTACAAAGAAAAGGCAGAGTCATGATGACCATCCCACATTCCAGTTCGGCCAGCCCACAATGATTTACACAGTAAGATTCAGATCCCACGTTTGATGTAAAGAGACCCCCCAATAAACATGAGCATCTCCTGTTTTGGGAAACAAGTCATAAAGCAGGAACAAGCAGGTGTGGAAGAGATTAGCCGGGGGATTGTGTAGAATGAAAGGGCTTTATGACAGGTCAAGCCCTGATGCTAATCACAGGTGGACGGAGGAAGGGGAGCTCGTGAGACCAGTTTGACCCGGGGCAGCAGAGCCAGCTGCCCAGGTCACAGAGAAGTCAGAGGGGAAGCCCATATACTGTGAGGCCCGTATTAACTCCATCATAGCCTATGTGAGGGCAATGACAAGATGGCCACTGCTTCCAAAATGGAACCCGCGTAGTGAAGCTGAATAACGTGTACACAGTGCGTTCATAGCTAGAACGATATGTAAAGCACTCGTACATGCCGCATTTACCATTTGCGGTTCGCTAATACCAAGATAGACAGGGGTAGGGCCCTGTCCCCTACGCGGTCCCGAATATTAAAGTACGACAACGCAACGATGTTATCTCCTGTAAATGCTCGGCAGCGGCACCATGTGTTTTACAAATGTATACCGTATGCTCCTTTTATTGCTAGCGGCCGGCCGGAAGGTTGTAGGCCCATACTTGTACAATTTTTTTGAGTCCTGTAATAAACGGTTTAAAAAAAAAAAAAAAAAAAAAAAAACTCTGCAAAAAAAAAAATCAAGTTAAGGCAGCCAGGAAGAAATATAAGGCTGCGCTCAACCAGAGGAAAGCTGAGCTTAATAGAGAGGTTTGGTCAGACTTAGTATTAGCCGACATGAAATGAAAAAGTTCTGGGACATCATTAACCACCCACTGTTCTCGGAAGTCCCTTCTCAAAAAACAGGCTCTCTGATTTCAGGGGATGTATGAGTTGCGCATTTTACATGTATTTTTAATCCCTTAAATAGAGTGATAGACACTGAGAATCTTAGAGCTGATCCAAAACATGGACCAAGCCATACAGCTTAATGTGTCCATTACAGTAAAAGAAGTGGAGGCCGCTATGATCCAGGGTATTCACCTTACAGCTCCTGGTCTGGATGGGGTACTCCTTGATCTTTTTAAGGATAATCCTAGTTTGTGGGCGCCGCTGTCAACCAATATTTTTAGAGTGTCTATTATTGGCCCCTTGCTTGAATCTTGGAAAGAGGTGACTGTGGTTCCCATATTCAAAAAGGGTATAGAAATGACCCGGCCTGTTACAGGCAATATCGCTAATCGATGCCACAGCAAGAGTTCTAGGTATGGCACTTTTGGCTCGGTTGGAAGAATGGGCCTCTGCCAATAAAGTCCTTTCAAAAATACATTATGGCTTTAGACAGGGAATGGGAATGACAGAACAATGCCTTAATCTGTCGCTGAGTGTCTGCAAGTACACTAAGTCCATGAAGAGCTCTTTACACCTGGCCGTCATGGACTTATCTAGCGCATTTAAGACAATCAATTCTGACAGATTGTGGGCCATGATGGGAGAAATGAAACAGATTGGAAGAAAACACATGCAATAGTCTCAACGGAGGGGGTTCGCCAGGGCTGTATTTTGGCCCCGTTCTTTTTCCTCATTTACACAAATGGTCTTGAGGCCCACTTATTGCTAAATAATTTGGGCTATCCATAGATTGGCAAAGACTTTGTTCCAGCGCTCCAATATGCAGACGATGCTGTCCTTCTAGCAAGGAAAGTTATAAGCCTGCAGAAATCCCTCAATGCTTTTGTAGATTTTATGACATCTCTTGATGTAAAAGTGAATCATAAAAAATCGAATACTATGGTATGTGGCCATAAATGTGCAAAATCCAGAGCATTTGTTGTGCAGGGAAACATGATTGAGAAAGTCAAAAGTTTTAATTACTAGGGGATTCTTTTTACACATGATTATTATGGGATCCTTTACTGACATTAAGTGCTCAGCAGACGTTTACAGCTGTGGAGGCACTTTTTTGTTTAGCAGCCAACTTGGGACAGAAACCACTTAAAGAGATGATTACTCTTTATAACACAAAATGCCTCTCGTTGCCACCTATGGGGCAGGAATGTAGGGACATAGTAATTGCACTAAGCTTCAATTTGTAGAGAACTTTTTATTAGAAGGCTTTTGATGGTATCTAAGATTGCGTCAACCTCGTTTTGTCACTCTGAACTGAGTTTGGAATTTATTGAGGATTGCATTGGCCTTGTCCCTCTGTTGCTATGGGCAAAGATTTGGCTTTCACTGGAGTTAGACTTCTCAAGATCTCAAGATCTATTATCTTGGACAGTTTTACATTTGTCTAATTTTGAGAAGATCCCCTGGTTTGGTTATTTGAAACCTGCTTTTCATGAAATGGGCTTAAGTGAGTATTTTTGTAATCCTCTTAAAATACCTCCCCCACAAGCAAAACACATTATTAGGTCAGCATATTTATTGAGGCAGGTTTATACCATTAGCAATTACTGAGCCAGCAGAGATCACTGAGCTTTGGTAATGTAAGTTCCTTGACCAACCAGTTGCAATTTTATTTAGTTTTCTGTATTAATCAGCATTATTGGTTTTACGTAACTGGGTTCCGTTTGGACACTGCACTTTTTGGTAGCTTTTCCCAACCCATGTGGTTGGTCTGATAATCTTACGCTATGGCCCCGCAATAATAGGTTGAGAATGCATCGCCCTTGTTCTTATAGAGACGGTTTTTAACTATTTGTTTGCGTTTGGTTCCATTGATATCTGTTTTTCCTCCTTTAAATTTGATAAGAGGAGCGCTTGTAATTAGAAAGCGGAATGGTTAATTCAGACCAATCAGGTGTAGCTCATATGCTTAGAACTCCCTGCCTTTAAGAATGTATACTTTGCACATGTATTTTAGACACTTTGTAGAGTGTAAATTGATGTATTAGAACTCATTGGAAGACGGATATCAACTATAAGCTGGAATAGTTGTATTATGGGTTGCCATTACTGCATCAACTTATATACTTGAGTATTTCTTTTTGCACCGGCTGACGCATTGGCTTTTTAAATGAAATATGTATTTTATTGTGTTTTAACAATTTAAATATTTTAACTGAGTTTTGGTTTGTGCTTTTATGATTTGCTCAATAAATCAAGCAAAGCTTTTATGATGATGATGAAGAGTGTGATAGAGTTATCATCTCAGATGTTCTACCCAAACGGTTTTAAAAAGGAATCCTTCCATCTCTTCATTGACAAATTGAACACCATAGACTGATAATAAAAATTCTGAGAACCCTTCACAGGAAAGAAATTCCTTGAGAAACTCTACTATGTGCTGTATTTATCCTAGAACCTAATCCCAGGCCACTTGGCGTAGAAGTTAACAAATACAACAGCAAAGTGATGTCTTAAACATAACAAATTCAAGGGAGCCATTAGGTCTATAACCAATTTCACTCAAGGTCTAGACTGAGTACTCTAGTTCTGTAATGATGGCCGCAACGTTTCTCCTCATGTAGTGCCCAGCCTATCAGAATGCCTTATTTTCCTGTGGGATTCACCTCAATTTCTAAAAAATTACTGAACAGATTTACATGAAATTACAAAAAGCATCCTTTCTGAGTAAAGATCTAGCTTCCTGACAATTTTGGGATAATTATTTTGTTTAGCCATTTTTCTGTATTCAAGTCTAATTTTCATGATGGAGATGAGGAATAAAGTGTTTTCAGGCAATCCTTTTTTGTTTCTCAGGACCTCACCCCAAAGCTTTACAGGAAGGAGCTGAGGTAAATAAACCTTTTGTTTGGAAAGTTGTTTGAAGATTTGGCATACACTACCAAAATTAAAATGAAACCTAAAAATCTTTCTTCATATGGAAACTCATCCTGGATTAAATTTTAATTATGCTGGAGTAATCAGAGAAATGTTGGTAATTTTTAAGCCTGGGCGAAGCACTACGCTACGCTCGCGTAGTTTGCGAAGTTCGCGCTACTTCGCACTACGCGAACTGCACGTAGCACAGTGCGAACACGCGTAGCGTAGTGTTGCGTAATGCTGCGGTCATTTTTTGCTTGCTCGCGGTCCTCAACGTCAAGTTGGCGACCGCGAGCAAGCAAAATGACATCCCGGCGAGACTTTTTCCTTGTTCGCGATCAGCAACTGCAAGTTGGCGATCGCGAGCATGGAAAATAAACCTCCCGGCGAGATTCCTAACGCGAGGAGGTCAGGTTTCTCATAGCGAGTGGTCGCGTATGCTCGCGACCACTCGCGATGAGAAACTACCAGTTCGCGTTGAGAAAGCTGAAGCTCGAGTAAAAATCTACTCGAGCAGCAGAAAACTACAGCTCGCACTGTGCAAGATGCCATTTTCAATGATTGCACAGTGCCGGTTGCTTGTCCGCACTGTGCAATCATTGAAAACAACATCTTGCACAGTGCGAACATGTTACTACGCAGTTCGCGAAGTGCTACGCGTAGCTCGCGTAGTGCGAACTTCACTTTGCGTAGCTTCGCGAAGTGCTACTTCGCGAACTACGCCCACCCTTAGGCGTTACTCAAATGACGCAAAACTACAATATTACACCTGTTTGCGGAATTTGGAGAAATTTTGGGCAAAGATATCTACCCATTAGCACAGGAAAGGAGCAGGAGCCACTGCTACCTTTTGCTGTTCTGTTGCATTTAAGCTATATGTTTAGCGCAAAATGCCTCCTTGGGTTAATTTTGGACCTGAGGTTTAATTTTGTGCTAACAACACAGTGCTAAATGCAGGGTTACACACGTCACATAATTTCATGTAATTTTATGTAATTTCGCCGGGATTTCAATTAATTATGCCACAGTAAATTATGCGAGTATATATATATATATATATATTCACTGAAAAAAACATAGGTTTCAGGGGCGTTATAGTTAGCTGGACTTTTCACTCGTACAAAACCATTGAAATTCCCCCGTTATAGTTAGTTCAGCTAACTATAACTCGCGCGCCCACAATGCACTGCTGATGACGTCACATATTACATCACTCATGATGTGGTCAGTGACATCACTCGTGACATCACTGATGACATCTCAAATGACATCACTGATGACATCACTGATGACATCATCCAGTGTATGTGTGTTTTTCTGAAAATTACATATGTTTTATATATGTATATCTCAAGGTCGATGGAAGAATAAATGGGTATATAAGTGTCTAAATGGATGATTTGTTTTTGAAAAATTGATTGTATAACTGACTGATTAAGTGTATCTTAGTGAATACATTGCTTAGTGAGTAATGTTTAAATATGTAAATATCTGTATCAGTCTCTCACTTTGTGTATAAGTGGCTGCATGGGTTGGTGAGTAGCTACATGAGTGTCTATATAGGTTATTAGTTGGTTTTTTGAGTATCAGTATGAGTGTCTGAGTGTCTGTATGGTTCGGTGGGGGGTATTACGTAGTGCATAGGTGCATGAATGAGTGACTCACTGTTTGTGTTGAAGACAGCATGTGTGCAGGACTGTATGGGCGGATGAGTGTGTGCATGGGTGTGTTAGTGAGTGAATGACTGTCTCAATAGTGTCTTTATGAGTAACTACATATGTTTTAAACTAGTATATGTGACTATTGGTGTATATAAGTGAGTATATGTGAGAGATTGAAAGAGTTCCTGTATGAATAAGTATGTGTTTCTATAAGTGATTGTTTAAAAGACTAAGTATGTGTAAGTTTCTGTAGAAGTAAGTGTGGTGGTGTGTGTATAACTGTATATGCAAGTAAATGGATGTTTGATTCTTTATTAGCATGAGTGACTATGTGTGTGAGTAACTCTATGGATGAGTGGCGTTGTGTAACAGGATGTATAGGTGTATGAGTACATATGATGAGTGAGTACATGTATGAGTGACTGTATAGGACTGTTGGTGAATGAGTGGATGTGTATGTGGATCTTAGAATTACTGAATAGGTTGTTGTAACTGATATTGGTATGTCCATTGTTTTGAAAATTTTAGTTTCTATTTTTGAATGTGTGTATGAAAGGTTATATTAGGGGGAGAGGAGGTCTGCCACTCTATCAGCAAGGATGATGTCATCAGTGATGTAATTTGAGAAGTCATCAGTGATGTCATGAGTGATGTCACTGACCATGTCATGAGTGATGTAATATGTGACGTCATCAGCAGTGCATTGTGGGCACGCGAGTTATAGTTAGCTGAACTAACTATAACGGGGGAATTTCAATGGTTTTGTACGAGTGAAAAGTCCAGCTAACTATAATGCCCCTGAAACCTATGGTTTTTTCAGTGAATTTCTAAGGTTTTTTAAATGCTAATTCCTAACTATAACGTGCCTGAAACCTATGGTTTTTTCAGTGAATTTCAAAGGTTTTTTAAATGCTAATTTCTAACTATGCCTACAGAGATAGGACATGTGAAGAAAGAAGAAAAAACGCACAGAAAGAAAAAAAAGAAATGCAGAAAGAAGCAATAGAAGTCCTCAAAGACGAAGAAAAGTACAGGAAGAAGGATGACGTGCAGAAAGAACAAACAGAAGAGCAGAAAGAAGCCTTGTTGCAAAATCATCCTGTACCCTCAACTTTTTCAGACGGATACTGGTGGTAACTGAGTCAGACTAACCAGTCCCAGAGCCAGTGCTATGTTAAAAGACACTCAGAATACAGTGAAAACACCTACATACACTAGGGAACACTGTGCATTGGGGTCCCCCTGTGATCAGCATGACCTCCTCTGTAAGCCCCTAGTATATAATAGGGCAGGGGATTAAAACTACCTCTTAAAACGTGCCACAGGGCGTGTTTGCACACGTCACCTCAGGCCCCATCCCCTCACTTCCCCACTGTGTAAACATGCCCTGTGGCCGTTTTAAGTTGGGAGATTAAGTCCCTTTGAATCCTGAGGGTCCCTAGGGTCCAACTAGACCACTAGGTACCTCCAGTAAGTGCCACAGAGCTGCGTTGCAGAGAGGTGTAAAAAGTGGCACGGCCTAGACCACCTCTCTGCAACGCAGCGCAGTGGCGCTTACTGGAAGCACCTGGTGGGCTAGTTGGCCCCCAAGGTCCCTCAGGATTGAAGGGGAATTATTTCCCCAACTTAAAACGCACCACAGGGTGTGTTTGCACACGTTAACTCATGCCCCGTACCCTCCCTTCACCACTGTGTAAACACGCCCTGTGGCCGTTTTTTAAGTTGGGAGATTAAGTCCCCTTGAATCCTGAGGATCCCTAGGGGCAAAATAGCCCACTAGGTACGTCCAGTTAGCGCCATTGCAGAGAGGTGTAAAAAGGGGCACAGCCTGCACCACCTCTCTGCAACGCAGAGCAGTGGCGCTTACTGGAAGCACCTGGTGGGCTAGTTGGCCCCTGGGGTCCCTCTGGATTGAAAGGGAATTATTTCCCCAACTTAAAATGCACCACAGGGCGTGTTCGCACACGTCACCTCAGGCCCCATCCCCTCCCTTCACCACTGTGTAAACGTGCCCTGTGGCCGTTCTAAGTTGAAATATTAAGTCCCCTTGAATCCTAAGGTCCCTAGGGTCAAACTAGCCCACTAGGTACCTCCAGTAAGCGCCACAGAGCTGCGATGCATAGAGGTGAAAAAAGGGGCATGGCCTAAGAACCCCTGTCTGCAACGCAGCTCCCTGGCGCATACTGGAGATACCTGTTGGGCTAGTTGGCCCTCAGGGACCCTCAGTATTGAAGGGGAATTAATTCCCCAACTTACATCTGGCCAGGGGGCGCGTTTGCAGAGTGCAGCAAGGAGGGGGTTTGGCCTCCGGCGCGATGCCGGTCTTTTATTTATTTTATTTTTTTAAGAAGGAGGGCTGTGTGGCCCCCCCCTAATTTTTCTAATTTACTGGCCCTGGAGACCCCATCCCCCAGGGCCTGCACCCTAACTTTTTTTGTTGAAAAAAATTAATTTGGACCTCCCAAGGCCTTAATCGGCCCCGGGGACCCCAACCCCCGGGACATGGCCTTTTAAAAAAAAATTCTTTAGGAGGGGGCTGCGTTGCCCCCCTCCTCAGGCCACTTATGGCCCCTGGGACCCCATCTCCCGGTGCCGGCCTTTGTTTTTTATTATTTAAAAAAATATATATTTATAGAAACACCTAGGACATGCTGGACAACCCGTATGTACCTATCACCATGACGATTTGCGTGATATTCATTAAAAGGCGACTATGCATAGAATGAATCCACATGGAATGTATTTACACCGGTAGTGAAGCTCTGACATGTCTGACGCCCTACCGTGCCTAATCCCGGCGCCCCCGCCGGTGGGTACTCTCCAAGTAGACACCCTTGGCGTTTATTTATACAAACATGGGTAGCTATTGACGGGCACATTTAATATACACGCACACCAAGTCATTCAAAGGGGATTCGACAAAAATTCGACTAAACTATGCAAGAAACCCCCCTCACGGTTAATAAAACACACATCCACCGCCGGATGTGTAATACTTTTTATTTTACTCTCTGGAAAGGAGACGAACCTCACTTGAGAGTCACAGCGTGCTCCTGGCTGAGCCCAATGCTGTGTTACACCCACCAGTGCCCGCCGAGTGCCTCACACCTCTGTGTTGTATTTCACCAGCTAGTGCGTATGCTAAGACACTCTCTAGCCCATGTGCACCTTAACACCACCCCGTGAATATGTCATGCCACACTTGCCTTCACACGGGTTATATTGCCCCATCTAACGTGCCTTCCTCGATGCCTATGTTATAACGCACAGTGCTATGCCATACATATTACAATCTGGGATCCATATCTTTGTCACAGTGCATATGCAACGTTACACTCCCCAGCACATATTTTATATTACAACTTTAGATACTAGTTAGGTTACACAACACTGCCCTGTGCATATTACACTCCAAGGCGCATATCGCATAGCACACGCTAGTGCCTGTGCTATCTCGCGCTCTCCAATGAATCTGTCATTGCGCACAATGTATTGCATATTATATTTCACGCCCCGGTTCATCTTATATCACACTTTTTGGTGCATAGTTTATACCATATACTATTTCATTTTCAATCGTGCTCCCAGGAATATGTTCTATATAACACTGCGTCCACCTACCCTTTTCACGGGCATTACATTTTGTGATGGGGTGGAGGGTCAGGGGGAGTTTCTGCCAAGTGAGCCCGGAGTCACAGTCACAAACGTCCTCTTCTTCCTGAATAAAAGTGAGATTATGCCACATACTTGTTCATATTTTAAGTAGTTCGCACAGACACACATTTTAAAAACAATAAAGTTCCTAATACCCACCTTCTCTGAACAGTTAGCTTGCTGTCCCATCCACCTCCTCCCTATCCTCTGTTGTCTGAATCCAAGGACTAGCCTCCTCCCTCCTGCCCTGCATGGTCTGATGTGCTGCCACTGCCCTCCATTTAGCATGATGTACCAGTCCACTCCTCCATTGCCCAATTCTATGGCCCATCATTGACCTCCTGCTTAGCCTCTGTGCTTAGCTTGCTGCCCCTATTCTCCTTCCCCCTGCCCTCTTTGTGCATGCCCCTGCTCCATCCTTTTTGCCCACCATGTTGCATGGACCTGCCACTCCTATCTACTCTGAGTGTTCTGTTGAGTTGCACTCCCCTCCCACCTGCCTAGCATTGTCAGATGACTGTAACCTGTCCCTGCCACCTCCACCCTGCCTGTCCACATGCCATGCCCCTATCCCCTTCCTCCTGTCCTCCATGGTTCATTTTACTGCCACACCCTTCTGCCCTCCCTGGTCTGTTGTGCTGCAACTGCTCCTCCTGCCTGCCCCATGCGGTCTGTTGTGAGGCCCCTTCCCCTGAACTCTCTTGTCTGTGCCCGGGTCCTGACCCTCCCTTCTATCCTCCATGGTCCTTTATGCATGCCCCTGCACCCTCCTTCTTGCCCATCATAGCCATTGTGCTGCCACTAACCCTCCCACTTGCCAAGCATGGTCTTCTGTGCTGCCATGGCCCCTCCCACCTTCCCTGTGTGGTCATCTAGCTGCCCCTGACCCCCTCCCACCTTACCTCCATGGTCTGTGTGTATACCATCATAGTCTCATTGTTGCTCTCCATGGTGTGTTTTGTTTCTAGTGCCCAACCTGCCTGACCTCCATGGTCATCTTGCTGCTCCTGCCCTGCCCCCTGCCCCCTTGCCCCCAGCCCTCTGTTTCCATGTGCAGACCCCTATTCCCTCCCTCCTGGCTTGTCTGTTCCATTGTAATGCCCCTGATCCGTCCCTCCTGCCTTTATGGTCTGTTATGCTGCAGTTTTCTCTCCTGTCTGTCCATTATGGTCAGCTAGCTACCATTGCCTCTTTCCCCTCTGTTCTCTATTGTCCATGTGCATGGTCCTGTCCCCTCCCTATTGCTTTCTATGGATTGTTGTGCTGCACTCCTGTCCCGCATGCGCTGTGTGGTGTATTGTGCTGCTGAAAACCCTGATGCCTGCCCTGCAGGCTCAGTTTGGTGCACCTCTCCATGTCCCTCCTGTCCTCTGTTATCCGAGTCCATGTCCCTATCCCAATTCCTCCTGCCTACCATGATCCATTGTACCATGCTTGCGAACATTTTGAACTTGGTAAGAGGGAGATTTTGAAAAAAAAAACTGGGGTATTGATTTTCCCCTTTGAGTTACATTGAAAAAGAGGAGATTGTAGACAGGAGACAGATCAAATAAAGACCATTTGAGCTTAAAAACATTGGATGTTTCCTGCCTGAAACAATGGTCTATTATATTGCCACAGCCTCTCTTGCCAGTCCTGTATTGTTGGTTTGTTGCCCCTGCCCCCCTTTCCACTGCCCTCAATAGTCTGTTGTGCTGCCACTGCTCTTCCTGCCTGCCCAGTGTGGTCAAATTGTTGCATCTGCACTCTCCTACCTGCCTTCAATTTTCAGAATCCGTGCCCCTGGTCTCTGCCTCTCAACAGTATCCCAATGAACAACTAGATTGCTAACATTCTATATTTATTACAAAAGTGTGGAACGCCTGACGTCATCTTGATGTAATCAAAACTGTAATATTTCCTTTAGAAATTACAGATATGAGAGGGTCTTATTTGCATCAAAATTATGGTTAGTGCTCTAAAAAACTAAACTGAGGACATATTTTCTGAGTTTTCAAATAGCGACAAAGAACTTTTAAATTATTTGTAATCTTTATGTTTTTTTATCCAGATGACCACTTGATTAAATGTTGCACCTAGGGGAGAGGATGTGGTGTTACTTCCAGAGCTGCATGTGGGCTACATCTGGGTGATATTTGTGCTGCATTTGGGCTCTTTTGTCTCTGGTGGCCATCTTGGGAGATTTATTTGTTATGAAGTTTCCTAATTTCCTCATTTACTGAAGTCTCCTCAGTAGGAAATGCTTTCAGTTTTTTACTTTGATTCCATCAAGAAGGTATTCAGATATATCACACATTTGCCATAAATTCTGAATGTTAGCACTCTAGTTGCTCATTAGATCACTGTAGTAAAGCTACTGCTCACCACGGAAGTCTGCTGCTGGTAGTAAAAGTTCATGTTTCAGTCTGCATATCAGAATGTTTTTAATGAAATAGAAGAGGATTTGAGAAGTCACGCAAAATGTGCCCTAATTTATCTTTCTTCAGCACTAATCATAATTTCTATGGCAAAATAAACCCCCTCATTGTGTTCCTTTTTAAATTAAATGTTTTAAGTGTTACCAGTTAATTCCTATCAAGATGGCTTCAGGTGTGCCATACTTTTGTCATAAGTAAGACAGTAAGCGCTCTAGTTGTTCTTAAGAACACTCTGGGACATTCTGTCATTGGGCTATACTTGGGCTACATCTGGGTGATATTTGGGCTACATTTGGCCTCTTTTGTCTCTGGTGGCCATCTTGGGAGATTTATTTGTTATGAAGTTTCCTAATTTCCTTATTTACTGCAGACTCCTCAGTGGGAATACTTTCAGTTTTTTATTTTGGTTCCATCAAGAAGGCATTCAGATGTGTCACACATTTGCCATAAATTCTGAATGTTAGCACTCTAGTTGCTTATTAGATCACTGTAGTAAAGCAACTGCTCACCAGGGAAGTCTGCTACTGGTATTGAAAGTCCATGTTTCAGTCTGCATGTCAGTTAATGAAATAGAAGAGGATTTGAGAAGTCACTCAAAATGTGCCCTAATTTTTCTTTCTGCAGCACTAATCACACTTTCTATGGCAAAATGAACCCCCTCGTTTTGTTCCTTTTTAAATTAAATGTTTTAAGAGTTACCACTTTATTCTAACCAAGATGGCTTCAGGTGTGCCATACGTTTGTCATAAGTAGGACTGTTAGCGCTCTAGTTGTTCTTTAGAACACTCTGGGAAGCTGCAGTAGAACACAAAGGAATCAACTGACAGTCTCTGCCCTTGTTGGATGTACATGTTTTACTGAGAATGTCAGACTTCATTCTCACATGACTGAGAAAGATAATGTGAATTTACAGAAAATATGCTCTCAGTTTAGCTTATAGATCACCTTCCAAACCTCTGTGGGAAAAGCATGAGAAAATAGTTTTCTCTCAAACATGATTCATGATATCACAGCAGAAAGCTTTTTCACATGGTAAAATCACCATAGAACACACCACAATTCCTAAAATGAGTATGGTACCATCAACAAATGATTTATAATGTAACTAAAGTCTTAAAATCTTCTATTAACTGCAATGCTTTTTAATGAGGTGCTATCATGTATATTGGTCCTAAGATGGCTGCCAACACTTCTTGGATGAAGTGCTGACAGCCAATCAGATCTCACGGTGAGATGTGTGGTTAGGCTCCGCCCAGATATACATGTGATTTTACTTTTGATTTTCTCAGGAACTACTGAACAGATTGACACCATATATGCAAAAGGCACATGCCTGACCTGGGGACTACCTCTTTGCCAAATTTCAAGTAATTCTGTTCAGCCGTTCGGGCTGTACCTTCGACTAAATGTCCTATGGGAAAATGCATGGGGAAAACGCGTTTTGGGACCCCCTTTTTTCTCAGCCCCCGCTTGACGAATCACCCCGAGACTTTCAGGGTAGGAGCTGAGCGGAGCGCCCCATTAGTTTTGAAAATTTCACGAAGATAAGTCAACCGGCGCCAAAGTTATTTAAAATAAAATTATCAGATTTCCTATGGGAACTCGGTCCTAACTATAACTATCTACTGGCGACCGCCAGTAGATAATATACACACACATATATATATTCACCAAAACTCCTCCAGTAATAAAGCAGTTAGAGGCCACTCGGGGAAACCTTTGGAAGACCTTTATTGTGACAGCTTGGGCATGATGTATTTCGGCTCATTAACCTTCATCAGATGCTGGTGCTCCCACCAAGTCATAGGAAACTGCAATGTCCCGGGGGTGGGCACCACAGGATATTGCCGGAGCCACCCTAGGGGGGTGGTGGTCCCCAGAGCCATCTAGGGCTCCAGGAGGGGGGTCACACGGCTTCCCTCCTTTCTTCTTTTAGGGCCTGGCCAGGGGAGGTGACGTTGTCCAGGGACAAGATTGGCCCAGGAGGAGAACCACACGTCCCCCTCCCATTTTAGAGTATGGCCCCGGGGAGGTGGTGGTCCCATGGGGGGTCCTTGAGGCCCCTCAAGCCAAATATTACAAGCCACGGGGAGGTGGTGGTCCCCAGGGCAGAGCAGATCCACAAGCCCCCCCCCCCATATTATTGTAATTAGCCCAAAGCGGTGGTGGTCGCTGGGGCAGCCCCCCCATATTATTGTAAATAGCCCCGGGCTGTGGGCGGATACATAATTAAAAGTGCCCCTGGGAGATGGCAGTACGAGGGGGGCTCCCATGTGCCCCCCTAGGACCTGGCCCACCCAAGGACCTGGCCCACCCAGGGTTTATTCAAAAGCAAGCCCGGGAGCCCATGCATGCTTAAAAAAAAATTGCATCAAATTTGCAAATATCTTTATGTTGCGGATACATTTTTCAAAATAAAAAATGATTTTATGCCTTGGCAGGATCCCAGGGAGACCCCGAGACCATGGCTTGGAGGTCACGGTATTCCTACCCTGCCCCCTTTTCTTCATTTTCACTTTTGTTTTGGGGGACTCGGCGAGTCCCAAGATGGGTGCCAACACTTCCTGGTTGAAATGTTGGCAGCCAATTAGAGAGGTGCATTTCCCTGCACAAGCTCATTTTATTTTGTGAAGGCTTTTCGACCAAAGATATCGCTATGTTTTTCTTCTTCATGTTCTCTAGAAATTATGAACGAATTTGCATCAAATAACAAAAATCACAATCTGCGTACCAACACATACCTTTCTTCCAACCTTGGTGTAATTCCATTCAGTGGTTAAGGTTGTAGTCGTGTTGACAGGTTTTTATGGGAATCAACATTGCAAATGCACCCTTTTTCAACCCCATTTTTCTTAGCCCCCACTTTATGAATACCCCCCCAAAGATTTCCATGTGAAACAAGAATCACCGGCAAACGTTTTGGGGAAAATTTCATGAAGATTCCTCAAACGATACCAGAGAGCAAGTCTAAAGTCGCTTTTCCTATGGAAACACGGTCCTAACTACAACTACCTACTGGTGACCACCAGGAGGTAAAAAAAAAAATATATATAGCAGTAACCACGCATATCCTAACGCGTTTCAACAAAATGTCTTGATCACAGGTGAGTGGTATAAGTATGTTCCAAGTGGTCACAAGACCTGTTTCACAAACTGCAGGACCCAGAATGCACCTGTATATGTGGCAAAATGCACAGTTCAAATGATGCCAGATAGCGTGTTTTAAAGGAAACTGTTACGAAATAATAAGGTGCAGAAAGACCAAAGTAAATGCACAGTGCGTGTAGCTGCTGCTCACGCTTGGTACTCGCTTGTGATGCGGTGTCATCAGAGAGAGGAATCACCCCTCTCATCTCCCTTTCTTTCCGACAATACACCAAAATAGCCTCGAAAGTCCACTGGCTGGTGTCATCGTGCAAGCAGGTCATGCCTCCTCCATTGATATACCAAAGAGCAGCTCCATTTTACTGGGGGCCCCAACCATGCAGGTCGGGCTCAGACCGGAATGGAGAATCCACGTAGCAGCAACCACCAATATCCTAACGCGTTTCAACAAAATGTCTTGATCACAGGTGAGTGGTATAAGTATATTCCAAGTGGTCACATGACCTGTCTCACAAACTGTAGGCCCCAGAATGCACCTGTATACGTGGCAAAATGCACAGTTCAAATGATGCCAGATAGCGTGTTTCAAAGCAAACTGTCATGAAATAATAAGGTGCAGAAAGAACAAAGTAAATGCACAGTGTGTGTAGATGCTGCTCAAACTTGGTACTCGCTTGTGATGCGGTGTCATCACAGAGAGGAATCACCCCTCTCATCTCCCTTTCTTTCCGACAATACACCAAAATAGCCTCGAAAGTCCACTGGCTGGTGTCATCGTGCAAGCAGGTCATGCCTCCTCCATTGATATACCAAAGAGCAGCTCCATTTTACTGGGGGCCCCCGAACCTGCAGGGCGGTGTCAGACCGGTATGGAGAATCTAGTTAACAAGGCTTTTACCAGAAAAAATTGAGGAATTGTGCTGAGATATATATATAAGTATGTATGTGCATGTATGTATATATATGTATATATATATATATATATATGTATATATATATTCACTGAAAAAACCATAGGTTTCAGACATGTTATAGTTAGCGGAAATTTTACTGATAAAAAACCAATGAAATTCCCCCGTTATAGTTAGTGCAGGCAACTATAACTCACGCGACCGCAATCCTCTGCTGATGCTAATACTGTATTTAGACACTTATTTGCCCATGTCTTCTTCCATAAATTTTTAGCTATACATATATTAGAAATATTTTTTTTTCATAAAGACACATATGTCATCAGCAGAAGATTGCGGTCGCGTGAGTTATAGTTGCCTGCACTAACTATAACGGGGGAATTTCATTGGTTTTTTATCAGTAAAATTTCCGCTAACTATAACATGTCTGAAACCTATGGTTTTTTCAGTGAATTTGCAAGGTTTTTTAAATGCTAATTCCTAACTATAACGTGTGTGAAACCTATGGTTTTTTCAGTGAATTTGTACGGTTTTTTAAATGCTAAGTTACTTTACGCCATTCGTGGCGTGCACGCCCACTTAACGCAGTTCGTTCCGTGCGCGCACGGTGAGCACGCGGTGCGCTTCGCGCACCGCGCGCCCACTTTACGCAGTTAGTGCCGTACACGCAAGGTGGGCACGCAGTGCGCTACGCGCACCGCGTGCCCACGTTACGCACCGTGCGCACATGGAGGACATATTATGCGCTTCCTTGTGATAGGTAATCTGTTAAATTTAATTTGTAAGTGATGACAATAATATGCCATGCACAGAGAGTGTTTTTTTTTTTTATTAAAATTTTTAGCGTAAGCGCACCGTACGCGTACGGTAAGCGTAATCGGCGAAATTTTCAAAAAATAAAAATTTACCGTTTTTGGCCTTTGAGGACTCAACTAACATGGCTATGTGCATGGGCGCTGTCTAAACAGCCCCTTTATATGTTTGTTGCCTTTGTTTACAGCCCCCCCCTCAGAGTGCGAGAGAGAAAATGGCGGCCGCCGCTTCCTGGTTTCGACCGATTCGAATGTTTACTTAGATGTAACAGCCAATCAGAATCGCGCTCGCGCACGCCACCGTACGTGTACGGTAAGCTTACGGTAAGCGTACCGTAAGCTGGCTCAGATATATATATTGATTTAAAGGCTATTTTCTCAGAATCTACTGAACAGATTTACACCAAACCTACAAAAGGCACTTCCTTGACCTGAGGACTACCTCTCTGCCAAATTTCTAGTAATTCTGTTCAGCCGTTCGGGCTGTAGCCCTGTCTAAAGGTCCTATGGAAAAATGCATGGGAAAAACGCGTTTTGGGACCCCCCTTTTATCTCAGCCCCCGCTTGACGAATCCCCCCGAGACTTTCAGGGTAGGAGCGGAGTGTAGCGCCCCACCTATTTTGAGAAATTCGCGAGGATTCGTCGACCGGCGCCAAAGTTATTCAAAATAGAATGTTGCGGATTTCCTATGGAAACAGGGTCCTAACTATAACTACCTACTGGCGACCGCCAGTAGGTAATATATATATATATATATATATATATATATATATATATATATATATATATATATATATATATATATATATATATACATATGTATACATATGTATATATATATATATATATAGTCCAAATGAATTTTGACGAAAAAGGAATGCCCAGCATCTCAGGTAGGGGCTCACCAGTGCAATGAATTAACTCAGCACTGCCATATGGTTTCAAGATTTGAAGAGATCGAAACACGTAATGGAGGCTTGCTACTTGTACACCCTGAATAAATGAAATGTTTTTGCACCCAAAACTGGCTGGAGGGCTCACATTACACTTTCAAAGGAAGGAAAGTGTTTATCTTGTGGAATATAAATTCCATGAGATAAACTCTTTCCTTCCTTAGATAGATAGATATATGTGTGTATATATATAAATTCACAGAAAAAACCATAGGTTTCACACACGTTATAGTTAGGAATTAGCATTTAAAAAACCTTGCAAATGCACTTAAAAAACCATAGGTTTCACACATGTTATAGTTAGCTGGACATTTCACTCATGAAAAATCATTGAAATTCCCCCGTTATAGTTAGTGCAGGCAACTATAACTCACGCGACCGCAATCCTCTGCTGATGAGGTCAGATATTACATCCCTGTATTTAGACACTTATTTACCCATGTCTTCTTCCATTAATTTTTAGCTATACATATATTACAAATATTTTTTTTTCAGAAAGACACATATGTCATCAGTGATGTAATATCTGACGTCATCAGCAGAGGATTGCGGTCGCGTGAGTTATAGTTGCCTACACTAACTATAACAGGGGAATTTCAATGGTTTTTCACGAGTGAAATTTCCAGCTAACTACAACATGTGTGAAACCTATGGTTTTTTAAGTGAATTTGCAAGGTTTTTTAAATGCTAATTCCTAACTATAACGTGTGTGAAACCTATGGTTTTTTCAGTGAATTTGTACGGTTTTTTAAATGCTAAGTTATGTATTTTTATTTTATTTTTTTTAAGGTTTTTCACCGTGCGCGTACCGTACGCGCTCGGTGCGCTTTGCGCACAGTGCGCCCACGTTACGCAGTTCGCGGAATTTTTCCGTTTCTACCGTACGCGCACGCTACGCGTACTCCGCGATTTTTCGCAAAAAAATTAAAGGAAATTTTGGCCCTTGGGGGTCCTTCTGGGACCACCTGACAAAGGCTAGGGGGTCAGGAACTATCCACACCTGCCCCCTTTTCACGTTCTCCACCTTTGTTTTTCACCCCCTCAGACTGCGAGAGACCAAATGGCGGCCGACACTTCCTGGTTTCGACCGATTCGAATGTTTACCAAGATCTAACAACCAATCAGAATCGCGCTTGCGCACGGCAGCGTGCGCGTACGGTAAGTTTTACCGTGCGCGCACGGTGCGCCCCTAGAGATATATATATGCTTTTAAATGCTATCTTCTCAGGTAATACTGAACAGATTTACACCAGACCTGCAAAAGGCACATCCCTGACCTGAGGACTATCTCTCTGCCAAATTTCAAGCAATTCTGTTCAGCCGTTCGGGCTGTAGCTTGGACTAAAGGTCCTAAGGAAGAAGACATGGGTAAATAAGTGTCTAAATACAGTGATGTAATATCTGACGTCATCAGTAGTGCATTGTGGGCGCGCGAGTTATAGTTAGCTGAACTAACTATAACGGGGGAATTTCAATGTTTTTTTACGAGTGAAATGTCCAGCTAACTATAACATGTGTGAAACCTTTGGTTTTTTCATTGAATTTCTAAGGTTTTTTAAATGCTAATTCCTAACTATAACGTGTGTGAAACCCATGGTTTTTTCAGTGAATTTGCAAGGTTTTTTAAATGCTAATTCCTAACTATAACGTGAGTGAAACCCATGGTTTTTTCAGTGAATTTGCAAGGTTTTTTAAATGCTAATTTTTTTTGTTTTCTTCTTTTTTTTTTTACATATTTTTATTTTAATTGTCTATCCTTTTTTAAAGACTATGGTTAAATTTTAAAAATTCTACAATATGTTTTTATTTTACCATTTTTTTAAAATAAACAGGTAAAATTTATTAGTATTACATATTTTTTTTTTTTCCTTTTTTTTTTTTTTTTTTTTTTTTTTACCGTGCGTGTACGGTAAGCGCACGTCTTGCTGTAATTACGTTAGATTTCTACGCTGTTTGCATTCATTTATGCAATTTGCGTAGACGCACGTCACGCGCGCCCAGCGCGTAACGCGTACGCTGCACGCGCACGTTACGCGGAAGTGAAGGGGCGTGCCTGTTTTGCGCATGCGCGCGTGCGCATGTCTTTTTTACGCGCATGCGTACTTTTGCCGTAAGCGCACCGCAAGCGCACCGTAAGCGTACGGTGGGTCATGTGATCATGAAACACAACTTTTGATTGGTTGAAACTACTTTCAGTTCTAGAACTCTCCTACACCACACCCATTCCCCTCATTTCTGCTTGTGATCCCTTAGGAGAAGGAGCTGGGTTGTCTTTGTGATATGATGGCAGAACAGCAGAGCCCTTCTGAGAGTGAGGCTAGCAGCACTACCTTGAGGCAGAGAGCGAGGAAACAAAAGACCTCTTTCATATGGGAGTATTTTTCTTTTCCAGAGGGCCAGCAAAAGGTAAATGCACCCTTAGTGACTTGTAAGCTGTGTGGCCGTGTACTTTCAAGAGGGAATCCCAACAGGAAGTATTCCTTCGGGAATCACACCATGTTGAGACACCTTAAGGATGTACACAGAAGGACACATGCTCGACTTACTGAAGGTAACCCTTCAGTAAATCAAACAAGCACATCCACAGCAGCTCAGCCTGGACCATCATCTGCAGTGCCGAGTCCTTCTTCTGCAGGTCAGGTGAGCCCTTCATCTGTGGGGGGAGCATCTCCTTTTTCTTCTCCTCAGGAAATTAACCCTCGGTTTCTGAGGGTTGAAATACGGTGCGCCACTTGTCATGATCTAATTTGTTATAGGGAGACCAGTATTTCCTTAGTGAACAATAAAATAGATCAGCACACTTGTCGTACCGTCTAATATTCCCATTCTTTCTTTCCTCTGTCCCTGCATGAACACAACGGCTCTTTTAAGAGCCAACCTTACCTTTCATCTATTTTTTATATATGTTTTTAAAACTTTTTTTTGTTTCTTTTTTTACCGTACGCGTACGGTACGCGTAATTATTATTTTTTTTTTAAAAAAACACTAAAAATCAATTATCACATTACAAGGTCCTTGAGAGACTACAATGAAAAACTGAAAATGTGATTGTGGAGAAGTGGAAAAAAGGGACCATGATATTTTTGACTTACCATACCCACTCAAAAAAATATTTATTCATTTAAATTTTTTTTAATTGCTTTAAAAATGGTTCTAGTTTTTGAAAATTTTCAAACACAATCTGAAAAAAAAGAAAAAAGTATTAATATTTAATAAAACATTTTATAATACAGTACACATATTTACATATTTTTCAAAAAAAAAATTTGCCTTTTTTTTGCTGTTTTCAGAATATATTGCATTTCACTATAAATTGTGAAAGCAATTGCATTCATCATTTAACAGTGGGCAAAAAAAAAATTAACAATCTCAAAGATTGTTTTAAAAAAGCCCACAATCTCTTTTTGCATAAACATAACTTTATAGAAATGCATAATATTCTTAAAAAATATCATCTAATATCAATACTTATTTCTTTAAAATACCGTCTGATATTTTTGTTTCAGAAGTATAATCACAAAAATATATCTCACATAACTCCACAATACATCTGGTTCCATTTCCTTTAGGCCAAATAGTAATTTTAAAATTCTTTTTTGATTAAATTTCCAATGTTAATCCAATAAAAATCTAAAGTTTAAATTGTACAGATCTCACCGATTCTCTGTAACATTTTGGTTTCCGAAAGATTTATTAATAATTAAATAAGTCCACAATAGAATTGTTTACCTTTCCGCATGGCCAAATAGTAATTTTAAAAATCTTTTTTGAATAAATTTCCAATGGCAATCCAATAACATTCCAAAATTTAAATTGTGCAGATGTTACCGATTTTTTCAAAATTTTTGTTTTTCCAAAGTTTCATTTAAAATTGAAAAAGTCCACATTACAATTGGTTACCTTTCCATTAGGCCAAATGGTAATTTGTAAAATCATTTTTTTTTTAAATTCCACTGGTAATCCAATAAAATGGTAAAATTGTTTTGTCCAGATGTTGCCAAATCTCTCAAAAATTTAGGTTTCAGGAAGATTAGATAGGAATTTGCTAAATCAAAAGGCAAACGTTGCTTAAAAATCAATTGGGAATCATTACACAGTGTCCAGCCTTTTTCACATTTAAGATAAACTGTGTAATGTCCAGAAGTTACAGTAGGTCCATCATGGAAAATTATTGCAACTGTTACAAAAGTTTTTCCTGAAATTGATAATTGCTGTCCTGTAAACTTCTTTATTAAAGTATCTAATTTTGAACCATCAGCTTTACAGCGTTGCATCATTAAAATTACATACTGTCCGTATTCCTTTAAAATTAACGTTGAAAACATGTCAGATTGACACTCACTGCATTCCATGCTATGATTAGCATCTTTAACTAATTTAGCAAAAGTGACTGTTTTACTTTCTGGCAATGTTAAATAAATAAACCTTTCAGAATCAACATTAGAGCCACATATATTATAACAGTTTTCACAACTATGTTCCCATTTATAAGAGAGACCAAATAAATTTTTAATGGGAACCCCTTCTTCTTCCAGTACCTGAAGAAAAAACATCAAGAATTCCTGTGCGTCTTGCTGTACATTTTGAGAAAACTGTGTTCGTCCTGAACATACATCTAAAAGTTTTCTAATTTCAGTAGCACTTTCTATTTGAGTTTTATCATTACTCAGCTTTTGAAAAAGGAGACTCAACTCAGAACAGAATCTTTTTCCCTGATTTACTATTATCTGCTCTTGCACACTTTCCAGATAAAATGCAACATTCAGCACTACATTAGCGTAGCAGTTGACACCAGAGCTATTTTCAAAATGACATCCTACAACCTGTTCTTCATTTTCCTTTTTCTTTTTGCTTGCAATTACATCACTCCTCTTTTTTTTCCTCCTCTCTACATCTTCATTACAGATATTCTCATTTCTCCTTTTACGAGAAACTACACGTTTCTCCAACACAGGATACTGACCTAAATGAGGAGCATAGCTTCTTCTTAATCTATTATACTCCTTTACACAATTTGCATCAGCACTAACTTTTGAGTCATCAAAGTCTATCATGAATAAACCTGATAATGTTTTCACTCGTGACAAAGCAACATATGCCATACCTTCTTTGAACACAGTTGAACCAATGTTCACAAATGCACAATCTACAGTCAATCCTTGAGACTTGTGAATAGTTACAGCATATGCTAGAGAAAACGGAAACTGCTTCCTACGTACATATAAATCTTTCACAAGCATGAAACGAACTGAACAACGACAAATGTCTTTAACTTCTTCTATCTGATCAAATTTTATTTTTAAACATTCAATTCCATCTTTTTTCTGATAATTAATAAAACCCACAACTCTTCCCATAGCTCCATTAACTAAACCTTTTTCAACATCCAAATTTCTCCTTAAAAATACTCTACAGTTCATGCAAACATATAGATTTTTTTCTAATCCAGCTGTTTTGGAAATGTTCTTCTCTAGTGAATCCAATTTATTTTTCAGTGTGCCTGTTAATGTGACAGTAATTCTTCCATCCTCAATTTTGTCCACTGCTTCCAATTTCCTGATATCTTCCTTTTCCAATTTCAAAAGCTCCTCATTGAATATTGAGCATTCACGTAGAGTTGGCATTAAGCAGATGACACTTTTCTTTTCTGCAATGTTCTTGTATATCTTCTCTGCAACTATTTCTTCCTTTGGAAATAAATTATGTAGCAGCCGACTCTGTAATGCTTTTTTGCCAGCTTCAGTGAGTAGTCCAATTCTGATATCTTTCAGAATACTTCCATATTCTTCATCGTTTGCTTGCCTCATATTAGTAGTAAGTTCCTTGTACTCAAAGAAGGACCAAATATTTGCATTACCGATGCTTCCCAATGACTTCTTTGTGTCTTCATGTGTCACAGTATTAAACACTGGTTGTCCTTTAACTGGAGTAAGTTGCAAAAGATCTCCAAAAACGATGACGTGTTTTCCTCCAAATAACACGTCATAGTCTGTCTTCAGAATTTGCTGCATTCTTAAATGCACAAAGGCAATCATTAAGTTTGATACCATGCTCACCTCATCAATAATGAGAACTTGCATCTTCTTCAATACTCTTGAAACTTCCAAGCATGCTTCTCCAGTTAGCTTGTTGTATTGTATTTTGTTCTCATGCTCCACTGGTAACATTAGCAAACGATGTAAAGTGATTCCTTTTATGTTATATGCTGCTAACCCAGTTGGAGCAGTAACCACACAAGACAAAGTAGAATCCGTTTTTTGCTGTAGGTAGCTTCTGATGACTTTTATAAGGAAACTTTTTCCAGTTCCAGCTTGTCCGCTTACATACATCCTGATTGGATGAAATGATGTGCATGAGCACTCTTTTTTTTCATGTAGAAATCCGTGATCAATTTTGTTTCTGATCTCTTCATAAATTTGTTGCTGCTCTTCGTTCAGTTGTCTTTCCAAATTTTGTAAGTCTATAAATTCTTCTTGAGCTTGATTCATAGCTGTTTCCACTTCATTCATGGCTATTGATGCTTCATTTTCAACGATTGGTTGTCCTAGGGGATCTTGACTGAGAGTTCCTGAACTTTGGCTGTCCTGAGAACTGTCTCTAGCTATTTCTGCTGCAATTGTAGTTTCCTGTTCAATTTCTTCATTTAACATTTGCAGATAAGTTGAGAATGTACTGCATTGTATGCTGTCTTTGCAAGCATTAAAAGAATCTTCATAGCTTTGAAATTCTCCCAGTAGTTCATCCTCTGTACGCCATGGTTTAAACAGCTGTAAAAGAGCCAAGTAGTAAAATTCATTTTTGTCAGTAGTGTCGCAACTCAGCTTCCTGTGATTTATCAAACTTCCTTTTGTTTGCTTCACCAAACATCCTTCCTCACCAATAACTTTATATTTTCCATTGTTGATGTCTTCTGTGGCTTTCCGTGAATAAATGTAGTTCTGCAGCACTTCATAGAGACACATGTTCTCCAGATGATGACTTCTCTTGGGATAATATGTGTCCAACATGTTTGATTTCAAAATATCTGTACTTTCTGGGTCATTCTCGGCCAAATATTCAATTTCTCGAACAGATTTCAGTACCTGATTTCTCATTGCTGCAAGGCCTAAACTTGCCCAAATTATTCTTCTTGATTTCGAGTAGAGACTTGCAGAAGATAACCTATCTGAACATTCATAGGATCCAATTTCTCGATGCGATAACATCTTCAAACTGAAACTGTACAGCTTCTTACTGACAGTCTTCTCGTGAGAAATCTCTTCCCACATTTCCTTCAATTCTGTTTTTTCTGATTTCGTAATGTAAGACGTTACATATCGAGCAACAGCAATGGAATTGTCAGCTACATACTGTATATCAATGTTAGCATTCCACATGGATAAAATGACTGGGTTGTAGTCATTTATATTTTTTGATTCTTCTTTTCTTTTAAGGTTGTAGGTATTCTTAGGTGATTTTCTTGTGATAGTATGTCTCACAGATGACATAAAACTGTTTACTCTTCCATTTGTAAGAACAGGTCTAGGAAATCCAAATCGACATTTAGTGTAGTATTTATCTTTGCTCTTGTATTTCCGTCGACAGTATTTTCCACACCGATGACTTTGGAAACGTAAAACTTGCTCCTTTAACTTTTTATCTTCTCTGCTTTTTGGTATAGCACATGTTGCATATTCTTCAATGTAAGATAACACTGCTTCATCAGCATCTGTTCCAAACTTTGGGGCATCCTTGATCCACAACAGCATATGAATATGAGGAGCACCTCTTGCCTGGTACTCTTTTCTCCAAAATAAATCCACTACTTCTCCTAGAGGTGGATTTTTTTTATTGCAGATGAACGACATCATAGCCTCAAATCTATGATTGAAATATCTGCAAACATTAACCGGATCCAATGAGCACAGTTCTCCTGCTGTCTTGTATTCGATGTTTTTAATGTTTGAATTTGCCTCTCGTAGAAAATCCAGTAAATCATCCCAAGCGTACTCAGCACAGCTTAGGGTAACGAACCATGTTGGTGTTCCTAAATTCCGTAACATGCATTTTAATTCACCATGACGTCGGTACCAATATTCATTTGTCCCACGCTGACAAGCCATCAGATTGATCAGTTGTGTTTCCAAATGATCATCTCGGTGCTGCACTTTCTCCATAAAATCCTTAGCAGACACATTTTGTAAATGTACTCCACTTTTTAAAATGTGATTTACTGCATAAGACAGTGCAGACAAGTCGCTTTCAAATAAAAGATGGAACAAATAAGGAATACTTTGTCGAAATCTGGGATCTTCGGCATATAGTCTTGTAGTCCGATACTCAGAAGCTGGAATCTGTTCCGGACGTTCATCGTATCGTCCTCCTTTTCCTGTAGGAAACAGCTGGGGAAAACATCGAGCTTCCAAGCTCTCCTCCCATACACTCACGGGAGTTCCTTTTGCTTTCTTCATCTGAAACAGATCAATATTGTCTCCCATAACTTCTTTTGAATGAAGAGGATGTATGCTAAAATGTTCATAAATTTCTTCTTCCTTTGACTTGTCCACTTTTTCAATTTGTCCAGTTGGTGTTTCTGTGTCTTCTTGTAAATCTTCTTCTTCTTCTTCTATATAAATTGATTCATGCCATTTGTTATTCCTTTTCAAATACAAATTTGCTCTTTGTACTTTCCGTACATCTACCAGCACCTGCCAAATCTTCTTATTCTTTGTAGGTACACCATTAACCAGAATAATTAATGGTTCAGTTTCCAAAGTATCCGCATCAATAGTTTCCATCTTTTTTTTCAAATCCAAGGGCAAATACACCACTCTACCTTTTAAACCTCTCAGTAAATCTGAAGGAGGTAATTTACCAGTTTTGGGCTCCATACGTACTATGGTCTGGAATGGATGAACACATTGAATGAGTATAGACTCATATGTATTTAATTCAGAAAGTTCAGCAGGAATTGCATCCAATTCTAAATTATTATGTACAGCTCTGGTCGGCATTCTATTTTCTTCTAACTTATTATAACAGTATTTACAAATACGCTGAACTTCACCCAATTCATAACAATTTTCAAGAAATATACATGTGGCAAAATCCTTCCACTTATAATTATCTTCATTTTCACTTTTTCTATAGAGATCAACATACCTGGTTTGTTTTCTATAATGAGTTCTGCGGCAACAAATACAAGTAATATTTGGTCTTTCATTAGAGATTATTGCAAATTTTGTTATGTGATCATTAAATGTCTTACTTACAGAGGGTTCTACATTCTCTTCCACTTCTTCCTCATTTACTGTGTACTTTTCTGCACTGTTTTGTTCAGGACCAAAGTAACAAAACTGAATTTCATCAACAACCTTCTCTACATCTGATACCGTTCCACGGAACAGAGCCCTATTCAATTCACTTTTAGCAAAATACAACCGTCTCACAAACTTTCTCATTTCAGTATGATGAACAGCCAGCATCCTAAAATGATGGAAAACACTATTACACACTTTTCTAGATAGACAAGCCAGAGAATGACCCTGCAAACCAGTATTCTCTCTCATTCTGCATGGATCCAGACTTTGAAGCACCTTAATCTTCTGTTTTACACTTTTTTTACTATATTCTCTTAGAAACTCACGAAATTTATCAATAGATTCCTGACGCACAGTGCAAATACTACTACAATTCCAAGTGTACACTGGGGCTTTAGGACGTCTCCCCATAGCCTCATCCGCCATCACTTGTACCTCATCTCTTGGAACCATCATCTCCTTCTCCATTATGCAACCATTTTTCACTTCGTAAGGACGACCTCTGGTGTCAACTGCATGCAGCAAACTATTACTTTGAAAATAGCTCTCTTCATTAAAAAAAGGTTCACTACTTGAACTATGCATCCATTTTCCTAAAAACACTTTACAAAAGTTTGTTCTGTTCACTACTCTTTTCCTTTTGCTTTGTGATTTCAGTACATTAACCATTTTATCTAATGTACGCATCCTATTCAAAATTAAAATGAATAGTTTCCTTTTTAATTCTAATGCCTTTGCTGCAATGGCTTCAATTTCTTTTTTACTCTTATAAAACTTAGCCTTTTGCTTATATTTCTTCACATCCTTTATCAAATTGGACATAACTCTTCTCTGAAACATTTTTCTACGTATCTCCTTAAACGCTGTTTTTCTGTTTAAGTTTATCTTTTTAGTTGCAGAAGGTATATTTGCATTAACTAAATGCTCAATTTTTTCCTCTCCTTTTCTATTGAAAACATTTTTTCCAGTACAGACATTTTGTACATTTTTCCTTTTTTTGAATATGTTCTTTAAAAAATCTTTTGTTTGCTTACCAGAAGATTTTTTCTTTTTCCCAACATGAGCATCTCCAACTAACTTAGGTCCTCCAGTTGTCTTCAAATATAGGTTTTTTTGTGGTCTTTCTTTACTCTGGATTTTGTAGGCATCTTAAATTTTGTTCACTGCTCTTCAGCAATACCTGAAAAAAACAAAAAAAAAATTCCTTTATTTTATTTAAATATATTACTACATTTTTTATGTTCTTTAGAAATCTTAAAATACTATAAACCCCTTTCCTATAAATGAAAATCACAATAACACCTTCACAAATTAAATTTCTAAAAATAATTCCTGTGTGCACACAAAGTCATGCTTTGAAATTAGGCAGAAAACGAAATTTCTTTGCCAATTGCAAAGCATACTTTCTACTACTTTTTAGGCAAGTGAAAAGTACTTTTACAGTCTGTCACATTTTGAATCCACTTTTCAGATTCTTAAAAAAGCACATGTCCAAACTGCTTTTTCAGACCAGCACCATGTGTAACCTGGGTGACTGCCTACACTCCAGCAAGGGCAACCAGCCTTAGTGATGCTGAATGTATTTGCATTACTGACTGAAACCTCAAACCCCACTCGCTTGTGAATACTGTGCATGATTCCACAGGGTAAGCAGCTGGGTGTGTGCTAAGAGTCTGCTTCTGCACCAAAAAATGGCTCCCCCTTTCCATCTAATGCAACTGTGAAATCACCAGAGCAATACGCAATAAATCTCTGCCTGTAATTCCTATATGCACACAGAGTCATGTTTTCACATTAGTCACAAAACGAAATTTCTTTGCCATTTTGAAAGCACACTTACTACTCTTTTTTTTGGCAAGTGATAAACACTTTTACAGACTGACACATTATGAATCCACTTTTCAGATTCTTAAAAAAGCACATGTCCAAACTGCTTTTTCAGACCAGCACCATGTGTAACCTGGGTGACTGCCTACACTCCAGCAAGGGCAACCAGCCTTAGTGATGCTGAATGTATTTGCATTACTGACTGAAACCTCAAACCCCACTCGCTTGTGAATACTGTGCATGATTCCACAGGGTAAGCAGCTGGGTGTGTGCTAAGAGTCTGCTTCTGCACCAAAAAATGGCTCCCCCTTTCCATCTAATGCAACTGTGAAATCACCAGAGCAATACGCAATAAATCTCTGCCTGTAATTCCTATATGCACACAGAGTCATGTTTTCACATTAGTCACAAAACGAAATTTCTTTGCCATTTTGAAAGCACACTTACTACTCTTTTTTTTGGCAAGTGATAAACACTTTTACAGACTGACACATTATGAATCCACTTTTCAGATTCTTAAAAAAGCACATGTCCAAACTGCTTTTTCAGACCAGCACCATGTGTAACCTGGGTGACTGCCTACACTCCAGCAAGGGCAACCAGCCTTAGTGATGCTGAATGTATTTGCATTACTGACTGAAACCTCAAACCCCACTCGCTTGTGAATACTGTGCATGATTCCACAGGGTAAGCAGCTGGGTGTGTGCTAAGAGTCTGCTTCTGCACCAAAAAATGGCTCCCCCTTTCCATCTAATGCAACTGTGAAATCACCAGAGCAATACGCAATAAATCTCTGCCTGTAATTCCTATATGCACACAGAGTCATGTTTTCACATTAGTCACAAAACGAAATTTCTTTGCCATTTTGAAAGCACACTTACTACTCTTTTTTTTGGCAAGTGATAAACACTTTTACAGACTGACACATTATGAATCCACTTTTCAGATTCTTAAAAAAGCACATGTCCAAACTGCTTTTTCAGACCAGCACCATGTGTAACCTGGGTGACTGCCTACACTCCAGCAAGGGCAACCAGCCTTAGTGATGCTGAATGTATTTGCATTACTGACTGAAACCTCAAACCCCACTCGCTTGTGAATACTGTGCATGATTCCACAGGGTAAGCAGCTGGGTGTGTGCTAAGAGTCTGCTTCTCCACCAAAAAATGGCTCCCTCTTTCCATCTAATGCAACTGTGAAATCACCAGAGCAATACGCAATAAATCTCTGCCTGTAATTCCTATATGCACACAGAGTCATGTTTTCACATTAGTCACAAAACGAAATTTCTTTGCCAATTTGAAAGCACACTTACTACTCTTTTTTTTGGCAAGTGATAAACACTTTTACAGTCTGTCACATTTTGAATCCACTTTTCAGATTCTTAAAAAAGCACATGTCCAAACTGCTTTTTCAGACCAGCACCATGTGTAACCTGGGTGACTGCCTACACTCCAGCAAGGGCAACCAGCCTTAGTGATGCTGAATGTATTTGCATTACTGACTGAAACCTCAAACCCCACTCGCTTGTGAATACTGTGCATGATTCCACAGGGTAAGCAGCTGGGTGTGTGCTAAGAGTCTGCTTCTGCACCAAAAAATGGCTCCCCCTTTCCATCTAATGCAACTGTGAAATCACCAGAGCAATACGCAATAAATCTCTGCCTGTAATTCCTATATGCACACAGAGTCATGTTTTCACATTAGTCACAAAACGAAATTTCTTTGCCATTTTGAAAGCACACTTACTACTCTTTTTTTTGGCAAGTGATAAACACTTTTACAGACTGACACATTATGAATCCACTTTTCAGATTCTTAAAAAAGCACATGTCCAAACTGCTTTTTCAGACCAGCACCATGTGTAACCTGGGTGACTGCCTACACTCCAGCAAGGGCAACCAGCCTTAGTGATGCTGAATGTATTTGCATTACTGACTGAAACCTCAAACCCCACTCGCTTGTGAATACTGTGCATGATTCCACAGGGTAAGCAGCTGGGTGTGTGCTAAGAGTCTGCTTCTCCACCAAAAAATGGCTCCCCCTTTCCATCTAATGCAACTGTGAAATCACCAGAGCAATACGCAATAAATCTCTGCCTGTAATTCCTATTTGCACACAGAGTCATGTTTTCACATTAGTCACAAAACGAAATTTCTTTGCCAATTTGAAAGCACACTTACTACTCTTTTTTTTGGCAAGTGATAAACACTTTTACAGACTGACACATTATGAATCCACTTTTCAGATTCTTAAAAAAGCACATGTCCAAACTGCTTTTTCAGACCAGCACCATGTGTAACCTGGGTGACTGCCTACACTCCAGCAAGGGCAACCAGCCTTACTGATGCTGTATGTATTTGCATTACTGAGTCCAACCTTAAATCCTTAAAGTATTCTTTATTTTTACCAGTACACCTTAATTTATCGTGAAAACATAGTCCATATTATTTTACATGTTCCTCACATTTAAATTTCTCCCAAAACAGAAAATAATAAACACAACTTCAACAAAAGGAATTCCATTTCTATTATTCATTTCTTAATTTACCATATACATCCCCTCTCAAACTCTAAACTCACCTTTAAAATTAGTTATTTGTGAAAGAAATGTGGCACTCAAACAGCAGATTATCAGAGCCAGGATCTCTGTTCTTTACACCTCTCTCCTCTCAGCAGAACCAGATAATGGCAAACTTTCCCTCTCTTTTTCCACACATATACATGTTAATTTCAAATCTCAGTGCTTCCCCCTTTTTTTCAAATGTAATCACACATTTCTATTGGTTGAAAACCAACCCTTTTCCAAAAGTACCCTTCCCCCAACTTGACTTCTGCCTAGTACCCTTCCCCCAACTTGACTTCTGCCTGCTACCATAGCAACAGCTCATGGAACACTGCTGTGTGGAGTTAGGTCAGAAGTTCACCAAACAATGTTTCAATTCCACAGAGCAAGAGTGCTTGACTTTTCAAACCTAACAGCAAATCCATAGTACTGTTCTTTGGTAACTCATTTTTCTGTACCAATACAAAACATGCTTCTATTAATTTACACATACAGCCTAGTTTTTATTCTAGAATGGTATGAAACAGCCAATCAGTTCTTTTTTTTATGAAAAAAATATGTATGCCTCCATTTCCAAACTGTCTTTCATTTCTTTTTACCATTCTACTGAATTACACCTCCTGAGTGCATCCAGTTCTCCTTTGAAGATGTTCACAGTGTGGATTGTAGGGCACAGCTATGTCTTCTGGAGTGAAAAGTATGCAGAGAAAACAGGTATGGTGAGAGACCTTGCTTTACCAAATGTAGACATTAAATGGATTGGTCAGAGAGGGTTAAAGTGGCACCAATTGATGCCATTGGTGAAATCCTTCATGCAAATCCAACACCCTGACCTCATAATAGTGCACTGTGGTGGCAATGACCTAGGCACTTTGACTGGGGTAGGTCTGGAAATGCTTATGAAGGACACCTTTGCACAACTGTTTTCACTTTTCCCTAAAACTGCCTTTGTGTTTTCTAACATATGCCAAAGGCAAAAATGGAACTGGTCCAATCATTTCTGTCCGCAGATTGACAAAACAAGAAAGCACGTCAACAAATCTGTTTCTGCTTTCCTCCGTGACTATGGTATGGGTTCCATTTACCACAACAACTTGCGTTACGACATGCAAGACATTTATAGAGGAGATGGTGTGCACTTTAATGATGAAGGGAACAGAGTCTTCCTCTTGAACCTTAGACTCTGCATCGGTACTTACTTGTAGGTACCACTAAAAAATCACTTCATAAACACAACGGCTCTTTTTAGAGCCCCCTAATATCTAAACACTTAAATCTGCATTTCATTTAATTTTTAATTTTTTTTTCTACCGTACGCGTACGGTAAGCTTACCGTACGCGTACCCCGCGATTTTTTTTAAAATCAATAAATGTTTTCTTTGTACTTTTCTGTCCTTCTTTGACCCCCTTACAAATGTTAGGGGGTCTGTAACTCTCCTCCTTGCCCCCTTTTCAAGATATCACTCTTTTTTTTCTGAGTGAAACACACGAAATGGCGGCCGCCGCTTCCTGGTTTTGACCGATTCGAATGTTTACTAAGATCTAAGAGCCAATCAGAATCGCGCTCGCGCACTCCACCGTACGCGTACGGTAAGCGTACCGTAAACGCACCGTAAGCTGGCTCAGATATATATATATTGATTTAAAGGCTATTTTCTCAGAATCTACTGAACAGATTTACACCAAACCTACAAAAGGCACTTCCTTGACCTGAGGACTACCTCTCTGCCAAATTTCTAGTAATTCTGTTCAGCCGTTCGGGCTGTAGCTGTGTCTAAAGGTCCTATGGAAAAATGCATGGGAAAAACGCGTTTTGGGACCCCCCTTTTATCTCAGCCCCCGCTTGACGAATCCCCCCGAGACTTTCAGGGTAGGAGCGGAGCGTAGCGCCCCACCTATTTTGAAAAATTCGCGAGGATTCGTCAGCCGGCGCAAAAGTTATTCCAAATAGAATGTTGCGGATTTCCTATGGAAACGTGGTCCTAACTATAACTACCTACTGGCGACCGCCAGTAGGTAATATATATATATATATATACTGATAGATAGATAGATATACAGATATAGATATTACCTACTGGCGGTCGCCAGTAGGTAGTTATAGTTAGGACCCTGTTTCCATAGGAAAACCGCGGCGCCGGTCGACGAATCCTCGCGAAATTTTCAAAATAGGTGGGGCGCTCCGCTCCGCTCCTACCCTGAAAGTCTCGGGGATTCGTCAAGCGGGGGCTGAGAAAAAAGGGGGGTCCCAAAACACGTTTTTCCCATGCATTTTTCCATAGGACCTTTAGACACAGCTACAGCCCGAACGGCTGAACAGAGTTACTTGAAATTTGGCAGAGAGGTAGTCCTCAGGTCAAGGAAGTGCCTTTTGTAGGTCTGGTGTAAATCTGTTCAGTAGTTCCTGAGAAAATAGCATTTAAATCAATATATATATCTGTGGCAGCTTACGGTGCGCTTACGGTAAGCTTACCGTACGCGTACGGTGCCGTGCGCGAGCGCGAATCTGATTGGCTGTTAGATCTTAGTAAACATTCGAATCGGTCGAAACCAGGAAGCGGCAGCCGCCATTTTCTCTCTCGCACTCTGAGGGGGGGTTGAAAAACAAAGGCCAAAAACATGTAAAGGGGATATTTAGACAGCTCCTAAGCACATAGCCATGAGTCCCCAAAGATCACCCAAGGCCAAAAAGGCAATTTAAATTTTTTTGAAAATTTCGCCGATTACGCTTACCGTACGCGTATGGTAAAAATAAAAAAAATAAAAATAATTATCCATACTCTCCCCACCCCGTGTGCAAACGTTGCCCGAAGGGCACCATTTGTGCATGGCATATGTATTACCAGAAAAATTAAAAGATTACCTTTCACAACGAAGCGCATAATATGTCCTCCATGTGCGCACGGTGCGCGAAGCGCATCGTGCGTACATGGCCCATCTAGCGTAACGTGGGCACGCGGTGCGCGTAGCGCACCGCGTGCCCACCGTGCGTGCACGGCACTAACTGCGTAAAGTGGGCTCACTGTGCGCGCACGGTGCGCGAAGCGCACCGTGCGCGCCCTGAACGAACTGCGTTAAGTGGGCGCGCACGCCACGAATGGCGTAAAGTAACTTAGCATTTAAAAAACCGTACAAATTCACTGAAAAAACCATAGGTTTCACACACGTTATAGTTAGGAATTAGCATTTAAAAAACCTTGCAAATTCAGTGAAAAAACCATAGGTTTCACACATGTTATAGTTAGCTGGACATTTTACTGATAAAAAACCATTGAAATTCCCCCGTTATAGTTAGTGTAGGCAACTATAACTCACGCGACCGCAATCCTCTGCTGATGACATATGTGTCTTTATGAAAAAATAATATTTGTAATATATGTATAGCTAAAATTTAATGGAAGAAGACATGGGCAAATAAGTGTCTAAATACAGTATTAGCATCAGCAGAGGATTGCGGTCGCGTGAGTTATAGTTGCCTGCACTAACTATAACGGGGGAATTTCAATGGTTTTTTATCAGTAAAATGTCCAGCTAACTATAACATGTGTGAAACCTATGGCTTTTTCACTGAATAGATATATAGATATAGATATGTAATTCTCAAAATTCTCAAAAATCCTTTATTCGGTTGAAAACCATCAAAGGTAGAAAATATCCATGTAATACATGCAACAGTTTGCTTCATTCAACATTCATAATACATAAATATGCTCTTATGAAATATTAAAAGCATAAACCAAATCAATAGCCCACATGTTTTGCCATTCCAATAAGACTGTTTTTCAAAATATCAGGAGAGTCCCTCAGATTAATTTTTTCCTAGATCTACATATCTATTTTATTAATTAAAACTAATCCTATTTTCCAAAAATATATAGAATTCATGATAGTTTCTAAAAAATAAAATGATAAAGAGTGCTTTAAAATTTGACTGGCCAACCTATAATAGCTGTATAAAACACAATTTACAAAGTATAATTATAATTAAATTGGTTCCTATAGGACTACCTATGTAGTAAACTACTGGATTTACATTATTTCAGATGTTTCTCCCGCTTAATCCTGAAATTGAACAAAATCGACTCACAGAAAAGACAATCAGGCCAGATGTATCAGTCGACAAAATTCGTTTAGCGTCTCTAAAGGAAGTTTCCTTCAAGGCCAGGCAGATCGGGCATAACCATTTCCTATGCACGCCATGATATTCCGGACAGACAAACATAAAATGGTCAAGAGTCTCATAATTAATGTGACAAGCTGGACACGAATCAGGCAAGGCAGTACTATTCCAGTTTTTGCTAAACGATTGAAGCGGCAAAGAGCCTGCTCTGAACCTAATAAACAAACTCTTGGCCAGTGGTAGAGTTTTATTGTCCATATAACTTTCAAAAACAGGAATGAGTTTAAATGCCAAGAAATGTTCGGTAAGAAGGCCTGTATTGCCCGTGGATGGTATTTCTTGCCTCATTCGTGACAAGTAGGATGATTTTAAGACCTTCTTGTCTGCCTCACACAGTAATTTGGGTGACTCCCACACTCTGCTCAGACCCAATTTTTTAAAGCAGTCGCAAACTAACCTTAACCAAAGTATCACCAAAGCAAGGTCCACAATCTTTACATCTCTTAAGCAATTTTTATATTCAGATAATTCCGGAGTAGTGCAGATATGGATCTTAAATCATAGTGGCTTTAAATGTGCCAGATCAGATACTCTTTTAATCCCTGTGTCAAAATAAAGTGGAACCACAGGTGTACCTATGGGTACTAGGAGCAGTGGTTTAACAAATTTGTTTTCCATCACTGTGAGCCTCTTTAAATCACTGTAACCCCAGACTTCTGCTCCATATAATGCAGCATTTTGAGCCTTCACTCGATGGGCTTCCAAAAACATGGAGATGGAACCCGCATATGTGTTTTTCTGAAAGCGTAGAATGGCCTTAGACCTCTGAGATTTCATAATAGCTCCTTTGTTTACCTTTCTAGCCCACCTAAATGTGTCTGACAGGGTCACCCGCAGATAGTCAAAACTAAAGACACTTTCCAAATGGTCCTTGCCAGCCATTACTGAACAGTTCTTCTTGACACATTTACCAAGAACCATAAATGTCGTTTTTGCAGCATTAAGTTCTAAACACCCCTGACCACAGAAATCCAAAAATTCATTTAACAGATTTTGTAACCCCGTTGGGAATTTGGAGATTAATACTTAATTGTCTCCAAACAGGAGTATTGGTGTTTTCACCCCACTGAGAGTAGGAGAATTGTTAACACATTTTGTCAGTTCCTCAACCACATCATTAATAACCCCTGGCCTGTAACCCCGCTCCGCCAATGGAGTTTGCAGATTTTTGCCTACTCCGCGCTCCGTTCCAAATGCAGAGTTTATGTAAAAACTCCCCTCTCTGGCGGAGCAGAGTTAGCCAGCTCCTCCACCCTCCCAAATTAATAACAAATTAAAAAAGAAGGCACTTACCTGCGTGGCTGCCTCCTCCTCTGCCTGTCCGCTCTCCTTCCTGCTCCTCACGTCCTTTTCAATGAAAATACACTACGTTGTGCATCCTGCGCGTGCGCACGTGCAAGACGCTCAAAGTAGTGTTTATTCCTCCGTTCTTCCATCCAATCTTTTAATATATTTAAGATCTGCCTGGCAAATATTTTTTTTACGGTTATCTACTAGACTAATAGGCCTATAGTTAGATGGACAATTGGTATCTCTTTTTTTAAATATCGGGATTATTTCCACCCCGCTCCTGGTATCCTGGATCTCTCCACCCCTTGCATTAGAGAGGATATTCATGTAACTAGCCAACAGCCTAGGTTCTGATTTGTAAAGGTCACCAAGGATGAGATCCGGACAGGTACCTTAGCCCCTTAAGACTGCTAATAGCAGATAGGGTGTCTTCTAGACTAAAGAATATCTCAGTGGTTTCCCTGCTTAATTGTGTCACCCTCAGGACACTCATTAACCACATTATAGAGTTGTTTTGTAAAGGGGACCTGAGAGTATAGTTTTGCAAAATGTTCCTCCCATCTTTCTGGTGGGATATTGTTCCTCCTGGGATTAAAACTTTCAATTGTCCCATTTGCAATAATGTACCAAAATGTTCAGCCATCATTAATTTTAAGGGCCTGTAGCATGTTCTGCCAATTAGCATTCTCCCACTTCCTTTATGCATGATCGATAGCACATTTGTAGTCTTGTTGGGCCGTGCTAATCTCGAGTCGATTGCAGCCCCAAATAGCCCTTCTCAGAGCTTCCTTGGCTTGCTCACATTCGGGCGCATACCATTTTGGGGCTATGGGAGGGGCTACCATTTTACCACTAGATTGTTTATAATAAATACTTTGTAATTTGTTTAAAAAGCTACCATGAATATCTAGAATTGGTATATCCTGCTCAGGGGAATTCTCATAATTAGATAACAATTGTATTAACCACTGACATATCACAGCAGGAATGTTCTCATTTGCCAAAACGCTAGGTCATGAAACTCTTCTGTAGTTGTTGGCCACAACAGGTTCAGGAACACTGTGTTCTGCATAGATAATGATTTCACTGCGTCATTCCCAACAGGTTTACCAATAAGGGCATTATGAGCGCTACCAGTACGCGGCAAAACTACCATATTGTAGAGCAGAGGCCAGAGACTTGCCTCCAGAAATATATAGCCAATCACACTAGTAGAAGCTCCCCTCTTGAATGTAGCGGCTCTCATTTGGTCAGAGCAGGTCCTCCTATTACATGCTCTCAGACTGCTCCCTGCCGTCACTGAACCAATTTGTAAGGCAACATTAGAGAGACAATGATGAGGTTTGCCCTCAAGGCAAGGGATAACCCACTTCTCATCCTCCTTTTCTACTAGCATACTAAGAGAATGAGAGGGTTCAAATGAAGAATTAAAGTCACCAGATGCAATCACTTTAGCATTCTGCTCGAACTGAGCAATCAAATTATCTAAATGATATATAATCGATAATTTGCTAGTTAAGGGCATCGTCCTAGCGTATATATTGAATAACACCAATTTCATACCCATTGGAAATTCTAGCATAACCCCAATTAAATCAGGTGAATTTACTTTCAGCAATTCATGGATCCACAAAATATCGTCCTTTACCAATATCAGTAGTCCCCCACCGCCTGACCTGTATTCCTTGGTGGTAGGGCTTCCACGCTATATGAAACAAATACATTGATAAAAGATTTTGTCTAGTGATCAGGTCTCCTGAAATAAACAAACATCATAATTTCTAATAAAGGAGTGCCACTCTTGCTCAACGAGTTTAGATTTGACTCCAGCCAGATTCCATGAACTCATTGAGAGGTCTTTCTTGCAGACATTTTGGTGGAACACCATGCCCTCCGCTCCTCCCAATCATGGTAGCGTTAACTGAAATGGGGGGCAGCACGATAGAAGTCATTATAGAGTGTGAATTAAGAAGCGGGTCTAACTCAATACCAGTCTCTCTTGGAGGAAGTGCACTTACACTAGGCGACAATAAATTGGTCTTCTGCAGATCTCCCTGGGGTACTTCTCCAAGTCAACCTATGAGGCTGAGGGGTGAAGCAGGGCCATTGGTGCCTATTAAATCTTGAGGTCTAGCATATTTGAAGTGTATATTGGGCTTACCTGGTGGATTAGTTCTATGATCTAGGTCGACTAGATTGTCCGCCACAGCAGAGGAACCCAGAACTAAGTCAAGCACGTCAAGACCGGAAAAAGAGCAGCTGGATCTTTTAGCACTAACTATGTCATCTCGTATAAAAGAGCGACACCCCCGAACATGATGAATCCAATGGATTGTTTTATTTTTCAAACTGTCTTCTGTTTCTACTATTGAGCATGATGGTAACTTGGGAATATTTATCATTGTAATAAAGCCATGTACTGAATGATTCCCCATGCTTCGTGGTAGATTGGTCTTTGCAAATTTATCATGCGTGTCTCTTGAAACATGAGCCCCATTATTAATGGAGAGATTTTCTCTGTGTGACTGGACCTTGATGCCAGCGGAGATGGAGCTGAAACTGGAGCTACTAATGGTTGGGGCAACCCCCATATTTATACAGGACTGCACTTCAAAGGGGGGTGAAAATCTCTATATTGTGATTGCCCTGATTGATTAATGGGTAATGTGCAGGGTTTTGTACAGGGCGTGAGGATTAAGAGGGAAGAGAGGGAAAGGAGGAAAAGATCAGGCATGGGTTAGGAGTTGCTGTGGATTTATTACTATTAGATGTTAGTAACATATTGAATATGTAATATATATATATATATATATATATATATATATATATAATCTACTGGCGGTCGCCAGTGGATGGTTATAGTTAGGACCGAGTTTCCATAGGAAATCTGAAAATTCTATTTTGAATAACTTTGGCGCCGGTTGACCAATCCTCGCAAAATTTTCAAAACTAATGGGGCGCTCCGCTCAGCTCCTACCCTGAAAGTCTCGGGGTGGTTCGTCAAGCGGGGGCTGAGAAAAAAGGGGGTCCCAAAACGCGTTTTCCCCATGCATTTTCGCATAGTACCTTTAGTCAAAGGTACAGCCCGAACGCCTGAACAGAATTACTTGAAATTTGGCAAAGAGGTAGTCCTCAGGTCAGGCATGTGCCTTTTGCATATATGGTGTCAATCTGTTCAGTAGTTCCTGAGAAAATTGCAGTTAAAAGCACATAAATATCTATGAGCACGCACCGTGCGCGCACCGTGCGTGCACGGTGCGCGCACCTTAACGTGCACGAGCGTAATTCTGATTGGTGGTTACATGTCAGTCAACGTTCGAATCGGTCGAAATCAGGAAGTGTCGGCCGCCATTTTGTGTGTTGTGTGTGTGACAGGGAAAAAGAAAGGTGGAGAACGTGAAAAGGGGGCAGGGTAGAGCGTTCCTGACCCCCTAGCCTTTGTCAGGGGGTCCCTGAAGGACCCCGAAGGGTGAAAAAAACATTGTTTTTTTTTTTCAAAAAATCGCGGGGTGCGCGCACCGTGCGCACACGGTGAAAGACCTTAAAAAAAAAAATTTCAACGAGTGTAAAATAAATATATAGAAAATATAATAAAACATACATAACTTAGCATTTAAAAAATCTTACCAATTCACTTAAAAAACCATAGGTTTCACACACGTTATAGTTAGGAATTAGCATTTAAAAAACCCTTGCAAATTCACTTAAAAAACTATAGGTTTCACACATGTTATAGTTAGCTGGACATTTCACTCGTAGAAAACCATTGAAATTCCACCGTAATAGTTAGTTCAGATAACTATAACTCGCGCGACCGCCACACTATCACAAGGATGATGTCATCAGTGATGTCATGAGTGATGCCACTGACCATTTCATGAGTGATGTAATATGTGACGTCATCAGCAGTGGATTGCGGGCGCGTGAGTTATAGTTATCTGAACTAACTATAACGGTGGAATTTCAATGGTTTTTTACGAGTGAAATGTCCAGCTTTTTAAGTGAATATATATATATATATATATATATATATATATATATATATATATATATATATATATATATATATATATATATATATATATATATATATTATCTACTGGCGGTCGCCAGTAGATAGTTATAGTTAGGACCGTGTTTCCATAGGAAATCCGCAACATTCTATTTGGAATAACTTTGGCGCCGGTTGACGAATCCTCGCAAAATTTTCAAAATAGGTGGGGCGCTCTGCTCCGCTCCGCTCCTACCCTGAAAGTCTCGGGGGGATTCGTCAAGCGGGGGCTGAGAAAAAAGGGGGGTCCCAAAACACGTTTTCCCCTTGCAATTTTCCATAGGGACCTTTAGTCCAAGGTACAGCCCGAACGGCTGAACAGAATTACTCAGGTCAGGGATGTGCCTTTTGCAGGTCTGGTGTCAATCTGTTCAGTAGTTCCTGAGAAAATCAAAAGTAAAATCATATATATATGTGGGCGGTGCCTAACCACACATCTCATCCTGAGATCTGATTGGCTGTCAGCACTTCATCCAAGAATTGTTGGCAGCCATCTTGGGACCAATATACATGATAGCACCTCATTAAAAAGCATTGCAGTTAATAGAAGGTTTTAAGACTTTAGTTACATTATAAATCATTTGTTGATGGTACCATACTCATTTTAGGAATTGTGGTATGTTCTAAGGTGATTTCACCATGTGAAAAAGCCTTCTGCTGGGATATCATGATTGAGAGAAAAATATTTTCTCATGCTTTTCCCACAGAGGTTTGGAAGGTGATCTATAAGCTAAACTGAGAGCCTATTTTCTGTAAATTCACATTATCTTTCTCAGTCATGTGAGAATGAAGTCTGACATTCTCAGTAAAACATGTACATCTAACAAGGGCAGAGACTGTCGGTTGATTCCTTTGTGTTCTACTGCAGCTTCCCAGAGTGTTCCAAAGAACAACTAGAGCGCTAACAGTCCTACTTATGATAAACGTATGGCACACCTGAAGCCATCTTGCTTGGATTAAAGTGGTAACTCTTAAAACATTTAATTCAAAAAGGAACAAAATGAGGGGGTTCATTTTTCCATAAAAAGTATGATTAGTGCTGCAGAAAGAAAAATTAGGGCACATTTTGAGTGACTTCTCAAATCCTCTTCTATTTCATTAAAAAATTCTGACATGCAGACTGAAACATGCACTTTCAATACCAGCAGCAGTTTTCCCTGGTGAGCAGTAGCTTTACCACAGTGATCTAATGAGCAAAAAGAGTGCTAACATTCTGAATTTATGGCAAATGTGTGACACATCTGAATGCCTTTGGAATCAAAGTAAAAAACTGAAAGTATTTCCTATTGAGGAGACTGCAGTAAATGAGGAAATTAGGAAACTTCATAACAAATAAGGCCACCAGAGACAAAAGAGCCCAAATGTAGCCCAAATATCACCCAGATGTAGCCCAAGTATAGCCCAATGACAGAATGTCCCAGAGTGTTCTTAAAAACAACTAGAGCGCTTACTGTCTTCATTATGACAAAAGTACGGCACACCTGAAGCCATCTTGATTGGAATAAACTGGTAACACTTAAAACATTTAATTTAAAAAGGAACACAATGAGGGGGTTCATTTTGCCATAGAAATTATGATTAATGCTGAAGAAAGAAAATGAGGGCACATTTTGAGTGACTTCTCAAATCCTCTTCTATTTCATTAAAAAATTATGACATGCAGACTGAAACATGCACTTTTAATACCAGGAGCAGACTTCCATGGTGAACAGTAGTTTTACTACAGTGATCTAATGAGCAACTAGAGTGCTAACATTCAGAATTTATGGCAAATGTGTGACATATCTGAATACCTTCATGATGGAATCAAAGTAAAAAACTGAAAGCATTTCCTACTGAGGAGACTGCAGTACATGAGGAAATTAGGAAACTTCATAACAAATAAATCTCCCAAGATGGCCACCGGAGACAAAAGAGCCCAAATGTAGCCCAAAATCACCCAGATGTAGCCCAAATATAGCCCAATGACAGAAGTGTGCAAAACACTTATTATTTTGTGTTTTTGCAGTGTTACATAGTGCAGACTTGTCAGGTATTGGAGTGCTTTACATGAGCATTGGTTACATCACACAAGAACAAATTCATTTTGGTTGTAGACATGAGGAGACTAAGTGATTTGACCAGAATCACAGAATGTCGAGCTGAAGCAGAAACTCCAACCTGGTTCCCCAGTTGCAAAGTCTGCAGTTCTGGAAGTAACACCACATCCTCTCCCCTAAGTGCAACATTTAATCAAGTGGTCAACTGGATAAAAAAACATAAAGGTAACAAATAATTTAAAAGTGCTTTCTCGCTATTTGAAAACTCAGAAAATATGTCCTTATTTTAGTCTTTTAGAGCACTAACCATAATTTTGATGCCAATAAGACCCTCTCATATATGTAATTTCTAAAGGAAATGCTCTAGGTATTACAGTTTTGATTACATCAAGATGACGTCAGGCGTTCCACACTTTTGTAATAAATATAGAATGTTAGCAATCTAGTTGTTCATTAGGATACTGTTGAGAGGCAGAGGCCAGGGGCATGGAAAATTGAAGGCAGGTAGGAGGGTGCAAAGGCAACAATTTAACCCCACTGAGAAGGCAGGAAGGGCCGTGGCAGCACAACAGACTATGGAGGGCAGTGGAAAGGGGGGCAGGGGAAACAAACCAACAATACAGGGCTTGCAAGAGAGGCTGTGGCAATGTAATAGACCATTGTGGGCAGAAGGAAGAGGCAATGGTAGTACAACCATACATGCCAACAGACCCGATTCAGCCAGGAAACGTCCAATGTTTTTAAGCTCAAATGGGCTTTATTTTATCTGTCTCCTGTCTACAATCTCCTCTTTTTCAATGTAACTCAAAGGGGAAAATAAATACCCCAGTTTTTTTTCAAAATCTCCCTCTACCAAGTTCAAAATGTTCCCAAGTATGGTACATTGGATCATGGAAGGAAATGGGGTAGGGACATGGACTTGGATAACAGAGGACAGGAGGGACATGGAGAGGTGCACCAAACTGACCCTGCAGGGCAGGCATCAGGGTTTGCAGCAGCACAATACACCACACAGGGCATGCGGGACGGGAGTGCAGCACAACAATCCATAGAAAGCAAGAGGGAGGGGACAGGACCATGTACATGGACAACAGAGAACAGAGGGGCAAGAGGCAATGGTAGCTAGCTGACCATAATGGACAGACAATAGAGAAAGCTGCAGCATAACAGACCATAAAGGGCAGGAGGGATGGATCAGGGGCATTACAATGGAACAGACGAGCCAGGAGGCAGGGAGTAGGGGTCTGCACATGTAAACAGAGGGCTGGGGGCAAGGGGGCAGGGCAGGAGCAGCAAGATAGCCATGGAGGTCAGGCAGGATGGGCACTAGAAGCAAGACACACCATGAAGAGCAACAGTGAGACTGTGATGGCATACACACAGACCATGGAGGGAAGGTGGGAGGGGTTCAGGGGCAGCTAACTGACCACACAGGGAAGGTGGGAGGGGCCATGGCAGCACAGAAGACCATGCATGGCAAGTGGGAGGGTTAGTGGTAGCACAATGGCTATGATGGGCAAGAAGGAGGTTGCAGGGGCATGCACAAAGGACGATAGAAGGGAGGGTCAGGACCTGTGCACAGACAAGAAATTTCAGGGGAAGGGGCCTCACAACAGACCGCACGGGGCAGGCAGGAGGAGCAGTTGCAGCACAACAGACCAGGGAGGGCAGAAGGGTGTGGCAGTACAATGGACCATGTAGGACAGGAGGAAGAGGATAGGGGCATGGCATGTGGACAGGCAAGGTGGAGGTGGCAGGGACAGGTTACAGTCATCTGACAATGCTAGGCAGGTGGGAGGGGAGTGGCAGCTCAACAGAACACTCAGTGTAGATAGGAGTGGCAGGTCCATGGAACATGGTGGGCAAAAAGGATGGAGCAGGGGCATACATAAAGACATCGAAGGGCAGGGGGAAGGAGAATAGGGGCAGCAAGCATAGCACAGAGTTTAAGCAGGAGGTCAATGATGGGTCATAGAATTGGGCAATGGAGGGCAGGGGGAGTGGACTGGTACAGCATACTAAATTGAGGGCAGTGGCAGCACATCAGACCATGCATGGCAGGAGGGAGGAGGCTAGTCCATGGATTCACACAACAGAGGATAGGGAGGAGGGGGATGGGGCAGCAAGCTAACTGTTCAGAGAAGGCGGGTATTAGGAACTTTATTGTTTTTAAAACGTGTGTCTGTGCGAACTACTTAAAATATGAACAATTATGCAGCATAATCTCACTTTTATTCAGGAAGAAGAGGACGTTTGTGACTGTGACTCCGGGCTCACTTGGCAGAAACACCCCCTGACCCTCCACCCCCTATCGCAAAATGTAATGCCCGTGAAAAGGGTAGGTGAACACAGTGTTATATAGAACATAGTCCTGAGAGCACGATTGAAAATGAAAACTAGATATAGTGTATGGTATAAACTATGCACCAAAAAGTGTGATATAAGATGAACCGGGCGTGAAATATAATTTGCAATACATTGTGCGCAATGACAGATTCATTGGAGAGCGCGAGATAGCACAGGCACTAGCGCGTGCTATGCGATATGCGCCTTGGAGTGTAATATGCACAGGGCAGTGTTGTGTAACCTAACTAGTCTCTAAAGTTGTAATATAAAATATGTGCTGGGGAGTGTAATGTTGCATATGCACTGTGACAACGATATGGATCCCAGATTGTAATATGTATGGCATAGCACTGTGCGTTATAACATAGGCATCGAGGAAGGCACGTTAGATGGGGCAATATAACCCGTGCGAAGACAAGTGTGGCATGACATATTCACGGGGTGGCGTTACAGTGTACATGGGCTAGAGAGTGTCATAGCATATGCACTAGCTAGTGAAATACAACACAGAGGTGTGTGGCACTCGTTCGTCCCCTTTCCAGAGAATAAAATAAAAAGTATTACACATCCGGCAGTGGATGTGTGTTTTATTAACCGTGAGGGGGGTTTCTTGCATAGTTTTGGTCGAATTTTTGTCGAATCCCCTTTGAATGGCTTGGTGTGCATGTGTATTAAATGTGCCCGTCAATAGCTACCCATGTTTGTATAAATAAACGACAAGGGTGTGTACCGGGATTAGGCACGGTAGGGCATCAGACATGTCAGAGCTTCACTAGTGGTGTAAATACATTCCACGTGGATTCATTGTATGCATAGTCGCCTTTTAATGAATATCACGCAAATCGTCATGGTGATAGGTACGTACGGTTTGTCCAGCATGTCCTAGGTGTGTCTATAAATATATACTTTTTAAAAATAATAAAAAACAGTGGTCGGCCCTGGGGATTGGGGTCAAAAAAATATAATTAGGAGACAGGCCCTGGGGGATGGGGTCATCAGGGCCAATAAATTAGAATAAGAAGGGGAACCACACAGCCCCCCTTCTTAAAAAATTAAAATAAATAAAAGACTGGCATCGTGCCGGAGGCCACGCCCCCTCCTTGCAGCACTCTGCAAACGCGCCCCCTGGCGAGTTGTAAGTTGGGGAATTAATTCCTCTTCAATACTGAGGGTCCCTGAGGGCCAACTAGCCTAACAGGCATCTCCAGTATGCACCAGGGAGCTGCGCTGCAGACAGGTGTTCTGAGGCCAAGCCCCTTTTTACACCTCTCTGCAACGCAGCTCTGTGGTGCTTACTGGAGGTACCTAGTGGTCTAGTTTGACCCTAGGGACCCTTAGGATTCAAGGGGACTTAATCTCTCAACTTAGAACAGCCACAGGGCGCGTTTACACAGTGGTGAAGGGAGGGGACGGGGCCTGAGGTGACTTGTGCAAACACGCACTATGGCACATATTAAATTGGGGATATAATTTTCCTTCAATACTGAGGGCCACTGGGGGCTAACTAGCCCACCAAGTGCTTCCAGTAAGCGCCACTGAGCTGCATTGCAGAGAGGTGGTCCAGGCCGTGCCACTTTTTACACCTCTCTGCAACGCGGCTCTGTGGCACTTACTGGAGGTACCTAGTGGGCTAGTTGGACCCTAGAGACACTCAGGATTCAAATGAACTTAATCTCCCAACTAAAAACGGACACGGCGTGTTTACACAGTGGTGAAGGGAGGGGATGGGGCCTGAGTTAACGTGTGCAAAAACGCCCTGTGGCCCGTTTTAAGAGGTAGTTTTAATCCCCCTGCCCTATTATATACTAGGGGCTTACAGAGGAGGTCATGCTAATCACAGGGGGACCCCAACGCATAATGGTCCCTAGTGTATGTAGGTGTTTTCACTGTATTCTAAGTGTCTTTTAACATAGCACTGGCTCTAGGACTGGTTAGTCAGACTCAGTTACCACCAGTATCCATCTGAAAAAGTTGAGGGTACAGGATGATTTTGCAACAAGGCTTCTTTCTGCTCTTCTGTTTGTTCTTTCTGCACGTTATCCTTCTTCCTGCACTTTTCTTTGTCTTTGAGGACTTCTGTTGCTTCTTTCTTTTTTCTTTTTTCTCTTTCTGTGCATTTTTTCTTCTTTCTTCACATGTCCTATCTCTGTAGGCATAGTTAGAAATTAGCATTTAAAAAACCTTTGAAATTCACAGAAAAAAACATAGGTTTCAGGCACGTTATAGTTAGGAATTAGCATTTAAAAAACCTCAGAAATTCACTGAAAAAACCATAGGTTTCTGGGGTGTTATAGTTAGCTGGACTTTTTACTTGTACAAAACCATTGAAATTCCCCCGTTATAGTTAGTTCAGCTAACTATAACTCGCGCGCCCGCAATGCACTGCTGATGACGTCACATATTACATCACTCATGACATGGTCAGTGACATCACTCATTACATCACTGTGTCATGTGATCAAGGCTCCACGGAGCCGAAACGTTATGGCCGTCGCTCTGGGCAAATAAAGAAACCAGCACCAAATCCAGGCTCGTGTACTCTTTCCTTTGGCAGTTGAAGGATCCTCAAGGCTGTTGGAAGTAGTCTTTCTGATATATATATATATATATATATATATATATATATATATAATATATAATATATATATATCATTCCTAACAAGTACACAACTGTCCCCTGCAGATTTACAACTCTTCTTGGTTTTCTTCAGTTTCCCGACCCCCACACTCCCCTCCGTGGCCCTCCACTGCACCATAATTAATAGACAAATCAACATACAAGCAAGCAAGGAAAGGAGTTAAGGAACAGGGAAGCACAGGTCAAAGAAGCATGGGGCAAGGGAAGGAGGGAGCAAGGGATGGAGCAAAGGAGAGAGCAATATAAACAAAAACAGCATGAAGTGAGTATAACGTGAGTATAAAGCACGTGTGGCAGAAACCCCAGAGAAAAAATATAAATTAAAAAAACAAGAGCCTTGAAACCCCTGAACACCTCCTGACAGGTGTCCTGCCAAGTTGATCTCGCTATTAGCAATAAAGATAGCAAAAACATCCAAGGCAACCACCCCCAATGACTCCTGTAGACCCTGTGATGTTCAGGGCTCCGGGATAACGCAGTCAGAGTACAGGGTAAGGTCTAGGCAGGGTCCAATAAAATCTGTATTGATGATGCTATGAACCAAGGGCTGGAATAGGAGCAGGAGACAAAACCAGGAGACCCTTCTAAGTCCATTAATCCATTAGTCCGTTAGTTCAAATCCAAAGTGCCGAGCACAGCATACAACAGCAATGCCCACTTACCTCTCGCTGGTCTTGCAGCCGCTGCCTTCACCCCACAGCAGCTGGGTGATCAGTATCCGCTGTCCGTAGAATGCATTGGACAGTAGGCTGTAGAAGCTGTAGAAGCTGTAGAAGCTGTAGAGGCAGTGAAGGCTGTTGAGGCTGTGAAGGCTGTAGAAGCTGTAGAAGGTGCAGAGGCTGTGAAGGCTGTAGAACCTGTAGAAGCTGTAGAGGCTGTGAAGGCTGCAGAAGGCTGTAGGGAAGGCTAGAAACTGGCTTAAAGCAGTAGAGAGGCTGCAGCTGCAACCATTGCAACTGGCCCAGCTTAATGGCTACAGGCTTGATGTATAACCTGATTTATGATTTATAGTTGCTAGTTAATGTTGCTTAATGACCAATTGGCAAACTGCACAGGTAACGCCATCTAGCCTGTCAGTCAAGTCAGCCCCCACCTCGAGGGCCCCTCGCAGTTCCTAACTGATTCTCAACTCAGTAGAAAGCAAGGAGAAGGACATGGCAAGGACGGCCACTCAGGAAGTAAGACTGCACCAGGCTCAGGGTAAAACTGTTGATGAGTCCTGTTGCCTGTCGCCAGGGATATAAATGTCTGAAGATGCCTGAAGTGCTTGAAAAAACAAACACCTGCAAAATGGTGGCCTCGCTCGGGCTGCCCTATCGCACACCCGGACCCGCTCATCTCACCTCCACAGGGGGAGCGCTAGGACCGGGCGCAGTGGCGAGTACAGCGACGACAGACTCCAGCAGATGAACTTCCCCTGAAAGAGTTTTCCCTGTTTAGCCTAGCCAGTTTAGCCTAGCCTCAATAGCGGAGATTCTTGACAAGCATCACTTCCCTGCTTCGTTGCTTCATGCTCTCTGAGTGTGAAGTGTCACATGCGCTGGATGTGTGTGTGGGTGGGCACGATGCGGTGTCAGGGAGAGTGTGTGTGCGTATGTATATATATATGTGTGTATTTATATATATTTGTGTGTATAAAAGCTTTGGGCATTTGGTTAGTAATATATATATATATATATATTCTCGCTCCAAAATTCTCTAATCGTAAAGAATTAAGCACTCACGGGTAGCGTGTCAACGGGACTTTATTCCCAGAACAGACGCGTTTCGGCGATCTGCCTTCCTCAGTGTTCACAGCACACCGTAAAACGCCAATGGCGTTTTACGGTGTGCTGTGAACACCGAGGAAGGCAGATCGCCGAAACGCGTCTGTTCTGGGAATAAAGTCCCGTTGACACGCTACCCGTGAGTGCTTAATTCTTTACGATTAGAGAATTTTGGAGCGAGAATGTTATGCGGCTGGCACCGCCGCACTTACAGCACCCGACCGTGAGTGACTCGGACGAAGGTGCGAAGGGAGCAGTAATATATATATATATATATATATATATATATATATATATATATATATATATATATATATATATCCGAAGCACTTTTCCCAACTCTTCCCGCTTCCCGTCCGGCAAACAGTGACGAGAGAGTTACGGACACCAAATTTCTTCGTGGCAAGATCAGGTCTTTATTAGAATAAACAGCTTTCGACGCGTTTCGGATAACACAGTATCCTTGTTCACATGCGGAAATGCAATCCGCCAACAGTTTTTATATCCGTGTAAACTCTTTTTTTTAGTGCATTTTTTTCACCAGGTCATGTGATAATAGACATAAACAACATCCATATTTGGCGCTAAGACTGCTTTTACTGGGTCTGCATATTGATACAGTTGTAAGCGTAAATGCATATAATAAATCAATGGGCAGTAGTTGTTAACCAAAATAGCTGCTATTGCATATATTGTCTGAATAATTGCATAAATGCCTGATATTCTGTTCATATTTTTCTATGGATTTTCCAGCAGTATAAATATATTTTCTCATACATACATTCGTACACATTAAACAGGATAAATCCTTTTATCATCTGAAAAACTGTATATCTATATATATATGTATGTGAGTTTTTCTCAATGATCCATTATGCCAATTGATATATTGATTATAACAACATAAATGTTGTTGCTTTACGCAAGATCATGAAAGAATAAAATCCATAAATATTACTGCAAAGATAAAACCATAAAAAGAGAACACATTTTGTTGGCTGCCCAAGTTGTGCAAAATTACGCATGTATGTAAATGTTGTTACGAGCAACATATCATCAATGTTATGCTTTAAGGAGCAGAGCGCTGATTATAAGGTGCTGGAAATTAGTGCAAATGGTGCAATTGATTTGTGAATTCACAAAGTTAATAGTGCAAATAGAAGATTTTTTAAAAAAGGTTTAAAAAAACACAGAATGGGGGAGAGTGTTAGTTTTTGGCAGCTGAGGATACACTAATGTTGTTGCTGCGCAAGATGCTATAAGCGGGTACAATATAAAAACCGTTTGTAAAAATTCTCTACAAAAAACCCTCAGGGGGATGAGAGATATTATAAAAAACCACTACAAAAAGTCTTCATGCAAGGACATAATATTGAAAGTCTACAGAAAGTTATGAAGATCCTCGGTGTTGTTGAGCCCGTTAGGATGTTTAGTATCGAGTTCAACGATCATTTTTGATTCTAATTGCCGTAGCAATCTCTCCCGATTACCTCCTCTTGGAGGATTTGGGACATTGGCAATTACAAAGTATTTTAGGCATTTGAGGTCATTGTTGTGCACTGCTTTAAAATGTCGAGCGACTGGGTACGCTGGGTCGTTGTTTACAATTGCACGTAGGTGCTGCAAAATCCTGACATGCACTTGTAGTTTTGTAATGCCTACATATTTGAGGCCACAGGTGCACGTCAGGACATACACCGCGTATTCAGTTTTGCAGTTGTGCCTGCCTTTGATTTTACATTCAATGGGACTGAAAGGGGTCATGTATGTAGTGGTCGACTCTCCAAATCTACATGCACGGCATGAGGTACATTTGTAAAACCCTTGTCGCGGTTGTAGCCAAGTTGATTTTTTAGCTATAACCTCAGGGCTTTTTTTGACCAGTTGACATCTCATAGATATTCCTCTCCTATATGTGATGGTGGGATTACTAGGGAGATCAGGTGCTAAAACTGCATCAGTTAAGACTATAGGCCAGTTGCGCTTGATTATGGACCTTGTTTGCCGCTCCTGCTGATTGAAAGTGAGGATCAGTCTGGGGGAGTTGGATTCTGATGTTTGCTCAGACATGCAGTTGTTGTTTACTAGCAATGATTCTCTAGATCTTTGGGCTACCTTAATGACTGCTTGTTTGAGAGTGTGTTCACTGTAACCCCTTTGTTTAAATCTTATGAGTGCCTCATTGGTGCATTTTTCCTGTTGTTCGTTGGTACTACAGATTCTTTTAAGCCTGAGTAATTCCCCGTACGGAATACTTTGTACGAGGTGTCGTGGGTGGGCGCTTGACGCATGTAGCGTCGAGTTTCCTGCCGTCTCCTTTCGGTATAGGGTGGTGTTGATTGTGCCTGCATGGATGAACAATTTCACATCTAGAAAGTTAATTTCTTTTTCACTGATGTGTGAGGTAAATTTAAGGTTCACTTCATTGTTATTGATGTTATTAACAAATGAGATGGCATCTTCCTCATTGCCTTGCCAGATGACGAACACGTCGTCAATATATCGAAACCAATATTTGACATGACCGTCATATTGTTCAGCCCAGGTTATCTTAAGGATCTGCTCCTCCCACCAGCCTACCATCAAACAGGCATAGCTGGGGGAGAAGCAAGATCCCATTGCTACGCCTCTCGTTTGTTTGTACATTTGAGACCCAAACATGAAATAGTTGTTGTTAAGACACCAATGGATACATTTGATAATGATCTTGTTATGTTCATAATATTCTGCAGATTTTGTGTCCAGAAAATGTTTGGTCGCCATGAGCCCTATATCATGTTTAATACATGTATAAAGGGACTCAATGTCCAAGGTAATGAACCTCATGTTGGCTCCCCATTGTATGTCTTTGATTTTATTAAGAAAGTCACCTGTATCCTTTACGTACGTTGGCAAATTCTTAACCAGATCCTTCAAGAAATAATCAACATATTGTGATATGTGTTCACCCATGCTGTTGATAGCGGAGATGATCGGTCGCCCAGGGACCGGGTTTACATTTTTGTGTGTTTTTGGTATGAAGTAGATGGATGGAATAACCGGATGTTCTACCAAAAGGAATTTAAATTCTTCTGTTGAGATCATACCATCACGTTTAAATTGATGGAGCATTTTAGTTAAAGATTCTTTAGCTTTGTTGTAGTCATTCGTGCTAGTTTGCTGATAGCACAATGGGTCTGATAATTGTCGTTGAGCCTCTTTGATATAATCTTTTTGGGGCCATAGTACGATGTTGCCACCCTTGTCAGATTGTTTGATTATCACATCATGGTTCCTGCTTAATTTGTTGATCAGCTCATTATATTCACCATCTTTATTGTATTTTTTCCGTCGCTGATGTTTCACCCGATGATACAGCTGTTTGATATCTTCCGTGACTCTTTCGTGAAAGATATCAATTGCATCTTTCGGCATTTGCGGGATGAAGGTGGATTTTTGTTTATAGGGGCTGCTACCTGCCCCTCTTTGGCAGATGTCGGCTCGCACTAGCAGTTCCTGTGTTGATGTAATTTCTTGAGAATTGCTGTTGTTCTCATCAACAGATTCACATTGGATTGATTGTGCTGCCAGTAAGACGGGAACATCAGAAACTTGTAAGATATTTCCTGGTTGTTGTTTGGATTTGGATGTATTGGCAAGGTTGTTCATGTTGCCATTTTTGATGGTATAAAATTTCATCAGTTTGAGTTTCCGAATGTAGTTGAATAGGTCGATTCTGACTTGGGCATAGTCGAGGTCATTGGGAGGACAGAAGGAGAGTCCTAGCATGAGCACCTGTTTCTCTTTTTCGGTTAGCTTCATGGTTGATAAGTTTATAATAGTTTTGTTCTCATCCATATTTATTTTCACTTGCTCCAATATCTTCTTTTTGGCTTTGAGTTGCCTCTTCTTGCGTCTGTCTCTCCTTTTTGCATTTCTGCGCTTCCTTGAGGCTGTGTTTGTTTCCGCGGTCTTAGGGTGTTGCGCCGGTCCTCGACTTAAAAATCGATTTCTTCTCCAAGATCTAGCCTTCTTTCATCTCTGGTGTTGTCGGTACTAGTACTGTGGAAATGTGGATTTTCCTGATCAGTTATGTCCCCTATCTTGGACCCCAACGGTTCTATATGCATGTTACAAGTACATGTATGCCCCCCCCAGTTCCAGTTTCTAAGACGCAAACATATGTGTGTCTACCGTCAACATGTTCTCTGTCAGATCCGCCATCAATGGGCTGGATATTCGATTCCTAGGTATGACAGGCCACCGACTTTATATGGCTAAGTTACTCCATTTTTACAGTTCAGGCGAGTAGGCCCGATTCTGTCCTCAAAGCCTTTCCCTGCTCTCTGTCTCTGACAGCTTCAGCTTGAGCTCGCATCTGTATCCATGAACTTTGTCCTACTCCCTGTGCAGCTAACGGTGCCTGCCTCGTCCAGTTTTCGCCTGTCTGCCAAGAAGTTGTATTTCACCTTCGAATTATCTATTTTGCTCTCCAGCCGATGCATTCCTGTCCAGTGATTTAGGTAAACATTTCCTTTAGCTCACAAGCAAAGGACTCAGCCTTTCCGTCCTCCTGCAAGTGATTCATAGCCCTGTTGCCATGGAAAGTTTTCTATCCCTCGCATCTCATATAGACACTTAGACGCTTGTACACGTACACAGTCAGTATAGAATAGATTCTGTCCGAGAGTCTCTTCCTTGTGGATAACATAGTTCTTTAAACATAGGATGTTAGATATGATTTGGGATTAGGTTGACTTGACCCCCAGACTTCTCGTCTCCACATGTAGAGCTAAATGTCAAGTCCCCTTCACCCCCTAGTTGCACGTCAATTACACGTCATGCTGCCGCGCGCGCATCTATGCCAAGTATTATCTTATAGATCCACCTATGTCTGATAATTCTAACCAATCATGTTTCTTTTATTCCTTATTACGCCTAGTTTCGATTATGTCACTGTTTTGTCACTTTTCTTATCAAATGTTACGCCTTCTACATTCGTTTCATTGTAATGTACTTATTATAAAAATACATGTCTGTTAATAAATTATTGTACTTCACTTCCTGAACCCTCGTGGTGACGGAACCTGAAGGCCGCGACTCGAGTCGGCCATTTTGAATGGAATAAAGCCCATTAGAAAACCTCTTATACCACGGATTCTGCCTCTTGTTATTTTGAGCTATTTACTTTATTTTAAGATTCCGTATGAAATTCAGTCCGGTATTTTTATTTACCACATAATGGCGCCCGAATAGGGACACTTTCTCATCTCACGCGCCGGCGGTGCGTTGCAGGCCCGGTCTCCTGCCACAGCTGGACGGACCATAAACGCGTACCAGCAGGATTTCCTGTAAGCTCCCTCCGGTCAAGCGGGGGCGACTGAGGCTGCGATCAACCCAGACGAGGCGGTGAGAAGTGCGAAGTATCCCGACCAGAGCCTAGCTGAGAGAGCAAGATCCGAGGTATACAGAGGCCCACCAGGTTTTCCGAAATCCCGACGTCCAGAGGGTCCGATGTCCGCAGTTATCGAGTCCTGTCCATTCTCTGAGGCCTTCCGTTTCAAGGAGCTACTCGGTGAGTACCATCGCCGGGGAGGCGTGTTGACGCGCACATAGGTTGTGCCGGTCAAGACGGATTTGGGTACACAAATCCGGTCTGCACTGTTTAGCAGTGTATATGTACTGTTTAGCAGTATATCAAGTATTCCGAAGTATTCAGTTATTGTCAAGAATTCAGCGTGGTGATTAGTTAGGCAGACTGTCATCATTGTCGATCATTGTTATAATGTTTTATGTTTAATGTTTAAAGTATTCAGAAATGTCTTGCATATTGTGGTATGAATGACTGTTCATTGTTCACTGTTCATTTATGGTGTTTTTCGTATTAAGAAAATTCAAGAGTAAGTATCAGATCAGTTGTCAATATGCCGCTCTTCTCGAAGTTAAGACAGATTACTACCAGAAAAGGGGTGCTTGAAGAAGCAGTTCCTATTCCTCCTAGGGACACCCCAGGGCATTTTATGTACCATAAACATGGCTTAGATGCCATATTGTTTCTTGATCTATGGGTAGATTATACCAAAGGATTACCGGAAAGTCAAAGGTGGCCCATAGCGGGAACCTGGGATGCAGAGTGCATCATGAAAGTGGAGGAAGAGTTATGGAAAAGAAAGGTCAGACAGTCACAGAAAGACGCTGTTGAGTTATGGCGTAAAGAATCTCATAGACGAACAGAAAAAGCACGTAGACAAGAAGAGAGGAGTAAAGAAAGTTCAAATAAAGTTCAAGAAAATCTATTAATTGAGGAAGGTATCCGAGTGAAATCAGAACAAGTGAATAGACAAAGAAATGCTCTTATGAATGGTATGTATCCCCTTCTAGCCGAAGGACTACCTAAGGCTGTTACAGAGATGCCAAAAGACTTGCCACCCCCATTATTTCCAATTAAGGTACATCCAAAGGGGCATCCCAGAACCGCAGAAGATGTTTTTCTTTCCTCATATCTAGACGATGCAGCTCCCGAGTATGCTAACGCCACACCACATAGACCGTCTGGCGGAGGGGTTCAACGTCAGGATCAGGTATCTGTCCCCGTGCAACAGCAAGTCCCGATACAAGCTTCGGCAAGCACATCTGTTTCCGCATCTGTCTCCGCAGTCGACTCTACAGGGGTATCGACACCCATAGTTGCTGTGTCACGTTCAACGAATCCATTCACACCCGACGCCCCAGATGGGGCCACGGGAGGTGCTAGCAGTACCTTTACACCACCCAGAATAAATAAACTTGTTTTTCAAGAGTCAGCGCATTCACGTACACCTAAATTCGTAAGTGAACGTACGCTTAAGGAACTCCTTGTAAATTGTAGATATGACCCAGTGGTTGGTAAAGAGGACGAAATGGTCCTGGCATCATTACGTATCAGGCGAGCCGCAGAGTATTTAGCAAGGTTACCAGGGATGACTACGCATCTAGATAACATATATCATTTTGTTCAAACAGGACGAGATCCAGGATGTATTAACAGAGCTATGGAATTCCAGAAAGTAGAAATACAGGGGGAACTGTTACGTTTCCTCATAAACTGTGTAATCAGAAATCAAGATCGTCCGGGGGTAGACCCGAATGCAATGCTTATTCTTACAAGATGGAGTCAGAATATATCAGAAGGGAGACACGATAAGCAAAATTGTATAATAGCCATGTGCCGAAAAATACGTAAAGAAATAGAGCGTATTCATGAAGAGAGATTGGGAACAGACGAGTTTGAGCAAGATGAAGTGTCCGAATCAGGGAACTCTGCAAGACAGTCAGAGACCATAGCCTATGTAGGCAGAGGAAGATCTTGTGAAAATACTAGATGTTTTTCTGATCCAATACACTCTGTATGTCCAAATAATAGCAGAACGTATCCGACGCCTGTAATAAATCTGAAATCTCCCGAACATTCGTTTCAAGCCGCAGATAAAATACTACGAGAACGAAGAGGTTACCACCTCCTCGATTCCATGGATGAGCAAGAATTAGCCAGATCAGCCGTTCACTGGATTGACAGTCCTGAAAAATACGGTGATGAGACCGTAGCACACACGTTTTTTAACCTCAGTACAGATGAACAACGTTTAGCTGGAATATATATGATTCAGCAACTCCTCATATTATATAAGAGCCAACATGCTGACCCTGGTCCTTTACCTGATATATTAACGGAACTACTCACGAACAGATGGAGAGGTTCTAGTAACAAGCTAATTAAAGAGATATTAGTGTCACGTAAGCAGTATGTCCTTTTTGTAAGTCCGGATTCTCTCTCACTGCCCCACAGAGAAAGAGCGCCGTACTATATGGATAGACAAAATCCCCTACGAGAAGTGCACCCAATAAAAGGCGAAGACAATGAGTTTCACCGTGTATTTGTTTACACACCCATATCAAAAATGGAATTATTAGAAATGAAAAAGGTAGTACCTAGTCATGACAAAGACCCAGCGGGTTTCCACCGAGAAATTAAAGACATGTTACTGATGGGAGAGTACACCTTTCCTGATATTATGACGATATTAAAGGTGCTTTTGCCTGCTGGCATATATGAAAAACTGAAAGAAAAAGAGTGGGAAGTGGGAGACCAAAAGATAGACTGGACAGCATTAGCAGAGGAAGAAAGGGGCCGAGCTGCAGGTTCAGGGCTCGGGGATAAAGTTAAACTATTACCAGGTTTACTAGTACAGGTACTGCCACGTTTATTAACTACAAAAAAGGAAGATTGGGGTGCAATCACAGCCTGTAAACAAAAGCAAGATGAAGACACAAGCGATTATTATGCTCGATTTGAAAAATGTTTTGGTATAAATAGTGGTATAAAAGCAAGTAGTGACTCATATCCACATTTATTTGTGACAAAATTAGTGGAAAATGCATTACCTCCAGTAAAGAATAGAATATTGAAATTCGAGAGTACCTGGCAAAGTAACACTCCGTCGCAAATGCTACAAATGTTACAGTATCATCACAATAGAATTAGGGATGAACAAGAACACGAGCATAGACGCATGAAGGATACAAAAATGAAAATGCTAGTTTCTCAGACAGTACCAGCAGATGGTCACAAAAAGGGTGTGACACATTCTGGTGATTCTGCAGTTCCTGTAAAAGGAACCTGCAATTACTGTAAACAACTAGGCCATTATGTACACGATTGTCCAGTCCTGAAACGTAATATAGCTACAGGTATTGCAAAAGAGAGACCACGATTAGTTAGACAAGATCAGAATGAACAAGGAGCTATGCAGCATGGACAGTCCATGCCAGTTCAGCAACAGTCCATGCCAGCCTCACAGCAACCCATACAGTTTGTGCCAGCTGCACCACCGTTGCCTGCTACTGCCACACAAACCACAACACGACAGATGTATCAGACTGCACAGTATGAATACCCTGAGTATCAGCGTTACGCATGAACTAGCCTAGAGAGGGAAGTTGACTTACCGCTTATCGAGATTCCTGTAGATCAAGAAGGACCTTATGTACATAGTGAATTATTAGGTCAAGATAGAAAATTCTTACTCGATACAGGGGCAAGTCGAACAACCATAAAACGTAGTGAAGTTCCAGGGGCACCCCTCTCAGGCTCTCAAAATGTTTCCCTTGGTTTTTCAGGAAAACCTATTGTTAATGAAGTATCACAGCCTCTACCACTTACGATAGGACCTTTGACACGAACTACAGACTTATTGCTTACTAAATCATGCCCAGAAAATCTGTTAGGAATTAAAACTCTGAAAGCACTAGGAGCCATAATATGTTGTTCTCCGGAAGGAGTAAGGTTGTTTTTGCGTGATTTTAAAGGTCACTATGTGTCCAGAGACATGGATCCCCGACTACAGACTTTACCAGTACATCTATGGGCACAAGGCCCTACGGATGTTGGCTGCATGAACATTACACCCTATCGAGTTACATTGAAAGCAGGAGTGGTACTACCACGAATGCGACAATACAAGTTACCGCATGATGCTGTAGTGGCTTTGCTGAAAATCATTGATGAGCTGATTGCCCAGGGAGTAGTTGTAGAAACAGACTCCAATGTATGTAATTCACCGATAATTCCGATTCTTAAACGAACTGATCCTACTGCTCCACCAGTGTACCGATTGGTTATTGATTTGCGTGAACTAAACAAGTGTATTGTACCACAATTCCCTGTGGTCCCTGATATATCATCCTTGTTGACAGCAATTGATTCCGAAGCAACATTCTTTACTGTAATTGATCTCAAGAATGCCTTTTTCAGCGTCCCAATAGATCCGGAAAGCCAATACTTGTTCGGATTCAGTTTAAGTGGGCGCAGTTTTAAATTCTCACGCGCTCCCCAAGGATTTACAGAAAGCCCCAGCATCTACAGCCAAGCACTGAAACGAGAACTTGACAGTATCCACATGCCAGTCAATACTGCACTGCTTCAATATGTCGATGATCTGCTGATCACCGCGAGAAGCGAGCCAGAATGTGAAAAAGCTTCTCTGACAGTTTTACATTTCCTAGCCGACAAGGGGCACAAGGTGTCCCCTTCTAAGCTGCAATTCTGTGTTCAGCGAGTTATTTATCTTGGTCACTCGCTGTCCAAGGAGGGAAGGCAGCTTACACCAGATCGCATCCAGTTAATTGCTAACATGTCAATACCCCGGACACAAAAGGAGGTGCGAGCTTTCATAGGCCTCACTTCATATTGTAGGCAGTGGATCCCTCAGTACGCATTTCTAGCGAAACCACTTATTCAGTTAACCACACAGGAGGCAGCCACATCGACTGTTCTCCCTTGGACTCAGGAACATACACAAGCTTTTGAAAGCCTAAAGGAAGCTTTATGTCAAGCACCTGTTTTAGCAACACCATGTTATAGCAAACCTTTTACACTCTTTGTTACAGAACGCGAAGGTACTGCCTTGTCAGTACTCACTCAGGATCAAGCAGGATCATGCAAGCCATGTGCTTATTTTTCCAGTACATTAGATCCCGTAGCTCAGGCTTTGCCTGCATGCCTGAAATCAGTGGCAGCGACAGCTTTAGCAATCAGACAAAGCGATGCCATAGTATTAGGACACCCATTGATAGTTCAAGTACCACATGCAGTAGAGGTTCTTGTGAACCGAACACAAACACAACACTTGACCATAGCAAGACTTACCGGTTATGAACTGACATTGTTTCAACCACACATAGAGATCCGACGGTGTAATACATTGAATCCTGCTACACTATTACCTGTAATTGGAACAGACCCACTAGCTCATGATTGTGTTGAAATCATTGAAATAAAGACGAAACCTAGACAAGACTTGACAGACGTTCCATTGTTAGATCCAGACCTGACGTTGTATGTAGACGGATCATGCATGAGAGCAAGTACAGGAGATTTAGTGGCCGCGTATGCAGTCACAACAGACACTGAAGTTATTGAGACACATTGTATAGATACTCTGTCAGCCCAAGCAGCAGAACTTATTGCTCTAACGCAAGCCTGTATTCAAGCCACAAATAAGAAAGTTAATGTATACACTGACTCACGTTATGCATTCGGAGTTGTACACGACTTCGGCGTGCTGTGGCGAGAGAGAGGTTATTTAACGTCCCATGGTGCCCACATTCAGCACGGGCCCCTCATTCATGCTTTGTTAGACGCAATACATCTACCCACTGCTATATCGATTATGAAATGTAAAGCACACACGAAGGTTACTGATACCATTTCTCAAGGCAATGATTTAGCTGACAAAACAGCTAAACAGACTGCTCAGAATCGCACATTAGACATGACAAAGCCAATAGTTCAGACCCCAACACAGTGTATGACAATTAAGGATCCCGCACTTGACGTAATTGACATACAGACACATGCCACAGCAGAAGAAATAAAGAAGTGGACTGAACTAGGAGGGATCCAGACAGATCAAGGATGGATGACGAAGGAGAAATCTGTATGGTTTCTCCCTGATTCCATGGTTCAAGCCATTATAGCTACAGTTCACAGTCCAGCACATTTAGGAGAGAAGGCTATGCTAGACAGCATTCAGCACATTTGGTTCAACAAACATTTACGAGCAGCAGCTAAACAAAAAGTTCGTACCTGTATGATATGTTGTCAGTTTAATCCAGGAAAGAGTGTTCCCGTAGAGCAGGGTGGATTTCAGCCTCCTGACCATCCTTTTGAAGTCCTCCAGATGGATTATATTCAGATGGAACGTTGTCGAGGATTCAAATATGTCCTCGTAGTTGTCTGCGCTCTCTCCCGTTGGACAGAGGCGTATCCCGTATCAGATTACACTGCCCCGACTACTGCCAAACAGTTAGTTCGAGAATTCTTCCCACGGTACGGTTTACCACGTGTTGTATATTCAGATAACGGTCAGCCTTTCTCATCCGAATTAATGAAACATGTCTCACTCTTGTTGGGATATCAGTGGAAATTCCACTGTGTCCGACACCCCGAGGCAGCAGGTCTCGTAGAAAGACATAACCAGACACTGAAAATCAGACTGTCCAAAATATGTAGAGAGAAAGGTGTCGACTGGATAGTAGCATTACCAGTTGCACTCTTTTACATGAGAATGGTAGCACACTCTAGAACAGGGCTATCCCCGTATGAGGTGATCTTTGGTAGACCACCGAATATGTGGGGGACGCCTATACCACGCAAAATAACTGACATTGACTGTAACATGCTGACAGATTACTTGGCTTCCTTGATGTCTGCACTACAATCTTCTCGTTCACAGGTAGCTGCAGCCTTTCCCGACAACACTGAGGCGAAACCCCATGACGTTGTTCCGGGTAATCTTGTCTTTGTGAGAAATTTCGACAGGAAAAGTCAACTGGAGCCCAGGTGGAAAGCACCCAAGTTGGTCCTGTTGACCACAAGAACAGCCGTGAAGATCGAGGGACGCAAAGGGTGGATTCATTCAAGTCACGTCAAAAAATTTCATGGACTACCTTCAGATATAGACACTGTGCCCTGCACTCCCTCACAGACTGATTCAAAACTTCCTTTTGTTGAACAGAATGACTCTCAGTGCTATAAATTAAAGCTTAGGCCCAAACAGTCGAGCAATTTGATTGTTTAAGTCCTCTCCAAGGTGAAGCGGTTGAATTGTCTCCGACATGTATCCCTTGGACCTGAGTAGAGAAAATACCCGAGAAATGTTGAAACGACAGGCGTATTGTAAATCACTGCGTAGCTACTGTATGAGGACATTATTAATTTTGTTTTTATTGAGTATTTTAGTAATTATTACGAGTGTGATTTTGCACATATATCATCCTATCTCTAGACATGTTTATAATGTTGCTGCAGAACATTCTTTTAGTGACCTACCGCCACATGAATTATCTTATAGACTTGCGCTGCGCAATAACACCTTCATTAGTATGTTACATCATTCCCATCAGACTAGTAATGCGACCAATTGTTGGGTGTGTGGCCGACTTCCTCCCTATCAGAATAACAAAGGAGTTCTGCCTTTCTTTCCACATCCATTCACACACAATGGCTCCTGTGGAGCATGGTTTAGTTTATTAAATTCCATAGACCCAGACACGGCAGTTTATCAACAACATTGGATATGGGGAAATCTGAATCTAGTTTTATTCAAAGTCTGTCACCCTAATAAGGAGGGTCACCCCAGTAGAACAGGAACTGATTTAGAAAATGAAGTGTATAAATTAGGTAATTTTACGCCTAATCTTATGATTCTGAATGTCAAATCCGAAGTTGAACTAATTCTGCCCACTATGTCAGTATTTCCAGTTAAGGGTGAATTATGTGTAAGAAAAGTTGGTTCCATACATATGGGCCATAGCCAATGCGTTACTACAGTAGAATATAGTGATCAAGGTAAATCTTCATTTAGAGCCTCTCGCCATTCTTACTTCATATGTGGTCAGACGGCATATATGCGTCTGCCTCTAGATTGGGATGGTACCTGTTACATAGCATTCCTTTTGCCACCTGTTTTCCTAGCTCCCCCTGATTATTATCGAACTGTTCATTTAGTACACAATAGAGAGCAAAGAGATCTCCCAGTTGTCGATTATACTGAGACAGCATGGGACAAGTATGTAGATTTCAATAAAGGTATCTTTCCCTATATAGGTACAATATCAAATAGTAAGCTGATACGCAGACTCACCAAGACTCTTGAAGCTGTAGTAAACGAGACTATAGCCGCCCTAGGCAATCTGACAGAGGAACAATCAGTGATGAGAATTGTTGTTCTCCAGAATCGTCTTGTCCTTGACGTCATCCTGGCCGATAGGGGCGGAGCTTGCAGGGTCATCGGATCCAGCTGCTGCATATTCATACCAGAAAATTCGCCATCTGTATATAAAGCTATAACACGCCTTCATAAGATTGTAAGCCAGATACACGAAAATCCAGGCACTTGGACGTGGTCCGGGTGGTTTTGGAGTGTGATATCAGCCTGGGGATGGAGAGTTCTATCCTTCCTAGGTATTGGCCTTCTTATGCTCTTCAGTTGTTGTCTATGCCTGCAATGTGGACCAGCGATTTGTGGTCTGTGTGCCACATCGTGTATTCCACATCAAGGTTTTCGCTCAAAATCCCGGAAGAAGAAAGAAGAAGAAATGATGCTCCATGAGCAAATCGATGGATTAATGAAGATTGATGTCTCGTGAAGGGCAAGAAGGGGACAAGGAGGGAATGTGGAAATGTGGATTTTCCTGATCAGTTATGTCCCCTATCTTGGACCCCAACGGTTCTATATGCATGTTACAAGTACATGTATGCCCCCCCCAGTTCCAGTTTCTAAGACGCAAACATATGTGTGTCTACCGTCAACATGTTCTCTGTCAGATCCGCCATCAATGGGCTGGATATTCGATTCCTAGGTATGACAGGCCACCGACTTTATATGGCTAAGTTACTCCATTTTTACAGTTCAGGCGAGTAGGCCCGATTCTGTCCTCAAAGCCTTTCCCTGCTCTCTGTCTCTGACAGCTTCAGCTTGAGCTCGCATCTGTATCCATGAACTTTGTCCTACTCCCTGTGCAGCTAACGGTGCCTGCCTCGGCCAGTTTTCGCCTGTCTGCCAAGAAGTTGTATTTCACCTTCGAATTATCTATTTTGCTCTCCAGCCGATGCATTCCTGTCCAGTGATTTAGGTAAACATTTCCTTTAGCTCACAAGCAAAGGACTCAGCCTTTCCGTCCTCCTGCAAGTGATTCATAGCCCTGTTGCCATGGAAAGTTTTCTATCCCTCGCATCTCATATAGACACTTAGACGCTTGTACACGTACACAGTCAGTATAGAATAGATTCTGTCCGAGAGTCTCTTCCTTGTGGATAACATAGTTCTTTAAACATAGGATGTTAGATATGATTTGGGATTAGGTTGACTTGACCCCCAGACTTCTCGTCTCCACATGTAGAGCTAAATGTCAAGTCCCCTTCACCCCCTAGTTGCACGTCAATTACACGTCATGCTGCCGCGCGCGCATCTATGCCAAGTATTATCTTATAGATCCACCTATGTCTGATAATTCTAACCAATCATGTTTCTTTTATTCCTTATTACGCCTAGTTTCGATTATGTCACTGTTTTGTCACTTTTCTTATCAAATGTTACGCCTTCTACATTCGTTTCATTGTAATGTACTTATTATAAAAATACATGTCTGTTAATAAATTATTGTACTTCACTTCCTGAACCCTCGTGGTGACGGAACCTGAAGGCCGCGACTCGAGTCGGCCATTTTGAATGGAATAAAGCCCATTAGAAAACCTCTTATACCACGGATTCTGCCTCTTGTTATTTTGAGCTATTTACTTTATTTTAAGATTCCGTATGAAATTCAGTCCGGTATTTTTATTTACCACAGTACTACTGTACTCCGAGCCTGTGTCGCTGGTAAGTGAACCATTCTCTGATATGGCTTCCGTGGGGGGACCTGTCTCGCGTTGTTGACTTGTGCTGGCAACTGCAGGATTCAATTTAAGTTTTTTAGCTGTCGCGTACTTTCTGGCAAACGTATAGATCTGCCCTTGTTCATAGTCTGCACGGTCCCGTGCAAATTTAAATATTTTTCGTTGTTTTATTTTTTCTTCGTGTTTAAGTAAGCGATCTTGTAGATTCTTGACAAGCATCACTTCCCTGCTTCGTTGCTTCATGCTCTCTGAGTGTGAAGTGTCACGTGCGCTGGATGTGTGTGTGGGTGGGCACGATGCGGTGTCAGGGAGATTGTGTGTGCGTATGTATATATATATGTGTGTATTTATATATATTTGTGTGTATAAAAGCTTTGGGCATTTGGTTAGTAATATATATATATATATATATATATATATATATATATGTATATATATATATATATATATCTATATATATATATATTATCTACTGGCGGTCGCCAGTAGATAGTTATAGTTAGGACCGTGTTTCCATTGGAAATCTCAAAATTCTATTTTGAATAACTTTGGGGCCGGTTGACGAATCTTCGCGAAATTTTCAAAACTAATGGAGCGCTCCGTTCAGCTCCTACCCTGAAAGTCTCGGGGGGATTCGTCAAGCGGGGGCCGAGAAAAAAGGGGGGGCCCCAAAACGTGTTTTCCCCATGCATTTTCCCATAGGACCTTTAGTCGAAGGTACAGCCCGAACGGCTGAACAGAATTACTTGAAATTTGGCAGAGAGGTAGTCCTCAGGTCAGGGATGTGCCTTTTGCATATATGGAGTCAATCCATTCAGTAGTTCCAGAGAAAATTGCAGTAAAAAGAACATACATATCTATAGCCGCGCACCGTGCGCGCACCCTAACGTTCGCGAGCGTAATTCTGATTGGTTGTTACATGTCAGTCAACGTTCGAATCGGTCGAAATCAGGAATTGTCGGCCGCCATTTTGTTTGTTTTCAGTGCGAGAGTGGAAAAGGAGGGTGGCGAACGTGAAAAGGGGGCAGGGTAGAGAGTTCCTGACCCCCTAGCCTTGGTCAGGGGGTCCCTGAAGGACCCCGAAGGCAGAAAACAACATTAAAACATTTTTTTTTTTAAATTGCGGGGGTGCGCGCACCATGTGCGCACGGTGAAAAAACAACAAAAAATGTTTTAATACGTAGTTTATTGAAAAATAAATATATAAAAAAAATAATAATACATACATAACTTAGCATTTAAAAAACCTTACAAATTCACTGAAAAAACCATAGGCTTCACACACGTTATAGTTAGGTGGATATTTCACTCGTAAAAAACCAATGAAATTCCCCCGTTATAGTTAGTTGAGATAACTATAACTCGCGCGACCGCCACTCTATCACAAGGATGATGTCATCAGTGATGTCATGAGTGATGCCACTGACCATGTCATGAATGATGTAATATGTGACGTCATGAGCAGAGGATTGCGGGCACGCGAGTTATAGTTATCTCAACTAACTATAACGGGGGAATTTCATTGTTTTTTTACGAGTGAAATATCCACCTAACTATAACATGTGTGAAACCTATGGTTTTTTAAGTGAATATATATGTGTACATCTGTATGTATGTATATATCAGCCGTGGCCCCTGCAAGGGAAAATAATGTATTTATTTAATTTTCCCTCATCATCATCCGTCGAAATCCCCCTGCACCTGCCCCCACAGCTCTTACCTACACGGGTCGCGGCTGATATATATATATCCCTGCCACTGATAACAGCAATAGTATCAATGTAGTTATCGTTGAGTCAAAGTTTCCATAGGAAAGGTATTTTCTGCTCTCGTGACAACTTTGACATTGTGCAGCGAATCTCTACAAAACTTCCCAAGTACATCCCCTGTTGGTTCTTCACTGCCTGTTTTGTGCAGATCTATGAAGAAGAAGAAAGCAAGAGTAAAGGTGATTCCAAAAGTGTCATTTGCCATATTAATAGAAGTATTCTTTGCTCTTCAGTAGAGAAAAAAAGCTGATCAGAATTTCACCAAACTAGGAGTAGAAATAAAACTTTACTCAAGAAAGTGCCTTTTGCAGATTGGGTGCAAATCTGTTCTGTAGAATTTCAGAAATTAGAGTTTAAAAAAAGTTCTTGAGTCAGATATGAAAATGTTACATTTTAGCGATAATTGTACCGTTTACCAGAGGATGCTTAGCAGATTCACACATCTGCTAAGGATTTGCTACTCCATGAATGACAATTAAGATCTGAAGAATCTTTGGATTCTGTGCATGCTTCTGGGACTCAGGATTTGTGAATCCAACTTAGGATGCATAAATTGAGAGGCCAGGACAAATGGCCACCCCCTCCTGCATACAGGAAACTCTGTAGCTGGGGCAGAGATTTCAGTATGCTTTGAAGGGGAGCCAGTTGACTTCACCATTATCTGTAAATTGATGAACAAAGAATCATCCATACAAAATGTTCTAAAGTCAAGTCCTCTTAAACCGTGATGCATATTGTAACCTTTTTCTGCATTTTTGTTCAAACAGGCAACTGTGAATTGAAATGTTTAAAAGATGAAGCATGGGCTTAAATTGGCAGCATCTCCAAAGCCCACTGAACATAAGGAGGGTGAAGGCTCCTGCACTGCTGCCGCTGTGTGCGAGCCATGGACGCGCAAAGCTGAAAGTTAATTAACCTTTAGAGCTCTGGAATGATGAAGTGGTGTGAGGGAGTGTCAATTTATATTTGATCACCAAAGGAAAGAGAGAAAAATGTGCCTGGAAGTCAAATCAGACAAGGTCAGGCAGTGGGTAAATGTTGTCTAATTGAACTTCCTTCCGTAAAAAGCTGGTGCAGGTTAAAATTAATTAATAATGAATAGATCTGATATAAATCTGAACTGAGAATGCCAAAGAGGCTCGTGCACTTTTAAAGCAGTGTGATTGAGCTGGCATATGAAGTACAATTCAGCGGGCATAGCAGGCCTAAAGGGCGCATCTGGTTAATATCACTTGCTAGATGATACTGAACAGGAGGGGCTCAGCACAGGCACTCCAGGAGATGGAGATGGATAAAAGCTGCCTCTTGGGCCCCCTGCAATCAAGGTCAAGAGACGTCTTGACTTCATCCGAGCCTGGTGGCCAATTCAAGCTGAATGGGGAAGAGTAGAATGAACCCCGTCACTTATGGCGTACACTAATTTGTTTTCCTAGCTGACAAATGTGAACTGAAATATCCGGGGAGCTGCTCAGGAGCGCGAGAAGCTGTCCCTGTGCTTTGCACACCCAGAAACGAGTGAGCACACAGCATCGGCAGTAGAAGCCCCTGTGCTAAGCCGACATCCCCGGACTGTAGTGGAGAAATACGGCGCCATTTTTTTGGTGGCAGCTCTCTCCCTTGGTGCTGCTGCGGGAGCTGGGAAGGCATGGTGAATCACCCCTTTGCGGCCCGCGACAGAGCTGCAAGGAGGAACACAGACCCCAGACAGCCATACGAGGTACGGTAGGGCGGTGGGTCGACGTCACCACGATTGGCCGGACGAACAGAGAGGTGCTAGTGGCGGAGTATGGAAGTTACTGTATGGGTGCAGAAGCTGCGATTGAATGGTGTGGTGCGCTGTGTACACTACAGCATGGGCTAACACAAGCAGCAAGACACCTGGATAAAGTGCCTGGAGTGCTTCGGCTGCATCTACTGTCCTGGTGAGGGATTCCTAATAACGAAGGCGCCATTTTGAGACCCCCCTACGAGGAGTGCACTGCTGGTCCTGGCGCACGCTGACAACGGTGGAGGACTAGATTTGTGTTGTACACGCTGGGAGGAGCTGACTGAGTACAAAACTTGTAGGCCCCACGGTGTGCACTCACGCTAGACGCTACTGAAGGTGAGAGTGCCCCCGGGTTTGGCGGGGAGTGATGCTGGGAGCACCGGCAGCCTACAGAGAGGGCAGTTTGAAGCTTGAGTGCTACGCCTGACAAGCCTTGGATTCCCTGAGTGGTGCTTTCAATTGTAGAGCTTGGTTGGCATCTGGGTCGTGGTGGCGGATGACTGTTGCTCTGTGGTGGTGCACGGCTGGGCGGCAGATATATTCCTGGCTCAATCTGGGCATCTCTCTAGACAGTGATAACGAGTGGGCGTGGAGGTTACCCCGAGAAAAGCTCTGCCTGAAAGACGCTACTCGCCTGGCTAGAGTGCCGAACACAGGTTACCGGAGTTGGCTGAGTATGGGTAGAGCAGACAAGACACAGCCTAAATTTACATTTGATCCAAAGAAAGCTAATGGGAGGGAAAATGCCCCGGAGGATGGGGGCAATGTGCAGAACCAAGCCCAAGAGTAAACAGAAGGAGACATTCGCACTATGCTTGTCGCAATGGAAAAAGGCCTGCAGAACAGCTTCTCTTCTCTGGGGACTAAACTGGACTCCCTCTCATACCGAATGGTCAGAATGTCAGAACTAATGGACAAGCATGCTGAACGGCTAGATATGTCGGAACGGTGGATCACAGAGGTGGAAGAAGCGCAGACGACAATGGGCACTGATCACAAGCAAATGGGGAGGGTGCTGCAAATATTGCAAGACAAGACTGAGGACCTTGAAGCGAGGTCCCGCAGGAACAACTTATGGATTACGGGCCTTCCGGAGTTGACCCAGATCGGCAACATGGAATAATTTGTTGAGAAGTTGCTGGTTACACTACTCGGAGGTGAAACATTCTCTCCCACCTTCTTAGTAGAGAGGGCGCACCACTCATTGGGCCCTCGCACAGTCCTTGGTGCTCCCCTGAGGCTGATAATAGCAAAACTGTTGAACTACAGCGAGAGGGACTCGGAGCTGAAGGTAGCTAGAGAAAAGCAGTCGTTGCAGTACGAGGGATCCAGCATATCTTTGTGTCCGGGTTTTACGATTCAGGTGCAGGAAGAGCGAAACAGTTTGCACCACTGAAGCACCAACTACGGCATCTCAATCTAGACTACGCCATGCTATACCCAGCAAGACTTCGCGTCAATCGGCAGAGCAAATCAGGAATTTTTACAGATCCAAAAACTCTACAGAAGGCCCTGAAGGAGTGGTCTAAAGAGAAGCACTGCAGCCCGGAGCAGAGCTCCTTGGAGGGAGCGGTCGGGGGCCGCTTGGATGATCAGGACTGAACACTGGACTACATGTGTTACAGATAAGAGCGTCACACTTGGGGCTGTTGGTGGGGAAAGGTACATGGTATTGGGGGACCGCAAAAGTGTTGCCTTGTTTTAATGTGCAGCAGTTAATTGGAAAGTACCACTGTAACGGTTGGGCTACAGAATTACTCGCAGAGAGGTTAGCTCTAACTGGGATGTGCACTATGATACTTTGGGTGTGAGGGGATGGGAGGTGGTGGGGGACGGGGGACTCCTATTGCAGATGCTTCGTAATGGCTTGATGGCGGTGGGTCGACGTCACCACGATTGGCCGGACGAACAGAGAGGTGCTAGTGGCGGAGTATGGAAGTTACTGTATGGGTGCAGAAGCTGCGATTGAATGGTGTGGTGCGCTGTGTACACTACAGCATGGGCTAACACAAGCAGCAAGACACCTGGATAAAGTGCCTGGAGTGCTTCGGCTGCATCTACTGTCCTGGTGAGGGATTCCTAATAACGAAGGCGTCATTTTGAGACCCCCCTACGAGGAGTGCACTGCTGGTCCTGGCGCACGCTGACAACGGTGGAGGACTAGATTTGTGTTGTACACGCTGGGAGGAGCTGACTGAGTACAAAACTTGTAGGCCCCACGGTGTGCACTCACGCTAGACGCTACTGAAGGTGAGAGTGCCCCCGGGTTTGGCGGGGAGTGATGCTGGGAGCACCGGCAGCCTACAGAGAGGGCAGTTTGAAGCTTGAGTGCTACGCCTGACAAGCCTTGGATTCCCTGAGTGGTGCTTTCAATTGTAGAGCTTGGTTGGCATCTGGGTCGTGGTGGCGGATGACTGTTGCTCTGTGGTGGTGCACGGCTGGGCGGCAGATATATTCCTGGCTCAATCTGGGCATCTCTCTAGACAGTGATAACGACTGGGCGTGGAGGTTACCCCGAGAAAAGCTCTGCCTGAAAGACGCTACTCGCCTGGCTAGAGTGCCGAACACAGGTTACCGGAGTTGGCTGAGTATGGGTAGAGCAGACAAGACACAGCCTAAATTTACATTTGATCCAAAGAAAGCTAATGGGAGGGAAAATGCCCCGGAGGATGGGGGCAATGTGCAGAACCAAGCCCAAGAGTAAACAGAAGGAGACATTCGCACTATGCTTGTCGCAATGGAAAAAGGCCTGCAGAACAGCTTCTCTTCTCTGGGGACTAAACTGGACTCCCTCTCATACCGAATGGTCAGAATGTCAGAACTAATGGACAAGCATGCTGAACGGCTAGATATGTCGGAACGGTGGATCACAGAGGTGGAAGAAGCGCAGACTACAATGGGCACTGATCACAAGCAAATGGGGAGGGTGCTGCAAATATTGCAAGACAAGACTGAGGACCTTGAAGCGAGGTCCCGCAGGAACAACTTATGGATTACGGGCCTTCCGGAGTTGACCCAGATCGGCAACATGGAATAATTTGTTGAGAAGTTGCTGGTTACACTACTCGGAGGTGAAACATTCTCTCCCACCTTCTTAGTAGAGAGGGCGCACCACTCATTGGGCCCTCGCACAGTCCTTGGTGCTCCCCTGAGGCTGATAATAGCAAAACTGTTGAACTACAGCGAGAGGGACTCGGAGCTGAAGGTAGCTAGAGAAAAGCAGTCGTTGCAGTACGAGGGATCCAGCATATCTTTGTGTCCGGGTTTTACGATTCAGGTGCAGGAAGAGCGAAACAGTTTGCACCACTGAAGCACCAACTACGGCATCTCAATCTAGACTACGCCATGCTATACCCAGCAAGACTTCGCGTCAATCGGCAGAGCAAATCAGGAATTTTTACAGATCCAAAAACTCTACAGAAGGCCCTGAAGGAGTGGTCTAAAGAGAAGCACTGCAGCCCGGAGCAGAGCTCCTTGGAGGGAGCGGTCGGGGGCCGCTTGGATGATCAGGACTGAACACTGGACTACATGTGTTACAGATAAGAGCGTCACACTTGGGGCTGTTGGTGGGGAAAGGTACATGGGATTGGGGGACCGCAAAAGTGTTGCCTTGTTTTAATGTGCAGCAGTTAATTGGAAAGTACCACTGTAACGGTTGGGCTACAGAATTACTCGCAGAGAGGTTAGCTCTAACTGGGATGTGCACTATGATACTTTGGGTGTGAGGGGATGGGAGGTGGTGGGGGACGGGGGACTCCTATTGCAGATGCTTCGTAATGGCTTGATGGCGAGGGGAGGTGGAACCTGGTCTGGTTCGGTCATATTAACCTACTAGTCAGGCAACATCTGCCCATGAGTGTATCACACGCCCTGGGAGTTCTACTGAGGTGGGAGGGTTTCTTTGTTTAATTCTCACCTGGTTTGGGTTGCTGAACATTTCGATGGTGAAGGGGCAATTTTTCGTGGTATCTCGTCAAGGCACAGTTGGGGTATGCCTGGAGTGGGTGGGGGGAGGGAGGGGTTTGAGACTAATGAAGTATGGCAGTTATTATGATGGCACCAGGTTGATGTTTAGTGACTACATATACTACATGTCTAAGTGGCAGGTCAAGAGTTACAGACACTACACACCCCCTTGACAGCCCCTACTAGGTCCAGTACTACTGGCACTACTTGATCGGTCAGAGCACTCACGTGGAATGTGCGAGGCCTCAACGACCATAGGAAACTCAGAAAGGTCCTGGCCTACTTAGTGAGACACAAAGTTGATGTTGCGCTCTTACAAGAGCCACACCTTCCCCCCAATAGTCCTATGCTGTGCAGTAGAGGACTGCTGGGCAACATACACGCAGCGGGTTTCACCACACATGCACGAGGAGTGCTTACATGGGTGAATCCTAGGGCCAATCTAAAACTAGAGCCATTGAACTCGGACCAGGATGGGTGATTTGTGATCTCGAGATGCAGGGGCAGAGGAATGGAACTACTCCTAGTTAATGTATACAGCCCGAATTTTGACAATCCCAACTTTTACACTTCCCTGGTGGGGACAGTTTGTGGGTGCGGTGAGGGGGAACAGCTTTGGGGTGGTGGTTTCAATCTAGTCATGAACCCACGGAGGGATCGGTCGGGGGGGCCGGATAGATAGGTCACGGCGTCAGCGTGTACAGTAACAGATGTGATGATACAGCTTGACTTATGTGACGTGTGGTGACAGAGATATCCGGAGAAGGGGGGATATATGCACTATTCAGCGCACCATGATTTGCATACCCATTTAGATTATTGGCTGCCTGCCAGGCGGCTCCAGGAGAGAGTCCGGGCCTGTGAGGTATACCCGTGTACGCGTTCGGATCACTCCCCGATATTGCTTATATTTGACACCCCACAGAAAATCATTCCCCTCTTTACGTGGAGGTTCCCACCCTACTCTCTGCTAGACACAGTTTTTAAGGAGGAACTGGCGGAAGCGATTGAAACGTTTTTTGCCACAAACATAGGGTCGGTGGATAGTTTCCAAGTCGTTTGGGAAACATTTAAAGTATATATCCAAGGTATTACGATGACCAAGCACTCTAGAGTCCTCAGAGCGATACGTAAAAGACTGGTGGATCTGGAGGGTTCATTGGCTAATCTCGAGAAGCGACTCCTGATTAGAGCTGACGATGATGTCACGCAGGGGTTCAAAACGCAATTAGGAGAATATCCCGACGCTGCTGATGTGGAAATTAAACAGCTGGGTAAATATGCCACGGCACGCACATATGGTGAGGGTGAACGGCCGGGTGCAGTATTGGGCCAGCTCTTCAAAAAGAGGCTGGAGAAAACAATATTAGGTGAGGTCAAATCTGCGGAGGGGGATGTGCTGGTTGAAGAGGTGGCTATAGCGGAGAGGCTCCGACAATATTACTCAGAGCTTTATTCCACTCGCAGTAGTGGCACTGAAGCGGAGATATTGGACTACTTGACACATATAAAGCTCTCATGGTTAACAAACCCGTACCGCGAATTCCTTATGCGGCCTTTGGAGAGAGACAAAATCATACTGGCCATGTCGGGTATGAAATCAGGGAGCGCGCCGGGAGTAGAGGGCCTGACAGTAGCTTTTTACAAGGCGTTCATGGACTTACTGGTCCCGCATTTAGCTACTCACTTTGACGATATGTGTGTCATGGGCACTATGCCACCTTCGATGAACAAAGAGATTATTGTTGCTATCTAGAAGCTGGACAAGTCTCCAGATGTGTGTGCTTCCTATCGTCCGCTTTAACTGCTTAATGTAGATACAAAACTTTTTGCAAAGATCTTAGCCAACCGGCTGGTCCCGCTTGTCCCAATATTGGTGGCGCCGGAGCAGGCAGGTTTTTTTCCAAGTATAAACTTAACTTACAATTTGAGAACAGTGTTTGGAGCGATACAGCACACTAAGCCAGAGATACAGGCGGTTGCTGCATTTCTCAACATGGAGAAAGACTGGTTGAAATGCCCTTTATGCAGCAGGTCCTGATGAGGATGGGGTTCGGTCCGTTTTTTTGCAGCTGATAGGGGTATTATATAGCGCACCCACTGCTAGACTCAAACTTGGCAACTTGGTGACTGATGCTATACACATCACTAGGGGTATGCGACAAGGCTGTCCACTGTCTCCTATTTTATATGCGTTAGTGGCTGAGCCCTTCCTGCGCGCTCCGGGAATACCACAGATATAAGGGTATAAGATTTCCGAATTACGAGCTAATCGTTTCCACCTATGCTGATGATACGCTATTATATGTGCGAGACCCAGAACGACACCTCTCCTCTGGCCTGCATGAAGTGGTGAGATTTGGAGCTGTGTCGGGGCTCCATGTTATTTGGCCAAAATCTATAATATTTCCCCTCACACAGGCTACAACCCCATTTGAACCTGACTACCCGCTGCAATGGACAACAGAGTCTGTGACATACCTAGGGATCAAGATACATACGGACTCAGAGGTAGTGTTCAGGGAAAACTACGGGGAGGCAATAGGAAAACTAGAAGATGACGTAGAAGGCTGGATTCGATTGCCACTGTCCTTGTTGGGCAGAGTCTCCATCATGAAAATGGTGACACTCCCCCATTTCTTGTTCCTTTTCACTAATATTCCCTTGGTTCTCCCTTGTTCTTTCTTTCGGCGACTCACAGCATTAATGATCAAGTTGGCTTGGGCTGGCAAGCAGGCGCGGGTTAAATGGGACGTCCTTACGTTGACATGCCATATGGGGGGGCTGGGTGCACCGGACTTGGATCTTTATTACAGGGCAGCACAGAGCGCACATGCTTACCATTGGCTATATGGCTCGCCAGACACCCCACACTTGTGTATAGAGAAACTTGTGGCCTCCTCTCTACCCATGCCAGTACTAATGTTTTCGCCTCCAGATCGTAGGACTGGGATATTAGATTCAGTGAATCGCATGCTTGACACCACCTCCTGAAGTTGCAGGCGGGTGCCATACTGTACTCCCCGCACACACTGCAGGATTGGTGTCGCGGATGCCCCTCTGCAGGGAAACGGGGGTTACACGAACGCTCAATTCAATAGGGGTGCGAGCAGTCAGGAACTTGTTTGAGGGGGGCACGGCAAAGAGCTGGGAGGATTTGGAGACCGGTGATTCAGTAGTAACCCCCCCTTACTAAATTTCAGTTCCACAGAACAAGGCAAGCATTGTTACATATCCTGGGTGGGGACTTGTCGAAACCACCGGAGCTGTCGTCATTATCCTATGTTATCAAAGCTGAATCGCCGCCCCGGATAGTGTTGAAGATTTATAGGCTGTCCATGGCCTACAGGGAAAACCATTACACTAAAGCTCGTCTAGATTGGCAGAGAGATTTGGGCAGGGATATAGACGACACTATGTGGTCTTATTGCTGTACTAGCACGAAGCGCATATCTTTAAATGGTAGACACAGACTGATTCACTTCAAATATTTAAATAGGGTATACTACACCCCGGAGAGATTGAGTAGATACGGTCTGAGGGATGGGGATGATTGTGATCGCTGTCTCGAACAGATAGCTGATATTCTACACTTGGCCTGGCTTTGCCCTGGGATCGCCAAGTTTTGGGACTTAGTTTATGAAGAGCTGGGACAGGTGGTGGACCTGGCCCTCACTCTGGAGCCGGCACTGGCATTATTGGGCTACTCCAGACCGATACCAAAGGGGGCCGCAGGTTCCTTGATATGGGGTTGCTGCTAGCTGGGCGCAGAGTAGCGATGTGTTGGTTGCGAGGCCCGACTCCTACGATAGTACAGTGGTCGAGCGACATGCTGTATTTCAGCACACAAACTGAGAATTTCAGTGACCTCCTCCTGTCACACAGTAGGCCTACTAATGTTTGGGCATTGTACAAAATATATATAGCCACTAGGGAGAGGGGCACCACACCCACGGAAGCTGAAAATCAAGAGTTAAGTGTGATCAACCTTGCTGACTAGTGGCGCAGGGATCGCGTGGTTCACGCAAAATGTCAGAAATTTGTCATATTGGTGCTAGGTGGGATCTATTTGTTTGCCAACTACAGGATGTCATTACAAGGGAGTGCAGAGATGGAAAGTTTGAGATGGGGTGGTGGGAGGTGTGCTCTGATAACAAAATGCCACGAGATATGACATGCCTGATAACTTTTGTAAATGTATTGTATGTTATGTGATTGATATGTGTCACCGTTATTGCCATGCTAAAAGACTAAGTCTCATGTTTGTATAAAACAAAAACCAATAAAGTAAAAAAAAAAAAAGCAGGTTAAGAAAAACATTATAGGAAGTGAAAGGTTACTTGAAATTAGTTAACCATGTAAAAGGAGAGAGATATATATGCCTATTTTTCTCTCTTTCGTCCTTCCTCTCTCCCTCACTCTCTTTCTTTGCTTCTTCTTTATCTCACTGCAGCTCACTGCCAAGATGCCTTAGACTCCTTCTCACTTGTGTGTGGACTAGAGGGTGACGTACTGGATCACTGGCAGACATAGAGGGTCTACATGAAGCAACGATGTACAGGCTGAAATGCGTGTGTTGGTAGCAGTACTGTGCCTAGGATGACCATATAGTAACACTACTATATACATTGTGTGCAGGAACTGACTGGAGGAAGTGCCAGTGCACAATGGTGCTGACTGCCCACATGCTACAGTATGAGTCACCCCTGGGACTTGGAACTAGGTATTTTGAACTCACTCAAATAAGGGTCTGAAATAAGATACAAGACTGTGCTCCTGCAAACAAAAATCCTGGCCTGAACATGAAAGTCACCCCTTAGACAATCCACTCTTTCAAGAGGTGCACAGCTACTGGACACGGCCACTCGAGTTACTTCTGCTGGAGATTGGCCCCCACGAGGGAGTAAGGAGTTGAACCACTTAGGACAGTGGTATGCTTTACCTCATCAAGTTCTTTACAGGTGAGGATTTTCCTGTTCAGTGCAAAGTATAGAACATGAATAGTTTTCATCAGAACCTGATTGGGCCCGATTCACAGAACTAACTTAAGACAAAATCCTAAACTTACTACCATTTTGGTATTCACAGAAGGCACTTACTCATTTTGGTATTCACAGAAGGCACTTACTCATTGATGAGTAAGTGCCTTCTGTGAAAACCAAAATGAGCAAGTGCACTTGCTGTGCCAGGCTTGCTTGGTTCTAGAAAAAAATAACTAAAAGAATATTTTTATACAAAAACAATTGGTCTGAAGTTCAGTCTTTGAGTGTCTGAATTCATTTGCTGACTGACTGTGTACAACTAATGCTTAACACTGTCCTCTGATAAAGCCTTACTGCTCAACCACACTATCACAAATAGAGAGCGAGGTGCTATCTACTACACCTCTGCCTGCCTTTTGGGTTGCACTGGACTCTGTGCACACTATACCTCACTTTGGTGTAGTATATATAGAGCCAGCTTCCTACATATAGTGAGAGGCAAGCATGTGATACCCAGATAACACACCAAGGATGAAGAGACAGGCTGAACCCCAATTGTGTCTTGTGCACTGGGAGTAGATAGAAGTATTAGGGGAGAACTGTCTTTCTTTTTCTGGCTGTCGGATTCAGTGTGGCAGTGGTTGTTTTTCCTACTGAGACTTGAGCCTCATTAGTTAGCTCATTAGCCAGTTTAATTAGTTATAGTTCTGCTTACTTGTTCCTCAGGGTTAGCACATTAATTGTCTGTGAATCATTATTAAAGGGGTTTGCAGCAATGTCTGAACATTTCTTGAGGAACAAACTGTTTTTTAGATCAAGTCCTTCATAGAACTTCTCACAGAACTTGAGGAGGTGTTTGTCCAACATCTCGACATCTGTGGATAGCCGCTGTTTTATTAATTGAGAGCAAAGAGGTTCACTCTCAGTCATTAGCATGCATTTTCTAAAAGTACCAGGCAGTATTAGCAAATTTGAATAGCAACGTAGACAAACTACTTAGAGGCGGCTGCAGCCGATCTAAAGTGGTAGAGCGGTTGCAGAGGAAGGGCGGGGGGTGGGGGATAGAAATAATATATAGTGAAAAAATTAAAGACTTACCTGCCGCTCTGACTTCGCGGACGGCCGCCTCGCTGCTTCTCTCATCAGGCCTGAAGGGGATGGGTCCTCAGGGCACAGGCTCCACACCCAATTCAGATGCTGCCCTCATAACATGAGAGCAGTGCCAGGATTGGTCTGAGCATCCGTGTTTGCTGCTCAGACAGTACATTGGAGCCTGTGGCTTTTCTCCAAATACAGCTGGGTTGGAGAAACATTAGTGCACATTTGTGGTTGACCGGCCTAGGTTGGCCGGCCAAACACACATGCGCCCTTATAAGTGCACAGTACTTCTCCTCCATGACATGCCCGGTCCCGCCCTGCCCTATACTTATTGCTGGGCTCAGACAGCAAAAATGAAATGATAATAATATTGTGTTTTTATCATTTTATTTATCATCTGCTGGTGCTGGGCAGTAGGGCAATGCTCCTCCGCCATTACCGCACCACAGAATACTCAAATCAAAAGCGTAAAGAAACAGCAAACACGTTTCATATTTGTGGCTGTTCAAAATTTCCAACTTTTATTTACAAAATTCAATGAAATCACTAATCAGCAACAGTTTCACACACTTCCATCGGGAAATGCGTTACATTTTTGCCATTGATCATATGCGAAAGAATTAAAATATAAAAAATCGCCAAAAATGGCATGCTGAAAAAGGCGCACTTCCATGAGGAAATGCGTTACCATTTATTATTTGCGATAGAATAGAAATATAAAGAAAACACCCAAAAATGGCATGCTGAAAAATCGTTGTTTTGGTGGAGTAAAAAAGTGCTTGACTGAACAAGGATGTGCTTGACATGGCCACACAGTGGGTGGGAAAGGAATACGAGATGTGGCTTGTGTCCAGTGTTTAGTTTATGCACATGGTTCCAGGTGGTGGGCGTGGGTGCTCGTTTTCACGGACTGGGACTTATTTTTCATCAGAATATTTATCCAGCCATTTTCATCCATTGGTCAGTTGTTGTGTCATTCACTTAGAACCACTGTGGAAATTAGTGATTTTTAGTACCCAAAACTTGTTTTTGCATTTAACTAATTTGTTTTTTTATTTTGTATTTTGGCGCGTGCTAGGTTGGTCCCACAACAATAAAGTTTTATGAAAACTATGACATAACAAAACAGTCATTGACAAAGCTAAAAGGCTGGCAGCACCCCAATGTACCCCAATCTAGGCCTAGGTAGCTACACAACATTTTACCTACATTTGTCCTACCTTGCTCGGCATATTGGATCTAGCACTTACCTTTTACCTAGTTATGTGCTGAATAAATGTCGATTGGTTTCCTTGAAACTAGCCACATTTATTCTGCATGAGGATTCTTAGAAAATCCCCTGCACATGACGTACATAACAGGATTAATATACTCTGTATAAAAGTTGTGGTCATCTAAATCCTAGGGCAAAAGAACTACTTTGCATAATTGCAGGAATTGATTTAGGCTCATTTACATAATTGTACTCACAACATAGCAATTGTGTAAGAAACCCCGAGGCTATCTTTATGGCATTAAAGAACCATACCAACACTAAATAGGCAGAGGAAAAGCCTCCACACTGACACAAGACGCTGAGGTCCTGGCCTGCAGAATCTACAACACGCAGCGGTCTGACATCCCTTGCGGGGTGTTCAACTCAAGACCAAGACGGGATCCTTCGTTCTCTCCCATCAGGGAATGGGGTTGGCCCTTTCCTAGAAGATTCTTGGCTTTACACCCACATACATTCTAGGTACACTTAGGTAGGGTTTGCATCGTAAGAGTACGATTGATTACCGTCATGTATCTATATGCCTGCATATATTCACTATTTTAGCACCATGGTAGAATTCTACCTTTTATTTATGCTGTTGGTGCTTGTAATCTTATACATTTGTTTCTGTCTAATGATTGTCACAGCAAACATGTTTTATACTAGAATGACGCTGGTTAAATAAATACTTATTGAAAACGTCACCATGGTTTATTCTGTGTATCTCTCTGAGACTAAGTGAGCACGATTGACTGAGCGAAAAGTACTGTACTGTTTCCACAATCCCTGAAGGATCAAGGGTTGTCATGTTCGATAGTTGCCATAAACTATTCGCTCCCTGGTAAGGTTAGGGGCTCATGGTGGCACTGTGAGCTAGCTGGTCTAAATGCTAACATATCCTTTGAGGGTGTCTGGAATCAGTCTGAACACCAATCCTTTAGTTTATGATGTCCAAACATGCAGATCCTATTTATTTTTAGGAACCACTCAACATGGCACCGGTTCTTATTTAACATCAAATCTGAGTAGTTCAGTAGTGCTTTCTCAGAGACCCCTACTCACATTTAACCAGAGACGTCTGAACTGGGAAGGGAAAACACGCCACAGCTAAGTAGGTATACACTATGTATTGGCTGTAGGTTTGTTCAAGCTTGAAGGATTATAGTTCCCCACATTGTGCAAAACATTATCTCTTTTCCTTACGACTTCCTCCCATACTGTCTAATAATGGGGACGCTGGTGAGAGGAGTGCTAATGCAGAGGAAGCCGAGCAAGAAAGTGCTCTTAACATTTCAGAAATTTGCAGACATGTACTTACTATGAAATTAGTAGATTATGGCCTCCCATCAATAGGTGGGACAGTAACCTTCGTGATTGAGGCACTCAAGGCATTCACGGCAGAGGTATTCTATTCTTGGATCAAATTCCCACCTGCAGATGCACGCGCACATTTGTTTCCTACTTACATTCCCGATGAGACACCTGATGAATACTGTCCATACGAAGACATAGAAGTCCTGTTAACCTACCAAGAACCTTGGTTTAAAGGTATCCTCCCCCACACAACAGGAAATGTGAGACTCATCCACTCAACAGAGAAGGAGCCACCTTGCCGATCCTTCCTGCTTACACACCGCATCCAGAGATTGATACATTACCAGCAGCAGAATTACGTATACTTTACAAAGAGATAGTAAATCTATACAGAAACCTTACACAGTTCGTAATGCGAACACTTATAATTCAACCTACAAGGGTCACTCAAGACGGTCAACCACAAGGGACTTCGACAAGAATATGCCCACAAACACTGAATGCCGTTATGGGACAGATGCCCACTAAACGTGAGCAAATGCCATTCTGGATAGCACAGAAAATAGCACAGATTGAATCTGTATTTCCCCATACACGTCAGCAGGAAAAACACAGAATACCAACAATTTGCTGGCCAATGGGAATAACGCCCCCGATAGAGGATTGTACCACTTGGGGTACAGTTTTCACTGCTGTTTATACCAGAACTCATGGTATCCCCTCAAAAGCAGTGATACTAGAAGTATTGAAACAAATACAGAATGAGTACGGGCAGAACCTGGGAAACCATAAGTAACGCGTAATTCTGAAAAGTATAACTCGAAGCAAGCACCCGATTCTTCTAAAAAGAAATGGTATAACAAACAATAAAAAAATAATACGCGGAATGCATCACGATCACGGGGTGACTCTCCTCAACAGGAGACCTCTGATAGAAAATACAACCTTAGAAACTGTGATAATATTAAAAAACCTGACAGGTATCAGGATACTGATACACGTTCCTCTCAATCCTTTCAGGATTCACCAAAAAACTTGGAGAGGGAAGGACGGTCTGTACACAGATCAGAAGAATGAGTCCAGACAAGAGACACACATCACACTACATTATCAAACAAGAAGATAAAGCAAAAACTAAAACGCAATTTGAAAAGAAGAAGGTAGCTGGCCTTAAAATAAGAAATGCCCAGGCTACTGAGGACTCTACTACTGAACGGGGAATGGACTCTGATGATGCTAGATAGCACAGCAGAAGTAGCAGTAGCTTGCCAGAGCCTGATGGAATTTCTTGTGACAGCAGTGTTTAATGAACATATCACGGTGGAGAGACCAGATTCTAGGATAAGTGTCCAACATCATTTACATGAAATCACCCTCCAGATAGAGGGGGACAAACTCAGGAAAGTAAAAGGTCTCTTTTGGGAGAACCTGACATATGGATATGATATCTTTTTTTCTGAAAAAGATTGGACACACCCAGTGGAGTTACTTCTGCTGGGGCATGGCCCCCACAAGGGAGTAAGGAGTTGAATCACTTAGGACAGTGGTGTGCTAGGACAGTGGTGTGCTTTACCTCATCATGTTCTTTACAGGTGAGGGTTTTCCTCTTCAGTGTATAGTACAGAACATGAATAGTTTTTATCAGAACCTGGAGTCATTGGCCCTGATTCACACAGGTAACTTACACGTTTGAGTAATGTATACGTTTGACTAAATGTATTACCGTATTTTCCGGCGAATAAGATGACTGGGCGTATAAGACGACCCCCTACTTTTCCTGTTAAAATATAGGGTTTGGGCTATACTCGCCGTATAAGACTACCCCTCTTCCAATGCACACCAAAGAAAAATTAAAAAACATCAGATTTGATTTTAATATTGTAATTTTAATTTAAATGCTTATGACATGCAGGTACTTAGTAGGAAAACTGGCACTTATAAACATAAGGCTGTTTTTTTATCAAACATGTAAACATAAAACAGTGCAAGTGGATTAAACTTTTCCTAATTCACTCTAAATCTAAACGGAAGGATAAGACAATAAACCCATGGGAGCTGCCATGCTGTTTGTTTTCTAAGCTGTCAACCAAACTGGAACTGATGATGATAGGAGGAAGATAACAAACAATAGGGAGAGAGCAAGTGCCAGGCAAGTGCCGGGCAAGTGCCGGGCAAGTCCCTGGCGAGTCAGCAACGCCCATCATAACTCCAAGCTATTTTTACAGGATTTGCTGCAGTGACAGTTTCCCTTTAAAAGCCTTGAAAATCCGACTGTTCGTCATCTGATATCATAAGTACATCAATGACATCTTGTGGTACATTTGTAAGGCAGTCATCGTATGGATCTAATTCCGTATCAGATGGTGTGGTCTCAGCTTCGGATTCCTCTTCATCTTGACACAAGTAGTCGTCCTCCATACCATCTAATGAATATGATATGCCACACTTCTTGAAAGACTTGATTACTGTCTCTGCATCAATATCATTCCAGGCTTTTATGACAAACTTACACAAAACATCCAACTGTGGAGCACGCTTGTTTCCTCCTTTTGTGAATGACTTTTCGCCGCTAACCATCCACTCATTCCACTGTTCTCGAATGCGATCTTTAAATGGCTTGTTTAGGCACACGTCCAGTGGCTGTACCAACGATGTCAATCCTGCAGGAATAACTGCCGCATCTATGTTTTTCATGCAAGCCTTTGCTTGGTGCTGGGAGTTAAATGGGCCCTGAACATATCCCACACCAGTAGACTACGTTTTTGAATAAGTCTACCTGGTCGCCTGCTCCATACATTATCAAGCCATAGCTTTACCCCTTCTTCATCCATCCAGCCTTTATCATTCACATGTACAAAACAACCAACGGGAAACTTGAGTTTCGGCATTGTTTTTCTTTTAAAAATAATCATTGGTCTCAGTTTGGCGCCATCAGCTGTGCATGCTAGTACCACTGTAAAACTGGACTTCTCATGTCCTGTTGTTTTAATTAAAATTGTTTTTTCACCTTTTGGATGGACAGATTTATTTCCAACCATATCAAAATTCATTGGAGTTTCATCCATAGGTCTATAGCTAGATATGTCGGCTGGGTCGAGGTTTGTCTTTTTAATCTGAGGTTTAATGACTGTCTTTTTCCAGATGGAGGGGTACACACCAGTTTTGAACATAGAGTTGAATATGTTGGCTAGATTGGAGCCTATAACGTCGGTGATGAGTTTGAGGGTGGTCGGGGGGCAAGGGTCGTCTGGTGATCCAGATTTGGTTGACGAGAGGAGGTGGGAGATGAGATCAGGGGAGATATGATTGAATTTCTGAAAGCAGGGAGGATGAGGTGTATTAATGGGGGTAGATTCCCGGGGGGCGGAGGGGGCTGTTGGTTGATTAGTATCTACCGTATTAGTATTGGGTGAGTTGTTTGAAGTAAAGTTGTCATATATGGTGGTGACTTTCTCTTGGAAATATAAACACAACGAGTTGCAGAGGGTCTGGGAGGCGGGAATGGGAGGGGATGCTCCTTGTCCTGATAACTTGGAGACAACCTGAAATAGTTGCTTAACAGAGTCTTGTGCGGATTCAATTTGGTTACGGTAGAAGTTGCTTTTTGCCGTGATGAGAAGGTGTTTGTAATTGGCGAGTGTCTGTTTGTAAAGGGTTTTTTGGGCAGGATCGTAATTTAGACACCAATGACGTTCTTGATGTCTGCATTTTTGTTTCTCACACCTGAGGGATTCACTGAACCAGGGGGCGGAGACCGTAATCCTGTTAGTAGATCTTTGTTTGGTGGGGGCAGCTAGATTGACCGCGTCGTTAATCCAGTGTGTATAGTGAATGGCGGCTAGATCAGGGTCATCGGGTGGAAGGTCAGGCTGGGAGGCGAGTAAGGATGAGTGAAACTTGAGGGGGTCAATGTTGCTCCAAGCTTTGAACTGTCTAGGTTGTGTGGGGTTGGGAAGTGGGGGAGGGGTAGTTTTAGTTTGAATATCAAAAAGGAGTGCGTGATGGTCTGTCCAAGTCAGAGGGAGGATATTACCTAGGACAAGGTGTTGGTGGTTGGAAAAAAGTCCATCTAAAGTATGTCCAGCGGAGTGTGTGGGGGAGGCGACAATTTGTGTGAGGCCTACCGCTTCGAATTCGGATAGAAGTACTGATGTATCATGGTCGACGTGTGCTTCGAGGTGAAAATTAAAATCTCCTAAAATGGAGAAGTTGTTTTCACCTGCTACTGATTCGAGTAAACAGTCCATGGAGGCTAGAAACTCTGATCGTGATCCAGGGGGACGGTATAATAAGATGCCTTTGAAAGGGGGGAAATGGGAGACTGTGATCGTGAAGCTACAAGCTTCGCAAATATTGGTGGGGATTGAAGCCCTCCTAATAGAATAATATTCGCGATAGATGAGTACAAGGCCTCCACCTTTTTTACCAGGTCTATCGAATCTGCAGACGGAAAAACCATCTGGCGTAGCTGTGCAGAAGTCGGGTCCACACGAAGGGTCACCCCAGGTTTCGGTTATAAAGAGAAGGTCCAGGTTGTGATTTTCAAGCAGGTTCCGAATTTCGTATTTATGTTTTGGGAGGGATCGGGCGTTGATAAGGGCGGAGTGAATGTTAGTATGTGATAAGGGGACGGTGGGGGGAGTGAGGGGGAGTGCGGAGGGTGTAGTGAAAAGGAACAGTTGGGACAGCAGGTGATGGGAAGAGGGACTGAGCTGTCAAGATTGAAGATGAGGCAGTTCTGCGGGGGGTTGCAGGTGGGGAGTATGGTTTTTAGCTGTTCCGATGAATAGGTTGATAGGTTGTTAGGGGGATTTCTATTAGGTGGGCCAGGGGGAGTGGCCCTGGGCCCGGTACAGGCGTGGACGGGCGCAGACGGGCTTTGCTTTGGCGCACCTTCGGCGCGCCAGAGGCGCGCCCGCGGCACGCGTCCGCTGCGCGTCAGAAAAGGCATGCTTTTTATAGTCTGATGGGGGCAGAACAACTGGCCTGCTGACCTGAGCGCTGGTTACAGGCGGAAGTAGTAGTCACTTTGAGTGCGCGTTTAATTTCAAGCTTCCCTCCACAACAATCTGAATAGTTCAGTGGTGGACTGGGGAAGTGAAAGCCTTAAGGTGAGAGCGACAATTTTTCAAGTACAGTTTAAAAACAGTAAAAAAGTGACAATGTTTGAGCAAGTGTCGGCGCAGTGAGCATAAATGGCAGTTAGGTGAGGTGGCAATCGCGGGAGCCCTTTGCCAGGCGCTCCACAGAGAAAGCGATTAGCATGAGTTACCTTTAGTCAGTGCGTCCGCTGCGCGACAGAAAAGGCAGGCTTTTTATAGTCTGATGGGGGCAGAACAACTGGCCTGCTGACCTGGCCTGGCAGTTCGGGCTGGACTGTTCCCATAGGACACATGGTCAAGACTGATTTGCATATGGCTGGGTCCATTCTGGAATGGCATGGTGAGCAAAAAAACGATGGATTTAGGCCCAGATCTCTGTACTGGGGTGAATGTATGACATTGTTCTTCATTCTGTCCATCAACAGTTCTTTTAGCATTTGTCACCCCTCTTGGGCCGGGCAAACAGTTCATGCACATCATCTGCTGGTGCTGGGCAGTGGGGCAACGCTCCTCCACCATTACAGCACCACAGATCCCTCAAATCAAAGGTATCCATTCCAAGGTGATGAGTCAGCAGGTATAAAGAAACAGCATAAGCATTTCATATATGTGGCTATTCACAATTTCATTTGCGATGGAATTGAAATATTAAAAAATGCCACAAAATGGCATGCTGAAAAAAGTGATGTTTTACAACGATGTGAAAATTGTTTTGGTGGAGGTAAAAAGTACTTAACTGAACAAGAGAGTGCTTGGCATGGCCACACAGTCAGTGGGAAAGAAATGCAAGATGTGGTTTGTGTCAAGTGTTTAATTTGTGCCAATGGTTCCAGGAAGTGGGCTCAGGCTCTCGGCTTCAGAGACTGTGGCTTATTCTTGCGTGTAACAATAGTTTTTTATTTTTTTTATTTCAGCACATGCTGTGTAGGCCCCACAACAATAAAGTTTTACGAAAACTATGACATAACAAAACAGTCATTGATAAAGCTAAAAGTCTGACAGCTACAACCAGGCCCATTGACTTTGCCAATGTTTGTTAATTTTTACTATGGTTGCCAGTGGCGGCTGCTTGGCAATGGGGGTGGGGTCAGGGTAGGAGGGGTGGTAGAAATTGTAAAAAAAAGAAAGAAAACTCACCTGTGGTCCCGTTGCAGCCGCTGCCTATCCTCCGTTGCAAGAAGTACCCGGGCTCCACCTTAACCAATTTGGCGCTCAGATGGGGACAGGAAGCCTTTCCATGTTCCTCACGAGGGTGTGTAGTACAGCCTGGTGGGCAAAATGCAAAGTGTGCATGAACTGTTTGCTCGGCCCAAGAGGGGTGACAAATGCTAAAAGAACTGTTGATGGCCAGAATGAAGAACAATGTCATACATTCACCCCAGTACAGAGATCTGGGCCTAAATCCATCGTTTTGTTGCTCACCATACCATTCCAGTTTGGACCCAGCCATATGCAAATCAGTCTTGACCATGTGCCCTATGGGAACAGTCCAGCCCGAACTGCCATGCCAGGTCCTCCCTGGACTGGAAACAAGCATCCTAGGACCGGTTTCGGGGTTTCACCCCTCTTCAGCCAGGATAGCTTGATTCCAGTGGCATGGAGAGCACGGGACTCACGTCTGAGCATACCCGACCCACTCGGGGTGACAAATGCAAAAAGAACTGTTGATGGACAGAATGCAGAACAATGTCATACATTCACCTCAGTACAGAGATCTGGGCCTAAATCCATCGTTTTTTTGCTCACCATGCCATTCCAGTTTGGACCCAGCCATATGCAAATCAGTCTTGACCCTGCGCCTCATGGCAACAGTCCAGCCCGAACTGCCAGACCAGGTCCTCCCTGGACTAGAAACAAGCATCCTAGGACCGGTTTCAGGGAGGAGACGCTCCTCTACCTCAGTGGAGGAGCCACCATTGGTGGTTGCAGATGGTGGGAACCAGCATTCATGAATCATGATTGGGGACCAAAACTTCTCTTTCATCATCAGACTTTGTTCCAAAGCAAGAGAGAGAGAGGCAGATAAGGAAATTAGAAGAATGAAGAAACTATGAAAGCAGTGACAAAGGGAAAAAGCAGGGGGGAAAAGAACATACAAGCGTAAAATAAAGAGAGTTGAATAGTGGATGAAAGAGGTAGGAGATTACCTAAACGGCAGTCATCCGTGGTATACGGGAATTTCAGCATTCACAACACCAGTCTCAGTAGGAAAACTGTGGTCTCCTGTAATCATGATTATGTTTTAACAAATTGACCACTGCTTGTTTCTCAACAGACTCCCTCTTCTCCTACGTCCATGGCCACTGGAATTTTGCGATTCTCCGGCTGCTACATTTTCCACATAACTATGGATTTGCTGTATTCATCCCATAATCTGATGCATAATCTTCAGATTTTACGGAAAAAAATTGTTTCTAGCTCTAACATATAAAAAGTTACTAAAAACATAGCAACGTGTTCCAGCGGATTGGAAGGCCATTGGCAAAAGGTGACTGGTCATTTTTCAACAGCCTATTGCTGTATGTGATTGTTAAACTGGTACTAATGAGGTGACATCTTTGCCCAGACAGTGTTACCAGGAGTAAAAATTTCATAATAATGAAGCAATACTATTTCAAATTGTGTGGCTTTACACACATAGGGCCATATGCATGAACACATTTTCCCATAGGCACAGAATGGGCAAAACCCTTTAATGCATATGGCCCATAGTAATTTACCATTTTTTGCTAAATAAATTAGTTAACGCTGCTGCATAATTTAGCCCTCCTCTGCCACTTGATTCCAGTGGTTCTGTCTAAGTCTAATGACTTGAACTTTTGTAGTTGTCTGACTGTTTATTATTATGGTAGGTTTGTTGGAATCAATGCGGTTATCCCGGCAAAAAACATTTGGACATTGATTTGTATTGTGTTTTGAAGCTCATTTATTATGTTTAAGTAGTTGTGGCTGCAGCTGAGGGATGACTTTGATTGAAGTACTGTGTGTGCAAAATGATTGGGAAAGAAATAGTAAAGAAGACCACACTCCTTAACAAGCACAAGAACATTAGCAATCTGAACAAAAACATGCTGGATCAGGAGAACATGTCATAGGTTTCCAAAAAAACTCAGGGGCTTATTTACAAGAAACAGATGCATCTGTATAGATGTGTCAGTTTCCCTGCGCCAGCCTGCTAAACCCTTGTGCCACCATGGATGCGCCGTATTTACAATACGGCGCACTATGGTGCAAGGATTGACAGATGCGTCAGAAATTCTGACGCATCTGTCAGTGCAAAAGTCACACATTGCTCGAGTCGTGTCACAAGCATGACGCAACCCCAGCAATGCTTGGGGGAGGCCTATATTTAATACATTGCGCCACTCCTTACGCCTGCTCAAAGCAGGCATAAGGTTTTGACGCATTGACGTCCTAGAAGTGGCACAGTGAAATCTTGTAGATTTCACTCCATCACTTTTACAAGGCTTTCCTGCGTGGGAATGCCCACCCTGCATACATTATACCTGACACAGGTATAATGTGGTGCAGGACTTTAAAGGCTGACGCATCTCCCTAGATGCGTCACATTGTAAATTGACTGCAACCTGGTGCATTGTTTATGCCGCCGATGTGTCACAATAAGTGACCCAACAGTGGCGCAAAAGTGTGGCATGGGGCTTGAGAATCTGCCCCTCAATTTCCAGATGAACTACCATATTAAAAAATCAGGGAGAAATTGATTGAGACAGAGGATCTGAGTGACTGAAACAGGCTTTGGAAATAAGTATTGTATTCAACAAATATCACTGTCATTGTTCCAGCTCCAAAACATGAATGCACATGGATGGATGAGGTAAATGACAGGATAATATTCATCACCATTAAAAAACTAGCTTTAAGGCACTGTCCTCTATCTTTAAAATGGTGAACATTCCCAATCAAGAAAAGCAGTGGGGGCTGATCATTTTAGTAGGGAGGGGTTAGATGGGCCACACACACACACACTCACACAGACACACTCACTCACACCCATGCATTCACCCACATGCACCCATTCACAACGCTCACTCATAAATTCATCCATTGATACATACATGCACACATGCACCATACATTCAAAAACATACTTGCTCTGTAACTTGGGAGGAATGCCTCGGAGGTCCCAGGAGGGTTGAACTGCTTCCTTCTCTCAAAGGTCAGCCAAATAGAAGAGGCAGAATTCCTTTGATCCACACAAAGTGGGATGGGCCAGTGAGAATGCTGACCCCACCCCATTCTGTGATGAGGTGCCACTGAATGACACTCAGCCCTAATTACAACTGAAGTGCCAAGGTCCAAGGCAATCAGTGACACTCACCTCGTCATGATGGGAGGGCCTTGAGACTCTTTTGCCAGGCTGGGGAGGCCACGCCCACACAGCTGTGAAATCCGCATTGTATTGGTTTCTTTCAGCTATATTATCAAAATACGGTAGTTTAATTATTCTAGATGTACTGTCAATGGCCATTGCCTTTAGTGTTGACCTATGTCTCTTGGAGAAGGATTTTAGAGGTCAAATCTTCTGAGCAATATATCTACATCGCGACATTACATCTCTCATGCAGCAACTGGCTATTTCTTGCTGGTTGCTTCCAATAATTATTTGAAGAAGGGTTGGGCAAGTAAGCACAACACACTAGAAAATTGGGATCTCAACTTGGTCAAACTCATTAAACAGGCGTACTACTTCTAGCTACGTCTTCCATTCTCTTTTAATTTAGAACAGGTTTAGAAAGGCTGACTGTTCATTGTTAGTAAATATAGTTGACCTGAAGAGGTCAAAGCTGTAATGAGGGTACGCTGACAAATTCTTCCAGGTTACAATGAATCACTGAAATATTTGATTGTGCACATTTTTGAGGGTCACTCGAGGAAACTTCTGATCACCTTCAGACTCATTGTTTGACCTGACATTAGCCACTCACTCCTACTAGAGCTGCCAAGGACCCTGCTGGTGGCTTCTGTCGGAGTGAGTCTAGACTCAAGTGCTGTTCCTGGGATCTTGGGAGATTTGGCTCTGTCAAAGTGTTGTTCTTCTAACATTCTGAGAAACCTGAGATTTAAAAACCTGTTAGCTCCAAAGACCTTTAAAATACCGGGACAAACCTGCAAAGTCGATCTGACAAAGGTGTGTTGCTGCTGTGTCACTGATTAAAGATTTTCTTGCTCTGAGTTTTTACTGAACAAGAAATCTATTTCAGTGGACCATTTTGGAGAAGGTATCTAACCTTCTGGAGCCCTGATCAGCTCCTGGATTTAGCTTTCCTCCGATGGATGAATCCAAGCTCCAAAAAAATTACTAAGGTTCCTATTTAGAGTTTGGTGGACAGGATAATCTGTCAAAACATGATGGACATCCTGTCTGCCGTATTACAAGTGCCATAGGCTATAATGCACTTGAAATATGGTTGAAGGAGCCAAAGTCATCCAGCCAGTGAGGGACCTTCCTTGGGTGTGATTTTTGTATTTTTCCTGTTCAGAGCTTTCCTGCCAAAAGTCAAGAGTTTAACCTGGATTTTGTCTAACAGCTATCCAGCCTTGTCTTTGTCTAACAGCTATCCAGCCCTGTGGAACTCATCTCAGCCACAACATGCTGCCATTCCCCTCTGAGGAATTTATAGTTTCATTTCAGAGAATAAGTCAGAATGTAAAACCTTCAACCGGGTCAAACCTAGTTTCTGCATTCGAAATGCCCTCCAATGCAGTCGTCCTGTAATCGTGCCTAAGTCCCAGTCAAGCACAGTCAGATGTCTGCAGTTGGCACTGAATGCTTTTTGGTTCTATTTTCATTTGAAACTTTGAAAAGTCATATCTCTGATTCCCCTTTTTGGACTTTTGATGTTTTGATGTCATTATGTTCATTAATTTATTGTCTGTCTTGATAATGTGGGGTGGGAATTTTATGATATTGTGTTTTCAACTTTTTATGTCTTTTGGTACTTCTAAATGATTTACACATTTTCTTAAGTTAAGTCTGTCTGCCCTGTGCCATAGCTATCAGGGGTTGAGGTCAGATTTAAAATATTGAATCCTTTACTGGACCCAACATTTATTGCATGTAGTAGACTACCATACACCCCAACTAACACTCCATTTTCTCACATTATCCAACAATATTTTTTGCTCATTCTTAACTGTCTGAAATACATCTACAATGTTATGCCTCAGTTTAATAGAATGCTTAAATCCTTTTACAGTACTATAAACATATCCAAGAATTTATTCTAAACAATGTCAACTACAGACAGCCCATTCAACATCCATGATTGGTAAATCTAATGCTACTAGAGTGTCAGACCCTGTTTTAAATACAAACTAGGCATGGCTAAATCGTGCCATCCCATGATGTTCCTGTGTTTAATTGCTAAATAGATCTTTGATCGCTCTGGACCTACCTGGGCATTCAGGATTACTCACAAAATACAATGGAATCTAAATGGGATGCTCTCTGAATGCTCATGGACTGATGTCTGAAAACAACACAATAATGTTCTCTCAAGTCTTTGAAAATGTCACATCTGACAAAATGGTGTTAGTTAATCTCAATAGAATCATCAGCCACAAAAACACAATGCAAATTGGTCTTTTCACAAGTGGCGAAATTGTGGAAACTGCGGAATCATCTTCAGTTTATACCAGATTGATTTAACTCTTTGTGCTCTTATTGTTCAACTACTGTTGCATGAATTGCCTTCCTCTTGAACCCTGAACTCTTACATACAGCTTACAAATGGCCAATATTCTTATATACATTACATCTTCTGCATTATGCTGGGCAATTTAGATTGTTTACTTCATGAATATTTGACCCACACCTATATCAGGTTGTGACATCTTTTTAACATTGTTTCTGCATGGTGTGTACTTTTTCTTAACTTCACAAACAGGTGCTGAGTACTGAATCAAACCAATAGCTGACGTTCCTTCCTCTGGTGTAACAGACGTAGAAGAAAACATGGACCTTTCTATTCCCTTAACAATATCAATCGCTCCAATCAGGGTATGACTTCGGCGCGTGGCCAAGCCGAGCAGTAAATTGGCCGCTTGGTAAAGGTCTCTGCCGGTCGAGCACAATATTCGGCATTTATCCTGCATGAAACTACCCATCCTGCCCAAGATAAGTTAAATTTGGATGCCGCATACTGTGCTGCACAAATTGTGGCGTCCATCGGCTCAGAACTCGGCGTGGAAGCGACCTAATCGCTGACAAGAGCTGGCAGCCTAGTCAAGGCTGTGAAGCGCCGTAGCTGCGTCCGTGACGGCGTCCGAATTGAAACACGCTGACGGCCAGTACGCCACGGCTCACATCTGTCTGCCACAGATCGTGACGTCACATCGGGGATAGGATGAGGAAGGCTGGCGGGGCCACCAACAGGACAGAGGAGGTGCTCTGCGGGACCCGGCTTGACTCCTGCAGCGTCTTTGCCCCAGGGAGTACCGACGGCATGACCCCAGCCATAGCGGAGCACTCTAAGGGATATAAAGCGGAGGTGGGCCGTTTCCGCATTGTGTTGAAGCGACGATTGAAAAGCCGCGGGCCTCCAAGGTGCTCTACCTTGCGCAACGGCATCCAGCCTAGGCGCGCCGGGATCACTGTGGGGTAAGGGGGTGAGCGCGAGAGCCTGTGCGCTGCGCCTGCCCGCGGCAAACCTGCACAGAGGTGTATCTGTCCTGCTGGGAACTGACAAAGCTGCCCGGGAGTGAGAGACAGAGGTCCGGGGTGGAGAGCTGCGCCTGACATTACTTCAAGTCGGTGAGTGCAAAATCGCACTGGCGGCAGCATTTCCAATCCTGCCCCTGTCACAGATATCTGCACAAAAGTCATTGCGCGCGCCTGGGCCCCTTCCATTACTGCGTCCCCAGGCCTAGCTTGCTGGGCCACTTCGAAGCAAAGGTCTGTAAATCCTGTTGTCTGAGGTTGGGTGCTGAGTTGTAGGCCGCACACATCGCCATCTACTGTGGATGGCGCCAGTTACAAACCACAAACTGCGCTCCCCACACAGGCAGCGCCACAATAGAGGGCCGACTCTGCTAACAGCGCAACTGCTTGCGAGGCTGTACCTGGGAGTAGCAGTGGGCCGGAAAGCCTCATCGTGGAACGTCTGAGGCCTAGCTCTTAACCCCTGCTGGCTCGGCCGACTGAGGGTGGCTGAATCTTGTCGCCCCATTGCAGACAACCAGCAGACTGGGGGGTGCGTACGTACTCCCCCCACACCCAACGCAACACTTTATTCACAAGAGAAGTCGCATTTGGGAACAGCACGGAGTTTGCGCCGCAATCTCTGCTCCCTCCCTGCGCTCACAACGTATTAGCCTGCCCACCCTAGATGGTATTACCACAGCACAGAAACACGATGGGGAAGGCAAATAGTAAACAGCCGAAAATAACCTTTGACAAACGTAACACCTGGCAGGTTGATGGCGAGATGATATCACAGACGATAGTAACGGAAACACAACTGGAACCGGAACAAGAAGAGGACATAAGAACCTTGCTACGTGACGTAAAAGGCTATCTCAAAGATATTGACGCCAAAATTGACTCCCTCGCAGTCCCGATAGACCAAGTATCGCACAGAGTGGACAAACATGAGTCAAGGTTAAATGAGCTAGAAACCAGAGTTTCTGATACAGATGACCGCCAAGTCGAGACACAGGACCACCTCCTTCATATGGACAAAGAGGTCATAAAAGTGCGGAATGAAGACCTTGAAGCCCGCTCGCGCTGGAACAACGTTCGCATTACTGGACTACCAGAGTCTACAAATATACCCAACAAGGAGAAGTATGTAGAGGGCCTCCTCCAGGACCTGTTCGGGGCTGACCTATCTGCCATGTTCCTGGTGGAGTGGGCCCATTACACTGTGGGTCCTCGACCCCCGCTGGGGTGACCCCCGAGACCTATACTGGCCCGGCTGCTCAATTACAGAGATAGAGACACAGTTCTCCACTTGGCCCGTGAAAGAGGCACACTACAATTTCTGAATAATGCCATTTCACTATACCCCGACTTCACACAGGCGGCCCAGGCTGCGAGTAGGGAGTTCCTTCCGGCAAAGAAACTGCTCCAGAAAGCCGGAATTAAATATGCCATGCTCTACCCTGCCAAACTCTGTGTCCATGCAAATGGCAAGCCTTCTTTTTTCACAAAAGCCAGTGCCGCACTGAAATTTGCCAAACAACAAACACTACAACAACGTGACAAGGGACTGTTTCTATTTGTTTGTTGTTCATTGCACTGTGCCTCAAATTTTACTATTGATAAGATGCAATCTGGACATGTCTTACACTGCCTCGGGGTCGCTATCATGCACCAGAAGGGATTCTCCAGAGTACCACCGGGGACACTTTCCGTTGCAGAATTGATAAACATTGGGAACATGCACTCTTTCAAGTTTGCCTATCCACTCACATGCCTCACCTGGAACGTACGCGGTCTGAATGACCACAGAAATATGTGATTAATACACTCTCACCTCTCAAGGCACTCAGCTGCGATATGCCTCCTCTAGGAGACCCATTTAAGGGGTGCGGCCTGCGATAGCTTGAAGTCCAACAGATGGAGTGAGGTGTTTACCTCAAGCTACTCAAACTACTCCCGTGGGGTTGCCACTTTAATTAAAAAGGGTACCCCCTGGCAAACATTAAAGGTGCTTAGCGACACAGAAGGGCAATACGTGTTGGTGCGTGGGGTGTTGTTTCACCAAAAGGTTCTTATCGTCAATGTCTATGGACCCAACATAGATGACCCCTACTTCTTTCAGCAAGTATGGCACACCATACAGTCCATGGGTGATGCGTTATTAAAATGGGGGATTGATTTTAATACAGTCATATCACTGAGCGCGGATAAGGTGGGAGCCTCGCGCACCCACCGCCCGCAGGCTGCTGCAGTCTTAAAACAAATAATGGAAGAATACGGTTTAATAGACACTTGGCGGAGCCTCCACCCTAACTCCAGGGAGGGCACCTGTGTCACGCAGCAACATAATGCATGGTTGCACTTAGATTTTTGGCTCACCTTCACTGACCTGCACTCGTGGGTTTCAGCTGCATCCCACCACGCTTGCACGCTTTCTGACCACTTGACTGGAGAAGTGGTCAGAAAGCCAGATACCCAAGCCCTATAGACAGCCCTTCACAAGGCGCCTACCACCCAATGCTCTGCTAGACCCCGCCTTCAGGGAGGAACTATACTTGCACATTACAGAATACTTTGATAAGAACACAGGGTCTGTGGAAACGGTTGGGACTTTATGGGAGGCTTTCAAAGTGGTTATAAGAGGACATTGCATAGTGGGGAAAAACAGGGTGCTCAGGAACATATGTGGTTGTCTCGGCCGTCTGGAATCGGAGATACACACACTTGAACAACAATATTACACGATACCATCAGCGGGGACATTGGGTCAAATTTGTAGTAAATTGACTGCATATCAGGAGGAGGCTGACAGGGAAATAAAGTTCCTCCATAAATACGCTATTGCGAGGAGATATGGCGAGGGTTACGGGCCTGGGAAGACACTCGCAAACCTTATGAAACCACCCGGGGGGCCACCTTTATTACAGCACTCCAAACCACAGCCAATGATATGGTGCACTCCCCCACTGATATTTTAAATACCATACGTGATTTTTACACACAGTTATGCACATCCCAAGTGAATCCTCCAAGAGAGGTGTTAGAGGACTATTTTGAATGCATAGCACTTGTATGGTTCAAGAATGCACACCAGGAGTATCTTGATGTGCCGTTTACGGTAGAAGATGTGCGTCGGGTCATTGGCAGTACGCGGGCAGACAAGGCGCCGGGAGAGGACGGCCTCACCGCGCAATTCTATAAAGAATTTTCTGAGGAGCTCGCCCCTCGCCTCCTTGCGGTGTACCAGGAGGCGTTGCAGGAAGGTATCCTCCCTGAATCGATGAGAGAGGCAATCATAATCACCCTACTCAAACTGGACAAAGACCCTCAGCAATGCGAGTCTTATCGTCCACTTTCATTGATTAATTTGGACGCTAAGATTTTTGCAAAACTCTTGGCTACTAGACTCCAACCGCTACTCCCAATGATAGTCCTACCGGACCAATCAGGTTTTGTACCGGGCAGGGCAACCTCGCACAATCTTAGAACTTTATTTGGGCTGCTACACTATTTAGCACCACATGTGCCCGCTGCTGCAGCTCTTTTGGATGCCTCAAAGGCGTTTGATTCACTTGAGTGGGGCTTTCTCTTTCCTCTGCTCACAAGGATAGGTCTAAGTGCGATCTTCATCAAACAAATTCAACTTCTCTACACACGACCCACGGCGCATCTCAGAGTCAATGGGCTGGTCTCTGAGCCGTTAGACATAACACGAGGCACCAGCCAGGGATGTCCTCTGTCACCGTTACTGTTCGCGATCGCGATGGAACCCCTGGCAGCGCACTTGCATCAACACCATACGGATAGAGGGATTGGTTTCACAACTAGGGCGCTAACCGTGTCCATGTATGCGGATGATATCACGCTTTATATGGTGAACTCAAAAGACAACCTGGCACCCATGACAAGAGAGGTGGTTCGATTTGGTGGGCTCTCTGGAGTAAATATCAACTGTAGCAAATCTGTGATCCTCCCACTTACGCCCGGTACTCAGGTCTTTATTATTATTATTATTATTATATGTTCTTATATAGCGCTCAACTACCCTTGGGCATCTTGGCGCTTGCCTTGGGAACCCTTCCTGGTTTTTCCCTGTGAGATAACCCATACTGGGCATCCCCAAGGTGAAAGCCAGGCATCCCGCCGCAGGGGGGCCGTTGTGGAGATTAAGCAAGCTATTGCCCAGAGTTGCAGCGTGGGACCCATGATTAGAATAGGCACTGAGGCGAGAATATCCAGTCCGCGGAATTTATAGCCCGAGACCCTGCCGCGACGGGAATCGAACCCTGGTCCCGGACCAGTGCTCTGCATCGAGGTCTGCCGCTCTAACCATTGAGCCACACTTCTCCACCAACTACCCGTTAGTATGGGCTTCGGGCCACATTCGCTATCTGGGTGTATGGTTCAGTAACGATCTGCGGGAACTATGGACAGCCAACTATGGGAAGGTGGTGGCTTGGATTGAGGAAAGGGTAAAACGGTGGAAGACTCTTCCTCTCTCCCTGCCGAACCGCATTGCGGTAGTTAAAATTATAATATTGCCAAAACTACTCTATCTTTTTGTAAATTTGCCACTCCCGCTCCCAATGCACTTTTTTAAAAGGTTGAGATCTCTTATGATAGAATGAGTGTGGGCAGGGGGTCAACCAAGGATAGCCTGGGAAATTCTGACACTACCGCAGGAACAAGGGGGAATGGCAGCCCCGGACTTCGTCCTTTATGCATACAGAGCACAGGAGCAATTTTTACATTCTGGGCTCACCCCACACCCTACCAACCTTGCGTGTCCATAGAAATAGATCGCGCTGCCCCCCTACCAATATCGACGGCACTATTCCACTCTTACAAGCGCCCTGTGATGAAATAGACACTGTACAGGCCATGCGTAGGGCATGGGAGGGTCTTCGTAAACGGGCACGTCTGGATGTGTTATATGCACCATCCATGCCCCTTATCAATAACATCATGTACCCCCCTCTAATGGACCGCAAGGCACAAGAGCGTGCGAGCACACATAGCTTAGCAGTGGGTGGCGATCTTTATCCTGATGAAACCTTTCAAACACTACAACACATGGGCTCCCGCGCAGAGCCGTCAGCACTCGATGTGCTGTTATAGTACCAGCTCCGCGCATCCTGTAGGAGCAGGTTTACTACATTTCCAGCGCCCCGTCCCTGCCGGCGCTTGAAAACCTGCTTGCGGTGAAGTCGAGACAGAATCTTATATCACGCATATATAGAAACTAGGCCTGGGCGAAAATTTCGTTCCGTTCGCGGAAATTGCGATAATTTGACATTTTCGCGTTCCGCGGAGAGCGCGAAAATGTCAAAATATCCGGTTTCCGCAGCTTGGCGATAATTTGTTTCTTGCTCGCGCTGTAAATTAATACATTCTCGCGCACGCGCGATCGCCTTACCTGAATCCCTGCGTTCGCCGACAAGTTTTCTTGATCCGGTCGCGTTCTCCATGAGATGTTGTATTATTTTTAGCCATTTGCGCTGTCTTGCGACAGTTCGCGCCCGCAGTGACGTCATGCGTCGCGCGATCACGTCTTTCTTCTCGCGATCATGCACCGCGAGACAACTGAAAACAAGATGGCCGTGCCCGCAAGCAACCACATGGCTACCCGCAACCATGCAGAAAATCTCGCGAACATGCCGGAAAAAAACTTCCACATCTTTGCGATATTTCCGCTTGTTTGCGATAATTTTAAACATTTTTGCGATAATTTGCGAAAGTTAATTTCGCAAATTCCGCCCACCCCTAATAGAAACACACAAAAGGCCTCTCCGATAATCATCCCCCCTTCGCGCGTGGTTTGGGAGGAAGAGCTAGGAACACCCCTCACAGATGAACAATGGAGGTTGAGCTGTAAACAGTTGGAGCGTCTGTCGCCTAACTACCGCCTCCGGCTTATTCACTTTAAATACCTTCATCACCTGTACCGGACACCCATACACTTACATAAAATGGGACTCCGTGAAGATGACTGCTGATGTAAATGCGGTACCCCCCATGCAACCTTTTTACATTTAGCTTGGAGCTGCAAGCCCATAGCGAATTTCTGGCTTGAAACCTTCCAACACATACAACACATAACCGGGTTGGACCTCCCCTGCTCGCCACTCACATCACTGCTTGGGGTGCTGGAGACAGTGGCCCCTAAGTCTCGCAAATGACCTGAAATGCTCCTATTAATGGCAAAACCTCAGATAGCATTACACTGGGGAGTGGCCAGACCCCCGTTGACAAAAGATTGGGTCACAAATGTAACTTATTGCAGGACACAGCTGTCAAACTACTGAGAACTTCAGCCGACCAAATCGCGACCCAAGGGCATTTGGGCACCGTTTGTAACTTGATTAAATTCTAGAGCGGGAGGTGACTAATGTATTGATGCCATGCTATGTGTCCCCGTTGTAATACCCATTAGATTGTGCTGTGTGGTCTTGTCCCGGAAGTGTAAGTCAAGATGTCATACTGTGAAAATTCATGCCAACTGTCGTTTCATGTTACAGGACTTATATGGATGCCCGTATATTGGGTTGGGCTGCCTGTAATACTGATATGGTTAATCAGTTCTAGTACAGCACTGCAGTGACTGTTGCTTGTTGTTTTTGTTATAAAATGCAAATAAAAAGCAATAAAAAAAAACAACAATCAGGGTATGACTTCTGCATTCTAAAAGTCTTTCTTGAACTTTTAGAAAAACAAATTAAATACAAATTGATCCCTAACATAGATATTTACTTTGTGCTCGAATTCACAAGAGGCTGTCAGGATTCTCAATGCAGGAACATATTCTTCCACTCTTTCATCTGAGGGCTGTTGCATCTGAAAAAAATGTTTTCCTAAACACGCAACAGACTCACAGTACACATACCAGACCCCAAGAATAACCATGTAGTGCATTTGTTTGAGTTATATTGTTGGATACTTGATGATCTAGATGATTAAACGAATGAGCTGTTTTCCATGTTGCATCACATTTCGATGCATTGATGTGTTGATAGCAACCATGTAATTCTCAAAGATCCTAAGCCATTGCTTCCATTCTGTAAGAGGCTTTCCAGGGCTCTGAAGTAATGGTGGTGGCTGCCAGAGTAAGGCCATCACCAGTTCCCTAGTGATGGCGTCACAAGCAGCCAGGCCAGGCAATGCACAATGTGCAATGTGCAAGAATCAATGGCCTCCACCTTTCAGCACATGAAGCAGATCACTTTCACATCAGCAGGGTTGTAGTAGCAGGAAACCTCTAAATGACAATGTAAATAAACTCAGATACATTGAAAACTGAAGTTTATTCCAAGGTAATAAGTCTACAACAGGAACAGCAGGACTAATAGGGCTGAGAATCCCAAACCAAAAGGCAAAGTCAGAACTCCCAAGAGATTAGAGAGCCCCTGGGCCCTCTCGTTCCAGAAAGATATAATCAGAATGAAAATGAGATAAGAGATAACAAAGAACATAAATAAAAGTTTGAACAATTTAATCATACATTTCACTGACAAAACCATCTTATAAAAATAACTGATAATATGTCTCTTTTTCAGCTGCATTTCAACTTGTTTTTGGTTTCTGCTGCTGTAGGCAGAGGGATGCTCATGTTGGGTAACTGTGCACTTTCCAAGATCATCAAAATAAATCACATCAAAGAGTAAATGCCATCTTTAAATAGTAATTTATATGTTTGAGATGCCAAGAGAGCGCTTGTCACTGTCACGTTCTGGGTGAGAAAGGCATGAGCCTCAAAATACAATGTGTCAGATTTACAAGAAGCTGACGCATCTGTACAGTTTCCCTGCGCCTCCATGCGAAACGCTTGCGCCACCATTGATTCGTTGTATTTACAATACGGCGCATCATGGCACAAGGATTTGTTGGAGCAAAAGTCATGCATTGCTGGAGTCGTGTCGCAAGCACGATGCAATTAATGCACGGGGAGGCCTATTCTTAATGCAATGAGTCACTCCTTACGCCCGCCAGCGCCAAGCAGGTGTAGGGTTTTGATGCAGTGGCGTCCTAGAAGTGGTGCAGTGACATCTTGTAGATTTCACTGTGTCACTTCTATGAGGCTTTTCTGCATGGGAACACCCACCCTGCATACATTATACCTGGCGCAGGTATAATGTGGCGCAGGGCTTTACAAGGTGACGCATCTCCCTAGATGCGTCATGTTGTAAATGGGCCACAATGTGGTGCATTGTTTACGCTACCGCTGCGTCACAAAAAGTGACGCAACGGCGGTGCAAAGGAGCGCAAGGAGCTTGTAAATCTGCCCCAATGTGGCTAGATTTAGATAGAGAAACTGATGAACACAGAATAAAACAGCCATTTAAATGCACAATAGAAGAAATTGGAGAAAGTGGGGTTCTTGAGCACCAGTGGAGCACAGGTGATATTCTGAGATAATTGAAAGATGTAGGAAAGATCCAACAAGGTTTTGTTTTTTTACAACTGCCCTACTAAAGTATGGATGAGAAGAGGAAGGGGGCTGCAGTACTTGGCGCTCTATGAACCAGTTACTATAAAACAGAATACTATATATGACTTTGCTGGGATGAGAAGGGTATTTAGTAGCCTGTTCTAGAGCCTTGTCCTTCGCAGACTGAAGTTTATTATTTAAATTTCATGGGTTAGTGATCTGATTTCTATGAATAACAAAAAAAATATGAACTCTGTTGGTAATTGGGTTTTTGATAGGGAGTGGAGAAAACCCTTCTCAAGCAACAACCACAATCTTTATCAGGGTGAACAACCAAAGTCACTATATTAACCTGTGCTGAACCATCTGGTAACTTGTCAGAAAAGCAGTCAGGCTTAACTTAGAGACAATATGTAAAGTATTTTTGCAGCCCTCAAACAGTATCAAAGTGAAACAACAACACAAGAAAAATCCCAAAATCAATATATAAAGATTTAGTAAAATGTAATAAATTATTTGACACCAAAATGACAAACATCCTGTCAGTAGAACCAGAGTTATGGATATTTAAAGATCAAAGCAGCGGGCATCTAGTCAGTCACGCCAGACCAGGACAAATTTGAAAGTTATGGCTGACAGCGATGGAGCACGGTTCGGATATAAGGAATGGATTGAGGCTGGTCTTGGCTTATCTGTGGAATTAGAAGGAATTTTAAAGAAAATGTCTGAGAAGGCAAAGTTCAGTGGGACAAGGCTTCCCGCAATGTCTGAGGAGGAGGGGTCATTATCGGGGTGCTACTTGACGAAGACGTAGTGAAGATCAAACTCAGTCACATTTTTGAAAGTCTAAAATCTCCAGCGGGACAATGCTGCCGGCTGTAGCCGACGAGTGATCCACAAGGCCTGATATCCCTGCTTCGAGGAGCTTCTGAACAGGATTTTCTGCAGAGAAGAACATAGCTGGAGTTACCACTAAGTCCGGCTGACCAGCGATGGCCTTTGGGTGGAGGTGGATTGGCGAGCATTTAGGTGCCAGTCTCCTCTCAGTTCTCACAGCACTTTTTGACGGAAAATCGTTTGTCTCAAGTTTTGGTTTTGACTGTTTGGGCTCCTTTAGCACCACTTCCAAGGGTCCAGGGCTCGAGGGGCACCACTTGGAGGAAAGCACTCATTTCAGGCAGGGTCCAGCTGCAAGGTTCACATTGTTGGAGCTCGTTGTGTCCCTGTAGCTACGAACAGGAAGTCAGACATCTGGCCCTTAGAGTCACCCTTGTAGTACTGGGTTCAAGCAGCAAGGCAGGCTTCCAGTGGCTGGGCTGTCCTCTGGTGGTTCAAGGATGGCTTCAAGCAGCAGAGCAGTCCTTTGAAGTGCAGGGCAGGCCTTCTGAGTGTCCTTCTCAGGTCTAGGAGTGAGCCAAACAGTGGGCCTGAGAGTCTTATCTTTATAGCTGGTGCCAGCTTTGAAGTGGAAGAAACATCTAGTTTTTTTTGTATTAAAAAGGGAGGTTGTCGAATTGACAGTTTAAAACTGCACACAGGTTGCAATAGAAGGCCTTATACATGTTTTAAAGGGCTACTTGCGTAGATGGCACAATTAGTGCTTTAGGCCCACTAGTAGCATTTAATTCACAGTCCCTGGGTACATGTTATACCATTTTACTAGGGACTTATTATTAAATTAAATGTGCCAATCAGGAGTAGGCCAATTGTATAATGTTTTAAGGAGTGAGCACAAACACTTTAGCACTGGTTAGCAGTGGTAAACTACACAGTCTTAAAGCCAAAACCCCGGATTTCTGCAAAAACAGGAGGAGACTAGTCAAAATGTTTAGGGGAAGACCACCCTAAGGTTGACAAGCCAAAAAAACCTTTTGGAACTGTATATTTTGTGAAATAGTCAGGTGTACAGCTTGTGAACAGGCTGCCACCTCCTAAAGGTGTGTGCACTTCAATATTCAAAAACAAACTGCACAAAATAATCAAAACCAAAAACGAAGACTGTTGACTCAATGCAGAAAAAATCTTGGCCCCCTCTGGGTAAAAAGGTGACAGAGGGCCTGAGTGGAAAAAAGTCACTGTAAATGAAAGTTAAACTCATCTTTTAAGTCACCTATACATAATAACATAAACAGTGTGATTTTAGTTCACCTTACTTTGTGGTGAGACACTGTCATACATCTGCTTACTTAGTTTTTTCAGGACATTAACAATGAAGTGTTAAAAAATATCTTTATACCATGCACTGCTATGTGGCATACTGCATGCTTTGGAGAAACACCAACATTAATCACTTTTACTTTTGTCTATTTTAATCAACATTTTAAAGGCCTATCAAAGATTGGAGACCTATGGGAGAAAGGCGAGGTCATGACATTCGTATCACACCAACGAAATCATAAACTAGCCAGCACAGAATATTTCAGATACCTGCAAGTCCGACATGCACTAATGTCAAATCTAGCAACTGGCACCTCTCCATCGGACTCGTATCCACTGGAGGATAGATTACTGGACGGATACCTGCCAGAAAAAGCGATGTTCCTGACCTACAAAAAGTTGATTAATAATACTTCAGATGCCCTTGGGCAGACAAGAGAGCGCTGGGAGGGAGATGGGCTGGACCTAGATGACGAGGAGTGGCAGGAGGCGGTGGACTCCCCACAAGAGGTGGCGTTTTCTTCCAGACAGCGCCTCGTTCAACTCAAAATCTTACATAGAGTTTACGTCTCTGGGCTCAGAAAAGTTCAAATGGGAAGAGTAGGTAATGGAAAATGTAGGAGACAATGTGATCAATTAGGCACGTTCATGCACATAATATGGGAATGTGGGGGTGTTCAGAGATATTGGAAGAAGATACACGAAAGTATGGGCAAGGTGCTAGACGTTGTTATACAGCCTGAAGCCAAAAGATGCCTTCTAAATGTATGGGAGCCCACTGACCTCAATAGTACAGACAAACTATGGGTTACTCTAGGTCTAATGGTGGCGAAAATAAACATTGCACAGTTGTGGGGGGCAGAGGCATCGTGAAAACTAAAGGCCTGGAAGGCGGATAGGGACTGGTGTGTGATTAGAGAAAGAACAGTATACATTGCACGTGGATGCCCCAAAAAGTGGTCCGCAGTGTGGAGTAAATGGAATGCCTACAGGGGGAATATATGTGTCCCACCTGTTTTCCCCTCCTTTGACGAACCAACTACTCCATAAGTACCGTAATATACTGAGTTTTCAGTTGAATGCACTCTGTGATCAAATGTATTCCATCTTACGTTGTTGCATAATTCTCTTGTAACTATACCGCAATGTCGACCATTCTTAATGTTCAATAAAAAGATATATAAAAAAAAATATTTAAAGGCCTAGCTGTGCAGTGCAAAATTGTGCTGCAATGCATTAGCACCCAACTAAACTTTAGCATATGCCCCCAAAAGGCGTAGGTTGAGCATTTTAAAGGATGAAAGACAGCTTCTTCTGCCTGAAGTTAGAAACAGTGCTTGAAGCTGGCACAGTAAAGGCAGACTTGCCATTGGCTTGCTCCATTACTTTAGAACACTGTCAGAGAGTTCACAAACAGCCATAAATCTGTGATTCATATTCCAGAAAAATGTATAATTTGCACACCAAAAGTCTGGAGTGGACAAGGACATTGGTCTACATCGGTCCAAGATCCTGGAAATGATACTGCTCCTAAACTCCTGAAAAATGATCATCTTGTAGAGCTAAGAACCCAAGTAATGGAGCACCTTCAATACTGATGTGTAATCTACTTGGGGATCATCAAGAAGCTCATTGATGGGCTGCAATGATTCTGAAATCAACTCTTGACTTTTCAGAACTTGGATCATGTGGAAGCATCCTTAGAGCACTTGGAGCATTTGAATGACTTCCAGGGGAGTTGAACAATAAATTCAAGACATTGACACAAATCCCTGGTTTCCTGCTAATATTGATGCTATTGGCGCCACAAATGGACTGAGGAAGGCTTTGCACCAATCTATATGAAATAACAATGAGGTAGGATGATCTTTACCCACTACTTGTCACTTTTCTCAAATCACAGAACCAAGCCTACTCTTGTCAGTGACTGGGAAGTGAATGGTGAATGAAGAGAAGCATTTTTGTGAAGGCTATGAGACCTGTGGCTTGGTAGAGTTTTCAAAACTGTATTTGTACAATGAAAAAAAAATGAAAGAAATGATGAATACCATTGAGTTTGCTTTGTTCTCCCTCTTGTATTTAAAGCTTGATTTTCGGAAGAAATCTGTAAGAGAACATAATAGCCTGTTCTGGCTGAAAGAAAGAGTAGATGTGTAAATGTGATTGTTGAACATTGAATTAAGCCATTCAGAAATGGAACAGGAAGCATTAAAAGACAGGTAGATTGCTTGCTGTGAGTTCCCTCTGGAAATCAGTGACTCTTCTATGAGAAAAGACTCAATCAACATACCATTCAGTAGGCACGCTTCACAAAAATAAAGGCACTGATGGTGACCTTCGATTGAGAGTGTGGGATTTTCAAGGATGACCGATCAGTTGACAACTTTCATTCAGCTGCTTTGCAATTTTTTTCTGTCTCCTTTCTGCAAAGAAACTGCTGCATCACAGAGCACTTTGGAGTAGATGAAAGGGTACATGTGGTGCATTACAAAGGTCCAGAAGAAAAAAAAGAAAAAAGGCAGTGGCCTCAACCTGATAGTATGCCTGGCTGGTAAAATTACAGACATGGATGGTTCAAAGGTAAAGTCATTGTTGAAAGCTTCCTTATAGCTACAAAAAGACAGCCAATAGCAAATTAAAGAGCTCAAACATGGGAACCCATTAGGATGGCGGTCGGAAAAGCACCCCGACCGCCTTGGTAGCGGAAATCAACCGTCTGCCGGTCCCGCGACAAAACCGGCAGTCCAATTAGGATCAACCACCAGAAAAATCAGACCGTGGTGGAACGAGCCCACCAAAGACTGCCCGTAGTGGGCGGAGCAGGTGGAAATCCGTCCGCAGTGGTCAGATTCACCTCGGAAACATACTAAACTGCCGCCAGGCCAGCGGAGAGACCGCACAGAAAATTAAGATTCCCCCAATGTGACAGCGGGACGTTCCGCTGTTTCCGACCGCCGCGGTCGCAAACAGTGATGAATGGGAGAGCCAGCGGAAGGGCTGTAGCATAGCCATTGCAGCGGATGCTCCGTGACCAATATGGCAGTTGACAAAAAAAACAACAAGGCCATCAAGTGCACAGAGCAAACTAGCCCTGCCCCCCAAAAAACCTAACACATCCCAATGACACACCCCCATGGCAACTTCAAAAATACAAATTCCAGGACAACCCACACAACACACCTGACAGCAATACTCCATTTTGACACACCCACATAGCTGAGTGTAAAACCAGCCCCTTCCCTGACCAGAATCCTTTGCACTATTCCAGCAATGAAGGAACCAAACCATGCAGCACATTGGATATGCAAAACACCACACATCTCACCAGCACAACAACAGACACACACACACACCACCTACACCACCCTCACCACCCTCACAACTGCACCTCAAAACATTAGCACATCACACACCATGGCACCACATAAAATGCCCAAATTCACAGAGAGTGAGTTGTCAGTCATCGTAGATGAGATAATCAGAGTAGAACCACAAGTGTTTGGTACCCTAGTCCAACAGACACCATTAGCCACAAGAGCACAAATGTGGGCAATGACAGTCGACAAGGTCAATGCAGTAGGGAACACCCCACGCTCCAGAAAATGAAATCATGAAGCGGTGGCATGACCTGAAGATGGATGTGAAAGGAAAGAGGAACAAGAACCATGAGCTGGATCAGAGGACTGGTGGTGGCCCTCCCATCCCACCAAAAACGTTCACTGCATGGGAGGAGAAGGTGCTTGCCATACTACATTCAGAGTGTCTCACAGGAATAGCCGGGGGAGTGTAGGCTGGTAAGGACAAACAGATGTAAACCATTACACTGCCATGTACTGTCTTGCACAACTACAAAGCTACACCTCCTAGGCTCAAGTCCATTCATATGCATCACAATACACAACACAGGTCTCACATATGTAATATCCACTCCATCTAAATCACCCCAAAGGTAGCCTGCAACATTCCCAGGGTTGCATGTGTACAGGCAGCCAGCACTACAACTCCCACCAGGCAGCCCGGTCCCACCCCTGAGCAGGATGGAGCACTCCCACCCAGAAACGTGTCAGCCATTGAATTGTTCACCCTCACCTAACAGGTAGGTAGCCATCTTAGCAGGGAGGGGTGTTTGTTGGTGGGAGCCCTGCACTACAACTCACACCAGGCACCCCTGTCCCACCCCTGAGCAGAATGTGGCACTCCCCCCACCCAGAAGCATGTGTCAGCCATTGCATTGTTCACCCTCACCTAACAGGTAGGTACACATCTTAACAGGTAGGGGTGTTTGGTGGTGGGAGGCATGCACTACAACTCCCACCAGGCACCCCTGCCCCACCCCTGAGCAGGATGGAGCACTCCCTCCCACCCAGAAGCATGTGGCAGCCATTTTCACAAAGAGAGATGTGTGTGGGGGTGGGAAGCCTGCACAACAACTCCCACCAGGCACCCCTCTCCCACCCCTGAGCAGGATGGAGCACTTCCCCCACCCAGAAGCATGTGGCAGCCATTGAAGTACATCATCCAAACTTACAGGTAGGTAGCCATCTTCCCAGGGAGGGGTGTTTGGTGGTGGGAGGCCTGCACAACAACTCCCACCAGGCGTCCCTGTCCCACCCCTGAGCAGGATGTGGCACTCCCCCCACCCAGAAGCATGTGGCAGCCATTGCATTGTTTACCTTCATTTAACAGGTAGGTTTCCATCTTCCCAGGTTGTGCTGTTTGGGGGTGGGAGGCACTACTACGCCCACCATGCCCCCCTTGTTCCCCAGCTTAGCAAGATGGAGCACTCCCCACCAACCCAGATGCATGTGGCAGCCATTGCATTGTTCACTTCAAACTAACAGGTAGGTGGACATCTGATGCTCTCTTGCCCCACCCCTGATCAGGATGGAGCAATCAAACATACACCCAGAGAGATGTGTCACAAATTCCACCCAAATGTGACAACAGAACAGGTAAATAGACAATGCATGAACCCTGCCATTCCTCTCAAAAGGCATGGAGCCAAATGACAACACCAGCCCTCACATCCCACCAAAATTGACACAGATACAATTGCCACTTACAGTGTGCAGACAGCTAAGCGTATGTAACTGTCACAGAAACAGAAGTGTGACTCACCAAATCCCATCTCAAAGCAAATCAGGGCACACACATGCACAGCACGGAATGCTATCTGTAAGTTTCATGGGGGCTGAGCTTGAAGGACCATATGAAAACAAACCAAGCATGGTCTGTCGAACCAATACATCTAAGCCCAGGACATGACAGAGGTATACATGAGATGACAATGCCTAATACACGCGCATATGTAACGCCTGACAGGCAGAGCAATCAGCAAAGATGCTTCACATCAAGTTGTATTGCCGCCAGTTATCACATGACAACATGTCCTCATAATCACAGAATCTACACATGGGGAATGGTATCCCTCGACATGTCACACCATGGACATGTAATGTATGTACCTCCAAATCATGTCATGATGCACATTATTGTTCAGACATACAATGTGTGAAATAGTCAACTGTGTGTTGCATAACCGGTAAATAAGATACATCGAAAACAAAGCTTGAGGGGTGTACGTCAATGACCATTTTCCTACTGTCCCACAGGTGACCAACAACTGACTGCAGAGGAGGACAAAATCAACCTGCAGAGCCAGTCTCCACCCCCGGAATATGGACTCTCGGATGAGTATTACCTGGATTTGGAGGACGCGGAGCTGAAAGCCGGCCCATCTGGTGTGCCAGGGTGCAACAGGTCCCAGGGCCCCACTGTCCCCCCCACCACCTCAGCAGCAACAACAACAATTACGCTGACCCCTGCTGGAACGACTTGTGTGGCCTCCACCACCACCACCACCAGTGCTGCCTGCAACACTCTCCCTGCCCCAGAGGATGACCACCCCACCCCACCAACTGAGGAGGGCAGGGAGAGGAGACTGGTGCCTACAGTGGTGAGGCAATAGGTCTGTGACAGCAGGGCAGGTGGGAGGGCAAGGGTGAGTGGTAGCCAACAGGACACTGGGACCGAAGCCCTGGACAACATAACCAGACTCCTTGGGGCCTATGAACGGGCCCAGGGACAAACGTGCCAGGCTGAGGAAGATTCACGTGAGCTCTGCCTGCTGCTGAGGTCCATAGACGCCCGCATGGGCCAAATTGTGGACCTCTTGGGCTAGCTAGTGGCGATTCTGAGGGACTGGCCTGCGGCACAACCAACACCTCCACCTCCCTCCGGTGTCCTGCAGTGTGAGAAGTTGGCCGGGCATATGCTGTCCACTAGTTATAGGGGACACCTTGCACCAGTCCAATTCGACTCTTATGGTGATAGGTTAAAGACAACCTTTAGAGAAAGCTATCCTAGTGGTAGCTGTGGAGAGCAGCCTTCAGGCTAAGTCTTGAAGGAGTGTTAAGCTTATTGTTTTACCATAGATAACCTCTTGAATAACCAAATGAAAGAGTAGTCCACAGAGGTATATATATAAAATATATGTATTTATTCTAAGAATAATCCCACTAGTCTCTTTATGAGGCTGGAGGTAAAGATACAATTCAAACAAGCATTGATAGTTACAATAAATAGCACTGGAATCATAGGGCCCCGGGGGGGACCAAACCATATATCAAAAAAGTGGTATAAGAACCACGACAATTCTACAGACAATGCCTAGGGTATTTAGGGTTGCTGGCCCCTTGTGAAACCACCCAAGGTAGTGAGGAAGGGGACCCATGGGAGACGGGTGCAGTGGCAGAAGCTACTGTCGGGATCTCTATTAAAGCCTATGGAGAATGTTGCGGTTGAATTTTACAAGTTTAAAAACACTTCTAGCAGGAGTTCAAGTTCAAGACTTTAGAGTTAAGCTTTTGAAGGGCCCACACCCACGAGAGTACCGAGGTACCACTGTTACCTGCCCCAGGGAAGCCGGGTGCATAGGTCGTTTTCGATGTCGGGTCGCGGGTAGGCCTTGGTGGTAAATTTCGTTCCGCTCGCGGAATTTGCGGAATTTGCGGAATTTGGGTAATTTCGCGTTCCGCGGAGAACGCGAAATTGCCCAAAATTCTGCTTTCCGCGACTTCGCGAAATTTTTTGCTTGTTCGCGTTCTCAAAAGGCATGTTCGCGAGATATTTCTCCCCGAGCACGCAAACAGCGATTGTGAACAAGAAAAAAGCATCGCAAACAAGCAATTCCGCGGGTTCGCGGAATTTCTGCATGTTCGCGGAGATTTTTGGCCGTTTCACGGAGATTTGCGTAACGCGATTACGCAAATTCTGCCCACCCCTAGTCGCGGGCTGATTTTCAATGGCAAAACGTGAAGAACTGCTGCTAGCAAGAAGCGTTGTCGATGTCGTGAAGATTGAAGATGTAGATCTTGAAGAGAAGGACCTGAAAGCAGAGGGGACAGAGTCTGGGTCACGGCACAGTGACCAGGGGGCTCAGGAGAAAGAGCCCTTCAATGTCGGGTGCTTCCATTTGGAAGAGGTGTAGCTTGGATCGTCAGCCACGGGGTCCAGGAGGTGTCAAAGAAGGCCAGCTTATGGAGGGCGACTGTCCCACAAAGGATGAGGGTCGCTGCGGTGTTAGTGTCCAGATTGGATCCACTAAGCCTTGGCAACCGCAACCCATGCAAGAATCACAAAACAGCTACTGATGCAGACCCACAAGGTCTGAGTGAGGTCTCCAGCAAGGAGACTGAAGAGCAGGCCTGGAGCAACCAGGGGAACTCTTGGAAGTGAAGATTGATCTCCGCCGGGGCCCACCAGTCGAGAGACAAGGGACCACAGGAGGCAGCAATTTGGTGTGCGTAAAGATGCACCCACGGGTCACTGGAGCGGGCCAGGGCATCGATCTTTGGCACAGATGATGCTGACAGGTTGGCTCAATAATGGGCCAAAGCACAACTTCCCCACTTGTCGGGGTCAGGTGCTGTGCAAGAGGTGGCCGGTGTCCTGGGGTATTGGGGATCTCGGTACCCACGGGTTCCACGGTGCTGAGTTTTGCTGTGCACACTCACTAACCTCTGAGATGCACATCAAGGTAGGAAAGAGTGGTCGATGTTCGTAGGAGCAGCAAGGTTCCAACTAGGTCACTTGCAGTGTTTCAGGTGCCTGCCAAGCAGGGGGATAACTCCTTTACCCCAAGGGAGATTTCTTCATTCAGCTGTGCGGCAGCAAGTTGAAGTTCAAGTCTGTAAAGTCCAAGAATAATCTGAGTCTCTGGGGAGCCTGTATTCACCTTTATCCAAGGGTTAGGGGAGTGTCCAGATCAGAGCCCACCAATGAGAGTTCAGGCGGGAAAGGGTGGCTACACCCTCTCCCCTTTGTGTGGTTTCCCGTCTGGGCAGGGGACAGGATGCCCCAGAACCAGTTTGAGGCGGTGTATGCAGAAGTAGGCACTGGAGAAGCCTACGTGCAAGTCTGAAAGACATCCTATGGTGCACCCACCCAGTTCCAATCCACATAGTCTGTCTGGGGAGGTGGGAGCACCTCCCTGCAACAAGATCCCTATTGTCCAGCTGCCGTGGCTGGAGTTCTGCCCAGCAACAGGCAGCCAGAGTCATGTGGGTGGCGGGTAGCATCCATTTTGTACTACGTGTGCACTTTTAAATTGGTGTCTAAAATCTGATGCTTTTACCATATCGCCCCTCTAGCATGGGGGAATCATGCCCTCATTCCCATGGTTGGATTGGGGGTATGATTCCTACATGTTAGAGACACCAAACACGACATGGTTCTGTATATGGTATGGCTGCACTACAAACAACCCAGTAATAGTTTTACGAAGGTTGCAGAGGGGTCCTACTCAGGTAGGGGTTCCCCCTCATATATATCTCAGCACCCTGCCTTGTAGGATTAGAAAGGCCTGCCTTAGGGGTGACCTATGAGGATATATGTGTTGTATTAAGTGGGATACAGGATACCTATATCCCTGTAAGGGGTGCAAGCACCACCTTACCCAGACTACAGTAGTGGTCTGGTGGTGTCAGTTTGTATGGCTGTCCCAGAGGTGGCACAATAAGTGCTGCAGCCCCTGGTAGGCCTCTGAGGGAGCCATGCCCTGGGTACCTAGGGTACCATCTATAAGGGGCTGACAGGGTGTCCTCAGTATCCAATTGGTAGGTACCTAGGGTACTCACATCAATTTAGAGAAGAAGCAGATAGGCTGGGGTCCTGGATAGCAGGGCCACAGCCTGGCTAGAGTCATAAAACAGTCAAAACATCAGCAAAAAGTTGGGGGCAACTATGCAGTCGATGCCACTCTCCTACATGCAGGATGAGAGTTCCACATCCTCCCCTGCGGGCACGGAGAGGGGGGACTTCTAAGACCCCACTGGCCCTGCAGCAGAGGCTCCCCCTGCCAAACAACCAAGGGGCCATCTGAAGAAATCCAAGGGAGGAACCCGTGGCAAAGCACCTGCCAAACACCAGTCAAGGAGCCTGGCATGACGGCAACCCTCTTTACTATTGCATTGACTTTGTTGACTGTGCTTCCCCACACTGCCTTGTTAATGGCACCCGTCTGATGGACTGGGCCACCAAATCGATGTGGTGACTGCTCGATTGTCTCATCTACCATCACTGACAACTCACTGCTTCACTATTCACCTTTTTGTAAATATTCACTCCCCTGTCACATGTACCCATTGTAAACAAACACTCCTTACACACACATGTCGTTGTGTCTGCTCTGTGTTTATTACACGATGTGCAGTCTTTATTGTACCTTGAGTATGGATTGTTTGTAGGCAAGGAGAGGCTGAAGGGACCTAGGAAATTACAACAGAACAATATTCACTAGTCAGGTGTTGGCATCACAGCCATCACACAACACTTGTCATCGGGATACTCCAATCTGCACACATTATATTGAGCAACATAAACATCCTGTATCTGTGCCAAACTACCCTGTTCCAGAAACATTGGCACCCAGCACTGAGTCAACAACAGGCTGCAGTCACAAAGCTCACATACATCTTTCCACCAACAACGACATCAGCAGACAATGGCTCCGTTGTACATTGTCACTCATCATCAAGTGAAGTAGCGGTTGATGAGCTTTTGACGCAGGTCGACACCTTCCTCCTCTCCACTATCCTCATCACTGGACATGGGTGGGTTTGCAGGCGGGGGCCTTGGCTGCTCATCAGTATCCAGGAGCAGGGGATCTCCTTGCGCAAGGCCAGATGGTGGAGCATGCAGCATGCAACTACTATCGGACACCTTTTTGGGCGAGTACATCAGTGCACCTCTGGTCTTGTCCAGGCAACGGAAACGTGACTTCAGGAGACCGAAAGTTCACTCCACCACCCGACATGTCCTCCCATGGGCATCATTGTAGCGGACTTCAGCTGGGGTCCTGGGATTCCGCAGTGGGCTCAGCAACCAAGGAAGGTTGGAATAAGCAGAATCACCTAGGTGTGAGATACATAGAGCAACTTTGTAATGTAACTGTGGCAGAGGACAGCATGTCACACTCACAGCACGCTACCTGACTTTTCGTACTCACCCACAATCCATGCATGCTCCGGAAGCAGATTATCCACCAGCTGTGGCACAATGCTGTTACGCATGATGTACGAGTCACGGGCCGAGCCAGGGAATTTGGCACAGACGTGCGAGATGATCATATCCGCCTGGCACACCACTTGCACATTGATGGAATGGAAATGCTTTCTGTTCCTGTAGATGTGCTCACATGCCTGTGGTGGAACCAGGCCAACATGTGTGCAGTCAATGGCACCAACAACATTGGGGATGTGCCCAAGTGCATAAAAATCTCCCTTTACAGCCGTCAATTCATGCCTCCTGGGAAAATGGATATATCTGTCCTTGTAGATTATCATAGTGGACAGGATATCATGTAGCAAAATGCTGAACATAGTTTGGGACATTCCACCTGCGCTGAACATCGTGTACTGGAATGATCCAGCAGCAAAACAATGCAGGGCCGCCATCACCTTAGACATTGGTGTGAAAGCACTCGGATATGTCCTGTGAGGCTGCAGGTGGGGCTCCAACATAGCACATAGGTCTTGTAGGGTGGGTCGATCCAGGCAGAATTTCTGTATGACCTCCTCATCCTCCATGTCTGCCAGCACTGTGAAGGGACGATGCACATTTGGTCTCCACCTAGGTGAGATGAAAGCAGACACATGTCAATGCAATCCACCAGGAGATGTGTCCGACACCTTACATTTTGACTGACACAACGCCAACAATGGATAGCATCACGGTTCAGCTAACAGCACAATTTACATGTAGGGACACCTTCAGTTACACCATCCGTACACCTGTCCACTTTTCACACACCTCCCAAAGAACATCCAACTATGTGAATGCCCAAAGGGATATGGCCACATTCTGCATGAGCAGCCCTGAGAGTAGTTCTGAAAGCATATGTGTGAAACAGCAACACTACTGTCTCCTACCTAGCTGCTGTACCTGCCACTCCTTCTTGCATAAGTCAAACAGGACACACATCAACCACACAATGAGCCCAGTCTGTACATAAAAAACAAGTATGTGCATGAGCCAAGAAAAGTAGACAGTCAAATAAGCACATTGTGTAGTAAGACATTCATCACCGTGAGTTGCTCAGCCCTTTCACACATTGACATGTGTGCCCATTGGAGAGTCCATCACAACACTATTCTGTGTACCTGCCCAGCAATATCACAAGTGACATGTGAGGGAGTACATGCCAATGTTTTCAATCACATACAACAACATGGCATGTGTAGTCAGCAGTGGGGTATATGTTACATGAATCATGTGTCTACTGTGCACTGTTGAGAACTGGCCATTGGCCATTCACACAGCATGACGAGTCCATAGGTGCTGTCAAAGTGATCTGCAACACAAATCACAGTCACTGGCTCAAATGTATGGCAGCCATATCGCAGTCACGACTGCCTGGCCCCTGCGGTGTGTCACCGCCAATGCCCAAGCCACACTCATGGTAGTGATAGATGTATGTGTATTGCCAAATGGCGGTTGGCATGCACCACTACCCAAATCACGGTCACTGGCACCAATGTATAGCAGCCATATTGCGGTAGCGACCGCCTGGCCCCAGCAGTGTGTCACCGCCAATGCCCAAGCCACACTCACGGTAGTGATAGATATATGTGTATGGCCAAATGGTGGTTGGCATGCTCCCCCACCCAAATCACAGTCACTGGCTCAAATGTATAGTAGCCATATCGTGGTAGCAACCGCCTGGTCCCTGCGGTGTGTCACCGCCAATGCCCAAGCCCTTACAGCCAATGGGAACGGCACTCACGGTAACCTAATGCAATTTTGAATATTGCGGTAGGCGTGCTACGCCACCGCGGGGCCAGTCGATGGATGCAATTGAAAGATGCACGACCGCAGTAGCGGCCACCTGGCCTCTGCAGTGTGTCACCGCCAATGCCCAAGCCCTTACAGCTAATGGGAACCGCAATCGCGGTAGCCTAATGCAATTTTGAATATCGCAGTAGGTGTGCTACGCCACCGCGGGGCCAGTCAATGGATGCAATTGAAAGATGCACGACCGCGGTAGCGGCCACCTGGCCTCTGCAGTGTGTCACCGCCAATGCCCAAGCCCTTACAGCTAATGGGAACCGCAATCGCGGTAGACTAATGCAATTTTGAAAATCGTGGTAGGTTTGCTCCGCCACCGTGGGGCCAGTCATTGGATGCATTTGAAAAAAGCTGACCTGGAACACCAATTGCAGAAGCCCAGACCCACTGAAACTACCCCCAGGGGGCTATATATGTGTGGGAGAGAGCCTCACATTTCCACTGCTTCCAGAGCCTGCTGCCTGACACCCATCACCACCAACTGCTGCTGCTCCTGTCTCCAGAGCCTGCTGCCTGACACCCCTCACCACCAACTGCTGATGCTCCTGTCTCCAGAGCCTGCTGTCTGACACCCCTCTCCACCAACTGCTGCTGCTCCTGTCTCCTGGACCCAGTGATGGCGAGGACTGAGAAGATCCAGACCCATCCCTTCACCACCGAGGAGCTGGAGGTCCTGGTGAAAGAGGTGCTCACATAGTATGGAAGGCTATATGGTGCTCCAGATGTCATGGTAAGTGTTTCAGAGTGGAAGTGAGAGTGCAGGGAGCGCACACATGAAGTTGATCTGCTGCAGTATGTGCCTGAGAGTGTGGGTTGGTGTCATACACTGCCAAGCATGCTGTCTCCAGGGGAAAGGGGTGTTAAGCCTATTTTACACGTTTCCCTGCCTGCACATCAAAATTTGAGGGACATGTATTGTTTTGTCAGCCATACAGTGGTGCAGCAAGTCGGTTATGCAGAAGTCAGGACAGAAATTGCCTGTGCGAATGGATGTGTGGGTCCCTGATATTCTTCACAGGCTCATCTGTGGCCTTACCAAGGGTTTACGTCCAGAGAGTACTGATGGAAGTGTGTCTGACTCAAAATTGACATCATGTATAGCTCAGCACTATGCTCAGGACTTAAATGCCAGAGGGTGACACTCTTGGCGGTAATTCACCTATGACACAGCAGATTGTTGTACTTTTGTACAGAGCCCCTTCCATTTCCACCAGCATGTGTACTGATTCGCATGTGTACGCATTGTTTAAGCTCTCAATTTGTCCCTTCATGTGACATTTCTGATGCCCACGTTGGACCTCAGTGTGACCATATCGTACTTTGGGGCCTGCAGAGTCATTGCCCAATCTGACAAGGACACATCACTGAATGTACAGAGGGAAACATATGGGTTGTCTGCTAGACTATCCATCAAAGAGCCATCTCGGCCCTGTTGACTGCACACAACAGGCCTTGTGAGAAGGGTGTGAGATTGTAAGATCATGTCCCTAACTGTGACCTCCATGACACAGTGAGCCATTCACAGGGCAAGGACATTGAGGGCTGTGCAGTGTTGGACACAGTGAGTCCGCCCCGAAACATAATTTTCTATGTAATGTATGTCTTGCTCACCCACAAACTGGATAGTAGATGTGGGCAGCCTACGCATAGCTTTCTGTGCTGGCATCCTGCATGTGTATGAGATGGGTAGGTACTGTGTCCAGCCTCATACCTGCATGCATTTTCGTATGATTCTCCCATGCTAATGTACTATGTGAGATGCTGTATTGTCTCTGCTAGACATATCTGTGATGTTGTGCTGAGTTAGTATCATGCTCCTGTACTGAGAGATAATGGTACATAACACTGTGTCACTGATTATTCCCCCTCTTGTCTCCCATGCCTGCAGCTCAAAGTTCACCAGCGTAAGGCCATGTGGAGGGCCATTGCACGCAAGGTGCGGGCTCTGGGAGTCTCCAACCGATGGCGCACACACTGTCATGGGATGACATTTGCCGGCTGAGCAAAAATGTGGCAGAGATGACACTGGGGCTTCTCCCTCAGACTGGCAGGTTGGTGCGCAGGAGCATGACACTACTAATGGCCCGCATCTTAGCTGTGACACAGCCTGAGCTGGATGCACATTTGAAGGAGCATCAGCAGCAAGCTGGGGGTGAGTATTCCGGGGAAGGGTGAATTTGGTTGTGAGTGGTTGGATGTGTTCCGAGCCTGGGCCAGTGCTGGGCTCTGTGATGTTGCTAGTGTGATGCAATGGTTTGTAAGTGGCCTCTGTGTTGGGTGCAGCTGTCATGCATTTTCCCTACCTGTACTTTCTCATGTCATTGGAGTACTGGCCCTTGACATTGCATTCTGAGTTGTGTCCTTCTGGCATCGTCTAAATTGGGATAGTCAGGGACATCCCATTGAAGGGAACGGCAGTGTGCATCATATGAGTATGCTTTCTTCAATGTGTGCATTGCCTGACATCAGAATTGTGAGTACTACACATCTGACACCAATGTGTAACTGTAGCTGTGCCCCAAAGTACGATATGGTGGATGGCATGAGCTCATTGCCATTGTGGACTGATATGTTGGAGTCCTTATCTGTGTTGTCCACTTTTGCTGCCTCCAAATGTGACAGTGGCAACATGTTGAGAGGTACATCCTTTCCCCCCTGGGGGCCTTAGGTGTGCTCAGAGGGATCTGTGTGTCTGGTTACACGGAGCCACCGGCAGGCTATTTGGCTGTGTGGTCATCACATGGGTCCCTTATGCCATGTTTGCATGATCACACGCAAAATTTGAGTTTGGAATTGAGGTCTCACAATGTTACTGCACAGTGTGGTGTGCAAAATGGGGATATCATCATCTTGTTTAGTGCTTTGCTTGTAGATGATGTTTGTGTTAATGCCACTGAACTGACCCTACATCTCTGTCTCTTGCAGCATCTACCGTGGGAACAGAAGGACAGAGGATGGACACCAGTGGTGAGGCATCAAAAACGACTGCTACACACGACCACAGTGACACTGATGTGACCAGCGCCTCGGAGGGGGATAGGAGTTTGCTTGAGGAATCACAGCCAGAGACACCAACCTCAATGTCATCTGACACCAGCGGTGACACATCTATGTTGGCGGGCACAGGGAGTGGGAACTTTGCCTCTTCTTCCACCACACAGCATCCAGTTCCCACCTTCCCAGATACTTCCACTAGTGCTGCCCGTGTTTGCACCAGTAAGAAGGGAAGAATGTCCTTCACCCCAGGCACCGTTGCCCCTGCCCTGTCTCCCCTGCTGCCATCAGTGTTGAGTCTGTGGGCCTTTTGCACCAGCTGTGTGTGGGCCTGACAACTCTCATCAACGCCTTTCTAGACCACAACAAACAGTTGGCACAGGTAGTTGCTTTCATGGAGGGCATTCAGTCAGACGTGGGTTGGCTACACCGGACTGTCCAGTCTTTGTCCTCCGCATTGACAGCAGTCATTCAGCTGGCACAGTCTCAGAGTCCAGGTCCAGTCCCTTTGGCCACCCCCCTGCCAGTGACTACATCTGACGATAGTAATCACACACCACAGACCTCAGGCTTAAGATATAGCACACGCAGCACACAACAGCAGCAGCCCAAGCAGGCCAGAGTGCAGACACCATCCCCCCAAAAAACCAAAGCCACCCCAGAGCGCAAAGGCAAAAGCCCTTCAGGCGACACTCAGGAGCATAAAGCCAAGAAGCACGCCTCAGGCTCACACGCCTCATAGGCATTCCCAGCCAAGGACTCTCCTGTCCCAAAAGCGTCACACAAAGAAAAGCAGTCAGTTCCCGTTCCTGCTGTGAAGCTGGTGCCAGCTAAGGGTCCACAGAAAAAGCCCGCTAAGGCAGATTGACCCACAACCTCAACTCCCATCCAAGCCCTGTGAAGCAGAGGAAGGTGGTCAGTGTAGGGGGCTCACCTGTTCAACAGGTGATGGGGGAGAAAAGGCAAGGCAAGGCCAGGCCCAGCTTACCTCCAGATCCAGCAGGTCCCCAGAGGGAGGGCCACCGACTGCACCTGGTGCAGCTTTGGTGGAGAGTTTGCCTGTTGTGGCCGCAACACCTACCACTCCTCTCAAGAACAAACCTCCATTTAGACTCCATAAGAATTGGAAAGGCACCCCTCCACATTCTCCCTCCCACACTGTGTCTCACAGCAGCATGACTCCACCTCCACGTGCCACCACACCATCTGGTCCAAGCAGCCCTCTGGCTTCCAAAGGCACTGATGCCTCTACCTCAGCTGGGCCTCTCTCTCCCTGGTTCAGTCCTCCAACTGGCCCGACACTCAGCCACCTCTCAGTCTTACTGACAGCCAAGTCTGAGTCAAAGTCCCCCTCATACACCTGTCTCTCCCACAGCATTGCCTGGACTGCCCATTGTTATCCCCCTAACTGTTTTACTGACCATGGCAGGGTACAGTCTCACCCATTCCCTGTGCAGGATCTAATGCACACATTAACCTTCTCTGCACTTTGGACTGGCCACTGACCTTGCTGTGTTTGCCCTTTCCCTGTGCAGCTTCTCATTTACCTACTCTGCACTTTGGACTGGCCACTGGCCTTGCTGTGTTTACCCATTCCCTGTGCAGCTTCTCATGTACCTACTCTGCACTTTGGACTGGCCACTGGTCTTGCTCTTGTCTACTTTTGATGCCTATCTGTGTAATATGTGAATAAAGACAGTTACTCCTGCTGTCTGCTTTGTCAGTGTCCTTGCTAAATAAAGGGTTTTATGTGTGGGTATGCTTTAATGTGACACATGCTCTGTATGCCGCTTTAATATTATTGCCAATGGCTGTTTTAACTTTGCCAGGATTTTGCATAGGTGACAGGCACTTCAGTTCTTATTGACTCTTAGGCTTGGGGTGCAATGTTGGTTGTTTGTGCTGAGCTACAGTTATCCTAATCAATATATGGTGATGTTAGCTCAATTGTACACATGTCATGTTTGGATGCACTGCCAGCACAGAGTGGGATTCTATCCACAGTATTGCAGGCAGGCTGTCCAGAGTCCATAATGTCTGTGTGATCTTTCTTGATGTGTGACCAGCTGTGTTGGTGTATGGTCATCTTGTGATGGCCAGTCATCACAGTTACATGGGTAGATTTCAATGTGTGCACTTGTGTGGTCATGAAGTGTGCAGTTTGAAGGGGTGACTTTGTCAGTAGTGTTGATGTATGTGAGCCCCTGTGATGGATACTTCACACATGTGTCAACCTGGATTTGAGTGCATGTTAGTTGGATTGGTAAGCCCTGTGCTTGTGATTGTGTGCATATGTGGGAGTTGTAGGTTTTGAACTGTGCGGTGTGTTGGTGTGTCCTTGCACTTCTGTGGGACACCTACTTGTTGTTGGTGCCAATTGTGAGTATGCAGAGTGTGTGAATGGCAAGTCAGTGTTGTGTTTTGTTGATCAGCCATGTGTCTTGTTACTGTTTGTGCTCACTGTGCAGACCTGCTCAGCCACACTGACATTGTGGGTGTGTTCTCTCATGCATTGCTGTCAATTGAGGCATTCTTGTCTCAAGTATGGCATGTGGGATGTGGAGTTATACCTTACCCTATCTGTGCTTCTGATGCCTACCCATTGTGAGTGAGCACTCCATCTATTTGTGTATGGTACACTCCAGGCATGTCCACTACTGACGTACACACCACTTCACTCTCATCTCAGCTGTCCAATTGGGTTGCCAGTGTGTGCCTCCCCACCACTTTATTTGTTGCACTATGCTTTGTGGTGCTGATCTGTGCACAGGACCAATGTGCCACTCAGGGCAGCTTCCCAATTGGTTATATGTGATTTTCTTGTACTGCTTTGCACTCATGGTTGCAGTTCAACTGTTTGTGCTGCACAGTCCTCTGGTCATGTTGTTTTCACCAGGGTGTCCCAGACTTGTGCATCTCTGGGTGATGGGTGAGCTGTATGTTTGTTTGCTGAGGTACTTCTTCCCTTCCTGAGTGTGATGTTGTCTGTGTGCTATGGTGATTTGTGTTGTGGGGGTTCATGGTGTGGCACTCATATCATGTTGAACTGGTATGTTTGGTGTGCACATACTGCTTGTCTTGCATGCAGTGCTGTGAGTGTATGTTGCATTGTACTTGCCTGGTGTGCATTACCTGATGTCCAGCTGTGTTTGCAATGTGATGGATTGGCATGTGCATCTTTTGCAATGTGATGGATTGGCATGTGCATCTGTTGTGTGTTTGATGTGGATATGTGCACTGTTTGGCCTGTGTTGTTTCTTTCAGCTGACAGATGCTCTGTGTGTGATGTTCTATTTGCATGTCATTGTGTGTGATTTGTTTGTGCATTGTGATACATTGACATGTGTGTTGCAAGCGTAGTGTGCATTACTTGTGTGTCTGTCACATGCAGGTAGGGCTATTCTTGTTCCTGGGCTTGTTTTGAGTGCATCATTGGGGGTTTCTCCTCTTATATTTGACCTGTCACTTGTCAGGATTGTGCATGGGCAAGCATGTGGTACACTATGACACCATGTTGAGTTGATGGGTGGTGTGGTATGTCTGCCTGTGTTTTCTTATTGGCCCATTGCTCCCAGTTTGTGTCCATGATTGTTTTGAGATGATGCACTTCTTGTCTATGTTGGGGTATGTTGTCTGTGCATTTTTCTTGAGTGATGATGTTGTGTACTCCTGTTCTGTCTGGGCTCCAATCGCTTTTCCACTGTTTTACTTCACATGTCTGGGTTTGTTGTACCTCTGTGTATGTTGTTAGTGAGTTTTGTGTTTGGCTGTTGTTTTTGTGCCAGAATTGGTTCATGCATCCCTGAGTGTGTGTGTGATGTTTGTGGATGCCCCCCAGGAAGTGTGATTGTTTGTCAGTGTATTCACTGGGCATTGTTGGCACCATTCTGTATGTTTGACACTGGTGCTGAGTGTTGCAAGTGTTAGGTGGGTGGGGGAGGGGTATGTGTGAAGGGTCCAAGTTGTGTTTGACAGTCATGGAGTGTGACAATTGGCCCTGAGTGTTGTGCTGATGACATACACCTGTCAAGTTGCTGGATGCAGATGTGTGGCTGATCACTGTTTGACTTCAGAAACTTCCTATCATCCCTGTGCCTATGCATGGGTTGCCTTGCTGTCTTCCTGAGTTGTTACACAGAGGCGACTGTGGTTTAAATTCACTCACTGTGCCAGCCATGTGTGATTTGATGGGCTAAGGATGTTGTTATATGTTCCTTCTCTTGCATGTGATGTACATAAGCTTTGTGGCTAGCTCCTTGGCTTTCAATTTGTGTCCACCTCACTTTAGCTTTGCCCATTTCTTGTCCTTCATTGCTGCTGACATCCGGTCTGTGTATGTGGCTGTGTGTCAGTGTGGGGTGTGTCTAGTTGAGTGATTGTTCATATTCATTGTGAGTGTTCATTTTGTGACGGGACTCAGTTTGCTTGACATGAGCGTAGTGTGGGTGTGGTGTGAGGGTTGCCCTGGCCCTGAGCTTCTGTGCTGTGTGTTCCTCTTCAGCCCCACCTACTGAGACTGTCTCCCTGGTTGTTTGGTGTTTGGTGCAGGGCGTGGGTTCACCTGGATGGTTATTGTACATTGGGAAGGCAGGAGGGGCACATAGCATGTTCCTCAATGGGTGTGTGGGGCCTAGTGTATGGAGGGTGGAGGTGTGGCCCTATGAGCTTTGTGGGCTGCCCATGCCTGGCGCTGGCCCTGCCTCTGACATTGTGCACATGTTTTCCCGCATCTTCACCACTGCAGTGACATGACCGGGACATTGCATTGATATCGCGGTTGATGGGTGACCTGGATGTGGAGGGGTGATTTGGTGACAGGTAGGACATGGGTGGGTACACTTGTGGATGTCTTCCTATCCCCACCAGGGTGTCTGGTGTGGACTGGAACCCTATATCAGCCCATGAGTTGTGTGTTGTGGTTGTGTGCAGAGTTGTGTGATTGCGTACCTGCAGCGTCGTCCATGACGGTGCATTACTTGCTGGTAGTGTATCAGGTACAGCACCGGGAAGACGTGTAAAGCAGGATCCATTGCGGTTGGGAACGGGTGGAGGGGACCGGGAATCTGATTTCACGCTCCGCAGTCGTGCTTCTGCCGTCTCTGGTTGGGCAGTTTCTCCGCTGCGGTGTGACTGGCTGTTCGGAGCATCCTGATTCGTACGGCGGTCGGGGCATCATTCTGCATGGCGGTGGGTCTCTATTGGCTCCCACCGCCTAGGTGGTGGTCACATTTTTAAAGCGGTTCATGACGCACTGTGACGGAAGGGAAATGGGCTATGTTTGACCATGCTATATGGCGGGCGTGAGGACCGCTGCTCGCATGTGGAAAATGGCATTTTCTGCCAGCACCGCGGTGGCGCCTCTGCTTGCCATCCTAATGGGGCCCATGGTCTCTTTGGATGGGAAACAGAGTGCCCCCGAATATTAGTAGTATTTCACCTCTGTATGATGATTTGGGCTCCCGGTTTTATGGTATTTATTTTTTAAACATTTCCATCTGTATTTATCCATATTTATTTTGAGCAACTTTATTGGTATTCATCCATATTGATTCTATGTTTAGAGAATACATTGAGATGTAAAATGGTATTTTTCCACATTTATTTAACTGATCAACATGCGCTCATACTTTGTTGCCTGTCAAATTTTACAAATTAAGTTGGCAAATATAACAAAACAAAACCACGATAGGTAAATAGTAGCATTATATACAAACATATGTTAACATATACCTGTATTTATGGGAATCACATCTGTTTTGAAATCCCCACTGGTGTCTATCTGATTAGCAGTTGGTCTGAAATTTATGAAGGACGGCAAGAAGCGTCACTCACAAGAAGCACAATTTTCTGTAGTTTTCCACTTTTAGAAATAGATTATTTTCAGTCTGTGTTTATCTGTAAAAATCTGTAAAAACAGAACGCTGGAAGCCTTAATCATGATCTGTGTCTGGGGTAAGCAGGGGCCACTGTGTCCTCCAAATGCAGGAAGAGCAAGGGTCCTTTTCCCAACCAGTGTTCAAAGTGAACCTCACTAAGCCTTCATGACTCTCCAGATAGATGTGGAAAAGCAGTCAAGATCTAGCTCAACAGAAGAGATGTAAAGCAGTTCTAGGGGCTATACAACACAATGGTCACCATTGATATATAGATGGGAGCCTCCAGTTGAGTTTTGTGGAAACATTAATAAGATCTTGACATGTATAAATATATTTTAAACTAGCATAAATTACATAAACCACTTAATACTCAATGAGCATAGCCATAGGGCAATCTAGCAATGAAAGCCAGGACCCTTGGATATCTGCATGATATTAGCTTTGTGAATGTGTTAAATGGTAGCGGCAGTTTCAGTCGGTATCCTTTCAAGTATTTGCCCGGCGGTAATCGCCTCTCATACCACTCGATAATTTACCAATAAAAGAGGCAGGCGCTGGAGACTGGAAGGCAGGAAACAAGGTTTTATTCCGTCGGAGCAGAACACATCAGATCAGACAGCAAGGTATCGTCACGAGGTGCTCTAACTGCATCTCTGAGACCTGGTCTCTTATACACTGGTTTATTACTTTATTATACATAGTACATTCTTGAGATTCCCTTGATGTGCGGGGAAATATCCCCTGAAGCCCCGGCTCAGATCCGATCCCACACATGGTTACAGTAGAGGTTCCCACCCTACCCGCAGTGGGAGATGGCTATCGCGCAGCAGGGAATTCCGCTAATTCCCGGGGGTGTGTGCAACCGGCCGGGTCTCAGGGGGTAGGGGCTTTGATTCTACTGTAATCCCTTTGATGTGGGGTGTTTCCCTTACAGTAGGGGCAATAAACTGCATCCGCAGGGCTAGGTGATGGCCTGGGACCAGTTCAGACAATGGGGCGCAGGGGAAGGGGGTTATCAAAGGAGAGGCATGACCATGTATGGGTTGTCGGTCGGAAGTGGTTCTGTAGCAGGGTCGCGCAGAAGGAGAGGGTTTATGGCCTGTATGAGAGAGCGGGGGTGGCCGGCGCGCGGGGGATGCTCGCAGCGCCGGGGGAAAGCGCTGGCGATCGAGAGTGAGCGGGGAGAGAGAGTGGGGTGCCTAAAATGGCGGCCGTGCATTTGCTATGCGTGGCGCTGGGGAAAGGCAAGATGGCGCAGATAATGTTCAGTTTGCACGCTAAATTTCCACAGTCCTCCCTTTTAACATGTCTCGCCAGCTTGCCTAGTTTGGATCTATCCCCATAATACCCCGTACCTCCACCTCATTCAGAGCTTTCATCCGCTCAGTTTCAAAGTCCGTTCTTGAGGTCAATAACAGTAAAGATGGTGGCAGTGGATGGAATCAGGGTGAGGATGGTGGTGATGTCTGAGACTACGGGGTACTGGGGGTACTGGGGTATGACTACTTTGTTAACCTCTCGCAAGTCAACAATGAAACGGTAGGCTTTCTCATCCCCCTCGCCTTGCTTCTTTACAATGGGTAGGATTGGGCTGTTGCAAACATTACTGACTACTTCTTCTACCACTCCTGCCTCGACCAGGGACTCGATGATTTCCACCAATGCCTTCTCGCCTTCGGGTGATATCCGATACTGTGGAAGCTTTGGGAGCACTGCGTCCGGTCGGACGGTTATGTGTACCGGGTCGATCACCATGCGCCCTACATCTGAGTCGGTTTTAGCCCATAGATGCGAAGGTAATGTGTCGAGTAGGGACATATCAGCATCGGTTATAGAGAGCATACGCCGTGTGTGACAGGGTCTGGACAGATCTGGGTTATCGTGTAGGATGACTCGAACTCCGTCTGGGGAGCATCTGATGGTGGCTCGAAAATGTTTTAGCAAATCAAGTCCCATAATAGCATCGGGGGTGTTGGAGGAGAGCAGAAAGGTCGTGTCAGTGGTGTTATCTTCTAAGTCAAAGGAGATTGGTGCTGATAAGGGGTTAGTGGAGGGCGTTCCGTCAAAGCCTATTGAGGTTACGTGTGAGCCAGACAAGGGTGCCCTAGGAATCAGTCGTTTAGATAACGCACTACGTGTCGCCCCAGTATCTACCAGGAATGGAGATTTTGTGCCCAAGACCTTAGCGGTGACGTAAGGACCTTGCTGGTCAACACGGAGTTCGACTGGATCCCTCCCTTGCCCCTGGCGGTCCTATGCGAAGTCATGAGTGCTCTCATAGTCGGACTGCTGACACTGGTTTTGGCGGGGGCGATCAAAGGTGTTTGGTCTGCCTGGCCTGTCGTTGATGGTGTTGTTCGTGTGCCCTCGTCCCTGTCCTCTATTTCTGGGGTCATATGCTGTGTCTCTGGGGTCCCTATTCTTGTTCATTTCCAGAAGGACCGGGCACTGGGATTTCCAGTGTCCGAACCCTCTACAGAACGCACATTGATTTCCATCTAAGTCTCTCCGTCCGTTGTAGGGTGTAGGTGTATGGTCTCTAGGGGGTAGCTTTCTAGGAGCGGCTGGTTGGTAATTCTCTTTTGGGGGTTCCCTTCCTATGGTCACCCCTTGCAACTGTGCTATCATCACCCTCTCCTTTAATTCCTTTTTCTTCTTCTCTGACGCCCTATCGTTCTCGTTCTTCTGGTTTTCGTAGTATTGGGCCATCTGGAGAATCGCTGCGGGTTTGGAGGCTGCCCAACTGCTCTCGCTGGTCTGTAGCTTCTGGGAAACTTCTTGAGACAGACCCTTTACATAATTCTGGACAAAGAGGTGGTGTCCGGTTGCGGTGGTCATGTCTTGGCCACTGTAATCGGAAAACACAGTCTCGAATCGGGAGAAGTATTCAGACACATCCTCCTGGGGTTTCTGGCGGCAAGCCGTCACTATCGACCAGTCTACCTTTCTTTCTGGGATTAGAGTCTTCAGCTTTTGTACAATCTTGTCTGGGAGCTCTAAGATGGCTTTCGGGGGTTTCTGTCCTGGTTCTCGCTGTTTATCTATGGTATCGAGTTGTATCCAGGTATATCCGAACGGCTCAGCGTGGTCAACTTTCCGGATTTGTTTCCACACATCAGCCGGCAGGCATAGCCCAAAGAACAAGTCGATATCTGCTAACGTCATTATCGTTGAGCCTAAGGCTGTACCCAATTCAGTGTAGAAGGCAGTCGGGTTCTTTCTCAAGTCGGGTAGAGTCTTTCTAAAGGTCAAAATATCTTGCCGGTCCCACGGCTGGTAGACCCAGTTATATACAACCCTTCCCTTCGCATCTTGGTGGTTGATGTCGTCGTGTGTTCCCTGACCCCGTGGGGGGACCCAGTAGGGGGCAGCTTCTTTAATGAGCATCATGGCATCGGCCCTTCCTCCCTGGGGCTTAGTTGCTATGGGGGTTTCTGTTTTGGTGGTCTGTCCATGTTCTTTAAGGTGTCGGTAGACCTCGAGTGTACGAGTGAAGAGGTTCGTTACATCGCCCTCTCCTTCTTCCCCAATGTCTACCTTCCTATATAGGGCCGCTAAGCCTTCGGGACCTTTATCGTGGTATCTGTCCTCATATGCATTCAGGGCGTGATAACAGAGCCGTACGACGAAGTGTCGTCTGCGGCTGTCGGCATACGAGCTATACACGTCTGTTATATACTCCTCACTTTCTTTTCGCTCCACCAGCGTCCCTACTATCCTATCGATTCCTGCTCGTTCATCCTTAGTTAATCGATTCATTCTGGTGGATTCTTTCTTTCCCATCTCATGGTCATCTAGCGTTGTAGTCGATATTGGGTTCAGTACAAGAGGCTCAGCCGGCGCGGAGGCCGTGTGGGCCGAGGCCCCTGTACTGCTTTCGCTCGTGTTCGGGGGTTGAGGGTGTTGCACTACTGATTGGGAGGGTGCATACGGAGGGGGCATGTAAATGATCGGGGGACGTAACAGTAATTCGTCATTCGTTCGCTGCTTGGAGGACAACTCAGGGTAGAGCAAAGAAGGGGTCCTAACAGCGTACTGGCCTGAGGTTTCGGGCTCCTGTCTCAGTTTAGTTTCCCTTCTCTCCTTTATGTTTTCTTCTAACTTTTTAGCAGCAAGGTGAGCTGCCTTTCGTAATTCCTTTTCTGCTTTTACTTCTTCCCTCTTTTTCCGTTGCGTTGCTTCTTTGCGCCACATGCCGATACTGTCAAGCATAGTAGGCGTCGTCTTATTGCTACGCAGAGCTATTTCTAGCGCTTCTATCTTATGGTCGTCGAAGGATCCCATCAGTGGCCACTGACTTTCGGGGTCCTTCTTGGTATATTTATGCCACAGCTTGCTATAAGCTACGGCGACTAGTCCATATTTAGTGAACATGTCCTTATTAGGGGTGCCTTCCAGTGGAGCCGGGTGGTTCACCTCTAATAAGCGGTCCGGGCAGAACCAACTACCAATCAGTGGGGAGAAGATAGGCATGACGGGTTTCAACGGGGACAAAAGTCAGCACTACCTATCTTTTCACTGCTTGCAAAGACTAGACAGAATATCTCTATTCTTCGTTATTTGTAAGCAGAGAATACCTCCAAAGAACCAATATCGAACAACTAGTGTTCGGACAATCAATCAATCAATCAATGGGGAGATAAAGATAGGCACGACGGGTTTCAACGGGGACAAAAGTCTGCGTTACCTACCCTTCACTATTTGCAAAGACTAGACAGAATATTCCTATTCTACGTTATTTGCAAACAGAGAATATCTCAAAAAGCACTATTCTTCAAAACAATCAATGTTCGGACAATCAATCAATGGGGAGATAAAGATAGGCACGACGGGTTTCAACGGGGACAAAAGTCTGCGTTACCTACCCTTCACTATCTGCAAAGGGAGAGAGAGAGAGTATTTCTACTCCTCCCCGTTTGTAGACAGCGAATATCTCAAAGAGAACAATCAATGAGCAATACTAGTATTCAAACAATCAATCAATTATTTCGCACTTTTGTCGTATTTCACGACCTTACCCGGACCGCGTGGACAGTTTCTCGTCTTCCGCCTCCAGCGCCCGATCGTCCTCTACTCTCCGTATTTGCCGCGGCACTCCTGATGGTTCCCAGTCAGGACCGTAGATCACTCGAGAGAGGTCTGCTCGGAACCAGTGAAGTTCGGATGATCGGCTGCCAGACGAGGGTCTATTGGGCAGGAGCTCTCCCGATCGTTGCAGTCGTTCACTCTGTCGTCGGGACCTCTCCCACTGGATCCACGTGTCGCTGATGGGCCCCACGTTTGGGACGCCAATTGTTAAATGGTAGCGGCAGTTTCAGTCGGTATCCTTTCAAGTATTTGCCCGGCGGTAATCGCCTCTCATACCACTCGATAATTTACCAATAAAAGAGGCAGGCGCTGGAGACTGGAAGGCAGGAAACAAGGTTTTATTCCGTCGGAGCAGAACACATCAGATCAGACAGCAAGGTATCGTCACGAGGTGCTCTAACTGCATCTCTGAGACCTGGTCTCTTATACACTGGTTTATTACTTTATTATACATAGTACATTCTTGAGATTCCCTTGATGTGCGGGGAAATATCCCCTGAAGCCCCGGCTCAGATCCGATCCCACACATGGTTACAGTAGAGGTTCCCACCCTACCCGCAGTGGGAGATGGCTATCGCGCAGCAGGGAATTCCGCTAATTCCCGGGGGTGTGTGCAACCGGCCGGGTCTCAGGGGGTAGGGGCTTTGATTCTACTGTAATCCCTTTGATGTGGGGTGTTTCCCTTACAGTAGGGGCAATAAACTGCATCCGCAGGGCTAGGTGATGGCCTGGGACCAGTTCAGACAATGGGGCGCAGGGGAAGGGGGTTATCAAAGGAGAGGCATGACCATGTATGGGTTGTCGGTCGGAAGTGGTTCTGTAGCAGGGTCGCGCAGAAGGAGAGGGTTTATGGCCTGTATGAGAGAGCGGGGGTGGCCGGCGCGCGGGGGATGCTCGCAGCGCCGGGGGAAAGCGCTGGCGATCGAGAGTGAGCGGGGAGAGAGAGTGGGGTGCCTAAAATGGCGGCCGTGCATTTGCTATGCGTGGCGCTGGGGAGAGGCAAGATGGCGCAGATAATGTTCAGTTTGCACGCTAAATTTCCACAAATGTCCAGTGCTCACATAGCCCGTTACACTGTTCTAGTGTTCCCAAAGCTTGGAACAATTAAAACTGAAAGATACAAAATCAACACAGCCCAATGCAGAATAAAAATTACAGTTACACTCGGTTTGTAATTGGTTACTGTATGCTAACCATGATTCAGGGCGACACAGGATAATGTAAGAAACGTGGTTCAAAATCTTCTGCCAGAATGTTTACGCTCTTGCAAATCAGTTAAGGTTCAAGATCCCAGAATTTGTAATATCTAACTAGCAAAAAGACAACAAAAAGCAACAACAATAAGGTTCGAGGTCCTAGAATTTGACATCTGACTAGCACAAAGAACTTAAAAAGCAACAGCAAGTTGAGTTATAGCATACCTGCTGTTGGACCTAGCACTCTCTACAGTGTCACCCCCAATTTGTGCTTTTCTTTGCTGAATCTGTTTTTGTTGGCTTTTACGACTCTGTGCAACTAGTGCTAAAGTGTTTGTGCTCTCGCCCTAAAATGTAAAACTAGCCTACACTTAATTGGCACTTCTAATCTATTGTGCCCATGGCCTGTAAATTAAATGCTACCTTTGAGCCACAGCACTCATTGTCCACCGACTAAAGTAGCCTTTTTATAACATATGTCAGACCTCCCACTACAGCTTGTAGTTCAGTTTTAAACTGCCATTTCGACCTGGCAAAATAAACCTTCTGCAAGGCCTAAACCTTCCTTTTTAATACTTTTAAGACATCCCTGAGGTAGGCCTTAAAAGTTCATATGGCAGGGTGCATGATATTTAAAAAGTAGTACATGGGTGGTTAGGTTTTACATGTCCTGACAGTGAGGAACTCCTAAAATCAAATCAAATCAGGTGTTTTTAAAGCGCGACTACTTACCAGTAAGGGACTCAAGGCGCTGAGGGTGTGGGGGGGGGTTTGCAGGTTCCAGTCCGTCAAGGAGAGGGGTCTGTCGAAGAGCCAGGTTTTGAGGTTTCTTGCGAAGATGGGGAGCGATGTTATCTGTCTGAGGTGGAGTGGAAGGTCGTTCCAGGCTCTGGCCTCGAGGAAGGAGAATGAGCGGCCTCCCAATCTGGTCTTTCTGGTGCGGGGGACCACTGCATAGGAGAGCTGGGCTGATCGAAGGGTTCTTTGGGGTGGATGGAATTTGAGTCGGCTGTTCAGGTATGCTGGTCCGGTGTCGTGGAGGGCCTTGTGAGCATGGGTTAGAATCTTGAAGGTGAGTCTAGCTTCGATGGGGAGCCAGGGGAGTGTTCGCAGGTGCTGGGAGATGTGGCAGTGTCTTGGCAGGTTGAGGACCAGTCTTGCGGTGGCGTTTTGGATGTTCTGTAGCTTGCGGGTGATGTTTTTATTTATTCCGGCATAGAGTGCAGTGCCGTAGTCGAGCCTGCTGGTGACCAGGGCTTGAGTGACGGTCTTTTTGTGTTCGAGGGGGATCCATTTGAAGGTCTTACGTAGGAGGCGCAGGGTGTGGAAGCAGGAGGACGAGACGGAGTTGATCTGGCGGTCTATTTTGAGCTCTGAGTCCAGGATGAGTCCCAGGTTGCGTGCGTGGTCCGTGGGGGTAGGCGGGCTTCCGAGGGCGGGGGGCCCTCGGAACAAAAGTTGTTTTTCACTTTTGTAATGCTATCTCTCCAGCAGGTTAACGCTGGGTTACTTTATTACACTTAATACATGCTAATTTCAGATACAGATATGCTGTTTACATTCAAATGAAGTGTAATATATAACCCTCTTTAATGGGAAAGCCTGATTTTAAGTTACAAATTGGTAAATGGCACTTTTAGAAAGTTGGCATTTTTCTGCCCCAGCCATCTGTGCCTTTCTCACAATGTCCTGGGTCACATCATTATGGATGGCTCTACGATTGTGTATTACTTCTGGAGTTTGAGACAATGTAAGCCTAGGTGTGAGGGGACAGGATGGCTGGGGAGGAACTGGGTAGACCATGCCTGCAGTAAAAGAACCTGATACCATACTTGCCTTTGCCTTTGTCATGCTAAACAGTTTGGAGGCAGGACCAGGGAAAGAGGAAGAACTAACCAGAACCAGTTTTGCAGGTAAATGAGGGGATTTCCCTACACTAAGGTTGGCACTAGGTGTAAAATAGGACCTTCAGAACATCTCACCAGAACACTTGCTAACATGAGACATGCACTTTTCGCTGAGACTGTTCACAACAACCAGCAGCGTGAGACCCACACTTCACCCCGACAGCTACCGTCCATGACAATCAACCAATGTGAAGCTCCAGTGACGCTACAGGTATTTTGACCTATTACTGCAAAAACTAATATCTCAGTTTTCACTGGTCGGGGGTTTGTCCTTCTTGTATCATTTAATTTATAAAAAATTGCTCTATTTTTCTAAATTGTTTTTTTTGTTCCTTGTGTTTTCACTTCATTACAATTTGCTGCATAAATACTTTACACCTTGCCTCTAAGTTATGCATGAGTGCTTTGTTCCAAGCTACCAGAAAGTTAAACACAGGTCAATTTAGTGACTTTCATAGTTTACCCTGACAAGGATTGTGTTTATTACTTGGTGTGGCTTCCAGTGCTCTCAAGTAATAAACCCATTTCTTACACCTGCTACCTGCAAAGTAAGGGGACATTATCTTCATCTTTCCTTCGTGTGTTTTGGACACCACAGAGGTACACACCAATCTCAAGGTGTAGGGATGAACAAATGAGTGAAAGCCCAAGGGTACACAGGGCTCACACTGTCTCACTAGGGGGCATATTATCTAGGGATGGCGACGAATAACGCAAAGCGCGCTTAGCGCTTTTTATTTAAGCCGTCCATCGCTGGGATTTATCACCCTGGTAGCGCGTTATTAACAACATGTTTCTCCAGGGCGATAAAAATTCCAGCGATAGCGGGGAAATCGCCGTTTTGCAGGAACATCACTGGTTTTCCAGGGATGTTCCCTGCAAAACGGCGATAACCTTGCTGATACAACCCTGTGGTCGTATCAGCATAACCCACCCCAATGTTAGGCATAGGTAAATCTGCATTTTAGCAGATGTTAGTTTTTGGCAAAAGCAGCGGTTTTCTCCAAAAGTTAACGTCTGCTTAAATGCTGGGGCAGCCTTGTAAATATCGCGATGTGCACATCAGCGATATTTGCAAGGTTGTACTGCCCAGTGACGCCCACTTTGCATCTCATTAGAGATACAAAGCGAGGCGTCAGTAACAAGGCTGCTAACATGCGCTAATGCATGTTAGCACTGCCTTGTTAATAGGGCGAAAACATTATCTCTGCTTTTTTGGCTTTTAAAGCCAAAAAAGCGGAGATAAAGCCCTTGATAATATGCCCCTTGGTTCTCTCAGTTTATCCAGATAGCTAGCTAGCCAGTTGTTGGACCACTTCAACCGCAGGGAGGAGCATGTTCACCAGGCAGAGACATCACTCAGTTTCTCCTGTATATGATGCAGTCGATCTTACAGCAGTCTGCCTCCTTCTCTGGTAAGTGGCAGCCACTGGTGGTCATTGAGCTGACAGAATCCTATCTTATAATGATAGATTCAGCAGGCTTTGGTGCTTTGTTCAGTGTCTCCTTTACTTGGATGACTGGGGGGTTTCAGAGAGTTAAGGATGGTGTCACCAGAAGGGCAGCCTAGCTGATCTTTAGCAGTGGCTTCAGGTTTTGTTCTAGCCATTTAACCAGAAGAAAGTTAGCAGCATGTACTTTCACAATCTAGATACATCAACACTAACAGGGTCATTAAAGCTCTGTGTCCAAAATTCCCAAATTCAAGTGCTTGGGCTGATGCTCAGTGCTATTTACTTTCAAGTGCATCTCGTAGCTTAAATAGGCAGCCAGTAAGGTTGGTTTATTCCTGTGTTGTGATGTCATGCTTTCCCGTTCCAGATTATCTCACATTGGAACGCAGAATGTACTATAGCCTTATAGCCCGCCGTAGCGGGCTATACCGACTATTAAAGGCCCGCTGCAGCGTTTAAAGGCTCGAGCCGAAGACGAGGGACTTTAACAAAAGCAGCGGGACTTTAATATCGGTATTGCCCTGCTACGAAGGGCTATAAGGCTATTAGAACATTCTGCCACTAGGCTTTTGTAAAACATTGGAATGTTGCTCTGCGGGCCTTTACCGGCCCGTAGAAGCACGGAGCACTCCATTGTCTACAATGGAGTGCTCCACATTCCAATGTTCTAATAATGTAGAATGGCTGAACTTGATGTTCAGGGAGATGCTGTAACGGGCGGGTTTCTGTTGGGCAAGCTGATGAGGGTTGACGATCAAACTACTCTCCTGCATATTCTTCTGGAACAGCTCCATGTAACATCAAGAACATGAGCATTTATCACACACATTTATTATAATGTTCATAAAGGTTTATAGCAGTGATGACAGTCCATAAGGTTGGCGAGCATAATGTTCACTTCAAATAACAGAAACTGGTAGCCATCTGCCTCCAGCTCATGGACTTTACCTACAGTTTGATGGACACTTGTGATCAGAGGATCAGAGGCCCTACAAACCCTTGTCAAATCTAAAATAAAAGGAGACAGTCAGGGATAAAGGGGATGCTCATAAGGTTTTGGGGATTACAATGTCTGCTAAGCCAATTACTAAAATAAATTTCCTTTCTTGAGCATTATTTGAACTGTTTCTCATCCACCACTGAGTGCTCTTCCACATTTTCTAGCATTCATTCCCTCATTTGGACTTTGATGAGTTCATGATTCACTCCTGCCCATTTCAATTCGACAACTTACCATTTATAGACTTCCTTTGCCCCTTGCTTGCTATTCTACTCAGGATCCTTTCCTTCTCAGCCAGTCCCTGCTGGCATCACATCATTTGCTCACTCATGAATAAGTCACATAATCGTTCTACTTCGGTTTATTCACACAATTCAGAAGTAGGGTTGACTACTATTTAATTAAGTTAAATGATGCTCTCTAACTGAATATGTACTGCTAAGAAGATTTCAAGTAAACCTTCTGTAGCGTATGATCATTGGAATCTTGGGGGAGAATGTGGATGCTGGACGAACACTGGTACGGGTGGAGGTTGATGGAAGGCAGAGCTGCATCGTCACAGAATAAAGGTATGCTTCCCTTAAACTGTGTAGTATGTTCAATACACTTTACTGGTGATGAGGATGGGACCATGTGAATCCATAGATGCTTAATACCAAATAGTACCTCATTATTGCCACTTTGTATGCAGCAGTCAACGGTTCTTGAAGGGAGGACGATTGTACAGAAGCTTCCCAGTGTAGAAGTCTCAAGGCAAGCGGGGTTCCCTTTCTGTTGTAGAGGGGTGCTGCGTGTGTATTTTTGTCTACTTTTTTGGGCTACTTGTATTTGCTTCAGCTGATTCCTGATGAACGTTGGGACCGTTGCGCTGCAGAGTGCGCAAGACGCTCATGTGAGGACAATAATTTGAAAATACACAGGGCTTCCCAGACACTGCTGCGCATCACCGCACTCATCACATAACAGCCAATGTGACCATGCTGCCATCTTGAAAAACATCTAGACTGCAAGTTCACATGCAACAATTTATAAGCATGCTTGTTAGTTTTTCCTAATCAGCTGGTGAGTGGAGATTTCTGCAACAATACCCGTTTCAGGGGTATCAAGGTTTAGTGAGTTGGAATATTTTATAAGCACTTGTATACCAGAGAGCAACAAGAAGTGAAGTTACAGTATTGTGCCTGAAGTGGTGAAAAGAGAACTAAAGGTGTTACGGTTAATATTACAGTGAATCCACCAAAGAGTTTTGTGTTGCCCTGGAGAACACCGTCATGCATTGGTTACAATGGAAGGATTATGGTTTTTAATTACATAGCAACTATTAATCTTAATGGAACATTGTCCCCGGAAAGGAACAAAATGTTTATAGTTGCATTCTTTATGCCTGGAAGGACTAAGGATTTATAGTCAAGTATCTAAAGATGCTACTGTGGGAATGCCAATGTTTTTAATGAAGCTTTTAGATACATATTGTTCACTAAATGTGTGCATAGGCATAACCAAATACAAGGTTTTTCATAGAAAACAACATAAGAATGTATCAAGAGATGAGCATGTCACAGCTTTAAGAAAATTATGTTTGGATTGCAGATTTGGTGTATTAGTAGAAGAATGTATATGTGGCCGGGTTGTGATGCATGCCCATGATCCAGCTATGAAAGTGAAAGCGAGAGTATAAGTAAATAGGGATGCAGATTTGAAAGATGTAATGGATATGGAGCGCAACGCTGAAATGTCATGACAGCGTCCCAAAGCACTTAAAAAACAATGGTTGAAGCTGAGACTGAAGTTATAGCTAAGATAGTTACTGATAAGTCTTCCTCAAACAAACCATGTAAGAGAAAGTATCAGAAACAAAAATATACAGAGAACGATTAAATTATTACAGATTTGATAACAATATCAAAAAAGGAGAAAGGGGGACCAGGAGCTAATTATGGGCCAGTGCCCGTGCTCCAAAACCTAATGCTTTAAACAAGAAGGGGGTCACTCTTCCAACGGTGTGGGTGCTAAAGAGTCATGCTCACAGTGAAAAGTGAAATTGTAGGACAAAGTAGGAGGTTATAGGGAAAGAATAACTGGGCTAGGTCCGGGACCCTCTTCGTGTGGGATGGGGGGATGGGAAAGACACTACTTGTTTCTTGTTGCCCTCACACACCCTAAGGGATGTCATGCTTCATCATCGGGTGGTTGCTCCTCGTCAGGCCGGCGTTGCAATGCCCTACGGGTCCCCCAAAGGGTACCTTTAGCGGAGATCTTTTTAGAGAACAGCCGTAAGATGATTGCGGGTATGTGCAGAGGGTCCTCTGTGTACACTGAATGTGTGTGTGAGTGGTGAGATAAAAATGGCTAAGGGATACCAAAAAAGGAATTTATTAGTGGTGTAGGTACCCTTGTCATGCTAAAAAAACAGAGGTCAGAAATGAACCTATGTCTATTAGGGATGAAGTCACAGAAGAGTTGTCAACATTTTGGGGCCCATTAGGATGTAGGGCGGATCGCCACCGCCTGCATGGCAGTGGCGATCTGCCCTACATCCTTCCCCGCCCGCCCGCCACCCATTTCCCCCCACCATATTAGTATGGCGGGGGGACCGCGGCGGACGGGAAGACCGTCCACCGCTTTTACGCCCAGTCGAAAAGTCGAACGGGCGGAAAAGGGTTTAATATGGTGGCGGTGTCTTCTAGACACCCCCATCCATATGAGGATGCAGGCATGCGGATCTTCAAGTTGGGGGCCCGTTGCGGGCCCCCAGGATGTTGGGGGGGAACATGCTGCATGTGCATGCAAAACATGGCAGGCACCGCACAGTGCATGCCACTCTGTGCATGCACTTTTGGCATTGCGGCGGGTGCTGCTGAAAGCACCGCCCGCCGCAATGTTAAAAATGCGTGATGCGCCCGTTAGTGTGGCGAGCGCATCCTAATATCCCCCACGGGACCGCCGCACATATGGTGGGCGGTCCCGTTTTCCGTCGGGATTGCGGGTGGGCAAAGTCCGCCCGCCATCCTAATGATGCTCTTAGTTTATTAAATCACCTGAATGGTTAGGTCCATTAGTTGTAGAATGCATGGCCAATGGAAAGGTGAGACTTTGCATTGATTTACATCTTTTAAATAATAACATAATTGTTGATAATTTTCCCTTGCCCAGGTTAAATAAAATGCTTACTAAGACTAAAGACATGAACGTTTTCTCTACTTTAGAATGTTCTTTAGCCTATCATCAGGTTCTTCTCCGTGAGGAAAGTAAAAAAAATAGTCAGCCTTCATCACACAGATAGGTTGTTTTCAATTCAATAGGATTCCTTTGACCTGGCATCTACCATGGCAGTCTTTCAACCTCTTATGTTCAATTAATTTGGTAAGATGAAAGGTATATATAATTTTAGTTATGGGTAAGAATAAGGACGATCATGACATGAATGCATTAAAATATAGGTGACCTGACTTGTGCCACAATTGTGACATGTGGTCCAGCGTTGACATACTTTCTCTTGGATTGTGGAATCCATTGAACTTGTAGGCAGTGAGATATGTGTAATTGACTGGCAAAATGTGAGAAATAATGGGAGAAAGTGCTTGAATCCCTATCTACATTTAAGGCAATCACAGGCATTAATTCTTTACGAGAGGGTTGAGCAGCTATGGTTGCAGTGGGAGGAATTTAAGACTCTACAAGGGTCCCTAGCATGTACTCTTTCGTCGCCAGTCGTGCTAGGCTGGTGAAGAGGCTGAAGAAGAGCCAGGGGAGTGCAGTACAGATGAGCTAAACATTTGATTATCACCCATTTCTAGTCTCCTTTCATCTACTCTGAAAGGCAAGCATTATGTCTCAGCCACTGTCATTTGGTCTAATAAATATTAGGATACAGGGTCGGACTGAGACATAAAATAGGTCCAGACATCAAAATAAAAGCAGCCACCATTAGTTAATTAGAAAGATAGAAAAGTGGGCAAAGTTTGCAAATTGGGGCATTTTTGAACTTGTAAAGACACACTGTGTAAGTGTTTTGTAAGGTGTGGAAGACTGCATGAATTTGAGCTTGTTGTGGGCAATGTTTGCTTTAATCTTAGAGAAATCAACAGTAAATACCGACCCAGCAGGCCATAATACAGGCACACAATCAGTCAACAAAATGGCCCACACACAGACCTGTCAGAACAGCCCTCCGACCATTTCCTTATTGCCCCATAGGTCTGTCGGACTCTGTTTGAATAGGAGAATATTTAATTCATAAAATAAATATTAGAACTTTTTGCAGTGGTTTGATCTGTATCCCCTAAAGAGAAGATCAAAGGGGAGATCAGAAACCAGTAATATGCTTCCTGCTGCAGTTTTACCAGTCATAAAATCAAACCTGTGCTTAACATACCTTAAATGTAGCCATTGTGCAGCCATTAATTATGTATTACAAAGCCTTCAGCGTGAGACTGTCAACATAACTGAGCAGGATACATTTTAAAATGATAACTTCCTAGTTCAATGAATGAAATAAAATAAAGTCCAAATGAAGTGGATACAGGTAAAACAGAAAGGCTTGTGTATATATCTTTAGTCCATGGTTTTTATTAGATTGCATACAGGCAGTAGTGCACACTCATTTAATGACATACAACACATGTTTGTAGGTCTGAAATGAAACATTGCACTATTTCAAGCTGCTAAAAGCAGTTTGGCTTTCAAGAAGATATATATGTTTCTAAATGTGTAACTTCCATGAAAGCCACTCACCCTTCATAATGGGGCATACATACAAGCCCCTATCACCACCAGAGCGTCACTTTTTTTGACGCTCCAATGGCCTAACGCCATTTCTCATATTCGCAAGGTAGCACTAAGACACTTAATGTGGCTTAACGCCACCTTGTGAATATTCCCCTTTCTGCTGCAGAGGAAAAGGGGTGTGGAAATGGTGTTGCAACGGGCGTTCCACCGCAACATCCATTGCTTTTTGATGCTGCCCCAGAATTACAAGGCCGAGACAGTGCCAAAAACGAATGCCAGGGAAAACCTGGTATTAGAATGGTGATACGAGAATTATTAATTTCTCCTCGTTTTTTGCTCTTTCTATGTGTGCTGCATTATGCAGCAAACATAGAAAGAGCAAATCGCCATTATTGATTGGTCATGTGCAGGAAGGTGTCCCTTCCTGTACAGTAACAATTGCCCCTGCAGCGCAAGCACACTTGCAACATTGCGGCAGGGAGCCTGTGCTGGCGCTAGGCAGCTTTTTTTATGCCAGCACTAAGGGACACACAGGGGTGCTCCGTATTCTTGTGAATACAGCACATCCCTTCATTAAAAAAAAAATCACTGCGCAGCATTGCTAAATTTGGCGTAGCACCGGACTCCAACATTTTTTTAATATAAATCTGCCCTTATGTGTCTTGAACCATCAAAATGTTTGAGGGATTGTCGAGCCTTCAATCATCCTAAAATATGGATTTCAACCCAATCAGATGAGGGTTACCCAGGCAGCAAATATGTCCTTTGGTCAGTGACAATAATATCAACATCATCATGCAATGTTTTGACCAGTCCCCATTTGTTACTGTGATGTGAAGCATGCCTTCCACCCCATCCAGTATAGCCAATGTGTGCAATTGAAGTATAAAGACAGTTGAGTTATCCACTCTTCCGTTCCTTTTAGTTGCACTTACATGCTGTCAGTACTACCTGAAAAAGAAGTGCCTGCTCCCATGGTGACTCCTACTCCTGCAGTATCAAGAACCTCATGTACTTATGATAGACTGTGAAATGTCAATTTGAATACTTTTCATGCAAAACCTGTAGAGGTGGTACCGATGATGTACAAGTGGACTTATCATTGGGCCATCCGCACACAGGGCCATGATTGTGTATTTGGTGGCCGTCGCAAAGATCCAACTGAACTACTCGAAAGTCCTTGCATTGAGTTAACACAGTAGTTTTATATGACACTTACCTGTATGTAGCAAAATTGGTACTGTTTATTTAGTAACAATTTATCCCTAGGCTTAGTGTCACACTCAGGTATAATTGTCTGCACTGCTAAACACTTTTGTTGCAGAGTTTCCTACCTGTTCCTTTCCGGGTTACGGGAAGTAGTGGTTTTGGTTGATGGTTGATGGTGAATGTGGTCATCCAGGATTAGTACTAGTGATAGTCAGGTTGCACCCTGAGAAAAATTCCGCCTGGATACCTGCCTTTAGTGAATGTTCTTAATATTGTATTCTCCTTTGACCGCATGATCCACTCCAAACCTGAAAAAGTCTACTGGTCCAATCACTTTCCTATACACTTCTCATTACTATTCAAGCCTAAACAGAGAACTAACACACCGCTTAGTAATAACAAAACAGTTAAAGAATACAGAAACAAACTGAGGAATCACTGAATTCCTTCTTTCTCCCACAGCTTGGGGACCTGGACCTGGATCACCTCCTAGATATCAGAGTCTTATATAAAAACTACTCCATGACAAAAGAAAACTTTGTAGACAAAATGTCCCCCAAAAGTTAGAAATACCGGAGAAACCTACTTCACAAAGCATGATTCAATTAAGAACTTCATGATCTCAGAAACAGAACAAAGGTTTGAGAGAAATTATGGACAAAAGTTAAAACCCCCAGATCTAAATCCAAACTAAAAGCAGTTGGAAAAACCAACACAACTGCAATTCAGCATGCAAAGGTCTCCTATATTCAAACATAAATCTCCTAATCCCTGAACCAAACTAAAATAATATTTAAATATATGTACAAGAACATCAAATGGAATGCATTTGAAAGATTCTTCACTGAAAAAATAACAGAATCATATACAAACTTCTGCCTTCATCTGCCCACAAAACAAATTACTTTCAGAAAACAAACAACTGGAACGCAATTAAACAACCGCAACTGGAAGACATTATCAAACTAATCAAACAGATCAAACCAGTGTTTTACTTCACTGACTTTCTACCAGCAAACACAATGAAAGTCAATTTTCAAATATTGGCTCCCAATCATCAATGCATAAATGCATTATTACAACAAGCATGATAACCAAACAACCTCAAAGTGGTCCAAATCTTGCCAACTGAAATATAAGTGAATGCTGATCCTGACATATAGGAAAATTAAAGATTGCTAACCAACCTGCCCCGATTAGGAAAAATAATTGAGAAACACGTTGCCTCTCATCTAAACAAATTTATTGTAAAAACCAATGTCCCCCAATTTTCAATTATCTGCCTTGTCCTGTTTAACCTTTACAAGCCCCTCAATTTACTGCTAAAAAAACTCTAACTTCAAACTTCATCAATGTGCAGAGGATACTCAAATCTACTTAAAAATCTCATTGCACAACAATTTCAAATTCCTCAAAGACGGCTTTGACTCAGTCTTCAATTGGGTATCTGCTAACTCCCTGAAACTGAACTTTCAATAAAACATTCTTACTTCTATCCTTTTAAAGCAATCAATAAAGACGGTCCATTATTAATCCCCTTTCCTTTGAAAAATGCATGCCCGGCTTCAGTAGTGATGGAGGTTAAGACACTGGCATTTCATATCAATAGCAATGTCTGGCTTAAATTACACATCCACAAAATAGCCCAAACAGCAAACTTTCATCTACACCAACTAAAAAGAATAAAACACCTTCTTTCCATCTAGCAACTTAAAACCTCTGCCTAGGCTCTACTCATATCCAGAATTGATGGAGGGAATGCCATATTATCAGAGCTACTGACCAGTGCTCTTCTTCCACTTAGTGCAATTCCCCATTCCACAGCTCATCTGACTTTGGACAATAGAAAGTTTGAAAGGATTATGTCCATACTGAAAGACCAACACTGGCATCCCTTAGAAGCTAGAATCAAAATCATCAAAATTGGATGCATCACCTACAACGTGCTTCACACAGGATGATGGCTACCTTACTGAACTGCTGAAAACCGCAGGCGGTTCTAGAAAATCCTGCAGCATAGATTCTCTCCTGTTAGAAACCCAGAAATTCAGAACATAGCATGCCCTAAGTCAATCATTTTCCGGTGCTGTGTCCATGAACTGGGACTCATTCCTAAGCCAATTAAGAATGGCAACTGACATCTCCATCTTTACAAGACACCTCAAGAATTTCCTACTCAAAACTCACCTGTCTCTCATTACTTAGGATGCATTGCCCTTCCTCAATTTGTGATGGTTCCTCACCTTCTGGATGGAAAATATGTAATCACTTTACTGAGGCATTCTTTATCTACTCGCTTGTACCTCGTTACGCCTCTTACCTACCACCTGCCTGGTTAGTCTTCTGTTTTACATGATATTTTTAGTGTGCACATTCTCTTACCTAATATGCTAAATATGTTATAATTTACAGTGCTCCAATGCCACTAGATTAAGAAGCGCTTGAGAAAAATATTGTAAATTAATAAATACATTCATATCCTTTAAAAGGAGTGTACATACATTGCCTGAGCATCCCAGTGGCGATTTTTAGGTTCCATCATAAAGCATCATATCGGTCTATCTCCTAGGTTCTCTCTTAGCAATGCTGTGGTAGAGTGTCATTACTGATATCTTCAACTGATGTCCACCTTTACCAGTTGCACTAAGGCCTAGGATGTGGGATGCATACAGCTGTAAGAATTTGTGAAGTCTTGTGTTTTACATGTGCTTGTAATGTTTGGCTGACTCATACCGGTTTCTATAACTTTGTCTTCATATTTGTGTGGACAACTGGATGGCATTCATCAAACTTGAATCCAACATGGCACCATCTCATTCAAGAACTTTGCCTTCTCAGTGGCTGTTGTCAGAGTTTAGAAGGACCACCCATCCCTGAGGGCAGAGACATTACTCAGCTTTATGATAGCCTAAATAATTGCTTTTTTCATCAGGAATGTTCTGTCTTTGCTATCATATTATCTCTTAAGACTAGATTTATTATTGTTGTGTATGTGCAAGGTTTTTTTTTTTAGTATAGCACCATGACGTATTGCACTAAATAAAATAACAATAGAATATAACATAAAAACATTGCACCTTTAACCCGGGAAACACTCTGAGAAGGCAATAAAACAAAGATATACCAAGTAAATTGTGAGGTATCTTTAGCCTTTTCTGTTGAATGGTGCAAAGCGGTGGATGATAGGCTTCCTAATGGTCCCCATACAGGGAATTAAGACAAAGGGATGTACAGTTTTATGATAAACTGGCAGTTCAGGTCCCCTATAAGTGGTAATACAAGCAACCCTTAACTGCTTTCAGCCTAATTAGGCTTCTTTAGTACGGTGTAGCTCAATTCCTATGGGATGTTGATCTCTGCACCCACATCTGGGCATACCTGTTGCACTTAGGGTGTTGCTCTGTTGAAAACAAAAAATTGATGGATGGACCTCTTGAATTAATCTCAATCACTGGTAAGCAGACGCGGCCCGTGGAGGGAGTTCCATGGGGCGGCAAGGCAGGGAGGGGGAGGGTCAGGGTGGGGGGTACTAAACACCGGAATATGGATAATTGGAGGTAAGTAAACAATTAAATAAATAAAACAAACTCCCTCCACGAGCCGCAGCTGCTGGTAAGTAGTCTGAGCTTCATCCAGTCCATGCTTTTTTGCCCATCAAGTTACCTCAGCCTTGGCCATTCTCAAATAAAAACAGTCCAACTAAAACACCGGGTCAGGTCCCCTCCAAGTGGGACAACAAGCAATCCTAGCCATGTTTTAGCCTAACTGAGTCTCTGCATTAGGACGTAGCTTGACTCCTAGAGCATAGTAAGCAGGGGATCCACATCTGGGCATACCAATCGCACTTAGAGCATCACTCTGAGGAAAACAATTGGATGGATTGCTGGAATAGATTTCGTCCACTAGTAAATAATCTGGCCCGAATCCAGTCTATTGATTTTTTGCCTACCATGTCATCTCATACAGAAACCAGTGTTCTGTAAGTCTTGGTCTGGCTTCAATAGGAACCATCCAGCCTCAATGGCTAGATAAGGCCCCCTTCAAGTGGGAACACAGACAACCCTAGACCGTTTTCATCCATATTGATCCTCTGTAGTAGGATGGAGCGTAACTCCTATGCCACAGTGAGCAAGGGACCATCTTCTGGCATACCCATTACACTTAGGGCATCACTCTGAGTAAAACAAAATGAACTGGGGTACAATCTCTAGTAGTTACAATTTACAGAGATGTATTCAATAATTAGATTCATTCGTTTTTTATGTTCTTTGTTGTAACTCGCTAGGGGGAACCAGTAAAAACAACATCTCAGTGAACATTGCAGCCTTACTTCAGTCACTGACTTATGTGATTTCTTTTTGGATGTTGTGATTTCAGAAAGTGCAGTAGCATTATGATCAGTTTCATTATTTAGGAAAATGTCTATCAATATCCATGACAGTGTCCTTTTCTAGTTCTCCTTTCTTTGAATGACTTTCTTCTGAATGCTCCCCTTCATTTCCAAACATTAACAATTAACAGGTATTCCAACCACAATTGCATCTCCATGTAGGTGCCTTGCTGCTTCTGGGATCTCTATTTGAAGTGGGTGAGCGTGATGGTGAATTGGTACCAAATAGCTAAGTGTCACTGTACTGTGATTGCTTTTTAATGGTGTTTTCATTCTTATGAGATGTACTGTTGCCATGTATCCATAGTTCTACTTAGCTAACTGTGCTGACTCCCCATGTGTGTTTATATTTGGTTTCTGTAGTTCCTGTAATATCAGGGTATTCAGATTCTAACCTCATGTAATCAGGTTTTTTTTCATTGTTTGCATAGCGTGACTACTTTAATTTCTCCTGGACATACTCCACTTCTCTAGGTTAACATGAGGCATCTATACTCCCTTTTCACACATCACTTTCCTATGACAAGTGACAATGCTTTCCTCCTCTGTAGCAAGCACTTTTCTATGTAAACTATTGACACCTCATTTATATATATACTGCATATGCCTCAAGGCCATGTAGTGATACCTATGTCTTGCTCCATAAGCCAACCAACAACACTGCTCTTCCTATTCTATACTTAATTTTCTTTTCCACAAAGTGGTCATTCCATTTCCTATAAATATCCCGACCTTATGGTATCCTTTCTCTTCTATGCATACTTGGTGCATGGTCTTCAATAAAGGTTTTACTTTAATAACTTTCAATAAGTGATTCAATAATACCCCATTACACCGTACTAACAAATGACACTCATCATACCTTAGCATGCCCGGATTGCCAGTTCTACCCAACCACACCTTCTGTCCTTGTGTCCCCCCACTTTCATATGCTAAATAGTAATACATGCAAAAAGATCTTTTGATGGACAGAATGCAGAACAATGTCATACATTCACCCCAGTACAGAGATCTGGGCCTAAATCTATCGTTTTTTTGCTCACCATGCCATTCCAGTTTGGACCCAGCCTATGCAAATCAGTCGTGACCCTGCACCCAATGGGAACAGTCCAGCCCGAACTGCCAGGCCAGGTCCTCCCTGGACTGGAAACAAGCATCCTAGGACTGGTTTCGGCGTTTCACCCCTCTTCAGCCAGTATAGCTTGATTCCAGTGGCATGGAAAGCACGGGACCCACGTCTGAGCATACCCGTCCCACTCAGGGTGACAAATGCAAGAAGAACATACCTCTCATTTACATACAACAGTGTGCTAACCACTGAAATCTATCATCTCTTTTCAAACTCCACTACAATGTACTAACCAGTGATACCTATCATCCATTGACAGACCACATTTCCCTGTACTAACCAGTTAGACCCTTGCCCCTTTCAGTGCCCCATACTACTTTGCTGTCCTGCAGGGCCGGACTGGCCGTAGTGGGCACTGGGCACTTCCCCAGTGGGCTGCCAGGGTGGGGGCCAGTTTTGGGGCCCTGGGGGTCCATTTCAGTACTGGGGGCCGGCAATTTTAGCCAACTGTAACAACATTGTCCGAAACCAGCCCTGGCAAACAGCTCGGCCGCACCCTCACCCTTCCCCCAGGGGGGCCAGCCGAGCAGTTTGCCAGGGCCGGTTTCGGTTCCCAGTCAGGCCCTGCTGACCTGTGACACTTTTGCCCCTTTCCATACCATCCTTCCCTCTGCAAACTTACAACACTTTATCATCCTTTTGCATGCCACAGTTCCCTGTGCTAAACAGAGGCACCTCTCATCCATTTCTATTCTGTATACCCACTTCCCTTTCCAAAGTACTAACAGGTCTCACTTTTTCCCTGCCGTATTTTTCTTTTTTAACCACTGACACCTCTGACCCCTTTCTGTACTCTGCATCCCTGTGCTAACCCGTGATACCCCTCGCCCAATTCCTCACCATAAATCCATGATGGAACCAAAATCAGCCTAGGAAACGATATTCAGGCCAGAAACTCAATGTAGGGGTTGCAAGTACAATGGGGTCTTACTGGCCATGGTTAGGTCACAGCAGCTCATCCTGCTCTCAAAGCAGTCCTCTTCCGGGCAGACTACAGTGGAAATACCGGATTGACAGAATGGCCAGTTCAGCCTTCGGAGAAAATGAAATAAAGCAACATTTGTGCCAGATCTGCTTTCTTCCAGATCTGTGCTTTGGACCCCTCAAGGGTTAGTGCTACACAAATGACAATTCAATACAATATCATTCTCTCTCTCTCTCTATCTCTCTCTCTCTTTCTCTCTCTGTCTCTCTCTCTCTCTCTCCATTACATTCTGATGCAATCTTGCTCTCTCTGTCTTTTGTTGAAGTTAAAGTGTGGTGAATGTCCTCTGCTGTGTATTTGTAGATGTAGTGGAATGTTACAAGTGGGCCTTTAATCCCTGTTGATCTATTTCCAGGCACTTTAAGTAGCTACCCATGGCCCCAAGGTTACGTGGTATAGACAGGTTGCAAACTATACAATAACTACCAGCACTGTGCAGTAACAGCCCACCAGTACTGTACAATTATGCAATAAACCCCACAGAATGAAGAAATACTGTGCGGGCCTCGGTTTACCAGGAAATCTTCTGCATGGTACTGGTTTTTCAGTGGGGTTTAACACACACATTTATTACATGAGAAGCCATGCAAAGACAAAAAAAATACTGTACGCGTAAAGAACTCAGTGGTTGAAGAGTGCAGGATGTATTGGGAATAACGTTTCTTAATTTAACAGTAAACTTCCCATTTTGTGGGGGAAAATAGCAACCATTCCAGATGGATAATGTCAATCTTCAGTTGCCTATGTCTCAAAGAGAAAGGAGGGGCTGCCTCCTGTTCTCTTAAGCCATGGTAGAGGCAAGCAGTGAAGAAAGAAACTAGTTTCTCACCAGCTAGACTGCCTTCTACTGAATACATGTGATTTTGTGCATGAAATTGGTTAATCCACAAATATAAAGGCTGCTTGGGGGGCAGAGTTTTAATTGATGGAGCCATTAGAGGTTCTAAGTGGATCTGACTATAATGTGAGCAAATAAGTAATTGTATTACATTCTGTTGAAAAGAAACACAAGGATGTTATGGATAATGAGGTGAGTGAAGGGCTGGGTGGTTTCAAGTTTCTGTCTTCAATCAACCTTTCAATCTGTTTGGAGGAGCATGTTACTTCAGAAAACTCACCAGTGACAAATCTTGCCCCTTTTCCCACGCCATCCTTTTGCTGCCACCTTCAACTGGCCATTCCAATTTTTTGCTTTATCCCTCTTCCCTGGAAACTTGTAGTTCAACCATACTCACATAGTCTATTTTATTAGTCTTTGGCAGTGCTTGATTTCTAAAAGAATAAGTGCACAGACCCCAAGTTGTCCTTAGTAGGCCGTTGCCGGTGCTATTGAATGTCGGTGTGACAAATACTAAGGCAACTTAGCCTTAAATCCAATTCATACCTCGAATCCACAACCAGACACTCACTATCTATTTTCCTCACTCTTGCAGGTTCCTTCTTCCTACCTTTGTTACTGTTTTTTCATTGTCTTCCTCTTCTTTTCTCATTTTGTGTTTTTTCTTGCTCTGTATCAAAGTCTGATGGGGAAACATTTTTGCCAGTCTCCAAAAATAAAAAAAGAACAATTGATGGACAGAATGCAGAACAATGTCATACATTCACCCCAGTACAGAGATCTGGGCGTAGATCAATTGTTTTTTTGCTCACCATGCCATTCCAGTTTGAACCCAGCCGTGTGCAAATCAGTCTTGACCCTGTGCCCAATGGGAACATGCCAGCCCGAACTGCCAGGCCAGGTCCTCCCTGGACTGGAAACAAGCATCCTAGGACCGGTTTCGGGGGTTCACCCCACATCAGCCAGGATAGCTTGACTCCAGTGGCATGGAGAGCACAGGACCCACGTCTGGGTATACCCGTCCCACTCGGGTGATAAATACAAAAAGAACAATTGATGGACAGAATGCAGAACAATGTCATACATTCAGCCCAGTACAGGGATCTGGGCCTAAATCCATGGATTTTTTGAACACCATGCCATTACAGTTTGAACCCAGCCATATGCAAATCAGTCTTCAAAAATATGCGCAGAAGGACCCCACATGTAACCACCAGCTCAAATTAAGCATTGGACTTTGATTCACTATTGCTTCCTTATAGGCCCTGTCTTTTGAGGAATTGCTGATACTATGAAAATCAACAAGAAACCCTGATGAACAAGGGTAGACAAAAGTGGCGTAATTCTCATTAGTATAATTACTCGTATTACTGCAAAATTGTACATAATTATTTGTAATTAAGTGAGACGCGTGATCCAGCATTTAGCACTATTTTCTTAGCGAAAATGCATTCTTGCACCCAAAGTGGACCCGAGGATACATTTTGCACTAAGAAAATAGCCCTAAATGCTACAGGACAAGCACAGCAGTAGCCAGCAGCCGTGGCCCGTGCAGGTGAGAGCAGTGAGCTGGATGGAAGGGGATTTCGACAGACGATGATTAGGGGAAATAAAATAAATAATTAATTTCCCTTCGTCATCTGTCGAAATCCCCCCCCCCCACCCATCCCCATGACCCAAAGCTCTTACCTGCACAGGCCGCGGGCAGAGACGTTTTAAGGCATGGGCAAAGTGGGCTCTGGCTGAGGGACCCAGCCTTTCAGGGTCCCCCCCCCCCCTGTCGGCTGAGAGTCTTGCCCTAATGACCTTGAATAATTTTTAGAAACAGATTGTTGTAAATAGCATTTTTCTATCATTTATTTTTAATGTGTGAGAGTCTATTACAGACATTTCGCAGACAAAATGTGTTTATGTTTTATGCAACATCCATGGAAAAAGTTTCTTTTAGATCAAATCAGGACCCCAATTATGAGAAATGGGAAGGTTCTGCAGAGATTATTTGCAGTATTATTAGTGAGCTGCTGCTGTGTTACAATACTAAAAACACACATCACTATCCCTGAACATCAGATGTACACATATTTAGAATTTGACTAAAGAAGATATGAAAAAGCTGACACTGGATCATAAAGTTAAAGCTGTTGCGAAAAGGGGTCCCCAAATTCCTTAAAACATCCCTGGCCCCGGCTGGTAGCCAGTAGCCGCTTATTGGATGCCCATGTGCTGCTGCAGAAAGATATTTGCCCTAATTTACTCTTAATTACGCAAGTTGGCATAGTTGCATGATTTAGCATCACTAAAGTAAAATAAGTGTATTACTCTAAATGAAGAATGCACAGGTTCTGGGAATGATGGCACTGCACTCACTGCAGTACCACACCCCCTACTGTGTGTCTGCCCACACTGCCTAAGAGAAAGCACACCTCAATTAGACCTGTGCGTGTTAAAGGCGCGCGCGTGATCTCACCAGCGAGGGGCCTTTTGTTATGGGCTCGGCTAGAAATGCTTTTTAAGTGTACCCCTGGTTCCAGCCTCAGACACGAAAGGAGGCTGCGCAAGGAAGCTTTCCTGGCGCAGCCTTTGATCTTCATCAGCCTCGGATCACAGGTTCCATGTGCTTAAAACTTACTCGGTTTATCCAGCGCTGCAGGAGACAGAGCCCGAGCAGCTCAGATCACGGCTAATTCCCCCGGGGAAGTGATTTCAAACTATTCTGCGCAGCTGGGACCTTTTTTTCAAGTCTGAACATAAAGAGGACACGTTTAGTTAGAACTCGGGCTTTCATATTCGCGCCGCCTTTACAAAGGCAAATAGCGGATACCACGGAGCTGATTTTTTACAGCGTTTCTTCTGACGTGCAGCCCTTACTGCAGGCACGGTGCGCCCAGGAAGAAAGCACTTTTAACTTTTAAAGGATCTTCACGAGCCCATAATAGAATATTTTACGAAAAATAAATGTTCAACATTTGTGAAGGCTGAAAGTAGGTCCAGGAACTTTTTAGAATCAGGCATCCGTCCACCATCCATCAGTAGCCTCGTCGCCACTCTTATACCAATATTCAGCTCGTAGACGAAGTCGCTCATCTCCCTGCCATCACCACAGGACAGCTCAATGCTGCCAACATACAAGCTTCTAGCACAAGAGAATAACTTAAATTCCACATCAGAAGAGTCAGCAGTGTGACTATTGAACCTCCTGTCACCAGCAGCCCAGGGGCCACAGAACAGGACTATCCTTTTATGCGTGGAGTTCTCTGCTCCGACTATGGAGTCTCTGCACTCCTCAAATGACTATTAAAATGCAGTTTTGTGAATACTGAAAAAGCGTAAAATTACACAAACATGTAAATTTACGTTTGTGAATCAGGCCTGAGTTTGTAAGCTGGCTCAGCTCTCAGAGCCCATATCTTTTATTCACTCACGCCATAAACAATTTCAAGATTTGTTCCTTTAATTTACTGTACAGGAATGGAATTGTGATTTCTGAACCAAGGTTTTTAATAAGGAAACAGATAAGAATCTGCATTTTGAGAGTGCAGATCCATGCTCACTGAGGGAAAACCTACAATTTGATCAGTTATTTAGAATAAGGTGAAATTGCATCATTGTCTGTGACTTTGAAGTGGAGGCTGGGGCATTCTGTAATAAACCATCTGCACGAAATTACCCCCCAAAAACTCTTAAAAGGGCAAGCAAGAACTCTCATAATAACAATAGGGATACCCTACTGGAGTAACCTTCACAACTGATTTGTGTCACCACATAATAAGTGTTTGATGTATTAAATAAGGAGGAAAAAGAAAACAATTAATAGATTCTGATGACACTAAACTCAAAGAAATTATTGCTAAAAATAACATATTTTCCTTCAAAACGTTAAAGGAATTTAAGTAGTGCACACATGGCCCCTATAGGAAATATGCTCTTTCTGCAGCATCACCTTGGATTTTGTCACCTTTTGCTAGATCCTATAGTTTTGCTGGCCGGAGAACTCTGAGCATTTTACCCTGCTAACCAGGGATAAATTGTCTGTGCTCCTCCTTTCAACATGGTGAAATTAGGATACTGCTAATTGACATGTTTATCTTACCTAAAATCCCTAGTCTATGGTACAAAGTATTCACAGGGACTGTATGTTACGTTTTTACTCATGAACTGCAACACCCAATGTGCCCTCCCACTACAGTGACAGTGCAAACATGGCTGCAGGCCTACTATTTGTGCCTGGCTGTTTCAATTTTAAACTTTAAATTTGACCTTTCAAAATAACCAAATTTGACAGGTAAAAAACCTTCTTTTTAAATATGTATAAGTCACCCCTATGTAGACCTTATTGCCCCAAAGGCAGTCTGCATAGTATTTAAAAGTAGGACAAGTAGGTACTTAATCTTAAACATGGCCTTTCTGTGAAAAAGCCCAAAAGTTATATTCAATGTATCAACCTGGATTCTTCATAGGGAAACACTGGGTTATATTTTTATAGCTGTTAAAATTCCAATTCAAGTCTGTTTTTTGATAAATATTAATACAACTTTTCCTGCCTAAATCCTCTTGAAGCCCATTTGCATTTGTTGCCGTTGCTTCTGCCAACATGTAATTAGCATTTGAATAGGCTTAAATGGACGTGAAATGCCTTCCAGGAGTGAACAGTAGACTGAACGCAGTGGAAAGAGATGACTCCTCTGAATCTGACAGAATATGCAAGGTTGGCCTGTGGGCATCATTTTGACATTGTAGTGTCATATCCTGCTGGAGTTTCAAATTCAGCGTGACAGCTCTGTTGGGGTTTTACATAAAACACTTGGGACACATTTCACCAAACAATTCTTGTGTATTCTCTGTCTGATTGCTGAAAAACCCTCCTTTGTTCTACCAGACATCTGTCTCTGAGTTTAGTGTAGGTACAGTCACAGTCCAAAACTGTATGATAGTGTTTGATATGGGAGGATTCTAGGAATCCTATAGTACATTCCCAACACACACACACACACACACACAGCCCTCACAGCTCAAGTATAGAGTGGCCAAATACTTCCTCCATCTTGAAAATGCCCAAAATGGGTAGGCTTGGCTCCCAGAAATTTTAAACCATTGGTTAGGGTGTGCCCAGGAGTCATTCAAACCTACTATCTTGTGCAAGGCATAAACTTGGCATCTCCAGCCATCCTCTTCAGCAAGGGCATAGCCAGAGAATGAAACTACCCCTAATAGGAAAGAAATATCTGATGGCACCAAGCAAGGGAAGAACATGAGCCTCAACCTCTCTAGAAGAGCTCCACATTCTCTTACATTCAAGCATCTATCCATACATTGCTCCCACTTAAATGTTCGAGTAGAATCCATCTCACAGCTTCTGGCGGAGGCTATGCTTTTTACGTTCAAAATAAATAGCATTTCTACTTTGCATGGCCTACTCTTGTATCGTCCACCCAAACCTAGAGCAGCTTTCACTCAAGCTCTTCAGACTTTTCTTGTATCATGCCTAGAATCCCTCACGTTTACTATTCTAGGTGATTTTAATTTCCACCTGGAACTAAATAATAACACAGACATTATAGGGCTACTTGATAACCTGGCAGCTCATGGCCTAACTCAAATTGTGTCTGAACCCACTCACTTAGCCGGTCACACACTTAATGGCATATTTACTAACAACCCCGACATTACACTGATCAAAACTTCCGTACTACCCTGGACCCACCATAAGGCTGTATATTTCAAAATTAAGATTATCCAGCCCAACCATCCGATCTTAAACACACCATCCGTTGTAAAAAATTGATCATGGAATAATATACAAAGGAACAAATTAGAACAGTCCCTTGACATATGCCCTCCCTCATTGGTCACTGATAACAATGACGCAGTTTACCAGTTTGAGAATTGGATCAGAACAGCAGTCAATCATGTAGCTCCAGAAAAAACTATCAGAGCAAGAAGTTCCCAGATCTTAAAAGCATAAAGGCCAAATGTAGGAGAATCGAACGAATATGGAGGTCTGACTATAGTAAGGAGCATAATTTGTAATGTAATCTAGCCTTAGAACAATACAAGGGGGGGGCATCATAAAAGCCAAAATAGGCTATTTTACAGCAAAAATGTTCACATGACAAAAACAAACTTAAAACAGACATTATCGAACGCATGGAACAGGAGGATTGGGAAAAGGTTCTAGAAGACATCAATGGTAGACTGGACACCCATGCCAGAGAAGTCCACGAACGGAAGATTCGGAAATTTAAACGCGACACCATTGACTATAAATTAGATGAAATTTACTCTTGGGCAGATACTTATGCCCAAAATCGCTTTTTCAGAAAATCCCAGCACCACTTCATCCGAAGAAAGCGTTGTTAATGATCAAGACATGTCACTACAACGTCCTCCGGCTCATAGTACCACTAAACCAACCAGGAGTAAGACCACAGCGGAAGCTACCACTGCTATGCCACAACCATCTTTTTTGGCTGAGGGACACTCCTCAAACCTCCCACCAGATACAAACATCAGACTACCAGACAACGCATCCGCAGGGGAAAAATAAAAAAAAACATTAGAGACGGGCAGGCCACAGAGACATCCGAAGAAACCAATTCCTTAGTGATGAATATTTCAAAGAGGAAATTAAGCTTGGAAGAAACAAGGGTGCTGAACAAAGGAACCTCATTTGTTCCAACTTATACTTCTAACCAACTTGAGACTGAAATATCCTTATTTAAATTCATGCGCAATCTCAGATTGAAATGGTTCTTTTTTGTCAACACCACCACTGAGGCACATGAGAAACAGATAGAACACTTTCGTCCGAAAAGCAAATTCATGTCACCATTGTCACATAAGTCTTTAGATAGTTTTGAACTTTTGGTCAAAAAGGACCTGGAAAACATCAAATATATAAAACCCAAACACACAAATTTGTCCAAAAAGGAATTACGTATTATTCACAACTTAAGACAAGACCAAACCATTATATTCCAACCTGCCGACAAAGGGGGAGCCCTAGTCATCCTCGACACGGAATATTATGAGCACAGTATCGACATTCACGTAAATGACACAGACACGTATATCAGGTTGGACATGGACCCTACCAGAGAACTTTTGGTCCTACTCAGGATGATCCTGCAGAGAAGCATGACAATGGCATAATCACGGAGAATACCCGGAAATTTCTACTAGTTGACACACCCAGAATAACGCACATATATATGTTGCCGAAGATACATAAACATGCCACTAATCCACCCTTTAGACCAATAGTGGCAGGATGCGGATCGATACATGAACCAATTGGACAATTTCTTGATTATCACTTACAACCACTGGTACAATCATGGGAAACTTATGTTAAAGACACTACAGACTGTCTTGTGAAATTAGAAACCATACGCCACCTGATCACTGAAAATGTTCTATTATGCACTATAGATGTAGTTGCCTTATACACATCTATTGCTCAAAACGAAGGACTCGAGGCTGTGGAGTGGAGACTATTACAATCAGCCATTGCTGAGGCAGCTAATAACTCCTCTAAGGAGCTTTTCAAATCCGTCCAAGTTTTACCTAAGCCGCAGCAGGTCAATCAGTTTAGGCCTGATCAAGCCTTCTGTAATAAGATGGCTATTTTTTTTCAAACTAAGGTGCAAATAATCTACAGCGACCTCCTTAATACAGCTCATATTGCTGACAAATGTAATAGGCCGCCTTCTGAGGAGAAGGCTTTCAGAGCCAACTAATGAGTTTCCGGACCCTTGCATGAGAGAAAGTGATTATTCTACTCTTATCAACTAAATCAGGATAACCTAATGATCCCTGCCCCTCGACCATTCTACACCTGGTCTCTGTAAAGATTAGCTCCCATCTAACTCCCCTTCTGAACAAAGTTGTAGAGTCAGGGATTTATCCCTGTGCTTGGAATAAAGCATGTATCAGGCCTATCCTGAAAAAGTCTGCCCTGGATCCTACCGAGATCAAAAATTATCAACCTATTTCATGCTTGACAATAGCAGCCCAAATCCTCGAAAAAACAGTGAACAGGGAGCTAACTCAATATCTTGACTCCAATAATCTGTTCGAATCCAGTCAGCATGGCTTTCGATCATGTCATTCTACAGAGTCTGCTTTGATTATGGCGACTGAGGAGATTCGCAGACAGGTGGATGGGGGGCAGAGCTGTCCTTATCCTTTTAGACCTATCAGCAGCATTTAACACCGTGAATCATACGGTGTTAGTGCGGCGGCTGAAGGCTGTGGGGATTGGGGATACAGCTCTGGCCCTCCTCTCCTCCTTTCTAGCTTCCATGGAGCAGAACATACACTAGGAAAATTTGCAATCTGACACATTTCATCTTCCGTGCGGGGTGCCTCAGGGATGCGCCTTGTCACCGACAATATTTAATATCTATGTCACTCCACTGGCTAGACTCATCAGAGAGCATGGTTTTACTTTGGAATCATATGCGGACGACTCTCAGTTTGTCATATCTGTATCTAAACATCCGGAGGCCACTGCTATTACATTTCATACCTGTCTGACCGAAATCATGAGCTGGATGAGTCAAAACTTTCTTAAGATTACCACCGATAAAATGGAGGTTATGGAGTTTGGCAAGGGCCAATCCCTGTGGAATCAAACTTGGTGGCCAATTAAGGCTGGTGAATGTCCCTGTCCGACAGCTAAGGGCAGGAATCTAGTTGTGATCTTCGATAATCAGCTAAAGATCGCACGTCAGACTAACCACCTAACATCCTTGTGTTTCTTTTTATTGAAGATCTTACAAAAGATTTTCCCCTTCATTCCCCAGGAACTCAGGAAAACTGTGGTAGTATCTCTTATTCTCTCAAAAATAGACTACTGCAATGCACTCTTTCTGGGCATTGACAAGGTGCAGAGGACTAAATTACAATTGTTACAAAATGCCGCTGCATGATTGTTATTAAACACTCCTAAAGGCCATCGAACCTCTGCTGGTATGAGGTCAATACACTGGCTCCCTATCCAGCAACAAGTGGAATTTAAGGCCCTCTGTCTGGTTCATAAGGCACTATATGGAGGAGGTGCTGTTGATATTCAGAAAGTGTTTTTATGGTACATTCCCACAAGAAATCTTAGATCCACCAATGCAGGTCTCGTACAAATCTCCAAAATTCGCAGAAAAAGATGGGCCGGTAGGAGTCTATCACATTGTGCAGCTAAATTGTGGAAGAAGATGCCAATTGCTATGAGACTACAGTCAAACAGGCAGCATTTTAGGAAATTGCTAAAATCCTGGTTGTTCCCCTCTAACTAAGTCGCCCGATTTATCGGAGCAGTCCCTCCTCACACTTCTCAGCGCCAAGACGCAGCGGCAATCAAGTGCTTTATAAACATATTTTATATTATCTTATCTTTATCTTATTCATCCTTTCACCCTTCCACCTGCCCATTGATATCCACCATTTCACCTTTTCATTCTGTCATCCCTTCATTCTTTCATCCATCATGCAATCATTTACCATTCTATCCATCCATTGGCCATTTCATATATTCACTTGTTCACACATCTAACATCTATGCATGCATCCATCCATACAGTCATTTATTCATGCATCCATCGATTTATCCTTTTGTCCCACTCTTTATCCATCTCTCAGAATTCCATTTACTTTGCCATCCATCCATACACTCAGACTTTCAATTACTACACCATCCATCCATCCATCCATCAACCTATCCATCCATCCATCCATCCATCCATCCATCCATCCATCCATCCATCCATCCATCTATCCTCTCAGATTTCCATTTATTCTCCATCCTTTCACCCACCCATCCAGCCATTCTCTTGGATTTCCATTTGCTCTGCTGTCCTTTCAAATCTCTACATCCTCTCAGATTTAGATTTACTCTGCTATCCTTTCACACAATGATCCATCCATTCATCCTCCCTGATTTTCATTTCCATTTACACATCCATCCAGCCATCATCTCACATTTCTATTTAATCTGCTGTACTTTCATCCATCCATCCATCCTCTCACATTTCCATCTATCTCCATTGGTCCATCCAACCATTGATCCTCCCATCCATCATCCACCCATCCATCCATTGATCCATCCAGCCATCCTCTGATTTTTCCATTCACTTAACAATCCTTTCACCCATCCCTTCATCAATTCATCCTCTTAAATATCCATTTACTCTGACATCGATTCACCTATATCATCCATCCATTGATCCATCCATTCTCTCAGATTCCCATTTACTCTGCTTTCCTTTCACCCTTTGAACCATCCTTTCCAATTTCCATTTACTCTGCAATCTATCTGTCTATCCACTCATCCATCGCTCAATACGTCCCTCCATTTGTCTGTCCATCTACCATCTTTTCCCCAACCACTCAGCCATCCATCTTCTCAGATTTCCATTTATTTTGCCATCCATCCACCTATCTACTCATTTATCAATCCATCCTCTTAGATTTTGAAGTACTGTGCATCCTTTCACCCACCTACCCAGCCATTATCTCAGCTTTCCGTTTACTCTGCCAGCCTTTCAAATCCATCCATCCTCTCAGATTTAGATTTTCTCTGCTATCCTTTCACATAACAATCCATCTATTCATCCTCTCTCATTTCCATGCATTCTGCCATCCATCCAGCCATCGTATCCTATTTCTATTTAATGTGCTGTCATTTTATCCATCCATCCATCTTCTCAGATTTCCACTTACTTTGCCATCCATCCATACTCTTAGATGTTCATGTATCCATCCATGCATCCATCCATCCTTTGAGTTTTCCACTCCCTCATTCTTTCGCCCATCTTCTCTTCCTCTTAGATTGACGCTTACTCTGCCATCTTCTCACCCAACTACCCATCCATCCTCTCAATTCTCCATCTACTCTGCCACCCTTACAACCATGCCCATCCATCTACCCTGATTTCAATTCACTGTACATCCACCCATCTACCCATTGACTCACCCACTCATCCTTTCACCCACCCATCTCCTAAACCACTCATAAATCCATATTTGTATCCACCCATCCAGCTGTCCTTTCTCCCACCTATCCCTTAATTCACCCTTCTATCCTTTCACCCACTCTTCCATCCCTCCATCCATTCACCCCAACCATACTGTCACTCACTCACCCATTGTTTCACCCAATAATCATTTCATCCCTCATTCTTTCACTCACTCATCATCCATACTTTCACCCACTCAAGCATCCACTCATTCCCCCTTCTTTCCCCTTTTCTATAAGCTCATCCTTCGTTTGTTAACTATGAACTTTTATCTCCAAGTTGCAGATAAAAGAGGTCCATAAAAACCCCCATCCCCACTATAGCTGCTAAAGCAAGTGGTTCACAATGCACCGGCTCTTCAGAATTCTCTTGGATCTATGGAAGATCACGAGAGGACTGAATCTGCTGTCTGAGACCGGAGAAGATCCTAGAAGCCTGAACCTGCTCTCCCTCTTGTAACCAGGACAAAGAAGTGGACTTAAAGGGTCATAACCTCATCACCAAATTAACCAGGTGTATCCGACCTGTGCTTCATCTCGGACAGCATGAAATAGCGCCTAGGTCCCAGGTTACTATGGCTATTGATTATCATTGACACTTAGTGCTTCTTGGTGCTATTCCTACTCAAAACTTTAAAACTGACATCTCATCTGTCATTTTGTCTAATAAATGTATTATTGATTTCATTGAACTCTAATTTTCTAATTCATCAGGGATTTTTATAATTTTTCTATTTCAAGTTTATTACTGTTTTGATACTGCATAAATACTTTATGCATAGTCCTAAATTAAGCCTACCTGCTCTGTGCCATAGGTACCAGAAGTTTGCGTTCAGGTTAATTTAGTGAGTTTAAGGGTGCTCTCTGCCAATTATTCATTAAGGTGGGTAGTCACCCACCCAAAAATAATAATTCAGTTTCTTACAAACACATAACAGAAGTTCCAAAGAAAGTAACTTATGGGGTCTACTCCTTTGTATGGCCATTTTCCCTGTAGACAGTGTTCTGTATGTAGATTCACGAAAACCACCAAAATGCTTGACCTTTACCTCAGCACACTATGGAAACTAAAGAATCACAGAGGCGTGGCAATGGAAGTAACGAAGATGGCCACAATCTTGTGAGGCTGCGGCGGTCGTGGCCTGCATCTGCAATGAATCTCTGCCATCATTGCCCTTAACTCACAGTCAGTGTCTGATACAACACCTTTGCTGACCACCTTTATCAAGCCAGAAAGCCTGTGCAGCCCGGTGCAGCCTCAAAGGTCCCGCAGCGGCAGGGGCCATGGGTGGGCCTGAGGCAAGGATCATCCAAGATCTCACTGCAGCCTGGAGGTGTGTTCTAGAGCAGGGTCAGGAACTGTGTAGCCCTGATGACGCATTGCTGCTATCCATCGATGTTGTTATCCCAGCAGCGGCAGGCCTACACCTGCAACGTACTGCAGCTCCGGCCCCCCATACCACTGCAGGACGGGCTGTTGAGTTGTGACTCCCAGGGGGGTGCTGTTCCCTTTGCGGACTTATATAATTTCCCAGCCAGCCATCACTGACATTTAGGGTCTTACCAATCCCTGGACCTTGCCACTCAGGATGCCCCGGTCACCGGGCAGTGGCACCTGGCAGCTCCGTGTCCCCTGGGCAGGGCCTTATCTCCATGCTCCGCCCTGCTGGACACCACAGGCCCTTGACTGCTTACCACGCTCCCTGCTAGGATGCTCCAACCCACTGCTACATCACTCGGTGCATCAAGGGCCCTTGTATAAATAGCCGTGAATGCAGGAGAGGCACTCAGACTCATCTACCACAATGCTTGAAAATTCCCGCCTGTACTGCTCTCCTCCTGCATGGCAACTTGGTGCATCCCACAGTCTCAAGACCCATATCCCTGCTGTTCAGTACCCTGGCACTGCCTACCTTCCAGTGGCTCCTCCTAGGGATCCCTCAATGCTGCTTGTATTCTACTACTCCAGCAAACCATTTTGCTCTGCTTCCCACTGGCTGCACCTCTGCCGTGCAGGGGGCCTGGCCGGACAGACTCTTCCGGGGGGTCTCCCTTTGCACTAGTACATCACCACTGACTAGCTCAATAGCCTGCTGCTCCCCAGTCTTCTTAATGTCTTTGCACATCACCAGTGTTTATGGGCCGCATCAGCCGTAAGCAGCGCAGCTTGCTCTTTGAACAGACCAAGCCAGCGAGGCACCATGGCTCCCACTCACCCTGGACTAGGAATCCAGAGCTGACATCGCTTTCGGCACGTCCGCAGTCATGGCAGAGCTCAAGGCCGGGTTCCATGCCACGGAAACTCACTTTTACACCTTGGTTGGCTGAATTGACCGATTGAGGGAGCGCGTAAATTCCCAAGGTCCCCAATGGAGTGGCAAGGCCCTGGGGGATGGGGTCCCTGGGGCCATAAGTTGCCCGGCAGGGGGGCCACTCGGCCCCCCTCCCTCAATCAATATATTTATTTATATGAGGCACAGCCCCGGGGGATGGGGTCCCCGGGGCCCCTTAAGGCCTAAGGAGGGGGGCCACGTAGCCCCCCTCCTTTAAAAATAATTTAAAAAAAAATCAAAATGTGGCCATGCCCCGGGGAATGGGGTCCCCGGAGCCGAAATTGGCCTCGGGAGGGGGGCTACGCGACCCCCTTCCCGTTTTGTTTTGTTTTTTTATTAAAAAGCAGGCCTTGGGGAATGGGGTCCCTAGGGCCCCAAATAATTTTAAAGGAGGGGGGCCACACAGCCCCCCTTGTAAGAATTAAAATAAAAAAAGCTGACATTGCAGCGGAGGCCACGCCCCATAACTGCAGAACTCAGCAAACGCACCCCCTTGCGCGTTGCAGGTGGAGGAATTACTTTCCCTTGAATACTGAGGGTCCCTGGGGGCCAACTAGCCTACCAGGTACCTCCAATATGCGCCAGGGTGCTGCATTGCAAAGAGGTGTTCATAGGCCATGCCCCTTTTCACACCTCTCTGCAACGCAGCTATGTGGCGCTTACTGGAGGTTCCTGGTGGGCTAGTTGGCCCCCAGGGACCCTCAGGACTCAAGGAGAATTAATCCCCCAATTTACAACGCGCCAGGGGGTGCGTTTGCAGAGTGGTGAAGGGAGGGGGTGGGACTGATGTGACATGTGTGTACTATCCAATCACTCCGCCAAAACCCAAGCACTTATAAATTCACTATGCACTCTACTTGCAGTACTCTAATCATCCAGTCAGTACTCATGCACTCATGCAATGACCCATGCACTAACACATGCACTGCTACAATACCCTGAGCACTACCCATGCAGTCCAGCCATCGCCCTGTCAGTACCCATGCACTCCTTCAATCTCCCAGCCAGCACCATGTACTTATCCATTCACTCCACCAAAACCCAAGCACTTATAAATTCACCATGCACTCTCCTTGCAGTACTCTAATCTTCCAGTCAGTACCCATGTACTCATGGAATGGCCCAGGCTCTAACACATGCACTGCTATAATTCCCTAAGCACTTCCCATACCTCAAACCACCTACACACTACTGATTCACTCCTCCAATTACCCAGGTAGTACCCGTGCACACCAGAAATCCCTTTGTCACTACCCATGCACTCCGCCAAAACCCAAGCAGTTATAAAAAAACATGCAATGTCCTTGCAGCACTCTAATCATCCAGTCACTACCCATGTACTCATGCAATGATCCGGTCACTAACACATGCACTGTTGCAATCCATTGAGGACTACCTATGTAGTCCAGTAATCTCCCTGGTACTACCTATGCAGTCCTCCAATCACCCAGCCAGTCCTATGTCCTTATCCAATCACTACGCCAAAACCCAAGCACTTATAAATTCACCATGCACTCTCCTCGCAGTACTCTAATCATCCAGTCACTACCCATGTAGTCATGCAATGATCCAGGCACTAACACATGCACTGCTACAATCCCTGTGTACTACCCATGCAGTCCTCTAACCACCTACACACTTCTCATTCGCTCCTTCAATTCCCCTGGTAGTACCCATACAGTCCAGCAATCACCCTGTCACTCCCCGTGCAGTCCTCCAGTCACGCAGCCACTACCATGTACTAATCCAAACACTCCGCCAATACCTAAGCACTTATAAATTCACTCAGGCACTCTCCTTGCAGTATTCTAATCTTTCAGTTAGTAGCTATGTACTCATGCAATGATCCAGGCACTAACTGATCACTGTTACAATCCCATATGCCCTACCCATTCAGTCCTGTACCCACTTACACACTTCTCGTTTGCTCCTTCAATTCCACAGGTAACACCCATGCAGTCCCGCAATCACACTGTCACTCCCTGTGCACTCCTCCAGTCACCCAGCCACTACCATGTACTAATCCAAACAGTCCTCCAATAGCCAAGCACTTATAAGTTCACCACGCACTCTCCTTGCAGTACTTTATTTATCCAATCAGTACCCATGTACTCATGCAATGACCCAGTCACTAACACATGCACTGCTGCCATACCTTGAGGACTACCTATGCAGTCCAGTAATTTCCCTGGTATTATCAATGCAGTCCTCCAATCACCCAGCCAATCCTATGTGTTTATCCAGTCACTGCGCCAAAACCCAAGCACTTATAAAATCACCATGCACTCTCCTTGTAGCACTCTAATCATCCAGTCACTACTCATGTACTCACGCAATGACCCAGGAATTAACTCATGGCAAATACAGAGGAGGACATGCTAATCACAGGGGTACCCCAACGCATAGTTTTCCCTAGTGTATGTAGGTGTTTTCACTGTATTCTAAGTGTCTTTTAGCAGAGCACTGGCTCTAGGCCTGGTTCGTCAGAGTCAGTTACCACCAGTACCCATCACCAAAAAGTTGGGGGCACAGGAGGACTTTCTGCTCCTCTGTTGGATCTTTCTGCACATCACCTCTTCTTCTTGCACTTTTCTTCGTCTTTCTGGACTTCTGTTGCCTCTTTCTGCATTTGTCTTGCTTCTTTCTGTGCTTTTCTTCCTCTTCCTTCACATGTCCTACCTTTGTAGGCATAGTTAGAAATTAGCATTTAAAAAACCTTAGAAATTCACTGAAAAAACCATAGGTTTCAGGGACGTTATATTTAGAAATTTTCATTTTTAATAAACCTTTGAAATTCACTGAAAAAAACAAAAGTTTCAGGGACGTTATAGTTAGAAATTAGCATTTAAAAAACCTTAGAAATTCACTGAAAAAACCATAGGTTTCAGGGACGTTATAGTTAGTTGGAGATTTCACTCATACCACACCATAGAAATTCGGCCGTTATAGCTAGAAGACCTAACTATAACTCGCACCCCCGCAATGCACTGCTGATGACATCACATATTACATTACTCATGACATGCTCAGTGACATCACTGATGACATCACTGATGACATCTTAAATTACATCAGTGATGACATCACTGATGACATCATCCAGTGAATGTGTGTTTCTGTAAAGTATAAAAATATGTTTTTTATATATATATATGCCAAGGTGTATTGAAGTATGAGTGGGTGTATGAGTGTCTGAATGGAAGATTTAGTAGGTGTGTGATTGACTATATAAGTGAGTGATTAAATGTGTCTTACTGAATGCATGTAATTTCTGGCCCCGGGGACCCCATCCCCCAAAGCCTGGCTGCTCCGTTGGGGACCGTGGGGGAGCACCAATGCCCCCACAGTCCCTGCCAGCTTCCTGCCTCCTGCGAGAGCCAGCATTGCTTTTCCACAAGGGGAGCTGCTGGCATGCAGCTCCCCTTGTGGAAAAGCAATCCTGCTTTGCTTCACTGAAGCGAGATCTTGCTTGAATGAAGCAAAGCAGAGTTTGCTATGGCAGGGCGGGAGCCGCACGGATCCTGCCCTGCCATAGTAAACAGCAGTGTCCCGGGGGTGGGCACCCCGGGACACTGCAGGAGCCATCCCTGATGGGTGGCTTCCCCAGGGCCATCAAGGGCTCCAGGATGGGGGGCTGTGCGGCCCCCCCTCCCAATGTTTAAAGCCCTGGGGAGGTGGTGGTCCCCAGGGCTCGGGGGTCCGTAACTGACCCCCACATTTGAATTCAGAGTGCCCCGGGGAGGTGGTGGTCCCCGTGGCTTGGAGGGGCCCGCAAGTCCCCCCCACCCTTATTTAATGAAGCTCCAGGGAGGGGGAGGTCCCCAGGGCAGCGTGGGGGGTGGGACCCAAATGCATTATTTTTTTTAAAGCCCTGGGGAGGTGGCGGTCCCCGGGGCTGCGGGGTGGCGTGTGCCCCTGGCACATATTCAGTATAGCCCCGGGGAGGTGGCAGTCCCCGGGGCTACAGAGGCCCCCACGTGCCCCCACTATTATTTTTTGACAATGTCCCCGGGACCTGGCCCACCCCTCATTAAAATGAAATGCGAGAGCCAGCGCTTCATTTTTTTTAAAATTCCGGCGGGATTCGTGACCCCAATGTTAATTTCGCCGAAATTATTTTTAAAAATGCTGTTTTGGGCCCTGGGACCCCCTGAGGAGGCCTAGGGAGTCAGGGTGTTTCTACCCTGCCCCCTTTTCTTGTTGTACCGAGTCACAAGATGGCTGCCAACACTTCCTGGTTTGGAGTGTTGGCAGCCAATCAGAGTGAAGCTCCTGCCTGGGAGGGTTTGCAAACCCACCGTGCCCACAGATATAGAAACTTTTTCTTTTTCTAATTTCTCATGAATTACTGAACGGATTTACACCATTTAAAAAAAGGTCTCCTTCTGAACCAAGGGCTACCGTTTGCCAATTTGGTGTAATTCCGTTCAGCAGTTCGGGCTGTAGCTTTGTCTAAATTTTCCTAAGGAAATTAACATTGGGAAAACGCGTTTTGGGACCCCCCCTTTTTTCTCGGCCCCCGCTTGACGAATCACCCTGAAACTTTCAAGACAGGACCTGACCGGAGCACCCCACTAGTTTTGAAAATTTTGCGAAGACTCGTCAACTGGCGCCAAAGTTATTGGGAAAAGAAAAAACACGTTTTGTATCGAAACGAGGTCCTAACTATAACTACGTACTGGTGACCTCCAGTAGGAAAGGTATATATATATATATATATATATATATATATATATATATATATAATATCAGCCATGGCCTGTGCAGGTAAGAGTGGTGGGGCGGATTTTGACAGCCGACAACGAGGGGAAAATATATTTAATTATAATTACTTATCAGGCCGCACATCTCTATATATATATTTATATATATATGTTATTTTTAAATAAGGGATAAAGGTACGGTTAGAGGTAAGGGTGTAGTATGTTTAGGGGTGGGTAGGGGCAAGGGGAGATAAGGGTGATTTTAGGGTTGGGGGATGGGTAGAAGTAAAGGAGTAAGGGTTTCTAAGAGTTCAGTAGTAGATAGGCGTAAAGGTGATTTTGGGATGTAGACTAGTGATTAGAGGTAAAGGGGAAGGGTTTAGTAGGGTTCAGAGGTGGTAGACGTAAAGGGAGGTAAGGGGGTTTTAAGGTTCAGGGTTAGGTTGAGGCAAACGGAGGTATGAGTGATATCAGGGTTTTATAAATAACTAGAGGTAAAGAGGGTAATGGTTTCTCAGGGTTCAAAGTAGAGTAGCGGTAAAGTGAGGTGAGTATTTTTTAAGGCATTAGCCCATATACGACAATAATATCAAGTGTTCGTCCTTGATCTTTATTTCATATCTTGTATCTCGAGAAGACTTGTTTGCACTTGAAACACACTTCAGTTCTTTGATGACACAACCAACAGCCACAGTTCTTGCCAACTTTTCTATGTGGGGTAAAAAGCATGCACTATAAAGACTTGCGATGTATCACAATGTGTTGTAGAGGTCAATGTGCTGTGATGCTCACAGGGTAAAGCACTGCTGCTGCCTATGTCATGCCACCTATGGTTGAGGGAGGCTTGGGCTGCTGCCTGTTATGTGCAAGTTGTGTTGATGTGAAAGATGAAAGCGTGTACTGTTGCTGTGCACCCTATGTATGCTGTCTGAAAAAGACTGCTCGCGGCAGCCTCTGCCACACTTCCTTGTGTAAGATATTCTCGTGCCTCTGCAAGTGCAGGTGTGGCTCCTCCATGTGGGCAGAGGAGCATCGCTCAACTTCTTTCTCGCAGTTCGAGAAGCAGAAAAATAAAATGGTATTGTACATACCATTTTATGTTTCTACTTCTCGCACTGCGAGAAAGCAGAGGGTTTGGTTGGTGGCGGGTGGGTGGGGGGGTCTGCTCTAGGGCAGGGGGAGTGGATTGCCCACTGCTGAGGGCACTGACTGTTTGGTCGGCCCTATGGGGCCAACCAAACCCGTCATGCACACTCCACCTTTTCTCCATGTAGGCTGCATGCCATGGAGAAGATGGCTTCCTCATAGAAGCCTGCAGGTTGGCGTCCCAACCAATCACAAAGCTGCCATTGCAGCGTTCTGATTGGCTTAGGGGATGGGAGGGAGGCTGCCTGCTTCCTGTTCCAGAGAAGATGACACGGGACCGACAACGCTGAATTGGGCAGGCGAAGGTAAGTTAACTTTTAACTATTTAAAAATGTTATTTTAAATTAAACCTCTCCCGCATGATCCCCTCCCTGCCCGACTTCCGCCCCCACCCATTCGTAATGCGGCCGCGACTGTGCAAGTGATATGCTTGTGTGTGAGGGAAGTTTGCAGTGCAGCTTTCTAAGAAATTACCCTATGTTGACTTGTCATGATGAAAGCTTGCACTGCTGATGTGTATTTCAAACCTGCTATGTGTCTGTAAGTGACATTTTCAATGCTACGCTTCCTATGCTGTAGCTGGACCATGTTGTCAGAAATGCCTGGTTTGCTAATTCCCGCGCTATGCCAGATTTGTTTGTGTTGGAAGCTTGTTCTGTATCTGTAGGGTCTGAGAGATTCTTCTGCCTCTGATATCCCCACTTTATTGCAAGTGGTGCCTGTGCTGCAACTAGTCTATGGCCTTTAACACAAGTTGCCTGGTTTTATGTATGATAATTATCAAGCACAATCAAAACTAAATACGAGGTGTAAGGAATGCCCTTAAAATGGGGCATAACATGCAGAGTTTGGTGCGTATTCCATTGTAAGCTTTCATTACATGAAAAACTCAAACCACACATGCACAAGCAGTGCATTTCTTTACTATACAATAGATATAGCAGAAGCAAATTAAGTTGACGAATCACCCTGAAATGTTCAGGAGAGGACCTGACCAGAGCGCCCCACTAGTTTTGAAAATTTTGCGAAGATTCGTCAACCGGCACCAAAGTTATTGGGAAAAGAATAAACACTTTTTGAATAGAAGCGAGGTCCTAACTATAACTACCTACTGGCGACCTCCAGTAGGTAAATGACGAATTAGGTCATATATATATATATATATATATATATATATATATATATATATATATATATATATATATATATATATATATCATCAAAGTGCAAAATTACGTGCGCTCTCAGGTAAGTAAACGACACATCCAGGTTGTAGTAGTGATCAGGTTTATTCCATAACGCGTTTCGACTGCGTCCGCAGCCTTGCTCACATGGAACCGTGTAATGGAAAAATGGATGCAAATGTATACACATGACACAACTAGGAGGGCAGTGGAGTCAAAATGGGACTGAGAGAAAGAAGGCGTCCGCCATCTTGGAAAGGTCAACAATGGTAAACATAGTGAAAGGCAAATGCAAAGTAAATACACAATGACGTAATGTAAAAACGACCATCAGTACAATTGCACGAAAGAATATACTCCACTCTTACATATGTGATAGGTCAAATGACCGCAAAAAAGTAAATGGCTCGAAAAACAATAATATATCAATTATCGTAGCACTTGTAGGTGACTCACAGTGAAATTAATGTAAAATGAATACCTAGTGGACATTCGAGCATCGTAATACTGCGTCTAACATGAATGGAAACGCTGGGCCAGTGTGGAAGCACTGCAAAGTAATAGACTTCCGCTGCGCATGGAAAGGTGGCTAAGTAGCCCGACCCATGGGGGGGGAGCGCTGGACCTTTTACAAGATATTGCAATAAAGGATGGTGTGGTGAAAGAGTCAGTGATGGCAAAGTTAACAGAGCCGTGGTTGCCGATTGCAGACCAATGTCATGTCAATGCGCGTTGCACGAAGTGCAAAGTAAACCCAAACAAGGTTCATGGGCTGGCGAGTCCATGATCTGACGTACATGCATAGTGCTCATACAGTGCAAGACATCTGGTCTTTCCAATCACGAGGAATACAATAGGCAGAGTGCCACGATAGGAAACAGGTTAGAAAACAAATTGGAAAGACAGTGATGAGCAAGTGCCCTGGGTCAAGATAACCAAAAACCACTTATCCTGTTGCTCTCAAAGCCCTTCTTGGAGTGTCCAGTTGTGAATCAAGTGCCCCAATTCTCTAAGTGAAGGTGAAGACGTGACTCCGAAGAGAAGGTTAGGCACCTGTGTGGTGATTAGGTGCCTTCCTTATCTCCTGCAATAAAACATGAGATAAACATTAGCTGACAAGTAAGAGAAATGTTCAAATTACCAAGACAGAATAAAACAAACAGGAAGGTACATCCTAAAATTTACAAGACATCCTCAGTAACCTGTCTGAATGTAAGAAATTACGACAAACACGACAGAGTACGAGAGACACAGTAACACCGAGATCGAGGGGCCAGAGAGGACGAGCACGAGGAAGAGGCCGAGTAGACGGAGGAACAGACGGCAACGAATCAGACAACAGTGGCAGAAGAGGCAGAGGAAGGGGGCGTATGGGAAGCAACAAGACGCGCTCCAACAGAACATACTGATGGACTACAACATGGTTAACAAAACTATTATTAATCTGTCTAAAAGACATTTAAGTGATGTGGAGAAGTACACTTTATGCTTAGGTTTGTCATTTTGCCCCTCTTCCAGTTTTAACTATGTTGAAACAAGAATTGACCTCTTCAAATATGTCAGAAAGCTCAAGCTTAAGAAGTGGCATATATTACGTCGCCAACAGCCCAGAGTAGCCACTGACATTTACACACAGGAGGAACATGAAGCTAACCTAGAGATAGGGGATCTTAATACTCTTACCACCCTTTTCGAACTCAATAACGACACGAATAGGGACAGTCAGACCACGGAGGCTACAGACATCTTGAATGCCATGGACATCACCCACGACTCAGCCGCCTCTACTGGCTTTAAACCGCCTTCGACTTTTTTACCCACACTACCTCACGACGGCATTGACACATTCCACGACAATGTCACCAAGGCCCTCATTGATCTAAGAAACAAATCACACTTTGGCAACAACTCTAAAAATAATCTGACATTCAATCAGAGACAAATTCTGAAATCATTAGCTGATGACAATGACATAGTCATCCGACCAGCAGACAAAGGTGGCAATGTCGTTATTCTGGATAGAGAACAATACATTGCCGAGGCCCTCAGACAACTAGGGGATACCAACTCCTACATGCAGATCACTAGGGAGGTGTACAATGAAAGTGTCATTCTGATATGGGACAAACTCATCACTTGGAGAGACAAAGGGATCCTTGAGTGGGAAGAGTACTGTTATCTCAAGAGGGATTTTCCCAAGATACCGGTGCTCTACCTTCTACCCAAGGTCCACAAGAGTGCCACATCTCCACCTGGCCGTCCCATAGTGTCCTCTATAGGAAGTGTAGCAGAGCACATATCCAAATATGTGGACCATTTTCTCAGGGAATTTGTCACTAAGCTCCCTAGTTACGTGAGGGATACTAAAGATTTCCTGGGTAAACTAGAAAAGATCAAATGGGAAAGTGACCTACTACTCATCACACTAGACGTACAATCACTGTACACCATAATTGACCATCAACAGGGATTAGAGGCATGCAGGCACTTCCTTAACCAAAGAGAGATCAAATACTTGGAACACAATGACATGATCATTGAAATGACGGAATTCTGCCTCACTAACAACATCTTCATCTTCAACGGTACCATCCACAAACAGCTGATTGGTACCGCGATGGGTTCTTGTCTGGCACCGAGCTTTGCCAATCTCTTCATGGGCCTCTGGGAGGAGGAGATTTTTTCAGAAAAGATTGCCATCAGGAATCTGAGCAAAGTAGCTCTCTGGCTCAGATACATTGACGACCTTTTCATTATATGGAAAGGCAGTCGGACAGAGGCCCTAGATTTCATACAGGAACTCAACTGCAATGACCGTAACATACATCTCACTGGGTGCATTAGCGACAACATGGTCGAATACTTAGATGTGAAGGTAGAGGTAAGATCCAACATACTACATACCTCATTATACCGCAAGAGTACAGCAGGCAACAGTATCCTTCATGCCCTCAGCAGCCACCCGGACACCCTCAAGTGGAGTATCCCCTTTGGTGAACTTCTGAGGGCAAAAAGAAATTGTAGCAGCAGAGAAGCATTCGAGATAGAAAGCAAAGTCATGGTTGAAAGATTTAAACTCCGAGGCTACCCTAATTGGGTCCTCAAGAAAGCGATCTGCAGAGTAGAGTCCGTGGATAGAACAGACACACTCAGAGATAAGACCACAGGAATGGAGGAAACTGGGGATGCAGAAACCAGGGTGATCATGACCTACAATACGGAGTCTGATGGCATCAGACACATTCTGTCAAAAAATTGGAATACACTTAAGAATGACAATAGCATAGGACACACTTTCAAGGACAGACCCAATATCACATACAGGCGAGGTAGAAACCTTAGGGATATACTAGTACACAGTGACATCACTCTGACCCAAGACAGAGGTATCCAGAACCTCAGAGGTTTCTTCCCATGTGGTCACTGCAAGGCTTGTTCGGCCAGTACATCACGCAAAACATACGAACAAGGTCACAATCAGAGAACAATAACCCAGTTCCTCACATGCAGCACCACATTCGTCATATATGTGATAGAATGCCCATGCGGACTGTACTATATAGGCAGCACTACCCTGATGGCCAAGAAAAGGGTACTTGAACACAAGCGGGCCATCACCAATAAAGACCCCAAATACCCGGTGGCGAGACATTTCCAAGAGCGACACTATTCTGACTCCTCACTACTGAAGTATTTTATTTTGGAACAAGTCCGGTTAGATCACAGAGGGGGTAACAGGACACTCAGACTCAGACAGAGAGAGTCTAAATACATTGTAGATCTCCAAACTAAGGCCCCTGGTGGGATGAACCAGGACGAGGAACTGTCAATACATCTGAAAAGAGAGTAATTTCTTACATTCAGACAGGTTACTGAGGATGTCTTGTAAATTTTAGGATGTACCTTCCTGTTTGTTTTATTCTGTCTTGGTAATTTGAACATTTCTCTTACTTGTCAGCTAATGTTTATCTCATGTTTTATTGCAGGAGATAAGGAAGGCACCTAATCACCACACAGGTGCCTAACCTTCTCTTCGGAGTCACGTCTTCACCTTCACTTAGAGAATTGGGGCACTTGATTCACAACTGGACACTCCAAGAAGGGCTTTGAGAGCAACAGGATAAGTGGTTTTTGGTTATCTTGACCCAGGGCACTTGCTCATCACTGTCTTTCCAATTTGTTTTCTAACCTGTTTCATATCGTGGCACTCTGCCTATTGTATTCCTCGTGATTGGAAAGACCAGATGTCTTGCACTGTATGAGCACTATGCATGTACGTCAGATCATGGACTCGCCAGCCCATGAACCTTGTTTGGGTTTACTTTGCACTTCGTGCAACGCGCATTGACATGACATTGGTCTGCAATCGGCAACCACGGCTCTGTTAACTTTGCCATCACTGACTCTTTCACCACACCATCCTTTATTGCAATATCTTGTAAAAGGTCCAGCGCTCCCCCCCCATGGGTCGGGCTACTTAGCCACCTTTCCATGCGCAGCGGAAGTCTATTACTTTGCAGTGCTTCCACACTGGCCCAGCGTTTCCATTCATGTTAGACGCAGTATTACGATGCTCGAATGTCCACTAGGTATTCATTTTACATTAATTTCACTGTGAGTCACCTACAAGTGCTACGATAATTGATATATTATTGTTTTTCGAGCCATTTACTTTTTTGCGGTCATTTGACCTATCACATATGTAAGAGTGGAGTATATTCTTTCGTGCAATTGTACTGATGGTCGTTTTTACATTACGTCATTGTGTATTTACTTTGCATTTGCCTTTCACTATGTTTACCATTGTTGACCTTTCCAAGATGGCGGACGCCTTCTTTCTCTCAGTCCCATTTTGACTCCACTGCCCTCCTAGTTGTGTCATGTGTATACATTTGCATCCATTTTTCCATTACACGGTTCCATGTGAGCAAGGCTGCGGACGCAGTCGAAACGCGTTATGGAATAAACCTGATCACTACTACAACCTGGATGTGTCGTTTACTTACCTGAGAGCGCACGTAATTTTGTACTTTGATGATAGTATTGCCGGTTGCTTCGCCGGCGTGTACGCCACTTTCCAAGGGTGCCAGCTGTCCGGAAGAAGCGTTTGCGGATTTTGGATATATATATATATATATATATATATATATATATATATATATATATATTATCTACTGGAGGTTGCCAGTAGGTAGTTATAGTTAGGACCGAGTTCCCATAGGAAATCTGAAAATTCTATTTTGAATAACTTTGGCGCCGGTTGACGAATCCTCGCAAAATTTTCAAAACTAATGGGGCGCTCCACTCAGCTCCTACCCTGAAAGTCTCGGGGTGATTCGTCAAGCGGGGGATGAGAAAAAAGGGGGGTCCCAAAATGCGTTTTACCATAGGACCTTTAGTCGAAGGTACAGCCCGAACGGCTGAACAGAATTACTTGAAATTTGGCAAAGAGGTAGTCCTCAGGTCAGAGATGTGCCTTTTGCATATATGGTGTATATAACTCACGCGACTGCAATCCACTGCTGATGACGTCACATATTACATCACTCATGACATGGTCAGTGACATCACTGATGACATCACTGATGACATCTCAAATGACGTCACTGATTACATCACTGATGACATCATCCAGTGAATATGTGTCTTTCTGAAAAATAAATATTTTTTATATATGTATATCTAAAGGTTAATGGAAGAATAAATGGGTAAATAAATGTCTAAATGGATGGTTTTTTTGTAAAATTAATTGCATAACTGACTGATTAACAGTATCTTAGTGAATACAGTGATGTAATATGTGACGTCATCAGCAGTGGTCGCGCGAGTTATATTTAGCTGAACTAACTATAACGGGGGAATTTCAATGGTTTATTATGAGTGAAATGTCCAGCTAACTAAAACATGTGTGAAACCTATGGTTTTTTCAGTGAATATATATATATATATATATATATAATATCAGCCATTGCCCGTGCTGGTAAGAGTGGTGGGGCGGATTTTGACAGACGACAACGAGGGAAATTTATATTTAATTATAATTACTTATCGAGCCGCACATCTATATATATATATATATTTATATATATGTTATTTTTTAAAAAGGGATAACGGTATGGGTAGAGGTAAAGGTGAGATAGGGTTTAAGGGGTGGGAAGGGGCAAGGGGAGATAAGGGTGATTTTAGGGTTGAGGGATGTGTAGAAGTAAAGGAGTAATGGTTTCTTAGAGTTCAGTGGTAGATAGGCGTAAAGGTGATTTGGGGATTTAGACTAGTGATTAGAGGTAAAGGGGGAAGGATTTCGTAGGGTTCATAGGTGGTAGAAGTAAAGGGAGGTAAGGGGGTTTTAAGGTTCAGGGTTAGGTTGAGGCAAAGGAAGGTATGAGTGATATCAGGTTTTTTATACATAACTAGAGGTAAAGAGGGTAAGGGTTTCTCAGGGTTCAAAGTAGAGCAGCGGTAAAGTGAGGTGAGTATTTTTTAAGGCATTAGTCCATATACGACAATAATATCATGTGTTCCTCCTTGATCTTTATTTCATATCTTGTATCTCGAGAAGACTTGTTTGCACTTGAAACACACTTCAGTTCTTTGATGACATAACCAACAGCCACAGTTCTTGCCAACACGTGTTTCATCTATAGGATAATACCCAAAGACTTCATCAGGGCCTGGACTGCTTTATTAATAATGGAGATTTGTGGACAGTCTTCCATTAATATTGTAGACAGATCATATTCAAATTCAAAATTCACAGTGAGTGGTGATAATATAATCGTTAGAGGTGGGCGGAATTTGCGTAGTTGCCCAACGCAAATTATCGCGAAATTGCTCTAAATCTCTGCGAGCACGCGGAACTTTCGCGAAGATGCAGAGATTGCTTTTCCCGCCCGTTTGCGATGTGTTTTTGCGTGCTCGTGGGGAAATATATCTCTAACTTTCCCATGCGGTCGCTAATGGGCGCGGCCATCTTGCGCGCTATGCATATTCCTTTTCCTGGTTGAAAGACATGTTCGCGATCGCAAACTCTCGCGGGATAGCGCCACCGGCTATCAACAATCCAACATCTTGTGGCACAGGCGAACCGATAGGAAAACTTGTCGGCGAACGCAGGGATACGGTAAGTCGCAACCGCGCACGCGAGAATGCAATTTTAAAGCGCGAACAAGAAAATACTACTGCTTTCGCAGCGGATCACAGAAGTTTTGACATCTCCGCATTCTCCGTGGAATGCGGAAATGCCAAAACTTCGCAAATTCCGCGAACGGAACGGAAATTTTCACCCAGGCCTAATAATCGTCAATCAGTAGCATGATCCATCCGTAAAACATGTCTATCGTGGTTCATCCGATATTCACGGCGAGTGATGCCGACCAAAATCTTGGTGTGTAGCTACAAAAAGAGGGTATTTAGAGGGTTGCCCCAAAGCAAAGAACAGAGGGGCCTTGGGGCAACCTCCTCACCCCAAAATCAAATATGTGTGTGTTTGTGAATATAAACTTTACTATGTGGGGTAAAAAGCATGCATTATAAAGACTTGCGAGGTATCACAATGTGTTGTAAAGGTCAATGCACTGTGATGCTCACAGGGTAAAGCACTGCTGCTCCCTATGTCATGCCTGCTATGGTTGAGGGAGGCAGGGGCTGCTGCCTGTTATGTGCAAGTTGTATTGATGTGAAAGATGAAAGCGTGTACTGTTGCTGTGCAGCCTATGTATGCTGTCTGAAAAAGACTGCTCGCTGCAGCCTCTGCCACACCTCCTTGTGTAAGATATTCCATGCCTCTGCAAGTGCAGGTGTGGCTCCTCCATGTGGGCAGAGGAGCATCGCTCAACTTCTTTCCCGCAGTTCGAGAAGCAGAAACATAAAATGGTATTGTAAATACCATTTTATGTTTCTACTTCTCGCACTGCGAGAAAGCAGAGGGTTTGGTTGGGGGCGGGCGGGTGGGGGTGTCTGCTCCAGGGCAGGGGAGGAGTGGATTGCCCAAAGCTGAGGGCGCTGACTGTTTGGTCGGCCCTATGGGGCCAACCAAACCAGTCATGCACACTCTGCCTTTTCTCAATGTAGGCTGCATGCCATGGAGAGAATGGCCTCCTCATAGAAGCCTGCAGGTCGGCGACCAACCAATCACAATGCTGCCATTGCATCGTTCTGATTGGCTTAGGGGATGGGAGGGAGGCTGCCTGCTTCCTGTTCCAGAGAAGACGACGCGGGACCGAGGACCCTGAATTGGGCAGGAGAAGGTAAGTTAACTTTTTACATTTTCTTTATTTTTATTTTAAATTAAACCTCCCCGCCTGCCCCCCTCCCTGCCCGACTCCCGCCCCCACCCATGCGTAATGTGACAGCGACTGTGCAAGTGATATGCTTGTGTGTGAGGGAAGTTTACAGTGCAGCTTTCCAAGAAATTACCCTATTTTGGCCTGTCATGGGGAAAGCTTGCACTGCTGATGTGTATTTCAAATCTGCTATGTGTCTGTAAGTGACATTTTCAATGCTACGCTTCCTATGCTGTAGCAGGACCATGTTGTCAGAAATGCCTTGTTTGCTAATTCCCGCGCTATGCCAGATTTGTATGTGTTGGAAGCTTGTTCTGTACCTGTAGTGTCTGAGAGATTCTTCTGCCTCTGACATCCCTCTTTATTGCAAGTGGTGCCTGTGCTGCAACTAGTCTATGGCCTTTATCACGAGTTGCCTGGTTTTATGTTATGATAATTATCAAGCACGATCAAAACTAAATACGAGGTGTAAGGAATGCCCTTAAAATGAGGCATCACATGCAGAGTTTGGTGCGTATTCCATTGTAAGCTTTCATTACATGAAAAACTCAAACCACACATGCACAAGCAGTGCATTTCTTTACTATAGAATAGATATAGCAGAAGCAAATTAAGTTGACGAATCACCCTGAAATTTTCAAGAGAGGACCTGACGGGAGCGCCACACTAGTTTTGAAAATTTTGCGAAGATTCGTCAACCGGCACCAAAGTTATTGGGAAAAGAAAAAACACTTTTTGAATAGAAGCGAGGTCCTAACTATAACTACCTACTGGCGACCTCCAGTAGGTAAATGACGAATGAGGTCATATATATATATATATATATATATATATATATATATATATATTATCTACTGGAGGTCGCCAGTAGGTGGTTATAGTAAGGACCGAGTTCCCATAGGAAATCTGAAAATTCTATTTTGAATAACTTTGGCGCCGGTTGACGAATCCTCGCAAAATTTTCAAAACTAATGGGGCGCTCCGCTCAGCTCCTACCCTGAAAGTCTCGGGGTGATTTGTCAAGCGGGGGCTGAGAAAAAAGGGGGGTCCCAAAATGCGTTTTCCCATAGGACCTTTAGTCGAAGGTACAGCCCGAACGGCTGAACAGAATTACTTGAAATTTGGCAAAGAGGTAGTCCTCAGGTCAGGGATGTGCCTTTTGCATATATGGTGTCAATCTGTTCAGTAGTTCCTGAGAAAGTTACAATTAAAAGTACATAAATATCTTTATGCTTGCACCGTGCGCGCACGTTGCCGTGCGCGAGCGTAATTCTGATTGGTGGTTAGATGTCAGTCAACATTCGAATCAGTCAAAATCAGGAAGTGTCGGACGCCATTTTGTGTGTGTCAGTGAAAAAGAAAGGTGGAGAACGTGAAAAGGGGGCAGGGTAGAGAGTTCCTGACCCCCTAGCCTTTGTCAGGGGGTCCCTGAAGTACCTCGAAGGGTGAAAAAAACATTTTATTTTTTTTCAAAAAATCGCGGGGTGCGCGCACGGTGAAAAACCTTTCAAAAAAACAAAAAAAATTTTTAAACAAGCCATTCCATATTACAGGATACAGTCAATCTATAACTATATACATGGGTAGTTTATTGTAAAATAAATATATAAACAATATAATAATACATACATAAATTAGCATTTAAAAAACCTTACAAATTCACTAAAAAAACCATAGATTTTACACACATTATAGTTAGAAATTAGCATTTAAAAAACCTTGCAAATTCACTTAAAAAACCATAGGTTTCACACACGTTATAGTTAGGAATTAGCATTTAAAAAACCTTGCAAACTCACTGAAAAAAACATAGGTTTCACACATGTTATAGTTAGCTGGACATTTCACTCGTAAAAAACCATTGAAATTCCCCCGTTATAGTTAGTTCAGCTAAATATAACTCGCGCGACCGCAATCCACTGCTGATGATGTCACATATTACATCACTCATGACATGGTCAGTTACATCAGTCATGACATCACTGATGACATCTCAAATGACATCACTGATTACATCACTGATGACATCATCCAGTGAATATGTGTCTTTCTGAAAAATAAATATTTTTTATATATGTATATCTAAAGGTTAATGGAAGAATAAATGGGTAAATAAGTGTCTAAATGGATGGGTTTTTTTTGTAAAATTAATTGTATAACTGACTTATTAACAGTATCTTAGTGAATACAGTGATGTAATATGTGACGTCATCAGCAATCAGCCATTGCCCGTGCTGGTAAGACTGGTGGGGCGGATTTTGACAGACGACAACGAGGGAAATTTATATTTAATTATAATTACTTATCGAGCCGCACATCTATATATATATATATATTTATTTATATATATGTTATTTTTTTAAAAGGGATAACGGTATGGGTAGAGGTAAAGGTGAAATAGGGTTTAAGGGGTGGGAAGGGGCAAGGGGAGATAAGGGTGATTTTAGGGTTGAGGGATGTGTAGAAGTAAAGGAGTAAGGGTTTCTTAGAGTTCAGTGGTAGATAGGCGTAAAGGTGATTTGGGGATTTAGACTAGTGATTAGAGGTAAAGGGGGAAGGATTTCGTAGGGTTCATAGGTGGTAGAAGTAAAGGGAGGTAAGGGGGTTTTAAGGTTCAGGGTTAGGTTGAGGCAAAGGAAGGTATGAGTGATATCAGGTTTTTTATACATAACTAGAGGTAAAGAGGGTAAGGGTTTCTCAGGGTTCAAAGTAGAGCAGCGGTAAAGTGAGGTGAGTATTTTTTAAGGCATTAGTCCATATACGACAATAATATCATGTGTTCCTCCTTGATCTTTATTTCATATCTTGTATCTCGAGAAGACTTGTTTGCACTTGAAACACACTTCAGTTCTTTGATGACACAACCAACAGCCACAGTTCTTGCCAACACGTGTTTCATCTATAGGATAATACCCAAAGACTTCATCAGGGCCTGGACTGCTTTATTAATAAAGGAGATTTGTGGACAGTCTTCCATTAATATTGTAGACAGAGTATATCCAAATTCAAAATTCACAGTGAGTGGTGATAATATAATCGTTAGAGGTGGGCGGAATTTGCGTAGTTGCCCAACGCAAATTATCGTGAAATTGCTCTAAATCTCTGCGAGCACGCGGAACTTTCGCGAAGATGCGGAGATTGCTTTTCCCGCCCGTTTGCGATGTGTTTTTGCGTGCTCGTGGGGAAATATATCTCTAACTTTCCCATGCGGTCGCTAATGGGCGCGGCCATCTTGCGCGCTATGCATATTTCCTTTTCCGGGTTGAAAGACATGTTCGCGATCGCAAACTCTCGCGGGATAGCGCAACCGGCTATCAACAATCCAACATCTTGTGGCACAGGTGAACCAATAGGAAAACCTGTCGGCGAACGCAGGGATACGGTAAGTCGCAACCGCGCACTCGAGAATGCAATTTTAAAGCGCGAACAAGAAAATACTACTGCTTTCGCAGCAGATCACAGAAGTTTTGACATCTCCGCATTCTCCGTGGAATGCGGAAATGCCAAAACTTCGCAACTTCCGTGAGCGGAACGGAAATTTTCACCCAGGCCTAATAATCGTCAATCGGTAGCAAGATCCATCCGTAAAACATGTCTATCGTGGGTCATCCGATATTCACGGCGAGTGATGCCGACCAAAATCTTGGTGTGTAGCTACAAAAAGGGGGGATTTAGAGGGTTGCCCCAAAGCAAAGAACAGAGGGGCCTTGGGGCAACCTCCTCACCCCAAAATCAAATATGTGTGTGTTTGTGAATATAAACTTTACTATGTGGGGTAAAAAGCATGCATTATAAAGACTTGCGAGGTATCACAATGTGTTGTAAAGGTCAATGCGCTGTGATGCTCACAGGGTAAAGCACTGCTGCTGCCTATGTTATGCCTGCTATGGTTGAGGGAGGCTTGGGCTGCTGCCTGTTATGTGCAAGTTGTATTGATGTGAAAGATGAAAGCGTGTACTGTTGCTGTGCAGCCTATGTATGCTGTCTGAAAAAGACTGCTCGCTGCAGCCTCTGCCACACCTCCTTGTGTAAGATATTCCGTGCCTCTGCAAGTGCAGGTGTGGCTCCTCCATGTGGGCAGAGGAGCATCGCTCAACTTCTTTTCCGCAGTTCGAGAAGCAGAAACATAAAATGGTATTGTAAATACCATTTTATGTTTCTACTTCTCGCACTGCGAGAAAGCAGAGGGTTTGGTTGGGGGCGGGCGGGTGGGGGTGTCTGCTCTAGGGCAGGGGAGGAGTGGATTGCACACTGCTGAGGGCGCTGACTGTTTGGTCGGCCCTATGGGGCCAACCAAACCAGTCATGCACACTCTGCCTTTTCTCAATGTAGGCTGCATGCCATGGAGAGAATGGCCTCCTCATAGAAGCCTGCAGGTCGGCGACCAACCAATCACAATGCTGCCATTGCAGCGTTCTGATTGGCTTAGGGGATGGGAGGGAGGCTGCCTGCTTCCTGTTCCAGAGAAGACGACGCGGGACCAAGGACCCTGAATTGGGCAGGAGAAGGTAAGATAACTTTTTACATTTTCTTTATTTTTATTTTAAATTAAACCTCCCCGCCTGACCCCCTCCCTGCCCGACTCCCGCTCCCACCCATGCATAATGTGACAGCGACTGTGCAAGTGATCTGCTTGTGTGTGAGGGAAGTTTACAGTGCAGCTTTCCAAGAAATTACCCTATTTTGGCCTGTCATGGGGAAAGCTTGCACTGCTGATGTGTATTTCAAACCTGCTATGTGTCTGTAAGTGACATTTTCAATGCTACGCTTCCTATGCTGTAGCTGGACCATGTTGTCAGAAATGCCTGGTTTGCTAATTCCCGCGCTATGCCAGATTTGTATGTGTTGGAAGCTTGTTCTGTACCTGTAGTGTCTGAGAGATTCTTCTGCCTCTGACATCCCCACTTTATTGCAAGTGGTGTCTGTGCTGTCTATGGCTTTTATCACCAGTTGCCTGGTTTTATGTTATGATAATTATCCAGCACGATCAAAACTAAATACGAGGTGTAAGGAATGCCCTCAAAATGGGGCATAACATGCAGAGTTTGGTGCGTATTCCATTGTAAGCTTTCATTACATGAAAAACTCATACCACACTTGCACAATCAGTGCATTTCTTTACTATAGAATAGATATAGCAGAAGCAAATTAAGTTTCCATTGCTCACAAAAGAGCGACAGAAGAGGCGCCAGAAATGAAACCTGTCTTATAACAGGGAATACGTACTGCACGGAGAGCAGTGGTGAAGGCTTTGTTCACTCTAGGCCCTCATTGCAAATGGCCTGATAACATCTGATATGTGTGGTAACTCCTGTTACCTCATATATTGGATCTCTGTGCTATGCAGTTTTTATTTCAGACAATATCTACTGGGTAAGATGAAAAAATGCATCCCCTGGTTAAGTTTAAGCAGACCAAACTTTGTCAGCTGCTTACAGGGCATCTTCGTGATACTAAACAGGACCCTGCCATGGATAGAAGCTGAGCGAGACCCTGATTTCAAGCTGACCTTGAAGGTTTCCTCAAGGATCTTGGACATGGTGGCAGATGTCTTTAGGGGTGATCAGGTCCAGAGTGGGTTTCTTAAGTGGGGGCGGGGCCTGCTGGTGACTGACTTTTTTGAAGGCTGCTGGGAAAGCCCTGGAAAGATAATGTGGTGAGTGAATGGTATTAAGATTGCTCATAATAGAGGATATTTACAAAGAAATGGCGCAACGCAGCTCCGCATGCAATTTAGCAGCACCACACTGCGTCATTAAAAAAAACGCAGGGTGCGCCATATTTCCAAGAATATTGCTCACCCCTGTGTTTTCCCGTGTGCTGATGCTAAAAAAAAGCTGCTTGGCTTCAACACAGACACCCTTGCGCCATAGTGTAAGGGTGCCTACATTGCAGGAATGATTCCCTGTAATGCAGGCCAGTCAGTCAATTACTTTTATTCGATTAATAAAAATCAAAAAAAGACATAACAAACAGACAGTCACATAGGATCCAGGACAAATGTTCATCAAATACAGTGATAATTATAAATAACGTTGTCAAGATTAAAATGTTAATATATACATATTTCATAAGTTCGATTAGAAGATTATAAAAAAATAAATATCTAAAAAAATAAAAGTTAACTCCAAAAGGAGAGACCACCAGCCCTTCACACCAAAGCACCCTTTCACCATGGTGTGAGGGTGTCTGTGTAGCAGGGACGTATTATTTACATGCAGGAAGGGACACCTTCCTGCACATAAACAATCTGCCAAGGCAATTTGCTCTTTCTATGTGTGCTGCCGAATGCAAAAATAAGGAAAAATGAAAGTATTCCTCCTCCAATCTAACACCTGCTATTCATTGGCTTTAGTTTTTGGCGCTACCTCAGACTTACATATCCTTGTAAATCTGGGGCAGCGTCAAAAAGCAATTGGTGTTGCGGTGGAACACCCAAAGTAACACCCATTGAACCAATGCACGCCCCTTTCACGCAGATACCATGGTCGACTCGGCCCAGGCAACCTGCTCGACCGGCCGCAGTAGCGGAGGGTGTGCTAGTGAGAAGCATCGTTCACGCTGCACCTCTCCTGCTTTCGTTACAGGGGGCCGATATTGCAGCACTGCTGCACAACTGCCCCCCACCCTTCCGGCCCACCGGGAAACAACCTGGTGACTGCTGTGGCCAGTGCGGCCCTGGCAGATACCTCCGTGAAAGGGGACGATATTTACACAGTGCCGATAAGCCACATAAAGTGACTTACACCGCTTTGTAAATATCAAGCAGGGCATTGGGCACTCGAACATCGGAAAAAGTGACGTTCCAGTAACGCAATGCCCTTGTAAATATGCCCCAGTCTCTCTTCGTTTGCTTATGAAACATACATGACACATTATCCTCCAAGAATGAGATACAATTTCGGAACTAAACCTTGCATACTTTTTAAATGTGTTATATTACTAACCAAGATTTTGTGAACTCTATGTTCACAATGCGGCGCCTTAAAATTTGCAAGATTAATGTTTCCAAATTGAAGGCACAGCACTGTGAAAGCTAACCTTCCAGGAACAAGGGCACGCTTGCACGCACTGTAGCCACCCATCTATACTTGTTCTGCTGTTTTAGGGCTTGAAATTGGACATTAAAGGTCAGGTGAATAAAGAAAATGCTTTGAACATATCAGTGCGTTTGAGAGCTGTCGGGTAGTCCTGTAAGAAGCGTGACCCATATTATTCTGTTATTTCAGCACAATTGCTAGGGTTAATTAGATTTCCGACCCTTGCAATTTTAAGTGTCCCGGATGACTGGCTTCCGGCGGATAATTTTGTGAGAGAGCAGAGGAGCACAAATAGACTGCGAGGAAATAAAATCTTCACATTCAATCTTCCTACCACTGAGAACTTGTCTGAAATTTAATTACAAATCAAAATGTCCACAGGTTCAGATCTGTAATGAAGCACTTTGCAAAACCGAAATGTCAAGTACAGAAAAGAACATTTTGCAAGGAATATTTTTTCTACAGCAAAGATTTGAGTCTTTATTTAAAGAAACTGACAGAGAAGAAAATGGTATGTAATGTGAACAGAGATGTAATTGAGTCAACAAAATCAGATGTACTCAGCGGAGCTCGATTCTTCCAGCGCCTCGCTTTGTGTAAAGCTTCAAAATATTTCCTCCTTGGTCAAATTTAGGAAATTATTCTGATGATCCTCGCTCTGCTACCATGAATGCGCCTTTTATATCTGCTGTGGCTGGTTCGTTTTCTTAGAGCAGAGGATCGAATTTTGATACAGCCACTTCACCAAAATATTAATGCAATAGTCCTATGGGACATTCCGAGCCTAAATTCACATAGATTGTGCTATGAGTAGGTGTGACTTCCCCATGTCATACTCCTAAATTACAGGAGTAAGGGGGCCATTTAATGTTTGGTGGAGCGGCTGGTCATTGGTGGTCCTCCTGACCTGCAGAACTTATGATTGCCCTCTCATATAAAGGTGGAGTAAGCACTGGCTTTACTAGGAGCCTCAGAAGGCTACACCCTTAGAATGCCTTGATGCAGAGATCCACCCAATTCTGCACAACCAAGTCACATAGGCTAGTTGCTCTACCCTTTTAAGGGTGTGGCAACTTTAACTCCATTGTCCTTCTTGGGACTGCAATGCAATTCATGGCATTCTCGGAAATTAAAATGTGAAATTCTCCCAAATGCACAAGGAGAAACCTCCCTTAAGGTCAGAGATATTTTACTTTGCTTTTCAGCAGCCTACAGGGCGGGCCGAAACAAAACATGGCAGACTGCTCAGCATTCATGTGTGAACACAGTTTATCCACCTCACCTGTGGGTGCTCTTTCACCACATAGATCCCTGTCAGGGATGCTGGAATCTTTGAATCTATTGGGTTGTCTTCTTACAAGAGGGCAGAGGATAGGGATTCCACTGACAAGGTAGGCCTGCGGTCTACAACCAACCTCTGAATGAGATTCTGAGTCGCAGCAAAATCTTTGCAAAGTGCGTCCACTCCACAAATGCACCATTTAGACGATTCATTAAAAAGGTCTTAAAAGTGCGGAGCCCAGTTCACAAAAGTTATTTCTCTGAGCAGTCAAATGTTTCGACTGTCTTAGACGTGAATCTCACCTGAATTTCAGGTCTGACTCTCAAAGCATTTTGTGCGAGTAGTTGATTTGAGATAGTATGCATAAAAACATTTGAAACAAAGATAAAAGCAAGTAGAAACATCCACCTCTACATCTATCACTCTTGTGATTTACAGACTATGCCATTGATTCATGCCATGCGCCACTTTATGCAGGTATCATTCAAACAGTGATACCAACATTTCAGATTAATCAGGGTCACCAAGCATTGGAGCCCACACTATGGGCTCAAGTTTCTTCCCAATATTTCATTAAACCATTCCACAGTCCCACACCATCCCACACTCTACCATGTTTCTGAGGGTAAGCTCGGGCCGTTTCGAGTGTACTACATATGTGCATAGTCCCCCTCTATATCACTACTGTGGGGGGTGTAGATCTTCTCCATTCGTGAGCAATGCCATGCTTACCAACCCCAAGGCCTAATCGATTCTGTGTTTTTCCTACATAGTTAAATCCCTTATCATTTTCTACATAGGTAAAGACATTTTCAGGGTGAGGTCAAGGGGTCTGCCCAGTACAGCCCCTAAAGTATCTCAGATATTGCCCCAAAATGTTATGGGGACTCTGCAGCTTCTTGTAGTATGCAGAAGGTCTCCCTCAGCTGCATTACATCTAAGGCAGTTGGGGATGTCACTTCTATTCACTCTCAATAAACAGTATGAAGTCGAGTAAATTAAGTGGAGATATTTGAATAGAGTCATCATCTGGTTGAGATCGCTGCCAGAGGGCCATCAATGCACCGGTCCTTTCTGAATCCTCAAGGGGACCCACATCAGTTTCCCATTTGGTCTTCAGATCAGGGAAGGAGTGTGGTGTATGAATAACTAGTGTTTTGTTGATTTATGGAGGCCTGTCCTTTTGAGGGTAGTTGGGATATAGGTATTTTAGCTTCAAAAGTGTTAAACTGCCCTAGATCTGCAATATTAGGTGTGTAGGGTCTAAAGGCATGACTGAGTTGCAGATAGAATTAAGATTATTAAACCTGAAGTCAGTCTGCAATCCGTCAAAAGAATTCAGGCCACTGGGTCTAGCGACATGGCATAGAGACAAAATCCCCAAAAAGTCCCAGCCTTCAAAGCACTCCAGAGCAGCAATCTAGGGCAATCAAGTGCCACACCAAAGCGGAGTTTCTCCAGTGAGCTTCTCCTCCCATCCCAGTCATGTATGAGATACCCTCCGTATCTCCAACAGATGGGACAACCAGGAGGGTAATTTCTTTACTATATAAGTATTGTGGGGGGAGGTGTCGCCACAGAGCCATCACTTCGATCTATAAGTCGGGTTGTTGATGGCCAGAAGGTTTGATGGTCTATAGTAAGAGGCTATGTCAATCATTGCAATGCCTCCATCATATGTAGATTTACAACATTTGGAATACACCACTCGGTGGGGACCCTGTACCAGATAAATATAATGAATATAGTGGTAAAAGATGCAATAATCGAGTTAGGTATATAGAAGTGGTAATTCTGCACAATATATAGAATCTTGGGTAGGGGATCATTTTTAACAGTGTCACCTTACCTAGTAAGGGCAGGCAAAGTGTAGTTAACTGCTGCATATCTCTTTGAATGGTAGTCATTAGGTGAACAATGTGCATTGCCCTGGCCCTCGACAATGGGTGGGTTACATTCTTCCTCAAATATTGAAAACCAGAGGTAGCGACAGTCAGGGCTACCTAAGCAGCCCATGCTAATGTAGTTTTGGGCCGTCCGATTTGATAGAGCTTCATTTTGCCCCAGCTAACCCTGAGACAAAAATAAACCCCAAAAGTGTCAAGAATCTCCATTATTACCTGGCCAGGCATGTCTGGTTTGCCCACATATAAGATGAGGTCTTCTACGTAAAGGGAAACCTTATCCTCATGGGTCTCTGGGTCCATTTGTAGTATGGCCAGGGGTAAATGTAGCTGGTTGGCCATTGTAATGGCATTGTACCATCTGAGTATATTGTGCTGGATGGATTGGTTCACCATGAACCCACTCTGATCTTTGTGCACTAAGTCAGTAAATCACTGCAATCAGTCTTGTGGCTTGAACTCTTGCTAGTGTTTTGGTTGCACTAAAGATTAAGGAGATCGGCCTAGATGAGGAACAGGCATGAAATGGTTTATCTGGTTTTAATATACTAGTAATGTGCAGAGAGATGACCCACACTCTTAGCCTCTTCAAAGAGGTCTAGAACAGGTCTATAATTTAAAAAACTCCATAGGGAGGCCATTAGGGCTTGGAGATGAAAGCTGGGAAATGGCTTGTGCCACTTCGTTTCATGTGATGGGTTTGTCATGTGTAGTTGTTTGGTCAAGGGTAACTGTGTGCATTGGCATGTAGTTGTACTGGCCATATATTAATGTAGTTGATGGATTTGTTTATAATGTTCCATAATCTTCCCCACTATGATTTCAGTGTTTGTTGGTGCATAACTTTATTGTATGCTGGTGCATGACCCATTTTACTACCCCTCTCTCATTGTTGCTACAATCCAGTCTGTGCGGTTGTCACTATCCTGAGAAATACGCTCCAACCATGCTAACCAGGCTGTGTAACTACCTTAGTATATTATTTCCTCTTCCATCTCAGCATTTGCATAAACTTCGCTTGCTGAACACCCACCTTTAAAGGCTCCTTCCTACTCTCCCCTTCACTCACTTGTTCCTGCTCCTATCCTGGACCCATCGAATGTCATTTTGTTGAATGCCTTGCTAGCCCCCACAGCAAATGGCTCATTTGTAATAAACTACCCCTCCATCTTAACCAAAACTGCTAAGAGAAACCTCAAACATAAAATTATCATCCTTAGGAAAGAAACCCTTTACACCGAGCACCACTTTTGCCACAACAAAGGCATCTTACACAATGACCTCATCTTCTCATTCAAACGGCATGCGAAAGAGGAATGCTCTCTCTTCCTCACTTAACACCACCATAACAAAGAAAATCCTTCATAGCCATAAACTTACTATTGCTCCCTCTTCTCTGTACCACAGCAATGCCACAATTTCCATCTACAACAACAGCACCGTACACATTCAATCTTCAGATCATAACCAGGAACTCTTCAGCAACCTATTCTTCTACCTCAAACACAAACTTGACATGGCCACTCCCCTTCCTATCCTCTCGCCTACCCCCTCTGGCTCCCCCACTTTATATAGCCCCCTTCTCTCCTACTACCTCTACCAGTCCACCATTCCTCCAACTCCCACCCTTCTCTTCAAGTGGTCACCCACTTGTCCCTGGACACCACAGCTGCCCATCATGTCCCCCACTGCTGTCAGCTACAACTCACCCCCACCTACACCTGTCTTACATCACCACTGACAATGCTAACCCCCTTCTACACCAGTCTGACATCACCACTCCAAACTCCCAGAGCGCCGATCGCATCCAAACTCCCATCAAGAGGTTCTACCCGCCCCCACCGCCTTTCACCCAACCACTACCAAGACTCCGATGGTTAACTTCACCAATGCCAGTCCCCCCAATTGCTCAGAGTCTCCCGCACTATAACGCTTCCCCCAACCTGGAACCCCTCAGTAACCTTCCTATGACTTAATGCTTGACACTATAAATTCTGAACTGCATTTGATCATAGCAGACATTCTCAAACTATTTAGTATCACCTCCAACCTCCTACACAAGTGGCCTCCCACCTAACTCACCACCTATCTGACAACACCCTCCTGACTCCAACCACTACTCTGACCATGTCCCTGCCTTCACTGGGTGCACTCAACCTTCCTGTAGGACCACGCCCACTCATACTAAGTCCTCCTGACCCAATAGGCTAGTCAGTTAGCTATCAGACTACAATACACTGTACCCTCTAGACTCCTTTAACCCTTTTCCTGCAGATCTCTCCTGACCCTTGACCAAAATTAGGACTATCATCTCTCACCCTCCAGGTCATCCTACCCCAAGACTAGGTCTAGTAACAAATCAAACCTTACTAAAGTTCCCATCTCTCACATGCCCTCGAATTCAGCCACCTCGAACACACCCCTGAAATGTGCATTACTAAACTGCCTCTCAGCTATGAAACATGGGGCTGATATAGCTGCTCTTATGCTCGACCAGGACGTTGACATACTCATGCTCACGGACTCCTGGTTAAACTATTCCTCTTCTCCCTCCACAGGTATGGCCTCATCAGATTAGACCCCCCCAGGATTCTCAGGGGTGGCCTTGCCTGTATTTACAGAGCCTCTCGCTCTCTGTGAAATATTCTCACACTTCAACTATGCCCTCTTGTGAGTACCTTAAGATCAACATCTCAACCACCAGCAACTCAAACTGCTCTCTCCGCACATTCTATCACCCACTCAGGGATAATCGCTCTTTCATTGAACAGGTCATGGAGATTATCTTCTTTAACATTGGCGATCACTCCAACCAGATCTTCCTTGGTTACTTCAACATCCATTGGAACAATACCAATGACCCGCTCATGAACTGTTTCAACTCCTTCCTCCAGGACCTCAACCTCATCCAAGCCTTTGGAAAGTGACCAGCATTGGCCTAATCATTGCTAACGAGATCACCTTACAAGTTGACACGATTCTCGCTTGCGATTGGACTGACCACTACTGCATCACCTTCTTTCTAAATATGAAAGCAACCATCTCCAAGGACCTACCAAAGAAAGCCAAACACTGGATCTGCGACACTAACAACATTTACTCACTTTCAATACCTACAGTTAGTTAGGCCTTTCTCCTGCCTACCACCTTGATCGATGCCCAAGACCTCACCAATCTCTATTTCAATTCCATGTCAAGAATAATGAACACATAGCCCCTAAGCAACTAAAAAGAATCCCATCCAAATTATCCAACCCCTGTTTCAACAGTGATCTTTACAAAAAACGGTGACTCCTTAGACTTGCTGAAAGAGCATGGAGACACAGCCCCTCCTTTGCCAACTTTAAACTCCTACGTCAAAGACAAAGTGCCTAAAATAGGCACATTAGAAATAGGCACATTAGGAACCTGAAAGCAGCTTTTTTTCAAAATAAACTCGACACTGCTACTAATAGACCTAAGAAACATTTTCGAAATCATCAGAAACCAATCTACCTGTGAAAGAGTTCCTGCTTCCACAAACAACAAAGCACCCCCTAACTGTGAAACCTTTGCCTCCTTTCACCAAGAAAACCTCGTTAATCACTAATGACAATCAGACCGCTCTCAATCTTCTTCCGTGACAACCTCTCCTACACACCTTCACAATGGCTCATAATACTCGTTCGCATAGCTGCCTCATCTCTCCCAAAAAGGACGCCACCTGGTCTAACTTCTTAAGCCTCTATGACATTGGCAATCTTAATCTTTTGACCTCCCTGAAATATTCTAACCACTTAATTGATCTCCTCCCATGAAAACTCCTTAATGAGTCCATTCACCTCCAACTCCCCCTGTGGACTAAGATAATCAATGCCTCTCTCACCCAAGGCTGACTACCTGAAAATTGTTCAGGCTACCCCTATCCATAAAAAAACCAACTCTGACCTGTCCGATCTCAACAACTACTGCCCATTTTCCAAAATCCCTACTCTAGCCAAACACCTAGAAAAATGTGTGCACTTGCAGCTCTTCAATTACATTGAACAATTCCAATTCCCAGACATCTGCCAATCTGGCTTCTGTTCGGGTACCTGCACCGAAACCGCCATGGTACATATTGTCGATGGCGCCCTATGCTCGCTTGAACAGAATGAATCGTGCCTCTTGATCCTACTGGATCTGTCAGCAGCCTTTGACACAATCCACCATGCTACCCTCCTCCACCTTCTAGAACACAGTATGGGCCTTTCAAGCAGTCAATCAAAATTGTTTTCCTCCATTCACCACAACTCTCAGCACTTCCAAGTTATTCACACTCTATCTGAGCAGGCTCCACAATTGCTGGGCATCCCCGAAGGATCTATCGTCTCCCGACACTGTTCAATCTCAAAATGGAGCCCTATTCGACATCTTCAAATGTTCCCACATCTCCTACCATATGTATGCTGACAACTACCAACTCTACAAGAGAATAACCTCCTTTGAGGATATCCATTTCCTCAATAGCACCCTAATATTAACACAACAATGGCTGACTCACAATCACCTCAAACTCAAGGCCCTTAAAACTTAGGGGCATATCAGCAAGGGCCGGCGATAATTATTGCTCAGCGCTCTTAGCCCGAGGATAATTATCGCTGGCCAACTCTGAATTTTATCGTGGAGATAGCGTGCTATAAGCAACGATTATCTCCAAAGCGATAAAATTCAGAGCGCAAGCTGCCAATTGTGAGATTATCGCTGGAAATACAGCGATAATCCCACAAGGTTTGGCGATAGCTTGCTGATAGGGATAGACATACTTAGCCATGATATCCACCTTACATAGGACATCATGGCTAAGTTAAAAAAATACCAGACGTAAAACAAAGCAGCATTAACCACGGTTAGCTCTGCTTTTCTTATCGCTAACAGGGTTTGCGATATCCTTGATAATAGGAGAAATGTCGCGTAGCTATTATTTTACTCTGGTACGCCCCCTTTGCATCTCATTAGAGATGCAAGGGGAAGCGTAGAGTAAAAGGATGCTAACATGCAAATTTACGTGTTAGCACCCTGTTGCTGATAGGGCTCTAGTTTTATCTCTGCTTTTTTGGCTTTTAAAGTCAAAAAAGCAGAGCTAAAGCCCGTGTTGATATGCCCCTTAATTCTTACTGATTGCTTCACCCACTGCCACCTCTAACTTCAAAGACCGGCTCCCTCTTCGCTCTGCCATAAATTGCACCCCGCACATTGTTGACACTGCCAAATCCTTAGGCATTACTTTAAAAAAAGACCTCTCCATTCAAAAACACATCAGCGCAATCACTAGAGAAGCTGGACCATCAGTTATGGATCCTGAGGAATCTAAAACCTTTCCTCCCCCCTGATGAACTCGCAACTACGAATCATGCACTTGTGCAGTCAAAGCTAGACTACTGCAGTGATACCCTTGTGGGCCTCCTGAAAACTTCACTTGCTCCTCTGAAGACTACTCTTAATGCAGCAGCAAGGCTCATGATGGGATCTAAAAAGGTTATCATATCACCCCTGATCTTCGAGGTCTGCACTGGCTACCAGTTGAGGCCAAGATACATTTCAAAATTACTTGCAGGGCTCATAAAGTACTTCACCACAACACCCCTGCCTACCTGTACGAGAAACTGACCCTTTTGGGTGGTAACAGATCATCAAGAAATACGATCTCCTTACTTCTCAGGCCACAAAAATTAAAGAAAAAGAAAACCTATAACTAACACTTCTCTGGAATGGCCCCAAATATTTGGTAAGGGTGGGTGTAGTATGCATAGTGGAGCTCTGCGTAGCTCCAGGTAGTAAAAAAAAACCTCAGTGGAACTACGTGGGGCTCCACTCCACCCCGGGGCCATTCAGCAATATAATTAAAAAAACAATTTAAAAAACACTTACGTTATCTTCTTCATTCCCTGCTCCTCGCTGCGGTGTCTCCCTTCTTCTGGCGTCCTCCTCCTCGTGTCCCTGTAGGTATTAAGTCTTCAGTGAACTGCATGAACTGCGCATGCCCAGTTCACGCATCACATAATACCTACAGGGCGAAGAGGAGGAGGACGTCGGAAGAAGGGAGACACCGCGGCGAGGAGGAAGGAAGGCCGAAGACAAGGTAAGTGGTGTTTTTTGCATTTTTGTATATGGGGGCTAGCCTCGTACTCCGCTCCGCCACGGAGGCGGAGATTTGCCCAACTTCGCGTTCCCAGTGGAGCGCGGAGTTGGCAAATCTCCACAAACTCCGCTGGCGGAGTGGAGTACGACGCACAGGGTTAATATTTGGAACTCTCTCCCTACTGAGATCAGATGCAACCTATCCCCATCCATCTTCAGGAAAGAAGTACAAATCTTTCTATCCTTCAAATTCCTCTCTCACTTAGGACTGGGCCACACCCTCGTTTCCTGTTTATCCTCCACCTTCCATTTGTCAGCTGCCTCTTGTCACACCATGATATGCCTGAGCCTTTGACCAATGTCACACTACACCCCCCATCTTAATCTATGTATCACTATCTCGGGGAAAACTATGCATTTACTCTCCCCACCCTTGCTTCTCCCTTTAACAACTACCTCAGAACTTTGTGTACACTGTCTTTCGTATCCCTTTTTGATTTACTGTCGCTATGTATTTTTTATTTACACTCTGGTACATGCTGCTATTTTTATTACTTATCCCACTGTATTTCGTTTACTCTTTTTTACCGTCATTATATATTTTTATCTACTCTCCATGTACCTCATGTTTTTGCTGTTGTACCCACTCTGTAAATTGCTATGCTGTCATGAACACAAGTGATAGATGCCATGTTCGTTCACTACCTCGGGGGAAAAATCTGTGTATCTACTCCCCTGACCAGGACAACTCCCTGTCATAACTACCTCCAAACTATTTTGCATTCATATATCCTACTGTCTATTGGAGTCTTCTTTCATATAATGTTGCAATGTATCTTTATCTACGTTTTATGAATTTGCTACTATTTTGTTTACATATCCCAATGTATACCATTTACTCTTTTTACCTTTACTATATATTTGTATCTGGTCTCTGGTACCTTTGGGTCAAGTTTGCGCTATATAAAACTCCTAAATAAATAAAATTAAAAACATAATACTGGGCCATGATAATTCTGGGTCATGGCCTTCGCAATGCCTGTTCTACTCTGGTGGAAGATGCATATCTATCCTAAAGTGACTTAGCCAATGTACCAACTTACCAATTGTATTGCTATACTTGTATAAATGGCATTGGGAGGCCTGCCACAATTTCTTGGCCTTGTCAATCTGAGTTTGTTGAAGTACAAGTGTGACCCTGCTAAGATTATGGAGAAGTGTATCAGATTTAGTCAGTTAATAAGGATGTTGTGCCTCGTGGATACCATCCTCCAGAACATCGAGTTTCCGTTTTTTTATTTTTTGTTTTGGAAGGTCTGCTTTGAAATTATCCCACCCCTGACCACTGCCCAGTGCACCCCCCAGAGTATCTCTGGAGAGTCAACAGTGCCCAGGTTAATCAAGAAATATTGTGCGGAAGTATCACTGAGGCCTTTTCTGAGGTCTCTTTTCATAAGTCACAATGCATTAAGTCTCCACAATGAAGGAGAACAGAGAAGTGGGTTATTCGTATTTGGTTTCCAAGAGGGCATGGTTGGACAATCCCCTTGCGTGTAGTGTTGAGCTGACAATCTGGTTTGAGTAGACATGTGGGAGTAGAAAGGAGCTTAGGTGTGAAAAGGACCAGTGTGCCCCAGAAAAGAAACGGCTTCCAGATTATGCATACATCAAGTATTACACAAGCCCAGGGCTGTGATAAAGGACTCAAGCAGAGTTTGGGATGGAGCGGCCACCAGCTGGGACCCAGCTCTGTGAGTGTCACATTCACGAGGCCACTGACGTCACCTCCAGTGATTGTAAGTCATGTTGGATTAGAGATAAGTACTGTACTCAGTTGGGAAACGAATATTTGAATGAGTGGGGGTGGAGCATATACTGAGCAAATTACAGTTGGAAGCTCAAGTGTGTGTCCACCAACAATATGTAGTGTCCCAGCCTATCAGATGTAGCTTGTTTTACTTGTAAGGGCAGGTGTTCATTGAATACTATTGCTATCCCTTTGGGCTCTCAATGGAAACCTGCGTTATAGGACCTAGTCAACCCATAAACCTGCAGGCATCTAAAATCAACCCATTGTAAGTGGGTTTCATAAAGTAATAATACATCTAGGTCAATTAGTTTAGACTTCCTACTAACAGCGTCGCATTTGATTCTGTTGAAGAGACCGTTGGTGTTGCATGCGATGCTCTGGAGTGGGTTACTGATATCATGCATGTGGGGGGTTCATGGATGGGATGGAGGTGGTGTATAGACAGCAATGAAAAGGCATTCTGTAAGTGATGCCAGGCATATTACTGCCCACAAATAAACTAGACCCATTTCTCCACCCCGTATTTTGAACAGTGAAGTGCCTGTTGAACTTAACCTGTGTGGAAATTTAGTTCGTATCTGAACATTATCTGCGCCATCTTGTCTTTCCCCAGCACCACACGCAAAAACACACGGCAGCCATTTTAGGCACCATGGCCTCTCTCCCTGCTCATTGTCGATCGCCAACGCGTCCCTCTGGCGCTGCAAACATCCCCCCGCGCGCCGGCCACCCCCGCTCTCTCATACACGGGCCATAAACCCTCTCCTTCTGTGCGACCCTGCCATGGAACCACATCCCACGCCTGACCGACATCCCATATATGGTCATACATCTCTTTGATAACCCCCTTCCTCTTCGCCTGATTGTCCGGGCCAATCCCAGGCCATCACCTAGCCCTGCGGATGCAGTTTATTGCCCCTACTGTAAGGGAAACACCCCACATCAAAGGGATTACAGTAGATCAAGGCCCCCCACCCCCTGAGACCCGACCAGTCGCACACACCCCCGGGAATTGGCGGAATGTCCAGCTGTGTGATAGCCATCTCCTACTGTGGGTGGGGTGGGGACTTCCACTGTAGATATGTGTGGGAACGAGCTTGAAGTGGGGATTCTGAGGATGTTCTTTCATGTATCAAAGCGATCTCAAGAATGTGCCATGTATGATAAACCTGCAATAAAAGTCGTAAACCTGTGTATAAGAGGCCAGGCCTCAGAGATGCAGTTAGAGCACCTCGTGACGATACCTTGCTGTCTGATCTGATGTGTTCTTCTCCGACGGAATAAAACTTTGTTTCCTGCCTTCCAGTCTCCGGCGCCTGTCTCTTTGTTGGTTAATTATCGGATGGTATAAGAGGCGATTATCGCCGGGCAATACTTAGAAGGTTATCGACTGCGACTGCCTCTACCTTTTAACAATTGGCGTCCCAAGCGTGGGGCCCATCAGCGACACGTGGATCCAGTGAGAGAGGCCCCAACGACAGAGTGAACGACTGCAGCGATCGGGAGAGCTCCTGCCTGATAGACCCTCGTCTGGCAGCCGATCATCCGAACTTCACTGGTTCCGAACAGACCTCTCTCGAGTGATCTACGGTCCTGACTGGGAACCATCAGGAGTGCCGCGGCAAATACGGAGAGTAGAGGACGATCGGGTGCTGGAGGCGGAAGACGAGAAACTGTCCATGCGGTCCGGGTAAGGTCGTGAAACACGACAAATTGCGAAACGATTGATTGATTGATTGAAAATACTAGTATTTCTTATTGATTGTTCTCTTTGAGATATTCGCTGTCTACAAACGGAGAAAAGTAGAAATACTCTCTCTTCCTTTGCAGATAGTGAAGGGTAGGTAACGCAGACTTTTGTCCCCATTGTAACCCGTCGTGCCTATTTTTATCTCCCCACTGATTGATTGTCCGAACATTGATTGTTTTGAAGAATAGTGCTCTTTGAGATATTCTCTGTTTTCAAATAACGTAGAATAGAAATATTCTGTCTAGTCTTTGCAAATAGTGAAGGGTAGGTAACGCAGACATTTGTCCCCATTGTAACCCGTCGTGCCTATTTTTATCTCCCCATTGATTGATTGATTGTCCGAACACTAGTTGTTCGATATTGGTTCTTTGGAGGTATTCTCTGCTTGCAAATAACGTGGAATAGAGATATTCTGTCTAGTCTTTGCAAGCAGTGAAAAGATAGGTAGTGCAGACTTTTGTCCCCGTTGTAACCCGTCATGCCTGTCTTCTCCCCACTGATTGGTAGTTGGTTCTGCCCGGACCGCTTATTAGAGGTGAACCATCCGGCTCCACTGGAAGGCACCCCTAATAAGGACATGTTCAGTAAATATGGACTAGTCGCCGTAGCTTATAGCAAGCTATGGCATAAATATACAAAGGGGGACCCCGAGAGTCAGTGGCCACTGATGGGATCCTTCGATGATCACAAACTAGAAACACTAGAAATAGCTCTACGTAGTAATAAAACAATGCCTACTATGCTTGACAGTATCGGCATGTGGCGCAAAGAAGCAACGCAACGGAAAAAGAGGGAAGAAGTAAAAGCAGAAAGGGAATTACGAAAGGCAGCTCACCTTGCCGCTAGAAAGTTAGAGGAAGAGATAAAGGAGAGAAAGGAAGCTAAACTAAAACAAGAGTCTGAAACATCAGGCCAGTGCCCTGTTAGGACCTCCTCTGCGCTCTACCCTGAGTTACCTTCCAGGCAACAAACAAATGACGAATTACTATTAGGTCCCCCGATCATCTACATGCCCCCTCCATACGCCCCCTCCCAACCTGTAGTACAGCACCCACAACCCCCAAACGCAAGTGAAAGCAGTACCAGGGCCTCGGTCCTCACGGCCTCCGCGCCAGCCGAGCCTCCTGTGCTGAACACAACATTAGCAATAACGTTAGATGACCCTGAAATGAGAAAGAAAGATTCCGCCAGAGCGAATCGACTAACAAAGGATGAACGAGCCGGACTCGATAAGATAGTAAGGACACTAGTAGAGCGAAAGGAAAGTGAGGAGTATATAACAGAGATGTATAACTCGTATGCCGACAACCACAGACGACACTTCGTCGTACGACTTTGTTATCATGCCCTGAATACATAAGAGGATAGGTACCACGATAAGGGTCCAGAAGGCTTAGCGACCCTATATAGGAAGGTAGACATTGGGGAAGGAGGAGAGGGCGATGTGACGGACCTCTTCACTCGTACACTTGAGGTCTCCCGGCATCTTAACGAACACAGACAGACAACCAAAGCAGAGACCCCCATAGCGACTGAACCCCAGGCAGGAAGGGCTGATACCATGATGCCCATCAAAGAAGCCGCCCCCTACTGGGTCCCCCCACGAGGTCAGGGAACACACGACAACATCAACCACCAAGATGCGAAAGGAAGGGTTGTATATAACTGGGTCTACCAGCCATGGGACCGACAAGACATTTTGACCTTTAGAAAAACCCTACCCGACTTAAGAAAGAACCCAACTGCCTTCTACACCGAACTAGGTACAGCCTTAGGTTCAACAATAATGACCTTAGCAGATATCGACTTGTTCTTCGGGTTATGTTTGCCGGCTGATGTGTGGAAGCAAATCCGGAAAGTCGACCACGCTGAGCCGTTCGGATATACCTGGGTACAACTCGATACCATAGATAAACAGCGAGAACCGGGACAAAAACCCCCAAAAGCCATATTGGAGCTCCCAGACAAGATTGTACAGAAATTGAAGACTCTAATCCCAGAAAGAAAGGTAGACTGGTCGATAGTGACGGCTTGTCGCCAGAAACCCCAGGAGGATGTGTCTGAATACTTCTCGCGATTCGAGACAGTGTTTTCCGATTATAGTGGCCAGGACATGACCACTGCAACCGGACACCACCTCTTTGTCCAGAATTACGTGAAGGGTCTGTCACAAGAAGTCTCCCAGAAGCTACAGACCAGCGAAAGTAGTTGGGCAGCCTCCAAACCCACAGCTATCCTTCAGATGGCCCAATACTACGAACACCAAAAGAATGAGAGCGATAGGGCGTCCGAAAGAAAGAAGAAGGAACTGAAGGAAAGAGTAATGATAGCTCAGTTACAAGGGGTGACCATAGGAAGGGAGCCTCCCAAGGGAAATTACCAACAGACCGCTCCTAGAAAGCTACCCCCTAGAGACCATACACCTGCACCCTACGCTGGACGAAGAGACTTAGACGGGAACCAATGTGCGTTCTGTAGAGGGTTCGGACACTGGAAATCTCAGTGCCCGGTCCTTCTGGATATGAACAGAAATAGAGACACCAGAGACATAGCACATGACCCCAGAAGTAGAGGACAGGGACGAGGGTACACGAACGACGCCACAAACGACAGGCTAGGCAGACCAAACACCTTTGACCGCCCCCGACAGAACCAGTGCCAGCAGTCCGACTACGAGAACACCCATGACTTTGCATAGGACCGCCAGGGGCAAGGGAGGGATCCAGTCGAACTCCGTGTTGACCAGCAAGGTCCTTACGTCACTGCTAAGGTCTTGGGCACAAAGTCTCCATTTTTGGTAGATACTGGGGCGACACGTAGTGCGTTATCTAAACGACTGATTCCTAGGGCACCCTTGTCTGGCTCACACGTAACCTCAATAGGCTTTGATGGAACGCCCTCCACTAACCCCTTGTCAGCACCAATCTCCTTTGACTTAGAAGGTAACACCACTGATACGACATTCCTGCTCTCCTCCAACACCCCCGATGCTATCATGGGACTTGATTTGCTAAAACATTTCCGAGCTACCACCAGATGTTCCCCAGACGGAGTTCGAGTCATCCTGCACGATAACCCAGATCTGTTCAGGCCTTGTCTCACACGACGTATGTTCTCTATAACCGATGCTGACCTGTCCCCACTCGACACGTTACCCTCACATCTATGGGCTAAAACCGACTCAGATGTAGGGCGCATGGTGATCGACCCTGTACACATAACCGTCCGACCGGACGCAGTGCTCCCAAAGCTTCCACAGTATCGGATATCGCCCGAAGGCGAGAAGGCATTGGTGGAAATCATCCAGTCCCTAGTCGATGCAGGAGTGGTAGAAGAAGTAGTCAGTAATGTTTGCAACAGCCCTATCCTACCTATTGTAAAGAAGCAAGGCGAGGGAGACGAGAAAGCATACCGCTTCATTGTTGACTTGCGAGAGGTTAACAAAGTAGTCATACCCCAGTACCCCGTGGTCTCGGACATCACCACCATCCTCACCCTGATTCCGTCCACTGCCACCACCTTTACCGTTATTGATCTCAAGAACGCATTCTTTTCCATCCCCATCCACCCAGACAGCCGCTACCTGTTCGGCTTCACCCTAAAAGCCCGTTCATACAGATTCTGTAGGGCACCCCAAGGCTACACTGAGAGCCCCAGCATCTATAGCCAAGCCCTCAAGAGACAACTAGATGCAGTCCAACTACCAGATGGAGTGGCGTTAATACAGTACGTCGATGACATTCTTCTGGCGGCCGACACCACTCCACTTGCAATTACAGCCACCATTCACCTCCTCCACTTCCTTGCGGAGAACGGTCACAAGGTCTCCAGGAAGAAGTTACAATTCTGCCAACCTCAAGTGACATACCTAGGCCACCTCCTATCCAAAGACGGGAGGAAACTCACACCTGACCGAATTCAGACCATCTTAGAAACCCCTGTCCCCAAAACTCAGAAGCAAGTGCGGTCCCTGGTTGGTCTCACCTCCTTCTGTCGACAGTGGTTGCCAAACTTCAGCCTCATTGTAAAACCTCTGCTTTCCCTGCTGGCTAAAGACGTCCCCTTCCCCCTCCCCTGGACACCCGAATGCCAGTCCTCCTTCAAAGAATTGCGAGATGCCCTTTGTTCAGCACCAGTCCTAGGAACCCCAGACTACACTAAACCTTTCTCCCTCTTCACCCACGAAAGGGAGGGGTGCGCGTTGTCTGTTCTAACCCAGTCCATAGGTCCTAAACAACGCCCTTGTGCCTACTTCTCTGCCACTCTTGACCCTGTAGCCAGAGCTTTGCCCGCCTGCCTTCGAGCAGTAGCCGCCGCTGCTGTCTCTATCTGGCAAAGTGAGGGGATCGTGCTCTTGAACCCCCTCACTGTGTTAGTACCCCATGCGGTTGACACCCTCCTGAACCAGACCAAGACTCAGCACCTGACTAGCGCACGACTGACTGGTTATGAACTGACTCTGCTTGCACCCCACATCACATTGAAACGATGCACCACTCTGAATCCAGCTACTCTACTACCTCTCCCTGACACTGACCCCAATGCGTCCCCTATACAGGACTGCGTGACCCTCACCGACGAACAGACCAAGAGTATGGTTGACCTCCGAGATACTGCCTTCCCGGACCCTGACGGAGAACTGTGGGTAGATGGCTCATGCATCAAGCTTCCCGATGGCACCACCTCAGCCGCCTATGCAGTTACCACAGCCCGAACAGTTGTTGAGACAGCCCGCATCACACAGCGATCCGCACAGGCGGCTGAACTGATTTCTCTCACCCGAGCATGCATCCTAGCAGCGGGGACAACCGCAAACATTTACACTGACAGCCAGTATGCCTTCGGGGTAGTTCACCACTTTGGGCTCCTATGGAAAGAGAGGGGATTCCTGACTTCACATGGCACACCCATCTTACATGGAGATCTAGTCTCCGCTTTGACCGAGGCAGTCCTCCTCCCCACACGGCTAGCTGTGATCAAATGCCAGGCACACAAGAAGGTGACAGACATTATAGGACAGGGAAATGCTCTGGCTGACATTACTGCCCGAACCACAGCCGAAAATAGGTCCACGACCCGCATGTATGTGACCAGGTCACAAACTGAGAAGTGGAAGGATGCTAGAGAAACGATTAGGGACATCCAATTAGCCAGCTCACCACACAAATTGACTGAATGGGCACGGGTGGGATTGAAGGATGATGACGGTTGCTGGCGAACTAAAGACTCGAACAAATGGTTGCTACCTGACTCATACTTGATCCCCATGCTGACCATGGCACACTCCCCCGCACACATAGGGTCTGCCCCCATAATCGAACTCATCTCCAAAGTTTGGCACAATGACAAGATCCCAGACTCAGCCAAACGTCTGGTCCAACAATGCCTGGTATGCCTCCAATACAACCCTGGGAAAGGAACTGCTGTACCCCGGGGAGGGTTTGGGGTTCCTAATCACCCCTTTGAAGTCCTACAAATGGACTACATCCAATTAGAAAGGTGCCAAGGTTTGAAGTACGTACTTGTCGTTGTGTGTGCCTTCAGCAAGTGGGTGGAAGCCTACCCAACCCGCGACAACACTGCTATGACTACCGCAAAAGTATTGCTGAAAGAATTCTTCCCCCGTTACGGCCTTTGTCGAATTCTGTGGAGCGACAACGGCCCCCACTTCGTAGCCGAAGTTATCCAACTCATCCTAAAGGGGTTGGGTGTAAAACAAAAGTTCCATGCGGTCTTCCACCCCCAATCTGCAGGCTTGGCTGAGCGACATAATGCCATATTGAAGCTCAAAATAGCCAAAATAGTTGCCACCACAGGACTGAGATGGCCAGACGCCCTCCCGCTAGCATTGCTATCAATGCGTTCCACTCCTACCAAACACCACTTAACCCCCTACGAGGTCGTCTTCGGGCGGCCCATGAACCTTTGGACCGCACCGAAACCGACATCCATCCACGACGTCCCGGACGTCCTCATGTCTGACTATTTGTACAACCTAACTAAAACGTTGTCTGTTATCCATCAGCAGGTGCTGCAAGCCATTCCCGATGCTTCCAGGGGCCCCGGGCACGACATCCAACCCGGTGGCTTTGTCTTAGTGCGTAACTTCCAGCGCACCAAGAGTCTGGAGCCCCGCTGGACGGGCCCCCTGCAAGTCCTAATCACCACCCGAACAGCTCTTCGAGTGGAGGGGAAGCGTAATTGGCTGCACGCACACCATTGTAAGAAGATATCACCGACCCTGACGACAACCGACAACATCACCGCCCAAGAGGAACCCCTGGACAAAGACCGACCATCCCCGAGCTGCTACCCGGATACAGAGACACTTGAATTAATGAAATATCCCGATCCCACTGTGCCATCCAAGGAAGGGTATAACCTGCGACGAAAGGAGGAAACCTCGGCTAAGCAGACCACGAACTAAGTCGAAATCTCAAAACGGTAGCCTAATCACCCCAAAGGCCTCCAGAAGAGAAATTAAACAAAGTCTGTGGTTCTGCCCGCTACCGAGTCCCTTGAAGATGATGGAAGCACCCGACATGAAGATGATGGAAGCAACCGGACGTCCGAAGATCCACTACAAAAACCCAAAGACTGACAAAATGCACAGCTCAAAGACTATTGCACTTTTTATTACCCTTCTCTTTTGCCTTCTCCTCATGGTCACCTTCTGGATCATGGAGGAGAGCGCACCCGCTCATAAGACATTGCTGACCACCGTTCAACCTACCACCATGAAAGAACACCATCTGATCTCACTTTCACCCCAACTCCGAAAAAGGCGTAAGGAGTTCTGGAATAACTCTTTTGTGCAGTTGCTCCACCAACACAATCTTGCCGCCAATGCCACTAATTGCAGGATCTGTGGATTGCTACCACATGCCACTGGACACTCTATCCCTTTCATCCCTTCACCTTTTTCTGTCCATGGTTCCTGCCTCGCCTGGCTAATCCTCCTGCAAGAAAGCTACAAGGACAATGCCACTTCCGGCAAAACTGTGTCACACTTCTACCATGGGTTCTGGCTGAACAAAACTGGAAAAACTTCTGCCCCCTTCTGTCCTCTGAGATCAAACACTTCCTTTCACATGGACATCCCTGCCAAAGAACGAGTTGAAATGCAGGTGTTCAACAACCCAGCCAGACCCATCTTCTCTTACCTCCGGAAATGAACGGCCGCCACCCTAACAGTGGCCCTATCCGTCATCAACATCACTGGACTTGTGTGCCTCGAAGGCCTGGGGGCACAGCTGGTTGGCCACAGCTCCTGCCTCATCACCCGAACATTGGACTCAGTTGATCCACCCTCCTTTGTTACCTCCCCAAATATGTACTTCGTCTGTGGTACTAAGGCCTACACCTGGCTTCCGAAAGGTTGGGGAGGCACCTGCTACATCGCTTTTGTCCTTCCTCCGACATATGTGGCTCCAGCAAACCATCACCGACAGAAATGCGCGAAAGACACTGTGCAAGCCGACTCCACCGGAGCACAGTTCATGGACGCAGTAAAAGGACTTGTTCCACTTTGGGGCCCAATGGCAAACAGCCGTGCCATCCGCCACTTAACCCAGGCAGTCGAAACAACAATGAACATTACAGCCGGCATCCTCACCAACAACACCGCTGAGCTTCAGGCCGTCCGCCTGGTAGCTCTTCAGAACCGCCTCGTTCTAGACGTAGTTCTGGCCGATCGTGGAGGAGCATGCCGAATCATTGGGTCCAGCTGTTGTACCTACGTACCGGATAACTCACCCTCAGTCTACAAGGCGATTGAACACCTCCACAGACTTTCCGCAGAGGTTCATCAGGAGCAAGAAGGATGGTCGCTTGGGAGTTGGTTTTGGGACACTATTAAAAGTTGGGGGTGGAGGTTGTTTACGTTTATCCTGATACCAATCGTGATACTATGTGGTTGCTGCCTGGGTATTCAATGCTTTCCACCTCTGTGTTCACTTTTTACAAACTGTATCTGTCCTAAGACTCTGGACTTTGAAGCCGAACGTATGAAAGCTTTGTATGAAGTAGAAATGCGTAATATTATGGGGATAGATCCGAACTAAACAAGCTGGCGAGATATGTTAAAAGGGAGTACTGTGGAAATTTATTTCGTATCTGAACATTATCTGCGCCATCTTGTCTTTCCCCAGCACCACACGCAAAAACACACGGCAGCCATTTTAGGCACCATGGCCTCTCTCCCTGCTCATTGTCGATCGCCAACGCGTCCCTCTGGCGCTGCGAACATCCCCCCGCGCGACGGCCACCCCCGCTCTCTCATACACGGGCCATAAACCCTCTCCTTCTGCGCGACCCTGCCATGGAACCACATCCCACGCCTGACCGACATCCCATATATGGTCATACATCTCTTTGATAACCCCCTTCCTCTTCGCCTGATTGTCCGGGCCGATCCCAGGCCATCACCTAGCCCTGCGGATGCAGTTTATTGCCCCTACTGTAAGGGAAACACCCCACATCAAAGGGATTACAGTAGATCAAGGCCCCCCACCCCCTGAGACCCGACCAGTCGCACACACCCCCGGGAATTGGCGGAATGTCCAGCTGTGTCATAGCCATCTCCTACTGTGGGTGGGGTGGGGACTTCCACTGTAGATATGTGTGGGAACGAGCTTGAAGTGGGGATTCTGAGGATGTTCTTTCATGTATCAAAGCGATCTCAAGAATGTGCCATGTATGATAAACCTGCAATAAAAGTCGTAAACCTGTGTATAAGAGGCCAGGCCTCAGAGATGCAGTTAGAGCACCTCGTGACGATACCTTGCTGTCTGATCTGATGTGTTCTTCTCCGACGGAATAAAACTTGTTTCCTGCCTTCCAGTCTCCGGCGCCTGTCTCTTTGTTGGTTAATTATCGGATGGTATAAGAGGCGATTATCGCCGGGCAATACTTAGAAGGTTATTGACTGCGACTGCCTCTACCTTTTAACACCTGGACTAATGTTCCCTATCCTCGTGGTCAAGATGGTGTGTGCATCATTGAGAGTATTCCAAAACAAGCCCCCCATAAAGTAGGTTATGCACAAAATGAGAACTTAAAAATATTTTAAAAATACACGATAAGAGGTCATGGTTCTCCATTTTCCAAAGTTACAGGTGAGGGGAGGTATGCCCAGGGTATAGGCCCAGGAGAATATGCGGCTCCCCAGAGAGGAGGCGCGGAGCAGGGCAAGACACAGACGTGTATGCATGTGCCACCTTGTCCACAAAGTCTAATGCAGATCATCAGTTCTGTCAGCCCAGTGTGATATCCAGTTCAGTGTCAGAGCAGTAGCAGGGTGAAGCCAGAACAAGCAGGTTTGGTGGTGAATTTACCATTATGAGTTCCAAATCCAAGCATCCCATGGCTGCATATTCCCTATGAAATGATTTGGACGGGGAGACGGTGTTTGTCTCCTTACATCACCCTCAGACACAGGCTGTCCATCGCCAATCCCTGGCATTCATCCATGTGCGACTGTCCTTTATCTCTGGTGTGATGCATGCCAGTCGTTCCTCTATCCATCTCTAGGCCAGCTTGGAAGAGTCAAAGAAGAGAGATTTTGAGTTGCGAAGAACTTTGAGCTTGTTTAACAGAATCAAATGTATTTTGCTGTTCCTGTACAAGTCTTGTATAGTTGGGGAATATCATTATGGTGTGAGACTCATTCTTCATCAACCATACCTCTGGTAGAATCAAGTCCTGATCTTGAAAATTATGAAATCTTCTGAAGATTGGCCTAGCTAGAGTTCCAGAGGCAGTTCGAGGCCCAAGGGCTTGGTGCACTCGTTCTATAACAAAGCATTGGGAGAATTTCTGTTTGGGTACAATAGTTTCCAACCAAGTAGGTAGGAATCATTTAGGATCAATGCCTTCTGCCCACTCAGTGAACCCTATAAAGCATAAGTTGTTGCAGCGGGATAGTCCCCCAGCACATAGACTCAGGTTGTTGGATTCTGCTGAGAGGCGGGTCACTGTAGAGCAGATTTCCCTGATGGTGAGCTCGAGTTCAGAGCTTCGGCATTCAGCCTAAGTCACCAGCTTGACCATATTGTGAAGATGGTACTGCAAGATGACAACGTCCGCCCCGGCTTCTCCTATTTTAGTCTCAAGGGCTATTTTCGAATCTTGGATAGCCGAAAGAATGAATGAGGTAGAGACTTCTTCAGGTGGTTCTCTGCTTTCTGCCGGCCTAGTAGGTCACAGACACCGCAGGCTCTACAACCTGTGATTCAGGCACTGACAGTGACTCAAGGTATCCACCTCAACAGTACAGCAGACGAGGTATCCCCAGCTGATGTTGGCGATCCCCAGGGAGTCACACCTTGTAGGGTTATGGAGGATCACAGGTGCTGAGACCGGAACTTTAGAATAACATGTCTACCATGTTCAGTTGTTAGGCCATGCCCCCTAAGTAGTTGTTTACTACCCTCAGCTTAGGTGTGACTTTCCCAAGCATTTGCATAAGTAAGGCATGCATTCACACTTTGACAAAGTTTGTGGACCATCTGCATACAAGCTTGTGTTATTGTTTGAAATGTATGATCAAGTAAGGTATTTACATGTTTCTAGAGAGACAAGATGTAGTCTGCCAGAAAGGTGATGGCCTCATCTTCTCCTTCCCATTCTTGTTATGCTGTGTCAAGAAAAGATGTGACATGCCTTCCCAAGACAAGTAAAAAAAGATTGAATCCTGTGAAAGGGTAATAACATGCCCCATTGTTTAGCCTTAGGTCCTGTTGCTGCCTTTCTGTAACATTTCTATGATTGTAACTCTGTTCAAGAAGGTCAAGGGATAATGAACAGAAGTGTTGAAGTTGTGAAATGAAGTTTGTGTCTTGGTCTGTGATGTTTTCATTGTGTAATCCCTCCTAGGCGAAGAATGGGATGAGCTGATAGTATAAGTGTGCAGCAACACTTCCTTTCAGGAGGAAAACTTTGGGCCTGGTTCACTAGGGTAAACGTACACTCTTGTGTAAGTTTACCATTTTTTCTATTTAGAAACAAATTTGGGAGCCTTATCTGTATGACTCTCCTATCACCATGAGTGTGAATACTCTACAATCGCAAAGATATTACTTGTAGAAGTTTTTGTAAATAGCAAGAAAATGTAAAAATGTAAACTTACACAAAGGTTTAAGTGCACTACTCACCCCATGAGGGCCTCAAGGTGTGGGGGGGATTTCGGCCAGCTCCGACTCTTCCTGAAAGTTTACAGTGTGGGGGTTTGTCTGATGCTGAGGGGGAGTTTGTTCCAGGTCTTGGCCATGATGTAGGAGAAGGTTCTTCCTCCCATTCTGGCTCTGCAGATGCGAGTGATTTCGGCCAGAGCAAGGTAGGCAGAGCGGAGGGTTCATTTGGGGGCATAGAGGAGATTCTTTCATTGAGGTATTAAGGTCCAGTGTTGTAGAGGAATTTGTAGGCATGTGTGAGCAGCTTGATAGTCACTCTCTTTTCAATGGGGAGCCAGTGGATGTCTCGTAGGTGCTGGGTGATGTGATCTTGTCATGGGGTGCTGAGGACGAGTCTGGCTGCGGCGTTCTGGATCGTCAGGAGTTTGTGGAGTAGAGATTTGTTGATTCAGGCATTGAGGGCATTCCCCTGGTCCAGTCTGCTGGTTATGACTGCATGGGTGATGGTCTTTTTGGATTCAGGGGAATCCATTTGAAGGTCTTGAGGAGTATGCGGAGGTTGTTGAAGCATGTGGAGGATTCGACATTGATCTGTCAGTTCATAGTGAGGGAGGAGTCGAGTATGATGCTGAGGTTGCACGCATGGTCCGTGGGAGGGTTGCGGAGGGCTTGGGGCGACCAGGTGTCATCCCACGTGGAGGGGGTGGATCTGAGTACGAGGACTTCAATTTTCTCTGAGTTGAGCTTCAGGCAGCTGATGCTTATCCTTCATTCCTTCCTGGAAACTGTGTATGGAGATGTCGGGTTCCTTGGTGAGGAAGAGGATGAGCTGGGTGTGGTCGGCATAGGATACTATGCTGAGTCTTTGTTTTCTGACAATGGTTGTGAGAGGGGCCATATAGATATTGAAGAGCATGGGGCTGCGTGAGGATCCTTGGGGTACAAAGCATCTGATCTCTGTGGGTTCAGAGAGGAAGGGCGGGAGTCTAATTCTTTGGGTTCGGCCGTTGAGGAAGGAGCTGATCCAGTCTAGGGCTGTTTCGTGTATGCCGGTGTTGTGGAGTTTGGTGGCTAGTGTGTGGTGGGTGACGGTGCCAAAGGCTGCTGAGAGGTCTAGTGGCCTTGGTCGAGGAGAGTGCAGAGGTCATCCTTGGCAGCTAAGATGGCTGTCTAGGTGCTGTGGTTGCTGCGGAATCCGGATTGAGAAGTGTCGAGATCAAGTTGGATTCTATGAAGTTTATGATCTGTTTGTGACTTTGGCAGCAAAGGGGTGGAGAGAGATGAGTCTGTAGTTCTTGAGGTCCGTCTGGTCTGCAAAGGGCTTCTTGAGAAGGGGTTTGACTTCTGCACATTTCCAGTCATCGGGGAATGTGCCTGTTTCGAGGGTGCAGTTGATTGTACTTCGTAGTTCAGGTGCTATGGTGAAGGCGGCTCTGTGGAAGATGTGCGGTGGGCACGGGTCAGTGGGAGCTCCAGAGTGTATGTACCTCATGGTCTGTGCAGTGTTTTCTGTGGTGACAGGGGTCCAGGTGGTGATGGTCGGCTAGGTGGTGTTGCTGGTGTTCTGCCGGTGCCTTGGTTCTCTTTGTCGAAGTTGCTGTAGAGAGTCCTGATCTTGTGATGGAAGTTTCTATGGGTATGATGACAGGAATCCCTGTTCTCTGAAAAGGCATTTTAAAGATGATTAGAATTTGTAGTGGAACATTAGTTGTGCACATTTTTTTCTTCTGCTGACATACGCCACACTTCTGACAGTATTCCACTTATACACCATGCTACAGATGAGCTTTAATAGGTTCTGTTTGATATTCTCCACCAATTAGTGTCATCAAGACAAACGGCTATTGTTAGACCTGGCTTTTCAAGCCGGTTTATCCACAGAATATGTTTTTGCTTTTTGGCCTCCTGTTTTGACCCTGTTTTTGTTGGTTTTAGGACTCTGGGCACCTTACCACTGCTAATCAGTACTAAAGTGCATATGATCTCTGTGTAAATTGTTATTATGGATTGGTGATTCCTTGATTGGCTTGTTTCACTTACTACTAAGACCCTAGTACGAAGCACTATGTGTGCCCAGGGCCTGTAAGTTAACCACTGCTAGTGGGCCTGCAGCACAGATTGTGCCACCCACACAAGCAGCCTTTCAAAAGGGGTCTCAGACCTGCCACTGTAGTGTCTGCGCACAGTCTCTACTGACATGTCGACCTGGCAAGTGCACCCAGTTGCCAGGCCCTAACCTTCCCTTTTATTACATATGAGGCACCCCTAAGGTAGGCCCAAGGTACCCCTGTGGGCAGAGTGTAGTGTATTCAAAAGGTATGGACATGTATAGATGTGTGTGACATGTCCTGATAGTGAAATACAGTGTATTTCATGTTTCACTATTGAAAGGCTAAATGTCCCTTAGGATAGAATTGGAGTTTATTTATAACATCTTATAAGTGTGACTTCCTATTGGGACAAGATAATGAAGATGGAGTTTAGAATTCAGAATATAAAAATTAATCTTTTAGTAAAGATGATTTTTATATGTTGTGTTTGAAAATCCCACTTTCAGAAAGTGGGTATTTTCTTGCTTTGCCATTCTTTGTGCCTCTGCTGGTTTGTGGATTGACTGTCTGGCTTTTGAGTGACAGGGACTGGGAATGTGCATTCACTGTAGACAGCCACGGGGGTGAGGTGTGTCCTGCTTCTCCTGGATGAGCCAGGGCTAGGCAGAATAGACCTGGACTGCATTTAGAGTAGGGAGAGGAGATTTCCTTGCACCTGAATAGGCCTGATCTGCCTTATACAATGCTATCTCCCCACTCTTGCCGGGAAGCTGGACCAGAGAGGACAGAATTGGTTTTTACTGAGCACAGATCCCCTCTGCCACCAGAGAACAAAGAGAAATGCTGTATCAATATTGGGGCCTAGACCTCAGAACTTTAGAATACTTCTGGACTCAAGAGGAACCTTTGCCTAGGAGAAGAGCTGGGAAAACTGAAGGAAAAGTACTTCCCCTTTCTGTGTGCTGTCTGGCGTTGGCCTGCAGTGGCTGTTTCTACCAAGGAGAGGACAAAGACTTTGCTGTGTGCTGTATATCCTGCTTGAATAAGATCTCCAAGGGCTTGAAGTAGAGCTTGCCTACTGTTCTGAAATCTCTGGGACACAAAGACTTCACCACCAGCTCTTCTGAACTTCCTTGCCTGGAGTTCGGACCTGACAAGAGGTGTCTGTTCCTGTGTTGGGCCTCTAGAGGTTGTTCCTGCTGCTGGGAGCTGGAAAAGAGAAGCAACTAAAGAAGTGTGATGCATCCGCACCCGTTTCCAATGCATCGCCTCCGTGCCACTGAAGAAAGCGACTCAACACCTTTACACGGCTGGAGAAATCGCCGCATCCCGAATCCTGTGCACTGTTCACCAAAGTCCGAGATCACTGCACTGATTATGACGCAGGTTCTGCTGTGTGACTGCAAGAACAGACGCATCCCCCAGACTGTGGATGGAGAGATCAACGCAGCACCGTTGCTGCATCAAGAACTGATGCCTCCCCGAATCCCTTTGCATCGTACCTGGGCACCAAGTCTACAACAATGCTGAGGCCGCAGTAAGAAACCAACGCATCACCTTCCCTGGGCATTATGAACTGTTGCATCATTTTCCCTGTGGCTGTTTTTGTTTATGATTTTGACGCATCCAAGGTACTTTGTGTTGAAAGTGTTGCATCTATAGTTTGATATGGAAAGAACTGTTTTTCCTTCTAAAAGTCATATTTTGAATATTGTATGTTGGACTTTTGTCGTTTTGGTCTTCTTTGTTTTAGATAAAGCTCACTTATTTTTCTAAACTGGTGTGGTGTCCATGTGTAGTGTTTTCAATGTATTACTATATGTGTGCACAAACGCTTTACACACTGCCACTAAGATAAGCCTGTCCAATCATGCCAAGCTACCAAAGGGGTGGGCAGGGGTTATTTTAGAAGCGTAATCCCCTTACCCTGACTAGGAAGAAGGGATCCTGCTTGGACAAAGGTGCAAACCATTGTCAACTAGAGACCCCCATTTCTAACAGCTATAGACCAAATGAAGAAGTCAATATGCCCTTGGTAATCACTCAAGAACCCATTATTGTCCCCTCCAAGGACGGGTGCAGCTGCCTGGTGTCTGTCATAACTGTGATTCCATGTCCCGGAAAGGAGTCAGACATTGGTTAGGTTTTTTTCGTAGGTTAAACAATAGCCAATTAGTGTGTGACTCTTTGCTGGGGCACAGATGCACAGCTCATTCACTTCACAATGCTTTTCTTGAACAGTGAAATATTATAAAAACAAAGGAGCTTTTTAAAGTTGAATCAGGAAATAAGAATTGGAAGGGTATTCCCTTCCAATTCCCAACTCTTAGTTCATTGCTAATGGTGGCGTTGTAGGGGTTGGTTGGATCTAGGCTGCTTCACCCACCCTCTCCCTCCTTACCTATCTACTGAAAAAGTGAATTGAGTCCCTCCTCATTAAAAGAGAGAAACCGAGGGCTGTAATTGCATATTATCCAGCAAGCCCAGAAGTCAGCACTGAGCCATCTCGTTCAGGACTCTGCTACTGCCAGAAGGGGTTGGTCTCTAGCACATCCATCTCAACACCCCCACAACACAAGCAGTCAAACAAAGAATTAAAAAACCTATACACATGTTAAAGACGTCCTCGCAACACCTTTTTGTGTTGCACATATATGTCAACAGGGCATCGAAAGGGTTAAAGTGTCCTGGGATTTCTCCAAACTTCTCATTAAATTGTTTAATGCTTGCTAGCACTGTGTTCTACCTGGATTATCACAGCAACCTATACACATGTCTTAGAAATGGGGTCTCTAGTTGGCAGAGGTATGCACATTGTCCAAGTAGGGACCCTTGTTTCTCGTCAGGTTCAGGGAGTTTACATGCTTCAGTAAAATCCTGCTCACACTCTTGGTTGCTTGGCATGAGCAGACAGGCTTATCCCAAAGGCAATGTGTAAAGAATTCACACCCAGACACACAGTAACAGAATTAAAACACTACAAATGGACACCACACAGTTTAGAAAAATAAAGTATCTTTATTGAAACCAAATAAGACCAAAACGACAAAAATCCAACATACACAATTTAAAATATTTTTAAATTTGAATTTAAATGGTATCAAGCAATTCTGTCCATAGAAAACTTTGGATGCGTGACATTTACACAAGTACCTTTAAGTGCGTCAGAATTTACAAGGCCTAACAGCCGCAAAGAAGAGAAGTGATGCGTCAGTTCCTGAGTCCATGGGGAGGTGATAAGACAGTTCTGCTTGCACACAGGATAAGTGATGCATTATGCAGAGCAAATACAGCCTATTCAAGTGCTAGTGAAAACTCCTCCCACCACTCTAAATGCAGAAAGGTCTATTCAGCCTAGCTATGAGTCACCCAGGAAAGGCTGGAAACACCTCAACCCCCCTTGTAACTGTCTAGAGTCAATACGCATCCCCAGCTCTTGTCACTCTAAAACCAGAGGGTGAATACACAAACAGGCCTAGGCACCCAGAATGCTGAAACAAGAAAATGGCCACTTTATAAAAGTGCCTTTTTCAAACATAAAATTTGAAAACCACATTCACTAAAAGATGTGTTATTAAATTCTGATTTCAGAGAGCATAAACTCGAAACCTCTATCACGTCACAATGGAAAGTTACACCTGTGAAATTTTACAGTGCAGCTCCAATGATACAGCCTATGAGATGAACCTTCTTTCAAAAGAAAAACACAAAATAAATAGTATTTTACTTTCAGGACATATAAAACACACCAGTACATGTCCTACCTTTCACATACACTGCACCCTGCCCATGTGGGTACCATGGGCCTACCTTAGGGGTGACCGACCTGTAAGAAAATGGAAGGTTAGGGCCTGGCAAGTGGGTGCACTTGTCAGGTCGACATGGCAGTTGAAAACTGTGTGCGGAGACACTGCAAGGGCAGGTCTGAGACACATTTACAGGGCTTCTTAGGTGGGTGGCACAATCAGTGCTGCAAGCCCACTAGTTGCATTTGATTTACAGGCCTTGGCACACTCTGTGCATTTTACTAGGGACTTACCAGTAAATCTAATATGTACTAATCATGGATAACCAATCATAATTACAATTTACACATGGACAGCATATACAGCATAGCACTGATCAGCAGTTGGAAAGGGCCCAAAGTCCTAAAACCAACAAAAATGGGCCAAAAACAGGTGGCTAAAAAGCAAAATGTCTGGTGGTAAACCCTATAAAAATGCTAGATCTAACAACGTGTCTTCCCAGCAAATAGCTTGCAACACTCCTAAGAGTTCAGAACAATGCAGCTTGCATGTTATTTGGTTTGAAATGAAATGATCATATCACAACAGCATTGAAATAGTCCACTGGCTCCCATTAAAATCACAATTAGTCTTCAAAGCTCTTTATCTAATTCACAAGGGGCTTCTTGAAGGCTCACTAAACTACCTTGCCAATTTTTATGTCTCATTCCTACCAGCCAGAAGACTTATCTGTGTCAATTGTAATCTAAAAACTAATCAGCCAACTCAAGAGAAGAAATTTGGAGGTTAATGCCTGGTTAGAAAGGGCTCTCCCCTCATGAACGAATATAGCATGCTACAACGCATGCAATCACATCGCTTTCCTTAACAACACGGTCTTTACAACGACCACGTTGTTAGAACGTGATGCCAATACAACGCAAGTCATTACATGGACTTGCAGTAGATGGCGCTTTAGCATCCGAATTAGTATAATTTAATATTCCAACTTGAGCCTACGCAACAGTAGGGAAGGTGTTGAAATGGTAAATTATACTATTCCTTATGTTAGAGCGCCATCTACTGCAAGTCGATGTAATGACTTGGTAGTAATGGCATCGCGTTCTAACAACGCGGTCGTTGTAACAACCGCGTTGTAAAAGTATCGCAGCCTGATGACTGCGTTGTGAAGGTTGTTTCCTCTCATGAATACTTTCTCACCACAACGTAAGGTAGGAAATGACTACCTAAATTCAGGAGATGCTTAAAGATTCACCTTTGCACTTTAGCTTTTGGATTACTTACTTACTTATGCCTACTACCTATCCTGGGGTATTGGCCTTCAACCAGGACTCTCCAGTCATCTCTGTCCTGGGCTTTTCTTTCAATGGGACTCCAGGTGTAACCCAGCTCATGGCTTTTGGCTAGTCCAGTCATTTTTCACCGTCCACACTTAGACTGCCACAATTCCATCGCATCTTCAAGGCTCCATTACCACAAGGGGCATATTCGGAGGAGAGTGTTTCCTTGGCATACTCCCTGCTTACTGGGTTATCTTCAATCACCAGAATGTGCAGAACTAGCCATATTGCAATATCCTATTCCCCTTATATAAACCTAGCTTCAAAAGTGTTCCGAGATCACCAAAAGGTAGACTGCATTAACAAAAAAAAGTAGCAGTGCCAGGCAGAAAGGTATTTTTCAGATGGACATTAAAGAGGCAAGAGTGAATTTAAACTCTCAGGTATTCAGCAAATGTGTTCATTTCCTAATCCAACGATAGCTCAGTGCCTACAAAAAAACATTAGATAGCCTTAGGGGCCCTCAGGATACAGTAAATAACGAGGTAGTAAATTGCAGAAAAAAACAGACAACGAAAGCACCTTGCGAGGGCCTCTACCGTTCCCCCGTCCCTTTTATTTGTTGGGTTTTTGCCCGCCAGCTCTTGTAAACACGATGCAGATGTCCGCCTTCTCTTCATCTTACATCCTGGCAAGGATTATTTTTCGGCTTTTCTGAGAGCAGGGTGAAGGTTAATTAGCTTTTGTGACCTGAAGAAGCTCGGAGAGAATCCCTGGCGACTAACTAATTGCTGCTCGGCTCTCATTGCTGAGGGGACAAACTTCGGCAGAAATAATGGTGTTGCTGTACTTTGATTTAGAATTCCACACCTGCAAAAAAACACACACAGGCTGTTTCACAGCAGCAGCCCGGGGCCATGTCCAACTAAACGTCGCTCAAATGAGAGACGTTACTTCCGCAAAGAATGTTATGCGCGCGACTCCTTCTTTGAGTTTGCTCAGTGCTCACCTTGCACTTTTCTCTTTTATCAATAAGGTATGAGTGAAATTTCCACATTGGAAAGGAGACCGTCACTGAAACACGACAAACAAACTATTTATGGGCAGTAGAGCACACAGGGCAAAACGTATACAATTTACATAATACATCCCAGGGCAAAAGTCCTATAAAATGTGGGGGGGCTGACCAAGTTAGACAGTATGCAAGTGACATCTTGACGCAGGCCATCAAAGCACATGACGTCACGATGCGTGACATTCCATGTGGCATCACAGGAAGTGACCTCGCTGGAAGTGACATCACGAGAAGTGCCATCAGATACTAAGATCTCACACATACGTTTATCAGGTAAATCATGAGTACATTTAAGTATACTTAACAAATGAGATTTGTAGTCAGAGTAGTGCCAAAAAAGTGGCGCTATCCTGACGCAAAATCTGGGACTCAACGAATACATTTTTTTAAAACCCTGCCACAAAGAAATTGGCAACAAGGAAAATCGTGATAGTAGAGCTGTTCTGCTTAATTGGTTGCATTGTCTGCATTGTGAAATATTTTTTCGGGTTAAACCATCTGCTGCAGAGGTGGCCAGTAAATCTCAGGGATTATTAATAATGGTGAGATAACTTTGGAGTTTAACGCATCTGTTGGCGAGATCTGTGTTTTGTGTAGTCCCGAATTTAAATCAAAGTAGTATGGAAGATTAATTTGTCTCCTGCTAAATATAATTATCCACTGTTTTTGGGGGAGGAGGGGCGTTTGGGGATTGTGGAACCTCTATTTTATTGCTACCTTCTTCGGATTTGTTATTCATGATATCGCAACACACAGGGTGTGCATCTTCTACAATGTTGTGAGCATAAATGTACCACTTATTTAAGCAATAGTGCTCTGATATGTGTACGTTATGTGCCAACTGAAAATGTAATAAAATATGTTTGAAAGAAAAACTGACTCCTGCAAAGCATGTCACGTAACATGCAGATCACAGATTTTTATTTTACGTTGATAGGTAAGGGGATTACTGCTTTGAACACAGAGATCCTTTTGTTACTTGCAGTTAATAAATTGTAATCCTTCTAGGAGACCACAGTGAGCTATGAAGGGTATTTGACTCCAACAGTTTGTAACCCTGACTGTCTCATTTAACACATCTTGTACATTGATTTACACACTTACATGATTTATTTGGAATGGATAATGTGTATATTATGTAAAGCGCTCTAACACTCTGAATTGGGATGAGTAGCGCTATGAAAAAAATGCTATTTAAAAAATGTGCCTGAATACTGGGACGGAACAACCCATCTGACATTCTTGCAGGGCATGCACTTATATACAACACAGTAAAAAGCATGCACCTCTTAAGTACCTGTGAAAAGATAACAAGCTGTGTGCTTTTGTTTCCTCACCAATGCATTTGCATTTGTGACGTTCCCAGCGAAGCTCGGAGTTGGCAATACTCCGCAAACTCCACTGGCATAGCGGAGTTCCCCACCCATCCTTAGATTAGATGTGATGGGGTCCATGAATTGTTCATCACAGGACTGGCTCACCCCAGTAAGTAGTAAATGACTTGTATTCTGGTCGAGTCTGAGACAATGGAGTTACGTTCTATCATGAGGTACTGAAAATTAGGGAGAGAGTCAGCAACCACAACACAAAGAGTTACGAAGAATCATCACAAATTCAACACCAGTTACCAAGGTACCAGTTCATTACCAAGGTACTGAGAGCTGTAGCCTCCTTCCCCAGGGAGAGTGGAGTTCAGATGGTCAAGTATCTGGACAATATAATCATTATGTCCCAGATGCTGATTTTGCAGGACTTGCCTTTGTTTGATTTTTTTGTTGAAGTTTCATATATTCCGAAATAGACCCAAAGGTATCACAGTGCTTTGCAAGAGTACTAGTTGTGTTATAGATGGACACATTTATTTTTATTAGGCACGGGGACATTAAGGGATTTGCCCAGAATCACAGGATGTTAAGCGTCCCTGCCGAGACTTGAACCCAGTTCCTCAGCTCTGAGGTTGATCGCTTTAGCCATTAGACCATGTCACTCTTGGAAGATTTTGGATTCATTGTGAACAGGGAGAAATCTGTCTTAATTCCTTCCAGGTCCCTAGAATTCTTGGGTTTCTCTATAGATAATCAATGAATGCTGATTTTACCCCTGAAGGAGATTGTCAAGATCTGGAAAGAGACAAGGTTTGTCCTCAGACATGAGTATTTAACATTAGGGGAATTGGCTTTCTTCATCTATCCTGGCAATTTGTCCGGGCCTATTGCATTATCGGGCTTTGCAGAGAATAAAAGCTCTTTGGGGAGGCCATGGTATGGAGACAAAGTTTGCCTGGTCGAGGAAGCTAGATCAGAATTGTCTTGGTGGTTGGAGAATCTAGATGCCTGGAATGGCAGGGAGATATTTGGATGTTCTCCAGACTTTATCCTCATATCGATTGCTAGCTTGACCGGCTGGGGTGCACGCCTTTTTCCTTCCAGCTCTACCAGGTCTTTTGCAAAACGCAGATGGGGAGAATCATCTTTTGGTGTTGATGGGGACTTTGAATCTTCTTGACTGCAAAGTATCAGGAGATCTAGAGAAAAGTCAAGCCGTCCAACAAAGGTTGATGATCACTTACAGGAGTCCTGGGTTTCAGGTACCCATTGTAGATACAGTGGATTCTGGAAGTCATGGGTACATTGGTGCTTGGATAGGGATCTGGTACCTGTGGAGGCTCCTATAGTTCAGATGGTCAATTTCCTTGTGGAACAGTTTGATAGAGGGCTTAGCTATCGAACATTAAACTGTTATAGGTTGGCAATCTCTGAAGGGCATTGTTTAGTTAATGGAAGGTCTGTAGGAAAATTTATTTGATCTGTAGAGGGCTTAAAAGCATCTGATTGAGGAAACCTTCCAATGGTAGGCATGAAACTTTGGGACGTTAATTCAGTCCTTTCATTGTTTTTATCTTGGTCTACAAATAGATAATTAGATTTGAAGAGACTTTCATTGGAGCTAGCCTCCTTACTTTGCCTTCTATCTTGTCAAAGAGTATTGGATGTTAAGGCCTTGGAGGTAAGCAACAGGGTTTATGAAGCCTTTGGTGTTACCTTTGAGATGACCTGAAGTACGAAAACTATGTCCGATTCCATATTTTATCCTGCCTTTGATTCTTGCAAAAAGCTCTGTGTTGAGAATTGCATGGAGTATGACTCCAGAATAAGTGAATTCAGACCGGAAGGGTCTGATCAATTTCTGCTTTCTTTTCTTGAACCTTTCAAGGTGGATACTACAGCAACAATTGCAAGGTGGATAAAATGCATTATGCAACAGACTGGTTTACAGAAAATTCAAGCTCATTCACTGAGAGGTGCAATGGCTAGCCAATGTTATTTCAGGGGTACCAGATTGGAGGATATTATGAAAGTGGCTGATTCCTCCAACTTTGCGTGGTTGAGGGGCAACCAACGTGCATAACGGTAGCCCCCAGTCTTGTAAATGAAATAGTGAGTCCCCAAATTTCATGACAAGATAAATCTGAATTTTATTAAAGATACAGAGGCTGACATTATCTCTCCCTCCTGCCCTGTTTATAGGCATAAAAACGAATAATAATAAATAAAATATAATTAATAAAATTATAGCAAAGGTATTTATTGTACTGGAAAATGTTATTGAAATATTTGACAGGGATTATAATTCTCTGTATCTTGATTACATTGCAATGTGTTTTTGTTAGCTTGTGAAATTCACATGAGCATTGTTTGTTTCTGGTTAACATAGCTTTTGCTGGAACTGTAATATTTTACTTTTATTCTAGAAATTACCCAGCACATTGGTAAATTTATGGAAAGATCCTTATCATTCCTTTTCAAGTTCGAGAGGATTTGTTTCTTCATTCAAAGGGATTGTTTCCTCTGTTCAGTTTGATAGACATTAAAATTTGGTATTTAAAAAGGTAGAATACTCACTGCATGGACTTCTTATGTGTTCTGTCTATTCTACTCTAGGTTGTTTTCTTTGTGATGTATAATACTTTCAAGTGCTGCATGGAGTAGCATTAAAGGAATAATGCAAAACGTGAGCCTTTGTGTCTTTAATGAAATTCACATTCTCTTGTTATTAAATTTGGAGAATAACTATTTCATTACAAGACCGGAGGCTACCATTATCCATTATTCCTTTACTGCTACTCCATGCAGCACTTGAAAGTATTATAGATCACAAAGAAAAGATTCCAGAATAGAATAGTCAGCACACATAAAAAGTCCATGCAGTGAGTATCCTGCCTCTTTTAAATGCTGCTCTGCACAGATAAGTAACCCCCATTGGTTGTTACTCTGTTAACTGTACCTTCATGGATAATGCTTTCCTGTTTAGAGTTTAAGTATTTGGGCTAGTATGATTTGAGTATTTCGACTAATATGACTTTTTGCTTTAGCGCTGTGTAGCCTTTTTAATTTTCCTTTTTTGATTTGATTTGATTTGTTATCAATGTTTCCAATTCATGGAAACACCTTGTTTCCTTTTGTTTACTGCGTCCTTCAGGGTCTTTTGTGGCAGTGATTGGAGACGTGCTTTGTATGTCAGTTAAAATAATGGAGCAAGCCTGCTTCAATGTTTGAAGTGCAGCCTACCTGCTCTCACTGCTGTGTGATGCCCTTGATCTGTAGGCCCGACCTGCATGGTCCGACTGCCCTACTTCCTACTCCTGTGATTGAAGTTGCGAGCCACAGGGATAGGGACAGGCCCAGTAGCGCCTGTCTACCTGGGCTTTCAGCCTCGACAGGCTGCTATCCTTGGTAAGCCACATTGACGTGGATCTCACACTGCGGTTTATATACACTACTGCAGAAACATTGTTCATTTTTAATAACACAGCTCTGCCTTGCAAACAATGCCTGAAACTCACAAAGGCATAGAGAGCTGCTGCCATCTCTAGATAATTTATGTGATGCACTCTCTCCACATGTGACCACAAGCCACCAGTATCTTGAGCACCCAGGCATGCACCCAGCCTAAATCAAATATTAGTATACCGTTCCAAGGTGGTTCAGCCCCAGAGAAATTATCCCTAACTGAGTGCAGGTCCTTTGAGAAGCATGCACTTTTGAGAACAGTTGCCCTCACTCAACAGAAGGTGACATGCTTGCCTGGCGGGCCCAGTGAGTGGGCTCTTTGTCGGAGATCTTTTTATTAAATACGCAGTTTGAGCACTGTAGGACAGAGGATGGTATGTCCTACAATATGAGAAGATTGGTGAATGTGGTGAGAATAAAATCTACTGTCAACCGAAGGCCACCAAAATATTTATTGTGAGATCCCTGGTTGATGTTGAGCTTAAAACAAAGGCAGGGAAACGGAGGATATAATGGTCCTTGTCCCTGCAAGTGAGAGTGTAAGCCGGTCACTCACAGACCAACTACTTAGCTATGATCTATGGAACAGGTCAACATGTTTAATGGCTCAGGCAGCCATGGAACAGTATGTTGGCATAGCACCAGGACCATAAATAAATGATATGACCTCTTACCACTGCTGTGGACTGCTATGCTAATACAGCCCTCGGTTTTGGATACCCTCCTGAATATTGGGGTAGATCGACCCGTCAGGATGCGAGGATGCCAGAAAAGAGCACAACTTGTCTCTGTAATCCAGGGGCTCCTAGCACCTACCCCTGGCCTTGCCTACACAGGGCATAAAGATCTGCTGTCAACTCTAGATAATATATGTGATCAGCCGTGGCTGCTGCAGGTAAGAGCGGTGGGGCCATGGGGCTGGCTGGGGGGGATTTCGAGAGACAACTACAAGGGAAAATCAAATAAATAATTAATTGTCCCTTGTGGTTGTCTCTCGAAATCCCCCCTCAGCTGGCCCCACAGCCTCACCGCACTTACCTGCAGTAGCCACGGCTGTATGTGATGCACTCTCTCCACATGTGACCACAACCCACTAGTATCTTGAACACCCAGAAGTGTATCCAGACTGTCGAGCTGGCATCCGACTCCAGGATAAAGTCTAGGGAACAACCAAATATCATTCTGCCATTCCAGGTGTCTAGATTTTCCAACCACCAAGACAATTCTGATATGGCTGCCTCATCTGGGAAAACCTTGTCTCCATATCATCGGTCTTGGCGAAATACCTTTATTTTTATCCTCTTCATGGCCTGATAATGTAAGGAGCCTGGGAAAATTGCCTGGATAGATAAAGAAAGTAGACCTAGTTGTCTGGCCAATTCCCACAATGTTAAATACACCTGTCTGAGGACAAACCGTATCTCTTTCCAGATCTTGTCAATCTTTGGATTCCATGGCCATTGGAATTGCGAAATAGGCATCTTTCAGGTCTAATTTCACTGAGCAATCTTTTCTCAACAGCATGTCCCTCAGAAGAAGGATACCTTCCACCTTGAAATGTCTGTACGTCTGTTGTGCAGCTGCTAAGGTTAACTGTCTTGGAGTAACTACCTGAAAGGGCTCTTTGCAGAAATCAATCTTGAACCCATGGACAGTTTCCAAGACCCAAGGATAATGTTTTATAGTCTCTCAGATGTGGAAAAAAAGTCAGAGGAGGCCCCCCACCTTTCCTGGGAAAGAAGGTAAAATTGTAGTAGTCACTGTGGTATCCAGTCGAGCCTTGTGCTCTTGACCTATTTCCTCTACTCCGGTGGTGCAGCCTCTCTGGGGGTAAAAGAATCCAGTCTGAAATGTTCCGGCTTGGTAACCTCTTCCGAAACCTCTTTGTTGTCTGAAGTTAAAGTGGGACCTCTGAAGGCCACGGCCAGCAGAAAGTCCCCTTCTGCCGGCCCATCCAAAATCACTTGGATTAAATACTCTGAGCATATTACTCTGCACCTTATCAAGAGCTGTGGTTGTAGCCACAAATATTTGCTTATTGTTTTAATCATGTATTCCCCAGATAGAATACCTTTCGGGTTCTCAGATGGTTCTTTCTATGCAAAGTCATCAAGTTTAGGGTTTATTTTCTCAAAAACAATGTCGCTCCTTGCTGAATTTAGCGCAGAGTTAGCATTATCTAAGAATACCATTGCTCTTTGACTACCCCTGGAGGAGTTACATTTCCAGAGGGAGGTCATTGGTGTGAGCCTCCTCCACCGTATCTATAATTCTTGCCAGTAGCCCAACCATATCTAGCATGTGGTCCTGGAATGATATCAGGGACCTCTCAGACCGTTTCCAGGGTCCACTCCTGACCTACTTTAAACAAAAATGTTATTAACTCCGGATCAAAATTAGGGGTAAGACAAACCTTGTCCTGAATTCCTGGCCTTCAACACTCTGCCTTCAAAACATTCCATGCCCCTTTATCAAGTGGATTCCATATCCATTGTTTTATAACTTTAACTACGTGGTATTGTATAAGCCTGGTTGAAGTTCGTGTATCAGTGCTACGCAGAGCTCCGCAAAGGGGTAAAAGAAACTCTGCTGCACAACGTGGAGTTCCACCAACTGGAGGAGTTGCTTGTCCTACCTGTTTGAATGACTTTTTCCCCGTTCGGGGGGGGGGTAATATCGTGCAAACTGCACCACGCGGCCGCGCCCATTGTTTTCTTCTCTGTTATGGTGCTGGGGCCTACTTTTTGAATTCTCCTTAAATCTTTTCAATCCTTGTTTCCCAAAACTTTTTTTCGATCTTTTTTATTTATTATCTTAAGTGTACAGTCTGTGTTTTTTTCTACTTTTTGTGTGATTTTTAGTGAGTTTTGTACTGTTTTTCTCTCTACTTCCTTCCTATTTTATTTTTTACTTCTTTCCTTCTTCTCCCTGGTATTTTTTTAAACGTTCTACATTTTATTTTCTACATGCCCCAGCATCATGGCAGAGACCAGTGCCACGAAAAATGCGACAACGAAGAGCCGACTTCCTTGCGGAAGGCGACGCCCAGAATGGGCACAGCCCCAGGCCTTGTTTTCAGAGGTGGAGGTGGCAGCGCTGGTATCTTTTGTGCAGCGCCACCGCCCCTCCACCCTGGCAGCAGGCAGGAGGCCTGGGTCTGGGTACGGGATCCGGGGGCGCCAGTAGCACTGGGCGAGGTCATGTCGGACAGTGTATCACCTCTCTGGGGTCCAGTGTGCCCACAATCAGTTAAAGCACTGGTGGTCAGACATCCTGGACAGAGGGCAGGACCTGCTTAGGGTTGAGTTTGCATGGCTTGGTGAGTAGCTAATTATTAATATTATTATAACTTGTGTGTTTTATGTTATTGCTAATATTTGTTTCCCAAATAGCAAGTATGCTACTCACATGCAGGTAAGTTACGTTTACAAATCTTATATCATGTGTTCGTTATTGTAGACAGGTGCTTGGCGCTATCTAATTGTACTTGTTTGCGACTTTGCGCTAGCTTGGGCTGATTATGTAAGACCTTAACTAATGCAGACTAGAGAGAGACTCCTTTACTTCGTCCTGTCACTACGATATTGGTAGTTAGTATTAGTAATTTAGCAGCGGGCGTTCTCTCACTTCAATTCTTAAAACCTTTTTTGTAGCTCATACAATGACAAGCAACAAACCAATTTGGTGTATGCATGCATTTAAAGACAAAATGCAGACTTAGTGAATTGGCCCGTCAAAGGGGGTTGAGAATGATTGCGAATGAGATCAGACTTTTGAAGCAAATATAATTTGTTGCAATTTATTCCAAAGTCTTTGGAATAGGGGGGCTAGGTTGGTTTAGGAGATGTTGAATGAATAGATAGGATGATCCGCGATACTTTGTCCTCTACTAGTTGATCTGATCTAGGAAAGTTCAATGTTATTGCAATTGCCGTTTCCAGTCCAAAAATCTTTTGGGAGAGATTACTTTTTATCAGCAATTATTTTTAGGCGCTTTAATTATGTCTTACATCAGCATCCAGGGGCAAGAGGTCATCCGAGGCAGTTGCGGGAGCTGAGGTGCCTCCCAGAAAGAACGCTCCTCAGCCGATGGCTCTGCTGGCCCCAGTAAGTCCTCCTGATGTTAATATTAATATATATTCCCCTACGGCTCCTTCTTTTGAACTATTTTCTACCTGTTTCCTAATTTTATTTTTTTTCTTCGATCTATCCATTTAAAAAATCTTGATAACCCTGCCTTATCCTATTTTCTAAGTTATTTTATATTTCTAGTGTCTTTATTTTACCTCAAACTGCCTCTGTCTGTACTAGTATATCTGTAAATTTCTTACTTCTGGTTTTTCAGTCAGCTTTCCCTCTCCCCTTATATATTTTGTGGACTGCCTTGTGGTGGTACTGTAAGACTCAGAGAACCCATTGATCATAGTCACTTACTATAACTAGTAATAGTACTGCTACTCTGCCGTGCAGATTGCATGCATGCTCAAGTAAAGTATTCTCTGCATGTTTGTTGAGATGATAAGGTTTTCTTTTAGTTTCTCATGCTCAATCAGTGGAAGGAGAGAGTGGCCATGGTCATGTTGGACAGCCCAAAGTTGTGTCTTCTTCTTATCTAAGACTAGCATTATTAGCAACAGTTGATTGTGAGCTGATTACCGTGCGCCATGGCTGGAAGGTAGAATGAGGTGGAGGAGGAGGACGGCACCATAATATTTTCAACCAAGAAGACCTTCTGTCAGGTTGTCTGCCTAGTTGGCCACTCTTATTTCTTTTCGAAAACTCAAAATCACCAATAGCTCTACCCACTCGGTCCACTACAACAGGTTGTCTTCTTGGGAGGCTTTTCAAAAATTGGCACCAAAAAAATGCCCAACCGGATATTTTATTGTTTTTCTCTGTGGGGGTTTGATGGGTCAAAGAAAGGACGCATTGGTGGTTAAATGACAAATGTATGTTGGTGAAGGTTTGTTGAGAATAATAGCCATGTTTGGATGGATAGATGGTATTCATAGATGAAGACTGGATGAAGAGAATGTAAAACTTAAACTGTGACTTAGTAGCAAAGCCAAGAGGGAAGAATAAAAATAATACCAGAAGAACAATGCAATGATAAATGGAAAAAACCCTGGGAAAAAGAGTAAACAAGGAATGTTTTTTTTATTCAAAGATTTGAGGTTGTATTTCAGGCTTCTCCATCAACTCACAGTAGTTTTCACGCTGCATGGTTACAATAGTAGTACCTCATGTTGTGCTGTATATCAATCATATATTGGTAACTATTCATCTGCCTTGTTGTAGTCAGGTTGAAAGTGAAATTGGGGCATTTAACAGAGCATGGCCATGATAGGAAAAGAGATAATTGTGTAGTAAAGCTGCCCCAACTGCAGACAGTAGCAAAGTAATGCGATACGAGTATGTCTGTCTAGGGCGCAAGCTGAGTTGGCATGCCGACATTAATTTAGAGAAGTTCATAATGCCTGAAACTCTAATCACATCCAAATTAAAGGGGTAGAGGAATCGATGATACAAGCAAATGTCATGAATTGCTAGTGCAACTGTGCCACTGTATACTTTTATGTGTTACTGTTGCGCTGAGAGTATTGGTTACAATTTGCCTTTTTTCTTTCTTGATTTAGCTACTCCTGCCAATCTAGCATCCTCATAACACAACGGCAGGAGAAAGCAGCCAGGACCCGGCAAAGGAGGCTGGAGGGCATCAAGGGAGAATACCAGTGGCTGGTGGCCGAGGAGGAGGAAGAGGAGAAGGAGGCAGCAGCAGCAGCTGCAGCCTACAATGTCCCGGGCCCCAGCCAGGCCCAGTGCCTCTGGTAGTATGGCGCTGTGGTCAGGCAGCCACCCACTGCCATTCAACTCTGCTGCTCCCCCTCATAGACTCTATAGAGCCTTTCAGCACTGCATGATCCAGAGGATGGCACTTCTGGAATCCAGGATGGAGAAGCGTTTCGACAGGCTGGAGAGGAAGCTCCTAACCCACTACTAGGCCTCTCTTGCCCCTTTTTATAATCTTTTGTTGGGTGGGTGGGACTTGTTGAGAGAGTGTGGGAATGTGGAAGTTGGGAAAATCTTGATTTTTTGCGTATTTATATATGGACATTTGATTTATGGACAATTTCCCTTTTGGACTTTCTTTACTTTGGACATTGGCTGGGGTTAGGGAGAGGGGTCGGCCAGCTGTTGTGGGTTTTCAAGCTCATATTTGTTAGGGCAATACGTTTTTTATAGTTGTACATATGATTGAAATTTTTTTGGGGGGTGTTACTCTTTAATTTTGCGCTGTTTCCTTTGCCGCAGATCCTCTGCCACCAACAGATAGTTATGCTGTACCCTCACTTGTCCTACTGCTCTCTCCGCCTAATCTCTCGAGTCTGCAAAGTTACTAACCCCTAAGGACTCGGAGGGGATGTGGAAGTGTGAATTTTCATTGTATATAGATTATTGCAGCTCAACAGTTAATCCTCCACAGTCCTTCTCCTACCTGTGATTAGTGGTAGTAGACAGTAGCAGAATGCTAGTGGACAAGTCAAATAATAGGGAAAGCACCAGATACAGAAGCGAGGTTCCACTCCCTCCTAGCCAAACTCAAACTGCAGGATGAGAAATATTAATCGCACGTAACTGATTCAATTGAAATAAAAGTGGAGTTAATATTATTTTATATGCAAAAAAACATTAGACAGTCACCAGAGGGAGACTAGAGTATGACTAGTAGTACACAAGAAGAAGAGAGACAAACAAGAAAGCATGATAAGCAATGCTAAAGTAAAATAAATAATCAAATTGGTGAGCTAGTAAAAGTTACAAAATGAAGCCGACTCAAGCTATAAAGTGGACAAGCATAACCTTTAGGGCTGGAAGAATGATGATGTTGGCAATTATTAATTATGATCCCCTGAAAAAAATATATATATCAAATACTCTGCATGGGTGCGCAATCAAATATATATAATATTGCCAGTGTGGGCTATATTTAGAGCGGAAGAAGATCCTCGCCCGGCCTTGAGTTTGTTGTTGCTTTCATCACATCAGCCCCAACAAGTGTGTGAACAATTAATAGTGTCAATGTAATTTAGTCACACCTCAGTAAATCTCACAGACTGGGGAAAGAGGGTTAGGGGCTTGATGAAAGGATGGGAAGAAGGATTTGAGGGAAAGGTTTGACAAAGACAAACACGACACAAGGACAACATTCATCTTGGCAGCCGACCATCATAAATCTGTTATGGAAGGTAAAGGAAATACATGCATGATGATCAGTGCTGGTACAGGTAAACAAAATCAAATTGTCTGTCTTCTCCCAGAGAGACCCAAGTTACATTATGTTCTGTTGTACTGAGCTGTGAAAGATACTAAGCAAATACAATTAAAATATCTGGAGAAGTCAAGTAAACAAACATAAACAACAAACACAGTTCTAATGATTAAAGAGAAAACATTATGCTGTTTTGCCAAATTGGGAGTTGCCTCTGCATTCCTTAATCATGGGTGCCTGGCGGATGCGGTTCGGTAAGGTCAGTGTGAGCATGTTATATGGTTTTACCAGCATGGCACAGGGTAAAGGGCCTGTAGATTGAAAAACAAAAATGATATTGAAGCACCAAGGGGAGAAGTTAAACTGCATAAGGAGTGCAACAAGAGGACTCAGAGGTAGGATTGCTAGGATGGCTAAATATTTGTTTCCAGCAGTTACCTTCAACAACAGGCCACCCACTTTAGCTTCAAATTTGAGCCAGACAGAACTGAGTATTCACACACCCAGTAACATAGCATTTTCCCAATCAAGTAACAAAATCAATACACTGCTGTCAGTCACACCACTACACAGATGGGTGATGCTTACCTTTACGCCATTTCAAAGTCATCATCCAAATTGGTTGGATTCACTAAATTTGAAAACTTCCATCTTCTCTAGGTGGCAGTTGTCAAAGTAGGTATGCTCATGCCCATGCCCTGAGTCATTCCATCATCTCTGATCCGCCTGAGTCTGACTCCAAGTATGCTGTCCAACTCCGTACCAACTATGTCCTGAGTCGGGACTTAAAATGCAATAGATCGGCCTGTACAAGAAGGGAAAGATTGAGTCACTTTTTGTGTATACTAGATTTGTGTTTGCAAACTTTGCATTAATTAAGGGACTGGTTGGGTCTGAGTCTTTGGGGAGTATAAAGCATAAAACAATAAAATAAAGCAGTGTGGACTGTGAAGTGTACCAGGTAAAGAAATCTCACTATCCTATCCCTCAGAGGGAAAGGAAAATAATTACCTTTAGGGGAAAATTATTGATCAGCTGTCCATAGGCCACCAGCATTGTGATTCTCAATCATCACTAACACCCCGTCTCACATTGCGTGTCACCACATGAATCATCTCTTTATCAACACACATGATGATGACGCATCACAACAAGTTCACATCACAACAAACAACAATCATTCAGCGTGCAATGCATGCCAGCATTTACCTGTTCTTCCGGTGTGCTCACTGTGATCGATTGGTGGTACATTGTAGAACGTAGATCCTCTATTTGTTCACGAAGCAGAGAATTGCCATTGTAAATCTAATTATAATAATGTCACATGTGGAGCAGTCCCTCTAGGGTAAGAAAGGATGGATAGTCAGGACCAAGGTTTGGAGGCAAGTACACATTTGTTTGTATTCTCCTTCCAATGTCTAGCTTGAAGGAAATTGCTTTGGAGGGTGAGTCAGGACTTTTTCACTGCACATAGTTGCATTTCCAATCCGGCAATACAATGGTGCTGATCACGATCCGGTAAAAACCGGGTACGAACCGTCGGACGGAGCATATTCTCCGTCCGACGCGTACCCGGTCGTCAAAATTTACAAACAAGGAATTACGATTCGCACGGAACACCATTTCCGTACGATTCGTAAAAAAGCCCGACCGAACAAAATAAACCTACCAATGCGATCCGGGAAAGGGCCGACCTGACGTCGGGACGCGCGCAGCCTGCCATTCACGAACCAGGAATCACGATTCGCACCGACGTCATCCCGCACGGTGAATATTTTCCGGCTGCCAAAAACTGCCGGGAAATCAGGACGACGCGAACAAGGACCACCAGTACGCGACGGACACACAGGACGACGCGAACAAGGAGGACCCGTACGCGACGGACAGACATGGACCCGAACCTACGGGTCATCCCGGCCCTCATAGCAGTCCACCTCCTCTACAGGTTACGACGCAGACGCCGCAGAAGGTCAGAACAACTAAGGGAGGGGGGAAAGGGGGGGGGGTGGGGGTGGCAGGACCAGGGCAGGCCACAAAACCCCCACCAAAGTCACACACCACACATGCCCAGGACATACCTGACACCCATGCCCTGGTCACTACGAGGGGGTGGGGGCGTGTCCAGCTAAGCCAGCGACCGCCACAACGGAAGTCCGTCACAACGCAAACCGGCAACACAACCAGACCGGTACGTCCCGTACCCACGCCTCAAGAGCGTGGGTACGAGACGTACCACGCCCACACCCACGTCACCCCAACAATGGCGGGACGGATCGTACCCACGTGGCAAAGGCCTGGGTACGGCCCGCACAAGCATCACATAGCGTGGGGATAGAGATGTACGGACCCTACCCCCACCCCCCCTATGCATGGAACGTACCCCCACCCCAACAGTGTAAGTACGACCCGTACCCTCACCCACGTATGCATGGAGCGTACCCCCACCCCAACCGCGTATGTACGTACCGTACCCCCACCCGAACAGTGTAAGTACGACCCGTACCCTCACCCTCGTATGCATGGAGCGGACCCCCACCCCAGCAGTGTAAGTACGACCCGTACCCTCACCCGCGTATGCATGGAGCGTACCCCCACCCCAACTGCGTATGTACGTACCGTACCCCCACCCCAACAGTGTAAGTACGACCCGTACCCTCACCCGCGTATGCATGGAGCGTACCCCCACCCCAACCGCGTATGTACGTACCGTACCCCCACCCCAACAGTGAAAGTACGACCCGTACCCTCACCCTCGTATGCATGGAGCGTACCCCCACCCCAACAGTGTAAGTACGACCCGTACCCTCACCCGCGTATGCATGGAGCGTACCCCCAACCGCGTATGTACGTACCGTACCCCCACCCCAACAGTGTAAGTACGACCCGTACCCTCACCCACGTATGCATGGAGCGTACCCCCACCCGTGTATGTACGTACCGTACCCCCACCCCAACAGTGTAAGTACGACCCGTACCCTCACCCGCGTATGCATGGAGCGTACCCCCAACCGCGTATGTACGTACCGTACACCCACCCCAACAGTGTAAGTACGACCCGTACCATCACCCTCGTATGCATGGAGCGTACCCCCACCGTGTATGTTCCAAGCGTACATATCCAGAAATAGGAGGTGTGTGTGCAGAGTCCTCCCAGCAGTGCCCTGAGACAGGAGGGGTGTGTGCCTATCACTACCAGCAGTGCCCTGAGACAGGAGGGGTGGGTGCAGAGTCCTCCCAGCAGTGCCCAGACACAGGAGGGATGGGTGCAGAGTCCTCCCAGCAGTGCCCAGACACAGGAGGGGTGGGTGCAGAGTCCTCCCAGCAGTGCCCTGAGACAGGAGGGGTGGGTGCCTAACACTCCCAGCAGTGCCCAGACACAGGAGGGGTGGGTGCAGAGTCCTCCCAGCAGTGCCCAGACACAGGAGGGGTGGGTGCAGAGTCCTCCCAGCAGTGCCCAGACACAGGAGGGGTGGGTGCAGAGTCCTCCCAGCAGTGCCCTGAGACAGGAGGGGTTGGTGCCTATCACTCCCAGCAGTGTCCAGAGACAGGAGGGGTGGGTGTGGAGTCCTCACAGCAGTGCCCTGAGACAGGAGGGGTGTGTGCCTATCACTACCAGCAGTGCCCTGAGACAGGAGGGGTGGGTGCCTAACACTCCCAGCAGTGCCCAGACACAGGAGGGGTGGGTGCAGAGTCCTCCCAGCAGTGCCCAGACACAGGAGGGGTGGGTGCAAGAGTCCACCCAGCAGTGCCCTGAGACAGGAGGGGTGGGTGCCTAACACTCCCAGCAGTGCCCAGACACAGGAGGGGTGGGTGCAGAGTCCTCCCAGCAGTGCCCAGACACAGGAGGGGTGGGTGCAGAGTCCTCCCAGCAGTGCCCAGACACAGGAGGGGTGGGTGCAGAGTCCTCCCAGCAGTGCCCTGAGACAGGAGGGGTTGGTGCCTATCACTCCCAGCAGTGTCCAGAGACAGGAGGGGTGGGTGCAGAGTCCTCCCAGCAGTGCCCTGAGACAGGAGGGGTGGGTGTGGAGTCCTCCCAGCAGTGCCCTGAGACAGGAGGGGTGGGTGTGGAGTCCTCCCAGCAGTGCCCTGAGACAGGAGGGGTGTCTGCCTATCACTACCAGCAGTGCCCTGAGACAGGAGGGGTGGGTGTGGAGTCCTCCCAGCAGTGCCCTGAGACAGGAGGGGTGGGTGTGGAGTCCTCCCAGCAGTGCCCTGAGACAGGAGGGGTGGGTGCAGAGTACTCACAGCAGTGCCCTGAGACAGGAGGGGTGTAACACATGTGTGTGAGGCTGGAAGTACACACATGCATACTGCCTACAAGGGAACATGTCCCCATGAACTCATGTCAACAGACTCCATACACAAGTACAGTGATCACCAAGGATGCCACGAATGTTGCAGGTGGAGACATGGCCCTGCATGCATGGCCAAAGTAGAAGGGCTCCGTCACACACACAGCTCATGTAGACACAGCTCTGCGCTAAATATTGGGAACACCCTGCAGGGAAGATATCAGGGTACACAGAGGAAGGAATACACCCTGGGACAATTGCACCATGCAGTAACTGCTTACATGAACAAAGAAAGTGAGCTAACACCTTGTGATGGCACACAGATCCCGGGTCCCCCCAATGAGCAGCACACTACTACATTTCCCACACACCCAACCCATAAACACCACCCAAAACCATGTAGCAGCCCCACCAACACCAATACCAGCATAGCAGTAGTGTTATAAGGAAAAAAAATGAAGCTTTATTTAGCATGAGCACAATGTCCGTGGATCGCAGGCAGTTCAATAGTCACAAAGCCCATAGGGCAGTCAATGAGTCTCAGCTGGATGGGGGACACAGTGCGATGCGTGTCCCCTACCTTGCCTGCACAGTTACATGCCTTCGTCTTCCACAGGGGTGAGGGCATCATGGGGGGGGAAGCACCAGGCACCGCAGGGACATCAGGGCAAAGGGCAAAGGGGAGGCGTTATGGGTGCAGGGATGGAGGACTCCACCACAGGGGGTGGGGCAGGGCCAAAGGCGGAGGCCAGGATGGCACTACACACCTTTGCAAGGTCCTCCAGGGAGTCCCCTGCACCCGAAGGATCCACAGGCCCCAAGGAGGGGGGGGGGTCAGAGGGATGGGTCGCAGCGCCACCGGGGGAGGGTGGGGACAGGGGGGGAGAATCAACCACCCTGACCGAGGACTTCCTTGACCGCTTGCGTGGTGGTGTCACTGTGGGGCTCAGGGACAGAGCGGCCATGAAGGAGTCCTTGGGGGAGATGTGGCCAGGAGAGCTGAGGGGAGGGGATTTGGAGGGAGTGGACTGGGTGGAATGCGGACTCCCACTATGGCTGCGTGTCACACGTTTGCCCCCCGACCCAGTGGGTGTGCCTACCTCACCCTGTGTGTGCGTGTCAGGAGGAGTGCGGTGGACCTTCCCTGCTGGTGTGGTGCCTGTGTCTGTTGATGTGGGTGCATGCCGACGTCTGGGTGTACGTGGGACAGGCATGGGAGTGGGAAGTGTGGATGGGGCAGGGGTAGGTGGGGGGAGGTCGCGCTGCAGGAGACCCACTGCTGCAGTCAGTGTGGAGTCTATGGACCTCAGCAAGTTGCGTTGGTCAGCCTGCGATGAATGAATGCCCTCCAAGTATGCCTCGATGTTGGTGAGGGTTTGCCCGTGGGCATGGAGGACATTAAGGATCGCAGCCTGACCAACCTGCAGCTGCCGCTGGATGTCCACAGACTCGGCATTGGTGGCAGCAGTGGAGACAGGGGCAGGGGGTGCGGTGCCTGGCATGAAGGAGACATGCGGTGACCGGGCACGCTGGAAAGGGACACGAGCAAGTGGGAGGCGGCTGATGGGAACTGAGGGGGTGGTGCGAGGTGTTGTTCCGCTGTCAGCTGCTGGTGCAGCCTCCTCCCACTCGGAGACATCCTCCTCGGACCTGTCAGCTTCGTATTCTGATGTGCCAGTCGACAGGTCCTCGGCCACACTCTCCTCCGCCTCTGTCCCACTCGATGTGCCAGCCCCGATGTCACGGCTGGCACTGGTGCTCGGTCCCTCCGCCTGGTCTGTGTCCATGTCTCCCTCTGTGTCCCCCGACGATGCTGTGGGCAGGGTGGAGAGACAGAAATTAATCAGACACCTGTACACATCTGTCACATGAGTCCAATCTACATAGGTAACATTGCATAGCCTGAAAAGGAAGATCCCTAACATCTACGAAACAAGGTACCGATGTAGGGCATGAAACACACAGTTGGTTGAGCCACCATGCCACTGAAATACCATGGAGAGCATGAGACAATAGCTAAAGACAGGAAACGGAGTCTGACATAGCACCCATGTCCTGGGGACAATCCAGCACTGCATCTGCACCACACAGCGTTGGCGAAAATACCGATGACCAGGGCCCATATCCATGAACTTGAGACACATGCTGCATAGGTAATGCAGAAAACATGCACAACATGACTCGGTCACTGCACCTTGCGTGTGTGTCCAGACAAACATCACACACTGCCCAGACCCAGCAAGTAGAAATCTGGATTTGACATATAGGCTTTGCCCGCCCCAACCACCCCCACACGAGGCAAATAGTTGAGACACAGGTGGCACCAACATCTCATAGTCTGGGTGATAAACACAGGGGCAGGCAAAATGCAAGATTGGACGCCAAACAGCGAAGGTGCGCCTGTACAAATAATGAGGCACCAGTGCCCATCCTCAGATGAGTATAACAAGACACACAGGCACTAGCAACTGTGAGTATGAAGAAGGACATTCAGGTCAGGCTGCACAGTGGACACCTGTACAATATAGCACGTCTATATACATGGTGCCAGGGGACAATGGCACAGAGCACAACCTACGCTGTAGACACTGAGAGTGTCCACGTTTATGATGACACATACAACACCGATGAAAAGGTGCCCCAGGGGACAGTAGTGGCCACGCAACTCCATGCTCCTGAATGGTAATGACTGCAACCCACGCCACCATCCCTGCAGTATGCGTATCGCACACTCATGCACATCATGTCACAGGCCACTACATAGGACATGCGCACTGTAAGGCATGACACATGAGAGACCAACTCCCATGTCTGGAGTCAGCATCAGTGCCAACTGACATTGAACCCACATGCAGTGAACTTGACAGGGCACAGCCAAGGTCCCAAAACCTGTTACCCACCACCCCCACACATGATGCTACAGGCATAGTTCTCGTGGACAAAGCGCCAGCCTACATTACCTTGTGAAGGAGTGGCTACACACAGACCAGGGAACACATTGCAAGGAGGGGAAGGGTGGCAGGGGCGCAGCGCTATACTGGGGAAAAATGGATCTGCACAGCACCTTTAAACCCTGGCAGTGAATTCATGCTACTGTGCCCTTACAAATGCCGGTGACACACAACACACACATGTACCTACCCCCTTCCGGCTGCTGCTTCGCCTGTAAGCGCCGATCCAAGTCTGGAAAGACCACCGGCAGCACACGCCTGTGGAGGTGGCTCAGACGGCGGCGCCCGCGGTTCTTGTGGCTCTCAGGTGAGTCCTCCAGCAGGACCCGTGCAATCCTCCGCATCCAGCACCGGATATCCTGCCAGCGATTCCTCACCTGGGACAGGCTCCGCCTCCGACCATCCACACCCCTCACGGCACTGACGGCGGTCAGCCAGATCTGCTCCTTGGCAGTGGCGCCTACCTGTGAGGAAGAACAAGTGACACCACATCAATACACCAGCCACATGTCACAGAGAGACATTTGATAACAAATTAGCTGGTAACAACAAGGCATGTCATGCAGCCAACGCATTACACCTTTGTCATAGGGACATGATCCTCTGGTGAGGGAAAAAGCAGTACGTGCCATAGTGGGTACACAGGTGGAATGATGGCAATGTCACAATCAATGATCAAGGCTCACACTGTGCATCACACCCACCCCTCCTGTCTCAGGGCACTGCTGGGAGCACTCTGTACACACCCCTCCTGTCTCAGGGCACTGCTGTTAGTGATAGGCACACCCCCCTCCTGTCTCAGGGCACTGCTGGGAGCACTCTGTACCCACCCCTCCTGTCTCAGGGCACTGCTGTTAGTGATAGGCACACCCCCCTCCTGTCTCAGGGCACTGCTGGGAGCACTCTGTACCCACCCCTCCTGTCTCAGGGCACTGCTGTTAGTGATAGGCACACACCCCTCCTGTCTCAGGGCACTGCTGGGAGCACTCTGTACCCACCCCTCCTGTCTCAGGGCACTGCTGTTAGTGATAGGCACACCCCCCTCCTGTCTCAGGGCTCTGCTGGGAGCACTCTGTACCCACCCCTCCTGTCTCAGGGCACAGCTGTTAGTGATAGGCACACACCCCTCCTGTCTCAGGGCACTGCTGGGAGCACTCTGTACTCACCCCTCCTGTCTCAGGGCACTGCTGTTAGTGATAGGCACACACCCCTCCTGTCTCAGGGCACTGCTGTTAGTGATAGGCACACCCCCCTCCTGTCTCAGGGCACTGCTGGGAGCACTCTGTACCCACCCCCCCTGTCTCAGGGCACTGCTGTTAGTGATAGGCACACACCCCTCCTGTCTCAGGGCACTGCTGTTAGTGATAGGCACACCCCCCTCCTGTCTCAGGGCACTGCTGGGAGCACTCTGTACCCACCCCACCTGTCTCCGGGCACTGCTGTTAGTGATAGGCACACCCCCCTCCTGTCTCAGGGCACTGCTGGGAGCACTCTGTACCCACCCCTCCTGTCTCAGGGCACTGCTGTTAGTGATAGGCACACACCCCTCCTGTCTCAGGGCACTGCTGGGAGCACTCTGTACCCACCCCTCCTGTCTCAGGGCACTGCTGTTAGTGATAGGCACACCCCCCTCCTGTCTCAGGGCACTGCTGGGAGCACTCTGTACCCACCCCTCCTGTCTGAGGGCACTGCTGTTAGTGATAGGCACACACCCCTCCTGTCTCAGGGCACTGCTGGGAGCACTCTGTACCCACCCCGCCTGTCTCAGGGCACTGCTGTTAGTGATAGGCACACACCCCTCCTGTCTCAGGGCACTGCTGTTAGTGATAGGCACACCCCCCTCCTGTCTCAGGGCACTGCTGTTAGTGATAGGCACACACCCCTCCTGTCTCAGGGCACTGCTGTTAGTGATAGGCACACACCCCTCCTGTCTCAGGGCACTGCTGGGAGCACTCTGTACACACCCCTCCTGTCTCAGGGCACTGCTGTTAGTGATAGGCACACACCCCTCCTGTCTCAGGGCACTGCTGTTAGTGATAGGCACACACCCCTCCTGTCTCAGGGCACTGCTGTTAGTGATAGGCACACACCCCTCCTGTCTCAGGGCACTGCTGTTAGTGATAGGCACACCCCCCTCCTGTCTCAGGGCACTGCTGGGAGCACTCTGTACCCACCCCTCCTGTCTCAGGGCACTGCTATTAGTGATAGGCACACACCCCTCCTGTCTCAGGGCACTGCTGTTAGTGATAGGCACACCCCCCCTCCTGTCTCAGGGCACTGCTGGGAGCACTCTGTACCCACCCCTCCTGTCTCAGGGCACTGCTGTTAGTGATAGGCACACCCCCCTCCTGTCTCAGGGCACTGCTGGGAGCACTCTGTACCCACCCCTCCTGTCTCAGGGCACTGCTGTTAGTGATAGGCACACACCCCTCCTGTCTCAGGGCACTGCTGGGAGCACTCTGTACCCACCCCTCCTGTCTCAGGGCACTGCTGTTAGTGATAGGCACACACCCCTCCTGTCTCAGGGCACTGCTGGGAGACATCAGGCATCCCCCCCCTGGGACCCCCCCAACAGTACATGGCATGTGTGTCACACCAGGACACAATGGCAGAAGTCACAGTCACAACATAGGGACAGTCTGTGCCAGTGGCCTATGCACTCACCTGATACCCTGGTCGCCCATACAGCATGGGGTACTGTGGGAGGATCACATCCAGCAATGCCATGTTCTCCTCCAGGGTGAATGGCTGTGACCTCTCCACAGCCCTTGACATGGTTCCAGGGAATCAGTAGCAGCAGCTGGGTCGACGAATTCAAAGATGTGCAGGCAAGTACTCCCTCATGGGACCTGGCTGCCTTATATGTGCCTTTCTGCCCTGTCTCATGCACAGGAGTACAGAGTGATTGGTCACTCACATTTGCATCCTATGTTTCCACCAATCCCTTCAAACCTAGCAGTCTGTGTGTACTCTATCGGTTTCATTCTCCTGCATGATGTCAGCTCCACAAACACATTGCAACAAAGTATTTTTATTCCAACTGACTTCTGCTGTTCACCTTCCAGAAGAAATTCGAATTTAGAACTTGGTCTCCATGACAACCAGCATGCATGTAGGCCTTAATACTTGTCCCTCATGTGTCCCCTATGTGATTCTGAGCTCCACACACAGGTACGGTGCGTTCCGGGGCCCTAGGGCACCCCAAATGCATTGCAACGGCCCGTACACGCGTGACTACGTTCACTATCAGTATGTGTGGCCTCGCGTATGCGTACTCGTAGTGGTACGGGCCGTACACACGCCTGTACGCTCCCTATCACTACGAGTACACATACGCGAGGCCACACATACTGATAGGGAGCGTACACACGCCTGTACGCTCCCTATCAGTATGTGTGGCCTTGCGTATGCGTACTCGTAGTGATAGGGAGCGTACAGGCATGTGTACGGCCCGTACCACTACGAGTACGCATACGCGAGGCCACACATACTGATAGGGAGCGTACAGGCGTGTGTACGCTCCCTATCAGTATGTGTGGTTCGCGTATGCGTACTCGTAGTGGTACGGGCCGTACACACGCCTGTACGCTCCCTATCAGTATGGGTGGCCTCGCGTATGCGTACTCGTAGTGATAGGGAGCGTACATGCGTGTGTACGGCCCGTACCACTACGAGTACGCATACGCGAACCACACATACTGATAGGGAGCGTACACACGCCTGTACGCTCCCTATCAGTATGTGTGGCCTCGCGTATGCGTACTCGTAGTGGTACGGGCCGTACACATGCCTGTACGCTCCCTATCACTACGAGTACGCATACGGCTGCACTCCCATAGTGATATGGGAACGTACACAGGCCCTCTTTGCAGCAGTACAGCGGGATTCACACATCACAGTGGTGACAGGCGGCACACAGGTAGGGATAGGGCGGACATACTTGTCCATGTATGGACATACTTGTCCATTAATTGACATTGAGGCATCGTCTGTGCATCACTACATGTGTGGGGCACAGGTGTGAAAGGCCTGTGATGTGGAACATTACTCCTGAGTCGAGAAGGCACCAGATGTATGATGAGATGTGTACAGATGTACTGTGTGATGGTGCGATGTGTGCCAGGCATGCCCTTGACTCCTTTGACATGTGTGCATGTCGTACTGCGCACTTGGGGTGAGTGTCACTGGCATGGCACGGACACCAACACACGGAAGTGTCCCCTGATGCCCGGTACAGGGGTTATGACACCTGACTTGTCACTACCCACGGTGCACAATGTGACTATGTCATGTATGTGTGTGGGCTTCACATCAGGTTGATGTTGGAGCACCCTCAAAAGCTGCAGCCGTTGCAGCAACCAACATGTGTCTGTGTGTAGATTGTCATTGCACACTGTTCCGCACACCATGCCACATGTGGTATCGGATGTGAGGTGCACATGTATGCATGGGACATGGAGTAGCGTGACAAGGACATGTCAGCATCCTCACAAGGTATGTGTGGTGAGTCATGACATGTGCACCTTCATGGCAAGGTGTGTGGGCTGGCCTAGTGTAATGTCATGTGACCTGTGGCTCCAGTGTTCCGCTACCAATCTCTGCAATCGGCATCCTACTGCAGCTGATGTGTGGGCGTATGTCACTCCTGTGTTGCGTCTGGCTGTTCACTTGCACTGGGACACAGCTATTCCCATGGCGTGGCATGGGGAGGTTCGCAATCTCCGTGTGTAGCTGGGTCTTTGAAGGAGTGTCACCTTGCATCCATACGTGTCCTGGCCATGTAACACATACCTGACTCCCTATGTAGCATGTGTGTATTGCCAGATTAACATGTGCTCAGTACACATGAGTTGTTGTCGTAGTGCACTCACTCTTCCTTGTCACTTCAAAATTACTGCAGAGCGCCGCTTCTTGCCCGAAGAATTCCAGACTTGGCTGCCATGCAGGATAATGACAGCATCCGGCTCTACCGCTTCACCCAACCGTTGATTCTGGAGTTGACGGCGAGACTGGCACCACACCTGCAACCGCAGCACAGGTATCCCATGGCACTGACACCCCAGCTGAAGGTAATGGCTGCCCTACATTTTCTTGCCACGGGTACCTTTCAAAATACCATAGCTCATGTTGGTGGCATGTCCCAGAGCACGTTCAGTGGTGTGCTGCATGATTTCTTAGAGGCCATGTTGATTCACCTGGATGACTTCATCAAGTTCCCAACCCCTGAACAGATGACTGAGGTCAAGCGTGGATTCTATGCCCTGGGAGGGATGCCCCATGTCATTGGGTCCATAGATGGGACACATGTAGCTTTGGTACCACCACACGCACGGGAGGTGGCGTACCGCAATCGGAAGCACTACCACTCCATCAATGCCCTTGTGGTGTGTCTGTCCAACATGGTGATATCACATGTCTGTGCTCGTTTTCCAGGATCAGCACACGATGCCTACATCATGAGGCGTAGCGGGATGCCTGACATGATGATGCAGCTGCGCAATGAACGGGCATGTGTTGTTGGTGGGTACAGTCTGTCTGTCCTGTATTCAGTATAGCCTACCAGCACGACCGCTTCACCACTTCTAACGATGACCATGTGCTTTCCATGTAGGGGACGCTGGCTATCCCAACATGCCTTGGCTGCTCACACCTCTCCGCAACCCCATCACGCCGGCCCAGGTCCGATACAACACCGCCCATGGCCGGACAAGGCGAGTGATAGAGAGGACGTTTGGCATGCTGAAGAGCCGATTCAGGTGCCTCCACAAGACCGGCGGCGTACTCCCATATGCCCCGGCGAAGGTCTGCAAGATCTTCATGGTCTGCTGCATGCTGCACAACATGGCAGTTGAAAGAGCAGTGCCACTCATCCTGAATCAACATGACGAGGACCATCCACCCGTGGAGGACGAAGGGCTTGGCTATGGGGCTAGTGATGTGGAGGATGTGGAGCCGCAAGAGGACATCCGGACTCGGCTCATACGCGACTTCTTTGCATAGTGGTGAGTACCAGTGTCTGAGTGTGCACGCATTGGTCCCCGTGTGGCATGCGTTGTGATGTGTGTCTCCACCTGCATGTATGGCACGTGAGTCAGAGGTGTGTGTGGGTGTGTCACTGGAGTGATGGTGCCAGTGATGGTTGTACTTCCGCAGTCATAATTGTGACCTAGCATGTTGTCATCCATACATGTGTCGAGTAAATGCACATGCATGTGGCTGTGCTTTTTGTGGCTGACTTCTTGTGTGTTTCTCTTCCCCAGGTACCTGCGCATGCCGTCTGCTGGTTGCATTGTTGTGGCACTGCTATTCCTCATGGACATGACATCGTGGGCTGACTCAGCATTACAGGCACGGACACGTTTGGAAGTCTCCATGGGGTAAGGGATGCATCTGGGGTGTATTGGGTGTGGCAGTTGTTCACGATGTGTGCACACTGCCCCTGTCGGTGTTTGGTTCCTCTGCAGCCATGTCGCATCCCCATGGGACACGACATGCAGCTGTGTACACCTGAATAGATGGTCTGCCTGGTTGACAGTCATCAGTGATGGAATAGGGGATTGTGATGATGGCATCAATGTGTGTGACACTGCCCTCGGACACATTCGGTTAGCATTGGCTTGACATGGTGTGGGACTTCGACATCCGGGGATCTATGGTGTATGGCAGGCTCTCCGTGTGCAGCTGTGGGTATTTAGCTGTTAGCCGACGCTTGTGTGCCAGTTCCATGGCGAACACGCATGTGTGCTGCTGAAGGGGGGTGCCAGTGTTGGACCCACATGTTACTCCACATGATGTGTTCATGTGTACTTCGAGTTGCCTCTGCAATCCCGAAAACATGACTAATAAAGGTGTCCCTATGCCTCCAAGGTGCCTCTTCTCAGTCAATGCTGGAGTGTTGCCATGGTGCATCCTGCTTGTCTGGCATGGTATTCCCTGATTGTGGCTATGTGTCAATGTGTCGAGTGGCAAGATGCAAGCTGTGTGTGTGGGCTGAGACTGTGTATTGGGCATGATGTCCATGACTGTGTGGGTATTGTGACATGTGCCATCCCCATGCATCCAACGTTGGCCAGGCCCCCATTCTCTGCATCCACCGGACTCAAGCTTGCAGGACATGTTTCTGCCACCTGTCTACACATACCTGGGTGCCCCCCAGGACACTGGACTGGATCCCTGACCTCTGCGCATGACTGTTGCTGTACTCAATGTGTCTGTCAGCACGGTTGTTCGGTAACCCCCTCAGCTGGTTGGGCCCATCACGGGTGTGTATGGTGCTCCATGTCTGTCTTGCCTAATACACTGTGACCCATGTGTCCTGTGCCAGACTCAGGCCCCAGGGTGTGGGTGGTTGAAGACAAAAGATGACTCAGGCATGTTTTGACTTTACAAGATACATGTTAGGTAATAATGCTACCAGCAGGCATCTACTCTTCATAGTGTGATTTATTATTGGGGGGGGGGGGGGGGACAAAGTGAGTGTCTTTCCGGGAAGTTTGAATCCAAAGTCCAGTAGGGGAGTTGGTGTCCTTGCCATTGGATGTCCTCAGAGTCCATGCCACAGTCTTTGTCAACATTGGTCAGCCAGTGACCAGCAGGGCCATGTGGCAGAGAATGTCTCTTGATGCTGTGATGCTGTTGCTCCAGTGGGCCAGGTGCCAGGCCAGGTGTCCTGGGAGATGGTGATGTAGCGCCGACCCTCACGGTCCTTTCCGTGGACGACCCGGCCTCCTGCGGGGAACCTCACCAGCAGGCCGTGACGACATCCGGGATGCTCCGTCGGATGTTTCCTCCTCCTCCTCCTGATCCCTCCCTGTGGGTGGTGATGTTCTCCGCCTTCTGGCACAGGGAGGGTCGGCCATGTTGTCGGCCATCCGACGGAGTGTAGCGTGAATCCCCTGGAATGCCGTCACTTGCTCAGCCTGTCTGTCCTCCATCCTCCGTTGGTGTACCAGTAGACAGGCATGTAGCTCCGCATGTTGCTGGGCCTGCTGGGCCTTGATCCCCTCGAGGACGGACACAACCTGGGCCATGCCCGTGGTGTCCTGCCGGTATGAGTCCAGGATGTTACGGACATGGGAAAATACCGGATCCCCAGCCAACTGGTCAGGCTCGTGCCTCCGCCGTCCTCCACTCCCACCACCCCTGCCCACTTGCGCCTGGCCTGCCCTTGCAGGCACATCGGGTCTCCGGGACCCCTGAGGGGTGGCATTGGCGTTGTCGCCTGCCTCCTCCTGGGTGCCCGGGACACCGTGTCCCTCCTAGCCAGCCTGGCTGCATTGTGGTGTTGGGGCAGGGATCCTGGGTGTCTCCTGGGATGTGGCAGGAGTGGGGGTGGTGGTTGGCACAGTTGTACCTGACGCAGGTGCTGCAGGCGGTTGGACACCAGAGGGGCCAGGTCGGTCGGGGTCGTCCACAGAGTGGTGGGAGTGGTCGCTGCCGGTGGGATCGGGCTCCTGCAGATCCGGGTCCTGTGAGTGTTCCCCCCCAGTGTTGGGGGGTGCACCACGACGTTGACCTGTGTGTGAGAGAGACAATGTTAATTTTGGTCCATGCAACATCCATGTTTCATCATTTCATAAGTTGGCACATTTCCTCTTGGAATTAGGATCTGTCTTGCATTCCACTCACAGTGCACGTGTGCATGGGTGTGTCCCTTGGGCACCACTTTGGCACCTTTAACTATGTGTGGCACAGTCTTACTTGCTGCGTCAAGTGTGACTGCAGTCAGCAGTGGAGTGGGCCGGTGTTGCGAGCCATGCATTGGCGCCTTCCGTGTAGCACTGTACATGTGCACATGGAGTTGTTCCACACCCTTATGTGATGCAGGTAGCTGTCATTGTGCTCGTGCACAGGTTGTGACATGGCCCTGTGTTTTGCCATGGTGAAGAGGGGGGGTTCTGGCACGGGCCACCCTTGGCTACATGCACGCAGTCTACCTGCTGACAAGCAGACATTCCCACACACCACACGGCTGATTTGCTCTCCCTGTGTCTCCCTCCCTCTCTGTCCCCCTCTCCCTCCCTCTCTGTCCCCCTCTCCCTCCCTCTCTGTCACCCTCTCCCTCCCTCTGTGTGTCACCCTCTGTCACCTCAGGCCAGCTTCCTGGGCACACACTGTTAGCAGATCTTTGAGTGGCCCTTGGCTTGTTGATGTGAGTTTGTTTCTGATCTCCAGGCACCCATTGGGTGTGATGTGTGTCTGTGCGCTGCTGCTGTGGTGGTGTGTCCTGCCACTCTTTCACAATGTTGGCTGTTCATTAGCTGCTGTCATGTGCAAAACAGTGCCTTCACCCCCATGTGTTGATGCAAGGCGTCCGCCATTTGCTGGCAAGTCATTCCTGTGTTGGGACACACTGTTTGTCTGGCTGTGACCTAGGCCATATGGGCAGAGTGCATTGTTGTCTGCTTCGGAGTCGCACTATGTGATTTTTGGGGCCCAGCCTCCCGCCATCCGGGTTACCGTGTCATGTGTTGTTGTCTTCTGTGACTTGCCATTGTCCAGCTGGGTGCATGGGGCATGGTGGCAGCAGTGGCATGTGCGTGCTCATGGAGTGTGGTTGAGTAATGCGATGGCTTGTGGTGGTTGCGTGCCTGTTAGTGATTTTGGTTGTGGATGCCGTTCCCCCCATGTGATGTGCGTTGTTTGTGTACTCACCCGGGTCTCGGAGTCCTTCTAATCCTTCGACTGCCTCCACCGGCAGTATGGCCATCACCCTCTCCTCCCAGAGATGGTACTGTACGGGTCTGCGGGAGGGCCCTCCTCCGGTGGCGTTGGCCTGGTCGTGTTCCTCCTGCCTCTTGGCTCTGACCCTCCTCCGCAGATCGTACCACCTGTTCTGGCATTCCTGCCTGGTCCTCCTGGTGTCCGCAACAGCATTCACAGCATCGACGATGGTCTGCCACATGGCTGTTTTTGCTGCCAGGCTGGTATTTCTGACCAATGTTCCAAAGATCTGTGGCTCGACTCTGAGGATTTGATCAACAAGGACCTCCAACTCTCGGTTACTGAACTTTGGATTCTTGGTAGTGGGCATGGTGAGGAGTGTGGGTGGGGATGGTGGGGGGGGGGTGTGGATGTTGGGGGGGGGTGTGGATGGTTGTGTGTGTGTGTGTGTGTGAATGTGATGAGGGGGTGTTTGTGAGGGTGGTTGTGTGAAGGTGTGCAAGTGTAAGGTGTGGTGTAGCTTGTTGTATGGTTCTGTGGTGTCTGGCAGCAGTGAGTCTGTTGCAAAGGCTCATGGTTTGTGTGTGTGGGCCCTTTTTATTGGTCCATGGGTGGGTGTGGCAGTGTTTGAATTTTGGGTGGGTGTGTTATAAGTAGTGGTGGTGTTTTGGCCCTCTGTTTGTCTTTGGCAGTTGCAGGTCAGTGAAGGTGTATTTGTAGTGTTTGTTGGCCATGTTTAGTGGCTTTGTGCCATTCGAATAGTGTCTTCTTGTGTTGTTTTGTTTTGTCCTGGTTGTGTACGTGCGTTTTGAGCGTGTGTACGGTGTGTAGATGGGCCATTTGGTTGTACGGTGCTGTCCTTGTGTGTGGGTTGGTACGACTCGTACATGCGGATGTGATGTTGGGGCCTGGGGTGCGCACCGTACTTAGGAGGTTGTGTTGGGGGTACGACTGGAACGTACTGGGGTGTAGGTACACAGGGGTACGACACGTACTGGGGTGGGGGTACGACTGGAACGTACTGGGGTGTAGGTACACGGGGGGTATGACACGTGCTGGGGTGGGGGTGGGGCTCGAACGTACTGGGGTGTACATAGAGGGTGGTACGACACGTACTGGGGTGGGGGTACGACTGGAACGTAGTGGGGTGTAGGTACACGGGGGGTATGACACGTACTGGGGTGGGGGTGGGGCTCGAACGTACTGGGGTGTAGGTACACAGTGGTACGACACGTACTGGGGTGGGGGTACGACTGGAACGTACTGGGGTGTAGGTACACGGGGTATGACACGTACTGGGGTGGGGGTGGGGCTCGAACGTACTGGGGTGTACATAGAGGGTGGTACGACACGTACTGGGGTGGGGGTACGACTGGAACGTACTGGGGTGTAGGTACACGGGGGGTATGACACGTACTGGGGTGGGGGTGGGGCTCGAACGTACTGGGGTATAGGTACACGGTGGTACGACACGTACTGGGGTGGGGGTACGACTGGAACGTACTGGGGTGTAGGTACACGGGGGTATGACACGTACTGGGGTGGGGGTGGGGCTCGAACGTACTGGGGTGTAGGTACACGGTGGTACGACACGTACTGGGGTGGGGGTACGACTAGAACGTACTGGGGTGTAGGTACACGGGGGGTATGACACGTACTGGGGTGGGGGTGGGGCTCGAACGTACTGGGTGTACATAGACGGTGGTACGACACGTACTGTGGTGGGGGTACGACTGGAACGTACTGGGATGTAGGTACACGGGGGGTATGACACGTGCTGGGGTGGGGGTGGGGCTCGAACGTACTGGGGTGTACATAGAGGGTGGTACGACACGTACTGGGGTGGGGGTACGACTGGAACGTAGTGGGGTGTAGGTACACGGGGGGTATGACACGTACTGGGGTGGGGGTGGGGCTCGAACGTACTGGGGTGTAGGTACACAGTGGTACGACACGTACTGGGGTGGGGGTACGACTGGAACGTACTGGGGTGTAGGTACACGGGGTATGACACGTACTGGGGTGGGGGTGGGGCTCGAACGTACTGGGGTGTACATAGAGGGTGGTACGACACGTACTGGGGTGGGGGTACGACTTGAACGTACTGGGGTGTACCTAGACGGGTGGGGGTATACATACACGGGGGGTATGTGTCGGACGTACGGGGGCTGGGGGGAGTGTTGGGCGCGTATGCAGGCACATGTCTCCATGGTTGCTATAGGAGTTCGGTGCGGACGGTGTTTTTTCCATACGGTTGTACGCTCGGACGCACGGGATGGATCGTGATTCCTCGGTCGGACTTGGCTTTTCACGTTTGTAGGGTAAATCGTCCGAGGACGTGTCGGACACATTTTCCGACCCGAGGACGTGTGGGGAATGATTCCCAGTGCGGTTCGTATGGACTTTTTACCATGCGAATCGTGATTGCCAGTTCGTACGGCACTTGTACGATTCGTACGGTAAAAAGACCCGATACGAGTCGTACGGGGACATTTTTTACCGGATCGTGATCGGCACCAATGTGTTTAAGAGTGGGGAAGAATTGGTCAACCAGACACACACAAATAATAAAGTAAATATGTGACCTAGCTATATCTGTTTTGGGGTTTTTTTATGTCAAAGAAAGCCCAGTAGTCAGGGAAGTAGAGCTAGTCCTTAAACTCTATTGCTTGGCCCAGAAGTAGGTAATCTGACACATTACTTCCATGACCTGGGTCTCCCTCATTTTCCTCTTGTGGTACTTCATGTATAGTGTAATCCGGTGGTATAAAGTGATGATTCATTTTGATCATGGGTAGCCTTTCCATGTTTTGGAGCAAGATGCGGCAGTTCTCACTGTGATAACGGCACCAGCAGCACTGAAAACACACTCAGTGGATACATTGGCTACAGGGCAAGCCAGATAGTTTATTGCCAGACTGCTAATCACTGGCCATTGGCGTCTCTTCCCATACCAATACAGCAATGGATTTTGATCGAGGTAGACCTCTGTTGCATCATCTAGATAGGCCTGGACCCTTTGCTCAATGTTCGTTGTTGGTGCTCCACTTTGCTCGACCCCTTTTGCCTTCTCCCCTGCATTGGACTTAAGCCCTGCCAGTAGAAACCACTCAGTTGCAGATATGGGGGCTGATGCTCCTTGTCTTGTTGTTGATGGTGTTCTTGTTGTTGGTTTTGGCTGTGTGAGCCAACAGCACTGCCCTCAGGCTCTGATCTTGAAGGCTGCCCCACTGAACTTGTGCCCTGGGGCAGTGGGCCTCTAATTCCCTGCGGTACTTTTTCTAGCTCACTGCCTTGCTCAGCTATCCATGTTTTGTATTTTCTGATGTGTACGGTAATGGTTTGTACCGTAGTTCCAGAATTTTGGCACAGATGTAATGTTTGGTGGACACAATGTCTTTTTTCACCCTTGTTTTAGTAGACAAGCGAAGGATTAAGCTCTCCACCAAGTCATATGCATCTTTTTTCCCTTCACACCTGTGTACATGGCAGACACCTCCTTTTGTTGTTCCTGTAGGATGTGCAACAACAGGATAGCTTGGCACATGGAACTGTCCTCTTTGCTGAATTCCTGTGTGAGCACCTCAAAAGGAAGCAGCATCTCCATAAGACATTTGACTAGGCCTCATTTGTCCATCTCAATGATCATGCCTTTCACAGTTGAATCCCCTCTTTGCATGACATATTCATTGATAGGTCTGTGCTGCTCAAACAGGCGTTCAAGCAATAACAAGTAGAGGTCCAGCGTCCAGCTTTGGCTGGCATTCTATAATCACGCCAAATGACCCTCAGCTGTTTCCCAGATTTAAATGAATGGCTGAAATGAGAACAGATTCTTCTGCAGGTGGACAGTAAGTTGCTTACTTGGTCTCCTTTTTTGAGAAAGTCCTGGACAATGATGTTGATGCAATGCGCCAAACAGAGGACCCTGAAATAACTACCATCGGCCATAGCCTTAACTATATTACTGCCATTATCCGTGGCAACAAATCCAATCCTAAGCCTTCTTGGTGACAGGCATTTAAAGACCTTGTTTAGTAAAGTCTGCTAAAATGTTTGCAGCTGTATAGGATTTCTCCATTGTGAACATCGCTACAGTCACATGCTTCCAAGCAGCATTAACAATCTCACCAGTGTCAACACTTGCAGATATTTTTTCTCTAGCCCTCACAAAAGAGATCCAGTAAGCAGTGATGAACAAGTAATCAGTTGCTTGGCAACTAGTCCACATGTTTGTTGTCAGGTGGATACTGTGGACAGCACTCTGCTGCAGTGCTTGTCCAAGCAATTCAATCACATCATGATGTAGCACTGGAATAGAAACACTGGCACAATATGACCGGCTGGGAACCTTCCATTTCAGGCAGATTGCTGCCACAAATTTGAAAAAACCCACCCCTTCAACAAAAGAAAAATGGAGGAGGACCAGTGCTAGAATTTTTGCCAGCTTCATGATGTACAAATGTGGCGCTGAGTGGTTTCCCCTCTGGCCTAAACATGGCAGGAATTGTAGCCTGAATTATTTTTTCTGATGCCACTGATGCAGGTGACTTCTCGAGGGCAGGCGGTGGCTTTCACCCCCTTAACCAACAGTTGCACTTTTTTGCCTGCTAAGGTGCGCCTCCCAACTGATCGTATGGTGCTTTCTCAAATGGGCTGTTTTGCCCCAGTTACCATAGTTTGTACCAAGCTTACCCCGACTAACTCCTGATTTGCAAAGGGAGCATATTGCAAAGTTCTGGCTAACCGGAAAGAAGTCCCAAACTGGGGAGCTCAACTTTCTGATGCTGGTGGAACTGCCAATGTCATTTGAACTGGCAGCGATAGGTGGACGTTTTGACATTTGACTATCTGCAGTACCTTCTTCTACTGAGGTGGTTGTGGATGTAGGTCACTAGCAGGACTTTGAAAATATGGCAGCTGACAGTGGCCCGATCAGTGGTGCCACTGCCTCATCCCCCTGGGAAGTTGGGATGGGGTAACGCTGGTCTCCAGTGGAGCTGGGCTAACATCCATGATGACTGGCTTGTCATCCTCCTATTCTACATCTGCCTCCATAACTCTAAGGCTTTCTGGAACCTTTATTTTCCCTAGCCTCCTCTGAGTCGTCTCATGGTGTGTCTCATTCTTAGACTGAGTTGGGATCCAAGTGGTGTCGAGATCATCAGAAGGGGGGCTTGAAGAAGAAGATGATGCACTACGAACCCTCCTTTTTCTAGCTGGAAATCTGGAAGACAATGGATCTTCTGGAACAGATTGCTCTACTTCTTCAGCATGAAGCTCAATCTCTTGAACTGCTCCTACTTCAGGAGGAACTACTATTGGTGGTTGTGCCTGTTGTTGTCCACTTCTCTGAGTTTCCTGCAACGGTTGAGTACTACTTTGCTCATCGGCATTGCCGTGATTAGAATGGCAGCCTCTGTGACAGACATGGGCTTTGGCCTAGATTGGGGTGGGTCAGCTGATTTGGGGGTGCTGCCCTCTAGAGGCAGGTGTGGCAGACACAGGTTTTTGTTTTCCAAAAACATATGGAGCGACATACCAGTGGTGAGCGACATACCAGTGGTGGTGGTAGTAAGCTCCTTCTTCTTCTCCCTGACCACTTTATTGGTAGCAGTTTTAACACCTTTCTTTGGGTCCATCTTGAAGCTGCCAGTTAGCAGTGGCACCTAGCTTCACAAGTTGAAGAGATGTCTGATGTGTGGGTCACTCATGCCTCACGCCATGCACAGGCCTTCTTTCTTGCAGTACTGTATTTGATGTCTCTTGTCTTGTTGTGCACCTAAAAGAAAAGAAGCAAGTGTGGTCACTGGCTACTCTCTTAATTACCAATACAGTGTATATCCATTCGTAAAATGGAAAACCACACCAACATAAACTCTCATGGTGACTGACTGACCAATTAGGAAGAATAAGAGAGAGCAAAAACAACAGCAACATACAGATAAAACTGTTTGCTTTATGTGCATTATGTGACATCACTAACGTGTGATGTGGCAGTCAGTGAGGTGCAGCTGACAATTTACAATGGAAGGAATAATCCCTAGACAATGAATGCTGTTGTACACCTTTAGCAGACATAGGGTTGATTGATGCCAGTTGTAGTGGAAAATGGCATGAACAAAAACATAATTTATACAAAAAAATGGAGAACTTTAAATGAAAACAATTAAACATAAATGAAGTTATCCTCAAATATATAATAATAACAACAACACACATCCTTTAAAGGCATTACCCAACAAGTCCTATATACTGTTTGCATGAAAAAAACATGAAATACCACAAAAAATTGTTTTTTTATATTTCAATACAAACCACCCATGGCCTAAATGCTGTAAACACCACAGAAACAGTTGTTTCATGCCCCAGTGACTAGCACTGGGCATGCTGGCTGTAAGTCCAATTGGCCAACTAGACCATATAGTGAATTCAATCAATATTGCAAATATATTAAAAAACATGGAGAAAATGTAGTAAACTGTAAAAAAAAAATTCTTTACAAAAGAAGAAAAATAAAATGCAAAAAAATTCAGTGATCAATAGGCCTCTACTGAAACAACAGCCCACCCATCACAATACATTTAAAAAATCCCTTAACAGTATAAATAAATCCAGGTGAATGTCTACAATCAAATAAACAACACCAGTTTTTAAACTTACTTGTGAAATCTCAAATACAAAAGCTTTTAAATAAAATCCGATATGCAGCAGACACAAAGAGTGATCCTTCCAGCTCTGAATCCAAATGAAAAGTGACCAGGAGATGAACAAAGCACTGGGAGGAGCTTGCTGGACACGAATAGGAAGTTGGAGACTCTGGGGCATTTTATTCCAGTTGAAAAAACAGTAAGAAAATAAATAAAGACTCCTTGCAAAAAAACACAGCCAAACGTTAATTTGAGGAGATTTTTAAATCCAGATCATCAGTTCGAAAAGATTTTGATGCTTCAGACAATCTTCCCCACACAGTAGGTCCTGCACATTCGGGATCGCGTGCAGCAGAAAACATCAAACGAAAGTAGCTGGTGCGCCCGAATGATGTGTTGGAAACTGCAAATTCTCGCAGGACCATGCGGCCTGCTGGCAAATCTTGTGGTGCCCACCCGCAAACAGCCCTAAAAATTTCATGGACGATCACGAGTGCCTGGCAAGTCACTCCCACACACGCAAAATTACATTTGAAGCATTCAGACCAAAAAAAGCTCCACTCCGCTGCGGAGTGCTGAGTTTAATGGTAACTCTGCGTTCTCTGCAAAACGCGGAGTTGCAGAATTCCGCAAACTCTGCTAAGGAAGCAGAGTTTTACACTCAGGCTTAGTATTGTGGCCATCATTCAGCACTGTGCGGATGGGAGAACAGTTCCCCTACTAATGGGTCCTTAATGGTAACTTTGGAAGTAGAGGGAGAGTCCAACTCCATAAAGAGATCGTCTTCATCAAGATCGTCTTGATCTAAATCTAGAACATACACATCAATGGGGCTCTCGTTAAGGGGCTCTTTATCCCCAAGTTCAGAAATGCAAATGTCGTCTGTGGCATCTGCATCCCCTGTGCCACTTCAGGCACTCTTCATAATTGTGTCATGTAAGACACCCAGACTCTTTGAGGTGCTTGGACTCCTGATCTCTATCAGGTGCTTAGACCTACCAAACTCTGAGGTGCTTAGACCTCCCATTTCTTTAGAAGGCGTTGCCCATTTTTGGATACCTGAAAATGTTTCTCTTTCCTCGTCACTTTGATTACCTCTTAGTGCCATACCCTGATCAAGGGTCGCTCTCAAGCATGAGTGCATTTTGCTTTGAATTACTCATTTTATCATGTCCTGCTTAACATTTCCCAGCTAGGTCTCAAGGGTCTCTCCATGATCAGACATGATGGGGTTTATATAGATATATGTCTAACCTAGATAGCTAAAAACTCTCAAGTCAAAATGGCGCCACACAACATGTTGAGGTCGTTGTGGTGCACATTCCTCAAATGTTGACACATCAATGCGGCCTACTGTGGATAGCAGCCTGCAGCAGCTGAAAGCCCTGCCAGAGGGGTGCTGCTGCAGAGGTCCCTCTCCCTGCAGCCTGCAACTTCATCCCACAGAGAACCATGCAAATAGTGCGTGCAGATCGTGGGCATCGCACCGCAGCGAGATCAGATAGGCTGCACTTCAAACAATGAAGCTGGTTTGTCCCAGTATTTTCATTGACACACAAAGCACGTCCCCAATCACTGCCATGCAAGAGCCTGAAGGATGCAATAAACAAAAGAAAACAATTTGTTTCCGTAAATTGGAAACAGTGATGACAAATGAAATCAAAAAAGAACATTAAAAAAGGCTACACAGTGCTTTAGCAAAAAGTCATATTAGTCTAAATACTCAAGTGATATTAACCCAAATTCTTAAACTCTAAACAGGAAAACATTATCCATGAAGAAACAGTAAACAGAGCAACAACAAATGGAGGTTACTTATCTTTAAAGCGCAGCATTTAAAAGAGGCAGAATACTCATTGCATGGACTTCTTATGTGGGCTGACTATTCTATTCTGTAATGTTTTCTTTGTGATGTATAATACTTTCAAGTGCTGCGTGGAGTTGCATTAAAGGAATAATGCATAATGGTAGCCTCCGGTCTTGTAATGAAATTAGTTTTGATTACAATTTAAGTCTGTAAATGTCTATCCATGTCTTGGTTTCCACAGTGAAAAGTAAAGGGTTACTTCTCTGAGTACAAGGTTCCAGTTGGAGTGAGGACGTTACATCGCCCATCTTTGGGCCCAGTGAAACTTCATCTAATGATAGATAAACTGGCATAACAATAGCACATGCAGCCCCCGTGGTGCGGGGGGGGGGGCCGAGCTCCAGTGAGCCCCCTCTGGTACTATGCAGGACCATGCCTTGGAGCTCCTGACCGGATCTGGAGCATGGGGGCCCCTCTATGTACTTTGCAGGGGACCCCCACAAGTTTCGTTACGCCACTGCATGCTACCACACAAGGTCCTTCATAGTCATACCTTGGATTACTTTTCCAATGTCTTTTAATGCTATCAGCTTTTCAGATATATGTGGTCGAACACAAAAAGCAAACTTGCCATTCATTCAGCCTGATTCAGACAAATAGGAAATCCCTTAATGTGCAGGGTTCCTCACCGTTAAATGTCCTATTTGTACTCCTGAAGCTAGAATGGGACTCTCTCAAGTATTGGGAGGGACTGACGACTTTGAACCTTTGAATTATACTGATAAATTTCTGAGCATATGTTTTTTCTATCTGTCCTTCAAAAACATGCTACATTAAAGCTTTAAGAATGCATTATATAATTTCTGTTAAAAAGGAGTTACGGTTGCAATCCAAAATCTAAAACAAGACTATGGCCTTATTTCAAAATTTGGTGGACGTGATACTATGTAAAAAAACATGGCGTGTATTCCGCCACATTAAAAGTGCCTTTTGGTCTATACCATTTGTAATATCCACTACACTTTGACGGAATATCATGTCTGCCAAACTCTAAATATGTCCTATGAGTTTTACTGAGGGTAGGAATATACAAGGTTTACATTTTGCCTGCATAAACAGGAGAAGTCAGGACTTTTCTGGAGACAGGCTTACTCATCGCCCATTTATTATTCCCAGCTGTTAGAAGTCACATGGGAAATCATGCTGCAGGGGTGCACAATTACCGCTGTCACTACTTCCCCATGAGTTACATATTTGCCCTTCAGGCTACCTTAAGTCCCACACTGAGACTTCTGGCACTATGGAAGGGAAAGTATTCAGCTCATTGGGGACACAGTTATCTGTGGATGCAGTGTAACATGCTTTCAGCACACTTGCAAATCTACAAAGCAGCAGGAATCTTGTCACTGCAGCACCTTTCTACTTTGCTACATTAAAAAAAACCTTCTCAGCTTCCCAAGTTCATGGCACTGTAGGCTGGAGAAGTTTCAATAAATATTGTGCAAAGTTGCAAACCATCCAGCTTCACCACTTCACACAGTCATGACAGAAAGACCTCACTTCAGAACAATTCATTCACTTGTTCGATCAACCCCATACAGGGCAGGTAAGATTATTTTTGTGCTGTTTATGTGGCAGTATTGCCTCTTTCTGATTTGCTGAGGATGTATTCATTTTTGGACTGATGTGGGAAGAGCAGTATCCAGATGTTGCAATGGAAGAGAGAAAAGGGTCTCTTAGCCTACGTTTGGCTCAGGGTGCTCTGTTGACAGCTGACACCCTTTTTGGCTTCCTGGTTTCATATCTATTTATCAGTTTCCATCTGGATTCCATGGCCAGTCAGTTTGTATTTGATGAACATTTCTTTAAAACAACCAGAAGCACCAAATACATAGTAGGAACTAGCCACGTCTGCATGGAATGGTGATGTGATGTGGGCCTGGTGTAATATTTGCTGAGTCCCGAATACATAGCAAGAGTATAAGAACTAGCCGCGTCTGCATGGCATGGTGCTGTAGCCTAGTGTAGTATGTACTGAATCCCATGTACATAGCAGGAATGTACAGCTAGCCGTGCCTGCATGGTATGGTGCTGTGAACCTATTATAGTATGTACTGAATCCGCGTACATAGCAGGAACATAAGAGCTAGCCATGCCTGCATGGTATGGTGCTGTGAACCTAGTGTAGCATTTAGTGAATCCCACATACATAGCAGGAATTTAAGAACTAGCCACACCTGCATGGTGCTGTAGACCTAGTGTAGTATGTACTGAATCCCACGTAGAGAGCAGGAATGTAGGAACTAGACACGCATGAGTGGCGGTGCACAGACATAATATCGAGTTTTTTATTTTGACCTACATGAATATCGAGTTTTAAATATCGTAGGGACAGAATATCGACATCAAGAATATCGGTGACCAGAATATCGACCTTAAGGTAAAAAATATTGTTTTTGTTAATATCGATGTTAATAATATCGATAGGAAAAATATCGATGTTACTAATATCGATGTTTATGTTAGTGTTATGTATTTTAGTATGTATTTTATATGTATGTGTTTTACATGTTTTGTTATGTTTTGTATTTTTTTTTAACTTTTGTATTAAAAGTTTAGAAGTTAGTAATTTTTTTTAAAGTAAATTTTGTGTTTTATTACCTTACCGGGTTGTGGGTTTATAGGAGAATAGGGTGGGAAGTAATTTAATTGTAATTAAATAATGATTAATTTTCATTTATTGAGATTGATAATTAATGTATTGTAAATTAATTATTAATTAGTAATTAATTTGTATTAATTGATTAATTGATAATTATATTAATTGTGTTAATTTTTTATTGCAGCGGGTTGTGGGTTTATAGAGGAATAAGGTGGGATGTAAATTCATTATAATAAATGTTATTTTTAAATTTATAATTAATTTATTGTTTATTAATTGTTAATTGGTAAATACTTTATATTAATTGATTAATTCATAAATATATTAATTGTGTTAATGTAGTTTATAAGTGGGTTGTGGGAAGTAATTTATTATAAGTAAGTAATTATTAATTAATATTTATTGGTACTGATAATTGATTTATTGTCAATTAATTATTAATTGGTAATTAATTTTTAGTAATTGTTATGTATTGGTATTGATAATTAATGTATTGTTAATTAAATACTAATTGGTCATTCATTTTTAATCATTTATTAATTTATAATTATATTAGTTGTGTTAATTTTTAAGCCAGGCGGGTTGGGGGTTTATTGGGGAATAGGGTGGGAAGTAATTTAATGTTATTAAAGTAATTATTAATTTTATTTAATTGGTATTTATAAATAATTAATTGATCATTTATTATTAATACATTATTTAATTTAAAACATTAATTAATTGATACGTTTGTTATTTTTAACCTCTACGCTATCCAACACTTTTCCTACTTTTGCACTCTCTGGAGTGGGAATAGTAATTTTTACCCCTACGCTATCCAACACTTTCCCTACTGTTGCACTCACTGGAGTGGGAATAGTCATTTTTACCCCTATGCTATCCAACACTTTCCCTACTGTTGCACTCTCTGGAGTTGGAATAGTAATTTTTACCACTACGCTATCCAACACTTTCCCTACTGTTGCACTCACTGGAGTGGGAATAGTCATTTTTACCCCTACGCTATCCAACACTTTACCTACTGTTGCACTCTCTGGAGTTGGAATAGTAATTTTTACCCCTACGCTATCCAACACTTTCCCTACTGTTGCACTCACTGGAGTGGGAATAGTAATTTTTACCCCTACTCTATCCAACACTTTCCCTACTGTTGCACTATCTGGAGTGGGAATAGTAATGTTTACCCCTACGCTATCCAACACTTTCCCTACTGTTGCATTCACTGGAGTGGGAACAGTAATTTTAACCCTTTCGCTATTCAACACTTTCCCTACTGTTGCACTCTCTGGAGTGGGAATAGTATTTTTTACCTCTATGCTATCCAACACTTTCCCTACTGTTGCACTCTCTGGAGATGGAATAGTAATTTTACCCCTATGCTATCCAACACTTTCCCTACTGTTGCACTTACTGGAGTGGGAATAGTCATTTTTACCCCTACGCTATCCAACATTTTACCTACTGTTGCACTCTCTGGAGTTGGAATAGTCATTTTTACCCCTACGCTATCCAACACTTTCCCTATTGTTGCACTCTCTGGAGTTGAAATAGTATTTTTACCCCTACGCTATCCAACACTTTCCCTACTGTTGCACTCGCTGGATTGGGAATAGTATTTTTTACCCCTACGCTAGCCAACACTTTCCCTACTGTTGCACTATCTGGAGTGGGAATAGTAATGTTTACCCATTCGTCATCCAACACTTTCCCTACTGTTGCACTCACTGGAGTGGGAATAGTAATTTTTACACCTTTGCTATCCAACACTTTCCCTACTGTTGCACTCACAGGAGTGGGAATAGTAATTTTAACCCTTTCGCTAGTCAACACTTTCCCTACTGTTGCACTCTCTGGAGTGGGGATAGTAATTTTTACCTCTAAGCTATCCAACACTTTCCCTACTGTTGCAATCTCTGGAGATGGAATAGTAATATTTACCCGTATGCTATCCAACACTTTCCCTACTGTTGCACTCACTGGGGTGGGAATAGTAATTTTTACCCCTACGCTATCCAACGCTTTCCCTACTGTTGCACTCTTTGGAGTTGGAATAGGTATTTTTGCCCCTACGCTATCCAACACAATCCCTACTGTTGCATTCTCTGGAGTTGGAATAGTCATTTTATTCCCTCCGCTAGCCAATATTTTTCTGTAATATTTTGGTTAATGTTGTGTATAATTTATTTGAAAAAGATTACAAATATTGTCGTTTTTTAATTTGGTATATATATTTTTATATTTTCAAGTATATTATTTTTGTATGTGTAAATTTGTTTTTATAATTTATAAAATGTTTTTAACAATTTATGTTATTAAAATAATTATTTATGAATATTATTAAGTAAGTATATATATTATATTTTATATGTATTTGTTTAATTTATTTCAACATTATGGTGCCGATTCCGAACCGGTAAAAAAAAATTCCGTATGACTCGTATCCGTATATTTTTACGTACAAATCGTACAAGTTCCGTCCCACCGGTGAAGTACGATTCGTACGTGAAAAATACATACAAATCGCTTCGGGAAAAGGTCTAGGAGACGTACCCGGACAGTTTTACGTACAAATGGTAAAACTGAAGTCCGAGCGTACAAGTACGATCCGTACCGCCCTTCCGAATATACAAGCGTATGTAAAACGTCCCGTACGGAGCGAATTCTGTACCACTCGTATCCCGGGTAAACTTGTGCCCGGGATACGAGTCGTACAGCCCCCCACTCCCCCCGCGTATGTCCGCACGTCCCCCCCGTATGTCAGCACTGTACCCCCCGTATGTCAGCACCGTACCCCCCCATGTCTGCACCGTACCCCAGCCCTGTACTTGGACGCACCGTACCCCAGCACCGTACCCCAGCCCAGTACTTGTACGCACCGTACCCCAGCACTGTATCCCAGCCCCGTACTTGGACGCACCGTACCCCGGCCCCGTACTTGGACGCACCGTACACCAGCACCGTACCCCAGCCCCGTACTTGGACGCACCGTACCCCAGCACCATACCCCAGCCCCGTACTTGTACGCACCGTACCTCAGCACTGTACTTGTATGCACCGTACCCAGCCCCGTACTTGTACACACTTTACCCCAGCACCGTACCCCAGCCCCGTACTTGTACGCACCGTACCCCAGCACCGTACCCCAGCCCCGTACTTGGATGTACTGTACCCCAGCACGTCCCCCAGCATCACGTATGTACGGACCTTACAACAACATTGCGTATGCGAGCACGGTACAACAACATCGCGTATGGACGCACCTTACATACGCAAAAACGACTCGTACTGAACCAGGACACTGTAAAACAGCACAAGGAGGGTCAATTCGACTCGCACAACACCACAAAACACGTCTACAGTAGAAAAACATCAAAATGACTGACCTGGCACATCCAAACAGGTAAACAGAGGCCCAAACTCACAGCAACCTCTTATAACACACCCACCAAAATGTTAAACTCAGGCACACCCACAAATGGACCAATAAAAAGGGCCCACACACAAACCATGAGCCTTTGCAACAGACTCACAGCAGCTACAGAGCACACCCCAACAATTGCACCCATACACCTTAACATATACACCTTCACACACACTCCTTCACACATACCCCCTCTTCACATTCCCACACACACCTTCACATTCACACCCACACACCCACAACCATCCACACCCTCACCCCACACCATGCCCACAGACAAGAATCCAAAGTTCACAAGGGAGGAGCTGGACATCCTTGTCAACGAAGTCATCAGAGTCGAGCCACAGCTCTTTGGAACATTGGTCAGACAGACCAGCATAGCCGAAAAATCCCGCCTGTGGCAGAGAATCGTCAATAGGGTGAATGCTGTTGCGCCCATCAGAAGGACCAGGAATGAATGCCAAGCCAGGTGGTACGATCTGCGGAGGGCAGTCATGCGGAAAATGAACGAGGACTACGCCCAGAGCAACATCACTGGAGGTGGGCTGCCCTGCAGACCGGTACATTACCATCCCTGGGAGCAGAAGGTGATGGCCCTGCTTCCACCGGTGGGAGTACACAGAGTCGAAGGAGTTGCAGAGCCTGGTGAGTACACAAACAACTTACGTAACATGGGGGTAATGGCATCCACACCCCAACTACACCAAATGCACACAACTACCCCCAAGCCCTCACCGGACACAACCACACTCAAAAACAATGCTCATGCCACTAACATGTGTATGCCCCATCCACAAAGCAAGGCCATGCCATGTCCCAGGCTACACGAAGCACAAACCCAAGACTGGATGTCGGGATGCTGGGAGGGTGGGGCTCTAAAACACATTGTTCAACTCAGAATCAGACACCATTGCCCTCAGCCATTATGGCCCAGGTATATACCCATGCACCATGCTCAATGCACAGGGACTGGCAAAGTACTGACAAGGTAGCTGACACTTGGCCCTGCTGTTGGCAGCACAAGGCCCTCCTGTGACCACTGTAAACTCAAACACCAACACCACAAGCTCAGATATCTAGGACAGGAACTCACATTCACTGCCATGGCAGCATGCACCATGAGGGGACAGATACATCACCTGGGAGACCCACTGCCAAATCACACTACACCCACCAGCAGGCCCTGTCACACACACCCCTTACACAAGCACACACCCCCGGGGCAGGCAATGACATGTGACATGTGACACAACAAGATCAATCCATAGCCAAAGAAGCATCCAAGCCAAAAATCTACATGTCAAACACTCAGGAGAACATATCAATCTGTCCCCCGCAACATACCCATCCACAAGTGAACAGTGAGGGGAATGCTAGGCACATACAACTACCTGGAGGAACTGTGCCAACTTGAATATGTATGAAACATGGATGTCGCATGAAACAGCATTAACAATGTCTCTCTCTCACACACAGGGCAATGTCATGGATCTCCCCCCAAAAATGGGGGGGAAGAATCACAGTCCCAGGCTTGGGAGGAACCTGATCCCACCGGCAGCGCCGCCTCTCAACACTCCGCAGATGACCCCAACCCACCTGGACCCTCTGGTGTCCAAGCCCCTGCAGAACCTGCTTCAGGTACATCTGTGCCAACAGCCACCCCCATTCCTACCACATCCGAGGAGACACCCAGGAGCCCTGCCCGCACTGAACAACTGAGCCAGTCTGACCTGGAGGGACAAGGTTCGCCGGGCACCCAGGAGGAGGCAGACAACCCTGCAACTGCCATCCCTCAGGGGTCCCGTAGACCTAATGTGTCCACAACGCCACAACGGCAGGCCAGGCTCGTGTGGGCAGGGGTGGTGGGAGTGGAGGCAGGTGGAGGCGAGAACCTGACCAGCCAGCTGTAGGGACCGGTATGTCACACATACGCAACATCATGGACGCATACCGGAATGACACCATGGCCTCAAGCTGCTGAGGGGGGGATTGCAATACTGTGCGGACAGACCAATTTGGAAGAGTATCATTAAGGTGTAGAGGTCATGGCTCATGTCGAGGTTCCCGGGGAGGGAGTCCCAGGTATGTTTAGCCAGGTGTGAGAACTATGTCCTGCATGCTGGAGTTCGGTGGATGTGAAGAATGTTGGCCAGGGCAAGGTTGGATGCACAGAGTTGGCCCAATGGGGTCTTGGATGACAGACGTCCAAGGTTGGTTTGGGGTCTGGGGTTGTGGACTGCCTCCTGAGTGAGGGTGAGGAGTGTGAAGGTCATCCTAAGGCAGACAGTGATCCATTGCAGCTATCTCAGGTGGACGGTGTTGTGGCTGGGGCGCGGGATGTTGAAGCTGAGGTGTGCAGATGCACCCTGGATGTGGACACGTTTTCCAGGAGTTTGGCTGTACTTGCTCCGTAGAGGGCGGGGCTGTAGTTGACATGGCTGGTGTCCTCGACCTGGGGGACGGTCTGTCTTGCCTTGGAGTGGATCTATGTGTGGGTCATGTGCATCATGCGGAGGGTGTTGCAGCATGAGGTACAGATGCTGGTGAGTTGCATGGCAATTGTGAGCGACGAGTCCGTTATGAACACCATCTTGTGTGCGTGGCCACTGGGTGCTGGTGCAGTGCCCTGGCGGGTGGGACACAAGGAGTTGACCCAGCTGTAAGGGGATAATCCTCAGATGATTACCTCAGTCCTGTACAAGTCCAGCCTCAAGTGGCTGATGTTCAGCCATTCATCAATAGACCTCATGCCTTCTTGAAGGTTGGAACTGGCAATGGCTGTGTCTTTGGTGAGGGTGAGGAGTAGCTGGCTGTCCATGGCATACGAGATGATGATGAGGTTGTGTGCGCATGTGATGGTGGAGAGGGGGGTCATGGACACATTGAAGATTGACACACTGAGAGATGAGCCCTGGGCCATGTGCCAGATGACACCATTGTACTACATGCTGAAGGCTTGAGTCCCACTCCCATGGCCTTGCTGGTAAGCTACTTGGTGATTTCATCCTGGTCCATCCCCTGGATACCAGTGTTGGAGATGTGTGAGCTGACAGTGTGTGAGCACATCGTGCATAATGCTGTGGAGAGGTCAAGGGGGGTGGCCTCACCATTGTTGACCAGGGCAAAGTTGTCGGTGTTGGTGGCAATGATGACGGTTGCAGTGGGGTGATTACTGTGGAAGACGGTCTTGTGCAGGTTGCCTGGAGCTCTTTGCGTGGAGGAAGTTTGTCAGTTGCTCATTGACTGTCTTCCTGATGACATTTGCTGGCTAGGGAAGCACGTTGAGGTTCTTTGAGAGCCAGCGTTCCTGCTGTCCTTTGTCTAAGAAGGGCCTGGGTCACTGCATGCCTCTATCTACCATGGAATGTGGCTAACTCCAATGATACATACATGACGTGCTGGACGTGGGCTACAAGGATGGGGAATGATGTGGTTGAGATGTTGTGTGGGAAGGGTCCTAATGGAGATCCCCAGGGGATGTTGCACATGAGCCGGGTGTTGTAACTGCTGATGATGGAAGTCCAAAACCTGAGGGTGGTTGGTCCTGCGTATAATAGTGCATTCTGCCTCTGTGTGCCAAGGCTTGCGTGTATGTTCATGAGCTTGCAGTGGTAGAAAGTTGCAAGGGATTGGCTCAGCCTTGCAAGGGTGGGGTGTCTTTTGGATGGAGAGCTGATGTCAGTGCACTCACAATGCTGATGAGCTCCTTGATGTCGTGTGGTTTTTTGGCCTCGGCCCCATCTGAAGGATCTCCAATTGTCCTTGCTGATGATATGGTGATGGCTGTGTGCTCCATTTTCCAGGGTTGTAAGGCCACTGATGGTTATTTGTGTTGCAAGCTGTGCACAATAGTCCTGCTAGACGTGTATGAGTCCAGTAGGTCTGCCTTGTCCCATGTGGCTTAATTGTTGATGTGCGTCACAGGAAAGTCCGTCAACGTGGCTAGATTGTTGGATCAGTTGCTGATCCAGTGTGTGAGGTTGCAGGGTGTGGCGGTGGTGTTGGTTCCAGTGTCCCACACAGCATGTCTGTGTTGACTTACATCAAGCATCTTTGGGGGATTGGTAGCGGGGTGTGTGGCAGTGTGTTGCCCATCGGAGACGTTGGTGCTAATGTGGATGGACCAATGATGGATGCTGGTGTGGTTCTCATCCAGCCAGAAGTTCCTGGCCCACAGCCACATGTATCCTGTGGATGTGAGGGCGTGTGTGACGATGGACGTGTTGATGGCTTTGCGGAATTGTGGATGTAGGCCTGGAGATCTGTAGATGAGTGTTACTCTGAGGGTTTGCAGGGGGTTTGTGCCAAACCGGATTTGTGACCCTGAGTGCGTACTTGTGAATAGATATCAATTCATCCTCCGGGATTGTTAGTGCCGTCCCTGCGGGTGCTCTTGTATCCGTCTGAGATGGCAATGAAGAAGTTGTGTGCTGAGGATGCTTTCATCCAGGTCACTGTCATGAAGGTGATGTGTGGGCCTGTTGTATTGAGGAGGTAACAACGTCCAATGGCATGCTGGTGGACGGAGCCGGTGTGGAGTAGGAGGGACATGACCTGGTTGGTGTGACAGGGCCTGGAAGGCGGGGCAGCGCTGTGTAGGCAGTTGGGGTTGCACACTCAGCATGCGAAGGTGTGGTGTGTGCGCTTAGGGTATGCCTGAGAGCAGGCGGTTGATTTTCGGTTGGACATTGCTTGGAGGGTGGCTGCAACATGAGACTGTTGTGTGATGTGGGTCATGCAAGGACATGAGGGTTGTGCAATGTGCACGTTGCATGCAGTGACGGTCCTGCCTTTGGCACCGCATGGCCGCAACAGTGGCACAGACAAACTGTTGACACCCTAATGAATGGGTGGAGGGAGGAAGGGAGGAGCATCTTGGAGGCGTGTGGGTTGCAGAATCTGGGAACTTTGTGGGCCCTTGCCACAGGGCCCGCAGCAGCAGGCGGCATGTACTGGAAACTAGGCCGAAAGTAGCACATAAAAGACAAGGATGTCAGAAAGGACAACTGCAATAGGCGTATGTAAAGGAAGGAGTGTCAGGTTACTCATCGCACACCCAGAGAATATGGATGAACAATCACCAAAGATGACTGACACAGGATCAGGAAACAGAATGCCGAGCTGCGCACAGGAGACACACCCTCAGCAGGCGTTGACGGCCCGTTGGTGGGAGCAACCTGCCCAAATACATACACAACCATGGACTTCATGCACAATAGATATTATTAGCCATAAAGAACTGCATGCATGTTGCCGAACTACACATACACTCATATGCACAATCTTTGACAACTATGCCAGAGATGACTCATGCAAAGTGGCAAGAGACCTGCATTGACAGAGATGAGGCACTTCGGAGGGTGAGGAACACCTTTATTACTCAAGCTCACACTAAGGGAAATGCATCAATATGAACAGACTCACAGGTCATTTGACTGAACATATGGGACCTATGCTGGACACCCCCTTCACAACACGGATGTTGTAAATCCAAATGAACTGGCACACAAGTTAAGGGGATGAGCCAAACACCTCCTGCTGCACACGGAGAGGCTGCAATTCCCCATTGAGCCTGTCATGGGGATGTCCCACACTATGTCCACCCGTAGCATCCCGTATGTTTCAGAGGGAAGTTTTACACACATTGATGCCTTCATCAGAATCCAAAAACCATTACAGATGACTGTCACGAAGGGTGACTATCAATTCATGGGAGTCATGCTACATGTTATGTGCCCCATGGTGAGTCGACATGTATGCATGGTAACACAACATGCACAGAAGCAGTCCCCACACATTCCAAACACGTACCACCCCCAAAATGCCTTGCTGCAATCCTTACCCAAAATGACATTTCCCCATGTCCGTGCATGGAACGCTGATTCAGCACACGTTGCAATACTCATGAGGAATAGCAGGAGGACAACGATGACACGAGCAGATAACATGCGCAAGAACCTGGGAATGACAGACACACAAGAAGTCAGCTAAAATATTTTTCTCCTCATACATGGTCATTTACTAAAGAGGAACAATGTTGTCCCCATGCTAATTTAACAGAAAGTGTCTCAGCTAAAATGTGTGGAATGACATCATCACTTAAGTGGCACATCAGAACACACATCTAAGTCACTTAGCATACAGTCAGCTGGACACACACATTGCAACACATGCCACCCAAGGCTACAAGCGTGCACACTCAGACCCAGTGACTCACCATTATGAGAAGAAGTTGCGTATGAGCTGACTCCGGATATCCTCCTCCTCCTCCTCACTTGCCTCGTGACCAAGCCCTTCATCCTCCACGGGTGGATGTTCCTGCTCATCCTGCTCCAGAATGAGTGGCACTGCCTTTTCTACTGCCATGTTGTGCAGCATGCAGCACACAAGGAAGATTTTGCAGACCTTCGCCGGTGCATATGGGAGGGACCCACCTGTCATGAGAAGGCACTGGAATCGGCTCATCAGGAGGCCAAATGTCCTCTCAATCACTAGCCTGGTCTGCCCGTGTGCATTGTTGTATCGGTGATCTGCAGCTGATCTTGGGTTGTGGAGAGGCGTCATCAGCCATGGCATGTTGGGATAGCCAGAGTCCCCTACATGGAAACATCATGTAAATAAGTGGGTCAGGAGATGCCGTAAGAGCCAAAGATACCGCAACACACAGGACAAACAGAGTATTTCCACCAACAAGACATGCTTGTTCGTTGTGCAGCTGTAGCATCATTTGTGGCACCCTGCTACGCCTCATGATGTAGGCATCGTGTGCTGACCCTGGAAAACGTGCACAGACATGGGAAATCAGCATGTTAGCAAGACACACCACAAGGGCACTTATAGAGTGGTAATGTTTACGGTTGCGATAGGCTACCTCCTGTGCCTGTGGTGGTACCAAAGCCACATGTGTCCCATCAATGTACCCAATGACATGGAGCATCCCTCCCAGGGCATAGAAATCACCCTTGACACCTGTCAACTCCTCAGGAGTCGGAAAATGGATGAATTCATCAAGGTGCCCCAACATGGCTGCCAAAACATCACGCAGGACACGGCTGAACATTGTCTGTTTCATGCCACCAATATCAGCTATGGTGAATTGAAACGAACCTGTGGCAAAAAAATATAGGGCTGCCATCACCTTCATCTTGGGGGTCAGCGCAGTAGGATACCTGTGTCGCGGTTGGAGGTGTGGTGCCACCTTGGCGGTCAAGTCCTCAATCAACTGTTGAGTGAATCTGTAACGTCGGATGCAGGCACGTTCCCTCATGGCACCCAAGTCTGGCATTGGTCGGGGGACAGGCGGTGCCCTGCAGAAAATTGTAATGAATGACGAAGATTGAGAGCATAACAATATCAATGTCAATGAACAGAGCACATGCTCAACTGCTACTACACATCTGCTAAATACAGAGTCTGGTGTGTGCAATACATCCAGGACACGTATGCTAGCTTGGTGATACTCCTACGAAAAGCCAGATACACCAGTTGATTGGCAAGTCTACATGACATGCCCTGAAACGAGCTGGGGGCCAGTCTGAGTGAACAGCCAGAGACTTATATGAAATGGAAAACCTTTAAGCTGGCCCTTATATTTAAATAGCTGATCTGATTAGATTCTGCATTACCAACATAACATGCCAAATATCATTTTATATTGTACCATTATTTTCATAAATACACTAACAGTCCGTTTATAATTTTTAAGACCAAAAGATTTTTTTTATTTCTTTTTTTCTATGCCATTTGAGAATTGCACATTATTTAAAGAAAACAAAATCCTTTTTTCTTTTTTTCACTTATAATTTTGGTGCAGACACATTATATAATTCATATAGACACAATGACATCCTAGACATCAAGGACATAAGAAATCATTTACTAACCATTCATACTTGCATTCATTCAAAAAGAGTAAAAGACATATATATATACAATGGAAAAACTGGGGGAAGGAAAGCGAAAGACCCTTGGATTGGTCAGATTTTTTCAGATTGACACGATGGAAACTATCTGTCTTCAGTATCACTGTGTTGAAAAAATCGTGGTCAACGCGCGTTTCAGTGGGAGACCACCTTCATCAGGACCAACTGCAAATTGTTAAAAACTGAAATATGTACAAGGAATGTCTGGATGTCTATAAGTCAGAGAGCAAAAAGCACAATATGCGCCGTCAGGACCATCTATGTAGTGCGCTGCAGCGGTGTCAGTTTCTGAAGCAGCTGGAGTAGAAAGATAAGTTCACAAATTGAGATTGATTTTATATATCGTTCTTAGTTGCGAAATGCTTTGCAAGACGTGTAGATATTCAAGGGGCCAAGATCAAAATAGATTTTCTGTATTCCTAAACTGATTTCTTTTTATTTATAGTAGGTGAAGTTTATCCCATCCAGGTTTGTCATGGAGCCGGACAACGTGGCTAAAGGGCTGCGGACAGGTCTAGATTGACAGCGGAGGCCCCGTGTTTATCCTCCCACCGGATCAGCCGCTCGTTTGTGCTCAACAGCCAGAGACATCACAGGAGTGACATACATCCACATAGCTGCATTTAAAGGATGTCATCTCATACAGACAGCTGATGGCAAGCTAGACGCACAGGTCACAGGGAATGTCAAATGTACATATCAAACACATTGCGATGAAGGGGTACACGTGAAAACAGAAAACACAGACATTGAGACGACGCAGATATGTCCTCATGTGAAAATATCATGTCCGATGCATACAGACCCTGCTTACGTGGGAATCCACATGTGGCATGGTGTGCGTACATGTGTGCCATGCCCATCTCCACACAGACACATGTTGGATGCAGCAACAGCAGATGTAGTTGACGGAACCCTAACAGCAAGCTCATGGGAACAGATGACACACACATGACATAGTGACATCGCTGATTGTGAAATGTCAGTTGTTAGTGTCCCTGTCCCTGGCATCAGGGGACAGTTGCGGGTGGTGGTGACTGTGCAATACCAGTGATGCTTTGGTTGACACGTTTATACTACAGGCACACATGTGCAACATGTGAAGGGGAAGTGTGCCACATAGTGCCCCATCACACATGGCATGTGTACAGAGGTCATCACACATAAATTGTGCAACTACATGAGGAGATATGTGCAATATCACTACCTGACACACCTAGGCCCTGCACATGAAAGTCTGCAATGACAATGACTTGATGTACAGCCTTGTGCGAGTCGGCGACCTCCATTCCTTTCATGTGCGCCTCGTATCACCAGTGAAAGCATGTGAAACGCACCGTACACATGCTCTGAGAGCGTGTGTACGGTCTGTATCACTATTGTAGTGGTGCCGTAGGAGTACGTGTGTTATGGACCGTACACACGTCGTGTGTACGGTCCGTATCACTATAGTAGTGGTGCCGTAGGAGTACGCGTGGTACAGGCTGTACACACGCTCTCAGAGCGTGTGTACGGTCCGTATCACTATAGTAGTGGTGTCGTAGGAGTACGTGTGGTACAGGCCGTACACACGTCGTGTGTACAGTCCGTATCACTATAGTAGTGGTGCCATAGGAGTACGCGTGGTACGGGCTGTACACACGCTCTCAGAGCGTGTGTACGGTCCGCATCACTATAGTGGTGGTGCCGTAGGAGTACGCGTGGTACGGGCCGTACACACGCTCTGAGAGCGTGTGTACGGTCCATGTCACTATTGTAGTGGTGCCGTAGGAGTACGCGTGTTACAGACCATACACACGTACGGTCCGTATCACTAGTAGTGGTGCCGAAGGAGTACGCGTGGTACGGACCGTACACACACGCGTACTCCTACGACACCACTACTATAGTGATACGGACCGTACACACGTTCTCAGAGCATGTGTACGGTCCGTATCACTGTTATAGTGGTGCCGTACGTGTACGGGTACATGTGAAACGCACCGTACATGTTTTTTGGAATAAAAAATTACATAGGGGACAAGTATTAGGCCCAAAATGCATGCTGGTTGTCTTGGATACAGAGATTTCAGTTGCAATGTGGCCATCATGTGGGCTTGAAAAGTCAGTTGGGCCAAAAATTACAATGTTGCAAAGTGGTGTGCTATGATGCTCAAAATTTGAACCATGCAAATTTGTGTCATTGGTGTATGTTTAAAGGGATTGGAGGAAACGCAGGATGCACCTGAGTCTGGCCAATCACTCTGTACTCCTGTAAATGAAAGCCCCCAGCAAGACAGATATAAGTCAGCCAGAACCCATGAGAGGGCACTTGCCTGCACAACTTTCCTGTCGACCACACTGCTGCTGTCTGTGCTTCCTCTGGCACCATGTCGCAGACTGTGGAGAGGGCCCAGCCATTCACACTTGAGGAGAATGAGGCCTTGCTGAATGTCCTCCTCCCACAGTACCCCAGCCTGTATGGGAGACCAGGGGAGCAGGTGAGTGCTGACCCAACTACCTTTGACTGTGCACCTTTTTTGTGACTGTCACTTCTGGCATTGTGTCCAGGTGTGACAGACATGCAATGTGGCTTAGAGTGGGTCACAGGGGGGGGGGGAAAGGCTTATGTCTGTCATGCAGAGCATGATGTAGTTCCTGTTTGCACTCCTCACTTGCATTGTGCTTACTGTGACATTCACTGCATAGTGCATGACACATTCAGCCTGGCAAATCCTTGGTGGCATTTTTTGGCTATTGTCCTGAGGTGATTCAGTGGTCCCCCCAGTGTGACAGGTGACTGTACCCACAGATGTGTATGAGTTGAGTGGAGCTGTGGTGAGAGTGTCCAAGTGATGTGTACGCCCTCCTGGACATTGATGTGTGTGAAGGTTCCTTGTCATGTGGGTGAGTGTCTATGTGAAGAGTTGCACCACAGCTGCATGGAGGAGGCAACAGCTCTACCCATCTGATGTGAGAAGTAAGCCGTGCTGTGTGTCTGACTTGCTGAGCTAGCCCAACACCTGTGACACCCCACAGGCAAGTGGCACATGTGCAGAGTGAGGTATGTATCCACTGTTGCCAATGTCAGGTGATTGATATGTGCCTGTGTGTGTCTGTGTACTCTGCTGAGGTTGCGTCACACATGGGGCATGTAACTGCATTGAGGTGCTGTCCATCAGCCTGGTGTTGCATGTGATGCACAGTGTGTGCCATGATCAGGGAGTGTGTCGCACCCCTCCTGCCACCTGTGTAGTTTCAATGCCATGTAGTGCATTGGGGCTTCCACAGAGGCCCATGTCTATATGAGTAAGATGCTATTCCTTGGCAGCATCCTATGCCCTGTTTAACATATCATCGATGTTCAAATGTGTGTCTCTGTGACATGGAGCAGGTGTAGTGATGTTGTCTCACTTTGTCATCCTCACAGGTAACTGCCTACGAGAATGGGGGATCTGGAAGGGGATCGGCAGGGCCGTGAGAGTGGCGGGGGGTCGCAGTCGGCGCCTAGCCCTAGTCAGAAAACGATGGCAGGACATCCGGTGCTGGACCCGGCGGATCGCCCGGGTCCAGCTGGGGCTCTCACCTCCACGCCCCCACGGCGGGCGCCGACGCCTGACCACCCACATGATGCGTGTCCTGGCGGTGGTGTTTCCTGACCTGGATAGGCAGTTACAGGAGGGACAGCAGCAAGGAGGGGGTAGGTACCTGTCTGTTTGTTGTGTTGTGTGTCCCCAGCGTTTGGAAGTGCTCTGTAGCCTGGATACACTGCCAGGGTTTATATGTGCAGTGCATATTCTGTTCCCCAAAGTCAACCGGTGCTCTTATTCGTCCCTTCCCCTGCTTGACATGTGTCCCCTGGTCTGTGTGTAATCACAATTGCACATGGTCATCTAGCCTGCCAGTTGATCCAAGTGCACATTGCTTTCTGCATCATGTGGGAGGGTGGTCTGTGACATGTGTTGGTACCTTGCCTGTGCCCTGTCCTGTTCACTCTGTTGGGGGTCCATATTTGTTGGCACTGATGATGAGTCTCAACATGGGAGTATGAGGTTTCAAATGAACACACTTGCAGCATGCATGACCAATGTTGTGGCCTCACACATGATGTGCATGAGCGGGAGATATGCATAGTGCCAGGACGGTTGCTCATGTTACAGTCAGATCATTCCAGGACCAAGGAGCAGTGTGCCCACTACAGTCCCCTGAGACACCCTTGCCTCGTAATAATGTATGTCATCCAACACTGTGTCCATTCTCAGTGTGTTCAGCATATGTTTGCCTCTGTGGCATTGTTCCCTGGCCTCATTTGTAATTATCCTAAGTGTGCTACATGTGTCGACTGGACAGGGAGACCCCATTTGGCTTGTGCATACTCACACTGGGCAGTGCCTGTGTGTCTATTCACAACTATCTGTCGATGGTTGTTTGTCACAAATATGTGTTAGCAGCCTCACGAGGTGATGTGGAGTACATTTGGGAATTCCTTCTGCACATTTTTGTAAAGCCTGATTAAGAGGTGTCACTTCTTGATCTGTCTCAATCACATTGTCTCAGGTATGGGGGATTTGTGCGAGCGAGGCCTACATGGCCAGACCTTATGTCCCCTTGCCAGGTCTGACCTGTGTGTGATAATTAGCTGGACAGAGACTCAACGTGCAGTGACCCAGTGATGTTGTGCAGGGTTTAATGTTTGAGCTTTGCAGCATGTGTCAATTGTTTAAATACATGATTCCTGCTCATACCTTTTTTGCACCAGTGTGTGGTCAAGATGCTACGTAGTTTGGTCTTTGTGTGCTGACATCTGTGTGGACATTCTGGCTTGCCATGGGGGTGTCTCCTCAGTGCAGGTATGCCTTTTTACGACACAATTGCAGGCCCATTAGCTCATGCATTGTCCTGGGTTTGGACATGTGTGCCCCTCCACATGACAGGCAGTGGGTCAGATGTGTTGGCAACTGTGTCATCAGGTAACGGATGGCCATGTGACAACTGACATAATTCATGTTGTTAGTCACAAGGTATTGTACCTTGGCACTCACAACACTTGTCAACAGGTCTTCATGTTTTCTATGCTTTAGTTTGATGTTTTGTTGCTAAGAACAATAATGTGCCTGCATGACAGATGTCTCCCAAGGAAGTGCACAACAAACCACCTTTACACTTTCAGGGAACACGCTGGCACAATTTTAAAGAAGGCACTGTTCTAATGAGAATGTTTTTCAGATTATACATATACATGTTCACCCAGTGTTGTGGAAATTGGGTAAGTCCTTGGTTGTTGGTGATACCAACTTACGAGTGTCAAGTCATCAAGCCCTCCGTGGGCCCATGTATATGTACTTTCTGCAACAACATTTCTTTCTAACAGTAGCTTCTTTAAAGAAGGCTGCCAGCTTCTTCAATGACTGGGTAAATGTAGTTTTGTGTGCACCTCCTTGGGAGCCATCTGTTATGAAGGCACATGTGTGTTCTGTTCACAAAATGGCACATTCCCACATTCTGACCATGTCGATTGTGTAAAGTATTGTGATTCCCAAGGGACCAACATTTTTTCGTTTTGTGTTCCAAAGTACTTACAGGTCTCTGAGTGTGGGGACACCTTTGGTATTGAGGTGTGTTACTTTGCCTTAGGTGCACTACTACTGTTTCTTTCAGGGTAGACAAGAGGTGGCATGACTTCATTGTATTGCTGTGCTCACCTGTTCCCAGACACTAGCTCCTCAGTGTTTTCTCATTCAAGTTTTGGGCTGGTGTGTCCTATTTTTCCTTGTGTCCAAGTGGCATGGTGGGTCTACCAACTGGGGAGTACAGGGCTTACATATGTGCGGAGTAATCTAGCTGTTACTCATGATGCATTGCCTGATATGCACTGTGACCTATTGTTTTTGTACTCATGTGTCAGATGTATACAGGTGACTGACGTTTTTCTGTATCTTCACCTTGCCCACATGCATCATCATTGGAAACCGAGGGAGACACCTGCACGGACCTGGATGAGGGACCCAGCACCAGTGCCACCAGTGCTGGTGAGTCTGCGGGAGCCAGTGGCACGGAGGGCGAGGGGAGTCAGTCAGAGGACCTGTCTGGTGGCGATCCCAACTACAATGCAGACGGGTCCGAGGCTGACCTCATCGAGGGGGCGGAGGCTGCTACAACACCTGGCAGCAGCCCAACATCTGTCCCCGCCTCCTCCATTCCCATCACCGCCCTCCCAGTTGCTCCGGTCCCTTCTGTCCGTGCAGGGCACCACCATGTCTCCTTCGGGACAGGCACCACACCCCCTGTCCCTGTCACCCCTGCTGCCCTCAGTGCAGAGTCTGTGGACATACTGAGGCAATTGCAGGTTGGGCAGGCATCGGTGTTGACTGTCCTCCATGGCCACACCACACTGCTGACACAGATGGTGTCGTTCATGGAGGGCATGTCAGCATCGATGTCTGAACAACGCAGGTTTCTGCGGTCCATGGACTCTTCCCTGACGGCAGTAGTGAGTCTCCTGCAGCGCTTCGCCCCCCTCCTACCCCAGCCCCACCACACTTCCCTCTCCCATACCTGTCCCATGCACACCCTGACATTCCCAAGCACGCACCCCACCAGACACAGGCAGCACACCACCAAGTAAGGGCAAGCGCACACCTCCTGTCACGCACACTTAGGGGGATGTAGGCACACCCACTGGGTCTGGGGCAAAAAGACATACACGCAGCCACAGTCTGAGTCCGCAGGCCTCACAACCCAGTCCCTCCAAAAGCACTCCCCTTGGCTCCCCTGCCAAACTGACACCCAAAGAAGTCGACATGGGTGAGCTGCCCATCACCCCCACTGTGACACCATCCCGCAAGCGGGCGAGGAAGTCCCTGGGCAGGGTAGTTAAGTCCCACCCCCTGTCCACCCCCTCCCCCAAAAGCGCTACACCCCATCCCTCAGCCACCCCCCCCTCCGTTGGCCCTGGGGTTTCTTCCGGTGCAGGGCTTACCCTGAACGCCCTGGCAGCAGTGTGCAGTGACGTGCTCACATCCACCTTTGCCACTGCCCCACCCCCTGTGGTGGAGACGTGCACCCCTGCACCCACCACACCTGCCCTTCCCCCTCCTGTCCCTGCGGTGCCTGGTCCTTCCCCACATGATGCACCCCCCCCGGTCGATGAACCTGTGGGTTCCAATGTGCAGGAAAGCTAGGGGAGACACGTGCCCATGTGTCCCCCCAAGGACTTCTATTATGGACTGGCCATTGGCCTTTGTATATAGTGTCATTTCATTATTTGTTTTTTATGCTGAATAAAGCATTTTATTTTTACTTTGCACACTATTGCATTTCAGGTATTGATGTTGGTGCTGAGGCTCCTGGAGTTGGTGTTGTGGTAATGTGTTATGGTTCAGAGAAATGTTCTAGTCTGATGGTCATGAGGTGGACCATGGTATCTGCGTGCCATCACAAGGTCTCTGCAAAGAATCATTGGTAGTGTGTGTTATTTTGGTTTTGAGACATTGTCCCAAGGAGTGTTCCTTCCTCTGTGGCACCTGACATCTTCCCTGCAAAGAGTTGCACAATTGTTGTGCTGACCTGTGTCTACATTTCCTTTGTTGGTGACGGATCCCTTCAACTATGGCCATGCCTGCTCAGCAATGTCTCCGGCAGCATCATCTGTGCCATCCTTGCTAGTCACTGTACTTGTGTATTGAGTACGTTGAAATGCCTTCATGGAGAAATTCTCCCTTTTCAGCACTATGCATGTGTGTACTCCCGGCCTAGCACACATATGGTACTTGTTCTGCAGGGTATTTGGGCACCTGACTCACAATTGTGGGCATTGTATCTGTGGGAACTCCACCCTAATCCGTCCATGAGAGACAACATCTTGGTGGCTGGCCCAGCACCTGAACATTCCTATCAGTCCTGGGATGTGCATGACAGTGTGTGTTCCCTTTGGCTCTCTTAGTTTAGTAGGCAGTGACATGACTATACAGTCTTGTGGCATGATCTCAGTGTGTGTATTGTGCTGCATCCGCCAGGGGTAGGTATGCATGTGTTATTTGTCCTCACACCCACATGTGGTGTGTCATGCAGTGGGGGAGTGACATCCATCCGCCTGGGAGTGGGACACTGCTGTCAGTGATGTGTTGTTATGGCACTATCATCATTCTCCAAAGTTAGGGATGCGTACATACACCCATGGAGTTGTGGTCATCTGATAATGATGTACACCCCTCCATGTCTCTGTCCACTGCTGGGAGTCCTCTGCACCCACTCCTCACATGTCTGTCCACTGCTGGGAGTGATATGCACCCAACCCTCATATTGCAGGCCACTGCTGGGAGTCCTGTGCACCCACCCCCATGTCTCTGTCCACTGCTGGGAGTGATATGCAACCACCCCTTATATTGCAGGCCACTGCTGGGAGTCCTCTGCACCCACCCCCATGTCTCTGTCCACTGCTGGTGTTGATATTCACCCACCCCCATCTCTCTCTCCACTGCTGGTGTTGATATGCACCCACCCCATGTCTCTGTCCACTGCTGGGAGTCCTCTGCACCCACCCCTTACATGTCTGTCCACTGCTGGGAGTGATATACACCCACCCCTCATATTGCAGGCCACTGCTGGGAGTCCTCTGCACCCACCCATATATGTCTGTCCACTGCTGGGAGTCCTCTGCACCCACCCTCACATGTCTGTCCACTGCTGGGAGTGATATGCACCCACCCCCATGTCTCTGTCCACTGCTGGGAGTCCTCTGCACCCACCCCCTTGAGTCTGTCCACTGCTGGGAGTCCTCTGCACCCACCCCTCACATGTCTGTCCACTGCTGGGAGTGATATGCACCCACCCCTCATATTGCAGGCCACTGCTGGGAGTCCTCTGCACCCACCCCTCACATGTCTGTCCACTGCTGGGAGTGATATGCACCCACCCCTCATATTGCAGGCCACTGCTGGGAGTCCTCTGCACCCACCCCTCACATGTCTGTCCACTGCTGGGAGTGATATGCACCCACCCCCATGTCTCTGTCCACTGCTGGGAGTCCTCTGCACCCACCCCCTTGTCTCTGTCCACTGCTGGGAGTCCTCTGCACCCACCCCTCACATGTCTGTCCACTGCTGGGAGTGATATGCACCCACCCCTCATATTGCAGGCCACTGCTGGTAGTCATTTACACCCACCCCTGACATGTCTGTCCACTGCTGGGAGTGATATGCACCCACCCCTCACATTGCAGGCCACTGCCGGAGTCCTCTGCACCCACCCCTCACATGTCTGTCCACTGCTGGGAGTGATATGCACCCACCCCTCATATTGCAGGCCACTGCTGGGAGTCCTGTGCACCACCCCCATGTCTCTGTCCACTGCTGGGAGTCCTGTGCACCCACCCCCATGTCTCTGTCCACTGCTGGGAGTCCTGTGCACCCACCCCCATGTCTCTGTCCACTGCTGGGAGTGATATGCACCCACCCCTCATATTGCAGGCCACTCCTGGGAGTTCTCTGCACCCACCCATATATGTCTGTCCGCTGCTGGGAGTCCTCTGCACCCACCCCTCACATGTCTGTCCACTGCTGGGAGTGATATGCACCCACCCCCATGTCTCTGTCCACTGCTGGGAGTCCTCTGCACCCACCCCCTTGTCTCTGTCCACTGCTGGGAGTCCTCTGCACCCACCCCTCACATGTCTGTCCACTGCTGGGAGTGATATGCACCCCCCCTCATATTGCAGGCCACTGCTGGGAGTCCTCTGCACCCACCCCTCACATGTCTGTCCACTGCTGGGAGTGATATGCACCCACCCCTCACATTGCAGGCCACTGCTGGAGTCCTCTGCACCCACCCCTCACATGTCTGTCCACTGCTGGGAGTGATATGCACCCACCCCTCATATTGCAGGCCACTGCTGGGAGTCCTGTGCACCACCGCCATGTCTCTGTCCACTGCTGGGAGTCCTGTGCACCCACCCCCATGTCTCTGTCCACTGCTGGGAGTCCTGTGCACCCACCCCCATGTCTCTGTCCACTGCTGGGAGTGATATGCACCCACCCCTCATATTGCAGGCCACTCCTGGGAGTCCTCTGCACCCACCCATATATGTCTGTCCACTGCTGGGAGTCCTCTGCACCCACCCCTCACATGTCTGTCCACTGCTGGGAGTGATATGCACCCACCCCCATGTCTCTGTCCACTGCTGGGAGTCCTCTGCACCCACCCCCCTGTCTCTGTCCACTGCTGGGAGTCCTCTGCACCCACCCCTCACATGTCTGTCCACTGCTGGGAGTGATATGCACCCCCCCTCATATTGCAAGCCACTGCTGGTAGTCATTTACACCCACCCCTGACATGTCTGTCCACTGCTGGGAGTGATATGCACCCACCCCTCACATTGCAGGCCACTGCTGGAGTCCTCTGCACCCACCCCTCACATGTCTGTCCACTGCTGGGAGTGATATGCACCCACCCCTCATATTGCAGGCCACTGCTGGGAGTCCTGTGCACCACCCCCATGCCTCTGTCCACTGCTGGGAGTCCTGTGCACCCACCCCCATGTCTCTGTCCACTGCTGGGAGTCCTCTGCACCCACCCCTCACATGTCTGTCCACTGCTGGGAGTGATATGCACCCACCCCTCATATTGCAGGCCACTGCTGGGAGTCCTCTGCACCCACCCCTCACATGTCTGTCCACTGCTGGGAGTGATATGCACCCACCCCTCATATTGCAGGCCACTGCTGGTAGTCATTTACACCCACCCCTGACATGTCTGTCCACTGCTGGGAGTGATATGCACCCACCCCTCACATTGCAGGCCACTGCTGGAGTCCTCTGCACCCACCCCTCACATGTCTGTCCACTGCTGGGAGTGATATGCACCCACCCCTCATATTGCATGCCACTGCTGGGAGTCCTGTGCACCACCCCCATGTCTCTGTCCACTGCTGGGAGTCCTGTGCACCCACCCCCATGTCTCTGTCCACTGCTGGGAGTCCTGTGCACCCACCCCCATGTCTCTGTCCACTGCTGGGAGTGATATGCACCCACCCCTCATATTGCAGGCCACTCCTGGGAGTCCTCTGCACCCACCCATATATGTCTGTCCACTGCTGGGAGTCCTCTGCACCCACCCCTCACATGTCTGTCCACTGCTGGGAGTGATATGCACCCACCCCCATGTCTCTGGCCACTGCTGGGAGTCCTCTGCACCCACCCCCTTGTCTCTGTCCACTGCTGGGAGTCCTCTGCACCCACCCCTCACATGTCTGTCCGCTGCTGGGAGTGATATGCACCCACCCCTCATATTGCAAGCCACTGCTGGTAGTCATTTACACCCACCCCTGACATGTCTGTCCACTGCTGGGAGTGATATGCACCCACCCCTCACATTGCAGGCCACTGCTGGAGTCCTCTGCACCCACCCCTCACATGTCTGTCCACTGCTGGGAGTGATATGCACCCACCCCTCATATTGCAGGCCACTGCTGGGAGTCCTGTGCACCACCCCCATGTCTCTGTCCACTGCTGGGAGTCCTGTGCACCCACCCCCATGTCTCTGTCCACTGCTGGGAGTCCTCTGCACCCACCCCTCACATGTCTGTCCACTGCTGGGAGTGATATGCACCCACCCCTCATATTGCAGGCCACTGCTGGGAGTCCTCTGCACCCACCCCTCACATGTCTGTCCACTGCTGGGAGTGATATGCACCCACCCCTCATATTGCAGGCCACTGCTGGTAGTCATTTACACCCACCCCTGACATGTCTGTCCACTGCTGGGAGTGATATGCACCCACCCCTCACATTGCAGGCCACTGCTGGAGTCCTCTGCACCCACCCCTCACATGTCTGTCCACTGCTGGGAGTGATATGCACCCACCCCTCATATTGCAGGCCACTGCTGGGAGTCCTGTGCACCACCCCCATGTCTCTGTCCACTGCTGGGAGTCCTGTGCACCCACCCCCATGTCTCTGTCCACTGCTGGGAGTCCTGTGCACCCACCCCCATGTCTCTGTCCACTGCTGGGAGTGATATGCACCCACCCCTCATATTGCAGGCCACTCCTGGGAGTCCTCTGCACCCACCCATATATGTCTGTCCACTGCTGGGAGTCCTCTGCACCCACCCCTCACATGTCTGTCCACTGCTGGGAGTGATATGAACCCACCCCCATGTCTCTGTCCACTGCTGGGAGTCCTCTGCACCCATCCCCATGTCTCTGTCCACTGCTGGGAGTCCTCTGCACCCACCCCTCACATGCCTGTCCACTGCTGGGAGTGATATGCACCCACCCCCATGTCTCTGTCCACTGCTGGGAGTCCTCTGCACCCACCCCCATGTATCTTTCCACTGCTGGGAGTAATATGCACCCACCCCCATGTCTCTGTCCACTGCTGGGAGTCCTCTGCACCCACCCCCATGTCTCTGTCCACTGCTGGGAGTCCTCTGCACCCACCCATATATGTCTGTCCACTGCTGGGAGTCCTCTACACCCACCCCTCACATGGCTGTCCACTGCTGGGAAACCTATGCAGCCACCCACCCACCCACCCACCCCCTTGGTGCAGTACACTGCTGTCCTGGGCCTACACACACACCAATATAAAGTAATATGCTGCACCAGGCCGTAGGCCAACATTCGTGGCGTGTGTACGCCTTGTATCCCAAATGTACCGGTGCCGTAGGGGTACGTGTGATACGGACCATACCCCCACATTCATGGGGTGTGTACGGTCCGTACCACGCGTACCCCTACGGCCCAAATACAATGGTGATACGGCCCGTACCCACGCTATGTATGTGTGGGTGCGGTTCGTATCACTATAGTAGTGGTGCCGTAGGAGTACGCGTGGTATGGCCCGTACACATGCCCTGAGAGCGTGTGTACGGTCCGTTCCACGCGTACCCCTAAGGCACCACTACAATGGTGATACAGACCGTACACACACTCTGAGGGCATGTGTATGGGCCGTACCACGCGTACCCCTACGGCACCACTACTATAGTGATATGGACCGTACACATGCTCTGAGGGCGTGTGTACGGTCCGTACCACGCATACCCCTACAGCACCACTACAATGGTGTTACGGACTGTACACACGCTCTGAGGGCGTGTGTACGGTCCGTACCACGTGTACCCCTACATAACCACTACAATGGTGATACGGACTGTACACACGCTCAGAGGGCGTGTGTAGGTCCGTACCTACCACGCGTACCCCTACGGCACCACTACAATGGTGTTATGGATCGTACACACGCTATGAGGGCATGTGTACGGTCCGTACCACGCGTACCCCCACAGCACCAGTAATATAGTGCTACGGACCGTAACCACGCTATGGATGTGTGAGTACGGTGCGTATCACTATTGTAGTGTTGCCGTAAGGGTACGCGTACACATCCACTTCCGTTGTTGCGTGACGCAGGGATTGGTGGACACGCCGCCCGGAGTGACCAGACCCTTGAGGTAATGTATGTCCTTAATATTGTAGGTTTTAATTTGGGTAGGGGGTATGTTTCCTGGCCCTCACCCCCCCTTGGCCCCTGGGTTTTGTTCTCACCTTCTGCGGCATGTGCGTCGGGTTCGGTGCACCAGGTTGTAGGCTAAGAGGGCAGGGATGACACGTAGGATGTGGTCCATGGCTGTCCGTCGTGTACCGGGGCTCCGTTTTCGCGTCGGACTCAGTTTTCTGGCTTTTTTTGGCTGCCGTAAAAAAATTGCTGTGCGGAGTGACATAGGGACGAATCGTACTTGCTGGTCCATAAACCGCTGCCTGACTCTGTACGGACGTCGCGTACGCGCTGTCCAGGATCAGACTCGTAGGTATTTTTTAGCCATACGGTGTTTTGTACGATTCGTACGGAAATGGTATTTCTGTACGAATCGTACTTGCTGGATTGTACGGTGGATTTCCCGGGTACGAGTCGTATGGAGAATACGCTCCGTACGACGAATCGTACCCGGGTTTTACAGGATTGGAATTGGCACCTATATGTATTAGTTATTATATTTAAACAATTTTAAATCTTTTTAACTATGTTTCTTTTAATTATATGTATTATTTACTTTATTTTACATAATTTTTTAACATTTAAAAAAAAGTATATTTTTAACAACGATATTTTAGACATTGATATTTTTTTTCTCGATATTTTTGAACTTACCATGATGTAGATAGGATTTCGATATTCTTGACTTCGATATTTTTGTCACAATATTTTTGTACCTCGATACTGTGGTCCTCGATAGTTTGTCAGCGATTCATGTGTGGCATGGTGGTGTGAAACTAGTGTAGTATGTACTGAATCCACCGTACATTGCAGGGATGTAAGAACTAGCCACGCCTGCATGGCACATTCCTGTGAACCTAATATCGTATGTGCTAAATCCCACACACATAGCAGGAATGCAAGAGCTAGCCACGCCTGCATGGCATGCTGCTGTGATGTGGACTTATTGTACTATGTGCTGAATCCCATGACAATAGCCGGACTGTAAGAACTAGCCATGTTCGCACGGGATGGTGTAGTGGACCTAGTGTAGTATGTGCTGAATTCCTCATACAAAGCAGGAATGTAAGAACCAGCCATGACAGCATGGAATGGTGCTGGTGACCTAGTGTAGTATGTACTGAATCCTACGTGCATAGCAGGAATGTAAGAACTAGTGCAGTAAGAGCTGAATTCCATGTCAATAGCAGGAATGTAAGAACTAGCCACGACTGCAAGACATGGTGCTGTGAAACTAGTGTAGTATGTACTGAATCCCACGAACATAGCAGGAATGTGAAAACTAGCCATGCCTGCATGGCATGATGCTGTGGACCTAGTGTAGTATTTGCTGAATCCCACGTATATTGCAGGAATGTAAGAAATAACCACGTTTGTATGGCATGGTACTGTGATGATGTGGGACTATTATTGTATGTTCTGAATACCGGCGGCGCCCAGCACTGACTAGGGTGTGGGAAGGGGGAGGACGCGGTAGCTTGGGGGCTCTGGACGTGGGAGAAGCAAGAATAAAACATTTTAAAATAAACGTACCTTCTCGCCGTTCCTCACCCCTGTAGTCCTCCCTCGCTCGGCCTTACCGGAAGCACACCCAGGCGATCAGTCAGCCAATCACGCCGCTGCCTTAGTAGCGTTGTTATTGGTCTGAGCGCCGTGTTTAGGCACTCAGACGCTGACTAGGACCTGGGCATTTTCTCCATGTATGCTGTAATGTAGCTTGCATGGCGAAGTGCGCAAGACTGTTTTGGGCAACCCGAAAGTGTAGCCAAGCAGTCACTGCACACTTTGGGAGGGTGCTACCATTCCTCCCCTACCCCTAAGGCAAAGCAGGCAGAAATAGGAGAAAATAAAAAAGATAATAATGCAAGTTATTATCATATTATTTTCCCTTTTTGTCACTGCAAAAAAAGCAATGGGGCGACGCTCGCCCGCCTTAGCGGAGGAGCTGCCACTGCGAATCCTACATACATATCAGGAATGTAAGAGCTAAAAACCTCTGCATGGCAGGGTGCTTTGGACCTAGTGTAGTATGTACTGAACCCCACTTACGCTATAAAACGGCTGCTGCAAATGTCAAAGTGAAAATATGATGCTGACCTTAAACATTAGACTGATTATGCATATTCACGCTTGAATTATTAAAGAACATGAGAACGCTTCGAAAAAGGCCCTATGTATATTACAAACACTTGTGAGTTTATCAGATGACCTTCAGCAGGCCATGACCTTTTGGCCAGCAGCGAGGTGCAATTTGGGCTATCAGTTTTCTGTGTAATTATGAACATAATTGCAAGATGCTGTTACTTCCGAGTACAGAACTAGGCAGTGGTTAATTTGTAAAAAAAACATAAGTGCCGGGGCTCTCGTCAGGGGGCAGCTTGCACCACTGGCTCAAATTAGTCACCGTTTAGAAGGCACACATTGGAGTGAGATGCAGTTTTCACTTATTTATATGCCATGGTACTGCAACTAAATATGGCCCAATAACACGTTATTTGTGCTACTGTTCTAACATACGTACATTCATACATCTGGCATGTGTTCACGGGAGCGCCCGTGCTTTCCAGGAAGTAACAGGCACATGCATCAAAGCTATTTGCGATCGCAAACGGCGCGAATCGCAAAAATCGGCCGTTTGCGATCGCAAAAATAGCTTTTGCGATGCATGAAACAACTTGCCACTCGCAATTTAAGAAATCGCAAATTATTGTGATTTCTTAAATAGCGATTGCATTTAAGGAATCCCTAATTGAGATTCCTTAAATGCAATGCATTACAGTTTACAAAATAGCGGTTTCGCTATTAGCGTGAGCAAATTACCATGAGGCTGGACCTCATGGTAATTTGCGAAAACTTAGAAAAATGCACTTATTTGCATTTTACTAATTTTCATGTTGCCCACACACATGCCCTTAGAGCATGTGTGTATGCAACATTTGTGCAGAGTGAACATACATGGGTGCAATAGGGTGTCATTTTGACACCCTTGCACCATCGAAATTGCGGCAGCAATTTGCGAGTACCTACTGGTACTCGCAAATTGCTCCCGCAATCTCTAATTCATTCCTATGGGCCTGGAGGCCCATAGGAATGAATGGGAAGACATTCCTTAATTGCGACTCGCAATTTGCTAGTCGCAATTAAGGAATTTTTGGGAATCGCTATTTCTTTAGCGATTCCTACATGCATAGGGTTTTGCTATTCCTTAATTGCGATTCCTTAATAATCGCTATTAAGGAATTGCAAAACCCTATGATGATGCATGTGCCTTTAAGTCCAGAAGGAAAGTGAGCATGTGCGCGGGGTGTTTGCTGAATGAATGCACAATGCGCAGCCACGGCCCCCAGCACCACATACCGCCTTTACTGCGTCTATTCGTCAGAGCTGTCAGCGCTGTTTAGAAGTTTGAACAGAGGTGTATGTTGAACTCTAACAAAAAGGGGGTGGGGGATAAATACCTATACAGATTCCAGAGAAAAACATTTGTCAAATTTGTGGTGTAGTGTGCTTTCTAGAGCATAACATGTAGAAATGGTAGTAATAGCAAGGGCTGTCACCCACCCCTACTACCATGGGTCTCGCAACAGTGGACCTTGGCATTGTACTTGCACACAGACGGTGCTTGCGCCGGAGGCATGATTGCTCGGGGCAGGCCTTGGACTCGCATGAAGTGAACTGTGCAATCATGCTTCCAGTGCCAGCACCGTCCGTGTGTAAGTACAATGCCAAGGTCCACTGTTGCGAGACCCATGGTAGTAGGGGTCCCCAGTAGGCCTCCCAACCATGTTACAGCGGTACCGCTGCAAAGCCGGGGGGGGGAGCAGCCTCGCAGCATGACCTAACGCTGGAAGTCCCAAGTGAGGGAAACATGCCATTGCCCGGCCCGGCCTGGCCAGGAGAAGGCTGGATGAAGGGCAGCAGGGGCCGGTTCAGGGCCTTTAAAGTTTAACCCCTTTACCCCGAACTTCATTGCGAGCGGGAGCCGGAGTTAGCCTACCACGCCGGTGACCATCACAGACAGTTTCACGCCACCCACCACGCTAAAAAAAACATAAAATCAGACTCGTGGTGGGTACGTTGCATGTGGGTGAGACGGGGAGTGGCATTTTGAAAGAAATCTACGCACACGCTGCCTGCTGCACAGCACAGCCCTACCCCTGCAAAACCAAATCCAGCCCCCTGCCCAATCAGTGTCCCGCGGCCTGCCCATCGGCAGCAACACTGAAGGGCCCCAGCCACCACCTGCCACCTAAAGCAAATTTGAAATGCGCATCGTCATGGAATACATAAATAAAATGAGTCGGACGCTCTGGACCAGACAGTCAGTCAGTAATGAATCAAAAGCGATGCACGTGCAGAGTCTGAGGTAATTTAATTTTATAGAAAGACTGTAGTAGTCTGTAGTAGTAGTCCATGCCACATTCATATTGCCTGATATATGACGTGCAGAGTCAGAGTTGCAAATGCCTGGTGTTATGTAGACCCGGCCCTGATAAATAAGTGCCAGTGCTAAGCACCAGAAAGCACCAGCACAAATTAAGCACTAGAACTAGGTTGTTTTTCCAAATTGCTGAACAATTTCGGTCTATGTCACAACAGGTATGAGTGGAAGAGCTTTGCCGGTTTGTAGAGGCACAGTTTATGTAAATAAAAAATACTTTTGTAACTAGATTATTTTTTGTTTTACAATTAGGTCAATAAAATGTACATTGGTGTTATGTGACCACAATGCACCTCTGTCGTGAACCGGTAAGCATACTGAAATGCTTTTCTTTCTCTACAGAAGTGATCGCCTAATATCTTTGAAACCACATCTATGTACATTTAAGGTAAACCTCTGCTGGGCAGCCTTGCATGATCCTCTCATTATGGAACATTACCTTAGATGTTATTTGTAAACTTAAGTCATGTACCAAATTGAACTAATTTGGGGTCGATTCCGATCCTGGAGAAATATTCCCCGTACGAATCGTATCCGTCCCGTGCAAACTGGCAAGTACGATTCGTATGTAAAAAACACCATACGAATCGCATTGGGAATATACCCCGACACGTCCTCGGGTCGGAAAAAGTGTCCGACACATCCCCGGACGTTTTTACGTACGACACGGCAAACCGACGTCCGAACGCGCAAGTACGATCCGTCCCGTCCGTCCGAATCCACAACCGTATGGTAAAAACACCGTACGGAGCGGACCTCCACAGCAACCATGGAGACATCCAAACATGTGCCCGCATACGTGCCAAACACCCCCCCATGTCCGCGCCGTCCCCCCAGCCCCCCCGTATGTCCGCGCCATCCCCCCAGCCCCCCGTATGTCCGCGCCGTCCCCCCAGCCCCCCGTATGTCCGCACCGTCCCCCCAGCCCCCCCATATGTCTGCGACATCCCCCCAGCCCCCCCGTATGTACGGTGCGGACCCCCATCCCACCCCCGTATGTACGGTGCGGACCCCCACCCCACCCCCGGCATGTACGGTGCGGACCCCCACCCCCCATATGTACGGTGCGGACCCCCACCCCCCGCATGTATGGTGCGGACCCCCACCCCACCCCCCGCATTTACGGTGCGGATCCCCCACCCCACCCCCCGCATGTACGGTGCGGACCCTCACCCCCCGTATGTACGGTGCAGACCCCCACCCCACCCCCCGTATGTACGGTGCGGACCCCCATCCCACCCCCGGCATGTACGGTGCGGACCCCCACCCCCCGTATGTACGGTGCGGACCCCCACCCCCTGCATGTACGGTGCGGACCCCCACCCCACCCCCCGCATGTACGGTGCGGATCCCCCACCCCACCCCCCGCATGTACGGTGCGGACCCTCACCCCCCGTATGTACGGTGCGGACCCCCACCCCCCGCATGTACGGTGCGGACCCCCACCCCCCCGTACACGCTGGGGGTCCGCGCCGTACATACGGGGGTGGGGGTCTGCACCGTACACACGGGGGGCTGGGGGGACGGCGCAGACATACGGGGGCTGGGGGGACGGTGCAGATATTTGGGGGGGCTGGGGGGACGGCGCAGACATACGGGGGGTGGGGGGATGGCGCGGACATACGGGGGGCTGGGGGGACGGCGCGGACATACGGGGGGCTGGGGGGACGGCACGGACATACGGGGGAGGGGGGACAGCGCGGACATACGGGGAGGCTGGGGGGATGGCGCGGACATACGGAGGGGGCTGGGGGGATGGCGCGGACATACGGGGGGGCTGGGGGTGTGTCCGGTGCGTACCGGGCCCCTTTTTCCTCACGCTTCGCGGCGTACTTAGCTTTACCGGCACTTTTTGTGTGCCGTAAAAATATAGCCGTCCGGAGTGCTGTCGCTACGAATCGTACTTGCTGCTACGTAAAAAGCTGCCTAACTCCGTCCACATGTCGCGTACGCGCCGTCCCGGATCACATTTGTATGTGTTTTTGTGTCGGTCGGTGTTTTGTACGAATCGTACGGAAATGGTGTTTCCGTTCGAATCGTACTTGCATGTTTGTATGGTGTTTTTACCGGGTACGAGTCGGACGGAGAAAACGCTCCGACCGACAGTTCGTACCCGGTTTCTCCAGGATCGGAATCGACCCCTTTGTTGTTAGTTACCTTAGTGTTAAGTGAATTGTACGTAGCTACTGAATAGAAGAAAACGTATTTTAAATAAACTTTACCGATTACTAGAGACACAAAGAAATCCATCACTCATTTACTAATTATTTTCAGAATATGTATTTAAGAGACATAATATACCACTAATTTCTCAGCATTGCTTTAAAAAAATGCCCTAATATTGCTCACAGGTGTTAAGCACATATGTGTGTCTTTACAGTGTCTTTAGTCACTGGAAACATTTTGTGAATTCTCTTAATAATAGTGAAATGGTTTTCAATTGTTTTTGTTCACTTGCTTCCCTTACTTCTGCACCCACTGTAACAAGCCAGAAGAAGCTCAAGGCACTGTCTGCTGGCCCAAACATATTGGCCGTTTTTTTTTTTAATGTGTGAAATAAAATCATGCATCTCCTACAAGAGTCCTTGTCTTGGGAGCATTGTCAAATAACAAGTGACATTTCACAAGAAGAGGAAACCTGAAGAGTTTGAGGTTACTTGGACGTATCTAGAGATTTCTGGTAGAGACTCTATGATTGACAAGACATAGATGGGAATACTCGGAGGACATGGAGATTTGCTTCATAAACCTGAAGGCCGATCCTCATACCTGTGTATTGCTGTCAGGGACAAGGGATTTCCTACAGAGAAGTGGGACACACTCTGTGGAGGCTGGGATCACTTGGCGGGATCTAGAGATTTCTGATAGGCTCCAGGAGATTCACCCACAAGTAATGGGACTACATGAAGAGGCCTGCAGATTTCTTATAGTGACATTGAAACGGATCCTGTAGAATTGTGTTTGCTTGCTGGGATCTAGGAATTTCTGATAGATATTTGGGTTGAGGATTAAATGTATACAACAGTGGATATCTCAAAGAAACCCAGTTGATGACCGTTCTGAAGTGGGGAAAAAGTGGAAAATGCTAGCATTTTTTCGTGTGCAAAATGTCACAGGACGTGACAGACCTTCCACCTAAAATGTCAAAAACTATGGGCCACTTTGCAAAATGTCACAGGACGTGACAGAACTTCTACCTAAAATGCCAAAAACTATGGACCACTAGAGATGAAGACGTTTCAGGAAACTTCTACTCGCAGTGATGCAAGCCCTTCACAATAATTCAAAGCTGTTTTGAGTTATGGAACAGAGAACATTTCAGAGCAAAGCACAATTATTTCCAATTAGCCTGCCAATCTGAAGACTCAGGTGAAATAACTTCTAAATATTTCTAAAATCGCAGAAGGGGACAGGGATTTATTATTCTTAAAAGTGTCCAATCGTTATTTAATTTCCAAACGCATTTGTTTGTTTGAGTACTTTTCTTCATTCCAAACAGGAGTGAAATGCTGATTTCCATAAACAAGACTAATGCATAATTTCTAAAGAAAAACCTATTAAATGTTCAAAAAGAACTGCTTGCGCACTCGGTTTGTTCCATAATAGATGTCCAGCTGCTGTTCCGGAGATGCAGATCTGTTGACCTCATTTGCATTCCCCGATGCTTCCCTTGTTCTGCTCCCTGTGCTGGCAGGTAATGAGCACTGTAACAGTCACAATGTTGCATTCACAGCACTCGTGAAAGTGAGTAAATCAGAGATAGATGTGGGAGCTGGTGATGCATCGCTGCTGCAAATGTTGGTTGTGTTTGTACTGAAGAGCAGCATAAGAGGGTGTGCCCTTAGCTCGCAGGCAGCTAATGAACACTTCTAATAGGGCACCCATGCCACAGACGCAGCAAACCACAAACACACAAAATACTAGAGGCTTAGCTCTGTCAGTGCAGCAAATAGTGTGAGGTTGGCTAATGTCAAAAATCACCAAATTCCTTTGCATAATTATTGCTGCTTGTGTATTAGATCATCAGGAATTGATTAATACTGTTTTTCATGGTGTACATGTTTAGTGTTTCTCTGCTAAAGCAGCGGGCTGTGCCATCGGAAAAATCCTTCGAAATGGGGTCATTTTCCATTGGTCGTCCATCAGCATATGCCAGTAAATGTGGGCACTTGAATGGCTCCTAAAATGGGTAGCCAATGGCCCTATAATTGTCCCAGGACCCTCTATGGGGGTGTTTACCAGCATTTCCGGCTCACTATACTTATCTTTTCGAGAAAGTACTAGGCCTGGGCAAAAATTTCGTTCCGTTCGCGGAAATTGCGATAATTTGACATTTTTGCGTTCCGCGGAGAGCGCGAAAATGTCAAAAATTCCGGTTTCCGCAGCTTGGCGATAATTTGTTTCTTGCTCGCGCTGTAAAATGATACATTCTCGCGCGCGCGCGATCGCCTTACCTGAATCCCTGCGTTCGCCGACAAGTTTTCTTGATCCGGTCGCGTTCTCCATGAGATGTTGTATTGTTTTTAGCCATTTGCGCTGTCTCGCGACAGTTCGCGCCCGCAGTGACGTCATGCGTCGCGCGATCACGTCTTTCTTCTCGCGATCATGCACCGCGAGAACAACTCAAAACAAGATGGCCGCGCCCGCAAGCAACCACATGGGTAAGTTGGCGACCCGCAACCATGCAGAAAATCTCGCGAACATGCCGGAAAAAAACTTCCGCATCTTCGCGATATTTCTGCTTGTTTGCGATAATTTTAAACATTCTCGCGATAATTTGCGAAGGTTAATTCCGCAAATTCCGCCCACCCCTAGAAAGTACTTCTACTTTTGCATGGCAGTCTTTCATGACGTTAACTCTGCTAAACATGTATACTATTTACCTAAATGTATGCATTTTGGAACTTCAAAGAATTCCATTAGAATATGCCTTCAATCTAAGCAAATCACAATTTCACAGCACAAACATTATCTGTCCAGTGTACTTTAGTGGATTGCCAAAGTGGCAAGGAAAATGCCATGGGTTGTGCAATAGTGTGAATCCTCGTTTCCTCTTTTTTTCAAAAGGGAAAGCTAGCTACTCATGCAGATCAGCTTTTCTGCAGGCAAGATCACTTTTGGCAAGTTTCAGTGAATTCTCAGTGGCAGAAAGATTGTCTACTTGTGATGATGTTGACTAAAGAACAGCATCCTTGTCAATACTTTCTATTCTATCATTAAACGAACAGCTGAAACTGAGGCCTGGGCGTAGTTCGCGGAGTTTTGCTACGCAGAACTCCGCGAAGTTACAAAAAACCTCCGCGAAGTTCCGCGAATGGCGGAGTGCAGTGAGAACTGCAGTTTGTGCTGGTATTTCTACAGCTCGGATAGAAATTCTATCAGAGCGGCAGCTTGCGCTCGCGAACTTACCGTTCACGATTGCGAACTTACTGTTTGCGATCGCGAGAGGGGAAAATACTCTACTGCACATCACGATGCAGAGTTTTCTGCACTCTGCGAGCTCCGCGGAGTGCGGAGTGCAGAAAACTTCGCAAACTCCGTGAACAGAGCAAAGTTCAACACCCAGGCCTAAACATCATAGCTTCCACTTAGACCTCAAGGATAAACAATTTCCAAAAACCAAGGGAGGTAGATTTTGTCTACTAATCTAAAGCATAGTGGACAGCTTCAGTGGGCATAACACCACTTCCAGTGCATTGGGTTAGAAGTCTTGGTTTCATTTTATGCCATGATCTATCTTTCAAGCCACATCTGACACCCATCTGTTTTCTGACACATAAAATATTAGGAAAAACCTCTGCCTTTAATATCTGAAGTCGGAAGAAATACCATGGTCCAGCTAACGAGTCCTTCGCACTTTGATTATGGCATTTATAGTTGCTTCTTGAAGTATGCAGACTATTTTAAATGGCAGCAAGATTTAGTTTGAATCTGTGCTTAACTTGAGCTAGTGGTTGCTGGCGGGGCCATATAATTGTAATCATCAGACTTTGACCTTAAACAAGAGAGAGACATAAAAAAGAGAGTAACAAGGAGGAAGAGACAGATAAGAAAACAGCGACAAAGTGAGAAAACTGCGATGAAAAAGAATCTCCACATAGAAATAGAGAGTAAACAAATTAAGAAAGAGGTATAAATTGGGATTAAGACTAGAAAGCCTTGGCATTTGGCAACCACAACATTCGGCAGCGGTAGCGAAGGGCCTCTCAGAAACACTTTGGGCCCAGCACTTATTCCTCCACAGTGCTACAATTCTCTCTCTGAACTGATCGTACTACTGAATATCGACATCACTAATATTGACCTACAATAATCTTAATGTCAAAATATCGGTTTACAAAGTAACATCAGACCTAAATCTAATTAAAATAACAAAAATATTGAATCTAGAATATTGTAACATATCCAATGTAAAAATGATATATTAATTGAAAATGAATTCATTTTTTTTAAAGTTGCGCAACTTTTAAAATATATATTTTATATATTTTAATTAAATGGAATTTGCAATTATGAGTTAAAAATACATATTTACATATATAATTATTGAAATATAGTTAACATTTTTTACATTATAAAAATAAATTGCATATAATCAGTCAGTTAACAATAAGTTAAAATATGTTTTTAAATAAAATAGGTAATAATAAATATACAAAAAACCTCACAACATTTGTTTTTCATTTCAAACTTATACAAAAATTTCTCCTAAACTGACTAAAATAAAAATATATTTTAAAGACAGTTTATAATGAAACAAATTACATATATCTGGGGGGGCAGGGTACTATGCTTACTATTTCCTTCTCAAACAAAACAACATTGAAAAAATGGTGGCCTTGAAGGGGTCAGATTTACTATGACCACTCCAAACCAGTCTAAAAAAATCCATATCTTGCTCCCACACTCCAGAGCCAATTCCCTGGAGCCCTGGGGCTGGCAACTCCCTAAATTTCCATCCCAACACAATTAGGTGCAAATTTGCTTGACCTCACGTGTTGAATCTTCCATGTATGTTGAGCATGGGTGACTCCTTTAATCGTCATTTGTCCACATCTACTGTCAACTTTTCATCATACTTCATTAGTACAAAATAATGAGCCTTTCTCTAGCTGCCAAGGGACTTCATAATGAACTTGCAAAGAAATAAACAGAAGGTTAGTTCAATAATCAAAATGGAGGCACATTATAAAGTTACTGACCCTAGGAAAGCAAGGTATCATCATTATAATGTGAATACACAGGTTATTTATTCACTCCAATTCAAAATACATGTGATTTATAAATGTGCACAGCAATGTCTGTCTACGATAATGCATAAACATAAAACAAATGAGTGAATGAGTTAAGACACAATTTGACTATATGGGTTTCCTCATAGCATATGAGTACAGTATATGAAATGGGTGGAGTCTAATTTACGCAGCTACAGTACTATTGTTATTATGACATCGGTATTAAACATCCGCACTCTCGGAACTGCACTTGGTTTTTGTTTAGAAAGAAATATTGTTCAAATGCCTATAAATTTGCTGTAGAGTGAGTCAATATCAAGAACCTCTGTTTCCTATGAAGATGTTCCAACACATGATCTAGTACATACATGCTCAGCATCTTCAGATCTCTACAACTCTAAAATCAAGAGGAGGTTGTGTGTAATTTCCCATTGCACTGCCATAGCCAAATTGCATTAAATAATTTTACCTACCAGAAATAACTTAAATATTACTAATTCAGGAGAATGCTTATAACATTGTTGTTTACATATCCAGGTGAATGGGGAATTTTAAACTTTTGTCAATTTATAGCTCTTTGGAGCCACTGGTGTAAACTTACTCTTAAACCTGTGTGAACCAGGTTCTGACCCCAGATTTCAAAACTGGTAAAAATGTAGAGTCCTAATAATTTGAATCGATCCTACCATGCCCCAACTCTTTTATCTTCAACAATATATGACATTTTAAAATACGGCAATCTCAGTGTTATATATTCTATAAGAACTAGTGCCTGATTCAGACAATGTTCCCAATGGTAAGACAAACATATGCACTCTGCACACAAAATTGATTTCTGACATAGAAGGATAAGGATGGATTTTAACCTTACTAATGCTGTCAAACAACAATGTAAACGTTCCAATGTATATGCAAATATTTTTGCAATTATAAATAATACTTAGAGGAGAGGAGCAGTGGGTGTTCCCATAGGAGTGACTGTAAAGAGGTAATCCAAAAGAAGTGCCCCACCGAGCCATACGCTGCTGGGCATTCACAACCACTTCCACGTCTACCCTACATTTGTCTACCCCTTTATGCTTCAATGTAAAGTGGCAAGTGAATGTGATGCAAAAAGTGGATGAGACGTCACCATTTTTCAAGAAGTGTGAAAGAAGAGAAAGCTTAACATGAAAAAGGTGTTTTCCATGTGAAGAGAATTTATTGCATTTGTTATGGTACTTTTCATTTCTAATCGGCACTATCACCCAAGGGTCTTTGTGAACTACCACATTGTTCTAATCAAGTGCAAGTGGATGTACTACATGTGTAGGGAAGACGTACCTCCAAAGAAGTCCCCAAGGTCAACCTTTTGCCATAGTGAAGTCTAGTTTGTTAGGGAATCAGGCACATAGTCCTACATCCACTGGATGCCTACGTGTGTGCCTCTGTTAATTTACGGCTATTAAATACTGAGCGCCTTGATATTTACCGAATGGGAAATTCACCAAGTGGTGGGGGAGTGGTTGTGTATCTTGCGTCTGTCATAGGGTGGGAGGTATCCTGTTAGTAGCGATTGGAAGAGCCATGTCTTTAATTTCATGCAGAATTTTAACATACAGTTGGAGGCTCTGATGTATTTGGGGAAGTTGACCCAGGCCAGGTAGGTAAAGGCACTGCAGATGTGGTGGACGTGGCTGAGGAGAAGGCTGCCTGAGCGGTGGAGCCTTGTAGGTCTGTGGAATTGAATATAGCTGTTGAGACATACCGAGTAAGTGATTGTGGCAATAAAAAGATTATTACCCTGCTTCCTTAGTTCATGTACTTAGTGCAGGTACTAGCAGTTAAGCTGTTAGCATAGGGGACATAAACAAACATTATTTGAAGCACCTTGGTCATAAGAAGAGAACCCTAGCATTAGCGCAAAAAATATAAGGGAACAACAAGGTGCTCAACAGGGAAGGGCAACGTTTTTACAATTCCAGCCTAGCCTCCCTCAGATTATGACCAGTAGTTCTCAGACTTTCCTGCTTTTTCCATGTTTATGCCATGTTTTATTTTACCCAACGAACTGGCAGAATTTCTTCTCATATGCTACTTGACAACAGGCAACAGGCAAGATGTCCTCTCCCTAGATAACTTTAAAACACGTTTTTGCACAGTTGAAACTGGGTGGTTGTTAGCACTCAATTATTTATTGAAACAGCCTAAAAGGGTGTGAAAGTCACAATTTTAAGATGAATCCCCACATAAAGAGAACTTTGTAAACTATGGGTAGTAGTCATAGTATGTTGCAGAATGACAGGAATTTCAGGAGCGAAAAATCGAGCATCATCCACCACCAATTATCACACCACCTTCCTGCAACCTTGAAGGGAACGTATTGTGTGGGTGTTTCCTTCAACGTTATTAATCAGACTTACCATAGCATCAATTATTAGTACAAAAAGCCATGCCATCGCCTACATCTTGCCTATTTAACAACTGTACCATCTATCCAGCTTTTGAAAATGTTAGTGAATTATTGTAGAGAAGCAGCACAAGCCGGTTCCCCCACTGAAAACATAAGCAAAAACAAAAGCTTCTGATCAAGTCTCAGTTTTGTGGAAATGTAAGACTTGGTTTACAAATTGTTGGTAATGGAAAATACTTAGACTGGAAGTAATAAATCCATTGAAAATCGGAACATTTTCCCTTGGCACTTTACTCTAAATAATAATGTTAAGTTTAGTAGAAATTGCATTCAGACCTGAGACAAGGACATCTTCCCACAAGCAGAGTTATAGCTAAAATGAGTGCTGGAAAAGCAGAGGCACCAGGTCCCAGGGGTGCAAGTAGCCCTCTGCACCTTAATTATAGCTGACTTTACCAGTCAAATGGGGTATGGAGGGGCAATTTAGCTTGTTTGCATCAGGGCAGATAGCACTCTTGCTACATACCCACAAGAATTGTACAATACCTAAAATATGGGGCTTTGTGAGGTGCAGAGAGCACGTAGATGTTCTGCAGATCTGTGGCAGGGCATCATGCAGAGGGACTTCTGGTGGGGCCACACCCCTAATGATATGCACACCCAAGCAACATCATGGGCCAACACATCTAACATCAAACATTGCAAGTGCATTAGTTCTTCCTGCACTTATTATATTTGCTTGTTCACTGTAAATCCTCCGTTCCCTCCCCATGATCTGCTGGAAAATCTGTCATTCAATCTATCATCATCTCTCAGCTACAATATCTCAATTCTCTTTCTCATAGCCTTCCTAAGGCCTTGATTACCCATCTTCAAGTTGTCCAAAATGCTGCTGTCCATGTTTTGTATAATGGAGTAGAGGAAATCATCTGTTTCTAATCTCTTACCTAAATTACAGTGGTTGCCTATTGAGAAATTGAACATTTTCAAAGCCCTCTATGTTTATCATCTGATCTATCAGAAAGTGGACCCTATCCATCCGTACACACTCTCCTGCCATGTTGTCCTTCTTATCATCATATCCTCTGTTTACCCAAGTTTAAGAAAGCGCAGCTAGAGTGGCATATTATTTTGTACCTAGCAGGAAAGCACTGGACTCTTCTCCCAATGCTATTGGAAATTTAACTAATCCCTAGCATTTTTTGGAAATGTTTCAAAACCTGACTCTGCTCTCTTAGTACCAAGTTTGCCAATCCTGTCTCTCTTCCTGATAACTGCATAGTGCTAGAACAGCTTTTCGGGTAACAGTCATGCTCTAAACATTTCTGCATAGATATAAGTCAACACAAGCAGTCACACATGAACTCATCCATCTCAAACAAGCATATCCACCATGATATGGCACTCAGCCACTCCATCATATACCTAAAACTCCCACCATCATATATCTACAGAGCCCGCATCATATGCCAACACAAACACCATCATACTCCAAACAACAGTGATATGCCCACTTTTATTTATCACCATACCCACCACAATCACAACCAACATCATACAACAACCTCATTGTCTTCCCTCCACACAATGCATGCAGCATACATCACGCTGCGCACTGTCTTCTGTCATGCACAGCGGGGGTTTGGCCACAGTGCCTGGCACTGGAGAATGCATGTCCATATATATTTTAAAGGGGATTTAGCTGCATGCCCCCCACGCGCCTTGTTATGCCCTGGGGACCCCACCCCGGAGCCATTAAAAAAAATGTAAGGGATGAGGGCACGTGGTCCCCCTCCCAGAGCCTTAAAAAGGCCCCCATCTTCTAGGGCCATATTATTGATAAATGGGAGGGTGTTGCGTGCCCCTCCCAGGATCGCAATTGGCCCCAGGGATCCCATGCCCCAGGACCCACAATTTTTAAAGGTTGGTGCCCTGGCACCCACACATGGCACCTACCATATACTTGTTGGGGGCCGCGGGGAGATCCCCAAGACCCCTGCCAGACCCACCTGCCTCAACGTGCAGCAGGAGGCGGCATTACTCAACCCAGAGGGAGCAGCTACTAATGTTGCTCCCTCCAGGCGGGAGCAATATTTTGATCTGTTTCCCTGTCCGCTTCAGTGCTCCATTTTCATAGCTCCCTCCAGCTGGAAACAGACTTTGTGTTTGCTCCCATTTGACATGAGTTTTGAAAATGTTCCCGCCAAGAAGGAGCAAACACAGGTTCCCTGGTACATAATTTCTGAGCTGGTCCTGGACCAACCTCCCTTTCAGTTAGTTTTGGGCCCTTGGGGAAATACACCATGTCACAGGTGATTGGGTCCACGGGGGCCGAAACAGCCTGGGAAGGGGAGCTGCTAGTCCCACTCCCTCTGAAAACACACTGGACCCGAACCCCTAAACAAAATGTTGGGCCCCAGGAGATGGGGTCTCTTGGGGGGGAAAGCAGCTCGGGGAAAGGGGCCCCTCCCCCTCATAAATTACCCAGCCCCTGGGGGATGGGATTTCGACCCAGGTAGGTGGGCTGTATTCCCCACTCCCCGAACAGGCCCCAGAAAAATTAGCTCCTTTTTCCACCACAGGACCTGGCCCACCATGGGGGTTTTCAAAAACAAGTAATTTTCTACAGTCTGGGTCCATGTTTATAAAACACATGTGCTTCTAATGCATCACAGGTGTGTAATGGTATTAAACATGTTATAAATGTTTGCTTTGAAGAGTGACCCTGTGTGAAGGTGGCAGTTGACAACTTGTGTTCATTATGTTCAACACTTGTTTTTAGGCTCTGCAGAAAAAGCTTGCAACAGGGCAAATATTCTACATACAGCATACAAAGTATTGTATGCAGCCTTGATATATTAGACAGAATTGCCTCAGTACAATAATTTCTATGTAACATAGAACACTGTGTGCACTAGGTATTAAGCTATGTACAAGTGCTTATTTTGCTTCAGGAGATGGACTATCTACATTTTTCAAAACAGTATGAAAACTGCAGGTAGTATAATCTTTAGCACCTTCAGACATTTCTTATTTTAAGAGAATAGTGTCTCTTTTGGCAAGTGTTGCATAGAGTGCTCAGTAGATACTTTGTAATACGCATACTTTGCATGAGACTTTTACTGTCTGCAAACAGTGTGGTAGAGGGCAAACTCTCTCCATAGAGGCAATACTGTTTACACTACCCACTTCTCAACTCATATTAACTTCATTTCCCAATGTAGGTTCAGTGACTGTCAGGGGTTTGAAAAGCTGTCTGTAGTAGGGCATTCTTTTTAGAACAGATGTTCTGTATTTTTAGGAACTTGGCTTTCTCTGAATAGTTGTATACCGATTGAACACTGTATGCAATGAGGGTTTCCCATATATCTGCAGTTGATCGTTAATGTGAACTACGCTATCCGTGAAGTGTATGGTATGGGGCCAATGTGGCACATAACCCATGCTCACAACAGCTAAGCGAGTTGTTTCTGTGAAGCCATTAATGATGCCTCCTATTCTTCTGGGCTATTTTGTACCTAATTTCAGAGCTCTAATGCTATGCCTGTTTATAGAGCAATGTGTACAAATAGAGCTTAAATGATATCATCAGTGATGTAATTAATGATGCCATTTGAGATGCCATGAATTATGCCATAGAACGTGTCATGAGTGATGTAATATGTAGGTCATAGATATGCTAACTCTAACTGGTGAATGTCTGTGTTATTTTAGTTCAAAACGTTAATGTTATCACTGCCAAATTCCCCAAACTAAACTTTAATCTTTAGCTTTTTCAGTGAATTTCGAATGTATTTTTTTTTAACAAAAACAGAGCTTTTTACCACACCTACCTATAACATTACTTTAACCATAGGTTTATTTCAGTTAATTTCTTAGGTTTAAAAAAAAAAAAGAAAAACAGATCTTTTTATTACTCTTAACTGTAACGTTACTTTAAACTTTAACCTTAGGATTTTTCAGTGAATTTCTAACTTTTTTTTTATAAACAAAAACAGATCTTTTTAGCACACCTAACTAAAACATTACGTTAACCTTCAGTTTTTTCAGTGAATTTTTAGTTTTTTTAACCTAAAGTAATATTTTATTACTATACATAAAGCCAACATTTAGCCATGTGTGGCATGGGTTTGGCCACAGGCACGTATGTTTTTGAAAGGGTAGGGGGGTCACATGACCCCCCTCCCTGAGCCTGATTAAGCCCATTAGGCCCTGGGGACTCTTTTCCCCAGGGCCTTTTTTTTCTATTAAAGGAAAGGGGGGCCCCCACCCCAAGCATGTTTAGGTCCTGGGGATCTCATCACCAGGCCAACTACTAGAAATAAAGAGAAGGGGGGGTGTGCAATAACCAACCCGAGCCTTTTAAGGCCCTGGGGACCCATCACCAGGGCCACTACTAAAAATAAAAAGGAGGAATGCGCGGCGTCCCTCCCCGAGCCTTGCTAGGCCCTGGGGATCCCATCCCCCAAGAGCCATTTCTAAAAAATTAAGGGGAGGAAGGCCATGTGGACCAATGCCTGAGCAGCTATTGCCCCCGGGGACCTCATCCCCGTGCCTGCATTTTTTAAAGGTGAATGCCTAAGGTGTCCACCCAGGGCATCCACCATATACTTGTTGTGGGGCAGGTCCAAGGCCCAAACGGCTCCATGCATGCAGAGGGGGCAGCCATTGATCCCACTCAGAAGGAGAAGCTACTATGCAGCTTCCTCCGAGTGGGAGCAATATTTTGATCTGTTTCCCTGCATGCATCAGTGTATATTTAGCTGATTTTTGTTTTGTTTTTAGCCCCACAGGGATCTTTCCAGCCCCTCCCATGAGGCCAAGGGGGTCAGGGTATCCTGACCCTGCCCCTTCATACGATTGTTTTTTCTTTCATTCAGAACATGGGACTAAGTCCTAGAGTCCTGTAATGGCTGCTAGAATTTTTTTTCAAGTTGCTAGCAGCTAATCAGAGAGCTCGCTCCCACAGAAGTCTGACTCCTACGGACGTGAGATCGCCCAGGAGAAATAAAGGTCCCTGGACCAATCAGAACTGTTCATTTTTAAATTGGTGCTCCAGAGGGAGTCTCTTGAGCCTCTTGTGGACCCAACCATCCAGACACGCAATTATTTTTGACCCTCAATTTCTTAAAAACTACTGAACAGATTTACACCAAATCCCAATCTGTGGACCAAGAGCTTGCATCCTGACAAATTTGATGTAATTCCGTTCAGCAGCTTTTACTGCAGCCCTGTCTAAACAAGTCTATGAAAAATGCATGGAGATTTTGTGTTCTGGGGCCCCCTTTTTCTTGGCCCCCTCTTGACAGATCACCCTGAACTTTGCATGCACAAACTAGCCAACGAATTGCACCTTTTTGGAAAGTTTTGTGGATATTCAGTGAAGTCATCAGTGATGTCATGAGTGATGTAATATGTCATAAGCAGTGCATTGCGTTGCACGAGTTGTAGTTAGCTCACTAACTATAATGGCTGAATTTCTCTGGTTTTGTACCAGTGACACCTGAGCCTAGTTATACTGTCTATGTAACCTTTGTTTTTTTCAGTATATATATATATATATATATATATATATATATATAGATAGATAGATAGATAGATAGATAGATAGATAGATAGATAGATAGACAGACAGACAGCCAGACAGACAGACAGCCAGACAGACAGACAGACAGACAGACAGACAGACAGACAGACAGACAGACAGACAGACAGACAGACAGACAGACAGACAGACAGACAGATAGATAGATAGATAGATAGATAGATAGATAGATAGATAGATAGATAGATAGATAGATAGATAGATAGATAGATAGATAGATAGATAGATAAAAGAAACAATTCACGTGATCAAGGCTGCGTGTGACAGCCGGAACGCATGGATGCCATCACTCACGAATAAAAGTTGAGCGAATAAACCCCCACAGAGTGCTGGAGCAGGCGTCTCAGAACCCGCACCCCCGGTGATTTGGAAGCACGCCGGCAAGCCGTCCAAAGAATCAAGAGGAAGAATATATATATATATAATTTAATTTTTCTCCCTCAGCTATGCAAGTCTACACGTGGGCTGGTGGGAAGAACAGATTCTCAAAGTGACTCATTGCATGCAATGGTAAGAACATGTGGTACTTTGGTTACGATACATTGATGACCTCTTCATTATATGGAGAGGATCAGAAGAAAGTGCTTTAGGCTACATACACTCCATCAATCACAATGATCTTAATCTACACTTTTCGGGGGAAACCAGCCAACAGTTAATTAATTTGTTTCTTAGTTCTAGAAATATTTGTGCAGGATGGTAAAATTGAAACCAAACTATTTAGAAAGACTACAGCAGGTAATTCCATATTGTATGTGACTAGTTTTCATCCAAAGTATATAATAGCGGGTATCCCCTATTAGGAGTTAATGCAGGCCAAAAGAAACTGTAGTCTACCACAACACATAATATCGAGTCAAGAAGAAATAATACAAAGATTCACAGACGGAGGGAATAATTCATGCACATTAAATACAGCAGTGAAAAAATAAATACAATTTCAAGAGAACAGCTACTATTTGAAAGTAAGAAAATGGAGGTAAAAAATTAAAGTGTGAGGTTAGTTACCACATATAGTAATCAGCACGGTTTTAAGAAGAAGAATTGGCATATTGTGTGTGCTGATAGTGATAGGTATGAAGGTACCAATCAAACCATGTATCACATACCGAAGAGCTAAATCCATGAGGGATACTCTGGTTGAATCGAGTCCAGAAAATGTAAGATCTGGTGACTGGTTGACTGGCCTGAAGGGGCTTTATAAATGTTCTAAATGCAAAGCATGCAGAATAGATAAAAACACTAAGAAGTATACTTCCCTATTTGTTCGCAAACCAATACCTTTAAAGGGCAGATACGCATGCAAGAGCGATTTTGCTATCTATGTACTAACTTGCACCTGTAACAAAAGACGTATAGGTAGCACCACTTTACAAGTACATAAGCGCATCCTACAACATATGCGTGCTGTTAAAAACAAAGATTTGTCATACCCAGTAGCTAGACACTGTGCTGATGTACATTAGAATGATGAAACACAAATGTCCTATTTTGTGTTTGATACGATACCAAACTCTAGTAGAGGGGGGGGATAAAGTTAAAGCCCTCCGAACCGAAGGTTGGAAAGTATGTATATCCTAAACCTTGATTCTCAACATTTTAATGGATTAAATATAGAAGAGGATTTACATAATTTTCTAAGAAGTAATAATAGAAATTATACTCCACACTCTTTGACACAATGCTCCACATACGTTTGTTGTAACTACACATAAGGGGTATGTTTCCGTTATGGTGTTTTCCTAATTGATTCAGTCTATCGTTAGATCTTACACAGTGGTTGTTTTTTGTTGTTGGTTTTTTTAATGCAATTTTTATTAGTTTTTTCCAAATGAAACACAAAAGGATAAGCATTTCTTAACAGGAGCCATACATTCCATTGTATTACTATGTCATTCTTGATACATGTCCCCAAGGGATAACTTGTCCTCACTATCAAGCTTGTGTCACAAAGCATTGTACCAAGTCCCTTAACACACATTCTACTAATCGCTGAATATAAACTTAAACAGTTAACATAGTCCCCCCTCCCCTGGGTGATATTAATCTTGCAATGTCAATCCCAGATTCTGAAAGCTCAATATGTATGCATGTAGTCTACACAGTCTTATCATTCTCAGGTGTCAGGGAGCCTCCTGAACCCCCTCTATCCATTTCTGATCCTGATCCATTTGTGCCTGCCAGTATTTCATCCATTTCTTCTGAAGATGGGCCGTCAGTCTGTGTTAAGTCAGTGATCATGGTGTACCATGCCCTCGCATCCTCCCCTAGCCTATCATCCCTCCTGACTCTGTTCATTCTTATTAACTCCACCGTGGCCCATTCGCACATATATTTAGTCCAGTTCTCTACCACAGGGGGGTTTGGACTCATCCATCTAATGGCTATCTGTCATTTGGGCAACACTAGTCCCAATTGAAGAAACCTCCTGGTAAGTTTCTTAGTTTTGGTCGCAGGGAGAAGCCCAAGCAGCACCCCCCTAACATCAAGCAGCACCGTCCAGCCCGTGACCCTCTGTAGACATTGTACCACCCGCCCCCAGAAAGGTGTCAACTCAGGGCAGTCCCAGATCATGTGAAGGAAATGAGCGTCCACAGATCTACATCTGGGGCAACAGGAGGAACGGTCTGGATCTATTTTGTGAAGCACTCTTGGGGTCAAATACATCTGGTGCACTATGTTATATTGCGTGAGTTTAAATCAAGTGTTGGAGCTGATCTCTTTAACCCCTTAGTGTACGCTCCCCCCACTCAAAGGTTCCTCCAGTATATCGTCCCATTTAGCCTGAACAGGGAGAGGGCCAGTGGGGAGGTCCTCCCTGAGTTCCCTATAGATGTGGGAGACCAGCCTACGTCCTCCCGCCAGGGAGGTCATTGCCTGAAGGGTTGTCGTAGCCTGTGGTTCTTGAGGAAATATCGGCTTCAGCTCACGAGCCACCGCAGAAATTTTGGCATACTGCATTGCCCTCTGCCCAGCACAAACACAGTTTCCGCCTTTTCGTCAAGAACTGTTGGGTGGTTCATAGATCCCCTATCGTTTAACATCCCCCCTCTGTCCATTTACTTATGGACATATTCTGTCCTATTCTTTTGAAGGGCTGCACTGCCCACAGTGGGCCTCAAGAGCATACAGGGCCCTCTTTACTACAGTTTTTATTGCCATTTCCCAGACTGCGGCTAGGTGCCGAACAATATACGGGAAACGCACCGGTACTCCGGCCCCCAAAATGAGAAGCTCAGGAAGCGAAATATGATGGTGTGTGCCCGCTAGCAGCCTCTTCTCCCAATTGTCCTGATCATCCAACCAATGCACCGCATGTTGGAGTTGCGATGCCATGTAAAAGAACCCCAATCTGGGGACCTCAATTCCCCCCGCTGCCACTGCCTCTTTAATGTATATAGCTTAGCTCGTTTCCTCTTGGATCTCCACAACAGCTCCACAAGTATACGTTCCAACTGCCAGAAAGTGTGTGGGATTCGATAGATTGAATTTTGCATGATGTACAGGCATCGTGGCAAGATCACCATTTTGGAAAGCGCCAGGATGACGAAGATATACTAATGTGTCATCTGTATACATAGACACCACATGATTGTTGGCACCCAGCTGGATACCCCATTGCCCCATTTCATAACCTGAGGCTGATCGCTAAGGGTTCCATCGCAATGGCGAACACAATCTGACCGGCTGGGAACCTTCCATTTCATGCAGATTGCTGCCACAAATTCGAAAAAACCCACACCTTCCATCTGGTGCAGACAGAATATTGATTCAACAAAATCAACTTGCACAAATATCGAGTTGCAAATATCGTGGGACAGAAATATTGACATACAGATTCTTGTGGTCAACAATATCGATTTTAGGTAAGTAATATCGATGTTAAAAATATCAAAGTGTTTAATATCTTTTGCAAAAATAAAGTTGTTAAAAATATCGTTTATATATAAATGTTATTTATTTTAGTATTTAATTTATATGTATGTGTTGTATGTTTTTAGTATATGAATTGTTTGTATTTGTAATATTTGTGTTAAATTTTTTGTAGTTATTAATTATTTTTAGTTTGAATTTTGCATTTTTAGTTCCATATCGGTTTTATAGGGTAATTGGGTGGGAAGTAATTTAATTATATTACATTTATTGATTTTTTTTTATTTGTTAATATTTGTTTAATTTAATTACAAATGCTGAAGTTTTTTTTTTACTGGAGTGGTGTTATAGGGTAAAAAATATAATAAATACATTTATGTATTAATTCATTTATTTGTTTGGAAATATTTTCTAGTTTAAAATAATTTTATTTTATAAATGTATTTATTATTTTATATTATATTTTATCTGTAGGTTTTTATATGTAATTAATATTATAATATTTTTTATTTTTATATATTTAATATATTTGATTTTTCATGTCTAAATATTGTTTAGTTTTTAATGATTTTTTATCATTTTTAATGTTTTTTATTTTTGTTTTTACTGTTTAAGTTTGAATAGTAATTTTTGTCTCATTGCTATCCAACACTTTCCCTACTTTTACACTCACTGGAGAGGGCACAGTAATTTTTACCCCTATGCTATCCAACAATTTCCCTACTGTTGCATTCACTGGAGTGGAAATAGTAATTTTTACATCTCCACTATCCAACACTTTCCCTACTGTTGCATTTACTGGAGCGGGAATAAAAATGTTTACCCCTCTGCTATCCAACAGTTATCCTACTGTTGCATTCAATGGAGTGAGAATAGTAATTTTTACCTCTTCGCTATCCAACACTTTCCCTACTGTTGCATTTTTTGGAGTGGGAATAGTAATTTTTTCCCCTTTGCTATCCAACACTTTCCCTACTTTTACACTCACTGGAGTGGGCACAGTAATGTTTACCCCTATGCTAGCCAACACTTTCCCTACTGTTCAATTCACTGGAGTGGGAATAGTAATTTTTACCTCTCCACTATCCAGCACTTTCCCTACTGTTGCATTCACTGGAGCGGGAATACAAATGTTTACCCCTCTGCTATCCAACAGTTATCCTACTGTTGCAGTCAGTGGAGTGGGAATACTAATTTTTACCCCTTCGCTATCCAACACTTTCCCTACTGTTGCACTCTTTGGAGTGGGAATAGTAATTTTTTCCCCTTTGCTCTCCAACACTTTCCCTACTGTTGCTCTGACTGGAGTGGGAATAGTAATTTTTACCCCTCCATTATCCAACACTTTCCCTACTGTTGCAATGTTTGGAGTGGGAATAGTAATTTTTACCCCTCCGCTATCCACCACTTTCCCTACTGTTGCACTCTTTGGAGTGAGAATAGTAATTTTTACTACTCCGCTATCCAACACTTTCCCTACTGTTGCATTCACTGGAGTGGGAATAGTATTTTTTTCCCCACTGCTATCCAACACTTTCCCTATTGTTGCTCTCACTGGAGTGGGAATAGTAATTTTTACCCCTTCGTTATCCAACACTTTCCCTACTTTTGCACTGTTTGGACTGGGAATAGTAATTTTTACCCCTCAGCTATCCAACACTTTCCCTACTGTTGCACTCTTTGGAGTGTGAATAGTAATTTATACTCCCCCGCTATCCAATACTTTCCCTACTGTTGCATTATTTGGAGTGGGAATAGTAAATATTTCCTCTCCGCTATCCAACACTCTCCCTATTGTTGCACTGGAGTGGGAATAGGAATTTTTACCCCTCCGCTGTCCAACACTTTCCCTACTGTTGCACTGTTTGGAGTGGGAATAGTAATTTTGACTGCTCCGCTAGTTAACACTTTTCCTACTGTAGTACTCTTTGTAGTGGGAATAGTAAATTTAATTATTTTGCTATCCAACACTTTCCCTACTGTTGCACTGATTGTATTAGGAAATGTAATCTTAATATTTTCTAATAGTATAGAATTATTGTAGAATTTATTTTTTATATTTTTAGTTATTGATAAATATATATATATATATATATATATATATATATATATATATATATATATATTACTTTTATATAATGTTAAAGTTTTAAAATAAATAAAGATAATAGTTTATTAAATATTTTAAAGGAAATATATATACATTTATAAATTAATATGTTTGTATGTTTGTATGTTTAATTTTTCATCATTAAGTTTATTTGTTATATTTTGTGAAAATGTATATTAAATGTAAATTATTTTGTTAACATTAATATTAATATTGAATATATTTAATATATATTTGTATATGTATATTTAAATTTATATTTTTTACATCTATGTTTTTGATTCAATATTTTTGTACTTACCTGTGTAGGTTTGGGAGTCGATATTTTTGTGTTCTATTTTTTTTCCCGATATTTTTAACATCGATATTTGTGTCATCGATATTTTATCAGTCAACCATTCCATCTATTAGCCACTAGTCAGGACTATCTTCTGCAGTAAACCATATTCTCAAGACCGGAGTGAATCTGTTGACAAATTTCAAGGAAAAGATCAAAACTTGGACTACAACTTGATTCATTTGAAGTGTGCCATGTGGCACTAACGAGTATTGGTATTGTCGTCCTGGTGAGTTGAAATGCATTTTGAGAAACCTAGGTGCACCTTTTTGGTTTCTAACACTCTGGGGCCGATTCTGATCCGGGTCGGAAAGCACTCCGACCGAGTCGGATCCGGAGTGTTTTCCGACCGAGCCGGACCCCTACAGTCCGACCGAGCGAGTACGATGCGTACGTATGCTGTCGGACTCGGTTCGGTCGGAATCCCATAGAAGTCAATGGGAGCCAGTTGTACGATGCATACATGCGCTCCCATTGACTGAATGGGTACGTCTTGAGCAAGTGCGCCCCCTACAGTGGGTATGTGTCGGTGCCATCCGCACCGTACATGCCTGTGTTGGGGAGACCCATAGATCTCCCCCTGTGTCCGAGTCGTAGGGCTGCGGATGTTAGGGGGTCTGATGCGGACCCCCGAAGTCCGACTCCGTGAGCTTTTGCTAGCCGGACACTCCGGCTCACACAGGCTGTCCGACGCGTGCATCATACTGGCTCGGTTGTAAATCGCATCCATTGCACGCCACGGTTAGCTTCTGACCGAGACGTACGAAGTGGTTCGGACCCGGAAACTACTCGGTCGGTGAATCCCACGTAGCTCGCATCGTACTTTGTCGCGCGTACAGTTGTACGAGTCGGCCGGAAAACACGCGTACGGCTCATAGTTTTTCGGCCGGATTGCGTTCGGTGCCCTTCCGACCCGGATTGGAATCGGCCCCTCTGTTGTACTGAGTATCTGTGAGATGACCTGCTTGAATAGAAGCAAACTCAAACATAAAGGACATCAAAGTAAAGAAAGCTGGAGAACTTTGCTTACTAGATTCTGCAATTGTTTGCAGATATTTTAACCACAGATTTCATGTAGGCCTGGGCGAAAATTTCGTTCCGTTCGCGAAAATTGCGATAATTTGACATTTTCGCGTTCCGCGGAGTGCGCGAAAATTTCAAAATTTCCGGTTTCCGCAGCTTGGCGATAATTTGTTTCTTGCTCGCGCTGTAAAATAATACATTCTCGCGCGCGCGCGATCGCCTTACCTGAATCCCTGCGTTCGCCGACAAGTTTTCTTGATCCGGTCGCGTTCTCCATGAGATGTTGTATTGTTTTTAGCCATTTGCGCTGTCTCGCGACAGTTCGCGCCCGCAGTGACGTCATGCGTCGCGTGATCACGTCTTTCTTCTCGCGATCATGCACCGCGAGACAACTCAAAACAAGATGGCCGCGCCCGCAAGCAACCACATGGGTAAGTTGGCGACCTGCAACCATGCAGAAAATCTCGCGAACATGCGGGAAAAAAACTTCTGCATCTTCGCTTTATTTCCGCTTGTTTGCGATAATTTTAAACATTTTCGCGATAATTTGCGAAAGTTAATTTCGCAAATTCCGCCCACCCCTAATTTCATGCCATGTTGTCTTTCAACTGCAACAACAGTAATCTTCCTCTTGGTGAAGAAACATATTTCTTTTGGCGTAAAGAAGAAATATTTGAAATTACAGCTATCGAAAAATTGAAACCTCAGGGAGTGACAATAATGCTCACAGAAAAACTACAAGCAAAATAGGATCCTTTTGAGAAGTCTTTGTCCAGGACTGCAGGATTAGAAAAGCATTTACACGTGTGCAAGAACAGTCAAGTAATTTTGTGGCATAATTTAAATATTGAAGAAGGGTTAGTAAATGGTGTTGTAAAGATCACTTGACAGTGGAAAAGTTTATCCAGAGGTTTATTGTTGTTGAGAAAACACCTCCAGCAAATGCTCGAAGTGAGATAGACTATATAATGGTTGATCTAGATCTGTGGCATAAGGTACATGATATGTACATCATACCCAGACCTGATAGTGATCACAATGCACTGGTTATGGGGCTAACTGATATTCTTTATCTGACAAGCTGCATCGATAGAGTGACCCTGGCCATAGTTACCACAAATAAAGACAGGCGAGAAGTCTTTAGTGGCTATATACGCGACCTTAGTCCCAACTGTTCATATCCTATACAATTCTGGGTACAATAACTTAAAAATTATGCTTAGTTTTTCTTATCTCCTCAAAGCACATAAGAGCCATTTCTGTAGAAAATCACAAAGCATTTGTGTTAGGCAGAAAGACACGCCCTGGTGTGATGTGAATTGTAAAGAGAGTAGAAAGGCATGTAGTAAGGCACAGATAGAGGCCAAAAAAAGTTAGTGGGAAGAAAACCAGTGCATCTTAGCTTAAGCATCTAGAAATAAAGATTGTAAGTTATTTTGGCACTTACTCGGTAAAAAAGAGGACTTCTTTCTTCAATCACATATCTGGGAAGAGCAGTTTACCCATTTGTTTTCAAGGGAGGAAAGTGAAATAGATTCTGAGATTGCTAAGGTTGGGCCAAATCAGCCAACTGAAATAGAAGCAGACGAAGTAGTTACTTTTACATTGGAAGAAAAAATGTCTGCAATTTGCAGCTTAGAGAAGGGCAAAGCACCAGGGCTAGATAGAACACATGGAGATCTCTACCAATCAGAGCCCATCATATGGGGATCCGCTTTTTATTCAACATTTAATGCTATTGCCCGTGGGGGAATATTCCCTGTACTTGGAAGGGCACCAAAATTATACTGATATTTAAGAAAGGCGATAAAGGGGACCCATCCAATTATAGGCTAATAAGTCTTATAGGTACTGCACAGAAAATCTTTTGCAGACTGATTCCTACACACTTACACACTTGGATTGAGGAAAATAATGTTACATTGCATGCAGTACAAAGTATGTGATTACAATGCGGTCGTTACAGCGACCGCGTTGTTACAAGGCATACCATTACATCGCAAGTCGTTTCTATGACTTGCTGTAGGGGGCACTCTGCACTTTGGAATAGTATAATTTACTATTCCAACTCCAGCCTGCGCAACAGTAGGGAAGGTGTTGGAATAGTAAATTATACTATTCCTTAGTTTAGAGCGCCCCCTACAACAAGTCGCAGAAATGACTTGCGTTGTAATGGTTAGCGTTGTTACAATGCAGTCTTTGTAACAACCGCGTTGTAATTGCATGCATTGTACCGCATGCGATGTAAACGCTGCTTTCCATAGCATAATGTCACATCTGCAAGCAGGATTTAGGAAATCTGCAAGCACTTTGTTCCAGGTTTCTGTTGTATATTGCTTATTTGGAAGGAAGTCATTGTTAGGAAGGGTCACCTCTACGTTGTATTTGTAGATCTCAAGCAAGCGTTCAACTCCATCAATTGCACTAAACTATGGCCTTCACTGAGGGATCCAGGGCTCCCCAATGGTTTGCTACAACTCATAATGCGCATGCCCCAACATATTTATGCTCAGGTTTGGTGGAACCAAAGTGGAGGACTCACTGATAAGATAAAGGTGCTAAAGGAGTCCACCATGGTTGTGTTCTAGCCCCAACCCTATTAACTTTATATATGAATGGGCTAATTAATACATTATGTGACTGTGGGAGTGACACTCCCAAACTTGCGGGTAGACAAATTCACTCACTCCTGTTGGCTGACAATACGTTGTTGATCGAAAAACATTAATGGGTATGCAGAATGCATTAAATAGGTTTGCAAGAGCTTGTATCAATTTTGGTCTTGAAATGAAATGCTCAAAGATGAAATGTATGGCCTTTAACCCCCACCATTCCTTTAAAGGGAAGTTGAGGCTGGATTCAAATGCACTTGAACAAGTCAAGATTTTTGATTACCTCGGGGTTAGTATTAAATTGTAACTTGAGATGGACCAACCAAATCCGAAAGAGTAGTCTTGCACTGCAACATGTCGACACCACAGTTGTAAAAAAGCTCAATCAATCTGTTTATCGCCCATATCTCCCCAGCTATTGAAATACTTCAAGCTAGGGGTTTGAATGTTGCTCTTTATGGTGCTGAATTGTGAGGTATGGAACAGACAAAGTGCCGAGAGCGGGAAGAAAAAACATTTATAGGATCTCTACTAAATCTTCTAATTAATACCCCACTATTACCAGCACAGCTAGATATTTGGCTAACAAGCATCTAGCACATTGTGGAACGGAGGCTTTAGTGTTCTGGGATTGACTATGGACTAGCAAAACTCAGATCCCAGTTAAAGAAGCTGAAGTACAAACTCTTGACAAAGCAGCCGGACCAGTGAAGTGGTTCAGAGAGGTTAGGCAATGGTTGTTGAGATTGGGGCTGAGGGATATGTTGGAGGATCCCAAATCCTTGATGAAAGAAGCAGAACCTCTTTTAAAGGCAATGTTTTGGGCCCATATTCAGGATTCCTGTTTTAATGATGCAGCACTGGGCACCTTAACTGGAAGGTCCCTGGAATTTAAATGCATTTTTTAGTTGAAGCTGTTATGGATGAGATTGAACCTCCTCATGCACGTGCACTTCATCTACAATCTAGATACGGAGCTTTTCCCCTGAATTACAGTAAAAGTCAATGGAAGCAGGCTACTGTAACCCCACTGTGCCCTGTATCAGTAGGCCATTTCATGTTTTTTGTCCCTCCTATGCACAAATCAGGAAAAAGTGGATAAAATCAGTTTGTCGTCTCTTATCATTTATGCAGCCGGCTGAAGCTTATCGAGTGCTAAGATCAGATACAACAAAATGTATAGTGTTTGCATTAACAAGATATTTGTTTTATGCCTGGCGCACTAGCATGAAGTCATTAACTAGACTAAGTAATTTGTCCCCAATATGATGTTGTCAGGAGAGGTTAATTTTTTTAAATATGGTCTTAATGGTAGGGTGACATTTACCCAAGAAAACGGTCATATGATGTCAGGGCAACATACTGGATGATTTAGGATAAGGGTCCATCTGTCAATTGACATCTTGATTTTACTGCCACAGTCCTTTTAACGTTGATGACCATCTATTTTTAAATATTTATTACCATATTTTTCTTTAAAACTTGTGAATTTTTATGTGAAGTTTATTTTTGTATTACTGTATAATGTATTTTATAAGGAAGTTTGTTGGGTAAAGTTTTATGAATGATCATTATTTGGTCGAATAAAGATACCACTACCTACAGATTCCCTCCCTCTGCATCCATCTCTCAACTCCCTTTTCATAAGAATACATTCTCGTATCAGGGCTCGAAATACTGCATTACCTAGCAATAGGAATTCACAGGATTACATCAACTCTACACATCTTCCTTCCTTAACACAATTTAAACAAAAAAAACTGTTGAATAGTATTAGGTATAATTTAATGAATAAAACAAAGTCCCATAAATGGCATTAACACAATGAAATTTACACAATGCAACACGTGAGAATAAAACCACCAAACAGTGGCATTAACAGAATTGAATTAACGCAGTGCAGCACATGAAAATATAACTATTAAGGATAAATTAAAACAGTATAAAGTAATCATGAATTGTAATCACTCAACTCACCTCCCATCACACGTCCATGCAAATATCTACATATACTCCCGGGACACCTCACAGATCCGTCTTGCAGAACTACAGCACTTTTCTTTGCTTCTTTCACCTTAACTGGTTTGAGAAACTTACTCTCTCCCTTTCTAACGATTCCACTTTACCTCACCACTACCCAGTCTCTTTCCTTTATGTCCAGATCTTTTACATCCTTTTTTTTATATCATAGTAACTCTTGTCCTCAATTTGTTCTTCCACCACACTTCTCCTTATAGAGTCTCGATCCACCAATTCACACTCCCTGTTCCTCAACCATCCTGGAATTTCTTTCATTGCTGACTCCCTACCTTTTAGAGAAATGAAAGGTGAAATGCCAGTCACAGAATGAGGAATGACCCTGTACGCACAGGTCAATTTGCTCAGCTCTTTTCTCCCTGACAAACCATTTGCCAAAGACAACTGAATATGCTTAACAATTGATATGTTCGACCAAGCCATTGGCCTAGGGTCTATATAAGGCCACCCTTTCACCCCCATTCTGATCAGGGACTCTCTCATACAATTGGATGTAAACTGTACTCCGTTATCAGATACAAGTACTCTGGGTATTCCTTCATCAATAAACACCCTCTCAAAAAATGCAATCGCACTTTCAGTGTTTATGGACCCAGTTGTCTCGGTGATAAACCATTTAGTGTGATAGTCATTAAGAACAATCATGTACCTATTTCTTTTACGTAACCTGGCTATTGGACCCAAGAAGTCGACAGCCAGCTTTTCCAATGGTCTATTGGGCAGTTCTACCAAGGTTCAAAGGACCCTGATATCCCTAGTCTTGTCACGATTGGCACAAGTGTAACACTCTTTGACTGCTTCCTCAATGGCACTCTCCATCTCCGGCCATCAAAAAGTCTGATGAACTTGTCTTGTAGTCATGTTGTGGCCCGGGTGACCCTCATGTGCAATTTGTATAACTGTTCTCTGTAGTCTTTCAGGTGGACTAATCTGGTTTCTCCTCATGTGTTTTCCACCACTCATACTCAATTCATCCATCACATGATAATATGATTTGAATCAGTCATTAGACATTCCTTTAGTGTTCCAGCCTTCAGTCACATATTTCTTTAACTCTTGTAGAGTAGTATCATCAATCATTGCCCAATCCCATTCTTCCTTTTTGATGGCTGACTCCTCATTCCCATCCATTACTTCATCCACAACATCAACTACCTCCTCTTTGTCCCGACTTTCCACAGGCAATCTAGGTAGACAGTCAGCCGTCACATTCTTTAAACCCTTGACATATTCTACTGTAAAATTGTAACCCAAAACAGATAGCATCCACCTACATATTCTTGGGGTTACCTTTCCTTCAAGTCCTTTATCCCCCTTGAAAAGATAAGTCAAATGCTTGTGATCTGTTTTCACTTTAAACTGTAATCCCCACACAAAATATGTAAAGTATTTAATCCCCCAACAGCATGCTTGGGATTCTCTTTCTATGACAGAAAAATTGGATTCAGATTTTTTGAGTCGGCTTGAAGCAAACACAATTATTCTATCCTGATCATCTTTCACTTGCATCAGAACTGCACCAATTGCCACATTACTGGCATCAATCATTATATGTGTCCTGGCAGTGGGGTCAAAATAACCTAAGGTTGGTGCACATAATATACCATCGTTTACACAGTTAAATGCCTTATCACAATCTTCACTCCACTCGAAGGCAACTCCCTTCTTCATTATTACTCTAAAAGGTTCTGTAAAATCAGCAAAATTTGCACAAATTTGGAACAATATTCTGCCAGTCCTAAAACAGACTTCAGTTGATCTTTATTCATTGGTTTGGGCACTTCTTTCCCCGCTTTGACAATGCTCTTCTTTGGTTTAATGCCACTTCCAGGTATCTCATGTCCAAGATATGTAACATTGGTCTTCTTCAACTGGCATTTTTCTGTCTTTATGGTCAAACCCCTCTCTTTTTGACACCTCTTCTATCAAATGATCATGTTCCGCCTCATTTTTGCCTATGATCAAGATGTCATCTTGAAAACAGGATTTTGATTAAGGTTTCATAGAATGTGGTGCATGATTCTTTGAAACACCGCTGAGGATGCCGCAAGTCCAAAAGGCATTTTGCAAAAGTGGTATGCTCTCAGCTGTGTTACAATGGATGTGAGATGTTTTGAATCTTTACGGAGATCAATCTGGTGATATGCAGCAGACTGAGACAAGTTAATTACACTGAAAATACTCCCGCCATGCATTGCTGTTAACATTGCAGAGATGTCGGGTGAGGCTGCCTGTCTACCCATATGTTCTTATTTAGGTCTCGCAGCTCTATACATAACCACATTTTTACTCCCTCCTTAAGTGCCACTACTAATGGCACCAGCCACTCGGAAGATTCTATTGGTTATAATATTCCTTGCTCCAACAACTTGTCCAGTTCTTTCTTCAGTGGTTCCCTCATTAGGTGAGGAATTGTTCTTACTTTGTACACTACTAGACCAGTATTGTTCTTTACAAGAATCTTATGCGAAAACCCCTTGAGTTTCCCAAGTTTATCTGTGAATACTTTCGGTTATTTCTTCATACAATTTTTACTATAAAGCTCCTGATATTCCCTTCCTGTTCCCACACAGTGCACCTGAGTAGTTATGACTGGTTTTTCAGCATGGCATTCAGTATTATGTTCCGATCTCTTTAATGGTGCCACCCTAATACATTTGAGCCTTGCTTGGTTATATATACTCTGCCATGTACAAGTTCTCCTTCAAAAGTTATATTCATCCATTTCATCACTATTATATCATTGGTATTTCCTCCATAGCCCACTGCCTTTATGTCAGATTCATTCTACTTGTTATTTTCCGTCCAATACTTGTGAAAAGTGTCTTGGGATAACAAAGTATAAAGGCTTCCTGAATACACTAAAATCTCCACTACGTGTCTGTCAATATACAAATTGCAATGAGGTTTCTCCTGTTTGTCTTTACTATCCTTATTCAAACCTCCAGTCTATAAGATAGTTTGCATACTTTCACATGCATCTTCCACCACTAGCACCAGTTCTTGTATATTCTCACAGACATCATTGGCTTCTTAAAACTCTGGTTATGCACTTCCTTGACCTACAAACTTTGGCAAGATTACCTCTTCTTCCACAGTTACAACATAAGGCATTTCTTGCTTTACATGTTGTGCTTGATCTTATGTGGCCTGATGCTCCACAGCGATAACATGTTAAAATTGTGAGACTGGTTTTCTGCACAGGTAGCTATACTTCTTTGTCCATGGATTCTCCTTGCAAAGAAACTTTTTTCAGGTAGTTTAATCTTTCTGATCTCACTTATTGGCCCACACACTTCTGAGGTTCTAGAGACTTGCTCTTTAGTTATAGCAAAACTACTTTTTTCTCCATTTCATTTATCCATTTATTTTAGCCATAAGCCAGTATGTACTAAACTTTTAGCAATATCTATCGCCTCTTCCAATGTTGCGTTCTTTATCAACAGTTTTTCTTTATTCTTCTTGTCACTATTATACCTCACTATTTGATCTCGTATGAGAGAATCAGTTAGATTTTTGTATTGAAATCTTAAAGATAATCCTCTCAATGCTGCCAAATGGGTTGCAATATCTTCATCGGGCTTTTGCACCTGGGAGAAAAATGTGTCCTATATTTAGTTTAGTTACAAAACGTATCTCCAACATGTGCAGTGACATATCATCAACATTACTGGGGTGTCCACCACCTACCCCTAGTAAGACCTCTGGGAGATCCTCATACAACCTTCACCCCTCCACTCCAAGGTGGTGAAGCAAGATTGCTTGTTTCCTCACTGGGCCATATTTGTCAGCCTCAATAGCTAACATGTTAGCGAGAAATATGTTTTTCCATTGCTTGCACTTTGAAGGAGTTTGTACAGGAGTGGCCAGAAATGTGAGAGATAGAGTTAAACCTTAGTCTGCCATGGTAAATTGTTAAAAATAAAATGTTCTTCCGTGTAATTACTTGTGGTTTGACCTGAACTGAAAAGTTGTTAATCAAAATAAAGCAAAACAAATAACTAACACAAAAAACTACCATAATAAATTACCATAATAAAATGCCACAATAAACACAATGGATGAAATATTTTCTCAAACGTATGTAATGCATCCAAAATTAGTGTTTTTCTTTAGGATAGAAAAATGAAGTAGCTAAGGATTTTCCTCTAATAGGTAGAGACACTCCCCTCTTATTGTTCTCTATGATTCTTCAGCAATCACAGAGATCGTAATGTGTCTGACGAGATTCTATTTGAATGCTCTATGCATCCTGATGTACTAGAAAAGAAGGTAAGATGATAAAAAAAAATTGTCTCACTGAGTATTTCATTTTCAAACTTCATCTTGTGATCAGCATGTGTGTTCAAACTTCAACGCGCGACCAGCAAATTGTTGCGGCAGATGGCATGCAGTTATATAAAAAACAAAATTCCAGTTATTGGTCGAGTGCTCAATTAGGCAGTATGTTGTGTTTACAGACAGCGCCTTTGACTTTCTCTGGTATGTGTGTTGTGTTTACCGGCTGCGCTTTCAAATTTAATTAAACAGTACGTTCCATTACAACCTTCATTCAGAATTCGGCAAACAGTAAAACATCTGCCTCACGAGAAGTAATATGTGCATTAAGTAGTAACTTAACACTAGTTCTCAGTTCCATTAATTTCATAATTCTTCATCCTTGTAGTTACTCATGTGAGAGGAGAATAACAATGGTAGGCCACTACCTTTATCCAGGGGTGGAGGTGTTCTTCTATTATCTGCCCCCTGCGCAGCACAACTCGTCGCCAGTATAAAGATCACTCGACAGTGGTAAAGTGTATCCAGAAGTTTATTGTCGGCGAGCAAACACCTCCAGCTTCTCTTCCTCTCCATCCTGCTCTCAACTCCCTTTTCATAAGAAAACATTCTCGTATCAAGGATCCAAATTCTGCATTACCTAGCAATAGGAATTCTCAGGATTGTATCAACTCTACAGGTGCAATGGGTAAGGCTATTGATTTCATTAATTTTCCAAATAGGGATGAGGTTGAAAACTTGGTCATTAACTTTGATCAGATTGAAGGCGTCAAACAGATTTGCTGCTGTGTTGTACATTTTCTACTAGTGAAAGACTTTTATGTGCAGCGCCAGCAGCTCCCACTCTCTCTAATGTATGCTGTAACCATCCATAAATCACAAGGTTTAAGAGCATATGGAGCTTTTGTTATCACTGGAAATACTGTATTTAAAGAAGGAATGTTATACATAGCATTGTCACAAGTTAAAATAGAGTCCGGTTTGTTTTTGAGTGAATTTGATGAAAAGAAAGTTAGTGCCAATGCGAGTTGTGTCAGAGACTACAATCGGTTAAGAAGTCTACACACTCCTCATTTAGGACAGTATCCTATTTATGAGAAACCGATAAATCTGTCCTAAGTAGAAGATTATAAAAAAGTTGGTGGATGTTTAAGAATAGAAAGGAAACAAAAACAAGCTAGAAGGTGTTAAGAAGAAAAACGTGGAAAAGGTGGGAGATATTGCAGGATACCAATTGGAAATCAGTTCAGGTGTCAACTGCTATGAAAAAGTTGTTCTCAATGTACTGTTTCATTTACCATATCTTGTGAATCAAATTCAACAAAAAACAGATAAGATATTGTGTTCTGCACTGAATCATTTGCTCCAACATTGACTCACTGACACAACTGTAATATATTCTGCTTCAGGCATTTGAGACCTTTTAGATATATGCAGTGGATCACTAATATTTATTCTCAACACTCAGACAGATACACAAGAATTTATGATGGTCATCCTTGGAGTTTTACAACAAAATGAAGTACATACTAATGATTTATTTGAACTGAGTTACACATGGAACCAAAACTGTGAAGATTGTTGATATTCATCTACCACTTAAATAAATTGTGAGTGTTTTTTGTATTTAATATTACTGGATTCCAAAACTGTGCCTTTGACAGATTGATGAAAAGGCTAACCAAAATATGACCTGCCCAAATTGCAGTTCAGATGTTATGTCTATGTTGATTCTAGAAACAAGTCAAACAACTCGAAAATACCTTATATTATTGCTACAAGGATGCAGTGCGGATGGATCTAAATTAGAACCTGTAATTACATACTTCAATGCTAGACAAATATCAATTTCTGGAAGACCTTATACTTCTTTGGCTATTATCTTTCACAAAGGACTTAAATAACATCTGGACACTACACTGCCTACTTAAAGAGTGAAACTAGATAGACGCAATGCAATGACAGTAACATTAAATTCAATCTGAAGCTGCCTTTCAAGCTACCAAACTCTTATCTTTTGTTTCTTCATCCAAAGTTCTTAGGAAGATCTCTGGAGAAAAGCTGTATATGGTGTTTTAGACATCATTTGGCCTACCAGGGGTGATGTCTTTAAAAAGTGTTCCAAAATTCAAGAGTGCTTTTATATTCCACATAGAAATTAACATAACATCGAAATGCTGCACTCTAATTAAAGTGTGAAAGTGGATCGGCACACTGCAATCACAGCAATGTTAAATGGAAACCAAAACTGCCTTTCGAACTAAAAAGTTGTCACCTTTTGTTTCTTCAACTAAACTTCTATTCCTATTTGTGGAAAAAAAGGGATGTATGGATTTTGTCTACATGGATAATGAGCATTTGGCCTTCCAGGGTGATGTTTTCAAACAGATCTCCAAAATACAGGTGTAGTTTATACTTATTAGTAGTATTGTACCAAGTATAATAATCAAACAACAATTTTAAAGATAATTTTGTTTAGATTAGTGTAGTAACTGTATGTAAACAACTACTGATTAACAAATTATATTGAGTGCAATGCATAGTACCACTTATTTATAGTGATATACTGTGCATTTTTGTTTTTTCTACAATCTATAGGATTGTTTTTCTCCACTGTTTAAGGATGAAGCTTCATACAGTTCATTGTTAATGGTGAACACGTATAAAAGCTGAGAACAGTAAAAAAGGGAAAATTAAATGTTTTTCTATATTGTGATATACTGCTACAGCACAAGCTATGTGTACTGTTATAATTCTGCATTTTTGTTAATGATATACTAACTTATAATTATGTTCTTTTTCAGTAGTGGATAGAGTGCTATATCTTTAGATGTATCAAGATACCCGTTGTGCCACACAAATATTTCCTAGGCATACCCCAGGAGAGTGTTTTATGCATAAAGAGTACTTGGCATGCTTTGCCACCACTTTGTTTTGCACATTTCCTCATTATTTCTCTGTGTAGTTAATCAAATATACACAGAAAAACTATAAACCAAAGTAGAGTCTCATACAGCCACTGACACATTCAGAGACACACTGATTAAACAACTCATACACCCAGTAATTAACTCTTTCAACCACTCACCCACCCACCAACTCACTGGCACATTCAGTAATGTACTGACTAGCTTACAAATACAACTACTACTACATGATCTCACTTAACCATCCAGATTTTCACACACTTAGTTACTTGCTAATACAGATAATAAAACATGCACTCACTGAACTACACAGTAACTTATACAACCAGTCAGTCATCCATACAATAACTAATATATTCAATTACTCTCCCATGTAACTACTTATATACCCAATCACTCACCCATACAGTTAGAGAAACATTCACTCACTTCTGTAAACTGTCATGCACACACTCACTAGCTTAAACATCTACTAACACAGCCAGTCAGTTACTTATATAGTTACTCTCATAGATACACAATAATATACACAGTCACTGACTAAGTCACACTCCCATACAGGCACTCACATAGCAACTTAGCACTCACGCACCTGCTTACTCACCAGTATAGATAGTCACCCAGCCATTCACACACAGATACACACTGTGATACACCCAGTCACACCCTATTGTAAACACTATTACACCCAGACACATACCAATGCAGATAGATACTAACATACCCACACACACTCATCTAAAAATTGACACACCCAGGCACACACTCATTCATACCGTAATTCTTAACCACACACTGATATTTACAGTGATATAGTCAAACATTCACTGACACACCCAGACACACTCTTGTGTTTACACTAATACACCCAGGCACACACTGTTCTTTACACTATTATATCCAGGCACACACTAATACACACACTGAGACACTCAGACATACATTGATGCATACACTGACATAGCTACTCACTCACTCATAGAGCTACCTAAACACACTATCATTCACCCATATAGCTACTCCCATGGTTACTTCTTCACCCACAAAACTGCTGACACTGCCAGTTACTGATTCATACAGTCATGTACATACCTATTCAGTCAGATATACAACCATTTAAACAACCAGACACTAACTTATAGACACTTAGCCCCCCAATCAGTCATCCCTACAACTACTGGGACATTCAGAAACTCACTCATACAGCCAGTCACACAAGCAGTCACTGAATCACACAGGCACTCACACACCCACTCATTTACCCAAACACACACCCTCACACATTCTCACTCCCAGTCAATCACTCACACAAGCACTAACACAACCAGTTTCTCAACTATGCAGCCACTTACACAACCACTTACTCAATCATACAAACACTGACACATTCACTCACCCAGTCACTAATGAAGCCAGTCACTCACTCATATAGCCACTCACATATGTACTATCTCACTCATACAGCAGCTTACACACCCACACATTCACTCATAAAGTCACTCGCATTGCCATTCAGTAACTGACACAGGCACTCACATACTAATATATCCTCTCATACATCCAATCATTCATTAATACATCCACTCACTCACCCATATAGATACTCACACACCCAGTCAGTCACACATACAGTCACTCACCCATACAGACACTCACACACCCACTCACTCACACCCATACTCAATGACATACCCTTACCTATATAGCCACTCACACAAGCACACACTCGAATACACAAGCACTAACATACCCATTTACTCACTCATATAGACACTCACATACAAAGTCACTCACCTATACAGCTACTCACAAAACCACTCACTCAATTATACAATCACTCACACCCCCACTAACTCACCCATATAGACACTCACATAACTAGTCACTCATTCATGCAGCAACTCACACCCTCAGTCATTCACCCATACAATCAGTTGCATACCCAGTCACTCATACAGCCACTCACATTCCCACTATCTCACTCATGCAGTAGATCACTTTCTACCCATTGACCCATATAGCCACTCACACAGTCACTCACTCATACAGTCACTGACACATGCATCCACTCACTCATAGAGCCACTCACCCATACAGTCACTCACACACCCAGATGCACACTTATACAGACAGTCACCCACCCAGTCACTCACTAATATGGCCAATAAGATACCCACTATCTTACTCATATAGCAGCTCGCACACCCATTTATTCAATAAATAAACCACTCACACAGTCATTCACTTACACATGCAGCCACTCACACATTAATATATTCCCTCAAACAGCCAATCATTCATTAATACAGCCACTCACTCACCCCTATAAATACTCACATACCAAGTCACTCACTAATGCAGCCATTCACACACCCAGTCACTCAACCATACAGACACTCAAACACCTACCCACTCACTCCCACATACACTCACTAACACACCCAGATAATCACCTATACAGCCACTCAAACACCCACTCACCCAATTACACAAGCACTCAAATACCCACTCACTCATCCATATAGACACACACCCAGTCATTGACTCATGCAGCTATTCACACTCCCAGTCACTTACCCACACATTTAGTTGCACACATCCAGTCACTCGTATAGCCACTCAAATACCCACTGTCTCACTGATACAGCAGTTCACACCCCCACTCATTGACTCATACAGTCACTCATATAAACAGCCACTCACTCATACAGCCACTGACACACAGCCACTCACTCACTCATACAGGCAGTAATACACCCAGATACTCACCTGTACAGACACTTACACAAACACTCACTCAATCATGCAGCCACTCACACTCCTAATCACTCACCCACACAGCCGCTTACACACCCAGTCACTCACTAATACAGACATACAATTTATCATTTTTTAACCATGAAAGGTGGTTCTAACAGGAACTATTTTATTCTTTTTTTCTGGAACTGTTTTTTTCCTAGCCTTTTGTATTTTGGGGTATTTTTCCTGAACTAAAATGGCAACTCGGAAAAAAAACTTTATCTGAAGAAACTCAAAAGCAGTTTAACAAGCAGCATGATTAAAAAAATTGCATTTGGGTTTTTTTGCTGTCTCCAACACTACATAGAAAAGAACACAAGGGTGCCCCAATATTAGAACCTGGGGTGGAGTAATGTTTGTAGAAACAATGGTTCATATGTGGCCAAACCATGGTCCAAGAAAGACGCAGAAGTTGAGTCAGATTTTGGAACACTGGAACTGAGTCTGGAGAGGCAATTAATGCTAGAGGGAGCAAGGAAATGTGTGACCAGGGACATGGTTCAATCAGGATAATGGTATTTATTTTTTTACAATAGTATGTAAGAAATAGTAATAATAGTTCAGGTGCTCACATAAAAAAGTGACAACAAGCCTAAAGTGCTCAGTGAGAGTGACTTTAAAATATGTACATCGAATTGACAACACACAAGAGAACTCCATATGAAAGAATTTATGTAGAATGCATGGAGTTCAGATTGTTGGGGGTCGACAGCGTTTCGATCTCAGTTATTAGAGATCATCTTCAGGACATAGCATATGTGAGCAATCCAAATTATGAACCGGGCGGTGCCGGTGGAATAGTCAAAATAGAATTGAAAGGTAACCACAATTAGGGTGTGAAGAGAGACCTCTAATCAGACTGCAGGAGTCAGTCTGCATTCAATGCGCCCTTCACGGAAGTCAGGGACACAGCCCGCTCCTCCCTTAGCAGACTGACTTGTGCACTCTGATAACCAAGTAATGCTATGATAGAAGGAATTAATTATCCTCTGCAGGCAACACGGACGTGTTGCACGTTGTATTACCCTACTAATCATAACTCGATTGGAATTAACTCGAGCGCCCTCCTCGTTACATGTATTGGCATCTAGTATTGTTCGCTAGACCTGCGCTTATTTATTAACACCCCACCTGGGTCCATACAACTTTCGGGCAGATGCCAGCCCCGGCGCTCACCGATTAGAGGTCTCTCCCCACGCCCTAATTGCGGTTACCCTTCAATTCTATTTCGACTATTCCACCGGCACAGCCCGATTTATAATTTGGATTGCTCACATATGCCATGTCCTGAAGATGATCTCTAATAACTGAGATCGAAACACTGTCAACCCCCAACAACCTAAACTCCATGCATTCTACATAAATTCTTTCATAAGTTGCCAATGCAATGTACATATTTTAAAGTCACCCTCACTGAGCACTTTACGCTTGTTGTCACTTTTTTATGTGAGCACCTGAACTATTATTACAATTTCTTGCATACTATTGAAAATAAATAAATACTGGTATCCTGATTGAAATGTGTCCCTGGTCGCACATTTCGTTGCTCCCTCTAGCATTAATTGCCTCTCCAGACTGAGTTCCAGTGCTCCCAATTCTGATGCAAATCTGTGTCTTTTTTGGACCATTTTTGGCCACATATGAACCATTGTCTCCAACACTACTGCAACACACTGTTCACCTACACTAAGCACTGTATTGCAATCTAAACAAAATGTTCCAACTCTCCTCAGTTCTGGAGACTTTTATTCCGGCAGGCATTATTCTACTTCAGCAGGAATTCTCTCTCCTGCAGTAGCTGGCATAGCAGTCAAAGTTGATGGTTCACCAGCAATTCTTTCCCTCTGTGCTCTCTTCAGCTGTGTACCATGTTGAGTTTACAAATGGGACAATATGCTGGTGGTCCCACATGAATATTTTTTCAACGTGCCCGTCGAAACAGTTTTGTCACATAAAGAGCACTTTACGAATTTGGAATTTTTTTTTTTTCTGCAGAGGCATTTGTGAAGAGATCCTATGTGATGGATTTGGCATGTTGAGACTGGTTCTTCATCTGAAGAGTCTCCTTATTGAGTGCATGCTCCTGCTCCTGCTCCTTACTTTCTCCAGATGCCATTTTATAAAAGACAAACAAATTAAAAAGAAAGATGTAGCAGTGAAAAATAAAGGACACCTTGAAATAGGCTTCCAATATCTGCACTGGAAGTATGAAAAGTTGAAAAATGGGTGGCAAATTCTTCTGAATATTACGAAAAAGTGTCTTGTCTAATGAAATCTCTTTGTTACATAGTCATATGTTATACGTGAACACCGATGTCATTGAAAAATTTTTTGCCGTTGCGAAGACAACAAATAGAATTAAAAACTGTTTAACAATAAAATTGCTAACAGAATTTCAAGTGTATATATAAAGTGGTAGTAAACTACTATGTCAAACAGTAATTAAAATATGAATGTTTATGTATCTTAAACTTTTTTTAAAAACACTAATTTCACGAATATCCTCAACACCGGAAAATATGTAACGCGCCCATTCACGACAAATTTGCGAAGAATAAAAAAAGTAGCAAAAAAAAATACAGTGAGCAAACCACTAAAAAAACTCCTCACTAAAGCAGTATGGCAATGTAAATGTTTCTGAAGAGGTGGCCTCCTTTCACAAACACATAAAGTTTGGCGTGCAAGGCTTAGTAGGGGCACAGAGGGGAAATAGTTTACTAGGCATGTTACACTGCATGCTATCCATCAGGAGATAAAATATAAGCCACAGCTAGCATGCACATATATAGGGAAAAAGCTTTGAGACAGTCTTGCAGTAACCACTGAGAACCAGAGCTCAGTTGGGAATAATGCATCTGTATGCCAAGGATGAAGTAGGAGCGACAATGTACAGCTCAGTTTGATAATAGAGCAGAAGCTGTTGGCAAGGGCTGCAGCATGCACTATAAACAGGACTTTGTCTGAGATCAAGGGAGAAGCTCCAAGCAATTTACTAGCGCACACATCGATTCAATGCTCAGTTTGGGACAAAGGAGCAGCAATGGACCAGGACTGTATGACCACTGATAATGCAGGCTTTTAGTATAAAGAAACACTGACAACCTAAGAAGAAGACCGTGTACACAGAATATGTTATACAGGGTGAAACCCTCTGGGTACAAAAGAGACAATACTGTAAAAGGAAAGGAGGCAGCACAAAAGACATGCACAGTTGGGTTACAAATCGCAATGATCTTACATTGGTATGGGTCAAGCTCTGTATATATATATATATTCACTAAAAAAACCATACATTTCAGGTACGTTATAGTTAGAAATTAGCATTTAAAAAAACTTTGAAATACGCTGAAAAAAACATTGGTTTCAGGGACAATATAGTTAGCTGGACATTTCACTCTTACAAAACCATAGAAATTCCACCGTTATAGTTAGTTCTGCTAACTATAACTCGTGCACCCGCAATGCACTGCTCATAATGTCACATATTACATCATTCATGACATGGTCAGTGACATCACTGATGACATCGCTGATGACATCTCAAATGACATCACTGATGACATCACTGACGACATCATCCAGTGACTCTGTCTTTCTGTAATTTTAAAATATGTTTTTTATATATTCCAAGGTGTATTGAAGAATGAGCGGGTGTATAAGTGGCTAAATGGACGATTTAGTAGGTGGATGACTGACTGTATAAGTGAGTGATTAAATGTGTCTTACTGAATGCATGGGTTAGTAACTAAACTGTGTGAATGTCTGTATCAGTCTGTCTACATGAGTGTCTATATAGGTTATTGATTTGTTGTCTGAGTATTTTTGGGGGAGATTGAGTGTGTGTGTGGGTGGGTGAGAGGTGTTTGACTCTGTGCACAGATGTGTGAGTGGTTGATTCACTGGGTGTATGAGTTCAAGAGTGCATTGGATTAGATACTGACGATCATTCGCGTTAACGCTTTCCTCTGGTCTCCTCGCTTGTAAGATACTTGCTTGGGAACTCCTGAATGCGCTTTTAAGCCACCTGTGTTCTACTCTTATGCTGCTATTTATTTCAGACTGATGGTGTATTATTTTAATGTTTTGCGTTGTGCTGTGTAACTTTGAGGAATCCGCGCTGTTTTAAATCAGTTTTAATAGCGTTTTCGTTTTATTATTTGTGCTGTGTGTTTGCCTTTACTTACCTACTTCGTATTGCTTCACACTTCCCTTCTGAGCCGCTTTCCGTTCCATCACAGCTGGTGCTGATTGTGTGGAGAAAGCTTTGGCTCTGTCCCCGCCCCCTCAGGGTGACGCTCTAGTTCCCTCGTGCCTACATAACCCATGCTGCAACAGACGCGCAGCGGATTAGATACTGACGATCATTCGCGTTAACGCTTTCCTCTGGTCTCCTCGCTTGTAAGATACTTGCTTGGGAACTCCTGAATGCGCTTTTAAGCCACCTGTGTTCTACTCTTATGCTGCTATTTATTTCAGACTGATGGTGTATTATTTTAATGTTTTGCGTTGTGCTGTGTAACTTTGAGGAATCCGCGCTGTTTTAAATCAGTTTTAATAGCGTTTTCGTTTTATTATTTGTGCTGTGTGTTTTCCTTTACTTACCTACTTCGTATTGCTTCACACTTCCCTTCTGAGCCGCTTTCCGTTCCATCACAGCTGGTGCTGATTGTGTGGAGAAAGCTTTGGCTCTGTCCCCGCCCCCTCAGGGTGACGCTCTAGTTCCCTCGTGCCTACATAACCCATGCTGCAACGGACGCGCGCAGCGGGCGCGCCGCGGGCGCGCCGAAGGCGCGCCTAAGGCAAGCCCGTCTGCGCCCGTCCGCGCCCGACCGTGCCCAGAGGCCAGGACCCCTGGCCGGTTAATATCTTACTCTAAGAGGGACTTGATGCAGCTAAGACCTCCATCTCTGGGGACTGTCCTTTCAGCTCTGATGGGTAAGGCGCTGGCAGACGAGAATTTACTGCGGTATTCAGTCGATAAGCTATACCAGGTGCAACCAGCTGCCCCGCTGGGCCTGAAGACTGCCCTTTTAAACACAAGATCTCTTACCAAACACTGCCTTGAGGTCTTTACTCTGCTGCAAGATTCTGATGTGGACATCCTTGCACTTTCTGAGACTTGGTTGAATGACTCTACGCTACCTGATTTAGTGGCTTCCCTCCCCCCTGAGTTTACCGTTCTGACGAGTAATCGCCGAGGTAACAAAAGGGGTGGTGGGGTTGCACTGTTTAGTCGTGGTACCTTCTCCTCGGAAAGCATTGTGGAGGAATGCCTGGACAGGGCGGAAGTGTTGGGCATTAAGCTTAATCTTACTTTGTATTGCCTGATAGTGATAGTGGTGTACCGCCCCCCCCAACCTTCACCTTTGTTTAATGATTTATTTTTTGAAATCATGAGTGATCTCCGGACCAGATATCAACATATCCTGGTTCTCGGAGATTTTAATTATCATTGGGATGTATTGCCAAGAGAAGGTGCGGCCAGCAGACTGGACGACGATTTGTCGTCCTTAGGTTTGCAGCAAGTTGTGAAATCCCCCACACATGAGAAGGGCCACATTTTAGATTTGATTTGGACTACGTCGGTGGCCGATCTGCGGGCCGACTGTACTCCCTGCAGCTGGTCTGATCATTTATTGATCAGCCTTCTGCTCCCTCTTGAGCACCACCCTAAGCGAGCGCCAGTGGGGTGGAAATCGTTTCGGAACTGGAAGGCTTTAGACCCTACTACCCTAGAAGACGCCCTGAGGTTGATGTCTGCACTCAGGCCGGGGTCCACAGACCCAGATTTGGCTTTGGCTGAGTTTTCCACCTGGCTGACGACAGCCATAGATGCAGTCATCCCCATCCAGAGGACCAAGTCTCTGTACAAAACTGCTAGAGTCCCATGGTACACCTGTGAGCTTAAAGGAGAAAAACAGGTCCTCCGTCGGGCGGAACGACTTTGGAGGAAATCACTAGCCCCATGTGATAAGGAGAACTTTAAATCCAAATTAGCCCACTATAAGGATTCCCTTATCAAAACTAAATCAGCTTTTTATGAAGACAGGATTTGTAAGGCTAGTAATAAGCAAAAAGAGATCTTTACTATTCTCAAAGAACTGTGTAGGTTGCCTGAACAGAAACCTACTTCCATTCAAGCCGACTGTGATAAAATCCAGAACTATTTCTTAACTAAAGTTGAAGATATTATGTTGGCAATTAAAAACACATGTGTCGCTCCGTGCCCATTACCAGTGGTGGAGGGGCCCTTTGATCTACCAAAGACCTCTTTCAATCAGCTCCCGCTGCTTGAACCAGGGGCCCTTGCCCGTATAATGTCTAAGGTGAAATCAGGGTCCCCGGAGGACTTCTGCCCCCCTAAAGTGTTTAAAACGCTTTTCCCTCTGGTTGAGACCGAGGTCCTGGCCGTTCTAAACCTATCCCTTAGTTCCGGACTGGTTCCCCGGAAGTTTAAGGAAGCCATAGTACTCCCATTGCTGAAGAAAGCAGGCGCTGACGCAAAAAATCTGAAGAACTTTCGTCCTATTTCTCAACTTCCGTTTTTGGCTAAAGTCCTTGAACAGCACGTGCTCAGAGCCCTGACATTGTATACCGAGCAGCACAACCTACTGCATCATCGGCAAGCAGGGTTCCGTGCGCATAACAGCACCGAGCTGGTCATGCTTTCAGTTCTGGATGACCTGCGGCTTGCAGCCGATAGAAAGGCTCACTCTGCTCTGATCCTGCTTGATCTCTCAGCCGCCTTTGATACGGTGAATCATGGGCGACTACTTTCCCGTATGCAGCGGCTGGGAGTTACAGGTACGGCTCTCCAATGGTTTTCTTCCTTTCTGGAAGATCGCCAGCAGAAGGTCCAGCTAGGGGCTCTTATGTCCAAACAGGGCTCTCTGCCTTGGGGTTCCCGCAGGGTTCGGCGTTGTCCCCCCTGCTTTTCAATATCTATCTCCAACCCTTGATCGAGGCCCTGGCTGGGCTAGACTGTCAGGTATTCAATTATGCGGACGATACTCAGCTAATAGTTCGCATTAACCACTCCTGTGATTCACAACGGAATGTTCAGAACGTCCTTAGGTACACCATGAACTGGATGACTCTGAACTCGTTAAAAGTAAATCCTGACAAAACTGAAGTCTTGGTACTCTTCCCAGACTCCTCTCCTTGGTCTGATTTGTTCTGGCCTCTAGAGTTGGGCCCTGCCCCCACTCCAGTACCTACCGTGAAGAACCTAGGGATTATATTGGATTCCGGAGTGACAATGAAGAACCAGGTTTCTGCTGTGGTGGGAAGCTGTGTCGGACTACTGCGTCAGCTCCGGAAACTATCAGCCCTCTTATCATTCACTACCATGCAAACGGTGGTAACTGCCTCGGTACTGTCTCGGCTTGATTATGGAAATACAGTCTATATTGGGCTTCCTGGATCACTTCTGAAGAAACTCCAGGTGGTCATGAACGACGCAGCTAGATTGATTTTTAAGCTGCCACGAAAAACACATGCTACCCCTTTGCTGCGGCAGTTACATTGGCTCCCCATTAAACAAAGGATATGCTTCAAGGGCTTGTGCATCGCTCATAAGTCCCTATTCGGTGAAGCCCCTACCTATATCAAAGACCGTCTGAAGCCCTACATTCCCGGTCGCCACCTCCGTTCTTCGCAGGCCAGTCTTCTTACCTGCCCCCGTTTCAACTTATCGACACTCGGGGGTCGTGCCTTTTCTGTCTGTGTCCCGCAGCTGTGGAACAAACTCCCTGAGGTGCTCCGAAAGGACACTCATCTACTCTCATTTCGCAGGAGGCTGAAGACTATGCTATTCTCTGAGGCCTTTGTGTAGGCTTACGGGATGGGGCCGTGTTCAGAGTGTTACCTTGTTTGTCAGTTGTCTAAATATTAGCGCTTAGAGACCTTGGGTGATTAGCGCTATATAAATTCAACAAACATAAACATAAACATAAACACAAACAGTGCATGTGGAAACAGCTGTATGTGTGTGTGAGTGTGTGTATCAGTGTGTTGGTGAGTGAATGGATGTCTCAGTGGTACATGTCCAAGTAACTACATATGTAAAGCAGTGTATGTGAGAGTTGAAGTATATAAAGGACTCTACATGATAGTAAGTGATTGTGAGACTGGCTGTGTAGATGAGTGTGTACTTGTATCACTAATTATATAACAGAGTAAGTATGCGTTGGTATCTGTATGAATAAGTGAGGTGGTGTGTGTATAATTGTATAGGTGAGTAAATGCGACTGTGATAGCTTCTTAGGATGACTGAGTAGGTGTGTGAGTAACTGCATGGATGAGTGGCGGTGTGTGATTGTCTGTATAGGTGTATGAGTGCATATGATAGTTTTGTATTGATGAGTGACTGCATGTATGAGTGATTGTATGGATGAATGAGTGAATGTGTGTGTAGACCTAGCAATAAGTGAGTGCGTATGTAGTAACTGGTATTGGTGTGTCAATGATTTAAAAAATGGTAGCCTGTATTTTACAGTGGGTGTATGAAAGGTTATATTAGATTGTGAGGAGGTGCATCAGATTTTCACGTGGATGGTGTCGTCAGTGATGTCATCAGTGATGTCACTGACCATGTCATGAATGATGTATTCTATATCTTCTATTTAGAATTACGGCAATTAATAGATGTTTTTAGTCACGAGAAAGGAAATGGCACAGTTTGCCGAGTAACAGTTTTTAAGCTCTCCAACGTATGTACATATTAAGGAGCTTATACTTGTGAGGATCGAAATCGAAACCTTTACTGCTTCACATTTTGTAAGTTTTCCCAACACGTGCACAAGTTAAACAGTGAAAACCTCAGCACGTGTCAACTGTAAAACATGACATCTAAATGGGCGGAGCCGCATCTTCCTTCCATAGACTACTCAATAACCAAAAAGTATATAAACCACACCCTTTGCTCGATTACTTTCGATTTTGTGAGTTATTTACGCGTGTCCATTCTGTAATGCATGATCTGTTTTCTAGCGTTGGATTCTTCTTTGGCGACAACAAAACATATTACGGAGTTGTAAGTTGTTTGATTATGGCATAGTAGATATTTATAATACATGGCTATTTGTAAATATTTAAAGATTTGTATTTTGAAAAAAGTGTTATTGGTTGTTTTTGCCATTTATATGTAACGTCAGCAGCTTGTATTCAGAAACAGACAGAATAGAGGAAACACTGTTCCTTTTCTGGCTCCTTTGAGCTCATATTGTCTGACTTTTTATATTTTAATATTGACACTACACTTGACCTCAGATGTGTTAGTGACCCGTGGGCGCGATGAAGACTAAAGATTTATAAGTTACGTCATCAGCTTCTGGTTCTTACTCTTTTTCCCCCCTGGGATCATATCGTGTGATTATGTATATTGTAATATTCACATTTATACTGACCTCAGAGGAGTTTATGACCCGTCGGCGTGAAGACGAAAGATTTTGAAGTCCCGGCGAAAAAAAGCTTTCAACATATTCACCGCTGGAAAATATTTCGTTATTGTTCTTCTTTTGTGTTCATGACTTTATTTTCCTTTTCCCTGGCATCAGTGACACTGTGAATATTCTAGTACAGTGTCATATTTTCAGACAACGGGAGTTGGAGATTTGTTGGCGCCAGGAGTAAACCATCTGAAATACAGCTTACTGACCTTTATACCTTACTTGAGCAAAAACAACAGTTAATGGACAGAATGCAGAACAATGTCATACATTCACCCCAGTACAGAGATCTGGGTCTAAATCCATCGTTTTTTTGCTCACCATGCCATTCCAGTTTGAACCCAGCCATATGCAAATCAGTCTTGGCCCTGTGCCTCATGGGAACAGTCCAGCCCGAACTGCCAAGCCAGGTCCTTCCTGGACTGGAAAAAAGCATCCTAGGACCGGTTTTGGGGTTTCATCCCTCTTCAGCCAGGATAGCTTGATTCCAGTGGCATGGAGAGCAGAGGACCCATGTCTGGGCATACCCGTCCCACTCGGGGTGACAAAAGCAAAAACAACAGTTGATGGACAGAATGCAGAACAATGTCATACATTCACCCCAGTACAGAGATCTGGGCCTAAATCCATCATTTTGTTGCTCACCATGACATTCTGACATTCCAGTTTGAACCCAGCCATATGCAAATCAGTCTTGACCCTGTGCCTCATGGGAACAGTCCAGCCCGAACTGCCAAGCTAGGTCCTGCCTGGACTGGGAAAAAGCATCCTAGGACCGGTTTCGGGGTTTCACCCCTCTTCAGCCAGCATAGCTTGATTCCAGTGGCATGGAGCACACGGGACCCACGTCTGGGCATACCCGTCCAACTCGGGGTGACAAAAGCAAAAACAGCAGTTGAAGGACAGAATGCAGAACAATGTCATACATTCACCCCAGTACAGAAATCTGGGCCTAAATCCATCGTTTTTTTGCTCACCATGCCATTCCAGTTTAAACCCAGGCATATGCAAATCAGTCTTGACCCTGTGCCTCATGGGAACAGTCCAGCCCGAACTGCCAAACCAGGTCCTTCATGGACTGGAAAAAAGCATCCTAGGACCGGTTTCGGGGTTTTACCCCTTTTCAGCCAGGATAGCTTGATTCCAGTGGCATGGAGAGCACGGTACCCACGTCTGGGCATACACGTCCCACTCGGGGTGACAAAAGCAAAAACAACAGTTGATGGACAGAATGCAGAACAATGTCATACATTCACTCAAGTACAGAGATCTGGGCCTAAATCCATCATTTTGTTGCTCACCATGCCATTTCAGTTTGAACCCAGCCATTTGCAAATCAGTCTTGAGTCTGTGCCTCATGGGAACAGTCCAGCCCGAACTGCCAAGCCAGGTCCGCCCTGGACTGGAAAAAAGCATCCTAGGACCAGTTTCGGGGTTTCACCCCTCTCCAGCCAGGATAGCTTGATTCCAGTGGCATGGATAGCACAGGACCCACGTCTGGGCATACACGTCCCACTCGGGGTGACAAAAGCAAAAACAACAGTTGATGGACAGAATGCAGAACAATGTCATACATTCACCCCAGTACAGAGATCTGGGCCTAGATCCATCGTTTTTCTGCTCACCATGCCATTCCAGTTTAAACCCAGTCATATGCAAATCAGTCTTGACCTTGTGCTTCATGGGAACAGTCCAGCCCGAACTGCCAAGCCAGGTCCTCAGTGGACTGGAAAAATGCATCTAGGACTGGTTTCGGGGTTTCACTCCTCTTCAGCTAGGATAGCTTGATTCCAGTGGCATGGAGAGCACGGGACCCACGTCTGGGCATACCCATCCCACTCGTGGTGACAAAAGCAAATTGTGTATCTTTTTCTTTATAACTTACTTGATCAGATATCTTTACAGTGACAATATTTTTCCAAATTGCAGTTTAAAAAAAGATTGTTTGCATAGACACTTTCTTACTGAATGCCTTTGATAAACCCTACATTTCTGAATGATATTTTGTCATTTCTCTTTTTCTCTGTTGTGGTTCCTATTCACTTCACCCTATAGAATATATAAGACCAGTAGTGTATATTACTATACTACTATCTTATATGTTCTGAAAGGAGATGTGATCTGTTAGCGGAGCAGTGAGCGACGTCTAAGCACTACGCCAGAAGTTTCCCGAGTTCTACAGAATAGAACTTGTAAAAATGTTGATTTTTTTGTTGTGGTCCTTATTCTTCTTCTCCTTTGGAATACTATAAACTCACCCTGTATATTTTAATACTGTGAGTTTATAGTACTTGAAAGGGGTTCGAGATCTATCTGTGAGAAATTAATACACATATACTACAGTTATTTCCGTTGATAACTTTCTACTTCACAGTTTGTAACACTGCTAATGTTTTATAAAATAGTAGTTGCTAAAAATAAGTTGTATACATAGTGCTTCATTTAATGTTTTGATGAAGCGTACATTTCTTTGTAATATGACGTCATTTGGGTTGAACTGTTTTTCACTTGTTATTGTTGTTGTGACCTGAGATGATGTAGTACGGGAGTGTTTCTTGTAGCACGTCTTTTCTACTTTATCTAAAAGTAACTGATGCCCTCTTATAGTAACAAGAATATGGGGCAACACTTTTACAAACCATAGGCAACAAAAAAAAGGAAGGGTGTGGCCACGCTTAAGGGATATTTTATGAATTGTGTTTTTATTTGTCACTCCTCTGATATATACAGCCACACTTTCCTAAGAAAGTATATTTGTAATTGCTTAATAAAAACTATTTCAAACCTAGACTGAAATTTTTGCAGCGCAACCACACCTACTATTTTGCTGCAAGGAAGTAGCACGCCCGCGACAGAAGTAAGCACCGCCCTATAACTATACATTATAAGTAAACATTGCTCCCGAGAAGTAGCCTACTCAGAACCTTATTTAAATGAAGATCGCAACAGCGCGCTTTGTTATTGCAACCCCCTCCTCCATATTATATTTGCTCCAAAGATATAGCGCTCCCCGTCACAAAAGTAAACACCACATTATAAGTAGATAGTGCTCCTGGGAAGTATCCCACCCGCTGACTTAATAAAAAGAAGACCGCAACACACTCTGTTATTTTTCCGCCGTGATTTGTAGGCCCCACTATTAATCTATTATCTAGTTAATAGTGTTCCCACCCTCCCCTCTACTACTTTTTTTTCCCGTACTCCTTTGAAGTGCGTCACAAAATGGCTGACAACAGTGAACTGTTCCTAGCCAATAAGAAGCAAACTTGTACTCGGAACCCTTTAGCCAATAAAATATCCATGGTGTTCCGCAGAGGGGGAGGGAATGGCTGCCAACACTTCTACCTCATTAAGATTGGGAAGGTCCTGCTTGGAACACATTAACCAATCAGATGTCCCTGATACTCCACGGAGGGGGAGGGAATCGCTGACAACACTTTTACTTTCAATGGTTCGCAGCCAATGAACATTAAGCTCTGGAAGGTCCTGCTTGGAACATGTGAGCCAATCAGATGTCCTTGCTACTCTGCGGAGGGACAGGGAATGGCTGGCAACACTTCTACATTCAATGGTTCGCAGCCAATGAACGTTAAGCTCGTTGTTGGAACAACTCAGCCAATTAAACGTTAATTTTGTTCCGCGCACAGGGACAGAACACGCCCTCCCACATAATATTAAATTTCCTCTAGCAAAGTGACACTATCCGTGATAAAAGTGAACACTGCATTATAAGTAAACATTACTGTGCATTATAGTAAAGGAAGGCCACAATACGACGCATTGTTGTTTTCCCAATATGATTTCCACACCTATTGAACATTGCCGCAATACCGTGCATCGTTGTTTTGATGACGTGATTTCCACAGCCTACGCAACATTCACACCACGTCTGTGTGCACCCTACACACTGCCTGCCGCAATACGGCATATTCTTTTCCCGACGGGATTTCCAGAGCCTACGCAACCTTGCCACAATACCGCGCACCGTTGTTCTACGGACATGATTTGCACGGCCTATGCAACATTCAATCTCCCTGCCTCTGCACCGTACAGACTGCTTAACCTAAGTCCACACTGTTCCTACTATACCCTCTTATACAATTTTTCTCTTCTTTTCCCCTACTCCTTTCAACTGAGCCACAAAATGGCTGCCAACACTTCCTAGTTTCAACTGTTCACAGCCAATTAGCCGCAAGCATCAGTCAATCGGATGTCAGAATTCTCAAATATCGATATCTGTAAATTTTGATAATTCTCGAAAACTACTGAACGAATTTACCCCATTTAAACAAAAGCGTGCTTTCTCAACCAAGACCTTTCTCCCTGCCAAATGTGGCGTAATTCCGTTCAGCAGTTTGACCTGCAGCCTTGTCTAAAGTTTCCTATGGAAATTGCATGGAGAAACATGTTTTGGGACCCCCCTTTTTTCTCAGCCCCCCCTTTACGAATCACCCCCAAACTTTCAACATAGGAGCTGATTTGAAAAAAGAATTGTTGGGGAAAATTTCGCAAAGATTCGTCAAACGACGCCAAAGCTATAAGCACATCAAAAAATGCTTTTCCAATGGAAACTTGGTCCTAACTATAACTATCTACTGCGACCACCAGTAGATAATATATATATATATATATATATATGAACCAAGTGCTCTCTCCAGGTAGATAGAAAGCACGACACAGCTGCGGGGTACAGAAAACGGCTTTATTGAATTTCTTGCGCGCGGTGTCACAGGTCCATGAAACGCTTTTGGCAGACGCGTTTCAGCCTTGATTGGCTTTCCTCAGTGCCGGTTTCATGGGCTCCTTGTTGTCCTTGGGGGTCAAACGCAGATGTTATAATGACCACTCCCTGTCAGGTGATTACTTGCCCCTCCTCCATCTCAAGGGTGTGTCAAACCTCTCGCATTCATCCTGCCAGGCGCATTGTATGCTGGAAGTTGGAGTCCTCTAGGGCTGCCTCTTAAGTAATGACGGCAAACCCAACACCAAGTGATGTCCCAATAAATATTGGATATCGGGCCCCACACCAGCTTGAGTGCCCAGGGGGATGCAAAAGCCATTAAAGGATCCCTTATCAGGCATATATATCACAATCCAAGTTGAAGTAAAAAGCGCACTCAGGATGCAGAGAATTGCCAAATTTCTTTATTCTTCGTAACGCGTTCCAACACCCACTGGTGTCTTGTTCACACGATAGTTATACTGACGAACAAGCGTGTATAAGTAAATAAACCATACAAAACATAGACGATGCACTTGCAGCTTTTTTAGTAAAAAGACCAAGCAAAACGAGCGCCATCTTAGAATGGTCACTACATAATGGAACTGGCAAGTTCTGTTTTCTTGTAATAAGATTATTGTAAGCTTGTGCTATGAAAGGCAAATACAAAATTCATACTATTATAAATCATTGTTTCGACATAATTGTTGTATTAGCTGTAATCCTGTGTCACATAATTCATGAATCGAAAGCACATTATATAAGCGACTAGTGCGTAATAAATGACACGATCTACCCATAATTTCATGAAAGATGGTTGGAAATTTAGTAGGATATTTGGTATTAACATCAACTCAGTTTGGGTGAATGCGGACTAGTGCCTTCAGTCCTCCTTATTAATTTAACATGGTCACAGAGAAGTATTTTGTATGCCCTTCCTCGCATTTGTAAGTTCCAGATCTATAATCATGTTTAAATAACTCTGCAATGTGCATTTACTAAGTATAAAGTGAAAACCTTGTATAAGGATTTTTTCAATATCCATAAAGAAAATGTGTAAATAAGTGCCAACACCAAATTCGAGAGAAAAAAAATCACTTCTCTTATAAATAAGCAGGGATGAAAGAGAACCCATAAGCTTTTTCGAGCCAAAAAGTTTGGGAGTCCCTTCTTGAACCCTGTAACAAAACAAGTTAAAAAACCTTGTTAAAAGATATATACATTGTTTGTCTTTTTCATCTTATACACAGTTCAGAAAAATAGACACAACAAAAAAAGTTTGCATTTCACTTCAATTACAAAATTCCCCCCAAAAAGTTTCAGTAATCATGAAGGTGAGTTGCCAACTCTTTATCTAAATTATGGCCCCCCGGGGAACGGGTTTCTAATTCCATAATCCATTTTGATTCTTTCTTTCTCAAAGTTAGTTCTCTATTGCCACCCCTTTTGCCCATATTGACCTGTTCGATGGCATAAAATTTCAATAGAGCATTGTTTGACTGATGTTTTTCTTGGAAATGGCGGGCAATAGGATAATGTAAATCCCCATTTGTGATGGCCCTAAGATGTTCCTGTACCCGTTTTTTGACCATACATACGGTACTCCCCACATATCTTAATTTGCAGGGGCACTCGAGTACATATATGGCAAAATTGGTACTGCATGTTAGAAACTGTGTGATAGTATAGTTTCTTTTTCCAGGTATTGTTATATCTTTCACCATCTTGCTGGTTCTGCATGCTCTACAATGTCCACAAGGGTAAAAACCTTTCAAATTGTGGACATTGTGGCTGCTGCTTTCAGATATGTCCCCTTTGATGAGAATATATCTGAGGTTCCTGCCTCTGCGATAGGTTATTTTTGGCCGATCATCAATTTGTGGACCAATAATTGGATCAGATTTCAGTATGTTCCAATTATCAGCCAACAGCTTGCGTATTTTTTTCGAATCTTTATTGAAAGTGGTAATCATTCTGGATTCCACTTCTTTGGAAGTAGTGATCTCCTTATCTCCCAGGATGTCAGCCCTATTGATATCTTTGACTTTATTAATCGCTTTATTCAATACCCACAATGAGTAACCTCGATCTTTGAATCTGGTAATCATTCTGTTTTGTTCAAGTTCGAATGATTCTGTGGTACTGCAGTTTCTTTTTGCCCTCAGTAACTCACCGTAGGGTATACTCCATTTGAGTGCCTCCGGATGAGCACTGAGGGCATGAAGTAAGCTGTTTCCTGCTGTTGTTTTCCTATGGAGACTTGTGGTTAGTCTCCCTCCACATATGGTTACCTGGGTATCAAGAAATTCGATATCAACATAACTCATTGTTGATGTGAGTTTGATATTGTATGGATTGTTGTTAAGTTGTTCAATGAAGGTCTTAGCCTCTTCTTCTGATCCTCTCCATATAATAAAAAGATCATCAATATAGCGGATCCATACTTTGACTAGACTGAAAAATTTAGTGAAATTTTGTTCACTGCGAATCTCCTCCTCCCACTTCCCAAGAAAGAGGTTCGCGAAACTTGGCGCGAAGCTTGAACCCATCGCGGTGCCACGCACCTGCCTGTAGAGATCGTTATTGAACAAAAAAATATTGTTCTTAAGACAAATCTTCATCATCTCTACAAGCATGTGCGTGTGCTCCAAATATGAGATATCTCTCTGTTGGAGAAAATGGAAACACGCCTGAATTCCCTGATCGTGATCTATTATAGTGTAGAGGGAACTCACATCCATGGTAATGAGAATCAAACCCTGTTCCCATACAATTTTGTCCATTTTATTAAGGAAATCCTTTGTATCCTTAATGTATGATGGTAGAGATGTCACGTATTCACTAAGGAAGAAATCAATATATTTGGATAGATTTTCATTAATGCTAACCATAGAAGAAACAATGGGTCTCCCTGGTGGTATAGTGGGATTTTTATGTATTTTTGGCAACAGATATAAAATGGGCAGTTTAGGGTAATCTTTCTTAAGGTAACAATATTCTTGCCATGTAATTAACCCTTCCCTTTGCCACTTTGTGAGTTTGTCCCATGTATCTGTTATACTGAAATTGTATTCACTGGTGTTGCTTCTACAGTAAAAAGTTGTGTCATCCAATTGTTTGGTTGCTTCATCAATATACATTCCTCTCCCCCATAACACAATATTGCCCCCTTTGTCAGAGGGTCTGATGATTACATCTCTGTCTTCAGCTAGAGAAACAATAAAGTTACGTTGTGTTTTGGATAAGTTAGAATGAATAAAGTTGTTTCTAGTCTGTTTGTGTTTGTGTTTTATTAATTCTTTAGTCACAACCTCATGAAACGTATCGATTGCATCATGGGGCATCACGGGCAAGAAGACAGATTTAGGCCTCAAAGATGTACATGCTGCCCTATCCATAATCATATCATCACGTTCTTGAGCATTTCTTTCAAGTTCTCTAACAGCAGGTATATCTCCTAACTCATAGACAGTGTTCAGTGTCTCTAAGTCCCCTACTGTTAACTTGGGTGCATATGATTCTACTTGTATATCATCGTTGTTTTTCTTGCCATATACATTGTGCCATTTTCTAAGTTTAAGTTTTCGTATAAACTTGAATATGTCAACTCTGGTGTTTGTATAATTGAAGAGTTCTGTTGGACAGAAAGACAAACCTAAACAAAGAGTTGATTTCTCAGCCTCACTTAGCGATCTTGAAGATAGATTTACAATAGTTTTATTTACCATTGATATATCCATTATTGTTGTCCTTTCCTGTAGCCCCCCTTTCTTCTGGTTCCCATGGGCTTTGGATTTATTAGATCTTTGTCTTGCTTTGAGTCTTCTTCTCTTTGAACGCCCCTGCCTCTTGATCTTTCTCGTGTTCTTCCTCGGCTTCGGGCTGTCTTTGGTGTCATATTCTTGTTCCTGATTTCTTCCTGGTCTGTGCGGGATCGTAGTACTCGGAACTCGTCTAAAAAAGTAGCCGGTTTCTTAGTTATTTCTACATCTGATATGGAGCTTGTTGTTGCAATAGAGGCATCAGTGTCCGAGTCATCCACTTGGGTACATTCTTGCTGCTCATCTTCCTGTCGTATTGGTTCGCTGGCATATTGTGCATTGGAATTATCTTGTTTGTATAAATGGTCATATTTAGGGCTGTATGTTAAAATGCGGCCACACTCATAGTCCCCACAGTCCCTATGGAGTTTTCTTTATTTGCGATATTTTATATCGTTTTCATATTTAATCAGTCTTCCTTTCAGATCTTCCTTGAATTTTGTAATACTGTCTTGTTCTGTACTTGTTTTAAGTTCCTCTTCGATTTCAGATATTTCTTTTAATATATTGTTACGGTCTTCCCAGGCACATTTAATTAATATGCACAACATGTTTTTAGAGCTGGCTGCCGAATTCATCACCCATTCCTGCAGCATATTTGGATTTTGAGACTCGTGTGATGGTGTAATATATATTCGTAAACCTCGAGGAAACATGTTTTTGTTCCACATAATCCTGTAAGCTGGTTGCCTCCCACCACTTGGAAGACTCTTGTTTCCTCAATTTTTCGTATCGGCGTAGTTTGATGTTTAGTACATTCACTTCAGATTTTGCACTCGTGGAGCCAATGTCCTTAGTTTTCCCCGGGGCCCGCGCAAAAAGAGTTTGCGCTTCTCTGCATCTTTCGTCATCGTTGTCCATTGTTACAAAACTGTGTGAGAATTTGTGTAAGTCTACAATATTACACACATCTGAGGAATATTGCGGTTCAGAGCCCTTCTTCCGCTTGTTCCTGAAAAAATGGTTTATTCTCTGTACTCCCCCGTCTTAGTGTAGACGGTTCCCGATGCCACTTGATGCTGCGAAAACCTGAGTTCGAAGAAAATTGAATGCGGGTGCGTACTCTTGGCATTGCCCGAAAACACGTACGGGCCTGTTTTTTTGATTTATCCAAAAACTTGAATATTATACCCATAAGCGGGAAGTCGTGAAGAGTACGCACCCGCATTTAGTTTTCTTCGAACTCAGGTTTTCGCAGTCGAGGACGCGCACAACAACAGGTAGCTGGGACAAAGGCTCTTTATTAACGTGTGCAGCTTGTCATTATATTCGGATTCGTTGCAATGCCTGACGCGTTTCGGGCCAACCTCGGCCCTTGTTCACAGGCTGTGGCAGGAAACAAAGAAGGCTTCAAAGTCGCCAACAACCCAGCATAGATTTAACTTGGCGCCCCTCGTTGAGCTCTCGCAGGTGAGTTCGTTTTTGTAAAACTGCATGCTGGGATGTGTAGTCCAGAAGCATCCTCGATTTCCTGTAGATTAACAAAGAATTCATTTCAGGGAAAATTCTTCATGCAATGCCCACCAGTGGGCTCCCAAACACAAAAGGCAAGCTGCTTCCCTGTTGTTGCTGCAGCGGGGCGATGAACAGTTCGGTGCCCCTGCAGCTCCATTCAAAATTGTGTGGCGGCAGCGTACCTCACGGCGGGACAGCCGTAAATATAGAAACAGGTTTTGTCCAAAGAGTCGAGGACGCGCACAACAACAGGTAGCTGGGACAAAGGCTCTTTATTAACGCGTGCAGCTTGTCATTATATTCGGATTCGTTGCAATGCCTGACGCGTTTCGGGCCAACCTCGGCCCTTGTTCACAGGCTGTGGCAGGAAACAAAGAAGGCTTCAAAGTCGCCAACAACCCAGCATAGATTTAACTTGGCGCCCCTCGTTGAGCTCTCGCAGGTGAGTTCGTTTTTGTAAAACTGCATGCTGGGATGTGTAGTCCAGAAGCATCCTCGATTTCCTGTAGATTAACAAAGAATACATTTCAGGGAAAATTCTTCATGCAATGCCCACCAGTGGGCTCCCAAACACAAAAGGCAAGCTGCTTCCCTGTTGTTGCTGCAGCGGGGCGATGAACAGTTCGGTGCCCCTGCAGCTCCATTCAAAATTGTGTGGCGGCAGCGTACCTCACGGCGGGACAGCCGTAAATATAGAAACAGGTTTTGTCCAAAGAGTCGAGGACGCGCACAACAACAGGTAGCTGGGACAAAGGCTCTTTATTAACGCGTGCAGCTTGTCATTATATTCGGATTCGTTGCAATGCCTGACGCGTTTCGGGCCAACCTCGGCCCTTGTTCACAGGCTGTGGCAGGAAACAAAGAAGGCTTCAAAGTCGCCAACAACCCAGCATAGATTTAACTTGGCGCCCCTCGTTGAGCTCTCGCAGGTGAGTTCGTTTTTGTAAAACTGCATGCTGGGATGTGTAGTCCAGAAGCATCCTCGATTTCCTGTAGATTAACAAAGAATACATTTCAGGGAAAATTCTTCATGCAATGCCCACCAGTGGGCTCCCAAACACAAAAGGCAAGCTGCTTCCCTGTTGTTGCTGCAGCGGGGCGATGAACAGTTCGGTGCCCCTGCAGCTCCATTCAAAATTGTGTGGCGGCAGCGTACCTCACGGCGGGACAGCCGTAAATATAGAAACAGGTTTTGTCCAAAGAGTCGAGGACGTGCACAACAACAGGTAGCTGGGACAAAGGCTCTTTATTAACGCGTGCAGCTTGTCATTATATTCGGATTCGTTGCAATGCCTGACGCGTTTCGGGCCAACCTCGGCCCTTGTTCACAGGCTGTGGCAGGAAACAAAGAAGGCTTCAAAGTCGCCAACAACCCAGCATAGATTTAACTTGGCGCCCCTCGTTGAGCTCTCGCAGGTGAGTTCGTTTTTGATCAAGGGCAGATGGCTGCCTGAAACGCGTTTGGCCTTACATGAAGCACGAGAGGATAAAGCTGTTCTGTGTTGCCAACCCGCACATTAAAGGAGTTGAAACTCTCTTGTTTGGGGCATTTCTTCAGGGGGCAACCTTGTGGAACTTTGTGTAGCGGCTGGCCCGGCCGCGGAGATGCCCAGCTGCTCCTCGAGCGGACCGCCAGCGTTGGATTTTCCTACGCTGCCTGGGACAGAGAGTCCGGTGTGTGGGAGCTGAAAGGCAACGGAGGCAAGACTTTACCCCATCGAGCAACCCACTGGGGTAACAGACTTTGTTTTACTTTAAATCTCGACGGCACCCACTGTGGTTTAATACTGGGGAACTACACGGACCAGAATGCCTTGTGGCCACGCCCACTGGGGTGGGTCCCTATATCAGGTGTTCCTCATTGCCTGCCGGGGTTTTTGAACTTGCCAGTGATCAAGGGCAGATGGCTGCCCGAAACGCGTTTGGCCTTACATGAAGCACGAGAGGATAAAGCTGTTCTGTGTTGCCAACCCGCACATTAAAGGAGTTGAAACTCTCTTGTTTGGGGCATTTCTTCAGGGGGCAACCTTGTGGAACTTTGTGTAGCGGCTGGCCCGGCCGTGGAGATGCCCAGCTGCTCCTCGAGCGGACCGCCAGCGTTGGATTTTCCTACGCTGCCTGGGACAGAGAGTCCGGTGTGTGGGAGCTGAAAGGCAACGGAGGCAAGACTTTCCCCCATCGAGCAACCCACTGGGGTAACAGACTTTGTTTTACTTTAAATCTTGATGGCACCCACTGTGGTTTAATACTGGGGAACTACACGGACCAGAATGCCTTGTGGCCACGCCCACTGGGGTGGGTCCCTGTATCAGGTGTTCCTCATTGCCTGCCGGGGTTTTTGAACTTGCCAGTGATCAAGGGCAGATGGCTGCCTGAAACGCGTTTGGCCTTACATGAAGCACGAGAGGATAAAGCTGTTCTGTGTTGCCAACCCGCACATTAAAGGAGTTGAAACTCTCTTGTTTGGGGCATTTCTTCAGGGGGCAACCTTGTGGAACTTTGTGTAGCGGCTGGCCCGGCCGCGGAGATGCCCAGCTGCTCCTCGAGCGGACCGCCAGCGTTGGATTTTCCTACGCTGCCTGGGACAGAGAGTCCGGTGTGTGGGAGCTGAAAGGCAACGGAGGCAAGACTTTCCCCCATCGAGCAACCCACTGGGGTAACAGACTTTGTTTTACTTTAAATCTCGACGGCACCCACTGTGGTTTAATACTGGGGAACTACACGGACCAGAATGCCTTGTGGCCACGCCCACTGGGGTGGGTCCCTATATCAGGTGTTCCTCATTGCCTGCCGGGGTTTTTGAACTTGCCAGTGATCAAGGGCAGATGGCTGCCCGAAACGCGTTTGGCCTTACATGAAGCACGAGAGGATAAAGCTGTTCTGTGTTGCCAACCCGCACATTAAAGGAGTTGAAACTCTCTTGTTTGGGGCATTTCTTCAGGGGGCAACCTTGTGGAACTTTGTGTAGCGGCTGGCCCGGCAGCGGAGATGCCCAGCTGCTCCTCGAGCGGACCGCCAGCGTTGGATTTTCCTACGCTGCCTGGGACAGAAAGTCCGGTGTGTGGGAGCTGAAAGGCAACGGAGGCAAGACTTTCCCCCATCGAGCAACCCACTGGGGTAACAGACTTTGTTTTACTTTAAATCTCGACAGCACCCACTGTGGTTTAATACTGGGGAACTACACGGACCAGAATGCCTTGTGGCCACGCCCACTGGGGTGGGTCCCTATATCAGGTGTTCCTCATTGCCTGCCGGGGTTTTTGAACTTGCCAGTGATCAAGGGCAGATGGCTGCCCGAAACGCGTTTGGCCTTACATGAAGCACGAGAGGATAAAGCTGTTCTGTGTTGCCAACCCGCACATTAAAGGAGTTGAAACTCTCTTGTTTGGGGCATTTCTTCAGGGGGCAACCTTGTGGAACTTTGTGTAGCGGCTGGCCCGGCAGCGGAGATGCCCAGCTGCTCCTCGAGCGGACCGCCAGCGTTGGATTTTCCTACGCTGCCTGGGACAGAAAGTCCGGTGTGTGGGAGCTGAAAGGCAACGGAGGCAAGACTTTCCCCCATCGAGCAACCCACTGGGGTAACAGACTTTGTTTTACTTTAAATCTCAACAGCACCCACTGTGGTTTAATACTGGGGAACTACACGGACCAGAATGCCTTGTGGCCACGCCCACTGGGGTGGGTCCCTATATCAGGTGTTCCTCATTGCCTGCCGGGGTTTTTGAACTTGCCAGTGATCAAGGGCAGATGGCTGCCCGAAACGCGTTTGGCCTTACATGAAGCACGAGAGGATAAAGCTGTTCTGTGTTGCCAACCCGCACATTAAAGGAGTTGAAACTCTCTTGTTTGGGGCATTTCTTCAGGGGGCAACCTTGTGGAACTTTGTGTAGCGGCTGGCCCGGCCGCGGAGATGCCCAGCTGCTCCTCGAGCGGACCGCCAGCGTTGGATTTTCCTACGCTGCCTGGGACAGAGAGTCCGGTGTGTGGGAGCTGAAAGGCAACGGAGGCAAGACTTTCCCCCATCGAGCAACCCACTGGGGTAACAGACTTTGTTTTACTTTAAATCTCGACGGCACCCACTGTGGTTTAATACTGGGGAACTACACAGACCAGAATGCGTTGTGGCCACGCCCACTGGGTGGGTCCCTATATCAGGTGTTCCTCATTGCCTGCCGGGGTTTTTGAACTTGCCAGTGATCAAGGGCAGATGGCTGCCCGAAACGCGTTTGGCCTTACATGAAGCACGAGAGGATAAAGCTGTTCTGTGTTGCCAACCCGCACATTAAAGGAGTTGAAACTCTCTTGTTTGGGGCATTTCTTCAGGGGGCAACCTTGTGGAACTTTGTGTAGCGGCTGGCCCGGCCGCGGAGATGCCCAGCTGCTCCTCGAGCGGACCGCCAGCGTCGGATTTTCCTACACTGCCTGGGACAGAGAGTCCGGTGTGTGGGAGCTGAAAGGCAACGGAGGCAAGACTTTCCCCCATCGAGCAACCCACTGGGGTAACAGACTTTGTTTTACTTTAAATCTCGACGGCACCCACTGTGGTTTAATACTGGGGAACTACACGGACCAGAATGCCTTGTGGCCACGCCCACTGGGGTGGGTCCCTATATCAGGTGTTCCTCATTGCCTGCCGGGGTTTTTGAACTTGCCAGTGATCAAGGGCAGATGGCTGCCCGAAACGCGTTTGGCCTTACATGAAGCACAAGAGGATAAAGCTGTTCTGTGTTGCCAACCCGCACATTAAAGGAGTTGAAACTCTCTTGTTTGGGGCATTTCTTCAGGGGGCAACCTTGTGGAACTTTGTGTAGCGGCTGGCCCGGCCGCGGAGATGCCCAGCTGCTACTCGAGCGGACCGCCAGCGTCGGATTTTCCTACGCTGCCTGGGACAGAGAGTCCGGTGTGTGGGAGCTGAAAGGCAACGGAGGCAAGACTTTCCCCCATCGAGCAACCCACTGGGGTAACAGACTTTGTTTTACTTTAAATCTCGACGGCACCCACTGTGGTTTAATACTGGGGAACTACACGGACCAGAATGCCTTGTGGCCACGCCCACTGGGGTGGGTCCCTATATCAGGTGTTCCTCATTGCCTGCCGGGGTTTTTGAACTTGCCAGTGATCAAGGGCAGATGGCTGCCCGAAACGCGTTTGGCCTTACATGAAGCACGAGAGGATAAAGCTGTTCTGTGTTGCCAACCCGCACATTAAAGGAGTTGAAACTCTCTTGTTTGGGGCATTTCTTCAGGGGGCAACCTTGTGGAACTATATATATATATATATTTAACAAATCCAGTTGGCCGCACACTGCTTGTCACACCAGCAAGTTGCCCCAAGGAACTCTGGTTGATGTAGTGGCGACGGCGAGTACGCCTATGCCACAGTGTTTGAAAAAAGTATGTGTCGCATTAGCCATCCCTGGACACGTGTTTCGAGGTAGTTGCCTCTCGTCAGCAGGGAGTAGGTAAGTGTAAAGGGGTGCCGCGTGGACTGCCAATAACGTAAAAACAGGTATGCGACACATACTTTTTTCAAACATACATACATTTTAAAAAATATATACAAAAAGGTTTGGTTGATTTGTTGTTGATTATTTGTAACAAAAAATATACACAAATGTTGCAAAAGTAATGAAAAAAATGTGTAAATATAAAAATATAATGTATGAAAAGAAAGATTATTATGTATAAAGCTGTATTTCCGGTTCAAGTTATAAATTAATATTATTTAAAAATATACGAATATTTAAGGGATGATTAGCATGCAGCTGTAAAAGCCTCCGACCCTTCATCGGAGCCTTTGAAGCTGCTTCGTAATATGCCTGTAAGATTACTTTATGAGTGCCTCATTTTCATGAAAGCGGTCGTAATGGAATTCAAATGGTCATTCAGGCTAACTTAGAGGCGGTAACAAATAATTATGACAATTCTGTATTGGACACCCGTCCAAGTGAGGTATCATTTTACTCGGAAGACTGAGAAAGACGCTGTGTGGTAGGACATTTGTGCCAGCATGGTGATCACACACAAAATATGTGGAAAATTTGATTTTTAAAACTAAAATTGAGGTTTGCATGGATTTCAGGTCAGGAATATTTTTTGGGGGATACACGCAAGCCATACCTCCATGTACTCGCACAGATGTCTAGTTTTCAGAAACGTTTAGTTTTATAAAATGTATAAATTTGCTAGGTTTCGCTAGGTGCAGGCAGAGCTAGGATTCAAAATCCAAAGCTTGGCACTTGGAAAAATAAGGGTCAGTTTTCCAAAATGTGGTGTGTCTACGTTGCATTTTGGGACATTTCCTGCTGCAGGCACTAGGCCGACACACACAAGTCAGCTACCGTTTTTATCAGGAGAATTGTGGAATACAGGGTGGGTAGAATTTTGTGGGTCAAGGCAGATTCAGGAACTTTCCATCCCAGAAATAAGAGGAAAATGTGTTTAATTTTTTAGAAGTTTGAGGTTTGCAAGGGATTCTGGGACACAGAACCTGAAGAGAGCCACAGAAGTGACCCCATACTGGATTTCACTTGGGGGATCATTAGTATGTCGTAACGTTCGACACCGCCAAGCCTGCAGTGGCGACCGCCACCACATCGTAACGACTGAAACCACCCGTCATATTACAACGGCGGGGGCTTCCCAGAGGATGCAAAGTACGTCTGCCGCTTTTCTGCCATCCCGCAATCATTCCAAATGCCAACTGGGCAGAATTGGCCCCTAATATGGAGGAGGTCCCTAGCAGGCACCACCGTCCATATTAGGATGGTGTAATTAGAACACCGCCATGGAAAGGCTGTCGGGATTTGCTTTGGGGTCCTGGGGGTTTGAGGGGTGGGGGGCTGCACTTGGGGGCTACCTATGGTACCCCCTTCATTGTCATCTAGAAGGTGGCAGGCACCAAGAGGTGCCTGCTACGTTGTGCATGGCAATGCACGACATGCCACTTTGGCTTTGCGGCGGGTGCTGCTTACAGAAGATGTGCAAAACACACTGCTTCTAAAATCTATATTTTGTTTAAGAAATATTTGGCTTTCTTTTGTACCTATATTTATCTGTTTATATTTACCAAATGAATTGCGATAAACACAGTACACAATGAAACAAGTAGAAGATGCAGCTCAGTTTTTGGATCTGTGTTCCGCGGGTTGTTGGTGAACCTATAAGTCCTACATATCCCAAAAAAAGAAGGGTTAGGCAGATTAAAATGTTATATTATTTGGCATACTTTACATTACAGGTGAAAACATTGACACAAATGGCTATTTTTTTTTCGACATTAGTGCAATATTTTCTATTATCAAATGTAAATTTGTATATGAAATCATTAAAGGATTTAGACAAATGTCCCCATTACTTAATTCATAATTTTGTCTACTTTTCAGAAATGTCTAGTTTTAGGGGCTCCATTTTTGTTTTGAAAACCCATTCCTACCACAGTAAAATTTAAAAACTTCAAAGAAAATGTAAATTACTGTCAAAAGTTTAATTGCCCCTGAAATCAGAGATGATGAAGATTTTATCACCACAAGCACATTGTTGATGCCATTTACAGGAAACACACCAGACGCTTTCGAATGTATAAGTTTTTTATTTAAAAAGGCAAAAAATTTAAATATTAAGAAAATGTATGGGTACCTTCCAGGGGAAATAAAAAACCCTGCGTACCTTTCGAATACTGCGGTTGTTGGGAAAAAGGGGAAAAAATTAACATTGATACCTTATGTGGACAAAAAGTTAAAAGGGCCTAAGTGCGAAATAACACAAAAATAAAAAAAAGAAGGATGAGCACAGGGGGGTGGGGAAAGGCCCTATTGTATTTATGTATAAATATATACATATTTTTTGGAAAAATTATGGCATTATTCAAACACGAATAAACTCCTTTTTTAAAAATCTAAAAATACTTTAAATAACAAAAATTTTGGGAAAAGAAAAATGTTCAAATGCCTGATGCATATGCTACATATGAAAATATATTCAAAAGTATTGCTTAAAAAAATAAAGGTTTGACTACTTTACCCATGCCATAACAGTTTTCGGTCAGGTAGGTAAAATAGCTGCAGCGCTTTAGGGGAGGCATAGACTTATGGCCAGGCACCAACAAGCATGAGACGTAGGGGGAGCACATACCGATGAGGGAGCACAGCTCGATAGAATAATGCTATAATTGTCAGCTCCCCTATGACGTAGGGGGAGCACATACCGATGGGGGAGCGCAGCTCCTTAGAACACCGGCAGTACGCAGATCTGTGTGTCAACCGTGCTGTTTTACTGGTTTTGCCGAGGGTAATCCACCGGAGTCAATATTTTTCTACAAATGAACCTTCTCTGGAGCTGGAGGCCGGACTGGGCCCTCACTGAGCCCCCACCACTCGCAGGATCAGTGGCTTTAGCTTCAGGTGGTAAATGTCAGCTAATACCACCCTGTCAGAATAAAAAACTATGGTAAACGTACACTGCAATCCATGCCTGAGTTTTCAATTCAGGTAAAAAATAAAAAAGTAAACAATAGATGCAGAAGAGAAGACTAATTAAGAGAAAAAAATAACAAATTGATTTTGTCCCTGCTCAAACACACAGTTTAAAGGACTAATGAGAACAAATGTCCCTTCTCGGTGCTACAGATTATCTGTTTTAAAAGCAGGCAAGCCCATCAAGCAAATAACTTTTAATTACAGTTTGTGAACAGCAATTGGACTGTACTGTCTGATAATATGTGATTGCATCATGGCCGTCGTGAAGGTGCACTAGATATAAAGTGCAAAGCCCCAGGTCCAACGCAGCAAGGAGTAAGAACCATAGAGGGGCCTTGAGCCATGACTTGTAAAACTGCTTTTGATGTCAGTAAATTGTTGTGAGAACTTCAAGAAAATGTCTCTGGGCATCAAAGTGTAACAGGCCACGGCCTGAAGCAACCACTATAGGTCCAACTTCTTGCAGCACCGAGCACATACAGAGGGCGGGCATCCTTGAAATCCACATTGTTTTGACTGCCCTGGAATTATCAGCAGACGCACAATTGCTAATTTCAATGAGGAGAAACTGTGAGAATTATTCTAGGCAACTCGTAATCTTGGTTCACTATTCCAGGCCTCTAAAACTAGCACATCAATGGTTGTATGACAGAACAGCGCAGGCCATTACCATGCAAACCTTTACAATGCATCCATTACAATACAAATGTCTTTACCATGCATGCCTTTACCACACAGAGTTTTACCATGCATATGCCTTTACCAAGCATGCCTTTACAGCAAACATTTATGCTGTTTGCTATGGCTTGGCGGGAGCTTTACCACTCCCGCCAAGCCATAGCAAACTGTGCTCCGCTTCTAGCAAGGAAGAGCATAGAAAATGCTCTCGCTTACTAGAAGTGGAGCACAATTGCTTTTACAAATTGTGGAACTTTTTTGGGTCCAGCAGAATATCTTATCATTCAAAATCATATACTTTTCTCATGTAGTTCCGTTATTTGACACAATGCACAGACTCCAACAACATGTTTCATGGAAATTCCTTTATTTATATATATATTCATCTTCTTAATTTTAATAGAAGAATTATTTTCTTTTTATAAATATAATTCAAATGTAGCCAACACGTTTAATCAGTAGAATTTTTCAGGGCTACAACAACATACATAAATACAGCTCCATTAATTAAAACTTTTATATAAAACGACATTAAATGATTTTGAATGCTAAAATATTGTACTGGACCAAAAAAAGTTCTACAATTTGTATAAGTAAAGTCCTGAAGCTTTCTTAGAAAAAAGGGGGCGAAAGGGGTTGATTTCCCTGGTCCGTGCACTATTGTTGTTTATTGTAACTTGGTATCCACAGAGTGATAGATGCAATAGCGAATTGTCTCAGCCTCTTTTTGTAAATACACATTGCTTTTACACAGAGGAAGCTGCATGCTATGACCACCACCTCCCCAGAGCAAAATTGAAGCAAGGGGGTGGCACTCATGAAGCCATAGATGGCCCTGTGGACCGCAACCCCCAGGGCCGGCTCCTGCTATGTCCCAGGATTCCCACCCCAGGGACATAGCTGTTTGCTATGGCTTGGGAGTCGCTTTACCACTCCCGCCAAATTTGCTCTCTCTTACTCAAAGGGGAGCACAATTGCTTTCACACACAGGGAGCTGCATGTTTGCAGCTCCCTATTGGTAAAACAATGTTGGCTCCCTAAGGAGAAGAGGAGCGGGCAGGGATCACAGGGGTGCTCAGGCTTCCCCTGGGGTCCCCAAGAGTGGAAAGTGGGTGCCTGGGGTGGGGCCAGGGCACCCACAGTAGAGGCTGAGCCCCCAGGAGGCTCGCCCCGGTGGACTGGGTCCCCGGGACCAAAATCAGCCCCCCCTCCTCAGTCCAATTATGGCCCTGGGGACCCCATCCCCAGGGGCCGGCCTTTCCATTTTTTAATGTTTTTCATTACAGGGGAGGGGGGCCGCGTTGCCTCCCTCCCGGGCCACTTCTGGCACCGGGGACCCCATCCCCAGGGGACGGCCTTTTGCGTTGGGAACCGTGGGGGGGAGCCCCAATGCCCCCCCGGTCCCACCGGCTCCCCGCCTCCTGCGGGAGCCAGCATTGCTTTTGCACAAGAGGAGCTGCTAACATGCAGCTCCCCTTGTGCAAAAGCAATTCTTCCTTGGTTTTTGGACACAAGAGCGTCCAAAAACTAAAGCAGTGTTTGCTATGACATGGCGGGAGACGTGCTCCCGCTCTGCCATAGCAAACAGCAAAGTCCCGGGGGTGGGCACCCCGGACATTGCAGGAGCCGGCCCTGGGGGTGGCAGTCCCCAGGGCCATCGAGGGCTCCCTCCATTTGTAAAGCACCGGGGAGGTGGTCATCCCCGGGGCGGTGGTGGTCTCCCGGGCAGTGTGGGGGGAGCAGGAGCTCCCCCACACCTATTTTCTATTAATTTAAGCCCCGGGAAGGTGGCGGTCCCCGGGGCTGCCGGGGGCCATGTGCCCGCTGTGCATAATTAAATAAAGCCCCAGGGAGGTGGTGGTCCCAGGGGCTTGGGGGGCCTGGGAGCCCCCCCACATTCAATTAAAGAAACCCTGGGGAGGTGGTGGCCCCCTGGGCTCAGGGGGGGGCGCGTGCCCCTTGCACAAAATTACCAGAGGCCCAGGGGGGTACACCATTTAAAAAAAAGGTCTCTTCTGAACCTAGAGCCACCTTTTTGCCAGATTTGGTGTAATTCCGTTTAGCAGTTCGGGCAGTAGCCTGTTCCAATTTTTCCCATTGAAATTAACATGGGGAAAACACGTTATGGGACCCCCCGTTTTCTCGCCCCTCGCATGACGAATCATCCCAAAACTTTCACGACAGGAGATGACTGGAGCGCCCCATTATTTTTCAAAAGTTCGCGAAGATTCGTCAAACGGCGCCAAAGTTATTGGCACAAGAATAAACGCTTTTTGAATAGAAACAAGGTCCTAGCTATAACTACCTACTGACAACCGCCAATAGGTAATATACATATACATATATATATATATATATATATATATATATATATATATATATATATATATATATATATATATATATGCAAATGATTTCCGCAAGTCTCCTGCCTCTTGACTGCGGCGGGCTCACAGCAAGGTTGCGTGCCTCCTTACATCCATCCGTGGTATTTCAATAAACAAGACCAATGCTGAGCCCAATTCCTTTTGGAGTCAATGCTTATTTAACAGAGAAAAAATGCCAGACGCGTTTCGAAGCAGCCGCTCCATGGCCATGGGTCAGAGTACATTTGTTACCACAATCAACATATAGTGCACAATAGTGAACATGGAAGTAGGACTACAGTATAATCATTGTTTCTCAACAGAAATGGCATCCATTTTCTAATGGTCTTAACAATACTTGGATACTCCATGGAGCACTATTAACAATGGCTATATATATATATATATATATATATATTACCTACTGGCGGTCGCCAGTAGGTAGTTATAGTTAGGACCCTGTTTCCATAGGAAAAACGCAACATTCTATTTTGAATAACTTTGGCGCCGGTCGACGAATCCTCGCGAAATTTTCAAAACTAATGGGGCGCTACGCTCCGCTCCTACCCTGAAAGTCTCGGGGGGATTCGTCAAGCGGGGGCTGAGAAAAAAGGGGGGTCCCAAAACGCGTTTTCCCCATGCATTTTTCCATAGGACCTTTAGACACAGCTACAGCCCGAACGGCTGAACAGAGTTACTTGAAATTTGGCAGAGAGGTAGTCTACAGGTCAAGGAAGTGCCTTTTGTAGGTCTGGTGTAAATCTGTTCAGTATATATATCTGTGGCAGCTTACCGTGCGCTTACCGTGCGCTTACGGTAAGCTTACCGTACGCGTACGGTGCCGTGCGCGAGCGCGATTCTGATTGGCTGTTAGATCTTAGTCAACATTCGAATCGGTCGAAACCAGGAAATGGCGGCCGCCATTTTCTCTCTCGCACTCTGAGGGGGGGAGGAAAAACAAAGTTGGATATCAGGAAAAGGGGCAAGCTAGACAGCTCCTAACCACCTAGCCTTGGTTAGGGTGTCCCAAAAGAACCCCCAAGGGCAAAAATTCTTTTTTTTTTTTAAAAAAAACGCCGATTGCGCTTACCGTACGCGTACGGTAAAAAATAATTAAAAAAACAAAAATATACTCAATTTCCCCCCCCCCCGTGTGCCAAAGGTGCCTGCAGAGCACCTTTTGTGCATGGCATTTCGAGATATTGAACATTTAATAGTTAACCTTTCACAACGAAGCGCATAATATGTCCTCCGTGTGCGGACGGTGCGCGAAGCGCATCGTGCGTACATGGCCCATCCAGCGTAACGTGGGCACGCGGTGCATGTATCGCACCGCGTGCCCACCGTGCGCGCACGGAACGAACTGCGTGAAGTGGGCGCGCACGCCACGAACGGCGTAAAGTAACTTAGCATTTAAAAAACCGTACAAATTCACTGAAAAAACCATAGGTTTCACACACGTTATAGTTAGGAATTAGCATTTAAAAAACCTTGCAAATTCACTGAAAAAACCATAGGTTTCACACACGTTATAGTTAGCGGACATTTCACTCATAAAAAACCAATGAAATTCCCCCGTTATAGTTAGTGCAGGCAACTATAACTCACGCGACCGCAATCCTCTGCTGATGCTAATACTGTATTTAGACACTTATTTGCCCATGTCTTCTTCCATTAAATTTTAGCTATACATATATTGCAAATATTTTTTTTTCATAAAGACACATATGTCATCAGCAGAGGATTGCGGTCGCGTGAGTTATAGTTGCCTGCACTAACTATAACGGGGGAATTTCATTGGTTTTTTATGAGTGAAATGTCCGCTAACTATAACGTGTGTGAAACCTATGGTTTTTTCAGTGAATATATATATATATATCCACACAGAAAGTGACCTTTTTACCGAAGTCATGTCCCGTAGACAGGTGGTGCATCACGCCGGGCAGGCCTCCCGGAATTATTAATCCACACTTGACGATCCTCAAGGAAGACGCACTCTCGAAATTAAACCCAATAGATTTATTCAGCAATTGTTACGCGTTTCGACAGACTCGCTGTCTTGTTCACACACACACAATATATATATATTCACTGAATAAACCACAGGTTACAGGGACGTTATAGTTAGTTGGACATTTCACTCATACAAAACTAGAGAAATTCGACCGTTATAGTTAGTTGAGCAAACTATAACTCGCGCCCCTGCAATGCACTGCTGATGATGTCACATATTACATCATTCATGACATGGTCGGTGACATCACTGATGACATCACTAATGACATCTCAAATTACATCACTGATGACATTATCCAGTGATTGTGTGTTTCTGTAAAGTTTAAATATGTTTTATATATAGGCCAAGGTGTATTGAAGAATGAGTGGGTGTATGACTGTCTGAATGGATGATTTAATAGTGTGTGACTGACTGTATAATTGAGTGATTTTACGTTTCTTACTGAATGCATGGATTAGTTACTAAACTGTGTAAGTGTCTTTATCAATCTGTTAGTTGGTGTGTAAGCGGCTGCACAGGTTGGTGAGTGTTTGCAGAGTGGTGGAGAAAGGAGGGCATGGCCTCCAAAGACGTCTTAGCAAACCCAATGTGTGGGACTTACTAGAGGTAACAAGAGGGGTAGTTGGCCTCCAAGGGGGCCAAATACTCCTCCTATTACCTCCAGTAAGTCCCACACAGCAGGATTGCTAAGTTGTCATTGCATGCCACGCCCCCTTCCCCCACCACCTGCAAACGCACTTCCGGGTGCGCACTTGGATGGGGATTGAAGTCCCCTTTGCTGCTGGGAGTCCTTAGGGGCCAACTAGCCTACCTGATACCTCCAGTAAGTCCCAGATAGTGGGTTTGCTGAAAGCTGGACACAGGCCACGCCCCCTTTATCCACCACTCTGCAAACACCCCTCCTGGCGTGTTCTAAATTTGGGGATTAAGTCCCCTTGAATACTGAGGGTCCCTGGGGGCCAACTAGCCCACCTGTTACCTCCAGTCAGCCCCATACAGCTAGATTGCTGAGTGTGCTCAAAGGACACGCCCCCTTTTTACAATACTCTGAAAACACGACTTGTGGCGCACTGTTGCTCGGGGGATGAAGTCCACTTGTGTCCTGAGATCCTTAGGACACAAGAGGACCTCATCGCCCCACCAGCAGTGCGCCAAGAGGCGAGTTTGCAGAGTGTTGTAAAAAGGGGTATGGCCTCGGACTATCTCTCACTAATCCAGCTCTGTGGCACTTCCTGAAGGTACCTGGTGGAATAGATGGCCCCCAGGGACCCTCAGTATTCAAGGGGAATTCACTCCCCAACTTACAACGCTCTTGGGGGCACGTTTGTACAGTGGTGCAGGGAGGGGGCGGGGCCTCCGGTGAGATGTCAGCACTTTTTTCCAATTTTTTTAGAAGGGGGTGTTAGAAATGGGGGTCTCTAGTTGGCAATGGCTGGCCACTGTCCAAGTAGGGACCCTTCTTCCTAAGTCAGAGTAAGCAGCCTACACCGTTTGATAACCCCTGCTCAACCCTGTGGTAACATAGCACGAGCAGTTAGGCCTATCTCAGAGGCAGTGTGTGAAGCATTTATGACCATACACAGTAATACAATGAGGAACACTACAAATGGACACCCCTCAAGTAGTTATAAAAAATAGGTATTTTTATATAGACTTAATCACAAGACCAATAACAGTAAAAATCCACAATACTAGAAAAATATGGTTACTTTAAAAATGCTGCAAAAAATAGTTCAAGGTGCACAAAATGATGTTCAGTTCAATGCAGTGGTCTCTGCAACCCTTTTACTCACAAGGTATCTGGATTCTGTAGCAAAGCAACAAAAATGTCGCTAAGGAGTTGCAGCGGTAAATTTCCTCACGCTAACCAGCGATGCGTTGAATCCTTACCGCAAGGGAGGATGATGCGCTGGGTTGCGGGCAGGACAAAGCGACAAACTTCTTCACGCTAAGCCGGTGATGCAATAAAATCCTTGCCGCTAAGGGAGGATGAGGCACCAAGCCTGTTGCGTGTGCGATCTTGCTGCGATGGAAGAAAATGGCGCTCCGCGAGGGAGCGACGATCCTGATGCGATGCGGGGAAAATGGCGAACGCTCGGCGTCCGTGCTGCGATGAGCTTGATGCGATGATTTGGGGTTAGCGAGCACTTTGGGGCACGCTAACAAGCAATGCGACAATTCTTCGGTTAGCGAGAGTTTTCAGACCCGCTGACAGGCTCTGCGACGATCTTCGGGATAGCGGGCGTTTTCAGGCCCGCAGACAGGTGATGCGACGATCTTCGGGATAGCGGTCGTTTTCAGGCCCGCTGACGGGTGATGCGATGATCTTCGGGATAGCGGGCGTTTTCAGGCCCGCTGACGGGTGATGCGATAATCTTTGGGGTTAGCGAGCGCTCGGCGGTAGCAGAGCGACGATTTTTCTCACGCTCACCAGCTGCAGCGGCTCGCTAACGGGGGTTAGCGACGATTTTCAGCACTCTTTTTTCAGCAGTAGAACTAGAGGCCCTGGAACTCACAGGAGCCTCACCTGCAGATAGAAATCCTTGCTGGGAGGAAACAGGAGGCTGGTGGTGGAGTCTGATGTGCCCGAGACTCCTGCAGGAGGCTAGCTCTCTTCTAGCCCTTGGGTGATTGCTGTAGCCAAAAATAAAAGTTCCTTCAAAGTCCTTTTCCTCTTCTTCCAAGTCCAGTAGTAACCACTGCAGGCCAGTCCAAGAAACAGCACACAAGAACAAGGACAGTCCTTCTCCTGCAGATTCCTGTAGTTACACGGACAGAGGTTCTTCTTGTTGTCCAGGAGCAATACAAATTGTAGGGGTTTGGGCACACGTATTTATACCCCCAAAGTCTTTGTTCTTAGGTGTCACAAGTCTCTGAGCCCAGCCAGAACCAGTTCTGCCCAGCCCTGGAGCACTTTGTTTACCAGGCTGCATCCTTCCTTTCAGAAAAGGGGGTCTGCATTCAGACGCACAGTGGGAGGTAGAGCCAGCATTCACCTTGCCAGGCACAGCCCTATTCAAGTGCAGGAGCTACCCCTCCCCTCACTCCAAGGCAGATCTCTCTATTCAACCCAGGTCTGACTCAGCCTGCCCTGTCCCTCCAAAACTAGACAGCCAATACACACAATAGCAGAGCAAACTGGAAGGCTTAGGCAAGAAAGTACCTATACTCTAAAAGTGGTAGTTTCAAACACAGAATATATAAATAACCTTCACTAAAAGATGTATTTTAATATTCTGACCTCAGGCATACTAAATTCGTTTTTCTACCATGTTCTGTGGGTCAGTTAGGACTATAGAATGTAACAGCCAAAACCTCCCATTCTGGCCGATGGAGAACAGGTAGCCTTACAGTAGTGAAAAACAAAATTGGGTGTAATTCACTACCAGGACATGCTACACACATCAGAGCATGCCCTACCTTAGACATACAATGCGACCTACCATAGGGGGGGCTTACATGATGCCAAGGGAAGGTTCAGGGGCTGGGAAGTGGGTGCACTTCACAGCCAAGATGGCAGTTCTGGACTGCACGCAGACACTGCAGTGGCAGGTCTGAGACACACTTTACAAGCTGCTTCTGTGGGTGGCACAAACCAGTGCTGCAGGCCCACCAGCAGCATTCGGTTTACCAGCCCTGGGCACACACGGGCCACGCTACTAGGGACTAACAGGCAAACCAAATAAGCCAATCATGGATGTACCAATTCACATGTCATCTTTACAAAGGGAGCATTCGCGCTGTGGCACTAAATGGCAGTGGCACAGCGCCCAGAGCATCTATAACCAGCAAAAACAGAGGAGACACAGCGAAAAATGGAAGGGAGACTCACGCCAATGGTGCCAGGTCTAACACACGTCCCCTCCAGCTGAATTGTGGGGAGAACTACCCATCCCCTTGGAAGTTCTCATCACTAAGGCGGAAAAATCTGGACAGACCATCAGCATTGGCGTGTTCTGTACCAGGGCGATGTTCCACCGTGAAGTCCATACCCTGTAGGGAAATGGACCACCTTAACAACTTGGGATTCTCACCCCTTATCTGCATCAACCATCTGAGGGGCCTGTGGTCTGTCTGAACCCGGAAGTGAGTCCCAAACAGGTATGGTCTCAGCTTCTTCAGTGCCCAGACCACAGCAAATGCCTCACGCTCAATTGCACTCCACCTCTGTTCCCATGGAAGTAACGTCCTACTGATGAAGGCTACAGGTTGGTCTAGTCCTTCCTCATTCATCTGTGACAGAACAGCCCCCACCCCATGCTCTGAAGCGTCTGTCTGGACAATAAATTCCTTAGCAAAGTTGGGCGCCTGGAGTACGGGTGCTGTACACATGGCAGTCTTGAGGGCATCAAAAGCTTTCTGACAGGTGTCAGTCCAGTTCACAATCTTTGGCAGCTCCTTGGAAGTCAGCGCAGTCAAAGGTGCAACAACGTTGCCATACCCCTTGACAAACCTCCTGTAATAACCCGTGAGTCCTAAGAAGGCCCTCACCTGGGTTTGGGTCCTCGGGGGCTCCCAAGCCAGGATTGTTTCAATCTTGGGCTGTAGGGGTGCCACCTGGCCACTCCCTACTTGGTGTCCTAAGTACACCACAGAACCCTCCTCAATCTGGCACTTACTGGCCTTGATTGTGAGGCCTGCTCTGCGCAGCGCCATCAACACTTCCCAGAGGTGGTGTAAGTGGTCCTCCCATGAGGAACTAAACACTGCAATGTCATCCAGGTAGGCGGCACTGAAATCCTCCAGCCCAGCCAACACCTGGTTGACCAACCTCTGAAAGGTGGCAGGGGCATTCTTCATTCCAAAGGGCATTACACAGAACTGGTAGTGCCCATCTGGTGTGGAGAATGCTGACCTCTCCTTTGCCCCCTCAGTTAAGGCGATCTGCCAGTACCCAGACGTTAGATCAAACGTGCTGAGGTACCGGGCAGCCCCTAACCGATCTATGAGCTCATCAGCTCTGGGGATGGGGTGCGCGTCGGTCCTCGTGACCGAATTGAGACCTCGGTAGTCCACACAGAACCTAAGTTCTGGAGTGTCACCAGGCGCTGCAGCTTTTGGTACTAAGACCACGGGGCTGGACCAAGGGCTGCTAGAGGACTCAATCACCCCCAGGGCAAACATTTTGGAGACCTCCTCCTTAATGCAGGCCCTTACCCTGTCAGTCACTCTATAAGCCTTGTGCTTGATAGGAGGACTGTGCCCGGTGTCTACCTCATGGACGCACCAATCAGTGACACCAGGCACCAGGGAAAATAAATCAGGAAATTGCCCCAACAGCTGGTGGCAATCTCTCTGCTGCTCAGGGGTCAGTGTGGTGGAGAGGACCACACCCTCCACTGACCCATCCTTCTCTCCTGCACACAGGAGGTCAGGAAGAGGCTCACTCTCCTCCTCCATCCCTGCATCTGTGACAAGAAGCATGCCCACTTCAGACCTCTCAAAGTGGGGCTTTAGGCGATTCACATGCAGGACCCGCAGGGGGTTCCTGGGAGATTTAAAGTCCACCAAATAGGTAACTGGACTTTTTCGCTCCACCACCTCAAATGGACCGGTCCACTTATCTTGGAGCGTGCACGGCTCCACTGGGGCCAGTACCCAAACCTTCTGACCAGGTTGAAACTCAACCAGAGTGGCATTCTGGTCATGCCAACGTTTCATCTCCTCCTGGCTTGCTTCCAGTTTTGCCTCAGCAATTTTTCTGAAACACCGAGTATGGTTCCTGAAGGCCAGGATATAGCTAAATACATCCTGGGGAGGTTTCCTGGGAGATTGCTCCCAGCCTTCCTTGACCAGACTCAGAGGCCCTCGTACCGGATGGCCATTGAGCAGTTCAAAGGGACTGAACCCTAAGGACTTCTGGGGCACTTCACGGTATGCAAACAACAGGCATGGCAAGAGGACGTCCCACTTACGCCTCAGGGGCTCTTCTAGGCCCATGATCATGCCCTTCAGGGTCCGGTTGAACCTTTCAACCAGACCGTTACCTTAGGGGTGGTAAGGAGTGGTGAACTTGTAAGTTACCCCACACTCCTTCCACAGAGACTTCATATACTCGGAGATGAAGTTGGTCCCCCTGTCGCTCACCACCTCTCTGGGGAACCCCACACAGGAGAAGATCCCCATCAGTGCACGTCCCACCACGGGGGCCGTCACTGTCCTGAGCGGAATGGCTTCAGGGTACCGGGTGGCATGGTCCACCAAGACCAGGATGTACCTGTTGCCCATGGCCGTCTTGGGGTCCAGAGGCCCCACAATGTCGATGCCCACTCGCTCGAATGGGGTAATAACAAATGGAAAGGGCAGGAGTGGGGCTTTGATCTTCCCCCCACTCTTCCCACTTGCCTGGCAAGTCTCACAGGTCCTACAATATGTATCTGAACTCTTGCACATCTGGGGCCAATAAAAGTGGGTGACCAGCCTCTCAAAGGTCTTGGTCTGCCCCAGATGTCCTGCCAATGGAATGTCATGAGCCAACCCCAGTAGGAAGGCCCTCAAGCACTCGGGTGCCACCAGCACACGGGCTGATCCCGGCTCAGCAGCCTTAGGCTCGCTATACAGGAGACTGTTCTCCCAATAAATCAGATGTGAACCAGACATATCACCTGCTGCCTGGGCTGCAGCCTGTTGCCGCATACCCTCAAGAGAAGGGCAAATTCTCTGCTGCTCACAAAACTCCTCCCTGGTGGGCCCTCCTTCCTGCTGCCACTGGGTCAGCTCAGGCAGGTCCCCAGGTCGATACTCTGCTCCCCGGTAGGCTCCAGGGCATCCACCTCAGGGTCTGCTCCCTCCTGGGCCGTGGGAACCAAGGGGGCTGGCTTCCCGCGCCCCCTGCCCATTCTCTCTAAGGCAGGGACCTGGGCCATACTCTCAGGCTCCAGGTCTTTCCCAACACCCTCTTTGGCTGCCATGGAACGGGTGGTAGCACATGCCCACTCAGGCAGACCCAACATTTCCAAGTGAGATTTCCTCTCCACCGTAGCCCACGGGGAGTTCTCTAAATCATTGCCCAACAAACAGTCTACAGGCATGGCAGGCCTCACAGCCACCTGAAGAGTACCTGAGACCCCCCCCCCCCCACTCAAAGGGAACCTGAGCCACCTCACATTGGCTCTCTGTGTTGTCTGCAGACACTACTTGGTAGAATGCATGGGGAACAACCTGCTCTTTGGACACCAACTGGGAGCTGACAGCAGTTACACTGGCTCCTGTGTCCCTCAGAGCCTCCACTCTATGGCCATTGATGGCTACCCACTGCCTGTACTTTTTAGTGTTATCAGGCAGTGCAGGTTTAGGAACCATCTCAAAGTCTCCTAGTGAGACAAGGGTCAATTCTACGGGGTCCCACCCACCTTGGCATTCATCTCCTCTCCTCCCAGGGCTACACAAGCAAGCTGGCGGGGTGGTGCACGGGATGGTGCAGGAGCATCCCTTTGAGGACACTGTGGATCAAAGTACCTGTGGCCCACTTGACCACACTTAAAACAAGTAAGGGGCCCCCTCTGAACAGGCCTACCTGTTGGGGGCACTGGCTTCCTATCCTGGGGAGGCTGGGACACCACTGCTTGGTTCCCTGGGGAATTACTTTGGGGCCCTTTGTGGAACTCCCTTGGTTTACCCCTGTCCCCTGCACCTCTCTGCTGGGGACCCTGCCCACCTTCGGCGAAGTCTCCCACTGGACGCTTGCGAACCCGGGTGCTCACCCAGCGGTCCGCCCCCTCAGCAAGCTTCCTAGGGTTAGTTAGCTTGCAATCTATCAGATGCTGGCATAGCTCAGGAAAACAATTACTAGATAAATGCTCCAATGCAATCAAATCATACAGTTGCTCAAACGTTTCTACTTTGACCCAGCGCTTCATTGCTCTGCAAAAAAAAGACACATATTCAACCCACGTGGTACCCTCTAACTTCCTGCAGGTTCTAAATCTCTGCCTGTACATTTCAGGGGTCAAACCATAGCGGGTAATCAAAGCCTCCTTCATGTGGGCATAAACCATCCTACTTTCTCGGGGTAGGTCCAATAAGGTATCCCTCCCCTCACTCACAAAGCGTCCCCACAACCCCGCTCCCCAATCCTTCTCAGGGACCCGGTGGGACACCATAGCTAATTCATAAGCGGCAAACCATTGCCCAATATCTTCACTTTTATGGAAATCCTTAATAACCTCTTTAGGTATATACACTCTACTCTGAGTATGCACTACTGGTATGCTGCCACCAGAGGGGGAGATCTCTATACTCTTTGCTTTAATCTCCAACTCCCTCAAAATTCTCTCATGTTCAAATTTCACATACATCATTTCAAATTCTAACTTATTCTCTAGGTCTTTCTGACCATCCAATTTAAGCTTAGCCATCTCCATATTATGCCGCCTATCTCTCTCCCTGTCCTCCATCTCTTCTGGAGTCAGGCCCCTTGAGGACACACTAGTGCCCGGGCTGGAAACTGCTTTATCTCCTACCAAATCTACCACTTCCTCCTGCTGCTCTCCTGCATTCTCTCCCCCCTCCACAGCCCCTTCCATATTCATAGGGGCATCCCTGGCTTCTAACCAGGCCTTCAGCGCCTTGTAATACTCTTCCCTTCTAGTGAGACCTGTTATAGGGACTGTGAAGCGTTTGCAAAAATATTTGAGCTGCTTGGCATTGTAGCTTTCTAATTTCTCTTCTTCCCAGGAGAGATCCTCTGAGGCATTGGATCTGGGCTTGCCCATTGTAGCAATAACTGGCAATAACAAACAAATAGAATTAAAAAAAATCTCAAAAAACGTATGTGGTTAAGTTATGGTCTGCACTCACTAGTAGTGTACACTATAATTACTGTATGCAATCATAAATGCAAGTCCAGATCCCACCGCTGCCACCAATGTTAGAAATGGGGTCTCTAGTTGGCAATGGCTGGCCACTGTCCAAGTAGGGACCCTTCTTCCTAAGTCAGAGTAAGCAGCCTACACCCTTTGATAACCTCTGCTCAACCCTGTGGTAATGTAGCACAAGCAGTTAGGCCTATCTCAGAGGCAGTGTGTGAAGCATTTATGACCATACACAGTAATACAATGAGGAACACTACAAATGGACACCACTCAAGTAGTTATAAAAAATAGGTATTTTTATATAGACTTAATCACAAGACCAATAACAGTAAAAATCCACAATACTAGAAAAATATGGTTACTTTAAAAATGCTCAAAAAATAGTTCAAGGTGCACAAAATGATGTTCAGTTCAATGCAGTGGTCTCTGCGACCCTTTTACTCACAAGGTATCTGGATTCTGTAGCAAAGCAACAAAAATGTCGCTAAGGAGTTGTAGCGATAAATTTCCTCACGCTAACCAGCGATGCGTTGAATCCTTACCGCAAGGGAGGATGATGTGTTGGGTTGCGGGCAGGACAAAGCGACAAACTTCTTCACGCTAAGCCGGTGATGCAATAAAATCCTTGCCGCTAAGGGAGGATGATGCACCGAGCCTGTTGCGTGTGCGATCTTGCTGCGATGGAAGAAAATGGCGCTCTGCGAGGGAGCGACGATCCTGATGCGATGCGGGGAAAATGGCGAACGCTCGGCGTCCGCGCTGCGATGAGCTTGATGCAATGATTTGGGGTTAGCGAGCACTTTGGGGCACGCTAACAAGCAATGCGACAATCCTTGGGTTAGTGAGCGTTTTCAGACCCGCAGACAGGCTCTGCGACGATCTTCGGGATAGCGGGCGTTTTCAGGCCCGCAGACAGGTAATGTGACGATCTTCGGGATAGCCGGCGTTTTCAGGCCCGCTGACGGGTGATGCGATGATCTTCAGGATAGCGGGAGTTTTAAGGCCCGCTGACGGGTGATGCGATAATCTTCGGGGTTAGCGGGCGCTCGGTGGCAGCAGAGCAACGATTTTTCTCATGCCCACCAGCTGCAGCGGCTCGCTAATGGGGATTAGCGACGATTTTCAGCACTCTTTTCTCAGCAGTAGAACTACAGGCCCTGGAACTCACAGGAGCCTCACCTGCAGATAGAAATCCTTGCTGGGAGGAAACAGGAGGCTGGTGGTGGAGTCTGATGTGCCTGAGACTCCTGCAGGAGGCTAGCTCTCTTCTAGCCCTTGGGTGATTGCTGTAGCCAAAAATAAAATTTCCTTCAAAGTCCTTTTCCTCTTCTTCCAAGTCCAGTAGTAACCACTGCAGGCCAGTCCAAGAAACAGCACACAAGCACAAGGACAGTCCTTCTCCTGCAGATTCCTGTAGTTACACGGACAGAGGTTCTTCTTGTTGTCCAGGAGCAATACAAATTGTAGGGGTTTGGGCACAAATATTTGTACCCCCAAAGTCTTTGTTCTTAGGGGTCACAAGTCTCTGAGCCCAGCCAGAACCAGTTCTGCCCAGCCCTTGAGCACTTTGTTTACCAGGCTGCATCCTTCCTTTCAGAAAGAGGGGGTCTGCCTTCAGACGCACAGTGGGAGGTGGAGCCAGCATTCACCTTGCCAGGCACAGCCCTATTCAAGTGCAGGAGCTACCCCTCCCCTCACTCCAAGGCAGATCTCTCTATTCAACCCAGGTCTGACTCAGCCTGCCCTGTCCCTCCAAAACCAGACAGCCAATACACACAATAGCAGAGCAAACTGGAAGGCTTAGGCAAGAAAGCACCTATACTCTAAAAGTGGTAGTTTCAAACACAGAATATAAAAATAACCTTCACTAAAAGATGTATTTTAATATTCTGAGCTCAGGCATACTAAATTCGTTTTTCTACCATGTTCTGTGGGTCAGTTAGGACTATAGAATGTAATAGCCAAAACCTCCCATTCTGGCCTATGGAGAACAGGTAGCCTTACAGTAGTGAAAAACGAAATTGGGTGTAATTCACTACCAGGACATGCTACACACATCAGAGCATGCCCTACCTTACACATACAATGCGCCCTACCATAGGGGTGGCTTACATGATGCCAAGGGAAGGTTCTGGGGCTGGAAAGTGGGTGCAATTCACAGCCAAGATGGCAGTTCTGGACTGCACGCAGACACTGCAGTGGCAGGTCTGAGACACACTTTACAAGCTGCTTCTGTGGGTGGCACAAACCAGTGCTGCAGGCCCACCAGCAGCATTCGGTTTACCAGCCCTGGGCACACATGGGCCACGCTACTAGGGACTAACAGGTAAACCAAATAAGTCAATCATTGATGTACCAATTCACATGTCATCTTTACAAAGGGAGCATTCACGCTGTGGCACTGAATGGCAGTGGCACAGCGCCCAGAGCATCTATAACCAGCAAAAACAGAGGAGACACAGCGAAAAATGGAAGGGAGACTCACGCCAATGGTGCCAGGTCTAACACGGGGCTGTGTTGCCCCCCTTCTTTTACCATTTTTGAGGCCCTGGGCCCCCCTTCTGTCCCAGGGCATGGCCTTTTAAAAAAAATATTTCATGGGAAGGGGGGCCGCGTGGCCACCCTTCCCTAGGCCACTCTTGGCCTCGGGGAACCCAGCTCCCGGGGCCAGCCTTACATGTTTTATTTATTTTATATTTCAATTGGGGGGGGGTCGAGTGGCCTCCCTTCCGGGCTACCTCTGGCTCCGGGGGACTCCATCCCCCAGGGCCGGCCCTTTGCGTTGGGGACCGTGAGGGTAGCTTCAATGCCCCCACGATCCAACCGGCTCCCTGCCTCCTGCGGGAGCCGGCATTGCTTTCGCACAAGAGGAGCTGCCGACATGTAGCTCCCCTTGTGCAAAAGCAATTATGCTTTGGTTTTTGAAAGCGAAAGCAGGTTTTTCTGCTATCGTTTCCAAAACCAAAGCAGGAGTTTGCTATGGCAGGGCGGGAGCAGCTCCTGCCCTGCCATAGCAAACAGCAATGTCCCAGGGGTGGGCACCCCAGGACAATGCAGGAGTCGGCCCTGGGGGGTAGCAGTCCCCAGGGCCTTCAAGGGATCCAGGAGGGGGCAGCGCAACCCTCCTCCCACCATTTTCAAAGCCGGTGGTGGAGGTGGTGGTCTCTGGGGCCCGGGGGTCCGTAATGGACCCCTATGTAAATAATTAGTACCCCAGGAGGTGGTGGTCCCTGGGGCATTATGGGGGGCAGGAGCCCCCCACACCAATTAATTTGATTTAAGCCCTGGGGAGGTGGTGGTCCCCAAGGCTTGGAGCTCATGAGGCCCCGCTGCATCTAATTAGCAATACCCAGGGAGGTGGCGGCCCCTGGGGCAGCATGGGGGCAGGAGCCACCCCACGCATTGTTATTCAAGCCCCGGGGAGGTGGCGGTCCCCGGGGCTGCTGGGGGGCTGCGTTCCCCCGCATATTATTTCAAAAGCCCCAGGGAGGTGGCGGTCTCCAGGGCTGCAGGGGCCCTCGTGGGCCCCCCATACAGTATAAACATTGCCCCGGGACCTGGCCCACCCAGGGGCTTACAGATAACAAAGCGCGGGAGTCCGTGCTTCCTTTTTTTTTATTTTCCTGGCTGTATTTGTGCACCCAGTGCAAATTTAGCAGTTTTTTTTTTAATGCTTTTTTGTGTGCCTGGGGGTCCTTGTGGGACCCCCTGAGCAGGCCTAGGGGGTCAGGGTGTTTTTACCCTGCCCCCTTTTCTTGTTTTTCACCTTTTATTCTTCTGTCTTCTTGCAACTCGGTTACTGAGTCACAAGATGGCTGCCAACACGTCCTGGTTTGGAGTGTTGGCAGCCAATCAGAAGTCAGCTCATGCTCGGGAGGAGTCGTGACTCCTCTGTGCTCAGATATCGATATTGTTCTTTTTTTAATTTCTCAGGAACTACTGAACAGATTTACACCATTTAAAAAAAGGTCGCTTTCTGGACCAAGACCTACCTTTTTGCCAAATTTGGTGTAATTCCATTCAGCAGTTTGGGCTGTAGCGTTGTCTAAAGTTCCTATGGAAATTAACATGGAGAAAATGCGTTTTGGGAGCCCCTTTATTCTTGTCCCCCGCTTGACGAATCACCCCGAAATTTTCAAGACAGGAGCTGAGCAGAGCGTCCCATTGGTTTTGAAAATTTCACGAAGATTCGTAGAGCAACGCCAAAGTTATTGGCAAATCAATCCTATGGAAACTACATTCTAACTATAACTTATGGCACTGGATGTCAATAGTCTGTACACCTGTATACCTAACGATTTAGGAATAAAAGCATGTCGCCATTTTCTAAAAGCTTGTTCCATGTCATATCTGTTGCATACTGACATGTTTTTGGACATGATGTATACGTCTTTGACAATCATTTTATTTATTTTCAATCATGTAATATACCGAAAAACCCAGGGAACAGCTATGTGGACCTGCTTCACCCCCAGTTATGCTGGGTTCTACCTGGGCTGGTGGGAGGAGCAGGTGGCTAATAACATCAAGTCTTTTGAACAACATGTCGTCCTCTGGGTACCGTATATTGATGATGTATTTTTCATTTGGAGAGGTACTGAAACTGCGGCTATGGAATTTGTAGAAACTCTCAATAGAAATTATCTTAATTTTAGATTCACCAGTGAAGTCCAATAAAGTGAAATTGAATTTTTGGATGTTAGAGTAAAAGTTGTAAATAACAAACTGGAAAGTACGTTATTTCATAAAAGAAAAAAAAACTGACGGTACCAGCTTACTGCATGCAGACAGCTGTCACCCTAAAAATGTAATCAATAGCATACAGTTTGGAGAACTCCTTAGGGATCGCAGAAATTGCAACTCAGATGCTACATTTGATGATGAAATAATGGTGATGAGAGAGAGATTTATGGAAAGGGGCTGTCCGAAAAGAACTATAGACCAAGCCATGAGCAAAGTAAAAACAGTGAAAAGAGTAAGGGTGGGCGTCGTGCTCCGCTTTGCCCACGGAGTGCACGTAGCGCTGCCTGCTTCGCCGTTTACGAAGTAAGCATAGCAGGCAGCGCTACGCCAACGCCGCTGCGAAGCGGAGCTGTCCGCCACCCGCAGCCCGCCCGCCCTCAATTTAAACTACTTGAAAGAATATAAAAAGTAAATAAAATGTCCTTACCTTTAGTGCGGCGTTCCGGGGCTCCCTCTTCCTGCTTACCGGTAACTTCTTACACAAATGCGCAGGCGCGGATGCCCACGCATGCGCATGTCTTGCGAGAAACGACAGTGGGATGATGTGCACCTACGAATCATTCTGCTGCATACTCGATCCTTTGTGAGAAACACTACCTCCCTCGTCGGCGACATCAGAAATGGCTTCACCTTGGGAATGCTGCACTCACAGCGGGGCTCTTCCGCGACCGAGGCAGGCTGCTAAACATCAAACCGCTAAAGAGTTACCCCTGAAGGAAGCGCCACGGTACGTAGGTGAATAACTTCTTTATTGTTCATAAAGGCTGCACACAGAGGATTAGAGATGTCTTAAAAAAATGAAGCGCCAAACTGCCAGATGCGTTTCGAGTTGCTGAAACTCTTCTTCAATGGCAACGGCTGCAATGTATCACAGGACTAATTCAGTGCAACTTCTTTTAATTAGCTCCCACCGCCCCAGTGGGCATGGTCACTTCACAGGCCTTCTGGTCTATGTCGTTGCACTCAATGTTCTCCAGTGAGTCTGTCTTGTGATGCAAATTTGAGTAAAATTAAACCACAGTGGGAGGATGTGCACCTACGAATCATTCTGCAGCATACTCGATCCTTTGTGAGAAACACTACCTCCCTCGTCGGCGACATCAGAAATGGCTTCGCCTTGGGAACGCTGCACTCGCAGCGGGGCTCTTCCGCGACCGAGGCAGGCCGCTAAACATCCAACCGGTGAAGAGTTACCCCGTAAGGAGGAGCCACAATAGGTAGGTGAATAACTTCTTTATTGTTCACGAAGGCTGCACACAGAGGATTAGGGATGTCATCAAAAAATGAAGCGCCAAACTGCAAGATGCGTTTCGAGTTGCTGAAACTCTTCTTCAATGGCAACGGCTACAATGTATCACAGGACTAGTTCAGTGCAACTTCTTTTAATTAGCTCCCACCGCCCCAGTGGGCGTGGCCACTTCACAGGCCTTCTGGTCTATGTTGTTGCACTCAATGTTCTCCAGTGAGTCTGTCTTGTGATGCAAATTTGAGTAAAATTAAACCACAGTACGATGATGTGCAACTACGAATCATTCTGCTGCATACTCGACCCTTTGTGAGAAACACTACCTCCCTCGTCGGCGACATCAGAAATGGCTTTGCCTTGGGAACGCTGCACTCGCATCGGGGCTCTTCCGCGACCGAGGCAGGACGCTAAACATCAAACCGCTGAAGAGTTACCCCTTAAGGAAGAGTCACAGTATGTAGGTGAATAACTATTTTATTGTTCACAAAGGCTGCACACAGAGGATTAGAGATGTCATAAAAAAATGAAGCGCCAAACTGCCAGACGCGTCTCGAGGTGCTGAAACTCTTCCTCAATGGCAACGGCTACAATGTATCACAGGACTAGTTCAGTGCAACTTCTTTTAATTAGCTCCCACCATCCCAGTGGGCGTGGACACTTCACAGGCCTTCTGGTCTATGTAGTTGTACTCAATGTTCTCCAGTGAGTCTGTCTTGTGATGCAAATTTGAGTAAAATTAAACCACAGTGGGATGATGTGCACCTACGAATCATTCTGCTGCATACTCGATCATTTGTGAGAAACACTACCTCCCTCGTCGGCGACATCAGAAATGGCTTCGCCTTGGGAACACTGCACTCACATCGGGGCTCTTCCGCGACCGAGGCAGGACACTAAACATCAAACCGCTGAAGAGTTACCCCTTAAGGAAGAGTCACAGTATGTAGGTTAATAACTTTTTTATTGTTCACGAAGGCTGCACACAGAGGATTAGGGATGTAATCAAAAAATGAAGCGCCAAACTGCCAGACGCGTTTCGAGTTGCTGAAACTCTTCTTCAATGGCAACGGCTACAATGTATCAAAGGACTAGTTCAGTGCAACGTCTTTTAATTAGCTCCCACCGCCCCAGTGGGCGTGGCCACTTCACAGGCCTTCTGGTCTATGTAGTTGCACTCAATGTTCTCCAGTGAGTCTGTCTTGTGATGCAAATTTGAGTAAAATTAAACCACAGTGGGATGATGTGCACCAACGAATCATTCTTCTGCATACTCGATCCTTTGTGAGAAACACTACCTCTCTCATCGGCGACATCAGAAATGGCTTCGCCTTGGGAACGCTGCACTCGCAGCGGGGCTCTTCCGCGACCGAGGCAGGCCGCTAAACATCAAACCACTGAAGAATTACCCCTTAAGGAAGAGCCACAGTAGGTAGGTGAATAACTTCTTTATTGTTCACGAAGGCTGCACACAGAGGATTAGAGATGTCATCAAAAAATGAAGCGCCAAACTGCCAGACGCGTTTCGAGTTGCTGAAACTCTTCTTCAATGGCAACGGCTACAATGTATCACAGGGCTAGTTCAGTGCAACTTGTTTTAATTAGCTCCCACCTCCCCAGTGGGCGTGGCCACTTCACAGGCCTTCTGGTCTATGAGTTGCACTCAGTGTTCTCCAGTGAGTCTGTCTTGTGATGCAAATGTGAGTAAAATTAAACCACAGTGGGATGATGTGCATCTACGAATCATTCTGCTGCATACCCGATCCTTTGTGAGAAACACTATCTCCCTCGTCGGCGACATCAGAAATGGCTTTGCCTTGGGAATGCTGTATCAGGCTCACCTGAGGTTTCCGCAGGGACGAGAGACAGGAGGCTGAAGACAGTTCCCAACTTCCCGCTACCGCCAATCCGCCCAACTGAGTCAAAGCGGCATCAGCACATAGGGGGAAGAGGGGAGAGAAGGGGAAGAGAAAACTGGAGAGGGTCCCTCTGCACGGTCTGGCATCTAGGTACTGCACTGGAGACTTCTGTGATCCTGTGGACAAAAGCTACGTCAATACACTGCACTACAAAACTAACGAGACACATAAATGACACAATCCTTAAGGGTGGAACAAATCTACCTGTCTCACTCCCCCTCTTCCACTTGTGTCCAATTAAAATGAGTCGCAGGAATCAATAATCAATCTACCTAAATAAACATGAAACAAAATAGACAAAATCAACAGTGGTGAAATGTTACCTTCTTATTATATTATTTACGTAGATGTGGGTGCTTACCAGTATAGGTTAAGGCCAAAGTAAAAATGTAGCCCACAAAGGAATAGAACTGGCTACGCAAGGTAGTCTCAACACAACAAACAAAGCATGCATGAACGGAGGGCTACGGTAATGGCGCTAGTTACATGCTCATGAAGGATTTAGAGTACCCTCAGTAAATGCAGCCAAGGAAAGGCTAAAGCCTGGAGACTCCTAACTTCAGGAGTAAAGGCTTAGCCAATTGTGACAACCAACAAAATAACTTTGATGTCACGTCTCCTTAAACTTCAGGAGAACGTGACCAGCAATACAATATTGTGCTCTGTAGTTATATAGCCACAAAGAGAAACGCAGATGCCCAAAAAGCGCGCCACATAATTCTATTAGAGTGCTGTTTAAGCCATTATGAGGGCTAACAGACTTCGATCAAGCCCATCCCCCAGAGCCTGCACCCTAATTTGTTTTGTTGAAAAAAATTAATTTGGCCCTCCCAAAGTCTTAATCGGCCCCGGGGACCCCAACCCCCGGGTCATGGCCCTTTTTTTTTTTTTTTTTTTTTTATTCTTTAGGAAGGGGGCTGTGTTTCTGGACAAACCGTATGTACCTATCACCATGACGATTTGCGTGATATTCATTAAAAGGCGACTATGCATACAATGAATCCACGTAGAATGTATTCACACCGCTAGTGAAGCTCTGACATGTCTGACACCCTACCGTGCCTAATCCCGGCGCCCCCGCTGGTGGGTACTCTCCAAGTAGACACCCTTGTCGTTTATTTATACAAACATGGGTAGCTATTGACGGGCACATTTAATACACATGCACACCAAGCCATTCAAAGGGGATTCGACAAAAATTCGACCAAACTATGCAAGAAACCCCCTCACGGTTAATAAAACACACATCCACCGCCGGATGTGTAATACTTTTTATTTTACTCTCTGGAAAGGAGACAAACCTCACTTGAGAGTCACAGCGTGCTCCTGGCTGAGCCCAATGCTGTGTTACACCCACCATTGCCTGCCGAGTGCCACACACCTCTGTGTTGTATTCCACCATCTAGTGCTTATGCTATGACACTCTCTAGCCCATGTGCACTGTAACACCACCCCGTGAATATGTCATGCCACACTTGCCTTCGCACGGGTTATATTGCCCCATCTAACGTGCCTTCCTCGATGCCTATGTTATAAAGCACAGCGCTATGCCATACTTATTACAATCTGGGATCCATATCTTTGTCACAGTGCATATGCAATGTTACACTACCCAGCACATATTTTATATTACAACTTTAGAGACTACTTAGGTTACACAACACTGCCCTGTGCATATTACACTCCAAGGCGCATATCACATAGCAAGCGCTAGTGCCTGTGCTATCTCGCGCTCTCCAATGAATCTGTCATTGCGCACAATGTATTGCATATTATATTTCACGCCCCAGTTCATCTTATATCACACTCTTTGGTGCATAGTTAATACCATATACTATATCTAGTTTTCATTTTCAATCGTGCTCTCAGGACTATGTTCTATATAACACTGCGTCCACCTACCCTTTTCACGGGCATTACATTTTGCGATGGGGGGTGGAAGGTCAGGGGATATTTCTGCCAAGTGAGCCCGGAGTCACAGTCCCAAACGTCCTCTTCTTCCTGAATAAAAGTGAGATTATGCTGCATACTTGTTCATATTTTAAGTAGTTCGCACAGACACACATTTTAAAAACAATAAAGTTCCTAATACCCACCTTCTATGAACAGTTAGCTTGCTGCCCCATCCACCTCCTCCCTATCCTCTGTTGTCTGAATCCATGGACTAGCCTCCTCCCTCCTGCCATGCATGGTCTGATGTGCTGCCACTGCCCTCCATTTAGCATGATGTACCAGTCCACTCCTCCTGCCCTCCATTGCCCAATTCTATGGGCAATCATTGACCTCCTGCTCAGCCTCTGTGCTTAGCTTGCTGCCCCTATTCTCCTTCCCCCTGCCCTCCGATGTCTTTGTGCATGCCCCTGCTCCATCCTTTTTGACCACCATGTTCCATGGACCTGCCACTCCTATCTACTCTGAGTGTTCTGTTGAGCTGCCACTCCCCTCCGACCTGCCTAGCATTGTCAGATGACTGTAACCTGTCCCTGCCACGTCCACCCTGCCTGTCCACATACCATGCCCCTATCCCCTTCCTCCTGTCCTTCATGGTCCATTTTACTGCCACACCCTTCTGCCCTCCCTGGTCTGTTGTGCTGCAACTGCTTCTCTTGCCTGCCCCCCGCGGTCTGTTGTGAGGCCCCTTCCCCTGGACTCTCTTGTCTGTGCCCAGGTCCTGACCCTGCCTTCTATCCTCCATGGTCCTTTGTGCATGCCCCTGCACCCTCCTTCTTGCCCATCATAGCCATTGTGCTGCCACTAACCCTCCCGCTTGCCATGCATGGTCTTCTGTGCTGCCATGGCCCCTCCCACCTTCCCTGTGTGGTCAGCTAGCTGCTCCTGACCCCCTCCCACCTTCCTTCCATGGTCTGTGTGTATGCCATCAGTCTCACTGTTGCTCTCCATGGTGTGTCTTGTTTCTAGTGCCCATCCTGCCTGACCTCCATGGTCATCTTGCTGCTCCTGCCCTGCCCCCTTGCCCCCAGCCCTCTGTTTCCATGTGCAGACCTCTATTCCCTCCTTCCTGGCTTGTCGGTTCCATTGTAATGCCCCTGATCCGTCCCTCCTGCCCTTTATGGTCTGTTATGCTGCAGCTTTCTCTCCTGTCTGTCCATTATGGTCAGCTAGCTACCATTGCCTCTTTCCCCTCTGTTGTCTGTTGTCCATGTGCATGGTCCTGTCCCCTCCTTATTGCTTTCTATGGATTGTTGTGCAGCACTCCCGTCCCGCATGCCCTGTGTGGTGTATTGTGCTGCTGCAAACCCTGATGCCTGCCCTGTAGGGTCAGTTTGGTGCACCTCTCAATGTCCCTCCTGTCCTCTGTTATCCGAGTCCATGTCCCTACCCCAATTCCTCCTGCCTACCATGATCCAATGTACCATACTCGCGAACATTTTGAACTTGATAAGAGGGAGATTTTGAAATAAAACTGGAGTATTGATTTTACCCTTTGAGTTACATTGAAAAAGAGAAGACTGTAGACAGGAACCAGATCAAGTAAAGCCCATTTGAGCTTAAAAACATTGGACGTTTCCTGGCTGAAACGGGTCTGTTGGCATGTATGGTTGTATGACCACTGCCTCTTCCTTCTGCCCACAATGGTCTATTACATCACCACAGCCTCTCTTGCCAGTCCTGTATTGTTGGTTTGTAGCCCCTGCCCCCCTTTCCACTGCCCTCCATAGTCTGTTGTGCTGCCACTTCCCTTCCTGCCTGCCTAGTGTGGTCAAATTGTTGTCTCTGCACTCTCCTACCTGCCTTCAATTTTCAGAGTCCGTGCCCCTGGCCTCTGCCTCTCAACAGTATCCCAATAAACAACTAGATTGCTAACATTCTATATTTATTACAAAAGTGTGGAACGCCTGACGTCATCTTGATGTAATCAAAACTGTAATGCCTAGAGCATTTCCTTTAGAAATTACATATATGAGATGGTCTTATTTGCATCAAAATTATGGTTAGTGCTCTAAAAAACTAAAAGGACATATTTTCTGAGTTTTCAAATAGCGACAAAGAACTTTTAAATTATTTGTAATCTTAGTTTTTTTATCCAGTTGACCACTTGATTAAATGTTGCATCCAATGGGAGAGGGTGTGGTGTTACTTCCAGAGCTGCAGACTTTGCAACTGGGGAACCAGGTTGGAGTTTCTGCTTCAGCACAACATTCTGTGATTCTGGTCAAAATCACTTAATCCCCCCATGTCTACAACCAAAATGAATTTGATCTTGTGTGATGTAACCAATGCTCATGTAAAGCACTCCAATACCTGACAAGTCTGCACTATATAAAACTGCAAATACACAAAAAATAAGTGTTTTGCACACTTCTGTCATTGGGCTACATTTGGGCTACATTTAGGTGATATTTGGGCTACATTTGGGCTACATTTGGGCTCTTTTGTCTCTGGCGGCCATTTTAGGAGATTTATTTGTTATGAAGTTTCCTAATTTCCTCATTTACTGCAGTCTCCTCAGTAGGAAAAGCTTTCAGTTTTTTACTTTGATTCCATCAAGAAGGTATTCAGATATGTCACACATTTGCCATAAATTCTGAATGTTAGCACTCTAGTTGCTCATTAGATCACTGTAGTAAAGCTACTGCTCACCACGGAAGTCTGCTGCTAGTATTAGAAGTGCATGTTTCAGTCTGCATATCAGAATTTTTTAATGAAATAGAAGAGGATTTGAGAGTCACTCAAAATATGCCCTAATTTTTTTTTCTTCAGCACTAATCATAATTTCTATGGCAAAATGAACCCCCTCATTGTGTTCCTTTGTAAATTAAATGTTTTAAGTGTTACCACTTTATTCCAATCAATATGGCTTCAGGTGTGCCATACTTTTGTCATAAGTAAGACAGTAAGCGCTCTAGTTGATCTTAAGAACACTCTGGGACGTTCTGTCATTGGGCTAGATTTGGGCTACATCTGGGTGATATTTGGGCTACATTTGGGCTACATTTGGGCTCTTTTGTCTCTGGTGGCCATCTTGGGAGATTTATTTGTTATGAAGTTTCCTAATTTCCTCATTTACTGCAGTCTCCTCAGTAGGAAATACTTTCAGTTTTTTACTTTGATTCCATCAAGAAGGCATTCAGATGTGTCACACATTTTCCATAAATTCTGAATGTTAGCACTCTAGTTGCTCATTAGATCACTGTAGTAAAGCTACTGCTCACCAGGCAAATCTGCTGCTGGTATTGAAAGTGCATGTTTCAGTCTGCATGTCAGAATTTTTTTATGAAGTAAAAGAGAATTTCAGAAGTCAAAATGTGTTTTCTTTCTGCAGCACTAATCATAATTTATATGGCAAAATGAAGCCCCTCATTTTGTTCCTTTGTAAATTAAATGTTTTAAGTGTTACCACTTTATTCCAATCAAGATGGCTTAAGGTGTGCCATACTTTAGTCATAAGTAAGACTGTTAGCGCTCTAGTTGTTCTTTAGAACACTCTGGGAAGCTGCAGTAGAACACAAAGGAATCAACTGACAGTCTCTGCCCTTGTTGGATGTACATGTTTTACTGAGAATGTCAGACTTCATTCTCACATGACTGAGAAAGATAATGTGAATTTACAGAAAATATGCTCTCAGTTTAGATTATAGATCACCTTCCAAACCTCTGTGGGAAAAGCATGAGAAAATAGTTTTCTCTAAAACATGGTTCATGATATCACAGCAGAAGGCTTTTTCACATGGTAAAATCACCTTAGAACACACCACAAATCCTTAAATGAGTATGGTACCATCAACAAATGATTTATAATGTAACTAAAGTCTTAAAACCTTCTATTAACTGCAATGCTTTGTAATGAGGTGCTATCATGTATATAGGTCCCAAGATGGCTGCCAACACTTCTTGGATGAAGTGCTGACAGCCAATCAGATCTCAGGATGAGATGTGTGGTTAGGCTCCGCCCAGATATATATATGATTTTACTTTTGATTTTCTCAGGAACTACTGAACAGCTTGACTCCATATATGCAAAAGGCACATCCCTGAGCTGAGGACTACCTCTTTGCCAAATTTCAAGTAATTCTGGTCAGCCGTTCGGGCTGTACCTTGGACTAAAGGTCCCTATGGAAAATTGCATGGGGAAAACACGTTTTGGGACCCCACTTTTTTCTCAGCCCCCGCTTGGCGAATCCCCCCGAGACTTTCAGGGTAGGAGCGGAGCGGAGCGCCCCACCTACTTTGAAAATTACGCGAGGATTCGTAAACCAGCGCCAAAGTTATTCCAAATAGAATGTTGCGGATTTCCTATGGAAACACGGTCCTAACTATAACTATCTACTGGCGACCGCCAGTAGATAATATATATATATAGATAGATATATATCCCCAAAGTTTGCTCAGCAAATCGAAGACGCACTCCCAAGCAGGTTAGGAACATCCTTTATTAAATGAAAGACAGCCAGCTTCGCATCCCGTATGGTAGTCCTTTGGCCGACGCGTTTCGGAGAATTCTTTCTTTTTCTTCTCGGGCCAATGCGAGCACTTGAAAACATTAACTGCTGAAACTGCAGACCCTGCGTGCTATTTGAATGTCACTAATTGGCCTCTGGTGTGCCATCGATCTTCGCATCAGTCCCATTGCACGCTGGTTAACGTAGTTCCCAATTTTTGTGCATACTTTTTACCCTCCAGTGGGTTTGGGTGCTCGCATTAAATCCAGGACAAATTGCAGCCCTCTGTTGAGCCCCCGGATGGGACTCTGCCTGTCTGATTTGAATTGCCTGCCACGCCGTCACCGAGGTGAATTTTCCCTCATCGGGCCCTCCGTTGATTTGGAGGTGGTGCGCTCGCTTCTGCGACCTGAAGCCGTCGCATAAAAATCCCCAAAGTTTGCTCAGCAAATCGAAGCCGCACTCCCAAGCAGGTTAGGAACATCCTTTATTAAATGAAAGACAGCCAGCTTCGCATCCCGTATGGTAGTCCTTTGGCCGACGCGTTTCGGAGAATTCTTTCTTTTTCTTCTCGGGCCAATGCGAGCACTTGAAAACATTAACTGCTGAAACTGCAGACCCTGCGTGCTATTTGAATGTCACTAATTGGCCTCTGGTGTGCCATCGATCTTCGCATCAGTCCCATTGCACGCTGGTTAACGTAGTTCCCAATTTTTGTGCATACTTTTTACCCTCCAGTGGGTTTGGGTGCTCGCATTAAATCCAGGACAAATTGCAGCCCTCTATTGAGCCCCCGGATGGGACTCTGCCTGTCTGATTTGAATTGCCTGCCACGCCGTCACCGAGGTGAATATTCCCTCGTCGGGCCCTCCGTTGATTTGGAGGTGGTGCGCTCGCTTCTGCGACCTGAAGCCGTCGCATATAAATCCCCAAAGTTTGATCAGCAAATCGAAGCCGCACTCCCAAGCAGGTTAGGAACATCCTTTATTAAATGAATGACAGCCAGCTTCGCATCCAGTATGGTAGTCCTTTGGCCGACGCGTTTTGGAAAATTCTTTCTCCTTCTTCTCGGGCCAATGCGAGCACTTGAAAACATTAACTGCTGAAACTGCAGACAGACCCTACGTGCTATTTGAATGTCACTAATTGGCCTCTGGTGTGCCATCGATCTTCGCATCAGTCCCATTGCACGCTGGTTAACGTAGTTCCCAATTTTTGTGCATACTTTTTACCCTCCAGTGGGTTTTGGTGCTCACATTAAATCCAGGACAAATTGCAGCCCTCTATTGAGCCCCCGGATGGGACTCTGCCTGTCTGATTTGAATTGCCTGCCACGCCGTCACCGATGTGAATTTTCCCTCGTCGGGCCCTCCGTTGATTTGGAGGTGGTGCGCTCGCTTCTGCGACCTGAAGCCGTCGCATATAAATCACCAAAGTTTGCTCAGCAAATCGAAGCCGCACTCCCAAGCAGGATAGGAACATCCTTTATTAAATGAAAGACAGCCAGCTTCGCATCCCATATGGTAGTCCTTTGGCCGACGCGTTTCGGAGAATTCTTTCTCCTTCTTCTCGGGCCAATGCGAGCACTTGAAAATATTAACTGCTGAAACGGCATACCCTGCGTGCTATTTGAATGTCACTAATTGGCCTCTGGTGTGCCATCGATCTTCGCATCAGTCCCATTGTACGCTGGTTAACGTAGTTCCCAATTTTTGTGCATACTTTTTACCCTCCAGTGGGTTTGGGTGCTCGCATTAAATCCAGGACAAATTGCAGCCCTCTATTGAGCCCCCGGATGGGACTCTGCCTGTCTGATTTGAATTGCCTGCCACGCCGTCACCGAGGTGAATTTTCCCTCGTCGGGCCCTCCGTTGATTTGGAGGTGGTGCGCTCGCTTCTGCGACCTGAAGCCGTCGCATATAAATCCCCAAAGTTTGCTCAGCAAATCGGAGCCGCATTCCCAAGCGGGTTAGGAACATCCTTTATTAAATGAAAGACAGCCAGCTTCGCATCCCGTATGGTAGTCCTTTGGCCGACGCATTTCGGAGAATTCTTTCTCCTTCTTCTCGGGCCAATGCGAGCACTTGAAAACATTAACTGCTGAAACTGCAGACCCTGCGTGCTATTTGAATGTCACTAATTGGCCTCTGGTGAGCCATCGATCTTCGCATCAGTCCCATTGCACGCTGGTTAACGTAGTTCCCAATTTTTGTGCATACTTTTTACCCTCCAGTGAATTTGGGTGCTCGCATTAAATCCAGGACAAATTGCAGCCCTCTATTGAGCCCCCGGATGGGACTCTGCCTGTCTGATTTGAATTGCCTGCCACGCCGTCACCGAGGTGAATTTTCCCTCGTCGGGCCCTCCGTTGATTTGGAGGTGGTGCGCTCGCTTCTGCGACCTGAAGCCGTCGCATATAAATCCCCAAAGTTTGCTCAGCAAATCGAAGCCGCACTCCCAAGCAGGTTAGGAACAGCCTTTATTAAATGAAAGACAGCCAGCTTCGCATCCCGTATGGTAGTCCTTTGGCCGACGCGTTTCGGAGAATTCTTTCTCCTTCTTCTCGGGCCAATGCGAGCACTTGAAAACATTAACTGCTGAAACTGCAGACCCTGCGTGCTATTTGAATGTCACTAATTGGCCTCTGGTGTGCCATCGATCTTCGCATCAGTCCCATTGCACGCTGGTTAACGTAGTTCCCAATTTTTGTGCATACTTTTTACCCTCCAGTGGGTTTGGGTGCTCGCATTAAATCCAGGACAAATTGCAGCCCTCTAATATATATATTATCTACTGGCGGTCGCCAGTAGATAGTTATAGTTAGGACGTGTTTCGATAGGAAATCTGAAAATTCTATTTTGAATAACTTTGGTGCCGGTTGACGAATCTTCGCGAAATTTTCAAAACTAATGGGGCGCTCCGCTCAGCTCCAACCCTGAAAGTCTCGGGGGGATTCGTCAAGCGGGGGCCGAGAAAAAAGGGGGGTCCCAAAATGTGTTTTCCCCATGCATTTTCCCATAGGACCTTTAGTCAAAGGTACAGCCCGAACGGCTGAACAGAATTACTTGAAATTTGGCAAAGAGGTAGTCCTCAGGTCAGGGAAGTGCCTTTTGCATATATGGAGTCAATCTGTTCAGTAGTTCCTGAGAAAATTGAGTTAAAAGCACATAAATATCTATAGCCGCACACCGTGTGCACACCGTGCGCGCACCGTGCGCGCACCCTAACGTGCGCGAGCGTAATTCTGATTGGTGGTTACATGTCAGACAATGTTCGAATCGGTCGAAATCAGGAAGTGTCGGCCGCCATTTTGTTTGTTTTGAGTGCGAGAGTGAAAAAGGAAGGTGGCGAACGTGAAAAGGGGGCAGGGTAGAGAGTTCCTGACCCCCTAGCCTTTGTCAGGGGGTCCCTGAAGGACCCCGAAGGCAGAAAAAAACATTTTAATTTTTTTTTAAAGATCGCGGGGTGCGCGCACGGTGAAAAACCAAAAAAAACAAAAACAAATTTGACACGTAGTTTATTGTAAAATAAATATATAAAAAAATAATAATACATACATAACTTAGCATTTAAAAAAACGTACAAATTCAATGAAAAAACCATGGGTTTCATACAAGTTATAGTTAGGAATTAGCATTTAAAAAACCTTGCAAATTCACTTAAAAACCATAGGTTTCACACATGTTATAGCTAGGTGGACATTTCACTCGCAAAAAACCAATGAAATTCCCCCTTATAGTTAGTTGAGATAACTATAACTCGCGCGACCGCCACTCTATCACAAGGATGATGTCATCAGTGATGTCATGAGTGATACCACTGACCATGTCATGAGTGATGTAATATGTGACATCATGAGCAGAGGATTGCGGGCGCGCGAGTTATAGTTATCTCAACTAACTATAACGGGGGAATTTCATTGGTTTTTTAAGAGTGAAATGTCCACCTAACTATAACATGTGTGAAACCTATGGTTTTTTAAGTGAATATATATATATATATATATATATTGCCTACTGGTGATCACCAGCAGGTAGTTATAGTTACGACCATGTTTCCATAGGAAAATGTTTTTAGACTATAAATTTGACACAGTTTGTTGAATCTTCACGTAATTTTCCCCAAAAGTTTACTGGTGATTCTTGTTGTGTATGGAACGTTTCGGGGTATTCCGTCAAGCAGGGGCTGAGAAAAAGGGGGTCATAAAAAGTGCTTTTCCCATGTTAATTCCCATTGAAGCTTTAGACACGATTCCAGCCCAAATCGCTGCACAGTATTACACTGACTTTGGCAGAAAGGTAGATTTTTGTTCACTCATCATGCTTTCAGTTCTTTGGTGTAAATTCATTAGGTAGTTGCTGAGAAATGTAAAGAAATTCAAAATTTTCATATCTGTTATTGTGGCTAATTTGTGAATAATTACAAGCTTGTGCAGAGATCTGCAGAGCTCTGATTGGCTGTCCACACAATTCAATAAAGAAGTGTTGGAAGTAATCTTAGGACTCAGGTTCAGTCGATTCCCATTAAAAATGTGAAAAAGAAGAAAAGGAGGCATGGTAGGAATACCCTTAACGCCAAAACGTTGGTCTTGGGGTTGCAGAGAGACCCCAGCAGAAAAAAAGAGATTTTTTCAAATAAATTGTGGCAAATATATTCATTGAAAAAAACAAAGGTTACATGGACAGTATTGTTAGGTTCAGATTTCGCTTGTTTAAAACCATAGAAATACAGCAGTTATAGTTACCTGAGCTAACTATAATCAAGCACCCGCAATGCACTGCTTATGAATTTACATATTTCATCACTCATGACATGGTCAGTGACATCACTGATGACATCTCTGATGACATCTCAAATGACATCACTGGTGCTATCCAGTGATTGTGAGTATATTCTAAAGGTTTTTGTGTGTTCAACGTACATACTAAGGTGCCACAAAAGTTAAGTGAATATACATTGTGTACTACTAATGAGTGGTTCCTTTTTTTAAACATAGTTTATTTGAGTCACTGTGTGAGTCTGTGTGTGAGTCCGTGTGTGAGTGGGTGTCTGAGAGACTGTACAGGTGCATGAGTGAGTCTGTGAGTGGCTGTATGGGTGTATGAGTAGCAGTGTAGGTGACTTAGTGGCTGTATTTGAAAGTGAGTGGGTGTGTCAGTGGCTGTATGGGTGGGTGGCTGAGTGAGTGGCTGTGTAAGGGGCTGTATGGATGGGTGAGTGGGTGTGCCAGTGACTGTATGGGTGAGTGAGTTAGCATCTAAATGGCTGTATGAGTGAGTGAGTGTTTGCTTAAGTGAGTTGGTGTGTTAGTGGCTGTAGGGAAGAGTGAGTGTCTGTGGGATTGACTGTATGGGTGAGTGAGTTGCTGTGTGAATGGAAATGTGAATGGGTATGCAAGTGGTTGTATGGGTGTGTGAGTGGTTGTATGGGTGGGTGAATGGCTCTATTGAGAGGTTACATGGGTGAGTGATTGGGGGGATGGGGTGTAAGTGTCTATACAGGTTAATAACGGGGTGTGTCACCCGATGTATGGGTAAGTGTATGACTGTATGGGTGAGTGAATGGTTGTATGCTCAGGCTCTATGAGTGAGTCGGTGTGTGAGTAGTTCTATGGATATGGGAGTGGTTGTGTAAGTACTTGTATGGGTCTGTGAATGGGTGTGTGAGTGATCATGAGGGTGTATTAGGGGTTGTATGGGGTGTGAGCAGGTTTGTGAGTGGTTCTGTGGATGGTGTCATCAGTAATGTAATTTGTGGTTGTGAGTGTGTGTGTCAGTAGCTGTATGAGTGAGTGAGTGCTAGTGTGGGTGAGTGAGTGGTTGTGTGAGTTGTTGTATAAGTGAGTGAGTGGCTGTATGAGTGGCCCCTTTGCAGTGTGGTTGAGAAAGGGGATAGGGACTCCCACAGAGTCTGATTGATCCTGCTGTGGGGACTTACTTGTGGCAACAATATCGGTTCTTGGCCTTCAATGACCCTCAGCAGCCAAGGGGACTTTATCTCCCAACCAGTAATGCACCCGGAGGCCCATTTGCAGAGTGGTTGAATAAGGAGGCGGGGCCTCCAACAAGGTCTGAGCAATTCTGCTGTGGGGGGCTTACTTGTGGGTTTTATTTAGCCCCGGGGAGGTGGTGGTCCCCGGGGCTCAATGAGCTTCAGAAGGGGGGCCTCATGCTGCCCCCTCCTTTTTAAAAAAAATGCCCCCATGACCTGACCCACCTGGGGGCTGTATTTAAGAAAAGCACGGGAGTCAGCGCTTACACAGCTCTGTTGCATTTTCAGTGGAAAAAGGTTTTTAAAAAGAGCTTTTTGGCCCTGTTTGGGTCCCTGTGGGACCACATGACCAAAGCTAAAGGGTCGGGGTATTCCTAACCTGCCCCTTTTTCTTTTTTTTAAACATTTTTTGTGGGACTCGGCTGAAGTCGGATCCTAAGATGGCTGCCAACATTTCCTGGTTGAAGTGTTGGCAGTCAATCAGATTTCAGCACGAGATAGGGAGGGTTTGCGAAACCTTCGAGTCCCTGTATATAAAAATTTGGATTGTCATTAATATCGAAAAAACTACTGAATGGATTCACACCAATTCACAGAAAGGTCACTTTCTGGACCAAAAGCTACCTTCCTGCCAAATTTGGTGTAATCCTGTCCAGCTGTTTGGGCTGTAGTCATGTCTAAATTCCCTATGGAAACTTGTATGGGGGAAACAAGTTGTGAGACCCCCTGTTTTGCCTGACCCCACATATGCAGTTGAAGTCGTAAGAAATGCTTTATTTGGACAAAATCCAGCCCCTAATCCTGCTACGTATTTCAGACCTGCGGCTTTGTTCAGGTGTGTGAACAAGGGCGCAGGGCCAAAACATGTAGCAGGCACTGAATTTTGTCCAAATAAAGCATTTCTAAGGATTTTGAGTGCACGTGTATTCTCTTGGCCGGAGACTTATGGATTTTGTAACTGGTGGCCACCCCCGACATCACACGCCACTCCTGCAGCGGCAGAGCAGTAAATGCAGCACCAGGAGGAGACGTGCTGATATATATTCACCTATATGGATATATATCTATATATATAAATATATATCTATATGTAAATATATAAATATATATTACCTACTGGCGGTCGCCAGTAGGTAGTTATAGTTAGGACCCCTTTTCCATAGGAAATCCGCAACATTCTATTTTGAATAACTTTGGCGCCGGTCGACGAATCCTCGCGAATTTCTCAAAATAGGTGGGGCGCTACGCTCCGCTCCTACCCTGAAAGTCTCGGGGGATTCGTCAAGCGGGGGCTGAGATAAAAGGGGGGGTCCCAAAACGCGTTTTTCCCATGCATTTTTCCATAGGACCTTTAGACAGGGCTACAGCCCGAACGGCTGAACAGAATTACTAGAAATTTGGCAGAGAGGTAGTCCTCAGGTCAAGGAAGTGCCTTTTGTAGGTTTGGTGTAAATCTGTTCAGTAGATTCTGAGAAAATAGCCTTTAAATCAATATATATATCTGAGCCAGCTTACGGTACGCTTACCGTAAGCTTACCGTACGCGTACGGTGGCGTGCGCGAGCGCGATTCTGATTGGCTGTTACATCTAAGTAAACATTCGACTCGGTCGAAACCAGGAAGCGGCGGCCGCCATTTTCTCTCTCGCACTCTGAGGGGGGGGCTGTAAATAAAGGCAAAAAACATATAAAGGGGCTGTTTAGACAGCGCCCATGCACATAGCCATGTTAGTTGAGTCCTCAAAGGCCAAAAACGGTACATTTTTATTTTTTCAAAATTTCGCCGATTACGCTTACCGTACGCGTACGGTGCGCTTACGCTAAAAATTTTAATAAAAAAAAAAAAAACACTCTCTGTGCATGGCATATTATTGTCATCACTTACAAATTAAATTTAACAGATTACCTATCACAAGGAAGCGCATAATATGTCCTCCATGTGCGCACGGTGCGTAACGTGGGCACGCGGTGCGCGTAGCCCACCTTGCGTGTACGGCACTAACTGCGTAAAGTGGGCGCGCGGTGCGCGAAGCGCACCGCGTGCTCACCGTGCGCGCACGGTGCGCGAAGCGCACCGTGCGCGCACGGAACGAACTGCGTTAAGTGGGCGTGCACGCCACGAATGGCGTAAAGTAACTTAGCATTTAAAAAACCGTACAAATTCACTGAAAAAACCATAGGTTTCACACACGTTATAGTTAGGAATTAGCATTTAAAAAACCTTGCAAATTCACTGAAAAAACCATAGGTTTCAGACATGTTATAGTTAGCGGAAATTTTACTGATAAAAAACCAATGAAATTCCCCCGTTATAGTTAGTGCAGGCAACTATAACTCACGCGACGGCAATCTTCTGCTGATGACATATGTGTCTTTATGAAAAAAAAATATTTCTAATATATGTATAGCTAAAAATTTATGGAAGAAGACATGGGCAAATAAGTGTCTAAATACAGTATTAGCATCAGCAGAAGATTGCGGTCGCGTGAGTTATAGTTGCCTGCACTAACTATAACGGGGGAATTTCATTGGTTTTTTATCAGTAAAATTTCCGCTAACTATAACATGTCTGAAACCTATGGTTTTTTCAGTGAATATAAATATATATATATATATATACATATATATATATATATATATATATATATATATATATATATATATATATATATGTATGTATATAGTGTAATCATGCTGAAAAGAAATAAAAACGAGGGAATATACTGGGTTCCATGTGGTGGTGACCTGTGTGCAGCATACCTTTGAGAAAGGGCGTAGCCCGAAATGCGTCAGGTGGCGCGGCAACCTTGAGCTCTTCCCCGGCTGGAAACAGACCTCCTGCGAGTGCCTCTTGAACGTAGGGTAACCTTTTCTTCACATATATATAGATGTATATATATATATGCTTACCTGCAAAATACTGACATTTTCGTTGTAAAGGCATGCGTGGTAAAGGCATATGCATGGTGGTAAAGGCATGCACAGTAAAAGCATGAGTTGTAATGGATGCATGGGAAAGGTAATGTGCAGTAGTGACCGCTTTGTGAATGCTGTTTCACCCCCGTAAATATGCCTAGCCATTGCTTCCTTTAGCCTTGTGCACCATGAGCACTAACCTTGGAAAATTTATGTTGGGTCAGAAACATTTACTGGGCTCTGAAATTATCTCTTCTCATTATTCTGGCGGTATTCTGCCCTAAAAGCCCAATTTACATAATATCAAAATATGATTCTGACAACTGCATCTCATCCTGACCAACTGTACTCTATCTTCCCTAAACTACTAACTCCTTCTCCTATCAACAGTCATCAGTTCTCCAACAATCTATCCTCAAATTTTCCAACACTATGCTGGATGTCTTTTGCATATGTTTTAATTTAAACTCATTGTACCCTATTTTTGAATCTCAACTTTCTGTGTTTTTTTTTAAATGGTAAAACCTAAGAGCAGCCCCATCAGATTCTGTCCGTGCCTCTCTAATAACTCAGCTCAACATTTTTGTTCTACTCTCACTTTGATCCGGTGACCTAAGTTCTTTTATAATTCTATTATCTTTCCCCTTAGCAATTAAACAACTTTCTATGAACCTATCCAGTCCAGCAAATTTCCCTACTTTTCTCAACATTTTCATGCAATCCTTGCAAGCAATATGTGTCTGTTTTTGCATTTCTAGCTCCATGAAGTCCATTCCCTTCCTTTCAGTCTGGTTTCCATCCTGCTCATTCTACTGAGACTGCCATTTTCTCTGTCAGCAATTGATCTTTTTTGGTCTTTAACATTGTTGACTGCTCTTGTCTTCGAGGCACATTATCCTCATTTGGTCTGCTTTTAATTCCTCACTCATGATTTATTTCCAGTCGCCCTTGCTCTACATCCTATGTCACCTTCTTTCCAACCAGATTCCCTATTCAGTATAGAGCTCCCTGAGACTTCAATTTGGGCCCACTAAACTCCTCTATCAAGACTACATCTCTGTTTAATACTATTACAACAGTCAATATATGATCTATGGTATGCAAGTTACCCTATATTAGAACATTGGGATGTTGGGTACTCCATTGAAGACAATCGAGTTCTCCTGGCATCTAATGGCCGGTAGAAGCCCAAAGCTCCAAAATTCCAATGTTTGTTCACAGCTGTACTTAAATTTCCCTACACCCTCCCATTTAGCAGTAGATATTCCCCATCTTCTCACCACTTCACTGGTCCCTCCTAAATTTACTACTAAAATGTACACCTACAAGTGCAGAGATCTCGGCCACTGTGGCAGAGATCTCTGCACAGTAAACATAGAAGAGGTGGAGGCAGGGGTCTGTGTTGATAGGCTTGTGAACAAAATTTTGTAGTACATGGGTAGCACTCAGGAGTGGCTTGTGCAGGTAAGAGAGGTGTGGTGGGGTGGGGGAGTCAACAGACGACGAGGGGGAAAAAAGAAAACCACCTACCTTGAACACTACGCATTGCAAAGGTAAGTGTTTTTTTTTCTCATCATCTGTCGACTCCCCACCCCACCAGCCCCAACGCCTCACCACTCTTACCTGCACGGGCCCGCTCTTGGTACCACTAATGTAGTAGTATTTTACATAATACAAAACGGTGTATGTTAATCGGGCCCATAGTTCTAGCTTGCCTGCCAAATGTTGGTCATCTGTGTTAAAGAATTTTGAATCTTCTTAGCTTAAAAAAGTTGGGGCTGCATGGGAGTGGCAACATTCCCACTTCCATTCAAGTCTAACTGCGTGCCACTCGGCTGATGCTCACCATCTGCCAAAGTGGTGCTGCGTAGATTCTGCTCCATGTTGTTGGGTATCCTATCACAGAACTTTTACCAGTGTGGAACTAAGGTACATAGCTGTTGAGCCACAACTATTGGATTTCACTGCTGCCGCCAAGTCCAAAAACCCGGGAGGTAAACAAGTTTCTGCAGCCTGAAGTCCCATTGCATCTTGGGAGGGATATCCAGAGGCAGGGAATTGGTTCCATTAAAGAAAAGTGTTACCTTAGGTTTAGCTCTGCAATTTGTTTACCCCATCTTTTTGTATAGTACAGATGAAGAAGCAGCATGCACCCAGTGGTGCCAGGCATTATAAGGCATTATAAACAAGCATTAGCAAAGCCAATAGGTCTGGCATTGGCCACCAGCCTTTTCGCGTTGTCAATATGTATTTCGTTTTGTCATAGTTCATGCAAAACTTCATTGTTGGAAATGCTGCCTGGCTAACATCTACCTGAGAAAAAAACGCATTGACTACCAGCAAAAATATTCATTTGATCAAAAAAAACACATATTGCCATAATAGCCACTCACACTTAAGGCAGCTTACTTTAGGTGTAGATGTGCTTCTTGTGAAAGAGTATTATGACGTCACTCCCAATGAGGTTAGCCAATTGCTGAGGTGGGCTGACCCAATACACCATGATGCAAGCTGCAGTGGGCATGAGAGGGCAATTGTTAATGGAAAGTTCTGAGCACCATAGGTGTCTAAAATGCTATCGGGCCAGGCAGGAAAGGGAACCAGTGGCATGCAAGCGAGAAGAATGTGGGGACCAATACATGGCAAATGTTATTTTTATTAGTTCTATCAAAAGATAAGACCTTTGGATTTTTCGAAAATATCCGAAAATGTACTCAACTATTGGGGCTTTCAGCCCGTCCTCTTTATCTGTCTGTTAATGTGTCATTTACTGACCGAGTGAAGTAACCAATGCGCTGTGTTCCTGCACATTTGACTGTCTGGTCTTTTTTGTAATCACTGCTTGGTTTCCTGTGATGTTTATTGAGGATCAAGTTGGAAAACACAAAATTAAAATTCTTCAGAAGGAAACAATTGCCTCTCATTCGGTTTTATTTAAAGAAAGACACAAAAAAGCAAAGGGCCGAAAATTAGCTTTCAACACACCTTGAAACAACATGATTATGGGTTAATAAAGTAACAAAGGAGATGTTTACATTGCAGCGTGATTCGTCTGAATCATTTTAAGAGCATCAGCTAAGTTTAGTAACAATACCAAGCCTCTCTCCCGTGGATACGAGCGCTGTCGTGTTAGCTTTCCCCCTGCGTCGCCCCGGCGCGTTACTTCACAGGTATCGCCCCGGCGCGTTACTTCACAGGTACGGGGCGGCGTAAAAAAATGCGTCTTTAATGAGGCACCGTGTCCTGCCATAACCCTCAACAGCTGAGGGCGGATTTAAAACCTGGCGCTTTGTAATATCGCGGTGTTTCACTTCCAGCCGCATCCAAAAACCGAAAATAGGAGCTGTGACTGTCAGCTGAGTCCTTTGCAAGTCTATCACCCTTCATTTCCTTCCTGCTAAGGTGTGGGCTGAGAACATTTTCATTGCGAAAACCCACATTTCACTTCCTCTGTGGTTGTGACAAGCTGCAGGTCTCTCGGCTGCGACAGATGGTTCCATCCCCAGCCTCCTCATCTTCAGAGCTCCGCCTAGCACTGAAGTGTGGGTATCACTATCCCAATAGGCTTCAAACTTTTCTTAATACCAAGACACCCCCCCCCCCTCCTCTCGCCTCGTGTAAAAAAATAAAAATTGGGGACCCTGAAAATGACAAAAATATTTTCTCACTATTATTTTATAAAATTGCGATATTTAAACATATTTAAAATTCAAGTATTGCAATTTTATTCTTTCACTTAAAAGTTTATTGAGAGTTAATTAAAATCATTACATTTTAGAATGGCGATTACACACAAAATAATCGTTTAAGAGAAAATATAAACCAGTTAATTGTGTAACAAATGAGTGGGGCAAACCATAAAAATCCAAAGACTTTTTCTTAATCCTCACCTCCTTCTGACATGGACTGACACTAGTGGCGTAACGTGGGTGGGGCCACAGGGGTGGTAAATTCTTAAAGGCGCAGGGGCATTCTTAGGAATGCAGCATTTTAAAAGAATACTTGCCTTGCCCCGGGCGCTAGCAGCCCACGCTACGCCGTTGCTTGACACACAACATCCCCATTCAGTACGGGCATGCAGCTAGCCATGTATGCAGTGGCGGCTCGCAGAGGGAGTGCTGCATGGCGGTGAGGCGGGGCGGGGGAGGGGCAGGGTGAGGGGTAGTGGAGTCGGACATACGACGTCAAGGAGTAAAGTAAGTAAATAAATAAATAAAATTATTTACCTTGCGTTCGTTGCAACGCCAACACAAGGTAAATAGTTTTATTTATTTATTTACTTACTTTACTCCTTGCCGTCCTATGTCCCACTCCACTACCCCCCCACTTTTCCCCTCACCTGACCCACCCCACCACCCCGTAGCACTCCCTTTGCGAGCCACCACTGCATGCATCTTGCCACTAGTGGTTCATGGGCCCATTCCTCGGAAACCACAAATCATTTTCACCTCTTCCCATTTTCCTGACTGATGAGTCCTCTGCCTTAGGCCGATTCTTAGCTCAGAAATATCTAGAAACTCTCTTTCTTCGTGTTTATCTTTCTGAATGTGTGCTGCCAGAAACTTCATGGCAATGTAAGGGATTTTTTTAATTTGTCCATAGTCCCCACCTTCTCACACCCTCTTCGCTCCCTCATACTCTTCCCAACATTTTTTACACTGGAGGGTGTTTAGTGAGCAACATCTACAGCTAATGTTCAATAGCTAATGTATCAGTAAGGAGTATACGTTTTTCCAGCATGCTTGGCCTCTTAACGGGGTATTCATATGTGAAGGTTGTGGGCTCAATGGCTGGCCATAGTAGCGGCTTCACCACATCACAGGGGCTAGAGTCTGTAGGTAGTCCTTTCTCTGTGATAAGTTGTCGACAGGGCAATGAATATGTGTAGTATGGCCTTGGCGACCTAATAGGGCTTAGGTGTCTAGATGGAGTGGTACCTCCTTGAACAGTTGTGTACATGGTGTTCCTGTCTCTAATAGGGGCTTACTCACCTAATGAGACTTTGGTTTGTGGAGGAAAGAAGCTCTCTGCCAAGAGATGCACACATGTCGAAGGCTGTGCATGGTAGGGACTCAGCCACCTATTGGGGCTTCAGTCTCTCGAGGGATTGGGGTCTCTGTGAACGGTGTTTCTCAGGGTGAATGAAAGCTGTGTGTAGTAGGAATTTGGGCTCCTAATGGGCCTTGGGTGTCTGGAGTAAGTGTAAGCTCTATGGAAACTTGTTCACATGACAGGATATGTGTAGTAGGGGCTTGATCACCCTAACAGGGCTGTTGTGTCTAGAGGAAATGGGTATAGAATATATATATATATATATATATATATATATATATATATATATATATATATATATATATATATATATATATATATATTATCTACTGGCGGTCGCCAGTAGATAGTTATAGTTACAACCTAGTTTCCATAGGAAATCTCAAAATTCTATTTTGAATAACTTTGGCGCCGGTTGACGAATCCTCGCAAAATTTTCAAAACTAATGGGGCGCTCCGCTCAGCTCCTACCCTGAAAGTCTCGGGGTGATTCGTCAAGCGGGGGCCGAGAAAAAAGGGGGGTCCTAAAACGCGTTTTCCCCATGTTATTTTCCATAGGACCTTTAGACACAGCTACAGCCCGAACGGCTGTGCCTTTTGCAGGTCTGGTGTAAATCTGTTCAGTATTTCCTGAGAAAATAGCATTTAAAAGCATATCAATATCTATACGAGCGCACCGTGCGCGCCCTGTGCGCGCACCCTGCCGTGCGCGAGCGCTATTCTGATTGGTTGTTAGATGTCGGTAAACATTCGAATCGGTCGAAACCAGGAAGTGTCGGCCGCCAGTTTGTCTCTCGCAGTCTGAGGGGGTGAAAAAAAAAGGTGGAGAACGTGAAAAGGGGGCAGAGTGGACAGTTCCTGACCCCCTAGCCTTGGTCACGCACGCACTGCGAACCGTGGGTGCTCGGTGCGCGAAGCGCACCGACCGCCCACAGCGCGCGCAGGGTGCGCGCACCTCGCGATTTAAAAAAATAAATAAATTTCACGGTGCGCGCACGCTGAAAAACCTGAAAAATAAATAAATACATAACTTAGCATTTAAAAAACCGTACAAATTCACTGAAAAACCATAGGTTTCACACACGTTATAGTTACGAATTAGCATTTAAAAAACCTTGCAAATTCACTTAAAAAACCATAGGTTTCACACATGTTATAGTTAGCTGGACATTTCACTCGTAAAAAACCAATGAAATTCCCCCGTTATAGTTACTGCAGGCAACTATAACTCACGCGACCGCAATCCTCTGCTGATGACGTCAGATATTACATCACTGATGACATATGTGTCTTTATGAAAAATAAATATTTGTAATATATGTATAGCTAAAGATTATTGGAAGAAGACATGGGTAAATAAGTGTCTAAATACAGTGATGTAATATCTGACGTCATCAGCAGAGGATTGCAGTCGCGTGAGTTATAGTTGCCTGCAGTAACTATAACGGGGGAATTTCATTTGTTTTTTACGAGTGAAATGTCCAGCTAACTATAACATGTGTGAAACCTATGGTTTTTTAAGTGAATATATATATATATATATATATATATATATATATATATATATATATATATATATATATATATATATATATATATATATATATATATATATATATATATATACTCCAAAGGGATACTTAACAGTTTTTAATTTGCTTTCAAGTGACGATATGCGGAAAAGGAAGCAAACCCTTTGTCAAGCTGAGAAGCTATGGCGTAAATGATATCTTCCAGCCGCGCTTGCTAGTTATAAAGTCATGCTAATCCTATACAAAAAGGCCGTTATGGCCAGAAAGGCTGAATATTATGAGGCAAGAATCACAGATGCTACAAAGAAAGGGAAACGTTCCAAATCCTCAAAGAACTCATTGTCAAATCTGGCTCCCCTGCAGATCTTTGCCCTCCCAGGATCTTTCGCATGGCCCTTCTTGGGCTAGAAAGAGAGTTTCTCACTCTACTTAATCACTCCCTGGAGACAGGTTATTTGCCCATCAGTATGAAGGAAGCCAGGGTTACTCCCTTGTTGAAGAAGCCAGGGGCAGATGTGGCCAATTTTAAAAATGACAGGCCCATTTCTCAGCTCCCCTTTCTAGCAAAAAGTACTGGAGCAACATGTCCTCACAACACTTTCATCTTTTATAGAGGAACATCACCTACTCCAGGTGAGGCAGGCCGGCTTTAGGGCTCACCACAGCACTAAACTGGTGATGTTGGCTGTGCTTGATGAGCTCAGAGTTAGGGCCGATAACAAAGATGCAAGCGCCCTGATTTTGTTACATCTATCAGCGGCATTTGATACGGTCAATCATGCACAGCTCCTGTTTCGAATTGCTAATCTGGGTATCTGTGGGCTGGCCCACTAGTGGCTCAAGTCCTTTTTGCTAGGGCGGTCCCAAAAGGTCCAACTGATTGAGCAAATTTCAAATAGTGATGCTCTTACCTGTGGGGTCCCCCAGGGTTCTGCCCTATCCCCTCTCTTCTTTAATGTGTATCTCCAGCCATTAGTGGCAGCTTTAGCCTGTATGGACTGTCAAGTTTTCAATTGTGTGGATGATACTCAACTGATTCTGCAGATTAACAACTCTCTGCAGGCCCACACTCACGTACAAAACATTCTTAGATACACTTTGACTTGGATGATAGCCAACTCACTAAAAGTCAATCCAGATAAAACAGAGTTCTTGTAATCTCCTCTAAAGGTAACCCCTGGAATGACCTTTTTTGGCCTCAAGAGCTCGGCACTTCCCCTACGCCAGTTCCCGTCGTAAATAGCCTGGGCATTAAGATCGATGCCGACCTCTTCCTGACCAATCAAGTTGCCTCTGTGGTCGGCACCTGCCTGTGCCTAATTCGATAGCTGCGGAAACTTGCCCCTTTGCTCTCGCACACTACTCTACAGATGATTGTGTCGGCAGCAATTGTATCCAGGTTGGACTATGGCAATGCCTTGTACATTGGCCTCCCTGAGAAACTAATCAGCAAGCTGCAGGTGACCATGAACGATGCAGCTAGGCTGAGTTTTAGGCTCCCTAGAAGGGTCCATGCCACCCCTCTGCTGCATAGGTTGCATTGGCTCCTGGTCAAGCTGAGAGCAAAGTTCAAGGGCCTCTGCATTGCCCACAAAGCCATATATGGGCAGGCTCCTGGCTATATCAAGGAGCGCCAGGTGAATTATGCACCGGGACGCATACTTCGCTCGTCCGAGGCAGGTCTTCTGGCTCATTCTCAGGCCAAAATTGCATCCAAAGGTGGCAGAGCTTTATCTGTCCTAATTGCCCAACTCTGGAACGAACTGCCTGAGAACCTCGGTAAGGAACCCGCCCTCCTCCCCTTCAGGAAACGCCTCAAAACCCTTCTGTTTAGGGGGCGTGGCTTGCAGCCGATGAAGATGGCCGCAACCTAGTGCGGCTCCGGAGCCCAGCGCCCGATCCCGGAACTATCCGGCATTAATCCTGGCCGAGAAACCGGCATAACTGAGCGGAAGCACTCCCTGACCACCCGCAGCCCAAGGTGGGAGACGGGGGCTCCAGGTGTGGTGCATATAGCCCGAAGGCGGCCTTGAAGCGAGCGCCGGGCCTAATTGCAGAGGAGGCGCCGGGGCCTCGAGTGGAGGCTTCCTGATTCGAAAAGGGCAGAGAGGGCGTGATCAGAAGCCCGCGACGTCGGCGGTCGCTCTCCGGTGCGCGGAGCACCCGGGGCAGTACCACCGGCGGGACATGGGGCCCTGGGGCTGGGTTTCCCCCATCGCCGCCTACGATCTGCCCCTCAGCTGGTGAGAACGGCGGCGACATACGGGAGATACTGGCGCATCGCCTTGGAAGGGGCGGTTTGAGGTGCGGAGGCTCGCCGGCGGCGAGGGGTGGGTGCCGCTTAGCTGGCGGGGCCCCCCCGAGGGGGAGATTCACGGCGTTTCCCGGGGTCCGGCTGGGCCCTGCGATGTATGACATATATGAGGCCTGAGGCTCGGCGATGGAGGCATGGGCGAGGCATGAGATGCTGCGGTACACCTGGTGAGGAACTAGCGAGGGGTTAAAAGCATATATAGTGCCGCGACCGGAGCAGAGCGGACACGAGGCCCCGTGATGGCTGACACGCAGGAAATTGGTGTTCCGCTCGGCCCCTCCCTGGCTCTCCTGTAGACAAGGCCCTCCTGAGAGACGCAAGGTCCACCAACGCAGGCCATCATGGGAGGGAAGGGCCATCGTGGGGGAGCACAGGCCAGGCTCGAGAAATTCGCCTTTCAGAAGGAACAGACTGCTTCCCCCCCCCCTGACAAGACCAAGGAAATCACCCTGGCAGACGTCATGGCCACACTGACCCAAATGCAGGTCTCCATAGGCACCATTTCCACGGATGTGACGCTACTAAGAGCAGATGTCGCCAAAATCAATACGAGACTGTCCGAGGTTGAGACGACGACGGCGACCCTTACTACTGACGCGGCCGAGAGTAAAAAGCGGATACAGTCGCTGGAACTGGTGCAAAAACAGCTTCTGATCAAGCTTGATGATCAGGAAGGTCGATCCAGACGGAATAACGTGCGCGTCGTGGGTGTGCCGGAGAGCGAGCGGGGACCGGCGTTGGACCTCTTTGTCGAAAAACTGATCACGGAACAGCTCCAGCCGCGTGAACTCTCAAAATTTTTCTCAGTCGAAAGGGCGCACCGGGTGCCCGGGGGGAGGCCGAGACCTGGGACCCTGCCACGCCCGATCCTGGCCCGCGTTTTCAACTTCCGAGATAGGGATGCTATCCTCCAGGCGGCACTCGCCGCCCCCCCGCTGCGGGTGGACAACTGCACTGTAACCCTCTATCCCGACTACACCGCGACGGTGATAAGGCAACGCCGAGACTTCCTCGCTGTCAAGGCAGAACTGCGCGCTCGAGAACTTAAATACGCGATGCTTTACCCGGCGAAATTGCGGGTGGAGGCCGAGGGGCGCACATGGTTCTTTGCCACGCCGACGGAGGCCACGGAGTGGTTGGAGGGGTGGCGCCCGGCGAAAACATCGGGCCGAGCGGAGCGCCCCCCCCGCAGCCATCCTGCCTCCCCGGAAGCCCTGGGGGAAAGTGGATCGAGGGACGGCGACAGCATGCGGCGGAGCTGAGGCTGCGACGGAGCGGACGGACCTCGGCGCCGCAGAGATGTGAGGACTCAGTTGGGTCCGGGTATTCATAGGAGACTTGGACAATGCAGGGCCGCTGCGGTTTATGATCTTTTGAACTCTGCAGTATTCTACTAACCGGTTTCTTAACTGGGCAAACACATGACGTGGGGATCGGACGAGGGACAGTGAGCAGCTCCTCCCCCACACGCAAGTACCAAGTTATGGGACTCAAGCACTCTGCTAAGTTGGGGTGGCGGGTAGTTTTAAATCCGCTGGGCAGGGAGGAGGGAGGGGGGACGGGGACACCGTGGGAAAGTTGGTTTGTATTCAGTTTTGTGTTTAGCAACTATGCATTGGCAAACTTGGCGAGCTAGGCCTGCTTGGAGAGATGCACGGCCGCAAACACTCTTTATCACCCTACATGGCAGGGGACTCACGTAGCACTACCCTAGAGAGCGCCGCTGGCTCCGCGGGGGGACAGGCACAACAGGAACATCCCTCACTAAGTGTTCTGTCGTGGAATGTAAATGGCCTGGGGGATAAGATTAAACGAGGGCTGGTCCTACAATATCTCAGGCGCAGGGGGCCGGCGGTGGCACTTTTACAGGAAACACACCTAGTGGGCACTACCACAAAAGCACTGGATAGATGGGGTTTCAGGATGGTGATCCATTCTGAGTTCACGTCTGGGTCCCGGGGACTCGGGAGTGGGCATATTAGTAAATAAGCGCTTCCCTTTGCTTGTAGTTGACTCCCGTGGGGAGGAGCAGGGCCGCTTCGCGGCGTTAACATGCCAATGGGAAGGGAAAGTATATAATCTGGTGACTGTATATATCCCACCGTCACTCCACCAAGATACGTTCCGGGCGTTGGGTGAATTCCTGCTGACGCTTCCACAAGGGGAGCTCATCATGGGCGGGGACTTCGATGCAACCATGGACCCACTAGTGGACAGATCATCACTCAGAGAACACGGTAGCGTCGCCCCCAAACTACGTGAATTCACGGAGGCACTCGGCCTCATAGACGCCTGGAGGACACACTGCCCGGAAGACAGGCAATACACCTTTCACTCAGGGGCTCACAACACCCTCTCCCGCATAGACTACATTTTTACGTCACCTGCGGGGTTGACGGGCCTGACGGAAGTTGCCCACCTACCCAGGGGCATTTCGGACCACTCTCCGGTACTAATCACATTTACAATCTTTACCCCACATAAACGCAGGATATTCCCAATCCACCCGGGCTACCTTAAAATCCCTAAAATCTGTAAAGCCCTTCAGACAACGACCAAACACTATTTCGTAGAAAACGTGGACCCGCAGGTAGGCCCGACGGCATTGTGGGAGGCATACAAAACAGTCCTTCGTGGACAAGCAATCTCCATGGTTGCAGACCATGAGAGAACCCAGCGGCTAGAGGTGCTTAAGCTTAAAAAGGCGGTGACAGAGGCGGAAGCCAACCATGTCGAGCATTCTGATGAGGACACCACGCATGCAGTCCACATAGCACAACAGGAATACAAGTCCTATCTCTGGGAGGCCGCACGAGCCAAACAGATGGCAACTCGACATACGGTTTACGAGCTGGGAGACAAGGCGGGTAAACTGCTGGCCTGGCTGGAGAAAGGGGAGCGAGCGGCGCGTTGGGTGGCTCGGATCAGACTAGAGTCGGGAGACTTCACCGCGGAACCGCGGCGAATTGCGGAGGCGCTAGCGGCTCACTACAGGAAGGTCTATACGCCGGAGGCTTCGGCCACTGTGGCAGACAACGAAGCCTTCCTCCGGGACATCGCAATGCCACGGCTGGCCCAGTCGGAGGTTGATGCCCTGGAGGTGGACCTAACGACGGAAGAACTCACATTAGCAATACTCGCCCTCCGTGCTGGGAAGGCGATGGGGCCCAATGGAATCCCGGTGGAGTTCTATAAGAAGAACGTTACGCACGTGGTCCCGCACCTCTTGGCCATGTACAAAGATAGCCTATCGACAGGGATCCTGCCCCTAGATCAGAGAGTGGCCACCATAGTGGCGATCCCGAAGCCTCACAAACCAGCACATGAGTGCGCTTCCTATCGCCCGATCTCGTTGTTAAATGCAGAAGCGAAGATCCTGGCAAAGGTGCTGGCGACGAGGCTGCAGCCCTACCTTTCCACCCTGATCCACCCGGACCAATCCGGATTCATGCCCCATCGGAACACCGCCCTGAATATACGGCGGCTCCACGGGATTCTCGCGCGCCGCTCCTCGATAGAGGAGGACGCGGCCATCCTCTCGCTGGACGCGCGAATGGCATTCGACCGGGTGGAGTGGCCATTCCTCTTTGCTGTCCATCGCCACGTGGGGCTTGGCCCCAAGATGTGTGCATGGATTCAGCTTTTGTACACTGAGCCGCTGGCACAGGTGGTGGTCAACGGACATATCTCAGACCCCTTCCGGCTGGGGCGAGGGACGCGACAGGGCTGCCCTCTTTCTCCGCTCCTTTTTGCACTGGCTCTGGAACCGCTTGCGGCCTGGTTGCGGCAGGACCCAGTGATCCGAGGACTGAAGTGGACCATGGGGTGGGAGGACCGTATCTCCCTATATGCCGACGACATCCTATTATATCTGGCCTCCCCGGCGCGCTCGATTAACTGTCTGTTGGACATCTGTGCGTCGTACGGACGGGTGTCCGGCTATGAGATAAACTGGGAGAAATCGATTATATACATGCTCCGGGGAGCCCCACCTCGGCTCCCGAGGGGACGCGAGATTCAGGTGGTTGAGGACGGATTCAAATATTTAGGAATCTATGTTACCGCTGACAGGGACAGATTTGTGGCTGAAAATCTCATGAAGCCCCTACATAGATTTCGTAGCGACGTCAAACACTGGCGTTCCCTGCCCTTGACACTGCTGGGGAGAGCCGCCCTCTTTAAAATGATAGCTCTCCCTAGATTTTTGTATATACTTCAGAACACACCCTTCCCGGTGCTGCCATCTTATTTCGCCGCCATTAACGCGGAGGTCACTAGCCTATTATGGGAAGACAAGACGCCCCGGATAGCACTCCATAAGCTCACTAGGGGATGGTACGACGGTGGTATAGCCCTCCCAGACATACGGCTGTACTATTGGGCGTCGCAGCTTGCGGTAATAAATCAGTGGCTGCATGTAAATGGGGAAGACCCGGCGTACCGTATGGACCGGCAGCTGCTGGGGGCTGGGGGGGTCATGGGAGCGCTCTACAACTACAGGAGGGGCCGCTGCCCCTCGGGCCCCACGGCACACACCCTTCAGGTATGGTCTGCAGCGCAGCGGGCTCTAGGCTGGGCCGGGAAAATAACCCAGGCCACACCGCTATGGGAGGCGAAACAGTTGGGGGTACTGCGCACTACCAAGGGGTTCCGTCAATGGGACCTAATTGGCATCTCAAGGGTTGGCGACCTTTGGAAAAAGGGAGAACTGGTCACGTTTGCCCAACTACAAGCTGATTACGACCTGGCTGACACCGAACGTTTCAGGTACATGCAAATTCATCACGCACTCCGGGCGGCGGTTCCGCCCGGGACCCGCCTTCCGGAGTCGTCGCCATTGGAAGACCGGCTCCTCACAGAACACCTGACACAAAGAGCGACCTCCCTGACATATCGTAAAATGATAAACAACTGGCCGGAGCCCCTGGCGGCCCTTAAGTGTAGATGGGAGTCTGAGCTGGGGGACTTTGACGAAGCAGACTGGCAGGCGGCGCTCTCTTCCCCTAAGGAGGTGGGCATATCATCCAGACTGCGGCTGGTCCAACTAAAAATTCTGCACCGCACATACTACACCCGCACACTCCTATTTAAACTCAACCGAGCTGACTCCCCAATGTGTCTCAGGCAGTGTGGTATGGAAGGAACCCTAATACACACCCTCTGGGACTGCCCGGCCATAACTTTGTACTGGAAGGGAATCATGCGCACACTCTCCCAGGTGACTAAGGTTCCGACGCTCCCGGAACCGCGGAGATGCCTCCTCAACGTCTGGGAGCCGACAGATCTCAATAGAGTAACACAACTCTGGGTGACACTGGGACTCATGTTGGCAAAACGCAATATAGCCCAGGGATGGGGATCTAGGCTAGCACCGACCCTCGCTAAATGGTCCCAAGATATGGATTCCACAATGGTGGTCGAAAAAACTGTGTATATTCATAGAGGATGCCCTAAGAAGTGGACCCAGGTGTGGGGTGGGTGGAATGCCTATAGAGGAAATATCTGTGAGCCCCCGCGTGATACCTCAGACTCTGAACTCAGCGATAATGACTAGACGACTTATCGCCTATCGGAACAGCACGATGGTCACTGTCATGCGAGACTGTATGGGAACTAATGTTTTAAGATTGTTATGGAAGCCTAACTGCACTCTCGATGGGATGGTACATGTTGCATCTATTGCTAATGTATGTTGCTCTTTGTTTCAAAATTCAATAAAAATATTATGAAAAACAAAAAAAAACCCTTCTGTTTAGGGAGGCTCTGTACACAGTTTAACACATCTGTTTGGTTCTCATTGGGGATGGTAGAGGGTATCTGAGTTCTCTCTCCAAGCGCTAAGAGACCTGCAGGTGATTACGCGCTATATAAACTATAGTTAACATAACATAACAGATATCCATGAGTTTCGGCTGTTACACACAGCCTTGTTCACGAAATAGAACACCATTATTTTTCGCTTTAAATACACATAATCTACGTGACATAGATTAACATAAACAAAAGACAATTCCCATTACATCCCCAGGCAGTATTCTCAGGTCAATACGGGCGCCATTTTGGAACATGTTTTTGTTTTGCATATTACTTCGTCATTTCATAATGCCTGTGCATAATTTCATCATTACAATTGAAACCTTTAATTCCAAAATATTAGAGGAATTAAAAAACAACAGATTTGAGTATATACAAATAAAAAGGAAAGTTCCCTTTTTAAATTCCAAAGTGCATCAATGCTCTTTGTTCCTTAGCTGCCTGTTTACATTTCTATATGTACCTATATATTTCCGCCTTCCTTTTCTAAAGTGCTTAGTGCTCTTTGGTATTTATATTTTTCGTTATAATTATTTTGAATAATTTTTTTTAGATTCTTTTAAAGTGCAAGTGCTAAAACTAGTGCAATTATCTTATATTTAAAGTGCTTAGTGATAAAGTGCTATTTTTCCATTGTCCTTCACCTAACTTTCTGTCATAAAAAATGGCTTTCCTGGATGTGCAAACTCTACAGCAGTAGCTAATACAGGCATGTAAATAGATCTTCATCGATATGCAATCCATTTGGCTCTTTGCTATCAAATTCAAGGATATAAACCGTTTCCAATTTCCGCAGTTCTTTCTCTCTATTACCACCCCTCTTCTTTTTTGGGATCTCTGCTATACAACTGTAGCGAATCATGTTTGGGTTACTCTGGTGGTTCTTCTCAAAGTGTCTGGCTACAGGATAATTTCTATCTCTGTTGATTATTGCTCTCCTCTGTTGTAAAATTCTTTTATGAGCTGGTAATGTCGTGCTCCCTATATATACCTTTTCTCAGGGGCATTTTAAAATATATACAACAAAGCTTGATTTCCATTTTAACATCCTCTTATTTTGGTAGTTTTGTTAAAAACTGTTTTCAATTCTGTAAGGTTTTCTTCATGTTGGCGCGCCTTGCATTTTAGGCATCTTCTAAAACCCTCTCTCTGGTGTAACCAAGTTTGGATACCCCTATTTTCTTGATACTCACTCCTAACTATGTGATCTCTCAGGGATTTGGATTTCCTAAAAGTGATTTCTGGATATTTTTTCACTTCAGGGTCTACCACAAGGTCTCCTTTAATAAGGTGTCAGTGCTTTTTGAAAATAGATCTCACTTCTCCATGCTTTGTAGTGTAGGTAGTTATAAACCTCTCTGCGTTTGTTTTTTCTCTACTCTTTCTCTTTTTCTCAGATTTCGAAGATTAAAGCAACACTTTCTCTCTACTCAAATTTCTTGCTTTTTCAGATGCTTTCTCAAGAGTTGTTGGGGAATACCATCTTTGGATAAACCTACATGTCATTTCTTTCTCCACCTCCTTGTACTCTTGCTGAGTACTGCATGTTCTTCTAGCTCATCGAAAAGTATACTCCAGATGAGTGGAGTTGGATGAAAGCTTTCTGCGTGCAGAATTGTATTTCCTGGTGTAGGCTTCCGGAAAATCGTTGTTTCCAGTTTGTCCCCTCTTACCATTATTCTTACATCCAAGAAATCTATGGAGGTCTTACTATAATTTCCCACAAATGTTAAGTTCAGATCATTGTTGTTAAGGTCATTAATGAACAAATCTATGCTTGCTTCCGTGCCCTGCCACAGCACAAACATATATTTGTACTCTATTACTCAATGTTTAAGAAAGTAATGACTGAGCGCACCAGATGTGGGTTGCAGAGATATGCTTGTTCCAAAAGATCTGTGAGAAAGACGAAAGCTTCTGTTGACAATTGATCATCAATCAGTGGTTAACTGAGTGAGTGCCTATGATAAATAATTGTAATACAGTGCTATAGACATATTTTGTGTAGCGAGGACGTTTATAAGATGTGAATGTTTATTTCCAGAACTTTGCAGAAGATTTTGAGCCATTGTTTTTTGATTGTGGAGTAATGTTGAACGTGAGGGCATCCAACTTAGGGGGGGTTTGTGTCACACTGGTTTAAGCATGGCCCTAAGGTTATATGCCATTGTGCCCATCGCAGGAATGTGTGTAGTGTATTTCACTAAACTTGAACTTTGACTATAAATTGTGAATCAGGTGAAGTCTTTAAGACGGCAATCCCAATAAGGTGAATAGAAATTTGGTCACAGGTGTAGCTTGTTTAATTATTTCAAACACCTATAGAGTAGCGTCACAATCACTGTTTTATGCCATCAGTGATGCCATCAATGATGTGATTTAACATGCCATGAGTGTTGTAATATGTGAGGTCATAATCAATGCATGGTAGGGCCACACGTTATAGTTAACTCAGTAAACTATGACCTGTTAATTTCAGTGTTTTTTTATGTTTTAATCTTATTTTAACACCTAACTATAATGCCACTATCATCCTTGTTTCTTTCAGTTAATTCACAGTTTTTTACCATATTCAGCCAACTCCCCTGCTGCACATTGTTTTAGGTTGTGTGCAGTGAGTGTGGTTGCCTACAGGTCCTGGCTTCGCCATATGCCAAAGGATTGGCTGTTACAGTCCAACTGCTGAAATACTGGCTAAAAGACTTCAACCAGCTTCTAATTCAGAAAAAGGTACATTGAAAGTTTAACTGAACATTTAAAGATTGAAACAGAAATAAATTAAACAGAAAGTTACATTTTATTTAAAATATGAAATCCATTTAAATGCAAGGTATCCTACTTCAAAAACATACCAATACATCTAATTCTATTTAACTTATATAACCTACAGATCCCAAAATGTCTACAGATCCAAGTTGTAACCTACTTTAACTTATTGGAGATAGATGTATAGTAAGAAGAACAGCATAAACGAGGGCACACATTAAAAAGCTGCCAAATATTATGCTATGGGAAGGCCACAAATATAAAACATGTTAGAGAATATGTAAAAGACTGTAGTCACCCAACCTCCATGGCAGAGATAGAAGTATAAATATAGTATAGTAATAATATATTATAGTATATATTTATTATATATATTATATAATAATATAATATAGTAAATAAATACCTTCCAAATAAAACCTAATGCTTCTTATTACAGCTATATGTTTCGGACATTAATTAATGAATGATTAATGAAATATTTTAATGTTAAACAGAGGTTTCTTTTATAAACATGTCTCATTATTTTCAATTATATTATGTACTCATTAAAAATGTGTATACATTTGTTTTAATATAGTAAATTAAAGATAAAATTATACATTTACAATTAAAAATATATATATTAGACAATATAGCAGTAAAATATCTATTTCAAAACAAATAAATGTACATGCCTAGCAATCTATAAAATGTATACTAATAACTGTGCATTATTTTTAATATCAGATAGGATCAATATTGAGGTTTTTAGTACATGCTGCAATGTTGGCACCAGTGTCTATCAGCAGAGATTTGTAGATTTCGAAATATACTGAATCTAATCAAACGTAATCTCATTAGGGGAAAATGGATGGTAGGGAACTGAAAGAAGAAACACTGGAAGTTTTGGCTTCATCTCTTTGATATTCAGAATGACTCACATCACTCAGATGGAGGAGAGACAGCTGCACCGGTAACACACATACTTATTTAATAAGGTAAGCACACATTGATTAGGTACATATATATCTGATATAATTAGTTGTGTAATGTGGGTAAATCATTAACACATAGAAACTCATCTGATTCTCTGATTTGGAATGCCAGTAACCCAGAGATCCTCCCTGAGCTCAGGAACAGGATGTGCAGCTGTTGACAAAAGCTTGGCGGCTAGCTGTAGGTGTACTGAAGTGATGGTCCAATGCTGACACAGGAGCAATTATCGATGTAAATACTAACAAGAAGGAAGATGAGAATAGAGAACAAAGCAAAGGTGCAGAACTCAAAAAGCATTTATGAACTGTTAAAACAGGAACCATATAACCGAAGTAGATGTGTGATTGATTGTTCCCACTGCCCTGCTTCTTAAATTCTTAAATTGGCCTGGAAGTACCTTTCTTTTTTTTAATAATCTTTTTATTGCAACAGAGCAAAATATGGCAGTACATCATCAATCTTACAAGCACAATTATGCATTAGCACCCCTTCGCCCCCAGTGTATTGCTCATGAGCCACACAATGCCCCCACCCTCCTTATCTCCTGGTATGCTGTCACCATCAAATTGTTTCCGCATGAATTAAGGCAGGGGTTGTGGCACCCACCAGAAGCGTACATGGACTCCCCTAAATACATTCCATTTCACCCAGATTTCCCCCACTTTTTCGTGCAGCCTCTTTGCGTATATACCGTTTTCTCCGCCACCATGCACCAATCCATATCTCTCCTCCACTTCCGCTATAGGGGCGGGGTGGAGTCCCCCTAGTGGCATGCTATATTTCTTTTGGCCAGCATAATGCCCATGGTTACCCAGGTTTGGTCTGCCCTCCCTAGGTTTGTGTCCTCTCACACATTCAAAAGGCACCATTTAGGCAATATTTTGAGCACTTCTCCCTCCACCCCCGACATACAATCCCCCACTGCCTGCCAATAGAGTTGAATCACCCAACACTACCATATAATATGGTAGAATGATCTCTTCTCTCCACACCCTCTGTTACTGGTGGCTTCTGCCATACATCCCATCTTCACAAGTGTGGTGCATGAAACGTATACCCTATGCAATATTTTGATTTAGACCAGTCGGAACCGGGCCCTAATTGCTACCTCCCTCGGAGAAGCTAAAGCCTCGGGCCAGTCCTCCTCCTGTAAGTCTGGAATGTCAACACTCCAGCAAGATTTCAGGACTGTGAACGAGTCAGGTAGGTTATTGATCAGCTTTTTGTACGTTAGTGATATCGCTTTTTTGGAGAGATGTTCCTTGAGGAGTCTACATTCCAGAGGTGACAACTCCGGGAGCTCAGCTTCCCTGGGCACTGCAGTCTGTATATCATGACGGATCTGCACATATCTGAAGTTTTCTGTCTTGGCCAGATCATATGTTTTCTGTAGGCTTTCAAATGAGATCATCCCTCTACCCGTGTATAGATCTCCCAACCTAGAAATACCAATTAAGTCCCACTGAGTGAAGCCTTTTCTTATGCCTGAGGTGCCTAGTTACTTCAATTCCCAAAGTGGTGAGTTTATTTTTCCATCCTAGTCTGGAGAGAGTCACATGCTATTGACGAACCCTCAGTGCTGTGGGACCCTCTAGTGTGAGTCTTCCTGGGTCAGTGTAAAGTGCATGGAGATACCCTCTCGGTTGCATAACCAGCCTATCCATCTGGTACGCTGGTTCAGTTAAGGGCTGATGGACCCATTGATTAACAATTGCGATTTGAGCTGCCCTATAATATATCTGGATATGTGCCAGTGCAATCCCTCCATCATACCATCCACGGGTCAACTCATTGAGTGCTATCCTCGGTGGGCCACCATCCCACAACAGTGAACGCATCTCACGGTCTATTGTACTGAAATATGAATCTTGAACCAGGAAGGGCGTATTATGCAGTACATCTAAAAATCTCGGCAGGGCCTTCATTTCATAGTGCCGCTCTGCCGAGAAGAGAAAGAGGGAGGGCTCGACAGTGGCGAACGTCGCCCCTGAGTTGCTCCAGAGGAGGCAGTAGATTACTGTCATGAAACCGGGCCTAATCAGTTGTAACAAAGATGCCAAGGTAGTGAAAACCATCTGTAGCCACCTGTGCATCACAAGCCATCAGTAGCTTTGGCATCTTACCACAGAAGACAAACATCACGGATTTAGGCCAGTTTAAGGTATATCCGGAGTACCGACCAAATGTAGAGAAAATGTTTAGTATTCTTGCTATGGAGGCCTGTGGGGACGTGACACATAGGAGGACATCGTCTGCGTATAACGGTATCCTGTCTTCCCAATCCTCCATCCAGCACAGCTCGCTTATAATAGGATCTTTCCGGATCCATGCCGCCACAGGTTTGAGAATCAATGCAAAGACCTGTGGGGGCGGGACAAACTTGCCTCGTGCCCCGTTGGAGCGGAAAGGTGCGTGACCTCTCACCGTTAATCACCACCTGGGCCTGAGTGTTTGTTTATAGGAGACTAAACCAAGATATAAACCATGGATCAAACGAGAGTCGTTTAAGCACCATCAACATATGTGGCCATTTGACGAATGTCACCTGTGCATCCAAGGACAGCACTGAGGCATCCTCTCTAATTCTATGGGCTCTTCCCAAAACTTCCTGGAGCTGCCTAAGATTTAGGGCCCTGCTGCGTTTTGGCATAAATCCGGACTGGTCTGGGTGGACAAGGACCGGGAGAAGGGGGAGAAGCCGTTGTGTCAGCAGTTTCGCGAGAATCTTTGCTTCCGCATTTATTAACGTGATTGGCTTGTATGACGTGCATTTGTCCCTTGGCTTACCCTCTTTATGTATGACAACTATGGTTCCTAATCGCTGGTCTGGTGGGAGTGTACCTTTGGCGTTGCTCTCCTCAAATATTGCGAGTAGGTGGGGCGCCATCGTCTGTGCTGTGAATTTGTATAACTCTATTGGGATGCCGTTTGGCCCCAGTGCCTTGCCCGGCTTTAGGGCTCCAATCGCTTGGGTTATCTCTTCTATCATGAGGTCTTCCTCCAAAGGCTGCCTTTCTTCTTTCGTTAATACTGGTAGTGAGATATCCCTTAGAAACTCTAGGGATTCTTGTTCTAAATGTATGGTACTGGCTGAATAAACTTCCTAATAATGGTCCGCAAAGGCTTTCGCTATCTCCACCGGATTCCTAACCTCCTCTCCAGGCCCAAACGTGAGTGAAGGGACCCTCCTATCCGCCCTTTGTCCCTGATCGAGCCAGGCCAGGAGTTTGCCAGCTTTGTCACCATGTTCATATACTCGGTGTTGTGTGCACATATTTTATTCCTCGCCTCCTCTGTGACCAAGTCCCTATTCTCTTGTTGTTTAAGTTTCAGGGTATGTTGCATATCTTCATTGTAATTCTTCACGATTTGGAGCTCCAAATCGAGGATTTCAATTTCAAGCTGCACAACTATTGCCCTTTTCGCTCTTTTATGTCTGGCTATGAGCAAGAGGGCTTGCCCCTAACCACCGTCTTATACGTTTCCCACAATGTCTGTGACGATGTGACCGAGCATACATTTTCTTGAAAGTAGAGGGTGGTGGCTTCAAGCAGACCTTTTCGTACTTTAGGTATCTTAGTGTACCAGTGTTTATTGCTATTGGTCCCATCTTTCATGCTCCACCCACTTTGTAAGTTGCCCACATGGGGGAGTGATCGGAGATATCGCGCGCTCATTGTCTGACATCTGCAGAGTGGGGGCGGAATGTGGGTAGAGTCATTAGGAAATCAATTCTCGATCGACTACCATGCGCTTCGAAGTGGAATGTGTACTCTGGTGTATTAGGGTTGAGAGACCTCCAAATATCTCTGAGGCCTAAGGCTGATAAGCAATCAGCCAGCCGTGTAAGTTTGGGGCCGGCCGCTCTAGGTGGCATACGGTCTAGGCAGTGTCATCCCGCCATGTTAAAGTCTCCTCCCAGGAATAAGCGACCCACCGGAAGTACCAGTATTTGAGCCCCCAGGTCCGTCAGAGTTGAGTCTCCCAGTGTGGGCAGGACGTATACTGACATTATATTAATTACCTCACCAAGCCATCTCCCTGAGATTGCCACAAATCTGCCCAGTCTGTCCGTCCAGGTTCTCTCTATTGTAATTGTTGATTCTTCTTATAAAGGATTCCTGTACCTCTCTGTTGGACTTGGCCCTTTTGGCAGGTTCACCCCTAAACTTTTTGCAATTATCCTAGCCTTATTCCCTATGTAGTGTTAGTGGTTTTAGACCTAGGCACTTTAGAACTGTGTCTCAGTGTAAAGTGCGTGCGCTCCGTGTTTCATTTAGTGAGACTGGCCTGCCCAACCATAGGAATGCATGGGGGATATGGGTGTCCATGGTAATTCCTGGTGTGAGAGGAGTTCAGGGTCAAGTTTAGTATGTGCGAACTCGTGAGAATAAATGCTGCGCAATGGTGTACGCAGATTTATTGTAACTGGTGGAGAAGTGCCACTTCTAGAAGTTGGCATTTCTGTGTGCTGTGTGTCTGCCTGCCTGATGTGGAGTGCATGTCTGGCTTGTGATTGACAGGTGCTGGATGGTGTGGGGGAGGGGGGCCTGCAGCTGCTGCTGGGCGCCAGGAGGAACCGCCACTAGGGACTGCTTCCCTGCTGGAGGGCCCTGTGAGCTGGCCTGCCTGGGCCCAGCCTTTGCCCCCCTTTAATCCCAAGACTTTCCCTGAACATTGCCTTTTTATTTGGAGAAGCGCTCCACTTGTTGATCCTGGACTTTTGCCTCTAGCGCCCTGTGAGCGTTGCATTTGGGTCGCCTAAGGGGAGAGGAGCAAGCCCTGCTGCAGCGCGAAGCTGCGAGGGAATCCCAGCGTGTGGGATTCCCCCCTGAGCTCCTTATCGAAGCGGGAGCCCACCCCGCATTTGTGGGTGCTGCCGGCGGGTGCCCACCCCGCAATCATCTTTATTGAAAAAGTGGGAGCCCACCCCGCGGTATGGCTGCCGTGTAAACTACGTCTTACAAGCGGGTGCCCACCCCGCCAGGGACTTTAGGCTCAAGAACGGGAGCCTACCCCGTATCTCGTCCGAGATCACTGCCGCGACCCGGAAGTCCAGAAGAGTGGCCTGGGTGTGAACGGGGCGCTCCCCGAACAAGGAAGCAGACGGGAGCCTACCCCGCGCTCCTGTGATCCCCACTAGCAAAGCCGGAAGCCAGTGGGAGCCCACCCTGTGCTCCGGTAAACTGAAGGAGGCCGTCTGGTAGGAGAGAGAGAGCCTCCAAGGAGCGGGAGCTCTCTTGTGCCGGCCGTTCTGCCCCAGAGGAGTCCTGCGTGCCTGGAGCCTCGGAGGCTTCACAGGAGAAGCGCAGCCCTCCAAGAGAAGGCGGAGGGGGCACGAGGCACATTGTCGGTGCCTGCCCCTGCCGCCTGACAGCCCCGCAGTCCGCAACGAGGAGAAGGCGAAGTCCCACAGTGCTCCCAGTGAGTGGGGCTCCCAGGCACCGTTGTGCCCATTCTACCGGTGACTTCACAGCGGCGCCGCAGCGGCGGGCCGCTGCAACGGGGGGCATCTTGTGGTGGTAGAGCCCCAGTGGGGGTTCCGAGAGTACCGCAGTACCAGCCACACATCTCCTCACAGTTGCGCCGCCATTGCGGGCAACTGCATCACGGGGGCATTTTTCTTTGAGCGATAGAGTCCCAGAATGGGACTCCCGGGGGCACGCTGAGTGCAAGCCTTCCCTGCTTGTGGCACATTGTTGTGGGTGCCAGAGGCACCCCGAGAGCCCCAGTAGGGTTCAGTAGGCACAGTGGTGCCAGCCCCAATCTTTTCCTCAGGGGCATTTTCATTTAGAGTCCCAGACCGGGGCTCAGGGGGCACGCTGGTGCCCAGGCTCATTGTCCCAGCTGCCCAGCACTTAGTGGGCAGCTGCAACGTTTAGGTTGTGCCCCTGCGCGCTTTTGCCTTGCTGCATGCGCAGCCAGCCCAGACATTCTGGACATTGGGCATTTCAGCCCCTGTGAGAGGCCAGTTGGCCTGGGGCCAGATTCAGCATGTTGTGCCCTCGATTGGGGCACACTGTTTTTATTTCAATTTATTTCCCAAAGTGTTTATGCTTGTGATGCCTACTGTAATGCCTATTGCGTAATGTGTGATGGTAATGAGGTTTGGGCCTAATATAGTTTTATGCCTAAGGGGGTTCATGCGCAAGGTGATTTACGCATCCTCTGTTTTGCATTGCAGGATCTCATGCTAAGTTCCTAACGTTACCAGTAGTTACTGGTTGTGCGCTACATTTACTATATGTTCCACATTTACAATTGGTGATTTGTGATGATGCTGACGGTGGTCCATTGGCCCTGTCTTGTGTAAATAGTCCCCTGTAAAACTTGCCCAGTGCCAGTTGGCACAGTGTAAATTGTGTGATTTTTATCTAATGTGTTTATTATAATACAAGGACTATTTTTATACATAACCTTGTGTGGAGTTCCTTTTGTGGTGTGCCTGGGATGTTGTTGCTGTGGGCGTGCGCAAACGCTTTACACATTGCCTCCGGGATAAGCCTGACTGCTCGTGCCAAGCTACCAAAGGGGTGAGCAGGGGTTATCTTTGGCGTGTAACTTCCTTGCCCTGACTAGAGTGGTGGTCTCTGCCTGACTTTGGCGCAAGCCTCAGCCAACCAGAGATCCCTTTTCTAACACTCTCGAACCGGATGTGTATCCTGCATGCGCCCTCATTTTGTAACCCCATCGGTTCAAGGCCTGAAAGCTATTTCACAGGCGATGCATTTTCTGCAGCAGTACCACATCCGGGGCGTGCCTTTTAAATAAAAGGATGCAAAATACCCCGCTTGACTTACTGCCCAGCCCATTTACTTTCCAGGACATCAATTTCAATTCAGCCTGCACTTGTCTTATCATGGTGGCTCTAAACTGCATGAATCATTGCTCGAGTTTCTTTGCTGCATGTGGTATCTTCCCACGTTGTCCCTCCTCTGACCCCCCAAGTGGGGCGCAGCGCCCCGGCCACTTTTACTTGTGCTATCTGCCTGTGTCATGTTACAAAACAAACTGCCAAATGAACTAAAAATACTAATTAGGAAACATGGAACAACCCCTCTCCCTTCCACTTCCCTAGCCTCCCCCCAACCCTGCAACCTTGCCTGGTGGTGCCCCAATTGCCCACCCCCCTAACTCAGAAGAGAGCCTGTTAACCCCCCCAACAACTGAGAGAACTTTCACCTGCCTTTACCGATCCCTCCCCCCTCTACGGTCGTAGCACTTTACCTGACCGCCATAGGTTTAAAGCTAACTGTCCCAACCAGTTCTACTCTGGTCTTTGAGTACAGCCAACAACATATGTCTTTTCTCCTCTTCTGATACATGAATGTTCAGCTGACTGCCATAGCACTAATTTAACAAATAGGTCAGCATATGTTCAATTTGGATACCAGTCTATCACTCACTATCCCTCGACATCCGTTCCTCTGAGTCTTGGTCCCCGCACTCATGGCACTTTGTTCATCCGTCCCTCTTCAGCGGATCGCCCGGTTGGTGCCGTCGTTGGTTTCTTGGCTTTCCCATGGTGGGCCTCTCTCCCAGGGCCTCCGACTGGTCTTCAGCCTTCTATCCAGTCGCATCCTTCTTCCGGAGTCGCACAGAACCAGACACTTCCCTCAGACTCCACCCGGAGATGTGCTGGAAATAGCATGAGGTACTTTACCCCTTTGTCCCTGCATGCTCTTTTTACCACAAGGAAACTGCGTCTTAATTTCTGGGTCTTCAAAGTAAAGTCCGGAAAGAAGGTCATTTGTGAATTTTCAAAAAGAACCGGGTGAGCCACCCACGCTGTTTGCAAAATAACGTCTCGATCTTTATAATTGAAGAGTCGTGCAATGATGGGTCGCGGTGGGGCCCCAGGCTTGGGGCGCCCACCCGGAACCCGGTGGGCTCTCTCCACCGAGAAAAGCTTTGAGAGACCTTTCGGCTGGAGCAGTCCCAAAATAAGCTCCTCTATGAAGAGGTCAACTGTGCAACTTTTCAGGGACCCTAGGATTCTGATGGTGTTCCGTTGCGATCTGCCCTCTTGATCTTCAAGTCTGGCCTCTAGCTGAGCCATTCGCGTTTGCATTTCTGTCATTTGGGCTTTGAGACTAGAGGTGTCTTGGAGCAAAGTTTCCATGGAGTTTTCAACCGTTTGCCCTCTTGCCCCCATAGTGCACAAGTCAGCTCGGATTAGGGACACCTCTGTCGTAACAGGGTTTATTTGGGTTTCCAGCACTGTTTGCACATCCCGAATTGCAGCCATTATGTCGTAAAGGGATAGCGTGTCTTTATCTTGTGTTGCCTGGGCCTCTGGTGTAGGGCGTTCTTGCGATGGGTCCTGGGCTTCAGCCCCCTTGGACAGAGTGAACTTGTCCAGTTTGGTTTGATGGAAGATTTTGGTGTTCTTCCCCCTGGACATCTTCTCGGCTTGGGTGGACCACCCTAGTCAGTCTTCCTTCGGGGTCCCTGGGTGTGTTTCTGCCAGCTGCGAGGAGTAGGAAAAACAACCCCTGCGGCCTGTCAGAGTTACACCCTGGTTCCCTGTACTATCAGCTCTTTCCCACTCTCTGGCCGGTTTGCAATATAATTGTCTAATACTTGGAGCCCCCTCTGGCCTTTCTCTCTGATATGGTATTTGGATGCACCCACTAGGTGACTTGAGTTTGCGTTGAGCCTCCCCTTGCCCAGGGCATAGGATATGGTAGTGATCTGAGGCGTGTTTCCGCGCAGTCCCCCCTGCTTCTACTGCGAGCTGTTGCACCGTGTACTTGACCAGGTGCACTCCGGCTGGACTTCAATTACTCACTGTTTTGGCCGTTTTCTCACTCCACCCCTTTATGGCCGCTGCCCCACTTACACCTTCGTCTGCCTTGTACACCGAGAGTATGACAGACTCCCACCCTCGTCTAGCACTGTTACCTCCGTCTGCCATCAGCCGGCCCCTCGCAGGACTTTCCACCATAACTTCTTTGCCGGGGTGGGCGTCACCATGGTATTACTTCCTCCCCCGTCACTGGGGCGTCACTGTCCTCAATCAGGTTCGCTTGATTCAGGGTCTGCAGTACCCGGCGTCACCGCCGTTTACCTCCACCCGCCCATAATCAGGGCAGTCGGGTGGGACATCCAGCGGCGAGGGGGGCGGAACTCCAAAATGTTGCCTCTCTATTCCCTCTGGCTGTGAGTCGGTAGGCCCGACCGACAGCCCCAGGTCTCTTCGGTTATCCCTGTCCGGCACTCTCAGGGGCACACTTAGCCTCGTCCCCGTATTCGCACTTCCCCAGTCACCAGCTATGATTGCTCCGCAAGGCCGGTGCTACAGTGCTCCAACTAGGCCTCAAAGCTCCGTTACACCCAAGCGACACACCACTAGCAGCGCCCCACCGTCAGCTATCTTTTCTGCATCTCAGCGCGGTTGCGGTATCAGATTTGCGCTAGATTTAAGGTGGGATTAAGGGAAGGGATTGCGGAGCCATTCTAGGAAGAGGCCATCTTTCTTCGCAAGCCACGCCCCCTGGAAGTACCTTTCTAATTATGTTGATTGGCACATAGCTTCTACTTGCCCTGGAAGACCCCCTCCTTGTGTCTCAGCCCCAGCCGCTGCTTTCCTTTCTTCAACAGCCTCCAGATACCGTATCCCAGTCTTTTTGTTCGCACTTTTGTAGTGCCTTTATGATACACAGCAGAAACATGTTTTCCTTGCTTTTGTCAGGTCATGACAAAAATTCATTATTGTAACTCACGTACAACATTGACTATTCTAACTCAAATCTCACAAATAGTCTGGAAAGTACATATATTAGAGTGAGTCACATAAAATATTCTAATTCGAATCTCAAAAACAATCTAAGAAATGCAAGGCATTCCAGATAAGATTTACTAACTGAACTCTAGTCCCACAAACATTAGGAAAGTAAATATTAATGAGAAGTGTGTTGAGCATTGGCCTCTAGATAGGGCACTTCAGATGACAGAGTCTTTGTACAGGACGGAAAGAGACCACTTTTACTTATCCACCTGTGGAAATTTAGTTTGCGAACTGAACATTATCTGCGCCATCTTCTCTCTCCCCAGCGCGACACACAGGAAAGCGCACGGCAGCCATTTTAGGCACTTTGGTCTCCCCCTGCTCATTGCCGATCGCCAGCGCGTCCCCCTGACGCTGCAAGCATTCCCCCGCGCGCCGGCCACCCCCGCTCTCTCATACACGGGCCATAAACCCTCTCCTTCTGCGCGACCCTGCCATGGAACCACATCCCACGCCTGACCGACATCCCATACATGGTCATGCATCTCTTTGATAACCCCCTTCCTCTGCGCCCCATTGTCCGAACCGATCCCAGGCCATCACCTAGCCCTGCGGATACAGTTTATTGCCCCTACTGTAAGGGAAACACCCCACATCAAAGGGATTACAGAAGATCAAGGCCCCCCACCCCCTGAGACCCGACCGGTCGCTCACACCCCCGGGAATTGGCGGAATGTCCAGCTGTGTGATAGCCATCTCCTACTGTGGGTGGGGTGGGGACTTCCACTGTAGATATGTGTGGGAACGAGCTCGAAGTGGGGATTCCGAGGATGTTCTTTCATGTATCAAAACAATCTCAAGAATGTGCCATATATGATAAACCTGCAATAAAGTCATAAACCTGTGTATAAGAGGCCAGGCCTCAGAGATGCAGTTAGAGCACCTCGTGACGATACTTCGCTGTCTGATCTGATGTGTTCCACTCCGACGGAATAAAACGTTGTTTCCTGCCTTCCAGTCTCCGGCGCCTGCCTCTTTATTGGTTTAGCATCGAATGGTATAAGAGGCGATTACCGCTGGGAAATACTTGAAAGGTTATCGACTACGACTGCCGCTACCATTTAACAATTGGCGTCCCAAGCGTGGGGCCCATCAGCGACACGTGGATCCAGTGGGAGAGGTCCCGACGACAGAGTGAACGACTGCAACGATCGGGAGAGCTCCTGCCCGATAGACCCTCGTCTGGCAGCCGATCATCCGAACTTCACTGGTTCCGAGCAGACCTCTCTCGAGTGATCTACGGTCCTGACTGGGAACCATCAGGAGTGCCGCGGCAAATATGGAGAGTAGAGGACGATCGGGCGCTGGAGGCGGAAGACGAGAAACTGTCCACGCGGTCCGGGTAAGGTCGTGAAACACGACAAATTGCAAAACGATTGGTTGATTGATTGAAAAATACTAGTATTGCTTATTGATTGTTCTCTTTGAGATATTCGCTGTCTACAAACGGGGAGGATTAGAAATACTCTCTCTCTCTCCCTTTGCAGATAGTGAAGGGTAGGTAACGCAGACTTTTGTCCCCATTGTAACCCGTCGTGCCTATCTTTATCTCCCCACTGATTGATTGTCCGAACATTGATTGTTTTGAAGGATAGTGCTCTTTGAGATATTCTCTGTTTGCAAATAACGTAGAATAGAAATATTCTGTCTAGTCTTTGCAAATAGTGAAGGGTAGGTAACGCAGACTTTTGTCTCCATTGTAACCCGTCGTGCCTATCTTTATCTCCCCATTGATTGATTGATTGTCCGAACACTAGTTGTTCAATATTGGTTCTTTGGAGGTATTCTCTGCTTACAAATAACGAGGAATAGAGATATTCTGTCTAGTCTTTGCAAGCAGTGAAAAGATAGGTAGTGCTGACTTTTGTCCCCGTTGTAACCCGTCATGCCTATCTTCTCCCCACTGATTGGTAGTTGGTTCTGCCCGGACCGCTTATTAGAGGTGGACCATCCGGCTCCACTGGAAGGCACCCCTAATAAGGACATGTTCACTAAATATGGACTAGTCGCCGTAGCTTATAGCAAGCTATGGCATAAATATACAAGGAAGGACCCCGAGAGTCAGTGGCCACTGATGGGATCCTTCGACGACCATAAGATAGAAATGCTAGAAATAGCTCTGCGTAGCAATAAGACGACGCCTACTATGCTTGACAGTATCGGCATTGTTATGCCTGGTTATTAAACTTAGAGTGTTAGCCTGTGTGGCAGGGTTTCATTAGGAATGTTCATGGGTTGCTGGGTGATGGTGTCAGAGGATTCCAGGGTTTTCAAATGTATGCGAGGACGTTAATTGTCGAAGGCGGATGCCTTTTGTTGCCTCTGCTGTGTTGACCAGTAATAAACTAACTTCAAGGATTCACGACTTCTGAGTTTATTACTACAATTTCACAAGACGAAGTGCTTCAGCAAGTGAACCATTATGTGATGAATGGTTGGCCTAGAGAGAGTACTTTGGTGCATTATTTACAGCCATACTGGAAAGTTCAGTCTGAGATTTCCATTGAAGGGGGGGTGTTAGTTCGGGGAGAACGACTTATTCCTCCTCTTGGTGTCAGGAAAAATATTATTCTCAGAGCTCATGAGGGTCATCTAGGTTTGACTCTCACCAAACGGAGAGTTCGAGATGGTTTCTGGTGGCCATCTATGGATTCGGATGTCACAGAAGTTGTTGACAGGTGCGTCATATGCAGCAAAGCCGATAAAGGCTTGAAAGTAAAGACCCCACCACTCTTGCCAGTTGACTGTCCACCGGGTCCCTGGAGTAAGTTGGGGTTGGACATCATGGGGCCAATAGAAGGTTTGCAGAATGGTGGACGTTTTGTTCTGGTTTTGATCGATTATGTCTCAAAATGGCCAGAGGTTAAGGTTGTTAAGGATATTTCTTCTTCTACGGTGATTATGTTTTTGAGAGAGGTGTTTATTCGAGAGGGGTTTCCTGAGACATTGGTCACGGACAATGGCACTCAATTTGTTAGTGCAGAGTTTGAGTCTTTTCTAAAGTCTTCCAACATTAAACACACGAAAAGTTCGCTGTATCACCCACAGTCTAATGGTCAAGTGGAGCGCATGAACAGAGTGGTGGGTGACTGTATCAGATGGGCTAAGAGTGAAAGAGTTAATATACAAGGTTCCATTGATAGCATGCTTTGGTTCTATAGAACTACTCCCCATTCCACCACTAGAGTTTCTCCATTTGAGCTATTGAGAGGACGTAAAGCCAATACATGTTTCCGACCAGGTTGGATGAATAAGTGGATCAAATCGTTACATGATGTCAACGTTCTGATGGAGATTGTGAAAAGGAATGTTGGTTGTGCTCAAGTCAAACAAAAGCGGTGGTATGATAAGAAAAATTCCGCTAAGCTTGTTGAAGTGCAGGTGGGGGATTTTGTTAGGATTAAATCTTCCATACATGTCAAGAAGGGAGAAAGTAAGTTTGGACTACCCATCCGTGTCATAGAAATCGGTAGGAATGCTGTAAAGGTTGAAGGGGGTAGTTGGTGGAATGTAGGTAAAATTGTTAAAGCTAGGGAAACAAGTGGGACAGGAAAGCCTTGCTTTTCTGATGCTTTAGATGCGGGTCGAAGAACTGGTGATGTGCGTTCTACTGTGAGGAGGAGTAGTAGGACAAGCAGAATTCCCATGCGTTTTCGTGAGTGAATCTATGTCGTAGAGTTTATGTGAAAGTTGAGGTTGTTTTATATTTGGGTTGTTTTATGTTTTTTTTGTGTAACGTTTATTTTGTTTTAAAAAAAAAATGAGAAAGGGGGATATGTTATGCCTGGTTATTAAACTTAGAGTGTTAGCCTGTGTGGCAGGGTTTCATTAGGAATGTTCATGGGTTGCTGGGTGATGGTGTCAGAGGATTCCAGGGTTTTCAAATGTATGCGAGGACGTTAATTGTCGAAGGCGGATGCCTTTTGTTGCCTCTGCTGTGTTGACCAGTAATAAACTAACTTCAAGGATTCACGACTTCTGAGTTTATTACTACAGGCATGTGGCGCAAAGAAGCAACACAACGGAAAAAGAGGGAAGAAGTAAAAGCAGAAAAGGAATTACGAAAGGCAGCTCACCTTGCCGCTAGAAAGTTAGAAGAAGAAATAAAGGAGAGAAGGGAAACTAAACTAAGACAGGAGCCCGAAACATCAGGCCAGTACCCTGTTAGGACCCCCTCTATGCTCTACCCTGAGTTGTCCTCTAAGCAACGAACGAATGACGAATTACTATTAGGTCCCCCGATCATTTACATGCCCCCTCCATACGCACCCTCCCAATCGGTAGTGCAACACCCACAACCCCCAAACACAAGCGAAAGCAGTACAGGGGCCTCGGTCCTCACGGCCTCAGCGCCGGCCGAGCCTCTTGTACTGAACACAACGTCCGCAATAACGTTGGATGACCCTGAGATGAGAAAGAAAGATTCCACCAGAATGAATCGACTAACAAAGGATGAACGAGCAGGAATCGACAAGATAGTAGGGACACTGGTGGAGCGAAAGGAAAGTGAGGAGTATATAACAGACGTGTATAACTCGTATGCCGACAACCGCAGACGACACTTTGTCGTACGACTTTGTTATCACGCCCTGAATACATATGAGGATAGGTACCACGATAAAGGTCCCGAAGGCTTAGCGGCCCTATATAGGAAGGTAGACATTGGGGAAGAAGGAGAGGGCGATGTGACGAACCTCTTCACTCGTACACTCGAGGTCTATCGACACCTTAAAGAGCACAGACAGACAACTAAAGCAGAAACTCCCATAGCGACTAAGCCCCAGGCAGGAAGGACTGATACCATGATGCCCATCAAAGAGGCCGCCCCCTACTGGGTCCCCCCACGAGGTCAGGGAACACATGACGACATCAACCACCAAGATGCGAAGGGAAGGGTTGTTTATAATTGGGTCTACCAGCCATGGGACCGACAAGACATTTTGACCTTTAGAAAAACTCTACCCGACTTAAGAAAGAACCCGACTGCCTTCTACACCGAACTAGGTACAGCCTTAGGTTCAACAATAATGACTTTAGCAGATATCGACTTGTTCTTCGGGTTATGTCTGCCGGCTGATGTGTGGAAGCAAATCCGGAAAGTTGACCACGCTGAGCCGTTCGGATATACCTGGGTACAACTCGATACCATAGATAAACAGCGAGAACCGGGACAGAAACCCCCGAAAGCCATATTGGAGCTCCCAGACAAGATTGTACAGAAGTTGAAGACTCTAATCCCAGAAAGAAAGGTAGACTGGTCGATAATGACGGCTTGTCGCCAGAAACCCCAGGAGGATGTGTCTGAATACTTCTCTCGATTCAAGACTGTGTTTTCCGATTATAGTGGCCAGGACATGACCACCGCAACGGGACATCACCTCTTTGTCCAGAATTATGTGAAGGGTCTGTCACAAGAAGTTTCCCAGAAGCTACAGACCAGCAAGAGTAGTTGGGCAGCCTCCAAACCCGCAGCAATCCTCCAGATGGCCCAATACTACGAAAACCAAAAGAATGAGAACGATAGGGCGTCAGAGAGGAAGAAAAAGGAACTGAAGGAGAGGGTAATGATAGCACAGTTGCAAGGGGTGGCCATAGGAAGGGAACCCCCAAAAGGGAATTACCAACCAACCGCCCCTAGAAAGCTACCCCCTAGAGACCATACACCTGCACCCTACAACGGACGGAGAGACTTAGATGGGAACCAATGTGCGTTCTGTAGAGGGTTCGGACACTGGAAATCCCAGTGCCCGGTCCTTCTGGAATTGAACAAAAATAGGGACCCCAGAGACACAGCATATGACCCCAGAAATAGAGGACAGGGACGAGGGTACACGAACGACGCCATCAACGACAGGCCAGGCAGACCAAACACCTTTGATCGCCCCCGACAAAACCAGTGTCAGCAGTCCGACTATGAAAGCACCCATGACTTCGCATAGGACCACCAGGGGCAAGGGAGGGATCCAGTCGAACTCCGTTTTGACCAGCAAGGTCCTTACGTCACTGCTAAGGTCTTGGGCACAAAGTCTCCATTCCTGGTAGATACTGGGGCGACACGTAGTGCGTTATCTAAACGACTGATTCCTAGGGCACCCTTGTCTGGCTCACACGTAACCTCAATAGGCTTCGATGGAACGCCCTCCACTAACCCCTTATCAGCACCAATCTCCTTTGACTTAGAAGATAACGCCACTGACACGACCTTTCTGCTCTCCTCCAACACCCCCGATGCTATTATGGGACTTGATTTGCTAAAACATTTCCGAGCTACCATCAGATGCTCCCCAGACGGAGTTCGAGTCATCCTGCACGATAACCCAGATCTGTTCAGACCTTGTTACACACGACGTATGCTCTCTATAACTGATGCTGACCTGTCCCTACTCGACACGTTACCCTCACATCTATGGGCTAAAACCGACTCAGATGTAGGGCGCATGGTGATCGACCCAGTACACATAACCGTCCGACCGGACGCAGTGCTACCAAAGCTTCCACAGTATCGAATATCGCCCGAAGGTGAGAAGGCATTGGTGGAAATCATCCAGTCCCTAGTCAATGCAGGAGTAGTAGAAGAAGTAGTCAGTAATGTTTGCAACAGCCCTATCCTACCCATTGTAAAGAAGCAAGGCGAGGGAGATGAGAAAGCATACCGCTTCATTGTTGACTTACGAGAAGTCAACAAAGTAGTCATACCTCAGTACCCCGTGGTCTCAGACATCACCACCATCCTCACCCTAATTCCATCCACTGCCACCACCTTTACTGTTATTGATCTCAAGAACGCATTCTTCTCCATCCCCATCCACCCAGACAGCCGCTACCTGTTCGGCTTCACTTTGAAAGCCCGGTCGTACAGATTCTGTAGGGCACCCCAAGGCTACACTGAGAGTCCCAGTATTTATAGCCAAGCCCTCAAGAGACAACTAGATGCAGTCCAATTGCCCGATGGAGTGGTGTTAATACAGTACGTCGATGACATCCTTTTGGCGGCCGACACCACCCCACTTGCTGTCACGGCCACCCTTCACCTCCTCCACTTCCTCGCGGAGAACGGTCACAAGGTCTCCAGGAAGAAGTTGCAGTTCTGCCAACCCCAAGTGACATACCTAGGCCACCTCCTATCCAAGGATGGGAGGAAACTTACCCCTGACCGAATTCAGACCATCCTAGAAACCCCTGTTCCCAAAACTCAGAAGCAAGTGCGGTCTCTAGTAGGCCTCACCTCCTTTTGTCGACAATGGTTGCCAAACTTCAGTCTTATTGTAAAACCTCTGCTTTCCCTGCTGGCTAAAGATGTCCCCTTCCCCCTCCCCTGGACACCCGAATGCCAATCCTCCTTCAAAGAATTACGAGACGCCCTCTGCTCGGCCCCAGTCCTAGGAACCCCAGACTACACTAAACCTTTCTCCCTCTACACCCACGAAAGGGAGGGATGTGCGTTGTCTGTCCTAACCCAGTCCATAGGCCCTAAACAACGCCCTTGTGCCTACTTCTCTGCCACTCTTGACCCTGTAGCCAGAGCATTGCCCGCCTGCCTTCGAGCAGTAGCCGCCGCTGCTGTCTCTATACGGCAAAGTGAGGGGATCGTGCTCTCGAACCCCCTCACTGTATTGGTACCCCATGCGGTTGACACCCTCCTGAACCAGACCAAGACTCAACACCTGACTAGCGCACGACTGACTGGCTATGAACTGACTCTGCTTGCACCCCATATCACATTGAAACGATGCACCACTCTGAATCCAGCCACTCTACTACCTCTCCCTGACACTGACCCCAATGCGCCCCCCATACATGACTGCGTGACTCTCACCGACGAACAGACCAAGAGTAGGGTTGACCTTCGAGATACTGCCTTCCCGGACCCTGACGGAGAACTATGGGTGGATGGCTCATGCATCAAGCTCCCCGATGGCACCACTTCCGCTGCCTATGCAGTCACCACAGCCCGAACAGTTGTAGAGACAGCCCGCATCACACAGCGATCCGCACAGGCGGCTGAACTGATTGCTCTCACACGAGCATGCATCCTGGCAGCAGGGACAACCGCAAACATTTACACAGACAGCCAATACGCCTTCGGGGTAGTTCACCACTTTGGGCTCCTTTGGAAGGAGAGGGGATTCCTGACTTCCCATGGCACACCCATCCTGCATGGAGATCTAGTCTCTGCCCTGACCGAAGCAGTCCTCCTCCCCACACGGCTGGCTGTGATCAAATGCCAGGCACACAAGAAAGTGACAGACATTATAGAACAGGGAAATGCACTAGCTGACATTACTGCCCGAACCACAGCCGAAAATAGGTCCACGACCCGTATGTATGTAACCAGGTCACAAACTGAGAAATGGAAGGATGCTAGGGAAACGATTAGGGACATCCAATTAGCCAGTACACCACACGAATTAACTGAATGGGCCCGGGTGGGATTGAAGGACGATGACGGTTGCTGGCGAACTAAAGACTCGAACAAATGGTTGCTACCTGACTCATACTTGATCCCCATGCTAACCATGGCACACTCCCCCGCACACATAGGGTCTGCTCCCATGATCGAACTCATCTCCAAAGTCTGGCACAACGACAAAATCTCAGACTCAGCCAAACGTCTGGTCCAACAATGCCTGGTCTGCCTCCAACACAACCCTGGGAAAGGAACTGCTGTACCCCGGGGAGGGTTTGGGGTTCCCAATCACCCCTTTGAAGTCCTACAAATGGACTACGTCCAGTTAGAAAGGTGCCAAGGTTTGAAGTACGTACTTGTCGTTGTGTGTGCCTTCAGCAAGTGGGTGGAAGCCTACCCAACCCACGACAACACCGCTATGACTACCGCAAAAGTACTACTGAAAGAATTCTTCCCCCGATACGGCCTTTGTCGAATTTTGTGGAGCGACAACGGCCCCCACTTTGTAGCCGAGGTTATCCAACTCATCTTAAAGGGGCTGGGTGTAAAACAGAAGTTCCATGCGGTCTTCCATCCCCAATCTGCAGGCTTGGTTGAGCGACATAATGCCACATTGAAGCTTAAGATAGCAAAAATAGTTGCCACCACAGGACTGAAATGGCCCGACGCTCTCCCGCTAGCATTACTATCAATGCGTTCCACCCCCACCAAACACCACTTAACCCCCTACGAGGTCGTCTTCGGGCGGCCCATGAACCTTTGGACTGCACCGAAGCCAACATCCATCCACGACGTCCCGGACGTCCTCATGTCTGACTATTTGTATAACCTAACTAAAACGTTGTCTGTTATCCATCAGCAGGTGCTGCAAGCCATTCCTGACATTTCCAGAGGCCCCGGGCACGACATCCAACCGGGTGACTTTGTCTTAGTGCGTAACTTCCAGCGCACCAAGAGTCTGGAGCCCCGGTGGATGGGCCCTCTGCAAGTCCTGATCACCACCCGAACAGCTCTTCGAGTGGAGGGGAAGCGCAATTGGCTGCATGCACACCACTGCAAGAAGGTATCATCGACCCTGACGACCACGGACAACATCACCGCCCAAGAGGAACTACTGGACACAGACCGACCATCCCTGAGCCACTGCCCGGATACAGAGACACTTGAATTAACGAAATATCCCGATCCTACTGTGCCATCCAAAGAAGGGTATAACCTACGACGAAAGGAGGGAACTTCGGCTAAGCAGACCACAAACTAAGTTGAAATCTCAAGAGCGGTTGCCTAGCCACCTCAAAGGCCATCAGGAGAGAAACTAAACAAAGTCTGTGGTTCTGCCCGCTACCGAGTCCCTTGAAGGTGATGGAAGCATCCGACATGAAGATGATGGAAGCAACCGGACGTCCGAAGATCCACTACAAAAACCCAAAGACTGACAGAATGCACAGCTCAAAGACTATTGCACTTTTCATTGCCCTTCTCTTTTGCCTTCTCCTCATGGTCACCTTCTGGATCATGGAGGAGAGCACACCCGCTCATAAGACATTGCTGACCACCGTTCAACCTATCACCATGAAAGAACACCATCTGATCTCACTTTCACCCCAACTCCGAGAAAGGCGTAAGGAGTTCTGGAATAACTCTTTTGTGCAGTTGCTCCACCAACACAATCTTGCCGCCAATGCCACTAATTGCTGGATCTGTGGATTGCTACCACATGCCACTGGACACTCTATCCCTTTCATCCCTTCACCTTTTTCTGTCCATGGTTCCTGCCTCGCCTGGCTAATCCTCCTGCAAGAAAGCTACAAGGACAATGCCACTTCCGGCAGAACTATGTCACACTTCTACCATGGGTTCTGGCTGAACAAAACTGGAAGAACTTCTGCCCCCTTCTGTCCTCTGAGATCAAACACTTCCTTTCACATGGACATCCCTGCCAAAGAACGAGTTGAAATGCAAGTGTTCAACAACCCAGCCAGACCCACCTTCTCTTACCTCCGGAAACGAACGGCCGCCACCCTAACAGTGGCCCTATCCGTCATCAACATCACTGGATTTGTGTGCCTCGAAGGCCTGGGGGCGCAGCTGGTGGGCCACAGCTCCTGCCTCATCACCCGAACATTGGACTCAGTTGATCCACCCTCCTTTGTTGCCTCCCCGAATATGTACTTCGTCTGTGGTACTAACGCCTACACCTGGCTTCCGAAAGGTTGGGGAGGCATCTGCTACATCGCCTTTGTCCTTCCTCCGACATATGTGGCTCCAGCAAACCATCACCGACAGAAACGTGCCAAAGACATTGTGCAAGCCGACTCCACCGGAGCACAGTTCATGGACGCAGTAAAAGGTCTTGTTCCACTCTGGGGTCCAATGGCAAACAGCCGTGCCATCCGCCACTTAACCCAGGCAGTCGAAACGGCGATGAACATTACGGCTGGCATCCTCGCCAACAACACCGCCGAGCTTCAGGCCGTCCGCCTGGTGGCTCTTCAGAACCGCCTCGTTCTAGATGTGGTTCTGGCTGATCGTGGAGGAGCATGCCATATCATTGGGTCCAGCTGTTGTACCTACGTACCGGATAACTCACCCTCAGTCTATAAAGCAATTGAACACCTCCAGAGACTTTCCGCAGAGGTTCATCAGGAGCAAGAAGAATGGTCACTGGGAAGTTGGTTTTGGGACACTATTAGAAGTTGGGGATGGAGGCTGTTTTCAGTTATCCTAATACCAATTGTGATACTATGTGGATGTTGCTTGGGGATCCAGTGTCTGCCACCTTTATGTTCACTTTTTATGAACTGCATCTGCCCTAAGACTTTGAACTTTGAAGCGGAGCGAATGAAAGCTTTGTATGAGGTGGAAGTTCGTAGTATTATGGGGATAGATCCGAACTAAACAAGCTGGCGAGATATGTTAAAAGGGAGGACTGTGGAAATTTAGTTTGCGAACTGAACATTATCTGCGCCATCTTGTCTCTCCCCAGCGCGACACACAGGAAAGCGCACGGCAGCCATTTTAGGCACTTTGGTCTCCCCCTGCTCATTGCCGATCACCAGCGCGTCCCCCTGATGCTGCAAGCATTCCCCCGTGCGCCGGCCACCCCCGCTCTCTCCTACACGGGCCATAAACCCTCTCCTTCTGCGCGACCCTGCCATGGAACCACATCCCACGCCTGACCGACATCCCATACATGGTCATGCATCTCTTTGATAACCCCCTTCCTCTGCGCCCCATTGTCCGAACCGATCCCAGGCCATCACCTAGCCCTGCGGATGCAGTTTATTGCCCCTACTGTAAGGGAAACACCCCACATCAAAGGGATTACAGTAGATCAAGGCCCCCCACCCCCTGAGACCCGACCGGTCGCACACACCCCCGGGAATTGGCGGAATGTCCAGCTGTGTGATAGCCATCTCCTACTGTGGGTGGGGTGGGGACTTCCACTGTAGATATGTGTGGGAACGAGCTCGAAGTGGGGATTCCGAGGATGTTCTTTCATGTATCAAAACAATCTCAAGAATGTGCCATATATGATAAACCTGCAATAAAGTCATAAACCTGTGTATAAGAGGCCAGGCCTCAGAGATGCAGTTAGAGCACCTCGTGACGATACTTCGCTGTCTGATCTGATGTGTTCCACTCCGACGGAATAAAACTTTGTTTCCTGCCTTCCAGTCTCCGGCGCCTGCCTCTTTATTGGTTTAGCATCGAATGGTATAAGAGGCGATTACCGCCGGGCAATACTTGAAAGGTTATCGACTACAACTGCCGCTACCATTTAACACACCCTGCTTTAAAAATATGACCTGTAGCTTTAAAGGTGCATTATCAGGCACTGAACAGACAGATCAAAGTCTGTTGACAGACAGATGTGTTAGTTTGCCATTCCAGGTACGAAGAGTGGTTACTTTCATCTGAGATGACAAAATGCAGATTGCTTTGTGTCAAGAATGTGCCAAATTGTGGCTGCATATAGCATGTCACATTTGCAATAGTTTCTTAGTCTTTTATGATGGCTGGGTAGTGAGTAGCTGTTCTTTGAGAAGAGCCCAAATAGGAAAAGCAGCAAAGAATAACAACTATGAGAAGTTATTAAATGCAGTCTTTGACAATATCTGTTGAATGGTCCCTTCGGGGAACTGTGGAGTGCCTTGATAAGGCTGCATGAATCGTGACTAGGTTGTCAACACTGTAATAAACGTATAAGCCAATTGATGGAGGGCTGGGTGAGAGAAATTGTTCTCTACAGGTCATCCTTCTGAGTTACTCGTTTTATTTGTGGAAATTTGGCAAACATTTTCGTTTGAGTGAAATAAACATACCCAGTGAACAATGGGAACATTTTCGAAAAACATTAACAGCAGAGAGGGCAATCCTAAGTTCCTAACATCTGCCAGAATCTGAAACCACAACACATCTTATTCACCTTCCAATTTGATCATGCTTGGATGTCATTATGGCTTCATGCCCTCTAAATTCTTTCTCCATTGCTTATGCCTCTGATCACATTTTGACAAAGCCACTATAACACAATCATGTTACAAATCTGTTTTACAACATGTTACTATTACAAACATGGGGACAAGTGACAAGACAGTAACAAAATTCGTTTCTGATATTTCGCTTTAGTAAGTAATCGTCCTTAGAGACATAGTCATACAATTAAATATTTTTATCATCTTAAAATACCTTTTAATAGCTGACCTGTGAGGTAGTGGACTGAAATATTTTGGGAGATCTTCAACACTTTCCCGCTTCCAAAACATTTATGGGGGCTTGTTCAAAGACCCACTGTACAAATACATCAATGGGTTACATTACTTACTATGCCCCAATGAACGTTGATACTAAACAAATAAAATGGCATTGATTTGTAAAAAGGAAATCTGCAAAAAGGATCCTTCATAAACTGTGAAAAGGTGTTATTTATGGAAGCTTCTCGGTTAATCAGATTCCGTGCACTGATGTCGCAGAAAGGCTTCAACGCGTACACCTACTCCAGCTCGTTACAATATGTGTTAATTATACTTCATTCTAATCACCCCCCTGCATGAGCTCTGGAAATTGTTTTTATAAAGTTAATCAAAGCTGTGAAGCTCAATTAAAACTAAACACGCCAAGAGCTCTGAATCCATCTTACGTTGAGTCTAAATTTGTCTGTCTTTGATTTGATGGCTGACCTCATGAAATTTGATGTCCTTTACTTTAAATTGAATCCAGGAAGCGGACACATATAATTGTTTCTTTACAAAGAGAATAATCAAAAAGTGATGTTCCAATAGAGAGCCAAGCTCAGCTATTATGGCTATTATGGGATGTGTGTGTAGCAGTACTGCAGGAAAAAGGACTTTTAAACAAGAGTTGGTTGGGGCCAATCAACTTTAAATAGAAGACTTTGACCTTGGATGCTGATCTGGAACCTGATGCTTCATATGAAGGGGAGTGAAGTGCTGCAAGAGAGGTACCACAGAAGCAGAGTAACAACTTAGAAGGGATCAAGACGCATAGGTGTAAGAAAGTTAAAAAACATACACTTGCATGGGGCAGTTTTCTGGGGCTGTTGCTGCGTTAAGATTGTCTTTGTACTAGTCATATTGGTCTCATCACTGTCACAATAGGGTCCCAGACAGCACCAAATGCCCTATATAAGTGCCATATTGCTAGGGGATGCAAACTGCACAAGCAAATACACGTGAATTCCTTTGGAATGGGAGGTAGCAGGAATGCGATGATGTAAGTCCTTGAACCATTCTGAAGCACTGGTAATTACTCCGGGGGCATGGTCTCCATTGTTTAGGTCTGGCTATAGGTATCTGGAAATGCTTGCAAATCTTCATGCCACTGAATGTTCAAAAAGTACAATAAGAAGAAATGAGAGAGAAAGGGCTTTGAGTCATCTCTCTCCCGCTATTAACTTTCATGCAATGATCACGGTTTGGCATTGTTTGGATGGTCTGTCTTTTAAGACCATGGCATTTCGTGGATAGTTACATTGTCCCTTTTGTGTTTCCAATAGGCTTTAGTGAGGGGATATATATATGCAACAGGCTGTATAGTTTGTAACTAAGACACATAATATGGTATTTGAAGTAGTTTCTTTGCTAACACTATGATATTTCTAATGCTAATTTATGTGTTTTTTTTTAATTAGGAAGAGTGTAATGTTTGGATGCCTTAGTCTTTCATAAAGACACAGTGCTAATCAATAATCAGGCTTGCATGTTCACTTGTTTTACTTTGATGTCATGATAACATGTTGCTGGATTTAAAGCTTTTTTGGAAACATGTGTCCATGCATAGGGTTACAAAAGATCCAGTGAAAACAATGGCCCTATGTCAAAATATCCACAAAGTAATGTACTGCTTTGTATGCCTTTTGAGGTCATTACTTAAGACGCAAACTTCCTTTTCTGACTCCCTTTCATAATAATCTTTTTTTAAGGGTACGGATTGCCAGCATTATTTGTGTCCCAAAGGGAAGCTCACTGTCCTGGCAGAGGGTGGAGGTAATCAGCTCTGCCACCCTGTCAGAAGACTAATCACTATATTTAGAGCTCCTTGCCACCTGGCAGTAACATACCTGCTGTGAAGGAACCTCCTGCCATGATGGCTCTCTTCACAGCATTGGATATTGCCCAGCAAACACCATTTGCAAAGCTCCTGCTTTGCAACCTTTTGCTCCATTCAGAGCAAACAAGCTCCTAAAGCGGGTATTTCTTTCTGCTGCACAGAAAGTAAACGGCTCTGATGTGCAAGGGTCATTTTCATGCACATAGGGGCCATTTAACATTTTTCCCTGCCCTTTGCACGGTGAACAAAGGCATGGAAAATCAGTGGCGGTCGACTTGTCCTTAATAGCAAGGGATGGCAGCCATTGTGGCGCAGGGTCAAGGGTTACTGCCAATGTAGCTAGCAGAGATGCTTGACTGACGGTAACCCAATGCTTCACCTGAAGCTAAAGAGAGTAGGAAAGATGGAGGGTTGGCGGGTCAGGAGGACTGCTGGATTACGGCATTCTTCCCACTCCGTCAGACCCTAAATAAAACACTAAGGGGTATATATACAAGGGGATAGCGCCACCAGAATGTCACTTTAGCGATGCTCTGGTGGTGCTATGCCCTTCTCCATATTTACAATGCGGCTTTAGGCCACTTTTTGTGGCTTAACGCCTTGTAACTTCACACGCATCACTTTGTGTGAAAGGGACATGCTATGGGGGTTGCTGTGGGCGTTACACCGCAACACCTAATGCTTTTTGTTACTGCCCTAGATTTACAAGGATCTGTAAATCTGAGGCAGCGCCATAAACTAATGCCATGCAATAGCAGGCATTAAAATTTGCTTTTTTTATGTGTTCAGCATTCTGCAGCATACATAGAAAGAGAAAAACGCCATTTATTATTGTTTATATGCAGGAAGGTGTCACTTCATCCACATGAACAATCATTAAATAATGACCATCTACTACTTTGCATAGCAGTAACAAATCACCACTATTGATGGTTTATGTGCAGGAAGGGAAACCTTGCTGCACATAAACAATCATTCCCTGCAAAGCAGGCACCCTTGCACTTTGATGCAAGAATGCTGGAGTTAACAATAGGCAGCTAATTTTAGCGACAGCGCTAAGAAAAACACAGGGGTGCGCTGTATTGTGGTAAATACGGCACACCCCTGTGTTTTCGAAATGTCAAAGGGTGGCGCTGCCAAATTTGACGCCGCTCCCTGCTCAGACATTTCCTTGTAAATATGCCCCTAGCTCTATAATGCATCTATTCAGAAATAAGGACATATCGCAGAGGCAGCCCCCAACGGGGGCATAAGAGGCCGGTGCCATAACCAACGCCGGGCCCCCCCCCCCCCCACCCCCGCAAAACCGTTTTTTGGCGCCAGGAAGTGCCCACAGTACAGGAGGCTACCCGCCCCCCCCCCCAGCCTCCGGCATGGCGCCAACCCCCCCGGCCAATGGGGCAATGGGGGCCCTAGCGCCATACGAACGGCCCAATGAGGGGCGAACACCGGCAGGGGCGAGCTACGCTGGGGGGGGATATAAGCATGGCTCCCCCAAGCTGGCTACTATACTTGGGAACGGGGGAAAATGGGGAAACCCAGCCGGAAAGAACCGACAGAAGGACCAAGAGACAAGACTAACATGCCAATAAAGCTTTTACCAAACTGCCAGTATAACTACATGTATTCCTAATAAAACTGCGGCCAACAAATGACCACCACAAGAAGTGTGTACGTTGGCTTATTTGCAACAAAGGATACAACGTGGGGAGAGTACCACTGGGGGGGGAGAGTGGGCTAAGTGCGGGGGTTATGTGTTGTAGACCAAGATCTCATTTTATTATGGGTTTTTCTTTCTAAGAAAGCTGCACGCAACAAGCAAACAACTATTTCCAAACACAGCCCATACAAAAAAACACCAATATGAATTGGATTTACCATTGACTATTCAACTTGTCTGTGCTATTAGACCTGGGTAACAACTAGACACAAATCTATCCAGTCCCCGCTCCAAACTTTAGAACCAACAGAGACATCTTTGTGATTTTGGGGGCCCTGTGCCAAGCGTATTTTGGGGGGGCCTGTTCGGAACATCTTTAATTTATGCTACAGTTTCAGCTCTTTCTTGCCCTCTTCAGCAGGGGCACTGACAGTGCACATGGACACTGGTCCAAATTCTAAATGTGTTTACATATAATATTGAGAGACTTTTCAATATTGCAACACAGCGGCCGGTCACTAATAATATTGCAAACAATCTCTGTGCCCCCTCCCACCCCTTCCATTTCTCATATGTGAGGTTCTGTTTTGATCTAAAAGAAACTTTTTTATGGATGTTGCATGAAACATAAACACATTTCTCTACAAAATGCCTGTAACAGAACCCCACACTTCACCCAATTTTTTAAAAAAAATTAAAGGAAAATGATACTTAAAAGTCGAACAGAATACCGTAGGGGGATCTCTGATACCGCCGACACCGCCGAGAGTCAGAAAATCGTGCAGGTCACGCCAGGAGCCCCTTCCCTCGCTGCCGCCACCGGACCACATTGCCCAAGGTCCCTTGTGGCGGCGGCGCACCTGCTGACGACACCACAGCGCCCGGAGGCGCATTTAAGACCCGCAGAGATCGGCAGAGCGGGGGAGTCGAACAGAATACCGTAGGGGGATCTCTGATACCGCCGACACCGCCGAGAGTCAGAAAATCGTGCAGGTCACGCCAGGAGCCCCTGCCTTAGCCTTGCTACCCGCGCTGCCGCCACCGGACCACATTGCCCAAGGTCCCTTGTGGCGGCGGCGCACCTGTTGACGACACCACAGCGCCCGGAGGCGCATTTAAGACCCGCAGGGACCCGCCTCGCGGGACGCGGGCGGGACGCGCCGGGCTAAGCCCGGGCAAAGGGCAGGCCGTCTGTGGCCGTCAGGGGCCAGAAGAGGCCGGGCTGGGCCACCCCTCCTGGACTCGGACATTACCGCCCAGCCGTAAGGAGTAGTCCGGCACCATAAGGTGACTACACGTCGTGCCCAGAGATTCTGCCCCGTTGTTTCCTCTAACCTAAAGGTCGTGTGTTGAAATGGGCAAGAGAAAGCTAGCTGATAACTCTGGGGGTTCCGGGGGTTGTGGTTCCTTGCCCAAAGTACGGAAACTTAAGAAGTCTCGACGTGCTACTAAACAGCCCGACCCGACAGGGACTCTTTCGCGCATTGACGATTTGGTGGGGGAGTGTGAGGCAATATTGGGGTGTAACCAGCCATTGGTGGCTGTTAACCGGGTTGCTGTTCCCCCATCTCCCTCTATCGTCCCTGGGTATGCAATTCCTGCGCCAGTTCTTGTTGTCCCGGAAATGTTTCGATCAAAGCCCGCATTAGGTGCAAATAAAACGTCTGTTCCCGAGGTTCTGGTTGTTGAGGATAACTCTCCATTGTCTCATGCAGCTGCTCCTGGGGGATGCGTTCCTACTGTGCCTTGCCATAATAGGTTCTCTCCATTGCTGCATGAGCAGGAAGATAGTTATGTGGCCACACCCGACCCTCTGTCATGTTCCTCTAATACTCTTTTTGGTAACTCCGCTGAGTCACCTAATAACATTGTACACGACCTTATTAAGATGGTTAAGTCGTTGAGGGATGAAATTAGCTCATTGAAATCAGTGGTAGAGTCTTTGTCTAGTAAAGCTGGCCTGTGCCTTGCTGTTCCATCCTCTACCCATGGCTTCACATTAAGTTCTACTCTACCTGTTCCAACAGACCCACTAGGTTCCCAGGGTGTTTGTCTAGGTCTCCCCAACTCCTGTCACAAAGGCATTGACTCATATAGCAATGCTGTCAAGACTGGAACGAAGCAACCTTTAGGTCGTTCGATAGCTAATGGTAATAGTACGCTGCATGCGCAATCAAGTTGCACCAAGAGGCTGGGGGTGGGTAATGACCCTGCTAAAACAGACTAGGGATTTTTGGCTGGCCGGGGTGTCCATACTATTCAATCTATTGTCCAGTCCAAGGGTGATGCAATGGATTGCTCTAAAAAAGTTTGTATGACCAACGTCCCCAAACTGACTTCATTTAGTGGCACTGAGTCTCCCGAGTCACTTACCAACAAAGCGATTCATTGGCTGAGACACGTCAGGGGTTGTCGTTCAGTCATTAGGGAAGATATTTCCAGAGCCATTAGATTTTCTACATCTAGGGCCTCCGTGGATTGTATTGAATTAACTCTCAATAATACCTATCTTGCTGAAAATCTTCTACTCATGGAGTTTAGATCCAGCCCACCGGAAAGTTCTTCCATTCAATTGCGAAGTTGCCCCCCGCACTATCTAGGTGGGCCCAAGAGGGGATATTGTAGTACCAGGGGGGTGGCTGGTTCTTCCTTGGACAATTTAGACTGACTTCATGATGAGGGGATTGCTGGCCAGTGGACCAGAGGTGCCCGGGCCGGGACCAATGACCAAGTGCCTAGTATGGCCGGCCTTTGTATTGATCCCAATTCTCGTCCTGTGTGCCCTGTTATTTTAGCCCCTAATACTTTCCATCATACTTCTGATATAGACCTAAGTCAGGGGCCAGCCCAACCCCTAGGTGGTCTTTTATCAGATGCGCAGCCTATCACTCCTGATTCAATTGGCTATGTCTCGCTCCGTGGCTCCCTATGCTCTTGGAATATCGCTGGGTTAAACTCGAAGCTAGCTATTGCCGATTGGGTCTCATTTATTAATACAATGGACATTTGTTTATTCCAGGAGACATGGCTTTTAGAGCCACGCTTTTGTGTGGGTTATTTAAATTTCCACATTCCGGCAATTAAGGGATCTCATGGGCGGCCATCAGGGGGCCTAACTATTTGGTTAAGAAGTCACTTGTCTCTGACCACTAAGCTTCTCCACACGGGTAATAGTGATATCCAATTGTTGAGACTTGAGTTGGGACCAATAGGTAAAATTGATATTTATAATGTGTATATAAGAAGTTGCAGGGGTGCCAAGTCCACGGTCATTGACGATTTATTTAGCTTGCTGGATTTGTACTCAGTTGATACCTTTGTCATCATAGCAGGTGATTTTAATATAACGTTCGAACCTCTTCTCGAAAATAAATGGGACAAGCAGGATATTGAAGAGTCTGGTTGGGGTATCCCATCTTTGGAGATATCCCCTCTATCAAGATGGCCGGAAGTGGCCATTCAGCTTAATTCCCTTTGTATGGATAGAGGTTTGAGGGCTCTGAACGGCAGAATGCCTAGCGACCGCGAGGGTGCTTGTACTTTTAATAATGGAGTATCCAGGAGCAGAATAGATTATATTTTGGCCGATATGAAATTATGGCACTCCCTTGTTGATATGAAGATCGTTCCTCTTCCGGAGAGTGACCATAACCCTCTCTGCTTATGGCATAGATGGTGGAAGGCTGATAGTGGCACTGACAGGGTTGGGGAGCTGAGCCCCCCTGAGGTGGTCCCTTCCAATGATATGCGCCGTTTGAAATGGTCTGGACTTATGGGAAATCCAGCTACTTTAGCTCAAATCCAGGAAGAGGTGGATGGTTCCATTTTTATTATGGAGTCAGTTCTAGCCTCCAATGGTAACTTATGGGACGTAACATCTGTGCATAATAGCTTATTTACTAACCTGAAGTCCCATTTTCTCATTAAAGCTAGACCAGGATCAAGAGGTGCTACCCATCAAGCATCATGGTACAACAAGGATTGTAGGGAAGCTAGACTTCTACTTGGGAACGCTCTGAAGGGTGGGGATGTCTCCCTAGTTCGCCACAGAAGAATCATTTATAAGAACTGTGTAGCTAGAGCCAAACGCCTCTGGGATGGGAAAAAATGGGAGGACCTCCTTGAAGCAAGCCTTCAGAATAATTGTAAATTGTTTTGGAGTATTGTAAAGTGGGGTTCCGGTGGACATCCAGAGGGCCCCCAAAATAATGTTTCCCAAGAGAAATGGGTCGAGTATTTTAAACCCCAATATGCTGCACCCATTGACCCCCTTGAAAGTGTGGTAAATAAAATTCCTTTACCGGGACTTAATTTGATACGGAAACATAATAAAATAGCTCAGTAAATAAGAGGCAGAATCCGTGGCATTAGAGGTTCGGAATGGGCTTTATTCCAATAATCGATTATAATCGGTTGCTCCAAGTTCCATCACCACGGAGGTTCAGGAAGTGAAGTACATACATTATTGACATGAAATGACTTTTATAGATCATACAGTACAATGAAGCGAATGCAGTAGGCGTAACAATTGATAAGGAAAATGACGATTCACCTGCGTAACCAAAAATGGGCATAATGAGGAGTAAAACAGAAACATAATTGGTTATGATGTCATATATAGGTGGATCTATAAGATTATACTTGGCATAGTTGCGCGCGCAGCAGTATGACGTGTGATTGACGTGCAACTAGGGGGTGAAGGGGACTTGACATTTAGCTCTACATGTGGAGACAAGAAGTCTGGGGGGTCAAGTCAACCTAATCCCAAATCATATCTAACATCCTATGTTTAAAGAACTATGTTATCCAAAAGAAGGACTCTCGGACAGAATCTATTCTATACTGACTGTGCATGCGTGTACAAGCGTCTAAGTGTCTACACTAAATGCGAGGGGGTAGAAATATTCCATGGTAACAGGACTATGAATTACTTGCATAAGGGCAGAGAAGCTGGGCCCTTTGCTCGGTAACTGGAAGAATGTTTACTTAAACTACTAGGCAGGAATGCATCGGCTGTGGGGGAAGCAGATAATTCGAAGGTGAAATACAGTTCTTGGCAGAGAATAGGCTGATGTCAGGCTTCGGGAGCCGCACAGGGAATGAGACAAAGTTCATGGTCACAGATGCAGGCTCAGACTGAAGCTTTCAGAGGCAGAAGGCAAGAAGAGTTCGATGACAGAATCAGGGCCTACTTGCCTGGACTGTAAAATGGCATAAGTGAACCATACAAAGCCGGTGGCCTTTCATATTTAGGAATGGAATATCCGGCCTATTCATGGCGGATCTAACAGAGGACATGTTGACGGTGGACGCACATGTATTTGCGTCTTCATAACTGGAACTGGAGGGGACATACATGTACTTGTGATTCATACATGGAACCGTTGGGGTCCAAGATAGGGGACATAACTGATCAGAAAAATCCATATTTCCACATTCCCTCCTTGTCCCCTACTTGCCCGTTAAGAGATATCAATCTTCATCAATCCATTGATCTGTTCATATAACATCATTTGTTCTTCTTTCTTCTTCCGTGACGAATGAAATCTTGGTGGTGGAATACACGATGTGGCACACAGACCACAAATCGCTGGTCCACATTGTAGACATAGACAGCAACTGAATAGTATGAGAAGGCCAATACCTAGGAAGGATAAAACTCTCCATCCCCAGGCTGATATCACACTCCAAAACCAACTGGACCAAGTCCAAGTGCCTGGGTTCTGGTGTATCTGGTTTACAATCTTATGAAGGCGGGTTATGGCTTTATATACAGATGGCGAATTTTCTGGTATGAAAATGCAACAGCTTGATCCGATGACCCTACAAGCTCCGCCCCTATCAGCCAGGATGACGTCAAGGACAAGACGATTTTGAAGCACAACAATCCGCATAGCAGACTGCTCTTCTGTTAAATTGCCTAAAGCGGAAATAGTTTCATTTACTACTGCTTCAAGGGTTCTAGTTAATCTACGTATCAGTTTACTATTAGTAACAGTACCTATATAGGGAAAGAGACCTTTATTGAAATCTGTGTATTTTTCCCATGCTGTTTCAGTGTAATCGACTATCGGGAGGTCTCTCCTTACTCTATTATGTACTAAATGAGTGTTTCTGTGATAATCAGGAGGAGCTAGAAAAACAGGTGGCAAAAGAAATGCAATGTAGCAGGTACCATCCCAGTCTAGAGGTAGACGCATATATGCGGTCTGACCACATATAAAGTAGGAGTGGCGAGAAGCTCTAAATGAAGATTTGCCTTGATCACTGAATTCTACTATAGTAGTGCATTTACTATGGCCCATATGTATGGAACCAACCTTTCTTACACACAATTCACCCTTCGCTGGGAATACTGACATGGTGGGTAAGACTAGTTCAACTTCGGATTCGACATTTAGAATCATGAGATTAGGTGTAAAATTACCTAATCCATATACTTCATTTTCTAGATCAGTTCCTGTTCTTTTGGGGCGACCCTCCTTGTCAGGGTAGCAGACCTTGAGTAAAACTAGGTTCAGGTTTCCCCATACCCAATGATCTTGGTAAACTGCTGTGTCTGAGTCTATGGAATTGATTAAACTAAACCATGCTCCACAGGATCCATTATGTGTAAACGGATGTGGGAAGAAAGGCAGGACTCCTTCATAATTCTGATAGGGAGGGAGTCGGCCACACACCCAACAATTAGTGGCATTACTAGTCTGATGGGAATGATGTAACATACTAATGAAAGTGTTATTGCGCAGCGCAAGTCTATAAGACAATTCATGCGGGGGTAAATCACTAAAAGAATGTTCAGTAGTAACATTGTAAACATGTCTAGAAATAGGGTAATATATGTGCAACAATATACTTGCAGTAATTATTAAAAGACTTAAGGAAAACAAGATTAATAACGTCACTATGCAGTGGCTACGCAGTGATTTACAATACGCCTGTCGTTTCAACATTTTTCGCGGCTGTCCATGATTCAGGTCTAGAGGATACATGTCAGAGACAAATTCAACCGCTTCACCTTGGAGAGGACTTAAACAGTCAAATTGTCTGACGTTCTAGGCCTCAATTTTACTTTATAGAGTTCGGTTTTAGTCTTTTCAACCAAAGGAAGTTTTGAATCAGTCTGTGAGGGAGTGCAGGGCACAATGTCTATATCCGAGGATAGTCCATGAAATTTCTTGATATGACTTGAATGAATCCAGCCCTTGCGGCCCTCGATCTTCACGGCTGTCCTTGTAGTGAGCAGAACCAACTTGGGTGTCTTCCACCTGGGTTCCAGCTGAGTCTTTCGGTCGAAATTTCTCACAAATACGAGATCACCCGGAACTACGTCATGGGGTTTCACCTCCGTGTTGTCGGGAAAGGCTGCAGCTACCTGTGAACGACAAGATTGTAGTGCAGACATCAAGGAAGCCAAGTAATCTGTCAGCATATTACAGTCAACATCAGTTATTTTGCGTGGTATAGGCGTCCCCCACATATTTGGTGGTCTGCCGAAGATCACCTCATACGGGGATAGCCCTGTTCGAGAGTGTGCTACCATTCTCATGTAAAAGAGTGCAACTGGTAACGCTACTACCCAGTCGACACCTTTTTCTCTGCATATTTTGGACAATCTGATTTTCAGGATCTGATTATGTCTTTCTACGAGACCTGCTGCCTCGGGGTGTCGGACACAGTGGAATCTCCACTGATAACCTAACAAAAGTGAAACGTGTTTCATTAATTCGGATGAGAACGGCTGGCCGTTATCTGATTAGACAACACGTGGTAAACCGTATCGTGGGAAGAATTCTCGAACCAACTGTTTGGCAGTAGTCGGGGCAGTGTAATCTGAAACCGGGTATGCCTCTGTCCACCGGGAAAGAGCACACACAACTACGAGAACATATTTGAATCCTCGACATCGTTCCATCTGGATATAATCCATCTGGAGGACTTCAAAAGGGTGATCAGGAGGCTGAAATCCACCCTGTTCTACGGGAACGCTTTTTCCTGGGTTGAACTGGCAACAGATCATACAGGTACGGACTTTTTGTTTGGCTGCTGCTCGTAAATGTTTATTGAACCAAATGTGTTGAATGCTGTCTAGCATAGCTTTTTCTCCTAGATGCGCTGGACTATGTATACTGTTAATTATAACTTGGACCATTGAATCAGGAAGGAACCACACAGACTTTTCCTTCATCATCCATCCCTGGTCCGTTTGGATCCCTCCTAATTCAGTCCATTTCTTTATTTCGTCTGGTGTAGCATGTGTCTGTATGTCAATTACGTCAAGGGTAGGATCTTTAACTGTCATACAATGTGTCGGTATCGGGACTATTGTCTTTGTCATGTCGGAGGTTTGAGTTTGAGCAGTCTGTTTAGCTGTTCTGTCGGCTAGATCATTGCCTTGGGAAATGATATCAGTAACCTTCGTATGAGCTTTACATTTCATAATTGATATTGCAGTGGGTAGATGTATTGCATCTAATAAGGCATGAATGAGGGGTCCGTGCTGAATGTGGGCACCGTGGGAAGTTAAATAACCTCTCTCTCGCCACAGCACGCCGAAGTCATGTACAACTCCGAATGCATAACGTGAATCAGTGTATATGTTGACTTTTTTATTTTTGGCTTGAATACAGGCTTGTGTCAGAGCGATGAGCTCTGCGGCTTGAGCTGACAAGGTATTTATGCGATTTGTTTCAATGATTTCAGTATCTGTTGTGACTGCATAAGCGGCCACTAATTCTCCTGTACTTGTTCTCATACATGAACCATCTACATACAACGTCAGGTCTGGATCTGACAATGGAACATCTGTCAAGTCTTGTCTGGGTTTCGTCGTGATTGTAATAACTTCAATACAGTCATGAGCTAGTGGGTCTGTTCCGATTACTGGCAAAAGTGTGGCAGGATTCAATGTGTTACAGCGTCTGATTTCTATATGTGGCTGGAACAATGTAAGTTCGTACCCTGTAAGTCGCGCTATAGTCAAGTGTTACGTTTGCGTTCTATTTACAAGAACCTCTACTGCGTGTGGCACTTGAACTGTCAATGGATGTCCTAACACTATGGCATCGCTTTGTCTGATTGCTAAAGCTGTCGCTGCTACTGATTTTAGGCATGCAGGCAAAGCCTGAGCTACGGGATCTAATGTACTAGAAAAATAAGCACATGGTTTGTGTGCCCCTGCTTGTTCCTGTGTGAGTACTGACAAGGCAGTACCTTCGCGTTCTGTAACAAAGAGTGTAAACTGTTTTCTGTAACATGGCGTTGCTAAAACAGGTGCTTGACATAAAGCTTTCTTTAAGCTTTCAAAAGCTTGTGTATGTTCCTGAGTCCAAGGGAGAACAGTCGATGTGGCTGCCTCCTGTGTTGTCAACTGAATGAGTGATTTTGCTAAAAATGCATACTGAGGGATCCACTGCCTACAGTATGAAGTGAGACCTACGAAAGCTCGTACTTCCTTTTGTGTCTTGGGTATTGGCATGTTAGCTATTAACTGAATGCGGTCGGGTGTAAGCTGCCTTCCCTCCTTGGACAGCGAGTGTCCAAGATAAACAACTCGCTGGACACAGAATTGCAGCTTAGAAGGGGACACCTTGTGCCCCTTTTCGGCTAGAAATTGTAAAACTGTCAGTGATGCTTTCTCACATTCGGGTTCGCTTCTCGCGGTGATCAGCAGATCATCGACATATTGAAGCAAGGCAGTGTTAACTGGCATGTGGATACTGTCAAGTTCTCGTTTCAGTGCTTGGCTATAGATGCTGGGACTTTCTGTAAATCCTTGAGGTGCGCGTGAGAATTTAAAGCTACGTCCATTTAAACTAAATCCGAACAAATATTGGCTTTCCGGATCTATTGGGACGCTGAAAAAAGCATTCTTGAGATCAATTACAGTAAAGAATGTTGCTTCGGAATCAATGGCTGTCAGTAATGACGAGATATCTGGGACCACAGGGAATTGTGGCACAATGCACTTGTTTAATTCGCGCAGATCAATAACCAATCGATATACTGGCGGGACCTTCGGATCTGTTCGTTTAAGAATCGGAATTATCGGTGAATTACATACATTGGAGTCTGTTTCCACAACTACTCCTTGGGCAATGAGCTCGTCAATGATTTGCAGCAAAGCCACTACAGCATCTGGTGGTAACTTGTATTGTCGCATTCGTGGTAGCACCACTCCTGTCTTTAATGTGACTCGATATGGTGTAATATTCATGCAACCAACATCAGTAGGGCCTTGTGCCCATAGATGTGTAGGTAAAGTCTGCAGTCGGGGATCCATGTCTCTAGATACATAGTGACCTTTAAAATCACGCAAAAACAATCTTACTCCTTCCGGAGAACAACATATTATAGCTCCTAGAGCTTTCAGTGTTTTTATTCCTAACAAGTTTTCTGTACATGATTTAGTAAGCAATAAATCTGTAGTTCGGGTCAAAGGTCCTATCGTAAGTGGCAGAGGTTGTGACACTTCATTAACAATAGGTTTTCCTGAAAAACCAAGGGAAATATTCTGTGAGCCTGAGAGGGGTGCCCCTGGAACTTCACTACGTTTTATAGTTGTTCGACTTGCCCCTGTATCGAGTAAAAATTTTCTATCTTGGCCTAATAATTTACTATGTACATAAGGTCCTTCTTGGTCTACAGGGACCTCGATAAGGGGTAAGTCAACTTCCCTCTCTAGGCTTGTTCATGCGTATCGTTGATAATCAGGATAGTCGTACTGTGCGGTCTGGTACAGTTGTCGTGTCGTGGTTTGTGTGGCAGCAACAGGCAGCGCTGGTGCAGCTGGCACAAACTGTATAGACTGTTGTGAAGCTGGCATGGACTGTGCATGCTGCGGAGCTCCTTGTTCATTCTGGTCCTGTCTAGGTGGCCGTGGTCTTTCTTGTGTTTTACCTATGCTGATATTATGTTTCAAAACTGGACAATCGTGTACGTAATGACCTGGCTTTTTACAATAATTGCATGTCCCTTTTATAGGTCCTGTTGAATCACCGGAATGTGTCATACCCTTTTTATGTCCTTCAGCTGGAACTGTCTGAGAAACTAGCATTTTCATTTTCGTGTCTTTCATGCGTCTGTGTTCATGTTCTTGTTCCTCCCTAATTCTATTGTGATGGTACTGTAACATTTGTAACATTTGTGATGGGGTGTTACTTTGCCAGGTACTCTCGAATTTTAATACTCTGTTCTTTACTTGAGGCAAGGCATTTTCCACTAATTTTGTCACAAACAGATGTGGGTATGATTCGCTACTTGCTTTTATGCCACTATTTATACCAAAACATTTTTCAAATCGGGCATAGTAATCACTAGTGTCTTCATCTTGCTTCTGTTTGCAGGCTGAAATAGTACCCCAATCTTCCTTTTTTGTAGTTAATAAACGTGGCAGTACCTGTACTAGTAAACCTGGTAGTGCTTTAGTTTTATCCCCAAGTCCTGCTCCTGCAGTTCGGGCCTTTTCTTCCGCTTCTAATACTGACCATTCTATCTTTTGGTCTCCTACCTCCCACTCTTTTTCCCTGAGTTTCTCATAAATGCCAGCAGGCATCAATACCTTTAATATTGTCATAATGTCGGGATAGGTATACTCTCCCATGAGTAACATGTCTTTAATTTCTCGGTGAAAACCCGCTGGGTCTTTGTCATGACTGGGTACCACTTTCTTCATTTCTAACAATTCTATTTTCGATATGGGCGTATATACAAATACGCGCTTAAACTCGTTGTCCTCGCCCTTTATTGGGTGCACTTCTCGTAAGGGATTCTGTCTATCCATGTAATACGTGGTTCTTTCCTTGATGGGTAGTGAGACGTGTTCTGGACATACAGAAAGAATATACTGCTTTCTTGATTCTAGTATTTCTTTAATTAATTTAATACCTGAACCTCTCCATCTATTCATGAGTAATTCAGTCAATATGTCAGGTAAGGGACCAGGGTCCGAATGTTGACTCTGATATAGTATAAGGAGTTGTTGAATCATATAAATCCCAGCTAAACGCTGTTCATCTGGGGTGAGATTCAAAAACGTGTGTGCTACTGTATCATCACCATACTTTCCGGGACTGTCAACCCAATGAACGGCTGACCTGGCTAATTCTTGTTCATCCATAGAATCGAGGAAATGATAACCCCTTCGTTCTCGGAGTAATTTGTCAGCGGCTTGGAATGAATGCTCGTTAGACCTTATATGAACTATGGGTGTTGGGAAATTCCTGTTATTTTCTGGACATATCGGACGTATCGGGTCAATAAGACATCTATTACTATTACAAGATCTTCCTCTTCCTACATAGGCTATGGTGTCTGACTGTCCTGTGGGCAGTCCTGATCCTTCTTCTTCGTTTAGTTCGAACTGGTCTACCGTTAATCTTTCTTCGTGCAGGCGTTCTATTTCTTTACGGATCTTTCGGCACATTGCTATTATACAATTTTGCTTATCATGTCTTCCTTCTGATATATTCTGACTCCATCTGGTAAGAATTTGCATTGCTTCCGGGTCTACCCCTGGTCGGTCTTGATTTCTGATCACACAATTTATGAGGAAACGTAACAGTTCCCCCTGTATCTCCACTTTCTGGTATTCCATAGCTCTGTTAATACATTCAGAATCTCGCCCTGTTTGAACAAAATGATATATATTGTCTAGATGCGTAGTCATTCCTGGTAACTTCCCTAAATACACCGCGGCTCTTCTGATACGTAATGATGCCATGATCATTTCGTCCTCTTTGCCGGGCACAGGGTCATATCTACAATCTACAAGAAGTTCCTTAAGCGTTCGGGCGTTTATGAGTTTGGGGGTACGTGAATGTGCTGACTCCTGAAAGGTAAGTTTATTTATTCTGGGTGGCGTAGAGAAAATGTTGGTAGCACCTCCCGTAGCCCCATCTGGGGTATCGGGCGTGAAAGGATTCGTTGAACGCGATACAGCAACTATAGGTGTAGACACAGCTATAGAAGTGGTTATAGGAACAGATGTAGAAACAGATGTGCTTGCCGGAACTTGTGTCAGGACTTGTTGCTGTAGAGATACGGGTACTGGATCTTGGCGTTGAACCTCCCTGGCAGGCGGTCTATGTGGGGCGGAATTAGCATACTCGGGAGCTGCGTCATCTAAATATGAAGAAAGAAAAACATCTTCTGCGGTTCTAGGATGCCCCTTAGGATGTACCTTTATTGGGAATAATGGGGGTGGCAAGTCTTTCGGTATCTCCGGAGTAGCCTTAGGTAATCCTTCGGCCAGAAGGGGATACATACCATTCATAAGGGCATTTCTTTGTCTGTCTACTTGTTCTGATTTTACTCTTGTACCTTCTTCAATTAATAGGTTTTCTCGTACTTTATTTGAATTCTCTCTATTTCTCTCTTCCTGTCGGAGGGCTTTTTCTGTACGTTTATGAGATTCTTTACGCCATAACTCAACGGCGTCTTTCTGTGACTGTCTGACTTTCCTTTTCCATAACTCTTCCTCTACTTTCATGATGCACTCTGCATCCCAGGTTCCCGCTGTGGGCCACCTCTGACTTTCTGGTAATTCCTTGGTGTAGTCTACCCATAAATCAAGAAATAATATAGCGTCTAAGCCATGTTTATGATACATGAAGTACCCTGGAGTGTCCCTAGGAGGAATAGGAACGGCTTCTTCGAGTACCCCTTTTCTTGTTGTGATCTGTCTTAGTTTCGAAAAGAGCGGCATATTGAGAACTGACCTTATACTTGATTTTGACCAACTGACCTGATACTTGATTTTGAACAGACTTAATACAGTAAACACGATAATGAACAGTCATTCATACCACAATATGCAGAACGTACTTGAAACATTTAACATTTAACATTTACCTGAACAATCAATAACAATGATGGTCTAAGGAAAACTTAATCACTAAACATAATACTCGACATTAACTGAATTATTCTGAATTTATATACTTGATATACTAGATATACTGCTAAACAGTACAGATACACTGCTGAAACAGTGCAGACCGGATTTGTGTACCCAAACCCGTCTTGACCGGCACAACCTATGTGCACGTCAGAAAGCCTCCCCAGTAATGGTACTCACCGGGTAGCTTCGGAAACGGAAGGCCTCGGAAACTGAACTTGAACTTGAACCGGACTGGACTCGACTCGGGATTTCGGGAACTGGTGGGCCTCTGTATACCTCGGATCTTGCTCTCTCAGCTAGGCTCTGGTCGGGATACTTCGCACTTCTCACCGCCTCGTCTGGGTGTTGATCGCAGCCTCAGTCGCCCCCGCTTGACCGGAGGGAGATACAGGAAATCCTGCTGGTACGCGTAATTGTCCGTCCAGCTGTGGCAGGAGACCGGGCCTGCAACTCACCGCCGGCGCGTGAGATGAGAAAGTGTCCCTGTTCGGGCGCCATTCATGTGGTAAATAAAATTCCTTTACCGGGACTTAATTTGATACGGAAACATAATAAAATAGCTCAGTAAATAAGAGGCAGAATCCGTGGCATTAGAGGTTCGGAATGGGCTTTATTCCAATAATCGATTATAATCGGTTGCTCCAAGTTCCATCACCACGGAGGTTCAGGAAGTGAAGTACATACATTATTGACATGAAATGACTTTTATAGATCATACATTACAATGAAGCGAATGCAGTAGGCGTAACAATTGATAAGGAAAATGACGATTCACCTGCGTAACCAAAAATGGGCATAATGAGGAGTAAAACAGAAACATAATTGGTTATGATGTCATATATAGGTGGATCTATAAGATTATACTTGGCATAGTTGCGCGCGCAGCAGTATGACGTGTGATTGACGTGCAACTAGGGGGTGAAGGGGACTTGACATTTAGCTCTACATGTGGAGACAAGAAGTCTGGGGGGTCAAGTCAACCTAATCCCAAATCATATCTAACATCCTATGTTTAAAGAACTATGTTATCCAAAAGAAGGACTCTCGGACAGAATCTATTCTATACTGACTGTGCATGCGTGTACAAGCGTCTAAGTGTCTACACTAAATGCGAGGGGGTAGAAATATTCCATGGTAACAGGACTATGAATTACTTGCATAAGGGCAGAGAAGCTGGGCCCTTTGCTCGGTAACTGGAAGAATGTTTACTTAAACTACTAGGCAGGAATGCATCGGCTGTGGGGGAAGCAGATAATTCGAAGGTGAAATACAGTTCTTGGCAGAGAATAGGCTGATGTCAGGCTTCGGGAGCCGCACAGGGAATGAGACAAAGTTCATGGTCACAGATGCAGGCTCAGACTGAAGCTTTCAGAGGCAGAAGGCAAGAAGAGTTCGATGACAGAATCAGGGCCTACTTGCCTGGACTGTAAAATGGCATAAGTGAACCATACAAAGCCGGTGGCCTTTCATATTTAGGAATGGAATATCCGGCCTATTCATGGCGGATCTAACAGAGGACATGTTGACGGTGGACGCACATGTATTTGCGTCTTCATAACTGGAACTGGAGGGGACATACATGTACTTGTGATTCATACATGGAACCGTTGGGGTCCAAGATAGGGGACATAACTGATCAGAAAAATCCATATTTCCACATTCCCTCCTTGTCCCCTACTTGCCCGTTAAGAGATATCAATCTTCATCAATCCATTGATCTGTTCATATAACATCATTTGTTCTTCTTTCTTCTTCCGTGACGAATGAAATCTTGGTGGTGGAATACACGATGTGGCACACAGACCACAAATCGCTGGTCCACATTGTAGACATAGACAGCAACTGAATAGTATGAGAAGGCCAATACCTAGGAAGGATAAAACTCTCCATCCCCAGGCTGATATCACACTCCAAAACCAACTGGACCAAGTCCAAGTGCCTGGGTTCTGGTGTATCTGGTTTACAATCTTATGAAGGCGGGTTATGGCTTTATATACAGATGGCGAATTTTCTGGTATGAAAATGCAACAGCTTGCTCCGATGACCCTACAAGCTCCGCCCCTATCAGCCAGGATGACGTCAAGGACAAGACGATTTTGAAGCACAACAATCCGCATAGCAGACTGCTCTTCTGTTAAATTGCCTAAAGCGGAAATAGTTTCATTTACTACTGCTTCAAGGGTTCTAGTTAATCTACGTATCAGTTTACTATTAGTAACAGTACCTATATAGGGAAAGAGACCTTTATTGAAATCTGTGTATTTTTCCCATGCTGTTTCAGTGTAATCGACTATCGGGAGGTCTCTCCTTACTCTATTATGTACTAAATGAGTGTTTCTGTGATAATCAGGAGGAGCTAGAAAAACAGGTGGCAAAAGAAATGCAATGTAGCAGGTACCATCCCAGTCTAGAGGTAGACGCATATATGCGGTCTGACCACATATAAAGTAGGAGTGGCGAGAAGCTCTAAATGAAGATTTGCCTTGATCACTGAATTCTACTATAGTAGTGCATTTACTATGGCCCATATGTATGGAACCAACCTTTCTTACACACAATTCACCCTTCGCTGGGAATACTGACATGGTGGGTAAGACTAGTTCAACTTCGGATTCGACATTTAGAATCATGAGATTAGGTGTAAAATTACCTAATCCATATACTTCATTTTCTAGATCAGTTCCTGTTCTTTTGGGGCGACCCTCCTTGTCAGGGTAGCAGACCTTGAGTAAAACTAGGTTCAGGTTTCCCCATACCCAATGATCTTGGTAAACTGCTGTGTCTGAGTCTATGGAATTGATTAAACTAAACCATGCTCCACAGGATCCATTATGTGTAAACGGATGTGGGAAGAAAGGCAGGACTCCTTCATAATTCTGATAGGGAGGGAGTCGGCCACACACCCAACAATTAGTGGCATTACTAGTCTGATGGGAATGATGTAACATACTAATGAAAGTGTTATTGCGCAGCGCAAGTCTATAAGACAATTCATGCGGGGGTAAATCACTAAAAGAATGTTCAGTAGTAACATTGTAAACATGTCTAGAAATAGGGTAATATATGTGCAACAATATACTTGCAGTAATTATTAAAAGACTTAAGGAAAACAAGATTAATAACGTCACTATGCAGTGGCTACGCAGTGATTTACAATACGCCTGTCGTTTCAACATTTTTCGCGGCTGTCCATGATTCAGGTCTAGAGGATACATGTCAGAGACAAATTCAACCGCTTCACCTTGGAGAGGACTTAAACAGTCAAATTGTCTGACGTTCTAGGCCTCAATTTTACTTTATAGAGTTCGGTTTTAGTCTTTTCAACCAAAGGAAGTTTTGAATCAGTCTGTGAGGGAGTGCAGGGCACAATGTCTATATCCGAGGATAGTCCATGAAATTTCTTGATATGACTTGAATGAATCCAGCCCTTGCGGCCCTCGATCTTCACGGCTGTCCTTGTAGTGAGCAGAACCAACTTGGGTGTCTTCCACCTGGGTTCCAGCTGAGTCTTTCGGTCGAAATTTCTCACAAATACGAGATCACCCGGAACTACGTCATGGGGTTTCACCTCCGTGTTGTCGGGAAAGGCTGCAGCTACCTGTGAACGACAAGATTGTAGTGCAGACATCAAGGAAGCCAAGTAATCTTTCAGCATATTACAGTCAACATCAGTTATTTTGCGTGGTATAGGCGTCCCCCACATATTTGGTGGTCTGCCAAAGATCACCTCATACGGGGATAGCCCTGTTCGAGAGTGTGCTACCATTCTCATGTAAAAGAGTGCAACTGGTAACGCTACTACCCAGTCGACACCTTTTTCTCTGCATATTTTGGACAATCTGATTTTCAGGATCTGATTATGTCTTTCTACGAGACCTGCTGCCTCGGGGTGTCGGACACAGTGGAATCTCCACTGATAACCTAACAAAAGTGAAACGTGTTTCATTAATTCGGATGAGAACGGCTGGCCGTTATCTGAGTAGACAACACGTGGTAAACCGTATCGTGGGAAGAATTCTCGAACCAACTGTTTGGCAGTAGTCGGGGCAGTGTAATCTGAAACCGGGTATGCCTCTGTCCACCGGGAAAGAGCACACACAACTACGAGAACATATTTGAATCCTCGACATCGTTCCATCTGGATATAATCCATCTGGAGGACTTCAAAAGGGTGATCAGGAGGCTGAAATCCACCCTGTTCTACGGGAACGCTTTTTCCTGGGTTGAACTGGCAACAGATCATACAGGTACGGACTTTTTGTTTGGCTGCTGCTCGTAAATGTTTATTGAACCAAATGTGTTGAATGCTGTCTAGCATAGCTTTTTCTCCTAGATGCGCTGGACTATGTATACTGTTAATTATAACTTGGACCATTGAATCAGGAAGGAACCACACAGACTTTTCCTTCATCATCCATCCCTGGTCCGTTTGGATCCCTCCTAATTCAGTCCATTTCTTTATTTCGTCTGGTGTAGCATGTGTCTGTATGTCAATTACGTCAAGGGTAGGATCTTTAACTGTCATACAATGTGTCGGTATCGGGACTATTGTCTTTGTCATGTCGGAGGTTTGAGTTTGAGCAGTCTGTTTAGCTGTTCTGTCGGCTAGATCATTGCCTTGGGAAATGATATCAGTAACCTTCGTATGAGCTTTACATTTCATAATTGATATTGCAGTGGGTAGATGTATTGCATCTAATAAGGCATGAATGAGGGGTCCGTGCTGAATGTGGGCACCGTGGGAAGTTAAATAACCTCTCTCTCGCCACAGCACGCCGAAGTCATGTACAACTCCGAATGCATAACGTGAATCAGTGTATATGTTGACTTTTTTATTTTTGGCTTGAATACAGGCTTGTGTCAGAGCGATGAGCTCTGCGGCTTGAGCTGACAAGGTATTTATGCGATTTGTTTCAATGATTTCAGTATCTGTTGTGACTGCATAAGCGGCCACTAATTCTCCTGTACTTGTTCTCATACATGAACCATCTACATACAACGTCAGGTCTGGATCTGACAATGGAACATCTGTCAAGTCTTGTCTGGGTTTCGTCGTGATTGTAATAACTTCAATACAGTCATGAGCTAGTGGGTCTGTTCCGATTACTGGCAAAAGTGTGGCAGGATTCAATGTGTTACAGCGTCTGATTTCTATATGTGGCTGGAACAATGTAAGTTCGTACCCTGTAAGTCGCGCTATAGTCAAGTGTTGCGTTTGCGTTCTATTTACAAGAACCTCTACTGCGTGTGGCACTTGAACTGTCAATGGATGTCCTAACACTATGGCATCGCTTTGTCTGATTGCTAAAGCTGTCGCTGCTACTGATTTTAGGCATGCAGGCAAAGCCTGAGCTACGGGATCTAATGTACTAGAAAAATAAGCACATGGTTTGTGTGCCCCTGCTTGTTCCTGTGTGAGTACTGACAAGGCAGTACCTTCGCGTTCTGTAACAAAGAGTGTAAACTGTTTTCTGTAACATGGCGTTGCTAAAACAGGTGCTTGACATAAAGCTTTCTTTAAGCTTTCAAAAGCTTGTGTATGTTCCTGAGTCCAAGGGAGAACAGTCGATGTGGCTGCCTCCTGTGTTGTCAACTGAATGAGTGATTTTGCTAAAAATGCATACTGAGGGATCCACTGCCTACAGTATGAAGTGAGACCTACGAAAGCTCGTACTTCCTTTTGTGTCTTGGGTATTGGCATGTTAGCTATTAACTGAATGCGGTCGGGTGTAAGCTGCCTTCCCTCCTTGGACAGCGAGTGTCCAAGATAAACAACTCGCTGGACACAGAATTGCAGCTTAGAAGGGGACACCTTGTGCCCCTTTTCGGCTAGAAATTGTAAAACTGTCAGTGATGCTTTCTCACATTCGGGTTCGCTTCTCGCGGTGATCAGCAGATCATCGACATATTGAAGCAAGGCAGTGTTAACTGGCATGTGGATACTGTCAAGTTCTCGTTTCAGTGCTTGGCTATAGATGCTGGGACTTTCTGTAAATCCTTGAGGTGCGCGTGAGAATTTAAAGCTACGTCCATTTAAACTAAATCCGAACAAATATTGGCTTTCCGGATCTATTGGGACGCTGAAAAAAGCATTCTTGAGATCAATTACAGTAAAGAATGTTGCTTCGGAATCAATGGCTGTCAGTAATGACGAGATATCTGGGACCACAGGGAATTGTGGCACAATGCACTTGTTTAATTCGCGCAGATCAATAACCAATCGATATACTGGCGGGACCTTCGGATCTGTTCGTTTAAGAATCGGAATTATCGGTGAATTACATACATTGGAGTCTGTTTCCACAACTACTCCTTGGGCAATGAGCTCGTCAATGATTTGCAGCAAAGCCACTACAGCATCTGGTGGTAACTTGTATTGTCGCATTCGTGGTAGCACCACTCCTGTCTTTAATGTGACTCGATATGGTGTAATATTCATGCAACCAACATCAGTAGGGCCTTGTGCCCATAGATGTGTAGGTAAAGTCTGCAGTCGGGGATCCATGTCTCTAGATACATAGTGACCTTTAAAATCACGCAAAAACAATCTTACTCCTTCCGGAGAACAACATATTATAGCTCCTAGAGCTTTCAGTGTTTTTATTCCTAACAAGTTTTCTGGACATGATTTAGTAAGCAATAAATCTGTAGTTCGGGTCAAAGGTCCTATCGTAAGTGGCAGAGGTTGTGACACTTCATTAACAATAGGTTTTCCTGAAAAACCAAGGGAAATATTCTGTGAGCCTGAGAGGGGTGCCCCTGGAACTTCACTACGTTTTATAGTTGTTCGACTTGCCCCTGTATCGAGTAAAAATTTTCTATCTTGGCCTAATAATTTACTATGTACATAAGGTCCTTCTTGGTCTACAGGGACCTCGATAAGGGGTAAGTCAACTTCCCTCTCTAGGCTTGTTCATGCGTATCGTTGATAATCAGGATAGTCGTACTGTGCGGTCTGGTACAGTTGTCGTGTCGTGGTTTGTGTGGCAGCAACAGGCAGCGCTGGTGCAGCTGGCACAAACTGTATAGACTGTTGTGAAGCTGGCATGGACTGTGCATGCTGCGGAGCTCCTTGTTCATTCTGGTCCTGTCTAGGTGGCCGTGGTCTTTCTTGTGTTTTACCTATGCTGATATTATGTTTCAAAACTGGACAATCGTGTACGTAATGACCTGGCTTTTTACAATAATTGCATGTCCCTTTTATAGGTCCTGTTGAATCACCGGAATGTGTCATACCCTTTTTATGTCCTTCAGCTGGAACTGTCTGAGAAACTAGCATTTTCATTTTCGTGTCTTTCATGCGTCTGTGTTCATGTTCTTGTTCCTCCCTAATTCTATTGTGATGGTACTGTAACATTTGTAACATTTGTGATGGGGTGTTACTTTGCCAGGTACTCTCGAATTTTAATACTCTGTTCTTTACTTGAGGCAAGGCATTTTCCACTAATTTTGTCACAAACAGATGTGGGTATGATTCGCTACTTGCTTTTATGCCACTATTTATACCAAAACATTTTTCAAATCGGGCATAGTAATCACTAGTGTCTTCATCTTGCTTCTGTTTGCAGGCTGAAATAGTACCCCAATCTTCCTTTTTTGTAGTTAATAAACGTGGCAGTACCTGTACTAGTAAACCTGGTAGTGCTTTAGTTTTATCCCCAAGTCCTGCTCCTGCAGTTCGGGCCTTTTCTTCCGCTTCTAATACTGACCATTCTATCTTTTGGTCTCCTACCTCCCACTCTTTTTCCCTGAGTTTCTCATAAATGCCAGCAGGCATCAATACCTTTAATATTGTCATAATGTCGGGATAGGTATACTCTCCCATGAGTAACATGTCTTTAATTTCTCGGTGAAAACCCGCTGGGTCTTTGTCATGACTGGGTACCACTTTCTTCATTTCTAACAATTCTATTTTCGATATGGGCGTATATACAAATACGCGCTTAAACTCGTTGTCCTCGCCCTTTATTGGGTGCACTTCTCGTAAGGGATTCTGTCTATCCATGTAATACGTGGTTCTTTCCTTGATGGGTAGTGAGACGTGTTCTGGACATACAGAAAGAATATACTGCTTTCTTGATTCTAGTATTTCTTTAATTAATTTAATACCTGAACCTCTCCATCTATTCATGAGTAATTCAGTCAATATGTCAGGTAAGGGACCAGGGTCCGAATGTTGACTCTGATATAGTATAAGGAGTTGTTGAATCATATAAATCCCAGCTAAACGCTGTTCATCTGGGGTGAGATTCAAAAACGTGTGTGCTACTGTATCATCACCATACTTTCCGGGACTGTCAACCCAATGAACGGCTGACCTGGCTAATTCTTGTTCATCCATAGAATCGAGGAAATGATAACCCCTTCGTTCTCGGAGTAATTTGTCAGCGGTTTGGAATGAATGCTCATTAGACCTTATATGAACTATGGGTGTTGGGAAATTCCTGTTATTTTCTGGACATATCGGACGTATCGGGTCAATAAGACATCTATTACTATTACAAGATCTTCCTCTTCCTACATAGGCTATGGTGTCTGACTGTCCTGTGGGCAGTCCTGATCCTTCTTCTTCGTTTAGTTCGAACTGGTCTACCGTTAATCTTTCTTCGTGCAGGCGTTCTATTTCTTTACGGATCTTTCGGCACATTGCTATTATACAATTTTGCTTATCATGTCTTCCTTCTGATATATTCTGACTCCATCTGGTAAGAATTTGCATTGCTTCCGGGTCTACCCCTGGTCGGTCTTGATTTCTGATCACACAATTTATGAGGAAACGTAACAGTTCCCCCTGTATCTCCACTTTCTGGTATTCCATAGCTCTGTTAATACATTCAGAATCTCGCCCTGTTTGAACAAAATGATATATATTGTCTAGATGCGTAGTCATTCCTGGTAACTTCCCTAAATACACCGCGGCTCTTCTGATACGTAATGATGCCATGATCATTTCGTCCTCTTTGCCGGGCACAGGGTCATATCTACAATCTACAAGAAGTTCCTTAAGCGTTCGGGCGTTTATGAGTTTGGGGGTACGTGAATGTGCTGACTCCTGAAAGGTAAGTTTATTTATTCTGGGTGGCGTAGAGAAAATGTTGGTAGCACCTCCCGTAGCCCCATCTGGGGTATCGGGCGTGAAAGGATTCGTTGAACGCGATACAGCAACTATAGGTGTAGACACAGCTATAGAAGTGGTTATAGGAACAGATGTAGAAACAGATGTGCTTGCCGGAACTTGTGTCAGGACTTGTTGCTGTAGAGATACGGGTACTGGATCTTGGCGTTGAACCTCCCTGGCAGGCGGTCTATGTGGGGCGGAATTAGCATACTCGGGAGCTGCGTCATCTAAATATGAAGAAAGAAAAACATCTTCTGCGGTTCTAGGATGCCCCTTAGGATGTACCTTTATTGGGAATAATGGGGGTGGCAAGTCTTTCGGTATCTCCGGAGTAGCCTTAGGTAATCCTTCGGCCAGAAGGGGATACATACCATTCATAAGGGCATTTCTTTGTCTGTCTACTTGTTCTGATTTTACTCTTGTACCTTCTTCAATTAATAGGTTTTCTCGTACTTTATTTGAATTCTCTCTATTTCTCTCTTCCTGTCGGAGGGCTTTTTCTGTACGTTTATGAGATTCTTTACGCCATAACTCAACGGCGTCTTTCTGTGACTGTCTGACTTTCCTTTTCCATAACTCTTCCTCTACTTTCATGATGCACTCTGCATCCCAGGTTCCCGCTGTGGGCCACCTCTGACTTTCTGGTAATTCCTTGGTGTAGTCTACCCATAAATCAAGAAATAATATAGCGTCTAAGCCATGTTTATGATACATGAAGTACCCTGGAGTGTCCCTAGGAGGAATAGGAACGGCTTCTTCGAGTACCCCTTTTCTTGTTGTGATCTGTCTTAGTTTCGAAAAGAGCGGCATATTGAGAACTGACCTTATACTTGATTTTGACCAACTGACCTGATACTTGATTTTGAACAGACTTAATACAGTAAACACGATAATGAACAGTCATTCATACCACAATATGCAGAACGTACTTGAAACATTTAACATTTAACATTTACCTGAACAATCAATAACAATGATGGTCTAAGGAAAACTTAATCACTAAACATAATACTCGACATTAACTGAATTATTCTGAATTTATATACTTGATATACTAGATATACTGCTAAACAGTACAGATACACTGCTGAAACAGTGCAGACCGGATTTGTGTACCCAAACCCGTCTTGACCGGCACAACCTATGTGCACGTCAGAAAGCCTCCCCAGTAATGGTACTCACCGGGTAGCTTCGGAAACGGAAGGCCTCGGAAACTGAACTTGAACTTGAACCGGACTGGACTCGACTCGGGATTTCGGGAACTGGTGGGCCTCTGTATACCTCGGATCTTGCTCTCTCAGCTAGGCTCTGGTCGGGATACTTCGCACTTCTCACCGCCTCGTCTGGGTGTTGATCGCAGCCTCAGTCGCCCCCGCTTGACCGGAGGGAGATACAGGAAATCCTGCTGGTACGCGTAATTGTCCGTCCAGCTGTGGCAGGAGACCGGGCCTGCAACTCACCGCCGGCGCGTGAGATGAGAAAGTGTCCCTGTTCGGGCGCCATTCATGTGGTAAATAAAATTCCTTTACCGGGACTTAATTTGATACGGAAACATAATAAAATAGCTCAGTAAATAAGAGGCAGAATCCGTGGCATTAGAGGTTCGGAATGGGCTTTATTCCAATAATCGATTATAATCGGTTGCTCCAAGTTCCATCACCACGGAGGTTCAGGAAGTGAAGTACATACATTATTGACATGAAATGACTTTTATAGATCATACATTACAATGAAGCGAATGCAGTAGGCGTAACAATTGATAAGGAAAATGACGATTCACCTGCGTAACCAAAAATGGGCATAATGAGGAGTAAAACAGAAACATAATTGGTTATGATGTCATATATAGGTGGATCTATAAGATTATACTTGGCATAGTTGCGCGCGCAGCAGTATGACGTGTGATTGACGTGCAACTAGGGGGTGAAGGGGACTTGACATTTAGCTCTACATGTGGAGACAAGAAGTCTGGGGGGTCAAGTCAACCTAATCCCAAATCATATCTAACATCCTATGTTTAAAGAACTATGTTATCCAAAAGAAGGACTCTCGGACAGAATCTATTCTATACTGACTGTGCATGCGTGTACAAGCGTCTAAGTGTCTACACTAAATGCGAGGGGGTAGAAATATTCCATGGTAACAGGACTATGAATTACTTGCATAAGGGCAGAGAAGCTGGGCCCTTTGCTCGGTAACTGGAAGAATGTTTACTTAAACTACTAGGCAGGAATGCATCGGCTGTGGGGGAAGCAGATAATTCGAAGGTGAAATACAGTTCTTGGCAGAGAATAGGCTGATGTCAGGCTTCGGGAGCCGCACAGGGAATGAGACAAAGTTCATGGTCACAGATGCAGGCTCAGACTGAAGCTTTCAGAGGCAGAAGGCAAGAAGAGTTTGATGACAGAATCAGGGCCTACTTGCCTGGACTGTAAAATGGCATAAGTGAACCATACAAAGCCGGTGGCCTTTCATATTTAGGAATGGAATATCCGGCCTATTCATGGCGGATCTAACAGAGGACATGTTGACGGTGGACGCACATGTATTTGCGTCTTCATAACTGGAACTGGAGGGGACATACATGTACTTGTGATTCATACATGGAACCGTTGGGGTCCAAGATAGGGGACATAACTGATCAGAAAAATCCATATTTCCACAAAAGTTCGGGGTCTTACCAGTTGTTTAATCATGAGGACGATTTTACTAGTTCTGAGGTGAACTTAGCATTGTTGGGGTGGCATCCGGAAAAGCACCAGGCCCGGATGGTGTACCTGCAGATATCTTCCTGTATGATAAGACTAGATGGGGGGGATACATCCAGCTGATTGCTAATGCGCTGGCTCACGGTGCCCCTATCCCTAATTCTTGGAAAGCCGCGGAAATAATCCCGGTGTACAAAAAGGGGGATCGTTCACTTCCGGAGAATTACCGGCCTATTAGTTTGATTGACGCCATCCAGAAGATCACAGGTAGGTCGATCCTTAACCGTGTTCATCTCTGGATGGCGTCAAACAATATTTTATCTTCTTTTCAGGCAGGTTTCCGCCAGTACACTAGTACTATCGACCAAGTATTCCGCTTCGTACTCCTCTATTGGAAGACGGTTGTTCTGGGCGAGGGGAGTTTGTATGCGGTGTTTGTGGATCTCAGGGCTGCCTTCGATCTGGTACCCCGTCCCAAACTTTGGTTGATATTGAAAGATTTAGGGTTACACGGCGGCTTGTTGTCCTTGATCCAGAGGCTCCATGCAGACAACTCTGCCAGAATCAGATGGGGAGGGCAGGGTATAACGACTGAGGACTTTCTCGTCCAAAGAGGCATCAGGCAAGGCTGTGCTATGGCCCCAACGCTATTTTCATTATTTATTAACAATTTAGCGGAGCGACTTTTGGAAGCCCACGTAGACGCACCCATTCTTGGCAACACTAAGGTCCCCATCCTAATGTTCGCTGACGACACGCTTTTAATTGCTAAAACACCTTGCGGCCTCCAGCGTTCATTGGATATTTTCGAGACCTTTTGTGTTGATCGAGGCCTTGAGGTGAACATTAAAAAAACCAAGCTCATGGTATTCAGGCCTCACAAACTTTTTAAAAATAGTTTTGTTTTATCTAAAAATCCACTTGAACAAGTACAGGCTTTTAACTATTTAGGTGTTAACATCCAAAATAATTTTTCTTGGAAACTACAGCGCGATATGTCTACCCTAAAATACAGGCAAATTGCTGGAGCTCTTGTTGGCGAATTTAGAAAGTCCCCCTCGAAGCCTATCCGACCTGTGCTCCAGGTGTATAGTGCAAAAGCGGTGAGCTCGGCTCTCTATGGAGCTGAGCTGTGGGGTTATGAGAACCTGTCTCCTTTAGTTACCTCGGAAAATAGGTTCCTGCGTAGCATCACTTCCCTCCCCCAGAGCACGCCCATTGTTCCTTTAAGATATGACCTTGGGAAAAATTCAATAGCCGATATAGCTAGACTTCGTCCTATTTTATATTGGCGTCGCCTGTGGACTACCCCGGAGATAGCCCATTATGCGGAGGGTTTTCTGGATATAATGTCTTTGGTGGGCTCCCGGAAGATTGTTTGGCTCAACGAGACTAGAAAATCCCTTGTGGCACTTGGGATGAGTGATCTCTGGGAGAACCCCTTGGCTGCTACCTTTCCATCTAAAGCACACATGAAAGAAAAATATTGGGAGTTGGTAAATGCCAAGATTTTCCACGAAACTAAATCCCTCTCATTAACTGATGAATTTTTGAGTATTAAACCAGTTCCAAAGTTAGAACACTTTTGGGATCTTGTCACCAAAGTGCTCGATAGGAAATTATTTTTCCAGATGCGGGTGGGAGTGTTGCCTTTAAAATGCTTTTCAGCTAGATGGAAGCCTATAAGTACCAATCTATGTTCTTACTGTGAATCTCAGGTAGAAACCCTTGCACATATGTTTTTTGCCTGCCCTGCTTACGCGGCCCCGAGGCGTGTATGGTTGAGACCCGTTTGTAAACTATTGGGCACAAGACGGAGTGTAGAAGCTTTAAGACTCCTTCGCACCTGCACAGACCCGGTCATTGTTGTGGCCCTGGCCAAATTTCTGGGGTGGGCATGGGTAATCAGATTTAAGCGCTTTAGCTAGTAGCGTTAGACACTTTTGGATGTTACCCTTAATGATTTCTGTGTATATTAATTGCTTTTTAAAAAATATGTACATATTTTAATAGTAACATTTTTAGACTGTTCTATTGTATATTGTGCACCTGTGCTGTTTTGTATCGCTTTTATGACTTGTGTCGAATAAAGCTGTTTGTATTTGGATTTGGATACTTAAAACAATCTGTTTAAGAATTATTCAAGGTCATCAGGGCAAGAGTCTCTGCATAACAGAGCTGGCTTTATCAGGGGGCCCCTGAAAGGCTGGGACCCTGAGCCAGCGCCCACTTTGCACATGCCTTACAAAGTCTCTGGCAACCAAGTTGACACGTTAGTTTTCTGGAGAAGAGTGTCCTTTGTGACAGTGGGCACAAACACCTCCTGTTTGGCCCCTGTTAAAAGTTAGGGATGGGGCTTTTATCTGATCTAGAGAGATGCCACGGTTTCGTCCCTCCTCCCAGTCATGGATAATATCCGGTTGGGAAGGAAGCAGCGGCGCCAATTTGTCCTTCTTTGTGGCTCTCTTTTTAGCGGCAGGGTTCGGTTCCCGCTTCCGGCTCGGTGATCATTTTCTGGAGAATGAATGGGAGGTGAGGAGGTGTCAGAGGATGTGGTTTTATTAGAGAAATGATGAATAGTTTTATAGCTATAAAGACGGGAGACCTTTGGGAAGAAAAATGGCTTTAGCCGGTGTACTTCAAAACAATGCTTTTATCAGACATGCAGTCGATGGATCCGCGCGTGTATATGGCCAAGTTCTGTTCTGTAATATGCTAAATACATCCTCGAACCAGCCCGTAAACGGTCGCGCGCCCTGTGCCTGCTTTTCATCATGCTGTTTGTTGCGTCTCTAAATAGAAAAAATCCACTGGGTATAATAAAAATGTAAAAAAAAAAAAAAAGAAAAAGTAGCCGAAGCGGGCGAGAGCAGGTTCATTTGGCTCAGGCTGTTGTCATGCTGAAATGCAGAGTGAATGACTTTCAAAGGGGACTCAGCAGCCCGGATGGAAATATTTTGTCTAGTTAAATAATATGTTTCTTCAATAAAGTTCTGAGTTTGGAAGGACACATAAGCAAGACATGCTTCATAGCGCTATTTTTCTGTTTACCTAACTATGGAATAAGTAGAGACGAACCTTCCTAATATTACAGGGACAGAAGGCAATTACGAATGACTATGACCCCAAGAGTTGTAGCGAAACTCTGTATTGTAATGTGTTCATTGCTATTATTATATTTTGCACACATTTTTTTACTACAACCAGGTAAACTCGTTGGTTCATGCAGAATTCAGTGTGCTGCATTTTACAGTAAATGTTGAAAAAATCAACATTTCAAAGATAATAATGAGTTTGTGTCTATTCATTATAAAAACTAGTTACTCTTTATTGTTTGAAACAAAACATATTTAAATATGGCATAACATAATCTGGTTTATATTGAATAAAAGATGAGATGTGGTCTCGAACAGATGGTCATATCGTGACTGGAGGACCTGAGAGGGACCCCCGGTTAGAGTATGGCAGATGGCAGGGTAAGGAGCAGGGGCTTGAGTGTTGTGGGGTGGGCTGGAGCCCTTGGGGCCAAGTGCAAGGGCCTTTATGGGACCAATGCACCTACTGCCGCTCGTGGTAGCGGGTAGAGGTTCCCCACATACTCAAATCTTGAAAAATACAAAATAAACTAAATGATGAAAAGACGCGTCTCTGCATCTTCACCCACATCTTATCCAAGCACTGGTTGCAGCTACAGTAGGAACATTTCAAACCCAGTAACATTTTCGAAGTTTAAAATCATATGAAAACAGATTTAACAGTAAGGAAATTAACCTAAGTGTGCAGTAAAATTAATGTTTCTTTTTTTTATTTGGTTACTTTAGGAAACGTGATTCAGACTTGCCACTGTGTGGCCCTACCAGCCCTACCTTCAAACACATCCCATTGATAGAGCGCCATGTGTTTCTGAAATTTGTAGGGGTGCATCATAATCACTGTTAGTCCACACCCACATATTTAGAGGAACCATATTAACGTGTGCCTTAGAATTGTATTGCTAAAGTTGCATTTATTAGAACGAATTAGAAATGTAACCGTGTCATTTATGAAGAGCAATGTCGTAGTTAAATTGAAAATGCATTCTAGTCCATGCATAATGGTTGGTTATTCGTGTAATGTGATGCATTAGGTTTAAACGTGCACCATATTAAAGTCTGCACGTGTAGTTTGCTTATTCATATATGAAGTGTAATGAAATCAATGCTTATATAGTAATTCTAGAAGTGTGTGTTTAAATTGTGTAAAGGCCTGATCGCATATACGTTAAGAGAAAGTCCTGTTTGTTTCTTATGTTAGCTAAATGTTGTAGGCCGAAGAAGATTTCCTTTAGTAAGTCTTTGGGTTTCAGGGATGTTAGAAAATCTCAGAGAAGTGGAAAGTTTCTCGTTCCCATGTTTCTATTGCAGGTGCAATGACACCTGGCTCGTTAGAGAAACTAACCCTTTGTTTCAGGAGTTAGGATGGCATGAGAAGCCAATATGGGAGTATACTGGAATTCAGGGATGATACTTTTGGCGGAGAAGGTGCCTGGGACCCAAGAACGAGTAAACCGTCGTTGGAAGGGAGACAAGTTTCACTGGAAAATCACTGGGAGAAGACCTGGCTGAAGAGGTGTGCCAGAGGGCGGGTCTTATGTTTTTGGGATTTTGAATTAGGGACAGTACCCTGTGGGTTGAGCAGTTGAGGTCTAGATGGGAAGCTAGGAGCATCTTAGAACGAGCTCTGACAAGTGAGTGTACTTCTAAGGAAGTCTTCACTTCTGACACCTTTAATCCTCTTGCCTGGGAAAATGCTAAGTAGGACTGTCACCTTAGAGATAGAGTAGGGATAGACTAACTGATTTTCCTTTTAGGTTAATGACTTCTAACATAGAGATTGGAGTTGTTATTGCTTGCCTGATGATTTTGGAGCTGACTATTCTCCTTATTTTGAGTCGGATGAGACTCCTGCGTAGACTTTTCTTTGTATTAGTGCCCATTTATTTCCTTAACCTCGTGCTGAGGTGCTTGTATGTGCAGTTATTTTTGTCTTTGTAATAAATCCCTAAAATTTGAGATTCGAAGTCAGTGGTCCTTTAGAGTTCAAATTCATCTTCTTTGATTATGATTTAATGTTGGATTTACTCCCCTCTACACTATTTAGCGGATAAAAAGATCCTGGCGACCTGAGAGTATTCTTGGTGATGGTAAGACAGATAAGAATCCAGCTCTATCACCATGAAGGAGATGTCTCCAAGGGACGTCTACACTTCTGGCTTCTACACTGAGTCGAGGGACAGGAAAGTAAGTAAAGAATTCAAGGCGGGACTTTTGCTTGACCAGATTTTGAAAAATGAAAAATGTTGAGCCAACAGGCATTGGAGTGTGGCTACTAAATGGCAGCAGCTATAAACAGAGAAGAAGGACTACAGTGACAGCAGTGCTTTTTAAACCTAACAGTGAGTAATCCAGTAATCCACATAATAATCGACAAATGGGTGAGGAATTTCTGTAGAGTAGATCCTTTATTTGAAGATCCACCCACACCCAGCTGCCTAGGCTGTCAAACTCTGCTGGTATTGCCATCAACTTGTGTAGAAAAGAGCTGATAAGTTGCCTGAATCTAGAATGCCGGTGTTTATGTGTGAGTATGTGGGATGTGGGGTTCTTAAGTAACATAACTCTTTAATCAAAATATATCTATCTTGTTCATTACTCTCTTTGGTGTCTTTGTATAATGGTGTGATACTTTATTATAAGTAGCAAATCTGTCAGAGATATAGGGCTATGGAAACAACCATCTCACTGACTACAGAGGAAGACTCGACTATGGGAAAGGCACTGTAGACATTCAGACCTCCTGGCCACTAAAATGTGCCATAATCATATGGGAAACTATCCATGTAACTGCTACATCTTCCTGCTGTTCTCATCAATAACATTTCAATGCAATCCACTAACCTCCATCTGGGATGAGGACTCCTCCACCTAACCATGACCCAGTCGGTGGATGTGGAATGGAGATCGACTTAATTGGTGATCTGTCTTTTACCGCTAAATTACTGACTCTTAGTAGACTAGTTAGGTAGATCTTGCTTGCACATGACTCCTGCTCATTTGAAGCATCGTCCCATATGACGGAAATTACCTGGTACAAAGAAACCCTTGGAAAGGTTACTGCTGTTAATTCGAGATAAGCATAAAGATGCACTGGCCACCTGCTGCATCCTAAGGGCGATGTCCATAATTTATGTGAAGGCTCAGAAAAGGACTTCCTGTAGGACTTTTCTGCAACATTCTTCAGGGCCTCTCCACACCTAGGTACTGCAGAGCTGAAGCTCATTACCTCTGGTGTGCCTTCTGAGGGCTTACAAAACATACTTGTGAATAGGGAAGTGGACGTGGCCTAACGGCTAGACCGGTCGACCTCGAAGGTGGGGTACTAGGTTCGAGTCTCAGTCCTAACAAAAGGAATATGTCATCTGTAACGCAACTGGTCATCATGTATAGCACTCTGATACCTTCGGGTCTAGTTTGCGCTATATAAATCATGTATATATATATATTTTCAAAAAAGCCTTTTCGCGGTAAAAAAGCAGTCTTGAGCCCAGTTCCATAACCGTGATTCTTTATTTATGAAATGGCAAACAAACGCCCTTGAAGAAGTGCGAGGCACGAAACGCGTCAGGCTTTGATAATTTGACTTGCTGTGGAGTGTTTCCTTGTCGTTGCCTGCAGCCCCCATTAAATTTTCCTACAGCAATACTTACCAGTGTGAAGGCTCTTCCGTAGGGGAACTCTTTGCGGCTTGATGTTTACGGCTTACCCAGCCGTGGAAGAGCACCGCTGCTGAGACGCGGACCCGAAGCGGCACCAACCGGCGTGGGCAGGTGTCGGGCTGGTGCTCGAATGGTGGCACTGAGGTGCAGGAGTGAACAATGAACAGGACACAGAAACCCACGGTGGAGTGATTGGAATTCAATTTGTGAATTTGCGCAACAGGCTCACCTGAGTAACACGCCAGTAGTACTACGAAGTCCAGAATGCTTTTCAGCCACGCCCACTGGGGACGGATTTCTTTATTTAATGAGTACTCTGACTGTTGCAGTGTTCACAATCCACAAGATAGCCTTTGAAGAAGTGCAAGGCACGAAACGCGTCAGGCTTTGATAATTTGACTTGCTGTGGAGTGTTTCCTTGTCGTTGCTTGCCGCCCCCATTAAATTTTCCTACAGCAATACTTACCAGTGTGAAGGCTCTTCCGTAGGGGAACTCTTTGCCGCTTGATGTTTACGGCTTACCCAGCCGTGGAAGAGCACCGCTGCTGAGACGCGGACCCGAAGCGGCGCCAACCGGCATGGGCAGGTATCGGGCTGGTGCTGGAATGGTGGCACTGAGGTGCAGGAGTGAACAATGAACACGACACAGAAACCCACGGTGGAGTGATTGGAATTCAATTTGTGAATTTGCGCAACAGGCTCACCTGAGTAACACGCCAGTAGTACTACGAAGTCCAGAATGCTTTGCAGCCACGCCCACTGGGGACGGATTTCTTTATTTAATGAGTACTCTGACTGTTGCAGTGTTCACAATCCACAAGATAGCCTTTGAAGAAGTGTGAGGCACGAAACGCGTCAGGCTTTGACAATTTGACTTGCTGTGGAGTGTTTCCTTGTCGTTGCCTACAGCCCCCATTAAATTTTCCTACAGCAATACTTACCAGTGTGAAGGCTCTTCCGTAGGAGAACTCTTTGCGGCTTGATGTTTACGGCTTACCCAGCCGTGGAAGAGCACCGCTGCTGAGACGCGGACCCGAAGCGGCGCCAACCGGCGTGGGCAGGTATCGGGCTGGTGCTGGAATGGTGGCACTGAGGTGCAGGAGTGAACAATGAACACGACACAGAAACCCACGGTGGAGTGATTGGAATTCAATTTGTGAATTTGCGCAACAGGCTCACCTGAGTAACACGCCAGTAGTACTACGAAGTCCAGAATGCTTTGCAGCCATGCCCACTGGGGAAGGATTTCTTTATTTAATGAGTACTCTGACTGTTGCAGTGTTCACAATCCACAAGATAGCCTTTGAAGAAGTGCGAGGCACGAAACGCGTCAGGCTTTGATAATTTGACTTGCTGTGGAGCGTTTCCTTGTCGTTGCCTGCAGCCCCCATTAAATTTTCCTACAGCAATACTTACCAGTGTGATGGCTCTTCCGTAGGGGAACTCTTTGCGGCTTGATATATATATATATATATATATATATATTGCTTTCTCCGCAGGCTTGCCAGCTTCACTTTCACCGCACACGGACACGGACCACAGAGTAGGTGCAAAACGTAAAGATTTATTTTTTTGATGCCGCCATAATGCGTTTCAACTCGCCTTTGAGTCTTGATCACATGGTAACGTTGTGGTCATGCTTTACATTTTTTAAAGTGACATAGTGCATTGTGATTGGTTCAAAATCACACATGATCATGGACATGGTAAAAATACTGCAGAGTTCATAAGTCTTTGCATAAATGCATTGATGTGATTACCATGGCAAGAAGAAAACCATATTAGAAATATATGTCGTTAATTCGCACAAGCATTCATTCTAATGTACATGTAGCATCTTCGTTATCTAGAATTAGAGAGAAGGATTCAATATGGTAACATGTAAACAATTTTGTCGAGCATATTCTGCCGCTTATCCAATCGGCATACGCAATTTCATGTATATTTAAATAGTATGGGGCATAGATCTTCAAAAGGAAAAATTAAGCTGATGTTTCAAACATTATTGACTAAATAATAGCTTAAATTCAGGAGGTCAATTGTTGAAACATTCAATTCTTGCTGAATTAATGTGCAAAATACAATATTTAAATATAAAATAATTTCTTCAAGGTAATTTTTTATATAAAACAGATAAATCTTACAGGTATATTTTCATATTTTGTAACCAGTCCTGATGTGCAAAATAGTGCAAAATAAAGTGCCAGTGCAAAGTGCTATTGATAAAACCTATTGTCCGTTACTTCTCGAATATTTTTACCTTTGTTTTAATAATAGGTTTTATGTCAACAATGTTCTTTCAATTTTGTTTGCCCTATATGATATCTTTCGTTTTCGTTTTAACTAATAACTAATAACATTTTATAAGATGTGATAACACAACTTTTTATAAGATGTGATAACACAACTCTTATAACTAAGGAGTAAATAGCAAAATGTACATTGGATTCTTGGGTTCCTTCTCACCTATACTCTGTTGGATCATTATATATATATAAATACAAATATAAATATAAATATCAGTATAAACGTATATAAATGTAGCAGCTTGACATGTAAAGTGTGTCACATACGCCTCAGATATGAAATATTAAATACATAAATTAATATATATAAATATATAAATATCTTAAAAACATACTGTGCAAAATACATAAAATTCACTATATTTTAAATTCTTGTTCGAGTATACTATCTTGTGTTGTTATTGTTTTATTGTGTCATTCATTACTTTGGACTTTCAGTTCTATAAGCAAGTGTACATGTCTTCAGTATTATTAAGCCCACCCGGGGACTTGGAGTCCATATCAAGGATATACCTTGTCTCTAACCTTCTCAGTTTAGCCTCTCTGTTGCCACCTCATCTGCTCGGGGGCACTGAGTCAATTAGATAATATTTCAAATCTTGACTCCTCGTCAAGTTATGGTATTCCCTGAAATGTCGTGCCACAGGGTACGTATTGTCTTGATTGGTTATTGCCCTGATGTGTTGTAATATGCATTTGTGGGCTTGCAGCTTGGTGCTTCCTATATATTGCAGCCCACATGGAAACACCAGGATATATAACATACTCTATCTTACAAGTGAGCAATTTGTTAATCTTAGCCTCCTCAGAACTGAATGGTGTTGTGTATGAGGTTTTATTTATGCCCAATTGACATGCTTTGCATGTTTCGTACCTATAGAATCCTTTGTGGGATTTCAACCAACCACAGTTTTCGATTACTTCAGGACTTGTCTTCATCAGTTTGTCCCATAGATCTAGCCTTTTTGTTAGTGATAGTTATTTTATTTGAGATTGTGTGCCCTATCACAGGATCACTCAAGATCAGTGTCCAATTACGCATGATGATATTGCGTAATTCTTTATGTTGTTTACTGTATTCCATGATAAATCGGAACTCTTCAGGTTTAATATTGTTTTCAGATATCTTATTTGTCTGTGAACATTGTGGTTTTTTCACACATGTCACAGTTTAGGTTTAATTAGATCAAGTCTATCTGGAATCATGGATTTTGTTATTGCCCCTTCGATCGTTTTGAGTCAATAACCTTGTGCTAGAAATCTGGTTTTGGATTCCTCTTGGGCCTTTTTTAGTGTCTCTTGATTACTATTCACTCTCCTTAATCTCAGCATTTCCCCGTAGGGAATGCTGCTTATGAAATGTCTCGGATGGGCACTGCTGCTGTGTAAGGTCGAAATGCCAGCAGTTTTCTTGCGGTAAAGTTTAGTCTCAATTTTATTATTCTCAACATATACTCTGGTATCCGAAAAATTGACCGTTCTTTTACTTATAGTGCCTGAAAAGTACAATTATATATATATTGATATCCACTCATCTTGATGCACTTGCACTTTATTTTTATATTATCTATATTCATTATTTAAACTCTGATATTTATTATGAGTTTTAAAATTGTGATGATTGGTGATGATATGCACTTTAGCGTACTCTCTCCACTTTATGCTTGATATATAAAGTGAGGTAATTTTATGCACTTATATAATTTTTATGATTCAACGTGAAAGCATCTTCATGGCATTCTCTCCTTTTTTTAAAAACTGATTCTCCAGCTATTATTATGAAAAACTGGTTGTTAATGTGACAATGAAACCATGATGTAATGTGTTGACAATGTTCACCAAACATTCGCATATATTGCGTTGTTCTATTTTACAAGTTTTGACTATGATTGTATTTCCTACAACCGCAGTATTCTTTCTATTTCTTTGATTGTAGAAAAAATGTTTTACCAGTTTTTTTCCCCAACAAGAGTACTTAATGTGGATTGGCCCTTGGAGTGTCATGTGATCAAGACAGCATCCTGCTGTCGAAACGCGTCATGCTGGGCACTTGCTGTATGAGAATGTAGCTGATTAAGGATGCAATAAATCTGCACTGAAAACGCACGCTGCGGTCCGTACCTGTTTGTTGCTGATAAGAAGCGAATCAGGAACGCTAATCTTCATATCAACTTGGACGAAGTACGGCTGTCTTCGCCTATATGGACCCTCCCATTTGCTTGTGGCTGACCGGGATGCAGCCGACATCGCGGACGCGATCTATGTGGTAACCCGGAAGGGGTATTTGCCGCGTCAGCCCCCCGCCAGTGTAATCTGAGGAACAAGTGAATACTCGGCGGTCCCGCGGATCTGTTGACAGCTGAGAGGAGTCAGAGGACGCTGATAGTTGTTACCAATCCGTACGGGTAAGCGGGAGTGATTCCACCTCACTACATGTAATGCGGGTATTTGGGATTGTGCTATAACGAATTTATGCCGACACTAATAATCTAGGATACACATTCGGTATACTCAGTGCTTCATCACTAACGTGCATCCAGCAGCAGAAATGTCAACATCGGCAGACGCACTACGGGCCAGAGAAGCCGTAGCGGATGCTTTGTTTTTAAATGTACCGGACAATAAAGTTATGTCTGATGAACCAACTGCAAATACAAGTACAAATCAAAATTTGAAAAGTACGCTAAAAAGCTTGGAAAAGTTACTCCGGACAGAATTAACGAAATGGTGGGAAAAGAAGAGTCTGGAAAAATATAGGGAAGTAGGAAGGGTACCTCGGGGGCTTAGAATATTGATTGCCCCATCCTTCGAAAAACCGAACCCACTAATGTTAAAAGAATGGGCAAACAATAACCTAGAAGCTTCTATGAACATTGTATCTATTCTTATCAAATATGCCGAAATTGACAGAGTAGAGATCATAAAGGAAATAGACAAAATCAATGCACAATTAGAAGTACATGAACAAAAGGATTTCATCAAAAAGAGCAGAGAAGACATCGATACAAGGCTCAAAAAACATGAAGAAACCATTAAGGCTCGAAAAATTTGGAAATTTGCTCGTGATAAAACTGATTACGAGACTGGTAGAGTATTCACATTTTCAAAAAAGTTTGACAATGCTAAAAGACAAGCATTGGTTCCAAAATCAACGGTTATCAACATCACAACCCAGAGCACTAATGATCCATCTAGTTCAGAGCTCAGTTCTATAAGCAGCAACTATGAGTCTGATGATAGTAGCAACAACCAACTTACAAAACTGCCCACCGACTTTACACCATCAGAGGAGTTGGGTTTTCTCATAGAGGACCGCCGACAAACACTACGTTCTTACAATCCAGAGAAGAAATACGGCGATGTAAAAACATATCCAGAAACCAAAGGCGGAAAATCCAGAGGTGCAGGCAGAGGGGGCAGAGGGAGGAAATGGCCCCCAAAATAAATGAAACTACAACCTCAGACAAAACAGTGATAAATTTATCTGACATTGAACTATCGATTGCTGAACTACAATTACTCTCGCTTGGTCTCTCATATTGTCCGAACAATAATTTCAAATATGCACAGTCACGAGTGGACGTTTTCAAATTTGTCCGAAAGTTGAAACTGTTAAAACATTTTAAACTGAACAAAACAGATACGACTACCATCATGGAACCCACCAACATGCCTGAGGGCAATTTACAAGTATCAGATATTCAATTACTCAGATCTATGCATACACTTGCTCAGTCAAATAAAATTTCCACTAATTTGACCCAGGATGATCTATCAGAATTGGGCATACATAGCAATGTAACTAGTTTAACCCCTTTTCGTCCGTCATCTGTATTTATACCGCTGATGCCCAAAGATTCCATCGACATCTTCAGTGACTGTGTTGCAGAGGATTTGAAACAACTGAATAAAACTGTTTTACGCAAAAACAAGCAAAGAAAGTACAAAGAAATTCAATATTCTACTCTCATGGGTAAATTACAGTCCAATGAAAACATCATAATAAATAAATCAGACAAAGGGGGAAATATAGTTCTCTGGCCCTGAGAACTATATATGCAAGAAGCCAATAAGCACCTTAATGATGAAATGTGTTACAGAAAAGCAACATTCAACGATTTAAGGAACATTAAAGATCGACCTACAAAGAACTATATCAATGGAAAAGAACAGGACTCCTCAGTAAAAATGAATTTGGTTTCCTTAAAAATGACTACCCTATCACTCAAGTGTTATATTTTATCCCAAAGGTGCATAAAAATGTCACGCCAATCCCTGGAAGACCCATTATTTCTGCCCAGAAGGGATTATTAGAACCCATGTCTAAATATGTGAATTTTTTCCTACATGAATTTGTAGAAACTCTACCATCGTACATACGTGACACTGGTCATTTTTTATCAAAAATTCAAGAAATCAAATGGAAACATGAGTATGTTCTGATTGTTATGGATATATGTTCTTTATATACGAGCATACATAATTCGGATGGAATAACAGCAGTTGAATATTTTCTATCCAAACGTAACATGGAATTTTATCACCACAATGTAATGCTATTGAAAATGATCGAAATATGCTTACACAACAACTATTTTTTATTTAACAAAGAAGTGTATCAGCAGTTACGTGGGGTCGCAATGGGGGCGTGCTTCTCTCCCAGCTATGCCTGTCTCCACGTTGGTTGGTGGGAGGAGCACGTCCTCAGAACCACCCACGGGAAACTGTATGATGCACATGTTAAACATTGGTGGCGTTTCATTGATGATGTTTGTGTTATATGGGAAGGGTCAATGGAATCAGCATATCATTTTGTCAATGAAATCAACATCAATGACTTGAACTTGAATTTTTCTGCTACTATCAGTAATGAATCTGTGCAATTTTTGGATGTAGAAATTTATATCAAACAAGACACAATCCACACTAAATTGCATAGAAAAAGTACTGCAGGTAATGCAGTACTTCATGCTAGCAGTTTGCACCCTAACCATTTAGTAAAAAGCATCCCCTACGGGGAGTTTTTAAGAATAAAGCGTATCTGTAGTTCTGAAAATGATCGTACGCTCTGTCAAAATGAAGCATTCCAAAGATTTAGGAGACGAGGGTACAAGGCTAAAGATCTAACATTAGCTATGGACAAAGCCAATGGTCAGACACAAGAAGTTGAATCACTAGGCAGTTTGAATTCCAATACCCCTGATAAGTACAATTCCAAACAAACTAGAGGTGACAATATGGTTAGACCCATTACCACATTTAGCTGCCAGGACAAACAATTCAGGAAAATAATATACAAAAATTGGCCCATTATCAAAACTGATTTGACTATGTCTCGAATGGTGCCTGATTTACCTGTTCTCATGTTTAGACGTGCACCCTCTATGAGAGATGCACTAGTGAGAACAAGTCCTGAAGTTACTATTTCTTCTAACTGGCTTAGTAAAAGAACAGGCTTTTTCAAATGTAGCTCATGCCGAGCTTGTAAGTTTGGGAAAAATACTCATGAAATTATTACAGCATTTGAGTCTAAACCTTTGAAAATCAAATCTCTGCTAACCTGCCGGACAGAGTATGCTGTCTACGTGTTGGAATGCTCCTGCAAATTAAAATACGTAGGCATCACCAAACTACAAGTATATTATCGCATATTAGAACTTTTACGAGCCGTTGTGAACTCTGACCCTAGCTACCCAGTGGCCAGACATTTTAAATATGTCCATAAAAATGATCTTAAAGATTTGAGCTACTTTGTAATTGATTCTGTGCCAAGATCACTAAGAGGTGGCAACAGGGAGAAAAAGCTTAGGCAGTTGGAGTCTCATTATATACTCACACTAGATACGAAAATGCCCAACGGTCTAAACACAGGGGAGGACCTACGCAATTTTTTATAAATTTTGATATATAATTGTGTATTTTGACATTTTCCCTGCAGCCTAGTATCTATTGCTTTTTGACCTGAATTTGGTTTGTCTAGTAAATCGACTCTGATATGTTGCTTCATGTTTTTATTCCCAATTTTTGTCATGTTTTAGCTAGGTTTTACTACTGGTTTTATCTGGATTCTCTGGCTTTTACCTGTGGTTTTACTTGGCTTTTACTGGGCATGGTTGGGGGTAGCTTTGTGAGCAATTTTAGAGTTTCATCCATTTTTTAATACAACTGCTCGTATTTTATCTTTTGGATTTTATTTTCTATACCATTTTGCTATGTATCTCATTATTTCAATGTCATATTGATGCACTTGCACTTTATTTTGACATTTTCTGTGATCATCATACAACTCTGACAACAATAAGGAGTGATAAATTTGTGATGATTGGCAGTGATATGCACTTTAGCGTAGTCTTTGCACTGTAAGCTTGATATCCACTCATCTTGATCCACTTGCACTTTATTTTTATATTATCTATATTCATTATTTAAACTCTGATATTTATTATGAGTTTTAAAATTGTGATGATTGGTGATGATATGTACTTTAGCGTACTCTCTGCACTTTATGCTTGATATATAAAGTGAGGTAATTTTATGCACTTATATAATTTTTATGATTCAACGTGAAAGCATCTTCATGGCATTCTTTCCTTTTTTTAAAAACTGATTCTCCAGCTATTATTATGAAAAACTGGTTGTTAATGTGACAATGAAACCATGATGTAATGTGTTGACAATGTTCACCAAACATTCGCATATATTGCGTTGTTCTATTTTACAAGTTTTGACTATGATTGTATTTCATACAACCGCAGTATTTTTTCTATTTCTTTGATTGTAGAAAAAATGTTTTACCAGTTTTTTTCACCAACAAGAGTACTTAATGTGGATTGGCCCTTGGGGTGTCATGTGATCAAGACAGCGTCCTGCTGTCGAAACGCGTCATGCTGGGCACTTGCTGTATGAGAATGTAGCTGATTAAGGATGCAATAAATCTGCACTCAAAACGCACGCTGTGGTCCGTACCTGTTTGTTGCTGATAAGAAGCGAGTCAGGAACGCTAGTCTTATATATATATATATATATATATATATATATATATATATATATATATATATATATATATATATATATATATATATATATATATATATATATATATATAAAGTACTCCGCAGATGAGCCGCAGCTGAATCTTCGCCACTGTACCAGCATACACGGACACGGACCAAACAAGTTAGTGCTGATTATTTTATTTCGTGCAGTTTTGCAGCCATAACATTTCGGCTCCTCCGAGCCTTGATTACATGACAACGTGAACCAATGAAACCACAGTTTATAAAGTGACAGTGCATAATAAAAACCGATCATGCGACCCTAGTCCATAGAAACAGTTGCAATGTTCGTGCATCAGAATGTACAATTTAAAATTTAAAATGAATAAATATCCTGTATGATAACACAATACTTCCAATGGCTTTACATATGTGCAACAATTAGCAATAAATGTGCAAACGCGCTTAAGTGCAAAGAGATGCTGTGAACATTGTTTCATTTAAGAGTAGTGAGGATATATGGATGAATCCAGCTAGTAATTTAGTACCTCATCTGCAGAATATAGTTGCGTGAGCAAAACATTTTTCAGAAAAGGTTAAATCCTTGACTAAAAAAATCATCAATGTACAACGGACCAAATTTCAGATACATTTCATCATCTATCGGTGCATCTCACATCTCTATGGGCAATATAAACATGATAATTCTATCATACTACTATATATGCCTAATAGCTGCCATCATATTGGAGAGGTCTAATTGATGTATAACCAGGTGCACAATCGAAGAAACTGTGGTCAATCATAAGATAAATCCTTTGTTTGTTAATCACTACCATCTTTCCTCCTAACACAGGAATAGAATCATAAATATTTGTCAATCGGTTGAATTGTGCAAATGTGCAAAAGATAAAAAGTGCTAGACCATATCCATAAAAGTAAATCCGCTGTGAATTAAAAAAACCTTAATTAAACCTTAATAGATACCTGTTGCCCTAATTCGGGGAGATTCGTCTTGCCTTAGTATAGACTGAGCCCAGTTACAATTCTCTAATAGCAAGTAAAGTACTTGTATAGATATCTGGTTGAATACTCCATGACTTGTATCAGTTGCCACCAATGTACTTGTGGACATATTGCCTTCTTAGCATACTGATTAGTCCATGGCACATTAAAGACATGAAAAACATGAAAATCATGAAAAGCTAGCAAATGGGGAGAAACCTAATTACCACCTCCAGCCTATTTCTTGCTTTCGTTTTCTCAGATTGTAGGGCTGTAACAGCAGCTAGATTTCAAATTGGATGGGGAAAAAGAGAACCTAAGGTTGTCTACCGTGAATCTTATAGAGAGAGAGATGACTATTTAGATCACCCTCTTTACATTAGAAAAACCTAAAACAATAAATAATTATCAAAAAGGTAAAACCACTCACGGGTCTAACCAGCTAGGATAAAAACGTATTATGCTTATAGACATGAATCAACCAAAGTTTTTAGGGTAGACAAGTATGTAAGTCCTCTGTAATATTCAACCCCCCTGGATGATTGGAACCGAGCTGCAGGATATATCTTGTTTCGAGTTTGCGGAGCTTGGATTCTCTGAATGTCTGACAGAATATCGACGGACAGAAAATCGACCTACAAAAATATCGACACAAAAATATCGATGACAAGAATATCGAGATCCTATCTACAACATGGTAAGTACAAAAATATCGAAAATAAAATATAGAATGTCAAAAATATCGTTATTAAAAATATAAAGTATTTTTTAGTTAAAAAACAATATGTAAAATAAACCAAATAATACTTATAAATAAAATAAACATAATTAAATATATGTTATAATGTTTAAAATTAATAATTAATATATATAATGTAATAAAACATTAATTAAACACAGACATATAATATATAATATATATACTTACTTAATAATAAATTTTAATAATTGTTTTAATAACTTATAACTTGTTAAAAATTATTATAAATTACAAATACATCATACACATAAAACAATCACATGAATAAAAATTAAATAATTATATATAACACATTTAAAAAATTACATTTAATTTGAATATTGTTAAAATTAATTATATATTACATTAGCTAAAATAATACAAAAAATATTAAATATCAGAGAGAATAAAACTACTACTCCAGCTCAAAAAAAAAACAGTAAAGAAAATGTTGGATAGCGTAGAGCTAAAAATTACTATTTCCACTCCAGGGAGTGTAACAATAGGGAAAGTGTTGGATAGCGTAGAGCTAAAAATTACTATTCCCACTCCAGAGAGTGCAACAGTAGGGAAAGTGTTGAATAGCAGAGGGGTAAAAATTACTATTCCAACTCCAGAGAGTGCAACAGTAGGGAAAGTGTTGGATAGCGTAGGGGTAAAAATTACTATTCCCACTCCAGAGAGTGCAACAGTAGGGAAAGTGTTGGATAGCGTAGGGGTAAAAATTACTATTCCCACTCCAGAGAGTGCAACAGTAGGGAAAGTGTTGGATAGCGTAGGGGTAAAAAAAATTACTATTCCAACTCCACAGAGTGCAACAGTAGGGAAAGTGTTGGATAGCGTAGGGGTAAAAATTACTATTCCCACTCCAGAGAGTGCAACAGTAGGGAAAGTGTTGGAAGCCATAGGGGTAAAAATTACTATTCCAACTCCACAGAGTGCAACAGTAGGGAAAGTGTTGGATAGCGTAGGGGTAAAAATTACTATTCCCACTCCAGAGAGTGCAACAGTAGGGAAAGTGTTGGATAGTGTAAGGGTAAAAATTACTATTCCAACTCCAGAGAGTGCAACAGTAGGGAAAGTGTTGGATAGCGTAGGGGTAAAAATTACTATTCCCACTCCAGAGAGTGCAACAGTAGGGAAAGTGTTGGATAGCGTAGGGGTACAAATTACTATTCCAACTCCAGAGAGTGCAACAGTAGGGAAAGTGTTGGATAGCGTAGGGGTACAAATTACTATTCCAACTCTAGAGAGTGCAACAGTAGGGAAAGTGTTGGATAGCATAGGGGTACAAATTACTATTCCAACTCCAGAGAGTGCAACAGTAGGGAAAGTGTTGGATAGCCTAAGGGTAAAAATTACTATTCCAACTCCAGAGAGTGCAACAGTAGGGAAAGTGTTGGATAGCGTAGGGGTAAAAATTACTATTCCCACTCCAGAGAGTGCAACAGTAGGGAAGGTGTTGGATAGTGTAGGGGTAAAAATTACTATTCCAACTCCAGAGAGTGCAACAGTAGGGAAAGTGTTGGATAGTGTAGGGGTAAAAATTACTATTCCAACTCCACAGAGTGCAACAGTAGGGAAAGTGTTGGATAGCGAAGGGGTAAAAATTACTATTCCCACTCCAGAGAGTGCAACAGTAGGGAAAGTGTTGGATAGTGTAGGGGTAAAAATTACTATTCCAACTCCACAGAGTGCAACAGTAGGGAAAGTGTTGGATAGCGAAGGGGTAAAAATTACTATTCCAACTCCAAAGAGTGCAACAGAAGGGAAAGTGTTGGATAGCGTAGGGGTAAAAATTACTATTCCCACTCCAGAGAGTGCAACAGTAGGGAAAGTGTTGGATAGCGTAGGGGTAAAAATTACTATTCCAACTCCAGAGAATGCAACAGTACGGAAAGTGTTGGATAGCGTAGGGATAACATTTACTATTCCAACTCCAGAGGGTGCAACAGTAGGGAAAGTGTTGGATAGCGTAGAAGTTAAAAATAACATAGTTATAAATAAAATAATTATTTAAAATAATTAGTGATTTAATTATTAAATAACTCAAAATTATTTACAAATACCAATAAATAATTATTACAAACATAACTACCAAAGAATAATTAATTAACAATACATTAATAATAAATACCAATAAATAATAATTAATAAATATTAATTACCAAATAATAAATATTAAACGATAAAATATTTTTCATAACCAAAAACATATGAATTATTAAAAAGTAAATACCAATTAAAATATAATTAACCATTTAAAAAAATATATACCGCAAAATAATAATTATGAAACATTAATTACCAATTAAAAAATATTGAACTATTAAATATTTTTCATACGCCACACATTACTTACTAATTAATAATTACTTATTAATATATTAATTAGAAATATCAATGCATAATATTTAATTATATTTAATTCACAATTAATGATTAATCAACAATTAATTATTTTTCATAACCAAAATATTATAATTTAAAATATTTACCAATTACTAATTATTGTCCAATTAATTAATTATCAATACCCAACAACTAATTTAATAATTACTTAATTAGATTTCAATTACTTCCAACACTATTCCCCTATAAACGCACGAAACACTCCACTAATAAAATAATACACTTAACATAATTATCAATTAATCAACTAATTAAAACTAATTGCCAATTAATAAAAATTAATTACCAATTAATACTTAATTAACAATAATATAATTATCAATACCAATAAATGAAAATAAATTATTAATTAATTACAATTAAATTACTTCCCACCCTATTCCCCTATAAACCCACAACCCGCTACGGAACTTAAACGCAAAAATGTATTAAAATCAATTTATAATTCCTAAAAATGTATAATTAATTCCATATAATTAAATTACTTCCCACCCTATTCCCCTATAAACCCACAACCCGCTACAGAACTACAGAACTTAAACGCAAAAAATAATTAAAATTAATTTATAATTCCTAAAAATGTATAATTAATTCCATATAATTAAATTACTTCCCACCCTATTCCCCTATAAACCCACAACCCACTACGGTACTAAAACACAAAATTGACTTAAAAAACCATTGTTAACATATAAAAATTGTATACATATATGTTAAAACCAGTAGAACACTTAACTAAAAACATATAACACATACATATTAAATACATATTAAAATACATAACAATAATATAAATATCGATATTAGTAACATCAATATTAGTAAAATCGATATATTTGATGTCGATATTACTAACTTCGGTATTACTGACATCGATATTAAAATACTTACCTTAGGATCGATATTCTGTCCATAGATATTATTGACATTGATATTCTGTCCCTTCGATATTTAAAACTCGATATTTGTGTAGGTAGATATTTTAGTTTCGATATTTTGGCTGTTCACCGGATTCTCTATCCCCTCCTCGCCTGCTAGAGATTACCGCATCAATGACATCGAATTTTAGGCCCTTATTGTCGCTACGGTGGAATTCTTTAAAATGCCTGGCTACAGGATAGGTGTTGTCCTGGTTTGCTATTGCCCGAAGGAGTTGTAGGATGTGTTTATGCACCGCATGTTTTGTACTTCGAACGTATCTTAGATGGCACGGGCACTGGAGTACATAAATGGCAAATTCAGTCTTGCAAGTGAGTACCTTGTTAATGCGATGTTCCTTTTTACTGAAACCATCTCTAAAAGATTTCATGTTGATACCATGAATACAGGTTTTGCAATTTTTGCATTAAAAGAAACCACTGTTGGTCTGTAGCCCCGTAGTTTTTTCAATAATTTCCGGGCTAGTATTGACCAGTCGATCCCTCATAGAAGGGGCCCTGCTGTAAGTGATGGAGGCTCTCTGGGCAGAGTAGAACCAATAACCGGATCACTTAGAATTGTAGGCCAATTGCGATTGATAATTTTATACAATTCTGTGTGTTGTCTATTATATCCTGTGGTGATTCTAAATGGGCTAATTGACATAGGTGACTGATCATGTAATGTTGTGTTCGCAGTTGTTTCTAAGTGAACTATATATTGGAGGTCGGAGTCCCAGTCCCTCACTACTGTCACTAAGTGCGAGGCCTGGGGCTCCTCACTCAACTGTCGGCCAAGTAAGGACACCGTTTGAGATAGCCCTGCTCACCCCCTTAGTAGCTTGGCACGAGCAGCCAGGCCTATCTCCAAGGCACAAGTGTTCAGTATGTGCAACCACGCCCACAGCAACCCCCTGGTGACACCACAATTAGACTCCACATGAGTTTGATAAAAACAAGTATAAACTTTATACAAAAAGTTATACGATCAGACCACACGATACATAAGCCAACATAGAATAAAGGGTCATATTCGTTCCGGCAGGTTGGTAGGTTCAAATCCCAACCACAGCTTTCAACATGCTATGCTGGTCGCAATGCTAGAATCACACTCGTTGCAATAGACAGACAATAGTGCACTGCGTAACAATATAATCCTGTGCTGGGCAAAGGAGATATAATACGATGCGTAACAATACACCCCGGTACCTTCAATGGGAGAAATAATGCAATGCTTACCGCTACCTTTATGTACTGCGCAATGAAGGAATTATGCAATGCGTCACACCCCAATCACATACGTTGCAATGAAAAAACAATGCAATGCGGGCCGCTGCAATCATGTACTTTGCAATTAAGAAATAATGCAATGCGTAACGACAATCATGTACTTTGCACTGAAGAAATAATGCAATGCGGGCCGCTACAACCATGTACTTGGCAAGGGAGAATTAATGCAATGCGTAGCGTTACAATTGTGTACTGCATTAGGCAATAATAATTAAGGGTGGGCGTAGTTCGCGAAGTAGCACTTCGCGAAGCTACGCAAAATGAAGTTCGCACTACGCGAGCTACGCGTAGCACTTTGCGAACTGCGTAGTAACATGTTCACACTGTGCAAGATGTTGTTTTCAATGATTGCACAGTGCGGACAAGCAACCGGCACTGTGCAATCATTGAAAATGGCATCTTGCACAGTGCGAGCTGTAGTTTTCTGCTGCTCGAGTAGATTTTAACTCGAGCTTCAGTTTTCTCAACGCAAACTGGTAGTTTCTCATCGCGAGCGGTCGCGAGCATACGTGACCACTCGCAATGAGAAACCTGACCTCCTCGCGTTGGGAATCTCGCCGGGAGGTTTATTTTACATGCTCGCGATCGCCAACTTGCAGTTGCTGATCGCGAACAAGGAAAAAGTCTCACCGGGATGTCATTTTGCTTGCTCGCGGTCGCCAACTTGTTGTTGAGGACCGCGAGCAAGCAAAAAATGACCGCAGCACTACGCAACACTACGCTACGCATGTTCGCACTGTGCTACGTGCAGTTCGCGTAGTGCGAAGTAGCGCGAACTTCGCAAACTACGCGAGCGTAGCGTAGTGCTTCGCCCAGGCTTAATAATAATGTCAGGCATCCTAAGACAGTCCGGCAGTTCGTTAACAGCAATATTGGCAATGTGTTTTGCGACAATCAGCCTCTTTGATAACAGTTGCCCCTCCACATGGTTCAACGATGACACAGAGTACAGCTTATTACCACTCCTTTCGTCAGTACGGGCCTCACTCTGAGCCAAAGCAAAAGGCTGACGTCGTCAGAAGGACTGAGAGGCCAAGAGAGTGTCCCTCCGAGCCCGCACCCTGCCTAGGTAGTAATCTACGTTAGTTGGGGGTGCAACCCCACTCTCCTCTCCTCCGTCCTTGAACTAGGCCTGCTGTGAAGAACTCTCTCAACGGGCCTCAGCGGCTCTGCCAGGCAGCTCAGCTCTTCCAGGGCTGCCGATCCGGGCCGCAACTGTTAGGAAGGTCTCAGCCAGCCGCAGGGCACACGTACCCCATGCCCCTGAGATTACTTTTACTCCGGGTTCATGTTCACCACCGCACACTCCGGGTCTCTTCTGGCACGAAGCCACACACACAACACTGATGGGACTTCACGTCGACTGCGAGTGCAAGCTAACCAGGCACTCCTCCTTGCGGTCTCAGTTGGCACCAAGACACGCTCACGCGCTGCAGAGACTCTCTTTCTTCCGGTGCACACGATGATCAGCCGATCACCTCCACAGTCCCAGGTTGCACCAAACCATGCATGCTGCTTCACTGAGACTTATTCCAATTCCGGTGCCCCCATATCCAGGCTCTCTTCACCAACGCCTTCAGCCACACCTCGACACGCACACCGTGTATGAGCCTCACTTCTCCTCTGCACCATGCGCGTCCAAGGCTCACTCCACTTCCAATGCACATGTTGGTCAGGTGCTTCTCACCAACGCCTCCTGTGCTCCACGACATGCACCCTGCGCGTCTGAGACTCAATCCAGCGTCAATGCACAGGCCAACCAGACACTCCTCACTAATGCCTCCTGTGCACCATGACACGCACCACGCGCGTCTGAGTCTCACTTCTCCTCCGTGTGTCCAAGATCACAGGGCACACCTTCCGAGGGTCTCAAGCTGCCACAACACGCACCCACCACATCGCTTGAAACAGTCTTTTTCAAGCAGGGGGACCCAGCGCCTCCAAGCACTGTCCCAACAGTCTCTTCCTTGGTTAGAGTAGCAAACCGCAGACCATCCCCAGATCACGAAGCAAAGATTGGCCTTTCCCCAACAGTCTCTTCAGTTACTCCTTCTTTAGCAGAGGTTCCTGTTGACCAAAGAAACGGGTCCAAGCCTTTTCAGTCTCAATCCATTTCTGTTTCATTCCAACATTCAGGGGCCTCAGCTCTCAAAGTTATACCCCTAAATGTCTTTGAAGTTCGTATGTGCTCAGGGGTCCCTGACCCCTGCCTAAATCAGTTCTGGGTGTCTCCCTCCCAGTGTCACCTTTCTCCCTTTAATACTGGGGGTCTGGATCCTTAATCACTCAGCAGGAGATGGGTCAATTGGTTTATAGCACCAACCCAGGACTTTTCACCTCCCGGGCTTCTCCTCCCCCTACTCTCCAGATACAGGGCAGCCTGGTGCCATCTCAACCCCTCCCTGGGTCAAGATCTCTCCAGCTCCTTGCACCTCTCAGATCCAGACCGTCAATCCACATTCAGCAGAGACACACAGATATGCTTAAAGCACAAAGCTCTGAACACACAGTGACAAAACCACTTTTATGACACTGAGTTCATACATACTAAACTTCACCTCTCCATTCTAAACTGAAAGGAAACTAGGCTAACAAAACACAATACCCAGTCTCCCCATTCTGTCCTATGGGCAGGATGGCCTTTCACCAGTGAAAATTAAATGGAGTGTTTTTCACTGTCAGAACATAGCACACACCTCTGCCTTTTACTTACACTGCACCGTGCCCAGGGGTTACCTGGGACCTACCACAGGGGTACCCACTGTGTACGCAAAAGGGAAAGTCAGGCCTGACAAGTGGTTGCACTTGTCTGGACAACATGCTAACTTAGCACATTGCGCGCAGGCCCTACACTGAAGGCCTGAGTTCCCTTCTCTGCGCGCCTTTGCATCACTAGCGACTTTTACTAGTAAGGCAAACATACCGATCATGGCCAACCAATTACCATCACACTTTACACAGGGAACACTTGTACTTTGACACTGATCAGCAGTGGCAAAGTACCCGAAGCATCTAAATTGGCAACTCTATGTCAGGAAAACGGTCTAAGGGGAAAGCAAAACGTTTTAGGGAACTTTAGTCCTACAAAATATATATATATATCAGGAAACAGCAATAAACATTTGATTTGCCTGAAATTTCGGTGGTTCGTATATCCTTTGTGGCGGAGGAAGCGCTGATAACGCTGTGAGCTGACGAAGGATTACCGGTGATTTATATATATATATATACATATATATATATATATATATATATATATACACTGAAAAAACCATAGGTTTTAGGGAAAGTTATAGTTAGTTGGACATTTCACTCGTACAAAACCAGAGAAATTCCCCCGTTATAGTTAGTTCAGCTAACTATAACTCGCGCCTCCGCAATGCACTGCTGATGCCGTCATAAATTACATTACTTATGACATGGTCAGGGACATCACTGATGACATCACTGATGACATCATTAATGACATCATACATGTGATAAATTGGTGCATCTTCTTACACCCTAATATAACCTTTGATACACCCACTCTAAATTACAGACTGCCATTCTCAAAACCATAGACACTTCAACACCAATAACTACATACCCACTCACTGATTATTAGGTTTACACACACATCCACTCACTCACCCGTACAGTCACTCATACTTATGGTCACTCAGTACAGGACTATCATATGCACTCATACACCTATATAGAAACTCACACACCACCGCTCATCCATAGAGGTACTCACACACCTAGTCAGTAATGCAAATAATTAATCACACTGCCATTTACTCACCTATACAGTTATACAGACACCAGCTCACTTACTCATACAAATACTAGCACATACTTACGCTCTCATACAATCACTGATACAAGCAGACTTGTCCATACAGCCACTCTCACAATCACGCACTCTCACTTATAGCCATTTATGTACTCCAACACACATATATGATGCCTTTCACATATGTAGTTACTCACACATATACAACTGAGATATACATTCACTCACTAACACACCCATACACACACTCACCCATCCATACAGTCCATCACAGATGCACTCTTGAAACCATGCACCCAGTGAATCACCCACTCACACATCTATGCACAGAGTCACACACACCCCACCCACACTAACACTCAGGCACCCATACAGATACTCAGACAACCAATCAATTACTCATATAGACACTCATGTAGCTATTCACAAACCCATGCAGCCACTTAGACACCAACAGACAGACACATACAGACATTCACACAGTTTAGTCACTAACCCATGCATTCAGTAAGATACGTTTAATCACTCACTTATAGAGTCAGTCACGCACCTACTAAATCATCCATTCAGAGACTTATACACCCACTCATTCTTCAATACGCCTTTCTCTATATATATTAAACATATTTAAACTTTACAGAAACACACAGTCACTGGATGATGTCATCAGTGATGTCATCAGTGATGTCATTTGAGATGTCATCAGTGATGTCACTGACCATGTAATGAGTGATGTAATATGTGACGTCATCAGCAGTGCATTGCGCGGGCGCGAGTTATAGTTAGCTGAACTAACTATAATGGGGGAATTTCTCTGGTTTTGTACGAGTGAAATGTCCAACTAACTATACCTTTCCCTTAAACCTAGGGTTTTTTCAGTGAATTTCTAAGGTTTTTTAAATGCTAATTTCTAACTATAACGTGCCTGAAACCAAGGTTTTTTCCGTGAGGCTCCTGCCCTGCCATAGCAAACAGCAGTGTCCCGGGGTGGGCACCCTGGGACACTGCAGGAGCCATCCCTGGGGGGTGGCGGTCCCCAGGGCCATCACAGGCTCCAGGAGGGGGGCCCCCCTCCCAACATCTGAACAGCCCCAGGGGAGTAGTGGTCCCCAGGGTTCGGGGTCCGTTACGGACCCCCAAATTTAAATATTAGTTCCCCTGGGGAGGTGGCGGTCCCCTGAGCGTGTGGGGGGGCTCAAGCCCCCCACACAGGTACATTAAAAAAAAAAAGAAGCCCTGGGGGGTGGTGGTCCTCGGGGATGCAGGGAACAGTGTGCACCCCCGCAATTATAATTAATGAGAGCCCGGGGGTGGCGGTCCCCGGGGCTGCAGGGGGGCCGTGAGCCCCACGCAAATATTTATGCAAAGCCCCGGGGGGTGGCGGTCCCCAGGGTAGTGTGGGGGTATTGGGGCCCCCCACACATTTTTTTACTGCCCCCGAGACCTGGCCCACCCGGGATTTCAATTAAACGAAGCCCGGGAGCCCCCGCTTCATTTTTGTTTATTTTCTCAGCCGGATTCGCGCACCCAGCGTGAATTCAGCCGATTGCTTTTTTAAAAAAAATGCTTTTTTGTGCTCTTGTGGGACCCCCTGAGCAGGCCTAGGGGGTCAGGGTGTTTCTACCCTACCCCCTTTTCTTGTTTTGCCCGTTTGTTTGTAGAACCGAGGCACAAGATGGCTGCCAACACTTCCTAGTTTGAAGTGTTGACAGCCAATTAGAATGCAGCTCGAGATCAGCAGGGTGCTCGGATCTACCACGGCCATAGATATCGAAACTTTTATTTTTTGATTTTTTCAGCAACTACTGAATGGATTTACACCATTTAAGAAATAGAGTGCTTTCTGAACCAAGCACTACCTTTTGCCAAATTTGGTGTAATTCCATTCAGCAGTTCGAGCTGTAGCCATGTCTAAAGTTTCCTATGGGAAATTGATTTTTTCACCTCTTTTTCTTGAATTTCTCAGGAACTACTGAACGGAATTACACCATTTAACAAAAAGAGTTCTTTCTGAACCAAGGGCTACCTTTTTGCCAAATTTGGTGTAATTCCGTTCAGCAGTTCAGGCTGTAGCCGTGTCTAAAGTTTTCTATGGGACATAACACGGAGAAAACCCGTTTTGGGACCCCCCTTTTTTCTCAGCTTGGCGAATCACCCCGAAACTTTCAGGATAGGAGCTGACCGTCACGGGCCATATGTTTTATAAATTTCACGAAGATTCGTCAACCGGCGCCAAAGTTATTGCAAAAACAAAAAATGAGTTTCCTATGGAAACTCGGTCCTAACTATAACTATCTACTGGTGACCGCCAGTAGATAATATATATATATATATAGGAGGGAATATATAGGATGAAAAATAAAGACTGAATAGAGAATAAAAAGAAAAATACTGTATTGATAAACTGAAAATATGAACAATGATGAATTGATCAAGTAATTGGCGGAATTCAGATTTTGTAAAAGAGAACTACTTTAAGTTATAATTAATGTTTTGAAAAATAAGTGAATAACTATTCCTAGGTTTCATATGTATTTAATTTTACACAATGTTTAAGTTTATAACGATGATTTTTTCACTGTGCACACAAAAACAGAAAAAAGAAGTTATGAGGACTACATATCCCATAATGCTAGGAGGTTGACACCTAAAAAAAACAGACAGGAAATGACATCAGTAAAAAAAATTGTAAAGTATTAATACTGTTGGTGTCCAAGTACTATCTTGATCGTGGCCAAGGTCTTATGCTAAGACCGAAATGCGTAGATCATCTGCCTATACGATGCATTTATAACTGAAAATAAAATCTGCAAGTTGTAAAATATTCCAGACATGAGTGCGACCCGATTCTTCCTTCCCGTGCTGGAAGGATTCATGGTGGATTTATAACGGCTTGGCTCTGCCGTTGGACACCGCACCGTGAGAGAGCGCTGGCGTATTCCGACGAGAGGAGCTATTGTTTGGAAATATATATATATATATATATATATAATATCCTAACTTTCGTGAGAAAACTTTCAATTCTATTGTGGAGGCGAGGATTATGTTTATCTCTTCCATCAATTTCCGCTCAGCAGCCTTTATTAACATATTGTTATTGAAAGGACTAAATATCCCTGTGAGTCTTTGCAACAATAACAAACAACCATAGAGTCAGTCCCATATAAACAACATCAAAGAACAGCACTTCCTCTCTCTTTGAGCAAAACATGTATCATCTCGTATTTCTGTCAATAATCCTACTTGTGATTGGATCCTGCAGAAAAATCGAAGAAAACCAGCATAAGTTCCAAAGATATAACATTGCCCACCTGTTTTTAGGGCTCCATATTGGAGAGGGTTAGTCTCTCCAGTGATTTTATATTCCTTTTATGATTTTAAAGTATCCTTACCTTTGATTATCTTAACCTGTTTTCCCAGTACTTTCCCCTCTCAGGGGAGCCTGTGTTGGGATAGCGGGTTAGCTGGGCCCCAGATTTGCCACATTTACTTTGCCCACCTGTTTAAGGGCCATCACACTCTGGCTCTGGTGGTGATAGCCACTCCCCCTCAGCCAAGAGCTACTTTAAAAGCAGCATGGCGCATCCGCACAGCTCAGCAGAGCATCACGGATGATCTAGGCATCGCCAGGTGTCTTTTTCTTTGCTTTTAGGAAGCCTTAGGCCCCCGCTTCCAGTTGGGAGTTGCCTGGCTCCTGATATTGGGCACCATATTGGAGAGGGTTAGACCCTCCAGTGATTCCATATTCCTTTTATGATTTTAAAGTATCCTCACCTTTGATTTTACAATCCTGGTTTCCTAGTACCTTCCCCTTGCAGGGGAGCCTGTGTTGGGATATCGGGTTAGCTGGGCCCCAGGTTTGCCACATCTACTTTGCTCACCTGTTCTTAGGTCCATCTTGCTGCAGCGCTGGTGGCGGTAGCAGCACCGCTCTCAGCCAAGGGCTATTTCTATGTGGACGCACGCAGCGGGTGCACCAATGGCCCACCAAAAGCCCTCCTGAGGCTAGCTTGTCTGCGGTCCTTCAGCGCCCGGATCACGCCGAGCACTGGAATCTCTGCCCGTTTTAAATCAGAGAAGGCAACAATATCACACCTCAGGTAATAAAGTTCATTCCCTTAACACCATCAAACAAGACTGCACACGTTTTGACCTCACTCGACTACGCTTAGGGACCAACACTCTGTGCAACAAATGTGGATTTTGTATTCTCCTTATCAAGCCACTGTTAAACGCCTACTCCACCCCCTCTGAAATAAGTCCCCATAAGACATTTTAAAAACATCTTTTGTGCACTTATGAAACACTCCCATGATTTTTGTCATGGAAACATGGGCAAATGATTCCTCCAGTCCAGATCCCATTAATGCAATTCCTCAAGAGAATTCTATTTCTAGACTAGACTGACCCATAAAAAGAGGTGGAGGGCTAGGGATTGTTTACAAAAACTGCTTTAAGAGCAACTTTGATCCAATGTCCAGCCTGGAGTGTGAAGCACTATCTTACTATTTAGAACTGACAATCATTCCTGTAGAGGACTACTTATTTACTGCTCTCCAGGTCAGAGGTTGGTTTCTCCAATCTATAAACACCCTCCTTGAGTTCAGGGCCTGCTACAGCTACTATACTATTCTAGGTGATCTCAACTTTCACATGGAGCTCCCAGAGGATAAAGATACCGTAGCTATTTTAGAGATCATAAATGCCATATTCCTTCCTCAACTACTGCACCAGCCCACCCATTTTGCCGGTCATACCTCAGATTATATTTTTTCAAATAACCAGCACATTACCATCAAGAACTTCCTCCCTCTTACCTTGTCTGACCACTACGCTGTCACCTTTGAATTAAATGTTGTCTCTTCTACTCAAAACAGAAAAGCCAATACCAGCCCCACCTCCTACCTAGTTTGGAGTAAAACTGATTACAATGTACTGCTGTAACAACTCTCTCAGGTAGAGCCCATACCTTCAGCTGACCCATATCGGGCCACAGTTGAATACTCAGAGTGGCTAAGCTCCACCATTTCCAAAGCCGTCCCCATCAAAAATTCCAACTGGGGCAGAAAGAAACCATCTGCACCGTGGTTTACCGAGGCCCTGCACTTCGAAAAGCAAAATTGCAGAAGGCAGGAGAGGAAATGGAGGACCAATTATTACTCCCATGATAAAGAAATCTACAAACTCTCTCTTTTCAAAATACAAGAGCCTACTTACCAAAGAAAATGTTACATTTTTCACTCATCAAATTGAATCCTCTAAAAACTCCAAAGGGATCTATTGTAGGTAATAAGTAAGCTAACTAAATTACCTGAGATAAAAGGATCCTACAATAGTCAAAGATTCTGTGATAATATAGCCTAGCATTTCTGCGACAAAGTAGGTCAAATATACATTCTTTTCACTTGATCCCAGCTACAACTCCCCGACAGTTCACTTTCTTAGCAATGACTCAAATACTTTGGGTAGCAGCACTCCAGTCAATGTTAGTGAATCCACCCCCACCACCTCTGCAGATGTTTTCAAGATCATCCATTCTACCAAATCTGGATCTCCCTATGACCTGCGCCCCTTTTTAATTCTCAAGCAAATCCCTGAACCTATAGCCCCCTATCTGGCCAACATCTTTAATGGGATGTTTGCTACAGGGATTTTCCCCACCATGTGGAAGAAGGCTTCTATCCTTCCCCTTAAAAAGTTGAACCTGGAGCCAGAAATTTCAGCCTATTCCTGTCCTATTTCCAGATTTCACTTTCCAGCTAAGCTAGTAGAAAAATTGATAAATACTGAACTGATGCAATTTATCCAATTTAATCATCTATTGGACTCTACACAATTTGACTTTAGGGCTGAGCACAGCACAGAGACACCCCATTGGTCAAAACCACTGATGAGTTAAGAACCATCTTGGATGAGAGAGGCATGACAGCCCTCGTTCTTCTTGACTTATTGGTGGCCTTCGATATGGTGGATCATTACCCTCTGATTCTTCGCCTCAAACACCTTGGCATCAATAACAAAGCTCTTGCTCTGCTACGGTCCTTCCTGAGTCCAGAGACCATTCAATGATGTTGGAAAATGTCACGTCCAAACCATTCTCTCTTCCTTGTGGGGTTCCGCAAGGGTCCTCACTCAGCCCTTTACTTTTAAACATCTACGTCACTGGTCAGCCAGGAAAATGCTCACTGCAGTTGTCCTTACGTTGGACAGCATCAGTGGTGTTGGGTTGCAAGAGAATGCCCAAGCGTGATACGATAGACTTCTGAGAGTCAGTCTCAATGTCGTGCTTGAGGTGGGGACTTAACTTCTTTCAACCTCCCTTGTATGAGTGCCCATACAATAATGGCTGATGGTCCTCCAGGCTAACCTTGTTTACTTTGTTTTTCTTTTTAGTATGATAAGCATTCTGACTGGTCGCCTGTGTGCTGCATCGCTTCTGGTTCTCTTTTACCAGTGGCATAGCTGCCGCTTTGTTTGGAAATTTTTGTCCCACTGATTTTCTTACCCTTTTTAATCCTTTGTGTCATTTAGGCCCATGGCTTGCTGTGCATGATACCGCTGTCAGTTCTACTTTGCAATTTGTTCTCTCAGCTTTAAGCTAGATTTACCTCTGTATCTGTCAGTTAAGATTTTGTAGGCTTTTTTATGCAGTTTGCCTTTTTCCTCCACAACATGTAGCTTCTTTTTGTGGACAGCATTTTAGATCAATGTTTCACTAACACTGAGTATGGAAGGAGCTAATGAAAGGGAGTGCCTCAGCTTCAAGAAGCCAGGATTGAGGAGCAACCAGCATTGCTTCCTCACTCTACAGAATCAAGCAGACAGCTGTCACTCACATACTTCTCCTGCTTATTGCTACACTCCCCATCATGGTCAGCCCCCACTAAACCACCCATGCTTGGCCCCGACATTCCAGCTCACTGTGGTTGGTAAACATCCGAGTTATGCAGGGTCAATGGGGAGAGAAACAAGAAGTAGCTTCTCATGTCGAAATTGAGCACAGTCAGAAGGTATTGCCTGGCTTCTCTGTTGCAGAGTTTCCAAACCTGTCAGACTTCACAGGCAAAAGTTTTACCTTTGGGTTTTGGTTTAGGCTGGCCCTAGTTTGCAAACAGTTTCCCGCTTCTACGATAGTGAGATGAAAATGTAAGGAGACTGCACCTCTGCCAGAAAACCAAATTGTGTGGTATTTTATTGGAAGATTTCCTGTTCCAATAGAGATGGACTTTGGTCATGGAGCTTAACTGAGAATTTATTCTAGGCACACAAGGGTTTTGATAACTTTCCTCAAAGTCAGCAAGAAATGGAAAGGGCAAAGCAATTCCGATTGAGTGCAAGGACTGTTGGAGCTGTAGGCAAAGTTAACGTGTGTCACCTAGACGCTTGCTTTCCTCTATCAACAACAAAACAGCTTGAGCTTAGTTATTGCAATCTGGGGCAACGTTGGTGTTGTGCCTTCAGTCATCTGCCTACAGTGCCCCTACTGTAGCACTTACCATGTCCACAAGGCGGGGGCTAAGACTGAGAATACCCGGCTGCCTATTGTCACCAGTTACATAGGAGCGTCCCCCCACTCACCAATATGCCCATAAAGCCCCAGACAGAAATGAAAAATAAATGGTAATAAACTTAGTTTATTACCATTTTATTTTTCATCCTCCTCCCGAACTGAGGGTCAGCATGTGTCGGGTCTTGCAGAGTGATGGCAGCAGGGAGGAAGGTGGGCTATCTGTGCACTTTTCAAAGTGTGTATGTCCCTTTTGCCGGCCGTATTGTGGCGGCCACCCAGACATGCGCACTTTGAAACCTATGCACTTGTTTTGACACAGCTGTCTTCAGACAGCTGGGTCAAAACAAGTGCAGGGCCCAGTGTCCTCGTGAGCGGCGAGAGAGGCCACTCCTTCCAATCCTGGCGCTGCTCTTATGCTGATGAGAGCAGCACCAGGATTGATTAGGTGAGTTGTTGAGGGTCCCTCACTGTAGGAAGAGCCAAGCAGAAGACCTGACCAGAGCAACGAGGACCTTCGTTCAGGTAGGTGCCTTTTTATATCTTCCTTATTAACTGTCACCCACCCATTTGCCGCCCCCTACTCTCTAGTGCTGTCAGCTGCGACTGTCCTATTCATTGTCTTTTCAATAAAATATAGTTAACAAAAGACGTAAGCTGTATTAAGTAACATTCATTTATTAAGCACCATGAGGCATATCAACAAGGCGGCACTATAAAATTATCGCCGCTTTTGCGGCCGTTTTCAGTCGAAAAGCGGCGATAATATTATCGCTTTATCAGCAAGGTCACGCTATCGCGTGAATCCTTGCCTTAGCGCCCTTTCCCTTAATGCCCAGCTTTGCATCTCTAATGAGATGCAAAGTGGTCGTTCCGTCCCAAAATAACCGGAGAAATGTCGCTAACCGACATTTCTCCAATTATCAATGGGCACGCTAACAAGCATAGCGATAAGAAAAGTAGTGCTAACCGCAGTTATCGCTACTTTACGCCTGCTTTCAGGTTGACTTAGCCATTATATCCAATGGAAGGTGGATATAATGGCTAAGTCCACCCTACTCTATCAACAGGCTATCGTCAAATGTTGTGCGATTATCCCGGTATTTCCAGCGATAATTGCACATTTGGCAGCTTGTCCCTGGAATTTTATCGCTGTTATGATAAGCGTTGCTGATAGCACGCTATCTCAGCGATAAAATTCATCATTAGCCGGCGATATAAGTGCGCTTAGCGATAATTATCGCCTGTTGTTGATGATATGTCCCCATATCCCTGGGGTGTCAAGACACTATCCAAAGAGAATTCTATGGCTAATATTGCAATTAAAACAGCACAGTACTCAGCAGTCTCCAGAACGTCTCGAAGATGCTCTCTTGTCTTAGCTTGTACATCAGTCAGTAGAACATGCTATCTATGAAATTTTAGAGACAATGGAGTTCTATGAATTGACCGTACCGATGCACTGGAAGCGGCGGATCAACTAAAGATACTTGGCCATCTTTGCTGAGACAATGTGCACTGCTTCATCTGCACTAGATGCAGCTTCTTCACCTCAGTAGGAGGCACATCCGGATAAAGAGTTATGACGTAATACCACCATGTGGTGCATTGGCGTACAGAACTGGACAAAAAACATACCATGAGCCAGAAAATGAATTAATTTATACACTCAAAAAGTATGAGTCAGGGCCCAAACATTTGCTAGGCTGGCAGTGACAGGCACTATCGAATTTTGGGAATGTTGAATATCAATGTGGCATAGTTTTGAGTCAACCTTGTTGGAGTTTTTGTGCATTCAAAATGTGTGCATCATTAACAAGGTGCAGAATGTGGTTTTATTATCGAATATACATGTATACACTGATTTTGTGCTATTGTCTTTAAAACTAACTTCCTATGACATGTAGAAGTGTATTTTCCTGACTCTTGTTAATTAGGCCTCCTTTTTCAAAATAAGTTGTCTGCTCATTCACATTTCCCTGTTAGTTTTTTAAGTCTCGCTTAGGCAGCGCATGCACTGTCTCTTTGAGACATGGTGTATCTACTCTGTGGCCTTAAAAACGCCCACCGATTCGCTTTTGTTCTTTTGTCTGCCATTCCGAAATGCTGACTTTCCACTTCTGCATTGGTTGCATTTGTCCTGCCATGTGGCCCATGTGCACATTGTCATCTTCCCTGTGTTAGCATGAGCAAGTTGCTGACTGTCCACTGCTTTGCGCACGTAATCTCATGAATTTGTTTTGCTTGTGCCACACTATAACTTTCACAAGGAACATGCTTTTGTTTTTGCACTTTGCTCATTCCTGGGATGTAGTCTGAACATTGTGAACAAGGTCGAACAACAATGCCCCTTGTTATTCTGTTCTGGTCAGGCCCTAGCACCGAGACAAAACATGCAGATACAGCTGTTGTTTGGGAATACGTACTTTGGTCATATGAGGGTACATAGATAGGTAACACATACACCTGAAAAGGGGCCTTTCCTGGGATAAGAACATGACAGCACCTGTGATGTAGATCTATCATCTATAGACTGAGGTACGGGGTCTGCTGATAACACCCAGAGATCTTCTAATATATAATCATCTTGCTGCTATACAAGGGGAGGGGGGTTAGGCTACACTGTCATATATCGTGCAAGCTCCTTTATCATTTACGGACTACTTGCTACGCTGACCATATTTGTGTTGTGGCACATATACTGCATACTAGAGCACGTTAGTTAAAATAAACATTTTAAACTTTTTCATGTCTCAGTCAGATCTTATTGTGAACGAGTACAAGAGCGTGAGCAAAAGGGTGTGTCTTGCAACCGCAATTCCTGAGAGAGTCTGGAGTGTTGTGATCTGGGGTGTCTAAACACTTGTTCCTCTGTGAGTGAGTAGGAGGGCAAGTGAGTAGGACGCCAAGTGAGACACTATATCTAGTCGGTCCAGGGCTCATGGGCACCAAGGTGGTAGGATAACTCAGTCTCTGCCTACTAAGGTCCCATAAACCCAAGCATAGATCTGTGATTTCGCAGAATCCCTGCAACAGTCCCTCCTTTTTGTGCTTGGTTCCCTCCCATGGCTACAGCCCCCTTTACATGTACTCAGTCCCTGATGTCTATTTAGCCTACTTTTGATGGACTATTTTTTTAATTCTTCGGTGCATGGCGCTGCTTGCAGCTGCTCGTGTCTTTGGTGAGTGTTCAATTGGCCCATGATACTGCTGCCAGTCCTATTAATTTCCCTGTGCTGTTACCCCCAGCACAACCTCCAGCCAATCACAGCTCATTATTATACATACACAGCTCATTTCCAGTGTCTTTTGTGAACAGCGCACCTCCCTGCTTCTTTTGAGGGTGCGGTTCCCAGCTGCTTGTTTTTTGGGGGTTTATCATGAAAATTGTCTACAATGCTCTTTTTACTGAGGTGTTACGCATCGCTGTAAATATTTAAGACGTGATATTTGAAAGGCTAATATTCACTTGTTTCTTAAGTAGAAAGACATTCTTTCGTAGAGTTTGCACAATGAGCACATTTACGCTGCTTCCTGTTGTATTTAGCATTCAGCCAGGATGAGGCGCGATCAATCAGTGCATTGCCCTCCATCGGATCTGGAGCCCTGGAGTATAGGAATAGAAGAAGGACTCGCCTCACGTTGCTGGGTTAGTAATAACCATGATAACACTGGTAACTCCAGATATTAGGTAATAGTGTTTTTTATGCAAATGATTAAGGATTCCTTAGTGCCTTTGTGGTAGACAGGATGAAAATGAATAAAGCTTTGATTTTTCAAAAATTCTGATTTCGAAAACATTTTTCCACTGAAATCGAAAATATAGTTTGGGTCTCTTGTGTTTGAAATGTGATACCAAGCCATAATCATCTCATAACTTGAGTTTGACTAATTTTGAAATACTTTTTTCCCCAATATCACCACTACTTCTGTGAACTTGTATAGCTCTAAACTGTGCTGCTAACAGAAAAAAACCCTTTTAATGTCCATGACTGTTTTTGAGGGTGAGCCTAGCGGCAGCGAGCATGCCGTGCTCGTTCTGCGAGACTGCTGTAGTAGAGTATGGGAGAGAAGCCTCATCCACTCTCCACCCATATTTTTTGTTGGCTTGTGTCATTGTCTTTCATAAATGCTGCTTTCGGATTCGTTAATAGGCTTGTTAGTCCCTCCTTAGTACGGCCTTGTCGTCATTTGTAACCTCCCATGGATACTGGACCCTTTACTTTAGTTGGTACACAGAACCTATTATTTAGTCTGTAAGCACTATTTACTTTATTGAGTTTCTCTAATTGCAGGCCAGACAAACGCTGCTTCAGCTGAAACCACTTGTGTTTTTTAATCAGCACGGCCGCCCCTGTAACATGGGTGCCTGCTTTCAATCACTTTAAACCGGCATGGATTTAGAAATGATTAACAAATTAAGTCATGTGAATTCCAGGTACCACATAATCCGGTGCTAATGGGCTGAAGCTGACAACAGCACATCTGTGTTACATGTAATGTGTACTAAAGCCACCTGACAGGTTGTTTTCAAAAGTCTGTTTTTTTTAACACCACCGCCACAAATACCACCACCTCCACCAATATCACCACCACCAATACCACCACCACCACCAATACCACCACCACCAATCCCATCAACCCCAATACCAACCCAATACCACCAATACCACCACCACCAATACCACCACCACCTATGCTACCACCACCAATACCACCAATATCAATACCAGCTCTACCAATGCCACCACCACCAATACCAGCACCACCAATACCACCACCAAAACTAATACCACAACCACCGATGCTACCACCACCAAAACCGCAACCACCAATACCACCAATTTCACCACCACCACCAATACCACCACCACCAATACCAATACCACCACTACCAATACCACCACAGCCAATACCCGTACCACCACCACCAATACCAATACCCCCACCACCAATACCAATACCGGCACCAATACCAATACCACCACCACCAATACCACTACCACTAATACCACCAATACCAGCACCACCAATACCACCACCACCAAAATCACCACCACCACCAATACCACCACCACCAATACCACCACCACCAATACCACCACCTGCAATACCACCACCACCAATACCAATACCACCAACACTAATACCAATGCCACCAACTCAGCACCTCCTACTCACTAGTAATGGCAGGGGCACTGTGCGAGGCCAGAGCTGCAGCCGAGACCATCCCTCCCTCCCTCCATGCCTGCCATAAAATACAGCCTGCCCTGCACCAGGAGGTGAAGCTAGGGCCCTAGGGCTGGAGGGATTTTTATTATGCCAAAGATAGCAATGACATTATGCAATGCCACACTGCACACTCAAATCATGGAGAGGGCAAGAAATAGCCCCCCTCCCATTCTTCCTCCTGAGCCGCGACAGTATAATCACATAGCAAAAGGTTTTGGAGCACGTTGTTAGTGTTTATAGCTCGGATCATGTGTAACTCTCACTTCACACTTTGTGCCTGTGTAATTTACAACACTTACACATCTTTTTCAATGCAGTTTTTATCACTACTTTGAAGACATCACAGGCCGGTCTCTTCCTCTGATATTTACAATCTAACAAGCGGGCGGGAAGGCCCTTTATTGCAATGCAATAGGTCTCGCATTTGAGAGAGTTTAAGCTATTAGTATTGTAAATGACAATGCCTTTTATTTATATTTTAAAACCCAAATCATAAATAAAAGGCATTGTCATTTACAATGCCAATAGTTCAAACTCGTGCAAATGCGAGACCTATTGGATTGCAAATGCTTGTCCTGATTGGCTGCTTCAGACACACTGGACACAGTTGAACACGGTTTTTGTTCTGATCAGTATCTGCGTCGACTTTCAGCCTCTGACCCATCCCACCTTTAGCTGTACTTCCTCTCAAAAAGCTTCAGTGGTGCTCTCATTCTGAAGAAACTGTGTGGCTCTTCTATTCTACCCCTGTAGCACCAGGGTCCGATCTCCCTGCCCCCCGAACAGCCTCAGTGCCCTTCTAACCACCGGCCTCCATCTTCCCTACCTTGCAGCTCACCACTCCTGTGCCCTCCTTCCCAGCGCTACATGCCCCCAGCTAGTCTTTGAAACCCCTTTTCAGCCTCAGTCCTCCTATCACCCTTCTGGAGTCCCTGTGGTCCGTTGAGCTCCCTCCAACCCCAGGCCCGGAGAGGTGTGAAGTTCATTACACAGCACTTCATTGTCGTCTCTCCTGCCAATCCTAACTAACTTCGGGGCATATTATCAAGAAACGGCGATAAAATTATGGCTAATGGGCTTGATAATATGTCCTTGAGAATTCCCATAGAATCCCATGTTCTGGTGTCAACATGGGCTTCTATTGGAATTCTCTGCGACATATTATCAAGCCCATTATCGCTGCTTTAGCGGCAGTTTTCTGCCGTTAAGCGGCGATAATTTTAACGCCGTGCTTGATAATATGCACCAGCGTTCCTAGTGCTTTCTCACTGTTAACCAGTTTCCAGTTGCTGCCCTCGAAAATAATAATTTCAGCAGGAGCCTCAAAGCTGCCAACATGGCATGCATGAATCCTTCCATCACTTTTCACATTTGAATAATCAACAACACGTTTTATTACAGTGTTAATACACCTGCAATGAGGGCCCTTCATAAGTTTGGGCCTACAAGTCCCAGCATACAGTGTGGTGTTGGATAAAGAGCCGGTATGGGTTGAAGCTCTCCTGTGTGATATAAGCCACGGTAGGTGTGGAGGAACTGAACGAGTGCACAGGTTGTTGTATTTCACACGAGGTGTGCCAAAGTGCAAGACGAAGTAACCCCGGAAATGGTACACTTAAGGTATTATGCGGATTGAAAATGGAAATGTGCGTAACACAGAAGCCAAAAAGCTTGGCATGCAGCCGCGGTCCGTGCAGGTAACAGTGGTGAGTCGGTGGGGCTGGGTAAGGGGGATTTCGAGGGACAATGCTGAGGGAAAATTAATTATTTATTTAATTTTCCCTCTGCATTGTCCCTCGAAATCCTCCCTTATGCGGCCCCACAGCTGTTACCTGTACGGACCGCGGCTGACGGCATGGTTATTATTTCGGCATGTTTTCATGGGTTTTGAGGCAGGAACTGGCACGGTTTGTTCTAACTGTTCTGCGGCAAAGTAAAAAGAACTGAGACAAGAGTTGAGCCACTACCGGAATATTGTCGAAACACAAGGAAAACAGACTCTATCATGTTACTTCCAAAAACACTGCTCCTTCATATAGCGCATGGAACAAATGGAGGGATCTCTAGGCACTTGAATAATAGGTGTTACAGGCGGCATTCCACTTCCGGGAAAAACAGATTTCTTTACCCAGTCTCATGTTTATTAGTAACCAACCATAAGCACTCTAAAATGTTGCTTTGTTTGATGTCAGCTGGGGGTTTGAATAGTGTTGTGATGTCATTCACTGAATGGCCAGTCAGTGTTAATTTTACTGCCTACTAGAATGATGAAATGTTGATCCATGCTACCAGCATTTTTAGCTGCAGGTGAACAGAAATAGCTGCAATGCGCATTTGGCCTGCCAAAGTATTTAAGCAGTTCCATTTCTGTTTTAGCTCTGGCATTGCTGTCTTGTTATATTAACCTTGTTTATGTTTTACCTTTGTACCCCCACTGTTCTGTTCCAGTACACATTCAGGTACTGTTTGATCGAATGTTACCCCTACTACTCTTCCGGTGCTCTTGGGTAGTGTTTTGATAATGCCACTGTTTGTAGTGGGGGAGACTAATCTGGCTAGGCAGTATGCAAATGACTTAATGGCATTTTACATCACAGCCTGTGACATCACTGGGCGTGACATCGCACATGGATTACAGGAATTGGCATAGCAACCCATGACCTCACAAGAAGTGACATCACAAAAAGTGACATCAGATCTTAAGACCTCACTCACGTTTCGCAGGCCTATCATAAGTACATTTGAGCGCAATATAATATTTGACAAATTAGATTTTGCGTAGGGGTTGTGCAAAAAAAGAGCGACGCAACACCCACGCAAAATCTGGGAATTAACTTATACATTTATATAATTTTTCACCTCTGTCACAAAGAAATTGGCAACAAGTAGAAACGTGGCAGTACATTTGTTCTTGTTCTGCCTAATTGGTTGCAAAATCTGCATTTAAAATATCTTATGGGATTAAGGCACCTGCTACAGGGAACTTTGTGTGCCCAGTAAGGCTCGAAGAATAATAGTAATAGTAAAATAACTATAGAGGTTAATGTATTTGCAGGAGAGATCTGTGTTTTGTCTAGTCCCTGTTTTGAATCAAAGTAGCATAAAGAGTTAATATGTCTCCTGCAAAGCACATCATCTAACATTCAGATGATAGATTTTTATTTTAGGTAAATGCTTTCAACACAAAGATTATTTTCTTACTTGCAGTTCATAAATTGGAATCCTAATGGAGCACAGTAAGCTATCAAGGATATGTGACTCCTACACCATGTAACCCTCACTGTTATGTAAGATATCCTGTATATTAATTCACACTACATTCAAGAGAATTGAGGATATGTTGTACAAAATCTTTAGTTGTACAGAATGCAACAAAACGAGAAATACTGCTTTCATTATTTAACAGGTACTATTTCCCAACCTCCACCCTCCCGTTGTTTATGCCACCCTCATAACAAAAAAAAGCTATACGAAATAAGCATTACAATAGAAAGGAAGAAGTTGCCAGCATTGTAAGAACAAAAAAAACTAGAAGACATTTTTTATGTTAATTCTTTTTTTAATAGGTTCATTCAATTGTACATAATATCTTCTTGGCCATATATAAGGTAACAAAAATACTTATAACACTTTTTATTATAACTTTTCAACATGCTACACAGCAGTGACAATGCTCTACAACATAGCTTAAACACATTGGCAAGCCAATAGCTCTGCCTAAACACGTATAAGGTCCCAAAGGCGAGACCTATTGGCTATGCAAATGCTTGTTTCTGCAGCACACAGTCAAGAAGAGTCATGTTTGTTTATATCCATTGATGTATGTTCTTGCTGTTCTCGATTAAATGTTCCTAGCTTGGTCACAAACTTTATCTTTCTTCAAGGATATTCCACTAGCTCACTGTACCCTATTCATTCATAATAGTTTGCTGTTGTTCATGCAGTTTGTCCTACCCTCTATAGATGACATTAGCATAGGGTGGGCAGAATCAATATGCACGTAGTGGGATAGTGCATATGTGCTAAGGCAATATGGTGGTTAGTAAAACTGTACTCATATTCTGCATATTCTGAAGGATTCATCGCCGAGTTAGCAGCACTTTATCGCAGCCAAAGTGGCGATAAATGTATCGCCCTATTCACAAGCTGGGGCTATTAGCCCATATCACCAGTTTTCCTACGATAGCAGCCGCAAAAAACATCGCCACGGATGACACCGACAACTAACTCTAATAAGATGCAGAGTAGGTGTTCCCGTGCAAAAAGCTGCGACAACACCACTTCGCAATATTCTCAATGACCAGCCAGATCGGCGATAAGAGCACAAAACTTGCGATTAGGCGCGTTAGTAGCAGGGATTTAACACCTGCTCCTACCTAGTGTTAAGTAGGACGACTAACTGCAGTATGAAAGGGAGCCCAGGCCTGAGCCACACCTGAAGAACAACAGATGCCATGGAACTACTGATCATGCAGCTCGGACACCCAAGAGGGCCACAACAGCCTCTGCCACCCCCCCCCACATGCCCTTCCCCCGATGGGCCCCACCCCCCCAGACAAAGATATTTCACATCAAATTATTTACGAAATCATGAACAAAACAATTCTCCTGATGTCGCACAATTACAACAATTAACATTCATGTGTGGTCATAAAAAGGAGAATCATCTGTTCATCTTTAAATTTCCAAACTAATCTTTATTCAAATTAAACTCAAAAAAACTATTAGGGAAGAGTCATGGCGGGTCTTCTCTGGACAATCTGTAAGTCACAGCCTGCAAGACAAAAATCAAGATAAGAAGGTGTGTCATGCGCTCATCAAAGGACAGAGAGAGAGAGAGAGCAAGAAAGGGAGAGAGAGAGAGAGCGACAGAGAGAGAAAGGAAGAGAAGTAGAGAGAGAGGGAGAAAAAGAGAGAGAGAAAGAGAAAGAGAGAGAAAGAGAGGGAAAGAGAGATAGAAAGAGAGAAAGAGAGAGAAAGAGAGGGAGAGAGAGAGAGAGAGAGAGAAAGAGAGGGAGAGAGAGTGAGAGAGAGAGAGAGAGAGAGAGAGAGAGAGAGAGAGAGAGAGAGAAAGAGAGAGGGAGAGAAGAGAGAGAGACAGTGAAAGGAAGAGAGGGAGAGGGAGAGAGAGTTCCGACACTGCGCACCCAGGCCTCACTGTTCACCTGCTGCCACCGGTGTGTGTTCAAACACGTACTTGTATACACTGCAGTCCACCAGGTCCCTTATCTGAAACAGAGTCCAGATTTATGAATGGCAGAGTTAATACCATTGCACACGCCATCATCGCTTGCCCACCCCTACGCACACAGGCTGCTGCACCCCAGCCCCTCCTGCCGCCCAGAGGTGATTGCCCGCTCCTGCGCACCCAGGCCTCACTGCTCACCTTATGCCACCGGCGTGTCTCCAAGAGGGCCCACCACGTGCCGGTGCAAGCTCCAATCCCAGGGCCTGTGACCTTGGCAGACTCCACATCATGTATCCCCGCACCGCGGGCCACAAGGTCACACACGTGATTCTGGGTCTTGATTTTGCAATGGCAGAGATTATATCAGTGCACAAGGCATCATCACAGGCTGCACACCCGCCCAGCTCTTTAGGTGCCACTAACTCTGTGAATCGCAAGGCAACGCCATGTGGCGGTAGGCCCGTGCTGCCCGCTGGCTCAGGCCTACACTGCGGTCCAGCAGGGCTCACACAAATCCTTACCAGTCCGGCCCGCCAGGACAGAGCATCATCGCGGGCTGAACACCTGCTCAGCACTTAAGGTGCCCCTACCTCAGTGTACCGAAAGTCACCGTCCCGTGGCGGTAGGCCTGTGCCGGCCGCAGTGTGTCCGGTGCCACCAAGTCTGTGCAACGCATGTCATGCACAATCTATAATTGAGACTCGTGAAATGCCAGGCGGGCGCAGCCATGTCACCTCCAGCAGTGGGGAAGAACTGGGATACGTAGCGTCTTCGTCCTCCCCTTTATACGTAAGCCGAGTGGGCTGGCTCGGTGTACGCCAGGCCAGCGTAGGGGTATGAATAATTATCCCTGGGCTCTGGGCATAGTTCATTTCTGGCCTGGACAGGAAATCAACTGATGCGTGTGTCCCTGTCGCAGTGTCGGCGCCACATGGCACACAATTGACAATGTTGCAATGTCACATGCACCCTGAGGGCGCCCGCGCACAAAGGGACTGTACAAGGAGCTCAAGACTGCTCGGGATCTTGGCTTATACATGCCAACTGTTGTGTGTGCATCACTCTGGGTGCACCATAAGCCTAAGGCCTAGCCTCAATTGCAGCCTGAAAGCCACATGACATTTACAGAATGCAAGCAGTAGTCAGACTAACATTAGGGATGAAAGCACCTTTGCCTCAATACACAAGGCAGAAGGACATCTGCATCTTCGACCTTGGTCTTGCATGCAGCAGGCACCCCGTGAGAGAGATACCAAGGCAGATGATGACAAATCCCACACTACGCACAGCGCTAATGAAAGACCAACGTATCCTCACCCCTGACACAGAAATCCTCGCTCGAGGTACTCTTTCATGGAATGCCCTTGACACGTACACAACAACCCATACATGCAAATGTTGCACACACATACAACTCATTGCTCCGAGCTGTGGCATATCATCCACATAACTGCCACAGATCAGAAGAGTGCCGGTTTCACTTGAGCCACCAAAGCAAGGGCAGAACTTCCCAGGCACATGCACAACGCCTGTCACGTAGAACTGTACCGTGTCCGAATGCTTCCAGTTAGTGTCTGATGCATTGGTCTGCATGTTGTGGCCCTTGTCTTGCCCATACTGACACGCACATGCTAATTAAGTCTACGCAACTTCACTAGTGTTCAACTGTGATGAGCGTTGATTGGAATGACAAATCATGTGCCTCAATGAGCATTGTCCGTACACAGTGAGGGACTGACTGACGCATGTCACTTAGGGGTGAGTCCCTATTGCCAGCTCCACCTCTGTGAGCCAGACATTTTTGTTGGGATAGTTGCTGATAGACCTGTGCTCTTCCGTGTCTTCAGCAATGTGAGGATGGTGTCCAACTTCTTGCCATGTGGATCAATGTGATCCATCACTACAGGCTGTGTCCACCCAGTTGAGTGTGAGTAGGTATGTGAAGAGATTTTCTGTTGTCAAATGTGATGGGGGACACTACTTTAGGCCTACCAACTACTTTAACATTTCACACACAGCCCTATTTCTAACATTGCGTGGGGCAAAGTTGTGAATTTGCACGATTGTTGTTTCAGAGGAATGAGGCCACAGCTAGTGCAAACATTCCCAGTCATCTCACTGCCTCTGTGTGTCAGGGTCACATATGCGCACTGCTTTCATTTCCCAGGGTGTACCTTTTTTTGCAACCAATGTCCTTACATTCATCCATACTTTCATACTTGATTGATTATGGACATGACACATCTGTGTAATTTTGAATGGTTTATTCACATTCGGTGGAGTGTCGGAGCTGGGGCAGTACCTGGCCATGCAAGCCCCACATTACATTGTAGCCCAGTGGAGGGCCAGCCAGAGTCATTTAGGGATTGACAAGTACATCAGAAGAGGAAGAGTACAGTCCGCAGTTTGATTGCTGTGTCATTGTTAAGCAGACAAAATATGGCAGTCTATGTCGAGGTCCAAGGTGAGTGTCGCAGAGTGTTTCGGGGGACAGTGGGAGGTGTTGTTACAGGGCATGATTCACAGGGCAGAACCAAGCTGAAACAGGGCATATAACATAAAAGATTGCTACTGGCTCCTTCTTAATACACTGGTGGAATCACCTGCATCTTCGTCCTCTATGTCATCTGTCTGACATGTGGGTTCTGATGTTTGGTCTGCAGCACTGTGTGCCACTGACACATCAGGGGCCAGAGAAGTGTGTGTGGAAGTACCAGCAGCATTCATCAGCGACTGCCTTAGTGGCAGCAATGCGATGATGAGGATCTGCAGGGCATGGATGATACCAACAACTTTTCGCTGGTGTGCATCCGTGGCAGCCATTCTTTCTGCATGCATCCGCTCCATGTTCTCCATTGTTCTCAGCATCTGTGCCAACTCTCGGCTGACATCGCTGAGGCCACTCTGACTAGACAGTTGTTCTCCTCTCAGAGGCATGACTCCAGCGGTGCCGGGCATGGATTGTTGGACATCATGGAGCGAACTGTGGGTGTCCGTTAGGGAGTGTAAGTGGTCCCTGATGTGACTTAGACACCCATGTACGTCATCTAGTTTGGCTGCCATGTGGTCGAACCTCACCCACACCTGTTCAGCCACCTCCTTCTGGCAGTCTAACACCTGGCCTTGGAATGCGATGTGTTCTTTGGTGAGGTGCTGGGTGCCAGCCGTGGTGGTGGGTGCTTCCTGCTGTGTGGTCTGTGCAGGGGGTGGGGTCTCCTCGATGCAGCTGGGCTGCCCTGCTCCTAGAGGTGGTTTGCCGTAGCTGTCTATGAGCTGTTGGAGGGCGTCAGCGTCGAAGGTGGGTAGGTCCTCTTCGTCAACAGTGAAGAGTTTTGGGTCTGCTCTGCAATGTGAATGGGAGATGCAGTTTAACATTGTGTTGAAATGTATGTTGACGCATTGTTCAAGTTTACATACAGACTGTATGACAATGTAAATTGTGACTGTTTGGGAGGAGCTGACTATTTGATGCGGGACAGTGGACAGTTGAACTACATCACGGATGTGAGGTTGTACATGTACATTATCATCGCACAGTTTCCTGCTATGCCAGATGTGATTGGCCAGTTTCTATGCACAAGCGGCACTTGTCGTGTACTCTGTTCTGTGGTGAAAGTGTTGCACTTTGTACCACATTGTCGTCAACTTTGATGTGCTGTTATTGCTATGTATGTGTGCTGCATTGTGTGAGAGTCGCCCCTGCAGCTGTGAGTTTGCAGCCCCTTATCCCTTTCATGCAGTGTGCCTTTGACTTCTGTGCTTATACAGTGCTGAGATGTGGCAGACTTGGGTCATTTTGACACTTGTTCGGATCGTGTGTGCTTGGGCATGGTTTATCCGCAGATGTGTTGCTGACGTCAGGAGTTATTTGTGCACGTGGATGTGTCAGAGTGTGACCTGCTCCTTTCCAGGTGTGTTCCACACTCAGCCACCTCAGTGTTGTGGCGTGCACCATGCCATGATAATTGGACTGCAGCCATGCTATTCGTCATGCAGTGTCACTTGCATTGTCAGTGTGGCTCACAGACATGCAGCTTTGCAGGATTTAACACGTGTGCATGGGTTGGTTGTGAGATTGGTGCTGTGTGGGGAGGGACCCCTTGTGCCCATAGTGGACATGGGCCTACTTGCTGTTTGTATGTGTGCTGCAGTGTGCCAAGGGGATAAGGGACATGATCCAGAGTCATTGTGGGTGTGAAGTGTGCTCTACTTAATTCTGCATGTGTGCTATTGTGCCCATCTCCCCCGTCTCCCCAGGCCCTGTTCGGTACTCATCCTGGTGCTGTTGTTTCAGGTCATGTCAAGCAGTGTCCGGACCCCCAACTCCTGCCACCGTCTCCCCACTGATGATTGTGGACACCATTTCCTCCATCTCATCCATCTCCATGTGTTCCGCTGGACAGCCACCTCCAGTCTGCATTGCTGCCTGATGGTTCTCAGCAAGTTTCTTCTTGGTTTTGCGCTTCGCGTCATTCCAGCTACTCTTGACCTCTCCAATTGTCCTCCTCCTCACTGCGACTGCATTCACCTTGTTCAGGATGTCCTGCCATATTGCATTTTTATTTGCCAATGACACGTTGGAGGTGACAAACAGTTGTTCGTGGTGTTCTATCACCTCCGTGATGATGACCCTGTTTTCCTGTGGACTGAACCTCTTCTTCCTCGTCTTCTTCTCCTTGTCCTTCCGTGACCCCGAGGTCCCAGGATGGTCCTCCTGGGGGCTTTTTGGAGTTCTGGTCGTCCTCTGTGCTTGCTCCTGCTTCCTCCATGGTGCTACGCAGTTTAAAGTATTTTGGTTGTGTTTTTCTGTGCTTTTATAGTGCATTTTCCCGTATGATGCATGGGGATTGCAGGCCTGTCGCTGGTTATCGTTGATTTTTGTATTGCGGCAATTGGCCACATCGCATTCGTGTTTCACATTTTTTCGGCCTTGCATTAATTTTAACGCAGTCATTTGACGTGTTATCGTGAGACTATCTCCATGATAGACTGAGATATGCAAAGTTGCGTTAAGCTAATTTTGCGATAATTATCACACGTTCTTGAGAATATCCCCGAGTTGTTGAAAATGTAACACGTGATCATACCACAATGATTTATAAGGCGTTGTGATTTAATATGCAAGCAAACATAATGTATATAAAACCTCGATTTATGAGGTGAGACAGATTCTTTCATATGCTACAAGGGATGTTGTCTGTTTCTCTGTTGATTTTGCTGGCCACTTGGGACTAAGAATATTTTAGATTTGGCACTACTCTGTAATTCTCTATTTGCTTCGCAACCAGCTATTCTGTACCGCATCTTTTGAAATTTTGCAAGAACCCTTACATTTATTCTGCTGATTTAGAACTCAATGTAACTTAATTCAACTTACTTCATTGACTCTATTTTTGATGTGTTGGGAGGTTCCTTACCTCTGGGATTCATTGCCTTATGGATTTGAGGGTTAACACCATCTCCAATTCATGAACCTGTGGGCGTTCTCGGGCCGTAAAAAGTTCGGGGTGCGCCATGCCCCCAGCGTCATGCCTCTTTCATCCACCACCTGACCTTGTATTGCACACTTGCATATTCTTTTACATCTCAGCATTCTTTCTTTGTCACAGTTTTTTCCATCTTTCTTCTCTTCATTCTTTCCCCCTTTTGTGTTTTAATTTCTCTTGTTCTGGGTCAAAGCCTGATGAGGGACAATAAGTGTTGGTCCCCAACATTAAGTGCCAGTGGTCAACACCTGGACCCCGCAACCACGGGCTCAAATTAATCACTGTCCTAAAGAAATACATGAATACCTTTCTCAGCTAAAAGTTACAGAGACCCAAGATAAAGCACTCTGTAGTCAGACGACTCCTCTTTTCACCTCGAAATACACATTTTAGTAGGCGTGCATTGCAGTTCTGCTACACATATCTGGTGTGTGTAGGTTTCTTCTTCAGAAGCGGAGTTTTAAGGTCCTACCTTCAAGTCGTGCAGTGTGACAGAGAAAGGCACGTCTAACAAAGCGGATTGAAGGGAAAAGCAACAGGTATCTGCACCACCAGCGTCACTGTGCCAATCAAACATTGCAAAGTTCAAGACGCCCCCTGCTGTGAGTGAAATGCTAAAACCTATGGGAAATCCTCTTTTTGATTCGGAGCTTTTGAAGTCAGCCAAGCTTTCCCTGATAGTTCAAAGGGCATGAGGTAAGACTTCTTTAATGTCCCGGCGAGCAGTAATGGCCGCTCAAGCACCAGACGACAGGCCTTAAAATGGAAGATGAAAGATTTGATTAACATGTTGGCTAAATGGAATGACAGACTAAAACGCGCTGCTATTAAACTTTAATGAGGTCAGGCGGCATGCAGGGAGCCCCGCTGGAGCTTGACTTGAAAATAAAGCTTGTGCCAGACCGGTAGAGGAGCATTCAAAGGAAGCCCTCTTTCAAAAGGTAAAATATGCATGTTCGCCCCTCTCCGCCCGGCTCGCTAGCATACCTGTATTAGAAATCAGTCCCTCTTTCCAAGACGTCAACTTCTTTGAGGCAGGATACATGAAACCCGAAGCTGTTGGGTATCCATACTTGTCTTGGTAGATGGGTCTGGGGCCCTGAGTTGTGTCTGCTGTGCCTGTGTTCATTTTTTTCGTTGTGCTTATTTCAGTAAGATGTCATAACGTTTTGCAAAACATAAAAATATATTGTGGTCTGTTTTCCTAAAAATAGCAAATTGTAGCCATAAAGCTGCTCCTTCAATGGGTGCAAATGTACTCGTGTTTGTAATTTACAAACACTGGTAGTAGCAGGCTTGTAAAGCTGCACCTTTCTTAGTTTTACAGGCATACTACCACCAATCAAAACACCCTAAGGGTGATGGGACGAATGTTTGGAAATAGTCTAACCACAGGCAATAGCTTGGGGCAGCAATCCAGCCCGTCGTTTTCTGACCACTATGCCACTCTAAACAGAGGCCCATCTATTACAAAACATTTGTGACCCTGCACAGTATACCTACCCTAACCTTTGGTCATCTCACAGGCACAGGTTTTACAGGCATACTACCGCCAATCAAACACCCAAAGGGTGATGGGACAAATGTTTGGAAACAATCTAACCACAGGCAATCACTCGGGCAGCAATCCAGCCCGTCGTTTTCTGACCACTATGCCACTCTAAACAGAGGCCCATTGTAGTGGGCTGGGCCCACGTGTTCAAGTGATGAAGAAGACGTAGCCGAGATGATTTTAGGTAGTTTATTAAGTCCATAGATAGAAGCTACAGCAAGCTAGGACAAGCCCATAACAGGCCCCACAACAGGCCCCAGATCAGGCTCCACAATAGGCCCCAGATCAGGCTCCACGATAGGCCCCACCAGGAGCAGCATCCTAGCTGCTCAGCCCATCTTCCCAACTGTCTCAACCCACACAGGCATCCAAGCATTCCACCCACACTAACATTCTACGCGGAACACTCACACTGGCTGAGTAGCTAGGTACAGAATGAAAGGGAACATATTAACATGACCTGAGGATACTACACATCCTCTCCCTTTACACTGAAAATTAAATAGACTTAAACTAAACCCAAACTACAAAGAAAACAAATAAATACATAGATGTACAAAAGATATAAAGAGTCCATAAACCCAGGCATGCATGAAGAAATACATCACAAGAGGGAAAACAGACACACTAAGGAGAAAAGAAAGATGCAAGCATAGATCAACACACTAACACCATCCCCCTCCCTTAATACTGAACAAGGAAAAATTTAGGAATAGAAATAAGAGCTCGCATACAACAAGTGAATACGATACCCAGAGTAGAATCCTAGGGTTAGAGCTCCTATGGGTAGATCGACACCCAACGAAGTACTTCTCACGTGAGAAGACTGTGGCGAAAACCCAATACGCCACCCCTCATGTGAGGGAATCCCATCCTCGTCGCCATAAATGTAGTGGGCTGGGCCCATATGTTCAAGTGATGAAGTAGACGTAGCCGAGATGATTTTAGGTAGTTTATTAAGTCCATAGATAGAAGCTACAGCAAGCTAGGACAAGCCCATAACAGGCCCCAGAACAGGCCCCAGATCAGGCTCCACAATAGGCCCCAGATCAGGCTCCACGATAGGCCCCACCAGGAGCAGCATCCTAGCTGCTCAGCCCATCTTCCCAACTGTCTCAACCCACACAGGCATCCAAGCATTCCACCCACACTAACATTCTACGCGGAACACTCACACTGGCTGAGCAGCTAGGTACAGAATGAAAGGGAACATATTAACATGACCTGAGGATACTACACCCATCTATTACAAAACATGTGTGACCCTGCACAGTATACCTACCCTAACCTTTGGTCATCTCACAGGCACAGGTTTTACAGGCATACTACCGCCAATCAAACACCCAAAGGGTGATGGGACGAATGTTTGGAAATAGTCTAACCACAGGCAATAGCTTGGGGCAGCAATCCAGCCCGTCGTTTTGTGACCACTATGCCACTCTAAACATAGGCCCATCTATTACAAAACATGTGTGACCCTGCACAGTATACCTACCCTAACCTTTGGTCATCTCACAGGCACAGGTTTTACAGGCATACTACCGCTAATCAAACACCCAAAGGGTGATGGGACGAATGTTTGGAAATAGTCTAACCACAGGCAATCACTCGGGCAGCAATCCAGCCTATTGTTTTCCGACCACTATGCCACTCTAAACAGAGGCTCATCAAATACAAACCATTTGTCACCCTAACCTTTGGTCATCTCACCCCTACACCCTGCAGCCCACTGCTTTTTAGTTGGGAAATTTGAGCTCCACCCAATATATCACCTATTAAGCTCTGCTCCTTTCAATATCTGCTCCCAAGGATTGTTGATGAACATTGGGATTAAATAAGAAACTTCTAGGCCAGACTGAAGTTCCTGAAGAAGATTAGGTTTAATGGTGAGCACCAGAGCAACGACCAACATCCAGCTGTCACAGTTCACAACTCTCCCTTAAACTTCTTTCTTCTAAAAGGATCCACACCAGAACTTTGGCAATGCTTAGTACGGGCACTACGTCATAGCAGGTCCCCACAGAGCACTTCTGCTCACTGTCCAATGCTAATTCCGCCATTTTTAACTGTCAGCTTTGAGCCCACAACTGATTCAAAGTTAAATGCAGTGAAATAGAAATAGGAGCGATTGTAGAAGTTGGCCCTTTAGCTTGAACTTGCGACCACTGACTGACAAGCCAAATGGTCATGTATGTTCCACTTTCATACTGTACAACAGTGCATGGCACAAAAGAGAACGACTGGTGAATGGAATTGGAAGACGGCGTACAAGTAGCTGTCTCCTACCGTTATCCCCTGCCCTTCAACACAGTTTCTGTCGTTTTTTTACTCACTGTCCTGGGTGGCATCTTTTTCTCTTTGAGCACCTTCTTCCTCGTGTAGATGGTACCTCTGTTTGCACTTTTCTCTCTTACCGAGGTAAATGTTGCCACTTGGGTTCTTTAGAGGTAGATTACATTGGTGGAATCATATGTAACTGGCCTTGACTTTACACGATTGCAATGGCCACAGTTGTAACAGGGCTTGATGACCTTTGTTACGTTTATTGTTACTCTTCGGGGCTTATTTATTTTTTTTAGTTTTTTCCAGATGTTTTGGCCACTTTGCTTTTAAACACATTGTTAAAGTCAGGTTATCGCTCTAGGAGAAGCCTATGTTTATTAATTAATATATTAATTCAATTTATTTAGGGTACTTTGAGACAAACGCTTGACGACTTTCTTTTTTGATTGCTTTTGGGGTTATGACTCATTGTAGAGTTATTCAACTCACTCGGTCTATTGCCTTTTGTACTACATTTTTCAATTACCCTCTATTTTGAAAATGTTCAGATTTTTTTTTCTTTAATTTTAATTTGATACATGGCGGGGTCAGAGATTATTCTTTTAATGCACCTCATTTTTGATAGTGGTAAATCATTTTATCAAAAAGCCATTAGAAGAAACTGTTGTTTTAGAGTAAGCTGTTTCAGTCATTAGCTGTGGCGAATATTGTTGTACTGAGTTGTTTTGTAGAGTTATCGATACAACAAGATAAAGTAGGCTGGTCATCTGTAAATTGGAAGTGGACTTTATTCTTGGATATATGATCTGTAGTTTCTCTGCATTTTTATATTTTTATATTTATCTGTTTTCGGATCAAAGTGCATTTTGCACAGGTTTATTCCTCAAAAGAAAGTAATAAAATCAATCAATCAATCAATCAAAGCATTTATATAGCGCACTACTCACCCAGAGGGTCTCAAGGCGCTGGGGGAGGGGGGTCCGCTACTGCTCGAACAGCCAGGTCTTGAGTTGCTTCCTGAAGGAGAGGTGGTCCTGGGTCAGGCGGAGGTGGGTCGGGAGGGAGTACCATGTCTTGGCGGCGAGGTAGGAGAAGGACCGTCCCCCTGTGGTGGCTCTTCGGATGCGGGGGACTGCGGCGAGGGCGTGGCCAGTCGATCGAAGCTGGCGTTTGGGAGCGTAGAAGTTGAGGCGCCTGTTGAGGTATCCTGGGCCTTGGTTGTGTAGGGCTTTGTGTGCGTGGGTGAGGAGTCGGAAGGTGATTCTCTTGTTGACCGGGAGCCAGTGCAGGTCTCTCAGGTGTCCGGAGATGTGGCTGCGACGGGGGATGTCCAGGATGAGTCGTGAGGAGGCGTTCTGGATTCGCTGGAGTCTCTTCTGGAGTTTGGCGGTGGTTCCGGCGTAGAGGGAGTTGCCGTAGTCCAGACGGCTGGTGACGAGGGCCTGGGTGACCGTCTTCCTGGTCTCGGTGGGGATCCACCGGAAGATCTTACGTAGCATGCGCAGGATGTTGAAGCACGACGAGGAGACGGCGTTGACTTGTCTGGTGATGGAGAGGGAGGAGTCCAGGATGAAGCCCAGGTTGCGTGCGTGGTCTGTTGGTTTGGGTGCGCTGCCTAGGGCGGGGGGCCACCAGGAGTCGTCCCAGGCGGAGGGTGAGGATCCCAGGATGAGGACTTCCGTCTTGTCCGAGTTCAGTTTCAGGCGGCTGTTCTTCATCCATTCGGCTACTTCTTTCATCCCTTCGTGAAGGTTGGCTCTGGCGGTGGCGGGGTCGTTGGTGAGGGAGAGAATCAGCTGGGTGTCGTCAGCGTAGGAGATGATGTTGAGGTTGTGCTGGCGTGCGATGTCTGCGAGGGGGCTCATGTAGACGTTGAAGAGGGTTGGACTGAGCGAGGAGCCTTGAGGAACGCCGCAGATGACTTCGGTGGCTTCAGATCTGAACGGGGGGAGGCGGACCCTCTGTGTCCTTCCGGCGAGGAAGGAGATGATCCACTCCTGTGCCTTCTCCTGGATTCCGACGTTGCTGAGTCGCTGCACTAGTGTACGGTGGCAGACAGTGTTGAAGGCCGCGGAGAGGTCTAGGAGGATGAGGGCTGCTGTTTCTCCGTTGTCAAGCAGTGCTCGGATGTCATCGGTGGCTGCGATCAGGGCGGTCTCGGTGCTGTGGTTGGCCCGGAAGCCAGACTGCGAGAGGTCGAGGGAACCGTTCGTCTCGAGGAAGGCGGCCAGCTGCTTGTTGACGGTCTTCTCGATGACTTTTGCAGGAAACGGGAGCAGCGAGATAGGGCGGTAGTTCTTGAGGTCGGTGGGGTCGGATGATGGCTTCTTTAGTAGAGCGCTGAGTTCGGCGTGCTTCCAGCTCTCCGGGAAGGTAGCGGTGTCGAAGGAGGTGTTGATGATGTCCCGGTGCGATGACAGCGTCGGCCTTGTTGAAGACGTGGTGAGGGCAGGGGTCGGTAGGAGATCCGGAGTGGATGGAGTTCATCGTGCGGACGGTGTCTTCGGTGCTGATCGGGGTCCAGGCGCGGAGGGTGGTGGTGGGGGGCGGTGGTTCGGTCGTGGCGTGCGTCGGTTGAGTGCTGAAGCTGTTGTGTATGTCCGCGATCTTGTATGTATGTATGTATTAAATTCTTATTGAGCGCAGCTGTCACCCCAAGGGTATCCTGGCGCTGGACCATAGGTGAGTCATCAGATCAAATACACTACATTACTTTGGAAAGAGATAGGTCTTCAGCTCTTTTTTAAAGGAGGGGAATTCTTGCTTACTCCTTAGCAACAGAGGGAGAGTATTCCACAGCTTAGCTGCTGTAAAACCAAAGGCACGACCACCCATCCTCACTCTAACGAATTTAGGGACTATGGTCAAAAAAGCCGAGGAGGATCTTAAGGGTCTAGCAGCCTGGTACCACGAGAAGAGATGTTGAAGTGGCAGCGGTCCCAACCCATGCAGCGCTCTGAACACAATACAGGCAGCTTTAAAGAGAATACGCTGCTGAACAGGCAGCCAATGGAGGTCAGACAGAGCTTCTGAAGATGATGCAGAGCGAGGTCGGTCTAAAGCCAGTTTGGCCGCCATGTTTTGAACCCTCTGCAGCCTGCCTACTAAAGACTTAGGTGCCCCTAGAAGTAGTGCGTTGCAGTAGTCTAACCTACTGAGTATAGTACTGCGCACCACCTCTATTCGAGCCTGTGGGGGGAGCAACGGCAAGATTTTACGTAGGGCTCGAAGCAGGCCCATGCACGTAGCTATAGTCTTATTCACCGAGGCATCTAGTTGCAGGCCAGGCTCAAACACAATCCCCAGGTTACGGGCCGACTCCGCCGCTATCACCGTACCTAAGATAGAGGCTGGCCAGAAACCTTCTGGTAACGTACGGGAGGGCTGATCCAAAGAGCAATGAAGCACTTCAGTCTTTGCCCCATTGAATTGGAGTGAGTTGAGTCGAAGCCATTCTGCTGTTTCCGACATACACTGATGGAAAGTGTCCCTCGAAACCGCCTCCTTTCCCTCAAAAGAAAAAATCAGTTGTGTATCATCGGCATAATTGATAACCGAGATGCCGAAGGATTTTATCAAACTGATTAGGGGCCGGAGGTATAGGTTAAAGAGGATCGGGCTGATCGCAGACCCCTGTGGCACACCCTGCTTCACCTGACGTGTGTCTGACCGAAAAGGTGGTAATGCAACTGCTTGCTGCCTATTTTCCAGGTAAGATTCAAGCCAGCCCAGCGCCAGACCACCCACGCCTGCCCCCTTGAGGCGATCCAGCAGGACAGCGTGGTCCACCGTGTCGAACGCGGCCGACATGTCCAGCAGCACCAAAAATGCTGCCTTACCCATATCGACACGCGTTCGCAGATCGTCAAGCACGGTGATCAGGGCGGTCTCGGTCCCATGCGCCGGCCGGAAACCAAACTGGACAGCATCCAAACAAGCGTTGGATTCCAGAAAGTTTGATAAAGTTCTTGTAACCAACTTCTCTAGAATTTTTATAGGGAATAGAAGCAGCGAGATGGGTCTATAGCTGGCAGGACAAAGCGGGTCCAGGGACGCCTTTTTTAGCAACGGTGTCACGATTGCAAGCTTCCAGCTATCAGGAACCGTGGCTGAAGTCAAAGACTGACAGCAGATTGTATACAACGGAGGTAGCAACTCTATCTGAAAGGCCTTCCATATCCTATGTGGCAGGGGGTCCAGTGGGGAACCCGACGACACACCATTAGCCACTATGCAGAATTCCTCCAAGGAAGGGGTAGGAAAACAAGATAATAGCTGTTGTTCCCCCTTAACCTCCTCGACACCTAAAGGGTGAGGAGGTTTCCGTGGGGAAGACTCCATCAGGGCCACGTGGCTCGGAGTCGAGAGGCCACTCAAGATGAGTCTGATTTTTTCCTCAAATGCAGAGGCCAAGGAATCACACAGCTCCTGAGATGGTGTGGTAGCTGGGGCTGCAGAAGCCGGATTTGCCAAGTTGTTAACCAGCTTAAAAAGGGTCTGCGATTTATTAGTGGCTTTAGTCAAAGAGTCTTCCAGAAACTTCGCCTTAGCCAACTTTAGATGGTCTTTATATTCCCGCAGGGCCTGTCTGTATTGTGCACGATCTGAGTCTGCATACCCTCTCCTCCAAGCACGCTCCGCCTGTTTACAGCGGAGTTTCTGTTGGCTGAGATCACCAGTGAACCAAGCATTGGTTCTCCGAGGCTTGTTCTTCACCCTTTTTAAAGGGATCAGTACATCCAGTGATGTTACAATCTGTTTACACAGGGTAGTGTAGCTTTTATCCACTGTTTCCTGCACCTCAAAGGTTGTAGGCAACAGAGAAGGTAAACTTGACCCCCTTAGTAGACGGGACCACTGTCTGCTAAATTTATACCCAGCCGAGCTGTCACTGCGCTGCACTCCAGCCACAAAAATAGACATGAGGATCAGAGCATGATCAGTCCAACATTGATCCAGGACTTCATTAATGGCAACCAACTTTTTATCAGCAAAGACCAGGTCCAAAATGTTCCCCTTCACATGTGTGGGACATTGCACAAGCTGTTCCAGCTGTATGTTGTTGCATGCTTGGCATATTTCTCTGTAGGCTAGATCTTGTGGGCCTAATGGTCGTAAATTAAAATCACCCAGCACTATAAAGTTGGAATGTGAGTTGGATAAATTGTACACAAGGTCAATAAATTGCTGAAAAGAAGGGGCTATACCGGAGGGAGGTCTGTAACACAAAAGACCAGCAAAAACTGTGCCACCCTGAGCCATTAAGGAAAATCCCGGAAGTTCAAAGCCCACCACCTGTTTAACTGTAAACTGTGAGAGGGCAAGTGTGTCTTTACAAATAAACCCCACTCCGCCACCTCTACCCGTAGTTCGAGGGATATGTCTGATGAAATATCCTGGGGGACATGCCCAAGCCAACTCTGCTCCACTATCTGATGTAGTCCAGGTCTCTGTCAGGAATAGAATATCCAATTTAGCTGACTCAATCAACAAAAAGATTTCGTCATAGTGCTTTACAAGGGAGCGGACATTAAGAAGGCCACAGGAAATGGGGGGCGAAGACGGTGGCCACACGGCAGAATCTTTATGTGAGGCCAAGTGGTGGTTCAGAGCACACAGTTCTTCTCGAGAATACACTAAGTGTGTCCTCATTGGGTCTCTGGAGCCAGGAGCTACCGGGACGCGAACGGGCGCAAACGGGCTTACCTCTGGCGCACCTCCGGCGCGCCCACGGTGCGCCCGCTGCGCGCGAACGCTGCGCGCCCGCATCTCCATTGATTTTATAGTATTACGCCGTGCGGGTACCGCCTCGTAGGTGTCTGACCCACCCAATATGGCGCCTACAATGCCCCAAGCCTCACTCACCCACTCAAAGATGGCGGTCAAGCGCCGCTGAACCGGAGCCCCCGCTAGCTAAATCCCGACAAATGCGGGTGATCGAATCGTTTTAAATGCAGGTAAGCCTGACTGTCTCCCCCCGCAGCAAAGCAGCGTAGCAGCAGATTAAAAGAATCTCTATTCCCATAGAGTTGTAAAGGATTTTTAAAATACAGCAATGCGCGCGATGACAAAGTCTGCCTTACCGTGTAAAGGAGCAGTTTATATAGCTCTCCAATGCGCGGGTACCGCCTCGTAGGCGTCTGACCCACCCGATATGGCGCCTACAATGCCCCAAGCCTAGCTCACCCACTCAAAGATGGGGGTCAAGTGCCGCTGAACCGGAGCACCCGCTAGCTAAATCCCGACAAATGCGGGTGATCGAATCTTTTTAAATGCAGGTAAGCCTGACTGTCTCCCCCCGCAGCAAAGCAGCGTAGCAGCAGATTAAAAGAATCTCTATTCCCATAGAGTTGTAAATGATTGTTGATTGATCTTGTTGTGGAAGTAGGAGGCGAGGGAGTTGCAGAGGTCTTGCGAAGGGGTGATGTCGTTGTTTCCGGCGTTGGGGTTGGAGAGCTCTTTAACGATGTTGAAGAGTTCCTTGCTGTTGTGTGCGTTGTTGTCCAGTCGTTCCTTGAATGCGGTTTTCTTGGTGGCGTGGATGAGTTGGTGGTGCTTTCGGGTGGCGAGCTTGAGGGCAGTCATGTTGTCCGGTGTTGGGTCTCTGCGCCATGTTCTCTCGAGGGCTCGGCAGTTCTTCTTGGAGCTCTTGAGTTCGTCGGTGAACCATGGGGCTTTCTTGCTGCTGGATCTGCTAGGTGGGGTCTTCAGAGGGGCGAGGTCGTCTGCACAGTTGCTGATCCACTTCGCGAGGTTGGTGGCCGCCTGGCTTGGGTTTGTTGCGCTGGTAGGAGGGTTCATGCTCAGGGAGGTCGCGAGCTGGTCGGCTGTGATCTTGTTCCAGCTTCTGCGTGCAACCTGTTGCTGGTGGTGGTGGATCGTGGTCCTTCTGAAGCTGAAGTGGACGCAGCTGTGGTCCGTCCAGTGGAGTCTGGTGGCGTGGCTGAAGGCGATGTCCTTGCTGGATGAGAAGACGGGGTCGAGTGTGTGTCCGGCGTAGTGGGTGGGGGTGGTGACCAGCTGCTTGAGTCCCAGGTTTGCGAGGTTGTCCAGCAGGGTGGTGGTGTTGCGGTCGTTGTTGTTCTCCAGGTGGAAGTTGAGGTCCCCGAGAAGGATGTAGTCAGCGGAGAGGAGGGCGTGTGGGCTGATGAAGTCGGCGATGTCTTCGCTGAATTGTGTGCATGGTCCCGGGGGTCTGTAGATGAGGGTGCCTCTGAGGGTGGTCTTGGGGTTGATGTGGACCTGGAAGTGCAGGTGCTCGGCGGGTGCGAGGGTGTCGTCGGTGTTGGTCGTGATGCGGATGGTGTTCCTGTGGATGATGGCGATGCCTCCTCCGGTCTGGTTGATGCGGTCCCTTCGGAGGATCTTGTAGCCGTCTGGGATGGCGATGGCGATGTCGGGCGCTGAAGAGGCGTTAATCCAGGTTTCCGTGAGGAAGGCGACGTCTTGTGAGGTTGTGTCGAGCAGGTTCCAGAGCTCGATGGCGTGTCTGTGGACGAAGCGGTGTTGAGCAGGATGCATTTCAGGTGGCTGCTGCTGTTGCTCGTCTTGGTCTTGGTTGGTGCTGGAGTAGTGCTGGTCCGGATGCAGGTGAACTTGCAGGTGTTGCAGCAGAAGGGTCCGTGGGTGCGTCTCAGGGTGGCTCGGTAGCATCCTGGGATTCGGCCGGCGTTGAGTGCGTTGAGGGTGGCGGCGTCGTACGTCCGGCGGGTGGGCTGGGGTCTGCGGGGGCCAGGGGTCCTGGCGCTGGGCGCGGGCCAGGCACGGACGGGCGCAGACGGGCTTACCTTTGGCGCTCACAACGTTGTTAACAAAGTCTTGGCTTCGTGAAATTCATACGAGCTTTTATTATGTGGTTGATGACATCACTGGTGGCCCAAACATTTCACCAGGCATTGGCCCATTTGTTTTGTTGTTACCATAGAGATGTTACTGAGCAAATAAAGCATTTTCTCCTCGTCTGTCTCTAGCTATTCTTTGTCTAAAGCATGTAAAATTGTTTTTCTTCTGATTTCTTCATACAGGAGCAGGCGATTGGTGGGATCTGGTTTCTCTTCTGATCTTTGATTTACCATGGCAAGAAGCTTCCTTTCTCTGGGGTTTTTAAAGATTCATCAAGAGTGCTTGTGCATACTAAGCAAAAAGAACAATTGATGGACAGAATGCAGAACAATGTCTTACATTCACCCCAGTACAGAGATCTGGGCCTAAATACATAGTTTTTTTGCCATTCCAGTTTGAATCCAGCCATAATCAAATCAGTCATGACCCTGTGCCCAATGGGAACAGTCCAGCCCGAACTGCCATGCAAGGTCCTCCCTGGACCGGAAACAAGCATCCTCGGACCGGGTTGAGGGTATGTTACCCTTCATCAGCCAGGCTACCTTGAATCCAGTGGCACAATGAGCAATGGAACCACGTCTGGGCATACCTATCCCATCTTAGGGCAAAAAGTGTAACTGCAACAAATGATGGACGAAATGCTGAATGATTCAAACATTCTCCCCCAGTCCAGAGATCTGGCTTAAATCCAGCCCACTACGCCACCCCAGTTTGGACCCAGCCCTATGCAAATCAGTCTTGACCCTGTGCCTCATGGGAACAGTCCAGACCAAACTGCCAAGTCAGGTCCTCTCTGGACCAGAAACAAGCATCCTGGGACCAGTTTTGGGGTATGTTACCCTTCATCAGCCAGGCTACCTTGAATCCAGTGGCACAGTGAGCAAGGCTCCCACGTCTGGGCATACCCGTCCCCCTTAGGGCAAAAAGTGTAACTGCAACAAATGATGGATGAAATGCTGAATGTTTCAAACATTCTCCCCCAGTCAAGAGATCTGGGTAAAATCCATTGTTCTTTTGCCCACTACGCCACCCCAGTTTGGACCCAGCTATATGCAAATGAGTCTTGACCCTGTGCCTCATGAGAACAATCCAGACCAAACTGCCAAGCCAGGTCCTCCCTGGACCGGAAACAAGCATCCTGGGACCGGTTTCGGGTTATGTCACTCTTCATCAGGCAGGCAACCTTGAATCCAGTAGCACAGTGAGCAAGGGACCCACGTCTGGGCATACTCGTCCCACTTAGGGCGAAGGTGTAACTGCAACAAATGATGGACGGAATGCTGAATGATTCAAACATTCTCCCACAGTCAAGAGATCTGGGTTAAATCCATCCTTCTTTTGCCCGCTACGCCACCCCAGTTTGAACCCAGCCATATGCAAATCAGTCTTGACCCTGTGCCTCATGGGAACAGCCCAGACCGAACTGCCAAGCCAGGTCCTCCCTGGACCAGAAACAAGCATCCTCGGACCAGTTTTGGGGTATGTCACCCTTCATCAGCCAGGCTACCTTGAATCCAGTGGCACAGTGTGCAAGAAGCAAAGAATGATGGATTAAGCACAGATCCTTGTGATTGGAGGTGAATGTTTGCATTATCCAGCATTCGGTCCATCCATCAATTGTTTCTTTTGCATATGTCGCCCTAAGTGGGAAGGGTATGCCCAGACATGGGTCCCCTGCTCACTGTACCACTAGATTCAAGCTAGCCTGGCTGATGAAGGGTGATGCCCTGAAACCAGTCTCAGGATGGTTTGGGGTTTTTCTTATTTTCTGTTTTCTCTAACAGAGGGTTAAGCAAAGGTTTATTAAGTGATTTTTGAGATTAAACATGGCAAGAATTCTGATTATTATTTGAGGTGGCAAAAATAGATGTGGCAGTTTTCCATGGTGTATAAGATAGATCTGGCAACACATTACTTCTGGAGACTATGATTACGTTATTTGATTGGTGGGGGCCCTACATTACAAATCCATAATACTGTGGGATATTAATATCATAAACAAAACACCATGGAACAATATACAAAAAGGAATGTATTGATTTTATATACCTCCACGTCTGTGTACCTTGATTATATATTCAAGGTACATAGATGAGGTGGTAAGAACAGCAAATCTATGCTGCCCATAGTGCACTTCTCATTGATATGTAGTCCCTCAATATTTTGTCCACATCTTATTGGCCAATTACGATGTCGATTGGAAAGCATTCCGACCAACTTTGTCTCGGAATGGTTTCCGACCGAATTGGATTTGGGGAGTCTGACCGACCGATTACGATGTTTACGAACACCGTTCGGTCGGACTCCCAGTGATTTCATTGGGAAATTGGGTTTCGACCAGCAACATGGGCTTCCATTGAAGAAAGGGGTGGGTGGGGAAAATCATGCACCCTATGATGCCTGCCACACTGTGCATGGTATTGAAAATGGGTCCCATTGGTACCCCCACGAGCCCCATTTGAAAGGCTCCGGGTGCCGGGGGGCCTGCTATGGGCCCCCAAAGTCGAATTCCAACAGCCTATCCATGACGGAACAACTGATTCAGAAAGTGTGTCCGAATCCAACATCGTAATATGTCGGTTGGAAACACTGTCCGTAGACCTGTACGAGTCAGCTCCGAACAACTCAGGTACTCTGAATTCCGTTTGGAACGAGACAGAAATTCTGAACAGTTTCCGACTATTGTAATCGGTCTGTCAGAAGGCATTTCGATTTGGTCAGAAAGACAGGTTCTGAATCGGATTCAGACAAACCAAATGCCATTCAGAGCCTTTCTGACCGATATCGTAATCAGCCCCTTACTGTACCAAGAAATCCTTGTACTTGATATTCAAAAGTACAGTCTATTTGTTGAACGTCAATGACCAGATGCTGAAGTACAAGTTTTTGTGAGGATTGAGGAAGTGTGGGGTGTATTGGAGATGGATCCTTTTGCTTCTTTTTTGACATTTCAGTTGCAGGAATATTTTTGTTGGTGCCCAGATCTGTATTGCCATGGTAATGCATACATTCTAGCATGACTGGAGGGTGATCAAGGCTTATGATTTCCCACCTTTTTGCATAATTCTGAGGTTAGTGCTTCTAGTGAGAAGGCAAGCATGTCAGGTTAGTCTGTTGACACCTTTTTTCAAAAACACAAGGTTGGTTTTCAACAGTGTTGGAATCAGCAGTCCTTTAGTAGGTTGAAGTATACTCAATATACTTGCTTGGATGATTTCAAAAACAAATACAAGACTCTTGAGGAGAAGCTGCAGAACCCCTTGCCGAATGTTGGGCTCCAGGAAGTAGAAAGAAACATAGAGGAGCAGTGAGGTCATGGTCTTGTTGGGGCATGGCAAAGGATTTGGATCATGTGGAGGCTGATGAATATAAGGTAAGAAACTTTTTGACTGACTTATTCAAGAGAGGGTTGAGTTAGTCAACAGGGAATAGTTATAAGTAGGCCATTGGTAGGTGTTTCATTATTAGTAGGGTCACAAGAGACTCAAGTTGAAGAGGTCTCAAAGTGCTAGATATGGCACTTTTTGGGAAGTAAATTTGTTTTAAGGTTGATGAAGAGTTAGCCGGCGAACAGATTTCTTCTTGTCAAAGAGTTGATGTGGAAGATGGCATCTTTGCTTAGTTTATTTTCATTAAGAAGGGTTCCTAACAAACTCCTGAGGCGGAAAGCCGGGAGCGCTGCTTATTTTAATTGCTTTTTAAAATTGTATTGTACTGCTGTGTTTGCTCACTCACCGGCATCTTGCCACGATCTTTGCCTGCCTTCAGAGGTCCTAGACAGCCGATTTGGGTGCTGCCTTGGGGAATCCTCCCTCGCTGCCGCCATCTACCGCGAGCGAGTAAGCTCCGCCCACTTTACCGGCCACACCCCCTTCCATCTGTTATAAGGGCGCGCTGATTACTAACGCGTCCTCCTAACAAACTCCTGAGGCGGAAAGCCGGGAGCGCTGCTTATTTTAATTGCTTTTTAAAATTGTATTGTACTGCTGCGTTTGCTCACTCACCGGCATCTTGCCACGATCTTTGCCTGCCTTCAGAGGTCCTAGACAGCCGATTTGGGCGCTGCCTTGGGGAATCCTCCCTCGCTGCCGCCATCTACCACGAGCGAGTAAGCTCTGCCCACTTTACCGGCCACGCCCCCTTCCATTCCCTCTCTCCCTTTGATTCCCTCATAAAGGATGTGTATGGGCCGGAGGCGCAGCGGACGGGCGCAGCGGGCGCGACGATTGCGCGCCGAAGGCGCGCCTAAGGCAAGCCCGTCTGCGCCTGTCCGCGACTGTCCGGGGCTAGGGGCACGTCACTCTGCCTCACTCACCATCTATGCCCCCGACCACCTACGCAGCCTCCAGGGATCATGATCCCTACCATCCTCCACCTGCTCTCGCATTTCGTCCCTCGGTCTGTCTCCCGTTGTTCCTCTTGACATCCCCCCTCCTCTAGTCGTTCCTCCCCACTCTCCTAGTGACAATGCTCTCCCTGCAACCTCCAAAACCCTTGCGGCATTTTACCTTAACACCCGGTCTGCTGTAGCCCATGCACACGAACTCTCGGTACTGCTAGACCTTCATGCCCCAGATCTTCTTTTTCTAATGGAAACTTGGTTCTGCGATGACTCCCTCCCTGCCCTACTGGCCACTTTACCAGCTCCATACTACGCCCTCCGAGCAGATCGCCTTACTGGCAGAGCCGGGGGTGGCGTGGCGGTCATCGCACGTACCGACCTTCCTTTCCAAACCCTGTCCCTGCCAGACATCGCGAATACCGAGTATCTGGCTATCCGCACTACATCCATTACGCCCCCTCTTACCTGCTTTCTTACCTACCGTCCTCCTCGATCCCCTTTATTGTTTCTCCCTGACTTTCTGGAAGTCCTAGCCACAATCACCGTTAACAACTCCTCTATTCTACTTCTTGGTGACTTCAACTTCTGGCCCTCTGATCCAGTGGAATGCTCATCTTCAAAAGAATTTTCAGAAACTCTCCAATCCCTTAACTTTACATCTCATATTCACTTCCCTACCCATATCAAAGGTCACACATTAGACCAGATCTGGCCCCTGAACTGTCCTGTGGAGTCCCTCTCTATCTCGCCTTGCACATGGTCTGACCACTACCTGATCTCATTTGCCCTCCCCATTCACCCTCCGACCAACCCCCCTCGCCCCAAAAACATCTGGGTTCGTGCTTGGGGACGAGTTGATCTGGAAAACTTATCGTCCCTACTTACCACTTCCCTCCCTTCCCTGCAAGGCCTACCCACCCTCTCCCAGGTCAAGGCCATCGAACAGTGGCTCTCCTCAGGCTGCGATTCTGTTGCCCCTCTAAAACAAATTACCTCCAAGCGAGAGAAGGATGCCAACCGGTGGTTCAACGAAGAGCTCAAGGCCACCAAACTAGCGGTACGTCGCACGGAGCGGGCTTGGAGGAGAAATTACTGCCCCTCTCTACGATTAGAGTTCATTAACATCTTGACCCAATACAAAAAAGACATCTTGGGGGCTAAAACCACCTACTTCTCCTCCAAAATCCTCGCAGCAGAAAACCAGTCGAAGGAAATCTTTTCGATCGTGCACAACTTGGCGTTTTCGGACAGAACTACTCTAAAGCCTGTCCCTTCCAAAGAACTCTGTCACTCCCTCAATAACTATTTCATTCAGAAAATAGCCACTATTAAAGCCAACATCCCTCCCCCTTCCCCCACTTTTGTTGACCCCCAGTGTCCCTTTCCTAAGGGAGAACTCACCACCCTCCCCCCTCTAACTAAGGAAACCCTGACATCCATAATACCCCTTGTCAAATCCGGCTCCCCACTAGACCCCTGTCCTGCCCATATTCTCCGCCACATCTTTATCACTTGCCCAGACCCCCCCCTTCACCTCCTCAATAGCTCCCTTTCTCAGGGCGTAGTACCGAACCCATTAAAATCTGCGGTTATTGTACCCATCCTGAAAAAGCCGGGCGCGGACCCCTCAATCCCCGCCAATTTCCGCCCCATCTCCCTCCTGCCATTCCTGGCAAAGGTGCTCGAGCGCCATGTCACCTGCGCTCTGAGCTCTTTTGTGGAGAAGCATGGAGCTCTTGCCCCCCGCCAGGCCGGGTTCCGCCCCGCACACTCTACGGAGTCCGTAGTCCTCTCGGTCCTGGACAACCTCAGGGAGGGTATGGATACTAACCAGCCCCAGGCCCTGGTGCTCCTCGATCTCTCAGCCGCTTTTGACTTTCCCGTGTCAAGGCGGCGGGGATCGGGGGCACCGCTCTGGTCTGGCTATCCTCCTTCCTGAGCGACCGCACCCAGGCTGTCCGCCTGGGCGACTTTACTGCGGACGTTCGGAAAGTTCAGTGCGGGGTCCCCCAAGGCTCCTCCCTTTCCCCTCTTCTGTTTAATCTTTATATTGCCCCTCTTATCTTTTCTCTGCAACAAATGGAGGTCGCCGTATTCAATTATGCGGATGACCTCCAGCTTGTTTTTAATCTGTCTTCTTCCCTCTCTTCTGTTCTAAATTTCCAATCTATTATGCTCCATATCCGGGACTGGATGAACCACAACCACTTGAAGCTCAACCCAGACAAGACCGAGCTGGTGTTGACGGGTGGTTCATCCAGCCCCTGGTCCTCTTTATTCTGGCCCCCCTCTCTTGGCCCTTCACCTATCCCTTCTACCTCAGTCAAAACACTAGGCATAAAACTCAACTCTCAACTCACTCTTCACTCTCAGGTTAGTTCTGTGGTTTCTTCTTCTTTCCTATCACTGCGCACTATACGCAGGGTGCCCCGTTTTTTTTCCTTCACTGCCCTCAAACTGATCATCTTGGCCATGGTGGTTTCCCGCCTGGATTACGGCAACGCCCTATATGCAGGTATTCCTGCATATAGCCTACGGCGTTTGCAACAGATTCAAAACCAGGCGGCCCGCCTGGTCTTTAAACTCCCAAAATTTCACCACACTACCCCCCTCTTGAAATCTTTGCATTGGCTTCCCGTTCGTGCCCGGGTCCAGTTTAAGCTCGCCTCCATCACCTTTCAGGCTCGACTGGGCTCGGCACCGGCTTTCATCTCTTCTGAGATTACCCCTTATGTTCCCACCAGGGAACTACGCTCATCCACCCAGTCCCTTCTCACTATCCCACGGTACCGGAGAAAGAAATGGGGAGGCTCGAAATTTGCGACCCTTGCCCCGCTCCTCTGGAACTCTCTTCCTCTTGAACTCCGAACCCTCACCCTGTACCCGCAATTTCGGAAACACCTCAAGGCTCATCTGTTCATGAAGTCCTTTAACTAACCCTCCTGTAGTTTGTTTTTGTTTTTCTGCTCCGGTCCTTTGTTAGTTGTAGCGCCAAGAAACCGCTGGTGTATGTGCGCTTTAAAAATAATTTAAATTCAAATTCATTCAAATTAAATTCAAATTGGATGTTTGGGCTTTGGAGCTTCCCAGTATGTATTTTCAATCAAACAAGTTTTCTTAGCAAAATGGTGACAGACAAAGACAATATCAGAATCAGTATTCTACCTCAGTTTTAATGAGTACTCTAAGTTTTGTGTAGTTTGATGTATGAAGGAGCATGAGCTAAGTATGAGTGAAAACTGGGATGTAGCATGATTAACAAATGGAATTCAGAAAGTAGTCAGTTGTCAATTTGTTATGCTAAGTTTTATGCTAATCCTTACAAAGTTATGACTCCACTATGATTGTTGAATTTGCCAAGGCAGTGATAAAGGTGTCAGGTGTGAATATGTCAGTGTTCAAGGCTCATTTAGTGAGAGGAGCCATGCCAAGTAATGTTTTGAATTCTGAGGGAGGAAAGTTTTTAGATATTCTTAAGGCAGCAGACTGCTCTCGTGCCACAATTATTATTGTGCTTTATTTCGAATGTGTGCATCATGTTTCTGGTCTTGCATTAAAAGACTTTGAAAATGTGTAATTCTCATCTTCTGACATGCCATAGAATGGTGATTCCCCAAGCAATGAGAAATGAGAATCATGATTTTCTTAAAGACAAGAAGGCTTGCATTAACCCACCACACCACTCCTGAAAGGTTTTGACAGAGAGATAGATAAGGGAGAAAGTGAGAGAGAGATGTTTAGCAGAGACAATCTTTGAATGACAAGATAAATGAAATGTGTTTGTTGTGTATTACGTTTATTAGCAGTTAGATATTTTATGGCTGTATAGTCCAATAACAGTGATTTAATATGGTTTTTTTTGCAGGGTCACAGTATTACAATGGAGAATTCTCGGGGTGCTTTCCTTGGGTGATGGAGTTGTATACATTTTGAAAGCAACCAAAAGAGTACCAAAATTGAGGACACCGGGATTATAAGGCATAGGGTGCTATTGATGTGTTGTGATATCATAATGCCGTCTGTCAGCACACAAGGTAAAAGGCACGTCAAAGGGCATAATAAAATCTGCAGTTTAAACAATGAACCTGAAAATCGGCTTTTCCCTCTTCCATCTTTTTTTCTAAACCGACAATGGTCAGGAGAAAGGAGATATTTATAGCAACATGTTTATTTTGTGTATCCTATAGGTAATTATGGGGAAAAATACAATCTCTCTACAAGTTTCTACACATTCTGAGCTGCAGCATGTTTTTGAAATCCAACTTAAATAAAACTGATTCTAATATCGTTTAGCAACAAATTGCTAACATCTTTTATCCTTCATGTCTGTAATCATCTCATCTCTTTCATGTTAAGGAGCAACACACCAAGGGCCTGATTCGCAAAGGTAAAGTTAGGCCAAAAGTCTATCTTAGACCAAAAGTCTAACTTTACTAATTTTTGGTTAACACAAAGGTAAGTTACTACTACTAATTTTACTAGTAGTAATTTTACTAGTAGTAGCTTTACTCGTAGTAAGTTTACTAGTAAGACATTTACAAGTAGTGAAGCTACTAATGGTAAGTTACCTTTGTGAATACCGAAAAGTAGTCAAGTTAGACTTTTGGTCTAAGTTAGCCTTTTGCTCTTACTTTACCTTTGTGAATCGGGCTCCAAGGATTTAATTGGTTTTTGGAATGGTGAAATTGTGGCCATGTATTATAAGGAATAAAGTACCCCCTTCAGTACATTGTAAGGATATTTATTACAAGTCACCTCAGAGTTCCATGACCTTATAGAGGAACACATCCTTTGACCTAGCTACTCTTTATTCTTTTGGAATTCTTCCATGACTCATGACTTATATGTAGGGCTGGGTCTACTTTATCCCACATATAGTATACAAATGCTTTTTAATACAAAACTTAGTAAAACCATTTTTAGAAACATTAATGATTTAAACCTCATGTCAGCCTCTTTCCTCTGCACTAAGACACACACAAAAGACATCTTAATTTTTCTGGCATTTTAATCATCTCCCCAGCTTCAGTTCTAAAATGGGAGAGTTATTCCAGCTGCCCTTTAAATGAGAAGCTTGTCAATTTGAGAAAACGTCACTTGTAATTTTGTTTAATAACCACAGGATTGATTGAAGTACTTAGCTGAAACAAAACAAGAAGAAAAGGGACTAATTTTGTAAACATGTTTTTGCACACCAGCCCCTGATGAGTTTGTTCATAAATCTCCAAATTCATTTTTAATTAAAAATCTCAGAGACACCATTACGCCTGTCACACAAAGAGGTATGAGAAAATGAATGACTTGGCTGCTCATACAGATATCTCTCACCTAAAAACCACCAGAAACCAAGCTACACAAATGACATTGGCATTTGAGAAAGATAAACAGCAGCCACAGGCATATTTCACAGCACTTGGACACATCTTTTCTTGTGCATGTGATGAGAACCCCCAGAAGGCAAGGGAAATAATCCACTGCTTGAAGACACTTTTTTATATTGTTATTCCCTCTTTGTATGCCCTAATCATTCATTACATCTGGTAAACCTTCTAAGTATGCTTAAGAGTCATTCAGTAATCACAGGGCAGCACTGTCTCCAGCATTTGCCAGATTAATTGAAAAATGATTAAAGGGCTAATTTGAAGACAAATTAAGTTCTGAGCCCTATTTGGTCATGCAAGCAAGCACTACGTGAAAAATTGCTTTGTGTGAATGCCACAAAACAGTGCAGCACCAGATTTAGTAAGTGACGCCTGCTGATGACAGCATCGCTGTCACCCATGCCAAATATGGCTGCTATAAGTAACCAGCAGGATCAGTGATGAAAGATGTATGTTGGGGTAAAGTACATGTTACATATAGGTATTTCAGGTCATATACTGCTTGGCCCCTTGCATCCACTTACTTTTCTTTGGCATCAGAATTTGGGGCAAAACCAATACTATTTAAGTAAATCTGGTTTTGCTACAAATTTAAGATTTTTGCTCTTGCCCACCTAGAAACTCCCCCTTGCCTACATCAGCAGGGGGGGGGTGCTAAAGGGTTTTTTGCAGTGTGACTGTCAACTCGCTGCGGAAAATAGTATTTGTATTTGAAAGTTGGGGAACCTTTGTGAAACTGACTCAGGATCTCCTCAGGTATTTGTCAGTGATTAATGGTGCATGCAGTACTTAATTTGAGCCAGTGCTTTCTGGTGCGCCCCACCGCCACTTATTTGGTTTCCGGTGCTTGGCACCTAATTGTTAACACTGAACTTATGACAGTCTGCCACATGGTGGCACTGCTCGTCTAATTTAGAGATGAGCAGAACAACAGTTATTTATTAATACAATACACATAAAACATTACTAATACCTGCCTCCTCAGCCATTCCTTTAGCATTGGGGACCTGGAATAATCTGCACTGTTGCACTTGCAGGTGAGAGAGATGTTTAGTAGTTGTTTTGACAGCAATGACAGGGGCAATGGGTGGTGCAAGCTGCAGCGGCCTCCTGTTCAGGGCCCTGCACTTATTTTACAGATTAAGCACTGGGTGCATGGCAGAAGTTAGTGACTTATTAAGTAACAAACAAAATAGCTAATGTTGCCCATTGTGTACTGCACTTGTTCTTGACTTTTTTCACTCGCTAAACACCCTTTCCACTGATCAACTTGACCACTGCTCTAACTATACCCAAGAGACAATGTCAGCACAAAATTGGCTGTTTTGATGTATTATTCCTTTATGTATTTGTATAGCCCAAAAATACACCAGTGGGCACCTTGGTGCCAGTAATCAATGGACAGGAAACACAGGGCAGCACTAACGAGCAAGAGAAACACGTGGATAGGACAAACCAAAAAGATGGGTCTTCAGTGCTTATCGAAAACAGTGAATGGTCAGTGGAGGCAAAGACCCAGATTCTGAGTCAATCAGAAGAATAGGTGCTAATTATTACACGCGACAAGATCTGTCATGTAATTGAGACTGAGTTCAGGTAAAAATCCCATCACCGAAGCACACGAAGAACACTAACAAACAGAAAGTGAGCTGCTGTTGTTCTGTCACATGCAGTTGTGCACTGTAGGCCAACCTGCAATGGCTGTACTCCATCAGGCCATCGGAGGAGTATACTGGTGAATGATCATCGACATGCTTAAGGTCCACCCAGCCTTAATCGGGCAGGTGCACTGTGAGTTTGTAGAGGAGGGTGTTCCACCACAGTTGCAAAAGTGCAGCCCTTTTATATGGAAGAGATATTTGGCTAAGGCAATGGCAGGCTTGCTTAAGTTCAATGACGATTGTTATGGCCTACCCATCCAGCAACTCGTTATAGCTTACAACACAAAGATTATTCCCATAATTACCTACAATGCAGCCCTACAGTAGCATCCCTTAGTAAAGGACCCTGATTCAAGAGAGGTTCTATTGTGCAAGAAAGCCTCAGTTCTTTGAAATTCAGGGCCTTATATACAAGCCCATTGCACCGCCAATGAGTCACTTTCCTTTGACGCCCTGGCAGCGCAGAGTGACTGCCCATATTTACAAGGCCACGTAAAGTTACCCTGCGTGACTTTTCATGGCCTTGCAAATATGGGCCCCTTTCACTCATTACTCTGTGTGAAAGGGGCATTCCATGGGTGTTGCTGTGGGTGTCCCATGCAACAGCCATGGAACCTGACACATTCCCAGATTTGCAATGTTTTGTAAAGCTGGGAATGCATCACAATCCTTTGCCTACCCACGGTGAAATAATTTTATTTCTCCTTGTTTTTACCTCTTTCTATGTGTGCTGCATTCTGCAGCACACATAGATGAGGAAAATGCTTGTTTTCGTGACGGAAGGTGTCCCTTTCTGCACAAAAACAATCATCCCTGGGATGCAGGCCATCTTGCAACATGATGCAAGGCTGTCTGCGTTCGGGCACAGCTGCTGTGTGTGCACCGGTGCAGGGAAGAAGGACAGCAATATGCTGTATCTTGTAGATATGGCACACTCCTGCCCTTTAATTTTGATGCACAGCAGCACAGCAGGAAGGCGTGTTGCACTGCAGTGCATCAAAATAATATAGATGAGGCCCTCAGTTCCTCTTCAAGTCACTTTCCTTGAACTTTTTTTCATTCTGCTAAAGTAATGACTTTATTTGTGTATCTATGATTGCTTGAAAACGCAAGAAACTGAAATAATACTGAAATAACACTAACATAGATTTCATGCTGATTGTCTGGTACTTCTAACTAGTATTCTATTTTCAAAACAGTGAGAATTACTATTATTTTTTTTTAATTCTTTTTATTGACCATAAAAACAAGCTTCAGATCATCGTCAAGTACATGTTCGTAATGTAGGATAAACATTATTACAGGCGTCCCACTACATGGCAAAGAACATTTACACCTACTTGCTGGCATAATTCGGTCAATCTATGTACATAAAAACATCTCGCTTCTTGGAATTTGCAAGCGTACCCCCTAGGGCACTGTCCACTGGCCTCTATATTTCGCCCATGCCCCCCATATCTTTTCACCTTTACGAGTGAGAAATTTAAGTTAATGGACTATTCCATGAGGCATTTTACTCAAATGAAACTTAGGGGCATATCATCAAGGGCAATATCGCCGCTTTAGCGGCGCTTTTTGCCGCCAAAGCGGCGATATTTTTATCGCACTATCAGCAAGCTGTCGCTAACAACTGTTAGCGACAGTTTACTGGCAATAGCAGCCCTTGTCAGCATGCCTCCCATCGCTAATGAGATGCAAAGGAGGCGTGCCTGACAGGACTCCCTTGGGAAAATATCGCTAACCCAGCTTCGTCATATTGACTAGGAGGGTTAGCGATATTTAAAATCACCTTAAGTATGACTTAACGCAGGAATTTAATGTCTGTTAAATTCCTGACTAAGGTATACCTAACATGGGGGGTGGATTGTGTGGCTAAGACCACAGGCCCTATCATCTAGGATTTCGCCGTTTTCCACCATAGGCAGTACTCACACAGTAATAAAATGAAAATACAACACATGAAAAATACTAAACCAATTTAGAAAACTAGAGTAAACTTTAATAGACAAATGATACCAAAACAACTAAAATCCAATAAATAGAACAGGAGATATGGTTTTTCAAAGTTTGAAATAGAACTAACGGCAAAAAAGATCAAAGCACCAACTGTGGTTATCTTGTCACGCTAGCCTGAATTAGAGTCAAATGTTAAGGATGACTGAGATGATGTGCAGATTGGATTCAGGTTCTAGGCTGATCCTGGTGGAAAATGTACCTTCAGGAGAAATTTTGAAGGAAAAAAATGGTCTCCAATGAGTCGTCACCGGGGAAAGCTACTAGTTGGCTCTGAAGCGGGGCTAAATGACAGGGGGTTGCTGTAGAGTGGGGTCCCAGGGAAGACATTGACAAAGGGGGGAAAGCTCCAAGAGGGCAAAGTTCAAAGTCTGCCAGTGAAAGCCTCAATGTCGACAGGTTGCTACTTGACATCTGAAGCCCTCTATATTTGGAATTGGAAACTTTTCTTGGTTGGGCAAACCAGCATGCTAAAGCAGACCTGCAATTCGATGGCTGTGGCTATAACAGTGATCCCATTCTCCTTCAGTTCTCTAGGCAGAAACATGGCAAAAAGGTTTCTATGTTCCAGCTTTTGATGACATTCCAGCCTCAAGCACACACTGAATTAAATGTCAGAGCACACAAATGTATTACAGCGTACTTGCTTTCACGTCGCAGAGGGACATACAGTCCAGTACAGGGAGGATTTCTCTGGATTTAGAGGATACCTGGCAACTTGTGAAATTTAACAGACTTGTGATATATAAGATAAGGACATCAGTTTTAGATAGTGGCGATGCAAATGTATTGGGTCCTGATAGATTTGATTAATCACGGTGTGTTTTGCTGGACTCATGGTATAGGTGTAAAAGCTGGAAATTATCCGTACTTGCTTGCAGTTGGAGATTAATTTACCGATTTTAGACTTCTATGCAATGACTTGCAAGGATTCTCATAGTGCTTCGGCACTATAAATGTGAATTCTTCTACACTGGTTGCAAACATATGTAATTATGCCATGTACCACTATGATAATGTATCGCTCTATAATGTCTGGCTGATTGTTATGTAAAATCAATAAAAAAAATAAAAAAATAAAAATAGATAGTGGTGATGCTTATGAAGATTTTTATTGATTGCATCCGGGATGCAAGTACAATCGTGACTGAGGTGAATCCAGCACTTAGTCGTCATTGAACATACAGCCCTGAGGAAGTTGTGGGGCACACCTCAATACAGCAAATTATGTATTAGCTCTAAGACTAAAAATGAAGAAATAAAAAGGCCCAACAAAATATAAATTGTGTTATAGAATATGAGTTTGTGTTCTCTGACATTTAATTCGGTGCATGCTTGAGGCTGGAATGTTATGTATTTGTAATCTTTGATCATAAAATTTCAGGGAGTTGGGTGAATTTCCCTACTTTTTAGAGCACTGCAACCTTGATCAGAATACGTTAAACATGTGTGGGATTGTTGAGGAGCGCCAGAACCCTATCAAATCACCCTTGACGAGCTTATGATGTGTGGGCAGGAGACGCACACTCTAACACCAGCCAAGGGTTCATGACTTGGGGGTTCACCACTTGGGGGTTAGGATTCACTCAAACAGAGGCCGGCAACAGGATCCAGGGCGTGTCCAGTTGGTACTTGTCAGCTGGACTGTTGCAGGGAGAGAGGCATCTGGAAGCTTGTTGAGGCTCTGTAGCTCAAACAGAAGGTCATTTTGAGTAACTTCTTACTAACCATGCCACATCAGTTTGTTTTTCTTGCAGTTCACGTCCTACGTGTGACACGTATACACAGACATGGATCCTGTGCTTACTTTCCCATAGGTCTCAAGATACACCATGCTGACAAGCCCATAACATGGCAAAGCTCTCTGGGGTTGCTTGCGGTCCCTTCTGGAGGCGACATTTCCTGGCAGGCTGGGAAGGATTACTCCCATAAGGAACAAGATCAGTAATGATTTGCATAAGCCACATGGGCCTTTGTCTAGGGTGGCATGGTGGGTGATAAATGATGGACTGGAAAGTGACCCAAGAGAACATCAGAAGCAGGGAATAATTCAAGCATTTCATCCCTCACCTTGTTGTTGTTGCAGCTAACACCCTAAGTCCAACAGTTATGCCCAGACATAGGTCCCTAGCTATGTGTGCCCTCGTAGCCAAGCTACACCCTACTGAGGATCCCAAAACGTGTCGAAACCAGTTTGGGATTGCTTGTGGTCTCTTCCGGAAGGGGCCTCGCCTGGCAGTTTCGGATGGATTGTCCCCATGATGAGCAGGATCTGTGCTGATTTGCATAAGGCAGGCCTTTGTCTAGAGTGGCAAGCTGAGCAAACAACAATGGATTGGAATTTAGCCTGAGCAATTGCCAGTAGCTGTGATTAGTTCAAGTTTTCCATCCATCACTTTGGCAACTTATGCGACCAACCTACTATTTTGCGTTATGCTCCATATTTTTCGTTACCCAAAGTTTTCAAACCTATGTTGCTTATCGCACATCGTGAGAATTGCGTTAGCATCCAGAGGGCCTCGCATTAAGTTTTGCCTCCTGGCCTCAAACTAACTTTTGACGAGTTTGACCTCACGCAGAGGCCCGGCTATCATTAATGCAGCAAGTGCAGCGGCAATAGGGTCAGGGCTGTGATCTGTACCCAAAGTATTGATGCCTTTTGCTACTGAACCAGTGTACAGGAGACCTATTTTTCTTGTTGCATTAGGACCTGTAGCAACTTACTTTGCCAATTAGCTAATTTTCTTAAGCAGTCACTGCTGAGACCTATGTGTGAAGTTCAAGATGGAGCGTTGCACTCATACAGGACTGACTTAGCATTTTGAAGTAGATAAAGTACCAATTTTTTCATTTGAGTACAAATAATCATCCAAAAAATGCTTTTGTGCAAAGCACTTGTGGTGAAGGCTCTGAGCACATTACAAATTATTAAACAAAAAAGAGCTGTTATTTCAGTTTTTTATATTCTAAAGGGATATTTAACACCCTTTCAAATAGGATCTGGCACCTGCTGTGTTAGAGGCATTTATTGCGATGTTTTGTCCTTTTTTTTCATGAAATGTGAAAACAAGCCGTCTGCTCTCCATCCTTTCTATATTTTATCTGCTCTGGCTGGGCGGCGAGCCTCTCGTCTTTTTAATTGAAAACAAGCCATTATCCACTGCTAAGGACGTGCTGATGATGTCAGATGCCTGGCTTTCTCAATCATAAAAATCAAAACCATCAGTTTGTCTGACAGCCATTCCACAACCAGCAATTGTGCGCAAAACGAATCAGTTTTTTTAGATGTAGTTTTCCTTCACCCACAGTGGACTGAAGAGACCCCAGGGGCCGAATGTTTTTTTGTCCTGCCTCACAAACTAAAAATCAATGTGCCTCGTAATCATGTCTGAAATTGTAGCTCTTTGCTAATAATTATATGAGGCGACTGGCACAGGAATCAGGGTGCTTCACGTTCATGGGAGTCTGCAGCACGTGCAGTGCACAAAGGAGTGCCAAATTGATGAAAGATGGAGTGAGCTTTACTCCTGATCTGTTGGTGTTGAAATGCAGAGTGGGACTGGGGGCACTGACGGGGTGGCGGGGAGGCCAGCAAAATAAAATTGTAGTAAGTAGTGACCTAGATAACTAAAAAAGAGGCCCATGTTTCAAAATTTGGGCAGTTTTGAACTTGTAATGACATGCTGTATGCAGTGGCGGCTGGCACTGCACGGGGGTGGTGAGGAGGAGAAGCAGGGGTGGGGGGGGATAGGGGGTGAATGCAAAATTAAAAACGTACCTCCTGTCCTCGTTGTCCTAGTCAGTCTCTCCACTCCTTCCTCTGATCAGAACAGGAAGCCCACCGGAAACACCCAGGCTCACCTTAGCTAATCACAATGCTACAATGCAGCATGGTGATTGGTCTGAGCGCCGTGGCTTAGTACTCGGATGGGAAATGGGGGCCTGGACATGTTCTCCACCCAGGCTGTAATGCAGCATCTGTGGAGAGTATGCTATGTGCACATGAGTGTTTGGCCGGCCCGAGACTGCCGGCCAAACATTCATGCGCACGGAGGGAGTGAAAAACGCTCCTCCCCTCCCCTGCTCCTTCAGCAGAGCAGCCCCGCCTCGCCTTGCTTCCCAAAGCTGCTGCGCACGCTACAATTTTCTTTAATGATAATAACATTGAGTTATTATCATTTTATTTTTCTTACACTGCTGAAAATTGCCAGCAGTCTCACTTGCGCTGAAACATATAGCTGTCTGTGACTTTAATCCTTATCATTGTGTCTCTAGGCTTTCGTGAGAGACAGGTAAACACATGAATGTTGCTAGTATAGGTTGTCTTTCACCAAAAAATAGCTTTGGATTCATGGATCAGAGTACCAGTTGCATAAGAAAAACAGAAAGTAACAGTTATATGCTCGGTCACTTGTGGTCACTATCAAAATGCATAAAACAGAAGACTGGGAGTTAAAGGACTCAACACAGGCCCTTGGGGAAGGGATGATAAAAAAGAAAGCAAAGCACAAATGTATGTTGCTACCCTCCATCGTATAATATCAACTTCTGATTAGTTCATTCTCTTCCTCGGTGACTCGTGCTGGACATGTTAAGATATGACAGTCACCATTTTTGAACCACATCACTTTCCATGTGGGAAAACTACTATGGAGAGTAAGCAAAAGTCAAAACAGCGGTCTCTTTTAAGACATAATTGGGTGTATTCAATAGGAAAATGGCACAGCGCTGCATCAAATTTTGCAGTGCTGCGCTGTGTCATTTAAAGAAAGAAGGAATGATCCGTATTCACAAGAATGAGGCACAACCCTGTGTTTTCTCTTGTGCTGATGCTAAAAAGAGCTGCCTAGCACCAACACAGGCACCCTTGCACTATAGTGAAAGGGTGCCTGCGTGGCAGGGAGTCATCCCTGCAATGCAGGCTCCCTTGCACCTTAAAGTAAGGGAGTCTGTGTTGCAGGGAATGATTGTTTATGTGCAGGAAGGGACACCTTCCTGCACATAGAAATCTTTCAATACAATTTGATCTTTCTATGTGTGCTGCAGAATGATGCACAAATACAAAGAGCAAAAAGGAAGAGAAATTAAAGTATGTCTCCTCATTGTGCCAATCTAACACCTGCTTTTGAATGACGTCGTTTTTTGGGCTGTCTCAGATTTACACAACCTTGTAAGTCTGGGAAAGCATCAAAAAGCAGTGGGTTTTGTGGTGGAACGCCCACAGCAACACTCATTGCACGCCCCTTTCATGCAGAAATTTGTGTGAAAGGGTACCGTATTTACAAAGTGGTGTTAAGCCATTCAAAGTGGCTTAGCCCCGCCTTGTGAATATGGTGCAGAGCATTGTGCCACCAGAACGTCAACATTGTTTTCCCGTGGCGCAATCCCCTTGCAAATATGCCCAAAGTTGGGTGAGGATGTTGCTCTAAAGTATGTGTATATGAACTTGTAGTATGTTGTGTTTGTCAGTGTCTTGTATTTTATTGATCAAGAAATGACATGCCATTCTGGAAACAAATGACTTCCCAAATAGGGATGCTATTATGTTTGGTTGAGAAAAGTCAAGTTGTGGTATCCTAGTAAAGGTGCTATGTTGTGGGAGGACAGGATGATAAACAGTGCACCTTGGAGCACCTAAGTAAAAAATAGGAGGTAGTTGTCACATGGCACCACCGTTGCGCTCTGGATCCAACAGGAGTGATGCACTCCTATGTCTCTCATTACCTCTACCAATGACCGATGGAGCAAGAATACGAGGGCCAGTTGTAGAATCGAGAAATGACTATGTGATAAGAAAGAAAACAGAGACCCTGGATGCCAACATCCAGCTCGTCAGTGCTGCTGGGCACTAATTTCAGGATGGTGAAATGGGTATCTAAAGACAATGAGGGACACCTTAGTGATCTGTCATGCAGATCAGCATCTGACTGTAACAGTGAACAGATCTGTTTTAGGTGTATCTCTGTAAATTACTTCTCCATGATCTGATCAGAAATGTAGTATTCCTAAAACTAAAATGTCAAACAGATGAAAACCTTGGATGTATGTGCATTTATGCTTCTCCTGAAGGGGAGGTAACTATCCCAAAGCTGTATGACTACACTCTCCAAGGGGGTGAGTTTAGATTGTATGTGACTCTCTTCCCACTGCATAAGGTAAGTAACAACCATTAACATTTTGTTGTGCTTTATTCTAGAAATTATTATTTTACTGACTTAAACTCTGAATATCTTGCACATGATATATGCATATTATGTGAGCATTATTACTGTTGCGTCACAGGACGTAACCCCAAGTGCAAGAAATATTCTTTACAGTTTTAGGAAAGTTCAGAGTTCAAAGTTAAACATTCAAAGTGGTTAAAAGTTCACTTTCACAGTACAACTCAAATCTCAGGACACTTCACATAGGTCTTTGCAAACTAAACCCCTACTCAGCTGCTGCAACATTGTTTCACCACTACTTAGCAATAATTCAATAAACCACTAGGTAGGAAAGTTATAGCAGATCTCCAAGATGGTTGACACGTTTCCAAAATTTGTGAGAGTTCAAGGAATGTTGGGAAATGTAGTTTATTGCCTGGATGTGTCTTGTAGCACGTTCTCCCACCAGACACTCCCAACACTCACTGAAGAGCATCGCTCCTTCCCTAAGCCTTGATGGACTTAATGAGAATGGGTTTGGAGTATCACCCACCGAGGCTACCAAGTCTTAAATGGCAAGCCGTACCCCCTGAACGGCTCGCTGCCAATAGCCAGTAGTTATGAAATATTGTCCATCACAGTCACCATAGTATGCTCTGCATATGTACCATGATATACATATAGAGCTAAGTTAGCAGTGTGGTAACCACTCCAGCCACAAGCAGCCACAATGGTGCAGGGAGCCCCCCGCGGTGACCCCGCTGAGGGCTGAACAGTGTTTTCTGCTACTCTGACATTTTAGTCATAGGCTGCAGGCTATGGGGCTGCTTTCAGAGCTGGATGGGCTTTATGACCCAACCATGGAAGTGCCAGTGGCCCCATTCAGGTCAAGTCCACCTTCACTGTGGAGCTGGTTGAACATTTTCCCAGGGTTTTCTCTGGCTTCCAGTCCAGCCCTCCCTCTTGTAAGACAAGGTCTTGGAATATCTGCCACAGCTCTGGTCTGAGTGAAATGGTATTGATCCCTAACAAAACTGTGCACGGGTGCACCCACCATTTTGATTTACGATATTTTGAATATGGTCAGGAAATATTAAGAACACCAACCTCATGTAAATTGCATTTTAATAATTCTTTATTGAAATTATATTGTACATGCAGGATTTTACTCAAATTATACATTCCATGGGGGTTAGAGGAGGATGTGGCGCAGCAGGCAGAGTTGCTGGCTCAGGAGCTGGGGATCCGGGTTTGACTGCTGGCATCGGTGTAACACCCTGTGATTCTGGGCAAATCCCTTAATCTCACTGTGCCCATGGACATTCCCTGGATGCTCTTATGGGTGATAAACTGTGTTATATTAATCTACAAACTTACTAACTTACATTTCCATGTTTAGAGTGCTCCATTCAACCATCCCTCCCACAGTTTCTCATTTCAGAACAATTAAAAATATTAATTGACCTCCTGATTGACTGCAAAAGGTCTTGATTATGAATCTTATTCTATGTGATTTCAACCACATCTGTCCATAACATGGCTCTGCTCTTCTCATCAAGCCTTCATTCACAGCACACAAAGTTGCAAAGCCAGGTTGGGTGGTCACTCATTTTGCCATTGGGCGGCACTTCAATGGAATTCCTTACCTTTGAAAATGCGTGTTATGGAGGATCTCCTTGTGTTTCGTGGGCATCTGAAAACTTGGCTGATCCCTCTTCAGGGGCATTGCACATTCAGAGTCTCTAACGTTGGTTCTAGTGCCAGGATGTCCCTTTGGGGATGATATGTATACTTAATAATTAAAAGAAATATATTATGCACTTGTGAAGGCCTTATGTATCTTTTTGTTAAGTCCATCATCATTCTAAAGTGTGTTGCCTAGTACGCCTACACGTCTGTTTCTAGTAGAAAACTACACCATACAGTACAAAATGTGTCCATTTGGTTGTTTAGATGGTAAACAACCTGTCCATAAGATGCTGTTTTATATAACTTGTGCAGCCAAGTCTCTACTTCTGAGCTGGGAGTAGCTCTCCAAATCCTTAGGATACTTATTTTTGCATTTGATTGAGTGTTTTGGAGTAGATCACTGGCTATGCCATTAAAAGTTTTGTATTTAGAATTTAAAGTTGCATAGATCAATCCTTTTATGAGCATTTGGTCTTTATTGTGTCTTTGATAAAAATGAAATGACCCTTCAGTCTTCGCAGGTTATATGAATTCTGATGGGTAGTGCTTATCTTATTAATATAGCCAGCCCACCTTACAATATGATCTGAAAATAAGTAAGCCTGGGCAGAGTTCACAGAGTTCTGCGAAGCGGAACTCCGCAAAGTGCAAAAAAACTCTGCCACGCTAGAAAAATGCCACTCGCTGTAATTTTCAGCACCGGGTGTTTGTCCGCACTGTCAAATTATTGGGGATGGCTCCATGCAAAGAGCAAGCAGGCACTGCTTCCTTTCTGCTGCTCGAGTAAATAATCTAATTGAGTGGCAGCTTTCTCAAAGCAAACGTACGGTTTCTCAATGCGAGTGGTCGTGAGCATACGCGACCACTCGCATTGAGAAATCTGGTCACCCGCATTGAGAAATCTCACCGGGAGGATGATTCCCCTCGCTCGCCAAATATACGTTGATGAGCGCGAATGAGGAAAAATCTTGCCGGGTGCTGTATTCTCCTCCCTCGCCAACTTGATACTGATGAGCGTGAGGAAAACTCCTCAAACTCTGTGAGCAGAGTGGAGTTCACCGCCCAGGCTTAAAAAAAAGTCACTATCGTCTCATGTATTGTGTGTGCTGGAATGGTATTCTTTTCCCACCAAGTCTTTTCTGAGTTTATGACTTTCTACATCTGCTATATAGGTGTCTTGGATGATAGTTACATCCGAGTTAAGTTTATGAGGAATAGTGACAATCTTCTTACTTATGATAAATTAGGTAAGTCCGTTTACATTGAGTAAGATCACAGGAGGATTATGTGAAGGATTCATGTCAAGATTCAATGATGTGTCACTAAGTAATGTGTCTCTCTGTTCTGTTAGAGTTAATCATGACAAGGTTGCATGTTATAGGCAGGTCATGCTGGTGCAAATGACAGTATGGTCATGGGTGGTATGATCTAGGTAGTGCAGGGGATTGACTAATTATAAATAGGCCTTAATACTGTCACAAGTATAGAATGTGTGAAATGGAGTAATCTGAGATGCAAACGTGTATGTGTTACAATTCTGAAGTGGTATGTTTTTTGATTAAGAGGCCTAATAGACCTAATTACTGATGTGGTAGGAATTATACTTTAATTAGGTACCCTTCGCTTTAGGATATCACCTACTGTCCTCAGGGTCGATGATAGGTGCCCAGTATTACTTATGAACCAGGGCGGCCTGGTATAGTAAGACTGCATGAGAGTATTCCGTATTAACTTGTGTTACTGACTTAAGTTGGCTGCACATTGGCAGGGGAAGAGTAGGAGCAAGAGTTGGTCATTCCTGTGTCAGAGCATATTTGAGGGGTTTAGAGATTTGGGTAGACTAGCATCCCTACTACAGCCTGTCGGAGTTATTGAGACCCCAGCATTCCATTCTGTATTGTATCTAGGGAGTAAAATATCTCTCAAAGTTTTAAGTCCAAATGATGTGGCTTCATATTCAATGACATGTGGCAATTATTGGATTTACTCAATGCTGGCTAGGCTTATGACAGAGTAACAAAATGATATGATATAACATATATAGCTAGTAACGTCTTATCTGTGGAACAAAAGTGTACTGGGTCCCTCATTAGGATTTCAACGACGATCTCGATTTGTCCCACATGGAATGTTGCATAGACAGGAATATGGATTGTGGCATAGTGGCTCATTGTCTGGTTACTTCTTTCATTCTTTCACTTTCCTTCATTTGCAGTTCTGCATGGGTTGCCTCGTAGATTGGGTGAGGTCTTCCTGTGTCTTGAAAATGTCCATTTCAACTTTAACATGGGAAATCAGTAGGTCTTGCAGTTGACTGGGGTTCATTATATTCTGTTGTTCTGTAGTCGTGAGTTATCGGCACAATTGGTCGAACATAGTTCCTGGATACATTGGGTCAAAAAAGTGATCATGTTGTTGCTTTCCATCTTTTCTGGAATCCTGGAGAAGCAGAGGTTGTCCCAGTGATTGTTGCCCTCTGATTCTGTAATCTTCTTCTGCATGTACTAATTGACGTGCTCCCAATCAAGGGAGATTGTGAGTTTCTGTTCATCATGGAGTAATCTGTCTTGTGCCTTCAGTAGGAGAGTGTAAACAAATGCATTGTCATTATGTCTTCCACTGTTGTCATTGAAGTTCTCAGAGCCATTAACTCCTTCAGGATGTCTAATGAGTATCTTCTTGATACACTGCACCTTCTTTTGTGGTTGATTGTGAGGGTTTCCCTGACACCACTTCAGTAAATAGTCATTTTTGAGCAAATTTGGACATTTGATCTTCAAGGCCCAGGTACGTCAACACCACCGCTGCCAACTCTTACAAAAATCACACTTCTCTGGTGGTGCAGCCAACTGAGCTGTGGTTCCTGACATTTGAGTCCCCTAAGAGGCATTTTCCACCATGTATGGTAAGTTAGATCTCTCCAAAAAAGGAGGTTTTGCATTCGGTCCCCTCAAACTACTAGGTGCCTGATCAGGGAAGTGTTTTGACAAGAGTCCTGTTCACTGCTGTAGAGTTCAGGACTTGGTCTTGCAGAATTGTGCTAGATTAAAGGTTTACATGCAGTGATGAGTTTTATATCACCTTAATCTAAGATCACTTTGGATAAGGCTGTGTTTAATCATCCATGTTCAATATTCGGGCATCGTATGGCATGTAGGTCCCATCTTGCTTTATTGTAACTGTGTGCTCATATACTATTTTGTATTGTAGCCCTCTCTATAGGAGCCTGGTCAGAGACACTTGCCTAATCCTCTTTTTATGGATGAGACTGGAGCCTAGTTGGTCAGTTTTTATTCACCCAATTGGTGAGCAGAACTCCCTTCATGGCATGGTGTGTCAGGTGCTGGTAGCCACTTTCGGCCCGTCGAGTCCCAGTATTCCGCGCAATTTCTATTGTTGTGTTTGCCGACTGTCTCGCCTTGCCTTTCTCACTACCGGGCTATTCTGAATCTCCAGTGCTGGGGCATCTCTGATGGCTGTTCGGGCTGGGAATCAGTGCTCTCACCCTCTGCTGCATATGGGCCCACCTCTTTTCTTCTTGGGGTGGGCCATTGACCCTTGACCAGCTGGCACTTGCTGAGCTCTAGAAAAACCCTGCAATCTTCTGAGGCTCTTGTTTCCGCCCCCAACGTTATGTAAATAGAAAGAACAAGAAAGAACCAAATAAATAATGAAATCTAAGTAATCACAAAACTGAAATGAAGTGGCTTGTGTAAAAAAAAGAAAATAATTTACAAAAAAGAAATTTTGATTTATGTTGGCACAGCAGGATGTAGCTCATGTATTCATTTATTTGGTCATTTATTTTGGTCACTCTGACAATCTAGCAAATATCACCAAAGTGTTCTTTTGAAGTTAGGAATGTGCATGACTATGCAGGAAAGGAGGTAAATGAAAATATAGACGCAATAAAGTAATAAGGTGATGATAGACTGGCCACAAGTGGTAGACATATAGAGACAACCCTGTGGGATAACTGGCAGGTAGATTAGAGCCTTAATGGAAGTTGCAAAGTCTTGACTACCCTTGAAAATTCCCATTGAATCTCAATCTCTCTTTTGGACTGCGGGAGAGAGTTTCAGATGACAAAGAAGGTGTGCTTCAGCAAAGCTGGATAGCACAATTTTCTATATTCAAGAAACAAATGGAAGAGGGTAGTGAAACATCAACACCCACTTCAAGATAATTTAGAACAGTTCACTTATTTCTAAACTGATCATTAAACATAGTATGCTTTGAAAACTTGCTATATATACCAGAGGCACTTGACTAATTACTTTAGAAGTGCCACAAAACTCCTTAACAAGAAATAAAGCAAGTAGTGTCTATGGAAATTGGCAATTTCAAGTTTTTCAAGAAAACATAGATATTTTTAGCAGTTTATTGTGGCTCACCTACTACAATGTCTGATATTTGAACTTATGATACACGGCAAGTGTAATTCCTGCAAAACTTTGAAGTTTAATAGCCCTAATGCAAACAACACTTTAGAAAGAACATATGACCATACTGATGAAATCTTTATTCCCAATAAGTATTTGGAAATTGTAGACTAACTTTCTGCAAATGGAAAATTATTTTGCAAACTAAGTTATGTACTAATAGGTTGGTTCACAAAATTCCAATTTAAAGTTGGTCACAATTCAAGCTACCTCATGAACAATCATTTGATCGGTATAAAATAGCGACTTACTACGACTGGATGTCATCACTGGGGTGATGGCCTGCTGGGGTCAGTGGGCTACTATGTCTATGTTCACGTTTAAATGAAGTATTTATTTTTTAATAAAGCAGCCTAGTTTCCGAAGAGGAAAGGGGGCTGCATTTTGAAAGATGAGTTTGAAACTACCAACAAACTTTTTCTTTTACATTCACAAAAAGGAAAGAGTCCCAAGGGGACCCCATACCTATTGTGAATGTGTTACCATCCAACTTGGGAGTCTGTAGGTTTTCAAACTTTTTCTACTGGATTCAGTCTCAAAACATTGATACATTCCTGACAAACTGATACTTAGAAGAGATGCCCTAAACATGCCCCTTCCAGATAGCGATTTGGTATGCCATTCTAAACCCATTTTGTGAATTGGTAGCCTGTTACCATTCACAAAATAGGTTTAGAACATAAAAAAGCTACTGTGTTTTCGCGCACTCTGTGATTTTGCACATCTGGCCCATATACCTTTGCCCTGACTATTGTGTTGAATTGAGCTGTTTTTCACCATTAAAAAGAAGTGGGCATTTGGCAGCATAGAAAATAAATATAACAGGGACGAGCCATTTGAAGTTTACCGGTCCAACTTGAAATATCAATGGAACATAATACAATTGAATTTCATCTTAGTAACTAAAATCAAATTGATAAAGGGTCCAGCATTTTACCATTTGGCAATTATGACCATTCATTTCTACAAAATGGCAGATTTTTTAAAATGTATGCAATAACTTTAGTTAGGGATCTGAGCAGATGCAGCTGAATGGGGAGCAGGTGTCCTGTTTCTTTGGGAAATTCTGCATTCTTATTTGCTTTTCAGCAAATACACTCGCAAAGAAAGAGTTTGTTTAGAAGAATTAAAAATCTAGATTTAAGCCCTGATTCCAAGTACGTCGGTCCCAAGACCACCGCACCCGTGGCCACTGCCCGGATCCCTGGTGGGGAAAGTGGTGGGAATGGGGGCAGTGCCAATGCCGGCACGGCCGTTCCTATTCTGACCTGCCTTTCTGCCAACCTTTTCATGGCGGTGACCCCGCCATGTAAAAGTCAGTGGATAGACAGGGAAGGGGACCACACACAGGGGGCCAGGGTGATTTTGCCCATTGGGCAATATGATTGGGGGCACACGTTGTGTCCCCCTATGCCTGCTCTGTCGCATGCACACTGTGTGCTGTGCACTACATGGTGCATGGCAACAGTGCGTGCACGGCAGTGGTGCAGGCACTGCAGTGTGGTGACACTGCCTTTAACCTCACTCTATGAGCTGAAGCATGCCACCAGCGCAAGACTTTCACCAGACCACCGCTGGTCTAGTGGTAAACTCAAAATGCAGCAGTCGGGATGCCGGCAGCATGGAAGCATTCTCCCTACCGCTGAAGCTGCGGCATTGCAGTCCAACTGCCAAGGTCATCAGCAAGCTCTTAGTTTTACTCATATTATTGTGAATCAGAGGGTATTTTAAAAACTGTCTTCATTCTGTCACATTGGCTTATTTAGAAGTTAAAAACGGAGAAAAATTCAATTGATAATAAGAAATGTGCTACTATTCTGTATTCCAACGGTTCTCTTGAAAAAAATAATATCCCACTTATATTACTGTCCCACTCACCTGCAACATGATAGCCCCCAAAAGGCAACATGAAGACATCAAGTTATTCCAATGAAAAAATAACCATTTCTTCTATGTGGGTCGTGGAGGTGTTTGGGTCTAGGATTGGCCACCACCAAGGGAGACGTATAAATCTTAAAAATGTCTAGAAACTAGTCCAGGGTGATGTGACTGGCATGGATCCCACAACATGTTCTTATCTAGAACCTCAAACTTTGGCTATGATCATCCGTTTTACTCACATACTATGAGACACATTTTTGGAATCTGTGGGGATCCACAGAACTACCCAGCATTCCTACACTTCTCCTGATAAAAACAGGATACCGCTTATGTGGATGGACCATCAGCCATGATACTATAGGTCCCAAAACGCAATTTAGAGACATTACATTTCCACCATAAAAATTTACCCATTTTGGCCATGTGGGTTGCTTTGTATTTGGGCAAGGCTCAGCCTCCACACTAAAAACCAAGTGTAGTCCAGCGTCATGTGACTTGAATAGATCCCACTGCCCTGCAAATCTCAAACTTTGTGCAAAATCACTAATTTTCCTCACATTTCAATGAAGACAAGTTTAAACATGTGCAGGAATTCACACAATTCCTACTACTTTGTGTGACCACACATTTCCGGATAGAAATGGTACCCAGTTGTGTGGCAGGGCCCATCACCCACAACAGGAACGGTTCAAACCAGAGACCATGTGTGAACAACATAGACTTCCTATGGTCACAGTTTTCATCCATTCATAACAATACCATAGAAGAATGGCAGAAATAATTGTAAGCTACTATAGATGGTAGGCACAATCCTGCACTCATGGATTTCATTTAGGGGTCTCAGCTGAGACTCCTGGCTTGCCCTTTGTGACTCCAGCCACTGCCTTTGCAACACCTTGCTACAGAGGTGGCAAAATCAGTGCCAGGAGCACAGGGGCAGCTCATCCTTATGGATGTTGGTTGGGGATCCAATGTCCTTCTTTTCAGTCATTTTGTTAATGCACTAATAGTGAATACTATCATATTATTAACTATTAGAGTAATACAAAAATGGAGTACAATTAAATGAAATAAGCCCTTTCTGGCAGCTGAGGTAAGTAAAAATGATTTAGCATATATTTTGTGGGAGAGCTTGTGGGTAATAGTATGCCTATGTTACAGAGCATGTGTTTATGAGTGAATGTGTATGTATGTGTAAGCATATGTGTGTAATTGAAAGTAAAGGTCAAATTACATGTGATATTGCTTCCGCTACCCCTAAGCCACTCTTTCAATGATATATACCATCTAGACAGCTGCGTTCTGCTGTTAAAAAATGTGTTGGTTGTTCCTAGGTTTTGGAAGGCACGATGGGGATGGAGCGCATGTGCTGTGGCTCCTTCTAAGCTTTGGAATGCTCTCCCTTACCCCATATCCTGCCTGGAAGCTGATTTTCTTTTCCATAAGCCGCATTAGCGCCTTGACGCCTTCGGGCATTTGTTCATGCTTTATAAATTGCCAAATCAAATCAATTAAAATCTGGCATTTTGGCAAATTGATGTCCATGCCTACACTCTGCGATTTCATTGAAATTCTACAAAAAGAACATTACTATCAAGAACTTAGAACAAAGCAATCCAAAACTATCTAAACGAATAAAACAAAAGCACAACATACTAAGTCATAAAGCACATCTCTATCAGGAACTCCGAGGCTTTGACTATCTTAACACTGTTGCACTAAAAGAATGCTGTCCAAGTAAAACAAAGGGGCTCATTACGATGGCGGGTGGACATCAGTCCACCCGTCATTGTTGCGGTGCTGGGACCGCCTGCCAGACATGCTGCGGTCCCACCACACATATTAGGATGTGCCCGCCATACTGGCAGGCGCATCCTGGGCTTTTAACATTGCAGACGGTGCTGCTGGCTGCAGCGCCATACACAATGTTAAAAGTGCTTGCACTGCATTTCCCTGCACTACGTGGCAGGCACCTTGAGATGCCTGCCACATTGTGCATGGAAATGCAGGGGGGTACCATGTGTACCCCCCCCCAGTGCACCCACACACACACAGAGGGGGCCCGCAACAGGCCCCCAAATCCAGCCTCCGCCTGTCTCATCCCGCCACAAAAAGACAGGCGGAAAGGGATTCTTTGACAGGCACCGCCACAATGCTGCCTTGTGTCCTGGTTCTGCAAGGTGGGCGGAAAAGGACCGCCTTGCGGAACAGTGGCGGACGGTATTTCCATCCACCGCGGACACATTGGGATTCGCACCGCCAACGTAATTTGGCGGTGATAATTTCCTGTGTGATGGCGGAAGGACCGCTACCGCCGGCCCGGCGGTCCTTCCGCCTTCATAATGAGCCCCTTAGTCTTTAAAAATATATTTTTTTCAATTCAAACACAGAGCAGTGTTTTATATTACTTACGGAATATTCGATCTTTTCCTCAACTCAAATTATAAAGTGACATACAAACGAAAAAAAACGTGCTCTGTCTAAAGAAAACCCTTAAATAAATCTAAACTCAGAGAAACCACCAGACAAATGTTTTGTTATTCTATGATACATGCTGTAAATACACTGTAACTCAAACACAAATTCGGTAATCACACTTAATACCTCAACTTGCTTACTTACAATACATTTAACTTACACTTCAAATAAAAATGTAAAAATATACAGAACACATTGCATTTTAATGGAACATAAACAAAGAAATCCTCCTGAAAAATTATTACATTAAAATGTGCTTTTTGAATTTTGTAGCAGAATGCCTTCTCCAATGATCTTTGACTGTTATAAATCGACACATAGAAATCTAAAAAAGGGCACACATTTATAGTCTCACAGAAAGTGTACAATCTACAGGAAAGAAGAAATCTTTAGGTAAAGCCTAAATATCCCATAAATACCCCAAAAAGACTGAATTAAATAAAAGAGTTAGTTATAATGCATGTATTTTGAAAAGTTCATTTAAAACACATCTCAAAAATAAAAATTAGGATACAAGGAATAAAAACATTGGGCCATTTTATCAAGACCGACGATAACATTATCGCCGCTTTAGCGGCAGGAAACTGCCGCTAAAGCGGCGGTAAAGGGCTTGATAATATGCCCTTGTGAATTCCCATAGAAGCCCAGGTTCTGATGTGAACATGGGCTTCTATGGGAATTCACAAGGGCATATTATCAAGCCCCTTATCGCCGCTTTAGCAGCAGTTTCCTGCCGCTAAAGCGGCGATAATGTTATCGCCGGTCTTGATAATATGGCCCACTGATTGGAGTCTATGGGGCATATCAACAAGCAGGCGATAAAAAATTATCGCCGCTTTTGCAGTCATTTTCGGCCGAAAAGCAGCGATAATTTTATCGCCTAATCAGCAAAGTCACGCTAACGCGTGAAACCTTGCTTTAGCGTCAGGATTCCTAACGCCCAGCTTTGCATCTCTAATGAGATACAAAGTGGGCGTTCCTGACCTGGCATGACAGGAGAAATGTCGCTAAGCGACATTTCTCCTATCAGCAAGCCTAACGCTATGAAGCATAGCATCAGGAAAAGTAGCGATAACCCCTGTTATCGCTACTTTCCTTACGCCTGCTTCAGGACTGACTTAGCCATGATATCCTATGGAAGGAGGATATCATGGCTAAGTTTGCCTGTCCCTATCAACAAGGTAACGTGAGATTATCGCTGGGTTTCCAGCGATAATCTCACGTTAGGCAGTTAGGGTGAGGATTTTTATTGCTGATGAGATAAGCGTTGCTAATAGCACGCTATCTCAGCGATAAAAATCGGCGCCAGCCGGCGATAATTATCCGAGCGCTAAGTGCGCTCAGCGATAATTATCGCCGGTTGTTGTTGATATGCCCCATGATCTTTCATCAAAAAAGCAGCAAAGGCATGCTCACTGCCACCTGAAACATACACCTTAACAAACAAAAAAAAAACTTACAGCAACGTTATAAAAAATGTACACATGCATTAAAACAGTTACATACATTAACTATCTCCTTAACTAACACTTGAAAGCAGGTGATCACAAAATAACCAGCAGTCAACCGAGCTAACTACTTTGAAGTAAAACAATCATTAAACACCTTACCTAACTGTAAACCTCCAATCCTAAACCTTAACTGGCCATTAGGACCTCAGCTAAAATCAATCTTACTGTTCAGAAGAGCCACAGTCTGACCTCCGTTAAATCCTCAGATCTCCGCAGAATCAAAAGAAAAAGGAAAATCTCCAATATTATGAAACTGGTGAACAAAATGGCAGATTATTTGAAAGTAAAAAGAAATACTACTTTGTATACGAAAAAATGAAAAAATATTATTATGCATGGCTGTCACAGAGAGCCATTAGCGTGAATGACAGGATTCTAAATCCAGTAATTTAATTCTAGGACATAGCAAAAGTGGGAAGTAGAAATTGTAAATACCTGCTAGTATCTCATAACAGAATTTAAGGCTGCTCTGACCGGGCTCTCTTAGAGTCTGTCAGAGCAGTCCATGAAAGCTGGAGGCACTCTTTCTGGTGCAAAGGGAAGGAAAGGCAGAGACAGTAGCGTGGTGGGTGGTAGGAGGTCATGTATTTTGTTTTTACATGTGGGAAGAGAAAACATTCTATATGACTCCCCACTTCTCGGCCCTTGCAGAGCAGTTGAAAAAAGCGGCAGATGATGTTGGGGGATATACATTCCATACAATTAAAGATGGGAAAAAAGAGAGTTATGGTGTTGTTGATTAATAACACAGGGTTTTGAGTGACATCGTTAACAACTCGAGCTTCGCTCTCATCTAATTCATGTCACCTAGAATCCTTAAGTGAAAAACATCTCATAAATCAATGTTAGCCATCTATAATTCTGTATATTGTAAGTTAAAAAAGTTAAAAATGGTGTAACTTTATATGACATATCACATTCATTATTAGATTAGTTATATGTACATTTTAAATAGTAAACCTCCTAATACATTATTATTGATGATACAAAAAATTTACTTTTTGGAAACATTCCTAAAAATAGCTATCATTATGTTTAAAAAAATTCATGAAAATATTAACTTGTATTATAGAAAGGAATGTCCAGTTTTTCAATTATTGAAGAGATTTAAACCATTTATTACATTGTTTTCTAACAGAGAAAACTTACACTTTTTATATTTTAAAAAACATATATTTGTTCTTGTGAATAAATGTTTTGTCAAAATGATGCTGTTAGTGCTTATTTTTTAATATCTGAAACACTTAAGATGCATAACTTAGCTAAATTTGTAATGCTTTTAAATTTAAATTTTTTGCTTATAGAGTATTAAATTATAGAAAAAGTTCCGTCTATGAAAGTATTAGATTGAATTTTAGGTATTTACTATTTAAAGGACGATTGTACATTTCTAAAGATAGCTATATAATGTAAGTGATATGGAAGTTAAATATTCTACCTCTAAAATTAACAAACCTTGTTTTAATAAAATAGGTAAATTTTAATGTACATTTAGGGCCCTATTTCGACTTTGGCTGTGCTGGAGCTGCCTGCCACGCCAGCATCCTGCTCCTGCACTGCCAAAGCCATAATTATACCGCCCGCCACAAACAAAGAGGGAACAATGAGTTATCCATATTGTAATCTCCAATATTTTGGTAGTCATCTTTTTTTCAAACCCGCTATTCAGGATCATTTATATTCTTAAGGCAGTTATCAGGATTTGTAAATTAGTAGTGTCTACCCATGTTGACCTGCTCTAGGTTGACTGACAGTTGCCAATCAGAAATATTGAAACCAATCATAAATCCGAAGGGGTCTTTGTAGTGGTTAGAACCAGTAGCGGCTCGTAGTGGGAGTGCTGCGGGGTGGTGGGGTGAGGCAGGGGCTGGGCAGGGTGGTTTTTTTGTAAACTCCGGCATACGGCCAACCGGAGGTAAGTGCATGAATAAATAATCAAATAAATAAAACGAATTACATTGCATTACAGCGCGCGCAATGTAATTTTTAATTTTTTTTATTTATGTACTTATCTCCGGTCAGCTGTATGCCGGAGTTTACTACCCCCCACCCTGCCCCTCCCCCACCCCACAGCACTCCCACTACGAGCCACGACTGGTTAGAACCTACATACCTACTGATGGCAGACCATTCACACCTATAATGCACAGCCCCTTGCCTCCACAGTCTTTTTTAAGGAAACTGAATATATGCAGTTTTCTTGTGTTTGGTGACAGAATCTGTCCTTTCTTCCAGTTCACCTGTAAAATAAATAGAAACATTTGATTTGTTTCCAGTCCCCTCTGTTGACACACTAAAAGAAAAGATTGATGATCTCCATTTCTTGGAGAAATCTAGCCCATCCTTAGTTATAAACTGCCAAGCAAATTGTAATCTTACATTTATCAGAGGTAAAGGTAACAAAAGGAAAAGTCAACGGTTAATTGGGTGAAACTACTATTTGGAGAAAATACACTTAAACACTATCTTCAGAACCTATTTTTTCAAATCATGCAACAGTCTGAAAATAATGTTGATGGATGTTCATTATGTAGAAGTCAGGAAAAGCATTGTACTTATTGGTAACTTCCTCGGACAGTTAGGTGCCGATTCCGATCCTGGAAAAAATGTCCCCGTACGATTCGTATCCGGTCTTTTTACCGTACGAATCGTCCAAGTAGCGTACAAACTGCCAAGTACGATTCGTATGGGAAAAAGACCATACGAATCTCATTGGGAAAATTTCCCCACACGTCCTCGGGTCGGAAAATGTGTCCGACACATCCCCGGACGATTTACCGTACGAATTGGAAAAATGAAGTCCGACCGCGCAAGTACGATCCGTCCCGTCCTCCCTATATTCCAACATTATGGAAAAAACACCATACGGACCGAACTCCTTTAGCAACCATGGAGACATCTGCCCTCATATGTACGTACCAAACACCCCCCCTGCCCTCGTATGTACGCGCCAAACACCCCCTCAGTCCCCGTATGTACCCCCCCAGCCCCCGTATGTATGCGCCAAACGCCCCCCCAGCCGTGTATGTACATGCCGAACCCCCACCCGTGTATGTACGGAGCGTACCCCCACCCGTGTATGCATGGAGCGTACCAACACCCCACCAGTGCATGTACGTGCCAAACCCCCACCCGTGTATGTACGGGGCGTACCCCCACCCGTGTATGCATGGAGCGTACCAACACCCCACCAGTGTATGTACGGCGCATACCAACACCCCACCAGTGCATGTATGTGCCGAACACCCACCCGTGTATGTACAGGGCGTACCCCCACCCGTGTATGCATGGAGCGTACCAACACCCCACCAGTGTATGTACGGCGCGTACCAACACCCCACCAGTGCATGTACGCGCCGAACCCCCACCCGTGTATGTACGGGGCGTACCCCCACCCGTGTATGCATGGAGCGTACCAACACCCCACCAGTGTGTGTACGGCGCGTACCAACACCCCACCCGTGTATGTACGCGCCGAACCCCCACCCATGTATGTACGGAGCGTACCCCCACCCATGTATGCATGGAGGGTACCCCCACCCATGTATGTATGGAGTGTACCAACACCCCACCAGTGTATGTACGGCACGTACCAACACCCCACCAGTGTATGTATGGCGCGTACCAACACCCCACCCGTGTATGTACGCGCCGAACCGCCACCCATGTATGTACGGAGCGTACCCCCACCCGTGTACGCATGGAGCGTACCCCCACCCGTGTATGAATGGAGCGTACCAACACCCCACCAGTGTATGTACGGGGTGTACCAACACCCCACCAGTGCATGTACGCACCGTACAAACGCCAAAAACACACGTACTGAACCAGGACAACCAAAAACAACACAAGGAGAGTCAATTCGATTCACACAACACCACAAAACATGTCCAACAAGCCCAAATACACCCCATACACTGACCTGCAACTGCCAAACAGCTAAACAGAGGCCCAAAACACAACCACTCCTTAAAACACACCCACCCAAAGTTCAAACACAGCCACACCCACAAATGGACCAATAAAAAGGCCCAACACACACAAACCATGATCCTTTGCAACAGATCCACTACTGCCACACCACAGAGACAACGCACTGCACCATACTACAGCCATCAATACACCTTACACTTGCACTCCTTCACACAACCACCTTCACAAACACCCCCTCATCACATTCACACACACACACCTGCACAACCACACTCACACACCCACAACCATCCACACCCACACCCCCACAACCATCCACACCCACACCCCACACCATGCCCACTAACAAGAATCCAAAGTTCACAAAGGAGGAGCTGGAGGTCCTTGTCGACGAAATCATCAGAGTCGAGCCACAGCTCTTTGGAACATTGGTCAGACGGACCAGCATATCCGAAAAATCAGCCATGTGGCAGAGGATTGTCGATGCTGTGAATGCTGTTGGGGCCACCAGAAGGACCAGGCATGAGTGCCAAGCCAGGTGGTACGATCTGCGGAGGACGGTCCGCCGCAAAATGACGGACGATCACAACCAGGGGAACATCACTGGAGGAGGGCTGCCCCGCAGACTGGTACAGTACCATCCCTGGGAGGAGAAGGTGATGGCCACGCTGCCGCCGGTGGGTGTAGACGGAGTACAAGGAGTCCCAGACCCTGGTGAGTACACAAACAACTCACCTCACATGGGGGGACGCCATACACAACCAAAATCCCAATCATGCACGCAAACCCCCCCAAAGCCAGCACCGGACACAACCACACTCCAAAAACACACACATGCCACTAGCGCCTCCATGCCCCATGCACCAAGCAAGGCCATGCCAAGTCACAGGCCACACAAAACACCAACACAAGACAGGATGTCCCTGATGCCGGGAGGGTGGGCCCCAAAACTAACACATAGCAACTCGGAACCACACAACAATGCCCTCAGCCCATATGGCCTAGTGCACAGCCATACAAACAGTGTGTCCCCACACAGTACTGCGTTGCCTGCAAATGGTGGCCGTGTTGCAGGATGACATGGGTATGAAGGCACAATTTGCACATAACAGCAGCTAATGAAGACGCATCACTCTGAAAGAGTGTCAGCACACACCGCCACAGCAGCAGCGCAGACTCAGACACTCTGCCCAATGGGTGCCTGGAGATTAGAAACAAACCCACATGAACAAGCCAATGGCCTTTGAAAGACCTGCAAAATGTGTGTGCCCAGGAAGCTGGGCTGAGGTGACAGAGGGTGACACACAGAGGGAGGGAGAGGGGGAGAGAGAGGGAGGGAGACAGAGGGGGACACAGGGAGACAGACAGAGGGAGGGAGGAGGCTGAGAGAGGGAGGGAGAAAGGGAGACAGAGGGAGATGTACAGAGGGAGGAGGGTGACAGAGGGAGGGAGAAAGGGAGACAGAGGGAGACAGACAGAGGGAAGAGGGTGACAGAGGGAGGAAAAAAGGGAGAAAGAGGGAGACGGACAGAGGGAGGAGGTTGACAGAGGGAGACGGACAGAGGGAGGAGGGTGACAGAGGGAGACGGACAGAGGGAGGAGGGTGACAGAGGGAGGGAGAAAGGGAGACAGAGGGAGACCAAATCACCCTTGGGTGGTGTGGCCATGTCCGCTCGTCAGCAGGTGGACTGTGTGCATGTAGACAAGGTTTGGCAGTGTGTGAACCCCCCCTTTTTCCTTTGATAAACACTGGGCCATGTGTCAATCTGTGCACGAGTACATCCGTGCTGCAGGCACAAACCTAACCTTACACCCAGTATACCCACCCACTGTGTTTGTGAGAACCTTGTCACAAATGCTTAAGTTACCTACCTGCATTCTCAAATAGCATGGAAAATACACCATTTTGCCACGTACAGTGCAACACGTAAGGCGGCTCTGCATGGCTTGCTACGCCCGCTCACTACACTGCTGACTGCGTTCCAAAAACATGCATCAACTAAGATTGTGTCACACATAGGTAAAGTGTCGAAAGCTGTGGCCAAGGGACATACCCATGCACAAGTGCACTGCGAGAGGAATGCAAGCCATATCCAACCACCCAGAGGAACTGTGCCAACTCAAAAATGAATGAAACATGGATGTTGCATGTAACACAATTAACATTGTCTCTCTCACACACAGGTCAACGTCGTCGATCTCCCCCCAACACTGGGGGGGAAGACTCACAGGACCAGGCTCTGTGTGAAGAGGACCCCACCGGCAGCGACGACTCTCACCACTCCGTGGATGACCCAGACCAACCTGGCCCCTCTGGTGTCCAACCACCTGCAGCACCTGCGTCAGGTACAACTGTGCCAACTACCACCCCCACTCCTGCCACATCCCAGGACACACCCAGGAGCCCTGCCCGCACACAACAACACAGCCAGTCTGTCCAGGAGGGACAAGGTGCTCCGGGCACCCAGGAGGAGGCAGGCGACACCGCAAATGCCATCCCTCAGGGGTCCCGGAGACCCGATGTGCCCACAACGGCAGGCCAGGTGCAAGTGGGCAGGGGTGGTGGGAGTGGAGGACGGCGGAGGCGCGAACCTGACCAGTTGGCTCAGGAACCGGTAATGTCACACGTCCTGGACACATACCGGCGTGACGCCAGGGGCCTCAGCCAGGTAGTGGAGACCCTCAATGAGATCAAGAACATGCAGGCCGAGCAATATGCCAGTCAACAGCGACACCAAGGACGGATGGAGGCAAGACAGGCTGAGCTCGTGGCAGTGCAAACGGAAATGACACGTGTACTCCGTCGGATTGCCGACAACATGGGCAACCCTCCCTGTGCCACCAGGCGAAGAACATCACCACCCACAGGGAGGGATCAGGAGGAGGAGGATTCATCCGACGGAGCATCCCAAGCATCGTCACGGCCTGCTTCTGAGGGTCCCCGCAGGAAGGTGGGTCATCCACGCAAAAGACCGTGAGAGTCAGCGGAACATCACCATCTCCCAGGTCACCTGGCCTGGCACCTGGCCTTCTGGCCCCAAAGCAGAACATCAGCAAATGACATTCTCTGCCACATGGACTTGCTGGTCACTGTCTGACCAATGTTGACAAAGACTGTGGCAAAGACTCTGATGACTTCCAATGGCAAGGATACCAACTCCCCCAGTGAACTTTGGATTCTACACTCCCGCCAAGCACCTCTTGTCATCCCCCCAAACAAGTACCCCACTACAAATAAATATCTTCACAATCACGAGATGATGCCGTCATTTTGCATTATTCCACTACATGTGTGTGTCGTAAAGTCAAACCATGCCTGAATTCTGAAGTAACTCCAACCATCCATACCCTGGGGTCTGAGTCTGGCACAGGACACACATGGGTCACAATGTATCATCCAATACAGACACGGAGCACCATACCCGTGATAGGCCCAACCAGCTGAGGGGGTGCCCGCACAACTGTGCCCACAGACCTATTTAGAAGAGCAACAGTCATGCGCAGAGGTCAGGGATCATGTGGAGTGTCCTGGGGTGCTACTCCCAGGTATGTGTAGATAGGTGGCAGAACCATGGCCTGCATGCTTGAGTCAGGTGGATGTGGAGAATGGTGGGCCGGGCAAGGTTGGATGCATTGAGATGGCACAATGGGGTCTTGGATCAGAGTGCCACAAGGTTGTGTTGTGCTTGTGGGCTGCATCCTGAGTATGTGCGTGGATTGAGAAGGTCATCCTGCAGCTGGCAGTGATCCATTCCCCCATCTCTGTTGGACGTTGATGTGGCCTGGTAGCCGGATGTAGAAGCAGTGCTGTGCAGATGCACCCTGGATGTGGACAAGTATCATGGGAGTTGTAACGCACATGTCCGTACAGTGCAGGGTAGGATTAGACACGGATGTCGTAGTTGACCTGGGGGATGGTCTCTCTTGCCTTGTGGTGGATGGAACTGGGGATCTTGTGCATAATGCAGGGCCTGCAGCAGCATGCGCCATGTCAAGAAAACAATGCCCCAAGTTGCACACAAAGACAAGGATCTCAGGAAGGAACAATGCAAAAGTTGTCTGTCAAGGAAGGAATGTCTAGTTCAACATGCCACACACACACACAATGGATGCACATGCAGCACAGTGGCCTTCGTGGAGACTGACATGCCACTATACCTATACAGCCATGGACATCATGCACAATACCGATTCTAATCCCTGACAAACAGCTTGCATCTTGCTACTCTACACATAGACTCATATGCACCATCTCTGACAACTATGCCAGACATGCCGCATGCACAGTGGCAACAGACCACCATTGACAGAGATGAGGCACCTTGGAGGCAGAGGGACACCTTTATTAGTCATGTATGTCGGAATGCTAATGCAACTCTGTCAACACATACACAGGTCATGTGGATGAACATGTGGGACCGACACTGGCACCCCCCTTTGCACCACAGATGCGGGAAATCCATAGAACTGGCACACAAGTGACGGGTTACAGCTAAACACCCCCTGCTGCTCACGGAGAGGCTGCTATACACCATTGAGCCTCTAATGGGGAATTCACACACCATGTCAACCCGGTGCAACCCGTATGATTTCGAGGGCAGTGTTACACACATTGATGGCTCCATCACAATCCACAATCCCATTACAGGTGACTGTCACCAAGTCTAACCATCAATTCTGGTGAATTCAGCTCCATGTCATGTGCCCCATGGTGAATCTACATGTATGCTAAGTATCCAAACATGAACAGGAGCAGTGCACACACAATCAAAACAAATACCACACCCAAAAAGCCGTGCTGCATCCCTTACCCTAAGGAGATTTTCAAACTTGTCCGTGCATGTAACGCTGATTCAGCACATGTTGCTGTGTTCATGAGGAGTAGCAGGAGCACAACAATGCCACCAGCAGACAGCATGCGCAAGTACCTGAGGATGAGAGACACACCAAAAGTCAGCCAGAAGAAGCACATCCTCATGCATGTGCATGTACTCGACATGTATAAGGTTGTCAACATGCTAGGTGACAATGATGACTCTGGAAAAACATTTGTCTATTGCACCATCACTCGAGTGACACATCCAAACACACCTCTGACTCACCTTGCAGACATGCAGATGGACACACACATTGCAACACATGCCACACACGGCCCAATGCGTGCACACTCAGACACTGGAACTCACCACTAAGCAAAGAAGTCGCGTATGAGCCGACTCCGGATGTCCTCAACCGCCTCCTCCTCCTCCACATCACTTGCCTCGTGACCAAGCCCTTCATCCTCCACGGGTGGATGGTCCTGCTCATCCGGATCCAGGATGAGTGGCACAGCTTTCTCCACTGCCATGTTGTGCAGCATGCAGCACACGAGGAAGATCTTGCATACCTTCACCGGTGCATATGGGAGTGCGCCACCGGTCTTGTAGAGGCAACGGAATCGGCTCTTCAGGAGGCCAAACGTCCTCTCAATCACTCGCCTGGTCCGCCCATGGGCGTTGTTGTAGCGGTGCTGGGCAGGCGAGCTGGGGTTGCGGAGAGGCGTGATCAGCCATGGCATGTTGGGATAGCCAGCGTCCCCTACATGGAAACTTCATGGACAAAAGTGGGTCAGGAGAAGCTGTAAGACAGGAAGATGATGCTAAATACAGGACTGACAGGGTAAACCCACAAACAATACATGCCCGTTCGTTGCGCAGCTGCAGCATCATTTCAGGCACCCTGCTACGCCTCATGATGTAGGCATCGTGTGCTGATCCTGGAAAACGAACACAGATATGGGAAATCACCATGTTGGCAAGACACACCACAAGGGCATTAATGGAGTGGTAATGCTTGCGGTTCCTATACGCTACCTCCTGTGCCTGTGGTGGTACCAAAGCCACATGTGTTCCATCTATGGACCCAATGACATGGGGCATCCCTCCCAGGGCATAGAACTCACGCTTGACACCTGTCAACTGTTCAGGAGTTGGGAATTTAATGAACTCATCCAGGTGATCCAACATGGCCTCTAAAAAATCATGCAGCACACGGCTGAACATGGTTTGGGACATACCACCAACGTGAGCAATGGTATGTTGGAAGGTACCCGTGGCAAAGAAATGTAGGGCTGCCATCACCTTCATCTTGGGTGTCAGTGCAGTCGGATACCTGTGTAGCGGTAGGAGGTGTGGTGCCAGCCGTGTCGTCAAGTCCTCAATCAAACGTTGTGGGAAGCAGTAGCAGCGTATACAGTCATGTTCCCTCAGGTCAGCCAAGTCCGGAATTGGTCGAGGGAGAGGCGGAGCCCTGCAGTGAATTTGAAGGGACAACGAAGAGTGGGTACAGTACACCACCAAAGTCAATGTACTGAGCACATGTTCAACAGGCAATACACATATGCTACATACAGAGTCAAGTCTGTGCAATAAGCCCTGGACACGTATGCCAGGCAGGGGACACTCCTACCAAGAGCCAGCTACAAACGCCGATTCTCAACCTCAATATGCCATGCCATGAAACTAGCTGTGGGCCAGTGTAAGTGAACAGGCAGACACATTACAGGAGTTACAGACATCCACATATGTGTAGAAGAAGGATGTTTATTGTACAGACAGGTTGTGGAACACTAGATGCACAGGTCACATGTCATTGAAAAAGGACAGAGCACACACCTTGCCATGAAGGAGTACATGTCCAGACTGATCACACATACATTGAGAGTATGCAGATATGTCCTTGTTATGAAACTCTGTGTCCATGCATTCATACACACCTTACGTCGGATGACACATGTGGGCTGGTGTGCGTAACAGTGTGCCATGCCCATCAACACACAGACACATGTTGTTTGCAGCAACTGCAGATGCATTTGACCAAACACCTACAGCAAGCCCATGGGTACACACGACACACATGACATAGTCACAGCGTGCAACGCGGCCATTCACATCTCAGGGGTAATATTCCGTGTACCTGACATCAGGGGACAGTTGCGGGTTTCGGTGACTGTGCCATGCCAGTGACGCATGGCTAAACAAGTCTGTACTACATGCACACGTGTCAATGGAGTGAAGGGGATGTGTGGCACATAGTGCACCATCACACATGACGTGTGTACACAGCTCATCATACTTCAATTAGCTTCACACCTCAGGAGTGATGTGCCACATCACAGCCTGACAAACCTGTGCCCGACACATATAGTACTGCACAGACAATGCCTTGATGTCCAGCCTTGGCCAAGTATGACAGCTCTATTCCTGTCTGTGTGCCACCTGTCACCACTGTCAGGTGTGAAACGCACCGTACATACGCTCTGAGGGCGTATACGCGTATGTACGGGTCGTATTACTATGGCGTATGCATACGCCAGCACTCCCATAGTGATAGGGACCCTACACACGCGTGTACGGTCCGTATCACTATGGCGTACGCATACGCCAGCACTCCCATAGTGATAGGGACCCTACACACGCGTGTGCGGTCCGTATCACTATGGCGTATGCATATGCCAGCACTCCCATAGTGATAGGGACCCTACACACGCGTGTACGGTCCGTATCACTGCATTTGGGGTGCCCTAGGGCCGTGGAACGCACCGTACCTGTGTGTAAAATTTGAAATAACATAGGGGAGACATGAGGGAGAAGTATAAGGGCCTAAATTCATGCTGGATGTCATGGAGACCGAGTTTACAGTTCGAATTTTTGCATCAGGTGGGCAGCAGAAGTCGGTTTGAAACAATATACTTTGTTGCAAAGTGGTTGTTGACTTGACATCATGCTCAATTTTCAAACCATGCAAAGCCCCTCACTGGGGTAGGTTTAAAGGGATTTGAGGAAACGTAGGATGCTAATGTGACTGACCAATCTCTCTGTACTCCTGTAAATGAAACAGGCCAGCAAGGCAGATATAAGGCAGCCAGGTCCCATGAGAGAGCACTTGCCTGCACATCCTTTCATTCCACAACACTGCTGCTGCTCGTGATTCCTCTGGCACCATGTCCAGGTCTGTGGAGAGGGCCCAGCCATTCACCATGGAGGAGAATATGGCGTTGGTGGATGTGATCCTCCCACAGTACACCATGCTGTATGGTCGACCAGGGGAGCAGGTGAGGGCTGACTCCACTAGCTTAGACTGTGCCCCTTTTTTGTGACTGTGAATTCTGGCATTGTGTCCCTGTGTGACAGACATGCAATGTTGTTTAGAGTGGGTCCCAGGGGGGGAAGGCCTCATGTCTCCCATGCAGAGCATGCTGTAGTTCCCGTGTGCACTCCTCACTTGCATAGTGCTTACTGTGACAATCAATGCATGGTGCATGCCACATTCTGCCTGGCTACTCCTCCTGGGAATGTTGTTGCTACAGTCCTGATGTGATTCTGTGGTCCCCCCAGTGTGACAGGTGACAGTACCCATAGATGTGTGTTTGTTCAGTGTACCTGTGCTGTGAGTGTCCAAATGATGTGTTTGTCCCCTGGACATTGGTGTGTGTGTGTAAGTCCTCTGTCATGTGGGTGAGTGCATATAGGGAGTGTTGCACACCAGCTGCATGAGGGATGGATATACCCTGGCCATGTGATGTGAGCAGGGAGCAGTGCTGTGTGACTGCCGTGCTGAGCCAGCCCCACGCCTGTGACACCCCCCAGTCTAGTGGCACATGGGCAGAGTGAGGTTTGTACCCGCAGTTGGCAATGGCAGGTGATTGTCCTGTGCCTGTGTGTGTCTGTGTACTCTGCTGAGGTAGCGTCAGTGGGCTGGGGCATGTGACTGCTTTGAGGTCTGTACATAATCCTGGTGTAGCTTGTGATGCACAGTGTGATCCAGGATCATTGATTGTGTGGCACCCCTCATGCCACCTGTGTACTTTCAATGCCACGTAGTGCATGTTGCCTACCCCAGAGGCTAATGTCCCTATGACAAAGGTGCAATGAGTTGCCTGCATACCATGGCCTGTTCAAACAAGACTACTTAATAATATGTGTGTCTCTGTGTCATTGCTCTGGTGTATTGAAGTATTCTCACTTTTGCATCCTCACAGGTAGGCGTCCTTGCCAAGGGGGAGATATGGAAGCGAGCCGTCAGTGCCGTGAGGAAGACGGAGGGTCGGAAGCGGCGCCTAGCCCAGGTGAGGAAACGCTGGCAGGATATCCGGTGCTGGACGAGGAGGATTGCACGGGTCCTGCTGGGGGACTCACCTGAGAGCCACAAGAACCGTGGGTGCCGGCATCTGACCCACATCCATAAGCGTGTGCTGGCGGTGGTCTTCCCCGACTTGGACAGGCGCTTACAGGAGAAGCAGCAGCAGGAAGGGGGTAGGTACATGTGTGTTTGTTGTGTGTCACCTGCTTTTGGAAGTGCGCAGCTGCATGGATACACTGACAGGGTTTAAATGTGCAGTGCATAACCTGTTCCCCAAGTAAACCGTTGCTGTTCTTCCTCCCTTCCCCTCCTTGCCATGTGTTCCCTGGTCTGCATGTAGTCACTCTTGCACAAGGTAATCTAGGCTGGCAGTTAATCCAAGTGCCCAATGCTTGCAGCATCATGTGTGGGGGTGGTGTGTAACAGGTTTTGGGACCTTGCCTGTGCCCTGGCCAGTTCTGTCATTGTGGGGTCCATGTCAGTTGGCACTAACGCTGAGTCCCGACATAGGAGTGTGTCTTTAAAGTGTACTGCCTTACAGCATGCATGTCCAATGTTGTGCCCTCTGACATGATGTGGATGAGTGGGAGTAATGCATAGTGCAGGAAGGGTTGCTTCAGTTGCAGTCATATCCATCCAGGACCATGGAGGAGTGTGGCAACTACCGTGCCCTGGGGCACCTTATCCTAGGTATCATGTGTGTCATCCAACAATGTGGACATTCTCTGTGTCTTCGGCATAGGTTGGGCTCTGTGGCATTGTACCCTGGCCTCATCTGTATTGACGTAAACTGTGCTACATGTGTCCACTGTACAGTGTGACCCAATTTTGCTTGTGCATACTCACAGTGGGCAATGCCTGTGTGTCTTGGTACGACAATCTGATGATGGTTGGTTGTCAATGATGTATGTGGACAGGCACAACAGGGGTGGTTTGTGTACAATCATCAGGATTTAGTGCAGCCCATGTGTTTTCATCCCAGAGTAAGAGGTGTAAGTACTTCCTCTGTCTCAATCACATTGTCTCAGGTAGGGGGTGGTTTGTGCGGGAAAGGCCTACATGTCAAAAACTGAAGTCTCCTTGCTAGGTCTGGCCCGTGTGTGATGTCTGTCTGGACATACACTCAAGGTGCAGTGACCCAGTCTTGTTGGGCATCTTTTAATGCGTTAGCTTTGCATCATGTGCAAAAAGTTGATGGGCATGGTTCCTGCTCATCCCTTTTTTGGCAACGCTGTGTGGTACAGATGCTGTGCACGATTGTCCCCAGAGCCTGGCTCCTCTGTCCAATTTGATATGAAGTGATTTGCTGTTGGGTCATGCTCTCCATTGTTTCTCAGTGGCATGGTGGGTCAACCAGCTGTGTGTTGCAGGGCCTACCTATGTACCTTGTATTGTAGATGTTACTCATGTTGCTTTTCAGGCTATGCACTGTGACCTATGTAGATTTGACTCATGTGACATGTGTATACAGGTGTCTGATTATTTCCTGTCTCTTCACCTTGCCCACAGCATCGTCGGGGGACTCCGAGGGAGACACTGGCATGGACCGTGCGGAGGGAGCAAGCACCAGTGGCAGCAGTGCTGTCTTGTCTGGCACATCGAGTGGCACGGAGGCCGAGGGGAGTGAGGCGGAGGACCTGTCCAGTCTCACCACCGACTATGATGCTGATGGGTCCGAGGCTGAGCTCCCAGAGGGGGCGGAGGCTGCTCCCACAGCTGAAAGCAGCACTCCATCTCTATCCGCCCCCACCGTTCCCATCACCGGCCTCCCACTTGCTCTGGTCCCTTCCCGCCGTGCTAGGTCACCACGTGTCTCCTTCTTGCCAGGCACCGTGCCCCCTGCCCCTGTCTCCACTGCTGCCGCGAATGCCGAGTCTGTGGACATCCTGCGCCAGTTGCAGGTTGGTCAGACTGCGATGCTGAATGTCCTCCATGGCCACACCCGAGTGATCATCCAGATGGAGGCATACCTGGAGGGCATCTCAGCTGCGCAGTCTGACCAACGCCAGTTGCTGAGGTCCATAGACTCGACACTGACTGCAGCAGTGGGTCTCCTGCAGCACTACGTCCCCCCCACTACCCCTGCACCATCCACAGTTCCCACTCCCATGCCTGTCCCAAGCACACCCAGACGTACCCATGCACGCACCCCACCAGACACAGGCACCACGCCACCAGGGAAGGCCAAGCGCACACCTCCTGTCACGCACACACAGGGTTAAGTAGGCACACCCACTGGGTCGGGGGGCAAACGCAAGACATGCAGCCACAGTGGGAGTCCACATTCATCACGACCCCCTGCCTCCAAATCCACTCCCCTCAGCTCTCCTGGCCAAGAGTCGGACACAGGGTCAGTCCTGCCCAGTCTGTCCATCAGCCCCAGTGTGGCACCACCCCGCAAGCGGTGGGGGCCGGACACCAGCAGGGTAGTTGAGTCCCCCCCCTGTCCACACCCTCCCCAGTAGCGCTGCGACCCATCCCTCCGACCCCCCCCCTCCTTGGGGCCTGTGGTTCATTCGGGTGCAGGGGAGACGCTGGGCGACCTGGCAGTAGTGTGTAGCACCATGCTGGAATCCACCTTTGGCGCTGCCCCACCCCCTGTGGTGGAGTCGTCCGTCCCTGCACCCTCAACACCTACCATTGCCCCTCCTGTCCCTGCGGTGCCTGGTCCTTCCCCCCACATGATGCCCCCCCTTCTGTGGATGAAATGGACATGTGAACTGTGCAGGCAAGCTAGGGGACACACGTCCCGATGTGTACCCCCCCAGGACTTTGCTAATGGCCTGGCCCATGGGCCTTGTAAATAGTGGACATTTAACCCCTTCGCTGCTGCGGACATTCCGCTGCAGCGCTGGGGGGGGCAGGGGGGCAGCGCGGTGGGCCTGTGCTCATGACGGAGCCGCTCCGTCATGAGCCACAGTTGAGCTGTGCTCATGACGGAACGGTTCCGTCATGACTCCGCCCATTTGCGTTGTCCCCCCGCACAGGCGGGGAAACAGCGCCGCGCAGGCGGAGCGGCCGCCAACGGGCGTGTCATGACGGAACCGTTCCGTCATGAGCACAGCTCAACCGTGGCTCATGACGGAACGGTTCCGTCATGAGCGGGGAAGGGGTTAAATCAATTTATTTTGAATGCTGAATAAAGCATTTTGTTTTTCTTTTGCACACTTATGCTTTCCTGGAATTGCTGTTGGTGGTGCTGCTCCATGATTTGGGGTGGGGATAATGTGTTAGGTGTCTGGGAAATGTAGTAGTGTGCTGCTCATGGGGTGGAGCCTGGTATCTGTGTGCCATCACAAGGTATTTGCGAAATAACTTTGTTCATGTATGCTCTTACTGCATGGTGACATTGTACCAAGATGTGTTCCTTCCTCTGTGGACCCTGACATCTTCCCTGCAGGGTGTTTCCTTAATGTTGTGCTGAGCTGTGTCTACATGTCCTTGGTGTGTGACGGATCCGTTCAACTTTGCCCATGCATGCTGGGCAATGTCTCCACCTGCATCATTAGTGGCATCCTTGGTGTTCACTGTACTTGAGTATCGAGTATATTGACGTAACTTCATGTGGACATGTTCCCTTTTACACACTATGCTTGTGTGTACTCCCAGCCTCGCACACATGTGTTACGTGTTCTGCAGGGTCTTTGAGCACCTGACTGACAATTGTGGCCATCGTATCTGTGGGCACTGCACCCTTTTCTTTCCATGGGCACTGCTGGGAGGACTCTGCACCCACCCCTCCTGTGTCTGGGCACTGCTGGGAGGACTCTGAACCCACCCCTCTTGTGTCTGGGCACTGCTGGGAGTGATAGGCACCCACTCCTCCTATGTCTGGGCACTGCTGGGAGGACTCTGCACCCACCCCTCTTGTGTCTGGGCACTGCTGGGAGGACTCTGAACCCACCCCTCTTGTGTCTGGGCACTGCTGGGAGTGATAGGCACCCACCCCTCCTATGTCTGGGCACTGCTGGGAGGACTCTGCACCCACCCCTCTTGTGTCTGGGCACTGCTGGGAGTGATAGGCACCCACCCCTCCTGCGTCTGGGCACTGCTGGGAGGACTCTGCACCCACCCCTCCTGTGTCTGGGCACTGCTGGGGGGACTCTGCACCCACCCCTCCTGTGTCTGGGCACTGCTGGGAGTGATAGGCACCCACCCCTCCTGCATCTGGGCACTGCTGGGAAGACTCTGCACCCACCCCTCCTGTGTCTGGGCACTGCTGGGGAGACTCTGTACCCACCCCTCTTGTGTCTGGGCACTGCTGGGAGTGATAGGCACCCACCCCTCCTATGTCTGGGCACTGCTGGGAGTGATAGGCACCCACCCCTCCTATGTCTGGGCACTGCTGGGAGGACTCTGCACCCACCCCTCCTATGTCTGGGCACTGCTGGGAGGACTCTGCACCCACCCCTCCTGTGTCTGGCCATGTACGCTCCGAACATACACTGGTGGGGTGTGGGTACGCTCCATTCATACACGGGGGGTACACTCCTTACATACACGGGTGGGGGGACGCTCCGTACATGCACTGGTCGGGTGTGGGTACGCTCCATACATACACGGGTGGGGGTACGCTCCGTACATACACGGGTGGGGGGACGCTCCGTACATGCACTGGTGGGGTGTGGGTACGCTCCATACATACACGGGTGGGGGTACGCTCCGTACATACACGGGTGGGGGGACGCTCCGTACATGCACTGGTGGGGTGTGGGTATGCTCCATACATACACGGGTGGGGGTACGCTCCGTACATACACGGGTGGGGGTACGCTCCATACATGCACTGGTGGGGTGTGGGTACGCTCCATACATACACGGGTGGGGGTACGCTACGTACATACACGGGTGGGGGGACGCTCCGTACATGCACTGGTGGGGGTAGGCTCCGTACATACTCGTACCCACGCTCTTCAGGCCTGGGTACGGCCCATACCCATGCCTTTGGAACGTGGTTACGGGCGTACCCCCATTGTTGGGGTGCCGCAGGGGTCCGCACCTTACCCAGGCCTTCAGAGCGTGGGTACGGGTCGTACCACGCGTACACCTACGTCACCCCAACAATGCTGGTACGGCCCGTACCCAGGCCTTTGGGATGTGGGTACGGGCCGTACTGCCATTGTTGGGGTGACGTAGGGGTGGGCGTGGTACGACCCGTACCCACGCTCTTAAGGCGTGGGTACGGTACGTACCGGAATTGTTGTGTTGCTGGTTCGCATCTACATCCACTTCCGTTGCTGGACACGCCCCCACCCCCTCGAAGTGACCAGGCCCTGAAGGTCAGGTATGTCCAGGGCATGTATGAATTGTGACTTGGGTGGGGGTTATGTGTCCTGCCCCTGCCCCCCCTTTGCCCCTGGGTGTTGTTCTGAGCTTCTGCGGTGTCTGCGTCGGTTCCTGTAGAGCAGGTGGACTGCTATGAGGGCTGGGATGACACGTAGGTTCGGGTCCATGGCTGTCCGTCGCTCCTTGGGCGCGTCGTACTGATTTCCCGGCAGTTTTTGGCAGTCGGAAAATATAATCCGTGCGGGGTGACGTCGGTATGGATCGTACTTCCTGGTTCGTGTAACGCAGCCTGGATGCGTACCGACGTCACGTCGGCGCTTTCCCGGATCACATTTGTCTGTGAAATTTCGTCGGGCGGTGTTTTGTACGATTCGTATGGAAATAGTGTTTCCATACGAATCGTACTTGCATCGTGGTAATGTTTTTGAACCGGGTACGAGTCGGACGGAGAAAATGCTCCGTCCGACGGTTCGTACCCGGTTTCTCCAGGATCGGATTCGGCACCTAAGTGTGTATGATTTTGCCTCCAAATCATGCAAGAAAAGCATGATGTGAAGGCAAATACCTAAAGCCACATTATTGTGCGTAGTCAACAGCTGAATGATTGGTGGGCAGATGTTGCATGCATATCATTGATGAACTAAACGTAAAATGATATTGACTTACTGGCATCAGTGCCTGCAGTCCCTACTTATGTTTCTGATAATCCACAATGCCTCATTAGCGACACCAAGGTGGACAACAAGGTCCAGGACAAAGGTTGCAACAACTCTACAGCCTTCTCAGATCTCTTAAGGGAGATAGCAAGTACCTGAACAGCACCAAGCTCCTTATAGTCAGAGGAAAGAAATGGAAAAAATACTTTTTAGGTTCCCTTAGGACTTCACTTGGGAGGAGAGTCTTGGACAACAGTTATAATAAAGTACCTTGCAAAGCCTAATCACTGATATCCTAACCTGGATCAGGTCCAACAATCATCCAAATGTATCTGTATCGGTGGGCCGTAAGCAGACCCAAAATCTTTAACTGTCATATCCTCTCAGGCTGGGAGGAAGGCCCTTCCACCACTCCCTGACCACCCGGGAAATCCTTCACATAGACTCCAACATCCCTCAAAACTACATTTTGATAATTCCCAAACAGGTAAACACATATGTTCACACAGTCAGAAGATAGGCACAGAGTTCCTGAAATGACAGGCAGAAGGTAGAGTGAGGAGAGACAGAAGCAAAAAATTCCTGCTGCTTTGCGTAACGATGCACTCATCCAAAAGAAACTGCAATTCCAACCATAACAAATAATTATCTCCACTGTTAAATTCAGGATAAATGGCTCTTTGTCCTAACCAGTGTGCAAACTCCCACTCACATGAATCACATGTGGTCTTGAAGAATAAAGTGTTGACTCAGTTGCATGAGAAGGTTGAATAGGGTGTGATTAGGCCCCAATGGAAGAAAAACATACCAAGGACCAGAATAGATGGCTGATCAATTGTTGTTTATGTTTATGAGAGTGGGCCCATGCCGAAGTACTATAGTGACATGCTAAAGAATCATCCAATGAACTAAGAAGAGACATAATGAAGCATGAGCATCAGCCTACTGGTCTCAACAAACTCAAGGTAGACCAAGGACTTGTGTAACATCTATTTAGTGACTAACGTATAGGCCCTACTTACGATGGTGGTCAGACTGCAACCGGCGGCTCGTCCATTGCGGCCGAACCGCCATCTATTGCTGCGGTCTGACCGATGCATTACGTTGCGTGTGGTTGGAGTTGGCAGTCACTGAGACCGACTTATGCTTTCCGACAAGCTCAAGGAGCCAGTCCATCAGTGAGAAACTCACCATAATCCCTTAAGGACGGCGTTTTTGCAGTCGGGATTATGATGTCGGTGTCCGACAGCCATTCCATGTCATCCTTTCTGACGTGAAAAGGCTGTCGGAAAGTGACATTGGGGGCCCCTAACAGGGCCACTGTCCCTCTGGGGCATCCACCTTTGGGCCTGGGACACCTATGGTGGCCCTCTAAACATTCCTGCAGTTTTTCAGCCTGCAGCACAAGCTCCCATAGACAAATGGAAATTTTCCACCGCACTATGTGTAGCCACGTCCTAACTGGGGTGTCATATCCGCTGACTTATGGACGGGCGGTTCCTTCCCGACACAACGGTGTTGGTAAAACGCACGTCCAACCAAAATCATAATTATGCCAATAGTTGAATTCGAAAATGTTGGTAGGGCAGAAGTGTGCAAGCTCAAAATGAGATCAAAGCTCTAAAACTCCAGAAAAATCACTTTGCTCAGAGGGTCTCCAGGATCTAATCTCAACCAGGATGTTCCATGGACCTCTTGGTGAAACTTCCCATATGCATCAAATATAAATCTCTATCCTACTGCTGAATATCCATGAAAGTCCAAAGTTAAGAACAATTGTGGCTTATCCTTTGCACCCTCCCTATTTGTTCCCGCCCTGGGGAACTGGGGGTTTCCCCTCCCCTTCTAATTGCAACTTTACTCTGGAAAGTATTTGTTTAAACTCTCAATAAACATGTTGATTTCACTGTGATTATATTGACTCTCATTATCTTAATGCTTGTTCATCCCGTTAACTTCTTTCTCTTCTATTTTGCTAAGGTTAACTATTGCATGCAAAGGCTGATGAGGCTGAATGCTAATAAAACTGAAATTGAAACTGGAAAGGTATAGTTTTTTGTGGGGTGAGGCTTGATGAGTGGTGTAGGTCATGGATATTGTAGGCCAAAAATACGATGGGCCAGAATATTGTAACAAGAATATTGAGCGACAAAATATTGGATGGTGAGTTTGTATAGATTTTCAATGTGTAACTCCCCATATACGTACCTTGAGGACATAAATATCTGCGAGGTAAATAGATGTAGAGTTAAGAATTGTAAATCCTTACCTCCCTCTATGCACTTACTGCTTCGATATCTTGTCCCTCAGTATTCTTTTAACTGTATTCTGTCCCATCAATACTCTTCCTTCGATGATCCATAGTACAGTCATATGGAGTGGATTGCTCTTTATCACTTGTACCGAGCACCTCCCCAACTATTTTTTCTGCTTTTCAGTGAGAAAGAAATGGGGTGGCAGACATGAAGGCAGAAAAGAAAATATAGTATAGAAGAAGAAACAGAAGTCACTGCTTCCTCTATACCTCATGCTGCAAGAGAACACAGCAAGCAGATACACTGGGTAGCAGTGAACCTGTGGTAAGTTTCTAGTTATCAGTTCAATAAATGCTACCCTGGGCTAGTAGTTATCTTTGGCACCTGTTGGTGTATTTGGGATTGGATTTTTACTTCTTTAGTTTCTAATAGCAGGTGGGACTATTTAAAGTGGGATAGTCCAATAGATCCTAGAGGACATGCTGGCTGTGCATGGTCATCAGTTTTTATACTGTTTTTAAATGTTATATGGAATAAAAATTATTTTCTTAATTTTCATTACATTGGATTGTATCCCCTCTTTTTCTTTCTTTCAGACCTGGATGGGTTGTTTTTTGGGGGATATGTACGCATGATGGACTCCTAAACATCTCCTTACAACATCCTCACCTTAAACTATAGTAACTGTTTTGGCTAAATAGCATTTTTGACTTTTGTGTAAGTGTAATGCAATGCTGCACAAATGGTAAAAGTTGTGATAAATGGCCACTATTCCTAGAGTCAAACAAGCAAGGCAGGGTGGGTGGTCCTTATCATTTTTGGGGCCAAATTATGGAGCTCCTTGCCTCTCACTCTTCGCCTCTGTAAATTCCTATCCCAAGTTCAGGAAGATGCTTAAGACCTGGCTCTTCTAGGCGAGGATGCCTCTGTATCTCTTTGTGATCCTTTAGCACTGGGAAACCAATGTGGTCTACAAATTGTATTGTATTATATTGCATACGTCAAATACTGTAATTAGGCTAGCTTTCAATGTCCATGTGCGGAGCAAAACCCTAGCACTGGAGAAGAAAAACGTCACAACTCTACAACATTTAGGGACTGATTTAGATCTCGGCAGATGGTTAATCCGTCACAACAGTGATGGATATTCCATCCGCCGAAATATAAATTCCATAGGATATAATGGGATTTATATCTCGGTGAACAGGATATCCGTCGCCATTGGACGGAGTAACCAGTCCGCAAATATCTAAATCAGGCCCTTATTTTGGAATTACATAAATACGTTGTCTTCAGCTTTTTAATGTAAGACCCAGCTGCATAATGTCCAAATTAGAAACATGTAAGTCGTGCATTCATGCATGTTGAAAATGGTAACTTGAGCTAAGAGTACAATGTTACCAGCAAAGCTTCAGAAATGTGTACATATGGGAATTTGCAAGGTTTCAAATGTTTTTCTTTTAATATATCTTGGAAAGAGATAGAATTTGATTTTGTAGTATATAACCAATTAGTAAAAATGAGAATCATTAGCCTATGTTGATTTTATTTTTATAAGCAGAAGAATTACATTTTGTAAGGCTGTTATAATCTTGCCTTTAAGTGACAGGGAATTTGCTGATCAGGCTTAGCCTCTTGCCATTCATCAGTTAATTTCATCAACAACTTCCCTGAGCCCAGGCAAGTTTTGAAGAGGTATGAATGGGCCATAGATCTGAATTTCTGAAATACATTTCTCCTCCAAATGAAAACAGAATATCACTAACCAAAGGCTAGGTCAGACAGAGGGCTGACAGGTTGACACTGTCCTCAAATTTGGCAACTTCCTGTAAGCAGAGGATTTATACTCCTTAAGTGCTAGTTCTCACAAAAAGCATCCTGAGTCACGTTTAGCCAAAGAGAAACAGCTCAGTCAATCCTTTTGAAGCCATGTGGTCTGAAGAGAAAACCAGGAGTCTTACTTCATGGGGTTGGGGGAGGGGTCAACTATGGTACATTTTGATCATGAAGGGCCTTAGGTGGTGCTTGGAGGCAGGCAGAAAGAATCTTATACTTGGCTTCCTTGTCCATTTTGCTAAGGTGTGGATAAGATATTGTATACCATATTCGTTTACAATAGGTCACAATAACGCAGTTTAGCTGCTGCAGAAGGTAGCCAGAGAATGCTCAGGAATGTTAGTGTGATTCTTTTAGAGAATTCAGTCAATGCCTAATGGATCCACATTTTGAAACACTGCTCCCCTTACCTACACATCAGAGGAATGTCTATAATAGGAGAATTTAGAAGTCTGCATGAAGTATGCTAAAAGAATTCCCATATGCACGGTAAAGGACTGAGGACAGGTGTCTCCTAATTTATCAGCAAACTCTTTGACTTGAATATTGTTCTAAGCTTGGTAGCCCCACAAGGAAAAAGGGTCGAGGGAATTGACACATTTCTTGACAATGCAAAAAGAGGAGAATCCACGAAACAGAGACTGCTGTATTTGCCTTGAAGAAATAGTTCGACTAATTGGAACTTAACTTCTAGTCGTGGTCCTTTTTGATGACAGAGAATTACTTTTTTATACCATTTTAGCCTGTCGGCTCTTGTCCTAGAAATAGTCCCTACAGCGCCAGTAATGAAGTTACAGTCTCGATGATCTATAAATATTTGCAGCAGCTGTTTTGTAAACATGGACCTTTTCTGCACATCAGTGAAGCCATGTTTTATAAAAGACAGCATTCACTTTTATATCAGAAATATTCAGTAGCCGCTGATGTAAGAAAAATGTGGTGGGGCAGGGTGGGCAGCTCGTCTGGGGAATTTGCGGGGGAGAGGGAGCGTGGGGTGAAGGGGCTGCGTGAGAGGGCTGAAATGATAAATATAAAAACTTACCTGCCAGTCTTCTGCTCCTCATGCTGCTCCCGGGCTCCTCCTCTTGGCACATGCTGAAGCTCCCAGCTTCCCCTGCAGCCAATCCCTAGGCTGCTCTCACCACAAGAGCAACATAGTAATTGGGTGGAGTGCACTGGGTTTCCACTCCACCGGGAGCTTGGAGCCTGTGCCTGCTGATCTCCCCACCCAGCAATACAGCTGGGTTGGAGAGATGTCAGTGCACATGATGGTTTGGCTGGCCTGAGATGACCGGCCAAACCCTCATGCGCACTGACAGCAGGGCCCACCACTCCCCTGCTGCAGTGCTGTCGCCCCGCCCCCCAAGACTCAGCCGCAGGACGAAAAATAGAATGATTTGCATTAAGATCATTTTATTTTTCGTTTGCCTCTGCAGTCAGAGGGACGACACTCCTCTGCCATAGCGGGAGAGCCGCCCCTGGAAATATATACTTTTGTTTTAGTATCCAAAAACCAACGGATTGCTGGCCCCTAGTGCCATTTTTGAGATGCACAGTCAGGTCTTTGGTGTTTTTTAATTTTCACTTTCACAAGCTGCTCTAAAATGTGGAAAGAATCACAGTTAATATTTAAATCATCTCCTGATGACCACATCTGATGCTTAATTTTGGGGTCTTTTTAATCTTGGGGGAATATTTATCATTGAGTTCAATTACCCTTACATTTCACCAAGGAGGCGAAAGGACGGTGGAAAAATAAAGTCAGATTTATCAAGCCATGCAAGGTCACTTTGCATGACCCTGCATTGCTTGATAAATCTGGAGTTACACAAGGCAGCTTGGGTGTTGGCAGAAATCCACCCATGGGTTTTGGTGCATTCCGAAGATTTATCATTAGTGGTAGACCTGGGAATGCGTCATAAGGCTACACCTCCACAGGTGAGGCACAACAAGGAGAAATATCTTCCTTCGTTATCATTTTTTTCTTTTGCACACAAAGAATTGTTTTTGTGCAGGAAGGAAGACCTTCTGCACAAAAACAATACTTTCAGGCATGTTTCTCTATGTGTGCTGCAGAATGCACAATCCTGCTTACTACACAGACACCCTTGCACCATGGTGCAAGGGTGCATGCTTCAGTGCTAGGCAGCACATTGTGCACTAGCGCAAGTAAAGGACAGGAGTGCACCGTATAATGTTAAATATGGCACATGCATGCCCTTTCACACAGCATGGGGCAGCAAGGTGGCTTACTGGGCTGTGCTGCATCAAAGTTTGATAAATGTGCCCCTTTGTATCTAAGAGCCTTATTTGAAGTTTTACGGACGGGATATCCCATCAAAATATGACATATAGACTGCCAGCCATAGTGCCATAGTCTATAATGCACTTGTAATACAGGAAACAGTGAATTTGGCAAGTTTGTGATGGAGTATCCCAAAATTCAAATTCAAAAGAAGGCTTTCCTCTTTTTAGCTAAATTTGCTTCGGATTTTTTACTTATTTATATTTTAACTTAAATGTTAATTTAGGGAGGCTTTTACTTTTAGTCATTAGGGGCCTTATGTAGGTAGCCCAACATTTACCACTTCATAAATACCGAATTTTACCGATTCGGTATTTATGAAGTGGTAAATGCTATGTAGGTAATCAGTCGGTAAAAATTACCGAATCGGAATTGGTCGGTAATTTAGAATCGGTATTTACCGATTCGGTAATGGTAACTGGCTTCCCATTGATTCCTATGGGCCAGGAGGCCCATAGGAATCAATGGGAAGCCAGTTACCATTACCGATTCGGTAATGGGGGGAGCACAATCAAGGGTGGCAGGGTGTCACAGTGACACCCTGTTGCACCCCTGATTCCTGCATGTGTGCACATGTGGCACACATACATGCCCTAAGGGCATGTATGTCTGCCACATTGCACACTTCTAAGTGCCAAAAAATGCTTTTTCTAAGCCATTCGTCATTTACCACCAACTTTTAGTTGGTGGTAAATAACGAATCCACACAACACCCACACACTCCCCCTACATCTCATTTCAGGATTCGGTATTTACCGAATCGGTAAAATTACCGAATCGGCAATTTTACCGATTCGGTAAATTACCGAATCCTGAAATGTCCCCCCTACATACCAAAAGCCTGAATACCGGTCGGTAACGGGATTTTTACCGAAAATCGGCCGTTACCGACCGGTATTAGGCTACCTACATATGGCCCTAGATGTTTTGCCTCTGGTGTCAAAACTGAAGCTTCTCTCCCTGTAGACTAACATTCAGGTTTCCAAACCACATATTTTTAGTATTGTGTTGGTGAAGAATATACACCTAATATAGAACCTAATTAGAAATTATCTGAGAAACGTATGCAGGCACCCTGGTTTCCTTTACAGGATCCCCTTTGTATTTAGAAGTATTAGCTGATGTTCATATCTTTACAGATATTTACTTGATGTGTAAAAGATGAGACTTGTCAGTCATCTAATATTTCTCTCCAATTTCATATACTTGAAAAGTTTTCCTTAGTAGAAAATTAAGGTATCAGCTGCTATAGTGAGAACTGAAGCTTTATGAGTTAGAAGTGAATTAAATTACCATAATAGACATGTTTTTATGTTAAGAATTATATTCGTGATATTAACTGAACATCAGCATGTTGCGACTTCAGCTGTTATTTTTATAGACAATTTTACATGGTGATTTGCTCCGCTCTTTTATGGAAAACATATTCAGAAATAAAATAGTGTTCCTTTCCACAATGAGAATTGATTGGTGGGGGTTTGAGGCCGGAAACCTGCATGTGAAAACTCCTGCTACAGTACAGAATGTTCATTTACAGAAACATAAGATCTTGTTTTTTCGTTGGTGATGTTTGAGTGTGATTTCCATGGTGCGCCAATCAGTAAAACAGAGCATGATCCAGATTATTTTCAGAAAAAGAAAACAAGTGCAATTTAGATTTTAGTAGAAGAACGCCTATATATTTATAGAGTTAGATTGCCTACTAATTGCTACTAAGTAGAAATGTTTGCAAAGTGTGTCAAAAATTAAAAACTCCCTAAGGCCTAATTATAAGTTTGGCAGTCCGATGCACCGCCAAACCTCCGGTGTCTGTACGGCTACCGCTGCACCTCCCGTCTGGCTGCCAAATTCTGAGGTGAGCGGTCAGACCACCATGGGACCGCTGCCACTCCCAGGGATCTGTGATCCCTGACGGTCTTTCAGTGGTCTGAGGCCCGCAATATGCTGGTGGTGCCACTGCAAGTACCACCAAGAATATTACGAATTTCCTCACCGCCTTCTTTTTTAATGGCGGTGAGCCCGCCATGAAATGTGTAGTGGTGAGAAAACTTAATGGGCTCTACAGGTCCCCCTGTTGCCTCAGGGCATGGGGATGCATGCAGGGGGACACATGTGTGCCCCACTGTCTGCATGCACCCACAGTTCCTGCACTGCATGGACTATGAAGTCCATGCCGTGCAGGAACGTGCTGTGGCACTCCCATTGCGGTGCCTTGCTATGGCTCAGATATGAGCATTTGAAAGGCACCACCGTTGATCCGCCGCCGCATGACCACCCAACCTGTATTCCAATTGGAATATGGCAGGCTACCACACTACGGTTTTGGCGTGTCCTGGAGCACAGAACTGGCATGGCGGGCTGCTCCAAAACCACCAAACTCATAATCAGGCCGTAAGGACCAGATGGACAACTGTTTTAAATCAGACCATTTGAAACCACTAAAGATGATTCTAGCATGTACAAACCCTATTTAGCGAGTAGGTAACATATTAAAGGGTTTGCGAGTAGCTATTAGGAAGGGGCATGCCAAGGGAGTCCCTTCCTAATAGCGAGACTCAAGGGGATGTAAGATTGTCTTGAGACCACAAATGTGGTCACAAAATAATCAAAATTACCACCAACTTCAAGTTGTGGTAAGCCATTCGCAAACGAGAATGGGTCCCCTAGGCACCCCTTCCCTTTTGTTAATATATAGCACAATATTTTTTAAGAGTAGGCAGTGGTCCCACAAACCACTGTTTGCCCTTAAAAAAGGAAAAGAAAACTTTTTTTTTTAACGTATCCCTTTTTTATTTAAGGAAAATGGGCTGAATTTCTGAAAAAAACTTTTCTTTATTCAAAAAGCACACACAGACATGGTGGTCTGCTGTCCCCAGCAAGCCACCATCACTGTTATATGTGAGATTCTTAAGGGGTCACAAATTGACCTTCCTCATTAATATTAATGAGGTAGGTCTTTAGCGACTCCATTAGGATCACAAACAGTGTTTAAGACACTGTTGTACATTCCATTTTGCAATTCGCAAATTGCTCGTCACAAAAAGTCGCAGTTTGTCACTCGCAAAATGGAATGGTCGTACATCTGACCCCAAGTGTTATAGAATTACTTGGGTGATTGACGCAGGCTTTATAAAAAACACTTAACATTACACGTTCTCATACTCAAAGAATATTAAACAACATTTTTATTTCACTGCTTTGGGGCTGACATTTTTGAAGAGGAAAAAATATATGAATGTAAGATTGGTTATAATACATGTAAAATTGTAATGTTTGTGAGCTCCCCAATAAAACCACAGATCGATTTATATTCTGTCATCTGCTTACTATGGCTCTTTTCTACTGTTAGCATGGCAACATAGTTTCTAGCATAGTAATAGCTTATCCTGATCGATATAGCTGTAAATTGAGATTGATCCTGGTGCAGATCCGTGTAGTGTGTTCTGTGTATGGAGCACTGAGCTGACGATTTTTGCTGTTTGTTTTGGTGGTGAATTGTCAGTTGTCCAATTCCTGGACTACGCACATTTTCTAGACAGCTAAATAGCTATGATTGGAAGTTGTGTCAGTGTGGGTGTGGTATGTAAGCCAATTCCACATTTTTCTTTCACCAGTGGAAGTTGTGATATTTGCATTAATAGAACCTTGGAATGTTGGGAGCTCCATTGAAAACAATGGAGTGCTCCGGGCTTCTAATGGTCGGTAGAAGCCCAGAGCTCCAACATTTTAATGCTTGTTCACAGCTTTTGCTGTGAACAAAAGACCTCACGGAGCCCGAGGGAATTTCAATCCCTTCGGGCTCCGTGAGGCCTTTGTTTTAGAAATTAAAACATTCTGCCCTCTAGGGGCAGAATATTCTAATAGCCTTAGAGCCCTCCGTAGTGGGATCTACCAGCCTTTAAAGGCCTGCGCTATTCACAATGCCAATATTTTGCAACAATGTGGCTTTGGTGCCTTGTGGTGTGGTGTGAAGGAGACTTTCCGGGCTCTGACTAACATGGTCAGATTTAGAAAGGTGGTAAGAAAGATGTTATATAGAAGGTATTATTCGGGGAAGGAATGGGTGAAGTTAGATACTTTGATAACTAGCTGCATGGCAACAACACGTATGGTTGAATGTATTTGAGTAGTTCTGTAAAATACATTCTGTTGGATGGTGGTGCGTGGTGTGGCACGATTACAAGTGATGTTGCGAACAATGTTAACCAAAATATCTTCCACAAAATATCTTGCATCACAAATATTGTGGACAGAACATTGTGATGTCAAAAATATCTTGGTACATATTATGAAATGTTGTTTTTGTGTATTTTATTGTTGTTTTTTAAATTGTTTTATTTAATATAGTTGCATAAAATATCGCTTTTTAATTTAGTTTGATAACTATTAGTTCTTTTAATGTTTTATGCTATTAGTATTACATTAATATTTGTGTTTCATTTGTTTAAATATAGTTTGCAAGTTAAATTAAGAATTGTTTTAATTTAATTTGTAAATTATTAGTATAGCAGTGGTTTAGGGATTAAGGTAGGATGATTTTTTGAAATGTAATTTATTAATTTTAGTAAATAAATAATTGTTATGAAATGTTTTAATTGATAATCAATTTTAATAATGTAGTAAATGAGTAGTTGTTAATTTAAATTAAATGTTGATTTGTAATTAATTGCTAATTTTTGATCACTTTATTTAATTAGAAAATGTTGGTAATGTATTATATTTTTTATTATTTTTATTTAATTTAATTTTTTTGGTTATTAATTTAATATTAATATTTTTTATTTTCCTATAGTTATTTATTGTTGTATTTACTTCCATTGTTTGTGTTCATTGTTTAGAACAATTAGTGAAGTATTTTAGTTTAAAATATGTTCAATACTTTTCCTAATTTTATGTTTTCATTTGCTTTTTAAAATGCATATTTTTACCTTTAACCTTATTTTGAAACACATTAGAAGTAGGAATAAAACACCGACCCTCCAAAGTCCAACACTTTACAAAGATGGAAGTGGGTAAATTAAATCTGACTCCTCCAAAGTCTAACACTTTCCCTGCTGTTGCTTCAATTGAAGTAGAATTAGTAAATCTGACCACCCCAAGGTGCAACACTTTGCCTCCTTTTGCTTACGTTGAAGTGGAAATAGTAAATCTGACCCTCCAAAACTTTACCTATGGTTAATCAGACTGGACTAGTAAATCTGACCTCCAAAGTTCAACAATTCCCTTACTGTTCCTTAGATTGGAGTTTGAATAGAATAAACTTAAACTCCAACACTTTCCCTAATGTTGCTAATTTTGGAGTAGGAAGAGCAAAGCGAACCACTCCAAAGTCCAGCAGTTTACCTACTCATGCATACTTTGGAGTAGAATTAGTAAATCTAATCAATCCAAAGTCCAACACTTTCTCTACTTTTGCTAACATTGGAATAGGAATAGTAAATTTGACTCCTATCTAAATTCCAACACTTTCCCTACTATGGATTAGAACAAACTGGGAATCTGACCCCTCCAAAGTCCCACACTTTCCATACTTTTGCTAACATTGGAATGGGATTAGTAAATCTACCCCCCTCCAAAGCCTTAACGATACCCTACTGTTGCTTAGATTGGAGCGGAGATAGTAAATGGGATCCTCCCCAAGGTCCAAAGCTTTCCCTGCTGTTGCTCAGATTGGAGTGGAGCTAGTGAACCTCACCCCCTCCAAAATCGAACACTTTTCCTATTGGTAGCTGGTTGGACTGAGAGGTGCTGGAGCGCATTCCAGTGGGCTTGTGTGTCCTGATTGCTGTCCTCCCCCTCCCGCCGTTGCAGTGGGATTCACGGCGACCGCTGTGTGGAGGGCTTACGGGGCTTACGAGACTACATCATCCAGGCTCCTTTGCTACAACGCCCGGAGGCGGACACCCTGAATTTCGCGCCAACAGGAGGTTTAAACACCACTCCGCCCCCCGCATCTCGGGACCGCGCGCGGGCGGCGCCGGGCTAAGCCCGGGCAAAGGGCGGGCCCTCTGTGGCCCTCAGAGGCCAGAGGAGACAGGGCTGGGCCACGGATCTTGGATTCATCTGCAGTATAACTTGCTCATTCACTATGTTGTGATTTTAATTGTGCTTGCTTCCACGTGTCAGTAGAAGTTAGAAATACAATAAGGACACCTGGACAAATTTGCCTTTGTTGCCCTTGCTATTAGGATTGACCGTGGATTTCTTGTATTTTGACCAACGCTTGGCCGAACCCGTTGCGCGGGTCCCGCTTCACAGAGGGGTGCTCTTCCTTGTGGGCTGCTAGCTGCAGCTGGGGTAAGATAGGGGCTGAGGGCTGCGAGCAAGAGGGCCGGGACTACATTTCCCAGGAGTCCCAGTAACCCCGCCTGTTCCACCTGGCCCGCTCTCCCTCCCCGCCCCCGCCCCCAACGACCGGGTAGCCTCTGTCAGAGTCATAAATTAACGCGTGAATACGCTGCGCGGGAGCGCGACGGAGTTTGTCGGGGGCTGAAGGGGGCTGGGCTGGGCCATCCCCCTGACAAGTATTCTACAGTTTCCTTTCTAGTAAGTGAATTTTTTGTATTCTATTGGTGTGAAGTAGGGCAATGTCTGCTTTAACAAGTACCACCAGCGCCCGTTCAACTACTTCACCGACTGAGACTGGTCTACTGGCAATTGGCCCTTTAGATAAATTCTTTTTTAACCGTTCATCTTTAATTGACAAAGAGTTAACCTTGGCCGAGAGGCGCGCAGAGCGCAGACTATCAATTGAATTGCTTAAAAATTCTACGGACAAGCATTTAACTCAAACATATCCCACTCTGGTGACTCCATTATCTTCAGTAAACTTTCCAGTTGCCAACGAACAACCTGAAGGACAGGCACAAATAATAAATGAGGAAATTGTTACAGGTTTGAACAGTTCCAGTGGGAGTTACATCCATCCTATATTGATTCCTGATCCAGGTGCTCAGGTTATCCTGACTCGACCTAAGCTTGGGTCCAAAAGAAAAAGAACAGCCCCACAAAGAAAATGTAAAAATGTGGCCAAACCCCCTCTAAAGCATAGGAAGCTAAACAAAACTGTGAGTACTAGAGAGGCTGTTATTGAAGGAAACCATAGCATAGGAAGTGTTCAGAACTCAAACCTTGTTCCCTCGGGTAGCCTAGACTCACAAGAGAAAAATTGCCCTGAGTCTGCTTTATCAACTAACGATAAATTGCTACCACTTGCAAATCTGCTCCCTGAGCTAGAAAGATTACTTAGATTAATACTTATCCCGATAGAGAATAGAATTGCCAAGCTTTCTGATAGGTTAAACCACTTTGAGCAGGCAACACTAGATAATTTTTATTCTACAAAATCATTGATCAAAGCTAATGCAAGGGTGGATTTAAGTATAAAGCCCAATGATAATATTAACCTTGTCACTCAAGATAAGGGTAGAAGGTCTCAAAACAACTCTCCTTCACCCCCTAAGACAAGTAACACCATTGTCAAAACAACTACCAAATCTACTGATTTGGTATATTTAGGCCCTGTCCAACTTCAGCCTAATACCACAAACCCATCCCAGTCTATGGTATCTCAGTCACAAAATCCATCTCCCGTTGCTGGTTTAGGGGTTACTGTATGTTCCTTAGTGGGAAAAACTCCAGTACCCACAAAAATAACCAACAAGCAGATAGTTCGAAACAATCTTGCGGTTGGGACAGGGGACAATGCATGTCCTCCAGCGGGTAAAGTTCTAGTTCCAACCCAACCAACTAATAATCAGTTGGTGTTGAATCCTGCATCCCGTCCTGTTTCTATAGTTTCCAAATCAATCCCACCTCCCGTGATAAAGCCACACCACAGAAAACCCCCAGTAAATCTTACTCCGGATTCCTTCCCCTATGTAGTAGTCCTTATAAATGTTCCACCACTTCCCATAGGGCAGAGAGAAACCTTCCAGATGCTTAAAAATAAGACCATGCACTGGTTAAGGGAGAATAGACCTCTCCCAGGAGACCTCGACGGGTTAATCATAGGGGTAAGGAGAATAGATTGGATAGGGTATACACCGAAAAGTTTGGGTGGGGACTGTGTTGTGGTTAACTTTCAAGATCCAAGGGTGGCGGGATGGATAACTAGGCAGAGATGGGGTGAAAACAAGGGAGATATTAGAATTGTAGATCTTACCTTTTTCTACCCCCGCCCAACCAGTGTACTGACTAGCCTGCATAACGAACCCCTGAACCCTTCTGCTGTATCATGGCCAATTACCTCCATACCAGCTTCATTATTTGGACAGAACTATACCACATGTACTAACTATAATCCTCAAGCTGGACGGCTGGACCCAGGGTGGGGATATTGACAAATTACTAGAGAGTCGAACAGTAGTATTGGAGGGATTAACAATGAGTCCAAGGGGGCCTGTGAAGATCATGTTAGTTCTACTGTTACAATCTTAACTGTTGGTTACACAGAGAAGGGGAGTTTTGTTGTAGAGGGAGGTACTGGAATGGAAAATATAAATGTTAGTACTGTGAAACTACCCTTAACAACAGCTAATACGATTGCTGACCCCACTGACGATCTTGGGAAGGTCGTTATTAACATCAAAAGCCCAATGATTTCCCGAGTGTCTTCTTATACTAACAATCATGATGGGTCTGAGTTTAGCTTTGGTACGCTTTTATCCTGGAATGTGGCAGGGTTGAGTAGCAAGTTAGACTCCCAACTTTGGGTGGAATATATCTGTGGGTTCGATGTTTGTTGTTTCCAAGAAACCTGGGCTTGTGACCCCCTGTTTTGTTGCGGTTATTTAAACTTTTCGATACCAGCATCGAAAGGTGGTAGGGGTCGGCCCATGGGAGGTCTTACTGTATGGATAAAACAAGATTTGGACATTACCATCAAAATATTGGACCTGGGAACTAGCGATTTACAACTGCTAAGAATCTCAGCAGATAAGGGTCCGTCATTGGACTTATATAATGTTTATATAAGAGGCAGTAATACAACCAATTCCTCCACCTTAGAACTGTTGTCTGCCTGCTTAGAGACCAAGTCCCAAGATAGCAGGGTAATTATAGCCGGGGATCTTAATAGGACTTTTGAACCTTTAGATTGTACAAATGATCCCTTAGGGAAGGATGAGGACAACCTTTGGGGAGTACCATCTTTATGTTTAAAACCCGTCCCAAGGTGGACAAAAGACATCCTATTACTAAATGCTATTTGTATGGAACATGGTCTAAGAGCACTGAATGGGAGAACTACAGGGGACAAGGAGGGTAGTTGTACCTTTGATAATGGTAACAGCAGGAGCAGAATCGATTATATAATATGTAGTCTTCAGTTGTGGCAGGGGGTTATTGATATGGCCATCAGGCCTAGAGTAGAAAGTGATCACAACCCCCTTTGTGTGACTCATAGGTGGTGGAATGTAGGAGTGGGAAATTTGCACCTAAAGAACGATCAGATCCCAGTCATGAGCAATGATGAACGTAGGCTAAAATGGCCAAGGGTATTGGCTAACGAGGAAACCATGACCCATATCAACCATGAGGTTGATAGTGCGATTATCGCAATGGAGGCGGCTGATCCAATAGTTCCCGGGGTTAGGGATATCACTGATATCCACAATAAGTTATTTTCCCTCCTCAAACCATGTTTTTTGACCAAGAGTAAGAAAGGGAGGAAAACCCAGGATGTTGGAAGGTGGTTCAATCGCCAATGTAGATCTGTACGACTAGAACTGGGACAAGCTATTAGGAACAGGGACCGCGTCGCAATAAAAGAGGCAAGGAAACTGTACAAATTGGCCATTTTCCAAGCCAAAAAGAAATGGGACGAAGACCACTGGGCTGAGTTAAAAGAGGCTTCTAGCAATAAGGACTCTAGGTCCTTTTGGAAAATTATTAAGTGGGGTAGAGGAGGTGGCCCAGCAAAGCCCGATAATAATGTAGCTGAAGAAGCCTGGGTTGACTACTTCAGACCACAATATGCTGAAGTCATGCACCCCGGGGTAGGTGAAGGCATAGTGCCAGTCTATGCTATTGACAACATGCTCTCCCCCAAAGAAGTAGAAATCGCGATTAGATCTGTGAAAAGTGGGAGAGCGCCAGGGATAGATGGGATACCCCCGGATATCTTCAAGTACGATATGACGAGATGGGTGAGGTATATTTTTTTAGTAGCAAACGCCCTAGCTAAGGGGGGGGTGGTCCCCGACCTTTGGAAAGGTGCAATTATTATTCCCATCCATAAGAAGGGAGATCGCTCATCGCCTTCCAACTATAGGCCCATAAGCCTAATAGCAACCATGCAAAAAGTAGTGGGAAGAATGGTTGCAAACCAGCTTATGGACTGGGTTGATGCCAACAACGCCCTTTCCTTATACCAAGCTGGATTTAGGCGAGCTACCAGCACCATTGATCAGGTCTTCCGCTTTACCATACTGCGGTGGAAGACGGTTTTACTGGGAAGAGGCTGCCTGTATGTCGCGTTTGTCGACCTGCGGGCGGCATTTGATTTAGTCCCCAGGTTTAAGCTATGGTTGGTCTTGCAAAAAATGGGAATTCCTATTGATTTGCTTACACTAATTATGCGTCTACACGAATCCAATTTCGCAAGAATACAGTGGGGTGGGAATGGAGAGTTTACTTCGGACTTCCCCGTGGAAAGGGGTGTCCGACAAGGCTGCTCCATGGCTCCCTTACTCTTCTCATTATTTATTAATGGGATTGTTAAGCGAATGTTGGAAGCAAGCGTAGACGCACCTTCGTTAGCGGACGCCAGGGTTCCGATCCTGATGTTCGCTGACGATACTCTTATCTTGTCTAAAACCCCTGTAGGGCTGCAACGTGCATTAAATATTTTTGATACTTTTTGCACAGAGCATGGGCTTGAAGTAAACGTGGGGAAAACAAAACTAATGGCCTTTACCCCAAATCGTAGAATCTATCCCAAGGTAACCCTAAATAATTGCAGGTTAGACACTGTTAAGGAGTTTACATATTTAGGGGTACAGATAGCAGAGAGTACTGGCTGGTTGCATCATTTGGAAAAAGTGGCCATAAAACATCAACAACTTTCAGGTGCTTTGAGGGGAGAACACCGCAAATCAAAAACAAAACCAATTAAACCCGCACTTATAGTGTACGATGCCAAGGTTTTAGGTGCCACGTTATATGGTGCGGAGTTATGGGCCTGGGACAATCTTGCGGCCCTACAGATATCTGAGAACAAGTTCCTCAGAGGGATTACAGGACTTCCTCAGAGCACCCCCCTAATACCATTGTTCCTGGAGTTGGGTAAACGCACAATTACTGATAGAGCGCGATTGCGCCCTGTTCTCTACTGGAGGCGTCTTTGGACAACTCCAGAGATTAGACAATATGCAGAGGGCTTTCTTTGGATAATTAAGGAAGACATCTTCCACAAGATAACATGGCTCAAAAATCTAAGGGCAATGCTAATTGATTTGGGGTTTTCCAATCTTTGGAATAACCCAGCGGAAGAGGAGTTCCCAAGCAAAGAAGCCCTCAAATCACGTTATTGGGATTGGGTGGGTGGCAATCTGCTGAAAGACGTTAGGTCTGACTCTATGGCTGGTCGTTTCTTGGAGACAAAAATTTTTCCTATCCTAGAAAATTATTGGGATATAATTACGGTACCAATGGATAGGAAGCTAGTCTTCCAGCTAAGATCCGGATCCATTCCCCTAAAAAAACTAACGTCACGCTGGCATAAGTCGACTAACAGGTTATGTTCAGCTTGTGGTAACGCAGAGGAGAGTGTAGGTCACTTTCTATTTGTATGTAAAGCCTACTCATTACCCAGGAGACTATGGCTCACTCCTGTATGTAAAAACCTGGGGACACGTGACAGTGCAGTGGCTTTAAGAATTTTGTGTACAACAACTCATGAATCGATAGTCATCGGGGTAGCTAAATACTTGGGTTGGGCCTGGGTCATCAGGCAACGTTTAATGGGGGGGACTAGTTAATTAGGTTTTCCTTTTATCTCTATTGTCTAATAATGTAAAATTATTTGTTATATGTAAACTTTTTTATGCTAATATTGTATGAGCTGCACAGAATGCCTATATGAATTTATATTTGTAAATGTTTCGTTTTTAATCTGTAATGTTTTTATGCTGTGCTTTTATGAGAAATATCTCGAATAAAGCTTGTACAACCAACCAACCTATTGTTGATTAGATTGGAGTAGAAATAGTAAATCTAACCCAGTCACAGTCCAACAGATTCCCCACTGTTGCTAATGTTGCAGTAGAACACTTTAGCTACTTGTGCTTAGGTTGGAGTAGAAATAGTAAATCAGACCCCTCCACAGTCTAATACTTTCTCTGCTTTTGCTATTGTAGGCATGTGAATAGTAAAGTTGAGCCCTAGAAAGCCCAATTCATTCCCTTCTATTTGCTGAGTTAAGAGTAATAATATGAATTTTATTTTCTACATTTTATTTGATTTTGTATAAATAAAATTATATAATTATTTATGGTTTTTTATATTATATATTTTATATTTCGGTTTATTTACTTTTTTATATAATTTGTTTTTTGTTATATATATGTTTATTAAATGGTTTTGTTATTAATGCTAATTTTAACATAATTTATTTTGATTGTATAAATATTTTGCAGTTTTATACATATTTTTCTTTTGTGATTATATTTTGTATTTTTCATATTATAATTATATAATTTTAGTTATTTTATTATTTTAAACTGTATAATATCTAATGTAATTAAATATAATGCTATATACATAATAATACCAACATACTTGCCTGTTTATTTGATGGTGTTCTGGTCCACAATAGTGTTAAATCTATTTTTTTGTGGTTTACATACAAAGTATGTAAGCACAATATTTTGATTCCTAATATTTTGTTTGCACTATTTTTGTGTCTAATAATTTGTTATACAACTGTTGCAAACACACTGATCATCATACATACAGCTTATCTGTGCTGTCTCTTTTTAAAATGATCTGAATAACATGTTCTGTTGAAAATATGTGTATTGCTGGCAGCTGCTCCGTACCATTGATTACTGCTTGCTGGCAGTTGTTTGGTGTCTTTACTATTTGCGACACTACAGTGCCAGTCGTTCAGAGGGGTAGCAGAGTGCTATTTGTGTTTACACCAAAAGAGCATAATTACACTCGGCCCTTTCATCCAGATCGCAAGGTGAGCGAAAGCTGTGCATACTTGTTAAAACAGGAATATTGCCAAAAGCAGTGACATTATGCAGGAGCTTTTGGTAATCCTGATGTGCGGGGTCATAAAGGGGGACAGCAGAAACAGAGCCCTGTTTACTTTCTGTAGTACACTGTACTCACCTTTCCTCTAGCCCTTCAGCTGCAAATAGAAGGGCCTTTGGGAGCTAGTGCAGTGTCCTTCACAGCCTGGGTACATGCCAATGACTACACCACACATGGAGCTTAGAATGACACGTCTTTATTCATCTGCGTGTAACTCAGCATTCTAAACTAGTCTTCATTGCATTCCACTCTAACACTTACATCACAATTCTACGGAGCCTATCAAGAGCCAAAATGGTTCCATCATTTCTAACTCGCAGGGCACTACAGCTAGGATTGCACCAAGATGTCAATTCTATATTTTAATCAGTGGCTGAAGGCTACAAGACTTACTTTCCCTATTTCTAACATTTTGGTTAGGCACAATTTTAATTATGCTAGTGTGAATGTTTTTGTGCATTCCTTTTTTTGTGCATTATTTAGAACGTGCAAAAAGTGGATTTACTGTTTACATGTGCACATTGAAATGATGCTATTGCACTTGATACAAATTTACTATGTAGAGGTCTGTTTTCCTGGCTCTTGTTAAATAGGCCTGAATTTAAGCTGAGGGGACATCTTGTTTAAAATTAATGTATGTTCCTTCATTTACACTGTTCATAATTTCTGCAGCACACAGTTAGTCACAGTCTTGTTTAATTCTATTGATGCTGTTTTGCTGTTCTTACCGGCAAATACACATAAATGTTACATTTCCCAAGGCCCTTTTGCTAGCTCACTGTACCTCATTCATCCATAATAGTTTGCTGTTGTTCATGTATCTAGTTTGTCCTGCCATCTCTGGATGACATTATCATAGAGTGGGCAGAATCAATATTCATGTAGTGGGATATTGCTTAGATGCAATAGTACGCTTTATAAAGCTGTGATTTGATTTTCTGAAAATGCAATTCTATTGCTCACACCATGATGATTCTGTAGAACTAGTGATTTTCTCTATAAGAGAATGGTATATATCCACCTAATTTTGGGCGTGTGCCAGAAGACTCTCTGATGCTACTAAGGATACTGTCTGATTTTTTAATGATTTTTTAATGATTTTGCTGCTCACTTGGGGGCATATTTACAAGGGCTTTATCTCCGCTTTTTTGGCTTACAAAGCCAAAAAAGCGGTGATAAAACCAGAGCCCTGTTTACAAGAGGGTGCTAACATGCATAATCGCATGTTAGCACCCGTTTTCCCAAAGCCTCACTTTGCATCTCCAATGAGATACAAAGTGGGCATTACTGGGCGTACCCAAGATGGACCACCTTGCAAATATCGCTGATGTTTAGATCGCGATATTTACAAGGCAGCCCACATGATTTTAGCACACATTAGATTTTGGCGAAAACGTCACTAACATCTGCTAAAATCCTGACTTAGCCATCCCTAACATAGGGGGTGGATTATGCTGATACGACCCTGTGGGTCGTATCAGCAAGGTTATCGCCCTTTTGCAGGGAACATCGCTGGAAGTTCCCTGCAAAAGGGCGATAACCTCGCTATCTCTGGAATTTTTATCGCCCTGGAGTAATGCGTTGTTAATAATGCGCTACCAGGGCGTTAAATGCCAGAGATAGCCTGCGATAATATAATTATCGCTAAGCATGGCCAGAGATAATTATCGCTGGCCGCTGTTAATATGCCCCCAGGTATTTAGATTTTTTCCTGATTTGCACATTATTCTGTAAGCTCAATTTGCTTATAGCCTTCAAGGCAATGACTTTATACATTTGCATCGGTGATCTCTGTAGCGCACCTTTTGAATTTTTGTAATAAATCCTTTAACTTTACCCCTGATCTAGAACTCAATCATTCAGTTGGTACTTTCTTAATTGACTGCATTTTTTATTGCATTTTTGATATTTAAAGTGTGATTAATTCAAACATTCACTCCATCACTTTTTAGTCTATTTTAGTGTATCACCTTCAGTGATAAGTGGGGCGAATGTGTCAAGACTTGGACACTGTGTGTCACTGCAACCAAGCTATGCCTGGCTGATGAGCCCTTCTTAGGGTGAACAGTTCCTAAGTTGCTTTAAGGTTCTGGGAAGACCTGACATGGCAGCGCAGGTCAGACTGTTCCCATTGGAGCAGTGTAAAGACCGATCTCCATATGAATGGGTCACACTGAGTTGGCATGGTGTGCAAAATAATGACAGATACCAGGTCAAACTTCAGGAATCTTCTAATGAGGTCTTAGTGGTATTCTTCATCTTTTGGCTTAGGTCTCCAAGGCTCTTGTAGGAAAGTGCCTCTTTATACCCCCTACTTTTTGCGTGCTATCTGGTGCAACTTTGACTGAGAGTATGCTGGGTGCCTGCTAACAAGGTCCCCAGCACCAGTGTTATTTCCCTAAACAGTACGATGGTTCCACAATTGACACCCATTTTATGCCATTGTAAGTCCCTAGTAAGTGGTACCCCTGGTCCTTAGGGCATTGGACCTAAATAGGGCCCCTAAGGGCTGCAGCATGAATTGTGCCAACCTAGGGGGCCCGATCACTCTCATGCAAACTGCAATTGCAGCCTGCATGCCTTGGAGCAGAGAAAACAGGAATCGACATGGCACACATCCCTGAGTACCATGCCAGCAAAACACTGCATGTGGTATAGGTAAGTCAAACCTATGTCAGGGCTTACAGCCCAAAAGCAGGGTGCATTATACTCAAGTGAGGCCACATCTGCTGGAGCAGATCTACGTTCTCCCTTAGATATTACGATTGCACAGGGAATGACAAGTACATGGGCTGGACACTTGTGATTATGAGTTCCCCAGCGACATGATGGCTTCACTGTACCCCAAGTTGTTTTGCACCTAAAACCTCATCTTAAAAAGACCACACTGATGCCAGTGCTCGATTTATTAATAAATGTACGCAGAGGGCACCTTATACGTGCCCCCTAAAAATATATTGACTACTAGTGTGTTGACTGACTGGTCTCAACCAGCCAGCCACGATAGACAGATGTCTGACCTGCCGAGGTGAGAACGTATGTCTTGGAGGCCAGGAACAAACCCTGCTCTGTTCACACCTCCTCCAAGCAGGATGGACATTCCAGGGTGGGAAGCTTCAAAGGCCCTGCCACCTTTGTTATGTGACCCCGGGCCTCTCCAGATAGTGGAGAAGCCCACCCCCAGTCCTGACCCCACATTTTGGCAGCAAGACAGGCTGGCACATTAGCAAAATTAGGGGGAGTGCCCACATTCAGCCAGCATTAACCCTAGGGTAGGCCAGCTGATGTGGACCCCACTTTTCAGATTTCTCAATGTTGTTTTGGACATAACTAACCTTCCGGGGTATGCCAACTTCCCAATGGAAGCGGTCATATAGAGGGTGTAGACATCCTAAAGGTAGGTAGCATATTGGCTACTACCTGTCACTCCCCTTAAACCCCCCTAAATTGAGTATTTAGATGGTACTGATGAACCCAAGATTTGATGGATCAACAGAAGAAGGACAAAAAAGAGTTGCTGCATGGTAAGAACTGCAGCAGAACTATGGACTTTGGCTGGAAACCCTGCTGTCCTCAGCCTTCTCTCGACATTCATGATGTAGTGACTCTTTCTGTTAGCTGGAAAACTACAAATGCCTTGGGTAGCCTGCCAGCACCTCGTCAAACACCAAAGTCTCCCTTGATGTATAGGAGCTACTCCCCTGCAGTCCACAGGTACCGACAAGCAGAGTCCGTTACACCGCCTTGCAGCTCTCTGGCCCGACCGACGCCACAGTCAACTGGAAGAAGATACTCATGCTCTGGAAGGTCAGATCTGTCTCCCCACGGAGTGTGAAGATGCAGGACCAACCAGAGCCATGCAGCACCAACTCCTGGGATACCGGAAGCTTGCACCGAAAAGCCACCATGAGTTTCCAGTCCGGATTTTCACTGCACCAGGACTAAGCAGCCGTTAGGGATGTCAACATCACTGAGACCCACTTTGAGAGTGCTACAGGTGCCTTGATTTTGTCCCTGTCAGCTGTTTGCCCCTAACTGTGAGGTGCATCTTTGCAGACCCAGCCCAGCCGACCAAACCAATCTGCACCTGAGCCCTCCGGCCTGAGTCCTAACAAACTAGCTGTGCCCCAGTGCTCCAAGACCCTTTGCAACCTGAGCCCTCTTTTGGGAGCCCTCAGACTCATCAGTAAGTCCCCCTGAGTAGCCTCTTCTCAGGTGCCCCCACCCTTCTCTGTAGAGCACAAGCCTCACCTGCACCCTGCTTCCGGTAGAACCTGGGAGGTCCCCGACGAACTGCTGGTAGTATTTTGAACTTTGATCCACTGATACTCAGATCCCAGAAGGTTGAACCCCTGAAACCCACTGTTCCTGCCTGTATGCATCTTTGCTTTATCTTCCCCTATGATTGCATTGTGCGTAAAAGCGGGAATATTTATATTGAAAACTATACTTATCTTGAAATTAAGTTCTTAAGTTCAACGTATATGTAAAAAGAACTGTTTTTCTTCGAATTGGTCTCGGATTTATTCCATGAGTGTGTGTCTCATTAATTGACTCTTTGAGCACAACAAATGCTTTGCACGACCCGCTGATAAGCCTAACTGCTCGCCCACACTACCACAAAAGATAGCATTAGTATTATCTACTTTAGCCTCTGTAAACCAATTGGGGATCCACTGGACTCTGCACAGCCTACTTCGTTTTGGTACACTATATAGAGAGCCAGCTTATTAGAGATCTTATTAGGCAGTTCCCTGTAAATACTGATGTTGGGAGCACAAGTAACTCCAGGAGAGGGAACTAACAGGACTTACAAGTGAAAACATTATGGTCCGCTGCGAAATGAGAATTCACAAGTGTCCCCGGATAATTTTCCTATTTTCCAATGTACCCTAGACTTTGCACACAAATTCAGCTGCTTTCAGTATAAGAATTTTGCGAGTGAAAGTAAAGAGGTCTGTAATATTCCTGTGGACCTTTACATTTCGTAATAGGGTCTGTAGCTGCCATTACCTGCTCCATCACAATTACGTAGCCACTCGTAATGAGAGGCACATTGTAGTTACTTATAGTGGTGACTTGTTCCTGCCTAGTAAAATATAGAAAGTTTTAGGACATTAAGTTTTTGTACTTCAAGAAGTTCAGGATAAAATAATGCAAATGAGCAGAATTTATTTATGCTTTGCAGAATCAGATTTAAAAGGAATTGTACTTGAGACAAACTCCTATTCGTATGTAGGCATGATTTATGCAACTGAGGTGGGTGATGCATAATGTGCGTGTTTGTCCTAATTTGCACATTTTCTTTCCCGCGTCATCTCAGACACGTATAGAATACAGGAGAGGATGGTGTAAAGAAATGCATTAGAGAAGAACTACCATTAGGAGACCAAAAGGAAAAGTTTAAATCTATGATTTCCTTTCACTGTGTTAGGCTTAACTATGGACGGCATCGCATTTTAGCGCACTCCCAAGTTCACTAGTTTTAGAAAATCTGGGAATGCACCAAAATCCATTGGTAGATGCATGGAATGCCCATGCTCCACCTATGGATCACCTCCTAGCTTGAAACGTAACAAAGTGCAGCACAAGCAGCTGTGTTGCATCTCATTTCTCTACAAAGCCATTCAGTGTGGTAGCTTTGTAAATACTACTGAACTACTGTAAATACTACTGAAGCTCTTGCATTGCCTTGTGTCTTTTGTGTTATCAGATCAACTCTCAATGTCAAGTGTTTCCATACACCTCTGGAAGTGTATTGCTAACCCAGTGTAGGGATGTTTTGCCTTTGATGTGTATCTTAATGCTTTATGCTTTTAACAACATGCCTGAACCTTTTGAGCCTCCTTGTGCAGCCACTACTTGCTCTCAGGTTTTCTTTGGGATGTTTCATAGTCCGCTACCAGGGTGAGGCTGCACCCTACCACCCAGTTACTAAGCCGAGAACTCAAGTCTGGTTACCGAGTCTTGCAGCACATCAGGAATATTATAAAATTTTAGGGCGCTGATATGGTGCCTTTCCTGCTACTGGTACCCCTGAATCCACCACAAAGCAGTGCGTCGCATTCCTTCACCTCTCTATTTAGCCTTTTTTAAGTCCACCCAAAAGGGCTGACCTTGGTACAGGGCAACTGCACATCTCTCTCCCTCATTCCAATGCAAATATCCCCCAGTCCTTGTATCATTGTATTCCTTAAGCAATTACCTCAATGCATTTATTGATTCAGTATCAGTGCAATGGTACTTCACCCACAGCAGTAGCCATGACCATTAGAACATGTCTTTGTTTTTCCACCTAGAAATTCCGCTTGCTGTGTATTTTTGCAGAGAGATCTAGAACCACGCATACAAAAACACATTTTGAGTATAGTGACCTGACATTGACAAAGAAAGATTCTAGCTATCTGTCAGATCCCACTAAGATATGGAATATGATATAATATTGGCCTTGATTCAGCCAATCAATTTCTAGAGCACTGCTTGTCACCCAGGTATATCCAGGTGCTGATGGGGTCCAGTGATTCAGTTGAAGAGACAGGTTTTCAATGATTTTCCGAAATCTGGTAGTGAAGGGAAGGTCCGGAGGTGTAGGGGGAGGTTGTTCGACATCTTCTGCATCGGTGGATATGAGGGGGTGAATGCGAGCACAAGAGAGGTGGACCAGAGATGTCTGGTGGGCTGGTGGAAGTTCAGGCGGTGGTTGATATAGGCGGGCCGCAGTTGTGAATGGCTTTGTATGCAGGGGTTAGTAGCTTGAACCGGCATCTATTTTGTATTGGGAGCCAGTGGAGTTCCTTGAGGTGAGGGGTGATGTGGGTTCATCTGAGAAGGTCGAGGACGGGTCTGGCAGCTATATTCTGTATGACTTGGAGTCTATGGAGGAGGTGATCTGTGATTCCAGAGTAGAGGGTTTTGCTGTAGTCCATTTGGCCGGTAATGAAGGCTTAAGTTATGGTAAATCTTGAACTCTGTGGAAGCTAATTGAATATTTTGCGCAGCATGAATAGGATGAAAAAGCAGGAGGAGGAGATTACATTGATCTGGGATGTCATGGGTAGTTTGCTTTCCAGTATGATGCAGAGGTTCCTGGCATGGTTAGACAAGTTTCGTGCTGGTCCCAGTTCCACAAGCCACCATGAGTCGTCCCGGGAAGAGCGGTTGTCCCCGAAGATCAGTTCCAGGGTTTTGTCCCAGTTTAGCTTTGTTCAGTTGTTCCCCATCCAGTTGACGAAGCAGTTCATGCACTTGTGGAAGTTGGTCCTGGTGGTGGTGGAGTCCTCAAGTGTAAAAGGGTGAGCTCTGTGTTGTTGGTGTAAGAGATGATGTTGAGCCAATGGGATCTGATGATTTCGGCCAGTGTAGTCATGTTGGTGTTGAAGTTTGTGAGGCTAAGCGACGAGCCTTGAGGTACCCCATAGGTGATTTCTTTGGGTTGGGAGGTGAAGGGTGCTATTTGAACTTTCTGGTTTTTTTCAGGGACAATAGCTTTTAATAATTTTTAGATCTATGGCTAAAGTCCCCAGCACTTCAGTGTGCTAATCACTTTGTTCTGCAGTTCAGAGTGTAAATGATTTTCCCACAAACCAGAGGAGAAGAGAGAGAAGCTTCCTTGGCACTTTGTGGGGAACCATTTGTTTCTGAAAAGAATCTATGAAACTCTTCCTCTTCCAGAGACTGGATCAAGGCAGCCTTTCTAGAAACTGCACCCTGTCGGAGGCCTGGCTGAGAAAATGTATCTTTTTTGTGGGTGAACTGGAAGTGACAGGGCTGAACCTGTGAGGCAGATTATAGTTCCTTATGACTGGGGCAGAGTCCCATCATCTTGAATTTTTAGGGCAATGGTACATGGCTAATAGTCTATGTCATATATCACATTCCCAAACTATGACGTGCATTACATCGTCACAAAGGAAGAATGATTATTATTATTGGGAATGATAGATTACCATCAATCCTAAAGTAGAATAAAGTGTACAACCTACTTGGACAGAAGAAGAAATGACATCTTGCTTGACTATCAGACACCTGAGGCATACCTGCCAACTTACAAATGAATTTCACTGTGTGAGGAGGGGGCGGAGTCTCATGCTGAGAGCTACCTAAGAGACTATGCTGGTATGTGAAGAGTGTGTCTTGATAGAATGAGTGAGGTGGTGAACCTGTTAGAAGAAATGGAGAGTTGAGAGCATGTTCAAGTGAAGTCTATATGAAAGCAAATGTGTTTTATTGTTGTTTGTGAGGGTATAAAGGGTGTGTAGAGATATATGTCTTATTAAAAATTCAAAGATGTTTGTATTGTGGTGTTTAAATCTTTTTATGTGAATTGAAAAACATTGGGATTAAATCCAACGGAAAAGGCGGTTGATGTGACACTGTTTCTTTTCAATGCATGGTTAATAGACTTTGAATGTAGTAGCAGCACTGGCGTCCTCTTTGTTATGTGATGAGAGCTACCTAAGAGGCACTGTGCCCTCACCACGCCTGCCACCCCTGTCATTGAGGCTGTCACTGATGTTCTGCAGGAGCACCACATAAAATCACAAAATCATAAGCCATTTAAACCAGCATTGAGCTGCCGTTTCTGGCACTTGCATCTGACCAGAGATCACCGCATAGCATTGCCTCGTGCCCCAAGTCTGTGAGATGGCCCAAGCAGTAATCGCTTATAGTTCAGACCACCTTTCAACATCACATCATTGGAGCTCTGATAACATCAAGTTGCTTTAAGTTGAAGACTAAACAACATCAAACCATCTTTACTCTTCATTCCCAGCAAGCAGCTTGATGCAAATGAAGCAGCTGCTCCCCTCTTCCAGGTGAGTGTCACCTCCTGCAGCCTTCGTTTTTGAGCCACTGAGCTGACTCACTGAGAATTCAGCACCGGCTCTAATGATGCACCGGCATGATTCAAATCACAGAATTGATTTGATATGTCCTTTTGTACTCACTGAAAGGCTTTGGACTGTTTTTGACCCATAGGACCCTAACAAATTTGAGATGTTTTAGATTAAAATTTCAGAAAATTGTAGCCATTATCCACTTATCTTCGACCTATGTGGAGGTAATCTTTACAATAACTAGCTTCAATTGGTCCCTTAACTTTGACTGCTCTGTTGTTTGGTTGGCTGTTGTGCACTTACCTTAGACTTTTCTCCGAGGATGCCTTGCTGGTAATTGCAAAATACCAGGGGTGAGCAAAAGTATGCCCAACAAAAACAAGGTCAAAGAGGTTGAAGTTTGCTGGAGCATCACGATTCCTCACAGAAATGTTGCTGACTGCATGTTTATGTTTATATATTTCTAAAGTGCTCGAATGCCGAGGCGTCTTGGCGCTGAAAGGTGCTGTAGCAGGGGAAGGCGGAAGTATAGTGGCCTATGTCATTGCAAAGAGCCTGGTTTTTAAATGTTTTCTGAAACTCTGAAGATTGGGTTGGAGCCTCATAGATTGGGGCAGCTTATTCCAGAGTCTGGCTGCACAGTATGTAATTGTGCTGCCACCCCAGCCTTCTCTTTTGATCTTTGGTACTCTGACCAAGCCTTGAGTGGCTGATCTTAGGTCTCGCAAAGGAGCATAAGGTATAAAAAAACTTTCAAGACCTTCAGCTGCACCACCGTAGATTGCCTTATGCACATATTTAAGTGCTTTGAAATCTATGCGTTGCTTTATGGGCAACCAATGTAGGGAACGTATCCCGTTCGAAGTGGATTGTCCTTTGTGTAGGCCCAGAATAAGTCTGGCAGCTGCATTTTGCAGGGACTGTAGCTTCAACAATTGAAACTTATTTATCCCTAAAATAAGGGTGTTAGAGTAATTTAGCTTGGAGAGAAAAAGAGCCACCATTACCGTTTTTTGTAGTTCCTGGGGTATGTAAGGAAAAACAATTCTTAGCGTTGTCAGTAAAAAGAAACATGAAGACGTCCAGCTGTTAACTTGAGCAGCAAAATTAAGTTTGCTGTCAAAGAGGACCCCCAGGTTTCTGACCTTCTCTACAGGGGACGGACATTCTCCCGCCTCTCTCGGCCACCATGCTTGATTCCACAACGGCAGGCCAGGTCCAAACTCCATCACCTCTGTTTTATCAGTGTTTATTTTTAGATAATTTTGACCCATCCAGGACATGATTCCCGAAAGTCATGCATGGAATCTGCATGCAACTGATTCAGGCTGATTGATAGTGGATATCATAAGTTGGGAATCATCAGCGTGCGATATTAACGTGAAACCATGTTTCCTGACGAGGTTAGCCAGAGGTGTGACGTAAAGATTGTAAAGAGTAGGGGAGAGGGCCGATCCCTGTGGCACTCCACAGGGGAGGTGGAAGCTGTCAGATCTCATGCCCTCCCAGAATAGTCTGTGCTCTCTATTTTCCAAGAAGGAGGCTAATAGGGCTAAGGCGGTTCCTCCCACTCCCAGGTCCCTCAGCCGTTGCACCAGTACGGTGTGATTCACGGTGTCAAATGCTGCCGAGAGATCCAAAAGCACCAGGACCGCCCTCCCCCCGCCATCCACGAACCTGCGAATTTGTTCAGCAGTTTTTACAAGTGCAGATTCCGTTGAGTGTCGTAGCCGAAAGCCTTGCTGAGAGGAGTCTAGCAAGCCATGTGTGTCTAAGTAAGCGGTAAGGGATCTGTTCAGATGTTTTTCTAAAACCTTGGCTGCAAACGGAAGTCCTGCAATGGGACGATAGTTGTTAGGATTGCAAGGATCCAGGCTGGGTTTTTTTAACAAAGGGGTAATGACTGCCTTCTTCCAGATGGCGGGATATTTTCCTGAGCTCAGAATTTGGTTCGCGAGTGGAGTCAGATGTTCAGTGATTGGGCCTGCAGCTTGATGCATGATGGTTGGGGGACATGGATCTGTGGGTGCTCCTGATTTTAAGGAGAGGAGAATAGAGTTAACCTCTTCTTCACTCACCGGCTGGAAGCTTGTCAGTGCCCGGCATGAGCATGTAGCGAACCTAATCGGATCCGGAGACTTTGTGATATGGAAGAAGCTATTGTATATTTTGTTTACTTTCTCTTGAAAGTGTTCCGCGAGGGAGTTGCAAAAATGTTGGTCAGGTTTGAAGGTGCTAGCCCTGTTGGGGTTTTGCCAGCAGGTTGAATATTTTAAACAATTCCCTAGTGGACTTGCCAGCATCTTTGATTTTTACTGTGAAAAAGGTCTTTTTAGCAACTACAATTGCTTCTTTATATATTTTCACCGAGAGGCTATAAGCGATTTTCTTTGAGTCATCATAGTCTGTCCTCCAATACCATTCCGCCTTTCTACATTTGATCTTTAGGTTCTTAAGTTCGTGAGTATACCATGGGGCTGATTTCTTTGCTTCCTTTATTGTAACTGTTTTTATTGGGGCAACCCTATCGGCTGCTGCCAGCATCCAATCATTGAACTGCTGTACAGCTTTATTGTTGTCATCTTCTACCTTAATAGGGCCTTGGTCGAGCGCTAATTCAAAAGTTCCGTCTTTGAGTTTACCCCATCGTCTTATTTGACGTTTGACTGAACTTACTTGTGCTTTAGGCTGGGATTGGGGTCTATTCAGAGTAAAAAGATAGCCCTGGGGTCAGACCAAGGCAGGTCCTAATAACTGAGAGAGGATAATGCCTGGATCATTGGTAAAAATCCCGTCCAGCGTATGACCTGCTATGTGGGTAGATCACAAACATCATTTCAAAGGATGCTCTTTTCTGAAATGCATAGTTGTTGAACCTATTTAAGTTTTATGAAGTTCGATAAGAATCCAAACTTAGAAAAAACATATAAGACTGCTGTGGAGATTAAAACATTGCAAACATGGATTCCCCTAGCCACATGACCCTTCCTGAAATGTATCCAAAGCATGTCTGCTGGAAGTTTGACTTTCTTCAACCTTTCATCTTTCTGCAAGCAAAACAGAGGGCCTTATGTACAAGAAAGTGCTGCTGCGCGGCACCGCAAGCCCGTTGGCTGCGGCACACTGCAGCAATTTCAAAGCACAGCGGTGCGTCATATTTACTCTCAAACAAAAGAGAGGGGTCCTCCTGAACCAAAGGGACAGGACTCCAATATGACAATAAGTCGAAAACAAAGGTTCCCTTGGTTAGTATTCAAAACAAACTATCTGTAACTTCTGTCACACTCATGTCAAACATACCACTATCACCAGAAAATGTCACCAGTTCACCAAAGCAAATATACAAATGTACAAATGTTTTATTCATTAAATCCAATTAAAAAAATCATATAAAATACATGAAATAAAGACACATCAAATACAGCACCGTGGATTGGCTTCCAATATGGAGAATAACGGTGAGCAGTCTATATATCCACTTTTTAATATCGAGGGACAGAAATATCGAGTCAAAAATATCGAATGTACAAAAGTTAATTAATTTTTTTCAAATATTGTAAAATTTAATTCGAAAATTTTATTTAAAATGTGAAATGTATATTTAATTTTAGGAGCGGGATGTTGGTTTATAGGGGATAAGGGTGGGAAGTGTTTTAAAAATGTTTATATATTGTTTAATTTAAAATAAAAATAATTTAGAAATTGTAAATTAAATTTAGAATTTTAAAAATAATTTTAGGAGCGGGATGTTGGTTTATAGGGGATAAGGGTGGGAAGTGTTTTAAAATTTTTTATATATTTGTTAATTTAAATAAAAAAATATTTAGAAATTTTAAATTAAATTTAGAATTGTAAAAAAGATTTTAGGAGCGGGATGTTGGTTCATAGGGGATAAGGGTGGGAAGTGTTTTAAAAATGTTTATATATTTTTAAAAATTTTAAAAAAAATTTTAGAAATTGGAAATGAAATTTAGAATTTTAGAAATAATTTTAGGAGTGGGATGTTGGTTTATAGGGGATAAGGGTGGGAAGTGTTTAAAAAATGTTTATATATTTGTTAATTTTGTATTAAAAATATTTAGAAATTGTAAATTACATTTCGAATTTTACAAATATTTTTAGGAGCCGGATGTTGGTTTATAGGGGATAAGGGTGGGAAGTGTTTTAAAAATGTTTATATATTGTTTAATTATTTAATAAATTTATTTATAAATTGTAAATTAAATTTCGAATTTTACAAATAATTTTAGGAGCGGTATGTTGGTTTAGAGGGGATAAGGGTGGGAAGTGTTTTAAAAATGTTTATATATTTGTTAATTTTGTATTAAAATAATTTAGAACTTGAAAATTAAATTGCGAATTTTACAAATATTTTTAGGAGCGGGATGTTGGTTTAGTGGGAATAGTAAATTAATTAAGTTCAGTGTCCAGCACCTACTCTAATTTAATATAGGTTGGAGTGAGAATAGTAAATTAATTATGTTCAGTGTCCAGCACTTATCTTAATTAAATATAGACTAGAGTGGGAATAGTAAATTAATTAAGTTCAGTGTCCATCATCTACCCTAATTAAATATAGATTGGAGTGGGAATAGTTAATTAATTACGTTCAGTGTCCAGCACCTACTCTAATGTAATATAGGTTGGAGTGAGAATAGTAAATTAATTAAGTTGAGTGTCCAGCACTTATCTTAATTAAATATAAACTGGAGTGGGAATAGTAAATTAATTTAGTTTAGTGTCCAGCACATACTATAATTAAATATAGGTTGGAGTGAGAATAGTACATTTATTAAGTTCAGTGTCCAGCACTTATCTTCATTTAATATAGATTGGAGTGGGAATAGTAAATAAATTAAGTTCTGTGTACAGCATTTATCTTAATTAAATATAGATTGGAGTGGGAATAGTAAATTAATTCAGTTCAGTGTCCAGCACATACTGTAATTAAATATAGGTTGGAGTGAGAATAGTAAATTTATTAAGTTCAGTGTCCAGCACTTATCTTCATTTAATATAGACTGGAGTGGGAATAGTAAATTAATTAAGTTCAGTGTCCAGCACCTACTCTAATTTAATATAGGTTGGAGTGAGAATAGTAAATTAATTATGTTCAGTGTCCAGCACTTATCTTAATTAAATATAGACTAGAGTGGTAATAGTAAATTAATTAAGTTCAGTGTCCAGCATCTACCCTAATTAAATATAGATTGGAGTGAGAATAGTAAATTAATTAAGTTCAGTGTCCAGCACTTATCTTAATTAAATATAGATTGGAGTGGGAATAGTAAATTAATTAAGTTCTGTGTCCAGCACATACTCTAAGAAAATATAGGTTGGAGTGAGAATAGTAAATTAATTACGTTCAGTGTCCAGCACTTATCTTAATTAAATATAGACTGGAGTGGGAATAGTTAATTAATTAAGTTCAGTGTCCAGCACCTACTCTAATGTAATATAGACTGGAGTGGGAATAGTTAATTAATTACGTTCAGTGTCCAGCACCTACTCTAATGTAATATAGGTTGGAGTGAGAATAGTAAATTAATTAAGTTGAGTGTCCAGCACTTATCTTAATTAAATATAGACTGGAGTGGGAATAGTAAATTAATTCAGTTCAGTGTCCAGCACATACTCTAATTAAATATAGGTTGGAGTGAGAATAGTAAATTTATTAAGTTCAGTGTCCAGCACTTATCTTCATTTAATATAGATTGGAGTGGGAATAGTAAATAAATTAAGTTCTGTGTACAGCATTTATCTTAATTAAATATAGATTGGAGTGGGAATAGTAAATTAATTCAGTTCAGTGTCCAGCACATACTGTAATTAAATATAGGTTGGAGTGAGAATAGTAAATTTATTAAGTTCAGTGTCCAGCACTTATCTTCATTTAATATAGACTGGAGTGGGAATAGTAAATTAATTAAGTTCAGTGTCCAGCACCTACTCTAATTTAATATAGGTTGGAGTGAGAATAGTAAATTAATTATGTTCAGTGTCCAGCACTTATCTTAATTAAATATAGACTAGAGTGGGAATAGTAAATTAATTAAGTTCAGTGTCCAGCATCTACCCTAATTAAATATAGATTGGAGTGAGAATAGTAAATTAATTAAGTTCAGTGTCCAGCACTTATCTTAATTAAATATAGATTGGAGTGGGAATAGTAAATTAATTAAGTTCTGTGTCCAGCACATTCTCTAAGAAAATATAGGTTGGAGTGAGAATAGTAAATTAATTAAGTTCAGTGTCCAGCATTTATCTTAATTAAATATAGATTGGAGTGGGAATAGTAAATTAATTAAGTTCTGTGTCCAGCACATACTGCCAACTCAGTGAATTGTGGTGTACCAGAAACTCAGCTCAGAACCCAGAACCCAGTATCCGGCTAGTATTAGTGTCCCATTCGTTATCCGAGATTAGGCTCCGAGATCCCAATGAAAAGACAACCCAGAACAAGCGACTCAGTATACTCTCAGGAATGGTGGGAATCGGAAATACCTGTTCGTATATTATTCTCACATCAGTCCACAACAAGAATCAACAGAGACACGGTGAAAATAAAAATAGTTTATTTTTATAGACCACGTGTCCTAAGATGCAGTACTTTGGCTAATACAAGCAGACAAATGATTAAAATCAAAACCATCAGCATCGTTACAATACCATAGAATATAAAAGGGGTGATCATATTATAATGACAGTGGATAATACCACCTTCCCTTTACTAAGAAGCTAATATTATTATTATGCTAATAGAAGGTCTCTTAGGCTTGAATAGGGGACCCCATACCTCAAAGATCAGCTTAGTGAAATCACATCACAGGAGCATCAGGAGTCTTCTCGCAGGAAGGCTCGTCTTCGGTCTGAATAATAAACATGATGTCTGTGTTATTAAAAGCACCAACTTTCAGGTATTTACAGCTGCCTGTGTGTTATGTCTAAATAGTGGGTCGATCAACCTAGAGTAGAAAACATGCATTGTCTAACAAACCAGACTGTTTTGTCACGCCATGTACAGACGAAGGTCGCTGCGCAGAGCTCGGGATGGTAACAACAGATTGCTTCCGTGTGAGGCAAAGCTCGAGTCAGCTGTTTGTTTAAGCAATAACATGTAAACGCAGTGTCGTGCGCAAAAGCTGCAAGATGGCTTTCTAACATCTCACGCGGTTATGCTAACTTAACAATGTATGTACGTATTAAGGGAGTCCTCACTACATGCCCCCTTGATCGAAGCACTATACAGTAGGCAAGAAAAAAGAGAATGCAAAGTTCAGTTTCGACACAGCAGAACAAGGCGTATTCAATTAATAAACAATTTATAGTTCAGGCAAAAGCCGAAAACATGAAAACCGAAAAGGGGAGAAAAACCCAAAAAACCACAAACGTGTGATGGGAAAAATTAAAAATGTTTGCTGTGGACAGCAGTCCAAAGGCACGGGAGAAAAAACCCAGAGGACCACAGTTCACTCAATCCATGAACGTATATGCAGCATACGTGGCCACTGCTTCCAACAAGAAATCGTTTGCAGAGTCACGAAAAGTTTCAGCCATCCAATTAATCAAAGAAAAGGAACATACATGTTCTTCAATGAGCGGAGCCTCTAGCACAATCAGAGGGCAACCGAATTGTTCCTCCAGATAGCTCATATTCAAGAAATCATAGGCTGCTCTTGCGATGTCCCAATTACCCAGGATACCATGCGCCGCACCACAGGCCATAATCCGAACACCAGAACAGGCAAACTCGTGAGACACTAAGGGCCTCATCAGTCGATCATAATCCGGCACCGGAGACACCGTGTTGGTTAAGCAGAAATCCAAAGGCCATTCAAAGGGACAATCTAGGCAGTGAAAGACTGGCTGTACGCAGGTGAAGTAGGAATACCGGAAGGATAATCCATACGCCAGGCTCAAAGTCGCCAATGGCAGCGTACCATAATATTCAAGCATCCTGTCACGGAGAAGATGCAGACGGGACAGGTTGTCGTGTGGCACAGAAAGAGCAGCCATTTCGCAGTATGGACAGTAAAAGCAGCACTCCTGCCACAAGCGCCAGAATCAGCGGGACACCTCCAAAGATGCTCGAGAAAATAGAATGAAAAAATGCCGGAATCACACCAAAAATAGTTTGGAAAGAGGTCACGAGGCCCGAGCCCACAAGCTTAAAAAAATTAGCCAGGCCGGTCGTGGACGAGGCATTGAAAATTGTTTGGATCAAAGCACCCAAATGTAGGGGGAGGTCAGTATTCTAAAGTGTGTGTACCTCAGTACGCGTATTTGCAACGTGAAGGACAAATGTTTCACGGGAGGAAGTCAATGGCACCTCCTTTTGGGACAATAGCGCCCTTATTCTGCTCATCTTGTTGAACTCTGCCTTCAAGGTCGGAATCGAAGGCCAGATGGAAACATCCAGCCGTCCATGCGGGGGTGGAAATAGAACATTATTGCAGCAGACAACTCTCTGCGATACAGTCACTATGTAAGGGATTCCCACTAACATCCCGCAGCAAGCTTCATTGTTCAAAATTAAATAACTACCGTTTGCAAGCAGCGTGAAAGATGGCGTAATCACTGGCACTGGGATACCTTTCAGGACGCAGGCCAAATTTGGAGATTGTACATTGCATGCACCGTGTAACTGAATGTGCCTACATACTACAGAGTGATCAGGTGTCGTTGTACATTCCTCACCCGTCAGATAAACCTCAGTACCGTCCCTTGTACATCTATACATAAAAGGGAGGGACCAAACCTCATGTATGAAAGCGGTGCCCAGCTGTTCATATCTACCCAGAGCATAGTGTTTCATACAGGACGTAAACTTGAAAAGCGCGAACGGGAGAGTGATTAACCCATGTAATAACCACACGCCTGTATCCAATTCCGCTACAGAGAAAGGTAAAGGTTCTAATTTTTCAATATGTAACAATGAATATGTAGCATCTTTCATGGACATGAACTGCTGTTTTTCAGTAAGGTTAAAGGGAAGAAATAAAGATGTTATATTCAAATAGTCCCAGGGGACCTTCCCTGCCTTTAACGTTTGTAATGTCCATGCAAACTGCATAACAGAACGCAACTGGTTTTGACCATGATACAATACAGACACATCATCATGCACAATATCAACAATTGAAGAAACAATATTGTCCAATGTATAAATACGGAAAGAAAGAGTGCTAATGCTGTTATCAATAACTGCTAATACCTTTTCCATATTAGCCTGATCAATAGCTCTCAATTGTGACGCTGCCTCTATTTGTGACAGTTTCCATACTTCGTTGTAAATAGCATATGCCCACCTTTTGGATCTGCCACCCACAGGACCTTTAACAAAATCATTCAAATCTATTTTGTCATGTAATCTTGATAAATGAACTTTGACAGATGCCAAGGTGGAATGTCGCAGCCAGGATTGACATAACTTTCCTACAGAGTATGTAGTTACGGTATGTGACGACTCAAACCGAGGGTCCACTCGTTGCTGAGTATACCCCGGTTTCAGACCTAGAAAACGACGTTGACATGTATCTGAACTGCTTTGCCAAACTAACCATCCATCACTACTAAATTTCGAAATATTGAAAGATGTATTAGAAATCAATGACTGCAAAGCAGGAAGGGACAGATCTGTGTGGTTATCCCAATTGGGGTAAGCACCCAGATCCAGCACAGAAGGTGACTTTAGTTGTTTAGAAGTGTCCAATCCGAAACAGGTGGTTCGGAAGATGGTTGAATTTAAAAACCACATATGATTTGGTACAAGATAGGCACGATGCAAAGCTTCAGTTCCCTGAACCTGCCATGGTTTGGAACCCCAAACCGATTTAAGATCAATAGTAGCCTTCCATAGATCATAACCTTTGATTGACAACTCGTCCATAAAGGACTTAGAATAAAGTAACTTGGTGTGTGTGAGTCTAACCTTTGTGGCAGACTCAGGCATAACCTTAAAATAAAAGGAAGCCGGGTTGGAAACAATGATCAGTAAAATAAGTATACTTATCAACTAATGTAGGTGAACTGCCGAAAGAGGGAGTGGGACAGTGTTCCCATTGGGTAAAATTTACAAAATTACGAAAAGTGTTTGCTTTATGCAGAAAGTGATTGCCATAATGTTGAAAACAATATTGTTCTGCATAATTAGCCGCATTTTCATATAAATCTTCAGCATCAAAAGTGGCATAATATTTCAAATCTGAAAATAGTGCTTCAATGGCGTGAACATCCCAATCATTAGAACGTATGTTTTGCTTAACCACATCACCCATAGAAACACGAAATACATTAGGTACAATATTTTCTTTCGGTGTTTGGAGTAAAATCTGTAGTGGAAACATAAAGAGATGGAATATATACGTTAGGTATTTATTTGAGTAAAGATAAATTAGTGTTTTAGTTTAATTTGGCAGTTTAGTTAGAAAATAATATTTACTTACGTTTTTAGAATAGTAGTAGGATGTAGGTTTCTTCTGTTTAGAAGAGTTTCTTCTTCGTTCAATGCTTTGGTTTAAGGCACAGTAGAAGACTTGTTTTAATTGGTTTATATAGTGGTTTTAAATTGTTTCTTGAATGTTATTGGTTGTTTTCTGTATGTGGCCTTTCTATTGGATGGTTTGATTTTTTTTTAGTTAATTGCTTTTCTTTTATGGAAAATGCTAAGTAAGAGTATATTTAGTTTTAAAGGAGTAGAGTTTTAAATCATTATATATAAAAAGATTGTTTAAAATGTGTAGTGAATGTTTTTTAAATGTGTTCGAAATGCCAATGTGATAATTATTTCAGTGTTTTTTTATTATGTTGTTAAATATTGAGATCGCTATAAATGTTATGTTTATGTTTAAGTAGAATCTCATTTGAAAAAAGTATGTTTTGGGAAATTATTGTCTTTATGTTGTTTAAAATATTGGTTTTATTAGTGTTAGTATTGTCGATATATTTAAAAAAAAACGATATTATTGATGTCTATATTTTGGTTATCGATATTTGTGACATGTGTCATATTTATTTACTCATGTCGATATTTAGTATTGCGATATTTATGTGTGCGATTTTTGTGTGATCGATTTAATTGTATTTCGATATTGTAGTGTCGATATTAGTGTCGTTTTTTAAATAAGTATACAATGTCGATATTTTTGAAGTCGATATATTTGATGCGATATTTGTGTAGTTCGATAATGTGTCTGTCGATAATATGTCAGAGATCCGAGAATAACATACGCAAAGTCACATAACCATACATATATGGGAGAATATATCTAGACATTCAGATTTTGTCATTTATGGCACTAATCTGACAACAATTCCGTGGTCAAACCATCATTATGTACTATTCCACTATTGACCAGGATAGATTCGATTTAGTGCAATTGTTGCAGCAGCGCGACACGTTTCGGTGGATTCAATTGTTCCAACCACTTTCTTCAGGAAGATAAACTTTATATCTCCCAAAACTTTCAATCAGAAATTATGATGAGTTATCTGGCACTCCTCCTGGGATCTGGCTCCTCCAGGTGAAGCAACAACAATACAGTTTTATGTTGTATCCAGAAAGACTAAAAAAGACCTTCTCTGTGAGCCTAAAACTGGATGTAAACACTTATTTTAAAATTTGACCCCATAGGTATAAGGTCTGTGATACATAGGGTACTTTCTTGAGAGCGTTACCTTACATCAAATGATGGAAGCAAGTATACAAATTTTCCAAACGATATTCTGGGATTACAGTTTAAACTGTAACCACCAACGACTGAAGGGCTTCGGGAGCTCATGCGATACTGGCACATGGTTTCTATCTAAAAGAAGAGCCCTGTAGCTAGAAGATCTACAAATTTGGAGATTTTTTAATCCCAGAATATCACAAGAGGTGATTTCCTCATGAGGACTCATTGCACCTCTCTATGCCGCCCCTGGGATGGCGTAGCATTCTGACTCATTTCCAGGTTTACTAATTCTCGTAAATCTGGAAATGTGGCAGCAGCAACACCCATGTCACACCCCTTTCACGAAGGGTGGATTTATGTGTCCTTAAATAATAAAGAAGATGTGGCATGGGCATATATTCCAGAAGAGAGAAGATGCATTTAACCAATCCCTCTCATTGGGACTGGAGAAGGACAATGGTGGTGTCCTATATGAACAAGCCGACATCACAAAGGACAACCCAGAAATTAAAACATATTTACATGGTATTTTCATAAGAAAATGCTAAAAGAAAAAGCAAATGAACCACCTCACAAACAGACGGAAAATATTTTTTCAGTTGTATGTGCACAGATCAAGAGCCCGGAGGAGTAGAAGTGTACCCTCTCAGTACAAAACCTATGCTAGACTCATTCACACACCTTTGCACTATGGTGCTCGAAAGCCAGAAAGTGTACCAGCACAAGGGAAGAGGGCACCAATGTCATATTTTAGTAGGATGGGTTTTGCTGGTGTATCACAGAGCTAAGTGCCTGTTTAATGCACCGGCATTGTGTAAACTGAATTTATTTAAATCATTTTAGTTAGTGTTTCATTTTCAGACACCCCAGCTGGAAGCAGAAACAGGAAAACCTTGATCCTTGTTTCTCAGTTTTATTATCTGGAAATAAAGCAGTAACCAATAGAAATATGAATTAACTTTACCCACTGAGGTGCATAAAATAGGGGCTCAGCTCTGTGTTTCACCAGCAAAGTTGATCATGATATGGCACTTGGCTCTCCCCGCTTTCACACAACACAGTAACTTTGGTTGCTGTGCTGCTTTGCTTAATAAGATAGTAAATTTGCCCTTTGGTGTACATGGAATATCCATTTCAAGTGCTCCTGGTGAATGGGATCCCAGGCTCATTCAGTCTTTAAGATTAGTTCTGATGGATCACAAGGAAGCACGTCTTCATCACTGTGACACCACTGAGCAGGTTCACAGTTTGAAGAGCCCCCTTGGAGATGGGCAACACATTTATTTGTCAAACACACTGTATTTAAATCACCCCTTTAGAAAGCCAGGTCTGATGAGGTGTATGTTTAATGTGCAAAGCTGTGTTTAGAAACCATTAATAGAAGCGTTCTGTGTATCCTGCTGGGGTATGCCTCTAATTATGATCTGCCTTTGAAAAGGCTATAATCATTCATGTGTCTCCTTAAAAGCCTTCACAACTTTCAGCTGTGATTGCAGTCTGTAGAAGCATATTAAGCCAGTGTGAATTTTAAAAACTGGGGGGGCATGATATTTTTGTTTGTCACTTTGGGCACTTTGCAGCGATCCACTGCATGACAGGAAAAGGGCAGGAATGAGCTGTATTTAAAAGAATATGGAGCATCCCTACATTTTCCCCTGCGCTTTTGCCGTTATGGCTTCCTCGAGCCAATTCAGGAACCCTTGCACCATGATGTAAGGGTGCCTGCATTGTAAGGTGGATAGTTTTTGTGCAGGAAGGGGCACCTTCCTATGCAAAAACAATCCCCTGAGGCATTTTAATATTTCGATGTGTGCTGCAGAATGCAGCACACATAGAAAGAAGATAAACGAGGGAAAATAAGCATGTTTCTCCATGTTAGGCCTCACCTAGGGAGGTTTGGAGAAAAAAATGGGGTAACCCAGTATCCCTCAGAACCTGGGCGATCTTATGTCCAAGAAACAATGGTTCTGTCGAGTGAAAGGCACCTTTTTATACTAATAATCCGAATCATACATTATTCAAACATTGCAATTAATCCGGAACAACACATGAAATAAAACAATTTGTAGGGTAATTAGCGATGTTTATGAATTGCATCATTCATATATACCCAGAAGCATTTAGGTAAGCCGTCAAAATACAAAGTGATAACAGTTAGTGATAAGGTGACAATTGGTGCTCAGTGATATTGTGCGTGCTATATACAAAGTGATTTAAAAAGTCAGAAAATTATTATTGGCCAGAAAACAGGTATTCATAGTAGAACTGCGAAATAAATCAATTTGTTTTGCGCAGCCTCTAGTTACTGGTCCAGGGGATAGTATCGACGTTTCAACCCAGATACTGCACAACTATAAGGTCAGTGTGGGTCTTCATCAGGACAGGGGCAAAAGGATGACGGCCTGTAAATGGTGAGAGGACTTGAATCAGATGCGTTGTCAAAGAATAGTGACTCACAAAGAATTTAGGTGGCATTACACTCACCTAATTGTGAAACAGGGTTACATATGGTGGAATCACATCTGAACCCTTCAGAAAATTGCGAAGCTTGGACATCCCACGTGAGTCTCAAGATGGAGGCATTCCAGTTCTATCTATAGAAAAGGGGTTAGAATTAGATCGAGCCGTTTAATTGCTGAGTGTTGGGATGGCGTGTCAGTTAATGCTCACCTTAGTTGAATTTAGATGTTGAGGCGGTTGTCTCCCACCTAGACCCGTCTAATCTTGGTGAAATCAGTGCATCCTACGAAATATTCCAGTCTGTGGATAATTGGAAGGGGGTTAGAGTAGCTGTCTAATTACTTAAAGTGCTCAAGTTATATGTGGCTCAAATGACAAGAGCAGCTCACCTTTATTCAATATGGATACTGGGGAGGCTGGCCGTCAATAATTCGAGCGTCTCAACCGTTCTATCTGTTGGAAATTTAAAGCACGTTTGAAAAAAGGGGAGGCCATCTCACATGTAAGACATATTCTTTGGGCTTTGTGGGAGCCGGACGAGGCTCAGAGGCACTCGCTGCTTACCTTGATCGAATACTGGGCAACGGGCAGCAGGCAAACGTCGTTGCTCGTCCGAAGGGATTAAAAGCAGCGCTCGAAATGAGCCTGCTGATATAACCGATAGAAGCGTGCACGTATACACCGGGAGTTGCTCGTTGCTAAGCAACGAAAGATGCTGGCGCTAGAGAGCGTCCAGCGTCAGACGGCATCGTGGACAGCAAGCTGGCATGTAACACGCATTAGGCGGAAAGGCCAAAATGCAGATCCACATAAATGGAACTATTTCTTAATGTAAATGTCACATGTTTATTAAGAGCCTCTCGGAATGGAGGGGACATAATGAATTGATGCAAAAGCATTCAAGTTCTAATGATATTGAGTCCATGCCTTATATCTTAAATTTAAAGCAGTATACCAGTTAGTACTGCTTATTCAAAGCATTAAGGTGGAGCTCGCAAAATTGAGGTTCGACAATATGAATTGGAGCAAAATTAAGAACACATTGATGTATAGAGCAGGGAGGCGTTTTCGTTTACAGGGCATAAATTATACTTTCGTGATCACTGGCCACTGTAACAGTATTGTGGTAAAGTATTGCACATGATAACATTGCAAGTCGTACAGGATTATTCCTAGCGACATGAAATTCAGTGTCAAACAATTGTTCAATACATGTATGTTGTAATCATTCATATTATGTTTCATTGAACATGCAACCGAACACTACGCAGAATATGTATGGTAAATCGGGATTAGTAAAGATGGAAGAGCAATGCACCACCAATTCAGTGATATTATATAATCTGAAATGAATTGTAAAACATCAAACATAAAACATAAAACAGAAAAAACTAAATTATCTGATAGGGGTAATATAGGGAGGTGTCAGTTTTTTACGCATTCCCAGAACTGCCACTTCTAGTAATCCCGGGGATGAATCAAAATCCATGGATTTTTCATGGGAACGCCAATGTAATGCCTTCCTGGCGTTGCTTCACTCACGATTTATGAAGCCACTCAGGGCCACCCAAGGTGGCCTTGTTTGGCTTCCTAAATCTCATTTGTGAGTTGCGTTGCTATTGCACTATGCTGCGTGGTGAAAGAGCAATGCCACAAGGCTCGTAAATATGTCTCTGGGGATCCACAGGCGCGAGAATATGATTAACCAACAAGTGGTTTTTAAAGAAAACTATTGGATGACAAGCAAAGCCAATGGTAAGGCACCATCAGCCCTAAAACTATCAAGGACAATCGGACCCTATTTGGGTCAATCAATCAATCAATCAAAGCATTTGTATAGCGCGCTACTCACCCAGAGGGTCTCAAGGCGCTAGGGGAGGGGGGTCCGCTACTGCTCGAACAGCCAGGTCTTGAGCAGCTTCCTGAAGGCGAGGTGGTCCTGGGTAAGGCGGAGGTGGGTTGACTCGGGAGGGAGTTCCAGGTCTTGGCGGCGAGGTAGGAGAAGGACCTTCCTCCTGTGGTGGCTCTTCAGATGCGGGGGATGGCGGCGAGGGCGTGGCTGGTCGATCGAAGCTGGCGTTTGGGAGCGTAGAAGTTGAGGCGGTTGTTGAGGTATCCTGGGCCTTGGTTGTGTAGGGCTTTGTGTGCGTGGCTTAGGAGACGGAAGGTGATTCTCTTGTTGACCGGGAGCCAGTGCAGGTCTCTCAGATGTCCGGAGATGTGGTTGCGGCGGGGGATGTCCAGGATGAGTCGTGCTGAGGTGTTCTGGATCCGCTGGAGTCTCTTCTGGAGTTTGGCGGTGGTTCCGGCGTAGAGCGAGTTGCTGTAGTCCAGACGGCTGGTGACGAGGGCCTGATTGACCATTTTCCTGGTCTCGGTGGGGATCCACCGGAAGATCTTACGTAGCATGCGCAGGATGTTGAAGCACGACGAGGAGACGGCGTTGACTTGTCTGGTCATGGAGAGGGAGGAGTCCAGGATGAAGCCCAGGTTGCGTGCATGGTCTGTTGGTTTGGGTGCGCTGCCTAGGGCGGGGGGCCACCAGGAGTCGTCCCAGGCGGAGGGTGAGGATCCCAGGATGAGGACTTCCATCTTGTCCGAGTTCAGTTTCAGGCGGCTGTTCTTCATCCATTCGGCTACCTCTTTCATCCCTTCGTGTAGGTTGGCTCTGGCGGTGTCGGGGTCGTTGGTGAGGGAGAGGATAGGCTGTGTGTCGTCGGCGTAGGAGATGATGTTGAGGTTGTGCTGGGGTGCGATGGCTGCGAGGGGGCTCATGTAGACGTTGAAGAGGGTTGGGCTAAGCGAAGAGCCTTGAGGAACGCCGCAGATGACTTCGGTGGCTTCTGATCTGAACGGGGGGAGGCGGACTCTCTGTGTCCTTCCAGCGAGGAAGGAGATGATCCACTCCAGTGCCTTCTTCTGGATTCCGACATTGCTGAGGCGCTGCACTAGGGTACGGTGGCAGACCGTGTCGAAGGCCGCGGAGAGGTCTAGGAGGATGAGGGCCGCTGTTTCTCCGTTGTCGAGCAGGGTTCGGATGTCATCGGTGGCTGCGATCAGGGCGGTCTCGGTGCTGTGGTTGGCGCGGAAGCCAGACTGCGAGAGGTCAAGGGAACCGTTCGTCTCGAGGAAGGCGGCCAGCTGCTTGTTGACGGTCTTCTCAATGACTTTTGCTGGAAACGGGAGCAGCGAGATGGGGCGGTAGTTCTTGAGGTCGGCGGGGTCGGCTGCTGGCTTCTTTAGTAGAGCGCTGAGTTCGGCGTGCTTCCAGCTCTCCGGGAAGGTGGCGGTGTCGAAGGAGGTGTTGATGATGTCTCGCAGGTGGGGTGCGATGACAGCGTCGGCCTTGTTGAAGACGTGGTGAGGGCAGGGGTCGGTCGGTGATCCGGAGTGGATGGAGTTCATCGTGCGGACGGTGTCTTCGGAGCTGATCGGGGTCCAGGCGCGGAGGGTGGTGGTGGGGGGCGGTGGTTCGGTCGTGGCGTGCGATGGTAGAGTGCTGAAGCTGTTGTGTATGTCCGCAATCTTGTTGTGGAAGTAGGAGGCGAGGGAGTTGCAGAGGTCTTGCGAAGGGGTGATGTCGTTGTTTCCGGCGTTGGGGTTGGAGAGCTCTTTAACGATGTTGAAGAGTTCCTTGCTGTTGTGTGCGTTGTTGTCCAGTCGTTCCTTGAATGCTGTCTTCTTGGTGGCGTGGATCAGTTGGTGGTGTTTTCGGGTGGCGAGCTTGAGGGCCGTCATGTTGACAGGTGTTGGGTCTCTGCGCCAGTTTCTCTCGAGGGCTCGGCAGTTCTTCTTGGAGCTCTTGAGTTCGTTGGTGAACCATGGGGCTTTCTTGCTGCCGGGTCTGCTAGGCGGAGCCCTCAGGGGGGCGAGGTCGTCTGCGCAGTCGCTGATCCACTTCGTGAGGTTGGTGGCCGCTTGGCTGGGGTTCGTTACGCTGGTGGGTGGGTTCTTGCTCAGGGAGGTTGCGAGCTGGTCGGCTGTGATCTTGTTCCAACTTCGGCGTGCAACCTGTTGCTGGTGGTGGTGGATCATGGTCCTTCTGAAGCTGAAGTGGACGCAGCTGTGGTCCGTCCAATGGAGTCCGGTGGCGTGGCTGAAGGTGATGTCCTTGCTGGATGAAAAGATGGGGTCGAGTGTGTGTCCGGCGTAGTGGGTGGGGGAGGTCACCAGTTGCTTGAGTCCGAGGTTTGCGAGGTTGTCCAGCAGGGTGGTGGTGTTGCGGTCGTTGTTGTTCTGCAGGTGGAAGTTGAGGTCCCCAAGGAGGATGTAGTCAGCGGAGGGGAGGGCGTGCGGGCTGATGAAGTCGGCGATGTCTTCGCTGAATTGTGTGCGTGGTCCCGGGGGTCTGTAGATGAGGGTGCCTCTGAGGGTGGTCTTGGGGTTGATGTGGATCTGGAAGTGCAGGTGCTCGGCGGGTGTGAGGGAGTCGTCGGTGTTGGTCGTGATGCGGATGGTGTTCCTGTGGATGATGGCGATGCCTCCTCCTATCTGGTTGACGCGGTCCCTCCGGATGATCTTGTAGCCGTCCGGGATGGCGATGGCGATGTCGGGCGCTGAGGAGGCGTTCATCCAGGTTTCCGTGAGGAAGGCGACGTCTGGGGTTGTGGTGTCGAGCAGGTTCCAGAGCTCGACGGCGTGTCTGTGGACGGAGCGGGTGTTGAGCAGGATGCACTTCAGGTGGTTGCTGCTGTTGCTCGTCTTGGTCTTGGTCGGTGCTGGTGTAGTGCAGGTCCGGATGCAGGTGAACTCGCAGGAGTTGCAGCAGAAGGGTCCGTGGGTGCATCTCGGGGTGGCTTGGAAGCAGTCCAGGAATCGGCCGGCGTTGAGTGCGTTGAGTTCGGTGGCGTCGTAGGTCAGGCGGGTGGGCTGGCGTCTGCGGGGGACAGGGGGTCTGGCGCTGGGCGCGGTCCAGGCGCGGACGGGCGCAGACGGGCTTACCTTTGGCGCACCTTCGGCGCTCCCGCTGCGCGCATCCGCTGCGCGGTCGCTCAGGGGGCGTCATAAGTAAGGAGCCGGGAGGGAGGGTCAGCTGGGAGGCGGGAGGCACTGTGTCCAATGGGCAAGGAGGGGAGGCGGGGCTGCGGGGTCAGCGGCGGGAAGCAGCAGCGGCGGGAAACAGGCGGGAACCAGGGAGGAGACTAGTGACCGGGGCAGCGGCACCCAAGAAGATGCCGAGTGAAATGGGCAGCCGCAGCAGGCAGCGAGCGGAGGGCTGTACCTCCAAGCAGGTCAGCAGAGGTGAGGAGGAGCGGCGCAGCGGTCGCTACAGCAGGCAGGCGTCAGGCAGCAGCAGTGGGAGGGGAGCGACCTCCTGTGGGGCAAAAATTAAGATTATTTGGATGCACTTGACTGTTGTCGCTGAACCAGAAGCACTAACGAATGATATTTCCCAGATGACCAAGTAAATACCTCAAAAATATTGTCGAAATATGTAGACTGAAAAATAGTTGTGTCATAAATCTTTTTTTTTTAAAATAATAGAACAATAGTTGTGGAATTTTTTTAAATAAATGTTGTGCCTTATCGGCATAGTGCATTTGGTGCAAGGGCGAGGTGGCATCCTAATGCTAAAGTTTAAAGGAGGATTTACAGTGAGGTGGGTAGGAAAGGGAGCACCAGTACGCAGTTGTTGGGATTTAGGGAAGGGTCGCAATAATGAGTATTAAGGGCTGGTAGATTTCAGGCATTGGTAGCATTAAGGGGTAGTGAAGAGTCTGTTAGGGTTCTGGGATGGGTAGAGTTAAGAGGTACTAAGGGTTTTTAGGGTTCAGACAAGGGTACCATTGTGAGGTGCTAAGGGTTTTTTTAAATGAAATGAATGAAATGAAAATGTGACTTGTAGAGCGCTACAGTTGCCCTGAGGCGTCCAGGCGCTAAAACAGATGGAGCCCTCTTGAGGTTACTTTATTAGGCATTAAACAGCAGGGTTTTTAGCTGTTTGCGAAAAGTAGTCAGATTGGGGTTGTTCCTCAACTGCAGGGGGAGAGAGTTCCAAAGTTTGGAAACATTATACGAGAAGGAGCGTCCTCCCGCTCTGGCTCTACGAATTCTGGGGATCTCGGCCAGGGATGCTGTAGAAGAGCGGAGGAATTTATTAGGCCTGTAGGGAGAAATCAGGGGCCGATTGATGTCTGGGCCCATTTCCCAAAAAGTCTGGTGGGCAATGCAGAGCGATTTGAATTTTACTCTGTCCCTGACAGGTAACCAGTGTAGGGTCTTTAAGCTGGTTCTCACTGAGGTCCTCCGGGGGATGCCCAGCAGCGCTCTGGCAGCACAGTTCTGGGTGCGTTGGAGCTTTTGTAGGGTGTAATCCGGGGCTCCCAGGTATAGGGCGTTATTAAAGTCCAGACGGGATTGGATAAGGCCCTGTATAATTATCTGTTTAGCCTCGAAGCAGAGATGGGGAAGGACTTTCTTGATCACTCTAAGGAGGCCAAAGCAGGTGGCTGAGATCTTAGTGGCCTGTGTATTAAGGCTCAGAGACTTGTCAAGCCAGACCCCTAAGCTTTTGATGTTGTCTCTGGGGGGTGGGGCCACTCCCATGCTTGATGGCCAGATCGACTCTATGGAGACGGGGGAGGCTGTGCCCAGGATCATCAGCTCAGTTTTATCGTCATTCAACTTTAAGCATGAGCTCATCATCCACTTCTTTACGTCCTCCAGACAAGCCGCTAGGTCTGGTGGCGCCTGGAGGCCGCTCTTCTCTGCCAGGGAGACCACCAGCTGGGTGTCGTCCGCATAGGAGATGATCTTTACACCATGCGGACGAACAACCTCAGCCAGTGGCCTCATATAAGCGTTGAAGAGCGTAGGGCTTAAGGAGGAGCCCTGGGGGACTCCGCATCCCAGGGGATGAGTGGATGAGCGTGATGTGCCATCGAAGACCTGAAAGGTTCTGTTGGACAAAAAAGAATTGAACCATGTCAGGGCATCTCCGGTCACTCCTAAGTCGGCAAGGCGGGTTAGCAAGATTTTGTGATATACCGTATCGAATGCGGCACTTAGATCGAGGAGGATCACTGCCACTGATCCCCCTCGATTTTTAAGGTTCATGGTGGGGTAACAAAAAGGGGAAGTAAGGTGGGTTTTAGTTCACAGAAGTGTAGAGTTAAGGAATAGTATGGGTTTTTAGGGTTCTGAGATGGGTAGCATTAAGAGCTAGGAAGTCGTTTTTATGTTTCACACAAGGGTAGCGTTAAGAAATAGTTAGGGAGTTTTAAGGTTTCGGGAATTGTATTATCGTTGGCTTGTAAGGGGTTTGTAGGGTTGATGGAGGGGTAGCATTAAGGAACAGTGAGGGTTTTTTATGGTTCAGGAAAGAGTAGATTAATGGGTAGTAACAGGTTTTTAAAGTTCAGGTAGGCAGTGTTAGGGGTTAGTAAGGGTTTTTTAGTGATTAGGGTATGGTGCATAAGGGAGTACTAAAGAATGTTAAGATTCAGGAAAGGGTAGAGTTAAGGGTTAGTCAGGAGTTTTGTAGAGTTCTGAGATTTATAGCATTAAGGAGTAGTTAAGGATTTTACTGTTCAGAGAAGGGTAGAATTAAGGGATAGTTCTTGGTTTTAGGGTTCGGGCTATAAAGGCATAGCAAGAAGCTAATAGAGTACAGTTAGATCAATTTGAACAGTGCATGTAATTAAAACAATTTTAAAAATTTGACATGTTTGGAATTTTTATAGGCAATCATGAACAATACAACATTTGTACCGTGACGAATTCAACTTGACTTTAAGATAGTCGACATTTTAAAAGTCAAATTTATTACATGCAACGATTTATTTAAGGCAACCATCAATCGATAGAGAAATAGTTCTTCCACAAATTGTCTTCCACTTGCAGAATCGTCATAATTTGTTCTATTATTTTAATGAAATTTCAGGATGACTGTTATCAGGCCCATATTCAGATGTGACAGATGGAATGAAAGACAAAGATTGGCTAATTGGAGCTTTTTGTGGTGAGGAATCCACATTGGGTGGATGAATCCAATAAATCATTTGTTTTTACAAAACATTTTGTTCCAACATCTTTTGCAGCTCTTTCACTCTGAACCTCACTGTCCATTCTTTCTTTTTGAGTTTGTTGTTGTTGTACACTAACTGAAATTCTCATGGCTTCTTCTTCACCACAAATGTACCGGAGAGTTATTGGGATTCCCTATTTACTGTGGAACTGGTTTGTTTCAAGTTCTTGTCAACCTTCTACTAAAGGTCATATGTTTTGCAAATGCCAGAATCCAGAAGAGTTTCTCAAAAATTCAATAGAATGCTCCTGATGGATGAAAGATAGAGTCCATTCATCTGTTGCTGAATTGTCCTAGGTCATCTGAATGAGAGCAAATCTTCCAACAACTCAATAGTGTTGTCTCTCAGGTTAGCATTCTCCGATTTACAGGATGATTCTTCTGAGGAGTGTATCCTGATCCCCAAACATTTCCTTCTCATTTTCATCAAACAACAACAACTACATATACTCCAGTTACAAAAGGACAAAGTTAGGAATTGCCTAGGCTCAGGTGGAGTTCGCGGAGTTGAGCTACACAGATCGCCGCAAAGTGCCCAAAAACTCTGCTGCACTACGTGGAGATCTGTGAGTGGGCAGAGCTACTTGCCACTCCCGTTCGCATGACATTTTACATTGTACACAGCATGAAGTGTGATCCCGCGCTGGAAACAGAGTGCAAACGGCACCAGGCAGTTCACATGTGCTATGCCATCTTGTTTTCTGTTGTGTTCATGGTGCTGAGCCTGGTTTTACAATGCTTACCTAATCTTTTCCATCCTCCACCTATCAGACTTATTTACCCCTTATTTTTATTTATTGTATTAGTGTGTGACTTTGTGTTTGTGTATTTTACATTTTTTGTCACTTTTTTGTGTTCATTCGTGACTTTTTGTGTTTTTTCAATTTTTCCTTTTTTCCTTATTATGTTATTCCTTCCTTTTCCTGTTTCTTTTCAATTTTTTACCCCACCTAGCCCCCTGGCAGAGCACGGAGAGCAGGGGAGGGGTGGCGTCAGGCCCCCCCCCAGCAGCCACCTACCTTGTGGTCGGGTGCGCCGCAAAGGGGTGCAGCCCATGCATTTTTTTGTGAGGGGGAAGTGGCAGCACTAGTTTTCTTGTGCAGAGCCACCCCCCCTCCTTGCTGGCAGCAGGCAGCAGGTCAGGCAGTGGGTATGGCCTGCAGGAGCATTGGTTGCTGTAAGGGAGGGTGCGTTGGTGTGTGTGCCGGAGCTCTGGGGTCCAGCGCACCCAACTGCAGCAATTATTTGTTGTGTATGTGTACTACAATACTAAAAAAAAATTCTGAATAGCATGCTGCTCACACTCAGAGGTAAGTTAACCTTATGTTAAGAATATAATGTAATCCAGTTTGAGCTAGGCAGGTGCTCGGCGCTACCTAATTGTACTTGTCGGCACTCGCTTTGGCTGATTATTATCTGCTATTCTGCCACCATATTGATAACAGTAAATTAGTGTACTCTGGGGAATATTTAAAACAAAATGGTGGAGCATGGCCTTAGCCTCATTGTCTTAATGCTGCCCGCCACCACTTTAGAAATGCAGGGCTGCACCATATTTACAACAATATGATGCAGCCCTGCATTTCCCCCTCTGCTGGTGCTAAATTTAGCAGCCTAACGCCAATGCAAGCACCCTTGCACCATAGTGCAAGGGTGTGTGCATTGAGGGGAAGATTGTTTATGTGCAGGAAGGTCTCCCTTCCTGCACATAAACAAACCAGAGTGGTGTTTTGTAACTTGTATGTTTGGTGCTTAATGTAGCACACTTAGAAGTTGCAAAACATATTTTTTTCAGATTTTGTATGTGCAGTAAGGGTCACTTTCCTGCACATAAAAGATCAATGGCAATTTGCTGTTTCTATGTGTGCTGCACAATGCAGCACACATGGAAACAGCAAAAACAAGGAGAAATCAAGCATTTCTCCTTGTTTTGCCTGTTTAAGAGCAGGTTTTCCCTGGTCTCAATTTTGGCACTGCCTCCTATTTACGCCACACTTGTAAATAGGGGGCAATGTCAAAATCAATGGGTGTTGCTGTAAAACGCCCATTGCAACACCTATTGCCCTTTCATTTCACGCTAAGCAGCGTGAAAGCGCGCCTTAATCACAAGGCAGCGTTATTGTAAATACGGCAAAGCCCCTATTGCCACCACAACATCACTAAAAATGTTCATTGCAAAAAATGGAGACTGAGTTGTTCCATCAAGGAGGTTAAGAAATGAGAATAGAATCATGCTGGCACATGCATCAAGCCAAAAGCAGCTCGCAAAAATAGCGAATAGCTATTTGCGAGCGCATGCAAGTGAATCCCCATGCATCACGGAAAAAAACGAAAATCGCAAAATTACCGAATCGCAAGTACCGGGATCTCCGATATAGCGAATCGGAATCAGCGGAACCCAGATTAGCGGGAGCAAATAAGGAATCGCAGAATCTACCCGCAAATGGATGCATCAATAGTCGCTAATAGCGATTTTCTCGAAAATCGCAATTTAGCAAGAGCAGAATAAGGAGAAACATAAGCAGGTGGTAAATAATTTTTTCAAAAAATAATTGGAATACAATACATGGAGCTGGAGAGGGTCATTGCAACTAACCAATTAGTCCATACAGGACGCTCACAAAGGCGACACTCTACTTGTGTGATAGGAGGATGAGGACCCATGCAGCAGGCCAGGGCAGGAGGAGAGTCCAGGAGATGGCCTTCTGCCTGCGCATCAGTCAGATGTGACACACCCAAGAGGACACATATGAGTAGTACTTGAGCAACGCTGCGATACAACTCAACCACATAGCCTAATTGGAAACTACAATGCTGTGCCAAACACAGAGGACCCATGAACACCGTCCCCGTGTCCAGGTGCAATGTTGCTTGCACCTACTTGCATCCAAAGGTGTCCAGGGGGTAGTGGCAGTAGTGGGAGGGGTATCACTAGGCTCCCACTCACGTGTTCAGATGACCTCCTTGGCTGCCATGATGACTCAGACCCACGACCACAGCAGCCTCCCCAAAACCCAAATGGATTGGAATCCACCCAGACTCCATTCATATAGGATTGCACAGTTCCCTATTGCGATATGAATGGCTGGATAGCACACACGACCCATATGTCCACCATCAGGCAATGAGGAGAGCTTCCGTAACCGGACTTGTTATCACTCCATCAACGTCCAACCAATGTGCGATGTGGATGACATCATGTCGGACATCGCAGCGCAATCTCCTTGGAGCATCAATGATCCACACATCTTCCGATACATTGGCATTCACACAAGCCTGCCCAGGGGGGGACATGGCGAGGGACACCTGCTAGGTCAGAAAATATACTCATGCACACTAAAGCATACTGTAAAGGCAATGCTAACCTGACACATACTCATTCCACACTACCCTGTAGGTGACAGTGCATGCGCGGTGAGGTACTATTTCATGACTCCATTGTTGAACCCAGGCGCCCAACTGTAGCTGGGGTACAACGCACCACCCACCAGGACAGGTAATGTGATTGAAAGGACATTTGGATAGGTCAAGAGTAGGCTCCACATCCTGCACAAACCTGGTGATGCGATGCTGGACCATCCGGTGACCTGCTGTCGGATAGTGGCAGCATGTGCACTGTAGCCCATCGTAGCTCCCAGGATACGCATACCCATAGATGACCACGGCACTGCGGACAATCAGCCCCCTGTACACCCACCACACCCGCATCCTGCAAGCTATGCGGAGGGGCCGTTGATACGTGCCCACATCACCCAACATATCCTCAAATGTACGTAATCATGAGACAGAAACGATCGTCAATCACATGGCAAGTTTTATTGACACTTGCACATGGACTCTTGTGATTCTAAACATACATGTAGCCGAAGGATACATTTACGTCATGTACCGGGGCACTATGCAGATCGAGTTATTGTACTCCATTGGCAGTCCCTCTGTATGTGCTGACCATGGTTATGCCACCATGGGCAATTGTCCGGAGGGATGTGACTGCTCAGCGCTTCCTCCCACGCACACCGAGGCGCCTATCTCCTGCAGCGCCATCCTCACCCATTGGTGGAATCGGAGGTGTTGAACGGCGTGCACTACACCTTCTGCCAGTGCTGACTGGCGCAGACATGCTGCTCACGCTGGATGCCCCCTCACTCCTCTCTTCTCCAGTGGCATTGCTGAGCCCACCTACACCGGCCTGGATCTGCTCTACAGCAGTTGTGACTTGGCCAAGGGCCCTGGCCACGTCCCCACAACAATGCCCCATGTCGATCTGCATTGCCACCAACCGACGTGACAGCAGTGCAGTGGCGTTGCTCAGCTTGTGGTTGGAGCGTGTCAATCCAGCCAGGCGCCCCATGAATTGGCGATGCCTCCTCCGGTCGGCATTCTGCCCCTCCTGCATCACACGCACAAGCTCGAGCAATGTGGCATTGGTGTCCCTGTTGCCCTCCACAACTGCTTGAGTGAGGTCACTCATGCGCTCTGCCATGTTTGCAAGGTTCTTGTTCAATTTGACCATTTGCATACTGATGGATCCCATGTGGCGTGCCTGCAGGCGCTGCACCCTTGTCATCTGCAGCTCCACGGGTCCCCAGACATTTGGAGTGGATGGCTCCTGCGCAGTTGTGTGGCCCCTTGCCCTGCGTCTGTGCATCGTCGGGACGGGTGTCTGCAGGGTGGTGGTAGTGGACCTTACTCACGGCGGCCCTTCGACAGTTGCCCTTTCAGGTTCAGGTGTGCTCTCCATTGGCTGCATGGGAGGGACTGTAGCCCTGCGTCATGTGGGTGCATGGGATGTGCTGGGAGGTGTGTCTGGTTTTGCTACGGCAGGCTCTGCGGTGGACTGGGCGCTCTCCCTGCATTCGCTCCCTTCACTGTCTCCTTCCTCTGCATCTGTGGTGTGAAACAGTGCAGGATTAACATTTCATTCAATACTGTTTATCTACATGGTGCTCATGTCTGCTCTTACGTTCTCACTCTCTGTATTCCCTGTCTGTAATGCATATTGGGCACAATGGTCACACTAACTGATATGTGACTTACTAATTCGTTCATGGGACCACAACTCCCGGGATGCATCAGTGACTGTATATGGACTGTGGAGTGGGGTTGATTACAGCTTCCTGCCTTCTTATTACTGTATGGGCGCTATTATAATGTACATTGATGGGTATATCATAGTGCCTCTTACCTTCAGTACTGCAGGCTGCGCCCGATGTATCCAACTGCGTGACCCCCGCAGCAGCTTCAGGCAGGATTGTGCCCTCCACCAGGTCCTCCAGGGCTGTGTTGTCCGGGACTGTCGATGGACCTCCTCCGGTGCTCCTAGCCTCCCTCAGCCTCTGTGCAATTCGCTCCTTGGCACGGCTGCCCAAATCGTACCAGCGTTTCTTTAGATCGTCAATACTGCCGTGTGTCACTCCCACAGCATTGACCCTTGACTTTATCTTGTTCCAGAGGCGTCTTTTCTCTGCCTCTGGGACTTTAAGGGAGAGCTTCCCGAAGAGCTTGTCATGGCTCTTCACCACATCCTCAATAAGGTACTCAAGTTCCCTCTCACTGAACTTCAGTTTTCGTTTTCTTGCACCTGCACCCTCCTCAGCTGCTGTATTTGCCATTTCCCTGGTTTGCAGTGGTCTGGATGCTCAATAGTCCTCTTCACAGCTCCTTACTGGCACTTAGCTTCCTGCTCTGGCTTTCCTCTGAACACAGAATGCACCATGGGAAGAGTTACTTCCTGGTTCTGATGTCATCAGGCTGTTCCCAATGCGACTCTCGCAATTTGCGATCTCGCTAATAGCGATCTTGCTAATAGCAATCTCGCTATTTGCGAGATCGCTAATTGCGTGTTTTCAGCTAATAGCGAGTTTTGGGTGCTTTTTCGCTAACACGGTTAGCGATATTTACCGAATCGGTGTTTTTCCGCTATTTGCATCATGCATAGGGAATAGCGAGTCTTTATTTGCGATTCCTTATTTTTCGCAAATACCGACTCGCTATTTCTTTGCTTGATGCATGTGTACCAAAGATCATTCATTGCAATGCGTTCCTTCCAAATGTAGTTTTTGTTAATGAAATTTGGAATAGGGATTTTAGGATTAGTATGGCCAAGTCGATGATATCACTATAGGCGTTCTGATTTATAAAAGGACAATATTACTGCATTTGCCTGTCATAATATCTTTTGAGAGATTAACTGTACCACTAATCTAATGTTTTTATCCACTATTGGTTCATTCTGATCATGGCCAATCACTCCATGTTTTGAGGCAAGAGACTGGTCTTTCTCACAAGTGCGTTGGCTGCACTGAACACATGCTCAGCAGACAAACTGTTTGCCAGACATGCCAGATAATTTATGGCCAGCCTGCTAAGCACTGGCTATTGGTGCCTCTTCCGATACCAATACACCAATGAGATTTGAGCCAGATAGACATCTGTTGGGTCAGCCATATAGTCCTGGACCATCTTCTGAATGGTCATTGGTGCTGCAACTTGCTTGACCTCTTTTGCCTTCACATCTACACTGGGTTAAGACCTGCCACTTGAAACCAAACCATTGCAGAGGTTAGGGTTTATGCTTCTGTGGTTCAAGTTGTTGATTTATTTTATTTATTTATTTTAACAGTTTTGTATAGCGCGAACAAGACCCAGAGCGCTTTACAGGGCATATGCATGAGATTGTCAGATACATATAAATACGATAAATTATGCGAATACATTCCTGGTAACTGTTAGCTACTAGCATATAACAAGAGTGTATAAGAAAGTTCAGGTGAATCTGGAAAAGAAAATCGCCTTCACTTCTTTTTTGAAGAAGGCAGCGGATGGATTCAGTCTTGTTTCTGGTGGCAAGGTGTTCCAAATCCTAGGGGCCATTCCTGAGAAGGTACGATTGTAAGTTTTTTTCTTGAAGAAACGTTGTGGTTTAAGTAGAAGATTATCAGAACTCCTAGTGGTTCTGCTACCACCCGACAGCACTAGTATCTCCGCAAGGTATCTCAGGGTTTTTTGGTGCAATGCCTTATGTGTCATACAGGCGATTTTTAAATGGATTTTGGCCTCAAAAGGTAACCAGTTGAGGGCACGAAGGTCAGGGGAGATGTGGCAGTTTCTTCTGGAGCCTGTGATGAGTCTAGCGGCTGTGTTGATTGAGGCTCTTAGCAGGGCGGTTGTGGATCTGGGAAGGCCGCAGAGAGCGATACTCCCATAGTCCTCTCTGAGAATTACTAGGGTTTGAACTGCCTGTTTTAAGTCATTCGCGGGTATGAATGGCTTCAATTTTCTCAGGGTGTTCATCTGAAAATTGGCTCCTCTAGTTGCAGCGCTGATGTGTTTCTGCATGTTTAGTTTATTATCCAGAGTTATACCAAGGGATTTCGCAGAATCAATGATGAGAGGTTGACCATCGAGTGCGGTTAGGTGCTGCATCCACTCGCGGATCATGACTGTTTGATTGGGGGGAGCGATAAGGAGGAATTCTGTTTTTAGTGTGTTAAGTTTTAGATGGTTTCTTGCCAACCAACACTGTGCTTTTTGGAGTGTAAAGTTAAGGGACTTAATGTCTTCAAGACAGTTGACCTTCATGTAGAGTTGAGTGTCGTCGGCGTACATGTGATATTGGATGTTTGAGGAGTTGAGAAGCTCAGTGAGTGGTTCCATAAATAGATTGAAGAGTGTTGGGGAGAGGGAAGATCCCTGGGGTACTCCCAAGGTGACTGGGGTGGGGTTAGATAAAGATTGGTTGATCTTGAATCTTTGTGTTCTGTCTTGGAGGAAGGAAGTGAACCAGTTTAACACTGTTCCAGATAATCCCATTCTGTGTTTCAGGACGTCTAGTAGGTTGCTGTGTTTGACTGTGTCGAAGGCTGAGGATAAGTCCAGTAGGATTAACAAACAGGCTGTATTTTGGTCCGGTATTCGTAGAGCGTCATCTATAATGTGGGTCATGGCTGATTCGGTACTATGCCCAGATCGAAAGCCAGATTGGAATTGATCTAGCAGGTTGAAATAGTCAATGTGGTTACTGAGCTGCATGTGGACACATTTTTCGAGTAATTTGGCCAGTGTCGAAATGTTGGATATTGGGCGATAGTTATTCAGGTCTGACGGGTCAGCTGATACTTTCTTTAGGATGGGGGATACCTGACCCATTTTGAGGATGTCCGGGATGCTTCCTTGCAAAAGAGAGGTGTTTATAATCCTGGTCCATAGGGGCATTAGCTGTGGCATGAAGGTCTTTAAGTGGGTTGCTGGGAGAGGATCCGTAAAATGATTGGAGGGATTCAAAGCCATGAGCGTGTTGACAATAGTTTCTTTGCTGTAGAGGTTGAAGGTGGACCAGGAGGCTTGTTCTTGAGGTCGAGCTTTGTAGGACAGTAAAGCGGTGGTGTTGATGGTGTTCTTGTTGCTGGTGTTGGCTGCTGTGAGCCTACAGGGCCGACCACTTTGTAAGGTGAAGGCTGCGCCCCAAAAGTTTTGGCCAGGATTGGGCCTCTAATTTCCACTCATTTTCCTTCCAGGTTGCTGGCTTGCTAAGCAGTCCATGTGTTCTATTGTGAAACATCTCCTTTGAAAAAAGCTGCCAGTACTTGTTTGTACCATGGGTTATGAATTGTGGCACAGATGTAATGTTTGGTTGACACAGTGTCTCTTTGCAGCCATGTATTATCAGCCAAGCAAAGGAATAAGCTCCCCACCAACTCATGCAAATCTTTCTTTTCACCCACACCTGTGTATATTTCAAACACATTATTTAGCTGTTCCTGTAGCATATGCAACAATGGGATAGCTTGGCCAACGTACTGTCCTTTTTGCTGACTTCCCTTTACAAAAACCTTAAAAAGAAGCAGCTTTTCTGTCAGGCATTTGACTAGGAACCATATGTCCATCTCAATGATCACACCCTTCCTAGTTGCTTCCCCTCTTTGCATGACATGATCATTGATCGGTCTGTCCTGCTCAAACAGACATTGCAACATGTAATAGGTCGAGTTCTAACTTGTTGGCACCTCCTGTATGAGGGCTTTAACTGGAATTCTCTTATCACGCTGAATGAGCCTCAACTGCTTCCAGGCTTTAAAAGAATGGCTGAAATTAGTGCAGAGTCTTCTGCAGGTGGACAGTATGTTGCTGACTCTGTCTTTTTTTATAAAGTCCTGTACAACGATGCTGATGCAGTGTGACAAACACAGGGCCCTAAAATAGCCACCATCTGTCATGGCCTTAACTATATTACTGCCATTGTCTGTTGCAATAAATCCAATGTTAATCTCTCTAAGTCGCAGCCATTGAAAGACCTTGCTGTGAAAGTCTTTCAAGATGTTTGCAGCTCTATTGGATTTCTCTATGGCGAACTTGGCTGCTGTTTCATGCTTACAAGAACCATTCAAGATTTCATCAGGGTTTAAATCTGAAGATTTTCTGAGTCCCACAAAACAAATTCAGTATGCAGTGATACACATGTAATCACTGGCTTGGCAACTGGTCCACATGTCTGTCATCAGATGGATAGTGTGAATAACACTCTGTTGCAAAGCTTGTCCAACCAATTCCAGCACAACGTGATGGAGCCCAGGAAAAGCAACTCTGGCAAAATAGCTCTGATGGGGAACCTTCCACTTCAGGCACATGGCTGTCACAAATTTTAGAAAACCCACTCCTTCCACAAAAGAAAAAGGCAGGAGGTCAAATGCCAACATATTGTACAAACGTGTCTTTGGGTGGGTGCATTCATATTGCCTCTCCTGCATAAACATGGGAGTAATGGTAGCCTGGAAGTAATTTTTTTGTGTGCCATTGACACAGGTGACTTCTGGAGAGAAGAAGGTGGTAGACTCAATGTGTGTCTCCCGGCAGTCACTGTATGCTGTTGCTGTGGTGTCTCTATCTGACTCTGAGTCTTGTGCCATTTCAATGTTACTGATGTGGACGATACTAGAGCACTGCTGGGCACATGGCTGATTTGCGTAAAGATTTCACTCTCTTGGTCCTCATCAGATTCCCTGCATTATCACCTTCACCAACACCACCTGCAGCAACTTTTTTAAGGTGGACCTCCCAGCGGGTTGTATGCTATTTTTTCATATACATAAAGTCTCCAGTACCATAGTATGTACCAAGCTTACCTCGCCAAACACATGCATTGCAAATTGAGCATAGGGCAATATTAGCCTCCTGCTTGCTAACCATAAAGAAGTCCCAAACTGAGGAGGTCAACTTGCCAATGCCTGAAGAAGTGGAGGTAGATGGGCATCTCAATGACTGCCTCCCTGCAGTGCGTGCTTCTACTGAGCTAGTTGTGGATACAACTTGCAGGGGCCTTGCAAATATGGGACCTGGCGCTGATGGTGGTATCAGTGTCTCTGAGCAGGTTGAGGAGGGAAAATATTGGTCTCCTCTTGGACTGGGGTAGCATCCATGATGATCCCTGCCTCGTCATCTTCCTCTTCTTTATCCAAAACTCTAAGGCTTTCAGGAACTTTCCTTTTCCCCTTGACTCTCCTGGCATGTCTCGGACTGAGGCAGGTTTCAATCCATGCCCAGACCATCAGAAGGAGGGTTCGGAGAAGATGGTTGAATGTCCTACTTTTTTCTTGCTGGAGATTGGAAGCCAATGGATCTTCTGAAAGAGGGGGTTCTACTTGCTCAGCAGGAATCTCAACCACCTGTTCTGCGCCTTCTTGAGGAAGCTATACTATGGCTTGCTGCAGCTGTGCTTGTCCACTTAGCTGAATTTCCAACAAGGATTGGGTACTACTCTGTGAAAGAGACAAATCCAAATCAAAGTCACTGCTCATCGGTGTTGTCGTGATTGCAGTGGCTGTCTCTATGCCAGACATGGGCTTGGGCCTAGGTTGGAGTGGGGCCATTGATGTGGGAATGCTGCTCCCAGCTTGCTCCCCAGAGGCTGTTGTGGCAGGCACACGACGTTGCCCAAAAAAGGTTTGGGCCATGGTGGTGGGAAGCTTCTCACTGGGGACTTTCTTGGCAGCACCATTCTTCGGGGCCACGTTGAAGCTGTCAATTGGCATTGGCACTTAGCTGCACAAGCTGAAGAAATTTGAGGACTGACAACAAGAGTTTTTGTGTGGTCATGTGTCACATGCACAAGCCTTCAGTCTGGCAGTACTGTGGGTGTTGTCTCTTCTCTTGTGCACCTAAAAGCAAATAGGCAACAAAACCAGTAGTTAAATGTGGCATTGTTGGAGTTTGAATTATTATGGACAAAGACAATATAATTTAGCGTGGTTACTTCAGTTATAAATAATAATTCACAATATAGTGCATCCATTACAAAGTCAAACCTCACCAACATGGCCTAATATTTCATTTAAAATCAGGAAGGTACATTAGTTAAAAACAACATACAGATGTAACTGTTTGCTTTATGTGCATCATCAAGGGAGACACAAGTGGCACTGCAGGTGGAAGTTAAATAATCCTTAGAAAAGAAATGCTGCTGTGGGGCTGTGTGCCTATGGCAAGCAGGGGGCTAATGCATGGTGGAAATGTAAGAAAAAAAATGAAAACAAATTAAGAAAAAGTAAAATCTTTTAAAAAAAACACAATTTTAAGAAACTAATTGAAAGAAAATAAGGAAAAAAAGATAAATGCAAATAAAAATTAAAAAAAGAATAATAATTGCTGATGTACGAGTGGACTATGAGAAAACCATTGGGACTTGGGAGGCAAGGAGGTGCAGGAAAAAATGAAAAAAATGCATATAATATAAAACACTGTTCATAATCATATCATAATCATATTATATAATATATTTACTAGGCCTGGGTGGTAAATTCTGCTCCGCTCGCGGAATTTGCGGAATTTTGGCAATTCCCTGTTCTGCGGCGAACACGGAATTGCTGAAAATTCTGCGATCTGCAGCATAGCGGAATTTTTTCCTTGTTCGCACTTTCAAAATGCGTGTTCGCGCGTGCGGGATTGACTTACCGGGATCCCTGCGTTCGCCAACGAGCTTTTGGTAGCCGGCGGCGCGATTTCGCGAGAGTGTGTGATCGCGAACATGTCATTCGGACACGCCATCAGACATCCGCATTTGTGAACAAGAAACACTCATCGTGAGCAGGCGGGACAAGTGAAACAAGATGGCCACGCCAATTGTCGGCCGCATGGGCAAGTTCGGGAGATATTTCCCCCTGAGCATGCAAACAGCGTCCCCGAACAGGAAAAACGCATCGCTAACGGACGGAACAAGCAATTCCGCATGCTCGCGGAATTCTGCGTAGCTTGCGCAGATTTTTTACAGTTTTGCGGTACTTTGCGTAACGCGACTAAGCAAATTGCGCCCATCCCTATCTACTATGTGCATTTAGGTGCTGATTCCGATCAGGTAAAAAAAATTCCCGTACAACTCGTATCCATATATTTTTACGTACGAATCGGACAAGTCCCGTCCCACCGGTGAAGTACGATTCGTACGTGAAAAATACATACGAATCGTATCGGGAAAAGGTCTATGAGACGTACCCGGACAGTTTTACGTACAAATTGTAAAACTGAAGTCCGAGCGCACAAGTACGATCCGTACCGCCCTTCCGAATACACAAGCGTATGTAAAACGTCCTGTATGTAGCGAACTCCGTACCACTCGTATCCCGGGTAAACTTGTGCCCGGGAAACGAGTCGTACAGCCCCCCTCCCCCGCGTATGTCCGCACGTACCCCTGTATGTCAGCACCGTACCCCCCATATGTCAGCACCGTACCCTCCCATGTCTGAACCATACCCCAGCCCCGTACTTGTATGCACCGTACCCCAGCCCTGTACTTGGACGCATCGTACCCCAGCCCCGTACTTGGACGCACCATACCCCAGCACCGTACCCCAGCCCCGTACTTGGACGCACCATACCCCAGAACCGTACCCCAACCCCGTACTTGGATGCACCGTACCCCAGCCCCGTACTTGGACGCACCGTACCCCAGCACCGTACCCCAGCCCCGAACTAGGATGCACGGTACCCCAGCACCGTACCCCAGCCCCGTACTTGCACGCACCGTACCCCAGCCCCGTACTTGGACGCACCGTACCCCAGCACCGTACTTGGACGCACCGTACCCCAGAACCATACCCCAGCCCCGTACTTGTACGCAGCGTACCCCAGCCCTGTACTTGTACGCACCATACCCCAGCACCGTACCCCAGCCCCGTACTTGGACGCACCATACCCCAGCCCTGTACTTGTACGCACCGTACCCAAGCCCCGTACTTGGATGCACCGTACCCCAGAACTGTACCCCAGCCCCGTACTTGTACACACCGTACCCCAGCCGCGTACTTGTACGCACCATACCCCAGCACCGTACCCCAGCCCCATACTTGGACGCATCGTACCCCAGCCCCGTACTTGGACACACCGTACCCCAGCACCGTACCCCAGCCCCATACTTGTACGCACCGTACCCCAGCACCATACCCCAGCCCCGTACTTGTATGCACTGTACCCCAGCCCCATACTTGTACGCACCGTACCCCAGCACCATACCCCAGCCCCGTACTTGGACACACCGTACCCCAGCCCCGTACTTGTACGCACCGTACCCCAGCCCCGTACTTGGACGCACCATACCCCAGCCCCGTACTTGTACGCACCGTACCCCAGCCCTGTCCCCCAGCATCGCGTATGTACGGACCTTACAACAACATTGCGTATGCGAGCACGGTACAACAACATCGCATATGTACGCAACTTACGCGAAAACGACTCGTACTGACCCAGGACACTGTAAAACAGCACAAGGAGGGTCAATTCGACTCGCACAACACCACAAAACATGTCTACAGTAGAAAAAACATCAAAATGACTGACCTGGCACATCCAAACAGGCAAACAGAGGCCCAAACTCACAACCACCTCATATAACACACCCACCAAAATTTCAAACTCAGGCACACCCACAAATGGACCAATAAAAAGGGGCCACCCACACAAACCATGAGCCTTTGCAACAGACTCACTGCAGCTACAGAGCACACCCCAACAACTGCACCCATACACCTTAACATATACACCTTCACACAAACTCCTTCACACATACCCCCTCTTCACATTCCCACATACACCTTCACATTCACACCCACACGCCCACAACCATCCACACCCTCACCCCACACCATGCCCACAGACAAGAATCCAAAGTTCACAAGGGAGGAGCTGGACATCCTTGTCAACGAAGTCATCAGAGTCGAGCCACAGCTCTTTGGAACAGTGGTCAGACAGACCAGCATAGCCGAAAAATCACGCCTGTGGCAGAGGATCGTCGATAAGGTGAATACTGTTGCACCCATCAGAAGGACCAGAAATGAATGCCAAGCCAGGTGGTACGATCTGCGGAGGGCAGTCAAGCGCAAAATGAACGAGGACTACGCCCAAAGCAACATCACTGGAGGTGGGCTGCCCCGCAGATCGGTACATTACCATCCCTGGGAGGAGAAGGTTATGTACCTGCTTTCGCCGGTGGGAGTACACGGACTTCAAGGACTGTCAGAGCCTGGTGAGTATACAAACAACTCATGGAACATGGGGGGAATGGAATCCACACCCCAACTACACAAAATGCACGCAACTACCCCCAAGCCCTCAACGGACACAACCACACTCAAAAACAATGCTCATGCCACTAACATGTGTATGCCCCATTCACAAAGCAAGGCCATGCCATGTCCCAGGCTACACGAAGCACCAACCCAAGACTGGATGTCCGGGATGCTGGGATGGTGGGGCTCACAAAACGCATTGTTCAACTCTGAATCAGACACCATTGCCCTCAGCCCATATGGGCCAGGTACATACCCTTGCACCATGCTCAATGCACAGGGACTGGCAAAGTACTGACAAGGTAGCTGACACTTGGCCCTGCTGTAGGCAGCACAAAGCCCTCCTGTGACCACTGCAAACTCAAACTCCAACACAACAAGCTCAGATATCTAGGACAGGAACTCACACTCACTGTCATGGCAGCATGCTCCATGGGGGGACAGATACATCACCTGGGAGACCCACTGCCAAATCACACTACACCCACCAGCAGGCCCTGTCACACACACCCCTTACACAAGCACACACCCCCGGGGCAGGCAATGGATTTACCCACTCTCACAATGGACATGTGACACAACAAGATCAATCCATAGCCAAAGAAGCATCCAAGCCAAAAATCTACATGTCAAACACTCAGGAGAGCAGATCAATCTGTCCCCCGCAACACACCCATCCACAAGTGAACATTGAGCAGAATGTTAGGCACATACAACTACCTGGAGGAACTGTGCCAACCTGAATACGTATGAAACATGGATGTCGCATGAAACAGCATTAACATTGTCTCTCTCTCACACACAGGGCAACCTGATTGAACTCCCCCCAACAATAGGGGTGAAGAATCACAGGCTTGGGAGGAACCTGAGCCCACCGGCAGCTATGCCTCTCAACACTCTGCGGATGACCCCAACCCAACTGGACCCTCTGGTGTCCAAGCCCTTGCAACACCTGCTTCAGGAACATTTGTGCCAACCATCACCCCCATTCCTGCCACATCCCAGGAGAAATCCAGGGGCCCTGCCCGCACTGAACAACTGAGCCAGTCTGACCTGGAGGGACAAGGTTTGCCGGGCACCCAGGAGGAGGCAGACAACACCGCAACTGCCATCACTCAGGGGTCCCGTAGACCCGATGTGCCCAAAACGGCAGGCCAGGCTCGTGTGGGCAGGGGTGGTGGGAGTGGAGGCAGGCGGAGGCGAGAACCTGACCAGCCAGCTAAAGGGACCGGTATGTCACACATACGCAACATCATGGACGCATGACACCAGGGCCATCAGCCAGGTAGTGGAGACCCTCACAAAGATTAAGAACCAGCAGGCCGAGCAACACGCCAGTCAACAAGAACACCAAGGACGGATGGAGGCAAGACTGGCTGAGCTCCTGGCGGTGCAAACGGACATAAGCCGTTCACTCCGTTGGATCGCCGACAACATGGGCAAGCCTCCCTGTGCCACCAGGCAAAGACCACCACCAGCGACAGGGAGGGAGGAGGAGGAGGATTCATCCGACGGAGTGTCCCAAGCATCGTCAAGGCCTGCATCTGAGGGTCCCGCGAGGAAGGGGGGTCGTCCACGCAAAAGACCATGAGAGGCAGCGGCCCATCCACATCTCGCAGGTCACATGGCCTGGCACCTGGCCTTCATGCGCAACATCATCACCTCATTCACTCACATTCTCTGCCACATGGACTTGCTGGTCACAGTCTGACCAATGATGACAAACACTGTGTTCTGGACTCTGATGACTTCAAATGACAAGGATCGCATCTCCCCCTGTGGACTTTGGATTCTAGGCACACTGTATAGCACCTTTTTTTCCCCCACAAAACACGCCCCCCACCGAGAATATAACTACATTTCTTTAATTAGATGTTGCAGTCATTTTGCATGAGTCCACAACATACGTGTGGGGAAATGTCAAACTATGCCTGAGTGTTGAACTAATTCCAGCCATCCATACCCTGGGATCTGAGTCCGGTACAGGACACACATGGGTCACAATGTATCATCCAATACAGACCTGGAGCCCAATACTCACCCATGATGGCCTCAAGCTGCTGAGGAGGGGCTTGCAATACTGTGCGAACAGACGTATTTGGAAGAGTATCATTAAGGCGTAGAGGTCATGGCTCATGTGGAGGTTCCCGGGTAGGGAGTCCCAGGTATGTTTGGCCAGGTGGGAGAACTATCTCCTGCATGCTGGAGTTCGGTGGATGTGAAGAATGGTGGCCAGGGCAAGGTTGGATGCACGGAGTTGGCCCAACGGGGTCTTGGATGACAGACGTCCAAGGTTGCTTTGGGTTATGGGGTTGTGGACTGCCTCCTGAGTGCGGAGGTCATCCTGCAGCAGACAGTGATCCATTGCGGCTATCTCAGGTGGACGGTGATGTGGCTGGGGCGCGGGATGTTGAAGCTGAGGTGTGCAGATGCACCCTGGATGTGGACAAGTTCTCCGGGAGTTTGTCTGTTCTTGCTCCGTAGAGGGCGGGGCTGTAGTTGACACGGCTGGTGTCGTGGACCTGGGGGACGGTCTGTCTTGCCTTGGAGTGGATCTATCTGTTGATCATGTGCATCATGCAGAGGGTGTTGCAGCATGAGGTACAGATGCTGGTTAGTTGCATGGCAATTGTGAGCGACGAGACCATGATGCACACCATCTTGCGTGCGTGGCCACTGGGTGCTGGTGCAGTGCCCTGGCGGGTGGGACACAAGGAGTTGACCCAGCTGTAAGGGGACAATCCTCAGATGATTACCTCAGTCCTGGCCAAGTCCAGCCTCAGGTGACTGATGTTCAGCCATTCATCAATGGACCTCATGCCTTCTTGAAGGTTGGAACTGGCAATGGCTGGGTCTTTGGTGAGGGTGAGGAGCAGCTGGCTGTCAATGGCATACGAGATGATGATGAAGTTGTGTGCGCATGTGATGGTGGAGAGGGGGGTCATGGACACATTGAAGATTGACACGCTGAAAGATGAGCCCTGGGCCATGTGCCAGATGACACCACTGTACTACATGCTTAAGGCTTGAGTCCCACTCCCATGGCCTTGCTGGTGAGCTACTTGGTTATTTCATCCTGGTCCATCCTGTGGATACCAGTGTTGGAGCTGTGTGAGCTGACAGTGTGTGAGCACATCGTGTATAATGCTGTGGAGAGGTCAAGGGGGGTGGCCTCACCATTGTTGAGCAGGGCAAAGTTGTTGGTGTTGGTGGCAATGATGACGGTTGCAGTGGGGTGATTACTGTGGAAGATGGTCTTGTGCAGGTTGCCTGGAGCTCTTGGCGTGGAGGAAGTTTATCAGTTGCTCGTTGACTGTCTTCCTGATGACATTTGCTGACTAGGGAAGCACAGTGATATTCCTTGAGAGCCTGCGTTCCTGCTGTCCGTTGTCTAAGAAGGGCCTGGGTCACTGCATGCCTCTATCTACCATGGTATGTGGCTAACTCCGAGGATACATACATGATGTGCTGGACGGGGGCTACAAGGATGGGGAATGATGTGGTTGAGATGTTGTGTGGGAAGGGGCCTGATGGAGATCCCCAGGGGATGTTGCACATGAGCCGGGTGTTGTATTTCCTGATGATGGAAGCCCAAAACCTGAGGGGGGTTGGTCCCGCGTGTAATAGTGCTGTCTGCCTCTGTGTGCCAAGGCTGGCATGTATGTCCATGAGCTTGCAGTGGTAAAAAGTTGCAAGGGATTGGCTCAGCCTTGCAAGGGTGGGGTGTCTTTTGGATGGAGAGCTGATGTCAGTGCACTCACAATGCTGATGAGCTCCTTGATGTCGTGCTTTTGTTTGCCTCGGCCCCATCTGAAGGATCTCCAATTGTCCTTGCTGATGATATGGTGATGGCTGTGTGTGCCGTTTTCCAGGGTTGTAAGGCCACTGATCGTTATTGTGTTGCAAGCTGTGCACAAGAGTCCTGCTAGAAGTGTATGAGTCCAGTAGGTCTGCCTTGTCCCAGGTGGCTTAATTGTTGTTGTGCGTCACAGGAAAGTCCGTCAATGTGGCTAGATTGTTGGATCAGTTGCTGATCCAGTGTGTGGCGGTGGTGTTTGTTCCAGTGTCCCACACAGCATGTCTGTGTTGACTTACATCAAGCATCTTTGGGGGATTGGTAGCGGGGTGTGTGGCAGTGTGTTGCTTGTCGGAGACGTGGATGCTAATGTGGATGGACCAATGATGGATGCTGGTGTGGTTCTCATCCAGCCAGAAGTTCCTGGCCCACAGCCACATGTATCCTGTGGATGTGAGGGCGTGCGTGAAGATGGACGTGTTGATGGCTTTGCAGAATTGTGGTTGTAGGCCTGGAGATCTATAGATGAGTGTTACTCTGAGGGTTTGCAGGGGGTTTGTGCCAAACCGGATTTGTGACCCTGAGTGCGTACTTGTGAATAGATATCAATTCATCCTCCGGGATTGTTAGTGCCGTCCCTGCGGGTGCTCTTGTATCCGTCTGAGATGGCAATGAAGAAGTTGTGTGCTGAGGATGCTTTTATACAGGTCACTGTCATGAAGGTGATGTGTCGGCCTGTTGTGTTGAGGAGGTAACAGAGTCCAATGGCGTGCTGTTGGACGGAGCCGGTGTGGAGTAGGAGGGACATGACCTGGTTGGTGTGACAGGGCCTAGAAGGCGGGGCAGCGCTGTGTGGTCAGTTGGAGTTGCACACTCAGCATGCGAAGGTGTCGTGTGTGCGCTTAGGGTATGCCTGAGAGCATGCGGTTGATTTTTGGTTGGACATTGCTTGGAGGGTGATTGCAACATGAGACTGTTGTGTGATGTGGGTCATGCAAGGACATGAGGGTCGTGCAATGTGCACGTTGCATGCACTGACGGTCCTGCCTTTGGCACGGCGTGGCCGCAACAGTGGCACAGACAAGCTGATGACAGCCTAATGAAGGGGTGGAGGGAGGAAGGGAGGAGCATCTTGGAGGCGTGTGGGTTGCAGAATCCAGGAACTTGGTGGGCCCTTGCCGCAGGGGCCGCAGCAGCAGGCGGCATGTACTGGAAACTAGGCCGAAAGTAGCACACAAAGACAAGGAGGTCAGAAAGGACAACTGCAACAGGCGTACGTAAAGGAAGGAGTGTCAGGTTACTCATGGCTCACCCTGAGAAAATGGATGAACAATCACCAAAGATGACTGACACAGGATCAGGAAACAGAAGGCCGAGCTGCGCACAGGAGACACACCCTCAGCAGGCGTTGATGGCCCATTGGGGGAGCAACCTGCCCAAATACATACACAACCATGGACTTCATGCACAATAGAGATTATTAGTCATGGAGAACTGCATGCATGTTGCCGAACTACACATACACTCATATGCACAATCTTTGACAACTATGCCCGAGATGACGCATGCAAAGTGGCAAGAGACCTGCATTGACAGAGATGAGGAACTTTGGAGGGTGAGGAACACCTTTATTACTCAAACTCAAACTAAGGGAAATGCATCAATATGAACAGACTCACAGGTCATTTGACTGAACATGCGGGACCTACGCTGGACACCCCCTTCACAACACGGATGTTGTAAATCCAAATGAACTGGCACACAAGTTAAGGGGATGAGCCAAACACCTCCTTCTGCACACGGAGAGGCTGCAATTCCACATTGAGCCTGTTATGGGGATGTCCCACACTATGTCCACCCGTAGCATCCCGTATGTTTCAGAGGGAATTTTTACACACATTGATGCCTTCATCAGAATCCAAAATCCATTACAGATGACTGTCACGAAGGGTGACTATCAATTCATGGGAGTCATGCTACATGTTATGTGCCCATGGTGAGTAGACATGTCTGCATGGTAACACAACATGCACAGAAGTAGTCCCCACACATTCCAAACACGTACCACCCCCAAAATGCCTTGCTGCAATCCTTACCCAAAATGACATTTCCCCATGTCCGTGCATGGAACGCTGATTCAGCACACGTTGCAATACTCATGAGGAATAGCAGGAGGACAACGATGACACGAACAGACAACATGCACAAGAACCTGTGAATGACAGACACACAAGAAGTCAGCGGAAAGATTTTTCTCCGCATACATGGTCATTTACTAAGCATGAACAATGTTGTCCCCATGCAAATTTAAAAGAAAGTGTCTCCGCAAAAATGTGTGGAATGACATCATCACTCGAGTGACACATCATAACACACATCTAAGTCACTTTGCATACAGTCAGCTGGACATACACATTGCAACACATGCCACCCAAGGCTACAAGCGTGCACACTCAGACCCAGTGACTCACCATTATGAGAAGAAGTTGCGTATGAGCTGACTCCGGATATCCTCCCCCTCCTCCTCCTCCTCCTCACTTGCCTCGTGACCAAGCCCTTCATCCTCCACGGGTGGATGTTCCTGCTCATCCTGCTCCAGGATGAGTGGCACTGCCTTCTCCACTGCCATGTTGTGCAGCATGCAGCACACGAGGAAGATTTTGCAGACCTTCTCCGGTGCATATGGGAGGGACCCGCCTGTCTTGTGAAGGCACCGGAATCGGCTCTTCAGTAGGCCAAACGTCCTCTCAATCACTCGCCTGGTCTGCCCGTGTGCATTGTTGTACCGGTTATCTGCAGCTGATCTTGGGTTGCGGAGAGGTGTCATCAGCTATGGCATGTTGGGATATCCAGAGTCCCCTACATGGAAACATCATGTAAATAAGTGGGTCAGGAGATGCCGTAAGAGCCAAAGATACCGCAACACACAGGACAAACAGAGTATACCCACCAACAAGACATGCTCGTTTGTTGAGCAGCCGCAGCATCATTTGTGGCACCCTGCTACGCCTCATGATGTAGGCATTGTGTGCTGACCCTGGAAAACGTGCACAGACATGGGAAATCAGCATGTTAGCAAGACACACCACAAGGGCATTTATAGAGTGGTAATGTTTACGGTTGCGATAGGCTACCTCCTGTGCCTTTGGTGGTACCAAAGCCACATGTGTCCCATCAATGGACCCAATAACATGGGGCATCCCTCCCAGGGCATAGAAATCACCCTTGACACCTGTCAACTCCTCAGGAGTAGGAAAATGTATGAATTCATCAAGGTGCTTCAACATGGAAGCCAAAACATCATGCAGGACATGGCTGAACATTGTCTGTGACATGCCACCAACATCAGCTATGGTGAATTGAAACGTACCTGTGGCAAACAAATGTAGGGCTGACATCACCTTCATCTTGCGGGTCAGCGCAGTAGGATACTTGTGTCGCAGTTGGAGGTGTGGTGCCAGCTTGTCGGTCAAGTCCTCAATCAACTGAATCTGTAACGTCGGATGCAGGCACGTTCCCTCATGGCAGCCAAGTCTGGCATTGGTCGTGGGACAGGCGGTGCCCTGCAGAAAATTGTATTGAATAATGAAGATTGAGAGCCTACCAACATCAATGTCAATGAACAGAGCACATGCTAAACTGCTACTACACATCAGCTAAATACAGAGTCTGGTCTGTGCAATACATCCAGGACACGTATGCCAGCTTGGTGATACTCCTACGAAAAGCCAGATACACCCGTTGATTGGCAAGTCTACATGACATGCCCTGAAACGAGTTGGGTGCCAGTCTGAGGGAACAGCCAGAGACATCACAGGAGTGACATACATCCACATAGCTGCATTTAAAGATGTCATCTCATACAGACAGCTGACGGCAAGCTAGACGCACAGGTCACATGGAATGTCAAATGTACAGATCAAACACATTGCGATGAAGGGGTACACGTGAAAACAGAAAACACAGACATTGAGATGACGCAGATATGTCCTCATGTGAAAATATGATGTCCGATGCATACAGACCCTGCTTACGTGGGAATCCACATGTGGCATGGTGTGCGTAGATGTGTGCCATGCCCATCTCCACACAGACACATGTTGGATGCAGCAACAGCAGATGTAGTTGACGGAACACTAACAGCAAGCTCATGGGAACACATGACACACACATGATATAGTCACATAGGGGCACGCTGATCGTGAAATGTCAGTTGTTAGTGTCCCTGTCCCTGGCATCAGGGGACAGTTGTGGGTGGTGGTGACTGTGCCATACCAGTGATGCTGTGCTTGACACATTTGGACTAGAGGCACACATGTGCAAAGTGTGAAGGGGAAGTGTGCCACATAGTGCCCCATCACACATGACATGTGTACACAGGTCATCACATATCAATTGTGCAACTACATGAGAAGACATGTGCAAAATCACTGCCTGACACACCTAGGCCCTGCACATGAAACTCTGCAATGACAATGACTTGATGTACAGCCTTGTGCAAGTCGGAGACCTCCATTCCTATCGTGTGTGCCTCCTATCACCAGTGTAAGCATGTGAAACGCCCCGTACACACGCTCTGAGAGAGTGTGTACGGCCTGTATCACTATAGTAGTGGTGCCGTAGGAGTACGCGTGGTACGGACCATACACACGCTCTGAGAGCGTGTGTACGGTCCGTACTACGCGTACCCCTACGGCACCACTACAATAGTGATACGCACCGTACTCACACATCCATTGCATGGGTACGGTCCGTATCACTATGGTAGTGGGGCCATAGGAGTATGCGTGGTACGGACCATACACACGTTCTCAGAGCGCGTGTACGGCCCGTATCACTATAGTAGTGGTGCCGTAGGAGTACACGTGGTACGGACCGTACACACGCTCTGAGAGTGTGTGTATGGCCCGTATCACTATAGTAGTGGTGCCATAGGAGTACGCGTGGTACGGACCGTACACACGCTCTGAGAGCGTGTGTACGGTCCGTACCACGCGTACCCCTACAGCACCACTACAATAGTGATACGCACCGTACTCACACATCCATTGGGTGGGTACGGTCCGTATCACTATTGTAGTGGGGCCGTAGGAGTATGCGTGGTACGGACCGTACACACGCTCTCAGAGCGTGTGTATGGCCCGTATCACTATAGTAGTGGTGCTGTAGGAGTACGCGTGGTAGGGACCGTACACACGCTCTCAGAGCGTGTGTACGGTCCGTACCACACGTACCCCTATGGCACCACTACAATAGTGATACGCACCGTACTCACACATCCATTGCGTGGGTACGGTCCGTATCACTATTGTAGTGGGGCCGTAGGAGTACGCCTGGTACGGACCGTACACATGCTCTCAGAGCGTGTGTACAGTCCGTACTACGCGTACCCCTACGGCCCCACTACAATAGTGATACGGATTGTACCCACGCTATGGATGTGTGAGTACGGTGCGTATCACTATTGTAGTGGGGCCGTATGTGTACGGGTACGTGTGAAACGCACCGTACATGTTTTTTGGATTAAAAAATTACATAGGGGACAAGTATTAGGCCCAAAATGCATGCTGGTTGTCATGGATACAGAGATTTCAGTTGCAATGTGGCCATCATGTGGGCTTGAAAAGTCAGTTGGGCCAAAAATTACAATGTTGCAAAGTGGTGTTTGCCTTGCTATGATGCTCAAAATTTGAACTATGCAAATTTGTGTCATTGGTGTATGTTTAAAGGGATTGGAGGAAACGTAGGATGCAAATGAGTCTGACCAATCACTCTGTACTCCGGTAAATGAAAGCCCCCAGCAAGACAGATATAAGTCAGCCAGAGAGGGCACTTGCCTGCACAACTTTCCTGTCGACCACACTGCTGCTGTCTGTGCTTCCTCTAGCACCATGTCGTCGACTGTGGAGAGGGCCCAGCCATTCACACATGAGGAGAATAAGGCATTGCTGAATGTCCTCCTCCCACAGTACCCCAGCCTGTATGGGAGACCAGGGGAGCAGGTGAGTGCTGACTCCACTACCTTTGACTGTGCACCCTTTTTGTGACTGTCACTTCTGGCTTTGTGTCCAGGTGTGACAGACATGCAATGTTGTTTAGAGTGGGTCCCAGGGGGGGAAAGGCTTATGTCTCTCATGCAGAGCATGATGTAGTTCCTGTGTGCACTCCTCACTTGCATTGTGCTTACTGTGACATTCACTGCATGGTGCATGACACATTCAGCCTGGCAAATCCTTGGTGGCATTTTTTGGCTATTGTTCTGAGGTGATTTAGTGGTCCCTCCGGTGTGAAGGTGACTGTACCCACAGATGTGTATGAGTTGAGTTGACCTGTGGTGAGAGTGTCAAAGTGATGTGTACGCCCTCCTGGACATTGATGTGTGTGAATGTTCCTTGTCATGTGGGTGAGTGTCTATGTCAAGTGTTGCACCACAGCTGCATGGAGGAGGCAACAGCTCTACCCATCTGATGTGAGAAGTAAGCCATGCTGTGTGTCTGACTTGCTGAGCTAGCCCGACACCTGTGACACCCCACAGGCAAGTGGCACATGGGCAGAGTGAGGTTTGTATCCGCTGTTGCCAATGGCAGGTGATTGATCTGTGCCTGTGTGTGTCTGTGTACTCTGCTGAGGGGCATGTAACTGCTTTGAGGTGCTGTCCATCAGCCTGGTGTTGCATGTGATGCACAGTGTGTGCCATGATCAGGGAGTGTGTCGCACTCCTCCTGCCACCTGTGTACTTTCAATGCCATGTAGTGCATTGGGGCTTCCACAGAGGCCAATGTCAATTTGAAAAAGATGCAGTTCCTTGGCAGCATCCTATGCCCTGTTCAACATATCAAAGATGTTCAAATGTGTGTCTCTGTGACATGGAGCAGGTGTAGTGATGTTGTCTCACTTTGTCATCCTCACAGGTAACTGCCTACGAGAAGGGGGGGATCTGGAAGGAGATTGTCAGGGCCGTGAGATCGACGGGGGATCACAGTCGGCACCTAGCCCAAGTCAGAAAACGGTGGCAGGACATCCGGTGCTGGACCCGGCGGAACGCCCCCACGGCAGGTGCCGACGCCTGACCCCCCCACATGACGCGTGTCCTGGCGGTGGTCTTCCCTGACCTGGATAGGCAGTTACAGGAGAGACAGCAGCAAGGAGGGGGTAGGTACATGTCTGCTTGTTGTGTTGTGTGTCACCAGCTTTTGGAAGTGCTCTGAAGCCTGGATACACTGCCAGGGTTTATATGTGCAGTGCATATTCTGTTCCCCAAAGTCAACCGGTGCTCTTATTCATCCCTTCCCCTCCTTGACATGTGTCCCCTGGTCTGTGTGTAATCACAATTGCACATGGTCATCTAGGCTGCCAGTTAATCCAAGTGCACATTGCTTTCTGCATCATGTGTGAGGGTGGTCTGTGACATGTGTTGGTACCTTGCCTGTGCCCTGTCCTGTTCACTCTGTTGGGGGTCTATATTTGTTGGCACTGATGATGAGTCTCAACATAGGATTGTGAGGTTTCAAATGAACACACTTGCAGCATGCATGACCAATGTTGTTGCCTCAGACATGATGTGCATGAGTGGGAGATATGAGTAGTGCCAGCACGGTTGCTCATGTTACAGTCAGATCATTCCAGGAACAAGGAGCAGTGTGCCCACTACAGTCCCCTGAGACACCCTTGCCTCGTAATCATGTGTGTCATCCAACACTGTGCCCATTCTCTGTGTGTTCAGCATAGGTTGGCCTCTGTGGCATTGTTCCCTGGCCTCATTTGTATTTATCCAAAGTGTGCTACATGTGTCCACTGGACAGGGAGACCCCATTTGGCTTGTGCATACTCACACTGGGCAGTGCCTTTGTGTCTATTCACAACTTTCTGTTGATGGTTGTTTGTCACAAATATGTGTTGCCAGACACACAAGTTGATGTGGAGTACATTTTGGAATTCTTACTGCACATTTTTATAAACCCTGATTAAGAGGTGTCACTTCTTGATCTGTCTCAATCACATTGTCTCAGGTATGGGGGGTTTGTGCGGGCAAGGCCTACATGGCCAAACCTTATGTCTCCTTGCCAGGTCTGACCTGTGTGTGATAATTGGCTGGACAGAGACTCAACGTGCAGTGACCCAGTCATGTTGTGCAGGGTTTATTGTTTGTGCTTTGCAGCATGTGTCAATTGTTTAAATACATGATTCCTGCTCATACATATTTTGCACCAGTGTGTGGTCCAGATGCTACGTAGTTTGGTCTTTGTGTGCTGACATTGAAGTACCGGGGATTTTAGGACCCCAGCGGTGCCAGGGGTAGCACCCTATGACTTCGGGTTATTCCTGTCTTGGACCACAGTGCGGTACTGGAAATTTTCATTCTCATGGTAATGTAACAAAGAACTTGGCAAAGAAGCTGAAATATAATAAGACATCTTTATTAAACTCAAATGAGTGAGACTACGTCGCACAGAAGCCTTAGCAACTGAATAAGGCAGTCTCCAGAACCAAAACCAGTCTTCTCTTTTATACAGAATATTTCGCCTTGGGCAACACCGCCCCTGTTTTACAAGTGGTTATTCACATATTTTGGCTTCAAAGAAAAGGCAGAGTCATGATGACAATCCCACATTTCAGTTCGTTCAGCCCTCAATCATTTAACCCAGCAAGGCTCAGAACCCTCATCAGATATCAGCAGACCCCAATAAAACGGGCACCTCCTGCTCGTAAAACAAGCCATAAAGTAGGAAACAGAGTCAGATGTGAAAGAGATTAGCCGGAGGCTTGTGTGGGATGAAAAGGCTTTATGGTGTGTCAAACCCTGATGCTAATCACAGGTGGCCGTAGGACGGGGAGCTCGTGAGACCGGACTGACCTGGGGCAGCGGAGCCAAGCTGCACAGGTCACAGAGAAGTCAAACAGAAAGTACATGTGTTCTAAAGGCCCATATTTGTTCGTAATGTGTAGCCTATGTGAGGGCAACCATAAGATGGCCACCGCTCTAAGATGGAACCCACGAAGTCAATGTATAATATCGTATACACAGTGCATTTATCGCTAAAACGTTATACAAAGCACTTGTACATACCGCATTGACCATTCGCGGCTTGTTAATACCGGAATAGACAGGGGTAGGGCCCTGTCTCCCACGCGGTCCCAAATTCCAAAGTACCACAGACCCTCCTTTTGCCCTTACATAGGCAATAACTATATTCACATCAATCCGAGTCTAGGTCTATATTCATAAAGTCATGAAGATGTTGCTGTAGCATCATCCTATTACTTAGCAACTCTCTCTCGGGACACGTCTCCTTACACATGTAGTAGCACATAGGCCTCATATGGCAGGACAAAATAAGGAATACCTCTATCTGTAGTGGGTGGCATAAGATCACACACCCAACAATTAGTGATGTTCACTACTAACTAGTGTTGATGCAGAAGCTGTACAAAAGAATTTCTTACGAATTCTGATATTTTAACCTGCTCATGTTCAGGAAAAGGGTGAAAAGAAAGCAAAGAAGCAGTAGAAGGAAAGGACATAGGTTGGGAAGCGGGTGCAGAAGTCAATTGGGTAGAGAAAAACAATCCCACCCATAAATGACAACGTCATGTTTAAAAAGACACTAGAAAACACGTTATTAAGAACATATAGACAACGGGAGAAAGTAGTGACCACTATTACAAATGAAATAATAATTTTTTACAACCCTAAGCAAAAAGCAAATCCTAAAATTATCTAGTAACATCTTTAGGGCTCCTATGCATTTTATATGTTCCGGTGAAACAGTGGTGACCCTCATCAATGCTCTGGGGTGAAAATACTCTTTCCACAGAAAATTGACTTTATTCTGCTTTTACTAAACAGAATAGTACTTTAAAACAATGCCAGCAAAACAATCAGTCTCCTAACACCTGGTCTATACAATCACACTGAAACCTCTTGTGAAACCAACTATGCCCAGAGTCCGTTCAAAAAGCCTCTCTGGCAGGCTTCTATTGTCCATCAAATCTTCTTCTTTTGTTTTCTTTCGCATGGGCCTCTCTATTCAAGCCTTTCATGAGAAAAGTACTGCTTAGTTGGAGTGCCCTCCTGGCAAACACCCACAGCTCACTCGAAAGTCTCAATGTCTCAAGGCAGTGCACCTGTGTCTTTCCTCTGCGGCAGACACTACAAATAATATGCTCTTCATTGGTCATGGGCACAGATCATCTTGTGCAGACCCGGGACCATTCTCAGGATCCAACACTCATCATTCGGTGTCAGAGGGCGCTCAGGCTGCCCTTTCATGGGCACCAGAATGTAGTGCCTTTTGTCAATCTTGGATCCGCCGGTGTACTGCACTTCCATTGGAGCAAAGGAAAAAGAGGGGGGTGTGTGGCCAAAAACTCAGGTCAAGGGGATCAAGGGACTGCACACTGTCAGAGGTTACCAGCACATGACAGGCGCTCTTTTGCACTGAAATTCTGGTTCTGTGGCAAAACCAGCTCCTCCTTCATTTCTGATGTTGAACGCCTTCTGATGAAGCAGGTGCGAAGCTTTAAACAGTTAGTTGTATAACAAGGGGACTGCAAACAGGTGGTCTGCGAGTCTCAAAGGAGTGGCCACACGCCATGGGACAATTTTGGTCTAGAATATACTGTCGTTCTCAAAAAGCAATACAAATATAAAGACAGTAGGCAAAACAGTGTCTCTAATCTTTTCAATTAGGTTTCCGTGTGAGAGCCTCCATCATCTAAGGGTCTAAGGGTGGATAACTACACGAGAATTCTATCTAAATGGATGTCTTCACATATGGTGGCATTGTCTAATGGGGCAAACACATTTTTTTTTCTCAATGATTTCATCTAGGTGTTCCTAAATTCCTTATCTAGAACATCTCAATATAGGAATCACATGGTACAAATTATCATGGGCATGTAGAAAACTTTCACATCAGGTGCAATATGCAATACACAGGCTAATAGTCAAATATGCAAACAAAAGACAGGAACTAGAGGGTCCTGATATTTGCATGATTAGAACACATCTGATCCCACCAAAAATTAAAGCAGCAGGAACAAAAGGGTAAAAACCACATTAAAAAATAGACATTGAAAATTCGTCATGTTCAAAAGGGTAAACGTAAGATATCTCCTAATGGTATGGAAAACTTGTCTTACTATAATATTGAGTCAGTTAACCAGTCTATCGCTACCCTGACAGTCAGGCTGGAAAACATTGAAGCAGGCCTAAGGAAAATTCTTGGAAACCAGTCTGGCCATACAAAAGGGAATTATACATAAACATGCAGTCTGGAAGTGTGTACCTGAACAATACACCTACAATAATAAATGGGCTGACTGGTGAAAGGAATACGGAAAAGGGAATTGGAACTAGGACACAACTAAAATCCCCAATAACTAAGCATGATGCGATATCAGTCAGGGGAGAAGCAACAAAAGGAAAAAAAAAATCTATAGGAAGAACAAGAAGTTACTTGGGTGATAGTCAGGCATGTGACACAACACCAAGAGTACGGGTGATACACAAAAGGCCAAAGTTACACAAATTTTAACTCTACTGCTGGTGACTAACCCATATATGATACTCCTAGGTAATATTCCAGTTCCTTCTTCAGGAAAAAAAATGAAAACCTGTTTTTTCTTTTAAGGAACAAGAGCCAAATGCTACTTAGGAAACAGAACATCATAAACTAATCTAATATAGAAATTAGGCCACCTTGAGTCACAGATCTATAATTTCATCCTTAGGTCCAATCAAGGATACATAAATATAAGGCTGCCTGTTCCTTTAAGGGAAGGGGCAGTAACGTGACTAACTGCAGGTGACACACTTTTGATCCTGTATATCTCTTTTTATTTTCCTTACCAATATAGCCAAATAGACATGCACTGGTGAAGTGTTGTCTCTCATGTTCACAGCATGAAATATCATTAGCTGTGGAATTTAGTAACCAGAACAAGTTCAACCAACTGTTGCGTAGCAATGGGCATCGTCATGACCATCCCCTCACAACACAGGTAAACTTGTAATAGTATCAAAAGCAGCAACAAAAACAACGAAGACATGCAAAACATGCAAAAAAATAATAAAAACGCACAAAACGTCAAGCCATTAGATATACTTGCTGTATATCAAGCACAAAAAGCATAGACAAAACAATAGCATATGTGAGTAAGCGGTGACACACAAACACCATGTCATGTACTTTATGCACTGTAAAACTGCAGCCTAAAACCCAATATACGGGCCTGTTTAATTTGTCAGGTTTAAAATCTTTACCCTCCTTTTGACAGCAGATCACCAGGCAATGGAAATCTGCTGTCAAATATAACTTTACTGTTTCTCTTCTAACGTACAGGACCAGCAAGAACAATTCATGATAGGACCAAATACACAAAAATAAATTTCCATTACTTAACTGTTACCCTCTTGTCAGTTACCTGGCAACATCAAGCCACCATAGTTTTACCTTTCTGAAAGTAAAAATCGCTACACTGACACTCCATATTAATTTGGCACATACAATTTCCACTGTGAAAAAGAAGTCTTAATTGGCAATTCGTTCTCACTGAGGCCTGTAGCCTTCAAAATTTCAGAAAAGGGCTGCATCTTATTTTCTGTCTAAGACTTAATGCAACACTTCGTTTCCTGTCAAATAACAGCAACTAGCAGGCATCATTTTATCTTTTTTTTTTAGAGCGAGACACAAATGTATCAGTTCTGCAAAGCATTTAACACGATGTTTGGGCTTTCAAAGAAACCCCTTTTCTATATTTTCCCTTTGGAATTAAGCTCTTTAGTTTTAGTGATGTTGTTATGGAGAAACCAGAAACCCCACCTTTAGAGGCCCGTGTAGCAAGGTCATTCTGCATTCCACAGAGGCAAGGCCCTAATTTAAAAGGGTATGAATGTCAACGTGGCAGCCTACTCCATTGTTTACGGGAAAACTAAAGATAGCATCTCAGCAGCGCGACTGGAGCCAGCCTCTGCAGCTCCCTAGCCCCCAGCTTCTGCCACTCTGAATTTGTCAAAGCCAGAAGGCCTTCCTAATTCCTCCTAACTTGCAATAATTTACTCTATTTTGAAAATAATTTCTCCTTTTTAGGCGCTAAAAAAATGATCTCTATTCCCAGATTATTAAACTACATGTACTGTGAACAATTCACAAAACTTAATAACACACATACCAGTTTTTAGAATAAATGCTTGTTGCAATCCTATGCAATGGTACACATTTCATCAACCTTAAATTAATAAACTTCTCAGTAGGCCCAGCTGAAGTTAGAACCTTCAACCCTGATATTAAAACAAGCCGTTGTACTGGCATATTGACTCATCGAATCATAAGAAGGCACAACCTGTAAATATATATCAAACCTAAATGTATGTATTTACTGAAGCCTGAGACACTTTAAAAAGTACTCTGAATGAAAGAAAATGCAGTTTAAACAGTGTTTTTACCCAAATTCGACTTTGATATTTCAGGCATTAAAAAACGAATATCCTACAAATTTTCTTGCACAATATGCATTACCAGAATGTCTATTAAATAACCCATGAGTCAGGCATTGGAAATAATAACTTATACTTTATAAAAATGAGCTTGTTTGCGCCTGCGCCAAGGGAAAACTGTACACGCGAATGCTTGTCATTTTAGTGATGCAACACAACTTAAATCAAATTTTAATGCTAGGAGGTCATAGTATGAGTATTAAGCTTTATAAATATCAAAAAACGATTTTGAAAAGCACTTATTTTTTTAAAATAATTTTTCCATGATTAATAATTTGCTTTAAAAAAAATCCCAATTATTCGTTTTTGTGATAATTCCATGTATAAAAAGCAAGCTGCATCTCTTGCCTATCATTTTGGACACAATAACTCACAAGCCTAAGCGCATAAGCCCAACTTGAAACGCGTCACATTTTTGCGCCACTTTCATTTAAAAGGACGGTTCTGCAAAATTCCACCCGTGTTTAACTGGAAAAGTGCTAGCTGAATGAACATTCCTATCAAATATACTGCAGCTGAAAAGTCTGCCTATGAACATCTAATACAATGCATCTAAGGAAAATGATGTAAATGTATTTATTTTTGCAAAAAATAGATAATTTCGTTTTTGGGGCCTTATTTATATGTATTGAATGTGTTTCTAATTTTATCCTTTAAGCATTTAACGGCAGTTTTGTCTATGTGCACAACTGCTCATTCTATAAATTAAAGAGCAACATATAGCTATTTTAGCACATCACATTGTTCACTTCTGTATTTTTTCTAAGTTTCTCTTCTTAATATTAATTAACCAACATTTTGCTTAACAGACTGAAAACATCAGAAGACCCACAAACACATATTGAGCTCATTTCAGACATAAACAGAAAGGGGTCAAACATACTTTACCGCACGCTTTAGCCATTTTTCATAAATAGCGCCGTCGCAATTTACTTACAGAAGTTGCACTAATGAGGAAACCACATAGACATTTAAACACACAGTTGACTTACAAATCAATACGCAGGACAGAAAGAAAGAACAGCTCACAGACTATAACTTGAACCAAAATACTAGTTGTAAGTCATATTTACAAGAAACGCTTCTCAATAGTGTTCCAAAAGGCTGCATAAACAGCCCAACAGACAGATGCATGTCCAAGAAGTAGTGAATGCGCTCAATTCACTAGCTTTGCCTAGCAGAACACCAAACAAAATCGTTCTGCATATCTTTATTCATAAAACTGCGCAGAACAAAGTATCCTTGTTTTGTAGTATGTCATATTTTAATTCCCTGGTGATACAAAATCACCAAGGAAGAAATATGTTTTTAAATCTAACCTATTCAGATATTTCCCACACTATGGTACCTTCCAAAAAAGCAACACATTTTTCCATGTGAGCTTACAAACAGGCATGCCAAAAATACTGCGGAAAACGCAAGTATTATAATCAAAATGGTGCTTAAGGTATTTTTCGTACGTGCACCGTTCAACTAAACCAAATGGAGAAATATCTCCTCATTACCTGCCTACACAAATTGCAATTCGCATATCCAAACCTATACAAACCAAAAGTTGGCCAACACAAATTTCACAGTTCCAAAGCTACATTTCAAACTTGCTAAGATCAGGCATCTTATAGCTCACTAATCTAGCTTCAAACTTCAAGGGTTTATCTCTACCAATACACTCGCAAATATGCGAGACCCTTGGGTATGGTAATTGCAATGACCAAATCAACAAACCAAGAAACCAACCCCTCGGCTTTGGTAATTGCGATAACCAAATCAAAGACAAAGAACCAAAGGACTGGGAGCGACCCACTTATACTTAATTCTTATTTTTACTAATCAAAAGGTTATCCAAATTCTAACTGTCAAGTTCTACATAACCAAACGTCTTTTACAATACTCACGCCAAAAAGGGTTCTAATCGGGAGTGACATCTTTTGGAGAGTCAAAGTCAGAAAGATCAGAGATATACTGGGCTGGAGAGACAAAGAATCCCCCAGAACCTCGGTGCTCAGAGTACCTGCTTAGTGGATTTCTGTCCTGTTCTCCCCAGGAGATTTCGGTCCTCTGACAAGATCGCTCCTCCGGATAGTCACTTGTATTGATGCCGCGCTGTTGGGCGCCAACTGAAGTACCGGGGATTTTAGGACCCCAGCGGTGCCAGGGGTAGCACCCTATGACTTCGGGTTATCCCTGTCTTGGACCACAGTGCGGTACTTGAAATTTTCATTCTCATGGTAATGTAACAAAGAACTTGGCAAAGAAGCTGAAATATAAAAAGACATCTTTATTAAACTCAAATGAGTGAGACTACGTCGCACAGAAGCCTTAGCAACTGAATGAGGCAGTCTCCAGAACCAAAACCAGTCTTCTCTTTTATACAGAATGTTCCGCCTTGGGCAACACTGCCCCTGTTTTACAAGTGGTTATTCACATATTTTGGCTTCAAAGAAAAGGCAGAGTCATGATGACAATCCCACATTTCAGTTCGTTCAGCCCTCAATCATTTAACCCAGCAAGACTCAGAACCCTCATCAGATATCAGCAGACCCCAATAAAACGGGCACCTCCTGCTCGTAAAACAAGCCATAAAGTAGGAAACAGAGTCAAATGTGAAAGAGATTAGCCGGAGGCTTGTGTGGGATGAAAAGGCTTTATGGTGTGTCAAACCCTGATGCTAATCACAGGTGGCCGTAGGACGGGGAGCTTGTGAGACCGGACTGACCTGGGGCAGCGGAGCCAAGCTGCACAGGTCACAGAGAAGTCAAACGGAAAGTACATGTGTTCTAAAGGCCCATATTTGTTCGTAATGTGTAGCCTATGTGAGGGCAACCATAAGATGGCCACCGCTCTAAGATGGAACCCACGAAGTCAATGTATAATATCGTATACACAGTGCATTTATCGCTAAAACGTTATACAAAGCACTTGTACATACCGCATTGACCATTCGCGGCTTGCTAATACCGGAATAGACAGGGGTAGGGCCCTGTCTCCCACGCGGTCCCAAATTCCAAAGTACCACAACATCTGTGTGGACATTCTGGCTTGCCATGAGGGTGTCTCCTCAGTGCAGGTATGCCTTTTTACAACACAATTGCAGGCCCATTAGCTTATGCATTGTCCTGGGTTTGGACATGTGTGCCACTCCACATGACAGGCAGTGGGTCAGATGTGTTGCCTATGTGTCATCAGGTAACGGATGGCCATGTGACAACTGGCATAATTCAAGTTGTTAGTCAAAAAGTATTGTACCTTGGCACTCACAACACTTGTCAATAGGTCTTCATGTTTTCAATGCTTTAGTTTGATGTTTTGTTGTTAAGAACAATAATGTGCCTGCATGACAGATGTCTCACAAGGAAGTGCACAACAAACCACCTTTACACTTTCAGGGAACACGCTGGCACATTTTAAAAGAAGGCACTGTTCTAATAAGACTGTTTTTCAGAATATACATATACATGTTCCCAAAGTGTTGTGGAATTTGGGTAAGTCCTTGGTTGTTGGTGATACCAACTTACGAGTGTCAAGTCATCAAGACCTCCGTGGGCCCATGTATATGTACTTTCTGCAACACCATTTCTTTCGGACAGTGGCTTCATTAAATAAGGCTGCCAGCTTCTTCAATGACTGGGTAAATGTAGTTTTGTCTGCACCTCCTTGGGAGACATCTTTTATACAGGCACATGTGTGTTCTGTTCACAAAATGTCACATTCCTACATTCTAAACATGTCGATTGTGTAAAGTATTGTGATTCCCAATGGACCAAAATTTTTTCGTTTTGGGTTCAAAAGTACTTACAGGTGTCTGAGTGTGGGGACACCTTTAGTATTGAGGTCTGTTAGTTTGCCTTGGGTGCACCACTCCTGTTTCTTTCAGGGTAAACAAGAGGTGCCATGACTTCATTGTATTGCTGTGCTCACCTGTTCGCAGACACTAGCTCCTCAGTGTTTTCTCATTCAAGTTTTTAGGTTGGTGTGTCCTATTTTTCCTTGTGTTCAAGTGGCATGGTGGGTCTACCAACTGGGGCGTACAGGGCTTACATATGTGCGGAGTAATCTAGCTGTTACTCACGATGCATTGCCTGATATGCACTGTGACCTATTGGTTTTGTACTCATGTGTCAGATGTATACAGGTGACTGATGTTTTTCTGTATCTTCACCTTGCCCACAGCATCATCATTGGAAACTGAGGGAGACACCTGCACGGACCTGGAGGAGGGACCCAGCACCAGTGCCACCAGTGCTGGCGAGTCTGTGGGAGCCAGTGGCACCGAGGGCGAGGGGAGTCAGTCGGAGGACCTGTCTGGTGGCGAGCCCAACTACGACGCAGACGAGTCCGAGGCTGACCTCATCGAGGGGGCGGAGGCTGCTACAACACCTGGCAGCAGCCCAACATCTGTCCCCGCCTCCTCCATTCCCATCACCGCCCTCCCAGTTGCTCCAGTCCCTTCTGTCCGTGCAGAGCCCCACCATGTCTCCTTCGTGCCAGGCACCGCACCCCCTGCCCCTGTCACCCCTGCTGCCCTCAGTGCAGAGTCTGTGGACATACAGCGGCAGTTGCAGGTTGGGCAGTCATCGGTGCTGCATGTCCTCCATGGCCACACCACACTGCTGACACAGATGGTGTCGTTCATGGAGGGCATGTCAGCAACAATGTCTGACCAACGCAGGTTTCTGCAGTTCATGGACTCTTCCCTGACGGCAGCAGTGACTCTCCTGCAGTGCTTCGTCCCCCCCTACCCCAGCCCCATCCACACTTCCCTCTCCCATACCTGTCCCATGCACACACAGACATTCCCAAGCATGCACCCCACCAGACACAGGCAGCACACCACCAAGTAAGAGCAAGCGCACACCTCCTGGCACACACACTCAGGGGGATGTAGGCACACCCACTGGGTCTGGGGCAAAAAGACATACACGCAGCGACTGTCTGAGTCTGCAGGCCTCACAACCCAGTCCCTCCAAAAGCACTCCCCTTGACTCCCCTACCAAACTGTCACCCAAAGAGGTCTACATGGCTGAGCGGGCCCTCACCCCCACTGTGACACCACCCCGCAAGCGGGTGAGGAAGTCCCCGGGCAGGGGAGTTGAGTCCCCAACATGTCCACCCCCTCCCCCAAGAGCGCTGCACCCCATCCCTCGGCCCCCCTTCCTCCGTTGGCCCTGGGTTTTCTTCCGGTGCAGGGGTTACTCTGGACACCATGGCAGAAGTGTGCAGCGCCGAGCTCACCTCCACCTTTGGCGCTGCCCCACCCCCTGTGGTGGAGACGTCCACCCCTGCACCCACCACACCTACCCTTCCCCCTCCTGTCCCTGCGGTGCCTGGTCCTTTCCCACATGATGCCCCCCCCCTGGTCGACGAACCTGAGGGTTCCACTGTGCAGGCAAGCTAGGGGAGACGCGAGCCCATGTGTCCCCCCAAGGACTTCTATTATGGACTGGCCATTGGCCTTTTTATATAGTGTGATTTCAATTTTTTTTTAATGCTGAATAAAGCATTTTATTTTTACTTTGAACACTATTGCATGCATGCCATCACAAGGTCTCTGCAAAAAATCATTGGTAGTGTGTGTTATTTTGGTTTTGAGACATTGTCCCAAGGTGTGTTCCTTCCTCTGTGGCACCTGACATCTTCCCTGCAAAGAGTTTCACAATTGTTGTGCTGACCTGTGTCTACATTTCCTTTGTTGGTGACGGATCCCTTCAACTATGACCATGCCTGCTCAGCAATGTCTCCGGCTGCATCGTCTGTGCCATCCTTGCTAGTCACTGTACTTGTGTATTGAGTATGTTGAAATGCCTTCATGGAGAAATTCTCCCTTTTCAGCACTATGCATGCGTGTAATCCCGGACAAGCACACATATGGTACTTGTTCTGCATCACTATAGTAGTGGTGCCGTAGGGGTACGCGTGGTACGGCCCGTACCCACGCTATGAATGTGTGGGTACGGTCCATATCACTATAGTGGTGGTGCCGTAGGAGTACGCGTGGTACTGCCCGTACACACGCTCTGAGAGCATGTGTACGGTCCGTACCACACGTACCCCTACGGCACCACGACAATAGTGATACGGACCGTACACACGCTCTGATAGCATGTGTATGGCCCGTATCACTATAGTAGTGGTGCCGTAGGAGTACGCGTGGTACGGCCCGTACTCACGCTCTGAGAGCGTGTGTACAGTCCGTACCATGCGTACCCCTACGGCACCACTACTATAGTGATACGGGCCGTACACATGCTCTGAGAGCATGTGTACGGTCCGTACCACGCGTACCCCTATGGCCCCAGTACAATAGTGATACGGACCGTACCCACGCTATGGATGTGTGAGTACAGTCCATATCACTATAGTGGTGATGCCGTAGGAGTATGCGTGGTACGGCCCGTACACACGCTCTGAGAGCATGTGTACGGTCCGTACCACACGTACCCCTACGGCACCACGACAATAGTGATACGGACCGTACACACGCTCTTCCATTGTTGCGGGACGCAGGGATTGGTGTACACGCCCCCCGAAGTGACCAGACCCTGGAGGTAATGTATGTCCTCAATATTGTAGGTTTTAATTTGGGTAGGGGTTATGTTTCCTGCCCCTCACCCCCCCTGGCCCCTGGGTGTTGTTGTCACCTTTTGCGGCGTGTGCGTCGGGTTCGGTGCACCAGGTCGTAGGCTAAGAGGGCCGGGATGACACGTAGGATGGGGTCCATATCTGTCCATCACGTACCGGAGCTCCGTTTTCGCGTCGGACTCAGTTTTCCGGGATTTTTTGGCTCCCGTAAAAAAATAGCTGTGTGGAGTGACGTAGGGACGATTCGTACTTGCTGGTCCGTAAAACGCTGCCTGACTCCGTACGCAGGACGCGTACACGCTGTCCCGGATCAGACTCGTTGGTATTTTTTAGCCGTACGGTGTTTTGTACATTTCGTACAGAAATGGTATTTCTGTACGAATCATACTTGCTGGATTGTACGTAGGGGTGGGCGAGATTTCGACATTTTCGCGTTCCGCGCGGAACGCGAAAATGTCGAAACTTCCGCGATCCGTGACCGGAACGGACATATGCAGGACAGGATTCATTCTGGCACGATGCTCCTGTCACAAAAATTAAACCTCAACAGGAAGCACTTACAGATATAAATAAAGCAGGTGCCCAAGTTGGAGCTCAAACGCATTAATCAGCACAAAACATTCGGGAGTAGCTAGGTCGAGGCTGGGCAGGTGTGCTTTTCTCCCCACATCTACCGTCAAAAATTAGCTGTGATCCTCGATGGAGCTCTGTGCATCCACGACTTTCTCGAGCTCAACCCCGTGTAACTCCTGACGCCAGGAGGTTCTGTCTCCTCATCTTCTGCTCTGATCGGTCTCTGGCCCTTTACAACATGTGAACTGCATGGAAGACCCGCCACACACACCAGCGGCGGGCATCGTCTTCCCGCCCTTTCCCCCACTATGATGGACAGCTGACTCACGGAACCCCGGGGCCCGTCGGCGCCGTGGCAACGTTAAAGACACACATGGTCACTGTAGACAACTCTTCTGGCCCTTTACGCAGTTGTAGTGTAGGAAAAGCACTATACATTTACCCAACGAGGTATCACTTACTGATTAGCCAGTAGAAAGTTCTCCGAGTCCAGTTATCTCCCGTCAAAAATTAGCTGTGATCCTCGATGGAGCTCTGTGCATCCACAACTTTTTCGAGCGCAATCTCCGTGTAGTTCCTGACACCAGGAGGTTCTGTCTCCTCGTCTGCTGCTCTGATCGGTCTCTGGCCCTTTAAACAAGCGGCATGTGAACTGCATGGAAGCCCCGCCACACACACCAGCGGTGGGCAACGTCTTCCTGCCCTTTCCCCCACTATGATGGACAGCTGACTCGAGGGCACCCAACCGGAAGCACTAATCTCTGCGATCACGCGAAGTATCGCGAGATCGCGGAGATTTTGTGCCGTTTCGTGATATTTGGCGAAAGGCATTTCCGGTAATTCCGCCCACCCCTAATTGTACGGTGGATTTCCCGGAGAATACGCTCCGTACGACGATTCGTACCCGGGTTTTGCAGGATTGGAATCGGCACCATAATATTAAACACTTCATAATCAAAATTAGGCCTGGGCTGTAAATTCCGTTTCGCACGTGGAATTTAAAGAATTTGGGTAATTTCACGTTCCGCGGAGACCGCGAAATTGCCCAAAATTCAGCAATCCGTGGCTTCGCGGAATTTTTTGCTTGTTTGTGCTTTCAAAATGTGTATTCGCGAGATATTTCTCCCCGAGCACGCAAACAGCGTTCGTGAACAAGACAAAAGCATTGCGAACGGGCGAAACAAGCAATTCCACATGTTCGCGGAACTTTTGTTTGCTCGCGGAGATTTTTCACCGCTTCGCGTAGCTTTGCGTAGCGCGACTATGCACATTCCGCCCACCCCAAATCATAATATCATAATCATAATATACAATATAGGGGCATATGCATCAACATTAGCATTTGCGATTCCTTATTAGCGAAAAATAAGGAATCGCTAATAAGGAATAGCAAAAGGCTATGCATGTAGGAATCGCTATTCAAATAGCGATTCCTTAACATTCCTTATTACCGAATCGGTAATACCGAATCGGTAATAAGGAATACCTACCCATTCATTCCTATGGGCTTGGAGGCCCATAGGAATGAATGTAAAGCCATTCTGTATTAGCGATTCGGTATTACCGAATCGCTAATAGCGGGAGCACTTTCAAGGGTGCCAGGGTGTCAAAAGGACACCCTGTTGCACCCCTGAAAATGATATGTGCACATATGTTGCACACACACATGCTCTAAGGGCATGTGTGTGCGCAACATGAAACTTTGAAAAATGCACAAAAGTGCATTTTTCAAAGTTTTTGCAAATTACCATGCAGTTCATCTTCATGGTAATTTGCTCCCCTTATTAGCGAAATCGCTAATTTTTTAACTTTGATGCATTGCATTTAAGGAATCTCACTTTGGGATTCCTTAAATGCAATCGCTATTTAAGGAATCGGTATTTAAGGAATCCCTATTTAAAGAATCGCTATTTAAGGATTCCTTAAATACCGATTTCTGCTTTTGGGTTGATGCATTGGGATTGGGTATTTTTTACTTAATACCGGGAGCTAATAAGGATTCGGTATTTTACCGACTGGATTTTGGCTTGATGCATAAGGGTGTTGGTTACTATGAGCAACTAGGCCTCAAGCATATTATTAAACTTATGTTAGAGAAAACAAACAAAAAGGCTTAGGCCTCTCCTCTCAATTTCCATAGAAAATGGCTTTGAAAACTGCAAAAAAGGGTGGCATCACAAAATGGACTCTGGACACATGGTCAATCAAAAACAGCAAGCAAGCAGGCATGGCCACAACAAAGAACACATGCAGGCCTATGCAAAAGGACACTGGCTTACTACATAAAATCGGCAATTGCCACATGGTCAAACAACTGCAACAACCAACAAGGAGGCACAGCCCTAACAAAGGCACATGCAGGCTTATGACAAAAGCACATTGGCTTGCTACACAAAATGGCCACCGGCCACATGGTCAAACAACAGCAAACAGCAAGGAGGCATGGCCGCAACAAAGAAACACATGCAGACCAATGGCAAAAGCACACTGGTTTGCCATACAAAATGGTCACCAACTGCATGTTCAAACAACAACAGCAAGCAAGGAGGCATGGCCACAACAAAGAACACATGCAACCGTATGAAAAAAGAACACTGGCTGGCTACCCAAAATGGCCACAGGCCACCTTTTCAAAAAACAACAACCAGCAAGGAGCCATGGCCACAAGAAAGAACACATGCAGGCTATGGCAAAAGCACACTAGCTTGCTACATAAAACGTCCACTGGGTCAAACAGCAACAACCAGCAAGGAGGCATGGCCACAAAAAAGAACTCATGAAGGCCTATGGTATAAACACACTGGGTGGCTCCACAAAATGGCCGCTGGCTATATATTCAAAGAACAACACCAAGCAGGCAGGAATGGACAACAAAGAAAACATGCAGGCCTATGGCAAAAAGCACGCTGGCCGACTAAACAAAATGGCCACCAGCGACATGGTCAAACATCAAGCAGGGAGGTATGGAAAACAAAGAACACTTGCAGACCTATGGACACTGACTATAAAAAATGGCCCCTGGCCCCATGGCATGGGGAATAAAGACAATTGGTGGCCTATGGCAAACACACTCACACACTGGTCAGACAAAGGAGGCACGATAGCACTGAAGAAAACAGCATCCGTTCAGCAATGCCAAAAATGAAAATGAACTGAGCTGTAAAATGTTACAACAATACCCATCCTCCAAAGGCATCAAATATAAAGTACCCCACCTATACACAATTTGCAGAAAATAAAGTGATATACCCCAAACCCCCCCACATTTTTTTATTTAATCCAATGCCATCCCTACCCTAAATGATGTTTCAATTCAACAGACACTACAGAAACAGTTGTTTCATTCATGCATGACTAGTACTAGGCCTACTGGTTGGGTGGCCCAGTGGCATACTAGGCCACATAGTAAACTAGATGGATATTGCAAATGTATTTAAAAAAATTGTGAAAATCCCGCAAACTCTGTGAGTGGAGTGGAATTTTGCGTTCAAGCCTAGAATTGCATAATTGCTCCAGGCACCTCTAATAGAAGAACTATTCATATTTATGTGAAGAACGCCAAGTCATGGGTGGGCATTATTATGTCAGGACAACCTTTATGCAAGGACCACCAGTATCTCAAGAAGTCCTACTGATTTTCAAGGTTGGGCCACTAGTATATCAGGAATAGCCACAAATATGTCACCAAAGGTCACAATATGTCAGTTTTATGCTGTGACCAACACAATTTCCATAAGGCACAGTTATCTCAGGAATATTTCAGGGATGGGCACCATTGGATGAGAACCATAATTCTGCAAACACAGCATATAATGCATCATATTTGTCAAAGAAGTGCCCCATCATATCGTAGCCAGCTTTATGCTGACAATATCTCCATTTATTCCAAGAATTTCCACAGATCCACCACAGGTAGGCTGATGTTTTTGTTTATATGATAAGTATGTCCTCGATTCCCTACTTCAAAACATGCTGTCATTCAATCCCTAGCTTCCTCCTCATTGATGGTTGTGGGAGAGCAGCAGTCTGTGTCCTCCTGCCTCGGAATTACAAGATACCAAGACTGTGACAAAGAGCACTTGCAGACTTCTACCTCAAATTGCTATAAAGCAGAGTCTGAGAAAGCAGATTATGAGTTGGTGTAGATGGAAGTGCTCCATAAGTAATAATGTCACTATCTTGTTAGGTTCAGCTAAGGTTTCAGTAATTTAAGCCCAAGCTCAGAGCAGACAGGCTTAACTGAAGAAGATGTGTGAATCATTTAGAAATACCGAAACAGATAACGAGTCAAAAACACAACTCAATTTAAAGCCCACTCTAACTTATAACAATAGAGAATATTTTAATGAGAAGAATGACACCAAAATGACAAAAACCCAAAAAGGTAACTGGAGGTATGAACTTTTAAAGTTTTAAATAAAAGTGGTGACAAAAAACATTAGGTGCAAATGCGGGTCAGCTGGTCGCAATAGACCGGAAACATGGTGCGATTTGAGGACGACTATGATGGAACATGGGTCAGATACAGCAAGTTGGTTCAACCTGGTCAGTGATTTTACTTTCAGACTCAGTTTTGAAAATCAAAGCCAAAGTCTTTCAGTAGGGCTAGGCAGCTGGATATCTTCAAGAAGGGCTTCACGTCATTAAATAGGTGTTGGATGAGATCCAGGAGAAGATGTTGGTTTATGCGGGAAAATTGCTGAGCAGTAAAATTCAAAAGATGCACCCAGAGAAGTCCTCTCGCCTGCCACATACTTTTGAAACCTCTGCCCGTTCAAGTTTTCTATGTTCGGATTAGGGCCTGATTTATATGATAGTGCTGAGTTTCCTCACGGCCAGCATAATGATATGCCTGTCCAATTCAAATTTGGGTGGACCATCGTTTGATGACTGCTGAGACTACTCCATCTCTGCTGTGGTCAAACTTTTCAGACAGCCTGGCAGAGTAATGGCCATCGGAGGTTTGGCTGTATTTAGATGGGTAGACATACAACTATTTTTCAATGCCTGCCACTGCCAGGAAAAACCTGGTGGTAATAGGCAGTGAAAAATGCTCAATGCCCCCCTCGGCATTGAAGAAAAATGTTTTTGTTTAGAAAAAGAAAATCATGCTTTGGGATTTTTATTTTAAAGTTTAAAAAAATTGTAAAATTGAGGTACGGCTCCACTATGTTGATGGAGCTATCTGCCAAACTTACAATGCATTGACAGCAAACTCTATGATGGAGGTTCCTGTCAATGCTTGAAATGTCCACTGAGCCAACAAACATTTCAAAATTTGGTGGGTGGCACCTTCATCAGAAGGATGGAGTAATTTACTCCACTGACCTGCAGAAGGACGGGCTGTCGGCCAAAAAATACATCTTCCACTTTTTTGGTGCTCCCAGTGGGTCAAGGCTTCAGGACTTAGCCAAAGGAGGCTCAAAGAGGACAAATGCCTTCTCCATAGGGTTCCAATGAAATGGATCTGCTCTTGCGGAAAAGTGCTGAATGGGAGAACGGAGAATCTCCAGCACCCCAGTTGCGCACTTTGGATAGATTAATATGGAAGGTTTGTGCCGGTCCACCTGAGTTCCTAAACACAGCCAAAACGTTTCTAAATCCCATGCGTTTCACGTTTTAGGGGAAATACAATTTGATATAGCCAAGGGTCCCAGGACCCCAGGAACAGCACTTGTGGACCAAGATTCACTATGGAAGAAGTCACCAGCTGGTCTCCCAGAACGGTAAGTTGATATCTGGTCAGCTGGGCTCCTCACGAAAAGGGTTCTTGCTGATTTTTGTGGCCCTGTAGCTTAAGTGGAGGTCAGCTGACTGAGCCTTGGAGTCCACATCTTTGTCTTGGGTACAAGTGGGAGCAGGTCTAGCCCTTTATGTCTCCTCACAGGTCTCAAACAGCAGGTGCAGTCCTTCTTCTGTTCTGCCACAAGTCCAGATGATTCTCTAATAAGTGATCAGGGGTGTTACATTTATGTGTGGCACTAGCTTGTAAGTGGAGGTGACTTCTGGCCTCTCACTAACCAATAGGGGAAAAGGTCCCTGAGGTAAACTTACATGACTTTTGGAGCAGTTCCTATGTACCCTACTGCAAACAATCCCACTGTACCACAGTCAGGATTCAATGTTAGGCCTGAAGCTATGTTAACACTGTCGCTGTTGTGGATATCAATAGGTGTTACAGTCCGCTAGTTCCATTTAACTTACAGACCCTGGGTACACTTTGTACTATGCAATATAGAGTTAGAGGTAAGTTAAATATTCTAATTAGGAGTACAACCAATTTTGACATGTTTTAGGGGATCAGAGCACACACACTGGGGCCTGGTTAGTCCCACCGCAGAGATCCTGAAAACCAGACAAATCAGTCCTTAAAACAAAATGGAGATGACCACCCAAAAATATGTACTATTCTACACAGAGATACATAACTTCTTTGTTGAATATTTTCTCCTTCTTTTCACATTTTAGACTGCCAACTTTTTCCCTGAGAAAGTGAAATAATGGAGCTTTCACTTCTGGTCACATCTGTCCTCCACTTCTAGACCCAAATCTTTCATTCGACTGTTACTCATATGCCTCAGTGAAGACCGTAGCTAAGACTGCAGCTTTCAATGAATCACTGACTACATCAGAGTATAATTCAGCCTACTATTCCACAGATGTCACTGTTTCTGGCACTGTCTTCTTTCTGCATCATATTTTACATGGCATAAAAATTTTTGTTTTCGCATTGCTCTTATAGTGTAAACTGGGAATGTTCTGTCCTTCAGCAACAGAATGAGGCAATCATTGGCTTTTTTAGAGTCATTTCTGTATTTTTGTTTTCCGTACATATATATAAAACCTCTGTGGATTTGAATGTTCTCTTTGACAAATAAGACAATACCCCATCCACATGAAAATCCTTTGCAAGGTCAATTTCTGCCCTTCCACTTCTATGCTTTAAGGTCACTCATAAACTCTCAGAGTTATGGCAGATGCTTTAAAAACCAGGAAGATGAGGGCAATGACTGAAAAGGAGGTAATATATCAATGTAATTTCTTGCAATCAAAACAAAGGGACTGATAACAAATTCGGGCAGACAACACCATATCGGTCTGGAACCGCCCGACCATAGGTCGGCAGTTCCGAAATCCCAATTTGGATGTGACCACCCATAGGGTGGTCAGAAACAACCATTTCATTATTGCAGCTTGTGCGGAGGGCGGAAAAGGGCTGCAGCACAAGCTGCCATAGTGAAATGGATATTGCAGGGATGTTTCGGGGGGTGCCATAGGTGCCCACAGGCTCCATAGTAGAGGGCCAGAGGGGAAGGGGACCCTGCGTGACTCTGGTTTTCGTTGTGAGTTCAACAGTGTTCAGGGAGAAAAGTAGAAGTTGCAGCTATAGCTGCATGGAATGGAGTAATCATGTGAGAGATGTAAATATCAGATGGCCTTCAAGAATGGTGCAATTACTCCATCTTGCTTGTTTCTGCCAAATTTGGTGTAATTCTGTCCAGCGGTTCAGGCTGCAGGGGTATCTAAAGACACTATGGGAATTAACATGGGAAACACACTTATTTTGACCTCCCCCCTTTTTCTTGGCCCCAGCTTGACAGATCACCCTGAAACGTTCCCTGTGCATCAAGAATCACTGGGGCACTTTTTGGGGAAAATGTCCTAAAGATTTGTCAAGGACCATGTTTCCACGGGAAAAGCGATTTTGACTTGCCTATATCTTTGGTGCCTTTGATGAATTTTATCAAAATTTACCATAAAAGTGCTCCAGTGATTCTAGTTGCACATGGAACGTTTCGAGGTGATCTGTCAAGTGGGGGCCGTGAAAATGGGGGTCAAAAAAAGGTGCATTTAACATGTTAACTCCCATAGGACTTGTCAACAGGCCCAAGGCCAGAACCACGGACAGAATTACACCAATTTTGGCAGAGGGTAGATTTGGTCATGCAGATTCCGCTTTTTCTTATTTAGTGTACATCCGTCCAGTAGTTTTGAGAAATTTAAGACAATACAGCTAGTGATATCAGTGGTCGTGACGATGTCGCGAAAAATAACGAGCTTGTGCAGGGAAATGTAGAGTGCTGATTGACTGCCAACACTTCAACCAGAAAGTATTGGCAACCATCTTGGGACTCGGCTTCAGCTCAGTCCCAGAAAAAAATTTGAAAAATAAGAAAAGGGGGCAGCGTAGGAACCTTACCACCAAACCTTAGACTTGGGGTCCCGCCATGGTTTAAAATCATTGAAAAAAATAAACATTTGCTGCGAAACTGCGATATTCGTGGTAAAAGTTTTTTAAACAACAAGCGCATTTAGCTTGTAGCCATTGGGTGGGCCAGATTCCAAGGGCATGCAACCTTTTTTTTTTAAAGGAGGGGGGCGCACGGGACCCCCCCCCTCCTTGGGCATAATTATGTCCAGTGGACAACCACTTTCCTGGGGCTTATTCTAAATATTGTGGGAGGGCGTTCGGACCCTCCCCATGGCCCCAGGGCCCACCACCTACCCAGGACTATTTGTTAAACTTTGGGAAACTTGGGGACCACCACCTTCCTGGGTCTATTTTTCAAAATGAGGCATGGGTGTGCGGCCTGCGGACTGCCACCTCCCTGGGGCTCAAAGAAGATAATGAAGGGGGTCCATTGTAGAGCCCGGGGACCACTTCCTCCCTAGGGCTTAAATAAACATTGGAGGGAGACCTCACAGCCCCCCCCCTCCTGGAGCCATATGTGGCTCTGGGAACCACCATCAGCCTGGGCCGGCTCCTGCTATGTCTCCACCCCGGGACATAGCTGTTTGCTGTGGCTTGGTGGGAGCTTTCACGGCTTCTGCCAAGCCACAGCAAACACTCCACTTTCAGCAAGCAAGAGCAGTGAAAATGCTCTCTCTTACTGAAAGTTGAGCATTTTATGTGTCTCTGCCCACTGTCAAGATGAATTGCTTTCAGACACTAGGAGCTGAATGCAATGCCAGCTCCCACAGGAGGTGCGGAGCCGGAAGGGACAGTGGGAGCCTTCAGGCCACCCGCCGTCCAAGTGCAGACTGGATGCCCTGGGTCACCCAAGACAAATGATTGGCCCCCGGGACATGGGGTCGCTGGTGCTCAAATTTTCTTCCCCCCCATTTCCCAGGATGATAGACAGCTTACAAAACAAACTGCTTGTTTTCTGCCCATTTTGGAGACGTGTTCCTCATCATATCTCCCCCAAACAAAGAAGTACTTACTTCTTCAAAATAAAAATCATCAAAGTGTGCTTTGTCTGCAGGTCCACTTTAAAAAGTTATCTGGTGAAGAGGCTATACTTACAGACACACAAGGTCCTGGAGACATTTTCTTGTTGTCCTTTATGCAGTTGTAGTGTAGGAGATGCACTGTACATTAACCCAGCAAGGTAACACTTACTTATTAGCCAGTCGAAAGTACACCAGTTGGGGAGAGGTGTTGTTCAGAACGTTCATTCTGGCACGATCCTCATTTAACAGAAATTAAACCTCTACAGGTTACAGTTAGGAAATAAAATCTAAAAAAGTCTTTGAAATTCACTGAAAAACAAAAGGTTACAGGGACCTCATAGCTAGGAAATAGAATTAAAAAAAATCTTAGAAATGTACTGACAAAAACAAAGGTTACAGGGATGTTACAGCTAGGAAACATAATTACAAAAACTTTAGAGATGTGTTGAAATAAACCATAGGTTACACAAACTTTATATTTAGGCAATAGACTTAAAAAAAAACTTAAAAATTCACATAAAAAAGATTACAGGCAAGTTATAGTTAGGATCATATTTCACTTGTACAAAACCAAAGAAATTCCACAGTTATAGTTACCTGAGCGGACTATAACTTACGCCCCGCAATGCACTGCTTATGACCTCAGATATTATATCACTCATGACATGGTCAGTGACAACACTCATGACATCTTAAATGATATCAATGATGATATCACCTACAGACACAGTCACACACCCATACAACCTCTCATACAGCCACTCACACACCCAGACAACCACTCACATGCCCATTTACAGACCCATACATGTACTCACACAACAACTCACTCCTCCAATGAGCCACGCCCATATGTGTAGTTTTATATAGCGTGTACAAGACCCAGAGGTATCAGAGCACTTAACATGAGCACCAGTTACGTTACAGACGGACACATTCATTTTTGGTAGGCACGGGGAAATTAAGTGATTTGCCCAGAATCACAGAATGTTGAGCGTCCTTGCTGGGACTCGAACCCGGTTGCCCAGCTCCGAGGTCGACCACCCTAGCCATTAGGCCACATTCTCTCCCCAATTACTTACCTATATAACCACACACTCACCCATACAGCTGCACACACAACCACATATTCACCTAAACAGCCACTCCAACACCCGATCACTCACCCAGACAGCCTCTCAACAGAGCCAATATCTCACCTATACAAGCACTCACACAATTATTCACACACCAACACAACCACTCACATACTCATTCACACATCCATACAAGCACCCACACATCTGCACACTCACCCATATATCCATTCACACATGCACTTATCTTAAAATACAGCTACTCACACACAGGCTCACTTAACCCAAAAGCCAGTCAAACAGCCACTTACACTGCCAGTCACTCACTCATTCAGCCATTCAGACACCGGCTCACTTACCCATACAGTCATTTACAAACCCACTCACCCACCCATACAGCCATGCACACACCCATATAGCCAGTGATACACCCTCGCATTCACCTTTATAGTTACTCACACAGCCACTCACTCACTCACTCACACAGTTACTTGCATACCTACATATACACCAATACAGCCACTCACATACATAATATATGTTAGAAATAGTATTGCTCATTAGTAGTACAGAAAGTATAGTATTTTAACTTTTGTTGTACCTTGGTATATATGTTTAAAACACATAAACCTTTAGAAAACACTCACACTCACTGATTATTGTCTTCAGTAATGTAATTAGTGATGTCATTTGCAATATCATCAGTGACATTATCAGTGAAGTCACTGACCATGTCATGAGTGAGATAATATGTGAGGTCAAAAGCAGTGCATTGTGGGGCCTACATTATAGTTAGCTCAGGTAACTATAACTGCCAAATTTCTCTGGTTTTGTACAAGTGAAATGTGAGCATCACTATAACATCCCTGTAACCTTTGGTCTTTTCCGTGAAAAAAAAGAAATCTATATGTATCTATCTATCTATCTATCTATCTATCTATCTATCTATCTATCTATCTATCTATCTATCTATCTATCTATCTATCTATCTATCTATCTATCTATCTATCTATCTATCTGTCTATCTATCTATCTATCTATCTATCTATCTATCTATCTATCTATCTATCTATCTATCTATATGTATGTGTATATATATATATATATATAGATATATATATATTCAAAACACAGCTTTTCGAAAGTCACGAAAAGAAATCCAGGACACCCAGGAATGCTGTTCACCAAGTATTTAATCCAGGCAAGTGATAGCCTTCACTAAGCGTTTCACGGTAAGCTTGTTCACGGTGTGATTACAATACAAAAACGTTCTCTTTACATATGCGCATTCAGTGGCATAGAAATGGGACTGATCAAGGATATGCTGTACAAAGTATGGGCGCCATTTTGTAATGGTTTAAAAATACCCATTTGGAAACGATCCGCGTGTGTTCAATTTAGATAACAATTGAGACTTTACTGTATCATTTCATCAAAACGGTCTTTGAATAAACAAAGTATAAATGCCCCAGTGGGCCAAAGTTAAATGCAAATGAATTTAAACGAATAGTTAAATACATCGTTTCAATAGCCCCAGTGGGCTATAATGCTTAAATCTTAAACATGACAGGGGATTTGTGTACATAAATTCATTAAATCAGGAATCTAACCCGCAGTAAAAAGGTAAGAAATCCAAAGTGCACATTGGAAAATTGCATTATAGCAGTCCACAAATTAAGCCCAAGTGGGCAAATCCCATTGCAAATCCTATGCTAAACTTTGAAAAGAAATGGTATGCAAAGTTTCATGTCATTCCATCACGTACAGTCACCTCCCATCTGCTGTAAATTCAAGGAATGCTACATAGAGGAGAACAAAAAAGAAAAGGAAGGGAAATGGAGGGAAGCAACTGAAAAGGGAGTAGGGAAGAGAAGAAATATAGGAAAAGGAGAGAAAGAAAAACAACGCATTACTGGGTCATTCAACTACTCAGTTTAAGTATAAACATGTCCCTATCTCTATTTAAATCTCTCATACATCTACATCTAAAACAATCTTAAAATCGTACGCAAACTCATTGAAAATATACAGATATCATTCCTTCACAAGTGTACAGATAACTCTTCACTTGAATTTAACCCAATCGGTATAAGTGTCTCAAAATCAATTATAAATCTTGATTCCATCCTTCTTAGTTCACGCTGCCTGTCACCCCCTCTTTCTGCTTTCGGAATAGTATAAAATACTACAAAGGACAACAATTTAACATTCTGGTTGTGTTCTTTAAAGAAATGTCGTGCTACTGGGTATTGCACATCATTTTTCTTTATAGCACGTAGATGTTCCAGAATTCTTTTCTTTGCGCGATGGATGGAGCTCCCAATGTACATTTTGCCACAAGGGCAGCGTAAGCAGTAGATACAATAATCTGTTTCACAGGAAAAATTCCCTCTAATTTGATAATCTCTGTTGTTGTTAGGGAAAACTAAGGATTTGCAGTCTCTACTGTTAGCACAAGCTTTACAGTGTTTACACGTTGTAAAACCAGCAAAATTCATACTGCTGACCTCATTGATGGAAGAAATGGCATTTTTACATAGTTCATCTCTCAGAGATTTATTTCTACGAAATGTTATCTGTGGGGTAACATTAAGACACTTTTTCAAGGTCGCATCACTTCATAAAATGTGCCAGTTTTGATTAAATAACTTCCTGATTTTAAAAGCACTGTTAGAAAAGGTAGTAATGAATCTAACAGTCTCATTCTGTTCGTCTACTGACGGTTTGGATCTCAAAAGTTCAGCTCTTATAAGCAAATCAGCCTTATTTTCAGCTTGTTTAATCAATTTGTGACTGTACCCGCGTTCGCGGAACCGATTGTACATGACCAACTTCTCTTTTTCATATTCAACCTGTGTGCTACAATTACGTTTGGCCCGTATAAGTTCTCCATAAGGGATGCTTTGGATCAGACTGGATGGATGGGCACTTTGTGCGTACAGGAGACTATTACCAGCAGTGTCCTTTCGATGTAGTTGTGTGACAAGGGTTAAATCTTTGACTTGAATTTCCACATCTAAAAATACAATATGTGTTTTACTGATGTGTGATGTAAATTTTAAATTCAATTCATTGTCATTGAGCGTTTCGATAAATTGATTAGCAGATGGTATATCGCCTTTCCAAATTAGGAAAATATCATCAATAAATCTGGCCCATGTTATAATATTGTCTCCTTTCAAGTCCCACTCCTGGGACACCTGCTCCTCCCACCAGCCCATGAATAAATTCGCATAGCTGGGGGCGAAGCAGGTGCCCATCGCAGTCCCTTGGATCTGTTTATAGATGTTATTGTTGAAGAGGAAATAGTTGTTAGTCAGACAATATTGTGTCATTTCAATCACCATTTGTGTGTGCATTAATAGCGAGATATGTCTTGCTCTTAAGAAATGTCTCATAGCCTGGAGCCCCAGGTTATGGGGAATACTGGTATAGAGGCTGGCTACATCTAGTGTAACCAGTAACATATCCTCTTTCCATACCATCCCATCAATTAGTGTCAAGAAATGAGTAGTGTCCTTAATGTAGGCAGGTAATGCCATAACAAAGGGTCTCAAATAGTGATCAATACATTTAGAGGTTGTTTCTAATTGTGAGCCCATCGAAGAAACAATTGGTCTACCGGGAGGTTTTTTGCTATTTTTGTGCAGTTTGGGAAGTAAATACATGATAGGTAATTTAGGGTGTTTGCAATATAGTGCCTGAAATTCATCCCATTCAAGTAACCCTTGGTCTTTCCAGTTAACAAGCATTTAATTATAGGTAGAGTATGATTGAAAAACCTCTGAGTAGCTACTTAAACTGTAACACAGTGGGTCATTAAGTTGGCGTATTCCTTCACTCAAATATTCCTTTTTGCTCCAAACTAGAACGTTTCCACCCTTGTCTGAGCATCTGATGACAATGGATTGATCATTTTTAAGTTCTTGTATAGCTCTGAAATGGTTAACGCTCAGATTTTTGCGAGCTCTGCCCTCCATCTCATGCCTCAGTTTCTTGAGATCATGAGTCACATTTCTTTCAAAAACCTCAATTGCATCACAATGAATGTACGGTGTGAAAGTAGATTTAGGTTTAAATTTGCTTGACTCCCGCAAATGCAATGGTACTTGTAATCTGTCCAAATCCATGACTTCATCATCTTGATACATTAAGTTATCTTTAAGTTCAGTCAAAGTGTGTAATACATCAACATCAGATATACATAGTGATTGAGAATCTGGTGTACAACTGATCTCAGGAATTGGTGGTATTTTGGTTGAAAACCACTTCTTTAACTTAAGTTTTCTCAGAAAACAAAAAACATCAATGCGGGTTTGCACGTAATCAAAATGTCTTGAGGGACAAAAAGAGAGACCCAGAGATAGCAGCTTGATATCAAGGGGAGATAACTTACGTTCCGATAGATTTACAACAGTCATTTTGCTCCCCTCTTGGCACGGGTTGACCAGGCCACTGATTTGCTTGCTTCTCCTTTTTCTTCGCCTTGTTCTGGCTTCTTTGTTCCTGCGATTCCTCCGCGTCCTCTCATTTTCCCTCGTGATCCTCGTCCTCGACCACGACGAAAATCCTGATTCCCTTGTGGCTGATTTTGTTTTGCTCGTGTTATCATCTGAAACTGCCCCATCTACATGCAACTCGCCGTTTGGCAAGTAGGAAGGCGAGCGCCACGAATTTACGGTACGCAGCTTGTATCGGCTCTACATACCCAAGGAGCGCTAGAACAGGCGAGGGTACAATCGCTGAATTAATCATTATGGAGAGGGCCTCAAAGACCTCGCTCCAATACCGGCTCACTGCCTCACATGCCCACGCCAAATGAAGAAAATCCGTCATAGGGGCGCGACATCTATCGCATCTGTCATCTTCACGAAGGCGATATCTATAAAGCCGAGCCGGGGTTTAGTACACTCTGTGGATATATTTATAATGTATTATTCTGAGTCGACTACTCGCAGAAATGCGATCCGTCTGCTGCAGGCAGAACTCCCATTGCTTGTCTGTTAAGGGAGCCTGCAATTCCTGGTCCCATTTCCCCCGAACCGCCAGCGGCGGGGCAATTACAAGGGTATGTACCGATCTATAGATCCTAGAGACCAACTTAGCGGGGGCCTCGTCAAGAAGGATGCGCTGTAGAGGAGCCACAACTTGGGGCTCATTCGGGAAGTCAGGCGTTAAGGCCTTAATCCCCTGCCGAAGTCTGATGTATAAGAAAACCTCCAGAGGAGAGGGTTGGGTGTCACCACATAGATGCTCTATTGTGCGGAACGTACCATTATGGTATAGGTCTCCCCACGTCCTAACATTTAGAGAGCCAGACCACTTCCGGAACCCCCCTTCCTGCAACAGGGGCATGCTTGGATGATAAATAAGGGGCAGAAGCGGTGCATATAACATAGTAGTAACTTAGCAATTATTTTATTCCACGCCGTCACTGTACTCGCCACCGTCGCGGCCAGCACATCCCCCCCCCCGCAGCGGGATATACAAGGCACCTTCTATGGGTACCGGGTGCGCAAGCCAATGCTCAGCAGCAAGTTGGGGCATATATCTCGGTTGGTGTATCCAGAAATAGGCGTAGTGGGCCTGCGCTGCCTGGAAATATAGCTCAAAATTAGGTACACCAAACCCGCCCTGAATATAGGGCCGAGTAAGGACTTCCCACTTGATTCTAGGCGACTTCCCTCCCCAAACCAGTCTGAGGAGCTCCGTACGGAGGTGCTGAAAAAAGTATCTGCCCGGATAAAAGGGTATATTTAAAAATAGATAAAGCAACTGAGGTAAGATTACCATTTTTATCAATGAGGCTCGTCCCGCCATCGAGAGGGGGAGCGTTATCCATCTGGCAATGCAGTCAGAGATGCGAGTCATCGTTGTTCCATAGTTGGCTCTCATTAACTCATCTTTGCCCTTTTCTATGTGGATACCCAGGTATTTAAAGTCTCCCTCACTCCAGGCGAGGGGGTAGTCCAGCTCGAAACGCTCAGTAGCTGCCGTAAGAGGGAAGATCCGCGACTTGTTCCAATTAATCAGAATCCCCGATAGCTTGCCAAATCGGATGAACTCCCTCAGAATCGGATTGAGATTATTGCTGGGGTCTCGTATATACAGAGTAATATCGTCCGCGTACATAGAGATCAAGATCTGCCTTTGAAAGCATCTCAATGCCTTGTCTTTATGGTGTTGCCGAAGCTTTGCTGCAAGCGGCTCCATAGCTATGGCGAATAGAAGGGGCGATAAGGGACAACCCTGTCGGGTTCCTCTGGAGATGGGGAATGCCGCGGAAAGAGTACCATTGATCAACACCGTGGCCTTGGGCGACGTATACAAGAGTCTTATCCACGAGATGAAGATGAGTGGAAACCCCATACGTTCCAGTATTTTAAAAACATAATCCCATTCCAGGGAGTCAAAAGCCTTCGAGGCATCCAAAAAAACAGCAGCCATAGGGAGGTCCTCGTGTACGGAATTAAGGATCGAGAAAAAAGTGCGCAGGTTATGGGAAGTCGCCCTGCCGGGCACGAAACCCGCCTGATCAGGTAAAACCAGGTTATGGAGGAGCAGATTGATACGAGTAGCGACTAATTTCGCCAGTATCTTCACATCACAATTGAGCAATGAGAGGGGTCTATAGGAGTCACAGTCATCTGCAGGTTTCCCGGGTTTAAGTAAGGACGTAATGAGGGCCATGCGCATAGATGGGGGCAAGCGGCCCGTCTCCAGGGCGTCCTCGTATACCTCGCGCAAGACAGGAGCCATAAACTCTATGTAAGTCTTGTAGAATTCTATTGGTATCCCGTCTAGACCTGTCGCCTTGCCTGATCGCATGTGCATGATGGCCTCTCGCACTTCATCCAATGTAAAGGGGGTGCTCAGGAACTCCCTCTGGGTATCACTAAGCCACCCCAGGGAGACATCCTCTAGGTACTCCTGTATCTGCAGATCCCCCGTTCGTGTTGACTTGTATAGCTGATGATAATGCTCCACAAACGCATTAAGGATATTTTTGGTGTCGTTATAGACTCTCCCTTCCGCATCCCTGATTTCGAAAACGGTGGTGGGAGGCCGTATCAATCGGATCGTCGCCGCCAGAGCTTTCCCCGGCCGTTCACCCTCCCCATATCGTCTGGCAACCCAGTGTTTGCCTCTAAACTTCAGTTCCCTAGTGGCCTCATTCGAGAAGTCTGTCAGCTTTTCGCGTATAAGTGCTAGTGTAGAGTCATCAGGTATGTCAGCCAGTGACCCCTCCAATGACTTAAGCTCTGTTTCCAGCGTGTGCAAGCGTGATATTATGTTTTTCAGTACACCAGAACCTTTGGCGATGCAGATGCCCCTTAGAGTCACTTTAAATGCATCCCATATAATTTCCACTGCCCGTACCGAGTCTTTATTACGTTTAAAAAAATCTAGACACTCTTCCCGCAGTTCTTCCTGAAACACCGCATCAAGCAGCATCCGTGGTTGCATACGCCAGGCTGTCATTGGGGGCCCCAGGTCAGCCGCTCGCAGTGTGACGCGGACTGGCGAATGATCCGACAGGGTTCTAGGTAGATGCTCCGCTTTAGTCATCGCTGTATAGAAGGGGGGCGAAATGAAGACATAATCCAGCCGGGCCCAGGATCCGGCCTGTGCCGTGAAATGTGTGCCCTCCCGAATATCGGGATGAAGGCATCTCTACGTGTCTATCATTGCGTGTTCAGCTAGTATTTCAGAAAACAGTGTGCGTGCTTTGGTGTAGTGATGCGGGGCCGGATGTGATCTGTCTTTTTGCGGATCAAGTGTGGTATTGCAGTCCCCTCCCCAGATGAGGCGCCTAGGGCCTAAGCCCACGATGATCGCATTGAGGTCCGCAAAGTACTGCGGATCATCTACGTTGGAGCCATAACAGCAAATCAGGGCAACCGCTACCCCACCCAACCTACCCCACAATAGGCAGTGCCTCCCATGAACATCGCTATACGTTCCCTCCATAATCCAGGGCACCCCTCTTTTCACCAGTATTGCCGTACCCCTAGAGTAGGAGGAGTAGGAAGAGAACAATGTGCAAGCCGCCCAGCGACAAGCAAATGTGTGGTTAGCTTGCGGTCGCGTATGCGTCTCCTGAAGGAAAGCTATGTGGATATTATGACGATCTAGATAAGATAATATCTGCCTCTTTTTCCTGGGGTCCCCCAGACCACGTACATTCCAAGTTAATATGTTTAAGTCAGTGTCTGTTCTACCCATGTTCGCAGCAAAAGGAATCACATTCCACCATTATGTCACCCGCGCATACCATTAGCCTGCGTGTACATGCGAGAGCTCGGCACTGCCTGTCGACTAATGCAACAGCATGCTCCACATTCTACATCCCTGCATGTGGTGCCGCCCAATAGCCTGTGGATGTGCGCAGGCATCTCAAGTTCTAGAGATTGCTCTCCCTGCATTTCCCCAGCATTCAGACACGTACGCTCCCAATACAATAAGAAGACTGTAAAATACGTGGTGCTAAACATAACAAGAACATTGCAAAAAAATCCCCTCCCCCACTCTCCAACCCACGAGTCCTTCCCAGAACAACCTACATCTGACATCACACCCCACCCAACATATCTTGAGAACAACCCCCTTAGATAAGGCACAGTACCAAGAGGCATGCAGAACCGCTCTAAGACAATTTCCCAGCATGATACAGGTCTTGCCAGTAACCAAGCCACATTTAGACCCACTCCCCACCTAGAGGAACTCAAGTTTGCACCAACAGACATTATCTGTAACACACGTACATGCCACAGTCCTTCCATATGAGGCTATCTCAGAGAGTCCAAAGAGCTTGCAAGGGACATGAAACACCAGGAAGATCTCGCCCCCACCCCCCACCCACTGAAGCTTCCCCAACTTGCCAGCATCCCAAGCCCACCCCCCACCCAAAAACCCCCACAACCAGCTCAACGTGAGCAATAGAGTCAATATGGTCATTGGGGTACTCCCCATGAGGTACAGCAAGAGGGCACCCGTAGCCACTCCCCACTACCCGTCCCACCCCAACAGCAGGGGAGAGAAGCAGGGGGGGAAGAGGTGCCTGGAATACGTTACCACTACCATCCCAAATCCGGCCATAGCAGTTCCATGCATAGAGGCACCAGCTTGTGCCGCGAGTCCATCAGGTGCGCTGCGGCGTTGCCAACACTGCCCCAGGCTGCCAGTGCGGCCAGTAACAAAAGTGCCTGGTTCCCCAACTAGTTATCATCCACATGGCCCTCTGCATCCCGGTCGGGTCCCACATTCCGCGCAGCCTTAAGAGTCTTCAAAAAATCTTCCACTTGTTGCGGGTTGGTGAAGAAATGCTGTTTAGCCTGGTGCGTGACTCTCAATTTTGCCGGGTATAAGAGTGCATAGTCAATTTGCAGGGCCCGCAGCTTCTTTTTGACCTCAAGAAATTTACGCCTCTGCTCCTGTATGATAGGTGTAAAGTCAGGGTAGACAGTGAAGCTGACCCCATCACATGAAAGCATCTTGTTCGTGCACGCGGCCCGCAGCGCTGCATCCCGGTCGCGGTAGTTCAATAGTCGGGCAATTATGGGCCGAGGTGGAGTGCCAGGCTTGAGCCACGGCCCCAGTGAGCGATGCGCTCTCTCAACAATGAACTGCTTTGACAGCGCCTCACCTCCCACCGTGGCTAGGAGTATCTTTTCCACGTAGTCCTCCATGCGTCCGGTATTGGTGGACTCCGGCACACCAACCACGCGTATGTTGTTACGTCGGCTGCGGGCTTCCAACTCCTCGTTCTTTGCAGCTATGATCCTTAATACATTATCCATCCTCGTGAGCTGCGCAGCATGGGATGCAGTGGTGTCTTCGCGGTCAGATATCCTCCTTTCTGCTTCGGTAAGACGCTCCTCATGTGAGTCTAGTTTCTGCGCAAATGCGTCCACTCTCGACGACAACTGATCCACTTTATCCACGACAGTAGCAAAACCCTGCCTCATTTCTTGCATCAGCTGCCGCAAATCCGCTGTCCGAGGGTCAGTACGTGCCCCATCTTCCGGCGGGTCACTAGATCTTCCCGCATCTTGGGCATTACGAGCATCTTTCTTCGCTGCAGGGACCTCAAACGACAGCTTAGGCTGGCGGCTGTCGTGCTTACCCATCGGGAGCTGATATCGTGGGCCCACGGCAGCGATCAGAGGGGCGAGCCACCAGTGCTGGCCGAATCAGGGTCAGTGATGTCAGTCGGAGCAAAGCACCACCACAGCCGGAGCCAACAGCTTCTGGCAAGCGCCTATCCAGCGTCCGCAATCCGAAAGTGCAGGCAGGGGGGGGAGACAGCCACCGCTGCGGTCCCCCCAATGCCGCTCGCCCGCTAACGTGGCCTCACAGCAGCCACGAAGCCTCACTATCAAATGGGCAGCAGGACCGGCAATGAATGTGCAGTACTCTCTGGAAGGCACAATGGTCCAGCCCTCCAGGGGCCCTCACGTCCTAAATAGTCACACGTCACAGTGGGATCACCTCCATATGTCTGCAATGTGCAGGGGTCCCAGAAACACAGCATGCGCCCCAACGACACCGCTGTACGCTCCCTCTCCTCTCCACAAGTGGCGGCGCGCGTTCCCTCCTCAGCGCCTCGCAGTGTAATGTGGCGTCCTGCCTTCCTCTCACCCGGCTCGCCGTTATGTCAGGCCAACCGCTTGTTCCTCCACTGCCAATCGAACCGTACGGCCGGTCCTTCCGGGGCCCAGAGCCTGCAGGCTTCAGCCGCCACACCCGCTCTATGCCGCTCTCAGAAGCCCTCCGTCAGATTTCGACCTCAACACGGAGGGGTGGGAGGGGGGGGGGAGGCGCCCCCGTTCGGCCCACCGCGACCACCAAAATCTGCCTCTTCGAGCCCCGCCGCAGCCAGCAAGCCACCATAGGCTCGAGTCCAGGGTCGATCGCCACACCGGGTCGTTTCCTCCCGCAGATCCGTACACAAAAGCCCGGGGGGGTGGGGAGGGGCCTGCACCCCGAACAGCGTCCCGTGCTATCTCCGAGTCCTCCACTTCTCGCAGCAACTCCACCTGCAGGGCTACTCGGCCCCAGGCCGCCGCCCGGGCCCACCTGCCTCGTGGTGCACCCCGGGCTGTCGTGGGTTGCACACCCAATACCTCGCTCCACCGTTGCACAGCTCAGCGCCCGCTCCAACTTCAGACGGCGATATCTTCCGCACCTCTGATCGCACAGGCTTCAAACTTCCATCAGGCAACCTCCACAGCAGCAGCAGCAGCCAAACGCGGCTTTCGCCGGAGGATCGGTAGATTTAAGAGGATAAATGAAGGATTATTCTTCCAGGCAGCAGGAGCCTCACATCAGTGCGGCCATTCTGCTTGTGCGCCCTCTAGCGCCCCCCAAATAAGGCTGATTTGCTTATAAGAGCTGAACTTTTGAGATCCAAACCGTCAGTAGACGAACAGAATGAGACTGTTAGATTCATTACTACCTTTTCTAACAGTGCTTTTAAAATCAGGAAGTTATTTAATCAAAACTGGCACATTTTATTAAGTGATGCGACCTTGAAAAAGTGTCTTAATGTTACCCCACAGATAACATTTCGTAGAAATAAATCTCTGAGAGATGAACTATGTAAAAATGCCATTTCTTCCATCAATGAGGTCAGCAGTATGAATTTTGCTGGTTTTACAACGTGTAAACACTGTAAAGCTTGTGCTAACAGTAGAGACTGCAAATCCTTAGTTTTCCCTAACAACAACAGAGATTATCAAATTAGAGGGAATTTTTCCTGTGAAACGGATTATTGTATTTACTGCTTATGCTGCCCTTGTGGCAAAATGTACATTGGGAGCTCCATCCATCGCGCAAAGAAAAGAATTCTGGAACATCTACGTGCTATAAAGAAAAATGATGTGCAATACCCAGTAGCACGACATTTCTTTAAAGAACACAACCAGAATGTTAAATTGTTGTCCTTTGTAGTATTTTATACTATTCCGAGAGCAGAAAGAGGGGGTGACAGGCAGCGTGAACTAAGAAGGATGGAATCAAGATTTATAATTGATTTTTAGACACTTATACCGATTGGGTTAAATTCAAGTGAAGAGTTATCTGTACACTTGTGAAGGAATGATATCTGTATATTTTCAATGAGTTTGCTTACGATTTTAAGATTGTTTTAGATGTAGATGTATGAGAGATTTAAATAGAGATAGGGACATGTTTATACCTAAACTGAGTAGTTGAACGACCCAGTAATGCGTTGTTTTTCTTTCTCTCCTTTTCCTATATTTCTTCTCTTCCCTACTCCCTTTTCAGTTGCTTCCCTCCATTTCCCTTCCTTTTCTTTTTTGTTCTCCTCTATGTAGCATTCCTTGAATTTACAGCAGATGGGAGGTGACTGTACGTGATGGAACAACATGAAACTTTGCATACCATTTCTTTTCAAAGTTTAGCATAGGATTTGCAATGGGATTTGCCCACTTGGGCTTAATTTGTGGACTGCTATAATGCAATTTTCCAATGTGTACTTTGGATTTCTTACCTTTTTACTGCGGGTTAGATTCCTGATTTAATGAATTTATGTACACAAATCCCCTGTCATGTTTAAGATTTAAGCATTATAGCCCACTGGGGCTATTGAAACGATGTATTTAACTATTCGTTTAAATTCATTTGCATTTAACTTTGGCCCACTGGGGCATTTATACTTTGTTTATTCAAAGACCGTTTTGATGAAATGATACAGTAAAGTCTCAATTGTTATCTAAATTGAACACACACGGATCGTTTCCAAATGGGTATTTTTAAACCATTACAAAATGGCGCCCATACTTTGTACAGCATATCCTTGATCAGTCCCATTTCTATGCCACTGAATGCGCATATGTAAAGAGAACGTTTTTGTATTGTAATCACACCGTGAACAAGCTTACCGCGAAACGCGTTGGTGAAGGCTATCACTTGCCTGGATTAAATACTTGGTGAACAGCATTCCTGGGTGTCCTGGATTTCTTTTTGTGACTTTCGAAAAGCTGTGTTTTGAATGTTTGGGGCCACCGGAGCCCATCCAGGACCGCCGTAACTGAAGCTCCGCACTTCCGGGATTCGTATATATATATATATATATATATATATATATATATATATATTCTCACAGTTTCGTTCGCGGTGAATCTCTGCCACTTACGTGATGGCGGGCTACCGGCAGGGTCGCGACCCCTCAATATCCAGAACAGTAACAATCCTTCTTCATTCAAAGATTGCGCCGAGCCCCAATTTTCATTCAAAGCGTGCTTTATTGATTAAAGCAAGAACAAACAATATCCCCGACGCGTTTCAGAACCGTAGTTCCTTGGTCACGGGTCGTAAGACATTAAACATGCAGCATGTGATATAGTGCAAAACATAATAATGATAACAAACAAAGGACTACGGTGTACCTCTAGGTTTGTGGTTACATGCGCCGCCATTTTGGAATGGTTAGTAAAACACATTCAAATATACTGTTTAAGAAGCTCAATGTCATTAATAAGACAACAAATCACTGTAAGCATGTACAGATTGCAACATTGATAATTATTGAGGTATAATTCAATAAATTAAATGTTTAGCCAAAATAAATGCATTATTTTTGCATACACTTAAAAAAATATAATATTCAGCTTTCCTCGTTTGAAAAAATCAATGTTTGAAAAAATCAATAATACCCTAGTGGGTTGAATTAAATACGATGTGGTGCCACCCACAACTGAAAAATATTGAATGATAAACTGGCAATCGATATAGCCCAACCTCAAACGAGCTTCGAACTCCATTAAGTGTTTGTACAATCTCTAACCCAGTGGGTCCACGTGATATTAATGCTAAACCAGCCCAAGTGGGCTATTCATGTGATATGTGATTCATATGATGACTGTTTATGCAGTGTTACCCAAGTGGGTCGACATACTGCTCAAAATAACAAAGCCCCAGTGGACTCCTATTTTAATTTCTGCTTCAAACAGTGATAGTGATAGCTGATGTGTCGCATTTGTAATTCATCTCCATCAGGCATACACTCCGTCTCCTATTAAAATAAACCAAAATGCACTAATCAATACAATGTTTCTCATGTATCTGTTAAAAGCACCACAAATATCATACAAACAGAATGAAATGACGAGATACATACAATTAAAAGAATTTCTCTCTTTTACAATTAAAATACCACCAACACAAAGATGATCACAAACAAATCTGCTAACATTAAGTTCTAGTGATAGTGGGAATATTAGAACCTACAGTTGTTTTAACCAAGATGGACTGATAATTCTTCATCTTTATTGATCCCACCAGGGGACATAGTTCCATATTTGATTATCAGTCGCGACAATAAGATTCATCACCACGTTCAGCAATCAGGCAAATGATGTGAGAAAATGTCTGAATAAATTTTGGAAGGTGCTAAAAATTGATGAAACCTTAAAAGAATACCTAGATGATTTTCCTAAAATCACTTTTCGCAGATGCCCTGCCTTAAAAGATGTCCTTTGCAAGAACACTCTATTGAACGCAGACAGCAGACCCAAGATTCAGGGATTTTTCACTTGTACTACATGCAAGGCATGTAAATACAGTACTAATTGTAAACAGATAGTTTTATCTAAAACTATGAAACCATTCATAATCAGAAAACATCTGAGCTGCAAGTCTGACTTCTGTGTATATGCACTGATATGTCCGTGTCAATTGATTTACATAGGGAGCACCATCAACAAAGTAAAAATGCGAGTTCTGGAACATATGAGAGCGATAACCAATGAGGACAGGCAGTACCCTATTGCTAGACATTTTAAGGAATGTCATAACAAAGATATCAGTCTACTAAGGTATTGCGCCCTTGACAGAATTGAGATCTCTGAAAGAGGAGGAAATAGAACGCAAGAATTGCGCAGATTAGAATCACGACTGATAATCAAATATGGAACTATGTCCCCTGGTGGGATCAATAAAGATGAAGAATTATCAGTCCATCTTGGTTAAAACAACTGTAGGTTCTAATATTCCCACTATCACTAGAACTTAATGTTAGCAGATTTGTTTGTGATCATCTTTGTGTTGGTGGTATTTTAATTGTAAAAGAGAGAAATTCTTTTAATTGTATGTATCTCGTCATTTCATTCTGTTTGTATGATATTTGTGGTGCTTTTAACAGATACATGAGAAACATTGTATTGATTAGTGCATTTTGGTTTATTTTAATAGGAGACGGAGTGTATGCCTGATGGAGATGAATTACAAATGCGACACATCAGCTATCACTATCACTGTTTGAAGCAGAAATTAAAATAGGAGTCCACTGGGGCTTTGTTATTTTGAGCAGTATGTCGACCCACTTGGGTAACACTGCATAAACAGTCATCATATGAATCACATATCACATGAAAAGCCCACTTGGGCTGGTTTAGCATTAATATCACGTGGACCCACTGGGTTAGAGATTGTACAAACACTTAATGGAGTTCGAAGCTCGTTTGAGGTTGGGCTATATCGATTGCCAGTTTATCATTCAATATTTTTCAGTTGTGGGTGGCACCACATCGTATTTAATTCAACCCACTAGGGTATTATTGATTTTTTCAAACATTGATTTTTTCAAACGAGGAAAGCTGAATATTATATTTTTTTAAGTGTATGCAAAAATAATGCATTTATTTTGGCTAAACATTTAATTTATTGAATTATACCTCAATAATTATCAATGTTGCAATCTGTACATGCTTACAGTGATTTGTTGTCTTATTAATGACATTGAGCTTCTTAAACAGTATATTTGAATGTGTTTTACTAACCATTCCAAAATGGCGGCGCATGTAACCACAAACCTAGAGGTACACCGTAGTCCTTTGTTTGTTATCATTATTATGTTTTGCACTATATCACATGCTGCACGTTTAATGTCTTACGACCCGTGACCAAGGAACTACGGTTCTGAAACGCGTCGGGGATATTGCTTGTCCTTGCTTTAATCAATAAAGCACGCTTTGAATGAAAATTGGGGCTCGGCGCAATCTTTGAATGAAGAAGGATTGTTACTGTTCTGGATATATATATATATATATATATATATATATTCACTGAAAAAACCATAGGTTTCACACATGTTATAGTTAGCTGGACATTTCACTCGTAAAAAACCATTGAAATTCCCCCGTTATAGTTAGTTCAGCTAACTATAACTCGCGCGACCGCAATCCACTGCTGATGACGTCGCATATTACATCACTGCATTCACTAAGATACTGTTAATAAGTCAGTTATAAAATTAATTTTACAAAAAAAATCATCCATTTAGACACGTATTTACCCATTTATTCTTCCATTAACCTTTAGATATACATATATAAAAAATATTTTTTTTCAGAAAGACACATATTCACTGGATGATGTCATCAGTGATGTAATCAGTGATGTCATTTGAGATGTCATCAGTGATGTCATCAGTGATGTCACTGACCATGTCATGGGTGATGTAATATGCGACGTCATCAGCAGTGGACTGCGGTCGCGCGAGTTATAGTTAGCTGAACTAACTATAACGGGGGAATTTCAATGGTTTTTTACGAGTATAATGTCCAGCTAACTATAACATGTGTGAAACCTATGGTTTTTTAAGCGAATTTGCAAGGTTTTTTAAATGCTAATTCCTAACTATAACGTGTGTGAAACCTATGGTTTTTTTAGTGAATTTGTAAGGTTTTTTAAATGCTAATTTATGTATGTATTATTATATTTTTTATATATTTTTTTTACAATATACTACCTATGTATATAGTTATAGATTGACTGTATCCTTTAATATGGAATGGCTCAGCTCTTTTATTTTGAATTTGGATAAAGTTGAACAGCATAGTTAATATCTTCTATAAACTTATAAACAGTTTAAAATATATATATTTTTTTAAGGGTTTTTCACCGCACCATGCGCGCACCCCGCGATTTTTTGAAAATACATAAAATGTTTTTTTCACCCTTCGGGGTCCTTCAGGGACCCCCTGACAAAGGGTAGGGGGTCAGGAACTCTCTACCCTGCCCCCTTTTCACGTTCTCCACCTTTCTTTTTCACTGCCACACACAAAATGGCGTCCGACACTTCCTGATTTCGACCGATTCGAATGTTGACTGACATCTAACCACCAATCAGAATTACGCTCGCGCACATTTGGTGCGCGCATCGTGCGCACATATAGATATTTATGTACTGTTAACTGCAATTTTCTCAGGAACTACTGAACAGATTGACACCATATATGCAAAAGGCACATGCCTGACCTGAGGACTACCTCTTTGCCAAATTTCAAGTAATTCTGTTCAGCCGTTCGGGCTGTACCTTCGACTAAAGGTCCTACGGGAAAATGCATGGGGAAAACGCGTTTTGGGACCCCCCTTTTTTCTCAGCCCCCGCTTGACGAGCGGAGCGCCCCATTAGTTTTGAAAATTTTGCGAGGATTCGTCAACCGGCGCCAAAGTTATTCAAAATAGAATTTTCAGATTTCCTATGGGAACTCGGTCCTAAATATAACTATCTACTGACGACCGCCAGTAGATAATATATATATATATATATTTATGAGCTTGCTTCGCTCACACGTTTCTTCCTAGAAAAACAAGAACGAACGTGGACCTCGTTGTGTGGTTCAAAGGTTTTTTATTTCTCCTTGTCTGCCATTACGCGTTTCGGCCGTCAAAGCGGCCTTGATCACATGACAATGTTCAGAGATTTTTTCTCGATATTTAAAGTGCTCGTGCTTACAAAACCAACCTATCACACATGTTGAGGTTAATAGACAATGAAAAGAGACTGAACTTGTATCCTGTTAATAAGGATCCACATATGTAGTTCATGTACTAAAGACTTATTTGTAAAAATACAGTAAGAGACAATATTGGTAAAATACCTCCTTAGTACAAATCATAAACACCCATGAAGGCAGTTGTTACAATTAAGAACATCGATGGCATTTACAATTAACTGTTTAAATACAGAGGGGTAAATAACCTTCATAGGACTATTTGCAGTCGGTGTGGTATTTACAAATAACTGTTTAAATACAGATGAGTAAATAACCTTCATGGAAATATCGTTCTATGCCTGCTTACATGTGTGAATATGTAAAAAAAATTTTTAATAAATGATTGGAATCTACTTGCCGTTAATCCATATTTGCTACCTCGTGAGTGCTGCCTCGGATGTAATTTGAAGACAAATGTCTGTATTAGGGGCCTCAATATTGAATACAATAGAGAGGTGCATTGATAAATAATCATTGCATTAAATTCCCATACTTACAAAATGTAAATTCATTAATACAAATCAGAGGCACTAAAAAAAATGAAAAAGTGCAGAAAGTGCAAATTGGTTCAAATGAACCAATAAAAAATATACTTAAATAGATATAAAACAAGAGGAATTGATATTTTTACATACATGCCAATAGAGATACTAATAGGGGAGTCAGGATGACTAAGCTGGTATTTGCTATATCATATGATATCATTGATCTGTAAACCATCAGAGCAAACAGTAGACATATAATACATTAAAACCATATGTCTAAAATGTAAGTCTAAAAGGTCTAAAACACAATAAATATTAAGATAAGAGCAATATAAATACTAAAAGCAATAAGACATCCTATAAATAGACAAGGCCAAAAGTACATGGTAAATAATTCATAAATTCATTTTTTCAGGTAAAATCTATTTTACAAGTTCGGTAAGAAATTACAAATAAGTGTAGAGGTCCTCGGTTGCATTTAGTCCTCTTGGATGTTTACAGTCAAATTCCAATATATAGTGAGTTTCTAGCCGCCTAAGCTTCACTTCTCTGTCTCCTCCCCTTTTGGTGACCGGGATAGCCTCTATGACAAAGTATTTTAAATGATTGGGATCACTGTCATGAAAGGTTTGGAAGTGTCTTGCGACTGGATAGTTTTGATCTTTGTTAATGATCGCTCGTATATGCTGCAGTATTCTCTTGTGTGCAGCTAATCTTGTACTCCCTATATACTTCAGATGGCAACTACATTCCAAAACATACACTGCAAATTCCGTTTTACATTTAAGGTGTTGCTTAATCTCCCGGATCTTGGGTGAGAATGCTGTAGTGTATGTTTTTGCGTTGTTACCAAATTTGCAGGCCTTACAAGTAGAGCACTTAAAGAAACCCTTTCTAGCAGTGAGCCACATATCCTTGCGACTCACATCCTGACTGTTGTTTGTTAATTTGTTACCCAAACTTTTTGTTTTCCTGTAAGTGATGGAAGGATTAGTAAGCATGTTGCTTCCTATCACCGGGTCATCTTGTATAAAATGCCAATTCCGCTTAATGATATTTCTAATCTGCCTTTCCTGTTTAGAGTATGACAGAATCAGTCTAACCGGTTGGGCGGAAGTATTGACCCTTTGCTCTGGACGATTGGCCCTGTAAATTAAAAGTTCCTCTCTTGCCTTGGAACGTGACCTTCTGATGGCTGCGTCAACCACTCCTGCATTATATCCTCTAGCTAGGAACCTGGTACGGCTCTCCTGCTGTTTGTTTTTCATTTCCTCCTCACTGCTACATATTCTCCGAATACGTAGCATTTCCCCATATGGAATGCTTTTAATTAAGTGAGGAGGGTGAGCACTTGACGCATGGAGGATAGTGTTCCCTGCACTGGGCTTTCGAAATAATGTAGTGGTTAAACTGCTATTCTCCACTGTTATCTGCACATCTAGAAAGGACACTGTTTGTTTACTGATGGTGTGAGTAAATTTTAAATTGATATCATTATGATTGATCTGATCAATGAATTCAACAGCTTCCTTCTCAGTTCCCCTCCAAACAATAAACAAATCATCAATAAATCTGAGCCAATAAATCACATTATTGTTATAGGTGTGTTCAAACTGTTGCATGAGGACCAGTTCCTCCCACCAGCCCATGAAAATACATGCATAGCTGGGAGAAAAACTGGCCCCCATGGCTACACCCTGCGTTTGTTGGTACATTTGACCATTAAAAAGGAAAAGGTTATTGTCAAGACTAAATAATAACATGTCCAAAAGCATTTTTGTGTGTTGAGCATACACGATGGATCTGCTACTAAGAAAATACTCTACTGCTCTCAAGCCATCCTTATTACGAATACATGTGTATAGTGAGCACACATCTAAAGTTATCAGTAGGTAATCTGTGCTCCATTCCAGATTGTTAATTTTGTTTAAAAAATCACATGTATCTTGAATATACGATTTTAAGTTCCTCATATATGGCTGCAGAAAGTAGTCTATATATTTAGATGGATTTGCAGTGGTCCATCGCAAGCAGCAATGATTGGTCTGCCAGGGGGTTTATTCATGTTTTTGTGTACTTTAGGTATAAAATATATACAAGGAATCGTAGGATGTTCTCTTTTGAGGAATTTGTACTCATCCCCACTCAATAATCCCAAGCCTTTCCATGCCAGCAGATATTTAGCCAGCACTTACTGTGTGCTCTTGTATTTGGCGGGAGTGCTCTTCCTGTAGCATTGCTCATCATTGAGTTGGGTATAAGCCTCTTTAAGGTATTCCTCCATGGACCACAAAACAATATTTCCCCCCTTGTCCGAATTCCTGACAACAATGTCTTCCTTTTGTAATTTGGCAATGAGTTGGTAATATTTCCTTTCTTTATTGGTATACTTCCTGTCCGGGCTGTTGACTATGTAGTTAAGTTTTTTAATTTGATTGACTACATGTTCATTAAATGCATCAAGCCCATCCCTTGCCATGATTGGTACAAATTTAGATTTGTTTTTGAACGGAGTTGTTGGTCTAGCACATGTTTCCAAGGGGGACATGCAGGATCCATTGGTTTGTGCTACCTCACCCAATTCAAGAATATCCCGGTATGTTTCCACATCAGAGACCATCAATCCCGAATAATTATCTTGTTCCACGTTCGGAGCATTTCTTTCTGATTGATCGGTGAGTGCTCTGAGCTGGTGAAATTTGAGTAATTTCAGTTTCCGTATGAATTGATAGACATCCACACGAGTAGTAGTGTACTGAAAGTTTGACTCCTGGCAGTGGGACAGTCCCAGAGTTAGAATTTGGACTTCAGCTGCTGAAAGGTTTATGTTTGCCAGGTTTATAATGGAGTTAGTGTCGTGCTCGTCGGTAGGGGGGATGATGCCGTCATTTCCAGTATCTTTTACTGCCTCCTTCCCCTGCCTCGGCCCCGCTTCCTGAATTCTCCTTTTTCGGCTTGCCTGGCGTCGCTCCCTTCGCCTTTTTGATTTTGTTTTATTGCTGGCCCCTGGTTGCGTGGTCTTAGTGTGTCCCGCCTGCTCTGTTTTAAAATGTCCAATTCTTCCCCCAGAGTCAGTTTGATTCCATCTTGGGTGATCCTTCTGCTGCTTTCATTGTCCGATTCACTTTCCGGAGCCGAGCTAAGGTCAGACGCGGTAGCCAGTTCACTGCATTGCTGTACTGGTGCGATTGTGTCTTTACCTTGCGTACGTTTCCTTGCTGTCGCTTCTCGTAGTGAATCGTAACGTCTGGCAAATGTAAATATTTGACCACTCGCGTAGTCATCGCAATCCCGTTTGAACTTGAAGGTCTTACGCGCTTTAATTTTTTCCTCCTCTTTGGCAAGTCTACTGTTCATTTCTTCCCTGAGTCTGTGGCTTGCCTGTGATTCTCCTTCAATATCAGTAATATCACCCTCCAGGACATCAATTTTTCCTTGTAACTCTTCCCGGTCTATGTCAGCATATTTGACCAGAATTTCCACCAGGCGTCGCGACGATTCTAGGTTGCATTCTCCCCATTCGGCCATCATTAGTGGATTAGGCGCCTCATAACTAGGGGCTATCATAATGCGAAGTCCTCTAGGTTTTCGCCCCACATCAAGATACCTTTTGAGGGAACGTGCTTCCCACCATTTGGACTGCTCTTGTTTTTTTAGTTTTTCCAACATTTTGAATTTCTCCCTTACCCCAATAGCACCGCCATTGGCATTAACTTCTTTATTTCTTCCTCTATTAGCACCATTTGTGTCCCCAGTGTCATCCGAGAAAATCTCCTCTGCGGCAAGTTCTCGAGTTCTGAGCATGTCGGCAGACATATTTGCATGTATATATATATATATCCACTCCGCTTCTCCCTAGTGCATTGTCGCACAAACAGGAACACGGACACTTCGATCTGCTGTTGCCAGAATGGTTATTTATTTCAACATACTGTGTACAAACGGTGCTGCCTCAAGACGCGTTTCGGACACTAGGCTGTGTCCTTGATCACTTAACCAACGGGGAGGCTGAAACATATTTTAAAGGCACAGGTATGACGCTAACTGGTGACGTGGATCGACATTTCTCATGAACATAGAAACAATACTTAGTCTAAATCGCTCATTTCCCTGAAACCTCAATGTGGTAGCAAACAATGCATTAATTTATAGGACTTGCCCAGTTAATCTATGGTGTGGAGACACCTAAATATAATATAATACCTTTGTTATATTTAGCAAATGTTAATATGGTCTTATACAAATAGCTAACATGCACATAGGACTGATACATTTTGCTCTATCATCTAAACGTCTACTTATATTCATTCAGCAAAAAGTGTTTTTCTTTCAAAATGGGTAGACATGTAAAATACATGGCACAATTCAAATGTCATCCTGTATATATAATATGTTCTAAATGGATGATATCATAACACACAAAAACCTAATATGGTAAATGTCACTGCTTATGTGCAAAAAGCGCTTATGTGCAAAAAAGCAAGTACTGTGCAAAATCAGCAGTAAATAGAATAAAACTGGTTCAAATACCTAGTAATGTGCAAAATGTTGCTATACATATGTGCAAACACAGCTGTATTATAGTGCAGATAAAATGAATGCACGATAAGATGAGCTGATATACCAGGTACAAATACCAAGTTATTTACAAACCATCATTATGCAAGTGTGCAAATGTCGTTATGCAGATCAAGTAAATCAGGCATTCTATATAAGAATGACCATATATATATACATCAAACAGTGGCGGCTGCCACTGGGTAGTTATAGTTAAGCCCATAGGAAAACCGTTTGTGGTTTTCCCAATTTTAAAAGAAGAGGTCTGTAAGGCATACCTACTGTGATAGAAATAAATGTACATTGTTTTTTTTTAATTGAGATCTTGCGGGAATGTCGTGGGATCATGAAAAGTAAACAGAAGCAGGTGAGTTCCTAATATACTGTACTAGGAGAAAGGCATTCTGAACTCCTAGTTATTGAGAGAAGGTTTGTAAGGCATAAATATTTTAAATAATAAAATGTTAATTCGTTTTTTTTAAATGTTGCGCTCTTGTGGGACTCTCTCAGGATTGTGGAAAGTAGAATGGAGGAGGCTATCTCTGAATACACTATGATATGCACACTTGTCACTGTAGAAAGCTGTCTTACTGGAGATCGTAGTTTCTTATCAGAGCTTAGTATTGATGTTCATCCCCTTGGACAGGGGTGTGAGAAGTTTCCTGGTATATGCTGTCCACTAATTAAAGTGGGCACCTTGTACCAGTCCAAACAACCCTTATTGATGATTAGGTTAAAGACAACCTTTATTGAAAGCTATCCTAGGGTAGCTATGGAGAGAAGCCTCCAGGCTAAGTCTTGAAGAAATGTAAAACAGCTTGTTTTACCAGATCAGAACCTCCTGAATGACCAAATGAAATGAGAACCACACAAGAGATATATAAAATATATGTATGTATTACTAAACACTCTCTACTAACCTCTTTATGAGATTAGAGTACAAAGCACGCAATATTAAATCACTAGAGCAACAGTAAATAGCACAATACACAGCGGGCTCCAGGGGAAGACCGAACCATATACTACGAAAGTGGTATAACAACCACGACTTTACTAGACACAGTGGCTAGAGCATGTAGAATCGCTGGGACCCCAAGGAACCACCCATACTAGTGACACAGGGGACCCACGGAGAATGGGTGAAGTGTGTGAACACAGGAGCGGGGACTGTACAACCCTATGGGAAAGTCGCGGTTGGAATTTTAGAGTTTAAGGACACTTCGGAGAGGACTTTAAGCAAATCCCCTGGAACATAGAGTGTTCTAAGGACAGCACCCTTGAGAGTACTGAGATACCCATGTTACCTATCCCAGAGGTGCCGGGTGCATAGGGGTCAAGTGGTGTCGCAAACCTTCATCGTTTTCAATGGCGTGATGCAAAAAAGTGCTGCTGCTGGGAAGATGAAAAGTGTCCGGTGGGATCCAATTCTGGATCCGAGATGAGAAGAACCTGAAAGCAGAGGGGACAGAGTCTGGGTCACTTCAGAGTTACCAGGGGCACGATAGACGAATGCCCACCGATGTCGGGCACTTCAGGTGAGAAGATGCAATGCTTGACTCTGCAGCCACAGGGACCAGGAGACGTCAAGGACAACCAAAGTCCAGAGGCGAGCTGTCCCATGAAGGATGTCAAGTGCTGGGGGTCAGTGTCCGGAACGAACACCAACAAGCCTTGGCAACTGCAATCCACGCGGGCAGACGAAATAAGCTTCGGTGAGGACCAGCAAGGACCTGGGGACTCTCCAAGCTATGGAGTATCAAAGCAACCAGGAAAGCCCAAAGAAAGTCAAAGTTACCTTCACAGGGAACCACAGGCCAACAGACCAGGGATCGCGAAGGAACCTCGAGCTGAATCACAAAATACCAGCCCACGGAACACTTGTGAAGTGTAGGCAGGAAATCTTCTGTGGAAATACTGCTTGGGGTCAGGACTACATGTAGCCCAAAGCACAGCCTCAGGGATCGCCAAAAAGCATATGCTGGTGCAAAAGTACATGGTGCACAGGGGTTCAGGTTGCATGCTCCCCACGAGGGATACTGGTCTCAGACTTGCTAAGAGAACAGATCGACCTCAGAGACCTTGGGATCCCACCTCCTGTGTTGCAGAAATCTTTAGAGTACTCAGGAGCTCAGGAGATGCAAACCGGTCAGATGCGTTGAAGGTGCCTGCCTTGCAGGGGAGTAACTCCTTTACTCCAAGGGAGATTCTTCAGTCATCCAGCGAAGTGTAGATCGTCAAAGTACTTAGTTTCTGTAGTAGAGTTTAGTCCAGGTAAAATCTAAAGTCCTGTAGTCAGGGTTCCTACTTAATACCCAAGGAAAGGGTGGGACAAACTCTGGGGACCCGCCTATGGGAGGGTCAGGACAGAGGGGTGGCTACACCTATGTCCATTGTCCAGTTTCACGCCAGAGCAGGAGCAAATGGCTCCTGCAACCGGTTTGAACTGAACTAAGCACAGGGACACCAAATGTGCCCCCAGTGCAGACTTCAAACACTCTCAGAGTGCACCCACCCAGCCCCAATACACTAAATCTTGTCTGGGAGGTGGTCACACTTTCCTGTGACAGGAAACCTATTGTCAAGCCTTCCCCTGCTCGAGCTTGGCGCAGCAAGAGGGCAGACTCGTGTCTGTGGCTGGCTGCATCCATTTTCTGATGCCCAGGTCGACAAAGCTGGTACTGGGTAGACCGGTCACCCACAGTAGTGGTTCTACAGGGGAGAAATCATACCTCCCACACCAGTTACTGGTGTGGAGGTATGATCCCAAGGTGTTTGAGACCAAATATGACATGTTTCTAACTAGCCGTTTTAAAGTTATGATTTACCGCAAGGTTATAATGCACTTAAATATATATGGTTGGCTGCATCATAAACAACCCCGGAAAATAGGTTCCCCAAGGCTGCAGAGGGACTCTGCTAATGCAGGAGCACCCTCACACATAAAACCCAGCACCCGGCCTTCAGGATTGATAAGGCCTGCCATAGGGGTGACTGATAGGTTTATATGTGCAGTGATTTAGAATAGATATAGTGAACCTATATCTAAGTAAGAGGTGCATGCACCACCATCACCGGCTGCAGTAGCAGACCTGTGGTGTCAGTTTGAATGGTCTCTCAGGGATGACACAATACATGCTGCAGCCCCTGGGAGGCCTCTGGGGTACGTATGCCCTGGGTACATAGTATAGCATATACTAGGGACTTATAAGGGTACCCCAGTATCCAATCTGGAGTGTACCTAAAGTAAATGCAATCAATTTAGAGGAGAAAGCAGCTGGACTGGGGTCCTGGATAGCAGGATCCCAGTCAGTCTAAGTCAAAAACAGTGATACATCGACAAAAAGTGGGGGTAACCATAAGAAGCAGATCCTACTCTTCTACAAGGGGTATGAGCTACACCCACCTACATACACTAGGCCTGGGCATGAGTTTGTGGAGTTCTGAGTGACCAAAAAACTCCACCATGCTACGTGTAGTTCCGCAAGCGACGGAGTACATTTGGTCATGCCGTTCGCATTGATTTTGAGGACCGGGTGTTTGTCCCACACAGTAAAGCGCAAGAGGGCATTGTTTCTTGTCTTGCAGCTTGAGTAGATTTCCCACCCAAGTGACAGCTTTCTCAACCCAAACTGAAGGTTTTTCAACGTGAGCCATCGTGAACATCTGTGATCCCCCCATTGAGAAATCTGACCACCCACGTTGAGAAATCTCACTGGGAGGTGAATTTTTAGAGCGAGGAAAAAACTCTGCTTCGGGAGCAGAGTTTTTCGGAACTCCGTGGGCTCTTGTGAGTATGGAAAACTCCACAAACTCTGCAAACGGAGCAGAGTTCACCACCAAGGACTAACATACACTCGATGCCCTGGGGATAGCTGTTAGTGGAGAAGACAATCCCTACGCATGGCCAACTGTCATTCTAAAGAGAGGTGTCAGTAGAGAGGCTAGTCTCTCTCTACACCCTACTATGCACACCTGTCATCCTGGAGAACGATCCGAGTGGAAAGTCCAGTAGGTCTCTGCACCCTACTATGCACGCTTGACACCTAAGAGAGACATCTCATCGGAGAGGGCCAATCCCTACCAAAACCATAGTACACACTTCTGTCATCTAAGGGAGAGGTCTCAGTGTGGAGGCCAGTCGCTTCCCACACCCTACTATGCACATCCATTATCCAAGAGAGAGGTCTCAGCAAGGAGGCCAGTCTCTACACACACTCTACTACACACTAGGCCTGGGCGGTAAATTTAGATATTTTGACATTTTCGCGTTCCGCGGAGAGCGCAAAAATGTCAAAACTTTCGCAACCTGCCGTGAAACAGAAGTATTTTTCTTGTTCGCGCTTTAAAAATATATTCTCGCACACGCGGTCGCGACTTACCAGGTCCCTGCGTTCACCGACGAGTTTTCCTATCCGTTCGCGGGCGTAGCAAGATGTTGGATTGTTGGCAGCCGGTCGCACTATCCCGCGAGAGTTTGCGATTGCGAACACGTCATTGCGATCATGAACAGGAAGTAAGCATCGCGAGCAAAATGGCCGCGCCCATTAGCGACCGCATGGGCAAGTTGGAAATATATTTCCCCGCGAGCATGCAAAAACACATCGCGAGCGGGCGGGAAAAGCAATCTCTGCATCTTCGCGAAAGTTTCGCATGCTCGCGGAGATTTTGCACAATTTCGTGATAATTTGCGAAAGTCAATTTCGCAAATTCTGCCCACCCTTACTACACACACCCGTCATTCAAGAAAGACTTCTCTTCGCAGAGTGCAATTCCTCCCCACACTCTACTAAGCACACACGTCATCCAAGAGATAGCGCTCAAGCAAAAGGCTACTCACTCTCTATACCCTACTATGCACTTCTTATAACCTTGGGGAGAGGCCTCAGTGGAGAGGCCAGTCTCTCCCCACATCCTACTGTGCACACCTATCATTCAAGAGAGAGGTCTCAGTAGAGGGGCAAGTTTATCCCCAAACCATTCTACACTCTTCTGTCATCGAAGAGAGAGGTGTCAGCGTAGAGGCCAGTCCCTCCTCACACAATACTACCCACACCTATCATCCAAAAGAGAGATCTTTAATGGAGAGGCTATTTCCTCCAAACACCCTACTATGCTCACTTGTCATCTGAGGGAAAGGTGTCAGTAGAGAGGTCAGACAATTCTTGCTTAAACAATTTGTTTTGCTTAATAGATATATCTGGCTAGGAGACAGGTTTATTACATGTAATTCCTGTCTAGATGCTGGGGTTAATGTGTGTGTAATGCGGGTAATTGCAAACACTACCGAATTACATAGCTAGATCTGGTTTTTACATCTACTTGTTCTGTTAGGCTCTCGAGTACCTATGACATTACCGCATACATTACTGCATTTACACATGCATCGAACTTTAACCACACATGCTGTGAGTTAGCTATTGTAAATCATAACACTAAGTTATCGAACTACAACTCCCATGTTCCCAAGGGCCCCGCGGGTAGTTCTTTCATCCGTGACATCATTAAAATGGGCTGCGAGATTAGGTCAATTACAAACACCGGTGAGGGGCATCTACGAGAACATGTATAAAAGACCACTTCTTACCTACTGCAAGTTACCTCCGATCGCAGCTTTCGTGAGCCCGGGGTACAGACGGATAGGTAAGTGAACCGAACTGCCATGGTATTTTTGGTAATTGATGTGAGACTTTACAAACTGGTTTATGCGTGTTAGACTTTAATGTAGAGGTTTTATGAATTGGCATCACTGTAAAGTGAGAGTGAACGCTATGGTGCCATTGAAGAGCTATCTAGCTCGAAAAAGAAATGTTTGGGCACAGCGCAAGATAGAGAGCGTTTGACATTCATGACGCGCTAAAGCAACAGAACATATGCCTCACGCGGCTGGTCAAGACACATTAACATCTCATTTTAAAATATCAGGATGTATTACATATCACCACATGTCTTCTCAGTGGTTTAACGCATGACATTGATTATTTGGCTTGTGCTACAAATCCTTGCTAACCTTACAACTATTTTACACACTGTACTATGACTTTATGTTGTGCCATAGCGATCAGTGTGCCATTCTCTCCACTTGCTGGGAGTTTATAACGGAGTCAACTGCTCAGCCTATTTTATACCTCCATGTATATGTTGTGCTCTGCAAAATCATGAGTGTTTTTAAATACCCACATACATGTGCGACTATTTGATAATAGTACTAAACAGTGAAGTGTTCTGTAAGTGTAATGATAAACAGTGGCAGTACCAATCTAAATGCCCTTATCAGAATATAGATACAGTAATTGTCGTGTTGTCAGTATGCACCACTTCGGTATATCACCTATGCGTTCCCACACTGCTCCTTCCAGGTTTCAGTGTGAACAAATTGTTTTTAACTATCATCTAGTTGCAGGCAAGACTGTTAGATTATTAATCTTAGTCTGACCTCTTGCCAACATTTTTTATAGAGCGGTGCCTCCCGTCCTGAGCTGTTGCCAGGTGAGGTGAGGCTTCTTACTTGTAATTCACTGGTATGTTCACTTTATATCTTTATTTCACTGTATATGTGGAGATATGTCAAACGATTAATACATGTGACCCACAAGTTTGTGAATTAACTAGACACAAGCATTTGATCTCTCTTTCTGTTTTTTTTACAGGTGTCACCAGTACATCATAATCTACCCAAAGTAAAACTACTGGTGATGTAGGTTGTATTTGTTCCAAACTACATTTTTCATAGATAACTTTGTTACTTTATCACTTTTACGCAGTAGCATTTAACATCAAGGTCCTGAACAAGGCCACAACACCTTTGAGGTCACACTGGGCGAAACATGTAGACCTATTTTCTGGACAGATGCAGTTATTATTTCCAAACTACACATGCACTGTTTTTAATCCTGACCCCAAGAGTTAACTAATAAGGTACTTTTTCTCTTGGTAATTAGTCATATCACATACATCACTTTTTTGCACAGCGTCCATCACTCCAGTATAATAGTGCTTTACATCTGTTGGATTTTAGCAGATCCTATACAAGTGTAGCATCTGTAAACATCCCAGAGCTCCTCCCTTACAGTGAGGGGGTTGTAGCCCTTGGCTATACTAGGTGTTGTAGCCAGGAGGAGAAATCCCAGATGATGAAGCATGCCACCTCGGTGGGTGATGGGATTCTGTCCTTATTAAAGGATTCTCACTAGGCATGATAGAGAGTCGTTTGCTTGTGTTCTAAATTGCTAGTGCTTTTTTAAGCCTGTTAGACCTGCGGATTATTAAGTGTTTTTCAATAGTTGGATTGGTGAAATTATCCGCGCTGGTCTTAAAACTTCCCTTGGACCCTTCACTCCCGGTTTTGTAGTCTTTGAGGTCAGACACTCCCCACACCCTACTACACACACTTGTCATCTGAGAGAAAGGTGTCATTGAAGAGACCAGTCCCTCCCCATGACCTAGTATGCAAACATGTCATCTGAGGCAGAAGTCTCAGCAGAGAGGTTAGTCCCTCCAAACCCCCTACTACGCACTTCTGTCATCCAAGAGAGAGGTCTCAGTGTAGAGGCCAGTCCTCGCCACACCCTACTACCCACTCCAATCATCCAAGAGAGGGTCCTCCGTGGAAAGGCTAGTTCCTCTACATACCCTACTACAAATAACCATCATCTGAAAGAAAGATTTCAGCGGAGAGGCCCGTTCCTCCCCAAACCCTACTATGCATACCGGTCAACCAACAGAAGGGTCTAAGTGGAAAGGCCAGTCTCTCCACAAACCCTATTATGCACACTCGCTGTCCAAGACAGAGGTCTCAGTGAAGAGGCCAGTCACTCTCCACAACCTACTATGCACACTCTGTCATCCAAGAGAGAGGTATCACATAAAAGGCCACTCATTCTCTACACCCTACTATGCACGCCTATGATCTTGGGGAGAGGTGTCAGTGGAGAGGCCAGTCTCTTCCCACGCCCTACTACGGACACCCATGATGCAAGTGAGAGGTGGCAGTGGAGGGGCAAGAACCTCCCCAAACCATACTACACACTTCTGTTGTCCAATGGAGAGTTCTCACCATAGAGGCCAGTTCCTCCTCACACCCTACTATGTACACCTATACATCCAAGAGAGAGATCTAAGTGGAGAGGCTAGTCCCTCTATACACTCTACTACATACACTCATCATCTGACAGAAAGTTGTCAGTGGTGAGGTCATATCCTATTATGCACACTCTTCATCTGAGAGAAAGGTCTCAGCAGAGAGACCAGTCCCTCCCATACACTAGTATGCACACACGTTATCCAAGAGAGGGGTCTCAGCAGAGAGGCAAGTCCCTCCAGACACCCACACCCTACTATGCACACCTGTCATCTGAGACAGAGGTCTCAGTGGAGAGGTCTGTCCCACCACATCACCTTCTATGCACTCCCGTCATTCAAGAGAGAGGTCTTAGAGGAGAGGCCAGTCCCTCCCCCATACCCTACTATGCACATCTGTCATCCAGGAGAGGTCTCAGCAAAGAGATCAGTTTCTCCCCACCTGACTTCCAATAGATACATCTGAGTGGAGAGGCAAGTCTCACTTCACATCCAACTACATACACCCCTCATCTAAGAGAGAGGTGTAAGTGGAGATGACAGTCTATCCTCATACTCTGCTACACACATCTGTGGAGATGACAGTCTATCCTCATATTCTGCTACACACATCTGTCACCTGAGAGAGAGAGGTGTCAGCAGAGAGGCTAGTCTGTTCTCTCACACCCTACAATACACACCTGTCATCTAAGAGAAAGATCTCATATAAAAGGCCAGTCTCTCTTTCTATACCCTAATAATCTGATTGATAAATCCAGTCTCTTCTGTTTATAGCCTTTAAAAAAAATATTTATTAGGGGCCAGATGTACGAAACAAATATTTAGCGATTTTACAAACATTTCCAATTAGGAAATTGTGAAATGGAATGTATGGTCGCAGGCTGACATTATTTTGTGAATCTGTAACCAGTTGCATCGCTAAATAGGAAATTGCAATTTTTCGATTACCTATTCAGTCTCCTCCTCTGCAGAGCAACCAATATGTGCATCTTCCTTGGTATCAGACACAGAGAAACCATTGTGGACAGCCATTGCGCATTCTGGGCCTGCTTTTATAGTTTGCACCCATTTACAACCTGATTTGAATTGTTGGTAAATTGCATGTTCACAAAGGCCAAATAGCGTATGTTTAATATTTGCGACTCACTAATACAACCCATTTGCAAGTCGGTGTTAGCGATTCCCTAATACCAACTCGCTATTCCAGTTCGCTAAAATTTGTGAGTCGCAAATCGGTCGCATCACAACTTTAGGTTTGTGAATGGCTTTCGTACATAATGTAAGGCCTTTTTTTCAATCACAAACCAGTTTCTGACCAATTTGCGAGTTGCATATCGTTCGTACATCTGGCCCCTAGTTTGTTAGTTAGCGAAAATCTCACAGAGTTGAACATGAATATGGGTGGATGCAGCTCCAAAACCAAAGGCTAAAGTAACATTATAGTTAGGTGTGATAAAATGTTCTGTTTTTGTATTAAAAAAAAGAAATCGTAAATATTCACTGAAAAACCTAAGGTTACAGTAATGTTATAGTTAGGCGAATATTAAGCCTAAGCGGAGTTTGCAGAGTTCTGCTTAGCTGAACTCCGCAAAGTGCAAAAAAAACCTCTGCCGCACTATGCGGAGCTTCGCTAACGGCTTAGTGGGTTAGAAAAGTGCAGCTTGCGGTAATTTACAGTGCCAGGTGTTTGTTTTTCCGCACTGTGAAATTACTGCGAATGACACCATGCACAATGTAGGCGGGCACAAGCGGGCCCTGTTTCCTTTCTGCCACTCTAGTAGATTTTCTACTAAAGTTGTAGCTTTCTCAAAGCGAACGGACAGTTTCTGAATGCTGGTTGCGAGCATACGCTGCCACTCGCATTGAGAAACCCAACCGCCCGCATTGTAAAATATTACCGGGAGGTTGATTTTCCTCGCTTGTGCTCGCCAACTTGATGTTGACGAGCGTGAGCAAGAAAAAAACTCTGCTCTGCATATTCAGAAATCTGTGAGCTCTGCCTAATGTGGCATGCCGAAAACTCGGAAAACTCTGTGAGGGGAGCCAAGTTTACTGCCCAGACTTAGTGAATATGTAGTGACAACATCAACAATTTGAACTCAAAAACCCACAGAAATTCACTAGCTATAGCTAGCTGAGCTAACTGTAACTTGCAACCCTGTCATGCACTGCTTATGACCTCACATATTACATCGCTCATGACATGTTCTAAGATATCATTTATGACATCCCTTATGACACCTCAAATGACACCATTGTGGCTCCCCAACCACAACCACCGTGGCAGGAGCTGGCCATTTTGTTTTGGAACCATGGCTACCTGACACTTTTTATGTTGGGGGCTGTGTGGGAGCCCCGTGACCCCTGTCAGCTCTCATTGTGGGGCTAGCCCAAATGTGTGGTATTTCCAAAATCAGTAAATGCCACACCTTGCCGTTTACTGGGTCCCATGTAAGGCTCACCCCTATCTAGCCAACCTGTATGAGGGCTATAATTGCCAACTGCTCTTTTACTAACAAACCGGAGGAAGGGTGGCAGCTTTCTTTGCTTGCATTAGGACACATTGGAACCATTACATATCACAGAAACAAAACTTCGAGCTGGTAAACGTAGACATGGTGACCTCTTTCACTTGCAGCCCAGTGCATAACTTCTAGGTTTCTTTAAAAACAGACCATTGCACTTAATTGTGGCAAAGTAAGTTAAAAGCAAAAGTATAACATTTGTTTAGATTTTTTTTTATTTATTAAAGCGTGACTGCTCCAGAAAATCCTGCTGATGAGAAAATACTACTGTATCTGAAGTATTGACACAATCTCCTGCTTGTAGTAGGGCCGCCTCTATTCTTCTTGACATTTTAGACTTGTGCTACACATTTTTCGGTAACTCGAATGGAGTTGTTTTTTGAATGTTCTTCTCCTAGTTTGAATCAGATGACCTTGTTTTCGATGACAAGAACAAAGAAATGCCATCTCTTAATAAGTCTTTGATCTTTGGGTTGGACAGCTCGTAAAAGGCTTGCCTGAAAGGGCAGCATTTTAAATACCAGGTGCCGCCTTGCAATTAGACTAATAAAAGCCTCTCCGGATTCTGTTTTTCTTGCGAGGGAGCAGGCCATGTTCCTTTCACGGTGTCCCAGCAACCTCAAAAGATGTAACTCGTCTAATGAGAAAAATAGCTAGATGTCATTAGTAATTCTTGTTATGGTGACCTGCTTTTACATTTATTAAAACTGCTATTTCTGTTTTATTTAGAAGATGACATCATGTAATACTGCTTTTTTTTAACTCATAACTCAAAAATCTAGATCCAGCTTTTCTAAGACTTTTTGAGGGCTGTCGTGGATATGCTGATCCTGTGCACAATTAGGCGTCCTGACCCCGTATAATAGATGGGGACACGGCAAAGTCAACTACCCTTATTGCTGTGCTAGTCAGGCTGGAACCCGTGTGCAGTGAGCATTCGGCAATCCTGAATTCTAGGAAGGGCGACCATTGATGGAGTGCCATGTTGAGTAGGCCAAAGCCCGAGAACTGTGAGCAGCCAGCCATCATGCTGGACCGTGCGGCCATGCTGTGCTGTTTGGGTTGGTGCCCATGCTCAGTAGGGGAGTGGTGACTCTGTATGCCAGACGGGGTCACTCGGCCTAGCAAGAGGTACTATCTGACTGGGAGCATCCCAAAAGAGTGAGGCCATCGTGGGATACCCCATACACTTACATAGGGACGCGGTACCAGCATCAGGAACTGCGCATCACCTTCTCTTCGTCGATGGATGGACTGAAAGACTTACCCAACCAGGAGGAGCCGCGAGGGACCTTAGTTAGTACAGGAGCAGGAGCGCAAAGGCATGAGAGGAACTAGGGGATCACTGAGTGCACCCCGCCTTGGCTGCATGCAGTGAGCTCACCTGAAACACCAGCTGCTGCTCTGGTGTCTGCAGAGGGGCACGCTCAGGAATTCTCAGTGCTGTGAGCTTGCAGGTGTGAGTAAGACTGAATTTGGGTCAAGTCAATCCCGGGAGAACTTTCTTGCTAGATAGCACTTCAGTGCTGGAACACTTCGGCCCCGAATTTGGGAGAGGCATGCGGTGAAATTGGGTACCCGCTTATAGATGAAGGACCAATGAAAGGTATAGGCAGACAATTGATCTGCTTTGTGTAAGAAGACCAGATTGAAGTTGGTCATTGACAACACCTACATAATATAAGTAAGGTTTTTGTTTATCACTTTTAAGCAGAGCGACAAGACAATGGTCCTGAAGAATGCCATGAACTTTTTGTCATCTGGCAGAAACATGTTGACCTAGTTAGATAGGAAACATCCTTGCTCCTATCGTCACACTACTTATTTTAATTCCATCCATGGGGGATAGTTATTAAAATTCTTTTTTCCACTTGCGATGGTTTTAATACACTTTTGATATTATTTTACACTCTGCCCCTCATTCACAGTTCACATTGGTGTGTAGAACACCTCAAGCTCCTCTCCGAAGGGAGAGTTGTAGCCCACACAGTGTACCTTGCGGACACTGTGTGTAAGGGGGACCCAATAATGAAGCATGTCACCTTAATGGTGAGTGAGGGTTCTCGTCTTTAAAACTAAATGCTTTTTTATACACTTTTGGGTGTCTTTTGTATACATTTTTGAATCACATTCCTAACTATTCCATTAGGGTACTTTTTGTGAGTATGACACTTTTGACTTTACCATTTTGGCGGAATGGACTCCTGAGACTTGGACTACTAGTGGGGATTACCCTCAATGTTGCCTAAAGTGAATGGGGAATAACAATGATTGATAGCGCGAGGAGAGAGTGGGTCAGGGAACTGCCTAGAAAACCTAGAGCCCTGACCTCAGGGGGGGCTGTGTAGTTGTGTGTGGATGCCGATTTTACATTTCTATTGATAGTGGTAAAATAAAATACTTTTCTTTTTTCATCAAAGTGAATATTTGGCTGGACAATCATGTATTGCTGCTGCTATGTATATTTTGAGTTGTGAACCTGAGTTCATCCCTTGTATCTACCCCCCTTCCCTGAGGGACCGTTGGACTGCTCGAACTACGTTACTCCTGAGAGCCAAGTTCTGAAGGGTTACCTTGCCAGTTGCTCAGGATTCATAGTAGGTTTAGCCCTGGAACGTCAAGAGTAAAAGGCCTCAACCTCCATGGTTGGGCCCAGTAGCTCCTGCTTGCCCCGTAACCCTTTGAAAGGGGCTCTGACATCCATCATGTCACAAGACATTTGACACAGCCATATGCAAATCAGCCACAGTCCTGCTTCAATAGGAACAGTCCAACCAAGAATGCCCAGCCAGGTCTTCTCTGAAACTGAACAATAGCGACCCTAGACCCATTTCGGCTTAGTTGGGCCTCTTCGGTCCAGTGCAGTTTGGTTTCAGAAATTGTACTGGTATGGTATACTTCCAGTACTAATCCTATGCTAGACAGCACATTTTCCTCTGCGTCAAGTTGCACTGCTGTGCATCATATAATGCAGACTATTTTTGAGTAATTTCTGGGGAATACACCAACAGCAGACCAGTCTTAGTAGATGAGGATCTGTACTGTGCTTCATTCTTTGTGCAACACAGAACAGCAAAATTTGACAATGATTGGACAAAATCTTAGTAGATCTAAACCCAAGTTTCGAATCTGGGTGCCAGCATTGAACCAAAATAGTCATGTGAGACTTATTAAATCATAAACGTGTCCATGTCTATAAAGTAAAACCAAAGGGGATGATGGACGGAGTGTTGAACATTGCAAGCACTCACCCCATTCCGTCACCCCAGTTCAGACATGGCCATATGCAAATACGTCTGAGACTGTGCCTCATGGGAACAGTCCAGCCCGAACTACCAAACCATGTCTGCCCTGGACCAGAAACAAGCATCCTGGCACCAGTTTCGTGTTCATAACCCTCATGAGCCAGGCTATCTTGAATCCAGTGGCAAAGTGAGCAAGGGACCCACGTCTGGGCATTCCCTGCCAACTTAGGGCGGACAAAGCAAAACCAAAGGGGATGATGGACAGAGGCTTGAACATTGCAAGCACTCACCCCCAGTCAACTGATCTGGGTTTAATCCATCATCATTCTTTAGCCCACTCTGCCACCCCAGTTCAGACAAGGCCATATGCAAATCAGTCTGACCCTGTGCCTCATGGGAACAGTCCAGCCCGAACTACCAAGCCATGACTTCCCTGGATCGGAAACAAGTACCCTGGGACCGGTTTCGGGTTCATAACAATCATCAGCCAGGATATCTTGAATACAGTGGCAAAGTGAGCAAGGGACCCACGTCTGGGCATACCCTGCCAACTAAGGGCGAACAAAGAAAAACCAAAGGGGATGATGGACAGAGTGTTGAACATTGCAAGCACTCACCCCCAGTCAACTGATCTGGGTTTAATCCATCATCATTCTTTAGCTCACTCCGCCACCCGAGTTCAGACATGACCATATGCAAATCAGTCTAACCCTGTGCCTCATGGGAACAGTACAGCCCAAACTACCAAGCCATGTCTTCCCTGGACCAGAAACAATCATCCTAGGACTGGTTTCAGGTTTATAACCCGCATCAGCCAGGCTATCTTGAATACAGTGGCAAATGGAGCAAGGGACCCACGTCTGGGCATACCCTGCCAACTTAGGGCGAACAAAGTAAAACCAAAGGGGATGATGGACAGAGTGTTGAACATTGCAAGCACTCACCCCCAGTCAACTGATCTGGGTTTAATCCATCATCATTCTTTAGCTCACTCCGCCACCCGAGTTCAGACATGGCCATATGCAAATCAGTCTAACCCTGTGCCTCATGGGAACAGTCCAGTCTGAACTACCAAGCCATGTCTTCCCTGGACCGCAAACAAGCATCCTGGCACCGGATTCGGGTTCATAACCCTCATCAGCCAGGCTATCTTGAATTCAGTGGCAAAGTGAGCAAGAGACCCACGTCTGGGCATACCCTGCCAACTTAGAACGAACAAAGCAAAACCAAAGGAGATGATGGGCGGAGTGTTGAACATTGCAAGCACTCACCCGAACTCAACTGATCTGGGTTTAATCCATCATCATTCTTTAGCTTACTCCGCCACCCCAGTTCAGACATGGCCATATGCAAATCAGTCTGACCCTGTGCCTCATGGGAACAGTCCAGTCTGAACTACCAAGCCATGTCTTCCCTGGACCGGAAACAAGAATCCTGGGACCGGTTTCAGGTTCATAACCCTCATCAGCCAGGCTATCTTGAATTCAGTGGCAAAGTGAGCAAGAGACCCACGTCTGGGCATACCCTGCCAACTTAGGACGAACAAAGCAAAACCAAAGGAGATGATGGGCGGAGTGTTGAACATTGCAAGCACTCACCCGAACTCAACTGATCTGGGTTTAATCCATCATCATTCTTTAGCTTACTCCGCCACCCCAGTTCAGACATGGCCATATGCAAATCAGTCTGACCCTGTGCCTCATGGGGACAGTCCAGTCTGAACTACCAAGCCATGTCTTCCCTGGACCGGAAACAAGCATTCTGGGACCGGTTTCGGGTTCATAACCCTCATCAGCCAGGCTTTCCTGAATTCAGTGGCAAAGTGAGCAAGGGACCCATGTCAGGGCATGCCCTGCCAACTTAGGGCGAACAAAGCAAAACCAAAGGGGATGATGGACGGAGTGTTGAACATTGCAAGCACTCACCCCCAGTCAACTGATCTGGGTTTAATCCATCATCATTCTTCAGCTCACTCCGCCACCCCAGTTCAGACATGGCCATATGCAAATCAGTCTGACCCTGTGCCTCATGGGAACAGTCCAGCCCGAACTACCAAGCCATGTCTTCCCTGGACCGGAAACAAGCACCCTGGGACCGGTTTCGGGTTCATAACAATCATCAGCCAGGATATCTTGAATACTGTGGCAAAGTGAGCAAGGGACCCACGTCTGGGCATACCCTGCCAACTAAGGGCGAACAAAGAAAAACCAAAGGGGATGATGGACGGAGTGTTGAACATTGCAAGCACTCACCCCCAGTCAACTGATCTGGGTTTAATACATCATCATTCTTTAGCTCACTCCGCCACCCGAGTTCAGACATGACCATATGCAAATCAGTCTAACCCTGTGCCTCATGGGAACAGTACAGCCCAAACTACCAAGCCATGTCTTCCCTGGACCGGAAACAATCATCCTGGGACTGGTTTCAGGTTTATAACCCTCATCAGCCAGGCTATCTTGAATACAGTGGCAAATGGAGCAAGGGACCCACGTCTGGGCATACCCTGCCAACTTAGGGCGAACAAAGTAAAACCAAAGGGGATGATGGACAGAGTGAACATTGCAAGCACTCACCCCCAGTCAACTGATCTGGGTTTAATCCATCATCATTCTTTAGCTCACTCCGCCACCCGAGTTCAGACATGGCCATATGCAAATCAGTCTGACCCTGTGCCTCATGGGAACAGTCCAGTCTGAACTACCAAGCCATGTCTTCCCTGGACCGGAAACAAGAATCCTGGGACCGGTTTCGGGTTCATAACCCTCATCAGCCAGGCTATCTTGAATTCAGTGGCAAAGTGAGCAAGAGACCCACGTCTGGGCATACCCTGCCAACTTAGGACGAACAAAGCAAAACCAAAGGAGATGATGGGCGGAGTGTTGAACATTGCAAGCACTCACCCAAACTCAACTGATCTGGGTTTAATCCATCATCATTCTTTAGCTTACTCCGCCACCCCAGTTCAGACATGGCCATATGCAAATCAGTCTGACCCTGTGCCTCATGGGGACAGTCCAGTCTGAACTACCAAGCCATGTCTTCCCTGGACTGGAAACAAGCATCCTGGGACCGGTTTCGGGTTCATAACCCTCATCATCCATGCTATCTTAAGTCCAGTGGCAAAGTGAGCAAGAGACCCACGCCTGGGCATAGCCTGCCAAACTTAGGGCGAACAAAGCAAAACCAAAGGGGATGATGGACGGAGTGTTGAACATTGGACTGTTCCCATGAGGTACAGGGTCAAGACTGATTTGCATACGGCTGGGTTAAAAATGGAATGGCATGGTGAACAAAAAAACGATGGATTTAGGCCCAGATCTCTGTACTGGGGTGAATGTATGACATTGTTCTGCATTCTGTCCATCAACTGTTGTTTTTGCATTTGTCACCCCGAGTGGGACGGGTTTGCCCAGACTTGGTTCCCGTGCTCTCCATGCCACTGGAATCAAGCTATCCTGGCTGAAGGGGGGTGAAACCCCGAAACTGGTCCTAGGATGCTTGTTTGCAGCCCAGGAAGGACCTGGCTTGGCATTTCGGGCTGGACTGTTCCCATGAGGCACAGGGTCAAGACTGATTTGCAAATGGCTGGGTTCAAAATGGAATGGCATGGTGAGCTAAAAAACAATGGATTTAGGCCCAGATCTCTGTACTAGGGTGAATGTATGACATTGTTCTGCATTATGTCCATCAACTGTTGTTTTTGCATTTGTCACCCTGAGTGGAACGGGTATGCCTAGACGTAGGTCCTATGCTCTCCATGACACTGGAATCAAACTATCCTGGCTGAAGAGGGGAGAAACCCCGAAACTGGTCCTAGGATGATGCTTGTTTCCAGGCCAGGGAGGACCTGGCTTGGCAGTTCGGGCTGGACTGTGCCCATGAGGCACAGGGTCAAGACTGATTTGCATATGGCTGGGTTCAAAATGGAATGGTATGGTGAGCAAAAAAACGATGGATTTAGGCCCAGATCTCTGTACTGGGGTGAATGTATGACATTGTTCTGCATTTTGTCCATCAACTGTTGTTTGTGCATTTATCACCCCGAGTGGGACAGGTATGCCCAGACAGGGGTCCCGTGCTCTCCATGCCACTGGAATCAAGCTATCTTGGCTAAAGAGGGGTGAAACCCCGAAACCGGTCCTAGGATGCTTGTTTCCAGTCCAGGGAGGACCTGGCTTGGCAGTTCGGGCTAGACTGTTCCCATGAGGCACAGGGTCAAGACTGATTTGCATATGGCTGGGTCCAAACTGGAATGGCATGGTGAGCAAAACAACAATGGATTTTGGCCGAGATCTCTGTACTGGCGTGAATGTATGACATTGTTCTGCATTCTGTCCATCAACTGTTGTTTTTGCATTTGTCACCCCAAGTGGGACGGGTATGCCCAGACGTGGGTCCCGTGCTCTCCATGCCACTGGAATCAAGCTATCCTGGCTGATGAGGGGTGAAACCCCGAAACCGGTCCTAGGATGCTTGTTTCCAGTCCAGGGAGGACCTGGCTTGGCAGTTCGGGCTGGACTGTTCCCATGAGGCACAGGGTCAAGACTGATTTGCATATGGCTGGGTTCAAAATAGAATGGTATGGTGAGCAAAAAAATGATGGATTTAGGCCCAGATCTCTGTACTGGGGTGAATGTATGACATTGTTCTGCATTCTGTCCATCAACTGTTGTTTTTGCACATGTCTATAAAGTGACCTTACAGAACCAAGTTGTTTAGTGTTGGCCCAGTTATGTATTCTGGCATCCTTATTATATCCTAGTTTCTGCAATTTCTTCATAACCTGACCTCAAAACCAAGGATTTATGTAGTACATTTGTAATAAAAATTGTTCTACGACCAAAACCTTCTGTTAAGCTCAGACTGGTGTCTCAGTGGACTAATGCATCCACTACGGGGTCTCTGTTTGATTCCAGGGTCACAGGTCCAAATCTTAAGTGGTCTACTTCGCCTATCATCCTTCTGAGGTCAATAAATTGAGCCCTGTTGGGAAGCGATAATGATATGTGATATCAGCTTCAAGATAATATATAGGTTGAATGTGTGCTTTACAAATACACGTTATGTTGTGCTGCTCTCTGGAGCCAGATCTGTGCTTACCAATTGCCAAAAAATGTTATGATGCCTGTGCTTATTTTTAAGTATGTTTTCAAATAGTATTAAAATTAAGATGATAAAACCACAACAATTAATATGAATAAAGTAATTTAACCATCAGTAAACAGGGAAGTAATACATATTAAATTGTGAAAAAAGAACAATTTATAAAGAAACTGTGGCTATACCTCGGAGGGTGTATAATGTGAGTTTAACCTCATAAAATGGCATCCAAAATCCTGCATGGGATAGACAAGCTTTTTTGTAACCAGCAGAGGACTCCTGCAAACATCAAGTATGGACAAAGCAGTACCCTCCATCTTAAAACGTGCAATGGAGGCATTGATGGGCAATGTATGGCAGAAGCTAATGGCAATTGCATCTGGGAAATAATTTATTGTAGATTATGTGATAAATGATGAGTTGATTATTGATTTGAGACTTCTTTTGTGTGTGTTTTACTTCATCCAGCAACCAAGTTACTTGACAAACATATTATTCCAAACAAATATATTGGCATGAAAGAGGGGAGTGAGGTGGAATGTAAGGAGAGAGGCATGTAGAAAAGGACATGAGGTGTGACTTTGGAAGGAGAAATGAAGAGATGCCAATACATGTGTTTTAAGAGAAAATGGGAGGTTGGGCAAGCAAGAAGTTGAGTGAAAGGAAGGAAGGAAGGAAGGAAGGAAGGAAGGAAGGATGGATGGATGGATATATGAACGGACGGAGAGAAAACAGACTGGCTGGACAGATGAATGGATGGATGTGCTGGGTGGAAGGATGAATGGATGGTTGGGGGGCAGACAGACAGAGACACGTTTGGACACAATGATGTAATAGATGTAATCTAAATAGATGTAATTGACTTGAAACGAGATCTCTCACCTGCACCACATCAGTTACTTTGGCTTATCTACAACATGGGTAGGTTATTGAGTGCTTCGTGCAGGCACGTTGTTCACACCCTTTCATGAAACTTTAAAGTATAGATGTTTGACCACTTTGGAAGCAGTCTGTTGCTTAGATACCCTTGATGTCAATACAAGTTCAAGCAGGGGTCCCTTGATACTTTTTATCAGCATTGATTGAGTCTTTTATTAGCAAAACCTTTATTCTATTTTTCCACACAATTGAACCGGTTGTGAAGCTTTGTAGTAATCAATACCTTCTTCGTAATTGTATCTGTGGAGGAAATTCCTAGGTCATTGCAAGATCCGATGAGGTGAAAAGGGCCAGGAAGAAGCCATTGTTGTAGTGCTTGAAATGTAACGTTAGCACACTTTGAAGGTCCCTCTTTGTCTGTGTGAAAGCACACTAGTAACCCTGTCACAGACTACTGTCACGAAGCGCTCAAACTCTGCAACCAAGCAAGGATGCAGAAACTGACCTGGAACACGGCAGCGAGGCGAGAGGCCAACCTGAGCTGTGAGATCCTGCAAGGATCAAACCATGTGACACGCAGAGTTACCCTTACGTTTTAAGGAATTGTTTGCACCCTTGGTAGCATGACTCAAGTAGTAAGGCTTCGCTCTGACGAAGTGTATGTGGTACCTTTAAAGCAGCTAGTCAAACTACAGCACACTTAAGATAGGATGAACTAAAAGGTCACAAAGAAGTTACATAAAAAAAATACTACAAACTACACTCATGTGAAAATGGACATTTTTTCATTTTTTTGTAACTGTTTTACCCACTTTTATCTCCCACCAATAGAAAATGAGTACACTACAACTTAACATAGTATGTATTGCCTAGCCGTAGGTAAAGAAGCTGTCACACTACAAAATTTAAACCCCAGCTGTGTAGAAGTTTATATACTTGGACAATTGAGACCACACTTAATAAATTACATTTGCAAAATGTAATTCCCCGCTGTGGGCCTACCACCACAGGTCCTGAATATCAGTCCTTCCAGCTTATATGGAATGGATCATAGTCTGTCCGTAGGCCCCATATTTTATCATACTTTTTGGGAAACTACGGGGTATAGTTACAAGAATTGCCGCTAAGTAGCGTTGCCGTTAGTTAGCAGCAATTTTCGTAACTCTGCCTATCACCGAAAACTATCGCCCGGTTACCAACGTGTGTACAATACGTCACTACAGGGCGATAGTATCGGCTACCGATGGCGAAAACTGCTGCTAACACTAGCATTGAGGCGATAACATTTTTGCCACTAGCGAGAGAAAAGTATCGAAAGGCAAATTAGAGGCAAAAACTCTCATGTTAGTCAGCCCAAGGTCACTTTTCTACCTCTAGAGGCAGAAATTGCCTATAAGTCCACCACCAATGGTAAACAGAAAATAAAAACAATGGAATGCAGAATGGAGCAGCCAAGGCCAAGTTCAGTACAGGTAAACAACACCCCACACCTCCCAACAGCCGGGATGATCAGCTAGAGTCCCAGGGGAGGAAGAAATGCAGATTCACTGCTCCGTTTATGTAGAGAGGCGCATCGCTGGGGAGAACCAGTGATGCCTCACTTTACAAAGTGCTTTCTTTGCCACACCATGGCAGCGGATGCCTTGAAGCATGGACAGTCCCCGGGGCCCGGAGGCTTCGCTGGGCCTGCGTCTGAGACCAGGCGTGTGAGGCAGAGGTGCTGTGGAGTTGCTGCGCCTTGACGGTGGAGGCAGGCCGTGTTGGGACCGAAAGCTAAACAGGTTTCGAAGGGCTCTCTCCCTCCCTCCCCCCCTCTATTCATGGGCTTGTGCAACCTGGACAAGAGATGAAACCACATGGTGGCAGTGTTTGCCTTTTTCTTCATGGGCATATGCCAGGCCGTTGAACGGTGCCGCTGCACTCAACTCGCTGCCTCCATCTCAAGCCCTCCTATCCGACCCCTCCCCGCCGCACCCTGTGAGGAGCTAATGTCATTACAATTTACTATCTAACTTTTTATTTTATTATTATTATTATTATTAGTATTATTATTATTATTATCATTATTATTATTAAAGAGTTATTGACCCCACCGTGGGCATTTATGGAAAGCTTAAACATGTCAGCTCACTCCTCTCCCTTTAGTTTACCCCAATAATTTTGACCAGGTCAACCCCAAGATCATTGTAACTAACTTTTTTGATCACTTCACTCTCTCGAAGTGTAAGGGTTTAGGACTATGCATTTAGAAGCTGCCACTCACCTTGATAGGGGCGTTCACATTCCATGCCTACAGCTCCATCTCCCTACCCCTAAAATAACTCCTTCACCCTAAGGTTTGTGCATGCATGACACACAAGGCTACACATGGGTGAGGAGTGATGAAAATTGACATCTAGGCGTGGGTGAGGCCTGAGCATCCTTTTAGATAAGAATCTCTTCTATACTTTTAGATAAAACCTGTCTCTCGACTCTTGTCGCAAGGAATAGCTCTGGTCCTGAGCCCTCCTAGACTAATATGCTTTGAGCCTGGATGAAAGTCCCCTCTTTGAGAGCACTTAAGTTTTGTATCCTCTTATAAATGTGGCTCTGTCTTTCAGGTCTGTGGCATGCCAGAATTCAGGTATAAAGGGTCACAAAGGCAAGAATAAACTCTCAAGCTTCCTTACCTCATCTTCAATAATTTAGCAGAAGCTGAAATCTCAAGCACAAGCGGTTGTGTGAGACTCGTAATTAACACTCTTGCAACTAATGATCGGTGCAATCAAAGTAACAGTCATTAAAATGCTGCGGCAGAGGGGCGTGGCTTGGATGCCGCGCAAGATGGCTGACTAGGTACGGAGCTCCGCCGCATCGATCACCTCACGGCGTATTTTTCCCGATGTAAACGGGACCGCTATTGAGCACCGTCGCCGGATTTGGCTGGCGGAACATTTACGGAATCAGCGGAGCAGCTTTTCACCGCTGGTGGAGCCGTTTTCGCCCTTCTCCGCGATGAATTCCCTGCCCCTCACGGAGCCGCCATTTTGAAGCTCTTCCGAACATCGGAGCCTCTGCTGACAGGAGCTGTCATTACACGATGTGTCACTGGACACCAATGAACTTTCAGACACCGACTTCATTTCAGGGGTGAGATTTATATATATTGCGCAAGACGCCTTTGCTGCATTTTTTCTCTCCTCCTCCACATTAGAGGAGACGTCCAAACGGCGCTTCACCCCTGACAACTGGATGTTTCCCGCCCTAACATGCTCACTGCTCTGAAATACTTTTTAGCCTAAATTTCTTCCTCATGACGCTATGGCATCAATGTTCTCTGAGACTTTCTGCCCGTTTCTCCTGTGCCTCAGCTACTTCAGGATGCTCCTTCCTGTGCTTCCTTTTTAGTCATCCTCCCCTTTTTGTACTCGTTATTTAGCACAATCTAATTCCCTGTCGCCTTTTCCACTGAGTTACGTCTTGGTGCTTCACCCTCTCTTTGGAGATATTTATGGAACATTTCACATGCACCTTTAGTCGCCTCACAGGGAATTGAGACTATATTGTCGCACGTTCATTTCCTTCTATGGTCAACTTACGCAAACCTAAATTTGTCTTCACACCATCGGGGAGTACTTCAGGAGCATCTTCATCTGATACAAATAGAGCCACTGCATCTGCGAAAATGACGACCCCAAAATCATCATTGGCTCATACTAACACCAGTAAGTCCTCCCCACCCGCTCCGGCGGGCAAGCGCCTCAAGCAAAATTCTCCTACCCCAGAAGACAATCCTTCACATTCTTCTACTGACCAAATTCTAGAGGAATTGCGTGCGCTGCGCCCATTTATTGAAAAAACGAGTTCAGATATGCAGCTTTTAAAGGATAAATGGGAAAATATGGATGCCCGTCTTTCTACTGTTGAACAGCACCTTCCTGAAGTTCAGTCCAACACACAACGTATAGACTCTTTAGAAAAAACGGTCCTCTCACTCCAAAAGCATACAGAGGATTTGGAAAATCGAAATAGGAGGAATAACCTCCGTATTTACAATCTGCCGGAAAATCTTGAGGGAGATAATCCAGTAACTTTCTTCACCACTTTCTTGCCGAAACTTCTGGACCTACCACCTTCCACCTCCATTAGTATACAAAGAGCCCATAGACTAGGTGCCAGAACGGGCTCCTCTTCAAAACCTCGTGGAGTCATCATTTTATTTCTGAAATACACAGATCTTTTATTGATTCTCTCAGCTGCGAGGAGTAAAAAACAAGTGTCTTGGCAAGGTCAACGAGTATATCTATCTCAGGATGTCTCTAACGTCACTGCCTCCAGACGTAAAGAATTTCTGGCTATGCGTCCCTCTCTGCGCGCCTTAGGAGCAAGATATGGCTTGTTTCATCCTTGTACTCTCAGAGTCACCTATCGAGAAAAGACTTGGTCATTTCAGGAACCTGGAGAATTAAGGAACTTTCTTCTTCTACACCGTGAGGAAGGGATGGACGCCTCCTCTTCTGCTTCGACCAGTGGCTGAATTGGATTTTTATCGTTTAACTTGTTTGTCTTCCTAATGGCTTGTCTTTGACTTCATGTATTCTCCTTACTTCCCATCTCAGTTTTTACACTCTCTTTTTGTATCTCTTCTCTCCTTTATCTGTTTCTGGCATCTCCTATATATCCTTATATTTCCTTTTTCTACTTTCTGGACTACTGTTTTTACGTCTACACGTTATTTAGGTTAACATTTTTCCCTTTTTTCTTCCCCAGACGGATATGTATCGGATACTCCTCTCAACACCTTGTCCCATTCCATGTTCCTTTGTGCGGTCTCGATGTGGTTTTCCTCCTGATCCTGGTCCGTACGTCTTGTAAAGCATCTCCACCTCCCCACCTTCCCTATGTGTATTTTTTCTCTTTCAGGTATGTTTAATACAGTCATCCTTCTGGATTTGTACTGTCTTCTATGCATTCTCTCTTTTCTTCCTTCTTCCTTCCCCACTGATCTCCCTTCCCTTCTCCCATCCCTCTCCTCCTCCCTTTTCCTTTTTCTTCTTCCTTTTCTACCTGTTCTTCCTTCTTTCTTCTTGAAGAGTTTTATGGTTAATACTTCTATACAGTTTGAATTATTATTGCATGTACAGTATGCTTTTGCAATTCTTGATTTAGATCAATTTAGTAAGCTTTCACCTTCAAGGTTGTTTCATGGAACGTGAAAGGATTTAATCACCCTATCAAAAGGCAAAGAGTACTCTCCCACCTTTCCTCTTACAATCCAGATATCGCCCTTATCCAAGAAACTCACCTATCTGACATCGAATCTTTAAAGCTAAAGCGACTATGGGTGGGAACTGTTTTATTTTCACCTGCTTCTCAGAAAAAGAATGGAGTAGCCATTTTGATTCATAAGCGACTTCAGTGTAAAGTAGTTCTAGAAGAAAAGGATGACGAGGGACGCTGGGTCTTAGCTAAACTACTAATTAACAATATCCCACTTACGATATTCAATGTTTACGGTCCCACATGTTTTGACTCCTCTTTCTGGCCTTCCATTACAGCAAAATGTATTCAGCATAAAGATGATGCCTTTCTATTGGGTGGAGATTGTAACCAGATCATTGACCCATTTTTAGACCGAAGATCCTCTGTTCGTTTTTCCTCTCATAAACCACATAAACAATTCCTTGACACTATTACCCAAACTCACCTTGTAGACTCATGGAGGCTCACTCACCCAGACGTTATGGATTTCTCCTTCTTCTCTCCTCCTCATGCTTCCTTCTCCCGCTTGGATTATATCTTTCTCTCTTCATCTCTTTCTCAACATCTTATTTCTTCTTCTATTGAACCGATTGTTATCTCTGACCATGCTCCTATTATTACTGTTTTTGACCTTCTTCCTCCTACTCCTAAATCTTCTCGCTGGCGCTTCAATCCTTCTCTTCTTACTGATCCTCTTTTTTCCTCCTCTTTTCGTGCCTTTGCCTCTGAATTTTTTCATCTTAACTCTACGCCTGATACCCCACCTCATATTCTTTGGGATTCCTTCAAGGCCACGGCCCGAGGTTTTATTATTGATTTTGTCTCAAAAAAAAAGAAAAAATTCCTTCAAAAACGTAAAGTCACCCTTGCACATATTAAATCTCTGGAACATCAATTCTATACTTCCTCCGATAAGATTATGTCTCCTGAATTGTTTAAGGCTAAGATTGCCTTTAACAAACTTACCACAGACTCTGCCTCCTCTTTTCTTCTTCGGAGCAGCGCGCGATTTTATGGAGGTCGAAATAAATCAGGTAAACTGTTAGCCAACTATTTAAAATCTCGTAAAGAACGTACTAATATTGATTCTATTTATTCCCCATCTAATGTACTTCTTCATACCAATGCGGAAATTTTGGAACAATTCCACTCTTTTTATGAAACTTTATATACTCCGGAAAACCCTCCCACCCCAGAGCTCATTCAATCCTACTTTGACAACATACCTCAACCAGATACTTCCCACCTTAATATTTCGGCTGTTGACTCTGATCTTACGATTTCGGAACTGTCCTCTGCTCTATCCTCCCTCACTAAAGGGAAAACCCCAGGACCTGACGGCTTCCCAGTTGAATTCTACCTACATTTCTCAGACCTTCTTTTACCTCACCTTCTATCTCTATTTCAGTCTTTTTGTTCTACTGGATCAGCCCAAGGCTCTTTTCAAGACGCTACCATATGCCTTATCCCTAAAGATGGTAGAGACCCTAAGTTTTGCAAAAATTATCGACCTATATCTCTAGTTAATGTTGACTATAAAATCTTTGCGAAACTATTAGCTCTTCGCCTTGACCCGCTCCTACCACACCTTATAGGGAAAGAACAATGCGGCTTTGTCAAGGGCCGCTTGACCTCGGATAATTCCAGACTCTTCCTTAATGTTTTAAGTAAAGCCCCTTCACTATCGATTCCCCTTGCAGCCATTTCAGTAGATGCTGAGAAAGCCTTTGACCGGGTTGACTGGTCTTTTCTTCTGGCCTCCTTAAAATGGCACGGCTTTAACCCTAAATTCATCTCTTATATTTCTTTGATATATTCTATGCCCAAGGCGTCTGTTCTTGTTAATGGTCAACTCACTTCCCCATTCACACTTCGACGTGGTGTTCGTCAGGGCTGTCCCTTATCACCTCTTCTATTTATTTTAGCGCTTGAACCTTTCCTTACCTCCATACGCAATAATTCATCTATCTCTGGATTCCCGTACGGTAAACGTCACCTTAAATTGTCTGCATATGCTGACGACATTCTTTTATTTATTTCTGACCCGCCTTCCTCAGTCCCCGCGTTACTAAACGAATTTCAGAAATTCTCCTTGGTCTCCGGTTACAAAATAAACTCGGATAAAACGGAGATTCTTCCTTTAACCAAACTTTGCCTCCCCCATTTTTTCACGGCTACTGGCTTTGCTTGGAATTCTACAAAAATTAAATATCTTGGCGTTCTTTTTTCTAGCTCTATATCCTCCTCCATTCAACTCAACATGAATGCAGTCATATCTAGGATAGACTCATTGCTCACCTCTTGGAATCCACTATTTCTTTCCTGGTGGGGCCGTCTTGACTCCATCAGAATGATGATTGCCCCTATTTTGATCTACCTATTATCTATGCTACCACTTCGTATCCCAAACTCCTATTTCCGTCGCATTGATTCTTCATTGTCCAAATTTCTTTGGAAACAGAAAAAAGCCCGCATATCCCTTTCCAACTTACGTAAATCTAAACTTAATGGTGGTACCAACTTTCCAGACTTTCGTCTCTACCATAAGTCCTTTTCCCTTCGACAGGCTTCCCGCTGGTTATCCCAGGAACCCTCCCCTTTTTCTCCCCTCTGGCTTTCTGTTGAACAGGAATTACTGCTTCCGTACTCTTTCCAAGAAGTAATTCGTTTTACCTCTAAAGCCCCATGCCTTAATCCCCTTTTATTCAAGCATACTTTTTCTCTTTTGCGCCCTTTAGTCTCCTCTGCCTCAGTAACGCAGGAATCCTTCCTACTATCGCCTATATGGCACAATTCACTTCTATTAATTAACAATCGACCTATTGTATGGCCTTCTTGGAGAGCGAAAGGTATCATTTGGATACGTCATCTTTTTGATGGGTCATCCCCTTGCTCATTTCCTGCGTTTCGGTCTCAATTCCACTGCCCTCCTTCTTTTGTAAAGAAATTTTCTATCCTTATGGAAACCATTCTAGATCGTTATTACTCTCTTCCCTCTGTAGCTTTACCTACCTCATCTTCCTCTCTCCTTACTGTCCTTTCTACAACTCCTAAAGCCTCCAGCATTTACCGCTACTTTTCAGCCCCCAATCCAGATCGTCTCAAATCAAAATTAGAATTGTCCTGGGAGACAGACTTACATTCTTCATGGCCGACTTCTCTCTGGGACAAAATATGGGCTCGTTCCTTGAAGATTTCCCGTACTGCCTCTCTCACTCAATCCCTATTTTTCTTTTACCACAGACTATACCTTTCTCCTCTTTCTATCTCTCGCTTTCAACCTGATGCTGTATCTAACTGTTGGACCTGTAATGCCCCTTCTGCGGATCTTTTCCACCTCTTCTTCTTTTGCCCCTCAACTCGTATTTTCTGGTCTCAGCTATTCTCTCGCCTTTCTCGCATTTTCAACCTCTCTATTCAATTTTCTCCTTCTTTAGTATTTCTTGGTAGCCTTTCAGTGGATTTAGACCTCCCCCCACATTCTTGCGGTCTTTTTGACCTTATGCTGGCTCTGGCATTACAGCATATTGTTTCTAATTGGAAATCTCTGAACAAATTGTCTCTCAATTGTTGGTGGAATCTTGTATGTCACTCACACAGACTTGATGTTGCCTTTGCTTCTTCCTGTAAACCCTCCCGAAATGTTGAATTTTACTGGCTACCTCTTACTCTATACCTTGATCAATCCGCCAAAAAGAGTTACTCTCCACTATCTTCAGATAATTTCAAGCCCCCTTGAACACATATACTCTTGCCTGCAGTTCTTCATGATATTTTTCAGTCTCAATATTGTTATTACTTAGCTTTGTATTGACCTACTTCATACTTCCTTTTAATCCATGCAATTACTTATATGATGGTTTTTTACTGTACGCTTTGATTGCCATTGACAGTGTTTCCTATTATTGCTTACCCATCTTCTACGATCAATACCATGTTTTTGTTTTCTTCTCTCCTCCCTTCCCTCCCCTCCTTCCCTCCCCATTATTTAAAATGCTTTGTTTTTCATTGTGATATTAGCTGCTTCTATTTTCTTTATCCCATTTTATGCCTTTGTTCTCATATTGGCTGATGTCACCTTATTGTAATATTTATTTTTCTCTAATAAAGCTTTCAAACATAAAAAAAAAAAATGCTGCGGCAGAAAAAAACACAATGCGTGAAAAGCACATTTCAGATCCCCAACTCAATTGTTAATGAATCGAAATCCAGTTATATCATCACCAGCTGGGATTGTGAATATTTATAGCGTGTGCACCGAGCAGTGGGTATGCACTGGCATGCTTCATGCAGAAATATGTGCAACTTGTATGAATGTTACAGGGCACATCTGCTCATTTCTAGCACAAGGCAGTGCTGCACCCAAAGATGCGCCGGGGCAGAGAGCATGCAAAGGCTGGTGTCCTGAGACATGGCGCTGCCACTCTCTTTCCCACCACTGGAGCACTATTAGGCAGCCCTGTGCCAGGCACACACCTATGCACAATAGTGCAAAGGTGTGGGTGGTGTCTTGCACTAGGAGGAAGGATAACACACCCGTACTAAACATTATGCCCAGTCAAAGTCAGATGCTTTTCTTAGCACTTCTTGGATCTGTGCTGTAACTGCAGCACATATGCAGTGTTTGAAAAGTTAGGAGAAATTGAAAGATTTTCCCAAATTTGCGCCTGTCTCAAGGAGGAGTTATTTTTCGGCACAAGCCTGGTCCACCATTGTTAGTACACTGGGCTTTTCATCACAAACCATGGATGTAGGTAGCATGGTACCATCCGTAGGACACCCCCTTGATGAAAAGTAGCACTTTGCAGGCTATTTTCCAGTCCAAATAAAGTATAGAGCTGGAAAGTAAATAGTTTATCAACAATTTGCACCTGTTTGCATCACTTTTTTGGAATTTTCACTTTTGTAAAGTGTTGATAAACCTGACTAAGTGTGCTTAAATATGTGTACTTTACCCTGCAGCCCCCCAGCTGCTATTTCTGTGCTAGAATTTGTCAAATGCCAGAGTCCTCATTTAACAATCATGAATCCCAAGTTGTAAAAGACTGAAATTCCACAGGGGACTATAGACCTAAATTAGCCAAAATGTCAGGGGTACCAGAAATTACATTACCCATCATTTGATCTTAGATAGCATAATAGGGTTAACGCCTTGTGGCCCTCTTTGTGCTGTTACATCCTACAATCTGATTTATTCACTTAGTGCCATATTTATGGAAAAGTGGTGCAGTGCAGCAAGTTACCTTGCTGCACTGCGCTGCGTCACTGGCAAATGGCAGGAATGCGCTGTATTTGAGGAAATACGGCTCATCCCTGTCCTTTTCCCTCCGCTTGCGCACAATGGGCTTCCTAGAGCCGTCGCAGGCACCCTTGCACAATGGTTCAAGGGTGCCTCAGTTACATTCAGGATTATTATTGTGCTGGAAGGAGCACCTTCCTGCACAGAAACAATCCTGAGAGGCGTTTTCCTCTTTCTGTGTGTGCTGCACAAGGCAGAATACAGCACGCATAGTAAGAGAAAAAAGCAGGGAGAAATAAAGATTTCTCTCTTTGTTACACCTCTCCTGGGGAGGCGTATTTTTTTGTTTAGCTGTTCTCGTAAATCTGGGAATGCGTCAATTTCCATGGATTTTGTGGGGAACACCCATGCAACAATCATGGAAACGCCTCCTTGGCGCAGAGTAATGTAACACAATGATTTGCGCTGCATTACATTACTCGAGATTTGCAAGGCCAATCAGGTCCACTCAATAAGGCTTTGTGTGGCTTCATAAATCTCATTTTTTCATTTGAGTCGCTATAATGGGGCTCAGAAATATGCCCTTTAGTACTTTTATTACGTGCACACTACTGTAAATTCTCTTACCGTCGAGGGTTTGGGCATAGAGGGAGGAGTAGAAAATACAGAAAGTAGAGATAGCCTTTAGAGTCTTATCATCTTTCTTTTCCTGCCTTTGTATGATCCCCCCAAGTGCCCTGAGAGAACGGGTAACAGCTAGTAACTCATCAATTGAAGTCCATGTAGGCATTACACTTATAATTTGGAGAAGGTTTCTTAATCTCATGGGATGATGGAATTAATCTTTGAACTCTATGACAGTCGTGGATTTTTATGAATATTAGAATGAGCATTATGTATGTATCCCTGTCATTTGCACCTAGAGTAAAATTGCACTTGAGTTAAAATTGCGAATATGTACATTTCACATGTGCTTTGTTTAAATTATTTTCACAAAGGGAATATTTTTTCTTGAATTGAAAACTCTTTTCCTACAGTCCTCTCAACTATTGGGTATTGACTCCACTGAATGGCAATTGTTACTGCCTTTCACATGACCAGGTTTATGTGTGTAATTATTTTTAATTGTCCTGAACGTGGTTGAAGTTTAAATAAATAGGGAGATAAAAAGCTGTCAAGTGCTCACAGCAAAACAAAATCCTTCCCTTCCCTGACCCTGATCATACCGCCACTGCTCCGCAACCACTCAATCTGTTCCTCAGTTGCTAGTACTCCTTGCCACGGCCAGAGGCAGGGCCGGACTGGCCGTAGAGGGCAGCGGGTGTATTCCTGGTGGGCCGTCAGGGTGGGGGCCAGTTTTGGACCCCTGGGGGGCTGTTTTGGTTACCAGGAGCCGGTTTTGCAATATCGGCCACCTGTAGCAAAAGCAGCCCAAACCAGCCCAGGCAAACAGCTTGCACCCCCTCCCCGGGACCTGCTGAACTGTTTACCAGGGCTGGTTTTGGTTCCCAATCCAGCCGTGGCCAGAGGTACTGGCCCAATACCTCTGGAAGCAGTGAATAAGATACAGGTGAAAGCAGAGACTCTGGGGGACCTTGATTAGCAGCAGAGAAAACTTCTCTCTAAGGGGCTTGTTAAAAAACCATTGCGCCACCAGTACGTCACTTTTTTTGGATGCACCGGTGGCGCAATGGACTTGCCCATATTTACAATGCATCATAAAGCCACCCTGCGTGACTTTTCATGGCCTTGGAAATATGGGCCCCTTCCGTGCATTGCTCCTCCTAAAAGGGGCGTTCCATGGGGGTTGTTATGGGTGTTCCCATGCAACATCCATGGAACTTGACGCATTACCAGATTTACACCATTTTTATAAAACAGGGAATGTGTCAGAATCCTACTCCTCCCTGGGGCAGGCATAGGAATGGGGCAATAAGGAGGGAAACATTTTATTTCTCCTTGTTTTTCCTTTTTCTATGCGTGCTGCATTCTGCAGCACACAAAGAAAGAGGAAAATGCCAATAATGATTGCATTTCAGCAGGAAGGTGTCCCTTCCTGCTCAAAAACAATCATCCCGCTACGCAGGCACCCTTGCAAAATGATGCAAGGGTGCCTTAGCTGGCACTGGTAGTCAATTGTGCACCAGCACAGGGGAAAGCACAGGGATGCGTCATATTGTTGTTAATACTGATTACACCAAATTGCATTCCCTGCATTCTCTACTAAAGTTAAGACTGATGGTCTTTTATTTGCTTGCTAAAAGTGGTGGAGGGGAGTAAAATAATTCAAGGTTATACTTTCAATTTAGTCATACACTAAAGGACCACAGACTCCGAATTTCAATTTTGTGGGTTTATTATAAGGCCAAAAATAATTGAATATAAACACACCTCAGCATAAGAGTATATAGATACGTGAAAATCAATACAGAGCCGAGTCTACGAATGTAATTCATTCAGCATAAAAGGCATAAAGTGATTAACTCCAAAATCAGAATACAGCATAGAATGGAAGCTGAGTCCAATTCTCTTTTCATCTGGGAGGGAAACAAAAAATCTCGTTCCCTACAATGCTCTAAATGAGGGTCCTACCAATCTCTCTTTTGTCATATCCCAAAGGTATCAGCACGTGTTGACTTCCTAAGAAGTACTCACATTAAATGGGTCTGATAGCTTAAAGCTATGGCGCTCGCTCTAAGATGCTCCTTCTCCTCTGAAAATAAGCAGAAGACTCCAGAATCTGTCCCTGCGCATCATACAAAAAGACAATGTTCAACCCACAATAGTCACATGATGAACTTTTTCAATTGCGGCGTTTGCAGTAGCTTTCCACAGGAGCTTTAATTAATTTGTTTTCGTCTTCCAGTGGCCTTGGGTTTCAGATAGGCCAGGCACGAAAGGAGTCCTCCCTTCTCGCCTTCCAGACTTCTTCAAAGACCTTCCGGGTATCTCCTTAAATCTAAGAATAGCGAGGCCAAATTCCTGCACCTGCAGTAGGATGAGAACACACTGTCTTTGAGCACAAAATTTAAATAATTTAATTATTTCTTGAGCAACCAAGGAGAAACGAAACTCAAAATAACTTACAGTTTGGGCCTACAATTCAGACAACTTAAACTAAACACAGTATACATTGCACAAGTATAATTTCATCCTGCACATTACACATACAGGAACTGTAAGTGTCTCCAATACACGTAAAATCCTCATTGAATGTGCACACTACACGTTGATGGGTTTCAAGATGTATCCCATTATTCCTTGTCCCAGACTTCCAAACCTGCTTCAAACCTTTCCAAATCCCTTACCAATTTGTTCTCAGAGTCCATCAGCAGCCAGAACCTATAAATCTTGATGTATCTCAGAAATGTTCCTAATGTACTTTATATCCCGACTATTGTCAGGAATATACGTGCAGCACTGTTGAACTTTCAATAATTTACAGACTCCTCCAACTTTTGCTACTAACACATCTAAAACCAAAGGGGATGATGGACGGAGTGTTGAACATTGCAAGCACTCACCCCTAGTCAACTGATCTGGGTTTAATTTATCATCTCTTTAGCTCACTCCGCCACCCTAGTTCAGACATGGCCATATGCAAATCAGTCTGACCCTGTGTCTCATGGGAACAGTCCAGCCCGATCTGCCAACTTCCTGAACTGGAAACAAGCATCCTGGGACAGGTTTCTGGCTAATCAGCTGTCATCAGCCAGGCTAGCTTGAATCCAGTGGCAAAGTGAGGAGGGGACCCACGTCTGGGCATACCCTGACAACTTAGGGCAAACAAAGCAAAACCAAAAGGGGATGATGGATGGAGTGTTGAACATTGCAAGCACTCACCCCCAGTCAAATGATCTAGGTTTAATCCATCATCATTCTTTAGCTCACTCCGCCACCCCATTTCAGACATGGCCATATGCAAATCAGTCTGACCCTGTGCCTCATGGGAACAGTCCAGCCCGAACTGCCAAACCATGTCTTCCCTGGACCAGAACCAAGCATCCTGGGACCGGTTTCTGGCTAATCAGCCGTCATCAGCCAGGCTAGCTTGAATCCAGTGGCAAAGTGAGCAAGGGATCCACGTCTCGGCATACCCTGCCAACTTAGGGCACCTCTAAAGCAAGACGATTTTGAAGAATCATAGCCCTTATCGAAACCATCTTCCCATCAACAAGTAATAGAATTTGGGCTGTATTTATAGAGAGCTTATCCACCACCGTTGCCAACTTTCTAATTTTCACATCGTTCAAAATCACAACCACACTAGGTATCATGGCTCCAAATAAATCCCCAACAATTTCTCCCGCACTTACACCACGTTTTCCTCTGTGAGATCTTTTCCCTTCCAAAGGTCATAAATCATCTACATGGAAGATTTTGGAAATACCACAGCCAAATAACATGTACCATACCACTTCTTAGGCAGTTTCACATAAGCATTTTTTCCACACACAAAATACACATTTGGCACTATCGTCAATTTATCCAATAGCGCCTTTCTAATCGACTCCTCAATCAGGAAAATGTGTTCACAATCACTCTCACCCACAAATATCTTGTCATAATATGTTGACGGGTGTCTAATGCACAGTTTCCCTTTTTGCTTAAAGTCTAAAGCTATTGGACCAGAACTTCCCTTTGCCTTATGATCTAATTCTTCCTGTGTCCATGGAATAACCTTATGTTTCAGATCTGGTCTAAATAAGGTCTGCCTATGCCGATCTTCTATCAGATCTATAAACCTCTTTTCGATGTCAGATAACATGCAGGTCAAATTATGTCTATGGGCATATGATGTATCTAAGGTAATAGTAGGCACAAAATACTTAGACATCCTCTCTACTTCCTTATAGTGATCATATTTATGTAGGTACATAAGCACTGGAACTTCTGAGAGTACCACATCATAATTTGAGAAGTAGTACTCTAAATGTGACTTACTATAAAACATGCTCAACAATACACTACATGTAATGCCATACGTCACAGGTAAATGATGATATTGAATGCCTTCTTCTACTGATGCTGGCAGCTGCATACACACGTAACAGTCTTTCGCTTCCATTGTATCAATGTACTCATACAACAAACAAGCATATGCATTCAGCGTGAAATCACCTTTTGACAAATAAACGTGTAACATCCGACTAGTTTCCCTGATCATCTCTATCTTTTGCGGATGCACCCCCTTCTAAATCTGAGACAGGAGGTGTAAGTGTCACCTGTTCCCCCTTCCTTTCAGTATTTTGAGACTCAACCAAAGATGTAACAATCACCACAGTAAGTACCACAGCAATAAGGGTACCAATTATGCATTTCTGCTTGCGTTTCCAGATTCCATTTTTCAACCATTGATTGGTCTTGAGGCACAAACGAAATCAACAGAAGTCTCTTTTCTTCTTTTCTTTGCCTTATCCTGTTATTTACAATGTCCTTTTACTTCCCTTGTCCATGCAATCGTTGCAATATTCTGTTCAATAGTGCTAAACCTATTGTAGAGATGTAGTAAGCCCTAGCCCTCAGTTCTTCTTCTACTGAAAGTCCCTAATTGTAAATCTTCTTCCACTTGGGTCCAGGTTATCTTCTTTCTAAAGTCTAACAAGTTCTTCTTTCACAGTTCAAGCTTCATCATTAATGATATTAGATCCAAGTACGATAAGAACAAGCTGCAGAATCTCTGCACGAATTTCTCCCACTTCCTGTGCAGTGGGCTGTTGACCAAAAGTAGGGAAAGCAACCTGGTTAAGGATCAAAAATCGCAAACAACTCAGCCATGGTGGATCAGGGACTGTCAGTGTTAGGACTCCGAAAGCCTCAACTCCAGGTACCAGCAACTGAATATCAATTGATAGGGTCTCCCCTCCGTAACTCACTCAACCCGGAACTGTTTGGTCTCTACATCTGCAGCCTGGTATGTCCACTCATGAGATGCGTACTTTTGAGATGGTGCCCTCTCTCTTCTGGATCGTCTTAGACCATCCGGTCTCGCTTCGGTTTCATATTGATCTGATTCAGACGTTTCAGGAACTGGAGCGAGATTTATCTCAGATGCAAGCCTCATGTTTAGCCTTTCTTTTCTTGTCGGCCACTTTTCTGCTTCAGCACCTGCTCTCCTCTCTTCCTTTCGATCTGATCCTTCTGCAGCAGGCCGCACACTCTGATCTTGTTCAAAGGTCACTTCTGCAATCTCGTCTATTTCAGGTTCTGAACTCAACTCTGGAACAGCTTGATCTCTTCTTTCTTGCTCAGTTGATTGTTCAGCCTCATCAATAATGCTCACAACCTGACCTGATCCTTCATTGTCTACTGCATTCTCAGTCGCTCTTCTTGGAACAAGGGGAGTCGTTTCCCCCACAGGCTCTGGAACTTGATGAGTATGAGAAGCGTGAATCCAGTTTGGTAATCCTCCACACTTCACAGCTGTACTTGTGACCAAAATCACCTGGTATGGTCCTCGCCAGCGAGCATCAAGGTAGCTCTTCCTCACACGCTTTCAGACCAGCACCCAGTCACCAGGTTTAAGATCATGCAGCAGGTCTCTTGAGGTGGATGCAGTCGCAGCCTCGACCTGGTGAGACACATAATTAACTACATCAGCCAGTCCCCTACAATAATCCAATACTAAATCGTCTGTGATGTTTATCAATGCTGTAGCTGGCACCGTAGGCAATCGCATAGCTCTTTCCAGCAATATCTCATGGGGAGAGAGCCCTGTCCTTCTATCAGGAGTACTACGTAGACTCATCAACACCAATGGCAGCGCATCTGGCCATTTCAATGAGGTTGACGAACAAACTTTTGACACCCTCATCTTGATTGTGCCATTTATCTGCTCTACAAGACCAGAAGCCTCAGACCTGTAACAACATTGCAATCTCTGATCAATATTCAAAGCTGTACACAACAATTTAATGATTTCATTATGGAAGTGTGTTCCCCTATCTGTCTCCACTGAAGTCGGAAATCCGAAACGCGGTATCAGTTCCCTTAAGAGCAGTTTTGCCACTGTGAGACTGTCACATCGTCTAGTTGGATATGCCTCAACACAACGTGAAAAGATACACACCACCACCAAAACATATCTTAGCCTATTACACCTCAGCATCTCAATAAAGTCTAATTGTATCCTATTGAAAGGACCTCCTGATCTTCCAATATGACTCATCACAACCACAGTTCTCTTTCCAACATTCATTTGTTGATAAGTAACACACCTGTGACATACTGCTTCAGCACTCACGTGAAATCGTGGGTTAAACAAAGTTTGCCGAAACACTCACACCATGGCATCTCTCCCAAGATGAACTGCTCCGTGAATCTACCTTGCCAGTGGGCTCAATAAACAATTGGGTAGTACTGCTCTGTCATCTGTTGACACCCAAATGTCATCTTCTCTCCTTTTGCAGCCTGCTCTAACCCATGATGCAGCTTCCTCCTCTGAGACCTCATCCTGCAGCCGCTTCACTTCATCCCAAGTATCGGTTACAGCTAACATCATGCTGAGCTCGGTCTCTTCTGTGCTCTCTCCTACATATTCTCCATTGAAAACACAAACATGTATAGCACAAAAACGAGCTACTTCATTAGCATAGTTATTTCCTTTTGTAACAAAATCCTCTCCCCTCCCATGGGCTGCACATTTTACAACTACAATCTCTTTAGGTTTCTGCAAAGCTTCCAACTATTGGCGCACAAATTCTCCATTACGGATTGGGGATCCTGAGGACGTCAAAAATCCCCTCTGTGACCATAACTGCCCACAATCATGAACCACTCCAAACCCATATTGACTGTCCGTATAGATAGTCACTCGAACTCCATTCGAGATGGTACAAGCACATATCAGAGCAATAATTTCGGCCACCTGAGCTGAGTATACACTTTGCAAACAGGCAGCTTCCACCACCCCCAAGATGGTGCACACAGCAAACGCTGCGCTCAAACACCCTTCATTGTCTCTTAAACATGAACCATCAACAAAAAGGATCAAATCAGATTCAGGCAGAGGTTCATCAACAATGTCAGGTCTGGCTTTGGTAGATAGTTCAGTAACATCTAAGCAGTCATGCTCTTCACAATCCTCTTCTTCCTCTTGCGGAATAGGTAACAATGTGGCAGGATTCAAGGTGGTACAGCTTCTCAGTGTAACATTTTCAGAAGACAATATAACCTGCTTATACTTTGTAAGTCTGTTATTCATTAGATACTGTGTCTTTTTTCTTTTCATTAACAATTCTACTGAATGTGGCACATAAACGAAGTGGATGACCCATCACTATGCTTTCACAACTCTCCATGCTGACACCTGTTGCAGCAATGGATTTGAGACATCCGGACAACGCAGAAGCTACTGGGTCTAGTGTAGCTGAAAAGTAGGCTACTGGCCTACGGGCACCTCCATGTGTCTGTACAAGGACTGCTAACGCACATCCCTCCTTCTCACAGCAAAAGAGCGAAAACGCTTTGTTATAGTCTGGCATTCTCAGAGCTGGAGCGCGACATAGGTTCTCTCTCAGCTCAATGAAGGCTCTCAAGCAATCATTATCCTATGGTACCGGATCACTAATGTCCTTTCGAGTCAATCTAAATAGTGGCTTTGCTTGCAAGGAAATATTTGGGATCCACTGTCGAAAATAGCCGACCATTCCTAAAAACATGCAGACTTCTTTTTGTGTTTTCGGAGTTCCCATTTACAGAATCGTCTCTATGCGATCTGGTGACACTCTTCATTTTCCCTTCTCAATCCGGTGACCTAGATACTGAACTTCAGTCAGTCAATACTGAAGTTTGTTTGGGGACACTTTGTGTCCATTCTCTGCCACATGATTCAACAAAGCCACAGTATCGATCTTACAAGCATCTTCAGTCTCTGAAGCGACCAAAAGGTCATCAATGTACTGAACTAGGACTGACCTCTGAGGCATCACCAGCCCTTCAATATTCTTTTTCAGACTCTGACTAAAGGTAGAGCGGCTTTCTGTATACCCTTGAGGGATATGACACCACATTAACACACGATCATCCATCCTAAATGCAAATAAAAACTGGCTGTCTTCATGCAACGGTATGGAGAAAAATGCCTGACATAAATCTATGACTGTAAACCATTCGGCCTCACATGGTATCTGAAATATTATAATAGCTGGATTTGGTACCACAGGACAACATGGGATCACAATTTCCTTGACCCTGTGCAAATCCTGCACTATTCTGTACTTGCCACTAGGCTTCTGTAGTCCCATTATAGGTGAGTTGCAGGGACTTCCTCTGATCTCTTTGAAAATGCCCTGTGCAATCCTAGACTCGTTCACAGGTCTTATTCCAGCCACAGTTTCTGGAGTTAATTTATACTGCGGAGTTCGTGGAAATTCAGCATTTGGTTAGATCTGTATCCTAACAGGTTCAACCCCTCGAATCAATCCTATCTCCTCAGCTCTGAAATTCCACACTTTCGGAGAAACTGAGTCTCTCAAGTCATGTGGTAACTCCTCTGTCATGAGAACCCCGAATATTTCTGCACACAAGTTCATATTGGCCATTTTAAAATCTGCATCATCATCACAGGTTTGCAACTCCACACCTCTCGGAGTGCAAGAGATGGTACAATTTGCTTACATAAAAGGTCTCGCCCCAATAGACAGACTGGGCTTGAATTGCACACTACAAATTGTTGTCTGTCTTGGAATGGTCCTATTCTCACAGGTAACTCGTTTGTCAACGGGTTAGTCATTCTCTGATTGGTAACTCCCACTACTTGGATCGATTCTCCTGAAATAAATACATTTGGAACCACTTCCGTTCTTACTGTGGAGCGCGCAGCTCCAGTGTCTAATAAAAAGGTAACAGGATTTCCATTCACCTCTGCATCTACAAACGGTCCACTCTGATCTACTTCTAAGGCCGCACCCAAAGTGCATTCTTCCTGCACACCCCTCTGACACTCATGAGGATCTTGAGTTCGGTCAAATTTGTCTTGGATTTCAAAATATGGCATTTGATGATACACCTGATTATTTGTAGGTATTTTTGGAGGCTGAGGTATCTGCATTTGCGGCTCATATCCTCCCCCATACATGGACCTAGGTCTAGTCACGATGTTCAAAGTCTCAGGCATCTGTCCCTCTCCCTCATGCTGTATTTGATTTGCTGGATTCAATCGACACTCGCGCTTCCTATGCCCGATTGTATGACAAAAATGACAAGCAGTGACCTCCTTTTGATTCGCTACCCAATCATCTCCTGTACCTGCATCCATTCCCCTTCCGCTTCCCTGTTCAGGTTGGGTTATCATTTGTTGACCCATTCCTCTGCCATTTCCTCTACCTCGACCCATCGCTCCTCTAACTCCTTGCATCAGATCGGGCCTTTAGGCATTGCTCAACTGCACCAACATCAGCTTATCTTTCACTTTCTTTTGTGCCGATTCTACCTGATCACTACAGTATTTAGCATAACGCAGAATTTCGTCAACTGACTTATTCTGCCAACATATCAAGTGTATCTGTATCATCAAGCTAATATCAGATTTTAGTCCCAGCACAAACTTTGAGACAAACTGTCCCATATCTTTCGGCTCAATTGTGTCCAATCCACTATGCTGTTTAAAAGCCACTAACAGTTGCTCATAATAGTCCTGTACCGACTCTTTAGGATCTTGAGTAGTGCGATCGATTTTAAGCCAATCAACAGTTTGAGGAGCTACCTTGGATTGTAACCAGGTAATCACTTGCTCGTATTTCTTCATTACCTTGGGTGAAGGACCATGATTCACTGGATCTCTAGCTGGTTCTGAATCGGGCCAATCAATGGCGACTTTACATGCAGTCCACAAATCACCTCGAACCACTATTTCAAACAAGGTATTCAGATCAATCCATAACACCTTTGAAATCTTGGCAAATCGGTCTAATTGTTTATACCAGTCGGCAGCTTTTTCCCTCAGCCGAGGAAAATCATTAGTGAATGCTGCCAAATCACTCCTGCTCCATGGCACATGTACATACCCCCCATTTTGTACTTCTCTCAGAGGGAAATTTCTAGGGGTGGGCAAAATTTGCATAGTCGCGCTACGCAAAGATCCGTGAAATGGTAAAAAATCTCCGCGAGCACGCAGAAATTTTGCGAACACGCGGAATTGCTTTTTCCACCCGTAAGCGATGCTTTTATCCTGTTCACGAATGCTGTTTGTGTGCTCCGGGGGAAATATCTCGCGAACGCGCATTTTGAAAGTACGAACAAGCAAAAAATTCCACGAAGCAGCGGATCACGGAATTTTTGGCAATTCCCCGTTTTCCGTGGAACGCGAAATTACCCAAATTACCCAAATTCCGTGAGCGGAATGGAATTTACCACCCAGGCCTTGAAATTTCCTGTTGTTCCCATCCCTTCACCCGGAGCCGGATTATCTCCTATCGCTTTCTTGGCGCTTTTCTTTTTGGCCCACCTTTCTTCCCATCTGTCTAATTCTTTCCACGCTCGCATCCCTACCACCAATTCTTTAATTTGTGCTTTTAATCTTGTTGTTCGCTTCTCTTCCAAATCCTTATCTGTATAATTCAATCTGCAGAGTCCCTGCATCATTTTGGTTTTCGTCAGTTCCACCTCATACCTTTGTACCAACTGTGACAAGGCATCATGAGCTCGCTTTGCCTTTCTAGTACCATCCTTAGCTACAAATAACAGTTCACTTGGGTCGTATGTCTCAATTCTGTCCAATGGCAGATTCCCTTCAATCACCTCATCTATTTCTGCTTTTAATCTCACCACATCTAACAATGGTGCCTTTAATGCAACCTGTAACACCTTCTGATCCCTTTCACTTCCCAACAATTCCTCCCTGTCACAAATTTGTGTTCTCTTTGGACCCCCACTTTCCTCCATTCTCCCAACCGGGCGATTTTCTCTCTCAACACTTGAACTTCTCCAATGATTACCTGCACACACAACTTGTGGCCCAAACAGTACCCTAGCTGCTTCACATTTCATTTCTATTTCATCTCTCTGTATTATTGACACCCTCACCGGTGGAACCCCCATTCTCAATGGATCAGCTGTAACTGGCAGGGGAGTACTTGCTTCCACTGGTATCTGAGCCATGCCCGTTCCACTCATTACAATGCTCCCTCCAGATATAGTCTCTTCCTCTTCTCCTATTTGCTGTTGACTTCCACCTGTTCTCTCTCTGGGGTTCTATATTGAAACCACCGGTCCAATAGTAACAGGAACTGAAAGAGCTCCTGGTGACCGCATGTTACACACAGTTTCATTTGGCTCATGATCTGCGTACTCTATCCCTCCTGGAATTCGTGTTCTCACTGAAATCCTCCCTCTTACTCCGGTGGTCTGATCCTCTGAACCCATTCGTCCCACTCCTGACGTTTCCTCTGTTTGCTGTGTCTGCTCCGGCTCCAACCTAGAGTCACAAGGTGGAGGACGTTCTGCTAGCAGTCTATCAAGAAAACTGTTATCTGTATCACTTTCCTCTTCTGTCTTACTTTTTCCTCCCGACCCTCCTTCTAACAACCTGAATGGATACAATCATTCTCCCTCTATGGTGTCTACTCTCCATCTCTTCAACTGTGCATCCCATCTGGTATCCTGATATGCCTTCATTGTTTTCTTCATTCTTCCCTGTGAAGCTTCTCTTCTCTTCGCTATTGCTGCTCTCATCCATGCATAATTCCTCAAATTGTGTTGGTCTTGGCGGAGGTTTCAGAGAAGCCATCACTCCCTGCAGCTGATACAACACCGCCATACGAAATGATCCATAACGAGGGAAAGCCAATTCTCCCTCTTTCTCAATAATTTTATGCCACTTTTGAAGCCACACTATAGTATGTAGTCCTACATTTGTTGCCATATAATGTGTCGGGGTGTCCTCTGGCAGCGCTTCTTCCCCTACTCGAGACACCACCCCTGTATCGCCTCTACACAAATCTCACAACACCTTAAAACAACTCATCGTGAAAATCAATTATTTGCAACCCAAGTTTCAATATTCGACTTCGGATGAACTTCCACAAATCCCAGTGCGGCGCACACTGATGTCACTGCTCACTCCTTGCAGCGGCTCACCCGCCTTTACAATTTCACCTCGTACACTCGCTCACACATTTGCACTACTAATACCTATATATCCAAAGGTTATTAAACCAAGTAACTGCTCCTAACACAGTCACAATAACTTACAGTTACATAAAACCAGTAATTGCCCGTCCACTAAAAGATTGATAGAATACTCTTATGAGAACATTCGCCCGCTGTGACCCCTGACCTGCGTTGATCACTCAATCACCGTAGTCCACCCCGGTACCTGAGGCTTTCTCCGCGGCATCCTCCTGCATTCACACAAAGTTCCCCATAACAAGTGAATCGTCGATAGCGCTTCACGACACCCACAATATTGATCAGAAAATTACAAATACAAAACTATCCCGGGATCTTGAACTTCTCTTGAGTCCACTAACCAAACTTCCTGATCCGCACGTGTCCGGACCAGTAAACCGATAAACCCACAATCACTCAACTTGCATCCCAACTTCGCAAGACATCACACAATTAATGAATCACCGCAATCTACCACACCACACAGATTCATACTCACGCTACCACTGTTTCCGCCGCGCTGTCAACATCCGCCAACCTCCATCAACTTTGCCGTCTTCTGCTCCATCCAAAGTTCTATTATTCTTCCGATCCTACTCTAATTTCTCCTTTTTGCCCTCACTTTTAGAAGCAAACCATCCTCTGCTACCATTTGATTACACCAAATTGTACTCCCTGCTTTTTCTACTAAAGTTAAGACTGATGGTCTTTTATTTGCTTGCTAAAATTGGTGGAGGGAGTAAAACAATTCAAGGTTATACTTTCAATTCAATTTAGTCATACTCTAAAGGACCACAGACTCCGAATTTCAATTTTGTGGGTTTATTTTAAGGCCAAAAATGATTGAATATAAACACACCTCAGTATAAGAGCATATAGATACATGAAAATCAATACAGAGCCGAGTCTACGAATGTAATTCAATCGGCATAAAAGGCATGAAGTGATGAACTCCAAAATCAGAATACAGCATAGAATAGAAGCTGAGTCCAATTCTCTTTTCATCTGGGAGGGAAAAAAAATCTCTTTCCCTACAATGCTCTAAATGAGGGTCCTTCCAATCTCTCTTTTGTCATATTCCAAAGGTATCAGCACGTGTTGACTTCCTAAGAAGTACTCACGTTAAATGGGTCTGATAGCTTAAAGCTATGGAGCTCGCTCTAAGATGCTCCTTCTCCTCCGAAAATAAGCAGAAGACTCCAGAATCTGTCCCTGCGCATCATGCAACCCACAATAGTCACATGATGAACTTTTTCAATTGCAGCGTTTTCAGTAGCTTTCCACAGGAGCTTTAATTAATTTTTCTTCATCTTCCAGTGGCCATGGGTTTCAGATAGGCCAGGCACGAAAGGAGTCCTCCCTTCTCTCCCTCCAGACTTCTTCAAAGACATTCCGGGTATCTCCTTAAATCTAAGAATAACGAGGCCGAATTCCTGCACCTGCAGTAGGATGAGAACACACTGTCTTCGAGCCCAAAAAGGATTCATTTAATTATTTCTTGAGCAACCAAGGAGAAACGAAACTCAAAACAACTTACAGTTTGGGCCTACAATTTAGGCAATTTAAACTAAACACAGTATACACTGCACAAGTATAATTTCATCCTGCACATTACACATTCACAAATTATAAGTGTCTCTAATACATGTAAAATCCTACTTGGATGTGCACACTACAATTTTAGTGATACTATAACGTGAATAAATGCATCTTAATAATTATGAAGCACTGCAAACGACAAAATACATGTGAGTACGTTTCAACCATGAGTATAGTGCACCCATACAATTTAGAGTGCTGTAAGCGCTCTATCAATACGATTCATCTCTGTGCTTTGAATATGACGCAGCACGATGCAGCTAAATGGCTTGCGGTGCCGTACTGCATCATTTTCTTGTAGATAAGTCCCTAACTTAGCAAGACATGCGGCTGAAGAAAACTGCTAAGCTTCATTGCATGGAAATTCGGGTCAGGAAACCTGCCGCCTTTGCATGGAGCCAATTTTCCTGATTTGACTAAACTTTGTGGCAAACTCTTAATTTTATTATCTCCCATACTCCTTCAGAACCTTAGCAAATTTTTTACTTTTGTTGTGGGCATAGCCCACTGCTATGTGTTCATTTGGCTGAGCAATCTGAGCTTGTAAACTTTGGAGGCATCAACCTATCGCAGAGGTTCCTTCGATATCAAAGTGTGAATGTTCGGAGGCACTTTATTTACCATAAGCAGTAAAAGTTTGTCCTTGTGTCCTCAGAGAACGCCTCTGGGACCTATGTACCTAATGGGACTAACTTGCGAGTACAGCAGGTGCTGTGTGTCACATTATAAAATTACCAATGTGTAAAGGAATCATTTGCTACTGGTTGTTTTTCACTTTACCGAGCATGCCAACATTTCAGAAAATCTCAGTGACTTGCAACAACCACAGACTGGAGGAGCCTGGCCTGATGATAATTTCAACTGACAGTTTAGGTCACTGCGCAATTAATTTATAATAAAAACTCATCAGGGTCTACAGGAATCTCACTAATCAGAGTAGAATGAGTTGGCAAGGAATAAGAGATTTTATTTCAAATGTTTAAAAGATGCAAATGTGGGCTGGAAGTGAAACTGAAGCAAGCACAAGAAAAATGGTTTATAAGACAGCTTCCCTCCGCTGAAAAACTAGAGTGAGTGTGGAAATGTTTCATCTATCTTTAATCTAATACAAACAATTTAGCACGGATAAAAAAACATCACTTGCAGGTTACTATATTTGAAAGCCATGCAGTAAACAATTTAGATGTGCAAAAACACAATCTAACTATAAACAGAACTTGTAGTAATAAAGTGAAAAATAGTCGACAGGCTATAGAATAGAGAGATATGGATGTGACGAAAAACAGAATGCACAGAATAGATATATATATAATAATATAGACCATATCTTAAATAAACGTTTTATCTGAACACAATCACAAATATAAATGTGTGACTAAATTGTGGATTAAACCAAAGGCACATGCTTTGGAAATTTCAAACTTGCAGAAAATGCAGCAGACAATGCATTTATGTCAAGCAAGGTATAGAACTAGAGCAATGCACAAACCTCTTTTCGCAAAAATAGAGAAAAAAAGAGAGCGGTAATATTATGAAAAATTGCACAATAAAGGATAAAATGCTCTACATACTTTTAAACACAGAAATGGGCAAAAATCAAAAGGCACCGTTTGTCAGTAATGAGAAACCTCCCAATAATTATTTCAAGGCTTGAAGGCTTCAAGTCAGAAAAATGAGTTTTTAAGCTCTGAACAGTTGTGACTTTGATTCACTTGGTGAATTTTAGGCAGGCTACATTAATATAATCTAGCTGTCTGCACTGGTGTCCCAGCTGAGTATTAAACCAGCCTCATCAATCCTCTATCTGCTGCCACAAGAATATTCCCAGTTATCTCATGTTAATGTTACTTCATAGAGTATTCAGCTTTAACTAGGGGGACCTGATTCCCACAGGCAACTTACACCTTTGAGTAAGTTTACACTTTTGAGTAAGTTTACTTCTTGTTTGTATTCACAAACTGCACTTTTGTAATAGCTTATAATTTTGTAGTAACTTAGGGGCAGATTTACAAGCCCCTTGTGACACTTTTGCACCGCTGTTGCATCACTCTTTGTTACACAGCAGCAGTGTAAACAATGCGCCATGTCGTGGCTCATTTACAACATGACGCATCTAGGGAGATGCACCACCTTGTAAAGCCCAGCACCACATTAAACCTGCAACAAGATTTCACTGCGCCACTTCTAGGATGCCACTGTGTCAAACCCCTATGCCTGCTTGGGGCAGGTTTAAGGAGTGACACAGTGTATTAAGTATAGGTCTCCCCGTGAATTGCTGGAGTTGCGTCGTGCTTGCGACACAGCTCCAGCAATGCATGACTATTGCGCTGACAGATGCATCAGAATTTCTGATGCATCTGTCCTTGAGCCATGGTGCACTGTATTGTAAATGCGAAGCATCCATGGTGGCGCATGGGTTTTGCACACAGGTGCAGGGAAACCTACGCATCTATGCCGATGCAACAGTTTCTTGTAAATAAACCCCTTACAGTTTTGTAGTAAGTCAGCTCTAAAAGTGGCCAACCACTGGCACTGCAACACCCTATCATACAAACTAATGGAGGTAAGAGCCAACTATAAATGTGTAAGTTACTACAAATAAACAGTAGTAGCACTGTAGTACTACAAAATGTACTACAAAGCGCAGTTTGTGAATCTGATCACATTGTCTAAAACCTGCTTATATGTCAGTTCTACATGTGTTGTTTGGCCAGTTTACAGTGAGTATAAATAATTAATGGTATAGATGACCAATGACCAATGATTGGTGATATCTGCCCCGGAGAACAGAGACTGAACTTGGAAGGGGATTTTAAAATAGCCCATGCTTTAAATTTGCAATATTGTCCTGAGCTGCTGACATCATTAAGCACAGTGTAAGCAAAAATTGTTACGCATTGCACTTTTATACTTATAAAGTTATTTTCATTATAACTAAGTTAAGGTTGTCAAACATTGCGAAATCAACCTACATGTAACTTCAGGTCTGTAAGAACTAAGACTATCTATGCTGTTTCCATAAAAACAAATGGAGGCAAATGTTGATGTGCCCTATTCTTAAAGTAATATTTGATAAATATGCCATATACAAATCAATATTATGTCATACTCTTTGTGGGGTGTTAGCCCACATGCTAATTAGGTCATTAAGCGCTGGAGAAACACCTCATTTAATAGTTTTACGAACTTCCTCTGCAGTACAAAAGATTTCTAATTCTCTTTTAGGGTAAACCCTTAATCTCATCTCACCAGTTCTCAGCAAGCTTTGGCCTGGCAATGGAGGTTACCATGACTAAGACTAACATGTAGAGTGTTTCAGATCTCTCTTAGTCAGATCCAGACCAAAATGCAGTGCTTTTGGCCTATATTAGACACAGAAACTGAGCTGATTATATTATTCATCCAGTCTTTGCTGTTCTGTTTCCGTCTAGGCCCAGGGTAGAGGTTCTATTGTCCTGCAGCTATTAGCATCTTGGTTCAAAATGAAACCCAGATAAGGAGTCTGAATTAGGAAATGACATTTATTTACAATGTACATAAGGAGTTGGTTATGCCTGAGTTCATAAGTATCAACAAATTTACTCACTACTTGACTTTTAAATGCTGAGTTTATGCACATCCCTAAACCTGTATTTCCTTGCGACCCTGCCACATTTGGAAAAAATCCAATTTGTAGGTTACCTGTTTCTATGATGAATTCCTTTCTTTGCCCCCTGCATCCCAACTCAAATGTGCTTTTCTTCAGCCTGGACCACCTTCCTAAAAATACAAGGTGGTACTTTTGAGCAGCCCTGGACAAACCCCTCCATGTTTGTTGTTGCTTAGCAGAATAGACTTCAGTACATTAGTGACTCTGGGGCATATTTACAACAGATGGCGATAAATATTGCAAAGCGCACTTAGCGCTTTTATATTTATCGCCGTCTATCGCTGGAATTCATCGCCATGCTTGCGCTGTATTTTCAACGCATAGCGCAATGGCGATATGAATTCCAGCGATAGGGGGGTAATCGCCATTTTGCAGGGAACATCGCTGGTTTTCCAGCGATGTTCCCTGCAAAAAAGCAATATAATTGTTGATACGACCATGTGGCCGTAACACAAGAATCCACCCACCATGTTAGGTATGGGTTAGTCATGATTTTAGCAGACGTTAGTTTTTGGTGAAAACAGCAGTTTTCGCCCAAAACTAATGTCTGCTAAAATGCGTGGGTCAACTTGTAAATATTGTGATGTGCACATCAGCGATATTTACAAGGTTGTACTGCCCAGTGATGCTCACTTTACATCTCATTAGAGATGGAAAGCGAGGCGTCGGAAACAAAAGGGTGCTAACATGCACTAATGCATGTTAACACCCTCTTGTAAATAGGGCGATATTTTTATCTCTGCTTTTTTGGCTTTAAAAGCCAAAAAGCAGAGATATGGCCCTTGTAACTATGCCCCTCTGTTTGGCCCACTGATCTCTGGTTCACTACACGTTGGCGAAGAAGAGGTTGGCAGGTGTGAAGTATTGAGAAAGATTATTTTCTGAATCTAAGAAAGGAGTCAGTGTATGGGGTAAAAAACACCTTTCAAGTGAGTAAGCCACTTCTACTGTTTTGGCAAGGCTATGATCACTGATTGGCAGGAGGGTCAGAAATTCCAGATCTTAATATTATTTGTCCTCATGTTTTGGATTATAAATGGTGTATTATTAACCATTTAATCAGAGCCAATGAGCCCCCATGGGTGTTCCATTTCTTTTCCTAAAGCATTATAACCAATGGGTAAATATAGCAGTAATCAACATGGTTTATGATTAAAAAAAGAAAGAAAGAAGGCAAATATTTATTTCATGACCTGCTGAAAGGATAAGGAAAGACTGACTGAGTGAAGGGTGGTAACCTCCATCCATGCCGGTCATCTATTCAACAAAAATAGTGCAAAATAATCCTATGTTTCTCAGGACTGACTACAGTATGTACCCATGATACTGACACAAAGGACAGCCCTTTTGTATACATCTTAAGACTTACAGAATGCTGGTGAAGACTTCATTATTGTTAAAGTAGCCAAAACGTTGTCCCAGGGATTTGTATAACAGGAACTTCTATGATGTACTTTATATAATTGAACATATTACATCACTGATGACATCTGAAATCCACAGTGGTGTAAGTTATACTTATAATATACAAAAAATACTGTGGGTCTGAGGTTCAGAATGAGTAAACACACTGATAGGGCAGAGAAAGTAAGAGGGAACCAAAGTAATTGTGTGAAACCTCCAATGAGGTTTAAGTTCCCATCACCCACCGAAGGTGGTTAATCATCATCTGGGAACTATGGACATTCCCAAAAGTACCAACCACTATGGTGATTGTGAAGGTACCCTGGTTGTCCCAGGCATCCGTGCAAAATTATTACAAACGGTAGGGTGACTGTCAGGTCTTTGACCAAAGACCTGACAGTTATTTGTTTATGCTGTCTATACATTGTTTTTAAGTGGCACCAAGAGAGCGCCAGAATAAAATATATAGTGTCTTGGTAGTCATTTTTAATATCACATTTTGTTTTACTACACTTTTTTGCACTGCAACCATCACCCTACTGTTTGTAATAATTTTGCACGGATGCCTGGGACAACCAGGGTACCATCACAATCACCATAGTGGTTGGTACTCTTGGGAATGTCCATAGTTCCCAGATGATGATTAACCACCTTCGGTGGGTGATGGGAACTTAAACCTCATTGGAGGTTTCACACAATTACTTTGGTTCCCTCTTACTTTCTCTGCCCTATCAGTGTGTGTACTCATTCTGAACCTCAGACCCACAGTATTTTTTGTATATTGTAGTTTGACTTGGGGATTTCATACTGTGCAGGTCTCTAAACATATCCCTTGGACCCTCCTTTGTACGGTAATTTTGTTTGTAAGTTATACTTATGTCACTTACGTATAACTGGTGAATTTCAGTGTTTTTTGTTTGTTTACAACAGTAGTATTTTATTATTAGGAGACCTATGTAGAACACTTTAACCTTTGCTTTTTTCAGTGAATGTTTAAGATTATTTTAATGTAAGTTGCAATTTTACTACCTTATTTACATATAACTCCACTCTAACCTTTGTTTTGTCTGCAATATATATACATGTGTATATATATATATATATATATATACATACACATATGCGGACACACACACATACACATTCACTGAAAAAAACAAAGGTAAAAGGATATTGCAGTTAAAACATAATGTTTTAAACTACAAAGACCACTGAAACTCAACAGTTATAGTTATCTCAATTAACTATATTTTGTACTCTAAAGTAACTATAACTCACACCCCCGCCATGCAGAGTGTTGTTATTAAAGATGTTATTTCAGATGTAACTAAGGATGCCGTTAATGTAGTCATTGAACATGTCATGACGGATTAAATATGTGATGGGCCCCGCTCGACAGATCACCCGAAATTTTCCAGGAAGGAGCTGAGGTTGCTGAGACTTTTTGGGGGAAAGTTTGGAGACGATTTGTCAAACAGCGGTAAGGTTATTTGACAATTCAAAAATCTATTTCCTATGGAAACGTGATCTTAACTTTAATTGCCAAGTATATATGTGCCTTCACAACTCCTACTAAAAGAGCAAAGTTGAGCACTCCCGGTAAGCAAGAAAATAATTTATTGATTATTCCAGTAGCGGCCCGTGGAGGGAGTTCGGTGGGGCAGTGAGGCGGGGCGGGGGAGGGGCAGGGTGGGGAAATGTAAACACCGGAATATGGATGAACGGAGGTAAGTACACATTTAAATAAATAAAACGAATTTCGTTGCGCGCCCTGCGAACTCCCTCCACAGGCCGCTACTGGATTATTCACAGCACGGTGTCCATCCTGACGCCTTTTGGCTGGTCCCAGCCTTTCTCAAAGTCATGTTCTCATTGAATTTTTTCAAATTTAAAGGTACAGCACATATAGACATAAAAGAAACAACATCCGTTGCTGGCATGTCCCCATCATTATGCATGCTGTCTATTAAACTGGCTCTATACATGTTCATGTCCAAATCATTTTTATATTTTTAAATTGATACTCTTTTATAATTTTTACAAATAATTAATTTATATGAAAACTAGTCAACTTAACATTATAATTTCCTATATTTTATACTTGGATCCGAGAGGCAGTTTGGAAGCATATAAATATATTGTAATTTAGGAGCACTCTAAATGAGAAGCTTGATATTTCAGAAGATGTGAATGTCTGTGAGTGGTATCATAAGCATGTTTGTCAATTATTAATGGAGCAAGGCGCTCATCATCAGGGCTCATCCTGTTTCTCTAGCACCAGGGATGTATTAGAAAATGGGATGTATTTTCTTCTTTCAGCTGTACCTAAAATTCATGATTCCATTATGCACTGCACGTTTGCATTCACTATTAATGGATTCTTTTCAGTGACTTGAAATAAAGCATTTGAAGCACTCAATTTCCACATATCTTATAACAGCTGCTGTAAATGAAACATAACAACTTCAATAATACTTACTAAAAATGTTATATCTCAACTGAAAGTCATTGCTTCGATTTATATGTATGCACTTGACACGCGGCTGACTCATGCTCTGTGTGCATCTGAATGATGTCTGTAGGAGACACAACTGTTTTTGCACAAATCTTGCAATCACATCCAGCATGCGTTGATTAACTTGGTGTGACTTTACCTGTCAATGGCATTAAGATTAGCTGAGAATTGTAGCATTTTAATTGACTAAAAATGGAAAGAACTTGACATTAGTAGAGTATTATTTTTTGCATGAAATTTATGGAAGCTAAGTGCATATCGCTCACCAAGGAAAATGGGAAAGCACTTTACATGACAGCACATCTCTCAAGCGGGGGACTTAAGGAGTTCTCCTTAATCTGCTTTAAATAAGGAGGTGGGGGAGGGGTTCCAGAAGTCACACTCTCTCTCCAGACTGTAACACGGGCTACATAAAGTTGTCCTCCTGAAAAATAGCTCCAAATAGAAATGGAAGGAAAAAAGATAAATGCACTGCACACCCTCTGAATAAAAGACATAGCAAAGTGAATCGTCCTTGGATGCAAGACGTAATGCACCATTCCCTTCCAGATTTGGACCACTAGCCCAGAGCCTCCCCCATGTTTCTCTCAATGATGCCACATCTTAAGGCTACCTGACATAATCCATAAGGTTTGACTTGAAAAAGTTCTTATGCACTTCTGAAATCCTTTTAAATCATCTACAGCTGTGCTTTTTCAATGTGGGTATTCCCACATTAGGACAGCACAGAGGATACCACTCCTATGCTTCAGACATCTAATGCCTCAAAGACTGCCTGCATATCATACAGAGCGGGATGTCCAGTGCCTACCTGAACCAAGAAATAATTCACCTCATTTGCCTAGAAGAGCAAACAAGAAACAGTTCAAACCCGGCTCAAAGACATGAACCTTGATGGCTTCGCAACCCAACTTTCATCGAATGTCAAGTCACTTGGATTCACCCCGGACACCAGCCTCGCATTCCCTCTAAAATCAAGACAACCTAGTACCAGATCTCTCTTCTAAAGAAAGTGAAACCATGTCTTCCAGACATGGTTTCACTTTTTAAGAACTTCTGTGAAAGCTCTCATACTCTCCCATCAGGATGGCAGTAAAACCCTGTTCCATGGCCTCTCAAACTCCACACTCAGAACATTGCAGAACAATAAAAATTAAAAATTCACTATCTCTGGTTGCCCTTAACCTGCTCTGATGATTTTGGTGTCTTTTCGCTCAATAAAATGTTCTCTGTTTTTGTAAATTGGTTTGGGACTTTTATTGAGCTGTGTTCTTTTATCTAAAATTGTTGCCACTGCTTAAACTTAGCACACACTTTTCTGGGTGCCATAGATATCAGAGTTTGAGCAGCGATTCTCTCACAACTGTGTTTTAACCACACCAGAGTGGGTTTATTGAGCTGGAAGGCATCCCTCCTCCCACATTAATAACAACATTTATGACACTGGTGGAAAGCTATAGTTGGGTGCGCAGTCAGCCACATATGGCTACTTTGATCTTGAGGGACTAAGGGACCAGTTGTCTGGTACCTTAGGTGTAATGACTAACGACCTAGTCTATGTTCCCATAAATACATTGGGCCCTAGTACTTTGTCCCTACCTGTTTACTGGGAACACATATTCACTCAAGAGTACACTTGTACACTTTCTAAATCCCTGGAGTAAAAAGCTAGACGTGTTCTAAAGGCACAACCAGTTCACTTCTGATTAAGGTAGATAGTGGAAAATTGGATCTTTACATCAATAGCGCAAATTGTAATGTCTTAAATGTAAGATGGACCATTGGCAGGTCTTCTATGACAGGTACAGCAGTGATCTCAACTTGTCTCCTGCAGAATGGTGCTTGTTCAGGTGTTGCATATTGGCCCTACAGACCACTGTCTAGTCACTTCTTCTAGCCTTTCCTCTATATATGTTTCTGAGTGTGAATATGTTGAATCTTTTTGGTTTGTAAGAGGATCTGAGTCATCTCATCTCTTTATTGTATCTATATCAGCATCTTTAAGTGACTCCAAGAATCCTTCTAGCCGTCTTGGTTCTTCATATTTCATAGTTCTGTTTATCTGTTCACAGGGTTTAGTAAACAGTAGCAGATGTCCAGTTTCTTCAGTTGAGGTCTCAGAACCATGAACATTTTACACCGCTGTATGGTTTCTTGAAAAAAGTAATGGGTGATGGAGAGTCATTGATCACCAAAAATGAAAGAGCCATAATGCTTAGTCCCTGTAATGATATGCTTGAGTGCTAATGTCTAAGGAAACAGATAATTATCTGGTGTGGTCCATCTTTATTTGTAGAGGGTCTGAGCATTTGGGTTGGTTGCAATTCTAGCAGAGAATCTGCCACTTCTTTCGAGCGAAGTATCGACTCCCATATGTTAGGTAGTCGTAGAGCTCTAAGGGTGCACAGTCATCTTCTCAGGTGCTTGGCTCCAAGACACACCTCTTTAAAGAAAACTACATCACAATGCATTAACCATCCACAATCCAGCAAGATACCTCTTCTGTCACTCATTGACATTATGCTTGTCTTTGACAGCGCTTCACAGCCCTTTGCCCAGTTTTGCACTGAAGGACTACCACTTACATACATACATATAATGCTCTACACATCCCTTATGACTAAGATTTGCTCAGCATTTGTCATAGCTGTGATATCTGTAGACCTGCTGTTGAAGGCACTCGTTTGTGACATCATTTTGTCAAGTCATTGCTGACGGCTTCTTGCTGGCCTTTAATTATAGCACAGGCACTAAGCCGAGGTAACCTACAAAAAGAAGCCTGCTCACTTCCATTCTCTTTGTCTCCTCATCTCTTAAACTACTTCTCCGTTTCTTTCTCTCTCTCTCTCTCTATCTTGCTTTCTCTCTCTCTCGTTTTTGTCATTTTTGTTCTATCTTACAATCTCACTTATCATTTTCTCCCTCTGGCACTATCTTTCCCTCCTCCTGCACATGGCTTTGCCATGTTTGATCTCTTCCACCCTTCCTCTTTCTATCCCTTTCTCTCTCTCTCTTTCTTACTGTCTTTCTCTCAATCTGTCTCTCCTTTGCACCTTGTTTCTCTTTCCCCATGCAGTCTTTCACAGTCTGTCTATGAGTGTCTCTCTGCTCCCCCTTTTCCAGTTATCTGGGGCTCTCTTTTGAATTTTCCATGTTTTCCCGTGGCACTCTTTCACTCTTCCTCTGTGTTCATTGGTCAGGTTTCACATGCAAGTGAGAAAGAAACATTTGGTAGATTTTCAAGATCAAAGTAGTATGTGCAAAATCTGCAATACTGTGCTCTGAATGTTATCAATCTACATTTAGGTGAAAGGGCAATTTTGTAATCATATTGAAGATATGTACTTCTAGCGTAGATTAGTTAAGTTCTTTATTTAAGTTGTTACAAGTATAAAAGAGGAAAACCCCACCAGGAGCAGCTGTCCTGCTGCTCAGCCCATACCCAACTGACACTCACAGACATCCAACATTCCATCCATCCAACATTCCACGCCACACTCATTCTGGCTGAGCAGCAGGCAAACGTAAGTTACAACAGGCAACAACATTTACAGGTGCACATAATGATTTAAAGGAAAACATGCAGCACGCCTATCAGGGAGCAGGGACTACAAGGCAAAGAGTAGGCAATGTCAAGGATGACTCATAAGAGATTTACAACATCCCATCACTGTTAAGTTCATGAAATTCATTAAATTCGTATTATGCAAAGCCAGCAGAATTATGCTACTTTTGCAACAACAAAATTCTGCACAATTTGTTCCAGGTAAGACTGGTTCAAGTAGAAAATATTGTGTGATATATCTCACACTAATTATTAATGTAAGGTATGGTGTTCTGTTGTGTTTTGTTTCCCTACCACAAAGTTCATTTTTAAACGTTTTAAAAGAATAATATTTCATACAGCACTCTCAAGCTTAAACAAAACTTACACTAGTTCAATGTTTTGTTTAGCCAAGGCAGCTGCCACAATCAGCAGGCAAAGCAAACGCAAGGAGATGATGGACGGAGCGCTAACAGTTTTCAGACACTCACCCCAGTAACTGTTAGATCTGGGTGGAATCCATCATCGTTCTTTAGCTCACTTTGCCCTCTCCCACCCCGTTCAGACCCAGCCATATACAAATCAGTCTTGACCATGTTCCTCATGGGAACAGTCTAGCCCGAACTGTCAAGTCAGGTCTTCCCTGGACCTGACACAAGCATCCTGGGACCGGTTTCAGGGTAACACCCCTCATCAGCCAACCTAGCTTCAATGTAGTAGCAAAGTGAGCAGGGGGCCCACTTCTGGGCATACCTTTGTAGAGCCGGGTATACCCACTTACTGGGTCTCGGTGGCGGGGGAACCGCCCAAGTCTACCATACCCTCCTTATATTGTAAAAGGAGACACAGGAGCCTTTGTCTGCAAGAGGAACAAGGTTTTATTCAAATAGCCCGGGCTATGGAACAGAGTCCCAAGCTCATCGGTGACAAGACAGAGGAGGCTGCTGCTTTACTCCGCAGGTTACAGGCCTTATACACATATTTCCCCACCCTAAGGAACCAGTTCGGATGGGGCTGTAGTTACGCCATTCTTTGTTCAGACAGGACTGGTGCTGCAACAGATGGTGCAATCGATTAGGACAGATCTTGCCAAACGGGGTATGTACGTGAAAGAATCAAACAGATCTTGACAAACAGGATATGTGAAAGAAACAAGTTCTGGGACAGTGTCGTGACCAAGTCTTGCGAAACAGGATGGGTGCGTGCAGGAGTCCAGTCCGAGAGCAGTGAGAGGCCAATTCTCTGTTCCCCTTTTTGGAATTGGCTTAACCACAAGGAGCAGGAAGGGCAGGGCGGTCGTGACAGTTAGAACTTTGGCAAGCATCAGTAGAAACGACCAGGAGGGTCATGCAGAGGTGTTTGACACGAAATGGCAACGCTAAAATAATGGAGTCTGACACAAAATGGATGCCGACAAGAAGGACACTTTTCCTCAGACCCTCCTTTTGCCATTGAGTGGCAAAACCATTACGAAATGTCTATATTCATGAGATCATCTGTTTCTTGTTGGAGCATCCTCTTCATATTGGTGTCGTGAATGTTTGAGGGTGGAAGCTTAAGAGCCTGAACACACTTTGCACAGAGCATTGGCAGGCACTGAACACGCAAACAACAGGAGACTAGGACAGCCACTCCCAAGGCAAGGAAGATGAGGACCCTCCATCCCCATTGGGAAAGGAAGCCCCAGATCCAGCCTGTGAGGGACCAGTTGCCTTCATCCTGATGAATTTCAGAGGAAAGGTGATGCAGACGTTGGATGACATCATATACTGTAGGTGCATTATCTGGAATATACACACAGCAGCTGGAGCCAATCAATTTACACACACCACCACGATCAGCGAGGATGATGTCAAGGACCATACGATTTTGAAGTGTTTCAAGGCGGTTCGCCTGTAGCTCTGCAGTGACGTTGGAGAGGGCACCAGCTGTTTCTGTGATGGTGGCCTCAAGGACCCTGGTCAGTCCTCGTATAGCCTGACTGTTTGCCATGGGGCCCCAGAATGGGAGGAAACCCTTAAAGAAGTCCCCTGCTTCCTGGCCTACTGTATCCTCAGCCGATATGACACCCCTACGTAAGCAGCATAAAGCACCCTTCATCAACAGGTGGTAATCTCCATGGGTAGAATACGTTGGTGGAAGGAGGAAGGCCAGATAGCATGTGCCAGACCAGTTGCAGGGGAGCCAAGTGTAGGCTGCTGTGCCACACATAAAATAAGTGTTGGGGGACACCACCAACTTTGGAGTAGACTTTAAATTTTTAATGATGTCACAGATACTAGCACCAACGTTCTTAGTTCCCAAGCCATTGATGCAGACACGGCCCCGCACATTTATAACATTCAGAGTGTTTCGTACATCAGGTAGTAGCCTTCTGGCGCGAAATTTGGAAAATGTTTGTCGAGAAGTTGAGTTAAATACCACATCTCACCAAGTTCATCCGTTGATAATAGCAATGTTGATGAGTTGGTCGGGCAAAAAGGGGTATTTGTATTGCCAGACCTGTCTTGCCAGAAGTCATCTCGAAATGTTCCAAGTGCAGAATTGGCAGTGCCATTGACAGTATAGGACTCCTCCACCATGCAAGACAGGACCCAGAGATGGAAAAAGGATAAGGAAAGAATGGGACAGGTTGTGTCATAGCATGCGGCATCAGTCCACATACCCAACAGTTGGAAGTATTTATGATCAGCTGATGATGATGTAACATTTGGACGAAGGTGTTATTGAAAAAATCTGCACGGCGGGGTAATTTGTGGGCAGGTAACGTGAAATACTGATGCTCCGCAGGAGTCGGGGTAGGAGTTGGTGGGGTAACAGGACAGTAGATCAGTAACATCCAACCAATGATAGACAAGATGAGGGAGACAAACCGTGTCACCACGGTGGCCAGGAAGCACTTGCTATGTAGGAGACTGACATATCGTTTCTGGACTTGAGTGTATTGAACGGCTGCCATTGTACTAAGCCAGGGACCACTAACGGCTGTCTGTGATTGGTGGTTGCTTCACTGGGTGCAGGTTCCAAGAGCCCTAGGGATGTACCTTAGTCTGACACACCAGCACCGGTCTCAGCCGGGAGATCACAGCCCTACAGCCTATACCTGGGCGAAGTCAAGGACAAGCCTTCTTTCTGGAACGCAAGTTATATCGGGTAGAAGTAGGGACAGTATGGTCGGGGAATAATTGTTCCTGATGCTGATCAGAGTTAGGGGAGAGTTCCACCTTTCCCTTCAGAATACTGTCACTCTGCTTCTGTAGATGTAGAATGCAATCTTGCATCGCTGAATGGAACAAACGTTGGGACTATTTCTGTCTCTGAGTCTCCTTGTCCTTCTCTCACCCACTGATGATCATAGGGGAGAGGCAGAGGCACTTGTTTACAGTGCGTTGCATGTATCCAGTTCTTCCGACCTTCAACTTTCACGGCAGTGCGGGTGGCCAGTAACACCTAGCGGGGCTGTGTCCAGCGGGGTTCGAGGCTCTTAGTACGTTGGAAGTTGCGAATCAGAACCCAGTCACCAGGTTGGATAATGTGTCCTGGGCCCTCGCTTTAATCAGGTATGGCCTCATGCACCTGGTGGTAAAGGGTATGAAAGTGTTAGTCAAACTGTACAGATAATCAGTCAACACAGGGTATTCAACATCCGACAGTTTCTTAGGGCGTGGGACACCCCACACATTGGCAGGCCTCCCGAACACAATCTCATGGGGAGATAATCCGATCCTGGTATGGGCCGTTGTCCTGACAGACAGTAGAGCCAGGGGCAGAGCATCAACCCAAGTGACACCAGTCTCGGCTACAATTTTGGCCATTTTGGTCTTTAGGATTCCATTGTACACCTCCACTAGACCTGCTGACTGGGGGTGGTTAGCTGCATGAAATTTTTGTTTCACACCCAGTGCTCAACAGACATACTCCATTATTTGAGAAGTAAAGTGTGTCCCGTTGTCACTCCAGATCAAACGGGGCAAACCAAAGTGTGGGAAGTATTCTTTCAATAGTATTTTGGCGGTAGTGATAGCGGTGCAGTCTTTGACAGGGTAAGCCTCCACCCATCGGCTGAAGGTACAGACCACCACCAACACATATTTTAAATTGTTACATCTGTCCATCTGGATGTAATCCATCTGGAGGGCTTCAAAAGGAAAGGTAGGAGGAGAGAATCCTCCTTCAGGAGTTGCTGTACCTTTACCCGGGTTGTACATAAGGCAAATCATGCATGTTTTGACCAACTTCTCAGCGTACGCTTGTATCATTGAGTTATACCAGGTAGGTTCCAACAGCTTACATATCCCTTTAATATTAATGTGAGCAGGGCCGTGGGCCATTGTAACTACCGGTAGCACATGACTGTCAGGCAACATCCATTGTCTCTCCATAGTGATACGGGCCCATCAACTATCTATTTCCTTTACCACCAAATGCTCCGTCCACATCCTCAGCTCCTCCGGGGTAGCATGGGACTGAATATCAATCACACTCTGTACTGTGTCTTCAACCATGCCCCCTTCTGCCACCCACCTGGCGGGACCTCCCACGTACATTCCTTCCTTTTTCTTAAGAGCTGTCTGTCTGGCTGTCTGGTCAGCCAAGGCATTGCCTTTTCCAACATCATCCGTCACTTTCTTATGCGCTTTACATTTTAAAATGGCTACCTTTCTGGGAAATGTCAGGGAGTCTAATAATCGGTGAATTGGGGGGCCATGTTGAATCTTCGTCCCATGTGAAGTAAGGAAATTCCTTTCTCTCCACAGTCTTCCAAAGTTGTGACCCACCCCAAAAGCATACTGACTGTCAGTGTAGATATTAACCGTTATTCCTTTGCTTAACTCACAGGCTCTAGTGAGGGCCACTAATTCTGCAGCCTGAGCAGAGCACTGTGGAATCTGAGCTGTTTCTACTACTTGCTCCAATTTTGTGAGGGCGTAGGCGGCTGATATGTTACCATCTGGCCCTCTGAGACATGATCCGTCCACATACAGTGTACCTTCTGGATCTGTTATCGGGGTATCCTGTAAGTCAACCCGTCCCTTTGTCTCCTCCTCTGTCCTCAATATACAGTCATGTGGATCTAAACGGGCATCCTGAGTATCCAGTGGGAGTAATGTGGCGGGATTCAGTACAATGCATCCCTTGATGTTAATGTGGCTGGAAAAGAGTGTCAATTCATATCCTTTGAGTTGTGCGCTAGTGAGGTACTGTGTCTTGGTGTTATTAAGGAGGGTATCCGCTATATGGGGAACCATCAGAGTTAAGGGGGAGTTCATGACGATCCCCGCACTCTGACGGACCATGAGTGCGGCCGCAGCTGTCGCCCGTAGGCATCCTGGGAAAGCCCTCGCAACAGGGTCTAAGGTAGCTGAAAAATAGGCACATGGCCGATGGTGATCTCTGAACATCTGGGTCAAGACAGCGCATGCACAACCGTCTGTCTCATGTACAAAAATAAAAAATTGTTTGTTATAATCAGGAGTACCGAGGACTGGAGCAGTACACAGAGCTCTTTTTAAATCCTGGAAGGCCTGCATATGCTCTCTAGTCCATGGAAAGGAGCTGTCTGATATGTCTTTAGTGGTGAGGGCAAGAAGAGGTTTGACCATGGCAGAAAAATTGGAAATCCACTGTCTGCAGTATGAGGTTAGTCCTATGAAGGCTCGTACCCGCTTTTGTGTTTGTGGGGCCGCCATAGCATTGATAACGGCTACACGATCAACGGTGAGCTGCCTTCCCTCCTTCAAGAGGAGATGACCTAAATAGGTCACCTTCTCTTGACAAAACTGAAGCTTTTTTAAAGAGACCTTGTTGTTATGGAGGGCAAGGTGGCGTAACAAACAGAGGGTAGCCTCTTTACACGTCGGGGCAGAATTTGCAGCAATGAGGATGTCATCAACATACTGCAGCAGTGTGGAATTATCAGGGAGTTCCAAGGAATCTAGTTGACTTTTGAGAGCTTGACTATAGATACTGGGGCTCTCGGTGAAGCCTTGGGCGTGGCAAAATCTAAAGCTCCGCCCACCAAGGGAGAAACCAAAAAAATGTCTGCTGTTAGGATGAATAGGAATACTGAAAAAAGCATTCTTCATGTCTATGACAGAAAAGTGTGTGGCGTCAGAAGGGACCATCATCAAGAGGGCTGTAATGTCGGGGACAACAGGGTATTGGGAGATCGTTATTTTGTTAAGGGCTCTCAGGTCAATCACAAATCTGTATATTTTAGGGGAGAGAGCATCTCCATTGGTCTTCTTAAGAACCGGAATAATGGGACTGGTGCAGATATTACCCCGTGTCTCCTCCACTACGCCCTTGTCCATCAATTCAGATATTATTGTTAAAAGGGCGACTTCACCTACCGTGGGTAGTCGATACTGCCGGAGGCGGGGGAGAAGGGCGCCTGGCTGAATGCGTACCACATGAGGGGGTTTGTTGAGACACCCCACATCAGTGTCCGATGATGCCCAGAGGGAGGAAGGTAATGACTGCAACTCTGGTGGGAGAGGACCGGACAGATACATATAGGAGTTGGGGGTGGGGGAAATTGTTAGAGACACGCCTTGGGGACTACATGATATAGTGGCATACAGAGCTTTCAGTAAATCCATGCCTAATAAGTTTTCACTGCAACCTGTAGTAAGGACCAAGGGAGCGTCAACATGGGCGGGGCCGATATCGAGAGGGAGGGGTTCAGAAACAGGGCTGGTCACGGGTGTTCCTGCAAAACCCACGGAGACATTCAAATTGCCAGAAAGGGGTGCCTCCGGGACCGATACACGTGCAACAGAAGACCTAGTCGCCCCTGTGTCCAGAAGGAAAGACCGAGCATCCCCTGCAACTGACACTTGAACATACGGGCCCTTCTGGTCGACCGGAATTTGCACTTTCGGAATACCCCTTCCCTGGCTTCCTCTGCCTTATAAAACCGTGTCTCATCTACCTCTTCATAATCGTCATTGTAATAAGTACGTGTGGCTTCATACCCATCAAATTTGTTAGCAGGGCATTGTCGTATGGTGTTGTCATCCCTATGTCTCCCTTCTCGGTCACTAGGGCGGTGTTGCCTTTGGTCTTTAGCAATCACCCCATCCCTGTGAACACGAGGTCGTGTTTTACCTGTTCGTATGTTTTCTGTCAAAACAGGATACTCATCCCCCCAGTGGCCGTAACCCTTACAATAGGCACATTGATCTGTCTGGAGAGGCCCAGAGGGGCCGGAGGGAGTCGATTGGCGTGCTCTTGGCGGCCGCTGAGGGGGCAGCCAGAAATTGCCACGGGCGTCAGGGCCTTTGGGAGGATAGGCCAGTTGCTGAAGTACTTTCGTTTTAAGGTCTTTATTTCTCTTGACCTCTTTCTCCTTATCCTCGTTTTCCCTATTCTCATGGTATTGGGCCATGAGCAAGATACCTGTCATAGTCTGAGCGGACCATGTACTCTCAAACTTCTTGAGTCTGGCAGAAATGTCAGGGAGCAAATTGCTGACAAATTTGTCAATGAATACCGGGCCGGCTCCTGGGACCCGAGGGTCCAGGCCGCTGTGTCCCTTGTATTCAGTTTCAAAACGGGTGAAGAAATCCGCCACACTCTCATCCCTACGCTGTCTACAGGCATTAATTTTATCCCAATTGATGACCATTTCTGGCAACAGCGTCTTCATGAATGTTATGATTTTGCCAGGCAAGGCTGTGATGGCGGCGTTCGGTTTCGTCCCTCCCACTCTATTACCTTCCATGGCCTCTAGATCAGCCCATTTACCTCCCAATTCTACTTCATGGTCGGTATGTCGTATTTTATCCCAGACCTCAGTAGGGACAAACGTACCAAAAAGTAAATCTATGTCTTCGAGAATAAGGGTACCGGCAGATATTATCTGGCTTAATTCTTTATAGAAGGCAGCCGGATTCTTCCGAGGATCCGGCAATTGTCCCTTTAACTGTATCACTTTTGACCTTTTCCAAGGAACATGAACCCAAAGCCTGCGCCAGTGTGCTTTGACCGCCCCTTGGCCATTATTTTGGGCATCAGTGAGGGCTTTAACAAAGACAGGGGCCGCCTCTCTCATTGGCATAGCTGTCTCTAGAGTGGGGCTGGGGAAAGCGGTCATATCACCGTAAGCTATCAAAGCAGACATAGCGCCAAACATCCCCTCTCCCTGTACATCGCCTCTTTTTATTTGTGACCTGAGGTCCACCAATCCGGCGGGTATCTGCATAAATGAATTCTCGAATCTCTGCACAACCAAGGTACACATGTTTTCAGCCCAGGTGGTCTGTTTCATAATCGTCCACTGGGAAAAGGTAGACCATATTTCTTCAAATGGATAAATATTCCCGCTTTTATCCAGCATTCACACTGTTACCTTTGCATGTCATCTTCTCGAAGGAACGAAAAGCTGACTGCAGAGCGCAAGGAAGCCAGTCGGGGGGAATTCAATAACCTATATAAATACTGCTTAACCGTAGACCATGGGAAAGAAGGGAGGGGGCGGGCAGGGGTAAAGCTGCAGGTATTGGGCGGATTGGGACTCGTTGTCATTCCCGTGGTGAGGACAGGGGTAGTGTGCGCAGTCGGTGTTATAGGCGTCAAAATAGGGGGGGTTGGTGTGATGGGGGAACAGTAGGAGGGGCAGTGGGGGCAAGAGTGTGTAGCACGGCTGGAGCAGCTGCATGCGGGGCAGGGGGGTCAGTGCAGGGTACATGGGGTAATAAGCAGGAGGACTTTCCAACATGGTATCGAGCAGGGAATCGCCCTCTTCTCCCCCTTCCATAAAGCCTTTTCATTTCTCTTCACGAGCCGGGTAGAACTTCTGCACCCGCGCCCTATGTTCCCTATCAGCTATCTCTACAGATTTTTCCATTTTGCCCTGTAAGTGCTCCCAAGCATGGTCAGCCATTGATATCCGCTCTCGTTTCCTTTCTAGTGCCTTTAACTTCTTTGCTCTCTGCTCAATTTCCTTCCTCCACAGCCTGACAGACTCAAACATCAAGGGACGAACATTCAGTTTAAATAGCTGTTCCTCTAGATTTGCAAGAACCTGTGCATTACAGGACCCATAAGGGGGCCATTGTAAATCGGAAACGGTTCGATTGGTATACTTAGTCCAAAGGGAGGAAAACATTATGGCAGATGGGCCATGTTTTGCGTACATAGTGTGACCAGGCGTCCCTTCTGGAGGAAGCGGGCAAGCCGCCTCCAGTTGGGAGTCCTGCGTACACATAAAACAACATAATTTCTTAAACTTACTATTCGCCGGCATACTAAAAAGGACCGAAAACAGATAATGCAAACAACAGCGGGCCTTAAAAACTCACCTCGCTGGCTTGGCTTTTGCAAAAGTCAATAAGAGCGCAATCATACAGACTCGGTGGGTGATCAGCCCACCCTTACCTGGCAGGGGTATTTCTCTTCTGCTGACGTAGGGCCGGGTCCTGTTCCAGAAATCACTGTTAGGGGACCCCAGCGAGGACGCGGTCATGTGGCCCAGACCGGGCGGGGAGGAACAGCGGGCGAGTCGTTCGGCTACCGGACTGCAAGAATCCCTCGGGTAGGGTACCTCAGTCGGAGTCTCTCCGTGCACCTCCTCACATCCACCGGGCCTGACCTTCGTGCTCGTGGGGTCCCTGTTCGGGCGCCATTTTGTGGAGCCGGGTATACCCACTTACTGGGTCTCTGTGGCGGGGGAACCGCCCAAGTCTACCATACCCTCCTTATATTGTAAAAGGAGACACAGGAGCCTCCGTCTGCAAGAGGAACAAGGTTTTATTCAAATAGCCCGGGCTATGGAACAGAGTCCCAAGCTCGTCGGTGACAAGACAGAGGAGGCTGCTGCTTTACTCAGCAGCTTACAAGCCTTATATACATATTTCCCCACCCTAAGGAACCAGTTCGGATGGGGCTGTAGTTACGCCATTCTTCGTTCAGGCAGGACTGGTGCTGCAACAGGTGGTGCAATCGATTAGAACAGATCTTGCCAAACGGGCTATGTACGTGAAAGAATCAAACAGATCTTGACAAACAGGATAGGTGAAAGAAACAAGTTCTGGGACAGTGTCGTGACTAAGTCTTGCGAAACAGGATGGGTACGTGCAGGAGTCCAGTCCAAGGGCGGTGAGAGGCCAATTCTCTGTTCCCCGTTTTGGAATTGGCTTAACCACAAGGAGCAGGAAGGGCAGGGCGGTCGTGACAGTTGGAACTTTGGCAAGCATCAGTAGAAACGACCAGGAGGGTCATGCAGAGGTGTTTGACACGAAATGGCAACACTAAAATAATGGAATCTGACACAAAATGGATGCCGACAAGAAGGACACTTTTCCTCACCTTGCCAACTTAGCGTGAACAAAGCAAACAAAAGGAGATGATGGAAGGAGATTAGGGGTGAGTGTCTGAGAAGTTTCAGCACTTCGTCTATCATCTTACTGTGTTTGCATTGTTTGCCCCAAGTTGGCAAGGTTTGACCAGATGTGGGTCCCTTGCTCACTGTGCCACTGGATTCAAGCTAGCCTGGCTGATGAGGGTTGTTACCCCCAAACCGGTCCCAGGATGCTTGTTTCTGGTCCAAGGATGACCTGACCTGGCAGTGCGGGCTGGACTGTTCTTATGAGGAGCAGGGTCAAGACTGATTTGCATATGGCTGGGTCTGAACTGGGGTGGCAAAGTGAGCTAAAGAACGATGATGGATTCAACCCAGATCTAATAGTGACTGGGGGTGAGTGTCTAAAAAGTTTCAGCGCTCCGGCCATCATCTTAGTGTATTTGCACATTCAGAAGGCACACAGTCAATTTCCATGAGGATATGGTGACTAAATTAAATTAGTTAAAGAGGGTTGTTATAAGTAAATACATAAATACATTAATGCACCAATAAAGTGCTGAAAGCAATTATCCAATTTACGGCAGCCTTATGCATGAAATAGAACATTTCACCCACTCCACCCTAAGATTAAACATCAGGAATTGGTACTGTAGAACCTTCTACACCACAAACTATTAAGAACGCAGAAGGAACACCCATTACACAGATCTTGGTCCAGTTGTCCATAACTGAGAGATACATTCATGGCATGTATGTTCACGAACCATATCAAATTAAGTATCTATATCACATGGGCTTTGGGTGCACTTAAATATGTCACTCTCTGGCCACTATTTTATTATAAGTCATTTGTAACATTTATATAGCACTTCGTATCCCCCAAAGGATCTCAAATCGCTCCTCTTTAGTTGATAATCTTGAGCTCTCTTTCAGAGTGAATAATAGAAAACGGTATTGAATGGAGCAACCAGTGTTGGAGGTGTGTTTGAGGTTTGTGAGGTTTAGAGCTGTACTCTAAACATGGTGCTGCTTCTTTGAAGCAGGTGTTTGCAAAACATCTGTTGTCTAGCTGGGACTGAGCTTCATATATTTAGCTTTCTCACCTGAAAACGAGATTAAACTAGAGTAACATATTTTGAAGAATGTCATAGTTTAGTGGTAGGGATGTTGTGCCTGATTCACAAACTGCATTTTGGAGTAAGTTTACACTTTTGAGTATGTTTCTCAAGTTTTGGTAGTCACAAACTGCACTTTTGTAGTAACTTACACTTTGTTAGTAAGTCCAGCACTAAACATGGCCAACATGTTATATTGCAACACCCTCCAGTAGAAACTAATGCAGGTAAGCACTTAATATCAAACCTCACAGTAAATAATGTTAAATTAAATACAATTATTTTAAAAAGTTAAAAATATAAATAAATATAAATCAACTTTAGAAATGTATAAAAGTATTACAATTATTACAATTTTATATTTTATTATGTTAATATAAATTATTTAATAAATAGATTAATAAATAATTTGTATTGAAATAATCAATATGTACTATTTTTATATATGCTTTTAACAACAACTCAATTAAAATGACTCACAATGATGTTCTGTGATTTGCATCACTAGCGGCAAATAATGACTTCACATTTGCGCACGCTGAGCCTCTGTGCTCTCCCACCCTAGTATTGTGCTGGGCGAGCATTAAACACCTTGCAGGACCAGTGTGCAATAAAAGTTCAGTGTGGAGGGTCAATATAGACTTAGCAAACCTTTTCTAGTTCACAGTACCTCTGTCAGCCAGCCATCAGATCTTCAGAACAAAAAGTACAGCAATTGCTGCACATTTTTTAAATCAAAATTCGGGCCATTTTCAAGTCTTTTAACTTAAATAAGCATCAGTGGAAGTAGATGGTGACTAGGGAGTGCCTGAAATGGGAGATCTCAAGCTTGGTGGGAATATGGGAAATGCAAGAACGTAGGTGTCCCTGGGAAGTTTACTGAAGCCCTCCTCTCATCCCTTTTAATGCATTAGAAGGCCAGAAAAAGAGATGTATAGATTCCTGGATCACGGAGACTGGATCCAAAGTAGGTAATTTACACAAGCGACACCAGCGTAATTCACGTAATTTTGGGAATTTCACATTATGCTAGTTACAAGAGGTTCACAAATGTATGCCACGCCATGTAAATGCACCGCATTCATGTCAAAATTATAGTGCAGGAGCAGAGGAACATGATGAATGACCAAAAAGCATTTTTTGTGTGATATGCATCAGCGCGTCCATAATGCACAGAAGGACGCATTTCATGCTAAAGTATTCATTTTATCATCATTTTGAGTAATATTACCGAAATTTCACATATTTACTTGAAAGCAAATAACACAAATTTTGCACACTGCTAGTCCAAAGGGCAAAATTCCAAGGCCAAAATTCTGACACTCTCAGCCCTGTGCTCATACCACCAAAAAATTCACTACATTTCTGGAGTGAGTGTGAATGAAGAGGGCAGGGCCTTGATGGTAATCCAAGGATCTGAGGAGATCAGCCAACTGTTAGACTTTCTGTACATTCGCCTGGGCCGGTTGCTTTACAATTACTTAGGTCAGCACAATTGGCATGTTAGTCAACTAAATACGAAGTAGCCCACAGGTGAGCCTCACAACTACTTTTACCATTGAACCCACCTTTGCAATAGCATTTTGTTGCAATTAATAATCATACTGAGAGGTCCATTTCACATGGTGAAATAGTGAATTAAACTAACACCCTTCTTACACTGAGGCTGTTACATGTCAATTCACATCCTCCTTGGAGCGCTAGCAGTCAAGACAGATCAGCCCTACACATCTCTGGACCCTGAAGCCACCGCTCTAACTGCCCTTCGGAGAACTATGGACATTTTGCAATTATCTGAAATTACGCCTAAATCATGTAAAAAAGTAAGAGTGGACCTAACTGGCGTGATTCTCTCCCACACAATAAGCCGTAATTCCGGGAAAATTACGCGTAATTTTGTGCGAGGCGCAACACGGCTTTTCGCTCTATTTTCACCATTGTGTCTAAAATGCCAGTGGATGCATTTTACTCTAAGGAGAGAGCACCAAATGCTGTAGGATAGGAACAGCAATAGCCAGCAGCCACTTGCACTCTCTTAATTTGTTACTCTTGTTGTAGGATTTTTGCTCAAATGACTCTTGATTACTCAAGCTGGCATAATCATATACTTTCAGTAACTTTTGCAAGACATGAGTAATTTATAATTACCGAAATTTCTCTGATTATTATGGTGTAATAAAAAGTTCCCAGGCGAATAAAAGGCCACACTTCTTTGACAGGACCTTGCATCCAAAAATCTGCAGATGCATTTGGTGGAAGAAAATCTTGCGAGAACTACGCACAGCGCAATGCCATAGGCGACCGTTTTAGGACTAGAGTATGTCTTTCAAATGTCTACTCTGCAACTCTCTACATTAATTAGTTCCATCCCACCTATCTTTCTCCAGTTTTACCCTTTTTTATCTGTCATCTATCTTTTTTCATTTAACCTACTTTAAAAATAAAGCTCATGGTAAAAAATTAATTGCTGACTTCCTGTGTAAAAATCTCAACAGCACAAGCATTGTCATCAGGCACTCTATTAACCACCATTTTGTCAGAGTCCATGGACATGATTTTGGATTCTAAGAAGAAGGGCAATTCTTCAAAGGCACTTGCTTTCTTGAAAAACATCAAGCATCACCCATTTACCACTGCACTTGCCACGACCACAGCTGGGAAACTTTTGAAGTGGCTGTATTGTTTGAGTGTTCAGTGAAAGTGCACATGAAGAAGGAAACCATGGGCATTTTATTGAAGTGTGTGAGTAAGAGCAGTCCTTCAAACTCTCAGTGGTTGTGTATATGAAGCAGGAATGCTCAGACCAGAATTGCAATTTCACTGTAGAGAAGCAAACGTGCTGTAAATGAAACAAGCATTTACAAAGTGATTGTCAGCAGGAAAACCATAACTGAAAATTCAACTGAGACCTTATTCCTAAACCCATATGAGATGAAAACCATGGTGAACCATATATTTATGGCAATTAGAGCTTTCATTACAAGTTTGGCAGAATTGAGTGGGTTCAGAACCTGAATACCTTCCTCGGTGACACATACCACTTTACAAATATACTAATTGATTGATCATTTACCAGGTGTAGTAAATACCTCCTATTTCAAGTTTTTAACATGAGATTGAGGCATAACAAGCAGAGTTAAATAACGAACAACGGGGCATATTATCAAGAAACCGCGTTAAAATTATCGCCGCTTTAGCGGCAGAAAACTGCAGCTAAAGCGGCGATAATGGGCTTGATAATATGCCCTGGAGAATTCCAATAGAAGCCCATGTTCTGGTGTCAACATGGGCTTCTATTGGAATTCTCTGCGGCATATTATCAAGCCCAGTATCGCCGCTTTAGCGGCAGTTTCTGCCGCTAAAGCGGCGATAATTTTAACGCCGTGCTTGGTAATATGCCCCTAAATTCCTTATGTTTTGTTTTTTTTGCAGGATTTTCCCAAGATAATTTTCGGGAGGTTTGATCTGCCAGAATCTGGCAGCATAACACAGCGAGGGTGTAATAATTATCACACAAATCATTTAAACCCCTTGCAAACTCCTATTTCCACAGGGCTTACCATTCAGCCAAGACCATGTAATGAGGGCCTAGGTGTTAAAAACAATGGTGCTTATTACGATCTTGGTCGTAAAGTCTCCAACCTTAGTTCAGAGGTTTTAAGGCCGAGATCGCCAGTTTCAATTCCGACCGGCTGATTACAATACAGCCGATCAGAATTGAAACCGGCTGGTCATTCTGGCTGGCTTACGACAGGCTCAAGTAGTCAGAACTAGCCCCTAATCCATATGGATGGCGTTTGACGTCATCTCGTTTGCATGCACGGTTTCCGGCTGGCTTTCTATGCCGGGCTTTCTGACATGGAAAACCTGTCGGAAAGCATGTTTGGGTGCCCTAGCAGTGCCCCCTTCTGTTTTCAGCCTCCGGTTAAGGGACAAGGGGGAACCTATGGTGTCCCCTTGTGGATCCCTGCACCTTGTTGCAGGCATCTTGAAGTGACTGCCACAGGGAGCAGGGATTAACACAACCTTCCAATTCCCTATGGAAGCTTGTGCTATGGCCGATTTACGGCCATAACACAAGCTCCCATAGGGAAATATGAGAAGGCGACTGCACCATGTGTGGTCACATCGTAATTAGGTGGCCGGGACCACCAACCGTAGATAGGTCAGTCCCGTTTCCACCACGGGATCGGTCAGAGGAAACACTGACCAACATTGTAATAAGCCCCAATGTGTGTATGTATTGTATGCTATTGGTACATATATCACAATCTACGTTTGTATCTCTATATATGGGTATAAATTGGACTTGTATGTCACTGTATTTGCTGTTATTTCCCATCTCTTAATTTTTCCAATAATATAATTAATACACAAAAAAAGCAATATGTGTAAAATCAACTACACGGCAAGTTGCACAAAATGGAGCAATGTTCACAGGTTTTATTTCACTCTCCAAATAAAATCTATGCATCAGGCATTATTTCAAGTGCTCCAGTCTTGGATGTGATCATTGTTGCACCGGATAAATTTACTCACCAATGTATTCACAATATGTTGGGACATACATGGTGGATTCCAGTGCTCTGTGCACCAAAATCGACATTTCCTGAAATGTATCACTCATTTTGTTACCTATTAAAATCTAGCAAGATTGACCTGTTGACATTTTATGGTGGGAACTTTATTGCACCTGGTAATTACCAAGTAGGGTAAACATTCCACCACTATAACTGCAATCCATACCCAGGAACTGCAGTTTAATGCGTCATCTGTAATTAGATCCATAATGTTGTATTGGGTGCTTTAGTCAGCTGCTCCTCTATGGAAAAAACTCTGAATCACTGTAGCTGACCTTTCTTAACAGAAAATCTTCAATGGAAGAGAGGTTTGGGACTCTGTCTAGACCTAAGATTACAGCATTTGGTACACTAGCCAAAAGGTAATTTGAAATCCTTTGTTCTATATATCAGAACTGACGGCCAAGAGACATACCATTAAAACTGCAAGCCTCACAAAGTTAGGCAATTCTCAATTGTGAAACACAGAAATGCAAAGCAAAATATTAATTATGAGTTTGGCAAGCCCACAGCAGACAGTGCAACGCCAAACCTGTGAGACCACCTGCCAGATCAGGCGTTTATTCCTTGTCTGGTGGATGGTCCTGCGGCGGTCTGTCAGGCTCATAAAAGAGACTAACAGGCAGACCGCCGCTCTCAGAGTGCCGCCTGTATCTTCCTGCACATTGTGGCATACATGCCACACCATGCTGGAACTGGGTGTGCATATTTACATGGGTACACAAATGTGCCCCCCTGCCTGCATCCCTAGGCCCAGAGGCACAAGTTGGCCCTGTTAGGGTCCCCTTTTTTGCCTCACGACCACTCATTTCATGGCGGTCTCACTGCCATCAAAAGGGTGGTGGTGAGGCAACTCAAAATGTGCTAAGAGGTGCAGCTGTGGCACTGCCAGCATATTTGGCCTCAGACCGCTATGAAATCTTCCTGGAATCCTTGATCCATGGCGGTCGCAGTGGTTCAGTAGCTTTCTGATGCCACACTTGAAATACTGCGGGTGGGCCTGCAGTGTGGTAGTGGTCAGACCCCTAACACGGGTTCGACTGTACCATGGACCATCAAACTCGGAATTAGGCCCTAAATCTACTAGCTAGAAATAGCTTGATAACTGCAAGTTATTTTAGTATTATACATTATTAGCATTATAACAATATTTGTACTTTATTTGTTCTAGTAGAGCTTGTAAGTTTTTATATGAAAGTACATTTTTATTTAATTTAGTTGGAAATTGTTAATTTATTAGCAGGTTTATGGGTTTACAGTATAAATATTTGATCCCAATTTATGATTATTGTTTTCTGTAATTCATGAATTAATCAATAAGCATGTAAATAATTAATTGATTCACTGCTTTTTTCATTTTTTGTTGATTTTTAACTAATTTATAATCGGTTGATCTGCCTATTTAATTATTAAATTGTGTTAAATTTTAAATGTATTCATTGTTTTAATAGTAATTGTATTTATAGTTAATTTAATATTAATACTTTTTGTTTTTATAATCTTTTTATCATTAACCTCAATGGTTATTACAAGTTTGTTTTTTAAGGCATTAGGGAGGTCAGTAAGTTCTTTCATTTAAATTCGTTTTGAAATTTTTATAAATTTCCTTTTTTTATCTGTAATATTAAATTAGATTTTTTTTAACTGAATTGTATTTGTTTTATAATTAGAAAACATGTGTGTTCTATTAAATATGTTTTTGTCTCTATTTAAGTATTTTGTTTCAAAGGAAAATTAGGAGTGGGAATAGAAAATCTGACCTTTTCCTACTTTTGCTTATGTTGGAATGGGCATAGCAAATCTGTCCCTGCCAAAGTACAACAGTTTCGCTACTGTTGCTCAGATTGCAGTGGGAATAATAAATCTGACCCCGCAAAAGACAAACACTCCTCCTACTTTTGCTTAGATTGTAGTGCGATTACTAAAGCTAACCCCTCGAAAGTCCAGCACCTACATATATGTTTGCTTACGTTAGAGTGGGAATAGTAAATCTGAATTCTCTAAATCTTTACATACTTTTGCTTTTGTTGGAGTTGGAATTCTAATCTAACCCCTCCAAAGACCAACACTTTCTCTACTTTTGCTCAGATAGGAGTGGGAATAAAAAATTGTACTCCTTCAAAGTCCAATCATTTCACTACTTTTGACCAGATTGAAATAATAATAGTACATCTGACCTCTCCAAAGCCCAAGTCTTTTCCTATTGTTGCTTATGTTGGACTAGAAATAAAAATCTGACCTCTCCGAAGTCCAACACTTTCCTTACTTTTGCTTATGTTGAAGTGGGAAAAGTAAATCTAACCCCTTCAAAATTCTAAACTTTCCCTACTTTTCCGTATATTGAAGTGGGAGTAGTAATTTCACTCCTAGAAAATATGACACTTTCCCTATTGAACCTTGGTTTGGAGTAGAATAATAAATCTGACCTTTTCAAAGTTCAGCACATTCCCTACTATTGCTTAAATGTAGGGGGAAAATTAATTAATAATAATGACTCCAAGGTCCAACAATCTTCCTACTTTTTCTTACATTGGAGTGGGAATAAAAGATCTGACTCCTCCAAGTTCACCACTTTAGCTACTGTTGCTCAGACTGGAGTAGGAATAGTAACTCTGACCCATCTAAAGTCCAACACTTTCTCTACTATTCTTTAGATTGGAGGTGAATAGTAATTCTAACCCCTGCAAAGTCCAACACTTTCTTTACTTTTTCTTATGCTGGGATGGAAATAAGTAATCTGACCCCTTCAAAGTTCAATACTTTGGGGCCGATTCCGATACGGGTCGGAAGGGCACCGAACGCGATCCGGCCGGAAAAACTACGAGCAGTACGCGTGTTTTCTGGCCGACTCGTACAGCTGTACGAGCGAGCAAGTACGATGCGAGTTACATGAAATTCACCGTCCGACTCGTTTCCGGGTCCGAACAGCTCCGGACGTGTCGGTCGGAAGCTAACCGTGGCATGCAATGGATACGATTTACAACCGAGCCAGTATGATGCACGCGTCGGACAGCCTGTGCGAGCCGGAGTGTCCGGCTCGCAAAAGCTCCCGAAGTCAGACTTCGGGGGTCCGCGTCGGACCCCCTAACACCCGCAACCCTATGACTCGGACACAGGGGGAGACCTATGGGTCTCCCCAACACAGGCATGTACGGTGCGGATGGCACTGACGTTTACCCACTGTAGGGGGCGCACTTGTTCGAGACGTACCCATTCAGTCAATGGGAGCCCATGTACGCGTCGTACGACCGTCTCCCATTGACTTCTATGGGAGTCTGACCGAACCGAGTCCGACAGCATACGTGCGCATCGTACTCGCTCGGTCGGACTGTAGGGGTCCGGCTCGCACGGAAAACACTCCGGATCCGACTCGGTCGGAGTGCTTTCCGACCCGGATCGGAATCGGCCCCTTCCTCTACTATAGCTCTGATTGGAGTAGGATAGTTAATCTGTCCCCCTCCAAAGTCCTATGCTTTCTCTACTTTTGTTTTTATTGGTGAGTGAAAAGTAAATCTAGCCCCATCAAAGTACAACACTTTACCTTCTGTTGCTCAGGTTAAGTGTGAGAAGTATATTTTACCTCTCCAAGAGAAAAACAATTGTTTGCTGTTTTTAGGTTGTTTTAATATGTTTTTTGTTATAATTTTAAAGCTTAGTTTAATGTAAATTATTAACTTATTGTTTTTTTAGTTAATGTATATAAATATATGGTCTATGTTATTTTTGTATATGTGTTTTAATTATTTAAAATCTAGTGATTGATATTGCAATTAATTTTCATTCATATCTTTAATATGATTGTTTAAATAATATTTGTTTTAAATATATTATTTTTTTAAAATATTTTAAAGAAGTGTTTTCTGTGTTTTTAAGTTGTACATTTTTGATATATTTGTTATAGTTTAACATCTAATATTATTTTTAAATTTAATCTACATATTTAAAGTTAATATAGTATATAATAACTAATATTTCATATACTTATTGATTTGTGAAGAATATTATAATCTATATTTTTGTTATCAATATTGTTTACTGTATATACAATGCATATAAAGTTGATATTTGTGTTTTTATATTTTTTGGAAGGTATCTTTGTTGCCGATTTTTTTATTGACGATATTTCTTCTGACAATTCAGACAACAAATGTATATTTCATTCTGTGGTATTTAACTAGTATTTTACAAATCCTTGAACGTCATGCCTCTCCACCTCTGGCTGTCACCGTCTTTTACACAATTCAGGAAGGGTCTCAAGACCTGCAGATTCTTAAAACCCTCATAGGTAAATAGCTACACTTAACAAGTAATGATTGACTGATTGATTGATTGATTTCCCAAGGTTGATACTAAGGCCCGAATAGGCCATAATTTCTAGTGGCCTGAATATTCAAATGTTAATGGCAGTTACCAGCCCCATTGGAATTAATCATTTTGTATTTCAACTAAAGATTTCATCTACTACAAGCATATGAAGACTCCCAGTAAAATAAGAGCAAAACATGCAATAACTAGCTGAGTAAAATCAATTCCAACAGTTTATTCCCCACAAAAATGTGTAATCCCCTCCCCCATTCTAAAATTGCCATGAAGGAAACAGCGGGGGTTATTCTGGGTCACCTGCATCAAGGGCCTCTTTGGTCTCCTGATTAATACTGATCAATGTCATTTTTCACGTTTTTTGTGTGGGTGATCTTAAGATTTGTTTTCCTATATACACTGACTTGGCCTGCATCAGTACAGAAGCTCTGGCACTACTTCCAATTTTCGGGAGAGTCAAAAAACCCTTCACCACCATTTCACAATCTGAGTCCTGCTCCAAGCTGAGGAGTTTATTTAGGGCCCGATTACAACTTTAACGGAGTGGCTCCAGGTCCGACTCGCTGCTGTACCGCCAAAGCCGTGGTCAGACCGCCCACCAGATTATGAGTTTCCTCCTGTCTGTCAGGCTTTTTTGGGTCTTCCCACAGCTGTACCTCAAAAACGGGCACCACAATGGGAATGCAAAAACAGTTCATGTATGACATGGACTGAAAAGTTCATGCAGTGCAGGAACTGGTGTGCTTGCAGATGTGCTCCCCTGTGTGCATCCACAGATCGCTGAAGCACCCTTTGTTTCCTCTCCGCCAGGGATTTCCTGGAGGAGGAACAGCCATAAAAACCCTGCTCTACACCACCACAACGTTGCCCGGGGAATGGGGGGTCCCTGGTGGCTGTGGCAGGGCTGTGGCACTCCCTCCGCCCAACTCAGATTAGGGCAATGAGGAGACCGCCACTGCTGCCTCGCCACAAATCTGGCGGTCCGTGGACCTTAGTGTTCCTGAAGGCCTGTGAAAGTGCTTCATCAAATGTTTCAACTAGCACTCCTAAGACTCTGATGGATGTTCCTCTTCATAACTTGTTCAAAGTCTCAATCTTCTCAAGTTGAACCAATGTCGCCAATGATTTTGACTTGATTGTTAACACTTCCTTCTGTCTTCCATCCATCTCAGAGGTATTCACCTCTGCGCCTGGAATTGTCTCTCACCTTTCCAATTTTCAAATTACTTGCTATCACCCTACAGAAGATGCCTTCAAGTTTATTCCACACCTGCTTTACTGTCACTTTAATGGAGGTAATGTATTTCCTCAAGTCAATGTGTAAGGCAGCAATAGAGTACAGGCTTTGTTTTGTTTCATGGCTAGTCATATGGGAGCTGACTGAATGAGTGCCTAATGGCACCCTTAGACACTGTACAACATGGTACAAAAAGTCAATCTTTGTTTTCTTGCTCTATACCATGGCCACTGCTGATATGAAGTCAGCACGTAAAATGTGGAAGGCCACATCTCCTATAGTATTCTGTGAAAAGAAGTACAACAAACACAATGGATAGAGGTGGTGGTGAAGTCAGGCATGGCCACACAGGTCAGATGGTTGGAGCGGGGCAGGGCGGGGTGGGGGTTAATCAACAGACGACGAGATAGGTAAAATTAATTAAAAAAATAAACAAAATCACTTACCTTGCACTTGCCACATCGCCAACTCGCATGGTAAGTGTTTTTTATTTAATTTTATGTATCCAATCTTCTGTTGACTTCCACACTGCCCCACCCCCACCCTGCCACACCACCCCACCTCTCTTACCTGTGCCGGCCATGCCTGGGTGAAGTCAGGAGAAAGCATTGACAGTGAGAACTACGTATAGCTACTCTCCTTGCAACTCTTCTCAATGAGTTGTTGCAGGCCTATTTAGCTGCCCTGGTGTAGTGGAAACTGCCACCTGTCAGCCATCGGGAAGAGACAGCACTCCTTTGCCTTGCTCCCCGCCTTCCAGTACCCCCCCCCCCGGCCACAGCAGGATCTATTGCAGCTATTGTTACAATGTTCCACTTACATTTCTGTGATTCACCATTCTCACTCAAGGTCACAGAAGGGCAGATCTTCCCTATGCTGCTCTCTGCCTTTTATTCTTGGAAGCAGCAGTTACAGGGGCATCAGTTGCATCATGCATTATCATCTTTACAGAAACAACCAGAGGGAATACAAAACATCTTCAGCAGCTCACCATCTGGGCACCTCTTTATAGCCTGGGAGTGGGCAAATAGGTAGGTGAAAGGGGTCCAATCAAAGGCCCTGGCTACCCCCACCACCCGCAAAAGTCCTTTTGATAATTTGTTGCTGTCAAAAATAGCAGATTGAGGGTATCATTACATTATACAACAGAAACCTGACCTCCTAGTAAAAACCCATAATCTAAAATCACAAGTTTTATTTTAAAAGTAGGTAGGACAAAATATCCCTGTTGCATACTTCTCATACCTATAGTCTCTACAACTGCACAGGGCATCTGCACAGAGCATGAGGGAACTGTGAGGTAGTTATGGTAATTTGGAAATTATTTTAACCAAGTCACATGCAGTAGAGCTCCTTCAGGAGGTCACAGCCATTAGAGAGGTCAAAAACCAAGGCCCATATTTATCATTATTTGACGCAGTGTAACACAGCAAGACAACTTGCTGCACTGCTTTGTGCTGCGTCAAAAGTAGATGGTAGAAATGAGCCATATGTATCAAGATACAGAGCATTCCTGCTCTCTCCCTGTGCTGGTGCACTGTACGCTACCTATGGCTATCGCAGGCACCCTTACAACATGGTGCATGGGTGTCTGCGTTTCAGGCCATTTCACAGTGGGTTTTAATGAGCCTAAATGTTTAAGCAGGAGCTTCACCTAAAAAACATTTTTCAGATAGGGTATTTGATTGTAAAGTCAATCCATATAATTCAATTGTACTCAGCCTGAGAAGCATTCTAACACATTCTCTAGGAGAAAGATGGTTTTGAAGGTTTCATAATCTCATCATATCCCATGAGGTTGTGCCCCCCTTCTGAAGAATAGAATCCTCATGCATAAAGTATGAACTTATTCGAAAATCCCCAAAAATATCCTATGAGGACAAGACATTTACATTCAGTGCATTAATATTACTTATTAGGTACTCATGTTCTATTCTCCAAAAGACTAAAAAGTGAAATTATAATAAGATAAATCATTAGGGTGATTTAAAAAAAAAATATCTGTGTCTGAAGATTCTGGTTAATATTGAAGATTTAAGTACATTTAAACAAGTTGCAACTTAGAAACAGGATCCTCGCATCAAAAGTTGATGAGTTGTACAGGAAGCTCACTTCTATTGTGCTGTGGTTGCTGTTTGGTCTCGTTTAATTATTTTCTCTCCTCTTGGTGCAATTACATTTTCTGATTTGACTTGAAGCTCCCCGCTCCTTGCCGGCTGCTACCATTGTGCCGCTCTGATCATTATCCCCAGCCCTAATCCTGACATATCCCCCTGGTTTTGTGCGTGGCGGGGAGAAGCAGCCCCCCTTAATCCACTCCTTAAAGGGTAAGTAAGAGATGCTCTATCTGTTCCACTGAACAATAAGCAGAGAGGATCCAGAAAGTAATAACAAAGATAAATAACTTGCAGTAAAATTTCAGCTCCAGCAATTTTCCATTTATATTTTCTCACTGAATCATGCAGTTCACAGCAAAGAACTCTTAACATCGAGGCAGAATCATACAAACTAATTTCATCTTTAATACCACACTCGGCGCCCTGAATGTAACACCGCCTATGAGCGGCATTGCAGCAGAAGCAGCACAAGATGCTGCTCCCGCCAATAATAAGGCTTCCTCTGGGATTCGGTGTCCTACCGACACAATCAATCTCCCTATCTCACAAGGAGGAATTGTCAATCTGTGTAATGTGCAAAAGGTTTTTCTGTGAACAATATGTGTTTACTTGTTGCTGGAGAATTTATGTTTGTGCTCCCACTAAAAGCAACTTTTAAGGCTCCAAAGATTGATTTTAGTTTGCATAGCTTTCTCATTATGCAATTACAAATGGTATAAACTGGATCCAGTTGTTGGTGTATTGATTTTTGCAAACCTCATGAACTTCGGGAGTGGAGTACAATGGAATCCTGTATCTGTTTATCGGTGTCCAGTGGTTTCTGTTGGGTTCAGTCGTCCTTTTTACGTAACCAAAAGAATTAAATTATAGCCTGACATCCAAAAATTCATAATCCTCAACTGCATTAAGTAGAAGTAGAAGTTGCGAGTTCTGAACGGGACTCCACCAGCAGTGTGTCATGTGGTTTTTAGAATACTTGGATCTTTTGTGTTGTGTGGTGTGCAAACCAAGCCAGAAACATTGATTGGTTCAGCAGAGTAAACATTAATCAGATCCAATTGAAATTTCGCCATCTCTGTTGATTCATTTATAGACCGTTTGCATGCATGCATTTGTAAAACTAGCCAAATGTAAGTTAGTCTACACTCGTAGAGGCCAACATTAGTTGCCTCCACAGAGCAATGTGTTAGGAATCCATAATGCATACTCAAATTTAAAAAAAATGAAGAATGTCAGAATTGCCTGCAATGATTGTCCTTACCAAAGAAGACAAGTAAGGGTGCTGTGTGAATGATTTTCACAACAGGCAGCATCCCATAACTCTTCTGTCCAACCACACTTGCATTGTTCAGTGATGCAAGGAGAGGACTGATCTTTTCTTTACCACCACCCTTCGATTCATTATTCCTGCATCTTCCCTATTACTGTTGTGATGGTCCGGTAATATCTGTATCTGTATTAAGCTTTATTGTTCAATTACTTAAAATCGTTACACTATACTATGATTACAATAATCTATAAAAGGAAAAAGAGTTAAAATTCCTCAAAAAGTGCTACAAATTATAAGGGAGTTAAAACATTAAAAACAGTTATCCAAACTGGCAGTAGAGTACAAGTGCATAATGCTTAGTGGGGAGTATTGTCAAGGTCTCTCTTGCTTGCTAGCCGGCTGGTTTCTTTTTGTGACTTATTTTTCTGTGACAGTGTGGCCCAGATTGATTCTGTAAATTTCCCTAGCCGTGCAACTGTTTGAGCTGTTTTAGCAGAGAAACACAGGTCTGAGGCTTCTCTGCATCATAAGAGGCCGTGAGACCTGCAGATGGGAAGTACCAGTCGGTGCCACTTGCTAGCTAACTTTGGGCAGCAGCACAGCAGATGGAGCCAGGATTCATGATGGTAACTACAAAGTCGACATGCAGCTGCATTGTCCTTCCGGGTCCAGGCTTGGTTAAAGTCCGCGATGGGCAATGCAAGAAGTCTCATGTAGGTGATTTTTTTCCGGGCCGGGACTGTCAGTGCTTGCTCAAAGTACGGCTGAGGTTTTCCCATTATGTAGGAAGTGTCCAGTGATGAGAGATTGGGTTGATGGTGTAAGCTTTCCAGGTCTCTTTCATAGGATAGTTTCTTGACCTGTGTGTTCAGTGATCTTTTCCATGCAGTTACTGGAATGTTTAAGTTATGCAAGTTTGAGCGTCTATTTCTAGCGATTTTATGGCTACTGCCATCTGAACCTGCCATGGAGATCCACATTCTTCAAAGATTGTTTTAATTTGTGTTTTCAGAGAGGTTGCTGGAGCATGCAGGGTGCTAATATTGTATTTTAAATATCCCCAGAGCAGATACTGTCCAGACGGGTGAGTCTCATCTCCAACTTTACTCTTGCTTTCCTGGCCTGTCGTGGGAGTTCTAGTACCTTCTTATAGGCAGAAATTTGGTGGTTTCTGAGGAACTTAGTGAAGGCTCCGGGGAAGGCTAGGTGGCAGTAGTTAAGAGAGGGAACTAGTTTTGCTTTTAAGACTTTCAAGATGGGTTCAGCAGTCAGACTATGTAGTCGTCGATTGATATTTCTCAAACTGTGTATGATGCTGGCCCCCTTGCTTCTTAGATGATTCAGATGGGCTGTGGGTTTGGCCCCTTCCGATAACCTGAGACCCAGATAGTTATAACTTCTGCATGTTCTGATTTGCAGGTCACCTAGGCGCCATTGTGCTGTCCTCTTTCAGTGGTACTTCCCGAAGATAATTATCCTGGTCTTCTCTTGGTTCACCAAGAGATTGTTCGTTTGGTTGAACCTATTCAGAGCTTCTAAGGCTTTCTGTAGGCCTGTCCTAGTGTGGTCCGGTAATAGAATTGTAAGGTACACACAATCCTAATTGTTTTTTGTGTCCATTTTGACACTTACCACAGGTCCCAGCTTGTGCCAGGTGCAAAACTGAAACTCTAGAGGTGATTGAAGTAAGTTCTAGCCTGGTTTGGGTCAAAGGACATGCATGTAATGATGATGTTAAACCTGTCAGCCTTAGGGTGGTCTTCCCTCCAACATTTTGCCTTCCTCCTCCATTTGTTTTTACCTTGATATTCTGGACTTAGGACTGATCACTTTACCACTGCTCTCTCCTCTAAACATGGTGATATTAGCTAATACCCAATTGGCATATATAATCTACTTATAAGTTCCTAGTAAAGTGGTACTATAAGTGCCCAGGGCCTGTAAATAAAATTCTACAGCAGCACTGAAATTGCCACCCACTTAAGGTGCCCTTTAAATATGTCTCAGTGTGTGAGCAGTTTAAACTGCCAATATTAGACTTTATGCCAGGCCAAAACCTTTATTTTTAAGAGATATAAGTTACCATTGGCTAGGCCCTGGACAGCCCAGAGGACAGGGTGCAATGTTTTAAAAAACCAGGACATGTACTTGTTAGTGAAAAACTCTTAAATTCGTTATTTCACTAATGCAAGGCCTATATATCTCATAGGATAACAGTGGGATTAATTTATTACATTTTATAAGTGCAATTTCTAAATAGGGAGATATAACTGGTTCAAATTTTATGTCTCTGGAATCCTAATTTAAAAATCCTAGTTTATGTTGAAGTTGGATTTTAAATTGCAATTCTGAAAATGACACTTTTAGAAAGTTGCTATTTTCTTGCCTTCGCTGTTTGGTGCCTACAGTCTGTCTCTGGTCACATGACTGAGTATAGTTGGCAGTTGGGCTTTGTATATTCCCCCTAGACATCCATACACAATAGGAGCTTAGGTGTGACAGAATGGGCCATCATTGGTAGGATGGGAGGAGGAGCTGGGCCCAGCCTCACTTACACCTGAATGGGCTGTGTCCTGTCTCCACACAAAGGGCTGCATACCCCCCTGTAGTTAATCTGAAGCCAGGGCAGGGAAGGCAGGACATCTGTGCACTTCAAATACATGCGTCTAGAAGCTTTTCCCCACTTCAAAAGCACAACTGTGTATAAAGAAGGGCCTCAGACACCACCACTTCAGTACACTTCAGGAACTGTGGATACTGTGTCAGGAAAAATTACTACTGTGCTGTTGAATGACTACCACTCTGCTGGACTGCGCTTTGTTGGATTCCTGCTTGGTGTGCCCATCTTCTGCCTGCTGCCCTTTTGCTTGGATGAGAAGGACTGGACCTGCATCACAGCTCCTTAGAGCCAAAGCATTGACAGCTGCATGCCACATCCCCGATGCTGGATTTTGCATCGCAACTCCTGTTGATGAGATCCTCAACGATGATGAAAAAGGACCCAGCACCGCAGCCCCGTTGCATTTCTGAACTGGCACATCGCTTCGAATGCACGGCGCTTCATCAACTTGAATCCGTGCAACACTCCACAACCAGTATTTAAGGTACTCTGTTCAGTGGGCCTAATTCGCTCTCTGTAGCTGGCCCGCACCCACCTGGTCAGCCTGAACTTGTGACTCTCTCACAGTCCGACACAACCAGATATCTCCAGTTGGCGCTTTCTGCTTTTTGGTGCTATTTACAATACAGACTTTAAAATTCAAAACCTCCAGTTCTATTAATTGCATTTTAGTCATTTTGATCTTGTTTTATGTATCACACATTACTCAAGTTTTCTCAGTGTTGTGGGCTCATTTTGTGGTGTGTTTTCACAGTTTTACTGTTTGAAGAGTTGTGCATCTACTTGCCACCCAAATAGACATTGCCTCTGAATTAAGCGTCACTGCTCTGTGACAAGTTACCGAGGGGGTGAGCACAGGTTAATTTGGGGTTTGTACGTGCCTTAGCCTGACAAGGACTGTGCCTGCTGCTTGACCACAGCTTACACCCCAGTCAACCAACAACCCAATTTCCTACAAATTACTTGAGCTTCCTGTGCTTTGTAGAGACCAAGGGCCAGATGTACGAAGGTTTTTACCGTGCACAAACTGGTTTTAGACCTGTTTGCACACTCTAAAAACCTTGGGCCCATGTACAAAACCTAATTTGCGAGTCGCTAATCAATCAGTGACTCGCAGAATAGATTTTGCGACTCGCTATTAGGAAGGGGGGTTCCCTTCTTAATAGCGACTCATGAGCCATGTATGAATGTTTTGCTACCACAATAGCGGTTGCAAAACACTCACAAATTACCACCTACTTCAGGTAGGTGGTAATCCAATCGTTAATAGAAAGAGACCACTGCCTGCCCTTAAAAATGAAATAAAAACCATTTATTTTTATTTCTTTTATTGCATCCCGTTTAACTTTAAGGAAAACGGGCTGTATTTAAAAAAAAAAAAAAGCTGCTTTATTTAAAAGCAATCCCAGAGATGGTGGTCTGCTGAGCACAGCAGGCCACCATCCTTGGGAGGGCCAGTCATTTCCCAATGGGGTCGCAAAATGCAAGTGCCTCATTAATATTAATGAGCCTCGCATTTTGCGACCCCATTGGGAATCGCATTCAGTGTCTCTGACACTGTTGTACATAGTAAATTGCGACTCGCAATCAAGCACAAATTGCGAGTCGCTATTTACTAGGGTCGTACATTTGGACCTTATGTAATGTGTACTGGCAATGGTAAAGATGGAGTATCATGGAGAGATTATTTCCAATGCAACTAGATGGCACATCAGATAGCAACTGGTAGGGGACCTACGGGAAGGGAATCTTCTCCTGAGAGCAGTAGTGAGAAGCTTCCCCATCCAAGTACTACAGGCTGGAATGTAAGGATAAGCCCGGTAAGCTTAGTTTGAAGGCAAAGAAACCACCTCTGGGTTTTATGATTCAGGGAAGTCTTGCAGTTTTTTATAGCCTTGTTCTGTTTTGCCCAGTGCTTAATTTTTTACATTTGTTGCAGATGATAGGCATTAGCACTCATTTATTATGATTCTTTTTTTCATTACATCTCTATCAATTTTACCAGCAGCATTATATAGAACAGTAACACAGGACCTTAATATGATGAGGCCTAGAAAACCTCCGACCGCAGGATTCAATTCTGACCGCCTAATTACAGTTTAGGCGGTGGGAATTGAAACCGGCTGGTCATTGCGGAGACCGGACCGTAATCCCTATGGACAGCATTTCCGTTGTTGGAATTACGATGCTCTGTTTCCCACAGGCTTTCCATTCCGGGCTTTCTGACATGGAAAGCATGTAAGAAACCGAGTTTTGGGACCCCTAACAGAGACCCTTTCTCATTGCGGCCTTCGGTTGGGGGCCGAGGGGGCACCTATGGTGCACCCCTGTTAATCCCTGCACCATGTGGCATGCACCTGTAGTTGTCTGCCACATGGTGCAGGGATTAACGCAATCTACCATTTCTTTATGGGAACTTGTTTTCGGCCGCAGCACAATCTTCCATAGAGAAATGGGAGCATGCGACTGCACCATGTGCAGTTGTATTGTTATTGCTGTGTGGGGACTGCTGACTAGAGGTCTGTTGGTCCAGAGACCACGACAGTGTTGGTCAAAGGCAACTCCGACCAACATCGTAATCCAGCCCATAGTATGATAGCTGTTATTACACCAACATGATACTGACATTGTACGTGTACTATGTCTAATCATTTGTTCTTAGTAATGTAGCTCAGGAGTCAGCCAAGAATGTGATAGATGCAGAAACAAGTAACCTGTCAACAAAAGCCATTTAAGAAATAGGAAATATATAGGTAAAAGTTTGTACTGGCCAATCCATGACTGAATAGGCGACGGAGATTTAGGAAGGGGTTCCTTCCAGGAACTAAACCACTCTGGTGTAATATAGTTTGGGCAATAGGTATCAGTCAATTTGCCAGGATCTTTCCCAAAATCTTGTAATCTAGATGAAGAACGGGTGGTAAGACATCACTAGCCCAACTTTGGGAGGACCGCATTCAGCGCCAATCTCAGAGAGGCTGGGAAATGTCCCATGCACTTTGCCACCTCGTATGTCTACAGCAGTCTGGTTGCAAGTCCCAATGTATAAGTTGCATAAAATTACAAGGCAAACCTATCTTGTCCCAGAGTTTTACCCCTGGCCATTTGTGTTATAGATACTTGGTTCTCTTGGACGTAATACGTTTTTTCCAGCTCCGTTCTTTGGAACACACTGATGGATGGGAGCCCTACTCAATCTCTAAGTGTTGCCTCTCTGCCTCAGGAAGAGGGTTGTATAATGTTGCATAGTATGAGTGGGACACAGCATTGATCTGCACTTGCTTATTAATGAGCACCCCTGCACTCTCACTGATTGCACCTATCGATACCCTAGGGTTGTCAGATCTCAGAAGCCACACCAGCATGCACCCCGTCTTGTCACCCTCAGCAGGTTGCCTAGCTACCCAATCCTGGTAGTCCAAATGACTCAATCTACACAGCGCCGCTTGGTAGTCCACCTTGGCCTGTGTCAGGTGCTGTGAGACCTGGTTGTCAGTAGAAGACGGAAGCTCTAGCACACGTATTTGCTCCTCCATCTCAGCTCTCTGCTTAACATTTACTGGACTCCATATGATGCGCAGACCATGGAGCACCACCTTAGATGTGTTCCACTCCACTGGGGCATCTATTGCTATGCCTTCATGTTTTGTAAAATACATCTCTACATTGTCAGCCACTGTGGAGTGAAATGCGGGGTCATCAAGAGCTCAGGAGCACAGTTTACATGTAGGGATGCTGGGCCATGAGCGGCCTCAAGTGAAGGTCAGTTTAAGTGGAGAATTGTTCGAAAGCATGTGACCCATATATTCCGCTTAAAGCACCCTCACCCTTGCAATAAAGAAGTCTATACGCTATGTAGTGCATGCAGTCTTGAACAAAACTAGTACTTCGATATATAAGGTAGAGAGAATGTCACTGATCAACCGCCTGCCCACTATTGAAGTCTTTTTGTGGCCACCACGGATTGTGCTCCTGACAAAACAGGGATAGAGCGATTCTGTATATTATCTGGCACACAATTAAAATCCCTCACCCATATACATGGGGCTTACACGTTAGTCAATAAGGAAGGGGTTAGAGTGGCCAGAAAGTTGGGTAATCCTGCATTTGGAGCAAAGATAGCCAGTAATGAGATGGGGTCCCATTCAACATCCCCCTCGAAAACCATATACCTGCCCTCTGGATGTACTTTAGTGAAGCTTTCACAGAATGGGGCCCCAGGAGACATATATAAGCAGCCCTCTTGCATAGCTTGAGTAACTAGTGCCAGCCAAAAGCTCATTCCAGGGTTTTTGTAGTTTAGTTGACTGAGGGGTAGTTAAGTGTGTTTCCTACAGAAATGCAAAGTGAATTTGGCACCTTCTCGTGCAGCTATGTATTCTGTAACATTTCATAGGGGTAGTCAAGCCCCTGATAATCAAAATTAAGACATTATAACGAGTAAAAAAAAGCATCTCGGTCGAACTCTGCCATAATGAGGAACAAACAACAATCCCATAGTGCAAAGCTCCCTCAACCGCAAACATTCCTGCCCACATATGAGAAGTAACTTAATCATTAATCCTGGCTCATAAACAAAAAACTTCCCATCCCTGTCACTAGCTACAAAATGTGCCTCGCCATATTGTATGCAGAAAAAAACTCTGCAATAAATTAGTCTATTTCAGAAAATAAGTTAGGGTAATCATGGTGTAGTCCATGGTTTTGGGGTCTGCTTCGATTCCATCCCACCAATGAAAAAACAAAGTCCTTCCTCCCACATATAAACATAGGTGTACAATATTTGCTTCTTGACACATTACAATGAATGAATAAAGGCTCTAGACAGAGTAGACCCATGGTCCTCTAGTGTGCCAAGGAGACAGTTGAAATCTGCCCCATGGTTCAATGAAGAACTCAGGATAGCAAAGACTTCCTGCAAGCGTTTAGAACGAATATGGAGAAAAGATTTTTGAGAGCACAGGAAGGCCGATTACAAAACTAGTCTAAAACACTATCACTCCCTCTTAAGAAAAACTTGTGCCACCTACTACAACGCAAGGATAGAGCAAGCTGAAAACTCTTCTAGAGACCTTTTTACAATTTTTAAGGACATATCGTCACTAGCCAGAATTACGGCTTCCAACAGCAACTCTGTGGATTCTTGCAATTTGGTGGCAGACTTCTTCGCAGAGAAGGTAGCAAGGATTTATACTACCTTCCCAGATGAGGCAGGGAGGGACGGCTCAACGTGGAGGAGGCACACTGCCTCTCCAGATTTGATCTCCCCTCCTGTGACAACCTCTAAGTCATTGCCTTAAGCATTAAATCCGGCTCACCTAGGTACCCTACTACTCCTAAAGTTTTGAGGGAGAGCATGGAGATCCTAGTACCCTATATTAGGCACCTCCTTGAACTCTCTTTTGAATCAGGTGTGGTCCCAAAAAGGTGGAAAGAAGCGGTTGTTCTTCCCATTAAGAAAAAGCTTGGTGTGAGTGTAAGTAAGCTGGAGAACCTTCGACCGGTCTCACTCTTGCCATATTTTACTAAAATAGCCGAAAAAGTGGTCAATACTCAACTGACCGCCCACGTTAACCATCACAGTTTATTGCACCCTACACAATCGGGATTTCAAGCAACTTACTCTACTGAGTCAGCACTGCTTCTGTCAACAGAAAACATTCGCAGACACGTAGATGAAGGCCAGACGGTGGCTCTGGTCCTTCTGAACCTCAGTACCGCATTCGACACCGTAGTCCACCCACTACTCCTACAGCGCCTCATGAAAGGCGGGCTGGATAAACTGTCCCTGGATTGGCTGGGATCCTTTTAACAGGATCGAAGCTTTCAGGTGTTCCAACGACCTTATTTTTCTAAACATATTGCACTGGCTCAAGGGGTCCCCCAGGGCTCTATACTAAGCCCTACTCTCTTTTATCTATATATCGCCCCACTGGCAGAGATTGTTGTAAAATATGGCATCAGTGTCGTGTCGTATGCGGATGACACGCAAATGGTGGTTTCACTGTCACAATCTCATGAAGAGGTAGCCACCAATTTTTCCACTTGTCTTCAGGAGCTGGCATCCTGGATGTCAAGTAACTGTTTAAAGCTGAACGGCAGCAAAACCGAGGTTCTAATCGTGGGTAAAGCTCCCTCGATATGGTCCTCGTCTTGGTGGCCGCAGACCCTGGTCCCTAACCCATCCCCCAGTATTCAGGTTAAGAACTTGGGTATGTGGCTGGAATCCAAGCTTCCCTTTGAGAATCACACTAGAATTGTGGTCGGGAAGTGCTTTGGAATAAGGAAAGGGCTTTGGAAGACCTTAGAAGTGCTTCCCGTGGTAGCCAGGAAAACCCGAGTCCATGCGCTGGTAACTTCCCGCCTGGACTATGGGAATGCTTTATATCTAGGAGCTAGTGGCAAGTTTCTGCAGCTACTTAAATGCATTCAGAAAGCGATGGCAAGCCTTCTTCTGATGCTGCCCAGGAGAGCTTCCTCCAGGAATGCCCTCGCTGCCCTACACTGGCTCCCGGTGAAGGAGAGAATACTTTTTAAAGCCTTGTGTGTCAGTCACCGCATTCTGCAGGGAAACAGGCCTAGCTATCTACACAGTCTTGTCCCCCCTACACTCCAACCCGGTTCTTGAGGTCTTCAGGGACTAGACAGGTCAAGATTCTGATAATCAAAAGAGCGAGACTGGGTGGTCGATCTTTCCGCTACCTGACCGCTAAACATTGGAATGACCGCGCTCTCCGGAAGAAACCATCGGAGAGACTCTTTCGGAGAAAACTAAAAACATGGCTCTTTCGCATATAGGTTCTGTTGCAGATATTCTGCACATATACAGAACTACGCGCAAAAAAACAGGACCTCAGTGTACAGTGGTGTACCAACTGCTCACCTTAGTGCCCGGAACCCCAATCCGACTAGCTATAGTGTCTCATTCGTTCTCCGTACTACAGCGAACCTACCAATAATTAGACATCCTAGAACATGTAACTCAGACACTCTCAGTCATTGCTGGAGCAAAAACACTCTTTCGCCAACTCACTTATACTTGTCCACAACATAAGTAACCAGAGACACAATATAGTTTAAAGTATTTCTTTTAACTAACGTTCTCTATAATGCAGTACACAAGCCAATACTATAAGCAAAATGCATAAACTGAATACAGTGAGCATTGTTACAATTCCATAAAATATGAACTGGGAGATCATTTTATAAAGCTAGTGGAAAAAAGGCCTAATGTGCCTTGCCACCCTCCCCGTGCTAGGAACTGGTTTATTATAATTGTAGAAGTCCTCTGGGCTTTGTCAGGGGGACCCCATACCTCCGAGTTACATCTCCAGACAAGCACAGCTCTTCTTCTCTGAAAGGTTTTCTTTGAGTGTCTTAACATGCCTGCAATGCAATATTAAAAGCACCGGATTTTTGGTAGTGCACCTGTGGCAGTATTATGTCTAACATGCGTGGGACTGACCAACAGCAGATTAACGGAGCACATTGTTTTTTGACCTTGAACACGCTCTGCAGACAGAGCCTCAGAGTACAGCAAGAGAAGTGGAAGGTAGACGGTTCTCATGTGAGCCAGCACAGGCAGAGGAGTCGTGCAAAACAGATGCCTGTAGAAACGTGTGCAAAAGCGGCAACATGGCAGCCAAGCTTATTCTAACTTATGCTAATTTAGCAACGTACGCAGTGAATCCATAAACTCACTACAAATCCTCTCTAAGCTGTATCACGTTACTGCGCCAGACGAGTTGTGGGCTGCAGCGCGGGGACACACTAGTGAGCGTAGCCATGCGCTTTATAAGCTTACTTATTATTATTATTATTGTGATATAGGTTTCACTTGACCTGGTTACACTAGATACAGCTTCCTGAAAAAACAAAGAAGAAAATGCAGTGCACCGTTGTCATATGAACTGTTCAGCAATTGATGTAGCGTTTAAAAGTTTGAGAATTGTAGGGGTGCGTTATATTCATTGTTAGTCGGCACCCGCATATAACCAAATGTGTACTCAGGGATTTCGTGTGCAATGTATTACAACCGTATAACCTATATCGATTTTAAGTAGAAGTGCTAGCTATGTACAAGCACATGGTAAACGTATTAGAGAAATGTATAGTGTTTAGCTACGGGAAATGCAATGTGGTGTTAGAAATGTGTACCCCAGACTTCGTGTCTGTAGGTTGTTTAGGTTGACCACACATGAAAGAAAGACGTAAATGTCAATACTGTGATTGAAACCTGCTTGTGTAACCGAAGTAGTGGCCAGAATTCGCATATATCGTTGAGGCGAAAGGCCTGGTATTTTCTTATGTTAGCCAAGGGCAATAGGCCAAAAGGGATTTATTCCAGTAGAGGTTTTAGGCTGTAGTAAATTGCAACTTAAAAGATGTGAAGAATGTCTGCTTTGCATGATCTCACCCCAGGTGCAAGGACAGTTGCTCGTTAGTAGAGAAGCTCTTTGTTCGTAATTTGAATTATGTAGAGAAAGCCAGACATGGGAGTGTATTGGAATGTGCCAATCGTAACTCCTAGTGCGGATGGCGTCTGGGACTCAAGGCCAAGCGATGGACGATGGAACTGGACAGCGATCTGTGGAAAAGTACTGAAAGACGACCCCGGAAGGAGAGGAGGCGCAAAGGGCGTGTTCGGAGACTTGGGGTACTGTATTAGGGACAGCGCCCCGAGGGTGGAGGCAGAGCAGAGCGGGGCAGCCCAAAGCAGAGGACGGCTAGGCGAAGGGTAGAGGGGGCAACTTAGACCAAGCTCTCTAAGTGAGGACTTCTTAGGAAGTTTCGATCTGACACCTTTTATTCTGATGAGGGTCTCAAGGGATTGCTATGTAGGGATGTCACCTAGTACAGAGTAGGGACAGAGATGGTATGGTTCAGTGTCCCTAGTATCGACATTTGCTTGGTAGTGTTCTACCTCATGCTTTTAGAGATTGTACTTTTAGTTATTTTTAGCCGTATGCGGATTCTTCGTAGAGTAGCATTTGTTTTAGTGCCTATGTACTTGTTGTGCCTCGTGTTGAGGACTTTGTATCTCCAAATCTTTATGTTGATAATAAAAACCAGAGAGCCAAGAGATTAAGTTTCGAGTCCTTGATTATGGCAAATTGCAGACTGTAATTGTGATAACGGTAATTTTCCCTCCATGCTATCAGGCAAGTAAAAAGTTCCATCTGACCAGAGTGGGTTCCAGTAGATAATTGCGAGATACTAAAATAGGCCGGAGCACAATCATTGGTGTGAGTTCTGGACCATGTTCTCAAGGACACCATGGCATCTTTAATATTCATTCCATCCTCCCTGGATTGGAGAGCCTCACCATCTCTTGGTGGTCTCACATGGGGGCTATGCTGTGATTCCAGTTCCTCAACCATGTTTGCACGTTCTTTAGTGATCTGTGTCTACACCTTCGAGTTTATCATTCACCGTCTGTGTCAGCCTGGTCAATTGGTATTGATTGCCCCTACAACTCTAGCCACGCCCAGGCGCCCACCTGGGCAGTGAAGTACCTAGTGATCTCTCAATCTGGTACTCGGTGCTTGGCTGGGAACATAAGTGAATAATGTAAGTTAATTTGACGGAGCCATTGTTTGACCTCCAGGAATGATTTGCATCTTTTCTGGCCCTCCTTTGTGTAATCTTAGAATACGTGCACTGCACAGTTCTCAACAGTGCAGGGTCCCTTGCTGCAAGAGACCTGAAGCTCGGGACTCTGTGTTCTTGCTAACAGGGAAGAAGGTGGATTGCTTCTCGGCCAGCACGGTGTGCATCAGCCAGTTTTCCAGGTAGAGAGCAATGCTGGGACCCTCCACTTTTTCCAGTAGCCCAACTATATGCATGTTGTTTCTATGATAATGTCCTTCATAGTTGTTCCTTTTGTTTTCAAAGATTGTACCTCTGCAACTACAGCCTTGAGTTGTATCTGCATGTTTTGCACTGAGAATTTCATTGGTGTCATTGTAGATTCTTTATTTGTCATGGGCTCTGATAGTTTTCTGTGGTCTGCTCTTAGCAACCCAAGTTCCAGGGCCACGGTTTCGATTTTCTGCATCGGTGTAGACTTGATATCAAGGATGGCTTGTGGGATAGCCTGACATTTACAAGCGTTACCTTTTCGTTTTGCAGTAACTGCATTAGTAGTTGTCGGCAAATTATTTGGCTCTTCCATTGTGAAGTCAACCCTTTGGAGCCCCTAGGCATGGCCATGTTTGCTCATTCACCACTCCCAAGGTTTCTTCCAACTCTTTGTGCCTGAGAAACCAAGCCTTATTATGTTCAAGATAGATGTCCAGATATAATTGAAAAGAGGCAGTAATGGTCTCCATTCATGCAGTGTGAGGGGCCGTGAGTAATCAGCAGTCGCCAGTTCTAATAAAAAGAGTACCCTTTAGTGCAACATGGCAACAAACAGACACCGAGGCCACGGTTATCCCGAGTGCAGAATCATCTTAATGTAGGTCCAAAAGGGTCAGTCTTAATAGTCCACAGAGCCCTCAAAGAGCAAAGAGGGCCCAGTTCAAAGCAGATAGAGGGTGAAGGGGACGCAGCAACTCGGGGTGGAGAGACCTGGACCCTTGACCGTTGCAGACACCGTCAAGTGTGAGGAGCTGGCTTCAGGCATACACTGGCAGGAAGCCAATTCCATGATGTCCCCGATGACCAACAGAACCTTTCCCACATCAGGCGCTGGGGACCAGCTCCATTACCACCTTATCTGGCTCTGTGTGCTACTGGGACCGTCACTGCAGGAACGACGACTCCATACAATGTCTCTGGTAACCAACAATGGCTATCACTCGCCAATGCTGGAGATCAGCTTTGATGTCTCCTCATTCTGCTCTGCGTACTAGTGGAGGGCATGCTGCGGGTGCTGTAGTAGGCTGTCGGGTCAACAGCAGGCCGCTCTCACTTTACCGGGTCCTACGGTGCCCCTTGTAGGGCAACAAAAGGCAAAGCACCTATCCAGGCAGCAGTGGACATTTTGGAGTGGATAATGCAGCGTCACGATGATGTTTATGGGGTGAGCAGAGAAGAGCTTGCTGGATACGACTCACTTGCCTGCCATCTTGGACACAGCCAATCAATTTCATCATCAGACTTTGACTGAGAATAAGAAAGAGAAACGCAGAAAATTAAGAAAGAACGAGTAATAGAAAGACATGAAATTAATTCAAAAGTGAAAGTAAATATGGAAGGAGGAGACAGCCTTCGGTATTAGGCCACACTGACATTTTCCAATGGTGACAGAATGGTCCTAAAAACAACCTAGATGTTTTTACAAATTAGGCACTACTACCAAGTGTTTGACAGATCATAAGGACTGCAACCAATAAACTCCTTTCCTGCACCGGGGGTGGACAACTGAATTGTCCCAATGGTTACAAACAAAGATTTAACTGAATTGGTAATTAAAATTATATTGATCTGACTCTCTTCTACCTAGAGCTGCAAACAAGGTTTTCTATTTTTCATATAACACCCAGGGGTGTATGAAATTGCACAGTTTGACCTGAAATAGTCCTTAACGTTGATGCATGCAGGTCCAATGAAGGCACAGAGATCCCTGTTCTGCATGAGAAGAATCCAAAAAGTTGCCCAGTGGTCCTCTACAAAAGGAGAAGAAGCCATAGTCTCACGTGACCTGGAGTGCCGGTGGACTTCCGGTCCGGGTCTAAATTAGGCATCTGGTGTTCTTTTGTCCTTCAATACCACTGAGAGAAGATAAGGTCAGCAAAATATGAACTTGTAGCAAATAATTCATTTGACCAATTTTGGCATGCAATAATGATGCAAATATTAAAGTGGCATGAATTACACTGCTTGTACTGAGTTTCTCTTAGTCAGGGCCAGCTTTAAACTGGTGCACTGGGTGCTGACCTGGAAGGAGGGGGGCACTGACCTCAGGGGGAGCATGAACGTATGATTAAAAAGCACCTGCTGCTGGTTTCCTTGTGATGGCAGTTTTCAGGCAGCAATAAAAATGTCATGACAACTCTTGTGATTAATGTTCCTGCTAGAGAGAAAGATCAGAGTTCTGTCTAGTGGGAGTTCTGACTGGCCATAAAGTAGTGCAGAGGGTTAATATACCTGCTGCAAAGAACAGAGGTGTATTGTATGTGGATAGCTGAGTGGTTTAGTAAAGCCAGCCTTTACCAGCGCATTAAAACAAATGAAAATTGTTTGAGAGAGGGACTATGGAAAAATAAGAGGCACTTTTGCCAGGTGGTAGTGAGAGAATCTGAAAAGGAGGTCATATGGGGAGGTGCCAAAAGATTGTCTCACCGGGTGCCACCAGCGCTGAAGACTGCCCTGGGTAGGACCAAAAGAGAATTGCATCCTCGTACTTTTCAACATGGAGAATGATTTTCCCACGTGCCTGGCGTAATGATGTGTTCCGGTCACCCATGTCATTCCGCCACTTCTTCTCCAAGCCCAAGCTTCCCGGGAACAGAGGGAATTTCTTACTCTCTGTTTTTGCTCTCTGTCCTGGACCCTCATTTCTGAATTGATCTTCAAGGGCCCGCCCTTCCCTTTACTGCTCACCTTAATCAGTGCACGATTGTTACTCCCCTCTCTCTTTGCTGTTTTCCACCGAGCGCCGGCTTCAGGCTGGTGCGACCCATGCGGTCGAACTGGGCGCTGGGGGGCGCTGTGTTAAACAATAACGTACAATTTAAAAGCACCTGCTGCAGTGGATTAGTAATGACAGCCTTTTCCAGTGCTTTAAAACAAATTAAATGTATTTCAGAGAGGGGCTATGGAGAGATGGGGGCACTTTTTCAGGGTGGTAATGAGGGAGTTTGTGGAGGAGGACATATGGGGGGGCACCAAAAAGATTGTCGCACTGGGCACCGCCAGTGCTAAAGCCGGCCCTGCTGGTGGTTTTTACTTCTGTGCATGAGCGGTCCTGCAGGCAAGAGCGAGTGAGGAGGGATTTCGACAGACGACGACGAGGAAATATTCATTATTTATTTCATTTTCCCTCATGGTCGTCTGTCGAAATCCCCCCATCTGGCTCCACAGCCTCACCGCTCTTAACCTGCGAAGGCCGCTCCTGCTTGTGTGAAAAATAAATGAGCGAAATTGTAACTGTCGAGAAAAAACATTATGTGAGAGAATGTACAGAGAAACTTTCATTCTTTGATAACTTTGCAGGATGAAATTTCAGGGAGCTAGCATCATTTAACCGGCAGAAAAAATTACACATGCATCTTCTGTCTGGGCTCCATCTTCCCCTAAAGACTGGCAGCTTTAGCAAACACATAAATTACATAGTGGTAAGAATAAAAATGCGTTAAACAGTTGACACAAAATTGCTTGAGTTGGGCAGTGCCAGAATCCTTTTTCAGTGATTCTCTTGTTTTCGGGATATATTTCAAGGAGATGGTTGAAGAGGGCTGTTTTCAGTTGTTTCCGAAAGAGTTGACAGGTTCATTGAAGTGCAAGTCTGAGGTCTGGGTCCTTCCAGCTTTGTAGGCATTCGCCATTTGTTTTCCTTCCCTAAGCTTGCTCAGTTTGTATTGTCAGAAAGATATTGTTGACGTGGTAAAGTCAGAGTCACACAAATCACTCAGAAATCTACACCAGTATATATAATTCTATGGGCAGATGTAGGTTTACAAGTTTGGGGATTTGGTATTTGGCCCAATGGTAAGCCTTGAAAGCTACACAAGTCGAGGGTCTAGGTGTAATGATGGAAATGTCATTTGGCATTTTTCTGCCCAATGTAAAGTAATATGTACTGTACAACTTCACATTAAAGAAAGACAGCCCAATGTGCAGGTGCACATTTTAAATTCTTTTTTCTAAAAATGTATTAAAAGATTTAGAGGGCTCTCTTCTCTTCCTTGTCATGGAAGGAGATTTACTTCATCACTTTGGTGGAACAAATCTTGTCAATTTCAAGGCTGGGAGGAGGTCACGGGGTAGGTTGCTAATGCCCACAAATCCATACGTTTTAGGACATTCACAAACTCTGGAGTGAAGGCCACACTTTTATCCACCCACACCCACCCCAAGGATGGATTTATTATTGGTAATTGTGCACATGTGTGGCATACAATTATCCATTTTTAAATACATTTTGATCTTCAGGTATCCCTGCATTGCTACTTGGCAGAAGTAAATGAATCAGGAGCTATCTGTGGCATAAATGAGTACAGACAATAAAGTTGTTCATGTAGCCAATTGTTCTCCCTAGTTGCTATGGACATTGCAGTTGGAAATGGCCCTTTCAAGGGTGCATTCCCTTGCCATTTTGCTTTTCTCCTTCCCAGTTTTCTTCTGATCTGGTTTCTAGCCTTAGGACTTGCGTGTTTAGCACTGCCATGGAGTGTCAAACTGCAGTGCTCGTCATATACATACTGTGGATTAGTGTGTATTTGATTGACTGATCTGAGGTAGCTGTAAGTCCCTTTTAATGGGGTAAGACATATACCCGGGGCATGTATCTCAAATGCACCTCCGTGGGCCTGCAGCACTGTTTGTGCCATCCATAGAGAGAACTTCTCGATTGTGCCACTGGTTTGCCCTAGTGGGGCCTGTGTACATGGGTTTCTGTTACTCGGCTTGGCATTTAAAAGTCTACATGCCAAGGTTCTGCATGTCTCCTGCTATATCCAAGTTCTCCCTGGTGACAGGGTACGGTGTTAGCAAGAGGTTGGGCAAATGTGTGTATGTGTTACGTGCAAGAATTGTGAATGAAATACATGGTGTGTTCTGTACGATGGGGCCTGCTTCTAACATTGGATTAGCATGAGGGGCATAGGGAAAGGCTATCAAGCATTGTTTCCTATGGGCAGAAAAATGACAGTAGAGTGTTTGGTATCAATGAGTTTATAATGGCAAATCCTCTCCGGTAGTGGGAGGGGGTTTGACATTATGGTGATGGAAAGTGTGCATTTTGATGCTCATGGCTCTGTGTGCCTGGCAGCTTATCTCCTAATTCACAACTGGGTGCTAGGGGGACAGCCACATCTGTGCAATGGTGACAAAAGGCCATAAACTAGCGGTTCATGGGAAACTGTGGCCCTCTGACTCTGAAGAACCTTCCTGGGATGGATACATGGGGGTGGATTTGGCACCTACATTCCAAGGGTTAGGGTCATACTACGGTGGTTTGATACTGGGATATTAACATAAGGAATCATTAGGGTAGGAGGGACTGCAACTGGACTATCCACAGAATATGTTGTGGCTAGGACCTTGTTGTGTTCCAGGAAGGGGACTATCTCACTGTCTCCACGAGATCGTAAGGACTTTAAATGCTGTGGCGGAGACAGGTGGAAGTGATTGTGGTTAGGACAAGGACCAACTTATACCATCATCTCGTTGTGCAAGAGGAGTGTGCACGCAATGATCAGTAGACATCTGAGGTGCCGGGATGTGAGATGTTCAAGGAGTGCGGGGGAAGCCTGCAGAGTCCTAGGGATCTGTGCTTGCAACCAGGGGACCTCTGCTAGCTTGAACTCCAGAGCGTGAGATGTCTGAGGGGTGTTGGGGGATCTTGAGCCGGGAGCTGAGACTGTCTTCAGCATCCAAATCAGGAGGACCCCAGTGCCCGACATTGCGTCTTCTGTTAGAGGTCATTTGCTCCCTCTCCCTGGACCCACTCCACAGGGTACTTTGTTGTGGAAAACACTGTGACAAGACCCAAGGAGTTTGTTGTGCCTTGTGGGCATCTACAGCGGGCTGTCAGGAGTCTACGGCAGGTCACACCTCTGCTTGTGGGGAAACATTTCTCCCGATATGGAAGCACGCTAGCTTCCTGTTCACAACCTTTTGTCGACAGGGGAGATAGCAAACCCGCACTCAGGCAGGTGCTATTAGGTCCCTGGAAGTCTAATCCAGGTGGATGAAACTAAGTAACTGTTTAATTCCGTGTTAGGTTGTTACAACTGTTTAGTCAACAGGGCACCAGCTGAGGCAGCATGTATAATTGGCTGGTGGAGTTGAAGGACTGAGGGGCTGGGTCACGAGGCATAGTCAGAGACCGGTTACTATTTGACCTTTCTGCAATATGAAAGTCTGACAATTGCATATAACTATAAAGTGTATATACAATGTAGAAATATATACAATATGTATCTCATTTTGATTTCAGTGTGTGTGTTTAATACAAAGACAAGTGCTTTTATACATATGGGCCATCACATGTATGAAAATAACATTTAGTGATTACCTATTTGCAAATTTTACCGAATCACAAATAGGTAATTACTAAATTTGATATATGTAAAAAAATCATTAAATATTATCGGTTACCAAAAAATTACAATCACAATTACTGATTACCTATTTGTAAAATTGGCCAAATCGCGATTCGCAAGTAGGTAATTGCTAATTGCAAATGTCGCCCTTTGGAGCAGCATGATGACATCACAACCAGGAAGTGAGGCTTTCCATGCTGTTGCAGAGGGTCTGAGGCTGTGTAGGAGGCAGAGAGCAGGAGCTAAACACTCAGGAGCACATCCATAGTGCAGAGGCAGACGCAGCTAACAAGCATGGCATCCCAGGAGAACACAAAGGAGGCTGGAGGAAGGAAAATAAAAAGAAATTCAGTGAAAATGAATTGGAGGTCCTAATAGAGAAATTTGTCAAAAGCCACGATAAATTGTTTGGTAAGAACTCCAGAAGTCGGAGAAAAGGAAAACCTGGCTGGACATGCAAGAAGAAATCAGCGCAGTGGGGGGTCACACAGCACTCCATTGAAGAAATACGCAAGTGCTGGTATGACCTGCGGATAAGGACAAAGGAGAAGGTGGCAAGCAGACTTGCTGATGCGAAGAATACTGGTGGAGTCCCATCCACCCAGCCTGCGTCAACACCTCTTGAGGAATTCGTGGAGTCAACCCTACAGCCTGAATCCATCGGTGGTGTTACGGACATCAACACCTCAGCCGCCCCCACCACCAGCCAAGGTAAGGTGCATGCTAACGTGCACTTGCCACCTATAAGTGACAAAAACAAAATGCACTATCAGTAAGTCCAGATAAATGTTTTGAACTGCCACTCCAATCCACTTCTTAGCTACCACCCAGAAATGCATAATGGGAAATGTAGTCTGGTACACAAGATGCAAAAAGAGCAGACAAATACTAGCAGCATAGGCACAGTTGAGTAGTACATGCACATGACCAACAAACACACCTTGTTTTGGTCAATCAAATACATTTTTATTAAAACTCAAAATGTCACAAAGATGTACACATATCATACTGAAGTTGTTCTGTTATATACATGGATGCATCAGTGCCTCAGGCAGATGAACAGCAACAAGTGAGCCAAAGGAGACCCAGTCACAGACAGGGGGAAGATGAAACAGTCACCACAATGCCAATAAGTACTGCACCAACAACATGCAGGTACACTGTGTCCCCACTACCCAAGTTCAAGATGCCAGTTGAGCAGGCACACAGCCAAAGTGACCAGTCCCACTTGCAGCACCACAACACCTATAGCAGGAGATGCAGAGTAAGAGCACACAGTGCTTCTGTGGTAGGAGAGGGCTCCTCTATCTTTGCCAATCTGGAAGGCACCATGGTGAATGTGCAGCACCTGCAATTAAGACACATGCGGTCAATGCAAACCCAGCTTGTGTCTCTGAAGAACAACATGGTGGACATTAAGGACAACATCAGGGAGTTGACCAACACAAAGACATAGGGCAAATGCTGGAAACCTCACGGACATGATAGATATCATTAGAGACCTCTCTAGCACTTTGCAGAGGCAGCATACCTCACAATGCAGACAAAACCACTACCTATTGGGTGGTTTGGATGGTTACACGTGGGCAATCAATTGTCTGAGCAATGCCACAGCTGTCCTGTCCAGGCGCACTCTGACAATGCAGGTGGAAATGAACCACTGCAGATCTGACGTGGCCAGGGGATTGGTGCAGCCCATAAACTAAAGATGTTGACATTCAATCTAGAGTGATTAAGTGAGTGACTGAAAGAATGATGGAACGAGAGAAAGTCTATGCTTCTATGCTTCCATGATTCTTGAACTCTGTCTCTCGCATATAAAAGTATAACACACTTATGATGATTATTTAAAAAGAAACTACATCCTTCATTACAGAAACCCCTTCCTTTTTAGGTCTTGCATAGAGCAGCGCATGCGCTGCCTCTACGAGGCATCAAGTAATTAGTAGTAAGGGTGAAACTCCACCCATTGCATACTATTTTGTTTTGTCCCTTGCCATTGGTTTAAATCTGGCATTGCTCTTTTTATCTCCCTCATTATTGGCTGGTGGGCCGATGCGTCACTTCCGTTTTTTTCCGTTTTAGGAGGAAGCAGCATTGACCAACTACAGTTACCTTACGCTGCAGGGCAGTATCTTACAATGTAGGGACTACTTTGTTGTTGCCTGGTGCCTCCTCTCACGTCCGGACAGGACCAGGACGCACTTGGGCTCGCAGTACTTCTTTCTGGAGTCTGGAGCGTTCTTAGCTCCAATGGGCCGGGTATCTGTGGGAGGAGCGAGCTGGCCTCAGTCAGAGTGTCTCACTCCTGCAAGCAGTGCGCATGCCCGCCTCTTCTCTTTCCTGGGTGTTAGCGCTTCCAGCTCAGAATCGCTCCCTTTTAAGCCAACTTTGGGGCAGTTTGCGAGCGCGGCGCCTCGAGGCCCTAAGCAGGAGCTAGCTGCCGTTCTGGCGCTTCTGCTCTGAACCCGCAGTTGGGCGTGCAGTGCAGTCTTGCACTGAGTGCCGGGCGTAGGATCCCTCCTGCTGCTCGCACTGGTGCTGTTGGGAAGTTTGGGACTGAGTGTTGGGGACCGGAAGCACTCAGGTGCAACAAACCTCAAGGCAAAGCAACCGAGCATAAAACAACTCCCTCCCAGCTCTTGCTGTTTTCGAGGCTGAGGGGCGTGCTCTTGGCACCTGGTCGCACTGCTCAAAAGCCAGCCCTGGCTGTGCTCGCGGCCCGTGGCAGTTCTGCCACTTGTGCTGCTCCGTGATGACATGATAGAAAGAGCCTCACATCAGTTCAGATCGTGGTTTGAATTGCCCCTCGACCTAAAATAAAACCTTGACCATTTAAAAAAATAATCATAAAATACGGTGCTGAACCGGTGTTTCACGACAGGAAGCTAGGATGCTGTTGTGCTCCTCGGAAATTGGAAAATCCACTGTTATTGTGCTGTTTGTAGTGGGAAAAAGAAAAGAAATATTACTGGTAAGAAAGCCCCGAGTGCAAGTTCAGGGTGTCACAAGTAAGACCAGTGCGGCGTGGTTCTCGCTAGGAAAAGCAGCGGTCGATGGCTGTGGGTATTTGTTCCATAAAGCCTGACACCTTGAAATGTCATCCTCAGAAAAGTCGTGCAGACTTGGTGCTCCGTGCCTATCAGAATGACAGTAAGAAATTGCTTTTATACAGCACTTAATAGTACAGTTTTTTGCCCTTTCTTAGCGCCGAATATACCATGTGGTATGCTGAAGCTCGGTGTTGCAGGGCTGTTTGACATGAAATAACGCAATGCACTGGAACTGTTTCAATGTGACAAAGCGTGGCGCCAAGGGTTGCTTTTGATGACAAAACAGCGTTTCAGGACTGCACAGAAGAAACAATGTCACGGGGCTACTGGTCATCTTATTGGGCCATTACCGAAGATTGTCTGTTGGGTCACTGTAGAGCGGGGAGGAAGATGCAGCACACTGCTTCAGTGCTGTAATTAAGAATGCCCACGTTTTTTATTTATCGCCCGTCTTCACATGGAGTGTGTAACTGAGTGTTTGCTGCCCCTATTTCATCCCCCCTCCGAATGGTTTCCATCGGTTTCCATCACCCGCTACGCAGTGCACCGAGGAAAGTGCATTTTGCAGTGACTGACAAATTTTTCTATGCTTTAAAATAGCACCCTCTAATTCACAGGGACAGTTTAAAACCTTCCTCCAAAAATCGCAGTGACTTAATAGAAAAGTAGAAAGCTCAGCGTTTGTGATCCGAATCTAACACATGTGACAAATGGTGTGATTTTAGACGCATTAGGACATCAGTCTTGGCAGTGGAGCGGGGCGATGTTGCACGTGGTCATGAAAAGTACAATGCACTGGGACTGTTCCAGTTTGGTAAAACTGTGGCGCCAAGCTTTACTAGGACACGACTCTGGATACAGCGTTGGAATCGTCATTGAAGCATTTACAATGAAACAGATCTCGCATTTACGCATGTTTGAGCTATTGGCATTGTAAATGACAAAGCCTTTTATTTATGTTTTAGTTTTTGAAACATAAATAAAGCGCATTGTCATTTACAATGCCAATAGCTCAAACATGCGTAAATGCGAGACCTATTGCATTGCAAATGCTTGTTTATGGTAGGCACTAGTTCTTGTTGAACAGTCTACCGCTGCAGAAGTTGCTCACTGATATATGCAATCTGATCTAGGATGGCATGCCTTGCATGTCACTAGAAAGCTAAGACACATGTGACTACAATGGGACTGAATTGATGCCTTTTGAACATGCATTTTGAATGAAAATATATGACCAACCATTAAATAGCCTTCCAGCATGGATCCGGTGGGGCATCGGAGATGGGGCATAGCACAAAGCACTGTAGCTCCTTCGGTGCATGATGCTCCTACACATTCAGGAGGCCCCCAATCAGGCTAAGGTAAATGAATATCAGTGAGATATAGGAGACTAAGGGGCCCACATTACATTCTGTAGGGGGGTCTCATCATTTATGGGCCAGGAGAGTTGAGAAATGAAAAGGGGGACAATAGGAGGAGGGTGAATAACATAAAAATGTCAGCAAAGGAAAACTATTTGAAAAAGAGTGACTGTCAATAAGATAAATAAAAAATATTGAAATAAAGTTTAAAAAATCAACTGGGGTGGGAACGAGGTAAGTGGTTGTAAACATAATGAAAGAGCTCCACTTTCCTCAAAGTCTGAGGCATGTGGTGCACAGCGACACGCAGAGAAATTTCTGGTTTCATCACAGTGATGACTACCTACATCTGATCTAACAACATTGCTCAGCGGTGTGAAAGCCAGTAATGCATGTATCTAAAACTAAAAGCCCAGCAATTGGCAAAGTGAACTTCCATCATTATACTAAGGTCACTGCTTGTTGAGGGAAGACAACATTTATAATTTATCTAACACCCTTTGAACACAGAAGATCTACAGAAATTGTATATATTTTCAATAAACATATAAAGTGAGGGTTAACTGCAGGGTATATGCATGATCATACTGTCAGGCTACCAAAGAAAAGGAATAGTGATGAAGAGGAAATTATTTTTCAATGGAAGAAGAAGGCAGCATAGGAGTATTTGCAATTCTGAGTATGATCCAGAGATTAACCCACCAACTAAATTTAAAAGTAGATTCTAATTATGCATTCATTTATTTACATTACGATGTCGGTCGGAAAGGCTCCCAGAGGCATTCGGTTTGTCAAAATCCGTTTGGGAATCTGCGTTTCTGACTGACTTGGAAACATTTCCGACCGACCGATTACGATGTTAGATAACCGTTCCGTCCTTCTGACTCAGCTCTGACTGGCATTCGGAGGAAACGAGTCGGTCGGAGCCAACTCGTACGGCTTTATGGACCGTGTTTCTAACCGAAGCATTATGATGTTGGATTCGGACAACTGTTACGACTTGGTTTGTCAGACACAAATGGGCTGTCGGACACTGACTTTGGCCTCTGGTTGAGGCCAGTGGGGGGTACCCATGGGTCCCCTCTTTCCAACCGTGCACAGAGTGCCAGGCACCATGAGGTGCCCGCCACAGGTTGCAGGGTTTTCCGCAACCAACCCGTTTTTCAATGGGAGCCTGTGTTGTCGGTCGAAACACAGGCTCCAATGGTGCTTGGAACTATCGTAATTGGTCGGTCAGAAACCATTCCGACACAGATTCGGTTGGAATGCTTTGCGAACGACATCGTAATGAGGCCCTATGTGCAGTCGAATCCTAATTGGGAATGTGGAATCGCCAACCCATGGTCAGGCGGTTGCTTTCCCACAGCTGTGTTGGGCGGATGCAATTCCGGTTGAAATCATAATGAGGGCCTTAGTAGTTATTAAATTTAATGTAATACATTTTTATGAATTTTAGTACTTTAGTGGGATGGGGGTTTATAGGGGTATAGGGTGGAAAGTAGTTTAATTATAATAAATTAATAATTTGTCTTTAATTAATTTTATTTATTTATTTATTTATTTGATAATTCCTTATGTTAAGTGTGGAACATTTATTAAATTAAAATTTTAAGTGCGTGTTGTGGGGTTTATAGGGTACAAGGTGAGTAGTAATTTCATTATAATTAATTAATAATTAGCTAGTCATTAATATTTATTTAATTGATAATTAATTAAGTTAATTGTGTAAATTTATATTTTTGCATTTAGGTGATGGTTATGGAGTTTATAGGGGTACAGGGTGGGAAGCAAATTAAATCTAATTAAGTAACATTTAGGGGCCGATTACAATGTCGTTCGGAAGCGCTTCGAATGGGATTCAGTATTGTCCCTACTGTTGCACTGACTGGATTGGGAATAGTACATTTTACCCCTCCGCAATCTAATACTTTCCCTACTCTTCCACTGAGTGGAGTAGGAAGAGTACATTTTACCCCCATGTGATGTAACATTTTTCTTACTGTTGCGTTTGAGAAGTGGGGGTAGTGCATTTCATACATCTTTAGTACAACACTTTGCCTACTTTTGTTTAAATTGTAGTGGTAATAGTGTATGTATTAAATGTAAAATTATATTTTTAATTTTATATTTATATGATTATGTTTTTGCTTATTTAAAATTATAATATTTATAATTATTAATATGTTTAATGTGTAAAATATTTTCATTAAATTGTAAGAAATGTATGTTGTTTAAATTTTTATTTTTATTAGAATGATTTATTTTTTAATATTTTATGTTATTGGTACATGGATATATTATTTATTTGTTCGTTATACTATTACATTATTTAAAACATTCTGAAATTCTAATATAAATTAAAATTATTAGTTTAGATATATATATATATATACATTAATATATATGTGAATTTACCTTTTTTAAATACGTTTTTTTAAAACAAGTTTATTTGGTATATTGGATGAAATACATATTAAATCTATTTTATTTTTATTAAATAATGTTAATATTTAATATTTTTTATATCCAAACTTATATGTGTGTGTATATGTGATCAAGGCTCCACGGAGTCGAAACGCGTCATGGCTGGCATACCTTGAGTGAATAAACAATTATCGTATGCATCTAATTGTGGTCCGTGCCCCTTTCTGTGGATTTACAGGCGCTTTCCAAGGCGCAGGCGAAGGAGTGCACTGGATATATATATATATATATATATATATATATATATATATATATATATATATATATATATATATATAATAAACAATATTAAATACAACAATATTAAATACAATATTGGGCCTTATTATGATGTCAGGCGGAAAGCCATCCGACAGCTCGTTGGAGGCTTTCCGCATGACATCAGAGGTTTCCGTCTGAATGCACCGTAAGACAATACTGGTGGTCAGAGGGAAACCCGCTGGGGAATCCCGCTCCGCTTCCAACGGATTCACGAAGCGCGTCGGGGGGGAATCGGAGTTAGAATTCTCAAATGGTAGCGGAGCCATCCTCAGCTCCGTGGTCGGGATTACAATTGTGCTTTCCACCTTCCCTTTTCCAGGCACCGCACAAGCTGCAATGGGAAAATGGAGGTTTACGACCACCCATAGGGCGGTCGCATCCTAATTCGGTGGGCGGAACTGCCGACTAATAGTCGGGCGGATTCCATCCAGCTACGGTGTCGTAATAGGCCCCATTATTTTTTCGATAATATTTTACTTACCATTATAAGAATAGCAGGATTATCTTTTTGACAATGAAAATGTGTTCACAATATTTTGGTATGGTGATATATTCATAATCGATATTTTGTCAGTGAACAGTTACAGAGTATTAAAAACACTTTCTCTCTGCTTCCCTCTATATTAACACCTAATCATCTTAAAATGACATATCTTCTCACTCTTTGGATCCAACTAGTGAGTAGTTTGTCTGACGGAGACTTGGTTTGATGACAGCACAGCTTTAGGCACAATAACCTCCACAGTCCAGGTCAAAAGATCATCTTCAGAACTCCAGATCCTGAGTGGGGCTGGGTTCCTGTAATCTACACAACCAGCCTAACCTGCTCAGATTTACCTGACACAGTTTATCCAACTGTTGAATTAACTCCACCTACACAACTAACCCCAGCAGTTCAGTCAACACTGCAGTGGTCTACCATGCTCCTAGACACAACAGAATTCTCATGGATGAATTCCTGAAAAAGACCATTTAGGAATCGTAGTCACCACAATAGTGATGTTTATTTTGGCAGAAAGATGGGAGGCCAGCTCATCAAAGCACTTTCTCTAATACATGGAGGCCTTGGAATTCAACCAGGTAGTAAGCCATCCAAAGTAGTCAGCTAGACCTTGTGTTTACAAACATTTATGATATTGATAATAAATCAGTCTAACCACTCACCTCATTGGAACATTCCTTCATCTCATTTTACCCCTAGAGCCATATCCATATATCTCACAATAGAAATGACTTGCTATCCATTCCATTTAGGAAATATGGAATCATTAGCATAGAGTAACCTGCACCACAGTACATCTGTTCCTCTCAACGAGGTGCCCAAACCAAAGCCAGAAAATCACAGCCGATCACTAAATCTAATATCTACAATCTCTAAAAAAATACTTCAATGTGATTTACAGCAACATTCATTAACACCAAACAATTAATTATGTTAATATTATAAAAAAGAGGGTAATCTTACATATGACATGCAACAACAATGGCATAAAGTAAGTCAGCAAGTCCTACCCCACAATATGTATCAATACTACCCCCATCCAACTAAGGAAGATTGTCAACATATAAATGTGATGCCCCAAAGAACAACCGCTGTGCATCACCACAACCCTTTAATGATCTTCTAGATTTCTTTGAGTTCAATATAAGCAATAACTGTAACTCTATTTCCTATAATCAATACCATCTGACTACCCACCCTTCCACCTCAGCACAGTCTACTATCACAACCTATTGATGGGAGGAGACCTATGAGGAGCTAAATATAGCCACAAAGACAAAAGGATCTAATTAATCTGTGTGGCTGTGCTTAGCCACTTTTGTAAAACATCCACTCCTCCCACTTATTTTGGATGTCAGAAACATGAGATACGTCCCATTTGAAAAGGAATAGATTTTGGCCCTTTAAAATACTCTCTAACAAAGAGAGAGGGACCCCAACACCAAGGGAGAGGGGTGCCAAGTAAGACCGTAGTCAAAAAAGAGGGACCTCCCTTGGATCTATATATGCCAACAATCATGCAACACTCAAAACTTTACTTTTTTTAAAAAATAACGGGGTAGGAACCGGCATCAACGAAGCAAACAAACAAAGCTACTAAATCAATGGTTTATTAAAATTAGTCACATAAATCTCACAAAAAAAATGAGCAATTGTACACATATATTAAAAAACAGGGGATCCAGAAAATAAAAGAAAAGGAAGAAGGTCAGGAGCAACAATGCTCATTTAAAGGGGAATCGGATAAAATCTATGACATTAAGGGTTGTGCGAAATACATAACGTAATCAAATGTTACTAGGGTCACAACTAATCAGTCTATGATTAAGCGATTCTCCCTTTTGGAAGTAGGAATAATCATCCTGACCTTCTTCCTTTTCTTTTCCCAATTTTCTTGTTTTTATTAAATTGTGTATTGTATACTGACAGTGAGTATCATTGCTGTGTTGTCATTGCATTATATGTCATTGAATCACATGTGCATTTTTATTGATTTTTATATTTTTTTGTGTATTCTGATAAATTGTTAAAAAATTGTTTTTTAATATATGTGTACAATTGCTCATTTTTTTTGTGAGATTTATGTGACTAATTTTAATAAACCATTGATTTAGTAGCTTTGTTTGTTTGCTTCGTTGATGCCGGTTCCTACCCCGTTATCCCTTTAAAATACATCTGCATTACCCCACGCCTGAAGCAAACATCAGCAAACCCAAAGACCCTTGCAAACTATTAAATGTTCTCTAACCCAGTCTCCTGCAGCACATAATAAGTGAGAAGAAAACTCTCAGAGAGCAAATGGAAAAGAACCATTTCTTCCATGATCACAAGCCAGGCGTCAGATCTACTAGGGGCAAGAACCTATCTCATCCAACATCCTAGAAAGTATCCTTCTTTCAATAGACCAAGACAACAAAAAGCCTTAATACCTCTTGACGTTTTGCCCCACCACACCCTCTATGATATGGAGCACATCATAACCATAATTCCCCTAAAAAATTAAGCAGGTGTGTCTCAAATAATTTGGCCTTGATTTAATCCTAAACTTCTAACCATGTCCAGAAATAAGAATTAGATCAATGAATCATCTGGATCCCCTATTTGCTTTCATCAGAAAAAAGTTCACAAAGCAAGGCTAACTCCACCTCATGCCTAATCAAAAATCCGATGATGAGGAGTGGAAACAAATAGAGCGCAACAAATGGTACTCTAATAAGGTAAATATTTAAGTAAATACAAAAATTCAAATTTACACTTGAAATTATATGAGAGCAGCCGAGCTGATATCTAGTGACATCAGCCTAAATTATGCTTCTGGTGTGAATTCCAGTTCACAATTATTCTCCAGTCATAAGAAGCAGACAATGTTGTGTTATAAGGAACAGCCACTATCTGGCACACGCATCAAGCAAAAATCCAGTCGGTAAAATACCGAATCGCAAAAATCAGCCGTTAGCGACTGGCAAAAACCGAATCCCAATGCATCAACACAAACCGGGATAAAATACAGAATCGCTAAATGCTAACTCGCAAAAATAAAGAATCGCTAAAAAACAACCCGCTAAAATAAAGAATCGCTAAAAAAGCGAAATCGCAATCACCGAAATCACTAATAGCTCCCGGCAAGTGCCAATCGCAAATTACGAATCGCTACATAATGCATCAAAAATCGCAAATACCGAAAATCTCAAAAATCGCTATTTAGCATGAGCAGATTAAGGGGAATCAGAACCTGGAGGAAAAGTTACATTTAAAAAAAATATTTACAAAAAAACAAGCCACATGTGCCACAGATGGAACCAATCAGTAAGCCATTAAAATTGGCCCAGGAGACCCTGTTGGCTTGCACAAAATGGCAGCCCTCTACGTGCTTGCAAGGAGGATGCGAATCAATGCAGCAGGACAGCGCAGGAGAAGGGTCCAGGAGAGAGTGTTCAGAGTGCGCATCACATTGCTAGGACAGAATGAGGATGAGGTGTACGACAAGTATCGACTGAATCGTGCCATGATCCTGCGCCTAATTGCAGACCTGGAACCACTACTGCAGCACCAGATACATCGGACCAATGCAATTCCTGCGCACGTCCAGGTCCTATGCAGCCTGCACCTCCTGGCCTCTGGAAGTTTCCATGGGGTCATCGACGTAGCGGGAGGCGTATCGCAAAGCGCACTCTCACGCTTCTTCCACAAATTCATTGATGCCATGCTGACAATGATACACACCCACATCAGCTTCCCCACAACCCCACTGCAGTTGGACCGCACCAAACAGGCTTTCTACCAGGTGGCCCAATTCCCCCATGTCATAGTAGGCATCGACTGCACGCATATCCCCATTGGCCACCCTCAGCCAATGAGTACATATTCCGTAACCGGAAGTCGTACCACTCTATCAATGTGCAGGTCGTGTGCGATGCCAAGCACATCATCACGGACCTAGTGGCACAGTTTCCGGGGAGCACACACGACTCCTACATCTTCAGACACAGTGGCATCCACAGGCGCCTACTCAACGGAGAATTTGGAGAGGGACTCCTGCTTGGTACGTACACATTCCTCTTCCTAAAATGTGCACCACACATGTATATACATCACCGTTGCTAAACCTTTGCTTCCATCTTGTAGGTGACAGTGCATACGCCCTGCGGGAATATATACTCACCCCCTACATCAATCCTGCAACGCCACAGGAGCAACGATACAACGCGGGGCACATAAGCACAAGAAATGTAATTGAGAGGACCTTTGGGATTCTGAAGAGTCGATTTAGAATCTTACACAAGACTGGTGGTGCCTTGCAATACAAACCAGACACATGCTGCAGGATAATAGCTGTATGTGCCATGCTGCACAACATCGCAACCAGAAGGGGGATACCCATAGAGGTGGACAGGAATGACGACTACCGGGATGACCAACCACCCGCACAACACCGACAGGCACACGTCCCTAACACAGCTGAGGGCCAAAGGAAGCGGACATACATCACGCAACATCATTTCTGACCCAGGTAAGAATAAACCATGACAATTTCATTTTAGGTGTTACTGTTTAATGCACAGGAGCACTGATGTATGTACCGGCACTCATGAACGAAAATAACAGCACAAAAAAACAAGAGTCACTAAACTTGCCCGTTGTAGTCACGGGTGTGCAAGTGTCAAATAGGAGAGGACCCTGGTTACCCCCCCATGGCCATGGATGGCTTACAGTCTGTCTAGCGGTGCTTGCCACGAACGCCCAGCCTCCTCTCACTTGTCTCCTCCACCTCACCATGGCCTATCCCTGTGGCTGTGGAGCAGCGCGAACTGCGCCTCCTGGTGCTGGCCTCCACCACGGAAACACTGCTGACACTTGAGGCAGCCTCACTGCCGTCCTCCCCTCCCAAGGCACTGCCACTGAAAGAACCGGTCTGCAAATGTTCCACTGCAGTGGTAACCTGACCTAGGGCCTTCGCAACGTCACCACAATAATGGCCCAGGTCCACCTGCAGTGACACCGAGCGGCGGGACAGAACAGCAGTGCTGTTGCACAGCCTAGTGATGGCCTTGGTAGTAGCAGCAGAACGGAGCAAGGTCTGCCTGTGCCTCCGTCTCTCGCAGTGATGCCCTGCTCTCATGGCACGGGTGAGGTCCTGGATGTCCTCGCTGAGTCTGCTGTTACCCTCTGCCACCACAGTGGTCATGTCCCGCACTGCCGCAGTCAGGGTACACATTTCCTTTGCTAGGCGTGCCATGTGGATGCTGATGGTACCCATGTGTCTCCCCTGCAGGCGCTGGACACGCAGCATCTGTGCCTCGATGCCAACATATGGGGAGCTTGCATGGTCACCTGCATCCGATGTACTGCGCAGGGACCTGCGCCGCCGTGGGACTCGGACACGTGCTGGTGGTGCTACAGGCGGTGGGACGGGTGTTGGACTTCTGGGCGATGGTGTTGCAGGACTCGGACATGCATCCATCACCTGCATGGTGCGTACTTGTGCCCGGCGTCTCTGGTGTTTTGTTGCGGTTCGCTGAGCAGCAGGTGTTGGTGGTGGTGGTGGTGGTATGGATGCTGGTGGAGGTGGGGATTGACCCTCCGCCGGTGTGTCGCCCTCAGAATCTGCTGGTGTCTCTGAGATGATTAGCCGGCCGCTGTCATCAGAATCGCCAGGAGATGCATCTGTGTGTGAAACAGTGCATGGTTAGTGGGATTGTTACTACTACAGTTTGTAATATTTCATACATGTCCTTCTATAAATCACAATACTTGAATCTATGTCTATCTTCTACTGCTGGATGAAAATATTTTTGCTATTCTTGCTGTACATGCACACCAGGCTAACATGACTACAACTCCCATGATGCACTACTGTAATGGGTGAAGATGTGTGGTGCACTTCTGCCTGCACACTGTGATCGAGATGGGGGGATGGGATTGGTTTAACGCAATGCGGAGTATGGGCACAGCCATGCATCTTACTTTGGGCACTTGTGGCTGCGCCGGAGGTGTCCATCTGTGTCACTCCCACGACCGCCTCTGGCTCGATGGTCCCTTCTACTAGCTCCTCCAGGGCAGTGTTAGCAGGCACTGTTGATGGTCGCCCTCCTGTGCCAGATGCCTCCCGGAGCCTCTCAGCGATACCACCTCTTTTTTAAATTGTCTATGCTGCGGGGCGTCACTCCCACCGCATTGACCCTCTCTCTGATGCGCAGCCAAATGCGCCGCTTTTCAGCCTCTGGCACCTTGAGGGACAGCTTCCCGAACAGCAGATCATGTTTGCTGCTCACCCCCTCGATCAGGTGCTCCAGTTCCCGGTCGGAGAACTTGCGCTTCCTCTTCCTTTCAGATTCAGCGCTGGATTGTGCATCTTTGTCCATCCTGGTGAGGGTGGGGTGGAAGTCTTGTCAGTGGTCAATCTGTGGGATCAGGCTGCCTCCTGTTGCTCCTCCTGTGTGCTCCTCTGGCGAGTGAATGAGGCTGGGGCAGCTGTACTTCCTGGTGCTGATGTCATCAGGACGTTCCCGAGCGACCCGTTTTATGCGAAATCGCTATTACCGATATCGGTATTAGCGAAGTCGCAATTACCGATTTCGCTATTACCGATATCGGTAATTGCTATTCGGTGTTTGCTCTACTCGCAAATGTGTATTCGGTAAATATTAGCGATTTTTAAGGAATCCCTCATTTTTACCGAATCTGTTGATGCATTCTGAAAAGCGATTCCTTAATAAAGATTCCTTATTTATCGCTAATAAGGAATCGCTTTTCAGAATGTTGATGCATGTGCACCTATGTGTTTCGCAGAAATGCCCATCCACTTTTCCATTACTGTAGATTAAGTAAGATCTAACAAAACATACATAACACAGTGTTTCCACAGCTCATAATGATAAATCTTGGAAAATAATGGATATATGATCAACACTTTCACAACATATTGGAGACCAAGGGGTATATTTACCAAGAGGTGGAGCAATGCAGTGCAGCAAGCAAATAACTTCAAAGAACCTGAGCAGTTCTCCTCTCTCCATGCACTGGCGCACTTTGAACTCCTTAGTGCCTGTGCAAGCACCCTTGTGCCATAGTGCAACGATGTCTGCGTTGTGGTCAGGACAGTTTTTGTGCAGTTTGGAGTACCTTCCTGCACCAAAGTTATCCATTGATGCTATTTTACCATTGTATGTGTGCTGTAGAATGTAGCACACAGTCAAAGACCAAATAATGAGAAGAAATAAGAATATTTCTACTCACTACGCAAGCCTCAAGTCATGCTCACCATTTTGGTGGAAATACATGTCTACATCTTTTTGTATTTATGGGTTTGCATCAAAATCAATGGATGGATGCACAAAAACGTCCATGCACCATCCATGCAATTCCTACTGCATACTCAGTAATAATGGCAGTACAATGCCATGCGTTGCATTACTTCTTCATTCAAAGCCATTTGCCTGACTTTGTAGATATCAAAAAAGATTTTGTATGGGGCTGCTTCAAAAAAGTGATGCAACCCTGATGCAAAGGGCTCGATTCACAAAGGTAAACTTAGACCAAAAGTCTAAGTTTAGACCTGAAGTTTTAGTTTAGACCTAAAGTCTAACTGTACTAGCAGTAAATATAGACGTTTGGTATACGTTTAGACCAAAACTCTATCTTACACAAAAAGTCTAACTTTACTACCAGTAAAGTTAGATTTAGGCCTAAATACAGACATCAGATCTAAACTGAGACTTCTGTTCTACGTTTACCTTTGTGAATCGGGCCCAAAGTCTTATATAGGCCCAAGTCTCAAAAGTTGTTTCAAAATACGAAACATCCTTATTCATCCAATACAGACGGGAAGGGGAGAAGGAGAACAAATGTGCTCACATATGAATCCATAAATAATTGGAATGATAATATCGCATACATAAACTTTGTAGATAACTTGTTGAAAATCAGGGAAACACCTCATTAATTAGGTCCCCAGAAAGGTTACTTAGATTTACATTCAATGTTTCATGAGATCCAATTAGTTATTCACATAGTTTAACCACCCTTCCAGACTGAATCTAATTTAAATTACTGTCCAGCCCATCGGGTATTAAATACAAACATATATAATGTAAAACAGTAATTAATTAGAATATCAAAAAATCAACACCAAAAACAGTTTCAATTTAATATATTTGAATCTAATTTGAGGAGAAATAATGTAGAGGCAGGTGCATTTGTTCACTATAATATCAACATAAATGGCAATGTAATAGCCTGTCAAACGTCTAGAGCCAACAAACCAATAAAATGGAACTAATACAAAAGATCAGTGTTCCATATTTATTTCTAGAGCAAACCGGCAATCTAAAAAGAAGCAAATACCCAGGTCAGACCTCTAGGTCATAAGGCAGTTAGGTGGGAGATCAATAAGTTCCAAGAAGAACTAAAAGAAAAAAGGCAAGAACAAGACAAACAGCTGAAAGAATAGATGTGAAAGGAATAAGCAAAAAAAAAACTATTGATAAAGTACTGTGACTGAGTTGAAGTACTCAATCAGACAATTTATGAGACGGTATCGTCAAATTGAGGTTAGACAAAAATAGAGAAGGCCTCAGTTCTAAAGAAAAGAAATTAAAAAGAAAATGGGATAGATAAACAACATTGTTGTGGTTACAAGAGGATTAAACAAAGACTTTCTATAATAGCTGGGGGCAAGAAGTGCATTACGAACACGCTGACCTTTTAAAGCAAGGGCCTGGATTGATGGACCCTTTCCTTTTGACATTTTGTCCAATGCCACCATTTTGTGGGACTATTTAAGCAGATCATTTGTTGTTGTCTGACATCATCAAGAGGTGCGGTAGTCGAAAAACCAGATGCCAACCCTCAAAGAGGGGCAGAAGAATATTTTTGCCAGTTTTAGAAGATGTTGACAAAATGCTGTTGAAGGGCATATACTAAAGGTTTTTGTTAGCCTTTGATCAATAAATCCACATGAAGTGCCATTTTAAGTGCTTCTCTCTACAGCAGGTGGAGATTGTGCTCTGAATATCTTTGCCCAGCCCTCATAATGGACACATAAAGTTACTTCAATACACTCTGTATTTTATCCGCAATCATGCACCAGAGTTATAGTGAGAATGCTAATTTCTTACAGGTAATGTGACAGACACAAATACCATCCACGCCCAAGTGCTCCATCCAAGTAGTGAGGTGCAGATTGATTTGTTGCTGCCTGGTGCATATGTGCATAGTTGTAACCTAAGATGTACGTTCCTAGCACAATAAAAACCCTACTAGCAATGGAGCAACAATTGCAAAATATGTCGCCTGTGAAGAAAGAACTAAATAGATGGGACCAGGTATTACATGCAGCAGTAGATAAGACCTTGATTGTCTGCACAAAGAATGGGTAAGCGAGTTAGAGCTCAAAAGCTAGAGCTCGACAACTTATGGTAAGTATCTTTCTACATACTTTATTCAATAGTAAAATCTGCTTCATTAAGAGAAATCACTTTTTTACTTGGCACAGAATCAATGTGACTCCCCAAAATGTAGTTAAGATATCAACAGGATTAGGACGGAGATGTAGAAGATGTGAAATGATTGAAAGAGGCAATATGTATATGTTTGTTATCGGCCCATCCCTGACTTCCTTATGGAATAATGTTAGACAATCTAAACAATTGTTCACCAAACTAAAAACTTAAGCCCTACTTTTGTAATTTTAGGAATAATTGTAGAAGAAAGTAATGGATCATATCAGAAGAATGATTAGAAACTATCATTTTATTTGATGCTCTGTTGAAGACTTGAAATGTATAAAAAATGGATTTTTGATGCTTCTCCCTTATGTAATAACTTGTTGAAAACAAGATATATTTGTAAATTTGATAAACAATTCTTTAGAGAAAAGGAACTAAAATTCTGAAGTAAAATTGAGAGATGTCTAAAATGGTGACAGTTCAATGTATAGAATATCTGATGAGTTCATCAGACTAAGGTTTGAAATTCGATGCTGGAATTTTTCAAACATGGAGACAGAGTAAATTAGTCCGACACCCTGATAAAGGTGCTGCCCCACCAAATTTAGAAATGACCACTAAGCTGGCATTCATTTTTATAGCATTGGCCAGAAATGCCATCACAGAAGTTCCTCTCAATGCTGTTTACAGTTTGGTGCAGGGCCCTGCACTAAACTGTTTTCTTTTTTATTTTCAAAAAGCAAATCTTAAAGTTGATTTTTGTTTTGAAAAGAAAAGAAAATGCTCCCCTCGCTATGGGAGAGGAACATTTAGCAGTTTTCACTTCCCCTTACCACCAAGGTTTTCCTTACAGTAACAGTTAGCGAAAACTGACCTCTAGTTCTGCCCATCTAAATTAGGTGGGCAACATTAAAGTTCTGCCTCTGACAGCAATTAATCTGAGGGGTTTAATCACAGCAGTGAGAGTGTAGTCTCTGTTGTGATTAAACCTATGGCCCGCCCGCCTCTAAAACAGGCAGGACGACCTTTATCTTGGTGGTGTGCATACTCAGTCACCGTTGAGATGGGTTATACATATCACCAAGATATAAATTAGTTCCTAAATCTCTTGGATCCTACTTAATCTGTTCTATATGAGATGCCCATGACAGTCTGTATCAGGTAGCAAGAACCAAGCTTGTGTATCTGTAGGAATACTACAGGGACTATGCATGCAGAATGTATGTGATACATTTAAGGAGATTTGAGGGAGGAAAAAAAAGAAATGTTCGTCAATCAATTCTTAAAAACATGTTCCTCCTCTCTTAATTTCTGTGGTCAATTGATTGATATTTCACACGTACAATTAATGGCAAGTAGTACATTAAATTCTATTGCCTTTTCTGCCTATTCTCTCAATCACCTCAGTAGCAGAAATGTGTGACAAGACTCGTACATGTCATTTCAACAGGGAAAATATAAAGACATTAGAATTTAATGGACTCTTTATTGTGAAATGAAAATGTGACATATCAATCGACCAATGAAGATATTATTTTCTTGAGTTGAATTTATTGGTTGATCAATGTATGTGTTGAAAGGCCATCTTCAGTTGGAAAATAAACACATAAGTATGTTAAGAATATTACATTTTTGGTGCCTCTATCTTTATTTGTTTTAATAACCGCCTTCTTTTGAAGCAGTCTTTCTCTGACATAACACCAATACTTTTCTTTCATATGCTTCAAAACTCATTTGAAAATGTAATTAGTTCTACAATAGATGGCTGCCTCCTAAGTGGTTTTATTTTAACCACTTGCATAAGAATAGATCATCACCATCCTTGTATAAAGTATCAGGACCTTCAAACCCATCACAGAACTATCTGCAAGGACCTCTGTATGTATAAATCTGTAAATGGGATATGTTTCTCCTGCACCCTCCTGCTATATTCTACGTCTTAAGAGTGACATGTACTCAACTTTATATAAGCTGTGACATTTACTCACTTTCTAGAATTATGTCTGTCCCACAAAAATAAAAAATGACGGAGGGTCCTGGTCAGTTGCAGGGACACTTTCCTTGTAAAAGGATAAGGTTAATTTTTGGAACTTTATGATGCGGTTAAACCACTCCATAGATTTCATACCGTTCCAAAAATTAATAGGGTATGTTTGTGCCTGAGCACATGATACCTGACCTTGAAAGCCTATTTCCTTTTACAATCAATCAATCAATCAGCGAGTTGTAAGCGCGCTACTCACCCGTGAGGGTCTCAAGGCGCTGAGGGGGGAAGGGGGTCCGCAGATCTGTTTAGCCAAAGAGCCAGGTCTTGAGGGTCTTCCTGAAGGTGTTCAGGGAGGGGGCGCGTCTGATGTCTGCTGGTAGCTCGTTCCGCCTGCTCTGGCTATGTGGATGCGCTGGGTTTTGGCCAGTGCGAGGTTGGAAGATCTGAGGTTTCTTTTGGGTACCTGTAAGTTGATTCTGTCGTTGAGGTATTTGGGTCTGTTGTTGTGTAGGCATTTGTAGGCATGAGTGAGGATTTTGAAAGTGACTGTTTTCTCCACGGTGAGCCAGTGGAAACTTCGTAGGTGTTGACTGATGTGTTCGTGTCGGGGATGCCGAGAATGAGTCTGGCGGCGGTGTTCAGTTTTGTCTGGAGTTTGCGAAGTACTGACTTGTTGATGCCGGTGTAGAGTGCATTTCCATTGTTCAGTCTGCTGGTGAGGAGTGCGTGGGTGACTGTCTTCCTTGACTCAGGGGGGATCTACTTGAAGGTCTTGCGGAGGATGCAGAGGGTGTTGAAGCAGCTGGAGGTGACGGCGTTGACCTGTCGGCTCATGGTGAGTGATGAGTCGAGGACGATGCTGAGGTTCTTGGTGTGGTCTGAAGGGGTAGGTGGGCTTTCAAGGGTGGTCGGCCACCAGGTGCTGTCCCATGCAGAAGGGGTGGTACCAAGGACAAGGACTTCTGTCTTCTCGGCGTTGAGCTTCAGGCAGCTGTTGGTCATCCAGATTGCGACGTCCTGCATTCCTTTCTGGAAGTTGAGTTTGGCAGTGGTGGGGTCTTTGGTGAGGGAGAGGATGAGCTGGGTGTCATCGGCATAGGATACGATGTTGAGGCTGTGTTGTCGGACGATGGCTGCGAGGGGGGCCATGTAGATGTTGAAGAGGGTGGGGCTCAGGGAAGAACCCTGTGGGACTCCGCAGGTGATTTTCGTGGGGTCAGAGAGGAAGGGTGGGAGTCTGATCCTTTGGCTTCTTCCGGTGAGGAATGATCGGATCCAGTCCAGGGCTGTTTCTTGTATGCCTGCGTCATGTAGTCTGGAGACTAGTGTGCGGTGGGAGACGGTGTCGAAGTCTGCTGATAGGTCGAGTAGGATAACGGCTGCAGAGCGGCCTTGGTCCAGGAGGGTGCGGATGTCATCTATGGCGGCAAGTAGGGCGGTCTCCGTGCTGTGGTTGCTTCGGAATCCAGATTGGGACGGGTCGAGGACGTCGTTCTCTTCAATGAATCGTTTCCTGTTGACTGCTTTCTCTGCAACTTTGGCTGCGAGGGGCAGGAGCGAGATAGGCCCATAGTTCTTGAGGTCGGTGGGGTCAGCTGTGGGATTCTTGAGCAGAGGTCTGACTTCTGCGCGCTTTCAGTCGTCTGGGAAGGTGCCTGTTTTGAAGGTGGTGTTGATGGTGCGTTGTAGTTCGGGTGCGATGGCAGCCACGGCTCTGTGGTAGATTTGAGGGGGGCAGGGGTCGGTGGATGCTTTTCATGGTCAAGGCGGTGTCTTCGGTCGTGATCAGTGTCCAGTTGGAGATGGTGGGCTGGCTGGTGTTTCTGGGGGGCGGGGTCCATCTGTGGCGCCTGGTGGATGGTTGATGAAGTTGCCGTAGAGGTTTTTCATCTTGAGGTGGAAAAAGGTTCCAAGCTTGTCGCAGAGGTCTTGGGATGGGGTGATGTCTGTGGCTTCGCTGCGTGGGTTGGTGAGTTCTTGAATGACACTGAAAAGTTCCTTGGAGTTGGTGGAGTTGGCCAGGATTTTGTTGTGGATGAAGTTTCTCTTGATGGCTCTGATCTGGTTGTGGTAGTCCGTCATGGCGTCCTTGTAGGAGTTGTGGTTTTCGTTTGTCTTGGTGTTTCTCCAGTTCTTCTCCAGGCGTCTGCAGGTGCATCTGGCTTCTTGGAGAGTGGTGGTGAACCAGGCAGCTTTCCTGGGGAGTTGTTTGTCGGGGTTGCGTAGCGGGGTGAGTTCGTCTGAGCAGTCAGAGATCCAGGTGTGGAGTTCTCTGGCTGCGTCGTTTGTGTCGGGTGCCCAGGTGTGGTTGTCCTTTTTTGAACTACTATTTGGTGTTGGTGGCATGAATTCATAAAAAGTTATCGGATAATATTTATAATCCAAGAGAGGGACTAATTGATGTTTTCCTTCAACATTAATTTCTTTGGATATCGATTCCAGCGCATTATTGTTATATTTACAATTATGTGTTTGCCCAGATGCGTTTGGAGTACTAGGGCTTACCCCCTTTGTATCAGTGATAGGGGAGGAGTGCGGCAGGCTCTCCCCTATGAAGTGATCATGCAGTGGATATGCAACAAATATACTTCTCAACTGGATGTGGACCTAAGAAATGATATGTAGTTAAACCGACTGACTGGTTCAGCCTGTCAATCAAGGAAATAAAAAAGACTGAACTCATCAGCCAGTGAGCTTTTTAACATTTCACTTGTGTTTTGAGAATGGCCGCACACCAAGGTGATGAGGCGAGCGGATATTCAAGAGTGGAATCCCCTTGAATGACCCCTGTACCTGCCAGACCTGAGAATAGGGTATAGCATTGGGGAGGTGTCTGTGGGACTGAATTGTTCACAGAAAGGATTTTCCAATCTGATAAAAGGAACAGGGCTTCAGATCATCAGGCAAATGACATTGTAGCCGTCCAGCCAAACAAATCAGCTGTCTGTGAGGATCTGTGAGAGATAGAAATGGAATCTTTGACGCACAAGGCCACTTAAAGCAGCTGCTCAAGGTACAGAAATCTGTGCACATAAACAACAAGGGGATCCCGGGAAGCTCCTTGATTACTGTCATTCACAGTGAAACTGCTTTGTCCCTAACCCATCCACTGTGCTGTGGGAGCACATGGGTGCTTCCAGTTTCCATTTATAGTGGGAGAAGATTGCCCCTTCAAAAAAATTATCAAGAACTTATCAATTGGTTCCTCTCACAAGACTACTGTTGTCTGGCAACTGTCGCAAGCAGCACCATCCTTGTGGGTGCCGTGCTATAAGAAACTCTAAAATGCGACCAGTGGGCTATGCGGTACAGGCCAGACTCCTTTTTTCTGCCATCTGAGCGTACTAGGGTGTACTAGCACCTTGACCAGCCACTAACCTCTTGTGGCTACTGGACTAGTGTGACTCCTGTAACAGTGCCAAAACACCAAGTATCTATGACCAGAACCCAACCCCATCAGAGCAAGTGTGGGGAGGACTGGGAACATTTGACTTCATTTCGACGGCTGAAACCAAATCGATGCATTACGAGCCATGTGCAACATTGCCCGGATGTTACAATATTGACTATTTTTATATTACGTAGGGTCTAAGCATTATAGTACTGTTTGGGTCATAACTCTGGCCCAGAGGGAAGTATAGATTTCTGGTTTTCCCTGTGTATCTTAGTTTTGAGTGTATGAGAGTACGTTTTTTTAAATAGCGTAAAGAAGTGACTGGACATTGATCTTGGTACCTGGAATAACTGTGTAAACTGCATTCACTGGGCCTGATACACAAAGGTAAACTTACAGTTTTGTGTAAATTTACAATGTTTTTCCTATTCACAATCTACCTGTTAATAGGAAGTTTATGACTGCAGAGATTCCACTTGGCGCCAGGAACTCTACACAAAAAAATATAAAACATACTTATCTTTTTATGGGTGGAGTTCTCCCAGACTCTTCCCAAATCTCACAATTATTAATTGCCCTTTAGGGCGATAGAGGGTAACTCTGAAGAATTTGGAGTCCCCTAAAGGGTTGGGGGCCCCCATGGCTGCAGCAACCGGTGTTACACCCTGGGGTCAGTCAATCACAATCTTTCTTTTCGTCATTTGCACCACGGTGACTGCAGTGACTATTGTAGTACTGTGGGTAAACCCAGGGAAGGACAGAACGAACTTCAGCTGTGTTTTTTCTGGCAGGCACCGCCATGCTGCCCTTGAAAGGACCAATCCAGAATCTGGCATTACTCAAAAAAGCGATTGATATGAAAATAAAGTGCTTTGTTTCCTTTTTAGTCTGGGACAAGTATGGAAGCTTAGAATGCCATAAGTCAAAACTGAGCTGTGTGAAACGATGAATGGCATCATCGAGGAAAAGTGCATATCGCAGAATTCAAGATGGAGTCAATGCATCTGATCCTCGGTCGTCAGCCATCTTTGCCACAGCACCGGATGTCATCTTAACACGCGGAAGAAGGCTTAGGAGGCTCAGATCTATGAATGAAGTGACAAGAAAGGGCGGGAAATGGCAGCGACACATCCAATTCGAGGTACATTGGCGTCCCCGAGATCGGCTTATGCAAAGAAGCCATGCTCCAGCGCTGCCCTGCAGATACCATGGACGGGAGCTCGCGCATTTCAAATTTCACATCTCTGCAGACCACAGATAAGTGCAGTCAACAAACACGGAAACATTTCCCATCACTCTGAAAAAACCCGCTTTAATGACATGTGCGACGAATAATGTCAGAGTGTGGGGCAGGAAGAGCGGGTGCTCTTGTACGAGCCAGGGATGGTGAATTATTCATGACCTCGGCTTGTTCAAGAAAGGGCTGTCTTATCGCTGAAGCCTGTCTTGTTTTGAAGGTGAAGAGTGCATCAGATTCAAAGGGAATGTACATGAATTGTGTGAATTGAAAGAGTGGATAAATGGGTGAAATGCCTCTCAGGCTTGGTGTGTAGGTGACACTGGCTATAATAAGTTCAGCTTTTCCTTAGCCTTCTCTAAAACTCAGCCTTACATTCTCAAAGGGCCTTATTTATGAAGGCCTTGCAACACTTTTGCGCCTCTGCTGTATCAATTTTCGAGATGCAGCGGCGGTGTAAGCAATGCGCCAAGTTGCGCCATATTTCCAAAGTGATGCATCCAGGCAGATGGGTCACCTTGTAAAGCCCTACACCACATCATACCTGCATCAGGTATAATGTGTGCAGAGTGTGCGTTCCCTCGCAAGAATGTCTCATAGTAGTGTTGCAGTGAAATCTAAGGTTTCACTGCCCCACTTCTAGGATGCCAATGTGTCAAAACAGATTGACATGGTGCCATAGGCACAGGCCTGCCCTATATATTGCTGGAGCCGCATCATGCTTGCGACAGAACTCCGGCAATGCGTGACTTTTGCGCCGACAGATACGTCAGGATTCCTGACGTATCTGTCTTTCCTTACGACATGGAGCACCGTATATTAAATACGGCGCATCCATCTTGTTGCAAGGAGGGTGCAGTGAAAACGGTTGCATCGCTGTATTGTCGCAGCGATAAGACAGTTTTCATAAATGATGCCCAAGTGTCTGAAACCTCCCATCCCTACCACACGAATTCTACAGACTGGCAGTCTGTAGGGCAGGGGTGCAAATGTGTATCCCTCTGTATGTCCTGGCATTCCACAATGTCCTAAGGCACTTCATTCACGGAGCACAGTCCACTTGCATGTGCTGCAGATAGGTGTTAGCAGACAAAGTTGGAGGCACCCGAATTTGTACACCACGCATTAGACGTGATTTTAGCATGTTATCCACCCAGTGGGAGGATCCAAACGCTGATAGGGGTTTTACATGGTTGATCTATTCAAATGACACAGCGCACATGAGGCGAGAAGGTACGTTATATCAGGGCTCAGAATCCAATGGGCCAGGTGTCACAAGCCTTACCCCGAGACGGGGTGTGGCTGCCATCACTGTGACCTTGAGGCACTGTGGAAGATGCACTGGTAGGTCAAGAGTTTGCAAGGGCAGAGCCTGCTGAAGTTCCATCGGTCCCAAAATCACACTTGCACAAAAGCTTGGCACAGGCATCAAATGAAATCTGGAAGGACCATTCTTAAACAGGGTAGTAACGTAGATGTTCCCCATTTGCAAATTCTGGTAACTCAGAACTTTGTGACATATGTCTGGATGGTCTTTGAGTGGTGGGGGATCACACATATATGTGAATTCTGGTGGGATTGTTTGTGTTATTTGGGAACAGCAGCAGTGAAATTTATTGTGATCCCTCTCTAGCACAATTATAGCAGTATTCATATTCATGTGCGCTTCTAACCACTTTGAGCTATTGATCAGCAAATGCCACCTTTAATGAGATACCAACATTCAGAAGGTAACTTCCTCATTCCCTTAATCTTCAACCCCTCTTTTCCAGTCCCCTGATCTCACCTTTTGCCTGTCCTCATCAGTGCTTTGAGGTGAAATGGACAAAGAGAGGTTTAAAACCCTAAACAATATATAGCTGCTTTGTGTAACCTTTGTTATCTTTGACCTGGAGATTTAGATGCAAGATATACTACCAAAATCACCAATCTGTACTATTTATGAGGCTGTGACATTGTGCTGAGAAGCCTTTGGACATGCCATGACCCAATGAGTAGTGCTGTATGGGTGCAAGGTATGGTTTTCACTGCAAATGAGTGTGTAGGATGTTTGGTCCTGCGATTTGCCATCCAAACCCATTGTGGAGTTGATAAATGTTATTGTTGTCTATACAACCACAGTGGGTGTATGTGTCTTCTAACCCCTGCCTAACCTAAATCAGTTGTGGATGGGCAGTCTCATGCTTGAGGTCTCCCTGGAAACCTGTACTTATTGACTGGATTATTGCCTTTCCTTTGGGCTGGTGGGTGGTTGTACTGGGATATAGGAGTGGTGTAAGTTATTGTGTAGTTGGTGTTTGGCTGAGTTTACTAGTAGAAGCTATGATTTTCTTTGGAAATGGGATGAGCTCTGTTATCTAGGTTGGAGAGGGAACTTGAATAATTTGTAGTCTTGGAGGAGTTAAAAGACTGGCTCTATGTCGCCTGTTCCCTATGTTATCTTTGTGTTCCCAGAGATGGGGTCTCATTCGTGTAGGGATTTACTCAGTGGTGTGATATGTTGTTAAAGGATTTATGGGATGTGGGATGTAGGATCATGAGTCGTGGGATGCTGGTTGGGGTCAGTGTGGAAGTGCCAATGGTGAGTGATTCGTTCTGTGAAAGAGAAGCAAATTAAGCACGATAGGCAGACAGAATACAGCATTAAAATCAGCAAATCCGAGCAGAAATCCATAAACAATTCAGCACAAATAGGGCACAAATAGGAAATGAATGACAATGCATTGTGCAATGACTACTGTTTGCATGTAGCAGACGCGTGGTAGACCATGCTCTGAAAGAAGTAGAAGAGTCCCATGGAAAAAGCAAGGATTGCCAATACAGACCTGTTGGACTTGGCCCTTCTGGCAGGTTCACCCCTGAACTTTTTGCTTTTTATTGGTGATTTTTGGTTTCTGCGCACTTTCCCTGTGTCCAAGGGTAAAGTGCGTGCGCGCTCTGAGTGCATGTGGTGAGATAGGCCTGCCCTCCCATAGGAATGCATGGGGAATGTATGTGTCCCTAGTAGTTCCTGATGCGTGGGGTGTGCAGGCTCGTGTGATTGAATGCTGCCCGATGATGTGTGCGGCGTGCATGTACCTAGTGTGGAAGTGCCACTTCTAGAAGTGGGCACTTCGGTGTGCAGTGTAAAATGTGTGGCTTGTCTGGCGATTGGCTGGTGGAGGTCATGTGACGGGCTAGGGATTCCCCAGAGTCAGGATGAGTCACCCAGTGGTGAATGGGGAGATCAGCAGCTAGATGGGTGGGAGGAGTACACCTGGGTCCTGAATAGGGCAGGGTTTTCCCCACACAATGCTGGCTCCGCCCCCTGTGGTGCGACTGACGACCCTAGCCCTGCCAGTGAATAGAGTGAGGGGCTGAGCACATCAAGGGTGCTCCCCAACCAGCTGCGACTGGTTTTCCCCCTCACCCTGAACCAAGAACAAAGACTTTTACTGTATAAAAAGGGGCTGTGTCCCCTTACAATTTGTTCTCTGCCAGGATCTTACCTGAGGGGGGCTGCTGCTGCTGCTGGACCAGAGGACCGCCACTTGGACTACCTCCCTGCCTGGAGGCCCAGTGAGCTGGCTCTGGGTCCAGCCTTGCCCCACCCCTGCCCTGCTGCCTGCAGGGAAGAACTTTGCTGGACTTTGTGGTTCTTTTCATCCTACAGCGCTGGAAGCGCTTTATTTGTTCCCCCCAAAGCGCTTGGATTTGCCTTTAGCGCTCAGGAGCGCTTTATTTTGGGAAGCCGGTGCCCACCCGGCGTTTGCCCGGTCTTTGCCTAGTCCGACGTCCACTGGCAGGTGCCCACCCTGCCAGGGACATTGCTGAGCGTGTGAGCGGGTGCCCACCCCGCTTTATTGAAAGTTAATATCCCTAGCGGGTGCCCACCCCGCCAGGGACCTTGCCGCGGTTGGTTTCTCACCCCCCAGCGGGTGCCCACCCGCATCACCGCGATCCAAAAATCACCGCTGCAGCCCGGCTCCGGACGACAGGAAGTCAGGCAGAGTTCTGGTGACGTGGGCGGGGCCTCGGCCTGAGGCCGGAAGTCTACGGGAGCCCGCCCCGTGCTCCGGCGAGCGAGAGGAAACCGTGAGAGGTGAGCCGACGGAGCCGTGCAGGCTCCGTGTCCGTTCCGTGCCGGCCGCTGCCCAGAAGCCCGACGCCGCCGCGGGAGCATCCTGGAAGCCAGGTGAGGCGTCCGTGGGTGTAAGAGTCCCGTGGGGCGGAGGGGGGGTCCTGTGTGATCAAGAGCCTGCGAGGCTCCGGGGGCATTGTGTGTAAAGAGTCCCCCGTGTGGGACTCCAACGAACGTGGGCCTTTTGTTAAAGAGCCGTGAGGGCTCCAACGAGGCGGGGCTGATTCCAGAGCCGGTTGAGGCTCCAACGTTACGAGGGCATTCTTTGAGAGCCCACGAGGCTCCACCATATGCGGGGGCATTATTTATTGAGCGCGAGTCGCTCCAATGTTGGGGCATTTCTTGTCTCGAGCCCACGAGGCTCCAAGGGGGCATATCAATTTCAGAGCCCAGAGAAGGCTCCAAAGGAACCGTGGTGCCCAAGTATTTTCCCAGCTGCCCAGCACTTAGTGGGCAGCTGCAACGTTTAGGTTGGGGCCCGTGGCGCTTTGCCCTGACAGCGTTCGCAGTCGCGCCCTGATTCTGAGTTTTGGACTGCGCCTCCTGCGCAGTCTTGCCCCTGACTTTGCTGGGACGCAGGGCGTCCTAGCCCCGACAAGGCCAGTTGGCCTAGGGACTGCCACAGATAGTGGCTAATGTGAGTTTTTGCGCCATTGTACCCTTCCTGCACCTCTGAATGTGTTTATGCGTCATGTGCTTTGCTTTACACCTCTGAATGTATTTTATGCATCCTGTGTTTATGTGCTTAGACCCCTACAGGTAGAGTGATACTTAGGTGGTTGTTTTCCTCCTAGTACAGGTGGTACTGGTGAGGTCCTGATTCCCTGCGCAGTATTTTCCTAAGGTGGTTAGGGTTGCGTAGGTGGTACTTTCTGGTTATCAGGAGTTACTGATTGTGTGTTATATATGTTATTGTGTGCTATGTTCTAAAGTATTATTCCTAAGTTCTAAGAGTGCTAATTTCGGACAGTGGTCCATGTGGCCCTGTCCCCTGTACATATAATCCCTTGTAAATTCTGCCCGTGCCTGTTGGCACATTGTAAAGTGTGTGTTTTTATCTGATGTGTTGTGTATAATACAAAGGTTATTTTTATATAATATCTTGTGTGGAGTTTCATTTGTGGTGGGCCTTGGGTGTTGTTGCTGGGTGCGCGTGCAAACGCTTTACACCTTGCCTCAGGGATAAGCCTGTCTGCTCGTGCCAAGCTACCAAGGGGGTGAGCAGGGGTTATCTTTGGCGTGTAACTTCCTTGCCCTGACTAGAGTGGTGGTTTCTGCCTGACTTTGGCGCAAGCCTTAGCCAACCAGAAATCCCATTTCTAACAAGACCACTTCTGGAAACCAAACCTACAATACCAACCTGCCAGGTAGAGATGCCCAGACCCTGCCCCTTCCCTCCATCACACTGCTGCTCCACGGCTCTTTGCCTCAAAAACCTGTGTCTGGGATATCAGGTAGCTCAAAGAACAACATGCAGGCGTTGGAGAACATGCACTTTGGGTCAGGGTCTAACTAAAAAGGCTTGCCAGGACCCCATTAATGCTCTTGTAGAACTCAATTTTATTCTTCATTTTACTCCTTTTTCACATGCACATTTGTCTCATCTATGCTACGCCATTTCTCTCACTTGGCCTCTCACTCACTCACACTCATCTGTGAATGTTTTCCCTCTGTCTATCTCTCGACTAGTCTTTTTGCAATCACATTCTTCTTGAATGACTCACACGTTTACTCACATTCCACCCTTACCCAGTCTAGACACAGACTTTAACTCCAAAATCTGCTCAGTATCCACTCACCCTTTACTCACCCTCCACCGTCCTACCACATTCAACTCTCCACTCATTCTACACCCACCCAGCACTCACTCTCCCTCACCCTCTACCGAATTTCCAATCACCCCTACTTACTGTCACTCTTGTTCTTCACTGGTCACTCCACTCACACTCCTTCCCCAACAGCTATATCACTGCATGTGCCAACACCCTTGCTTTCCTCAAGTGCAACCCAACAGCAAAAGCCTGACCAAAGGCAAGCAGGAACACACAGGAACTCAGGCTGACAAAAGACCGCTGCAAGCAACTGGAGGCACAAATGAAGAAGAAGTACAGGCACCACAGCTAGACATCTTCAAATCAATCCTGGGAAGCTACCATCAGCAGACATGGAGCACCAAGCACACAGCTCTTGCAGATCGCATTGACTCCTTAACTAACATTAGCAAGAAAATCTTCACCATCATAAAAGATTTCACCACACCTCCTGACACCTCCAGCAATATTACCCCCTCAAAAGATCTTTGCAATAAGCTCTCGGAATTCTTCTGTAATAAAATCACCTCCATGTACAGCAACTTGACCCTCAACCACACCTTGTCACTATTGCAATGCAACTTCCCGTTACAGCTGAACTCAGAACCCTGACTTTTTGACCCACCATTACCAACATTGAAATTTCTTCATCCATGAACACCATCCAATCGGGGGCTCCATCTTATACTTGACACTACCACCCCCTCACCAAAGGATTCCTACCAATCAGCAGGCACAAAACCCATCCTCAACAATTCCATCAACTCCACATTCCTGAACTGGAAACATGCCACCATCACAACCCTGCTAAAAAAAACTTCCACTGAATCACTCAACCTTTTCAGCTAAAGCCCCAGCTCCCTACTACCATACCCGGCAAAGATCTTAGAGAAACCAAGGTCTCACCGACCAGCTCAGCAACTACCATCTTCTCAACCCCAAGCACTCTGGGTTCAGGCTCAACCATAATACAGAAACAACATTCATCTCCACCACAGACAATATCAGCATGATCCTTGACAGAGGAGACATGGCAGCACACATTCTCCTGGACCTCTCAGCAGCTTCTGACATGGTCTCACACCCCATCCTCATCAGGCACCTGCACAAGATTGCCATCAAGCGACCCTTCACCTTGCTGGAAGCTCGCTCCCCCACCACACAGCTCCGCCTGTGTGTCCCAACGCTGCTGCTGCTTTAGAAGTTGAGGCCCTCCTCCACCCGCAGGCTACCACCTGCGCCTCATCCCTGGTGGCCAGTGGTAGGCCTTAGGTTTGTATCTCTGTCGCTGTCCGTCTTCCCTGTACTGCCTGCATTCTGTCTGCGCCCGTTTTGCTTGCCTTCTGTTTCCCCCTCGCTGCCCCTGATTTGTGCCCTGATTTGTGCCGTTTTGCCTTCTGTTTCCCCCTCACTGCTCCAGATTTGTGCCCCTGATTTGTGCCCTGATTTGTGCCGTTTTGCCTTCTGTTTCCTCCTCGCTGCCCCTGATTGTGCCGTTTTGCCTTCTGTTTCCCCCTCGCTGCCCCTGATCGTGCCATTTTGCCTTCTGTTTCCCCCTCACTGCCCCTGATTTGTGCCCCTGATTTGTGCCCTGATTTGTGCCGTTTTGCCTTCTGTTTCCCCCTCACTGCCCCTGATTGTGCCCGTTTTTGCTTGCCTTCTGTTCCTCTTGTTGCCCCTTCATTCTGTGCCCTCTTACCTTCTGTTCCCCCTCGCCTCCCTTGATTGTGCCCGGTGGCCTTCAGGTGCCCTCGCCACTCCCGTTCCCGCCGCTGTGTCCCCTGCGACCCCGCCCCCCTCAATTCCCATTCTCTGCCCCTGCCTCCCACCTCCCAGCTGCTCCTCCCTCCCACATCCCCATATATGGCGGCCGCTGCGCTGGCGTGCCTAAGGCGCGCCTAAGGCAAGCCCGTCTGCACCTGTCCGTGCCTGGACTGCGCCCAGCGCCAGAACCCCTGGTCCCCGCACCCGCCACGATGACCACCACCACTACGATGCCAGCACACTCCACGCTCTCAACCCCGGACAGACCCACACCTGCTTCAAGGCCGCCCCGAAACGCACACACGGTCCCTTCACCTGCGGGAACTGCAGCTACACCAGCCTCAGAGCCGCCGAACAACCTGCCAAGAAAGACCTCAACCACCTCCGATGCATCCTACTGAACACCCGCTCTGCATGCAAACACACCGTCGAGTTCTGGGACCTGCTCGACACATCATCCCCGGACGTCGCCTTCCTGACAGAGACCTACTACCATACCCGGCAAAGATCTTAGAGAAACCAAGGTCTCACCGACCAGCTCAGCAACTACCATCTTCTCAACCCCAAGCACTCTTGGTTCAGGCTCAACCATAATACAGAAACAACATTCATCTCCACCACAGACAATATCAGCATGATCCTTGACAGAGGAGATATGGCAGCACTCATTCTCCTGGACCTCTCAGCAGCTTCTGACATGGTCTCACACCCCATCCTCATCAGGCACCTGCACAAGATTGCCATCAAGCGACCCTTCACCTTGCTGGAAGCTCGCTCCCCCACCACACAGCTCCGCCTGTGTGTCCCAACGCTGCCTCTGCTTTAGAAGTTGAGGCCCTCCTCCACCCGCAGGCTACCACCTGCGCCTCATCCCTGGTGGCCAGTGGTAGGCCTTAGGTTTGTATCTCTGTCGCTGTCCGTATTCCCTGTACTGCCTGCATTCTTTCTGCGCCCGTTTTGCTTGCCTTCTGTTTCCCCCTCGCTGCCCCTGATTTGTGCCCTGATTTGTGCCGTTTTGTCTTCTGTTTCCCCCTCACTGCTCCAGATTTGTGCCCCTGATTTGTGCCCTGATTTGTGCCGTTTTGCCTTCTGTTTCCTCCTCGCTGCCCCTGATTGTGCCGTTTTGCCTTCTGTTTCCCCCTCGCTGCCCCTGATCGTGCCATTTTGCCTTCTGTTTCCCCCTCACTGCCCCTGATTTGCGCCCCTGATTTGTGCCCTGATTTGTGCCGTTTTTCCTTCTGTTTCCCCCTCACTGCCCCTGATTGTGCCCGTTTTTGCTTGCCTTCTGTTCCTTTCGTTGCCCCTTCATTCTGTGCCCTCTCACCTTCTGTTCCCCCTCGCTGCCCTTGATTGTGCCCGGTGGCCTTCAGGTGCCCTCGCCACTCCCGTTCCCGCCGCTGTGTCCCCTGCGACCCCGCCCCCCTCAATACCCATTCTCTGCCCCTGCCTCCCACCTCCCAGCTGCTCCTCCCTCCCACATCCCCATATATGGCGGCCGCTGCGCTGGCGTGCCTAAGGCGCGCCTAAGGCGCGCCTAAGGCAAGCCCGTCTGCACCTGTCCGTGCCTGGACTGCGCCCAGCGCCAGAACCCCTGGTCCCCGCACCCGCCACGATGACCACCACCACTACGATGCCAGCACACTCCACGCTCTCAACCCCGGACAGACCCACACCTGCTTCAAGGCCGCCCCGAAACGCACACACGGTCCCTTCACCTGCCGGAACTGCAGCTACACCAGCCTCAGAGCCGCCGAACAACCTGCCAAGAAAGACCTCAACCACCTCCGATGCATCCTACTGAACACCCACTCTGCATGCAAACACACCGTTGAGTTCTGGGACCTGCTCGACACATCATCCCCGGACGTCGCCTTCCTGACAGAGACCTACTACCATACCCGGCAAAGATCTTAGAGAAACCAAGGTCTCACCGACCAGCTCAGCAACTACCATCTTCTCAACCCCAAGCACTCTGGGTTCAGGCTCAACCATAATACAGAAACAACATTCATCTCCACCACAGACAATATCAGCATGATCCTTGACAGAGGAGACATGGCAGCACTCATTCTCCTGGACCTCTCAGCAGCTTCTGACATGGTCTCACACCCCATCCTCATCAGGCACCTGCACAAGATTGCCATCAAGCGACCCTTCACCTTGCTGGAAGCTCGCTCCCCCACCACACAGCTCCGCCTGTGTGTCCCAACGCTGCCGCTGCTTTAGAAGTTGAGGACCTCCTCCACCCGCAGGCTACCACCTGCGCCTCATCCCTGGTGGCCAGTGGTAGGCCTTAGGTTTGTATCTCTGTCGCTGTCCGTCTTCCCTGTACTGCCTGCATTCTTTCTGCGCCCGTTTTGCTTGCCTTCTGTTTCCCCCTCGCTGCCCCTGATTTGTGCCGTTTTGCCTTCTGTTTCCCCCTCACTGCTCCAGATTTGTGCCCCTGATTTGTGCCCTGATTTGTGCCGTTTTGCCTTCTGTTTCCTCCTCGCTGCCCCTGATTGTGCCGTTTTGCCTTCTGTTTCCCCCTCGCTGCCCCTGATCGTGCCATTTTGCCTTCTGTTTCCCCCTCACTGCCCCTGATTTGCGCCCCTGATTTGTGCCCTGATTTGTGCCGTTTTGCCTTCTGTTTCCCCCTCACTGCCCCTGATTGTGCCCGTTTTTGCTTGCCTTCTGTTCCTTTCGTTGCCCCTTCATTCTGTGCCCTCTTACCTTCTGTTCCCCCTCGCTGCCCTTGATTGTGCCCGGTGGCCTTCAGGTGCCCTCGCCACTCCCGTTCCCGCCGCTGTGTCCCCTGCGACCCCGCCCCCCTCAATACCCATTCTCTGCCCCTGCCTCCCACCTCCCAGCTGCTCCTCCCTCCCACATCCCCATATATGGCGGCCGCTGTGCTGGCGTGCCTAAGGCGCGCCTAAGGCGCGCCTAAGGCAAGCCCGTCTGCACCTGTCCGTGCCTGGACTGCGCCCAGCGCCAGAACCCCTGGTCCCCGCACCCGCCACGATGACCACCACCACTACGATGCCAGCACACTCCACGCTCTCAACCCCGGACAGACCCACACCTGCTTCAAGGCCGCCCCGAAACGCACACACGGTCCCTTCACCTGCCGGAACTGCAGCTACACCCGCCTCAGAGCCGCCGAACAACCTGCCAAGAAAGACCTCAACCACCTCCGATGCATCCTACTGAACACCCGCTCTGCATGCAAACACACCGTCGAGTTCTGGGACCTGCTCAACACATCATCTCCGGACGTCGCCTTCCTGACAGAGACCTGGATGAACGACTCCTCCGCACCCAACATCGCCATAGCCATCCCAAACGGCTACAAGATCACCCACAGAGACCACACCAACGGAGTCGGAGGAGGAATCGCCATCGTCCACAAGAACAGCATCAGGGTCTCGACCAGCATCAATGACACCCTCAGCACTGCCGAACACATGCATTTCCAGATCCACACAGACCCCAACTCCACCCTCAGAGGCACCCTCATCTAAAGACCCCTCAGACCCGACCCCAGTTCAGCCACTCCATCGCCAACTTCATCAGCATGCACGCCCTGACCTCCACCGACTACATCCTCCTCGGAGACCTGAACTTTCACCTGGAGAACAACAACGACAGCAACTCGACAACCCTGATCGATAACGTCGCCAACCTCGGACTGAGGCAACTCGTCACAACGCCTACCCACTCTGCTGGCCACACGCTTGACCCCATCTTCTCCGCAAGCCCCCACGTCGCCTTCAGCCACCACCGAACTCCTCTGGACCGACCACCGCTGCATCCACTTCTCCTTCCAGAAACTTAACGCACCCAACAGATCCCTCGTCGCTGCTGGAGAAAAATCACCAAAGACAAACTACACGCAAACCACCGATCCCTCCAACACCGACGACGCTGCCCACACCCTGAGGTGCTGGATCGACGACTGCGCCAACACCCTCGCCCCGCTGAAGAAACCCCCCACAGAGACACCAGCAAGAGGGCCAGCTGGTTCACCCCAGAACTCCAAGCCTCCAAGCGAGCCTGCCGAAAACTAGAGAAGAAATGGCACAGCGAACAAACTCTGGACAGCCACGCAGCCCACGCAGCCCACAAGGACGCCACCCGCAACCACCATCACCTCATCAGGACTGCCAAGAGGACCGCCTTCAAAGACCGCCTTGACAACAATGCACACAATAGCAAGGAGCTCTTCAATATCGTAAAGGAACTCTCCAACCCCAGCTCCAACACCAACGACATCCCGCCGTCGCAAGCCCTGTGAGACTCCCTCGCCACTTACTTCCACCGCAAGATAGCAGACATCCACGACAGCTTCAACACCCAGGCAGCCCCAACAGACAGCAACACAACAGACTCTCCGCACACCATCGACCACGACCCCCTACTAACCTGGACCAGTGTAAGCATTGATGACACCATCAAGACCATGAGCACAATCCACTCCGGCTCCCCGTCAGACCCATTCCCGCACCACATCTTCAACAAAGCCAGCAGCTCCATCGCACCCGACCTGTGCAACGTCATCAATCTCTCCCTCGAGACCGCGACCTTCCCAGAGAGCTGGAAACACGCCGAGATCAACGCCCTACTCAAAAAACCCAAGGTAGACCCTAGAGACCTCAGGAACTTCCGGACCATCTCGCTGCTCCCGTTCCCGGCCAAGGTCATCGAGAAGATCGTCAACAGACAGCTAACCCAATTCCTTGAAGAATACAGAATCCTGGACCCTTCCCAGTCAGGGTTCCTCAGCAGCCACAGCACTGAGACTGCCCTCATCGCCACCACCGACGACATCAGGACACTGCTGGACAATGGTGAGACCGCAGCCCTCATCCTCCTGGACCTCTCCGCCGCCTTCAACACCGTCTGCAACCGCACACTACGTGCATTCCTTCACGCCGTAGGGATCCGAGACAAAGCCCTGGAAGGGACCACCTCCTTCCTCTTCGGCAGAACCCAGAGCGTCCGCCTCCCCCCATTCCGATCGGAAGCCTCCGAGATCATCTGCGGCATACCCCAAGGTTCCTCCCTCAGCCCGACACTGTTCAACATTTACATGGCCCCACTCGCACACGTCACCCGACAGCACGACCTCAACATAATCTCCTACGCCGATGACACTCAACTGATCCTCTCCCTCACCAAGGACCCCATCACTGCCAAAGCCAACCTCCACGAAGGAATGAAGGCCGTCGCCGACTGGATGAAGACCAGCTGACTGAAGCTGAACACAGACAAAACGGAGGTCCTTATCCTCGGCTCCAGCCCTACAGCCTGGGACGACTCCTGGTGGCCGACGGCACTGGGGGCAGCCCCGACACCCACCGACCACGCACGCAACCTGGGAATTATCCTCGACTCAACGCTCTTAATGACCAGGCAAGTGAACGCTGTCTCCTCCTCCTGCTTCAACACCCTCTGCATGCTCCACAAGATCTACAGGTGGATCCCGAAAGATACAAGAAGAACAGTCACCCAGGCCCTTGTCAGCAGCAGACTTGACTACGGAAACTCCCTCTACGCGGGAGCCCCAACCAAACTCATCAAACGACTGCAACGCATCCAAAACGCCTCGGCACGACTGATCCTTGACGTACCACGCCACGGCCACATCACCCCCCCACCTGACCTGAGAAACCTGCACTGGCTGCCCGTCAACAAGAGGATATCCTTCAAGCTCCTCATCCACGCACACAAGACACTCCACAAGACCGGCTAAAAGAACAAACGGGAGCTCCACCTATCTAAATTCTATATACGCTGGTAAGTCGTAAAATATATCAGAATTTGTTATTATTATACAATAAAATATGTACAAAACACGACAAAACAAATCAAAAGGCCACAACAATTTGACAAATTGGGTGAACAACCTGACAACCCTCATTCATACAACTCAAACCTTCAAAATTCCATTCACAACCTAGTTCAACATTCCTCACATCACTAAAACATTCAATCTAAAAATGATTATTTCGATCAAAAAATAATAGTATGGATAATTTGGATCAGTTCAAGAATCAAAGAATAAGGAAAAACGTTTCGGTGCTATCACCCTTTCTCATGGGTGTCACCTTCTTCAGAACTAGAAAAGAGTACGTTTCAGGGATCCAGGGGGCCTGGACAAGAAAAGATACTAAACGCCAAAAGCGAAGTCCCGATGGGAATGTTGGAAGAAATTAAAACAATGTGGCTGGCAGGGCAACAAACGACCTTGCTTGCAAATTCAGACGAAGTTAGGGCCACGTAATTAGAAAACAATTCCTGTGCTTACACTGAAATAAGAAAAGGTTTCAAGCTGAAATTTGGTCTGTTCTCGACTGTCGTCTATCTTTTAGTTTGCCAAGCAGTCACGTGTGGGTGGGATAAACAAATTTAATCCATCAGTTTCCATTCACTGAATAGAGATATTGTTGGGAGTCCATTTTGTGCTCCTGATAAGTGACTAATTGGAGGTAAGAGGCGATGGCCGCTAGATACGGTGATAAAGGCGAACGCTCTGCCTGCCTACCTCAACAAACGGCTTTCCTTCTATATCCCCAACTGCCAGCTCCGCTGACCTCGCACTCGCCACCGTCCCGTGCATCCAAAGAACAAGCACCGGTGGGAGGTCCTTCTTCCACCTCGCCGCCAAGACCTGGAACACCCTCCCACTGAGCCTACCACAGACCCAAGACCTGCTGACCTTCAGGAGGCTACTCAAGACCTGGCTGTTCGATCAGTAACGCCCCCCCCCAGCGCCTTGAGACCCTCACGGGTATGTAGTGCGCTCTACAAATGTTTGATTAATTGATTGATTGATCAAGGGCACTCTCCCCACTAGATCTGCGCCTTCTTGATGTATAGAACACAATCTGTAAGTCTGACACCTTACTCCTTAGACACCCGTAAACCCATCTACGGAGTGCCTTAAGGCTAATCTCTAAGCCTCACCTTCTTAAACACATACATGATCCCTCTGGACAATGTCATTCTGCACACAACATCAGCATCCTCTCCTATGCTGACAAGATGCAACTCAAACACTTCCTCTCAGACAAGACCCCCAACACAAGAAACAAGCTCACCGCGTGTTTGACTGGAGTCACTAAATGAAGGAAAACCAGCCATCTCAAGTTCAACATCAACAAGACATAAAAAGTGATCTTTGGCAAAAACACCCCACATGAGACTCCAACTGGTGTGCGGCTAAGGTCGAACTAACACCTACACCCAGCAGCCACACCAGAAACCTGGGAATAATTATCAACAGCAACCTGGATATGACCAACATACATGTCAACACCATCACTGTATCCTACTTTTACATCCTAAAGATGCTGAAGATGATGATCTCCCAAGGAACGCTATAATAACTGTCACTCTCCAGCAAGGTGGACTATAGGAACATCCTCTAAACCAGGATCACCAAAACGTTCACTAGAAGACTGCAAACCTTTCAGAACTGCATTGACCACAATGCTCATGGGCGACCCGCTGGGAGGTGGAGCAGTGTGATCCAACATTGGTTTCCTGTTTAAAAGGCTCCCTCGACCCGGTTGAGCTGACGAGCTCATGGAGAGACACCTGCGCGCCTTGAGAGGTACTGTGACCTGAGAATACTTTGGCAGCCTGCTCAGCAACCCCAAATATTTGATGCCTAATCTCTACTGACGACGGATAATAATCCAGAAACACGTGTATAGAGATGGCCAGTACAACTTTGAAATAACTCGAGACAATCCTGCAAGCACACATGCTTGGTGAAGTGCATTGACCTCAATGCTCAGGGGCGACCTGCTGGGAGGTGGAGCAGTGTGATCCCACATTGGTTTCCTGTTTAAAAGGCTCCCTCGAGCCGGTTGAGCTGACGAGCTCGTGTGAGAGGCACCTGCGCGCCTTGAGAGGTATTGTGACCTGAGAATACTTTGGCAGCCTGCTCAGCAACCCCAAATATTTGATGCATAATCTCTACTAACGACGGATAATAATCCAGAAACGTGTATAGAGATGGCCAGTACAACTTTGAAATTACTCGAGACAATCCTGCAAGCACACACGCTTGGAGAACTGCATTGACCACAATGCTCAGGGGCGACCTGCTGGGAGGTGGAGCAGTGTGATCCCACATTGGTTTCCTGTTTAAAAGGCTCCCTCGAGCCGGTTGAGCTGACGAGCTCGTGGAGAGGCACCTGCGCGCCTTGAGAGGTACTGTGACCTGAGAATACTTTGGCAGCCTGCTCAGCAACCCCAAATATTTGATGCCTAATCTCTACTGACGACGGATAATAATCCAGAAACACGTGTATAGAGATTACCAGTACAACTTTGAAATTACTCGAGACAATCCTGCAAGCACACACGCTTGATGAACTGCATTGACCACAATGCTCAGGGGCGACCCGCTGGGAGGTGGAGCAGTGTGATCCCACATTGGTTTCCTGTTTAAAAGGCTCCCTCAAGCCGGTTGAGCTGACAAGCTCGTGGAGAGGCACCTGCGTGCCTTGAGAGGTACTGTGACCTGAGAATACTTTGGCAGCCTGCTCAGCAACCCCAAATAGTTGATGCCTAATCTCTACTGACGACGGATAAGAATCCAGAAACGTGTATAGAGATGGCCAGTACAACTTTGAAATTACTCGAGACAATCCTGCAAGCACACACGCTTGATGAACTGCATTGACCACAATGCTCCGGGGCGACCCGCTGGGAGGTGGAGCAGTGTGATCCCACATTGGTTTCCTGTTTAAAAGGCTCCCTCAAGCCGGTTGAGCTGACAAGCTCGTGGAGAGGCACCTGCGCGCCTTGAGAGGTACTGTGACCTGAGAATACTTTGGCAGCCTGCTCAGCAACCCCAAATAGTTGATGCCTAATCTCTACTGACGACGGATAATAATCCAGAAACACGTGTATAGAGATGGCCAGTACAACTTTGAAATTACTCGAGACAATCCTGCAAGCACACACACTTGGTGAACTGCATTGACCACAATGCTCAGGGGCGACCCGCTGGGAGATGGAGCAGTGTGATCCCACATTGGTTTCCTGTTTAAAAGGCTCCCTCCAGCCGGTTGAGCTGATGAGCTCGTGGAGAGGCACCTGCGCGCCTTGAGAGGTACTGTGACCTGAGAATACTTTGGCAGCCTCCTCAGCAACCCAAAATATTTGATGCCTAATCTCTACTGACGATGGATAATAATCCTGAAACACGTATATAGAGATGGCCAGTACAACTTTGAAATTACTCGAGACAATCCTGCAAGCACACACGCTTGGTGAACTGCATTGACCACAATGCTCAGGGGCGACCCGCTGGGAGGTGGAGCAGTGTGATCCCACTTTGGATTCCTGTTTAACCCCTTCTGTGCCCATGACGAGATGGTCTCGTCATAGAGCACAGTCGCGCTGTGCCCATGACGAGACCATCTCGTCATGACACCCACCCACGGGGGAAGCTCTGGCGCTCCCCCCGTGAGTGGTCGATCTTTTTTTTTTTTACTGGGAAGGCAGGGGAAAACCTTCCCCTGCCTCCCCCCACACCCTCCCTCGTCATCAATGACGTCAGCGCGCGAACCGCGCTGACGTCATTGGAGGTTTCCCTTTGCTCTCCGAGGCGCAGGAATCCATTTGCTTCCTGCGCCACGGAGAGTAAAGGTGAGTTTTGGGGCTGGGGAGGGGGGTTTTTTGCATTGGTGGGTTTGGGTTAGGGTGGGGGACTTTGGTATGCTAAGGCATGCCACGAGGCTCGGCTTCGTTTGTGTGTGCCTGTTGTTGCTTCCCTGTAAATTGTTTCCAAAGTTGAAAAACGCTCGTCTTTCAAGTTGCTTCCCTGTGAAATGGATCTAAAAATGCCGAGAAATGCTCTTCTTTTTAATTTATCAAATCCAAAGTGCAGCAGCATGATATTTGCATCGGTGGGTGGTGGGGGCACTTTGGCATGCCACGAGGCTCGGCTTCGTTCGTGTGTGCCTGTTGTTGCTTCCCTATGAAATGGATCCAAATTTGAAAAACGCTCGTCTTTCTAGTTGCTTCCCTGTGAAATGGATCCAAAAATGCAGAGAAATGCCCTTCTTTTTACTTTTTCAAATCCAACGTGCAGCAGCATGTAGAGAAATAGAATTTCTTATATGAGAATTAAATGTCTAACTAATAGCAAGACAGAGGGGTTGCAAAGTGGCCAGATTGTTTTTTTTTTTTACATCCAAATACACCAGCATCACTTTACAGAGTTTGCCAGTGAAGTGCTACTTTCATTTTCTCATCTTTCTTTGAAAAGCATTGTTGTTTCCAGGTTGGGAGAGTGTACCATTCCTGGAGGTACTGCAATACCTGGTTGATGGGTGGATTGGAAAACACAATGTGTACCATGGCTCTGTGTTTATGGATGTGGTCTTTTTATACCTTACTGCTTACGTTTTGTAAGGATGTAAGCAATGGACAGTGAAACAGTTCCCTTCAGGGCCCTCTAGTCATTTCCATAACTTTTCAGGTGAAACCACTTGCTGATTTCTGAATAGTTAGTGAGAGATCGTTTAGGTAACCATGTTGTTTCTGCTTACATTTCACATGCTTTGCATTCCCTTTGAGTGGTCGCTTTTAAAAAAAATGTTTTAGGCAGCATATTACTCTTATCAAATGCATAATTTGAATTGAGCCACATCCAAGGGCACAATTAGGTTATAGCTGAAGGCAGTGCGAGTTTCTCTCAGTGGGCAAGTATGGTGTTCAGTGGGGATGTGGCACTATGGCCAGAGCTGTGGAATTTGGAACTGGGGAACCGGGTTCCGCATTCATGACCAGTCCACCACACCGCTGTACTGAGGGAGCACATTCCCATGCTAGACCGTAGAAGGCCCCACTAGACCTTAGAAGGCTTGATGTCTTAGCACAAGCAGGTGTACCCTAGTGGTGTCAATTGTGGGTTAACCTTGAAGGCCTGTCCACCACAATCCATACTGAAGTTCATCTCCAGTCTTGCGGGCAGGCCTACGAAGCAGCACACCCTAGAGCAACAGTGATCCAGTCGCTGTGACTGTCACTGAGGTCACATGAACCTTGAGCAGGTTAGGGCGATGAGAACGGTGTGACCTCACTGGGTACCTATTTCGGGTGGGTGTTTGCATTGTGCTGAGGGGATTACCAGGTAATTATTCACGCAGCTCTCTGATGGATGTCACATGAGGTAAAATACTGAAATAAATGGCAGACACTCTGAAAACAAGAGCAAACGTTATTTTACTTGAGGCAATGGTGGTAATTGTGCATGTATCAAAAGCAAACAAAATACAAAAGGTAGCAAACAATACGTTTCAAGAGGAAAAGTGACGTGTGCAAGTAACAAAAGAGTACAAAGTACAAGTAGAGGTGTAAAAGTGCAATAAATGGCAGACACGCAAAACACAGGAACACACTGGGAAGGCACTTCTACGGGAATGGAGAACAGAATTTCCTATAATGTAAAGACTTCCTTCAGACAATAGAGAGGGTGTGAATTAAGTTTGGAAGTGTCTTTGCAGGAGGAGAACTTTGAGGTCAGTTTTGAAGGACTGGAAAGAGGGAGGGGGTGGTCCGGAGCTGAGGCTCAGTTCCAGAATCTCGCCGCGTTGCTTGTAAAGGATTGGGCCATCGATCTTTCCTTCTTGAAAGTGGGAGGTTCTAGTAATAAATTTTGCGCAGTACGTGATGGTCTAGAGCATTATATGCAAATGTGACAATAAAGTTTTTTTCTCCTTTTTATTCTAGTCTAAAGCTTTTCGACAGTGGTTGTTCTGCAGTTTTTTGTAGTTGCATTGTTTTGGTAAGAATTTTTTTTTTGTTGTATTTACTCCAAATGAGTAATATTGTAATGTCTGAATGAATTTTTTTGTAAGTGATGTCATAATGGCGGCATATTTAGTTAGTGGCTTGAGCATGACATTTTTTGCAATGTGTTTTGCATAGTCTTATGTGTAATTGCTTTTCTCTTTCTTTTTTAGTGGGATATTGTTGATCCATACTGTGTCTGTACAGAGTAGGTGGTGGTGAGTAGTTTAGCTGCCTCTGGCAAGTGAGTGGTATTGTTTTGGAGTATATATGAGTTTTTGATAAAGATGATTTTTGTTTATTACTTATTTTACAAAGTGTTTGTTGTTGTTGACTTGTTTGACAAGTTACCTTTAATTTATGGGAGCATTCATGAGTGGTGAACTGCCTGGTCTGTATTCTTTGCAAAATTTGATTCTGTTTCAAAGTTGGCGTTAGTGCAATGTGTTTAGTTTCTGATTTTGTGTTTGTAGATTTGTATCTATTTGCAATTTGTTTGTGTTTTTATTTTTGTTTAAAAAAATCCTAAATGTGTTGGCGGTGTGTGTGGACTGGCACTTGGTTGGCGGTGTGCGTGGAATGGTGCTTGGCTGGCGGTGTGCGTGGACTGGTGCTTGGCTGGCGGTGTGCGTGGACTGGTACTTGGCTGCCGGTGTGCCTGGACTGGCGATTGGCTGGTGGTGTGCCTGGACTGGCGCTAAGAATAACCCACCAACTGTAGATATTGTCGTAAACCCACGGGAGTTCATGGTGATGTCTCTCTTGGGGAATCCAAAAAGATTTTATCCACAATGTCCTGCAAACCTCAAAATGTCTGTCACATTTTCCTTGCAATATTGTGCCGAAATTCTCATGCTGTAGAAACAAACAATGTCAAAACGATCTGTGATTTTGCAAGGGGGTCAACTGTCTTTTTGGCCCGTGCTCGGCAGCCATCTAGGGAAACCTACCAAACTCATACGTTTCTGAAAACTAGACGCCCAGGGGCTTCCAGGGAGGTATGGCTTGCATGGATACCCCAACGTTTCCTTACCCAGAATCCCCTGCAAACCTCAATTTTAGCAGAAAAAATCACTTTTTTCTCACATTTTTGTGTAGGAAAGTTGTGGCATCACCGGGCTCACTCAAATTTCCCACCTCCCAGCGTTCCCCTGGGTCTCCCGGTAAAAATGGTGCCTCACTTGTGTGGGAGGCCCAAGTACCCGCAGCAGGCAAGGGCCCAAAACGTAGTGAGGCTACATCAAAATTGCCCATCTCAAAACCACCTGGTTTTGCAAGGGGAGTCACTTGGGTTTTTGGCCCGGTGCTCAGCGGCCATCTAGGGAAACCTACCAAACCCATACATTTCTGAAAACTAGACACCCGGGGGCTTCCAGGGAGGTATGGCTTGCATGGATCCCCCAACGTTTCCTTACCCAGAATCCCCTGCAAACCTCAATTTTAGCTGACAAAATCACTTTTTTCACACATTTTGGTGTGGGAAAGTTGTGGCATCACTGGGCTGACACAAATTTACCACCACCCAGCGTTCCTCCAGGTCTCCCGGTAAAAATGGTGCCTCACTTGTGTGGGAGGCCCAAGTACCCGCGGCAGGCAAGGGCCCAAAACATAGTGAGGCTACATCAAAATTGCCCATCTCAAAACCACCTGGTTTTGCAAAGGGGGTCACTTGGGTTTTTGGCCCGGTGCTCAGCGGCCATCTAGGGAAACCTACCAAACCCATACATTTCTGAAAACTAGACACCCGGGGGCTTCCAGGGAGGTATGGCTTGGGTGGATCCCCCAACGTTTCCTTACCCAGAATCCCCTGCAAACCTCAATTTTAGCTGAAAAAAGTCACTTTTTTCACACATTTTGGTGTGGGAAAGTTGTGGCATCACTGGGCTCACACAAATTTACCACCACCCAGCGTTCCTCCAGGTCTCCCGGTAAAAATGGTGCCTCACTTGTGTGGGAGGCCCAAGTACCCGCGGCAGGCAAGGGCCAAAAACGTAGTGAGGCGACATCAAAATGGCCTATCGCAAAACCACCTGGTTTTGCAAAGGGGGTCACTTGGGTTTTTGGCCCGTTGCTCGGTGGCCATCTAGGGAAACCTACCAAACCCATGCATTTCTGAAAACTAGACACCCGGCGGCTTCCAGGGAGGTATGGCTTGCGTGGATCCCCCAACGTTTCCTTACCCAGAATCCCCTGCAAACCTCAATTTTAGCTGAAAAAATAACTTTTTTCACACATTTTGGTGTGGGAAAGTTGTGGCATCACCGGGCTCACACAAATTTACCACCACCCAGCGTTCCCCCAGGTCTCCCAGTAAAAATGGTGCCTCACTTGTGTGGGAGGCCCAAGTACCCGCGGCAGGCAAGGGCCCAAAACGTAGTGAGGCGACATCAAAATGGCCTATCGCAAAACCACCTGGTTTTGCAAGGGGGGGTCACTTTGGTTTTTGGCCCGGTGCTCGGCGGCCATCTAGGGAAACCTACCAAACCCATGCATTTCTGAAAACTAGACAGCCGGCGGCTTCCAGGGAGGTATGGCTTGCGTGGATCCCCCAACGTTTCCTTACCCAGAATCCCCTGAAAACCTAAATTTTAGCTGACAAAATCACTTTTTTCAGACATTTTGGTGTGGGAAAGTTGTGGCATCACCGGGCTCACACAAATTTACCACCACCCAGCGTTCCCCCAGGTATCCCGGTAAAAATGGTGCCTCACTTGTGTGGGAGCCCCAAGTACCCGCGGCAGGCAAGGGCCCAAAACGTAGTGAGGCGACATCAAAATGGCCTATCGCAAAACCACCTGGTTTTGCAAGGGGGGGGTCACTTTGATTTTTGGCCCGGTGCTCGGCGGCCATCTAGGGAAACCTACCAAACCCACACATTTCTGAAAACTAGACACCCGGCGACTTCCAGGGAGGTATGGCTTGCGTGGATCCCCCAACGTTTCCTTACCTTACATTTTGATGTCGCCTCCCTACGTTTTGGGCCCTTGCCTGCCGCGGGTACTTGGGCCTCCCACACAAGTGAGGCACCATTTTTACCGGGAGACCTGGGGGAATGCTGGGTGGTGGTAAATTTGTGTGAGCCCGGTGATGCCACAACTTCCCCACACCAAAATGTGTGAAAAAAGTGATTTTTTCTGCTAAAATTGAGGTCTGCAGGGGATTCTGGGTAAGGAAACGTTGGGGGATCCACACAAGCCATACCTCCCTAGAAGCCGCCGGGTGTCTAGTTTTCAGAAATGCGTGGGTTTGGTAGGTTTCCCTAGATGGCCGCTGAGCACCGGGCCAAAAACCCAAGTGACCCCCCTTGCAAAACCAGGTGGTTTAGCAATAGGCCATTTTGATGTCGCCTCACTACGTTTTGGGCCCTTGCCTGCCGCGGGTACTTGGGCCTCCCACACAAGTGAGGCACCATTTTTACCGGGAGACCCGGGGGACCACTGGGGGGTGGTAAATTTGTGTGAGCCCGGTGATGCCACAACTTTCCCACTCCAAAATGTGTGAAAAAAGTGATTTTTTCTGCTAAAATTGAGGTTTGCAGGGGATTCTGGGTAAGGAAACGTTGGGGGATCCACGCAAGCCATACCTCCCTGGAAGCCGCCGGGTGTCTAGTTTACAGAAATGCGTGGGTTTGGTAGGTTTCCCTAGATAGCCGCCGAGCACCGGGCCAAAAACCCAAGTGACCCCCCTTGCAAAACCAGGTGGTTTAGCGATAGGCCATTTTGATGTCGCCTCACTACGTTTTGGGCCCTTGCCTGCCGTGGGTGCTTGGGCCTCCCACACAAGTGAGGCACAATTTTTACCGGGAGACCCGGGGGACCGCTGGGTGGTGGTAAATTTGTGTGAGCCCGATGATGCCACAACTTTCCCACACCAAAATGTGTGAAAAAAGTGATTTTTTCTGCTAAAATTGAGGTTTGCAGGGGATTCTGGGTAAGGAAACGTTGGGGGATCCACGCAAGCCATACCTTCCTGGAAGCCGCCGGGTGTCTAGTTTTCAGAAATGTGTGGGTTTGGTAGGTTTCCCTAGATGGCCGCCGGGCACCGGGCCAAAAACCCAAGTGACCCCCCTTGCAAAACCAGGTGGTTTAGCGATAGGCCATTTTGATGTCGCCTCACTACGTTTTGGGCCCTTGCCTGTCGCGGGTACTTGGGCCTCCCACACAAGCGAGGCACCATTTTTACCGGGAGACCCGGGGGACTGCTGGGTGGTGGTAAATTTGTGTGAGCCCAGTGATGCCACAACTTTGCCACACCAAAATGTGTGAAAAAAGTGATTTTGTCAGCTAAAATTGAGGTTTGCAGGGGATTCTGGGTAAGGAAACGTTGGGGGATCCACGCAAGCCATACCTCCCTGGAAGCCGCCGGGTGTCTAGTTTTCAGAAATGCATGGGTTTGGTATGTTTCCCTAGATGGCCGCCGAGCACCGGGCCAAAAACCCAAGTGACCCCCCTTGCAAAACCTGGTGGTTTAGCGATAGGCCATTTTGATGTCGCCTCACTACGTTTTGGGCCCTTGCCTGCCGCGGGTACTTGGGCCTCCCACACAAGTGAGGCACCATTTTTACCGGGAGACCCAGGGGAACGCTGGAAGGTGGGAAATTTGAGTGAGCCCAGTGATGCCACAACTTTCCCACACAAAAATGTGTGAAAAAAGTGATTTTTTCTGCTAAAATTGAGGTTTGCAGGGGATTCTGGGTAAGGAAACGTTGGGGGATCCACGCAAGCCATACCTCCCTGGAAGCCACCGGGTGTCTAGTTTTCAGAAATGCGTGGGTTTGGTAGGTTTCCCTAGATGGCCGCCGAGCACTGGGCCAAAAACCCAAGTGACCCCCCTTGCAAAACCAGGTGGTTTAGCGATAGGCCATTTTGATGTCACCTCACTACGTTTTGGGGCCTTGCCTGCCGCGGGTACTTGGGCCTCCCACACAAATGAGGCACCATTTTTACCGGGAGACCCAGGGAAAAGCTGGGAGGTGGGAAATTTGAGTGAGCCCAGTGATGCCACAACTTTCCCACACAAAAATGTGTGAAAAAAGTGATTTTTTCAGCTAAAATTGAGGTTTGCAGGGGATTCTGGGTAAGGAAACGTTGGGGGATCCATGCAAGCCATACCTCCCTGGAAGCCCCCAGGTGTCTAGTTTTAAGAAATATATGGGTTTGGTAGGTTTCCCTAGATGGCCGCGTGCACCGGGCCAAAAACTCAAGTAACCCCCCCTTGCAAAACCAGGTGGTTTTGAGATTGGCAATTTTGATGTTACCTCACAACGTTTTGCGCCGTTTCCTGTCACGGGCACTAGGCCAACACACACAAGTGAGGTACCATTTGTCTCGTAAGACTTTGGGGAATGCGGGATGGGTGAAAATTTGTGGATCCACGCAGATTCCGGAAATTTCCACGACAAAAATGTGGGGAAAATGTGTTTTGTTTGACAATTTTTTAGGTTTGCAAGGGATTCTGGGTAACAGACCCTGGTGGGAGGCAGTCAAGTCACCCCATCCTGGATTCCCCTGGGTGTCTAGTTTTCAAAAATGTATAGGTTTGCTAGGTTTCCCAAGGTGCCCGCAGAGCTAGGGTTCAAAAACTACAGCTAGTCATTTTGCCAAAAAAGGGTCATTTTTCCCTTCGAAATTGAGGTGTGACCACGTTGCGTTTTGCGCCGTTTTCTGTCGCGGGCACTAGGCCGACCAGCACAAGTGAGGTACCTTTTTTCTCGTAAGACTTTGGGGGACGCGGGGTGGGTGGAAATTTGTGGATCCATGCAGATTCCGGAACTTTCCACGACAGAAATGTGGGGAAAATGTGTTTTTTGTGACAATTTTTTAGGTTTGCAAGGGATTCTGGGTAACAGACCCTGGTGGGAGGCAGTCAAGACACCCCATCCTGGATTCCCCTGGGTGTCTAGTTTTCAAAAATGTATAGGTGTTCTAGGTTTCCAATGGTGCCCGCAGAGCTAGGGTTTCAAAAACTACAGCTAGTCAGTTTGCCAAAAAAGGGTCATTTTTCACTGCGAAATTGAGGTGTGACTACGTTGCGTTTTGCGCCGTTTCCTGTCGCGGGCACTAGGCCGACCCACACAAGTGAGGTACCGTTTTTCTTGTAAGACTTTGGGGAACGCGGGGTTTGTGGAAATATGTGGATCCACGCAGATTCCGGAACTTTCCACGACAGAAATGTGGGGAAATTTGTTTTTTTTGACAATTTTTTAGGTTTGCAAGTGATTTTCGGTAACAGACCCTGGTGGGAGGCAGTCAAGTCACCCCATCCTGGATTCCCCTAGGTGTCTAGTTTTCAAAAATGTATAGGTTTACTAGGTTTCCCAAGGTGCCCCCAGAGCTAGGGTTCAAAAACTAGAGCTAGGCACTTGGCAAAAAAAGGGTTAATTTTCACTGCGATATTGAGTTGTGACCACGTTGCGTTTTACGCCGTTTCCTGTCGTGGGCACTATGCCTACCCACACAAGTGAGGTACCATTTTTATCAGCAGACTTAGGGTAATTCAGATTTTTAAAGGAACTGTTATTATCTATTGACTTTTGATTCATTTCTGCCTTCCAAATGAAAGATATTGTGTAAAAAAGAAGTCATTCTAAAAAATGACTGATAATTCTCATGCTAGTATGAGTAGTCCCAATTTCAGAAATGTGCAAATATCTACTGTTTCTAAACTCTACGTTTTGTTCCCATTTCAGAAATACATAGGTGTCTTTCATACCGATTTTCCCATGTACACTTTTTTACGGAATAATTACTATATACCCGGTACATAATAAAAAACCATTGCAAGTTACTACTCAGTTTTTGGCTCTGGGTTCGTCAGGTTCTTGGTGAATCTACAAGTCCTATATATCCCTACAACCAGTAATGTCCAGCGGATGCAACGGTATATTGCTTTCAGAGAGCTGTCATAATTAAAAGAAGTTACAGGTGAAAACGTTGACACAAAAGGCTGTTTTTTTCAACTAATTTTCAATTTATCCTATATTTAACTGTTTGTTTCTATAAAAAAACCTTGATGGATCTACACAAATGACCCTTTGCTGAATTCAGAATTTTGTCTTCTTTTTGAAAATGTATAGCTGTCCAGGATCCATTATTGCTTTTGTACCCGTTTCTGCCATTAACTGGAAGGAGGTCAAAAGCACAAAAAATAGCAAAAATATGTCCCAGAAAAATGCCAAAACTGTGTAAAAAATGTTGGGTTTCTGACAAAAGTCTGGTATCCCCGAAAAGCTGGGAAAATGGTGATTTCAACCCCACAAACCCTTTTTTGATAACATTTGCAGGGAAAAACCCAGATGCTGTCATTTGCAGCCCGTTTTTCCAATTTTTCCGAAAAAAACAAAATTTTGCTGTATTTTGGCTCATTTCTGTGACCCCTCTACACAAACCCTGAGTACCTTTAGAATCCCCAGGATGTTGGAAGAAAAGGACGCAAATTTGGAGTGGATACCTTATGTGGTCAAAAAGTTACAGGGGCCTCAGCGCGCACTACCCCAAATAGCCAAAAAAAGGCTTGGCACAGGAGGGGGGAAAGGCCTGGCAGCGAAGGGGTTAAAAGGCTCCCTCGAGCCGGTTGAGCTGACGAGCTCATGGAGCGGAACCTGCGCGCCTTGAGAGGTACTGTGACCTGAGAATACTTAGGCAGCCTGCTCAGCAACCCCAAATATTTGATGCCTAATCTCTACTGACGACGGATAATAATCCAGAAACACGTGTATAGAGATGGCCAGTACAACTTTGAAATTACTCGAGACAATCCTGCAAGCACACACGCTTGGTGAACTGCATTCACCACAATGCTCAGGGGCGACCCGCTGGGAGGTGGAGCAGTGTGATCCCACATTGGTTTCCTGTTTAAAAGGCTCCCTTGAGCCGGTTGAGCTGACGAGCTCGTGGAGAGGCACCTGCGCGCCTTGAGAGGTACTGTGACCTGAGAATACTTTGGCAGCCTGCTCAGCAACCCCAAATATTTGATGCATAATCTCTACTGACGACGGATAATAATCCAGAAACACGTGTATAGAGATGGCCAGTACAACTTTGAAATTACTCGAGACAATCCTGCAAGCACACACGCTTGGTGATCTGCATTGACCACAATGCTCAGGGGCGACCCGCTGGGAGGTGGAGCAGTGTGATCCCACATTGGTTTCCTGTTTAAAAGGCTCCCTCGAGCCGGTTGAGCTGACGAGCTCGTGTGAGAGGCACCTGCGCGCCTTGAGAGGTACTGTGACCTGAGAATACTTTGGCAGCCTGCTCAGCAACCCCAAATATTTGATGCATAATCTCTACTGACGATGGATAATAATCCAGAAACACGTGTATAGAGATGGCCAGTACAACTTTGAAATTACTCGAGACAATCCTGCAAGCACACACGCTTGGTGAACTGCATTGACCACAATGCTCAGGGGCAACCTGCTGGGAGGTGGAGCAGTGTGATCCCACATTGGTTTCCTGTTTAAAAGGCTCCCTCGAGCCGGTTGAGCTGACGAGCTCGTGGAGAGGCACCTGCGCGCCTTGAGAGGTACTGTGACCTGAGAATACTTTGGCAGCCTGCTCAGCAACCCCAAATATTTGATGCCTAATCTCTACTGACGATGGGTAATAATCCAGAAACACGTGTATAGAGATGGCCAGTACAACTTTGAAATTACTCGAGACAATCCTGCAAGCACACACGCTTGGTGAACTGCATTGACCACAATGCTCAGGGGCGACCCGCTGGGAGGTGGAGCAGTGTGATCCCACATTGGTGGCCTGTTTAAAAGGCTCCCTCGAGCCGGTTGAGCTGACGAGCTTGTGGAGAGGCACCTGCGCGCCTTGAGAGGTACTGTGACCTGAGAATACTTTGGCAGCCTGCTCAGCAACCCCAAATATTTGATGCCTAATCTCTACTGACGATGGATAATAATCCAGAAACACGTGTATAGAGATGGCCAGTACAACTTTGAAATTACTCGAGACAATCCTGCAAGCACACACGCTTGGTGAACTGCATTGACCACAATGCTCAGGGGCGACCCGCTGGGAGGTGGAGCAGTGTGATCCCACCTTGGTTTCCTATTTAAAAGGCTCCCTCGAGCCGGTTGAGCTGACGAGCTCGTGGAGAGGCACCTGCGCGCCTTGAGAGGTACTGTGACGTGAGAATACTTTGGCAGCCTGCTCAGCAACCCCAAATATTTGATGCCTAATCTCTACTGACGATGGATAATAATCCAGAAACACGTGTATAGAGATGGCCAGTACAACTTTGAAATTACTCGAGACAATCCTGCAAGCACACACGCTTGGTGAACTGCATTGACCACAATGCTCAGGGGCGACCCGCTGGGAGGTGGAGCAGTGTGATCCCACCTTGGTTTCCTATTTAAAAGGCTCCCTCGAGCCGGTTGAGCTGACGAGCTCGTGGAGAGGCACCTGCGCGCCTTGAGAGGTACTGTGACCTGAGAATACTTTGGCAGACTGCTCAGCAACCCCAAATATTTGATGCCTAATCTCTACTGACGACGGATAATAATCCAGAAACACGTGTATAGAGATGGCCAGTACAACTTATAAATTACTCGAGACAATCCTGCAAGCACACACGATTGGTGAACTGCATTGACCACAATGCTCAGCGGCGACCCGCTGGGAGGTGGAGCAGTGTGATCCCACTTTGGTTTCCTTTCAGAACTAGGCAGCCAGATCATACTCAACCTTCTATAAAGAACTCATATTACACTACACCTCAGGGAGCTCCGCTGGCACCCGATACACAAACATGCTAATTTCAAATTCTTCACACACAAGTTTAAGGCACTGAAAAACTAGGGCCCCATTTACCTCAACAGTCACATCTCCTTTCACCAGCCACCCACACAGCTCTGCTCCACAGTACTCCTTCTCACACACATCCCACGCATACAAAAAAAACACATAAGGAAGTTCACTAAGCTGTTCACGTGCAGCAGTCTCCCACTCCACATCAGAGCCTCATCCTCACTTATTAAATTCTGCGTGAAGCGGGAGACCTGACTTTTCAATCAACCAACCTACCATAGGCAGGGCTCGGCACACACACCTGCTCAGAGCTAGGATACCCTCAATGGTGATAGTGTGCTTTACAAATACACCTAACACAGGGGTATCCTACCTTTTGTGTAATCAGAGCTACTTATGTTCAGTGAAATCATTCTGAATTACTAATCTCGTTAGTGTTGCAATAACTCCCACACAAGACAAGATTTCATTAGTGTCCTCCATATGCCATATTACTAGCAGTGATCCCCTCAGGGCATCAGACAGGGTTGCAGCAGTAATTTAAAAAATGCTTTGTCAATTTGGAATGGCTGTACATAGGTAATACATTACAGCAACAGCTTCAATCCTCTTTCACAAAAGTAATAATATTAGAAGAAAGCCTCCCCACATGACTTATCACTCAAAAATCAGTTTTACAAAAATTTGGGAAATTCAGCCACTTTTCTATAGACATCAGCTTTTGAGTTTTGAAACACACATATTTATTCTTGACATTCACAAACTAATTTATGTGTGGAGTCTCTGCCACATGTGCAGAGACTCCAGAATCATAAAGATACTACTCGTAAAATTTGTTTCTGAATAGCAAAATATTGTAAACTCACACAAATGTTAAGTTTACATTTGTGAATCAGGTCCTCAGTCTTCCCCACCAGACACGTCAACCAATGATCCTACCCCAGCACAACTACTCATGACTCTCAGCAGCAGGGTAATCCACCCCCAAGCCTTCATGGTTTGACAGTCACTCCATTCTACACCCTCTGTCTTAACAAAACATCCAATGCACTTCCACGCTTAGAATTCTCTGACACTCACACTAAGCTCCCCACCTCTAACCTGAACTCGCCACCTCCCGTACGACCACAGCACACCAACCTCTCACCCCCTCCAACTCAACCCCAGCACCCCAGACTCCCTTGGTCAACCTTCTTGTCCCTGGAGCACTCTTTCCAATCAGGACCCTCCACACACACGATGTCGCTCAAACTGCGTGCTGGGCTCACTGCAAGATCCACAGATCTCACTTTCTTCAGTGCTGGAGATACCTAACAACCTCTCACAACAGTCTGGAAGTGACCATTGAATAAACACCACATTCCTGTGCAAGGTCGAGTACAATCCCGCTAAGAAACATATCTGCCACATCTACTGGGAGAATCTACAGCCTTGCCAGTTTTCAATTGAGGGTTGCAAAGCCTAACACTTCTTGTTCTCTATTCCCTCTTCACTAGAAAGAGATGTGTTACCTTGGGCTGCGAATCAGGTGATCCTGCTTATCATGAGCAACTTGAAGGACAGTCAGGAGTCTGTAAGTACTACTAGAAAACTTAGCCATTTGAACATAATACCATTACCAACACACAGTTGTGCACAAACAAAAACTGTTTCCTAGGCACATGCATTTATAAAGTCATACAGGTCAGACAAAAAGAATACATTTACTGGAGTATATAATGCTCAACAAAAGAGTTCAACTATTTTTTGACAACAAAGTTGCTAGTTTCAGCCATCATCATGAAAGTGTCCCGAAAACACTGTTGTCAGTGAGCACTAAAGCAAGCAAGAAAAGTGACCCTCTGACCCCCAGTTTTGTATTGAAATGTAGCCATAATTGAGGTGTCAGGTGTCAGTGTCCCTGCCACACTATTGTTCCTCAAACCCCTATTAGTAATGAGAATGAGTCAAAAGAGTAAACCCTGCAAACAGTAAGACCCATGATATTGAAACTACAATATCAATGGCACCCAATATTGAGGACATTATATAACAGTAAAATATCAACAGGTAAAGAGGTCTAGATTGTCTCGAACTCCACATATATTTACTTACATCGTACATATTTCTTCAAGGTATGTAGATGTGGAGTTAGGAATAGTAGATGTATATTACAATATATGCACTTATCTTTAGATATTTTGCTGCCTTGGAACACCATGCACCATGGAGAGCTGGTGAGTTAGAAAGCTATGGTGACAGCATTGATTAATTTTCACTTGTAAATGAGACCTGTGCTACAGCATGGTGGGCCCTGCAGCTCACAGTCGGATTACAGTCACAGTGCTGACCTGCCTGGTGCTTCTGAAACTATTAAGTGGTTAATGGGCCAGTTCAAAGCATCGGCTCGCTCACAAACAAAACAGGCCTATTGCAGACAGTCAAAACTTGCCCATTAAGAAATAAAAAAAAGTATTGGTCATGCCAATAGATCTGACATTAGCAAGCTGGTACAGTGGTTAATGTTTAAAAAATTTAATTGTAAGCATATGCCACAAAAATAAAAAAAGAAGAAATGTGGCCATCAGGTTCAAGCAATGAAACAATTACTTAAAAAGCATTCACTGAAGATACTGTTTTACTAGCCATATCTTCTTTTTTATAACTCCAGTCATTGCCCTACCTCTAGCTCCTCAGCAGCAAATATAATGCCTTTAAGAGGCTTATAAGGGTAAAAGGAATCACCTCTCTGATGTAATTGAGTGTGCAGAAAAGTATGTGAATGTCACTCCCACTTTTACTGACATCGTGAATCAACAGCTAAAGTAAAAAACACAATCACGTCATTTCCATAAAAGTAAAAAACGGATGCAAATTCACTGAAATTGGAATAAAATGTGTGTTCATCAGATACACCAGATGTAAAAGAACAAAGGTGAATGATATAATGCAGCCATTTCCCCTTCCACAGCGCACATTGCTCTCCCTTAAAAGGAAAACACAACAATACATTAATCTAGATTGTTTTGTATGAACCACACTTACAGGATTGCTGGAAATTATTTGCTGACCAGCAGACTACCCTGATGACGGAAGAGTTTCTCAATCTAAAGACAATGTATTGACTAATCTAATGTGAGAGATACATTTTCTTCAAAGTATTTTTCAAAGCAAGTCTTTTGTCATGAATATTATGTCTTCTGGGTATGGCATTTCTTTACTGACATGCTGGTCAAGAGTGAATATGTGTGATTAGTATAGAATGCACATTTAGTTTATGCTATTTGTTTTGGCAACATATTAATTAAGTTTGCTTAAATACATTGGCAGTATTTAATATAAAAGATAATTGTTCTGTTCTATAATGTATGTAATTGATTTCTGAGGAGTTTCTAGAACAATGACAACAACATGTCTCATTATTGCTGTAATTCAAAAGAGCACAGTCTCGTTGAATGAAAATAAAGTGAAAGGGCATCAGGCCACTAGCTGCTAATTGTATATTCCTGAAGTTTCAACAACCGTGAAATAATGTTAATAAACTGAGCACAAAGAGTGAGGCATTAAAGTGCAACCTTCGTGCCAGATGACCACAAAATAGAGCATGCAGAGACGAATGACCGAATCTAATTGAAGGCTATAGGTAAGGATGTGGATGCGGTCAGCCTTTGCATGCTGTACATATCAAGCCAAGCTACCCTTGTGTGGCAAGAATAGAAGGCTTTGCTGTCAAATTGAACACAAGCTTTATTGTTTGAGAATGCTCTTAGCTTTTTCTTTCAATTTACTCTTGTGAATAGACCTTTTAGTAGTCTGAGAGGAAAAGGGGCTAGCAACACATTTAAATCCTAAGGTACAGTGTGACCATTAGGACCACACAATAAAAGTCTAAGTCAGTAACATGAAGTCAGAAGGCTTATTACAAACTCAAAGCAAGACTAATATAAATCAATCCCAAGAACATACTATAAAAGTACAGGATTATCAAAGGAAGACCAAAGCGAGGTACAGTAGTGGTCCTGAACAGAAAAGAGCATATAAGAATTTCAGTGGCAGCAATGCAAAAGATAAGAAATAGGATTTGATGAGTAGACAAATGCTTTAGATCCTTCTCCCCATACATGGAATAGATTCACAACATCTACTAAACCCTACACCAAAATATGGATAAGGGAATACCTATTGAATCAAGGAAGCACAAAGGTTGTCAGCATCGGAACCTCTGTAGAAGTTCTATAGGTAAGGAGTCATGTATATTTTTAGAAATGGGGGTCTCTAGTTGGCAGAGGTAGGTACCTTTGTCAAAATTGGGACCCTTGCTTTTAGTCAGGGTAAGGGGGATACACACTTTATATAACCCCTGCTCACCCGCTTGGTAGCTTGGCACGAGCAGACAGGCTTATCCCAAAGGCAATGTGTAAAGTATTTGTACCAACACTCACAGTAACACCGTGAAAACACCACAAATGGACACCACACAAGTTTAGAAATATAAAAATACCTTTATCTAAACTAAACAAGACCAGAACGACAAGAATCCAACATACACAGTTAAAAATATGACTTTCAAAAGGCTTCAAGATCTTGTACCATAGAAAACTATGGATGCGTGACTTTTCATCAAAGTTCCTGCAGATGCATCAAAGTTCACAAGCCAAACAGCAGCAGCATCGAAAAACAAAGAGATGCAACACTGCTGAGACCTTGGGGAGGCGATGCGACAGTCCCGCTGCACGCAGAGGAAGGGTTGCGTCAAATCCGGTCTGCACGGGTAGTGATGTGTCGATTCTTCGTGACGATTCCAGTCCGTGGGGGATGTGTCAGAAGAACTTGCCGCACAGGTATGATGCATGGTAATCCGGGATGCGTTGGCGATCGATGCAGCGGCATGGAGCGGCACTGTGTCAGTCCTCTTCAGCCATGATCCCTCGATGCGTCGATTTTAGCAGTTCTTTCATGTTTCTTCTTTCTTCCAGCTCCCAAACAGCAGCAACAACCTCCATAGGCCCAACACTGACATGTGCACCTCTTGGCAGGCTAGAACTCACAGCAGCAGAGTTCAGGGAAGCTGGGGGTGAAGTCTTTGTGTCCCTGAGACTTCTGAACAGGAGGCCAGCTCACTTCAGGCCCTTGGAAATCGCCTTGAAGCAGGTTACACAGCACACAGCAAAGTCCTTCTCCTTTCCTTGGCAGAAACAGCAACTGCAGGCCAACCCCAGACCAGACACACAGCAAGGGCAGTATTTCCCCTCAGTCTCTCCAGCTCTTCTCCTTGGCAAAGGTTCCTCTTGAATTCCAGAATGATCAAAAGTTCAGGGCTTTTAGGTCTAATACTTATACCCCAAAATGTCTTTGTTCTCTTTGTGCAAGGGGATCTGAGCCCAGTTCAAACCAGTTCTGGGGGGCATTCTGCAAGTGCATAACAACATACATCCATCCAACATCCATTGTCAGTGTGAGCCTTCACTCCAGACACACCACAGAGGGGAGGAGCCAGCATTGTGGAAGGCAGGCACAGCCCTATTCAGGTACAGGTGCTACTCCTCCCACCACTCCAAATGCAGATCAGGCCTCTTCATCCTAGTGCTGACTCATCCAGACTCCTGGAGCCACTGCACCTCCCCAGCTCTTGTCACTCCAAAGCCAGACAGTCAATCCACAAGTAGGCAGAGGCACACAGGATGGTTGAACAAGAAAATAGCCACTTTCTAAAAGTGGTATTTTCAAACACACAATTTAAAAACCATCTTTACTAAAAGATGTGTTATTAAATCCTGACTTCAGGGATACCAAACTCAAAGTTTCCATCATATCCCTATGGGAAGATATGCTTGTAAAATGTTACAAAGTATTCCCCAGTCTGTCCTATGGGGCAAGAATACTTTCAATAGTGAAAAACGAGATTGGCAGTATTTCACTATCAGGACATGTTACACACACCAATACATGTCCTACCTTCAAGTGGGTGCACTTGCCGTTTCGACAAGGCAGTTAACAAACTGCGCACAGGCACTTCGGTGGCAGGACTGAGACATCTTTTCAGGGCTACCTTAACAGTTTTCTTTTGAATGCATATTAATTCTGCAACTTACATATAATTCAGTAAATGATACGGTACTCTTATATGTGGCACAAAAAACGAATACATGTATTATTAACCAAAAATGACAACTGGTCACGATTTATAATGAAAGCATTGAACACATATGATTCATTTTCACTAATCCCTAGCGAATGCACTGCATTGAATGCATTTTAGCTCACCACTTCAGAATCTAAGCCTATAGAAGATTAATATCAGCAATTCAGATATCTTTGAAAAGGAAAAACATTAATATGCACACACACACACATATATGTCAAAAACACACAATAAATTCATGTCCTGTACCTTTAGTGCGCCATATCTCCTGGGTATTATTTCACATAAGGCCAAAGTTAAATTTATATGTGGCCTCGCCAAATATAAAAGGATAAAGCAAAAATTATGCTACTCCTGTCCCCCCTCTGATGGTGGTCAAGCCATTACCGATTACAATCAGATCATTATCAGATTAGACCAATCAAAATCTAGTTGTCTTGAGCATCTTCCATCTGGACTCCTCTAGATTCTTCATATCATTATATTATCTGCTGTGACCTTCTTCTAACTCCACATCTACTCTCTGTCTCTTCACTTCCTGCATTCCCTACCTAGCTTGTGCATGCTGATATTCCTTAAAGATCAGGTATGGGATTACCAGACAAAGGGCGATTATCAAAAGGGTTTTCAAAATGGCCCCAATAATTCCACTTTCCAAGCTTCCAAACCATTGACCTATCAAAGAAAACCCATTTTGAATAGCTTCCTAAGCACCTGTCCAACCATCCAACTCTTTCAATCTTTCATCAACCCAGAGATATTCTTAACATATTTCTCTGTGTCCTTACTTTCGTCTGGAATGTAAGTATAGCATTGCTGAACTTTCAACATCCAACAGACAGGGCCCTCTTTAGCAAGCAAAAGGTCTAATGCAAGACTGTTCTGTAATACCATAGACCTTATCACAATCATCTCAGTATTTACAAGTAATAAGGAAATTGTGGTACTAGTATCCAATTTTTCCACTATTGTAGACATCCTTCTAATTTTCAAATCATTCAGATTCATACCTACAGATGGGATTATAGCACCGAAAATATCTCCTACTACTTCTGTTACACTAACGCTTCGTTTAGTTCTGGATTTCTTTTCCCATACAGGGTCATTAAAACTGCACTCTAGAATCTCGACCCATAATGCTTTGCTGGGCCTTTGGTTGGCATTGTATATTTTACCCATAACTTTGCTTGGGGTGGTCCTAGGAGCATGATATGCTCTTTGTGTTCAATGCATCTGCTTGGTCCTGCCTCTGGGTTAGGGGAGACCCCAAAATCATCACCTCTCTCATTGCCTGATATTTTTCAAAGCTCACTTTTGTGAATTGGGTATATGCTTTTTAGCATGTAAAGGTAAAGTTGTTTTATCAAAGGGTCATTGCCTGATATTTTTCAAAGCTCACTTTTGTGAATTAGTTATATGCTTTTAGCATGTAAAGGTAAAGTTGTTTTATTAAAGGGTTGTGGGTGCAATAGCTTACTCCAGAGTTTATGCATGAATTCCGTGTTATGCATATTAATAAAACAGAAATCTTGTGTTTTCAATGTAATGCGGATTAATAAAACAGAAATCTCATATACCTTTAGTAAAACTTCAAATAACTTACTTTACATGCTAAAATACATATAGTCATCTCACAAAAGTGAAAATGAAACATAACAAACAGTACATTTAGTTAAACAATAATTAATTCTAGCTTTACATGCATATAGTCATCTCACAAAGGTGAAAATAAAAATATTGCATGCAGTGAGAGACGTGATGATTTTGGGGTCCTCCCTAACCTAGGGAGAGAACCAAGCAGATGCTTTGAACACAAAGAGCACATCATGCTGAACGATTCGGTGGTGGTCCAATCCTCCTAGGATCACCCCAAGTACAGTTATGGGCGAAGGTACAATCCCAACCAAAGGCCCTGCAAAGCATTATGGGATGAAATTCTAGAGTGCAGTTAATATTATAGTATCCAATATCAAAACATTCCTCAAGGGGCAGGCTCTCGAGCTCAGCTGAGCTAATACTATAATATTCACTGCAATCTAGAATCTCACCCCATAATGCTTTGCTGAGCCTTTTGTTGGCATTGCATTTTTGCCCATAACTTGCTTGGAGTGGTCCTAGGAGGATGGGACCACCACCGAATCGTTCAGCATGATATGCTCTTTGTGTTCAAGGCATCTGCTTGTCCTCCCCTTGGGTTTGGGGTGACCTCAAAATCATCACCTCTCTGATTGCCTGGTATTTTTCAGAGTTCTCTTTTGTGAATTGGTTTTATGGTTTTTAGCATGTAAAGGTAAAGTTGTTTTATCAAAGGGGTGTTGGTACAGTAGCTAACTCTGCTAAGTGGCAGAGTTGGATTCCATGTTTTCAATGTAATGCGTAGTTAACAAATCTCTGCAGCCTCTGGTAGTGGAGCAGAGTTCATTGCCCACGGTTAATTAGTGTGCTTTTTTGTGTCTGTGTGTTTTTTTTTTCATTTTTTCGAGCCTTTTCATGCGTTCTTGTACATTTTTATTTTTCCTTTCCATGTATTTTCCTTCCTTCCTTCCTTCATTCCTTCCTTCCTTCCTTCCTTCCTTCCTTCCTTCCTTCCTTCCTTCCTTCCTTCCCCTCCCTGTTTCCTTTTTCCCCCATCCAGCATCATGTCAGAGCAGGGTGAACAGGTGAGCGGAAGCACCAGGCAGCCGCCTACCCTGCAGCTCTGAGCAATCTTTTGTGAGGTGGAGGTGACAGCACTAGTTTTGTTTGAGCAGCACCCCCTGCCCTCCTTGCTGACAGCAGGCTGCAGGCCTGGCAGTGGGTACCCCCCTGCAGCAGTTTTGGTTGCAACGGGGAAGGGTGCACAGGTGTTTGTGGCATGCCAGTCAAGTCCAGTGTACCACCCTGCAGCTGACACACTGCTTGGTGGGTATCTTAGACCGGGACGCAGGACCTGCTAGGTGTCAAGATTGCGGGCTCAGTGAGTATTAATTATTTGTTGTGTTTGTGTTCTACATTGCTAACTTTTTTTTCCAACTAGCATGCTGCTCACATTCAGTTACATTTAGTTTACGTTAAGAATATTATAATGTGATCCTGTTTGAGCTAGGCAGGTGCTCGGTACTACCTAACTGTGCTCGTCGGGGCTTGCTTTAGCTTATTATTTAAGAAGCCATTGCAGACTCCTCTGCCACCATAGTGAATTAGTGATATCAGTGAGTTAGCATTCTTTATGTAGCTCGTACAGTCCTAAGCAATTTCACAGTTATGTGTAGAACTAGTTTGCATCTATTCATTGCAAAAAAGGGAGACTGAGTTGGTCCATCGAGGGGGTTGAGAAATGAGAATAGAATCGAAGATCATCAATTGCAATACATTAGTTCCAAATGTAGTTTTTGTTAAGGAAATTTGGAATAGGGATTTTAAGATTAGTATGGCCAACTCAACGATAGTCGATACTAGTACTATAGGTGATCTGATTTAGATAACTACAATGTTAATGTGTTTGCCTGTCATAAAACTTTTGTGGAGATTAACTGTACCACTGATCTATTTTTTTATCTTCTTTATTTCTTACATCAGCACCCAAGGGCAAGAAGAGAAGCAGTGCAAAGGCAGGTCCAGGAAGAGCTGGGGAGGAGGTGCCAACCACCAGCCCCACTGCTGAGGATTCTGCTCAGCCTAGTAAATCCTATTATTTATTATTATTATTTCTCTGAATGTTATCTCTGCCGACTATTATACTACCTTTAATTTTGCCTTGTTTATTTTTTTAGACTGTCTCCTTTTTTCCCATCTTCCCAATCCAATTTTTGTTTTATTCCTGTTATCCCTGCATTCTTTTATTTTTTTCCTTTTTTTTTTTTTTGTAGCTGACATTCTTTGGGCTGTACGAGCTTCTTGTTTTCATCTACTTTGTTGGTAATCTTTCCCTTTCCCCTATATATCTTGTGCTACTGTTAGATTAGGGGCTTTATTATGAGTTTGGCGGTGCAGGAGCACCATGAAACCCATGTCTGAGCCGCCTACATTAGGAGTTTCTCCTATCTGGCAGGCTGTTTTTGGGTGTCCCCACGGCAGTGCCTATGAAATAGGTACGGCAATGGGAACACCAAAATCAGTACCCCCACAGCATGGACAGCTGCAGTCCATGCTGTGTAGGTACTGGTGTGCATGCAGACACTGGGGGGCACATTTTGTGCCCGCCTGTGTGTATCCACATGGCATGAAGCACCAGGTGGCCCTGTAGGGCCCCCTTTGTTTTCTCACCACCACACTTTTCATGGCGGTCGCACCACCATACTGCAGTGCTAACCTAACTGTAGTGATATATTGTGGTTGTACTTCTTTTGATTTGAAAAATTAAGGGGCGATGTACTGGCATTTAAAAAATGTATATATTTGTTTTCTAGACACACAGAGTGCCACTCCAAGAGAAGAAGGAGAAGTAGTTGGAGGGGGGGAGTAGAGGAGAAACAGGCAGTGGTAAGTCACATTGCTTGCTTATTGAGAATTACTATTATACTCACTAGCTACAAGGCCATCCCCATGACTCGTGATCGCGAACCCCCGCTTTACTAAATTTGTGGTTGAGTTATGGCCTCTTCTATCTGCAACTCAGCAAAAGATCACATAATGAAAGCTAAAAATGATGGCTTGAAGAAGTGAGCAAAGAGTGGAGGGTTAAAAGAAAGGGTGAGTGAAAGGGTATATTAGTGAAAGGAAAGACTGCATGGGTGGATGAAAGGATGCATGGATGGATATTAGATAGGTATTGGGTAAATAGATGGATGGGTAAAAGGATGGTTGAAACAAAGTGTGGAAACTGAATGGGTGAATAATGGATTGGAATTTTGGTGAAAGACTGGATGAGAGAAAGTAAAGATTAAATCATGATGGATACGAGTGAATATAGACGAATAAAAGAATGATTGAACAATTACTTGGATGAATAAACTAAGGAGCTCATCTACTTCACTTACTTTGTTTTATAGTTATCAAAGCTATGATTCAAAGTGGGGGTTATATTTTCATCTTTGTTCTAATCCCCAGAGTCACTGTATTTGTTAAGCAAAGCAGATATATATCCCACCCATGAGATTTTGCCACCAATGACCGAAATGCAGTATGGTTCAATTGGTTACTGCAGTGTTGGCTGCGCAATGTGCGTCTGCTTCAGTTAATATGGCATTTACAAAGTTTTCAATGCATTGCAAACCGAACAATAAAGGTGTGTTTCCATTTGTCCACTCAGTGATCTCTTCCTATTACACTCCTTTATTCTTTTGGAAGCTCTTCCGTCCTAGCCTACCAAAAAATGGAAAAACTCATTCTTCGCATGTGCCACATTTTTATGGCCATGTGAAGTTTTATTTTATGCCTGTTCAGATTTTTCACTTTCCAATTTCCTCAGTTATAGTGACTGAATAAGCCAAAGCTAAGGCACATGATGAATCAATGATCAGTGACACCCCTCTATTCTAAAGCAAAAGCTCTACCTACCTGCCTAATCCCTCTACCGTACCCTGCAGTGGTGTAAGTCAAGATTTGTTTCCTTACTGCCCATCGAATGAATTTGTTGGAAAAAGTTTTGTGGTGGTGGGTGAGGCCAGTGAGTAAAGTGGGATTAAGTGCCTGTTTTGATTTCAAGTTTGGTGTAAGGGATACTCTGTGACGAACATGCAAAATACAATCTATATAGCCTGTTCCTTTCCCTTTTAGTGCAGTGCAGCATTTTCCCCACCACCTACTTACAGCAGACAGGATAATAATATCTGCATTTTATACATTATGTGTGTGACGTAGTATCTTATTTATTAATCATCTGCCTGTTTGGGGAAGAGCATGGCCATTGGAATTAAAAGTAGATAATTGTCAACTACAGCTGCCCTAGCTGCAGACAGTAGCAACGTACCTGATGTGCTGGCTAGCACGCCTCCAATAATTTAGCACAACAACTTGTACTTCATAGTGCATAATGCCTTACTCATTTATGAGAGGTAATTTATTTTTATTTTTCCACTCAAAGTGTCTGTTTAGTTACTAGAAAAGGCTTTAAAAGAAAAAAATCAAATCACTGTTTTTTTAATCTGGTGTTATTGTGCCTTAATTCTTTTCTGCCAGACAGTCTTTTCTGCTTTTTTATGTGAGGCATGTGTGGGTAAAAAATAAAATTAGCCCTGGGAATTTCCTAATCATAAACACCAACCTCCAATGACCCTAGGGGACCAGCAATGCACTGCTACTGTGCCCCCACTACTTAATTTTAAACAAGTGTTTGCATGGAGTATTGTTTATAATTTGATAGAGGTCCAGCTGCAGCAGTAGAAACCAGAGAGACCATCCAGTCCGAATACCAGTGGCATGTGGCCCTGGAGGATGAAGAGGCAGAAGTAGCTGCCTTTGACCCAGGCCCCAGTTCAGCAAGTCAGCCCAATCCTCCAGGCTCCTGGCCATTGCATTGCTGGCACTGCCGCCAGATGTCAGGGGCCCTGGCTACCACTGCGGCCACTTTCTCTTGTTTGAATAGACAATTTCAGCTTTGTGTCTTGTAGCGGCTCGACCGCATTGAAAGCTGGCTAGGGAGCATAGAGTAGAGCCTGGACCAGCTCCAGACCCATATGGACAATGTCATCTTCTAAGCCCTGTTTGAAAAAAATGTGGGTGGAAGGGACTTGTGGGTGGGGAGAGGGTGGTAAGGGAGTTGGGATAGGGTGTTTTTTTCTTAGAGTGTCGCTTGGAAATTGGATGAGGATGGTTCAATTCTTTGGGGAGAGCGGTGAGCCTGTTGTGGGTGGAGAGGGTGTCTTTTTTTTTTAATAGAATATGAAAGGGAAAAATTATTTCATCACATGTTTTGTCTGAAGTAGGTTATTTGTGTTTTACTTTTCCTTTGCACTGCTGCCTTTTTGCGCAGCGTGTTTTTTAAATCTGTTGATAAAAGTGTACACCGGTAGTTGTAGTTTGGTATATACTCTTGTCTTATTACCCTCTGCAACTAGCTTGACAATTAAGGGGGGATGCTGCCATGCATATTTCCTACAACAACCTAGATAAACCTAGAGTACTTTTCTGCAATAGCAGTTCATTGCTTACTTACTAACTTAAGTGGTGCACTTGATTCTATAGTTCTCTTACCTGAATATAGACAAAGCAATATCAGGGAAGGCATCACAACTTCACAAGCGAGGTCCCACTACTACCACCCAGGTGAGCTCCAGCTGTAGGATTATCAATCACAGGCAACTAAATAGAAACAAACACAGTATGTTAGTGGGTTTTAAATCATTTCATAGCTTTACAAAGAATTGAGACCAGACTTCTAAATGATACAACAAAGAATATTTGATAGTGATAAAATGATAAAAAATGAGCAATTGTAACTTCTTCTGAGCAATGAGAAGTTAGTATGTAATTAAAACGAAAGTAACGAAATTCTCAAGTCATGAACAATGGACTCAAAGTCTAGTGTGGAAAAGGTTTAGCGTTAACATAACATAAGGCATGAAAAGTGGTGTTGATGACTGATGTTCTTTTATTTCTAAAATATGGATCACTTCTAAGGGTGGGTAGGTAAATGGGGCCAGTGTAAGCTACTGCTAAGTAATAGAAGATCCTGCAGTGAGTTGGTGTCGCTTTCACCACATCCACACCACCAAGTGTGTGATCCATTTATGGTGTAAATTAAGCCACACCTCAATAAATCACACAGCCCGGGTGAAGAGGGCTAGGGGTTTGATAAATGGATAGGAAAGGGGATTTGGGGAAAGGTGTGACAAAGACAAACACTACACAAGGACAATATTCATCTGGGTGATGAGGAGGACATCGTTGCCATCAATATGTTGTGGAAGGAAACTAAGAAATTAGTATGACACAGTACAGTTCAATGCATTGCAAACAGTCCTTCTGCAATTGAGACACAAGTTATCAGATATCTAAATGTTCTGTCTTCGATGACTGGAAAAAATCAAATTATGTAGGAGTGCTCCCACCCATTTCTAAATATAGGATTGTTAAAGAAAATTGATACTGTGTTGCAAAATTGGGTGGCGCATCTCCAGTCTCCTCAGGAATGTCCATCACTCTTGGGTGTCTGTCTGGACCAGTGCGGTAGGTAGGTAGGAGTGTTGAGCTCAGCTTTCACCTTTCCTTCATGCAGGAGACGAGAAGGCCTGCGGATTGTAAACAGACACTATAACGTAGATCAATGAGAAGGATAGAAGGAAGGTAAGTTTCATGAGGAGTGTGCCAAGAAGACTCAGAGTCAGAGCAAAACACAAGAGCACTCAGAGTTTTACTTTTGCCACTAGTGCAACACACACACTCAGCAGCATTTCCCAAATTAATGCACTTCTTTCCATTCCACATAGTTGAGTCCTAGGCCTCAGAGTCAAGGTTTTCATTTGAAGTCAATAACTTCTTTCTTCTAGCTGTTGATGAGGCAGTCCCGTCCTGAGTTCTTCCATCCTCCAGAGCAAAGAAAAAGAAGAAAAACAGGAATTGCAGTACTTTGTATAGGTTTTTGTTTGCTATCTAAAGTGACTGGTCTGGTCTCTAAAGAACCAGAAAAAAGGAGTGGACCCTGCAAGTAAATCTCGCTAACTATGAAAAGAGCCAATCACCTTCGGGAAAAATGACCACCCATCATTCAGGCCCCAAACATTGCAAATCATTTAATACAGGTTTCCAAATTACAGTTGAACACCCTCCCTCACTGTCTGCCACCACATGAATTATCAATCATCACTGTCAATCACTCAAAAATATATCACTCATTGGTACAATAGTTACCTGTTCCAAACCAACCACGGGGGCAGGTGCACAATTGTATCTCCTCTTTGATCAAGCAACAGATTGGAATTTGGCAGATTTGTAAATAAATGATCTTCTGGGGCAGCCCTTCTAGGTGATAAAAAAGAAGGATAGGAGTGTAACGTACAGGTTAAATTTCACCAGGTAAGTTTGTAAAGGCCAATCACCTTAACGAAAAATGTTCACCCATCATTCAGGCCCCAAACATTGCAAATCTTCTAAATCAAGTTTACAAATTAGTTGAACACTCTCCCTAACTGTCCACCACCACATGAATCATTAATCATCACTCACAATCACTCACTTGTTGCAATAGTTGTAGTTACTTCTTCCAATCCAAGCATGGGTAGGTTAGGTTGCATCTTTGATGCAGGCAACACATTTGAATTTTGTATTAGCACTCTTGTAAATCAATTATCTTCTGGTGCAGGCATCCTAAGTGATGCAAAAAGGATAGGCATGAGAGGGAGGAAGTCTCTGTCTCCAATGTCATGAAGGAATTGTGGAGGCTTCTTCACTGCACAATGTTGGTTCATTTTGATCATGGTCAACCTCTCTGAGTTTTGAGGCAAGAGACTAGCCATTCTCACTGTAACAACTGCACCAGCTGCGCTGAACACATACTCAGAAGACACACTGGCTACAAGACAAGAGAGATACTTTATTGCCAGCCCGCTGAGCTCTTGCCATTGGCATATCTTCCTATACCAATACACCAATGGGTTGTGATCCACATAGACCTCTTTTGGATCATCCAGATACTCCTGGAACATCCTCTTTTGCCATTGCCTCTGCATTGACTTAAGGTCTGCCAATTGATAGCAATGCAATACAGAGGTTGGGTTGGATGGATTCTTCTGTTGCTGTTGTTGACGGGGTTCTGGTTGCTGGTGCTGGCTGCTGTGAGACAAGACTGCCCTCTCTGCAAGTTGAAGGTGGCAGCCCAGAACTGTTGAGTGGGACTCTAAGTTCCAGCCGTTCTTCTACCCTGTCTCCAGGTTGCTCAACAATGTGACTGATGCATTTTTAAACATTCCCTTCAGAAAAAGGGATGAAAGTGGGCAGAATCTTGTGTACATTGGATCAAGTAGTGTGGCACAGATGTACTCTGCATTTTTGTTCACACTTGCGAGTGCGAACCTTTCAGACACCTTCTATAGCTGGTCCTGTAGCAGATACAACAATGGGAAAGCTTGGCCCATCGTACTGTCCTCCTTTCTAACTTCCAATGTGAAAACCTCAAAAGGGAGTAGCATCTGTGTCAGGCATTTAACTAGGCCCCATTTGCCTGCATCCATTGTCATAGCTTTCCCAATTGCATCCCCTCCTGTTGGAATGACATAGATATTTATCTGTCTGTACTGTTCAAACAAACGTTGCAACATGTAATAGTTAGAGATCAAGTGTGTTGGCACCGCCTGTATCAGGGCTTTGACTGCTACTCTATTAGCATGCTGAATAATCCACAACTGCTTCAGTGCTTTAAAATAATGGCTGAAATGAGTGCAGATTCATCTGCAGGTGGTCAGTATGTTGCTGACTATGTATTCTGTTTTTTAGAAAGTTTTGCTCCACCAGGTTTATTCAATGGGCCAAACACAGAACTCTGAAATTGCCAATGTCTGCCATGGCCTTAACTATGTTACTGTCTAAAAATAAATGTGTACAGATCCTGTCACATATGCCAACGTGCCCTACTGTTGCCCATATGGTGCAATATTGTTTCAGTGAGTTTTATACACAAATTACATGTTTCTTTAAAAAAACTTTTAACCATTTTTAACCAATTCCACCTTAGTTCCTAAAGCAATACCTGTACATTGCAACTTTGTGTTTCAATTTGTTGACAACCATAGAAACCATATATATATATCAACACTTCTCATGTGTTATTTCTGTTGTACAGAGTTTTATTTTCTTCTAAACAAAATCCAGTTCACATGAAGTTGTGCTTCCTTCTTTGTCATGTTCCCAATGCATTTCAGGAAACCCTTCATCAGGAAAACTCTATAATAAAGAACTAATACATAGGTTTTACCATATTGTCCACAATAAATCTGTATGAATATTTAGGCGCTTCTCAGGTATGTACCTTTCACCAATAAATTGCTACATGCTTAGCGTTGATCTTGTTACATCAAGGCCAGTTCCTCCACCATACATGATGTATTTGTATGGAAAGCGTTGCAATAAATAATCAATTGTGATCTATGTATTGACCTCTTAATAATGTTTCTGTATATGCAGTATCACCCGGAGTCTGTGTGCCAGAGTACCATTATAACTAATACGCCCTGTGTGCCAACAACAAATTGAGAATCACGTACCTAAAAGAAAGAAATTAACCTCAATAACCAGTACCGTGGAAATGCTAGAATAGAACTGACATGGATGTTAATATGCCATCTCGGCCCCCATTTCAAGACAATAAACGCCAAACATACTGAAGGCTACCTGAGCACTTACTTATTAAGTACTGCCACTGTATAAAGGATCTCCGTCTAAGCCAGGATATTGAGATTTGTTGTTCGTGCTGCCTGAAAAAATATTTGTGCTTCATCAGTCATTTCACAAAAAAATCGCTATATTCCCTCTAGTGTGAATTGGTATTGGATTCTGACTTACTTCCATGAAGCTGACCACTTTTATCCGTGTGCTCGTTTGTTACAAAGCCATACGCAGTCTCCGCGTTGCGATTTAAATTCTTGATTGAACTCTCTACCTCAGCTTGATGCTGAGACCAGCGTTAGTATCATAGAAAGAGGTCTAGAAATGAAAGTGACGATCTGAATGCGGTGTTCCAAATTGTAAACACACCCGTCGGACAGCAAATGCCTCTATGCACCAAAACCATTATCCACGTAGGGGCAATATTCCAGACATGCCCTGTCTGACGCTCTGGCAATTACATTGCCCTTTATATTAAAACCAGTAACGACTTCAACTTTACTCCCTGCGAGCGACGGGAGGAGACTTATTGTAAAAAAACAAAGAGTAAAATAAAAAAATTGCAAGAATTATTGTAATGTGATGGTGCTGCTGTGGACTTCTTATAGTTACCCCCAATAATTATATTATGCTTGATTCCACTGTCTATCCCGTGTAAGCACATTCTTCACCCTTGTTTGGTGACTCACCCTGTGTATGTGACTATATACAGAGATGTCAGTAAAACCTATAGGAGGTAGCTGCCGCGTGTGTATCAATTGTGGTAAGCATGTAAACTTAACATATGCATACATATAAATACTGAGTATTTTCTTGCTAGATATCAGCGTTATTAACAAGCATTGTCTACTGAGTTTGCATCAGTCAAGCTAATTGAGCAAGAATCTGATTTCAAAGAAGTATTCACAGCAAAACCCATGTTCGCACACTAACATTCAAACAATTTGAAAGAATTCTTGAAATAAAGACCTACACATAGAACTGAAGTTCAATCTAGGGGCATGTGCAAATGCTTTAATTGCTCCAAAAAGAAACATGTTTAAGAGGTCGATACATAGGGGCCGATTCACAGAACTAACTTAAGACAAAATCCTAAACTTACTACTTTTGGTATTCACAGAAGTTAGGATTTTGTCTTAAGTTTGTCTTAAGACAAACTTAAAACAGACTTAAGACAGCCTTAACACAGACTTAACACAGACTTAAGACAAACTTAAGACAGACTTAAGACAGACTTCAGACAAACTTAAGAAAAACTTAAGACAAAATCCTAACTTAAGTCTGTCTTAAGTCTGTCTTAAGTCTGTCTTAAGTTTGTCTTAAGTCTGTCTTAAGTCTGTCTTAAGTCTGTCTTAAGTTTGTCTTAAGACAAAATCCTAACTTCTGTGAATACCAAAAGTAGTAAGTTTAGGATTTTGTCTTAAGTTAGTTCTGTGAATCGGGCCCATAGATCACAATGGATGATTTATTACAACGTTTTTTATACATCATGTATGGTGGGGGAACTGACCTTGATGTAACAACATGAACGCTAAGCATGTAGCAATTTATTGGTGAAGGGTACATACCTGAGAAGCGCCTAAATCTTCATGCAGATTTATTGTGGACAATATGGTAAAATCTATGTATTAATTTTTTATGTTTTCATTTTCCGGAGTTTTTTATATGTGAACTTGACCTGAAGGTATCGAGTATCAGAGCGCTCTACATAGCACCAGTTGCGTTACATGAGGACGCATTCATTTTTGTTAGGCACAGGGAGATTAAGGGGCATATTATCAACCACCCTAGCCATTAGGCCAACTCCTCTCCCAATTGTTTATTGTAGAGTTCCCCTGACAAAGGGTTTCCGAAATGCATTGGGAACACGAACAAGAGGGAAGCAAAACTTCATGTGAAATGGATTTAGTTTAAAAGGAAATAAAATACTGTACAACAGAAATAACACATGAGAAGTGTTAATATGTATATGGTTTCTATGGTTGTCAACAAATTGAAACACAAATTTGCAATGTACAGATATCGCTTTAGGAACTAAGGTGGAATTGGTTAAAAAGTTTTTTTTTTAAAGAAACATTTAATTTGTGTATAAAACTCCCTGAAACAATATTGCACTATATGGGCAACAGTAGTGCAACTTGGCATTTGTAACCGAATCTGTACATATTTATTTGTAGACTATTTCATACCTGACAGGAGCAGGTTCAGGATCCTAGGTAGCACACTACAGTTAAGATTCACTTAAAAATGTATCTATTCTCAGAAACCTTTTTTAACCCCTTCAGTGCCCATGACGAGCTGGACTCGTCATGGGCTGCGGTGGTGCTGTGCCCATGACGAGTCCAGCTCGTCATGAACTCCGCCCGCTAATGCAAGGCGCGGCACTGGGCGGGGAAAGGGGCGGGCATGCAAGGGGTTAAAAAGCCAAAAATAATAAAGGTGTGCAGGCTATACCCATGGATAGTATATAACTTAACTATATTACTGCCATTGTCCATGGCAACAAACCAAATTCTGAGGCTTCTGGGTCACAGCCATTCAGACACAATGCTGTTAAATTCATCCAGGATGTTTGCAGGTGCATGTTTTTTCTCCATGGTGAACATAGCCACTGTTGCATGCCGCCTTTCTGTGGTCACTGATGCAGGTAGTGGCAGACTCAGTGTGCATCATGGTGGCGCAGTCACTGTATGCCATGGTGTCTCCATCTAACTCTGAGTTTTGTGCCATTGTGAAGTCACTGAGGTGGGTGATTCTGCTGGTGCATAGTTAGGGACAGGGCTGCTTTGTGTGAGAAAGTCACCCTATTCTTCCTCATCATCACCTCCCACTGTGATTCAACTTCTAGCTGATGTTCCCTGGCTCTCCTCCATTTCATCACCAGGACCACGTTCAGCAATTTTTTTAAGGTGCTCCTACTGGATTGCGTGGTGTTTTTTCATATGGGTTATTAGGCCTCCAGTACCATAATGTGAACCAGACTTCCCTTGATGAACATGCGTGTGCAAATGCTGCAATGTGCTTCCAGTGTCCTAACTGTAAAAAAGTCCCAAACTGGGGAGAAGTACTGCCAAAGCCTGAAGAAGAACTGGAGGTAGGTGGGTGCATTGTAGATTACCTCTCTGCAGTACATACTTCTGCTGAGGTAGTGGTTAGTGCAGGACGCAGCTAAGGCTTTGCAAATATGGGAGCTGGCAGTGCTGGCTGAATAGCAACATGGGACTCCTCTGTGTCACCTGCCACAATAACTAGCTTGTCGTCGTCATCCTCCTCATTACCCCGTTCCATAATTCTAAAGCTTTCAGGAACTTTTCTTTTCCCTTGCCTCTCCTGGCATCTTCTGTACTCTGGTGGGGTCCATGTCATGTCCCTATCATCATCACCAGAAGTGGTGCTTGAAGAAGATGATGAAGTAGTATCCTTCCTTTTCCTTGCTGGAGTTCTGTGAGCCAATGATTGTAAAAGATGAATTGCTTGCTCTCCAATTCTGCTCCAACGTTAAAAGAATGTACTATTGTTGGCTGTAGCTGCTGTCCACTTTGCTCTGTTTCCGGAAAAGATTGGGTACTACTTTGTGATGGGAAAAATCTAATTCAATGTCACTGCTCGTTGGCATCACCATTATTGCAGTGGCTGCCTCATTGATAGACATGATCTTGTGCTTAGGTTGAGGTGGTGCTATTGAGAAGGGACTACTGCACCCAGCTTGCTTTCTGGAGGCCGGTGTAGTAGGCACAAAACTTTGTTCGAAAAAGGTTTGGGCCAGTACGCTACTGATGGAAAGCTGCTTCTTTTTCCCTGACCACTTTCTGGGCAGCAACTCTCTTTGGGACTAATCTTAAGGCTCTCAGTTGGCAGTGGCACTAAACTGCACAAGCGGAAGAGTTTGGAGGACTGACATGTGACAGATTTTTCTTCTTCTTTTGTGGACCCACAAGCAAACAAGCAAGAAAAACATTTAGTGAAACGTGGCACTGTTGCAGTTTGAATTAGTATAGACAAAGGCACATTAAAGTTAAACCACACCACCATACCATAAAATGTAATTACACATCACGATAACACACACTATACAGATAGAGCTCTTTTTTATCTCCATATTCTAAAGGAGACATCTATGGCAAACATACAAACACACAATTGACAGACAAAGGTGGCACACTGTCTGGATGCACAAAATGGCTACCAGCCAGTGCCTCTGTTGTGGGGATTCTGCTCATGCACAGAACTATGCGCAGGAAACCAGGACTTCAGTAAATTCGTTGTGTACCAAAAAACTCACCTCAGTACCTAGAACCCCTATCCGACTAGCATCAGTGTCTCATTCGTTCTCCGTATCATATCGAAGATACCAGTGATTAGACAACCCAGAACAAGCGACTTTGAATATTTCTCAGGAATGGTGGGAATCAACAACACCTTTTCGTTGTTATTCTCATATCAGTCCACAACGTGAGTAATCAGAGACAAAGAATAGTTTAAAATGTTTATTTTTAACTACGTGCTCTAAGATGCAGTACTTTGGCTAACATAAGCAAACAAATGATCAGAAATAAACCATCAGCATTGTTACAATTCCATATAATACCTTGTGTACCACCCACCCCTGGCTAATAAGCTAGTTTTATATAATATTAGAAGGTCTCTAGGTCTGAATGGGGAACCCCATACCTCAAAGATCAGCTTAGGTGAATCACATCACAGTATCAGCACTGCTCTCTGTGTCTGGAAAGGTGTTCTCCAAGTGTGCCAACATCATGCATGCAATGCAATATTAAAGGCACCCGAGTTTCAGATATTTGCAGCTGTGTGCTTGTTGTGTCTAGAGCTTGGGCCGATCAACCTGAATTGAACAGCATACATTGTTATTTGACCATGACAGTTTCTGCACACAATGTTCAGACTAAGGTCGTGGTGCACGTCTAGGGATAAGAAAAACAGACCGTTCTCATGTGAAGAAAAAGCAAGCAAGCAGTTTTACTTATAAGAACAGCTACCTGTAGTGTCGTGTGCAAAAGCAGCAAAGTGGCAAGATGGCGTTTAACTTCTACAACGCTTATGCTAACATAGCAATGTGTGCAGGCAAAACCCTGTCTTCACTACACCCTCCCTTGATCGGATCACAAACAAAATAGGGAAGCAATGTAGGAACGCAGAGTTCAAGTTCGAGTGAGACAGAACCAAGTTCATATATTGCCAATCCGCATAATTGGTAGTGAAAGTTCGAAAAGGTTGTTGGGAAAAAATAAAAAAAACAAAAAAATCAATCAGGGGCGGTATACAGCCCATTTTGGAGAAAAAAATAAATTAAAAAAAACTCGAGTTAGTGCTTGCGGAAGATGGACAATTGCCAATCTAATCCATCAATGTGTAGGCACAGTATGTAGCAACAGCCTCCAACAGGAAGTCATTGTAATGTTCAGTAAATGATTCAGCCATCCAATGTAATAGGGTAAATGAACATACATGTTCTTCGATAACCAGAGCCTCTAGCACCATCAGAGGACAACTTGCGTGTTCTTCAAGATAACTTTGCGCCAGGAAGTCATGGGCTGCTGCATATATATCCCAATTTCCTAGGATTCCGTGCGCAGCTGCACAGACCATAATCCCGATACCAGAACAGTCCAACTCATGAGCCACTAAGGGACTCATCAGTCGATCATAATCCGGGGCAGGAGACGCAGTGTTCGATAGGCACAAATCCAGAGCCCATTCAAATGAACAATCTAGGCAATGGAAAACAGGCTGCACGCAAGTAAAGTATGAGAACCGGAAGAACAATCCATAGGCTACGCTCAAAGTGGCCAGAGGTAGTGTTCCATAGAATTCAAGGGGCAGAGTGTCGTGTGACACAGATCGTGCAGCCATTGCGGAGCAAACAAAACAAAAGCAGCACACCAGCAGTCAAGGCGAGGATTAAGGGAAGCCCGCCGAAGACGCTGGAAAAAATAGAATGAAAAAATGCCGGTATCGCACCAAATATTGCTTGGAACAAGGTCACAAGGCCGGAGCCCACAACTTTGAAAAAATGGGCCAAGCCAGTTGTTGACGAGGCATTAAATATAGTGTGAATCAGAGCACCAAAATGAAGTGGGGGATCAGTATTTAAAAGAGCATGCACCTTGGTGCGGGTGTTAGCTATGTGAAGGACAAATGTTTCACGAGAGGAAGTGAGGGCGACTTCTTTTTGAGACAATAGAGCCCTTATTCTGCTCAACTTGTTGAACTCTGCTTTCAAGGTTGGTATGGAAGGCCAGATGGATACATCGAGTTTCCCATGCGGATGTGGGAAAATCACATTCTTACAACAGACTACTCGTTGGGAGACAGTTACAATGTACGGAATCCCTGCTAACATCCCATAACACGCCTCATTATTTAAAAGCAAATAGCTACCGTTAGCTAATAACGTGAAAGTTGGCATAATTGCTGGCACAGGATTTCCCTTCAAAATGCAAGCTAAATTCGGGGCGTGAACATTGCAAACGCCATGCAATTAGATGTTCTTACAAACTACTGAGTGATCAGGCGTGGAAGTGCAATGCTCTCCTTTTAAATAAACCTCTTTACCCACTCTCATGCACCTGTATGTAAATGGGAGGGACTAAACTTCATGTAGGAAAGCGGTACCTAGTGGTTCATATCTGGCTAAGGCATAGTGTTTCATACATGAACTGAATTTAAACAATGGAAAACGCAGTGTGATTAACCCATGGATAAGCCACACAGTTGAGTTCGATTCGGCCACAGAGAATGGTAAAGGTTCCAACCTTTCAAAATGCAATAGTGAATATGTCGCATCCTTCATGGACATGAACTGTTGTTTATCTGTCAGATTAAACTGTAGGAATAAAGATGATGTATTTATGTAGTCTCAGGGAACTTTCCCAGCTTTCAATGTTTGCAAAGTCCATGCAAACTGCATTATAGAACGCAATTGATTTTGAACATGGTATAAGACAGACATGTCATCCTGTACAATATCCACAACAGATGAAACAATATTATCTAATGTGTAAATTCGGGAAGAAAGAGTGTTAATGCTATTATCAATGACAGCAAGCACTTTTTCCAAATTGGCTTGATCAATAGTTCTTAATCTAGAAGCAGCTTCAATTTGAGATAATTTCCAAACTTTGTTGTAAATAGCATATACCCATCTTTTGGATCTTCCACCCACAGGGCCCTTAACAAAATCATTCAAATATTCATTGTCAGTTAATTTGGACAAATGAAGTTTAACTGACGCTAAGGTGGAATGTTGAAGCCAGTTTTGACATAATTTGTCTACCGAATAGGTAGTAACAGAATGGAAAGATTCAGATCGGGGGTCTACTCCAACCTGTGTATAGCCGGGGATCAGACCCAGAAAACGATGTTGACATGAATCTGAACTTTTCTGCCATAATAACCATCTTCGAGGATCCAGGGTGGAAATATTAAAGGATGTATTAGTAATTAGGGACTGCAATTCATCCATGGGCATATCTGTGTGATTGTCCCAGGAAGGATAAGCACCCAGATCAGGAATAGTAGGGGCGTTCATCTTTTTAGAAGTAGCCAATCCAAAGCAGGTGGTCTGAAAAATAATAGAATTAAAAAATAACATATGGTTCGGGATAAGGCACGCACAATGAAGTGCTTCGGTGCCTTGGACTTGCCAGGTTTTAGAACCCCAAACAGATTTAAGATTAATGGTATCTTTCCACAGCTCATAGCCCCCTATATCTAATTCATCCATAAAGGACTTCGAATATAGCAATTTAGTATGTGTCAGTCTAACTTTGGAAGCTGACCCAGCAGACATTTTAAAATAAAAGGCTTCAGATTTAGATACACTGAAATCAGTAAAATATGTACATTTTTTCACTAGAGTATTGGAGCTGCCTTCAATGGGAGCTGGACAATGTTCCCATTGTGTATAATTAACGACATTTCTAAATGTATTCGCTTTATGTAGGAAATGATTGCCATAATGTTGGTATCAAAATAACTCTCCATAATTTGCTGAGTCTAAATACAAATCTTCAGCATCAAAAGCAGCATAATATTTCAAATCAGAAAATAAAGCCTCAACGGATTGGACATCCCAATCATCAGAGCGTATCTTTCATTTCACAACATCCCCCATAGAAACACGAAGTACATTGGGGACATTAATCACCTCTGTGGGGACATGAATTTGAAATTTTACAGTATCCCATACAATCCCATCTAACACAGGCCAGGCAGTAATATTAACAAAAGTCTGGTCCCTCTTCATGATGTGTGATGAGGAGTGGGGCGCCAAAGTTCCATCAATTAATCTAATTGCAGATCTTTCTGTAAGATAATGTCCATTCATTAGACGAAAAAAGACAACCACAAATCCAGTGGACATGAACAAAAATATAGAGATGAGCACCAGCCAAATGTAAGTCTAAGGGGGAATTAAAAAATTTCTTTTAAACCAAACAGCAAAAATTGAAATTTTCGATGGGGCATTCGATGTTGTAGGGTGAGTGTCAAATAAAAAACGTGACTGGTCAACTGCACTTGATTGCACACCAGGCAACGACACATCTGTGGGATAGGTATACTCAGTATCTCCATGGGGACCACCAGCAGGTGGAGTCAATAAAGGATTAGTAACTGTATGCATCTCGATGGCAATGTCAGGCCTGTTGGTATTTGCCGGAGCCAAAACAGAATTTCTCAGCATTGCTGGACAAGAGACCGCTGGAGTCATACTAAGAAGAATCGGCTACTCGTAGTTTGACATTGTCAATAGAGAAGTACCTGTTATCCTTGCGACCAAGAAGTGGAGGTAAAATGACTGTTCTTGTACCCTGCACGCCAAGCACTGGAACAGGTGCACGATAAGAGGGGCCAAATGCCTTCTTGTTCTCCAACTTCTCACGGACCAGGTCACCAACTCTAGGTAGCCAGCCAACTACGGGAATCTAAAGTGCAGCATCAGTTGTGGAGGGCAAGTGTTCCTTTGCAAGACTGTCTCGAGCCTCTTGTAGATTCTGTAATACAGCAGAATGATCGTCTATGTCAAAGGGTGCAGCCGACGTCGCCATGTCTAGACCATCAAGGTCCGTGACAAACATTTTTATGTCAAAGAGCATTTCATATGGGGTCTGCCCACCCAGAGACCTTCTTGGGAGATTATTAAGTGCACGTTGAATGCTATACAAATAAGCCAACCAGTTCCTGCCAGTACCTAAAACCCTATCTGTCAAGGATTGCTTTAAGTCACGGTTCATTCGCTCCACAACAGAATTGCCCTCAGGCCTATATGGAGACAAAAATGTGACCTGGACCCCCAAAGATCTCATGGCATCCTTGTACGCCTTAGAGGCAAACGCCGGACCCTGGTCAGAATGGAGGGTACCACATGCAAAATTCCCACAAAGACACGCAAATCCCTGATGACAGTTCGAGCATCAGCACTCCTTTGTGGCCAGACCCATAGAAAACGTGTGCACGAATCCACTGCAACTAAGATGTACTTATACGCAGTATCAGAGGAGAAAGGACCGCAGTGATCTAAATAAACACACCCAAGTGGTTTATTAAATATGTACAACTGTGTTTGAGGTGGACGCGCAGCAGTCGAAGGTTTAATCTGCTGGCAAATGTCACATGTAAGGACATAATCCCGAGTCTGTTTATATAATCCACGCCACCAGTAACGTTGTTGTAAAATAGTAACAGTCGCTGAGACGCCTGCATGGGCTGAAGCCATACCTTCGTGAGCGGCTGTTATCAAAGCAAATCTGCAGTCTGCATTGGGAATCAATCTGTCACCAACTACATTAATTCTCACATAGGGAACTTTATCAGGACTTAAATGATAAGAGTATTTAGAAGGGAAACCTCGAGGGTAATTATCACCCTTCTCTGTCGCAGCAATGGCTGCCAAGATGTCATCATCAATCTTACTTTTGGATCTTGTAACTGCTGCTACCAGATATGTTGCCACTGCTGTTTTCGCTGCTTCATCAGCTAAACTGTTGCCAACAGCGTGTACCCCTACGCGCTGGTGACCAAGAGTATGAATTACATTCATGAGCGGCAGACGTTGTTTAAGTTCTGCGACTCGAACCCAAAGCATTTTATGTTTGATTGTGCTACCTTTGGGATCACGATATTCATTTTGAGACCAAAAGAATAAATTGTCATTGAAAGATTGAACGCAGTAGTCTGAGTCACTCACAATAAGAGTAGTCACTCGAGGATCAGCAAACTCCAGTGCAAGCACCAGATCACGTAGCTCTGCCAACTGAGTGGTACAATCACCCAATGTCTGCGTATACACAACATCAGACCTGAATTTTCCATTCACAAAAGTACCAGCCACTAGTGCACAGGCCGCTGAATAAGCATGCTTAGATTCCGTCGCCGGTTGCGCCGAACCATCAGTGTAAATGATACAATGGTAATCCTCAAGCGGGCGCAAGGACAGAGGAGCTGAATGAACAAATTCATACCGCAAATACTCCTGAGTCTGCAATGAGGCATCAAGATGAAAGTGACATCCGGAGACGTCAAAGAAGTGGCCCATTGTATCCAACGTGGATGCAAAGCTTTAGAATTCGGTACACTGGCCTTCGTCACTGCCTGAAGGGCATGATACGGTGTGACAACCAACATGCGTTTCCCTTGCGACAGCGCTCTCTCTTTCAGAATCTCCATCTGTACTGCAGTTAACACCTTTTCTACTGTGGAAAAACGCATTTCAGCCGCAGTGTACAAGTGTGACTTGTAAGCAATTGGGACTGTGTCCCCTTCATTAAATGTCAAGTACGTGAAGCTCACTGTGCCAGGCACATTTCTGATTACGAGGTTTGTGTGGTTATCACATTTCAATAAGTATTTAGAAGCAAGAAGATCAGCCTGCAAAGAGTGCAGGATAGCTTAATGTTCTGACAGCCAGCCAGATTTGGTAAAAGCAGGTTGTACCAAGGCATATAGCGGCTTGATACGCTGGGCATAATCGGGAATGTAAGTATGCCCGAAATTCAAAAAACCCAGCAAAGATTGTAGTTTTTTCAGAGTTGTTGGAGCGCGCAAACATGCGCATTTCTCCAGGAAGTGAGGTGCTAAACCTCTTCCTTCGTTGTTGAGTTCATAGCCCAAAAACAGCACTGTATACTCTGCAAGTCCGCAAACCTAACAATGATGCGGTCAACGCGACACAGATGCGGCCAAAATTCGACGCCTGTGAGATAAATATCATCAACATACGAGTACGCATCATGGTCAATGCTCTCCAACAGAGAGACTACACATGCAGCAAAGACGCCAGGACTGTTTTTGTAGCCCATGGCTAATCTTTTAAACTGTTTTTGTTTGCCGCCAGAAGTAAAGGCTGTCCATTGACTACTAATAGAGGACAGGTTATGGCTGTAAAAGCCATTGGAGATATCAAGTGTGGTCTTTAACCTTTTTCTCACGAGACTATCAACGAGGGCAGAACTCTTGGTGTTTTGTACCGCGCACGTCCAGCAATGAGAGTTCAAATGCCGATAATCCAAATCTAGGCGGTACCACCCATCAGGTTTGGATACTTTGAAAAGAGGATTATTCATGGGTGACATACGTTTCAATTACACCTTGATATTCCAATTGTTCAAGGATTTCTGCAACGTGAGATCTAGCTTCTCGACGCATGGGATATTGGGGTTGTGGCTGTGGCATAGACCGTAACGGAATCTAATGGCTTGGTGATAATTTATCCCACCCAACCTGAGTACAGTACAACAACAGAGCAAGCACCTGTGCCCACTCTTCTGCAAAGTTCTGAGCTTGCTCCTTAGGCACAGTGTGCGCAAAAGATGGGAGGATCACCTCCTCCCCTCTCGGAGCGGCCAATACGAAAGCTGGGGGCCAGTCCGCCTCTGCTAACAAAATGTCATATATAGAGGTCAGATTTTCCCAACAAATCCCTTTTATGGTACGTTGTATGTCACCTTCAATTAAAAGGACTATGTCCTATAGTCTGTCAGGGGGAGCCACACTAGTATCAGCAGTTTCTACAGTAATAAACGTGTCAGTTGCTGTCGCCTTCAGATATGGACGCAGTGCTTGCCACACTATTGTTACCTCCGCTGCGCTGTCTAGCAGCATTAGTGCCCATTTCAGGTTCCGAAGCAGTGTTCTCACTATCTGTGGCATACCTCGCTGTTAGTGCAGCAACTTTCATTTTCTGAAATGGAGGTCGTTGACGTGTAAAGTCGTCCTGCTTGCCTTTACCATCAGCCGGGCGGGGTTGCTCACGTCCTTGTGGGGCACCCCGACCTTTGCCACGTTCACCTCCACCGGCTTGCTGTGCTGTTGTTTTAGCAAAAGGCTTAAACCCCAAACTATTGCAGCCAATGGTCTTATAAGCCTCCGCAATAATTTTCTGTAACTGCCGAGGTTTATCGATGTCATCGACGAGGCGCAGGGCATTCGACACTTGAAAGTTAACCGCATCTCCCTTGATGTAACCAAGGATGAGATCAGCAACTACGTCGAACACACCGACAAGCCTCATACCCAACTCGACTGCCGCCTCCGGACCGTGCTCATCCTGAACACGCTTAATCACGGAGGGCAGTACGGTCATAGACGGAGTGCCGAAGCACTTCGCATAGACCGCTGAAAACTATTGGTAAGGATCCTGTGTTTTTCCACAGAAGTAGAATTTGGAAACACTGCTTCCAGCTGGTCAAATTTCTTGGCAAGCCAATAAGGCATATCGTCCTTACTCTGGGGGCTCTTGCCCATTACCGAATTAACCATGACGGGACTAATAGTGATCCCGGCCAGTCCAGCGGCTTGCGTCGCAACCCCAGGTGCCCCCACCTGGACATTGCGAGAGACGTATTGCACTAAAGCCCTCTGCACCGCAATCAAGGCGGTATGGAGTTGATGTAAGTCATCCAGTGGGGCTATCAAATATCGTAGATGTGGTGTGAACCCGGCCAAGACTGGCCAAGTGGCCCCAGGAATGGACAAGGGACCTAACCGAACCGGAGTAACGGTGTGGGGGAGGGCGCCATTAAACCAAATATGATGCTGCCAAGTGGAAATTGGAATTTCCTGCGTCCTATACGGTGTATAATTTGCTGAAACTGCCGTAGGAGTGTATGCGTGAAACGTTTTATCATCCACATTCACCTCCGGAAAAGTAACACAGAGTTAAAAAGCTCATAGGGGAACGATGCATCGGCACTCACTACAAAGTTAATAGACATCCCATCGTCTGGCACGACGCCGGAGAGGTGACGCCGGAGAGGTGCTCGTCTATGTGCTGCAATAGCAACTTCAGCCATAAGGATGCAGAGAAGAAAAACAATCTATTTTAAACCGTAGCACAAAAGGGTAAATAATTCAAAATGAAACATTTTTAATTGTCAAGCTTGAATGAACCTATAAGTCAACTATATAGGTAGGTTTAAACTGTCACTCCCATCAACTGGAAACAAGAAAGAGGGTGTTGTGGACAAATATAAGCACTACTAAGGCGTCTCAATCATAAGACCAAAATGTGAGGAGCGCCATGTTGCGGGGATTTTGCTCATGCACAGAACTATGCGCAGGAAGCCAGGACCTCAGTGAATTGCGGTGTACCAAAAAACTCACCTCAGTACCTAGAACCCCTATCTGACTAGCATCAGTGTCTCATTCGTTCTCCATATCATATCGAAGCTACCAATGATTAGACAACCCAGAACAAGCGACTTAGAAAACTTCTCAGGAATTTTGGGAATCAAGAACACCTTTTCGTTGTTATTCTCATTACAGTCAACAACGTGAGTTATCAGAGACATTTAATAGTTTAAAATGTTTATTTTAAATTACGTGCTCTAAGATGCAGTACTTTGGCTAACATAAGCAAACAAATGATCAGAAATAAAACCATCAGCATTGTCACAATTCCATAGAAAACAAAGGGAGAAATCATATTACAATAATAGAGGGAACAGGTCCTATAATACCTTGTGTACCACCCTCCCTGGGCTAATAAGCTAGTTTTATATAATAATAGAAGGTCTCTAGGTCTGAATGGGGAACCCCATACCTCAAAGATCAGCTTAGGTGAATCACATCACAGGATCAGCACTGCTCTCTGTGTCTGGAAAGGTTTTCTCCAAGTGTGCCAACATCATGCATGCAATGCAATATTAAAGGCACCCGAGTTTCAGATATTTGCAGCTGTGTGCTTGTTGTGTCTAGAGTTTGGGCCGATCAACCTGAATTCAACAGCATACATTGTTATTTGACCATGACGGTTTCTGCACACAGAGTTCAGACTAAGGTCGCGGTGCATGTCTAGGGATGTGAAAAACAGACCGTTCTCATGTGAAGAAAAAGCAAGCAAGCAGTTTTACTTATAATAACAGCTACCTGTAGTGTTGTGTGCAAAAGCAGCAAAGTGGCAAGAAGGCGTTTAACTTCTACAACGCTTATGCTAACCTAGCAATGTGTGCAGGCAAAAGCCTGTCTTCACTACACCACATGGTCAAACAACAACAGCAAGCAAGGAGGCATGGGGACAAAGAACACATATCACAGTCAATAAGCCCTTGGGTCTAAGAAACAAATGGAAATATCAAATGGGTAGACCTAGCCACAAAGGGGTATCCCTTTAAAAGGACAAAATCCCTCATCCACTAAAGTTGGCATCATTGGGATTCTCCTTGTACCGTGATGCTTGTCACTGCACAGTCTGCAACCCCCGCTTTGAGAGGGAGGTGCTCTGTGATGTTTTGTGTGGAGGAAGGTATACTAAATTCCACAGTGATGAGCTCAATGACAGTGGGGATAGCAGAACAAATGAAAAAACATATGTGAGGATAAAACCAGCTCCAAGGTATGCAATTTCCCTTTAATTGTGCATCCCTCGGATAGGATTAAAACAAAAACAGGGCACTTGCGGGAAGAGCATATACCCGCAGTTAGTGTCAGAATGTGGTCGAAATGTTTCAGCTTACTCTCCCTCAAGTAGAGGTGTAGCAGCTTTCTTGAGGCTCAACTAGTGCTGCTTCTCAAAAATGTGAAACTAATAAATTGTCAAATGTAAGAATATATTAAATATACAAAAACATCCAGTGATCCTATAAGTTCATGTTACTTTGGTGGTTTCACTGGTGGTACCCGCTAATGTCAGTGAAAAAGCCTTACCTCAACCTGACATGCGGCTCAGGAAGAATCACTGCCCTTCTCATGAACAGTCTGCACCTTCTTTAGCCACATCGGGAACAAAGAATACATTTAAGCCTATGGAAAAGGCACACTGGCTAGAAGCACAAAATGGCTGCCAACCACATGGCCAAACATTAACAGCAAGCAAGGAGGCATGAGGAAAAAAGAACACATGCAAGCCTATGGTACAGGCAAACTGGCTGGATGCCCAAAATGGCTGTGAGTTACATGCCAGGCAACAACAGCAAGCAAGGAGGCATGGAGAAGAAAGAACACAAGCAAGCATATGTCAAAACACACTGGCTGGATGCACAAAAAGGCTGCCAGCCACATGGCCAAGTAACAAAAGCGAGTAAGGAGGCATGGGAAACAAAGAGAATATATTCAGGCCTATGGACACAGACTCCACAAAATGGCCCCCGGCCACATTGCATGGAAAACAAAGACAAATCAATGGTAGCCTATGGCAAACACACACTGGACAGACATCGGAGGCATGGTAACACTGAACACAACTTTACCATTAATTTAGCAATGCCAAAAATGAAAAATAACTGAGATATAAAATGTTTGCAACAACACACATCCTCCCAGGGCATCAAATATTACCCCACAAATACACATTATGTACAAAAAAGGGAACTACACATTTTAAATGTAATCAAATGCCATCCCAGCTCTAAGGTTTTAAAACAGCATATACCACAGAAACAGGTGTTTCATGTACCCATGACTAGCACTGGCCTTGGCCTACTGAATGGCCTCTTGGCAGACTAGACCACATAGTAAAATAAATAATATTACAAATTTAACAAACATGGAGAAAGTGTACTGAACTGTGCAACATTGTTATTTTACGAAAGAAGAAAAATAAAATGCAAAAATATAACCAGGCCCCTACTGAAAATGCAGGCCACCCACATACAATAACTTTACATAACTACTGGTGCATGCCCTCTATCAAACAAACAACGCTCTTAGAAAAGAGTTGTTGAACTTACTTGTGAAACCTCAAATACAAAGTCCTTCAATCCAATGGTATATATGCTGCAAACAAAGCGAGTGAGCCTTCGAGCTCCAAATTCATAGACAAAGCACTGGGAAGAGCCTGGTGCACAGGAAGAGGAAGTTAGAGTCTCTGGGGCACTTCCTTCCTGTTGGAAAAAAAGTTTAAAAAACAGGTTCTCACTAACCCTGGGTGTAGGACTACGCTACGCTCGCGTAGTTTGCGTAGTTTGCGCAACTACACGCTACTCGAATTGCACGTAGGACAGTTCAAAAATGCGTAGCAGGCATTTTTTGCTTGCTCGCGGTCGTCAACGTCAAGTTGGCGACCGCGAGAGAGCAAAATGACATCCCAGTGAGACTTTTTCCGCATTCGCGATCAGCAACATCAAGTTGCCAATCGCGAGCGTGGAAAATAAACCTCCCGGCGAGATTCTCAATGCGGGGAGATCAGGTTTCTCATCGCGATGAGAGACTACCAGCCCGCATTGAGAAAACTGCCGCTCAAGTACAAATCTACTCGAGGGGCAGAAAGCGACTGCTTGCACTGTGCAAGATGCCGTTTGCAATGATTGCACAGTGTGGACAAGCATCCGGCACTGTGCAATCAGTGCGAACATTATTTTCCCTACCGCACTACGCATCTCGCGTAGCTACGCGTAGCTTGTGTAGTGCAAAGTGCACATCGCGTAGCGTGGTGCTACTACGAAACTACACCCAGGGTTAGTTCTCACACAAACAAACAACTCCAATGGTCCATTGGCGAAGAAAATCCACTCAAAATCCTCCTTAGCTGCTTCTTGAGCAGGAAAGCTACTCGACTGCGAGCAGCACTACATAGGCGCTGTCGTATTTGGAAACCGTGCAAGTGGGCACGAAGTCTAGCGCGCACTCGCTAGTGGCCCGAGAATATCATGGTGTGATCGTCAAAACAAATTTCAAGCGCGGAAGCAGAAAAAAATCATCTACTTCGCACCCAGAATGTGGAATCCAGGAACTCTGCGCTCTGCAGCAGAGAGCTGAGTGCCCGAATTCCACAAACTCCACGAGCGAATCGCATTTTACCGTACAGGCCTATTCAAAAGTATGCTCACATTCGCTCTACCCTAGAAACAATGGATCTATAGAACTCTGATCAACATGTATATACACCTTTCCTTAAGTATTTCTCTGTGAAGCAGAAGAGGGTAACTGATTAGAAACATAATAACTTCTAGCATTCATTGTGTCTATATAATCTTAAATAAAATTTGAGATATAATACCCTCTTGATATATCTATGTGTAGTTTGTTAACCCCCTACAACTGCATGTTACTTCAGAAGAATGTGGCATGGTAGGGGCAACATTTGTCTTACATTCCACTGAGCTATCTGTAGCTGAATATAGCCCTATAAGCACTATAACTAATACTACAACTAAAGCCATTAGTGTGCTTATAATTATGTATCTATGCCTAGTATTAAGATTGGCTTCCATTACTTCACTGGAATCTAATCCTTTTGTAGAACGTAGCAGCTGCAGAGACTTCTCTGTTGATTTCCACCTGTGCAAACAGCAATACCAATTACCAAATGATATGCTTTCTTCCCGACCAAGTCTATGAAATGTCTTTAATAATAAACAGTTCTAATTCACTCACTATCAGTCCCAATATGAAAGGCTTCAGTTCATCAACTAGCACAGGAAACTGGTTTGCATCCAAAAAGCGAAATTCAGCCACATCTAAGATAAGATTTCTCAATGCACTCAATCTCGTTACCAAAGAAAGTTCAATGGTAAGTTAAAGCTTAAGATTACGTTCCCAAAGTTTCAATTGAACTTTAACAGTGATCCCAAAATTACCAGATCTCGTTCTCCCTGTCAATTGCAAGAAGGTATGTCCATTCAGGGGATGAGTTCCTTCAGCTGGGCACTCCCCCTTGCTTTGAAATCCTGAGTGTTGTCTCTTCTTCACTCACGTCAGAATTCAGGGTGGGCGGCATTTGCGTAGTCGCGTTACACAAAGTTCCGCGAAACAGTAAAAAATCTCGTGAGCTACGCAGAATTCCGCGAGCACATGGAATTGCTTTTTCTACCCATTCGCAATGCGTTTTACCTGTTCGGGGACGCTGTTTGCGCGCTCGGGGGGAAATATCTCGCGAACTTGCCCATGCTGTCGCCAATTGGCACGGCCATCTTTTTTCACTTGTCCCGCCCGGTCGCGATGCGTGTTTCCTGTTCGCAAACACGGATGTTCGATGGCGCATCCAAATGACTTGTTGGCGATCGCACACTCTCGCGGGATCTTGTGTGGCACGCGAACGGATAGGAAAACTTGTCGGCGAACGCAAGGATCCCGGTAAGTTGCTCCCGCATGTGCGAACATGCATTTTGAAAGCGCGAACAACTAAAAAATTCCCCTACGCCACGGATCGCAGAATTTTCAGCAATTCCGCGTTCTCCATGGAACGCGGAATTGCCAAAATTCTGCAAATTCGGTGAGCGGAGCGGAATTTACCGCCTAGGCCTAGTCTGAATCCTATATCCTCTGGGATATCTTGGAGATCACTTTCTCCATGTGGAACCAGTCTCCCTCTCTTGTGCCTTCTCGGCCAATGTTTTTCTGCTGCTCCTTGCGGTTCTCCAGCACTAGGCCCTTCATCAGGGTCCGAGTCTATCTCTGTTACAACCACTCAATTAGCCTCTCCTTCACCAGTCTTGTCAGTCAACTCTCCAGAAACCTCCTCAGATCGATCAAGAGCTATTTCAGTTTCTGACTGTTCACCTACAGCTTGACTAACCTGTTCCTTTGATTTCTTGACCACCACTGGCTCTTCTGGTTGAGGTGCTATTATTTCATCAAGGGGAAATTGAACCCTTCGAGTATGGGCAGCATGGATCCAATTAGGGAGACCTCAGCACTTCACAGCGGTTGTAGTCACAAGTATGAATTGATATGGCCCTTGCCAATGAGGCTTCAAGCGCGACTTCCATATGTGCTTCTTCACCACCACCCAGTCTCCGGGATGTAGGTAATGTCACTGCTTCTGGTGTGGCCGGGATGTTGCAGCTTTAATCTGATTAGACACAGAACGCACAACGTCAGCCAATCCTTTGCAGTAATCTAGCATCAGATCATCAGTAATATTCACAAGTGCATTTGCACGTACAGCTGGCAATCTCATTGCCCTTTCCATGATTATCTCATGGGAAGACAGTCCTGTCTTATGATCAGGTGTGCTGCGCAGACTCATCAATACCAACGGCAAAGCATCCAACCATTTGAAAGATGTAGAAGCACACACTTTGCGAAGTCTTGGTTTCAGTATCCAAATGACTTGCTCCACCAGACGTGAAGCCTCAGGTCGGTAACTGCAATGCAGTCTCTATTCAACCTGCAAGGCAGCACACAGCATCCTCAGAAACTTCGTTATTGAAGTGCATGCCTCAGTCTGATTCCAAAGAAGGTGGGAAGCCGAACCTTAGTGTCACCATCCCTCAACAACAACTTTGCTACTGTGAGACTATCATTTCTTCTAGTGGGATATGCCTCAACCCATTGTGAAAAGATGCACACAACAACCAACATATATCTTGGTGCATTGTACACAGGCATCTCAATAAAGTCCATTTGCATCCTGTTGAAAGGACCACCTGACCACCCTATGTGGCGTAATGTCACTGCGGTTCTTTTCCCTACAGTGTTGTGTTGCAAACAACACATCTGTGAGATAACACTTCCACCATCAACCGGAAAGCGCGATTAAACCATGTTTGCCAAAACAATCTGACCATAGCATCCCTCCCTACATGAGTTGTACAATGATAATGTCTAGCCATTGGCGGCACCAACTATTTGACAACACATGTCTGCCATCTCTTGAAACCCATATTTCATCCTCATCTCTTTTAACACAACCTGAATTTACCCAACTCTGCTGTTCTGCTCCTGACAACTCTTCCTGTAAAATCTAAACTTCCTCCCAAGTATCAGCTGCTGTTCCTTCATTTACATACTCTCCATTGAATGTACAAGTATTTTAAGCACAGCACCTTGCAACCTCATCAGCATATCTGTTGCAGAGTGTCAAATGATCCGGTGCATTGTGCAGAACATTTCACAATTGCAACTTGTTCAGACAATTGCAACGCCTTTAACAGTTTTCTCATCTGCCCACCATCATGAATATGGGATCCTGATGACTTCATAAATTCCCTCTGGGACCATTACTGTCCAAAGTTGCACCCCACACCAAAACCGTACTGACTATCTGTAAATATAATCACCTGTAATCAATATGAAACATAGCATGCTTGGGTAGGACAAGTCAATTCAGCCACTTGTGAGGAGAATACTCCATGAAGCCAAACAGCTTCCACTACTCCTGAAACAGTACAGACTGCAAAGCCTGCTCGCAAACTTCCTTCGTGATCCTGTAAAAAAAAGCCATCCACAAACAATGCAAAATCAGATTCAGGTAGTAGTTCATCTTGTATATCTGATCTCGGCTTAGTGCTTAATTCAGTGACATCGAGACAGTCATGCTTCACCTCACCATCATCATTGTCATTCTCAGGAAGGGGCAATGTGACAAGATTCAAAACAGAACACCTCTTTAGGGACACTTTCTCAGCTGCTATTATGATTTGCTCATACTTGGTCAGGCAGCTGTTTGTGAGGTGCTGTGCCCTCGTTCGAGTTAACAACAGTTTGACAAAATAAGGAACATATACAGTCAAGGGATCACCCATTGCTGTACTTTTGCACCTTTCAATGCTGACACCTGACACTGCCACCAATTTAAGGCAGCCAGGCAGCGCTGCAGCCACCTGATCTAACATGGCTGAGAAGTAAGCAACTGTACTTTGACCTCCTCCATGATTCTCTTTTAACAGTGGAAGAGTGCAGCCCTCTCTTTCACTCATCATCGTCGAATACATTCCAATAATTAGATTCTGGATTGCCAATGTAAAGGCAATGAGCTCATCATGAGTTTGTACTTCTATTCCTTTCGGGGTACAGTATATGGTGTAGTTCAATTTGCAAAACAAATCATGTCCTAACAAACTCACAGCACTTTAATTACAAACCACAAATTGATGATTATCCTCAAAATGTCCTATTTTTACTGGGATATCATTAGTAACTTGGTTCTTCATTTGTTGAAAAGCAACTCCAACAACTTGAATATTTCATCCTGAGAGGGGTAGGTTTGGAACTTTCACTGATCTCACTGTAGAAGAGTAGCACCAGTGTCAGCCAAAAATGATACGTCATAGCCATTTACTTCGTCATCTATAAATGGGCCACTCTGGTCTACCTCCAAAACTGTGACAAATATGCAATCTTCCTCCCCTCTCAGGCACCGTCAGGAAGACTGATCGAAGCTGACATTTTCACTTGTCTTAAACATGAGAAATTATAGGTAAGTAATATTATTCTGGAAAGCATTCTGATTCAAATTCGGGACCTGGTCTGAAGAAAATCTGGGAACATTAGCAGCTTACTATGGCATCAGAGGTTGGGGACAAGCATCACTGGGGCTTGTGGCACAATAAAATTCTGAGATCTAGGTCTGGGTCCCTTCTGTTGATCAATGGAGTTGCTGTTCTGAGGTGTTACAAACCCTGAATTTTGATCCTGATTTGCGGGATTAAGACAACATTCTCGATTCCAGTGCCCCATCCTATTGCAGTAGTGGGATATATTAGACTTCTTTAATGTAGCCACGTGAATTCCAGTACTTGGATCAATAGTGAGACCCCCGACCTCTACCTTGTGACTGAAATCCACCTCCACCCTGCATCACCGGGGCTCTATATTATACACTCCCTGCATTGAAGGGGCATTCCCTACAAATGGTGGATTTTGATTTCCTCTCTGAGCAGCCTTCATTTGTACCACCATCAATTTATCCTATAACTTTTTCTGCCTCATTTCAATCCCATCATTGCAATATTTAGCATATCACAAAATCTCATCAACTAACTTATTCTGCCAATAATTCAAATGTTGTTGAATCATCATACTCATCTCAGGTATCAATTCTGTCACAAATCTGGACACAAAATGTCCTATATCTTTATGCCCCACTGTTTCCATTCCGCTATACTGTTTGAATGCCTCTAACAATCTCTCCTAGTATGCATGAATCATCTCTTTTGGTTCCTGGGGCATCCAATCGATCTTGACCTAGTCAATATATTGAGTCGGCACCTTAGACTTCAACCACATTATTACCTGATCATACCTCCTCATCACTATAGGTGAAGGACCATAAGTCGCAGGATCTCTAGTCGCTCTCTCAGGCCACTCTATGGCTATTTTGCATGCCGTCCACAATTCACTTGGAGCCACAATACTAAACAAGGTATTCAAATAAGTCTACAAAACCTTCAACATTTTCACAAACTATTCAACTTGCTTGTACCACTCTACAGACTTCTCTCTTAATTTAGGGAATTCATTTGTAAATGACGCAAGATTTCTCCTACTCCTCCGTACATATATGTGACCTCCACTAGGTACCTCCTGCAAAGGAAAGCTTGTAGCTCCCATCTCTCCCCCTCCAGGAGGAGGTGGCTCTCCCGTCATTCTCTTGGGACTAATTCTTTTTGACCATTTTACTTCCCACTTTTCTAATTCACTCCAAATTTGGATACTGTGAATTAATTCCTAAATTTGCATCTTCATCCCTGGTATTCTCTTATGTTCTATGTCCTGATTACTAAAAGCGAGTTGGTGGCTTTTCTGTAAAGCCTTTGTCCTCTCCAAATCTACTTCATATTTCTGAGCTAATTCAGATCATTTTCATGGGTTTGTCTTGCTCGCCTACTAACATCCTTACTCATGAACAAAAGTTAACTTTGCTAATACGTTTTTATTTGATCCAATGCAAGACAACCCCTTATCATCTCATGCAATTCCAACTTCAATTTTTCCACATCCACAAATTTTACTTTCAAAGTGGACTGAAGAGTTCCCTGACTCACTTCCTTGTTCCCACTCTCATTCGAAATAGCATTAAGAGCTTTCAAAAAGTCTTCCAGTTCCTGGACTTTAAGCCTAGGATGTACCTCAGGGTCTTTAGATACTACCTTAACTTTAGGTGTGCTACTTTGCATACTTAAGGGCGGTTCCCAAGTAAGTGAACCCAGATCTGGTAACCCCAGGAACTACCTTAAAGGTCCAAATCCAGTCTGATACACAGATGGGTCTGCACTTGCACCACAGAGAGAACTTGCATTAATTGGACTAAAAGGATTTAATTCTCCCACCCTCTGATTTATGGGTGTAACTTCTGATGCTTGTTGTTGAGATGGGACAGCTGAGTTTTGAATCCCATTTCCCTCCGAACCAGGTTTTTAGATAGAAACCACTGCTCCAATGGTAACAGGAACTGTAAGTGCATTTGAGACTGTACCGACAGTGGAGGTCCCAGGAACACAAGTTCCTGGATTTTCTCCTATCGTGTTTTGTTCACTTTAATAGTCTCCATCACTCTCTGCTCCTTCTGCAAAGGAGAAATCCCTTTCATACCAAGGCTCGTACTTACAGGTGCAGTAGGCAATCCAGTATTCTGACCTGCAACCTCGCTCCCACCTCACTCCGTTCAAATCTCACTATACGGAGGTGGTTGCATGAACATTAATACATCTGAAAGACTATCACTAGTATCACTATCACTATTTTCATCTTTTGTTTTATCTTTTTCTCTTTTCAGTCCTTTTTTACCCTCCCATTATTTGCAATAATGGGTATAATTTTGCACCTTCTGTAGTGTCAGTCTTTTCTGTTCTTCATCCCACCTTGCATCTTCATAAGTATGCAATGCCTTTTTCATTTGTCCCTGATATCTCCCTTTTTCTCTCGTGTGCGCTGCACCATCCCATGTGTTAAGCGTTTCAAATTGTGAGGGCGTAGTTTGTGGTTTCATTTAATTTAGAATTCTCCTCAAATTTTCAATAATTCTCAGAATAAATTTAACATTCAATGGAAACTCTAGTGCACCTTCTTTCTCAGTGATCTTGTGCCTTCGTTCTAGCCAAATACATGAATGTATCCCTTTGTTTATCTAATATCAGTATACTGTTTGGAGTGTAACAGCCCCAGTGAAATTATCCCTAGCTGTTTTCAGGCCCCAAGGGAAGCATGTGCTTGTAAGAACTGTTGCCGTCACTCACCCAAAGGTGACATGATTAATCATTGGGCAGTGCTCCTCACATGGCTGGCAATGCACTGTCTGGTGGGCTCTGTGAGAGGGTTCTTTGTTGGAGGTCTTTAAATCAATACGCTGATAGAGCACCGTCGGGTAAAGAATGGTGAGTCCTACAAAAAATGAGAAGATTGGTGAATGGTGTCAGAATAAAATCATCTACCAACCAGATGCTGCCAAAGTATTTAATGTGAAATCACTGGATGGTGTTAAAAGAAAGACAGAGAAACTGAGGATATATTGGTCCTAGCCCCTACAAGTGAGCGTGTGGATCGGTCACTCATTGGACAGCTATTAAGCTATGGTCTATGTAACAGGTCAACATGTTTCATGCCTCAATGCTACATGATGTGACCTAGGTCAGCCTAAGTGGGCTGACAGACCGGAACTCGAGCCCTTAAGTGGAAGAAGGGACCTCAGCGTACAGATCTCATACAACTTTAAAACATTTTATTTTCAATTAAAATTTGTTTCTTAGTACACAAAAATTCATATTTTACTCATTCCAAATCATCAACCAATAACAGCGCAACACCTCGTAACGTTGACAGCCAATCAAAGCACAGCTTCACACTAACCGACCTATACAAGTGTGGCACGCTGACGACAATTTCACTTCTCGCTGCAGCTCACCCTTCTTTGCAATTTTCACAAACACACTCTTTCAGCAACACACTTACAACTAAATACAATGCAGTAGCAACAAGTAACAATTGCTTACTTACTAAATAATAGACAGAAATCAATCCAGCAAAAATAACACAAACACACATTTAAATAAAACCTTGTCCTGCTGGGAATCACTCTGATTGGTGCAGCTTTCCTCTGCACAAAAGGTCTGCCACACTAATCATACCTCACCTTCACACACAAAAGATAAATGTCCATATCTCAATTGGGCTGTCAGAGACGTCCCGCAAGAAGCCCCACAAACCCTGAGCAGACAATTACAATACAGTGTCTTCTACACTTTTCATTTCATCACAGGATTTTAGGCCACGTTGGACCCTATAACAACTTCTCCCCAATAAGCACTACACTCACATGATCATCTAAAACATTAGCACACCATATCACAAAATCTCTGCAAGACACCACACAATTGCCACAAGCAAGCTAAGCATAAGCCGCTTATACACAACCCTGTTGATACTCATCCTCTGCTGTTACAACTTGCTCTTTACCCTCTGAAACATAACCAACACATATTCTCCACTTCAAAACATGGACTCTAGGGTTTGAGATTGGATCTGGGCTAATCTAAGGTAACCCTTTTCTAGCCCCTCTAATTCAGGTACAATTCATCCTTGGTATGCTACCATCTGAGAATGCTCTGAACCATTTCTTCCAATTTACTCTGGTCAATTGACTTTTTAGTAGTATGGGAGGAAAAGGGGTCAACAACAAATTTACATCTTAAAGTAAAGTGTGACCATTAGGACCGCACAATAAATGTCTGAGTCAGTAATTTGAAGTCAGAAGGTGTATTATAAACTCAAAGCCAGGCTAATATGTCAATCTAAAAAACATACTATAAAAGTACAGAATTATCAAAGGAAGACCAAAACGGCATACAATATTGGTCCTCAATAGCAAAGAGCATATAAGTATTTCTGTGGCAGCAATGCAAAAAATAAGGAATAGGATTTGATGACTAGATGAAGAGTTTCAATCATTATCCTCACACATGGAAAAGATTCACAACATCTACCAAACCCTACTCCAACCTAAAGATAGAGGAAACCCTATTGAATCAAGGAAGCAAGAAAGGTGTCAGCATCAGCAGTGGCTGCTTGTCTGTAACGGTGGCGGGGGTGAAGATGGGGGGGGTTCTGCTGTTCTGCTGGTTCCTGGAAGCACCTAGGTTTCCCTAAGCCAATCAGAAGGCTGCTCTCACCATGACAGCAGCCTCGTAATTGGTCTGAATGCTGTGGTTTGGTGCTCAGATGGAGACTGACAGCCTGTGCAAATTTTCCACCCAGGCTATGCATTACAGCCCAGTGGAGAACATGCAAAGTGCGCCTGACTTGCCGGCCCAAGACAGCCGGCCAAACCATCATGCGCACTCCTCCTCCCTTGATGTCACAGGAGCAGAGGGGCAACACTCCTCCGCTTTAGCGAAGGAGCCGCCACTGAGAATCAGAACCTCTGTAGAAGTTCTATAGGTAAGGAGTCATGTACAGCATGAAGTTACACAATCAGAGATGACAAGCGCCACCTGTACCTCTCCACGTCTAAAGGGAATCTTACCAAGCCTAAGATGGGTTAACTAATTAAAATGCACAAAGAACATTCAAGAAATATGACCTCATATGTATCATAGTACTTTTCCAGTTCCCAAGAAAGAGCTTTGCTCCTTGAACACTACTATCATATTCCAAGGCATCCTTGGATTCCTCCCTTCGTCTTCCAGTACCAACTGATAACACTCACTTTGTTCTTCATTAAAATTATTTGACTTTGCCAGTTCTGCCTCGCCTCACTATCTCTGAAATACAATGCACTTTTGACTTGCGGATGAATGCCTTCCTTCTGCTCCTGCAGAGGAGATAACATGAAGAAAAACAACTTTGACGTTAGTATTAAATGTCTCCACAGTAAGCTTAAGGCCCACAGTCACGCTAACTTAACAGTTTACTTTAAATCCATATTAATTCTACAACCTACATATAATCCATTAAATAATACTGTACTCTTATATGTGGCAAAATAAACTAATACATGTATTATTAACCAAAAACGACAACTGGTCACAATTTATAAAGAAAGCATTGATCACATATATGATTCATTCTCACTAATCCCTAGCAAATGATCTGCATTAAATGCATTTTAGTGCACCACCTTAGAATCTAAACCTATCAAAGATTGATATCAGCGATCCAGATGTCTCTGAAAAGGAAAGATGTTTATATGCACATACATATATCTCAAAAACACCCAATAAATGCACCTTCTATAACTTTAGTGCACCATATCGCATTGGTATTATTGCACCACATAAGTGCATAAGACCAAAGGTAAATATATATATGGCCTAGCCAAACATAAAAGGATGGAGCCAAAATTATACAACTCCATTTTCAACCAGGTATATAAACCATCTCTGAAGATTGGAATTGCTTTTTCTTTTCTGCTGTTCTTACGTTAGTTTAGTGCACAAGAGTAGTAGAGTTAGGGTAGAATTGCTATAAAGGTATACAGCAATTATGTTGGAGCTTTTTTCTTTTGGGTACACTTTTAGCAAATGTTGTTGCTGCCATTTTGTCTTTATTGTATTTACAATGCATTTTGGGTGCACTAAAATAGGGTTTTGATTTTAAAATATATCTTCAAAATGTATTCCTCATTGTCTAGTGTTATTGAGTGTGTTATTCCGTAATGAAAGAGGGTTTGTAGTTCCACTAGTATCCCTGTAATGTCTTATCAATTTCATCATCAGCTGAAAAACATCTTACTCGGCTATTGCTAAGTGGGTAGTGGGGTAGTTGCAGTTCGAATGATTTTCTGTCTCAGGTTGGCATATTGACTGAGTTCTTAGTGATAGGGAGCCTAGAAAACAGAACTGTGTGTTCTAGAGCAATCATGAAAAAGAATCACTATGTCTTGGCCATTAAGCAATACTTTCCCAATACCGTGGCTCAAACTTTCAGTAGGATCTCCCATCTCACATATTTTTATTAGGCCAAGTTTAGATTAAGTTTATTTAAGGCAGAGATGGAGTCATGTGACAACAATATAGTATTTTGTGGTTAGCTTCCACAATAGAACTCTACTGTAGTGAAACTACAGTAGGCCCACGGCCTTGTCCTATGCTCAAACCTCTTATTGATGTGTTATACTCACTGGTATCAGGGTTGAAGAGCAAGCAAATCCACATAATGAGTGGTTGTAGGTTGTCTAGGCCGTCAACATATCAATACAGCTTAAGTTTCAAGGAACATTTAGTGGTACATTGTTGAAACCAAACCCAAGTCAATATCTGATACTAAAAAGCATCCTTAGTCTTGAAAAGAGTTTAATAATTGACAGTATTCCAAATTTCTATTAAGTATGATTGCCTTATAACAGTGCACCTCCATAGTCATTGCTTCTGAAAGGTCACAGAAATGTTTGGGAAACCTACTTCCTGCTTATGCCAGAGCTCTTCTAAACTGCCCACTGGTGGATGCCACTCCTCGGGTGAAGAACACAAATTCTGAGTTAATCATAAGATGTCACAAGTTGCACTGAGAATGAGGTGTAGACCCACACTGGACCCCGACAGCCGAACCTCTATTAGACAGGACATCAAAAGCTGCACCAAGCACGTGGTGGATAGTGACGTTGAACTCAGTGCGTGATATCTATGGAAAGGTGGTTGGAGAAATACACCGAGCATTAGGTGGGCTATCATGGTGAATTTCACGTATGACACCCTACCATAGGGGGAGCCATGAAAAGCATATCAACCTTACACATAAAGGTCACAGGCAGATAGGAATTCATTGATGGGTAAGTACAACAACATTAAAATTGAAGGCTGAACAAAAAAAGATAATGCTTGTGAAACTTCAATTTTAATGGACCCCATTTGAATCAGTAAATGTCTATCAGGGCAAAGAGCTCCAAAGAGTTGCACCTCAAGATCACATGTTAAAACCTGTCCAGGATTAAGGTGATTAAAATGTGTTGTCTGATAATCCATTCAGAAGTCAAGAGAGCTAGTCCGTGCTGTGGAAGGATTTTCATTGACAGAAGCTTAGACAATGTTGGGCCACTCAGTTCCGGGAAGAAGCCATGGGATACAAGGGATACCGTGCAGTACTTTCATGATGCAGGCAAGAAGAGAATGTCAGTCTCAATTGAGTTTTTCATTTTCAAGCCTTGGAAGGTACTGAGAAAAAGGTCTGCATGTAAGGCACCCAACTGTTCAAAAGTGGCTAAAGAAATAATGTGGAAGTACGTAAATTCTCACATTGGAGTCTGGCTGTAAATGCTCCAAAAAGGAATTAAGCATGAGGCCTGTATTAGCTTTTTTTTGTAAGTACCAGAGAGCAAATTCACTATACATTGCATCCGGTGATTCAATGTAAAAAATGAGGCTCTCTTTACAGATGTTTGAAACCAAGTACCAATGATTTAAAATGTATTCCATGCACATGGCTTAATGCAGGATCAGCATTTCATGGCTCACTTGGAATCAGGGAATTGCTCTTGCTGTCTCTCTGAAGAAAGAAATGTTCTGCTTGCCGACAGGAAGATTACATAAGTGGAATCAGGGTTCTGCCTGCACAGACCCGTATGCGATGTACAAGTCATTCCAAATAAATTTTTTAGCTGCTTAAAGTAGGTTTAATTTAGACCCAATTTTGTGGTGTAAAGTGCGTGACTAATAGCCGAGTGGGAAAAGTCTCCAAGTATTCATGGACCAACATGTTTCGCGACTGGAAAGATAATTACACAATGTCCCTTCTGTAGGGCTTTTACATCATTTGCATTAAAAGTGGCTCATGGACATGACTATTTCAGAAATCTATTTCAGAAGACAATTTCTTTAACAGTTAATTGAAGCAAATGTTAGAGCTGAAGTGAGCATTACAACTTCTGTTTGTATCAGTTACTTCAAACCAGCACGTGTTGGCCTATGGATACCGAAAGACATGTCCTTCTTTTATTATAAAAAAACTACTAATTCATTTTTCAAAAATCACAGGATCTTTGCGCAGCTTGACTTTGGACCTCAACAGTCAGTCTTATATAAATTCAGTTCTATAATGTCAGAGAGTAAAGCACTATTCATTGCAGGTCATAACATGATCCAATAAAGCCTGTTTGCCATCTTGCTCTTTATGGATTACAAGCAACTATAAACATATAGGCAGAGTTCTCTGCGACTGGTGTGGAGATCTCCCCGTTGTAAGGTATAGGGAAAATTAAAAAAAGTTTATTAAACTTTAAAAACAAATAGTAAAAATATGTTTTATGATAAATGCTAATGTACATTAATTTTATATATTTATTTTAAATGTGGAACATGATTTAATTTTTTACTGTACTATAAATTTTGAATCGAATAATGAATATAAGTATATTAAATTACACTAGTTGCATAAAAAAAAGAAAAAAATCCCATCTAAATTAAAACATTTCTATTTATATGTTATGCATTCATATGTACAAAACATTAAATATGGAATTAATTTAAACTAATTGTATAAAGTTATATTCATTTGTAAAATATTTTTTTAAATAATTTATAATAAAATATAATTTATTTTTAATTCATATATCATTTTTAAATTACATATATATAGATATTCCAAAGTTGAAATAAATTAATATATTTCAGCTTTATTTCTCATATGGTTTGAGTTTGAGTCCCTGCCTCCATTATTTTCTACAGGAGGGTTTAGCAGTAGACGTGGCTGTCCACACATGGTGCTAGACTTACCCCAGGTTTGAGCAGGAGTACAATAATAACTGTGTTTCATCCTTTTTGGGCTGTAGTAACTTTAGAAGTGCAGTTTGTGAATAATAATGGGCTCAGTCCTTTGTGGATGGGTGTCTGTTCCTCCCCAAACTGCTCCAAGGTCATCCATAAACTTATCCTTGCTCCTACTTACACCCCTCTCATTTAGTAGCAAATATTCCCTGTTTTTCTATCACCCCCCTGGTCATTTTCACATTTACTACTAAGTGCCTGAGTACGATCTCGCTAGGAAAGCCCTCATACGACTCGGATCCGATGGGCTTTCCTAGCGAATTGTGCTCTGCGAGTCTGAGTGATCGAGTACGATGCACCTGTATGGTGACGGACTTGGTTTGCTTGGACTCCCATTGAACTCTATGGGAGCCTGTATACTGAATGCGTACACAGGCTCCCATAGCAAAAAGGGGTGGGGATAAGCATACACCCTGTGGTGGGCACCCCTTGGTACCTCCCACAATGTGCATGCATGGAAAGGGGGGCCCATGGGTGCCCTCACAGGACAGATTCGGAGGGCCCCGTTGGAAGGGGGGCTAGCTACAGCCCCCGAAGTCCGATTCCCACAGACGTTTTGTCTCGCTGAGACCAAGTCAACACGGCTGTCCGAATCGTGCATCGTACTCACTCGTTTGGAAGACGGTTCCATTGCACGGCAGTATTCGGCTGTGAACAAGTTGGACTGACAGGATCGGGTTCAGAAACGATTCGGTCGACACGGACAAAATCCTTGCATCGTACTTGGTCGTTTGGAACGGGGTACAATTCGATCAGAAAAATAGGCTCTGAATCGGATTTGCTCGTTCCGGAACCCGTCTGGAAGCCTTCCTAGCAAGATCGTACTCAGGCCCTAAGTAGTAAACTTACATGTGTTGGAAAAGATGGGGGAACTGGAGGTGGAGATTTACACTTGTAGGTTTGTGAATGGCATTTTGCAGTAAGTACAAAAGTAGGGAATAAGTAGTACTACTGTAGTCCTACTATAAGTACCACAAATTGCAGTTTGTGAATCAGGCCATCCACATATTCAGAAAATATGTAGTACTTATCACACTCACCACATGGTATCAGTATTTACAGGGTGTGGTAAACACCTCAGCATTCATCATGTGGCTTATATTCAGGACCTTCGAGTAAACATACAGCATTACAGTGAAAATACAAAAACGTAGGAAACCTCTGCATAATATTTCCAGTTTAAAGTATGTGCTCCGTAATACAAATTACTTTTATTGTGAAAAATAGAAGAAAATAAACTACTATGCTGACAGCTGTAGCATAAATCAAATTACCAACATATAAATAGGTGCAGCTTGTTTCAATTAAAGTTTGGCATCATGTCAAATGCAAAGCATGCATTTTTAATGTTATGCTTTCAAGTATGGGAATATATATCCATATGTCAACAATATTCATAAAGAGTTCAGATTAAAACTGTGAGTGAGGCAGTATGGCTCAGAGAAGAGGCAATTTCAGTCCCCTGAAAGAACTTGAGAACTCCCTAACAAGATGTGAGTATTATTAGACCTCTCTTAGCAGTGCCTAATTATTAAAAATAAATAAATAGGTCCCCTAACCTTTTAGCCAGATGTTTCTCCGCTGAATGCCAGTGTTGATAAATAAGAAGGATGTAGAGTTTAAATTCCAACTCATGCCTCCTTCATTCACTATCAAACACTTTCTGTCTCTTTGACCCACTCTTGAGGGATATTTTCATCCCTGTTTTCTCCTTCTCACACTTTTTTTAAATATCTTTCTCTTAATCTTCCTTCTCCTTTTTCAGCCTTTCACCTCTTGCACTGGGACATAGTCTGATGATAAAAAAATGTGCCTTGGTCCACAGAAATAAGTGTCAGTACTCACCACCTGGAATCACTTCCACAAATTGAGCATTTTAAAGCCAATGCTGCTGTGAGAAATTGGGTTGTTGGTTGAGGGGGCTTTGAGCCCTTCTCAAATAACAACCACCATCCTTGTCAAGGTGAACCACAAAAAAGTAACCAAATTAACCTGTGCTTCACCATCTGGTAGCTTGGCAGAAAAGCAGTCAGGTTTAACTTAGAGGCAAAGTGTAAGGTATCTATGCAGCACGCAAACAGTAATAAAGAGAAAACACAACACAAGGAAAATCCCACACCAATTGAGGATAATAGAGTAGAATATAATAAATAATTTGACACCAAAACAATAAAAATCCAATCAGTAGAACTGGGTATATGCAATTTTAAAGGTTTTGAAGATGCAAGAAGCTCCAATTGCAGTTATCTGGTTGCTTTTTGACCGGGTGTTAGTCACAAGTTGAGGCAAATCGTAATAGAGAGTGAGCCAGATATAGGATTGTGTTCAGTCCTCTGTTAAAAGTACCTTGTGTCCTGGACATCGAGATACGAAGTCCTGAGTCAGCCTGCGCTGTGTTGGTGTTAAGATTAAGAAGCCATCGATGGGAGCTGCCGTGTGAGGTTCTGTGTTGTGATGCAGCACGTTGGGTTGGTGCCAGTGAAGCCACCAAATAGGAGCCCCAATGTGGGCGTCAAGTTACGTCATGCTGCTCGAGTTCGAAGAAGCTGCTGATGCGGTGAGGACTTTCGTCAAGATGTGTTGAGCTGGGACAGATGTCGGCATCGAAATGCGTCGCATTGGGTTGGTGCTTCAAAACCCGATAAACAGAAGCTGTGATACCTAGTCCCTCATTGAGAGGTATCAAGTTGGATTGGTGGCTAGGAACATGTCCCTGTGGCTTGGATGAGGAGGTCAGCCGACTAACCTTTGGAGACACTCTGGTGGTTCTGGGTCCAAATAGGCAGGCTGGCTACAGAAGAGCAGTCCACAGTAGCAGAAGAGTCCTCGAGTGGCAAAACCGGCCTTGGGCAGCAACACATTCCTTGGTCGGCAGGGCAGACTTTACACAGCTGGGCAGTCCTTATTCTGTAGTATCCACAGGTCAAGGAGTGATCTGAGAGGGTCCACGTTTTATACCTGGTACCCACTTTAAAGTGGGAGAAGCTTATGGAGTTTCCCCTACAGAGTTGTCTGGACTTTCCTGCCTACCTGACCTGGTCCTTGTCTGTCTGGGGGCACAATAGGATAGTGTGAAGTCCTTTATGTGTGTGCTCTGCCAGTGCCTTTGAAATTCAAGGGTGGTAGGTAACAGCTCCGTCCCACTATCAAGCCAGACACGGCCCATCCAGCCAATACCTAGACCCTCCTTTGTGATATTGTCTAGGAGTAATACACAAAGGCCAACTGTCAACTATAACCTAGTCATGTGAACTACATACAGGCTGCAGGCACCAAATGGCTAGGACAAGAAAATGCCAACTTTCTAAAAGTGCCATTTTTAGAATTGTGATTTAAAATCCAACTTTATCATTAAAGAGGGTTTTAATTACAATTCCTCTGACACCAGACATGACTTACCTACCAGCTCCCACTTGAAAGTTAACACTTATTAAATGTAATAACCCCATGTTATCCTATAGAATAAGTAGGCCTTGCAATAGAAAAAAACAAATGTAGGTTTTATTTTACTAGCAGGACATGTAAAACTTAAAAGTACTTGTCCTACTTTTTAAATGCAATGCAGCCTGCCCCATGAGCTGTTTAGGGCGAACCCTAGGGGTGATATATGTATTAAAAAGAAAGGTTTAGTTCTGGTTGAAGGTTTATTTTTCCAGATCGAAATGGCAAGCTAAACTGTATACATAGGCTACAGTGGCAGGATGGCAGGCCGGGGACATTTTTGAAAGCCCACTTAACTGGGTGGCACCATAAGTCCTGCATTCTCAACAGTAGCGTTTAATGTACAGACCCTGGGTACATAAAGTAACACTTTATTAGGGACTTATAAGTAAATTAAATATTCTAATTGGGTGTAAGCCAATATTGTCATGTTTAGAGGAGAGGGAGCAAATGAAATTTAACACTAGTCGGCAGTGGTAAAGGGCTCAGAGTCCTAAGGCCATCAAAGGCAAGGTCGGAAAAAATGGAGAAGGACAGCAAAAAGATGGGAAGAAGACCACCCCAAGGCTGACAGGTCTAACACATGTCCCCCCAGCTGAAAGCGGGGATCACTACCCAACCCCTTGGGAGTTCTCATCGCTAAGTTAGAAGAAACTGGAGAGACCATTATCATTGGCATTATCTGACCAAGGATGGTGTTCCATTGTAATGTCCATTCCCTACAAAGAAATGGACCACCTCAACCCCGCATCTGCATGCGCCATCTGAGGGATCTGGAGTCTGTCTGAACCAGAGACTGAGTCCCAATCAGGTATGGTCTCAGCTTCTTCAGTGCCCAGACCACAGCAAAGACCTTCCTTTCAATTGCACTCCACCTCTGTTCCCGTGGAAGTAACCATCTACTAATGAAGGCTAAAGGTTGGTCTAAGCTCTCCCTATTTAACTGTGCTAGGACCGCCCCATACCATGCTCTGAAGTTCCTGTCTGCACTATGAACTCCTTAGAGATGTCAGGAGCCTTGAGTGTTGGTGTTGTACACATGGCCTCCTTGAGTGTATCAGAAGCTTCCTTGCAGTCCTCTGTCCAGATCACCTGTCTGGGCTGCTTCTGTTAAGGGGGGGCAGCAATGGTGCCATGCACCTTAACAAACCTTCGATTGTATCCTGTGGGGCCCAGGAAAGTCCTCACTTTAGTCTGTGTTTTAGGGGATTGCCAGGTCACAATAGTCTCCATTTTGGCCTGGAAGGACTGCACCTTTCCCCCGCTCATCATGTGGCCAAGATACCCCACGGAACCCTGCCCTATCTGGCACTTACTAGGCTTGATAGTCAGGCTTGCCTGCTGCAGGGCCTGAAGCACCTCCTGGAGGTGGTACAGGTGTTCCTGCTGGAGCAGTAAACATTATGTTGTTCATGTAGACTGCACAGGAAGGCCTCCTTCCCCACTAGGACCCTGTTGATCAACCTCTTAAAGGTGACTGGAGAATTCTTAAAACCAAAGGGCATCACCCGACACTGGAAGTGGCTCTCTGTGGTTGAGAATGCAGACCTCTCTTTTGCCCAGTTCCCTGATGAGGTGAAAGATACTCAGGAACTTGGCAGTGCCCAGCTTGTCTATAAGCTCATCAGCTCAGGGGATAGGGTGTGTGCCAGTCTTTGTGACAGAATTGAGACACATATTGTTCACACAGAACCTAACTTCTAGAATGGTGCCCCTAATACCAGCATCTTCGAGTCATTGTCGTTGATATTGGCCCTCACCTTGTATCACAACCTGTAAATCTGTCTCCAGTTTCTATGTCATGGACGCACAGGTATGGGAAAGAGAACAGAAAGCTGAGCTGCCCCAGTAACTGAAGACAGTCACTCTGGGATTCTGGGTTCAGAGTAGGGAAGAGGTTGACACCCTCCACTGACCCATCATGTTCCTGGGCAGACAGGAGGACAGGGAAAGGCTCGCACTCCTCATCCACTCCCTCAACTGCCACTAGGAGCATGCTCATTTCAGACCTCTCAAAGTGTGGTTTGAAGCAGTTCATGTGGAGCACCCTTAAGAGATTTCTGGGGTCAGGAGTTCCACCTAGTTAATGGACTCCCCCTTCCCCTCCTTCACCTCATATGAGCCTGTCCAGCGATCCTGGAGAGCTCTAGGCTCCACAGGCTCTATAACAAACACTTTCTGGCCAGGCTGAAACTACCTGAGTGGCCTTCTGGTCATACTAGAGGCTCATGTTTTCTTGACTGGCCTCAAGAATGCTTTTCGCCTTTTTCCAGAAACAAAGTATCTGGTTGCGGAGGTTTAGCCTGCAGCTGATCACATCATGGGGGGTTTCCTGGGAACTAGCTCCCACCCCTCTCTCCAAGGCTAAGTGGTCCCCTAAAATGTTGGCCATGGGGACGCTCAAATGTGCTAAACCTCACACCCTTTGTTGGCACCTCCCTGTACGCAAAGAAAAGGCATGGAAGGAGGACATCCACTAACTCCTCATGGGCTAATTTAGGCCCATTATTATGCCCTTAAAGGTGTTGATGAATCTCTTCACAATACCATTGGTTTGGGGGTGATAGGTTGTGGGGAACTTATAGGTTACACCACATTCATCCAGCATGGACTTCATGCATGCTAACATGAAGTTAGTGCCTCTGTCAAGCCTTACCTATTTGAGGAATCCAACACAGATAAAAATCTCCATAAGGGCCCAGACCACCGCAGGTGCAGTCGCCGACCTCAGAGGGATGGCTTCTGGGTAGCGAGTGGTGTGTTACACTTCTTGGCAGCAGTCTGGGCCATTGTTCCAGGCTCCAGATGCCCTTGACTCCCTTCTTGGGCAGCCATGGCCCTTGCGGTCATACAGACCCATTCAGATAATCCCAACATCTCCAAGTGTGACTTGAGCTCTACCGCCCTCCAGATAGTATTTTCCAGGGTGTTATCCATCACACAATCTACATTCATGGCAGGGTTCACACACAGCTACTTTTAGAGAACCTGAGATCCCCCAACTCAAATGGAACCATAGCTATCTGTAGGTGACTCTCACAATTGTTAGCAACTATGACTTAGTGGAATGTGTGAGGGAGGAACTGCTCTGAGGACACCAGCTGACACTTCACAGTAGTCATGCTGGCTCCTGTATCATTCAGAGCCTGCGCGCATTGCCCACTGATGGTGACCCACTGCCGATACTTAGAAGTATTGGCCGGCCTATGTGCTTTTAGCACCATCTCCTTATCCCCCAGGGAAATTAGGGTCACCTCTCTCTGCTCCCCAAAGCTAACTGGCACTACCTCCTCCCGAGCTCTACACTCACCAGCCCAAGTGTCTGCCCACTGGTGGGGGGCTGTGACCTCTTGGTACATTTGGAATCTGCCATGGAGTGCCCATACTTGTAGCTCTATGTTCATTGGGGCACAACCTTCCTGTCTGCTTGTCAACAAATCCCTTCTTCTTAGACTTAGACTGGGACTGGTTACCACTACTCCATTGGGGATTATTTTAGGGGCCTTTAGAAAACCCTTTATTTTTAGTGTATCTCACCCCTCTTTCTTCTGGGGGACCCCTGACCACTCTTGTTGGAGTCCCCCCAGATACCTTTTTGGACACTCTGGTGCTGGCCCAGAGGTCCACATCCTCATCAGGTTTCCTGGGGGTCAGTCAACTTGCTGTTGACTAGGTGCTGATGATGCTCTGGAAAACAAATACTACAGAATGGGCTCTCTCAAAACTAGATTGTGCAACCCATAATCATTAACTTTGCCACACTGCACCCAACTTTTCAGTGCCTTGCTGGAGTAGTACACAAAATCTACTCAGGGCTGGTTGAGGAGATTGTGGCTGTTTCTGAACCTTTTCTGGTAATTGTGAGGGGTCAGCCCAAATTTAGCTATCAAGATGGCTTTGATGAGAGAGTTTTTGGTATGGTCTCCAACCCTTAAAGTAAGAAGGGTGTCCTGCCTCACTGTAGGCATGTGCCTCCACAAACCACACCCCCAGCACTGTTCTGGTATCTTCTGGTATCTTGTGAACCCTGAGGTCACCTCATAGGCAGAAAACTACTTGTCAGTGCCATCTCCTGACACATAATTGGGCACCAAATCCTTGGGGATGTGGACATTTAGGTTGCCTTGCGACACTGCAGGTATGCTGCCACCAATGTTGCTAGGTTCTGCCTATCTTGCTTCCAGTTCCAGCTCCTTGCAGCACCTTTCATGATCAAATGCTTCAAAGCTAGTTTCTCCTCCATGGCCAACTTCTTTGCCTCCATCCTGAGTCTGGCCATCTCCAGCCTGAACTCTCTCTCCACCCCCCTCACCATCAGCTCCTCTGGGGACAGGATGCGGGAAGATACACTGCTCCCTGCCCTGGCATGAAGCTTCAAATGATGGGTCAAGTCAACCCCATAAGCAGGCTGTTGCCCTCAGGACTGAGATCAAAGTCCTCTCCTTGCCTGTCCATCTTCTGATCTCCTTCAGTTGCTGTAGCGAGTGACTGGTGGACTTTGGAGGAAATTATCCGAAAAGGGCCCCCCGGGTTATCTACTACCACCTAATCGCCTTCCAACAAATGAAGAGTCGGGCAGACAGTAGAGAATACAAGCAGTTATTTATTAGTAATACTCCGCAGAGGAGTCTAATCTGACCTGCACCCTAAGATGTCTGCCAAGGGACTAGCCCCCCAACAGTCTGTAATGCATAACCATTCCTCCCAAGAACCGCCAGCCACGCCTACAGTGGAAAGTTACAGGCTTGGGATGAACATGAACAAAGGAGGCACAGAAGGATGGGCTACCACCAGCCAGATGGGTGCACACTATCACAGTCTCAAGGTTGCCGTGCTGGGTCTCAGCGTCTCCTAACGAGGGAGCAGAGCTACACACACAGATTGGTATGCGAAGGCAGAATGGCCTATTCATTAATAAGTCAGAAGGCAACCTTGAACAGAAAAGAAAATAATAACTAAATACAGTGTTCGGCTGAGGCAAGCAAGATGAACAACAGGGCCTAGTTCAGACACAGCCTAATGCGGACTGCTAAATACAAAATGGAGTCACACTTGTTAACTGAAACTTCCACATTGCACGGATAACTCAGTGGCTTGCATAACGTGGATACAAATGGTGTCTAATTTAGCTGCACACTGCTAACGTAATATAACACGGAACAGGTGTATAACGAGAATGGGATTTTCAAGCCTAACAACTTCTGCCAGGCCCTTAGCGCTTTTTTCAATTCCACCTTCCTGGTGGTGCTCTTGGTTGGAAGTCCCATCTCTTTACAGAAACCTTTGAACTGGGACACAGTGTGGGATTCCATGTGTGCCATCTCAAACTCCATGCTTGAAGATGTGGATTCAGGCACAACAGACAAAGAGAAAAAATTGGAAGAATCAAAAAGGCCAATCAGAGAGAATTAAATTCAAATTGGTCTTAGATTATTTACGTAGTGTAGTAGTGTAACACAAGATTACTGTAAGGTGCTGCACAAACACAAGTCCAAATCCTCACCGCTGATAAGCTGTGTAAGAAATTGGGATATTGGTTGAATGAGGTGTGAGCCATGGTCAAGCAGCAACTACAATCCCTGTCTGGATAGAACACAGCAAGCCCAAATTAACCTGTGCTCAACCCCTTGGTAGCTTGGTATCGAGCGGTCAGGCTTGACTTAGAGGCAATGTGTAAAGCTTTTGTACAACACGTCAAAGAGTAACACAGTAAAAACAGACCACATAAGAAGCCCATAACATTGTTAGAACAATAGACTAGATTGTGATAAATTCAAGACCAAAATGACAAAGATCCAATTAGTAGAACAGAAGATTTTAAATTTGAATATTTTTATGAAAAATATTGCCAAGAGGCGTAAAGCACCAACTGTGGCTCTCTGGTTGTGCCAGACCAGGTCAAAGTCACAAGTTCAGGCTCACTGCAATGGAGCATGTACCGGCTTCAGGACCCCAGTGTGTCCTGCTGAACGGAGTACCATAAATTTGGGGTTGTGGAGCATTGTGTAGATCTGCACCGAAGATGCATCATGCAGCCGAAGCGATGCGTTAGTTCTGAGATGCGGATAGGCTGCAGTGCAAGGTTCTATTGCATTAACTTTGAAGATCCAATCAACAGGGCTTGTGATGTGAAGTCCAGCAGCTCACAGTTGGCGTGATGCGTCAGTTCCAAAGAGCTTCAACAGTTTCCAGCGTCAAGGCTGCCATCAATGAGAGGTATGAGAACCTGCACCAAGGATGCGTTGCACTGCAGTGGTTCTCAAGACGATGTGGGTTACAGCAGTGATGCAAATATTTGCAATATGTCCAATTCACACAGCAGCAGAGATGCCTTAGTTCTGCTCGGGGTTGAACTGCGCAGCAGAGGAGATGCATCTGTTCTGCGACATCCAAAGAGACGGGCAAAGCACCTTAAGCCCACTTCCAAGGATCCAGGACTGGGGTGGAACCATTTGGCAGAGTAGACTCGCAGATGGCAGAGTCTAGATGCAGATGCAAGGTTGTTGGAAGCCTGTTATGTCCCTGCTGCTTCAGATCATGAGGTCAGCCAACTAGACCATGGGGTCACTCTGGGTTTGGGTTCAAGAGAGGCAGGTCCAGTCCTTGTCACCCAGGCTGGAGGGAAGCAGGGCAGCACAGAAAAGCAGGAGTCCTGCAGTGTGGCAGTCCTGCAGCAGCACATCAGTCCTTCTTCCTGGCAGAGTATAGACAGGTCCAGAAGTGTACTGAACTGGTGGTGTCTGAGATCTATCTTTTATACCCTGATGCCCTAGTTCTGGAACGTGGAAGGAGCTTCTGGACAATGTCTTTGAAGTGCCTGGATTTTCCTACATCCCCTTCTCTGGCTCCAACCTAGCTAAAGTGATAAACCAGGGTGGGTAATCCCTTTGTGTGATGAAAGGACACAGGCTATTCAAGTGTAAGTGGGACTGTGCCCAGCTCCTCCCTCCCATCCTGCCAGTAATGGCCGATTCATACCTAAGCTCCAATTGTGTGTGGCTATATTGGAGTAATTCACATAGCCCAACTGCCAACTACAGCCAGTCATGTGACCTAGGCATGCTGCAGGCACCAAATCGCTAAGAAAAGAAAATGCCATATTCCTTAAAGTGGAATTTCCAGAATTGTAATTTAAATCCTACTTCATCATAAATTATGATTTCAAATTAGGATTACAGAGACACCAAACATGAACCTGTTATCTCTTCCCATTTGGAAATTATATTTCTAAAAATTTTTAAGCAACTCCAATGTTATCCTATGAGAGATAGACCTTGCAGCGGTGAAAAATGTATTTTAAAGTTTTTCACTACCAAGACATGTAAAGCTTATAAGTACACTTCCTACTTTTAAATACATTGTACCATGCCCTTTGGGCTGTCCAGGATCTTCCTTAAGGGTGACCTATACTTATTCAAGAGGGAGGTTTGGGACTGGCAAAATGTTTATTTTGCTAGGCTGAAATGACAGTTTAGCACACAGACTCTGTAATGTCATTCCTGCGACATGTTTTAAGTGCTACTTAAGTGGGTGGCACAATCAGTGCTGCAGGCCCACTAGTAGCATTTAATTGCACATAGTACCGCATTACTAGGGACTTCTAAGTAAATAAATATGCCAATGAGGTATAAGCCAATATTACCATGTTTTGAGAAGAGAGCTTAGGGACTTTAGCACTGGTTAGTAGTGGTAAAGAGCTCAGAGTTATAAGCCCAGCAAAAACGAGGTCAGAAGAAATGGAGGAGGATGCAAAACGTTGGGAGGAAGACCACCCCAAGGCTGACATGTCTAACAGTACCACACTACTACTATCACTATAATTAAATCTATCACCACCATTATCATTGTTATCATTAACAATACCGCCATTGCCATTGGCACCTTTAGTATTACCACCAACATTAACACCATTACTACCACCACTTTTACCACCATTAGCTTTACGGTCACCACAATTACTACCATCACCATTACCATTGGAACCATCACAATTACAACCATTATTACCATCACAATCATTACCAATACCACTACCAATATCACCATTAACAGCACAACTATTACCACGAATACCTACATCATTACCACCAACATTACAACCAACATTTATTACACCATCATTAAATTAGAACCACCACCATATTTCCATTTCCATTGTGATCACCATTACACCACCACCATTACTAGTATCTACATTAATGCCAACACCACCACCGCCACTATTACCTATACAATTACCATCACAACCTTACCATCACCATTCCACTTACCACCAATACTCCCTCCATTATCACCACCATCACCATTATTGCCACCATCATGAACACCATTCCTACCATCATAACCATTACTACTAATACCACTACCACCATTTATATTACCACCAACAACATTACCATAACTGACTACACTGTGATCAATAAAACCACCATTAGCACAATCAACTATTACCACTAGAACCACTATTAGCATGCTCACTATTAGCACCACCACGTTTATCAGTACAATCAGGTTGTTTGTTTGCTAACTGGCATGATTAATGTGTGGGATGGCTGGAGTCACTGATGTTCATAACTACTGCATTGGACATTGAAGCTTAACAGAGACTTTAGAGGTTCAATACTGCTTGGGGACTTGTTGGAGACATGCAAAACACCTCCACATCATGTGCAACTGGAAATATATGAATGTCATGGGACATCTCATTGGAAACTATCTGTTGATACATCCCGGTATTATAAGTAAAGATCCAAATTGCTTTTACTACTGCTTTTGCAGTGATAACCTCCTCCAATCACCACCTCCTCGTGCTTTGCCTGCGTTCATTCTTTATTCATCGAATCTTTGTCTTCACTGCCCCTTCTTTCGCACAATCTATAAACTCAATCACTTTGCTAACCAATGTCTTTACCCTCAAACAATGCAATTTCTCACATCCTATTCTCCTCACTGCTCCAAACCCTTGCTTCCCAAAAACTTCTCTCACCCTTTCATCCATGTATTCACTCACCCATTCATCAAGCCATGCACCCACACATCCATCCATAGTTGCTATTACTGGAAGTTTTCCATCAAAGCACCCATTTTTGTATCCAGGTGCCCAATGAATCACTTACTTGTCCAGCTATTACACACACTCATTTATCCATTAATCATACCACAGTATGTATCGTATTCATCCACTCACTAATCCACACCAACACACAAGTAAAATTGATGATCACTTTCCCATAAAGGCCAGACCTGTTGACTTTGTAAATACTTGTTTTTGGTTCATAAGTCCATCACCGTGAGATGTATGTGCATTACACATTCCTTTCTGAAATCTTGACCCCTGCTTTTCCCTTGTTTAGGTATGTATGACTACAGCTGGGACAGAATGAAAAGCTCCTCCCTCTCTGCATTATGTCTTGTTGTCTGCTTCTGGTTGTGCCTGAACCGCTTGGTTTGATGGACTTCATTTGTTTGCTCTAAAGAGTTGTGTTCTCCAGAGTAGCACTAGGTAAATTATATTTTGGCCTTTTGATCAGGGCTTCTTTAGTGCAGAGCACACAGGACAGTCAGATTCATCTGTAGCATCTGAACATATGGAATTATGGATGAGTAACAGTACCCGATTTTTTTAACTAAGGGGCTCTGAGTGACATCAAATAGACAATATGAGCGAAGAATGATTCACTTTTTACCCATTTTATGTTACGTCTGGCCCCCAAAATCATATTCCCCTCCTTTCAAGTGCTACATAGTTGCAGAGGAGTAATAGGGGAACTATTCATAACATGGCTTCTGTTATGTATCCCTGTCCCAAAAGTTTAAAAAAGTACCTTTCTTACCATCCTTAACTAAAACCCCAGCCCCTTCCCTGCCGTCCTTCCCCCTCATGTAGCTGTGCTTTCTACTTGCAGTCAAAGCAGACAAGCAGAGCTGCGCTGCTATGCCCCCAGAGAGCCCTTTCAGCCTGGCATGGAAGGCCTTCAGGGCAGCACAACAGTGGGTAACCAGTTTGCTGTTGCTACATCACAGCAGTGAGTTATCAGATTTAGAAACTGAAATACACAATAGAGGCTCTCTATGAGAGCAATGCATAACATAATTTTAACCTTGGTCTCATTTTTATTGATACAGTGAAATAAAGTGCAACAAAGAGAGATGATTTGAACACCTGTTGATGCAATGTGGTGGCTTGCAGGCCTTTAGTTTGAACCTCAGCAAGGCTGACTCAGCCTTTCATCCTTCCGAAGTCTGTAAAGTGGGTAACATTTAAATTATTGTAACACCTTAATATCAGTAGTAATGGAGAAATGTGGCCACATCTGCTTTCTGCAAAAATATGTCTAAACTAGAGTGAATATATAAAAGGTTGGTTTCTTCAAATAACTGACACACATTCGGATTTTTATCATGCCAGTGATTTATTTATTATTTATTTAAAAGTGTATTCAATGTTAATGACGTAACACATACAAAAGTACAATCACATTGCTCTTACTGCACTCTGGCCATCTTCATATCACACCATTCATTATACATCATATTATATTCATGCAGGTGAACAGGGAGGAGCAGGGATAGCTCGCCCATCCAGGAGTTTGTCAGGCGAGTTTTCACATTGATCTGTCAGCAGGTAGGCTGTAAAGGGGGCCCACATTTCTTTAGGTGTAGATGGTACTGAACGTTCCTCTGCATATTAGGTCAGCTGATCACTATAGTATGTAATATCTAAGCCTGGGCAAAGCACTACGCTACGCTCGTGTAGTTTGCGAAGTTCGCGCTACTTCGCACTACGCAAACTGCACGTAGCACAGTGCGAACACGCGTAGCGTAGTGTTGCGTAGTGCTGCAGTCATTTTTTGCTTGCTCGCGGTTCTCAACGTCAAGTTGGCGACCGCGAGCAAGCAAAATTACATCCCGGCGAGACTTTTTTCTTGTTCGCGATCAGCAACATCAAGTTGGCGATCGCGAGCATGGAAAATAAACTTCCCGTCGAGATTCCCAACTAGAGGAGGTCAGGTTTCTCATTGCGAGTGGTCGCGTATGCTCGCAACCGCTCGCGATGAGAAACTACCAGTTTGCGTTGAGAAAGCTGCCGCTCGAGTAAAAATCTACTTGAGCAGCAGAAAACTACAGCTCGCACTGTGCAAGATGCCATTTTCAATGATTGCACAGTGCCGGTTGCTTGTCCGCACTGTGCAATCATTGAAAACGACATCTTGCACAGTGCGAACAAGGTACTACGCAGTTCGCGAAGTGCTACGCGTAGCTCGCGTAGTGCGAACTGCACTTTGCGTAGCTTCGCGAAGTGCTACTTCGCGAACTACGCCCAGGGTTAGTAATATCCCTTAACCATTGTTGAACCGCCCCAGTTTTGGGCCACTTTCCTTTTTGCTAACAGGAGTGCAATCACCACTAGTCTCCAACTCTGTGGTTTTATGTGTCCAACAAGTCCCAGCAAGCACATATGCGGAGTACATATCACCGTTTCCAGCGCCATATCAGATATTGACCGGGTGACCTGTGCCCAAAATTCTTGAACCTTCTCACAATACCATGCCAAGTGTATAAAGTCCGCATCTGGCATGGTACATCTCTTATAGTCAGCAGACACTCTCAGACCATATCTATGCAACTGCATCGGGGTATAATACAGGTGTTATATATATTTAAAATGTATGATGGGCAAATTGCCGTTAGCTGTTAGGTGTCTTGTTAAAGCGCAGCAGTATTCCCATTCCTTCCCTGTAATTAGAATGTCCAGTACACCATTTCACTTCTCCATTCCTCTACTATGTTGTGGGGCAGTGTCTGCCTGCATCGCATTATATAATCGGTTGACTAATTTTGTGCACGATGAGCCGCCGATCATGACCTGTAGCAGTTTCAATGTTGGCGGTGCAGCTGGGTGTAGTGAGTTTAAGGTTTTGAAGGCCTCCTTCAATTAGTGATATGTAAATACCATAAGAGGAGTACTAGTTGTTCATGCCTGAATAGCCTCCAGGGTGATGACTGTACCTTTCGGATGTGCATCCCCCCATAGTGACAATTCCTATATCTGCCAGGATAGAGAGCGCTTTAGGTTCTTGCGAAACAGAAATGTCAGGGTGGTGTGCTAGTGGTAGTGCATGGGCATACAGTGGTAATTTCCCCGCCCGGGACGCTAGCATCTACCAGGCTTTAATAGTATATTCGATTGTGCTAATTTCCACTCTTGGACTTAATGATTATATACGTGGTAACAGAGCTGTAAGTCTTGCTGGATGTGCACCATCTGCTTCTACTGCTATACGGGAGATGAAAGGGCGGGGGGGTAATACCAATAGTGTGTGAAATGCACCTGTGCACATAGGTAATACAAGAACAAGTAGAAGTCAGGAGCCCCAAACCCCCCTGTTCGTATGGTCTGGTAAGTACATCCCTTCGACACCGAGGTTGTTTCTCCACCCATACCAATCTAAAAACATTGGATCGCAGCGTAGCGAAGTATGCTTGTGTCAGGATGAGGGGAACAAAAGTGAATAAATAAAGAAATCTAGGGAGGACTACCATTTTTATAACTGCCACCCTGTCGGCCAGTGACAGAGGTAGTTTAATCCATCTCTCTACGTGTTCCTCTAATTTTACTAACGTGCGGCCATAGTTCTCTCTGAGAACAATTTCAGGATCTTTATGAATCCATACATCCAGGTACTTGACTGGCTCAACGCTCCATTCGAGCTGGAAATCCAGGTCATTTGGCACCGTTCTGGTTGTCTGGGTGAATATAGTAGGCCTGGGCGAAGGACTACGCTACGCTCGCGTAGTTTGCGAAGTTCGTGCTACTTCGCACTACGCGAACTGCACGTAGCACAGTGCGAACACGCGTAGCGTAGTGTTACGTAGTGCTGCGGTCATTTTTTGCTTGCTCGCGGTCCTCAACGTCAAGTTGGCGACCGCGAGCAAGCAAAATGACATCCCGGCGAGACTTTTTCCTTGTTCGCGATCGCGAGCATGGAAAATAAACCTCCCAGCGAGATTCCCAATGCGAGGAGGTCAGGTTTCTCATTGAGAGGGGTCGCGTATGCGCGCGACCGCTCGCGATGAGAAACTACCAGTTCGCGTTGAGAAAGCTGCCGCTCGAGTAAAAATCTACTTGAGCAGCAGAAAACTACAGCTCGCACTGTGCAAGATGCCATTTTCAATGATTGCACAGTGCCGGTTGCTTGTCCGCACTGTGCAATCATTGAAAACAACATCTTGCACAGTGCGAACATGTTACTACGCAGTTCGCGAAGTGCTACGCGTAGCTCGCGTAGTGCGAACTTCACTTTGCGTAGCTTCGCGAAGTGCTACTTCGCGAACTACGCCCACCCTTAGAATATAGTTGATTTGTCTCCGTTAATTCTAAGATCAGAGAGCCGTTCATATGTAATATATTTCCTTATCAAGAGGTTTAGCTGCTCTTCCGGGTTAGGAACATATAGCACCATGTCGTCCGCATACAATGATATGGTGAGAGGCCGATGCCGAAACCTCAATGCTGCATCCGCATGCTTCAGGCCCATTCTACAGGCAAAGGGCTCCAACACTAGTGCAAAAAGTAATGGGGATACTGGACAGCCCTGTCGCATTCTTCTGCATATAGGGATCAGTGAGGAGTGACTAATATTGACCTGCACTGTAGCTACCATTGCTGTATACAGTAATCTTATCCATTGCGTAAATACCTGCGGCATCCCCATGCGATGCAGCATGTAAAACATAAACTTCCTTTTATGTGAGACAAGGAAAACAAGACTGTCCCAGAGAGAATGTGGCACCATTCTCCCCCACCAGACCCAGGTACCTGCAGCACCAAAAACAGTTTCACAGCAGCGCAAAGAATGCCTAAAAACGGTGAGAAGAGTGTTGTGTATGCCCCTAGCAACTATCTGCTGCCTCCACAAGGAAAGGCGAGAAGGCATACAGGGAGCCAGCAAAGGGCACCCTTCAAGAGACAATGCCAAGAAGGCATAGAGATGATGCACCGCTGCATGAAAGGGGCAGCACCAGATGGCCGATCAGCACCGCAGGGCCACCGGTGGCCTATCAAGGAGGTTGTCACATGGAGAACCATCACTGCCAAGTTGGCATGAACCAAGGCAGGACCCAGTGCCTCGACAGAGCAGCATTGAGGCGCAAACACTGCACCCTCAAGCAAAGAAGAGGCAGAAGGGAGATTGCCTGTGGCCTCAGAAGCGAAGCACCAAGGAGCTCCCAGAGGAGGATCCCTGTATGGTCCAAACTCAGGAAGGAGACCATATTCACTCTAACTGCACCAGCACCGCCCGCAGTGGACCAAAGTATGCACAGAGAGTGTCCACCCCAACATTGCCTCAAGACGAAGTCACCAGTGGCCCAAGACAGGCAAGAGGAGAGTTGCACTCTCCAAGTGGCAAGCTGCCACTGTAGCATGTGCACTGAAGACACACGACACATGGCCGGGTGCCACATCACACTGCAAACAAGAAGGAGCATGTCACATGAGATGACCGGCCTTGCCCAGTTTGCCTGAACAGAGGCAGGAGTAAGTGCCACAACAGCGCAGGCTTTAGACACAAACACTGTGCCCTTGAGAGAAGAAGATTGAAGAAGGTGATCCTCCATTAAGGTAGTGGAGCACTGAGAAGACCCCTGAGGAAGGGCTCGTACTGGCAAGAGATCCGTGCAAAGAAGAGCCATGTTCTACCAACAGGACAGACCTGCAACGCAACAGGTCCATAGCAAAGAAAAGACACAGACCGAATAACCAGACGTGACCAGCAAATGTCCATGTGCAGTGAACATGAGACAAGTGTCATGATGCCACACCATTGCAAGGGACCTGGTCTGGAAGAGAGAAGAGAGACAGAAGTCTCGCCCGCATGGTCGAGAGACCATTGAATGTTGATAGGCCCTGTTTGCCTGTTTGGAAGATGGTGCATGCCACTGCACCCAGAAGAAGAACTGAAAAGAAGAGTGAAAATCCCGTCACAATGAAGAACACAGGTGCGCTGGGAAAACAAAAAAACAAGAGGAGAAGAACGAAGACTCGTACCATGGCAATCCAAGAGTGCATCTGCAGACACAAGATAGCCCCCAATGCGCAACAACGTCCCTGGAGACAACTCAATTGGAGAACCAAAAATAAGCCGCAGCAAGTGCGAACTGCGTCTCTCCCAACCGCTTTCCAGTGCTACGCTTAGCTCCCAAGCAACAGCCGTCTAAGTCGGATGGCATCCCTGCGCACTACAGCAGATGCCATGGGTGAAGAACAGCCTTAGCAATGACACTGGGTTACGTAGTCGCAAAGTCCCCCCAGTCATCCTCACTGCAGGTGAATCATCACCACCTGTCATCCAGGTCCAAGGGCAACCACAACATCACTGCCATATACATCACCTGATCACCGACAGAGCACACAGGTCCATCCCGTAGTGTGTAAGTGGACACTGATTCATCGGACAGGCTACCAAGGGATCCGGACTCCATTGACACATCGTTTGTGCCCAGCAGTAGCTGGTTAAACTATGGACATCTGCTGAGATGCCCAGGTGCTCCCAGCTGCACTTGCCCACCACTGTCCTACGGACTGCTTCTCAAGACCAAGAGGCTGAGTGGTGTCGTATGTCTATATTTAATTTCCACAGGCTGGATTTTGTTTTGGTTTAATAAAATTTGGGAGGAATGTAGTGTTGTGCTGGATACGTTCTTGTGTCTCAGGTGACCATTGTATTGCCAGCCACTCCCTTAACCCCTTGTATGCCCATGACGAGCTGGACTCGTCATGGAGCACAGTCGCGCTGTGCCCATGACGAGTCCAGCTCGTCATGAGGCATACCCTAGGGAATCCCTCTGGTGCCCACACCTTTGTGCAAAAATAGCCTCGGGAGCTGGGGAAGAGCTTTCCCAGCTCCCGAGGCCCCCCCCTTTCACTGTAATGACGATCGGCGTGCACGTCGCGCCGACGTCATTACAGTGAAAGTGAAACTGAAATGAGCCAAGAGGCTCATTCCAGTTTCTCTTTCTACGTGCTCAGGGGGCTATCTCAGCCCCCTGAGCACGTAGAAAGACGGGAGAGGTATCATGGGTGGGGGCTGCCCGCAATGGGCAAGCCAATGCCCCCAAACACCTGCCACCATTACAGCCTTTCTGCCCCCCCTGGGGGGCAGATGGGGCATCGGCCCCCAATCTGCCCCCCCCGGGGGGGCAAAAAGCCTACTAGACCCCAGGGAAGTGTTTTAGCAATAAAAATAGGGGTGGGGGCTTCCCAAAACGGGCAGGCCCATGCCCCCACCCCACCCCCCAATTATCACAGTCTTTCTGCCCCTCCGGGGGGCAGATGGGGCATTGGCCCTTAATCTGCCCCTCCGGGGGGTCAGAAAGCCCACAAAACACCAGGGATTAGTTTTCAGTTTTTTTTAGGGTGGGGGCTGCCCGCAATGGGCAAGCCAATGCCCCCACCCACCTGCCACCATTACAGCCTTTCTGCCCCCCCGGGGGGGCAAAAAGCCCACTAGACACCAGGGAATTGTAAAACAAAAAAAAAAAAATAGGGGTGGGGGCTGCCCAAAACGGGCAGGCCCATGCCCCCACCCCACCCCCCAATTATCACAGTCTTTCTTCCCCCCGGGGGGCAGATGGGGCATTGGCCCCTAATCTGCCCCTTCGGGGGGGCAGAAAGCCCACTATACACCAGGGATTTTTTTCAGTTTGTTTTAGGGTGGGGGCTGCCCGAAACAGGCCCTCCAATGCCCCCACCCACCCGCCACCATTACCCCCGGGTGTCTAGTTTTCAGAAATGTGTGGGTTTGGTAGGTTCCCCTAGGTGGCCGCCGAGCACCGGCCAAAAACCCAGGTGCCCCCCTTGCAAAACCAGGTCATTTTGAGGTAGGCAATTTTCATGTCGCCTCAATACGTTTTGGGGCCTTGCCTGTCGCGGGTACTTGGGCCTCCCACACGGGTGAGGCACCGTTTTTATCGGGAGACCCGGGGGAACGCTGGGTGGTAGGAAATTTGTGTCAGCCCGATGATGCCTCAACTTTCCCACACAAAAATGTGTGAAAAAGGGGATTTTTTCAGCTACATTTGAGGGTTGCAGGGCATTCTGGGTAAGGAAATGTTGGGGGATCCACGCAAGCCATACCTCCCTGGAATCCCCCGGGTGTCTAGTTTTTAGAAATGTGTGGGTTTGGTATGTTCCCCTAGGTGGCCGCCGAGCACCGGCCAAAAACCCAGGTGACCCCCCTTGCAAAACCAGGTCGTTTTGAGGTAGGCAATTTTCCTCTCGCCTCAATAAGTTTTGGGGCCTTGCCTGTCGCGGGTACTTGGGCCTCCCACATGAGTGAGGCACTGTTTTTAGCGGGAGACCCGGGGGAATGCTGGGTGGTAGGAAATTTGTGTCAGCCCGGTGATGCCTCAACTTTCCCACACAAAAATATGTGAAAAAGGTGATTTTTTCAGCTAAATTTGAGGTTTGGAGGGCATTCTGGGTAAGGAAACGTTGGGGGATCCACGCAAGCTATACCTCCCTGGAATTCCCCGGGTGTCTAGTTTTCAGAAATGTGTGGGTTTGGTAGGTTCCCCTAGGTGGCCGCCGAGCACCGGCCAAAAACCCAGGTGCCCCCCTTTCAAAACCAGGTCATTTTGAGGTAGGCAATTTTCATGTCGCCTCAATACGTTTTGGGGCCTTGCCTGTCGCGGGTGCTTGGGCCTCCCACACGGGTGAGGCACCGTTTTTATCAGGAGACCCGGGGGAACGCTGGGTGGTGGGAAATTTGAGTGAGCCCGGTGATGCCACAACTTTCCCACTCAAAAATGTGTGAAAAATTTTATTTTTTAAGCTAAAATTGAGGTTTGCAGGGGATTCTGGGTAAGGAAACGTTGGGGGATCCATGCAAGCCATGCCTCCCTGGAAGCACACGGGTGTCTAGTTTTCAAAAAGGTATAGGATTGCTAGGTTACCCAAGGTGCCCGCAGAGCTAGGGTTCAAAAACTACAGCCAGACATTTTGCCAAAAAAGGGTCATTTTTCACTGCGAAATTGAGGTGTGACCACGTTGTGTTTTGCGCCGTTTCCTGTTGCGGGCACTAGGCCGACCCACACAAGTGAGGTACCGTTTTTCTCGTAAGACTTTGGGGAACGCGGGGTGAGTGGACATTTGTGGATCCACGCAGATTCCGGAACTTTCCACCACAGAAATGTGGGGAAAATGTGTTTTTTTTTGTAAATGTTTTAGGTTTGCAAGAGATTCTGGGTAACAGACCGTGGTAGGAGGCAGTCAAATCACCCCATCCTGGATTCCCCTGGGTGTCTAGTTTTCAAAAATGTATAGGTTTGCTAGGTTTCCCAAGGTGCCCGCATAGCTAGGGTTCAAAAACTACAGCCAGACATTTTGCCAAAAAAGGGTCATTTTTCACTGCGAAATTGAGGTGTGACCACGTTGCGTTTTGCGCCATTTCCTGTTGTGGGCACTAGGCCGACCCACACAAGTGAGGTACCGTTTTTCTCGTAAGACTTTGGGGAACGCGTGGTGGGTGGAAATTTGTGGATCCACGCAGATTCCGGAACTTTCCAACACAGAAATGTGGGGAAAATGTGTTTTTTTTGTCAATTTTTTAGGTTTGCAAGGGATTCTGGGTAACAGACCCTGGTGGGAGGCAGTCAAGTCACCCCATCCTGGATTCCCCTGGGTGTCTACTTTTCAAAAATGTATAGGTTTGCTAGGTTTCCCAAGGTGCCCGCAGAGCTAGGGTTCAAAAACAACAGCTAGACATTTTGCCAAAAAAGGATCATTTTTCACTGCGAAATTGAGGTGTGACCACGTTGCGTTTTGCGCCGTTTCCTGTCGCGGGCACTATCCCGCCTCACACAAGTGAGGTACCATTTTTCTCGTAAGACTTTGGGGAACGCGGGGTGGGTGAAAATGTGTGGATTCACGCAGATTCCGGAACTTTCCACCACAGAAATGTGGGGAAAATGTGTTTTTTTTGACAATTGTTTAGGTTTGCAAGGGATTCTGGGTAACAGACCCTGGTGGAAGGCAGTCAAGTCACCCCATCCTGGATTCCTCTGGGTGTCTAGTTTTCAAAAATGTATAGGTTTGCTAGGTTTCCCAAGGTGCCCGCAGAGCTAGGGTTCAAAACTACAGCTAGACATTTTGCCAAAAAAGGGTCATTTTTCACTGCGAAATTGAGGTGTGACCACGTTGCGTTTTGCGCCGTTTCCTGTTGTGGGCACTAGGCCGACCCACACAAGTGAGGTACCGTTTTTCTCGTAAGACTTTGGGGAACGCGGGGTGGGTGGAAATTTGTGGATCCACGCAGATTCCAGAACTTTCCACCACAGAAATGTGGGGAAAATGTGTTTTTTTTGTCAATTTTTTAGGTTTGCAAGGGATTCTGGGTAACAGACCCTGGTGGGAGGCAGTCAAGTCACCCCATCCTGGATTCCCCTGGCTGTCTAGTTTTCAAAAATGTATAGGTTTGCTAGGTTTCCCCAGGTGCCCGCAGAGCTAGGGTTCAAAAACTACAGCTGGACATTTTGCCACAAAAGGGTCATTTTTCACTGCGAAATTGAGGTGTGACCACGTTGCGTTTTGCGCCGTTTCCTGTCACGGGCACTAGGCCGACCCACACAAGTGAGGTACCATTTTTATTGGGAGACTTAGGGTAATTCATATTTGTAAAGGAACTGTTATTATCTATTGACTTTCGATGCATTTCTGCCTTCCAAATGAAAGATATTGTGTAAAAAAGAAGTCATTCTAAAAAATGACTGATAATTCTCATGCTAGTATGAGTATTCCCAATTTCAGAAATGTGCAAATATCTACTGTTTCTAAACTCTATATTTTGTTCCCATTTCAGAAATACATAGGTGTCTTTCATACCGATTTTTCAATGTACACATTTTTACAGAATAATTACTATATACCCGGTACATAATAAAAATCCATTGCAAGTTGCTGCTCAGTTTTTGGCTCTGGGTTCGTCGGGTTCTTGGTGAACCTACAAGTCCTATATATCCCCACAACCGGTAATGTCCAGCGGATGTAATGGTATATTGCTTTCAAAGAGCTGTCATAATTAGAAGAAGTTACAGGTGAAAACGTTGACAGAAAAGGCTGTTTTTTTCAACTAATTTTGAATTTATCCTATATTTAACTGTTTCTATAAAAAAAACCTTGATGGATCTACACAAATGACCCCTTGCTGAATTCAGAATTTTGTCTTCTTCTCGAAAATGTATAGCTTTCCAGGATCCATTATTGCTTTTGTACCCATTTCTGCCATTAACTGGAAGGAGGTCAAAAGCACCAAAAATAGCAAAATTAGGCTATGTCCCAGAAAAATGCCAAAACTGTGTAAAAAATGTTGGGTTTCTGACAAAAGTCTGGTATCCCCGAAAAGCTGGGAAAATGGTGATTTCAACCCCACAAACCCTTTTTTGATAACTTTTGCAGGGAAAAACCCAGATGCTTTCAGGGCCGGACTGGGAACCAAAACCGGCCCTGGCAAAGTGCTCGGCCGGCCCCCCCAGTGCTTGGGGGTGCCGCCGAGCTCTTTGCGAGGGCCGGTTTACGGCCGATTTTGTTACAGGGCCGATTTTGCAGCTATGCTGCAAAAACGATCCTGTAACAAAAACGGCCCCCAGGGGCCCAAAACCGGCCCCCACACGTGCGGCGCACCGGGGGATTGCCCGGTGCCCGCTACGGCCAGTCCGGGCCTGGATGCTTTCATTTGCAGCCCGTTTTTCCAATTTTCCCGAAAAAAAACAACATTTTGCTGTATTTTGGCTCATTTCTGTGACCCCTCTAGGAGAATCCACAAACCTTGAGTACCTTTAGAATCCCCATGATGTTGGAAGAAAAGGACGCAAATTTGGCGTGGATACCTTATGTGGTCAAAAAGTTACAGGGGCCTCAGCGCGCACTACCCCAAATGGCGTGGCACAGGAGGGGAAAAGGCCTGGCAGCGAAGGGGTTAAGGGCAGGACACACTTGCACCCCACACCCATCCACCACAGGTGTCACGAGTGACGTGACCCTGCAAATAAAAGGGCCCGGGTGCTCGTGGTCAGTTGCTAAACCTACTCCTTTTGTCGGTGTCCAACTTTTCAGTAGCATATGGGCCCGGGGGCCACAACATGCCACACTAATCCCTCCACCCCTCCCCTCTGTGGCCTTGCTGCTGCCTCTTTCCTCCTGCTCTGACCAGGTGGAAAACGTCAGCGATTTTCTTTCGGGATTAAGAAAAAACTCCCGAGAAAACTACTACCTGGTATCGCTGGGTCTTTGCAGTTATTCCCCATTCCATGGATAATATAGTCGCTGGGTTTTTGATGTAGGGATACCAGGATGACTTGGAGATTCTGGCCCTCCGGAATGGCCACGCCAAACACTGGCGCAGTTGTGATCAGGGCCGAAGTGTTGTGCTGTGAGTGTTTGATCACACCACTCCCAACCAACACGAACAAGAGCCATATCGAAGCTGTGATCGGACGACACTTTCTCCAAAAGCGTCAGTTTGATGCAAATCGGCTTTTTAATACTGGAGACAAAAGTTAGGAGGGCCATATTATCAAGGACGGAGTTAAAATTATCGCAGCTTTAGCGGCAGGAAATAATGCGGCGATAATGGGCTTGATAATATGCCCTTTTGAATTCCCATAAAAGCCCATGTTCTGGTGTGAACATGGGCTTGTATGGGAATTCACAAGGGCATATTATCAAGCTCATTATCGCCGCTTTAGCGGCAGTTTCCTGCCGCTAAAGCGGCGATAATTTTAACGCCGTGCTTGATAATATGGCCCTGAAGTTTGTTTAAAGAGACCAGTGATTTCGAAAAAGCTCAAAACACATCTGTAGAGAAGCACGTGTGCATGTTTTATAAAGAATCCTCAATTCGCAAAGTTTGACTTTGAACCTATCGCAAGAAACGTGCCATATTTCACATCCACAATGGGTAGTGGCACCTGAACATCAAATACAATGCGTCCTTCGTGTTACTCGGAAAACCAATGAAATGTTTCTTGTTATAAAAGCGTTCCATAAAAAAGGACTTTTGTTAAATCATCGCTGTGTAATTTTGTATGAGATACAACAGTGCCATCTCTTGGCCAGACACAGCAAATGCAACAAGCAGCACGGATGCCAGATCTAATGACAATATATTTTTCAGTTGCCTTTCAATCCACCTTTGCAGGCTTATTTGGGTTTCTGAAAACATTTATGTAAATGTGTCGTCCATGAGAGCTCAGCTTTTCTGCAACAGAGGGACTTTGCGTGTTAATTCAAGGCAAACTGCCAAGTGGACTAATTGTATATGGGACTACTTTAAGCTCAGAGTTTTAGCCAAATGTGCGTTCGATTCTGCGATATTATGACCCAAATTTACCCTGTTAAAAAAAAGACTGAAAGTCGCAGAATGCTGTTTGCCTTTCGTGAAAAAAAAAAACAGGCCTGGCTGAAGGTTTCATTAGTTTGATTACATTCAAGTTTCTGACTGTTTCTCGCATGTGTCCTGCAAGCTGTTTACATTTGATATTGCAGCTTCGTTTTCATCAATACTCTACTCTATAGATGTGCGTTGAATGAGTCAATTTCTTTTGTTCCTTGTGCCATAGTGCAAGGCTACCTGCATTGCAAGGAAAGATGTTTTATGTGCAGGAAGGTAAATCTGGGGCAGTGTCAACAACCAACGGGTATTGCGGTGGAACGCCCACAAGCAACACCCACTGCACACCCCTTTCACACAGAAAGTGGCCTTAAGCCACAAAAAGTGGCTTAATACCACTTTGTAAATATGGAGAAGGGCATTGCGCCACAGGAAAGCAAGTAAAAGGGAAGTTCCTGTGGACCAATTCTCTTGTAAGTATGACCCCACATTCCTCCCAAAGTCCAAAAGAATGGGCAAAGGGGCTTATTTACAGGCCCTGTGCACCACCGGAACATCACTTTTTGTGATGTTCCAGCGGCCCACTGGGCTTAGCGATATCTACAAGGCCACATAAAGCCACCCAGCGTGGCTTTTCGTGGCCTTGTAGATATGGAGTAAGCCAAAGCAGCGCAAGGCGCTGCCTTCCCTTTTCTGCGTCAAAGAGGAGTACTCACGCAACACCAATGGACTTTGACACTACCCCAGATTTATAATATCCCATAAACATGGGACAGCGCAAAACCTTGTGCTTCCCCGTTTTTTCCTCTTTTCACGTGTGCTGCACATGGCACAAGGAAAATGCCTCTCGTGATTGCTTTTGTGCAGGAATGTGTCCCTTCCTGCACACAAACAATCCTGCCAACAACACAGGACACCCTTGCACCATGGTGCAAGGGTGCCTGTGTTGGCACTCAGCTGCAAATTGTGTGCCGGCAGAAGCAACAGGAATGCACTGTATCTTGTAAATACGGTGCATTCCTCCCCTTTCAAATTGGCATAGGGCAGCGCAGCAAAATGACTAGCAGCGTTGCCCTTCGCCAATCCTTTGTAAATATGCCCCAAAGAGTCCAAACGGTAGAAGCAAATTGAAACAAACTGGATACCACTGAGTATATCATTCTCCAAAGTCAAACAGCCGGACAGCAGGTGACACCTGGACTAAAGGCGTCGGTTTGCAACAGGACATCGTCGCTCGCTTTCATAATTTAACCTGTTCAGTGAACAAATACTGGTGCAAGAAGTCAGAAATTTCCTGACAGCATTTCTGCTGGTGTCAAGTCCAATTTCTACAGTGTTGGTTCACTGACACGCTATTTCACCCCTGAGGCGGAAGCCGGGGGTCTGCTCCTTATCTTTTTAATATTGTATTCTTTTTGCACTGTTTGCTGGTATTTTAAAACGCAATTTGTTGTCCTACCTTGCTGCTTCTGCTTCGCGCACTGCTGGGGGAAGGTCAATCTCCCGGCATCGTCACCTCCCACGTGACTCGGGGCCACGCCCCTTTTTATTAGCCACGCCCCCTCCCGGAGGCTTGAAAAACGCCGCGCTGAGCAGCAGCCGGTGCTGACACGCTATTTCACCCCTGAGGCGGAAGCCGGGGGTCTGCTCCTTATCTTTTGAATAATGTATTCTTTTTGCACTGTTTGCTGGTATTTTAAAACGCAATTTGTTGTCCTACCTTGCTGCTTCTGCTTCGCGCACTGCTGGGGGAAGGTCAATCTCCCGGCATCGTCACCTCCCACGTGACTCGGGGCCACGCCCCTTTTTATTAGCCACGCCCCCTCCCGGAGGCTTGAAAAACGCCGCGCTGAGCAGCAGCCGGTGCTGACACGCTATTTCACCCCTGAGGCGGAAGCCGGGGGTCTGCTCCTTATCTTTTTAATATTGTATTCTTTTTGCACTGTTTGCTGGTATTTTAAAACGCAATTTGTTGTCCTACCTTGCTGCTTCTGCTTCGCGCACTGCTGGGGGAAGGTCAATCTCCCGGCATCGTCACCTCCCATGTGACTCGGGGGCACGCCCCTTTTTATTAGCCACGCCCCCTCCTCTTCCCCATTACTATGCTCATCGCTCGGAAGCGCAGCGGACGAGCGCAGCGGGCACTTCCTCGGCACGCTGAAGACACGCCAAAGACTAGCCCATCTGTGCCCGTCCGGGCCCGGACGGGCGTAGGGCATACCACTCTGCTTAACTCCTCTAGCCCTCGGGCCCCTTTTCACAGGTATTCGCGGGACACACTGCTTGCTCTACGCACGGCCAGACACCCCAGCTGTTGCTATTATTGGATTGAGGGTTCTACATTTAGACATTGTCTTGTCTGTCGCCCGCATAACACTTGCAAGGACCCTGACCCATTGACTATGGCTCTGCTTAATTGCAGATCACTGCCTTGTCATGCCATGGAGGTTCACTCCGTCCTTCTGGACCATAGTCTTGATGTCTTATTCCTGACGGAAACGTGACTGACTTCAGGTTCCGACCCCGACATTATCAACGCTCTCCCCCCAGGATACCTCATGTTCCATCTTGATAGGCCGGATGGGAGAGGGGGTGGAGTGGCCATTGTCTATAGAGACACATTCTTATGCAGAGCAGTAGACTGCGGCATCAACAACGCTGAAAGTTGTCAGTTTACCCTTTGCGTCTCCTCTACTGTCTCTATTTCTGGTCTCCTTGTGTATCGGCCCCCCGCTACGCTAGGGAACTTTGTGGATTCTTTCATGGAGGCTGTTATCCCCCTGGCTGCTGCCTCGTCCAACTTTGTCACTCTTGGGGACTTCAACTTTCATCTTGACGACCCCAATGACGTAGTAGCAAGGGATTTTTTAAGTTCGCTCAGGGCACTGGACCTACATCTCGTTAATATGGGAGCTACTCATATTAGAGGTCATCAGCTTGATGCGGTCTTTGCTAATTCTGCGAACCTACTGGCTCTCCAGATGCTGGCTCTCCCTTGGACCGATCATCATCTCATTCCGTTTAGCTGGTTGCTGGGGAACCGGAGAGACCCCGCACCAAGACAACATATTGTGGAACGACTCTGGTCGAAGCTCCCGGTGGACAGTTGGGCGGAAGAACTAGCTAAAACCTGTCCTCACCCCGTAGATGACCCCAACATCGCTGATCAGCTTTTGGGCGAATGGCTGACTAATTCTCTGGACCTACTGATCCCGAATAAAAGGAGGCTTGTCAGGGAGAGAAGAACTGGCTCTGCCCCCTGGTATACCCCCGAACTTAGGTGCATCAGAACCTCTTGTAAAAGGCTTGAACGTGCTTGGAGGAGAGAGCAGACGGATGAAAGCCGGGCCAATTACAAAAGGGAGTTGAGGAAATATAAAAGCGCACTGAAGGACGCTAAAAAGATTTTCTTTAGCAACAGGATTGAGAGAGCAAGCAATTCTTCTGGAGAATCGTTTAAAATCTTTAAGGAACTTCTGAAAGCCCCGGTCCCTCCAGTGCTGTATGATAACCCCAAAGAAAAATGTGAGGAACTGGCCAGTTTCTTCCATTCAAAAATAGAGAAAATCTTATCTTCCTTACCCACTATTCCTCAAAGCCATGAACCGGTTACTAGCCTCACAAGTCACTCGATTGAGCTAGCATCTTTTGGCCCCTTCTCGGATGAGGAGGTGATAAAAGTCCTGTTGGAGATGAAGAGTGGCTCCCCGAGTGACCCAGTTCCCATAAAACATCTTAAGTTCGTGGCTAACACCTTGTCAACTCCTCTGACTGATCTCTTGAACCTCTCACTCGCTCAGGGCACAGTGCCCCAGAGATGGAAAAAGGCTGTGGTGAAAGCCCTATTGAAAAAACCAGGACTGGATCCATCCAATCTGACCAACTTCAGGCCAATTTCACTTCTGCCTGGATTTTCTAAAATTGCAGAAAAGTTGGTCAACCGTCAGCTCTCTCACCATCTTGAGTCTAACCACCTGCTAGGAGATTCCCAGACTGGTTTCCGCCCCGGCCATGGAACAGACACTGCCTTGCTGGCAGTAGTGGAGGAGGCAAGGAGCACTCTAGATACAGGAGGGTCAGTGGCAGTGATCCTCCTGGACTTGAGTGCTGCCTTTGACACCGTGAGTCATCAGGTGCTCCTCCAACATCTGTCAGAGGTAGGTGTCTCAGGGACGGCCCTGAAATGGTTGGGATCCTTTCTTTCTGACCGTTTCTACCAAGTCTGGGAAGGGTCAGAGCAATCTGCCCTAATCCCTCTTCAATGTGGAGTCCCGCAGGGCTCATCGCTGAGCCCTACCCTATTTAATATATATATGACTCCACTTGAAAGAGTGGTCACCCCTTCGGGGGTGAAGATCATCAGTTACGCTGATGATACTCAGCTGGTGGTGGGCCTCACTCAGCTGGCGGAACAACCTGAGGTGTTACACGACTGCCTTGCCAATGTTTTTCGTTGGATGTCTATCTCCGCTCTAAAGCTTAATGGAGGTAAAACCGAGCTGATGCTCCTGGGCAACTCCAGCCCCTCCATTATTGCGAGCTGCTGGCCCCGGTCTCTTGGTGACCCACCATCCCCCAAGAAGGAGATCAAGTCCTTCGGAGTATGGTTGGAAGAAGACCTGTCCTTCAGGACTCATGCCAGGAAGACCGCAGGAGTTTGCTTTGGTTTACTGAGATCAGCCCGAAAGGTGCTACCTCTGCTTCCTGATTCAGCAAGGAAGCTGTTGATACGTGGCCTGATTCTATCGAGGCTCGATTATGGGAATGCGCTGTTTCTCGGTGCTCCTGAAGCGACCTTCAAAACCCTCCAACAGGTGCAAAACGCAGCTGCGAGAGTCCTTATGGATGTTCCCAGAAGGCAGTCTGCTGCCCCGGCCCTCAAAGCGCTTCACTGGCTCCCCGTGAAGGAGCGGGTGAAATTTAAAGCGCTATGTACAGCCCACACAATTTTACATGGCAAAGGCCCCCCCATCCTTGCTAACATGGCCCGTCCTTACAAACCCCCACGTCTGCTGCGCTCGGACCAAAAACACCTTTTGCAGTTAGCGAGAGTAAGAAGAGCTCGTTCTGGGGGCAGGCGTTTCTCTGTGCAAGTGGCCTCTCTTTGGAACTCTCTGCCCCTCAAGATTCGCTCAGAGCCCAAGATCCTACCATTTAGGAAACTTCTTAAGACCCACTTGTTTCCATAGTAGTGATTAGCTGTGTCTCTCCTTCTGGTCTTTTGCGCCGGGATGCCCCCGGGTAAGCTGAGCGCATTATAAATTTCATATTATTATTATTATTATTATTCTTATGTAAGGAATAATGTCAAAAGTTCAAAGGGTGCATCAGGAGCACTGTTGGAATCTGTTGCAAAGTTTGCTCTTGTGTTGTTGCTTGACTTGTCTTGTGTGGACTTGGACATCCTTTTGAGGTCTTCCTCTGGGGCTCTTCTACCTCCTGGTGTCTCTCAGGGTAGCAACATCTAGTCCAAATCTAACTTAGGGAGGCCCCTTAGAAGTGTTGCCAGTGGCACTGCATGTGGTCTGCACTGAGGAGTACACGTGCCACATGTGACCCGCTGCAATACCGCCAAGGAGCCACTGCCTAGTTACTTGTGCAACCATATGGGAAGATGGGTCATGGCCAAGGCATAATACAAACAGGAATTATGATGCAGATGGGCTGAGCAGATCGCTAGTTGATTGGTGCTTCAGAGGGTCATGGGTTCTTCATGGCTTTTGATCTTCTGATGTTGTCAGACTCTGCTCCGATTGTAAGATGCTTCAGAGATATCAGCAGTGATCCACTTACCCGGAACTGGCATGATAGCGTTGTTAGTAGATTGAACCTGTACATCAGGTGTCAACAACTTGTCATCATTGATACATGGATTCTTCCTAGTTTAGTCGATGGTCGGAATGATGGTGACCAGATGGCCATAGTAGCATTGTGACTCTGTAAGTCGCTGGTGCTCTATGTCTTCTACTTGTGCAAGGCATCTGTATCTCTTTGTGTGGATGTTATGGTTTGCAAGGTAGCTGGTGACTATGTCGGTACGAATGCTCCGGGGAGTTTGGAGCATAGACTCAGTTCGTGCATGCATGTGCTTACTCTTGATTCTCCCACTTGCCTCCTCCAGGTCGTCATATCTTCAAATCAGAGACGCGCTTATGTCAATAGATAAACTCACAGTCCCTGGTACGAGGTGGTTATGGGGTTGACTTCGAGGCTTTGTTCAGCCTGATCTTCTCTCCTTTTAGGCTTGTTCAGTTGACAGGTTTTCCAGTGTGAATTAGCTAGTTGCACTCCTTTACTTTCTTTCTTCTCGGTGCTCCAGCATGCACTTTCTGCTTGACTGCAACAGTGAGACATGTAGGTGCTTTTGTGTCTTCTCTTCTTATGATTGCTCGGTGTGCACCGTCTTTGGGACTGGCCTAAAGGGTGTTTCAGTGGTAGACTCTCTCTGTGGTCAGTCCACCGGGCCTTGGGATACTTGGATCAGATTTTGTGGTGATCAGGGCAGGCAGTGATCCACTCTTCTTCTCTTCTGTAGTTCTGTGTGGTGTTGAGCCACATGCCGCATGTCCCCTTCTCAGGGACCTTCTTGGAGCTCCCGCTCCATGAACAAAAAGGTGCAGCTATGGGAAACTGTGGGTCTGTCTCACCTTTAGATGACACAATTCTTCCGCCTTGGAACCTGACAATCATCAGATATGGTTAGTGCATGTGGTACAGTGAGCCTTGAGGGTGCAGCACGATGGTATGTTGTATCTGGTGTAGGGTCTCAGGTGCAGCATGCTCCCATCCTTCTTTCAGCCTGGCCTCGCTTTATCTGGGTTGCAGCCTGCCTGGGATCACGTGGGCATGGCAGACTTGGAGGACCCGTGTGGCATCTCTGGGGTTCCTGGCATAGGAAAGGTGTGAGATTCAGTCTCTTTGTTGGGTAAAAGTCTGCTAGTTACACCCAGTGATCTGGTTGGCTTCAGTGGTGACTCCCTTCCTTCAGTGGGCTGGCACAGAGTTGGAGCACTTTTCTTCCTTACACATCTTGGCTGCCTCAAATCTCCCATCGCCTCACAAGAGGATTCAGGGATTCATCCAGTTTCATGTCAGGGGCTGGTGAGGTCTTCCGATGTTCAGGCTTCTCATTGGCACGGCATCCAGGCAGTGCAATGCCACTGCTCACCTGTGGGGGCAGCAACACGACCAGCAGTGAGTTTTGTAGAAAGTCTGTGCTGGGGGTAATGTGGCCCTTGCCTGTGCAGGACCCTTGATGAGTAAGTGCCTAAAGCAGGTGAGCTCTGGGGCTGCTGGGCATTGACCTCAACGTTCTTCCTCTTGTTCTCCTTCCCCTGCATGGTGCAGGTGCCCAGAGCCTTTCTATTTTGCTGTACTTGTTAATGTCTCAGTGAGTTGACGCTCACACTCTCTATTTTGGGTATGCTGCAGGTGTCTCAGTAAGCTGGTGCTTGCAAAGCCTTTATTTTTTTTTCTGTCCCATATGTTGTGAGTGAGGCCTGCTCACCTATTGTGCTTCTTACCGATGAAGGGCCAAGTAGTTTCCCAAACCTGCCTGCCCTCTCATTTAGGTTGTGCCTTAGAGAAAGAGATGAACTGTGAAGTACTTCTTTCTGCCAGTGAGGGCAGCAGCCAACCAGGTCATACTGTAGCTGTTGGGCAGTGCTAGAGCCTGTATTAGAGTGTTCTTCAGTCTGTGGGGCACTCCCCCGGGGCACAACAACATATAAGTGAGGTGCGCGCACTCCACCCTAAAATCTCACCTTTCATTGTTTCCTACTTTTCCACGTCGCAAGTACGCTTGCTTCCTGTATTTCTTCACCCATTACAAATAGGGCTTTTGGATTGGAGAACTCGTGCACAGCAGCAAGTTAGCACATAGGAATGTCACCACTGATGTTGCAGCAATGAGGGGGATAGCATCATAGATGACTAGAAGTGCCTCAAAATTTGCATGCATAAAGCTCCTGCATACTACTCCTTGTTTGATGGTGTGCCGCTTCGTATGGTGAGGTGAGGGGGAAAGCTATAGCTCTCTCTCAATGGGATGCTGGCTGGAGCAGCAAGATTCCAGTGAGTGTGTGGAGCCTGCAGCTGGACTTTGGCCTCCTGCATCTCTGTTGCCCTGTATGCCTCTCTTTGCCCCAGCCTTCTTGCTGGTTTATTGTTGGGCAGTAGGGGTGCACACTGCATTGTTCATGAAATTGTGTTTTTAATTTTACTTGCCAACTTAGCTTTTTTTACAGAGACACCAGCTAATTTAGAAAGCAGTGTGGGACTGGGAGACAGTACACAGCCCCCTCCGACTAGTTCTGCCCTTTTTTTGTTTGTTATTTCATTTTACTGGGTTTGGTATATGTGAGAAATTGGGTTGTTGGTTGAGGTGGTGTTAGCCCTTCTGAAGAAACAATCACAATCCTTATCAGGGTAAACCTCAAACAGTCACTAAATTAACCTGCCCTTAACCCTCAGCTAGTTTGACACAAAAGCAGTCATGCTTAACCTACAGGCAATGTGTAAAGTAATTATGTGGTGCTTAAACAGTAATAAAGTTAAAATACAACACAAGAAAAATCCTGCACCAATTTAGAAACATGCAGTAACATTTAATAAACATTTGACACCAAAACAAAAAAAATCCAATTAGTTGAACCAGATATATGCAATTTCAAAGATTTAAGGTATGTGCCTAAAGCACAAAGCACCACTTACAGTAATCTGACTGTGTGAGACTGGATAAAAGTTTCAGATTCAGGCAGACTGCAATGGAGCAAGAGCCGGATACAGGGATCGGGTTAGACCCATAAAAAAGTATTCTTCTAAAGCCTAGTGCAAAGAGTTCTGTTCACAGTGGAGGCCGTGAGGAGCACGGAGTGCATCATGGATAGTCATTGCTGTAGCGCGTGCAGGCCAGGAGGCACATATGTTACAAATAAAATCCAATTGTGGTATTTATAAAAAGACAGAGTTGTAAGCAGAGAAAATGCAGCAGGGTAAAAATGTAAAAATTAAGCAGGTATATATATAAATATATAGATATATTCAATAAAAAAATCATAGGATTCAGGGACGTTATAGTTAGAAATTAGCATTTAGAAAACCTTTGAAATTCACTGAAAAAACCATAGGTTTCAGGGATGTTATAGTTAGAAATTAGCATTTAAAAAACCTTGGAAATTCACTGAAAAAACCACAGGTTTCAGGGACGTTATAGTTAGTTGGACATTTCACTCGTACAAAACCAGAGAAATGTGGCCGTTATAGTTAGTAGAGCTAACTATAACTTGCGCCCCCACAATGCACTGCTGATGACATCACATATTACATCACTCATGACATGGTCAGTGACATCACTGATGACATCACTGATGACATCTCAAATGACATCCCTGATGACATCATACAATGACTGAGTGTTTCTGGAAAGGTTTTGAATTTTATCTATATATATGCCAAGGTGTATTGAAGAATGAGTTGGTGTATGAGTGTCTGTATAGATGGCTTTGTGGGTGCGTGACTGACTGTATAAGTGAGTGATTAAACGTGTCTTAGTGAATGCATAGGTAAGTGACTAATCTGTGTGAATGTCTGTATCAGTCTGTCAGTTGGTGTATAAGTGGCTGCATAGGTTAGTGAGCAGCTGCATGAGTGTCTATATGGGTTAATGATTGGTTGTCTGTGTACCTGTATGCTTGCCTGAGTTTCTGTGTGGGTGGGTTGGGGGTGTGTGACTCCCTGCATGGATGTGTGAGTGGGTGATTCATTGGTTGTATGGGCTTATGAGTACGTCTGTAAGGGGCTATATGGGTGGGTGAGTGTGTGTATGGCTGTGTTGGTGAGTGAATGGATGTCTCAATGGTACATGTATAAGTAACTACATATGTGAAAGGCAGTATATGTGAGTGTTGGAGTTTATAAGTGACTTTATATGAGAGTGAGTAATTGTGAGAGTGGCTGTATGGATGGGTGTGTGCTTATGTCAGTGATTGTATGAGAGAGTAAGTATGTGTTAGTATCTGTATGAATAAGTGAGGTGGTGTGTGTATAACTGTATAATGAGTAAATGGCAGTGTGATTGATTCTTTGGCTGACTTACTAGGTGTGTAAGTAACTCTATGGGTGAGTGGCGGTGTGTGAGTATCTGTATAGGTGTATGAGTGCATATATGTCAGTGGCTGTATTGATCAGTGACTGCGTGTATAAGTGACTGTATGGGTGAGTAGATGTGTGTGTAGACCTATGAATCAGTGAGAGGGTACGTACTAACTGGTATTGGTGTGTCTATGGTTTCGAGAATGTTAGTCTGTATTTTTGAGTACATGTATGAAACGATATATTAGGGTGTGAGGAGGTGCATCAGATAAAAAGTAGATGATGTCATCAGTGATGTCATTTAAGATGTCATGAGTGATATTATCAGTGATGTCATCAGTGATGTCACTGACCATGTCATGTGTGATGTAATATGTGATGTCATCAGCAGTGCATTGTGGGGGCGCAAGTTATAGTTAGCTCTACTAACTATAATGGACAAACTTATGTGGTTTTGTAAGAGTGAAATGTCCACTAACTATAACGTCCCTGAAGCCTATAGTTTTTTCAGTGAATTTCCAAGGTTTTTTAAATGCTAATTTCGAACTATAATGGTCCTGAAACCTATGGTTTTTTCAGTGCATTTCAAAGGTTTTTTAAATGCTAATTTCTAACTATAATGTCCCTGAAACCTATAGTTTTTTCAGTGAATTTCAAAGGTTTTTTAAATGCTAATTTCTAACTATAACATCCCTGAAACCTATGGTTTTCTCAGAGAATTTCAAAGGTTTTTTTCAATGCTAATTTCTAACTATGCTACAGAGGTAGGACATGTGCAGAAAGAGGAAGAAAAACGCAGAAAGAAGCAAGAAAAATGTAGAAAGAGGCAACAGAAGTCCAGAAAGACAAAGAAAGGTGCAGAAAGAAGCAAGAGATATTCAAAATGAACCAACAGAGGTGCAGAAAGAGGCCTTGTTGCAAAGTCATCCTGTGCGCCCAACTTTTTTGCTGACTGATACTGGTGGTAACAGACTCTGACTAACCAGACCAGGAGCCAGTGCTATGCTGAAAGACACTTAGAATACAGTGAAAACACCTACATACACTAGGGTACACTATGGGTTCGGGTACCCCAGTGATTAGCATGACTTCCCCTATAAGGCCAGAGTACATAATAGGGCAGGGGGATTAAAACTACCTCTAAGTCAGAGGTGCAAAAAAAAACCAGGAGATGTGCAGAAAGAAGCAACAGAGGTGGCGAAACAAGCAAGAGAGGTGCGGAAAGAAATACGTGACGAGCAAAAAGAGGCAAGAGAGGTGCACAAAGATGCAAAAGAGGTGCAGAAATAGGCAGGAGGGGTGCAGAAAGAAGGAAGAGAAGTGCAGAAAGAGGCAAGAGAATTGTTGAAAGAAGTAACAGGGGTGTAGAAAGAAGCAGGAGAAGTGCAGAAAGAGGCAAGTGAGGTACAGAAAGAAGCAAGAACAGTGCAGAAAGAACCAACAGAGATGCAAAAAAAGGCAAAAGGGGTGCAGACAAAGGTAAGAGAGGTGCACAAAGAGGCAAGAGAGGTAGAGAAAGAGGCAGGAGGGGTGCAGGCAGAAAGAAGAGTAGTTCAGAAAGAAACAACAAATGTGCTGAAAGAGGCACAAAGGGTGCAGAAAGAGCAAGAGAAGTGCAGAAAGAACCAGAATAGATACAGAAAGAGGCAAGGGAGCTGTAGAAACGGGCAGGAAAGGTACAGAAAGAGGGAACAGGGGTGCAGAAAGAGTCAAGAGAGATGCAGAAAGAGAAAAGAGGGGTGCAGAAAGAGGCAAGAGGGGTGCAGAAAGAAGCAAGAGCAGTTCAGAAAGAACCAACAGAGGTGCAAAAAGCCGCTAGAGGGGTGCAGAAAAAGGTAGGAGAGGTGCACAAAGAGGCTAGAGAGGTAGAGAAAGAGGCAGGAGGGGTGCAGAAAGAAGGAAGAGAAGTTCAGAAAGAAGCAATAGAGGTGCTGAAAGAGGCACAAGGAGTGCAGAAAGAGCAAGAGAAGTGCAGGAAGAAAGAAACAACAGAGGTACAGAAACAGGCATGAGAGGTGCAGAAACAGGCAGGAAAGTTGCAGAAAGAGTGAACAGGAGTGCAGATAGAGGCAAGAGAGGTGAAGAAAGAGAAAAGAGGGGTGCCTAAAGAGGCAAGAGGGGTACAGAAAGAAGCAAGAGCAGTGCAGAACGAACCAACAGATGTGCAGAAAGAGGCAAGAGGAGTGCAGAAAGAGGTAGGATCGGTGCAAAGAGGTAGGTGAGGTGCACAAAGAGGCAGGAGAGGTACAGAAAGAGGCAGGAGGGATGCAGAAGAAGGAAGAGAAGTGCATAAAGAGGCAAGAGAATTGCTGAAAGAAGCAATAGAGGTGTAGAAAGAAGCAAGAGAAGCGCAGATAGAGGCACGTGAAGTGCAGAAAGAAGCAAGAGCAGTGCAGAAAGAAACAACAGAGGTGTAAAAAGAGGCAAGAGGGGTGCAGAAAAAGGTAGGAGAGGAGCACAAAGAGGCAAGAGAGGTGCAGAAAGAAAGAAGAGAAGTGCAGAAAGAAGCAACAGAGGTGCTGAAAGATGCAAAAGAGGTGCATAAACACACAGGAAAGGTGCAAAAAGAGGGAACAGGGGTGCATAAAGAGGCAAGAGAGGTGCAGAAAGAGGGGATGGGGTGCAGAAAGAGGCAAAGGGGTGCAGAATGAAGCAAGTGAGGTACAGAAAGAGGCAACAGAGGTGCAGAAAGATGCAAGAGAGGTGCAGAAAGAAGCAAGAAAAGTGCAACAGCACAAGCAAGAAAAGTGCAAAAGTTCAGAAAGAGGGTAGAGAATTGCTGAAAGAAGCAACAGAGGTGCAGAAAGAAGCAAGAGCAGTGCATAAAGAACCAACAGAGGTGCAAAAAGAGGCAAGAAGTGTGCAGAAAGAGGCAAGAGAAGTGCAGAAAGAGGCAAGAGAGGTGCAAAAAGAGGCAAGAGAGGCACAGAAAGAGGCTCGAGAAATACAGAAAGAGGCAAGAGAAGTACAGAAAGAGGCAAGAGAGGTGCAGAAGGAAGAGAGTGAGGTGCAGAAAGAGGCAAGTGAGGTGCAGAAAGAGGCAAGAGAGGTACAGAAAGAGGCAAGAGAAATGCACAAAGGGGCAAGAGAAGAGCAGAAAGAGGCAAGTGAGGTGCACAAAGAGGCAAGAGATGTGTAGAAAGAGGCAAGTGAGGTGCAGAAAGAAGCAAGAGCAGTGCAGAAAGAACCAATAGAGATGCAAAAAGAGGCAAAGGGGGTACAGAAAAAGGTAGGAGAGGTGCACAAAGAGGCAAGAGAGATAGAGAAAGAAGCAGGAGGGGTGCAGACAGAAGGAAGAGAAGTTCAGAAAGAAACACCAGAGGTGCTGAAAGAGGCACAAAGGGTGCAGAAAGAGCAAGAGAAGTGCAGAAAGAACCAACAGAGGTACAGAAAGAGGCAAGAGAGCTGTAGAAACAGGCAGGAAAGGTACAGGAAGTGGGAACAGGAGTGCAAAAAGAGGCAAGAGAGGTGCAGAAAGAGAAAAGAGGGGTGCAGAAAGAGGCAAGAGGGGTGTAGAAAGAAGCAAGAGCAGTGCAGAATGAACCAACGGATGTGCAAAAAGAGGCAAGAGGAGTGCAGAAAGAGGTAGGAGCGGTGCACAGAGGCAAGGGAGGTACAGAAAGAGGCAGGAGGGGTGCTAAAAGAAGCAAGAGCAGTGCAGAATGAACCAACAGATGTGCAAAAAGAGGCAAGAGGAGTTCAGAAAGAGGTAGGAGAGGTGCACAGAGAGGCAAGAGAGATACAGAAAAAGGCAGGAGGGGTGCAGATGAAAGAAGAGAAGCACAGAAAGAGGCAAGTGAATTGGTGAAAGAAGCAATAGAGGTGTAGAAAGAAGCAAGAGAAGCGGAGATAGCGGCGCGTGAAGTGCAGAAAGAAGCAAGAGCAGTGCAGAAAGAAACAACAGAGGTGTAAAAAGGGGCAAGAGGAGTGCAGAAAAAGGTAGGAGAGGAGCACAAAGAGGCAAGAGAGGTGCAGAAAGAAGCAACAGAGGTACTGAAAGATGCAAAAGAGGTGTATAAACACGCAGGAAAGGTGCAGAAAGAAGGAACAGGGGCGCATAAAGAGGCAAGGGGGTGCAGAAAGAAGCAAGTGAGGTGCAGAAAGAGGCAACAGAGGTTCAGAAATATGCAAGAGAGGTGCAGAAGCAAGCAAGAAAGTACAGTAAGAGGGTAGAGAATTACTGAAAGAAGCAACAGAGGTGTAGAAAGTAGCAAGAGAAGTGCAGAAAGATGCACATGAGGTGCCGAAAGAAGCAAGAGCAGTGCAGAAAGAACCAACAGAGGTGCAAAAAGAGGCAAGAAGTGTGCAGAAAGAGGCAAGAGAAGTGCAGAAAGAGGCAAGAGAGGTACAGAAAGAGGCTCGAGAAATACAGAAAGAGGCAAGAGAAGTACAGAAAGAGGCAAGAGAGGTGCAGAAGGAAGAGAGTGAGGTGCAGAAAGAGGCAAGTGAGGTGCAGAAAGAGGCAAGAGAGGTACAGAAAGAGGCAAGGTAACTGCAGAAACAGGCAAGAGAAATGCACAAAGAGGCAAGAGAATTACTGAAAGAAGCAACAGAGGTGTAGAAAGTAGCAAGAGATGTGTAGAAAGAGGCAAGTGAGGTGCAGAAAGAAGCAAGAGCAGTGCAGAAAGAACCAACAGAGATGCAATAAGAGGCAAAGGGGGTGTAGACAAAGGTAGGAGAGGTGCACAAAGAGGCAAGAGAGATAGAGAAAGAGGCAGGAGGGGTGCAGACAGAAGGAAGAGAAGTTCAGAAAGAAACACCAGAGGTGCTGAAAGAGGCACGAAGGTTGCAGAAAGAGCAAGAGAAGTGCAGAAAGAACCAACAGAGGTACAGAAAGAGGCAAGAGAGATGTAGAAACAGGCAGGAAAGGTACAGAAAGAGGGACCAGGGGTGCAGAAAGAGGCAAGAGAGGTGCAGAAAGAGAAAAGAGGGGTGCAGAAAGAAGCAAGAGCAGTGCAGAATGAACCAACAGATGTGCAAAAAGAGGCAAGAGGAGTGCAGAAAGAGGGAGGAGAGGTGCACAGAGAGGCAAGAGAGGTACAGAAAAGGGCAGGAGGGGTGCAGATGAAAGAAGAGAAGTGTAGAAAGAGGCAAGCGAATTGCTGAAAGAAGCAATAGAGGTGTAGAAAGAAGCAAGAGAAGCGCAGATAGAGCCACGTGAAGTGCAGAAAGAAGCAAGAGCAGTGCAGAAAGAAACAACAGAGGTGTAAAAAGAGGCAAGAGGGGTGCTGAAAAAGGTAGGAGAGGAGCACAAAGAGGTAAGAGAGGTACAGAAAGAGGCAGGAGGAGTGCAGAAAGAAGGAAGAGAAGTGCAGAAAGAAGCAACAGAGGTGCTGAAAGATGCAAAAGAGGTACATAAACATGCAGGAAATGTGCTTAAAGAGGGAACAGGGGTGCATAAAGAGGCAAGAGAGGTGCAGAAAGAGGGTATGGGGTACATAAAGAGGCAAGAGGGGTGCAGAAAGAAGCAAGTGAGATGCAGAAAGAGACAACAGAGGTGCAGAAAGATGCAAGAGAGGTGCAGAAACAAGCAAGAGAAGTGCAGAAAAAGGGTAGAGATTTGCTGAAAGAAGCAACAGAGGTGTAGAAATAGGCAAGGGAACTGCAGAAAAAGGCAAGAGAAATGCACAAAGAGGCAAGAGAAGAGCAGAAAGAGGCAAGACAAATGTTGAAAGAAGCAAGAGAAGTGCAGAAAGAGGCAAGTGAGGTACAGAAAGAGGCATGAGATGTACAGAAAGAGGCAAGGGAGGTGCTGAAAGAGGCAAGTGAGGTGCAGAAAGGGGCAAGAGAACTACAGAAAGAGGCAAGTGAAGTACAGGAAGAAGACAGTGAGGGTCAGAAAGAGGAAGAAAGATGGAGAAGAAGCAAGAGAAATGCAGAAAGAGGCAAGAGAGGCACAGTAAGAAGAGAGGTTTATGCACCATTAGTACCAGTTTAACACCCACATTTTGCAATATGTAACATGTGACCATTCCAGCTTTGCAAAGGGCCTTCTACTAAGCTGTAACACATGACGCTGCATTTTTGGGAACATTTGAGCCGTTTGAGCTAGAAACATGGCTTTTTTTGTTCAAATCTCCAGATTAGGGAGCAGATGATGAATGATGTGGCTAATGCGGACAATATATAATTGTGCGAAAGTTGGTGCAGTCAAACAGTCGCATAATTCCAGTGGCCCTGCTCATACCTCTGATTAGGTCTACAAGTGCTCCTCAGTTATTCCGTCTTTTTTTGTCTCACTGAGTTCATAGTTGAGCTTCTATGGAAATGAGGAAGACTAAACCTGAGGTTACCACTCCACAACTCAGACTACCATACCACATAATCACTCTCCATAAAACATAGTCCCACTCTACACAATTCCTTTAAAATAAATACCACATTCTTTCTATCAACATAATTTCACTGCACAACTTACCATATAATTCCACTACACACAACGTACATCCACTGCACTCCAAGAAACATTAATAAAACACTTTTAGATTTACAATGCTAATAGCTCTATCTCTTGCAAATGCAAGACCTATTACATTACAAATGCTTCTTTACCCGGTAGTCATGTTTGCAGAGTGGTAGAGAAAGGTGGCTGGGCCTCCAACCAGCACTGCGTAGTACTTACAGGAGGTACCAGGAGGGCTACTTGCCGCCAAAGTCCCTCAGGAGTGAAGTGGATTTCATGCTCCAACCAGTACTGTGCCAGAAGTCGCATTTGCAGAGTGGTGGAGAAAGGTGAGCGTGGCATTCAAAGACCTCTCAGCAATCCCACTCTGTGGGACTTACTGGAGGTAACAGGAGGGGTAGTTGACCACTTGGGGGCCAACTACCCCTCCTATTACCTCCAGTAGGTTCCACACAACCGGATTGCTAAGTTCTCATAGCAGACCATGCCTCCTTTCCCTACCATTCTGCAAACGCACTTCCTGGCGTGCTCTTGGATGAGGATTAAAGTCCTCTTCACTGCTGAGGGTCATTAGGGGCCAATTAGTCTACCTGATACCTCCAGGATGCCCAAGATAGTGGGATTGCTGAAAGGTGGACACAGGCCACGTCCCTTTCTCAACCACTCTGCAAACGCACCTTCTAGCGTGTTCTGGGTTGGGGGATTAAGTCCCCTTTAATCCTGAATGTCCCTAGGGGCCAATTGGCCCACTAGGTCCCTCCAATAAGCCCAACCCAGTTGGATTGCTGAGAGTGGTCTGAGGCCACGCCCCCTTTTTACACCACTCTGCAAACGCGTTGCCTGGCGCACTGCTGCTCAGGTGATGAAGTGCACTTCAGTCCTGAGGTACTCAGCAATCCCACTGTGTGAGGCTTACTGGAGGTTCCTGGTGGCCTAGTTGGCCCCCAGGGACCCTCACTAGCAACGGGAACTGAATACCCCAATGCAGAGCGTGCCGTGAGGAGTGTTTCCAGAGTCGTGGAGGGAGGGGGCAGGGCCTCCGGAGAGTTGCCGGTTTCTTTTTATCTGTTTTTTAATTTTTATGGGAAGGAGGCCATATGGTTCCCCCCTTCCCCAGCCCACCTTTGGCCCCGGGGATCCCATCCCCGGGGCATACCCAGCCTTTTTTTATTTTGGAGTGAGCCTGCGTGGCCCCCCTCCTGAGGCAAATTTGGGCACCGGTGGCCCCATCACCCAGGCTGGCCTTCTTTTTTACAGAAATTACATTAAAATTGGGCAGTGTGGCCTCCCTCCCTGGCCATTTTTGGCCCCAGGGACCCCATACCCCAGTGCTTGGCCATTCCTTTCTTTTTTTAAAGGGAGGGGTGCTGCACGGCCCTTCCGTCCAGGGCCATTTTTGGCCCGGGGGACCCATCCCCCTGGGCTTGGCCATTCATTTTCTTTTTTTATTTAAACTGAGGTGGGCCGTGTGGCCCCCCTCCTGGGCCACTTCTGGCCCTGAGGACCCCATCTCCGGGGCCTGGCCTCACCGGGAGCGGGAGCCAGCATTGCTTTTGGGCAAGTGGAGCTGCTAACATGCAGCTCCCCTTACCCAAGAGCAATTCTGCTTTGCTTCGTTGAAACGAGAGCAGGTTTCCTGCTCTCGCTTCAATGAAGCAAAGCAGAGTTTGCTGTGGCAGGGCATAGCAAACGGCAATGTCCTGGGGGTGGGCACCCTGGGACATTGCAGGAGCCAGCCCTGGTGTGTGGCGGTTCCCAGGGCCATCAAGGGCACAAGGAGGGGGGCCGCACAGCCCCCCTTCCTACTTGGAAATAGCCCCTAGTAGGTGGTGGTCCCCTGGGCAGTGTGGGGGGACTCAAGCCCCCTCACACCTTGATTTTGAAAACAGCCCCGGGAAGGTGGCAGTCCACAGGGCTGCGGGGGGCTGTTTGACCCCCCACATTTAAACCATGTAGCCTCAGGAGATGGTGGTTCTCGGGGATTGGGAGGCCTGCGATGCCCCCAAACTCAAAATAATTAAAAGGCTCAAGGAGGTGGCAGTCCATGAGGCTTGGGGTGGCCGCGAGGCCCCCATCCTAAAAAGCAAAACTGCACCATTCTTCTGAGGTATTCAGTCCCTTATTGATGGAGTTACAACGTTCCATCCATTTAGACTCTATCCCTTGTAGTACGTATTCTGCTCTGGCGTTGGCATAACCATGGACACCAAATACAGTAAACAACATTACGTGAGCTACGATTAGACATAAATGTTAGCTCACGTTTCGAATTGCCATATTCAAATACCTTTGTATCAAATGAGAGGGTGCAGCCAATACAGTTGCCACAACGAAAGTGAACCCTTAGTTTGGGAAGGCCCAATGCTGCTTCTGATGTCGTTAACTTAGAAGTATCTCAATATTGTGTCAATGAATGTATTAAGTGGTCCTTGATGTTCTTATCATGTTTGTGAGCAACACTTTTCAGTGCGCCCTTCTTGCGACACCATAGATGCAAGCGCATTTACTGTGCGGTGCTCCATGTCGCAAGGATTGACAGATACATCAGGAATCCTAACGTATCTGTTGGCACAAAAATGATGCATTGCTGGAGTGTGTCTGAAAACAGACACAACTCCAGCAATGTGTCCTTTCACATGGGGCAAGCCTGCGTCAGTCTTACACCTGCTGTGAGGCAGGCGTAAGGATTTGTTGTAGTGGCGTCCTAAAAGTAAAATCATATAGATTTCACTGTGACACTGCTATGAGCCCTTTTTGCGGGGGAATGCCCACCTTGCATACATTGTACCTGGCACAGGTATGGTGTTGCACAGGGCTTTACAAAGTGACACATCTGCTTAGTGTGTCACTTTGTAAATATGGCGCAACGTGGCACATTTTTTACACCATCGCATCATCACAAAAAGTGAAGCAACAGCAGCACAAAGGGCTCATAAATAAGCCTCATGATGTCCAGAGTAGCCAGCCAGTCAGTTTCTACATCAAAGGATATTTCCTCAACGAGGTCGATCATATACATACTGTCTCTTGTGTCAGGACATAGTCCTTGATAAACATGTTGATATATATCCCCAAGGGTTCTAATACCGAACCACAACCAGATAGGATCGGTGGACCCGGAGGGGTTAGTAACACTCTCAGGAACGTTCGGAAGGGTGTATAGAGCAGGGGTGTGAGGATTTTCCATATTCAAGAACTCACATTCTTTTTTAGAAATATAACCCTGTTCCTTTGCCTCAGAAGTGACTTTCAGAATTACATTTTTAATCGTGGATATGGGATTGGTAAATAGTGTTTCGTATCCATAATTTGTTTCTGGAGTTCGTTCTCATAAATTTGTAAGATCTTGTATGGAAATCCCACCACATTTTTTAGAGTTTGCAAGGCTTGTCTCTCAGCTAGTGTGATATTGTATGGAACAAAGCATCTGGAATGTTTTATATTATATAAGCCACAGAGAATAATTTTTTCAAAGGTTAATAACTCCAGTGGCATCATCGAGTTACTACCAGGTAAAAAGTGGATGGAGGCCTAAGACCTGTCATTCAGTGTGGGTGCTTCGTCAAGGAAAAAAATTGTCAATCTTACTTTTAAAAATAATTGGAAAAGCTAAGGTTCAAGAGTGGAAAAATCTGTTTTCTCAGTGATAACAAAGGATAAACCTTTACTTAGTATTGAAATCTCAAAGGATGAGTATTTCCTCAATGTTATGGTTACCTGTATTGATGTTCAATGTCCCTGTTGTCCCCATTGGTAGTATTTCCTCATTTGTTGGTGTTTTCCATGGTATTGGTACCACGTTTTGGCTCTGCCTCTCCCTCTCTGGCCTCTCTCTAAAAAAGGCTTCCCTGGGTGTATGTTGTTTGGCTTGGCTCTTCTTGAGCATCACAGTCGTCTGAACCTTATGATGATTCTGAGAACGTAACGGAATTCTTCTTCTTAAACCTGCCCCAAGTGTTTTGTCTGTCTTGTGTAAAAGAGGTGGTGTAATAATCTTCTCTTAGTTAGGGGTAGGCTCCCTCCTTTGTGAAGTTGTTAATGTCTTTTCTGACTTTATCTGCTTTCTATTTTAACTCAAAGGAATTGAACTCTCCTATGGATTTGTTAAGTTTATCCAGGAGGGTTTTGGCTTCTGCCACCCTGTCTTCTCATCAAAGTTCTCTTTCTAGGGTTTCTATCTCTTTCAACTCTTCTTTTGCATGTTCCAGTGCAGTTTCAACATCTAACAGCATCCAAATTCGTGAACAGGTAGTAGAGATATGGCGGAAGCCAACCAAATCTTTTGTCTTCTCTAAAGATGCCAGGTACGGTCCTGACCTGTAGTCCTTGTGGTATGATACCTGCCTTTAGATATTCTGCTAACATCCAGGCATGTAATTCAGTTCTTACATGCTTCTTTGTAGCTTTTGCAAAGTTTTCAAGAACCACTTGATAGAGCTAAGTTTTCTGCTTGGTTGAGCTGTAAACAGTTATGGACCGCTTATAATTTGGGCAATGTTTTCATCAGTGTACAAGGGAACTTTTCTATTCTTCATCCTCTCTGGGGTGATTGTGGGACCCATTAAAAAACAGGGAGGGTAAAAATCTCGACCAGGACAGATGCCCTTGCAGTGCAGCCACCTGTCAAAGTGTTGTGTTCAAGGAAAATGGACAACCCTACTAACAAGGAACCAGGGTATATAGTATGCAAGGAGAAACAACGGTTCCTGTGGATCATATAAATAAAAGAAATAATAATATGTGCACAATCTCAATCATTAGTCAGAGGATAGTCATAGAGAAGAAAACCTTTATACTTATTTCAATAATATGACCGAACACTGTATTTTGTAAATAGTTATATATATTTGGGAAAGTATATAAATGTAGGAAATCAATGGTGCTCAGTGTCCCAATTGAATACAGAACCAAAGAAAGTGACAAATTGTGGCATACAACAAATTTTCAAATGTAAATAAACAAACATAGCATGATGCATAATTCATAAGTACTGCCAACTGTATACTTTGTTTGGCAACTCTGAGATAATATTTCCAGGTACCCATCAGGCCAATCAGTGCCCTACTTTAGCAGGCTATATATTTTTATACTTTTGTTATCCTTAGTCATTTTACCCTTTTCGCCCTTGTTCTTAGGTTGTTCTTAGGTGTCCCTCATTTTTAGGTCCTGACGAGACCCCTCAGTAATTAGGGGGTTGAAACACAGTCGACTATTTGAATAAAGGAAAATCCAGGTGCTGTAGGTTGATGCAATGCCGATCCAGGCGCTGCATCGATTTCTGCAACCATAGACAGGTGATTCTTCCAGGTGCACAGCAGGGCCTGCATCACAGTCGGAGATGGCGACTGAGTCTTCGGAGGCTCGGCGCTCAGGACGCACACAGGCGTTCTGCCGATATTTTTTAGCCGCTAATCGGTGATGCATTGAAATTCTTCCTGCGTGGCGGTGCTGAGTAGGAAAAACTGGTGCTGGAAGGGCGATGCATGGATTTTCACTAGGAGAAACAGTAAAACATCCTCCAAGGGCCTAGAACTGGAATTTGGCACCGCAAGGCTGGGCAGAACTCCCAGCAGTGGAGTTCAAGGATGCTGTAGGTGAAGTCTTTGTGTCTCTGAGACTTCTTAACAGGAGGCAAGCTCCACATAATGCACTTGTAGAATCCTTTCAAGCAGGATACACAGCAAAGTCCAGTCTTTGTCCTCGCCAGTAGAAGAAGAAACTGCAGGGCAACACAGTGAAGCAACACATAGCAAAGGGGCAGTGCTGCTCCTCACAGCTCTTCAGCTCTGGACAGAGGTTCCTCTTGACCCAGAGGTTTTCTAAAGTTCTACTTGTATATAGTAGTATGTACTACTTCCACTACGTATACTTCTTTTATCCTTTGAAGTCAGCACACCTCAAAAAGTCTCTCTGGCTCACCAGAACCAGGTCTGTCCTGTCCTGGCCAGGTGCACTACACGAGGTGGAGACAGCATTGTGAAAGGCAGCCACAGCCTATTCAGGTGTTAGTGACAACTCCTCCCACCACTCCAGCCTAGGAAGACTCATCAGGATATGCATGATACACCTCAGCTCCCCTTTGTTTTACTGTTTAGAGTGAATGCACAAACCAGCCCCTGTCAGCTACAAACCAGATGTTAATTCCACAGTCAGGCATAGACACTGAGTGGTTAGACAAGAAAATGCCTACCTTCTGAAAGTGGTATTTTCAAACACACAATTTAAAAAACAACTTTACTAAAATATGTGTTATTTATTTCTGAGCTCATGGAACCTATACTCCAAATCTCTATCCCATCCCAACTGAAAGTTACACTTGTAAGATTTTACAAGGTATCTTGAATGATTACCTATTGGAGAGATAGACTTTCAATAGTGAAAAACTAAATATACAATATTTTACTATCAGGACATGTAAAAAACACCAACATGTCCTACCTTTCACATACACTGCACCCTGTTCATGGGGCTACCTTGGGCCTACCTTAAGGGTGCCTTACATGTATGAAAAGAGATGGTTAGGGCCTGGCAAGTGGGTGCGCGTGCCAGGTCGATGTGGTAGTTTAAAACTGCACTCACAGAGACTGCAGTGGCAGGCCTGAGCCAAGTTTACAGGGCTACTCATGTGGGTGGCACAACCAGTGTGTAGGCCTACTAGTAGCATTTGATTTACAGGCCCTAGGTACACACAATGCACTTTACTAGGGACTTACCAGGATATCAAATATGCCAATCATGGATAACCAATCAAAATCACAATTTACACAGAGAGCATATGCACTTTAGCACTGATTAGCAGTGGTAAAGTGCCCAGAGTCCTAAAGCCAACAAAAGCAGGGTCAGAAAAATAGGAGGTAAAATGCAAAAGGTTTGGGGATATACCTGCAAAGAGGGCCAGGTCCAACACATATACTCTACGCATGCCACTGGTACATATCTCCATTAACTACCAGAACAATACCTTTCACTCTACACATAACATTCATGAATACAGGAAGTCGGAGTACAAGAGTACTCTTTAACATATTCTAACATGTATTTGTCATTTGGCTCCAAGTCGTCCAATTTGCTAAGCTTTTGAAAGGACAGTATAAAAATATTGAACTGGCAGACAAGTAAAAAAACATAATAAAACCTACACATCAAGGGGGGCTACAAAGTTCTTACCCAAAAAACATCAATTGAACTTCAACATTGAAATTGAAAACCCGCTTCCTCAACACTGAGCAAGTATCTCAGTGCTGAGCGCTGAGGATTCACTGCTGTGAAAGCAGAAGAATGGACAATGGGTCTATTCTCTATTAAAGTCAGAAAAGTGTGAGATCTCCGCCTCCACCTAAGTGCACTTTTCCAACTTTATGGTATTCACAAATGTTCCCAGGAGCACACCTGGAGAGCTGTGCCAGGCCGCATTCCCATGCGTACCCTCGGGAATGTCCTGTTGTCCATGCTGGATCCTGTTCTCTCTTCACAAAGTTCTCCAAAGCAAACAGCCCCACACAAGTCAATGGTATCCCCTATGTAACTGCACATTTGATGTCTCTGCAGAGAATATATTTATCGTCATGAAGAAACTCTTTCCTCTACTCCCACCTGCACCCCCCAGAAAATCAGAGGGTGATCCAGGCCCGTTTACACAGTGGGGAGTAATTTACACCTGCCCACGGCTGTGGTAAAAACCCTTACTTTTTCAAGAGTCGAAAGGGGTATGAGAGGAGTTTGTTTGTACCCACAAACATACAGCAGTAACAGAGAACTCAGCACACGTGGCAGAGATGTTATCACGTGTACATGAGTTAACACCACAGGAATCCTTTTGTTAAATCCTTGGAGATGTAAGAAAGGTAATTTTGTTTCTAATTTTTGAATTAAACTGAATTTACCTTTGAGAATAGGAAACCATGTATTTTGCATGAGCTATTACTGAATATAAGTAACTATTTTAAAGTATGTTACATTAGCCAAGCTACTTATTGCTTGAGAAGAAATATAAATTAAAATCATAGTTAAAATTGTATCCAAAAGATTGAATGTAAGTACGAGCATAACCTATGCTATACATCGAAATACAGACATTCCCATATGCATGCCTTATTAATTGATGTTTCTGCCCTAAACCGTAACAAAGCTAATATCATGATCAAATTAACTGCGTGGTAAATCTCCCCTGCACAAATTTCCCTCCTATTCTCATCAAAGAAGTACATAGATGAAAGGACTGTTTTTATATAATCCAACCTGTTCTTTACTACAATAGAGAGGATAACCGAGTCAAATCAAATTCAATTCCATTATACTCCTTTGAAAAACTTGAAACAGAAATAGAAAAAGTAACAAAGAAATTCTAAAAATAATTAAAAGCGAACGTTTGGTACATTACGTCTATGCCATTTAGAAAAAAAAGCGAATGCAGCATTAATTTCCTCACTTTGCACGTAAAATGCAAGTGGCATGAATAAAAAATGAATGTGCCTATGAGCTTTCAACAAAATAATCTCTCTTTGTTTGGAAAACAGCATGGAGGAAAATGGGGAGATGTCCTCTGTCATTGATATTTATACACTGTAGCCCAACGAAGAACATGTTGATTTACATACCATAATATTTTTACACCATAAAAGTGCAGTGCTGGAACACGCCACATTGTAATTATGTGTATATAGTTGATTCAAACCAGACCTTAGGTTCTTGAAGAGATGCCCACGGAGTGAAGGGTTGTAGGTAGTACATATCAATGTAAATCACTCGGTTCACGCATTTATTGTAAACACAAGTGAGTATCAGTTGTTCAATAAAAGTACCATGACCAAAAATTATTGGTTTTATTGTGATAGTAAATGTCCGATTACTTACCGGTAATTTTCATTACTCCCGGTCCAGTTTCCTCATCCCATTTATTACAAGGTGAGATACATCAGACAGAAAAAAGGATGAAAGGAATACTGGAACCATACCCCATCCCCTCCCACCGGGCGTACTTAAGGCATACCTACCCAGCATTCCTTCTGAACCACCAGGCCACATGTGAAGGACGGCCATAGAGGTGGAAGGGAGTGAGGGGCGTAATGAATGGGACAAGGACAACTGGATCAGGAGTAATGAAGATTACCAGTAAGTAATAGGAAATTACACCCAGGTCCCTCCTGTCCTAGTCCCATAAAACTGAGAATACCCAAGCCAGAAATCCGGCATTCATATAGAAACAAACCCCACAAAAGGATACACCACAGAACAGTCGTACCAAAAAGTGATGCAGCAACACAGGCCAAAACACATGTCCTGGGCCCACAGCAAGTAAGCCCCGAATCCAAAACTGGGAACCCAACACGCAACACAAGCAGGAGATGACAATGCTTGTCAAGGTAGCAAATGGAGGCCCAAGTAGCAACCCAGCAACTGTCCAAAATAGACACCTCTACTAATGCAACCTAAGAAGCTGCCAAACACCGCGATGAGAGCCCTTGCAGAAGGATAGAGAAGCCCCAAATTATGGACAAAGATGAAGGACCCATTCCCCCTGTGCCCCCTCCCACCAGGGAGGAAGCCCCAAAAGAAAAAACACAGGGTCAATCTCCCCACGGAACAACTGCAGCCGACCCAGAAGCAGCCACCAAAGCAGGTAGAATCAGTCCCCAAAAAGTAAGAACTAGAAACTACACCCTGGGCATAATGGAAGAAACAGATACAGCACAAGGCGAACGCAGTAAACAATGGACCCCAAGGCATCAGAATTCCCAAGGCATGAAAATAGCTGGTGGAAACAAAGGTCACCAAAAAAAAGACAGAACCAGAAGAATAAACAAGCGCTCGCCAGACACGCAGGCATCCGCTGTTTATTTTTGCATCGCGCTTTCAAAAGTGAAAGCGAGATACACAAATAAACACACGGCGCCAAGAGACAGAAGTATTGGGTGCTGGACACCGAGACACGAGGAGGGCTGCAGGCAGAGGTGGGAGAGAGTAGGAACAAGCGCTCTCCAGACACGCAGGCATCTGCTGTTTATTTTTGCATCACGTTTTCAAAAGTGAAAGCGAGATGCAAAAATAAACACACAGCGCCATGTCTCCTTTTTTGTCCGGCCCAATCAGTGAGCCAGACTGGCGCGTGCAAGGCAGCATGACAAAGCTTCTGTTAAGAAACTTCGTCACGACAGCCGTAATGCAGGCAAGCCAGTCCGGGTGGGCCGGCCAAAAAAGCGAAAAGGAGGCACCCCGGAATCCTTATTTCCAATGGCAGCGCACCGTTTAACATAAACGGTGACGGGAGCCAGTGGGAATAAGGGGTGGGGCTTCAAGCTCTTTACTTATCTGCTATAAATCTCACCGAGCGAGCTACGCATGTGCGCAGCCACGCTAGGTAAGACCTAAAAATGAGATGTCCACCAACCCCAAAGGTGCAAAAGGGGCACACTCCAAATCCCCCAACACCAAAGGCAAGTCCGAGAAAGGGAGCAGAGGCCACACTAAGGGGCAAGAAGAGAACGCCACTCAGTGTATTGCTACTCAGCGGACAACCACAGCTAGGTACCACCAAGGAAACTAACATGCAAAGACAGGTGCCCACAGGGCTCCAACGTAAACAACGCCAATGGCTAACAAAACCACCAGACAGAACTGCAACACCTCCAAAAGGTAGCGTTCCGGGGGCCCACAGAAGAAACCCCCACTCACACCACAAATCTACCTCAATGCCCCCCAGAGAAACATAGAGGGGAAGGCCTATAAAACTGATGAAGGGCCACTGCCAAAGGCAGACGGAAGCACTGTGCACCGCAACCCACAATCCTCAACATTCAATCCGAGAGATGAAGCCCTGGAAGAAACAACAAAGGAGCTTTCTGCAGAAGAGAGGGAAGACAAGGAACCATCCAGGGTCCCCATACATGCTAGAGAATGAGACATGCATACCAAGGGTAATGGGCCAAAAGAAGGACTGTAATCACTACCTACCGGAAGTCCCCCAGCAACTGAGCCAAAAAAGTGGGGAATAGAGCAATATGGGGAAAGGCACACAAAAGCAGAACTGGGCAAAGAATGAACAAAACAGCCACATCCCAGATTTCAGCAAGCTAGCTGCGGGCACAAAACTGGGGAACCCATGCCTGAAGCCAGGGAGCCAATAGAGCCAGGAAAGGAACACCAAAATACTGCACACCTGACAAAAATCTTCAATTGGTGAGAGACAAAGCCTGGGAGGGAGGAAAACCCTGACTGAGAGCATCTACCATCCCAGAGCCCTAATGGAAACTGCCACCAGAGGGACAGATGGGCCCAATACCATCGAAAAAGTTCCACAGGCAGATCTGGCTGCAATGGCACCCAGAGGGCACAAAAACTGCCTTGGAAAGATTGCCCTAGACAGCCCACCAGCGCAGAACCTGGGCAGGTGCCTGAGTCATCAGTAGTACCCAATAATTGAAATCCCAAGATCAAGGATCCCAAAAGACAGATGAAACCACAGAAGGTGCAGGAGAAACTGGACTCAAAGAACCCGGAATACCGCTGCCTCCATATGACCCAGTGTACGCCACCACAGCCGCAACAGAAGTGATGCACCCCAGTGGAGTCCAATGACTCCAGTAACCTGAGGACCAACATCCAGGCCCAGAATGCCAGACGCCCACGGATGGTGAAATAACACCAGAACAGCCACCGGCAAGAGTCTCAGTGAAACGAAGCAACCATAGCAGAGAAGGGGGGCGTGGCCTGACAGCATGGTCGGATAGTCGTGTAGCTGCGGAGCTCCCGTCCCTAACTTCAGAACTTCAGAATGCTGCAGAAATCCTGGCAGAACCGACCCAGTCCCTGAACAGACTGAGGTCGGAAGTTCTTCTGGCCCGAAGGAGTGAGAAATCGGGCGCCGTACCTACGGTATAACTGCAAGATTGCAAATTGAAATATTCCTGCGACGCAGCAGCCTGCCTGACCTCAAAATAGCGGTGCCTGTCCTCTGCCATGCGGAGTCCGGAGCTAGAGAGGGCAGAGTTTGAGTGGAAGCCTGGCGGTCGGTCTCTGCTTGTGAACCCTGGTGGTGCTTTCCTCCACGCCGCTGTGCGTATAAGCCCGGTGGGGGGGGCAGGAAACACAAGAGACAAAGCTGGTTGCCGTGAGGCTGGAGGACAGCCTGGTCTGAAGACACATGGCTGGACGGTGGACCTGAGGCAGCGGAGAGGCTGGGACCATCCTGACCCTGCCACCCCTGGCTGCTTAGTAAGAGCAAGTTTCCCATGCGGGCCCACTGCTGGGTATTTCCTGCGGCCCCTAGGGTGAATAGCAAAGTGAGGACTGGCAGGATTTGAGGTGATGAGGAACCGTCTGGGTGCTCTTCTACAATACCCTGATAGTGGGCACGTCCCCTGGGACATGGGCTGCCTGAAGTGCCCTGAGGACGCTGCCTGGAGGGGGGCTGGAGGTCGGGTGCTGACGGTGTGCCCCGTGGATGGCCTCGCTCCTGCAGACGTCCATGTGAGCCCAATGGTAGACAAGTGAAAGCTACAAATTGAAGCCAGAGGCCACCCGGCCGGAACTCAGGCTGTAGTGGTGACTAATTCCAGAAATGCGACTTGGGTGCATTTCTCTGCGGCATTTTCCGCTTTTTCAGACCCTCCTGGCCACAGACACATGACCATGAACCAGGATCCTATGAGAGCGGGCAATTGAGTGGGCTCAAGCCGCCTCTGTGACAGGAACCAAAGCAAGGGACCAGCGGGCTCCTGACAGAAGGAAATCCATTTGGGTCCACTTGGAGGTTCCCCAACAGAGTAAATATCTCCCGATTTATTGACTGACTTCAAGAGCCCAGCGTCAAGGTATTCAGGCGCACCTGCGGGCGACTCCCTCACTGGGAGAGTGGGAGAAGGCTGGCTCTGCTGAGATCTCAGGTCTGTGGTTACAGACTGTAGCAGAGAAAATAGTAGTGAGAACCCGAACGACGTATGGATCACCCAGTTAGTCGCAAGAGCAGAAGGGAACAACGAGAATAGGGCGGCTCGTGCCCGGAGCCGTCGGCCCTTAGGTGGACCGACCAGTGAACAGCCAGCTGTGGACTGACTGGAACGCAACTGAATACATATAAAGAAAGAGGTCCAGAGATCTCCCCCAGTTTCTGCTCAGGTATCCTCTGGGCCTGGAGCGGGACTGAAGGTACGAACAGAGAGAAAAACAATTAGCCCATACCATGGGCAAAGACAAACTGACAAGGGGAGCACAAGTCAGCAAAATAATGCAATATTAAGTGCCGGGCTCAACGATGGCGGAACATAGAAGGTCAGAATCAGAACAGTTGCCCCAATCACGGTACTATGGCGTAAGATACAGCAGATATCCTGGAGGTCATTAAAGATTCTCGAGTGGCGCTGGAATCAAAAATGGAAACTATGGCGATAGACATCAACCACTTATGTCTGGATCTTCAAAAAGTGGCAGATCGAGTGACAAGCACGGAGGGAGAACTAGGTACTTTAAAGGAGGAAGTCCAGAGACTTCGCAAGACAGTGGCGTCACTTCAAGAACAGTCCAACCGTCTGGAAGACAGAGCAGAAGACGCAGAAGGGCGGTCGCGAAGGAACAACTTGAGATTTCTGGGATTCCAGGAGAAGGCGGAGGGCTCGGCGGCAGATCTCTTCCTGGAACAGTGGAGAGGAACGGCCTGTCTGAATAGTAGACTGTCTAAACTGTTTGCTACAGAACAAGCCCATCGATCCTTTGGTCCCCTGCTGCAGCCGGGATCATCACCACTCAGAGCCATGATAGCCCAGATGTTCAATTTCAGAGACAGATATAATTTTGCAGTATGTTCGTGCACATGGCCCGCCTAAATTTGAAGATCGCGACATTCATATTTACCCTGACAATACCAGGAAGGTGCAGGATCTACAGAATGATTTCCTGGGGTCAAGAGGCGTCTTAGAGAACTCAATATCAAATATACCTTAATGTTTCCGGCCCGGCTCCGAATACAATAAGGAGACAGAGTGCACTTTTTCAGTTCTCCACAGGAGGCCACGGACTGGATGGAATCACTAGGCCTGGCAGGGGGAAATCAAAATCATGGATGGCAGGAACAACGCAGAAGAAGTGGATGACAATGGCAACAGCGTCGAGACACTGGAATACAGAGATCTAACTTGCACGATTCGGCTGGGGTGGGGCGTATCTTGGTAGGTCCAGATGGAACCCTTAGGGCCGAAGTGGGGGGATTAATACACAAAATCAGTTCTCTCTGCTTTGCCTTGTCCAAGAAACTCAATCGCAATTGGATCATAGCCCTAATCGCACAGATGAAGAATCTTGAGCTATACTGACAATGTGGGTGAGGATGAACTGATGGTCAAAACTGGGGACCAAAACTGTAAGTACGGCAAGTGGACGTATGGAGGAGAGAACGAGTTATAAGCCTCTAGGGGGTTGTTCCTCTAAAAGATTGAGAGAGAAGAACTAGTAAATAGTTGGGGCGCGGTTCCGCCATTATACATTTTCAGGACGCTCCAGCTGTAACATACTGCCGAGGCCTTGTGAAACCGCAGGTTGGGCGAGGCGGCGCGGTGCTGGACAGCCTGGCCATATATCAGAGACTAGTTTTTCATTTTTTGTGGATTTCTATATTGGACTTGTTGAAATGTAAGCGGGGGAAGGGAATTTAGGGTGGAGTGGGGATGAACAATATGGGGCGGAGTCCTGGGACCTTGGGCAATGGTTGTGCTAGGGTAAATTGGTACTACTGGGGGTGTTGGAAATTACACAGTTATGTTACAAAGTTCATTGCCGGGGAAACCAAGAGACAATATGTACGTCAATATTTATTAATGAAGGGTGGCCCTTTCTATATCACACTTAGGGGTCTCCACCTAGACAGGGAGGTCCAGCACTACGACAAACTGGTAACATGACAGATAGAAGACAGAACTACAAATTCATCACTTGGAATGTTCGGGGGCTAAATAATGTGGTTAAAAGTATACAGGTAGAAATGTATCTTAGATGGTATGGTGTGAGCATAGCCTTTCTTCAAGAAACCCCCTTGTGGGGCGACTGCCTTAAGTACGTCCAACGACAATGGGGGGGCCAATTCTTTGCAACATCTTATGCAGGGTATGCCAGGGGTGCACTCATCTGGGTGGCACCGGGAATCCCATTCAGGGTGGTAAAATCTAAATTAGACTCATCAGGGAGGTATGTGGTGGTGGATGGAACACTAGACGGACAGAATGTCTGTTTGATTAATATATGCGCCCCGAATAATGATGATGGGAAATTCCTGGGATCAGTCTTGGGCAAGCTTGATTGTGCTCCGGGTGCAGAACTGATTGTTGCAACGGACTATAATTGTGCGTTGGAGGACACATTGGATAGGTTCCCCCCCCAAGGCCACTAGCCAAACCTAAAACTAGAGAAGCCATGATCAGATGCTAACAAATTACAACCTTATAGACATTTGGCGACACTGCAATCCACATCTAAGAGAATACTCGTGTCGTACACCTGCGCTTAATACATACAGCAGACTATATTATTTTTTCGTACAGCTGAGGGCAGCTAATCGAATAGAAGAGGCACAGTATTTGGCTCGTTATTTATAAGATCATTCTCCACTTTTTTTAGTGTACACACTGGGTCGGCCAAGATCTAAGGTACCACTTTGGAGAATTAACACAGAGGCACTCACGGACCCGGTATATAAAGCTACAATAGGAAAATAAATCCTGTCATACTTTGACATAAATAGCAATACTGCCAGCACGAAAGCGCTAGAATGGGAAGCCATGAAGGTAGTAATGAGGGGGGTTTGTATGTCTACAGGGGCAGGAGTCAATAAAACGCTGGAGCAGGATTTAAATCGCCAAGAACAACATTTCGCTTGATTTAGAAAAGGCACTCCCCACGAACAGAGAAAGTCCCGAGGTTTGGGTGACACAACGACAAAAGTTAGGGGATATATGGGAAACACTAAGCACATATAATAGGAATAAGTGTAGAAGACAGTGGTATTTAGAGCCTCAAGACCACATGCATACCCAGTCTATAGAAGTTTTATTCTTAGAGGGGGTGGAAGTGCCCTGCCTAGAGCAGGAAACCCAGGAAACCCTAGGGGCCCCTATTAGAGGGGAGGACATTAAAGCGGCAATAAATCATTTGAAAACCGCAAAATCACCTGGAATGGATGGCCTCATGGTAGAATTTTATAAAGAGTACACTGGGGTGATGGTTCCAAGACTGTTGGAGGTTATTGCGGAAGCGAAATAAAGAGGAGAATTACCAAATTCAATGCAGGAAGCATTGATAGTAATGATTCCTAAACAGGGTAAGGATCCGCTGGTCCCCAGTTCATACGGACCCATTTCCATGCTAAACGTTGACCTCAAAATCATAAGTCAGGTATTGGCGAGCAGACTGCTTCCCAGTCTTCCGCAACTGGTACATGCGGATCAGTCCAGGTTTATAACAGGTAGGAACACGCTCAGAAATATTTGTCGTCTAGCGCACGTACTGCAGATGCTGGGGGTAAAATCACCAGAAAGTGCTTTGGCCTTCCTAGACATGAAGCAGGTGTTCGACTCGGTCAGAGGGGAATATTTATGGCAGGTGCTTTTAAAAATGGGTTTGGTCTCAGGGTTCGTTGACTGGGTTAAACTGCTTTATACTAAGCCTATGGCGAGGGTCTGCACAGGACGATATGTGACGGATGCTATGATGCTACAAAGGGGAACGAGACAGAGATGTTCGCTTTTCCCTTTGTTATGCGCACTCACAATGGAGCCATTGGCGTGTCACCTCCGGACAGTGCTGCATGGGGATGGTATTACAGTGGGTCATAAAGAACCTGTTGGTTCCCTATACGCGGATGATGCGTTGATGTACCTCGGTCAACCAACACAATCTGTCCCAATATTGCTCGATGCTCTGGGACGGTTTGCTATGGCTTCGGGTTTATGGATTAATAAGCTTAAATCCCAATTATACGCAATAGGGACGATGGAGAGGGGAGTAGAGGCCCAGCACCCCAAGCTAGGGTTCCCCTGGCAACCGGAAATGGTGCGTTATCTTCGAATACGGATCACCAGAGAAAAAGGTATTTTGGACAATCTAAATATGGGCAGAGTACTCAATGGCCTGCAAGACAGTATAACCTTTTGGAATACACTGAGGCTGTCTTTGATGGAGAAGATAGCCTTAATAAAAATGGTGGTATTACCCAGGTGTCTTTACACCATGCAGGGGTCATTTTATGAACTACCCCATAGAGTATTCCAGGAGCTGGATATACTTCTCACGCAACTCTTATGGAATGGAAAGCGGTACAGGGTAAGCTTGGAGGTGATTGATGGGGTATAGGGGGGTTGGAAATTCCAGATTTAGAATTATACTATCTGGCGTTGCAATTACAGCATGCCATAGCATAGCTGGCTACGGATCCCTCGTGGGAGCGAAATTTGTTAGGGGGCTTTTATGGTAGGCAGCAGCTCGGAGCACTTCTTTGGTCAACCAGGAAACTACAGGAGAACTCCCCCCCCAATGATTGGGCTAATAGCCAAAATATGGAACAGGACGATTCAACGTCTTATTAAGGGGAAACCCTTTGCCCCTGAGGCAGATATTTGGAACATACAGCAGTTTGCTCAAATAGAACGAGTAATGTCGACTGACAAATGGAAAGAAGGGGGCTGTTTGATGCTCTCAGATCTATATCTGGCAAACAGATTTATTACTTATTAGGATGTGGTAGACACATTTGAATTGGGGGCGGGACAATTCCTGCAATATGCCAAGATAGCAGCTATGGCCCGACAGCTTTGGCCGACATTTCCAGAGTCCCCGGAACATACCCATACACTGGTCACCATGAATGCAATGGCGGGAGTTCGGAAGCTGGTTACACACCTGTACAGGGCACTCAGGAGAAGATAAAAAGATTACACTCTTGAAGGTAGACTGGAGGTATCTAGAGGTTTGCCCGCAAGAGATTACGGCAAAAGAGTGGGGAAAAATCTACGAAAACGTTTGAAGAGTGGCAATCTGTAGTAGATTCAAATTAATACAATTACAAAGCCGGAGCGAGGTCGAGCCACCAAGCCATGAGCTCCAGGGGAACAAAATACCAAACAGGAACCTGAGGGAAGGCCCTTCCCATAAACAGCAGGTACTAAGAATGACCACCCCCCCATCTGGGAACCCAGTGAGTCAACTCAGCACAGAATAGCGGTCTACAGAAAAAAGAAAACACGTGTCCAAAGGAGAGGACCCCAACACACAGAAAACCACCAACAGCGACCATTCACATCACCCCCTCAACCAACCAGCCGGAGATCCAGGAGAAATGAGGCCATCCTGTCCAATCTGTGATGGACGCAACAAAACCAACCCAACATGAGTTGACCATGTGTCCAGGAGGGCAGAGGACAAACACGAAGGCTGCCCCCATTCAATGCCCAAGAACACAGTGCCAAGAAGGAAAACCGAAAAAATAGAAGTAGCCAAGGGGCGAATCCAGTCCTGAAGAACCTCCCCACCAGCTTCACCAAACAGTGCAATGCCCAGTCCATAACAATTAAAAGGGCACCAGGCAGAATACCAGTTATGCAGGTTGGCACATAACCCAAGACTGAAAAAAAATGGGCTGAAGCAACAGAAGGGGACACTGCCCACCCATATCCCAAATGGCAGATTCCGAGATCTGCGAAAAACAACTAGGGACAACACCCTCCGCCTGCGAACAAGCTGAGAGACCAGGACTTGAAGACAAGAAAACGCTAGCCAGGAGCACCAGCAACAACACCCCAATGTACTGGCAAACAACCCGTGGCAGACACTGACATAAGAAAAGGAAACATGAAGAACCATAGGAAGGTACCTGCCTCACTGCCCATACCTGAAATAGCAGCACCCCAGGTCCATAGGCACTCACCCTATTAGACAAACCACCTGGCACAGATGACCTCAGCTGCAACCCACAAGAACAGGAGTGGAAGGAACCCCCATCAAATGGCCGGAACCATCCCCCTTACCCCCTCTAAAAACTCCCCAGATGAGGGAGCACAAAGTGCGACAATTCGACCAACTCACAGGTCCCTAGGACAGAGAGAAGGGCATCCCGCACACAGCAGCAGAGCCAGGCCACTGAGAAACACACCATAGAAAGGCTGCATGGAAGCCAATGCCCAATTCATATCCAACCTAGCTGCTGAAAATAGGAGGAATCCATAAACCATCAAATGGCAAACCCCCCAGAAATACGACCTCCATGGCAACCTGTCAGGAAGCAACATGCCCACAAAGTCGGGACCAGACGGAACCCCAGGAATCAAACTGTGTTACTTTTGAGTCAAGCAGAAACATAAACACACCCCCAAGAAGTGCCCAGACAAACCACATGTTAGTAGCTGCCCAGACATATCAATCAATCAGTCAGGATTTGTGGAGTGCGGCTGCTTCACCTGTGAGGGTCTCAAGGCGATGTTGGATAATTCTGCCTGTTCTCCTATCAGTTGAACAGCCATGTCTTGAGGTCCTTCCTGAATTGCTGGATTGGTGATGAGGCTCTGAGGTGCAGGGGAAGATTGTTCCAGGTCTTGGCCACCAGATGGGAGAAGAAGCAGCCACTGCTGTTTGTCTGGCAGATACAATGGGTGGCAGCTAGGGCAAGGGATCCAGAACTGAGTTTCTTGGTGGGCTGAAGAAAGGTCACACATTGGCTGTGGCTGAGGTGAGAGGTTATGTGCGTCCATCTGGGGAGGTCGAGGATGAGCCTGACTGCTGTGTTCTGGATTTTCTGTAGCTTCTTGATGAGTTGGGCTGTTATTCCTATGTAGAGGGAGTTACCAAAGTCGAGTCTGCTGGGGCTGAGAACCTGCGTGACAGTTCACCTGGTGTTGGTTGGGACAGGGCCCATCTGGAAACTTTCCTGAGCATGAGGAAGCAGGCAGTGAAGACGGCGCTGACTTGCTTCTTCATAGATAGCTGGCTGTCCAGGATGATGCCAAGGTTGCAGACGTGTCCGGTGGGCAGGTCCAGGCCCATATAATAATAATAATAATAATAATACTGGAGCTTGTAAAGCGCGACAGCTACCTGAAACAGATGTGTCCTGGTGCCGAGGCAGCAGGCATTGCGCACTGAAGGGCTACGGTACTAACAAACCATCCTAATCTGCCCTGAAGAGCCACGTCTTCAAGGCCTTTCTGAAACAAGTTTCTGAATTAGCCTGTCGGAGATTTCCTGGTAGGGCATTCCACATTGTGGCAGTTCTAACTGTGAGCGCTCTACCACCCAGACGTGCTTTCGTAAAGCGGGGAGTACACATCAAATTTAGAGAGTTGGACCTCAGCGCTCGATTTTGCTTGTAGGGACAGAGTCTTTTCTTCAGATAGCCAGGACATTTTTCATTGAGGGCCCGGTAGGCTAGAGTCATGACATTAAATTTAATTCTTTTATCTACTGGGAGCAAGTGGAGCTCATGTAGATGTGGAGAGACATGGTGTCGAAATGGTATGCGTCTGACTAGTCTCGCAGCCGCATTCTGTACCATCTGGAGGCGTCAGACAGAGTATTTGGGGAGGCCAAGATATAAGGCATTTGCCGTAGTCTAGCCTAGATGTTACTGTGGCACGGACAACGGATTTGCGGCAGTCTACCGGTAGGAAGTGTAAAAATTTCCGGAGATTTCTTAGTTTATTAAAACGTATAGCGGAGATCTGCTGAATTTGGGCCGAGAAAGAGAGGTCAGTCTCCCATCTCACACCTAGATTTTGAATATGTGTAACGGGGGACAGCGGAGGACCCATTTCTGACGACCACCACAGATCTGTATCTGGCACTGAGCCCTTACCGAAAAGCAGAACTTCTGCCTTCTCCGCATTGAGTTTTAATTGGTTTGTGGTCATCCATAGTGCTATGTCTTGCAGCCACCATTTAAAGTTCTTGAAGGCATCTGCTGTCTGCTCCTGAAAAGGGAAAACCAGCTGGGTGTCGTCGGCGTAGGAAATCGCTTTCACTCCCCAGGTGGCAATCAGAGAAAAAAGCGGAGCTAGGTAAAGATTAAAAAGTAAAGGGCTCAGAGCTGAACCTTGAGGAACACCGCACAAAGATGTTTGGGTTTAGATTCAAATGGTTGTAGGGTGACTCTCTGGGTGCAACAGCTTAGATATGATGTCAGCCAGGTCAGCACTTTCCCCCCAAAGCCCACCTTTTGTAGTCTCTGGACCAGTATAGAATGATCGACAGTGTCGAATGCAGCAGACAGATCCAGGAGCACCAGCAACGCTGATGCCCCTGAATCTAGTGACCGTCTTACTGACTCTGCCACCTCAAGGAGAGCGGTCTCTGTGCTGAACCCCTCCCGGAATCCTGATTGTGTATCATGCAGGGCGCTGTTACTCTCAATAAAGTTGGTCAGTTGGCGCTGGACCAGCTTCTCCAACATTTTACCTGGGGCGGGGAGCAGAGAGATAGGTCTAAGATTGTTAAGCACACATATGCCCAGTGAGACCACAGGATATGAACCCAGAATCATCACGGTCACAGATAAGACTGGTGTGTAGCATGGCTATGTAGAAAAACAAGACCTTAACACTAAACAATACCACACTCCTGGACACCAATGTCCCCTGGAGAAATAAATGAAACAACATGGCTGGCCGGACGCTAAGCATTTTCAAATGTAACATGTGGTCATCTGCAGGAATCCAACTCCTGTAGTAGAGATAACTTTAACAGAAAAGTCACAATACAGAGCTACTGAGCTATAGTGCCTGCCTACCCAGACTGCACCCAAATCAAAACAAGACACCATTTTCCTTGCTTTCTTACCACTGCCGCTCGTCCGGTAGAAAGACGTGGAACCCCCCCCAAAAAAGAAACTCTGATATGGCCCCCAGATCCCACAATGTAACATCTGCCAAAATTTGTTATATCTCCTCAGGGACTTTTTCAAGGCATGGATATTAGATGCAGTATTTGTTGAAACAGGAGTGTATCACAATTTCCAGAGCAGCTGATAGAGGACACTAAGGTGTAAACGTGTAAAGCCCTAAGCAGGGTGGTTGGACATGTGAAGCATAGTAAGGTTTCAACATTTGTGTCAGCCAGCAAGAGGCAGTCTGGAATGTCTAGGGTTTTGTACGAGGGAAATATCCAGCTAACTATAACGCCCCTGAAACCTATGGTTTTTTCAGTGAATTTCTAAGGTTTTTTAAATGCTAATTCCTAACTATATCAGGCCTGAAACCTATGGTTTTTTCAGTGAATTTCAAAGGTTTTGTAAATGACAATTTTGAATGTATTAATTGTTATACTGATTTATTTGATACTGATTTACTACATTTTTTAAACTATTTATTTTTAGATATATTTTTTTTAAATTACATTATAATTACATTATACATTACAATACAAACTATACTTTCTCAGAATGAATTACTTTAGTTTAAATACTTGGCAAACGGGCAATAGACTTTTAAGTACAGTAGTTACAGTTGTTGCAATGGGCAACACAATTTTAAACACAAAGCAACACTGAGCTCAATGTGAATTTCTAGTTAAATGCAATTAGTTACTTTATGGATTACTTTTCTAACCACAGGACTGGATCCTAGATTCAGCCCTTGGACATCTCCTGTAAACAGTTGAGTAAAAGCGCTTTGGTTACAGTAGTAATTTTTAAGGAATATTATTGTATTTTAAAAGTTGACACTTAGAAACTTTTCCCCATAGAATCACCAATGTTATCCTAAGGCAAAAAATTAATTTAGCAGGTAAGTAGTGTTATCGTTACTTTTTCTTACTCAGTGGTGGATCCTGGATCCAGCACTGGCCAACCTCCTGTAAACAGTTGAAAGAATGTGTTTAAGTCATACAGACGATTTTTTAGGAATATTTTTAGTTTGTGAAAATAGACACTTAGAAACTTTTCTGGTGAAAACCACACAATGGATTCCTATGGAAGGAAATACAAGTTACTGCTAAGTACGCTTAGAATTACTTTTCAGGGTCAGTGCTGGGCTAAAAGATGCAGCCCTGTGTTCTCTCCTGATAACAGGTGAGTAAATCGGAATTCGTAGTTCGGCTGATTTTAGAGGAATATTTGTACGTTTCAAAAATGGACACTAAAAATTTTCTGGTGAAAACCACACAATGGATTCCTATGGAAAGAAATACAAGTTACTGGTAAGTACGCTTAGAATTACTTTTCAGGGTCAGTGCTGGGCTAAAAGATGCAGCACTGGGTTCTCTCCTGATTACAGGTGAGTAAATCGGAATTCGTAGTTCAGCTGATTTTAGAGGAATATTTGTACAATGGTGAAGGAAGGGGGAGGGGCCTGAGGTGACGTGGGCAAACACGCCCTGTGGTGCGTTTTAAGTTGGGGAATTAATTCCTCTTCAATCCTGTGGTCCCCTGGGGGCCAACTAGCCCACCAGGTACCCCCAGTATGTGCCAGGGAGCTGCATTGCAGAGAGGTATTCAGAGGCCACGCCCCTTTTTACAACACTCTGCAACACAGCTCCGTGGCGCTTACTGGAGGTACCTGGTGGGCTACTTGGTCCCCAGGGACCCACAGGATTGAAGAGGAATTAATTCCCCAACTTAAAACGCGCCACAGTGCGTGTTTGCACAGATCTCACCTCAGGCCCCGCCCCCTACCTTCACCACTGTGCAAACGTGCCCCGTGGGGTGTTTTAAGTTGGGGGATTAAGTCCACTTGAATCCTGAGGTCCCCTGGCGGCCAACTAGCCCACCAGGTACCTCCAGTATGCGCCAGGGAGATGCGTTGCAGAGAGGTGTTCAGAGGCCACACCCCTTTTTACAACACTCTGCAACGCAGCTCCGTGGCGCTTAGTGGAGGTACCTGGTGGGCTAGTTGTCCCCTAGTGGACCTCTGGATTGAAGAGGAATGAATTCCCCAACTTAAAACGCGGCACAGGGAGTGTTTGCACAGTATCACCTCAGGCCCTGCCCCTACCTTCACCACTGTGCGAACGCGACCCGTTTTAAGTTGGGAGATTAAGTCTCCTTGAATCCTGAGGTACCCTGGTGGCCAACTAGCCCACCAGGTACCTCCAGTAAGCGCCAGGGAGCTGCGTTGCAGAGAGGTGTAAAAAGGGGCGTGGCCTCATTACACCTCTCTGCAACACAGGCCCCTGGCGCGTACTGGAGGTTCCTGGTGGGCCAATTGGCCCCCAGGGACCCCCAGTATTGAAGGGGAATTCGTTCCCACTCTGCAAACACGCCAGGGGGCGCATTTGCAGAGTGATGAAAGGAGGGGGCCTGGCCTCCTCCCCATCCCGTTTTTTAAAAAAAATTCTTTTTAAGAAGGGGGGCTGTGTAGCCCCCCTTCTTTTCTTATTTTTGGCCCTGGGGACCTCATCCCCCAGGGCCTGCCCCCAATTTTTATTTTTTTATAAAAAAAATAAAATAAAAAAAAGAAGGGTGCTGCGTGGCCCCCCTCCCGAGGCCATAATTTGCCCCGGGGACCCCATCCCCCGGGGCATGGCCTTTTTTTTTGTTTTGTTTTTGGAGGGGGGCTGCCTCCTGTGTCCCATTTTGGCCCTGGGGACCCCATCCCCCGGGCTGTTTTTTTATTTATTTATTTTTAGAAGGGGAGCTGCGTGGCATCCCTCCCGGGCCACTACTGGCCCCGGGAACCCCATCCCCCGGGGCCTGGCCATCTCGTTGGGGACAGTGGGGGGGTCCCAATCCCCCCACAGTCCCAGCCGGCTGCCCGCTTCCTGCGGGAGCCGGCATTGCTTTTCCACATGGGGAGCAGCTAACATGCTGCTCCCCATGTGGAAAAGCAATCGTCTTTGCTTCATTGAAGCGAGAGCAGGTTTCCCTGCTCTCGCTTCAATGAAGCAAAGCAGTTTGCAATGGCAGGGTGGGAGCCGCGAGGCTCCCGCCCTGCCATTGCAAACAGCAGTGTCCCTGGGGTGGGCACCCCGGGACCCTGCAGGAGCCGGCACTGGGGGGTGGCAGTCCCCAGGGCCATCTTTGGCTCCAGGAGGGGGGCCGCGCGGCTCCCCTCCCACTTAATTTTAAGCCCCGGGGGGTGGTGGTCCCCGGGGCTTGGGGTCCGTAACAGACCCCATATTTTAAATAATTAATGACCCGGGGAGGTGGCGTTCCCCGGGGTGTGTGGGGGGGCTCGAGTCCCCCCACACAGGTTTTTTTTTTTTAAACAAACAAGCCCCGGGGGTAGCGGTCCCCGGGCCTGCGGAGGGGCCATGAGCCCCCCCGCATACATTAAATTAAAGTCCCAGAGGGTGGCGGTCCCCGGGGCCCCTCTGGGCCCCCCATTATGATAAAGATATTGTCCCCGGGACTTGGCCCCCCGGGGGCTAAATAAAAACGAAGCGCGGGAGCAAGCCTAGGAAGTCAGGTTGTTTCTACCCTGCCCCCTTGTCGTGTTTTGCGCCTTTTTTTTTTGGTTTTCTTGTGCCTCGGTTCAACCGAGGCACAAGATGGCTGCCAACACTTCCTGATTCAGAGTGTTGGCAGCCAATTAGCATTCAGCTTGTGCTTGGGAGGGTTCGGGGAGGGTGCGGGGAGGGTACGCGGATCCTCCCCGCACATAGATATCACTAACTTTTTTACCCTAATTTTCTCAGGAACTACTGAACGGTTTTACACCATTTAAGAAAAAGGCACGAGTCTGAACTCAGTACTACCTCTTTGCCAAATTTTGTGTAATTCCGTTCAGAAGTTCGGGCTGTAGCTGCGACAACAGATCCTATGGGGAATTGCATGGGGAAAACGAGTTTTGGGACCCCCCTTTTTTCTCAGCCCCCGCTTGACGAATCACCACGAAACTTTCAGGGTAGGAGCGGAGCAGAGCTGGCCAAAAGTTTGGAAAATTTCGCGAAGATTCGTCAATCGCCGCCAGACTTATTGGGAATAGAATCTTGCGGATTTCCTATGGAAAATAGGTCCTAACTATAACTATCTACTGGCGACCGCCAGTAGATAATATAGATATATATATATACACACCAAATCTCTGTCTATATTCACTGGAAAAAAAAGGACTTAATTTGAACTAGAAAGAGTGTGCCCCGCTCTGCAGAGCACCAAAGCCATAAGGACTTTAACCATCTATTCCCCTGGCAGCACCTACCAAGAGATGATGCATTCTGGGAGCTGTAGGATGGACAGCACTACAGCAGGTGAGTGATCACATGGCAGGGGAGGTGCTTCCTTTCAAGAGTGGGAGGTCTGCAGATGGATTCAAAAGTGGAGGCGTGGGACTGTTTCTCAGTGCAGCAGTGGCATCTGAGGAAGACTATGATGTCGAAATGCATTATGCCTTAATTGCGTGTCCAATAAAGGCTTTTTCCTGAGTTTCCCGTGTGGCCTCTTCCTACAGTTTTGCTGGAGGAATCGTGGACATTTATAGCGTCAGCCAGAGACGCAGTAAGAGGCCCCGTCGGTCAAGTGACTGTGGCATTACTGGCATTTGCATGAGCAGTTTCCTTGTGTATCCGAGGTATCAGATTGCTCCAGGCCACCTCTTCAGCGTGGGTTAAGAAGGGTTTGCTGCCAGCCGGCAGCTCGTGACTTCACGAATTAGGTTTGGATATTATACCGGCCTATGACTCAGCGGACCTGTGCTGTGGTGGTTATGAACTGTGCGGGACCCAGGAAAGCCCGAGGACTTAATTTGCACCAGCAACAGTGCGCCCCGCTCTGCAGTGCACCAAAGCCATAAGGACGTTAACCATTTATTCCCCTGGCAGCACCTACCCAGAGATGATGCATTCTGGGAGCTGTAGGACGGACAGCACTACAGCAGGAGAGCGATCACATGGCAGGGGAGATGCTTCCTTTCAAGAGTAGGAGGTCTGCAGATGGATTCAAAAGTGGAGGCGTTGGACTGTTTCTCAGTGCAGCAGTGGCATCTGAGGAAGACTATGATGTCGAAATGCATTATGCCTTAATTGCGTGTCCAATAAAGGCTTTTTCCTGAGTTTCCTGTGTGGCCTCTTCCTACAGTTTTGCTGGAGGAATCGTGGACATTTATAGCGTCAGCCAGAGACGCATTAAGAGGCCCCGTCTGTCAAGTGGCTGTGGCATTACTGGTATTTGCATGAGCAGTTTCCTTGTGTATGCGAGGTATCGGATTGCTCCAGCCCACCTCTTCCGCACAGGTTAAGCAGGGTTTGCTGCCAGCCGGCAGCTCGTGACTTCACAAATTAGATTTGGATATTATACCGGCCTGTGACTCGGCGGACCTGTGCTGTGGAGGTTATGATGTATGCGGGGACCCAGGGAAGCCCGAGAACTTAATTTGCACAAGCAACAGTGCGCCCCGCTCTGTAGAACACCAAAGCCATAAAGACTTTAAGCATCTATTCCCCTCGCAGCACCTACCCAGAGATGATGCATTCTGGGAGCTGTAGGACGGACAGCACTACAGCAGGTGAGCGATCAGATGGGAGGGGAGGTGCTTCCTTTCAAGAGTAGGAGGTCTGCAGATGGATTCAAAAGTGGAGGAGTGGGACTGTTTCTCAGTGCAGCAGTGGCATCTGAGGAAGACTATGATTTCGAAATGCATTCTACCTTACCTGCGTGTCCAGTAAAGGCTTTCTCCTGAGTTCCCCATGAGGACTCCTCCTACAGTTTTGCTGGAGGGTTTGTGGACATTTACAGCGCCAGCCAGAGATGCTTTAAGAGGCACCGTCGGTCAGGTGGCTGTGGCATTACTGTAATTTGTGTGAGCAGTTTCCTTGTGTATCCAAGGTATCGAATTGCTCCAGCCCACCTCTTCAGCCTGGGTTAAGCAGGGTTTGCTGCCAGCCGGCAGCTCGTGACTTCACAAATTAGGTTTGGATATTATACCGGCCTATGACTCAGCGGACCTGTGCTGTGGCAGTTATGACATGTGCGGGGACCCAGGGAAGCCCGAGGACTTAATTTGCACCAGCAACAGTGCGCCCCGCTCTGCAGTGCACCAAAGCCATAAGGACTTTAACCATCTATTCCCCTGGCAGCACCTACCCAGAGATGATGCATTCTGGGAGCTGTAGGACGGACAGCACTACAGCAGGTGAGCGATCACATGGCAGGGGAGGTGCTTCCTTTCAAGAGTAGGAGGTCTGCAGATGGATTCAAAAGTGGAGGCATGGGACTGTTTCTCAGTGCAGCAGTGGCACCTGAGGAAGACTATGATGTCGAAATGCATTATACCTTACCTGCGTGTCCAATAAAGGCATTTTCATGAGTTTCCCATGAGGCCTCCTCCTACAGTTTTGCTGGAGGAATCGTGGACATTTAAAGCATCAGCCAGAGACGCAGTAAGAGGCCCCGTCGGTCAAGTGACTGTGGCATTACTGGCATTTGCATGAGCAGTTTCCTTGTGTATCCGAGGTATCAGATTGCTCCAGGCCACCTCTTCAGCGTGGGTTAAGAAGGGTTTGCTGCCAGCCGGCAGCTCGTGACTTCACGAATTAGGTTTGGATATTATACCGGCCTATGACTCAGCGGACCTGTGCTGTGGTGGTTATGAACTGTGCGGGACCCAGGAAAGCCCGAGGACTTAATTTGCACCAGCAACAGTGCGCCCCGCTCTGCAGTGCACCAAAGCCATAAGGACGTTAACCATTTATTCCCCTGGCAGCACCTACCCAGAGATGATGCATTCTGGGAGCTGTAGGACGGACAGCACTACAGCAGGAGAGCGATCACATGGCAGGGGAGATGCTTCCTTTCAAGAGTAGGAGGTCTGCAGATGGATTCAAAAGTGGAGGCGTTGGACTGTTTCTCAGTGCAGCAGTGGCATCTGAGGAAGACTATGATGTCGAAATGCATTATGCCTTAATTGCGTGTCCAATAAAGGCTTTTTCCTGAGTTTCCCGTGTGGCCTCTTCCTACAGTTTTGCTGGAGGAATCGTGGACATTTATAGCGTCAGCCAGAGACGCATTAAGAGGCCCCGTCTGTCAAGTGGCTGTGGCATTACTGGTATTTGCATGAGCAGTTTCCTTGTGTATGCGAGGTATCGGATTGCTCCAGCCCACCTCTTCCGCACAGGTTAAGCAGGGTTTGCTGCCAGCCGGCAGCTCGTGACTTCACAAATTAGATTTGGATATTATACCGGCCTATGACTCGGCGGACCTGTGCTGTGGAGGTTATGATGTATGCGGGGACCCAGGGAAGCCCGAGAACTTAATTTGCACAAGCAACAGTGCGCCCCGCTCTGTAGAACACCAAAGCCATAAAGACTTTAAGCATCTATTCCCCTCGCAGCACCTACCCAGAGATGATGCATTCTGGGAGCTGTAGGACGGACAGCACTACAGCAGGTGAGCGATCAGATGGGAGGGGAGGTGCTTCCTTTCAAGAGTAGGAGGTCTGCAGATGGATTCAAAAGTGGAGGAGTGGGACTGTTTCTCAGTGCAGCAGTGGCATCTGAGGAAGACTATGATTTCGAAATGCATTCTACCTTACCTGCGTGTCCAGTAAAGGCTTTCTCCTGAGTTCCCCATGAGGACTCCTCCTACAGTTTTGCTGGAGGGTTTGTGGACATTTACAGCGCCAGCCAGAGATGCTTTAAGAGGCACCGTCGGTCAGGTGGCTGTGGCATTACTGTAATTTGTGTGAGCAGTTTCCTTGTGTATCCAAGGTATCGAATTGCTCCAGCCCACCTCTTCAGCCTGGGTTAAGCAGGGTTTGCTGCCAGCCGGCAGCTCGTGACTTCACAAATTAGGTTTGGATATTATACCGGCCTATGACTCAGCGGACCTGTGCTGTGGCAGTTATGACATGTGCGGGGACCCAGAGAAGCCCGAGGACTTAATTTGCACCAGCAACAGTGCGCCCCGCTCTGCAGTGCACCAAAGCCATAAGGACTTTAACCATCTATTCCCCTGGCAGCACCTACCCAGAGATGATGCATTCTGGGAGCTGTAGGACGGACAGCACTACAGCAGGTGAGCGATCACATGGCAGGGGAGGTGCTTCCTTTCAAGAGTAGGAGGTCTGCAGATGGATTCAAAAGTGGAGGCATGGGACTGTTTCTCAGTGCAGCAGTGGCACCTGAGGAAGACTATGATGTCGAAATGCATTATACCTTACCTGCGTGTCCAATAAAGGCATTTTCATGAGTTCCCCATGAGGCCTCCTCCTACAGTTTTGCTGGAGGATTCGCGGACATTTACAGCATCAGCCAGAGATGCATTAAGAGGCCCCGTCTGTCAAGTTTCTGTGGCATTACTGGTATTTGCGTGAGCAGTTTCCTTGTGTATACGAGGTATCAGATTGCTCCAGCACACCTCTTTAGTACGGGTTAAGCAGGGTTCGCTGCCAGCCGGCAGCTCGTGACTTCACAAATTAGGTTTGGATATTATACCGGCCTATGACTCGGCGGACCTGTGCTCTGGCGGTTATGATGTATGCGGGGACCCAGGGAACCCAGAGGACTTAATTTGCACCAGCAACAGTGCGCCCCGCAGTACAGCAAAGCCATAAGGACTTTAAGCATCTATTCCCCTCGCAGCACCTACCCAGAGATGATACATTCTGGGAGCTGTAGGATGGACAGTACTATAGCAGGTGAGCGATCACATGGCAGGGGAGGTGCTTCCTTTCAAGAGTGGGAGGTCTGCAGATGGATTCAAAAGTGGAGGTGTGGGACTGTTTCTCAGTGCAGCAGTGGCACCTGAGGAAGACTATGATGTCGAAATGCATTATTCCTTACCTGCGTGTCCAATAAAGGCTTTTTCCTGAGTTCCCCATGAGGCCTCCTCCTACAGTTTTGCTGGAGGGTTTGTGGACATTTACAGTGTCAGCCAGAGACGCTTTAAGAGGCCCCATCTTTCAAGTGGCTGTGGCATTGCTGGTATTTGCGTGAGCAGTTTCCTTGTGTATCCGAGGTATCGGATTGCTCCAGCCCACCTCTTCAGCGCGGGTTAAGCAGGGTTTGCTGCCAGCCGACAGCTCGTGACTTCACAAATTAGTTTTAGATATTATACCGGCCTATGACTCAGCGGACCTGTGCTGTGGCGGTTATGACGTATGTGGGGACCCAGGAAAACTGCGGGCTTAATTTGCACCAGCAACAGTGCGCCTCGCTCTGCAGTGCACCAAAGCCATAAGAACTTTAACCATCTAGTCCCCTGGCAGCACCTACCCAGAGATGATACATTCTGGGAGCTGTAGGACGGACAGCAATACAGCAGGTGAGCGATCACATGGCAGGGGAAGTGTTTCCTTTCAAGAGTGGGAGGTCTGCAGATGGATTCAAAAGTGGAGGCGTGGGACTGTTTCTCAGTGCAGCAGTGGCATCTGAGGAAGACTATGATGCTGAAATGCATTATGCCTTACCTGCGTGTCCAATAAAGGCTTTTTCGTGAGTTTCCCGTGTAGCCTCTTCCTACAGTTTTGCTGGAGGGTTTGTGGACATTTACAGCGTCAGCCAGAGATGCTTTAAGAGGCCCCGTCGGTCAAGCGGCTGTGGCATTACTGTCATTTGCGTGAGCATTTTCCTTGTGTATCTGAGGTATCGGATTGCTCCCGCCCACCTCTTCAGCGCGGGTTAAGCAGGGTTTGCTGCCAGCCGGCAGCTCGTGAGTCGTGACTTCACGAATTAGGTTTGGATATTATACCAGCCTATGACTCAGCGGACCTATGCTGTGGCGGTTATGACATATGCGGGGACCCAGGGAAGCCCGAGGACTTAATTTGCACCAGCAACAGAATGCCCCGCTCTGCAGTGCACCAAAGTCATAAGGACTTTAACCATCTATTTCCCTCGCAGCACCTACCCAGAGAGGATGCATTCTGGGATCTGTAGGATGGACAGCAGTACAGCAGGTGAGAGATCACATGGCAGGGGAGGTGCTTCCTTTCAAGAGTGGGAGGTCTGCAGATGGACTCAAAAGTGGAGGCGCGGGAATGTTTCTCAGTGCAGCAGTGGCATCTGAGGAAGACTATGATGTCGAAATGCATTATGCCATACCTGCGTGTCCAATAAGGGCTTTTTCCTGAATTTCCGGTGTAGCCTCTTCCTACAGTTTTGCTGGAGGGTTCGTGGATATATATATATATATATATATATATATATATATATATATATACCTCCTCTTCCAACTCACCACTTCATAAACCATTCTGTTTTGGGAGATTTTCTTGTCAGTGAAAGCCCTGTGAGTAAACAGCATAAAAAGAATAGAAGATTTATAAGACAAAAAAGGCTGCATAGCATTAGTCAGCTACAACCCTTGCAGACATCCGACCCAGTTATTGACTTAACTGGAGGGCTCCTATCACCAGGCGAATCGAACCTCTTGAGCAAAGACCTCTATTTCTGCCCTGTACCGAAGGACCATAATACTGCCAACATGATGAGAGACCTAAAAACCTTTGAGAGAAGATGCAGACTTGCAGAATACTTTTACAATAATTCTAATGTTGATCTGCCAAGCTACCATCCAGATCCATTTAAGAAGTTCCGCCATCCCAAATCATGGACTCCTCAATGTGGTAGAAATCCTGTCCTTGATACATACATTTTATCCATCAAGAAACTCATCAAGGAATCAACACCTAAAAGGATTTTTGATAACATCACCCGAGAAGAAAGAAAAGCTCTCCACCTCCTTCAACAGAGAATGGATGTCATTATAAAACCGGCAGACAAAGGTGGTGCAGTGGTTGCCATGAAAGTAAGTGATTATATTGAGGAGGGAATGAGACAACTAATGGATACCAACACTTACAAACCTTTAGAAACTGATCCCACAGAAGACTTGAACAAAGAAATTAAGAACATGGTTGTAAGATACAGGAGCTTAAACCTCATTGATGAAACAACAGCAGATATACTTGTTCATCCCAAACCAAGACCTGGGAGATTTTATATGCTTCCCAAAATCCACAAAATGAACAATCCTGGCCGTCCCATCATCTCTGGCAATGACACAGCCACTGAGAGACTATCTTTATTTGTCGACCTGCACCTCCAGCCCATTGTACAGGAACTTTCATCATTTGTTAAAGATACCAGTCACTTCCTTCAGATTATTGAAAAATTAAACCAAACCTACACGTTTGATGATGATACTCTTCTGGCTACATTTGATGTTACATCATTATACACCAATATACCACATGAGGATGGGCTTATGGCATTATCTGAAGCTCTTAATAAAAGAACTGTGAAAAAGCCATCAACAAATGTGCTTACCAACTTTGCAAGAGTTATCCTTAAATCCAACAATTTTACATTCAATGGAAAACACTATCTGCAGATACAAGGGACTTCCATGGGTACTCGGATGGCTCCATCCTATGCAAATATCTTCATGGGCAAACTAGGGAACTGTAGACTTGCTACTTCTAGCATCAAACCACTGGTATGGCTACGATACATTGATGACATATTTATAATATGGAATTCAGGAAGTGGAACATTGGAACAATTTACAGCTTATATCAACAATATCCATCCTACCATCAAATTTACCAGCAGCAATACTAAACAGAATCCTCATCTCCCTTTTCTGGAAGTGCTACTCACCATTCATGAACACAAAATTACAACTGATCTGTACCACAAGCCTACAGATGCTCATTTGTATCTAAACTGGACTTCATGTCACCCACACCACACTAAACTGAGCATCATCTACAGCCAAGCACTCAGAATAAGACGCATCTGCAGCAATGAGGAAACCTGTAAAGACCATCTACAGGAGCTTGCTACATTATTTAAAAGGCGAGGCTATCCTCTGCATATCATACAGCAACAAATTGACAAGTCTTTGCAGATATCCAGAGAAGCACTTATTTTGAATACCAACGGCAGAAACAAAAGTGACAGAACTCCATTTGTAGTTGACTATCATCCATCAGCTCCTAACTACAGAAATATAATGCAAAAAACATTTCCCTCACTGTCCACTTGTGAAAAATTGCAAAAGGTTTTTCCAAAACCACCAGTCATTGCTTACCGCAGAGCTCCAAATTTACGATCTCTTATTGTGAGAGCTGAACTCAAGCAAGCTGTAACAAATGCAGGGGTTCATTGCTGTGACTCTAAAAGGTGCATCACGTGTGAATATCTTTTACAAACATCATCTGCAACTAGTTCTGTTACGAGAAGGACCTATGCAATAAGGCAGCATCTTACATGTCGCTCAACATGCATTATTTATGTGATTCAGTGCCAACGGCAAAGCTGTAAAAAGCAATATGTAGGCCAAACAGTGAATGACCTCCGTACACGATTCATGAACCACAAATCTGCAATAATTAATAAGAAAATTGACCAGCCTGTAGCCAATCATTTTAACCTTGTGGATCATTCACTATCAGATTTGAAGATTTTCCCCGTGGAACTTGTTTCAAAGGAAGAACTACTGGACTCCAGGGTAAACTTCTGAATGTACCGTTTAAAATCACTGCATCCAGATGGACTGAACATTACTGACAACACAACCTGATTACTGCATATCTCAAGAGCTCTCTGGACTGCATTGATTCCACATTCCAAATGGAATCTTCACTCATAATGCTTTTTGAAAATTCAGCTGTCATCTGTGCAGCCACAGAGCAAACCATCTTGTACTACCTGAGGAAGGCGGAAGCTGAAACGTTGTAGTGGAAATATATTTTTGTTCTTTGGTGAATCGATCTGTTTGAGTCACTTCTTTCTTGGATATATATATGTATATATATACATACACATATATATATATATATTCCAAAAGAAAACACGCACTGTTCAGTACGTGAAACAGGCCACACCAACCGTGCTTCATGAATTTCTTTATTAGGAGACAAAAAAGCATTACGCGTTTCTACTCTGACGAGTCTTAATCATATGCAAATATTCCATGGGTGTGTTCGTTAGCTTTTAAACAACGTGACTAAAAACATTGAAGAAGGACCACTGCCCACGTGTTTGTTTTAAAGAGGCAGTAAGTGACAATTGTTGAAGTTCTGAATAGTTCCATTTTACAGAGATGTAAAGTTCTACTTTCAAATTTTATTCAGGCAAATCCATCAGAAAAATTTAGTATTTTCATAATTTTTCCCTGCTGTCATTAATTTGGTATATTCTGAAGTCACCTGGACCACCACATCCATAATGCACCATTACTGCCATTTTCATATATATATATATATATATATCGGTTGCATGATTAAGGCAGGTGATGCCGAAACGCGTAGCAATGGAGTAAGAGCATTAAACTTGTGAATTCAGTGAAGTCGTTGGTGTCGGTGTCCTTTCTTTTGGCGAAGATCGGAGTTGGTGGTTGATATATATATATATATATATACACACATACACCAAACCTCTGTCTATATTCATTGAAAAAAATAAAGGTTACAGGGACATTATAGCTAGGCTGACATTTAACTGGCACAAATCCAGAGAAATCCAGCAGCTAAACAGTTATAGTTAGCTGAGCTAACTATAACTTACGCCCCTGTAATGCACTGTTTACGTCCTAACATATTACATCACTGATGACATCTCAAATTACATCACTGAAGACATCTCTGATGACATCACTGATGACATCACTGATGACATCCCTGATGACATCCCTGTTGACCTCTCAAATGACATCACTAATTTCATCACTGATGACATCATCCAGTGATTGTGAGTGTTTTCTAAAAGTTACTGGGAGTTAAACATATCTACTAAGGTTAGTGGATTTGGGAGTTCTTATATGGGTGAGTGAGTGGGTGAATAAGTGGTGTATACAAGAATGAGTGGGTATGTGAGAGACTATATATGAGTGAGTGGGTGTTTGAGTTTTTGTGTGGGTGAGTGAGTGGGTACATCAGTGGGTGTATGAGTAAGTGAATGGCTGTGTAAGTATCCATATGGATGGGTGAGTTGGTGTGTAAGTGGGTGTAATGGTGAATGAGAGGATGAATGAGTGGCTGTATGGGTGACTTTGTAGGTACATAAATGTCTGTATGGGTGAGTGACAGGGTACTTAAGTAACTGTATGGGTGCATGAATGGGTGTGTAGGTGGGTATGTGGGTGAGTGAGTGGGTGTGTGAGTAGTTCTATGGGTGACTGAATCAGTGTGTGTGTGGCTGTATCAGTGAGTAAGTGAGTGGGAGAGAGGTTGTATGGGAGAGTATGTACTTGTCGCAGTGACTGTATAGGTGAGTGAGTAGATGTGTTAGTATATCTATGAGTGAGTAGATGTGTGAGTTACTGTATTGGTACGTGAGTGGATATGTGAGTGACTGTATGGTAGAGTGAGTAGGGATGTGAGTATTTGTATAGGTGACTGAGTATGAAAATGGCTGTATGGATGTATGAGTGGGTGTGTAAGTGTCTGTAAATCTGTAAATCTGTATGATTGGATGTGTCTGTGGCTGTATTGGTCTGTGAGTAGGTGCATGAGTGGTTGTATATGTGAGTTAGTGGTTGCGTTAATGGCTGTATGGGTGAGTTGATGTGTGATTGGCTCTATGAATCAGTGAGTAGATGTGTGAGTGGGGATGATGTCATTTGAGATATCAATGATGTCATTTGAGATGTCATTAGTGATGTCACTGACCATGTCATGAGTCATGATGTAATATGTGAGGTCTTAAGCAGGGCATTGCGGGGGCATAAGTTATAGTTAGCTCAGCTAACTATATCTGCTGAATTTCTCTGGTTTCGTATGAGTCAAATGTCAGCCTACTATAACGTCCCTGTAACCTTAAGTTGTTACAGTGAATATTTAAGGTTTTTTTAAATTCTATTTTCTAACTATAACATTCCTATAACCTTTGTTATTTTCAGGCTTTTTAACTAGTAGTCACATTAGTATGGGTGGAGAAAGGGGAGGGGCCTCTGACCAGCTTTCATGAATCGCGCTGTGTCTCTAAAGGTAACAGGAGGGCTTCTTGGCTCCTAAGGACCCTCAGCTTCCAAGAGGACTTCATTCCCCAACCAGTAGTGTGCCAGGAGGTGCATTTGTAGACTGGTGGAGAAAGGGGGTGTGGCCTCTGACGACCTCTCAGCAATCCTGCTGATTGGGAGTTACTAGAGGTATCAAGGGGGATTTCTGGCCCCCAAGGACCCTCAGGAGGCGAGGAGACGAAATACCCAAAAATGTAGTGTGCTAGGAGGCACATTTGCAGAGTGGTGGAGAAAGGGAACGTGGCCTCCAAAGACCTCTCAGCAGTCCCACACAGTGGGACTTACTGGAGATAACAGGAGGTCTTGTAGGCCCCCAAGGACCCTCTGGATATCATTCCCCAACCATCAGTGCACCAGGAGGCACGTTTGCAGAGTGGTGGAGAAAGGGGGTGTGGCCTCTGAAGTCCTCTCAGCAATCAGGCTATTTGGGACTTACTAAAGGTAACAGGAGGGCTTGTTGGACCCCAAGGACCCTCAGCATCCAAGGAGACTTTATTCAACCAACAGTGAGCCAGGAGACTCGTTCGTGGAATGGTATTTTTGATTTATTTGGGTAGGGTGGCCGCATGGCCTCACTTCCTTGGGCAAATTTTGATCCAGAGGACCACATCCTCCTGGTCCATGCCTACACACCCCTCCCAGGGCGGATTTCTGCTTTTTTCTAAAAAAAAAATTAATATCTTAAAGGGAGGGGGGCAGAGCAACCCCCATCCAGTACTGATTTCAGCCCTGGGGAGCACATCCCCTGGGACCCGACCTCACTTCTGTGTGCCATGGTCCCACCCAGGGCACCCACTCTGTTGGGAACCACAGGGGGAGCCTCAGGCCCCAAGGTCCCTGCCGGCTCACTGCAGTCTGCGGGAGCCGCCATTGCGTTAACAGAGAGGGAGCTGCTAAACATGCATCTCCCTCTCTGTTAAAACAATTGTGCTCCGCTTTGAGTAGACGAGAGCAAAATGCTCTTGCTTGCTCAGAGCAGAGAACAGTTCGCAATGGCTTGGCGGGAGTGGTAAAGCTCCCGGCAAGCCATAGCAAACAGCAATGTCCCGGGATGGGCACCCCGGGACACAGAAGGAGTCGGCCCTGGGGGTGGCGATCCCAAGGGCCATGAATGGGCCCAGGAAGGTAAGCACACTTTCATCATTTTGTCCTCGGGTCCAAGAACAGACCAGGAGGGAGGCCATGCAGCCCATTCCATTTTTAAAAATCATTTTGGCCCAGGGGAGGTGGTTGTCCCGGGGGGGTCCATGAGGTCCCCCCTTGCAAAAATTAAACAGCCCGGGAGGTGGTAGTCCCCAGGGCAGGGAGGGTCCACAAGGCCTCCCCATTTCTATGCAATTAGCCCTAGGGAGGTGGTGGTCCCCAGGGCTGTGGGAGTGGCCTTACGGCCTCCCCTGCACTAATATTAGAACTAGCCCCAGAGAGGTGGCAATCATTGGGGCTGCGCAGGGTGGCAACGCAGGCCCCCGCCTCATTTTAATATTGATTGCCCAGGGTGGTGGCTGTCCCCAGGGGGTGCCGCATGGAACCCCCCGACTTAATTAAAATACAATGTCCATGGGATTTGGCCCACCCACGGGTTTCCTTTAAAAGACGTGTTTTTTTTTTCAATGTTGCCACAGATTTATGGGTCCACCCACAAATCTGTGGCAAAATTGAATACAAAAAAAGGCTTTTAACCCCCAGCGGAATCCCTGTGTGACCCCTCCACAATATCTGGGGGTTCAGGGTATTCCTACTCTGCCCCCTTTTCTTCAGTTTTAACATTTTTAGTGGGACTTGGCTTCAAGCAGAGTCCCAAGATGGCACTCAACACTTCCTGGTTGAAGTGTTGGTAGCAAATCAAATTTTAGTAGGATCCTCGAGTCCACTGCAAGGACTCACATCTCCAGATATCTATATATTTTAAGTGAAATATATCAGAAACTACTGAATGGATGTCCACCAAATCACAACAAGTACGCTTTCTGGACTAACATCTAGATTTCTGCCAAATTTGGCGTAATTCCGTTCAGCAGTTCGGGCTGTAGTCATGTTCGAAAAATCCCCAAAGACACAACATGAGGAAAACGCATTTTCGGACCCCCCTTTTTTCTCAGCCCCTGCTTGATGGATCACCCCATAACACAGCAGCTGAACAAAAAAGGGAACGTTTTGTGAAAATTTCATGATTCATCAAGCATCACCAAAGTTATTGACAAAGCAAAAAACACTTTTCCTATGGAAACCTTGGTCCTAACTATAACTACCTACTGGCAACCGCCATTAGGTAATATATATATATATATATATTATCTACTGGCGGTCGCCAGTAGATAGTTATAGTTAGGACCGTGTTTCCATAGGAAATCTGAAAATTGTATTTTGAATAACTTTGGCGCCGGTTGATGAATCCTCGCAAAATTTCCAAAACTAATGGGGCGCTCCGCTCAGCTCCTACCCTGAAAGTCTCGGGGTGATTCGTCAAGCGGGGGCCGAGGAAAAAGGGGGGTCCCAAAACGCGTTTTCCCATGCATTTTTCCATAGGACCTTTAGTCGAAGGTACAGCCCAAACGGCTGAACAGAATTACTTGAAATTTGGCAGAGAGGTAGTCCTCAGGTCAGGCATGTGCCTTTTGCATGTATGGAGTAAATCTGTTCAGTATTGCCTGAGAAAATTGCAGTTAAACCACATAAATATCTATAGCCGCGCACTGTGCGCGCACCGTGCGTGCACGTTGCGCGCACCCTAACTTGCGCGAGCGTAATTCTGATTGGTGGTTACATGTCAGTCAACGTTCGAATCGGTCGAAATCAGGAAGTGTCGGCCGCTATTTTGTTTGTCGTGGGTGCGAGAGTGAAAAAGAGAGGTGGCGAATGTGAAAAGGGGGCAGGGTAGAGAGTTCGCACGGTGAAAAACCTTAAAAAAATATATATATATACATAACTTAGCATTTAAAAAAACGTACAAATTCACTTAAAAAACCATAGGTTTCACACACGTTATAGTTAGGAATTAGCATTTAAAAAACCTTGCAAATTCACTTAAAAAACCATAGGTTTCACGCATGTTATAGTTAGGTGGACATTTCACTCGTAAAAAAACAATGAAATTCCCCCATTATAGTTAGGTCAGATAACTATAACTCACGCGACCGCCACTCTATCACAAGGATGATGTCATCAGTGATGTCATGAGTGATGCCACTGACCATGTCATGAGGGATGTAATACGTGACGTCATGAGCACTGGATTGCGGGCGCGCGAGTTATAGTTATCTGACCTAAGTATAACGGGGGAATTTCATTGGTTTTTTACGAGTGAAATGTCCACCTAACTATAACATGTGTGAAACCTATGGTTTTTTAAGTGAATATATATATATATATATATATATATATATATATATATATATGTATATATATATATATATATATATACATATATATATATATATATATATCCAACAGAAAGGTTGCCCTCAAGTGCAGACGCCGCTCACGGGACGTTTAAAAACCTTTAATTGAAGACTCCAGTGTTGCAGTCTTTCTCTCCACACCATTATTTCAATTGCCCTACGCGTTTCAAACACTGTGGTGCCGATTCTGATCCTGGAGAAATTTTCTCCGTACAAATCGTATCCGGATTTTTTTCCGTACGAATCGTACAAGTACCGTACAAACTGGCAAGTACGATTCGTATGGGAAAAAATACATACGAATCGCATTGGGAAAATTCCTCGACACGTCCTCGGGTCGGAAAATGTGTCCGACACATCCTCGGACGATTTACCCTACAAATTGGAAAAATGAAGTCCGACCGCGCAAGTACGATCCATCCCGTCCTTCCAATTTGACAACCGTATGGAAGATACACCGTACGGACCGAACTGCAATAGCAACCATGGAGACATGTGCCCGCATACGCGCCGAACCCCCCCCGACCCCGCGGATGTACGTGCCGAACCCCCACCAGTGTATGTACACCCGTGTATGTACGAGTCGTACCCCCACCCGTGTATGTACGTGCCGAACCCCCCCCGACCCCGCGGATGTACGAGTCGAACCCCCACCCGTGTATGTACACCCGTGTATGTACGAGTCGAACCCCCACCTGTGTATGTACACCCGTGTATGTACGAGTCGAACCCCCACCCATGTATGTACACCCGTGTATGTATGAGTCGAACCCCCACCTGTGTATGTACACCCGTGTATGTACGAGTCGAACCCCCACCTGTGTATGTACACCCATGTATGTACGAGTCGTACCCCCACCCGTGTATGTACGGTGCGTATCCCCAGCGCTACGCGCTGGGGGTACGCACCGTACATACATGGGTGGGGGTACGACTCGTACATACCCGGGTGTACATACACAGGTGGGGGTTCGACTCGTACATACACGGGGTCTGGGGGGGGTTCGGCGCGTACCGGGCCCCCAATTCCGCTCGCATCGCGCCGTACTTCGCTTTTCCGGCACTTTTTGGGTGCCGTAAAAATATTGCCGTCCGGACTGGTGTCGGTTCGAATCGTACTTCCTTGTTCGTGAAACGGAGCCTGACTGCATCCCGACGTCACGTCGGCGCTTTCCCGGATCACATTTGTATGTATATTTTCGTCGGTCGGTGTTTTTTACGATTCGTATGGAAATGGTGTTTCCGTGCGAATCGTACTTCCATGTTTGTAATGTTTTTTTACCGGGTACGAGTCGGACGGAGAAAACCCTCCGACCGACGGTTCGTACCCGGTTTTTCCAGGATCGGAATCGGCACCTGTGTGTCCTTGTTCACGGGCTGAGTAAAAAGAGCACAAGCAGACAGTCCTGGTGAACACCTGATAATGTTAGCCAAGTCCCGCCCCCAGTGGGCGTATGCAAACATGCATGCTGGTACTTGTTATTTCCACCACGGTTCTTCCCAAGTGGGTGCTGCCGTGCCCCACAAATAACTCCAAGTCTTGCCCCAGTGGGTTGGATAGGAGCCAAAAACCTGCAGCACCGTTTTTCAAATGTCCTTCAACACGGAACAACCCGTTCCTTGGCAAATCAGTCTGCCTAATTGCCGGATCCGCATGGGTAGCGGCGGGGCGTCTTCGCGGCTGAGCAAGCCGCTAACATCCAACAGAAAGGTTGCCCTCAAGTGAAGACGCCGCTCACGGGAAGTTTAAAAACCTTTAATTGAAGACTCCAGTGTTGCAGTCTTTCTCTCCACACCATTATTTCAAATGCCCTACGCGTTTCAAACACATCAGTGATGTCATTTGAGATGTCATCTGTGATGTCATCAGTGATGTCACTGACAATGTCATGAGTGATGTAATATGTGACATCATCAGCAGGGCATTGCTGGGGCGCGAGTTATAGTTAGCTGAACTAACTGTAATGGCGGAATTTCTATGGTTTTGAACGAGTGAAATGTCCAACTAACTATAACGCCCCTGAAACCTATGGTTTTTTCAGTGAATTTCAAAGGTTTTTTAAATGCTAATTCCTTACTATTACATGTCTGAAACCTATGGCTTTTTAAGTGAATTTCAAAGGTTTTTAAATGACAACTTTTAAATGTAAAAATAGTTATATTTATTTATTTGATACTGATTTTCTACATTTTTGTAACTATTTATTTTCCATATTTTATTTTTTTAATTACATTATATATTTTTAATGTAAATGGGAAAAAAAAATATATTGAAACTCTAATATTGTTTTATTTTTGTTTTATATTTTTATTTTAATATATTTATATTATTCTCTTAATTGTTTTTTTTTTCGAATTTTTTTGGGGAGTCGCGCATCCAAAGCGTACCTTTCTCGATCACTGCGTGGAACCTAGCCGCCATTTTAGGAATATTGAGAAGGATCCGCGTAGGGTGTGCGATGGGTGTGTATTTTTGTGCATGATTGCTATGCGACTGGTACGTGACTCCACATCCCGCGCATTCGCAACACATGCGCATTACTGTACGCAACGCTTGCACGGTGACGGGTTCCGCGTGACGTCATATACGTGTTCGACGCGATGGGTGCGCGACTCCTGTGAATTTTTTTAATGTCTAAAATGATATATATATGTATTTAATATACATATTAGGGCAAGACATTATGGGCCTTATGTAGGTGGGCTTGCATTTACCTCTTCATAAATACCGAATCATACCGATTCGGTATTTATGAAGTGGTAAATGCTATGTAGGTAATGAGTCGGTAATTATTACCGATTCGTTAAAATTCGGTAATTACCAAATCGGTATTTACCGATTCGGTAATGAGGCATACCTTCCCATTGATGGGAAGGTATGCCTCATTACCGAATCGGTAAATACCGATTCGGTAATGGGGGGAACACATGCAAGGGTGACAGGGTGTCACAATGACACCCTGTTGCACCCCTGAAACGGCCATGTGTGCACATGTGGCACACATACATGCCCTAAGGGCATGTATGTCTGCCACATTGCACACTTGTAGGCGCTTTGAAATGCATTTCCACATCCATTCTTCATTTACCACCAACTATTAGTTGGTGGTAAATACCGACTCTAAACATCACCCACACACTCCCCCTACATCTCATTTCTGTATTCGGAATTTACCGAATCGGTAAAATTACCGAATCGGTAATTTTACCGATTCGGTAAATTCCGAATACAGAAATTGTCCCCCTACATACCAAAAGCCTAAATACCGGTCGGTAACGGTATAATTACCGAAAATCGGCCGTTACCGACCGGTATTTGGCTACCTACATGAGGCCCTATCTAAGCTAATCATAAAAATTATATTTTTTACTTGTAATAAACTTATATTACTTTTAAATGCAATTTCGCACAGTCGTTGGGTGCGTGCTGCCTGTGCGCAGGGTGCGCGGACCCCATGTGACCTGAAAAAAAAAGATTTGATTGGTTCATAACTTTTCCCATTCTAACTATTGAAGGACCCCACCCATTTCCATCATTCTTCTTTGTGCTTCTCTGGAGACACATCTCTCAGCTTAGAAGAACTTTTTTTGGCATCATTTCTTTTGTGGTGTTTTTTCAACTCCAGGACATCATGGTATCAGAACAGCAGCCACAACAAGATTCTGAACATTCTTCAGAGGAAGAATTTGTTGCTGAACCTCCACGTCCTCAGAGACCTACATCGGTGGTGTGGAAGTTTTTTACTTTCCCAGAAGGCCAAAAAAAGGTGAATGCTACTAAAGTCACCTGCAAAATATGTCCAAGAGTCCTATCTAGAGGCAGTGCTGAGATGAAATATTCATGTGGTACAGCCTCTTTGCGATAGCAATATAGGATGGTAACAGTTCCTATGGGGAAAGAGAGAAGAATAAACAGCCAGGTGGGCCGTAGGGAAGTGTGAAGTGTGAAGTGTCTCCAGATGGGTTCGAGTGTGCCGAGAAAAAGTAAAGGTACTCCTGTGCGGATCTAGAGGTGCCCTCACACACCCTTGCAGGTGTATAGCATCATCATCGGGCTGGTGCTCCTCGTGGGGGTGGCGCTGCAGTCCCTCACGGGCCCGTTTGACGGGGCTCTTTGATGGAGTTCTTTTAGGAGTTAGCCGCACTTGTGCATGGGGGTGTGTGGGTCAAAGTGGTGGTGGTGAGTGAGATATAAAAAGAGCCCAAGGACACTAGCAATTTATTGAGAATGTCCTTGGAGTCTGGTTAAAATATATCACGGGGATGGAGAAGCAAAGTCAGTTGCCTGTGTGAGAGGGTAAATTGAACAAATACGGTCCCTCTTCTCTCACCCGTGTGGTGAATAGTGTGGATGTATCAAGGGGTCAACATGTTTCGCGCTATAAGTAGTCCCTAATGGATCTAAGAGCGCTTCATCAGGACCTAAGAAAAAGGTTTGTCAAAAGGGAATCGGGAAAAGACGCCCTATAATCCCATGGGTCCTTATTATAGGAGATACTGTAGAGAAATTAGGTGAAGAACACGTCGTTTATGCGTGTCCCTAGATGCGGCCTATGACGGAGACAAAAAACACAAAAAGGTGGGGGGGGAGAAAAAGAAGAACACAATACGAGTGTCATCATTTAAAGTCTCAAGTAGTATAGGTAGTAAGTCTGTGCATAACGTGGGAAATGTGTCTATCAGTGCCCCAATGGGGATGCTATCTGGACACATGCACACACGTGGATGGAGCAGTGTAACTTGAATGGGGAAGGAATCACTGACATGCGCGGCACAATAATCCGTGGACTGTGTCAATTACTGTGCATGGGGATGGAAAAAGCCCATTAAAGAGAAATCCCCACGGGTCAGCGGTGCAGAGTGTGTGCATGGGCCGCCATACGGAAAAGCGTCCATTTATTTAACCGCAGGTGGAGGTGTATAATAGTGCGCTATGCGACTCCCTAACAGAGTGTCGTGGATGGAAACGTAACTGAAGATGGTTAAATACATCGTAGGCATAGTGGTGCACAAAAACATCGAAATGTAAACAAACTCCACAATTCCTACCCTCCCTCGCTCAAGGATGGAACTCGTCAGCGTAGCCGTGAAACAGTAGAGGCAGCTGAGGAAAAAACGACAAGGCAGAGAAGCCAAAGCCGGTCAGCTAAGAAAAGGCTTGAAACGGGAAGGAAAGGGTACCGGATAAGAAGCAATATGTCAAAATATCAGGCAGGGTGGAGGGCACTTACTAGGCACTCTTCCTCTGTGCTCCGGATCACCTACCCGGTAGCCACGGCTGCTGGACGGCAACTAGAACGGCAGTGTCCGTTACATACAAACCTCGGGCCATAGAGATAGGTGCAGAGGGGCGAGTAGGCGTCACACGTAGTTTGTGCGTCATGACGGGATCGTCATAAGGGGTTGGATGGCGGCCATCTTGGAACGGGACCCAAAGACGGGACTCCCAATGCTACTGGGATGTCAATATGAGTAGCATCGACATGCCGTGCAAAATAATAGAGAAGTGAAAGAAGAATGGAAAATGAAATGCCCTGGTACTGAGTATGGGGCTTAACAGAACACAGGAAAAAGGGTGCAACAGTATCACCGCGAACTCTCCGTAAAAACAGAGGGGTGTCAGGGAAGTTGGAAACGCCCTCATGTAAGGTCACATGAAAAAAGGTGACACGCGTAGTAGGACAAAATGTTGTTGTTGTGAAGTGGTAGGGAAAGTCGGGGAAACATGTGCCCGTGTAGGAGGGGGCCTAGGTAAGGATGGTAGTGTGGACTAAACTGACCCTGAGTGTGCTAAGGATAAATATCGAGTACATACATACAAGGACGTATGGTGGTCTTCTAGCTCAAAGACCAGAGTGTTACCAGGATACATGTGGGCGGGCCTCTACTGATAAAGGTGATGGAGTCTCAACTAAGTAGTGGTGTAGTAAACTATCAGAAGGTCTCATAAGAAGATGTCAGACCGCCATGGGAGAGAATACGGCGTCAGGGAACATAAAGCCATGTTGTATCATGTGTGCAGTGAATGCGACAGGTGTTATATGATGCTCCCACTGGGTAGTATCTAGTCAGATCAACCCAGGGTATTTCATCGTTGAGACCACCATTGTCACTTTTAAGTCTGAAGACCCATCGTTGTTCACGCTCAAACAGAGTGGTTGCGTACCATTGGGGGTTGGATTCTATAATGGTCCACCGCAAACTGTCTGGGGGGTGATTTTTCTCCAGGAAATGAGTCTGTAATCTCGTTGCTGAGCGTTTGCAACGGATAGTGCTTTTATGTTCTCCGATGCGTATCTTTCGCGGTCGCGCTGTCATTCCTATATAATGGGACACAGTGCCCCAGTGACACAAACAACAGACTGTAGGGGCCACACCTGTGGAACAGATGAGGAGGGTGCATCACACAATTGAGGGACCTGAGTATTGGACTACAAGAGCTACGTAATGTGGAAGTGTTACCAGGCCAAAAGACTGCAATTAGCATGTCAGACATAGTACACAGATTAGGCATGGACTTACCCCCTTCCTGCTGCTGTCTGGCCTTCAGCTGCCTATCCAGGTACGCGAAGACCACCGCCAGGATCCGGAGCATGTGGGGGGTCAGGGTCCGGTGTCCGCCCCTCCTGCGTAGAGGTGACAGCTTCAGCTGGACTCTAGCTATCCTCCGGGTACAGCCCCGAAGGTCCTGCCACCTCTTCTGGCAGTTGCGGATCCGGCGCTTGTAGACCCCCACCGAACGAACTGCCCGGGAGATGGTCAGCCATATCTCCTGCTTCTGGTGGGCATCAACCTGTGAGGATGACAAAGTTAAAAGTACATTAACACACATGCCCCATATTTGTGCTGCACACATTTGGAGATACATGTCATCATCACAAAGGGAAATGAGTTACACAGGTAGTGCAACCATGGGGAAGGACAAATCAGCTGCATGTCTGACATGTTAACAATGCCTTGGTAGTTTAAGCTTGCACTAATGCACTTTAGCAGCAGGACACCTGTTCATTACATGTACCTACACACTTTGGGTCATGAAAGTAGTCATTGAGAATGCTTGCCACTGGTGTACACACTGCTAGTACTGCTAGTCAGACAACATGCATAATTAGGAAGGCAGTGGACTGCACACTCACCTGCTCCCCTGGTTTCCCATAGAGCTTGCTGTACTGTGGAAGGAGCCCGTCCAGCAGGGCCTGGTTCTCCTCCTCAGTGAAGGCTGGGGCCCTCTCCAGAGTACGTGCCATAGCAGGAGCCAGAGGATGCAGAGACAGCAGCAGAGGTAGCTGGGATGTGGTCCAGGAGCATGTAGTGCAGGCAAGTGATCTCCGTGGGGGTCAGCCAGCCTTATATCTGTGCTGCAGAGGCAGAATCTGTGCCATGTGTCCCAAGTGATAGGTCCAACACGGTTGCATTCTATGAATCTGGCCAATCCATGGAAATGTACGACTCGTACACGCCTTCCGCATCTTTCAAATCTTCACCTTCATGAAACACTTGAAATTGCAACATTGTTGTAGGCATCCAACTGAATTTCCAGTGCATAACTCGTACAAGTTTTGAATCCGCATCCGTCTCCATGACAGTCCAGAGCCAATGGGTGCGCCCGGCTCGATCAACTGACTGTACAACGCGTATTTTGAAAATACACATGCACCCATCTCCATACGATTCAATGGCCAAGGCGTACGCCTGTCTCGGACCATGCCTGCCTGACGCGTATGCATGATAGTCACCTGCTTCGGACCTCATTGCAGTCACTGGCAAAGAGTACGCACGGCTCTGTCATGAACCGCGCAATGCGTACGCATTGTCACCCACGTCGGACCTTATTGCAGTCAATGGCAAAGCGTACGCACGGCTCGGTCATGAACCGTGCAATGCGTACGCATTGTCACCCGCGTCGGACCTCATTGGTGTGACTCTTCGACGGATTCAACACACAATTACTTGCCAGGGACACCTGTGCACACCTACCACACTACAGCATTGGCCACACAGTGTCCCATGGCATGTAAGGCTGCATTTCCTGGGTGTTTGGTGGGGCACATTTGGTTTGTTGGGTGGCACTGTTGTGCAGCCACTCCCAGGCTGTGCATGAGTACATGGATGCAGAATACTTTGTGTGTCGTGCACATTACCACTGTGATGTGCAAATGTACAGTAATGGGCATGAGTCATGGACACAGTTTCATGTTGGATATGTTTGGGCAATGTCACATACACCCTGAGTCCTGGGGGTGATGGCATGTACGTCACAGTGAGACCTGTAGCCACAATACTGATGTGCACCCCACAGTCTGTGTGCATGTTGTGTCTCAGATGTGTCTGATCAAATGTGCCCAATGGGTGACGGTCTCCACATCCATGTGGTATATGCATCAACCTTGATGGTGTGTGTGTGTGTCTAAGAGACGTACATGTAGGGCCTGCAGGGACAACAGTGGCCACTACCTGTGGGACTCACGCTTGCCTTGTGGTGTGTACATGATACGCTATGTCCATGCCAGTGTCGATGTGGCAATACAGGGACCCTGGGTTTCTGCATGGCAAAGATCTGTGATGCCTGGAAGACATCAGGCCTCACTTGTCACTGTGGTGTGTGTTTGTAACGTCAGAGCAGTACATAGGTAGTGTGACACAGCCCAATGATTGCCCATTGCACTACATGGGACTCATGTGGAGATGTGGAATTGAGATGTGAGGTGATGGTCATGTAGGTGACATATGTGTCCATGCCCAACAGCACCCACCTCAGTACATTGTGTAATGTCATGATCTATCATGTGATATTGAGCCTGGTCATGGCCACATGGGTGGATGAACGGACAATCTTCCTTTGTTCATCTATGTTCTGCAGGGCACAAGCTGTCCATTGACCATTCCCAGACCTTGCAACCATGCAGGAACGCGACTGCATCCGACGGTACCGCTTCACCAGGCCACTGATTGAGGAGTTGGCAGAGCAGTTGGCCCCACATCTGCTACCTGGCCGGACATACCCTACAGCACTGACCCCAGAGGTGAAGGTGATAGCAGCCCTGCACTTCTTTGCTACTGGTACCTTCCAGTACACTGTGGCTACTGCTGGTGGGATGTTGCAACCTATGTTTAGTCGGGTGCTACGCGATATCTTGGAGGGGTTGTTGCATTTCCTAGACCTGTACATCAAGTTCCCGAGCCCAGCTGAACTCCCAGAAATAAAGGACGCCTTTTATACACTGGGGAAGATGCCGAATGTCATCGGATCTATTGCTGGGACACATGTGGCCCTGATACCACCACAGGCACATGAGCAGGCATACCGGAAACGGAAACATTTCCACTCAATCAATGCTCTGGTTGTATGTCTTGCAGACATGTCTATCACACATGTGTGTGCACGGTTCCATGGTTCGGCGCACAATGCCTACATAATGAGTAGTAGTCGCATTGCAACGCTGATGTCACAGATGCCAGCTCAGCATTCCTGGCTTGTCGGTGTGTACTGACTGTTTATCATTGTGTGTGTTTGTCAATGTTGTATTCCGCACTCCTACAAAACTCAACTACTTGTTCATTTTTGTGTGTGTAGGTGACTCCAGATACCCCAACATGCCGTGGTTGCTGACACCCCTCAGGAACCCTGTGACACCAGCCGAGATGCGCTACAATGAGGCACATGGTCGGAGCAGGAGGGTGATTGAGCGGACATTCGGCCTCCTGAAAAGCCGCTTTCACTGCCTGGACAAGACCAGAGGGGCCCTCCCATATGAACCTGCAAAGGTGTGCAAGATAATCCTTGTATGCTGCATGCTCCACAACATGGCAGTGCGGAAGAAGGTGCCTCTCATCCAGGATGACGATGACCAACCTCAGGCAATTTCCAGGGTTGTTATTTCAATGTATGGAGTTAGCCTGGAATGTGTTGTGGATGCTCTGTAGCTGTCTGAGTGTGTCTGTGTGCCACTTGACTGGATGCGTGCAGTGATGTGTCCATTCAGGTGGTGTGTACTCCACAATAGGGTAGTACTGCTAACTTGTTTTTGTGCAGGTTTATTGTGACATGTTTGGTGCATGTGTATTGCATTTCTCTCCTGTTTTGCTGTGCTTTGACTGTGTCTTGTGTCTGTCCTTCACTGGGTAATTTGCCTGTTGTTTGTTCAACACTGACCCCCAACACCCAGAATCCGACACCAGTGTGGGAGTAGTCAATTGACATCAAGTGATGTGCCACACACCCCTGGACTACAAATCTCAGACACTCTGTGACCGTGTGTCCACCGTAATGTACAATTGCCTTGCAACTATTGTGGAATAAACATGTTGCTGATGTGTAATGAACCTGTGCTATGCTTTGTTAGGTGCGTTGTCTGTCTTCCCACATCTGACTGACATTTGCTTACCTCACCTGTGGACTTGTTACCACTGACTGTGGATAGGTGTTGTGCTTGTGCATACCTATGTGTTTCAGGTCACCATCATTGTGTGTGATGAGTAACATGGCCATGGTGAGTATGTGTTGTGTTGCCATAGTGGTGTGTCTCCCTCACATATGTCATGTCAACATGACTCACCTGATGTTGGTCACATTGTTGCAGTATTTGGCATGCACTGTGTTGTGTAGCAGATCGACATCTCCATGACACATGACAATTTGGAATCACAACAGAGGCAAGTATGGTGTACTGGTGAATTTGTTTTCGAACATGTGTGTGGAAAGTGCACAGGATGGTGGGTGCTGTACATTGTTTTTGGAATCCAAAGTTCACATTAGAGTTGGAAGTGCTCGTAGATGAAATGTCCAGAGTGAAGTCCACAGTCATCTGCTACATTGGTCCAACATGAACCCTCCAAGTCATGTGGGCGAGTTGTGTGCGACTGGACAAGGTGAAAGGGTTGCGCACAAAGAACATTGTCCAGAACAGGTTTAGAGGCCCTGGGGGATGTGACCGGACATCTGCCTCTCACATGTCCTTCTTTGGACAACCCCTCTTCTTCCTGGGGGGGGATCCTCAGGTGCAGGCCTCTGCGGTGCAGGGGACTCTCCACCAGAGTCCTCCTCTCTCCCTGTGGCGCTGGCAGATGGTATTGCAACAGATGATGTGGCCACACAGGGAGGTGTGAACAGGTTTGTGTTGATCTGGCGGAGGCATTGGAGTATGTCACGATGCACTACAGTGGCATCCCACTTGGCCTTCATGCGGGCATAGTGGGCAGCCTGCTCCTGTTGCATGTCCTTGAGGATCCCCACTACCTGGCCAAATCCTCCGGTGCTATCCTGGTACGCACCTATGATTAAGGGTGGGCGTAGATCGCGAAGTAGCACTTTGCGAAGCTACGCAAAGTGAAGTTCGCACTACGCGAGCTACGCGTAGCACTTCGCGAACTGCGTAGTAACATGTTCGCACTGTGCAAGATGTTGTTTTCAATGATTGCACAGTGCGGACAAGTAACCGGCACTGTGCAATCTTTGAAAATGGCATCTTGCACAGTGCGAGCTGTAGTTTTCTGCTGCTCGAGTAGATTTTTACTCGAGCGGCAGCTTTCTCAACGCAAACTGGTAGTTTCTCATCGCGAGCGGTCGTGAGCATACGCGACCCCTCGCAATGAGAAACCTCCTCGCGTTGGGAATCTCACCGGGAGGTTTATTTTCCATGCTCGCGATCGCCAACTTGATGTTGCTGATCGCGAACAAGGAAAAAGTGTCGCCGGGATGTCATTTTGCTTGTTAGCGGTCGCCAACTTGACGTTGAGGACCGCGAGCAAGCAAAAAATGACCGCAGCACTACGCAACACTACACTACGCGTGTTCGCACTGTGCTACGTGCAGTTCGCGTAGTGCGAAGTAGCGCGAACTTCGCAAACTACGCGAGCGTAGCGTAGTGCTTCGCCCAGGCTTATCTATGATGCATGCCATTTGGGGGTCATCATGCAGTCCAGACCCCTCTGCAAGGCGCACCCTCTGCCTCCCACCCCTCCCAGCACCCCTATCCACACGGGCAGGACCAGCGGCGGGACGCACAGGTGACACTGGGACCCCTTGGGTGGTGTTGCTGGTAGCGTTTGCTGTAGCTTCCGGGGGATCCTGTGTCCCTGTGCTGTGGGTGTTCAGTGGCCTTGGTCTGTCCGTGTTGGCGGGGGTGCCCTGTCGGTGTCCAGATGCTGGAGGTGTGGGTACAGGGGGTGCAGATGTTGATGCTGCTAGTGCTGCATGATGACTCACACCGGAGGGGCCAGGTTGGTCGTCGTCATCCGAAGAGGACAGAGACAGAGTCAAACCAGAGAGCTCAGTGTCCACCAGAGTCTGGGCCTGGGAATCCTCTTCATTTGGTGCTGGGTCTCCAGCACCACTTGTGTTTGGAAGAGAAACACAATGTGAGTTATGTTTCTTCAGGCATCAATGGTTCACAAACATGACATTTTCTACTGTATGAACAGATGCCTGCCTGTACACTGCTTTTTTCCAGGTTGTCACGGACAGATTTTGAGATTGTTGTTGCCCATTTCGCAGCAGGGCCGTGTGCTCCCCACAACAGAGCCCAGTGTCAGACATCCTGTCAGTCCCTTCCCACTCCCTGTGGGGCGAGTATGGTTCAGTTAGAACTTGCTGGGCCATGTGGGTGGGTGTAGATTGTCTGTGACTTCAACTCCCATCACGCTCCTGGCTACACCCCCCTTCCCAGCATGCCCATACTTCCTTCCTCTTGACTCTGCTTCCCTGTGCGGGGGTGTGACAGCAATGGCAAGATGGCTGACTGTGAAGTCCTGGTTTTTGTTGTAGCCCATTTCCCAGCAGGGCCTTGTGCTCCTCACAACAGAGCCCAGTGTCAGACATCTTGTCAGTCCCTTCACACTCCCTGTGAGGTGAGCATGGTTCAGTGTATGCTTACTGGGCCATGTGGGTGGGTGTAGATTGTCTGTGACTGCGACTCCCATCATACTCTTGGCTACACCCCCTTCCCAGCATGCCCATACTTCCTTCCTCTTGACTCTGCTTCCCTGTGAAGGGGTGTGACAGCAACGGCAAGATGGCTGACTGTGAAATCCTGGTGTTTGTTTGGCTACAAGTCCAAAGAGAGCCCCTGTGCTTCACACAGCAGCACCCAGTATGGTGTATCTTTTGATATTTCACAGAGGTGTGGGTCAATGCATTCTACCCGGTGAGTTGTGTGGAGTTTGTGTTGAGGGGTGTGTGCATCTCCACATGCTGGTAAGTATGGTCAGAGCTGTCAGTCCTCCTTCCCACCCGGCCAGACATCCCACCATGAAACGTGCTTCCATTGTGGGGCGTGCAAGTTGTCTTTCAGGATGTCAGTCAATGGTGTCCTGCTTCTGATTTGTGCACATGCCCTAGCAGAGCCTTGTGCTCCCCACAGCAGGAGCCAGTGTCAGCCATCTTGACAGTCATTTTCCATTCCCTGTGATGTGGGCATGTTTCAGAGAGGTCTTGATGGGCCAATCAGGAGGGGGAGCATTATCTGTGACTACAGGCCCCATCATGCTTTTGGATACACTCACTTCACCTGCATCCCCACAATTCCTTCTTGTCAGTTAGCTGCACTGTGAAGTAGTGTGTTTGTGGTGGCAAACTATCTGGCAGTGTCTATTTAGCTTTGTGTCACTGCCTTGCTCTATTTGCTTGTAGGTTGGTGCATGTCATGACACAGCTCGAAGTCACTATTAGATGTCAGGTATTGTGTTTGTCTGACTGGCATACACATCTTGGTATGATTATCTATTGGTTAGTGTAGCTTTGCTTGCGGTGCATGGTTTCACTGTCCCTTTGCCACACAATCTTGGGTATGTTGTTTGTGTACTCACCAGGCTCTTGTATGTGTGTTAGCCCATGGACGCTCTCTGGTGGTAGGATGTCCCGCACCTTCTCCTCCCAGGTCCTGAAGTAGACTGGTTTGGCAGGAGGGCCACCGCCGGTGCACTGACTCAGTGCGTGATCTTTTTTGATGAGTTTCTTGACCCTCCTGCGCACGTCATACCACCTGTTCTGGATATCGTCCTTTGTGTGCCTTGCTGGTGCTTGAGCGTTCACCTTGTCCACAATCCTTGCCCACATCTTGGTTTTCTGTGACATGGGGGTCCTTTGGACCAATGAACCAAACAAATGTGGCTCTACTCTGATGATCTCATCTACCAGCACTTCTAACTCACTATCTGTGAACTTTGTATTCTTCTTTGGGGGCATGGAGATGGCTGGTGGTGGTGAGGGATGTGTGTGTGACGGTGCAATTGAGGGTGAGTTGGTGTTGGTTTTGCTGGCTGTATGTGTGTGTGCTTTTGGATGAGGTGCTGATGGTGTGTGGGTTGTGTGATGGGTGAGTTGTGAGTGTGTCTGTGGTTGCTGTGCAATGGTGTTTGCTGCTGGCTGTGTCTCCTGTTTGCAAGGGATGATGGTAGTGATTGTAGTCCTTTATATAGTTGGAGTTGTTGGTGTGTCTTTGTCCCAGTTTTTTTTTTATTTGATATTTATTGGCTATGTCATTGCTTGTTTGGTCCTTTTTTTGTCTTTTTTCCTTTTGGTTTTGTAGGCATGAAGGAGACGTTCATCTGACGGAAACGGACGCTGATGTTATCTCGTGCGGACTTCTCCGCCTCATTCACGCTGCCTATCTTCTGTGTTTCATACGCATCGGTAGCAAAGGTCTCTATTGCTTTTGGGCCCAGTTGTCGGTCGTTCGGCTTGGTCTCTGTGCGAGTCGGTCTGGTTTTACACGCATTGCATCGTACTGCGCGGATTGGACATCGCGGGTATGGGTCGGTCTGGTTCGTTCCGGGTTCATGTCGGTCGGTGAAATTTGCGTCAGTTTTCCGGCCGGATCACTATTTTCCCTACGGCTCGGTCATACGGCTTGTATTCCGTATGTGTCGGTTGTAATTCACACGCGTTGCATCGTACTGCACGGGTCGTACGGAGCTGGTCCGTATCGGTCGGTATCTGGTCCAGGTCCGTGTAGGTTGGTTCGTTTTGCGGCCGTAATCGGAATCGGCCCCTCAGTGTCTTAATCCCGGAGGTATTCTACAGGTCTATGGACACTGAGTAGATAATGAGAGTACTGTAAGTTGACAGAAAAGTGAGGTTTTAAGAGTTTGTCTGTTGCACAAACAGTAAATTAGGACATGGTGCTGTCAGGATGATTGCAGGACTGGATAGAGAGTGACAGTCTAATTGGGGCACTACTTGAATACTACCTGGCTTATAGTAAGGGTGAATCATTACTCTGCTGGGGGTTAGAGGCCTGCATAGATTGTGCACGGTTAAGTGACTAAATATCGAGGGACATAATATAGAATGCCCAAAATATCGACTCCAAAATATCGAAATACAGAATATAGAATCCCTATCTACAAACAGGTAAGTACTAAAATATCGTTTCCAAAATATAGAATGTTAAAATATAGTTAACTAAAATATCGATTTTTTTAAATGTATTAAAAATAATATAAAAGTAATCAAATATTAAAAACAATTAAATAAAACATACTTAAAATAATATAAAAAAGCTTAAAATGTAAAAATAATAGAGATTTTGGAGCCGATTCCGATCCGTGAAAAATATTCCCCGTACGAATCGTATCCGTTTTTTTTTCCGTACGAATCGTACAAGTAGCGTACAAACTGCCAAGTATGATTTGTATGGGAAAAAGTCCATACGAATCGCATTGGGAACATTTCCCCACACGTCCTCGGGGTCGGAAAATGTGTCCGACACATCCCCGGACGATTTAACGTACGAATCGGAAAAATGAAGTCCGACCGCGCAAGTATGATCCGTCCCGTCCTTCCGATTTTACAGCCGTATGGAAAAAACACCGTACGGACCGAACTCCTATAGCAACCATGGAGACATGTGCCCGCATATGCGCCGAACACCCCACCCCAGACCCGTATGTATGCGCAGAACACCCAACAACCCTCGTATGTACGCGCCGAGCACCCCCCCAGCCCCCGTATCTACGCGCCAAACGCCCCCCGGCCGCGGATGTACGCGCCGAATCCCCACCAGTGTATGTACGGAGCGTACCCCCACCCGTGTATGTATGGAGTGTACCAACACCCCACCAGTGTATGTACGGAGCGTACCCCCACCTGTGTATGTATGGAGCGTACCAACACCCCACCAGTGTATGTACGGAGCATACCCCCACCCGTGTATGTATGGAGCGTACCAACACCCCACCAGTGTATGTACGGAGCGTACCCCCACCCGTGTATGTACGGAGCATACCCCCACCCGTTTATGTATGGAGCATACCAACACCCCACCAGTGTATGTACGGAGCGTACCTCCACCCGTGTATGTATGGAGCGTACCAACACCCCACCAGTGTATGTACGGCGCGTACCCCCACCCGTGTATGTATGGAGCGTACCAACACACCACCAGTGTATGTACGGAGCGTACCCCCACCCGTGTATGTATGGAGCCTACCAACACCCCACCAGTGTATGTATGGAGCGTACCCCCACCCGTGTATGTACGGAGCGTACCCCCACCCGTGTATGTATGGAGCGTACCCCCACCCATGTATGTACGGAGCGTACACCCAGCCCCCCCTGTATGTACGGTGCGAAACACCACCACCTATGGACGGTGCGGACCAACACCCTGCCCGTGTCTGTACGCACCCTACCCCAGGCCCCTACACCAGCACCCTCACCCAACATCGCGCATGTACGAGTCGTACTAAGCCATAGCAAAGGTCAGCACCGTACAACAACATGGCCCATGTACGCACCGTACAGACGCCAAAAACACTCGTACTGAACCAGGACAAAGCAAAACAACACAAGGAGAGTCAATTCGAGTCGCACAACACCACAAAACATGTCCAACAAGCCCAAATACATCCTATACACTGACCTGCAACTGCCAAACAGCTAAACAGAGGCCCATAACACAACCACTCCTTATAACACACCCACCCAAAGTTCAAACACAGCCACACCCACAAATGGACCAATAAAAAGGCCCAACACACACAAACCATGATCCTTTGCAACAGATCCACTACTGCCTGACCACAGAGACAACGCACTGCACCATACTACATCCATCAATACACCTTACACTTGCACTCTTTCACACAACCACCATCACAAACACCCCCTCATCACATTCACACACACACACCTTCACAACCACACTCACACACCCACAACCATCCACACCCACACCCCCACAACCATCCACACCCACACCCCACACCATGCCCACTAATAAGAATCCAAAGTTCACAAAGGATGAGCTGGAGATCCTTGTCGACGAAATCATCAGAGTCGAGCCACAGCTCTTTGGAACATTGGTCAGCCAGACCAGCATAGCCGAAAAATCAGCCATGTGGCAGAGGATTGTCAATTCTGTGAATGCTGTTGGGGCCACCAGGAAGACCAGGCATGAGTGCCAAGCCGGGTGGTACGATCTGCAGAGGACGGTCCGCCGCAAAATGACGGACGATCACAACCAGGGGAACATCACTGGAGGAGGGCCACCCCGCAGAAGGGTACAATACCATCCCTGGGAGGAGAAGGTGATGGCCACGCTGCCGCCGGTGGGAGTACACGGAGTAGAAGGAGTCCGAGAGCCTGGTGAGTACACAAACAACTCACCTCACATGGGGGGAACGCCATACACAACCAAAATCCCAATCAGGCACGCAACCCCCCCAAAGCCAGCACCGGACACAACCACACTCCAAAAACACACACATGCCACTAGCCCCTCCATGCCCCATGCACCAAGCAAGGCCATGCCAAGTCACAGGCCACACAAAACACCAACACAAGATAGGATGTCTCCGATGCCGGGAGGGTGGGCCTCAAAACTAATATTGAGCAACTCAGAAGCACACAACAATGCCCTCAGCCCATATGGCCTAGGGCACAGCCATACAAACAGTGTGTCCCCACACAGTACTGTGTTGCCTGCAAATGGTGGCCGCGTTGCAGGATGACATGGGTATGAAGGCACAATTTGCACATAACAGCAGCTAATGAAGACGCATCACTCTGAAAGAGTGTCGGCACACACCGCCACAGCAGCAGCGCAGACTCAGACACTCCGCCCAATGGGTGCCCGGAGATTAGAAACAAACCCACATGAACAAGCCAATGGCCTTTGAAAGACCTGCAAACTGTGTGTGACCAGGAAGCTGGGCTGAGGTGACAGAGGGTGACACACAGATGGAGGGAGAAGGGGAGAGAGAGGGAGGGAGACAGAGGGGGACACAGGGAGACGGACAGAGGGAAGGAGGAGGGAGAAAGGGAGACAGAGGGAGACGGACAGAGGGAGGAGGCTGACAGAGGGAGGGAGAAAGGGAGACAGAGGGAGACGGACAGAGGGAGGAGGCTGACAGTGGGAGGGAGAAAGGGAGACAGAGGGAGACGGACAGAGGGAGGAGGCTGACAGAGGGAGGGAGAAAGGGAGACAGAGGGAGACGGACAGAGGGAGGAGGCTGACAGAGGGAGGGAGAAAGGGAGACAGAGGGAGACGGACAGAGGGAGGAGGCTGACAGAGGGAGGGAGAAAGGGAGACAGAGGGAGATGGACAGAGGGAGGAGGCTGACAGAGGGAGGGAGAAAGGGAGACAGAGGGAGACGGACAGAGGGAGGAGGCTGACAGAGGGAGGGAGAAAGGGAGACAGAGGGAGACAGACAGAGGGAGGAGGCTGACAGAGGGAGGGAGAAAGGGAGACAGAGGGAGACCAAATCACCCTTGGGTGGTGTGGCCATGTCCGCTCGTCAGCAGGTGGACTGTGTGCATGTAGACAAGGTTTGGCAGTGCCTTAACCCCCCCATTTTTCTTTGATAAACACTGGGCCATGTGTCAATCTGCGCACGAGCACATCCGTGCTGAAGGCACAAACCTAACCTTACACCCAGTATACCCACCCACTGTGTTTGTTAGAACCCTGTCACAAATGCTTAAGTCACCTACCTGCATTCTCAAATAGCATGTAAAAAACACCATTTGGCCACATACAGTGCAACACGTAAGACGGCTCTGCATGGCTCGCTACGCCCGCTCACTACACTGCTGGCTGCGTTCCAAAAAGATGCATCAACTAAGATTGTGTCACACATAGGTAAAGTGTCGAAAGCTGTGGCCAAGGGACATACCCATGCACAAGTGCACTGTGAGCGGAATGCAAGACATATCCAACTACCCAGAGGAACTGTGCCAACTCAATAATGAATGAAACATGGATGTCGCATGTAACACAATTAACATTGTCTCTCTCACACACAGGTCAACGTTGTCGATCTCCCCCCAACACTGGGGGGGAAGACTCACAGGACCAGGCTCTGCGTGAAGAGGACCCCACCAGCAGCGACGACTCTCACCACTCCGTGGATGACCCAGACCAGCCTGGCCCCTCTGGTGTCCAACCACCTGCAGCACCTGCGTCAACCACCACCCCCATTCCTGCCACATCCCAGGAGACACCCAGGAGCCCTGCCCGCACACGACAACACAGCCAGGCTGACCAGGAGGGACAAGGTTCTCCGGGCACCAAGGAGGAGGCAGGCGACACCGCAAATGCCATCCCTCAGGGGTCCCGGAGACCCGATGTGCCCACAACGGCAGGCCAGGCGCAAGTGGGCAGGGGTGGTGGGAGTGGAGGACGGCGGAGGCGCGAACCTGACCAGTTGGTTCAGGAACCGGTAATGTCACACGTCAGCAACATCCTGGACACATACCGGCGTGACACCAGGGGCATGGGCCAGGTTGCGTCCACCCTCACAGACATCAAGGGGACCCTCGAGGAGATGAAGACCCTGCAGGCCGAGCAATATGCCTGTCAACAGCGACACCAAGGACGGATGGAGGCAAGACAGGCTGAGCTCGTAGCGGTGCAAACGGACATGACTTGTGTACTCCGTCGGATTGCCGAACACATGGGCAACCCTCCCTGTGCCACCAGGCGAAGAACATCGCCAGCCACAGGGAGAGATCAGGAGGAGGAGGATTCATCCGACGGAGCATCACAAGCATCGTCACAGCCTGCTTCTGAGGGTCCCCGCAGGAAGGTGGGTCGTCCACGCAAAAGACCGTGAGAGTCAGCGGAACATCACCATCTCCCAGGTCACCTGGCCTGGCACCTGGCCCTCTGGCCCAACAGCAGCACATCATCACATGACATTCTCTGGCACATGGACTTGCTGGTCACTGTCTGACCAATGTTGACAAAGACTGTGGCATAGACTCTGATGACTTCCAATGGCAAGGATACCAACTCCCCCAGTGATCTTTGGATTCTACACTCCCGCCAAGCACCTCTTGTCATCCCCACAAACACGTACCCCACCACAAATAAAAATCATCACAATCACGAGATGATGCCGTCATTTTGCATTATTCCACTACATGTGTGTGTTGTAAAGTCAAACCATGCCTGATTTTAGAATTAACTCCAACCATCCATACCCTGGGGTCTGAGTCTGGCACAGGACACACATGGGTCACAATGTATCATCCAATACAGACATGGAGCACCATACTCACCCATGATGGGCCCAACCAGCTGAGGGGGTGAGCGCACAACTGTGCCTACAGACCTATTTAGAAGAGCAACAGTCATGCGCAGAGGTCAGGGATCATGTGGGGTGTCCTGGGGTGCTACTCCCAGGTATGTGTAGACAGGTGGCAGAACCATGTCCTGCATGCTTGAGTCAGGTGGATGGGAGAATGGTGGGCCGGCCAAGGTTGGATGCATGGAGATGGCACAATGGGGTCTTGGATTACAGTGCCACAAGGTTGTGTTGGGGTTGTGGGCTCCATCCTGAGTGTGTGCGTGGATTGAGAAAGTCATCCTGCAGCTGGCAGTGATCCATTCCCCCCATCTCTGTTGGACGTTGATGTGGCTTGGTCGCCGGATGTAGAAGCAGAGCTGTGCAGATGCACCCTGGATGTGGACAAGTATCATGGGAGTTGTAACGCACATGTCCGTAGAGTGCAGGGTAGGATTAGACACGGATGTTGTAGTTGACCTGGGGGATGGTCTCTCTTGCCTTGAGGTGGATGGAACTGGGGATCTTGTGCATAATGCAGAGTGTGCTGCAGCATGAGGCACAGATGCTGCTGATTAGCATAGCACATGTCAGCAAGCAATCCATGATGAACACCAGCTCGTTTGCTTGGACACTGGGTGCCCTTGCTGCAGGGCCTGCAGCAGCATGCGCCATGTCAAGAAAACAATGCCACAAGTTGCACACAAAGACAAGGATCTCAGGAAGGAACTATGCAAAAGGTGTATGTCAAGGAAGGAATGTCTGGTTCAACATGGCACACACACACACAATGGATGCACATGCAGCACAGTGGCCGTCGTGGAGACTGACATGCTACAATACCTACACAGCCATGGACATCATGCACAATACAGATTCTAATCCCTGACAAACAGTTGGCATCTTGCTACTCTACACATCGACTCATATGCACTATCTCTGTTAACTATGCCAGACATGCCGCATGCACAGTGGCAACAGACCACCATTGACAGAGATGAGGCACCTTGGAGGCAGAGGGACACCTTTATTAGTCATGTGTGTCGGAATGCTAATGCAACTCTGTCAACACATACACAGGTCATGTGGATGAACATGTGGGACCGACACTGGCATCCCCCTTTGCACCACAGATGCTGGAAATCCATAGAACTGGCACACAAGTGACGGGTTACAGCTAAACACACCCTGCTGCTCACGGAGAGGCTGCTATACACCATTGAGCCTCTAATGGGGAATTCACACACCATGTCAACCCGGTGCAACCCGTATGTTTCCGAGGGCAGTGTTACACACATTGATGGCTTCATCACAATCCACAATCACATTACAGATGACTGTCACCAAGTCTGACCATCAAGTCAGGTGAATTCAGCTCCATGTCATGTGCTCCATGGTGATTCTACATGTATTCAAAGTAACCAAACATGAACAGGAGCAGTGCACACACATTCAAAACAAATACCACACCCAAAAAGCCGTGCTGCATCCCTTACCCTAAGGAGATTTTCAAACTTGTCCGTGCATGTAACGCTGATTCAGCACATGTTGCTGTGTTCATGAGGAATAGCAGGAGCACAACAATGCCACCAGCAGACAGCATGCGCAAGTACCTGTGGATGAGAGACACACAAGAAGTCAGCCAAAAGAAGCACATCCGCATGCATGTGCATGTACTCGACACGTATAACGTTGTCAACATGCTAGGTGACAATGATGACTCTGGAAAAACATTCTTCTATTGCACCATCACTCGAGTGACACATCCAAACACACCTCTGACTCACTTGGCAGACATGCAGATGGACACACTCATTGCAACACATGCCACACACGGCCCAATGCGTGCACACTCAGACACTGGAACTCACAACTAAGCAAAGAAGTCGCGTATGAGCCGACTCAGGATGTCCTCTACCGCCTCCTCCTTCTCCACATCACTTGCCTCGTCACCAAGCCCTTCATCCTCCACGGGTGGATGGTCCTGCTCATCCGGATCCAGGATGAGTGGCACAGCTTTCTCCACTGCCATGTTGGGCAGCATGCAGCACACGAGGAAGATCTTGCAGACCTTCACCGGTGCATATGGGAGTGCGCCGCCGGTTTTGTGGAGGCAACGGAATCGGCTCTTCAGGAGGCCAAACGTCCTCTCTATCACTCGCCTGGTCCGCCCATAGGCGTTGTTGTAGCGGTGCTCGGCAGCCGTGCTGGGGTTGCGGAGAGGCGTGATCAGCCATGGCATGTTGGGATAGCCAGCGTCCCCTACATGGAAACATCATGGACAAAAGTGGGTCAGGAGAAGCAGTAAGACAGGAAGATGATGCTAAATACAGGACTGCCAGAGTATACCCACCAACAATACATGCTCGTTCGTTGCGCAGCTGCAGCATCATTTCCGGCACCCTGCTACACCTCATGATGTAGGCATCGTGTGCTGATCCTGGAAAACGAGCACAGACATGTGGAATCACCATGTTGGCAAGACACACCACAAGGGCATTAATGGAGTGGTAATGCTTGCGGTTCCTATACGCTACCTCCTGTGCCTGTGGTGGTACCAAAGCCACATGTGTTCCATCTATGGACCCAATGACATGGGGCATCCCTCCCAGGGCATAGAACTCATGCTTGACACCTGTCAACTGCTCATGAGTTGGGAATTTAATAAACTCATCCAGGTGATCCAACATGGCCTCTAAAAAATCATGCAGAACACGGCTGAACATGGTTTGGGACATGCCACCAACATGAGCAATGGTATATTGAAAGGTACCCGTGGCAAAGAAATGTAGGGCTGCCATCACCTTCATCTTGGGTGTCAGTGCAGTAGGATACCTGTGTAGCGGTTGGAGGTGTGCTTCCAGCCGGGCGGTCAAGTCCTCAATCAACGGTTGGCTGAAGCGGTAGCGGCGTATACAGTCACGTTCCCTCAGGTCAGCCAAGTCTGGCATTGGTCGGGGGAGAAGCAGAGCCCTGCAGTAATTTGGAGGGGACAATGAAGAGTGAGTACAGTACAACAACAATGTCAATGTACTGAGCACATGTTAAACAGCCAATACACATATGCTACATACAGAGTCAGGTCTGTGCAACATATCCTGGACACGTATGCCAGGCAGGTGACACTCCTACCAAGAGCCAGCCACAAACGTGGATTCTCAAGCTCAACATGACATGGCATGAAACTAGCTGTGGGCCAGTGTAAGTGAACAGGCAGACGCATCACAGGAGTTACAGACATCCACAAATGTGCAGAAGACGGATGTTTATCGTACAGACAGGTTGCGGAACACTAGATGCACAGGTCACATGTCATAGAAAAAGGACAGACCACACACCTTGCCATGAAGGAGTACATGTCAAGACTGATCACACATACATTGAGAGTATGCAGATATGTCCTTGTTTTGAAACTTCGTGTCGATGCATACATACACACCTTACGTCGGATTACACATGTGGGCTGGTGTGCGTAACAGTGTGCCATGCCCATCTACACACAGGCACATGTTGGTTGCAGCAACTGCAGATGCATTTGACCAAACACCTACAGCAAACCTATGGGAACACATGACACACACATGACATAGTTACAGCGTGCAACGTGGGCATTCACATGTCAGGTGTAATATTCCGTGTACCTGGCATCAGGGGACAGTTGCGGGTGTCGGTGACTGTGCCATGCCAGTGACGCATGGCTCAACAAGTCTGTACTACATGCACACATGTCAAAGAAGTGAAGGGGATGTGTGGCACATAGTGCACCATCACACATGACATGTGTACACAGCTCATCATACATTTATTTGCTTCACACCTCAGGAGTAATGTGCCACATCACAGCCTGACACACCTGTGCCCGACACATGTAGTACTGCACAGACAATGCCTTGATGTCCAGCCTTGGCCAAGTATGACAGCTCTATTCCTGTCTGTGTGCCGCCTGTCACCACTGTCAGGTGTGAAACGCACCGTACATACGCTCTGAGGGCGTGTAGGGTCCCTATCACAATGGGAGTGCTGGCGTATGTGTACGCCATAGTAATACGGACCGTACACGCGTGTGTAGGGTCCCTATCACTATGGGAGGGCTGGCGTATGCGTACGCCATAGTAATACGGACAGTACACACATGTGTATGGTCCCTATCACTATGGGAGTGCTGGCGTATGCGTACGCCATAGTAATACGGACCGTACACGCGTGTGTAGGGTCCCTATCACTATGGGAGTGCTGGCGTATGCGTACGCAATAGTAATACGGATCGTACACGCGTGTGTAGGGTCCCTATCACTATGGGAGTGCTGGCGTATGCGTACGCCATAGTAATACGGACCGTACACGCGTGTGTAGGGTCCCTATCACTATGGGAGTGCTGGCGTATGCGTACGCCATAGTAATACGACCCGTACACGCGTGTGTACGGTCCGTATTACTGTGACACCCCTCAGTCTAGTGGCACATGGGCAGAGTGAGGTTTGTACCCGCAGTTGGCAATGGCAGGTGATTGTCCTGTGCCTGTGTGTGTCTGTGTACTCTGCTGAGGTTGCGTCAGTGGGCTGGGGCATGTGACTGCTTTGAGGTGCTGTACATATTCCTGGTGTAGCTTGTGATGCACAGTGTGATCCAGGATCATTGATTGTGTGGCACCCCTCATGCCACCTGTGTACTTTCAATGCCACGTAGTGCATTTGGCCTTCCCCAGAGGATAATGTCCCTATGACAAAGGTGCAATGAGTTGCCTGCATACCATGGCCTGTTCAAACAAGACAAATTATTAATATGTGTGTCTCTGTGTCATTGCTCAGGTGTATTAAAGTATTCTCACTTTTGCATCCTCACAGGTAGGCGTCCATGCCAAGGGGGAGATATGGAAGCAAGCCGTCAGTGCCGTGAGGAAGACGGAGGGTCGGAAGCAGCGCCTAGCCCAAGTGAGGAAACGCTGGCAGGATATCCGGTGCTGGACGAGGAGGATCGCACGGGTCCTGCTGGGGGACTCACCTGAGAGCCACAAGAACCGTGGGTGCCGGCGTCTGACCCACATCCATAAGCGTGTGCTGGCGGTGGTCTTCCCCGACTTGGATAGGCGCTTACGGGAGAAGCAGCAGCAGGAAGGGGGTAGGTACATGTGTGTTTGTTGTGTGTCACTAGCTTTTGGAAGTGCGCAGTTGCATGGATACACTGCCAGGGTTTAAATGTGCAGTGCATAACCTGTTCCCAAAAGTAAACCGGTGCTGTTCTTCCTCCCTTCCCCTCCTTGCCATGTGTTCCCTGGTCTGTGTGTAGTCACTCTTGCACAAGGTTATCTAGGCTGGCAGTTAATCCAAGTGCCCAATGCTTGCAGCATCATGTGTGGGGGTGGTGTGTGACAGGTTTTGGGACCTTGCCTGTGCCCTGGCCAGTTCAGTCATTGTGGGGTCCATGTCAGTTGGCACTGATGGTGAGTCCCGACATAGGAGTGTGTCTTAAAAGTGTACTGCCTTACAGCATGCATGTCCAATGTTGTGCCCTCTGACATGATGTGCATGAGTGGGAGTAATGCATAGTGCAGGGACGGTTGCTTCAGTTGAAGTCATATCCATCCAGGACCATGGAGGAGTGTGGCCACTACCGTGCCCTGGGGCACCTTTTCCTAGGTATCATGTGTGTCATCCAACAATGTGGACATTCTCTGTGTCTTCGGCATAGGTTGGTCTCTGTGGCATTGTACCCTGGCCTCATCTGTATTTACGTAAACTGTGCTACATGTGTCCACTGTACAGTGTGGCCCAATTTTGCTTGTGCATACTCACAGTGGGCAGTGCCTGTGTGTCTTGGTACGACAATCTGATGATGGTTGATTGTCAATGATATATGTGGACAGGCGCACCAGGGGTAGTTTGTGTACAATCAGGATTTAGTGCAGGCCATGTGTTTTTATCCCAGAGTAAGAGGTGTAAGTACTTCCTCTGTCTCAATGACATTGTCTCAGGTAGGGGGTGGTTTGTGCGGGCAAGGCCTACATGTCAAAATCTGAAGTCTCCTTGCTAGGTCTGGCCTGTGTGTGATGTTTTTCTGGACATACACTCAAGGTGCAGTGACCCAGTCATGTTGGGCATGGTTTAATGTATTAGCTTTGCAGCATGTGCAAAAAGTTAATAGACATGGTTCCTGCTCATCCCTTTTTTGGCAACGCTGTGTGGTGCAGATGTTGTGCACGATTGTCCCAAGAGCCTGGCTCCTCTGTCCAATTTGATATCAAGTAATTTGCTGTTGTGTCATGCTCTCCATTGTTTCTCAGTGGCATGGTGGGTCAACCAACTGTGTGTTGCAGGGCCTACATATGTACCTTGGGCCCGATTCACAGAACTAACTTAAGACAAAATCCTAAACTTACTACCACTTTCGTATTCACAGAAGGCACTTACTCATTTTGGTATTCACAGAAGAAACTTACTCATTTCGGTATTCACAGAAGTTAGGAGTCCTAACTTTAGGACTCCTAAATGCCTTCTGTGAATACCAAAAGTCTTAAAGTTAGGATTTTTCTCAGTTTTAGGAGTCCTAAAGTTAGGACTCCTAACTTTACTACTACTAAACTGAGAAAAATCCTCATTTTCAGGCTTTCGGTATTCACAGAAGGCATTTAGGGTTCCTAAAGTTAGGAGTCCTAACTTTACTACTACTAAATTGAGAAAAATTCTTATTTAAGACTTTTGGTATTCACAGAAGGCATTTAGGAGTCCTAAAGTTAGGTGTCCTAACTATACTACTACTAAACTGAGAAAAATCCTAATTTTAAGACTTTCGGTATTCACAGAAGGCATTTAGGAGTCCGAAAGTTAGGACTCCTAACTTCTGTGAATACGGAAATGAGTAAGTGCCTTCTGTGAATACCAAAATGAGTAAGTGCCTTCTGTGAATACCAAAATGGTAGTAAGTTTAGGATTTTGTCTTAAGTTAGTTCTGTGAATCGGGCCCCTTGTATTGTAGATGTAACTCATGTTGCTTTTCAGGCTATGCACAGTGACCTATGTAAATTTGACTCATGTGACATATGTATACAGGTGTCTGATTATTTCCTGTCTCTTCACCTTGCCCACAGCATCGTCGGGGGACTCCGAGGGAGACACTGGCACGGACCGTGAGGAGGGAACGAGCACCAGTGCTGTCTTGTCTCGCGCATCGAGTGGCACGGAGGCCGAGGGGAGTGAGGCGGAGGACCTGTCCAGTCCCACCACCGACTATGACGCTGACGGGTCCGAGGCTGAGCTCCCAGAGGGGGCGGAGGCAGCTCCCACAGCTGAAAGCAGCACTCCATCTCTACCCGCCTCCTCCATTCCCATCACCGGCCTCCCACTTGCTCGGGTCCCTTCCCGCCGTGCTAGGTCACCACGTGTCTCCTTCTTGCCAGGCACCGCACCCTCTGCCCCTGTCTCCACTGCTGCCGTGAATGCCGAGTCTGTGGACATCCTGCGCCAGTTGCAGGTTGGTCAGACTGCGATGCTTAATGTCCTCCATGGCCACACCCGAGTGCTCACCCAGATGGAGGCATACACGGAGGGCATCTCAGCTGCGCAGTCTGACCAACGCCAGTTGCTGAGGTCCATAGACTCGACACTGACTGCAGCAGTGGGTCTCCTGCAGCGCTGCGTCCCCCCCCACCCCTGCACCATCCACACTTCCCACTCCCATGCCTGTCCCAGGCACACCCAGACATACCCATGCACGCACCCCACCAGACACAGGCACCACACCACCAGGGAAGGCCAAGCGCACACCTCCTGTCACACACACACAGGGTGAAGTAGGCACACCCACTGTGTTGGGGGGCAAACGGAAGACACGCAGCCACAGTGGGAGTCCACATTCCTCACAACCCACTCCCTCCAAATCCACTCCCCTCAGCTCTCCTGGCCAAGATTCCAACAAAGATTCCTTCATGGGCGCTCTGTCCCTGAGCCCCAGTGTGACACCACCCCGCAAGCGGTCAAAGGAGTCCCCGGTCAGGGTAGTTGAGTCCCCCCCCCCTGTCCACACCCTCCCCCAGTAGCGCTGCGACCCATCCTTCCGACACCCCCCCTCCTTGGGGCCTGTGGGTCCTTCAGGTGCAGGGAAGACGCTCGGGGACCTTGCAACCGTGTGTAGCGCCATTCTCACCACCACCTTTGGCGCTGCCCCACCCCCTGTGGTGGAGTCCTCCGTCCCTGCACCCACAACACCTACCCTTGCCCCTCCTGTCCCTGCGGTGCCTGGTCCTTCCCCCCCACAGGATGCCCCCCCTGTGGAAGCAAAGGAGGTATGAACTGTGCAGGCAAGCTTGGGGACACGCGTCCCTATGTGTCCCCCACCAGCAATTGGACGATGGACTGCCCTATGGCCCTTGTACATATTGGACTTTTATTAACCAATTGTTTTTTCATGCTGAATAAAGCAATGTTTTTTTTCCTTTGAACACTGCTGCTTTTCTGGTATTGCTGTTGGTGGTGCTGCTCCATTTGGGGTGGTGATAATGTGTTAGGTGTCTGGGAAATGTAGTAGTGTGCTGCTCATGGGGTAAACCCTGGTATCTGTGTGCCATCACAAGGTATTTGCAAAATTTCTTTGTTCATGTAAGCTCTTACTGCATGGTGACATTGTCCCAAGGTGTGTTCCTTCCTCTGTGGACCCTGACATCTTCCCTGCAGGGTGTTTCCTAAATGTTGTGCTGAGCTGTGTCTACATTTCCTTGGTGTGTGACGGATCCGTTCAACTTTGCCCATGCATGCTGGGCAATGTCTCCACCTGCATCATTAGTGGCATCTTTGGTGGTCACTGTACTTGTGTATGGAGTATATTGACATGACTTCATGTGGACATGTTCCCTTTTACACACTATGCATGTGTGTACTCCCAGCCTCGCACACATGTGTTATGTGTTCTGCAGGGTCTTTGAGCACCTGACTGACAATTGTGGGCATTGTATCTGTGGGTACTGCACCCTTTTCTTTCCATGGGCACTGGTGGGGGGACTCTGCACCCACCCCTCCTATGTCTGGGCACTGCTGGGAGTGATAGGCACCCACCCCTCCTATGTCTGGGCACTGCTGGAGGGACTCTGCACCCACCCCTCCTGTGTCTGGGCACTGCTGGGAGGACTCTGCACCCACCCCTCCTATGTCTGGGCACTGCTTGGAGGACTCTGCACCCACCCCTCCTATGTCTGGGCACTGCTGGGAGGACTCTGCACCCACCCCTCCTATGTCTGGGCACTGCTGGGAGGACTCTGCACCCTCCCCTCCTATGTCTGGGCACTGCTGGGGGGACTCTGCACCCACCCCTCCTGTGTCTGGGCACTGCTGGGACGACGCTTCACCCACCCCTCCTATGTCTGGGCACTGCTGGGAGGACTCTGCACCCACCCCTCCTTTGTCTGGGCACTGCTGGGAGTGATAGGCACCCAACCCTCCTGTGTCTGGGCACTGCTGGGAGGACTCTGCACCCACCCCTCCTATGTCTGGGCACTGCTGGGAGTGATAGGCACCCACCCCTCCTGTGTCTGGGCACTGCTGGGAGGACTCTGCACCCACCCCTCCTATGTCTGGGCACTGCTGGGAGGACTCTGCACCCTCCCCTCCTATGTCTGGGCACTGCTGGGGGGACTCTGCACCCACCCCTCCTATGTCTGGGCACTGCTGGGAGTGATAGGCACCCACCCCTCCTGTGTCTGGGCACTGCTGGGAGTGATAGGCACCCACCCCTCCTATGTCTGGGCACTGCTGGGAGGACTCTGCACCCACCCCTCCTATGTCTGGGCACTGCTGGGAGGACTCTGCACCCACCCCTCCTATGTCTGGGCACTGCTGGGAGTGATAGGCACCCACCCCTCCTATGTCTGGGCACTGCTGGGGGGACTCTGCACCCACCCCTCCTGTGTCTTGGCACTGCTGGGAGGACTCTGCACCCACCCCTCCTATGTCTGGGCACTGCTGGGAGGACTCTGCACCCACCCCTCCTATGTCTGGGCACTGGTGGGAGGACTCTGCACCCACCCCGCCTATGTCTGGGCACTGCTGGGAGTGATAGGCACCCACCCCTCCTGTGTCTGGGCACTGCTGGGAGGACTCTGCACCCACCCCTCCTATGTCTGGGCACTGCTGGGTGGACTCTGCACCCACCCCTCCTGTGTCTGGGCACTGCTGGGAGTGATAGGCACCCACCCCTCCTATGTCTGGGCACTGCTGGGGGGACTCTGCACCCACCCCTCCTGTGTCTGGGCACTGCTGGGAGGACTCTGCACCCACCCCTCCTATGTCTGGGCACTGCTGGGAGGACTCTGCACCCACCCCTCCTATGTCTGGGCACTGCTGGGAGGACTCTACACCCACCCCTCCTATGTCTGGGCACTGCTGGGGGGACTCTGCACCCATCCCTCATATGTCTGGCCATGTACGCTCGGGACATACACGGGTGGGGGTACGCTCCGAACATACACTGGTGGGGTGTGGGTACGCTCCATACATACACGGGTGGGGGTACGCTCCGTACATACCCGTACCCACGCTGTGCAGGCCTGGGTATGGCCCGTACCCATGCCTTTGGAACGTGGGTACGGTGCGTACCCCCATTGTTGGGGTGCCGTAGAGGTCCGCATCGTACCCAGGCCTTCTGAGCGTGGATACGGGTCGTACCACGCGTACCCCTACGTCACTCCAAAAATGGCGGTACGGCCCGTACCCACGCTCTTAAGGCCTGGGTACGGTGCGGACCCCCAATGGGGTGCCGTAGGGGTACGCACCGTACCCAGGCCTTCAGAGCATGGGTACGGGTCGTACCACGCATACCCCTACATCACACCAACAATGCTGGTACGGCCCGTACCCAGGCCTTTAGAACGTGGGTACGGGTCGTACCGCCATTGTTGGGGTGACGTAGGAGTGGGCGTGGTACGACCCGTACCCACGCTCTTAAGGCGTGGGTACGGTACGTACCAGAATTGGTGTGTTACCGGTTCGCGTCAACATCCACTTCCGTTGTGGCGGACGCATGCTTTGCTGGACACGCCCCCACTCCCTCGAAGTGACCAGGCCCTGAAGGTCAGGTATGTCCAGGGCATGTATGATTTGTGACTTGGGTGGGGGTTATGTGTCCTGCCCCTGCTCCCCCCCTTTGCCCCTGGGTGTTGTTCTGACCTTCTGCGGCGTCTGCGTCGGTTCCTGTAGAGCAGGTGGACTGCTATGAGGGCTGGGATAACACGTAGGTTCGGGTCCATGGCTGTCCATCGCGTACAGGTGCTCCTTGTGTGCGTCGTCCTGATTTCCCGGCAGTTTTTGGCAGCCGGAAAATATAATCCGTGCGGGGTGACGTCGGTACGGATCGTAATTCCTGGTTCGTGAAACGCAGCCTGAATGCGTCCCGACGTCACGTTGGCGCTTTCCCGGATCACATTTGTATGTATATTTTCGTCGGTCGGTGTTTTGTACGATTCGTACGGAAATAGTGTTTCCATACGAATCGTACTTGCATTTTTGTAATGTTTTTGAACCGGGTACGAGTCGGACGGAGAAAATGCTCCGTCCAACGGTTCGTACCCGGTTTCTCCAGGATCGGAATCGGCCCCTTTGTTGGATAGTGAGAGTGTAAAAATTACTATTCCCACTCCAGTGAGTGCAACAGTAGGGAAAACGTTGGATAGCGTAGGGGAAAAAATTACTATTCCCACTCCAAAGAGTGCAACAGTAGGGAAAGAGTTGGATAGCGGGAGGGTAAAAATTACTATTCCCACTCCAGAGAGTGCAACAGTAGGGAAAGCATTGGATAGCGGGAAGGTAAAAATTACTATTCCCACTCCAGTGAGTGCAACAGTAGGGAAAGCGTTGGATAGCGTAGGGGTAAAAATTACTATTCCCACTCCAGTGAGTGCAACAGTAGGGAAAACGTTGGATAGCGTAGGGGTAAAAATTACTATTCCCACTCCAAAGTGTGCAACAGTAGGGTTAGGGGCCGATTCCGATCTCGGTCAGAAGGGCACCAAATCGGGTTCGGCCGGAAAAACTACGAGCTGTACGCGTGTTTTCCGGCCGACTCATACAGCTGTACGAGTGAGCAAGTACGATGCGAGCTACATGAAATTCACCGACCGAGTCATTTCCGGGTTCGAACCGCTCCATACGTCCCGGTCGGAAGCTAACCGTGGCGTGCAATGGATGCAATTTACAACCGAGCCAGTACGTTGCATGCGCCGGACAGCCTGTGCGAGCCGGAGTGTCGGGCTCGCAAAAGCTCCCGGAGTCGGACTTTGGGGGTCCGCATCGGACCCCCTGACACCCGCAGCCCTATGACTCGGACACAGGGGGAGACCTATGGGTCTCCCCAACACAGGCATGTACGGTGCGGATGGCACCGACGCATACTCACTGTAGGGGGCGCACTCGTTCGAGACGTACCCATTCAGTCAATGGGAGCCCATGTACACGTCGTACGACTGGCTCCAATTGACTGCTATGGGAGTCTAACCGAACCGAGTCCGACAGCACACGTGCGCATCGTACTCGCTCGGTCAGACTGAAGGGGTCCGGCTTGGTCAGAGAAAACACTCCGGATCCGACTCGGTCAGAGTGCTTTCTGACCTGGATCGGAATCGGCCCCTAAGCGTTGGATAGCGGGAGGGTAAAAATTAATATTCCCACTCCAGTGAGTGCAACAGTAGGGAAAGCATTGGATAACGTAGGGGTAAAAATTACTATTCCCACTTCAGTGAGTGCAACAGTAAGGAAAACGTTGGATAGCGTAGGAGTAAAAATTACTATTCCCACTCCAGAGAGTGCAACAGTAGGGAAAGCGTTGGATAGCGGGAGGGTAAAAATTACTATTCTCACTCGAGTGAGTGCAACAGTAGGGAAAGCATTGGATAGCGGGAGGGTAAAAATTACTATTCCCACTCCAGAGAGTGCAACAGTAGGGAAGCATTGGATAGTGGGATGGTAAAAATTACTATTCACACTCCCGAGAGTGCAACAGTAGGGAAAGCGTTGGATAGAGGGAGGGTAAAAATTACTATTCCCACTCCTGAGAGTGCAACAGTAGGGAAAGTAATGATTTAATATTAAAATAAGATTAAATTAATTATCAATACCAATAAAAATTAATTAAAAATAATTAACAATTAATACAAATGAATTACCATTGAAAAAAGTAATTACCAATTAATAAAAATGAATTACCAATTAATAATTAATTATCAATTAATTATCAATACACATAAATAAACATTAATATTTACTTTACTACAATTAAATTACTTCCCACCCAATTCCCCTATAAACCCACAACCCACTCCTAATAATAAAAATACAATTAACATTATTATCAATTAATACATTTTTAAAAATAATTACCAATTAATAAAAATTAATTAGCAATAACAAAAAAAATTGCCAATTAATAATTAATTATCAATTAATTATCAATACACAAACAAAAATTAATATTTACTTTATTACAATTAAATTACTTCCCACCCAATTCCCCTATAAACCCACAACCTGCTCCTAATAATAAAAAATACAATTAACATAATTATCAATTAATCAATTAATAAAAATTAAATACCAATTAATAAAAAATAGTTACCAATTAATAAAAATTTATTACCAATTAATAATTCATTATCAATAAATTAATTATCAATACATATAAATAAAAATTAATATTTAATTTACTATCATTAAATTAGTTCCCACCCTATTCCCCTATAAACCCACAACCCGCTACGGAATTAAATTACACAAAAATTAAATGACATAACATTCATTACTTAAAAAAATGTAAACATACATTACAAAAATAATACATAATTTTAACACATATACTACCATACATAACAGTATTTTTTTTTCGATATTATGAAAATCCATATTTTAATTTCGATATTATGAAAATCCATATTTCATACCCCAATTTCGATATTCTGTCCTATCTATATTTTGGAGTCGATATTCTGTCCTGTCTATATTTTGGATTCTATATTTTGGTTGTTTACCATTGTGCACATTTGACTGTTGCACTACATGTCTAAATACATCAATCATTCTACAAGTGCATGCATAGTGGCTGGACACTTACACTGCTGATAGTTGTCAGCAGGAAGACTTTATAAGTGTTTCTCTGTTGGCATACAGATTAGATAACGACATCCTTCTGACAGTATGATTGCAGGAGTGGACAGAGACTGATAATCTAATTGGGGCACTGCATGAATACTACCTGGCTTATAGCAAGGGTGAATCACTACTCTGCTGGGGTTTAAAGGCCTGCATAGATTATACACTTTTGACTGGAGCACTTTGGGGCCGATTCCGATCCTGGAAAAATTTCCCCCGTACGAATCGTATCCGGATTTTTTACCGTACGAATCGTACAAGTAGCGTACAAACTGCCAAGTACGATTCGCATGGGAAAAACTCCATACAAATCACATCGGGAACATTTCCCCACATGTCCTCGGGTCGGAAAATGTGTCCGACACATCCCCGGACGATTTACCGTACGAATCAGAAAACTGAAGTCCGACCGCGCAAGTACGATCCCTCCCGTCCACTCGATTTTACAACTGTATGGAAAATACACCGTACGGACCGAACTCCTATAGCAACCATGGAGACATGTGCCCGCATACGCGCCGAACACCCCACCCCAGACCCCGTATGTACATGCAGAACACCCCCCCAGCCCTCGTATGTATGCGTCGAACCCCCCCATCCCCCGCATGTATGCGCCAAACGCCCCCCGGCCGCGGATGTACGCGCCGAACCCCCACCAGTGTATGTATGGAGCGTACCCCCACCCGTGTATGTATGGAGCGTACCCACACCCGTGTATGTACGGAACATACCCACACCCCACCAGTGTATGTACGGAGCGTACCCCCACCCGTGTATGTACGGACCGTACCTCCACCCGTGTATGCATGGAGCGTACCCACACCCCACCCGTGTATGTATGGAGCGTACTCACACCCCACCCGTGTATGTACGGAGCGTACCCCCACCAGTGTATGTACGGAGCGTACCCCCACCCGTGAATGAATGGAGCGTACCCACACCCCACCAGTGTATGTACGGAGCGTACCCCCACCAGTGTATGTACGGAGCGTACCCCCACCCGTGTATGTATGGAGCGCACCCACACCCCACCAGTGTATGTATGGAGCGTACCCCCACCCGTGTATGTACGGAGCGTACCCCCACCCGTGTATGTATGGAGCGCACCCACACCCCACCAGTGTATGTACGGAGCGTACCCCCACCCGTGTACGTACGGAGCGTACCCCCACCCATGTATTTATCGGAACGTACCCCCACCCATGAATGAATGGAGCGTACCAACACCCCACCAGTGTATGTACAGAGCATACCCCCACCCGTGTATGTACGGAGCGTACCAACACCCCACCAGTGTATGTACGGAGCGTACCCCCACCCGTGTATGTATGGAGCGTACCCCCACCCGTGTATGTATGGAGCGTACCCCCACCCGTGTATGTATGGAGCGTACCCACACCCCACCCGTGTATGTATGGAGCGTACCCACACCCCACCAGTGTATGTACAGAGCGTACCCCCACCAGTGTATGTACAGAGCGTACACCCAGCCCCCCCCTGTATGTACAGTGCGAAACACCACCACCGATGGACGGTGCGGACCAACACCCTGCCCGTGTCTGTACGTACCCTACCCCAGGCCCCTACACCAGCACCCTCACCCAACATCGCGGATATAGGAGTCGTACTAAGCCATAGCAAAGGACAGCACTGTACAACAACATGGCCCATGTATGCACTGTACAGACGCCAAAAACACTCGTACTGAACCAGGAAAAACAAAAACAACACAAGGAGAGTCAATGTGATGCACACAACACCACAAAACATGTCCAACAAGCCCAAATACATCCTATACACTGACCTGCAACTGCCAAACAGCTAAACAGGCCCAAAACACAACCACTCCTTATAACACACCCCCCCAAAGTTCAAACACAGCCACACCCACAAATGGACCAATAAAAAGGCCCAACACACACAAACCATGATCCTATGCAACAGGACCACTACTGCCAGACCACAGAGACAACGCACTGCACCATACTACATACATCAATACACCTTACACTTGCACTCCTTCACACAACCACCATCACAAACACCCCCTCATCACATTCACATACACACACCTTCACAACCACACTCACACACACACAACCATCCACACCCAAACCCCTACAAACATCCACACCCACACCCCACACCATGCCCACTAACAAGAATCCAAAGTTCACAAAGGAGAAGCTGGAGGTCCTTGTCGACGAAATCGTAAGAGTCGAGCCACAGCTCTTTGGAACATTGGTCAGACGGACCAGCATATCCGAAAAATCTGCCATGTGGGAGAGGATTGTCAATGCTGTGAATGCTGTTGGGGCCACCAGAAGGACCAGGCATGAGTGCCAAACCAGGTGGTACGATCTGCGGAGGACGGTCCGCCGAAAAATGACGGACGAGCACAACCAGGCCAACATCACTGGAGGAGGGCCGCCCCGCAGACCGGTACACTACCATCCCTGGGAGGAGAAGGTGATGGCCACGCTGCCGCCGGTGGGAGTAGATGGAGTAGAAGGAGTCCGAGAGCCTGGTGAGTACACAAACAACTCACCTCACATGGGGGGAACGCCATACACAACGAAAATACCAATCATGCACGCAACCCCCCCAAAGCCAGCACCGGACACCACCACACTCCAACAACACACACATGCCACTAGCGCCTCCATGCCCCAAGCAAGGCCAGGCCAAGTCACAGGCCACACAAAACACCAACACAAGATAGGATTACCCCGATGCCGGGAGGGTGGCCCTCAAAACTAACATAGAGCAACTCTGAAGCACACAACAATGCCCTCAGCCCATATGGCCTAGGGCACAGCCATACAAACAGTGTGTCCCCACACAGTACTGTGTTGCCTGCAAATGGTGGCCGCGTTGCAGGATGACATGGGTATGAAGGCACAATTTGCACATAACAGCAGCTAATGAAGACGCTTCACTCTGAAAGAGTGACAGCACACACCGCCACAGCAGCAGCGCAGACTCACACACTCCGCCCAATGGGTGCCCGGAGATAAGCAACAAACCCACATGAACAAGCCAATGGCCTTTGAAAGACCTGCAAACTGTGTGTGCCCAGGAAGCTGGGCTGAGGTGACAGAGGGTGACACACAGAGGGAGGGAGAGGGGGAGAGAGAGGGAGGGAGACAGAGGTGGACACAGGGAGACAGACAGAGGGAGGGAGGAGGGTGACAGAGGGAGGGAGAAAGGGAGACAGAGGGAGACGGACAGAGGGAGGAGGTTGACAGAGGGAGGGAGAAAGGGAGACAGAGGGAGACGGACAGAGGGAGAAGGCTGACAGAGGGAGGGAGAAAGGGAGATAGAGGGAGGAGGTTGACAGAGGGAGACGGACAGAGGGAGGAGTCTGACAGAGGGAGGGAGAAAGGGAGATAGAGGGAGACGGACAGAGGGAGGAGGTTGACAGAGGAAGATGGACAGAGGGAGGAGGCTGACAGAGGGAGGGAGAAAGGGAGACAGAGGGAGACCAAATCACCCTTGGGTGTTGTGGCCATGTCCGCACGTCAGCAGGTGGACTGTGTGCATGTAGACAAGGTTTGGCAGTGCGTGAACCCCCCCTTCAACCTTTGATAAACACTGGGCCATGTGTCAATCTGTGCACGAGTACATCCGTACTGCAGGCACAAACCTAACCTTACACCCAGTACACCCACCCACTGTGTTTGTTAGAACCCTGTCACAAATGCTTAAGTTACCTACCTGCATTCCAAATAGCATGGAAAAAACACCATTTGGCCACGTACAGTGCAACACGTAAGGCGGCTCTGCATGGCTTGCTACGGCCGCTCAGTACACTGCTGACTGCGTTCCAAAAAGATGCCTCAACTAAGATTGTGTCACACATAGGTCAAGTGTCGAAAGCTGTGGCCAAGGGACATACCCATGCACGAGTGCACTGTGAGAGGAATGCAAGCCAAATCCAACCACACAGAGGAACTGTGCCAACTCAAAATGAATGAAACATGGATGTCGCATGTAACACAATTAACATTGTCTCTCTCACACACAGGTCAACGTCGTCCATCTCCCCCCAACACTGGGGGGGAAGACTCACAGGACCAGGCTCTGCGTGAAGAGGACCCCACCGGCAGCGACGACTCTCACCACTCCGTGGATGACCCAGACCAACCTGACCCCTCTGGTGTCCAACCACCTGCAGCAACTGCGTCAGGTACAACTGTGCCAACCACCACCCCCATTCCTGCCACATCCCAGGAGACATCCAGGAGCCCTGCCCACACACAACAACACAGCCAGTCTGTCCAGGAGGGACAAGGTTCTCCGGGCACCCAGGAGGAGGCAGGCAACATCGCAAATGCCATCCCTCAGGGGTCCCGGAGACCCGACGTGCCCACAAGGGCAGGCCGGGCTCAAGTGGGCAGGGGTGGTGGGAGTGGAGGACGGCGGAGGCGCGAGCCTGACCAGGCCCGGTTATGTCACACGTCCACAACATCCTGGACACATACCGGCGTGACTCCAGAGGTATCGACCAGGTAGTGGAGACCCTCAATGAGATCAAGAACATGCAGGTCGAGCATCATGCCAGTCATCTACAACACCATGGACGGATGGAGGCAAGACTGGCTGAGCTCCTGGCGGTGCACAGGGACGTGAGCCAATCACTCAGATCGCCCAAAGCCTGGCAAACCCTCCCTGTGCCACCAGGCGTAGACCAGCACCAGACACAGGTAGGGAGGAGGAGGAGGATTCATCTGACGGAGCGTCCCTAGCATCGTCAAGACCTGCTTCTGAGGGTCCCCGCAGGAAGGTGGGTCGTCCACGCAAGAGACCGTGAGAGTCAGCGGAACATCACCATCTCCCAGGTCACCTGGCCTGGCACCTGGCTCTCTGGCCCAACAGCAGCACAGCAGCAAATGACATTCTCTGCCACATGGCCTTGCTGGTCACTGTCTGACCAATGTTGACAAAGACTGTGGCACAGACTCTGATGACTTTCAATGGCAAGGATACCAACTCCCCCTGTGAACTTTGGATTCTACACTACCGCCAAGCACCTCTTGTCACCCCCCCAAACACGTACCCCAGCACTAATAGAAATTCATCACAATCACAAGATGATGCCGTCATTTTGCATTATTACACTACATTGTGTGTTGTAAAGTCAAACCATGTCTGATTTCAGAAGTAACTCCAAACATCCATACCCTGGGGTCTGAGTCTGGCACAGGACACACATGGGTCACAATGTACCATCCAATACAGACATGGAGCACCATACTCACCCGTGATGGGCCCAACCAGCTGAGGGGGTGCCCGCACAACTGTGCCTACAGACCTATGTAGAAGAGCAACAGTCATGCGCAGAGGTCAGGGATCATGTGGAGTGTCCTGGGGTGCTACTCCCAGGTATGTGTAGACAGGTGGCAGAACCATGTCCTGCATGCTTGAGTCAGGTGGATGTGGAGAATGGTGGGCCGGCCAACGTTGGATGCATGGAGATGGCACAATGGGGTGTTGGATCACAGTGCCACAAGGTTGTGTTGTGGTTGTGGGCTGCATCCTGAGTGTGTGCGTGGATTGAGAAGGTCATCCTGCAGCTGGCAGTGATTCATTCCCCCATCTCTGTTGGACGTTGATGTGGCCTGGTCGCCGGATGTAGAAGCAGAGCTGTGCAGATGCACCCTGGATGTGGACAAGTATCATGGGAGTTGTAACGCACACGTCCGTAGAGTGCAGGGTAGGATTAGACACGGATGTCGTGGTTGACCTGGGGGATGGTCTCTCTTGCCTTGAGGTGGATGGAACTGGGGATCTTGAGCATAATCCAGAGTGTGCAGCAGCATGAGGCACAGATGCTGCTGATCTGCATAGCACATGTCAGCAAGCAATCCATGATGAACACCAGCTCGTTTGCGTGGACACTGGGTGCCCTTGCTGCAGGGCCTGCAGCAGCATGCGCCATGTCTAGAAAACAATGCCACAAGTAGTACACAAATCCAAGGATCTCAGGAAGGAACCATGCAAACGGTGTCTGTCAGGGAAGGACTGTCTGGTTCAACATGGCACACACACACACAATGGATGCACATGCAGCACAGTGGCTGTCGTGGAGACTGACATGCCACAATACCTACACAGCCATGGACATCATGCACAATACAGATTCTAATCCCTGACAAACAGATTGCATCTTGCTACTCTACACATAGACTCATATGCACCATCTCTGAGAACTATGCCAGACATGACGCATGCACAGTGGCAACAGACCACCATTGACAGAGATGAGGCAACTTGGAGGCAGAGGGACACCTTTATTACTCATGTGTGTCGGAATGCTAATGCAACTCTGTCAACACATACACAGGTCATGTGGATGAACACGTGGGACCAACACTGGCACCTCCCTGTGCACCACAGATGCTGTAAATCCATAGAACTGGCACACAAGTGACGGGTTACAGCTAAACACCCCCTGCTGCTCACGGAGAGGCTGCTATACACCATTGAGCCTCTAATGGGGAATTCACACACCATGTCAACCCGGTGCAACCCGTATGTTTCCGAGGGCAGTGTCACACACATTGAAGGCTTCATCACAATCCACAATCCCATTACAGATGACTGTCACCAAGTCTGACCACCAATTCAGGTGAATTCAGCTCCATGTCATGTGCCCCATGGTAATTCTACATGTATGTAAAGTATCCAAACATGAACAGTAGCAGTGCACACACAATCCAAACAAATACCACACCCAAAAAGCCGTGCTGCATCCCTTACCCTAAGGAGATTTTCAAACTTGTCCGTGCATGTAACGCTGAATCAGCACATGTTGCTGTGTTCATGAGGAATAGCAGGAGCACAACAATGCCACCAGCAGACAGCAAGCGCAAGTACCTGTGGATGAGAGACACACCAGAAGTCAGCCAAAAGAAGCACATCCGCATGCATGTGCATGTACTCGACACGTATAAGGTTGTCAACATGCTAGGTGACAATGATGTCTCTGGAAAAACATTATTCCATTGCACCATCACTCGAGTGACACATCCAAACACACCTCTGACTCACTTGGGAGACATGCAGATGGACACACACATCGCAACACATGCCACACACGGCCAAATGCGTGCACACTCAGACACTGGGACTCACCACTAAGCAAAGAAGTTGCGTATGAGCGGACTCCGGATGTCCTCTACCGCCTCCTCCTCCTCCACATCACTTGCCTCGTGACCAAGCCCTTCATCCTCCATGGGTGGATGGTCCTGCTCATCTGGATCCAGGATGAGTGGCACAGCTTTCTCCACTGCCATGTTGTGCAGCATGCAGCACACGAGGAATATCTTGCAGATCTTCACCGGTGCATATGGGAGTGCGCCACGGTCTTTTGGAGGCAACGGAATCGGCTCTTCAGGAGGCCAAACGTCCTCTCTATCACTCGCCTGGTCCGCCCATGGGCGTTGTTGTAGCGGTGCTGGGCAGCCGTGCTGGGGTTGTGGAGAGGCTTGATCAGCCATGGCATGTTGGGATAGCCAGCGTCCCCTACATGGAAACATCATGGACAAGAGTGGGTCAGGAGAAGCAGTAAGACAGGAAGATGACGTCAAATGCCGGACTGCCAGAGTATACCCACCAACAACACATGCTCGTTCGTTGCGCAGCTGCAGCATCATTTCAGGCACCCTGCTACGCCTCATGATATAGGCATCGTGTGCTGATCCTGGAAAACGAGCACAGACATGGGAAATCACCATGTTGGCAAGACACACCACAAGGGCATTAATGGAGTGGTAATGCTTGCGGTTCCTATATGCTACCTCCTGTGCCTGTGGTGGTACCAAAGCCACATGTGTTCCATCTATGGACCCAATGACATGGGGCATCCCTCCCAGGGCATAGAACTCACGCTTGACACCTGTCAACTGCTCAGGAGTTGGGAATTTAATGAACTCATCCAGGTGATCCAACATGGCCTCTAAAAAATCATGCAGAACACGGCTGAACATGGTTTGGGACATGCCCCCAACATGACCAATGGTATATTGAAAGGTACCCGTGGCAAAGAAATGTAGGGCTGCCATCACCTTCATCTTGGGTGTCAGTGCAGTAGGATACATGTGTAGCGGTTGGAGGTGTGGTGCCAGCTGTGTCGTCAAGTCCTCAATCAACTTTTGGGGGAAGCGGTAGCGGCGAATACTGTCACGTTCTTTCAGGTCAGCCAAGTCCGGAATTGGTCGAAGGAGAGGCGGAGCCCTGCAGTGAATTTGAAGGGACAACGAAGAGTGAGTACAGTACACCACCAATGTCAATGTACTGAGCACATGTTCAACAGGCAATACACATATGCTACATACAGAGTCAGGTCTGTGCAATATGCCCTGGACACGTATGCCAGGCAGGTGACACTCCTACCAAGAGCCAGCCACAAACGTGGATTCTCAGGCTCAACATGACATGGCATTAAACTAGCGGTGGGCCAGTGTGAGTGAACAGGCAGACGCATCACAGGAGTGCCAGACATCCGCATATGGGCAGAATAAATATGTCAATCATACAGACAGGTTGCGGAACACTAGAGGCACAGGTCACATGTAATATAAAAAGGACAGACCACACACCTTGCCATCAAGGGGTACATGTCAAGACTGATCACACATACATTGAGAGTATGCAGATATGTCCTTGTTTTGGAACTCCGTGTCGATGCATACATACACACCTTACGTCGGATTACACATGTGGGCTGGTGTGCGTAACAGTGTGCCATGCCCATCTACACACAGACACATGTTGGTTGCAGCAACTGCAGATGCATTTGACCAAACACCTACGGCAAACCCATGGGAACACATGACACACACATGACATAGTTACATCGTGCGACCCGGGCATTCACATCTCAGGTGTAACATTCCGTGTACCTGGCATCAGGGGACAGTTGCGGGTGTCGGTGACTGTGCCATGCCAGTGACGCATGGCTCAACAAGTCTGTACTACATGCACACATGTCAAAGGAGTGAAGGGGATGTGTGGCACATAGTGCACCATCACACATGACATGTGTAAACAGCTCATCATACAGTCATTTGCTTCACACCTCAGGAGTAATGTGCCACATCACAGCCTGACACACCTGTGGCCGACACATGTAGTACTGCACAGACAATGCCTTGATGTCCAGCCTTGGCCATGTATGACAGCTCTATTCCTGTCTGTGTGCCGCCTGTCACCACTGTCAGGTGTGAAACGCACCGTACATACGCACTGAGTGCGTGTGTTGGGTCCCAATCACAATGGGAGTGCTGGCGTATGCGTACGCCATAGTGATACGGACCGTACACGCGCGTGTAGGGTCCCTATCACAATGGGAGTGATGGCGTATGCGTACGCCATAGTGATACGGACCGTACACGTGTGCGTAGGGTCCCTATCACTATGGGAGTGCTGGCGTATGCGTACACCATGGTGATACGGTCCGTACCCACGTGTGTAGGGTCCGTACCACCATGGTTGTGCAGCCCTAGGCGTACGCCATGGTGATACGGTCCGTACCCGCGTGTGTAGGGTCCGTACCACCATGGTTGTGCAGCCCTAGGCGTACGCCATGGTGATACGGTCCGTACCCGCGTGTGTAGGGTCCGTATTACTATGGCGTACGCATACACGAGCACTCCCATAGTGATAGGGACCCTACACACGCGTGTACGGTCCATATTACTATGGCGTACGCATACGCGAGCACTCCCATAGTGATAGGGACCCTACACACGCGTGTACGGTCCGTATTACTATGGCGTACGCATACGCGAGCACTCCCATAGTGCCAAGGACCCTACACACGCGTGTACGGTCCATTTCACTGCATTTGGGGTGCCCTAGGGCCGTGGAATGCACCGTACCTGTGCGTGAATATTGGAACAACATAGGGGACACATGAGGGACAAGTATAAGGGCCTAAATGCATGCTGGTTGTCATGGAGACCGAGTTTAAAGTTTGAATTTTTCCATCAGGTGGCCAGCAGAAGTCGGTTGGAAACAATATACTTTGTTGCAAAGTGGTTGTTGACTTGACATCATGCTCAATTTTTAAACCATGCAAAGACACTCACTGGGGTAGGTTTAAAGGGATTGGAGGAAACGTAGGATGCTAATGTGACTGACCAATCACTCGGTACTCCTGTAAATGAAACAGGCCAGCAAGGCAGATATAAGGCAGCCAGGTCCCATGAGAGAGCACTTGCCTGTACATCCTTTCATTCCACAACACTGCTGCTGCTTGTGATTCCTCTGGCACCATGTCCAGGTCTGTGGAGAGGGCCCAACCATTCACCATGGAGGAGAATATAGCGTTGGTGGATGTGATCCTCCCACAGTACACCATGCTGTATGGTCGACCAGGGGAGCAGGTGAGTGCAGACTCCACTAGCTTAGACTGTGCCCCTTTTTGTGACTGTGACTTATGGCATTGTGTCCATGTGTGACAGACATGCAATGTTGTTTAGAGTGGGTCCCAGGGTGGGGAAGGCCTCATGTCTCCCATGTGGAGCATGCTGTAGTTCCTGTGTGCACTCCTCACTCGCATAGTGCTTACTGTGACAATCAATGCATGGTGCAGGCCACATTCTGCCTGGCTACTCCTCCTGGGAATGTTGTTTCTACAGTCCTGATGTGATTCTGTGTTCCCCCCAGTGTGACAGGACAGTACCCATAGATGTGTGTTTGTTTAGTGTACCTGTGCTGTGAGTGTCCAAATGATGTGTTTGTCCCCTGGACATTGGTGTGTGTGTGTAAGTCCCCTGTCATGTGGGTGAGTGCAAATGGGGAGTGTTGCACACCAGCTGCACGAGGGATGGATATACCCTGGCTATCTGATGTGAGCAGGGAGCAGTGCTGTGTGACTGCCGTGCTGAGCCAGCCCCACACCTGTGACACCCCCCAGTCTAGTGGCACATGGGCAGAGTGAGGTTTGTACACGCAGTTGTCAATGGCATGTGATTGGCATGTGCCTGTGTGTGTCTGTGTACTCTGCTGAGGTAGCGTCAGTGTGCTGGGGCATGTGACTGCTTTGAGGTGCTGTACATAATCCTGGTGTAGCTTGTGATGCACAGTGTGATCCTGGATCATTGATTGTGTGGCACCCCTCATGCTACCTGTGTACGTTCAATGCCACGTAGTGCATTTGGCCTTCCCCAGAGGATAATGTCCCTATGACAAAGGTGCAATGAGTTGCCTGCATACCATGGCCTGTTCAAACAAGACAAGTTATTAATATGTGTGTCTCTGTGTCATTGCTCAGGTGTATTAAAGTATTCTCACTTTTGCATCCTCACAGGTAGGCGTCCATGCCAAGGGGGAGATATGGAAGCAAGCCGTCAGTGCCGTAAGGAATACGGAGGGTCGGAAGCGGCGCCTAGCCCAGGTGAGGAAACGCTGGCAGGATATCCGGTGCTGGACGAGGAGGATCGCACGGGTCCTGCTGGGGGACTCACCTGAGAGCCAGAAGAACCGTGGGCGCCGGCGTCTGACCCACATCCATAAGCGTGTGCTGGCGGTGGTCTTCCCCGACTTGGATAGGCGCTTACTGGAGAAGCAGCAGCAGGAAGGGGGTAGGTACATGTGTGTTTGTTGTGTGTCACCAGCTTTTGGAAGTGCGCTGTTGCATGGATACACTGCCAGGGTTTAAATGTGCAGTGCATAACCAGTTCCCCAAAGTAAAACGGTGCTATTCTTCCTCCCTTCCCCTCCTTGCCATGTGTTCCCTGGTATGTGTGTAGTCACTCTTGCACAAGGTCATCTAGGCTGGCAGTTAATCCAAGTGCCCAATGCTTGCAGCATCATGTGTGGGGGTGGAGTGTAACAGGTTTTGGAACCTTGGCTGTGCCCTGGCCAGTTCAGTCATTGTGTGGTCCATGTCAGTTGGCACTGATGCAGAGTCCCAACATAGGAGTGTGTCTTAAAAGTGTACTGCCTTCCAGGATGCATGTCCAATGTTGTGCCCTCTGACATGATGTGCATGAGTGGGAGTAATGCATAGTGCAGGGACGGTTGCTTCAGTTTCAGTCATATCCATCCAGGACCATGGAGGAGTGTGGCCACTACCGTGCCCTGGGGCACCTTTTCCTAGGTATCATGTGTGTCATCCGACAATGTGGACATTCTCTGTGTCTTCAGCATAGGTTGGGCTCTGTGGCATTGTGCCCTGGCCTCATCTGTATTGACGTAAACTGTGCTACATGTGTCCACTGTACAGTGTGACCCAATTTTGCTTGTGCATACTCACAGTGGGCAGTGCCTGTGTGTCTTGGAACGACAATCTGATGATGGTTGATTGTCAATGATATAAGTGGACAGGCGCACCAGGGGTAGTTTGTGTACAATCAGGATTTAGTGCAGGCCATGTGTTTTAATCCCAGAGTAAGAGGTGTAAGTACTTACTCTGTCTCAATCACATTGTCTCAGGTAGGGAGTGCTTTGTGCGGGAAAGGCCTACATGTCCAAATCTGAAGTCGCCCTGCTAGGTCTGGCCTGTGTGTTTTGTTTGTCTGGACATACACTCAAGGTGCAGTGACCCAGTCATGTTGTGCATGTTTTAATGTATTGGCTTTGCAGCATGTGCAAAAAGTTGATAGACATGGTTCCTGCTCATCCCTTTTTTGGCAACGCTGTGTGGTACAGATTCTGTGCACGATTGTCCCCAGAGCCTGGCTCCTCTGTCCTATTTGATATGAAGTAATTTGCTGTTGGGTCATGCTCTCCATTGTTTCTCAGTGGCATGGTGGGTCAACCAGCTGGGTGTTGCAGGGCCTACATATGTACCTTGTGTTGTAGATGTTACTCATGTTGCTTTTCAGGCTATGCACTGTGACCTATGTAGATTTGACTCATGTGACATATGTATACAGGTGTCTGATTATTTCCTGTCTCTTCACCTTGCCCACAGCATCGTCGGGGGACTCCGAGGGAGACACTGGCACGGACCGTGAGGAGGGAGCAGTTACCAGTGGCAGCAGTGCTGTCTTGTCTGGCGCATCGAGTGGCACGGAGGCCGAGGGGAGTGATGCGGAGGACCTGTCCAGTAACACCACCGACTATGACGCTGACGGGTCCGAGGCTGATCTCCCAGAGGGGGCGGAGGCTGCTCCCACAGCTGACAGCAGCACTCGATCTCTACCTGCCCCCTCGATTCCCATCACCGGCCTCCCACTTGCTCTGGTCCCTTCCTGCCGTGCTAGGTCACCACGTGTCTCCTTCTTGCCAGGCACCGCACCCCCTGCCCCTGTCTCCACTGCTGCCGCCAATGCCGAGTCTGTGGACATCCTGCGCCAGTTGCAGGTTGGTCAGACTGCGATGCTTAATGTCCTCCATGGCCACACACGAGTGCTCACCCAGATGGAGGCATACATGGAGGGCATCTCAGCTGCGCAGTCTGACCAACGGCAGTTGCTGAGGTCCATTGACTCGACACTGACTGCAGCAGTGGGTCTCCTGCAGTGCTCCGTTCCCCCCTACCCCTGCACCATCCACACTTCCCACTCCCATGCCTGTCCAAAGCACACACAGACGTACCCATGCACGCACCCCACCAGACACAGGCACCACACCACCAGGGAAGGCCATGTGCACACCTCCTGTCACGCACACACAGGGTGAAGTAGGCACACCCACTGCGTCGGGGGGCAAACGGAAGACACGCAGCCACAGTGGGAGTCCACATTCATCTCAACCCACTACCTCCAAATCCACTCTGGGAGGACTCTGCACCCACCCCTCCTGTGTCTGGGCACTGCTGGGAGGACTCTGCACCCACACCTCCTGTGTCTGGGCACTGCTGGGAGGACTCTGCACACACCCCTTCCATGTCTGGGCACTGCTGGGAGGACTCTGCACCCACCCCTCCTATGTTTGGGCACTGCTGGGAGTGATAGGCACCCACCCCTCCTATGTCTGGGCACTGCTGGGAGGACTCTGCACCCACCCCTCCTGTGTCTGGGCACTGCTGGGAGGACTCTGCACCCACCCCTCCTATGTCTGGGCACTGCTGGGACGACTCTGCACCCACCCCTCCTTTGTCTGGGCACTGCTGGGAGCGATAGGCACCCACCCCTCCTATGTCTGGGCACTGCTGGGAGGACTCTGCACCCACCCCTCCTATGTCTGGGCACTGCTGGGAGGACTCTGCACCCACCCCTCCTGTGTCTGGGCACTGCTGGGAGGACTCTGCACCCACCCCTCCCGTGTCTGGGCACTGCTGGGAGGACTCTGCACCCACCCCTCCTCTGTCTGGGCACTGCTGAGAGGACTCTGCACCCACCCCTCCTATGTCTGGGCACTGCTGGGAGTGATAGGCACCCACCCCTCCTATGTCTGGGAACTGCTGGGAGGACTCTGCACACACCCCTCCTATGCCTGGGCACTGCTGGGAGGACTCTGCACCCACCCCTCCTGTGTCTGGGCACTGCTGGGAGTGATAGGCACCCACCCCTCCTATGTCTGGGCACTGCTGGGAGGACTCTGCACCCACCCCTCCTGTGTCTGGGCACTGCTGGGAGGACTCTGCACCCACCCCTCCTGTGTCTGGGCACTGCTGGGAGGACTCTGCACCCACCCCTCCTGTGTCTGGGCACTGCTGGGAGTGATAGGCACCCACCCCTCCTATGTCTGGGCACTGCTAGGAGGACTCTGCACCCACCCCTCCTATGTCTGGGCACTGCTGGGAGGACTCTGCACCCACCCCTCCTGTGTCTGGGCACTGCTGGGAGGAGTCTGCACCCACCCCTCCCGTGTCTTGGCACTGCTGGGAGGACTCTGCACCCACCCCTCCTCTGTCTTGGCACTGCTGAGAGGACTCTGCACCCACCCCTCCAATGTCTGGGCACTGCTGGGAGTGATAGGCACCCACCCCTCCTATGTCTGGGAACTGCTGGGAGGACTCTGCACACACCCCTCCTATGTCCGGGCACTGCTGGGAGGACTCTGCACCCACCCCTCCTGTGTCTGGGCACTGCTGGGAGGACTCTTCACCCACCCCTCCCGTGTCTGGGCACTGCTGGGAGGACTCTGCACCCACCCCTCCTCTGTCTGGGCACTGCTGGGAGTGATAGGCACCCACCCCTCCTATGTCCGGGCACTGCTTGGAGGACTCTGCACCCACCCCTCCTGTGTCTGGGCACTGCTGGGAGGACTCTGCACCCACCCCTCCTGTGTCTGGGCACTGCTGGGAGGACTCTGCACCCACCCCTCCTGTGTCTGGGCATGTACGCTCGGGACATACACGGGTGTTGGTACGCTCCATTCCCACACGGGTGGGGGTACGCTCCGTACATACACTGGTGGGGTGTGGGTACGCTCCATTGATACACGGGTGGGGGTACGCTCCGTACATACAATGGTGGGGTGTGGGTATGCTCCATTCCTACACGGGTGGTGGTACGCTCCATACATACACTGGTGGGGTTTGGTGCGCTCCATTCATACACGGGTGGGGGTACGCTCCATTCATACACTGGTGGGGGTGCGCTCCGTACATTCACTGGTGGGGTGTGGGTACGCTCCGTACATACACTGGTGGGGTGTTGGTGCGCTCCATTCATACACGGGTGGGGGTACGCTCCGTACATTCCCGTACCCACGATCTGCAGGCCTGGGTACGGGCCGTACCCTTGCCTTTGGAACATGGGTACGGTGCGTACCGGCATTGTTGGGGTGCCGTAGGGGTACGCGTGGTATGACCCGTACCCACACTCTTGAGGCCTGGGTAGGGTGCGGACCCCCAATGGGGTGCCGTAGGGGTACGCACCGTACACAGGCCTTCGGAGGGTGGGTACAGGTCGTACCACGTCCACCCCTACGTCACCCCAACAATGGCGGTACGGCCCGTACCCACATTCTAAAGGCCTGGGTACGGGCCGTACCAGCATTGTTGGGGTGATGTATGGGTACGCGTGGTACGACCCGTACCCACGCTCTGAAGGGCTGGGTACAGTGCGTACCCCTACGTCACCCCATTGGGGGTCTGCACCGTACCCAGACCTTCAGAGCGTGGGTACGGGTCGTACCACGCGTACCCCTACATCACCCCAACAATGCTGGTACGGCCCGTACCCAGGCCTTTAGAACGTGGGTACGGGCCGTGCCGCCATTGTTGGGGTGACGCTTGCGTTGCTGGACACGCCCCCACCCCCTATAGGTGACCAGGTCCTGCAGGTCAGGTATGTCCAGGGCATGTCTGATTTGGGACTTGGGTGGGGGTTATATGTCCTGCCCCTGCCCCCCCCTTTGCCCCTGGGTGTTGTCCTGACCTTCTGCGGCGTCTGCGTCGGTTCCTGTAGAGCAGGTGGACTGCTATGAGGGCCGGGATGACGCGTAGGTTGGGGTCCATGGCTGTCCGTCGCGTACAGGTGCTCCTTGTGCGCGTCGTCCTGATTTCCCTGCAGTTTTTGGCAGCCGGGGAATATAATCCATGCGGGGTGACGTCGGTGCGGATCGTACTTCCTGGTTCGTGAAACGCAGCCAGAATGCGTCCCGACGTCACGTCGGCGCTTTCCCGGATCACATTTGTATTTTTATTTTCGTCGGTCGTTGTTTTGTTCGATTCGCACGGAAATAGTGTTTCCATGTGAATCGTACTTGCATTTTTGTAATGTTTTTTTACCGGGTACAAGTCGGACGGAGAAAATGCTCCGTCCGACGGTTCGTACCCGGTTTCTCCAGGATCGGAATCAGCACCCTAGTGTCTTAATAACTGAGTCATTGTACATTTTTAGAATTAGGATCTTTAAAAGAGAAGAAAAAATAAAGTTCTAATATGCAATCTTATAATTTGTACAACACAACATAATTTTACTATTATATAAATTATTTAGTTTGCCTTTTTTGCTGTTGTCAGAATATATTGAATTTCACCACAAACAGTGATTTCAATGTTACTCATCACATAAAAGCCGACAAAAAAAAAACAATAAGATTGTTTAAAAAAAAAACAAATATATTTAAAAAATATTTACAATATACTCAACTATTTCTCAACATTCCATAAAAACAACATCCTCAATAACATACCATATAATACAAATCTCATATATAATAAATGCTCTCTTCTAAGAAAATTTTCTTTCTTCAATTTCAAAGAACTGAATTAATAATTAAATAAACAATTCTTTATATTTTTGATATACTTTAAATGATGTTCTTTAAAAATATATGCTGTGAGAATATCCAAGAAAAAGTCCTTAATTTAAATGTATACCTTTCCTCTAGGCCAAATAGTATTCCTGAAATGCTTTATACTGAAATTGTCCAATAGTAATTGTATTAATACTTTTTAACATATTCCTCATAAGCTGAATTATCTTCTTAAAACTTTGGTTTTAAAAATATTAGATCCGAATTTGGTAATTCGCTAGGCAAACATTGTTTAAAAACCAATTGAGCATCATTACAATATGTCCATCCTTTACTGCATTTTAAATAGACATTGTAATGGCCAGATGTTGTTGAAGGACCAGCATGGAAAATAATTGCTACTGCTACAAAAGTTCTTCCTGATATTGATACTTGACTTGCTACATCCGATCCTGTAAATAGGACCTACGAATCGCCGTACGGAGTGTTTTCTCCGCACGGCTCGAAACCGGTAAACTGTCCCTACAACCTAGGAAGTATGATTCGTGCAGAAAGCCTATTTCCGTACGTGGAAAAAATACCTACGATTCTGATCCGGAACAGCTTGTACGCGACGTCCGGAGGTATTCAGGCAGCGGTTTCCGGCCCAGCAAGTACGAATTGTCCCTACTTCACTCCGTACGGCCCTTTTTTTACGGGAGTCAAACACAGCCGGAAAAGCAGAGTTCGACGCGAACCGCTACGCAACGGAGCCCCGGTACGCGACGTACACGCCATGAACCCCATCGTACGTGTCATCCCGGTCCTCTTGGCGTACGACCCGGTGCACCGCACCCGATGCACATGCCGCAGAAGGTGAGAACAACACCCAGGGGCCAGGGGTGGCTGAGGGGCAGGAAACATACCCCATACACAAACCAAAACTTATAATATGTAGGCCATACATTACCACCAGGCTCTGGTCACTTCGGGGGCCTTGTCCAGCAACCCCTGCATACCGCAACAACGGAAGTGGACGTGTATGGTGCATACCACACGTACCCCTATGGCACCATAACAACTCAGGTACGGACCGTACCCACGCATGAATGCGTGGGTACGGTGCATACCACACGCACCCCTACGGCACCATTACAACAGTGGTACGGACCAGACCCACGCATGAATGCATAGGTACGGTGCGTACCACACGTACCCCTACAGCACCATGACAACTCAGGTACGGACCGTACCCACGCATGATTGCGTGGGATCGCACTAGTAGTACACGTATGTGTACTACTATTGCGATCCTCTTGCGCCGGGAAACCCTGTCTAGGGTAGCTGTGCGCCATATAAATTTAATTAATAATAATAATAATAATAATAATACCCGTAAGAGGATCGCAATAGTAGTACACTAGTGCGTACAGGTACTACTAGTGCGTACAGGTACGTGTACTACTATTGCGATCCCCTTACGGGTACGCACTAGTAGTTCACGTACGTGTACTACTAGTTTTACACGTACGGGTACGCATTTCACACGCTTACAATGATAATACAGGTGTACACATGCCAGGAATGGAGGGCTACCAGTCGCACAAGGATGTCCATCAAGTACTTGTCATTACATACGTTCATGTGCAGGCCCTAGGTGTGTTAGCCAGTGATATTGCCCAGGTTATCTCATCTAGTTGCACAATTGATGTGTGATGGCCTGTGGACACATGTAATGTGTGATGGGGCACTATGTGGCCTTGACACTTGCCGCATGTGTGTCTGTAGTCCAACTGTGTCATGCACAGCAGCAGTGGGATGGCACAGTCATCAACACCCGCACCTGTCTCCTGATGCCAGGGACAGGGACACTCTATCAACTGACCTGTCACGATCAGCGTGCCCCTTTGTAACTATGTCAGGTGTGTGTCATGTGTGCCCATGAGCTTGATGTCAGTGTCCCGTCAACTGCATCTGCTGTTGGTGCAGCCAACAGGGGTCTGTGTGGAGATGGGCATGGAAGACTTCGACGCACACCATGCCACAGATGGATTCACATGGCTGTAGGGTCTGTGTGCATCGGACATCATATTTTCCCAGTCATACATGTCTGCGTTGTCTCAATGGCTGTGTCTTTGTGTTGTCACGTGTACCCCTTCATCGCACTGTGTTTGATATGTACATTTGACATTCCATGTGACCTGTGCGTGTGCATTTCAGTCAGCTGTCTGGATGAGATGACATCCTTCCAATGCAGCTATGTGGTTGTGTGTCACTCCGGTGATATCTGTGGCTCTTCACTCAGACTGGCCCCCAAATCATTTCAGGGGATGTCATGTTGACTTGACAATCAACAGGTGTATCTGGCTTTTTGTAGGAGTGCCAGCAAGCTGGCATAGGTGTCTTGTATGTATTGCACACACCCGACTCCATAGTTACCTGATGTGTATTAGCAGTGTAGCATGTGCTATGTTCATTGACATTGATATTGGCAGACTCTCAATCTTCATTCTTACAAACAATGTCTTGCAGGGCACCGCCTGTCCCAAGACCAATGCCAGACTTGGGTGCCATGAGGGAACGTGCCTGCATCCGACATTACAGATTCACTCAACAGTTGATTAAGGACTTGACCGACAGGCTGGCACCCCACCTCCAACCGCGATACAGGTATCCTACTGTGCTGACCCCAAAGATGAAGGTGATGGCAGCCCTCATTTTTTTTGCCACAGGTACGTTTCAATTCACCATAGCTGATGTTGGTGGCATGTCACAGACAATGTTCAGCCATGTCCTGCGTGATGTTTTAGCAGCCATGTTGGAGCACCTTGATGAATTCATCACATTTCCTACTCCTGAGGAGTTGACAGATGTCAAGGGTGATTTCTATGCCCTGGGAGGGATGCCCCATGTCATTGGGTCCATTGATGGTACACATGTGGCTTTGGTACCACCACAGGCACAGGAAAAAGTCTATCGCAATAGAAAACAGTACCACTCGATAAATGCCCTTGTGGTGTGTCTTGCTAACATGCTGATTTCCCATGTCTGTGCACGTTTTCCAGGATCAGCACACGATGCCTACATCATGAGGCGTAGCAGGGTGCCACAAATGATGCTGCGGCTGCACAACGAACGAGCATGTCTTGTTGGTGGGTATACTCTGTTTGTCCTGTGTGTTGTGGTATCTTTGGCTCTTACGACATCTCCTGACCCACTTTTTTACATGATGTTTCCATGTAGGGGACTCTGGATATCCCAACATGCCATGGCTAATGACACCTCTCCGCAACCAAAGAACAGCTGCAGATCACAGGTACAACAATGTACACGGGCAGACCAGGCGAGTGATTGAGAGGACGTTTGGCCTCCTGAAGAGCCGATTCCGGTGCCTGGACAAGACAGGCGGGTCCCTCCCTTATGCCCCGGAGAAGGTCTGCCGAATCTTCCTCGTGTGCTGCATGCTGCACAACATGGCAGTTGAGAAGGCAGTGCCACTCATCCTGGATCTGGATGAGCAGGAACATCCACCCGTGGAGGATCAAGGGCTTGCTCGCGAGGCTAGTGATGAGGAGGAGGATGATATCCGGAGTCAGCTCATACGCAACTTCTTCTCATAATGGTGAGTCACTGGGTATGAGTGTGCAAGCTTGTAGCATTGAGTGGCATGTGTTGCAATGTGTGTGTCCAGCTGACTGAATGCAAAGTGACTTGGATGTGTGTTCTGATGTGTCACTCGAGTGATGATGTCATGCCACACAGTTTTGCGGAGAGACTTTATTTGCAATTTACATGTGTCAAACATAGTTCATGTTTGGTAAATGTCCATGTGTTCGGTGATAATTGTTTTAGGTGACTTCTTGTGTGTCTGTCATTCCCAGGTATTTTGCGCCTGTTGTCTGCTCGTGTCATCGTTGTCCTCCTGCTATTCCTCATGAGGAATGCAACGTGTGCTGAATCAGCGTTTCATGCACGGACATGTGGAAAGGTCAGTCTTGGTAAGGTTTGCAGCAAGGATTTTTTGTGGTGGTACGGGTTTGGAATGTGTGGGGACTGCTTCTGTGCATGTTGTGGTACCATGCATACTTGTCTTCTCACCATGGAGCATATAACATGTAGCATCACTCCCATGACATGATAGTCACCCTTCTTGACAGTCATCTGTAGTGGAGTGTGGCGTCTGATTAAGGCATCAATGTGTGTAAACTAGGTCTGGGCTAAATTTCCGTTCCGCTCGCGCAAATTGCGATAATTTGACATTTTCGCGCTCCGCGGAGAGCGCGAAAATGTCAAAATTTCCGCATTCCGCAGCTTAGCGATAATTTGTTTCTTGCTCACGCTGTAAAATAATACATTCTCGCGCGCGTGCGCGATCGCCTTACCTGAATCCCCGCGTTCGCCGACAAGTTTTCCCGATCCGGGCGCGTTCTCTACGAGATGTTGGATTGTTGGTAGCCATTTACGCTGTCTCGCGACAGTTCGCGCCCGCAGTGATGTCATGCATCGCGCGATCACGTCTTTCTTCTCATGATCATGCACCGCGAGAAGAGTGAAAACAAGATGGCCGCGCCCGCGAGCAACCGCATGGGTAAGTTGGCGAGCCGCGACCACGCAGAAAATACCGCGAACGGGCGGGAAAAAAACTTCCGCATCTTCGCGATATTTCCACGTGTTTGCGGAGATTTTTAACATTTTCGCGATAATTTGCGAAAGTCGCTTTCGCAAATTCCGCCCACCCCTAGTGTAAGCCTTGCCTCTGAAACATTGCAGATGCTACGGGTGGACATAGTGGGGGACATCACAACAACAGGCTCCATGGGGAATTGCAGCCTCTCCGTGTGCAGCAGGATGTGTTATCTCATCCCCTTAACTTGTGTGCCAGTTCATTGGGATTTACATCATCCGCGTTGTGAAGGGGGTGTCCAGCATATGTCCCACATGTTCTGTCAACTGACCTGTGAGTCTGTTAATATGGATGCATATCCCTTTGTGTGTGTATGTGGAATAAAGGTGTTCAGCACAATCCAAAGTGCCTCATCTCTGTCACTGCAGCTCTCTTGACAGTTTGCATGCGTCATCTATGGCATAATAGTCAAAGATTGAGCATCTGTGTGTATGTGTACTTTGGCAACATGCAAGCAGTGCTTCATGGCTAATGATCTCTATTGTGCATGAAGAACCTGGTTGGGTATGTATTTGTGCAGGTTGCTCCCCACAACGGGACGTGAACGCCTGCTGATGGTGTGTCTCCTTTGCGCATCTCCACATTTTGTTGCCTGATCCAGTGGCTGTAATTTATGGTGATTGTTCATACATTTTCTCGTAGTGACCCATGAGTAACCTGACACTCCTTCCTTTACATACACCTGTTGCACTGTGCCTTTCAGACCTTGTCTTTGTGTGCTACTTTTTGCCTAATTTCTAACCCCTTCTGCCTGCTGCTGCCTCACCTGCGGCACCGCCCCACCGAGTGCCCTGATTTTGCAACCCCCAAGCCTCAACAATGCTCTGCCCTTCCCCCTCCACCCATTCGAAATGCAGGCAGCAGCTTTTCTGTGCCACCTTAGCCCCAGCGCCGTGCCAAAGGCAGGAATGTCTGCGTCTGCAACATGCACAGTGAACGACTCTCTAGTCTTTGCATGACCCACGTCACACAACAGGCTCATGCTGCAGCCACTCTCCAAGCAATGTCATTGTGACAATCATCCTCCTGCTATCAGGCAACCCATAAGCACACACACGACACCTTCGCATGCTGAGTGTGCTACTCCAACTGCATACACAGCGCTGCCCAGCCTACAAGACCCTGTCAGAACAACCAGGTAATGTGCCTCCTACTCCACACCCGCTCCATCCACCAGCACGCCATTGGACTCTGTTACCTCCTCAACACAACAGCCCCACACATCACCTTCATGACAGTAACCTGGACAAAAGCATCCTCAGCACATGACGTCTTCATTGCCATCTCAGACGGATACAAGATGACCCGCAGGGATGGCAACACCAATCCTGGGGTATGAATTGCTATTTATTCACAAGTACACCCTCAGAGTCACAAATACGGGTTTGCTGCAACTCCATGGCAACCCTCAGTGTAACACTCCTCTACAGATCTGCAGGCCTACATCCACTATTCCACTAAGCCATCAACACGTACATCTGCACGCACACCCTCACCTCCACGGGCTACATGTGGCTGGGGGCCAATAACGTCTTGCTGGAGGGGAACCACACCACCATCCATCATTGGTCCATCAACATTTGAATCCACGTCTCTGACAAGCAACACACTGCCCCACACCCCGCTACCGATCCCCCAAAGATGCTTGATGTAAGTCACCACAGACAAGCTGTGTGGGACACTCAAAACAACACCCCTGCCACACCCTGCAACCTCACGCACTGGATCAGCAACTGATCCAACAATCTTGCCACATTGACGGACTTTCCTGTGAAGCACAACAACAGTTAAGGCACCTGGGACAAGGCAGACCTACTGGACTCCTACAGACTTAGCCGGACTCTTGTGCAAACCTTGCAACACAAAGAGCCATCATTTGCCTTACAGCCCTGGTAAACACCACACACAGCCATCACCATATCATCAGCAAGGACAAGTGGAGATCCGTCAGATAGTGCTGAGACACCCAAACATACGACTTCAAGGAGCTCATCAGCATTGTGAGTGAACTGACAGCAGATCTGCATCCAAGACACCCCACCCTTGCAAGGCAGATCACATCCCTTGCAACTTTGTACCACTGCAAGCTCATGGGGATACACAACAGCCTTGGCACCCAAAGGCAGACAGCACTATTATCCGCAGGACAAACCCCCATCAGGTTATGGACTCCCATCAGCAGCAATGACATAACCTGGCTCATGTGCAACATACACTCTGGCTCTCCATCAGGCCCCTTCCCAAACAACATCTGAACCACATCATTCCACATCCTTGAAGCCCACGTCCAGTGCGTCCTGAATGTCTCCTTTGAGTTTTCCACATTCCATGGGTGCAGGAGGCATGCAGAGACCCAGGCCCTTCTCAAACAACGGACGGCAGTACCGCAGGATCTCCTTGTACATCACCCTGCTTCCCTACCCAGCAAATGTCATCAGGAAGACACTCAACAAGTAAATGACAATTTTCCTCCATGCAACCATCTCCAGGCAACCGGCACCAGACCATCTTCCACAGTAATCACACCACTGCAACTGTCAGCATTGCCCCCACCGACAACTTTGCCATGCTCGACAATGGTGAGGCCATCACCCTTGACCTCTCAATGGCATTCTACACCATGTGTTACCACACTGTCAGCTCACACATCTCCAACACTGGTATCCAGAGGAGGGCCCAGGGTTAAATCAGAAAGTCCCTCACCAGCAAGGCCCAGGGAGTCTGCCTCCACCCTGCAACATGTAGTACACTGGGGTCATCTGGCCCATGCCACAGGGCTCTTCTCTCAGCGTGACGATCTTCAATGTCTACATGACCCCCCTCTCCACCATCACATGCGCACACGACCTCATCATCATCTCATATGCCATTGACACCCAGCTGCTCCTCAAACTCACCAAAGACCCAGCCATTGCCAGATCCAAACTTCAAGAAGGCATGAGATCCGTTGAGGAATGGCTGAACATCAGCCACCTGAGGCTGGACTTGGACAGGACAGAGGTCATCATCTGAGGATTGTCCCCTTACAGCTGGGTCAACTCCTTGTGTCCCACTGGTCTGTGCACCGCACCAGCACCCAGTGGCCATGCACGCAAGCTGGTGTTCATCATGGACCCATCGCTCACAATTACCATGCAACTCACCACCATCTGTACCTCATGCTGCAACACCCTCCACATGCTGCAAATGACCCACAGATGAATCCACTCCAAGGCAAGACAGACCGTCCCCCTGGTCCACGACACCAGCCGGCTCAACTACAGCACCGGCCTCTACGAAGAACAACAGCAAAACTGCAGGAGAAGTTGTCCACATCCAGGGTGCATCCGCACACCTCATCTGCAACATCACCTGCCCCAGCCACTTCACCGTCCACCTGAGATAGGTACAATGGCTCACTGTGTGCTGCAGGATCACCTTCAGAGTCCTCAACCACACTCAGAAGGCAATCCACAACCCCAGACCCAACACCGACCTTGGATGTCTGTCATCCAACACCCCGTTGGCCCAACTCCATGCAGCCCACCTTGCCTTGGCCACCATTCATCACATCCACATAAAAACTGCATGCAGGAGATAGCTCTCCCACCTCGCCAAACAGACCTGGGACTCCCTCCCCGGGCACATCAACATGACCCATGACCTCTACACCTTCATGATACTCTTCCAAATTGGTCTGTCTGAGCAGTGTTGCAAGCAACCCCTCAGCAGCTTGAGACCATCACGATTGAGTATGGGGCTCCATGTCGGTATTTTGTGAAACATTGTGACCCATGTATGTCCTCGACCGGACTCAGATCCAAGTGTATGGATGGCTGGAGTTTGTTCCACACTCAGGCATACTTCGACACATCCCCACACGTATGTTGTGGACTCATGCTAAATGACTGCAACATAAAATTTCATGTCTTAATTTTTTATTTATAGCTCTGGGGCGTGATTTGTGCACAGAAAAATGTGCTATGCAGGGACCATAGAATCCAAAATTCACAGGGGGAGATGGGATTCTTGGCATTTGAAGTCATCAGAGTCCAGACCACAGTGTTTGGCATCATTGGTCAGACTGTGACCAGCAAGTCCATGTGGCAGATGATGTCAGTCAATGAGGTGATGCTGTCGCACATGAAGGCCAGGTGCCAGACCAGGTGACCTGGGAGATGTGGATGGGCCGCTGCCTCTCATGGTCTTTTCCGTGGACGACACACCTTCCTCGGGGGACCCTCAGATGCAGGCCTTGACGAGGCTTGGGACGCTCCGTCGGACGAACCCTCCTCCTCCTCCCTCCCTGTGGCTGGTGGTGGTCTGTGCCTGGTGGCACAGGGAGGGTATGCCATGTTGTCGGTGATCAGACGGAGTGAATGGCTTATGTCCCTTTGCACCGCCAGGAGCTCAGCCAGTCTTGCCTCCATCCGTCCTTGGTGTTCTTGTTGACTGGCGTGTTGCTTGGCCTGCTGGTTCTTGATCTCTGTGAGGGTCACCACTACCTGGCTGAACTCCCTGGTGTCACGCCGGTATGCCTCCATGATGTTGTGGATGTGTGACATACCGGACCCTTCAGCTCGCTGGTCAGGTTCTCGCCTCCGCCGTCCTCCACTCCCACCACCCCTGCCCACACGAGCCAGGCCTGCCGTTGTGGGCACATCGGGTCTACGGGACCCCTGAGGGATGGCAGTGGCGGTGTTGTCTGCCTCCTCCTGGGTGCCCGCCGCACCTTGTCCCTCCTGGTCAGACTGGCTCAGTTGTTCACTGCTGGCAGGGCTCCTCAGTGTCAACTGGGATGTGGCAGGAATGGGGGTGATGGTTGGCACAGATGTTCCTGAACAAGGTTCTGCAGGGGCTTGGACACCAGAGGGTCCAGGTCGGTCGGGGTCATCCGTGGAGTGTTGAGGCGTCGCTGCCGGTGGGATCAGGTTCCTCCCGAGCCTGTGACTGTGATTCTTCCCCCCCATTGTTGGGGGGATATTCATCACGTTGCCCTGTGTGTGAGAGACAGACAATGTTAATGCTGTTTCATGCAACATGCATCTTTCATACACATTCAAGTTGGCACTGTTCCTCCAGGTAGTTGTATTTGCCTAGCATTCTCCTCAATGTTCACTTGTGGATGGGTATGTTGCGGGGGACAGTTTGATATGTTCTCCTGAGTCTTTGACATGTCGATTTGTGGCTTGGATGCTTCTTCGGCTATGTATTGGTCTTGTTGTGTTGCATGTCCATTGTGACAGTGGGTAAATCCATTGCCTGTCCTGGTGGTGTCTGCTTGTGTAAGGGGTGTGTGTGACAGGGCCTGCTGGTGGGTGAAGTGTGATTTGGCCCTGGGGCTCCCAGGTGATGTAGCTGTCCCCCCATGGAGAATGCTGCAATGACAGTGAGTGTGAGTTCCTGTCCTAGATATCTGACCTTGTTGTCTTGGTGTTTGTGTTTGCACTGGTCACAGGAGGGCCTTGTGCTGCCTACAGAAGTGTGGAGAAGTGTGGCTGTGGAGAAGTGTGGCTCACTGGTTAGAGTAGGCAGACCTGGAAGCAGAGGTCAGCCCGGGACCAGGGTTCAATTCCCAGCTCGACTGGGTCTTGAGTCCATAAATTGTCCATGGACTCGATAATTCTCGCTCCAGTGCATATTCGATTCATGGGTTCACACTCTGCGACTCTGGGCAATAGCTTGCTTAATCTCCACAATGGCCCCTCGCGGCGGGATGCCTGGCTTTCACCTTGTGGATGCCCTGCCGGGTTATCTCACAGGGGAATACCAGGACGGGTTCCCTAAGCAAGCGCTTAGAGACCGGTTGGTGATTTGCGCTATATAAATATCTGCACATTTACATTTACATTTACACCAGGGCCAAGTGTGAGCTATCTTGTCAGTACTTTCCCAATCCCTGTGCATTGCGCATGGTGCATGGATATGTAGCTGGGCCATATGGGATGAGGGCAATTGTGTCTGATTTATGATTCAAACATGCGTTTTGTGCCACCCACCCTCCCAGCATACCAGACATCCATTCTTGGGTTGGTGCTTCATGTAGCATGGGACATAGCATGGCCTTGCTTTCTCAATGGGGCATACACATGTTATTGGCATTAGCGTAGTTTTTGACTGTGGTTCTGGCCAGTGATGGCTTGGGGATAGTTGCGTGCATTTGGTGTAGTTGGGGTGTGGCTGTCATTACCCCCATGTTACGTAAGTTGTTTGTGTACTCACCAGGCTCTGCAACTCCTTGAGTCCATGTACTCCCACCGGCGGAAGCATGGCCATCACCTTCTCCTCCCAGGGATGGTAATGTACTGGTCTGCAGGGCGTACCACCTCCAGTGATGTTGCTCTGGGTGTAGTCCTCATTCATTTTGCGCTTGACCGCCCTCTGCAGATCGTACCACCTGGCTTGGCATTCATTCCTGGTCCTTCTTATGGGTGCAACAGCATTCACCCTATCGACAATCCTCTGCCACAGGCGTGATTTTTCAGCTATGCTGGTCTGTCTGACCAATGTTACAAACAGCTGTGGCTCGACTCGGATGACTTCATTGACAAGGATCTCCAGCTCCTCCCTTATGAACTTTAGATTCTTGTCTATGGGCATGGTGTAGAGTGAGGGTGTGGATGGTTGTGGGTGTGTGGGTCTGAATGTGACGGTGTAGGTGTGAATGTGTAGAGGGGGTATGTGTGAAGGAGGTTGTGTGAAGGTGTATATGTTAAGGTGGATGGGTGCTGTTGTTGTTGTGCTCTGTATCTGCAGTGAGTCTGTTGCAAAGGCTCATGGTTTGTGTGTGTGGGTCCTTTTTATTGGTCCATTTGTGGATGTGGCTCAGTTTGAATTTTTGGTGGGTGTGTTATAAGGGGTGGTTGTGAGTTTGCCCCTCTGTTTGCCTGTTTGGATGTGTCCAGGTCAGTCCTTTCCATTTTTTGTGCAGTGTAGACGTGTTTTGTGGTGTTGTGCGAGTCGAATAGAACCTCCTTGTGCTATTTTACAGTGTACGTGGTTCAGTACGGTACAGGGGTACGAGTCATACAGACACACACCCCCATGTGTTGTGTATGTACGGTGCGTACACCGCCATTGCTATGTATGCTGCGTACACCGCCATTGCTATGTACGGTGCAAACACCCCCATTGCTATGTACGGTGCATACACCACCATCGCTTATGTACGGTGCGTACACCGCCATCGCTTATGTATGGTGCGAACACCCCCCTCGCTATGTATGGTGCATACACCCCCATTGCTATGTACGGTGCGTACACCGCCATCGCTTATGTACGGTGCGTACACCGCCATTGCTATGTACGGTGCGTACACCGCCATCGCTTATGTACGGTGCGTACACCGCCATTGCTATGTACGGTGCGTACCCCGCCATCGCTTATGTACGGTGCGTACACCCCCATTGCTATGTACGGTGCGTACACCGCCATCGCTTATGTACGGTGCGTACAACCCCCATTGCTATGTACGGTGCGTACCCCACCATTGCTTATGTACGGTGCGAACACCCCCATCGCTATGTACGGTGCGTACACCCCCATTGCTATGTACAGTGCGTACACCGCCATCGCTTATGTACGGTGCGTACACCCCCATTGCTATGTACGGTGCGTACACCCCCATTGCTATGTATGGTGCGCACACCCCCATTGCTATGTACGGTGTGTACAACCCCATTGCTATGTACGGTGCGTACACCGCCATCGCTTATGTACGGTGCAAACACCCCCATCGCTATGTACGGTGCGTACTCCCCCATTGCTATGTACGGTGTGCACAACCCCATTGCTATGTACGGAGCGTACACCGCCATCGCTTATGTACGGTGCGTACACCGACATTGCTACTGTACGGTGCGTACACAGACATTGCATATGTACAAGTCATTCCCCGTGTACGGACGGACGTTTTCCATACAATTCATAAATCGGAAAGCCGGTCCGGATCGTACTAGTACGGTCGGACTGCATTTTTACGATTCGTATGGAAAAGTGTCCGGGTACGTCTCGTACAACTTTTCCTGATCTGATTCGTACGGATAGGGCTGATCCGTATGCACTTTTTCCCGTACGAATCGTACTTTACGGGTCGGACGTGACTTGCACGATTCGTACGGAAAAAAATACGGATACGAGTCGTACGGGGAAAAAAAATATCAGCAGTACAACGTTGTATCATTAAAATAATATATTGTCCATATCTTCGTATAAATAATGTTGTGTAAATAATGTTGATAACATTTCTGATTTGCATTGGCTACACTCCATGTTTTGATTTGCTGCTTTAATTAGTTTGTTGAAAGACACTGTTTTACAGTCTGGTAAAGTCAAATATATAAATCTTTCAGAATATATGTTAATTGCTACTTGTAAACATACAATTTTCACATTGATGTTCCCATTTATATCAAAGGCCAAAAAGAATTTCAATTTCTATTTCTTCATTTTCCAATACGGCAAGCATATACACTAGAAATTCTTGAGCATCTTTTTGGACATTCTGCGTAAATTGTGTAGAACCAGAACATATATCCAAAAGATTACGAATATCAGAAACGCTTTGTATTTTACTTTTATCAGTTCTCAATTTTTGCAGCAAGGAACAACATGTTTTTTCATGATTCTCCATAATTTGCTGTTGCAAACTTTCAAGAAAAAAAACAACATTGACCACTACATTAGCATAACAGTTGATACCTGAACTATTTTCTATCTGATAACCAACAATCTCTTCAATAGTGTTCTTTTTCTTTTTGCTTGCAATCTCAACATTATCTTGATTTTTTCCTTCTCTATAACTTCACAACAGATATTCTCATATCTTCTTTTTCGACCTACTACACCCTTTTCAAACACAGGGTATTCACCTAAATTAGGAGCATACATTCTTCTTAACCAATTATACTCTTTTACACAGTTTGCATCTGCACTAATCTTTCCCTCATCAAAATCAATCAAATACAATCCAGATAACGTTCTGACTCGGGACAAAGCAACATATGCCATACCCTCTTTAAATACGGTACTTCCAATGTTCACCAGAGCACTGTCTACACTTAATCCTTGAGATTTATGAATAGTCACCGCATATGCCAAAGAAAGAGGAAACCGTTTTCTACGTACATACAAATCTTTAACAAGCACGAGCAGAACAACAAGCAATTTGTTTTACTTCTTCAATCTGATCAAATTTGATTTTTAAACATTCAATTCCATCTTTGTTTTGATAATTCACAAAATCAACAACTTTTTCCATTGCTCCATTCACTAAACCTTTTTCCACATCCAAATTATGCCGCAAAAAAACCCGACAGATTATACATACATAACAATTATTTTCTAAACCTGCAGTTTTGATATAGATTTTTCTAAAGAATCCAATTTTGTTTTCAATTTTTCCGTCAAAATAATAGTGATTCCTTCATGCTCTATTTTATCAATGGCTTTCATTTTTATTATTTGTTCATTTTCTAGCTTCAAAAGTTCTTGATTGAAAATAGAACACTCGTGCACTGTTGGCATTAAGCAGATTATAGATTTATTTTCTGCAATTTTTTAATATATTTTTTTAGGAACTATATTTTCATTTGGAAACAAGTTTGTAAGTAGTCGACTTTGCAAAGCTTGTTTGCCATGTTCTGTCAGTACTCCAATTCTTATATCTTGAAGAATACTTCCATATTCAGCATCATTTGCCTGTCGCATATTTTTAGTGAGTTCTTTGTATTCAAAATATGACCAAATGTTAACGTTCCCAACACTTCCCAAGGACCTTCTGGTGTCTTCATGCACAAGTGTTTTAAATACTGATTGTCCTTTTACGGAAGTAAGTTACAGTAGATCTCCAAAAACTATTACATGTTTCCCTCCAAATAACACATCGTACTCTGTTTTCAGAATTTGCTGCCTTCTTAAATGCACAAAAGCAAGCATTAAGTTTGAGACCATGCTTACTTCATCAATAATCAGAAGTTTCATTTTCTTCAGCACTCTTGAAACTTCATAGCAAGCTTCTCCAGATAGCTTGTGATATTCCAATTTGTTTTCATGCTCTACAGGTAGCATTAGTAAACGATGTAATGTGATTCCTTTAACCCCTTCAGTGCGGCGCGGATTACCGCGCCGTGCTGAAGGTTCTATTGAGCGGGCGGGGCCGTGATGGAGCGGTTCCGTCATACGCACAGCGCGACCGACGCGCATGACGGAACCGCTCCGTCATGCGCATCGAAAGGGTTAATGTTGTGTGCTGCCACCACTGTTGGAGCAGTTACAACAGAAGACAAATGTGAATCAGTTGTTTTCTATAGATAACTAGTCAAAACTTTAATTAAGAAACTTTTTCCTGTACCAGCTTGACAACTGACATACATTCGGATAGGTTGAAATGATGAGCATGTGCATTCTTTCTTTTCATGAAGAAATCCATGGTAAATCTGTTGTCTCACTTGTTGATATATTTCTTTCTGTTCAATATTTAGTTGTTGTTGGACTTGGCCCTTCTGGCAAGTTCACCCCTAAAACTTTTTGCATTTATCCTAGCCTTTTTCCTATGTTGTATTAGTGGTTTTAGGCCTCTAATCGCTTTTACACTGTGTCCCAGTGGAAAGTGTGTGCACTCTGTGTATGTTTTAGTGAGACTGACCTGCCTTCCCATAGGAATGCATTGGGGATCTGAGGGACCGTGTTAAGTCCTGAAGTGAGAGGAGTGCAGGGTCGAGTTTGGTATGTGCGAACTCGTGAGATTGAATGCTGTGCGATGATGTGTGCGGCGTTACTGTGTCTAGTGCAGAAGTGCCACTTCTAGAAGCTGGCCTGTCTGTGTAATAAATGTGAAGTGACTGTCTGGCTTGTGATTGGCTGGTGTGCCTGGCCCCAGGAGTCAGGATGGGTCTGCCCCGGTGGTGAATTGAGAGACCTGCATGTTGATGGCAGGGAGGAGTACACCTGGGACCTGAATAGGGCTGGGCTTTCCCTCCACAATGCTGGTTCCACCCCCTGTGGTGCGTCTGATGTCCCTGGCCTGTCCTGTGAATAGGGAGAGGGGCTGAGCAAAACAAAGTGATCAGGAACCAGTTGCATCTGGTTCGCCCCTTCCCTGCACCTTTGAAGACAAAGGATTTTGTGTATAAAAGAGGGGCTGTGACCCCATGAAAATGTTCTTGTTCTTGACTTGAAACTACCAGGGGCGTGCTGCTGCTGGGGCCCAGGGGAAGGCTTGCCTCCCTGGGCCCTGTCCAGCCCCTGGATACCTAGAAGACTTCTGGGAACTTTTGCTGCATTCTTCTAGCGCCTGGGAGTGTTTTGCCTTGGATTTGGCCCTTTACTTTAGGAGGAGCGCTGAGGCTTTGCAGCGCCGCGCTGATTCCAGGGGAAAAGGGGGAATCCCCAGCTGAGGGATTCCCCCGTGATGCCGGCCTTGCAGGTGCCCACCCCGCCTATTTTTGGCTTTTGGTGCGCAGGTACCCACCCTGCGTCTTCGTTTTGCTTGGTGACTTGATGCGGGTACCCACCCCGCTTGTGTGAGCCCTGGCGGGTGCCCACCCCGCTCTTGTTCCGCTTATTTTTATCCTTGGTGCACGGGTGCCCACCCCGCGACTTTGCCTGCCTTGTGGTGCACGGGTGCGCACCCCGTGACTTTGCTTCCACCGAGATTGCCGCTGTAAGTCCCGCCGTGGCGGCCCCGGAAATCAGGCAAGTCCGCCTGTGACGGGGGCGGGGCCGTGGCAGGACTGGAAGACAGAGGCGGCCGAAGCGGTAGTGAACAGCGCGGGGCTCCCGTGAGGAAGGGAAGCCCCACATCGTGCTGACCTTCACTGCCACGGAGAGGAGCCCCTGCATAGCTGGTGAGTGAGGGCTGAGGGGGCAGATCTGTGGAGGAGGGCTATCCTGAGGGGCCAGTGCTGCTCAGTGACCATGCCTATGCTCCATGAGCGGACCCGCTGTTGCGGCCGCTCCAACGTTTTTGCATAATTATCTTCTGGGCATCGTGTGGCTTTCCCAAGGCAGCACAGTCTTAATGAAGGGCCCAGAGGGGCCTGTGTCGTCCCCAGCTTTGTTCTTAGAGCCCCGGTGGCCCCACCGCTCGGGCATGATTATTCCAGGAGCCAGTGCGCTCCCTGAGGGCATGTTAATTTCTAGAGCCTGAGTGGCTCCTACGCTTCGCATTAGTTAATTACCGAGCCCCGTGTGGCTCCAACACTTGGCCTTAGTTACTTTTCAAGCGCCAGTGCGCTCCATGGGACATAATTATTTCTAGAGCCGTGAGTGGCTCCAACGTTTGATACATTTGTTTTAAGGGCTACTGGAAGCCCAGGCTGCATTTGAGTATTTACAGCTGTGCAGTAATTAGTGCCAGCTGCACCGTTTAGGTCTTTCTTCCTAGGGACTTGCTTTTTGTGAACTCAGGAGTGGGACGCACTCCTTCGCCCCTACTTTGGCCTTCCACAGCTGCACAGCACTTAGTGCCAGCTGCAGTGTTTAGGCCCTGTTCTTGTCCCCAGCTGCCCAGCAAGTAGTGGGCAGCTGCTACGTTTAGGTTCTGGTGCAACCTGGACCCTAATGTGATTTAGGTGCTATTGTGATTTATATACTAATGCTTTGGGTGTTAGGAAATGTACCGTCTGTAGTATGTTTTGCGCACCCTGTGCTTTATACCTCTAGATATGATTTCTGCATAGGAGGTTGTTTTACCTGTTTAGGTTTATGTTAGGGAGATTATACTTCCCTGTGTGATGTACGCCCCTAGTGTAATTATACTTAGGAGGTAGGGTCTAATGCGTTAGACTTGTGAGAGATTGCATAATGTGTTTATGCCCCTGTGATGTATACAGGATAGGTTTTATACCTGATTCTATTGTGATAATGCTGAGGTCATTATTGCGCCAGTAGTTACTGGTTGTGCTCTACAGTTATAATTTGTGTTACAGTTGGAATATGTTCTACATTTACAATTGGTGAATTGTGCTAATTCTGACAGTGGTCCATGGGGCCCTGTCTTGTGTAAATAGTCCCCTGTAAAATTCTGCCCAGTGCCATTTGGCACAGTGTAAATTATGTGATTATCATCTAATGTGTTTATTATAATACAAAGGCTATTTTTTATATATAACCTTGTGGGGAGTTTCTTTTGTGGTGGGCCTAGGGTGTTGTTGCTGTGTGCGCGCGCAAACGCTTTACACATTGCCTCCGGGATAAGCCTGACTGCTCGTGCCAAGCTACCAAGGGGGGGAGCAGGGGTTATCTTTGGTGTGTAACTTCCGTGCCCTGACTAGAGTGGTGGTTTCTGCCTGGCTTTGGCGCAAGCCTTAGCCAACCAGAAATCCCATTTTAACAGTTGTTCTTCCAAGTTTCCTAAGTCATAATATCTTATTGAGCTTGATGCATTACTGTTTCCACTTCATTCATCGCGATTGCCGCTTCATTTTCAAGAATTGGTTGTCCTAGTGGATCTTGACTCAGTGGAGCAGAACTTTGACTGTCTTGAGAACTGTCTCTAGCAATCTCAGCTGCAATAGTAGCTTCTTGATCAATTTCATCGTTCAATATTTTCAGATAATTTGCAAAAACTGTACATTGTATGGTATCTTAACAAGCATTGAAGGAATCTTCATAGCGCTGAAAATCTCCAAGTAATTCCAATTCTGTACGCCACGGTTTCAACAGTTGCAAAAGTGCTAAATAGTAAAATTCCCTTTTATCAGGAGTATCACAACTCAGTTTTCTGTGATTAATCAAATGTCCTTTCCTTTCTTTCATCAAACATCCTTCGGAACCAATCACTTCATATTTTTCATCATTTATGTTTTCTGTAGTATTCCGTTTAAAAGTGTAGTTTTGCAATACTTCATAGAAACATATGTTCTCAAGATGAGGACTTCTATTTGGATAGTATGTATCCAACATGTTTGTTTTGACTATATCTGTGATTTCCGGTTCATTCAATGCTAAATATTCAATTTCCTTGATAGGTTTAAGTACTCGATTTCGCGTTGCAGCAAGACCTAGACTCACCCAAATGATTCTTCTAGATTTTGAGTTTAAACTTGCAGATGATAACCCATTTTAGCATTTATACGCTCCAATTTCTCAATGGGATAACATCTTCAAACTGAAACTGTATAATTTCTTACTAAGACTCTTCTCGTGTGAAATTTCTTCCCACATTTCTTTTAATTCCGTCTTTTCAGATTTTGTAATGTAGGATGTCACAACAGCAATGGAATTATCCACAACATACTGAATATCCATATTAGCATTCCACATTGAGAGAATAACTGGATTATAATCATTGATATACTTTGATTCTTCACTTCTTCTCAAACTGTACATATTTTTTAGAGATTTTCTAGTGATGGTATGTCTCATAGCTGACATAAAATTGTTTACTCTTCCTTTGGATATTATAGGACGTGGAAATCCAAAACGACATTTGGTATGAAATTTTTCTTTAGACTTGTACTTTCGTCTACGCTATTTTCCACATCGATGACTTCGGAATTGTAAGACTTGTTGCCTTAAGGTGTTTTCTTCTGTTCTTTTTGGTATAGCACATTTGGCATATTCTTCAATAAAAGACAAAACAGTGTCATCCAAATCAGTTCCGAATTTGGGTGCATCCTTAATCCATAACAGCATATGTATATGAGGAGCACCTCTAGCTTGATACTCCTTTCTCCAAAAGAAATCCACAACTTCTCCAAGAGGAGGATTCTTTTTATTTCAGATAAAATACATCATAGCTTCAAACCTATGATTCAAATATCTGCATACATTAACAGGATCCAAAGAGCACAATTCTCCAGGTGTCTTGTATTCAATATTTTTTATATTAGAATTTGCCTCTCGAAGAAATTCAAGTAAATCATCCCAAGCATATTCAGCACAGCTTAGGGTAAGAAACCACGTAGGAGTTCCTAAGTTCCTTAGCATACATTTAAGTTCTCCATGACGACGGTACCAATACTCATTAGTACCACGCTGACATGTCATCAAATTAATCAGCTGAGATTCTAAATGACCATCTCTCTGATGTACTTTATCCATAAATTCCTTTTCAGAAACATTTTGAAGATGTACTCCTGTTTTCAAAATGTGGTTGACTGCATATGAAAGTCCAGACAAGTCACAAGACAGTTACTTTGTATTACACTCCTGAGGCGGAAGCCGGGAGTTTTCTTGTTTTTAAATTTGGATTGTCACTATTATTTCTGTGTTTTTAAAACCACTTACCCTCTGCTGCCTTTTCGGATTTGACAGCGGAATTAGCGCTGTTCGACATCAGAGCTAGATACTCTTTCACGAGCACTTCGCCCAGGCCGCAGGCCACGCCCCCTTTTCGGAGGCCACGCCCACCGCCACTCATCATAAAGCGACGCTGACTGCTAGCGCCGCCACTTACTTTGTATTACACTCCTGAGGCGGAAGCCGGGAGTTTTCTTGTTTTTAAATTGGGATTGTCACTATTATTTCTGTGTTTTTAAAACCACTTACCCTCTTCTGCCTTTTCGGATTTGACAGCGGAATTAGCGCTGTTCGACATCAGAGCTAGATACTCTTTCACGAGCACTTCGCCCAGGCCGCAGGCCATGCCCCCTTTTCGGAGGCCACGCCCACCGCCACTCATCATAAAGCGACGCTGACTGCCAGCGCCGCCACTTACTTTGTATTACACTCCTGAGGCGGAAGCCGGGAGTTTTCTTGTTTTTAAATTTGGATTGTCACTATTATTTCTGTGTTTTTAAAACCACTTACCCTCTGCTGCCTTTTCGGATTTGACAGCGGAATTAGCGCTGTTCGACATCAGAGCTAGATACTCTTTCACGAGCACTTCGCCCAGGCCGCAGGCCACGCCCCCCATTCGGAGGCCACGCCCACCGCCACCCTTCTTCCTTCCATAAATCATGTGTCTCCCTCGGACACGCAGCGGACGAGCACAGCGGGCGCGACGTTTGCGTGCCGAAGGTGCGCCAAACGTAAGCCCGTCTGCGCCCGTTCGCGTCCGACCGGGGCCAGGGGCCAGCTACTCTGCCCACTCTACACAATACTCCTCCGTGCAGCTGACCAGTCTCCAAGGCCCATGGCCTCTGGATGATATCGTTACAGCACGAATTAACAGGCTAGGCCTGTCTCCCCCCTCCGCTTCCCCCTATCCAGATCCCACATCTCCGTCCCCTGTCACTTGCTCCGACGTTGCTCCACTAGCCGGTTCACCCCCCGTCGTTCTCTCGGCTTTTTATTTTAACACCAGATCAGCTGTCAAGCATCACCATGAACTCTTTAGCCTACCCGATTCACACAAACCAGACCTTCTATTTCTCACAGAGACCTGGTTCTGTGACAGCTCCCTCCCTTCCCTATTGGCTATGCTTCCTGCATCCTATTACGCTCTTCGTGCCGACCGTCCTCCCGGTAAGTCGGGAGGCGGCGTCGCCCTGATTGCCCGCAGAGAAATCACTTTTCAAACCCTAGTTTGTCCCTCCATTGGATCATCGGACTGCCTAGTGGTCCGCTCACTTTCATTCAATTCCCCATTTACTTGTGTTCTTATTTACCGTCCCCCCTCTTCCCCTCTACTCTTTCTTCCAAGCTTCCAAGATCTGGTTGCCACCCTAGTAGTAAACAATTCCTCCATTGTGGTACTAGGTGACTTCAATTTTTGGCCCTCTGACCCGGCCGAATGTTCAACATCTAAAGAGTTCTCGGAGTCTCTCCGCTCTTTCAACTTCATTTCTGCTGTCCACGCCCCAACCCATAGCCAGGGTCATATCCTTGACCAGATCTGGTCCCTCAACTGCCCGGTAACCTCACTGTCTATTTCTCCCTGCACTTGGTCCGATCATTCCCTCATTTCCTTTTCCTTATCCCTCAGCCCAGTTCTTAAGCCCGCTCTTGCCAAAAACATCTGGGCACGTTCATGGAACCGTGTGGATGTGGCTCTCTTATCTGCCACATTTTGCGCTTCCAGCCCGGACCTCCGTGGACTTTCATCCCTTGGCCAAGCGGACTCCATCAACGCGTGGCTTCGAGCAGGCTGCGACTCTGTTGCCCCTCTAAGGCGGATTTCATCCAGGCATTCCAAAGACGCGAATCGCTGGTCCAATAAGGAACTGAAGGCTCAAAAACTCGACGTCCGCCGGGCTGAGCGCTCTTGGCGGCGAGATTACTGCCCGACTCTTAGAAATCATTATATCACCCTTTTGGCCCTTTACAAAAACTCTATCTTGATAACTAAGAAGGCTTATTTCTCGTCCAAAATTCACACCGCCGAAAATCGGTTTAGAGAAATTTTTACCATTTTGCACGATCTAGCATACTCCGACAGGGCCACACTCAAACCCTCTCCCTCACAGCATCTTTGTGATTCCCTCAATTCTTTCTTTCTTGACAAAATAGCTGCTATTAAAGCTAACATTCCCCTTCCCTCCCCGTCCTTTGCTAGCCTTCAGTGTCCCCCAGCTGTAGCCCGCCTTGAATCCATCCCTCTTCTTACAGAAGATTCCTTCCTATCTCTTCTGCCTCTGGTTAAATCCGTCTCCCCTCTAGATCTTTGCCCAGCACACATCCTTAAACAAATCTACTCTACCTGTGTTCTGCCGCCTCTTACCTTTCTTAATAGCTCCCTTTCACAGGGCATTGTCATTTCTCCTCTTAAATCGGCCGTTATCCTGCCCATCCTAAAAAAACCTGGGGCTGACCCCTCGGTGCCTATCAACTACCGCCCCATTTCACTCTTACCCTTTTTGGTGAAGGTACTGGAACGCCATGTAACCAGAACTCTGAGCACCTTTGTGGAGATGAATAATGTATTGGCCCCCAGGCAGGCCGGGTTCCACCCCGCTCACTCCACGGAATCCGTAGTCTTGTCGGTCCTTGACAAACTTAGAGAGGGCATGGACAGAAACCATCCTCAGGCCTTGGTCCTCCTCGATCTCTCCGCCGCTTTTGACACGGTTGATCATGCCATCTTACTTTCCTGTGTCAGAGCGGCAGAAATCGAGTGCTCGGCCCTGGTCTGGCTGTCCTCCTTCCTGCATGACCGCTCCCAAGCTGTGCATTTGGGTGATTATTCTGCGGATCTCCGTGCAGTTCAATGCGGGGTTCCCCAGGGATCCTCCCTTTCCCCTTTGTTATTTAATTTGTACATCGCCCCTCTTATTTTTGCCCTTCAACAATTGGAGGTCTCTGTCTTTAATTATGCGGATGACCTCCAGCTTATTTTCTCCCTATCTTCTTCCCCTGAGTCAATTTCCAATTTCCACTCAGTCATGACTTTCATCCAAGACTGGATGAATCACAACCACCTGAAGCTAAACCCCGACAAAATGGAGTTGGTGCTGACAGGTGGCTGCTCCAGTCCCTGGTCTTCTCTCTTCTGGCCCTCCTCTTTAGGTTCCCTCCCCATCCCATCTTCCTCTGTTAAAACTCTTGGATTCAACCTTAATGACCAACTCTCTCTTCATTCCCAAGTCAGTTCGGTCGTCTCCTCATCTGTTCTTTCCCTACGTACCATCCGCAAAGTCTCTCGGTTTTTTTCCCCCTCCGCACTCAAACTCATAGTCCTGGCGATGGTTATCTCCCGCCTGGACTACGGCAATGCCCTTTATTGGGGCATGCCCGCATACATCGTGAGACGACTCCAGCTGGTCCAGAACCAGGCGGCCCGCCTGGTTTTCTACTTACCCAAATCACACCATGTTACGTCCCTCCTTAAGTCTCTACACTGGCTCCCCATTCAGGAACGAGCCCAGTTTAAGCTGGGCTGTATCATCTTTAATGCCCGGTCCGGCTCAGCCCCCGCCTATATCACTTCCGAAATTCCTTCCTATGTTCCCCTCAGGGAGCTTCGCTCATCCACACAACATTTGCTCGTGGTTCCCCGCTTTAGAAGAAAAAAATGGGGAGGCTCTAAATTCTCCACACTTGCTCCCGCATTTTGGAACTCCCTCCCGGCCCATTTGAGATCCTGCACCCAGTACTCACTCTTTCGCAAGGCACTTAAAACCTTACTTTTTACTCAAGCCTTCCCTTCCTAATGCCCTCTAGCTGACTCCGTCTTTCTGTCCCTCAGGAAATTTGTAGTACATTACAGCGCCATGAAACCGCTCGGTGTACGTGCGCTTAAGAAATATTTTAAACTCAAACTCAAACTCACTCTCAAACAAAAGGTGACATATATATGGGATACATTGTCGAAATCTTGGATCTTCTGCATACAATTTTGTTGTCCGATATTCAGATGCAGGAATCTGCACAGGTCGTTGATCATATCGTCCACCTTTTCCTGTTGGGAACAGCTGTGGAAAACAACGAGCTTCCAAACTTTTTTCCCATACACTCATGGGACTTCCCTTTGCTTTTTTCATTTGGAATAATTCAATATTATTCCCCATCACTTCTTTTGAATGAAGTGGATGTACACTAGAATGTTCATAGATTTCTTCACTTTTGGACATGTCTACTTTTTCAATTTGTCCACTTGACGTTTTTCTTCCACATACACTTTTTCGTAGTACTCATTGTTTTTTATGAGATATAATGTTGCCTTTTGCACTTTCCTAACATCCACTAATTCTTGCCAGATTTTCTTACTCTTAGGGACCGATTCCGATACCGGCCGCAAAACGAACTGACCGACACGGACACGGACTCAATACCGACCGACAAGGACCAGCGCCGTATGACCCGTGAAGTACGATGCAACGTGAGTGAATTACAACCGACAAGTACGGAATACAAGCCGTACAACCAAGCCGTAGGGAAAATAGTGATCCGGACGAAAAACTTATGCGAATTTCATCGACCGACACGAACCCGGAATGAACCCGAACGACCCGTACCCGCGATGTCCAATCCGCGCAGTACGATGCAATGCGTGTAAAACCAGACCAACTCGCACGGAGACCAAGCCGCACGACCGACACGCACAGAAAACCGGACACACAACCAATAGAGACCTTCACAACCGACGCATATCAATCACAGAAGATAGGCAGCGTGAACGAGGCGGAGAAGCCTGCACGAGACAACAGCAGTGTCCGTTTCCGTCACATGAACGTCTCCTTCATGCCTACAAAACCCAAAGGAAAAAAGACAAAAAAAGGACCAAACAAGCAATGACAAAGCCAATAAATAACAAATAAAAAAACATGGGACAAAGACACACCCACAACTCCAACTATATAAAGGACTACAATCACTACCATCATCCCTTGCAAACAGGAGACACAGCCAGCAGCAAACACCATTACACAGCAACCACAGACACACTCACAACTCACACATCACCCAACCCACACACCATCAGCACCTCATCCAAAAGCACACACACATACAGCCAGCAAAACCAACACCAACCCACCCTCACTTTCACCCTCACACACACATCCCTCACCACCACCACCCATCACCATGCCCCCAAAGAAGAATCCAAAGTTCAAAGATAGTGAGTTAGAAGTGCTGGTAGACGAGATCATCAGAGTAGAGCCACATTTGTTTGGTACATTGGTCCAAAGGACCCCCATGTCACAGAAAACAAAATGTGAGTGAGGATTGTGGACAAGGTGAACGCCCAAGCACCAGCAAGGCGCACAAAGGACGATATCCAGAACAGGTGGTATGACGTGCGCAGGAGGGTCAAGAAACTCATCGAAAAAGATCACGCCCTGAGTCAGTGCACCGGCGGTGGCCCTCCTGCCAAACCAGTCTACTTCAGGACCTGGGAGGAGAAGGTGCCGGACATCCTACCACCAGAGAGCGTCCATGGACTAACAGACATCCCAGAGCCTGGTGAGTACACAAACAACATACCCAAGATTGTGTGGCAAGGGGACAGTGAAACCATGCACCGCAAGCAAAACTACAGTAACCAATAGATAATCAGCCCAAGATGTGTATGCCACTTAGACAAACACAATACATGCCATCTCATAGTGACTTGGAACTGTGTGATGACATGCACCAACCTACAAACAAATAGAGCAAGCCAGTGGCACACAGCTAAATAGACACTGAAAGACAGTTTGCCACCACAAATACGCTACCTCACAGTGCAGCTGACTGACAGGAAGGAATTGTGGGGATGCAGGTGAAGTTAGTGTATGCAAAAGCATGATGGGGCCTGTAGTCACAGAGAATGCTCCCCCTCCTGATTGGCCCATCAAGACCTCACTGAAACATGCCCACATCACAGGGAGTGGAAAATGACTGACAAGATGGCTGACACTGGCTCCTGCTGTGGGGAGCACAAGGCCCTGCTAGGGGTTGTGCGCAAATCAGAAGCAGGACACCACTGACTGACATCCTGAAAGACAACTTGCATACCCTACAATGGAAGCATGTTTCATGATGGGGAGGACTGACAGCCCTGACCATACTTACCAGCATGTGGAGACACCCCCCCCTCAACACAAACTCCACACAACTCACCGGGTAGAATGCATTGACACACACCTCATTGAAATATCAGCAAAAGATACCCCATACTGGGTGCTGCTGTGTGAAGCACAGGGGCTCTCTTCGGGCATGTAGCCAAACAAACACCAGGATTTCACAGTCAGCCATCTTGCCATTTCTGTCACACCCCCTCACAGGGAAGCAGAGTCAAGAGGAAGGAAGTATGGGCATGCTGGGAAGGGGGGTGTAGCCGAAAGTATGATGGGAGTCGCAGTCACAGACAATCTACACCCACCCACATGGCCCAGCAAGCTCACACTGAACCATACTCGCCTCACAGGGAGTGGGAAGGGACTGACAAGATGTCTGACACTGGGCTCTGTTGTGGGGAGCACAAGGCCATGCTGGAAAATGGCCAACCACAAACACCAGGACTGCACAGTCAGCCATCTTGCCATTGCTGTCACACCCCCTCACAGGGAAGCAGAGTCAAGAGGAAGGAAGTATGGGCATGCTGGGAAGGGGGGTGTAGCCAAGAGTATGATGGGAGTCGCAGTCACAAACAATCTATACCCACCCACATGGCCCAGCAAGCTCACACTGAACCATGCTCGCCTCACGGGGAGTGGGAATGGACTGACAAGATGTCTGACACTGGGCTCTGTTGTGGGGAGCACAAGGCTATACTGGGAAATGGCCAACCACAAATACCAGGACTGCACAGTCAGCCATCTTGCCATTGCTGTCACACCCCCTCACAGGGAAACAGAGTCAAGAGGAAGGAAGTATGGGCATGCTGGGAAGGGGGGTGTAGCCAAGAGTATGATGGGAGTCAGTGTCACAGACAATCTACACCCAACCACATGGCCCAGCAAGTAACGCTGAACCATGCTCGTCTCACAGGGAGTGGGAATGGACTGACAAGATGTCTGACACTGGGCTCTGTTGTGGGGAGCACAAGGCCATGCTGGGAAATGGCCAACCACAAACACCAGGACTGCACAGTCAGCCATCTTGCCATTGCTGTCACAGCCCCTCACAGGGAAGCAGAGTCAAGAGGAAGGAAGTATGGGCATGCTGGGAAGGGGGGTGTAGCCAAGAGTATGATGGGAGTCGCAGTCACAGACAATCTACACCCACCCACATGGCCCAGCAAGCTCACACTGAACCATACTCGCCTCACAGGGAGTGGGAAGGGACTGACAAGATGTCTGACACTGGGCTCTGTTGTGGGGAGCACAACGTCATGCTGGGAAATGGCCAACCACAAACATCAGGACTGCAGAGTCAGCCATCGTGCCATTGCTGTCACACCCCCTCACAGGGAAGCAGAGTCAAGAGGAAGAAAGTATGGGAATGCTGGGAAGGGGGGAGTAGCCAAGAGTATGATGGGAGTCGCAGTCACAGACAATCTACACCCACCCACATGGCCCAGCAAGCTCACACTGAACCATGCTCGCCTCACAGGGAGTGGGAATGGACTGACAAGATGTCTGACACTCCGCTCTGTTGTGCGGAGCACAAGGCCATGCTGGGAAATGGCCAACAACAATATCAAACTCTGTCCGTGACAAGCTGGGAAAAAGCAGTGTACAGGCAGGCATCTGTTCGAAAAGTAGAAAATGTCATGTTTGTGAACCATCAATGTATGTAGAAACATAACTCACATCATGTGTCTCTTCCAAACACAGGTGGTGCTGGGCGCCCCGCACCAAATGATGACGATGCCCCGGCCCAGACTCTGGCAGACAGTGAGCTCTCTGGTCTGACTCTTTCTCTGTCCTCTTCGGATGACGACGACCAACCTGGCACCTCCGGTGTGAGCCATCATGCAGCACCAGCAGCATCAACATCTGCACCCCCTGTACCCACGTCTCCAGCATCTGGACACCGACAGGGCACCCCCGCCAACACGGACAGACCAAGGCCAATGAACACCCACAGTACAGGGACACAGGACCCCCAGGAAGCTACAGCAAACACCACCAGCAACACCACCCAAGGGGTCCCAGTGTCACCTGTGCGTCCCGCCGCTGGTCCTGCCCGTGTGGATAGGGGTGCTGGGAGGGGTGGGAGGCAGAGGGCGCGCCTTGCAGAGGGGTTTGGACTGCATGATGACCCCCACCTGGCACGTATCCTAGATGCATACCAGGATAGCACCGGAGGATTTGGCCAGGTAGTGGGGATCCTCAAGGACATGCAACCTGGGCAGGTCGCCCACCATACCTGCATGGAGGACAAGTGGGATGCCCTTACTGCGGTGCATTGGGACATACTCCAATGCCTCTGCCAGATCAACACCAACCTGTCCACACCACCCTGGGTGGCTACAACATCTGTCGCAACACCATCTGCCAGCACCACAGGGAGGGAGGAGGACTCTGGCGGAGAGTCCCCTGCACTGCAGAGGCCTTCACATGAGGATTCCCCCCCCCCCCCCGGAAGAAGAGGGGTCGTCCAAAGAAGGACATGTGAGAGGCAGATGTCCCAGCACATCCCCCAGGGACTCTAAACCTGTACTGGACAATGTTCTTTGTGCGCAACCCGTTCACCTTGTCCAATCGCACACAACTCGCCCACATGACATGGAGGGTTCATGTTGGGCCAATGTAGCAGATGACTGTGGACATTACTCTGGACATCTCATCTACCAGCACTTCCAACTCTAATGTGAAATTTGGATTCCAAAAACAATGTACAGCACCCACCATCCTGTGCACTTCCCTCACACATGTTTGAAAATAAACTCACCAGTACACCACACATGCCTCTGTTGTGATTCCAACTTGTCATGTTCAGGGAGATGTCGATCGGCTACACAACACAGTGCATGCCAAATACTGCAACAATGTGACCAACGTAAGGTGAGTCATGGTGATGTGACACATGTAAGGGAGACACACCACTATGGCACCACAACACATACTCACCATGGCCATGTTACACATCACACACAATGATGTTGACCTGAAACACAACACCAACCCTAGTCAGTGGTAACCAGTCCACAGGTGAGGTAAGCAGATGTCACTCAGATGTGGGAAGACAGACAACGCACATAACAAAGCGTAGCACAGGTTCATTACACATCAGCAACATGTTTATTCCACAATAGTTGCACGGTAATTCCACTTAACAGTGGACACACACTCACCAAGTGTTGGAGAATTGAAGTCCAGGGATGTGTGGTACATCAGTTGATGGGAATTCACAACTTCCACACTGGTGTTGGATTCTGGGTGTTGGGGGTCAGTGTTGACCAAACAACAGGCAAAGTACCCTGGGAAGGACAGACACAAGACACAGTCAAAAGCACAGCAGAACAGGAGAGAAATGCAATACACATGCATAAAACATGTAGCAAGAAACCTACACAAAAACAAGTTAGCAGTACTACCCTATTGTGGAGTACACACCACCTGAATGGACAAATCACTGCACGCATCCAGTCAAGTGGCACACAGACACACTCAGACAGCAACAGAGCTGCCACAACACATTCCAGGCTACCTCCATACATTCACATAACAACACTTGAAACTCACATTCAGCTGAAGAAGTTGTTGATGAGCAGTGAGTGGACGTCACCCTCATCCTCATCATCACTGGCCTCTTGGCCCAGCCCGGGATCCTCCACAGGTGCCGGCGGTTGGTCATCGTCATCCTGGATGAGAGGCACCTCTTTCCGCACTGCCATGTTGTGTAGCATGCAGCATACAAGGATTATTTTGCACACCTTTGCAGGCTTATATGGGAGGGCCCCACTGGTCTTGTCCAGGCAGTGAAAGCGGCTTTTAAGTAGGCCAAATGTCCGCTCAATCACCCTCCTGCTTTGACCATGTGCCTCATTGTACAAGTAGCTGAGTTTTGTAGGAGTGCGGAATACAACATTGACAAACACACACAATGAGAAACAGTCAGTACACACCAACAAGCCAGGCATGCTGAGCTGGCATCTGTGACATCAGCGTTGCAATGTGACTACTCCTCATATTGTAGGCATCATGCGCAGAACCAGGGAACCGTGCTCACACATGTGTGATAGACATGTCAGCAAGACATACCACCAGGGCATTGATGGAGTGGTAGTGCTTCCTGTTCTGGTATGGCTGCTCATGTGCCTGTGGTGGTATCAGAGCCACATGTGTCCCATCAATAGATCCGATGACGTTCGGCATCCTCCCCAGTGTATAAAAGGCATCCTTTATTTGAGGGAGTTCAGCTGGGCTAGGGAACTTGATGTACAGGTCAAGGAAATGCAACATCCCCTCCAAGACATCGCGCAGCACACGACTAAACATGGTTTGCGACATACCACCAGCAGTAGCCACAGTGTACTGGAAGGTACCAGTAGCAAAGAAGTGCAGGGCTGCCATCACCTTCACCTCTGTGGTCAGTGCTGTAGGGTATGTCCGGCCAGGTAGCAGATGTGGTGCCAACTGCTTCGCCAACTCCTCAATCAGTGGACTGGTGAAGCGGTACCGTCTGATGCAGTCGTGTTCCTGCATGGTTGCAAGGTCTGGGAACGGTCGATGGACAGCTGGTGCCCGGCAGTACAGAGATGCACAAAGGAAGATTGTCAGTTCATCCACCCATGCGGCCATGACCAGCCTCAATGGCACATGATAGATCATGACATCACATTACACAATGTACTGAGGTGTGTGCTGTTGTGCATGGGCACATATGTCACCTATATGACCACCACCTCACATCTAAATTCCACATGTCCACATGAGTCCCATGTAGTGCAATGGCCAATCATCTTCTGGCTGTGTCACCCAACCTATTTACTGCTGCAACGTTCCAAACACACACCACAGTGACTAGTGAGGCCTGATGACTCCCAGGCATCACAGATCTTTGCCATGCAGAAACCTAGGGTCCCTGTATTGCCACATCGACACTGGCATGGACATAGCATATCACGTACACGCAAGCTTAAGTCCCACAGGTAGTGGCCACTGTTGTTCCTGCCGGCCCGACATGTACGTCTCTTAGACACACACACACCATCAAGGTTGATGCATATACCACATGGATGTGGAGACTGCCAACCATTGGGCACATTTGATCAGACACATCTGAGACACAACATGCACACAGACTGTGACACAGAATTGTGGCTACAGGTCTCACAGTGGCGTACATGCCATCAGCCCCTGGACTCAGGGTGTATGTGACATACCCCAAACATATCCAACGTGAAACTGTGTCCGTGAATCATGTCCATTACTGTACAATTGCACATCACAGTGGTAATGTGCACATCACACAAAGGATTCTGCCACCATGTACACGTGCACAGCCTGGGAGTGGCTGCACAAAAGTGAAACCTAACAAACCATATGTGCCCCCCCCAAACACACTGGGAATGCAGCCTTACATGCCAAGGGACACTGTGTGGCCAATGCTGTAGTGTGGTAGGTGTGCGCAGGTGTCCCTGGCCAGTAAATGTGTGTTGCATCCATATAATAGTCTAACCAATGAGGTCCGATGCGGGTGACAATGCATATGCATTGCACGGTTCATGACCGAGCCGTGCGTACGCTTTGTCATTAATGCAATGAGGTCCGACGCGGGTGACAATGCATAAGCATTGCTCGGTTCATGACCGAGCCATGCGTACGCTTTGTCATTGAATGCAATGAGGTCCGACGCGGGTGACAATGCGTACGCATTACATGGTTCATGACCGAGCCATGCGTACACTTTGTCATTGAATGCAATGAGGCCCAACACGGGTGACAATGCATACGCATTGCATGGCTCATGACCGAGCAGTGCGTACGCTTTGTCATTGAATGCTATGAGGTCCGACATGGGTGACAATGAGTACGCATTGCACGGTTCATGACCGAGCCATGCGTACGCTTTGTCATTGAATGCAATGTGGTCCGACGCGGGTAACAATGCACACGCATTGCACGGTTCATGACCGAGCCATGCGTCCGCTTTGTCATTGAATGCAATGAGGTCCGACGCGTGTGACAATGCGTACGCATTGCACGGTTCATGACCGAGCCGTGCGTACGCTTTGTCATTGAATGCAATGAGGTCCGATGCGGGTGACAACGCATACGCATTGCACGGTTCATAACCGAGCCGTGCGTACGCTTTGTCATTGAATGCTATGAGGTCCGACGCGGGTGACTATCATGCATACACGTCGGGCAGGTATGGTCCGAGACAGGCGTACGCCTTGGCCATTGAATCGTATGGAGACGGGTGCATGTGTATTTTCAAAATACCCATTGTACAGTCAGTTGAACGAGCCGGGCGCACCCATTGGCTCTGTACTGTCGTGGAGACGGATGCGGAATCAAAACTTGCACAAGTTGTGTACTGGAAATTCAGTTGGATGCCTACAACAATGTTGCAATTTCAAGTGTTTCATGAAGGTGAAGTTTTGAACGATGTGGAAGGCGTGTACGAGTCTTACATTTAAATGGATTGGCCAGATTCATAGAATGCAACCGTGTTGGACCTATCACTTTAGACACATGGCACAGATTCTGCCTCTGCAGCACAGATTTAAGGCTGGCTGGCCCCCAGGGAGCTCACTTGCCTGCACTACATGCTACTGGACCACATCCCTGCTATCACTGCTGCTGTCTCTGCATCCTCTGGCTCCTGCTATGGCACGTACTCTGGAGAGGGCCCTAGCCTTCACTGAGGAGGAGAACCAGGCCCTGCTGGACAGGCTCCTTCCACAGTACAGCAAGCTCTATGGGAAACCAGGGGAGCAGGTGAGTGTGCAGTCCACTGCCTTCCTAATTATGCAGGTTGTCTGACTAGCAGGACTAGCAGTGTGTACACCAGTGGCAAGCCTTCTCACTGACTACTTTCATGACCCAAAGTGTGTAGGTACATGTAATGAACAGGTGTCCTGCTGCTAAAGTGCAATGGTGCAAGCTTAAACTATCCAGGCATTGTTAACATGTCAGACATGCAGGTGATTTTTCCTTCCCCATGGTTGCACTACCTGTGTAAATCATTTCCCTTTGTGATGATGACATGTATATCCAAATGTGTGCTGCACAAATCTGGGGCATGTGTGTTAATGTACTTTTCACTTTGTCATCTTCACAGGTTGATGCCCACCAGAAGCAGGAGATCTGGCTGACCATCGCCCGGGCTGTTCGTTCGGTGGGGGTCTACAAGCGCTGGATCCGCAACTGCCAGAAGAGGTGGCAGGACCTTCGGGGCTGGACCCGGAGGATAGCTAGAGTCCAGCTGAAGCTGTCATCTCCGCGCAGGAGGGGCGGACACCGGACCCTGACCCCTCACATGCTCCGGATCCTGGCAGTGGTCTTCCCGCACCTGGATAGGTAGCTGAAGGCCAGACAGTAGCAGGAAGGGGGCAAGTCCATGCCTAATCTGTGTACTATGTCTGACATGCCAATTGCAGTCTTTTGGCCTGGTCACACTTCCACATTACGTAGGTCTTGTAGTCCAATACTCAGGTCCCTCAATTGTGTGATGCACCCTCCTCATCTGTTCCACAGGTGTGGCCCCTACAGTCTGTTGCTTGTGTCACTTGGGCACTGTGTCCCTGTGGTCAGCTATGCTTCATCTACCGGACAGCATCTGTTCCCGTGACTCTGGTGTGTGTTTCATGGGTGGGTCAATTGCTTACCCAATGCCTGAGATCTGACATGTGATCTGTGTGTGCCCTTGAGATGTGTTCCAATTGCTGGTCTGAATCGCCACATGTGGCTGGGGTATTCCAAACAAACCCATGCAGCAGGGGACTCCAATTTTGGGCCCTCAGGAGTATGTATATCAAGTATGTCACACTTGCTTAGCCACCTGACTACTGTCCAGGGCCAAACACTGTTTCATGGAGACCTGGCCAGTCATGGCTCCCCTGGGGCATTTAGAAACACTCTGTAATTACACTCCTGTGTATCAAATAACAGGTTGTGCTTAGTGACATGTGCCCTCAGGTGTCTGCCTCTGTGTCATTAGGGTGTGGCTTGTTATTACGTACAACTGGGGTGTCCATGATTCAGAGGGTCAGCATGATATCTGAGATGTGACTGTGAGAGACGAGACCTGTGTGACATATAGGTGTGTGATCATCTGACAGCGCACAATGGTGTATGCAACTGTGTCCTTCATGCAGCTGGGTTACATGCATGGCAGACTGTGATGTGGTAATGTACAGGGAGTTGTGTTTGCAGTGACCCATGTGTCTGATTTGCATGATGTGGGGTCTTCTGGGTCCTGTATATGTTGTTTGCAGGGGATGGGCAAGTGCGCCGGTCATCTTCAGTTAGCTTTATCCCTGAGCTAGGATTGTGAGTCAGTGCATATTGTTGTTGTCTGTATGCCCTGCCCCTGTGACAGGAGATAGTGTTGACTGACTTTCTGGGCATCCCAGTGCCATGGCATTTAACTTGCTATGAGTGATCCTGCATTGTGTTCAAGTGTGCACCATGCACCCCATTGTGGCATTGCCCATCAGGTCATGAGATGATCATAGTGTGTGTTGCTGGCATGCAGCACAAGCATGTGAAATGAGTCTCTGCCCATCCCTTCATCCGGACACCTGTACTGAGTCAGTAGCAAGAGATGTGATGTGTGTATAGTGACATACTCCTACATGTTCACTTGCATGTCCAAATGAGGTGTGGGTGGTGCATGTCGGCACATTGGGGTGTTAGCATCCAACATGCAACAGACATATGTGTGCAAGTCAAGGAGGGATATGTGTGCCATGGTTGATGTTGAGAATGACAATTGGCTTATTCTAAACAGTGTTGGCACTTTGAGCTGTGTTCAGCTGATGATGCCAGGGCTTGCCCTGTGATGTGATGAACTCACTGTGGTGTGTGCAGTCGGTGCAGGTTACTGATGTTGTTCTCTTAATTCCTATTCCTATCCAGATACATCCACGGCCACAGGAGGGGACAGCTCCACGGACCAGGAGGAGCCGCAGAGCCTGACAGGAACAGAAGGAGAGGAGTCGGGGGGGACCCAGTGGCACGGAGGGCAAGTGGAGCCACACAGAGGAGTCATCAGCACCATCACCCCCAGCTGAGGGCCACAGCAGCTCTGAGGATGACTCCCTTGTGGAGGCGGGTGTCAGCAGCCACCAAACCCCAGCTAGTGAGGCTGTCCTCGCCACCACCACCACCACCCTCCCATCGGCTCCCATCCCAGAGGTCCCTATTGGCTCCCATGTTCGTGAGCATGTCTCCTTTGTGCCAGGCACCGCACCCCCTGCCCCTGTGTCCTCTGCTGCCCTGAGTGAGGAGTCTGTGGACTTACTTAGACAGATCCTTGTAGGGCAGACATCGATGCTGAAGGTCCTCCATGCACACACAAGTCGGTTGACACAACTGGTGTCATTCATGGAGGGCATTTCCTCAGGCATGTCTGCCCTACAGAGGACCAATCAGTCCATGGCCTCTTCCCTGACAGCAGCAGTGTCACTCCTCCAACAGTCCCGCACCCCCCTACCCCTGCACCACCCAGGATTCCTAGCAGCCTACCTGTCCTAAGCACACAAACACCCAAACCAAGCGCAGGGGACTGATACCACACTCACAGGGGCTGGTTTGCAGACACACACACAGTCATCCACAACCACTAAGCAGTCCTCCGAGACCTCTTCCTCCCAGCCCCCTTCCCTTGCATCACCTGCAACCCCATCTCCCCAGAAGCTCTTCCTCTGTGACCTCGGCCTCTTCCCCACTGACCCAGCAGATCCTGATTACAAGGAGAAGAGGAAGTCCCCACGCACAGAGGGGAGTGTCCCTCACACCCAGACACCCTCCCCCAGACACAGTCAGACTGAGACCCCACCTGCAAGTCCGCCCAGAGTCAAAGTCTCTGTCCTCCATCCCCCAGGCCACCACTCCAGAGGTTCCCCCGCCACTCCCTGCCCCGGGTTCCCCCACCCACAGATACACCAGCCCCAAAATGCTAAGGCCATCCCCCCCTACCACTTGCTCCTCCACACCTGGTCAGGCGGTTAGTGCCACTGATGTGGGGACCATGTCCCCCCGTCCTGCCGACCTCACCTGCCCCCTATTCCGCTCACATGGATGTAGGCACTGCAGTGGAGTCCACGACCAACCCGTCTGACTTGGGCACTGCAGTGGGGACCCAATCCACTCCATCTGACTGGCCCACTGGAGTTTTGCCTGCACCCACCCCATCTGACTTGTGCCCCACAGTTGTGACAGCACCCACCACTTCAGTCAGCTCCACTGCAGTTGCAAGTGTCTCATCTGCATCCACCACCCCTTCACTGCTACATTCTGCTGCGCCCTGATCCTGTCCCTGCGGTGCCTGGCCTGCCCCCATGTATGCCCCTCCGAGGGGATGACCCTGGTCCTTAGCAGTGCAGGCAAGCAACGTGTGACAGTTGTCACTCTATTTCACTCCTTGGCATTTGGACATGGACTGGCCATTAGCCTTTTGTTTGAACGGACGTTTAACTTTTAATATGCTGAATAAAGCTTTCTTCTTTATCCCTGTGAACTTGATTTAGCTGTACATTATGTTGATGATGTTTAACATGCCCTTGCACCTGTAATGCTTGGTTTCCAATGTTGACTGTGAGGTACTCCATATGGTCCATGAGATATGTATCCTATTCTGGTGGGTATCCATGTCATCCTTTGCAGCTACCTGGGTGTGTCATGATCAACTATTTGTGGACATCTCTGTGAACATTTAATTTGCACGGTCACATCTCTGGCTTGCAACCATGCACATATGATGTGCTTCCCATTGTCCAATTTGTCAATTCCACAAACTTTGTGCGCATCACCATGGGACCTACAGGTGTGGGCATCATTGGTATAGGAGCAACTGGGTCCTCTGTGCAACTTGCTGTACATATGTTTTGAGTATGTGCAGATGACTTAGGGGAGACTCCCGTATCCAGGCTGTTGTGACCAGAGCATTCATTGTGTGGTAACTGATGGCTGACTGACCAAGTGTTCTGCTGACATGAGAGACCGGTGCTGTGAATATGTTTGGCACACCTGGGCTTCCACAGGAGTTGGGTCCCCTCAAGTAAGTGTTTTGTCCCGTGACATAGCCTGGGCCCATGGTGTGTGTTGTATGAGCATGTGTGCGTGTCCACATCCCTGTTCATACACAGGCAGTGTTCCCTTGATATGTTCCTGTTGTTGATGCTTGCTGAGTGGTACTGGGTTCATCCCACTACTTTGCCAAGGGCTACCAGATGTGTGGGTGCATGACACATTACTGTTAATTGGTGTATCATTATTGGGATTTGTCAGTTCTGATTGGTGATGATGTTGTCAGACACAGATGGGACACAGTCAGGGTTCCCCAAGGCACTTGTTTATTTGCAAAATCATGTAGTTGTCCCTAGGTGGTACCTTTCAGGGATTGACACATGTGTATGTGTGCGTGACTGCTCCCACTTGTCAGGTTCGTGGCTGCAATGTTGGTAGGTGGCAGCATGTGTGATTTGTGGTTTTGGCTTCTGCATTGTCCTGGGACTGTGGCAGGTATTCTGAAGGTTACGTGAGCTTTGAAGTCATGGCCATGTACCGCATACTGTGCAGTATGTCTGTCATTCCCCAGGGTTGTAAACTGTCCTTGTGTGATGTGTCTGCACGTTAGTTCCTCCCAACATTCCTGTGTTTGTCATGGGTGCATGTGCAATGTCGCCTGTCCATGTGGGCTTCACAGATGCACATTGTTGCAGTTCAGGGTGTGTGGTGTTGAGGCTGGAGTGATGTAAATGTTTGCATGGATGGTCCCCTAGCTCCATGGATGAGGGGCCATGCTGAGTGATTTGTGTTTGTGTATGTGTGATGTATGTTTGTGGAACAGGACACATGTCTGGATTTCCCAGTTTGTACGACATCTGCCTTTGTCATCACAGTGGAGGTGTCATGCATGCTTGTGTCACCCCAATGTCTGGTCCCTGGGGGTAGTGCTGTTGTGTGTCAGTCTCTTGCTGTGTTAGTTGGTGTTCATTCCAGCTTGTGTCACATGTGTATTTTGTGCTCCCTCTCATCTACAATGCCTGATTGCCCACTAAGGGTGTCCCAATGATGGTTTACTTGTGTATGGCACTGTGTGCACATCTGTGTCACTGTGGTTCAGCCCCCCTCATGTGTTGTGTAGTTGCCTGGTGATACTGTGACACACACACATACTGTGTCAGATGTGCAGTGTGAGGTTGCCTGTTTGTGTTTGTGCATCTGCATCAGTGCATTGGTATTGCTGGGCCTTTGTCTGGATGCGGTTTATGTGATTTTCCCTGCTGTCCCTGTGAGTCATATCATGTCATTGTGCACATTCATCCTGGTTGTTAGGTGCCATTGCTGGCATGGAATGGGAGTTTGTGAGCTGACACCTACAGTCTACACGGGTTGTTTTGATTGGTGTGTCTATTTTCGAGATGTGTGTATTCTTGGTGATGGTCACTTCTGCTCTTGTGTCATTGTACACTGTATGCATTGTCAGCCCCATGTGTGGTGCTTGTCTGCACATGGCCGAGAGTGTGTTAGGTTTTCACAGCACTGTTAGCCTCACCACATCTCTGTGGGAATGGGATACAACCACTAGTTTGCCCCAGAAGTGTTTAATGGGCTGGGAGCAGGGATCATACATGCTGTTTGTTATTTGCTGCTTTGACCATGATGACACTTACCTTTTGGTCACTGTGATGATTGGGGGTTTAGACCCCATCACCACAATCCTCAACATCTGCTGCAGTTTGGAAGCCCACACTTAACTTCTGTTCTACTCAGTGAGGGGGTGTTCTTTTTACATTGCCACAGTGCTATGGTGATGCTTGCCTTGTGTAGGGCACACTCATTTGTTGGTCACACATGTGCTGTTAGTTACATTGTATGTTCAAAGTCATAATCACTGTTGTGGGCATTTGTCACAGACTACACACTGTTGTCATGATGTTAGGGGGGATGTATTTTGCTGACATACCTAATGTTGGAGTATGATGGATGTGTGGCGCATCACCCATCCTATGAGTGGGGGTGGCAGGGGTGATGGGCAACAGGTCCCCTATGAGTGGGGGTGGCAGTAGTGATGGGAACAGGTCCCCTAGGAGTAGAGGTGGCAGGGGTGATGGGCAACATTAGCCCTATGGCTGGGGGTGGCAGGGGTGATGGGCAACATAAGCCCTATGAGTGGGGGTGGCAGGGGTTGATGGGCAACATTAGCCCTATGGCTGGGGGTGGCAGGGGTGATGGGCAACAGGTCCCCTATGAGTGGGGGTGACAGTAGTGATGGGCACAGGTCCCCTAGGGGTGGAGGTGGCAGGGGTGATGGGCAACATTAGGCCTATGGCTGGGGGTGGCAGGGGTGCTGGGCGACATAAGCCCTATGAGTTGGGGTGGCAGGAGTGATGGTCAACAGGTCCACTATGAGTGGGGCTGGCAGGGGTGATGGGCAACATAAGCCCTATGAGTGGGGGTGGTAGTGGTGCTGGCCATACAACTCCTATGGTGGCCTGTTGTTAGTGGCCAGGATGTGGATCTCCTGTGTGTGTGTACCATTTTGCGGGTACATGTCGTTTGTTTATGTGGTAGGTGTAGGCCTGGGCCAAAATTCCGTTCCGTTCGCGGAAATTGTGATATTTTGGCATTTTCGCGTTCCGCGGAAAGCGCGAAAATGTCAAAATTTCCGCATTCCGCAGCTTAGCGATAATTTTTTTCTTGCTCGCGCTGTAAAACAATACATTCTCGCGCGCGCGCGATCGCCTTACCTGAATCCCTGCGTTCTCCGACAAGTTTTCTTGACCCGGTCGCGTTCTCCACGAGATGTTGGATTTTGGTAGCCATTTTGCGCTGTCTCGCGAGAGTTCGCGGCCGCATTAAAGTCATTTCTCACGCAATCACGTAATTTGTCGCGCGATCACGTCTTTCTTCTCGCGATCATGCACCGCGCGAGTATGAGAAGATTGAGATCTCGAACATGTCATTCTACATCGCGAGCCAGAGGATGAGGACGCGGGCACGTGATATCGAACGCGAACAGGAGAAAGAGACCGCGAACATGTCATATCCAACGCGACAGGGACAAAGAAGAGAACGCGATCATATTGTTTTCGACACGCCGGCGGAAGTAATGTGAAGCTCGAGAACTCAACAACGTAAAATTTACAATTTGGAGAGGAATATCGGCTCTAGCAGCATGAAACCATCTGCAAATACTGATTTTGGATGAAAAGAACTCCTTACATTCACATTTGGCTCTCCTTTTTTGTGCAAGGAGTCATTTTTTTACAAGGTGGAGAGAGGGAGGAAGTGACACAGAATCTCCAACTTCCTGTTCCTGTCCAGCAGGCTCCTCCCAGTGCTTTGTCCATCTCCTGCTCATTCTGCCATTGGATTTGGAGCTGGAAAGATCACTCTTTTTGTCTGCTGCATCATTGCAATTGGATTTCAGGATTTTTGGAATAGGATATTTTACAAGTAAGTGGTTGTTGTGTTTGATTGTGGGCATTGCAGTTGTTGTGTAACTACAATTTATTTTTGATAATTAATTAATTATCATCATTCCTTTTTTTTTATTTTTTTTAAAATTTTGTGGGTTGTAGTAGTAGGCCCGAGCTAGCCATGGGCATGGCCTCATGGGTGTGTGTGTGCATGATGAAGCAACAGTTCCTTTTGTTTTTTGAATATATTTCATTTTCAAGCACATTTAGGGCATGGATGGCATTGGATTGAGTGGGGAAGTGTGTTTTTTGGGGTGGCCTTGCTGATGTTGTTGGGCCTGGCCATGTGGCTGGTGGCCATTTTGAGGCCTAGGCCTGCAAGCTTGCCTGGCCTTGTCTGCCAACAGGCCTGCTTTCATCCACTGCTACCAGAGCAGGTAGCCACAGCTTTAGTAATCTACTGTTTTCTGTGTGCTCTGGTGAATTTAGACATCATTTAGGGCATGGATGGCATTGGATTGAGTTGGGGAAGTGTGTTTTTTGGGGTGGCCTTGCTGATGTTGTTGGGCCTGGCCATGTGGCTGGTGGCCATTTTGAGGCCTAGGCCTGCAAGCTTGCCTGGCCTTGTCTGCCAACAGGCCTGCTTTCATCCACTGCTACCAGTGCAGGTAGCCACAGCTTTAGTAATCTACTGTTTTCTGTTTGCTCTGTTGAATTTAGACATCATTTAGGGCATGGATGGCATTGGATTGAGTTGGGGAAGTGTGTTTTTTGGGGTGGCCTTGCCGATGTTGTTGGGCCTGGCCATGTGGCTGGTGGCCATTTGGAGGCCTAGGCCTGCAAGCTTGCCTGGCCTTGTCTGCCAACAGGCCTGCTTTCATCCACTGCTACCAGAGCAGGTAGCCACAGCTTTAGTAATCTACTGTTTTCTGTGTGCTCTGGTGAATTTAGACATCATTTAGGGCATGGATGGCATTGGATTGAGTTGGGGAACTGTGTTTTTTGGGGTGGCCTTGCTGATGTTGTTGGGCCTGGCCATGTGGCTGGTGGCCATTTTGAGGCCTAGGCCTGCAAGCTTGCCTGGCCTTGTCTGCCAACAGGCCTGCTTTCATCCACTGCTACCAGAGCAGGTAGCCACAGCTTTAGTAATCTACTGTTTTCTGTTTGCTCTGTTGAATTTAGACATCATTTAGGGCATGGATGGCATTGGATTGAGTTGGGGAAGTGTGTTTTTTGGGGTGGCCTTGCTGATGTTGTTGGGCCTGGCCATGTGGCTGGTGGCCATTTTGAGGCCTAGGCCTGCAAGCTTGCCTGGCCTTGTCTACCAACAGGCCTGCTTTCATCCACTGCTACCAGAGCAGGTAGCCACAGCTTTAGTAATCTACTGTTTTCTGTTTGCTCTGTTGAATTTAGACATCATTTAGGGCATGGATGGCATTGGATTGAGTTGGGGAAGTGTGTTTTTTGGGGTGGCCTTGCTGATGTTGTTGGGCCTGGCCATGTGGCTGGTGGCCATTTTGAGGCCTAGGCCTGCAAGCTTGCCTGGCCTTGTCTACCAACAGGCCTGCTTTCATCCACTGCTACCAGAGCAGGTAGCCACAGCTTTAGTAATCTACTGTTTTCTGTTTGCTCTGTTGAATTTAGACATCATTTAGGGCATGGATGGCATTGGATTGAGTTGGGGAAGTGTGTTTTTTGGGGTGGCCTTGCTGATGTTGTTGGGCCTGGCCATGTGGCTGGTGGCCATTTGGAGGCCTAGGCCTGCAAGCTTGCCTGGCCTTGTCTGCCAACAGGCCGGCTTTCATCCACTGCTACCAGAGCAGGTAGCCACAGCTTTAGTAATCTACTGTTTTCTGTTTGCTCTGTTGAATTTAGACATCATTTAGGGCATGGATGGCATTGGATTGAGTTGGGGAAGTGTGTTTTTTGGGGTGGCTTTGCTGATGTTGTTGGTCCTGGCCATGTGGCTGGTGGCCATTTTGAGGCCTAGGCCTGCAAGCTTGCCTGGCCTTGTCTGCCAACAGGCCTGCTTTCATCCACTGCTACCAGAGCAGGTAGCCACAGCTTTAGTAATCTACTGTTTTCTGTTTGCTCTGTTGAATTTAGACATCATTTAGGGCATGGATGGCATTGGATTGAGTTGGGGAAGTGTGTTTTTTGGGGTTGCCTTGCTGATGTTGTTGGGCCTGGCCATGTGGCTGGTGGCCATTTTGAGGCCTAGGCCTGCAAGCTTGCCTGGCCTTGTCTGCCAACAGGCCTGCTTTCATCCACTGCTACCAGAGCAGGTAGCCACAGCTTTAGTAATCTACTGTTTTCTGTGTGCTCTGGTGAATTTAGACATCATTTAGGGCATGGATGGCATTGGATTGAGTTGGGGAAGTGTGTTTTTTGGGGTGGCCTTGCTGATGTTGTTGGGCCTGGCCATGTGGCTGGTGGCCATTTTGAGGCCTAGGCCTACAAGCTTGCCTGGCCTTGTCTGCCAACAGGCCTGCTTTTTCATCCACTAAGATCAGAGCAGGTAGCCAGAGCTTTATTGATCAAGTGTTTTCTATGTGATCTGTTGAATTTTTAGACATCACCTTCCTGAGAGTGTAGTGTGTGGCTGTACACAGTACTAGTAGTATAACATAGCTCTAGTTAAAAAAAAGTCATAAATGGCTAGACTATCTTTTGTTTGCACTAGTACAGTACTAAGTAACAGAACCACAAAAACAAATGCAACATTTCACTGATGTTCTTCTCCTGTCTTCTTTGCTTTTAGGTGCACAAAAGACAGAGTAGGAGGTGTGATCGGCATCACCTGGCTACCAGTTGTACTGCCAGCCAGACAGAAGTCCTGCTGCGCATCACGCCCACGTGTGACCAGAACTTGTTGTGCATCTGCCTCCTGCCTGACATCGGAAGAAGATGGCCCCAAAGAAAGGTACCAGGTCCAGTACCAAGAAAGTTGCTGGTGAGAAGAAGGAACAGAAAAAGGAATTGCCATTAACCACGACTGGTGGTGTGCCGGCCAAGGTTTTTTTTGGCACCAAAGCGTTGTCCGGGAACCAAGCTGGGAGCAGCACAGCGGTCCAGCAACCCCACCAACCTAGGCCCAAGGGCTTTACTGTCGCAGAGGGAGCCAGTCTACTAACGGGCAGCGATGTTGAAGAAATGTCATTACCGCAAAGTAGTACACAATCAAGTTCAACGCAGGCGCAAACTCAGCAGATCAGTGTCAAGCCGCCGCAACCAGAACAGCAGCAGCCGCCGCAACCAGAACAGCAGCAGCCGCCGCAACCAGAACAGCAGCAGCCGCCGCAACCAGAACAGCAGCAGCCGCCGCAACCAGAACAGCAGCAGCCGCTGCAACCAGAACAGCAGCAGCCGCCGCAACCAGAACAGCAGCATCCGCCGCAACCAGAACAGCAGCAGCCGCCGCAACAGCCCACCATAGTAGTTGTTGCTCCTGACGTAGGGGCATTTCAGGAAATCGAGCTTCCTGCAGACAAAGTGGAGCGAAGTCAAACCACTGTTTCAGAAGATCAATTGTCTTCCAGACCACCAGCAAGGAAAAGGAGGCTTAGTCCATCATCTTCTTCTTCAAGCCCCGCTTCTGATGATCGTGATGACACTTGGGTCCCACCAGCTCGGTCTGAGAGTGAAGTACGCCACAAGACATTGCTTCTGAAAAGGAAGGTCCCAGAAAAACTTAGAGTTATGGAGGTAGATGTAGAAGAGGGGGGTGATGATGTTGATGAAGACGAGCCAGTCATCACGCACATTACTCCCGCCCCAAAGGGATTGGAGACCGACATTCTCACCCTATCCAGAAAGGCTGCTACTGAGCGGGATGTAGCACGGATCTCACCAACACAGGTTACACCACCACTACCTCCAGCTGCCATATTTTGCAAGGCCCGGCAGGGACCTACATCCAGCTCAACCATCTCAGTAGGAAGTGGTAGTAAAAGTCACAGTGGAGGTGGACAGGGTCACATATTTACAAGCACCCCCTCAAGTTCATCTGGTGTTGAAAGTGGCACATCCAGCAGTGCCAGAAAGTTCTCCTCCCCAGTTTGGGACTTCTTTTCTGTTAGCGCCAAGGAGGAGAACGTTGCTATATGCGCAATTTGTCGGCAAGGTGTTCGGCGTGGTAAGCTTGGTACAAACTATGGTACCGGAGGACAAGCAAGTCATCTAAAAATACACCACAATATCGTGTGGGAGGATCACCTACGTAAGTTAAAAGAAAGTAGGAAAAATAAACCCTTTGAAGTTGGTCAGGAATCAGGGAGCGATATTATTGTGGTGGCAGGTGAAGAACAGGGAGGCATTTCTAGCCCTGTCTCCAGTAGTGCAGTCACTGCAGTGGTAACGCCCACATCCTCCTCAGTAACATCAGAGTGGCACCGCAGTAAGAACCATACTCAGAGTGTGGGTGAGACACCAAGGCGACCGGCGGCGAGTACCTCAATGAGACAATCTGTGTCGTTGAGCCTTAGTGGGTTAATGAAAACAGCACCACTAAGGAAAGTAAGCCAGCCTACCATTGACAGCATGTTTAGGTTGGAGGGGCAGTTCCAACGCAACCACGCAACGGCACGATTGTACAATGCGAAGCTGGCTAAAATGTTAGCGCTGGACCTTCTTCCTTTTTCATTTGTGGAAGGGGTGGGTTTCCTTGAATTTGTGTCTGCCATCTGCCCGAAATGGAAAGTTCCAAGCCGGTCCTATTTCGGAAGAATTGCTGTTCCGGCACTACATCATGATGTGCTGGAATTGGTTGGTCACGGTTTGCAGCAGAGTGCTGTGCACAATATCCACCTGACAACAGACATGTGGACCAGTTGCCAAGCCACAGATTACATGTGCATCACTGCACACTGGATCTCTTTTGTGGGGGTTAGAGATCAACTATCTGCACGAGGTGTTGTTGACACAGCTGCGATTTTTGAAGGTACTCGGAAACATGCAACTGTAGCCATGTTCGCCATGGAGAAATCTCATACGGCTGAAAACATTTTAGAAGAGTTTCGCACCAAGGTTTTGGAATGGCTGCGGCCCAGAGGGCTTGGTATTGGTTTTGTTGCCACAGACAATGGCAGTAATGTACTTAAGGCCATGGAACTTGGTTCCTATTTCAGGGTTCCGTGTTTGTCACACTGCATAAACATTATAGTGCAAGACTTTCTGAAAAAAGAACCCATAGTAAGCAATTTACTGGCCATCTGCCGAAGAATATGCACTCATTTCAGCCATTCTTTTAAAGCTCGGAAGCAGCTGAGGATGATCCAACGTGACCGTAGGATGCCAGTCAAGGCACTCATCCAGGAGGTGGCAACACGTTGGAACTCAACGTATTACATGCTTGATCGTCTGTACGAACAGCACAGGTCACTCAATGATTATGTCTGGTACAGAAGCAGTGATGCTAGTGTTAAAGGCATGACCCTTCAGAGGGAGCAATGGACCCTAATTCAATGCCTGACTGAGATGCTGTCTCCTTTTGAGGTCTTCACACGTGAAGTCAGCAAGGAGGACTGTACAATGGGCCAAGCTATCCCATTGTTGCAAATGCTAGAGCATGAGCTGAATAATGTGTCTGAATCCTACAAAGGTGTAGAGGACAGAAGGCAAGCCCATGACTTGGTGGAGAGCTTATCCAGGCGCTTATCAGAAAATGTAAGGATACAAAATAAAATTTTGTCACAAGAACATTACATTTGTGCCACAATTCTGGATCCACGTGCAAAATTAGGACTATTCCTTTCTTTTTCCGACAATGATGTTGCCCGCTACAAAAGTTGTATAGCTGAAGCAGCCATCAAGTTTGAAAACGAAGGGCTGCTAATTAAAAGCCCGCCACATCAACCCACAACTAAGGGTGGGCGTAGTTCGCGAAGTAGCACTTCGCGAAGCTACGCAAAGTGAAGTTCGCACTACGCGAGCTACGCGTAGCACTTCGCGAACTGCGAAGTAACATGTTCGCACTGTGCAAGATGTTGTTTTCAATGATTGCACAGTGCGGACAAGCAACCGGCACTGTGCAATCATTGAAAATGGCATCTTGCACAGTGCGAGCTGTAGTTTTCTGCTGCTCGAGTAGATTTTTACTCGAGCTGCAGCTTTCTCAACGCGAACTGGTAGTTTCTCATCGCGAGCGGTCGCGAGCATACGCGACCCCTCGCAATGAGAAACCTGACCTTCTCGCGTTGGGAATCTCGCCGGGAGGTTTATTTTCCATGCTCGCGATCGAGAACAAGGAAAAAGTCTCGCCAGGATGTCATTTTGCTTGCTCGCGGTCGCCAACTTGACGTTGAGGACCGCCAGCGGGCAAAAAATGACCGCAGCACTACGCAACACTACGCTACGCGTGTTCGCACTGTGCTACGTGCAGTTCGCGTAGCGCGAAGTAGCGCGAACTTCGCAAACTACGCGAGCGTAGCGTAGTGCTTCGCCCAGGCCTACCCACAACAAGTACTGATACTGAAGCAGGCCATGCAGAATCAAGTGCAACTTCGTCGGCTGAGGGCAGTGCGGTTGGCTCACAATCGCAACACTCACCATCACCATCGACTACAAAAACAATCACTGGATCATTCGGCCGAGTACAATCATTATCAGATTGGTATGTAAAGATGGGCCTTAAGCACAGTGCTGATGCACAGAAAAAACAGCACAAAAGCTTACCAGCAGCAACCATGAACATTGAGCGGATGGTCCAGGCCTATCTGGACGACCCAACAGAGGTGTACGTTGATCACAACCCAGTGCATTATTGGTATAGGAAAAGGTCTGAATGGCCACAGCTCAGCAGGCTGGCGATAAGCTATCTGGCTTGCCCTGTCGCAAGTGTCTCTTCCGAACGTGTTTTCAGTGCTGCTGGTTCCATTGTAACCTTGAGAAGGACCAGTCTATCTCCCAAAAACGTGGAGAGGTTAACAATGATCAAAATGAATCAGCACTTCATACCACCGAATTACACAATGCATGAATCAACAGAGGAAGATGAGGACAGCGGCTCAGGTGACGGAAGTATTGTGTCAGATGATTACCTACTACTGGAAGATCCCCCAGAGTTTGAGGACGAGCTATACTTCCCTGACAATTAGGCTCGCACTTACTGTCTTCCTCCCTTTTTTCCCCCTTTGTTTGTGTCTGTCGTTCCGGTTATAAACTTGTGAATCGCAACAAATGCATTATCACCGTCTTCTACTCTTCTAATTTAAGATACAAGTTTCAGGTGTCTGCCATTTGACACTACAGTCCTCAGAATCCAGCTCCTCCGCTCGATCATACTGCATCTCCTGCTCAATTCCATTTCCCTCATGAATGATGATTGGATGATGGTAACAACAAATTCAAACTTTCCTCGTCCTTCCAAAACAAGTGGACCATGAATCTGATGACTTCTATAGCTATCCTCCTTCAGAGCCGAGAGAGACTGGCCATTAACTGAAAATAAGATGCAACAGGTAATGATTGATGCCATGCATTGGCCGCAGAATAGCAGACTGAATGATGTAGATTTTGTTGTGTGTGTTGCGCATGAATGAATTGATGTAATTGTGCACTGCCACTAATCAACATTCCACAGAACACACTAATTTTCCCCTTCTTGCAAACAAGAAATGTGTACTTCTCCTGCATCTTGGTGATACATTGCTTTTAATTCAATACAGGAAGGGGACTCACTCAATCTGCGCAATGCAAATGACTGTGACTTAACAGCACCGTCCATCATGATGATGGCGAAAGAGTCGGCCTGCAGCGTTAACGAGATGAGATGCAACAGGTAATGATTGATGCCATGCATTGGCCGCAGAATGGCAGACTGAATGATGTAGATTTTGTGGTGTGTGTTGCGCATGAATTGATGTAATTGTGCACTGCCACTAATCAACTTTCTACAGAACACACTAGTAATTACTAATTTTCCCCTTCTTGCAAACAAGAAATGTGTACTTCTCCTGCATCTTGGTGATACATTGCTTTTAATTCAATACAGGAAGGGGACTCACTCAATCTGCGCAATGCAAATGACTGTGACTTAACAGCACCGTCCATCATGATGATGGCGAAAGAGACGGCCTGCAGCGTTAACGAGATGAGATGCAACAGGTAATGATTGATGCCATGCATTGGCCGCAGAATGGCAGACTGAATGATGTAGATTTTGTGGTGTGTGTTGCGCATGAATTGATGTAATTGTGCACTGCCACTAATCAACTTTCTACAGAACACACTAGTAATTACTAATTTTCCCCTTCTTGCAAACAAGAAATGTGTACTTCTCCTGCATCTTGGTGATACATTGCTTTTAATTCAATACAGGAAGGGGACTCACTCAATCTGCGCAATGCAAATGACTGTGACTTAACAGCACCGTCCATCATGATGATGGCGAAAGAGACGGCCTGCAGCGTTAACGAGATGAGATGCAACAGGTAATGATTGATGCCATGCATTGGCCGCAGAATGGCAGACTGAATGATGTAGATTTTGTGGTGTGTGTTGCGCATGAATTGATGTAATTGTGCACTGCCACTAATCAACTTTCTACAGAACACGCTAGTAATTACTAATTTTACCCTTCTTGCAAACAAGAAATGTGTACTTCTCCTGCATCTTGGTGATACATTGCTTTTAATTCAATACAGGAAGGGGACTCACTCAATCTGCGCAATGCAAATGACTGTGACTTAACAGCACCGTCCATCATGATGATGGCGAAAGAGACGGCCTGCAGCGTTAACGAGATGAGATGCAACAGGTAATGATTGATGCCATGCATTGGCCGCAGAATGGCAGACTGAATGATGTAGATTTTGTGGTGTGTGTTGCGCATGAATTGATGTAATTGTGCACTGCCACTAATCAACTTTCTACAGAACACACTAGTAATTACTAATTTTCTCCTTCTTGCAGACAAGAAATGTGTACTTCTCCTGCATCTTGGTGATACATTGCTTTTAATTCAATACAGGAAGGGGACTCACTCAATCTGCGCAATGCAAATGACTGTGACTTAACAGCACCGTCCATCATGATGATGGCGAAAGAGACGGCCTGCAGCGTTAACGAGATGAGATGCAACAGGTAATGATTGATGCCATGCATTGGCCGCAGAATGGCAGACTGAATGATGTAGATTTTGTGGTGTGTGTTGCGCATGAATTGATGTAATTGTGCACTGCCACTAATCAACTTTCTACAGAACACACTAGTAATTACTAATTTTCCCCTTCTTGCAAACAAAAAATGTGTACTTCTCCTGCATCTTGGTGATACATTGCTTTTAATTCAATACAGGAAGGGGACTCACTCAATCTGCGCAATGCAAATGACTGTGACTTAACAGCACCGTCCATCATGATGATGGCGAAAGAGACGGCCCGTTAACTTAAGATGAGAAGGAACAGGTAATGAATGATGACAATTAATGGCATGCATTGGACACCTGACTCTGAGCTATTGGTCTTTGTGTTTGCGTTGTTCGCTGTGCACAAAGTGATGTCAAAGTGTACTAGTGGTAATCTATCTTTCTGTACACAATAAAGAATGACTCAAGTCAGTAATATTTATATTTCTACTCTTGTTGTGTTATAAAAATTACACTTGTACTGCAGGCCGATCTCCAGTCAGTCAGTAGAAGTATCAAAGCTGATGATGAAGTCAGGAGGATGTTTCATGAGTGGCATAAAACGGAAAAGCCTAAAGGTAAACACGTCAACAACAACCACAGCACACCCAAATGTCTGTGTAGAAGTTGAATAGAGTGTAGCGGTGGGATGACTGCAGTGCATTGATTTTACTAACTTTAACTGTAAAATGCTATGTTTGGAATGGATAATGTGCTTTGCGTTTGTCCAACTCTTTGAGAGAAAAAAAAAGGACTCTAAAGTGTTAACGTAGGATGTGCTAATGGTAAGCACTGTGGGCCTGATCTCTCCTGTTACTGTTGAAGGTCTATGCTGGAAACAGACTACAGTAGAGATGATGCATATGCATACATGCCACCTCGGAAAGTGTTCTTGTTGCACTACACCATCACTTGTGCATTTGTTTTCACTTTCTTTCTGAATATCCCCTTTGGTTTTCAATCTAAAATTACAGGCCGGGCCTTGTCCAAAACTTTGTAAAACATTACAATGCATATTAATTACCTTACCAATCAATCACCTTTTTATTCCAGCCGGGCAGTGGCGAGTGGCGAGGCGACACACCCAAGATTGATGGACGAGAGGAGCAAGAGGAATCCCGAGATGCAAAAAACCAGTCCACATTTTTGACCAGGATAAGACAGTAACAGTATCCACTTTTCACTTCTTTCAAATAATTTGATTAATATCTTGTATACATTCTTTACAACAGTGTGTTCTTGGAGTTGTTATTATCAATCATCATTACGTTTGCTCTGTGTTTACGATTCTTCACTACCAATATTTAAAATTTCTATTTGCTATCTGTTAAAGTATTAAGGCCGGAACAGAACAAGAAATAGAAGTGTATGTAATCCGGGTCTCCTCATCATGCATGCATTGCCTTTTTCTCCCTTAACATATGGAATGGATATGGTATGGTAGTCTTCAATGATTGTCGTTTGTTTGTCTATGTATGCATACTGTTTTTCTATGTCAAACCTTTCCCAAAATCCCCCTTCCCATCCAATCAACGGACCCTAACCCTCTTCCCCCGGGCTGTGTGACTTATTGTCGAGGTGTAACTAAATTAAATGTACACCAATACTTAATCACACACTTGCTGGGGCGGATGTGGTGAAAGCAACACTACTTCAATTTCAATGCAGAGCGATGATCTTCTTCTGCTTGCCCACCCATGAGTAGGATATTTCAGAGGTTATATTATTTACCAAAGGAACATATACCTCAGCATGAATTGCCGGCATTGATTGGATTTGTTTGTTGTCATTCCTCATATACAGCACTAACTGTTAGACTGTAGGCATAGTCAAGTCGACAAAACTATAGTTTGTAACTCTGTCTAGTAGGCTATCCTCATAATAACCAGCATTCAGTTTTTTTGTCAAATATTTGAGCATATAATTGTTGCTCGGTAAATTCTGTGATGTACTTCATTCAACTACTCCTCTAACAGTCTCTCAAAGGAGATTGACTATCTCCTTTTCTTTTTTTGGAAATGCTGCCACCCTGCCAGTGTATACTACTACTACTATACTACCACCACCACCACCCCAATCATGGCATGTATGAAAAAGGAAACCATCTTCACCATGCAGCCAGTGCTGTGCCACAGTTGGACATAAACATCAAGCACCGGTAAGAGAGAAGTTTGGGGGAGGCAGAATTAATAAGGGACATGTTGTCAATGATTTCAGTTTCAAACACCACTCCAAAGAATGCATAGTAGGACCAGTCAATGAGTGAGGTGTGTCGCATCTATCTGTTTGTGTCTTATACAGTCAGCAAATTATTGAAATCAAACACACGCTATGGGCGGCCATGCACCAGCAAGGAAACAGTGTGATGTAAAACAGTTACCCCACCTACAAAACATTAACAACATTGCATGTAACATAGAAAAATATATTTAATTGACCCTAACAAATAAACTAAACCCACAAAAGCTGACCCACCCACCTCCCTAACCCCAACGACTGTCCATAGAAGTAGAGAACGCCCAAACGAGTGAAGAACGAACAGGAATTAAAAAAGGGGCAGTGACAGGGACTAACTGGTGGGGCGGGACTGGAGGAGGACACGCATCTGGTCCTCTAAATGGGCGACGCGGCGTCTAAGGCCGCGGCAGTTGCAGCCACAGTGGGGGGGGCACCGGAGATGACACGGTGGCGGCGGGCAGCCGCCAGGTGGTGGCGCCGTACCGCTGGAGGGCGGTGGCTGGGGCCCGGGGCACTGGAGGAGGGTTCAATAGCTGCAGCAGTCTCCTCCTCCTCCTCGGCTAGGACCACCAGCCGCCGGTATTCCTGCTGGATTGCCTCCAGCTTTCGGCGCCGTGCCTTGGCGGCCAACTCCTTACGGTTGAGTTTCGGAGTTGCTGTGTATCAAAAAGAAAAAAACAAGACAATTGTAAAATATAGTCTTAATAAAACAGTAGGACAAGGTAATTATTTATACACATAGTGGCATGGTAGAGTAGCACTATAAAATAAAGCACAGTAGTACATAACATTTTAAATGTCGCCCGTCCTTCTTCCTTCCACCTGTCTTACACTTTTTAGTTGAACAGTGCACCAGGTGCTCTTCTCCATAAAACTTTCAAAGCGGAGTTGAAATCAGATAGATGAGGACATTGGTTACTCAATACTCCGGCTCCTAGTCCTATACCAATTAAAGGGAATGCTAGTCTTCTAGTTCACTCTTCAAACGTCCCCAAGAACTCATACTTACTTACGACATCGGATAGCGGGCGGACTTTGTCCGCCCGCCATCCGACTGCTAAAAAGGGTGGGGGTCCTGTGGGGACAATTAATTAGGATGATGCGCCTGGCACAGTGGCGGGCGCACCCTGTTTTTTTAAATTTAAATTCTGGTTGGCTTTGCTGAAAGCAATGCTAAAATGTTGTGCTGCTTTTCCAAGCACAACATGACGGGCCTCGCACGGAGCCTGTCACGTTTTGCTTTGAAAGTCGGGGGGGGGTACCATAGCATCGGTAGGTACCCTCCATGGGGGCCCCCAAGCATACTCTGCAATGTGTGCATGCCTTTCCGTGGCGGACGGCAATGCCTCCACGCAAAGGCATTCCAAAATGCAGATTATATGGCTGCCGGTGTGGTGAGAGAGACACCACCGCCATATTGAACCCTTTTCCGCCTGGACATGTCTGAATCTTTTCTACAGGGATGGCGGGAGGTTTGCCCCTGCGGTGATGGCAGTGAATTCCAGCCGGCCCGGCGGGTGCAATACGCCCACCATCCTAATGGGGCCCTAATTCACAACTGTACAGTATACATATACATACAGTACACCTTTGCAGTGAGTGTGCTGTCAAGTTCAACAATAGTTAAAGATTATGAATCTAACTTACCACCGCCTGCCACTGGTGCTGCCACTCCCCCTCCGTTGCTATCTGCAACTGCCGCATCCTCGCCCTCGGCGTCGCCTTCGCTGGCCCCAGCAATGGTGGTCGGTAGTGCGCCTAGAAAACATTACACATTTATTAGGCGACATATACACCTCCCCCCTATTGATCAGTAGCAAGGTTGAAAAATGAGTTAATACTAACATACATCACTAGTACAAATCAGGTAGTAGTAGAGTAGACACTAAGTTATATGATCATTGTAGCATTTGCTTGATTAGCCCTAGCCATGCACATGTGACGTTACCTTTACCTTGCAGCTTCTTAAGACACCTTTGAGCCCACATGACCTGCCACACACTGCTACTGTCTAGTCTACGCGCTGCGTACAAGCGGTCAACAAACATTAACAAGCCACTTTTTTAGGAAGAACTGGTGTACTACTGTTACTGTTAGTCCATATTGCTTATCCATAGATGCTACACTTTTTGGCACGGCTGAGAAATGCTTGCAAGTTGCAATATACTAACGCACACCATTTCTTTTTTCGCATTACAGACGCAAGATTCCCTTCTACGAACCAGAGCTTCTGAACGATGCACCAACTACCAGCACTAGGTTCTTCTGAGGTGAGGGGTCCCTTCACTCACATCTTCATTTATAAATGTATATAAACTAAATTGCTATGGGATGGTGGTGCTGCCTTCCACCACTGTGCAGTTATCATGATTTAATTCCCAAGTGTATAAGTGTAACAATGTATATTGTTTTAATGTTATTGATTTGCCGGTTGGTGCTGCTAAGAAAACAGTGTACAGACCTTCTCAAATTGAAATAAACATTTTAAACTTACATAGACTTCGTGGTATTTGGTGTGGAGTGGACTAACTTACACGAGTCAGCAAATTAAAGTAAGGGTGTGCATGTGAATTGCTTCCACGACAGAGGTTGGGTGTGTTATGTTCTGGGTTGTCTACTTGTTGGTTATCTTGGGGGGAGGGTTCCGAGACCTAATAGGTATGACAAGACAGTACTATAGTCAAGCAGTGGAATTGTGGTGGGTGCGGAATTTCTGATTGAGGTGTGCAAGGAAGGTCCAACCTACCATCACCAACATCCTATTTTCTGGTGCAAATGTATGTGCAAGATCCCTACAACAGTGGTATGTCCTATAGGGTATCATATCAAAATATTAAGAAATCTGGTAGGGCTGTTGTTGCTGTGAATTTTCAAAGCCTCAACATCAATAAGAGTAAAAGTAGTACAAGACAACGACCCAACGGATTGTACGAGCTACTGGTGAATATGAGTTTTATATTACAACCTTTCACAAAGAGTGGCACTGGCCAACTGGGCAAGACTAGCTACTACAGTACAGACAGACAGACTGATAGTATGTAGTAGTACTCAGTCATCATAGCGGAGGCAGGGATAAGCTTTTTGAAACGTACAGATCGAAGGATAATTGGTGGTAAAAAAATAGCATTTGGAAACACACTATAGTTCGGGAGAAATGGGGCAGTAAAAGTTATGGAATAAGAAATATTATTAAAAACAAGAAGACTTACTGGGGCCAGCAGAGGAGCCCTCAGCGGTGTCCTCCTGGTGGTGTTCCTGTCCCGCCGACTGTCCATTGTTGCTCGGTAAATTCTGTGATGTACTTCATTCAACTACTCCTCTAACAGTCTCTCAAAGGAGATTGACTATCTCCTTTTCTTTTTTTGGAAATGCTGCCACCCTGCCAGTGTATACTACTACTACTATACTACCACCACCACCACCCCAATCATGGCATGTATGAAAAAGGAAACCATCTTCACCATGCAGCCAGTGCTGTGCCACAGTTGGACATAAACATCAAGCACCGGTAAGAGAGAAGTTTGGGGGAGGCAGAATTAATAATGGACATGTTGTCAATGATTTCAGTTTCAAACACCACTCCAAAGAATGCATAGTAGGACCAGTCAATGAGTGAGGTGTGTCGCATCTATCTGTTTGTGTCTTATACAGTCAGCAAATTATTGAAATCAAACACACGCTATGGGCGGCCATGCACCAGCAAGGAAACAGTGTGATGTAAAACAGTTACCCCACCTACAAAACATTAACAACATTGCATGTAACATAGAAAAATATATTTAATTGACCCTAACAAATAAACTAAACCCACAAAAGCTGACCCACCCACCTCCCTAACCCCAACGACTGTCCATAGAAGTAGAGAACGCCCAAACGAGTGAAGAACGAACAGGAATTAAAAAAGGGGCAGTGACAGGGACTAACTGGTGGGGCGGGACTGGAGGAGGACACGCATCTGGTCCTCTAAATGGGCGACGCGGCGTCTAAGGCCGCGGCAGTTGCAGCCACGGTGGGGGGGGGCACCGGAGATGACACGGTGGCGGCGGGCAGCCGCCAGGTGGTGGCGCCGTACCGCTGGAGGGCGGTGGCTGGGGCCCGGGGCACTGGAGGAGGGTTCAATAGCTGCAGCAGTCTCCTCCTCCTCCTCGGCTAGGACCACCAGCCACCGGTATTCCTGCTGGATTGGCTCCAGCTTTCGGCGCCGTGCCTTGGCGGCCAACTCCTTACGGTTGAGTTTCGGAGTTGCTGTGTATCAAAAAGAAAAAAACAAGACAATTGTAAAATATAGTCTTAATAAAACAGTAGGACAAGGTAATTATTTATACACATAGTGGCATGGTAGAGTAGCACTATAAAATAAAGCACAGTAGTACATAACATTTTAAATGTTGCCCGTCCTTCTTCCTTCCACCTGTCTTACACTTTTTAGTTGAACAGTGCACCAGGTGCTCTTCTCCATAAAACTTTCAAAGCGGAGTTGAAATCAGATAGATGAGGACATTGGTTACTCAATACTCCGGCTCCTAGTCCTATACCAATTAAAGGGAATGCTAGTCTTCTAGTTCACTCTTCAAACGTCCCCAAGAACTCATACTTACTTACGACATCGGATAGCGGGCGGACTTTGTCCGCCCGCCATCCGACTGCTAAAAAGGGTGGGGGTCCTGTGGGGACAATTAATTAGGATGATGCGCCTGGCACAGTGGCGGGCGCACCCTGTTTTTTTAAATTTAAATTCTGGTTGGCTTTGCTGAAAGCAATGCTAAAATGTTGTGCTGCTTTTCCAAGCACAACATGACGGGCCTCGCACGGAGCCTGTCACGTTTTGCTTTGAAAGTCGGGGGGGGTACCATAGCATCGGTAGGTACCCTCCATGGGGGCCCCCAAGTATACTCTGCAATGTGTGCATGCCTTTCCGTGGCAGACGGCAATGCCTCCACGCAAAGGCATTCCAAAATGCAGATTATATGGCTGCCGGTGTGGTGAGAGAGACACCACCGCCATATTGAACCCTTTTCCGCCTGGACATGTCTGAATCTTTTCTACAGGGATGGCGGGAGGTTTGCCCCTGCGGTGATGGCAGTGAATTCCAGCCGGCCCGGCGGGTGCAATACGCCCACCATCCTAATGGGGCCCTAATTCACAACTGTACAGTATACATATACATACAGTACACCTTTGCAGTGAGTGTGCTGTCAAGTTCAACAATAGTTAAAGATTATGAATCTAACTTACCACCGCCTGCCACTGGTGCTGCCACTCCCCCTCCGTTGCTATCTGCAACTGCCGCATCCTCGCCCTCGGCGTCGCCTTCGCTGGCCCCAGCAATGGTGGTCGGTAGTGCGCCTAGAAAACATTACACATTTATTAGGCGACATATACACCTCCCCCCTATTGATCAGTAGCAAGGTTGAAAAATGAGTTAATACTAACATACATCACTAGTACAAATCAGGTAGTAGTAGAGTAGACACTAAGTTATATGATCATTGTAGCATTTGCTTGATTAGCCCTAGCCATGCACATGTGACGTTACCTTTACCTTGCAGCTTCTTAAGACACCTTTGAGCCCACATGACCTGCCACACACTGCTACTGTCTAGTCTACGCGCTGCGTACAAGCGGTCAACAAACATTAACAAGCCACTTTTTTAGGAAGAACTGGTGTACTACTGTTACTGTTAGTCCATATTGCTTATCCATAGATGCTACACTTTTTGGCACGGCTGAGAAATGCTTGCAAGTTGCAATATACTAACGCACACCATTTCTTTTTTCGCATTACAGACGCAAGATTCCCTTCTACGAACCAGAGCTTCTGAACGATGCACCAACTACCAGCACTAGGTTCTTCTGAGGTGAGGGGTCCCTTCACTCACATCTTCATTTATAAATGTATATAAACTAAATTGCTATGGGATGGTGGTGCTGCCTTCCACCACTGTGCAGTTATCATGATTTAATTCCCAACTTTATAAGTGTAACAATGTATATTGTTTTAATGTTATTGATTTGCCGGTTGGTGCTGCTAAGAAAACAGTGTACAGACCTTCTCAAATTGAAATAAACATTTTAAACTTACATAGACTTCGTGGTATTTGGTGTGGAGTGGACTAACTTACACGAGTCAGCAAATTAAAGTAAGGGTGTGCATGTGAATTGCTTCCACGACAGAGGTTGGGTGTGTTATGTTCTGGGTTGTCTACTTGTTGGTTATCTTGGGGGGAGGGTTCCGAGACCTAATAGGTATGACAAGACAGTACTATAGTCAAGCAGTGGAATTGTGGTGGGTGCGGAATTTCTGATTGAGGTGTGCAAGGAAGGTCCAACCTACCATCACCAACATCCTATTTTCTGGTGCAAATGTATGTGCAAGATCCCTACAACAGTGGTATGTCCTATAGGGTATCATATCAAAATATTAAGAAATCTGGTAGGGCTGTTGTTGCTGTGAATTTTCAAAGCCTCAACATCAATAAGAGTAAAAGTAGTACAAGACAACGACCCAACGGATTGTACGAGCTACTGGTGAATATGAGTTTTATATTACAACCTTTCACAAAGAGTGGCACTGGCCAACTGGGCAAGACTAGCTACTACAGTACAGACAGACAGACTGATAGTATGTAGTAGTACTCAGTCATCATAGCGGAGGCAGGGATAAGCTTTTTGAAACGTACAGATCGAAGGATAATTGGTGGTAAAAAAATAGCATTTGGAAACACACTATAGTTCGGGAGAAATGGGGCAGTAAAAGTTATGGAATAAGAAATATTATTAAAAACAAGAAGACTTACTGGGGCCAGCAGAGGAGCCCTCAGCGGTGTCCTCCTGGTGGTGTTCCTGTCCCGCCGACTGTCCATTGTTGCTCGGTAAATTCTGTGATGTACTTCATTCAACTACTCCTCTAACAGTCTCTCAAAGGAGATTGACTATCTCCTTTTCTTTTTTTGGAAATGCTGCCACCCTGCCAGTGTATACTACTACTACTATACTACCACCACCACCACCCCAATCATGGCATGTATGAAAAAGGAAACCATCTTCACCATGCAGCCAGTGCTGTGCCACAGTTGGACATAAACATCAAGCACCGGTAAGAGAGAAGTTTGGGGGAGGCAGAATTAATAATGGACATGTTGTCAATGATTTCAGTTTCAAACACCACTCCAAAGAATGCATAGTAGGACCAGTCAATGAGTGAGGTGTGTCGCATCTATCTGTTTGTGTCTTATACAGTCAGCAAATTATTGAAATCAAACACACGCTATGGGCGGCCATGCACCAGCAAGGAAACAGTGTGATGTAAAACAGTTACCCCACCTACAAAACATTAACAACATTGCATGTAACATAGAAAAATATATTTAATTGACCCTAACAAATAAACTAAACCCACAAAAGCTGACCCACCCACCTCCCTAACCCCAACGACTGTCCATAGAAGTAGAGAACGCCCAAACGAGTGAAGAACGAACAGGAATTAAAAAAGGGGCAGTGACAGGGACTAACTGGTGGGGCGGGACTGGAGGAGGACACGCATCTGGTCCTCTAAATGGGCGACGCGGCGTCTAAGGCCGCGGCAGTTGCAGCCACAGTGGGGGGGGCACCGGAGATGACACGGTGGCGGCCGGCAGCCGCCAGGCGGTGGCGCCGTACCGCTGGAGGGCGGTGGCTGGGGCCCGGGGCACTGGAGGAGGGTTCAATAGCTGCAGCAGTCTCCTCCTCGGCTAGGACCACCAGCCGCCGGTATTCCTGCTGGATTGCCTCCAGCTTCCGGCGCCGTGCCTTGGCGGCCAACTCCTTACGGTTGAGTTTCGGAGTTGCTGTGTATCAAAAAGAAAAAAACAAGACAATTGTAAAATATAGTCTTAATAAAACAGTAGGACAAGGTAATTATTTATACACATAGTGGCATGGTAGAGTAGCACTATAAAATAAAGCACAGTAGTACATAACATTTTAAATGTCGCCCGTCCTTCTTCCTTCCACCTGTCTTACACTTTTTAGTTGAACAGTGCACCAGGTGCTCTTCTCCATAAAACTTTCAAAGCGGAGTTGAAATCAGATAGATGAGGACATTGGTTACTCAATACTCTGGCTCCTAGTCCTATACCAATTAAAGGGAATTCTAGTCTTCTAGTTCACTCTTCAAACGTCCCCAAGAACTCATACTTACTTACGACATCGGATAGCGGGCGGACTTTGTCCGCCCGCCATCCGACTGCTAAAAAGGGTGGGGGTCCCGTGGGGACAATTAATTAGGATGATGCGCCCGGCACAGTGGCGGGCGCACCCTGTTTTTTTAAATTTAAATTCTGATTGGCTTTGCTGAAAGCAATGCTAAAATGTTGTGCTGCTTTTCCAAGCACAAAATGACGGGCCTCGCACGGAGCCTGTCACGTTTTGCTTTGAAAGTCGGGGGGGTACCATAGCATCGGTAGGTACCCTCCATGGGGGCCCCCAAGCATACTCTGCAATGTGTGCATGCCTTTCCGTGGCGGACGGCAATGCCTCCATGCAAAGGCATTCCAAAATGCAGATTATATGGCTGCTGGTGTGGTGAGAGAGACACCACCGCCATATTGAACCCTTTTCCGCCTGGACATGTCTGAATCTTTTCTACAGGGATGGCGGGAGGTTTGCCCCTGCGGTGACGGCAGTGAATTCCAGCCGGCCCGGCGGGGGCAATACGCCCACCATCCTAATGGGGCCCTAATTCACAACTGTACAGTATACATATACATACAGTACACCTTTGCAGTGAGTGTGCTGTCAAGTTCAACAATAGTTAAAGATTATGAATCTAACTTACCACCGCCTGCCACTGGTGCTGCCACTCCCCCTCCGTTGCTATCTGCAACTGCCGCATCCTCGCCCTCGGCGTCGCCTTCGCTGGCCCCAGCAATGGTGGTCGGTAGTGCGCCTAGAAAACATTACACATTTATTAGGCGACATATACACCTCCCCCCTATTGATCAGTAGCAAGGTTGAAAAATGAGTTAATACTAACATACATCACTAGTACAAATCAGGTAGTAGTAGAGTAGACACTAAGTTATATGATCATTGTAGCATTTGCTTGATTAGCCCTAGCCATGCACATGTGACGTTACCTTTACCTTGCAGCTTCTTAAGACACCTTTGAGCCCACATGACCTGCCACACACTGCTACTGTCTAGTCTACGCGCTGCGTACAAGCGGTCAACAAACATTAACAAGCCACTTTTTTAGGAAGAACTGGTGTACTACTGTTACTGTTAGTCCATATTGCTTATCCATAGATGCTACACTTTTTGGCACGGCTGAGAAATGCTTGCAAGTTGCAATATACTAACGCACACCATTTCTTTTTTCGCATTACAGACGCAAGATTCCCTTCTACGAACCAGAGCTTCTGAACGATGCACCAACTACCAGTACTAGGTTCTTCTGAGGTGAGGGGTCCCTTCACTCACATCTTCATTTATAAATGTGTATAAACTAAATTGCTATGGGATGGTGGTGCTGCCTTCCACCACTGTGCAGTTATCATGATTTAATTCCCAAGTGTATAAGTGTAACAATGTATATTGTTTTAATGTTATTGATTTGCCGGTTGGTGCTGCTAAGAAAACAGTGTACAGACCTTCTCAAATTGAAATAAACATTTTAAACTTACATAGACTTCGTGGTATTTGGTGTGGAGTGGACTAACTTACACGAGTCAGCAAATTAAAGTAAGGGTGTGCATGTGAATTGCTTCCACGACAGAGGTTGGGTGTGTTATGTTCTGGGTTGTCTACTTGTTGGTTATCTTGGGGGGAGGGTTCCGAGACCTAATAGGTATGACAAGACAGTACTAAAGTCAAGCAGTGGAATTGTGGTGGGTGCGGAATTTCTGATTGAGGTGTGCAAGGAAGGTCCAACCTACCATCACCAACATCCTATTTTCTGGTGCAAATGTATGTGCAAGATCCCTACAACAGTGGTATGTCCTATAGGGTATCATATCAAAATATTAAGAAATCTGGTAGGGCTGTTGTTGCTGTGAATTTTCAAAGCCTCAACATCAATAAGAGTAAAAGTAGTACAAGACAACGACCCAACGGATTGTACGAGCTACTGGTGAATGTGAGTTTTATATTACAACCTTTCACAAAGAGTGGCACTGGCCAACTGGGCAAGACTAGCTACTACAGTACAGACAGACAGACTGATAGTATGTAGTAGTACTCAGTCATCATAGCGGAGGCAGGGATAAGCTTTTTGAAACCGTACAGATCGAAGGATAATTGGTGGTAAAAAAATAGCATTTGGAAACACACTATAGTTCGGGAGAAATGGGGCAGTAAAAGTTATGGAATAAGAAATATTATTAAAAACAAGAAGACTTACTGGGGCCAGCAGAGGAGCCCTCAGCGGTGTCCTCCTGGTGGTGTTCCTGTCCCGCCGACTGTCCAGTCCCTGTCGGTCTGCCCCTGGGTGCCGATGGACAGGAGAGATATAAGAATTAAGAAAGAGACAAACATTGATGGATGGTGTCAAACAAATACAATATTTTTCAACAACGGTCAAAAAACACTTATGTAAACAACAATTGCAATAACTACATTGACCGATCTCATCTGGTCAACATGTAATATCGTGGGATTCGCAGTTCGACTACTTAAGTTACTATTTATCAACAGTAATCCATTCTTCCATTCTGATTCCAGAAAACTAAGTTAAAAGTAAGCCTAAGTATTAGTACAACGTACCACCCAACCTAGCCCACCTATTCCAGGCATGCCAATTGTACATTAAGTATGCATTTCCACTGTATTCCTCAACAATGTGTATGATCCAATCATGGAGGACACATGAACATGACTACATTTTTTGTATACACCAAATTTTGGTTTGATTGATGCTGATCTGCTACTGCTAAGTAACTGCAAAGCCTACCTCCACTCATTGAACAAACTAGAAAAGGTTCTAAAGACTGCCGTACTAGCAGCACGTCACGTAACTGAGTGAGGGGGGCATCACGCATACCACTAACCAATTAGAAGCTCATACAAAGTGCCTAAACCTAAGTATCAATCCGCCCCTATCTATTAGTGACAGGACAAAGTAAGGAGTGGACGTGAGTCACTGTAGCATTACGTAACTTAATTTCTCTAAAATAAACTCGTAAAGAATCACGCTAAGCAAGCGCAAACGCAAAGCTGCAAACAAGTAAGATTAGTAGTAGCACAGAAGAGCACCTGTGTCATAATCACAGAAGACTTTTAAACGTTATTAACCTGGAATGTATTGTAAGCAGCAACATTCTAGCTGGTTGGAAGGAAAAAAAGATATTCGCAATATATAACATAGAGCAGAAGAACAGACACAAAGTTGTAATAATTAAATAGGTACTCACCAAGCCCCGGGACCTCCACTCCTAGCAGGTCCAGCAGGTCCTGCTCACGGTCCAGGATGTCGGACCACCGGTGCGTCAGCTGTGCCTGGGTGCGCCGGACCCCAGAGATGCGCGACACTGCCCGGGGCACCTTCCCCACCGCTGCCGACGCTCCCGGAGGCCGTACCCGGACCCAGGCCTGCCACCTGCTGCCAGGGTTGAGGGGAGGTGGCGCTGCACAAAGAAAATTAGTGCAGCCAACTCCGCCTCCCCAAATAAGGCCCGTGCCTGCACCCCTTGTGGGCGCCGCCTTCCGCAAGGAAGGCGGTCGCGCCTCTGGCTGCGCCGGCGAACAGCCCTGCCCTTGGACATGGTTCTGGGGACGGGGCGGGAAAGAAAAGGTAAAATAAATAAAGGAGTAAAGGAAATAAATAGCGGGCAATACAAAGAGAAAAAGTAGCTATAAAACAAAAAAAAAGTAGACAAAAACCAAAAATATAGAAGCAGGAAAATAGTTAGAGAAATAATAAGTAATAAAGATCCAAAAAAAGTGGCTATAAACAAAGGATTGAAAAGATTTAGGGAGGATTGAAAATCAGGCCCCAGAACCATGCAATAGAGTGGAAAACAAGATGGCCGCGCCCATTGCGACCACGTGCGCAAGTTCGCGCGATATTTTCTCCCCGAGCAAGCAAAAAGCAACGCGATCAAGTAAAAGCGGTCGCGAACAGGAAATATCGACCGCGAACATGCATTGCGCGACCCGGAACAGGAAGTAAACATCGCGAGAGGGCGGGACGAGTGAAAACAAGATGGCCGCGCCCGTGAGCAACCGCATGGGTAAGTTGGCGACCCGCGATCACTCAAAAAATACCGCGAACAGGCGGCAAAAAACTTCCGCGTCTTCGCGATATTTCCGGCGTGTTTGCGGAGATTTTCTGCATTTTCGCGATAATTTGCGGAAGTTAATTCCGCAAATTCCGCCCACCCCTAGGTAGGTGTCTGACTTACCACCGTCGGCGTTAGTTCCTGATCCGGTCATAGATGTAGAGTACTGGTATGACCTGCGCGATGGGATTCATGATGTGTTTGTGTTGTACACGCTGCTTGTTACTCCGTCTCTCACCCGTTGCAAGCTGGTCCATCTCGTAGCTGTGTATTGAGTTGTGGCGCGAATCGTAGCTGATATGCTTGGAGAGCTGTCCGACCCGGTTTCGGAATCGACCCCTTAGTAGGAACACCATTAACTAGAATAACTAGTGGTTCACTTTCTACATTCTCTACACCAATAGTTTCAATAATATTTTTTAAATCTAGGGGTAAATATACAACTCCTCTTTGTAAATCTGAAGGAGGCAATTTACCTGTTTTAGGCTCCATACGAACAATAGCTTGAAATGGGTGCACACACATTGAATCAGAATAGACTCATATGTATTTAAATCTATCAGTTCTGGAGGGATAGTTACCAACTCTAGATTATTATGGACAGCTCTAGCGGGCATTTTATTCTCATCTAATTTGTTATAACAATATTTGCAAATACGCTGGTCAGAACCCAAATCAACACAAATCTCTACCAACAAATAAGTTGCCAATTCCTTCCACTTATCATTATTTTCTCTTTCACTTTTTAAATACAGATCAACAGTCCTAGTCTGATTTTTATAGTGAATTTGCCGGCAACAAATACAAGAATAATTTAGCCTTTCACCTGAAATCAACTTAAACTTTGTAATTTGTTCTTCAAAATTTTTTGTAGTATTATGTTGCGCATTCTCCTCATTATTTTCCTCGATTAATGTGTCAGTTTCTGCACTCTCTTGTCCAGGAGCAAAGTAACAAAACTCAATTTCATCACAAACCTTCTTCACATCTGATACTGACCCATGCAAATGAGCACTGTTCAACTCATTTATCATTAATGCTGGACTTTTTGCGTAATACAATCATCTGACTAACTTCTGCATTTGTGAATGATGTACTGCTAACATCCTGAAATGATGAAAAACACTTTGACATACTTTTCTAGAAAGACAAGCTAGAGAATGACCTTGCAAACCAGTATTTTTTCTCACTCTGCAAGGATCTAGTCCTTGCAACATCTTAATCTTTTGTTTACCACTTTATTTTACTATACTCTCATAAGAAATTGCGTAAAATATCAATAGATTCCTGTCGTATACTACAAATACTACTGCAATTCCAAGTGTAATCTGGGGCTTTAGGATGTCTCCCTAGAACTTCATCAGTTATCACTTGTTCTGCATTTCTGGAAACCATGTTCTCTTTGTCAATTGGACAACCATTTCTAACCTCATAAGCTTGACCACTGGTATTAACTGCATGCAAAAAATTATTGGTCTGAATATAACTCTCTTCGTTAAAGAAAGGCTCTGAACTTGAACTGTTTCCATTCACCCCCAAAAATATCACAAAAATTAGTTCTGTTAATTACTCTTTTCTTCTTACTTTTGGCCTTCATAAAATGGATTGGTTTATCTAGTGATCGAATTCTGTTTAAAACTAAAATGAAGAATTTCCTTTTTAATTCAAAAGGCTTTTGAACAATGGATTCAATATGTTTCTTCTTTTTATAAAATAGTGCTGTTTTTAAATATTTTTTCACATCTTTTAGCAAGTTAAAACCAACTCTATTATAAAAAAAAAAATTCTGATTTCTTTATACTGATTTTGCCTTCTTTTACCATACATTGTGTCTTTTGAACATAATTTTCCATTTTTTCATTTGTTTTTATTCATATTCTTTTTTCTTGTCGAAGCATTCTTTCTACTTTGCACAATCCGCACACTGTTTCTAGGCTTTGAAAGTTTTTTAATGAATTATTTCGTTGTCTTACCGGGAGACTTTTTCTTTTTACACACATGATGTTGGTCATCCAATACTTGTTGGATTTTCTTCAAATAATTGTCCTTTTTCTGTCCTTTTCTCTTTCTTGATTTTTCAGGCATGATAAGTTTATTTTAATGATGATAAACAATATCTGTAAAAAATAAATATAAATAAATGCATTTTAATAAATTTATGAAAATTATACTTTTCTATTACTATACAAACACATTGTATATAAAAACCATTTAACCACTTTCTTTTGTAATCACGAATTGAAATTGTAATTGAAGGTGTAAAGATATGTGTATAGGTGGTTAGAGGTGTGCATGTGTAATGGACAAGTGTTTGTACCAGTGTTTCTGTTAAGCCCTGGGACATTGTATGAGTACTTAGGTACTGACTGAATAATTAGAGTACTGCAAGGAGAGTGCCTCGGTGAATGTATAAGTGTTAGGATTTTGGTGCAGTGTTTGTATTAGTACATGGTGCTGGATTGCTGACTGGAGGAGTGCATAGGAAATGACAGGGTGTTTGCTGCAGGGTATAGGTACTGCTTGAGTAATTGAAGATGTGAAACACAAGTGTGTAGGTGGTTAAACAAGTACATGCGTAGTGGACAGGAGTTTGTACAAGCGCATGTTTTAAGGCCTAGCTCGCTGTATGAGTAGAAGGGTAACAAAACAATGATTAGAGTACTACAAGGAGAGTGCCTGGGTGAATTTATAAGCGGTTGGGTTTTGGCACAGTGAATGGATTAGTACATGGTGCTGTATGGGTCACTAGAGGAGTGCAAAGGGAGTGGCAGGGTGTTTGCTGGAGTTTATGGACACTGACTGGGGAATTGAAGGTGTGAAAGACAAATGTGTAGGTGGTTAGAGGACTGCATGCATAGTGGATAGGTGTTTAAAGCAGTCTATGTGCTAAGGCCTGAGTCACTGCATGAGTACTTGAGTACTGACTGAATGATTAGAATACTGTAAGGAAACTGCCTGGGTGAATTTATAAGTGATTGGGTTTTGGCGCAGTGAATGGATTAGTACATGGTGCTGAATTGGTCACTAGAGCAGTGCAAAGGGAGTGGCAGGGTTTTACCTGGATTCTATGGACACTGACTGGGGAATTGAAGGTGTGAAAGACAAATGTGTAGGTGGTTAGAGATCTGCATGCATAGTGGATAGGCGTTTGAAGCAGTCTATGTGCTAAGGCCTGAGGCACTGCATGGGTACTTGAGTACTGACTGAATGATTAGAATACTGCAAGGAAACTGCCTGGGTGAATTTATAAGTGATTGGGTTTTCACGCAGTGAATGGATTAGTACATGGTGCTAAATGGGTCACTTGAGGAATGCAAGGGGAGTCACAGGGTATTTGCTGGACTCTATGGACACTGACTGGGGAATTGAAGGTGTGAAAGACAAATGTGTAGGTGGATAGAGGACTGCATGCATAGTGGATAGGCGTTTGAAGCTGTCTATGTGCTAAGGCCTGGGTCCCTGCATGAGTACTTGGGTACTGACTGAATGATTAGAGTACTGCAAGGAGAGTGAATGGGTGAATTTATAAGCGGTTGGGTTTTGCCGCAGTAAATGGATTAGTACATGGTGCTGAATGGGTCACTAGAGGAGTGCAAAGGGAGTGACAGGGTGTTTGCTGGAGTCTATGGACACTGACTGGAGAATTGAAGATGTGAAAGACAAATGTGTAGGTGGTTAGAGGACTGCATGCATAGTGGATAGGGGTTTGAAGCACTCCATGTGCTAAGGCCTGGCTCACTGCATTAGTACTTGGGCACTGACTGAATGATTAGAGTACTGCAAGGAGAGTGCCTGGGTGAATTTATAAGCGGTTGGGTTTTGGCGCAGTGAATGGATTAGTACATGGTCCTGAATGGGTCACTAGAGGAATGCAAGGGGAGTGACAGGGTATTTGCTTGAGTCTATGGACACTGACTGGGGAATTGAAGGTGTGAAAGACAAATGTGTAGGTGGTTAAAGGACTGCATGCATAGTGGATAGGTGTTTGAAGCAGTCTATGTGCTAAGGCCTGGGTCACTGCATGAGTACTTGGGTACTGACTGAATGATTAGAATACGGCAAGGAAATTGTCTGGGTGAATTTATAAGTGTTTGGGTTTTGGCGCAGTGAATGTATTAGTACATGGTGCTGAATTGGTCACTAGAGCAGTGCAAAGGGAGTGGCAGGGTGTTACCTGGATTCTATGGACACTGACTGGGGAATTGAAGGTGTGAAAAACAAATGTGTAGGTGGTTAGAGGACAGCATGAATAGTGGATAGGTGTTTGAAGCAGTCTATGTGCTAAGACCTGAGTCACTGCATGAGTACTTGGGTACTGACTGAATGATTAGAGTACGGCAAGGAGAATCACTGGGTGAATTTATAAGTGGTTGCGTTTTGGCACAATGAATGGATTACTACATGGTGCTGAATGGCTCACTAGAGGAGCACAAGGGCAGTAGATTTTTAAGCAGTTATATGTCAGGAAAGAGATGAAATAACCACATGCTACTGTCACAATGGTTGCAGAAGTGGACACAGACTCACAGTGTGATTCTAGACAAGCAATACTATTCCCTGAACTTTAGCAGGAGAAACTCACTAGTCTGGAAGGGGTAAGGTGACTGTATACATTCTACACATTTCAGTACTGCACTCTAGTGTGAATGCCTGACTCATTCAACGAATGCATAAGCAATAACTGGGTTCAAACACTACTGAAATTTGACAACAGGACAGCTTTTTAAGCACTTATTTGTCTGCAAAGACATGAAGTAACCACATGCTTCTGCCACAATGGTTGCACAAGTACACACAGACTCACAGTGTGATTCTAGACAAGCAACCCTATTCCCTGGACTTTAGCAGGAGAAACATAGTACTCTAAACAAAGGCACCACATAAAACACCTCACAAATGAATAACTTACCTTTCAAATTGATTTGTAGATTAAGAAGTATCTGAATCTCACACACTCAGTCAGGATTTTCTTTCTCACACTCTGCAAGGTTGAACCAGTATTGGCAACCGTTCCCTCAAATTTTTCAACACATATAAACATAAGCAACAAATGGCATTGCTTTCCAGTGTTTTTCAAATTGAAAAACCATTTTCCATTGGTCACATAGAATAATACTTCTCAACTGACACCTTCACCCCTTGTCCTTAATATCAGTTTCCATAGCAACAGGTCATGCAACATTCAACTTAGCTGCCAGGTCACAAGTTCACCCCACAATGTTGCAAATGACAATAGCAGGTGTGGTTGGCTTTGCAAAGTTTGACCTTATCATTTATGCTGTACCTTTCCAGCATATGTTAATAACCAATAAGAAACATACTTTGAAAACAAAGTAAAATGCACCCTATATTTGAATGTAGAGTGTTCTTAAACAGCCAATCAAATCTCTCCTTTCTTAAAAACAGCATCTTGTCCACCATTTTAAGATAGATTTTATTCTTCCACCTGCCTACCTCAGCTGCAGACATCTTCTGATTACCTACAGAAATCCCTTCAAGATGCTTTCTGTGTGGATTATTGGACACAGCTATGTTTTCTGGTGCAAATGGTATGCTGAAAGCAGAGGTATTGACAAAGACCTAGCTTTGCAAAATGTAGACATTAAATGGATTGGACAGAGAGGATTAAAGTGCACCAATTGATGCCATTGGTTAAATCCTTTTTGCATCTCCAAAACCCTGACCTCATTATTGTGCACTGTGGTGGCAATGACCTAGGCAGTTTGACTGGGGTAGGTCTGGAAATGCTTATAAAGGACACCTTTGCAGAATAGATGTTACTTATCCCCCAAACTTCCTTTGTCTATTCTAACATATGCCAAAGACAGAAATGGAACTGGTCCAATCAATTTTGTCCACAGATTGAGAAAGCTAGAAAACATGTTAATAAAGCTTTTTCTGCATATCTCAGAGATTATAGAATGGGTTCCATTTATAACAACAATCTGCGTTTTAATATGGACAGCATCTATAGGAGAGATGGTGTACATTTTACAGATGAGGGTAACAGAGTCTTCCTCAACAACTTTAGACTCTGCATCGTTACTTACTTGTAGGTACCAAATTATTCCCAATAAACTCAAGGGCTCTTTTTAGAGCCACCCAAGATCTTAACACATAAGCTTGATGTATATTTTAAAAATAAAACTTTTTTTTGCTTGGGGTCGCGCACCCAGCTCGTTGTGGAGTCGCGCACCCAATGCGTTCACACCAGGGGACCTTGCTGGGTGCGTGACTCCTAATTTTACCGGATTTTTTTTTTTTTGCTTCTATCCCTAATTTATATTCTCCCCGGGGACCCCATCCCCCGGAGCCTATATAGAACGTTGGGGACTGTGGGGGGAGCCCCAATGCCCCCACGGTCCCGCCGGCTCCCCGTGTCCTTCGGGAGCTGGCATTGCTTTTCCACATGGGGAGCTGCAAACATGCAGCTCCCCATGTGGAAAAGCAATCGGGTTTTGATTTTGAAAGAGAGAACAGGTTTCCCTGCTCTCTCTTTCAACATCCAACCCAAGTTTGCTATGGCAGGGCGGGAGCCACTAGGCTCCCGCCTTGCCATAGCAAACAGCAGTGTCTCGGGGTTGGGCCCCCCGAGACACTGCAGGAGCCGGCCCTGGGGGATGGTGGTCCCCAGGGCCCTCGAGGGCTCCAGGAGGGGGGCTACGCTCCCACAATATACAAAGCCCCAGGGGGTGGTAGTCCCCGGGTCTTGGGGGGGCGTCTCAGCCCCCCCACCCATTTATTTGTTATGCCCCGGGGTGGCGGTCCTCGGGGCTGGGGGAATTGTGACCCCCATATTTTTCAAAAGCCCCAGGGGATGGCGGTACCTGGGGCTGGGGGGCCCTTTTGGGCCCCCATTATAATAAAAACATTGCCCCTGGGATTTGGCCCACTGGAGGCTAATTAATAATGAAGCACGGGAGCCCTGCGCGGATTTTGCCACTTTTTAAAAAAGTATAATTTTTTTTTGGCCCTGGGGGGTCCTTGTTGGACTCCCTAAGCAGGCCTAGGCGGCCAGGGTGTTTCTACCCTGCCCCCTTTTAATGTTTTGCGCACTTGTTGCACTGGTTTCTTGTGCCTCGGTTCTACCGAGGCACAAAATGGCTGCCAACACTTCCTGGTTTGGAGTGTTGACAGCCAATTATCATGCAGCTCGTGATCAGGAGGGTGCGCACAGGGTGCACGCAGGGTGCGCGGATCCACCGTGCCAATAGATATAAATGTGTTTTTACTTTTGATTTTCTCAGCAACTGCTGAACAGATTTACACCATTTAACAAAAAGGCACCTTTCGGAACCAAGGACTACCTCTTTGCCAAATTTGGTGTAATTCCTTTCAGCAGTTCGGGCTGTAGCCGCAGCTAAAGTTTCCTATGGAAAATTGCATGGGGAAAACAAGTTATGGGACCCCCCTTTTTTCTCGGCCCCCGCTTGACGAATCACCCCGAAACTTTCAGGATAGGAGCGGACCGGAGGGCTCCACAAGGTTTTGAAAAGATATTGTAAATAGAATGTTGCGGATTTCCTATGGAAAATAGGTCCTAACTATAACTACCTACTGGCGACCGCCAGTAGGTAATATATATATATATATATATATATATATATATATATATAGATAGATAGATAGATATATATATATATGTTGCAAGATTCGTCACCAGCTTCCACGTCGCTTCGGAAAAGACGAACACAGACCCAGATGTCAGTGCAAGAATATTCTATTTATTATCACCCAGCACTGCCGCCATTACGCGTTTTGGCCTGCAAAGAGGCCTTGATCACATGATCATATATATATATATATATATATATATATAGATATATATAGATATATATATATATACCATAAGTTTCAGGCACGTTATAGTTAGAAATGAGCATTTAAAAACCTTAGAAATTCACTGAAATTACCATAGGTTTCAGGGGCGTTATAGTTAGTTGGACATTTCACTCGTACAAAACCATAGAAATTCCCCCGTTATAGTTAGTTCAGCTAACTATATCTCGCGCCCCCGCAATGCACTGCTGATGACGTCACATATTACATCACTCATGACATGGTCAGTGACATCACTCATGAATCACTGATGACATCTCAAATGACATCACTGATGACATCACTGAGAACATCCAGTGAATGTGTGTTTTGGTGAAATTTAAATATGTTTTATATGTGTATATGTTGAGGTCGATGGAAAAATAAGTGGGTATATAAGTGTCTAAATGGATGATTTTGTTTGTGTGAAATTGATTCTATAACTGACTGATTAAGTGTATCTTAGTGAATACATGGGTTAGTGGGTAATCTTTAAATGTGTAAATATCTGTATCAGTCTCTCACTTTGTGTATAAGTGGCAGCATGGGTTGGTGAGTAGCTACATGAGTGTCTATATGGGTTATTAGTTGGTTTTTGAGTATCAGTATGAGTGTCTGAATGTCGGGGTGGTTTGTTGGGGGTGTTACTTTGTGCATAGATGCATGAATGAGTGAGTCACTGTTTGTATGTGTTGAAGACAGCATGTGTGCAGGACTGTATGGGTGAATGAGTGTGCGTATGGGTGTGTTGGTGAGTGAATGACTGTCTCAGTAGTGTCTATGAGTAACTACATATGTTTTAAACTGGTATATGTGAGCATTGGTGTATGTAAGTGAGTATATGTGAGAGTGAGAGATTGGAAGAGTACCTGTATAAATGAGTATGTGTTTCTATAAGTGATTGTTTAAGAGAGTAAGTATGTGTTAGTTTCTGTAGAAGTAAGTGTGGTGGTGTGTGTATAACTGTATAGGCAAGTAAATGGATGTTTGATACTTTCTTTGCATGTGTGACTATGTGTGTGAGTAACTCTATGGATGAGTGTCGGAGTGTAGTGTATTTATAGGTGTATGAGTACATATGATGAGTGAGTGCATGTATGAGTGACTGTATAGGACTTTTGGTGAATGAGTGGATGTGTGTATAGATCTTGGAATTAGTGAATGGGTATGTTGTAACTGGTATTGGTGTGTCCATTGTTTTGAAAATGGTATTTTGTGTTTTAGAGTGTGTGAATCAAAGGTTATATTAGGGTGAGAGGAGGTCTGCCACTCAATCACAAGAATGATGTCATCAGTGATGTCATCAGCGATGTCATTTGAGATGTCATCAGTGATGTCATGAGTGATGAGTGCATTGCGGGGGGCACGAGTTATAGTTGGCTGAACTAAATAAAACAGGGGAATTTCTATGGTTTTGCGAGTGAAATGTCCAACTAACTATACTGCCCCTGAAACCTATCGTTTTTTCAGTGAATTTCTAAGGTTTTTTAAATGCTAATTTCTAACTATAACGTACCTGAAACCTATGGGCCCAATTCACAGAACTAACTTAAGACAAAATTCTAAACTTACTACCATTTTGGTATTCACAGAAGGCACTTACTCATTTTGGTATTTACAGAAGGCACTTACTCATTTTGGTATTCACAGAAGTTAGGAGTCCTAACTTTAGGACTCCTAAATGCCTTCTGTGAATACCGAAAGTCTTAAAGTTAGGATTTTTGTCAGTTTAAGAGTAGTAAAGTTAGGAGTCCTAACTTTACTACCCCTAAACTGAGAAAAATCCTAACTTTAAGACTTTCGGTATGCACAGAAGGCATTTAGGAGTCCTAAAGTTAGGAGTCCTATCTTTACTACTCCTAAACTGAGAAACATCCTAACTTTAAGACTTTCGGTATTCACAGAAGGCATTTAGGTGTCCTAAAGTTAGGAGTCCTAACTTTGCTACTCCTAAACTGAGAAAAATCCAAACTTTAAGACTTTTGGTATTCACAGAAGGCATTTAGGAGTCCTAAAGTTAGGAGTCCTAACTTCTGTGAATACCAAAATGAGTAAGTGCCTTCTGTGAATACCAAAATGAGTAAGTGCCTTCTGTGAATACCAAAATGGTAGTAAGTTTAGGATTTTGTCTTAAGTTAGTTCTGTGAATCGGGCCCTATGTTGTTTTCAGTCAATTTCAAAGGTTTTTTAAATGCTAATTTCTAACTATAACGTGCTTATAGCCTATGGTTTTTTAAGTGAATTTCAAAGGGTTTTTAAATGCTAGTTTCTAACTATGCCTAAAGAGGTAGGACGTGAAGAATGAAGAAAAAACGCACATAAAGAAGCAAAAGAAATGCAAAAAGAAGCAACAGAAGTCCACAAAGACGAAGAAAAGTGCAGGAAGAAGCAAGACATGTGCAGAAAGAACCAACAGAGGAGCAGAAAGAGGCCTTGTTGCAAAATCATCCTGTGCTCACAACTTTTTCTGACTGGTACTGGTGGTAACTGACTCTGACTAACCAGGCCTAGAGCCAGTGCTATGCTAAAAGACACTTAGAATACAGTGAAAACACCTTCATACCCTAGGGAACACTTTGCGTTGGTGTACCCCTGTGATTAGCATGACCTCCTCTGTAAGCCCCTAGTACATAATAGGGCAGGGGGATTAAAATTACCTCTAAGTCAGAGAAGCAGAAATATGCTATGATAACTAGTAGTCGCGTTTGCAGAGTGGTGGAGAAAGGGTGCTGGGCATCCAACCAACGCTCAGGAATTCCGGTGCGTAGGACTTACAGGAGGTACCAGTAGGGATTTTTGGCCCCCAAACTCCCTCAGGACTAAATTGGACTTCATCCCCCATCCTGTAGTCTGCCACGAGGCAGGTTTGCGGAGTGGTAGGGAAAAGGGGCTATGGCCTCCGAAGACGTCTTAGCAAACCCACTGTGTGGGACTTACTGTAGGTAACAAGAGGAATAGTTGGCCTCCAAGGACATCCTTGGGGGCCAACTTCCCAAACTATTACCTCCACTCAGTCCCACAAAGCAGCATTAATAAGTGCTTGTACCAGGCCATGCCCACTTTGCCCACCACTCTACAAACGCACTCCCTGGCACGCTCTTGGATGGGGATTGAAGTCCGCTTCACTGCTGGGGGTCCTTTAGTGGCCAACTAGCCTACCTTTTACCTCCAGTGAGCGCCATGCAGTGGGATTGGTGAAAGGTAGACAAAGGCCAAGCCCCCTTTCTCCACCACTCTGCAAACACGCCCCCTGGCACGTTGTAAGTTGGGGGATTAAGTCCCCCTGAATCCTGAGGGTCCCTGGGGTCCAACTAGCACTCCAAGTACCTCCAGTAGGGGCCAGGAGCTGCATTGCAGAGAGGTGTAAAAAGGGGCGTGGCCTGGACCACCACTCTGCAACGCAGCCCTGTGGCGCTTACTGGAGGTACCTGCTGGGCTAGTTGGCCCCCAGGGCTCCTCGGGATTGAAGGGGATTAATTCCCCAACTTAAAACATGCCACAGGGCGTGTTTGCACATGTCAACTCAAGCCCCGCCTCCTCCCTTCACCACTGTGTCAACACGCCCCATGGCACATTTTCAGCTGGGGGATTTAGTCCCCTTGAATCCTGAGGGTCCCTGTGGTCCAACTAGCCCACCAGGTACCTCCAGTAAGCGCCACAGAGCTGCATTGCAGAGAGGTATAAAAAGGGTCTTTGCCTGGACCACCTCTCTACAACGCAGGTCTGTGGTACTTACTGGAGGTACCTGGTGGGCTAGTTGGTCCCCAGGGGCCGTCAGAATTGAAGGGGAATTAATTCCCCAACTTAAAACGTGCCACGGGGTGTGTTTCCACACATGTCACCTCAGGCCCCGCACCCTCCCTTCACCACTGTGCAAACGCGCCCGTAGCATTTTAAGTTGGGGGATTAAGTCCCCTTGAATCTTCAGGGTCCCTGGGGTCCAACTAGCCCACAAGGTACCTCCAGTAAGCGCCACAGAGCTGCATTGCAGAGAGGTGTAAAAAGGGGTGTGGCCTGGGCCACCTCTCTGCAACGCAGTGCAGTGGCGCCTACTGGAGGTACCTGGTGGGCTAGTTGGCCCCCTGGGACACTCAGGATTGAAGAGGGGTTAATTTCCCAACTTAAAACGCGCCACAGGGCGTGTTTGCACACGTCACCTCAGGCCCCGCCCCCTCCCTTCACCACTGTGCAAACGCGCCCCGTAGCGCGTTTTAAGTTGGGGGATAAAGTCCCCTTGAATCCTGAGGGTCCTTGGGGTCCAACTAGCCCACCAGGTACCTCCAGTAAGCGCCACAGAGCTGCGTTGCAGAGAGGTGTAAAAAGGGGTGTGGCCTGGACCACCACTCTGCAATGCAGCCCTGAGACGCTTACTGGAGGTACCTGCTGGGCTAGTTGGCCCACAGGGACCCCCAATATTGAAGGGGAATTAATTCCCCAACTTAAAACGCGCCACAGGGCGCGTTTGCAGAGTGTTGCTGGGAGGGGGTGGGGCCTCCAGCACGATCGTGTCTTTTGTTTTTGTTTTTAAGAAGGGTGGCTTGTGGCCCCCCTTCCTTTTCTATTTTATGGGCCCTGGGGACCCCATCCCCCAGGACCTGACCCCTATTTTATTTTATTTTTTAAATGGAAGGGGGCCGTGTGGCCCTCCTCCCGAGGCCATATTTGGCACCGGGGACCCCATCCCCCGGCGCATGGCCAGTGTTTTTTTTTAAAAATGTATTTGGAAGGAAGCTGCGTGGCTCCCCTCCTCAGGCCATTTATGGCCCCAGGACCCCATCCCTTGGGGCTGGCCTTTGCGTGTTTTAAAAAATATATATTTTATTATGGGGGAGGGGGCTGTGTGGCCCCCCTCCCCGGCCACTTCTGGCCCTGGGGACCCCATCCCCTGGGGCCTGGTCTCTCGTTGGGGACCGTGGGGGGAGCCCCAATTCCCCCACGGTCCCTGCCGGCTCCCAGCATCCTGCAGAAGCCGGCATTGCTTTTCCACATGGGGAGCTGCTGACATGCAGCTCTCCATGTGGAAAAGCAATGTGGTTTGGATTTTGGAAGAGAGAGCCGGTTTCCTGCTTTCTCTTCGGCTCCAGGAAGGGGGCCACGCGGCACCTCTCCCACCATTGGCAAAGCCCCGAGAAGGTGGTGGTCCCCGAGCTCGGGGGTCCGTCAATTTGAATATTAGGGTCCTGGGGAGGTGGCAGCCCCTGGGGCGTGTGGGGGGGCACGGGCCCCCCCACACAGGTGTTGTTTATATTTCAAAAAAGCCCTGGGGAGTGGTGGTCCTCGGTGCAGTGGGGGGGCCGTGTGCCGCCTGCAAATTAAACAATAAAATTAAACAATAAAAGCCCCAGGGGTAGCGGTCCCCGGGGCTTGGGGGGCCTTGGAGGCCCCCCACCCATTTAAAAAGAAGCCCCGGGGGTGGTGGTCCCCGGGGCTGAGGGTGGCTACGTGCCCCCGCAACTAATTATTCAAGCCCTGGGGAGGTGGCAGTCCCCGGGGCAGTGTGGGGGGAATTGGGCCTTCACACACTTTTCTTCTCTGCCCCCGGGACCTGGCCCACCCGGTGGCTAAATAATCACGAAGCGCGGGAGACTACGCTTTGTTTTTTTTATTTTCGCTGCAGGATCTGCGGATCCTCCATGACTTTTGCCGAGTTTAAAAAAAATGCATTTTTTGGCCCCGGGGGCCCTTGTGGGACCCCTTGATCAGGCCTAGGGGGTCAGTGTGTTTCTACTCTGCCCCCTTTTCTTGTTTTATGCCTTTGTTTCCCTGTTTTCTTGTGCCTCGGTTACCGAGGCACAAGATGGCTGTCAACACTTCCTGGTTTTGAGTGTTGACAGCCAATTAGAATAAAGCTCGTGGTCAGGAGGGTCTGCGGATCCTCCGTGCCTCTAAAAATCGAAACTTTTATTTTTTTATTTTCTCAGCAACTACTGAACGGATTTACACCATTTAAAAAAGGGTCTCTTTCTGAACCAAGGGCTACCTTTGTGCCAAATTTGGTGTAATTCCGTTCAGCAGTTCATGCTGTTCGGGCTATCTAAAGTTTCTATGGGAATTAACATGCAGGAAACATGTTTTGGGACCCCCTTTTTTCTCGGCACCTGCTTGCCAAATCACCCCGAAACTTTCAAGATAAGAGCTGACCGGAGCGCCCCACTAGTTTTGAAAATTTCACGAAGATTCATGAACCGGCTCCAAAGTTATTGGGAAAAGAAAAAATGCTTTTTGAATAGAAACAAGGTCCTAACTATAACTACCTACTGGCGACCGCCAGTAGGTGATATATATATATATTTATATATCTAAATATATATGGAGAAAGGAGACGTGGCCTCTGAAGACTCCGAAGACCTCTAAGCAATCGCACTTTGTGGGACTTACTTGAGGTAACAGGAGGAGTTGATGGCCACCTACTCCTCCTATTACCTTCAGTAAATCCCACACAGTGGGATTGCTGAGAGGTTTTCATGGCCCAACCCCCTTTCACCACCACCCTACAAACACATCTCCTGGCACACTAATGGTTGGGGAAAGAAGTCCTCTTGGGTGCTGAGGGACCTTGGAGCCAAGAAGCTCTCCTAGTGCGTTCTGTAACTCCTACACAGCTGGATTCCTGAAAGCTGGTCAGAGGCCCGCCCCCTTTCTCCACCAATCTGCAAATGCCATTACTTCTTAAAAAAACATAGAAATTCACTGAAAGAACCAAAGGTAACATGGATGTTATAGTTAGGAATTAGCATTTTAAAAACCTTAGAAATTCACTGAAAAAAACAAAGGTTACAGGGATGTTATAGTTAGGCTCAGGTTTCACTCGTAATAAACCACTGAAATTCTGCAGTAAGCTGAGCTAGCTATAACTCGCACTCCCACAACGCACTGCTTAGGACCTCACATATTATATCACTCATGTTATGGTCAGTGACATCACTGATGACATCTCAAATGCCATAAATGACATTACTGATGACATCACAGATTACATCATCCAATGACATCACAAGTTATAGTCATACTATAACTGCTGAATTTCACTGGTTTTGTATAAGTGAAACATATATATATTTATTTATATATATATATATATATATATATCACTGAAAAAACCAAAGGGTACAGGGACGTTCTAGATAGGCTCAGTTGTAACCCATACAAAACCAGTGAAATATATATATATATATATATATATATATATATATATATATATATATATATATATATATATATATATATATATATATATATATATGTAGATATATATATATATATATATATTACCTACTGGCAGTCGCCAGTAGGTAGTTATAGTTAGGACCTATTATCCATAGGAAAATCACAACATTCTATTCACAATAAGTCTGGCGCTGGTTGATGAATCTTTGAGAAATGTTCCAGACTTTTGGCCCGTTCCAGTCCTGAAAGTCTCAGGGTGATTCGGCAAGCGGGGGCTGATAAAAAAGGGGGTCCCAAAACGCATTTTCCCCATGCATTTTCCCTTAGGACCTTTAGCCGCAGCTACAGCCCGAACTGCTGAACGGAATTACACCAAATTTGGCAAAAAGGTAGTCCTCAGTTCAGACTCATGCCTTTTGCTTAAATGGTGTTAATCTGTTGAGTAGTTTCTGAGAAAATTACAGTTAAAAGTACATATATATCTATGGCCTCGGAGGATCCGCGCACCCTATGTGCACTCTGAGCGCACCCTCTGCGCATATATATATATATAAAATATTATACAATATCACTGCATTTGCCAAATGAGAGAACAATAACATGATAAGATCTCATAACAGTATAGGCTTCTCAAACAAATCGAATATAAATAGATTTTAAATGTTTTATTTACCAACAGTTATGCTATTTTAAATAACTGGTGATTTTTCAGTATGATTTTTTGCACTTGCACTTTACTTTGTTTACATATTTATTTATTTATTTATTGTAAACTGCGATTTTGCACATTGTATAAATACAAAGGTTAATATTTATATTATCAATATGATGAAATAATATTGTTTGTACCTTGAATTTCAAGAGCAATAGCAAAACGAGTCTTTTTTCACTGTTTATTCACCAGTATTTAAATACAGATTGGCCGTATGCAAGTCATGTGATCAAGACAGTGTTCCACTGTCGAAACGCGTAATGCTGAAATGCCAAAGATGCTGATAATTTAAATGCAATAAACTGCACTTGAAAACTACGAAGAACACGCTGTGGTCCATACCTGTTTCCTTGGGGGGATCCCAGGCACGACAGGACTTTGATACTTTATATATATATATATATACACACACAAACACACACAAACACACAGATATATATATATATGGAGAGGGAATGTAATAGGTTCTAGAAGATGGCAAGGTGGCAGACGAGGAAAGTAAGCTCCATGTGGTGGGAGGTTTGCACATCCTGCAATGTGGCAAAGGCCTTTTAAATGGCATGGAGGATGCCTTTCTGCCTCGCCACCATTTGCCTCAAAAAGTCTTGGACTGCGACCCGGGAACGATGATTTAGGATGACATGACCTGTCAGGGTTGCCTTGACAAAAGAAACCTTCCAGCGCTGGTCTGATGATGGATTAGCCCTGTTTATGGGAGATGGAAGAATGGGAAGGATGGGCTCAGGCTATGGTATTGCAGTTGCCTGATCTCCAGACACTATCTGATTTCTTCCAACCAGGAAGACCACTGTCCTCACTGCCTTGGCATATGAAGGTTGTCCAGAATCACACCTCTCCAACCATTTTGCCCAACCCCTTGAGATACTTGGATGACAATCTTGTGCATACTCAGAGAGGTGCTGACTCTCCTTCAGTGAAAAAGAACTGCTTTATTCATCTCTTTATCCTGTGTTTTGGCGGTGGGTGCCATACCTTTTCAGCCATGCTTGTTGTTTTGTTGTTTCTCAACTTGCATCCTAATGTCATTATCCTGTCTGCATGCAGCCCACTGAGATCCTCCTCAGTAATAGAGGGAGAGAGACACAGGCAGCGAGGGAAAGCTAGAGAGAGAGAGAGAGAAAGAGAGAGAGAGGGTATTCACATTCCCGTGTGCCTCTTAGAAGGGGGAAGCCCAGGGCAACTGCCCAATTTGACCATGCCTTAACAAAGCCCAGTAGGGGTAACATTTTTATGACAGAAAATGGAATTAAGTTAGTCAGCTTCTGACAGTTATCAGACCAAATGAATCTGTTAAAATGAATGATGGTGCGCAGACAGGGTCTAGTATAAACGATTGATGATTTATTCTTCAAGACAGATCACTTGTTACATGTTACAAGAAGATGTTCTGTTCCTTATTAATGCCCCACCAGGAGCAGTGTCCTCCCTGCTCAGCCCCTTCTCACCAACTGATCCACACTAGAATCCAAACCACCCTCAACATTCTATCAGACCTCATCAAAGGCTGAGCAGGCAGGCAGAGAACCAGAGTAGGGAGAGTGCATTGAGAATAAGCACATTACAACAGAATCCTCTTTGGGAAGTGAGCTGTTAGTAGCTACTGATGAAGCCAGTATCCTGAGAAGAGCACATGGCCAGGGGATTCAGTGAATCCCTTCTTTAAATAGTTTTGTGTTGCCTACTGTTAGTACTAAGAGTGCCAAGAGGTTGTGTGTTCACAAGTTGTTTGCAAGGCTACAGTTGATTGTTTATTTTAAGATAATTAGTCCTGTGTGGCATGTGATGGTCATCACAGCCAAGCAAGACACCTCTCACTCACACTGTCAGCATTTTAAGTGAAGTAAAGAAAGATGTTACACCTTCCATGTGAAATGCCTGCCAGGTGAGCGGATGCTTACTGCGGAGGGTCAGGCCAGGTTACAAGGCTGCTGGGCTGAAGATCAAGGCATGTGGATGTGAATAAGATACACAACACATTTTTTATTTAATCTTTTTTGATGATTAGAGTAAAAACAATGTTAGTTCAATAACATATAAAGAATTATAGATGGATAACAGTGAATTAGGCAGATCTTTTTCACCAACAGCTAGGACCCAGTTTCTTTAGCAAGAATGTTTTTTTATTTGCCAATAACTTTTTTTTAACAGAGTTTTTATAGCGTGAACTTGATCCGAAGGTATCGGGTATCAGAGCGCTTTAAACGAGCACCAGTTGCGGTACATTGAGGACACAGTCATTTTTGTGAGGCACGGGGACATTAAGTGATTTTCCCCGAATCACAGGATTTCGCACGTCATTGCCGAGACTCGAACCCGGTTCCCCAGATTAGAGGTCGATAGCCCTTGCCATTAGGTCAACTTTGGTGTCATTTGACGAATACTTGTGGAATTTTTAAAACTAGCATGACACTCACTTCAGCTGCCGACATGTCTTTTGGGACTGCCACCTCAAATAACACACCCAGGTCGACCCGCAAAACCTTGGAGATGGTCACAATTTGTTCCATCTGGATACACCATTTATCAGGATTCTTTCTGAGCTTGGAAGAGTGTTTGTAAAATGGAAAAGGTCTGATCACGACCATGAACCTGTACATATGCCTCTGCCTGCGCTTTGTGCAAGAAAACTCTTTTATCTCTCCTCCAATGGCTCCATCCTCGCCTACGTGGGGATGACGCTGCCACAAGAACAACACCAAATTATGTGTGCACTTCCTCTAGAAGAGACACTAACCTGAACTATTCTACATTTCACTTCCTGCCCCTAATGCCACACGATACAGCAGTCCTGCTACCACACTATCTATGGACTAGCATGTTGCCGAAGTTTGTCCCATACTCTAATGTACTCAATCACATCCCTCCATTGGGACTCTTACTACTATTATATTTACTCTTATAACGAGTGACCGTATACTGGGCTCGCAACCCCTACAGGGTTTTAGAATGTTTCATAGACCACAAAAGTCACGCACCAGTCCCTTTCCAAGATGGCTGCCACAGAAGCAGACACCACTGGCCTATCGGTCAACCTTCTCTCCCAACCCATGATGTCTGCCATTGCCATCCACAACGAACGCAGGTGCGTGTACTGACTCCACCCGAGGTCACATGACATACTTCTCCAGCATAAGTCCTCCCTCGCTGTTGAGCGAGCCACCTTCCGGACTCGGTGGTGAGGGTAGGTCTAGTCGCATGACATGAGTCACGGAAAATGTGAGTAATTCAGCGCTGTCCCTGGAGCATTTTCTTAATAGCGCGCGACTGACTTTTTAAACTTTTAAAACCCTGAAAGTATCTTACATAGAGAGAGGACCATTAGCGCCCGTAGCAATTCGCTGAGCACCCCTCCTCTATATTAGTTTGCTTTACTATTTACGAGCTCACGTATAATTTAGTTTTGAGTTCCCTCTCACTCGCTGACATGCAGGCGAGTTTTCCACATAGTAATACATACGCTGATAAGAGCGCTAGCTCCATTTAACTTTTTGCCCTGCTTCACCGACTTAGGGGCCACCACTACCGAACAATGGTTAACTCTTGCTGGCCTGGGGTCTTACAGCTTTTAAGTTCTATATTTTAGTTGGTCTTCGTATTTTGGGACACTTTAAACGCTATGCCCCACACGTTTCTACCGTCATTGCTTTGAGCGCTGTGTCCACACGAGGGATTTACTATCAACCTCCCCTCCTTTACAGTCTACCATTGTTTAATGCCACTTTGACTCCTCACGGCGTCACTCTAGTATGATAACTCGCTGATCGCTGCCCATTGTCCTTGTACTACATTTCACAAGTGTCCATTGGTATACATCCATTTCTATTCCTTCATCATCGGCGCCTATCCACACCCTGATAAGATGATACTATCCGGGCAGACTCAACCATAGATGGAATGGGAGTTCTTAGATAAAGCAATAGTGGACATGGTTGAGGGATGAACTCCCCTTGGCTGCTGAGGATTGTGGGGGCAAGAACCTATAATGTTGCGAAAACTAAATCCCACAGCTGGATTGCTGATCGGTCATCAGAGGCCCTGTCCTCTTTCTCAACCACTCTTCACAGGGACCTCCTGGCATTCTACTGGTTGGGGGATGAATTCCCCTTGGCTGCTGAGGGTCTTTGGGGTCAAAGAACCTCTATTGTTGTGATAAGTGAGTCCCCACAGCCGGACTGCTGAGATGGCATTGGAGGCCCCACCCCCTTTCTCAACCACTCTGCACAGTAGCCTCCTGGCCTACTACTGGTTGAGGGATGAACTTCCCTTGGCTGTTGAGGGTCCTCATTGTATTTGGTTTTATCAAAGGGGGATTTGTTCCTGCCACTTGAGGCGGTTCCTGTGGAGGCCAATCAACTGCTCTTTTACACACTGCCGACATGTCTTTTGGGACTGCCACCTCAAATAACACACCCAGGTCGACCCGCAAAACCTTGGAGATGGTCACAATTTGTTCCATCTGGATACACCATTTATCAGGATTCTTTCTGAGCTTGGAAGAGTGTTTGTAAAATGGAAAAGGTCTGATCACGACCATGAACCTGTACATATGCCTCTGCCTGCGCTTTGTGCAAGAAAACTCTTTTATCTCTCCTCCAATGGCTCCATCCTCGCCTACGTGGGGATGACGCTGCCACAAGAACAACACCAAATTATGTGTGCACTTCCTCTAGAAGAGACACTAACCTGAACTATTCTACATTTCACTTCCTGCCCCTAATGCCACACGATACAGCAGTCCTGCTACCACACTATCTATGGACTAGCATGTTGCCGAAGTTTGTCCCATACTCTAATGTACTCAATCACATCCCTCCATTGGGACTCTTACTACTATTATATTTACTATTATAACGAGTGACCGTATACTGGGCTCGCAACCCCTACAGTGTTTTAGAATGTTTCATAGACCACAAAAGTCATGCACCAGTCCCTTTCCAAGATGGCTGCCACAGAAGCAGACACCACTGGCCTATCGGTCAACCTTCTCTCCCAACCCATGATGTCTGCCATTGCCATCCACAACGTACGCAGGTGCGTGTACTGACTCCACCCGAGGTCACATGACATACTTCTCCAGCATAAGTCCTCCCTCGCTGTTGAGCGAGCCACCTTCCGGACTCGGTGGTGAGGGTAGGTCTAGTCGCATGACATGAGTCACGGAAAACGTGAGTAATTCAGCGCTGTCCCTGGAGCATTTTCTTAATAGCGTGCGACTGACTTTTTAAACTTTTAAAACCCTGAAAGTATCTTACATAGAGAGAGGACCATTAGCGCCCGTTGCAATTCGCTGAGCACCCCTCCTCTATATTAGTTTGCTTTACTATTTACGAGCTCACGTATAATTTAGTTTTGAGTTCCCTCTCACTCGCTGACATGCAGGCGAGTTTGCCACATAGTAATACATATGCTGATAAGAGCGCTAGCTCCATTTAACTTTTTGCCCTGCTTCACAGACTTAGGGGCCACCACTACCGAACAATGGTTAACTCTTGCTGGCCTGGGGTCTTACAGCTTTTAAGTTCTATATTTTAGTTGGTCTTCGTATTTTGGGACACTTTAAACGCTATGCCCCACACGTTTCTACCGTCATTGCTTTGAGCGCTGTGTCCACACGAGGGATTTACTATCAACCTCCCCTCCTTTACAGTCTACCATTGTTTAATGCCTCTTTGACTCCTCACGGCGTCACTCTAGTATGATAACTAGCTGATCGCTGCCCATTGTCCTTGTACATTTCACCAGTGTCCATTGGTATACATCCATTTCTATTGGTCAACTGCATCTAATTTCCATTGGCTATATTGACTAGCTTAACATAGTATTTTCACATGAGACTTATGTTTACAGCTATATACTTGCTTTGAATTGGTGCCAACATGTTTGAAGCTTCTTGTTATTACAACCATGTCTCATCTATGTTTTTATCTATTCCATCATTTGGTCCCTTGTACAGTCCTACTTTATGAGGAATTGTTGCTCATGTTACACCCACCGGGTACTGTTGTGGTCTGGACTTATACTGAATAGGGTGAGTCATCCTAGATCATTTCTTGCTGCATTTTAATGAATTCCACACAGGTGAATAGTCACTCTAGTTCACTGTGGGGATTCACCACCAATGAATGTGTTCTGATGCGTTGTTAAGCATTAGAAGCCACCACCGTTTTATGTAAAGAACGATTGAAGAGTCACTTCTATGGCTGTTTTTGAATTGTGGTGTCTAGTGTGTTCCTTTTTAACTGGTATCACCTACCTTTCCCTTCTACAGGTAGTACCGGACATTAACAGGTATTTTAATTAGGAGACACTGACTCGCTTTATACCATTTCAATTGAGAATATTAATAGCATTACATTCTCTCCATTTGTAGATAGTTGTTTTATAGGTCCTGAAGAATCGCGAGTGTAACAACTCCAAGCGAGAAACATGTTGACCATTAAAATTATCATATAGGCCACTCTTACAAGAGACATTTCACTCTTTTGAGTGCTACACCTTCACGTTTTTAATCAGGGAAGGAGGCCCCCAGAATAAAATTAATTCCCAGCTGGCACTTTCAACCCTGTTTTTTATCACTTAGTCACATCTACATCACCTAGGCCCCCACACCCGCACTTCACCATACGGCAGTTGGATTGAAGATCTCCGATAAAGTGCCCCTTATTAAAGGAGCCCGTTAGGCATTGCACCGCCGGCCCGACGAGGAACAGCCCATATGATGAAGCATGACACCTGAAAGGGTGTGTGAGGGCATTATTATCCAACAAATGGATTACCAACTCTAAACACACTGTGTTTGTAGTTGGACCCAGCCTTTCCTTTGACTCTTCTTCCTCCTCTTTTTTGTATATTGAGGAACAGCAGGAATACCCTTTTTGGTAATGTGCATCTTTGGGGCTTCCTTTCTTGCTGGACCTCCCGCTCCCTTGTGAGCGGAACTAGCCCCTTCTTCTTGTAGTTCATGCTTTGCACGGCTTAAACACCCGTGGGATTTCTACTGGTGGGTGAGATTTGTTCTATTGTGGTAAATAAAATAAATATTACCGGACTGAATTTCATGCGGAATCTTAAAATAAAGTAAAATAGCTCAAAATAACAAGAGGCAGAATCCGTGGTATAAGAGGTTTTCTAATGGGCTTTATTCCATTCAAAATGGCCGACTCGAGTCGCGGCCTTCAGGTTCCGTCACCACGAGGGTTCAGGAAGTGAAGTACAATAATTTATTAACAGACATGTATTTTTATAATAAGTTCATTACAATGAAACGAATGTAGAAGGCGTAACATTTGATAAGAAAAATGACGTGACAGTGACATAATCGAAACTAGGCGTAATAAGGAATAAAAGAAACATGATTGGTTTGTATTATCAGACATAGGTGGATCTATAAGATAATACTTGGCATAGATGCGCGCGCAGCAGTATGACGTGTAATTGACGTGCAACTAGGGGGTGAAGGGGACTTGACATTTAGCTCTACATGTGGAGACAAAAGTCTGGGGTTATGTCAACCTAATCCCAAATCATATCTAATATCCTATGTTTAAAGAACTGTGTTATCCACAAGGGAAGGGCTCTCGGACAGAATCTATTCTATACTGACTGTGTGTGCGTGTACAAGCGTCTAAGTGTCTACACTGAATGCGAGGGGATGGGAATATTCCATGATGACAGGGCTATGAATTACTTGCATGAGGGCAGAGAAACCGGGCCTTTTGCTTGGTAACTGGAGGAATGTTTACTTAAGCTACTAGGCAGGAATGCATCGGCTGAGGGGGAAGCAGATAATTCGAAGGTGAAATACAGCTCTTGGCAGAGAATAGGCTGATGTCAGGCTTCGTGGGCCGCGCAGAGAATGAGACAGAGTTCATGGTCACAGATGCGAGCTCAAGCTGAAGCTGTCAGAGGCAGAGAGCAGGGAAAGGCTTTGAGGACAGAATCGGGCCTACTTGCCTGAACTGTAAAAATGGAGTAACTTAGCCATATAAAGTCGGTGGCCTTTCATACTTAGGAATCGAATATCCAGCCCATTCATGGCGGATCTGACAGAGGACATGTTAACGGTAGACACACATATGTTTGCGTCTTAGAAACTGGAACTGGAGGGAACATACATGTACTTGTAACATGTATATAGAACCGTTGGGGTCCAAGATAGGGGACATAACTGATCAGGAAAATCCACATTTCCACATTCCCTCCTTGTCCCCTTCTTGCCCTTCACGAGACATCAATCTTCATCATTCCATTGATTTGCTCATGGAGCATCATTTCTTCTTCTTTCTTCTTCCGGGATCTTGAGCGAAAACCTTGATGTGGAATACACGATGTGGCACACAGACCACAAATCGCTGGTCCACATTGTAGGCATAAACAACAACTGAAGAGCATAAGAAGGCCAATACCTAGGAAGGATAGAACTCTCCATCCCCAGGCTGATATCACATTCCAAAACCACCCGGACCACGTCCAAGTGCCTGGATTCTCGTGTATCTGGCTTACAATCTTATGAAGGCGTGTTATAGCTTTATATACAGATGGCGAATTTTCTGGTATGAATATGCAGCAGCTGGATCCGATGACCCTGCAAGCTCCGCCCCTATCGGCCAGGATGACGTCAAGGACAAGACGATTCTGGAGAACAACAATTCTCATCACTGATTGTTCCTCTGTCAGATTGCCTAGGGCGGCTATAGTCTCGTTTACTACAGCTTCAAGAGTCTTGGTGAGTCTGCGTATCAGCTTACTATTTGATATAGTACCTATATAGGGAAAGATACCTTTATTGAAATCTACATACTTGTCCCATGCCGTTTCAGTATAATCGACAACCGGGAGATCTCTACGCTCTCTTTTGTGTACTAAATGAACATTTCGATAATAATCAGGGGGAGCTAGGAAAACAGGTGGCAAAAGGAATGCTATGTAACAGGTACCATCCCAATCTAGAGGCAGACGCATATATGCCGTCTGACCACATATGAAGTAAGAATGGCGAGAAGCTCTAAATGAAGATTTACCTTGATCACTATATTCTACTATAGTAACGCATTGGCTATGGCCCATATGTATGGAACCAACTTTTCTTACACATAATTCACCCTTTACTGGAAATACTGACATAGTGGGCAGAATTAGTTCAACTTCGGATTTGACATTCAAAATCATAAGATTAGGCGTAAAATTACCTAATTTATACACTTCATTTTCTAAATCAGTTCCTGTTCTACTGGGGTGACCCTCCTTATTAGGGTGACAGACTTTGAATAAAACTAGATTCAGATTTCCCCATATCCAATGTTGTTGATAGACTGCTGTGTCTGGGTCTATGGAATTTAATAAACTAAACCATGCTCCACAGGAGCCATTGTGTGTGAACGGATGTGGAAAGAAAGGCAGAACTCCTTTGTTATTCTGATAGGGAGGAAGTCGGCCACACACCCAACAATTGGTCGCATTACTAGTCTGATGGGAATGATGTAACATACTAATGAAGGTGTTATTACGCAGCGCAAGTCTATAGGATAATTCATGTGGCGGTAGGTCACTAAAAGAATGTTCTGCAGCAACATTATAAACATGTCTAGAGATAGGATGATATATGTGCAAAATCACACTCGTAATAATTACTAAAATACTCAACAAAAACAAAATTAATAATGTCCTTATACAGTAGCTACGCAGTGATTTACAATACGCCTGTCGTTTCAACATTTCTCGGGTATTTTCTCTACTCAGGTCCAAGGGATACATGTCGGAGACAATTCAACCGCTTCACCTTGGAGAGGACTTAAACAATCAAATTGCTCGACTGTTTGGGCCTAAGCTTTAATTTATAGCACTGAGAGTCATTCTGTTCAACAAAAGGAAGTTTTGAATCAGTCTGTGAGGGAGTGCAGGGCACAGTGTCTATATCTGAAGGTAGTCCATGAAATTTTTTGACGTGACTTGAATGAATCCACCCTTTGCGTCCCTCGATCTTCACGGCTGTTCTTGTGGTCAACAGGACCAACTTGGGTGCTTTCCACCTGGGCTCCAGTTGACTTTTCCTGTCGAAATTTCTCACAAAGACAAGATTACCCGGAACAACGTCATGGGGTTTCGCCTCAGTGTTGTCGGGAAAGGCTGCAGCTACCTGTGAACGAGAAGATTGTAGTGCAGACATCAAGGAAGCCAAGTAATCTGTCAGCATGTTACAGTCAATGTCAGTTATTTTGCGTGGTATAGGCGTCCCCCACATATTCGGTGGTCTACCAAAGATCACCTCATACGGGGATAGCCCTGTTCTAGAGTGTGCTACCATTCTCATGTAAAAGAGTGCAACTGGTAATGCTACTATCCAGTCGACACCTTTCTCTCTACATATTTTGGACAGTCTGATTTTCAGTGTCTGGTTATGTCTTTCTACGAGACCTGCTGCCTCGGGGTGTCGGACACAGTGGAATTTCCACTGGTATCCCAACAAGAGTGAGACATGTTTCATTAATTCGGATGAGAAAGGCTGACCGTTATCTGAATATACAACACGTGGTAAACCGTACCGTGGGAAGAATTCTCGAACTAGCTGCTTGGCAGTAGTCGGGGCAGTGTAATCTGATACGGGATACGCCTCTGTCCAACGGGAGAGAGCGCAGACAACTACGAGGACATATTTGAATCCTCGACAACGTTCCATCTGAATATAATCCATCTGGAGGACTTCAAAAGGATGGTCAGGAGGCTGAAATCCACCCTGCTCTACGGGAACACTCTTTCCTGGATTAAACTGACAACATATCATACAGGTACGAACTTTTTGTTTAGCTGCTGCTCGTAAATGTTTGTTGAACCAAATGTGCTGAATGCTGTCTAGCATAGCCTTCTCTCCTAAATGTGCTGGACTGTGAACTGTAGCTATAATGGCTTGAACCATGGAATCAGGGAGAAACCATACAGATTTCTCCTTCGTCATCCATCCTTGATCTGTCTGGATCCCTCCTAGTTCCGTCCACTTCTTTATTTCTTCTGCTGTGGCATGTGTCTGTATGTCAATTACGTCAAGTGCGGGATCCTTAATTGTCATACACTGTGTTGGGGTCTGAACTATTGGCTTTGTCATGTCTAATGTGCGATTCTGAGCAGTCTGTTTAGCTGTTCGGTCAGCTAAATCATTTCCTTGAGAAATGGTATCAGTAACCTTCGTGTGTGCTTTACATTTCATAATCGATATAGCAGTGGGTAGATGTATTGCGTCTAACAAAGCATGAATGAGGGGTCCGTGCTGAATGTGGGCACCATGGGAAGTTAAATAACCTCTCTCTCGCCACAGTACGCCGAAGTCGTGTACAACTCCGAATGCATAACGTGAGTCAGTGTATACATTAACTTTCTTATTTGCGGCTTGAATACAGGCTTTTGTTAGAGCAATAAGTTCTGCTGCTTGGGCTGACAGAGTATCTATACAATGTGTCTCAATAATTTCAGTGTCTGTTGTGACTGCATACGCGGCCACTAAATCTCCTGTACTTGTTCTCATGCATGATCCGTCTACATACAACGTCAGGTCTGGATCTAACAATGGAACGTCTGTCAAGTCTTGTCTAGGTTTCGTCTTTATTTCAATGATTTCAACACAATCATGAGCTAGTGGGTCTGTTCCAATTACAGGTAATAGTGTAGCAGGATTCAATGTATTACACCGTCGGATCTCTATGTGTGGTTGAAACAATGTCAGTTCATAACCGGTAAGTCTTGCTATGGTCAAGTGTTGTGTTTGTGTTCGGTTCACAAGAACCTCTACTGCATGTGGTACTTGTACTGTCAATGGGTGTCCTAATACTATGGCATCGCTTTGTCTGATTGCTAAAGCTGTCGCTGCCACTGATTTCAGGCATGCAGGCAAAGCCTGAGCTACGGGATCTAATGTACTGGAAAAATAAGCACATGGCTTGCGTGATCCTGCTTGATCCTGAGTGAGTACTGACAAGGCAGTACCTTCGCGTTCTGTAACAAAGAGTGTAAAATGTTTGCTATAACATGGTGTTGCTAAAACAGGTGCTTGACATAAAGCTTTCTTTAGGCTTTCAAAAGCTTGTGTATGTTCCTGAGTCCAAGGGAGAACAGTCGATGTGGCTGCCTCCTGTGTGGTTAACTGAATGAGTGGTTTTGCTAGAAATGCGTACTGAGGGATCCACTGCCTACAATATGAAGTGAGGCCTATGAAAGCTCGCACCTCCTTCTGTGTCTGGGGTATTGACATATTAGCAATTAACTGGATGCGATCTGGTGTAAGCTGCCTTCCCTCCTTGGACAGCGAGTGACCAAGATAAATAACTCGCTGAACACAGAATTGCAGCTTAGAAGGGGACACCTTGTGCCCCTTGTCGGCTAGGAAATGTAAAACTGTCAGAGAAGCTTTTTCACCTTCTGGCTCGCTTCTCGCGGTGATCAGCAGATCATCGACATATTGAAGCAGTGCTGTATTGACTGGCATGTGGATACTGTCGAGTTCTCGTTTCAGTGCTTGACTGTAGATGCTGGGGCTTTCTGTGAATCCTTGGGGAGCGCGTGAGAATTTAAAGCTGCGCCCATTTAAACTGAATCCGAACAAGTATTGGCTTTCCGGATCTATTGGGACGCTGAAAAAGGCATTCTTGAGATCGATTACAGTAAAGAATGTTGCTTCGGAATCAATTGCTGTCAACAATGATGATATATCAGGGACCACAGGGAATTGTGGTACAATACACTTGTTTAGTTCACGCAAATCAATAACCAATCGGTATACTGGCGGAGCAGTAGGATCAGTTCGTTTAAGAATCGGAATTATCGGTGAATTACATACATTGGAGTCTGTTTCTACAACTACTCCCTGGGCAATTAGCTCATCAATGATTTTCAGCAAAGCCACTACAGCATCATGCGGTAACTTGTATTGTCGCATTCGTGGTAGTACCACTCCTGCTTTCAATGTAACTCGATAGGGTGTAATGTTCATGCAGCCAACATCCGTAGGGCCTTGTGCCCATAGATGTACTGGTAAAGTCTGTAGTCGGGGATCCATGTCTCTAGACACATAGTGACCTTTAAAATCACGCAAAAACAACCTTACTCCTTCCGGAGAACAACATATTATGGCTCCTAGTGCTTTCAGAGTTTTAATTCCTAACAGATTTTCTGGGCATGATTTAGTAAGCAATAAATCTGTAGTTCGTGTCAAAGGTCCTATCGTAAGTGGTAGAGGCTGTGATACTTCATTAACAATAGGTTTTCCTGAAAAACCAAGGGAAACATTTTGAGAGCCTGAGAGGGGTGCCCCTGGAACTTCACTTCGTTTTATAGTTGTTCGACTTGCCCCTGTATCGAGTAAGAATTTTCTATCTTGACCTAATAATTCACTATGTACATAAGGTCCTTCTTGATCTACAGGAATCTCGATAAGCGGTAAGTCAACTTCCCTCTCTAGGCTGGTTCATGCGTAACGCTGATACTCAGGGTATTCATACTGTGCAGTCTGATACATTTGTCGTGTTGTGGTTTGTGTGGCAGTAGCAGGCAACGGTGGTGCAGCTGGCACAAACTGTATGGGTTGCTGTGAGGCTGGCATGGACTGTTGCTGAACTGGCATGGACTGTCCATGCTGCATAGCTCCTTGTTCATTCTGATCTTGTCTAACTAATCGTGGTCTCTCTTTTGCAATACCTGTAGCTATATTACGTTTCAGGACTGGACAATCGTGTACATAATGGCCTAGTTGTTTACAGTAATTGCAGGTTCCTTTTACAGGAACTGCAGAATCACCAGAATGTGTCACACCCTTTTTGTGACCATCTGCTGGTACTGTCTGAGAAACTAGCATTTTCATTTTTGTATCCTTCATGCGTCTATGCTCGTGTTCTTGTTCATCCCTAATTCTATTGTGATGATACTGTAACATTTGCAGCATTTGCGACGGAGTGTTACTTTGCCAGGTACTCTCGAATTTCAATATTCTATTCTTCACTGGGGGCAATGCATTTTCCACTAATTTTGTCACAAATAGATGTGGATATGAGTCACTACTTGCTTTTATACCACTATTTATACCAAAACATTTTTCAAATCGAGCATAATAATCGCTTGTGTCTTCATCTTGCTTTTGTTTACAGGCTGTGATTGCACCCCAATCTTCCTTTTTTGTAGTTAATAAACGTGGCAGTACCTGTACTAGTAAACCTGGTAACAGTTTAACTTTATCCCCGAGCCCTGAACCTGCAGCTCGGCCCCTTTCTTCCTCTGCTAATGCTGTCCAGTCTATCTTTTGGTCTCCCACTTCCCACTCTTTTTCTTTCAGTTTTTCATAAATGCCAGCAGGCAAAAGCACCTTTAATATCGTCATAATATCAGGAAAAGTGTATTCTCCCATCAGTAACATGTCTTTAATTTCTCGGTGGAAACCCGCTGGGTCTTTGTCATGACTAGGTACTACTTTCTTCATTTCTAATAATTCCATTTTTGATATGGGTGTGTAAACAAATACACGGTGAAACTCATTGTCTTCGCCTTTTATTGGGTGCACTTCCCGTAAAGGATTTTGTCTATCCATGTAGTACGGCGTTCTTTCTCTGTGGGGCAGCGAGAGAGAATCCGGACTTACAAAAAGGACATACTGTTTACGTGACACTAATATCTCTTTAATTAACTTGTTACTAGAACCTCTCCATCTGTTCGTGAGTAGTTCCGTTAATATATCAGGTAAAGGACCAGGGTCAGCATGTTGGCTCTTATATAATATGAGGAGTTGCTGAATCATATAGATTCCAGCTAAACGTTGTTCATCTGTACTGAGATTGAGAAACGTGTGTGCTACGGTCTCATCACCGTATTTTTCAGGACTAACGATCCAGTGAACGGCTGATCTGGCTAATTCTTGCTCATCCATGGAATCGAGGAGGTGGTAACCCCTTCGTTCTCGTAGTATTTTATCTGTGGCTTGAAACAAATGTTCAGGAGATTTCAGATTTATTACAGGCGTCGGATACGTTCTGCTATTATTTGGGTATACAGAGTGTATTGGATCAGAAAAACATCTAGTATTTTCACAGGATCTTCCCCTGCCTACATAGGCTATGGTCTCTGACTGTCTTGCAGAGTTCCCTGATTCGGACACTTCATCTTGCTCAAACTCGTCTGTTCCCAATCTTTCTTCATGAATACGCTCTATTTCTTTACGGATTTTTCGGCACATGGCTATTATACAATTTTGCTTATCGTGTCTCCCTTCTGATATATTCTGACTCCATCTTGTAAGAGTAAGCATTACATTCGGGTCTACCCCCGGACGATCTTGATTTCTGATCACACAGTTTATGAGGAAACGTAACAGTTCCCCCTGTATCTCTACTTTCTGGAATTCCATAGCTCTGTTAATACATCCTGGATCTCGTCCTGTTTGAACAAAATGATATATGTTATCCAGATGCGTAGTCATTCCTGGTAACCTTGCTAAATACTCTGCGGCTCGTCTGATACGTAATGATGCCAGGACCATTTCGTCCTCTTTACCGACCACGGGGTCATATCTACAATTTACAAGGAGTTCCTTAAGCGTACGTTCATTTACGAATTTTGGTGTACGTGAATGTGTTGACTCTTGAAAGACAAGTTTATTTATTCTAGGTGGTGTAAAAGTACTGCTAGCACCTCCCGTGGCCCCATCTGGGGCGTCGGGTGTGAAAGGGTTCGTCGAACGTGACACAGCAACTATGGGTGTCGATACCCCTGTAGAGTCGACTGCGGAAACAGATGCGGAAACAGATGTGCTTGCCGAAGCTTGCGTCGGAAATTGCTGTTGCACGGGGACAGATACCTGATCCTGACGTTGAACCCCTCTGCCAGATGGTCTATGTGGTGCGGCGTTAGCATACTCGGGAGCTGCGTCATCTAGATATGAGGAAAGAAAAACATCTTCTGCGGTTCTGGGAAGCCCCTTTGGATGTACCTTAATTGGAAATAATGGGGGTGGCAAGTCTTTTGGTATCTCTGGAGCAGCCTTAGGTAATCCTTCGGCTAGTAGGGGATACATACCATTCATAAGAGCATTTCTTTGTCTATTTACTTGTTCTGATTTCACTCGGATACCTTCCTCAATTAATAGATTTTCTTGAACTTTATTTGAACTTTCTTTACTCCTCTCTTCTTGTCTACGTGCTTTTTCTGTTCGTCTATGAGATTCTTTACGCCATAACTCGACAGCGTCTTTCTGTGACTGTCTGACCTTTCTTTTCCATAACTCTTCCTCCACTTTCATGATGCACTCTGCATCCCAGGTTCCCGCTGCGGGCCACCTTTGACTTTCTGGTAATCCCTTGGTATAATCTACCCATAGATCAAGAAACAATATGGCATCTATGCCATGCTTATGGTACATGAAATGTCCTGGAGTGTCTCTAGGAGGAATAGGAACTGCTTCTTCAAGCACCCCTTTTCTGGTAGTAATCTGTCTTAACTTCGAGAAGAGCGGCATATTGACAACTGACCTGATACTTACTCTTGAACTTACTTAATACGAGAAACACAATAATGAACAGTGAACAATGAACAGTCATTCATACCACAATATGCAAGACATTTTCTGAATACTTTAAACATTAAACATTAAACATTTAATAATGGTCGACAATGATGACAGTCTGCCTAACTAATCACCACGCTGAATTCTTGACAATAACTGAATACTTCGGAATACTTGATATACTGCTAAACAGTACATATACACTGCTAAACAGTGCAGACCGGATTTGTGTACCCAAATCCGTCTTGACCGGCACAACCTATGTGCGCGTCAACACGCCTCCCCGGCGATGGTACTCACCGAGTAGCTCCTTGAAACGGAAGGCCTCAGAGAATGGACAGGACTCGATAACTGCGGACATCGGACCCTCTGGACGTCGGGATTTCGGAAAACCTGGTGGGCCTCTGTATACCTCGGATCTTGCTCTCTCAGCTAGGCTCTGGTCGGGATACTTCGCACTTCTCACCGCCTCGTCTGGGTTGATCGCAGCCTCAGTCGCCCCCGCTTGACCGGAGGGAGCTTACAGGAAATCCTGCTGGTACGCGTTTATGGTCCGTCCAGCTGTGGCAGGAGACCGGGCCTGCAACGCACCGCCGGCGCGTGAGATGAGAAAGTGTCCCTGTTCGGGCGCCATTATGTGGTAAATAAAATAAATATTACCGGACTGAATTTCATGCGGAATCTTAAAATAAAGTAAAATAGCTCAAAATAACAAGAGGCAGAATCCGTGGTATAAGAGGTTTTCTAATGGGCTTTATTCCATTCAAAATGGCCGACTCGAGTCGCGGCCTTCAGGTTCCGTCACCACGAGGGTTCAGGAAGTGAAGTACAATAATTTATTAACAGACATGTATTTTTATAATAAGTTCATTACAATGAAACGAATGTAGAAGGCGTAACATTTGATAAGAAAAATGACGTGACAGTGACATAATCGAAACTAGGCGTAATAAGGAATAAAAGAAACATGATTGGTTTGTATTATCAGACATAGGTGGATCTATAAGATAATACTTGGCATAGATGCGCGCGCAGCAGTATGACGTGTAATTGACGTGCAACTAGGGGGTGAAGGGGACTTGACATTTAGCTCTACATGTGGAGACAAAAGTCTGGGGTTATGTCAACCTAATCCCAAATCATATCTAATATCCTATGTTTAAAGAACTGTGTTATCCACAAGGGAAGGGCTCTCGGACAGAATCTATTCTATACTGACTGTGTGTGCGTGTACAAGCGTCTAAGTGTCTACACTGAATGCGAGGGGATGGGAATATTCCATGATGACAGGGCTATGAATTACTTGCATGAGGGCAGAGAAACCGGGCCTTTTGCTTGGTAACTGGAGGAATGTTTACTTAAGCTACTAGGCAGGAATGCATCGGCTGAGGGGGAAGCAGATAATTCGAAGGTGAAATACAGCTCTTGGCAGAGAATAGGCTGATGTCAGGCTTCGTGGGCCGCGCAGAGAATGAGACAGAGTTCATGGTCACAGATGCGAGCTCAAGCTGAAGCTGTCAGAGGCAGAGAGCAGGGAAAGGCTTTGAGGACAGAATCGGGCCTACTTGCCTGAACTGTAAAAATGGAGTAACTTAGCCATATAAAGTCGGTGGCCTTTCATACTTAGGAATCGAATATCCAGCCCATTCATGGCGGATCTGACAGAGGACATGTTAACGGTAGACACACATATGTTTGCGTCTTAGAAACTGGAACTGGAGGGAACATACATGTACTTGTAACATGTATATAGAACCGTTGGGGTCCAAGATAGGGGACATAACTGATCAGGAAAATCCACATTTCCACACTATCCCCCAACACCTTGCTTTATATTATTTTACTCTTACCACGAAAAATCCTTGTGGGTACAACTCGACGTTGTTAGTTGATTTTACCACCCCTAACTCCATTCCACCCACCCACCTATGGAGGGCCAGGGTCTGAGCTATGGGGATGACCATGCAGCGGAAATACTCAGGACCCCTTCCATTCTGGGTCTTGATCACGAGACTGCTATAGGAAACCAATCGGCGGACTGGCAATCATTATCTGACATGAAACGAGAGTGGGTACGGATCACGCTACACGGTGCCCTCATGACCGAATACTTTAGGGCTAATATTTCACCCAATGGCCTCATAGTAAAGAATTTCCCCAGGATCTTCTGGGAGGATGGACAATTCAAAATTGAATGGTCACAGATTTCCTGGAAGTGTACCAGGGATCTTCTTATTCTAATTGTCAACACGGCCAAAAGATTGGCAGATGAGCTACTAATACGGATTCAAACCGCGGAAAGCGCTTTGAAACAAAACAATCCTGGTTCCAGTTACAAATCCAAACTTACGGAACTCAATAATGAGATTGCCGAACACAAAGAGTATCTGATGAAACAAAAAGTTGTCAAGTTACAAAAAGACATTAAACGCTTTGATAAAGAGAAAGTTTACCCATGTCTCAAGGCTGATTATGTCCCACTAAACACTAACTACTCATCCGATACTGATACTAATTCTTCGAGAAGAGGGTCTTCCACGAACAGTGACTCCAGTACTGAAAATTCAAGACCCAATCAATATAGAGGGAAGAAGGGCAGACAAGGGTACAATACTTACCCACCACCACTCTATCAGGGACCTGACTTTTGGCAATATCCTATGTACCCCCAAGGCCCCCCTCAATTCGGTCCACATTGCCCACCTCAATTTATACCCCAAGGCATGAGCCAGCCGTTTTTAGGCAGAGGTTTGGGCAGAGGGCGAGGGCGAAGAAGAGGGGCCCCACAGGAGAAAAAAGTACAGTGGGAGGAACCTCCCCTACGGGGAATGGAGACCAGGAGCCACAGCAGCAGAAAACAAACTTAGTTGTCAACCTGTCATCCAGACAACTGACACAAATAGAAGACGACGTCCTCCAAAAAGGATTAGGATTTGTCCCGACCCCGAGAGTCGATCTCTTCACTCAAACTTGCGAACTACATCAATTTTTTCGCAAGATCCGTCTCAGATTTTTCTTTGAAGGGAAAGTGAAAACACCCGATACTGATTCGGGTCTTCATAATCCTTCATCCTTCACCCCGCATGCCGGGATGGTACCAAATGAAGTCCTGACCTATGAACAGGCAGTACTAAAGGAATTGAAAACAATTCCAGGACGTAAACTATTCAACAACATCAGTAATAAAGAGAGATCGGCTATTGAAACACTGGCCAATGATCCAACTATCACTATTAAACAGGCCGATAAAGGCGGCGCCACTGTCATAATGTCAACTACAGACTATGACATTGAATGCTTACGACAATTGGGAGATAAGAAATACTATACACCTATCCCTAAGAATCCTACAGAACGCCTGAGAAAAACCATTACCAGTCTGGTTGATTCAGCTGAGAGTCAAGGGTGGCTCAGTGAGAAGGAGGCTTCTTTTCTCATTAAGAAAGAACCTAAGACCCCCTACTTTTATATTTTACCAAAAATTCACAAGGGGGTCACACCAGTGCCAGGCCGCCCGATAGTGTCAGGTATCAACTCCATCCTTGAACCCCTTTCGCAATTCTGCGATCATTTCTTACAACCCTTGGTGAAATGTACACCATCATACATACAAGACACCACTGATGTGCTACGCCTGCTTGACCAGTTCCAGGACACTGGTGACATCAACTTTCTCATTACTCTAGATGTTGAAGCCCTCTATACAAACATCCCTCAAAGGGCAACTCTGGAAGTGATTGAGGAAGTTTTGAATGCAACTCCCTGGGAGTCACTTACCCCTCCCTCCTTCATTACAGAATGTACTACATTAGCACTCACCGAAAACTTTTTTGAATTCAGGGGCCAACTCTACCACCAGACACAAGGTACTTCCATGGGGAGTACCTTTGCTCCTAGTGTGGCCTGCCTGTACATGGCATCTTTTGAGGGACAACACATCTTTTGTGACACTAACCCATATCGTCACAATATCCGCCTATGGAAACGTTTTATTGATGACATTCTCATCTTTTGGACAGGAGATTGTGTGAGTTACACTAACTTTTTCACATGGATTAATAACCTCAATCCCTACCTTAACTTTACCATAACAACATCCCCCTCACAGATTGCCTTTCTGGACTTCACCATCAAGCTTACACAGGGCAACTTCTCGACCACTATGTATAGGAAGGCTACTGATCGTAACAGTTTGTTACACTTCAACAGTCACCATCCTAGATCACTCAAAGAAAACTTACCCTTTGGGCAATTTCTGAGGGTGAGAAGAAATTGCAGCACATTAGACACATACAAGCGTGAATCAGCGATCCTCGCCCAGAACCTGAGGGAGAGACATTATCCACAGAGGAGCATCACTCAGTCTAATAAGCGGGCTCGCAACAACAATAGAGAAGGACTCCTGGACCATAGAGAAGACAAAATTGGTTCCGAAGCGCTGACCTGTGTCACTACTTTTACACCGGCCTCTAATCAATTGACAAAGGAGTTGAAAAAACACTGGGACATTCTTAATACAGGGACCATGAACCAGGAAGTGCCACGGTTTGCATATAAGCGATCCAAGAACATCAAGGATATGCTTATACAAACCAGACCTAAACCCAAGACCAAGTCCTCACAGAGTACTCTCTGGCAATTACCTACGGTGAAAGAACACTATCCGTGTGGGATGTGTAGTGCATGCACTTTCACATCGATACACAAGACTGTCACACTAAATACCACCTTCGTTTGGGAATTGAGGTCCCATACAAATTGCAATACAGCTAATTGTATCTATCTTTTGACTTGTCCCTGTGATCTCTACTATGTGGGGATGACGACTCGCCCTATTAAATTGCGCATTTCTGAACACCGCAGCAGTTTTCGCTGCCTCAAGAAAAACACCAAATTATGTGTGCACTTCCTCGAGAAGAGACACTCACCAGACTCAGTCAAATGGCTTATTTTAGAAGCCAACCCCCATTTTACTAAACAAAGTCTGTTCGCGAGAGAACAGAGATGGATACACCGCTTGTCTTCCGACGTTGGGGGTCTGAACGCTGATATCCCATGGGGATCAATTAAAACCTGAACTATTCTACATTTCACTTCCTGCCCCTAATGCCACACGATACAGCAGTCCTACTACCACACTATCTATGGACTAGCATGTTGCCGAAGTTTGTCCCATACTCTAATGTACTCAATCACATCCCTCCATTGGGACTCTTACTACTATTATATTTACTATTATAACGAGTGACCGTATACTGGGCTCGCAACCCCTACAGGGTTTTAGAATGTTTCATAGACCACAATAGTCATGCACCAGTCCCTTTCCAAGATGGCTGCCACAGAAGCAGACACCACTGGCCTATCGGTCAACCTTCTCTCCCAACCCATGATGTCTGCCATTGCTATCCACAACGTACGCAGGTGCGTGTACTGACTCCACCCGAGGTCACATGACATACTTCTCCAGCATAGTCCTCCCTCGCTGTTGAGCGAGCCACCTTCCGGACTCGGTGGTGAGGGTAGGTCTAGTCGCATGACACGAGCCACGGAAAACGTGAGTAATTCAGCGCTCTCCCTGGAGCATTTTCTTAATAGCGCTCGACTGACTTTTTAAACTTTTAAAACCTTGAAAGTATCTTACATAGAGAGAGGACCATTAGCGCCCGTAGCAATTCGCTGAGCACCCCTCCTCTATATTAGTTTGCTTTACTATTTACGAGCTCACGTATAATTTAGTTTTGAGTTCCTTCTCACTCGCTGACATGCAGGCGAGTTTGCCACATAGTAATACATACGCTGATAAGAGCACTAGCTCCATTTAACTTTTTGCCCTGCTTCACCAACTTAGGTGCCACCACTACCGAAGAATGGTTAACTCTTGCTGGCCTGGGGTCTTACAGCTTTTAAGTTCTATATTTTAGTTGGTCTTCGTATTTTGGGACACTTTAAACGCTATGCCCCACACGTTTCTACCGTCATTGCTTTGAGCGCTGTGTCCACACGAGGGATTTACTATCAACCTCCCCTCCTTTACAGTCTACCATTGTTTAATGCCACTTTGACTCCTCACGGCGTCACTCTAGTATGATAACTCGCTGATCGCTGCCCATTGTCCTTGTACTACATTTCACAAGTGTCCATTGGTATACATCCATTTCTATTGCTTCATCATCGGCGCCTATCCACACCCTGATAAGATGATACTATCCGGGCAGACTCAACCATAGATGGAATGGGAGTTCTTAGATAAAGCAATAGTGGACATGGTTGAGGGATGAACTCCCCTTGGCTGCTGAGGATTGTGGGGGCAAGAACCTATAATGTTGCGAAAACTAAATCCCACAGCTGGATTGCTGATCGGTCATCAGAGGCCCTGTCCTCTTTCTCAACCACTCTTCACAGGGACCTCCTGACATTCTACTGGTTGGGGGATGAATTCCCCTTGGCTGCTGAGGGTCTTTGGGGTCAAAGAACCTCTATTGTTGTGATAAGTGAGTCCCCACAGCCGGACTGCTGAGATGGCATTGGAGGCCCCACCCCCTTTCTCAACCACTCTGCACAGTAGCCTCCTGGCCTACTACTGGTTGAGGGATGAACTTCCCTTGGCTGTTGAGGGTCCTCATTGTATTTGGTTTTATCAAAGGGGGATTTGTTCCTGCCACTTGAGGCGGTTCCTGTGGAGGCCAATCAACTGCTCTTTTACACACTGCCGACATGTCTTTTGGGACTGCCACCTCAAATAACACACCCAGGTCGACCCGCAAAACCTTGGAGATGGTCACAATTTGTTCCATCTGGATACACCATTTATCAGGATTCTTTCTGAGCTTGGAAGAGTGTTTGTAAAATGGAAAAGGTCTGATCACGACCATGAACCTGTACATATGCCTCTGCCTGCGCTTTGTGCAAGAAAACTCTTTTATCTCTCCTCCAATGGCTCCATCCTCGCCTACGTGGGGATGACGCTGCCACAAGAACAACACCAAATTATGTGTGCACTTCCTCGAGAAGAGACACTAACCTGAACTATTCTACATTTCACTTCCTGCCCCTAATGCCACACGATACAGCAGTCCTGCTACCACACTATCTATGGACTAGCATGTTGCCGAAGTTTGTCCCATACTCTAATGTACTCAATCACATCCCTCCATTGGGACTCTTACTACTATTATATTTACTATTATAACGAGTGACCGTATACTGGGCTCGCAACCCCTACAGGGTTTTAGAATGTTTCATAGACCACAAAAGTCACGCACCAGTCCCTTTCCAAGATGGCTGCCACAGAAGCAGACACCACTGGCCTATCGGTCAACCTTCTCTCCCAACCCATGATGTCTGCCATTGCCATCCACAACGTACGCAGGTGCGTGTACTGACTCCACCCGAGGTCACATGACATACTTCTCCAGCATAAGTCCTCCCTCGCTGTTGAGCGAGCCACCTTCCGGACTCGGTGGTGAGGGTAGGTCTAGTCGCATGACATGAGTCACGGAAAACGTGAGTAATTCAGCGCTGTCCCTGGAGCATTTTCTTAATAGCGCGCGACTGACTTTTTAAACTTTTAAAACCCTGAAAGTATCTTACATAGAGAGAGGACCATTAGCGCCCGTAGCAATTCGCTGAGCACCCCTCCTCTATATTAGTTTGCTTTACTATTTACGAGCTCACGTATAATTTAGTTTTGAGTTCCCTCTCACTCGCTGACATGCAGGCGAGTTTTCCACATAGTAATACATACGCTGATAAGAGCGCTAGCTCCATTTAACTTTTTGCCCTGCTTCACCGACTTAGGGGCCACCACTACCGAACAATGGTTAACTCTTGCTGGCCTGGGGTCTTACAGCTTTTAAGTTCTATATTTTAGTTGGTCTTCGTATTTTGGGACACTTTAAACGCTATGCCCACACGTTTCTACCGTCATTGCTTTGAGCGCTGTGTCCACACGAGGGATTTACTATCAACCTCCCCTCCTTTACAGTCTACCATTGTTTAATGCCTCTTTGACTCCTCACGGCGTCACTCTAGTATGATAACTAGCTGATCGCTGCCCATTGTCCTTGTACATTTCACCAGTGTCCATTGGTATACATCCATTTCTATTGGTCAACTGCATCTAATTTCCATTGGCTATATTGACTAGCTTAACATAGTATTTTCACATGAGACTTATGTTTACAGCTATATACTTGCTTTGAATTGGTGCCAACATGTTTGAAGCTTCTTGTTATTACAACCATGTCTCATCTATGTTTTTATCTATTCCATCATTTGGTCCCTTGTACAGTCCTACTTTATGAGGAATTGTTGCTCATGTTACACCCACCGGGTACTGTTGTGGTCTGGACTTATACTGAATAGGGTGAGTCATCCTAGATCATTTCTTGCTGCATTTTAATGAATTCCACACAGGTGAATAGTCACTCTAGTTCACTGTGGGGATTCACCACCAATGAATGTGTTCTGATGCGTTGTTAAGCATTAGAAGCCACCACCGTTTTATGTAAAGAACGATTGAAGAGTCACTTCTATGGCTGTTTTTGAATTGTGGTGTCTAGTGTGTTCCTTTTTAACTGGTATCACCTACCTTTCCCTTCTACAGGTAGTACCGGACATTAACAGGTATTTTAATTAGGAGACACTGACTCGCTTTATACCATTTCAATTGAGAATATTAATAGCATTACATTCTCTCCATTTGTAGATAGTTGTTTTATAGGTCCTGAAGAATCGCGAGTGTAACAACTCCAAGCGAGAAACATGTTGACCATTAAAATTATCATATAGGCCACTCTTACAAGAGACATTTCACTCTTTTGAGTGCTACACCTTCACGTTTTTAATCAGGGAAGGAGGCCCCCAGAATAAAATTAATTCCCAGCTGGCACTTTCAACCCTGTTTTTTATCACTTAGTCACATCTACATCACCTAGGCCCCCACACCCGCACTTCACCATACGGCAGTTGGATTGAAGATCTCCGATAAAGTGCCCCTTATTAAAGGAGCCCGTTAGGCATTGCACCGCCGGCCCGACGAGGAACAGCCCATATGATGAAGCATGACACCTGAAAGGGTGTGTGAGGGCATTATTATCCAACAAATGGATTACCAACTCTAAACACACTGTGTTTGTAGTTGGACCCAGCCTTTCCTTTGACTCTTCTTCCTCCTCTTTTTTGTATATTGAGGAACAGCAGGAATACCCTTTTTGGTAATGTGCATCTTTGGGGCTTCCTTTCTTGCTGGACCTCCCGCTCCCTTGTGAGCGGAACTAGCCCCTTCTTCTTGTAGTTCATGCTTTGCACGGCTTAAACACCCGTGGGATTTCTACTGGTGGGTGAGATTTGTTCTATCCCCCAACACCTTGCTTTATATTATTTTACTCTTACCACGAAAAATCCTTGTGGGTACAACTCGACGTTGTTAGTTGATTTTACCACCCCTAACTCCATTCCACCCACCCACCTATGGAGGGCCAGGGTCTGAGCTATGGGGATGACCATGCAGCGGAAATACTCAGGACCCCTTCCATTCTGGGTCTTGATCACGAGACTGCTATAGGAAACCAATCGGCGGACTGGCAATCATTATCTGACATGAAACGAGAGTGGGTACGGATCACGCTACACGGTGCCCTCATGACCGAATACTTTAGGGCTAATATTTCACCCAATGGCCTCATAGTAAAGAATTTCCCCAGGATCTTCTGGGAGGATGGACAATTCAAAATTGAATGGTCACAGATTTCCTGGAAGTGTACCAGGGATCTTCTTATTCTAATTGTCAACACGGCCAAAAGATTGGCAGATGAGCTACTAATACGGATTCAAACCGCGGAAAGCGCTTTGAAACAAAACAATCCTGGTTCCAGTTACAAATCCAAACTTACGGAACTCAATAATGAGATTGCCGAACACAAAGAGTATCTGATGAAACAAAAAGTTGTCAAGTTACAAAAAGACATTAAACGCTTTGATAAAGAGAAAGTTTACCCATGTCTCAAGGCTGATTATGTCCCACTAAACACTAACTACTCATCCGATACTGATACTAATTCTTCGAGAAGAGGGTCTTCCACGAACAGTGACTCCAGTACTGAAAATTCAAGACCCAATCAATATAGAGGGAAGAAGGGCAGACAAGGGTACAATACTTACCCACCACCACTCTATCAGGGACCTGACTTTTGGCAATATCCTATGTACCCCCAAGGCCCCCCTCAATTCGGTCCACATTGCCCACCTCAATTTATACCCCAAGGCATGAGCCAGCCGTTCTTAGGCAGAGGTTTGGGCAGAGGGCGAGGGCGAAGAAGAGGGGCCCCACAGGAGAAAAAAGTACAGTGGGAGGAACCTCCCCTACGGGGAATGGAGACCAGGAGCCACAGCAGCAGAAAACAAACTTAGTTGTTAACCTGTCATCCAGACAACTGACACAAATAGAAGACGACGTCCTCCAAAAAGGATTAGGATTTGTCCCGACCCCGAGAGTGGATCTCTTCACTCAAACTTGCGAACTACATCAATTTTTTCGCAAGATCCGTCTCAGATTTTTCTTTGAAGGGAAAGTGAAAACACCCGATACTGATTCGGGTCTTCATAATCCTTCATCCTTCACCCCGCATGCCGGGATGGTACCAAATGAAGTCCTGACCTATGAACAGGCAGTACTAAAGGAATTGAAAACAATTCCAGGACGTAAACTATTCAACAACATCAGTAATAAAGAGAGATCGGCTATTGAAACACTGGCCAATGATCCAACTATCACTATTAAACAGGCCGATAAAGGCGGCGCCACTGTCATAATGTCAACTACAGACTATGACATTGAATGCTTACGACAATTGGGAGATAAGAAATACTATACACCTATCCCTAAGAATCCTACAGAACGCCTGAGAAAAACCATTACCAGTCTGGTTGATTCAGCTGAGAGTCAAGGGTGGCTCAGTGAGAAGGAGGCTTCTTTTCTCATTAAGAAAGAACCTAAGACCCCCTACTTTTATATTTTACCAAAAATTCACAAGGGGGTCACACCAGTGCCAGGCCGCCCGATAGTGTCAGGTATCAACTCCATCCTTGAACCCCTTTCGCAATTCTGCGATCATTTCTTACAACCCTTGGTGAAATGTACACCATCATACATACAAGACACCACTGATGTGCTACGCCTGCTTGACCAGTTCCAGGACACTGGTGACATCAACTTTCTCATTACTCTAGATGTTGAAGCCCTCTATACAAACATCCCTCAAAGGGCAACTCTGGAAGTGATTGAGGAAGTTTTGAATGCAACTCCCTGGGAGTCACTTACCCCTCCCTCCTTCATTACAGAATGTACTACATTAGCACTCACCGAAAACTTTTTTGAATTCAGGGGCCAACTCTACCACCAGACACAAGGTACTTCCATGGGGAGTACCTTTGCTCCTAGTGTGGCCTGCCTGTACATGGCATCTTTTGAGGGACAACACATCTTTTGTGACACTAACCCATATCGTCACAATATCCGCCTATGGAAACGTTTTATTGATGACATTCTCATCTTTTGGACAGGAGATTGTGTGAGTTACACTAACTTTTTCACATGGATTAATAACCTCAATCCCTACCTTAACTTTACCATAACAACATCCCCCTCACAGATTGCCTTTCTGGACTTCACCATCAAGCTTACACAGGGCAACTTCTCGACCACTATGTATAGGAAGGCTACTGATCGTAACAGTTTGTTACACTTCAACAGTCACCATCCTAGATCACTCAAAGAAAACTTACCCTTTGGGCAATTTCTGAGGGTGAGAAGAAATTGCAGCACATTAGACACATACAAGCGTGAATCAGCGATCCTCGCCCAGAACCTGAGGGAGAGACATTATCCACAGAGGAGCATCACTCAGTCTAATAAGCGGGCTCGCAACAACAATAGAGAAGGACTCCTGGACCATAGAGAAGACAAAATTGGTTCCGAAGCGCTGACCTGTGTCACTACTTTTACACCGGCCTCTAATCAATTGACAAAGGAGTTGAAAAAACACTGGGACATTCTTAATACAGGGACCATGAACCAGGAAGTGCCACGGTTTGCATATAAGCGATCCAAGAACATCAAGGATATGCTTATACAAACCAGACCTAAACCCAAGACCAAGTCCTCACAGAGTACTCTCTGGCAATTACCTACGGTGAAAGAACACTATCCGTGTGGGATGTGTAGTGCATGCACTTTCACATCGATACACAAGACTGTCACACTAAATACCACCTTCGTTTGGGAATTGAGGTCCCATACAAATTGCAATACAGCTAATTGTATCTATCTTTTGACTTGTCCCTGGGATCTCTACTATGTGGGGATGACGACTCGCCCTATTAAATTGCGCATTTCTGAACACCGCAGCAGTTTTCGCTGCCTCAAGAAAAACACCAAATTATGTGTGCACTTCCTCGAGAAGAGACACTCACCAGACTCAGTCAAATGGCTTATTTTAGAAGCCAACCCCCATTTTACTAAACAAAGTCTGTTCGCGAGAGAACAGAGATGGATACACCGCTTGTCTTCCGACGTTGGGGGTCTGAACGCTGATATCCCATGGGGATCAATTAAAACCTGAACTATTCTACATTTCACTTCCTGCCCCTAATGCCACACGATACAGCAGTCCTACTACCACACTATCTATGGACTAGCATGTTGCCGAAGTTTGTCCCATACTCTAATGTACTCAATCACATCCCTCCATTGGGACTCTTACTACTATTATATTTACTATTATAACGAGTGACCGTATACTGGGCTCGCAACCCCTACAGGGTTTTAGAATGTTTCATAGACCACAATAGTCACGCACCAGTCCCTTTCCAAGATGGCTGCCACAGAAGCAGACACCACTGGCCTATCGGTCAACCTTCTCTCCCAACCCATGATGTCTGCCATTGCTATCCACAACGTACGCAGGTGCGTGTACTGACTCCACCCGAGGTCACATGACATACTTCTCCAGCATAGTCCTCCCTCGCTGTTGAGCGAGCCACCTTCCGGACTCGGTGGTGAGGGTAGGTCTAGTCGCATGACACGAGCCACGGAAAACGTGAGTAATTCAGCGCTCTCCCTGGAGCATTTTCTTAATAGCGCTCGACTGACTTTTTAAACTTTTAAAACCTTGAAAGTATCTTACATAGAGAGAGGACCATTAGCGCCCGTAGCAATTCGCTGAGCACCCCTCCTCTATATTAGTTTGCTTTACTATTTACGAGCTCACGTATAATTTAGTTTTGAGTTCCTTCTCACTCGCTGACATGCAGGCGAGTTTGCCACATAGTAATACATACGCTGATAAGAGCACTAGCTCCATTTAACTTTTTGCCCTGCTTCACCGACTTAGGTGCCACCACTACCGAAGAATGGTTAACTCTTGCTGGCCTGGGGTCTTACAGCTTTTAAGTTCTATATTTTAGTTGGTCTTCGTATTTTGGGACACTTTAAACGCTATGCCCCACACGTTTCTACCGTCATTGCTTTGAGCGCTGTGTCCACACGAGGGATTTACTATCAACCTCCCCTCCTTTACAGTCTACCATTGTTTAATGCCACTTTGACTCCTCACGGCGTCACTCTAGTATGATAACTCGCTGATCGCTGCCCATTGTCCTTGTACTACATTTCACAAGTGTCCATTGGTATACATCCATTTCTATTGCTTCATCATCGGCGCCTATCCACACCCTGATAAGATGATACTATCCGGGCAGACTCAACCATAGATGGAATGGGAGTTCTTAGATAAAGCAATAGTGGACATGGTTGAGGGATGAACTCCCCTTGGCTGCTGAGGATTGTGGGGGCAAGAACCTATAATGTTGCGAAAACTAAATCCCACAGCTGGATTGCTGATCGGTCATCAGAGGCCCTGTCCTCTTTCTCAACCACTCTTCACAGGGACCTCCTGACATTCTACTGGTTGGGGGATGAATTCCCCTTGGCTGCTGAGGGTCTTTGGGGTCAAAGAACCTCTATTGTTGTGATAAGTGAGTCCCCACAGCCGGACTGCTGAGATGGCATTGGAGGCCCCACCCCCTTTCTCAACCACTCTGCACAGTAGCCTCCTGGCCTACTACTGGTTGAGGGATGAACTTCCCTTGGCTGTTGAGGGTCCTCATTGTATTTGGTTTTATCAAAGGGGGATTTGTTCCTGCCACTTGAGGCGGTTCCTGTGGAGGCCAATCAACTGCTCTTTTACACACTGCCGACATGTCTTTTGGGACTGCCACCTCAAATAACACACCCAGGTCGACCCGCAAAACCTTGGAGATGGTCACAATTTGTTCCATCTGGATACACCATTTATCAGGATTCTTTCTGAGCTTGGAAGAGTGTTTGTAAAATGGAAAAGGTCTGATCACGACCATGAACCTGTACATATGCCTCTGCCTGCGCTTTGTGCAAGAAAACTCTTTTATCTCTCCTCCAATGGCTCCATCCTCGCCTACGTGGGGATGACGCTGCCACAAGAACAACACCAAATTATGTGTGCACTTCCTCGAGAAGAGACACTAACCTGAACTATTCTACATTTCACTTCCTGCCCCTAATGCCACACGATACAGCAGTCCTGCTACCACACTATCTATGGACTAGCATGTTGCCGAAGTTTGTCCCATACTCTAATGTACTCAATCACATCCCTCCATTGGGACTCTTACTACTATTATATTTACTATTATAACGAGTGACCGTATACTGGGCTCGCAACCCCTACAGGGTTTTAGAATGTTTCATAGACCACAAAAGTCACGCACCAGTCCCTTTCCAAGATGGCTGCCACAGAAGCAGACACCACTGGCCTATCGGTCAACCTTCTCTCCCAACCCATGATGTCTGCCATTGCCATCCACAACGTACGCAGGTGCGTGTACTGACTCCACCCGAGGTCACATGACATACTTCTCCAGCATAAGTCCTCCCTCGCTGTTGAGCGAGCCACCTTCCGGACTCGGTGGTGAGGGTAGGTCTAGTCGCATGACATGAGTCACGGAAAACATGAGTAATTCAGCGCTGTCCCTGGAGCATTTTCTTAATAGCGCGCGACTGACTTTTTAAACTTTTAAAACCCTGAAAGTATCTTACATAGAGAGAGGACCATTAGCGCCCGTAGCAATTCGCTGAGCACCCCTCCTCTATATTAGTTTGCTTTACTATTTACGAGCTCACGTATAATTTAGTTTTGAGTTCCCTCTCACTCGCTGACATGCAGGCGAGTTTTCCACATAGTAATACATACGCTGATAAGAGCGCTAGCTCCATTTAACTTTTTGCCCTGCTTCACCGACTTAGGGGCCACCACTACCGAACAATGGTTAACTCTTGCTGGCCTGGGGTCTTACAGCTTTTAAGTTCTATATTTTAGTTGGTCTTCGTATTTTGGGACACTTTAAACGCTATGCCCCACACGTTTCTACCGTCATTGCTTTGAGCGCTGTGTCCACACGAGGGATTTACTATCAACCTCCCCTCCTTTACAGTCTACCATTGTTTAATGCCTCTTTGACTCCTCACGGCGTCACTCTAGTATGATAACTAGCTGATCGCTGCCCATTGTCCTTGTACATTTCACCAGTGTCCATTGGTATACATCCATTTCTATTGGTCAACTGCATCTAATTTCCATTGGCTATATTGACTAGCTTAACATAGTATTTTCACATGAGACTTATGTTTACAGCTATATACTTGCTTTGAATTGGTGCCAACATGTTTGAAGCTTCTTGTTATTACAACCATGTCTCATCTATGTTTTTATCTATTCCATCATTTGGTCCCTTGTACAGTCCTACTTTATGAGGAATTGTTGCTCATGTTACACCCACCGGGTACTGTTGTGGTCTGGACTTATACTGAATAGGGTGAGTCATCCTAGATCATTTCTTGCTGCATTTTAATGAATTCCACACAGGTGAATAGTCACTCTAGTTCACTGTGGGGATTCACCACCAATGAATGTGTTCTGATGCGTTGTTAAGCATTAGAAGCCACCACCGTTTTATGTAAAGAACGATTGAAGAGTCACTTCTATGGCTGTTTTTGAATTGTCGTGTCTAGTGTGTTCCTTTTTAACTGGTATCACCTACCTTTCCCTTCTACAGGTAGTACCGGACATTAACAGGTATTTTAATTAGGAGACACTGACTCGCTTTATACCATTTCACTTGAGAATATTAATAGCATTACATTCTCTCCATTTGTAGATAGTTGTTTTATAGGTTCTGAAGAATCGCGAGTGTAACAACTCCAAGCGAGAAACATGTTGACCATTAAAATTATCATATAGGCCACTCTTACAAGAGACATTACACTCTTTTGAGTGCTACACCTTCACGTTTTTAATCAGGGAAGGAGGCCCCCAGAATAAAATTAATTCCCAGCTGGCACTTTCAACCCTGTTTTATATCACTTAGTCACATCTACATCACCTAGGCCCCCACACCCGCACTTCACCATACGGCAGTTGGATTGAAGATCTCTGATAAAGTGCCCCTTATGAAGGGAGCCCGTTAGGCATTGCACCGCCGGCCCGACGAGGAGCAGCCCATATGATGAAGCATGACACCTGAAAGGGTGTGTGAGGGCATTATTATCCAACAAATGGATTACCAACTCTAAACACACTGTGTATGTAGTTGGACCCAACCTTTCCTTTGACTCTTCTTCTTCCTCTTTTTTGTATATTGAGGAACAGCAGGAATACCCTTTTTGGTAATGTGCATCCTTCCTCGCCTTCCCTTTCCTTTTGCTTCACATTAGCCTTCTCTTTTTTAAACCACAATTCTCTGAACTTCTCAGTATCACTCCATTCCTTAGTGTTTTCAATCAATTCTCTCACATGTGTCCTCAGCAAATAGAGGAGGTCTCAATACATTGTCATACATAGTGCCAAGATATGTATTTTCATGGAAACAGAATCATTTCCTGATTTTCTTTAAAAACCTTGAGGTTTTGTCTTAAGTAAAAAACAAATCAGAGTTCTCCATCAAGACAGTCTGTTGAGTTACTGCGGCCCATTTTGACAAGTGTTTTGCATGTAATATATGTATGATGTAAAATGTTCAATCGGACCAGTCACAACCTTGCCAGTACAGCCACATCGCGCGGGGAGGAAAATGCATCATGCCAGTCCTCGTCCTCCAAATCTCCCACGTCAGTCTGCCAAAGCGTGTACAGGTGAGTCATTGGGTTTGGTATATTATTAATTATCTTACGATACATGAGGGAGATTGCCTTACTGAGCATGGGATCTGCCAGTAATCTGTCCTCCAGTGGGGCGGGTTCCGGGATCCCATTTATTTCTCTAGTTGCTTTTAGAAGGGCATGGCGTATTTGTAAATATCGGAAGGTTTCAGTCGCGGATAGTTTGAACTCTATTTATGGTTCGTCAAATGTCAGTATTTTACCCTTCTTAATTAAGTCACTAACTTGTGATATGCCAATGATGTCCTATTTATCGAACGAAATACATCTACTTAAATTGCCCAATTTGGCAGCGTGCCATAGTGGTGTCATTTGTGTCAATTTATTTTTCCAGCCCAATTTAGCAGTAGTAGTAGGCCATATGACGACTGTAAGAGCAGTGGACCCCGTGAGCCGCTTTTCACTTGATTTTGTGTACAATACTTCTCTGTACCCTCCATGGCCCATCAGCCAATAATCCATCCGACATGCTGGGTCCTGTTGTGGTCCATATACCCATTTATTTATGATTGACAGGTGGGCGTCCCAGTAATAACATCAGATGTCAGAAGGGCAATTCCCCCATCATACCACCCACGGACCAGTTTGGGCACAGAGGCTTCCGTCCCAGAGCAGATTTCTAATTTCTCCTTCAATTGATTTAAAATACGTGTCAGGAATGCTACATGGGGTATTTTGTAATGCATATAGGACCCAGGGAAGGGCCATCATTTCATAGAGAGCGGCAGGCACATTCTAGTGGCGACACCGGTAGTGTACTCCAGTGTCGCACATCGCTTTGTAATCGAGTCAATGGGCCTAGGAGGTTCCGTTCGTAAAAGAGCGAAGGGTCCGCTGTTGCAAATACACCTAGGTATTTGAATTCATCCTCCTGAATCGTGACTTCACAGGTGGCTGGAAGGGCTGGCACAGGCCCATGTAGTACATATAGTACCGAATTTATATTTTAGCCAGAGTATTTGCCGTGGCTAGTGCAGATTTGGAGGTCTCTGTTAATTCAGGCACCTGGGGAGGCGATGTAAAGAAGGATGTCGTCCGCATAAAGCAATATTCTGTCCTACCACTCGTTTGCCCACTTCAGCTCATGGATCAATGGGTCTCGATGTATCCAACATGCAAGGGGTTCTAGGATGAGAGCAAATATTGGAGGAGATAGTGGGCAACCCTGTCTTGTTCCATGGCGCAGGGTGAACATGGTGGACACATGTCCATTCACTACCACCTGAGCGAGTGGCTCAGCTTACAGAAGTTTCACCCAATTGAGATATTCCTTACCCAGGCCCATTCGCTCGAGCACCGTGACCATATATGGCCACTCCACAGTATCGAAGGCCCTACGTACCTCCAAAGAAAGTATGGCCGTCCCCTCCCTAACGGTGTGTTTCCTGACAAGTACATAATTTAGACTACACAAATTCATAGCCATGTTGCGGCCAGGCATGAACCCGGATTGGTTCTGGTGGACCAATTTTGTAATAACCAGGAGTAACCTATTAGCTAGTATTTTTGTGAGAATTTTGGCTTTTACGTTTAACAGGGATATTGGTCGGTATGAAGCCAAGCCTTCCGCCTATTTCCCCGGCTTATGTAAGACAACAATAGACGCCAGTCTCTGGTTTTTGGTGAGTGTGTCAATGGACTTGCTCTCAAGGTACATATTAAGAAGATATGGAGCAACCCTAGTCACTGTCACTTTGAGGAGTTCGATAGGGAGACCATTGGGGTCCCCTGCTTTACCTGACTGTACGTTGAGTATGGCAGTTGTTATCGCCTCGACCGTAATGTCCCCTCCCAGCAGTTGCTGGTCCTCTGGGGTTCACATTGGGATTTGAATATCGGTTATTGTCTACCGTACTTCTTCTATAGTGTCTGCTGCTACCGATGAGTAAAGTTGAGTATAATAATCTGCAGATACCTCTGCTTTGTGCTATGGGTAATGTTCCGGTCATATAATACCCTTATCCATCGGTCTGCCCTTTCCTTCCTATCCAACCATGCTAGGAGTTTACTAGCTCTGTCTCCCTGCTCGTATATGTTAAATAGCGTGGCACTGTGTCTATCCTTAGCCATTTCAGTGGCCAGGTCTCTATATTCTTTTCCTTTAAGTTCCAAGATGTGATTCTCGGTCTCACCACGACTGCCCCCTAACGCGCACTCCCGTGCTGAGATGTCCTGCTCCAATTCGATAATTTGTCTGTCCTTCTCTTTCCTGTGACCAACTGATAGTGACAGCGCCAAACCCTTCCAAATAACTGTTTTTGACAGGTAAAGATCTCCCTTTTGAAATGTGAGTAAGTCAGCCCTATGTAGGCCTCGTATCCCCCAAGTCAGGGTGCATGGTATCTAAAGGTCGGACATTTAGAAAACGAATATTGTCACGTCCCTACAGTGACAAAGGCCAAAAAGCTATTTTCACTGAGGCACCACGGTAAAAATGACAATGGGGCACATGCATCAAGCTAGGCAATTGCGATTACTTAATAGCGATTATTAAGGAATCGCTATTAAGGAATCGCAATTGCCTATGCATGTAGGTTTTGCAAAAATATTTACGATTAATACACATTCCTTAATTGCGAACCGCAAGTTGCGATTCGCAATTAGGGAATGCCTTCCCATTCATTCCTATGGCCTAGAGGCCCATAGGAAGGAATGGGAAGCCATTAGCAATTTGTGAGTACCAAATAGACACTCGCAAATTGCGAATGCAATTTGAAGGATGCTGGGGGCCTCAAAGGCCACCCTGCTGCACCCCCAAATTTGGCATCTGTGCCCATGTTGTGCACACATAAGCCCAAAGGGCATATGTGTGTGCCACATGGCACTTTAAAAAATGCACTTTAGTGCATTTTTTAAGGTTACCGCTATTTACCATCTGTTCTGATTTCGCGGTAAATAGCGGGCCCAAATAGTGAAATCGCTATTTTAAAAGGTATCTTGCATTGCATTTAAGGAATCGCAATTTGCAATTCCTTAAATGCAATCGCAATTTAAGAAATCGCAAATAATTGCAATTTTTTAAATTGCGAGTGGCAAGTTGCTTCATGCATCGCAAAAGCTAATTTTGCAATTGCAACAGCCCGATTTTTGCGATTCGCACCGTTTGCGATCGCAAAAAGCTTTCTGCTTTGTGACTTTGAAGATTTTTTGACTGAGATTTGAAAAGCTCCAGAGCATCAGTAAGACCAACCTGCTTCAAGTCTCTGACCTGCGGTTCGAATGCGGTGGCTATAGTTTTCACTTTGATCTTCAAGAAGAGTATTTTCAACGCAAGAAACTGACATCATCCCTGTTTGAATTAGGAATTAAAGTTGTTTCGAATTGTGCAACTTCCAGACTTAAAGTATTTTACTACTGCATTAATCACTTTAACCATCATCCATGATACACATTGCCTAAAGAGATACACACATCGGAATGGCCTAAATGAAGGTATTCCACAGACCATGAAAAATTCCATAAGTTAATTACCATTAATAATAGGCATTGCCTAAAGAAACACACAATCACACAATGCAATGTTGAAGGAATATTCGCACAATGATTAAGCATGGGCATAATATAAATTACATTACCCAGGACCTGATACACCATGTCTTCTGAATCTAATAATAAGGATGACTGGGGTGATCCACTCAATGGGTGTACTCAAACCTTTCAGGATTTCAGAATTTATTGCACTACTTAAAACCTTTCCTATTAAAATTCCAACTACAGACCCATCTCCCTCCTACCATGCCTACAGGTCTTAGAGAAACTTATCAACCAACAGACTTCATTGCCACCACAGATGACATTTGCTTGATCCTTGACAAAGGAGACATGGTAGCCCTTATTCTCCTGGGCCTCTCTGCAGCATTTGACAAGGTCTCACACCCCACCCTCATCAGGCCTGCATAAGATTGGCATCCAAAGACTAACTCTCCGCTGGATCTTCTCCTTCTTAACAGATAGAACACAAACTGTCAGCCTGGCATCTTACTCCTCGGAAGACTCATCTCTGGGGTCACTCAAGGTTCATCACTCAGCCCCACCCTCTTCAATGTATACATGATCCCACTTGCCAATGTCATTGTGCACATGACATCAACATCTTCTGTCAGGCAGACAACACGCAACTCATACTCTCCCTCACGGATAAGACCCGCAGCAAAAGAAACAGGATCACCGTCTGCATGACCGAAGTCGATAACTGGATGAAAGCCAACTGCCTCATGGTCAACACGGACAAGAAAGAAGTACTGCTTTTTTGCAAGAACACCTCATCATGGGACTCCAACTGGTGGCCGGCTGAACTCGGACTTACACCAAACCGAAACCCATGCCAGGAACCTCAATATAATCATCAACAGTAAATTGGGCATCCTGCTTCCACACTCTGAAGACGCTGAGGAAGATCGTCAAATGACTCCCAAGCCACACAAGAAAAACTGTCACTTACACCCTAGTCACCAGCATTTCAAATCATGGGAACACCCTCTATGCTGGAATCATCAAGCAACTCACTAGTGGCCCGCTTCACAAAAGTGATCTGAGACAAATCCTAAACTTATTACTTTTGGTATTCACAGAAGGCATTTAGTAGTAGTAAAGTTAGGATTCCTAACTTTACTACTACTAAACTGAAACAAAATCCTAACTTTATGACTTTCGGTATTCACAAAAGGCATTTAGCAGTAATAAAGTTAGGAATCCTAACTTTACTACTACTAAATCCCTTTTGTGAATACTGTGAGTTCCTTGAATCGGCCCCTCGAAGACTACAGGCCATACAGACCTCGGCAAACACTCATCCTCAAACTCCCACAAAGAACTCATAATACACCACACCTCTGGTAATTACACTGGCTTTCAATACACAAACACGCACAATTAAAACTCATCACTTACACATTCACGGGACTTCACAATTCAGGCCTCACCTACCTGAACAGTCACATCTCCTTCCACAAACCATCGAGACACCTCCTCTCCTCAGGACTCCTACTTGCCAACATCCCACGCTTACACAGAACCAAATCAGGAGAATGAGTATTCTTTTACAATGCCCCTAAAGCGTGGAACAATCTTTTTCTCCACATCAGAGCCTCTTCCTCTCTTTTTGAATTCCGTAAAATGCCGAAGACAGGCTTTTCTATTATTCAACCTAACAAAGGTACAGCTAGGCGCACAACTATTCAGCATCAGGATACCCTAGAGGGTGATAGTGCGCTTTACAAATACACATAGCATAACTTTGTGAACTGGATAAAATCGCAGAATTTTTTGTATTTTTTTTATCCAATTTCCACCATGAATTATGTCTACTGGACACATGACTTTTGAGAAAACACACATAATTCAGGACTAGTTTACGTCACTCAAAGAGTGCACAAGTTACATAATAGTTTTTCAGTATGTAGTATATCACAAAAATCGATGACTGTATATTACAAAACTAGAGGATTATGTCCTCTATGAACCCTCATATGCTGAGCGCTGTCCACTAGGTTACAGGTACACATGTACATGCTTGTGTGGTGATACACTAGGAAGCACAGGAGATTCAGTGTTTAAACAACTGGCCTCTCAGCGATGATCTACAACAAGCGAGGCAAAGCACAAGTGGGTGTAACAGAGGCAGGTTACCCTTGCAGAGGTAAGCTGACCACAGGACAACATGTCAGGGGTAAAACAAGGGATTTTTGGCCCACATAAAAGACATATACAACTTCCTCATTCCCTATTTACTGATCTCTTTATAGAGTGATATTATATGGGTGTGCCCTCTGGCTTGTCCTTTTAAGGGGTATCATTGAATATTACCTCTGAATAGCACACCTTTGTGTTGTGGCATGTTACACAATTGCAGTGTTCTTACAGATTTGCAGTGAATCACCTATTTTGCTCACCATGTATGTTTCTCCGGGTGCATGACAACACCTTTGCATCACGTTGCATGCCAGTGTGCAATGTTTTTGTTTATCTCTGTGTGCTGCTTTCTGCTTCTGGGCCACTTGCCCGCCTACACCAGGGAATGCCTGGTTACTCTCCGGTAATATTCATTACTTCGAGGTTTGGTCTTCCTGTCCCATTCCTTATCAGTAAGCAGCTAGTCTGCTCCCCAGAACCCTATACCTAGCAGAACGTAATTAGCACTTCCCTCAATATGGCGCCACCAATCAGGCAAGCATACAGGGGGAAGTGCGTCACACAACTTCCTGAGAATACCAAAGAAACCCAGAAACAAAAACAATCCCCCCAAAGAGAAAACACAGGGAGGGAGGGAAGGGCTCAGGAATGGGATGGGAAGACCAGGACTCGGAGTAATTAATATTACCGGTGAGTAACCAGCATCACCTCCTCGTCCTGTCTTCCCGTCCCATTCCTTATCAGTGAGCCCATACCCAAGCACACGGTGATTATAAGAATAAAGACCAGAACTTGAAGCGAAACAGGTCAATTTAATCAAATGAAAGCAAACATCATGTACAGCAGACAAAACATGAGAGCCAAAGGCAGCCGAGGCCACCATCCCCAACTGAAGATGGTAGTGAGACACAAACGTATGGGGAGAGGCCCAAGGGGCAGCATTGCAAATGTCACGCAAGGAGGCACTCTTGAACATGGCCCACAATGAGGATACACCCCGGGTAGAACGACCCTGCACCAAAGAAGGGAGGGAACAGTGAGTGGACTCATAGGTGGAAACCACAGCACACTTCACCCAACGGGACAAGGTGGACAAGGAAGGACGAACCCCTTTACCCGAGGTCCCGTAGGTAACAAATAAAGAATCAACCTTACGAAAGGCACTGGAGCGACCCAAATAGATGCGGAGAGCCCGCAAGACATCCAAAGTATGCAGAAGACAGGGAGGACGATATCCTCCTGACAGTGGAAAGTAGACAATACTTTGGGCAGAAAGAACTGACAAGGACAAAGAATTACCTGGTCCAAGCAGAAACGTAAAAAAGGGGGAGAGGCCATCAAGGCACCAATCTCACCAACCCGCCGACCAGAAGAAACAGCCACCAAGAACACAACCTTAGCCGTAAGGAACTTAGGGTCCACCAAAAGTAAAGGCTCAAAGGAAGGCCCAGTCAGGGCCTGCAGAAGAAGGGGAAGATCCCAGGCCGGGACAGGAGAGCGAGAAACAAGCCGCTGAATCAAAAAACTCCGCAGAAGGTGGGCAACCAAAGGGGAGACAGAAGACACATCAGAACCCCGAAAAGCAAGAATGGCAGCCCACTGTGCACGGAGCGTTGTAACAGTGAGACCCATGACAAAGCCATCATGCAAGAAGTCCAGTTCCCGAGCAGCCGCACAGGAGGAGGACAACAAACCCTTCCCAAGGCACCAGGAGGAAAAGTTATTCCAATGACAGTCATAAGACCTCAAGGTGGAAGGATGCCAAGGCAACTGGATACTCTGGACAACTTCATCAGAACAACCCTGGACCAACAAATTCAACCTTTCAAGTGCCAGACCCCCAGCTGGAGGCGGCGCAGAGAGGACACCTGGAGAAGAGGAGTCCACAGAGGGGACGGCCACAGAGGAAACTGCCAATGGGGGCAAACCGACAAGGACAACAGAAGGGGAAACCAATGCCGCCGGGCCACTCCGGCACCACCAGAAGAACCTCCGCCCGATGCAACCGAAGTTTCCGGAGGACCCGGGGGATCAAAGCAAAAGGCGGAAGGCAAACAAGACCCAGGGACCAAGGAACCATGAAGGCGTCGATCGCCCAGGCAAGCTGAGAAGGAACTAGGCTGCAAAAATGGGGAAGAAGGGCCGACTCCACCGAGGCAAACAGATCCAGCCAGGGAAGGCCGAACCGGAGGACAATCTGATGAAACAGAAGAGGGGACAAACACATCATCCCAGAGGAAGGGAACACCATGCTCAGAGAGTCCGCAGGCCCATTCTCTGTCCCCGGAAGATACACCGCCGTCAGAGACAACCGATTGCGCTCGGCCCAAAGACCGATCGTCCGGCAGAGGAGAAACAGGGACCGGCACATGCCCCCTTGGCGATTCACATAAGCCCGAACAACCTGGTTATCGGTCTGCACCAAGACAGCATGACCCAGAAGAAGAGGAGCAAACCACAGGAGAGCCAACCAAACTGCCCTCAACTCCTTCCAGTTCGACGACTGGCGAGACTCGAACAAGGACCACCGACCTGAGCCTTGGAAGGGCCCAAGACCACCTCCCAACCACTGGCACTGGCATCCGTCAACAGAGCAACCACAGCTGGAGGAGGAAGCAGGTCGAAGCCCCGGGAAAGAGACTGAGGGGACAACCACCATTGGAGGGCAGCCCGAATCCCTGAGGTGACAGGAATAAGAGTCTCGTAGTCCAGAGAGGCAGGATCCCAGTGGGCTAGAATGTGATGCAGGAGGGGATACTAATGCAGCCAGGCCCAAGGAAGGAGATGCAGAGTGGAAGCCATCTCCCCCTGACTCCGCAACCAGAGCCGGACAGACACCTGGGATTGGGACAGAACCCAAGAAAAGTGACGGAACAAAGTCAAATGCCGCTCCTTGGAAAGGAACACCAACCCCAGATCCATGCGGAACATAGCCCCTAGGAACTTCAGAGACTGGGCGGGCCCCAGGGAGGACTTCTGGTGGTTGATGAGGAACCCAAGGACCCCAGAAGATGACACACCTGGTCCACATCCGACAGAGCCTGAGAAAAAGAAGGAGAAACAATCAATCAATTGTCAAGATAGGGAAAAAACTGAACACCAGAGGGGCCAAGAGCTACGTGAAAACCCTTGGTGCCGACGAAAGGCCAAAAGGAAGCACAGTGCCGGGAACCAACAGCAAAGTGGAGATACTTCTGATCCACAGGATGGATAGGGACGTGCAGGTAAGCATCCATAAAGTCGAGGGACGCCAGGAAGTTCCCGGAAGCACCAGATGCAGGATGGAGAACAACGTCACCATCTTGAATGTGCGACGGGGGATGAAGAGATTGACCTGCTTGAGATCCAAGACAGGGCGCAGATCCAACGTATCCTTCTTGGAAACCAGGAAGAGGATCAAATAACAGCCCTGGCCCCACTCCAGAGGAGGAGCCTCCACGATAGCCGCCTTCTCCAACAGAAGGCGCACACCATCCAGCAAAGCCTCCCGCCGGAGAGGATGATGGGGAAGGGAGGTCACCCAGAAGACCGGGGGGGAGAAGAGAACTCGATCCGACAGCCCTCGGATACTGTCTGCACCGCCCAGGCATCCGGAACCGTCAACCACTGGGACAGGAAAAAACGCAGGCAACCCCCAACCGGAAAAGGCAGACAGTCATTGTGCAGAGGAAGGGGCAGAGGCAGCACCACCGGCAGGGGCACGGGGCTTGGCACCTCCAGGGGCCCCCTAACCACGATCCCTGCCACAAAAGGGCTGCGAAGCACCCCAAGCAGCAGGACCAAAGGCAAGGCGGTAGCCAAAACCACGTCCCCTAGAAGGAAGGCGGACAGGAGTCACCAACTTGCGGTTCTCCGCCAACTGTTTGATCATGTCCTCCAGCCTGGGCCCGAACACCTTGGACCCCACAAAGGGCAACTTAAGCAGGACTGCCTTCTGAGAAGACTCGGTCTTCCAGGAACGCATCCGGATATGACGCCTCGCAGCAATTGAAGCACCGGAAGCAGCCGCAGCGGCACTCAAATTGTCAAAGGAGATATCAGACAAATAGCGCACCTGCAACTCCATGAGGGACAAGAGAGAGGAGGTATCCTCCCCATCCTGCAAAGAGCCAGGGATTGGAAATACTTCAGCAGGGACTGGACCATGCAATTGGAATAAGCTGTCGCCCTGACAGAAAAGTTGGAAGCGGCGTAAGAATGCTTCACCGCCCACTCAACACGCTTATCCACAGCGTCGGAAGGAAGGGCTTCATTAGACAGAACCAAACCCTGTGAAGAAAGGCCAGCCATCAAATTGTCTACCTTGACGGCCTGCGGAAACTCAGTCACAAACCCCTCCAAAGGGTAACGTCTGGGCAAAAATCGCTGGAAGGCGAAGGCAGACTTATCAACCTCCTTCCACCCATGATCCGGCACCCTGTGCACAGCACCATGCAAGGGGAAGGATTCCGGTGCCGGCTGGTGATAATGGGTAAAGTAGTCATCCTCCCGGCCCTCAGACGCAGGAGGCGCGAACCCCAAATTATCACGCACATGGTAGAACAAATCAGAGAGCTCCGCACCCTGAACAAAATGCCCACGCACACACTCTTCCTCCTCAGTCAATCCGTCGGCTGGAGCGTCAGGTGGATCAACAGACCCGCGAGGCACCTTGGCAGGAGGGCCAGCTGCCTCCCAAGCCCAGAAAACAGCAGAGACAGCCTCATTAACAATGAGGCTCAGGGCATCCAAAGTAGGAGCAGCAGAGCCTGAGGCACCCTGGTCCTAGGAAAGGAGGGGCAAAAAAGGCAAACCAAGGCACTCCAACAACCAGCAAAAGGTCGGGAACCAACAGAAAAATGCTCCCATTTAAAGGGAACGAAGTCCCGAGGCCCCCGACCTCTCGCGTAACTCACAGTGAGGGCGGAAGTAGAAAAGGAGAGTCCTGGCCGCCGGAAACCACCTAACGAGGCTGGGGGAACCCAGGATGACGCTCTGCGACGCAAGGAACCACAGAACACCCGCGCTCGCTAAAGCAGGGCGTAATTGGGATAGCCAGAAGGTGAGCGGCCGCTACAGCACGCCGCATACCACACGCAAGCAAAAAACAGGCGCAGAGCAGGAAGGCTTAACTTCGGAGGCAACGTGTAAAGTACCTGTGCAACACACCCCGACAGTGACACAGTAAAAGTACTCACAAAAGGACACCACACCAGTTTTATATAGACAATTAAAGGTATCTTTATCTAAAGATTGGGCAAGATAAAAAGTATCAACAGTCCATTATACACATGGGAAGATTCCTAGTAAAAAGGTCTTTTGAGATGGCTGAAGCAAGGGTAACTTGCACACGACTGTCTTCCCACAGCAGGAAAGCCTTTGTACCAAACAGTCCTTCAGTTGAGGTAAGTTGTTGCACTGTTGCAGTACTATGAGCACAAGTCCCTTTGAAGGAACAGTACTTTTCATTCAGGGCAAAACAGTGCTGAAAACTGTCTGGGCTCCCACTAGGGATAATACGGTAATGCTTGGCTCACCACGGGACAACCAGTCTCAGGCCCACAATTCACAGTCCCCCAAACACAGTATGGTCAGGCGGGCCGGCCCAGCCCCAACGGGTAGGCTCCGTGCGCTTCTATTATCCCCAATGAGATAGGCTCCCTTCTGGCAGGCCCCGTTACCATGACGCAGTCCTCGGCTTGCTGGCTACTCAATATGCCGATTATCACTGCCCCGCTGTTCTTTAAGGCAGTCACCGCTGTTCTTTAAGGCAGTCCCCGCTGTTCCCCAGCCCACCCAGGCAACCCAGCAGCCGTGGGGGCAGTCGATCATTACCTGGAGCGGGTTGGTCTCTCCCGCCTGCTCCGGCGAGATCCTCAGCCCAGAGCCTCTTCTGCCCGCCTCCCGGTCTCTCAAAGGCTTCCCCAGATGCTGCGGGATCCCGGCCACGCATGAGAGGGAGCGCGCTTCGCCTTCTTCCTGCAACGAGGTTGCTAGGTGACACCTCGCACCGGCGCCCAATCACAGCGCGGCGGTTCCTGACATGGTTATGATGCGCCTCGGGACTCCAGAGGCTCCGGGGCCGCGGCGGTGATTATGGGGAGGCAGATTTGAATGGGCTTGAACACGAGGCACGCAGCGGTAACTTCAGGGCAGCCAGCAGTTGCTTCGGCAGCACTCAGGTCACAGGCACACAACGCCGGCCGGATCCCGAGATGGCGAATTTAGCAGACACTGCCTGATGGGTGAGCTTGGCACGCACAGCGCTTCACTACTAGCACAGCGCTTCACGGTGCAAACAGGTCCTGGGCGGCAGCGATGTCTTCACGGCCTCCGGTACTCCAGGTACTTGGCCGCGTTACACAGCACTATGGGTTGCTCTCAGAGTCGCTCTCCGCCCGGGCCGACAGAGGTGATTCCAGGCTCTCAGCACTTCCAGCGTTCCCGGTCAATTACAGTCCCCCGGGCAGCGGCGGTGAGTTCACGGTAACCCGCGCTTCCTTTCAGCGCTTTCAGATAATGCAGTCCCCTGCACAAGTCTCCCAACGAGAGGCAGATGTCCTTACCCACCGTGTTACAGGGACAGTCCGGGCAGTCTTGGTAGTTCTAGGGGTCCCCTCAGTAACTAGGAGGGGGACCAATCAAAGAGGGGAAAATAAGAGTGGAGACACACTGGAGATGGTATTCCTGGGTCCCTTCTGGCTGGGCAAGATCAGCAGGCAAGCTGGACAACTCAACTAACTTGGGACAGCAGTTCCTGGGAGCAGTCAGCTGCAGTAGTGTAGCAATCCTCCTAGCACAGCAATCTATACTCCAGCAGAGAGTCTTCCTGGTCCAGTAGTGTAACAGAGATGTGTGGCCAGAACCCTCCCTATTATACCCTAATGTCAGGTAACCGGAAGGGGCGGCACTTTCTGGAAAAATCTAGGGGGTTGGAAATCTCTGGAAAAATCCAGGAGGCTCTGAGGGTGTTCCCTTCCTTTCCTACCTGTCTGTCAATAGGGACAAAAGTTTACAGTTGCAAAAAGTCCCAGACCATGCAGACTGCCAGCATGCAAATGAAGGGTAGGCCTCACTGCAGTAGTAGGACCTATGGCTAATACACTAGTGTCTCTATGCTTTTTAAGGAAGAGCACCTGCACCTCAGCACTGTTTAGCAGTGGTAAGGGGCCCAGAGTCCTATGTCCAACAAAAATGGCGGACAAATAGGAGGCAAAAATGGGAAAGAAATGTAGGGGAAGACACCCTAGGGCTGACAGGTCAAACAGGCTACTATTGATCCTGAGCCTGGGAGTCGTTCACACGATTCCCCAGCAGGGCAGAAGGCTGTGTGGTGGCTGGCAATCGTGCAAGTCCACCAGACAAACAGGGCTACAGAGTGGCAACTTTTTAAAAGTTGCCTTCCTCAAAAGTGACATTAAATTCAACGTGGGCATCTAGTCAGGTTTAATGCCATGATTAATTTAATACCTTGAATTACCCATTTTAGTAGTTCCATTCCGAAGTTAGTCAGACTGAGAGGTCAGCCAGTAACTCTGTGTTAGTAAATGGAACGACTAACTTTTCAACAGCAAAAATGGCAATTTGGAAGTTTTGTTGTTATGACATATATCAAAAGATGATACCCTGCGTAATAATATACAGATCCCTGCTTTAGGACTCTAGAGGCCTTCCTTTGGAGAGACTTACATATATTTTTATGGGAACTGGGGGTTCTGCCATTGTTTAAAAGGCATATTCGAACAAGCAGTTTTAAAAATGCTCTTCCAGGCTGCAGGGGCAGGCTGGGATCCATTTTGCACTTAGTCACACACAGGGTGGCACAATCAGTGCTGCAGCCCTGGGGGTCCACTCTGTCTTACATGCCGTGTGTACTCATGGTATTATATACTAGGGACTTTTAAGTAAGTGAGCTTATACCAATTGGGGGTAACCAATTCAGCATACATTTTGTAATGAGTAAGAACACTGACACAGAGGCCTGATTAGCAGACCTCAATGCACTCTAAGGTTAAAAAAAGACAGCAGCTAGTAATCCAAATGGGGTTAAAAAGTGGGGGGAAACCAGACACAAAAATGTCTGGGCCATTCCCTCTGGGACACTGACCTATTCTAAACAAAATTGGACCTTATTTAAGACTGCATGCCTCTACCACCCTTGCCTCTTCCCTCGTCTTGGGACTGTGAGGTAACTAATGTGGCTAACTCTGCTATAGCTAGAGCAACATCTAGCTGACCTAAAGAGGTCGCTGTTAAAAACTGGGTTGTTAGTTGATTGAGGTGTGAGCCCTGGACAAGCAGCAACCACAATTCTAGTCATGGTAAGACACAAGCAAACCCCAAATTATCTTTGCTCAATCCCCTGGTAGCTTTGCCGAGAGCAGTCTGGCTTAACGTAGAGGCAATGTGTTAAGTTATTTGGTAACTGTAAAGTTCAGAATCTTTTGAAAAATTTGAAAGATTTGTGTTCAGATTCTCCGGCCTGAGTGGTGCAACCAAATCTAACAGGGAGATGGTCTGGGGAACAATAAGGAGAAGTTGGACAGTTACCTGGTCACCAAAGCAGTCTCAAGTCCAGTTTCACACTTTACATTAAGGCCACAATAGACGTCAATGGAGTGGCCCTGATGTTGGGATACAGGATGCTGTGGATGTTGAAATGATGCTCTGGGTGCTGTGCGGTCCCCGGGGATGTCCTCGCTGTTATTCTTTCATTCACAGGTAAGGTCGGGTAAATTTGGCCACAGCATTTGGTGTCCCTCAAAGTCCTCTTTGAGACAGAAGGCCAGCTGTGGCTGGGCTACAGACCTCCATACACGGTGGGTCCAGCTGCATCCTCTGATGAAGGCTGGTGTCCGTCTTTAGCAACTAATCTGAACTCAGATGACACTCCTCGGTCTAGCAGACTCAGGTGCAACTTTTGACTATTGAGGATCAGTCTCTTGGGTTGTCCAGGGTAGGTCAGCTGTGATTCGAGGAACATGGCTGAGTTGCCGGAATGAGCTTCTTCAGACTTGATGGGCTGGTGCTGGTTCCAGGGGGTCAGCACTGACCCTTGGAGTCACTTCTTTGGTCTGGTGCTTGGGAGAAACTTTTCCATGAGCCGAGTGTCACAGTCACAGTGTTCTATTTGCCAACCCAAGGTGCAGCAGGAGCAGTCCAGCAGCCAATGCAACTTCTCTTTGCCAGGTCCGGGGTTCAGCTGGGCAGTGCTTCTTCAGTCCTTTCTCTAGTTCCATTGTGGTCTGAGGTTACCATTGGCAGGGGTGCCATGTTTATACCCGGAAAGTGCCCTGGTGAGGATGATGCAGTCACTAGCCAATGGGCTACCAGAATCTCTCCCATCCGGTTATGACTTTTGGCTATGCGTGGCATCTAAAAATCCCAAAGTGCATATTTCCGCCTGTTCTCATGTCTGCATCCTTCCTTGGAAGTTAGGAGCTTTGCAGCCCACCCTAGAGGTGTGGTTATCTGTGGGCTACACACTCATAGGAAAACCAGTTGAAGTACTGGTCTCCCATCTCTGTTCCCACGGCCAGCCTGTCTACCTGAAGATAAGTGCAGTCCTTCAGGAGTGAGTGAGAAACTTAGTGTCTGTTGCAGTCCCCCTCAGATTTTTCTAGGCTTCCAGTACCAGTGTATTTTCAGTAAAAATGTACCACAATTGGCATCACTTCAGAAACCTCTATACGTCCATAGTAAATGGTTCCTAGAGCACTGGAACTGAAGACTCACCAAGACCATCCACACTGCCATTGCAGGCTGCGTGTCTTGGTGCAGAGAAAACCAAAGAGTCGACATGGCAGACAGTTCTGTGCTATGGCCCCATACACTGCATACCTATCAGAGCTATGCTGCACCAATACCTGGGCAACCAGACCTCCTGCATCCTGCACTGAGACAAAGAGTCCTCCCTGGACTCTAACTGCTCAGGAAGTAAACACCCGTCGCAACCTGAGACGCACTTTGTGAGTGGCCCAGCTGTCCAGAAATCATTTCTCTAAGCGTCCTGCTCCTGACCCCGAGGATAGACCCATGCTGCCTGGTTGAACTATCTGCTCTGCACCCAGCCCGATCAGCCCTAGTAACAACAATCCAGCTGTGCTCCCATGGTTCTGAGGCCCTTGCAACCTGCTCCCTGGAGTGGGCCTCCTCAGACTTAACTGTAAGTCCACTTGTGCAGTGTGATGTCAAGTGGCTCCCTCTCCCATAGCGCGCCAGCTGCCAACGACCTCAGCACCCTGCTCCTGGCCAAATACGGGACGCTCCCAAGAATCCGAGTGTGGGACATTGGACCAGGCCTTGCTAACTATTGAACTGCAAAAGGTGAACATTGAAAGTCAAATGTATGATGTTACATGCATTTTTGTCTTTTTGCCCACTGATTTCAATGATGAGTAATTGCACACAAATGTGATTGATTTTGCGAACTCTAAAAATGCATAACTTTAAAAGTAATAACTGTGGAACAAAGTTCTTGGTCTGAAAAATTATATAAAAATGTATATTATTTTTGCAAATCGGTCTCAGATTTATTCTTGAGTGTGTGCCTCATTTATTGCCTCTGTGAGTACAACGAATACTTAGCACTACCCTCTGACAAGTCTAACTGCTTGCCCACACTACCACAAATAAATATTAACTACTTTTGCCTCTGTTTACTAATCTGGGCCTCAATGGACTCTCTGCACAGTGTACTTCATGTTAGTGCACTACATAGAGAGCCAGCATCCTACAGAATGTGATTGGCATGTGCCCAGCAAAGCAAGCTCTGTCTTTGAAGCTTGCCTTTTGGACCAACACCCTGTGGGGCTTCTCACAAGTAGAGGTAGCACTTCCTCCTCTATCAGGTTACTATTGATCCTGAGCCTGGGACTCATTCACACTAATCCCCAGGAGGGCAGACGGCTGGTGGCCATTAATTGTGCGAGGACACTGGACAAACTGGGCAACAGAGTGAAAACTTTCTAAAAGTTGACTTTCCTTAAAAGTGACATTAAATTGAACTTGGGCATCAAGCTGTGTTTAATGCCATCATTAATTTGATACCTTGCAGTACCTATTTTAGTAGTCCCATTCAGAAATTATTCGGACTTACAGGTCAGCCGGTAGCTCTCTGTTAGCAAATGGGGCTAATAATTTTCCCACAGCAAAATACAACAATTTGGATGTTTGCAGTTAAGACAATAATATACAACTGCCTGTCTTAGGGCTCCGAAGGCCTTGCTTAGGGGAGACTTCATGTATTTTTAAGGAAAGAGGGGGCTTTGCCAGCGGTTTAAATTGAACTAGCAGTTTTAAAATTGCTTTTTAAGGCTGACGTGGCAGGATGGGAGACATTTTGTACTTTGTCAGACACAGGGTGGCAAAATTAGTGTTGCAGCCCTGAGGGGAGGGACACTCTGTCTTACAAGTCCTGGGTACACTTTTTTTTAATGGAGTTTTATATAGCGCGGAGTTGACCCAAAGGTATCGGGTACACGAGCACCAGTTGTGTTATATGAGGACACATTCATTTTTGTTAGGCGCGGGGAGATTAAGTGATTTGCTGAGACTCGAACCCAGTTCCCCAGATTAGAGGTTGACCTCCCTTGCTGTTAGGCCAACTCCCCACTACCATATGCTAGGGACTTATAAGTAAGTCATCTTATGCCAATCAGGGTCATCCAATTCAGCATACATTTTTCAATGGGTTAGAACACTGGCACTGAGGTCTGGTTAGCAGGCTTCAGTGCACACTCAGGGTTGAAAAACCAGCAGCCAGTAGTACAAATGGGGCAACAAATGTGGGGAACCTGCAAAAAAGCCTGTTTCTTCATACTTGGACACCTAGTCAGGTTGGTTTTAGCAGAATAGTACAGGTGCAGCAACAGCAGTCTTTGGGCATCAAAGTAGGTCAGGAGGGCAGTCTTCACAGCTGGGCAGTCCCTCTTCCCGGTAGAGTCCACAGATCCATAAGTGATCTGAATAATTTTCTGTATAATTTGCATGCAGATCTTTCAGCTAGACTGCGTTTAAACACTCATGGGGAGCTTTTATCCGAATTCCCATTAAAGATGGGAGTGCAGCAGGTGTGCATATTGGCAGCCCTGCTTTTCATCCTCTACTTTAATGGGTTAACAGCTCATTTAATTTCCAATGATGTAGACACCCTCAGAATGGCAGGCTTACTCTCTGCCTACGATGCAGTCCTTTTAGCTTTTACTCCCAATGCATTGAGGTGGCTGGTGGGCCGTTTTGCTCCTTTTATGCAGGATCTTGACTTACAAAATTATACTAAATCGCATATTATGTCCTGTGGGCCCGGTAAACAAAAGCTAAATAAAATTATCATCAAGGGACAAGCATTTACTAGTGTTGTCAATTTCTGCTATCTTGGTTAAGTTTTAGTTCCTCTGGATCTTGGTACTCCCAGCTTAACAAGTCTAGTCTCAAACTCAGCAGAACTGCAGGTAAAGTTTGCAGTCTTATTAGATCAGGCACTATATGGACTGTCTTGCCAGCACTGAAGGTGTATAACTCCCAGTGCCTAAGGAGCAGGTTTGTGGGCTTCAAATGTAAGTTGTTCCCTACAGGAAGAGGAAAATCATTTTCTCTGTCAGCTGTTGAATTTACTGCCCACTACTTCTAGCTTTATCAACCATTCAGGGCTGAACCAGGGATTTAATTCAGACAAGGTTCACCTGGCCCCTCTTTTGCTGTGGGTCAGTATATAGACAAATCCGGCATCTACGTTATGATATCATTCTTGAATGTCTCAAACTTGAAAATGCTTTTTCTATTCCATGGCTGAGTTACATTCAGGACACTCTAGTTACCCTGCGATTGTATTCTCTGTTTACTGAGCCCAGCAGCATTTCTAAAGCAGATAAGATAACGGTGAAAGCAACATTCCTGGAACACTATGAAGACCTAAGAATGAAAAATGAGCTAGTTAAAAGCATGGTCCTAAAGTATTATAGATCTTGAGCTTCAGGAAAACCCACTATGTATCTATCTATTGATCTCACACAATGGGAGCAATCAATTATTTTTCATTTCAGGGCAGGCTCAGTTTATTGGTCCCTGTGCTTTAAAAGTGTCCCAGACCTAAAGGGGAATATCAATGTGCGCAAACACTATTGCACTTAATTGGTTTTTTGTTTGTAATATGCAAAGTTTGCCATGTAAGCCCCTTTTGAAACCCTTGTTATGTAAATTAGGATTCTGACGGTGTAAAGTAGCTTGGCTAAATTTACAGTCTTTAAGCTCGCCTGAAATTTGTTATTGTGTCTGTGTCTTTCTGAAATCAGCTATCCGGGCAAGAAAAACAATGACAGGGTATCTGTACATTGGTCTTTTTATTCTCTCATAATTTTTATTGTAATCTTAAACTGAAGTATGTTTTAAGTCTTAGGAAGTTTTAAACATATGCATGCTTTTATTGTATTGGATCAACGTGTCTCTCTCTTGATATATTGAAGAGTCACACTTACATCTTGCTGTCATATTTATCTATTCATATTTTGTATTTGTCTGTATTTATTTCTGTGGTTTTCTTTTATGACCTATATAGGTTAAATAAAGATTTTTGAATTGAATGGATCTGAAGAGTTGGTGTCTGAAGTACAATATTTATACCTGGTGCATTATTTGAAGTGGGAGAAACTTCTGGAGGATTCCCTTTGAAGTGCACAGGTTTCCTGCCTCCCCTGACCTGATTCCAGACAAACTACAGGGGGTATGCAGCTTTGTGTGTGAAGGCAGGACACAGACTATTCAGATGCAAGTGGGGCTGTGCCAAACTCCACCCTCACATCCTGTCAGTGATGACCATCCAGGAACACACAGGCTCTTTTTTGTGTGTAGCTGTCTGGGAGGAATACAAAAAAAACAACTGCCAATTGCACTTAGTCATGTGACTCACACACAGGCTGCAGGCACTAAATGGCTAAGGCAGATTAATGCCAACTTCCTAAAAATTGCATTTTCAAAATTGTAATTCAAAATCCGACTTTACCAATAAAGAGTGATTCTCATTAAGATTCCAAAGACACCAAATATGAACTTGTCACCTGTTCCCATTTGGGAGTTATCACTTATTAATGCAATAAGGTAACCCCAATGTTATTCTATGGGAGAAGTAGGGCTTGCAATAGTGAAAAACGAATGTAGGAGATTTTCCCCACTAGGACCTGTAAAACTTAAAAGTGCGTGTCCTACCTTTTAATTACATTGCACCCTGCCCTCTGGGCTATGTCGGGCCTGTCTTAGGGGTGACTTTTATGTATTGAAAGGGAAGGATAAGGCCTGGCAAAAGATTAATTTTGCTGGGTCGAAATGGCAGTTTAGTTGCACACAAGCAGGCTGAAAAGGCAGGCCTGAGACAGATTTGTAAGGCTACTTAGGTGGGTTTAACAATAATTGCGGACCCACTAGTAGCTTTGATTTACAGCCCCTGTGTACCTTTAGTACCACTCTACTAGGGACTTATAAGTAAATTAAATATGACAACTGGGGATAAGCCAATATTACCATGTTTAAAGAGTGAGCACATTGCACATTAGTACTTGTTAGCAGTGGTTAAGTACAGAGTCCTAAAGGCCAACAGAAACGAGATCAGAAAAATCTGGAGGAGTAAGGCAAACAAGTTGGGGGGAAGACCAAATTAAGCTGACAGGTCTAACATATGGTAGGGGATATTTTAGTCTTAATATTTTTTTACACATCACCCTTTTCTCCCATCCCTCTTATTAATTCTTTGGCTCTGATTATGAGTTTGGGCAGAAAAGAAACAACCAGTAGCTATCAATAGGCTTGGCTCAGATATTTACCAGTGACGTGGAATACCGTATGTTCTGGGTTGTTGTTTGGCAAGTGAGGGATTATAGGCAAAATCAGACATACTGAATTCTAAATGCATCAGAATTTACATCTCATTTCCCTGGTAGGTTTCGGGAAATTTATTCGGCGACAATTGTCCAGGGTAAATTGTAGGGGGTGGTAATTGATGTATAAATAACTCAGGTTCTTTACCCTGAACAAATTCCTCTTTCAGCTGACGATTGGAAGTGACCCCTCAAATCTTGTAGTCATGCTTCTGCACTCTTACTCTTGTTATGAAAGAGATATGAGTTTTGCAAATATGTAGAAACACGTGGAATCTGTAGTGGGAATAAGCATGCCAATATGCAGTTTGTAATTGATTGCAAAACCAATGCTTAATTTGAGCGGGTGGTTTCCTGTGCTCGCCACCGGCACTTAATTGTCAGCACCGACTCTAGTGGCAGTCCACCACATGGTGGCCTTGTCCGAGGTGTGCACAAAAACCGAGTTTGATAAGTCAAATGGCATTGAAAATGAATTATACCAACCTTTCATGCCATTATTATAGGTTTGTGTGGCCTGAAATAGTCTGAATTGTCACACTTGTAGGAGTGCGATGGTTAGGTGTTATGGTGGTACTGTCATTGGCAGCGCTGGCATGGGCAATGTGTGGTGCAGGATGCAGTGGCCTTCCGTGAAGGACCCTAGCACTTCAGTTTTTACAAATTAAGTACTGTGCAAAACATATTTAAACAGTGCAGCATGTAACCTTCAAGAGCAGATGCAATCTACAATGGATAGCAGGGTTGGCTTTAGTCGTGGGCAAACGGGTCCAGGCCGCCTTGCGGGGCGTACAGAGCTTACATAGCAATTAACTTCAAATCATGTTTTTTATTTTATTTTATTCTAGGCTGCCGGTGGCTGTTCGTGCAATCTGTTGGCTCTGGCACAAGACATTGCAAAGTCTAAATTCAGCTGTAATTGTATTGCTATTTATACAGCGCTTTCCATACGCCTTGCAAGGCCCAATACATGTTACATGTCTTGCTTCTGTAGAGTGGCTATAGAATGTCATTTCATCACTTCATGTGGGTAGAGAGGTCAGTACTAGAAGGCATTAAAGAAAAAAATGCACAGGGTTCACATTAAGTTATTGAGGGGGTTCAGTTTTGTTTACCAATTGCAACATGTATATATGTAACTCTAAACACTAGTATCTGTAGCAGACTTATGTACTTATTACCATTCTTGTATAAATTTAGAGTTTATCTGCATCTTGTATATATATAACTGGAACCACTAGTATCTGTAGTGGACTTTTGTACTTACTACCATTCTTGTGTCAATTTAGAGTTTTTCTGTTTGTATCTTTTATGTAACTCATGTACTCTGAAGTCCTTATGTAATGTAACTGGTTCTTTTGTAAAGCACTCTGACACCTTCGGGTAAAGTTCGCGCTTTATAAAAACGCATTAAATAAATAAACCGAGCAGCACTGATCCTTTACACTTCCCCTCAAGGAAGTGGTTAGTTAATTAAGAAGCCTCTGCACGCTGTGTAGTCGCTTCCGTGTCAGTTTGAGATGATTTAATCACTTTTACACATGCTGTACCATCCTCCTCAGTAGCACGCTCCTGCTCCCAAAAGAGAGCTCTCCAAATTGCCCGTGCCAATCCCTTGGGTTGTAGGGTTGACGGCGGATAATGGGCCCCTTTATCTGAAACTGTGGAAAACTCGCCCCCGTCACCCGACGGGGCTGACCCGCCTCCCAGTATAATAAAAATAAAAAAGCGCGCCTTTTCCGCGCGAGACTGCCGCAGCCTCGCACCGGTCTCTCTGAAGTCCCCCTCGCGCTTTGAATATCAGTTATGAGCGATTCTATCCGTTTCAACCGCACTCCTTTGCAAGATGTCCTCGCCTCTGATCCTATCCCCGTGATTTGGCCATCAAAGCCTGTTTAATCTTCACAGAATCGCGCGCAGCCGAAGATTTCCCCCTGCGAGGCTCCTTTAAACAGTTCCCCTCTCTGCCCTGCCCCGCCTCCCCGCTCCCTTTCAACCTCCTAATAACTTCCGCGGCCTATCGCGAGCTGCACCTCGGGCTCCCTCTCCGACTCATTCGCGAAAAAATGGGAATTTGGATACATCCCTTTGTCCTACTTAGCCACGCTTGCAAATTTTGTTCCTGCCCCGTGGGTTCGTTCTGCCTTTGTTACTTCTGACTGCCCTCCCCCAGATCTTTGGAGTTAAAATTAATTAGAATTTCAGCCCCATGATTAAGGTAGTGCCCAGGGGGGCCAAGAAGAATTTGTCTGATGGCTTAGCAGAGATACAGCGACGTGTCTTCCCTCGCTGGCGTACTCTGAATTAAAATCAATCTCCTCAGCGGCTTGAAATCCTCCTGTGCCAGAGGACCGCATCCCTCAACGCCGCGGCAACGGTGGCGCTGACAGCTCTTGTGTCATCTCCTCTATCTGCTTGTCAGGTTGCGCATATTGTCTCAGCAAATCAGAAAGCGGAGAAGATTCTCATGCTGAAAGGTTTTTTTTTTCTTGCAAAAACTTTTCCAGCAACCGGTCCCTAGATGCTTAAAAAGAGGCATACGATAGATAATGTTCCCTAAGGACAGATGATGGCTCCCAGTTGATGCTGATTGAAGAGAACGAAGAAGCAGTGTGGGATTCGCATACGATGCACGGCGCAGCAGGAGAAGCGCCAAACTGAAATCTCTACCAGGCCCTCTTAGGAGCACAGCATGGGATATTTTAATAATTGGCACGCTGTACATTGATGTTAGATTTTCAGCATGAATTTTACATCATCAATAAAAGTTCAGAGTCAATGTTCCTTATGCAAAGCCACTGTTATGATACCAGCTGACACGTGCTCATCATGGTCTTGCGTTCATGAGGTGGCTCCGCATCCCCAGCAGGAGATCTGTCTGCAAAAACAAAGTCCCTGAACACAAATCTGATTCCCCTTCTTAACCTAACCGAATGGGCTGACTTAACGAAGCTTCTCCTCCCTGCAGTAACGATGATTGGTGGTAAGTAATTAAGCTTTTTCGTTCCAGTCTTTACGGTCTTGAACTTTATCCAAAACTCTCTTCAGGCACCAAATGACCACCAAAAACTATGCAGCTGATGCAAAGTGAATTAAATCTTTTCCGATTGCTCTGCCATCATCTGAGGCACCCAGCATCAAAGCTGGACGACTCCAAATTCTGAATGATTAACTTATCATGATGCACAAAAGTGTGCTCGGAAAGCATCATTTCAGACATTCACAAATTAAATCCCTTGACCCTTGGCTGAAATAACCATTGTTTCCCTGACGGATCATCTTCGAATCCTTGTTGGGAAGGAAACTCCTGCAACTAAATTAATCCATAAATGAATAGATCTAACTTGTTTGACAAGTTAAACATCGCTATTGAAGGCTTGCTCCCTTGGCTAAAAGGGCAAAATGCATAGATTAATGAATCACTCTGTGATATGTCATAGACGTATTATGGATGCCATGCTTGACCATCAAACATTGAAACATGATAGAATCTTCCTCACCATGGAAGAAGGCACAGGAAAGAAAGCCGACATAACCTCATCTTGGGTTAAATGAAACGCTGGTCAAGTAAAAGATGATCTGAAAGTTAATTATTTTTTTTTAAATCAGTCTTATGCATGAGCTCCAAAGTGTGACCCCTGAGCATTTCTCTCAGTAAGGGCAGACCGGCTCTTTCTGGGCAATACTCACACAGAAAATACATAAGATAGGGCAGCAGCCCAGTGGAATTCTTTACCGCTAGATCTCCCCCTCACTGACAACCATTTGAGATTCAGAAAGAAATTGAAAACCTAGATGTTTTCGGGATGTCTCTTTTGAATGTGAGATTGCCTTTGGTGGGGTGTCTTTTAGCTGAACGATAGGGAGGTTTACAGCACCACGATGTCCCCTAGGGGATGAGAGATGCAATTTATAAATACCCTAAATAAATAAATACCTAGAAATGAAATATTCATATTCCGGTACTCCCTATGGATCTCTCAGTCCTCAAATTGCAGTATGCTAAATAGGAAGCATTGAGAGCATAAAACACTGAGAAGCAACCTGCAAAATCTGAAGAATCTCAGTAGCTCCATATGATAAAAGGTCTATCTGAGGCAAATCCCACTAACGGTGAGAAGTCACCCAAGGCTTAAAATACCATCTTGCGGTTGACAAAGTCCAGGACTTCTGTATTGCTTTGGTAAGTATGTGGCCAATCATTATATTAGTGTCAATACAACTCCTTAATCACACAAGTACTTTGGAAAGCTGAATCTTCCGGAAACACAAACTGACTTGAGCTGGGCAAACAAGGAACTGTCACACACTATTCAACATTGGTAACAAAAGGGGCGTGGCCTGTGACATGGCATTGTCATCCCAACAGGATGATCGGGGTCACTGGCGATGAGCTGAGGGGAGATATAGGACCCCAAGAAGCAGACTTGAATCCCACTCACCTCACAGGGCCGGGACCACAGCAGTGCACTTCGTTGAGCCGCTCGACTGCAAGGTCCCCAGAAATAAAGGCTGTAGATGGTGAAGGTGCGGCCTGCTGCACCCAGGGCCGGACAGAGGTACTGTGACTTTTGGAGTTAGGACTGCTGGTGGCAAGCTTCCCCATGGAGCGGATTGAGGGACCAGTGCCCATACCCGCCAGAAGGCCCAGAATTGATGACATCAGAGGTATGGGCGGTCGGATGGCCGCTTGACACTGCCGGATCAGAGACCCGCATGGATTACCTGGATGGCCCGAACCATCCTGGAGATGAGCGCTGGACTAAGAGGTGAAAGCCGGTCCCCCCTCCCTGCAGTATGACTCCTGTGTCCCTCTGAGACCATCACTTGGGCGAGAGGGGCCGAGTGGGGGGGACTGCATGAGGTGGTAAGTTGTGAGGGGGACGGGGCTGCCCTCAGGTTGTGCTGGGCTGGTGGGAGGTCAGCTGACGGCGCAGAAGGCCTGCGCTGTGAGGAGGGGCAGAGTCAGGATGACAGTAACCCTGGGCGTAGTTCGCGAAGTAGCACTGCGCGAAGCTACGCAAAATGCACTTCACACTACGCGAGCTACGCGTAGCACTTCGCGAACTGCGTAGTACCCTGTTCGCACTGTGCAAGATGCCGTTTTCAATGAATGCACAGTGCGCACAAGCATCCGGCACTGTGCAATCATTGAAAATGGCATCTTGCACAGTGCGAGCTGTAGTTTTTTGCCGCTCAAGTAGATTTTTACTCGAGCGGCCACTTTCTCAATGCGGACTGGTAGTTTCTCATCGCGAGCGGTCACGAGCATACGCGACCACTCGCAATGAGAAACCTGACCTCCTCGCGTTGAGAATCTCACTGGGATGTTTATTTTCCACGCTCGCGATCGAACAATGAAAAAGTCTCGCCGGGATGTCATTTTGCTTGCTCGCGGTTGCCAACTTGATGTTGAGGACCGCGAGCAAGCAAAAAATGACCGCTGCACTACGCAACGCTACGCTACGCATGTTTGCACTGTGCTATGTGCAATTCGCGTAGTGCGAAGTAGCACAAACTTTGCAAACTACGCGAGCGTAGCGTAGTGCTTTGCCCAGGCTTAGATGACAGGCCCTGCAGAGGGAGCAGGTTGGGCCATGGACATTTCCCGGTGCAGGACTCTTGGGAGGGGGGGGACGCCATTTATGATCCCAAGCGTCCCTCTAGGGCAGCACCACCTGGGCCTGAAAGACCCACACCTGGGACTGCTACCACTGGGGGCCCACTGTTAAACAATCACTGAGCCAGATGCCAGACAAAAGGAGCTTGGATGGGTGAGTCTGTTTATGTGCAGTGCGCACCCTGCCATCATATAGACTGGAGCCCACAAATCGCTGATCTAGAGAACACAAAAAAAGGGGGGATTCACCATGACCTAACGGGCAAAAGTGGGACAACTCAAGACCCATCCCACGACCCATGGTTTGTCTGCATGGCTGTCCCCTTGGTGTTGCAGTGGGAGGAATAGCAAAGATGCGGGTGGGTCTGTGACGCAGACGGAGACATCATTTAAGGGACATTATTGCTCTCGCCTTCCCTGGTAGGCTCCTCACTGCTCCAGTCGCTCTCTGCTTGGGGTGGTGCACTGAAGGCAGTCTCTTCAGAGTTCATCTCCAACAGTTGGCAAGTCTGACATTTTGCTGAGAACATTACCAAAGATAAAGACGTCAAACATCCCATGCAGGGTAAATTAGACCGCTACGCTAAAGTTATAGACCCCGTAGGGAATTCCGACAAAGACACACAATCTATTCTAAACAATACTGTTTTACTTCAAGTGATACAGTCACGCATGAGGCCCTAGAGGGCAAAATAAGGGAAGTGTGTGCGGAGGTAACCCTAGTGTGCCAAGATCTATGCAAGGTCCCGGAGAGACTAACGGAGGCAGAGAAATGAATTCCAGAGGTGGAAGACAGTGCAGGATCTCCAAAAGGGAGTGGAAGAGCTCCGCCATACGATCAAAGATGTCCTTTGATGCTTAAAAGATGCAGAAAATCGAGCACGTAGAAATAATCTACGCTTTGTCGGCTTCCTGGAAGGGGTCGTGTGAACGGAAGTCCTAGCGTTCCTGACAAAATGGTTGCAAAATACCCTTCCACCTGAACACTTCTTTAGCTGCTTCATAATAGAGCATTCACACAGGGCTCTGAGTCTCAGGCCATCCCCTTAGGGCGTCTCCTAGACCCATCATAGTAAAATTCCTCATATTCTTAGTCCGTGACAAGATCTTGCGGGAGGTGAAGAGAAACATGAGAACTCTAAAATAATGGTGTTTCCAGATTACAGTCGAGAGGTTGAGAGGATGCAGCGCACATTTGACTCCGTATTAATGAAATTGAGAGCCTTATAGCTGCAATACATGTTATTACTTCCTGCCAAGCTTAAAGTAATCTTTCAAGGCAAGTCATACTTCTTTCAGACACCGGAAGCTGCGTGGGAGTGGATTGAGGAACGACCGGTGTTACTCCCACAACTGACATTAGAAACAGAGGAGCAACAACCAAAAGGTTCAGTCACCAGACATAAGGACAGTGCACCCACAAAACGAAGTAGCAGGCGAGGGCTGTGAAACAGGGCACTCCAAACGCACGTGAGAACATGGAACTGAGGCGGGGACTGTCCACGGACACCGATGGAGAACCAGAGCGGCCAAAGTATGGAACCAAAAACAGAACCCACCTGCAGATTACCCGCTCAGACTCTGGGGAACCTGGTCTCTCCTCAGACAATGAAAGTTTACACCCACTAGCTACTGCAGTTACCACTATGGAACAGGTGGGGGAGGATGAACGGGCCCCACCCAAGACTGTCCTTTGTGATACAGAACAACTGGCTTCAGCCTGGGAGACCCATGTCGGCACCAGGCACTCTCAATCCTCCCTCTGCGGGATGAACTGCAGTGCAACTGCATTTAAGTCTTATACTCTTCCTTAGTTGTCTTATGTGGTGAGAGTTTATTCGTATTTTGATCCCACAGGCCGGAATGAGGGAGTCACTGGCCCATGGGGCTGCAGAGAAACCACCCTGATTTGTTTATATGCTCCCCCAAAACTGCAGTCTCAAGCATTGTCCAAAGTGACTGATATCCTTTTGCAGACTCCCACGTCACTTCATGTGATTGGGGACAACTTCAATGATGTGATGCATGCGACCCTCGATCACTACGAGACCCATGGCACATTGACAAACACTATTCCACCGGCTTGCTTTGCCACCACACTTGGATTGACGGACATGTGGCGTTATTATCACCACCCACACAATAGGCACTATTCCTATTTATCGGGGGCCCATAGAGCATACTCTAGACTGGACAACGTCTTGGTCGCTGCTGACCAAATGGACGAGATGGGGCAGTCAGAATACTTGGCAACAGGGCTGTCGGACCACTCTCCCCTTCTCGTACAGCTAGGCATTCAGAAAAGAGGCTCAGCCACCCAATGGCGCATGAATGCCCGGGACCTGCAAAATGGCTACGTCGTGCGAGGCATTAGAGCGGACACTGAGATCTTTTTTACTGAGAATGAAGGCACAGTTGCCTTTGGGGTGACACTATGGGAGGCATACAAGATGGTACACAGTGCGATGGAACACAAAACCGCATTGCATGGGGAAAAAAAGAAAGGGAACTAGAAAGGCTGGAACAACAAATACTCAGCATGGAGAGTCAGCTTATTGATAACCCAGACCCCAGACGTCCAGTCACTAGGGGCCCGATTCACAGAACTAACTTAAGACAAAATCCTAAACTTACTACTTATGGTATTCACAGAAGTTAGGATTTTGTCCTAAGTTTGACTTAAGACAAACTTAAGACAGACTTAAGACAAACTTAAGACAAACTTAAGACAAACTTAAGACAAACTTAAGACAGACTTAAGACAGACTTAAGACAGACTTAAGACAGACTTAAGACAAACTTAAGACAAAATCCTAACTTAAGTCTGTCTTAAGTCTGTCTTAAGTCTGTCTTAAGTCTGTCTTAAGTTTGTCTTAAGTCTGTCTTAAGTCTGTCTTAAGTTTGTCTTAAGTTTGTCTTAAGTTTGTCTTAAGACAAACTTAAGACAAAATACTAACTTCTGTGAATACCAAAAGTAGTAAGTTTAGGATTTTGTCTTAAGTTAGTTCTGTGAATCGGGCCCATAGAATCCTTGAGACTAGAATATCATAACTTAGCATATAATAGTGCCAAAAAGTATAGGTTGGCCACGTTACACCGCCTATATGAAGTCGGAGATAGAGCCAGGAAACTCCTTGCCTGGCTAAGCAAGAGAAAGACAGAGGCTAGATGGGTGCAATGCATTATAGACGATGCCGTTGTAATACAAATCTCAGAGAGCAATATAGTGGCAGCCTTTGCAGCTTACTATGAGGCATTATATGCAGCGCAATCTCTTAATAGCTCTTTAGACATACAGGAATATTTAGCGAACATTCACATGCCTGTACTGGACGAAAACATGATATGAGGTTTAAAGAAAGAACTCACACTTACGGTGGTCTGGAAAGCTATCGTTAAACTATGCCAGGGTAAGACCCCAGGCTCTAACGGCATACCCGCTGAACTCTATTAACGATGTTCTGATATACTGAGCCCCCATCTACAAGGTCTGTATTGAGATGCATACGCTGCTGGAAGTCTCTCACTAGATCTGCGGACAGCCACAATTGTAGTCATTTATAAAGAGGGCAAACTCTGCGATTCATACCACCCCATCTCCTTACTGGATAAAGAGGGCAAAATACTTGTGACGATCCTCGCAACTCATCTTCAAGGGACCATTACATCCCCAATTCAGTGTGATCAGTCCAGATTCATTCTCTGGATGTGCAACCCAATGGAATAACTAGCTGATGATGGTCAGAAATCGGGATGCACCACACATATTTTTGTCCCTGGATGCAAAAAAAGCATTCAATGCAGTCCACTGGCCCTTTCTTGAACATACTTTATCCAAATTTGGTTTCGGGCTTAACTTCCACAAATTGGCGGTGCTATATACAGCACCAGTAGCGGCGGTGCGGGTAAATGGTATCCTATCCCCATGCTTCCCAATTGGCTGGGAATGCGACAAGTGTGCCCATTGTCCCCCTTCTCTTTGAGCTGACGGTAGACTCCCTTGCCTCTGGGATTCGCCATCATCCCGACGTACGGGGCTTCCAAAATACTCCCAATGATGCAGGAGAGTAAAGGATTTCCCTCTATCCATACAGCATCCTCTTATACGTGACAGAACCTTCCACCACAATACCCACCCTCTTTAGCATTCTTGAACAATATGGACGGCACACCGGCTATAAATTTATCTGGAGCAAATCGGTAGTATATTGCCCAGACAAAAACATACCCTGGCCTCCCCTGTCCGGGGACTTGAAGGCGGTCATTGAAGGTTTAAAATACCTTGGTATTTTTTATTACCCCACAGGCTGAGGTTTGCCTACATAATATTGGGCAGGTGCTTTCTAAATTCAAGGAAGACGCGGAAAGATGGAAGATCCTGCCTCTGACGTAAATGGGACGTGCAGCTATGTTCAAAATCAGCCTACCCCGACCCTTATATGGCTTACAAAACACCTATCACCAACTCCCTGGGGCAATATTAATGGAAATTGACGGCGACCTGCGCTCATTACTATGGTTAGGGAAATATTTGTGAATAGTGCTACAGACACTACAACGCAATCTTTACAATGGTGGGATAGCAGTACCAGATGTCGAGGCTTATTATTGGGCCTCTCATCTTGCCCTGATCAATGACAGGTTACATGCAGCTAGAGATCACACTTCTGGCCACCTGAACCACCCTAGAGGCCTGAAAGAGGGCTACAAATCCTTGGGATGTGTTCACACAACCACTAAGGCAACAATGTCATGGAAGGGGAGGTGGTTCAGGGAACTGGGTAAGCTACAAGGCTTTGCACAATGGGACCTGCTGGGTATCTCCATGCTTGTAGATATTACTGATAAGGGTGAACTAAAGTCCCTTTGTGTAGAATATAAGCTTCACAAGTCCTAGTTTATGACATATGCTCAACTGTGGCATGCATGGTTGGGAGAAGGGATTGTGGGGTCAGAGCTGAAGGAGTTTGCGCCACTGGAAGGGAGACTGCTGCAAGAAGAATTGACACATAAGGCAATATCCCTAACATATAAGATGATTAATAACAATATGCCTGATAAACTACGTAAGCTCCGAGTCCAATGGGAAGCCGAGGTGGGTGTCATGGAAAATATAGACTGGGAGGCAGCCTTAATGCACCCATTAGAGGTAGCGATTAAAGCCGTCTAAGATTTTGCACTGAACATATTATGACAAGGCGCAAATACATAGGATGGGACAGGTGGAAAATTCAGAATGTCCTGGCTGTCCGACCATTGTGGGGTATTTTATGCATACTCTTTGTAACTACCCGGTCATACAGCTCCACTGGCAGGTAATAATTGGCAAATTAAGCAACATACTGGAGGTACCCATCCCACTAGACCCTACGTTTGTCCTCTTGGGCATACTGTGCGATATAGACATCAATAGACCTCAGCTACTCTTCAATGCATTGGGCCTACTGGTGGCCAAGAGAGACGTGACCAGGCACTGGGGTGTGGCAGAGGCTCCAACACTCCAGGAATGAAGGCAGGGATGGATCTGTACATGGCCGCTGAAAGTGTCACATATAAAAGCAGGGTATGCCTATGTAAAATCCAAAAGGTAAAGGGCTGCTGGATGAAATACTATGGTCTGGACTCTCTGACTGATGCCTCACGGCCTTTCGATGGGGGGGAAATGGAATAATCGCCTACACTCCGAAATGTTGCTGGAGGGCGAAACGGAAATACGAAAAGAGACATACATTTTAATACCTGGGAGGGCAGGAATGTCATGTTTTTCAGCTATAACCCTGCTTGAGAGTGAAGACATTGTGATTGCTACACCAAGTCTTCTCATCCATGTCTTGTATGTGACCACTGTTATGGTTAAGATAACTATATGCTTTCTAAATGGAAAATAAAAGATATTTAATCAAAAAAAACATTGGGAAGAAACCTATCTTAAGCTGACCTGGAACCACAAGAATCAACTATGGTTTTGATAGTATCAACTTTACAAGTATTGCCATAATCAGGTGATATGAGAGAAGAGGTGTAAGAGGTCAGTTCACCAAGATAGGGCAGGGCCAAAGGGTACACATGCAAAGCTCTGGGATCTATGAATTGATACAAAATAGAGTACCTGCTTATAAAAGCAAAAAGTGATGAGTGTAGTTCATGGAAAAACCTCAGCCACAGGCGCTAGTCAGAGCTTCCCTCTTCTTTTTATTTTTTGCCAATTGCTCCACTGCAGATTCCAGCCATATGCAAATCTTATCAAATGAGTCTAGGTCTTGGTCTAGTTTGAACACTTCTAATATAACTGCCAGGCCTGGTCCCCTCTTGATAGGGGTTCAAGGAAACCCAGAATCAGTAAAGAGGAGCACATGGGATGTTTCACCTAGATAAACATAGCAGCTAATTATGATGTCAGACCGTCTCGGTCCTGGGACTGTCCGACCTCTAGTCAGCGGTCCGACTACCTAATTAGGATGTGACCGAACACTGTTCGGTCACATTCCCACATTTCCCTATAGAAGCATGCATTATGGCTGTAAACCGGCCGTAATTCTCGCTCCCATATGGAAATGGGAGGTGCTGTTCGTCCCTGCACCCCGTGGCAGGCATCTAAATGTGCCTGCCTTGAGGTGCAGAGATCAATGAGGGGGCACCATAGGCGCCCTCACAGCCACCAACCAGAGGCCACACACCCAAGGGAGCCCTGCTGGGGGCCCCCAAACATGCTTTCTAACATGGTTTCCATGTTGGACAGGCCGGCATGAAAACCATGCTGGAAACTGTGCATTGTAATCCCAGGGGCGGAAAGACCCACCCTTTGGGATTACAAGCCGGTTCCGACTGGCCGATGGGCACCGTGAGCCCGTCGGAAGCCAGCCGGAATGTCAGGGCGGTTTAGTTAGTTTGTAAACAGAGGGGCCGATTATGATGGGGTCGGAAGGCTCCGACCATTGGTAATCGGCCAATTTGTGGTAAAGGTTAGAAGCAACCCCAGACCTCTGAGGTACAGTGTGAGTACCATATCACAAAACTGTTGAGTGGAATGATTTGTTTTAATATGACACCCTAGGTAGGACGGTTATGCCCAGACATGTGTCCAATGCTTGCTTGCTGCTGGAAACAATTTGCTGAAGGGTTCTAACTAGTTAAATCTCCTGAAATGGTTTCTAGACACAAATAGTCAAATATACAAACCTTTGTTAAATGATGCAAGCACACCAAGTCAGATTTTGCAACCACAAAAAAAGGATTTTCATATGTACCAACCCTGTTATAGGAGTCAGCAAAGATTTACAAACTCCTTGAATGGGATTGTAAAGGGATACTGATTCAGTATTTGGAAGTGGTATGTCGTAGGTGTCCCTTCCAAATAACAATTGAGTATCCAATGTATCTGTTAGACCTGGCACCATTGGCGTGGGTCACTCTTCCATTTTGTCTGTGCCTCAATGTATTTTTGTGCTGGTGTTAGCTGCTCAGGGCACTGTGCCACTGCCATCCAATGCCACAGTGCGAGTGCTCCCTATGGGAAAATGTATTATGGGAATTGACTTCCATGTTTGGCTTATTTGGTTTACTATCAGTCCCTAGTAAAGTGCACCAGGGGTGCCAAGGGCTTGTATATCCAAATGCTGCTAGTGGGCTCGCAGCACTGGTTGTGCCACCCACAGAAGCAGCCGGGTAAAATGTGTCTAAGGTCTGCCATTGCAGGTCCTGCATACAGTCCGGTACTGTTATGCTGACTGGGCAAGTGTCCCCACTTGCCAGTCCCTAAACCTTCCCTTACTTTCATGTTAGTCACCCCTATGGTAGGCCCGAGGGCAGGGTGCATTGTAAGGATAAGGTAGGACATGCCCTGAAGTGTGTGGCATGTCCTAATAGTGAATTACAGCCATTTTCGTTTTTCACTATTGTAAGGCTACCTGCTCTCCATAGGCCAGAATGGGCTGCTAGATTATAACACTCTATTATCCTAGCAGGCTCAGGAAGCATGGTAGAAAGTCATGTTTAGTATGCCCGAACTCAGAATAATAAAATACATCTTTTAGCAAAGGTTATTTAATATCCTGGGTTTGCAAATGCTACTTTTAGAAAGTTAGCCTTTGCGTGCCTAACCATTTCAGTCCGCCTCTGCTGGGAGGGGTTATCTTCTTTGTGTGTAGCTTGAGTGGCAGGGCTGGGAAGTTCCAGGAGACAGGCTGGGGCTACCAAGTGGTGAATAGAAAGATTACACCAGGATGGGTGGGAGGAGTGCACCTTGACTCTGAATAGGGCAGTGCTCTGCCACCACAATGCTGGCTCCACCCCCTGGGGAGCGTCTGATGTCTCTGCCCTACCTGCTGAAAGAAGAAGCCAGAGTCCCAACAACAAAGTGCTCCTCACTGAAAAGAACTGGACTGGGATTATGCAAAGGCCCCCCTGGCCTGTAAAGACAAAAGAAACTTGGTATAAATGTAGGAGCCCTGCTCCTAAGAGATCAGATCCTGATTGAACCACAAAGAAACTCTGCCTGACTAGAAGGACCTGGAAGAAGCTGAAGGAGGAGTAACCTTCCCAGACCTGAGGGATTGGCCTGCAGTTGGTGCCTTGCTGAGAAAGGAGAGGAAAAGACTAAGAGAGACTTTGCACTTTGTTTCAACAATCTCCAAGGGCTTGGAAGAAGAGCTTGCCCCCTGAACTGAGTCCCAGGACCATTGGACTCATCTGCCTTCCAAAACTGAGTTGCCTGGACAATTCTTGCTTGTGTCCCGCTGGATTTAGCCCCAGTACGACTCGTACTCCATCTGCCATGAAGCCGTGTCTTTGCCGCCCGGCACCGTGCGTCTACGCTGATCCAAAAGCATTAGGACAAGCCGTATCCCTCCCGGCCGCATCGCACCTAACCTTCCCCGCCGATTCGAGTCGTACAGCCCTGGCTGCCGAACCCTGTACGCTGAACACAAGCTTCGCTGTCCCGCAGGTACGGTCCGTATGCTGCTAACGTACTGCACCATGCCGTGCTCAGAGCCGAGACGCCGCATCGCACCGATCCTCCCCGTACGCTGTATGGCGTCGAGAAGGGTCGCCGCCTATCCACACCGAAGGTACGGCTCGAACGCCGAACGCCACGGACTCTGCAAGCCGATCCGGGCCATCCGCAACGTATCCCCGAAGGTCCCGTATCCACGCCGCGTACTGACGGCGCCACCCGACCAGCATCTGAATACGCTGCCGAGCTACGACCCGGACCCATCGACTTGTCCCGCACTGTCCGTCGCGGACCCCACGGACTTAAGGTACTTTGTTCTGTTCGCACCGCAGCATGCACGCTACGGACCCCGGAGTCCGCAACGATTGTTTGACTCGTACTTTCCTTGTTTTTAATGCCAACGAGTTGCCCATCCAGGTACGAACTATACAGAGCCTGAAAAGAAGCGTAATTGACTAAAAGAAGCCTATTTTTGTATTTTAAGCCTTTCTACAAGAACATTGAACTTTGAAATAATACTATGGTCATTTCTAATCGTTATTCTGGTCTTGTGCTAAGCCTTATATAAAGAAACCTATTTTTATACAACCTTGACTGGTGTCCATTTGTGGTGTGTCATTGCATTACTGTATGTGTTCACAAATGCTTAACCTATGACGCCCTGAGAATAGTCTTGACTGCTTGCGCCACTCTACCTAAAGGGTGAGCAGGGGTTATTTGAAAGGGTGATCCTCTTATCCTGACTTAGAAGTAAGAGTCCCTGCTTGTCACAAGTGCATACCTGTGCCAACCAGAGATTCCCAATTCTAACAGTATCAATGGCTTGTGACAGTAATTTTGGTCACAATTCATTGAATAGTTACTGACTCCCAAGTTGAAAAAAACCCCCAAAAAACATTTGTTATTCAGTGCTAAGATACCCGTAGTGGTGAACGTGCGCTTTACAAATACACATGTTATGTTATGTAACTGTTTGGAAAATAGAAGGGGTCCCCTTTATATCCCCTTCTCTTTTGTGAATTTTAAAAAAAACCTTCAGTGGAATGAGAGTGGTCCAGGGCACCACTGCCAACACTCAGTAAAACGTTTCTTTAAAAAAAAAAAAACTCCATTAAAATCAGCCACAGACATTGTGGTCTGCTGACGGATGTATGACGTTACAACGCATGCTTTTACACCGCATGCCGTTACAACGCATTTTTTACACCGCAAGATCTGTTACAACGCCAGCCTTTACAACGCATGCTTTTACAACGACGTACACTAGATGGAGTGCTGACATTAGAAATGTATAATTTAGTATTCTAACTCCAGTCCACGTTGCAGTAGGGAAGGTGTTTGGATAGTAAAACTACACTATTTCTAATGTTAGCACGCCATCTAGTGCATTTCGTTGTAATAGCATGCGTTGTAATGGCATGCGTTGTAACAGATTTCGCGTTGTAATAGTTTCGTTGTAATGGTAGTGCGGTGTAAAAGTTGCGTTGTAAAGGTTGTTCACCCTGCTGACCTTTGCCGGCCATTATACCTATGATTTTGTCCAGTTGGAGTGAATCGTAATTTGCAACCTACCTCATAAATGTGAATGAGTTAGGTAGGACAGCATCCCACTTCAATTTGCAGTTTTATGAACTGATAAAGATTTTTTCATGTCCTGAACATTTTGTGTAAACAAAACTGTATTTTCCTGTGCTTTGCTAAACTAGGCCTAATCTAGCTCTGCCTCCATTTGGATTTCAACCCAGCCATGATGTGTGTTTTCACTTCTCCTCTCATCACTTGTAGCAAATTATGCACAGTTTTCATACTGTTCTCAAATGAACTCAGAAGTAAATATTTATTTTCTTTCTGTTTGTAACTGTTCAAGGTTTTTCCTGCCTTTGTGTCTGTAAGACCATTTGTTTATAAACTTGTCATTGTTTTGTGTGTAACTAGATTTGTATTGTCACATCCTTTGACTGTAGAGTCAAACCAGGGTTATCATTATTTTCTTTGGTTCAATATTATTGCAGAGTGCTGTATTTTGATCGGTTGATACCTAAAATATTTAGCTCATTATGTGCTGACTACATGACGTTTGCTGTGCATTTTACATTTGAAGGTCCCAAAATTGGATGGAAGCCTGTCTGGTTTGCTCTGACTCTTTGAGAGCAGACCATTGTCAGTTTGTGCTTTGCTTAGGACTTAGAATATTTATATTCTGTAACTTGACTTCATCTCAGATTCTTTGTGAATTTGAATATGCCTTATGCTAATTCACTATATTGATTGATAATGCAATATTTTTGCCTTTTGTATTGCACTTACATTTTTCAATAAAACTTCATGGTATCTAAATTTACCAGTCTTAAGGCTTCTTGAGTCTTGAGACATATTTAATAAATGTTGCTTGTTTATTTATTTTTTGTTCATCTAATCTCCGTAGGGATATATGTGTTGTGTTCTTGAGAACAACATTGCCCCCGATCCTGCGTAGGGTGCTTCATCTTAGATTACATGATAAGGAAGCATAACAGACCTATAAGTATATAATTCTAGTCACAAAAAGACTGGTTGCAAATTGAGAACACATTTTGTGACCAGTATAATCATCCATCTGCCCCAAAGTTGCATGATTTGCTTAGCCAGTCTGTTTAATCTGCTGAGGACTTTTTGCCCCAGGAAGATGTTGCTTCGAGAGGATTCCGTCATTTCAAAGGGAGTGGCTGGCCTACATGAGATTTCCAGTTACCTGGAAATACTGGAATATTGAACGGACCAGACCCTATTATTTGGACTGAATGGGATCTGTTTGGATAGAGCTCCTGTTTCCATAAAAAGTGTCCCCAATAGGACCAGCTGCTGGAGACCTGTCATGAAGATTTCCTGAAGATCTTTTTGGAGAAGAATGACATTATAGATTTTGAACCAAGAAATAGGTTTAATTTAGAAGGTAGTTTGACTATAGTCAATCAAATCTGCTCGGATTATGACTTCAGGATATGCCATTGTCCACTGCTGCTTTATAAAACTTCCAGTATTCTTATCTAGTCATCTCCAGGTTCAATGCGGTCAAACGATTCTCACCCCAGAAAATATATTAAATCTCTCTGTGGAACTTCTGACCAGGGATAACTTGCATCCTGTAGTAAGCCATGTGCACTGATAGTCCAACTCTGGAATCTTATGCCACTTGGAGCTTTTTAGACAGGATATCTGCGATTAGACCTCAAGATATTTTTAACTTACTAAAACTCATTACAGCTTTAGGTTGTTTGCTCTCGGCATTGGCTCCTGCATCAATTACTTTAAATGCAATGATAGAATCATTAATTCAGAAAATAAACCCTGTCTTAAGTCTGAAGGTAAACTCTGTAGTTGTTTCAAATGGATACCTATGTCCTAGTAAGTTATCTACAAGTTACTTATACCTTTTAAATTATTGAAATTTTTTCATCAATTTTCAATGTAACATATTTTCATTCACTTCCCTTAGTGATATTTTTCATTATTTTGTTTTACATTGATCTTTGTCATTACAGAATTTGCTATTGATTTCTATTGTGGATTTTTCTAATTTTGCTTTTGTATTAACGCTGTCTTTTTGCTGAAATTTGGTGTGGATAGTAAAGTTACGTATTTAAATTTCGTACATTATTGAATACTTAATTATAATTGTGATAATCTTGACCACTTCCTATCCGGTTGCGTGGGATTGCTTAATGGTGGTTTCTACATAAATGAGTACTAGCTACTTAAAATTAAACACAATGATAAGGCTAAGGTTTTGATCCTTGGCACAGGTCTGTCAGTTTGGACGTTTGCATGGTGGCCACAAAGTTGGGTTTGATGCCTGTACCCTCCTCTGCTGCCCTAATATGAAGATGATGTTTTACTGCTGTCTCGTTCAAGGATCAGATTAAGAAGGTTACCTCTATTTTTTTTAATCCTTTGTGTCCTTCATCAAGTCTACCTTTCGTATCCCTTAATTGTAGGCAAGCAGTGATCCAGGTGTCACTTCTCTCACATGTGTGCTATTGTAATTTTCTAAATTGGTCTTCCCGCCCACCCTGTTCACCAGCAATAGTCAAACCTAGCTGCTCAACTTATCCTTGGTCTTCCTGCTCACTCTTACATTTTGAAAAACTTGCACACTATTCCCGAGCTACCAGAAGTGAAATATATTCCATTTGAATATCTCTGTGTCTGCCACAATTCTTTCCACAAAAAATGATTAAAAATACCTTCATCAGTGTATTCTACATCATGTACCTTCACAACTCTGCAATCAGATTCTTCTTAACTTCTTAATTGGGTCAATATTTTCAGAGCTCACATTGGTGAGTGGGGGTTGTATGATGGAGTCATGCATGCGATTACCAAGCATGCCTTTACTACACAGTTGTTACAACACGGTTCCATTACCAATCATTACCTTTTCCACTCATGTCTATAGTACCATGCATATGTCTTTACTACAAATGTCATTGTAAAGGCATGATTGGTAAAGGCATACCGATGGTAAAGGTTACGCGTGGTCACGGGACCCGCTCTGTAACCGCTGGCAACCGCCACAGCCCCTCCCATGCTCAAACCCTATGCAACACTCCTCCCCTCTCACCCAGCCCTGAAAACCATCCCACCCCCACCCCAACCCTGAAACAGAAAACCAGCCTCCCAGCACTAAAACACCCCAGCCTCCTGCCCTGTGTCCTAAAATCCAGACCCCAGTCCTGCCCTGAGCACTAAAACCAGCCTCCCCCCCTAAAAACACCCCATCCCCCTGTTCTAAAAACCACCCCGCACTCAGCCCTGAGCCCTAAATTCAGCCTCACAGCCCTAAAAACACCCTAGCCCCCTGCCTTGAGCCCTAAAAATACTCATTGCTAAACCATGCGCGGTTAAGGCGTTCATTGTTAAGGTAACACGTGGTAACAACTGCATGGTAATGGCTGTTGCCCGTGAGAGGTCGCTCTTTTCATCTTGTGGTTTCTCTTTGGAATGTGCTTTTTGCCACTCTCAGATCTACTATGGATCATCTGGCCATCCGCAAGAATCTGAAATCTTTTTACACCAAGAGGGTATCCATGTCACTCAAATCAAGTGCTAAAGGTGAGCCAAGATTGCAATCACTGGAACTGCTTCACCTCTCAGTTGTAGAAAATTGGGCATTTCAGGATTGGCAAGTTTCTCACACTCAGTGTTCACTCCAGGGACTAAAGAGGCGATTCATGGACATAATATCCATGAGCTCCCCATTATGCTAGAGAGGGTTGTAGCCCTTGGTCACACTAGCGTGTGACTAGGAGGAGACCTAGATGATGAAGCATGTCACCTTGGTGAGTGATGGGAATCTGTCCTTTTTTAAGAATTTTCCTTTTTAAAGGTCCCCTCTATTGAGGACTGTCCTCCACCTGTTATCAACATTACAGTTGTTTAGGTCTTGTTTGACTCATCAGACCTGTGGTTTTCTTTTTGTTTGTCAGATTGTACAAGGGGAATAAATCCGTGCTTGGTCTTAAAATGTTTCCTGAGACCCTCCACTCCTTTTTGGTTGTTCTTGATTCATGGACATAGCCAGTGAAATCACATGACAGTGTGATCGGTGCAAAATACCTTTCTAATATTAATGCCATTTAAGGAGCCAAGGTCAATTAGCAAGAACCTGAAAACTTCATTCACAAATCGTTCAAACACCAAGCACATCAGCATTTATTCAAGGGACGTCATGCAGCAACTTTCAATGAAGCAAGCAAGCAGCAGTCAAAATGCTATATCCCTCTGCCTGTCAGGTCATTAATGGTTAGGGACTTAAAAAAATGTCCATGATGTGCCCATGGTTCAGACATGATTCACAATGGTGGCAGGTGCAAGCAAATCCCTAAAGATGTGTCATGGTCTTCCTTTCAGTGCCTGTTGTTATCTTCACTGGTGATAGTAGGAGGGCTTATGGGACAACAGCAGGATCAGTGCATTCACAAGGTCTCTGGCTGTGTTGCCTTTTCCTCAATAGGAGGAACTGGCAGCAACATAAGTGGGGCTAAATCTGTTTTCACAAACGCTTTAGGGGTACAAATACACAACCAATGTACTATGGCATGTAAAGATTTAGAGGACAGCACAAAACTAGGTCTTCAGTTTTTCTATCATTTTAGACTCAATTTTAGGCAAAATTAAATCTCAGGCCACTGAAGGCAAGTCATACAACAAGAGAGGACAGTTCAAGTGGACTACCTGTTCTGGGACTATTCATCTTCTCAAGAGTTTTCTCTAGATCTGGTCCTTTTGTGGTTATGCCACAACTCAGACCTTAATCAATAGCACAATTATTTCTGAGCATTTACAATGCATACACAGCGACAAGCACCTGGTACGGACTGACTGCTTGCTATATTACTTATACCCATTGAAGAAACCGCAGCTTTCAGACCTTCTTAGGAAGAACTAGAGGGCGACCTCACTCTGGAGGAACTCTGGGACACGCTGAATGAGTTGCCATCCTCTGAAGCAGGGGGGAGCGATGTGTTCCCCATTGACCTGTGTCAAGTTTTTTCCCCCGCATCTTCTAACAAATCTGTGGGAAACGTTACAGGAAGTAAGGGACCTAGGGTTCCTGCCCCCCTCATTGAGAGAGGGAGTCATCCGCATGATATTGAAACCCAGGGGGTACCCATTGGATCCTGCGGTATATTGGCCTATCACCATGATAAACTCCGACATGTAAAGCCTTAGCGTTCAGGGTGGGCTGGGAAATCAGCACCCTTGTTCGGGATGACCAATGTGGCTTTGTCCAGGGAGGCAACACAACAATGAACATTAGACGCCTTATGCAGGTGAGTACCTCAGTACAGGATAGTCTGGATGACATAGTCTTGTTGGCTATAGATTTGGAGAAGGCATTTGATACCCTTAAGTGGGAGTAAATATCGGAGGTGCTGTTTTGCATGGAGTGTGGCCTGGAATTTGACAAGTGGGTGGAATTATTATATGGGGAGCCCACAGTCAGAGTACAGATGAAAACAATAGTGTGGAACAATCCAGCAGGAACGAGACAGGGAACCCCTCTCTCCCCAATGCTCTTTGACCTGGCTGTGGAGCCCTTAGTGATAACACTTTGCACAGAAATGGCGAAATGGGGTATTACCACTGGGGAAGTCGCCCACCGTGTTTAATTATATGCAGACAATGCTTTTTTCTATTTAAGACTTCTTCAGGAGTCTGTTCTGCTGCTTCTAGAGAAGATGAGTAGTTTTGGCTTGGTCTCGGGGTTGCAAGTAAACCTGCAAAAAAGCCTGCCCATCTCCCTTGGACTATTAACGACTAATATGCAAGAGAACCTGATGGACATCAGATTGTGGTGGGAGACTGAAAAGTTTCACTATCTAGGCATTATGGTGTCACATACAGCAGACAACCAATATGAGCATAATATGACAAGAGTGATGTAAGGTTTACGGAACTCGATTGAGTTCTAGATTCCGTTACCTTCATTAGTGATGGGCCGGGTGGCTATTGTGAAGATGGTGGTCTTACCCCGCTGTTTATACATACTACAGAACTCACTCTGCCCACTGTCAGTAGCCACATTCAAACAGGTGGACAGCCTGATGTTTATATTGGTTTGGGCTGGAAAACGTAGCAAGGTGACCCTGGCCCTACTGAAAAAACCACGAAAGAGGGCGGATTCGAGCCCCAGACCTGGAAACATATTATCATGCAGCGCATATACGACATCCAACCCATTGGCGACAGAAGATGACACTTGGGAAAAGAGACTCATTAAATGAACGTACAGCGACCCTTCATGCCTGGCTCTCCTTATGAAGGGTAGCCGCAACCCCGGGGAGTTTCCTCTCATAATCAGGCAGATGGGGATAGTGTGGGAATATATTGTGGAAAACATCATTCGCAGACCACCGTTTGATGGAGAACTTGATACATGAGCCCTGCTACTCTTCAAACAAATATCCGAGGTGATGGCAGTTACACACTTACGTGAGGCTGTAATACCGTGGGGGATTTGTACCCAGAAGATACGTTTATTACATTCCAAGAAGCACAGGAGATATTTGGGGGCATATTATCTACAGTCCGCGATAAATATCGGAAAGCGCTCTCAGCGCAATTTTAATTATCGCAGGCTATCGCTGGATTTCATCGCCGTGTCAGCGGCATATTAGCAACGCTTAGCTGACAGGCAATGTGAAATCCTGCGATAGACTGCGATAATGAACATTAGCGTGTGAAATCGTGCGATGATTTCACAGCGCTAATGTCAAGCTTGGTAATAGGGGAGTATGCACTTAACCTTACAATCCACCTCCCATAGGCATTAATGGCAAGTCAGGTTTTATTCAGGCGATAGAATATTGCGATGAGGGGGGCTTAGCGCGCCTTTTCTCATCGCTTCCCTGTTCAGGGGCAGCGTTGGTAATACCGTGATGTAGGTTTTGCGGGCATTGCAATGTTTGTCCTAGGAGGGAACGCCTACTTTGCATCTCATTAGCGATGTAATTCGGCTGCTAACATGCGCTGATGCATGTTAGCGCCGCCTTGGTAATGGGGCGATGGGATTATCGCCATTTTAGCGGCTAAAAGTACCACTAAAGCGGCGGAACTGCCCTTGATAATATGCCCCTTGGGGTGGGACCAGGGCAGTTTCTTCAATATGCCAAACTAGCGAAGACGGCAAGGGAAATTTGGACATGATTCCCATCCACTCCTGCCCCGACACACTCTCTGGCAGCCATCCTTCAACTAGGCACATCCCAGCATTCTACTACGCATATGTACAGAGCGTTACAACGGGATGTTCTTACTAGATGACTAAACAGTCTGGGGGCGTGGGAACAAGATATTGGTGAACAATTCACTGGCAGGCAATAGGATACAACATGTGCGCAGTGCGTGATTTAAATTGATACAATTCAGTTTCCTCCACAGAACATACCCAATCCGGGTACCACTGAGCAAAATATATCCAAATAGAGCTACCACCTGCCCGAGATGTCAAACACCTCGGGCCACCTTCCTACCTTAGCCTGGGATTGCCCCACATTGCACCACTACTGGTCAACAGTCTTGGCCACCATAGAGCCTGCACAGGGCATAATATAATCCTCCCTACAGCTAAAGGCAAAAAGATGCATCCCAAATTCCTTGGCCTGGCACTGGTCCTGGCTAGAAGACAGGCTGATATATAAATGGATGAGCACTCAAGCTCCATAAATTCGCAAGTGACGCGGAGGTGTAGTTGAAAGAGTGTCTGCGGAGGGAAAAAAAGCTAATTAAACTGACTAGAAGGGACGAAAACGTACAAACGAACTTGCAAATGTGGGGGACATTGGTGGATGGCTTCATTGAGGGGGCATTTGGATTGAGATTGAGGCAGCGGATGAGGTTTGATACACCAACACTACAGCTGGTATCACAGGAGGACGAAGGGGATGAGAGGGAAGGGAAGTCAATGAAGTGGACTAGGCTAGTACAGATAATGTTCAGCAAAGATGTCTGGGTAATTATGCTGGATATTCATAATTCCTTGCACTGCTGAATTTAAGCCAGTGGTTTCCGGTGCGCAGCACTGGCACGTGATCATCAACACCCGCTCTTTTCAAATGCACCAATTAAGGACACATTCACAGTCATTGTAGGCAATGGGAGATTCCGTGATTTGCCCTGAATCAACGGATGTTGAGCTGACGCCGAAACGCGAACCTGGTTCCCCTGCTCCGAAGTCGGTAGCTCTGGCCATCATGCCACACCCTCTCCCCACTGGTTAATAGTTGGTTTTGTTTTAGGCATGGCTAACGGGAGAAATGGGCTGGTGCAAGCTGCCTCCTGATGAGAGCACCAGCACTTATGTTTTTTATTACAAATTAACCACTGCTTACTTGTTGGTGTCGATGACAGTAAAACATGGATGTCTTACGGTTATGGTTGTGAATTATTTACCTAAAAGTTCTATAAAGAAGTTTTATTACAAAAAAAAAAGATCTGCAGAAGAAGGAAGAAGATGGCTTTTCTGGCCATGTATGCTTATTGTGATTGATTGGTGTTTCTGTCATTAAAGAATGGGCCAGAGTTGTTTTCTAAATGGCAACAGGATGTCCAAGTGTCATACGGTGTTAGAAGATGACCAGGAATGCATAGCTCCGATAGAGAATCTCTTTGTTTCCAGAACTGTAAGATCTCTTCTGTGCTTGGAGAAGGAAAATATAGTGCTGTGTTCTGAACTAAGAGTCAATTTACTGTTCTGCTTTCATAATTACTGAACTGCAGGAAAGGTCAAGCTCCAAAAAATAAGGTGCTAAAGTAAATTCCATACGTGCATTTGCTCTTTAATCCACCTTTTTAGAAATCTGATGTCGGACGGTTGTGTGCACCTTCTCTGTTGTAGCTTCTCAGGAGATGCTTTCACTATGCTTTACCCATACAGAGGGAGGTGATAGGGGAAAGGGTGGGGGGGGGAGGGACTAGGGGGTAAAAGCAAAGTCTTTCCAATTCTGTGAAAAAAATCTTTCTCTTGCTATTTTTTAGACCATATTTTTTTAATAGAAACACTCACTTTGACAGGGCAAGAGAATGACCAAAACAATAGCATCATTCTTTTTAAATAAAACAAGAACTTTAATATGCAGAATGAAGTGCTTAATTTGTAAAACAAATGTAGATGCAGGGACCAAATGTTGTCTTAGGAGCCCATTATGGCGCTGCTGAAAGTCGGTGTTGCTGAATGTCAAGGCTGTCTTGTCCTCATTCAATGTCATGCCTCTTTCATCCACCCACCTTCACTTCCTTATTCTTTATCTCACTTTTACAGGTTCCCTTTCACCTCTCCTTTTGTTACTTTTTTCCTATTTTCCTTGTCCTCCTTCTTTCTCCCCGTTTTACTTATATATCTCTTCCTTGTTCTGGGTCGAAGTATAATGATGAAAGATTAGATTCAGTTCCCAACAAGCACTGGCAAAGCCAATGAGCCTGGCTTTGGCAAGTTGGTGCAATCGGTAATTTTTATTGCAAGCATTTGCGATAAAAACTAAAAGAAGAAAAAATATCCTGCTACCGAAATGTGGCTGCCATTTGCTTACAATAAAAATGGTAAATTAAAAAAATATCCTTTGCATACTATAGAACTGTATGGCTGTCTTGTAGCAGATTAAATAAAAATACTTTTAAGTTGAATGCATATCATTGGGAAACATGACTTGTATTAGTGCTCGTACATTTGGAAGTTTTGCCCTAGAAAGCACCTTCCCTTACCATTAACACGAGTTGTGCGCTGCCTGTTAGGCAGGCTAAAAAACAGAAGTATGTTGTCTGAAGCTGCTGCTTAATAAAAGCCCCCGCAGTTGCAAGGTTACAAATTAAGCATTGGCAGTGCGACTGGAGCCAAAAGTTTTGTCCTTTAAAGCACATTCCCTTCATATTTACACGGGTTGTGCGCCGTGTTATAATAGTGAAACCAATATTGAATGTAGGTTACCGTGCTTTATATTATGTAGTGGTGTTTTAAACATAGGGAAAGTGCAGTGCTAAATAGGAGCTGATGGTTTCTGGTGCTCAACAGCAGCACCTAATAATCAACAGAAATACTTTATCTGCAGTCCAGGACACCTGTATTTTTAATCCGTGTAGGGAAATTAAATACTTTGTCCAAAATCACACCCTATTGAGCAACATTTGAGAATGGAACCTGGTTTCCGAGCTCATACAGTTAGAAGTTTTGCCCTAGAAAGCACATTCCCTTCCCATTAACACAAGTTGTGCGCTGCCAGTTAGGCAGGCTAAAAAAAGAAGTATGTTGTCTGAAGCTGCTGCTGAGTAAAAGCCCCGGCAGTTGCAAGGTTACAAATTAAGCATTGGGAGTGCGACCGGACCCAGAGGTTTTGTCCTTTAAAGCTCATTCCCATCATATTTACACGGGTTGTGTGCTGCCTTTTAGGCAGGCTCAAAAAAGAAGTATGTTGTCTGTAGCTGTTGCCTAATAAAAGCCCCGGCAGTTACAAGGTTACAAATTAAGCATTGGGAGTGTGACTGGAGCCGGAAGTTTTGTCTTTACAGTAACATTCCCTTAATATTTACACGGGTTGTGCGCCGTGTTATAATAGTGAAACCAATATTGAATGTAGGTTGCTGTGCTTTATATTATGTAGTGGTGTTTTAAACATAGGGAAAGTGCAGTGCAAAATATGAGCTGGTGGTTTCTGGTGCTCAACAGCAGCACCTAATAATCAACAGAAATACTTTATCTGCAGTCCAGGACACCTGTATTTTTAACTGTGTAGGGAAATTAAATACTTTGTCCAAAATCACACCCTATTGAGCAACATTTGAGAATGGAACCTGGTTTCCGAGCTCATACAGTTAGAAGTTTTGCCCTAGAAAGCACATTCCCTTCCCATTAACACAAGTTGTGCGCTGCCAGTTAGGCAGGCTAAAAAAAGAAGTATGTTGTCTGAAGCTGCTGCTGAGTAAAAGCCCCGGCAGTTGCAAGGTTACAAATTAAGCATTGGGAGTGTGACTGGAGCCGGAAGTTTTGTCTTTACAGTAACATTCCCTTAATATTTACACGGGTTGTGCGCCGTGTTATAATAGTGAAACCAATATTGAATGTAGGTTGCTGTGCTTTATATTATGTAGTGGTGTTTTAAACATAGGGAAAGTGTAGTGCTAAATATGAGCTGGTGGTTTCTGGTGCTCAACAGCAGCACCTAATAATCAACAGAAATACTTTATCTGCAGTCCAGGACACCTGTATTTTTACTGCGTGTATGGCAATTAAATGCTTTGCCCAAAATCACACCCTATTAAGCAACATTTGAGAATGAAACCTGGTTTCCGAGCTCGTACAGTTAGAAGTTTTGTCCTCAAAAAGCACATTCACTTCCCATTAACACAAGTTGTGCGCTGCCTGTTAGGCAGGCTAAAAAAAGAAGTATGTTGTCTGAAGCTGCTGCCTAATAAAAGCCCGGCAGTAGCAAGGTTACAAATTAAGCATTGGGAGTGCGGCCGGAGCCAGAAGTTTTGTTCCGTAAAGCACATTCCCTTCATATTTACATGGGTTGTGCGCTGCCTGTTAGGCAGGCTAAAAAAAAAAGTATGTTGTCTGAAGCTGCTGCCTAATAAAAGCCCCAGCAGTTACAAGGTTACAAATTAAGCATTGGGAGTGCGTCTGGAGCCGGACGTTTCGTCCTTTACAGTAACATTCCCTTAATATTTACACGGGTTGTGCGTCGTGTTTTAATAGTGAAACCAATATTAAATGTAGGTTGCTGTTCTTTATATTATGTAGAGGTGTTTTAAACATAGGGAAAGTGCAGTGCTAAATATGAGCTGGTGGTTTCTAGTGCTCAACAGCAGCACCTAATAATCAACAGAAATAATGTATCTGCAGTCCAGGACCCCTCTATCTTTACTGTGTGTAAGGAAATTAAATGCTTTGTCCAAAATCATACCGTATTGAGCAACATTTGAGAATGTAACCTGGTTTCCAAACTCGTACAGTTAGAAGTTTTGTCCTTGAAAGCACAATCACTTCCCATTATCACAAGTTGTGTGCTGCCTGTTAGGCAGGCTAAAAAAGAAGTATGTTGTCTGAAGCTGCTGCCTAATTAAATCCCCGGCAGTTCCAAGGTTACAAATTAAGCATTGAGAGTGCGACTGGAACCAGAAGTTTTGTCCTGTAATAGCAGGCAGGAGAAATCTTTTAAAACAAGGGCGGCCACGCGGCCGCGAAAGTGAAAGCGACCACGTTAATTGGAAACATGATCCACAACACATGGCACTCTGCGCGCCGCTGCTCGCTCCCACAAGCTGGATGCAGAGGGAGTGAACATTCACTGACAAAGGTGGGGCATTCTCCCGCCTTTGGCCAATTGCGTGATTTAGTTTTTGACAGCCACACGCAAAGGCCAATACAATGTGTGGAAAATCTAAAGCCACACGCACAAGTTTACTGAAAAGAGTGATTCCAAGAGGCCCTCTCCTAGTGCAACGCATGTGCGCTGCGCTAGGCTCGACCTAAAAAGCCACATTCCTGGCATTTTTTGCATGAAGGGCTCGGACTACACAGGAAAAATTCATCCAGTTTTCTACACGGGCGAAAGGCAACAGGCCCAGCTCCCATGCAGCAGATGTTTCCAGGGGCTTTCGGTTTCCGTGGAGTTTTGACTTCAAGGTAAAATGTATAAATTGCACTTTAAACAAGAAACAAAAAACTAGCCGGAGGGTGTGGGGACCTTCAGCACAGCAGCAGACTGCAAGAATGTGAATGAGCCAGGAAGGCTTGGGAGCGGTGCCCGGTGGCATGGAGACATACCAAGCACAGCAGTAGACCTGATGGAGAAATAAAAATAAAAACACAAGTTGGGAAGTGTGTTGTAAATTTGACAGACATAGCATGATTTTCAGCCCTGTTTACAGAAACAGCCTTGCAGTGAAGCTAAGCCCAGAGCAAGAATGCTCTGCAAAATAAAAGGGAACCTTCCTCAAACAGAAGCAGCAAACCAAGAAAATAAAATCCCTAGGGAACAGATAAACACAACTAAGTGTAATGATAGCGTAGTTAGTCCCTGCTGCTGGGAGGAGTGAAAGAGAAAAGGAGGAACAAAGAGGCAGGGCTGACCATTATCAAGCAAGGATTTTTAAAGGAGACAGCAACAAACAAATCAAAAGCGGGGAAGGGGCTTTTGTCTCTACTAAAGTATACATGAGGTCGTCCGCTTATGCTCGATCTAACAAAAAATGCAAAAAGTGATGGATGAAATGCTTGAATTTGTCTCAGTACTGATAATTACATGGGCCGCATCATTGTCCATTATTAGTTTGTAGACCATGTCACCTCAGTTTGGACACAGCCAGATACAAATCAGTCTTGACCATGCTCTTATAGGAACACTCCAGCCCAAACTGCAAGCCAGGTCCTCCATGAACCAAAACACAAGCATCCGAAGACTGATTAGCCCTTATTAGATCTCGTCAGTCGGGTATAGCTTGGTTCACCTTTAGTACAGTGTGCTCGGGACCTAGGGCATCTACTCGGGCCACATCCCTGATCCAGCTATTGATTTTCCACCAGTCATGTATGCATTAAAATAATTAATTAGAATTAAAAGAGAAATATCATCCACACATGGATTTGACCCCTGCAGCAACAAACCCAATGCTCCTCTTCAGCAAAGAAAAAGCAAGCGACAATGAAAACTTTCTCTTAACATTATTTTTAAATGAGAAACCAATCTTCGGGGGAAGATGGGAAGGAGGTGGTAAGAGTAATGCATAGTGACAGGCTAGGAATGCTTCTGTGGCATTCCTATGTTAAGGTTAGGCATAGCAGGCTCAGTAATTAGTACCAAGTAGGCACTGCATTTTGATGTGCATTTAGAATAGTAGCCAGTGAACACATGAGAAAGAGAGAGAAGGTCTGTGTGAGAAAGAGAGAGTCTGTGTGAGAGAGAGAGAAAGAGAGAGAGAGAGAGAGAGAGAGAGAGAGAGAGAAAAGAGAGAGGGAGGGGTGGATAGAAAGAGAGAGAGAGGTAGGACACAAGTGTACTGAAGAAATGACAATGTTTAAACTTTTAGAGACCAGTGATGCAGGCAAAGGTTTGAAAAAAGCAAATGCATGTTTGCTGCAGGACTTGCACTGAAGGTTTGTAGCATCTATTGATCTCAAGTTGCCCTGTGCCGGGTGTGAGTCGTCACTGTGCCCTCAGAGCATGAATCAAAAGTAAACAACTTGGGGTCTTACCGACACCTTACCTGGGAAAGTATAGGATAATGGAGAAATAAGCTGAAAAGGTGAAAAACTGTGCATTATTTTCCTGTAGTGCAGCATTGAGTAATGATAAGCAGGACATTGATAGGAAGGTTGGGACTGCCAATGCAGGCCTTAACTATTGTTATTGAACTGTTCTGCAACCCCAGACTGAACATCGTTTTTGTCAAGTATCAGAAATGATTTGAGGATGAAGCTCTGGAAGGAGAGGGAGAGGGTATCAAGGAGAGAGGGGGCAAGTGCAATAATGGCACATTAATGTGCAAACAGCCCTAACGATGTAGCATCTCCTGTAATCAAAAAATCAAAGCCGGGAGTGAAGAGGAAAAAGGTAGAATTGTCCTCCTCTTGATACTGTTATCCAACATAGGGATTCTACCATGTATTATGTGAATATATATGCACCCATGTGTGTGCTGCTATTTTTATTTTTATTTGAAGTGTTTAGTCATACGTGAAAAAATGATGCAAAAGGATCAGAGCTCCTTCTCTCCATTGGTGGGAAGGGCAATGTTTCAACATTTTTTAAAATACCCCTCACACACTGAAACCTGATTCAGTGTCATGCTTCATCATTGGAGTCTCCCCACCCCTCTACGGGATGGGGCGTGCTGCGACGTACGTAGATGCAGGAGCACTTTATTCAGTGATTGGTGAGTATGTGTAGTGTGTGGGATCGTGAAAAGAAAATGTGAGATGGTTAAAAATTCTCTGGCTAGTGGAACGAAAATACTTTATTGCCTTCCCTGGCTGAGAATAGTAAAAGTGGGGAGGTGTGGATGGTGTACTATAATGAGTCACCTCATACAAGGTCGACATGTTTCAGAAGCCATCCCCTTGGCTTTATTCCTCAATAAATACAATTTCAAGGTCTAGTATTTCCAGCCACACCTGTTTCCTATCAAGCATGCCTCCTTGCACTTTAAAAGACCGGGCTCTGGCAAACCTCAGTTAAGCCAAAGAGACCACGCTTGTTTGTTAAAAAAAAACCCTTGGCGTTAAAACCTTGTTTTTCCTTCTGTTCTTTTAAAATACCCACAGTGTCTATTTGAAGGCACCCTACACCGCTCGTGTGAGCTCATGGAGCGATAACGATTACATTCTAAAGTATGTATTATTATGGCACGTCCTTTTGAGAGCACGAATACCATCTTTTTTTTTCTTTTATTTAAAAAAAAGGACACTCCATGAGATCACAGTTTAAAAGGACGAGTGCACAGACTTTTGCCAAACATCTCCCATTTTTTCCAAGGCTCGTCATGGGAGCAGGAATACGAGTGCTTGTTTGCTGTGAGCATTAATCTGTAACCTTTTGGGGCACAATAGGAGTGTACAAATACTTCCTTTATGTATGAATGTATTGTAACATAAGATGTATCTTGCTAGGAGATACATATGTATGAAAGAATGTTGAATAAATGTGATACTGGGCACTAGAAATCACAAGGAGTATTATTTCAGATGATTTATGAGTAGAGGATATTTACCAAATGGTACCATTACCTACAACAGAGTTGCACAAGAGAAATATATCACAAAAAATCTTAAAACCTTCCATGTGATGGAGATGTGAATAGATAAAGATAAATGATGAAAGCCATGATTTATCCAAAATATTTTTCTTTTCAGGTTCTTAAGATATACAAGTGGTATATTTTTCTACTCCCATAACAGGGAACAAAGGACATTGTTTGTGACTATCAGGCATATGTACATTTATTCTATCACCCATTGAGGTGTAAGAGGGATCGTTCTTTTGGTCCTGAGGAAGAAAGCCAAGGGGAAGGCTTCTGAAACATGTCGACCTTGTAGGAGGTGACTCATTATACTACACCATCTACACCTCCCCACTTTTACTATTCCCAACCAGGGAAGACAATAAAGTATTTTCGTTCCACAAGCCAGAGAATTTTTAACCATCTCACATTTTCTTTTCACGATCCCATGCTAAATGAGGTTCACTTATGATTTTTTGGATGTATCACCTATGATAAATTAATAGGGGGAGTTTTTGTTGTTTCATACACGATCCCATGCACTACACATACTCACCAATCACTGAATAAAGTGCTCCTGCGTCTACGTAAGTCGTAGCACGCCCCATCCCGTAGAGGGGCAGAAAGACCCCAATGATGAAGCATGACACTGAATCAGGTTTCAGTGTGTGAGGGGTATTTTACAATTTTTTGAAACATTGCCCTTCCCACAAATTGAGAGAAGGAGCTCTGATCCTTTTGCACCATTTTCACGTATGACTAAACACTTCAAATAAAAATAAAAACAGCAGCACACACATGGGCATCTCCTGTAATACCTTCCACAGCAACACTTCACCCCCAGCTCTGACAGTAACCCAACCTAAGGCTGCAAGCTCTGTTTGGTCTGGGGCCCAAACTCCTTTGTTATTACCAGCAACCGATGTCCAGCCTTTGCTTTCCAACTCTATGTCACTGCTGGGACCTCAGCAATGCTTAATTTGAAGCAGTGTTTTCTGGGCTCGGCACCGGCACTTATGACAGTCTGTCACATGGCGGCGCTGTCTGTCCAATTTAGAGATAAGCACAACAACAGTTGTTTATTAAATATATATGCATTAAAAATGACTTATGCATGCCAATAAAGCCTTTCTTATTGCTATGGGAGTCTGGAATACTCTTGAATTGTCACATTTGCACCAGTGTGATGGTTAGTGGTTGTCATTGGCAGAGCTAGCAAAGCAATTGGTGGAGTAAGCTACGGTGATCTCCTGACGAGCGCCCTGGCACTTATATATTTTCTTTAACTAAGCACTGAGCCTCGGACTCTACAATGTTGCTCTTTATCTACATTAAAAGTGCCAACTGCATTTCAACACACCCATTTTTCCAGGGAAGCCCTTGCTAATAGTGAAAGGACCAAGTAAAAGGGAAAAGATTTTTTGCTTAATTTCCTGCACTGACCATTGATTTTCTCCCAAGGTTAGTGAATAAACAAGAGCTTGTTCATAGGACATGCTTTACATTGTTTATCTACAGACCAAGTTTTGTTTATACTATAGTGCATTGCCAGAATTGCTCCCAGAACAACCGGTAACACATAATTCAGAAAGTCATTGAAAAGAGCCAGAAACTAGAACCATGAGGCCCTATTGGACACTCCAATAAGAAAAAAGGAAGAGCCTCCATTGGTATGTGTGACCGCATATAACGTTGCGTCTGACCATGTCAAGAAAATCATCAAACGCAACTGGTTTGTACTCAATGTAGGCACTTGACAATGGGACTATCCGTTATTTTTCCCACAATAGAGCAAGAAGTCTGCGAGAATCCCTTGTCCACAAAAGACCTAAATTCAACCCAAGATTACCAAATACCATACAGTATGCACCAGGTCTGATAGAGGTGGCATGTGGGCACTGTAGCATGTGCCACCTTACTGCACCCACCAAAGAGATTGATCTAAGTTTGTGTTTGCCTTGGCAGTTAAGGAAATACACAAACTGTAATACCAAACAGGTTATTTACATGATAACATGTCCCTGCAACTTAAAGTACATATGGATGACAGCCACAAAGGCTAGTACCATAATTGGTAAGCATAGGAGCAACATTTGTTGCAGACGCGCCACTATCAAAATGGCTGAACACTATATAACAGGATTTTCCAATGTCAGTCCTGGAGGGCTGGTTCCATACCAGATTTTTAGCATAGCCACATTTAGACAAATGTAGTTATCATGAAAATCTGGCATGGATCTGGCTCTCCAGGACCGACATTGGAGAACCCTGCCATATAACAATGAGACACACACTGATTGACCTGAAATGGGTCGTTTTTGAGCAAATGGTGGCAAAAACCAGAAATCTGGAGAGAATCCTATTTGAAAGAGAGCAGCAGTGGATTTACTGATTGGCCACACACACAAAAAGCCTGAATGATGACATACCGTGGTGGAACATACTATAGTATACAAGCTTATAAACACTTGGGTTAGACAGGTTAATGCAGTATGGTGTCCCCCCGCCCCCAGACTTCTGGAGATTTTGCCCTGTAATATTCAGGGCCTGTCCATGTAACACCCCATGAGCTTTTATGTAATGGACAACGTGTCACTGAATATTGTACGTATATTTCAGAAACATGAAAGGGCTTGCCCTATAATATTCTCGCAAGCTCATATGTAAAGAACAACTTGTCCCTGATGAATGTACATAATACGTAGAACTCAGTTTCCATGACAGATCCAATTTATCTACAATTGGAGACTTAGGGGCCGATTCACAGAACTAACTTAAGACAAAATCCTAAACTTACTACTTTTGGTATTCACAGAAGTTAGGATTTTGTCTTAAGTTTGTCTTAAGACAAACTTAAGACAGACTTAAGACAGACTTAAGACAAACTTAAGACAAAATCCAAACTTCTGTGAATACCAAAAGTAGTAAGTTTAGAATTGTGTCTTAAGTTAGTTCTGTGAATCGGGCCCTTAATTCATCCACTACCCACTTTGCACTTACTGTGTAATGTTAAGCAAAAACCACAATCACATTGCCAAAGGGAAGGCGGGACTACATTTCCCAACGTCCCACAAACATACACACGATGCATGAGCAACAAGTGGTGAGGATGCAGAGACGTGTCGCCTCGCACAGTCAGACAATAATTACCAATGTGTGAGGAATACTTTCATCCTCCCACGTGGGTGCATGCAATTTTTATGCACAGTGGATGAATGCGCAGACGCGCTTCTCAGCACAATTGGCAGACATAAAAACCCCCTCGGTCAAATGGATCACGGCTGGTTAAGCAGCGATTATGACACAATCTTACGGCCACCTATCACATGATCCCAATGCGGTCGTGTGATGATAGCAACCCTTTTCTTAAACACCATTCAGCGCGAGTGTCGCAAACATGCAGGGTCACAGGGAATAAAGTAGGTGTGTTTATGGATATAGTCCCTTGACGAAGTAAGTAAAGGTGGTTACAGATTTGATCTAATGTCTTTAAAAGCTCTAAAAAGGTAAAAAAGCAATCCTAAAATTCTACTGTTCCTGACAGTGTGTGACTACAGGGACCGTCTCACACTTTATCCTTATGATGCCGAACAGACATGATGGCCATGTAGGTGCACATTCAAACCTTCTTTTACCAGTCCCACTAATTTTGTATGTTCACGTTGTACACTGTTTATAATCTTATTATGTACAATTTGATATATCATTTGTCTGATGTGCCTTTTAAATGTATATATGCGTATGTACATATTGAGGGTTTCTAACACGTGTGCATGTTTCTATGCACAAAAAAGTAGAGTGTACGTGATCTTGAGACATTTACAATTGCATTGTTCAATTATATCCATTATCTCTTCTGAGACACAATTCCCATAGTAACAGCAAACAGAGCGGTAGTTAATCCTGCAAAACCTATCACACTTATTGATTATTTCTGTTTCCTTCAGCAAGTGCTTAATTTGAGCTGGAGGTTGCTGATGCTTGGCACCAGAACTTAATTGTCAATACTAGCATTTAAGAAAGCTGCCATATGGTGGCACTGTTTGTGTAATTTAGAGGTGAGCAGAACAAAACTCAATATAACTCAATATACAAAACAACTAATACCTGCCGCCCAAGCCATTGTTATACCTTTGGGGGCCTCGAATAGTCTGAATTCTCATGCTTCTAGCATTGTGATGTTCGTAGTTGTGTGGGTACTTTCGTTGGCAGCGCTGGCAGTGGCACTGGGTGGTGCAAGCTGCAGTGGTCTCCTGATGAGGGCCCTGGCACTTATATTTTTTAGAACAGATTAAGCTCTGCCTTCCGTCCGTTGTCTCAGGCCAACACCCTGTCCCCCTGCCCCACCCCCATGAGGAGATGCACAGAAAGACCTGTTACACATCACTCTCTTGTCAGACCCTAAACCTCTTCTACATATCAATCACAAATTCACCTGTTTTAGTCTCCAGAGCAAAAATAGATCTGTAAAGACAGCACAGACTCTACCCCTTTGTCAATTTCACCCCTCCCCACCCCCTCAGAGAATTAACAAATTAAACTATTTAAGGTGAAGAGTTCTAGTAGGCCTGGTTGTAATTATGATTTTTTTTCACACCAAAAATGTTTTTTTTTTTTTTTAATACCCTTATTTGATGATACGCGCTTGGGTGATAATCCGCCTAAAACCGTACTAGAGGGATGCTCTTATGTACAAAAGTGATGTGAAGTACCAGCTCAATGTAATTTTCTTCGAATTTCTAAGGTAACTCAGCAAACAATACTCGTGTAGCACGTTACTGTGGCATGCATTCAGTTTCACACTTCCTATGAGGCATTTTCTGCTCAAAGAAGTCTGCTGCAGGTGAAAATGACACCTAAACGCACAGGCGAGAGGAAGCACAGATGAGGTGGAATATGCAAAATCCAATAAGAGAGATTTACACAAGAATATTCCACTTTCTCCTGGGCCTGCCCTGCAGTACAAGGAAGTCAATCCAACATATTAATAAGACAGATAAGTCATGAAGGTCCCATTGTGTCTGCTCCAGAGACGTTTTAAGGCACGGGCAAAGTTAGGTATTGCTTAAGCCCCCCACCCTCCAAGGGGCCCCTGGGAAAGTTAATACTCTTTTTATCATCTGTATTTCTCCATGTCATCATTCGATGTTTTTTTTTCTCAATATTTTTTGCATCATGGTGCTTGAAGTAGCCTAAGATAGGTAATAAAAATACAAAGCTGTTCCGGACAGGGGCCCAGCGGCGGTCCCTGCAGGTCAGCGCGGTGAGGCTGTGGGGCAGGGTGGAAGGGGGGTAAGTCGACAGAGGATAGAATAGGTAAAATTCAATAAATAAATCCTATTCCTATTTACCAGTTCCACTAATTGTGTATGTTCACGTTGTACACTGTTTATAATCTTATTATGTACAATTTGATATATCTTTTGTCTGATGTGCCTTTTAAATGTATATATGTATATGTACATATTGAGGGATTCTAACACGTGTGCATGTTTCTATGCACAAAAATGTAGAGTGTACGTGATCTTGAGACATTTACAATTGCATTGTTCAATTATATCCATTTTCTCTTCTAGTTCATACCATCAAGAGGAAAGAGTCCAATTACTGGTCTGTATAGTTGCATGCATGCCTTACTGAATTTATGTCCGAACGCATGAAATATGGGTTGAAATTAACAACCATACCACATACGGTTTATTACACTATTCTAGTCCTGAAGAATGCAAACTGACCCACTGGGCATTAAATGGCTGAAACATGTCGACCGTAGATGTCTAGGGCCAGTGTACCCCGTGACACCTCACTGGGCCCAATTCACAGAACTAATTTAAGACAAAATCCTAAACTTACTACCATTTTGGTATTCACAGAAGGCACTTACTCATTTCGGTATTCACAGAAGTTAGGACTCCTAACTTTAGGACTCCTAAATGCCTTCTGTGAATACCGAAAGTCTTAAAGTTAGGATTTTTCTCAGTTTAGGAGTCCTAAAGTTAGGACTCCTAACTTTACTACTCTTAAACTGAGAAAAATCCTAACTTTAATACTTTTGGTATTCACTGAAGGCATTTAAGAGTCCTAAAGTTAGGAGTCCTAACTTTACTACTCCTGAACTGAGAAAAATCCTAACTTTAAGACTTTTGGTATTCACAGAAGGCATTTAGGAGACCTAAGGTTAGGAGTCCTAACTTTACTACTCCTAAACTGGGAAAAATGCTAACTTTAAGACTTTCGGTATTCACAGAAGACATTTAGGAGTCCTAAAGTTGGGACTCCTAACTTCTGTGAATACCGAAATGAGTAAGTGACTTCTGGGAATACCAAAATGGTAGTAAGTGTAGGATTTTCTCTTAAGTTAGTTCTGTGAATCGGGCCCACTGTTTTTAATCTTGCCAAAGGACTTTCTGATTAAACAATGTATTAAGATCAAGCAGGCAATTTAAACTCCCTCTGAGTCCATAGGCCATATCTTAAGAGTTCCTCTTACATACAGATTGAGCCCTCCCACCCAGTTAATCCTGGAAGCAATCCATGGTGCAAGCTGCAGTGGTCTCCTGATGAGGGCCCTGGCACTTATATTTTTTAGAACAGATTAAGCTCTGCCTTCCGTCCGTTGTCTCAGGCCAACACCCTGTCCCCCTGCCCCACCCCCATGAGGAGATGCACAGAAAGACCTGTTACACATCACTCTCTTGTCAGACCCTGAACCTCTTCTACATATCAATCACAAATTCACCTGTTTTAGTCGCCAGAGCAAAAATAGATCTGTAAAGACAGCACAGACTCTACCCCTTTGTCAATTTCACCCCTCCCCCCCCCCCCCCTCAGTGAATTAACAAATTAAACTATTTAAAGTGAAGAGTTCTAGTAGGCCTGGTTGTAATTATGATTTTTTTTCACACCAAAAATGTTTTTGGTTTTTTTTAATACCCTTATTTGATGATAGGCGCTTGGGTGATAATCCGCCTAAAACCGTACTAGAGGTATGCTCTTATGTACAAAAGTGATGTGAAGTACCAGCTCAATGTAATTTTCTTCGAATTTCTAAGGTAACTCAGCAAACAATACTCGTGTAGCACGTTACTGTGGCATGCATTCAGTTTCACACTTCCTATGAGGCATTTTCTGCTCAAAGAAGTCTGCTGCAGGTGAAAATGACACCTAAACGCACAGGCGAGAGGAAGCACAGATGAGGTGGAATATGCAAAATCCAATAAGAGAGATTTACACAAGAATATTCCACTTTCTCCTGGGCCTGCCCTGCAGTACAAGGAAGTCAATCCAACATATTAATAAGACAGATAAGTCATGAAGGTCCCATTGTGTCTGCTCCAGAGACGTTTTAAGGCACGGGCAAAGTTGGGTATTGCTTAAGCCCCCCACCCTCCAAGGGGCCCCCGGGAAAGTTAATACTCTGTTTATCATCTGTCTATTTCTCCATGTCATCATTCGATGTTTTTTTTTCTCAATATTTTTTTGCATCATGGTGCTTGAAGTAGCCTAAGATAGGTAATAAAAATACAAAGCTGTTCCGGACAGGGGCCCAGCGGCGGTCCCTGCAGGTCAGCGCGGTGAGGCTGTGGGGCAGGGTGGAAGGGGGGTAAGTCGACAGAGGATAGAATAGATAAAATTCAATAATTAAATCCTATTCCGTTGTCTGTCGACTTCCCCCCCTCCAGCCCACTGCGCTTACCTGCACGGTCTGCCGCTGCAGGGCCCCCTAAAATATGTTTTGACCAGGCCCCCAAAATCCTTAGGATGACATTTGCCAGCTCCTATCCAGGATAATGCCTTTTTTATTTTGCCTATAGTGTCGTGGTCTAGGTCACCTGACACCAGAAAAAAGTCCTGGAAACCTCCATTCATCTAATGAAATAGTTTTGGGGTTCCGTTTTTTATTGGCGCCCAAAGAGTGTTTGATCTATTTTCACCCCCTTCCATTTTTTCTGTCACAAGGCCCCTTTACAGACTGCATCAATAAAGTTTTCCAATGCCTGCTTTCTCACCACTCCACTCTAGCAAATACACCCGGGTGCTTTAATATCCAGCTCATAAAAATATGGCTGCAGCGGACCCATTTGTCTGCCTCTCGCCATTAATGTTTGTGCTTAAAAGGCTATGTTCATCTTCTGATATAGCTGCCACTTGTCACAAAAGAGAAGAGAAAAAAAACGTTTCCTCTTCTGCATCTGCAGCTCGCCATCTGAGCCTTCCAGATGAAACATCTCACAATTAAAATCCCTCCCCCATCCGTCTCGCGCGCGAGGCGGGAGCCTGGCGGAGCCTCGAAGGCAGACAGAAGCCTCGCGCTACATGGCCCGGGGTCTGAATTGATTCCGAGGGTCTTATTTATGAAGAAATAAGACATTATCGCTCTTAGAGGGAGACATATTACATTTGCTCTGCATGAATTCATTTGGGGTTCAGCTGAAGAAAAGCCATCATTGCCTTTGGCTGCTGGTGAGAAAGGGGTGTGGCACATTGAAGGTGGGTAAGCGCTGCAAGCTAACAGCCCTATCCCCACCATCTCCACAGCAATACCACCCAGCACGGTCAAAATCACCTCCATAGTTTAGGGTGACCAGATCTTGAAAACCAAAAACTGGGACATTTTGCAAAAATAGAAGAAGGACTGCAATTTTACATCAACGGAGCGGCGCATAAGGACAGCTCTCATCAGCACAGGAATACAGAAGAGGCACTAAGAAAATAAATAAAATGTTATTTCGAAAAACAGCATCATACCTGTTTATTACATTGCTTACTTACAACATTTGCTAACCAGCACAGCTTTAGAACACCTAAAAGGTACCTTTCACTGTTTTCATTTGACCCCCTCTAAAAACTGGGACATGAGCCAAAACTGCCGAAATCTGCCGGGACAGCTGGTGAAAAGCCGGCACTGTCCCGGCAAATCCTGGACGTCTGGTCACCCTACCACAGTTATCTCCACCAACACAGAACAAACAAGAAACTTTCACTACCACTATCAGAACACTCACCTCCACAGCTGCAAAGTCGACCTCAACGTTCACACTATCACTGCCACTAGTGCCGTGTGAACCATCGCACAATATGGGCTATAACATCCCCTAGTTGCCAAGGAGTTTCACGACCAGTATTCAGGGCTTAATTTGAGCTAGTGGTTTCCAGTGCTCCGCACCAGTACTTTATTGTCAACACTGATGCTTGTAATAATCTGCCACCAGATGGCGCTGTCTGACCAATTTAGAGATCACCACAACAACAGTTCATCATTAATTCATTATGCATCAAAAATTACGAGTACCTGACGCCAAGCCATTCTCACAGATTTGGGGGTCTGAAATAGTGCGAAGTTTCATACTTGTATGAGTGTGATGGTTAGTGGTTGTGTTGTTACCATCATTGGCAACGCTGGCAGGGTACATTTTTGGTATAAACTGCAGTAGCCTCCTCAGGAGATCACTGGCACTTAATTTATTTAACAAATTAAGCACTGCAATATTATAATAAGTACCTTTACTATGTCACGGAACTCCTCGTAGACTTGCAATATCATTTCAAATTAACACAGAGGGTATTTCTTTCCCCTAAAAATACATGGTCACACCCTTTTTATAAATTGATTAATTCCTTGTTGCTTCTTCTTACACATTTCTTTTACACACGAAGAGTAAAAGCAGAATCTGTACTAAAAAATTTAAACTACCAAAATGAAGTTAGTCAGTGTTTCAAAAACATAATAAGATCAGTCTTAAGTCATGTTAAAATGAAAAAAAACATGTTGTGCTTCATTCAGATTGTGTAGAAACATGCAGAGATGCTGTCTTTCCTGCAAAGAACTATAGTGTGGAAAAAAATAAACAGGATTGGCAGGGATGCCTACTTTCTGCTGACCATTTTTCATTTTATAGATTCAAAAGAAGGAAAAGCCAGTTCCTGTTTTACTTGTTTGAATCAGTGCCAATAATTATGCTTTGTGAACTTCCTTTCAACCGGGCTGCTGGCTCTGGCAGCAGTCACTGTGAAGTCAAAACTCAATTGTAGTAACTTATTATAGTTCAACAGCTACCTCATTTCTTAATTACAAGTCACAAGAGATGTCACAACTCACCGGTAATAAGGAAAATAGAGACTGCATTTCATACTTGGATTGCAGACTTCCTTATAATATAGGATCACTCTGCACTTGTGATGATGCAGTCAGCACCCCATGGTTGCTGCAGGATTCAGCACATCTTATTCCTTACTTTGTTGCGATGTTGAAAATTTAACACAATTTCAATTAAAATAAAACTCCCTTCAGTTAGGCTGTGTCTTGCCATAGGAGTGCCCATACCTGGAGACGACACACCAATGCCTGTCTCCTTACTGCTCAGTGTAGGTAAACAGCCTTAACATTTGGTATTTTGAATTTTGTTGGTCCAGCTGACACACTAAACTAGTGTATCTCCCCATTGTGAATCCAAGGTTCAGAACCTGTTCTGTGATTTGGAGCTTTGCACAAATTGTGCTCTATTTATTGATGTGGGACTACGGTCTGTGGCCTGGTAGGTTGACATAAAGCGGTGGTGGCAGCCTACCAATATTGTTGTGGACTTATTTTATTGAACAGACCTTTCTTCTGTTTCAGTAGAAGTGTAGCATACTGGCCAGATTCACATAAAGTTTCACTTGGAGGTGATACCCAGACCCTCCCGCTGACAACCCGTTTGCGTATCGAGAGCGAGCATGTAAGGTGTCAATAGTAACTAGACTCTGTGTTGTGGTGAGAATCTTATTGTTGGGACCAGTGAGATCTATTCTGGAATGCCCTGACTTGCATTGAACAAGATGAAAGATAACATTGACAATTTACTAGTTACAAATAGTGTTTATTTACATATGTTTAAGTAAGCTTAACAAAGGCCTCAAGTTGAGAAAACTGAGCCTTGGACTGCCTGTTTTATTCTGCACACTTATAAGACCTGATGGAGTCCTTTTCCATTAACAGAAAATAGTAGAAATGGGATCTCTTTTGTGGTGCAGTTTCTTATTCTGTATCTGACTTGTGCTTTGAAGGAAGCCATGCTGGAGCGGTTCTTGTAATTTTGCAATAAGCAAGGCTGCTGCTACCCCTAGACACAACTGTTTGCTAATTCATTTTCAATGGTTTATTGTTCAACCATGCAACATCATTTCCCTTGTACATAGTGCAAAGGGGATAATAATTAATTATGAACATTCGGATGGTTTCTAAAGTAGCCTGTTTTATGCAAGACAAGTTCTACAATGTTGATTGGTTTCTCTCATGTGACTTTACCAGTTCAGTCTTATGATGCAACTTCACACCATTTTGAGCTCCACAGACCCTACACAACGTCCCTTTTCTGGGATGTGTGACAGACTTTGTTCTTGCTTTCATACTGACAGTCTCTATGTTGGGTTGTCATTTGCCTTCATATGTAGATGTTTGCTCATTTTTTAAGGCAGGCTTCCTGACAGTATGTCATTTGACCTTATACTTCGATTTTTCCCTTGACTTTTGAATTATCTAGTTGCTGATTTAAACTAACTACTTTTAGCTTTTTTGCTCTCTGTATTGATTTCTTAATGTTGAATAAACCCTTATGGTTCTGACTTTGAATATTGTCTTGTAAAGGTTTTCTTGACTTGCCTTGGACCCCCACTCTTTGGGACTCACAAGTACCAAATCCTGCGTATCAGCCATTATACAATTTATTGGTGCTAAGCACCAACAGAGTCTCCAGACCGTGGAAGAGTATTGCCTTCACTCCTGAGGTTGTATGGTAAAGACAGAAATACTAAAGTGAGGATTGAGACTGGCCAGTTCTTAGAAATTCCATGAGGAGCTTTGAGCGTGGGATTGCTAATTTGTCATTCGTGAGCACTGACATTTGGTGGATGGTAGGGGAGAGGAGCGGGGTGTCATCAGATTCTGTTGTTGAGGGCGAGGACGTTTTTGGGCACGGCCTGCCCTTTGCCTTCCCCTGATTCCTGCTTCTGGCAGGCTGACGGCAGCCAGGTGCTGAGTATTCACGTGTTGTTGTGCCCATGCTTTTGAATACTCCTGCTTGGAGCCAGCATCAGCCTTACCTGCTGTGAGAGACAGCTCCATGCACAAAGGCTGTGTTGGCACAGCACCGGGGAAATTACATTTTAAAAAGGATCCTCCAGGTGCCAGTTCCAGAAATTCTACAGCAGTTCAACAATCTTTGGTCTAAAAAAAGAGACTAAACCGTACCACTTTAAGTGCTTCACAGAGTACTCAAACAGCCGCTGTGATGCAGAATTGGTGGGTTGTATGACGGAACCACACATGCAATTACCACGCATGCGTCATCACCATGCAGGCATTTACTACGAACTTTTTTTATAATGCATATCCCTTTACCACGCATGCCTTTACCATTACATTTTCAATGTAATGGCAAGGATGGTAACGACATGTACGTGCTCCAAATTTGGCATGCGTAAGAATGAATTTCACTCTGCCACAAACAATTGCAATTGTATTTACATGACAGTTTCTGTTAAGCGCAGGTTCATTCTGTGCAGATGTGTTTCATTCAGAGAATGACCACCCTTATTTCCCAAAGGAAGCCGCACCCCTCTTGCCGGCGGAAGAAGCTGTTCTCATTTTAAATGGTATCGCCCTGTCGGCGCTCACGAGGTCCAGTCTGCCGGTCACACGGGGGCACTCTCCTTTCGAATGGGAAGTCTCCCGGTTATGGGGTTTGGGGAGCAGCATGACCTCCCGTGGAGCTTACGACTGGGACAGGCAAAATTGCATTTTGCCTGCAGAGGCACTCCCCGTGCACTGAAAACAGGTCATTGTTGGGGATTTTTTATTGTTGGTAATTTGGCATCACTGTCAGGTAGCGTTCTCGTGTCTTTCCTTATTACAGCACCTGCTCTGGCAGTACCAGCAATATCTCTACACCTCTCACAGCATCAGCAGCAGTCCTGCAGCTACCAGCAGTGGTACAGCAGTACTGTGAGTACAACAAACACTGCAATTAGCAGCACCAATGTCAGCAAAAGTGGCCACATCCCCAACACCTATAGAATACCCCACTAAAAGATGCACAACCACTTTCAAAGCACCTCCTACAAACCAAGCTCGAGCAGCAGCAGTATCACTACCAGCAGCAGCTCGACTGGCAGTAGCAAGAGTACTGGCATCACCAGAAGCAGCGGCACCTCATTGACAGAAGCAGCACCTGATCTTGCACTGGCAGCAGCATTGCAAACAGCAGCACAACCAGTGCTAGCAGTAGTGTTACTGCTGTGAACAACCAGAAGTGGCATTAATCAGCAACTTCCCCCCACCCTGCAGCACCAACACCTGCCCAACATGGCCTTGCCTTTACCACTCATATGCCTAAACCTTTACTACGCGTATCTCTTTATCATTGAGGCCTTTAGATCGAAATTCGTTGTAAAGGCATGCATGGTAATGGCATATTCATGGTAAAGGCATGCATGCTAAACGCATGTGTGGGAAAGGCATATGCTAGTCGTGCATGGTTTTAACATTTTTGTAATGGCGGTTTACCGAATTGGTGTCTGTATGACAGTCAGTCTCTCAGAGGTGAGGGGACATAAAATGAAGTCTTCTCAACTTGCTGGAGAAGCTGTTGGCCTCCGTAGCTTCTAGAAACCAGCCTGTTTGTTCAGAGAGGGGAGGAGAGTTCCTGGCACTGAATGAGGAGAAACTGTCCAGGTGCAGAAAAATAGCCATTGGCCCAGTGTTTGGGTCTACGACCTGCAGGGACCTGAGCTGAGAGGGATCATACAACTCTCTTCTGTGGTTGATATGGTGAACTGCATGTAGCAAAAACAATCACCTGAGTACCAGTGTGTCATCCAGCATCTTTTCCAATACTGAGGTACCTGTTTGGTCTCTGCTGTGGACAAAGCAAAGAACTTAGCAGTCCGGAGGCCACAATTGCCTAAAAAGGGCAACCACTGACAAAGACCTGCTGTGCTACCTGCTTTAGTGACAAGAGCTGAGATGTGGGGCTGCCTATGTGACACTGCACCTCCTGAACATAGATGCAACTTATAGAACAACGAAGGGCATTCCACAACAACCACAGAGCTGAGCTACATTCTCATGGACAGGTAAACACAAGCCTTGTTGAAAGACTAAAAGAGTTTTTCTAGCACTACAGTATGCACATCGAAAGGGACAAAAGTAGCCAATGCGAACTATGGTGCTAGAAACAAAATAAACTGATTAACAGGTCTCCACATTTAGCGATTACTCATATAAGCCAAGTTGTGAACTCGCACATGTGCTGATTCTTTTTTGTTTTAGTTAACAAAGCTTTATTGAATAAACTATGAATGTACAGAATTATATAATACATAATATAATAAATCAACTCAAGAACTATAATTTAACCCGAAAGGCAAAAATTACTAACACTTCTTAAGAAAAAGGAAGAAATACATCATAAACTTATTAAATAAAATCATTCTGCACTTAAAACATTACCTTTTTTGGTATTTTGTGGATTAAGAAAAGAAAAAGAAGAAGTGAAGTAAAGAAAAGAACAGAAAAGAATAGAAAAAAGAAGAAAGAAGAATAATTATTACTTATTGCATATTCACGCATTCATTACATAATAAAACCTATTTCATATAATAACTAATTCATATATAAAAAAATAGAACATAAAATAAAATAAAACATATTTTGTAACTCATTTCTCATAACAACAATGATAAACCATGAGAGAAGTTATTTTAAATATTAGGGGAAGAAGCCACTATGGTGGCTGGAAAACCCTAGTGGAATCACTGCGAGTTTTATGTTTTTTATTTAAGTAATTAGTAAACGGCAACAAAAAAAATTCCTTGTTCACCATTTGTAGCATAGAAGCAGCTGCTGCTGTATCAAGTAAGTGATGCAAACAAAGAAGATTACCCCCAGCTGCTAACATTGATATCTTTGGAATTTTTCCAATTGGAATTAATAACTTGAAAGGCAATAGCAAGTAACAAATCTAAAAATGTGCCTAGTTTAGAACGTGTTGGCCAAAAGCGTGACAAACTTCCTAGAAAAATACCCTTAACATCAAAAGGGAAATCAATAGAAAAAATAGTGAAAGTAGTCTTGCAAACCAAAAAGTTGTGGTTGGTGGACAATTAAAAAACATATGTAGATATGTACCAGGAAGAGTTTTACAAGACCAGCACTTGTTTGAGAGTTTTAAATTATATTTTTGCAATGAAAGTGGAGTAATATAAAGTCTATTATAAAAATAATAAAGGGTTTGTGTTGTACTAGCGTTAAGGGATGTGTGATGTATTTTATTCCAGATTGAACCCCAGTACCTTAAAGACAAGGAATGTTGAAGGTCAGATTCCCATAGTATCTCAGTTTTGGACTTAAGACAGGAAGGAGTAGTGTAATGTCGAAATTTATATATGTATGAAGCTTTAAGAGACAACAATAATAGTAAAAGTAGAACAGAAGGCAAGGAGCTTATATAAGAATGGGAGTGAGTGAGAGTGAAAATAGCTTGCCCAAGTGTACCTCTGAGAGACTCATATTTACCGGCATATGTAGAAGGAATAGTAAAGTTGTTTTGAACCTCAGAAAAGTAAGATGCATGTCATGCATCAACTTTTTTATTTGAATAATACCCCTCAAAACCCAATTTTTCCAATAAATAGTTCGATTCTAAGTTGTTAGAGCTTTGTTATGTCATATGGAGGGTTCTAAAAATTGTTGTATCGGGGATAAGGGTCTTGTGAGGATAAGGGAAGACATATGACTAGACTTCTTAATGGGTGGAGAGGAGAAGGTTCGAGGAGGTTTCGAGAACAATTGTAATGCAAAAAAAGGAAATTCCGACCTAAGAGAGTCCTCCAAACCAAACCGTATATGGTAGTACCTGTTTTAAAACAAAGGCATTATGATTTTGCTGAAAATTCGGGAAATATACACCTCCCAGCTCATTAGGTTTACAAAGAGATATTAAAGAGATACGTGCTTTTTTACCGTTCCATAAAAATGCAGTGATTGATTTATTTAATGACTTAAAACATTTTAACGGTAATTTGATAGGTAACATGGACAAATAAAAATTAATGACAAGTAGAAACATCATCTTGATAGTGGACAGCCTTCCCCACCAAGACAAATACAATGGAGACAATTTCTCTGTCATTTGAAGAATCTTATTATGAACATCATATACGTTGATATTGATTGTCTTTGCCATACAGGTAGAATATTTAATTCCCAAACACTTATTGTGATGCGATGACCATTTAATCCCGGTGTCGTCAAAAACACTCTTCACACAATATTTGTTAAGGGGAAGTACTTCAGATTTCGAAAAATTCTATTTATATCCAGATAAATTAGAATATAATGATAAAAGAATAATAAAGGCAGGGATTGATGTTTCCGGTTCAGAAAGATAAAGGATCACATAATCCGCATACACTGAAAACGGAATCTCATTATCTTTATGTTGGAAACCATGAAACAATGATGAATTACATAATGTATGTAGAAAAGGTTCTAGGGACAAAATAAAAAGCAACGGGTAGAGAGGACATCCCTGTATGGTAACACCTAAAAGAGGAAAATGTGTGGACTGGGAACCATTCAGAGAGATAGACGTCATCATTGAATAGTATACTTATGTACTTGTACTAAAGCCATGCCATTTTAGAGCCTGCGTCATGAATTTCCAATTGACCCTGTCAAAAGCCTTTTCTTCGTCCAAATTAACGGCAGCCATAGGACTATTGGTGGAAGGGGCCATATGCAAAATATCAAGAAACAGTCTGGAGTTGTCAGTCATGACAAATCCAGTCTGCTCAAGTCCAACCATTTCAGGAATGAAAGGAGAAATTCTAATTGATAAAATCTTGGCAAAAAGCTTACAATCCAAATTGATAAGGGATATGGGCCTATAATTAGCGCATAGGGAAGGGTCCTCATCTTTTTTAGGGATCAAACAGATCATAGCCTCTAGGAAGGTTCCTTTAGCTTTGTCTTGCAATAGAAAGGACTGATATAAAGTAAGGAGGTGAAGAAGTAAGAGATGCGAAAAACAGGAATAGAATTCAGCAGTAAAGCCATCCAGACCCGGAGCTTTATCTTTAGGTAAACACTTAAGGGCAGACTTTAGTTCAGAAATCAGAACTGGCCATTCTATAGAGGAAAGATCCAGTACCTGTTGTGGTCTTGGTGGAAGGGAGTGAAAATATGAGTCTAGTGCCTCACTTGTGGGGAAATGATCTTGAGTTTAAAGATTTATTTAAAAATTAGTGAAGCATTTTAAAATGTCTAAAATCTTAACTATTTTAGACTTTTGAGATTGAATTTTCAAATAATTGGCGAGTAATTTGCCAGCCATATTGCACGCCCAAAAAACATGGAATTGATTTTTAGTAGCGTACCAGCAGCCTCCTCAGTTGACATTTTATTGAACTCAAATTTAGCACTCATCAATCCCTGCAATGCAGTATCATTTTTAGGAGTACAAAATGTGTGTTCTAAATGTTTAATAGACTGAAGAAAAGTTGATGATTCTTCACTGACTTTCTTCTTTTTAGCTGAAACAAAATTAATTATTTGACCTTGGGCAGAAGCCTTGTAGGCATCCCAAACAACATGGAATGAAATGTCCAGCGTAATATTATGCAAAAAAAACTCTTTTATGAAACATTCAAAATTCATAAAAACTCTTTATCTTTCAATAGGCTATTATTAAACCACCATCTGTTAGGCTGAGAGGTTTCAGGCGGTAAATCTAGATCTATTATAACTCGTGCATGGTCCAACATTAAAATTGACCCAATTTCACCATGTGTAAGTGAGGCAACTAGGGGTGGTAAAAAGGAATATATAGTCAATCCTGGACTGGGATTTGTGTGATGGTGGAAAAAGGTATATTCCGATGTGTCCGGGGAGTATATTCTCCTAGCATCAACTAATCACCTCGAGTGTATAAAACGTGTAAAAGTTTTCTACATTTAATTAGAAACATATTTAACCTAAAATTTAATGTCCAAGAAAGGGACTAAAATTTGATTAAGGTATCCACCTACAACCAAGTTTGCTTTAGAAATATATCACAAAACATCAAATATTCATTTCCAAAAGAGTACGCCCGTATCTGTGGGCCCATAAATATTTAGTATAGAAACAGGCATATGATGTAGGGTAGCATGCAATAAAACCCAACGGCCCTCCTCATCAGTTTCCACCATCTCAAGCACCAGGGGGAGGGATTTATGAACCAGAATAGTAACCCCTTTTTTGTGATCTAGGGCTAGAGAACCAAACACTTGACCAACCCAATGTTTGTGCAGTGAATTCATATCTTTATCCAGCAAGTGTGTTTCTTGTAGTAAAGCAATATTACATTTGGGGCAAGCTAGATGGGTCAAGACTTTTTGCTTTTTGATAGGATTACGTAAACCCTTGACATTCCAGGAAACAACCTTGAGGGAGTACATCATTGTAGTGTCTTAACACATATACTGAAACTAAACAACAAAAGAATAGTTAAAACCAACATTGGAATCTCCAAAAATTTATAATCCATATATGATCTAAGTATGAGAATCAATGTAAGACTGTGACACGTAAAGAAACATAAAAAGAGATAAAAAAGAAAAGATACAAAAAAGAAAGGGGTAAAAAATGACAGAAAGGCAAAAAGCTTTAGTCATAAGGAGAAGGAAAACACATGTATCATGAAAGAATAAAGTGAAGAGGTGGAGAAGCGTAAAACTGAAGACGGACCGCAGGTAATCAACCATTAAAAATAAAAGACAGCATCGGAGACAATCAATACTATGATGAATGAAAACGAGGTGCGTATAGAGGAATAGACACATTCTAGTCATTTGTAGGACGAAGAACAAAACAACATAATACATACACAACAATTAGAATAATATATTAGACATAAATGATCGATGAGAACAAATTACCAGATACGGGAGAATAGGAAATAGTAGGTGTAGGGGAGGAGGTAAACGGAGGGCAACACATCAAATCAAGGAATAAAATCCGGGATAGACAACATACACTGTAAAAAGGAATAATATGTATATCATTATTGAAAAACTGATACAATTAACTGAGAGAACAACCATAAAACACAACATTGGCATTGAATAAGTTACCATTAGTACATCATATATAAGTAGTGGAAGTAAAATATATGTTCATTAAAAACTTAAACCTAGAAGAAGAAGATTAAAATCCAGAGCAAAAGAAACATCTTAGATAAAGTAAGCTCAAACTTTTCAAATGTCCATTACTTCTGCCTTGTGCTGGAAATCCTTTTATGAGGTCATCTGGGCAATTGAAAGAAAAAGTTTGGTCCTTATACATGACTTTGAAGAAGCTTGGGTGCACAAGAGCATATCTTGCATTCATGGATCGTAGATTTGGCCTGAAGGACAGAAATTCCTTCCTACGGGCAGAGATTGTTCGTGACACATCTGAAGATATATATACCCACTGGCAAGACCATAATATTTGTTTTCTTTGCTTAACTGCAGATCACACCATCAGAAGCTCTGTATAGTCATGCAAAAGAACAACTATTCATCTAGGACGACCAGAGCTTTGCAGATCTGAAGGTTTAGGACCAATACGGTGAGAACGCTGTAGAATAAGGTGTATCTCCTTTTTAAGACCCACCAATTTGGGGATATGAACCCCAAGAAAAGCAAGCATGCCCGGTCCCTCAGCTCCCTCCGGAATACCATAAATTCGTAGATTATTACGCCTGTTTTGGTTTTTCCAAAGTACTCAGTCTGCTGCTTCAGGAGTGTTATCTCTTTGGACATACTATCAATCTTGGTCGCAGCATCCTGCACATCACTGAATCATTATTCAACCTCAGATACTCTAGTGGAATCCAACATAGACCACTTTTCCTCAATACGCTGAAGTGTGGCGTTAGTCTCCATGACAAAGGGTTTCAAGTGTTTAATTCCTTCCATGAGATCTTCCAAAGTCAGAGGGAAAGGAGACTTTGTAGGAGAAGTGGGATCTTTTTTCTGTCTTTTAGTGGGAGCATGTGTTTCCTTGCAAGCAATAGGCATAGCAGTAGGTGTGGTAACAGACTTCAAAGTAGAAGAGGGAGAGGGCTCCATAAGCTTACCCCACACAATAAGCAATATCCAAAATATGTGCTTAGTTCATAAATATCAGTAATGATCAAAGAAGATTAATCAATTAGACCTTTACACAAGTTGCATCAGAAAAATCCAATTAAGTCAACCTTTTCTAATAACCAGAGGCATAGTAAATTGGAGACAGGTCAACGTGAAGGAAGTATCAGAAAAACTGTTAATTATGAGCCACACAAACTAAATGCTAGGCATATCTGCTAAAATGCCTTCAGTGCACTGTTAAAGATATGCCAAACAAACAAAATATCCAAGTCTTGCTGAGTAGAAACCTTCAAAGGAATCAATTAACAATGCCAGTTAAGCGTATAGTACCTGGAGCATCAATTAACGCCTAGCTAGTAAATTGTGGGCAGTTGGAGGGCTTTAAAATCATGTTGCCAGGACTTTTAACTACCACCAGAGCCTGGAAGCGTCCCTCAATCAATCAATCAATCAATCAATCATTTGTAAAGTGCACTACATACCCACGAGGGTCTCAAGGCGCTGGGTGGGGCCGCTACTGACCGAACAGCCAGGTCTTGAGTATCCTCCTGAAGGTCAGCATGTCTTGGGTCTGTCGTAGGCTCAGTGAAAGGGTGTTCCATGTCTTGGCGGCGAGGTGGGAGATGGATCTCCGGCCGGTGGTTGTTCTTCGGATGCGCGGGATGGTGGCGAGTGAGAGGTCGGCAGAGCGTAGCTGGAGGTTGGGGATGTAGAAGGAGAGCCGTTTGTTGAGGTAGGCTGGGCCGGTCTTGTGGAGTGCTTTGTGTGCGTAGATGAGGAGCTTGAAGGATATCCTCTTGTTGACAGGGAGCCAGTGCAAGTTTCTCAAGTGGGGGGTGATGTGGCCGTGTCATGTTATGTCGAGGATCAGTCATGCCAGGGCATTTTGGATGCGTTGTAGTCATTTGATGAGCTTGGTTGGGGCTCCCGCATAGAGGCCGTTTCCGTAGTCGAGTCTGCTGCTGACGAGGAGCCTGGGTGACTGTCTTTCTTGTATCTGTCGGGATCCATCTGTAGATCTTGCGGAGCATGCGGAGGGTTTTGATGTAGGAGGAGGAGACGGTGTTGACTTGCTTGGTCATTGAGAGTAGTGAGTCGAGGATGATTCCCGGGTTGCGTGCGTGGTCAGTGGGTGTCCGGGCTTTCCCCAGTGCTGTCGGCCACCAGGAGTCATCCCAGGCTGAAGGGTTGGAGCCAAGGATGAGGACCTCCATCGGGCTGAGGGAGGATCCCTGGGGTACGCCGCAGATGATCTCGGAGGCTTTGGAACGGAATGGGGGGAGGCAGACGCTCTGGGTTCTGCCGGAGAGGTAGGAGGTGGTCCATTCCAGAGCCTAGTCTCGGATCCCTGCAGCGTGGAGGCGTGCATGTTGTGTGCGGTGGCAGATGGTGTCGAAGGCGGCGGAGAGGTCTAGGAGGATGAGTGCTGTGGCCTCACCGTTGTCCAGCGGGGTCCTGATGTCGTTGTTGGCGGCGATGAGGGCAGTCTCGGTGCTGTGGTTGCTGCGGAACCCTGACTGGGAAGGGTCCAGGATTCTGTTTTCTTTGAGGTATCGGGTTAGCTGTCTGTTGATGATTTTCTCGATGACCTTGGCCAGGAAGGGGAGCAGAGAGATGGGCCGGAAGTTCTTGAGGTCTCTTGGGTCTGCCTTAGGTATTTTGAGTAGGGCGTTTATCTTGACGTGTTTCCAGCTCTCTGGGAAGGTCGCGGTCTCGAGTGAGAGGTTGATGATGTTGCGTAGGAGGGGTGTGATGGAACTGCTTGCTTTGTTGAAGACGTGGTGCGGGAATGGGTCTGACGGAGACCCAAATTGGATTGTGCTCATGGTCTTGATGGTGTCATCGACGCTCACTCTGGCCCAGGCTAGCAGGGGGTCGTGGTCGATGGTGTGCGGAGTGTCTGTTGTGTTGCTATCTGTTGGGGCTGTCTGGGTGTTGAAGCTGTCGTGGATGTCTGCTATCTTGTGGTGGAAGAAGGTGGCAAGGGAGTCGCACAGGGCTTGCGACGGCGGGATGTCGTTGGTGTTGGAGCTGGGGTTGGAGAGTTCCTTCACGATGTTGAAGAGCTCCTTGCTATTGTGTGCGTTGTTGTCGAGGCGGCCTTTTAAGGAGGTCCTCTGGGCCGCCCTGATGAGGTGGTGGTGGTTGCGGATGGCTTCCTTGTGTGCTGCATGGCTGTCCAGAGTTTGTTCACTGTGCCATTCCTTCTCTAGTTTCCGGCAGGCTTGCTTGGGGGCAAGGAGTTCTGGGGTGAACCAGCTGGCCCTCTTGCTGGTGTTTCTGTGAGGGGCTTTCATCAGCAGGGCGAGGGTGTTGGCGCAGTCCTTGATCAAGCATCTGAGGCTGTGGGCAGCGTTGTTGGTGTTGGAGGGTTCGGTGGGTGGGCTGAGAGCGAGGTTTGCACGTAGTTGGTCTTCGGTGATTTTGCTCCAGCAGCGGCGGGGGATCTGTTGGGTGCGGTGGTGTGTGGTGGGTTTCTGGAAGGCAAAGTGATTGCCGCGGTGGTCAGTCCAGAGGAGTTCGTTGCTTCAGTCCGAGGTTGGCGAGGTTATCGATCAGGGTTGTGGAGTTGTTGTCGTTGTTGTTCTCAAGGTGAAAGTTCAGGTCTCCGAGGAGGATAAAGTCGGTGGTCAGGGCGTGCCTGCTGATGAAGTCGGCGATGGAGTCGCTGAACTGGGGACGAGGTCCGGGGGGACGGAAGACAAGGGGGCCTCTGAGGGTGGAGATAGGGTCTGTGTGGATCTGGAAGTGCATGTGTTCGGCGGTGCTGAGCGCGTCATCGGTGCTAGTCAAGACCCAGATGCTGTTCTTGTGGACGATGGCGATTCCTCCTCCGACTCCGTTGGTGCGGTCTCTGCAGGTGAACTTGTAGCCGTCTGGGATGGCTATGGTGATGTCGGGTGTGGAGGAGTTGTTCAGCCAGGTCTCTGTCAGGAAGGCGACGTCCGCGATGTTGTCTTGAGCAGGTCCCAGAGCTCGACGGCATGTTTGCGTGCGGAGCGGATGTTCAGTAGTATGCATCGGAGGTGGTTTGGGTCTTTCTTGGCGGGTGGTTCGTCGGCTCTGAGACTGGTGTAGCTGAAGTTCCGGCAGGTGAAGGGACCGAGTGTGCGTTTCGGAGCAACCTTGATGCAGGTGTGGGTCCGTCCGGAGTTGAGAGCGTGCAGAGTGCTGGCGTCGTAGTGGCGGCGGTCATCGTGGCGGGGGCCAGGGGTTTTGGCGCTGGGCGCGGTCCAGGCGCGGAAGGGCGCAGATGGGCTTGCCTTAAGTGCACCTTCGGTGTGCCAGCTGCGCGCCCGCACAGCGGCCGGCATATATAGGGAGGTGGGAGGGAGGAGCAGCTGGGAGACGGGGCAGCGAATGGGCAGTGGGCAGTCAGGGGGGCGGGGCCACAGGGGACGCAGCGGCGGGGGCGGTGAGTGACGATGAAGGGAGCAGAAGGCAAAAGAGCACACAAAATGAAGGAAAACGAGTGTCACAGAAGGCAAGAGGGCACAGAAATACAGGGAAAAAAAGAGTGTCACAGAAGGCAAAAAGGGCACAACACCGAGGGAAAACGAGTGTCAAAGAAGGCACGAGGGCACAGTAATACAGGGAAAAATGAGTGTCACAGAAGGCAAAAAGGGCACAGAAATACAGGAAAAACGAGTGTCACAGAAGGCAAAAAGGGCACAAGAATACAGGGGCAGCTGAGAAACAGAAGGCAAAAACAGGCGGAGAGGCACGGGGCAGCGAGGGGTACAGAAGGAAAAAACAGGAAGAGACACGAGGAAAGCGAGGGGTACAGAAGGAAAAACCGGGCAGAGACACGGGGGCAGCGAGGGGAACAGAAGGAAAAACTGGGCAGAGACACGGGGGCAGCGAGGGGTACAGAAGGAAAAACCGGGCAGAGACACGGGGGCAGCGAGGGGTACAGAAGGAAAAACCGGGCAGAGACATGGGGCAGCGAGGGGAACAGAGGGAAGAAAACTGGCACGGACCACGAACAGGCAGCGTGGGAAAACAGAAAAACAGCAGTCACAGACACAACAATGAAATACAGGCAATACAATCCCACGAGGTTCAGCAACAGACGACAGCAAAACCGGCTCCGAAGCACTCCGCTAACATAAAATGGCAGCCGCCAGCTCTGAGGTGCGCGACGCGGGGGAAGAAACAAGGTGAGCAGCCTTTGAAAAAATGCCAAAAATGAAGTTTACCTTGACTCCCCATGTCCGCGCACCTTTCCCTTCAAAGTATGTACATTTTGAGCATGCGTCGCTGCTTCAGGATAGCGAAAGACTCCGACGCCGAGGAGGGCATTAATGACCAGCAGCCATCTTGCGGCGGTTCCGGCCTTGTCCCCATGTGCCGATTCTTGCCAGGAATTTCCTTTTATTGGTTTTTCACTGTTATAGTGTGGAGACTGCAGGCACTGAGATAGAATGCTGCAGTGGGACAGGAACGGTAGACATTGCACTAGAATATTGTGGATATTATCTAATCTATAGAAATAGTTTGCGTCGGTCCTGTAGCAGATGCATGTAGCTGATACCCCATTACTCTTTGAAAGATTTTGGTATGCTCTGGCATTGAAGTACATCTTTTTTTATAAGTCAAGTACTAGGCTGGACAGTACATTATTGTGTTTGTTGCTTGTCTGTATATTTCTGAGTTTTTACCCCTACACTACACCTCTGAGAAGCTTTTTATTGCCTGGATATCCCTGAATAAGAGTGACCCATGAGTGTAACATTGTGGTCATTTCTGGTAACATCCCTGTCTTAATTGTGGCCATTTGATACCGTTTTGCAGGGATTCTTGGTGCTATTATAAATCAGTGGCCCGCCTTACCATATTTCAGCCAATCATAACATTCTGGCTTTTCAATGCACACCAGTACCCCTTCTTTGCCATGTTTTGGGCATAAATGTGACATTTTACCTACCTCTAGATAATAGGTGTCCTTTATTACATGGTGCGACGGTCTTGGCAACATTCGGTCGAACTCTGAATAGTGCTTCTGTTTTTCGGACATGGTGGGCATTCATGGTGGCGTTGTGGCCTTTCACACACAATAGTGTCTCATCTGTGACATACTGCTGGCATTATAAGCCCATTCTGACTATCTCTGTCATAAACTGGGGGTGAATGTTTGATTTGCTCTGCATTCCGTCCATCTGTGTGTCTTTTGCTTTCTTGCCCTAAGTGCACCGGGTATATGCCCAGACATGGGTCCCAGGTTCACTGTGGCACTGTATTCAAGCTAGCCTGGCTGATGAGGGATGATGCCCCCAAACCGGTCCCAAGAGGCTTGTTTCCGATCCAGTGAGGACCTGGCCTGGCAGTTCGGGCAGGACTGTGCCCATGAGGTACAGAGTCAAGACTGATTTGCAAATGGCTGGGTCTAAACTGGGGTGGCATGGTGAGCAAAAGTACAATGGGTTTAACCCAGATCTCTTGACTGGGCATGAATGTTTGATTTGCTCTGCATTTCATCCATCATCTGTGTGTCTTTTTCTATCTCTGTCATAAAAGCATATTTTGATGCATTACAGGCCTTCTAGGGAGCATTCTAGCTATCCCTAGCATATTATTGATCAATTCTTGCCATAATGTTGGTATTGTGGCTAGCCATGTGCTCTAGTGATGCATATTTTTCCATATTATGGGTGTTCTTGAGAACAGTCAAGCTATCCTCGGCATGATTCTAGACCAACCATGCTATTACTGTGGGTATTCTTGGAGCACATGTGGCAATAGCTTGAATAATGATGGTGAAAATCCTTGCCATTCTAGCCTTTGATGATGCTAAATGGACACAAAATACAGAATTTGCACATGTGTGACAAACTGCAAATGAGAGCTTGGTGAACATGTGGCAAGCTGATCTTTGAGGTCCAAAATTCTGTTTTTCAAATTAGTAACAAAAATATGGATTTTTTTTCTCATGAAAATGGTTAGCTTCTGTTTGGGGGTATTTGAGCTTAAGTGTCCGCAATGAAAATTTGCCTTTTCGAGGTCAAGTATCTGTACTTTCTGAATCTGGTAAGCCGATATTTCAGACCAAATTATTGTATATTTAATGTAATAGTATCTGATATTTACCCTATCATTTAAACTGTATTCGGGAATCTTATGACTCATTTTTCCTCCTTGTTGACAGGCGGCGTTCCACCTATGCCTCTCTTTTCATGAACTGTGTGACTGAATTTCATCATCTATTTTGAAAAGGTCTTTATGATATAATCACTATTTCATTACTGCTGCATGAAGTCTGAGCATGGAATATTTATATTTCTACCTGCTGTGTGATTCTGTTATCTCTGTGTAATTGAGCATAATTATTGCTTTGTGAATCTGTAAGAAATTACCACAGAACTCTAAAACCTTTTCTGGATTTAGGGGTTTGTGTGCCTTGACACTGCTAAACAGTGGTACAGTATATGTGCTTTGCCACTAAGCATGTCCTATTGCATTGGTTTTACCTAACTGGCTTACTTAACTTTTCTAGGGCTATGGTAGATGGTGCAAGAAATGCACCATTGGCATGGAAGTTTAATGTATGTGGACCGTAGTGTGTATTTAAACCCTCACATATATAACACATGATAGCCCTATTTTTATATGCTAGTTCAATTCACTCCTAAAGTGTGTATTGGTCTTTGGCAGCAGGAAGGCAGGAATGCTGTCATCAATGACCACTTAAAAAGTATTAGTTATCTTAGTTGGGTTAAGGCAGGAACAGTTGGCATCACAAAGGGCTGCTTTCATGGTGTTTCGTTTGTACTGGAAATCACAAAGTTGTTAGTCAATAACTCCAACCACTGATTCCCAGATCCACGTTCAATCTGGATCCCCAGTAAGAGGCAAAACCATATATAGTTCTGACAGAGGGGAGGACACCTCTTCTCCATAGTAGATTGACTTGAGAGAGAGATAACACTCCAACAAGTGAAAGAAAGCAAAAGACAGTGTTCTCTTTGGCTTTCTCGGTGAGGGCAATCAGCCAGTACCCGGAGGTGGGGTCGAAGATACTTAAATACTGGGCAATGCCCAAACTTTCTATCAATGAACCCGCCAGCGGCATTGGATGGGCATCCGTCTGGGTCACTGAGTTCAGCCCCCTATTTTGCCACACAGAACGTTAGTTCAGATGTGATGCCCACCAAAGCAGCGTTTGGCACCAGAACCACCAGACTGGACATGGGGCTGCTAGAGGGTTCTATGACATCATATCCTAGCATCTTAGACACCTCTACCTTGATGCTAGACCTCACCTTATCGGACAACCTGAAAGATTTGCTTGTGACAGGGAGGTTGTCACTTGTGTCCACATCAGGGGTACACAGGTGGGTAGTCCCCAGGATAAGACAGACCAGAGAGGGAAACTGCCCCAACACTTGGTGACAGTCCTTCTGCTGGTCAGGAGTTATGGTGGAGGACAGGATTATTCCTTCTACCAATCTATCCATCTCCTTAGAGTCCAAGAGGTCAGTGAGAGGTTCACACTCTTCTTCCGCCTCTCCATCTGTCACAAATAGCATGGTGACCTCAGACCTCTCAAACTGTTGCTTGAGGCGATTGATGTGTAGTACCCAGAGGGGCTGCCTCAGGGTCTTGAGATCCACAAAGTAGGTGATCTACCCTTTCCCCTCAATCACCTCATAGGGCTAGGGCCATCAGTCCTGGAGTGCCCCCGGCTGTACAGCCTCCATCCTCCTCACTTTCCGTCAAGGTGCCAACTCCACAGGGGTGGTGTTCCTGTTGTACCACTCCTTCATGACATCCTGGCTAGCTTCTAAGTTGTGAGTGGCTTGTTTCCACAACCTGCTCATTTGGCTCCGGAAGGTCAGCATGTAGCTTATTACATCCCTGGGAGTTCTTTTGCGAGACTGCTCCCAGACTTCCTTGACTAAACTCGTTTAGTTCTTGGGGGCATTTTGATTTCGGAGCTGCTGCTGCCCCAGGAGGGGCCGTGTCCGTGGCTGTGTTGCTGCTAAGGAGCAGCAGAGGGGGAAGGTCGTCACACGGGACTCCAGTGCCCAGGAGTCCGTGCGTCCCACCAGCTGTGCTGCGGCCCGCCCACCCGCCCACAAACACTTTAAAACTGCTCGCGGAACCCGCTGGCGCAGGTCCCGCTTCGTTCTTGGAGGCATTTTGATTTCGGAGCTGCTGCTGCCCCAGGAGGGGCCGTGTCCATGGCTGTGTTGCTGCTAAGGAGCTGCAGAGGGGGAAGGTCGTCACACGGGACTCCAGTGCCCAGGAGTCCGTGCGTCCCACCAGCTGTGCTGCGGCCCACCCACCCGCCTATTGGCTCACGCCCCCTTAATACATCATCACTAACCGCTGCGCGGGACGCACGCGGGACGCGCGCGGGACGCACCGGACGAAGTCCAGACAAAGGGCGGACAGTCTGTGACAGTCCGGGGCAGGAGGAGGCTGGGCTGGGCCTAGGACTTTCCGTGTTGATTCAAGGTGTTCGACTACCCAGGTTGCCATATTAAGATTTTATTCCTCCTACTGCGTCTTTAAAATTGTGATTTTCACTGGAAAGCCAACAGTGAAAGAGGGGAAGTGGGACTGTGTTACATGCCACTGTTAGGATTTCTGTTATTTTCGTTTGTCGAACTAGTTTATAAGCTCACTAAGGTCAACTGGTTCTGTTTATAATGTCCAAAGTTAAAAATGCCCCAGTGACAGCCACCTTGGACAATTATCTGGTCAACATGGTGGATAAAATTAATCAAGAATGACGAAAGTCCCTGGGGCGGGGGGTCCTCTTGACCCAACTTCTTCCTTACCCAATCCATCTATCTCCTTGTCTACCCCTCATCAGAATGTTTGTTATAACTCTAACCACTTGGACAGCCCAATCTCGGCGGCGCTGACAGACCAAGACCACTCCGATAGCTTAATCCCTGTGGCTCTTATAGACTTAGAATCTAGTCAGGCCGCCCCTGTAGATCCATTGATAAAATGCCCGACGGCCCCGAAATCTCAGAGAGTACTGCGTTCATGTAGGAATAACAGTAAGAATGTCCAATTAAACCGGGGGGGGGAGGGGGGGTCGCTTAAACAAGAGAGCAGATCCCCCATTAATCAGTGCTGTCTGTGACCCCAAATTAGCACTGGATAGTACCTCGGTCATAATAGACAGCAAGCAATTTGAATTCCTAATCAGTACTATAGACGCTAAGTTTGATCTGATTGTTAAACCTTTATTGATCAAACTTGATATGATCACTGCCGAAGTAGTCAGACTGGGAGGTCTGTTGGGATCACAAATTAACACCAGCATAGGTCCCCAAGTCAAGGACAAGGATCTTGGAGGTAGTAAAGTAACCTCTGAGATCTCTAGTGAGGTTATACCTACGGCTATGTCTAATATATTTAAGCCATCTCCCGGGGGCCTTAGTGAGAAGGTAACTATTGCATCTGACCCCCCGCAGACAACAGGTCGAAACCCTTTGTCCGACTCAGCCTCAGGGATTCAGGTAGGACTTAGCACAGGGATAACCAAAAGTTACGTTAACCCACAGATTGATTTACCACCAGACTGTGCACCTTTTGTGGCAGTCTTAACTAACGTCCCTCCAGTCAGAGGGTCTGGACACAATAACAATCACAGAGAATCTCATGACTCCCTGAAGAACAAGACCGTGGCTTGGCTTCACCGGGAGTGTGGTTTCCCAGTAGCTTTAGCAGATGAGATCCTAAGTACTAGAAGAACCAACTGGATAGGCAGCTCACGCAAGAATTGTAGTGGCGACTGTATCGTTGTTAATTTTAGAAATCCACATCTCGCCACCACCACCTTGCTAAGAGCTACTTCAATTCCCTATCGAGATCAAGGGATCTCTCTTCGTCCCTTAGGTTATTTCTATAGGCACTTAAACAATCAGCCAAATGCTGATCATACCAGGGGTGGGGGGGGATAGAGGTGTGAATTTGTACACTGGCTTTAGAATTGCCACGTCTAACAGATTCCAATCTCTGAGTGGTCTTGACTCCAATGATTGACTGGAATCAGTTTTGACGAAATCAGGGGATGTAGCTGTTTCTTCTGGAGGTGGGGGGGGCGATGTAACATCGGGGTACACAGATATTGCGGGTATAAGTGGCAACCGCAGATCCAAAGCTAATCCCAATAACGACTCTAGAGGTTGTAGAGATGCGAGTTTGGTCTTTGATGGCCAGGGTGTGGACCCCTGCCCTAAGAACGTATCTCATGGCCATAGTAGACCAATATCCTTGACCAACATGCCCATTAAAAGCTTTAACCCCCGGACATGTTCATTCGCTAGCTGGAACGTTGCAGGACTTTCATCAAAGGATGCCTGCCTGGGCTGGCTTGAGTTTATTAATGTTTTCAATATAATTTGTTTCCAAGAAACATGGTGTAAGGACCCAATTAATTACAATGGTTTTGCTTCATATCAATTACCAGCTGTGGCCTCCCCTTCGGGTAGGGCAAAGGGAGGGCTCCTGGTATTGATTTATGTGGAACTTCCTATTATTGTTAAAAAACACGTATTGGTTGGGGTTCATTCACAGATTGTATGGCTTTATCAGGAGCAAGGTAGAAATATTCTTTTAATCAATTTTTATAATAATATATTCGACAGTACTAGGCATCAGGTAGTGTCTGCACTTGAGACCGCTTTGGCTGACATTATAATGGGGTTTGATGTTGATTTCGACTTTATCTGGGTGGGGGATTTTAACACTGCAGCGTGTTCCCTTTCCGACCAAAAGGTCTTACTAATTGTTTTGGGGATGTTGATCTTCACTTCCCCCATAATATTTATGGGGACTCATTGAATAAAATCTTGGCCACCTATGATTTGGAAATTTTGGTAAATGCGAAAAATGCTTCTGGAGAAATCATTCCCACGTTCACGGGAAGGAATGCAAATACTGTAATAGATTTTATTTGCATGTCCTGTAGACTTAGCCCATGGTGTATGGCCCCTGTGGTCATGGATAATTTGCTTAGTGATCATAATTGCATCACTATTGAGGCCATACTTTGGAAGGAGAAACATGTTTCTAAAATTTGTACCATTGCTAACATAGAGCCGCACCGATCGAATGGAACCAGAATTAGATGGAAAGGGGACAAAGCGGACATAATGTCAAATTCTATTGTTAAAAGCTGCTTAACAGAAATCACTACCATCCTAGAGAGTGAGGAGGTTACCGATGAAACAGTGTGTAATGTTATTAACATCAATCTCACAATAGACAGTAAATTCACCAAATTTGGTAAGGGCAAGATACATCAACAAAAGGGGTGGTTTGATCACGCAAGTACTATCGCGCTCAAGGGGCTCAAAGCGGCATTGGCAGTCAAGCCAAGAGATAATAAAAAAAATGGACCACAATGCTTTGGGGTAACACGCTGGTAGGGCGAGCAGAGTGCGGCCAATCAGATTTTTGTTTATATTCAGGCTCCCTTGAGCCGGTGGGGCTGACGAGCCCATGGCTACGCACCTGCGCGCCTTGAGTGGTACTTTACCTGAGAATATTTTTTGGCAGCCTACGCAGCAACCCTACACACACACCTACTCCCTGCTGACGAGAGGCAACTACCTCGAAACACGTGTCCAGGGATGGCTAACGCGACATTCATTTTAAACTTTTGGCATAGGCGTACCCGCCGACGCTACTTCATGGACCACAATGCTTTGGGGTAACACGCTGGTAGGACGAGCAGAGTGCGGCCAATCGGATTTTTGTTTATATTCAGGCTCCCTTGAGCCGGTGGGGCTGACGAGCCCATGGCTACGCACCTGCGCGCCTTGAGTGGTACTTTACCTGAGAATATTTTTTGGCAGCATACGCAGCAACCCTACACACACACCTACTCCCTGCTGACGAGAGGCAACTACCTCGAAACACGTGTCCAGGGATGGCTAACGCGACATTCATTTTAAACTTTTGGCATAGGGGTACCCGCCGACGCTACTTCATGGACCACAATGCTTTGGGGTAACACGCTGGTAGGACGAGCAGAGTGCGGCCAATCGGATTTTTGTTTATATTCAGGCTCCCTTGAGCCGGTGGGGATGACGAGCCCATGGCTACGCACCTGCGCGCCTTGAGTGGTACTTTACCTGAGAATATTGTTTGGCAGCCTACGCAGCAACCCTACACACACACCTACTCCCTGCTGACGAGAGGCAACTACCTCAAAACACGTGTCCAGGGATGGCTAACGCGACATTCATTTTAAACTTTTGGCATAGGCGTACCCGCCGACGCTACTTCATGGACCACAATGCTTTGGGGTAACATGCTGGTAGGACGAGCAGAGTGCGGCCAATCGAATTTTTGTTTATATTCAGGCTCCCTTGAGCCGGTGGGGCTGACGAGCCCATGGCTACGCACCTGCGCGCCTTGAGTGGTACTTTACCTGAGAATATTTTTTGGCAGCCTACGCAGCAACCCTACACACACACCTACTCCCTGCTGACGAGAGGCAACTACCTCGAAACACGTGTCCAGGGATGGCTAACGCGACATTCATTTTAAACTTTTGGCATAGGCGTACCCGCCGACGCTACTTCATGGACCACAATGCTTTGGGGTAACACGCTGGTAGGACGAGCAGAGTGCGGCCAATCGGATTTTTGTTTATATTCAGGCTCCCTTGAGCCGGTGGGGCTGACAAGCCCATGGCTACGCACCTGCGCGCCTTGAGTGGTACTTTACCTGAGAATATTTTTTGGCAGCCTACGCAGCAACCCTACACACACACCTACTCCCTGCTGATGAGAGGCAACTACCTCGAAACACGTGTCCAGGGATGGCTAACGCGACAATTATTTTAAACTTTTGGCATAGGCGTACCCGCCGACGCGACGTCATGGACCACAATGCTTTGGGGTAACACGCTGGTAGGACGAGCAGAGTGCGGCCAATCGGATTTTTGTTTATATTCAGGCTCCCTTGAGCCGGTGGGGATGACGAGCCCATGGCTACGCACCTGCGCGCCTTGAGTGGTACATTACCTGAGAATATTTTTGGGCAGCCTACGCAGCAACCCTACACACACACCTACTCCCTGCTGACGAGAGGCAACTACCTCGAAACACGTGTCCACGGATGGCTAACGCGACATTCATTTAAAATTTTTGGCATAGGCGTACCCGCCGACGCTACTTCATGGACCACAATGCTTTGGGATAACACGCTGGTAGGACGAGCAGAGTGCGGCCAATCGGATTTTTGTTTATATTCAGGCTCCCTTGAGCCGGTGGGGCTGACGAGCCCATGGCTAAGCACCTGCGCGCCTTGAGTGGTACTTTACCTGAGAATATTTTTTGGCAGCCTACGCAGCAACCCTACACACACACCTACTCCCTGCTGACGAGAGGCAACTACCTCGAAACACGTGTCCAGGGATGGCTAGCGCGACATTCATTTTAAACTTTTGGCATAGGCGTACCCGCCGACGCTACTTCATGGACCACAATGCTTTGGGGTAACACGCTGGTAGGACGAGCAGAGTGCGGCCAATCGGATTTTTGTTTATATTCAGGCTCCCTTGAGCCGGTGGGGATGACGAGCCCATGGCTATGCACCTGCGCGCCTTGAGAGGTACTTTACCTGAGAATATTTTTTGGCAGCCTACGCAGCAACCCTACACACACACCTACTCCCTGCTGACGAGAGGCAACTACCTCGAAACACGTGTCCAGGGATGGCTAACGCAACATTCATTTTAAACTTTTGGCATAGGCGTACCCGCCGACGCTACTTCCTGGACCACAATGCTTTGGGGTAACACGCTGGTAGGACGAGCAGAGTGCGGCCAATCAGATTTTTGTTTATATTCAGGCTCCCTTGAGCCGGTGGGGCTGACGAGCCCATGGCTACGCACCTGCGCGCCTTGAGTGGTACTTTACCTGAGAATATTTTTTGGCAGCCTACGCAGCAACCCTACACACACACCTACTCCCTGCTGACGAGAGCCAACTACCTCGAAACACGTGTCCAGGGATGGCTAACGCGACATTCATTTTAAACTTTTGGCATAGGGGTACCCGCCGACGCTACTTCATGGACCACAATGCTTTGGGGTAAAACGCTGGTAGGATGAGCAGAGTGCGGCCAATCGGATTTTTGTTTATATTCAGGCTCCCTTGAGCCGGTGGGGATGACGAGCCCATGGCTACGCACCTGCGCGCCTTGAGTGGTACTTTACCTGAGAATATTGTTTGGCAGCCTACGCAGCAACCCTACACACACACCTACTCCCTGCTGATGAGAGGCAACTACCTCGAAACACGTGTCCAGGGATGGCTAACGCGACATTCATTTTAAACTTTTGGCATAGGCGTACCCGCCGACGCTACTTCATGGACCACAATGCTTTGGGGTAACATGCTGGTAGGACGAGCAGAGTGCGGCCAATTGGATTTTTGTTTATATTCAGGCTCCCTTGAGCCGGTGGGGCTGACGAGCCCATGGCTACGCACCTGCGCGCCTTGAGTGGTACTTTACCTGAGAATATTTTTTGGCAGCCTACGCAGCAACCCTACACACACACCTACTCCCTGCTGACGAGAGGCAACTACCTCGAAACACGTGTCCAGGGATGGCTAACGCGACATTCATTTTAAACTTTTGGCATAGGCGTACCCGCCGACGCTACTTCATGGACCACAATGCTTTGGGGTAACACGCTGGTAGGACGAGCAGAGTGCGGCCAATTGGATTTTTGTTTATATTCAGGCTCCCTTGAGCCGGTGGGGCTGACAAGCCCATGGCTACGCACCTGCGCGCCTTGAGTGGTACTTTACCTGAGAATATTTTTTGGCAGCCTACGCAGCAACCCTACACACACACCTACTCCCTGCTGATGAGAGGCAACTACCTCGAAACACGTGTCCAGGGATGGCTAACGCGACAATTATTTTAAACTTTTGGCATAGGCGTACCCGCCGACGCGACTTCATGGACCACAATGCTTTGGGGTAACACGCTGGTAGGACGAGCAGAGTGCGGCCAATCGGATTTTTGTTTATATTCAGGCTCCCTTGAGCCGGTGGGGATGACGAGCCCATGGCTACGCACCTGCGCGCCTTGAGTGGTACTTTACCTGAGAATATTTTTGGGCAGCCTACGCAGCAACCCTACACACACACCTACTCCCTGCTGACGAGAGGCAACTACCTCGAAACACGTGTCCAGGGATGGCTAACGCGACATTCATTTTAAACTTATGGCATAGGCGTACCCGCCGACACTACTTCATGGACCACAATGCTTTGGGGTAACACGCTGGTAGGACGAGCAGAGTGCGGCCAATCGGATTTTTGTTTATATTCAGGCTCCCTTGAGCCTGTGGGGCTGACGAGCCCATGGCTACACACCTGCGCGCCTTGAGTGGTACTTTACCTGACAATATTTTTTGGCAGCCTACGCAGCAACCCTACACACACACCTACTCCCTGCTGACGAGAGGCAACTACCTCGAAACACGTGTCCAGGGATGGCTAACGCGACATTCATTTTAAACTTTTGGCATAGGCGTACCCGCCGACGCTACTTCATGGACCACAATGCTTTGGGGTAACACGCTGGTAGGACGAGCAGAGTGCGGCCAATCGGATATTTGTTTATATTCAGGCTCCCTTGAGCCGGTGGGGATGACGAGCCCATGGCTACGCACCTGCGCGCCTTGAGTGGTACTTTACCCGAGAATATTTTTTGGCAGCCTACGCAGCAACCCTACACACACACCTACTCCCTGCTGACGAGAGGCAACTACCTCGAAACACGTGTCCAGGGATGGCTAACGCGACATTCATTTTAAACTTTTGGCATAGGCGTACCCGCCGACGCTACTTCATGGACCACAATGCTTTGGGGTAACACGCTGGTAGGACGAGCAGAGTGCGGCCAATCGGATTTTTGTTTATATTCAGGCTCCCTTGAGCCGGTGGGGATGACGAGCCCATGGCTACGCACCTGCGCGCCTTGAGAGGTACTTTACCTGAGAATATTTTTTGGCAGCCTACGCAGCAACCCTACACACACACCTACTCCCTGCTGACGAGAGGCAACTACCTCGAAACACGTGTCCAGGGATGGCTAACGCGACATTCATTTTAAACTTTTGGCATAGGCGTACCCGCCGACGCTACTTCATGGACCACAATGCTTTGGGGTAACACGCTGGTAGGACGAGCAGAGTGCGGCCAATCAGATTTTTGTTTATATTCAGGCTCCCTTGAGCCGGTGGGGCTGACGAGCCCATGGCTACGCACCTGCGCGCCTTGAGTGGTACTTTACCTGAGAATATTTTTTGGCAGCCTACGCAGCAACCCTACACACACACCTACTCCCTGCTGACGAGAGCCAACTACCTCGAAACACGTGTCCAGGGATGGCTAACGCGCATTCATTTTAAACTTTTGGCATAGGGGTACCCGCCGACGCTACTTCATGGACCACAATGCTTTGGGGTAACACGCTGGTAGGATGAGCAGAGTGCGGCCAATCGGATTTTTGTTTATATTCAGGCTCCCTTGAGCCGGTGGGGATGACGAGCCCATGGCTACGCACCTGCGCGCCTTGAGTGGTACTTTACCTGAGAATATTGTTTGGCAGCCTACGCAGCAACCCTACACACACACCTACTCCCTGCTGACGAGAGGCAACTACCTCGAAACACGTGTCCAGGGATGGCTAACGCGACATTCATTTTAAACTTTTGGCATAGGCGTACCCGCCAACGCTACTTCATGGACCACAATGCTTTGGGGTAACATGCTGGTAGGACGAGCAGAGTGCGGCCAATTGGATTTTTGTTTATATTCAGGCTCCCTTGAGCCGGTGGGGCTGACGAGCCCATGGCTACGCACCTGCGCGCCTTGAGTGGTACTTTACCTGAAAATATTTTTTGGCAGCCTACGCAGCAACCCTACACACACACCTACTCCCTGCTGACGAGAGGCAACTACCTCGAAACACGTGTCCAGGGATGGCTAACGCGACATTCATTTTAAACTTTTGGCATAGGCGTACCCGCCGACGCTACTTCATGGACCACAATGCTTTGGGGTAACACGCTGGTAGGACGAGCAGAGTGCGGCCAATCGGATTTTTGTTTATATTCAGGCTCCCTTGAGCCGGTGGGGCTGACAAGCCCATGGCTACGCACCTGCGCGCCTTGAGTGGTACTTTACCTGAGAATATTTTTTGGCAGCCTACGCAGCAACCCTACACACACACCTACTCCCTGCTGATGAGAGGCAACTACCTCGAAACACGTGTCCAGGGATGGCTAACGCGACAATTATTTTAAACTTTTGGCATAGGCGTACCCGCCGACGCGACTTCATGGACCACAATGCTTTGGGGTAACACGCTGGTAGGACGAGCAGAGTGCGGCCAATCGGATTTTTGTTTATATTCAGGCTCCCTTGAGCCGGTGGGGATGACGAGCCCATGGCTACGCACCTGCGCGCCTTGAGTGGTACTTTACCTGAGAATATTTTTGGGCAGCCTACGCAGCAACCCTACACACACACCTACTCCCTGCTGACGAGAGGCAACTACCTCGAAACACGTGTCCAGGGATGGCTAACGCGACATTCATTTTAAACTTATGGCATAGGCGTACCCGCCGACACTACTTCATGGACCACAATGCTTTGGGGTAACACGCTGGTAGGACGAGCAGAGTGCGGCCAATCGGATTTTTGTTTATATTCAGGCTCCCTTGAGCCTGTGGGGCTGACGAGCCCATGGCTACACACCTGCGCGCCTTGAGTGGTACTTTACCTGACAATATTTTTTGGCAGCCTACGCAGCAACCCTACACACACACCTACTCCCTGCTGACGAGAGGCAACTACCTCGAAACACGTGTCCAGGGATGGCTAACGCGACATTCATTTTAAACTTTTGGCATAGGCGTACCCGCCGACGCTACTTCATGGACCACAATGCTTTGGGGTAACACGCTGGTAGGACGAGCAGAGTGCGGTCAATCGGATTTTTGTTTATATTCAGGCTCCCTTGAGCCGGTGGGGCTGACGAGCCCATGGCTACGCACCTGCGCGCCTTGAGTGGTACTTTACCTGAGAATATTTTTTGGCAGCCTACGCAGCAACCCTACACACACACCTACTCCCTGCTGACGAGAGGCAAATACCTCGAAACACGTGTCCAGGGATGGCTAACGCGACATTCATTTTAAACTTTTGGCATAGGCGTACCCGCCGACGCTACTTCATGGACCACAATGCTTTGGGGTAACACGCTGGTAGGACGAGCAGAGTGCGGCCAATCGGATTTTTGTTTATATTCAGGCTCCCTTGAGCCGGTGGGGATGACGAGCCCATGGCTACGCACCTGCGCGCCTTGAGTGGTACTTTACCTGAGAATATTTTTTGGCAGCCTACGCAGCAACCCTACACACACACCTACTCCCTGCTGACGAGAGGCAACTACCTCGAAACACGTGTCCAGGGATGGCTAACGCGACATTCATTTTAAACTTTTGGCATAGGCGTACCCGCCGACGCTACTTCATGGACCACAATGCTTTGGGGTAACACGCTGGTAGGACGAGCAGAGTGTGGCCAATCGGATTTTTATTTATATTCAGGCTCCCTTGAGCCGGTGGGGCTGACGAGCCAATGGCTACGCACCTGCACGCCTTGAGTGGAACTTTACCTGAGAATATTTTTTGGCAGCCTACGCAGAAACCCTACACACACACCTACTCCCTGCTGACGAGATGCAACTACCTCGAAACACGTGTCCAGGGATGGCTAACGCGACATTCATTTTAAACTTTTGGCATAGGCGTACCCGCCGACGCTACTTCATGGACCACAATGCTTTGGGGTAACACGCTGGTAGGACGAGCAGAGTGCGGCCAATCGGATTTTTGTTTATATTCAGGCTCCCTTGAGCCGGTGGGGCTGACGAGCCCATGGCTACGCACCTGCGCGCCTTGAGTGGTACTTTACCTGAGAATATTTTTTGACAGCCTACGCAGCAACCCTACACACACACCTACTCCCTGCTGACGAGAGGCAACTACCTCGAAACACGTGCCCAGGGACGGCTAACGCGACATTCATTTTAATCTTTTGGCATAGGCGTACCCGCCGACGCTACTTCATGGACCACAATGCTTTGGGGTAACATGCTGGTAGGACGAGCAGAGTGCGGCCAATCGGATTTTTGTTTATATTCAGGCTCCCTTGAGCCGGTGGGGCTGACGAGACCATGGCTACGCACCTGCGCGCCTTGAGTGGTACTTTACCTGAGAATATTTTTTGGCAGCCTACGCAGCAACCCTACACACACACCTACTCCCTGCTGACGAGAGGCAACTACCTCGAAACACGTGTCCAGGGATGGCTAACGCGACATTCATTTTAAACTTTTGGCATAGGCGTACCCGCCGACGCTACTTCATGGACCACAATGCTTTGGGGTAACACGCTGGTAGGACGAGCAGAGTGCGGCCAATCGGATTTTTGTTTATATTCAGGCTCCCTTGAGCCGGTGGGGATGACGAGCCCATGGCTACGCACCTGCGCGCCTTGAGTGGTACTTTACCTGAGAATATTTTTTGCCATCCTACGCAGCAACCCTACACACACACCTACTCCCTGCTGATGAGAGGCAACTACCTCGAAACACGTGTCCAGGGATGGCTAACGCGACATTCATTTTAAACTTTTGGCATAGGCGTACCCGCCGACGCTACTTCATGGACCACAATGCTTTGGGGTAACACGCTGGTAGGACGAGCAGAGTGCGACCAATCAGATTTTTGTTTATATTCAGGCTCCCTTGAGCCGGTGGGGATGACGAGCCCATGGCTACGCACCTGCGCGCCTTGAGTGGTACTTTACCTGAGAATATTTTTGGGCAGCCTACGCAGCAACCCTACACACACACCTACTCCCTGCTGACGAGAGGCAACTACCTCGAAACACGTGTCCAGGGATGGCTAACGCGACATTCATTTTAAACTTTTGGCATAGGCGTACCCACCGACGCTACTTCATGGACCACAATGCTTTGGGGTAACACGCTGGTAGGATGAGCAGAGTGCGGCCAATCGGATTTTTGTTTATATTCAGGCTCCCTTGAGCCGGTGGGGCTGACGAGACCATGGCTACGCACCTGCGCGCCTTGAGTGGTACTTTACCTGAGAATATTTTTTGGCAGCCTACGCAGCAACCCTACACACACACCTACTCCCTGCTGATGAGAGGCAACTACCTCGAAACACGTGTCCAGGGATGGCTAACGCGACATTCATTTTAAACTTTTGGCATAGGCGTACCCGCCGACGCTACTTCATGGACCACAATGCTTTGGGGTAACACGCTGGTAGGACGAGCAGAGTGCGGCCAATCGGATTTTTGTTTATATTCAGGCTCCCTTGAGCCGGTGGGGATGACGAGCCCATGGCTACGCACCTGCGCGCCTTGAGTGGTACTTTACCTGAGAATATTTTTTGCCATCCTACGCAGCAACCCTACACACACACCTACTCCCTGCTGATGAGAGGCAACTACCTCGAAACACGTGTCCAGGGATGGCTAACGCGACATTCATTTTAAACTTTTGGCATAGGCGTACCCACCGACGCTACTTCATGGACCACAATGCTTTGGGGTAACACGCTGGTAGGATGAGCAGAGTGCGGCCAATCGGATTTTTGTTTATATTCAGGCTCCCTTGAGCCGGTGGGGCTGACGAGCCCATGTCTACGCACCTGCGCGCCTTGAGTGGTACTTTACCTGAGAATATTTTTTGGCAGCCTACGCAGCAACCCTACACACACACCTACTCCCTGCTGACGAGAGGCAACTACCTCGAAACACGTGTCCAGGGATGGCTAACGCGACATTCATTTTAAACTTTTGGCATAGGCGTACCCGCCGACGCTACTTCATGGACCACAATGCTTTGGGGTAACACGCTGGTAGGACGAGCAGAGTGCGGCCAATCGGATTTTTGTTTATATTCAGGCTCCCTTGAGCCGGTGGGGCTGACGAGCCCATGGCTACGCACCTGCGCGCCTTGAGTGGTACTTTACCTGAGAATATTTTTTGTCAGCCTACGCAGCAACCCTACACACACACCTACTCCCTGCTGACGAGAGGCAACTACCTCGAAACACGTGTCCAGGGATTGCTAACGCGACATTCATTTTAAACTTTTGGCATAGGCGTACCCGCCGACGCTACTTCATGGACCACAATGTTTTGGGGTAACACGCTGGTAGGACGAGCAGAGTGCGGCCAATCGGATTTAAGCCAAGAGATAATAGTGCGGTTAGGGAGCTTAGATCCACCTATCAGGCTGCAGTCAAACGTAGGAAGACCGAATTAAGGCAAGAGGCCTGGGATAAATTAGACCAGGCAGCCGTAACTTCGGACTCCTCTTTATTTTGGGCCACAGTCAATTGTCCGTTTCTAAAGGACGATAAGATGCCCGAACTGACGGCTAACGTTAGTGTGGAAAACTGGGTTACCCACTTCTCTTCCATTTTTGATTCGGATAGACCGATGGGTGTGCACGTAGATCGTTGGCCTATCGTCCCTCTGGAGATTTCCATCGTTGAAGTCCAGGGAAGTATTACCTCCAGCAATGGTGGGAAGGCCCAGGGGCCCGACGGGGTGCCCATCGATGTCTATAAATTAGTTCCGGAGTTGTGGGGCCCGTTGTTAACTAACGTTTTTAATGCTGCTGTATGTAAGGGTGTCCCACCTACTTGGGAGGAATCCATCATTATTCCTATCTATAAGAAGGGAGATAGGGGGGATGTGAAGAACTATCACCTAATCTCCTTGCTTGATTCCTCAGTGAAAATTATGAGCAGGGTGCTTTTGGTTAGGCTGGAAGAATGGGCTGAATCTAAAAGCATTCTGGCCAATTGCCAATATGGCTTTAGAAAGGGACGAGGGACTATTGAACAATGTCTTAAGCTTGAACTCTTAATTGGGAAATATACGCAGGCTAAGACAGGCTCTCTCTATCTCTGCTTTGCAGATTTGAGCAGTGCCTTCGACATGGTGGACCATAGCATCTTATGGGCTAAATTGTTAGAAATGGGGGCGCCTGAGGGCATTGTCTATTTTCTGGCCCGACTCTATGCCACCAGTGTTCGTTATGGTCTGGGTGGGGAGCGCACCCCAAAGTTTAAGATCAGGCGTGGTATAAGACAAGGGTGCGTTCTTGCCCCCCTACTCTTTACCCTTTTTATTAACGAAGTTGATTCCGTCCTAAAGACGATTGCGGCAGATGCCCCTAAAATTAAAGATATTATCGTCCCTGTACTACTCTACGCGGACGATGCCGTGATCTTGTCCCGGACCCCCATAGGCCTACAACGCCTGATGGACAGGTTTTGGTTGTTCATCAAGGATAGAAAGTTGTTGATTAATAAATCCAAAACTTACATCATGGAATGTGGTATGGGGCGAAAAAAAAACCATTCCTACTTTATCGATGGACATAAGGTGCAAACGGTGGATACCTTTAGCTATCTTGGCATTACATTTTCTAAGAACCGTAGTTGGACTAGTGAGCTTATCAATGTCCGGGCCAAGATGGCGAAATGCGCCCATGGGGTGTTCAAGTTTGCTACCAAATTAGGGTACAAATGGATTAAAGACATGTTAAAAATCTATCAAATGAGATGTCTTTCAATTGCCCTCTACGGTGCTGGGGTTTGGGGACACGTCACGGCAGGGAGCCTACAAGTCGAGGAAAATCTATTTTTAAAGAGACTCCTGTGTCTGCCCAAATCATAAGGATCCACCCACAGGTATAGTGAATCAAGAGTCTCCCGTTTATACAATATGTATCCCACAGTCGTGGAGAGTACACATCAGTTGTTAAAATACCCCTCACACACCAAAAGGGCCCTTGGTGTCATGCTTCATCATAGGGGTCTTCCCGCCCCTCTACGGGACGGGGCGTGCTACAACCTACGTTTGCGTGGGAGCACTGTTCTTATTGAGACTGCTATGTGTGGTGCAGGGGTGTGCGAGGAAGGGTCAGGAGTGGATGGAGAGTGATTTAAAAAATACCTGGTTCTCTGGTCTAGGAAAATGTATTCTGCCGCCTAAGCTGGTATTAGTAAAAGGTGCGGGGGAGGAGGGTGTTTGCCTCAATGAGCTAGGCCTCCTAATGGTGTCGACATGTTTCGAAGCTTCCCCATGCTTCTTCGTCAGGACCTTAAGGATCCCTTCCTACGACGCACTGTGATGTGTAAAAAATAACAACAAAATAATGAGTGAAAAAAATCAAAATGGAAGTAAATAGCCTCCAAAAGTTGGTAATGCCCCAATGGGTCTTAAATACTCCTATTAACCTAAAAGGAAAAAGGTATAAAAGAGAGATACACAAGACATTTAATCACGTTGGTAGAAATTCATTCCGTCGTGTTAGAACAGTGATCTGAAAAAGGAGGTGAACAATGGTCGTCTCTTAACGCTATCCATAACGTTATCACGTGATCTGTGATGAAAACACTGTGTGACACATGGACATACTACAAAAAGACATAACACAACAGAAAACACACACTCTACTCAGAAAGGAACAAAGTTCCTGCAAAGCAGGTATATCAGCGGTTTTTACATGCCAAACCAAAAAAAGCGATAGTAAAACATACTTGCTGAAAAGAGAAAAGTATCCTCATGAGCTCAAATACCGAGTGGTAGGAGTGCCAAATAGGCTGCCTGAATGAAGGGAGAAAGGTGACTGTAGTCCAATAATCAAAAATAAACTACCAGGATATATCCTCGACCAGCCGGCTATGCCGTACTTACGCCTCCAAGGATCAGTGTCCTGCCCAAATAACCACCCCGGTCTGCTCCGTCGATGGAGCTAGACTGGAGGTAGCGGGGATTAAATACCTGCACCAATCAGGGATTGCGCGCCAGTGAGCAAAGCATGATAGGCCAATGAGAAGAGACCCGCTGACACTGCTTAACGGGACCCGGAACCGGAAGGTAGAACGGTCGGGTCACCGTGATTGAATGGCGAGGCCCACAGTGAATAGCGAAAGACCCCAAGAATAAAGGTGTCTATGCTAGATGCCTGTATTAAAATTAAAGAAAGTTAAAACGAAAGGCTGCTGGGTGATATGTAGGAACCTACGTAGCAGACAAGTTGGTTAGTAAATAAAGGATGTAGACGTAGGCTAAAGGTTTGGCATAGCCTCCTGGATTAAGGGGGAGCGTGATGAAAATCAGCTGGAAAAAGGCTCCACAACCCGATAAAATACATACACACCGGCTGGGCAATGCCTTCAAGTACGTGATGAAAACCAGCTGGTAAAAGGCTCAACAACCCAAGAATACATACACATCGGATAGGCAATACCTTCACGTATGGAAGGCCGCTAAAGTGGGGGTCCACCGCCGGGGGCCTAGGTAGCGTATTCCTAGGTGCATGAAAGAGAAGGAAGTAAAAAACAAGGAAAGTTAGCCACACAGTTGTAACGGGGTGGTGCTACATTAGTTCAGAACAGGTCCTCTGGTGCATATAAAGAAGAGGGGATCACCTCACTTAGTTATGGGAAAAAGTACGCCCAGGGAAGAAAGACAAACGGCTGAACAATACTCAGTCAGGTGTTATGTTTTCAAACATGGAACTGATTCCATGGTATATCCTCGTTTAATCCATGGATATGGGTCTTTTGTCTTTAGTCGTTAGGGTCGTAACCTGAGAGACATGCTTGTTCATACCAGACCCAAGAACACGTCCCGGCCCAGACTCGTTGGTCTACTACCTCCAGTACAGGGGCATCACCCCTGTGGTAACTGTAGCACCTGTCATCTGACGAAAAAAAGTAAACACATTACATTCCGGAATGGCGATGAGTGGGACCAGAGGAGCTTCACCAACTGTAATAGCAAAAATGTTGTCTATTTAATCACCTGTCCTTGCGGTCTTGAGTATGTGGGGATGACATCCAGACCAATCAAGGTACGTATTGGCGAACATCGCAGCAATGTCAGATGTGGTAGGAGCACTACCAAAATGTCTAATCACTATATCTCCAGTGGACATGGCATAGATGATTTACAATGGACAGTGATTGAACAATTGGGTAGCGAACATGGCCTCCTCGAAAAGGAACAACGGTGGGTTTTCCGTCTAAAGACCCATATCCATGGATTAAACGAGGATATACCATGGAATCAGTTCCATGTTTGAAAACATAACACCTGACTGAGTATTGTTCAGCCGTTTGTCTTTCTTCCCTGGGCGTACTTTTTCCCACAACTAAGTGAGGTGATCCTCTCTTCTTTATATGCCCCAGAGGACCTGTTCTGAACTAGTGTAGCACCACCTCCCCCTTAATCCAGGAGGCTATGCCAACCCTTTAGCCTACATCTACATCCTTTATTTACTAACCAACTTGTCTGCTACGTAGGTTCCTACATATCACCCAGCAGCCTTTCGTTTTAACTTTCTTTAATTTTAATACAGGCATCTAGCATAGACACCTTTATTCTTGGGGTCTTTCGCTATTCACTGTGGGCCTCGCCATTCAATCACGGTGACCCGACCATTCTACCTTCCGGTTCCGGGTCCCGTTAAGCAGTGTCAGCGGGTCTCTTCTCATTGGCCTATCATGCTTTGCTCACTGGCGCGCAATCCCTGATTGTTGCAGGTATTTAATCCCCGCTACCTCCAGTCTAGCTCCATTGACGGAGCCGACCGGGGTGGTTATTTGGGCAGGACACTGATCCTTGGAGGCGTAAGTACGGCATAGCCGGCTGGTCGAGGATATATCCTGGTAGTTTATTTTTGATTATTGGACTACAGTCTCCTTTCTCCCTTCATTCAGGCAGCCTATTTGGCACTCCTACCACTCGGTATTTGAGCTCATGAGGATACTTTTCTCTTTTCAGCAAGTATGTTTTACTTTCGCTTTTTTTGGTTTGGCATGTAAAAACCGCTGATATACCTGCTTTGCAGGAACTTTGTTCCTTTCTGAGTAGAGTGTGTGTTTTCTGTTGTGTTATGTCTTTTTGTAGTATGTCCATGTGTCACACAGTGTTTTCATCACAGATCACGTGATAACGTTATGGATAGCGTTAAGAGACGACCATTGTTCACCTCCTTTTTCAGATCACTGTTCTAACACGACGGAATGAATTTCTACCAACGTGATTAAATGTCTTGTGTATCTCTCTTTTATACCTTTTTCCTTTTAGGTTAATAGGAGTATTTAAGACCCATTGGGGCATTACCAACTTTTGGAGGCTATTTACTTCCATTCTGATTTTTTTCACTCATTATTTTGTTGTTATTTTTTACACATCACAGTGCGTCGTAGGAAGGGATCCTTAAGGTCCTGACGAAGAAGCATGGGGAAGCTTCGAAACATGTCGACACCATTAGGAAGCCTAGCTCATTGAGGCATGCACCCTCCTCCCCCTCACCTTTTACTAATACCAGCTTAGATGGCAGAATACATTTTCGTAGACCAGAGAGCCAGGTATTTTTTAAATCACTCTCCATCCACTCTTGACCCTTCCTCGCACACCCCTGCACCACACATAGCAGTCTCAATAAGAACAGTGCTCCCACGCAAACGTAGGTTGTAGCACGCCCCGTCCCGTAGAGGGGCGGGAAGACCCCTATGATGAAGCATGACACCAAGGGCCCTTTTGATGTGTGAGGGGTATTTTAACAACTGATGTGTACTCTCCACGACTGTGGGATACATATTGTATAAACGGGAGACTCTTGATTCACTATACCTGTGGGTGGATCCTTATGTTTATGTACGCTTTACTGGGAGGAAGTATCCACCTCCACCACTCGTTGAGTGGTACCTCTCTACTCCCCTCTTTGTTTCTCTCTCTCTGCCCAAATCAGCCTCTAACGACCTGGTGCGCAGAGAGCTTGGGATTCAACATCTTTCAGAACTGATTACTCTAAGACCATTAATGTTGTGGCGTGCTATTTGGTCGAAGGAAGAGACTTCCTTAAATAGAGCCATCATTGGAGATTGTCTTTCTACTGATAACCATTTAAAGATTCCCTGGATTAAATTTGTTATCAATAGTTTTTTAGAGATTTATGGTATCGATATAAGAGAGGATAGTTATATTGCTTCTAGTCTGTCTAAAACTGAGATGAAGACTGCCTTCATGAGCTATAAGTCAGAGAGGCGGGGGAGGGATGGTGGCAACCTTACTACTTGTATGCTCTACGGAAGATATTGTGAGAATGTGGGCTTTCAAACGTATTTGAGTTATGTCACCAGAGCTTCCCACCAGTTTGTCTTAACAAGACGAAGGTTCGGGATCATGCACCACCTGGTGGCCTTCCCCTGCAATAAAAAACATCCGACTGGTCCGTGCCCATGCGACAACACTTCAGCACAAAGCACTATGCACTTTCTATTGCTGTGTAAACTTTACGGTAACTTTCGTTCAGCCTTTTTAAAACCTATCTTCAGGAAGTATGGAGTCAGAGATGTACAGGATACTATGAAGTTGTTTTTTAACATGCCCCACCCTGACGTCTGTTTTTTTACCGCTACCTTCCTTCTTCAAGCTATTAAGGCAAGGACTATTATGTTTTTTTAACTGTCTTTTTAACCATGTATTCTGTACTGTATTTTCTACCATGGTTTTTATTGATTGATTATTGTATATGTAATGTAAATGTATGTGCTTTTATGGACTTTGTATTTAAGCTCCGAATAAAGCCTTATGAAATGAAATGACTAAACTCAGATGTCTCCTGACTGAGTGTCCGAATAGAAGTTCAAAGGGAATAAAATCCACTCCCTTCTGAGGGACCTGTTGGTAGACAAACACCAGGCATGGTAAGAGGACATCCCTCTTTTTCTTCAGGGCCTCTGGCAGACCTCTGATCATGCCTCTCAGGGTCTTATTGGATCTCTCAACAAGCCCATTAGATTGAGAGTGATAAGGGGTGGAGAACGTATAAGTCACTCCACACTCCTTCCACATGTCCTGCATGTAAGCAGACATGAAATGTGTGCTCCGTTCAGATATCACCTCCTTGGGGAATCCCTATTGAATAAAAATACCCATCAGGGCTGTCACCACAGCTGGTGCAGTTGTGGTCATCAGAGGTATTGTCTCTGGGTGCTGTGTGGCATGATTCACCAGATCCAGAATGAACCTGTGGCCTGCGGCCATCTGGGGATCCACAGTCCCTATGATGTTGATGCCCACTCTCAAACAGGGTGTCAATGATGGGCAAGGGTTAAGAGGAGCTTTAAGTTCCAGCCCCGCCTTGCCACTGGCCTGTCAGGTCATACATGTCCTGCAGAATGCATCTGAGGACAACATGTGTCTGGGCCAATAAAAGTGAGGAGCAAGCCATGAAAAGATCTTGTCCTGGCCCAAATATCGTACCACGGGAATGTCATGGGCCAATTCAAGTAGAAAGGCCTGGTAATGCTGGGGGACACCAGGACCCTGCAAGCTCCTAGAACATACTCACTGTACAAACGATTTTCCTCCCAGTAAAGGTGATAAGTCCCGGATCCATTACTGGCTGCGTGGGCCTCAGTTTGCCACCTCAGCCCCTCGAGCATGGGCACTCTTTTTGTGACATACAGAACTCCTTCCTGGTGGGGGCCACCTTCCACTTGTCAACCAGCAAGCTCGGGCAGGGCACCAGAAGGAACAAACTCCAGCCCCTTCTGACTCCCTTCTCAGGTAGCCATGGACCGTGTGGTAGCACATATCCAGTCGGGTAAAACCAACATCTCCACATGAGCCCAGAGCGCCACTTCCTTCCAGATAGTGTACTCCATGTCATTACCGAACAGACAAGCCACTGGCATGGCAGGACTCACGGCATCCCTCAACAGGCCCAAACACTCCCTCATCCAAATGGCACCTAGTGCACCGGGAAAACATCCCTCTCTGTTGCCATCCACCACCATCTGGTTGATGGGTTGGGGAATTACCCTATCTGGGAAGACCAGCTGAATCTTTACCATAGTCATGCTGGTTCCTGTGTTCTTCAGAGCCTCTACCCCCTGCCCATTGAAGGTGAGCCTTTGCTTATAAATTACTGTATTATCAGGCACTTGGATCCTAGGAACCATCTCACTGTCACCCAGGGAGACTAGGGTAACACCACTTAACTCCCCCTCCCCTATTACCTGGGAGCACCTCCTCCCTATTTCTACACTTGCCACCCCCAGAGCCTTTTCTCCAGTGGGCAGGGACACTCACTTTGGACACTTACAATCTCTTTTGTAGTGTCCATACCTGTAACACTCAGAGAACTTAAGGGTCTTCGGTGGTGGACTCTTGTCCCGGTATGTTTTCTTCTGTGGACCGGATTGGGAAGTCGAGCCAGACCCTTTGTGAATGTTTTTGGCGGTTGACAGAAAACTCCTTCTTTTTATTACTCCCCTCCTTCTTCTTGTGGGTTCCCCTGCCCCCCCTTGGGAAGTCCCCCACCAGTTATCTTTTTGGACACTCTGGTGCTGGCCCAGACATCTGCTTCCTCAGCGAGCGTCTGGCAATCAACCAGCTTGCTGTGTACCAGGTGTTGGCGCAGATCAGTAAAACAGGTCCACGGAGGTACTCCTTCGAGATAAAGTTGTACAATCCCTCATAATCATTTACCTTACTGTCCAACACCCAATCCTTTAGTGCCTTACCCCGTAGTCTTAGAAATCTACCCAGTTTTGTGTGGTTAGTTTGTGGCTGGCCCTAAACCTCTGGCGGTATTTCTCTGAGGTCACTCCAAACTTATCGACCAGCTCTGTCTTCATGGCAGTATGGTTAGTCTGGTCTCCCAAATCCAGTGTAAGGAGGGTGTCCCTCCCCACATGGGGCATGTATCGCCATAACCTACCTCCCCAGTTTTTTTCTGTGACCCTGTGTACCTTCAAAGCCACCTCATATGCTGCCAACGATTCTTCAATGTCATCTACCACTTGGTAATCCTGTACCATACCCTTTGGGATTCAACCTGTACTCTCACTGTTAGACACTGCAGGGGCGCTTCCACCATTACTGTTGTTGGATCCTATTTGTGAGGCGAAGCTCATGGGACAACATTTTTGTTTTCATGGCTAGTCTTTTTTTAGCCAGAGCTTGCTATTTTTCCAATTTGGCTAGGACTTGCTTCTTTTCTAATTTAGCAAGAGATACGGCCTGCTCCTTGGCAGTCCTTGAAAGCTAACTTTAACTTTCTTTCTTCCCTCCTATCCTCCAGCTCTTCAGAGAACAGACTCCTTGAGGATGTACTGCTGCTGGTTCTAGAGTGCCCCCCCCCAAGTCTGGGAGAAGAGGGCCCTCCCACCCTCAAGAATGTTGTCCATCAGGGCAGTGGCGTCACTAGGGTTAGTGTCACCCGGTGCGGGTAACTCATGGTGTCACCCCATCATGACTTACCGCATGGACCTCCTCCGCTCCGAGTCCGCCAGGTTGGGTAAAGGGGAGCGTACATAGGGAAGTTACTAGGCAGCACATCATTAGGACACTAGGGTTCAGCCAGCCAAAAATTAGCCAAAGGAATTTGGCTGGGGAGTGGTAGGTATTTAAACTCAAGCGTGTGTCACTTGACACTCTTTCTCTTGGGACTATTACAGAGGAGAGAGGCGCTGCTGCAGCACACTGCATGAGGTGAGCGGGAGGGGGGCTAGAGGAGCCGTAAAGCTTTAGGAGGGATAGTCTTCTAGGCGTGAGGGTAGTGCCTTGCGGCAGTGCATGGCTTGGGGGGGGATCAGGTCGGTGCCGGGTTGCTCAGGACACTGGCATTCAACTTGGGGCTGGAGTCCTTCTTGGGAGTCTTTCAAGGGTTCAGTGCAGGGTCTACGTGAGTAAGGGGCACGGGCAGTGTGCATGGCGCCTCCTTGTCAAGCGAGTGAAGAGAGCGTGGTGCACGGCCCTAGGCGCTTTCATGGCAGGGCCGGTTCGGAGGGACCTGGGGCGTTTTTCCCTGGCTTCGGTCAAGGGCTAAGGAACATGGGTTCCTGACAGTGCAAGGGGGGCTTTGGCGATATCCCCTGTGCATCGGACTCTCTGAAGAGTACTTACTGTTGGACATTTTGCTGGCTGGCAGCCATGGGAGAGAGCTCTTTGCCAGCTCGGGGGAAGGAGTGCGGCACCTTCTTCCAGTGCTTGGCTTGTGAACTGATGGGGGCGGTGTCGAACGATGCTTGAACACTCAGCCAGTGTCCGCTCCATGCACGGGCCATATGCAAGCCATAAACTTGAACTACATTATTAAGTTCATGGTTCTTTCCACTATATTAGAAACCTGATGGGGAGTGCGGCTTCGCTTCAGGACAACACATTGAAACATATATATATAGAGCTGGAGGAGGCATTTATTAGTAGGAAGGTTGTAGGTTCGACTCCCGACCTGCCAACACATGGAACATTCATTTAGGGTGTTGTAATACATTGGTAGTTTTGCAAGTTGATAAGTAACAATTTGATAGGGGCCACAACCTGAGACAATGAGTGTCAAGACTTAAGTTTATATATTTTTAAGCATATAAATAAATACTAAGTAAGACAAGTGTTTTTCTTTATAAGTTAGCGGTGAAGAAATAAGTACATAAATATACTTTGGTGGCGCCCCAGATATAGAGAATGAGAGGAATAGCGAGTACTCCTGGGAGTGCGAAAATAACATAACAGCGATGATAGGTCGTGTTTAGAAAAACAAATAATTGTAAAGGAAAATCGCAAGTCAAAACATGCACATAATGAGGAACCTGAAGATCTTAATAGCAAGAATAAGGCCGTCCAGTTTGATATCTGCATATTAATTAGTATAAACGTAATTTTGGACTATCCCTGATATAGTAAATAGACACCAGAGGAACAGGCTGAAGATTCAATACACTAGGTATAGACTATCAATTGCACTAGCACTAGGACCTAAATGAATTATATAACAACAGGAAGGTCATGGGTTCGAATCCCAACCTCACAACATACGAAAACATCATTTAGTTTTATAATTTATATTTTTTCAAGTTATAACACAACTTGATAAAAATAAGGGGCCGGAATTCTATGAAGACTAATTTTACACGCATATAAAACGCTTTCACAACAAGTATCAACACATTGTTTTTCTCTAATTGATGCTTTACCGGTAAAAAACGAGCACGAAAAGAAATGGTGGCGCCACCCCAGGTGTAGTGCATTTGATGAGCAGTGAGTATTTAAAGAGCAGGGGAATCTGGCACAGTCCACACCCGCTCAAGAGACGTGATTGGTCAGGGGCTGACAGGCGGTTTCAAGGAGAGGAACTGTATGGGATTTGAGGCCCAGGGTGAAAGTTATGGCGGCAGGCTTAACCGTGAGGAGCAGCAGTGGGCTAACTCTGCTTCAAGTGCGTTTCCGAGTCATGCGCACACAGAACGCTGAGCAAGAGTAACACATTACAGGCGGGGGCGAAATGTTTCCTTATTAGCCAGGCGATCAGGTGGTGTTGCTAAGTTGTTACTCAAAACAACAGTAGTCAATGGCAGGGGGGAGCGAGGGGGCCCTAGGCTAAGAGCTGCCGATTTTGGAACGGCAGAGTGAAGTTTGAAATGGTGAGAACAACCGCCCTTAACTTTTCTTTAGACTCCACTGTGGTGGTGGGTGGGCCCCTAAGGGTTCTGCAAATCGCCCAGCAGCACTCCCCTGCCGAGACTGTCTCCACTCAGTCTTAGCTCGTGGTGGCGCGCGTCAGAGGAGCACAGCGCGGGGCTGGCCCACAAACTGTGGAGTGCAGTGCAGTGCAGTGTTTGTTGTAAGCAGGTGTGCTTGCAGAGCAGAGGCGAGGCTGCAGAGCTGTGTTACACAGCGTAACCAAATTGGTGTCACCCCATGTTATGGTGTCACCCGGTGCAGTCCGAACCCCCTGCACCCCCCTAGTGACGCCGCTGCATCAGGGCCCCTCTGTGGCCATGGTTGGAGTCTCCTCCACTATTCACTTCCCCCTCGGCGTGGGCCTCTGCACTGGCCCTCAAGGCTTCCTGTAGCTCCACCTTCTTGGCTCTTTCCTTGCAAGCCACCCCCTATGCCTGGCAGACCTCTTTGATCTGTCCCACCATATAGGTTTCCAGGTCAGCCACCTCAAACTCTTCTTATAGATCTTAGTTCTTTTTGGTGCCTTTTAGAACATTACATTTTTTCCTTATTCTTTTAAAGTTGTGTGATAATTTATGTTGTTGTTTTCTTAACTTCAAAACTGCTAGTACCACTTGAAATATACACGCATTTCTTTTGAAAATTACCTTCTGCTTGTGCCATTACTACTAAGGTCTGTGCAGTATTCTCTTGAGAATTGTTTGGTGACCTAACCATAGTTTATTTGTTAAGTTAATTGGGTCAACATCTATAGACCAGGGCAGACTTCCGCAAAGTGACAAAAAAACTTTGGCAAGCTACATGGAGATCCACGTGCGGCTGAGTGCGTTACCTCACGCCGTTCGCACTGATTTTTAGTGCTGGGAGTTGGTCCCTCACTGTAAAATCAGCACGAAGGGCATGACACGCAGCTCAAAATGGTGCTGCTTCTTTCTGCCGTTCGAGTAGAAGTTCTGCTCGAGCAGCAGCTTCCTCACCATGAACGGAAGGTTTCTCAACGTGAGCTGTAGCAACCATCCATGACTAAACCCGTTGAAACATGTCGCTGGGAAACAGTCTCGCTTTGGGTTTTCTTCTCTCGTGCTCACCAACTTACTGTTGGCGAGCACGAGCAAGGACGAAACTCCACTACATGGAGAGGAGTTGGTGAACTTCGCGAGCTCTGCGGAACGCGGAGTGCAAAAAACTGCGCAAACTCCGCGAATAGAGCAGAGTTCACCACCCAGGCCTAACCATCTATCAAACTAATAACCCTATATCAAACGTTGTGAATGTGAGGTTTTCACACTTTTTTAATTGATTCGCCATCATAGTAATGAAAATATATTTAGAAGGGCTTAATGGAAGTTACATCCAGGCAATGTATGCAGTTCATATGATTTTTAAGAATATGCTGTTTGAGGTCTCTCTTGCAGACAAAGGTCGATTGCGGAGTCTCCGCTCTCATGGTAGAGACTCAGCACACAAAAACATAGGACAGTCGTAATATTACTACTCGTAAATTAGGTTGTTAATAGCAAAAAATCGTAAACTTTCACAAAAGTGTTAGTTTAACTTTGTGAATCAGGGCCATTGTCTCCTTGGTCATTAAATTCATGATCCCTGGAGAGCTTCTCATATATTTTTTAAACCACTACTAGCTGGAGCTGAACGCACTTTAGTTGGAGTGTTGCGCTCCCCTGTGGTGGGTTCTATGGTTGCACTTTACAGGTTCAAAATTGTTTAAAAAATGCTCTAAGACATGTGTGATAAAATGTTTGTAACGAATATTTAGGATTCAATATTTATGTCAACAATATTCTGATGTGCAACCGAACAGATACAATAGACAGAGCCTTCCACACTTCCCTTCACAGAATCTAAGTACAACCTAGTCTTTCACTCCAATTAAACATGGCAAACCAGGAAGAGATAGCCATTGTGAGAAGTTGGCCTGGTATATGCTGCTCACTAGTTAAAGTGATCACCTTGTACCATGCCAAGCAACCCTTATGGTGTGGTTGTAAGTCAACCTTTTTGGACTAGCTGCCCTAGTGGTAGCGTAGGCTAAGCAGTCTTTGAGGCTAAACTCGTGAAGCGTGTTAAGCCAGCTGTTTTACCAATAGTAACCCCCTTTTATACCAATGAAAGGACACCACACAGATATATATTCAAAATATATATATGTATTTATTTATCAAAGTAACCCCTAGTCTCTTTATGAGCACAGGAGCACAAATCGTCAAACAAGATTATCACAGAATACACAGAAGTTGCACGTTATATGGATAGGCCCTGGTGGCCACTCGAACCATATACTAAAATAGTGGTATAAGTACCACGAACAGAAAAGGGAAAAGGCCTAGGGCCTCTAGAATCGCTGGGCCTACAAGGAGCTAACGTCAGTTAGTGACCAGGAGGTCCACGGGTGGCGTGTGCAGAGCAAATAGTCACACGCGTGCTCCCATAGGTTTCAATGGGTGCGTAAAAAGTACAAAGTTACTGCAAAAGGAATCTTCCGGATGACCTAGGAACTTAAGACTTGGAACACAGGCACTAGAGATGTATTACTACACTTGGGCACAGGTGTGCCAGCTTTACCTCACCCACAGGAAGCGGGTGCATAGGCCTCGAAGTGCGTCGGGTTTCTTCTATCTGTTCCGTGGAGCTTGAAGACAAAGATGCTGCAGGCGGTCGGTCCGGGAGAGATGCAGTGGATCCAAGAGTGGATCGGAGATGTTGAAGACCTGTAAGCAGAGGGGACAGTGTTCACAGTCACTAGCCAGTGACCAGCGTGGCACCAGGTGGGTACCAGGCGATGTCGGGTGCGAACAGGTGATGAGGGGTAGCTCGTCTCCGCAGCCACGTGGTCCCTGAAGGTCGACGACGTCCAGGAGTCGGCTCACGAGCTGTCCCACGCAGGCTCTCGCTGTCGGCGGTGTCGGCGACTTGATCGAAGCAAACAAGCCTTGGCAAAAGCAATTGCAGGAGGATTCGGAAATCAGCTGTTGGTTCTGACCAGCAAGGTCAGAGGGATTGCTCCTTTGGAGGGGAGCAAGGGCCAGTCTGGAGCAACCAGACCAGCGGTGTTTGTTGTAGATTTCGTCGCCAAGATGGCCACTAGCCAGCGGGCCAGCAACCGGTTAGGCGCGTCGAGTGGCAAAATGCAGAAGGGCCCCACGCAGATCGTGGAGATGCTGGAGGGCTCACCTTTGGTGCAGATGCTGCTCGAAGGTTGGGCTTCTCAGGACCCAAAGCACAACTTGGAGGGAGCCTCGGTTGTTGCACTTGTCAGCTTGTCGTAGTCGTTCCAAGATGGCTGGCTCCACGTGTCTCGGTGCCTCCACGGGTCTCCTCTTTGCAGGGACTGTGGATCGGGCGGTGAGAGGTCTGGAGGTCCAGGTCTTGTCAGTCTCTGGGCTCGGGCTCCGGCGGGAGGCGGCGGCAAAGCAGACGTTGATTCGCTGGATGGTGCTTGCGTTAGCAAGGTGGTCACTCCCTGACCACAGGGGAGATTGGCTTCAGTCCTCTGTGCGGCAGAGCGTCGAAGTTCCCGTCTTCTTCTTAGTTTCAAGTTGATTCCAGGATGTCTGAAGTCCTAGGACACAGCTCCTACCTTTATTCGGATTCTAGGGGCCGGACTACCTGCTAGGTCCCTCCCTATGGGTGGGACCAGGAAGGGGGGTGGTTACACCCCCAATCCTTTGTCCAGCTCGCCCCAGGCCCGGGACTGGTGTGCCCCAGGACCGGTTTGAACTGGCATATGCACCGAGGCTCCTTGTGAGCCACAGGCATGTCTGGTTTCTTTCAAGCCCTACCTGACCAATACACAAAATCCTGTCTGGGGTGGTGCACGCACCTCCCCTGGCAGGAAACCCTTTGTCCACACCTCCCAAGCTGGAAGGACTCCCAGCAGCAGGAGGGCAGACTTGTGTCTGTGGTGGCAGCATCCATTTTGTGGAGCTGAGGCTATGTCTGATTTTACCCGGGTTTCAGGTACTGTACATGTCGTGTCCCTCTAGAAGGGTGGAATGCTAACCCCGTCGCCAGAATTGGCGAGGGGTTAGTATTCCAATTCGTATGACACCTTACTCGACATGTTTTGATAAAGCCAAACCAAAGATAGCATTTAACCGCGAGGTTCATAATGCACTTAAGAGTATATGGTATGACGATATCTGGAAACAGTAGAAGGAAGTTGTTCCGACCACTGCAGACAGGCTCAGCTCATGCCAGAGCACCATCTCACATGGAACCAAGCACTCTGCCTTCAGGATTGTTAAGGCCTGCTATAGGAGTGACTTATAGGTTACCAGGTGTCCCATTTAAGGTTAGGTATAGGTATACTACACCTAAGTAAGAGGTGATTACACCAACTTACCCCAGCTGAGTGATCAGCCAGTTGTGTCAGATTGTTAGGCCAAGCCTGGGGTGGCATAATACATGCTGCAGCCCTTGGCAGGCCTTGGGTACACCAATGCCCTGGGTACCTAGTGTACACTGGTACAGGGGCTGACAGGGTGATCCACTTCCAATTGGTTATGCACCTAGGGTGCATAGTTTTAATTTAGTAGAGAGAACAGCAGGCTGGGGGTCTGATTGGCAGGCCCACAGCCTCAATATGTCAAAAACCAGTGAAGCAAAAAGCAAAAATTTGGGGTGACCATAGGATAGCAGACCCTACTCTCCTACACAACCCCCCCCCAAACGCTGGGACATTAAACTAGCCTTGACCAGTCTCGTCTTCATGTCCTAAGTGGAAGTACCTGGAGAGACCATCTGCATTCCCATGGTCAGTACCTGGCCGGTGCTCCACTGTAAAGTCCATCCCCTGTAGGGAAATGGACCACCTAAGCAGTTTGGGGTTTTCACCCTTCATCTGATTTATCCACAAGAGGGGCTTATGGTCGGTCTGAATCTTGAAGTGAGTGCCAAACAAGTATGGCCTCAGCTTCTTCAGGGCCCACACCACAGCAAAGGCCTCCCTCTCAATAGCTGACCAATTCTTCTCTCTGGGGGTCAACCTTCTGCTAATAAAAGCAATGGGTTGGTCTTGACCATCTACATTAAGTTGTGACAGCACAGCTCCCACACCCAACTCAGAAGCATCTGTTTGGACAATAAACTCTTTGGAGTAGTCAGGACTTTTCAGGATAGGTGCAGAGCACATGGCCTCCTTCAGGTCATCAAATGCCTTTCGACAGCTTACTGTCCACTGAACCTTTTTGGGCATCTTCTTGGATGTCAGATCATTAAGAGGAGTCACAATGGACCCATAGTTCTTAACAAACTTCCTGTAGTACCCAGTCAAGCCCAAGAAAGCTCGAACTCGAGTCTGGGTGGTTGGAGGGGACCAGTCCTTGATGGATTGTATCTTACTCTCCAGTGGTTGAACTTGGCCTCCACCTACAAGGTGGCCCAAATATACAACCTTACTCTGCCCTATCTGGCACTTAGTAGCCTTGATAGTGAGGCCTGCCCTCTGCAGGGCCTCAAGAGCCTTCTTCAGGTGGATCAGGTGATCCTCCCAGGTGGAGCTAAAGACAGCAATGTCATCAAGATATGCTGCACAAAAGTCATCCAACCCAGTAAGGACTTGGTTCACCAGCCTTTGGAAGGTGGCAGGTGCATTCTTCAGACCAAAGGGCATCACCACAAACTGATAATGCCCACCTGGGGTTGAGAATGCTGTTTTGGCCTTAGACTCCTCAGCTAATCTGATTTGCCAATAGCCAGCTGTTAAGTCAAATGTGCTCAAAAACTTTGCAGAAGCTAGTTTGTCTATGAGCTCATCTGCCCTTGGAATAGGGTGTGCATCTGTCCTGGTGACAGCATTGAGTCCTCTGTAATCCACACAGAACCTCATCTCTCTCTTGCCATCTTTGGTGTGAGGTTTGGGGACCAGAACCACTGGGCTAGCCCAGGGGCTCTCTGAGGGTTCAATGACACCTAATTCCAGCATTTTATGTACCTCAGCCTTTATACAGTCCCTGACGTGGTCAGGTTGTCTGTAAAGTTTGTTCTTTACAGGCAGACTGTCACCAGTGTCCACAACATGGGTACACCAGTCAGTTTGACTAGGTATCAAGGAAAACATATGTGAAAATGATTGTAGAACCTGTCTACATTCAGTCTGCTGATGGGCAGTGAGGTTGCCTCCAAGGGTCACTCCTTCAACTGAGCCATCTTCAGGGTTCTGAGACAACAGGTCTGGGAGAGGGTCACTCTCTTCCTCCTGTCCCTCATCTGTAGCCATGAGCAAGCCCATGTCTGCCCTGTCAACATATGCTTTAAGCCTGTTAACATGGAGTACCCTGTGGGGACTCCTGGGAGTTCCTAGGTCGACCAAGTAGGTGACCTCTCCCTTCTTTTCCAGGATTGTATGGGGTCCAGACCATTTGTCTTGGAGTGCTGCTGGGGCCACTGGCTCCAACACCCATACCTTCTGTCCTGGCTGAAACTCAACCAAGACAGCCTTTTGGTCATGCCAAGCTTTCTGTAAGGCCTGGCTTGCCTCAAGGTTTTTGGATGCCTTCTCCATATACTCAGCCATCCTGGAGCGGAGACCAAGTACATAGTCCACTATGTCTAGCTTAGGCTTTTTGAGAGGTAACTCCCAGCCTTCCTTCACCAAACACAGTGGGCCTCTCACAGGGTGCCCAAACAACAATTCAAAGGGGCTGTAGCCAACTCCTTTTTGTGGGACCTCTCTGTAAGCAAACAGAAGGCAGGGTAGAAGGATGTCCCATCTTCGCCTGAGCTTTTCAGGTAATCCTTTGATCATACCCTTTAGGGTCTTGTTGAATCTCTCAACAAGCCCATTGCATTGTGGGTGATAAGGGGTGGTGAACTTGTAGTTGACACCACATTCCTTCCACATAGCTGTTAAGTATCCTGACATAAAGTTGGTACCTCTGTCAGATACTACCTCCTTAGGAAACCCCACTCTGGAGAATACTCCCAGCAGGGCCCTGGCCACAACAGGAGCTGTAGTGGTCCTAAGGGGAATTGCCTCTGGGTACCTGGTGGCATGATCCACTACCACCAGTATAAATCTGTGCCCAGATGCAGTGGGAGGATCCATGGGACCCACTATGTCTATTCCCACTCTTTCAAAGGGGACCCCCACCACAGGTAGTGGTATTAGGGGGGCCTTTGTTGTGCCACCTGATTTGCCACTGGCTTGGCAGGTAACACAGGAGCGACAAAACTCCTTTGTATCTTCATTCATATGAGGCCAGTGAAAGTGAGGGACAAGCCTGTCCCAGGTCTTGTTCTGGCCTAAGTGTCCTGCTAAAGGAATGTCATGGGCCAAGGTAAGAAGGAAGCCCCTAAATTGCAGAGGTATGACCAACCTCCTGGTTGCACCAGGCTTGGGGTCTCTAGCCTCTGAATAAAGGAGCCCTTCATCCCAATACACTTTATGGGTACCTTGAGCATTCCCAGCAGCCTCAGCAGCAGCCAGCTGTCTGAGGGGTTCAAGAGAGGGACAGGATAACTGAGCCTGCCTCAAGTCAGCCCTTGAAGGTCCCCCTGTCCCCAGAAACTCAACCTGGTCAGGTTCAAGCTCTTCAGGGACAGTTCCTTCAGGGTCCTCTAGATCAGCTTCCTGGGAAGGCTGATCATCACTCTGAGGCAGGGGGGAAGGCACAGCCTTGACCCTCCTGTTCTTCTTCTTGGTAGGTGCTTGGTCCATTGTTCCAGGATCCAAGACCTGTGGTTCAGTGAGGCACTTTTTGGCCTGTGACCTGGTCACAGCAAGGACATGTGATGATATACCTAACATCTCTGCATGAGTCCTGTACTCCACTTCTGACCATAGAGAACTCTCTAGGTCATTGCCCAACAAACATTCTACTGGGAGGTCTGCACTAACCACAACCCTTTTGAGGCCAGTTACCCCTCCCCATGAGAAGTTAACAACTGCCACACTGTGTGAAGTAGTGGCATTGCTGGCATTGGTCACCAGGTAGTTCTCACCTGGTATGTACTGTCCAGGGTCCACAAAGCCTGGTGTCACCATAGTGACACTGGCACATGTGTCCCTGTAGGCTTGAGCCACTTTGTCATTAATTAAAGGAGTCTGTCTGTACTTGCCCAGGTTACTGGGGCTCACAGTCAGGGACAAATCAATGTCCCCATCACAGATCAAGACTGCCTGTGTCAGGGTTCTGTCTAAGTCAGAATCTCCTTCAGTTCCCATAGTGATTCCCACTACACCCTTTGTCTGGGGACCAACACTGCTAACAGTAGTACTGGGAGCAGGTGCCTTAGGGGCAACAGTGTTGGGGGCTCCACCCTTTTTGCAATCACTAGTCCAGTGAGTTGTATTTTTACAATGATTGCACCAGGGCTTCTTTTGACCTTCTTTCTTCTTTTTGGACTGTTGTTGGGACCCACCCTCCTTAGCAGTAGTTTGGGGCCCTGTTGAAGACTTCTGGTCTTTAGATTTCTGATCTCCACCCTTTTGGTCTGTTTTCTTCTGATCACCCCCTTGGCCCTGGTTCTGGTTCTTTTGCTTAACCCTGGTTCTGACCCATTTGTCTGCCTTCTTTCCCAATTCTTGGGGAGAGGTCAGATCAGAGTCAACCAAGTGTTGATGCAGTTGCTGGTTTTGACAGTTATTTAAAATCTGTTCTCTCATCATCAAATTATACAATCCTGTAAAATCAGATACCTTACTTCCCAGCAACCAACCCTCCAAAGCCTTAGTGGCACATTCAATGTATTCAGACCAGTCCTGAGTCTGTGTCTTTTGGGTGTCTCTGAACATTAACCTGTACTGCTCAGTGGTTAAGCCTAACCCATCAACTAGAACACTCTTCAGGACTCTGTAGTTTCTGACATCCTCTTCTCTAACAGTGAGGAGTCTGTCTCTGCCTCTTCCCTCAAAGGAGAGCCAGAGGATTGCTGCCCACTGATCTTCAGGAACCTGCTGTACTTTGCAGGCTCTCTCAAGAGCAGTTATCCACTTGTGGATGTCATCCCCACTTTTGTAGGGGGGCACAACCTTAGACAGGTTTCTATTGTCGAAAACCCTATCTTTGTCCTTAGGGACAATGCTGCCACCAGTGGGTATAGACCCACTCTCTTTATGCTGTCTAGCCTTGCTAAGTTTCTCTTCCATCAGGGCTACTTCTAGCTCCTGCTTCCTGATCCTCAGCTGAGCCTCTTGCATCTTGGCCTCATGTTCCCTCCTCTGAGGGGTGGTCATCCTTCTCCTGGAGTGACCTTGAGAGCCTCTAGAGCCATGGGAAGCATTGGAGTCACCTGAGCGATTCCTTTGCCTTCCAAGCCCTGTGTTAAGTCCACTGGGGAGATCCAGTGGGTTGAACCCACTGTCAGTCCCTAATAGCCTTGGTTTAGCTGGGCCAAGTATAATACTTGGCACTGGGCTAGTTCTCCCTTCATCATCACTACTTTCTGTATCCTCACCACTTTCCTCCCCTGTAGTATGGTTCTCATCTAAGGGATGGCTATTGGAACTGGGTACCTCTGTAGTATCTTCAGAAGGGGGGCCTCCTGTTCCTGACCCTAAGGGGGCTAACTGGGAAGCTTTCTTGAGTGCTCTCTGATTCTCATCATTCTGTAAGAGCTCTCTGAGCTCAGCAGAGTTTGGGTTCTTGGGCTGTTTAAGGCCTCTAAGAGTTGCCAAATGCCTGAGCTCATTCTGATTAAGGGTAGCAAAGCTGGATGGTGCCCTCTGGGGGTCACTCTCAACAGAGATGGGTACAGTGGACCCCTCTGCCCCGGCCATTGCTCTTAAGTGTGGGTGGATGTGTTGCAATCTACCTACACTTGTGTTTACCTACTAAACCTATCTAGTAGTTGTAGTCAGGGTGTGCTACTCCCTTTGCTCTACAACAACTAAGTTCAGTAGAACTTATGTATATCTAATCTTGTTTTATATGTACCTACAGGTACCTATGTGATCTTTCAATTGGTAACCAAGAGATTACAATGGTAAAACACAGCAAGCTCAAATCCAACCGCTGCTCACCAATGTGAGAAGTTGGCCTGGTATATGCTGCTCACTAGTTAAAGTGATCACCTTGTACCATGCCAAGCAACCCTTATGGTGTGGTTGTAAGTCAACCTTTTTGGACTAGCTGCCCTAGTGGTAGCGTAGGCTAAGCAGTCTTTGAGGCTAAACTCGTGAAGCGTGTTAAGCCAGCTGTTTTACCAATAGTAACCCCCTTTTATACCAATGAAAGGACACCACACAGATATATATTCAAAATATATATATGTATTTATTTATCAAAGTAACCCCTAGTCTCTTTATGAGCACAGGAGCACAAATCGTCAAACAAGATTATCACAGAATACACAGAAGTTGCACGTTATATGGATAGGCCCTGGTGGCCACTCGAACCATATACTAAAATAGTGGTATAAGTACCACGAACAGAAAAGGGAAAAGGCCTAGGGCCTCTAGAATCGCTGGGCCTACAAGGAGCTAACGTCAGTTAGTGACCAGGAGGTCCACGGGTGGCGTGTGCAGAGCAAATAGTCACACGCGTGCTCCCATAGGTTTCAATGGGTGCGTAAAAAGTACAAAGTTACTGCAAAAGGAATCTTCCGGATGACCTAGGAACTTAAGACTTGGAACACAGGCACTAGAGATGTATTACTACACTTGGGCACAGGTGTGCCAGCTTTACCTCACCCACAGGAAGCGGGTGCATAGGCCTCGAAGTGCGTCGGGTTTCTTCTATCTGTTCCGTGGAGCTTGAAGACAAAGATGCTGCAGGCGGTCGGTCCGGGAGGGATGCAGTGGATCCAAGAGTGGATCGGAGATGTTGAAGACCTGTAAGCAGAGGGGACAGTGTTCACAGTCACTAGCCAGTGACCAGCGTGGCACCAGGTGGGTACCAGGCGATGTCGGGTGCGAACAGGTGATGAGGGGTAGCTCGTCTCCGCAGCCACGTGGTCCCTGAAGGTCGACGACGTCCAGGAGTCGGCTCACGAGCTGTCCCACGCAGGCTCTCGCTGTCGGCGGTGTCGGCGACTTGATCGAAGCAAACAAGCCTTGGCAAAAGCAATTGCAGGAGGATTCGGAAATCAGCTGTTGGTTCTGACCAGCAAGGTCAGAGGGATTGCTCCTTTGGAGGGGAGCAAGGGCCAGTCTGGAGCAACCAGACCAGCGGTGTTTGTCGTAGATTTCGTCGCCAAGATGGCCACTAGCCAGCGGGCCAGCAACCGGTTAGGCGCGTCGAGTGGCAAAATGCAGAAGGGCCCCACGCAGATCGTGGAGATGCTGGAGGGCTCACCTTTGGTGCAGATGCTGCTCGAGGGTTGGGCTTCTCAGGACCCAAAGCACAACTTGGAGGGAGCCTCGGTTGTTGCACTTGTCAGCTTGTCGTAGTCGTTCCAAGATGGCTGGCTCCACGTGTCTCGGTGCCTCCACGGGTCTCCTCTTTGCAGGGACTGTGGATCGGGCGGTGAGAGGTCTGGAGGTCCAGGTCTTGTCAGTCTCTGGGCTCGGGCTCCGGCGGGAGGCGGCGGCAAAGCAGACGTTGATTCGCTGGATGGTGCTTGCGTTAGCAAGGTGGTCACTCCCTGACCACAGGGGAGATTGGCTTCAGTCCTCTGTGCGGCAGAGCGTCGAAGTTCCCGTCTTCTTCTTAGTTTCAAGTTGATTCCAGGATGTCTGAAGTCCTAGGACACAGCTCCTACCTTTATTCGGATTCTAGGGGCCGGACTACCTGCTAGGTCCCTCCCTATGGGTGGGACCAGGAAGGGGGGTGGTTACACCCCCAATCCTTTGTCCAGCTCGCCCCAGGCCCGGGACTGGTGTGCCCCAGGACCGGTTTGAACTGGCATATGCACCGAGGCTCCTTGTGAGCCACAGGCATGTCTGGTTTCTTTCAAGCCCTACCTGACCAATACACAAAATCCTGTCTGGGGTGGTGCACGCACCTCCCCTGGCAGGAAACCCTTTGTCCACACCTCCCAAGCTGGAAGGACTCCCAGCAGCAGGAGGGCAGACTTGTGTCTGTGGTGGCAGCATCCATTTTGTGGAGCTGAGGCTATGTCTGATTTTACCCGGGTTTCAGGTACTGTACATGTCGTGTCCCTCTAGAAGGGTGGAATGCTAACCCCGTCGCCAGAATTGGCGAGGGGTTAGTATTCCAATTTGTATGACACCTTACTCGACATGTTTTGATAAAGCCAAACCAAAGATAGCATTTAACCGCGAGGTTCATAATGCACTTAAGAGTATATGGTATGACGATATCTGGAAACAGTAGAAGGAAGTTGTTCCGACCACTGCAGACAGGCTCAGCTCATGCCAGAGCACCATCTCACATGGAACCAAGCACTCTGCCTTCAGGATTGTTAAGGCCTGCTATAGGAGTGACTTATAGGTTACCAGGTGTCCCATTTAAGGTTAGGTATAGGTATACTACACCTAAGTAAGAGGTGATTACACCAACTTACCCCAGCTGAGTGATCAGCCAGTTGTGTCAGATTGTTAGGCCAAGCCTGGGGTGGCATAATACATGCTGCAGCCCTTGGCAGGCCTTGGGTACACCAATGCCCTGGGTACCTAGTGTACACTGGTACAGGGGCTGACAGGGTGATCCACTTCCAATTGGTTATGCACCTAGGGTGCATAGTTTTAATTTAGTAGAGAGAACAGCAGGCTGGGGGTCTGATTGGCAGGCCCACAGCCTCAATATGTCAAAAACCAGTGAAGCAAAAAGCAAAAATTTGGGGTGACCATAGGATAGCAGACCCTACTCTCCTACAGCCATACACATCCCATCCAACATAGACAAGATAAGCGTTTGAAAGAAAAGCCCCTAGGCTTCCTTCAACACCTTTAACCCCACTAACAGCAGACTGTTGCATAAGCCCAATGTAAACAACCAAAATGGGAGCAGCAGCTGTTGTTCACAGGACTTGTTCTTTTTTCACTGCATATTTAGTGAGCATTGTGTCTTCACATCCAAATAGACATGAGGACACATTTCATGGTAAAATATAGTGCTAATTGCGAATTTTACATTTGTCATATTTTCACTGCATTTTTGCAGAATTTCATGTAACTATGCAAATGGTAATTTTGCACATCACTTGTTCTAACCCCTGAAAACCCCTGTTCGTTCTCAATGAGACCGTGGACTCATGCAAAAAAAAGTTCGCCAATTATGTATAATTGCTGGATGTGGCATAATAGCTTCATTTTGGGAATTACCGAAATGATGTGAGATTACACCAGTCTGATGGAAACTTTACCCGACCCTTGTTAGGGCAAGCCACTGAGCATAATGTCCTGAACTGTATGTAATCGGGCCTCTGTCATGGACCATTCCCAAAATGGCGGCCTCTTTGCAATGTATTTAGTTTTGTTATTTAAAAAGTCACACACATTTAACACCAAGAGGCCATGGTAATGATTCGGGGATTTATACTGTTAGTTTTTAATATTCTTTGGATAATATTATGCAAATTGCGTGAACTTTGTTTGGATGTTCTCCTCTCTGGGATCCAAGTGTCTCTAGGCGGATGCTGGCTAAGTTGAAACAGATAAAGTTTTAATAATACATAGAGAAGATGAATTAGTCACAAAGTTGTTGCTCTGCTAATAACAGCGCTTGCTCTGCCCAGAGGCACTTTGTTATATAAACAAGTACATTTTATTAGTTGTGTTTGCTCAGGCGACTTTCGCTTCCTAGAACTCTCTGCGTGAAGAATTACTCCAAGTGATTGGGCGTGAAAGGTACAAAACATTCTCCATTTACAACCTGACGTAGGTTCTGTCATCTCTGGAAGCCTGGGCCGGGGCTGTACGCAGGCTTGGCAAGGAGACCCTGTCACGGAGCGGATGAGCATGGTAATATTAATGACGAGCACATGAATGTATAAGCGAGCCCTATGAATATTCAGATAGCTCATAATGTGCGTGCTGGATGGGGAGAGCGAGAGCCCCGGGGGGACACATTCTTGTATTTACGCCGATGCATAATGAGTCTTGGTGCCTCGCTGCTTGCCAGGGCTGCTGGCGCCGGATTGATCACAGAAACATTTGCATTACAGCAACAGAAAGAGGCCCTTATCATTTGCAGAGAATTAAGATGTGGTTTTGTTTCATTAAGTGCCTGAGGCACCAGCAGAGGTGTGCGAAGTGTTTTTTTTTTCCTTGCAGGTTTCCTATAATTCTTGTGAATATTAAAGTTACTACAAGTAGTTTACAAAGTTTTCTCGTGTGGGTTTTCACGATAAAGTAGTGAATTCTGCACCCCTTATATAAGTCCTCGACCTACATACAGTTATAAAGAAGTGAGGACCGGTTTCCATAGTTAACTAGGAAGGATCAATCAATCTATTCTTGGCAGAAACCAGGGGTTGCAGCTTGCAAGGAAAAGTTGTCAGTTTGCGGGGGAGCGATATGAGAAACCAGGGGCATAGGGAAGGCAGGAACATGTGCAAAACACGAGTAGGCCAAGGATTGTGAGGTTGCATAATAACCTCAGCTATCACTAAACTTCATACTCCTGGTATTCCTGGTCTCAGTCCTTACCGAATGAGTTGATATTGGTCCCCACAGACGTGACTTCTGCGTTCCATCCCTGAGCCGCCGCTGCCTATGCAGGTAAGAGTGGGGGTGGGTGGGGCCGGGTGAGGGGGATTTCGAGGACAAGGACGAGGGAAAATGAATCATTTATTTAATTTTCCCTCATCATCATCCATCGCAATAAACCCCCGCGTGCACCAAGCCCTACCGCTCGTACCAGGAAGGGCTGCGGTTGCCCCTGAGTAGTCGTCTCTTAGAAGAGAAGGAAGCAACCTACTCCCTTAGGGCTCATTGATGAGGAATTGGCGAAGGGCAGCGCCACAAGTCTATTTGCTGCACTGATGTACGTCAATGTGAAAGGGCAGGAATGCACCGTATTTATGAAATATTGTGCGTTCCGGTCTTTCCTTCTATGCAGGTGCACAATTTGCTGCCTAGAGCTAACGTAGGCACCCTTGCATTATGGTGCAAAGGTGCTTGCACTGTGGTGCAAGGGTGTCTCTGTTGCAGGCAGGATTGTATTTGTGCAGAAAGGGATAAATCGGAAGCAGAGTCAAAATCCATGGGTGCTGTGTGGGAAAATCCACCGCAACGCCCATGGAATGCCTCGCTGAAGCAGAGCAAGGCAACGCAGCAGCTCGTGCTGCCTTCCCTTACTCCATTTCTATGAGGCCATCCAAAGCCAAGCAGAGTGGGTTTGCGTCGCCTCATAGATATGAGTGAGAGGCCTACGCTGCTGGAGCATCAAAAATAGTTACCATCCTGTGGCACAAGCCTCTCATAAATAAACCCCCTACTGTAATATTAATCTGAAAAAAACATTGAAACAAATAAAGCAAGGAAAGGGCCGCCCCGGAAAGCATATTTGAGGAGAGAGAGAAGGAAAAGTAGGAGTGTGATGAGGAAGACCGGGAACTAGAGTAATAACATTTACTGGTAGGTGACCGGTCCATCACCTCCTCATCTCACTTCTTTCTGCCAATCCTTACTGAATGAGATAATGCCAAAGCAGAGGGAACCAGATGCCCCAATCCCTCCCGTCCACAAACCCATACCTCAAAGGGCTGGTTTGGGATCTTTGGGAAGGATTAGCTCCAAATGCTCTCCTGTAGCCAAAACCCTTCCTTCTGAATACAAGACTGCCTGGAACCATCGGCTTTCTGTCCCTTGGAGACCTTATCACGAGCTCTTTCATTACAAAGGAAAATTCTTCTGCAAAATTCCATAGAGAATATAGTTCAGTAAGGAACACCCACTCCAGGCACGCAAATCTCACCTCCAATAGGGAGAAGGCAAAAACAGGAAGTGAGTAGGGTAGCTTTCTAATTTTCTAGTGGAAGGCTAATAGAAAGCAGGAGGAACCCTATTGAAATGTTTATTTGTTAATCAGTTGCCTGGATAAGCAAACAATGTCTGTGGAAGAAAACACCATTATTTGGTAAGGACTTTGGATCAGAAGACGGATAAGGAAATAGTTACTCAATCACTATTCATTATTCCGCGACTGTGGGCTCACCAATGTCCTCTGACCATCTTTATTCACAGGTGCCTTTTTCATATAGTTTGAGGAATGCCAGTTGTGACTTTTTTTTACATGTTTAAAACACTTTTGCAATTCACAAAATCTGGTTTTAACGCCATAAAATGGTTTTCTTTCTTGAAAATTTGTGGTACGCATATATAATTTCCTATGGGCGGGGACTGGGTGTTCCATATCGTGAATGCCATAAAAGTTTAACTTACTTGCTTGAATGTATTCCTGACCCAGCCTCACTTTAAAAATGGTCACAGATAACCCCCTTTCCCTGTCAATCATCAGAAACTAGTATCCCAAAAATTGGAAAGGGTGCATGTGAACCTGTCACAGCGCTAATTTCTTCATTATATAATATGGCAACGCAATACGTTCAAGGGACTACAGATTATGTTTGAAGGGATTCCTTGAATTTTTTTCCGTTGTTTGATCATGTTATTATTAGTCATATTTTAGATGCATGGACACTATTATATGTTCAACAGATATTGCATTCAGATATCAATCAATACGTCTTTGATCTACAACACCCATTACTGTAACCCGGAGTCTAGACGAAGAGTAGTAAAGAAGCTTGCACATCTTCAGCGTCAAAAACATGATTCCCATTTGATAAGACCACTATAGAGATTTCTTGAAAAGCTCAAGGTGGGCACCATTAAAGATTGGCATTGCGTGCTCCTACGGAAGGCTACATGTGACAAGATTTCCCTAACCTATCATCTTCCTGCAATGAATTAGCATGTCCTGACAATGCGTATTAGTAGTAGTAGGAGGACTCTGGCAGACTGGCTTCCAAGTCCAAGGATCTACTTGGAACCAGGACCTAGGTGATGATACAGCCGGCTTAGACTAATGAGTCCACTGCAGGGGTCTGTGTTTGACCTCATGGTCACATGATCGGCGCACCCACTCAGCCCTTTATCCTTCTGAAGTTGATAAAATGAGTACCATTGAGTTAGATGAAAATAAACATCTGTTATTCATCGCTATGATGCTCTTCTGGGTAAACGTGTACTTTACAAATACATATGTTATGTTTATGATAGAGATAATTCCTTTTTCTCATAATCAATAAATCAAATCTTTATTTGGCTAATCAAAATTTGCCATAAAAGCACAATAAAATATACATGCGATTAAAAAGACTACAATGAATAAAAAATGTATGCAGTAAAAAGAGAACAATTTTATTAATTAATTATAGTCAATCAAACAGAAGATTCCCTCATGATACAGGCCAAACAGGAAATAAGTTATCAAAATGCATGCAATAGATAAAGGACTGCAGGCCATGATATTTACAGAGCAGTATAGTGATAAGAATCACTGCAGATAATGGCTCAACAATAGAGTGAATCAACTGAGAAGAGAGGATGGTAGATAGGAAGCTGATGGCAATATATGAGCATGTTGTGTGCCACTTCGGTTGCAAACATTGAAATCACAACAATTCAAAGTCAAAATAACACAAGGTTACATTAAAGGAGAACACTGGACCATGATGCTAGGAAATTGACTTTATTGCAACCAAATGTAAACTCAAGTGACAGATGAGAGGACACCATAAAAGGTAAAACACCAGAGAATAAATTAGCAGATAGATTTTGCTCACCTTTTACATATGATATAATTTAAATTGGTTTTATGTTTCTCTATAAGAAGTGTTATTCTAGGTCTAGATCGAAGTATAGATTTAGGCTGTAGTTCAAAATCGGTCCAATGTTTTGTTTCCATTATTACACTCATGAACAACTATAACATTTCAATCACTCAGATTATGTCTTGCAGATACACAAAACCAGTGCTCAGTATACGGTGAACTCATGTCAGCAGCTGGATTAATTCCCTTGCATTTAGCATTTTCACGAAACACCGGTGTCATTGTGTGAACGATTTCTTTCCTGGAAACTGATTGATCATTTTACAGATTCCATTCCCCATATACGGGGTGGATCAGGGACATTTGTGTCCATATAGGCCGCATTTCTGGATTCACTCCTAGTTGTTTCACAAATAAGGGGTCTTCAATGTATTTAATATTGACATCAACACATTGTCCTGAAGATGGTCTCAAGTACTTTTTAGACGACCGGAGACCGAAACATCAACGGATTGACCACCACAAATGCCAACAAAGGAACTTGCCTCTATAAATGAAAGAACTATCTATCACAGATCCCTCCCTGTAAATCATGTCATTTTTTAGATCACTGCCTTACAGAGGGCCTGTGCTGTCATTTTGACCCTATAAGAAGGTAGCTATATGAGGACTGTAAATAATTAAAAAGTGTACTGTTTGTAAGGAAGCCCGTCTCGCATCACTTTTTGTGGGAACACAAACTTGAAAGATTTTTTAACTTTAATTAATTTTCCCTGCGAGATTGTGTGTTTATTAACAACAAATCCTCTTACCACTTAAATATTGTGTAAAAATCTTCCTTTTTCAGGGGGCACTTTGTGTTTACTTAACACAAGTATTGGCAAAGTGAGGGGACGCTAGGTGGCGCACTAGCGTATGGAAGCTTTCGTGTAAGGCTCCCGCAGTCCGGCGACAAATATCCGAATAAATTTCCTTTAATAGGCAATATTTGGTGCTATCATTGCACGCGGAGACTCAGCAAGGGACCCGACACCTGATTGCCGAGTTTGATCGGAATCGAAGCGCCGCTGCAGGAGAGAGGCGCTCCGGAAGTTCCAGCGGTCAGGTCGGATGGAGGAAGCGAGGTGCTCGGCCGGCTGCAGTTCCCAGGCAAGGTCGGGGCTGTGATTACGACCTTAGGCCTCCAGACTGAGCGAGTCGCGAGGCGCGCCCTAAGTTACAAAGGGGAAAAAAATCGGAGCACCGGGACTTTGAGGAGGGGACTGCCGGGGGTGGTAGCAAAAAGGCTCCCCCCCCCCTAAGAGCGTTGGAAGCGATCAGCAGGCCGGGGGCTGGTGTTGGGGAGTGCCGAGGCTGCCCGGGATATATAGGGCCCTGAATTATCCTTGTTGGAGGCGCATGTGTTTTGTGAGCAGTTTACCCGACTGGCAGATCGGGAAGGTGGTTCTTCGATCCCCCCCTCCCTTATAAGAGGCAAAAGCGAACTGAAGAGGTCCCACACGAGGGAGTTGTGCGTCGTCAGGGACCACGGCAGGAGTGTGAGAAGGTGCCCTTGTGCGCAGACTGGTGACGAGGCGCCTGGGGGCCGGGGGTGCTGGCGCTATATTGGAACTTAATGCTGATTTCAGCGAAGATAGACTATTGCTGACCATACTCCCCCATGGGAGATCAACATAGCCGGCACTAGCACTACCGGGGGAGATTGTATTGCTTGTTGTGCTGCGCTGGTGATTGCGCACGTGGCCCGGTCCCCAGAATCGATAGTTGGAATTACAACTGTGGAGAATCGACATACTGTGGGTTTCCACAGAGCCGCCTGAGTTGCCGGGAGTGTTGCGCTGGGCTCCATTACATCAAGCTGAGCGCACTGACCTACTGGATCTGGACTGCAGTGCCAGGGGTTTGAGTGAGGAGCTCTGCGCCATCTTGGGTTAGAAGGCGACTGCATCCTTTCAAGTCCACTGACTGAAACGGCATAGTGCATTGTCCTGAGATTTAGTAGCACTGATTGCGAAGGGATCCGAAGCATTGCCTGGCCCTGGGACATGAGACTTGAGATTGGAGGACGCATTGTGATCCTATCATAAACTGCTATCTGAGCATCCTATTCCCCCCCCCTAACACCTCCTGCTGATTGCACCATATTGGGCCTGCTGGCTGGAGAATTGGAGAGTGGTCATACACAAAGTGTGATATTCTGCACGGGCTAACAGTGAGGATGGGCAGGCCAGACACGAGACAGCACAAGCTCACGTTTGACTCTAACAAGAAGCCGACTAGACCTGGAGAAGTCCATCTCAGCCCGGATGGAACGAGTGGAGCCGTGGGGGATTCAACAGACGCAGCGGCTAACCTACAAGAAGTTCTGCGCGAGATGCATCAAGGGTTTGCGACGATCGCTGACAAAGTTGACAGAATCTCATCGCGCATGGATGCAGTGGTTCATAAATTGGATGCCCACGAAGACCGTCTGAAAGAAGCGGAACAGCGGATATCGGACTCGGAGGACGTTAGGACACAGCACACTTCGCAGCTTTCCAGAATGGACAACCTGCTGCGAGTTATTGCGGCTAAAAACGAGGATTTGGAGGCGAGAAGTAGACGTAATAATGTCCGTATAGTAGGTATTCCGGATATGACCAATGTGGGCAAAATGGAGGCCTACGTTGAGAAGATGTTACTGCCGGCGATTGGTTCAGCAGTTTTTATAGTGGAAAGGGCGCATCATTCCTTGGGCCCCAGACTGAATCCAGGTACGGCCCCCAGGCCAATCATAGCCCGGCTGCTGAACTATAGGGATCAGGGATGCGGCTCTAGGGGCGGCCCGCAGCACGAAATCACTATCATATGATGGCAATTCCTTTACTCTATACCCTGACTTCACTCCGCTGGTACAGGAAGAGCGGAGGAAATTTCTAGCTGTAAAGGCCAAGCTGCGCAACTTGCAAATGGACTACGCATTGCTCTATCCAGCTCGTTTGAGAGCCACCTACCAGGGAAGACAAAAAATGTTCACGAATCCTCAGCAAGTAGAGGATTTTCTCAAACATTATAAGCGTGCTAAGAGGCCTGCTGAGGGGGCGGAGGAAGTTCCGGATCCACTGCACGAGGAGATGGAAGAAGGTGAACAGTGAGTGGGTTGAACATTGATCGCATACTGTGACTATGTTTTTTTTTTTCTTTTCAGTATACGAGTACGGGGCAAGAGAGATGCGAATGGGGACCTTGGCTGAGAAAGACATGGCACTGGAGTACGCATTCTGATTGTTCCTTAATTCTGTGAGCACAGGGGTGTATGTGTAATTTTGAGAACTTCACATTATTTGATGCTCCTCAGCCGGTACTTTGTGTTTTCTCCTTTATATGGTCTACTGATAGTACTGCTTGGTGATGCGGTACCTATGTTGCCTATGGTTATAACGCTGGACACCCCTCTGGGTCACCCGGCCGAACTACAAGTAACATTGTGGTTTTGGCGATAATGAGGGGAATTAGTGTTGCCGCCTAGAAATGGTCCCCGAAGGAAAATACCCTCGTATCTTTGTTGTGTGGGGAGTCTACTAGCCCTAGTTCTAGGGGCAATTGTGGGAGGGAAGGGGAGGGTACATGGCTGGCAGGTTGGGGTGTGCTTCAGTGGGAGTGGGGAGGGTATAAAGTGCTAGACGAAGGGAATGGTGTTTGGAGTTCGTTAAAGGGGGTGGGAGACTTGGGAAAGTTGAGGGTTTTTTTCCTACAGAGGAGGGTGGTGGGAGAAGTTTATTGGAATGCTGTTTCGCTTATTCATAAAAGACTACTGCTGTGGTTGCTGTGGCTAATCTTGACACGACTACGGGTTCATGGGAAATGTAACATGCCTCAAGATATGTGGCTATTCCGATTGTGGGGATTTGATGAGTGATGGCAAATACTGAACGGATAACGAAAATTACAGTTTTATCATGGAATGTGAGAGGTTTAAATTATGAAAGAAAGTGCAGTAGGGTAGTGGCATATCTAGAGCAGCATCAGGTACAAATAGCAATATTGCAGGAAACGCATCTGAGTCCACGTTCTACTTATGCCTTGGCTAGCAAGTGGGCGGTGGTATGGAGTTTCTCTTCCTATTCAGCGTATGCCAGGGGTACTGAAATTTTAATTTAAAAAACTGTGCCTTTTGTGAAACTAGAGGAGCATACGGATACAGAGGGGAGATTTGTCTTGTTATGGGGCAGGCTTGGTACTGACAAAGTCACAATAGTAAACTGTTATGGTCCTAACGTAGATTCGCCCGAATTCTTCACACAGCTTTGAGGAAAGATACTGAACACGGGGTCAATGCATATTATATGGGGAGGAGACTTTAATGTGGCAATGGTTCCAGGATTGGACAGGACTGACGGCAGCCCTCAATATAATAGACATGCAAGGGATGCTTTAGAGGGTATAATGGAGGAAGGGGGACTGATAGATGGTTGGAGGTTTGTGCATGCTGGGCTACGGGAGGGTACACACTTTACCACATACGCCAACATGTGGGCGAGACTTGATTACTGTTTTTTGTCTCGAGGATTGGTGGTTAATTTAGGCAGAGTTACGCACCTACCGAGGTCTTATTCGGACCATTGCCCAGTTCTGGTTCAAATATCAGTCCCGGGCTATGATAGGGCCGTACCAACTTGGCATATGCACTCCACGGCACTTCTGGATACACAGTTTAAAACAGAATTAGGAGAGGAGATTGCAGAGTTTTTTCCTCGCAACAAAGGATCGGTGGATAGTGTGGATACCATCTGGGAGGCGTTTAAGGTGACGGTCAGAGGGTACTACATCTCAAAGAGCTTTGGGGTACTGAGAGACATTCGAGGGACGCTTAAGAAACTAGAGGAAGACCTTAAGGAGATGGAATCTAGGATGGCCCGGGAGCCGATGGGCCCCAGTCATAAGGAATTTAGATTAAGGCTCACGCAATATCAAAAGGAAGCAGATAGAGAGGCCAAATTCAGAGGTAAACCTTGGCAGGCTCGAAGATACTGTGAGGGAGAAAGACCGGGTCGAGCCTTAGCAGAGATCACTAGACATCCGCGGTGTAACACACACGCACTGGAATTACGTACATCGGAGGGTGGAACACACCAGGATACGAAGGGTATACTAGGCCTCTTCACAGCACATTATAAGGAGTTATATGCTACACAACGCGCTGGGGAGGTCCTATTTGGGAACTTCCTGGATGATGTGGCACTATGCTGGCTGAGCAACGCACATAGGCAGTTCCTTGGATCCCCGTTTGAACTTGATGAAATACGAGATGCAATCATGTCTCTTAATAATGGTAAGGCGACTGGCCTGGATGGTCTGCCGGCGAAATTTTATAAATGTTATATTGATATAATGGCCCCAGTTCTAAAAGAGGTCTATGAGGAGTCTTTGGAGATAGGCATCTTGCCAGGGTCGATGAGGGAGGTGGTGATTACCTCTTTGCTGAAACCAGGTAAAGACCCCGCTGAATGCGATTCGTATAGACCGCGCTCTTTGATAAACTGTGATGCTAAGATATTGGCGAAGGTGCTTGCTACTAGGCTCTCCCTGCTTATGACTAAGATAGCCCTTCCGGATCAGGCAGGGTTTGTCCCCGGGAGATCCATGGCCAGTAATTTGCATACCCTATTCTCTTTGATCCAAACGATAGCGCCAGACCTACCTGTAGCTGCCATATTCCTTGATGCCACAAAAGCATTCGATTCAGTCGAATGGAGCTACCTGTTTGCCATTTTGTACAGGATGGGGTTTCCTAAAATATTCGTGGCATGGATAAAGTTACTTTACACTGATCCAACGGCGAGAGTACAAATTAATGGTGAGCTGTCGGACACGATTTCCTTAACCAGAGGTACCAGACAGGGGTGTCCATTGTCCCCATTACTATTCGCGATTGCGATTGAACCTTTAGCATGCCGTATCCGACAACTGCACAAACAAAGTGCTTTTAAATGTTTTCAACGTCCGATAGATGTATCCCTCTATGCGGACGATTTAACGCTGTATGTGGTAGAGCCGCAGACTAACCTCAGTCCACTGCTCAGGGAATTCTTGGTGTTCGGTCGATGTCTGGTATACAATCAATTGGAAAAAATCACAGTTTTTTCCCCTGACCCCTGCGGTAGCCTGATTCTCATTGGACTATCCGCTTGAATGGTGTGACTCTGACCTCCGTTATTTAGGGATCCAGATATCAACTGTGAAGGAGGAGACGTTAAGATTGAATTATGGCACTGCCATCACTAAACTGGCAGAGGATGTTACACGGTGGATTTCAATACCTTTCATCATGGCTGGTAGGGCTTCATTAATTAAAATGGTGGTTTTACCTCAATTTTTATACTTGTTCCAGAATATCCCGTACTATCCAGGTGCGTTTTTTTTTCAAACACTCCGTTCTGAGCTGTTACGGCTGTTCTGGGCTGGCAAGCAACCGAGATTGGCGTGGTCGATTATTACCCAGCCATATATCAGCGGGGGATTTGATGTCCCAGATTTTCTAGTTTATTATCTGAGCGCTCAAGCCCATTTCCCATACCATTGGTTTGCGCCTACACCATTCATGCCGCAGCTGGCTGTGGAGGAATGGATAGTTCGACCTCTTCCACTGAAGGGCATTATTCATGGCCCAGTAAGTGCAATAGAGATGCCGGCTACTTCGGTAACGTGCACGATAGATGCGTGGCAGCGGATACTACGCAGAATACCAATTGATTTCCTGTATGCACCGACTCTGCCACTAGTTTATCATCCGGGTCTATCCCTGTTGCAGGAAGGGGGGTTCCAGGTGATGTGCGTTAAGATGAAAATCCGCTACTGGGGCGACCTATTTGTGAATGGTCAGTTCAAAACGCGGGAACAATTGTTTCACGGCTATCAACCTACGCCGCTCGAAATCTTTTATTATGTCCAGCTGCGGCAGGGACTGAGGGCTGTTATACCGCAGTTTCCGGAGGAACCTGAAACAGTGCTGCCATTGCAAGTTCTGCTTACGTCTGCAGGTGGAAGGCATCTAGTTTCTCACCTATACCGTAGCATCCGAGAGCAATGTGAGAGTGGAGAGTGTAGAGCGCTCAGGCACTGGTGTGTTGATCTCGGCAGGGACATAACGGAGGCACAGTGGGCATATTGCTGTGAGCTCACTTCCAAGATCTCGGCCAGCTGCAGGCTACGAATTATCCATTATAAGTTTTTGCAGAGACTGTACTACAGTACACACCTGAAAAAAAGATGAGGTTCCACCTATCGGATAATGACAGATGTGAGCGATGCAACTCGGAAGGAGCAGGCTTGTTACACTTGGCTTGGGCATGTCCAGGGGTGTCTGACTACTGGACGCAGGTACACACAGCACTACAAGCTATGTTGGGTGATACGATTGAAAGGGACCCGCTCACTATGCTACTGGGATATACTATGCAGATACCCTAGTCGAGCAGAAAGTTTGGAAACATTGCACTTTTACTAGCGAAGCGAAGGGTTGCATGTAGGTGGGGGAGGGGCCGTGCACCGAAATTTAAGGATTGGATAAATGATTACTATATTGTCAAGAACAGAACATGGTATATGCCGACACACAACCATTGAGCAGTAGGGCCAGGGACATATGGCATCCGTTAAGGGAATACTTGATAGCCAATACAAATTCTTCTGAGGATGGAAGTCAGGAAGAAGCGGATACAGCAATGGATATGGGATTATAGGATTATTGCCCTACAGATATAACAAATGCTTAGTTGAAAGGGTTTGCTGTGTTGATGAGTCAGTTTAGATGGGATTATTGTACATTTGATAAGATGCTCCATCATGTTGATGTACTATGACTATTGAAGCGCGGAAGATGAGGGGGAGTTGGATAGCCTGTTTGCAGGGCAAGGGTTATGACATAAGATTTAAATATATCAATATGCGACATAGAAGATAGACCACAAGGATGGGAGTCACGTTCTGCACTGATGTTATGCTTGAATATCCCCTTGATTTATGGCCCTTTTATTGATGAACCATTTTCATGACCTCTCGAACGGAGGTCTGGCAGGTTCGAGGGGGCTGTCGTTTGCATGAACCTGTTATGTATGTAACTACATTTTTATGCCTGGCAAGACTACAGCAATCACGGATTTCTGTTTAGCATTATGATTATGGACATCCATACCCCAAGTTCACATTCACTGTTACTATAAAATGAAGGAAAAACAACGAAAAAAACTTCATGGACCTTGGACTACTGTGTGTCAAGCAGCGATGTAAAACAGGTTATGTTACTGAACCTTGCCGCCGGGCCTCCGGGTTGTCGGTAAAATGGCTGTGTATATATGCTAGAGTGACTGACAGGGGTTATCGAATGCAGCCGGCCCGTGAGGTTGTAGGCATGGTGCTGTGATAATTTGTAATGATACAATAAAGGTCTTTGAAATCAAAAAAAAAAAAAAAAAGTATTGGCAAAGTGAATAGTTTTGCCATATGTCCCAGCCTTTGAGCTTTTTCAATCCTTCTTTTGTTTTACTATGTTTTTGTAAAAATCATTTTGGGGGATTGCCAGGACCTTGCACATATTAAATAAATTGCTAAATGCAGCAATATTCGTGGTCTCCCACCGTTGTCTCTCGCACTGAAGGGCAGTACTTTGTGACTTGTGAAAGAGCAGAATGCCTTCACTTACAGTGAAGTTAGCCAATGACTGAAGTGGGCTGACCCTGGGCCATGCTGAATACTGCAGTGGATGGAAGAGTAATATGAATGACACAACAGCCGACAAATAGCCGACAAATAGACAGAGGGCTGCTTGAAATCCCTAAAAATATGTTATATCTATTTTTAGTAATTTCAAAAGGTCTTGGCTAACGCCAAACCTACAAATGCCAACACTCAGTGGCCCAAGGTGGCTGACCTAAAACTTAATTCTCTTCTGTGTGTATGCATGTATGTGCGTATAGGTAACCTGCAGACGGTGACAAAAAGCTATTGTTGTCTGCAGGTGAGATCTTAAAATGAGTTTATATGTGATTGTTGGGTAGTAAAAGACAGCCAGGCTTAGGGTGAAGTTGTCCTCTCATACCCTAGGCCCTAGTGCCACTGCACACGCTACACTAATGTTAACTTCACCCTTGTATTTTAATGCCGTGTGGCCAGACCTGGTTTTCCATCAAATTTAAATAACTGAAATGGTGGGAGATGGAGCCTTTTCTAGCGTGGTAAATTCCAAACTACAAGCCCCAGCATGCTTAGTGATCATGCTTTAACCGCTTCAGTGCCCATGACGAGATGGTCTCGTCATGGAGCGCGGTTGCGCTGTGCCCATGACGAGACTATCTCGTCATGAACCCCGCCCGCTAATGCAACGACCGGCACAGGGCGGGGAAAGGGCGTGGCACTGAAGGGGTTAAAAAAAAAACTGAGGTGACTTAAATTCTCCAGCTGGCATGAGGCCAGGTGTATAGAAGCCACTGTTCTTTTCTCAGCGGAATCACATGTGATGGTAATTGTTCAATGCAGTACTTTCTAACCTTTTGTCTGCTGCCTAGATTATGTTGTTGGGCAAGGCAGAGATTTTTTGAGGGATGAACAAATTGGGCAATTGCACTGGGTCCCCGCCTTCCAAGGTGACCCTAGGAAAGTAAACTTTCTCACTAGTTGACTTCAGTCTATTATATTTCTAAACCTAAACTTCTCTACCAATAAAGCTACCTTTACCTTTGACTCTGTACACCCAGTGTCATCTAAGGGACTTTTGGGGTCCCAGGTAAGACACTCTTCAGTTGTTTGTTTTTGTGTGACCCTGTTAATGTTTAAACATATAATTTAGTATTGTTGACATCATATGTTCTTGAATTAACAGGAAATGGGTAATATAACTTAAATTGTTTCGTTAAGGGAACCATAAAATATGTCTTGCCTGGGGTCCCCGAAGTCCTTAAGGTAACACTGGGGCAAGCTGGTGCCTGCGGATGTATTTTTTCTAATGCGACAGGAGAAGAGATTCAAGGTCCAGCGTACGGCATTTACAAGTATTTGAAATAGTACGAAAGGCATTTCTTAATATTAATGTTGCACAGGCACCGCTGTGCCACAACTGCTCATTATGTACTTTATTTGATTGTCTGTAGCTTTTATGAATCATTTGCGAATTCAAATAAATTTGAATAAAGCTTGTTTTGGTTGATTGACTGAGGAAGAGATGTGGCGCAGCGGCCAGGGTGCCTGACACCGGACTACGGGGTTCACGGTTTGATCCCCGGTGCCGGCGTCAGGTTAGCCCAGCACCATGTGACTCTGGGCAATAGCTCGCTTAATCTTCCCCCGGGCCCCCAGCGCTGGGACACCGCTTCGGAGGTAGCTGTGCGCTTTACAAATACTGGTATTTAATTTCATTATCAATTGATTTGCAACACAAATGCACTTTACATGCGCAGCACTTTGTGATGTCTGTACATGTGATCACCGTCTGCTTTTCTCAACTGCTGCTAGAATGTGTATTTGGTTTTTATTTTATATTGTACTTTTGTGGCCTTTTTGCCCAAATACATTTTTTACTGCTACTACTCCTTTAAATCAGTGGTCTCCAACCTTTTCTGAAATGAGAGCTAGTTATGTTCAATGGAAATCATCCTGAGCTACTAACATTGACAACATCAGCGAACACACATTAGAGGCCTCCATATGAAGGATTAGCTGCAGTGTTCACGTCAGTACATCAGGTGTGTTTGCCAGCAGTAATGTACAAAATGCTTTGTGAATGTGGCATGCCTCTACAAGGGTAATACTTAAGAGCCGTAGTTACATTATTTCTGGTGCCAAGTTCATAAAATTAAATTAGTAATAGGACTTCCTAAGACCAGATGATTTCTCATTAACTTCTTGTCATTCCAATTTCAGCTTTAAGTATATTTTGGAAATTCAATCCTTTTTCCTTCAAACATCAGCTTATGAGTGCAGAAAATGCACAACATTGTTGTGCTGAATAAGCACTTTTCAATTCTGGTATACATATATTAATTCAACCAAGCAAAAGCTTCAAATTAAGTATGCTGGGCTGCACCTAGGAGAGCTCCTTATAGGGGGATGGTGAGCTACCAGTAGCTCACGTGCTACTCGCTGTAGAACCTGCGTTAGATACTCATGAAAGCCTTTGTGGATTAGCCCTAAATTGACCAATTCTCAAAGGTGTAAAGAGGATCTAGTCATTTCTATTGGCGCTAGTTGTTTGGGCATTTTCCCTCAATATTCTAGTGTAAGATATTTTGAGAGCAATTCACGAAGGCTTTTAAGGGTGAGTGAAGTACAGGAGCTACCGACAGCACCTCTGGCGCCTCGTCAGGGGTACGAAGCGCTGTATAAACGCAATTGCAATTTGCGAGTGCAAATACTTTTCATCGGCCCATTCATCCATGTAATAATGTAATCATTCATTCATTTAGCCTACCATTAACAGTCTGACTTTCTCACTTATTTACTCGCTCCTTAGCGCTCGCGAGGAGCCCGCCAATTATCCGGGTTCCTGTCAGTGGCTTTCGGCTGTCTGCAAGGAGGCCTCGCGCGCCCACCGCCGGGGCTGTGCCGGATGGATGCGCGTCCTGCCTGGAGTCACTCCGCACAGCTCATACTGGGCATGTGACACGGGAAAACTATTAAAATGAGAAAAAGCCTATTCCTAATGCCTCCCTACAGTGCGCTCCGCCTTAGGGAGAGATAACCGATAAAATGGTGGAAATTGCAGAGAATCTAATCAGCAGACGCTGCTCGGTGTGGCCTCTATCAGAGCGCGGGAAAGGCATGCATTAAACCTCATGAAATTTGCCAAAATAAATTCTCAGGTCTGTGGAAATTGCAGCGCTTTTTCTTTGCGTGAGACGTGTAACCTTCTGCCTATTGGACTGTGGAAAACCGCAGCAAACACACACAATATACAGTCAATGTTCTTTTGCTAAACACCTTTTAATACCTTTGCAGATCAAGCTTCGGTCTTTGTCCGGACGTCATTGCAGAAAACCTGCTTATAAACTGGCAGCAATAATGGACGAAGAATGAAAACAAAGATGGGGGCTGACAGATGGCAGAATGAAGGCACGAAGGTGGGTGGTGGGGATCTCTGGGCTTGGTTAGAGGGAGGGAATCTGAAATGCAAGCCAGGGAAGGGGTTTTAGTGAAAATGGGAGCTCATGCAGCAGTGGTGTGGTGAGAGTAGCATAGGCCTAGGGGAAGTAGGGAAGGTGGAGCCCACAACAGCTGTGTGTCTAGTCAAATATAGCAATTAGTAGGGTCCAGTGGCTTCCTGGACCTCCGGGCAGTGCAGCAATTGCTGTGCACCATTGATACCCTCTGCAAAAGGTAGTGAGTAGCTCTAGGTGACATTTTTATTATGCTAGAGTCATTTCGGTAAATGTGTACTACTTTGACGTGAGATTAGAGAAAAGTACATGATTATGCCTGTTCGCATAATTATGAGTATGGTGGCTCAAAAACCCTGCCACAAGAGCACAGGAACAATGAACGTAGCCAGCGCGAGCAGTTGCTGGCTGCTGCATTTAATGCTATTTTTCTTAACACAAAATGTATCCACTGCTCCATTATAGATCTTAGGGTGCGTTTTGTGGTTAACAAAATTGGGCTTAATGCTGGGTTATGCTCTTCACGTAGGGGCATATCATCAAGCCCCGGAGATAAAATTATAGCCGCTTTAGCATCCGTTTTCGGATGGAAAGCGGCGATAATTTTATCGCCTAATCAGCAAGGTCAAGCTATCGCGTGAATCCTTGCATTATCGCCCTTTCCCCCAACGCCCATATTTGCATCTCTAATGAGATGCAAAGTGGGCGTTCCTGCCCTGACATAACTGGAGAAATGTCGCTAAGCGACATTTCTCCAATTATCAATGGGCACGCTAACCTGCAGAGCAACAAGCAAAGTAGCGATAACCTCTGTTATCGCTACTTTCCTTACGCCTGCTTCAAAACTGACTTAGCCATGAAATCCTATGTAAGGTAGATATCATAGCGAAGTATGCCTTGCCCTATCAGCAAGCTTTCGCCAAACCTTGTGCGACTATCGCTGTATTTCCAGCGATAATCCCACAATTGGCAATTTGCGCTCTGAATTTTATCGCTTTGGAGATAAGCGTTGCTGATAGCACGCTATCTCCGCGATAAAATTCAGAGTTGGCCGGCGATAATTATCATCGCGCTAAGAGCGCTGACCAATAATTATCGCATGGCCTTGATGATATGCCCCGTAGTTCGGCATATTCTCACTTAAGTTTGCTGTAACTTCACATGATTAAGCAAGTTACACCCATCCCAAGTACTGAGTGCACCAAACCCACATACGAGTAAAAAGGGAATTGGCCAGAGTTGTGATGAGAGGTGTCAAATTTAACCTTACTGAAGTGACTCTTGCCACGGTGAATACCCAGTACAGTGAGGAAAGTCCTCAACATGGGCTGCTGAGGCTCTACAAGAACATTTAAATGGCAGAAATGTGCTATAGTATACAATTGCGGGACCAAAGAATGTTATTTCACCTCTTCCAGACAGGACACCCATTCTTCAGATGCTTATGAGGTCCCACTTATCTATTCTGGATATTTCTCCCAACGTCTCACCAGCCCAAATAAAACTCTCTCTCATCAACATTTTTTCCATTTTAGTATATTTAGGGCTGCCTTGTAGGACCTATTCGCTGCATGCATGACTTCTCACAGAATCCCCGCCCAGCTGCCACCATGCAAGAAATTCTTCACTGCAAGCTTGTGGCTACGAACGGAAGGTTCTACATCAGGGTCAATGGATGAATTGTTTACTAAGTAAGAAGCCCGCCTGTTTTGTGTGCGACAGTCAACTGTTAGTTTTCCATTATCAAAAGTACTGACTCAAGGCCCTAATGTTTTGTAAATAAGTCTTATGAGTGAATTTGGAATGTGCTAAATCCATAACTAAGTGTCAATACTGTGATGCTATAGTCCGCAGGCAGTCTGTTTTTCATGGTTGTATGATGTTACAACGCATTCCGTTGCAACGCATGCCTTTACCACGCATGCATTACAACGCCAATGCCATTCCCACGTATAACCTTTACCACGAATATTCCTTTACCACGCATACTTTTACAACGATTTTCGTTGTAAATTCATGCATGGTAAGGGCATACTCTTGGTAAAGGTTATTTCTCTACCGCTAAACCCTTCCCCTGCCCTTAAGCCTAAAATCACACCCCAGCGTTTTTTTAAATTCTAAAATTCCCCTTAGCTCTCCACGTCGTCTCATCTGTCGTCTCTTCTCTATGATCTCCTGAGTTCACGTTGCACGTCGTAAAGAGGAAACGGAAGTGCCGTTTCCTCTAACGACACCGATTGCCTCCACATCGCTACTTTATCGGGTGCGTTTTTTTGGGGGGTTAGACCCCCCCCCCCCCAAGCTCCCTTTTCTTTTCGCACCCATTTTTTTGGGGGGGGGGCCTCCAAGCCCCCTTTTTTTAATTGTAACCTTTACCACACATGCCATTACTACGTATCTCGTAGTAAAGGTACGCCTGGTAAAGGCCATTCGTGTTGCCCACGCATGCGTTGTAATGCATGCGTGGTTAAGGTTATGCGTGGGAAGGGCCACGTTGTAGTGGCCGTTTCCTGTTTTTCCCAAGTCCTTAGTTCCCATGACTTCCACCGCCATACTACATCACCTCGTCACTACATCCACACTCAGCCATCATTGTCTCAGAAGGGGAGGAGAAGCAGAGGACGGAAGCAAAGCAGGCAAAAGTGATTTAAGATTTGAGGCTTCCATACACAGATATTTCATACCCCAAACAGGTAGATTATTAGTACAGGGGAGACAAAATGAATTCAGCCTTGAGAATATCTTGGATGCAAATTAATATGCAAATAGTCCACCCCTCACTCTCCGCCACTTTTGGGATGCTATTCTTCAGATAAAGTGCTACCACTCTTGATTCCCTTGTAAAGAGGAATAAACCAACAACAAATATTTACCCCTCATTCCAAACTGACACTCATTCCCTATGGTGTGAGTTTCTTGAACTAATACCAAATCCAATGTCAGAGGAAATGTACACTCATAGAAAAGACGGTCTAGAGATCAAAGAATAAAACATGGATACGGTAGAGGAAGTCACTGGGTAAATATCATTCACAGTCTCTTCACTGTATCGGTGAAGAGCAGTGGCTTTCCTTCTTGTGGGCTCTAGTTCTTCTCAGATGGGGTCCCATTGAAGGCAATTACAGGCCTGGTCTCTGCAAGATCATACACTCTGTCTAGTTATCGTCTGAATGTTTACATCTGGCAGGTTTAATTTGTATTTGCTTGTGACCTGCTCTGTCGTCTGTACCTTTATGCCCATGGTTGACCACATGAAGTAGAGTGGGGAAATGTAGCTCAGGCCTTTTTCGTGGGTCTACCTCATGATTACATTGATTCTGTATCTTGTCTTCTGGGCTTCCTGCCTATAATCTAGCAAGATCAAGATTTCCAAGTCTTGAAATGGAACAATGTCCACAAATCTAATAGCCTGGACCATGAGATCTCTCTTCTTGAAGTTCAGTAGAGTGGCATTCATTGTTTTAAGAGGGGCACCTGGAAACAGAAGAAGGACTACCAACCTGTGTGCCCTCTACACTGAGAAGAATTCAGTGATGCTTTGTGGTTTCTGAGTTTTTCAGGCTGTTCATCAATCAAAAGCATCATTATGTGCCCTTACCACTTTTCCAAGCATCCCCACAATATATGCGTTTTGCGAAGTGGCCACAGTTTGGGAGGCCACTCACACTTTTTCATTTTTATTTTGACTCGCTTGTTGATAATTTTGGAATTTAACACTGAAACACTGCTCTCCAGTGCCCAGCGTATTTGCTCTGACCCTTTAAACAAAATTACAATTAGCTTAAAACCCCATTTGGCATATTTGTTTTCACTATAAGGCCATTGTACATGGTGTAAATACTTCAAAGTTTGATTTACTATCAGAAAATCAACAGTAAAAACTGGCCCAACAGACTATAAAACAGACCTACAAAGAGACAAAAATACCCAAACACTAACCTGTTAGACCAACCTGTTGGCCACTACCTTATTGCCCTATGGGTCAGTCCTACCCTGCCAGGGCCGTTTCTTGGTGCCTCTGTCACACACACCCTCAGGCCAATTGTTGCAGGCACAGGGAGGCTTCAGGAGAGAGAGAATGAGATGGAAGGGGTGGGGAGAAAGCTTTGAGAGAGGGAGAAAAGACAGAGGAGAGAGTATGAGAGAGAATGGATGGATGGAAAGAGAGAAATAGCATGAGGAGGAGATGAAAATAGATGGGGGTGGTTTGAGCATTTTTTCCAGCGCTACTTTTGGTTTCTCAGTCCGGCCCTGCTGGTACCCTGCAGGCTGCAAGCTCTCATGTTTGCAGACAGTCCTGTAAAAATAAACTCTTTTACTGGACTAAGAAATCTCTTCTCAAAGCTAGATAACTCAGCCCTAAAATTACCTTATTGTCCATAAGGTAGGGTGCATGGTACCTAGATGTGGTACATGCCTAAATCAATGTTAGCATGTACCTATAGTGAGTAAATCACCAAAAGCTGTTTTTGCGGTATTGCGTTTAGCTGTTCCCATAGGAAATACTGGTAAATCAGATTAAATCGCAATCTCTGTATTATCTCTATTATCCAGTAAGAAACACCTGCAGAAAAAGTTCAAGAACTTTCCTGTTTTTAAAAATAAAATGTATTCGTAAATTCGGATTTTTTCTAACTAGTTAGAAGATAAAACTTTAAAAAAAAGTTATATTGGATTGCCTGAGCAACTGTAAACTAATTAGCCTTAGTCTGCAGCTGCTGGCCAGCCCTGCCCTGCCTGTAATGAGGTGTGACATTCCTTCAGGAGCCGCACAATAAAGTACTTTGATTGACAGGCTAACCAGAATGGGCAGGGAGGACTCATCTGAGCTCAGAAGTACATTGAGGGTGAGGGCTGCTGCCACTCCGCTTTGCAGAACAGTGTCAAATCCTGCATAATGAGTCTGTTTGAGGCACATGTGCAACTTTTGCAGGACTCAAACAGCCCAAGATCAAAACGTTTGTAGATCACTTTTCTGGTTACCAAAGGACACTACTGTGGGTTCAGGACCTTCATTAAACTGCATTTTAGTGGAATGACACTAGTAATTTCCTTAGTACACTTCCCTGTGCACCCCAGCTCTCAGAACTCAACTTTAGTGTGGCTGAAGACTTTAAACAGCTTGGATTTATCCTGACACATTACAGTTTAGGACTGTTTGGAGTAAGGCAAACTGGAATTACTGAAAATGTCGGAAGACTGGGGCCTGGGAATAGTTTTTCCACTTGTCAGAGAGGGACTGCAGTTGTTTCCCAACAACACAAGGTGGCAAACCCCACAAAGCTAGACCCTCAGCCAGCCTTCCTCAGATCACTCATGGACTTGTGAAAGGATACCAGGTTGAATAAACATGTTGCACTTGGCAGTTGTGACCATTGAGAAGGACTTCAGGAGGTTGGACTCCCTTCCACTTGAACTCCAAGGACATAAAGATCTCCATCATCATAAGGCTGATCCCTTGGGTGTCTCAGAGAACATAAAAAAGCTTAAGAAGACATGTAATTCCAACATAAATCATTTTCCATGATGGAAAGGTAAGCAGAACACCCTTAAACTTTGAGAGTTTTTGAAGAAGTGTTTTCCCCATTGGCCAAAAAGTAATACTCATAGAAAAAGAGAAAGGTACAGTTGTGCATAGTCGTTGTCTTTCCCCAAAACATAAACACAACTATTCCACGTGTGCTATTCCATATTAGGGAAATGCAAATGTCTAAAGATGTCACCTGGCTTTCTCACTGTCACCGAGTTGCTGCATTGTTAAAGCTCTCCAGATGTACCACTAGGAATGTTTGTTGAGACTCAACAGTGATACAAATACATCCTTGCCTAGGACTACATGTCTGGGTGTAAATCTACAACATTATTTATTAGTTGGGCCCATTGTTTTCAACTCCTGGCTTACATTGAGTGTTAGAGTCTATTAAATTAAATATCCCTCCTCTGTGAGGTAATTACCTGCAAAATGAAGCCTTCCATTGATAGTGAATTTAAAAACAATTATGGCTTTCATCTTGATGAACTTTTGCAGTATATTGATGCCAAGTGATTTTGTTTCTATAAAGCTAATTGTTTGTCAGTCACACAAAGCAATGGTGATGTAATTGGGGTACTCAGAGATTGAATGAATTGCATTTCTAGATCTCTGCTTGTTAGAAACCCATATATATATAATTTATGTTGGTATAATGGAAAATCAGCCCCTATGTTGATGATCACTGTTTTAAGGTACATAGTTTAGCAATATTATTTCCAGTTACATACAGATCACACCTGAGCTACTAACCTACTGAGTTTTAAATCAAATGTGAAATTGAAATGTAGTTAAGATCAAGACATTCAAAAGAGGTGTCCAACCTGTGATTATGACAAACATTGTGCCACCATCCTCTATAAGAGATTTTAGAAAAGTATTTCCAGTTAACTGTAATTTGCTGAAACGCGACTGCTAATAACAAATCAATAATTTTAAGATTAAGCGTAACATTTTCCCAACAGGATGAGAGACTACCTAAAAAAACATGAGTATATGAGAAAGAAAGTTTAGTTCCAAAAATTGAATTGATTTGGGACCATACTTGTTTCCAGAAATTATGTACAGTAGGACAAGCAAATAACATATGAAATAAATCTGCATTTGGAGAGGAGCATGTCCAACAAGCATCTGGTACAGTCCCAAATGTTTTGCTTAAATGGCTCGGTGTCAAAAAAAGTCTGTTATAAACCAAAAACAGGGTCTGCGTTATATCAGCTGCTCTGGACGACTTGCACATTTTAATCCATATTTTATTCCATAAGGACACTGGCCAAGATAATACAAAGTCCCGTTCCGACATCTCTTCTGTTTTGGATTTCTGCCTAACAGTACCAATACTATGTAGAAAACTATAAATGGTAGAAGCTTTGGGTGTAGTTTTTAACAAGGTGAGAAGTTGTGAAGCGGATGTAGGAATAGTGGAAGGAGTAGGTGTGGCAGACAACTGGGTGAATGTATCCAACATCGCCTTCCTAAGCAAAAGGTATTTGTGAATGAATGAGGCAGGTAAATTGAATGATTGAGTAAGGAGAAAGGCATAAAATCCGACTGTGAGAATAACTGATGTATCCAAATTAATCCTCTCTAACACCACGACTTCCAATAGAATGGTTTATTTCTAATAAGGAGGTTTTTGTTGTGCCAAATTGTAGAGTTAAGGAAGGAATCTATAGTGCTATGAGGAAAGGGGGAAGAAGATAGCAGGAGTTTAGATGTTAGTTTGATTATGGGAGTGGATAAAGCTTGTGGTTTACGTGAAAAAGAAAGGTATTCATCAAAAGAAAAGGGGGACAAAAAAAGACGTTCAATTGTGGGCCATAAAGGACAATCATCCTTGGGACCACGCAACCAAAGGGAGGCTTGACGTAAAAGGAATGCTTTCTGATACGCCGGAATAGCAGGGAAGTTGGTGATTAGGTCTGAGATCTTTTGTATACATTTATTCATGCAAAGTCATACCGTATCTGAAATTGAAGAAGTAACATGTAAACCTAGATAATTAATTTGATTAAGACTCCATGTGAAACCAGAGGCACTAAAATCTGATTTAAAAGTGTATTTTGTTAAGGGTAGGATTTTGCATTTGTCGTTATTCAATTTGTATCCAGAAATATTGGAGTACTCATGTACTTCTGCAAGGAAGGCAGGGATTGAATCACTTGGTTTAGACATGAAAAGCAAAATATCATCAGCGTATGCTGCAAGTTTGATGTGGGCATTCGAGGTTTGAAAACCGTGTATGTTGGGGTTCTGACGTAGTTCAGAGAGGAAGGGTTCCAAAGCCAAATTAAATAAAGAGGGGGATAGAGGGCAACCTTGACGCACACCTCTTCCTAAATCAAAAAATTGAGATACTAGACCATTGGCACAGACAGCCGCTCGAGGGTTAGAGTAAAGGAGAGAAATTAAAGATGTGAATTTAGGGCCAAAACCAAACCATTTGAGGGCATAAAACAAATAGTTCCATTTGACTCTGTCAAACTCCTTTTCAGCGTCCAATGCAATCACTACAAGGGCCTGTTTTAAATGTGAAGACTTGGATAAAACATTAAAAAGGAGTCTTGTATTATCAGTTATGATTCGCCCTTTAACAAATGCAGATTGCTCTTTGCCCAGTAAATCAGGTAAATAGGAGTCTAATCGTATAGCTAGTGCTTTGGAAAAAATGTTGTAGTCCATATTAACCAAGGATATAGGCCGATAATTTTTACGTTTAGAGTCTTTACCTTCTTTGGGTATAAGGCATATATGTGCTTCTGAGAAGGAACCCGAAGAACTACCTAATGTATTAAAAGAATCTATGAGGGAGTGCAATTTGGGTAATACAAGTTTAGAAAAATTAAGATAACATTTGACTGTAAAACCATCAGGTCCTGGTGCCTTGTCCTTTTTAAGGTGTTGGAGGGCTTTGGATAATTCTTGCTGTGTTAAGTCTAATTCCAGGGAAGAAAGGTCTGGAGGAGAATGTGGAGGCTTTTGGATATTAGAGAAAAAGTGCAGTAGGGAATGATCAGTAGGTTGTGTTTCAGAAGCATATAATGTTTTGTAAAAAAGAGAAAATTCATTCAAAATATCAGCATCCTTGCATTTTAAATCTGAATTTGTATCATAAATAGATTCAATATTTAGTTTATTCTGTCTAACTTTTAAGTAGTTGGCTAGAGTTTTCCCAGCTTTATTTTTACCCCCATAAAACTTTGCGCTAGATTTCAATAAATATTAAGAGGCATCTTCTGTGGATTTCTTGTTAAATTGCATCTTGGCATTAACGAGGGCTGTTAAACAGTCTTTCGAATGCGAGGTGTAGTAAGAGTGCTCCAGTCTCTTAATATCTTGAAGGAGATCCTTAGTCAATTTACGGGCATTTTTTCGTTTTTTTGCAACAAATCCAATGATAATCTCTAGCAGAGGGTTTGAAAGCATCCCAAAAAGTGGAAAACGGCATGGATTGAGTTTGATTCATCTCAAAGAACTCATCAAAAAAAGTAGTAAAAGAAGCAGTAAACTTTAGATCTAAAAGAAGAGCATTATTAAAACGCCATCTTCTAGGACCTGTAACTTTAGGTAAAATGTCAATGTTCATTGAGACAGGAGCATGATCTGACAATAAAATGGGACCAATCTCTGCATTAGTAAGAGTTTGCGCAATATTATGAGAGACAAATATATAATCAATCCTTGATTGAGAATGATGAGATGGTGAGTAAAAAGTAAATTCTCTAGTGGTCGGATTGCAAAGACGCCAGGCGTCAAGGAGTTTGATCTGTGTGATAGCTTGAACAAAGGACTTATGGGATTTGTAGGAACAAAGGTGACTTTAGAGTTCCTATCTATGAATGGATCAAAAGTCTGATTACAATCACCCGCTAGGATGAAGTTATCATCTATAGAATGAGTAATTTGCTTGGCCAACGTGGGCCAAAAGGAGGGTTTGCCACAAGTAGGGGCGGAAACATTTAAAAAAAAAGACTGGAACACCCTTTAGAGACAGCTTAACATTTAATCATCTACCGTTAGTATCCGATTCTTGAAATAGAAATGAGTACGAGAGGGATTTACGACTCAATATCATTACTCCGTTATGTTTGCCATCTCCTGGGGGAAAGAGAACTTCACCTACCCAACCTTTTTTTTGTTTTAATGATTCAGTATCTGAAAGGTGAGTTTCTTGCAGGAATGTGATATCAACATCTAATTTGGCTAGGTGAGACAGGACTCTTTGTCTCTTACTGGGGGAATTTAAACCCTTAACGTTCCAAGTAATACACTTTAATGACATAAGTTATTAGAAGTAAATTGATATAGAAATATTAAATAAAAACCCAATTCAATATAACAATGGTGAAAAATGTGAGGTAAGAAGAGGAGAGAAGTAGGAATAGTATCAATGGCACAATAAATAAAAGTGTGGAAATTAGATAATATAACAAAGTAAAAGAGACCATAGGAGAGTAGGAAGAGAACGACACCCAGAGAAAAAATAAGAGTGTTTAGGGGAGGGAGTAGGACAACATTTAAGGACAAAAATAGAAAGAAAATACAAAAAGAAAACATACCTACATAAGGAAAGGTCGTGGGGGAACACTATCAGGATAAACACGAGGAGGAGGGTGGAACCACATGAAGCAGACGACCCATCCAGGGTCAGCTAAACGGTGAACCAGGAAGACACCACGAAAGAAGGTACAAAATCTGTGGAGACAAGAAACAATGAAATTAGGAGAAGTTGCTTAAGAGGACGTAAAAGGGAATAACCAACGATGACAATAAACATGCGTACGGAAATTTTAAAACTTAGTAATACCAAAAAATATAACAAATATTTGAAAAACTGGATAAATCAATTCATGGAACATCAAACATTAAGAAAAGAGAACAAAACCTAGAGAAGCTCAATTGGAGAAAAATACAGTCTCAAGTATTAAATGAAGAAGGGCCTGAAGAATCCATAGCCGTTGTTTTACAAGAGTTTATGAAGCTTTGTAAGCGCAGAGGATCTTCGTACGCTGTTGTTCTGTTATTGTAGGTAACTTTGAAGAGGCAGGGATGGAAAAGGCCGTAACGAACCCCTATCGAACGTAAGTCAGCTCTCATATTTAGAAAAGCCTTATGTTGGTTCGCAGTGGCCTTGGCGTAGTCCGGTGCAAAGAACAGAGATGAGCCTGACCATGTGATCCTTGGAGAAGCTTTGACCGCAGATAGCACTTTCAGTAAGTCTGTATACCTCTTGGTCGTTGTGAAGCTGAAGCTTGAGATGAAACTCGGCCCAATCAATGTGCGCGTTGGATGTTGAGTATCGTACTTTCTGGCATATGTAATATTTGGGGAGGAATGATTTGAAAAAAGTGAAAGAGTCAGATCCTTCAAGGCCCTCCCCCAGGCCATAAATACGAAGATTGTTCCACCTATTGCGATTCTCAAGGTCTTCCACTTGACGTTGGAGCGATGAGACTTGTGAATGTAGTTGAGAGACGCTGACACAGGTTTCTATTAAGGAAGAAATACTTTGTTCCACTGAGGAGACCCTTGTTTCAAGTTGGGACCAGTTGTCCGTTAAAATTAGCAATTTGGTGTTGGTCTCTTCCATGAAGGGCCGGAGAGCTCTGATTTCCTCCAGCAATAGCTCCATAGAAACTGGTGAAGTTGGTTTAGGTGGCGAGGGGGATCCTTTTTTAGCCGTTTGGTGTTGGATTTCCCCAGGGGTACAGAAGAGGAATCCATTGTAATCTCCAGGCTCTGAGGAGAAGACGTTGAAAAATTCTCTAGTTTGGAGAATTCCGAGAATATCTTTGAATTCTTAATAAATATGTGCTTGGGTTTAATAGATGAGGAGTGTAATGCTTTTGTTCTGCCCATAAATCACATCCATAGCACTCCCTTCTGAACAAAAGTACATAAGGTAGAGCACTTTGAGATCAAAAATTATGCAAAATGATGTACCTCCCAGGAAAAGAGAGACAGCTCAACATCAAACAAACAAGGCTTCTAAGTGCAAGCAAAGAAGTATTTTTGTTAATAGAAACAGTATAAATGTTGAAGCGCAATAATGTCTCTTTCTAAGTGAGAATGCAAGGAGAGTTAGAGCTACACATTGTGGGAGCGTAATAATAAACACGCAGTGGTTGCACTACGTATAGCAGAAAATATGCAAAACAGGATGTGGCAAAAATTATGCACCGTTGCTAATTATGCTTCGTCATAAAAGGCAAGAGTTCCCCAATTCTGGGTGCACTGAGGGCACAGGCAAGGAAATACTGTAGCTACAACGTTGTGGCAATATTATGAAGAGACGCCTCAGCAATTCTCCAACAGGCACAAAATGGCTGCCCCCCACAGCGCACCATGGATACCTCAGCAGAAATCAAATGGGAAACACTTCTTTCACCAAAGCTCATCTCCAGCATGAGTAAGCATCAAAGTTTCATTCCTGGGCTCACTTGAGAAGCATGCGAGCAGTTATGGAAATTCAAAGCTTCCTTACCGCAATTTAATGAAGCGACGCGCGATCGCGTGAAAAAACAAAATGGCGGCCGCGGCAAAACGGAGCCACGATGAAACTCAGTCCTCCCAGACAACGCTTATGGAGCCGCCGACGCTATCAAAACGCTCCCGTGATCTTCATAATTCTACATTTGTCTCCTGCGGTGAGAAAAACTGCCTGGTGTCATGGAGTCTGCCGAGCACACCGGAGAGGCTACCCGTGCGCCGCCATACCTCTCGGGCGCCTAGCCATGCCCCCCAGGGCAGAATTTCTTGATTAGCATTTGCAAAACATCTTTCTATCTATCTATCCTTCCCTATACCCACATAGATATAAAATTCCATATATAATATAACGCAGCAAATTATTGCCTGCAAAGATTCATTATGAAGATAATATAGTTGTACATATTTGCATTGAAAATTGCATGTATATATTCTAAATGACGTACTTTAAATATTTGTATTTGCTTTAGTGTATATTTTACTTTTCATTGCAAGGTTACTTGTTCAACTTTATTCCAACATTTATCCTTTGTCAGTGTTATAAATAAAGAATTTAAGATTCCCTTTTAAGTGTGTCTTCTTTAGACTAAAGCCTCAGAATGACAGTCAATTTTGTGACGACATGAAGTGTAATGTGCTATTACAAACACTTAGCAGACAGCAACTGCAAAATTTCACGTCTACTTGCAATGCTAAATTAATGTCTTGTTTCTGTCCTTCTACTGGACAGAAAGAGTGGCAGTACTTGACAAATAAAAATATAATTCCCCCCATGTGATTAGAGTAAACTCCTAGCTTGGAAACAACTTTGATTTATTTTTTCAAACATAAAAAAACAACCATTTACTGTTGTGGATTGTCTTTGGAAAGCTAAAAAAGATACCCCTCTGACTATCATCAGATATTCTTTATTTTCACTGAAATTGCTTCAGCCATATTGGCAGAAGTGTTTTTGGTCAAAAAGAGCCACATGCCAGGTTGCAAAATTAAGAGTTGATGGGCAGCCTATGGCTGGAGTGGTGGACTCAGTACCTCAACCAACCCAATTGCTAGGTAGTCTGCCAGCCAAACTTCAAGTAAAACCATATTTCCAGGATATGAACCTGGGCTGTTTGCCCCCCACTTTCTCTGAATTATTTTTTACAAATGTAAAGAGAAAACGAAATAACTTCAAATCCAATTATAATGCTAGCCTCGCATGTCAAGACAAACATGTTTGATAGTTAGGATGCTAGGATACAATGAACATGCTACAGGCGTCTCTGCAAAACGGAGTAAGCTAAAATGAACGGCCATAGGGTATAGCTGTATATTTTGCCTTATATGTCTCTTAGGACCCCGTACATCATCCATTTTCTTATTCGCCTATTATGGCCTTAGGGCAAATAAGTCATTATTTGCTTGTTGTGATTGGTGTTTTTGTGTTTATTATCCTGCAACAATGTGCATGCAGTTGTACCTATTTTATAAATAGGCTTCTATGTCATATTTTCATGTATTCATTTGAATGGTTGATGTTTGGCAAAAGATACTGTCTCTTCAGGCTTCAACATGAGAATGTAAGTGAATTATTGCATTATTTCCTCCAAATGACATCATCGGTCACAAGGGTTATTTTTCTCAAGTTTTGTAGTTTGAATGGTATAAATTGTTTGCCTTTCAGAGAGAGAGTTAGAGAGAGAGAGAGAGAGAGAGAGAGAGAGAGACTTCAATCCATTCCTGAAAAACAGAGATCACCTCAGTTCCTTGTGTCCTTGTGGAACTACATCAAGAACATTGCCTTATAATAATCTTTCTACAGAAACATAATTCAGCTTTGTATCTGAAACAGGCCAGGGGCTGGAAATAAATGGAGTACAGCTATGCAAGCGTGTTGACTATATCAAAATATTGAATTACCATAATGTCAATACTTCGATGCTAATATTAAGCTTTTAGTGAATCTAAATCTACCATGTTTTGTATCATAATTGCATTTATATAGCGCTTACTACCCCTGATGATGCGTCAAAGTGCTTTTTCGGCGAATAGCACGCTACTCCAGAACCCATAAAGGATTAGTGTTGAATTAGTATAGTGAAATATGAAAGTAATTTGAGTGGTGGATAGGTTAGTCAGTTATTTGGATTCTGAAGGATAGCGGAGGGATAGAAGAGAGAGAAAGGTTTGCATTTATATAGCGCTTGTTACCCCTGATGGGGTGTCAAAGCGCTTTTTTTGGGCGAGTAGCACGCTACTCCAGACCCATAAAGGATTAGTGGTGAATTAGTATAGTGAAATGTGAAAGTAGTTTGAGTGGTTGATATTAGTCAGTTATTTGGAGTGAGAAGGATAGCAGAGGGATAGAAGAGGGAAAAAAGTTTAGCATTTAAATAGCGCTTGTTACCGCTAATGGGGTGTTGAAGCACTTTCTTGGCGAGTAACACGCTACTCCGGAACCCATAAGGATTAGTGGTGAATTAGTATAGTGAAATATGAAAGTAATTTGAGTGGTGGATATCAGTCAGTTATTTCGATTGAGAAAGATAGCAGAGGGATAGAAGAGGAAAAACAGGTTTGCATTAATGTAGCGCTTGTTACCCCTAATGGGGTGTTGAAGCACTTTCTTGGTGAGTAGCACTCTACTCCGGAACCCATAAGGATTAGTGGTGAATTCGTATAGTGAAATATGAAAGTAATTTGAGTGGTGGATATTAATCAGTTATTTGGATTGAGAAGGATAGCGGAGGGATAGAAGAGGGGAAAGGTTTACATTTATACAGCCCTTGTTACCCCTGATGGGGTGTTGAAGCGCTTTTGTCTTTTTTTTGGGCGAGTAGCATGCTACTCGGAAGCCATTAAAGGATTAGTGTTGAATTAGTATAGTGAAATATGAAAGTAATTTGAGTGGTGGATGTTATTCAGTTATTTGGATTGAGCAGGGTAGTAGAGGGATAGAAGAGGAACAAAGGTTTGCATATATATATATCTGCAAACCTTTGTCCCTCTTCTATCCCTCTGCTACCCTGCTCAATCCAAATAACTGAATAACATCCACCACTCAAATTACTTACCTTTGTCCCTCTTCTATCCCTCTGCTACCCTATTTATATATATATATATATATATATATATATATCGCAGTAAACCATTCTTCAAGCGATCCTCTTTGCCATGGATCAAGAAGGGGACGGACTCCACTTGATTTGTACCCAATTTGTTTTATTTTGGTTCGTGCGCTATGCCGCCATGACGCGTTTCGGGCTCAACAGCCCTTGATCACATGACGTGCCCCTTACATTTCTCCCATTTTTAAAGTGACAGTGCAGTGTTGATTGCCATAGACATAGACAAAATACAACCATGGTTTAAGCGTTTTTTACGCGCCAATTGTTATCAATTTGGATTGTTGTAACTGTAAAATACATAACATGAATTTCCTCTCATGACTCCAGATTTAAAAATATAGAGCTATTGGCTCACATATTGTAAAGTGCATTTATATTTGTATAAATACATAAATAGACTGCACATATAAAATCAGAGCAATATAAAAACATGTTAAAACCATATCATTGATACAAATTTGAGAGATCTCTAGCAGCATGGTTAAGTGTGACTGTGCAAAACGGCAAATAAGTGCAAAATTGTGCAACCCTGTGCAATATAACATTTGTGCAAATTCAAGTTTATAACCCAATAGGTAAACTTACATGACCATCTATAAAACTTTGTTTATGTAGATTGAATGAGAATCAGGAAAAGGGAAAATGAGGGAATAAGGAGGGGAAAAGGGGGGAGAGAGGAAACAAAAAGGAGCATCCTAACATATATGTCAATATATATTGTTTAAAAATTATTCTTTTTGCTGATATTGGAGAACCTTTGGAAAGGGAAGTCTATATCTAATGTTGCTTATTTAAGAGACTTTGCTTAATTTTTTATATATATAGACTTCCTAAAGCCACGTGTATAAGTCTTCCGTGGTGTTTAGCCCATGTGGGCTTTTGCTGTCCAGTTCTAGTATGTACTTTGTCTCCAATTTTCTCAGGAGAGACTCACGATCACCACCTCTTCTAAGAGGCGGAATACAATCGATTGCAAAATATGTAAGAAATTTTGTGTTGCTTTCATGGCAATCCCTAAAATGTCGGGCCACCGGATAGGATGAATCTACATTCGTAATTGCTCGTAAGTGTTGGAGAATTCTCTTGTGGACCTGCAACTTAGTGGATCCCACGTATTGCAGCCCACAAGAGCACTCCAACACATAAATAACAAATTCCGTTTTGCAAGTCATATTTTTCGTGATCGTGTAAGCTTTGTCCTCAAAGGGTATTGTGAATGAAGTTTTGTTGGTTGCATGCCTGCAAGCCTTACAAGTGGAGCACTTCAAGAAACCCCTACGTTTGGTCAACCAGTTAGTACCTGATTTTATTTCTGGACTGCTATTGACTAAAAAGTCACTGGTAGATGGTGCCCTTCTGAAAGTAATAGTTGGGTTAGATGGAATAATTTCACTAAGTTGCGTGTCTAGGTGTAATAAGTACCAATTATCTTTTATAATTTTACTGAGGCTGTCTTTCTGTTTGTTGTACGTTAAGATTAATCTTATTTCCTCTGTCTTATTAGTACATACATCTTGTGTGTTGGTTGTAGTTTTTTTGTTGTTTCTGGATAGTTTAAACAAAAGATCCTCACATTTCATAGACCTAGTTTCCTCTATGGCCTCATCAATAATTTTGATGCTGTAGCCCCTTTCTAAGAATCTGTTCTTGCTTTCTTGCTGGGCGGTTACTAAGTCATTGTTGTTGCTACAGATTCTTCGGATCCGTAACATCTCCCCGTAAGGAATACTATGGATAGTGTGTTTAGGGTGGAAACTAGAGGAATGCAAGGTCGTGTTTCCTGCTGTAGGTTTGCGGTAAAGTGTTGTGTGAAGCTGGTTATTAATAACGTATACACGCACATCTAGAAAGCACACCTCTGTTTTGTCAATGGTACTGGTAAAGTGCAAATTGAGATTGTTATCATTGATACCCTCTATGAAATTCAGAGCCTCCATTTCACTGCCACGCCAGATTATAAAAAGATCATCTATATAACGCATCCATTTTATCACATGGTTTGACATTGGTATTGCATGCTTGGTTTTTAAAATAGTCTCTTCCCAGAAGCCCATGTGGAGGCAAGCGTGGCTTGGTGAAAATCTAGCCCCCATGGCTACTCCTCTTAGTTGCTGGTATATTTGTTGATTAAACAAAAAGTAATTGTTGTTTAAACAAAATTGAATGAGACTGATCAACATTTTATTGTGTTGATGGAATTGGATCAGTCTGCTTGACAAAAAGTATTCTACCGCTCTCAACCCGTCTTTGTGATTGATTGAGGTGTAGAGGTTGGAGACGTCCAGTGTTATTAAAAGATAGTCCTCTTTCCACTGATAGTTGTATATTTGTTTCAAGAAATCAGATGTGTCCTGGACGTATGATGGTAGTCCTTTTACTAAGTCTTGTAGAAAGGAGTCTATATAGATTGAGACGTTTTCAAGCAAGCTCTGTTTGGCCGATATTATTGGCCGTCCTGGAGGGTGTTGAGTGTCTTTATGAATTTTCGGTATGAAATATATGACTGGCATTATGGGATGATCTTTCTTCATGAATTTATATTCATCTTGATTGAGGAGGCCGATGCTCTTCCAAGCCAATAGTTTAGAAAATAGTTCATTTTGTGCCTGTGTTGTTGCTTGTTTGTTGCTTAGCTTGTAGCATGACCGGTCGTTTAATTGAGACAATGCTTCTTGAGTGTATTGTTGCAGGGGCCAAAGTACCACGTTTCCCCCTTTATCTGAGTTGCGGATGACCACTTTGTCTTGTTCTTTGAGTTTTTTGATCAATTGGTGGTATTTTTGTTGTTGATAAGAATATTTCTTTTTTGTGCCCGCTGTTTTGTAGTTAAGTTTTTTGATTTCTGCAACCACTGTTTCGCTGAAAATATCAATGTTGTCTCTGGGCAAGATTGGCACGAACTTAGACTTGGGTTTGAAGTTGGTGTTAGGTCTCTGACTTGTATTGAGATGCTGTTGCGCCAAAATAGATTGAGATGAGAGTGATACCGCACTTGGAGATACATGTTGTTCTAACTCATGTAATGTCCCTAGAAGATTGACGTCGGATATTGCCAGCTGGATAGTTTCCCCCGATGAGTTCACTTTAGTAGGGTGTTCAGGTTCCCTGTTCAGTATTTGAGAGTGGAATCTGCGTAGCTTGAGCTTACGTATAAAGTGATAGACATCCGCTCTGGTTTGCGCATAGTCAAAATTTGTTTTAGGACAAAATGATAATCCTAACGCGAGAAGTTGTTGTTCCGCTTTATCTAAGTTGACATTGGCTAAATTGATGATGGTATTGGATGTCTGGGGTTGTGAATCATTTTTTAACGCCGCCAATTCCGTTTCTGTGTTCTGTTGTATCTCCCTTTGTTTTTTCCTTCGTCGTTTCCTTCTTTCATTTCTTTTGAAATTTCTTTCTTTGTTCCTGTCATTTGTTGATTTCTTGGGCACAGTGTTTGGCGCCGCTCGTCCCTTAAAAAATGAAGTTCGTCAACTAACGTATGTTTTTCCTTAGGAATAGTTGTGCCTCCCATTGCTCCTCTACTGGATTCAATGTCCGACTCGCTATCGATGGCTGAGCTGAGATCGGAGACCGGAGATAGATCTACTTGTGCATGGCTTGGTCCTGCTGTAACTGGAGGGATGGCGAGCTTGTTATTCTTTGACGAAGCTTTAATAGCGTCATATTTGCGTGCAAACGTGAAGATCTGACCACGCTCGTAGTCTTGTTTATCCCTCTGGAATTTAAAACTTTTTCTTTGTATGATGATGATGTCTTCTTCTTTTTTGAGTCTGGCCATCATTTCGTCTCGCCATTTGTTTCTCACTTCTACAGTTTCAAGTACAGCAATTTGTGCATTTAGTTGTTCTATTTCAGTTACCAATTCCAATCTGTCGATATGGGCGTATTTAATTAATACTTTCATTTAGTTCACTTGACGCCATTAAGTTGCTTTCAGCCCACTCTTTGAGCATGGCAGGATTAGGTTTTTCATAGCTAGGAGCCAAAAAAATCCGGAGCCCACGGGGGACTCTATTGACCTCTAGATAACTAGTGAGGGATTTGTGCTCCCACCATTTGGCTTGTTCAGCCTTCATTTTCTTCTCTAGTGTTTTGTACAGTTCTTTAAGATTGTTTTTACCTTTGTTGGACCCTTCATTTGTGGTTGCTTTTGGGGCTTGTGTGGACATGCTTTCTACAAAAATGCCCTCCGCAATTTCCTCTCTCCCTCTTAGCACGTCGGCAGACATGTTCATATATATATGTAGCGCTTGTTACCCCAATGGGATGTTGAAGTGCTTTTTCAGGCGAGTAGCACGCTGCTCCGGAACCCATAAAGGATTAGTGGTGAATTAGTATAGTGAAATATGAAATTTGAGAAGTGGACATGTTAGGCTGTTATTTCAATTGAATTGATAGTGGAGGGATAGAAGAGTGAAGGCTTTAGACTTTTTTTGGGGGAGGTCTTAGCAGTAGTGGGAGGGTTGAAATGAGTAAAAAGGGATGTGGAGGGGAAGAGTCAGAGGGAAGAGTTTAGAAAGGCTTGTTTTGGGGGATCAGTACAGTAAAAGAGGTGTCAGGTGGTGCAAGGAGGGGTAGAGTAGGGGAGAGTCTAGAAAGGGCTTTTTTGGGGATCATAGTAGTGGTATGGGGTTTGGTATGAATGAGAGAGTGGAGGTAGTGGATATATTGATAGAGGTATGGGGTGAGAAATAGGCTAGTGCATTGGAAAGAGTAGTATAAAGAGGTTTGTGATGAGTCAGAGAGTTGAGGTAGAACATATATTGAGAGAGGTATAGGGTGAAAATAGGGTTGTGCATTGGATATGCTGAATTAGAAGAAAGTAATACATATATAGATCCATAAGTACATGAAAAGTGTATAGATGCATAAAGGAAGTAAGAATATGTAGATTAAAGATATTGATAGAGGTATAAGGTGAGAAACAGGGTAGTGCATATAATAATGTATATTTTTTGGGGGGTGAGTAATAAATATATAGATACAAGTACATGGAAGGTATATAGATGCATAAAGGATGCAAGTATAAGTAGATTAAAGATGCATTCGAAAAACTCTGGCTTTGAAGTGTTGTACCTAAAATGGATTTAGTTTTTATTTATTTATTTTTTTTAAACATAATTATTCTACATGTTAATACAAAGCAATACACATATATAGGTACATATATATAGTACAAATAAATGCTTATATACAGAGGGATATGCTGTATATTTCTGTGTGTGTGTGGTGCTTATATGGGGAAGAGCCAATTCTTGAGTAGTTTTCTGAAGATAAGGTGGATCTTATGTTGGGGGTAAAGAGTTCCATATTTTGGCTGCTTGAACAGAGAAGGATGTGCCACCCATGTTTTTTTTTCTTGTATCTTGGGATTTTGATGCGAGGAGCCACTCTAGAGCGGAAGTTCCTATGATGAATATGTTTGGTGATTTTCTTCCTGATGAAGAGCGGTCCCATTCCATGTATGGCTTTGTGGGTGATACAAAGCAGCTTGAACGTGGATCTTCTGGCAACCGGTAACCAATGCAGGGCTTTCTAGGCAGGGGAGATGTGGTCTCGCGGTTGATATGCAATAGTAGTCTGGCCGCCGAGTTCTGAATCCGTAGCAGTCTTTTCATAGTTGTTAAAGGTGATTCGTGGTAGAGGCTATTGGCATAATCGAGTTTGGACAGAACAAGGGAGATGGTAGCTTGGACCTTGTGTGGGAATCCCAAATGGGGGAAGATTGTAATGTGTTGTTTATTGTCATAATTTTCATATTCAGCTCTTTATCACTCCCTACAATAAGTATTGCAGTATGATTTATGCAGATGATGTGCACTGGAATAAGCATATATCCTCACAGAAACTTGTAATATCTGCTGAAGTGAAGGCACTGAAAAGGTCTGACTATAGATTTGGCAATTATACTTTTGAGCAACTAAGTAAGGTGATCCAGGGCAAACTTATTCCACAGGCTCTTTAGGGGTCTGAGGTGTTAGCGATGGATGGGTGAGTGCCATGGGAGAGCCTAGAAGGGTGTATCTTGAAACTGCTCCTTGACCTTCCCAAAAGTGTGATGATCCAGGCTATAAGAAGGGAGTCAGGTACTGTTACCTGGAGAGTCCGGGCCTACAAGAGCCCTGCAATCTTACTTTTTGATCACAAACGGTGTTCAGGGTGAGATATTGTCAACCTTTTCTTTCAAGAGCTCTGTTACTCCCCTCCTTATATTTCAGGAGAGCATGGATCTTTCCGATATCTTAATAAAATCTAGGATAAGTCTTTGAGATATGAAATTTGCATTTAAGAATTGGCATTGATCCCGGATGGCGGTGGTAGTACTGCGGTCAGGGGATCAGAATATGCTGGTGATGCGGCTGCGGCACCGCCAGCATAATTTGAGTTTCCTGACTGCCAGCCTTACATTGTTGTTAGCACTGCCATGTAAAAGCTGGCAGTGGGGAAACAAATAGGGCACTACAGGGCCTCTTTTGCCATATGCAGGTAGGTGCATACAGGGGGGCACAAGTTGTGCCCACATGTGTGCAAGCATCCCCTTAGTTTCACCAAAGCATGGACTTTGCAGTCCATGCTGTGCTGGAACAAGCTGTGGCGGTCCCACAGTGGGGCAGTATTAAAGGCTCACTGAGGCTTTATGCTGCACCGCCACGAGACCACCACGCTGCCTATCGACCAGCCAAACAACGATTTGTTTTGTAATCTGGCGGGCGGGCAGCGTTCGGGTTTGTCAGTGCGGGAGTGGGCGGTGGTGAACTGCCGCACCACCAAACTCGTAATGAGGCCCTAAGTTTTGTTCCCCTCGGATAGTCTGGTGTTAATCATATAAGGAACTAGGGGGAAAGAGACTTTGGGATTTGAGAAAGCACGTCCCTGCACATTGCACTTTATAATGTTTTACCTGCCTAATCGAACTGTATGCCTTGGGTAATTAATTATATCTCAAATGCTCTTAATAGGTATATGATACTGTTATGACCTTTGATTTTTAATGTGAAGAGATCCTAAATTTTATACTGTTTGTTTTTAATTTCAGGCTGATGATAAGTATCAATCGATTAATTGGAATTAAGTGGCATGAATAGATTTTATGATGTTTCAATTATGCATGTTAAATGACACCTGTTTAATATTTCTTTAAGAATGCATTTCTTAGAAATAAAGGATGTTGACTGACTGACGCTCTCTACTGTTGCTTTGATTTATGAGACGCTCCTGTTGCATTTATTCTGCTCTAAAATGGCTGAAATAGAGTATTAAAAATAATAGTGTGGATTCGTGTGGGCGTTCACATGGGACAAAAGGTTGCCAGAACTCACAACAGTCTATCTAAATGCTTGACAGTCTCTGACTTGCTGTCATGTGCCCAACATGTATTGGCTCCTGGCAAGTTTGAGAGAGATGTGTGGGCGATGCCTTGTTTGTTCCTCCCACTGAGACTGGCATGTTTGCACATACCTGCTCTTGCCTGAAGGTCAAGAATGATCTATTCAGTCCTTGTTCATAAGACATGGTGAAAATGTATCCAAACAATTAACATATTTCCTGCAAGAATGACACATACTGCACAACCAAATTGTGTTTGTTTGCATGCATAATCAAGAGTTCTGTATTGCATCCTTATGAGTGTAAGTAATCATAGATGGAATTTCTTTTTTCAGGTTATTTTAGGCTGCAGTATTTTACACAGAAAGTAGAACATGCGATAATACAAAGTAGGCAGCTGCGGCCCGTGCAGGTAAGAGCAGCGGGGCTGGGTTGTGGGGGGATTCGACAAACGATCACAAGCGGAAATTAAATAAATAATTAATTTTCCCTCGTCGCCTTATGTCGAAATCCACTTCCACCTGGCCCCACGCCCCACCATTCTTACCTGCACGGGCCGCGGCTGAAAGTAAGTACCGTGCACTCACAATTATTCTAAACATACTTCTGGTGAAAATTTTAGACCATACTGTGCAGTAGTTTTACACACAAAAAAACCCTTTAGAGTAAGACTTGATTGCTTATGAAGTACAATGATAGCCTTTGGCAGGTAAAACAGACACATTTAGCCACATTGAACAATCTTTGTTGGACCTAATGCCTGCCAGATGTAACATGCCCAACATATCTCAACCCGATTAAATTTATGAAGTTTGTGGGAATTCGTAAATTCGAGACAAATAACTCTTACATTTCAAATGAGTGATATTCCAACACTCACCGTAGAGTTGACAGGGATGTACTTTGTATCCCATATTGTGATATTTTGTAACTTTTTTTTAATAATCCCCTTTCTGAAACTATGGCTTGAGTTAGATTTGGGTGGCAACTTTACATTTTGCGTTAACTTGTGAGCAGGAGAAATGATTTATCCACGTGGCAATAGCGATGAGATCTTTAGGCTGTCTCTTCTCAAGGTTCTGAAAGGAGAAAGCGGTTCTAGCATAGAAAAAAAGTTTTATAATTCGAAAAATTCCAGTCTTAGTGTAACTGTGACTTCTTTCACAATTTCCAATTAATCTTGGCTACCACAAGACTAGCACATTTTATACAACCATATGTTGAACCATGATGTTTGTAGGATAATTGTGCCTTCTCTTTATCACTAGAAGAAGCTTCTGCCTTTTCATCTATCAATGTAAAATCTTGTGCACCTCTCTGTCCTCCCCCAATTTCAGAATGGTGCGGCCTGTGCAGGTAAGAGTTGTTGGGCGGGGGCGGGGGGGGGGGGGGGCAGGGTGAGGGGGGGAAGTCGACAGACGACGATGAGGGAAACTTAAATAAAAAAAACACTTACCTAGCATTCGCCGCATCGCCGGCATTGCTGCGAGGGCACGGTGTGTTTTTAGTTTTTTTTTTTATTTAATAATACCTCGTCATCGTCTGTCGACTCCCCCCACCCTGCCCCACCACTCTTACATGCACGGGCCACGCCTGCTTTTAGGAGAGTAACTCAATGTTGTACTTGTGCTGTCCTGATAGATTGCATTCTCTGACTGCAGCTATTTCTGTCTGAGATTATTTTTATTTTCTATCTTTTAGACATGCACACTTTGCTCCAAGGAGCAATTTCGCGATTTACTAGGGGCAGCCATTATATTAAGCTTCCCATGACCTGTGTATTTGTCCAGTGTTCTGAAGTCCTGTGTCCAGATACAGATGTGTGCCGGAAGCAGAAGTTGCATTAGCTGGATAGGGGTTCATGGAGCAGGGCTAAATGGTAATGAAGAACAGAGAAAAACATGCTTTTACTGTTTGGGAACTATTATCTGACTTTGTAGGAGCTCTACCACATATCTCATCAAGACTCAGGACTAATTAACAGTCCAGTTCCCTGCAAGGGGAACCAAAGAGAATGTGAAAAGAGAGAGTTTTTCAAGGGGGTCCTTACAGCATGAATGCAGAGACGTGTGTAAACACTTGACAGTGCGCTCTGGGCCATATTTATTTAAGGGTTGTGTGCATTCTGCAGCACACATAGAAAGAGGAAAATACCTTAGGGGATTGTTTCGGTGCAGTAAGGTGCCCCATCCAGGCACAAAAACAAGTTTGCCTACATTGAAGGCTCCCTACGGTGCAAGGGTGCATGTGTTGGGGCGGTAGTCAGCACATTGTGCGCCAGCGCTGGGAAAAGACAAGAATGCACAGTATCATGTTAAATACAGCACATTCTTGCCTTGTTCCCTCTCATGCAGTGCAGCACAGCAAGGTGGCTGGCTGCGCTGTGTGACTTTTTAATACATGTGCCTTTCGTACTCATGAACATAGGAATGTAATATGATCCAAAAAATGCAAGAGTTCGCCCACTGTTAATAGGAAGTAAAAAGACATAAAAGATGAGAAAACCCTGATTTTCTTCTAAAGCACAATCCTCAATCCTATTCACCTAAAATCTCATGAATCATCATTCAATCTTGCGCAGCTCGAGTTCTATTCCCTTCTCTCTTTTACCCATTCCATCTAATTTACCCACATTCTTTTCCCAAGAAAACTAGCTGCACTGACTGAGCTGCACAGGTGTCTTATGCTCTGCGAATGGAAATGCAGACTTATTTCTGTGTTGTTGTTTTAGCTAAAAAGCCTTTACAAAATCCAGACAAAAGGACTGGGGATGATTCCAGAAAGAAAGTTCCTAAAGGCACATCACAGAAAACTTGCGCTGGCACAAAAAACAGTGCAAATCCATTCAAACTGTTTTCGATACTTGTGTAATAGTGAACAGAGAAAATAGCATTTCCTCGAGGGCAAACATGAGACAAACTGATTTTACGATATATGTGCGTCATTTACGAAAGAAAAATGGAAGAGATTAGCCCTTCCCCACTTTTAAAATGTTAAAAATAGGTAAATGTTTAAGACAAAAATTAGTTGGTTCAGTTTCTTATAAATGTAATGGAAAGAGCAGTGCAAAATCGATTATTTTCTGTCTTTAAATAAGGCTGATCGTCGATAAGAATTTCTTCGATTAACTCTGTATGGCACATGAAAAATGACTCACTGGGTAAAACGTTTTTCACATATGTTTGGCAATCGTTCCACAATTATATTTCTTATTTTTAGGCTGGTTCGAGAAATCTTTCTGCAATATGGACTTTGGAAAAATTAATTTGCCCCCACTCCATGTGACCCCAGCGCAGCGAAACCTTGCAATATAGTTTTTGCTCCGGTGAAAAAAGATTCTGCAACGTGTCACAAGAGAGAAAACGCACTCGGACAGCACCGCAGGGCCTGCGGACTCAATAACACAATAGGTGTCTAAATCAGAGAAAATGGGAAGTCAGCTTGAGAAAGAAGATGAGGAGAAAATGGCAGGGAGCACTGGAATTTTAAGACAAAAGAGCCCTGCGATGGGAGTTTGATGCCTGCGGCTGGTCTGCGCTTCCTCTAATAGTCTCATCTTGCCACAAACTTTATTCTTCAAAGCCTCGTCTGATTTGTCCTCAGAGAAAATATAAAACCAATGTGCTGAGCTGGAAGAAAGAGAGACATAAAAAAAAAGAGATTGCTCCACTTTAGGACGTAAGAAGGAAGCCGTTCCTGCAGGAGGCCCCGGAGACCGACAATATGTTCTGATCAATTTAAAGGGACCCACCAGACGCAGTCTTAATGGAAGATGATAAATCCAGAACTATTAGTGGGAAGAGACCGCTGGAATCATAAGCCTGAGATGGAAGCACATTGTTACGGCACAAAAGAAACATATGTCATTAGATGGAATAGAGAGAAAAACAAGAATCATCCAAAAGTTCCAATTACTTGCTGTGTGAACGTGGCGTCTTCTCAGGGGAGCTTGGCCCTTCCTGCAGCAGCATGTGCAATGACGCTGTTGTGATGCAGTATTGATTGACGAACGCTAAAGTTGGAAAACTTTTGGGCTACTAAGTTTTGGAGCAATGCAGAGCAACAACGAAATTTGCAGTGCTGCGTTGCAGTCAGCAGCGACTCCTCTGCTATGGCGGAGGAGCATTTACCCCCGCCCGCAGATGTAGTCCAAAAATAAAATGATTATCATTGTATTTTTACACACATGAAATAGAGAGACAGCAATATTTGAACAGTGTAAACAAAGAAAGAATCATGGGCCTTCAATCCTGAAGTCGAATCTTTCTTTATTTTTTCAAATCATGCAAGTGCAGCCAACGCGTTTCGCCCACAAAAAAGGCTTCATCAGGACTGCAAAGTTAACACAATTACAGGTCTCAATTTTGACTTCTTTTTTTATCAGTACATGCAAAAACTCTTTTCATTTATTTAGCGAAATTCATTAAAACAGTGTTAGTAACAAATGTGAGTTGAGTATTGTTACATGCAAATACTAAGAACACATACCAGAACTCCATCTCAACATGTCAAGAAGGGAGATTGTGAACCTAAAACGAAAAAGACCCAAGTACCAAAGCAAAAAAGTGCACACAGGCATAGTGGATTTCATAATCAAGACATCGTTTGGACAAAGGCAAAGTGTGTGGCACCGCAAATGTGATCAAGAGATTCAAACATTGTGACACCCAAGGTGGAGCACGCACAGAAAGGAATATTTAAAAAAACAAAACGATCGAGCCAAAGTTGGCTGCGAGCCCTAAAAATACAGGTGTTACCCAAACTAAGTGAACGGTCCGTGCATGCAAAACAGCTATTATGCAGTGTCTTACAACCAGAATCAGAAGTATGGGACTCACACCTAAATGGTACCTGAGAGTCTATTGAGCTGTACCTCTACGTGTAACAAGGTCATTCAAACACGATCCTAGAGGCAACATTTTATCATTACCTCCCAAAAACGAATTAATCTCAGGTCAAACACCATACTTTTTATGGAAATTAAGAGGTCTCTACCTTTATATTCGAATTTCCACACCTCATGTCCCAGTGCAGGGATAAGTAAATGCGTTACTTGTTTTGTAGCAAAATCCAAAGGCGTAGGCAAGTGTGCCGAGTCAAATTGCCTCCGTGAAACCTCTATGATAGGGTTGCGTGTAAGAAAACAGGCTAAGAAATAAAGCAAAAGTGTCCATCAAAAGGCAGCACTCACACAGTTAGAAACACTTATAAACAGTACTTACATTAATCGTTGTCATTTACCTAGGCTCGCCAAAGCAATACAGGCTCTCTCAAACCAGAGTCTTGAGCGCTGGGCAAATACAAAAATCATTGTATTTTGTGTCTGTCCGAGTCTTGTAGGCTGGGCCGCAGCACTGCAGCAGGGGGAGGGGGAGTGTTGGGCACTGCTGTCAGTGCACATGACGGTTTGGCTGGCCGTCTTAGGACAGCCAAACTATCATGAGCACCGAATTCTCTTCAATTCAGCTGCCTTGCTGGGTGGAGAGACCAGCAGACATGGGCTCCCAGCTCCTGATGGAACACAAAACCAGTGCACTCTGCCAAAACCCGACGCTGTTCTCATGGTGAGAGCAGCGTCAGGATTGGCCGCAGGGGAGTCTGGGAGCCTGTCCACAGAGGAGCAGAAGAGCGGCGAGGAGAAGAGCACCGAGCGTCAAATGTTTTTCTTTGTTTGTATTTTTTTTCTTTGTTTGGTTCTTACTGCCCCTCGCGCTGCCTCACCATTTTTATCAGACACCAGCCACTACTGGTTGCAGTAAATAGTGAAACGAAAGCAGCACCATATCTACGAGGATACGGGGATGTTTTTCTCTCCAATCAGCAAAAAGTGATGGAATGCCAGCAAATAGTCTAACCACTTGCCGTCGCTCAGGGTAGTATTCCAAACCATTGTTTTTCGCCCACTCTGTCACGGTAGAAAAAGGCCCACCTTATGCAGATCAGTACTGACTCTGCTCATCCTGGAACCAGTCCATCCCATAGTGTCAATGTTGGCCTACTCCATAAGCAAACCCAGACAGGTGTTGGCCTTTTTAGGCCTTGTCAGTGATGCCGTACACGGTGGGAGTTGGCTGCACAGTCTGGCGTCTGGCCTAGCTGCTCACCACCTGCCATGGGCAGCCAGCCACACTTTTAGCAGCATGAAATTTGGCAGACCTTTGGCATGTTCATTTTTCTCTTGGTATGCCAAGATTTAAGCGGACCAATCAATCAACAGCAAATTCAAAGGAGTGACAATCGCTTTCATATGCAAATAACTTTGGGGGTTTATCACAGATCTAGAAGAATTTGGCAGTCTTGTATCATATTTAGCCTACTCTTGTTATACTGAGTATCATTCAAATCGAGGAGGGGCATAGGTAAACAAGGGAGTCAAAAATTTATTCATTTTCAAATAAGTTAGGTGCTGGTTAATGAATAGGCATCCATCATCAGTCATAGTGTGCAGAGCATGTAACATTTCAATGTCAACCATATTCAAATTACTTTCTCTTTTTCTGCTACTCACAGTTTCTTGTCTTTGTAGTTTCGTATTAAACCACTTTTTCAATTTCAATTTTCTAGAAAATAGGAACAGATCAATTCTTGTTTGTGCATAGTTCATATTGAATGAAGGGCAAAAGGACAAGCCAAGGGAAAGAGTCTCAATTTCATCCTTAGAAAGAGACAGCTGGGAAAGGTTTATGACAGTCATATTTACTGTTTCCTTCCCCTTGCTTCCATTCCCACTGGAGGTTGGCTGCGTTTATTCCTCCTCTTTTTGGCTTGTTGATTCCTCCTAACATTGAAATGTTACATGCTCTGAACACAATGACTGATGATGGAATGGATGTGGATACTTCAACACCTGATTGGGGGGCATGGGGTGAAGACCTAGGAGGCAATCTGGGAAATCTGTTCAAGCCGAAATCAGTGTTTCTGCCTAACATACAGTGCGAGGCCATAGATGTGTTTGAGAAGGGAGTCTTGCAGGATTTACATAAAATGTGATATAAAAAGATACTGTGTAATAAGAAAAATCTTACAGCTGAACAAATTACCTCCATTGACAATCTGGAAGCAGATATAAGTATTGTAATCAGACAATCGGATAAAGGGGGTAACGTGGTTGTCTTAGACAAACAAAAATATCTGGCAGAGGGTCTAAGACAACTGAATGACAGTAACTGTTATTGCAAGACTAATATGGCTGAGGTATTGAAATCAAATGTCATGTATAGAGAGACACTTGTTGAATGGAGAGAAAGAGGGTGGATGGAATGGGAGGAATTCAATTATCTGTATTGTGCACATCCTAAAGTACCCATTCTTTACTTACTCCCCAAATTGCATAAAGATACCTGCAATCCTGCAGGTCGACCCATAGTCTCCTCTATAGGAGCATTATTGGAGAATACATCTAGATTTATCGACTACTATTTAAGACCGTATGTAGTGACTTTACCTTCCTACCTTAGAGACACTACCCACTTCTTAACTGTAATTGATAGAATACATTGAGAGAGAAATTACATCTTGGTTTCCCTTGATGTCAGTAGTCTGTATATGAGTTTCCAATATGACCTCGGACTACAGGCTATTCGACATTTCTTCAAAACAAGATCTATTTCACCATTCGCAGATGATTATAACGATGATTGAGATTTGTCTTAAAAACAGTTTTATCATCTTTGATGACACCGTGTACAAGCAGTCACAGGGCACAGCCATGGGAACCTGCTTCGCTCCCAGCTATGCAAATTTATTCATGGGCTGGTGGGAGGAGCAGGTTGTCACTAACCCTGGGCGTAGTTCGCGAAGTAGCACTTCGCGAAGCTACGCAAAGTGCAGTTCGCACTACGCGAGCTACACGTAGCACTTCGCGAACTGCGTAGTACCTTGTTCGCACTGTGCCAGATGTCGTTTTCAATGATTGCACAGTGCGGACAAGCAACTGGCACTGTGCAATCATTGAAAATGGCATCTTGCACAGTGCGAGCTAAAATTTTCTGCTGCTCGAGTAGATTTTTACTCGAGCGGCAGCTTTCTCAACGCGAACTGGTAGTTTCTCATCGCGAGCGGTCGTGAGCATACGCAACCACTCGCAATGAGAAACCTGACCTCCCCGCGTTGAGAATCTCGCCGGGATGTTTATTTTCCATGCTCGTGATCGCCAACTTGATTTTGCTGATCGCGAACAAGGAAAAAGTCTCGCCGGGATGTCATTTTGCTTGCTCGCGGTCGCCAACTTGACGTTGAGGACCGCGAGCAAGCGAAAAATGACTGCAGCACTACGCTACGCGTGTTCGCACTGTGCTACGTGCAGTTCGCGTAGTGCGAAGTAGCGCGAACTTCGCAAACTACGCGAGCGTAGCGTAGTGCTTTGCCCAGGCTTAGTTGTCACTGAAATGGCGGATTTCAACAACGTAGCCCTGTGGCTGCGTTACATTGATGATATCTTCTTTATATGGTGCGGTGATGAGGAATCAGTGAGAACTTTTATTGACAAATTGAATAGGAATAGACTTAACTTACAGTTTACAGAACACATCTGTAAGAATTCAATGGAATTTCTTGATGTGTTTTTAGAAGTTAAGGACAATCAGTTAACAACTAAACTGTTTCACAAGAAAACAGCAGGGAATAGCATTCTCAGTGCAAGCAGTAGTCATCCACGTAAGTTGGTGTACAGTATCCATTATGGAAAGTTACTGCGCGCCAAAAGGAACTGCAGCACTGACGAGGCTTACAAATGGGAGGAAACAATCATGTGCCAGAGATTTAAAGACAGAGGGTACAGTAAGAAGATCATCAAGGAAGCAATCTCCAGAGTAGAGATGAAATCTAGAAATTAACTGTTATATCCCAAAAAGAAAGAAGAAGGTAATGAGTGCATCAGGTTTATCACCACATTCTCAGTGCAGGTGAATGAGGTACGCAGAATATTTAAGAAGCATTGGCATGTATTACTTACTGATGATCACCTCAAAAAGAATTTGGGCAGTAACCCACAGATCACCTTTAGAAAAGGGCGATCGTTAAGGGATGTATTCAGTCATAATCATATAACAGAACGGGATGTAAACATATCCATGGGCACACCCGGTTTCAGATGCTGCCGAAAATGTAAAGCATGTAGGAATAGTATTGATTGGAACCAACTGGCAGTACCTAACTCTAAGAGGGAGTTTGTGATAAAAAAAAAATTGACATGCAATACAACATACTGTGTTTATGTCTTGATATGTCCATGTAACAAGTGGTACATTGGAAGCACGAAACACAAGGCTAAAAAAAGAGTATTGGAGCATTTTCGTGCAATACGAAGTAACAACAGTCAATACCCTAAAGCTCGCCATTTTTATGAGAAACACATGCAGGACAATACACTAGTCCGCATGGTGGTGATTGATGCTGTAAATCTGGGTGTAAAGGGCGGCAACAGGGAATTGTCGCTAAGAAAAGCGGAGTCTCGATACATTATTGATTTGGAAAGTCTGGCCCCTAAGGGGTTGAATTTAAGTGAAGAATTGGCAATTCATTTGCACAATTAATTGAATGTAAAGGTCTGCATATGTGTCTATTTCATGATTTTAATTTTGTTTTATTACAGGCACTTCTTTTACAACTGGTGGAATTTCTGTAGCTTAATGAAGAAACATTGGATTAATGGATAATATCATGAAATTATGGACATTTTTCCATGAATGATTTGTTGTATATATGCACATAAATATCTTGTGTAAAATATGATTACCCCACTTGGGCTTAATTGATGGTAGACCTTAGATGCATATAGGCTCAGGATACTTCAAGTAGGCGATGACATTCGCTTAAAAGTTTTGAATATTATATCTTTATGTATTATGTTGAAATATATCAATTCAGGCATAAAGAGGTAGAGCCTATAATACAGCTTGTAACAACTATGGTCATCCGTCTTAGCCAATCAACGTATTATATGCATTGCGCATTGGAATAGACGGGATATGTTTTATCATATTATTACCCATTCCGAACTTTTAGGCACTTATAAATTTATATTTGAATTGATTTTGTGCAGTACATAATAATATTATCACATAATAATGATGCAATGCGGTTATCAGTTTCGCATAACTTAGAACGATTTTAATGTGCTATGAACCATCTATGTGGTAAATTTTGAATTTATATTGCCCAATGGGAATCAAAGCATGATTTATATTGATTTATTGAGCTCTATTTGATGTTTAGTAAGTTACGAGATATTCCAAAATGCCCGCGACAGTTGCGATTATTTACTTTCTGTTTGCAAGAGAAGTCCTTTTTCTATAATTCACAAGGTGGTGTATTTAAACATGGTGGATTGTTTATTATACGTGCGTGATCAATCCATAAAGGTGAAACGCGTCGTCCTGACTTGCCGAATAAATTATCTACATGCAAACTGGGTGTCCGAGTGTTTCCTATGAATATGGGGACTTCAGGAGTTTACATAAGGAGCTCCGGTGTCCTAACACGGATCGTCCGCGACAGCCCAAGATTTCGTACCGGAGATTGTGGATCGAATATATATATATATATATATATATAGGTTTTCCAACAGGAAAGAATCCGGGAACTCCCAAATAATATCCAGCGGCACACCAAAGGTCATACACAATAAGGAATTTTATTGTGTCACAAAAACAGAACAACGCGTTTCGGTGAAGCCTTTGTCACTAAAGTATTGAGTAAGAAAGAACATTGCAATATGAATTGTATATATATCAATACACGTGTTAGCCTACTAACGTGCGGGATCAATTGTATTCTGGGTTATACCCCAGGACATAATTGGCACATGAATTTGCCTTCTGGTATAATTGGCATTTAACATTTATATTAATTATTGAAGGTTAAGTGAATTGACTTTTATTAATTGTATATGATATTGGACACTTGCCAATGAATCTGTGTAAAGGGACTTTAAAGCATTGATCCCAGTATTGAACCACAATAGCGGCATGCAAAAAATAATATGTTTTAATCTGTTTAAACTTGGGGTGAAATTATACCTGTGCAAAATGTTATGAAGTTTGACTCATTGCCAATTTTCACTCAATGAATTGCCATGTGATATTGGGCATTTGCCGATTAACAAGTACGAGCATTGACTGTTATATTATGGTATATCACCTCTAATTGTCATTATAACGAAAAAAATTTGATGATGAATTGAAAAATACTTTCTGCTCAAATCACGTGTTCATGAGCTGCTTTTGTTTCTAAATCCACGACTATTTCTTGAAACCACAGTACAATTTAATTTAATTATTTAATGTATATAGGTTGCATGATGTTGGCGCTATTATAGGCACAAAGTGTATGAAATTTACCAATTACTATTTTTTGCAATGTTTCTTTACTTTCTATGAACACTGACCTGTATTTCTATGGAAAGTTGAGCGCAGATCATCGACTTGACAAAGCCTTCGCCGAAACGCATTGTTCTGTTTTGTGCCACAATAAAATTCCTTATTGTGTATGTCCTTTGGTGTGCCGCTGGATATTATTTGGGAGTTCCCGGATTCTTTCCTGTTGGAAAACATGATTAGTGGAGTTACTGGCACCGACGCCAATAGGAGGGAGAGCAGTGTCTCACAACGATCTTTCTGAGCATATATATATATATATTTTTTTTTTTCTTTTGCAGATTATATAGTGCGAACTCGACCCGAAGGTATTGGAGCGCTTTACATGAGCACCAGTTACGTTACACAAGGATGCATTCATTTTTTTTTTTTTTGGTAGGCACGGGGAGTGATGAAGTGATTTGCCCAGAATCACAGGCTGTGGAGTCGAACCCGAGGCTCGAACCTTGGTTTCCCAGCTCCAAAGTTGGCAGTCTAGCTGTGAGACCACACCCTCTCCCTATATCATGAACTGATGTGAAATCTGGAAAAACCTTACACTATGGAGTTTGATACAGGTCAGTCAACAGGGGCCACAGTTATTGGGGGTTGAGGGTGCAAAAAAATGTTCACGTGCCAATGTATTGTTAACCTACCCCTGACGGCAAGTGCCGATGCACACAGGTATTCAAATATGCATGGTATGGGTTGACTGTAGTCTAGCCAGGTTTTTTTAGTCATAGTTTCCGTTTTAACAGGTTTGTTGTCAAAATTTTGGTACAGCGGACTCAACAGGCACAATAGGAGCTTAAAGCTTCTTTGTCAAATGGGTAATTTTGCTTTTAAATGTAAGTCGATGGAAGTTTGCAAAGCTGTGTTCAAGCACTGTCCGCACATTAAAGGTCCTTTTCATGCTTACTGAAGCATTACTGTAATGATTTACTCAAAACCAAGCAATGTCTTCCCTGAGTGAAGTTTTAATTCCATGTTTGATATTGTTTTGCTTTCTCGCCCTAAGTGCGCTGGGTATACCCAGATGTGAGTCCCAGGCTCACTGTGCCACTGGATTCAAGCTATTCTGGCTGATGAGGGGTGAAACCCTGAAACCGCTCCTAGGATGCTTGTTCCTGGTCCAGGGATGGCCGGGCCTGGCAGCTCGGATTGGACTGTTCCCATGGAGAACAGGGTCAAGACTGATTTGCATATGGCTTGGTCTAAACTGGAATGGCATGGAGTGCAAAAAAAGGATGGATTTAACCCAGATCTGTAACTGGGAGAGAATTTTTGATTGATTCAGTGTTCCGTCCATCATCTGTTTTTTTTGCATTTAATAAAAGGACATCATCTGTGACATTGCTATCATTGGTGCAGCAGGTTCAGTGGCACTGGGGTCCATAAACCCTCATAATTGCTGTATATGTACCTCCAAAAGCTAACAAAAATGCAATTTTACTTGCTTGGACCAGGGCCTATGCCATCTTTGCTACACTACTAGACACCATGCAATTGAAAGTATCATGGTTCACCAGAGTTTCCGCATGACCAGCATTTTAATGTCTGGGTGAAACAAAAAGTAGAAAAATCTCTTGAATGGTAGTCATTTTTACCCATATCACCTATTCAGTACATACTTTAAACAGTAAATGTAATATAAAATTACTTTATAAAGTGCTCCTCAGCTGCCCTAATGACCCCTGACTGATAATTAAACAAAGACAGAAAGTCCATGATCAAAGTGAACATGGATAAAACCCTAGGCTACACATTATTGATTGAGCAAGGTCTCCAAAACAGCCTGAAAGACTCCCTCACCTAAATGTAATAAGCACTTCCACTGTTCACCTGCTGCCTCGATGCCCTGTTGCACTTTTAAAACTAGTGCGCTCAGGGTAATGTTTTCAACAGGAGCGAGCAACTTGCTGGCTTTCCTCCATCACACATCCTGGTGACAAAAGGAAGAAGGAACATTTCCATTCTCTCCTGTCCCTCCCCATGACCATCAGTGGCCAATAGGAGGCATGAGGGACTAGGTGAAAAGTAAGAGGGCTAATAAGCCCCACCCTCCTCGAATATGTTTATCCTCTTTTGCTGCCTCTAACTTCATTCCAAATGCCTGAATAGGAGCTGTTTATTTGAAGAATGTAAGCATGTGTCTTGAAGGGCTGTGTTTGCCTTTTTATTGTATTTGTGCCACATGATAGATCAGAGCCGGGGGTCGCAAGACCTGTGCCAAGGGTGCAAACAGAATGCTAGAGGTCGAAGTAGCGACCCCTGGCGATCCCTAAGTGACGTCCATGAATTGCAGGCCTCAGACAAGGCTTAAACTGCAACTTTAGTGGGTGGCACAATGAGTGCTGCTAGTCCACTAGCAGCATGTTACTTAACAGGCCCTGGATACATTTAGTCCCATATGCTAGGGACTTATAAGTAAATTAAATGTGCAAATCAGAGGTAAATCAAGTGTATGCTGTTGTAGGGAGGGATGAATGCACATTACCACTCGTTAGGAGGGAGACTGTGCACAGAGTCCTAATGTCAACAAAAACGAGATCAGTAACATAAGGCAAAACATAAGGGAAGACCTTGCAAAAAGGGCCAGGCCCAATGACACACACAATCACATATATATATTCACTGGAAAAAACAAACAAAGGTTAAAACAACTTTATAGTTCAGTCAAATGTTCAGTAACAACATTGCACTTTAAACTTGTGTCCTAAGGTAACTATAACTGTGCCCCCCTCCGCTCCAGCAGAAAGCTAATCCTGCACTGTGCCCAGCCTTTGTCATGCATGGCACAGGGTTGGCCTTCGTGCCCAGGGCACCCAATACCCCGAGGCCAAAACAAATATTATGGGGAGGGGGCATGCAGCTCCCTTCCCTAAAGCTTCATTGACCCCGGGGACACAATCCCCAGGGCTAAATTCAATTTAAAAGTGTGAGGGGGCCATGGTGCCCCATCCCGAGCCCTATTATGCAACGGGTGCCTCCTTCCCTGGTCCTGGATTGGACAAAAAGAGGATGGCGGCCACAGTGCCCACCTCCCTCAGCCTTCATAGGTCCCGGGAACTCCATCCCCTATGGCCGGAATGCATTAAAACGAGGAGGCTGCAGTGTCCCCCTCCTCGAGTCATATTAGACTACAGGTCCCCCATCCCCAGGGCCAAAATCAATAAAAAAAAGAGGAGCAACCACGCAGCGCCCCTTTCTGTGACATAAGGCCCCTTGGACCTCATCACCCGGGGCCTGCCTTAAATATGGGTAGGTGCCCTTGTGCCCAACCGACCCACCAATCACCAGGTTGGGGGCTGTAGAAGTAGTCACAGGGCCTCAGTGGCTCCAGCCAGTTCCCATAGCAGTAAGATGGTAACAGTTCCTTAAGAATAGAGTAAGAGAGATTCAGACAGCCAATAAGGCCTTAGAAGAATGTGCAGTGTCTCCAAGAGGGTTAGAGTGTGCCGAGAAAGAGTGAAGGTACTCCTATGTGGATCTGGAAGTGCCCTCACACACCCAAACAGGTGTATAGCATCATCATCGGGCTGGTGCTCCTCGTGGGGGTGGCGCTGCAGTCCCTCACGGGCCCGTTTTACGGGGCTCTTTGTCGGAGATCTTCAAGGAGTTTGCCGCATTTGTGCATGGGGGTGTGTGGGGCTAAATAGAAGTGGTGTAGTGAGTGAGGTCTAAAAAGAGCCCAAGGACACTTACAATTTATTAAGGGTGTCCTAGGGGTCTGGATAAAAATATGTCACGGGGATGGAGAGGCAATCTCAGTTGCCTGTGTGAGAGGGGAAAAAGAACAAATACAATCCCTCTTCTCTCACCCGTGTAGTGGATAGAGTGAGTGTGTCAAGGGGTCGACATGTTTCGCGCCATAAATAGTCCCTAGTGGATCTGGGGGCGCTTCATCAGGACCAAAGGTAAAGTATGTCAAATGGGAGTCGGGAAAGAGACACCCTATAAACCCATGAGTCCTAAATGTAGGAAATATTGTTGCAAAGATAGATAAGAGACACGTCGTATTAGCGTGTCCCTTGTTACGGCCTATAGAGGAGACAAAAAAACACATAGGGGGAGGGGTGGGAGAAAAGGAGAAGAGAACACAATCCAAGGCCGTTAATAACAGTCTCAAGTCATGTGGATAATAAATCTCTGCAAGCTGGTGTGTCGGAAAGTGCCCCGGTGGGGAACCTAACTAGACACATGCATACATGTGGGTGGAGAGGAGCAAGAGTGTCCCTGGAATGCTTTAGACTCAAATAAGTGGCCCATGAGTAGGGCTAGACTAGGTGGTAAGAATGCTCACTAAAAAGTAACACCGTGGGTCTATGGTGTATCAAGTGTGCAAACGGGGGTGGTGTCCAAATATCGTTATTCATAAGTGTGACCATAAGTGATATGCTGTGCTCCTTTCTTGCAACAAGTACTATGAGGGTAAGTATGACGTAAAACACAACATCGCTATGCCTACCCTCCCTAGTTCTAGGTCAGGCCTCGTCAGCTTCGCCAAATATCAGTGAAGGCAGCTGTGAAAAAAACAGCAAGGCTATGACAATTCTACTGCTCGGGATTGGGACGGCCCGAAAAACGGGACCAGTGCCGTTAATAGTACAGTATGACAAAAAAGAAATGGCATGGCTCTGATATTAAAGCCGCTCAGGATAGGCTATGATATTTATTGGCCGCTCGGTGTAGAGACGGCTAGTAAACGGGACCGGTGTCAGTAATGGTACAGAAATATGCTTAAGATACCAAGAGCAAATACAAAGAGCAGTAACGGTGCCTAAGCAGCTCGAGATCGAGGCGGTTAGAAGAAGTGGACCGGTGCCGGTCATAGTGCAATATGACAAATATTGTCATTCTAGTGTAGAGAAAGTACTCACTGCGTGCTCTTCATCTGTGCTCCGGAACACCTACCCGGTAGCATCGGCTGCTGGACGGCAACTCGGGGCAGCGGTGTCCAAAATATACACGTCCTACGTGATTGGAGCAGGGGAGTGCACGTGACATGTGTTGGAACGTAGTGACGATGTTGTCGTCTGGGGTTCTGTTGGGGCGGCCATTTTGGAACGGGATCAGATAGTGGGATTCCGACGGCAACTCGGGGCAGCGGTGTCCTAATATATACGCCCTACGGGATGGAGCAGGGGAGTGCACGTGACATGTGTCGGAAAGTATTGACGATATTGTCGTCTGGTGTTCTTAAGGGGCAGCCATCATGGAACGGGATCAGATAGTGAGATTCCCAATGTAACTGAGATGGCAATATGGGGACAACACGAAATATCAAGGTCCTATGTGTTAGCCTGTACTGGAGCCAGACACCGGGGAGGAGGTGGGACAGTGTAAACTGACCATAGAGTGGTAAGGATATCTCTCAAATATGTCTATTTAGGAGACACAGAGATCTGTTGACTAAGATGAAGGCTAGAGACACGTGGGTCAATGTCTCCTGATAGCCTTGTAAGGATTTTAGTCTCAGTAGTGGAGTAGTACACAGAAGGGGATGGCGGAATGAAACCGTTATGGGAGAAGGCAACATATTTAGTTGTATATATTGTATGGTTGTAGTAGTTTCAGGGAACATACTGTGTCATGTATGTAGTGACTAAGACAGCTAATGTGTGATGCTCCCACTTAATGGTTCATCTAGTGAGATCAACCCAGGGTATGTTATCGTTGAGACCACCACTGTCACTTTTAAGTCTGAAGACCCATCGTTGTTCACGTTCAAACAAAGTAGTTATGGACCATTGAGGGTCGGATTCTATAATGGTCCACTTTAGGCTGTCTGGGGGATGATTTTTCTCCAGAAAGTGAGCCTGTAGTCTTGTTGCTGAGCGCTTGCAACGGATCGTACTTTTATGTTCTCCTATGCGTATCTTTATTGGTCGCGCTGTCATACCTATGTAATATGAACCACAGGGACACGTAATCAAGTATACGCAGTTCTTGGTATTGCAATTGGTGTGGCGATTCTGATGCCATGGTCTCGAAAGTCCAAGTTCCAGTTCTTTGGTTGCCGTCGTCTGAGGACAGGCTGTACATGTACCGCATGGGTAGTGGCCCAACACGGGGGGCAGTGTCCAGAGGGTTGATTGCGGATTGATTTTTTAATTATTTTTTGGACGTGTATGTACCAAAATGTCCCTCAGATTTTCAGTCCTTTTGAATGCGAACAGTGGTATCGGTCCTGGTGATACATTGCCTGTTTCTAATATCTTCTAGTGTTTTTTGACAATTTTTTGAATTTTGTTGGAGTAGGAGGTGAATGATGTCACACAGGTTAGTTTGTCAGTTTCCTTCTTCTCTTTTACTTCAAGTAGGGCTTCTCTGTGGTTGTTTCTTGCCCTCTTACGAGCCTGTCTTATGATGTTCGATGGGTAATTTCTTCTGATCAGGTTGGTGGATAGGGTTTCGGCTTCTTTTTCGAAATCTATTCTGGTGTTGCAATTTCTCCGTAGACGGAGGAACTGGCCTACAGGTAGGTTCTCCCTGAGTGCTTTAGGATGGTGACTTGAAAATAGAAGCAAGCTGTTCCTATCTGTAGGTTTTTTGTAATTGGTAGTTTTAAGAGTGCCCTCTTCCAGTGATATCAGAAGATCCAGGAAAGGGATGGAATCTGATGACAATGATCCAACAAATTTCAGGAAGGGGTTGATCGTGTTGATCCATGTGAAGAAAGAGCGACAGGCATCCTCATCCCCTTTCCAAAAGATGATGATATCATCAATATACCGGCGCCATAAAAGGATGTTGCCGGTAAACGGGTTGGTGTCTGTGAGGATATGTTCTTCCTCGAACCTGGCCATGTAAAGACACGCCAGGCTCGGCGCAAATGTGCTGCCCATACAAGTGCCTTGCACTTGGTGATCGATCTTGTTTTTAAATGCAAAGAAGTTTTCTTTCAATGCAAGTGAGGCACAATCACAGATGAAACTGATTGGTGTGGAGGATGGCCAGGGGTTACGTTGGCGTAGGGCACTTTCCAACACCGTCAAGGTAGCATCTTGCGGAATATTGGTATAAAGTGCCTCTACATCTAGGGTGACAAGCAGTGTGATCGATTCTGGTTCCTCAAATTGTTCTATTAAATTGAGTACTTCTGTGGTGTCCCTTAGATACGTTGGAGTCTCAGTGACCAAAGGCCGTAAGAAAACATCACAAAATATGCTCAGAGGTTCGAGTAGTGAGTTGATGCCTGACACTCTATGTGGTAAATTTTGAATTTATATTGCCCAATGGGAATCAAAGCATGATTTATATTGATTTATTGAGCTCTATTTGATGTTTAGTAAGTTACGAGATATTCCAAAATGCCCGCGACAGTTGCGATTATTTACTTTCTGTTTGCAAGAGAAGTCCTTTTTCTATAATTCACAAGGTGGTGTATTTAAACATGGTGGATTGTTTATTATACGTGCGTGATCAATCCATAAAGGTGAAACGCGTCGTCCTGACTTGGCGAATAAATTATCTACATGCAAACTGGGTGTCCGAGTGTTTCCTATGAATATGGGGACGTCAGGAGTTTACATAAGGAGCTCCGGTGTCCTAACACGGATCGTCCGCGACAGCCCAAGATTTCGTACCGGAGATTGTGGATCGAATATATATATATATATATATATATATATATAGGTTTTCCAACAGGAAAGAATCCGGGAACTCCCAAATAATATCCAGCGGCACACCAAAGGTCATACACAATAAGGAATTTTATTGTGTCACAAAAACAGAACAACGCATTTCGGTGAAGCCTTTGTCACTAAAGTATTGAGTAAGAAAGAACATTGCAATATGAATTGTATATATATCAATACACGTGTTAGCCTACTAACGTGCGGGATCAATTGTATTCTGGGTTATACCCCAGGACATAATTGGCACATGATTTTGCCTTCTGGTATAATTGGCATTTAACATTTATATTAATTATTGAAGGTTAAGTGAATTGACTTTTATTAATTGTATATGATATTGGACACTTGCCAATGAATCTGTGTAAAGGGACTTTAAAGCATTGATCCCAGTATTGAACCACAATAGCGGCATGCAAAAAATATTATGTTTTAATCTGTTTAAACTTGGGGTGAAATTATACCTGTGCAAAATGTTATGAAGTTTGACTCATTGCCAATTTTCACTCAATGAATTGCCATGTGATATTGGGCATTTGCCGATTAACAAGTACGAGCATTGACTGTTATATTATGGTATATCACCTCTAATTGTCATTATAACGAAAAAATTTTGATGATGAATTGAAAAATACTTTCTGCTCAAATCACGTGTTCATGAGCTGCTTTTGTTTCTAAATCCACGACTATTTCTTGAAACCACAGTACAATTTAATTTAATTATTTAATGTATATAGGTTGCATGATGTTGGCGCTATTATAGGCACAAAGTGTATGAAATTTACCAATTACTATTTTTTGCAATGTTTCTTTACTTTCTATGAACACTGACCTGTATTTCTATGGAAAGTTGAGCGCAGATCATCGACTTGACAAAGCCTTCGCCGAAACGCATTGTTCTGTTTTGTGCCACAATAAAATTCCTTATTGTGTATGTCCTTTGGTGTGCCGCTGGATATTATTTGGGAGTTCCCGGATTCTTTCCTGTTGGAAAACATGATTAGTGGAGTTACTGGCACCGACGCCAATAGGAGGGAGAGAAGTGTCTCACAACGATCTTTCTGAGCATATATATATATATATATTTTTTTTTTTCTTTTGCAGATTATATAGTGCGAACTCGACCCGAAGGTATTGGAGCGCTTTACATGAGCACCAGTTACGTTACACAAGGATGCATTCATTTTTTTTTTTTTTGGTAGGCACGGGGAGTGATGAAGTGATTTGCCCAGAATCACAGGCTGTGGAGTCGAACCCGAGGCTCGAACCTTGGTTTCCCAGCTCCAAAGTTGGCAGTCTAGCTGTGAGACCACACCCTCTCCCTATATCATGAACTGATGTGAAATCTGGAAAAACCTTACACTATGGAGTTTGATACAGGTCAGTCAACAGGGGCCACAGTTATTGGGGGTTGAGGGTGCAAAAAAATGTTCACGTGCCAATGTATTGTTAACCTACCCCTGACGGCAAGTGCCGATGCACACAGGTATTCAAATATGCATGGTATGGGTTGACTGTAGTCTAGCCAGGTTTTTTTAGTCATATTTTCCGTTTTAACAGGTTTGTTGTCAAAATTTTGGTACAGCGGACTCAACAGGCACAATAGGAGCTTAAAGCTTCTTTGTCAAATGGGTAATTTTGCGTTTAAATGTAAGTCGATGGAAGTTTGCAAAGCTGTGTTCAAGCACTGTCCGCACATTAAAGGTCCTTTTCATGCTTACTGAAGCATTACTGTAATGATTTACTCAAAACCAAGCAATGTCTTCCCTGAGTGAAGTTTTAATTCCATGTTTGATATTGTTTTGCTTTCTCGCCCTAAGTGCGCTGGGTATACCCAGATGTGAGTCCCAGGCTCACTGTGCCACTGGATTCAAGCTATTCTGGCTGATGAGGGGTGAAACCCTGAAACCGCTCCTAGGATGCTTGTTCCTGGTCCAGGGATGGCCGGGCCTGGCAGCTCGGATTGGACTGTTCCCATGGAGAACAGGGTCAAGACTGATTTGCATATGGCTTGGTCTAAACTGGAATGGCATGGAGTGCAAAAAAAGGATGGATTTAACCCAGATCTGTAACTGGGAGAGAATTTTTGATTGATTCAGTGTTCCGTCCATCATCTGTTTTTTTTGCATTTAATAAAAGGACATCATCTGTGACATTGCTATCATTGGTGCAGCAGGTTCAGTGGCACTGGGGTCCATAAACCCTCATAATTGCTGTATATGTACCTCCAAAAGCTAACAAAAATGCAATTTTACTTGCTTGGACCAGGGCCTATGCCATCTTTGCTACACTACTAGACACCATGCAATTGAAAGTATCATGGTTCACCAGAGTTTCCGCATGACCAGCATTTTAATGTCTGGGTGAAACAAAAAGTAGAAAAATCTCTTGAATGGTAGTCATTTTTACCCATATCACCTATTCAGTACATACTTTAAACAGTAAATGTAATATAAAATTACTTTATAAAGTGCTCCTCAGCTGCCCTAATGACCCCTGACTGATAATTAAACAAAGACAGAAAGTCCATGATCAAAGTGAACATGGATAAAACCCTAGGCTACACATTATTGATTGAGCAAGGTCTCCAAAACAGCCTGAAAGACTCCCTCACCTAAATGTAATAAGCACTTCCACTGTTCACCTGCTGCCTCGATGCCCTGTTGCACTTTTAAAACTAGTGCGCTCAGGGTAATGTATTCAACAGGAGCGAGCAACTTGCTGGCTTTCCTCCATCGCACATCCTGGTGACAAAAGGAAGAAGGAACATTTCCATTCTCTCCTGCCCCTCCCCATGACCATCAGTGGCCAATAGGAGGCATGAGGGACTAGGTGAAAAGTAAGAGGGCTAATAAGCCCCACCCTCCTCGAATATGTTTATCCTCTTTTGCTGCCTCTAACTTCATTCCAAATGCCTGAATAGGAGCTGTTTATTTGAAGAATGTAAGCATGTGTCTTGAAGGGCTGTGTTTGCCTTTTTATTGTATTTGTGCCACATGATAGATCAGAGCCGGGGGTCGCAAGACCTGTGCCAAGGGTGCAAACAGAATGCTAGAGGTCGAAGTAGCGACCCCTGGCGATCCCTAAGTGACGTCCATGAATTGCAGGCCTCAGACAAGGCTTAAACTGCAACTTTAGTGGGTGGCACAATGAGTGCTGCTGGTCCACTAGCAGCATGTTACTTAATAGGCCCTGGATACATTTAGTCCCATATGCTAGGGACTTATAAGTAAATTAAATGTGCAAATCAGAGGTAAATCAAGTGTATGCTGTTGTAGGGAGGGATGAATGCACATTACCACTCGTTAGGAGGGAGACTGTGCACAGAGTCCTAATGTCAACAAAAACGAGATCAGTAACATAAGGCAAAACATAAGGGAAGACCTTGCAAAAAGGGCCAGGCCCAATGACACACACAATCACATATATATATTCACTGGAAAAAACAAACAAAGGTTAAAACAACTTTATAGTTCAGTCAAATGTTCAGTAACAACATTGCACTTTAAACTTGTGTCCTAAGGTAACTATAACTGTGCCCCCCTCCGCTCCAGCAGAAAGCTAATCCTGCACTGTGCCCAGCCTTTGTCATGCATGGCACAGGGTTGGCCTTCGTGCCCAGGGCACCCAATACCTCGAGGCCAAAACAAATATTATGGGGAGGGGGCATGCAGCTCCCTTCCCTAAAGCTTCATTGACCCCGGGGACACAATCCCCAGGGCTAAATTCAATTTAAAAGTGTGAGGGGGCCATGGTGCCCCATCCCGAGCCCTATTATGCAACGGGTGCCTCCTTCCCTGGTCCTGGATTGGACAAAAAGAGGATGGCGGCCACAGTGCCCACCTCCCTCAGCCTTCATAGGTCCCGGGAACTCCATCCCCTATGGCCGGAATGCATTAAAACGAGGAGGCTGCAGTGTCCCCCTCCTCGAGTCATATTAGACTACAGGTCCCCCATCCCCAGGGCCAAAATCAATAAAAAAAAGAGGAGCAACCACGCAGCGCCCCTCTCTGTGACATAAGGCCCCTTGGACCTCATCACCCGGGGCCTGCCTTAAATATGGGTAGGTGCCCTTGTGCCCAACCGACCCACCAATCACCAGGTTGGGGGCTGTAGAAGTAGTCACAGGGCCTCAGTGGCTCCAGCCAGTTCCCCACATAGTGCAGGAGGCTGCATTGCTCCATCCCGGAGGGAGCACCTGTTTTCTGCTTGTTCCCTCCAGGTGGGAGCAATTTGTGTTCTGTTCCACAACAGAGCAGAAGTCTGCTCCCAGCCGGCCAGAGCACGTTTAAATGTACCGCCAGGTGGGAGAAGACTTGCCTTCCCAGCCCGCACTTTTTGCAGTCAGGAAAGGCATGTTTTCTCCCACTTGGCAGGAAATTTAAAAATTTCAAGAGAACTCATCCCCTGGAAGTGAGTGCTCTGATTGGCAGCCAGCAATATGAGAAATTATTGCTGGCAAGTTTTACAAGTTTCGGGGACTTAGTCCCCTGTGCTGAAATAAAAAATTAATAAATATATGAAAAAATTCATGCAAGACTTTACTGAGATTGCGGGTAAAGAAATGGCAGGCTGCCATTTTATAATAATAATAATAATAATAATAAATATATGGGGCAGCGGTCATCAGTAAGGCCTCCCTTACCTAGCTGATTTAGGGTCCCGGGGACACCATCCCACTGTGGTAAATTTAATTAAGGGAAGGGGGTGCATATCCCCCCTCCCAAAGCCATTTTTGGCCCCAGTGGCCCTATTCCCTGGGGCACATAGCATTAATTAAGGGGGGAAGGGCATACAGCCTCCCTCCCCCAGCCTAAGCAAGCCTTCTGGGGACCCCATTCCTTGGGGCCGAAATCAAAATGAAAAGGAAGCCTTCAATGGCCATGTGGACCCCATTCCCCAGGCTAGCTTGATTACTGTTTCCCGGGGAGCCCAGCCTGGAACACAGTAGTTGTTTCCAAGCAGGGCCGGACTGGCCGTAGTGGGCACCGGGCATTTCCCCGGTGGGCTGCCAGGGTGGGGGACGTTTTTGGGCCCCTAGGAGACGTTTTTGTTACCAGGGCCAGTTTTGCAGCATAGCTGCAATAACGGCCCCTGTAACAAAACCCGCCGAAACCGGTCCTGGCAAACAGCTCACCACACACCCTCATCCTCCAGAGGCTAGCCGAGCAGTTTGCAAGGGCTGGTTTCTGTTTCCAGTCCGGCCCTGTTTCCAAGCCTGCACCAACATTGGCAGGGAAACGTGTGTTTGCTCCCATCTGGCGAGAGCATTTCTAAGTCTCCCGCCGACCGGTGTGATAAAAGGAACAGTTTTTTTTAACAAATGAATCCTTCGAAATTAACTGAAAAAAACAAAGGTTAAAGTAACGTTATCATTAGCTTATAGTTAGGTGAATATGTAAGTAATAACATTAACGTTTTGAACAACAATAAAAAAAAAAAACGCAGCTCTAACTATATCTTGTGCAACCCACTATGCACTGCTTATGCCTCATGTATGACAGCACTCATGACATGTTCTATGACATAAATTATGACATCACTAATAACATCTCAAATGACATCATTGGTGACGTCACTGGTGACTTTCATCCAAGCTTCGTTTTCCCACATATTGCTGTATAAATCACTATGGCATTAGAGATCTGACAGTAAGTACAAAATAACTCTGGAGAAGATCAGGCATCTTACTACCAACACAGAAAGAACTCCCTTAGGTGTTAAAACCAAGCATTATGCGCAGCATTGTCCCTATAACATACACGTTACAGGTAGCCTAGTTTACATTAACAATCAACCACAGATTTATGGAAAAGCTTGATTGAGTACGGTGTTCAATCTTTATATAATTGTTGAGAGAAAGCTAAAATAGTGAATGCCAATTCCAAAACAAATGCCCTACTACGGATAGCTTTTATCTCTAGCATTCCCCTGATACACACCAAAACTACATTAAGAAATTAAGTTTATATCGTTGGAGAATTGAGTACTGTAAACAGTGAGGCGTAGGCTTTTGATGGATTCCCAGGTTTAGGAAATCTCTTAAATCTGGGAATGTGTCAAGTGGCATGGGTGTTATTTGGGAACACCCACTGTAACACCTATGGCTCGCCTCCCTATCGCAGGGTTGCCTCAGTCCATATCTACAAGGACAAGAAAAGCAATGCAGGGTGGCTTTATGTGGCCTTGTAGATATGGCCCTGCATTGCTCACGCCAGGCTATCACTAAAAGGGAAGTTCCGTCAGCTCAGGGGCCTTGCAAATGAGGCCCACTGTTTCCAAACATTTAAACTCTCATGAGAAATACACCACACGGTATACAAAATAATCTACCAAGAACAATGAAAATTCTATGCAAGAGTTATCAAATAAGACACTACTTGCTAAAAATAACCAAGATCCGAAGATTGTAAAGATCATACTACCAGCACCCTTCATACTGTTGTGAAAAATTTACAGATAACCCATCTTCTGAAGCAAAACAAGCATCCGTACATAGGTTAGTACCTGGTGCACACACTATTATATCTTAAATTATCGTGCTGACATGATTTTCTCTAATAATAGACTTCTTACGAAAGTTAGTATCACCACATAGATTTTTTCTCCTGATGGAAACGTTTTCTGCAGAACAAAAAAGTTTTGTGGAGCATTATGAGTACAAGTCAACTGTCACTTGAACAGAGATTTGCTCTTGAGCACAAACATTTTAACATGTTCAATACCTCTACACAGCTATGGTGCATTAGGAGCACATGTATTTTATGAACCCTTACACCCATTAGCTGGACCCAATCTGTACACTGGGCCGTGCAGCCCCTCTTCCTGAGCCGTTATGGCCCCGGGGCCCACATCCCCCAGGGCCATATATTCAAATAGAGTAGAGGGGTCAGAGTGGCCCCTTCCCCAAGCCATGCTAGGGCCTAGCGACCTTTCACCCAGGGACAAACCTTTTAACAATGGGGAGGGGCCGTGTGTAGCCCCCCTCCGTGAAATGATTTTTACCCCGAGGACCCCATCCCCCCGGGGCCAGTTGTAATTTTTATGGGAAGGGGGGCACGTAGCCAACTCTCCCCGGGCCAATTTTGGGCCTGGGACCCACACCACCAGGATCCAGTGCACCTTTTAAGGGAAGGGGGCAGGCAGGGCCCCCAGGCTGATTTGGCCCCATGCGATCTCATTCCCCAGGGCCTGGCAGCTTTTTTAGGGGAGGGGGCATGTAGGTGCATGAGGGAAGCACAAGCGAGCTCGACCCACAAGACGATATAGTGGTCAATCTGAGTAGCCGTATTCTGAACAAGGATGAACAGGCTCTCCTTAGTAAAGGTTTGGGCTTCGTTCCAACCTACAATGGTGATACTTTTCAGATCAGACAGGAATTGGCGCAGTTCTTCCGTAAAATCCTCCTTGAATTCTTTTTTGGAGACAAGCCTATAGAGAACACTAATGTGATTGAGACTAATGCGGGCCTTAGAAATAAATCTACGTTTAATCCTCTCTCTAATCAGATTCCACCTCAGGTTCTGACTTTTGAGAGGGCAGTAACAACTCAAGTTTCCAAAATTTGCACTAGCAAAACCAGACAGTACCAGAACCTCAGCAACAAAGAACGCTTTGCCATGCAATCTCGAGCTACAGACAGCACAATTACCATCAAACCAGCCGATAAGGGTGGGGCCATTGTGGTAATGGATACCTCTTCCTATCTTAGACAATTGGAGAATACCCAATTCTACAAACCTGTGCGTGAGGATCCCACCAAGAGATTGGAATTAGAGATTAAGACTCTAGTTGAAGAAGCAGTATCCAATGGCTGGATTACGGGACATTAAGCTGGGTTTCTCACTAAGAGTCACCCGGTTACCCCTTATTTTTATGCACTACCCAAGGTGCATAAGGTTCAGAGACCTCCAAAGGGACGTCCAATTATATCTGGCCTAGGGTCTCTGCTTGAACCCTTATCCACTTTTGTGGATCATTTTTCACATCCTCTAGTTTTGGACATGCCTACCTATTTAAAAGATACCAAGGATGTCTTGAATTTGATTGAACCTATTGGAATCAATGTGGACAGTGATTTCCTCGTCTCTTTTAATGTGGAATCACTGTATACATGTATTCCCCAAGATGAAACTTCATCTAAAATTTAAGTTTTGTTGCTGGAGAATTTCCCTGATTCCATCACTCCAGTTTCTTTCATTATGAATTGTGCTTGGATTGCAATGAAAGAAAACTTTTTTAAATTTGAGGAACAATTGTTTTTACAAGTGTCCGGTACTTCTATGGGCAGTGTGTTCGCCCCAAGCTTGGTGAACCTCTATGTACATAGTTTTGAACAAGAACTCATCTTTAGTACTCTAAATCCATACAGACACCATATATGTTGTTGGAAACGTTATATTGATGACGTTTTGGTGATATGGACATGTTCAGTTTCTTCCATCAATGACTTCAAGGCCTGGTTAAATGCCCAGAATGTATTCCTTAGGTTCACATGTGAGTTCAGCAAAGTGTGCTTACCTTTTCTTGATGTCTTGATTTTTCCGGCAGATGGTGGCTTGAATACTAAACTCTACAAGAAACCAATGGCGAAGAATTCACTCTTGCTGTTTGACAGTTTTCATCCTAAAGCTTTACGTCAAAACGTGCCCTTTGGGCAATTCTTACGGATTAAGAGGAACTGTTCAACGATGGTGAAATATCAGGAACACGCGAAAGAATTAACAAACCAGCTTATAACAAGACACTATCCAAAGAAACTTGTTAAACAGTCTTTAAAACGTGCAGCAAATAACAATAGAGCTGCCTTGCTTGAACCTAAAAGCTCCAAAGAGACTGTTAATAGATTGACTTGCGTCAATACCTTCTGCAGTTTCTCTAATCAGATTTAAAAAAACATTTTGTCCAACTGGAACATTGGGACAACACCACTACCACGTCCCCTTTTTTGCCTTTAAACGCAGTACTAACATCAGAGACAGACTGATACACACTCGTCCGCGAGAAACCACCACAATCCAACAAGACACATTGTGGAGTTTACCGGCCGTACGAGGTCATTTTCCCTGTGGCAGTTGTGCTGCATGGACACACACTGAACACACTACTGAAATTCATATTGGTACATCGAAATCTTGGATTCTGATTAACCATACTAACTGCAATAGCAGTAATCTAATCACCTGCTCCTGTCCTCTTCGGTATGTTGGGATGATGACAAGACGAGTTAAGACACGAATTTTAGAACACAAAAGTACTATTCGATGTAGGAAGACTTCCACCAAATTAACTCAACATTTTGTTACAGCACAACACTCCCCTCAAGAACTTAAATGGACAGTGCTGGAACAACCTTTCATCCCTACACATATTACCGATGTCTCCACTTACTTATTCAGAAAAGAGCAGCGTTGGGTTCATAAACGTAACAGTCATCAAACTGGTCTTAACGATGAAATTCCTTGGGTTTCCCTATGAAACAGTACCGACTCATAGACTATACAGTTATTGTGCTGTCATGTACAGTAGTGACATAATCTTATTCCCAGGGAATACATACTACAAAGTACCTCATGTGTTTTCCACACTGTTTTATATATTGTTCTGTACGAATTTACTCCTCAACAGCCTGTCTGCAAATGGGTGGTTACGTTGTACACTTCTGCCTGGTTTAGAGTTGTTGATTTCCAAATGGAATGTGAGGTGCATGCGCTAAACATAGAATACTTTTTTCACACAGGCGCATTGCTGTTTTTCATTAGTGTTGCAATGGAGCATGCATGTGAACGCGGCGTGTAGTGTCTTTAGCCCCACAGGTTGCCTATTAGCAGAGGGTGCTTATGGGTACAAAAGATCACGCTCCCCAACCACCACTCACCTCCGGCACCAGGCTCTCTCGGACTAGAAGTACCAACGGATAGGTGAGTGCTGGGGTGGGATGTTGCATGCCCACATTTCCAAGTTCTGTTGAAATGTTTATACTGGTTTATCCCTATATCGGATGTGGCTTTTGATTTTGTGATATCGGTTCATGTCCGAGATGAGATCACATAGTCATTATGCTAACGTGAGTTGTTGGGTGTCTTTTTAGATAGCGGCTTGTTGCTCAAATTTACCAGAGGGCTAATTTTCTTTAGCCCTCTGTGGCCAGAAATATTATGCGCATTTTCTATACCTCAGCGCATATAGTACATAGACATTAGGTCGCCATAAGCGAACGTCACAGTATTTAAGCGATAGCCCTTGTGGCGTACGCTGACTCAGCTGATTTACCATTCCTGGGCACACATTGCTCCTTTTTATTAAGAAAGAGGGTAAGGTTGTATTTTGTTTTGTTAGATCTCTTGACATACAACACTATTTAATTTACTGTTTAGGACAGATATTTAGCATCTTAATGTATGCCCATCAACATGTAGTCCCTCTTACCGAAGCCCTTTGTTTTTGCATTTACAACTATATAAACTGAACAGGTTCACCTTATGTCTATAAAGGAGGTTATTTTAACCATTAGACTAATAGGTGATATTGAGTTTTATACACTGAGGCTCATACTCTACAATTCCCATTTTTTTGTAGAGTGGTACTTTCTTCCTGAGCGGTTGCCAGGTAGAGGTGAGGTCCTGTACCCAGCTGTGGCGGGTAAGGCGTTTATTTTCAAATTATTTTTTGTGGATCCCTTCAATTATGATCACATTGGTGATATAATTTTTGGATATACCTGACATTCATTATGTTCCTTTTTGTTACAGGTATCAGCACATTTTGATAGTGTTGGACCCATGACTTTGTATTTGTCTGATATCCTTTTTGTTTATTCCACTGTATTACAGCAGCAGTATCTTTCCGTAAGGTCCTGACGAAAGCCTGATCCAATATGGATCTTTAGGGCTGCAACATGTTGACCATTAATCATCACACCATAGCGGTTTAAATCCATACCGCTGGTGCACTGCTTTTTTAACCCTGACAGTAGGCATATCTTTATTAAAGTGTTGTTCTATGCCTTCTAGCCAGTTTTAATTTTCACACACTTCTCACATTCGTTTTTCACAATCCTTTTTTTGCGCTGCGACCTCACTCATACATTCTTGCTCATCATATGTGGATTTAGTAAATCCTCTATACCCTAAACAAAACATCCCTGAGCTCCTCCCTCTCAGTGAGGGGGTTGTTGCCCTCAAAGGAACTAGGGTTTTATGTTTGGTAGTAAGTACCAGACTGCACACAGTCTCTGCAATGGCAAGTATTAGACACATTTTAACAGGCTGCTTCTGTAGGTGGCACAACCAGTGCTGCAAGCCCACCAGCAGCATTTGGATTACCAGCCCTGGGCACCCCTGGTGCACGGCACTAGGGTCTGACAGGTAAACCAAATTAGCCAATCATGGAATCACTAATCCACACATCAATTTACAATAGGGAGCGGATATGCACTTTAGCACTGATCAGCAGTGTTAAAGTGCCCAGAATCACAAAACCAACAAAAATAGGTCAGACAAAATACAGGAGGAAGGCAAAAAGTTCAGGGATGACCCTGCAAAAAGGGCCACGTCCAACCGAAATGAAGCTCCATGGGCCAATCAGAATGATCTACCTTTTAAATTGGAGCTCCCACAAGAGTTTCGAAGAATCTCGCTAGCCCGTTTGCCAAATTATACAATAATGTTTACACTTAATGTCTCAAAAACTACTGAAAAGATTTACACCAAATCACAAAAAGCACACTCTGCGAACCAAGATCTAGCTTCCTGCCAAATTTGGTGTAATTCTGTTCAGTAGTTTCTACGATAACCTGTCTTTAAAAAGTCCATTGAAAATGCATAGGGATTTTACTTTTTGGGATCCTTCTTTTTTCTCAGGCCCCACTTGACGGATCACCGTGAAACTTTCCTGGAAGTAGCTGAGGTGGATGACCTTTCTTTATGGAAAGTGTTGCGATCATTCATCAAAGTTATTAGCAGACCAAAAAACGCTCCATATATGGAGAAGCAGACCTTACTATAGCTACCTAGTGGGAAATACATTTTGGACTTTCAGCCGTGCTGGACTGGACTTCTTTTATGGGGAAGTGTAGAAAAAAAAGTATAGACCCACAGTTTAAAACTTTATCCTTTCTTGAATAAATACTAAGTGAGTGTAATTATCTTCACATCCTCAAAATACGATTAGCAATCACTAAAGATGATCTTGTCTTTGTAAATCATATTGAAGCCTACCCAAGGTGGCTCCTACGCTCCACAATCCACCACAGCTTGTTTCCTCAGGCACTGTATTTTTTCCATATTTAAAATCTACTTCACAAAACATATATTCAGTATTGTGTTTACAAGGTTTAGAGCTTCTGGCACGGTCTGCATACATGTCCGAAACTTTACGTCATTACATGGTTTATGCAGCAATTCTTTGTGGGCCTATAGAAACTGGGCATAAGCAAATGATGGGCATTATTGTTTCCAGTTCTCTTTTTTACAGCTTACACATGTTTTTTTACTTGTCTTTGCCATCTGAGGATATAGCTACATGTTGGCAGTTCTCCTCGGCAGAGTGCCCTAATAAGTTTATCAGAATTTGAAATGAGTGAGGGGTGTATTCACAAGAACGTATGCTAAACATCTCCAAAAAATTTTAAAGCAACTTTACACATCACAGCCTATCGCGGGAAATAACCCTTTGTCAACGTGGAATTCACAACACGGCGGTACCATTCGAAAACACGGCCAATGTCCGCAATACAACCACCTCGACGGAGATAAAAACACAAACCTTAACGCGAAAAAACATGTGCCCAAACGCGATAAGAAAACAGTGACAACCAGCGAGAGGCCAGCAATTTCCCTGTGTAATGCGGGAAAAAGCACAAGAACAGCATACGGAAAATGCCACTAAAAAACTACATCAACTGCAGAGTACCACGGATGCACCCTGACCGACTGCAAAGGACAACATGAACCCCACAATCTCCATGGAGCAATACCCAGGAATACAAGGCCCGTGGAAGGCCAATGAGAAGAGGAAGACTAGGAACAGTCGCCAGGACAACCCGATTATCGCCACGGATGAGCCAGAGCACCACCACCAACTGCGCGTCACCTCCAACGTGTCATTGGCAACAAAGAGGCAAAGATGGAACACCACCTCGTACCATGTGAATGCCGTCACATAGCAGAGAAGGACAATGGAAGGGCGCAAGAGGCCCTGGACTGATGTGAATGGCAAAACCAAGCAGAACCTTGCTGCCAAAACGAAAGCAGCGACGCACCCCGGAGGAGGGGACCATCAGAACACCAGGAGCTGAATGACATGGAGAATATGGTGGCCACAGTCACCAGTCGGGAGAAGGTGACAGGAGTCAGGGTTCCGGACACTGTACAACATGACCCGACACCACATCAACAGGGTGCGCACCGACAAGGGAGTGGGTGGGTGGGGGTAGATGGGCCCAATGGCACACATGCACAATTAAGCAGAGCACACTGCACACCCACAATGACTCAGGATCATGTCCCTGATCCCATGGGAACACTTCAGCACACACACAAACACCAAGTAGTCCCACCTACACCATGTGCCTAAAGGGGCACCCACACAACACATCAATAAGCACACAACCAACACATGCACAAGTGCGAAACACAGCAAACATGCATATACGTCAGCCACACTGACAATGCAAGAGACACCACATGATGAGTAGCATGGCTGCAGTCCAATCACCATGACAATGTATACGGCATGACACTGAGGTGGCTGAGTGCGGACCACAAGCGGAAAGGAGCAGGTCACACTCTGACACAAACACCTGCACAAACCACCCCTGACGTCAATGACGCATCTGTGTACAAACCATCCTCAAGGGTCACAACTCGACAAAGAGCACAAGTTAGCCAAGTGTGCAACACCTCAGCACCGTGGAAGCAAAGAACTGACAGGCACACCGCATGAAAGGGACCAGTGGCAGACAAATCAGAGCTGCAGGAGCGAATCACCCACCATGCAGAATACGCACACAAGTATAAGTGCACCTCGACATTGACAACATCCCGGTACAAACAGCAACACCTCACAATGGAACACAGGACACAACTGGTGCCGCAAATGTGCACAACATGGCAAATCACATCTGGCACAGCAGGAAACTGTGACATGACAATGTACAAGTACAACCTGTAACCTGCAAATATGTTTTATTCACACATGCTGGGGGGACGCAGCGAGCGACATTTCCTCTATCTGACCCACAGCCTGGGGTGACATGGTTGCGTCCACTGTTCACTACTCTTTAGTCACCAGCAGTTGTGGTCTGCATGGACATATCTGTGGTTTGCATACCCATGTTTGTCCTGCACATCCACGCCTCACTTGTCGTTGTGTATATTCCCATTCACGGGTCACTTACATCCTTCGCACATGGCTGCATTCCACATCTGCACACGTTCAGCTGTTGTGTTGGGTTGAATCCATCATCATTCTTTAGCTCACTTTGCCACCCCAGTTCAGACGCAGCTATATGCAAATCAATCTAGACCCTGTGCCTCATGGGAACGGTCCAGCCCGAACTGCCAAGCCATATCTTCCCTGGACCAGAACCAAGCATCCTGGGACCGGTTTTGGGCTAGCAGCCTTCTTCAGCCAGGCTAGCTTGAATCCAGTGACAAAGTGAGCAAATGACCCACATCTGGACATACCCTGCAAACTTAGGGCGAACAAAGCAAACACAAGGAGAGGATGGACGGAGTGCTGTAACTTTTCAAACACTCACCCCCAGTCACAGATCTGGGTTGAATCCATCATCATTCTTTAGCTCACTTTGCCACCCCAGTTAAGACACAGCTATATGCAAATCAGTCTTGACCCTGTGCCTCATGGGAACAGTCCTGCTCGAACTGCCAAGCCATGTCTTCCCTGGACTAGAAACAAGCATCCTGGGGCCGGTTTGGTTTATCAAAGAATTCACACATGATTAAGGGGTCGATTAGGTTGGCGGGCGGATCGCTACCCTCGCATGGCGGTGGCGATCCGCCTGCCAATTCCACCACCCACCTCCCATTTCCCCTCAGCCACATTACGATGGCAGGGGGGACCCCGGGGGACGGAAAGACTGCCCGACGGCTTTCTGCCGGTCAACTAGTCAACCGGGCGGAAAAAGTGTCTAATATGGTGGCGGTGTCTGCAAGACACCGCCATCCATATTAAGATGATTGCGGAGATCAGCCTTTCCAAGGTGTCAACGCCACCATGGAAAGGCATGCGGATCCTGCATTTGGGGGCCCGTATTGGGCTCCCAGGAGGCTGGGTGGGTGGGGGTTTCACATGGGGGTACCTATGGTACCCTCCCTGATAGGTACCCCCCTGCATTGGCATGGACAAGGTGGCAGGCACCGTACAGTCCCTGTCACCTTGTGCATGCCAATGCACAACGTGCATTCCCAGCATTGTGGCGGGCGGTGCTGTGAGCACCGCCTGCCACAATGCTGGGAATAGGGGATGCCACGGTGGCGGTGGCTTCCTAATTGCAGGTGTGGGACCGCCGCACCCCTGGCGGACGGTCTCGCGTTCCGTTACGGTTGCGGATGGACTTTGTCCGCCTGCCATCGTAATGGACCCCTAAGTAACTTCTAGAAATCACATGTTCCCAAGAGTAGCACTGGAATTCCTTTTTAATTCTATATCAGTACCAGAGGTGAGGATTATGCTTCAGCTTTCTCCACTTTTTTACATCCAGCAGCCCTTAGAAGCTTGTATCAACAACAAAAAACTACATTTACCGTGAGTCCTAGGGATGAAGAAAAAATCAACATGTCCACTGATCATGTTGAGTCCTTCCTTCAACCCTCCCTCTTTCTTCACTGATCCAGCAGCTTGAGATAAGCGTTTTTTCTCGTCTCTTTATCGCATGTCATGTTCGAGTATAACTACTGGTTATAGCTTGAATGATTTATTGCGAATAAGCATCATACCTGTGGAGCAGGCTCGCGTAAGTTTTAGTGTCTAATTTGAGGGGTTTTCTTCAGCGTGGCCGTGAGAACGTTCTCGCTCCTATGCGGCTCCTGGTACACTTGACTGGCTCTCCATGCGGTGCGATCTTCCAACCGCCATGGGATCTGCGCATTTGAAACTACGTGCTGAGCACATCTCTATGCCCTCACAGATGGTGCATCATTCACCTGATACTGAGGCTTGGTGAAGCGCGTCCGGACACGATTTCGGTCGGAGGCAGTACTATCGCACACAAGTTTGGGGCTTTCCCCACATGTCTGAGAGCCACTGCCGAGAGAGCAGAACCCGTTTTAACAGGTAAGATAGAATGCAATTCCTTGGGACTTGATCAGGCAATAAGAAAGTTCCCTTCAGATTGCAATGGGAGAACTGGTCTCAAGCCTTACGTGGTCTATTGAGTTAACCCTCCCTAGGCTAAAAAATGCATTGGGGGATTCTCCTGTCCAGCTATTCCCTATTACTCATTGACAGTTATATATAAATTGCCAATGGAGGAATTTGAAGATTATTTTGAGGAGGAGGACGTTAGCTACCTCCCTGTAGACAATCACTTCTGGCAGGTCATGGACATATTTACAGCAATATGACAAGTGGTAGTGCCCTTGAAGAAGAAAATCCAACAGCTCCAGGCTCAGTGCCAAAGACCCCTCGAACCGAGGGAAGGTCTTTCAGGGCCCCAGTCCCCTATACCTGCAGGGCAGTCTTCCACATCACTCCCAGAGTCCAAGCACGCAGAACAGAAAAGAGTTGATGTTGATGCATTCTCACACCTAAAAAGGACTTTAAGGACTCCCTATCCTCTCCCTCTACCGCCCAAGACCTAGGCATTTTAGGGGGACCCTTCTTTATCACTGATTCCCCGAACCAGGGAGACAGCGATAATTCATTCCATACATCTGACCTAGATGGGAACTCTGTTAGACCCTGGCACCCTTCTGTGGGCCACTCTCCTGCAGAAACTAGTGGCCATGGTATTGAACCCCAAAACTCAGTTTTTGACATGTTAAATCTAAATGAACTTTTCACACTCTGTGGAGTGGGTCCCAACCCCTAATGTGGCATCCTATATAGTGGCTAGGTCGTAGAAGCCCTTAGGCAAGGAGGTACAAAACTGCCTTAGAGCAGAGTGCCCCAGACCAGGGTTGGATGGCAAAGTCGTCCTTACACCCAAAGAAAGGTATTGATTGCTAGGCATTCATGCCAGGACAAATTATTAGATATAACTTGACCCTTAGCGAAGACTCTGGATATGGCGGAAGATCCCAAAGCTTCCAGCTCCCTAGTCTCCTATGATGTTCTTTCCAGCTTGGCTCAGAGAGCCATTATTTTCTTAGGAAACATGAACTGTGCAATTTCCACAGAGCAACGTAGGTCACTTATAATTACGATAGACCCAAAGCTGAGGAAACTTTCCCCTTCGGAGGCACGACCTATTACTGAGGGTAAGCCAGTCATGGCAGGAGGTGTGCGACCGGCCTCACTTACCACCAAGCGTCCTACAAAGGTGAGGAATCCTGCATAGCACAATGGCAACACCTGGCCAAATTTGGGAATTTCTATACAACAAGAACATACCCCCATCGCCGAGGCACCAGAGGAAGAGGCAATGGCTCTTATAATACCCCACATGGTGAGTGTTCAAAACTCAGAGGGGATCAGAGTTGGAGGCAGGCTGGGAGTCTTTTCCCAAAATTGGGCATCCCTAACCGTGGATGCATGAGTTCTACAAATGGTCCGAGGTTTCCAGATAGAATTCTATGATTCACCTTACCAACCTTCCTGTCCCAAACGCCTTTTGTATCCTCTCGAGCAGATGACACTGGTAGATGGAAAGACCACCAGTCATTTAGAGAAATGAGCAATTGTACCATCTTCCCTTCACCCCATTTGGTTCCTCAGCAATCTGCTCCTAGTAGAGAAAAGGGATGGGAGTCAACGGCCCGTCATCAAACTAAGGGAATTCAACGAGTGGCTGGTAAACTGCCCCCCCGAGATGGAAGGGATCCACCTCCTTCAAAGTCTGCTGTATACTCCGGATTGGACGGTCTGGTAAGACCTCAAGGACGTGTATCTTACAATCTGGGACTTTTCACTACCGTGCTCTACAACGCCTCAAAATTTGTCATCTGTGTAAAGGACTCACCTACTCCCAATCTTTTCCTCTCTCGGAGGAAGCGAAGATCCAATGGTGGATCTCCCATAAGGAGGCATGGAATGGTCATGGCAGTTTTGGCTCCCAACCCGATCCAGTAAGAGAATCAGAGACCAGCGGTTCAGGTTGGGGAGCTCACCATGGGGAATTTTCCACAGGAGGAAAATGGTCCTCTGCAGTTCACGATCTTCATATAAACTGTCTAGCAGGGTCATTTGCAGTGAATTGCTGGACCAAGGACAAAGTTCAAAGTTCAATGGTGTGTGCTCATCAAGATGAACAATGTAGCGGGGGTCCATTATGTCAATCACCTAGGTGGGACGAAATCGAAAGCTCTATCAGATCTTGCTTGCACCCTCGGGGAATACTGCCTATCCAACCAGATCTGGCTGTGGGCAGAACATCTTCCAAGGGTCTCTAATCAGATTGTGTCTTGGCGTTCCCGCCACTGGCAGGATACCAGTCTTTGGAAGCTCCACCCAACGATATTCCAGGAGCTCCAGAACCATTGGGGCCCTTTCTCAATCGATCTCATTGCCTCTCGACTGGCCAACCATTTGGAGAGGTATTGCAGCTGGTGTTCTGATCCTGGCACAATAGCAACTGATGCATTCCTCCAGGATTGGAACACGGAGAAGGGTTACACCTTCCCTCTGTTTGTGATGATTATGAGACTGTCCACCCAAGTTCCACGACAGCAGGTGGACCTGGTGGTGATTACCTCAATTTGGAGATCTCAAGTATGGTGTCTGGTTCTGATAGAACTTTCCTGGGATTTTCAAATACCTCTACCCCTGTTTCAGGATCTCCTTCGGAGTCCTTAGGGGAAACCCCATCATCTGGTGCTTACAGGCTTTCTCTGTCTTATGGTGTGGCAGATTACTGGGAACATTGGAAAGTCCCTGGAATTTCTGCAGAGGCTGCCTCGTTTCTCGCCAAAGTCTGGGCAGATAGCACCAATAAGAGAAAGAGATACCGTTCTGCCGGGTTGCAATGGCAACGTTGGTGGATCCAATAGGGGCTGAGGTGGTCCATATATTTAATTCTTGCCTTCATTGGCTTCGGAAGGCTTCACTTATAGCTCAATCAAAAATTGCTATTTCTGCAGAAAATGTTCCACTGGATGGTCATCTGACTGGGGAGCATCCAACGGTATGCAAACTCCTCACGGCATTGGATTATCTATTCCCCCCAACCCCAATATTTAACCCTATGGGATGCTAATAAGGTTTTAATTTTGTTTAAGTCCTAGCCATCTAATAAGTATCTCTCTAGGAAACAAATGCCAGCAAAATTGGCCACCCTATTATATAGGATGGCTTGTTGCAGAGAATCCGATGTGAGAGCCCTGGATTTGGCAGGTAGAGAATTTACTCCAGATGTTTTTATTACAAGTGCTACATAAGCAGAATAAAAGACAATTTCCCAGACAGGTTGTGAACCACAGAGACATGTTGAGAAATCAAATGAGAGAACAATATGAAAGTGATTACAGATATGTCTACCTTCTAATTCATCCTGTCACGTATAATAAATAATTGGTCTGACTTCTAACGTCATTCCCCTGCACATCTGTTTTGTACAGGCATGTTTTATATAAGTCATCTTATCACTCGGCAAAAGTGAGCCAACCTGCCCGTGTTTGTATGTCAGAAGGTACTGGGTGTGCTGCAGGCAAAACCAGCAGGATATTCCAAGCATTGAGGAAAGTCAGCTGAGCAGGACTAAACCGTAGAGACAGTGAGGCAGTCTTTCACCCTTGCTACACACAGAAAAATTGGTCAAGGTTTTAGCAAGATTGATATGTAGATGCACATGTTAATTACCAAAGAGAAAAACAGCTGCCACCTGTCTTCAGAAAGAACCATGCTCTGCTAAACATGATTTACTCGTACAGGTCCACAGGCAATTGCATTGCAGCTACAGACTTTACTTCCAAACAGTAGTTAAAAATTTGCACCAAAATGTTTCCTCTTACATTTGGAATAAATATCTGACTATCAAAGAATTCAGCAAACACAAGGAGATGATGGACGGAGTGCTGAAACTTTTCAAACACTCACCCCAGTCTCAGATCCCGTTTGAATCCATCATCATTCTTTAGCTCACTTTGCCAACCCAGTTCAGACACAGCTATATGCAAATCAGTCTTGACTCTGTGCCTCATGGAAACATTCCAGCCCGAACTGCCAAGCCATGTCTTCCCTGGACCATAAACAAGCATCCTGGGACCGGTTTCGGGCTAACAGCCCTCTTCAGCCAGGCTAGCTTGAATCCAGTGGCAAAGTGAGCAAGGGACCCACGTCTGGGCATACCCTGCCAACTTAGGGCGAACAAAGCAAACACAAGGAGATGATGGAGGGAGTGCTGAAACTTTTCAAACACTCACCCCCAGTCTCAGATCTGGGTTGAATCCATCATCATTCTTTAGCTCACTTTGCCACCCCAGTTCAGACACAGCTATATGCAAATCAGTCTTGACCCTGTGCCTCATGGGAACAGTCCAGCCCGAACTGCCAAGCCATGTCATCCCTGGACCAGAAACAAGCATCCTGGAATCGGTTTCGGCAAACAGCCCTCTTCAGCCAGGCTAGCTTGAATCCAGTGGCAAAGTGAGCAAGGGACCCACGTCTGGGCATACCCTGCCAACTTAGGGCAAACAAACCACACACAAGGAGATGATGGAGGGAGTGCTGAAACTTTTCAAACACTCACCCCCAGTCACAGATCTGGGTTGAATCCATCATCATTTTTTAGCTCACTTTGCCACCCCAGTTCAGACACAGCTATATGCAAATCAGTCTTGACCCTGTGCCTCATGGGAACAGTCCTGCTCGAACTGCCAAGCCATGTCTTCCCTGGACTAGAAACAAGCATCCTGGGGCCGGTTTGGTTTATCAAAGAATTCACACATGATTAAGGGGTCGATTAGGTTGGCGGGCGGATCGCCACCGCTCGCATGGCGGTGGCGATCCGCCTGCCAATTCCACCACCCACCTCCCATTTCCCCTCCACCACATTACGATGGCAGGGGGGACCCCGGCGGATGGAAAGACTGCCCGACGGCTTTCCGCCGGTCAACTAGTCAACCGGGCGGAAAAAGTGTCTAATATGGTGGCGGTGTCTGCAAGACACCGCCATCCATATTAAGATGATTGCGGAGATCAGCCTTTCCAAGGTGTCAACGCCACCATGGAAAGGCATGCGGATCCTGCATTTGGGGGCCCGTATTGGGCTCCCAGGAGGCTGGGTGGGTGGGGGTGCACATGGGGGGTACCTATGGTACCCTCCCTGATAGGTGCCTCATGGGAACAGTCCTGCTCGAACTGCCAAGCCATGTCTTCCCTGGACTAGAAACAAGCATCCTGGGGCCGGTTTGGTTTATCAAAGAATTCACACATGATTAAGGAGTCGATTAGGTTGGCGGGCGGACTGCCACCACTCGTATGGCGGTAGCGATCCACCTGCCAATTCCACTGCCCACCTCCCATTTCCCCCCCCCGCCACATTACGATTGCGGGCGGGACCCCGGCGGACGGAAAGACCGCCCACCGGGTTTCCGCCGGTCAACTAGTCAACCGGGCATAAAAAGTGTCTAATATGGTGGCGGTGTCTGCAAGACACCGCCATCCATATTAAGATGATTGCGGAGATCAGCCTTTCCAAGGCGGCAACGCCACCATGGAAAGGCATGCGAATCCTGCATTTGGGGGCCTGTAGCGGGCTCCCAGGAGGTTGGGTGGGTGGGGGTGCACATGGGGGGTACCTATGGTACCCACCCTGATAGGCACCCCCCTGCATTGGCATGAACAAGGTGGCAGGCACCGTGCGGTCCCTGTCACCTTGTGCATGCCAATTCACAACGGGCATTCCCAGCATTGTAGCGGGCGGTGCTGTGAGCACCGCCTGCCACAATGCTGGGAATAGGGGATGCCACGGTGGCGGTGGCTTCCTAATTGCAGGTGTGGGACCGCCGCACCGGTGGCGGACGGTCTCGCATTCCGTTACGGTGGCGGATGGACTTTGTCCGCCTGCCATCGTAATTTACCCCTAAGTAACTTCTAGAAATCACATGTTCCCAAGAGTAGCACTGGAATTCTTTTTTAATTCTATATCAGTACCAGAGGTGAGGATTAGGCTTCAACTTTCTTCACTTTTTTACATCCAGCAGCCCTTAGAAGCTTGTATCAACAACAAAAAACTACATTTACCGTGAGACCTAGGGAAGAAGAAAAAATCAACATGTCCACTGATCATGTTGAGTCCTTCCTTCAACCCTCCCCGAGGACGCATTATCTCCCTCTTTCTTCACTGCTCCAGCAGCTTGAGATAAGCGTTTTTTCTCGTCTGTTTATCGTATGTCATGTTCGAGTATAATTACTGGTTATAGCTTGAAAGATTTATTGTGAATAAGCGTCATACCTATGGAGCAGGCTCGCGTAAATTTTAGTGTCTAATTTGAGGTATTTTTTTCAGCGTGGGCATGAGAATGTTCTCGCTCCTATGCGGCTCCTGGTACACTTGACTGGCTCTCAGTGCGGTGCGAACTTCCAACCGCCAGGGGAACTGCGCATTTGAAACTACGTGCTGAGCACATCTCTAGGCCCTCACAGATGGTGCATCATTCACCTGATACTGAGGCTTGGTGAAGCGCGTCCGGACACAATTTCGGTCGGAGGCAGTACTATCGCACACAAGTTTGGGGCTTTCCCCACATGTCTGAGAGCCACTGCCGAGAGAGCAGAACCGGTTTTAACAGGTAAGATAGAATGCAATTCCTTGGGACTTGCCCAGGCAATAAGAAAGTTCCCTTCAGATTGCAATAGGAGAACTGGTCTCAAGCCTTACGTGGTCTATTGAGTTAACCCTCCCTGGGCTAAAAAATACATGGGGGATTCTCCTGTCCAGCTATTCCCTATTACTCATTGACAGTTATACATACATTGCCAATGGAGGAATTTGAAGATTATTTTGAGGAGGAGGACGTTAGCTACCTCCCTGTAGACAATCACTTCTGGCAGGTCATGGACATATTTACAGCAATATGACAATCGGTAGTACCCATGAAGAAGAAGATCCAACAGCTCCAGGCTCAGTGCCAAAGAGCCCTCGAACCGAGGAAAGGTCTTTCAGGGCCCCAGTCCCCTATACCTGCAGGGCAGTCTTGCACATCACTCCCAGAGTCCAAGCATGCAGAACAGAAAAGAGTTGATGTTGATGCATTCTCACACCTAAAAAGGCCTTTAAGGACTCCCTATCCTCTCCCTCTTCCGTCTAAGACCCAGTCATTTTAGGGGGACCCTCCTTAATCACTGATTCCCTGAACCAGGGAGACAGCGATGATTCATTCCATACTTCTGACCTAGATGGGGACTCCGTTAGACCCTGGCGCCCTTCTGTGGGCGACTCTCCTGCAGAAACTAGTGGCCATGGTATTGAACCCCAAAACTCAGGTTTTGACATGTTAAATCTAAATGAACTTTTCACGCTCTGTGGAGTGGGTCCCAACCCCTAATGTGGCATCCTATATAGTGGCTAGGTTGTGGAAGCCCTTAGGCAAGGAGGTACAAATCTGCCTTAGAGCAGAGTGCCCCAGACCAGGGTTGGATGGCAAAGTAGTCCTTAAACCCAAAGAAAGGTATTGATTGCTCTAGGCATTCATGCCAGGACAAATTATTAGATATAACTTGACCCTTAGCGAAGACTCTGGATATGGCGTAAGATGCCAAGGCTTCCAGCTCCCCAGTCTCCCATGATGTTCTTTCCAGCTGGGCTCAGAGAGCCATTATTTTCTTAGAAAACATGAACTGTGCAATTTCCACAGAGCAACGTAGGTCACTTATAATTACGATAGACCCAAAGCTGAGGAAACTTTCCACTTCTGAGGCAGGACCTATCACTGAGGGCAAGCCAGTCATGGCAGGGGGTGCGCAACCGGCCTCACTTACCAACAAGCCTCCTACAAAGGTGAGGAATCCTGCATAGCACAATGGCAACACCTGGCCAAATTTGGGAATTTCTATACGGCAAGAACATACTCCCATCGCCGAGGCACCAGAGGAAGAGGCAATGGCTCCTATAATACCCCACAAGGTGAGTGTTCAAAACTCAGAGGGGATCAGAGTTGGAGGCAGGCTGGGAGTCTTTTCCCAAAATTGGGCATCCATAACCGTGGATGCATGAGTTCTACAAATGGTCCGAAGTTTCCAGATAGAATTCTATGATTCACCTTACCAACATTCCTGTCCCAAACGCCTTTTGTATCCTCTCGATCAGATGACACTGGTAGATGGAAAGACCACCAGTCATTTAGAGAAATGAGCAATTGTACCATCTTCCCTTCACCCCATTTGGTTCCTCAGCAATCTGCTCCTAGTAGAGAAAAGGGATGGGACTCAAGGGCCCGTCATCAAACTAAGGGAAATCAACGAGTGGCTGGTAAACTGCCCCCCCGAGATGGAAGGGATCCACCTCCTTCAAGATCTGCTGTATACTCAGGATTGGACGGTTTGGTTAGACCTCAAGGACGTGTATCTTACAATCCGGGTCCTTTGCGCTACCGTGCTCTACAACGCCTCAAAATTTGTCATCTGTGTAAAGGACTCACCTACTCCCAATCTTTTCCTCTCTCGGAGGAAGCGAAGATCCAATGGTGGATATCCCATAAGGAGGCATGGAATGGTCATGGCAGTTTTGGCTCCGAACCCGATCCAGTGAGAGAATCAGAGACCAGCGGTTCAGGTTGGGGAGCTCGCCATGGGGAATTTTCCACAGAAGGAAAATGGTCCTCTGCAGTACACGATCTTCATATAAACTGTCTAGAATTGATAGCAGGGTCATTTTCAGTGATTTGCTGGACCAAGGACAAGGTTCAATGGCGTGTGCTCATCAAGATGGACAATGTAGCCGGAGTCCATTATGTCAATCACCTAGGTGGGACGAAGTCGAAAGCTCTATCAGATCTTGCTTGCACCCTCGGGAATACTGCCTATCCAACCAGATCTGGCTGTGGGCAGAACATCTTCCAAGGGTCTCCAATCAGGTGGTGTCTTGGCATTCCCGCCACTGGCAGGATCCCAGTCTTTGGAAGCTCCACCCAACGATATTCCATGATCTCCAGAACCATTGGTGCCCTTTCTCAATCGATCTCTTTGCCTCTCGACTGGCCAACCATTTGGAGAGGTATTGCAGCTGGTGTTCTGATCCTGGCGCAATAGCAACTAATGCATTCCTCCAGGATTGGAACACGGAGAAGGGTTACGCCTTCCCTCTGTTTGTGATAAATATGAGACTGTCCACCCAAGTTCCACGACAGCAGGTGGACCAGGTGGTGATTACCTCAATTTGGAGATCTCAAGTATGTTGTCTGGTTCTGATAGAACTTTCCTGGGATTTTCCAATCCCTCTACCCCTGTTTCAGGATCTCCTTCGGAGTCCTTAGGGGAAACCCCATCATCTGGTGCTTAGAGGCTTGCTCTGTCTTATGGTGTGGCAGATTACTGGGAACATTGGAAAGTCCCTGGAATTTCTGCAGAGGCTGCCAAAGTCTGGGCAGATAGCACCAATAAGAGAAAGAGATACCGTTCTGCCTGGTTGCAATGGCGAAGTTGGTGGATCCAATAGGGGCTGAGGTGGTCCATATGTTTAATTCTTGCCTTCCTTGGCTTCGGAAGGTTTCGCTTTTAGCTCAATCAAAAATTGCTATTTCTGCAGAAAATGTTCCACTGGATGGTCATCTGACTGGGGAGCATCCACAGGGCATTGGATTATCTATTTCCCCCAACCCCAATATTTAACCCTAAGGGATGCTAATAAGGTTTTAAATGTGTTTACGTCCTAGCCATCTATTAAGTATCTCTCTAGGAAACAAATGCCAGCCAAATTGGCCACCCTATTATATAGGATGGCTTGTTGCAGAGAATCCGATGTGAGAGCCCTGGATTTGGCAGGTAGAGAAATTACTCAAGATGGAGTGACTTTTAATATTTCTAGATGAAAAAAATGCAACTCTAAATCAGTGTCTTACCAATCTTTTCCTGATGTCCCAAAATTGTTTGTGGTGCAAACTCTCAAGGCCTATGAGGCTATGACTGATTATACACATCCAGAGGGCGAAAGACAGTTATTCATTGCTCTCACAAAACAGCACAAGGCAGTTTCTTCCCCCACTATGGATCGATGGGTCCAATCTTCCATGCAGGAGGCAGGGTGTGATATTTCCAGTTTCGGAACGCATTCAGTATGTGGGGCTATGGCCTCTAAAGCCTTTTCATTTGGAGTTAGCGTAGAAGATATACTAAATACTGCGGGCAAGTCATCAGATTCCTCCTTCAAAAGGTGTTACTTTAAGCCTGTTATGAATCTGCCGTTTTTGGTGGTGGAAAAGCTTTAACCTCCGACGTCACAGTGGGCGTGTTGCGCATGCGTCATTTTTTTCCACACCACGGCGGAATGTCTGCCGCGGCGAAGTGGTTAAACTAGCTTAATCCTCGTCTCCAGTCCTGACTTAGAATGAAATATTTCCTAGCTATCGTAATGGAAAGTTTCAATTCTATTAAGGACTCAGAGGTGAGGATTAGCCCACCCTTTGGTATTTGAATTCCCCTCCCAATGGAATTACTTATGCTACCAACGTAAACTATTTTCTATGTATATCTGGCATGCTAATGATTGAGACAGAATATGCTGTTTTATCTATTGTAAGGTAATCATCTTCATGGTAAAAAACATTATTTTCTCGTGGATAAATTTATATAGATTGTTAAAATCCCTCATTTATTTCACAGGAACTGCTTAGAATAAACTTGAATGAAACTGGTTTTGACTGGCTGTGTTCACAGGAAGAAAGAGCATTCTCAAGCAGGGTTGAATGGAAGGACTCAACCTGATTGGTGGACATGTTGATTTTTTTCTATTTCCCTAGGACTCATGGGAAATGTAGTTTTTTGTTGTTGATACATGCTTCGAATGGCTGCTGAATGTAATAAGGTGAAGAAAGTTGAAGCCTAATCCTCTCCTTTGAGTCCTTAATAGATTTTCAACTTTCTGTTAGGATAGCTAGGAACTTTTTCATTCTGTGTTACAAATGTGGTTTGATTTATACATATGTAAAAAAACAGGTTAAAAAGAAAGGTGATACAGACAGTAGGTAATTTGTTTCAAAACAGTGACAATTTCATTATCAGAGTATCAAAGTTATGATAAATAAATTGGCAGAAGGTAGCAGCATAAATAAATAACTTAATGGCAATCCCCTGTCCCAGTGAGCGATATGACCCCATTCAAATAAATGAAATCTTTTTCCAACAATAATACGTAAACGTACAGCCGAGGAGATAGATCTATATATCATTAGACAGGTAAATTCATCTTTTAAAAGCTGTAGATGATATAAGGATGCCCGACAATTTCTGATGTTTAAAAACTTTAAGAGGGAAAAAATTAAAATCACGCCTAGGCTTAATATAGAGTTGGCAAAAAAACATAAAATGAAGTGTGCTTTGAGTGGACTTAGAGTCACAAGGGCACAGATCAAGTTTAGCATCACAATAAACTTTGCGGGGATAAGAGACCAAAAAATGTGAGATGCCAAACCTGAATCTAATGAGGTTTAGTGTGACTAAAATAAAAGGAGAGATAAGGCTCAACCCCTAAAGAGCAGACTAGAAGCGAGTGTTCTGAGACACTCTTTTTCCCCATCTCTGAGTGTCCTCTAGTTAAATATAGGCAAGATAAGAGGTCCCTTTTCAGTTTTGCTTTTGGGATCTTAGCAATGCTGGGTGGTTTGTAAAAACAATCCCCCAGCCCCAGGGACTCTCGCTGCTTTTTTATATAACTGAGCCAGGGTATCTTTGTCATGTGATCCAATTTAAAACAGTCTAAAATATTTGCATTTTAAGGCTCGTTCTTCCTTCGCCCAGATGGGATGCCACAGTCAATCGGTGCTAATTGTATACGAAAGGACAAGCGAATCAACCCAAGTTCACTGTGACAAACGGTAGCAGGGAGACTGTCAACAGGCTTCCCATAAAAATATTCTTGGCTCTTTGTAGACCCGCTGGATTACAAAAGCCCCACACTCTATCCCCATACAATATAACGGAACAGGAGCAAGCCTTATAGATATTAATAATTGCATTAATTGGTCTTAAGCCTAGCTTTTTCATGAATCTAAAAACCGCCTCCAGGTTTTGATTAAAACTGCAAATTCTTGTTTCTACTAAGTGGTGCCAAGTACTTTTTTGATCAAACAAGATTCCCAGATAAGAAAAACGTAGGGACATAAGACAGCTTTTCATTTTTTATAAAACAGGACTTTAAAATGGTGGGGGGTTTACCCACGACCATGGTATAAGATTTCCCTACGTTGGTCTTTAGACCAAGTTAATTCATGAAGTCATTAAACCTTGTCAAAAGCTTCTGCAGACCCACACTAGTTCTTGACATTAAAACATAATCGTCTGCGTAAAGTAGTGCCGGTAGATTTCAGAATAAAAAAGGTGTAAGAACGCAACCTTGGCAATCCACACGATTCATTTTTATTGGAGCTGAGAGTTCACCACCTGCTGCATATCTGACCCTCCCCATCACATCTCGATGCATTGCGTCAAAAAAATGGACAATAGATGGTTCAATGCCCATGTTCAACATCTTTTCCCACAATCTCCCTCTCTGCACCCAGTCAAAAGCAGAGGTAAGGTCCATGAACCCCAGGTAAAGGGATCCGGGCTTAGCTATTGTATACTTGCTTATGACTAGTTGCAGATTAAGACATTGTTCAATAGTTCCCAGGTCTCACTATCAGTTACCCAGGCCTCCAACCGCTCTAAAATAACCCTGCCCATCAATTTATAGGTTCAATCAATTAGTGAGATGGGCCAATAACATTTTGGGTCAGACCTGTTCCATTTCTTGAAGATGGGGACTATTATCACGGATCTCCATCATCCAGGAGGACCCTGGGATGCTATACAACCTACAATGTTGGTCAGCAGGGGGAGCCATAAAGCAGGGTTAGCCAGAAACAGATCTGCTGGGATTCCATAAGGGCCAGGGGCCTTATTCTTCACTGTTTGGTTTAACGCCCTTTCGACCTCATCAAGCATTGGCTGAGCCAGCTCTAATGCCCTATAATTTAAATTAGTGTGCTGCTCACCATTAGTACCATATAGACAGGAGAAATGTTCCACCCACACTTCGGGTATGATTGCGACATTGATGCTACTATTAAGAGAGCTCTTGAAAAAGTCAGAGTTAACAGTTTTCCACAAGAGACTAGTGTCTTTGCTTTGACAAGCTACGTGCAGGTGTTCCCAAGCTTCTTTTCTATGTCTAATTTACGTCTCCCTAGCACCTGTTTATATTCAAATCGGAGTTGTTTTACCACCAAGATATTTTTTTTTTTTTCAGTGCCTTAACAAGTTTATTATGGGACTGTGAGCAGTGGCTGTTAAATCACTTACTTTGCTTTTGAGGTCTTATTCTATGTTCACTAGATAAAGCAGCATTAATGGTCTTGGATATTGCAACAAAAGCTTTTAACAAAGTTGGTGGATTTATACTGTCTTCCAGACAGTCTAAAACTTGTCTCATGTTGGTGGTCAAGATCCGTTGTAGAACGGTATCTGGGTTGACGGTGGACCACTTGCGCAAGACCCCCTTCTTTTTATCATAAATTATTGGGCATGATTTTGTTATCCCAGAGGGGTCGCCAATTTGAATCTCCAGAAAGCGGGATAGTGGATAGTGATCACTAAAACAAACCTTAGGGATAGAAAAAGTCACAGATTGAGGTTTAAAATATTCAGAAAGGGCAATAAAGTCAATTAATGTCCCTTGGCCTCTTCCTATAAATGAGACTGGGTCCATGCCTTCTGATTGGATAAGATCAGTTGTGAGAAAAAGAGAACATTTTGAAAGTAGTGAGTTAAAAATATATCCACAGGCATTATGATAAAAATGACAACCGCCATCCCTGACCCCATCTAACAAACAACATGCAGACTGCTTTGATAAGGGGCATAATTTACAATTGAAGTCGCCCCCCCAGAGTACAATAAAATCTGTATTTGTCTCCTGTATGTGTCTGCATAACGTGTTCTCTAGATCTTCAGCAATGGCGGTATTTTTAGTATTGCAATTATTATGATAAAAATTAACAATAATCAACGTCACACTCTTTCTAAAAAGAATATTAATAATTTGAAAATGTGGTGAGTGGAGCTGGGTCTTTCTATTCTGCCTGACAGTGTTGTTGCTACCAAAGTTAATAAGCCGCCCTTAGAATGACTGCCCTGAGCTACATTGGCTGGGGTGTATATAGAAAGATAACCATTAATGTAAACAGTCTATTTCGACCAGGTTTCATGTAAGCATACAATACTGTTTCCATTTATAAAATCAGGCCATTGTTTACATTTCAACTTATTAGAGAGGCTCGCAATATTCCAAAAAAGACTACCATGGACAGTAGTACTATTGTGACTACAAGGTGCTTGCTTGATACTTAAATGGGCAGTTGTCTCAGAATCACCCTGGGGTTTCATAGCTGTGTTAAAAGGTGTCAAAGATTGGTCCTGCTCACCTGGTGAGATGTTATTAGATTCCATCTAAACTATCTTTGGAGAGTCAAAAAAGAGAGAGCTGCCTACATGTGGCAGGACAATCTGCGTTAATCTTCCCAGACCACCTATACTACTATTAACCGGGCTCTGTTCTAAGTCACGCTTAGTATGCCAATCAGATCCAGGCACCATTTAGTGTAGTCTGTCTACATGATCAAGAGGGGAAAAGCGATTAAAAGTTGGAATAGCAAAATTATAATTAGCATTATCACTTGTACAAGGTGGCCTACGCACTGTGACTGCATTTGGCTTATAAAAGTAGCCTAAGGGCACCGCCTCGATGGAGCCACTGACATTGTTGCACCAAAAAAGCCTATCCATTAGAGAATGATCTAATGACCTATTGGTAAAACTTACGACAATACAGTCACCTGTGTCCATTTTAGGTTGTGTGCCCACCCACGAAACCCGTTCAACATTGTTTACATGCTGAAATAAATCCTCGCATTTCGGCCACTCCGTGGCTTTCACTAGCCAGTGCACAGTTTTGTTCTTTCTCTGCATCAAGTCTTCCTCCTTGTTTGGTGGCAACAAAGGCACATTTTTAAGGACTATTACCAGCAGGGTAGCTTCAGGCGGAAGATAGAGAGTTCTTTCATGACTGTTCCTTGGTTTGACATAACGATTATCAACAGGATTAGATACTCCAACCTCTTTTAACCCATTTGGGGTGATTGACTGGCGTCCAGCCGGGACAGGTGCATTTATTTTCTGTGACTGAGCTAGACAAGTTAATGTTTTATTGTCTATGACAGGGCAACAACCTGGTGGCGGGTCCAACAGCGAAGGAGCTAGGCTAAGGCTACGAGTGGGCAATGTAATGTGGCGGGAAGGCAAGGGTTCAGGGACTAGTGCATTATTTGACCCAGAGGAAATTGGATAGGCTTGAGCCAATTAAAATTTTCAATGACGTGTCGATGCTATTCAAAATACTTAAAAACGGATCTAGAAGAGATTTCACTAGTAATTCGAGGGAACTTAAAAATTGTGCATGCGACAGTGACTCTCCACGGTCTCCATTTTCTTTTGGACCTACATCGGCTTCCAGATCTTAGACCCTTGCGCTCTTCCTCACGGAGGATGCCAATGCTTTTCTCTGATTTACTGGTGGCAGTACCTCCTTCTTTGACTTGCTGCATGCCTTTGCCTTTTTGGAAGGAGGTGGACATAAGGTATCTAAAAAGCAACCTTGCTGGTTGACATTTGTGTTAGTTTTAGTGTTGGGGGCTTCCAGAACATTCGATGCTGTAGCCCCTAAACTAAATCAGAGTTCCTCAAACGTCCACTCTCTGTCGGGCTCCCCGGCTCCACTAGTGTGCTATTGTGTAATGCCCCTTTGGAACCCCCAGTCTCTCCTCTACACATTCAATCTCGCTATTGATGGCCCCTGTAGCGTTTGTTAAAAGGCTGGTGAGGGAGGCAGTAAGTGGACGATCCTTGGTGGCGGGCAGAGTTAATTTACGTTTCCCCATCCTCTTACCTGTGATTTCAAGTTATCCACCAAAAGGTAAATTTGTAGCAGCACGTCAAGAGACGGGACCCAGCCCAGCCTCAATCAGCCATGGATGGGCACAGACGGGCCCGCCCTTGACCCGGGCTGCGCCTCTGGCACGTATGACATGATGATGTGCCTCCAGGCACAAGGATCGCTGGGGATTGGAGTCCTTCGAATGCCTCCCCGGCTGCCCCCGATCAAGGTGCTGATGCGGCTGCCCCCGGTCAAAAGTGTTGGTGCAATGTGCAAATCAAGCTGGTTCAGGCAAGAATGGGCATCCCACTATTGCTAGCCCTTACGTAAGGCAAGAATTAAGAGGGTACAGAAACTGAACAGTGTCAAGAAATGTGGTAATGCATCAGAAATACAGGCTTATTCTCAAATTCTCCACGCCACATATGCAAGTACTGTTTTCATTGTTACTCTTAGCCCAATTCACAAAGATCCTCATCACTCGTGGCGAAGGCTCCACCATCATGGCAGGATCTCCGCACTGGTTACGGGATCTCTGCACTTTTGGTGGGATGTCTTCATTGCAGTTTCTCGTTGCAGAGACCCGCCACGAGTGCCAAGATCCCGCTAGGACTACAGGGTCTTGTTTCTTGCATGCTTCTTAATACAGCATTTCTGCAGTAACAGGTGTTAGTATTACCGAGTGCAGTAGTAGTCAATTTACAGATTTTGAAGGGGTGGAAGGCTGATGTATCTTTCCTAGATTCAAACTGGTGATCTGCAGATCGTAGACTCAGTCATATGTAGATTGTTTAACTCTCTGAACCAAGTTTGCTGGCTACAAAGTCTGTTTCTTATATAAGCCCTTATCATTGAGGCCCCCTATCAATGTGATTGACTCCAAATTAGGCCTGGGCAAAAATTTCGTTCCGTTCGCGGAAATTGCGATAATTTGACATTTTTGCGTTCCGCGGAGAGCGCGAAAATGTCAAAAATTCCGGTTTCCGCAGCTTGGCGATAATTTGTTTCTTGCTCGCGCTGTAAAATGATACATTCTCGCGCGCGCGCGATCGCCTTACCTGAATCCCTGCGTTCGCCGACAAGTTTTCTTGATCCGGTCGCGTTCTCCATGAGATGTTGTATTGTTTTTAGCCATTTGCGCTGTCTCGCGACAGTTCGCGCCCGCAGTGACGTCATGCGTCGCGCGATCACGTCTTTCTTCTCGCGATCATGCACCGCGAGAACAACTCAAAACAAGATGGCCGCGCCCGCAAGCAACCACAGGGGGAAGTTGGCGACCCGCAACCATGCAGAAAATCTCGCGAACATGCCGGAAAAAAACTTCCGCATCTTCGCGATATTTCTGCTTGTTTGCGATAATTTTAAACATTCTCGCGATAATTTGCGAAGGTTAATTCCGCAAATTCCGCCCACCCCTACTCCAAATCCTGAGAGTTCTCTAATATAAATATATATATTTTCCAAATTCTTCAAATAAGGAGAGAGATGGGGGAGTGGGATTAGTTGGAAATTAATGCATAATGCCGGAATATTGTCCATGCCAAGCCAGTTAGAGACATTGTTGTCATGTCTTGCTGTTACAGCGTGATCTGTAAGGCTATGTAAGGTGCTATCTAGTTCCAAAGAAAGTGCAAAAAGTGTGCATTCTATGATGGTATTATGATTAGATCCAATGTTGGGGAAAGTATGCAAGAGGGGTCAAAGTGGGGCCAAGCCAAACATAGTATAGGCAGGGTCATAGCCTCTAGCTGAATATAAAATTCTTAAAAGATTCTAAAAGCCCCAAAAGACTCCAACATTCTTCTAACCTGAGAATTTCTTCAACATCAGGGATACACATAATTGATGAACTTCTTGTTCATGAGTAGAAAGAAAATCCTAGATGCCACTAACAGTACTTTGATTTTAAGGTGCTACATTATGTAACCAAAATTGGGCATTCTGTAGGTATTCTCAGGTAGATTTCATGAGTAATGCTATCTCAACTATAATCTGGCTACTTACTAGAAACCCATTCAAATATTAACGTCAATGAACAGTACTTTGTTATTAAAGTGCAATGTGCACGACTCAGTAGATGTATCATAAATTAATATAATAAGGAATACATATCTCAGTTAAAAGACATAAGTCGTAAAAGTAATATTCCTGGTGACTGCATAAATGGCTAAATTCTCATTATAATACTTGATCCTAAAGTGCTAAGTGCTGTAAACAATATAATGTTACAAAAAAAATTCAATTAGTTTGTATATTAGCGGAACTGTCCAACCAGTGTCAGTGACAGCTGGTATTGGTAGCTTAAGCAATCGGGTCTCACAGCTGTTAAGAGTGCCAGTGATAACAAATAGCCCTTTAAAATACGGATTTAACTGAACTTTAAAGTGCTAGTCAACAATCAAAGGAGTAAAAACGCTAATGTTAAAGTACTTTATCATAAGATATCAAAGTGTTTCAGGTGACCTGATTTCCATAGACTGTTAGGGAGTGTAACATCATAAAGTTCAAAGAAGAGATATATAGAGAATTTTCAGGGCCCCAACATTCTATGCTTATATGCCCAGCAATCTACTTCAATTAATGTATTTTTGATGACCATTGCTCTCTTGACCACCCTATCTTTTAAGAAACCATAAAGGATTTAAAATATTAAACAGGCACACTTTTAAACTATCTTAATCCCATGGGTAAGAGCAAATGCAGAGTCTCTTTTGTTAACCCATGGACACATCATCTGCGTGTTCATTCTTCAAGTATCCATGTTCCCAGGTGGAGTAGGGTAGGGCATGGGCTGTGCGTGGGGATCAAAAGATGCTGAGGGACCCCATGCAACCTTAGCTATATTATATGTGGATGTATAGTTCAGCATCAGTATTTAGCCCATTGGGGGTCTCTGTACGTAGTAAGAGAATCTTTTTGGTTTCTTCATGACGTAGCTTTAATTCTGTGTTACCTCCTCGTGTTTTTTTCTGTACATTTTTGATTCCATAATATTTAATATTTTATGTTTTCCCATCATATCTTTCCCATATGTGTTTCGCAATGGCACATTGGTAGTCCTTATTTTCGATTACCCTCAGATGTTGTAGTATACGGAGCTTAATCTCGTTGATGGTACTGCCCACGTATTTGGTGCCACATTGACATTCTAGGATGTATACAACTGATTATGTTTTGCAGGTGATTTTCTCCTGTATCTTATTCGATGTACCATAGATGGTTTTATACTCGCTCTTTTTTATGCCATGTCTACAGCCCTTGCACTTAATGCACTTGAAAAAGCCATTAGTGGGAGTTGTTAGCCATGTCACTATGTTGGTTTGAGGATCAGTCGGTTTTAAGTAAGAGCTAGTCAGAAGATCCCCCAGTGATGGTGCTTTACTGTAGGTAATGTTTGGTTTTTCTGGCAGTATCTTTTTCAGATCTTCTTCCATTAACAGGATCTTCCAATTGTTCCTAAGTATATTTCTTACTTTGCCACTATATGTGTTATAGTTTGTTATGAGCCTTACATCCTGTTCATTCTTTCCTTTGGCTTGGTTTGGCTCCCTGTTCGATGTGAGTAGTGTTTCCTGTTTCTTCACACTGGCTCTGTTTAGAGCATCTTTTAAAACTATTTCCGGGTAACCTCTGATCAAGAATCTTGAGTACATTTCTTTGGATTGGTATTTAAAGTAATTCTCCTCTGAGCAGCATCGCTTGACTCTCAGAAACTCCCTGTATGGAACACTCCATTTCAGATGTAGGGGATGTCCGCTGTTAGCGTGGAGTATGCTGTTGGTGCTTGCAGGTTTCCTGTACATTCTACTGCATATTTTATTGTCTGATGTAAACTGTGGTGTCTTGGTCTTGGATACCAAATTTGAATTGAAGATTAAGTGCATTCTGGTTCAATGATCTCAGGAAGTTTTCCAGATCCAGCTTCTCCCCTTCCCATATTAGGAAGAGGTTGTCAACAAGCGGACCCACAGTACCATCTGCTCCATTTTTCTCTTGTTCTGTTCACTCCAGACTGTTTCTGCTTCCCAGCGCCCCATGAGTAGATTTTCAAAGGTTGAGGCAAAAGATATCCCCATGGCAGTTCCCTCGGTTTGTAGATAATACTTGTTATTAAAAATGAAGACGTTGTGATGTAAACAGAAGTCTACCATTTCCATTAACATATCTGAGTGTTCCAATTGGGAGACTGAATGGGTTCTTAGAAAATATGTACAGGCTTCCATACCTTCAAGATGTTGACTTGAGGTATGCAGCAAAACCACGTCCACAGTGGCCATCAGATAGTTTGGTTTCCATGGGAGCTCGTTGATCCTATTGAGGAAATCCTGTGAGTCACATAGGTAGGATGGGAGGTCCTTGACGTAGGAAAAGAGGAATATATCTATAAATCTTGAGGTATTTTCCAGCAGTGCACCAATTGATATATCTCATTCTCTGGGTGACATGAATTGATTTGCCATCGTGGACGTACGTATAGCGGTTCGCCACCGCTAGAGACTAGCACCCGGGACGTGTGGTGCGGCGGCGGTGACTCTCTGTTTCTGGAATGTATGTGTAGCAAGGTATTAGAATACCAAAACGCGTTGGTTAATCGCCTGCTATCTATACTCAAAATGGATTTAAGAATAAATTAACTATGCTTCAACAAGAACTGCAAGAGTGCGACCTCTTTGTCTTTTGGGATCAAAGGACTGTGAGCAAATTAATACGGTTGTGGTTCTACCGCTGAGGTAACGCACCTAAGAGAGCGCCAGAACGTCAGACGCCAGTGAACCGAGTGAGAGTGGATATATATATCTATGTATATATATATATATATATATATATATATATATATATATATATATATATAGATATAGAAAAATATATAGATATATATGTATATCTAAATATTTATCTATTTCTAAAAAAATATCTATATATATCTATATAGGTGTCATGTGATCAAGGCCGCTGGGTCGGTTGAAACGCGTTATGGCAGGCGAAGACTAATAAAGAATTTAATCGCATACTGGAGGTCTGCACTCGTTCTTTCCAACGTGAATGGAGGTGTGATGAGGTGATGTAATATATATATATATCTATATCTATATTCACTGAAAAAACCATAGGTTTCAGGTCTGATATAGTTAGGAATTAGCATTTAAAAAACCTTAGAAATTCACTCAAAAAACAATAGGTTTTAGGGGTGTTATAGTTAGCTGGACATTTCACTCGAACAAAACCATTGAAATTCCTCCGATATAGTTAGTTGTACTAACTACATCTCGCGCGCCCGCAATCCACTGCTGATGATGTCACATATTACATCATTCATGACATGGTCAATGACATCATGACATCTCAAATGACATCACTGATGACATCACTAATGACATCATCCAGAGAATGTGGTTTGGTTCGTTATTTAAATATGTATTATATATATATAGCAATTTGCATTGAAGAATGAGTGGATATATAAATATAAATATCTGGATGGAGGATTTAGTAGCATTGTGATTGACTGTTTACTTCACTAATTTATAGTGTCTCACTAAATATATTGGATAGTGACTAAACTGTGTGAATATCTGTATCACTTTGTCAGTTGTTGTGTAAACTGCTGCACTAGTTGGTTACTAGCTACGTGAAAGTCTATATTATTAATTGATTAGTTAACTGAGTATTTGTATGGGAGAGTGAATGTGTGTGTGGTTCGGTGGGGGGTGTGTGACTGCCCATAGATGTGTGAACAGTTGATTCAGTAGGTATATGAAGTTAAAACTACATGTTATAACAGTTGTTTGGGTGAGTATAAGTATAAAGAAGCTTAGTAAGCGCTCGAATGCCATAAGGCGTCTTGGCACTGGGGTGTGTAAAGTCGGTAGAAGGGGGAGCTAATAGCTAATGAATGTTGAACAACTGGAACTTCAGGGCCTTCCTAAAAGAGGAAAGATTCTGTTGAAGTCGCATGGCCACTGGTAACTTGTTCCATAATTTAATTGCACAGCTGGCAAATGAGCGACCGCCCCATCTTGCCAGTCTGTATCTGGGGGTGCATATAAGGCAAAGGTTGGCTGAGCATAGGTCACGAGAAGGAGTGTAGGGCTTAAACCTTTCCTTACAATCCATTGCACCCCCACCAAACCGTGCCTTTTGCACCAAACAGAGCGCCTTGAACTCAATTCTCTGCTGGACCGGAAGCCAGTGTAAAAACCTTCTTCCCTTGGAAGTAGGGTGACCCCTAGGTAGATTTAAAGTGACATGGACAGCAGCATTTTGCAGTGACTGGATCTTGCTGACCTGGTGCTTATCAATGCCCAGGAACATAGCATTACAATAGTCCAATCTGGACATAAAGAGAGCAGCCATTACCGTCTTCAACGCCTGGGGAATGAAGGGGAAAAATTTTCGCAGCGTTTTGAGCAAAAGAAAGCAGGATGAGGTTAAACTATTATCCTGGGCTGACATATTCAGCTTATCGTCGAAAATCACCCCCAGGTTCCTCACCTTAGTAACCGGTAAAGGACACTACCCGGCCTCTGGTGGCCACCACAGAGTACTCCACAATGGGGAGCCCTTGCCAAATTCCATGACTTCTGTCTTCTCAGTGTTTATCTTTAGGAAGCTCTGGCGCATCCACTCCATAACATCCTTCAGACAGGCATGAAATCTTGCCGCTGCTAGCTCTGGTCTGTCGGATATTGATATCACCAATTGTGAATCATCCACATAGGACACAAGGGTAAAGCCGTGTTTCCTGACTACTCTGGCCAGTGGCCTGACATACACATTGAAAAGGGTAGGGGAGAGAGTTGAGCCTTGTAGAACGCCGCAGGGCAGGATAAAGTTACCCGATTGTAAGCCCGCCCAGTTCAGGCTCTGCTTTCTGCCATCCTGAAACGAGGAAAGGAGGGCCAAAGCCCGCTCAGTAATCCCTACCTCCTTTAGTCGCTGCACCAATACCGTATGGTTAACGGTATCGAAAGCAGCAGACAAATCAAGGAGGACAAGAATTGCCCTCCCTCCTCCATCAACCGCTGCCCGAATTCCTTCAGCTGCCGAAATAAGGGCCGACTCAGTAGAGTGTTTTGGGCGGAAGCCATGCTGGGCCCGGTCAAGCAGACCGTGTGTGTCTAGGTAGTCAGTTAGGATTGTATTTACAGCTCTTTCCATTACTTTGGCTACCAATGGTAGGCCAGAGATAGGTCGGTAGTTTTTGAATTCTGCCGGCTCCAATGAGGCCTTCTTGAGGATAGGCCTAATGCTGGCCGTCTTCCAGGCAGCAGGGTAGGTCCCAGCAGCCAGAACTTGTTAATCAAAGACGTGAGGGTGGAACCGATCCTTTCCGCCGCCAAATGCATAGTTGGCGGGGGACAGGGATCGGTAGCTGAACCTGATTTGATAGATCTTAAAATATCTGTTACCACCTCTTCTGACAGGGAACCAAAGGAAGTGAGGCTGCACAACAGGTTCTCCTCCTCACACAGTATCTGCTGCTTACCTGATGCAGATATTAAATTTGATGAGATGGCCAGGTCATCGTATATTGTCTGCACCTTGTTGTGAAAAAAGACTGCCAACTGATCACAGAAGGCCTGATCTGGACTGAACAAAGTAGCCTGCTGGGGTTTGGCCAGAAAAGACACAGATTTAAAAAGTTCTTTGGCAGAATTGCCTGCATCCAAGATTTTCCGGGTGAAATAAGCTTTTTTTGTAGTCAGAATGGCCTGTTTATATTTGTTCAAAGCACCGTTGTAGGCTGCCTTGCTGACCCTACTATAATCCACTCTCGATTGACGCTCGAGCCTTATGCAGTCTACTTTTAGCCGTTTAAGCTCTGGTCCATACCAGGGTGCACCCGGTGGGCGTCTGTTAAGTGTAGCAACCTGTACGGGGCCGACACTATTAATTGCTCCCAGGACCCAGTCATTAAACTGAGTTGCTGCCACCTCGTTGTTGCTATCTAAAATTGGAGGGGAGTAGTCAAGGGCGGCCTTTAGGTCAGTACAAGTTATCTTATTCCATCGCCTAAACGAGATCTTAGTGGGTTTGTGGGGAGCACCCCCTGCCATTGGCTTGACCCTAACCTCAAAAAATACTGCTCTATGATCAGTCCAGGGGCGATTCTGCCCTGCAGAATAAGAGGTCAGGATGGCTAGAAAACAGTCCATCTAGGGTATGGCCTCCTGTGTGTGTAGGGTCAGAAACCAGTTGATGCAGGCCAAAGGCTGCCAAACAATCTAGGATTCTGGTAGTATCAGCATTGTTATCAAGTTCCAAATGGTAATTCAAATTGCCCAGAATAGAATCAAATTCAGAGTCGGTACAGGACTCCAAATGGGACAGGAGAGCCGATGGAAAGGCGACTCTGGGGCCTGGCGGCCGATAGACCAGCAGACCTTGAAAGACAATCACGTCTTTTGACCTGATACAGAATTGCAATTGAGTGAATATCTTTATGGGTGTGGCGATGAGCAAATATATGTCTCAATGGTACATGTCCAACAAACTAGAAAAATAAAAGCCAGTGTATGTGTCAGTTGTTGTATATAAATACGTATACATAAGACTCAGTGATTGTATAAGTGACTGTATGGATAACTGTATAGTTGTAATAGTGATTTTAAAACACACTAAGTTTGAGCTATTATCTATATGAATAGATGAAGTGGTGTTTTTATAAGTATATAGCTAAGTAAAAGTAAGTATGATCCATTGTTTGCATAAGTGAGTAGGATGACTTCATAAGTGATTAGGATGTGTGCTGGTGTGTAATGTCGATATAGGTGTATAAGTATATTTGATAGTGTTCTATTGATCATTGACAGCATGTATGAGTGAATCTATAGGTAAGTGATTAGATGTGTGTATAGATCTAGGAATCACTGAGTGGGTGTTTAGAAACTTGTATTGGTGTGTCAATGGTTTTAAATCTGGCACTCTCTATTTTACAGTGAGTTATGAAAGGTTATACTAGTGTATGATGAGGTGTATCTGATTGTCACGTGGATGATGTCATCAGTGATGTCATTTGAGATGTCATCAGTGATGTCACTGACCATGTCATGAATGATGTAATATGTGACATCATCAGCAGTGGATTGCGGGCGCACGAGATGTAGTTAGTACAACTATCTATATCGGAGGAATTTCAATGTTTTTTTTCGAGTGAAATGTCCAGCTAACAATAACACCCCTAAAACCTATTGTTTTTTCAGTGAATTTCTAAGGTTTTTTTAAATGCTAATTCCTAACTATATCAGGCCTGAAACCTATGGTTTTTTCAGTGAATTGCAAAGGTTTTTTATATGCTAATTCCTAAATATATCAGGCCTGAAACCTATGTTTTTTTCAGTGAATTTCAAAGGTTTTTTAAATGCTAATTCCTAACTATATCAGGCCTGAAACCTATGTTTTTTTCAGTGAATTTCAAAGGTTTTGTAAATGACAATTTTTAATGTATTAATTGTTATACTGATTTTTTTGATACTGATTTACTACATTGTTTAAACTGTTTATTTTTAGATATTTTATTTTTTTAATTACATTATACATTACAATACAAAATATACTTTCTCAGAATGAATTACTTTAGTTTAAATACTTTGCAAATAGGCAATAGACCTTTAAGTACAGTAGTTACAGTTGTTGCAATGGGCAATACAATTTCTAACACAAAGCAACTCCGCTCAATGTGAATTTCTAGTCAAATGCAATTAGTTACTTTATGGATTACTTTTCTGACCACAGGACTGGATGCTAGATTCAGTCCTTGGACATCTCCTGTAAACAGTTGAGTAAAAGCATTTTGGTTACAGTAGTGATTTTTAAGGATTATTATTGTATTTTAAAAGTTGACACTTAGAACATTTTTCACATAGAATCACCAATGTTATCCTATGGCAGAAAATTCACTTAGCAGGTAAGTAGTGTCATCGTTACTTTTTCTTACTCAGTGGTAGATCCTGGATCCAGCACAGGTGAATCTCCTGTAAACAGTTGAAAGAATGTGTTTAAGTCATACATATGATTTTTTAGGAATATTTTTAGTTTGTGAAAATAGACACTTAGAAACTTTTCTACTTAAAAGCACACAATGGATTCCTATGGAAAGAAATACAAGTTACTGGTAAGTACGCTTAGAATTACTTTTCAGGGTCAGTACTGGGCTAAAAGATGGAGCACTGGGTTCTCTCCTGAGAACAGGTGAGTAAATCGGAATTCGTAGTTCGGCTGATTTTAGAGGAATATTTGTACATTTAAAAAATGGACACAGAGAAACTTTTCTGCTGCAAACCACACAATGGATGCCTATGGAAAGAAATGCAAGTTACTGGTAAGTACGCTTAGAATTACTTTTCAGGGTCAGTGCTGGGCTAAAAGATGGAGCACTGGGTTCTCTCCTGAGAACAGGTGAGTATAATCGGAATTCGTAGTTCGGCTGATTTTAGAGGAATATTTGTACATTTCAAAAATGGACACAGAGAAACTTTTTTGCTGAAAACCACACAATGGATTCCTATGGAAGGAAATACAAGTTACTGGTAAGTACGCTTAGAATTATTTTTCAGGGTCAGTGCTGGGCTAAAAGATGCAGCCCTGGGTTCTCTCCTGATAACAGGCGAGTAAATCGGAATTCGTAGTTCGGCTGATTTTAGAGAAATATTTGTACGTTTCAAAAATGGACACAGAGAAACTTTTCTGCTGAAAACCACACAATGGATGCCTATGGAAAGAAATGCAAGTTACTGGTAAGTACGCTTAGAATTACTTTTCAGGGTCAGTGCTGGGCTAAAATATGCAGCCCTGGGTTCTCTCCTGATAACAGGTGAGTAAATTGGAATTCGTAGTTCGGCTGATTTTAGAGGAATATTTGTACGTTTCAAAAATGGACACTTAGAAAGTTTTCTGCTGAAAACCACACAATGGAATCCTATGGAAGGAAGTACAAGTTACTGGTAAGTACGCTTAGAATTACTTTTCAGGGTCAGTGGTGGTCTAAAAGATGCAGCCCTGGGTTCTCTCCTGATAACAGGTGAGTAAATCGGAATTCGTAGTTCGGCTGATTTTAGAGGAATATTTATACAATGGTAAAGGAAGGGGGAGGGCCTGAGGTGACATGTGCAAAATCGCCCTGTGGCGCGTTTTAAGTTGGAAAATTAATTTGTCTTCAATCCTGCGGTCCCCTGGGGGCCAACTAGCCCACCAGGTACCTCCAGTATGCGTCAGGGAGCTGCGTTGCAGAGAGGTGTTCAGAGGCCACGCCCTTTTTTACAACACTCTGCAACGCAGCTCCGTGGCGCTTCCTGGAGGTACCTGGTGGGCTAGTTGGCCCCTAGGGGACCTCTGGATTGAAGAGGAATTAATTCCCCAACTTAAAATGCGCCACAGGGTGTGTTTGCACACATATCACCTCAGGCCCCGCCCCCTACCTTCACCACTGTGCAAACGTGCCCTGTGGCGTGTTTTAAATTGGGGGATTAAGTCCTGTTGAATCCTGAGGTCCCCTGGCGGCCAACTTGCCCACCAGGTACCCCCAGTATGCACCAGGGAGCTGCGTTGCAGAGGTGTTCAGAGACCACGCCCCTTTTTACAACACTCTGCAACGCAGCTCCGTGGCGCTTACTGGAGGTACCTGGTGGGCTAGTTGGCCCCTAGGGGACCTCTCGATTGAAGAGGAATGAATTCCCGAACTTAAAACGCGCCACAGGGCGTGTTTGCACAGTATCACCTCAGACCCCGCCCCCTACCTTCACCACTGTGCAAACGCGCCCTGTGGCGCGTTTTAAGTTGGGGCATTAAGTCCCCTTGAATCCTGAGGTCCCCTAGCGGCCAACTAGGCTACCAGGTACCTCCAGTAAGCACCACGGAGCTGCATTGCAGAGAGGTGTAAAAAGGGGCGTGGCCTCATTACACCTCTCTGCAATGCAGCCCCCTGGTGCATGCATACTGGAGGTTCCTGCTGGGCTAGTTGGCAGAAAATTCACTTAGCAGGTAAGTAGTGTCATCGTTACTTTTTCTTACTCAGTGGTAGATCCTGGATCCAGCACAGGTGAATCTCCTGTAAACAGTTGAAAGAATGTGTTTAAGTCATACAGATGATTTTTTAGGAATATTTTTAGTTTGTGAAAATAGACACTTAGAAACTTTTCTACTTAAAAGCACACAATGGATTCCTATGGAAAGAAATACAAGTTACTGGTAAGTACGCTTAGAATTACTATTCAGGGTCAGTACTGGGCTAAAAGATGGAGCACTGGGTTCTCTCCTGAGAACAGGTGAGTAAATCGGAATTCGTAGTTCGGCTGATTTTAGAGGAATATTTGTACATTTAAAAAATGGACACAGAGAAACTTTTCTGCTGAAAACCACACAATGGATGCCTATGGAAAGAAATGCAAGTTACTGGTAAGTACACTTAGAATTACTTTTCAGGGTCAGTGCTGGGCTAAAAGATGGAGCACTGGGTTCTCTCCTGAGAACAGGTGAGTATAATCGGAATTCGTAGTTCGGCTGATTTTAGAGGAATATTTGTACATTTCAAAAATGGACACAGAGAAACTTTTTTGCTGAAAACCACACAATGGATTTCTATGGAAGGAAATACAAGTTACTGGTAAGTACGCTTAGAATTATTTTTCAGGGTCAGTGCTGGGCTAAAAGATGCAGCCCTGGGTTCTCTCCTGTGGCGCGTTTTAAGTTGGGGCATTAAGTCCCCTTGAATCCTGAGGTCCCCTAGCGGCCAACTAGGCTACCAGGTACCTCCAGTAAGCACCACGGAGCTGCATTGCAGAGAGGTGTAAAAAGGGGCGTGGCCTCATTACACCTCTCTGCAATGCAGCCCCCTGGTGCATGCATACTGGAGGTTCCTGCTGGGCTAGTTGGCCCCCGGGGACCCCCAGTATTCAAGGGGAATTAGTTCCCCCTCTGCAAACACGCCAGGGGGCGCGTTTGCAGAGTGGTGTAAGGAGGGGGCGTGGCCTCAGCCCGATCCCAGTCTTTTTTTTTTTCTTCTTTTTTTTTTAGAAGGGGGCCTGTGTAGCCCCCCTTCTTTTTCCATTTTTTTGGCCCTGGGGACCCCATCCCTCAGGGCCTGTCCCCAATTTTTGTTTATAAAAAAAAAAATCGGGAAGAGAGCCGTGTGGCCCCCCTCCCGTGGCCATAATTTGCCCCGGGGACCCCATCCCCCGGGGCCTTGCCTCTGTTGGGGGCTGTGGGGGGTCCCTAATCCCCCCACGGTCCCAGCCGGCTCCCCGCGTCCTGCTGGAGCCGGCATTGCTTTTCCACATGGGGAGCAGCTAACATGCTGCTCCCCATGTGGAAAAGCAATCAGCTTTGCTTCATTGAAGCGAGAGCAGGTTTCCCTGCTCTCGCCTCAATGAAGCAAAGCAGTTTGCAATGACAGGGCGGGAGCAAAGAACAGTGTCCCAGGGGTGGGCCCCCCGGGACACTGCAGGAGCCGGCCCTGGGGTTGGCGGTCCCCAGGGCCTATTCAAGGCTCCAGGAGGGTGGCCGCGTGCCCCCCCTCCCACACTGACAAGTTGCCCCGGGGGATGGCGGTCCCCGGGGATGGGGGCGCTGCGAGCCCCCCCACCCATTTTCAAGAAGACCCGGGGGTGCGGGGGGCCATGAGCCCCCCCCGCATATACTATCTTTGAGCCCCGGGGGGTGGGGGTCCCTGGGGCAGTGTGGGGGGGATTGGGACCACCCCACACTTTTTTTAATTCTGCCCCCGGGATTTGTCCCCCCCAGGGGCCAATTACCAAAGTAGTGCGGGAGCCCCGCGCTTCTTTTTTTTTTTTTTGCTGAAATTCGCAATTTTTATGCTTTTTTGGGCCCTCAGCAGGCCAGGGGGTCAGGGTGTTTCTACCCTGTCCCCTAGTTGCGTTTTTCACGTTTGTTTGTTTTATCGGTTCTACCGAGGCACTAGATGGCTGCCAACACTTCCTGATCTGGAGTGTTGACAGCCAATTAGAATACAGCTCGTGCATGGCAGGGTGCGCGCTGGGTGCGGGGAGGGTGCGCGGATCCTCCGAGGCCATAGATATATCTATGTTTTTTACTCTAATTTTCTCAGGAACTACTGAACGGATTACCTCCATTTATGCAAAAGGCATGAGTCTGAACTGAGGACTACCTCTTTGCCACATTTGGTGTAATTCCGTTCAGCAGTTCGGGCTGCAGCTGCGTCAACAGGTCCTATGGGAAAATGCATGGGGAAAACGTGTTTTGGGACCCCCCTTTTTTCTCGGCCCCGGCTTGACGAATCACCGTGAAATGTTCAGGATAGTAGCGGACCGGAACTGGCCAAAAGTTTGGAAAATTTCGCGAAGATTCGTCAATCGACGCCAACGTTATTCCAAATAGAATGTTGCGGAATTCTTATGGAAAATAGGTCCTAACTATATCTACCTGCTGGCGACCGCCAGTAGGTAATATATATATATATATATATATATATATATATATATATATATATATAATTTATATATATATATATATTTATATATATATAATATAAATACACACACACACACATGATTTTTAGTTTTGGGGAAGACCCCCAACCCCCCTTTTTTATTTACCCTTCCAACTCAATACCCCTACTCACCCCCATCCCTAAAAATATCCTTACTACCCAATACCTTTACCCATCCCTAAATACCCTAAAAATACCCTTACCACCCAATACCCTTCCCCAACCCTAAAAAATACGCTTACCACCCTATAACCCTACCCACCCCTAAACCCTAAAAAATGCCCTTGCCATCCTGTACCCGTACCTATCCCTAAACTCTGAAATACCCTTACCACCCTATACCCCTACTCATCCCTAAAGCACCTACCCAACCATAAACATTATATATATAAATATATACACACACACACACACACAAAAATTAGCCAGACAGAACCCCTCCTGAGGCGGAAGCCGGGAGGATCGCGTGATATTTTAAAAACGTAAATTGAGACAAAATACTGCTTTTATCTTTGTTTTCACATTCTCCTGTGCACTCACCCTCCTTCTCACCTGATCAGACTCACCCCGCCAGCCGATCTTAACGCTGCCACGGGACAGAGCACTCAATCGCCGATAATTGTGCAGGAAAGCCAGGCCACGCCCACCGCCCTGAGGCAACGCCCTTTTCAATCGCTACATAAGTCGCGCTACAGCCCAAAGCTCGCATTAGCCAGACAGAACCCCTCCTGAGGCGGAAGCCGGGAGGATCGCGTGATATTTTAAAAACGTAAATTGAGACAAAATACTGCTTTTATCTTTGTTTTCACATTCTCCTGTGCACTCCTCCTCCTTCTCACCTGATCAGACTCACCCCGCCAGCCGATCTTAACGCTGCCACGGGACAGAGCACTCAATCGCAGATAACTGTGCAGGAAAGCCAGGCCACGCCCACACCGCCCTGAGGCAACGCCCTTCCCCTTCCCCATAAAACAATGTGCCTCGACCGGACGCGCAGTGGACGCGTGCTGCGGGCGCGCCGCCTGCGCGCCGAAGGCGCGCCAAAGGTAAGCCCGTCTGCACCCGTCCGTGCCAGACCGGCGACCGGGGCCAGACATGCTGCCGGTACACTACCAAAAACATGCTATACCAGAGAAGAGTTACTTAGTTATAACCCTCAGGCAAATAACCTCCCTCTTACGACCTCTGGGGAGCCAAAAGAACCATCCCAAGCTTGTAACAAGAGCAAAACGACTGAGATCACGGACTCTGTACAGGGGAGTAACCCCACAAAACAACTTAAACCCATGACCTGTCAAAAGCACATAGCATATGGCCTGATAAATGTCAGATCCCTTGCTCAACATGCGACGCATGTATATGACCTGCTTGCTGACAACTCCTTTGACTGTCTGTTTATTACAGAAACATGGCTGTCCGAATGTTCCAACCCGGATTTAGCACAAGCACTCCCCCCGGGATAGACTATATCCAGACTAGACAGAACAGGAAAAGTAGGAGGAGGAATTGCGATCATTTATAAAGAACATCTAAAATGTACCACGTCACTCACCCCTGAACAAAAGGACGCAGAAAGCCTCTGTTTCAATATTAAAATAAACAATCACACAACCTTTGCGGGAGTACTGGTGTACAGACCCCCCGGCCCTATGGGCCATTTCCTAGACACTCTTGGTGACTCTCTAAGCCCCATGGCAATACGTTATGCCAATTTTACTGTTCTAGGCGATTTTAATCTACACCTAGAAAGTGAGAACTGCCTAAATACCAGAAACTTCAGGGAAATTACCAACTCCCTCGGGCTAAAAATCCATAATAAAGGCCCTACCCATCGAGCCGGGCATAACCTTGACGGGATATGTTCTAATGCTACCAACATAACAACACCCCCCCCCTCTACCCTCACCTGGACCGACCACAAACTGGTGCCTTTTAATATATGTTATGAAAATGAACCCATAAAAGGGCATGACACCACCACCCCCCTTGTCCGCAACTGGAAAAACATGCTAGCCAGTCCAAATCTACTACATCTAGCAGAATCCACCAAACCGACCCTCACAAATGCTACAGACACGGACAATAATCTGTTCAATGAATGGATGCTATCAATAGCTAATACGCTTGCACCATGGAAGAAGGGCAAGAACGCAAAACGAAAGTCAGCTCCCTGGTTCACACCCCAACTAAAAACCATGAAAGATAAGTGCAGGAACCTAGAGAAAATATGGAGAAAGCACTACAAAACAGAAGACCTGAAATCCTTTAGATTAGGGTTAAACTCCTACCACCTACAAATAAGGGTGGAAAAAAAGAAGCACTATACGCACCTTATTGAAAGGGCAGATGACAACCAAAAATCTATTTTTTCTATAGTTAAATCTTTTACTCACCCTGCTATCCTAGACTTGGAAATACCCCCTTCACAAGAACTGTGTGACGACATCGAAGAGTACTTCGAAAACAAAATAAATTAGCTAAAAAACTATTTCTCTGACTGTATAGCCCAAGACCCCCCTGCCCTTAACCCAGGGTCAAAAGCAGAACTCAATTGTTTCAAAGAAATTAGCCTAGACGACTCGAAGAAGGCCATCCTGTCATGTAAATCAGGATCCCCTTTCGATCCTTGCCCGCCTAAAATCCTTCACACATTAATTGAGATTGTGAACCCGGTCATAAATCAAATTATTAACTCTACCTTCGAAACAGCAAAAATCCCTGATCTTTGGAAAACAGCCGCAGTCAAACCCCTCCAAAAAAAGAAACTATCAGACCCCACCGTACTCTCCAACCTAAGACCCATCTCTCTTCTCCCATGTCTGAGTAAAATAGCGGAAAAATTGGGGAACACTCAGCTAAACGAGTTCTTGGAAAGTGCCAACTGCCTTCACTCCAAGCAATCAGGTTTCAGAGCGGGGCATTCAACAGAATCGGCACTGCTCCACACCACAGACACCTTGAAATGGGCTCTAGATCAGGGTAAAGAGGCAGTGCTGATTCTGTTGGATCTCTCCGCGGCCTTTGATACGGTCTCCTACAACATTCTGATAAATAGCCTGAAACAAATAGGAATAACTGAGAAAGCCCATGAATGGTTAACCGCATTCCTTAGAAACAGGAACCAGGTTGTCACGCTAGGTAGGTATAAATCCACATGGAAACAACTGTCCTCAGGGGTCCCACAGGGATCCTCCCTTAGTCCGACCCTTTTTAACTTATACATGTCCCCACTGCTCACACTGATTGACTCCTTTGACATTGAAGCAATCAGCTACGCAGACGACACCCAATTGATTCTGACCCTGGATAAAAACTCCACCGCCGCAGAAGAAAAATTTAATCACTGCCTCACCTCAGTCATGAAATGGATGGAGTCAAACCATCTCAGGTGTAACAGCTCCAAGACAGAGATTATGTTGTTTGGAAAAGCTAACAACTTCAACCCTACCCTCTGGTGGCCCAGAAATTCAGACCCACTGCCCACCACAGTGGACACAGCCAAAAACCTAGGTTTCAAATTTGACCCCACGCTTTCCTTCCACAAACAGGCACTCACAGTTGCAGGTACCTGTTTCCAAATCAGAAGAATGTTGAGAAAATGTTTTGATCTGCTACCCCTGCACGCTAGAAAAACGGTTGCAGTGGCCCTGATTTTATCTCGCCTCGATTATGGCAATGGTCTATATGCAGGAACAAAAAAAATGGTGATAAAACGATTACAGGTGATTCAAAATGCCGCCGCCAGGCTGGTACTAGGTCTCCCCAAACGGTCATCCTCGACTGATGCCCTAAAAACCCTCCACTGGCTACCAATTCATAAAAGGATCTTATTCAAGATCCTAACCATCACCTATAAAGCCACCACTGGTAGTGGGCCACACTATCTGAGAAATCATCTTAGACCGTACAAAACTAAACGAACTTTGCGGTCTTCCAATGAGAATTTGCTCATCAACCCCCACTTCAAACTGAAAACCCGAGGAGGAAAAACCATAGCCACACTAGGAGCAAAAGCTTGGAATCACCTGCCCACCCAGCTAAGACACACCAACAACGAACCCATGTTCAGAAAGCTATTAAAAACTTGGATCTTCAGCACCTCAGATCAGGAAATCTTAGCACTAATCTGATCCTTCTGCATTCATCCTTTCTGCACTTTCCCCTTTTTCCCTCCTATCTTCCCCTCAGTCTCTGTCACATAGCGCCAAGATGCTCCTTGGAGTGAACGCTGCACTCTATAAATACCTATTTCATTCATTCATTCATTCATAAACACACAAACCTCTATACTTACCTTAAATGCATGGTAAAGCCATGCATTGTGAAGGTATTTGCATTGTAAAAGATTGTGTGGTAAAATATGCCTGGTAATGGTACTGCAGGGTAAAAACACTTGTTGTAAAGTCTGTTTCTGTAACGCCCTGAACGTCTCAGGATCGTTTAACAGACACGATAATGAGGACGCAACCACTTGTGAAGGGTTAGTTATTTTAATGAAGGCAAAAACAATACAACGAATAAACAAAAGTTATAGTCACTGGAATCCTCCAGGCTAAGTACGTTACCAGCCCACAGCACGGATGGTCCTAACCGTCCTCTGCATATACGCCGATCCCGGCGTATGCCAACAGAGGGCAGAAATGAAATGGCCGACAATGCCAATTGGTAGGCTGTGAGGGGCACGACGAGTGTTGGGGAGAATCGAGGAGTCAGGGAAACACCCAGCCGGGGTCTCTACCTGAAGGGAGCAGCCGCTCCACCTCTTCCTCCGACTGCACCGGGACGCGGAGTCACCTCCTGGTGATGCGTCACCGATACCCCAATCAAAAGCAAGAAGACTGAACCGAGAGCAGCCGCTCGATCGATCCTGTGGACTTCCGAGTCTGTAACGCGGCAAACACCTCCTGGTGTGCGTTACAGCTGGCAGTCCCTGTATCTCTGGTCGGGCTGGGAGTTACGACTCCAACCAGCAAAAGCGCCACTGCGCTTTGACTCAGCCGAGTCAAAAAGCGAAGCTCAATGGTTGACCGGTAGAGCTTCCGGGTCCTTCACAGGTGACGATGGGGCAAGACACGGCCCAGGGAGTAACGATTCGACCTACCTCCGTTCTTGCCTTACTGGAGCACCACTCCGGAACACTGCTCTTCACGAAGCAGGTACGTCGGTGTAAACACAATATCCGACAGCCTTGTACCTCCCGGTTCCTCCCTTTATAGGGCGTGTTTTCCTTGAGTTATGTAACAGCTCTCCTGTTTACATAAGGGCGTGTTTTCCCTTGAGTTATGTAACAGCTCTCCTGTTTACATAAGGGCGTGTTTTCCCTTGAGTTATGTAACAGCTCTCCTGTTTACATAAGGGCGTGTTTTCCTTGAGTTATGTAACAGCTCTCCTGTTTACATAACCTCTCAACCGCTAAGCATCCTGGGAGATGTAGTCCGTTTACGCTGGTTACCGTTTTCCTCCCCTCGCATGACAGGAATTCTTGACAGTACATCCTCCCTCTCAGCGGCTCCCCACGGGTCCAGCGCTGGCAGGAAAACGCCAATGGAACAAGGAGACCAAGCGCGGAGCATGAACCCCTTCAGCCGGTTCCCAAGATTGCTCCTCCGGGCCATAGCCTTTCCACGCAACCAGGTACCACAGCTTCCCCCTGCGCCATTTGGACGCCCGTATGCCCGACACTTCATACTCCACCTCCGACTCCACGCATACCGGCCTAGGTGTCCCAGACGGCTTGGAGGGTGCTGGTTTGAGCAATGATACATGAAAGACAGGGTGTATCCGCAATGACTGGGGCAAGCACACCTTCACGTTCACGGGACCCATACACTTGGTAATGCGATAGGGGCCCATGTACTTGGGATGGAACACACTGTTCTTTCGAAACCTCATGTTTCTTGTGGATATCCAGACGTAGTCTCCAGTGCGGTACAGTGGCCCGGGCCTTCTCTTCCTGTCGGCCGCAGCCTTGTATCGTCTCTTGGCCTCTATTAGGACAGCCCTTGAGCGCATCAACGTGTCTTTTATGTGTGCCACCCTGTCCGCTGTGGCGGGAATCCTGTCCTCTCTGAACGGATGTAGAAATGGCAAGAACCTGGGATGTTGGCCATAGTTGCTATAGAACGGAGATGACTGTGTGGAGCTGTGAGTGGCGTTGTTATAGGCTATCTCTGCAACCCATAGCAAGTCGACCCATTCTTCCCTGCCCTGGTCCACAAAACATCGCAGATACTGTTTGAGCGTTTGGTTCAGGCGCTCGGTTTGGCCGTCCGTTTGAGGGTGGTAGCTGGTGGACAGGGCGGTCTTAACATGCAGCGCAGTGCACCAAGTCTTCCAGAATTGCGCAGTAAACTGCGACCCCCGGTCCGACACGATCACCCCAGGTAATCCATGCAGTCGTACCACATTCTTTAGGAGTAGTGACGCCAATTCCCCGGCCGTAGGGTCTCTCTCGCAGGGGATGAAGTGCCCCATTTTCGTCAAGTAATCCACCACCACCAGTATTGCCGTCATCCCCTGGTCTACCGGTAGGCCCACCACGAAGTCCAGTGATATGCTATCCCATGGTCTATCCGGGGTCGGAAGTGGATTTAAGAGCCCTTGGGTTCGGCCATGGTCGGCCTTCATGGTAGCACACGTAGGACACTCCTGTCCCCACCTCCTGACATCCACTCTCATGGTTGGCCACCAGAAATGCCGTCCCATGCTAGCCACCGTTTTTTCAAAGCCCAAATGACCTGCGCATGGAGAGTCATGGCACCAGATGAATGCTTGTTTCCTTAGCCTAGGCGTGGGTATCAACAGGCACCTGCCCTTCAGGGGTATCCCGTCCTTCAGCTGCCATTCTCTGTGACTGAGGAGCCACCTCCGCCATGCGAATGACCTGATCCCTCTCTTTATTCCCCTCAGGAAAGTATCCGGTTGGATAACCCCCAATACCATCCTCGGGGAAATGATGGAACGCTCGGTCGCAGGCAATGGTTCCTTAACTGCAGATTGACGGGACAGGGCGTCCGCCTTCCGGTTTTCCGTCCCCGGCCGATATGTGATGCGGAAGTTGAACCCCGCAAAGAAGATCATCCACCGCAGCTGCCTGGGAGAAAGGTGTCTTGTGGCCGTCATGAACTGTAGATTCCGATGGTCCGTGTACACCGATACCACATGTCTTGCCCCCATCAACCAATGCCTCCATTCGGTGAAGGCGTCCTTGATTGCGAGAAGCTCCTTCTCCGCAATATGGTAGTTGCGTTCGGCGTCGTTGAGTTTGCGGGACATGTACGCAACGGGATGAAGCACCCCTGTGTCGTGGTTGCGTTGGGACAAGATAGCCCCCAGCGCCACATCCGAAGCGTCCGCTTCCACCACGTAGGGGAGATCCGGATCGGGGTGAGCCAACACCGGCGCCTTACCAAAGGCGCTTTTCAGGGCCTCAAAGGCTGTGTTCGCTTCAGGGGACCAGACAAACTCCTTGGACTTCCTCAGTAGCTGTGTGATTGGGGCCACCAATCCTGAAAATCCATCTATAAACCGCCTGTAAAAGTTGGCGAAGCCAATGAAACTTTGGACGTCCTTCACGCTTTGGGGCACCGGCCATTCTTTCACCGCCTTGATCTTTCGTTCTGCCATCTCCTGTCCCTCTGGACTCAGCATCACTCCGAGGAATTCCACGGACGTGACGTGGAAGTCACACTTGCTGAGTTTACAAAACAGCTTGTTTTCCCTCAGCTTTTGGAGCACAGCATTGACGTGGTGTACGTGCTCCTCCACACTGGACGAGTAGATGAGGATGTCGTCGATATATACGACCACGTAGATATCCAACTCCTCTCTGAATACCTCATTCAAAAAGTACTGAAAGGCTGCCGGGGCGTTGCACAGACCGAACGGCATGACGAGGTACTCAAAAAGGCCGAACCTGGTCTTAAAGGCGGTCTTCCACTCGTCTCCGTCCCTCATGCGCACCAGATGGTATGCCCCTTTCAAATCCAACTTGGTGTAGATACGAGCTTTCTTGACCTGTTCCAGCAGTACACTGATGAGAGGCAAGGGGTACCGATTCTTTATGGTTATCGCATTCAATGCCCTAAAGTCCACACAGGCTCTCAGCTCCCCATTAGCTTTCGGGATGAAGAAGAGTGGCGAGGCGGCCGGAGACTTGGACGGGCGGATGAATCCTAGCTTGAGGAGTTTATCCAGGTACCCCCGGAGATGCACGTTTTCAGGCTCCGTCAGGGCATACAGCCTGCCGCTGGGAACGCTGGCCCCTGGCACCAGGTCGATCTGGCAGTCAAACTGTCTATGTGGTGGTAGCACTTCCGCCTTCATCTCATCAAATACATCCTCAAAACTGTGATAAGCCTGGGGGAGAGCCACATCTTTTTCTGCCGCTGTAGCCACCGTCTGACTCCCGCTCTCATCTGCGTCAAGGGATTCCGTTCTTTTTCCACAATGCAGGATGCAATACGGTGACGTCATTTCGACGCGATGTGTTGGCCAATCCACAGAGGGGTTGTGTTTCTGTAGCCACGGCAATCCCAATATGACGCCATATTGGGGCGCTCGGATGATGTTAAAATCGATTTGTTCCAAATGGTTCCTCCCATATCTCATCGGAAGGACCCCCGTGTGCTGCCCGATGGGCCCCGTCACCAATCGCCTTCCGTCTACAGCATAGACGTCTTCGGGTACAGCTTTGGGAAGAAGCACTAGCCCTAGCCTGCATGCCTCGTTGTGGTCCATAAACATGCCAGTGGCCCCTGAATCCACCATGGCCACAACGGGTATCCTGGTCATGCACTCCCACGTGCACCGTGAGAAACAGGTGTCGGTGTCCCTTAGTGACCGAGTTGGAGAGTGAAGGGATGGATGAGTGACTCCGAGATGCCCCTTCTTTGGTCTGGGAGTCCTCTAGTTTTCCGCCGGTATGTCCACCACGGCTGTTACCGACCGGTTGGCCCGATAACGTGACGTCTTCGGTTTGGCAGGGCATTCACGTACTTAGTGGCCTTTTTTGCCACAATATAGGCACAATCCTTGTTTACGGCGTGACTCTTTCTCCGTGGCTGTGAGGCTCGCTCGTATTGCGCCGATGTCCATGGGTTCTCCCTTGGATGCGGTGGAAGTTTCAGGACTTCCCACCGTCACATAGGATGGAAGGGATTTTCCTTTTCTCCCATGATCCCCTTTTCTTTCACTCAGCCTATGTTCCAGCCGTAATACCAGGTTGATAAGGCCCTCACATGTCTTGGGTTGAGGGTCAATAGGAGCCACGGCGTCTTTGAGCTCATCGCACAGCCCGTGATGGAAGAGCGCCGTCTGTTTAGCAACAGGCCACTTGGTTTCCGCAACTAGCCGTCGGAACGCGTTGAGATACTGCACCAGGTCGTTGGATCCCTGTCTCAACTCAAGCATTTCACGGTCCGCCGTGTACGAGTCAGCCCTTCTGTCGAATACCTTCAGGAATTCCTCGCGAAAAGCACCCCATTCACATAAGATGGGGTCGTCCCTGCTCACCAGAGGTACGGCCCATTGTGCCGCGTTTCCAGCCAAATAGGAAATAAGGAAAGCCACACGAGCCTGACTCGTGGGGAACGCCTTTGGTTTGCACGATAAATGTAGCGCCACTTGTGTGAGGAATACCTGCACTGTGTTAGGATCCCCACTGTACCTCTCTGGTGTTGCCAAGGGAATGGCTACCGGCATTTCCACTACTACCGCAGGGGTCTGGTTCGTGAGAGAGGTGCTGGGCGTGAGCGGGTCCAATTGGATAGCATCCAGTCTGGCTTTTACATCGGCTGTTTCTTGCCTAGAGGCAGCCACTTCAACTTGCACGGTCGCTAAAGCAGCCAGCACATCATCAAGTGTTGCCATGTCTGTTATCGACCGGGAGACAGTTAGTGTTATTACGGTCGGATATTTTGTAACGCCCTGAACGTCTCAGGATCGTTTAACAGACACGATAATGAGGACGCAACCACTTGTGAAGGGTTAGTTATTTTAATGAAGGCAAAAACAATACAACGAATAAACAAAAGTTATAGTCACTGGAATCCTCCAGGCTAAGTACGTTACCAGCCCACAGCACGGATGGTCCTAACCGTCCTCTGCATATACGCCGATCCCGGCGTATGCCAACAGAGGGCAGAAATGAAATGGCCGACAATGCCAATTGGTAGGCTGTGAGGGGCACGACGAGTGTTGGGGAGAATCGAGGAGTCAGGGAAACACCCAGCCGGGGTCTCTACCTGAAGGGAGCAGCCGCTCAACCTCTTCCTCCGACTGCACCGGGACGCGGAGTCACCTCCTGGTGATGCGTCACCGATACCCCAATCAAAAGCAAGAAGACTGAACCGAGAGCAGCTGCTCGATCGATCCTGTGGACTTCCGAGTCTGTAACGCGGCAAACACCTCCTGGTGTGCGTTACAGCTGGCAGTCCCTGTATCTCTGGTCGGGCTGGGAGTTACGACTCCAACCAGCAAAAGCGCCACTGCGCTTTGACTCAGCCGAGTCAAAAAGCGAAGCTCAATGGTTGACCGGTAGAGCTTCCGGGTCCTTCACAGGTGACGATGGGGCAAGACACGGCCCAGGGAGTAACGACTCGACCTACCTCCGTTCTTGCCTTACTGGAGCACCACTCCGGAACACTGCTCTTCACGAAGCAGGTACGTCGGTGTAAACACAATATCCGACAGCCTTGTACCTCCCGGTTCCTCCCTTTATAGGGCGTGTTTTCCTTGAGTTATGTAACAGCTCTCCTGTTTACATAAGGGCGTGTTTTCCCTTGAGTTATGTAACAGCTCTCCTGTTTACATAAGGGCGTGTTTTCCCTTGAGTTATGTAACAGCTCTCCTGTTTACATAAGGGCGTGTTTTCCTTGAGTTATGTAACAGCTCTCCTGTTTACATAACCTCTCAACCGCTAAGCATCCTGGGAGATGTAGTCCGTTTACGCTGGTTACCGTTTTCCTCCCCTCGCATGACAGGAATTCTTGACAGTTTCCCATGCTTTGTACTTTTTTATCCTCAGCCACATTAACTAACTCCTGAGGTCTTGTTTTAGATGAGGGAAGAGTGGCAGATGTCATGGGCAGGGATAATGGCTCAGAGCCATTTAATCATGCCTTGGAAAAAAAATCACGGTTGGATGCTTCCATGTTGCAGCCGATCTCACTGTTTTTCAGCTTTTCCTTCATTTTTTTCATTTGTTTTTTTAAAGGGAGTACTTCCAAGCTACCACCTCATTTTATTTTTTTAAGTGGTGTCCCACGAATACTCCTACCCCGACTACTTGCACATTTCTATTTATTTTTGGTGCAGGAGTTTTTTTAGTTTTTTTAATGCAGCCTGTTTTCCTTAAAGGGAAACGAGATGCCTTTAAAAAAAAGAAAAATTAAACGTTTTTGTTTAATTTTTTAAGGGCAGGTAGTGGTCTCTGGGAAAAATATTTTCCCCTGCAGACCCCTTCCCTTTTGAGAGTGCTTTACCATCCTCTTGAAGAGGGTGGTAAATTGCGAATGTTTTGCGACCGCAATTGTGGTCGCAAGACATTCTTACATAGGGTAGCAAGTCGCTATTAGGAAGGTACGACCTTGGAACGCCCCTTCCCAATAGTGAGTAGCAAATCCTATTTAGCGAGAGGCAATACATTGCGACTAGCTGAATAGGGTTTGTACATGGCCCATTTGTATTTTTGCATGCGCAAACGTGTTTGCGCATGCAACAATGGGTCGTACATCTGGCCCAATGAGTCTGATTCACAAACTGGAATTTGTAGTATGTAAAGTACTACTACAATAGTTCAAAACACAAACTACAAAATGCAATTCACAAACCTACAGCCGTGGACCTCCACCTCGCCTATACTTTCTGCGAGCAGATCTCCACTAAATTGACAGAGCTCTACACAATGGTCAGTTTGCTTCATTGCAGAACATTTGAGAGGTAGTGGTAGGAAAAGGAAGAATCGTGACTGCAATATTTTTAGACCTGTGGTGTTTCCTGTCTTTTTTCTTCTGGCCTCCTGTTTTTGATTGTGTGCTGGGCTTCATCTTTGCTGGTGTTTGGACTCTGGTCACTTTACCACTGCTGACCAGTGCTAAAGTGCATGTGCTCTCTGTCTAAAATCTAATGGCATTTGTTTTCTCCATAATTGGCATATTTGATTTACTAGTAAGTCCCTAGTATAGTGCACTACAGGTGCCCAGGGCCTGTAAACCAAATGCTACTAGTGGGCCCACAGCACTGACTGTGCCACCTACCAGAGTAACCCTCCAAATGTGTCTCAGGCCTGCCACTGCAGAGCCTGTGTGCACAGTTTTTAACTGCTGTGTCGACCTGGCAAGTACACCTACTTTCCGGGCCCAAAACCTCTCTTTTACTACCTGTAAGGCACCCCTAAGGCAGGCCCTAGTTAGTCCCAGGGGCCAGGTGCTGTGTATTTAAAAGGTGGGACGTGTGTTTTTAAGTTCTATATTAACCCTGGGCGTCGTGCTCCGCTTCGCCCACGGAGTGCACGTAGCGCTGCCTGCTTTGCCGTTTACGAAGGAGGTGTAGCAGGCAGCGCTACGCACACACCGTAGCGAAGCAGAGCTGCCCGCCATCCGCTTCCCACCTGCCCTAATTTTAAAATAATTTAAAGAAGGTTAAAGGTAAATAAACCACCTTACCTTCAGCGCGGCGTCCCTGGGCTCCCTCTTCTTGCGGACGGTAACTTCTTCACGTAAATGCGCATGCGCGGACGCCCGTGCATGCTCATTTCTCACGAGAAATGCGCATGCGCATGCATGGGCATTCACGCATGCACATTTGCGTGAAGAAGTTACCGTCAGCAAGAAGATTGAGCCCCGGGACGCCGCGCTGAAGGTAAGGAGGTTTATTTACTTTTTTTAACCTTCTTTAAATTATTTTAAAATTAGGGCGGGCGGCGCGTAGTGGGGCTACGCGGAGCGTGCGAGTGTGCGTAGATTTTGCCACACTACACGCTGCTCCACGTAGCCCCACTACACCCAGGCCTGTTCTATATGTCCTTGTGGTTAAAAGCCACTAATTTCACTTTTCACTACAGGAAGGCCTATCTCTCCCATGGGTTAACATTGGAGTTACCCTGTAGCATTTACTACAAACAGCGAGAGTGGCTCCGCCACTGCGCATTCAAATATCGGTGGTGTCCTTCTTCCCAGACTACACGGCGGTGGTTACTAAACGTCGCAGGAGCTTCCTTGAAATAAAGAAAGAACTTAGACGGAGGGAACTACCTTACTCCATGCTATTTCCAGCGAAGCTGCGGGTGGTGGAGGATGGAAAGACATGGTTTTTCGACACACCGGAGGAAGCCCGCGACTGGCTCGATGGATGGAGGCGAGTGGAGGGGTCCAGACGGTCGGAGAGATGCCAACAGCAGCAGAGGGAGGAAGCTGACTCCGGAGACCAAAGAAAAGAGCAGGAGGAAGACAGTGTGCAATGGTCAAAGGCCGAGGAATGATGACCAGTGATAGTACACAATTGGGAATCATCAAAACCAGGTGATGATTACACGGCTTGTTCATGCATGTGAAGAGGACTTCATTACAGAAGGGGCTTGGAGAACCTGATTTCCCCCCCCCTGCCTGTGGGTGAACCAAAGACCACGGCAGTAGAATTGCTGAAAAGATGCAGTTAAACTTTGTTGAAAGATCGTCTTTGGGGTGGGGATAGAATACAGCTTTCCACTGACTTCTCACCCCCTACATGCAAGTACTGTTCAGGGGATTGGGTATTAAGCACTCTGCAATGTTGGGGTGGCGGGTACTTTTGATTCCGTCTAGCAGGGAGGCAGGGAGGGGGGTGGAAGGACTGGGTTTGTTTTTATGGTTATGTTTTTTCTTTATTTTAGTTTCTAGAAAGGCACTCATGTATGAGACGTTCCTAGACGAATACATTGCACATATGATTCCGTAGCACTACTTCTACACTATGCCAGCTATGACAGCACAGGACCCACTAGACCCTGATCCGAGGATGTTTCCCATGTCCCAAGTAGCTCCCCTGTCCTTGATTACATGGAACGTACATGGCCTGGGGGACAAAATAAAGAGAGGCTTAGTTTTACAATGCTTAAAACGGTGCTCCCCAACGGTGGTCCTGTTGCAAGAGATGCAGCTTACCGGTACCACGTGTAAGGCGTTCGACAGGTGGGGGTTTAAAATGATTGCACACTCGGAGTTCTCATCTGGCTCAAGTGGTGTGGGTATCCTAGTCAGAAAACAGTCACCACTAATAATACATAAAACAAAGACAGACGACTCTGGTCGCTTCGCGGCCAATGTAGGTCAATGGGAGGGGCGAGCTATCAATATAGTGTCAGTTTATATTCCCCCAGCCCTTCATGCTGTAACGCTCCCAGCTCTTAGTGACTTTTTACTTGACCTTCTGGAGGGGTAACTGCTGATTGAGGGAGACTTTAATGGAACTATAGATGGGACCCTAGACCGATACCCCGCAAGGATACACACAACTAGCGTTTCTCACCTTGAGAGCTTTTTAGAAGCGCTTGGGCTCACTGACATATGGAGAAGTCGCCATCCCACAGTACGACAATTCACTTTCCTCTCTGGGGTTCACAACAGCCTCTCTAGAATAGATTAATTTCTCGCTTCCGCAGATAGTTTGAGAAATTTTGAAAATAAAAGAGATTATGCCCAGAGGTATCTCTGTCCACTCTCCAGTGCTGTTAACATACACATATCGCCACAGGGTGTGGCAGCGTGTTTATCCCATATACCCTGGTTATCTGCAGCTTCCCAAGATCAAGAAAGCTATCATTACGGCGACACAACACTACTTTCAAGAAAATGTTCTGTCGGTCCGCTCCCCGACTACCCTGTGGGAGGCCTACAAAACTGTCCTCAGAGGGCAGGCCATTGCTTCTATTACAGGTCATAAGCGGGAAAAACAGTAGGAACTGCATGCTATAGAGTTAGAGCTACATAACTAACCCTGGGCGTAGTTCGCGAAGTAGCACTACGCGAAGCTACGCAAAGTGCACTTCGCACTACGCGAGCTACGCGTAGCACTTCGCGAACTGCGTAGTACCCTGTTCGCACTGTGCAAGATGTCGTTTTCAATGATTGCACAGTGCGGACAAGCAACCGGCACTGTGCAATCATTGAAAACGGCATCTTGCACAGTGCGAGCTGTAGTTTTCTGCCGCTCGAGTAGATTTTTACTCGAGCGGCAGCTTTCTCAACGCGGACTGGTAGTTTCTCATCGCAAGCGGTCGCGAGCTTACGCGACCACTCGCAATGAGAAACCTGACCTCCTCGCGTGGAGAATCTCGCCGGGAGGTTTATTTTCCACGCTCGCGATTGCCAACTTGATGTTGCTGATCGCGAACGAGGAAAAAGTCTCGCCGGGATGTCATGTTGCTTGCTCGCGGTCGCCAACTTGACGTTGAGGACCGCGAGCAGGCAAAAAATGACCGCTGCACTACGCAACACTACGCTACGCGTGTTTGCACTGTGCTACGTGCAATTCGCGTAGTTCGAAGTAGCGCAAACTTCGCAAACTACGCGAGCGTAGCGTAGTGCTTTGCCCAGGATTATACATAACGCTGATGCCCAACACACCAACAACCAAACGCCGGCTAAATCCCAGCATATGCGTCTTAAACAACAACAGCGCAGGGAGTATCTAAGGATGCGACTAAGCTGCGACTGACAGCCACACAACATAGGGTATATGAAATCGGCAACAAGGCCGGAAAACTTCTGGCATGGTTTGATAAAAGGAAGCAAGATAGCACGGATCCGGATGAGGGTAGGTCAGGTGACGACTGACTCGCGGACAATAGTATACACACTAGCACAACACTTTCAGCAGGTATATACGTCATTATCTGCTATGACTGTGGAAGAGGCGCTGATGTACATAAAGGATATTGCTATTCCCAAACTCACACCGGAGGCAGCCCTTATGCTTGAGGCCGATCTTACGGTTGAAGAGCTGCAAGTGGCGATCAGTTCACTGCAACATGGGAAGACGGTAGGACCAAATGGTATACCTATTGAACTCTATAAAAAAACGGCTGGGACCATTGCCCCACACCTGCTGCATATGTATTCCGATAGTCCCACTAGACCAATGATTAGCCACCATAGTAGTGATCCCAAAACCTGGAAAGCCCCTGAAGAATGTACCTCGTATCACCCAATATCTTTAATCAATGCAGAGGCTAAAATTCTAGCGAAACTCCTTGTGATCAGACTGATGCCGCACCTTCGGACCCTGATACATCCGGACCAGTCCGATTTCATGCCGGCAGAAACACGGCTCTGAACCTGAGACACCTGCACGGTGTGATGGCCCGTATCCCATATATTCAGGAACCAGCAGTCATACTCTCCCTGGATGCACGAATGGTGTTCGATATGGATGAATGGCCCTTCCTATTCGCTGTGCTTACTCACTTGGGCTTTGGCCCTAAATTCTGCGCATAGATACGTCTAATATATCCTAAACCGGTGGCACATGTTACGGCCAATGGTCATATTTCCGGAGATTTTCCACTAACACGTGGAACACGCCAAGGCTGCCCTCTGTCACTGCTGCTTTTTGCCCTTGTGCTGGAGCCGCTGGCGGCATGGATTAGGTGGGAGCCGATGATCCGAGGACTTAGATGGGCGGAAGGATGGGAAGACCGCATCTCACTATATGCGGATGATGGATTATTGTATATGGCCTCCCCTAGACGCTCCATACTGGTACTCTTAAATATATGTGAACTCTTTGGTCGGGCATCTGGATACACCATAAATTGGTCCAAATCGATCCTGTTTGCCTTACATGGCCCTCCGCCTCAACACCCAACAGATTGCCCACTACAGATCACAGAACACGCATTTAAATTTTTAGGTATATACATAACACCCAACCCAGATAACTTCTTCAAAAGAAATCTCGTGCCTCCCTTGGAACGTTGAAAAAGGGATACGATACATTGGGGAACATTACGACTGACACTGCTGGGAAAGGCAGCACTTTTTAAAATGATGGCACTGCCTCGATTCCTGTACGCACTGGAAAATACACCGTTCCCAGTGCCACCAAGTTACTTCAAAATGATAGCAGCTCGGGTTTCTAGTCTGCTGTGGGGGAACAAACCAGCACGCATAGCGCAGGACAAGTTGGTTAAGGGATGGTATGACGGTGGAATAGCACTCCCAAACATACAATTATACTATTGGGCAGCTCAGTTGAAAGTCGCTAATCAATGGATACATGCCCCACAAGCGGACCCTGCACTCAAAGCAGACAGATTTGGATTAGGAGCAGAAGGTCTGCTGTCTGCCCTTTATAACAAGAAGCAAGCCACCTCATTAATAGGGCCCACAAAACATACAGTTACCATATGGCATACAGCACATTCTAAATTGGGCTGGCATGGGGTCATAACCCAACTCACTCCTCTTTGGGATATGCAGCGATTGGGAAGGCTTAGGAATTGTGAGGGGTTCGCTCAATGGGATGCAATTGGCATATCCACGGTGGGCGACATGTGGTGTAAAGGAGAAGTAATCACATTCAAACGTCTTAAACAACAGTATGAGCTGGCACACTCCGAAATCTTTCGATATATGCAGATAAATCACGCACTGCAAGCTGCCTTGACACCTGGTACCGCGATCCCGGAGGCCACTCCCCTAGAAGATAGGCTACTGACAGACTGCATGCATAAACGGGCTACCTCTCTCACCTACCGAAAACTAATTAACAACTTGCCTGATCCTACTGTGACACTCAGGGAAAAATGGTCCCGTGATGTGGGGGAACTTGACGCTGCCGACTGGCAGGAGGCACTAGCTTCCCCGCGGGAGGTGGGAATACCTTCAAAACTCAGGTTGGTGCAGCTCAAAATACTACATCGAACCTACTACACTAGGCTCACCCTTTACAGGATAGGTACAACATCGCACCCGTATTGCCTAAGACGATGTGGAGAGGAGGGTACATTTTACCATACCCTGTGGCAATGCCCAAAGATCATGGAATATTGGATAAAGTTGATGAGAACAATATCACAGGCAGAGGAAGTGTCATTGGTGCCTGAACCCAAGAGATGTTTGCTAAATGTTTGGGAATGGAATGACCTTAATCGTCCAGCACAGGAGTGGGCCACATTGGGGATAATGGTCGCAAAACGTAATATTGCACAAAAATGGGGCTCGGCAGAATCACCGATACTTGCCGCATGGTGCAAAGGTATGGACACAGCTATGGTGGCCGAGAGAACAGTGTTCGTCAGTCGTGGTTGTCCTCGAAAGTGGAGCAGGATTTGGGGGGCCTGGAATAAATTCAGGGGATACATATGTGAGCCACCAGGGGTGCAGGCGGAAGAGGGCACTGATGATGAAAATGAGGAAGGGGCAGGGGATTAAAATAAGGGGTGCTGTTAATTACTATACTGAGATGATTGCCTATAAGCCAATGTTACAGGAATGTGCAATGTTGAAATGCAATGTATGTGTATACTATCTGAACGATTTATGCCTTGAGTATAATGAATATAATAAAAAGAATTTTTTTTAAAAAAGTGTGGGAACGATTGCTGGGTGGTAGAAACGTTTTGGGCCCCTCAGATACCTGAACTTTTTCCTCACAAAAATGTGAGAGAAATGTGATTCTCAGCTTAGATTGACTGGAAGAGAGTAATGCCCCTGAGCAAAGTTCACTTTAATCATGTGATGTCAGGACTGTTAATCACAGTGAATGGAAAAAAATAATGTTTGGACACAAGGGAAATTGACCCTTGTGTCTTAATTTTATTGTTCAAAAAAAAAAGCTCTTTCGGCTGGAACAGCGATAGTGCGCTTGACCGCAATGGTTCACCTACAGCAGTTATACAAATCACTGAAGTGGCAAGAGTGCCATAGGACCCAATAAAGAGATGGAAAATGATCCCTTACATCCAGTTGGATATTAAAAGACAATCATAGCTGTGGTTTAGTAACTCTCCTCAAGCCATGATGCCCCCGCGCTCCTTGTCCTGCTGGTTCATTCATAGTAACATTCCTCAATCAGTGCATTCTGTGAGTTTCAGTCTTGGTTGAGCTCACTTGAGACATTGGTACTGACCCACCTGAAGACAATAAGGGCCTGATTACAAGTCTGGCGGACTGCGAGGGCACCGGCGGTCTGGCCGACCGATTTCAAGTTGGGAGGTCGGACCGCCATTGCACCGCCGCAGCCACTGGGCATCTTCGGTTTGGCAGTGGTACGGCGGTCAGGGCCTCAGTAATATGCTGGTGGTACCGCTGCGGCACCATTATGCATAGTACATGTTCAAGGACTGCCAGTGGTGTCATGGAGATCTTTCCTCCATGAAAAGGCTGACAGTCCTAAAACAAAGGGGACCCTACAGGGCCCTATATTGCCCATGTGCATGGGGATGCATGCAGGGGGGCACAACATGTGCCCTCATGTGTGCATGCACCCCAGTTCCTGCACGGCATGGACTTTACAGTCTATGCCGTGCAGTGAACTTTTTGGGGCGTTCCCATTGCAGTGCCCTTTTTCAGAGCCACCGCCATGGGACCGCCAAAAAATGCCCGCCAGACACGAGAAAACTGGCAATCTGGCAGGTGGTGGGAACACGGGTTTGGGGGTACAAGAGCGGGCCACTGCCTTGGCGGTCCGCTTCCGCACCACCAAACTCGTAATCAGACCCTTAGTATGTAAAAGGAAATCTCAAATTTGGAAAAGATGTTGACCAGTGACGAGAAGTCATCTGGTAACCCTGGGATGGGTGCGCAGGGATTTCCTGTACCTAACCTGTTCTCTAAAATACTTTAAACCCCATCATAGTTAATGCTGGCATTAGCATAGGAAAGCCCAGGGCTTGGAGAACAGCGCAGCAGCAGAGCGCTTCTTGAGTGACATTTTGGAGGCAGAAACCAGCGGAATGATATCCCGCCCCGGCTCAACCCTGGCCATAAAAGCAGTAACGGCCTAATCCGCTTTGTAACTAATCTCTTCTTTATGAAGGGGAGCGCGAGACACCAGAACACCTGCAGCACGCGGCGCGCGCCGTGAAACGCTAAGGAGAGGCCCTTTGTCAAACATTTTAATTCTCGATTGCAGTTTAAGGGGAAATAAAAATGCAGGAGCGCATTTAACTCAAGTAGTAAACTGCAGGTGGCGCTTGTTTTACTACTCCGGTGATTTTTATCTTCCCATATTCCCTCACAGTTAAGCAGCAATAAAGTAAAAAATTGGTCAATAAAACATTTTCCTTCCATAATTTGCACGTCGCGAAGGGGAGGTCACCCGCCATATCTTGCGGAAAGTAAATGGCGTTGCTTTTATGTTGTGTTTTTTTTCTTATCGCTTGTTATCGGATGTGTTGGTGCTCAGATTTGAGTCCTTTGCAGTTTGTGACTTATGTTTTTTATTACCTTTGAATATTTATGACCTGATGAGAGGTGCATCGGGAAAGCATTACTTTGTACAGCACACATTCAAAAAGTAAAGATTCCGGGTTTAAAAGAGCCATCCGGTGAGTGATGTCACAATAAATCTCAAAAGACTTCATTAAATAAAGCAACATCCTAGAATGCGAATTGTTGGTGATTGTTAGAGATTCTGGACAAGCCAAAGAGAACAGTTTTTTTTTTCTCACTTCACTGGAGAGGGCCTTTAAATTCTGTACAGCATCCATCTTCAACTTCAACTGTGTCGTTTTCACAAAGGTTATAAGGAGATGTGACATTGCCTGCTCCTTGACATCTGTTGCACCAGGGCACAAGTCCTAAAAAACAGAAGTGGGGGGGGGCTAACCTAATTAATCAGTATGCAAGTGGCATCACGGCGCGTGACATCGCGGCGCGTGAGGTCCGTGACATCGCAGGAAGTGGCATCACAAGAAGTGCCACCGGAACTTAAGTCCTCACATATATGTTTAGCAGGTGTATCGTGAGTACATTTGAGCACATTTCGAGTATACTTGCAAGCCCTCCTGATTTAGGCAGATGGTTCACACTTTTGTAAGCTTCACATAAACCAATGTTGCCTTTTGTCAGTGTAAAGCTTCCTCTACCCATAGTGCTTTCAAAGAAAAAATAGTGATATTTAAATTATTACAACGCCTCCTCAGGGGTAGTATGCGCTGTATAAATGCTATTTAATTTGTGCAAATACAGGGAAAGATCAACACATCTGACGTTCTTACAGTGCATGCATATCTCCTAAACAGGGATTGAACAAAGTGAAAAGCTGCCTCTTTAGTATGTGTGTAGTGCTAACAAGGTGTGAGCCTTTGTTTTCCCTCTGCTGCATTTGCTTCTACGTGTGAGGCTCCTGACTGCTGCCAGCCAGGACACCCAAACAAAAGGAGACCTGATGACCCCATCAAATTCGGCAGGCGCTGCTGAAAGCGTCCCGGTGTTTTGAAATTACACTGGGACAAATTCAGCATCTTTTTCATTGGGGCCCAACTTCGTGGCTGGGTGGACGGCGCCCACCCTGTGAAAAAAGTGGGCGGACAGCGTCCACCTGCGTGTTCCCCCGACTCGTGCCCTGCGTTGCACCAAAACATACCTGCAGGAAGTGACATCACAGTAAATTGGTTGTATGTCTGAATAACATTTGCAAAAGTATCCTCTAAACAGAAATATTGTGTCCTACACATAGTTTACAAACATATTAACCCATTGATAGCAACCCAGGCTGCCTATTCAATCACTGAAACATGACGTTGGCATTGGAAGATCTTAGGGGTCTAGATGTTGTGTAGCAATGAACGCGCTTATTTAGGTAGCCGGCTCCTAAGCCGTGGAAAGCTTTAAAGAAGATGGTCATCGCTTTGAAGTCGATCCGTTCTTGTATGGAGGGCCAGTTTAGAGACTTAAGAATAGAGTTCATACTAGATCTGTGTTTAGGTCTCAGGATGGCTTTGGCTGCCATATTTTGTACCACTTGTAGGTGCTGTGTAAGGGATTTGGGAAGACCGAGGTACAAGCTGTTGAGATAGTCAAGCTTTGATGTCACCAGGGCTTGCACCACAATTGTTCTGCTCCCAAGCGGTAACCATGGCAGGATTTTTTTTTAGCATCCGGAGTATGCCTAAGCAAGCACCAGTAAGATTTTGGATTTAAAAGTGCATGGAGAGTGTCTTGTCTGACAATTCCTACGTTTTTTACTTTCTCCTTTTCCGCGGGTGGGGGCGGCAGATCTTTTGGCCACCAAGAGCTCCAGTCAGGCGTTTCTGGATTACCAAAGAAAACAACTTCAGTTTTGTCAGGATTGCACTTCAGCTGATTGATCTTAAGCCAGTTAAAAACCTTTGTGAGGAAAGACCTAATCATTGCCCCATCGAAGTCTGTTCCTTTTTCACATGTAAAAATCAGCTGAGTGTCATCAGCATAGGAAATTATTTTGGCGCCCTCTTCCTCTACCAGAAATGCAAGGGGGATAGATATATAATTAAAGGGTAGGACTGAGAATGGAGCCCTGAGGGACACCTACATTCATGGCCAGAACTGGGGACGAGCAAGGGGGAAGCCAGATGTCCTGAAATCTATTTGCCAAGAAGGATGACATCCACATTAAGGGATCCCCCCCGTCCCACCCCCCCTCAGCCGATGTTAGCAAGTCTTTCCAGCAGCCTCTCATGTGGGACCGTACCGAAGGCCGCCAACAGATCGAGCGGTATCAGAACAACCATGCCTCCCTGGTCCAGCTTACCCTTGAGAAATTCAGTCACTTCCAGCAGAGCGTACTCTGTACTGTAGTTAGCCCTAAAACCGGATTGGGACTCATGAATGAGCTTCCCAACTTCATTGTGTTTTTGGAGGACCTTGTTTACATGCTTCTCTGATACTTTGGAGAGGGTCGGAAGAAGGGAGATTGGCCTGTAGGTGACAGGGTCTGTCGGTTTGGCGTTAGCCTTTTCTATCAGTGGAAGAATCTTAGCATTCTTCCATAATTTCTGCATGTTGCCCATGCAGCTACTCATACAACCAGTCACTTACCCATAAATCCACTCACACAGTCACACTCCCCCATACATCTACTCACATACCCACTTATCACCTATACTGCCACTCACACACCAACTCACTGACTCACCCACACAACCCCTAAACACAGCCACTCACTCACCCATACAAGCACTCACACACTGCACACACAAAACCACTTAGATACCCATTCACACATCCTTATAAGCACTCACACATACATCCATTCACATAGACACTCCACAATACAACCGCTCACACACCAACTCACTTAGCGAAACATCCACTCAAACAGCCACTCACTCACCCATACAGCCACTTACACAGCCAGTAACTCACTCAGACACCCACTCACACATGGATATGCAACATCACACAGACACTCACATAATATATGTTAGAAATAGTATCACTCATTAGTAGTACAGAAACTATACTATTTTTACTTTTATAGTACCTTGGTATATATGTTTAAACTTTTTGAAAACATCAGTGATGTCATTTGAGATGTCATCGGTGATGTCATGAGTGATGCCACTGACTATGTCATGAGTGATGTAATATGTGAGATCATAAGCAGTACATTGTGGGGCATAGGTTAAAGTTAGCTCAGCTAACTATAGGTGCTGAATTTCACTGGTTTTGTAAAAGTGAAATCTGAGCCTCACTATAACATCCCAGTAAGCTTACATTTTTTCAGTGAATACAAACACACATACACACACAAAGTACCTACAAATGCAGCAGGATGGAAAATTGTCAAGAATAGGGTCTATGAAGTCCAAACTGGTTCTCACATATGAAGAATGGCAAAAAAAATAAGATGCCATATGAAGTGACACAGGGTGTAATAAAAGAAACCGTTGTAAAAAAAATCAGAAAGCAACAAAGACTTCAGAAAACCCTCACCAGGAGATACCGCAAAATATATAGCATACAGCCTATTGTGTATGACTATCCCCAAATGCTGCCAATTTTGATAAAAAGTTGTATACGCACCTCTTAAGAAATTTATCTTCTTTCATAACGGACTGTGAAATCATAATTTTTAAATGTGGACTACATGGTCCGGTCCCTGAACTCAGAAGTTCTGTTGTACTCTTAAGGTGTCAGACTGGTTGCCTCAAAAAATATGTGCAGTACTCTAGTGTTGGGATAAACTGATCTGTACTAAACAAAAAAAAACAACATGGAAAAGAAATTGCAATTTTTATAGAAATTAATTTATGGTGACCAAGGGTTGGCGTCAATGGTATTAAGGACAAAGGAGATAGTACAGCCATAGGGCAAGTAGGCCTGGGCGGTAAATTCCATTCCGCTCGCGGAATTTGCGGAATTTGGGTAATTTCGCATTCCGCGGAGAACGTGGAATTGCCGACAATTCTGCGTTTTGTGGCTTCGTGGAATTTTTTGCTGGTTTGCGTTCTCGAAATGCGTGTTCGCAAGATATTTACCCCCTGACCACGCAAACAGCGATCGCAAACAGGAAAAAAGCATCATGAACAAGCAATTCCGCTTGTTCCCGGAGTTTCTGCGTGTTCGCGGAGATTTTTCACCATTTTGCGGAGCTTTGTGTAGCGCGACTACGCATATTCAGCCTACCCCGAGTGATTTGCTCTCTCTAGATTCAGCACCATGAACAATTCAGAGAAAGATGCTCTTGGGTGATATGCTCTCTGTACCTTCAGCACTATGTGCAGTTCAGAGACACACCCTCTAGGGTGATGTTCTCTCTGTAGCTTCAGCACCATGGACACACTGCAGAAACAGATGCTCACAGGTAATGTGCTCTCTGGAGCTTCAGCACCATGAACAGTACAGAGACAGATGCTCTCAGGTGATGCGCTATCAAACGCTCTCAGGTGATAAGCTCTCAGAAGCTTTAGCACAATTGGCAGTTCAGAGACAGACGCTCTCGGGTAATGCGCTCTCTGTAGCTCCAGCACCATGAACAGTTCAGAGAAAGACGCTTGCGTGTAATGCACCCCCCTGTAGCTTCAGCATCATGGACAGTTCACAGACAGACGCTCTTGGGTGATTCACCATCTCAAGATTCACTACAATGGACATTTCAGGGCCAGACGCACTCAGGTAATGCGTTCTATGTAGTTTCAGCACCATGGAAATGTCATAGACAGATGCTTTGGGTGATGCGCTCCCTGTAGCTTCAGCACTATGGACAGTTCAGACACAGATGCTCTCGGATGAAGTGCTCTCTGTAGTCATAGCATCATGGACAGTTCAGAGACAGACGCTCTCGGTGATGCTCTCTGTAGTTCAGGACCATGAACAGTTCACAGACTGACGCTCTCATGTGTTGCGCCCTATCTAGCTTCAGCCCAAGGGACAGTTCATAAACAGATGCTTTCATGTGATGTGCCCTCTGTAGCTTCAACACCATGGAAAGTTGATAGACAAATGCTCTCGGGTGATGCACACTCTGTAGCTTCAGCACCATGGACAGTTCAGGCTCAGATGCACTCAGATGATGCACTCTCTATAGTTTCAGCACCATGGACAGTTCAGGGACATATGCTCTTGGGTAATGCGTGCTCTGTAGTTCAAGTCCATGAACAGATCACAGACAGGCGCTCCTGGGTGATGCGTCCTCTATCTTCAGCCCAATGGACAGTCCAGAGACAGACACTCTCGGGTGATGCGCCCTTTGTGTCTTCAGGACCATGGACAGATCTCAGACAGACGCTCTTGGGTGATGTGCCCTCTCTAGCTTCAGCACAATAGACACTTCAGGGCCAGATGCACTCATCTGATGCCCTCTCTGCAGCTTGAGCACCATGGAAAATTCATAGACAGATGCTCTTGGGTGATGGGCTCTCTGTAGCTTCAGCACCATGGACAGTTCATAGGAGACAGACACTATAGGGGGTTGCTCTCCCTGTAGCTTCCCTACCATGGATAGTTCAGAGAAGACAGACACTCTTGGGTGATGCACTCTCTGTAGCTTCAGCACCATGAACAGTTCAGAGAAATACGCTCTCAGGTGATGCACCCTCTCTAGCTTCACTACAATGGACATTTCTGGGCCAGACGCACTCGGGTGATGCGCTCTTTGTAGCTTCAGCTCCATGGACATTTTGGAGACAGATGCTCTCGGATGATGTGCTCTCTGTAGATATAGCACCATGGACAGTTCAGAGACAGACACTCTCAGGTGATGCGCTCTCTGTAGTTCATGACCATGAACAGTTCACAGACTGACGCTCTTGTGTGATGCGCCCTATCAAGCTTCAGCCCAATGGACAGTTCAGATACAGTTGCTTTCATGTGATGCGCCCTCTGTAGCTTCATCACTATGGAAAGTTTATAAACATAAGCTCTCGGGTGATGTGTTCTCTGTAGCTTTACTACCATGGACAGTTCTGGGCCAGATGCACTCAGCTGATGCGCTCTCTGTAGCTGCAGCACCATCGAAAGTTCATAGACAGGTGCTCTTGGGTGATGGGCTCTTTGTAGCTTCAGCACCATGGACAGTTCAGATACAGACACTCTTGAGTGATGCGCTCTCTGTAGTTCAGGCCCATGAATAGTTCAGGGACAACTGCTCTTGGCTGATGCGCCCTCTGAAGCTTCAGCACCATTGATAGTTCAGAGACAGATGCTCTTGGGTGATGCGCCCTCTATAGCTTCAGCACAATGAACACTTCAGAGTCAGATGCTTTCTTGAGATGCGCCCTCTGTAGCTTCAGAATCATGGAAAGTTCAGAGACAGATGCTCTTGGGTGATGCGCTTTCTGTAGCTTCAGCACCATGGACAGTTCATAGGAGACAGACACTATACGGGGATGCTCTCCCTGTAGCTTCCCTACCATGGATAGTTCAGAGAAGACAGACACTCTTGGGTGTTGCGCTCTCTGTAGCTTCAGCACCATGAACAATTTAGAGAGAGATGCTCTTGGGTGATGTGCTCCCACTAGCTTCTGCACCATGGACAGTACAGGGAAGACAGACACTTTTGGGTGATGCGCTCTCAGTAGCTTCAGCACCATGAACAGTTCAGAGACAGATGCTATCTGGTGATGCGCTCTCTGTAGCTTCAGCACAATAGGCAGTTCAGAGACAGATGCTATCTGGTGACGTGCTCTCTGTAGCTTCAGGATCATGGACAGTTTAGAAACAGACTCTCTCGTGTGATTCACCTTCTTTAGCTTCAGCACCATGGACAGTTCAGAGACAGATGCTCTCGGTTGATGCACTTTCTCTAGATTCAGCACAATGGACAGTTCAGAGAGAGATTCTCTCAGGTGATGCCCCCTCTCTAGCTTCAGCACAATTGACACTTCAGAGAGAGATGCACTCGGGTGATGCGCTCTCTGTAGCTTCAGCACCATGGAAAATTCATAGATTGATGCTCTTGGGTGATGCACTCTCTGTAGCTTCAGCACCATTGATAGTTCAGAGACAGACGCTCTTGGGTGATGAGCCCTCTATAGCTTCAGCACCATGGTAAGTTCAGAGACAGATGCTCTCGGGTGATGCGCTTTCTGTAGCTTCAGCACCATGGACAGTTCATAGGAGACAGACACTATAGGAGGATGCCCTCCCTGTAGCTTCCCTACCATGGATAGTTCAGAGACGACAGACACTCTTGGGTGATGCGCTCTCAGTAGCTTCAGCACCATGAACAGTTCAGAGACAGATGCTCTCAGGTTCTGCGCTCTCTGTAGATTCAGCACAATAGACAGTTCAGAGACAGATGCTATCTGGTGATGCGCTCTCTGTAGCTTCAGCACAATAGGCAGTTCAGAGACAGACGCTATCTGGAGATGCGCTCTCTGTAGCTTCAGGATCATGGACAGTTTAGAAACAGACTCTCTTGTGTGATTCCCCTTCTTTAGCTTCAGCACCATGGACAGTTCAGAGACAGATGCTCTTGGGTGATGCGCTTTCTCCTGATTCACCACAATGGACAGTTCAGAGAGAGATTCTCTCAGGTCATGCCCCCTCTCTAGCTTCAGCAGAATGGACACTTCAGAGATAGACGCACTCGGGTGATGCGCTCTCTGTAGCTTCAGCACCATGGAAAGTTCAGAGACGGATGCTCTCGGGTGATGCGCTCTCTGTAGCTTCAGCACCATGGACAGTTCATAGGAGACAGACACTATAGGAGGATGCCCTCCCTGTAGCTTCCCTAACATGGATAGTTCAGAGAAGACAGACACTCTTGGCTGATGCGCTCTCTGTAGCTTCAGCAACATGGAAAATTCATATACAGATGCTCTTGGGTGATGCACTCTCTGTAGTTCAGGACCATAGATAGTTCAGGGACAACTGCTCTTGGCTGATGCGCCCTCTGTAGCTTCAGCACCATTGATAGTTCAGAAACAGATGCTCTCGGGTGATGCGCTTTCTGTAGCTTCAGCACCATGGACAGTTCATAGGAGACAGACACTATAGGGGGATGCTCTCCCTGTAGCTTCCCTACCATGGATAGTTCAGAGAAGACAGACACTCTTGGGTGATGCACTCTCTGTAGCTTCAGCACCATGAACAGTTCAGAGAAATACGCTCTCAGGTGATGGGCTCTCTGTAGCTTCAGAACCATGGACAGTTTAGAGACAGACGCTCTCGGGTGATGCACCCTCTCTAGCTCCACTACAATGGACATTTCTGGGCCAGACGCACTCGGGTGATGCGCTCTATGTAGCTTCATCTCCATGGAACGTTTAGAGACAGATGCTCTCGGATGATGTGCTCTCTGTAGTTATAGCAGCATGGACAGTTCAGAGACAGACGCTCTCAGGTGATGCGCTCTCTGTAGTTCAGGACCATGAACAGTTCACAGACTGACGCGCTTGTGTGATGCGCCCTATCAAGCTTCAGCCCAATGGACAGTCCAGATGCAGTTGCTTTTATGTGATGCGCCCTCTGTAGCTTCAGCACTATCGAAAGTTTATAAACATAAGCTCTCGGGTGATGTGCTCTCTGTAGCTTTACCACCATGGACAGTTCAGGTTCAGACGCACTCGGGTGATGCGCTCTCAGTAGCTTCAGCACCATGGACACTTCAGACAAAGATGCTCTCAGATGATGTGCTCTCTATAGTTTCATCACCATGGACAGTTCAGGGACAGACGCTCTTGGGTAATGCGTGCTCTGTAGTTCAGGACCATGAACAGTTTAAAGAAAGACGCTCTTGGGAGATGCGTCCTCTAGCTTCAGCCCAATGGACAGTTCAGAGACAGACACTCTCGGGCGATGCGCCCTCTGTGGCTTCAGGACCATGGACAGATCCCAGACAGACGCTCTCGGGTGATGCACCCTCTCTAGCTTCAGCACAATGAACAGTTCAGGGCCAGATGCACTCAGCTGATGCGCTCTCTGTAGCTTCAGCACCATCGAAAGTTCATAGACAGATGCTCTTGAGTGATGCGCTCTCTGTAGTTCAGGACCATAGATAGTTCAGGGACAACTGCTCTTGGCTGATGTGCCCTCTCTAGCTTCAGCACCATTGATAGTTCAGAGACAGATGCTATCTGGTGATGCGCTCTCTGTAGCTTCAGCACAATAGGCAGTTCAGAGACAGATGCTATCTGGTGACGCGCTCTCTGTAGCTTCAGGATCATGGACAGTTTAGAAACAGACTCTCTCGTGTGATTCACCTTCTTTAGCTTCAGCACCATGGACAGTTCAGAGACAGATGCTCTCGGTTGATGCACTTTCTCTAGATTCAGCACAATGGACAGTTCAGAGAGAGATTCTCTCAGGTGATGCCCCCTCTCTAGCTTCAGCACAATTGACACTTCAGAGATAGATGCACTCGGGTGATGCTCTCTCTGTAGTTTCAGCACCATGGAAAATTCATAGATTGATGCTCTTGGGTGATGCACTCTCTGTAGCTTCAGCACCATTGATAGTTCAGAGACAGACGCTCTTGGGTGATGAGCCCTCTATAGCTTCAGCACCATGGTAAGTTCAGAGACAGATGCTCTCGGGTGATGCGCTTTCTGTAGCTTCAGCACCATGGACAGTTCATAGGAGACAGACACTATAGGAGGATGCCCTCCCTGTTGCTTCCCTACCATGGATAGTTCAGAGAAGACAGACACTCTTGGGTGATGCGCTCTCTGTAGCTTCAGCACCATGAAAAATTCAGAGAAGATAGACATTCTTGAGTGAGGCACTCTCTGTAGCTTCAGTACCATGGACAGTTCAGAGACAGATGCTCTCGGTGATGCGCCCTCTCTAGCTTCAGCACAATGGACACTTCAGAGACAGATGCACTTGGATGATACGGTCTCTGTAGTTCAGCACCATGGAAAGTGCAGAGACAGATGCTCTTGGGTGATGCGCTCTCTGTAGCTTCTCTGCCATGGACAGTTCAGAGTAGACAGACACTCTTGGGTGATGCACTCTCTGTAGCTTCAGCACCATGAACAGTTCAGAGAGAGACGCTTTTGGGTGATGTGCTCCCACTAGCTTCTGCACCATGGACAGTACAGGGAAGACAGACACTTTTGGGTGATGCGCTCTCAGTAGCTTCAGCACCATGAACAGTTCAGAGACAGATGCTCTCAGGTTCTGCGCTCTCTGTAGATTCAGCACAATAGACAGTTCAGAGACAGATGCTATCTGGTGATGCGCTCTCTGTAGCTTCAGCACAATAGGCAGTTCAGAGACAGACGCTATCTGGAGATGCGCTCTCTGTAGCTTCAGGATCATGGACAGTTTAGAAACAGACTCTCTTGTGTGATTCCCCTTCTTTAGCTTCAGCACCATGGACAGTTCAGAGACAGATGCTCTTGGGTGATGCGCTTTCTCCTGATTCACCACAATGGACAGTTCAGAGAGAGATTCTCTCAGGTCATGCCCCCTCTCTAGCTTCAGCAGAATGGACACTTCAGAGATAGACGCACTCAGGTGATGCGCTCTCTGTAGCTTCAGCACCATGGAAAGTTCAGAGACGGATGCTCTCGGGTGATGCGCTCTCTGTAGCTTCAGCACCATGGACAGTTCATAGGAGACAGACACTATAGGAGGATGCCCTCCCTGTAGCTTCCCTAACATGGATAGTTCAGAGAAGACAGACACTCTTGGCTGATGCGCTCTCTGTAGCTTCAGCACCATGGAAAAATCATAGACAGATGCTCTTGGGTGATGCACTCTCTGTAGTTCAGGACCATAGATAGTTCAGGGACAACTGCTCTTGGCTGATGCGCCCTCTGTAGCTTCAGCACCATTGATAGTTCAGAAACAGATGCTCCCCTACCATGGATAGTTCAGAGAAGACAGACACTCTTGGGTGATGCACTCTCTGTAGCTTCAGCACCATGAACAGTTCAGAGAAATACGCTCTCAGGTGATGGGCTATCTGTAGCTTCAGAACCATGGACAGTTTAGAGACAGACGCTCTCGGGTGATGCACCCTCTCTAGCTCCACTACAATGGACATTTCTGGGCCAGACGCACTCGGGTGATGCGCTCTATGTAGCTTCATCTCCATGGAACGTTTAGAGACAGATGCTCTCGGATGATGTGCTCTCTGTAGTTATAGCAGCATGGACAGTTCAGAGACAGACGCTCTCAGGTGATGCGCTCTCTGTAGTTCAGGACCATGAACAGTTCACAGACTGACGCGCTTGTGTGATGCGCCCTATCAAGCTTCAGCCCAATGGACAGTCCAGATGCAGTTGCTTTTATGTGATGCGCCCTCTGTAGCTTCAGCACTATGGAAAGTTTATAAACATAAGCTCTCGGGTGATGTGCTCTCTGTAGCTTTACCACCATGGACAGTTCAGGTTCAGACGCACTCGGGTGATGCGCTCTCAGTAGCTTCAGCACCATGGACACTTCAGACAAAGATGCTCTCAGATGATGTGCTCTCTATAGTTTCATCACCATGGACAGTTCAGGGACAGACGCTCTTGGGTAATGCGTGCTCTGTAGTTCAGGACCATGAACAGTTTAAAGAAAGACGCTCTTGGGAGATGCGTCCTCTAGCTTCAGCCCAATGGACAGTTCAGAGACAGACACTCTCGGGCGATGCGCCCTCTGTGGCTTCAGGACCATGGACAGATCCCAGACAGACGCTCTCGGGTGATGCACCCTCTCTAGCTTCAGCACAATGAACAGTTCAGGGCCAGATGCACTCAGCTGATGCGCTCTCTGTAGCTTCAGCACCATCGAAAGTTCATAGACAGATGCACTTGAGTGATGCGCTCTCTGTAGTTCAGGACCATAGATAGTTCAGGGACAACTGCTCTTGGCTGATGTGCCCTCTCTAGCTTCAGCACCATTGATAGTTCAGAGACAGATGCTCTTGGGTGATGCGCCCTCTATAGCTTCAACACAATGAACATTTCAGAGTCCGATGCTTTCTTGAGGTGCGCCCTCTGTGGCTTCAGCACCATGGAAAGTTCAGAGACAGACGCTCTTGGGTGATGCACTTTCTGTAGCTTCAGCACCATGGACAGTTCATAGGAGACAGACACTATAGGGGGATGCTCTCCCTGTAGCTTCCCTACCATAGATAGTTCAGAGAAGACAGACACTCTTGGGTGATGCGCTCTCTGTAGCTTCAGCACCATGAACAATTCAGAGAAGATAGACATTCTTGGGTGAGGCGCTCTCTGTATCTTCAGTACCATGGACAGTTCAGAGACAGACGCTCTCGATGATGCGCCCTCTCTAGCTTCAGCACAATGGACACTTCAGAGACAGATGCACTCGGGTGATACGGTCTCTGTAGTTCAGCACCATGGAAAGTGCAGAGACAGATGCTCTTGGGTGATGCGCTCTTTGTAGCTTCAGCACCATGGACAGTTCATAGAAGAGAGACACTATAGGGGGATACTCTCTCTGTAGCTTCTCTGCCATGGACAGTTCAGAGAAGACAGACACTCTTGGGTGATGCACTCTCTGTAGCTTCAGCACCATGAACAGTTCAGAGAGAGACGCTCTTGGGGATGTGCTCCCACTAGCTTCTGCACCATGGACAGTACAGGGAAGACAGACACTCTTGGGTGATGCGCTCTCAGTAGCTTCAGCACCATGAACAGTTCAGAGACAGACGCTCTCAGGTGCAGCGCTCTCTGTAGCTTCAGCACAATAGACAGTTCATAGGAGACAGACACTATAGGGGGATGCTCTCCCTGTAGCTTCCCTACCATGGATAGTTCAGAGAAGACAGACACTCTTGGGTGAGGCGCTCTCTGTATCTTTAGTACTAACCCTGGGCGTGACACTACGCTTCGTCCACGTAGTGTACGTAGCGCTGCCTGCTTCGCAGTTTTCCAAGTAGGCGAAGCAGGCAGCGCCTACGTACACTACGTGGGCGAAGCGTAGCTGCCTGCCGCCCACCACCCGCCTCGCGCCCGCCGTACTTTTAAAAGGTAAAATAAATTTGTAATAAAGCAAATTAGGCACTTACCTGACGCGCGGCGTCTCCCGGGGCTCCCTCTTCCTGTTTTTCAATTTTCCTGACAAATGCGCATGTGCGGACGCCCGCGCATGCGCATTTCTCGCAAGAAATGCGCATGCGCGGGCGTCCGCGCATGCGCATTTGTCAGGAAAATTGAAAAACAGGAAGAGGGATCCCCGGGAGACGCCGCGCGTCAGGTAAGTGCTTTTAATTTGCTTTATTACAAATTCATTTTATCTTTTAAAAGTAGGGTGGGTGGGTGGCGGGTGGCGCGTAGTGGGGCTACGCGAAGCGCGTAGTGTGCGTAGATTTGGGCACACTACGTGCTGCTTCACGTAGCCCCACTACGCCCACTACGCCCACCCTTATTCAGTACCAATGGCAAATCAGAGACAGACGCTCTCGGTGATGCGCCCTCTCTAGCTTCGTGCCGCATTCATCAGCCAGCCCCAACAGCTGCAGGACGTCTCTGACTGCTCGGCCTCAGGCTCCCATTCACTGCCCTGTCGCCCCTCTAAAGAAAATTACATTCTCCAGGCAGATCTATGTACTGCCAAGCTGCTTGTTTTCAAATAATTAACCTTTGAAGCCCCTGCCTCCCACTTTGGAGACTCTAGGAACTTTACGGGCAGTTTAACTTCAAAATACATGCTCACCACTGTCCTGAAGATGAACCCCAATAATTGGGTTCGAAACACCGTCGACCACCCCACAACATGAATTCCTTATAACTTGTACAGATCAATTATGGAATTCAACTACTATATTGTTGTCAATGCGATGTCTTTTTAAAACTACTATCACTATTTCACACCACGCTTTTCTTATTTTGTGAGCATTCTAAAATTGACTTTGTTTAAATAAATACCTGCTATCTTTTGACCTACATGACCCTTTACGTACTTTGTCTCCTGCTCCCTACGGAATTGATTTCACTTATCTTAAAAAACAAGTGACCCTGCCTGGGTCACCTTTTCTATTGGACCCTTTTGGGCCATCCTTGAACCATTGTTCTTAACTCTTCATTATCACCCCAGGTTCACATATCGGGGTACCCTTGTCTCCTAAAAACTCTCTAGCTTCAGCACAATGGACACTTCAGAGACAGATGCACTCGGGTGATACGGTCTCTGTAGTTCAGCACCATGGAAAGTGCAGAGACAGATGCTCTTGGGTGATGCGCTCTCTGTAGCTTCAGCACCATGGACAGTTCATAGAAGAGAGACACTATAGGGGGATACTCTCTCTGTAGCTTCTCTGCCATGGACAGTTCAGAGAAGACAGACACTCTTGGGTGATGCACTCTGTAGCTTCAGCACCATGAACAGTTCAGAGAGAGATGCTCTTGGGTGATGTGCTCCCACTAGCTTCTGCACCATGGACAGTACAGTGAAGACAGATGCTCTCAGGTGCTGCGCTCTGTGTAGCTTCAGCACAATAGACAGTTCAGAGACAGACACTATCTGGTGATGCGTTCTCTGTAGCTTCAGCACAATAGGCAGTTGAGAGACAGACACTATCTGGTGATGCGCTCTCTGTAGCTTCAGGATCATGGACAGTTTAGAAACAGACTCTCTTGTGTGATTCACCTTCTTTAGCTTCAGCACCATGGACAGTTCAGAGACAGATGCTCTCGGGTGATGCGCTTTCTCTAGATTCACCACAATGGACAGTTCAGAGAGACATTCTCTCAGGTCATGACCCCTCTCTAGCTTCAGCAGAATGGACACTTCAGAGATAGACGCACTCGGGTGATGCGCTCTCTGTAGCTTCAGCACCATGGAAAGTTCAGAGACAGATGCTCTCGGGTGATGCGCTCTCTGTAGCTTCAGCACCATGGACAGTTCATAGGAGACAGACACTATAAGAGGATGCCCTCCCTGTAGCTTCCCTAACATGGATAGCTCAGAGAAGACAGACACTCTTGGCTGATGCGCTCTCTGTAGCTTGAGCACCATGGAAAATTCATAGACAGATGCTCTTGGGTGATGCACTCTCTGAAGTGCAGGACCATAGATAGTTCAGGGACAACTGCTCTTGGCTGATGCGCACTCTGTAGCTTCAGCACCATTGATAGTTCATAGACAGATGCTCTCGGATGATGCGCTTTCTGTAGCTTCAGCACCATGGACAGTTCATAGGAGACAGACACTATAGGGGGATGCTCTCCCTGTAGCTTCCCTACCATGGATAGTTCAGAGAAGACAGACACTCTTGGGTGATGCACTCTCTGTAGCTTCAGCACCATGAACAGTTCAGAGAAATACGCTCTCAGGTGATGGGCTCTCTGTAGCTTCAGCACAATGGATACTTCAGAGACAGATGCACTCGGGTGATACGGTCTCTGTAGTTCAGCACCATGGAAAGTGCAGAGACAGATGCTCTTGGGTGATGTGCTCTCTGTAGCTTCAGCACCATGGACAGTTCATAGAAGAGAGACACTATAGGGGGATACTCTCTCTGTAGCTTCTCTGCCATGGACAGTTCAGAGAAGACAGCCATTCTTGGGTGATGCACTCTCTGTGGCTTCAGCACCATGAACAGTTCAGAGAGAGACACTCTTGGGTGATGTGCTCCCACTAGCTTCTGCACCATGGACAGTACAGGGAAGACAGACACTCTTGGGTGATGCGCTCTCAGTAGCTTCAGCACCATGAACAGTTCAGAGACAGACGCTCTCAGGTGCTGCGCTCTCTGTAGCTTCAGCACAATAGACAGTTCAGCGACAGGCGCTATCTGGTGATGCGCTCTCTGTAGCTTCAGCACAATAGGCAGTTCAGAGACAAACGCTATCTGGTGATGCGCTCTCTGTAGCTTCAGGATCATGGACAGTTTATAAACAGACTCTCTTGTGTGATTCACCTTCTTTAGCTTCAGCACCATGGACACTTCAGAGACAGATGCTCTCAGGTGATGCGCTTTCTCTAGATTCACCACAATGGACAGTTCAGAGAGACATTCTCTCAGGTCATGCCCCCTCTCTAGCTTCAGCAGAATGGACACTTCAGAGATAGACGCACTCGGGTGATGCGCTCTCTGTAGCTTCAGCACCATGGAAAGTTCAGAGACAGATGCTCTCGGGTGATGCGCTCTCTGTAGCTTCAGCACCATGGACAGTTCATAGGAGACAGACATTATAGGAGGATGCCCTCCCTGTAGCTTCCCTAACATGGATAGCTCAGAGAAGACAGGCACTCTTGGCTGATGCGCTCTCTGTAGCTTGAGCACCATGGAAAATTCATAGACAGATGCTCTTGGGTGATGCACTCTCTGTAGTGCAGGACCATAGATAGTTCAGGGACAACTGCTCTTGGCTGATGCGCCCTCTGTAGCTTCACCACCATTGATAGTTCATAGACAGATGCTCTCGGGTGATGCGCTTTCTGTAGCTTCAGCACCATTTACAGTTCATAGGAGAAAGACACTATAGGGGGATGCTCTCCCTGTAGCTTCCCTACCATGGATAGTTCAGGGAAGACAGACACTCTTGGGTGATGTACTCTCTGTAGCTTCAGCACAATGAACAGTTCAGAGAAATACGCTCTCAGGTGATGGGCTCTCTGTAGCTTCAGAACCATGGACAGTTTAGAGACAGACGCTCTCGGGTGATGCACCCTCTCTAGCTCCACTACAATGGACATTTCTGGGCCAGACGCACTCAGGTGATGCGCTCTATGTAGCTTCATCTCCATGGAACGTTTAGAGACAGATGCTCTCCGATGATGTGCTCTCTGTAGTTATAGCAGCATGGACAGTTCAGAGACAGACGCTCTCAGTTGATGCGCTCTCTGTAGTTCAGGACCATGAACAGTTCACCGACTGACGCGCTTGTGTGATGCGCCCTGTCAAGCTTCAGCCCAATGCCCAGTCCAGATACAGTTGCTTTTATGTGATGCGCCCTCTGTAGCTTCAGCACTATGGAAAGTTTATAAACAAAAGCTCTCGGGTGATGTGCTCTCTGTAGCTTTACCACCATGGACAGTTCAGGTTCAGACGCACTCGGGTGATGCGCTCTCAGTAGCTTCAGCACCATGGACACTTCAGACAAAGATGCTCTCAGATGATGTGCTCGCTAAAGTTTCATCACCATGGACAGTTCAGGGACAGACGCTCTTGGGTAATGCGTGCTCTGTAGTTCAGGACCATGAACAGTTTAAAGACAGACGCTCTTGGGAGATGCGTCCTCTAGCTTCAGCCCAATGGACAGTTCAGAGACGGACACTCTCGGGCGATGAGCCCTCTGTGGCTTCAGGACCATGGACAGATCCCAGACAGACGCTCTCGGGTGATGCACCCTCTCTAGCTTCAGCACAATGAACAGTTCAGGGCCAGATGCACTCAGCTGATGCGCTCTCTGTAGCTTCAGCACCATCGAAAGTTCATAGACAGATGCTCTTGAGTGATGCGCTCTCTGTAGTTCAGGACCATAGATAGTTCAGGGACAACTGCTCTTGGCTGATGCGCCCCCTCTAGCTTCAGCACCATTGATAGTTCAGAGACAGATGCTCTTGGGTGATGCGCCCTCTATAGCTTCAGCACAATGAACACTTCAGAGTCAGATGTTTTTTTGAGATGCGCCCTCTGTGGCTTCAGCACCATGGAAAGTTCAGAGACAGACGCTCTTGGGGGTTTGCGCTTTCTGTAGCTTCAGCACCATGGACAGTTCATAGGAGACAGACACTATAGGGGGATGCTCTCCCTGTAGTTTCCCTACCATGGATAGTTCAGAGAAGTCAGACACTCTTGGGTGATGCGCTCTCTGTAGCTTCAGCACCATGAACAATTCAGAGAAGATAGACATTCTTGGGTGAGGCGCTCTCTGTATCTTCAGTACCATGGCCAGTTCAGAGACAGACGCTCTCAGTGATGCACCCTCTCTAGCTTCAGCACAATGGACACTTCAGAGACAGATGCACTCGAGTGATACGGTCTCTGTAGTTCAGCACCATGGAAAGTGCAGAAACAGATGCTCTTGGGTGATGCGCCCTCTGTGGCTTCAGCACCATGGAAAGTTCAGAGACAGACGCTCTTGGGTGATGCGCTTTCTGTAGCTTCAGCACCATGGACAGTTCATAGGAGACAGACACTATAGGGGGATGCTCTCCCTGTAGCTTCCCTACCATGGATAGTTCAGAGAAGACAGACACTCTTGGGTGATGCACTCTCTGTAGCTTCAGCACCATGAACAGTTCAGAGAAATACGCTCTCAGGTGATGGGCTCTCTGTAGCTTCAGAACCATGGACAGTTTAGAGACAGATGCTCTCGGGTGATGCACCCTCTCTAGCTCAACTACAATGGACATTTCTGGGCCAGACGCACTCGGGTGATGCGCTCTATGTAGCTTCATCTCCATGGAACTTTTAGAGACAGATGCTCTCGGATGATGTGCTCTCTGTAGTTATAGCAGCATGGACAGTTCAGAGACAGACGCTCTCAGGTGATGCGCTCTCTGTAGTTCAGCAACCTGAACAGTTCACAGACTGACGCGCTTGTGTGATGCGCCCTATCAAGCTTCAGCCCAATGGACAGTCCAGATACAGTTGCTTTTATGTGATGCGCCCTCTGTAGCTTCAGCACTATGGAAAGTTTATAAACATTAGATCTCGGGTGATGTGCTCTCTGTAGCTTTACCACCATGGACAGTTCAGGTTCAGAGGCACTCGGGTGATGCGCTCTCAGTAGCTTCAGCACCATGGACACTTCAGACAAAGATGCTCTCAGATGATGTGCTCTCTATAGTTTCATCACCATGGACAGTTCAGGGACAGACGCTCTTGGGTAATGTGTGCTCTGTAGTTCAGGACCATGAACAGTTTAAAGACAGACGCTCTTGGGAGATGCGTCCTCTAGCTTCAGCCCAATGGACAGTTCAGAGACAGACACTCTCGGGCGATGCGCCCTCTGTGGCTTCAGGACCATGGACAGATCCCAGACAGACGCTCCCGGGTGATGCACCCTCTCTAGCTTCAGCACAATTAACAGTTCAGGGCCAGATGCACTCAGCTGATGCGCTCTCTGTAGCTTCAGCACCATCGAAAGTTCATAGACAGATGCTCTTGAGTGATGCGCTCTCTGTAGTTCAGGACCATAGATAGTTCAGGGACAACTGCTCTTGGCTGATGTGCCCTCTCTAGCTTCAGCACCATTGATAGTTCAGAGACAGATGCTCTTGGGTGATGCGCCCTCTATAGCTTCAGCACAATGAACACTTCAGAGTCAGATGCTTTCTTGAGATGCGCCCTCTGTGGCTTCAGCACCATGGAAAGTTCAGAGACAGACGCTCTTGGGTGATGCGCTTTCTGTAGCTTCAGCACCATGGACAGTTCATAGGAGACAGACACTATAGGGGGATGCTCTCCCTGTAGCTTCCCTACCATGGATAGTTCAGAGAAGACAGACACTCTTGGGTGATGCGCTCTCTGTAGCTTCAGCACCATGAACAATTCAGAGAAGATAGACATTCTTGGGTGAGGCGCTCTCTGTATCTTCAGTACCATGGACAGTTCAGAGACAGACGCTCTCGGTGATGCGCCCTCTCTAGCTTCAGCACAATGGATACTTCAGAGACAGATGCACTCGGGTGATACGGTCTCTGTAGTTCAGCACCATGGAAAGTGCAGAGACAGATGCTCTTGGGTGATGTGCTCTCTGTAGCTTCAGCACCATGGACAGTTCATAGAAGAGAGACACTATAGGGGGATACTCTCTCTGTAGCTTCTCTGCCATGGACAGTTCAGAGAAGACAGCCATTCTTGGGTGATGCACTCTCTGTAGCTTCAGCACCATGAACAGTTCAGAGAGAGACGCTCTTGGGTGATGTGCTCCCACTAGCTTCTGCACCGTGGAAAGTACAGGGAAGACAGACACTCTTGGGTGATGCGCTCTCAGTAGCTTCAGCACCATGAACAGTTTAGAGACAGACGCTCTCAGGTGCTGCGCTCTCTGTAGCTTCAGCACAGTAGACAGTTCAGCGACAGGCGCTATCTGGTGATGCGCTCTCTGTAGCTTCAGCACAATAGGCAGTTCAGAGACAAACGCTATCTGGTGATGCGCTCTCTGTAGCTTCAGGATCATGGACAGTTTAGAAACAGACTCTCTTGTGTGATTCACCTTCTTTAGCTTCAGCACCATGGACACTTCAGAGACAGATGCTCTCAGGTGATGCGCTTTCTCTAGATTCACCACAATGGACAGTTCAGAGAGACATTCTCTCAGGTCATGCCCCGTCTCTAGCTTCAGCAGAATGGACACTTCAGAGATAGACGCACTCGGGTGATGCGCTCTCTGTAGCTTCAGCACCATGGAAAGTTCAGAGACAGATGCTCTCGGGTGATGCGCTATCTGTAGCTTCAGCACCATGGACAGTTCATAGGAGACAGACATTATAGGAGGATGCCCTCCCTGTAGCTTCCCTAACATGGATAGCTCAGAGAAGACAGGCACTCTTGGCTGATGCGCTCTCTGTAGCTTGAGCACCATGGAAAATTCATAGACAGATGCTCTTGGGTGATGCACTCTCTGTAGTGCAGGACCATAGATAGTTCAGGGACAACTGCTCTTGGCTGATGCGCCCTCTGTAGCTTCAGCACCATTGATAGTTCATAGACAGATGCTCTCGGGTGATGCGCTTTCTGTAGCTTCAGCACCATTTACAGTTCATAGGAGAAAGACACTATAGGGGGATGCTCTCCCTGTAGCTTCCCTACCATGGATAGTTCAGGGAAGACAGACACTCTTGGGTGATGTACTCTCTGTAGCTTCAGCACCATGAACAGTTCAGAGAAATACGCTCTCAGGTGATGGGCTCTCTGTAGCTTCAGAACCATGGACAGTTTAGAGACAGACGCTCTCGGGTGATGCACCCTCTCTAGCTCCACTACAATGGACATTTCTGGGCCAGACGCACTCAGGTGATGCGCTCTATGTAGCTTCATCTCCATGGAACGTGTAGAGACAGATGCTCTCCGATGATGTGCTCTCTGTAGTTACAGCAGCATGGACAGTTCAGAGACAGACGCTCTCAGGTGATGCGCTCTCTGTAGTTCAGGACCATGAACAGTTCACCGACTGACGCGCTTGTGTGATGCGCCCTATCAAGCTTCAGCCCAATGGACAGTCCAGATACAGTTGCTTTTATGTGATGCGCCCTCTGTAGCTTCAGCACTATGGAAAGTTTATAAACAAAAGCTCTCGGGTGATGTGCTCTCTGTAGCTTTACCACCATGGACAGTTCAGGTTCAGACGCACTCGGGTGATGCGCTCTCAGTAGCTTCAGCACCATGGACACTTCAGACAAAGATGCTCTCAGATGATGTGCTCGCTAAAGTTTCATCACCATGGACAGTTCAGGGACAGACGCTCTTGGGTAATGCGTGCTCTGTAGTTCAGGACCATGAACAGTTTAAAGACAGACGCTCTTGGGAGATGCGTCCTCTAGCTTCAGCCCAATGGACAGTTCAGAGACGGACACTCTCGGGCGATGAGCCCTCTGTGGCTTCAGGACCATGGACAGATCCCAGACAGACGCTCTCGGGTGATGCACCCTCTCTAGCTTCAGCACAATGAACAGTTCAGGGCCAGATGCACTCAGCTGATGCGCTCTCTGTAGCTTCAGCACCATCGAAAGTTCATAGACAGATGCTCTTGAGTGATGCGCTCTCTGTAGTTCAGGACCATAGATAGTTCAGGGACAACTGCTCTTGGCTGATGCGCCCCCTCTAGCTTCAGCACCATTGATAGTTCAGAGACAGATGCTCTTGGGTGATGCGCCCTCTATTGCTTCAGCAGAATGAACACTTCAGAGTCAGATGTTTTTTTGAGATGCGCCCTCTGTGGCTTCAGCACCATGGAAAGTTCAGAGACAGACGCTCTTGGGTGATGCGCTTTCTGTAGCTTCAGCACCATGGACAGTTCATAGGAGACAGACACTATAGGGGGATGCTCTCCCTGTAGCTTCCCTACCATGGATAGTTCAGAGAAGACAGACACTCTTGGGTGATGCGCTCTCTGTAGCTTCAGCACCATGAACAATTCAGAGAAGATAGACATTCTTGGGTGAGGCGCTCTCTGTATCTTCAGTGCCATGGCCAGTTCAGAGACAGACGCTCTCAGTGATGCACCCTCTCTAGCTTCAGCACAATGGACACTTCAGAGACAGATGCACTCGAGTGATACGGTCTCTGTAGTTCAGCACCATGGAAAGTGCAGAGACAGATGCTCTTGGGTGATGCGCTCTCTGTAGCTTCAGCAACATGGACAGTTCATAGAAGAGAGACACTATTGGGGGATACTCTCTCTGTAGCTTCTCTGCCATGGACAGTTCAGAGAAGACAGACACTCTTGGGTGATGCACTCTCTGTAGCTTCAGCACCATGAACAGTTCAGAGATAGACGCTCTTGGGTGATGTCCTCCCACTAGCTTCTGCACCATGGACAGTACAGGGAAGACAGGCACTCTTGGGTGATGCACTCTCAGTAGCTTCAGCACCATGAACAGTTCAGAGACAGACGCTCTCAGGTGCTGCACTCTCTGTGGCTTCAGCACAATAGACAGTTCAGAGACAGACGCTATCTGGTGATGCGCTCTCTGTAGCTTCAGCACAATAGGCAGTTCAGAGAAGATAGACATTCATGGGTGAGGCGCTCTCTGTATCTTCAGTACCAATGGCAGTTCAGAGACAGACGCTCTCGGTGATGCTCCCTCTCTAGCTTCAGCACAATGGACACTTCAGAGACAGATGCACTCGGGTGATACGGTCTCTGTAGTTCAGCACCATGGAAAGTTCAGAGACAGACGCTCTTGGGTGATGCGCTTTCTGTAGCTTCAGCACCATGGACAGTTCATAGGAGACAGACACTATAGGGGGATGCTCTCCCTGTAGCTTCCCTACCATGGATAGTTCAGAGAAGACAGACACTCTTGGGTGATGCACTCTCTGTAGCTTCAGCACCATGAACAGCTCAGAGAAATACGCTCTCAGGTGATGGGCTCTCTGTAGCTTCAGAACCATGGACAGTTTAGAGACAGATGCTCTCGGGTGATGCACCCTCTCTAGCTCCACTACAATGGACATTTCTGGGCCAGACGCACTCGGGTGATGCGCTCTATGTAGCTTCATCTCCATGGAACTTTTAGAGACAGATGCTCTCGGATGATGTGCTCTCTGTAGTTATAGCAGCATGGACAGTTCAGAGACAGACGCTCTCAGGTGATGCGCTCTCTGTAGTTCAGCAACCTGAACAGTTCACAGACTGACGCGCTTGTGTGATGCGCCCTATCAAGCTTCAGCCCAATGGACAGTCCAGATACAGTTGCTTTTATGTGATGCGCCCTCTGTAGCTTCAGCACTATGGAAAGTTTATAAACATAAGATCTCGGGTGATGTGCTCTCTGTAGCTTTACCACCATGGACAGTTCAGGTTCAGAGGCACTCGGGTGATGCGCTCTCAGTAGCTTCAGCACCATGGACACTTCAGACAAAGATGCTCTCAGATGATGTGCTCTCTATAGTTTCATCACCATGGACAGTTCAGGGACAGACGCTCTTGGGTAATGTGTGCTCTGTAGTTCAGGACCATGAACAGTTTAAAGACAGACGCTCTTGGGAGATGCGTCCTCTAGCTTCAGCCCAATGGACAGTTCAGAGACAGACACTCTCGGGCGATGCGCCCTCTGTGGCTTCAGGACCATGGACAGATCCCAGACAGACGCTCCCGGGTGATGCACCCTCTCTAGCTTCAGCACAATTAACAGTTCAGGGCCAGATGCACTCAGCTGATGCGCTCTCTGTAGCTTCAGCACCATCGAAAGTTCATAGACAGATGCTCTTGAGTGATGCGCTCTCTGTAGTTCAGGACCATAGATAGTTCAGGGACAACTGCTCTTGGCTGATGTGCCCTCTCTAGCTTCAGCACCATTGATAGTTCAGAGACAGATGCTCTTGGGTGATGCGCCCTCTATAGCTTCAGCACAATGAACACTTCAGAGTCAGATGCTTTCTTGAGATGCGCCCTCTGTGGCTTCAGCACCATGGAAAGTTCAGAGACAGACGCTCTTGGGTGATGCGCTTTCTGTAGCTTCAGCACCATGGACAGTTCATAGGAGACAGACACTATAGGGGGATGCTCTCCCTGTAGCTTCCCTACCATGGATAGTTCAGAGAAGACAGACACTCTTGGGTGATGCGCTCTCTGTAGCTTCAGCACCATGAACAATTCAGAGAAGATAGACATTCTTGGGTGAGGCGCTCTCTGTATCTTCAGTACCATGGACAGTTCAGAGACAGACGCTCTCGGTGATGCGCCCTCTCTAGCTTCAGCACAATGGATACTTCAGAGACAGATGCACTCGGGTGATACGGTCTCTGTAGTTCAGCACCATGGAAAGTGCAGAGACAGATGCTCTTGGGTGATGTGCTCTCTGTAGCTTCAGCACCATGGACAGTTCATAGAAGAGAGACACTATAGGGGGATACTCTCTCTGTAGCTTCTCTGCCATGGACAGTTCAGAGAAGACAGCCATTCTTGGGTGATGCACTCTCTGTAGCTTCAGCACCATGAACAGTTCAGAGAGAGACGCTCTTGGGTGATGTGCTCCCACTAGCTTCTGCACCGTGGAAAGTACAGGGAAGACAGACACTCTTGGGTGATGCGCTCTCAGTAGCTTCAGCACCATGAACAGTTTAGAGACAGACGCTCTCAGGTGCTGCGCTCTCTGTAGCTTCAGCACAGTAGACAGTTCAGCGACAGGCGCTATCTGGTGATGCGCTCTCTGTAGCTTCAGCACAATAGGCAGTTCAGAGACAAACGCTATCTGGTGATGCGCTCTCTGTAGCTTCAGGATCATGGACAGTTTAGAAACAGACTCTCTTGTGTGATTCACCTTCTTTAGCTTCAGCACCATGGACACTTCAGAGACAGATGCTCTCAGGTGATGCGCTTTCTCTAGATTCACCACAATGGACAGTTCAGAGAGACATTCTCTCAGGTCATGCCCCCTCTCTAGCTTCAGCAGAATGGACACTTCAGAGATAGACGCACTCGGGTGATGCGCTCTCTGTAGCTTCAGCACCATGGAAAGTTCAGAGACAGATGCTCTCGGGTGATGCGCTATCTGTAGCTTCAGCACCATGGACAGTTCATAGGAGAAAGACATTATAGGAGGATGCCCTCCCTGTAGCTTCCCTAACATGGATAGCTCAGAGAAGACAGGCACTCTTGGCTGATGCGCTCTCTGTAGCTTGAGCACCATGGAAAATTCATAGACAGATGCTCTTGGGTGATGCACTCTCTGTAGTGCAGGACCATAGATAGTTCAGGGACAACTGCTCTTGGCTGATGCACCCTCTGTAGCTTCAGCACCATTGATAGTTCATAGACAGATGCTCTCGGGTGATGCGCTTTCTGTAGCTTCAGCACCATTTACAGTTCATAGGAGAAAGACACTATAGGGGGATGCTCTCCCTGTAGCTTCCCTACCATGGATAGTTCAGGGAAGACAGACACTCTTGGGTGATGTACTCTCTGTAGCTTCAGCACCATGAACAGTTCAGAGAAATACGCTCTCAGGTGATGGGCTCTCTGTAGCTTCAGAACCATGGACAGTTTAGAGACAGACGCTCTCGGGTGATGCACCCTCTCTAGCTCCACTACAATGGACATTTCTGGGCCAGACGCACTCAGGTGATGCGCTCTATGTAGCTTCATCTCCATGGAACGTTTAGAGACAGATGTTCTCCGATGATGTGCTCTCTGTAGTTACAGCAGCATGGACAGTTCAGAGACAGACGCTCTCAGGTGATGCGCTCTCTGTAGTTCAGGACCATGAACAGTTCACCGACTGACGCGCTTGTGTGATGCGCCCTATCAAGCTTCAGCCCAATGGACAGTCCAGATACAGTTGCTTTTATGTGATGCGCCCTCTGTAGCTTCAGCACTATGGAAAGTTTATAAACAAAAGCTCTCGGGTGATGTGCTCTCTGTAGCTTTACCACCATGGACAGGTCAGGTTCAGACGCACTCGGGTGATGCGCTCTCAGTAGCTTCAGCACCATGGACACTTCAGACAAAGATGCTCTCAGATGATGTGCTCGCTAAAGTTTCATCACCATGGACAGTTCAGGGACAGACGCTCTTGGGTAATGCGTGCTCTGTAGTTCAGGACCATGAACAGTTTAAAGACAGACGCTCTTGGGAGATGCGTCCTCTAGCTTCAGCCCAATGGACAGTTCAGAGACGGACACTCTCGGGCGATGAGCCCTCTGTGGCTTCAGGACCATGGACAGATCCCAGACAGACGCTCTCGGGTGATGCACCCTCTCTAGCTTCAGCACAATGAACAGTTCAGGGCCAGATGCACTCAGCTGATGCGCTCTCTGTAGCTTCAGCACCATCGAAAGTTCATAGACAGATGCTCTTGAGTGATGCGCTCTCTGTAGTTCAGGACCATAGATAGTTCAGGGACAACTGCTCTTGGCTGATGCGCCCCCTCTAGCTTCAGCACCATTGATAGTTCAGAGACAGATGCTCTTGGGTGATGCGCCCTCTATTGCTTCAGCACAATGAACACTTCAGAGTCAGATGTTTTTTTGAGATGCGCCCTCTGTGGCTTCAGCACCATGGAAAGTTCAGAGACAGACGCTCTTGGGTGATGCGCTTTCTGTAGCTTCAGCACCATGGACAGTTCATAGGAGACAGACACTATAGGGGGATGCTCTCCCTGTAGCTTCCCTACCATGGATAGTTCAGAGAAGACAGACACTCTTGGGTGATGCGCTCTCTGTAGCTTCAGCACCATGAACAATTCAGAGAAGATAGACATTCTTGGGTGAGGCGCTCTCTGTATCTTCAGTGCCATGGCCAGTTCAGAGACAGACGCTCTCAGTGATGCACCCTCTCTAGCTTCAGCACAATGGACACTTCAGAGACAGATGCACTCGAGTGATACGGTCTCTGTAGTTCAGCACCATGGAAAGTGCAGAGACAGATGCTCTTGGGTGATGCGCTCTCTGTAGCTTCAGCAACATGGACAGTTCATAGAAGAGAGACACTATTGGGGGATACTCTCTCTGTAGCTTCTCTGCCATGGACAGTTCAGAGAAGACAGACACTCTTGGGTGATGCACTCTCTGTAGCTTCAGCACCATGAACAGTTCAGAGATAGACGCTCTTGGGTGATGTCCTCCCACTAGCTTCTGCACCATGGACAGTACAGGGAAGACAGGCACTCTTGGGTGATGCACTCTCAGTAGCTTCAGCACCATGAACAGTTCAGAGACAGACGCTCTCAGGTGCTGCACTCTCTGTGGCTTCAGCACAATAGACAGTTCAGAGACAGACGCTATCTGGTGATGCGCTCTCTGTAGCTTCAGCACAATAGGCAGTTCAGAGAAGATAGACATTCATGGGTGAGGCGCTCTCTGTATCTTCAGTACCAATGGCAGTTCAGAGACAGACGCTCTCGGTGATGCTCCCTCTCTAGCTTCAGCACAATGGACACTTCAGAGACAGATGCACTCGGGTGATACGGTCTCTGTAGTTCAGCACCATGGAAAGTGCAGAGACAGATGCTCTTGGGTGATGCGCTCTCTGTAGCTTCAGCACCATGGACAGTTCATAGAAGAGAGACACTATTGGGGGATACTGTCTCTGTAGCTTCTCTGCCATGGACAGTTCAGAGAAGACAGACACTCTTGGGTGATGCACTCTGTAGCTTCAGCACCGTGAACAGTTCAGACAGAGACGCTCTTGGGTGATGTGCTCCCACTAGCTTTTGCACCATGGACAGTACAGGGAAGACAGACACTCTTGGGTGATGCGCTCTCAGTAGCTTCAGCACCATGAACAGTTCAGAGACAGACGCTCTCAGGTGCTGCGCTCTCTGTAGCTTCAGCACAATAGACAGTTCATAGGAGACAGACACTATAGGGGGATGCTCTCCCTGTAGCTTCCCTACCATGGATAGTTCAGAGAAGACAGACACTCTTGGGTGATGCACTCTCTGTAGATTCAGCACCATGGACAGTTCATAGGAGACAGACACTATAGGGGGATGCTCTCCCTGTAGCTTCCCTACCATGGATTGTTCAGAGAAGACAGACACTCTTGGGTGATGCACTCTCTGTAGCTTCAGCACCATGAACAGTTCAGAGAAATACGCTCTCAGGTGATGGGCTCTCTGTAGCTTCAGAACCATGGACAGTTTAGAGACAGACGCACTCGGGTGATGCACCCTCTCTAGCTCCACTACAATGGACATTTCTGGGCCAGACGCACTCGGGTGATGCGCTCTATGTAGCTTCATCTCCATGGAACGTTTAGAGACAGATGCTCTCGGATGATGTGCTCTCTGTAGTTATAGCAGCATGGACAGTTCGGAGACAGACGCTCTCAGGTGATGCGCTCTCTGTAGTTCAGGACCTTGAATAGTTCACAGACTGACGCGCTTGTGTGATGCGCCCTATCAAGCTTCAGCCCAATGGACAGTCCAGATACAGTTGCTTTTATGTGATGCGCACTCTGTAGCTTCAGCACTATGGAAAGTTTATAAACATAAGCTCTCGGGTGATGTGCTCTCTGTGGCTTCAGCACAATAGACAGTTCAGAGACAGACGCTATCTGGTGATGCGCTCTCTGTAGCTTCAGCACAATAGGCAGTTCAGAGACAGACGCTATCTGGTGATGCACTCTCTGTAGCTTCAGGATCATGGACAGTTTAGAAACAGACTCTCTCATGTGATTCACCTTCTTTAGCTTCAGCACCGTGGACAGTTCAGAGACAGATGCTCTCGGTGATGCGCTTTCTGTAGCTTCAGCACCATGGACAGTTCATAGGAGACAGACACTATAGGGACATGCCCTCCCTGTAGCTTTCCTAAGATGGATAGTTCAGAGAAGACAGACACTCTTGGGTGATGCGGTCTCTTTAGCTTCAGCACCATGGAAAGTTCAGAGACAGATGCTCTTGGATGATGCGCGCTCTGTAGCTTCAGCACCATGGACAGTTCATAGAAGAGAGACACTCTTGGGGGATACTCTCTTTGTAGTTTCCCTACCATGGACATTTCAAAGAAGACAGACACTCATGGGTGATGAACTCTCTGTAGCTTCAGCACCATGAACAGTTCAGAGACAGATGTTCTTGGGCAATGCGCTTTCACTAGCTTCTGCACCATGGACAGTACAGGGAATACAGACACTCTTGGGCGATGCGCTCTCAGTAGCTTCAGCACCATGAACAGTTCTGAGACAGACGCTCCCAGGTGATGGGCTCTCTGTAGCTTTAACACGATGGACAGATCAGAGACAGACGCTATCTGGTGATGCGCTTTCTTTAGCTTCAGGACCATGGACAGTTCAGAGACAGACTCTCGTGTGATTCGCCTTCTTTAGCTTCAACACCATGGACAGTTCAGAGACAGACGCTCTCGGGTGATGTGCTTTCTCTACCTTCAGCACAATGGACAGTTCAGAGAGAGATGCTCTCGGTTGATGCCCCCTCTCTAGCTTCAGCACAATGGACACTTCATAGATGGACGTACTTGGATGATTAGCTCTCTGGAGCTTCAGCACCATGGAAAGATCAGAGACAGATGCTCTCGGGTGATGCGTTCTCTGTAGCTTCAGCTCCATGGACAGTACATAGGAGACAGACACTCTCGGGTGATACTTGGCAAGTCACAACTGTAGTTAATTGTTATGATAGGGATCTAACATAACAGTTTGGTGTCTGGAGACAGATTCAAGTCCTTATTTCTAATGGGATTGTTAGACTTGGCATCTTTTGACGTGTTTCCCCTGTCTTTTTGCTTTCTGACCTCCCGGTTTTGGCTCTGTTTTTGCTAGTTTAGTGTCTCTGCGCACTTTCTCACTGCTGTTCAGTGTTAAAGTGCAAGTGCTTGTGTTGTAAATTGTTGTTATGAATTCGTGATTCCATGATTGGTCATTTGATTTACTAGTCAGTCCCTAGTACAGTGCACATCGTGTGCCCAGGGCCTGTAAATCAAATGCTGCTATTGGACTTGCAGCACTGGTTGTGACACCCACATAAGCAGCCCTTCTAAGGTAACTCGGACATGCCACTGCAGTGTCTGTGTGCAGTTTAATACTGCTATGTCGACTTGGCAAGTGCACCCACTTGCCAGGCCCTAACCTGCCCTTTTCTCACATGTAAGTCACCACTAAGGTAGGCCTAAGGTACCCCTGTGGGCAGGGTTAAGTGTATGTGACTGCTAGGACATGCCCTGATGTGTGTGGCATGTCCTGATAGTGAAATACTGCCAATTTTGTTTTTCACTATTGAAAGGCCATCTGGCCCATAGGAAAGCATGGGAGTTAATGTATAACATCTTATAAATATAACTTCCCATTGGGACCAAATAGGAAAATAACGTTTTGTATGCCTGAACTCAGAATCTAAAGATGCATCTTTTAGTAAAGATGATTTTTATGTTCTGTGTTTTAAAATACCACTTTTAGAAAAAATATATTTTCTTGCTTAGCCATCCTGTGTGCCTCTGCTAGGATGTGGATTGACTGTCTGGCTCTGGAGTGACAGGGGCTGAGGATGTGCACTGGCTCCAGAGAGTCTGATGGGTCAGGGCTGGTCTGACTAGACCTGGACTGCTTTTAGAGTAGTGGGAGGAGATTAACTTGCACCTGAATGGACCTGATCTGCCTTCCACAATACTGTCTCCACCCACTGCCAGGAAGTTGGGCTAGAGAGTACAGAACTGGTTTGGACTAAGCACAGACACTCTCTGCCTGAGAGGACAAAGGAATTTGGGGTATACGTATTGGGGCCCATACCCCAGAACTTTAGAACTCTTTTGGAGCCAAAAAGACTGCCAATAAGAAGAGCTGGAGAAGCTGTGAGGAGGAACTAACACTTTGTTGAGCGCTTTGCTGCGTAGGCCTGCAGTGGCTGCTTCTGTCTTGTGTAGTGAAAGACTTGGATTGAACTTTCTACAACTTTTTCTTGTGAGTTTCTCCAAGGCCTTGAGGTAGAGCTTACCCCCTGTTCAAGTAGTCTCAGGAATAGCAAAGATTTCAAGTTCCTCTGCCATCAGCACTGGAGACTGTGTGTTTTATGCTGCAACAGAAGAAAAAGCAACCCAACGCCGTCTACGACACTTCTGCCGATGCCGCTGCCAACTCCGTGTCCTGAAGGCACCACAGAGGGCACCGCCACACGCCGTGCCACAACCCTGGTCTCACCAACAATGCCACCTGACCCCGCCACCTAACCGCTGTTGGCACTGCAACCTGTGGGCATCTCACTTCACACTGCCTCGCTTCACGACCCCACCTTGCTATCCCTGATGACGTTGTCCCATGCCGACATCGATGCCGCTGCTTGCACCATGGTTCGAGGACACTGCTAGTAAGTTACACGATGCAACATTTTCATCCTGCACCTCAGCCGTGGCCCGCCGGTGCCATCGACTCCAGTTCGTCAGCGGATGACAGCGCTTAAGCAACGACGATGCCGCTGCTTGCATTGTGACCTTCCAGCACCGCACCACTTCGCACCGCTGCCCTGGTCTCACTGACACCGCTGGATGACTGTCACCGAGCCACTGCCTGCACCACGACCTGAGGGTACCGCATCTGCACTGCTGCACTTCGCACTGCAGCATCCGACGCCTGCCGACGCCGGCGCACCCAACTTCAACCGCGAGGAGTTCCATCTGCAACGTGTGGGACTTCAGGAGCCTGATGACTCCTGCACTGACTTCCGGGACCGTCGTCTGCAGACGCTGGCCCTTCGGGGCTGATCGAGAGGTTGCTGACGCCCTACATTTCTAAGGGTACTGTCTTGTGGGTCTTCCAGACACCGCAGCTGGCCCGCGACGCCACAGTCAGCCAGAACTATTTCGATTTGTTGATCACGCCACCGTGATAGCCCCAGACAGCGCTATTGACTTCAAGGAACTGTATTTCAAGTCTATTTTGTTTATTTAAGATTTCTGAGAACTGTATGGTGGATTTTTATGGTTGTGTTGGAAATGAGGGTCCTTATCCCTCACAGCCACCACCAAATGCTGGAGGCGGGAGTCCCCAACCCCTCGTTTCAACGTTAGGTTTAGTATGGATACCGTCTGAGATAGCCGCTCTCACCCCTTTAGTAGCTTGGCACGAGCAGCCAGGCTTATCTCCAAGGCACAAGTGTACAATATGTGCAACCACACTCATAGTAACCCAATGATGTCACCACAAATAGACTCCATATGAGTTTAATAAAATGAGTATAATCTTTATGTAAGAAGTTATACGGTATGACCACACGATACAAAATCAACATATAAGAATGGGTAGTATTCTTTCCGGTGGGTTGGTAGGTTCTAATCCCAACCACCGCTTCTAACCAACAGTTAAGCTCACTTCTAACCGTTTCCAAAAGGTTAGACGAGTCGTATTGCTGAAATCACACATGCTGCAAAAGAAAGAAATACTGCAATGCATAATGATATTCTCTTGTACTGTGCAACAGAGAAACAATGCCCTACGTATCACCACAGTCATGTAGTTTGCAATCGAAGAAATAATGCAATGCGTATCAAAACCAGCATGCCCTGTACCAGGAAGAAACAAAGCAATGTGTCATGCTACAATCATGTACCGTGCAATGAAGAAACAATGCACTGCGCCACGTTCTAATCAGGTACTGTGCGATGAAGAAATAATGCAAGGCGCCACGTTACAATCATGCACTCTACAAGGGAAAAATAATGCAGTGCGTAGCGCACCAAGCATGTAGTTCGTCAGGCACAAATGAGGTCAGGCATCATGCGATAGTTCGTTAGCAGCAATAATGCAAAGTGTAATACAACAGTTTAGGTGCTTCATTAACAGTGCCCCCAATATGGATCAAAGATGACACAAAAGTACTGCTTCTCACTCTGGCCCCAGTGCTGCCCATCCTTGGGCCAGCACGGGCCGAGATCAGAGCCAAAGCAACAGGCTTGCGCAGCTGATAAAAGTGAAAGGCCGAGAGAGTGTCCCTCCGGGCCCGCACCCCCACCCCAGGTGGTGATCCACGTTACCTGGGGGGCATGACCCCAATCTCCTTGCCTACTTCAGTGACTTGGGCCTTGATCCAGAACTCTGTCACGGGGTACGGCGAGCTCGGGTCATCGGCTCAGCTCCTCCGGGGCTGCCAGTCCGGGCCGCTGCTATTTCACTCTGAAGGCACAATGACTTGGCCCTCCTTCCGGTGTTCCCAGTGGGCAACGATACCTGCCCTCAGCACTGTGGAGACTTACTTCAAATTCAGTGCACACACTGCCCAGGCACTCCTCACCAGCACCTCAGGTTGCACCTTGACACGCACTCTGTGCGTCAGAGAATCGCCTCTTCTCTGGTGCTCACAATGACCCAGCGCTCTTCACCAACCTCTCTGCTTGCACCTCGACACGCACCCTGCATGTCCGAGTCTCTCCTCTTCTCCCGGTGCACAATATGTCCAGGCGCTCCTCACCAATGCCCTGGCTGCACCACAACATGCACTCTGCGCGTCTGAGTCTCACCTTGTCTCCCCATGCACACAACAACCAGGCGCGCCTCGGCCTGCACCATGACAATCACCCTGCCCATCCAAGACTCAGCTTACTCCTGTGTGCCCATGGTCACAAGGCACACCTTCTGAGGGTCTCAAGCTGCAAAAGCACACACACATCACGTTGCTTGGGACTTCTCCAGAAACTTTTATGCTCCTGTGTTTCCAAACAGGGAGCCAGCTCACCTCGGGCCCTTAAGGTTGCAAGACACAGCACAAAGCACAGTCTTCTTCAAGCATGGGGACCCAGCGCCTCAAGCACAGTCCCAACATCCTCTCCCTTGGTTAGAACAGCAAACTGCAGACCAGCCCCAGATCACGAAGCAAGGATTGGTCTTTCCACAGCAGTCTCATCAGTTGCTCCTTCTTTAGCAGAGGTTCCTCTTGACCACTGAATGGATCCAAGCCTTTTCAGTCTTAATCCATATCTGTTTCATTCCAACGTTCAGGGGTTTCAACTCTCATAGTTATACCCCTTAATGCCTTTGAAGTTCGTTTGGGCTCAGGGGTCCCTCACCCCTCCCTAAATCATTTACTGGGTATCTCCCTCCCAGTGTCACCTTTCTCCCTTTGATACTGGGGGTCTGGATCCTTAATCACTCAGAAGGAGATGTGTCAATTGGTTTAGAGACCAGCCCATGCCTTTTCACCTCTCGGTCTTCTCCTCCCCCTACTCTCCAGATGCAAGGCAGCCTGGTGCCATCTCAATCCCTCTCTGGGTCAAGACCTCTCCCAGCTCCTCTCACCTTTCAGTTCCAGACAGTCAATCCACATTTCAGCAGAGACACACAGAAATGCTTAAAGCACAAAACTCAGCCCCTTTCTAAAAGAATGGTTTCTGAACATACAGTGACAAACCACCTTCACAGAAAGATGTGTTATGACACTGTGAGTTCATACATACTAAACTTCACCTCTCCATTATAAACTTGCAGGAAACTAGGCTAACAAACACAACACCCAGCCTCCCCCATTCTGTCCTGTGGGCAGAATGGCCTTTCACAAGTGAAAAACCGAATGGAGTATTTTCCACTGTCAGGACATAACACACACCTCAATAGATGTCCTGCCTTTTACCTAAACTGCACCCTGCCCAGGGGTTACCTGGGACCTACCATAGGGGTGCCCCATGTGTATGCAAAAAGGGAAAGTAAGGCCTGACAAGTGGTTGCACTTGTCAGGACAACATGCTAACTTAGCACTCTGCGCACAGGCCCTACACTGTAGGCCTGAGTTCCCTTCTCCGCGCGCCTTTGCATTACTAACCCTGGCACACACAGTGCACATCACTAGGGACTTTACTAGTAAGGCAAACATACCAATCATGGCCAACCAATTACCATTACACTTTACATAGACCACTTGTACTTTGATTCTGAGCAACAGTGGCAAAGTACCCAAAGCATCTAGATTGCAAAGGAGGCAGAGGTAAAAAGGCAGGGGTAAATATGCCAAGATATGCTAGGTCTAACATTTTGGATATATAAAAATATTGGATATTTTTCTAAACTGGTGTGGTGTTCTTTTGTAGTGCCTTCACAGTATTACAGTTGGTTATGTGCAAATGTTTTACACACTGCTTCTAAGATAAGCCTGACTGCTCGTGCCAAGCTACCAAGGGGGTGAACAGGTGTTACTTTAGGAGTGTATCCCCCTTACCCTGACTAGGAAGAAGGGTCCCTACTTGGACAAAGGTGCAAACCATTGCCAATCCAGAGACACCGATTTCTGACAGGGATCTATCAAACTACAAGACAAAGAATGCAAAGTTATTCTGTTCTAAAAGCCAGAAGGTGTTGAGTTTGAAGCATCTGTCATAAGAGGGTCTTTACGGCACATATTTAGCAATTTGTGGGATGGTATCCCATCGATGTTTGCAGATTTATGCAATATGAGACTAAACTGGGATTTTTTTAAACATTTTTTAGTGTCACTTTTGTTAAAATATGAGGATTTTATTTTTACTTTTAGTCACACCAAATGTAAATGCATGGCTCAAGATTCGATGGCTTTGGTGCCCTCATGACTGACGCATCCCATTGGACGACGTTCATCGAAGTTGATTTCGATGCCATGATTGATCATAGGCCGGACCTCTGAGGGAAGCAGAGAATGGATTTGAACCTCTCTTTTTTGCTTCTGAATGGGACTGCCTCACGTGTACTGGGACTATGCAATGTGTGGAGAAGTTTTAACCCCCATGCCAAACCATTAATTCAAGTCACCTCTTCAGTCCTTCTCCTCCTGACTCAACTATTTCTTTGTACCACCTGGCCTGAGGTGTCCAGCATCTGTATTATACCCACTGGTGTAGAAGAGTACAATGTACTCTCATATAAGTAATGCCATTAGACCCCCATCCCCTGAGTTTGTGGAAATAAATAGGCACCACTTAGAGTGAAGTGGATCCCTCACATCTCTGTTCCTGGTGCCACTGCACCTGTTGCATTATTAATAGCTAGGCATTTGATATTATGCCATGTACTATCTTTAAATGCCCCCATAAATCTTTCTGCTGGTCATGTTTGGGATGTCTGGCATCTTAACGCATAGTGATTGAAGAAAGGCACTTTTTTTGCCTACCTGACAGATGAGACCAAAACATATTTTATAGCAAATACTTGCCAGCTACTACACACTGGTCTTTAAGTGGTTATCAGTGGATAGAAGATTTCCTATAGTTAAAAGTCAGGACGAAGTAAAGCAGGCACTCGTGTCCAGCTTGAGTAAGATTTCACATTCAATCTGGATGAAATAGTTTTCCACCAAATGTAGGAATATTGCCTTGCAATACAACACTACAGGCCTGATTATGATGTCTTTTGATGTCAAGTGGACTGACGTCCTCCCAACACTGACGCATAAGCTGGACTGCCCAGCTAGGAGTTGGAGGTACCGCTAGCACATTAGGCTGCCACCGCCTTCATGGCGGCTGCAATGTGTATATTTTGTATTGCGGGGTGTGCTGCCGGCTGCAGCACACGCCAAAATACAACAAAAACACATTTCAAACATTCTTGCACTATGGGGCAGGCACCATGTGGTGCCTGCCACATAGTGCAGGGATGTTGTGTGCCCCCCAGGGGCCATGGCAGAGGGCCATGGGGGAAGGGGAGCCCGCTAGGGGCCCCAAGTCACTTTCTGTCAGCCTTTTCAGGGTGGGTTAACCACCATGAAACAGCCGGCCGAAAGGGACATTGTCAACCCTACAGCAGTGCCTGAGCAGGCACCGCCACCAGTGTAGGGATTTCAGACTGTCTGATGGTCCGACTGGCTCCTTGAACCCATCGGATGCGTGGCAAATGGTTTCTCCACCCACCATCCTAATACGGCGGGCATTCCTGCATGGGCCGGTGGTGGTGGGACAGCCACCGATGGTCTGGTGGTGGTGGTCCCACCACCATCGTAATCGGGCCCATAGTTCTTGGTGTAGTTAGGATGACCTTGGTGATCTTGCACTGCTGGGTATATGAGTTAACTGACTGTTAGAAATGGGGGTTTTGGTTGGCTAGGTTATACACCTAAGTCAGGCAGAACTCACCACTCTAGTCAGGGCAAGTAAGTTACGCAGCAAAGATAAACTGTGCTCACCCCCTGGTGGCTTGGCACCGAACAGTCAGGCTTATCCCCTGAGGCAATGTGTAAAGCGTTTGTGCAACACACTCACACCAGTAACACAATGAATGCCCCACAAAAGAGACTCCACATAGGATTATATGAAAATATATGGTATATTATGCATAACACACAGACCAAAACAATATGAATCATAATACTGTGCATATTATGCAATTCCTGAATCAGTATACAGCATCCTGGCAATGCAAGAATCATAAATTATAACATCAGGGCATGAAACTCAACAGATTGTAAGATAAAGCCACAGTGCCGCACAGGTATCATCAATACTGTGAACCAAAATGACATAGATCATAAGGACTCAAATACTATGCAAAGCCTGAGGTAGTAGTTGTGACCCTTACTAACGTGAGGCATAAAACAACATATATCAGTGCTTGTAATGCAGGTTTGATTAGGAAAAACACATAAACCCCCTAAAACTATAGGGCTCAGCGCATCTGTGCTCCTGCTAGGTATTACGCAGTATTTGGACCCAAACGTAGGATAAAAGAACACCTGCACTCCCACTACATTTTTTTTTTTTTTTTAAATCTCTTTATTGACTGCACAAAAGCACTTTCACATACAAAACTCTGCGCCTACAACCCTGGGGTCCCACTACATTTATTACAGTCATTTTGGGCTGCTTCCTACATGCAGCAATTTTCCAATTAAAATCCGGGTCCTCTGTCAAGGTTTCACAGTGTTCTGAAATAAAATCCAGTGCCCCAACCCCAGATATGTGCTAAATGAGACTTTGCAGAGACTCCCACATTTGTAAAGTGCATACGTACAGCTGCCCGCAAGCGTGCAATGTAGCTGCTACAGCCCAGCCCCTCTTGTTCCGGCACCTCTGCAGACTCTTCTGACCTGGGTACGGCGTTCAGAAGAGGGGATGAGAGAACCTCTGGGCACTTACACTGCCGGCGGCTTCCAAAGCATGGCCCGCCTCGGTCGATACAGGCCGTTCCCTAGATGTGAATACCGCAATCATTGGTGGACCTCAGAAGCAGCCCAAGCACAGGCTTTCCCTCGGGAGGGGTTTAATCAGGCCAGAAAAGGAAGCGCTCACCCTTGAAGGGAAAATGAAAGTGCTCACCATGCTCTGACCCGGTGCGCCTCGGGAATGGCCTGCGATGCACTAAACAGTCTTTCCCTTGGGCCTGGTCTCGGACAGGTAAGAAATTAGAGCACACACCTTGGAGTGGAAAATAGGGTACTTGCCACAAGCAGACTCTTAGCACCAAGGAGATATGCAAGTGAAGCGTCCAACACGTGCTGGGCTTATGGTGAAAGTTAAATAAAAATGAAGCTCTCACCATGAGGTAGTTTTAGGAGAATTAACCAAAGAGCAAGAAATTGTGCTCCCCACATGCTGGGGTCCTTGGGAGGCACTGGAGAGGCACGAAGGGGCAGGTACACCAGCAAAATGAAGCAAGCAAGCCCTATGACGAATCCTCCTGGCAACCCAGCAGGGCTGAGTGCACCCAAAGTCAGGAAGCAGCTGACTGCAGGGCAACACGCAAACAAGCAATCCAGTGAGTTCTTTAGGCCACCCAGCAAGCACCAGGCAGCAGAGCAACAGCAGGTGAGTCCTTTCACAGCGCAGCTGTCCTTCTGACAGAGGTTCAGTCCCAGTTCCAAAAGTTCTTGAAAATCATGGGGTCAAAGCCCCTGTACTTATACTCCAAAATGCCTTTGTTCGAGGGGCAACTTCCAAGAAAACCATTCTATTGTAACACAAACCCCTTTCACCCCAGCCCAGGCGCCAGACATCAGCAGGGGGTAAATCATTCCTTTGTGTGAGGGCAGCACACAGCTTACACAAATGTAAGAGCACCCGCATCAGTCTCTCCCAGCCCAGGAAGACTATCAGTATGCAGAGGAATGCAGGTGCAACCCTGTCACACCTAGCCCTCCCTGTGTGAAGGCTGTCTGTGACATATGCACAAAGTGTAGCTGTCCACAACGCCTAGATGTGCGTGTGTCAAGCTATCCTGGCTGAAGAGGGGTGAAACCCCAAAACCGGTCCTAGGATGCTTGTTTCCGATCCACGGAGGACCTGGCTTGGCAGTTCGGGCTGGACTCTTCCCATGAGGCTCGGGGTCAAGACTGATTTGCATATGGCCAGGTCTAAACTGGGGTGGCATGTTGAGCAAAAGAATGATGGATTTAACCCAGATCTCTTGACTGGGGGTGAATGTTTTGATTTGTTCTGTATTCCGTCCATCAATTGTGTGTCTTTTACTTTTAGAAAGTAGGCATTTTCTTGTTTAACCATTCTGTGTGCCTCTGCCTGTCTAAATATTCACTGTCTGGTTTTGGGGTGACAGAAGCTGGGGGTGAGCAGTCACTCTAGACAGTCCCAAAAGGTGGTGGAGGTGCTCCCTGTCTTTCCTGGATGCCTCATATTTGGTCTGAATAGACCTGGGCTGCATAGAGTAGTGGGAGGAGTTTCACTAGCCCCTGGATAGGCTACGTCTCATTTGCACAATGCTGTTGCCACATCCTATAGGGAAGCTGGGCCAGAGAGGACAGAAGTGGTTTGGACTGGGCTCAGAGACCCTTGCCACAAAGAGAACAAAGAGAAAATGGGATCACTTCTGGACTCTAGAGGAGAAAAGAAGAGCTGTAGAACTGTAAGGAGGAGTATTGCCCCTTTGCTGTATGTGCTTAGCTGGGCTGGGCTGCATTTGCTACTTCTGACAAGGAGACGACAAAGACTGGAACTTTGCTGTTAACCTGCTTAAAGAAGAATCTCCAAGGGCTTTTGTGTGCTTGCCTCCTGTTCTGAGGTGTCAGCTCCACAAAGACTTCACCTGCACCCACTGACCAGCACTGGACTCCTCTGTCTACATCTGTATTCAAAAGGGCACCAATTCCAGTTTGTGGGGCCTGAAAAGTATGTGGTTGGTGCTGTAAAGCAAGAAGAACAATTTTAACGCCATCAGCGATGCGCCAGTGACGCATTGACTTACTGAGTCCGAGGGCACCACCCTTGAAGTGCGCGACGCACCGCCCCATCTGCACCGCAACTCCAATGCCCTTTGATGTCTACTGACGCCTGCAGTTATCACCCTTCCTGATGCCATCACTCGCACCGATGCCGTCACCGCCAGCGCCAACATCAGGTTATCGCGGAGCCAATAACTGACAAGGGTGACTTCATGAACTCTTCAATGTTGCATCGCCTCATCAGAACCGACATCTCATCACCGACACCACCTAATTCCCCTGTCCTGGGCTCGATGCCTCATCTCCTCATGGACTCAATGCCGCACCTCCCCATGGCAGAAGGGAACGAGCTTCACCTCGGCACCAACGCCTGAACTCCATGACGCTGTGCATCGTCCATTGACTTTGTTTCCAAAGTGTTGTTGTTGGTGGTTCCGTGTGACTCCGTACCCAGCCCACGCACCTCGAGGTCGGTTCCGTACTTTGGATTTGTGCCTGTCACAAACTCATAATAGCCCCAGGTGGAGCTATTTTGTTTATACAGTTCTATTTTTGAAGTAACCTTTTTAAACAGTGATAACGTTATACATGTATGTTGGAATTGTGTTGTTTTGGTCTTGTTTGGTTTAGATAAAGATACTTCATTTTTCTAAACTGGCCTGGTGTTCGTTTGTGGAGTTTTCACTGTGTTACTGTGCGTTTGAGTTACAAATACTTTACACATTCCCTTTGGGATAAGCCTGTCTGCTCGTGCAAAGCTACCAAGGGGGTGAGCAGGGATTATCTATAGTGTGTAATCCACTTACCCTGACTAGAAAGAAGGGTCCCTACCTTTACAAAGGTGCATACCTATGCCAAATAAAGACCCCCCATGTCTGACAATTTGGGAAGCCTTTGGGACTAATAGTAAATTGGGACAAATCAGAGCTATACCCTGTGTAAGGTGGAAACCAGACGGTCAGCAAGCAATCTCGACTTGGGAGGCCAATGACAGTTTTAAGTACTTAAGGTTACACAAGAGTCCTTAAATGATTCTTGGAACTTAATCCTGTCCCCCTGCTAGCCACATTGCGTAAGAAATTGAGAGATGGAATCTGCTCCTGATCTCCTTCCTTAGCAGAGTGTTTCTCAGGGCCAGCTCTAGGGAGGTGTGATTGGTGCGACAGCTTCAGGCGTTGACTTCGGGTGGGCACGTTGTGTTTGCAAGTGTCTTATGGTTTGAAAAGCATCTGCTGCTGTTAAATGGTAGTGGCAGTTGCAGTCGATAACCTTTCAAGTATTGCCCGGCGGTAATCGCCTCTTATACCATTCAAAAATTAACCAACAAAGAGGCAGGCGCCGGAGACTGGAAGGCAGGAAACAAAGTTTTATTCCGTCGGAGTAGAACACATCAGATCAGACAGCAAGGTATCGTCACGAGGTGCTCTAACTGTATCTCTGAGACCTGGTCTCTTATACACACGTTTATGACTTTATTGCAGGTTTATCATACATGGCACATTCTTGAGATCGCTTTGATACATGAAAGGATATCCTCGGAACCCCCGGCTCAGGTCCGCTCCCACACATAGTTACAGTAGAAGTCCCCACCCCACCCGCGGTAGGAGATGGCTATCACACAGCTGGACATTCCGCCAATTCCCGGGGGTGTGTGCAACCGGTCGGGTCTCAGGGGGTGGGAGCCTTGATCAACTGTAATCCCTTTGAAGTGAGGTGTTTCCCTTACAGTAGGGGCAATAAACTGCATCCGCAGGGCTAGGTGATGGCCTGGGATCGGCCCGGACAATCGGGCGCAGAGGAAGGGGGTTATCAAAGGGATGTGTGACCATGTAAGGGATGAAGGGAGGTGTTGGTCAGGCACGGGATGTGGTTCCATGGCAGGGTCGCGCAGGAGGAGAGGGTTTATGGCCCATGCATGAGAGAGCGGGGGTGGTCAGCGCGCGGGGGGGGGATGTTTGCAGCACCAGAGGGGCGCGCTGGCGGTCGGCAATGAGCGGGGAGAGAGACCAGGGTGCCTAAAATGGCTGCCGTGCGGTTTTCTGTGTGTGGCGCTGGGGAGAGACAAGATGGCGCAGATAATGTTCAGTTACGAGCTACATTTCCACACTGCTGAGTTCCTGACCTCCAGCAATTTACAGGCAACAATAAAATTTCCAAGGTAACTCCAACGATTAATGTTCTTCCTAGAGAGAGATCAGAGGTTTGGCTAGTGGAAGATTTGACTCATGGCAATGTAGCGCCTGGCACGCAGATCCCAAAGCGCATATAGTGTAAAATGGTCAGTGGGGTACTGCTTCTGTCTGAGAGATCATTTTGTTACATTCAGTTTATAAGTTACAATCCTAACATAGAACAGTGAGCAATTAACTGTCATCAAAGAGCTGCATGCAAACTGCAAGGTATAGATTAGAGTTTTGTGCTTTTTTTCTCCAGTCTTTCATTATCCTAATGTTGGAAAATGGGTTCATGTGGATAGAAATTAATTCTTATTATTCAAGAGAACCCTGTGCTTCTCCAGACCAAGCACTATTAATCTATGCTGTCTACAAGTATGGACGACATGTAACTCCTACACCTTGGAGTCCTCTGTCTTATGTAACATTTCCTATACACTGATTTAAACACCTATGATTGATTGTCTCTGTATAGTTTGTGTGATGTAAAGTGCTCTGAAACCCTACACTGGTATGAGTGGCTGTTAGACCTGGCTTTTACATTGGGTTTCTCCTCAGATTGTTTGCTTTGTGGCCTTCTGTTTCTGTCTTGTTTTTGTTGGTTTTTTGACTCTGGGCACTTTACCCTGCTGATCAATGCTAAAGTGCATGTGCTCTCCCTGTAAATTTTATGTATGGATTGGTGTTTCCATAATTGACTGATTTGATTTACTAGTCAGTCCCAAATACAGTGCACTGTGTGTGCCCAGGACCTGTAAATCAAATGCTGCTAGTGGGCCTGCAGCACTGATTGTGCCACCCACATAAGCAACCTGTAAATGTAACTCGGCCTGCCATTGCAGAGCCTGTGTGAAGTCTGGTATTGCCATGTCGACTTGGCAAGTGCACACATTTGCCAGTCCCTAACCTACCCTTTTCTTACATGTTAGCCACCCCTAAGGTATGATAAAGGTACCCCTGTGGGCCGGGCACAGTGTATGTTAATTACGAGCTACATTTCCACAGCCCTCCCTTTTAACATATCTCGCCAGCTTGTTTAATTTCGGATCTATCCCCATAATGCCACGTACCTCTACCTCGTACAGAGCTTTCATTCTTTCTGCTTCGAAGTTCAGAGTCTTAGGGCAGATGCAGTTTATGAAAAGTGAACATAAGGGTGGCAAACACTGAATCCCCAGGCAACATCCACATAGGATCACAATCGGTATTAGGATAAACGTAAACAACTTCCACCCCCAGTTCTTTATCGAGTCCCAGAACCAATTCCCAAGCGGCCACCCTTCTTGTTTCTGATGCACCTCTGAGGAAAGTCTGTGGAGGTGTTCGATCGCCTTGTAGACTGAGGGTGAGTTGTCCGGTACGTAGGTACAACAGCTGGACCCAATGATGCGGCATGCTCCTCCACGATCAGCCAGAACCACATCTAGAACGAGGCGGTTCTGAAGAGCCACCAGGCGGACGGCCTGAAGCTCGGTGGTGTTGTTGGTGAGGATGCCAGCCGTAATGTTCATTGTTGTTTCGACTGCCTGGGTTAAGTGCCGGATGGCACGGCTGTTTGCCATCGGACCCCAAAGTGGAACAAGTCCTTTTACTGCGTCCATGAACTGTGCTCCGGTGGAGTCGGCTTGCACAATGTCCTTGGCACGTTTCTGCCGGTGATGGTTTGCTGGAGCCACATATGTTGGAGGAAGGATAAAAGCGATGTAACAGGTGCCTCCCCAGCTTTTCGGAAGCCAGGTGTAGGCCTTAGTACCACAGACGAAGTACATATTTGGGGAGGTAACAAAGGAGGGTGGGTCAACTGAGTCCAATGTTCGGGTGATGAGACAGGAACTGTGGCCCACCAGCTGCGTTCCCAGACCTTCGAGGCACACAAGACCTGTGATGTTGATGACGGATAGGGCCACTGTTAGGGTGGCGGCCGTTCGTTTCCGGAGGTAAGAGAAGGTGGGTCTGGCTGGGTTGTTGAACACCTGCATTTCGACTCGCTCTTTGGCAGGGATGTCCATATGAAAGAAAGTGTTTGATCTCAGAGGACAGAAGGGAGCAGAAGTTTTTCCAGTTCTGTTCAGCCAGAACCCATGGTAGAAGTGTGACACAGTTTTGCCGGAAGTGGCATTGTCCTTGTAGCTTTCTTGCAGGAGGATTAGCCAAGTGAGGCAAGAGCCATGGACAGAGAAGGGCGAAGGGATGAAAGGGATAGAATGTCCAGTGGCATGTGGCAGCAATCCACAGATCCAGCAGTTAGTGGCATTGGCGGCAAGATTGTGTTGGTGGAGCAACTGCACAAAAGAGTTATTCCAGAACTCCTTACGCCTTTCTCGGAGTTGGGGTGAAAGTGAGGTCAGATGGTGTTCTTTCATGGTGGTAGGTTGGACAGTGGTCAACAATGTCTCATGAGCGGGTGCACTCTCTTCCACGATACAGAAGGTGATCATGAGGAGAAGGCAAAAGAGTAGGGTAATAAAAAGTGCGATAGTCTTTGAGCTGTGCATTTTGTCAGTCTTTGGGTTTTTGTAGTGGATATTCGGACGTCCGGTTGCTTCCATCATCTTCATGTCGGGCGCTTCCATCACCTTCAAGGGACTCGGTAGCGGGCAGAAACACAGACTTTGTTTAATTTCTCTTCTGGAGGCCTTTGAGGTGATTAGGCTACCGGTTCGAGATTTCAACTTAGTTCGTGGTCTGCTTAGCCGAAGTTCCCTCCTTTCGTTGCAGGTTATACCCTTCTTTGGATGGCACAGTGGGATCGGGATATTTCACTAATTCAAGTGTCTTTGTATCCGGGTAGCAGCTCAGGGATGGTCGGCCTTCGTCCAGGAGTTCTTCTTGGCCGGCGATGTTGTCGGTTGTCGTCAGGGTCGGTGATACCTTTTTGCAATGATGTGCATGCAGCCAATTGCGCTTCCCCTCCACTCGAAGAGCTGTTCGGGTGGTGATCAGGACTTGCAGGGGGCCCGTCCACCGGGGCTCCAGACTCCTTGCACGCTGGAAATTACGCACTAGGACGAAATCTCCGGGTTGGATATCGTGCCCGGGGCCCCTGGAAGCATTGGAATGGCTTGCAGCACCTGCTGATGGATAACAGACAACGTTTTGGTTAGGTTGTACAAATAGTCAGACATGAGGACGTCCGGGACGTCGTGAATGGATGTTGGTTTTGGTGCGGTCCAAAGGTTCATGGGCCGCCCGAAGACGACCTCGTAGGGGGTTAAGTGGTGTTTGGTGGGGGTGGAACGCATTGATAGCAATGCTAGCGGGAGAGCGTCTGGCCATTTCAGTCCTGTGGTGGCAACTATTTTGGCTATTTTGAGCTTCAGTGTGGCATTATGTCGCTCAACCAAGCCTGCAGATTGGGGATGGAAGACCGCATGGAACTTTTGTTTTACACCCAACCCCTTTAAGATGAGTTGGATAACTTCGGCTACAAAGTGGGGGCCGTTGTCGCTCCACAAAATTCGACAAAGGCCGTAACGGGGGAAGAATTCTTTCAGCAATACCTTTGCGGTAGTCATAGCAGTGTTGTCGCGGGTCGGGTAGGCTTCTACCCACTTGCTGAAAGCACACACAATGACAAGTACGTACTTCAAGCTTTGGCACCTTTCTAACTGGATGTAGTCCATCTGTAGGACCTCAAAGGGATGATTAGGAACCCCAAACCCTCCCCGGGGTACAGCAGTTCCTTTACCAGGGTTGTGTTGGAGGCATACCAGGCATTGTTGGACCAGACGTTTGGCTGAGTCTGGGATCTTGTCGTTGTGCCAAACCTTGGAGATGAGTTCGATCATGGGGGCAGACCCTATGTGCGCGGGGGAGTGTGTCATGGTTAGCATGGGAATCAGGAATGAGTCAGGTAGCAACCATTTGTTCGTGTCTTTAGTTCGCCAGCAACCGTCATCGTCCTTCAATCCCACCCGTGCCCATTCAATTAATTCGTGTGGTGAGCTGGCTAATTGGATGTCCCTAATCGTTTCCCTAGCATCCTTCCATTTCTCAGTTTGTGACCTGGTCATGTACATGCGAGTCGTGGACCTATTCTCGGCTGTGGTTCGGGCAGTAATGTCAGCTAGAGCATTTCCCTGTCCTATAATGTCTGTCACCTTTTTGTGTGCCTGGCATTTGATCACAGCTAGCCGTGTGGGGAGGAGGACTGCTTCGGTCAAAGCGGAGACTAGATCTCCATGTAGGATGGGTGTGCCATGAGAGGTCAAGAATCCCCTCTCCTTCCATAGGAGCCCAAAGTGGTGAACTACCCCGAAGGCGTACTGACTGTCTGTGTAAATGTTTGCAGTTGTCCCTGCTGCTAGGATGCATGCTCGTGTGAGAGCAATCAGTTCAGCCGCCTGTGCGGATCGCTGTGTGATGCGGGCTGTCTCAACAACTGTTCGGGCTGTGGTGACTGCATAGGCAGCTGAGGTGGTGCCATCGGGGAGCTTGATGCATGAGCCATCTACCCACAGTTCTCCGTCAGGGTCCGGGAAGGCAGTATCTCAGAGGTCAACCCTACTCTTAATCTGTTCGTCGGTGAGGGTCACGCAGTCATGTATAGGGGACGCTTTGGGGTCAGTGTCAGGGAGAGGTAGCAGAGTAGCTGGATTCAGAGTGGTGCATCATTTCAATGTGATGTGGGGTGCAAGCAGAGTCAGTTCATAACCAGTCAGTCGTGCGCTAGTCAGGTGTTGAGTCTTGGTCTGGTTCAGGAGGGTGTCAACCGCATGGGGCACTAGCACAGTGAGGGGGTTCGAGAGCACGATCCCCTCGCTTTGTCGGATAGAGACAGCAGCGGCAGCTACTGCTCGAAGGCAGGCGGGCAAAGCTCTGGCTACAGGGCCAAGAGTGGCAGAGAAGTAGGCACAAGGGCGTTGTTTAGGACCTATGGACTGGGTTAGGACAGACAACGCGCATCCCTCCCTTTCATGGGTGTAGAGGGAGAAAGGTTTAGTGTAGTCTGGGGTTCCTAGGACTTGTGCTGAACAAAGGGCATTTCGCAATTCTTTGAAGGAGGACTGGCATTCGGGTGTCCAGGGGAGGGGGAAGGGGGCGTCTTTAGCCAGCAGGGAAAGCAGAGGTTTTACAATAAGGCTGAAGTTTGGCAACCACTGTCGACAGAAGGAGGTGAGGCCGACCAGGGACCGCACTTGCTTCTGAGTTTTGGGGACAGGGGTTTCTAGGATGGTCTGAATTCGGTCAGGTGTAAGTTTCCTCCCATCTTTGGATAGGAGGTGGCCTAGGTATGTCACTTGGGGTTGGCAGAATTGTAACTTCTTCCTGGAGACCTTGTGACCGTTCTCCGCGAGGAAGTGGAGGAGGTGAATGGTGGCTGTGACTGCAAGTGGAGTGGTGTCGGCCGCCAAAAGAATGTCATCGATGTACTGTATTAACACCACTCCATCTGGTAGTTGGACTGCATCTAGTTGTCTCTTGAGGGCTTGGCTATAAATGCTGGGGCTCTCTGTGTAGCCTTGGGGTGCCCTACAGAATCTGTATGAACGGGCTTTTAAGGTGAAGCCGAACAGGTAGCGGCTGTCTCGGTGGATGGGGATGGAAAAGAATGCGTTCTTGAGATCAATAACGGTAAAGGTGGTGGCAGTGGACGGAATCAGGGTGAGGATGGTGGTGATGTCCGAGACCATGGGGTACTGAGGTATGACTACTTTGTTAACCTCTCGCAAGTCAACAATGAAGCGGTATGCTTTCTCATCTCCCTCGCCTTGCTTCTTTACAATGGGTAGGATAGGGCTGTTGCAAACATTACTGACTACTTTTTCTACCACTCCTGCATCGACTAGGGACTGGATGATTTCCACCAATGCCTTCTCGCCTTCGGGCGATATCCGATACTGTGGAAGTTTTGGGAGCACCGCGTCCGGTCGGACAGTTATGTGTACGGGGTCGATCACCATGCGTCCTACGTCTGTGTCGGTTTTTGCCCACAGGTGTGAGGGTAACGTGTTGAGTAGGGACAAGTCATTATTGGTTATGGAGAACATACGTCGTGTGAGACAAGACCTGAACAGATCCGGGTTATCGTGCAGGATGACTCGCACTCCGTCTGGGGAACATCTGATGGTAGCTCGGAAATGTTTTAGCAAATCAAGTCCCATAATAGCATCGGGGGTGTTGGAGGAGAGCAAGAATGTCGTGTCAGTGGTGTTATCTTCTAAGTCAAAGGAGATTGGTGCTGACAAGGGGTTAGTGGAGGGCGTTCCATCAAAGCCTATTGAGGTTACGTGTGAGCCAGACAAGGGTGCCCTAGGAATCAGTCGTTTAGATAACGCACTACGTGTCGCCCCAGTATCTACCAGAAATGGAGACTTTGTGCCCAAGACCTTAGCAGTGACGTAAGGACCTTGATGGTCAACACGGAGTTCGACTGGATCCCCCCCTTGCCCCTGGCGGTCCTATGCAAAGTCATGGGTGTTTTCGTAGTCGGACTGCTGGCACTGGTTCTGTCGGGGGCGATCAAAGGTGTTTGGTCTGCCTGGCCTGTCGTTGGTGGCGTCGTTCGTGTACCCTCGTCCCTGTCCTCTACTTCTGGGGTCATATGCTATGTCTCTGGTGTCTCTATTTTTGTTCATTTCCAGAAGGACCGGGCACTGGGATTTCCAGTGTCCGAACCCTCTACAGAACGCACATTGGTTCCCGTCTAAGTCTCTTCGTCCAGTGTAGGGTGCAGGTGTATGGTCTCTAGGGGGTAGCTTTCTAGGGGCGGTTGGTTGGTAATTTCCTTTAGGGGGCTCCCTTCCTATGGTCACCCCTTGCAACTGTGCTATCATTACCCTCTCCTTCAGTTCCTTTTTCTTTCTCTCGGACGCCCTATCGTTCTCATTCTTTTGATGTTCGTAGTATTGGGCCATCTGGAGGATAGCTGCGGGTTTGGAGGCTGCCCAACTACTCTTGCTGGTCTGTAGCTTCTGGGAGACTTCTTGTGACAGACCCTTCACATAATTCTGGACAAAGAGGTGATGTCCGGTTGCAGTGGTCATGTCCTGGCCACTATAATCGGAAAACACTGTCTCGAATCGAGAGAAGTATTCAGACACATCCTCCTGGGGTTTCTGGCGACAAGCCGTCACTATTGACCAGTCTACCTTTCTTTCTGGGATTAGAGTCTTCAATTTCTGTACAATCTTGTCTGGGAGTTTCAATATGGCTTTTAGGGGTTTTTGTCCAGGTTCTCGCTGCTTATCTATGGTATCGAGTTGTACCCAGGTATATCCGAACGGCTCAGCGTGGTCGACTTTCCGGATTTGCTTCCACACATCAGCCGGCAGACATAACCCGAAGAACAAATCGATATCCGCTAAGGTCATTATGGTTGAACCTAAGGCCGTACCTAGTTCGGTGTAGAAGGCCGTCGGGTTCTTTCTTAAGTCGGGTAGGGTTTTTCTAAAGGTCAAGATGTCTTGTCGGTCCCATGGCCAGGTAGACCCAGTTATATACAACCCTTCCCTTCGCATCTTGGTGGTTGATGTCGTCGTGTGTTCCCTGACCTCGTGGGGGGACCCAGTAGGGGGCGGCTTCTTTGATGGGCATCATGGTATCAGCCTTTCCTGCCTGGGGTTCAGTCGCTATGGGGGTCTCTGCTTTGGTTGTCTGTCTGTGTTCTTTAAGATGCCGGAAGGCTTCGAGTGTACGAGTGAAGAGGTTCGTCACATCGCCCTCTCCTTCCTCCCCAATGTCTACCTTCCTATACAAGGTCGCTAAGCCTTCGGGACCTCTATCTTGGTACCTATCCTCATAGGCATTCAGGGTGTGATAACAAAGTCGTACGACAAAGTGTCGTCTGCGGTTGTCGGCATACGAGTTATACATGTCTGTTACATAGTCCTCACTTTCTTTTCGTTCTACTAGTGTCCTTACTACCTTATCGATTCCGGCTTGTTCATCCTTTGTTAGTCGATTCATTCTGGCGGAATCTTTCTTTCTCATCTCAGGGTCATCTAACGTTATTGCTAACGTTGTGTTCAGTACAAGAGGCTCGGCCGGCGCGGAGGCCGTGAGGACCGAGGCCCTGGTACTGCTTTCACTTGCGTTTGGGGGTTGCGGGTGCTGTACTACAGGTTGGGAGGGAGCGTATGGAGGGGGCATGTAGATGATCGGGGGACCTAATAGCAATTCGTCATTCGCTCGTTGCTTGGAAGGTAACTCAGGGTAGAGCGTAGAGGAGGTCCTAACAGGGCACTGGCCTGATGTTTCAGACTCTTGTTTTAGTTTAGCTTCTTTTCTCTCCTTTATCTCTTCCTCTAACTTTCTAGCGGCAAGGTGAGCTGCCTTTCGTAATTCCTTTTCTGCTTTTACGTCTTCCCTCTTTTTCCGTTGCGTTGCTTCTTTGCGCCACATGCCGATACTGTCAAGCATAGTAGGCGTCGTTTTATTACTACGTAGAGCTATTTCTAGTGCTTCTATTTTATGATCATCGAAGGATCCCATCAGTGGCCACTGACTCTCGGGGTCCCTTTTTGTATATTTATGCCATAGCTTGCTATAAGCTACGGCGACTAGTCCATATTTAGTGAACATGTCCTTATTAGGGGTGCCTTCCAGTGGAGCCGGATGGTTCACCTCTAATAAGCGGTCCGGGCAGAACCAACTACCAATCAGTGGGGAGGATAGGCATGACAGGTTACAACGGGGACAAAAGTCTGCACTACCTATCTTTTCACTGCTTGCAATGCAAAGACTAGACAGAATATCTCTATTCCACGTTATTTGCAAGCAGAGAATACCTCCAAAGAACCAATATCGAACAACTAGTGTTCGGACAATCAATCAATCAATGGTGAGAAAGAGATAGGCACGACAGGTTACAACGGGGGACAAAATTCAGCGTTACCTATCCTTCACTATCTGCAAAGACTAGACAGAATATTTCTATTCTACGTTATTTGCAAACAGAGAATATCTCAAGAAGTACTATTCTTCAAAACAATCAATATTCGGACAATCAATCAGTGGGGAGGAAAATAGGCACGACAGATTACAATGGGGGACAAAAGTCCGCGTTACCTACCCTTCACTATCTGCAAAGGGAGAGATAGAGTATTTCTACTCTTCCCCATTTGTAGGCAGCGAATACCTCAAAAAGAACAATCAATAAGCAATACTAGTATTTTCAATCAATCAATCAATCATTTCGCAATTTGTCGTGTTATACGACCTTACCCGGACCGCATGGACAGTTTCTCGTCTTCCGCCTCCAGCGCCCGATCGTCCTCTACTCTCCGTATTTGCCGCGGCACTCCTGATGGTTCCCAGTCAGGACCGTAGATCACTCGAGAGAGGTCTGCTCGGAACCAGTGAAGTTCGGATGATCGGCTGCCAGACGAGAGTCTATTGGGCAGGAGCTCTTCCCGATCGTTGCAGTCGTTCACTCTGTCGTTGGGACCTCTCTCATTGGATCCACGTGTCGCTGATGGGCCCCACGCTTGGGACGCCAATTGTTAAATGGTAGTGGCAGTTGCAGTCGATAACCTTTCAAGTATTGCCCGGCGGTAATCGCCTCTTATACCATTCAAAAATTAACCAACAAAGAGGCAGGTGCCGGAGACTGGAAGGCAGGAAACAAAGTTTTATTCCATCGGAGTAGAACACATCAGATCAGACAGCAAGGTATCGTCACGAGGTGCTCTAACTGCATCTCTGAGAACTGGTCTCTTATACACACGTTTATGACTTTTTTGCAGGTTTATCATACATGGCACATTCTTGAGATCGCTTTGATACATGAAAGGATATCCTCGGAACCCCCGGCTCAGGTCCGCTCCCACACATAGTTACAGTAGAAGTCCCCACTCCACCCGCGGTAGGAGATGGCTATCACACAGCTGGACATTCCGCCAATTCCCGGGGGTGTGTGCAACCGGTCGGGTCTCAGGGGGTGGGAGCCTTGATCAACTGTAATCCCTTTGAAGTGAGGTGTTTCCCTTACAGTAGGGGCAATAAACTGCATCCGCAGGGCTAGGTGATGGCCTGGGATCGGCCCGGACAATCGGGCGCAGAGGAAGGGGGTTATCAAAGGGATGTGTGACCATGTAAGGGATGAAGGGAGGTGTTGGTCAGGCACGGGATGTGGTTCCATGGCAGGGTCGCGCAGGAGGAGAGGGTTTATGGCCCATGCATGAGAGAGCGGGGGTGGTCAGCGCGCGGGGGGGGATGTTCGCAGCACCAGAGGGGCGCGCTGGCGGTCGGCAATGAGCGGGGAGAGAGACCAGGGTGCCTAAAATGGCTGCCGTGCGGTTTTCTGTGTGTGGCGCTGGGGAGAGACAAGATGGCGCAGATAATTTTCAGTTATGAGCTACATTTCCACACTGCTGAGTTCCTGACCTCCAGCAATTTACAGGCAACAATAAAATTGCCAAGGTAACTCCAACGATTAATGTTCTTCCTAGAGAGAGATCAGAGGTTTGGCTAGTGGAAGATTTGACTCATGGCAATGTAGCGCCTGGCACGCAGATCCCAAAGCGCATATAGTGTAAAATGGTCAGTGGGGTACTGCTTCTGTCTGAGAGATCATTTTGTTACATGCAGTTTATAAGTTACAATCCTAACATAGAACAGTGAGCAATTAACTGTCATCAAAGAGCTGCATGCAAACTGCAAGGTATAGATTAGAGTTTTGTGCTTTTTTTCTCCAGTCTTTCATTATCCTAATGTTGGAAAATGGGTTCATGTGGATAGAAATTAATTCTTATTATTCAAGAGAACCCTGTGCTTCTCCAGACCAAGCACTATTAATCTATGCTGTCTACCAGTATGGACGACATGTAACTCCTACACCTTGGAGTCCTCTGTCTTATGTAACATTTCCTATACACTGATTTACACACCTATGATTGATTGTCTCTGTATAGTTTGTGTGATGTAAAGTGCTCTGAAACCCTACACTGGTATGAGTGGCTGTTAGACCTGGCTTTTACATTGGGTTTCTCCTCAGATTGTTTGCTTTGTGGCATTCTGTTTCTGTCTTGTTTTTGTTGGTTTTTTGACTCTGGGCACTTTACCCTGCTGATCAATGCTAAAGTGCATGTGCTCTCCCTGTACATTTGATGTATGGATTGGTGTTTCCATAATTGACTGATTTGATTTACTAGTCAGTCCCAAATACAGTGCACTGTGTGTGCCCAGGACCTGTAAATCAAATGCTGCTAGTGGGCCTGCAGCACTGATTGTGCCACCCACATAAGCAACCTGTAAATGTAACTCGGCCTGCCATTGCAGAGCCTGTGTGAAGTCTGGTAGTGCCATGTCGACTTGGCAAGTGCACACATTTGCCAGTCCCTAACCTACCCTTTTCTTACATGTTAGCCACCCCTAAGGTATGATAAAGGTACCCCTGTGGGCCGGGCACAGTGTATGTGAAAGGTAGGACATACCCTGATGTGTGTGGCATGTCCCGATAGTGAAATACTTGCAATTTCATTTTTCACTATTGTAAGGCTATCTGCTGTTCCCATAGGCTAGACTTTGGAGTTTGCTCATAACATCTTATATGAAACAGAATACAGGAGTAAACCCGTTAACCCAGTAGAGACCGGGTAAGTAGTATATCAGAACAACAATGTCTCAACCGGTAATCATTTATAGAAACCATTAAACAGAATGCTTTAATCAAAACAAGGGAAGAAAAAAACAAACAAGAGAGACCAAAGAAATGGGAAAAAGCAGTTTGTTATTTGCAGGTAGTTAAACAGCACTACATTACAAATATATTGAAGTAACCAAACATAACCAAATGTGCACTGGTCGTGTTAGTGACAGTGAACGGCGCAGTTACACAAGTGATGTGGACAGCGTGAGACAGCGAAAAACAAAATTAAAAAATATATAATAAGGGGTCAAAATTATATACAATTCGGATAAATGTAAATACAATTTCAATAATAATTACAAATGACCCTATGAAGGCCACGATTAACGCTGTTAAGGTACCTACCTCTGCCAACTAGAGATCCCCATTTCTAACAGTGGCGCTAGAAAACAAATTAAATACATCTGAGAGAGAGTGGTTATGGAGACTTGAGGTGCACTGTTAAAGGGTGGTATTGAGGGCATCCATGGGCATCCATCCGTGGTCATTGGGGGTTGCCAAAAAACATTGCTGCACTGGGCACCACCAGCACTAAAGCAGGAACAGGTGTAATTGTAAAAACATATTTACCTCTCTGCTTAGAACATGCCTTTCAAAAGTAGTCCATTTGAAGTCCCTTTACACTCCTTTAAAAAAGTGTATGAATATTCTTGCTCCTTCCTATAGACTCACGGTTTACCTCAGTAAGCATCTGACAAATGTGTCCAGATTTCCTACGATGGCGGGCTACCTCTAGCATATGTTCACTTGTATTACAGGGCATCCCAACTTAATGTAGATAATGAATGACTCCTTTGGCAATGGAAGCATCCAGGTTTGTTCTTAGAACTTACTAGTTGTGTTGAGAGGAACTTGTGGTCTATGTCATATGATGGCCCTTTGCCGGCATCCCTTTCTGTTATGAGAGCTACAGTAGGCAATAAGGTTAATGGTACATGAAGGATATAAGGGGACCATGCTCTGACTCAGGGCACACACTTGTAGTCTAGAGCCTAGCCAACTTACAGGGTCAAACTTTCCATTTTCAAACAATAGGACCACATCAATATATCTAAGCTGGAGAATGTTTGGGTTTGCTTCCTATAATGTCCTTCAAAGCATAAAGTAAGGAATTCCTGTGGCACAAATATCAGTTCTATGGAAACGGTCTTAACAACACAGGCTGAGCAATGCGTGCCGTTTCCCAACAAGCAGAACCCCGCTTGCCTTAACCACCCATATGCATTAACAACGCATAAGCGTGGTTAAGGCAGTGTGTGGTCTAGATGCTGAGCTGGGCGGGCACAGAAAGAGGAAAGATCGGGAGAGGACACAGACTGGTAAGTGGTTCTGGGACTAGGTTTCGGGGGGTGGGGGTAGTTTGTAAGGATTGGGGGTAGTTTGTAAGGGTTGGGGTAGTTTTTAGGTCTCAGGCTTGTTTTCAGGGCTGGGGGCAGGGTTGTTTTTTAGGGCTGGGGGGTCGGGTAGTTTTAGGGCTAAAGGTGGGTGGCCTCTGGTGTGATCTTTACCACACATTCCTTTACCAGTCATGACTTCACCACGAAATTGCGTGATAAATGCATGCGTGGTAAAGGCATGCATGATGAAGGAATGCATTGTTCAGATGCATTTCTTGTTAAGGCAACGTGGTAGAAGCATGCGTGGTTTAGACATGCCTGCCTCGGTCATACAACCCAATTCTATAAATAGCTTCAGCAGCGACATGCTATTGAGGGCCCGAGGCTCATTCTGGTCTCTCTTCCTGAATTTAGGGCCAATTTGGTCTCAAAAAGTGGTTGCAAATTACTTTTTGTGACTACCATTTTATTTTGCAAACTGAACCATGTACTAATAGGTTAGTTCACAAAATAGGAAATCAAATGAGGCCCTGAACTACCTGTATAATTAGTATTCATAAGGCAGGTTCCAATTGGCAACCCCCTGTGATTGGCTACAATTCCTGCAAAGGCGAGCAGACCACCGTCCCTATGACTGCATTTCAAAGCAGAAAACTGTTTTTTTAAGTAATCCAAATTCCTCAAAGAAATGGAGACTGTTTTAAAAACTAAGAAAAGTGTTCCATTGTTATATTCTCGGGTTAGGCCCATGTAGCGAAGCGTCTTATTTTCTCACATTGCCCTGTTTTTCAGCAGTGACCTTTTGCACATATTTGCGTGCTTGACAATGTTGGATTAGTTTCTCTGAAACTAAACTTGTTTACACATCTAGCTTCGCACAACATTATGACACTACCCAGAACATCATGTACAAGGTCTCTTCTTGCACTATGTACAAATGTCACCTCTATCTTCATGCACGGGGCTACAGGGCTATCTACATAGCCAAAACATCACTAATCTGTAATCTATGCTCACATCGGAAGGCTGCTTTCTATTATAAAAGATGAGCATCACGTTAGATTAGAAGAGGAGGGACTTCAGTTGACTTGTGGACCCCTGCATGCTGAGACTTCACCACGCAGCGGTCTGACATGTAGTGAGGGGTGTCCAGTTCATGACCAAGACAGAGTCCTTCATTCTCTCCCATCAGGTAATGGGGTTGGGTCATCCCTCTGGGGGATTCTTGGCTCTACACCTACACACGCTCTAGGTACACTTAAAGAGGGATTTTCATAGTAGGAGTATGCACGATCGCTGTCTTGTATTGTATGCCTGCCTATATACACTGTTTTAGCACCTTTGGAACAACTGTATATACTATTTACATTTTTGGTGTTTGTAATCACTTTTATCTGCTTCTGTGTGTTAATCATTGCAGCACACATGTTTTATACAAGAATAAAACTGGTTCGATAAACATATTGAAAACGTCTCTCTGTATACCTCTCTGAGAATGAGTGAGTACGAGTGACTGAGTGAAAGGTTCTGTACTGTTTCATGTTCCATGATCCCTGAGGGTTCAGGGTTTTCATGTTCAGTGGTTGTCAAAAAACATTCTCTCCCTGGGAAGGTTAGTGGGCTTACGGTTGGCGCTGTGAGCTAGCCGGTCTCTAGGCCAACATATCCTGTGGTGGTGTCCAGAATTAGTCTAGACACCAAGCCCTTAGTTTATGTTGTCCAACAAATGTGCATATCCTACGGATTAGTAGTAACTGCACGACACCATTTTGTAAAACTTCAGAGAGAGTTGCCAACCTGATTCCCAAAGGGGAAGAGGTCCAATGACAATCTATTGCCTCTTGCAAATTATTCACCAAACCAACTTGAGGGTAGGTAATAGATCAGTGGTTTGCAACCAGAATTATGGTCACAAACCATTGATACATACAATACCGACTTTAAGTTTGGAAGGAAATCCATAACACACCCCTTTCAAATAGCGATTTGATATGAGTTGCATAAACCATTTTATCTTGTTGTAAAAGGTTTTCTGACTCCAAAAATGGTTTTCGGACATATTAGTAAGTGGTTTAGCAGTCGCAAACCTGTAATTTACCAAAGCGCAGAGTTTGCGACTGCTACATCACTAAGTACATCAAGTCTTCCCTCCTCTTGAAGCTAAGCTGTTGACAAGCAGACTGGAAATAAGGGGCACACCACAGGAATGTCATACTCTGGTTGTTACTGCTCCAGACTAATTCACAGCATTGTGGTTTAGCTCAGGGAACGACCTGAGTCTCCTAGATGAAGAGGACTGACACAATTCCAAAATGGCATCCTGACCATCTCAGCTAAATTGCACCTGATCCAATTGCAATTCTTTCACAGAAGCACTGCCAGACTGCTCTTGAAAGATGGGTAAGGGCACATCTCTGGGGCCTGAGATGCCAAACTTGCACTGGGAAGTTCTTTTATGCTGCATGGTGATGTGCTGTTATTTAAAGATAACAGTTTGAGGTCTCCCACTCGTTTCTGATGTACTTGATTGGCAAGTTAACCTTTCCCCTTAACTTGCACTTCTGGGCATTATGGAGGAGGAGGGCTACCCACAAGACAGCATTTCCTATTGGACCAAATACATCACTAAATATTGTCCACTGTTGCTCCTCCTGTCCAGGAATGGTTGTGACGGGTGGACAGATGTTCTTTGATTAAGAAATCTGGAGGTTAGGGCAGGAGTGTCCATGTAAATGTGCTAAAATCTGGGATTGGTAGTAGGAAAATGTTTACATTTTGTGGCACAAGCCATATAATGCAAAGAGCAAATGTCCTTTTTGCTGACTAACCCTGCCTTATGGTCATGCGTCTTTGTATACTTTCAATAGTATGGAACTTTCAATAGGAATGAACTGGCCATTGAAAATATTGATGGAGAGTAGTACCAGCTCTGTATTTGGTGGATTGTTCAACTCACATATGGTTCAAATCATAAAAGTAATTAATGGAATCAATTTGTATCTGTCATGTCAGTATAAATAAATGTTTACTCTAAACAAACCCAGCCAAGCTGGAAAATGTTTGCCTATGTTGTTTCTGCATGCTTAGATTGTGTGAAGTTTTACTATGCACAATGGCAAATGATTCTAGAAATTATGAAAAAAGATTGGCACTCTAGCGATCCATGCTAGATCTTTTGAGGGGCATTGTATATAGTTTTGTCAACTACAATTTTGTACATATTTATAATGGTATGTAGTGGCATAGTGAACCCCTAACTTAAGTAGCTTAAGCCGGGGCTGCCACTGGGACCATAAAATATCCATTAGTCATTAGTATGCCTCTTCCATCTGCAGACAAAATGTCAATTAAATAATAGTTAGGGAATACCATTATTGATGGGTGTGGATTGTGGGCTGATGTGCAGAACTAAGGAAATATACATTGAAATAATGGAATGAAGAAAATAGGGGGGTAAAACAGAGGGGTATAAATAGGAAAAGTGTGCACAGAGAACAAATTAAGAAAGAAAACGATGTATAGATGGAAAGAGGAAAGAAAGAACGTAAAGTAAAAGAAAGAACGGAACTGTGAAAGAAAATAAGAAAGAAAAGATGAAGGTCGGAGGGAAGGGTGAACAAAAGGGTGAACAAATGAAAGGAGGGGTGGGTGAAAGAATGGAGTGAAAGGGAGAAAAGATACACAGAAGGGCAGAAGAATGAATGGAAGATTGAAATGATTGGTGAAAGGGTGAAGAAATAGAAGGAAAAACAATGTACAGATTGAGAAACAGAAAGGGTATATGAAAGGGTGAAACGATGGAGGGATGGATGGCTGGAGGGGTGAGAGGATGGAAATATGAAGTGATGGAGAGATGGATGAATAGATACACAGGTGAAAAGATGGATGGAATGGTGAAGGAATTGACAGATGAATGGATGACCAGTTAAAAGGGTGCAAGGATTTATGGACAGATGGCTATAAGGAGGATGAAAGGGTGAAAGGTAGTCTTCTAAGTGTGGTCAGATTTTCTCTCTTTTCCTTCTGGGTGTGGTTTAGACAAATGGTTCACGTGTGGGGTATTTTAATTTTCTGGTCACTCCCTTGATTGTATGCATCGTGTGAAGCTTCGTATGTATTAAGGTCCTTTTACAGTCAGTCCTTACTGCACTCCTGTCTCTTGCAACTAGAAGGAACATAAACAAATGCATATAGAGTGGCTTCAGGCAGTCCTCTTCAGTCTCATCGCTGAGTGTTGTGAGCAGAGATGTATTAATAAAGATTGATGTTCATTCACATGTGTTTAAGCTTGGCATAAGTAGGACGTAAAATAGCAGGTTAAAGATATGTATGCAAGCTTTCCCCTCTAAAGTGCGCCTCTTTTCATAAAATAGATGAAAATGGGCTTTGTTCTGTGGTGCTGTTATTTGTGTTGCATCAAATGATGTTCTTAAAAGGAAGCTGGCAGGAGTTGTTCATGTGCCGTTCCAAAAGTCAGGCCTGTTCTGCTCGAAGCCACAACCATTTGTATATTAATTTAATAAGGTCATTGTTCAATCATGTAATGTTGTTTCCTCTTGTGTGTAGGGCACAGAGGCTCATAGACATTTAGTTTTGAGAGGGTTTCTAGAATGGCTTGTTTTACAGAATGCAATTTCCTAAATGTCGATTGGTTTCTATAAATGTAGCTTTACTAGTACAGCCCATGATGCCACCTCGCACAGGAAAAGGTCAGGATTCTCTACATCTGTAAATCTATAAAATGTGCTGCATTGGGGATGTTTGACTGACCTTTCCTTGCCTTCATAGTGAGCAGTCTCTATGTCAGACTATTATTTTATTTCATATTTACACTGTTCCTTGCTCTCTTCAGAGGTACACTCCATGTCAGACCTCCTGTTTCACTTAGACTTAGATTTTCCACTTGACTTTTGACAATTATTATTATTATTATTATTTTTTTTTTTCCAAAACCTTTATTTTGCAAATCAGTGACACAGCTATTCAGCCGACAACCCGGAGGTACGGCAGCTTTAGAAACACAACACATACGAGCGTCCACATTTCACTGACAGGGTAGTCAAAGGTTCTGTTTTAAATAAACACAAATCCAAACCAAAACACAAGTAAGGCGATAATTACTATAAGCACCAAAAGGGTTCCCATCAGGGGGAGCGAGCCCCATTTCGTCCAACAGACACAGGTTTATAGTAAGGGAAAGGAGGGGAATTCAGGGACTCAAGAGGACAAACACATATCAGCAAGGAGGTCAAAGCCGGAAAAAAGGGCTAAGGGGAGAGCTGCTCCTCGGGCGGGTCCGGGTCTGGGGGCAGGCATATGCCCCCTCTGTACTGGTTCCATCGCCCCCATACAGAGTGCCATTTCCGAGGGCGCCCTCGAGCACAATACACTGTCTTTTCCCTAAACATGCTCCAATCCATGTTTTCCATCCACGCTGTCAATGTAGGTGGCCTATTAGAGCCCCACAGACGTGCGATGTCGCGCTTGACTACCATATTCCCTAGGGTCACCCATTGAGTCTGTGCCGCGTCGTGGTCAGTAGGACCCCAAACATTCAGGAGACAGCACCGCGCCTCAGGCTGCATGACGATGCCCGTCACCTCCCCCATCACCTCGTGAACTCGCCTCCAAAACTCCATGATCACACCGCATTCCCAAATAATATGTAGGAAGGTGCCCACCATACCACAGCCTCTCTTACATAAGCCCTCCTCAGAGAAACCCATATGAACCAGCCTAGGCCCCGTCACGTAGACCCTATGGAGTATTTTAAGCTGCACCAGCCGCAGGCGCGCGGGGATCGCGACCTCTTTGGGAGAAGAAACTGCATACTGCCAATCCTCGTCATCCAGTTCAAGGCCATCCCTGATCCATTGGCCGCGCAACCCTAGAAGAAGATCCGCCCGAACATTAATAAGTTTCTTATAAATGAGCGAGATCGTACTCTCTGGCATATGACCATCCAGGATCCGGTCCTCTAACGGGGAGGACTCAGGCACCTTCTCCCCTTCTACCAGGACTGACCGCAAGGCGTGGCACACCTGGGCGTGGCGGAAGAACTCCGAGTTCTCTAGCTCATATTCCTTCTGCAGCTCCTCGAATGACTTTATCCTACCCTTAACCAAAAGGTCTCCAACCCTGGATATACCGATCAGGTCCCACTTCGCAAACCCTTTTGTATGCCAAAGCTTTCCCAGAATATCGGAGTCAAACAGAGGGGTGGCAAGGGTAAGCTTACCCCTCTAGCCCAGTGAATCCGTCGCCACCTTCCACACATGTACGGCCACCCTGGTGGGCCCCGTAAGGGTTAAGTCCGACGACTTCGAGTACAATGCTCTGTGGTAATTACCCCCACGCAGCAACCATCGGTCCATGGCGAAGCCGGGGCTCAGCGCCGGACCATATACACCATGGTTAATCGCGCTCAACTGGGTAGCCCAATAATAACGTCGAATGTCTGGAAGCGCGATACCACCGTCGTACCACGGGAGCGTCAACTTAGCAATCGCTATGCGCGGACGCCCTTCCCACAATAGCGCGCGCTGGTGGCTTTCGACCTCACGGAAGTAGCTGGCCGGGACCAAGTCAAGGGTATTCTGCAGGGCACAGAGGAAACGGGGGAGAGACGTCATTTTGAACAAAGCGGCACGGCCAAGGAGGGAAAGCGGCAACCGCCGCCAGCCCGCCACGTCCCGCCGCAAACGTGCCAAGGGAGGGAGCAAGTTCTTCTCGTATCGTTAAATGGGGTCGGTGGAAATATAGATCCCCAAGTACAAAAAGCCCTGCTGGGCTATCTGGATCGAGCAGTTACGCGGGACAGGCGGGACATCCCCACACAGGACGTACAAGTATGACTTACCCCAATTAATGACAAGACCAGAGTTCCTACCGAAAGAAGTCAAGACGTCACAGACCACTATCAGAGATTTCTGAGGCGAGGCGAGATATAGCAGAATATCGTCGGCGTAGAGTGAAATACGGTCTTCGTGGTCAGGCGACCAACGAATCCCACGTATATCCGGGTGCCATCGTATCCACGCCACCAGCGGCTCAAGAGTAAGTGCGAACAACAACGGCGACAGGGGACAGCCCTGCCGGGTGCCTCTCCCGAGCTCGAACGGTGCCGACGCCCGCCCGTTCACCACAACGCTAGCAAGAGGCCCCTCATAGAGCATCCTCACCCAGCCTACAAATCCAGGCCCAAAGCCGAACTTGGCTAGCACAGCCCACAGGTATGCCCACTCCACCATATCAAAGGCCATCGTGGCATCGAGGGACGCCACAATAGCTGGCTCTCGCATTGTGCCCGTCCTGGCAATCACTCCATGGAGGCGTCTAAGATTCAGTGCAGTGTTACGGTGCGGGATAAAGCCCGACTGATCCGGGTGGATCAAGTCGCCAAGTACCCGGACCAAGCGGTTAGCAAGGATCTTAGCAAGGATTTTCGGCTCGGCGTTAAGAAGTGATATCGGCCGATAGGAGCCACACTTGTCCCGGGGTTTACCGTCTTTATGTATTACCACAATCGTCGCCAGCCGTTGATCGAGCGGAAGAAACCCATTCACCCGCGCCTCCACGTACATGGCGCGCAGGTGAGGAGCCAACTTATCCGGATGGAGCTTGTACAGCTCAATCGGCAAACCATTTGGGCCCGAAGCCTTACCGGAGCGCAACGCACGGATAGCACACGCCACTTCATCTACAGTTATATCCCCATCGAGGTCATCCCTATCAATGGCAGAAAGGCAGGGCAGAGTGATGTCTCGCAGAAGGTCACACGAGTCCTCAGTGAGCCTGTCCGAGACCGAGGTGTATACCGTACGAAAATAGTCCGAGAAACACTGGACTATACCGTCGGGGTCAGTGACAACCTCTCCCCCATCCATCGACAACTCCAGCACCACGCGATTAACACGCTCTTTTTTATCCAACCACGCCAGCAATTTCCCGGCCTTATCACCAACATCGTACAATCGACCCTGCTGCTCCCTATTGAGGGTCTTGGCAGCGTTCGTCACCAGGTCCCTATATTCCAATTGCTTCAAGCTCAAATCATGCACTGTGGCCGTTGCAACATCCTCTCCCAAGGCCACTTCTAAAGCCGCTATCTCGTCCTCTACTTGTGTCACCTCAGCGTCTCTCCGCCGCTTGGCGGCCACTACCAAGGAAAGGGCTTTCGCTCTCAATACAGTCTTAAAAGCTTCCCACAGGGACACCGCAGATTCAACTGAACCCTGATTTTCTTGAAAATAGTGGTCAACTGTCTTCAGCAATGCACTGCGCATCTTGGGGTCACGAAAGTACCAGGGGTTAATGGGAGCCACCCTGCCCCCCACCACCCGGCCTCTATCAAGACGGGCCCACACCGGTGAATGATCAGATATGCCCCGTGCCATGTGCCTAGCCTCAGATACCAAAGAGGCGTGGGCAGCCAGAGTGAGCAAGTAATCAATCCGAGAGAGACTCCCGTGGGCCCCGGAATGAAAGGTATATTGTCTCTGAGTGGGGTGCCGTAGCCTCCAACAATCTACCAGACCAAAAGTATCTATAAAGTCGGGAAGCCACTTCTGAGCACCCCCGGTGTCTCTGGGCGGGTGCCTATCGAGCATTCCAGAACCAACCGCATTGAAGTCTCCTCCCACCACTAGCATCCCTTCGGGGAGTTCCAACAAGACCTTGCCCAGATCAGCAAACGTGGAGGCCTGCAGGGCTGGAGGGACATAAACAGAAAACAATACCAACGTTCTGCCCTCCCACCTCCCCGCCACAGCCACAAAGCGCCCCCTGTCATCAGCAATGGTGGAGTCAACCTCAAATGGTAGGGAAGCTCTGACGAGTATGCCCGCACCCCTGGAGCCCGTGGAGAACCCCGAGTGAGCAATGAATTTGTAACCCTTTCTGTTAAGTGCATAACACATATTCCCTATAAGGTGGGTCTCCTGCAGGAGGACCACATCTGGCGAGGTCCGTTTCAAGAATTGCAGGACTATCCCCTGTTTAATACGATCCCCTAAGCCATTAACATTCCAGCTAATTATGTTTAAGCCCCTATTCCCCCATCCCTGAACACAAAGAGACCTCCACCCCCCCCGGAGAACCACGATCGGACAATACTGACAACCATTGCTACGCCTTGCAAGAAAAAGGAAACAACCCCCAACAACAACCCCCACATCCCGAATCCCCCCCCTCCCTGCACCCCTGCGTCAGCTTACTAAGCCCCCCCAACTTGCAGTGTGCCTGTCGCCCTATCAAAAACAAATCTACAAAAAGTACCCCAAGGGAGGAAAGAGCTCCTATCTTCCCCCCGCCGCCCTCCCATTACTGCAGTAAGGTGCGAGTCACTGTCCGGAGCTGAGTCAAAAGCCAGCCGACACCGGAGATATCACTTCTGGCCATCGCGGTTGCCTTCTGCTCCATCCACGCTGTCCCGGCCAGGCTGTCGCCGCGGGAGCGCATCCAACCAGTCCCCTGCCATGTCCGGTGATTCGCAGAAGAAAGTCCGATCTTCATACACCACACGTAGCCTGGCGGGGAAAAGCATGGCATACTTCAGGTCCATCTCCCGAAGCCGCCGCTTCACCCCCAAAAAACTTTGCCTCTGTTTCTGCACCATCTGGGTGAAGTCAGGATAGAAGCTCACGGAGGCATTCTGAAAAGGCACCGGGCCTGTCACCCTCGATGCTTGCAGGATAGCGTCTCGATCCCGAAAATTAAAAATCCGGGCTACAATCGGCCGCGGGGGGGGCTCCCACCTTAGGCCGTCCGCCAGGCACTCGGTGAGCCCGCTCCACCGCAAAAAACCTGCCGAGGCCCTTAGGCGCAAGATGATTCGCCACCAAATCCTCGACAAGTAAATCCACGGAGTGCTCCTCTGAAGTTTCCGGGACCCCAATAAGGCGCACATTGTTGCGCCGGGCCCGACCTTCAAAGTCTTCAAGCCGGCGGGCGGAGAGGTCATTCGCGGTTCGTAACTTACGAACCTCAGCCTGGAGTTCCGAGACATCGTCCGCGAGGCCAGTAGTCTTGAGGTCCAGGGACTTGACCCGCTCGTTGGTTTTGCCCAGGTCCGCGCGAATCAAGTTGACATCTACCAAAATTGTGTCCACCTTGCGCGCCAGGGCCTCAAACTGTCGCCCAATCGATGTTTGCATCCCATCTATCGCCCCCTTGATATCCTGCAATGATAACTCCGAGGCTGGGGGCGAATCGGCCTTCTGTGCTTCCAGCGACTGTCCCGATCCACCAGGTGACCCTTTCTGCGGGGCATAACGATCCATATTGTTGGATTGGGTATAGCCTCCCCGCTTGGTAGTCTTGGACTTCGACCTGTCTGCCTCCGATTTGGTCGACATCTCGAACTGCAGGACGGTCAGTCGCAAATGGACGTCCCTCACTCAGCTAGAGGAAACAGGGTCAACTCGGACTTCAGCAGCCAGTCAGGACCGAGTGGAGGTCTTCCAGACAACAGAGGATCTGCATGAAGCACTCCCAACCCAGCGCAAACAAAGGGCGAGAAAGCGAAAGTGAAAGTGCAGCGGCATCGGTCCGTCAGTTCACACCTCCCTAGGCCGCTGTTGTTCAATTAGTGGCCGGGCATCCTGCCAACGCAAGCCCCTGGCATCCTTCGGAGGTAGGCCGCAATCTTCCACCATGCACAACTTCGGTCCCCGGTGGGCGATCTTAGCCCGGACAACGTCAATCGCCCCAGCTGTGACTCATCTGCCGGATTCCGTGCATGAAAATCAGGATTTAGGACAGGATGATTGCCGGAGGGCGCGAGGGTAGCGGGAGCGCAAGGCTCACGCGGCCATCTTGGTCAAGCGCTAGGCTCCTCCCCCGACTTTTGACAATTATTGATGTTGATTTGAACTTACTTAACTATTGCCTTTTTGCTGTTTTTATAATTCTTAATTTGTAAATAAAGTTTCATGGTTTGGGCTTTGATCCCTGTCCTGTGTGGATTTTCCTGTGTGGAATTTCCTTTATTTGCCTGTAGCCCTCATCCTTTGGGACTCATACAACCTGATCCATCTAATTGGTAATTTTATTACTGGAAAGCAAAGACAGGGTAATTCCCAATCTTATGCCACCCATGACAGATTACAACAGAAGGCAGTGCATCAGCCCCCTTCAGCCACTGGCTCAATCGCCCTGTGAGTGACGGTATTTCAAGTGATCCGTTGTGCCCATAAGCCAGAGTCCGTTTTTTTTATTCCAAGAAGACTGCCATGTTTAGAAGCACCATAGCAGGGTATCTTAGATTGGTACAACAACGATACACTGTGAACATTACGGACCTGATTCACAAAGGGCTTCCGCACTCATGGCAGTGAGGTGGGAGGAGCCTCTGCACTCAGGGCGGGATCTCTGCAATGAGAACTCTCATCGTGGAGATTCCACCCCAAGTGTGGCTCCTCCCCCACAACACGAGTGCGGAGGCCCTTTGTGAATCAGGTCCTACGATTTCAAGATGGCCACCGAGTGCAAAGTTTATTGAGCACTTTTTTTGGAATGGTGTTGTGTTGCTTAGCATTGTTCCACTAGGTAACGTGTTGTCCCTCGAGGTGATACCATGTTGGCACTTTAAAAGTAGGATATATTATTCCCTTTACCGTTCCTTGATGGCTCCCATTGCTATGTTTCATTTTATCCCTATTTATCTTTAGATGAATTGAGACATTGCGATCCCTTTCACATATTGTAAAATGACAACGATCTATGAGCAACCTGGTCCTTTCCTGGATTCTGGACCCTCTCTCATTCCACAGTAGCCACCTCCAGCTAAAATCAGGGCTAGAAATTAAAGCATGCAGCAGGGTCACAGAGGTGAAAGCGAAAACCAACACGTGCTCATAGTCCCTTCGATCAGCTATAATATATTTCCATGCTCCGATGCTGGCTGTCATGGAGTAGCATTGACTGAACAAAGGGTAAACAAAAAGTGAAATGTTACTCACTCCAGTGTTCCCCCCAGACAGAGCCGGACTGGGAACTCAAAGCAGCCCTGGCAATTTTGTTGGTCCCCAGCCTCCCAAGGACATGCCCGATGCCCGGTATGGCCAGTCCGGCCCTGTCTCCAGAGATTACCTTACTGTATTTTGAAACAGGCTGATGCCTGATCCTTTTAGGTTGGGAATTTCAGAATGTGTGAATAATTTTAATTTTAGACTAAAAATTCTAAATGCTTGCATAGTCAAATTCAAAGAATTCCGTCTGTACATTTTTTAAGTATTTATTTTACTTTAGGGATTTGATATTTCACAATAAACTCTAAAGTAGAGATGGCCGAGCCAACAAATTAACAGGGAGAGCTGAACGGATCTCAAAGACCGTGCATGAGCCGAGCCCTGAAAATGTTTGCTATGTAAATCATACAACAAACATCGCATAAAATATGATAAAGTCCCTTTAAAATTCAACTTATTTTTATTTCTTTAACATGTGAAAGCATTGTCAGTTCTTAATAAAGTAATAGTTTCTAAACATGAACCATTAGTGAAATAAGCGACAAGACAATTATCATATAAATCTTGTACCTGACCCCGATTAATATAGAGCAACATTATAGTTCAATTAAATCAAACACAATAGGTTTTTGTACAACTGATATTTTAAACTCACATATTTGAATGTGCTTTCTTGGTAAAATGAAACATTTGCTTAAGAGCACACAATTTAAGCGGGAAGCTGTGATTTATCCAGGTTTTCCGGTTTTGGCCAGTAAATGGGTATCTATTTGTCATTCTTTAAATTAAGGCTTTGTTTTTACCTCTGTGCATTTTTTACATAGCGTGTTACACAAGATCAAATTAATTGTTTATAGGTATGGGGAGATTAAGTGATTTGCCCAGAATCGCAGGATATGGAGCCGACTCCGAGACCGGTATCCCAGTTCCAAAGTCGGCACCTCTGGTCGTAAGCCACATCCTGGGTAGATGGAGGCAGGCAGAAGCAACATGAAAGTTCAGCTCATTATGGGCTCAAAGTTCCAATAGGACTTCATGCTGAGTCCAACCCAGGCTTCAGGCTCGAGCCTGGCTCAAGCTTTCAGTGGCTCGCACCCCTCTACTTTTAAGAGAACATTTTTATTGCAGCAGAAACATCTCCATCCTGAGAAGCTGTCTATAGAGGAATAGTGTAGGCTACAGTTGATTTCCAATTAGAAAGCTCAGCACCTGATGAGAAGGGAACAGGACATTCCCCCCAGCCAAAGCTACAAATCCCATAATGTGTTTAGTTTTCAAATGACTCTTTAATGCTACCTTCGGAAATAATTTGTAATAAAAGAGCCATACAACTGAAACTGTGCACCGGGAAAACTGCTTTAGTCGGAAAAAGTGTTTAATGTTGACCCTTAGAGACAAATGTTCTGTGCCTATTGCCTGTAGGACATATCTTTTTTTATTTTATTTTACGGAGTTTTATATAGCGCAAACTTGACCCGGTATCGGGTATCAGAGCGCTTTACATAGCACCAGTTGTGTTACATGAGGACACATTCATTTTTGTTAGGCACGGGGAGATTAAGTGATTTGCCCAGAATCACAGGATGTTCAGCATAATTGCAGAGACTCAAACCCGGTTCCCCAGATTCGAGGTCGACCACCCTAGCCGTTATGCCAACTCCTCTACCCTATGGGCTTGGAGCCCAATGATGGAAGAACAGGATCTAAAAACGAATCTTCTTTTTGTATTCTATTTTTCCCATCCTAACTTACTTTACCATGGTATTTCAAGCATCCAAAATACTAAAAACTGTAAGTGGGTGCTTCTACAAGGCAGCTGTGTAGTCCATAAAGAGAGATCTTTTCTTTCTTCAGGGAGAAAATCATATCCACTTGTCAGCTTACTCATTAAGTAGTTATTGTCAATGTATCCTCTTCTCCCCTATGCTGGAGCTAGACCTGGGTGGAGCTTGCAGAATTGCATCCCATGGAATTCCACGGAGTTACCAAAAAACTTTGCTGAATTCTGTGGAGATCTGATCGCAAGCTGAGTATTGCTCAGCGACTAGGACTTATCAGGCAGCCTTCTCTTTTGGCATTGAGTAAGGTGCCAGTGGTAGATGGTCAGATCAAACCCAATGGTTTCCCAAGCCCTCTTTGCCACATTCTGCCCTTCTGTGAAGCACGTGCAGTAAGTGTGTGCGTGCCTTAAAGCAAGCGAATAGGTGGTCTGCAACGGAGAGACCAGGAATGTCATCCATAGTATGGGCAATGTGTGAGCTGCTAGACAGACTAGTTCACACTTTCTGCTGAGATTATTATAATAAGCAAACCTGGGAGAACCTAAGAAAGGCTAGTTGTGTATATCCTATTTAGGTTTAGGCCACTGCTTACTGAACCGCCTCTAGGCGCTTTGTAGGTAGCGGTATAAATCTGATATTTGATTTCCATTTCAAAGGTCAGGGGAGTAAAGTGCACCACTCACCTGTCAGTGCCGGAACTAGAGGAGCTCAGTGTGTAGCACCATGAGAAGACTGCCACCAGCTCCAGCTCCAGCACCAGGCTGCAGGCCTCCAGCGACTTCTTCTTCACCACCAGTGCCTGGCACAGCTTGTGCAGGTTGTCTTTGCGTGTGTCATGGTGCTGCGCATTGCTGCTGGAGCTCAGAATGGTCACCTCAGTGGCCAGGCCTTTGACCTGAATCTCCATGTGCGCTTCCTTGGCCGGGACGGCAGAAAGGCATGTTGTGTACACGGGCCAGTCCCCTCAGCCCATGTGTGTGCCTCCCCCTCAAGATTCAGCCATTTTCCTTGGTAGACTACAAGCAGACATCATCTGCCTTGCTCACCGAGACCAGATATTTAATCGCAGCCAATACAATTCACAGAAACTGGCAGCCCCATGACGTCAGGTGTCTGTACTGGTGAAAGCTTGCACGGTCTCCCGGATTTTGTAGTTTTCAGCACTGATATTAAGTGCAGTTTTGTCATCACCCACGCCTGCAACAAGACTCACGCCTTTGTGGCCAACCCCCTTCCGAGCGTGTCCAGCACTGTGCAGCCTTCCCCATTCAGTGCACATGCAGCGTTCATTTGAGAGTGCTTCCTGAGCCACAATGGCAAAGATTGTGCAGCTGAGAGAGAGAGCCCTGCAGGGTACAAAATAATGCAAAGCAAATAACTGAAAGGAGCGCCCTGCTGCTTCTCGAAGGCCCTTGTCTTGTGTACATGCTTATTTTCTCTCAGAAAGAGGTCAACAAAATTAGGGGTGAGCCCCACTGCAGCGTGCTGATAAGCTCCGCGCTGCTGGTGGTCGGTAGAGTTTATTTATTTAACTCCACGCTCCAAGTGTAGCGCAGAGTAGCAAATTTCCGCAATGAGGCTGTGGGAATTGTGGTAACTGGAATTTACAAGGCTTGCTCTCGATTCTACCCAGCTTCCTCTCCAGCATCACAGACAATAGACAAGTCCTGCATGAGATCCGGGAAGTGGTACTCACACTCTTCAAAGCACCAGTGCTGGCCAACCATAGTTTCATACCATGGTCAGTGGCAGCTCAGCTCAGGGGGGGGAAATGATGCTCCATGAACGTAAGGAGCCACCACCACTTTCTCAGTCTAAGCGGAATTAGGGAGGTCTCATGCTTCAATGCAGAGCACATCAACAAATAATAGTGATGGAACATAGGGGCTCTCATGGCATTGGTTCCTAATTGGCTTACCATATCAGGTGAGCCTTCCTATATCAATGTAAAACTCATACTAGGGTTGTTCTCTTTGATAAGCTCACCCACATATTAAAGGTAGCTTTCATTTCCAAGGAGTGCTATTACCACAGGCAGCTGTCCTCTGGGACAGGCTATAAAGTGAGCCCAGTAACTCTGATCCTATTCAGAATGTGGATTTTGTTTTCGGGGGGGGAGGTGGATTCTGGGTTGCTGGTTTCTGCTTCTGGCAGCTTCAGCAAACTCTATCAGATTTGCCATTGCTTTGTGTTGCTTCTTAACCCCTGCAAGAGTCTTACAGCTAGTGGTCTCTCAGCAGATGGATGGATGACGGCCTGCCTTTGTGCCCTCATTGCCCCAAAAACTCTTTGCAGCACATTTTAGGGTTTTTCTCAGGATGTCTTATATACTAGGAAGCATGGAGCAGCCTCACCTGCTCGCAAATTTCAGCTCAGTCAATTGGCCAAAGTTTAGTCCATATGACGTCCATCGTCAGCCAACAAAGGACAAACACATCTATGGACACTACTATTGGGACCATTCAGGTCTGGTTTCTAGATAGGAATGAACTTCTGGATACACCTGAGCAAAGTGCCTACTTAGTGCTAGGGGCCTATAGTATTACTGAACATACCTACTTGTTGCCTACCTTGCTTCATCCAACTTTACAGCATGAACATGCCTTCATATCACATGTATCTGTGCTCGATTGTTTATTTTTATTGAGTGCAATTTACTGCTATTGGCATTGTGCAAGTACCAGTATTGTATTTGCTCTCTCCTGCAGCAGATGATTTGCCTGGTCCTATTACAACTACTCGCCTACTTGAGCATTGCTTAAAAATCAAATGAATGACATTCACCTGCATCCATCCATACTGCAGGCTGAAGACACTGTGCAAACCACTGTGGAGGCAAACACAATAGAGCAAATCATTTACAGCTTAACACAGGACACTCCCCCCATGGCCTCAAACTCATTTTAACTGCCATGGACACTCAAGTCAAGTCAAGGCAAGCTTTATTCGACTGCTATTTTTTAACAATCATAAAAGCATTCAAAATAGTCAATTTTACAATAACATCCATAGATTAAAAACAATCACAATAAACAGTACAATTTTGTCGTTTAAAATCCACACACATGTCATTAATTAAAAAACATAAAAATTAAAAAAGGGTTTCGTTTATAGTTAGAGTTCATCAATATTAAAACTTTTTCTTAAGCGAAGCACTCTCTTTAAAAACATAGCTAGCCTCCATGCTACATGTTCTTTCTCCAGAAACTGAAGTTTTATCAAAGCAGGACGACATTGCCTCAACCCCTGAGATTTTAAAAGTGGAATTAACCACGCTTTCCTTAACTCTGAATAGAATTGACAAAAAAGGACTAAATGAATAGTGGACTGAGAAGATTGATTGTGACAAGGACACAATGGCAACTGTCGCTACCAATCGTTTATTTTAGGCAAGGTCACTGGTCTGTGGACAGTACTAAACCTAAACCTGGTCAATGACAATCTATCATAGGTACCTGGCACAAATGACAGGTATGGCTCCATTCTTAATGTAGTTAATAATAGTTGGTGTTGATTAACACTAGGCTTTAAAAGTTCTCCTGACAATCTAACAGTTTCCAACACGCGTAGGCCCTCCTTTTTAAGGACTTTACTATGGATCGCCTGCAGGGACCTTGGATCGGTAAAGTATTCTGGGCGACCTAAATCATTCATAAAGTCACGCACAAATATGACCCAAGGAATCTTTAACGCCACATTTAATTTAAGACAGTCCTGCAAAATCTCCCTATTTAACAGTGTCTGCTCCTTTGACCAGATTCTCTGCCACAATAGTATTAGTTCTATTTGAATAAGGTCAGAGATAAAAGGGAGACCCAGCTCCTCGTGACAAACATAAGAAGAGGTACTTGGTGGAACGGATAAAATAAAACTTAAGAAGGAATTTTCAACTTGTTGCAGCAACAGTGTTAGCTAGGCCTCACACCCCAGCTCCGTACATAACAGAAGTAATGCACTTTGCTTTGTAAATTTGTAGGAACTCCCCAGGGGTTGCCTACCTAATTTCTTTGAAAAAGTTGCGAGGGTGGTGGATGACCGAATGAACAACAATTCCTTTATAGATATGGTTTGAGCCCATGAGTCATTGTGATTAAATTGTACTCCGAGGTATGAGAAACTCTTAGTTGAAACTAACTTCTGACCATCCACAAATATATCTTTTGGCCTCGTGGTCCCTTGGCTGCATCTCATTAGGAACATTTTAGATATATTGGTACTAAGACCAAGGTCCTTCAAAAAACTGAGAAACAGTCAAGGACATTTTGGAGACCAATTTGTGTTCTTGCCATTAAGACTGCGTAGTCCGCATAAAGAAGTACCGGAATGGATCGACCAGCAACTTGAGGGAAATCTTGTGCACTACTTGCTAATGGTTCGCCCAATCCATTAATGTATAAGTTAAAATGGAATGGGGCCAGCTCGCAGCCCTGCCTGACCCCCCTCCTTACGGAAAAGGCAGCCATGTGCTCACCCCCTACGCCAAAACGCACAATGACTGATGCACGATTAGAAAGGTTTCTTAAAAAGACAATAATGTGTGGGTCAACCCTCAAAGCCTCGAGGACCTCCCATAATCTATCGTGCCTAACTGAATCAAAAGCCGCGGTTAGATCCACAAAACCAGGGTCAGTCTTCCCATTTTCGCCCTTGTGTATTTCCCTATTAGCATGGCCCAATTTAGACACTGCTCCGTTGTACCCAACCCCTCACGAAAACCATATTGTAAATCTGATAAGACCTGAGTTTCCTCTGCCCAGTCTTGCAAACGCTCCAGAATCACACGTCCTGCCACTTTAACTTTAGAGTCAAGCAAGGAGATTGGCCTGTAACACCCCGGATTTTTTGCGGTCCCCTTTTTTTAAAAAATGGGGACAATTATTGACTCCCCCCAGGTCTTAGGAAGTCGAGTTTGGCAACTAGCATTGATAACCTGCATTATAATCAGCCCCATAGGATGGTATTAGATTTAAACAGGTCCACAGGAACACCATCTGGACCAGGGGCTTTACCAGCCTGGCTTAATGCTAGTGCTCTGTTTACTTCCTCTAGAGTGAATTTCAAATCAACATTAACATGATTACTCACTACGCTAACACCGGATGAGGGAGAGGAATTATCTGGGCCATTGTATACCTGTTAAAAGTGCCTGGTCCAGTCCTCTTCCGACACTCAAACAGCCACAAACCCCTGCTACAAAGCCATAAGAGCCATATATGAGGGCAGTTCTTCCATCAACCATTGACAAAAAATGTCAGTAAGAGCCAGATAGAAGGCTGAACTGCTGTTTTTAAATACAAGGTAGAGCTAGCTCTTGAAAGATGAAGGAGCATCTGAAAATGCAAAGAAGTTATGTTCAACGCTTTGCGCCCAATTAACAAAGAGAAATATACACATCTATTAGTTACTCATGTGTATTTATTAATAAAACTAGGTGTAAATGCTGTTTGCTATTTGTGAGTGTAGAGTTACACCTAGGTGTAGACATTACATGTTCGCATCCTCTTAAATCAGGGGGTAGAGACTCCCACATTAGAATAAAGAGTGAAAAGTAACTACTAGTAATAGCACAAATAGGGGAAGATCTCTGCCACCGTGGCGCAGAGATCTCTCTAGGGGAAAGTGCAGGGAAAGTTAATCATATTTATATCCTTTAGGACATGTTTTTTTTTTTAATTATGTGTAATATATACAGAAAATATCTTAAATGTTTCTTATTATCCTAGAATTGATCAAATAAAACATTAAAGTAAAATTCTTTATCACATTAAATTTGCATTAAATAGTTAATTTAAAAATATTTATATAATTTATAAATAATGAATAAATAATACAATTTGAAAAATCCCCCACTATAATGTTTTTAATAGTATATTTGGGTTAAACGTACATTTTTGTAAATAAGTTTATTATTGTCATTGAAAATAATGAAAGGTTTAATTAATTATACATAAACATCAACATAATTTGATTAATTTAACATTAGTTCCCAAGCAGTTATTCTATCTCACCTCTATTGTTTTCCATGGTAGTGTTTGGCAATATCTATGAGTGGTCATGTGCGGTGCTTGATTTATTCCAAGCGTGTCTTGGAGTACATTTTAGCCTGTTTTAATATCTTCAATCTGTATAACATTACAGGTGTAATTTGGGAATAGCAATGGTCTCACTCTGTGAGTGCGTTTATATTTGCATATCAATCTCTAAATCCAAACTTAAACTGCCTAAGCACCTCACACTTAGGACCCGATTATGAGTTTCACGGTGCGGCGGCGGTCCCGCCGCACCACCAACCCCATGTGCAAACCGCCTGACATATTACGAGTTTTCTCCTGTCTGGTGGGTGGTTCTTTGGCGTTCTAAGGGCGGTGCCTACGAAATAGGCATTGCAATGGGAATGTCAAAGTCAGTACCTGCGCGTCATGAACTGCTGCATTCCATGCCATACAGGTAGTGGGGTGCATCCGCACAGGAGGGTACGCCAAGTGCCCCCCTGCATGCACCCCATGGCCCTGAGGCAACAGGGGGTCCTGTAGGGCCATCTTTGTTTCCTTTCCGTCACGGTTTTCATGGAGGAGGAACCGCCATGAAAACCGTGGCTGAGAGGAAACTTGTAATATGCTTGGCAGGATCGCGGCAGTCCCGCCAAGCATATTGTGGCCTCAAGACCGCTGTGCCACTGCCAGGGATCCCTGATCCCTGGCGTTTGAGGCAGTTCCACGGCGGTCCGGCTGCCCGAGTCATAATAGGGAGGTCAAAAGACCGCCACCGCAGCGCCCCCATGAGTCTGGCGGTCCGTGGACCTCCAGACTCCTAGTCAGCTGCTAAGTGATAAGTATTGCCATTTTCCAGCCACTGCCCCTTCTCTCTTCCACATTTAGAGCAACATTATTTACTTACATGTGCATAGACCTCCACCACTGTGGAAGAGATCTCTGCAAAGAAACCATAGCAGAGGCATACACAGAGGCAGACATCACCTGCCATTTTTTTGTGAATAGCATTTTGTAGTACGTGCATAGTATTATTGTAGTACTACTTTATGTACTACAAAATGTAGTTTGCGAGTCAAATGCTTTATTTCTGATTTGAGGCTGGGATAAGTGTTTCCAAATGTGATTTGCATACAGATAGCCTTATATGCCCAGTGATAGTTTCAGGTGCCCAACTATAACGTTGTATACCCTGTTATGTTCCTTAAACCAAAGAATAGTCTTGTGTATATAATGTAGCGTTATAAGTCAAATATAGTTTTAGAATCCCGAATTCAGCTTCATATCCATTTCAAAGGTGTTAAGGTCATTCTGGGAGGCCCGTCAATAAACAACCCCTGTCATTTCGTTGGCAGTCTAAAACAGTGTCAACACCACCAAATATTGAGTCCAACCTATCACATTAGACTGCACTTCTGAGTAGTCACCGTCCACATCATGGGCTGTTGGGGCAGTAGGATCAGTGCTTAATTTGTAAAACAAAGAAGTGCCAGGGCTCTCGTCAGGGTCCACTGCAGCTCCACACATTGCCCTGCTATGCTGCCACCTACAAGTGGGACAATTTGGACTATTTCAGGCTCCCAACGCTGTAAGAATGGCTTGGGCGGCAGGTATTAGTCCTTTTAATGAATATAGCATTAATAACTGACTGTTGTTGTGGTCATCACTAAATTACCCAGACAGCCACCTTGTGGCAGGCTGTCCCAAGCTCTGGTGCTGACAATTAAGAACCAGGGCGGAGCACCGGAAAACACCGGCTCAAATTAAGCACTGGGATACACAGATGGAAATGTTGGCATTTGTTGGTGGTCCTCCCATTACATCCCTCGTCTGGATCATAACTGCAATTTTGAGAAGATACAAATCTCTATGAATATTATCATATGTAAGCCCTGTAAATGGAGCTAGACCTTTGTAAAGTTTGATGTGCCCGTTTTTTCTTCAGGACCTCTGGTATTGCCCTGGTCTAAGGGGGGAGCGGGAGCTTAAAAGTGAAAAGGAGTCCAAGGCCTACGTTTACTAAAGTTTAATGTGTGCTTGCTCCGTGCAAGCAATTTAGCGCTTCGTAGTTGGGTCTTTGCAACGCCATATAAATAGACGCTATTTTATGCATTGTGTTGCGTTGCAGGAGCGCGCACACAAAACTTTATTAAACATGGGCCCAAGAGACATGTCCACTTTCTATAGTTTACACTCCCTTACCCCGTCCCTTCCGTGTCATAGAAGAGGGACTTGAGGTTCGAACCCTATGATTTCCTTGTTGTCAAAGGGTGACTTGTCTGCTTCAACTGGTGTTGTGGCTACTAAATGTTCTTGGCCTAGCTGGGTGGAGCAAGAGGATGAGCAATAAGAGGAGGGGCAGGAGGGTTAACTAACACATAGCACCATTTTTAGGTCTCGGCTGCGAAGGCTGCGCTTGCGCAGTCTCGCTCCGAGATTTAATGACTTGGAGAAGAGGGGCTTGAACCTGCCCCTCTTCTCCCCTGTTCTCCATTGGCTGGCCTCTTGAATGCTGGCCAGCCATTGGAGAAGAGGTCAGTCATTCGAAACAGGCCCCGTCCTTTTCGGATCGGGGGGCGTGTTTTTTGCAAGAAGTCTCAAGGAGGAGACAACAGCAAAACACGCCCCCGAATCCGAAAACGACGCTGCCTTTCTCCGAGGCATTTCTGCTCTGCCTCGGAGGAAGACGGTGGTGTCTTCCGGTGCCCTTGGCTTGTTCCTCTTTACTTGCGTGAAGGAAGGACAGCCTGGTGCGCCGATGAGGAATCTGCCAGACAAAAAGCAATCATCGGTTTTAGCTGCCATCCTTCGGATCGCAAGAGCTTTCAGGTTCAGTTTTACACTTTTGTGCGCGAAATAATCCGTTTCGCGTGCAGGAGGTAAAGGAGATTCAGCAGGTGGGGGCGAATTGGCATTTGGGTGGTCTTTGTTGTTGAATGGTGTTACTGTGGCCGCATCCAATGCTGGGCGCAGAGCGATCAATGAATTAACATCTTTACAAAGTGACAGCGGGGTGGCGGCTTTACAAAGGGGGTCGTGGAGTGAACGCGCGGTGATTAAATCTGTGTATTTGCGAATCCAGACACCTCGATGAGGCGCTACCTCTTAGACTGGGAAGTACCCCACCCCCCCTCCCCTTCTTGATAAATATTAGTATCCGCTGTATGTAAATCTGGGGCAGCGCCGATACTGATGCCGAACGTGCTGTAAACAAATACTAGAGGTTAATGCAGCCCCCATCTATTGGCTCTTTAAAGTGTGGTTACCATGAAATGCCCGCCCGACCCTCGGTGTCGAGATAATTTTGCTGCCATTTTCGCTTCCTCCGGGTTGGTTACACGCCCCCTCCTGGACCGCTCTGCCCCTCCTCTCAGCCCTCCCCTTCTGCTTGTGTTTGCCTCTCGAGCGCCTCTCTCGCTTTTCGTGATCCCCTCTGACCCTCCCCTATCCTGCTGTACGCCGCCCTTGCTTCTATCGCTCTCCTCTTCACGCTGTTTGCAGCACCACGCTGTCTCCCTTCCATCGGCATTCTCCTTTCCCTTTCTGTCCACCTGTAACCCTCTCTTTTTCTATCCCCTTGTCACAGCAGCTCCCATCTTCTCACTCGCGCTATTGTATGTCCTAATTTCTAAGGCCCCCTTTTTTCTCTCCTACTTTATTTCCCATGTTTCACCTTCTATTCCACTCTCCCGGGCCTGTCCTCCTTCGGTCTTATTCTCATTACCCCAACCTCTGCGTAAGTCTCACTTCCCTCCTTTACTTTCGCCCAGAGAGGACTTCTCTCCTTTATATTGCATTTTTACACCACCAAAGTAAGAAGTGAATATAGAACTTCGAAAAACTACTGCTGAGGCTCGTTACACGAGGATGTATTGAGACCAGCCCTGCCCCTTCTGAGTGAGTGTAGATTGGTGTTTGTTGGATTTTCTCTGCGGTTGGGTGTTGGTGAGCAGAGTCTCTGAACTAGTGTGTGATGTATGTAGGTTTTAGTTCTAAGGAGTAGCCAGAAAATTAAAATTCTCCTCCACAGCTCTGAGGTCACCAAGCACGTGAGGTTGAACCTCCCTGGAACAGCTCCCCTTTCTCCTCCATCCAAACATCTGTCAGGTTCAGACTGGGACAAAAAATAGGCCAGGGAACCAAAAGAAAAGCCCCCCCCCCCCCATTAGGGAACCAAAAGAAAAGTGCCCCCCCCCCCCATTAGCGACCCAGAGAGCTAACAAAAATGGTAATTTCACTGAAATCAACAATAACAAGCATTTACAATGCAACGGTCTCGGCATTGTTAAAGTTAGAGCTATTGGCATTGCTCATGACATTTTTGTTTTTGTTTTTAAAACATGTAAAGAAACGGCATTGTTATTTACAATGTCAATAGCTTAATCAGTGTGTGTGTAGGTGGCTCTGTGTGTGGGTGTAAAGGCAATAGGTCTCGCATTTGAGAGTGATTAAGCTATTGACATTGTAAATAACAATGCCGTTTCTTTAAATGTTTTAAAAACAAAAACATAAACAAAAATAATGTCATGAGCAATGCCAATAGCTCTAACTTTACCAATGCCGAGACCATTGCATTGTAAATGCTTGTTACCTCATTTCACAGGTTTTCCCTGGCTTTTGATGTGGTGTAGTGCGCTAGCCCGTGGATTGCTCTGAATGAGGCCTTCAGTGCAACGCCCACTCTTGTTTGCACATTGGTACAACATGTTCATCCGCCTGGAATTCTCTGCAGGCTCTTTAAGCACTTAGTAACGTTTCCCTGTGTTTCTTGCCGCTGTATTTAACAGATGTGTACTAACAGGCTCCCCCTGTGGGTATCAATTTGCGCCCATTATTCCAGCTGCAGATGTATTCTCAATGCATCCATTGATTATCCACCCACCGCACCGATGCGTGACAGCCGCGCCATTCCACGGGCACCCAGCCGGCACGGATCCCGGCTCCGCTGTTTACCCTAGCTTACGCTAAATTCCATTAAAACACGGCACATACGTTAACAGTTTGGATTCACATGCACCTGTCAAACGTGGCGTTTACCTGGAGGCCCCTGAGCAGATCTTGGCAGGATCAGATGTAATTACTCTGAGAAGTTCAACTCCCACCGTGGTGCCCTCGCGGCTGGAAAATAAATATTCATCGCGCGGAGGGGAGGTGGCTGTGATGGAGTTGCTTACATCCGTCTTTTGTGTTATTTTTAATTGCTGATATGTTTGCGCTGCTACCTGCCAAGTGTCAGATCCTGAGAATTCATTATAGCAGTAAAGCCTGAACCTAATGATTTCAAATAGACTTTTGGGGGGGATGGGATAGTCCATCACAACATGGCGTCCACCATATAGTGCTGCAGTAATATGGCGGACGGGGCATCTGCTACGTTTGTGAAGCATCTACCAAACTTTAAATTAGGCCAGAGATTTTTATTGGCCCTTGGGTCCAGGAGTATGCCATAATTCTTGTTTAGGGACTTATGAGCAGTGCTTAATTTGAGATGGTGGTTGCTGGTGGAGTCCACAGGCACTTATTTTTGGGGGCCAGCACTTCTTTTTCCCTATCAGCCTTTCACCCAGAGCAAGGGAGATAAAAACAGAGAAGAGACAGATAAAAAAGAAGTAATGAAGGGAGAAAGCCAGGATGAAAAGGAATCCTAAAGAGTGACAAAAAAGGGCAGAAGAGGCTGGTGGGAGATAAAAGAGGCATGGGGTAGAATCAAAACTACGTAGCCTTGGTATTTGGCAACCTGACCTTCGATAGCACTGGCCACATGCTTCTACACAAAGGTTTGCGCACTGGCACTTATTATATTACAAATTAAGCACACTTCTTTCAGTGGCGGCCGACACAATGAAGAGGTGGTAGAACAGGTGGAGAGAGCATGGGAGAGTGCGGGAGGAGGGCAGGAGGTTAATCATTTTTTTTTAAAGGCACTTATCTGAAGCTGCCGGCCGCATCGCTCCTCGTCCCTCCGTGTTCTGTTGCTTCCTGGCCCCAGCAGACACTGGGACAGCAGTAGAGAATCCCTGTACAATCCCCGAGCTACTCTCATGCTATGAGAGCAGCGCAGGGATTGGCCCGAGCCGGTTGGTTTGACATTCCGCTCAGGACAGGGAGTCTGTGCAGTGTCTCCAACGAGGCTGTGCAATCAATCAATCAATCAATCATAGCCTTTATAAAGCGTGCTACTCACCCGTGAGGGTCTCAAGTCGCTGGGGGGTGGGGAATGCTGCTACTGCTTGAAAAGCCAGGTTTTGAGGAGTCTCCTGAAGGTCAGCAGGTCTTGGGTCTGCTGTAGGTGGATGGGGAGGGTGTTCCAAGTCTTGGCGGCGAGGTGGGAGAACGATCTGCTGCCGGAGGTCGCTCTTCGGATGCGGGGGACTGTGGAGAGGGCAAGGTCAGTGGAGCAGAGCTGGTGGGTGGGGGCGTAGAAGCTAAGTCGTCTGTTGTGGTATGCTGGTCCGGTGTTGTGGAGTGCCTTGTGTGCGTGGGTGAGGAGCTTGAAGGTTATCCTCTTGTTGACAGGGAGCCAGTGCAGGTCTTTCAGGTAGGTGTAATGTGGCTGCGGCGAGGGATGTCGAGGATCAGGCATGCAGAGGCGTTCTGGATGCTTTGCAGCATTTCAGGAGTTTGGCCGAGGCTCCTGCGTAGAGAGCGTTTCCGTAGTCCAGCCGGCTGCTGACGAGGGCCTGGGTGACTGTTCTTCTCGTTTCGGTGGGGATCCACTTGTAGATCTTGCGGAGCATGCAGAGGGTTTTGAAGCAGGAGGAGGAGACGGCGTTGACCTGCGTAGTCATGGAGAGGGTGGAGTCAAGGATGACCCCTATGTTGCGTGCGTGATCGTGGGTGTTGGAGCTGTTCCCAGTGAGGTCGGCCACCAGGAGTCGTCCCAGGCCAAGGGGGTGGATCCGAGGATGAGGACCTCCATCTTGTCTAAGTTCAGCTTCAGCCGGCTGTTCCTCATCCATTCAGCGATGGCCTTCATTACTTCGTTGAGGTTGATTTTGGCGGTGTGGGGGTCCTTGGTGAGCGAGAGGATCAGCTGGGTGTCGTCGGCATAGGAGATGATGTTGAGGTGGTGGAGTTAGGCGACGTGGGCGAGTGGTGCCATGTAGACGTTAAACAGTGTTGGGCTGAGGGATGAGCCCTGGTGAACACCGCAGATGATCTTTGTGGCTTCGGAGCAGAAGGGGGGGGGGGGGAGGTGGACGCTCTGTGTTTTGCCGGAGAGGAAGGAGGTGGTTCAATCCAGGGCCTCCTCTTGGATCCCAGCGTCATGTGGGCGTGTGCGTAGTGAGCGGTGGCAGACCGTGTCGAAGGCGGCTGATAGGTCTAGGAGGATGAGGGCCGTGGTTTCTCCGTTGTCTAGCAGGTCCTGATGTCATCGGTGGCAGCGATGAGGGCGGTTTCGGTGCTGTGGTTGCTGCGGAACCCAGACTGGGACGGGTCCAGGATGCTGTTTTCCTCGAGGTAGCGGGTCAGTTGTTTGTTGACCGTCTTCTCGATGACCTTCGCCGGGAACGGGAGCAGCCCGGATGGAGAAACCTAAGTGTGCAAGTGAGTTTGGCCGGCCTAAGGCAGCTGGCCAAACACACATGCACACTTAGAAGTGAACAAACCAGTCCTCCTCCCCTTCCAATGACCCTGGCCCTGCCCCTCCCTGCGCACGCTGGCTCAGCCAGCAATGGAAAAATAAAACAATGATAGAATATCATTCTATTTGTCTCCTGCTGGCTCTGAGCCAGTGGGGTGGCGCTCCTCCACCATTGTAGAGGAGCCGCCCCTGATGCTTGGGGTGAAGGTGGGTAAAGGTTTTACTACACCTGTGTAACTAGGTGAAGCCAGGAAACTCATTCCTTGGTGAAAGTGTATGAAGTTTCCTGATTTCGCCCAGTTCACCGAGGCAAACAGGGCCGGACTGGGAACGGAAAGTGGCCCTGACAATGGAGTCGAACCGGCCGCGGGGAGTTGGGGGAGAGAAGAGGGGGTGCGCTTGGAAAACACTGCAGCTGCTTTTGCTACAGGGGGCCGATAAAACTAGCTACCAGTAACAAAAATGGCCCACGGGGGTCCAAAACTGGCCTCCACCCTGGGAGCCCTACGGGGCAAAGTTTAAAGACCCAGCAGCCCGACTCCTCTGTGACAATTTCCTGCTGCAGAATATCCTGTAGGCAAGCCATACTGGAGCATAAAATCATGTCTGACGTACTTCGAGGACCAGGAAGAGATGTTGGGGATGTGAAGGGGCAGGCACAGAAATGGGACAATGAGAAAGGCTGGGGAAGTGCACACAGAGGTGGGGCAAGGGTCGTGGCCTGGCTAGGCATGCTGGGAAACTGCGCAGATGCAAGGCAAGGCAGAGCAAGGGATGCGCGATAGCTGGCAAGTAAGGGGGTGCAACTTCTCTTCATTTTTCCCCCTGAAATTTAGTAAAATGCCGGGAACAATGCACAAAATGACGTGTAAATTATATGCAACGCGCCTTGGGGTATCTTGATTGAAAACTGAACACAAGGGCAAGGGAAGTGGTTCCTTGAGAAAATGGTTAGCACTACACATAATCCACTTCATCCTACCAAGCGGCGCACTTCCTTGAATTGCTATCAAGGGCTCCTGTTAGAAGCAAGAAGAGTTTCCCATTGACCCTAAACAAGCACTGGTGCTACTGTTTTACTGTTTTAACTTTGCAGGCTTCACGATGGCACTGAGAACTAGTCTGTCGATATACCCAGAGAAAAGCAGGCCTGCTCCTAAGTAACTGTGATGTGATTATTTGTTATTCCATCTCCACATAATGATGACCATTTTCATTTTTTTTTTATAAACAATAGCTCGCTCAAACTTAGGGGCTTATTTATGAGCCTCTGCGTCACTTTTGCGCTGCCGTTGCGTCACTTTTGCAGATGCAGCGGCGGTGTAAAATATGTGCCACAGTGCGCCCTATTTACAAAGTGATGCATCTAGGCAGATGTGTCACCCCCTGCGCTACATTATACATGCATTCTCCTGCATCTAAGCCTCGTAGAAGTGGCGCATTGAAATCTATAAGTATTCAGTGCGCCACTTCTAGGACGCCATTGCGTGAAAACCATACGACTGCCTCATGGCAGGCGTAAGACTGACACAGGCCCTTTCACATGGGGCTTTCCCCATGTGAAAGGAACATTGCTGGAGTTGCGTCACGCTTCCAAAACAACTCCAGCAATGTGTCAGTTTTGTGGCGACAGATACGTCAGTAACACTGACGTATGTGTCATTCTTTGCGACATGATGCGTCATACAGTAAATATGACATATCAATGGTGTCGCAAGAAGGGCTTACTGACAGGGCCGGACTGGGAACTGAAACCAGACCTGGCAAACTGCTTGGCCAGCCCCCCTGTCGGGAGGTTGGGGGTGCGGCCTAGCCGTTTGTCACAGGGGGCTGATATTGCAGGCCCCTGTTAACAAAAACGCCCCCAGGGGCCCAAAACCGGCCCCCACCCTGGCGGCCCACGGGAGAAGTACCCGGTGCCCGCTACGGTCACTCAAGCCCTGCTCACAGAGAAGTGTTGCAACACTGCTTTGTCGCATTGATGCAACACTACTCATAAATAAGGCCCTCAATTTGAATTATTTTTACAATCATTGAGTTAAACGATTTATCAGATTTTCCACATTCACTCTGATTGTCAAAAGTTATAAGCCATAATGGCAAAACACACTTACTCAAAACAACGAAGTACTCTCCGAATGATTTACTAAAAACACAAATTGGGGTGTAGGTGTAAAGGAATTGGGTTAAATATTCCACTAACAAGGAAGCATTGATAACCAATTAAAATCACACCTCTGTTGCACACACCAACTCCTAACGTGTGAAGCACTACATAAAATAGGCGTTGTAGTGCATAAAGGAGTGTTTTTTTCTGAGCCCAGCTGATACCCGGTATCTCCTTTGGGTGCGCGCCGCTGACTGACTCGGGTCTTGGAAATTAAAGGTGGAAGTTTAAGTAGGTAGCTTCTTCCTTTCCCCCAACCAACCACGGTGAGCACTCTTAAATAAGGAAACGGTAAACCCAACTTGAAAGAGAACGTGAGTGTATAAAGATAAAGATATCAAAGAACAGGAGACGGAAGAAAGGGAAAGAGAAGACAAAGAAAGAGGGTTTGAAAACATTTTTAAAAGAGGTGAAGATGTAGAAAGAAAAAGAGAGTACAGTGGCGACGAGGATTGTGAATTTTTAATATACCCAGGTCTGCCGAGTTTATTTTGAACAAACGTGTTATTTTGACATCATGGTACACAACTTTATAGCACTGGGATGAGTATATGTATTTAGCTTATGTTTGAGTACTTCCACTTTGCTCAGGGGAATTGTATTGGTCTCTAGGGTTTGGGATCTTATCTATGGTTAATGTCCACTCTAAACTGCCTGTACATTTATGTTGTGTAAACTGTGAACCACCATGATCTTAAACGACCATTATATTTCGCACCAGCCTGTCTGCCTCATCTACCTACCTACCTTTTGTGCTGCACACAGGCATATTTACACAGGATTCCTTCATTTTATCCTCCTCTATAGCACTTCTGCCTGAATGGGCTCCTGTTGCATTTTAATTGCTCGGTTATTTGTAGGTTTGCCATACAATGTTCATTGATCAGAGGATTTGATTCTGCGTTTTTGATTTTAGAAGTAACTTCAAAATAGCGTATCTCTTAGGGTTGAGGCTGTCAAGGATTGTCCACTCACCTGTCCGCCGGGGGCACAACACCTAATGTATCTTGAAAGGTTGCTCTCTTTGCTATCATAGAATGTCCCCGGGGAGAAGTCTGGCTCTCAGCGTCGTTGCTTATATGACACCCCTTGCACAGAGCCTTTAACTGAGGCTCCATTCATGATTCTGGAGCTTAGGTCTTCCGAGATTGCACACCATCCCCATCGACTGGCAGAGGCACCAGGCTGAATGTTGTGTTACGTCACCAACTCTGTCACAATCTGCTCAAAACCATGTCTCAGGTTCTAACTGGAGCATCTGCTTCTTCTCACTCTGTAGGGCTGGAATTCTAAATAATCTGGAGGTTCCATTTATTTATTTATGTATTTATGGTATTTGTAGAGGCCACAATTGCCATTTTCAGTCTCCTGGCCCCTAGGAGATCAGGTGCAAAATACGGCTAACAAGTGGAGCTCTAAGTGAAGAACAGACATTGTTAGCTGTGCTTCTAATGAACAGAGGAAGAGAATTTCCAAGGTTAGAGACAGAATAAACAAATGATCTGCCTCCATATCGGATTTTATAAATAGTGGTGATGGGTTGAAAGATCTAAGGGTCCTTCTGGATGAAACCATGTACATAGTTTTTAATGAATGTAGGACTCTTTCATGAGGTCTTTGCAGCAGATAAAGAGACACCTGAGCAAAGATCTCATGGCTTCAGGAAGTCAATGAAGTTTGGTTGTTTGATTCGTGACAGATATCTGCCTGGGAAGTCCAAGCTGCAGAAAAACAGGGGGAGTCTAATGAATCTGAAGTCTCTGAAGTCGAAATTTGGAAAGCCCCTAAAAAGAGAGTGTTGACATAGTCCACTCTGAATCCAATAATGGTGCAAAACACCAGAAATATTTGACCATTAGGTAGGAAATTAAGGCTTTTATTGGAGACTTTAAGATGGAAGAAGCTGACTGTCGTGTCTTCGATGTCTTATAATGATGACAGACACGATAGGTTCTCGCTATACTCTTTATTACAACCGGTCACAATTCTGCCCTACTCTCAACTGCCGTCCCTCGGCCCCGCTCCGCCCCTTCCTGCCGGCCAGTCCCCTTCTTCCTCCTCCCACGACGCTCCACCCTCGAACCACTAGACCACCTCACATCTCTACATCTCCCCCTTTGTTAGCAAACGAACTGAGTCACTGACAGGCTACATTTCTTCAATTAGCCGCTTGGGTTGGCGGATTGTCTGTCGGGGTCTGAGAGATCGTCCTTCAGGCACTACAGGGGCGCTGGCACCGAGTTCCTTGCCCGAGTGGGTGTCGTCTTCCCTTTGCGCTTCAGACTGTCGAACTCCTGGTGACGTTATCCGTGACTCAAGCGCCTCTTGCAGAGCTGGACTACACTTTTGAAAGTGAGACACGTTTCGGGTGACGCGCCTGTTGTCCGACTCCGCTGTCAGCATGGTGCCTTTCTGTCGAGTGACTGTCAGGGGTTCCGCTCTGAACTTGCTATCCGTCTTCTTGCATTGCTCCTGCTTGACTACCACGCAGTCTCCTTCGTGGAACGAGAGAGAGCGAGCTCGTCTTCTGCCATCCGCATACGTCTTCATGCTTTCTTTGCGAGCTTTGTCGGTAACTTCTACTTCCTGATGGACGCGGCTGGGGGATATAGGTCGTAGAGCTCCCTCCCAGGTGGGTATCCGCGTCCTAACCGGGCGCCCCAGCATGAGCGTTGCTGGACATTTGCCTGTGGTGGCGTGCGGCGTCGTCCGGTACGCTCGGAGCACGTCGTTGAGTGCCGCCTGTGGGTCTTTCTTGTCAAGAGCGGCCTGCTGGAATGTCTTTTTGAGGGTGGCCATAAACCTCTCAGCTGTGCCGTTGGCCTGCGGCCATAGTGGTGTTATCCGTCGGTGTCGAACATTCATTAGTTGCATTAAGTCACTGAACTCCCGGCCATTGAAAGGAGGACCATTGTCCGTCTTCACCTCTTTGGGTATTCCCCAGGCTGCAAAGACTTCATCCAAGATAGTAAGTGTGGCAGCAGCGTTAGTGGATGTCACAAACCGGGCGATAGGGAATCTCGAGTATTCATCTATTATTACTAACACATATTTGCCCGACGGCATGGGGCCATAGAAGTCCATCGCCAGTTCTTGCCACACTCCTGGCGGTAGGGGCGTCATCTGGAGTGGGGCTGGCGGATCTCCTTGCCTTACCACTTGGCACTGCAGACAGTCCTTCAAAGTGTGTTCTACCATTTTGTCCAGGAAGGGGAACCAGACGCGCTCACGAAGGGCCCTTTTCGTTGCGACCACTCCTCGATGGCTTTCGTGCGCCAAGTTGACAACTCCTTGCCGCAGTTGCTGGGGAATGACGATTCGGTGATCCCTCAGCAGCAGGCCATCTGTTGTGACGGATAGTTCCTCACACACATTCCGAAACGCTTGCCACTCCTGATGCATTGTTGGGTCGCTGCTTTCATCCTCCGTGTCTTCATGCCGCCATCGGTTTGTTTGAACTCTGCGAATCACCCGTTGCAGCATTGTATCCTGCGAGGTGGCGTCTTGGATGACTTCTAGGGGGACCGCTGGTGGCCGCGCCTGATCCACTACAAAGTGGATGTATTCGTCCGCAACAGATGGTGTGGGGCGCTGGGAAGTCTCGGGGTGTCGCGACATATAGTCAGCTGGGTTGGCTGCCTTCCCCGGCTTGTGCACAATGGTGAACGTGTATTCCTGCAAGCGGAGTCCCCATCGCTCGATGCGGGGGGGCATTTTGGACCGTGGATTTCCGTAAATGGTGATGAGTGCTTGGTGGTCTGTCACCATTGTGAAGTGTTTGCCATAGATAAACACGTGGAAGTGTTCGCACGCCCACACCACCGCAAGGCTTTCCTTTTCGGGTTGAGAGTAAGCCTTCTCTGTGTCGGAGAGGCTTCGGCTGGCGTGGGCCACTATGTGGCGTTGGTCCGTGTCTTTATCATACTGGGCCAGGATGGCACCTAGCCCGACGGGGCTCGCGTCCACGGTGATTTCAGTCTTGCGGTCCGGGCTGAAGTATGCCAGGCTCTCCACCGTGCCCACGGCCTGTTTGATTTCCTGAAATGCTCGCTCACACTCCGACGTCCACTCAAACACTTGTCCCTGTTTGGTCAGCGTTCGAAGGGGGTGGCTGAGTGTGGCGTAGTCCTTAATGTACCTTGAGCAGTAGCTCGCCATGCCCAGGAAGGACCGTACATCGCTGACGTCTTGTGGACTCTTGGTGTTGTTCAGAGTGCTCACTTTGTCAGGGTCTGGCTTCATCCCGGCTCCAGAGAAGATGTGGCCAAAGAATTTTAGCTGCGACTGGTGGAACTCACACTTCTCTCTGTTGAGTGTGAGGTTGGCTTCTAGGAGGGCATGGCAGACTCTGTCCAAGGCTGTGTCGTGGTCCTGGATGTTAGCCCCGTAGACTAAGATGTCATCGCTGTAATTCAGCGTGTTAGGGATGTGATGGATAGTTTGTCTGATAGCTTCTTGAAATATCTCTGCGGCTGATGAGATGCCAAAGTTCAGTCTCTTATATCTGAACAACCCCAGGTGCGTTGCAAATGTCGTGATATATCGGGAGCTTTCGTGGAGTTCCAACTGGTGGTAACCTTTGTTAAGGTCTAATTTGGAAAACACCCGTGCCCCATTTAGAGCAGCTATCATGTCACTTAAGTGGGGCCCTGGATGGCGCTCCCTCTCGATGGCGGTGTTGGGCACCCGCATGTCCACACATAGTCGGACTTTCCCTGGCGTTCCTTTCTTTGGTACGACCACTACTGGAGATACCCACGGCGTGGCGCCTTCTGTCCGCTCGATGATATCAGCCTTTAGCAGATCTTGTAGCTCGTCTTCCACTGCTTGCTGGAGGTGGAAAGGTACCTTCCGTGGATGCTGGGCAACTGGGCGGACTTGTTCATTTATGTGGAGGCGAATTTGGCCTCTGTTCATTTTGCCGAGCCTGGAGAATAGCTTCGGGAACTTGTGAATGGTATTGTTGTCACTGCTGACACGGTAAAGAATCTCTACCAGTTTTAACCGTTCAGCCGTCGGCAGGCTGAGGAGACAGTCTGCTTCAGGCCCCTCGATGACGTGTATCACGGCTGGGACAGATGTTGTTTGGTGCCTTAGCGTCGTCGAAAACTTCCCAAGACATGGGAGCGGTTTCCTGGACATCCAGGTGTAGACGCGGACATGTGCAGGGCTTAGTCGGGGCTGAGGGTTCATTTTCTTATACTCTGTCACTGGGATATAGTTGAGTGATGCCCCGCTGTCCATTACAAACTTTGTGTGATGTGTGCCCACACTGATGTCCAGTCGAGGGTATTTTTTTAGCTGGTCTGGATCAGCAATCATGTTTGCATATTCCACGGAATATTCTCGTTCGCTTGACGGTGACCCAGAGTCTCTAGACGGTGACCTTCTCGATCACCTTGAGGATCGTGACTCCCTGCTAGACTGGGAGGATTTGGACGATGACTTCCGACGGTCATGTACTGCTCGCGCATGGTGTCGGCGCGTCTCGCCTCTCGGCATCCTTGTTGTATTTTTGTCTTTCTCGCGGCGGTACTCCCCGCACATGGTCTCAAAATGATTGCTCCGGCCACACTTGTGGCACTGCTGCCCTAAGGCGGGGCATGCTCCGCTGTGCGGGAAGTCATACCCACATCTATAGCACCTTCGCACTGGCGTCTTCTTCCCGTGATCCTGGCGTCTGCTCCTCCTTCCCGAGTCTGGCCGTCGATGTCCGAGGCGGCGGTGTCTCGACGGCGGTCGGGCGTGCCGCTCTCGTTCTCTCGATCCCCGGCGGGGGCGTTCGGTGCGTACTTGACAGACTAGCTCCTTGCGCTCCGTACGCCCTGCCTCCATGGTCTTGGCCTGTTCCTCTGTTTGGTCGTGTAGTCTCGTAAGTTCCTCGATTTCATCTAAGGTGTGGCTTTTCTTCAGTAATTTCCTGCGAAGGGACTCTGACTGACAGCCGTCAATCACGCGTAGCCGTATTGCATCATCTGTCGAGAATGCTTCGAAGTTGCAGTGGCGCGCCAATCGTCGTAGTCGTGTTATGTACGAGCCCATTACCTCATCTTTCTCCTGTCGCGCTCGCTGAAACACATACCGTTCGTAGTCCACATTCTTCTTGTGCAAAAACTTCTAATCCAGGGCCTCTCGCACCTTGGCATATGTTCCCGCATCTGCGGTAGGGATTTCTTTTATCATCTTGCTGATATCCTTCCCCACGAGATTTCGAAGTGCGATCAGTTGGTCTTCATCTCCCATTACCTTGGAGCTTTTGATATAGTCCTCGAAATCCTCTATCCACTCTTCCCAGCGAGGGCCCATGCTACTTCCGAACACGAGCGCCAAGGGCTCTGGAGGGCGCAGATGCGACAGTCCCATGACGATTGGTTTTGCTTCTTGGCGGACCGGGGATCCCTGTTGCGACATCGTGTGTCACGTGACGTTGAGTCTGCTCTGAACACTTGTTTTCCCTTTGTTTGTTCGTTGGATGCTTGTTTAGTAGGTCTTTCCTGTCTTCTCGCCTTTTTGTTGTTTATTTTTTTTGAGTTGTCTGTCGCTTTTATGCTCGTGTGGGCTTTGCTTTTGCTCGTGCTTGTTTATTTCTTATGGCGCCTGACTTCAAAATGGCCGCCGGGTATACTTGAATGGGACGTCTTGCACTTCGCCTGACTTCAAGATGGCCGCCGGGCTGGTAACGTGCATGGGGCTTCACACGTGCTGTCTTCATTCATTCCCGGTCTGGCTCATTCAGCCTCCTCACGTCCTCCTCTTCACTCGGGGCTTCGCAACAGGTGAGTGAAGAGTCCTCACGCTAGGCTCTCACCTTGAGACGCGTGTGTCAGCGTCGTCACTTCCCGCCCTTTGCTTCGAGCGCTGTCCCTCTTCTGATGCAGGGTGTGTTCCGCGTTCTCGCTCCTCACGCTGCTGGGCTCTCTTCACGCCCGGGGTGCGTTCTGCGAGTGGCGGTGCTCCCGCCGTCTTCTCCCGCGTCTGGTCCTCTGGCAGTCTCGGTTGTACGTCGGCGCTTTGGGAGAGCATTCAGCTCTATCCCACCCTCGTCGCCAGCTGTCGTGTCTTCGATGTCTTATAATGATGACAGATACGATAGGTTCTCGCTATACTCTTTATTACAACCGGTCACAATTCTGCCCTACTCTCAACTGCCGTCCCTCGGCCCCGCTCCGCCCCTTCCTGCCGGCCAGTCCCCTTCTTCCTCCTCCCACGACGCTCCACCCTCGAACCACTAGACCACCTCACATCTCTACATCGACAGAGATGAGATTGGCTATTTCGGAGGAACAAGAAACAATTTGCTCAACATTATACCAAAGATTACGGACTTGTGAAGAAGTTTAGGACGTTGTCCCAGATTGTAAGTGTCCAGATATTGAAGTTGCCACCAACGATCACATTGCCGTCTTGTAAAGAAGTATATTTAAGACAGTTCTGATTTATCCACTTGGATACTTCTGACAAGCAAACACAGAAGTTAGTTTGAGAAGACAAATGGTCTTGGTGTACGCTGAGTATAATTTGCATGTCATCTGCATAAGTTATAAATTCAGTGCCAAAGGATTTGATGAGTTTGGCAAGGGGTTTACATAAAGGTCAAATAGTGTAGAACTCATAGCAGTTCTCTGGGGAATCCCACAATTGATGTGTTGGGGAATGGACGGACAAGGAGGAAGAGATACTTCTTGAGAACGCGAAGCCAAAAGGGACACAAGCCAGACGTGAGCTTAGACTCTGACACCAGTTTCAGGCACTCTTGAAGCTAAGACTGCATGAGATATAGCAGTAGACAGATGAAGATATCAGGGCAGATGCCCCTCCCTCCATGATCCTGAATAATGTGTAATATCTCTGCTTGATGAGAATAAGAACTAATTTTTAGGTTAGGTATAGAGACAGTTTTAGTTGTCTGACAGTGTCTTCTAATCACAAAAACATAATTCATCTGAAGCGCTCTGTAATACTGAGCGCCACCCGCCATGCTTCCATCCTTCCATCCCCATTTCAGTACCCCTGGGGCACTGACCATGCACTTCTGGAGTGACCTAAGGGAGTAGAATGATCTTAAATCCCCCAGGATTTCAGAAGGGTGTTGGTATGATTGACTCCCATTCTACTACATTGACACTAAAAGCTGCACCCTGCCCACCTCTTCTGTCATCTCCAAAAGCAAAGAGAGATATTGCAGTCCCTATGTAGCGTGAAGTGCATGCCTGTCATGAATTACAGTTTCTGCGTCCTCACATGTGAGAAGGACCTATAGCAAAGTTAAATCAGGGTCGGACTTGGAGAGATAATAGGCCTGGGCACCAAAATGAAAGCGCCCCACATTTGGGGAGTGGAGTTGGCCTAACGGTTAGGGCGCTCGACCTCGGACCTGGGGGAACTGGGTTCGAGTCTTGGTAACGACGCTAAACTTTCTGTGATTCTGGGCAAATCACTTAATCTCCCCGTGCCTAACAAAAAGAAAAAATGCGTGACCTCATGTAATGTAACTGGTGCTATGTAAAGCGCTCTGATACCCGATTGGATTCGGGTCAAGTTCGCGCTATATAAAACTCTATAATTAAAAAAATTTGTGAATTTGAAAGCCAAAAAACGAAGGACCATGTTTGCAAATTGGGGAAGTTCTTAACATGTAAAGACATGCTGTATACGTGTTTTGCAAGGTACGAACTGTAGGATTTGAGTTTGCTGCAGGCGATGTTCAACAGTAAAATCCGCCAAGCAGACTATAAAACAGGACCACAAACAACCAAAACACAGGCCCACCCGCATGTCAGGGTATGCCTTATTGGCCTATAGCCCAGGCCGACTCTGAGGTAAGGGGAGTCCAACTGCTTTGGACACTGGAAAATCTGGAGAAGTGGAGTGGTGTCACTATCTGATCCCTTTTGTTTTTCGCAGTTTTATATAGCACAAACTCGACCCAAATACATTCAAGCACTTTACATGAGCACCAATTACATTACACAAGGACACATTCATTTTTGGTAGGCGTGAGTAGATTAAGAGACAGATGTAGGTAAATCTGAAATACCGATTTCTTAATTGCGAATTTTACCGATTCGCTATTAAGAAATCGGTATTTCCTAGGTAGGTAAAGATTCGGTAAAAAATACCGAATCGTTAATATTCCTTATTACCAAATCGGTAATTGAGATTTGGTAATAAGGAATACCTACCCATTCATTTCTATGGGCTTGGAGGCCCACAGGAATGAATGTGAAGACATTCACTATTAGCGATTCGGTATTACCGAATCGCTAATAGCGGGAGCACTTTCAAGGGTGCCAGGATGTCAAAAGGACACCCTGTTGCACCCCTGAAATGTGCATGTGTGCACATGTGGTGCACATACATGCCCTAAGGGCATGAATGTGTGCCACATGGCACTTAACAAAAACCAAAAAAGTGATTTTTTAAAGGAAATCAGTAATTACCACCAACTTGAAGTTGGTAGTAATTACCGATTTCCTAAGGCTCAAAAGCACTCTTTAATGTGCTTCCTACATTGCATCTAAGGAATCGGTATTACCGATTCCTTAAATGCAAGAGCAATAAGGAATCGGTATTTACCGATTCCTTATTTACCGATTCCTTACCTACATTAGGAATGGCTAAATACCAGTCGGTAACGCTGAAATTTACCGAATTACAGCGTTAACGACCGGTATTTAGCCACCTACATCTGGCCCTAAGTGATTTGTCCAGAATCACAGGATGTTAAGCCGACGCCGAGACTCCTGGTTCCCTAGTTCTAAAGTCGGCAGCTTTGGCTGTTACGTCACATCCTCTAGCTCAGAGAGACGTGCATGCAGAAATGTGGTGCAGCAGAAAACTCATGCCTCCAGCTGCAGCTGAAGGAATAGAATGTGGACTATGGGTGACAGCATTCCCGCCACACCCAGGACGTGGCAGTGAGTGTGCCCTGCCATGTCCTGCACGACAGTGTGTCCTTCCTTGTCACTATCCTTTTCCTGGAGATCGAAGCCTATTCAACCTGTAAAACTGTGCCATTCAGTGGCGTCATGGATCCTATGCCCCACACTTTATGCAGCTAAAGTGGGTGTTGCCACTGGTCCGTGTAGCTTGGTAAACTTGTTCCACTAAACTGGCATCTTCTGTTAGCAGGTGTGTGGACAAAGGCACATAAAAATGGTTTAAAGCAATACCCTTGCAGGGCTGAGAGTTTGTGTTAATATCTGCTAAGCGAGTAAAGCCCAGTGAAGACGAAAGAATCATCATTTATGCAAACATGTAATAGAGAGAGAGAGAGCAGCAAATTCAGCTAGCGAGAAAAAAGGGTAAGAAAATAAAAACAAGGTAAGGTAGAAAAAGATGGGTAGATGGAAAAGGGAAAGCAGGAAGGAACGCGGTGGGAAGCAAGAATGGGTGGAAAGTTGAAAGGAAGGGTGGAAACAACAAAATAAGAAATGGTGCTTGGATGGCTGTGTGAAATAAAATAGAAATTAGTTGGGAAGTCAGGGAAAGTCTGAACAAAGTTCAATAGCAGAGATAGCAAAGAACAGTACAGAACATTTCCTTCTTCTGAGGATCCAACGGTGTGCCCTTGAGATGTTTCAAAACATGGTAAGTGCTGTATCAGCTCGATAATGACCTGCTGCTTAGGTCAGCCAATTCTGTAAACAAGGCCATGCTTCAGAACAGTTAGGCACAACGTGAAAGACATGGAAAACAAACTATAGCCCATATTTATCAAGGTTTTACATCGCCCTTGTGCCACGCAAGGGGGTACAAGGGTGGCGCAAATCCTAAGTGAAATTTATTAAGTTACAAAAGGCCACCGTGCATAGCCCTGCATGGCTTGATAAATCTAGAGTAACGCAAGGCAGCACATATCGCTGCCTTGCATCACTCTGTGGCAGGTAGGCAGACAATGGGTGGAGAGTGGGTGTTCCTGTGCATCAACTCTTGCATTTTGGCTCGTTCTCAGATTTGCCATTAGTGGTAGACCTGGGAATGCGTCACAATGCCATGCCTCCCCTGGTGAGGCGTTACAAGGAGAAATATCTTTATTTCTCCTAATGTTTTCCTCTTTCTACATGTGCTGTGCAGCACACACATAAAGGGGAATGGATGGATGGATGGATGGATGGACAGACGGACAGAATGGTGAAAGAATGGATGATGAAAAGATAAAAGGATGGAAAAGTGAAAGGGTTGCCAGATCAGGAAACAGACAGATGAAGAAATGGTCAATTGATGAATGGAATGGTGAAATAATGGATGGTGGGATTATATGATGGATGCATGGAAAAGTGAATAGATGAAGAATAGAAGAGTGAAAAGATGTTTGAACGGGGTGGATGGAAGGTTGGGAAGATGAATGCATTAATGGGTGGCTATAAGAATGAAGGGAACTATTCGAGGAGGGACAGGCTTCTTTGCTTTTCACTCCCAATGTATTTAAGGTTTGATTTAAGGTGTGGTAAATAATTTTCATTACCTGGACTTAATTTGATACGGAAACATAATAAAACAGCTCAGTAAAATGAGAGGCAGAATCCGTGGTATCAGAGGTTCGGAATGGGCTTTATTCCAATGAACGATTATAATCGGTTGCTCCAAGTTCCATCACCACGGAGGTTCAGGAAGTGAAGTACTTACATTATTGACAAGAAATGACTTTTATAGTACATACATTACAATGAAGCGAATGCAGTAGGCGTAACAATTGATAAGGAAAATGACGATTTATATGCGTAACCGAAAAAGGGTGTAATAAGGAGTAAAAAGGAACATAATTGGTTATGATGTCATATATAGGTGGATCTATAAGATAATACTTAGCATGGATGCGCGCGCAGCAGTATGACGTGTGATTGACGTGTAACTAGGGGGTGAAGGGGACTTGACATTTAGCTCTACATGTGGCGACAGAAGTCTGGAGGGTCAAGTCAACCTAATCCCAAATCATATCTAACATCCTATGTTTAAAGAACTATGTTATCCAAAAGAGAGGTCTCTTCGAGTGGAATCTTATTCTATACTGACTATACTGACTGTTAGTGCGTGTACAAGCGTCTAAGTGTCTACACTAGATGCGAGGGCGGAATCTTCCATAGCAACAGGGCTATGAATTACTTGTATGAAGACAGAGAAGTCGGGCCTTTGCTTGGTAGCTGGCAGAATGTTTACTTAAGCTACTAGACAGGAATGCATCGGGCAGGGAACGGAGCAGATAATTTCGAAGGTGAAATACAGTTCTTGGCAGGCAGCAAACTGATGTCAGGCTTCGTGAGCCGCGCAGAGAATGAGACAAAGTTCATGGTCACAGATGCAGGCTCAGACTGGAGCTTTCAGAGGCAGAAGGCAAGAAGAGTTCGATGACAGAATCAGGGCCTACTTGCCTGGACTGTAAAATGGCATAAGTGAGCCATATAAAGGCGGTGGCCTTTCGTACTTAGGAAGGGAATATCCGGCCTATTCATGGCGGATCTGACAGAGGACATGTTGACGGTGGACGCACATGTGTTTGCGTCTTCATAACTGGAACTGGAGGGAACATACATGTACTTGTAACATGCACATAGAACCGTTGGGGTCCAAGATAGGGGACATAACTGACCAGAAAAATCCATATTTCCACAAAGGTGGGGACACTTTTATTTTCTGGCTACTCCCTTGTGGTGACTTTTGTGTGCACTGTGGCAAGTGCTTTTACCCCTCAAGAGAAAAAACTTGTATTAAAGATCTGAAGTCAAAGTGACTGCAGACAGTGTTCGCAATGACCTGCAGGCCAGTGGTTACCCTTTGCACCAGCGCCCACATAAAGTAAATGTGATAAGCTACTGATGTTCCTCTCCATCAATGTGTACGGGCCCAGTGCAAGGGTTCCGTCGCATTCTTCCGCCTTTTCCAAGCTCTCAGTGGTGTTTGACCCATTGCCCATCTACAGATGTAGATACAAAAATGATGGTGGAATATCACTCCAACACAAGAATTTACCCTCCCCCCAACCCAAACTTCTACTTTTTGCTTTTGCTTCATGAAACCAACATCCATAAATTCCACCATGGCTAAATGCACACCTATTCTGCACTGTTATAGGACATCATTTTCATTGACTGTGATCCATAGCGAAACACAGAATAATGCCATTGCTGTTCCTCCTAGTCCGTACACACAAGAACAGTGCGGCGAATGTACCAAGAGTTGGCATAAATGCTAAATAAAACCAAAGTTAAATAGATGTGCTCATAAAAAGGAATTTTTATGACTTCATGGTGATCTTTTGTATAGTGGTTGTTTATCTCCAAGTGATGTTTAGTTTCTTAAAACTGCCGAGGTTTACTAAAACTAATGTACTTCTCTTTTCCACTTAAAATTGTCAGAAGAGTGTCCCATGAGTGTAGGCTGAGTTTTAAACCTCTAGAAGTTGTTTTCTCTGTTCTCCGGATGAACCATCATGTTGCATGCTTGGAGGCCGATTAGGATGGTGGAAGGTCCCCCACCGCAAGCCATGCGGTGGCGGACCCTCCGCCATCGGCCGTCGATTTCACCCTGCCAAATCAGGATGGCGGGGGAAATCAGCCGGCAACCGTGGCGGGTACAAAGACCGCCCACCACTCTTCCGCCAGAGGCAATCGCCCCAATTGCCTGGCGGATGGTTCACAATGTGTATAATGGTGGCGGTGCCTAGCAGGCACCGTCTGCCAAATTACAATGTGGGCTACAGTCAGCCTTTCCATGGCGTTGGAACCACCATGGAAAGGCTGGCGGGGTTTGATTTTGGGGGCCCGTTACGGGCCCCCCTTGATTTGGGAGGAGGTATATGTGCACTGGGGTACCCATGGTACCTCCCGACATTTCCATGCACAAGTTGGGAGGCACCGTGTGGTGCCTGCCACGTTGTGCAGGGAAATGCACAACATGGCCATTTAGCAGTGCAGTGGGTGCTGCAGCCAGCAGCACCTGCCCCAATGTTAAATTGCTGGATGCGACCGCCATGGTGGCGGTCGCATCGAAATTAGGAGTGCGGGACCAAAGCCTTACAGGCGGGCGGTCCCAATCCCCGCTACAATCCATCGTAATCGGCCCCTTCGTTTTGTAGGCTAAATTTCCAGGGAAACAGCCCCTACCACACAGTCCTTGCCACAACATGCATTTACACAAAGTCACTCATTACCACGCATGCGACATTACCACCCATGGCATTACAACGAATATGCCTTTACAACGAATGTCATTACCACATATATCATTACCACGCATTTATGTATAAGTATATAAGTAAGTATTTTAAGATAGTTTATTTTTTAAAATATTAGAGGTGATTTTTAATACTCAGATATTCATTTAAATACCTTAGAATTAATGTATACAGTAAAGTAAATATTAAGAATATATTTATAAATGTTCTAAACAATCAGTAACACTATAACAATCATAATAATAATATTATTAATAATAATAATAATTATTATTATTATCATCATCATTTTATTGTTATTATTATTATTATTATTATTATTATGAATAGAATCAATTTACATGTGCTTAGAAATCTGATAAACTACAATTTAGGCATGGAATGCAAGGGATATAGAATACAGGGTTTGGAAGTGTATTAATACCCAGGTATTAATGTATTTACTTAAGTACTAATAACCAATAAATAATTTCTCGCAATGAGAATTAGGCATGGGGTGCAAGGGGATTAAGTGTTTTAGGACGGGGAAGTGTATTAATAATCAGGTATCAAGTTTAGTACTTGAGAATTAATTTATACCACACTTTTAGTACTAATAAAAGTAATGTATATGTGTTTAGAAATTTGTAACACTAAAATTTAGGGATGTAATGCAAGGGATATAGGGTATAGGGTGGAGAAGTGTATTTATACTAAGGTATTTTTTGAAATACCTGAGTATTAATTTTCAAAACAATTAAATAGTACAAATTAAATTATTCATATATTTTAACATGATAGAATAATTTTCTAAAATACATCTATTATTAAAAATATTTTATTGAAAAATAAATTTGAATAAAATAAACTGCTAATTATTCTTAATTTAATTGATTTAAAAAATGCAAAACAGTTGTAAAAACATAATTATAATAAAAAAAATGTAAAAATCTGAGAAAAACGTAATACGTATGTATGGAATTTTTATAATTTATTTAAAAAATAATTTCAACAGTTGTAATAATTCTTTAAAAAAAATGTAAGTTACTTTCCCACGATTTCCAATTCATTTCAATGGGTGAATTGTCCATTTCAGTTTTTGAAAAAGAATCAACATTTTTCATTTTTTCGTCATGTTTTTTGTATTTTGAACATACATCATGTACTTAGTGGAATCCGGTCAGAGCACGTGGTTGGTGTTGATTTGGAATTTTTTTGCATTTTTTTTTCCTTAAAAAAGAAACTGTTTGGGATTTTGTAAATGTTAGAACATTTTTAATGACTTTCGTGTATTATGTTTTTTTCTGGTTTTGGACATCTATATTCAATTTCTGCATGGAAATGGAGCACACTTAATTTTTTGAGCAGTCTTTGGAAATGGCATTTTGATTGATCCTTTCTTCAAAGAATGGATGGATTTTTTATTGAAAAAGGAATCTGTTTTTCATTTAAACATATTTTTGGGATTATGGACTTTTGTTTGGATGTTGGATACACATTTGGATAGTTGGAACGCGAAAGACTCTTGGTGACAGGTGGAGTTAAAATGTTAACAAGAGTTGAAAAAAGTAGACATCTGCAGGTAGGAGGAAATTGTTAAATTTTGTAATTTTATTTTTTACAAAAATGTCAATTTTAATTTGAGTGTTGTTAAAACAGGCAAGTAATGGGACTGGGTGTTAGACATTGTTAGTAGTGTAAGATTTACGTAATATTTTCTAGGTAGTCCGATGCATCCATCACAGATAAATCTTTCATCTTTGCCAATAATTTTTCTGACATTTCTTTGCTTCCTTTAGATATCCAGGGGCTCAGACTGCTTGGAAAAGATTGAACAATTCTCATGTTTTGGAAACTTTGCTCCTTTATCAAAATTTCTAGTAAGTGATATAGATTTGGGTGGTGTTTGCCAATAGATTGGTTGAAGGAGTTGTGCCATCCTTCAAAGGCATTGTTAGTCTTCACACCTCCCCGGTCTCGTAGCAGTTACACCAGTCAATAGAAAACATTGGCTTCTTCCTGTGACCTGACCTGCTTAGATGGCCAATCCAAGTGTTTTCAAAATAATGTAGTAAGGGTGCCAATTTCACCTTGTTTTGTGCAAAATAGTCAATTTCATTAATTGATGTATAGAACTCGTCTTCACACTCAGGAGGTATGAAGCAAAAGGAAGTAAGCGTTTGTAATTCAAATTGCAATTTAGGGCCCAATTAGGATTTCGGTCAGAGTTTCCTCTGACTGACATCCATGCGGTTTCGAGACCGACCAACCTGGAGTCGCCGGTCCGAAAACACAATTACAATGCGACCGCACATCATGCGATCGCAGAGTCCCATTTCCATATGGGAGCTTGTGAGGTGGCCGGAAAATGGCCGCAGCAGAAGCTCCCATTGAGAAATGGGAGTCATTGTAAACCCCTGCACCGTGTGGCAGGAACCTCACGATGCTTGTCACATTTTGCAGGGATTTACAGAGAGGCATCGTAGGTGCCCACTCAGCCCTCAACCGGAGACCACAGAGAGAGGGGGGCCCTGCTAAGGGCCCCCAAAGTCACTTTCCCGACAGAATTTCCATATCGGAAAGCCTGACAAGGAAAGCCTGTCGGAAACTAATATCATAATCCCAACGGCGGAAACGCCATCCGTATGGGATTATGTTTGGTTTCCGACTGGCAGACGGGCTCCATGAGCCCATCAGAAGCCAGCCGGAATGACGGGCCAGTTTGAATTCTGACTGCCGGAATTCAAACCAAGAATGTCGGTCGGAAAGCCTCCAAACAGTGGTCGGAGGCTTTCCGACCGACATCCTAATTGGAACCTTACTGACAGACATAAAATCCTCAACTAAAGATGTTTTTGGAATTTTACGGCAATATGCCTGAGAAGAGAGAAAAAACAATCCTTGAATTTGGGTGGTGGGGTTCAATTTACAAAAGGTGCTAATCATTGTTAATTCTAAATCAATGATCACTTTTCTAGGACTTTTATCTTTTTTTTGCGAAGTTATCACTGGCAAATATTCAGCATATATTGAGGATGGTTTGTCTGGGAGTAAACTGTATACTAATGGTACAGATGTTTTATTTATTTTAGCATGAATGGTGTATATTTGGGCGAATGGATGGGGTGTGGATTTAAACGAACCATCCATCATTCAAACATCACTATGCTTAAGTGTTACCAGGTTATGGGATGTTAAAAACATTTGCATTCTCTTTTTAGGGTTTTCGTTTTCATTCAATAGAAAGTTTTAATTAGTGAAAGCACTAGTTAATCCTGAGGAATATTAATATCAAAACAAAGGTCTGTGGGGGTCACACATTGGGGATTACTTACCTGTTTTTGTCTTTGGACCATCCTTCTAAGGTTGGGTAATGTGGGCATAATACTAGCTACATGAATGGGAATGTTTTGTGCTACCTTCTTCAAGACTGCGCCACAGGGTTCATTTGCGGTGGATGCAAGATGTTTTATTTTCTGGACTTCTATCTCATACTTCGATCTCTATTGCAGAGACAGAATGGTTATGCTCAGAGGTGCTTAAAACACAGTCACTTAGAGCAACCGCTGTGCCTGTGCACTGAGATAAGAAATATTGCACACACTTCCAATGACTTCTGGGGTCAATCAATCTATCCTTGCAATAAAGATATCCACCATATTTCTGAAGTTGGTTTCCCCTTCTTGGTTTTACATACATAGCTTGTCTAGCTGCATCCATTATTGTTGAATATGTTGACAAAAAAGAAACAGAAAGAAGTGTAAGTTACTATGTTTTTGGTATTGTTTTCATTTTTGCACTCTGTTACCAAACTATGGTCTGTCTTGGTACTCTAGAAGGAAGACTGCGATGTTCAAATTCTGGCTTAAACTTTGCAATTTTAGACTTTCAGTGTTGTCGATTTTTTGGTTGTGGAGACTATAACTTAAAGTAAGTTATTAGTTTTATATCCTTTGTTATTGTTAGGCTTTGGTATGTTGGTGACTTCTTTATTTTCTGATCATTTACTTCAAATTCGGTGATGCCTCCAGATCTTTTTTGTTTGTAAAGGTGTGAATTTTCAGGCTTACCTCAGCATTTTGACTATCTAACTAGCACTGAAAGAAAATTTAAAAAAAACAAATGTGTTCTCTTCTTTTTTTCTAGTATTTTACTCACTCACCCTAACATTGTCCAGAACCTGCCCTGAGCTATGACCCCAGCAGAGTTAGAATAGTAAAATTTGCCCCCACTCACTGTCCAGTACCTGACCTGAAGGGATGCTCCCAGCGGGATTTGAATAGTAAATTTCCCCCCTGTCACTGTCCTGCACCTATCCTGAGGGACGCCCACCAGCGGAGGTAAAATAATACTTTTGTCCCCAGTCACTGTCTAGCACCTGCCTTGAGAGATGCCCCCAGCGGAGTTAGAATAGTAATTTAGCCCTTTAGCCCACACTCACTGTCCAGCACCTGCACTGAGGTATGCCACCAGCGGAGTTAGAACAGTAATTTTGCCCCAGGTCACTGCCCAGCACCTTCCCTGAGGGGCGCCACCAGCGGAGTTAGAATAGCAATTTTGCCCGTAGTCCCTGTCCAGCACCTGCCTTGAGGGACGACCCCAGTGGAGTTAAAATACTATGGGGCTCATTAGGATGGCGGACAGACTTTAGTCCGCCCGCCACCCTAGCAGTAACGAGACCTCCCACCTGCCATGCGGCGGTCCCCCACCTCAATTCTGATGCGACCTCCACCACGGCGGTCGGATCTCGCCTTTTAACATTGCGGCAGTTGCTGCTGGCTGCAGCACCCGCCACAATGGTAAAATGCCATGTTGTGCATTGCCATGCACAACGTGGCAGGCACCGCGCCGTGCCTGCCACCGTGTGCATGGTAATTTAGGGGGATACCATAGGTACCCCCCAAGTGCAGCCCCCGAACCCCCTCAGGGGCCCGCAACGGGCCCCCAAAGCAAATCCCCACCAGCCCTTCCATAGCGGCATTGCCCCAATGGAAAGTCCTGCAAATGCTTTACATCCTAATATGGATAGGCACTGCCACCATATTTATGCCCCAGCTCCGCCCGTCCGGCAATCGTAACGATTGCCGACTGGCAGAAAAGCAGCAGATGGACTTTCCATCCTCTGTGATACCCACCGCCATCTTAATATGGCGCTGGGTAATTCACTTTATGATGGCGTGTGGATCCCCACCGCCGGGCCGGCGGTGGCAATCCGCCCCCGCCATCGTAATCAGCCTATAAGTTTGAAAAATATTTTTTTTAATTTGTTTGTAAATATTTATTTTAGTCTCAGGTTAAAAGTAATTTATAATTAATCACATTGAGCTACTTGAATAGAGTAGAATATATTTATTTTTTCTGTGAGATGTCAAAATCTGTGAAATAAGGAAAACAATGTTTAATATTTATTTTTCGGAGAAATTTGGACATTCTGTGGATGTGGTTTGTTTAAACGTTGTGATTACTTTGCCTGCAAGCTAGCAGTGTCACCTCAATAAACTGTTACTTTCCTCAAAGAGTCCAAGAGATGTGTGGTCATGAGGAGTGTCAGTGTACCACTGGTCACAAAATGGAGGTCAGCTCAGTTTATAGGTTTTTCAAGGGTAAACAACATTTCAAACAAAAATAAGTTCTGGAATTTGCATTTTAATGTGTTTTATATTTTGACATAACGTTGATTTAAATGCAATGGTAGAATTTTTTTTTTATTTCAGTCCGCACATACTGTGACAGCCATTTTAGTTTTGGACAGGCTTTATTATTAGCATTAAAACAAAGGAAGAACTACTGTTGAAATTGTATCATTTCAGATATATTTCTCTAAGTTATAGATGTATAGTATTTCGCTTTCACCGATAATATTTAGTGGTAAAATGTTTTTGGAAGGTATTTTTACTGCGCTGTGTATCTATTATTTAATTTAGAGAATTTCATAATGTTTTATTTTGTTGAAAATTTCCTGCGCAGAACTCTTTATTTTAAAATGTATACTAAAGCTGCGTTGTGACAGTATGCATGGTAAATGTATGTGTGATAAAAGTATGTGTCGTAATGGTAGTTTTAATGTATCTCTATGAGCTTGCATGGTAGTGGTATGCGTGGTAAAGTTGTGCGTGGTACATGCTTATTCATTGTATAGACAGCATTTTAAAGCCATGCGCGATAATGACATTCTTGGCACCGTCATATAACCAAATTTAGATTTGTGATGGATACTCATTCATTGGTAGCATGAAGAGGACCCTGGCTGCTTTGGAAGGGCAATACCAGCATTCTAGGGTAGAAGTGATGATTTTGCTTGACTTCTGCTTTTAGTGTAACTGAGAGAACTGACAGAGAGTCAGTTACATGGTACGAGTCAGGCACCAAGAGAGGTTGCACTGTTGTACGATCGCTTTTTAAACTGATGTAAATTGATGGGGCTTTAAAACTCACCGCAATTGCTGAGCTTATCCTGCACACGCGCCCAGCTGCTGATTGGCCGGCCAGGCGGGGCAGGAAGGGGAGATATTGGGGTAGGACCCGCCCTCGTGTGGAGAGAGGGCCAGGTCAGCGCTCTAGTTAAATCACATCAATTCACCTATTTATGCAGCCCGCAGCGCGGACGCACTAGAGAGAACTGTTACAACAAACAAATGATGGACGGAATGCTGACAATGCAGACATTCTCCCCCAGTCAAGAGATCTGGGTTAAATCCATCGTTCTTTTACCCACAACGCCACCCCAGTTCAGACATGGCCATATGCAAATCAGTCTTGACCCTGTGCCTCATGGGAACAGTCCAGCCTGAACTGCCAAGCCATGTCTTCCCTGGACCGGAATCAAGCATCCTAGGACCGGTTTCTGGCTATCAGCCGTCATCAGCCAGGATAGCTTGACTCCAGTGGCGTAGTGAGCACGGGTCCCACGTCTGGGAATACCCATCCCACTTATGGCGAAAAGCGTTACAACAAACAAATGATGGACGGAATGCTGACAATGCAGACATTCTCCCCCAGTCAAGAGATCTGGGTTAAATCCATCGTTCTTTTGCCCACAACGCCACCCCAGTTCAGACATGGCCATATGCAAATCAGTCTTGACCCTGTGCCTCATGGGAACAGTCCAGCCCGAACTGCCAAGCCATGTCTTCCCTGGACCGGAATCAAGCATCCTAGGACCGGTTTCTGGCTATCAGCCGTCATCAGCCAGGATAGCTTGACTCCAGTGGCGTAGTGAGCACGGGTCCCACGTCTGGGAATACCCATCCCACTTAGGGCGAAAAGCGTTACAACAAACAAATGATGGACGGAATGCTGACAATGCAGACATTCTCCCCCAGTCAAGAGATCTGGGTTAAATCCATCGTTCTTTTGCCCACAACGCCACCCCAGTTCAGACATGGCCATATGCAAATCAGTCTTGACCCTGTGCCTCATGGGAACAGTCCAGCCCGAACTGCCAAGCCATGTCTTCCCTGGACCGGAATCAAGCATCCTAGGACCGGTTTCTGGCTATCAGCCGTCATCAGCCAGGATAGCTTGACTCCAGTGGCGTAGTGAGCACGGGTCCCACGTCTGGGAATACCCATCCCACTTAGGGCGAAAAGCGTTACAACAAACAAATGATGGACGGAATGCTGACAATGCAGACATTCTCCCCCAGTCAAGAGATCTGGGTTAAATCCATCGTTCTTTTGCCCACAACGCCACCCCAGTTCAGACATGGCCATATGCAAATCAGTCTTGACCCTGTGCCTCATGGGAACAGTCCAGCCCGAACTGCCAAGCCATGTCTTCCCTGGACCGGAATCAAGCATCCTAGGACCGGTTTCTGGCTATCAGCCGTCATCAGCCAGGATAGCTTGACTCCAGTGGCGTAGTGAGCACGGGTCCCACGTCTGGGAATACCCATCCCACTTAGGGCGAAAAGCGTTACAACAAACAAATGATGGACGGAATGCTGACAATGCAGACATTCTCCCCCAGTCAAGAGATCTGGGTTAAATCCATCGTTCTTTTGCCCACAACGCCACCCCAGTTCAGACATGGCCATATGCAAATCAGTCTGTACTGGGGTGAATGTATGACATTGTTCTGCATTCTGTCCATCAATTGTTGTTTTTGCATTTGTCACCCCGAGTGGGAAGGGTATGCTCAGACGTGAGTCCCTTGCTCTCCATGCCACTGGAATCAAGCTATCCTGGCTGACGAGGGCTGAAAGCCCAAAACTGGTCCTAGGATGCTTGTTTCCAGTCCAGGGAGGACCTGGCTTGGCAGTTCGGGCTGGACTGTTCCCATGGGGCACAGGGTCAAGACTGATTTGCATATGGCTGGGTTCAAACTGGAATGGCATGGTGAGCAAAAAAACGATGGATTTAGGCCCAGATCTCTGTACTGGGGTGAATGTATGACATTGTTCTGCATTCTGTCCATCAATTGTTGTTTTTGCATTTGTCACCCCGAGTGGGAAGGGTATGCTCAGACGTGAGTCCCTTGCTCTCCATGCCACTGGAATCAAGCTATCCTGGCTGACGAGGGCTGAAAGCCCGAAACCGGTCCTAGGATGCTTGTTTCCAGTCCAGGGAGGACCTGGCTTGGCAGTTCGGGCTGGACTGTTCCCATGGGGCACAGGGTCAAGACTGATTTGCATATGGCTGGGTTCAAACTGGAATGGCATGGTGAGCAAAAAAACGATGGATTTAGGCCCAGATCTCTGTACTGGGGTGAATGTATGACATTGTTCTGCATTCTGTCCATCAATTGTTGTTTTTGCATTTGTCACCCCGAGTGGGAAGGGTATGCTCAGACGTGAGTCCCTTGCTCTCCATGCCACTGGAATCAAGCTATCCTGGCTGACGAGGGCTGAAAGCCCGAAACCGGTCCTAGGATGCTTGTTTCCAGTCCAGGGAGGACCTGGCTTGGCAGTTCGGGCTGGACTGTTCCCATGGGGCACAGGGTCAAGACTGATTTGCATATGGCTGGGTTCAAACTGGAATGGCATGGTGAGCAAAAAAACGATGGATTTAGGCCCAGATCTCTGTACTGGGGTGAATGTATGACATTGTTCTGCATTCTGTCCATCAATTGTTGTTTTTGCACTAGAGAGAACTGACAGAAAGTCAGTTACACGGTACGAGTCAGGCGCCAAGAGAGGTTGCACTGTTGTACGATCGCTTTTTAAACTGATGTAAATTGATGTTTTAATTTACCAACTGTTTTTAAACTGAATTTGAATCTGTGGCTCTTAGAATTAAAAAAAATACCTAATGCAAAGTCAAATTTGGGGCTTTGAAACTCACCGCAATTGCTGAGCTCATCCTGCACGTGCGCCCAGCTGCTGATTGGACACTGGGGTAGGACCCGCCCTCGTGTGGAGAGAGGGCCAGGTCAGAGCTCTAGTTAAATCACAGCAATTCACCTATTTATGGAGTCCGCAGTGCGGAGGTGCACAGCGGGTGTGCCGCTGGCGCACCTAAGGCAAGCCCGTTTGCGCCCGTCCACATCCAGACATGGCCAAGGGCCAGGGGCCTTGCTCGCTGTGCATCAGAGAAACAGATTAACATCACGTACTCTGTGGAAGAATTACTAGCATTGAGGTATTTTGGGACCACCCATTGTAAACACCTCCTCCTGATAGCCAGCCTGATAGGTAAGGAATCGTCCTGTCCATACTTCTCCACCAAGGTTAGCATAAGGACTACTGATAATACCCATCAAACAGACAAGACCGCTAGGAAAGCTCAGTGGAAAATGGGACTCGTGAATCGCAGATCCCTACCAGCACACACCACAGAAATTAGGATGCTTATTGAGAATGAGGAACTTGACATCCTATTTCTGACAGAGACTTGGCTGAAAGAATGTTCCACTCCAGACACAGTCCAAGTATTCCCTCCAGGCTTTGCAATTAGGAGACAAGATAGAAGGGAAAAAACAGGAGTGGGGTAGCTATTATATACAGAAAGGATTATGGATGCATGACAATACCCCTACCCATCACTAACTGTGATTTTTCACTCTTCAGCATCAAACTCTCACCCAATACCACCTTCTCAGGGTCACTAATTTACAGACCTCCAGGCACTTCTAACCCCTTTTTAGAGGAATTTCCTGGTACCATAGCTACTACGGTGGCCAGCTTGGGGTTCACCACATTACTAGGGAACTTCAATTTCCACCTAGAGTCCCTTGACAGCAACACTTCAAGCAGACTGATACAAGACATGGAAGCCCTACAACTCAAGCAATTGGTCAGAGGGAGCACTCATGAAAAAGGACATTTATTAGACACTATCTTCTCCAATGAACCCAAGCTAATGGTAGAGACACCCATGCCAATGCTATGGACTGACCACCATTTCATTCCTTTCACCATAGATAACCCCCAGGCACAGCTAATTGGTGACAAACCGACCAAAACTAGAAATAAATGGCTTAAATTATTATATGATAACATAAATTTGATACTTGTATAGTGCACTACTCACCCGCAAGGGTCTCAAGGCGCTTGTACGAATACCGCTGTGGAACCCATCCTGGCTTTCCCTGTGAGGCGTCCACTCCTGGGCACCCCCAAGGTGGAGGCCAGGCATCCTTAGCGTTGTGGGGGCCGTTGTGGAGATTAAGCAAGCTATTGCCCAGAGTTGCAGAGTGGGACTCCATGATTGGAATAGGCACCGAGGCGAGAATTATCAGATCCGTGGAAGTTTTGAGCCCAAGACCCGCCGAGGCGGGAAATTGAACCCTGGTCCCGGGCTAGACCTCTGCATCAGGGTCTGCCGCTCTAATCATTGAGCCACACTTTTCCACATGGTAAATTATCTAGAAGCCCAGGCATAACAGATAACATAGAAGAGTCTGACAAGAGGTGGACAGAATGGATTAACAACGTAGCAGCCCAACACCCGCAAAGATCCAGACCAAGTAGTCAAACATCTAGGAAAAAAGCGGCCTGGTTCAACAACAACCTAATCCAGACAAAATAGGCCTGCAAAAAACTGGAAAGACTGGAGAAATACTTATGACCCGCTATAAAAAGCCAATACAAGAAAGCCATCAGACAGTATCACAATGAGATGCTCCAAGCCCAAGCCAAATTTTTCGAAGGAAAAATTAAATCTGCAGGTAACTCGGCGAGACAGCTTTTTAAAATAGTGCGCTCACTCACTTCTCCTGAGCAAGAATCAAACAGTCCCGCCTCTTCCAAGGAGAGATGTAATAAGATGGCAAACTTTTTTAAGAACAAAGTAGAAATTATATATAATTCCTGCCAGGAAACAACTGCCCAAATCAGGGAGAGATGCAACCAAGCAACATAGATGGCTTGGAAAGTAATACAGGGAGGCGATTAGACCACTTTACAGATATAGTGAGGAAGATATGACCGCCATCCTGACTAAGATCAAATCTGGCTCCCCACTAGACCCAATGCTGCGAGATATCTTGAGGCAGGGAGGTAAAAAAAACATTTCAACAACCGTAGCACTTATATCACTCTCCCTGACACAAGGGATCGTCCCCAAATCCTGGAAACACGCTATAGTTTGGACATTGTTAAAAAAGCCCCAGCTAGACCCATCGGAACTAGGGAACTACCGACCTATCTCACTCCTGCCACTACTAGGGAAAATAACCAAAAAACATGTCAATCAGGTTTTGTCCCAATACATAGAGGATAATCAGATACTGCATGCCACTCAAATGGGCTTTCGACCCCAACATAGCACTGAATCAGCTCTGTTGGTGGGGATAAAGGAATTGAAGGGAATCCTAGACCAGGGAGGCACAGCAGCCATTCTGCTCCTGGACCTCAGTGCCGCCTTTGATACGGTGAACCATAAGACAATGATATGCAGGCTGAAGGAAGCCAGGATCACAGGCTCCGCACTAAAATGGATAACCTCATTCCTAGAAAACAGATCCTTCCAACTAATGCAAGGAGAGCATTACTCTGATATCCTCCGACTGTCTTGTGGAGTCCCACAGGGCTCCTCACTAAGCCCAACACTATTCAATCTGTATATGCAACCACTGGCAGAAATAGTGCTGCAACTGGGATTGTCAATAGTGTCATATGCGGATGACACCCAGTTGATACTATCTGTGACGGGGGGCCCCCAATCGAGGCACCACAACTTGGCACCTTGCATGGTGAAAGTAGCAGAATGGATGAACAATGGATCCCTAAAACTGAACAGAGGCAAAATAAAGCTCATGTTCCTGGGCAATAAGGAGGTCCCAAGAAACACAATTAGGTGGCCTCCAGAACTGGGAGATCGCCCGATCCCAAAGACAGAGGAAAAGAATTTGGGAATTTGGCTGGACAAAAACTTGTCCATGGAGACTCAAGCTAGAAAAATATCAGGGTCATGCTTCGGAGCACTGCCAATGCTACGGAAGATCCTACTGCTCATTCCCAAAACTTCACAGAGAATGGTGGTACAGGCCCTAGTACTGTCTCGGCTGGACTATGGCAACTCCTTGTATCTTGGGGCACCCAAATACGTCATAAACAGATTACAAGTGGCACAAAACGCAGGAGCCAGGATACTTCTCCGCATCCCCAGACAGCAGTCAGCTAGGGCAGCCCTGAGGACACTACACCGGCTCCCAATAAAGGCCAGACTAGAGTTCAAAGCACTCTGCATCACTCATAGAGCCATGAGTAATAAAGGCCCAACGTTAATTAAAAAACTCGTCACACACTACATCCCAGGTAGACACCTAAGTTCCTCCACAGATCTACTTATGAAATAGACCAGGATAAAGAGAGCCAGATGGAGAGGAAGATCCTTCTCGTATTTGGCCCTGAGATTATGGAAACTCCCTGCCCAGGAATATGCACATGTTAACTGATGAATTGGCATTCAGAAAAAAGCTCAAAACATGGCTCTTCCCGTAATCACCTAGGCTACCTCAGTTAATTTCTCTCAGCGCTGGGAAGCCCTTGGGCAGCTATGCGTCTATAAATCCATAAACATAAACATAACTCTTAATGTTACATTCTGCATCTGGGGGTGAGTGTCCGAAAAGTTTCAGCGCTCCGTCCATCATCTCCTACTGTTTGCTTTGTTCGCCCTAAGTTGGCAGGGTATGCCCAGATGTGGGTCCCTTCCTCCCTTTGCCACTGGATTCAAGCAAGCCTGGCTGATGAGGGCTGTTAGTCCGAAACCGGTCCCAGGATGCTTGTTTCCGGTCCAGGGAAGGCCTGGCTTGGCAGTTTGAGCTGGACTGTTCCCATGAGGCACAGGGTCAAGACTGATTTGCATATAGCTGTGTCTGAACTGGGGCGGCGAAGTGAGCTAAAGAAAGATAATGGATTCAACCCAGATCTGTGACTGAGGGTGAGTGTCTGAAAAGTTTCAGCGCTCCATCCATCATCTCGTTCTGTTTGCGACATTCTGCATCTTTTACTGTTGCAGAACAGAAATTTAGATAGTGAGCTGTTGAGGGTCAGATCAGTGACTGCTAGCCTGTGCTCGTTTTTCTGGGAGCTTGAAGGTTACCCCTCACTTTGCTCCGAATAAGTTTCCTCAGCAACACTGCCATAGCTTTGGGCGACCCCTGATCACCCCCCCCCCCCCTTAGGTATTGGATTGCTTACTAAGACCTCTACTTTTACTGGGACAACCAAGGCCTACTTCACCCCTAGTCTTCCTAAGCCCCAAAGAATGGCTTTAAGTGGGCTGGGTCCTGCTGGTGCTTGGAACCCGCAGTTCTTAAAAGCAGGTGCCGAGATGAATCCCTATCGGGCTCTCCACTTTTGCCCTCACCCTCAGGGTGGAAAAGAAAATGTTATCTCTGCAGCACTGCTTCGCCTCAAAGCCTTTGATGTAACTTCAAAGAGACTCGTCTTAGTTCTTTCACAGTCTCATCATTTCAGAATTGAAGCATTCTCAATATTTTATACAACAAAGCCATAGTTGTTGCTTATTTATTTTATGCAACTAACTACCATTGACAAAGTCAATAGTCCTGGTTTGTTGTAGGTGTAATGTTACTTGTTGTATGATATATCTGGATGCAATGACAGAAACAGCAAAATAGTTGGGCGGCACACTATGCTAAGCACAGATTATTAGTTTACGTGTTTTAAGCCACGCCCTCAATTCAAAGCACCAGGAATTCCCAGCAAATCCAATGAGGGGCAACCATTACACTGCACCACCCACTCCAAAGTCTTCATGGTTGAAGAGGGCTGGGACTCACGCAAGTTCCCATTCGCGTGTGAGTCTCGCCAGTGCCACTTTTCAGCCACTACGGTTCTTCTTTTTTACAACATTAAATAATAGCCGACGATACCATTAGGCTCATGGCGGGGGAGACAGGCATGGATGGATGACGCCGGCCCATTTTGTTGGACTATACCATTCGAGTTTCAACAAAACATACGGGTCACCTGCGGACGCTTCTCTTTCTTGAAATCACGGAGAGCCTCGACGCCAATGGTATATAGGGCGTGTGAGGTCAGATACAGAGCTGAAGTCTCCGGTCCTGCCTATGCCCTCATACTTTTAATTAGGTCTGAAAACTCTTCCTCGCCTAGAAGACCCAGACTGAACAGAAACTGCATTATTTACAAGCAGAGTCTGAGAGAGTACAAGTGTACGCAATGGGACGGTGGCGATATTTTATGGATGAGAGGTTGAAAAAAAACACAACTTTAAAACTAGCTAGCCACACGGAGGCAGGCCGAAGATATGTTTTTCTGGGTGTTTTTGACGAGAGGTAAGCCTACAATAATTTGCTAAGCAAAGACTGTTTTGATCACTTCAAGCATGATGTCTTCCGGGAGTTCGCCTTAAATCCATTTTCCGTCGCTCATTAGCCGCGCTGCTCTTGTACGGCACCGAGCCCTCAGCTGGAAAGTTGTTTTCGTTTTCTGAAGTTTAAGAGAAATAGATTTTCTCTGCACAGGGTTCAGCTGGTATTGCTCCATGCTGCTCGCAGCCTCTTCTCCCTGGCTTTCATTTGCTCGCTGGGTTGCCAAGTGACCGTTGTTTAGCTGAACACGCCAGTCCGGTTTGGCTTTCATGTCTGTTTTCTGGCCTTAGGCTAGCGGCTTCAAGCCGGTAGCCATGGACGGAAGCTTTCTGAAAACCCGCTCAATGAAGCACAGACCATGAGTACAGCAGGAACTGGAAGGCAGCGGGAGAATCGCGGTTTCTCTTGCGTCATAATCTCTCCTGCACTGTGCGTGATTTGAGCCGGTGATTTCTGGTGCTGGGTGGGTGAGGCATCCGCATTTAACTTTCAAACACCTTTACTTATGGCAGTCTGCCACATGGTGGCGCTGTTGGTTTAACTGAGAGACGAGATTCACAGCTAATATCTGCTGCCAAAGCCATTCTTATACCTTGGGGACCTGGAACAGTCAGAATCGGCATACTTGTAGTAGTGCGATGGTTAGTAGTTGTGTTGTACCTGTAACTGGCAGAGGCAAGGGGCAGTAAGCGACCTCTGGATGAGGGCCTTGGCACTTGTGTAGGGGATGGGATTAAGAAGGTGGGCAATTTGTTAAAGGGGTGTGGCCAAAGAAGTATAAAAGGCTATGTGTTCCAAGATGCTTGGTTTAAGTATGGAGTAGCTTGAAGCACATACATTAGAATCCTATGCTTCTAACTGTGTACAACCTGACTACTCCTTTGTTCCCTGTCTATGAGCTTTCTGTTGCTGATACACATCACACAATAAAGGACATGTGCCTAAATCAAGACTGATCAATTGGCTTTGTCAATGCTTGTTAGCAGTATCAGACAAGTGTGTAACAGCAATGATTGTGTTGTGAATGATTAGATTTGAAAAAGTTTGAGAATAAGAGTGTGAATTAAACATTAGTAAAGTATGTGGAATGGGTAGAGGTCTTCAGAGTGTCTCTAGCAGCCCTATTCTCCCCTTCACTGCGGGTTGCAGTCTGTCTGTTAGACACGCCCATGTTCTCTCGCCATGTATCTGAAAGCCTCCATCTGCATATCTTATACCTCACAGCTGTCCCATATGATCATAATAACAAGTGGAACGCATGCCAATTGATCTGTGGGCTCTGCAGAGAGGCCACAGACTGGATGGGCATGTATTCTGAATACCTTTATGACTCACTGATAGAAACCGTGAGAAACTCACACTGCTTCACCCTCAGCTCCAAAGCTCTCCTTTTTGCCCTTTCTAGACACGCACCCAGAACCTGAACTCTCCCGGTACTGAGAGGCAACTTAGTTCACGATATGCATTGTACACGAGTCATATGTGGCATGAAAAAACTGCAGACACTAACATTCTGAAATAAGCCAATTCTCTGCTGGAATGCACAATTAAGTGAAACCTGTGGAATGTAAATAGGGACCGTATAGATGATTTTTTAACTCAATGTCTTTTAGTTATTTTTTTTTTAATTGATCAGTGTTTTTTCCTGTAGTTACGGAGATTATTAAGGGGCCCAATTGGGACCCTTTTCAAAGTCAATTTCTCATTGCTGTGTGGTCTGAGTCCCGGAAGGACCCACCACACTAAAAGTGCTGATAACTATGGTAGGTATATTGATGCCAACAGTAATGCAAATTACCATTTTTGTAGACCACATCTCATCTTAATCGTTTTCTGGAGGCATATTCACAGATCAGTAGTAGCCCATCAGCAAGGAAAATTATGAGCCACCCATATTGAAGTGTACATTTCCTGTATGCACATCCTAATTTATAAAAGACATCTGTGTCTAGATGGATAGCAGGCTAGCAGAGCAAGTGCTGAGTAGCATTCAGTCGCACAGTTGTTATTGAGTAATAATGAACGGGACCCACAGTGCTTAATTTGAGCCGGTGCTCGGCACTGGCACTTCATTGTCAACACCGGCTCTTGTGACAGTCTGCCGCAAGGTGGCGCTGTCTGGCTTATGTAGAGATGACCTCAACAACAGTCAATTATTATTTCAATATACATTAAAAATGCCTAATACCGGCCACCCAAGTCATTCCTATAGCTTTGGAGGCCTGGAATAGTCCAAATTGCCACACACGTATGAGTGTGATGGTTAGTAGTTCTGTTGTTACTTTCATTGGCAGCATAGCAGGGTCAATGTGTGGTGCAAGCTACAGTGGCCTCCCGATAAGAGCCCTGGTACTTGTTTTTGTTTTACAAATTAAGCACTGCACCCACCCCTGGCCCCTATTTATATATAAATCGTATTTCACGAGCAAACTGGGAAGGGATTAAGCCAGACACCTCTGCTCCTTCCATCTGGGCCAGATAAATTATTTGGATTTCGTTTTTGGTTCTGGCTTGACAGCGCGGCTGTTTTATCCTGTTGTTTGTAATATACAATAAGTGGGCAGTAATGAGACGTCTGCAGCATTGGCATGGTTGGAGCACCCCCTTCGGCTGCTGCGTTGAGACTTTGTCAATCACTTCTGTGGAGTGCACATCTCTCATCTGAAGGCAAATTGTTGACTGATTGGTGTATCATGCCTCTTAGGAAGTTTTTCCATTGCAATAAATAATGGACTATTTAACATCTGAAAGGCACACGCATTGCACAGTCAATTCTTGTATTCATTGTATAAAAAAAGACATCCCCCTTCTTTTTTCACTGCTACTCTCCTTTTATAATTCTTCTGTAAGCACCCCAGTGGCAGCCTGACCTTAAATGTCATTCTAATTGATTTTGTGAATTTACTCATTGGGGTGGTCAGCTCCCAAAATGACCTCCCTAACTTCTCATGAGACACTGGCTCTAGCTGTTCCCTGCCTTCGATGAAGTCACCATGTCTCACGGTGGTACTAGCTTCTGCTCTGCTCCACACTTCCATGAAGCTGGTTGATCCTTCTGTCCCTCGCCGTCTCCCTCCTTGGCTCATGGCCATCCAAGCTTCTGCTCTACTCCACACTTCCATGAAGCTGGTTGATCCTTCTGTCCCTCGCCGTCTCCCTCCTTGGCTCATGGCCGTCCAAGCTTCTGCTCTGCTCCACACTTCCATGAAGCTGGTTGATCCTTCTGTCCCTCGCCGTCTCCCTCCTTGGCTCATGGCCGTCCAAGCTTCTGCTCTGCTCCACACTTCCATGAAGCTGGTTGATCCTTCTGTCCCTCGCCGTCTCCCTCCTTGACTCATGGCCGTCCAAGCTTCTGCTCTGCTCCACACTTCCATGAAGCTGGCTGATCCTTCTGTCCCACGCTGGCTCACCTCCTTGGCTCATGGCCGTCCAAGCTTCTGCTCTGCTCCACACTTCCATGAAGCTGGCTGATCCTTCTGTCCCACGCTGGCTCACCTCCTTGGCTCATGGCCGTCCAAGCTTCTGCTCTGCTCCACACTTCCATGAAGCTGGTTGATCCTTCTGTCCCACGCCGGCTCACCTCCTTGCTACAAAGGCTCATGGCCGTCTCCTTGTCATCGCTTCAATCTGGTTCAACAATCCCAGATGCTAATCTTCCCTAAACTCCTTGCATTCATAGCACATAGCAGTCCCAGCTTTTACTCTACTGAAGCCTCATTATGAGAGCTTCACTGCGGCGCCCAAGGGTCTTGGCTTTTGCTCTGCCTTGTCCACCCCTGGCAGATCTTGTAGCATGCTACCAGAGGCAGCCATATCTTTTCAGCAGTTAGTGCCAGGCAAGCATTCTGATCTTCTTGACGGGCCACACGTTTGGTGCAGGGAACACCCCTTGGCCATTCTGCCTGATAATGTTGATCAAACGAAGATATAGTGGCAATGCATACCCTTCTGAGGTTTTGACAATGTAATGCCTCACTCCTTCCACCACCACCATGACTACCACCAACATTAAAACAAACATCAGTATTACCATTATCTCACCAACATTTATCCCTACTCTTATCATTCCCACTACCTCCACTGTTACCACCATTACCTCACAAGTATCAGTATCAACACCACCAACACCGCCACTCTACTACCATCACCCCCATCATTGCCACCACGCCACCTTCACCACTACTGCAATTATTAACACCATTATTCCACCCATTACCATCAACATTAACATCCACACCATTTCTGCCATTAGCCTCACAACCATTATTACTGCCACAGTCATTCGCATCCTTATCAGAAACACCACCACTAACACTGCCATTACCACTACCACCGTCACAACCATGACCATTGTTATCACCATCATTACCACCACCATTACTACTATCATGACCACCATTACTGGTATCATCACCAGTATCAATACCACAGTTTCCAATACCACTACATCCATTACAATCAATACAATTACCACATCAATCACAACCATTCCCAACACCACTATTAGCACCCACCACCATTACCACCACCATAATCACTACCATCTTTTTTCTCACCCTTAGTTACCATTCCATCATTACCACAATTACCACCACCAACAACATTACACCCATAACCAATACCATTACCATAACCACTGCCACTACTACCACCATTATCACTACCACCATCATCACCACTACAACCACTGCTACTTCTACCATATCCTTTTCTGTTTCTGTGTGTAAGAAAATTGAGCATTTGACAATGTTGTCTGTGTGTAAGAGAAAGGGAAAAAGAACAATTGATGGACAGAATGCTGTTCATTGTCAAACATTCACCAGAGATCTGGGCCTCAATCCATAGCTTTTTTGCTCCCCATGCCGTTCTAGTTTAGACCCAGCCAAATGCAAATCAGTCTTGACCCTGTTCCCCATGGGAACGGTTCAGCCCGAACTGCCAGGCCAGATCCTCACTGGACCGAAAACAAGCATCCTGGGACCTGTTTCCGGGTTTCACCCCTCATCAGCCAGGCTAGCTTGACTCCAGTGGCATGGAGAGCACGGGACCTACGTCTGGACATACCCGTCGCACTCGGGGTGACAAATGCAAAAAAAAACAATTGATGGACAGAATGCAGAACAATGTCAAACATTCACCACAGTACAGAGATCTGGGCCTAAATGCATTTTTTTTAAATGTGTTCTCCATGCCATTCAAGTTTAGACCCATCCATATGCAGATCAGTCTTGAACCTGTTCCCAATGGGAACAATCCAGCCCGAACTGCCAAGCCAAGTCCTGACTGGACCAGAAACAAGCACCCTGGGACCAGTTTCGAGGCATCACCCCTCATCAGCCAGAATAGCTTGACTCCAGTGGAATGGAGAGCACGGGAGTCATCATCTATGAGTCTTTTACTTTCTTGCCCTAAGTGCGCCGGATATGCCCAGACATGGGTCCCGGGGTCACTTTGTCAATGGATTCAAGCTAGCCTGGCTGATGAGGGGTGATGCCCCGAAACTGGTCCCAGGATGTTTGTTTCCGGTCCAGGGGGACCTGACTTGGCAGTTTGGGCTGGACTGTTCCCAAGGGGAGCAGGGTCAAGAATGATTTGCATGTGGCTGGATTTAAATTGGGGTGGCTTGGTGAGCAAAAGAACAATGGATTTAACCCAAATCTCTTGACTGGGGGGAATGTTTGATTTGCTCTGCTTTCCGTCCATCTTCTGTGTGTCTTTTGCTTTCTTGCCCTAAGTGCGCTGAGTATGCCCAGACGTGGGTCCCGTGCTCTCCATGCCACTGGAGTCAAGCTAGCCTGGTTGATGGGGGGTAATGCCCCGAAACTGGTCCCAGGATGCTTGTTCTGGTACAAGGAAGACCTGGCTTGACAGTTCGGGCTGGACTGATTCCATGAGGAATGGGACAAGACTGATTTGCATATGGCTGGGTCTAAACTGGGGTGGCGTGGTGAGCAAAAGAAAAATTGGTTTAACCCAGATATCTTGACTGAGGGTGAATGTTTGATTTGCTCTGCATTCCACCCATCATCTGTGTGTCTTTTGCTGTAACAGAAAGGGGACATGGTCATATGCATGAGAGACAGTGTGTGCGTGTGCCATAAAAAAAGCATTGACAAATCCAGTGCATCTGGTTAATCTGGTAAAACCATGCAGCAGCCTTTCTGCATGCCGGTGTTTCATATGTTATCACTTTAATGCTCGACCTCCCAGATTTCAGGATGAATGTTAAATCAACTTTAGAAATACTTAACCCAAGTAAGAGGATATGCCTCCTGTCTCCCTGGCTGCCCAAGTGGCCATTAGCGATAACAAATCAATTTCAATGCATTCGGCAAGACACTAAGGCGGGGGGGGGGGGGGGGGTTGAGGCTTTTAGGGACCAAAGGGGGCATGGCCTTAAATCTGTCGCACCATCTTGTTATTCCCCATTGTCCTGAGAAGTCTACCCTGGCTGTACTAACAATGGCCTCAACAAAGGTGTTCATATCCAGGGCCGGACTGGCCATTTCTCCCATCGGGCATTTCCTAGGAGGCTGGAGCCATTGGAGGTAGACTTTTGAGGACCCGTGGCCGCTGCTGGACCCTGTTCTCTTACTCTCCAAGGTTAACTTCAGAAGCCAGCATGGGGGTTTCCAGAGAGAGAATAGGTTGGGGAGGGAGGAGAAGAGAAGAGAGAGAGGGAAACAGAGACAGAGAAAATGGACAAATAGGAGGAAGGTGATGGTTTGAGCATTTTTGGAAGGGCTGCTTTTGATTCCCTGCTAATACCCCCGTCCCCTAGAGGGCAGACTCTATGCTGCCCCTCCCCACCCCCAAGCATCACGATCTGCACTCAGACTCACTTTCGATTGACAGGCATCTTTCTCGTTGTGGTATTCGACAGCTCTCCCAGAAGCCTCCTCAGAACAAATAAATGGCGTGGACAGGAATTAAAACGCCGCATATCTTTATTTTTCACCACATGAACATCTTGGCAGACCCGATCTTTTTTTATAATGATCGAATAATTGGTTTTGGTGTTGACAAAGGGACCTGTCGTGACATATTGAGGCTTCATAGCGCTAAATAAGGGTTAGAATAAGTGCAAAACAAAGATAGAAGGTAAGAAAGATAAAAAACGCGAGGTGCAAATTGGACAGTTGACGGGCCATTACCGACTGTTCAGACAGTTTGATTTAAACCTCTTTACAGAAGAACAGATTGTCTCAGAGTTCCTGTATTGAATTAGGAACAAACTTTCATATCTTAAGATATATTTATCTAAAAAGAACACCCTCGCAATGAAAAGAAGTTCTGTCCATCAGACTTAAGGAGCGTTCTTTTGGCTCAGAACGTCTTGATCTATAGACACATTCTGCCACCTAGTGGTCATATTGGATATGTGCAACACTTACTTTTAAAACCCATGTATTTTAGATTATGGGAAGCGCGGTTCAGCTAACCAGAGCTTGGCCGATTGGTCATGTATCCCATTGCATTGGCCAGTTCCCTGCGAGACTGGAGCCGTTGGAGACCGGTATTTGAAGTCCTAGAGTTAATTTCAAAACGCAGAAGGGGGAGTTCACGAAAAACAGAGCTCTGAGAGGGAGAAGAGAGCGTGAGAAACGGAGACAGATAAATTATAGAAAACAGAGGAGGAAGAGGCTGCTTTGAACATATGTTTCCAGAGCTGTTTTTGAATTGACCCTGTGAGGGGCCTGACTTCCCTGTGCATCCTAAACCCTAGCAGAGCCTGGTCCTTCCTCCTTCTGACCTTGTCTGATTTTTTTTACTATAATTTGTATAAGCAAAGCCACCTTTATGATAGCACAGAGTTTTCCATGGATATAATTTTTTTCTGCTGCTGCCTTGCAGTTGTTTTGATGCTCTACACTACCTGTTGCTTCTCTTGGACTCTGATGTTTATGCCTGACCTTCAGCTGGCCGGCATCTACTGCCAAGGGCATGGGGATCCAGCCAGCTAGAGTAGGAACATGATTGCAGTTGCTCAGCAAAGGTATGAAACTGATGGGTCCTAAAACACGCAGGGAAAGGGGACCTACCTGAGTGCTTAATGTGAGCCTGTGGTTTCCGGTGCTCGGCACCTGCACTTAATTGTCAACACCGGCGCTTGCGGCAGTCTACCACACGGTGGCGCTGTTTCTTTAATTTAGAGATGAGCAAAACAACTGTTGATTAGTAATTCAATAAACACTAAAAATGACTATTACCTGCAGCCCAAGCCATTTTTATAATGTCGGTGGCAGCTCCTAGCCCCGTAGCTCCTCTAAAATGCCACCACACACCACGGCCCTAGTAAAGAGAAGCACAATTTAATATTTAAATTAATATTTTGGAACGTAGCAGGCCTAAATCATGTACTAAGTGCAGATACTCACTACACTTGTTTACTTTGATCTCGACTGGGCATGTATGCTGGACCTCAAAAAAGCCCTCAGTCCCCCTCTTTGATTGAAACTCACTATCCTACGCCATTTTGTTTTTATTGAGAAGCGAACGTACACATGCATTAAAAGTATTGCACCGCTGCTGAGAAGTGGCAGTACTCCAGCAATAAACATGTCCCATCCTTGCTGCTGACAAGTGGTGGTACTCTTGCATTTAAAGTATTTCACCACTGATGAGAAGTTGCAGTACTCTCCCATTAAAAGTGTTTAACCTCTGTTGAGAATTGGTGGTACCCTTGCCTTAAACTCTTCACACCACTACTGAAAAGTGGTGGTACTCTCTATTCACAGTATTGCACTCACGCTGAGAAGTGCTGATACGCTTGCAATAAAAGTATTTCACTATTGTAGAAGTTTTGGTACTCTCCCATTCAAAGTATTGCACTCCTGCTGGGAAGTGGTGATACTCTTGCAATAAAAGTATTTCACTATTGTTTAGAAGTTTTGGTATTCTCCCATTAAAAGTATTGCACCCCTGCTGAGAAGTGGTGATACTCCTACAATAAAAGTATTTCACTATTGTTTAGAAGTTTTGGTACTCACCAATTAAAATTATTGCACCCCTGCTGAAAAGTGATGATACTCTCACATTAAAAGTATTGCACCCCTGCTGAGAAGCCGCAGTACTCTCCCATTACATTTATTGCCACCCTGCTGAGCAGTGATGTTACTCTTGCATTAAAAGTTTTTCACCCCTGCTGAGCAGTGATGTTACTCTTGCATTAAAAGTTTTTCACCCCTGCGGAAAAAGTGGTGATACTCTCACATTAAAAGTACTGCATGCCTGCTGTAAAGTGGTGATATTTTCATATTAAAAGTATTGCACCCCTCCTGAAAAGTGGTGATACGCCCCCATTAAAAATATTGCACCCATGCTGAAAAGTGGTGATACTCTCCCATTAAAAGTATTGCACCCATGCTGAAAAGTGGTGATACTCTCCCATTAAAAATATTGCACCCATGCTGAAAAGTGGTGATACTCTCCCATTAAAAATATAGTGGTGATACTCTCCCATTAAAAATATTGCACCCATGCTGAAAAGTGGTGATACTCTCCCATTAATAGTACTGGATCCATGCTGAGAAGTGGGATACTCTCCCATTAAAAATATTGCACCCATGCTGAAAAGTGGTAATACTCTCCCATTAATAGTACTGGATCCATGCTGAGAAGCGGCAGTACTCTCACATAAAATTTATTGCCACCCCGCTGAGCAGAGATGTTACTCTTGCATTAAAAGTATTGCACTCCAGCTGAGAAGTGGCGGTACCCTCTCTTTCAAATTAAATAAACACAGGTTGACAATACCATATAAAAGTAGTGGTTATGGCTCAAATTTCCATTAAAGCCCCGCCCCTCCACAGTCCTTGTGTGCATGCGCCATTAACTGATGATGACTGACTCCAGCGGGTGCTAACATCATGGTGCGGACACCATCCTGCCTATGAATATTTATTTCAATGTGCACTGTATGGCATGGCGCTCACAGTTTAATCTTTATGTTGAATATGCTATTTAATGACCACACATTGGCAAAAAATAATATTGACTTCATTTTAATCTGAATTTTGACGTTATATGAGTCATGGGAACAGGAGAAAGACTGGTTGACATATTATGTGCCAGTCTCCAGGGAGGAAAGCTAATGCAAAGAAGGGGTTCAATGGGCAATGAACCATTAAAATCATTTAATTTGTAAATTTAGGACCACTTAACGACTGTTTACATCAAACTCTCCCTTAATTTCAACTCACTAGTCCACTGCGAAGGAGCAATGCTTGATTACACTTTTATGTCGCTGTCTTTCTTTCAACTCTGTTTGGAATTTTGTATCACAGGAGCTGGGGTTTTACAAGGTAACTAACAAACCGCTTGTGACCGCCTATAAGACCAAGATTATGATTTTTAAATGGGTCTGAAGAGCATTTCTAAGAGGCTTATGAGGGCAAAAGTTATAAAACAGGCATCTGTTTAAGATTACTTAAAATTATAGCTTGATGAAAAATATAGCAATAAGCATCATCTTTCCACTCCTAATAACAGAGCGTGTTCTTTATCCTTGGCCTCCAGGCGCTTATATGCAAATTAGAAAGCTCATCCTCAGATGCAAATTTAAAAATGATGATCCAATTTATGTCCTCTTTGCTCTACGAGTTTGAGGTGTTTCCAAGCAAAATGGCAAAACATCTGGATTTGCTGCAGTGCAGAGCTCACAGGAATATTCTTTCGGTTTCCAGCATCACCTTCTTAGCCTCAGAAGGCATTAGAATGTGCCCTGTTAAGGCAATCCTTAAAGTTGGATGCTGTGTTTCTGAAGTTAATACTCAGGGTCAGGAATGCTGAGCCTCAATCCCTCAAAATACTGCTGTGGATTAAATTTATGAAGGGCAGTCACGACCCCTTGAATCCCTGGTCGGTTAGTTTAAATGATTCTCTGGCTTTTTTGGGGTGCTCTATCAGTGTGGAATAGTGGTATGCCATGTATAGCTTTAGGGAAAGCTGTAGGTTCATTGCGATACTTCAGATCTGTTGACCAGGATTAAGATGACTTTGCGGGCAACCCTATTTCTAGACTTCTAATTGGCTCTTACCAAGTCGGCATAGTTCAAACTTATCGACATAAACCCATCGACAGGCGCATAAGGTGCACATTCATGGCGATCCAGATGCTATTAATCACCAGTTCACTTCACTGCAGTTGGAAGGCGTTTCCTTCTAATCCGTTGGGGTCATGCAAACTTGTTCTTTATACAAATATGTCTCTTTCTTACAGTTTGCGCAACTCCTCAGCATTAATTTCAGAAATAAAATGTACGCCCTCGTCATGGGTGGTCCATTTCCTTCCAACTGCTGGGCAAGCACGTGTTTGAGCTGGGATCACAATCACAGGTTTTGCAGTAATTACTCCTACCTGTAACTTTCCTCAGGTGAATTCCTGCTTGTCAAACCCCCCAAAAAGTACTGAAGAAAAATGTCTTGTGAATTGTGGGGCAGAGAGCACCGAACTCTGCATGTTATTCCACATTTGGATGGAAAAAGCTCATCTTTGAAGTTATTTGTCAGCCCGATAAATTCCGATCAATGTAGGGTTTTTTTTTTTTGTCTGGGCCAATACATCTCTTATCTGTTCCTGGGCCACTCATAATATGCGCCTTTGTCTGTGGCCAAAATGGCTGGTATATAGCTTTGGGATATTCAACATCATGTTTTCTTAACAACGTGGAACCTGAGCTACTCTCCAGGGTAGCATAAGACATGGATGCTGCAGATAAGATATTTGATTGTCACTGCATTAGGTAATTGTAGAGTGCTTCTGATTGCATCGTGCTTTTGATTGCATTGTGCTTTTGATTGCATTGTGCTTTATCTTTTATTTTATTTGGGTAATAGATTGTAAATCATTCTTTTCGTTTCAGTGGGAAGGGTCTGTTCCTCGTATTTGGGAATAATTGTATTTCTCTGTTTTATTTCTCTCTCTCCTGTTGTGCTGCTCTGAAGTGGTTTTAATTAATTATCAACACCATCATCATCACAATCAGTGGTATTCTTCTATGTGGAAACACCATGACCCATGAACTAATGGGGCTCGTGGGACATCCACCTTTGTGCATGCAATATCATTATCACTGCATTATTTTATCACAAGATTACAAACTTACTGGAGTGATGGGCACTTCTCTCTCTCTCTCTCTCTCTCTCTATATATATATATATATATATCTTTCTCTCTCTCCCTCTCTATCTCTCTTTCCCTCCCTCCCTCTCTCTGTCTCTCTCTCTCTCTTTCCTTCCTCTCTCTCTCTCTCTCTCTCTCTCTCTCCCTCTCCCTCTCCCTCTCCCTCCCTCTCTCTCTCTCTCTCTCTGTCTCCCTCCCTTTCTTTTCCTCCCTCCTTCTCTCTGACCTGGTTCAGGCGAGCACTCCCCCTGCAGTCTCGCCGTTCAGCCGGACCTCCAGCCTCCAGCTCCGTACCAGGGTTCGAGCCTGCAGCTCGTCCCAGCGCCACTGATCAAACTCCTGCAGTTCGTCCTTTGTTGGTGCTCCCCCTGTCCCTTCTGTTGCCTTGTGTGCCCTTTTTGTGCTCCTGTTGTTTTTTTCTTTCTTTCTTTCTTCATTCCTTATTAATTCTCACTGTTGTATCTCACTGTGCATTCCACTATTATTCTGCCTGTGTTGTGCCTTATTTTGCCCGCAGCTGCTGCCCCTGCGGCCCTGCCCCCCGATCCTGTCTGCTCCTGCCCCCCTCCCCTTCTTATGGCGACCGCTGCACGGTCGCACAGCGGATGCGCCAGTGGGCGCGCCACTGGCGCACCAAAGGCGTGCCTAAGGCAAGCCGGTCCGCGCCTGGACCGCGCCCAGCGCCGGCCACCCTGGCCCCCGTGACCACCACAAGACCCGATGCCGCTACTACGCTAACACCCTCCAAGCACTCAATGCCGGCCAAAATTCCACCTGCTTCCAGGCCACCCCAAAGCTCATGCACGGACCCTTCACCTGCCAAAACTGCAGCTACACCAGCCAGCGCATACCTGCACTTCCTGCCCATCCCAACACTGCAGGCCACAACTATCTACAGACCCCTAGGACCCCGACCACAGTTCAGCGAATCCATCACCTACCTCATCAGCACACATGCCCTTGCCTCCACAGACTACATCCTCCTCGGAGACCTGAACTTCCACCTCGAGAACGCCAATGACAGCAACTCCACAACACTGATCGCCAACCTCGCCAACCTCGGATTCAAACAGCTCGTCACGACATCCACCCACTCTGCCAGACACACGCTCGACCCCATCTTCTCCGCCAGTGACCACGTCACCTTCAGCCACACCACCGAACTCCACTGGACAACTGCATTGCATTCCCTGCATTGGCTCCCGTCGGGGAGGAGAATTGTGTTTGAAGCCTTGTGTCTGGTCCACAAGGCTGTTTACAAAAAGGGGTCAGAAGACATCAATAAAATGTTTCAAAGATACTGTCCAGGTAGGGGCCTCAGATCTGCAAATAAGAACCAGGGCATTGTTCCTAGAGCCAGAAGAGCCAGATGGGGGGGGGGGGGGGAGAGGGAGGGCTTTCTCTCTGATAGGGGCCAACTTGTGGAATTCCCTCCCTTCCACTGTTTCTTCCTTGGAGTCCCATCTGGTCTTCGCGCTTTATAAAATGTATATTCATTCATTCACTGCTTGAACTTCTCCTTCGAGAAATACACCGCGCACAACCAACCGCAACGTATCCCACACCGCAGCTGGAAAAAAGTCACCGAAGACCAGCTCATCACCACACTCGCCCGAGACCCTCCACCCGAGCCCTCAGAGACCGGCGCCGAAGCCCACAACTTCAGACAATGGATTGACGACTGCGCCAACACCCTCACCCCGATCAGGAAACCCTCCAACAGGCGCATCGACACAAGAGCCATCTGGTTCAACGCCGACCTCCAGAACTCCAAGCACACCTGCCGAAGACTCGAGAAGCAGTGGCGCAATGACCAGATGCCAGACAACCACAAAGCCCTCAGGAACGCCAGACGCAAACACCACCAAATCATCCAATCCGCCAAAAGAACCTCCTTCAAGGAATGCATCAACAACAACGCACACAACAGCAAAGAGGTCTTCAACATCGTTTAAGAACTCGCCACTCCAAGCTCCAGCTCCAATGACATCCCGCCGTCACAAGAACTCTGCAACTCCCTGGCTATCTTCTTCCACCCCAAGATCGCAAACATCCACAACAGCTTCGACAACCAGACGCCGACGACAGACTCCGACACCTCCAACTCAACACCCACCAAACACACCAACCTTCTGCTCTCCTGGCACAACGTCAACGACGAAGACACCATCAAAATCATGAACACCATCCTCTCGGCCGCCTTCGACACCATCTGCCACCTCACCCTGCGCACACGCCTCCACGACGGAGGGATCCAAGACAAAACCCTGGACTGGATCACCTTCCTCACCAGCAGAACTCAGAGAGTCCGCCTCCCCTCTTTCCGATCCGAAGCCACCACAATCACCTGCGGCGTACCCCAAGGATCATCCCTCAGCCCGACCCTTTTCAACATCTACATGGCACCGCTCGCCAACATCGTCCGAGCACACCACATCAAAATCGTCTCGATAGCCGACGACACCCAGCTGATCCTCTCCCTCACCAAGGACCGGGCCACTGCCGAATCCAGCCTCCACGAGGGAATGAAGGTGTTAAAATGAGAATGGTTCTTCACACAGGAGTTAATCCAAAGTAGTCTTTAATAAGCCAAGAGTAAAAGACCACCAGTCCAAACACGGGTCAGGCTTCAACTGACTCTCAACACTCTATACTCTAAGTGGAATACTGGAGTTGCTAAGTAACATGACAAGAGTTAGAATAAAGTGATAATGTTCAACCACAACACATCTTCCTCCCATGAAATGAAAAATACAATAATAGGAGAAAGAAAAGTAAAAGGAAGATATGAATAAATAGAACAAAGAACAATATAATGGCCACAACAATGCTTATGTTAACACATAAGAACTTTACACATAAAACTTAAATCCAGAAATGTGCATTGTTCTAAAATTGTAAGAACTACATCATAATATAATCACGATGCCAAACAGGAGGAAACCTTGATCTTCTTGTGGACTGTCCCCAGTAAAATTCCTATCAAATGCACTATTAGATTGAGCATCAGAATTAGAAGCTTGGTCACTTAACATACTCGGTAAAGAAGGATGACTATAAGAGGTTTTAAAAGATCTGGAATTACAACTATTCCACTTGCTTGATAGACAGATCCTTAAGAAAAGCACACATTTCCTGAGAAAGAAATTGTACTCCGTTATCAGTAATGAGACATTTTGGAATACCTTCCATGGAAAATTCCTCTGAAAGGAACTCAATCACAGTTTGAGTATTAACTATGGGCACACATTTAGTTACAACCCATTTTGAAGTATAGTCAACAAGTAACAGTACGAAACGTTCATCATGTCGCATTCGATCAAATGGTCCAGCAATATCTAAACCCAACTTGGCCCAAGGTTCAGTGGGAATTTCTACTGGAGATAGAGGAGCTACATTAGTTTTCTTACTTTTGTCATTGTTAGCACATTCCAAACAGTCCTTAACAACATCTTCAATCTGATGGTCCATACCTGGCCACCAATACCATTCGCGGACTCTAGCCTTAGTCAGATTCCTACCTAAATGTCCTTCGTGTGCCAAGTTTATTAATTTGCTCCAAAGACTACGAGGAGGTATAATTCTTTCACCCCTGAGTAATTTCTCATCAATTATGCACAACTCATCTCTCACCTGCAAAAAAGATTTGAAAGGATTTGGTACATCTTGATCCGAAGGCCAACCTTTGACAATCCAGTTTTTAAGTATATCCCATTCCTTATCATCTTGACAAGCTCGAGTCCATTCATCAGCATCAACAGCAGATTCACAGACCTATGCCACTAAGGAATCCTCAACTCCTTCTCCTACATGATCTAATGGCATCCTGGACAAACAATCAGCTGGTAAATTTTTCGAGCCTGGAACATATTCTACTCTAAAGTTAAATTCAGATAGTCCTTCCATCCATCTTTTGATGTGAGGAGATAAGTTTTCAGCCTCTCTACAAGAAAATATCTGACATAATGGTTGATGATCTGTCTTAACCAGTAAAGGTATACCCCATAAGAAAAACTTAAAATGATGGATAGCCCAATTTACTGCCAAACCTTCACGCTCTACAACAGAATATCTCTCCTCAGCGCCTCTTGAAGAACGTGAGGCAAATGCCACAATTTTGGTTTCTCCATCAACAACCTGGGACAATACTGCTCCTAATCCACTCATACTTGCATCAGTTGTCAAAATGGTCTTTTTGCAGACATCAAAATGTCCAAGTGTAGGCATCTTGCCAATAATTTTCTTGATGCTATCAAAAGAAAATACACATTCTTGAGACCATTCAAACCTTGCATTTTTCTTTAACAATAATCTTAATGGGAGAGACAAGCTAGCAAAATTTGGAACAAATTTTGAGCAAAATTTAGCAAGACCCAAGAAAGATCGCACTTGGTCCTTGTCTGAAGGTGCAGGTGCTTTAACTACACTTTCAGCTAGATCGAGTTTTGGACTAATTCCCTCTCCTGAAATTGTATGCCCAAGATAGTTCACAGAGGTTACACGAAATTTGCATTTTTCTTTCTTGATTACAAGCCCAGAACTTTGTAACCGAGAAAGGACCTCCCGCAACTGCTTGTCATGTTCCTTTTCATCAGGACCATAAATTAACACGTCATCTTGAAATATTAACACCTTATGTAGACCTTCCAACACTTTACACATGACCCTCTGAAAACAAGCAGCTGCAGAGCCCAAACCGAATGGCATGCGGATAAACCTGTATGCCCCCATAGGTGTGACAAAAGAAGTTAGATGCTTGGAATCCGTATGGAGCTTCACTTGGTGGTATGCGGACGATAAATCCATAACGCTGAAAAATGTTGCATCTTTAATAAGTGCCAAAGTCTCTGAAATATTAGGTAAGGGTTGCCTATCCACCCAGATGTGCTTTTTAAGTCCCCTCAAGTCCACGCACATCCTAACACTCTTTCCACCATTCTTGGGTACTAAAACCACTGGAGCCAACCATTCTGAGCTCTCTATTTCTTCGATGACACCGGCTTGGAGAAGTCTCTTGATTTCATGTTCTAAAGGCTCCATCATCAGATGTGGTACTTTCCTCATTTTTGAGACAAAAGGTTGAGCTCCGTGCTTAACGATGATTTTATGTTCAAAGTTCTTTAATAAACCTAATTTGTCACTAAAAACCAAAGGAAATTCTGAACAAATGTCGTCAGGTAGTTGACACGTAGACAACAATAACACTTTTAAAGGAGAATTGGGATTCAATGTGATACCCATATCTCTCTAATGTCTCCAACCCAGCAAATTATCTCCTCTTTTTGTCACATAAACTTTACACACCGTTTCTCTATCTTTAAATTGTATTTTCATCACAAAGTAACCTAAGACATCAATCTTCTTACCACCATATCCAACTGGATTAATGTCAGGTGGGGAAAGCTCTATATCTTCCTTATCAAATAACGTTTCCCAGTTCTTATCCCCTACCATCGTATAGGGAGACCCAGAGTCAGCCAGAACTGGCAACTGCTTACCCCCAACAATGATGTTAGACAGGCATCCCCAAAGTATCACCATCAACTACACCATCTTCTTTAACACTCAACAAAAATGTTTCCTGCTCCTCAACACAATGCACAATTTGAGTCTTTGCACAGCGACACATACGGGCATAGTGTCCTTTTTTGCCACAATTTTTACACAACGCAAATCTTGCGAAACAACTCTGACTATTTGATAGATGTCCTTCACTACCACATCTAAAGCACTTGAAGCCATTGGGAAAGCACCCGACATTTTGATGTTCATTACTGCTAAATTTCTTACGTACATCAGAATTATTTTGTTTCTTAACACCACTAACCTTGTCGCACGTACTATTGTCATTATCTTTCTTGTTGTCATTATCTTTCTTTAGTTCATTGACAACAATTTCTTCATTAAAGACTGCGTCCTTTTGATCATCTTTCATTTCACGTACCCACATATTAGTGTTTTTTAGGCTTTCAACAATCGCTATTGTTTCCTTAAGATCAGGATTTTTTGCTAAAAGTTTTTGTTGAACCTTCGTTTGTACATCTGACAATTTGATCCCTTATTAAAGAATCTGTAAGTTGTTCAAAATTACATGTTCAAGCTAAAGTCTTTAAAGTCGCAACATAGTTTCCAATTTTCTCCAATTTGCCTTGAACCCTTGTGAAGAATTTATGTCTTTCTAATACGACATTTATTCTAGCTCCAAAATGCTTCTCTAACATCATAACTGACATATCATAAACATTTTCAGGCTCACCTTCACCACGTCCCAAAACAATCTCATCTAGACTTTCATAGACATGTCTACCCTCAATTCCAAGGTTGTGCAAATGAACTGCTTGTATCCTGAGAGCAGAGAACTTTTCACCACCAATGGCCAAAAGATACGAATCAAATAATAATTTCCATCTGCTCCAAGGGAGAGTGGGGTCACCTTTATCAGAAAGAAACTGCGGAGGTTGAGACATGTTAGATGATGCCGTAAATATGCAAAAGAAAAGTAAACTACAAGTAAATAAAGAAACTGTGAACAAAACACTTAAACTGTGTAAATATTCAAGTTGTAAAAATTGCAAGTTACAGTAGGTAAGAACACTGAGGTGCCGATCACGATCCGGTAAAAAATTCCCCCGTGCGACTCGTATCTGGTCTTTTTACCGTACGAATCGTACAAGTGCCGTACGAACTGGCAATCACGATTCGCATGGTAAAAAGTCCATACGAACCACATTGGGAATATTTCCCCACACGTCCTCGGGTCGGAAAATGTGTCCGACACGTCCACGGACGATTTACCGTACAAACGTGAAAAGTCAAGTCCGACCGAGGAATCACGATCCATCCCGTGCGTCCGAGGTTACAACCGTATGGAAAAAACACCGTCCGCACCGAACTCCTACAGCAACCATGGAGACATGTGCCCGCATACGCGCCCAACACTCCCCCCAGCCCCCGTACGTCCGACACGTACCCCCCGTGTATGTACACCCCCACCCGTCTAGGTACACCCCAGTACGTCCGAGTCCTACCCCCACACCTGTACGTGTCATACCCCCGTGTACCCACACCCCAGTACGTGTCGTACCACCGTCTATGTACACCCCAGTACGTTCCAGTCGTACCCCCACCCCAGTACGTGTCGTACCACCGTCTATGTACACCCCAGTACGTTCCAGTCCTACCCCCACCCCAGTACGTGTCGTACCACCGTCTATGTACACCCCAGTACGTTCCAGTTGTACCCCCACCCCAGTACGTGTCGTACCACCGTCTATGTACACCCCAGTACGTTCCAGTCGTACCCCCACCCCAGTACGTGTCGTACCACCGTCTATGTACACCCCAGTACGTTCCAGTCCTACCCCCACCCCAGTACGTGTCGTACCCCCGTGTACCCACACCCCAGTACGTGTCGTGCCACCGTCTATGTACACCCCAGTACGTTCCAGTCCTACCCCCACCCCAGTACATGTCGTACCACCGTCTATGTACACCCCAGTACGTTCCAGTCCTACCCCCACCCCAGTACGTGTCGTACCACCGTCTATGTACACCCCAGTATGTTCCAGTCGTACCCCCACCCCAGTACGTGTCGTACCACCGTCTATGTACACCCCAGTACGTTCCAGTCGTACCCCCACCCCAGTACGTGTCGTACCACCGTCTATGTACACCCCAGTACGTTCCAGTCCTACCCCCACCCCAGTACGTGTCGTACCCCCGTCTATGTACACCCCAGTACGTTCCAGTCGTACCCCCACCCCAGTACGTGTCGTACCCCCGTCTATGTACACCCCAGTACGTTCCAGTCGTACCCCCACCCCAGTACGTGTCGTACCCCCGTGTACCCCCACCCCAGTACGTGTCGTACCACCGTCTATGTACACCCCAGTACGTTCCAGTCCTACCCCCACCCCAGTACGTGTCGTACCACCGTCTATGTACACCCCAGTACGTTCCAGTCCTACCCCCACCCCAGTACGTGTCGTACCACCGTCTATGTACACCCCAGTACGTTCCAGTCGTACCCCCACCCCAGTACGTGTAGTACCACCGTCTATGTACACCCCAGTACGTTCCAGTCGTACCCCCACCCCAGTACGTGTCGTACCCCCGTGTACCCCCACCCCAGTACGTGTCGTACCACCGTCTATGTACACCCCAGTACGTTCCGGTCCTACCCCCAACACAACCTCCTAAGCACGGAGCGCACCCCAGGCCCCAACATCACCACCGCATGTACGAGTCGTACCAACCCACACACAAGGACAGCACCGTACAACCAAATGGCCCATGTACACACCGTACACACGCTCAAAACGCACGTACACAACCAGGACAAAACAAAACAACACAAGAATACACCATTCGAATGGCACAAAGCCACTAAACATGTCCAACAACCACTAAAACAACACATTCACTGACCTGCAACTGCCAAAAACAAACAGAGGCCAAATACACCACCACTCCTTATAACCAACCCACCCAAGATTCAAACACAGCCACACCCACCAATGGACCAATAAAAAGGGCCCACACACACAAACCATGAGCCTTTGCAACAGACTCACTGCTGCCAGACACCACAGAACCACACTACAAGCTACACCACACCTTACACTTGCACACCTTCACACAACCACCCTCACAAACACCCCCTCATCACATTCACACACACACACACACAACTATCCACACACCCCCCAACATCCACACACCCCCCCCACCATCCCCACCCACACCCCTCACCATGCCCACCACCAAGAATCCAAAGTTCAGTAACCGAGAATTGGAGGTCCTTGTTGATCAAATCCTCAGAGTCGAGCCACAGATCTTTGGAACATTGGTCAGAAGCACCAGCCTGGCAGCAAAAACTGCCATGTGGCAGACCATCGTCGATGCTGTGAATGCTGTTGCGGACACCAGACGGACCAAGCAGGAATGCCAGAACAGGTGGTACGATCTGCGGAGGAGGGTCCGAGCCAAGAGGCAGGATGAACACGACCAGGCCAACGCCACCGGAGGAGGGCCCTCCCGCAGACCCGTACAGTACCATCCCTGGGAGGAGAGGGTGATGGCCATACTGCCGGTGGAGGCAGTCGAAGGATTAGAAGGACTCCGAGACCCGGGTGAGTACACAAACAACGCACATCACAAGGGGGGAACGGCATCCACAACCAAAATCACCAACAGGCACGCAACCACCACAAGCCATCGCAAGACTCAACCACACTCCATGAGCACGCACATGCCACTGCTGCCACCATGCCCCATGCACCCAGCTGGACAATGTCAAGTCACAGGCCACAGAAGACAACAACACATGACACGGTAACCCGGATGGCGGGAGGCTGGGCCCAAAAAAGCACATAGTGCAACTCAGAAGCAGACAACAATTCACTCTACCCATATGGCCTAGGTCACAGCCAGACAAACAGTGTGTCCCAACACAGGAATGACTTGCCAGCAAATGGCGGACGCCTTGCATCAACACATGGGGGTGAAGGCACTGTTTTGCACATGACAGCAGCTAATGAACAGCCAACATTGTGAAAGAGTGGCAGCACACACCACCACAGCAGCAGCGCACAGACACAGACACTACACCCAATGGGTGCCTGGAGATCAGAAACAAACTCACATCAACAATCCAAGGGCCACTCAAAGATCTGCTAACAGTGTGTGCCCAGGAAGCTGGGCCGAGGTGACAGAGGGTGACACACGGAGGGAGGGAGAGGGGGACAGAGAGGGAGGGAGACGGACAGAGGGAGGAGGCTGACACACGGAGGGAGGGAGAGGGGGACTGAGAGGGAGGGAGAGGGGGACAGAGATGGAGGGAGAGGGGGACAGAGATGGAGGGAGAGGGGGACAGAGAGGGAGGGAGACGGACAGAGGGAGGAGGCTGACACACGGAGGGAGGGAGAGGGGGACACAGAGGGAGGGAGAGGGGGACACAGAGGGAGCGAGACACAGGGAGAGCCAATCAGCCGTGTTGCGTGTGTGAATGTCTGCTCGTCAGCAGGTAGACTGCGTGCATGTAGACAAGGGTGGCCAGTGCCAGAAGCCCTCCTCTTCACCATGGCAAAACACATGGCCATGTCACAACCTGTTCACGAGCACAAGGACAGCTACCTGGATCATATAAGTGTGTGGATCCACTCCATGTGCACATGTACAGTGCATGGCTCGCCACACCTGCCCACTCCACTGCTGACTGCAGTCACACTTGACGCAGCAAGTAAGACTGTGCCACACATAGTTAAAGGGGCCAAAGTGGTGCCCAAGGGACACACCCATGCACAAGTGCACTGTGAGTGGAATGCAAGACCAATCCTAATTCCAAGAGGAAATGTGCCAACTTTGAAAATGATGAAACATGGATGTTGCATGGACAAAAATTAACATTGTCTCTCTCACACACAGGTCAACGTCGTGGTGCACCCCCCAACACTGGGGGGGGAACACTCACAGGACCTGGATCTGCAGGAGCCCGATCCCACCGGCAGCGACCACTCTCACCACTCTGCGGATGACCCCGACCAACCTGGCCCCTCTGGTGTCCAACCACCTGCAGCACCTGCGTCAGGTACAACTGTGCCAACCACCACCCCCACTCCTGCCACATCCCAGGAGACACCCAGGATCCCTGCCCCAACACCACAATGCAGCCAGGCTGGCCAGGAGGGACACGGTGTCCCGGGCACCCAGGAGGAGGCAGGCGACAACGCCAATGCCACCCCTCAGGGGTCCCGGAGACCCCATGTGCCCACAAGGGCAGGCCAGGCGCAAGTGGGCAGGGGTGGTGGGAGTGGAGGATGGCGGAGGCGCGAGCCTGACCAGTTGGCTGGGGATCCCGCATTGTCCCATGTCCGTAACATCCTGGACACATACCGCGAGGACACCATGGGCATGGCCCAGGTTGTGTCCACCCTCAATGAGATCAAGGGGAGCCTCGATGAGATAAAGACCCAGCAGGCCCAGCAACATGCCTGTCAACTGCAACACCAACGGAGGATGGAGGACAGACAGGCTGAGCAAGTGACGGCATTCCAGGGGATTCACGCTACACTCCGTCGGATGGCCGACACCATGGCCGACCCTCCCTGTGCCAGAAGGCGGAGAACATCACCACCCACAGGGAGGGATCAGGAGGAGGAGGAGGAAACATCCGACGGAGCATCCCAGACGTCGTCACGGCCTGCTGGTGAGGTTCCCCGCAGGAGGCCGGGTCGTCCACGGAAAGGACCGTGAGGGTGGCTGCTACATCACCATCTCCCAGGACACCTGGCCTGGCACCTGGCCCACTGGAGCAACAGCATCACAGCATCAAGAGACATTCTCTGCCACATGGCCCTGCTGGTCACTGGCTGACCAATGTTGACAAAGACTGTGGCATGGACTCTGAGGATTTCCAATGGCAAGGACCCCAACTCCCCTACTGAACTTTGGATTCAAACATCCCGGAAAGACCCTTACTTTGCCCCCCCCCCCCCACTAATAAATCACACTATGATGAGTAGATGCCTGCTGGTAGCATTATTAACTAACATGTGTCTTGTAAAGTCTAAACATGCCTGAGTCATCTTTTGTCTTCAACCATCCACACCCTGGGGCCTGAGTCTGGCACAGGACACATGGGTCACAGTGTATTAGGCAAGACAGACATGGAGCACCATACACACCCGTGATGGGCCCAACCAGCTGAGGGGGTTGCCGAACAACCGTGCTGACACACACATTGAGTACAGCAACTGTCATGCGCAGTGGTCAGGGATCCAGTCCAGTGTCCTGGGGGGCACCCAGGCATGTGTAGACAGGTGGCAGAACCATGTCCTGCAAGCCGGAGTCCGGTGGATGCCGAGAATGGGGGCCTGGCCAACGTTGGATGCATGGGGATGGCACATGTCACAATACCAACACAGTCATGGACATCATGCCCAATACACAGTCTCAGCCCACACACACAGCTTGCATCTTGCAACTCGACACATTGACACATAGCCACAATCAGGGAATACCATGCCAGACATGCAGGATGCACCGTGGCAACACACCAGCATTGACTGAGAAGAGGCACCTTGGAGGCATAGGGACACCTTTATTAGACATGTATTCGGGATTGCAGAGGCCACTCGAAGTACACATGAACACATCACGTGGAGTAACATGTGGGTCCAACACTGGCACCCCCCTTCTGCAGCACACATGCGTGTTTGCCATGGAAGTGGCACACAAGCGTCGGCTAACAGCTAAATACCCACAGCTGCACACGGAGAGCCTGCCATACACCATAGATCCGCTGATGTCGAAGTCCCACACCATGTCCAGCCAATGCTAACCGTATGTGGCCGAGGGCAGTGTCACACACATTGATGCCATCATCACAATCCCCTATCCCATCACTGATGCCTGTCAACCAGGCAGACCATCTATTCAGGTGTACACAGCTGCATGTCGTGTCCCATGGGGATGCGACATGGCTGCTGAGGAACAACACATCGACAGGGGCAGTGTGCATACATCGTGAACAACTGCCACACCCAATACACCCCAGATGCATCCCTTACCCCATGGAGACTTCCAAACGTGTCCGTGCCTGTAACGCTGAGTCAGCCCACGATGTCATGTCCATGATGAATAGCAGTGCCACAACAATGCAACCAGCAGACGGCATGTGCAGGTACCTGGGGAAGAGAGACACACAAGAAGTCAGCCACAAAAAGCACAGCCACTTGCATGTGCATTTACTCGACACATGTATGGATGACAGCATGCTAGGTCATTATAATGACTGGGGAAATACTACCATCACTGGCACCATCACTCCAGTGACACACCCACACACACCTCTGAGTCACGTGCCATACATGCAGGTGGAGACACACATCACAACGCATGCCACACGGGGACCAATGCGTGCACACTCAGACACTGGTACTCACCACTAAGCAAAGAAGTCGCGTATGAGCCGAGTCCGGATGTCCTCTTGCGGCTCCACATCCTCCACATCACTAGCCCCATTGCCAAGCCCTTCGTCCTCCACGGGTGGATGGTCCTCGTCATGTTGATTCAGGATGAGTGGCACAGCTCTTTCAACTGCCATGTTGTGCAGCATGCAGCAGACCATGAAGATCTTGCAGACCTTTGCCGGGGCATAAGGGAGTGCACCGCCGGTCTTGTGGAGGCACCGGAATCGGCTCTTCAGCATGCCAAACGTCCTCTCTATCACTCGCCTTGTCCGGCCATGGGCGGTGTTGTAGCGGAGCTGTGCCGGCGTGATGGGGTTGCGGAAAGGTGTGATCAGCCATGGCATGTTGGGATAGCCAGCGTCCCCTACATGGGAAGCACATGGTCATCGTTAGAAGTGGTGAAGCGGTCGTGCTGGTAGGCGATACAGAATAGAAGACAGACAGACTGTACCCACCTACAACACATGCCCGTTCGTTGCGCAGCTGCATCATCATATCAGGCATCCCGCTACGCCTCATAATGTAGGCATCGTGTGCTGATCCTGGAAAACGAGCACAGACATGTGAAATCACCATGTTGGAGAGACACACCACAAGGGCATTGATGGAATGGTAGTGCTTCCGATTGCGGTACGCCACCTCCCGTGCGTGTGGTGGTACCAAAGCTACATGTGTCCCATCTATGGACCCAATGACATGGGGCATCCCTCCCAGGGCATAGAATCCACGCTTGACCTCAGTCATCTGTTCAGGGGTTGGGAACTTGATGAAGTCATCCAGGTGAATCAACATGGCCTCCAAGAAATCATGCAGCACACCGCTGAACATGCTCTGGGACATGCCACCAACATGAGCTATGGTATTTAGAAAGGTACCCGTGGCAAGAAAATGTAGGGCAGCTATTACCTTCAGCTGGGGTGTCAGTGCCGTAGGATATCTGTGCAGCGGTTGCAGGTGTGGTGCCAGTCTCGCCGTCAACTCCAGAATCAACGGTTGGGTGAAGCGGTAGAGCCGGATGCTGTCATTCTCCTGCATGGCAGCCAAGTCTGGAATTATTCGGGCAAGAGGCGGCGCTCTGCAGTAATTTGGAAGTGACAAGGAAGAGTGAGTGCACCACGACAACAACTCATGTCTACTGAGCACATGTTAATCTGGCAATACACACATGCTACATAGGGAGTCAGGTATGTGCTACATGGCCAGCACACGTATGGATGCAGGGGGCACTCCTTCCAAGACCCAGCTACACACGGAGATTGAGAACCTCCCCATGCCACGCCATGGGAATAGCTGTGTCCCAGTGCAAGTGAACAGCCAGACGCAAGACAGGAGTGACATACACCCACACATCAGCAGAAGTAGGATGCCGATTGCAGAGACTGGTAGCGGAACACTGGAGCCACAGGTCACATGACATTACACTAGGACAGCCCACACACCTTGCCATGAAGGTGCACATGTCATGACTCACCACACATTCCTTGTGAGGATGCAGACATGGCCTTGTCACGCTACTCCGTGTCCCATGCATACATGTGCACCTCACATCCGATACCACATGTGGCATGGTGTGCGGAACAGTGTGCAATGACAATCTACACACAGACACATGTTGGTTGCTGCTACGGCTGCAGCTTATGAGGGTGCTACAACATCAACCTGATGTAAATCCCCCACACATAAATGACATAGTCACATTGTGCACTGTGGGTAGTGACAAGTCAGGTGTCATAACCCCTGTACCGGGCATCATGGGACACTTCCGTGTGTTGGTGTCCGTGCCATGCCAGTGACGCTTACCCCAAGTGTGCAGTACGACATGCACACATGTCAAAGGAGTCAAGGGCATGGCTGGCACACATTGCACCGTCACACAGTACACCTATACACATCTCATCATACATCTGGTGCCTTCTCCACTCAGGAGTCATGTTCCACATCACAGCCTGTCACACCTGTGCCCCACACATGTAGTAATGCACAGACGATGCCTTAATGTCCATTCCTGGACAAGTATGTCCATCCATGGACAAGTATGTCCATCCATGGACAAGTATGTCCGCCCTATTCCTACCTGTGTGTCGCCTATCCCCACTGTGATGTGTAAAAACCGCCGTACTGCTGCTAAGAGGGCCTGTGTACATTCCCAAATCACTGTGGGAGTGCTGCCGTATGTGTACCCATCGTGATGGCGAGCGTACAGGCATTTGTACGGTCCGTACCACTACGAGTACGCATACGCGTGCAGACCCATAGTGTTAGTGAGCGTAGATGCGTGTGTACGGTCCGTACCACTACGAGTACGCATACGCGTGCAGACCCATAGTGATAGTGAGCGTAGATGCGTGTGTACGGTCCGTACCACTACGAGTACGCATACGCGTGCAGACCCATAGTGATAGTGAGCGTAGATGCGTGTGTACGGTCCGTACCACTACGAGTACGTATACGCGTGCAGACCCATAGTGATAGTGAGCGTAGATGCGTGTGTACGGCCCTATCACAATGTGTGTCCTCGCGTATGCGTACTCGTAGTGGTACGGGCCGTACACACGCATCTACGCTCACTATCACTATGGGTCTGCACGCGTATGCGTACTCGTAGTGATAGTGAGCGTACATGCGTGTGTACGGGCCGTACCACTACGAATACGCATACGCGAGGACACCCATACTGATAGTGAACGTAGTCATGCGTGTACGGGCCGTTGCAACGCATTTGGGGTGCCCTAGGGCCCCGAAACGCACCGTACCTGTGTGTGATGCTCCAAATTACATAGGGGACAAGTATTAAGGCCTACATGCATGCTGGTTGTCATGGAGACCAAGTTCAAATTTCGAAATTGTTCTGGAAGGTGCACAGCAGAAGTCAGTTGGAATTCTTCTACATTGTTGCAATGTGTTTGTGGGTCTGACATCATGCAGGAGAATGAAACCGATAGAGAACCCACAGACTGCTAGGTTTGAAGGGGTTGGTGGAAACATAGGATGCAAATGTGAGTGACCAATCACTCTGTACTCCTGTGCATGAGACAGGGCAGAAAGGCAGATATAAGGCAGCCAGGTCCCATGAGGGAGTACTTGCCTGCACATCTTTGCATTCGTCGACCCAGCTGCTGCTACTGATTCCCTGGAACCATGTCAAGGGCTGTGGAGAGGACACAGCCATTCACCCTGGAGGAGAACATGGCTCTGCTGGATGTGATCCTCCCACAGTACTCCATGCTGTATGGGCGACCAGGGTATCAGGTGAGTGCATAGGCCACTGGCACAGACTGTCCCTATGTTGTGACTGTGACTTCTGGCATTGTGTCCTGGTGTGACACACATGCCATGTACTGTAGGGGGGTCCCAGGGGGGGGATGCCTGATGTCTCCCAGCAGTGCCCTGAGACAGGAGGGGTGGGTGTGGTGTCCTCCCAGCAGTGCCCAGAGACAGGAGGGGTGTGTGCCTATCACTCCCAGCAGTGCCCTGAGACAGGAGGGGTGTGTGCCTATCACTCCCAGCAGTTCCCTGAGACAGGAGGGGTGTGTGCCTATCACTCCCAGCAGTGCCCTGAGTCAGGAGGGGTGGGTGTGGAGTCCTCCCAGCAGTGCCCTGAGACAGGAGGGGTGTGTGCCTATCACTCCCAGCAGTGCCCTGAGACAGGAGGGGTGGGTGCCTATCACTCCCAGCAGTGCCCTGAGACAGGAGGGGTGGGTGCCTATCACTCCCAGCAGTGCCCAGAGACAGGAGGGGTGTGTGCCTATCACTCCCAGCAGTGCCCTGAGACAGGAGGGGTGTGTGCCTATCACTCCCAGCAGTGCCCTGAGACAGGAGGGGTGGGTGTGGAGTCCTCCCAGCAGTGCCCTGAGACAGGAGGGGTGTGTGCCTATCACTCCCAGCAGTGCCCTGAGACAGGAGGGGTGGGTGCCTATCACTCCCAGCAGTGCCCTGAGACAGGAGGGGTGTGTGCCTATCACTCCCAGCAGTGCCCTGAGACAGGAGGGGTGGGTGTGGAGTCCTCCCAGCAGTGCCCTGAGACAGGAGGGGTGTGTGCCTATCACTCCCAGCAGTGCCCTGAGACAGGAGGGGTGGGTGCCTATCACTCCCAGCAGTGCCCTGAGACAGGAGGGGTGGGTGTGATGCACAGTGTGAGCCTTGATCACTGATTGTGACATTGCCATCATTCCACCTGTGTACCCACTATGGCACGTACAGCTTTTTCCCTCACCAGGGGATGATGTCCCTATGACAAAGGTGCAATGCGTTGGCTGCATGACATGCCTTGTTGTAACCAGCTAATTTGTTCTCATATGTCTCTCTGTGACATGTGGCTGGTGTATTGATGTGGTGTCACTTGTTCTTCCTCACAGGTAGGCGCCACTGCCAAGGAGCAGATCTGGCTGACCGCCGTCAGTGCCGTGAGGGGTGTGGATGGTCGGAGGCGGAGCCTGCCCCAGGTGAGGAAACGCTGGCAGGATATCCGGTGCTGGACGCGGAGGATTGCACGGCTCCTGCTGGGGGACTCACCTGAGAGCCACAAGAACCGCGGCCGCCGCCGTCTGAGCCACCTCCACAGGCGTGTGCTGCCGGTGGTCTTTCCAGACCTGGAGAGGCGCTTACAGGCGATGCAGCAGCCGGAAGGGGGTAGGTACATGTGCGTTTGTTGTGTGTCACCGGCATTTGTAAGGGCACGGTAGCATTAATTCACTGGCAGGGTTTAAAGGTGCTGTGCAGATCCTGTTTGCCCCAGTATAGCGCTGCGCCCCTGCCACCCTTCTCCTCCTTGCAATGTGTTCCCTGGTCTGTGTGTGGTCACTCCTTCACAAGGTAATGTAGGCTGGTGCTTTGTCCACGAGAACAATGCCTGTAGCATCATGTGTGGGGGTGGTGTGTAACAGCTTTTTGGACCTTGGCTGTGCCCTGTCAAGTTCACTGCATGTGGGTTCCATGTCAGTTGGCACTGATGCTGACTCCAGACATGGGAGTTGGTCTCTCATGTGTCATGCCTTACAGCGCGCATGTCCTATGTAGTGGCCTGTGACATGATGTGCATGAGTGTGCGATACGCATAGTGCAGGGATGGTGGCGTGTGTTGCAGTCATTACCATTCAGTAGCATGTAGTTGCGTGCCCACTACTGTCCCCTGGAGCACCTTTTCCTCAGTGGTGTGTGTCATCATAAACGTGGACACTCTCAGTGTCTACAGCGTAGGTTGTGCTCTGTGCCATTGTCCCCTGGCACCATGTATATAGACGTGCTATTTTGTACAGGTGTCCACTGTGCAGCCTGACCTGATTGTCCTTCTTCATACTCACAGTTGCCAGTGCCTGTGTGTCTTGTTATACTCATCTGAGGATGGGCACTGGTACCTCATTATTTGTGCAGGTGCACCTTGGCTGTTTGGCGTCCAATCTTGCATTTTGCCTGCCCCTGTGTTTATCACCCAGACTATGAGATGTTGGTGCCACCTGTGTCTCAACAATTTGCCTCGTGTAGGGGTTGGTTGGGGCGGGCAATGCCTATATGTAAAATCCTGATTTCTACTTGCTGGGTCTGGGCAGTGTGTGATGTTTGTCTGGACACACACGCAAGGTGCAGTGACCGAGTCATGTTGGGCATGTTTCCAGCATTACCTATGCAGCATGTGTCTCAAGTTCGTGGATATGGTCCCTGGTCATCGGTATTTTCACCGACGCTGTGTGGTGCAGATGCAGTGCTGGATTGTCCCCAGGGCCTGGGTGCTATGTCAGACTACGTTTCCTGTCTTGAGCTATTGTCTCATGCTCTCCATGGTGTTTCAGTGGCATGGTGGCTCAACCAACTGTGTGTTTCATGCCCTACATCGGTACCTTGTTTAGTAGATGTTAGGGATCTTCCTTTTCAGGCTATGCAATGTTACCTATGTAGATTGGACTCATGTGACTGATGTGTACAGCTGTCTGATTAATTTCTGTCTCTCCACCCTGCCCACAGCATCGTCGGAGGACACAGAGGGAGACATGGACACAGGCAAGGCGGAGGGACCGAGCACCAGTGCCAGCCGTGACATCGGGGCTGGCACATCGAGTGGGACAGAGGTGGAGGATAGTGCGGCCGAGGACCTGTCGACTGGCACGTCAGAATACGAAGCTGACAGGTCCGAGGAGGATGTCTCCGAGTGGGCGGTGGCTGCACCAGCAGCTGACAGCGGAACAACACCTCGCACCGCCCCCTCAGTTCCCATCAGCCGCCTCCCACTTGCTCGTGTCCCTTCCCAGCGTGCCCGGTCACAGCATGTCTCCTTCCTGCCAGGCACCGCACCCCCTGCCCCTGTCTCCACTGCTGCCGCCAATGCAGAGTCTGTGGACATCCAGCGGCAACTGCAGGTTGGTCAGGCTGCGATCCTTAATGTCCTCCATGCCCACGGCAAAACCCTCACCAACATCGAGGCATTCTTGGAGGGCATTCATTCATCGCAGGCTGACCAACGCAACTTGCTGAGGTCCATAGACTCCACACTGACTGCAGCAGTGGGTCTCCTGCAGCGCGACCTCCCCCCACCTACCCCTGCCCCATCCACACTTCCCACTCCCATGCCTGTCCCACGTACACCCAGACGTCGGCATGCACCCACATCAACAGACACAGGCACCACACCAGCAGGGAAGGTCCACCGCACTCCTCCTGACACGCACACACAGGGTGAGGTAGGCACACCCACTGGGTCGGGGGGAAAACGTGTGACACGCAGCCATAGTGGGAGTCCGCATTCCACCCAGTCCACTCCCTCCAAATCCCCTCCCCTCAGCTCTCCTGGCCACATCTCCCCCAAGGACTCCTTCATGGCCACTCTGTCCCTGAGCCCCACAGTTACACCACCACGCAAGCGGTCAAGGAAGTCCTCGGTCAGGGTGGTTGAGTCTCCCCCCCTGTCTCCACCCTCCCCCAGTGGCGCTGCGACCCATCCCTCTGACCCCCCCCCCCTCCTTGGGGCCTGAGGTCCCTTCGGGTGCAGGGGACTCCCTGGAGGACCTTGCAAAGGTGTGTAGTGCCATCCTGGCCTCCGCCTTTGGCACTGACCCACCCCCTGTGGTGGAGTCCTCCATCCCTGCACCCACAACGCCGCCCCTTTGCCCTGATGTCCCTGCGGTGCCTGGTGCTTCCCCCCCCCTGATGCCCTCACCAGTGTGGAAGACGATGCCATTTGACTGTGCAGGCAAGGTAGGGGACACGCATCCCACTGTGTCCCCCATCCAGCTGGGAATCATTGACTGCCCTATGGGCTTTGTGAATATTGAACTGCCTGCGATCCACGGACATTGTGCTCATGCTGAATAAAGCTTAATTTTGTTTTCATTATCACACTACTGCTATGCTGGTATTGGTGTTGGTGGGGCTGCTACATGGTTTTGGGTGGTGTTTAAGGGTTTGGGTGTGTGGGATATGTAGTAGTGTGCTGCTCATTGGGGGGACCCTGGGATCTGTGTGCCATCACAAGGTGTTGGCTAACTTTCTTTGTTCATGTAAACAGTTACTGCATGGTGCACTTGTCCCAGGGTGTATTCCTTCCGCTGTGTACCCAGCTTTCTTCCCTGCAGGATGTTCCCAATGTTTAGCGCAGAGCTGTGTCTACATGAGCTGTGTGTGTGACGGAGCCCTTCTACTTTGGCCATGCATGCAGGGCCATGTCTCCACCTGCAACAATCGTGGCATCCTTGGTGATCACTGTACTTGTGTGTGGAGTCTGTTGACATGAGTTCATGGGGACATGTTCCCTTGTAGGCAGTATGCATGTGGATAATTCTGGCCTCACACACATGTGTTACACCCCTCCTGTCTCAGGGCACTGCTGGGAGGACTCCACACCCACCCCTCCTGGCTCAGGGCACTGCTGGGAGTGATAGGCACACACCCCTCCTGTCTCAGGGCACTGCTGTTAGTGATAGACACCCACCCCTCCTGTCTCAGAGCACTGCTGGGAGGACTCCACACCCACCCCTCCTGTCTCAGGGCACTGCTGGGAGTGATAGGCACACACCCCTCCTGTCTCAGGGCACTGCTGGGAGGACTCCACACCCACCCCTCCTGTCTCAGGGCACTGCTGGGAGGACTCCACACCCACCCCTCCTGTCTCAGGGCACTGCTGGGAGTGATAGGCACACACCCCTCCTGTCTCAGGGCACTGCTGGGAGTGATAGGCACACACCCCTCCTGTCTCAGGGCACTGCTGGGAGGACTCCACACCCACCCCTCCTGTCTCAGGGCACTGCTGGGAGTGATAGGCACACACCCCTCCTGTCTCAGGGCACTGCTGGGAGGACTCCACACCCACCCCTCCTGGCTCAGGGCACTGCTGGGAGGACTCCACACCCACCCCTCCTGGCTCAGGGCACTGCTGGGAGTGATAGGCACACACCCCTCCTGTCTCAGGGCACTGCTGGGAGGACTCCACACCCACCCCTCCTGTCTCTGGGCACTGCTGGGAGGACTCCACACCCACCCCTCCTGGCTCAGGGCACTGCTGGGAGTGATAGGCACCCACCCCTCCTGTCTCAGGGCACTGCTGGGAGTGATAGGCACACACCCCTCCTGTCTCAGGGCACTGCTGGGAGGACTCCACACCCACCCCTCCTGTCTCAGGGCACTGCTGGGAGGACTCCACACCCACCCCTCCTGTCTCAGGGCACTGCTGGGAGGACTCCACACCCACCCCTCCTGTCTCAGGGCACTGCTGGGAGTGATAGGCACACACCCCTCCTGTCTCAGGGCACTGCTGGGAGGACTCCACACCCACCCCTCCTGGCTCAGGGCACTGCTGGGTGGACTCTGCACACACACCTCCTATTTCAGGATATGTACGCTTGGAACATACACGGTGGGGGTACGCTCCATGCATTGGAGGTGAGGGTTCGAGTCGTACTTACACTGTTGGGGTGTGGGGTACGCTCCTTGCATACGCGGGTGAGGGTACGGGTCGTACTTACACTGTTGGGGTGTGGGGTACGCTCCTTGCATACGCGGGTGAGGGTACAGGTCGTACTTACACTGTTGGGGTGTGGGGTATGCTCCTTGCATACGCGGGTGAGGGTACGGATCGTACTTACACTGTTGGCATGGGGGGTACGCTCCATGCATACGCGGGTGGGGGTTCGAGTCGTACTTACACTGTTGGGGTGTGGGGTACGCTCCTTGCATACGCGGGTGAGGGTACGGGTCGTACTTACACTGTTGGGGTGTGGGGTACGCTCCTTGCATACGCGGGTGAGGGTACGGGTCGTACTTACACTGTTGGGTTGTGGGGTACGCTCCTTGCATACGCGGGTGAGGGTACGGATCGTACTTACACTGTTGGCATGGGGGGTACGCTCCATGCATACGCGGGTGGGGGTTCGAGTCGTACTTACACTGTTGGGGTGTGGGGTACGCTCCTTGCATACGCGGGTGAGGGTACGGGTCGTACTTACACTGTTGGGGTGGGGGGTACGCTCCTTGCATACGCGGGTGGGGGTACGGGTCGTACTTACACTGTTAGGGTGTGGGGTACGCTCCTTGCATACGCGGGTGAGGGTACGGGTCGTACTTACACTGTTGGGGTGTGGGGTACGCTCCTTGCATACGCGGGTGAGGGTACGGATCGTACTTACACTGTTGGGGTGGGGGTACGCTCCATGCATACGCGAGTGGGGGTACGGGTCGTACTTACACTGTTGGCATGGGGGGTACGCTCCATGCATACGCGGGTGGGGGTACGGGTCATACTTACACTGTTGGGGTGTGGGGTACGCTCCTTGCATACGCGGGTGAGGGTACGGATCGTACTTGCACTGTTGGGGTGGGGGTACGCTCCATGCATACGCGGGTGGGGGTACGGGTCGTACTTACACTGTTGGCATGGGGGGTACGCTCCATGCATATGCGGGTGGGGGTACGGGTCGTACTTACACTGTTGGGGTGGGGGGTACGCTCCTTGCATACGCGGGTGAGGGTACGGGTCGTACTTACACTGTTGGGGTGGGGGTACGCTCCATGCATACGCGGGTGGGGGTACGGGTCGTACTTACACTGTTGGCATGGGGGGTACGCTCCATGCATACGCGGGTGGGGGTACGGGTCGTACTTACACTGTTGGGGTGGGGGGTACGCTCCTTGCATACGCGGGTGAGGGTATGGGTCGTACTTACACTGTTGGGGTGGGGGGTACGCTCCTTGCATACGCGGGTGGGGGTACGGGTCGTACTTACACTGTTGGGGTGGGGGGTACGCTCCTTGCATACGCGGGTGAGGGTACGGGTCGTACTTACACTGTTGGGGTGGGGGTACGCTCCATGCATACGCGGGTGGGGGTACGGGTCGTACTTTCACTGTTGGGGTGGGGGGTACGCTCCTTGCATACGGGGTGGGGGTAGGGTCCGTACATATCCGTCCCCACGCTATGTGATGCTTGTGCGGCCCGTACCCAGGCCTTTGCCACGTGGGTACGATCCGTTCCGCCATTGTTGGGGTGACGTGTGTGTGGGCGTGGTACGACTCGTACCCACGCTCTTCAGGCGTGGGTATCGGACGTACCTGTCTGGTTGTGTTGCCGGTTCGCGTGGTGACGGACTTCCATTGTGGCGGTTGCTGGCTTATCAGGACACGCCCCCACCCCCTCGTGGTGACCAGGGCATGGGAGTCAGGTATGTCCAGGCCATGTGTGGTGTGTGACTTATGTGGTTGTTTTGTGGCCTGCCCTGGTCCTGCAACCCCCACCCCACCCCACTTTCCCCCCTCCCTTAGTTATTCTGACCTTCTGCGGCGTCTGTGTCGTAACCTGTAGTGGAGGTGGACTGCTATGAGGGCAGGGATGACTCGTAGGTTCGGGTCCATGTCTGTCCGTCGCGTACTGGTACTCCTTGATCGCGTCGTCCTGTCGCGTACGGGTCCTCCTTGATCGCGTCGTCCTGTCGCGTACGGGTCCTCCTTGGTCGCGTCGTCCTGTGTGTCCGTCGCGTACTGGTCCTCCTTGTTCGCGTCGTCCTGTCTGTCCGTGGCGTACTGGTGGTCCTTGTTCGCGTCGTCCTGATTTCCCGGCAGTTTTTGGGTGCCGGAAAATATTCACCGTGCGGGATGACGTCGGTGCGAATCGTAATTCCTGGGTCGTGAATGGCTGGCTGCGAGCGTCCCGACGTCAGGTCGGCGCTTTCCCGGATGGCATTGGTAGGGTTTTTTTGTTCGGTCGGGCTTTTTTACGAATCGTACGGTGATGGTGTACCCGTGCGAATCGTAATTCCTTGTTTGTAAAAATTGACGACCGGGTACGCGTCGGACGGAGATTATGCTCCGTCCGACGGTTCGTACCCGGTTTTTACCGGATCGTGATCGGCACCATAGTGTGTAAAATTATTCAAAATTGTCAGGTTACTTACAATATTTCTTACAAGATTCAAAATGTTATACTTGCATCATGGCACACGTATTTAGGCAATTTAAATCCAAGCAAAGGTGTGCGGATCACCGCGCATAACCAATGGTCAACATTTAAGTTATAAATTCTGTGTGCGCTTCACCGTGCTTGCACCCTAGACAAATGAAGTTGTTAATTGGTGTGCACGTCACCGCGCATGATCAAAAGGATCAGTGAACTTGTTTTGCCAGTGTGCGCATTACAGCATATGTAAACAAAATGGTGTGCGCATCACCGCGCATGTGCACAATGGAATTAAAAATGCGTCCCGGAAGAAGTAGCTGAATGCTATTGATGCGTAGCACTTCCTGTAGCAGAATTCTCCGAGGATGCGGAAACGATGAAGAAATCAAATGAGCTTGTCGCGTTGCACTTCCACAGGCAACGCCACGTCACAGAGGCACATTAGAGGAAATCCCATGAAGAATTGCTCTGAACGTTCAAACGTAACAGGAGGGCATGAGAACAGTCACGCGCAGCAGAGTTGCAGAGAGTTGTCCACGAGAGGCCATATCATTTGAAACATGCAGATGGCAGTCAATTTAACATGACTCCAATCTCCTTAACCACGCATAAGTTATAAATATGAAAGAGATACAGTACATCTAAGATTGACTTACAGTTTACATGAGAAGGTAATTCTTGAAAAATAAACGCTTCTTCAATGTTCGTTTACGGTTTACTCTTGTATCCGTGGGTTCAATAGGGAAATGGTGGCCCATAAATACCTGTCCCCAGCAGGTTGTTGTCCATCGTCGCCAATGTTAAAATGAGAATGCTTCTTCACACAGGAGTTAATTCAAAGTAGTCAAGCCAAGAGTAAAATACCACCAGTCCAAACACAGGTCAGGCTTCAACTGACTCTCAACACTCTATATTCTAAGTGGAATACTGGAGTTGCTAGGTAACATGACAAGAGTTAGAATAAAGTGATAATGTTGAACCACAACAGAAGGCCGTCGCAGACTGGATGAAGACTAGCCGGCTGAAACTGAACTCGGACAAGACGGAGGTCCTCATCCTCGGCTCCACCCCCTCCGCATGGGATGACTCCTGGTGGCCGGCCATGCTGGGAGCTGCCCCGACACCCACCAACCACGCACACAACCTGGGGTTCATTCTGGACTCAACGCTCTCTATGACCCAGCAAGTCAGCGCTGTTTCCTCATCCTGCTTCAACACCCTCCGCATGCTATGCAAGATCTACAGATGGATCCCCACCCAAGCACTCGTCAGCAGCAGGCTGGACTACGGCAACGCCCTCTACGCAGGAACCACGACTACACTCCAGAAGAGACTCCGACACATGCAAAACGCCTCCGCACGCCTCATCCTCTGACTCCCTCACCACAGCCACATCACCACCCACCTGAGAGATCTGCACTGGCTCCCAGTCAACAAGAGGATCACATTCAAGCTCCTCAACCATGCTCACAAAGCACTCCACAACGCTGGACCAGCATACCTCAACGAACGACTGTCCTTCTACACCCCGAACCGCCAGCTTCGCTCCGCCAACCTCACCCTCGCCACCGTCCCACGCATCTGCCGAACGACCACGGTGGCAGATCATTCTCCCACCTCGCCGCCAAGACATGGAACACCCTCCCCGCCCACCTGCATCAGACCCAGGACCTGCTGACCTTCAGGAGACTTCTCAAGACCTGGCTGTTCGACCAGTAGCTGCTTCCCCCCTCCCCCTTAGCACCTTGAGACCCTCACGGGTGAGTAGCGTGCTCTACAAATGATTGATTGATTGATTGTCTCCTTCTCTCTCTCTTTCTCCCTCTGTTTCTCCCTCTCTCGCTCCTCCCCTCTGTCTCTCTCCCTCTCTTATCCTCCTTTGTTCCCTCTCTCCTCCCTCCTTTCCTCCCTCCCTCTATCTCCTTTCCTCCCTCCCTCTCTCTCCCTCTCTTGCCCCCTCCCTCCCTCTCTCTATCTCTCTCCCTCACTTCCATTCTCCTCAGTGGGCTGCATGCAGCCAGGATAAGGACAAGAGGATGAAAGTTAAGAAACACCAAAGCACCAAGCATGGCTGGAAGGCATGGCAGCCACCACCAACACACAGAATGAGGAGATTAACAAACAGAATTCCTTCTCCTCTGAAGGAGAGTCAGCACCTCTTTGGGCATGCACAAGATTGTCATCCAAGCATCTCAAGGGGTTGGACACTATGGTGGGAGAGGTGTGATCCAGGACAACCTTCATATGCCAAGGCAGTGAGGACAGTGGTTTTCCTGGTCAGGAAAAAATCAGATAGTGTGCGGGGATAAAGAGACCCCAATACCACCGCCTGAGCCCACCCATCTCATTCTTCCTCCTCCCATGAACAGTGCCAATCCATCATCAGACCCACGCTGGAGGGTTTATTTTACGCCAAGCAACCCTGAACAGTCATGTGTTCCTCTCATCCCATCCTAAATCATCATCTCCCGGGACGCAGTCCAACAACTGTTGCCGCAGGACTTTGCGGCATTGCAGGATGTGCAGACCTACCACCACTTGGAGCTGACCTCCCTCCTCTGCTCGTCGCCTGCCACCATGCCATCTTCTAGACCCCATTACATGCCTACTTGTTGGTATTGAAGTCCCAATCATTCTACCACCCATTTCCCTGCACTAATATGTGATTCCCCTCAGGAGGTGCTCCCCCCCAGGATGCTTACATACCACTGCTCAAGGAGCTAGTGTTGCACGTCCTCCCAACTCATGAGTAGAATGGCTAGTATCTTCTTTCCCCCCAACCAAGGACAGTCAACACAGCCCCATGTCGAGGTTGGTGGAGTGACTTTGTTTAAATTTGGATTTACATTTGTGGTCAATGTTAGATTATGACTTTTGATTTCAGTTTTGGACATATTCGCTGGAACTTTGGTTTGCACTCTACTTTTATTTGGATGATTCTTTTTAAATGTAGTCCCCCTCCCAGTCAACGTTGATGATACCTCCCCGGACTCATTTAGCATATTTTCCTTCCTATTTTTGTACAGATCTAAGGCCCCTATCAATTCTTCAATGCACCAGCTACTTCTTACTCCTTCCACTTTATTTTAGATAAATAGCTCTGTATTGTGAAGTTCGTATGACTCGGTATTTTTATAGTGTCTGGGCTGGTCATACATTTTACACACATCACCATAAATAATGCATATAATACCATATAGTCATACCAATGAACAACCTAGGACGGTTGGCAGATATATTTGTGTACACATTTTGATGGTGACAGGTATGTGTTTATTTATATATTTTGGAAAATGTGCACAATCAAGATGGTATATGTGTGTATGTGTGTTTATGTGTGTGAAAGAGAGTATAGTGCTTGTGAGTGTTTGATAGTTCTTGTGAGTGTTCGTTGACGTGTTCAAGGTTGTCTGGGTTGGCATCTATGTACAGATGGTGTCGTTCACTTCACTGGCTGAGGAATATTGGCCTTGGCTTGGATCAGCATCTATTATGCATTGGGAGGAGAGGATGGGTGAAGTTGGGGGTCCTATATGTAGCTGATGTCAAACAGACGCATCAGGGGCAAGGTTTGGTCCAGCAGGAGTGGCCAGTGACCTATTGGGAAATGTATGTCCCACCTGGTGTTTTCCGCCCACACTATTTGGAGATGTTGACTGTGCAACTCCAATGTGTTTAATGGCAGCTGATTGTGGGATTCTTCAGCAGGGTGTGGTGGTGTTGGTGGTTGTTCAGGGTCCCATGTAGGAGGTGATGGAGCACATGAATCCATCCATGTTGGTCGGAAATATGTGGCACAGTTTTACTTGGCAAAGACACCCAAGAAAACTTCTATTCCCCAAAGCAGCTTATCAGACGTGGGCTGCCGTCGCAATTGGCCATGTGTTGGGGTGGGAGACAGAGGGCTGACTTCGGTGGGTGAAACATGTAAATGGAGGATGAGAGAGGCAATTAGCACAGAGGACAGCGGAACTGCACTTCAATAGGATTGAGTCATTGGGAATTCATTGGTGTGTGGCTAGTTGAGTCCTGCATAAATGGGACAATCACCTGTGGCTTTAGTCAATGCACCAGGGGACTTGTAATCTAGCAGCTAATCCAAAGAGCAAGATTGGTGACCAGCAATAATGTGGAGGTATGTAGATCATACGTTGGGCCAGCAATCTCCATTTCCTCTGAGTTTATGTGGAGAGCTAAAATGGCTATATGCATGGGCAGAACATTTGCCCCTTGGATTGCAGTATGAACTTCTTTTGTGAATGGAGCATCATGCACATCACTTTCATGACGTTTCTCCCTCAGGTGTTGTAAATTGAAGAAATACTCTTCTTGGTAAAAAGACTTGTGGTAGGGTGCAGATGTCCACAAAGTCATACAGATAAATACATTACAGGATGCAAGTTGGATAGTGGTCATGGGACAGTGACACATACAATTTCCTGGCAAAATTCTAGCTCTCTGATTCATGGTGCTTGCACTGGGCACACATATTACAGGTGATCTGAGTGCAAACAGAGCCATGATGTCAGCTGATCTCCCAAGATGCTGGCACTGGTTTGGTGAGACAGGGACATGGAAGAAGCAGTGGTTGAAAAAAGTTACGTAGATCAAAAGGCATCAATATAGCTTCTACATCTGTCAATTCTGAGATTGACGTGAGGACATGGATCCTAGTAAACGGATGAAGTTATAATTGTTTCTCAAAAATATCAGAGACTGACATTGTTTCATGTAGGTTTGGGAAACCACATAACTATTTTTTGCAAAACAGCAAAGTGAGAAATGCATTGGATAAGCTGCAACCAATGCAAGAACCTGCAATACTAAAAGTCAGGTGGTGAGGCCTGGGACCCCCATATCCCCTGCAGAGTGTCCTGAAGTAAATAGGATTGGATAGGATAGGATATAAGTTTATAAAGCGCTCGAAAGTTGTGGCATCTTGGCGCTGGTGAATGTGGAAGTGGTGCAATCTACATTACAAGAGCTATATTGAAGCAAACAGCCAGGTCTTCAGATCTTTCCTAAAAGATTGTCGGTTTGGCTGAAATCTCATGGCTGTTGGCAAATTATTTCACAACTTTGCTGCACAGTTTGAGAAGGTTCTTCCACCCCATCTTACTCTCCTAATCCTGTTTATGCACCTATGGAGGCTTGGGGCTCATGGTGATCGCATTTCGGGGTCTCATCCCTCGGTATCAAGATTAGGTGGCAGTAATTGTCTGGAACCCAAAGAGATGTGGCTGCACTTCTCTGGCCACATTTACAGGAACCCAGAGCTCCTAAGATTGCATTTCATACTAGTGTCTCCCCCCCCCCCCCACACACTGTGATGTGCCAAAGGGGCGAGAAGGAGGATGCTCTTTGAGTGCTTTTAATGTATATCATGGGAGACAAGGCCCATATATATAAAGGAGATATAAAAGCGAATTGTTTTGGGATGGATATCACAAAAATATGTATGAATTCATTTTTCACATTAATTTGTAATCTGGAAATTAAACAAACTCCATAACTCATCTAATTAAATGTTGATTAATTAATAAAATAGTTCAAATATATCCATTTAATTTATAAATATGAATTTTTAAACTATAAATAAAAAACTCACCTTCACCCTAAAAAGTTTTTTATTTAATATTTAGTAAACTTCGTTAAAAGTTAATTTAATTCATTTAAGAATGTTTAATGTATTTCTTTAAAAGTTTAATAGTTGAATGTATTTTTTAAATTAGGTTTATTATTAAATTAAAAATACAATATTTACATATAATGTTTTCAACACTTAAAAATATATTTAGAATTGTGAATGATGAACTCATTTAATAATTTAACATTAATTTCTATTGGGTGTTATTTCAGTTTCCTGCCTCTTTGGTTTTCTATGGACGTATGTTGCAGTACCAGTGGTCAACTGTGGATGGCGATTGACTTACTCCAGGGCTGGGCTCGAGTACATGTGAACCTCTTTTGACACTTTTAGGAAAGATGAACTTTACAAGAGTATTTTGCATATTGCAAATGTCATGCTCAGTTGTAAATATGTGTTTTGTATTATCTTGGCCCTCTTAAAATCCCTAAACCCTCTCACTATTTATTAGTAATTATTGCCCATTTGCCGACCACTCCCATGGTCGCTCCCACATTTAATGCCAAAACATATACCAAAGTGCAGCACCATGGCAGAGCTCTCCATACAGAAACGATAGGAGAGGAAGAAGTCTCAGGTGTGTTCATAGCATTTTGTAGTACGTGAGTAGTTCTACTGTAGACAGAGCTTAATTTGAGCTGGTGTTTTCCAGTGCTAAACACCGGCACTCAATCATGAACACTAGCGTTTTTCATGAGCACCAGTTAAGGACAAAATCATTTATGGTAGGCACGGGGGGATTACGTGATTTGCCTAGAATCACAGGATGTAGTGCGATGCTGAGATTTGAACCAGGTTCCCCAGCTCCAAAGTCACCAGCTCGGATTATTACACCACATCTGCTCCCCACTTTCATGGTTAGTGGTGGTTCTCTTTTAGGGTGCACTAACAGGAGAAATGGGCAGCACTAACAGGAGAAATGGGCTGGCGCACTAACCTGAGAGCCCCGGCACTTTGTTTTTTTTACAAATGAACCCCTGACTGTAGAGGTAGTTTACTTACCACAAAAGGCAGTTTGTTAATTGGGCCATACTATTTCTGTCTACGCTAGTCATATCTGAAAGCTTGATAAATTAAATTATTTTCAAAAACATGCACAGTGCTTGTAATCCACAATGCTGCTTTTTTAGGTCTCGCCTAGCAGTGCAGCACATGCGCTGCTCGCTTTGCGAGGCATGCAGTATACACTATAGGTGAGGGAAGCCCTGCCCCCTCTCCTGCCCACTTTTTCATTGGCTTGTGGCATTGGCCTTTCTAAATGCTGCCTTCTGATTGGTTTGTAGGCTGCTAGTCCCTCCTTAAGACAGCCATGTCTCCTTCCATGGCTATTGGCCCCTTTACTGCATATTTCCTGCACTACATTGTGTCCGAACCACCCCTCCCGCTGTCCGTGCCTTCTCTCCCGCCCCACCCACTCCCGCTGAGCAAGACCAGTGATTTCCTTCCGCTTTCTAAGCATTTATCTATTCATCCATGTATTCACTCTTCCACCTAGATATACTTTATCCCCTCCGTCTTTTCAAGCATCCACCCATCCATCCTTCCATTCATCCATCTTTTCACCCAACCATCTATCCACCATTCATTCCTAATCTGTCTTCCAACAATTTCAAATCCAGAAGCGTAAACTACACCCCCGTTCTACTGAGGTCAGTATATTGGGTACGAGTAACAACTTATTATTTACAGTGGCCCAAGGAACCAAAATTGTCATAAAAAGCGCTATATAATAACAAATTATTAAACCGTGGATTAGCGATTACATTTTGAATGTCTCAGCCCTTCTAGTGCATCTGGTCTGTAATTTATTTAATTTGGCAGTATCAGAACTTTTAAGCAGAGGTGGTGTACTTTTACTAGTGCAATACTGATAGCTGATTGAAGTATCAGCAAAGATGCTCATATTTGAATGGGCGTGGAATGTTTATTCCTTGTAAACTGTTGATGTGTTATGGTGCTGTGTTCACAAGAGAGCTGACTGCAAGCTTCTCTCATGACAGATCAGTTGCAGCTCAGGTTGCAGCCATGCAAGCTTCTCCGACATATACAAAGCTGCCTGAGCCCACTGTGTTGTAACGAAGCATGCTACTCAATGTATTTTACCTGCTTTGTATATGTCGGAGAAGATTGCACGGCTGCTAAGTAACCTGCAACTCATCCCTCACGAGAGAAGCATGCTGTATACATGTTGAAGAACAGTATATGTTTCAGCACCCAGGCTAAGGTGCTGCATAGCTAAATACATATAAGGTCCCAAAGGCGAGACCGTTTGCATTGCAAATGCTTGTTTTATCAGTTTAGAAAAAAAAGTTGCTCATAAAGAATTCCAAAATACTTCTTTCTCTGGCAAGAAAGTCAGCAAGTCATTGTGCATCCCCCACTAAAGCCACCACTTTTTAAAAAAATGTGCGTTAAGCATGTTACTTTTTATTGCACAGTCTATTATGCTGATTTTTAACTATATAGCAATAATATGAGGCCAGAAATACGAATATTCCATTTTGCGAATCGCAAATTGCGATGTTTTGCGACTTGCAAAATGGAATGTACAACAGTGTCTCAGACTTTTTTGTAATTCCTAATGGGGTCTCGAATGACTTGCCTCTTCAATATTCAGGTCACAAAATTTGCGACCCATCGGGAATGACAAGCACTCGCAGAGAGTCAGCAGACCATCATTTCTGCGACTGCTTTTTCAATAAAGGTAGTTTTTATTTAAAATGCTGCCCATTTTCCTTAAAAGAAAACAGGATGCATTTAAAAAAGAAAAATGAATCATTTCTGTTTCATTTTTTAAGAGAAGGCAGTGATCCGTGGGACCACTGCCTGCTCTTAAAAAATATTTTCGCATCCATTCGCAAAGGGGAAGGGAATCCTTGGGGACCCCTTCCCATTTGCGAGTGACTTTCTATCTACTTGAAGTAGGTGGTAAACTGCGAGTGTTTTGCAATCGCAAATATGTTTTCAAAACAATGGTACATACCATTCCAACTCCCTATTAGGAAGGGACACCCTTTGCACGCCCCTTCCAAATAGCGACTCCCAAACACTATTTTGCAAGTCACCGACTCGCAAAATAGCCTTTGTACATACCACCACCCATTTCTGCGGTCTCAAACCGGCTGATTTCCCGTTTGCGACAGCAAAAAACAGTTGTACATCTGGTCCCTAGTCTCTTAACGCTTACATATCCATTTAAGCCCCCAATAGGACCACGTGTTGAAAACTCTTGAGCCTTCCTTAATGCGGAATACATTTCATGCACTTTCTACATTTTCTTCGTAATTTGTGAATGTTGGGGCATGATTGAATTAATATATATTAAGTAAAATGATAAAAGTTCAAGCTGACGCTATAGCGGTACTTGAAATGAGGTGACCCTGGGTATCCAAAGTATGTCTGGAGCGTCCAGTGTATATCTTTGGGACCAATATATACCTAATTTTTTGTGTCTGAATTGCATGAGTATATTATAATTTAGAATAGGGACAAATAGATTTCCCTATTCTGAGATTCCTCTTGGAACCATTTAATGTAACTCCCCTCCCTAAAAGAGACCTTGCTATGCGGCGTAGAAATGAAGAAAAAAACAGTTACCCCGGTCCCAATCGCATCTACACCAGCTCGCTCCTCCATCCCCAGCTGCTGCCTCTAAGTGGCCCCTAACTGAATCCCTGTCACTGTCTGTGGGTCCTTAGTATCTCCATTTGCTATGTTGAAATATGGACTTCGTTTCCCAGATGTGGTGCCCTACCTTTACATGCACATCTGCACAATAGGCTTGCATTCATTTAGTCCTGCCTGCTTGCAACATTGAGAACATGCCCTCCAGCATCTTTTGTTTTCTTGCTGTAACGGGAAGACGGAAAGGAGAATTAGCCAGTCTGAAAATTCCCCACATCAGCACCACAATACCTTCTGCTCTAGGCCAGGGATATGCAGGATCAGAGGTGGCTGGTAGGGAACAGTGGCGGCGGGCAGGGTTTGAAATTTGTTTTAAAAAGAAGAAGGCTTACCTGCCAGTCGTCAGCTGAAACCTCTCCTTGAATCTCCCTGTTTTTCTGGCTCCCTGCAGCACCCAGGCTCCCAGACTCCCTTAGCCTATCACATTGCTGTTGTTATCAGCATGACAGCAGTGTTGAAATTGGTCTGAGCATCCTGGTTCGGTGTTCAGATGGGGAGAGAGAGCCTGTGCATGTTCTCCACCCAGGCTTTGCAATACAGCCGAGTGGAGAACATGCTAAGTGCACATGACGGTTTGGCCGGCCCAAGAATGCTGGACAAACAGTCATGCGCATTTATAGTGCACCAACCACTCCTTCTCCCTCTAATGTCACGTGAGCCCCGCCATGCCGTAACCTGGCTGCAAGCTCAGCTCCTTACTAAAAATAAAATGATAATAACGCTATGTTATCATCATTTTATTTTTCCTTTGCATTGTTCAGAGAGCAGTGGAGCAGAGCTCCTCCGCCTTAGTGGAGGAGCCGCCGCTGTTCAATATTTAGCACAATGTGATTCAAGGCTTTATGCCTTTTGGCTTTTACCAGTGATTCATATGTAATACAATGTTTGCTGGAGTCCCACGCTATGCTTAGAAACCCAACGCTAGTGCTTGTAAATGTCGGCACAGCAGATATCAAGTCTTCCTAGTCTTCTGTCGACCTCCTGGCTCTTCCATGCTCTATCAGAGACTCCCTGCCCCTTTATCTCACTGGTGCAGGTTACCCGCTTTCTTCCTTTATAATAGGTTTCACATCTTTCTCTTCCTACTTCTTTCCCTTTTGTATGTTTTTCTCTCTTTCATGCTCGTAGTCAATGTCTGATGAGAAAAAAATTAGTGCTGGCCCCCGAAAGTGAGTGCCGGTGGGACCCACCTCCACCACCAGCTCAAATAAGCACTAACTTTCGCTCACTTTATATAACAGAAATACATCTCTGCAATGTACATTTGAATAATAATACCTTAATCCTGAAAGGAAACGTTATAGTGTGTGCTCATCCTTTTCTACAGTAAGCAAAAATTATATGTGGTTATAAATGACCTTTTCCCACGTATAGAAACATTGCTGGTTACATATATTTATCTGTTACATAGAGTTTTATACCTATGAAAGAAAAGAGGCTAGTCACACTTCTCATGTTCCTAAGCTGGACACCCACTGCTAACTAATGTAAAACAACTGTCAATTTCTAATTAATTTGATTGAACTGTATACAGAGTGCATTGGATCACAATCACATCCCGAGTGGGATCTTTTCCTGTTTGAGTGGTGGGTTTGCGCTGAGCCTGAAGACTCATCCACAAAGCACCATCTGACACCAACCGGCCGTAATGGACTGTGGCCTGTGCTTGCATTGCCTGCCTTTTCACCTGGAGCACAGACATGCACTCCAATGTTAAGTCACAGGTGTAGTGTCGTGTGATAATGTGCAGTATGACCCTTGTGGTTCTAGGCAGACACCGTACAAAGTTATGTAATCAGTTGGGATGTATGTGGGTGTGTCTGGGTGTGGTAAATAAAGTCTATGATGCAGCTTGTTGAGTTAACGGTGGCATGCAGAAGAATAAAGATGAGTGTTACAGAGCGTGTGTGGCATAGTCATTTGCATGATCCAGTGCTGAGGTGTATGCTACAACTGGCGACGATGATGGTATATGTGCCCCAAAGAAACAAGACTGGTCTCCCTGAGAGTTTGACGAGGTCCAGTAAACTGCTTGTGCGCCCCAGGAAGCAAGCTATGGTTGGCATATGCTGAGTCAAAGTGCCTCTCTAGTTCATACAAGGCCCTCTAAGGAGGTAAAGGCCCTGCAAAGGAGCACCATCACAAAGCCCACCAGAAACCTACTGGTAAGGCCGAAAGAAGAGATACTGCACCACAGCGTAATACACAGCCATTGTCCATAAAAAGCAGAAACACGAGAGGCAACGACAATCAGGTACGAAGAAGTGCTAAAGGCAGTGAAAGCCATGTGCTAAGAAAACTCTAAAGGCAGAGATGACCAGGCATAAGATATGCAAAATGCAACAGCAACTAGTTACGATGCACAAAGCTGAGAGCGGTGATGAACATCTGCAAGAGAAAAAAACGTTACTCACTGTCAAGAAAGAAGATGGCGCCGTACAATATTAGCCTTGCCGTGATGACCCAGATGTAAGCACATGGCTTACAGAAGGTACAGGTCTGAGTGAGCGCAACCGTCATCAGGACAACTTATAGTCTCAACGTCAGTAAGTGCCAACACAAGTTGTGATGCAGCTGTGTTCCTGAAACCACCATCGCCATTCAACATTGCCAAAAAGCAGAATATTGGCACCAGATGGATTGCATGGATCGAAATGATTGATGACTTCATAGATGCTCTAGAAGAAGTAGATGACAAAAAGATCATCAAATACTTAAAGAACCTTGCAGGTGATGGTGTGAAGGAAGTGATAAAAAAATCACAAGCTGATGAAATATCGTACCATCAAATCAAGGAAACATTGGAAGCCAAGTTCAATCCAGTGCGAGTGTCGACTATGAAAGGCACATTTTCAACCAGGCAAGATAGCAAGCTGGTGAAATGATGGATGAGTTTGCCAAAAGACTTGATAACCTCATCAAACATTGCAAGTTCAGTGAATCCAATGACGAAGAAGTCATGTCTCTTAGAGTCATCAATGGTTGCCTTTCCGATTTGTTCAGACGATGCATGCTAAGAGAGACACTCAGTCTAGAAAAGTTACTCACGGCTGCAAGAGCTGAGGAATGTGCAGACCGACAAGCTGCTGATATGGAAGCTGGAAAAACCCAGAATGAGTCAGCATTGATCATGAAAAGCAAGCAGAAAAACAAAGTGGAGGCCCCGAAGACGGTGTTTCCAAAGAAAAAGAAATTGTGTTTTGGATAAAGATTCTCGGGTCCACGCGAAGGTAAATGTCCCGCCATTGGACAGATATGCAAAGGCTTTGGGAGAAAAAACATTTTATAATGGTCAGCAGAGCAAAATAGAATCTAAGTGGATGACAATGGGAAGTGAAAATGGGCCCCAGAAAGTTCCAGAAGCATTCTAGCCACGACCACAAGGCCAAACGGCAACATTATTGAGGCAAGTAGAGGCTAAACAAAGACAGTGATGCATCGATTAATATCATGTCAGCAAAAAAATACAACAAACTGTCTCCAGTACCACGTCCTATGCCATTGTAAGCAAAGGTATACACGTGGGCTGCTCCTACGCCATTGCAAAGTCAAGGGTCAGTTGTATCGACCATGAGGCATACGAAAACGAAGTACAAGCACCAATTTATGTTCTCCAAGGTACTTTGTCAAGTGCATGTCTTCTCAATTTCAGCACTGCTGCTGATATGGGGCTGATATCCATCAATTACAACCTCAATGCACATTTTGAAATAGTAATTCAATTCCCGTTGTTATTTCATGAACTAGGAAAACTTAAGACAATGAAGGTGCAACTTCACATTGATGTGGACATTTGTCCTGTTGCTCAGCGACACAGTGGGAATGCTTTTCATTTACAGGAGGCCGTTGAGAAAGAACTGGACACATTATTAAAACATGACATCGTCAAGCGCTCTACTGGTCCAATGCCATGACTTTGACCCATAGTGGTAGTGGTAAAAAAGGACAGTGGAGGTGCAGTGCGCATTTGTGTTGATATGCGCCAGGCCAACAAAGCAATCGAGAGAGAGAGACATCCAGGTCCACACATAGTGGACATGATTACACAGCTGAATGTTGCCAAAGTCTTGTCCCGTCCCGATTTGAGCAAAGGATACCATCAACTTGAGCTGAAAGGGAACTGTAGGTACATTACTACTTTTTCAACTCATGTTGGTTTGTTCAGATACAAAAGACTGAATTTTAGTGTGTCGTCGGCTTCAGAAATCTTTCAGGATGTCATTCACTGAGTTATTCAACCTGTCACACATTCTGGTAACTCCAGTAATGATTTATTAGTGGGCCGTGGCACCATAGACCAAAGCCTGAATCTCCACTTACTTATTGGTAAATACGCTATTGCCAAAAAAGAGACGTTATATTTAGCCTTTATGGACTTGTCCTCGGCTTTCGACCGAGTGAATCGGTCGAAACTGTAGCAACTGCTCCTTAAATGTGGTATCGATGAAAATATTGTGTATTTTCTTGCTGATCTACATAGAGATCTTACCGCCACAGTTAGATTTGATCGTTTGGGTAATTGTACGGGTAAGATCGGAATCACTAATGGTGCTAGGCAGGGCTGTATTTTAGCCCCCCTGCTTTTTACGCTCTATATTAATGACTTGGGTGCTGCCTTAACTGGGACGTGCAAGGACATTCCAAGGGCGGGCAAGTATTCCATCCCGGCATTATTATATGCTGATGATGCCGCCCTGTTAGCACACACGGCAGTGGGGCTGCAACGTCTTTTAGATTCATTCGCTAATTTTATGAAAACACTTGATCTAAGTGTGAATTTCTCGAAATCGCATGTTATGATTCTGGGTAGAAAACCTAAAAGAGCTACGACTATGCACTGTGAAGGGCATGTTTTATCTCGGGTCACTAGATTCCCATACCTAGGGGTCATTTTTGATGACAAGTCCACCTGGGCCCCTCAATTAGAAGCTAAACGCAATGCCTTTGCCAGGTCTATCTTAGCCGTCTTGGACTTTGCGCGCAAACTGGGGGTGAAGCCCATGCAGGCTATGTTGAACATTTATGTTGCTAAATGTACCTCTATAGCAATGTACGGTGCTGATTTGTGGGGAATTAAAAATGTTAAGGATTTACAGGTGGACGAGGATAAGTTTTTAAAATCTATCTTATCTCTTCCTCAGTCAACCCCTGGCTATATTGTTCATCAAGAATGTGGGATAGAATATCTAGTAGATCGCATAGCTCTAGCTCCATTACTGAAATGGATATCGATATGGTTAAACCCTGAACTGGAGTTGAATCACGAGATTTTAAAGGACTGTTTATCCCTTGAGCATGGTAATGATATTCCCTGGATGAACTATGTCAAGAATTTAACCAGAGAATTGGGTCGCCCAGAATTATTTGACTACCCAAGTAATCTAGTAAAAGGGGACGTGAAATGGGTGAAAGATATACATAAGCAGCGGGTAAACTTAGCAAGAGAAGAAAAGGAGCTACTTAAACCAACAGTAAGGGCTCATCAATTGATAATCACTTCTAGCAGTATTGAACCATACTTGGTCATCCTTAATAATATGAATCACCGTTTTCGATTGACCAAGTTTAGATTGAATAAATTCCATCTCCTGCTCACCGAATCCCCAGGGTGGACGAAGGAGAAGGATCTGGAGATTTGGAATGTGACAGATTCTCCATTAAAGATACTGTGCATTTTATCTTCTTTTGCAAATATTTCTCACCTATCCGTAAAAAGTTTATTATCCCTCTTATCAAAGATAAAGGATTTAGACAAGTCAAACCTGCTCTCTTGTACCTTCAGTTGCTGGGTACTACCTGGGAGATATTCAATATAGCTAATTTCTTGGCAATTTCTATGAGATTAAGGAAAAAATTATGTGGCTATAGTGCAGAAAACGGGTAATTCATGAATTTTGATCAAGTGTTATTTTTAACATGTTTGTAATGTTTGTCTTAAATGTTATTTATAATGTATGTTATTGTCTTTGGTGTATTACGCTTTTATGGTTTTTGCTATGAACCGAATAAAGTATTTTTGACTGACTGACTGACTGATTTATTAGTGTTTGGGGCCACACAAAAGGAACATGACAAAGCTCTTACTCAAGTATGCTGTTTGCTCACCGATGCAGGTCTCACGTTAAATGCAGTTGCAAAGTGCAAAGTGTTGCAAGTTTCACAAATCTCTTATCAATGGGGAATGGATCACTTGTACCTGTGTAACCAGGGTCAGGTTTTAATACCCTCTCTTTAAAAAAAAACCTCATTCACGTACATAGGTCGTCTGGAAGTATATCTTGATTCTCCACCTGGTTAGAAATGTGACAGCATCATCATTGGGTTTATTTGTGATATGCTATCCTCCACCCGGAGGAAGACCTGCTGGTTATAGAAGTAGTGATCAGTGATAAAAAGAAGGGGTGCTCAAGCGATTTATGAGCACCCTGGAGAAAGTGGTTCAGTATGATGCACTTGAAGGAATCAATCTCAAGTCAGCTTTGTGGCCAGCCCTTCATGCCTATCAGTCAACTCACCATTCCACAACAGGTGAAAGCCCATCCACCTTGCTGTTTGGGAGAGACATTTGGACAAAGCTACCACAATGGACCACGAGCCGAGTACTAGATACTGATGAGATTGGTGTCATGGACACTTCTCGCAAAACAAAGATGAAGGTCTATGCAGATAAGTGCTAGGGACACAGTTTTCAAAGAAGGAGATCGGGTCCTAGTCAAACAAAAACAGAAGCGCAAGACTGACGCTCCATTTGATCCTGATCCATTGAGAGTTGTGACAAGTAAAAGACATAGGGTGACAGCTCAACATCCCAGAAAGTCCATTACGAGAGGCTTGTCCCATTTCAAACATCTGCCTCACTGTTCGTCGGCTACAGACCTTATGAGTGAAACAAGTCAAGCATGTGAGTCTACATCTGTGATGCCAGATGCCAGTACAACTCCTTCACCTCATATGACTCGATCTGGAAGATTGTTGGGAACACATCGACGGCTCATTGAGGAACTCTAATGTATATATGCTGTCTGTATTTTTTATTTAACAAAAGGGGAGATGCCATCTTTCAAAGTTACATAATCAGTTGGGAGGTATTTGGGTATGTCTGGGTGTTGTCAATAAAGTCTACGACTCAGTGCATTCAGTTTACATTGCATGCTGAAGAATAATGACGTGAATTACAGAGCTTCGTGTGTGGCATAGTCATTTGTATGTTCCAGAGCTGGGGTGGATGCTGTAACAGACACCAGCGACGTTGGCAGGGCTGGGGCAGTGTCAGCTACCTGTTTCTGGAGGGCCATTTAGGACAGCACCCCACAAGGAGTGGAACAGCCTTCTCGAAGGCAGCAAAAACAGGCTGACCCCACGGCAGATTAAAATGAAAAATACAGTGCACAAGTGGTAGTGTTGGAGACCTTGTAAACTTGGAAAACCAGTGTTCATGCTACCAGACTTTAGGAATGGATAGATGGAGACCTGAGGGGAATCTCAAGAAATGAATCACACATAATGCCCCACCCCGTTCACCGCGAGCTCTGTTGGCCCACTTCTGCACAGTAGCAGCTCGTAGTGGGAGTGTTGCAGGGTGGTGAGGCGGGGCGGGGGAGGAGAAGGATGTGGGTAGTAAACTCCGGCATGCGGCCGACCGGAGGTAAGTACATAAATAAATAAAGAAAACAAATTACATTGCGCGTGCTGCAATGCAAATGGAGTTGCAGCGCGTGCAATGTAATTGGTTTTATTTATTTATTTATGTACTTACCTCCGGTCTACCATATGCCGGAGTTTACTACCCCCCACCCTGCCCATCCCCTGCCTCACCTCACCGCCCTGCAACACTCCCACTACAAGTCACTACTGCTTCTGCATTGCCTGCTCTTATCGAAATACAGTGCCTAAACAGCTAGTTTTTCAAAAGCACAATGATTGATATCTAAATGTCTGTGTGCTAGCATTGTGCAATCTGAAATTTATATGTACAGTATTTTATTTAGTACTAGAATTAAAAGTCATTTTTCTTACAAGCAAGCGCGCTGGCGGGACTTGACTTATTGACTGTATGACATATTTCATAGCGTTCTAAGTTTCTTGTGGTTTAAGAAGTGCTAAGGTGGTGTATTTGGTGCTCATGTATTTTGGGGTTATAGTAGGGTAAAGCTACAGAAAACTAGTGGTAAAAGGCTCTGATTGCAGCACTCTGCTAGAGTAACCCCTGTCTGCCTGGGCCCCCCACAGACTGCCATGGATGCTCCCTTAGTTGCAACACCAAGAATGGCTGCTGTTTTTGTGCGTACTAAAGTGTATACACAAGGTCTCAACAGGGGCGTAGCTTCGGGTGGGGAGGGATCTGTTTGGGGTTTTAAACACCTCTAAAAAAATATTTTCTGGGAAATAGTTGGGTACAGGTGCTTTCATTCGGGTATGGTGAGGTGTCTGTTAGTCAAACACGCAAACACACACTCTCTCCCTTTCCCTGTTTTGAAAGTCTTCAAGTTTACAAAATACTGTGCTTTCCTTCAGTTAGTACCCCTAACAATCTGCATTCCTCTCCCTTTCCACTGCCCCTAAACCCCCCTCATATAATGTAGGTTAACCTTATGTGCCTGTGTGAATGTTGGAAAATCTGAAGCTCACCCCTCCCCCCCCCCCCCCAATCTCACTGACCAACCTACTCCCCTGTCTGGGAATATTGAAGAAGGCGATTGTTGACATGGATAGTTGTTGCCTCTGCGTGGAGATGTGGTTAAAAGCCAGATGTGTTGTTATATTTGTTTAAGTGTGTGTATGTCCACGCTCATGCGCAGTGCGATATGTGCCCTGTTCACAAACACGTGTTACCCTGGAGGCCCTGCATGGCCTGGTACGGCTTTCCTGACGTGAATATCTGTTAACCCACATGTAACATGCAGTAGCAGCTCGCACAGGTAAGAGCGGTGAGGCGGGGCAGGGTGGGGGATGGTGGAAGTCGACAGATGACGGGATAAGTAATTTAAAATAAATAAATGAATAAAACCACTAACCTTGCGCCCGCCGCATCGCTGATTCGGAGATGCGACGAGCGCAAGGTAAGTGGTTTTATTTATGTATTTAATATTACTTATTCCATCATCTGTCGACTTCAACCACCTCCCACCCTGCCCCATCCCTGCTCCACGCCACCATCCCACCGCTCTTACCTGTGCAAGCCACTACTGATGAAATGTGAAGAAAGCAATGGAAAGATTCTTTTGGAAGTTGCTTTTAGCTTAAGTACAAACTGTCATAAAACAGAAAGGCGTGTTCATACTTTGCCTCTGAGGTATTTTAGGAGAAAAGTACATTAAAAAGTACAGTTCTCACCTAGGAGCACAGGTGACCTCTCAAAGCCTGCAGGCAGTCTCCAGACTACATCCAGCCTGACAGATGTCAATTTCCCATTACAGAGGACTAGCACACACAGGCCTCTCTCTTTAATTATTTGAGGATACTAGGGAATAGGGTCTGATCCGACATATGTAAATATTGCAGATGTTAGACTCATGTTCATTATAATATTGTCTTTCTGTGAGAAACTGGAATAATCACACACCATGAGAGTCTGGAGTCCAATTTATTGTACAAAAGAAATTCGTAAGTGGGGCATGGAATGTCTTGTCTCCATCGCAGAGTGCAGACAGTCAGCATTGGGCCTAATAAAGAATGCATGATTTACTAAACATATATTCATAGAGAGGTCGTGTGAGGCTGTCTTGCCTAGCTGCTGGTGCACAATATGCATGGACGATGCGACTGGTGCTGTGCCAACATAACGACTGGAGATAACCTGCTTCAAAGCTCTGGGTGGAAGAACTGAATCTTGGACTGAGATGGGAGTCAGGTGGCAGACAGGTCAGCAGAGTGTTGGGGTTGGACACGTACCCTTGCATCCTGCTCTTGTCTCCATCTTCATAAAAAAGGGCTGCCTCGCTTAGGACTGTTTGTAGTAAGAATATCAAACTTTCCAGTTCCAAGTGGGATTGTGTCAAGGATCAAGCAAAATTGAGGACAATCTGTCAGAAACGCAAAGGGAGTTGGGGACAAGGCAAGGTTACAGGGCAGTGCTTGCTCTATGCAGGGACAAAGGGGCATATTATCTAGTAATGGCGATACTGATCGCCGGCGCCAGCTTTCGGCATTTTACGTATCGCTTCTTTTCCTGGATCATTCACGCATTTTTTTCGACTTATTATTAACAGTTTGGAAAGATGCGAAGGTGTCCGGGAAAGGAAGCGAAAACTCCCGCTAACACGCGATAGTGATTCATGCGATAGCATGGGATCAGCGTGTTTGCGGTGCGTTAGTATTTCAGCTAACACCCTTCATGAACTGATTGAAGAGGGAACAACTGATCGGGAGCGGGAGGAAGGGGCAGTCGAAGGGGAAAGGGAATATTAATACAATGGAGCACAAAGTAGTGTTGGTGGTTACCTGGCTACGTTCGTTCTGCAACAGGATATTTGGAGATGGGTATTTGGAGTTAACTGAAGAAAAGTTTTGTTCACTTTCTCCCATGTATATGTTACCTTTGCAAAAGGGTGAACTTTTCTTATGTCCCTCCATGTTACACTCTGTTTAGTCATGTTTTTATCAGGTGTTAAAAACCTGCGATCTTTGGAGATTAGTGCGAGTTTTTTTATCGCGGGACAACTTTGCTAATACAGCGAAGTTGTGTTAGCGACTTTTAGCGTGTAATTTAAGTTAGGAACGCCTACCTTGCATGTCATTAGCGATAATTATCACTGACATGCAAGGCGATACGAAAAGCGACAGCTAACTCCTGAAATCTTGAGCTAATGCATCTTAGGGCGATAAAAATATGGTGCTTTTTCTGCAAAAAGTGCTGCAAAAGCGGCGATATTAACCTTGATAATATGCCCCAAAGGCTTTCCGAAGAAGGGGCTGAATAAACAAGAAAGTACCTGAAGGCTGGTAGGAAAGTAGGACAGAAGGGGAAGGATTGAAGCAGGTTAAAACAGGAAGTGAATAGGGACCTGGGGGGTTTGCAGTGGAAACTATAATGGTAGCACTACAAATAACAAGAAGGTGAAAGCAGAGAAAGGATAAGCAAACCATCATAAATTATTCTTTGCCTGCTGCTCAGAAGTGATCTCTCTGTGAAGTGAAAATGATCTTACAAGAAGACAAGGACACAGAGGTTAAAGGGACACCCAGCAGCAGAGAAGTAGTGATGGGTATCCTCTGTAACAAAGGCACAAGCCTTGGAGTCTAAGTGGCACAGTTAGAAGCAATGAACATAAGGATAACAATTTAAAAAAAGATGGAGAACAGTGGAAGGTATACAGAAACAGGAACTGGGCTCAGCAAAAAGATGGAGGGACACCCAGCAGCAGAGAAGTAGCGATGGGTATCCTCTGTAACAAAGGCACAAGCCTTGGAGTCTAAGTGGCACAGTTAGAAGCAATGAACATAAGGATAACAATGAAAAAAAAGATGGAGAACGGTGGAAGGTATACAGAAACAGGAACTGGGCTCAGCAAAAAGCTGGACTGGAATAGACAGAACTGTGAGTGCTGGAATCTGCACGCTAACCAGGACAGGACAGGACAGGAAAATGCAGTCAGAGCAGGAACATTGAATACAAAACCAGGAATCTGCACATGCAAGACAGGTCTGGACATGTGCAGTCAGAACTATGACCAAGGCAAACACTGGAAACAAGAGGCAGGGTAAACAAGAGACAGGCTGCAGGCGTAAATACCTAATCAGAATATGGAATTAAACAACTATGAAAGCAGAAATCCAAAGATAAGCCTGGAATATAGTAGCAGGATCAAATAAAGTACAAGGATACTCATCAAAAAAGTCCATTGTGAGCCGCTGCACTCTGGGTTCACCCGGCAGAAAAAGCAGCAGGCTCAGGGGAGCACCACGGGTGCAGAGAGAGAGCCTGGTGCAAGGAATCAGACAGATCCTTGCTCCTGGTTGAAAACAGAACTGAGATTTGGAAAGAGTAAGACCAGGGATATCAGCAGACCAAGACAGGATGCAGAAAAGCCAGAAATGGAGTACAGATCAGAGCCCAGAGAAAGAAAGGCCTGGATTGCAGATATAAAAGGGTGAGAATGTTTGTCAGATCCAGGAATAAAGAGAGGGAATAGAGTCCCACCACTAGGGTGTGACCGTGGCAGGGTTTGCATACATGAAAGACTACAGAGACCATGAGGCATCAGGAACATAATGCAGAAGCCTGAATTGGGACGTAATGTGGAGCTGTACAGGCTGGGTGTTGGAAAGAGTTCTGTCATATTTTGGTGTAACTTTTGAACACCGCAGGGCCCTCGTGAGTACCACATGATGTCAGGGGGGCGGTATTCTGGCAGAATGGCACAAATCCTTCTAGTATTCGAAATCTTCAGCCAGGAGAGAGGGGCTCATGCCAGGCTCATGCCAACACCAGATACTGTGGAAATCTTGATTTCTTTGCCCTTTTTCAGGATTTGTTGAGACCCTCAAATAAATAGAAAAACAGGCCCAGCCCCAAATTAAAAGTGGCCCCTGTTAGTGAATCAGATAGCTAAACAACGTTTGCAAATCAGGGCAGTTTTTAACTTGGAAAGACAAGCTGCATAAATATTCATTTGTGCTTTCTGCAGGCAATATTTGTAGTAATATTGAAAAAATCAGCAGTAAAAACCGACCCACCAGACTCTAAAACCGGCTCACAAACAGCCAAAAACCCAGCACCATACACTGATCTGTCAGACTAGGCCTTTGGTTCCTGCCTGATTGCCCTACGGGCCAGTCTGACCTTGGCTGTTATCACCCTCTTCCTCAAACATCATTCCACCTAAATATAGTAGCCAAAAGATTGTGCACCAAAATATTGAGAAGGTAAGTGCTCCGGCCCATTTTAGTATCTCGCAATTATCTACTGGAACCCACTCTGGTCAGAAGGAACTTTTTACTTGCCCAATAGCGTGGAGGGAAAAACACAATTATCAAAATTACTGTCCACAATTTGCCATAATCAAGGACTCGAGACTTAATCTCTTGGCTCTCTGGTTTTTATTATCAGCATAAAGATTTGCAGATACAAAGTCCTCAATACGAGGCACAACAAGTACATAGGCACTAACACAAAAGCTACTCTACGGAGAATCCGCATACGGCTAAAAATAACTAAAAGTACAATCTCTAAAAGCATGAGGTAGAACACCACCAAGCAAATGTCGATACTAGGGACACTGAACCATACCATCTCTGTCCCTACTCTGCACTAGATGACATCCCTACTTAGCAATCCCTTGAGACCCTCATCCAGTAAAAGGTGTCAGAGTGAAACTTCATAAGAAGTCTTCACTTCGAGAGCTTGGTCTAAGTTGCCCCCTCTATCCCTTCGCCTAGCCTTCCTCTGCTCTGGGCTGCTCTGATCTGCCTCCACCCTCGGGGCGCTGTCCCTAATACAGAACCCCAAATCTCAGAACACGCCCTTTGCGCCTCCTCTTCTGCGGGGTCGTCTTTCAGTAAGTTTCCACAGAGCGCTGTCCAGTTCCATCGTCCATCGCTTGGCCTTGAGTCCCAGACGCCATCCGCACTAGGAGTTACGATTGGCACATTCCAATACACTCCCATGTCTGGCTTTTACTACATAAGTCAAATTGTGAACAAAGAGCTTCTCTACTAACGAGCAACTGTCCTTGCACCTGGGGTGAGATCATGCAAAGCAGACATTCTTCACATCTTTTAAGTTGTAATTTACTACAGCCTAAAACCTCTACTGGAATAAATCCTTTTTGGCCTATTGCCCTTGGCTAACATAAGAAAATACCAGGCCTTTCGCCTCAACGATATATGCGAATTCTGGCCACTACTTCGGTTACACAAGCAGGTTTAAATCACAGTATTGACATTTACGTCTTTCTTTCATGTGTGGTCAAACTAAACAGTCCACAGACACGAAGTCTAAGTTACACATTTCTAACACCACATTGTTCTAAAAGGACTAAGCTCTATGCATTGCTTCAATATATACATAAAATGCTTGTACATAGCTAACACTTCTATTAAAATCGATATAGGTTATACAATTCGAAATACATTGCACACAAAATACCTGAGTACACATTTGATTATATGCGGGTGCCAACTAACAATGAATATAACGCACCCCTACAATTTTCAAACTTTTAAGCGCTACATCAGTTCCCCCCTTTGATGACATCAGTCATCACACCATTACATTTCTCTTCTTTAGAACTGATTTAGACCGCGCTAGACTGCTTTGCCATGTCAAACTCCCTCCAGTCTCTTAAGACTCTCATATTGCTGCTCCTGGAGCTTCGCCATCCTTTTCTCGTTTGCCTTAAGAGCCCTTTCAACCTTGCCTCCTTGATACCACTTCCATGCCTTCACGCATCCCCACAAACAAATCACGCAAACCACAGCAATGATAATCGGTTTCAACACTGATCCCAGAAATCCTCTTCCCAAATTCGCAAACCACGTTCCCACTCTTCCAAATCCTAATCCAATCTTCTCCCACACATTCTCCTCCGTCAAATCCATAATCTCCTTGTGAATAGTCGTGATGTTGTCTATGTACTTCCCTATCTCCTTCGTGTTGTCTGGAATATATGTGCAGCATTCCTGAACCTTCAATAATTTGCAGACTCCGCCTTCTTTGGCTAATAGCACGTCTAAAGCAAGGCGATTCTGCATAACCATATTCCGTATCGACAACATCTCTCCAGCCACCAACAACAAAGATCTCGCCGTGTTCATAGACAACTCATCAACCACAGTCGCCAACCTCCTAATCTTCACATCATTCAATACCACACCCATACTAGGTATCATTGCTCCGTATATGTCCCCAATCACTGCACCGGCGTTCGTAGCCCTACGTTTCCTAGACTGTCGCTTCGTCTCTAACAACTCCAAGTCCTCGGTGTGATAAATCTTCGGGAATATAATGGCCAAATAGCATATGCCATACCAATTCGCAGGTAGTCTGACATAAGCATTCTTCCCACATACATAATATACTGTCGGAATTACCTCTACCGGACCTACCATAAAATTCTTAGCAGAAGCTTCCACTGTGAAGGTCTGAGAACAGGTGCTATGTCCTACTGCGACCTTATCCGTATCGGATTGAGGCCGTCCAATACACAAATTCCCTCTCTGTACCTCATCTAACGCTATTGGTCCATAACTTCCCTTGGATCTGTGAGCCCTCTCCTCGTCTGTCCAATCTACTGGGCTATCTCCGGTGTGTCGTGTCTGGGTCAACTGTCTGTATCTGTCCTCTACCTGGTCTATGAATTTCTTCTCTATCTCAGATAACGCACATGTCAGGTTATTCCTGTGAGCATGCGCCGTATCCAACTTCATAGTCGGTCTAAAATACTTCAGGAGTCTGTCCTCTTTCTTGCTAGAATCATATTTGTTCAAATGCTTGATTGCTGGAACTTCAGGAAGTACCGTGTCAAAATTTGAAAAGAAATACTCGAACTGTCTCCTGTCATAAAATAAACTGAGCAATAAACTACAAGAAATCCCATATGTCAATGGGAGATGATGATACTTGATACCCTCATCCACTGAAGCAGGCAACTGCATGCACACATAGCAATCCTTCACCTTCATCGCATCAACATACTCATACAGCAACCTTGCATACGCGTTAAGCTTAAAATCACCCTTTGATAAATCCATGTGGAGTCTGCGATCATCCCTCAACTTCGATATTTCCTGTTCTCTAATACTGACACCACTCTGCCCTGGGGTAATAGGTGTGGGTGCTCCCTGAACCTTCCCCTCTTTCCTGTGAGCCACCATGTATGAACTTATCACTACCGCAAATATGGTGACTATCACAACTCCTACCAATGTGCCTATTATCAATTTAGCCCTACGTTGTGGGTTTGCAGGATCTGCCATCTTCGGAATGTACTCAGTGTCCAATACAGTCTCGGAAAGGGTAAGTCTCTTTCTCATCAGTGTCTCTTTCGTGAACTTTAGGCAAACCTCCCTAACTTTTCTTCGTTCTATAACGGAAAAATCCCTAATTTGGTTCTTCTTCCGCTCGGATCTAGGTTATCTTCTTCTCTGCTTGCAACCTTCCCAAATCAATCTAACATAAGCGCTGGTCCCAACAGTTCCAAGACTCCCTGCAATATTTCGAGCTTAAGAATGATCAGTTCCTGTGGGTCTGGCACAGTCGTGAACGTCGGGAACTCCAAATTGTCCAAGATCATACCTCGAATAACACTCAGGAAAGGCGGACTCGGAATATGAATTGTCAGAATTCCTTCGATCTCCAATCCCGGAACATTCAACAACACTTCCACTCTCTGGAGCGGGACACTGTTGACCAATGTCATCGACCTCAACCTTCCCGTGCTCGGTAACCCTGGCATCAGTCACTTGATATGCCCACTCTGGTGAAGCGTACTTCCGACTTGGCACTCGAGTTCTCTTGGACCTTCTCACACCACCCTGAGGATTCCCCTCGTCACCTGATTCTTCTTCTGGCTCTTCCGAAACTGGTGCAAGGTCTGTGTCCGGAGCCAACCTCAGGTTTACCCGGTTCTGTCTTGCGGGCCAAACCCTTTCTGCTTCGGTAGTACCTCCGGTCTTCTCTTCGATACCCGGTGCACTGACCTCCTCTTCTTCGGCAGAACTTGATTCTGTACTACCCACTGCACCTCTTGCTCTTTCGCCGGTTTCTGGGTCAGTACTCCTTCCACGTTCTTCCCCAACTCGATTCAGTGCACCATCGGCCGCTTCAGCAACCCTTACAGCTTGACTGGCCCTCTCAGGAGGCTCTGTCGGCTTACTGGGATCTTTGTTCTCGAGAGGGGCTGTATCTTCCAAGGGTGCTGGGACTCTACGGGTATGAGAAGCATGCACCCAGTTCGGTAAACCTCCACACTTGACGGCTGTGTTCGTGACAAGAATCACTTGGAACGGGCCGCGCCACCTAGCATCCAAACAACTCTTCCTCACGTGCTTTCGGACTAGGACCCAATCGCCTGGGTCCAAGTCGTGGCACCGGTCACTCGCAGCTGGAACCGTTGCTGTCTGCACCTGCTGAGACACAGAACGGACCACGTCAGCAAGGCCTTTACAATAGTCCAGGATCATATCATCAGTGATATTTATCAGAGCAGTAGCAGGTATTGCAGGCAAACGCATCGCTCTTCCCATGAGGATTTCATGGGGAGACAACCCAGTCCTTCTATCAGGCACACTTCGGAGGCTCATAAGGACCAAAGGCAATGCGTCAGGCCATTTCAGAGACGTAGACGAACACACTTTCGCCATCCGAGCCTTCAGAGTTCCATTCACCTGCTCCACTATCCCTGAAGCTTCTGGTCTATAGCTACAGTGTAACTTCTGGTCTATATTCAGAGCAGCACAAAGCAACTTCATAACTTCGCTGTGGAAATGAGTTCCTCTGTCCGATTCAAAGGACGTCGGGAACCCGTACCTTGGAATGAGTTCTCTCAATAATAGTTTCGCTACTGTGAGTGTGTCACACCTGCGTGTAGGGTACGCCTCCACCCAACTGGAAAAGACACATACTATCACTAATATGTACCTCAACCCGTTACACTTCGGCATTTCAACAAAATCCAACTGCATCCTATTGAAAGGTCCCCCTGACCTCCCTATGTGGCTCAAAGTCACAGCGGTTCTTTTCCCTACATTCATCTGTTGACAAGTGACACACCTCTGGCACACAGTTTCAGCCACTGCACGAAACTTCGGGTTGTACCAAGTCTGACGAAACACTCTCATCATGGCATCCCTACCCAGATGTACAGCACCATGTATCAACCTCGCCATGGGGTTCAACAAACTTTCCGGCAACACCGCTCGTCCATCATTTGAAACCCATATATCCACATCTCCCTTCTCACATCCCGCTCGTATCCAGCTGTCACGTTCCTGCTCCGAGACCCCTTCCTGAAGCTGTTTCAGTTCCTCCCATGAGTCTGCCATAGCTAACATCTGACCATACACCACCTCCTCCCCAGTTTCCTCGACGTAGGTCTCAGTGAAGTTGCATCCCTGTTCTGCACAAAATCGGGCTACTTCATCAGCGTGGTTATTTCCCAACGAGACGAAATCATTTCCCTTTGTGTGGGCAGCACATTTAACAACAGCAATTTCATCAGGACCTTGCAATGCTTTTAACAGTTTCCGTACATGTTCACCATTTCTTATAGGAGAACCTGAAGACGTCATAAACCCTCTCTGGGACCATAGCTGTCCGAAGTCATGAACCACACCAAACCCATACTGGCTGTCCGTGTAAATCGTTACACGGATCTTGTCGGCTGCCAAACAGGCATGAGTCAAGGCAATGAGCTCAGCCACCTGCGCGGAGTGTACTCCTTCTAAACAAGCGGCTTCAACCACACCCGTGATGGTGCATACAGCAAAAGCTGCTCTCAATCGACCGACACTGTCTCTTAAACATGAACCGTCCACAAAGAAGATCTCATCTGACACTGGGAGTGGTTCATCGACAATGTCAGGTCTCGGTTTGGTGCATAGTTCCGTAACGTCGAGACAATCATGGTCCTCACAATCTTCATTCTCATCTATAATTGGAACAGGTAACAATGTAGCAGGATTTAAAACAGCACACCTCTTCAATGTCACATTATCGGCTGCAAGGATAACTTGCTCATAACGAGTCAGCCTATTATTCGTGAGGTGCTGTGTTTTAGTCCTAGTCATCAACAATTCAACAGAGTGTGGCACATGTACAGTAAGAGGATGACCCATCACAATGCTCTCACATCTCTCGATGCTGACACCTGTTGCTGCAACGGATCTGAGACATCCGGGCAACGCAGAAGCTACTGGATCTAAAGTAGCTGAGAAATAGGCAACTGGTCTACGGACACCTCCATGATTCTGGGTTAACACTGCTAATGCGCAACCTTCTCTTTCGCAGCAGAACAATGCAAATGCCTTGTTATAATCCGGCATTCCCAACGCAGGAGCGCTACATAAGGCTTCTCTCAGCCTCAGAAATGATTTCAAACAGTCGTCGTCCCATGGTACCGGATCACTTACATCCTTTCGCGTCAACCGCTGTAAAGGCTTCGCTTCAAAGGAAAAGTTTGGGATCCACTGGCGGCAATAGCCCACCATTCCCAAAAACATTCTAACTTCCCTCTGTGTCGAGGGAACTGGCATCCTCAGAATCGCATCAATGCGATCTGGAGACACTTTCCTTTTACCCTTCTCAATTCTGTGCCCCAAATACTGTACCTCAGGTAAACAGTATTGCAGCTTGTTTGGAGACACCTTGTGACCGTTCTCTCCCAGGAAATTCAACAACGCAATGGTATCGACCCTGCAAGCGTCTTCTGTCTCTGACGCGACAAGCAGGTCGTCAATGTATTGCACCAAAACAGAGTTTTTCGGCAACACAAGACCTTCAAGATTCTTCTTTAAGAGCTGATTAAAAATTGACGGGCTCTCCGTATACCCCTGTGGGATACGACACCATGTTAATATCCGATTCTCTAGCCTAAATGCAAAAAGAAATCTACTTTCTTCATGTAGGGGAATCGAAAAGAAAGCCTGACACAAGTCAATCACTGTGAACCATCCAGCTTCGCATGGGATCTGGAACAGTATCACAGATGGATTCGGTACCACTGGACAACATGGAACAACTATGTCGTTTATTTTACGCAGGTCTTGCACTATCCTAAACTTCCCACTTGGTTTCTGCAATCCCATAATGGGTGAGTTACATGGACTACCCATGATCTCCACCAGAATTCCCTGCCTAATCATAGACTCGATCACAGGTTTAATCCCTGCAATTGTTTCAGGCGACAGTTTATACTGAGGTGTTCTCGGGAATTCTGCGTTCGGCTTAACCTGTATCTTCACTGGTTCCACTCCCCTGACTAAGCCGATCTCCTCTCCGCTTAGATCCCACACATCGGTCGATACAGACTCCCTCAAATCCGGTGGAAGCTCCTCCACTGTCAAAGCCGGGTACATTTCCACGCACACCCGCTGATTTGCAACCTTAAAGGTCGCGTCATCATCCCTTGTCTGTACCTCTACTCCTTTCGGGGTACAGTAGATTGTGCAATTGAGCTTACACAGCAAATCTCTTCCCAGCAAACAAACAGGACTAGAATCGCACACCACGAACTGATGTCGATCCCTAAAGTTTCCTATCCTGACTGGAATCGGTTCCGTTAAGGGGCTCACTAGCCTCTTGTTCGCCACTCCAACCACTTGTATGCATTCCCCCGAAAGGGCTACCCCCGGAATTACTGCTGACCTTATAGTTGACCTGGTAGCCCCCGTATCTACCAAAAAGGTAGTAGGGTGTCCATCGAGTTCTGCTTCCACAAAGGGTCCTCTCTGATCTACCTCTAGAATAGCCCTAAGTATGCAATCATCATCCTGACCTAAACTTAGCTGCGCCAGCAAATCTGCATCCCTCTCCTCTCCTACTTCGAACATGGGCATCTGCAAATAAGTCCGAGCTCCCTGCTGTATGTTCTGCATCCGGGGTGGCTGGGGAACCTGCACCTGCGAGACGCCGGTCCCCCCTTGCATCATTCTCGGTACAGTCACCGTCTGTACCTGTTCCGCCCCAGGGACCTGACCCATTCCTCCCTCCATCTGCGGCTGATTATAGGGGTTCAAGGGACACTCGCGCCTCCAATGTCCCACCTGGTGACACTGGTGACAAGCTGTCGTCTTCTTCAAGATTGCTACATCTATGCCTGTCCTAGGGTCAACGGGCCTCGGCCTTCCCTGACCCTGCGCGTTCTGATTCCCTGTCTGGTAGTTTCCCTGTCTCCGCACCACTGGGCCCCCATTCGGCGGTCCCTGAGCAGCTTGCATCTGAATGAGCAATAGGTTATCCTTCATCTTCTTGTGCTTTGACTCAATCTCATCCGTGCAGTACCTGGCGTACCGCAAGATCTCGTCTACAGGCTTATTCTGCCAACAGATCAAATGCTGCTGTATCATGAGACTAACCTCGGGCTTCAAACCCAACACGAACTTAGACACAAACTGTCCCATGTCCTTCGTTTCCAGCTCATCTAAACCACTGTACTGCTTAAAAGCCTTCAAAAGTCTCTCATAAAATTCATGTACTGTCTCCTTTGGCTCCTGTACTGTCCTGTCTATCTTCACCCAATCGATGTCTTGGGGTGAAACCTTCGATTTCAACCAGGTAATTACCTTATCGTACAGCCTCATTACCACGGGCGACGGACCATTTGTAACTATGTTCCTATCAGGCTCATAGTCCGGCCAATCAACAGCAATTTTACATGCGTTCCACAGATCTCCCGGAACCACGATATCGAATAAGGTGTTCAGATCTATCCACAACACCTTTGAAATTTTAACAAAACGCTCAACTTGCTTGTACCACTCTGCAGGCTTCTCCCTGAGCCTGGGAAAATCATTCGTAAATGATGCCAAATCCCCCCTGCTCCATGGTACATGCACATATCCTCCATTCGCCACCTCTCTCAAGGGAAGGATCTTTACCTCCTGCAAATCTCCTTCAGAGCTCCCTCCTTTCGCTCCCCTAGAATTCTTTTTCCTAGCCCATTTCTCTTGCCATTTGTCAAGCATCAGCCATATTCTCATGGCTACAATCAGTTCCTTAGTATGTGACCTTAGACCAACAACTCTTTTCTCTTCCAATTCCCGCTCAGTACAATGCATCCTATGGTTCCCTTGTAATGCTCTAGTCTTGGACAGATCCACCCCATATTCTCTAGCCAAACCCGTCAGTTTCTCATGTGCCACTCGTGCTTTACGAGTCACATCTTTTGCTACAAAAAGCAATTCATCTGGAGTATAGGTCACTACTCTCTCAAGAGGTAGATTCCCATATATTATTTCATCCGCCTCTGCTTTAAGTCTTACTACATCTATCATTCCTGCCTTCAAGGCCCCTTTCAACACCTGACAACTTGCTCCACGTCCCTCATCATACTCGCATTCCGGTTCCTGCTCTCTCCTTTCTTCTGGTGGTTCTATGGGAGCAGAATGGCTCGTAAAGGCAACTGGGGTTGTCCCCGCTCGGCCCATATTCCAGCTCATTTGCTTCTTTGGCAGTACCCATGACCCTGAATCTGATCTCGACTCCATCAGAGTCCTCGGCCTCACCGGTCTCTCGTCCTCTTCGCCCCTAGATGTGTCTGACACCGCTGCTAATGGTGTACTCCATTGTACAGGGCTTGGAGGTCGGGCCGTTGCCCCTTCCAACTCACTTTCCCCGCTTTCTCTCCTCGTTCTTTCTGCCACTCGTTCTGACCTCTCTCTTTCCTCTGATTCCGGACTGTATATCGACACAATCGGTCCAATGGTGACCGGTACCCTCAAGGCATCCGGTAACCTCATCTCTCTTTCAATCCTCCCACTAGACTCAGACTGACCCTGTGAACTCGCAGTTTCAAACGAAACCAACCCTTCCACTCGGGTCTCAGGCTGGATTGTTACCCTCCTAGAGTCTCCCCTCTCACCCCACCTATCATCCGCTTCATCTGGGTTATAAGGGGGTGGTCTCTCGTCTAGCAATCTTTGCAATACCCCATCATCGGAATCACTATCTTCCTCTTTCTGTGCTTTCCCATGCCTTATCCCAGTCTCCTCCATTAGCGCGGGATACAGTTTCGCTTCCTCAATTGTCTGTACTCTCCATCTTTTCTCCGCTGCGTCCCACTTGGCATCCTGAAATGCCCTAATCGACTTCCTCATCCTCTCCTGACTTCTTCCCTTTTCCTTATCATGCGCTGCTCTAATCCACGCATGTAATGCTTCAAACTGTGCTGGTCTTGGCAAGGGTTTTAAGGACCCCATCACCGTCTTCAGTTGGTACAGCACTGCTAGTCTAAATGAGCCATACCTCGGGAAAGCTAGTTCCCCTTCGCCTTGTGTAACCTTGTGCCAATTCTCGATCCAAACTATAGTATGTAACCCCACATTCTGTGCCATGTAATGTGCCGGGGTATCCTCGGGAGGGGCTTCTTCTCCCCCACGAACAACCACATGCTTATCGCCTCTACACAACTCTCGCAAAGCCCTAAGGCACTTCATGATGAGCAAATTCGATCTCGCGCTCTATTTACTTCTTGTTCTCGAATCCTCCAATAACAGCGCGACTCACACCAACCGGCCTATCACAGCGCGACACCCTCTGACGTCACCTTCCTTCGTTCGCAGCAGTTCCCTTCCCCAAACTCGTTTCACGCTTACTCTCGTCCCATTCATACACTGAAATAACCGATTAAGTTACTTCTCTGGCTGTCCGTCCACAGCCTCTGACTGTTCGTCCACAGTCTCTCGACCTTGTTGACCTCGATTGGCGCCCGTCTGCCCCCGTCCGGCCAGACAGATCGCCTCTGATAGGTTACTAACACTCCGATCTGCACACCACAACCCACGACCAGCGTTAAGTTGCCATACACACACGCATTCGCTCCCCCTATCTCGGTCCAGGTGATCGATGGTACCTCACGATCTCCTTTGGGTGGTCAACAAAATCTATCTCAGGTGTCTTCTACACCACAATTCCCGGGCTGCGCGCGCTCACAGCCTGATCTCACAATCACACGACATACACAACAACTCCGCAAGACATCACACAACAAATCAACACCGCAATCTACAACATCTCATTATGTTCATACTCACTCCTGGAACTGCTGCTTTCTGCCGCGCTGCTACTCGCCGTCGATGCTCCTCTGCTGCCGTCTGCTGCTCGCCATCTGATGATTCAGCATCACTTATCGTCTCTTGGGCCTCAAGGGTCACTTATCCTTATCTAATCTTCCCTCGCTATCAGAAAGAAACCATCCTCGTTTGCTACCAACTGCTCCGGCCCATTTTAGTATCTCGCAATTATCTACTGGAACCCACTCTGGTCAGATGGAACTTTTTACTTGCCCAATAGCGTGGAGGGAAAAACACAATTATCAAAATTACTGTCCACAATTTGCCATAATCAAGGACTCGAGACTTAATCTCTTGGCTCTCTGGTTTTTATTATCAGCATAAAGATTTGCAGATACAAAGTCCTCAATATGAGGCACAACAAGTACATAGGCACTAACACAAAAGCTACTCTACGGAGAATCCGCATACGGCTAAAAATAACTAAAAGTACAATCTCTAAAAGCATGAGGTAGAACACCACCAAGCAAATGTCGATACTAGGGACACTGAACCATACCATCTCTGTCCCTACTCTGCACTAGATGACATCCCTACTTAGCAATCCCTTGAGACCCTCATCCAGTAAAAGGTGTCAGAGTGAAACTTCATAAGAAGTCTTCACTTCGAGAGCTTGGTCTAAGTTGCCCCCTCTATCCCTTCGCCTAGCCTTCCTCTGCTCTGGGCTGCTCTGATCTGCCTCCACCCTCGGGGCGCTGTCCCTAATACAGAACCCCAAATCTCAGAACACGCCCTTTGCGCCTCCTCTTCTGCGGGGTCGTCTTTCAGTAAGTTTCCACAGAGCGCTGTCCAGTTCCATCGTCCATCGCTTGGCCTTGAGTCCCAGACGCCATCCGCACTAGGAGTTACGATTGGCACATTCCAATACACTCCCATGTCTGGCTTTTACTACATAAGTCAAATTGTGAACAAAGAGCTTCTCTACTAACGAGCAACTGTCCTTGCACCTGGGGTGAGATCATGCAAAGCAGACATTCTTCACATCTTTTAAGTTGCAATTTACTACAGCCTAAAACCTCTACTGGAATAAATCCTTTTTGGCCTATTGCCCTTGGCTAACATAAGAAAATACCAGGCCTTTCGACTCAACGATATATGCGAATTCTGGCCACTACTTCGGTTACACAAGCAGGTTTAAATCACAGTATTGACATTTACGTCTTTCTTTCATGTGTGGTCAAACTAAACAGTCCACAGACACGAAGTCTAAGTTACACATTTCTAACACCACATTGTTCTAAAAGGACTAAGCTCTATGCATTGCTTCAATATATACATAAAATGCTTGTACATAGCTAACACTTCTATTAAAATCGATATAGGTTATACAATTCGAAATACATTGCACACAAAATACCTGAGTACACATTTGATTATATGCGGGTGCCAACTAACAATGAATATAACGCACCCCTACAATTTTCAAACTTTTAAGCGCTACATCATAAGTGCAGAACGATATGTATAGATTTAGTTATTTGTACCTTGGCAAGTAGTGATTAGTAAACGTATACCTTGGTGAAAAGTAGGTTTATGCGTCTCTGAATGTTCTTACCTTCTCAATATTTTATTTGCAAGATATTTTGGCAAATGACACATGGCATGTGCGAAAAAAAGCCACAATGTCCCACAGTCTCAAAGGTTTATCGATATTCTCAAGTTCCACTTCCTCCCAATAAGGGGTTGAGTGGAATGAGTTTCTCTATGGGGTAAAATATTTTCCGACGCCACGCTCAGCCATTTCCTTGTAAATATTCCCCTTAGTTTTCCATAAACACTGATTTTGAGTAAGGCCTGGAGGCAGACACATTGCAATCCTGCCACTACTTAAATCACACTCGGCAAACAGGAGATTTTCCCTTTAGTGAATTTCTCACATTATGATACTTGTATGTCAAAGATTACACGTTAGTGTTGAGGTTATCAATAGCTAGTGTTATGGAGCACAATACCTCTGTATCTTAATATATTCAAAATATTTTGACACTGATCTTTGTATGTTCATGGATGTAAGTTCTCCACTGTAACAGATGTTCACACATAAGTACAGACAGAAAATAATCTGTCTCCATGTCTTTCTTAGAAAATAGCAGAATCATATATATATATTTGGGCCATATTGCAGACACTTTGCACTAGTCTAAAAAAAAAGTGGGAGAATCCTTGTTGCACTACTTTGCTGGTTAAATAATACAGAGTGAATCAACACCCTTTAAAAAGGTTTGGGCACCAGGGTGAAATGGAGAAAACGGATTTCTACATTTATATCACAGACTTTTTGCTTTTCAATTCAATAATTTTCTCAGTGTATGCTGAGGTCCCGGTCACTGATCAGTCTCATGCCTTCAAGAATATGTGAGTGATTTAGATGAATTCTGCAGTATTTAAGCATGAACTAGAACAGACACACTGAGAAGTTTTGATTGAAACTGAAAGTCATGAAATGTAAATACAGTGGGCAAGTGCATCGTATGTTTTGTATTAGGAGGCATGTTATTTTTTCTTATGTTAAAATTTGATAACATGTCTAACAAGAAATGTGATAAAAGCAATGTTTTTAAAATTAAAATCGTTTCTAATTGATATCTATTTTGACCAGTGATTTAATTTTCTTTCTGAAAAAACGAAAAATACGTCTGTGGCTCACCAGTAGACCCAGGACAACAGTTCATTCCAAACCCTGAATGACCTTGATTTCAGGTGATTTTAGGATTGGGAAATCCAAATCTGCAACTAATTTTTCAAAGTTTAGTGGTCTCCGTTTGCAGTACCCTTTTTTTTTTTTTAATGCTGTATGGGGAGAGAAGGCCCATTCTTCTCAGCCTCAACCTTCTCTTCTCCTCCCAGTCCACAAGCATTCCCATGGCCCTGCAGCTAGATATAAAGGCGAGGTTATTTTTTCTAGTGTATAAGATAATTTTTGTATGATGTTTAACATTATGGCCATAAGAGAAATATCTTAAATCCTATGCGGATGTAAATGTAGATAACACACTAACATCTGGTGCATTCCAAAACGCAGCTTCCCTTCCCTGACATTTTTCATAGCAATGGGAGAGGATGTGGTCCGTCGGCTAAACTGCCGACTTAAGTGCTGGAAACCAGGGTTCAAACCTTGGGGTCGCGTCCACATCCTGTGATCCTGGGCAAATCACTTAGGGGCATATTATCACATCTAACATGGGCTTCAATTGGAATTCCATAGAGCATATTATCAAGCCCATTATCGCCGCTTTAGCTGCAGTTTTCTGCCGCTAAAGTGGCGCTAATTTTATTGCCTGTCTTGATAATATGCCCCTAAATCTCCCCATGCCTGAATGTGTAATGTAAATACGGGGCTCATGTAAAGCGCTCCAATACCTTCGGGTCGAGTTTGCGCTATATAAATATGCAACAACAACAAAAAAATGAAACAACAGATGGAGACACAAGAGCTATTAGTCACAAAAACAGCTATCACCTGTAACTTAACACCTTTGCAAATGTAATGTCCACCTGCCAATAGGTTTTTCGCCAACTAAATAATTTCAGAGAAGAAGTTGCTTCATCGTGGCATAAAATATTATCAGTCTGACAGAATACAAGATTAGGGGTCTGACATAAAGTTTGGTGACAGGGTAATCCGTCGCAAACGTAAAAACCTACTCTGTCCGTTATTCCCTTGTTCGATTTGCCTCAATTAGAGATGTTTGACCTTAAGGTTTCCATGGATTGAGCTCACAGGGAACTTTCTTTGGCTGCCCGATGGGGTAGGGGCCGTTGGAGGGATGACATTACACGATCCACCATATTGATGGTGGATGGTGCATTATCTTTTTTTCTGTCCATCACTGCCACAAAAAAAACAGGTGGTGAGGAACAGAAAAAATATTGATCCCCGCAACCTGGAATAAATTTTGCAAAACTTGGTGAATGGATGTCAAAATTGACTGCAGCTGTGCACCAAACGTTTTGCTCATTGAAAGGAATAGCAGTGATGGCGATTCCTTTCAGGGTACAGAGATGGACGCTGGGCCAGCTGTTCTCTAAATTTGAAAAAGAGTAGTCGGTTAAGATGTCCTCTGTCACCCTGATGCATGAAGTACCCTTCACTAAATTATAAATCAGGGCCTAAGTTGAATTCAAAATTAAATGCTGAAAGTGAAGGTTTTGCATATAAGTTTAGGTAAACACAAAGGGGCAGATTTAAAAGAAAATGATGCATCTGTAGAGATGCGTCACTTTCCCGGCGCCACCCTGAGAAACCCTTGCACCACCATGGATGAGCCGTATTCACAATACGGCGCACCATGTTGCAAGGATTGACAGATGTGTCAGAAATTCTGATGCATCTGTTGGGGCAAAAGGCACGCATTGCTGGATTTGTGTCGCAAGCGCCATGCAGCTCCAGCAATGTATTTTTAGGCCTATTCCCACTACACTGCGTCACTCCTTACGCCTGCTTCAAGCAGACGTAAGGTTTTGATCCAGTGGCGTCCTAGAAGTGACGCAGTGAAATCTTGTAGATTTCACTGCGTCACTTTTTTACGAGGTTTACGAGTGACACAACAGTGGCCCAGAAGTGTTGCAAGGGGCATGTAAATCTGCCCCAAAAGGTGGTAATGAATTGCAGTATCAGGGAATGAGAGTAGAAGTAGTTCACATAACATAGTTAGTACCAACCCTGTATTGAAAAACGTCTGAGTCTGATCTACCTGATGCCATTATTATATGCCCATGCGATTTCAGAATGTCAAATGACTCTAATAAATCATGGTAATGCAAATTAGAATGTTATATTTTATTATGCAATAAGGGAAATGTAAAACATTATCAAATATTTGCTTTATTGTTGTCCTTTTTTTAAACAATAAAAACACAAATTGCTAATAAAAAAAAATAATAGGGTGGTGTTCCCTCAAACCTTTTGCCTTCCTCTGCCATTATTTTCCTGATCTTGTTTTTCCTGGCCTTATGGCTCTGTGCACTTTGCCACCGCTAACCAGTGCTAAGGTGCAGGTGCTCACCCCTTAAAACATGATAACAATAGTGTATCTCCAATTGGAAGATTTAATTTACGTATAAGTCCCTAGTGAAATGTTGCTACATGTACCCAGGAGCTGAAAATTAAATTATACCAGTGGGCCTGCAGCTCTGATTGTGTCATCCACTAAAATAGCCTTTTAAACATTCATCCGTCCTGCTATTGCAGCCTGTGTGTCTGGATTTAAAGTTCCATTTCGACCTGGCAAAATAACCCTTTTGCCAGGCCTCAACCTTCCTTTTTAATACATATGTCACCCCTAGGGTAAGCCCTAAACAGTCCACAGTGCAGGTTGCAATGTATTTAAAAAGTAGGACATGTGCTTTTAAGTTTCACATGTCCTGGTAATAAAAAAACTCTTACATTCGTTTTTCACTGCTGCAAGGCATGCATCTCCCATTGAATAACATGGAAGCTACCTTATTACATTTAATAGGAGTATCTTAGGGTGCATGTAAACAGTTCCTGTTTGGTGTCTTTGGAATTGTAATAAAAGTCCTCTTTTATGGTGAAGTTGGAATTTTGATTACAATTTTGGAAATGCCACTTTTAGTAAGTTCCATTTTCCTGCGTTAGCCATTAAGGGCCAGATGTATGGCCTTTGTTTGCAGCCACAAACGGGAGAACATCCTGTTTGCCGCCGCAATTAAGGGCAATAGCATGTACAAATGCTATTTTGCGAGTCCCTGACTCGCAAAATAGCATTTGCGACTCTCACTATTAGGAAAGGGCGTCCCTTCCTAATAGCGAGTCAACATGCTATGTACTAGTGTTTTGCGACCGCATTTGCAGACACAAAACACATCCAGTTTACCACTTACTTCAAGTTGGTGGTAAACCACTCACAAAGGGTAAGGGGTCCCCAGGGGACCCCTTCCCCTTTGTGAGTTTGTTGGAAAATATTTTTTAAGAGCAGGCAGTGGTCCCAGAGACCACTGCCTGCCCATAAAAAAATTAAACTGAAAGGTTTCATTTTTCTTTTTTAAATGCATCCTGTTTTCCTTTAAGGAAAACGGGCTGCATTTAAAAAAAAAAAAAGCAGTTTTATTTAAAAGCAGTTTCAGACATGGTGGTCTGCTGAACCCAGCAGGCCACCATCCCTGGGAGGGCTGGCATTCCCAATGGCCTCGCAAATTGCGAGAGGCTCATTAATATTATTGAGCCTCGCAGTTTGTGACCCCATTGGAAATCGCAAACAGTGTTAAACACACTGTTGTACATTTCATTTAGCACCTCGCAATTTGCGACTCGCAATGTGTCGCAAATTACGAGGCACTAAATGAAATGGCCGTACATCTGGCCCTAAGTGCCTGAGGCCCGTCTCTGGTCACATAACTGGGCGTCGTTGTCAGTTGAACTTTGTGAATTCCTCCTAGAAGGCTACACACAATAGGCAGCTTAGGTGTGCCTCGATGGGTCATCACTGGCAGAGTTAGAGAGCAGAGTTGGGCACAGCACTACATCTCCCACAAATGTTAACTAGAAAATACCAATAATACAGATATTCATTACAACTCTTGTTAGAAATGGGCTTTCTGGTTGGCTAGGGTTTACACCTAAGCTAGGCAGAATCCACCACTCTAGTCATGATAAGAGGATTACACGACTAAAATACCCCTGCTCACCCCCCTGATACCTTGGCACGAGAGGTCAGGCTTATCCAAAAGACAATGTGTAAAGCATTTGCACATAAAAAACAGTAATGCTGTAAAAACACTACAAAAGGACACCGCACCAGTTTTAGAAAAATATCCAATATTTATCTGTGTGAAACAAGACCAAAAAGATAAAAATCCAACATACAGTAATCCACAATGCCAATAGAGCAAAAATGGACTTCATCCAGTTCCTTGAAGTCGATAGCTCCATCCAGGTCTATCATGGTGCTGTGAACAAACAAATCTAACCGTTCCGGCTGGTCGCGGTGTTATGGGCCAGCTATAGTGCCGGGTAGACCCATAAAACAGTACCTTTGGAGATACAGGGTGTCGGACCTTGTGTTGAGCTCCGGAGGAGCGGTGTCGGCATGCTTCAGTTCCAGAAGTCGGTGCAGGAGCTGTCAGGCCCTTGAAATCACACGCGTTGCAGGTCGAACTCCATGAGTTTGAAGTCAGGAGCACAGCCATCAGCAGGTGTCAGGGCTACGGTGTGAAGTGGAGCGGTGAGACGTGCGGTGCCCTCAGGTCACTGTGCAAACAACGGCGTCATCTTTGCTGAAGCGCTGTCGTGGGTAGACCCAAGACTGTGGCGCAAGACAGGGCAATGCAATGTGCATGGCCCACAGTTCACGGTTCAGGCAGATGCATCGGATGGCAATCTAGAGTCGATGGTTCTGGCATCGGTGGGCCAAGGCTGCAGTGTGGGACAGGGCGGTATGTCGAGTAACCTATGAGCGGACGGTGCACAGTGTTCTCCATGAGTGGAGTCCACAGGCCACGGTGCAGGCAGTGGCGTTGGCAGTGGCGTTGGTTACAGCATTGTGTCATCATCGGGGACACCAAGGTGACAGTGTGAATCGAGGCGGTAAGAAGTGCGGTGATCACGGGTCGCGGTTCAAGCAGCGGCTCGATTGTGGCATTGGATGGCATCGTCGATGAGACCAGGGTTGTGGTGCAAAGTCGGATCAAAGAATGCCATTTCAGTTGCATTCTCTATTTCATGCTTGATTTTCTTCAAATTTGTTCATATTCACTTAACAATTTGAATAGGATATTTTGTTTAATCAGATCTTTCAATGGGGCACTTACAGTGACAAATTCACACAGTAACTGGCCATACCATGGAAGGATCTCAGCATAGTTACATGCTGTGTAGGAGAAGTGGAAGACACGCCGCATTTAAAGTGAGACCTGCATCAACAAGTATATGGCACACTTGTTTCAGAGCTTTATCATGTTCCTTTCATGTGGGCGCAAAAACTAGTATGCCATTACTGTAATTGAAAGCATTTGTGACTGGCTTTATTATGCGATGAATAACATCCTGAAAAAGTTCAGCAACTGCCTTTTACATCGAAACAAATCAACATGAGTCGAAAAGGTAGTAAGGTATCTGCAATTATCTTCAACTTCGAGCTGGTGATACCCTTTGTTCAAATCAATGTGGGAAAAGACTTTAACTCCATTCAGCTGAGTAATCATGTCGGTAGTGTGCGGACATGGATGTTGTTCTCTTTCAATCGCCTTGTTTGCTTGGCGCATATCAAAGCTGGTGTGCACAGCTCCTACACTATCCTTTTTGGGCAACTACCACTATAGGTGATATCCATGGCGTCGGACCAGTGAATCGCTCAATGATGTCATACTTTAATCAGGCATCACGTTCTTTCTCAACAGCCTCTTGTAATTGGAACGCAATTCGACAATGACGTTGAACAACAGGACGAATGTCTTCATTTATGTGAAGTTGCACTTTCATGTTCGAAAAAAGACGGAAACTGATCCACTGTCTCATGATAGGCACTGACATTGTAATTAACAGAAATCAGCCCAATGTCGGCAGCAGTGCTGAAACTGAGTAAACATGCGCTGGATGAAGTGCCTGGCAAAACAAGAATTGATGCTTGTACTTTCGCATTTTTATGCTTCACAGTGGCAATGAATGAACCTTGACTTTGCAATAGTGTTGAAACAGACCACGTATACACTTTGGTTTTCAAGGGAGTTGAATGGGGCACTGGAGACAGTTCATTGTACTTCTCCACCGGCATAATGTTTTTCAACACTCTACTCTCTGTGATAAAAGGTATGGAGCACCCATTCAATTTCAGTGTAATCTTGGGAAAGTGTCCAAATCAATTCCGCTCTTTCACTTGTTGGCCTAGTTTTGACTGCCATTCTTCCTTGCAAGAGGCTAACCCTTTAGCAGTCATCCAGCAGTCAACATTGACACCCCACACCCATTTTCCTTACTGTCACTCAACAACGACAGTGATGATCTTTCAGACAAAGAATTTGACGACAATCAACATCATTCAGTTTCTACTTTTCTCAACTGATGTTGCCGCTTGGCCTTATGGGAATGTGTAGAGTGTCGCGTCTGGAACTTTCTGACATCTATCTTGTTTTCTTGACATGACACACTTGATCTTGCCTCCATTTTGTTTTCTTGAGGTGATGCACTTGATCTTTTCCTGGCATTATAGACAGCTACAAAATTGTTCTTTTTCCCGGAGCCTTTGCATACCTGTCCAGTGGTGGGACATCTACTCTCACGTTGAAAAGAAAATCCACATCAGAAACACGACTTCTTTTAGGAGACATTACTTTATGGCCTTTGGCCTTGTGTTTTGACTTACTTTTCACACTCAGTGCAGATTTATTGTGGGCCGTTCTGGCCTCCATTTTAGCTGCCTGTCTGTCGACTCTCTCCTCTGGCCTGGCTGCCATGAGAACTTGCTCCAAGCTTAGTGTCTCTTTCACCATTCATCGTCTGAAGGAATCGGAGAGGCAACCATCTATAACTTTGATAAGCATAGCATCTTCATTGCTAAACACATTGAATTTGCAATGCTTTATTACTGAATCAAGTCTTTCTACAAACTCATCTATCGTTTCACCAGCTCTCTGCCTTTTCATGACTGAAAATCAATGCACCTTCCATAGTCGACATTCCGCATTGGATGGAACTTGAGGGTAGATTTACAAACCCCTTACACCACCGGTGCATCACGTTTTTTGATGCACCAGTGGCGCAGTGTGCTGTCTCATATTTTCAAGGCCACGTAAAGCTACCTTGCGTGGCTTTTCGTGGTCTTGTAAATACTGCCCCTTGGCACACTTAACTTTGAGTGAAAGGGGCATGCCATAGGTGTTTCTGAGGATGTCCCACGCAAAACCTATGGATTTTACCAAATTTCCTGATTTAAGAGAAGTTGTAAACCTGGAAATGCATCAGAATGCTACGCCTCCCCAGCCAAGCTATAGGGTGAAGAAACGAGGAGAAACATTTGCATTTCTCCCAGTTTTCTCCTCTTTCTATTCGTGCTGCCTTCTGCAGCACACATAGAAAGAGGAAAACACCTCTTCTGATTGTTTTTGTGCAGGAAGGTGGGCCTTCCTGCACAAAAACAATCATCCCTGCAACGCAGGCACCCTTGCACCATGGTGCAAGGGTGTCTGCATCGGCGCATGGCAGCTAATTATGCACCAGGGCAGGGGAGAGCAAAGGGATCAGTCATATCATTGTAGATATGACGCATCACTTTGCTTCCAAAGTAACGCAGCGCGGTGCAGCCAAATGGCTTGCGGCACCTTGCTGTGTTATTTGTGGTAAATAAGGTCCTTGGTGTTTAACACTTCTTTGATCTCACTTCATCAACTTGTCCTATTTTCTTTATCACTTCTTTCACTCCACTACCTGCCACATTCTTCAGGTATTTAATTATCTTTTTGTCATTTGCTTCTTCCAGCGCATCAATAAAATCATCAAACTTTTTTAACCTGGCAGTCCATCTGTTCAGGGACGTCCGGTACACTTTGTAAATGGTGGGACGAGTGAGATGTCCCACCTCTTCCCAAAAAACAAAATAAAACACCCCCTCCCTCCAAAATCCCAGAGTAAAACATCCCTCCCTCCAAAAGCCCCCAAAAAACACTTCCCTCCAAAAGTCCAAAATAAAGCAACTTCACCCTCCAAAAGTCTAAAAAACACAATTAGAATAACATTTTACATAAATAAATAAAAGAAAAGGTACTTACTCACTGCTGCATGTCCTACTCAGTGTCCGACTCGTGTATCTGCTGTGGAAGTCAAGCTCCCCTAACCAATCCAGATGCTGCTCTCATGCTATTAATCACATGAGAGCAGCACCAGGATTGGATGGATGTGGCTGGGTAGACGCTCCTTCCGGCCCTGGAGGCCAGTGCATGGTCTCCACACAGCTGGAACTTCAAAGTACACATGTCACTTTGGCCGGCACAATACAGCCAGCCAAAGTGACATGCGCACTTTGGAGAGTGACATGCGCGATTTGGAGCAGCCAGCCAGCCACTGCCTCTGTGCTCTGCTGCCACTCGGCAGAAGGGCTCACACTCCTCATGTCTCTGGGCTCAGGGTGGCTGGCTGCTGCAGTGTGCACATCAGAAAACTAAAATGGCAATTCAATCTTTTTAAAGCCCTTTTGTGTTTTCCTGCGTGGGTCATAGTGGGCAGGGATATGCTGTCTTCTTCTTTGATGGTAACAGCTTTGGTTCTTCACCCTTCTGACCTCTTTGCATTGTGTCAGGTTTCTACTGCCTTTAGTGTTTCTTTACATTCACCTGCTTCTGCTCACAGTGTTCTCTTGCACCTGGCTGTCGCTGCTCGCTGCACTTTCCGTACCTGGTTGTCACTGCCTTTAGAGTTTCTTGATGCTAGAAATGTCTCTGATTTTAGCTCTATCTCACACCCGGCTAGCACAGCCTCTAGCGCTTCTTTGTACTTGGTTGTCACTGACTTTAGCGTTATCATACTGTATGAATGATGATTTGGTATCGCGTTGTGGTGCAGTACCTCTTGTCTTGACTTTATCTGTAAATGTCTAGCAGACAACTTTCTGTAAGGCCTTCACTTTCTTCACAGGCCTGGCACTGGCTGGAGTGTCTCTTTGACTCCACATACACCAACTCTTGATTTTGACTTTGACTGAGGCACACGTGGCACGCACAAGCAGTTTGCTGGACCACGGGAAACTCTCCAGGAGAGCACTCTTGGTTCTTCGGGTCACAGTATTTACATAATACCCTACCTTGTTGCCAGTTGCAGCATCCTACCCAAGCCCGGGCACTTGTAAATGATCATGCCACACACGGAACTTAGTATTACACATCTTATTCATCAGCATGTAACCGTGAATTGAACATTCTACAACACGAATTCCATGACCCACGCCCATGCACTTACGTCAATGTTCAAGCTGTCAGAAACCAAAAGGGTCTTATCATCTCTAACTCACAAGACACTATACAACCTATAGCCAGGCCCACTAGAGTGACTCCAAGGGCCAAGTCTCTTGTAAACCGCACCTGGCTCTACGACTGAGTTCTACCCTGCCAAGTTCTGCCATCCCAGTCCTGGACCCTTGGAAGTTGGACCTGAAAGTGCTCTGCCAGCCCATCTGTCCCATCTGACCCATCTTCTCTGATGTGCTGCACCACCTACTGCAGAACCGACACATCGCCTCTGCTGCATGGACTTTCCCATTTCAAGGACTTCGCCTTATAGCCCGCAGCCTCCTTAGAACCATCAATGCGAGATTCATCTTCGGAACCGGACATCGCATTGCAAGCTCCTTATCGACAGAAACCTTAATGACTGCACAGGACCTCGCATCGCAGCCTTCCAGCTTCTTGGAACCAACGTATCTCCCCAGCCACGCGATGTATTCCCGACACCGGACTTCTCATCGCAAGTCCCTCTATGATGAGATCCTCAACAATGATGCAGGACCTCGCATTGCAGCCTCGCTGCCCCTCTGAACTGATGCATCGCTTCGGCTATGTGAAGCTTTTTCAACACGAGACTCCGCAACACTCCGCAACCTGGATTGAAGTTACTCTTGTTCAGTGGGCCTAAGTCGATCCTTGTAGGGGCCAGAATTTGTGAATTGTCCCAGTCTAGCATGGCCGGATATCCACAGTTGGCATTATCAATTTATGTATTAGTAGTTTTTCTATGTTTCTAATCTGGTGTGGGATCCTTTTTGTATGGGGCTTTCACTTTATTACTGTTTGAAGTGCTGCATTAATACTTTACACATTGCCTCTAAGTTAGGCCTGACTGCTCTGTGCCAACCTACCTGACGGGTTAATTTAGGGCAGGCTTTTGCCGCACCTTGACAAGGATTGTGGTTGCTGTTTGATAAGGGTTTCACACTCCTCAACCAGTAACCCAATTGCTCACAAGTACTAAGGGTCTATTTATTATAGGGATTTCAATCTAGATTTTAAGCTGTCATGCAGGGGGTGTAACAAGGGACCCTGCTGTCCCTGTTGCATTGGGGGCTCCCTTTAAGGGGGTGGTCAAACCATTCAAAGGGCCCCTGTTCAGGCCAAGGTCATTGAATATCTGTTCGATATAGGACACTTAGAGACCTCTCTTCATATTCTGCGGGTTGGGGAGGGGCATCATTTTGTGTTACTGTACAGCATCATGTAATACTGCTTTGTGGCACACAAGTACCAAGTGTTTCTTAAAGGAGGGCTGTAGAATGCTACTGCACTGGAGTTTAGCAAGTTATTTTAATATAGTATGTGACAGGAGCAAAAATTACTCTGCAGTAGGTTAGCATGTAATCTGACCTCTGTATTCCTATCCATTTTCATCCTCCTTCCTACCTTTTACTTTTAGTGGCGGTTGCTCGTGCTTTCTAATATTTTCTATTAAACGTTTTCCTAACCTATTTCTACCTCTGCTTCCTCGCCTCTTTTTTATTCGTTTCTTTTTTAACTTTCTTTATTAGCATTTCGGGTAGTAGGGCAGTGTATATCTTTTTGCAACACTTATTTCTAGCATAGTAAAATAGGCTTCAGCTTCTGCCTGTACATCAGTTACAGCACTTTGGCTGTCAAAAAACATAATAGTACTGCAGTTATCAATAACAGAAATAACAGTTTATACTAATTTACATAATTAAAACGGTACCCCCTCCTGTTCTTTCCACCCTATCTTTCCAATCTTCTACTGGACCACACATGAAAGGGTACTTTTGGATACAACTACAGGTACCCTTGAGGCGGAAGCCGGGGGTCTCGCTGCTCAATTTTGTACTGCTTTCTGTTTACTTGCTAGTTTGCACATTACTGTATTGATTTTGCCTATCTTATCGTTTTTAATACTATCCTTGAGGCGGAAGCCGGGGATATTTGTTTGTCAGTGAAAGATGTTTTAAGCATCCTGCATGTCGCTAACCTGCACTTTTCTGCTTACTTGTCAGAAACTGTAGTCATTCCTTACCTGGCATCGGCAGGGCTTCCGGGCATTGACGCTCCCCGCTCAGCGGAGTCTGTGCTGGGGTGGGAAGCGCGAGTCCGGAGCCGCCATCACCTCCCTCGAGGCACAGGGATACGCCCATCTCTGATAGCCACGCCCCTCTGGAAATCTTTAAAAGGCTGACTAGTGGATTTGGAAGCTGTTGTTTACAGCTACCCTTGAGGCGGAAGCCGGGGGTCTCGCTGCTCAATTTTGTACTGCTTTCTGTTTACTTGCTAGTTTGCACATTACTGTATTGATTTTGCCTATCTTATCGTTTTTAATACTATCCTTGAGGCGGAAGCCGGGGATATTTGTTTGTCAGTGAAAGATGTTTTGAGCATCCTGCATGTCGCTAACCTGCACTTTTCTGCTTACTTGTCAGAAACTGTAGTCATTCCTTACCTGGCATCGGCAGGGCTTCCGGGCATTGACGCTCCCCGCTCAGCGGAGTCTGTGCTGGGGTGGGAAGCGCGAGTCCGGAGCCGCCATCACCTCCCTCGAGGCACAGGGATACGCCCATCTCTGATAGCCACACCTTCCCGTTCGCTATAACTATGGTCACTCCCCGGATGCGCAGCGGACGTGCGCAGCGGGCACGCCTTCAGCACGCCGAAGACACGCCAAAGACTAGCCCGTCTGTGCCCGTCCGGGCCAGTAGGGGGCATGGGGCAGAGGACACTGCACCTCCCGCCTGCGAGAGGCTGGTAAGATCATCAGTGGAGTTACGAGCACTGTGCCCGCTGCGCGACCCATGCTGCACCTTGCTTAACCTCCGCATCATGGGAAATACGGCCTGCATGAAATGCAATCTCTCCACTTCCATCTCTCAACCTTTCCCGGACGTAGTGAGACGGCGTAGAAAACACAAACATCCTCGTGCTGCAGTGGCAAAGGAATACGTGTTGTATACTACAAATTGTCGCTCACTTCCCAAGCACAACCTGGATATTTTCAACCTCCTTATAGAGGCCAAACCCAGCGTCCTTTTTCTGACGGAAACATGGCTGCACGAGAGTGCGGGCCCTGATGTGGCGACAGCCCTCCCAGCTAATTATGCAATTACCAGGATTGATCGCCAAAACCAGTTGGGGGGTGGGATCACCATTATTTTCGACAGGAATTTGAAGTGCTCATTTGAACATATTAACATCCCGGAGTGCGAAGCTGGACTTTTTAAAATCTCCCTAAATTCGAACTTTACCATGTCCGGCATATTGTTGTATCGTCCACCGGGGAATCCGTCTAAATGGGTGTCCACCTTAGCTAATCACATTACCCCATATTGTATGGCATCAACAAATTTTTCGCTTATCGGTGATTTTAACCTTCATTTGGAGGACAAGTCTATTGCAGCTTGTAGAAATCTGCAAGACGATTTAAAGGCCCTAAATTTTGCTTTAATAAACGCTGGCCCGACTCATAATAAAGGGCACTTACTTGACCCCGTTTTTTCTAATATGACGGAGCTCCACTGGCTAAATACTTCTCCCATTTGTTGGTCCGATCACTATCTCACTAAATTGAGTATTAAATTTCCTCTTACTGCTCACTCTAAAATAATTGCCCCGGCCACACTGAGGAGAAATTGGAAGCTAGTAGACCTGGTGGAATTGAACCAGACACTTCATTCAAACCCCCCCAGGAAAGGTCCTGACATAAATCGCCTGGCGGAAGACATTGACAAATGGCTCCGTGAGGCTGCAGATTATTGTCTACCCGCCATCGCAAATAAAATTAACAGACACCGCCCTCCTGCCCCCTGGTTCAATGAGCTATTAAAAAGGGAAAAAGCAAGTTGTAAAGTCTTGGAGCGCAAATGGCGCAAAGATTACAATCCTGATGCGAAAGGCATTTATCATAAAGCTAGAAATTTATATCATTCTGCCTGTGTAAAAGCGCGCGCTTTCTTTGTCTCTTCTTCTATTTCGGAAGCCTCTAATAAATCAAAGACTCTGTTTAGTCTAGTTAAGGACCTTGCTGGAGCTCATACCTCAGCGTCACCTCCCCCATTGAACGCGAAACAGTGTCAAGATCTTGGCTGTTTCTTTGTGGAGAAAATTGAGAGAATTATTCAGGACATTTCCACTAACAACATTGTATCACCCCCCTCTATCGACTATGAATCAGTCTCCTTGAGAAAAAACACCTTAACAGTATGGCCCTCCATCACGAGCGATTCACTGAAATCCTTATTTAAAAATATTAAGTCTGGCTCCCCTAGGGATCCTATCCCAATGAAGATCCTAAAATTATTGGATGACCAGTCTTTAGAGGTCATTGTTGACACACTTAATACCTCATTAGAGTGTTCACATGTCCCTACCCTTTGGAAACATGCCATGGTTACGCCTTTGCTTAAAAAACCCACGGCTGAGCCTGAGTGCCTGGCGAATTATAGACCTATCTCTCTGCTCCCCGCCTTTTCCAAATGCCTGGAGAGACATGTTCACTCGACCTTAGCCTCCTTTGTGGAAAAAAATTCTCTTTTGCACCCCTCGCAATCGGGTTTTCGGGTCGGTTTCTCTACGGAAACCACCCTCCTTGGAGTCACTGAGCACATTAGAAACCTACTTGACAAAAATCAGACGGTCGCGCTTGTACTCCTTGATCTAAGCGCGGCCTTTGATACGATATCTCATGAAATCCTGATCAAGGCCCTGTGGAGAAATGGAGTCTGTGGCAAGGCATTGGACTGGATCCGGTCCTTTTTGAGCGGAAGGACTTTTCAAATTAATTCCTCCATAGCCTGCTCTGACTCTTTTGAAATCTCCCACGGCGTACCTCAGGGCTCCATCTTGAGTCCGTTGTTTTTCAATATTTATTTAAGACCATTAGCCGACATCGCTGAAAAATCAGGTCTCACACTGATGACTTACGCCGACGATTCGCAGATTATTTTTTCCCTCTCAGATCCTAGTCCTTCTTCCTCATCTCCCCTTAAGTTGGGACTGCAAAACATTCTGAATTGGATGACCAGCAACCAACTAAAGTTAAATGGAGATAAGACAGAGGTTCTTCTTCTGGGTAAGCAGCATGATTTGTGGAATTCCGCCCATTGGCCAGACGAACTGGCCACTATTCCTTCCCCAGTGACCCATGTGCGTAACCTGGGTTTTATCCTAGATAGTACTCTTTCTATGAGTAAGCAAGTCAACAAAGTAGTGGGTCATTGCCTAACCATCATTAAATGGCTACGAAAAATCATATGGATGCTACCTCTTTCTACCCGGAAGACCGTTGTCAATGCTTTAATAACCTCTCGGCTTGACTACGGTAATGTACTATATCTTGGCTCGAATAAAGTGGTAGTAGACCGACTGCAACTCGTTCAGAACGCTGCAGTCCGCCTACTCTGCAAAATCCCGAAAAATTCCGGGGTCTCAATTCATCGGAGGAAACTCCATTGGCTTAAGGTGGAAAACCGAATTCGCTTTAAAGCTCTGACCTTGATGTTTAAAATTAAAGCAGGCACGGCTCCTAACTATCTTTCATCTTTAGCCCAACTCTATTATCCAAGGCGCAGTCTTCGCTCCCAATCACTTTCACAGTTTTGCATCCCTAGATTTAAACTGGCAAAAATGGGTGGTAGATCTTTCACCTTTCTTGGCCCTACAAATTGGAATGCGCTCCCCCTTTTCATCCGAAAGGAGGAAAACTATGATAGTTTCCGTAAACACGTTAAGACCTGGCTCTTCAACTAATAACTTGATCAGCCTGTGTTCGGGTTTTCTTGCTGTATTCCGGCGCCGGGAAACCCTTTTTGGGTAGCTGTTGCGCCTTACAAATTCTAATAAATAAATAAATAAAATACAGGTCCTCGGCATTTGTAACAAAATATGAGCATCCACTTATTTTCTGGCATCCACTCACCCTTCCTATTACCCCCAGGTCCCTCCTGTCCTCGTCCCCTTCATACTTAAATAAGTGAGATAATCTATCTCATTGACAGAAAAAAGAAAAGAAGGAATGCTGGTACACCCCCCCCCCCCACTGGGAGTACATAAGCGTACTCTACCCAGCATTCCTCCTGTTCTTTTTCTGTCTTCCGACAGTATGAAGAGGTCCAGGAGCCGAGAGGTCTTGAGTAGTCTCCTGAAGGTTAGTAGGTCTTGGGTCTGCCGTAGGAGGATGGGGAGGGTGTCCCAGGTCTTGGCGGGCGAGGTAGGAGAACGATTTGCCACCGGAAGTCGCTCTTCAGATGCGAGGGACGGTAGCTAGGGCACGGTCGGTGGAGCGGAGCTGGCGGTTCGGGGTGTAGAAGGTGATTCGTCTGTTGCGGTATGCTAGTCTGGTGTTGTGGAGTGCCTTGTGTGTGTGGGTGAGGAGCTTGAAAGTGATCCTCTTGTTGATGGGCAGCCAGTGCAGGTCTTTCAGGTGGGGTGTGATGTGGCTGTGTCGAGGGATGTTGAGGATCCTTCAGGCAGAGGCGTTCTGTATGCGTTGCAGTCATTTCAGAAGTTTGGCCGGGGCTCCCACGTAGAGGACATTTCCGTAGTCCAGCCTGCTGCTGAGGAGGGCCAGGGTGACCGTTCTTCTTGTGTCGGTGGGGATCCACCTGTGGATCTTGCGTAGCATGCGGAGGGTGTTGAAGCAAGAGGATGAGATGGCGTTGACTTGCTTGGTCATGGAGAGTGTTGAGTTGAGGATAAACCCCAGGTTGCGTGCGTGGTCGGTGGGTGTTGGTGCTGCTCCCAGGGCGGTCGGCCACCAGGAGTCGGCCCAGGCGGAGGGGATGGAGCCACGGCTGAGGACCTCCGTCATGTCCGTTTTCAGCTTCAGACGGCTGTTCTTCATCCATTCGGCGACGGCTTTCATTTCTTCGTGGAGGTTAGTTTTGGCAGTGAGTGGGTCCTTGGTGAGGGAGAGGATCAGCTGTGTGTCGTCGGCGTAGGAGTTGATGTTGAGGTCATGTAGTCTGGCGACGTGGGCGAGTGGGGCCATGTAGATGTTGAACAATGTCTGGCTGAGGGATGATCCTTGGGGTACGCCGCAGATGATCTTGGAGGCTTCGGATCAGAAAGGGGGAAGGCGGACGCTCTGGGTTCTGCCGGAGAGGAAGGAGGTGGTCCAGTCCAGTGCTTTGTCTCGGATTCCTGCGTCGTGGAGGCGTGTGCGTAGGGTGCGGTGGCAGACCGTGTCGAAGGCATGTAGTATTATTCCAGATCTTTGACCTCCATCCCATCCTTCTCCCATTCCCTCTAAAGGACAATAAGCCAAATCCTGCATCTTTTGCCAGAATTAAGAAGCTCCACCAACGGATAGTCCCGTTTCTGGACCGCCCCTCGGAGGATCTTCTGTATGGCTCCCTGCAGGACGTACAAACATCTAGGCAGTACCACCATTTTGATGAACACTATCTTCCCCATCAGAGACAGTTTCAACGTATTCCAGATTGCAATCGAGGGGCGCAGATTAAAATCACGGGATCCAGGGTTAGATCATATGTCGTCTGCTCACCATATGTGATATAAATACCAAGTATTTCACACTGTCCACCTTCCATGGCAGCCCCGATTCCGGCAGTAGGTCTATGGGCAGACCCCTCAGCTGTCCCATTGGGAAGAGGGCAGACTTAGCGCTGTTAACCCGGAGCTCTCAGAATCCCCAGAATTTATGCATGACATTGAGCTGGATCTAGTATAAAAATTACGGGGCATATTATCAAGAAACGGCGTTAAAGTTATCGCAGCTTTATCGGCAGAAAACTGCCACTAAAGCGGCGATAATGGGCTTGATAATATGCCCGTGAGAATTCCCATGTTCTGGTGTCAACATGGGCTTCTATTGGAATTCTCTGCGGCATATTATCAAGCCCATTATCGCCGCTTTAGCGGCAGTTTTCTGCCGCTAAAGCGGCGATCATTTTAATGCCGTGCTTGACAATATGCCTCCATGTTCTTTCTCTGGAATTCATTATGGAGTCAACAATTATTTTACGTTTTTTAAAGTGAGAAAAAGTTAGTAAATTAGAAATGGGTTTTCTAATTTTACTTTTTGGATGCATTTGCACATTTCAAGATGGATAATCCGCAGTAAAGATTCTGCATTTGAACTGCAGTCACATTCCTTCAGCCTCCCTCACTGCTGAAGGGTAGAGACGTCTTACCTGTGCAAAATGGAGGCAAGACAGCATTTACGTTTTGGATGTGTCGTCAGTGTATTTTGTAAAGCAAACCAGAGAGTTTTCCTTCAAAGAACTCCCATTCGGATTTACATGCAAGGTAACCTAAATTCTCTGATCCCTACAACAGACGCATTTCGGATGCCTGGTTTACAGAAAACCTCTTTGTCTAATTATTCCTGACATCTTGCAAATGTTTGTAAACTTCTTCAGGGGAAACGCACACATCTTTGTCTCCTTCTGACAACAGAGAAGAAAGAAAGCGAATGTGTTCTTTTCATTCGGCGCAGGAGACAGCTGTTTCCTTTCATGGCAACCACAGGCGCTGTTAACGCACCGAAGCAGGCGTTGACGCAGATTGAAATAATCAGTCCAGCGGTCACTGATCACTCTAATTAATAAAAATCAAATGCAATGTTTCAGCAGCGCGTCTGTGCTTCCACCTTCTGTCCTATTACAAGGAAACGTACACCTATTTATATGCATATGTTCAGTTTTAATTTTCACATTTCTTTTTAAGTTTTGATTTTAACAATGTGTTTAATTTATTCATCTTTCTAAATTTATATTGTGCGTAGGCACGTTAACAAGGTTGTTTCAAGTGATAAACAGACTTCATGCGCCAGTACTACACACTACCCACGCTGCACTTTTGAGATTACCTATACCAGGTGCAACAGAGAAAAAAAAAAGTGAAAGAGGTATGCAAGAACAAGGACGACCCCCTCTGGCAAGGTATAATAAAAATAAATGCACAGTGTCGCCCTCGAAAAATAAAAGATATATATTCGAGGAAGTATTGCTTGACTTTTATGCAGGCCCAGGGGGCGACCAAGGATTCGTATCCAAGCTGTGACTTGCAAAAAAGTTACTGGGGGGAAAAGCACACCAAACAACTTATGATAAAGCAGGTAGGTATAGCCTTGGCAAGCCTGCAATGCTTTTTAAACATTTTTTGTTTGGAGGCATATGCAATAAACATAAAGGGGCCTCTTCATAAATTGGATTCTGTAGAATGTAAAGCAGTACTACAGTATAGCTATAAAATGCAATATGTGTGTGCTTGTCTGTGTGTGTTTTAGTAGTAAATGTTGATACACCTCCCCATGGAAGGGTTTTTGGGAAATTTTAGGAGGCGTTTACAGAGGAACCTGGTAATACAAACATACACATATAAAAGAGTAAGACCATTGCTATTCGCAACTACGCTTCTAAAGTTACTAAGCCCCTGAATGTGTCAAAACAGGAGTAAATGTACTCCTGTCCAGCCTTGGAGTAAGGCAAGCATCACACATGGACACTCACAGATACCGCAATACTCTTCCTTAGAAAAATAACACAGTTTAGGAAATAATGTTAAATGAATTAAATTAGTTAAAAATTCAAAATTCTGCATATATAAATGTATACACACACACTCTGAAAGAACCAAAGGATAAAGGGGTGTTATAGGTGAAAATGTCAGTTAAAACATGCCGTTTTAAAATAACAAAACCCCTGAAATTTATCAGTTATAGTTATGTCACGTAACTAAAACTCCTCCCCTAAAGTAACTATTACTTGCCCCCCACTATGCACAATGGTTTCATCAATTATGTAATTTTAGATGTTGTAGGGATGTTATAAGTGATGTCATAGATCATGCATGAGTGATGTAATAGATGAGGTAATTAGCAGAACACGTTGAGTGTGCAAGTTATAGTTACTTTAAAGCACGCACCCCCCACAAGGCCCAGGGGGTCAGAGTACATTTTAGGACTTGGGACCGAGTCCCTGAGTCTTAAGAACATGGCTGCAATTTTTTCTCCAGGTTGTGGCCAGCCAATCATGATGCATTATTGCGAACACAGATCTGTGAATCCCTCTCCGAGGTACAGCAGAGAAATATGCATTGTTTTTTAGCCTTAATTACTCAAAAACAACTGAACGGATTTACACCAAATCCCAAAAACCACTCTTTCTGGACCAAAATCTAGCCTTCTGCCAAATTTGGTGTAAATCCTCTGAGAGGTTTAGGTTGTAGCTGTGTCTAAAATTTCCATGGAATAATGACTAGGGAAATGTGTTTGGAACCGCACCCTTTTTCTCGGCCTCTGCTTGATGAATCACCCTGAAACTTTCCTGGAAGTTGCTGAGGTAAAAAAATATTTTTTGGGTGGGAGGAAAGTTTTGTGCAGATTTCGTCAAATGGCACCAAAGATGTAAGGAAACCAAAAACTGCATTTCCTATGGAAACACAACCCTAACTATAAGCACCCAGTAGTAGTATATATATTTCATTTCTGCAGCAAACATGCTGTGAGACGGTGTTCGCAAGTACGAGGTACACCATCCTCGTTACAAAACAAACTTTGCTTCCAACGGTATATGCAAAGAAGCACCCAAACACTCTTGTTGTTTGCAAAGTGTGTGTTCATTCTATCACCATAGCAACAACGTTTGACACATTTTGGCTACTCAGTATATTTGTGAATAGGCCTCAAAAGGTGTAAAAGTAATAAAAAGTTGAAATGCCCTCATCTAAATGTGGTTTCCATACCTTTGCAAAAAAAACTTTAAAAAATATTCATTTCCCACCAAAACAATAAAGGAATTAAAACATGTAATTAAAGCAATGATACGCCTAGCAGCCCTGACACTGAAGTGGACTACTCTTTTAGTGTTTCTGTAAGTGCAAACTGCTGTCACCCACATTAAATTGAGCCAGTGGCAGAAGTGGGCCGATCCATTCCTACATGCTATGTAGGTGGAAGCAAAATGGGAATGGCAGTTGAAGAGGGCAGTTGTTTAAGTGAGCTGACAATGTCCCACCACATACAAATGTTTGTATATATTTGTATTGTCTTTTTATTTTTGGAAATCGTGAGGTTGTAGAGACAACTAAAGATGCTTCTAGGTCAGACCTAAAAAGTATGTGAGGTGTGCTGGTGGTTGAACAGCCTGAATAGTTAAATCACATTTCTCCCACATTTCTGTGTGGGAAAGTTGAGGGATCACTGAGCTGACACAAATTTCCTACCACCCATCATTCCCCCAGGTCACTTGTGTGGGTGGGCCAAGTACCCGTGACAGGGAAGGGCCCAAAATGTATTGTGGAGATATCAAAATTATCTATCACACAACTAACTGGTTTTGCAAGGGGGCCTACTGCATTTTTGGTGCTGAGCTCGACAGCCATCTAGGAAAATCTACCAAACCCAGACATTTCTGAAAAATAGACACCCGGGGGAGTTCAGGGAGGTATGGCTCGCATGGATCCCCAATGTTTTCATACCCAGAATCCCCTGCAAACCTCAAATTTAGCTAAAAAAAAAATCACATTTCTGGCTGGAACTGCGACCCCAGCAAACATATCCTACCACCCAGCGTTCCTCTTGGTCTACCGAGTAAAATGATACCTCACATGTGTCGGTGGGCCAATGGTCTGCGACTGGGAAGGGCCAAAAACAAAGGGAATGTGGGTTTAGCACTGTGATCTCTAAGCGCTATATTTTTCTTTAAATGCGTTTTTAGGCAAATCTGCATTGGACACCCACACAACTGAGGTATCATTTTTATCGGGAGACCAAGAGCAACGCTGGGTTTTAGGACATTTTTGCTGGTGCTGTTATCCCGCATAGAAATGTATGGAAAATGTGATTTTATTAAGCTAGATTTGAGGTTTGCAGGGGATTCTGGGTATGAAAACGTTGGTGGATGCACACAAGCCACACAGGTCCGGACTTCCACGGGTGTCTAGTTTTCAGAAATGTCTGGGTTTGGTAGGTTTACCTTGATGGCCGCCGAGCCCGGGACCAAAAATGCATGTGACCCCCTTTCAAAACGAGGATGTTTTGTGATAGATAATTTTGATATCTCCACAATATATTTTATCCACTTGCCTGTTGCAGGTACTTGGCCTACCCACACAAGTAAGGTACCATTTTTATCGGGAGAATTTGGGGAATGCTGGGTTGGTGGAAGTTTGTTGCTCCCCTTAGATTCCAGAACTTTCTATCACAGAAATGTGAGGAAAATGTGTTTTTATTCCCAAAGTTTGAGGTCTGCAAGGGATTCTGGGTAACAGAACCTGGTGAGAGCCACACAAGTGGCCCCATATTGTATTTCTTTGGATGTCTATTTTTAAAAGATTTATAGGTTTGCTAGGTTTCCTTAGGTGCCGGCAGAGCTAAGGTCCAAAATCCACAGCTAGGCAAATTTTCGAAAAAGGGTCAGTTTTCACTGGAAAAATGTGATGTGTCCATGTTGCGTTTTGGGCAATTTTCTGTCGCATGTACTAGGCCTACTCACACAAGTGAGGTACCATTGTTATCGGGAGACTTTGGGGAATGCTGGGTTGGTGGAAGTTTATGGATCCATGCAAATTCCAGAACTTTACATCACAGAAATGTGAGGAAAATGTTTTTTTTTTTTACATTGTTTGAGGTTTGCAAGGGATTCTGGGTAACAGAACCTGATGAAAGCCACTCAAGTCACCACATCCTGGATTCCCCTGGGTGTCTAGTTTTCAAAAATGTATAGGTTTGCTAGGTTTCCTTAGGTGCCGTCAGACAGAGGTAGTGTCCAAAATCCACAGCTAGGCACCATACAAAAAAGGGTCTTTTTTCACAGGAAAAATGTGATGTGTCCACGTTGCATTTTGGACCGTTTCCTATTGTTCGTACTAGGCCTACCCACAGTGAAGTGCCATTTTAATTGGGAGACTTTGGTGAATACTGGGTGGGTGGAAGTTTGTGGATCCGCGCAGATTCCAGAACTTTCAATCACAGAAATTTAAGGAAAATTTGTTTTTTTTTACATTTGCAAGGGATTCTGGGTAACAGAACCTGGTGAGAGGCACACAAGTCACCCATCCTGGACTTCCCTTGGTGTCTAGTTTTAAAAAATGTACAGGTTTGTTAGGTTTCCCCAGGTGCCGGCTGCGCTAGGGCCCAAAATCCACAGCAAGGCACATTGCGAAAAAAGGCCAGTGCGTAGTGGAATTTTGCCGCCCTGGGGAGAGGGGGGGGGGCAAAAAGACTGTGGCTATTTTGGGAGGGGTGGGGGCATTGATATGCGCATTCTGGGCAGCCCCCACTCCTACATATAAAAAAGCCAGTGTGATCCCTGGCGCCTAGTGGGCTCTCGGTCCCCCCTCACGGTGGGACAGATCAGGGGCTGTTGCCCCCATCTGCTTCCTGGGGGGCAGAAAGGCTGTTGCAATTTTTTTTGGGGGGGGGGTTGGAGGAATTGGCATGCCCATTCTGGGCAAAACTAATCCCTGGTGCCTAGTGGGCTTTCTGCCCCTCCATGGGTGCAGAAAAGGGGTTATTGCCCACATTTGCATCCCGGGGGGGCAGAGAGGCTGTGGCAATTTTTGTAGGGGTGGGAGCATTTGCATGCCCATTCTGGGCAGCCCCCACACCTATGTATTAAAAAAAAATAATCCCTGCTGTCTAGTACGCTATCTGCCCCCCGGGGGTCAGATCAGGGGCTACTGCCCAATCTGCCTTCCTGGGGGGCAGGAAAAAACTGTGGCATTTATTTGGGGGGGTTTGGGCATTGGCATGCCCCCAGTCCAAACTTTGAAAAAGAAATACCTGGTGCTTAGTGGGCAGATAAGGGGCTATTGCCCCCATCTGCCTGGTGACTGAGGGAGGCAGATAAGGGGCTATCGCCCCCATCTGCCTCCTGGGGGGCAGAAAGTCTTTTGCCTTTTTGGGGGGGCAGGGTGGGGGCATTGGCATGCCTATTCTGGGCAGCCCCCGCCCCTGGCCTATAAAAAAGAATCCTTGGCATCTAGAATGCTTTCTGCCTCCTTGAGGGCATATTGGGGGCTACTGCCCCCATCTGCCCCCCAGGGGGGCATAAGACTGGCTGTGGCAAATTTGAATGGGGGAGCAAAACCCCTTGCCCAAGCGGCTGCTACCCCCTCCCTGGTGGCTAGTGAATGTATCTGTGCTTGGGGATCGCCCTCCTGGGTCGATCCCCAAGCAGGGATCCCCTTTCCAACGATACCTCTGCCAAGTGTTTTGGTGCTCGGGGGCTGAGATAGCCCCACGAGCACCGAAATAATGAAACTGAAAATAAGCTTCAGTTTAATTTTCAATGCAATTACATCAGCGTGCCATGCACGCGATCATCATTGCAGTGAAATTAAAAAAACGGTCTCGGGAGGTTGGGGAAGCAACAAAAAAAAGGAAATCCCTCTGCTGTCTGCAGCAGAGGAATTTTTTGCACCTGTGCTCATGACGGAATGGTTCCGTCATGAGCACAGGAGCACTGGTGCTCATGACGGAACCATTCCTTCATGAGCACCAAAGGGGTTAAAGAGTATCCTTGCTGCAGTGTTTTGCATTGTCTGAAGTTTATGCCATGACCTTATTTGTAAATTTTGGAAAAGACCATTGCAGCAGTCTAGTCTAGCCAGAACTAGCGAAGTAACCACGGTCTTCAATGAGTCCCAAAAAATAAGATCAGGGTTTTTCTTTATTGTTCTTAGAATGTAAAGAGATGAAGAGATTACTGAATTTACTTGCTCTTTAAAAGTGAGCTTGTCATCTAAGAGAACGCCCAGATTTTTCCCTTTTTTACAAGTATAGGTAGAGTCCCGAAATCTGGGGGCCACCTTGAGGGGGTCAGAACGACACATAATTCCCAAACACCATTTTATTTGAGTTTAACTTCAAGCATGTGTATGCCATCCAGTCGCTGACTGTTGCCATGCAGTTGCGAAATATCTCAGTTGTATTTTGGATATCATTGGTGACTGACACAATGATCTGAGTGTCATCTGCTTAGGTCCCCAATAAAAACCTATAGGACTTTATCAGACTGGCCAGCAGGAGTCATAGATGTTAAAAGGGGGATGGGCTTAATGATGAGCCTTGAGGAACCCCGCACGGTAGAGCAAAAGACTCTGACATCAGGGGCGTAACACAGGCCCCCGAATCCCCCGCGATGCAGGGGGGCCCCGAGCTGCAGGGGGGCCCCGAGCTGCATGGGGCCCCCTCATCCCAGTCTCCAGGCTTTAAAGCTCCGGATTAAATCGGGAGTGGAGCCCCCTCCGTGTACCGTGCAGGGGGGGCCCTCAGCCTTCGCCACTGTCTGACATGAATCACTTGTGGGTTACTGCTTTAGTCCTATCGATATCTATGGCTTCTCCCGTGGCTTCAGAATTCCCACCCCAGATGTCAGCTACATTGCCAATTGAGACAATTAGATATCCGCACATGCTTATGCTGAGGTGGTGGCAGACATTTTTTTAAGGAAGTTTCTCTGGGCAGAATTGCTGGCCCATTCCCTACCCCTCCATCGAAGGCCTTTATATGATCACCCCTTGGGATAGTTCCCAAGAGGGATCCAGGTCGTTTCAGACTCAAACATAGCCTCAATGGCCCAAAAGGGGCTTCAGTCAATGATGCTATAGATTTCCAAGCCTTTTCGGTGAGGTATTCATCAGTTCACCAGACCTTGGTAAGGTCAAGTTAGTTAAACCCAGGGGCCCTGCTTGCTAAAAATGACATTGAATATGCATTCATGCTTCTTCCAGTGCACTCTGACCATTACCATCATTTAGGTTTTCATTTCTGTGGCATGTGCTATTATTACAAATGCATGGCATTGGGCTGCTCGGTATCCTGCACCTACTTCAAGCAGTTCAGCTCAGCCTTTAGAGTGGATATTTAAAGAAGAAACGGGCCACCAAGACATTAGCCACTATCTGGACGATTTTCTCTTGAAGGGGCCACCTGGGTCATCTCATTGCAAGGCAGCACTGGACACTCAGTGGTGTTGGGGCAATTGGCTTTCCTCATGGCATCAGGTGAGGGTACCAAAAATATTGCATTCCTGGAGCTTTTCCCAATTGTGGTGGTTTTAACAATCTGGTCTGAGGATTTTAAGGACAAGAGTGTTATCTTTTGGTCCAATAACGTGGTGATGATTGAAGCCAAAAATAGGCAGGGTGCTTATTGGTGGTTGGTTTTGAGGTTATTGATGCATTTTGTCCTCCTATACCTGCACCTCTATTTATTATTTAAAGCTAAACACATCTCAGGAATTCATAATAATTCTGCTCATGCTCTGTCTCACTCCAAATTGCAGGGTTTTGCGGAGTTCCATCTACAGGCTGCCGAGAGGATGATGGAGTTTCCAGAAGACCTGTGGAAGATTAGTGTCCTGCCCTATCCATCATAATAGCAATGTCTCTATCTAAGCGTACACAGATATCATAAGAAAAGCATTTTCTTAACTATAGAATATTGTTACAGGAACGATGCCTCATTGTTAGACCTGGCACCATTGGCGTGGGTCTCCCTTCCATTTTTTTGCTGTTGCCTCCTGTGTTTTTGCTATATGTTTTGCTGTTTCAGATGCCTTGGGCACTGTGCCACTGCCATTCAGTGCCACAGTGCAAGTGCTCCCTATTGTAAAGTGTTGTATTGGATTAGTGACTCCATGATTGGTTTATTTGATTCACTCGGCAGACCCTAGTGCAGTGCACCATGTGTGCCCATGGCATGTAAATCAAATGCTGCTGGTGGGATTGCAGCACTGGTTGTGCCACCCACAGAAGCAGCTTGTAAAGTGTGTCTCAGGCCTGCCATTGCAGAGCCTGTGTGCAGTCTGTGACTGCCATGTCGATTTGGCAAGTGCACCCACTTGCCAGTCCCTAAACCTTCCCTTTTCTACATATTAGTCACCCTTAAGGTAGGCCCAAGGGCAGGGTGCATTCTATGTAAAAGGTAGGACATGCCCTGATGTGTGTGACATGCCCTGATAGTGAATTACAGCCAATTTCGTTTTTGACTATTGCAAGGCTACCTGTTCCCATAGGCCAGAATGGGCAGTTTTATTATAACATTTTATAATCCTAACTGACTCAGGGAACTAGGTAGGAATTCGAGTTTAGTATGCCTGAACTCAGAATGATAAAATTAGTTGGTTTTAACATTCTGTGTTTGAAAATACCACTTTTAGAAAGTAGGTATTTTCTTACCTAACCATCCAGCCTGCCTCTGCTAGCTTGTGTATTTTGTGTCTGGTTTTGTGAGTGACAAGGGCTGGGAGATTCCAGGAGACAGGGTGAGTCAGCACAGGGCTGAATAGACATATCTACATATAGAGTGGTGGGAGGAGTCAGCACCTGGGTCTGAATAGGCCTGTGCCTGCCTTCCACAATGCTGGCGCCACCGTCTGTAGTGCGTCTGATGTCCCTGGCCCACACTGTCAAAGGAAAGAAGGAGTCCTGTAAGCAAAATGCTCGAGGACTGCACAGAACTGGTTTGGACTAGGTACAGGCCCCTCTGCCTTCAGAGGACAAATGATTTAGTAGTATTAATATGGGGACCCAGACCCCAAGATTTTAGATCACTTCTGAGAATCAAGATGACCCCTTTGCCAAGGAGAAGAACCAAGGAAGCTGAAGGAGGAGACTGCCCCTGTGCTGTGCTTTTGGGGTTGGCCTGCAGTGGTTACTTTATTTGCCAAGGAAAGGAGAAAAGGAACTTTGTGTGTACGTTTGCAATCTTGAAGAAAAATCTCCAAGGGCTTGAACTGTGCTTGCCTCCTGCCTGAAGTCTCAGGGATACAAGACTTCACCACCAGCGCCCCTGAATTCCCTTGCTGTGGAACTCTGCCTGTAGAGAGGTGCCTACTGTTGTCGGGCCCTCTGAAGAGACTGCGAGTCGCTGAGAGCTGGAAGCGCGTCGCAACGAGGAGAAGCGTGTCGCCACCACAGCAGTTGCCGTCGCATCGCCGAAGAAGCATGCCACCGCTGCAGCTGTTTGCTGTCGCATCATCGACGAAGCGCGTCGCATCACCGGAGAAGCGTGTCGCCACCGCAGAGGTCGCAGTCGCATCACAAGAGAAGCGTGTCGCAGGGCCTGTTGCGGCTCAGAAGTTACAGAGTTCGTCGCACGGCCGTCGAGCGTGCACGCATCACATCCAACATTGTCGCATCGCATCAAGACGCCATTTTCTCGCACCGCATTGGATCGTCGCATCGTGGCTCCATCTTGTCGCATCGCACCGGATCACAGTAAGAAACTGACGCATCACCTCCTCTCCGGTAAGGAACCAACGCATCACCTCCCCTGCACTGCAGTAAGGAACCAACGCATCACCTCTCACGAAGCAAGGAACCGACGCATCTCCTTCCCTGCGACCCTTTTGTTTGTATTGCGTGACGCATCCTAGGTACTTTGAGAGTAAAGTGTTGCATTTACCATCTAAATTGAACTAAGCTATTTCTACCATTTTAGAGACTATTTTTGATTACAGTATTGTGGATTTTTGTCGTTTGGTCTTGTGTTAAGTCTAGTAAAGATTACTTATTTTTAAACTGGTGTGGTGTCCGTTTGTAGTGTTTTCACTGTATTACTGTATGTGTTCACAAATGCTTTACACTGCCTCTGAGATAAGCCTGTCTGCTCATGCCAAGCTGCCATGGGGGTGAGCAGGGGTTATTTTAGGAGTGTACCCCCTTACCCTGATTAGAAGCAAGGGTCCCTATTTGGTCAAAGGTACCTACCTCTGCCAACTAGAGACCCCCAGTTCTAAAACTCATTGACCCCTTTTCAGTTCATGTTCTTTGCTGTTTTGCATGATCAGGGGAGGCCGGTGTCCTGTGCTAAGGCATGAGTATCTGCTAATGGGTTCTTTGATGTTGAATGGCACTTGCAATGTAGGTAAAACTTTACTAGTGAAGGAAGCCTTAAAAGGGTGGGCCAGGTTTGTGGTAAGTTTAGATGACCGCAGTAGGCTGCTGGATGGACTAAAGCTGACCCCTGCATGCATAGCTTACATGGCTTGTGCACGTCACCTTACGAGATCACTCTCTTCTCTCCTGCATTTGCTTTGGCCTTCTACGTGCCTTTTGAGTGGATGAGCTGGTAGGCAACTCCAAACATGATCAGTCAGGGACTTACAGTTTACAAACTTCCTTATGGGGGAATGGGCAATTAACTCTCAGGCTGAGGAGGCCCAAGACAGATTGAGTGGGTAGAGGAACTCTCATTGGCCTACAGGCAGTACCACCTGGAACCCTGACTTGCCCAGTATTCCACCTTAAGGCATATCTTGTGTTCATGAGAACAGTGATTGCCTTTCATGCTACCAGTTCTCTGCTGTCTTGGTCGCAGCCTTGAAAAGCATTGGTTTGGATCCCTCATGGTATTTCTAGCACTTATTTAGGATATGAACAGGGACCTTCCCAGCAGGTGCGGGGCTTTCGAAGCAGGAGGTTTTGAGCTTTGTTTGCCCTCAATTGCCGAAGTAAGCACATTGGTCTACACTGTAATATGGTCACTGCTGGTTACTTTCCCCCTCACTTTTCTCTTTTGGTGTATACGTATGCCATCCAAGGTTGTATGGGTGCTTACCCATTCTTTTGTGTGGCAAGCGGTGTATCAGCTGCAACAGCTCCATAGGGCCAAGCTTCTATCCCTTCAGAAAGTTATTTTCAGATGGTGTGGTGTTGGTGGCCTCAAGATATCTCAGCTGCATGGTTTAGTAGAGGACATGAAAGGTCATGCGTGACTGCAGTTCCCAGATCTGGTAATCATGCATCTTGGGGGTAATGACCTGGTTTGGCTGGGTCGGAAGGACTTTAGAGAATCCATCTTGCGTGGTTTTGCCTGGTTAGGTTGGACATTTCCTAATGCTATCATCGCATGGTCCCACATGTTGCCATATATTGTTCAGGGTACACAATTTAGGTCCAGAGCCATGAATATGTTGATTAGGCCTGGGCAGAGTTCGCAGAGTTCTGTAGTGGAACTCCGCAAAGGGGCAAAAAAATTCCCCTGAGCTACATGAAGTTCCACAAGTGGTGGAATGTGTTAGGTGATACCGTTTGCGATGATTTTTAGCGCCAAGTGTTTGTCCCGCGGTGGAAAATCATCAGAAATTGTACCATGCGCAGTGGAAGAGGGCGCTGCTTTTTTCTGCCGCTCAAGTAGATGTTCTACTCAATCGGCAGCTTCCTCAACATGAATGGAAGGTTTATCAGTGCGAGTAGTAGCGGCCATCCGTGACTGCCCGCGTTGAGAAATCTCTCCGGGAGGTGGTCTGGAGTAAGATTTTCCTCGCTCACACATGCCAACTTAATGTTGCAAGGAAAAAACTCAGCAGAGCGGAGTTGTTCGGAACTCTGCGACCTATGAGGAGCGCGGAGGGGGAAAAACTCAGTGAGCAGAGCAGAATTTGACACTCAGGCCTAGTGTTGATGCAGTGTCTGAACAAAGACATGGCAAAAATGTGCCCAGGACCTGGGCGATTATGGAACATCTGACACAAGTTAATCAGGGGCAAGCACATGTTTCACAAAGATGGAGTCCATTCGTCATACGCAGGTACCGATCTCTTTATTGATGGCATCTGAGCTTTTTCACAGTCACTGTTCTTTGCTGAACAGGGCAAAGGAACTTATTGCCCTGGTCACCCTTCTGGCGTATTAGCGTCCCGCAGCAATAGCTGTTCTCAGCAATAGAGGAAATCTCCTTCCAATACTCCCTAGGTCAGCATTAAGGACACAGACGGGAACAGGAACCCAGATCCTGGGAGGGACATTCACAATGGCTCAGGAGCATTGGCTTATGGTTCATCAGTGTAGGGCATGGGGCTGTTGCCCCGGGTCTCAATCCCTAGGGGGCTCCTGAGGTAACATGGTGCTAGGGAGGTGAGACCATGACAGGTCTTGAGATGAGGCACCTCCCCTCAGGGACACAGGTGGTTTCTCCTTTGTGGTCCAATTAGGATTAGGGGTCAAGACCTTGGTGCTGAAACTTTACTTTCTTCCTACTCATTCGAGTAATTCATCACCCTTCATCTACTTTGTGCTGAATTTTGTGTACATTTTTTATTGAATGTTATGTCCCATAACTGTAAATTAGTGCTTCTTTGTAGGGTGTTACATTTGTTTTCAATATCAATGTTGTGTGTTTATGATGTGTTGTCAAATAAACATGACCAAAGCCCACATTATGGTGTAGAGTCTTGCCATTGACTCATTTGGGTGTGGTGAGGGGTAGACGAGGTCCACACTAGGGGCCTCCGGGTCCTTTAACATTCAACAAGATGCAGTTCATGTATAGGTTTTTGTGTGCTAAACTAAGTGTTATGCAAGCTGCGGTCACTTATTTTATTCCCTTGGATGATGCAGCTTTTATGTTGTCTGGTGCCAATGTGAGGCTCCCGTTGAGAATCAGAAAGGCACAGAGTAAGGACTAGGCCTGGGCGGAGCCTGCAGGGTTCTGCTACGTGGAATTACGCAGATTGCCCCACAAACTCAGGGAGACTCCCTGAAATTCCGTGGGTGGAGCTGCTCAATGCACCCGCTCGCGCTACGTTTTTGACATTCGGCAACGTAATGTGCGTTCTCGTGCTCTAAATCATGTGCGAACGGCACCTCAAGGAGAAAATCTGCTTGAGAATGCAGCCACAGTCACTGGCACTCTCTCACTATTTTCAGAAAAAAGGTGCCTGATGTCAAAAGTGCGGCCTAAAGCCGCTCTAATGGCCGGTAAGTCTCGCAAGCGCTCGCGGGCGGTAGGCAAGACCCGCTGGCACTCGTGGGCGGCCAGCAAATCTTGCCAGCACTCGTGTGCACTCGGCAAGACTTGTCACGCTTGCTAGCGTGAGAAAAACACTGCTTGAGCGCACCGACTGAAAATAAATTCCGCTGCAAGGTGGAATGCGGAATTTTCCGGAAACGCCGCATTCTTGGCAAAACGTAGATTTCATGAATGCTGCGAATTCCACTACGCCCAGGTCTAGTAGGTACAGCATCCAAGAATTTTGACCTCCGCTGCTGAATCATCAATACCAAGCGCCATGGTTCCGAAGGGCGTGGTATTGATAGCCTTAGCATCCAAGATGGCCACTGAGTCTTCCGCTCTCACAAGATTTTGAAATCTCGCAGGATTTCAGTTGTCTTCTTGCCACACAAAGTGTGGCTACTGGGAGATGCAAATTGGCTGTTCAAGCATTTCGTGGGGAAGGATGGGGAGCTTCAGGAGATGGCACATGTAGTATGATGGTGTATGTCATAAGCCTGAATGTGGTGTGTTGGGAATGTCACTAAAGTCATGCCAATATGACGCAGAGCCACAGGTTGGTCCAAAATAAGTGCAGGGGTGTAATGGTGGCATAAGATGGTGACACAGACAAGGATAGGAGGCAGACTACCAGTACGATGATTCTGGGTGCGCGTGCCAGTGACCACAAGATTTTACAATGGAGTTCCTGACATTTGCAATGCAAAAGGTCTCGCATTGACATTATTTTGAGCTATTGACATTGTAAATGGCAATGCCTTTAAAAAAATTAAAAGGCATTGTTTTTTACAATACCAAAAGCAACACCTATTGCATTGCACAGCGTGGTGTCCCTGAAGACGGCGCCGCGCTTATTAAAGTAAAAAAAAAAAAAAGAGTGTGTTGGGGGACAGAGAGCATTGGCATAGCTACTAGGTCTCGCTTTTGGGACCTTATACGTTTTTAGTTATGCAGCACAAGATCTTTGGTGCAACAACATCAACTGTTGCATGGCTAAACACTTATAAGGTCCCAAAGGCGAGACCTATTGACTATGCCAATGCTTGTTATACCTTGAAACTAATTAAAAAGATTCTTCCATTTATACCTAAACCCCTACAGAAATCAGTAGTTAGCTCTCTGGTGATGTCTAGAATTGACTATGTGAATGGCCTGTATCTAAATGCCCATCAGCACGGGTTAAACAAATTGCAGACACTACAGAATAGGGCAGCAGGGACCCTTTTGAAAATTCTGAGATCTTACTCTGCTGCAGATTCCATCAAAAAGCTACACTGGCTTTCTGTGAGACAGAGAGTGCTTTTTAAGGCTCTCTGCATTGTCTACAAGGCCTTGCATAACCAAGGTCCTGAATTCTTTAAGAACCTTAGCTGGTATTCACCATCTAGATCCTTCAGATCCACTTCTGCCAAATTGGTATCCGTACCCAGGTACAGGCGAGCCTCCTAGGGAAGCAGAGTCTTTGTCGTGGGTGCCTCTAAAGCCATGAACAAACTTCCTTTTTCCATCAATTCGATACCAAATCTGCTGGCTTTCAGGAAATCACTAAAAACCTGGCTCTTCAGGTCCTGCTAACAATCTCTTCGGGGTATCTCTCATATGGTGTTTCAGCTAGCACCAAGACGCCCATGGGCATTTGAGCGCTTAAAAAAAACTTCTTAACATAACTTTACCACTGCTGACCAGTGCTAAAGTCCTAAGGCCAACAAAAACAAATTCAGCAAAATAAAAGGGGAGAAAGCAAAAAGTTTGGGGGTTGGTGGAAGACCACCCAAAGGCTAACAAATCTAACGTAAACATGCATTAAATTAATTAAACAGTTTATTGACCCAGTATGTTTCAACAGGCACCATGAGAAGAAATGAAAATCTATCTAGAACTACTGACAGGTGGATTTTCTCCCGTGAGGCACTAAGCCCTCAAAAGGGCCCTCACCTATTGTTGCGTAGTACCACTCACTTCATGCTGAGTGCGCTGTGAAGGGATATTGAAAGGATGACCGCGTTTCTGCTTATGGATCCCCCCGCTGCAGTCCATGTATACAATTGTATATTTCCCCTTTATAAATGTGTACACCAGTTGTTCATTTATGTGTACTAGTGTGAGTTATAATATAAATATAATGGGCAACAGAACGCATATGCTAATTCTTGCATTCCACATCATTAATCACAAGGACTAGCCTTTTTCATAATAGCTTTCATTTGTTCACTGCCAAAACATTCCATGTTTTAAGTGGCGTTTGTCCTTGGTTTATTAGAAGTAGAGTAAAGAAAAAGACTGTCACCATCGCGAAATGCTCCGGCAATTTTTTTTTTCCAATCTTATTGCTCGGGCATCAGTGTCAGCTTTGTAACTCACGTCTGATGATTATTGAAACTGGGACACCGCTGAATGTATCGGAGTTTCCTTTTAGTTTCTATCTTCCAGGACGGAAAACAAAAAAACATCAAAAGACACACACATGCACGCACGCAGACACATACACACAATCTTCAACCTCCCCCCCACCCAAACTCCTCCTGCACTCCCTCCTCCCCTTCCCAAACACTGCACTATGGTGCCGATTACGATCCTGGAAAAAATTTCCCCGTACGACTCGTATCCGGTCTTTTTACCGTACGAATCGTACAAGTGCCGTACGAACTGGCAATCACGATTCGCATGGTAAAAAGTCCATACGAACCGCATCGGGAATGATTTCCCACACGTCCTCGGGTCAGAAAATGTGTCCGACACGTCCTCGGACGATTTACCGTACAAATGTGAAAGGTGAAGTCCGACTGAGGAATCACGATCCCACCCGTGCGTCCGAACTCACAACCGTATGGTAAAAACACCGTCCGCACCGAACTCCCATTGCAACCATGGAGATATGTGCCCGCATACGTGCAAAACACTCCCCCCAGCACCCATACGTTCGAGTCGTACCCCTGTTCAATGTACACCCCCCCCTGGATGTACACCCGTGTACGTGTCGAACCCCCACCCGTGTCTGTACACCCCAGTACGTTCGAGTCGTACCCCCACCCCTGTACGTGTCGTACCACCGTGTACCCACACCCCAGTACGTTCGAGTCCTACCCCCACCCCTGTACGTGTCGTACCACCGTGTACCCACACCCCAGTATGTTCGAGTCCTACCCCCACCCCTGTACGTGTCGTACCACCGTGTACCCACACCCCAGTACGTTCGAGTCCTACCCCCACCCCTGTATGTGTCGTACCACCGTGTACCCACACCCCAGTACGGTCGAGTCGTACCCCCACCCCTGTACTTGTCGTACCACCGTGTACCTACACCCCAGTACGGTTGAGTCGTACCCCCACCCCTGTACGTGTCGTACCACCGTGTACCCACACCCCAGTACGTCCGAGTCCTACCCCCGTTCAATGTACACCCCCCCCCTGGATGTACACCCGTGTACGTGTCGAACCCCCACCCGTGTATGTACACCCCAGTACGTTCGAGTCATACCCCCACCCCTGTACGTGTCGTACCACCGTGTACCCACACCCCAGTACATTCGAGTCCTACCCCCACCCCTGTACGTGTCGTACTACCGTGAACCCACACCCCAGTACGTTCGAGGTCTACCCCCACCCCTGTACGTGTCGTACCATCGTGTACCCACACCCCAGTACGGTCGAGTCGTACCCCCACCCCTGTACGTGTCGTACCACCGTGTACCTACACCCCAGTACGTTCGAGTCCTACCCCCACCCCTGTACGTGTCATACCACCGTGTACCCACACCCCAGTACGTTCGAGTCCTACCCCCACCCCTGTACGTGTCGTACCACCGTGTACCCACACCCCAGTACGGTCGAGTCGTACCCCCACCCCTGTACGTGTCGTACCACCGTGTACCTACACCCCAGTACGTTCGAGTCCTACCCCCACCCCTGTACGTGTCGTACCACCGTGTACCCACACCCCAGTACGTTCGAGTCGAACCCCCACCCCTGTACGTGTCGTACCACCGTGTACCCACACCCCAGTATGTTCGAGTCGTACCCCCACCCCTGTATGTGTCGTACCACCGTGTACCTACACCCCAGTACGTTCGAGTCGTACCCCCACCCCTGTACGTGTCGTACCACCGGGTACCCACACCCCAGTACGTTCGAGTCGAACCCCCACCCCTGTACGTGTCGTACCACCGTGTACCCACACCCCAGTACGTTCGAGTCGTACCCCCACCCCTGTACGTGTTGTACCACCGTGTACCTACACCCCAGTACGTTCGAGTCGTACCCCCACCCCTGTACGTGTCATACCACCGTGTACCCACACCCCAGTACGGTCGAGTCGTACCCCCACCCCTGTACGTGTCGTACCACCGTGTACCTACACCCCAGTACGTTCGAGTCCTACCCCCACCCCTGTACGTGTTGTACCACCGTGTACCCACACCCCAGTACGTTCGAGTCGAACCCCCACCCCTGTACGTGTCGTACCACCGTGTACCCACACCCCAGTACGTTCGAGTCATACCCCCACCCCTGTACGTGTCGTACCACCGTGTACCTACACCCCAGTACGTTCGAGTCGTACCCCCACCCCTGTACGTGTCATACCACCGTGTACCTACACCCCAGTACGTTCGAGTCGTACCCCCACCCCTGTACGTGTCGTACCACCGTGTACCCACACCCCAGTACGGTTGAGTCGTACCCCCACCCCTGTACGTGTCGTACCACCGTGGACCTACACCCCAGTACGTTCGAGTCCTACCCCCACCCCTGTACGTGTCGTACCACCGTGTACCCACACCCCAGTACGTTCGAGTTGAACCCCCACCCCTGTACGTGTCGTACCACCGTGTACCCACACCCCAGTACGTTCGAGTCGTACCCCCACCCCTGTACGTGTCGTACCACCGTGTACCTACACCCCAGTACGTTCGAGTCCTACCCCCACCCCTGTACGTGTCGTACCACCGTGTACCCACACCCCAGTACGTCCGAGTCCTACCCCCGTTCAATGTACACCCCCCCCTGGATGTACACCCGTGTACGTGTCGAACCCCCACCCGTGTATGTACACCCCAGTACGTTCCGGTCCTACCCCCAACACAACCTCCTAAGTACGGAGCGCACCCCAGGCCCCAACATCACAACCGCATGTACGAGTCGTACTGTAGGAGAGTAGGGTCTGCTATCCTATGGTCACCCCAAATTTTTGCTTTTTGCTTCACTGGTTTTTGACATATTGAGGCTGTGGGCCTGCCAATCAGACCCCCAGCCTGCTGTTCTCTCTACTAAATTAAAACTATGCACCCTAGGTGCATAACCAATTGGAAGTGGATCACCCTGTCAGCCCCTGTACCAGTGTACACTAGGTACCCAGGGCATTGGTGTACCCAAGGCCTGCCAGGGGCTGAAGCATGTATTATGCCACCCCAGGCTTGGCCTAACAATTTGACACAACTGGCTGATCACTCAGCTGGGGTAAGTTGGTGTAATCACCTCTTACTTAGGAGTAGTATACCTATACCTAACCTTAAATGGGACACATGGTAACCTATAAGTCACTCCTATGGCAGGCCTTAACAATCCTGAAGGCAGAGTGCTTGGTTCCATGTGAGATGGTGCTCTGGCATGAGCTGAGCCTGTCTGCAGTGGTCGGAACAACTTCCTTCTACTGTTTCCAGATATCGTCATACCATATACTCTTAAGTGCATTATGAACCTCGCGGTTAAATGCTATCTTTGGTTTGGCTTTATCAAAACATGTCGAGTAAGGTGTCATACGAATTGGAATACTAACCCCTCGCCAATTCTGGCGACGGGGTTAGCATTCCACCCTTCTAGAGGGACACGACATGTACAGTACCTGAAACCCGGGTAAAATCAGACATAGCCTCAGCTCCACAAAATGGATGCTGCCACCACAGACACAAGTCTGCCCTCCTGCTGCTGGGAGTCCTTCCAGCTTGGGAGGTGTGGACAAAGGGTTTCCTGCCAGGGGAGGTGCGTGCACCACCCCAGACAGGATTTTGTGTATTGGTCAGGTAGGGCTTGAAAGAAACCAGACATGCCTGCGGCTCACAAGGAGCCTCGGGGCATATGCCAGTTCAAACCGGTCCTGGGGCACACCAGTCCCAGGCCTGGGGCGAGCTGGACAAAGGATTGGGGGTGTAACCACCCCCCTTCCTGGTCCCACCCATAGGGAGGGACCTAGCAGGTAGTCCGGCCCCTAGAATCCGCTTAAAGGTAGGAGCTGTGTCCTAAGACTTCAGACATCCTGGAATCAACTTAACACTAAGAAGAAGACGGGAACTTCGACGCTCTGCTGCACAGAGGACTGAAGCCAATCTCCCCTGTGGTCAGGGAGTGACCACCTTGCTAACGCAAGCACCATCCAGCGAATCAACGTCTGCTTTGCCGCCGCCTCCCGCCGGAGCCCGAGCTCAGAGACTGACAAGACCTGGACCTCCAGACCTCTCACCGCCCGATCCACAGTCCCTGAAAAGAGGAGACCCGTGGAGGCACCGAGACACGTGGAGCCAGCCATCTTGAAATGACCACGACAAGCTGACAAGTGCAACAACCGAGGCTCCCTCCAAGTTGTGCTTTGGGATCTGAGAAGCCCAACACCCGAGCAGCATCTGCACCAAAGGTGAGCCCTCCAGCATCTCCACGATCTGCGTGGGGCCCTTCTGCATTTTGCCACTCGACGCGCCTAACCGGTTGCTGGCCCGCTGGCTAGTAGCCATCTTGGCGACGAACTTCACAAAATACACCGCTGGTCTGGTTGCTCCAGACTGGCCCTTGCTCCCCTCCAAAGGAGCAGTCCTTCTGACCTTGCTGGTCAGAACCATCAGCTTATTTCATCTCCTCCAACAATTGCTTTTGCCAAGGCTTGTTTGCTTCGATCAAGTCGCCGACACCGCCGACAGCGAGAGCCTGCGTGGGACAGCTCGTGAACCAACTCCTGGACGTCGTCGACCTCCAGGGACCACGTGGCTGCAGAGACAAGCTACACCTTTCTTCCTGTTTGCACCCGACATTGCCTGGTACCCACCTGGTGCCACGCTGGTCACTGGCTAGTGACTGTGAACACTGTCCCCTCTGCTTACAGGTCTTCAACATCTCCGATCTACTCTTGGATCCACTGCATCTCTCCCGGACCGACCGCCTGCAGCATCTTTGTCTTCAGGCTCCACGGAACAGATAGAAGAAACCCGACGCACTTCGAGGCCTATGCACCCGCTTCCTGTGGGTGAGGTAAAGCTGGCACACCTGTGCCCAAGTGTAGTATTACATCTCTAGTGCCTGTGTTCCAAATCTTGAGTTCCTAGTCCATCCGGAAGATCCTCTTTGCAGTAACTTTGTACTTTTTACGCACCCATTGAAACCTATGGGAGCACGCGTGTGACTATTTGCTCTGCACACACCACCCGTGGACCTCCTGGTCACTAACTGAAGTTAGCTCCTTGTAGGCCCAGCGATTCTAGAGGCCCTAGGCCTTTTCCCTTTTCTGTTCGTGGTACTTATACCACTATTTTAGTATATGGTTTGAGCGGCCACCAGGGCCTATCCATATAAAGTGCAACTTCTGTGTATTCTACTGTAATCTTGTTTGACGATTTGTGCTCCTGTGCTCATAAAGAGACTAGGGGTTACTTTGAGAAATAAATACATATATATTTTGAATATATATCTGTGTGGTGTCCTTTCATTGGTATAAAAGGGGGTTACATTTGGTAAAACAGCTGGCTTAACACGTTTCACGAGTTTAGCCTCAAAGACTGCTTAGCCTACGCTACCACTAGGGCAGCTAGTCCGAAAAGGTTGACTTACAACCACACCATAAGGGTTGCTTGGCATGGTACAAGGTGATCACTTTAACTAGTGAGCATCATATACCAGGCCAACTTCTCACATTGGTGAGCAGCGGTTGGATTTGAGCTTGCTGTGTTTTACCATTGTAATCTCTTGGTTACCAATTGAAAGATCCCATAGGTACCTGTAGGTACATATAAAACAAGATTAGATATACATAAGTTCTACTGAACTTAGTTGTTGTAGAGCAAAGGGAGTAGCACACCCTGACTACAACTACTAGATAGGTTTAGTAGGTAAACCCAAGTGTAGGTAGATTGCAACACATACACCCACACTTAAGAGCAATGGCCGGTGCAGAGGGGTCCACTGTACCCATCTCTGTTGAGAGTGACCCCCAGAGGGCACCATCCAGCTTTGCTACCCTTAACCAGAATGAGCTCAGGCATTTGGCAACTCTTAGAGGCCTTAAACATCCCAAGAACCCTACCTCTGCTGAGCTCAGAGAACTCTTACAAAATGATGAGAATCAGAGAGAACTCAGGAAAGCTTCCCAGTTAGCCCCCTTAGGGTCAGGAACAGGAGGCCCCCCTTCTGAAGATGCTACAGAGGTACCCAGTTCCAATAGCCATCCCTTAGAGGAGAATCATACTACAGGGGAGGAAAGTGGTGAGGATACAGAAAGTAGTGATGATGAAGGGAGAACTAGCCCAGTGCCAAGTGTTATACTTGGCCCAGCTAAACTAAGGCTATTGGGGATTGACAGTGGGTTTACCCCATTGGATCTCCCCAGTGGACTTAACACAGGGCTTGGGAGGCAAAGGAATCGCTCAGGTGACTCCAATGCTTCCCATGGCTCTAGAGGCTCTCAAGGTCACTCCAGGAAAAGGATGACCACCCCTCAGGGGAGGGAACATGAGGCCAGAATGCAGGAAGCCCAGGTGAGGATCAGGAAGCAGGAGCTAGAGGAAGCCCTGATGGAAGAAAAACTGAACAAGGCTAGGCAACCTAGAGAGAGTGGGTCTATACCCACTGGTGGCAGCATTGTCCCTAAGGACAAAGATAGGGTCTTTGATAATAGGAACCTGTCTAAGGTTGTGCCCCCCTACAAAAGTGGGGATGACATCCACAAATGGATAACTGCTCTTGAGAGAGCCTGCAAAGTACAGCAGGTTCCTGAAGACCAGTGGGCAGCAATCCTCTGGCTCTCCTTTGAAGGAAGAGGCAGAGACAGACTCCTCACTGTTAGAGAAGAGGATGTCAGAAATTACAGAGTCCTGAAGAGTGTTCTGGTAGATGGGTTAGGCTTAACCACTGAACAGTACAGGTTAATGTTCAGAGACACCCAAAAGACACAGACTCAGGACTGGTCTGAATATGTTGAATGTGCCACTAAGGCTTTGGAGGGTTGGTTGCTGGGAAGTAAGGTATCTGATTTTACAGGATTGTATAATTTGATGATGAGAGAACAGATTTTAAATAACTGTCAGAACCAGCAACTGCATCAACACTTGGTTGACTCTGATCTGACCTCTCCCCAAGAATTGGGAAAGAAGGCAGACAAATGGGTCAGAACCAGGGTTAAGCAAAAGAAGCAGAACCAGGGCCAAGGGGGTGATCAGAAGAAAACAGACCAAAAGGGTGGCGATCAGAAACCTAAAGACCAGAAGTCTTCAACAGGGCCCCAAACTACTGCTAAGGAGGGTGGGTCCCAACAACAGTCCAAAAAGAAGAAAGAAGGTCAAAAGAAACCCTGGTGCAATCATTGCAAAAATACAACTCACTGGACTAGTGATTGCAAAAAGGGTGGAGCCCCCAACACTGTTGCCCCTAAGGCACCTGCTCCCAGTACTACTGTTAGCAGTGTTGGTCCCCAGACAAAGGGTGTAGTGGGAATCACTATGGGAACTGAAGGAGATTCTGACTTAGACAGAACCCTGACACAGGCAGTCTTGATCTGTGATGGGGACATTGATTTGTCCCTGACTGTGAGCCCCAGTAACCTGGGCAAGTACAGACAGACTCCTTTAATTAATGACAAAGTGGCTCAAGCCTACAGGGACACATGTGCCAGTGTCACTATGGTGACACCAGGCTTTGTGGACCCTGGACAGTACATACCAGGTGAGAACTACCTGGTGACCAATGCCAGCAATGCCACTACTTCACATAGTGTGGCAGTTGTTAACTTATCATGGGGAGGGGTAACTGGCCTCAAAAGGGTTGTGGTTAGTGCAGACCTCCCAGTAGAATGTTTGTTGGGCAATGACCTAGAGAGTTCTCTATGGTCAGAAGTGGAGTACAGGACTCATGCAGAGATGTTAGGTATATCATCACATGTCCTTGCTGTGACCAGGTCACAGGCCAAAAAGTGCCTCACTGAACCTCAGGTCTTGGATCCTGGAACAATGGACCAAGTACCTACCAAGAAGAAGAACAGGAGGGTCAAGGCTGTGCCTTCCCCCCTGCCTCAGAGTGATGATCAGCCTTCCCAGGAAGCTGATCTAGAGGACCCTGAAGGAACTGTCCCTGAAGAGCTTGAACCTGATCAGGTTGAGTTTCTGGGGACAGGGGGACCTTCAAGGGCTGACTTGAGGCAGGCTCAGTTATCCTGTCCCTCTCTTGAACCCCTCAGACAGCTGGCTGCTGCTGAGGCTGCTGGGAATGCTCAAGGTACCCATAAAGTGTATTGGGATGAAGGGCTCCTTTATTCAGAGGCTAGAGACCCCAAGCCTGGTGCTACCAGGAGGTTGGTTATACCTCTGCAATTTAGGAGCTTCCTTCTTACCTTGGCCCATGATATTCCTTTAGCAGGACACTTAGGCCAGAATAAGACTTGGGACAGGCTTGTCCCTCACTTTCACTGGCCTCATATGAATGAAGATACAAAGGAGTTTTGTCGCTCCTGTGTGACCTGCCAAGCCAGTGGCAAATCAGGTGGCACAACAAAGGCCCCCCTAATACCACTACCTGTGGTGGGGGTCCCCTTTGAAAGAGTGGGAATAGATATAGTGGGTCCCATGGATCCTCCCACTGCATCTGGGCACAGATTTATACTGGTGGTAGTGGATCATGCCACCAGGTATCCAGAGGCAATTCCCCTTAGGACCACTACAGCTCCTGTTGTGGCCAGGGCCCTGCTGGGAGTATTCTCCAGAGTGGGGTTTCCTAAGGAGGTAGTATCTGACAGAGGTACCAACTTTATGTCAGGATACTTGACAGCTATGTGGAAGGAATGTGGTGTCAACTACAAGTTCACCACCCCTTATCACCCACAATGCAATGGGCTTGTTGAGAGATTCAACAAGACCCTAAAGGGTATGATCAAAGGATTACCTGAAAAGCTCAGGCGAAGATGGGACATCCTTCTACCCTGCCTTCTGTTTGCTTACAGAGAGGTCCCACAAAAAGGAGTTGGCTACAGCCCCTTTGAATTGTTGTTTGGGCACCCTGTAAGAGGCCCACTGTGTTTAGTGAAGGAAGGATGGGAGTTACCTCTCAAAAAGCCTAAGCAAGACATAGTGGACTATGTACTTGGTCTCCGCTCCAGGATGGCTGAGTATATGGAGAAGGCATCCAAAAACCTTGAGGCAAGCCAGGCCTTACAGAAAGCTTGGCATGACCAAAAGGCTGTCTTGGTTGAGTTTCAGCCAGGACAGAAGGTATGGGTGTTGGAGCCAGTGGCCCCAGCAGCACTCCAAGACAAATGGTCTGGACCCCATACAATCCTGGAAAAGAAGGGAGAGGTCACCTACTTGGTCGACCTAGGAACTCCCAGGAGTCCCCACAGGGAACTCCATGTTAACAGGCTTAAAGCATATGTTGACAGGGCAGACATGGGCTTGCTCATGGCTACAGATGAGGGACAGGAGGAAGAGAGTGACCCTCTCCCAGACCTGTTGTCTCAGAACCCTGAAGATGGCTCAGTTGAAGGAGTGACCCTTGGAGGCAACCTCACTGCCCATCAGCAGACTGAATGTAGACAGGTTCTACAATCATTTTCACATATGTTTTCCTTGATACCTAGTCAAACTGACTGGTGTACCCATGTGGTGGACACTGGTGACAGTCTGCCTGTAAAGAACAAGCTTTACAGACAACCTGACCACGTCAGGGACTGTATAAAGGCTGAGGTACATAAAATGCTGGAATTAGGTGTCATTGAACCCTCAGAGAGCCCCTGGGCTAGCCCAGTGGTTCTGGTCCCCAAACCTCACACCAAAGATGGCAAGAGAGAGATGAGGTTTTGTGTGGACTACAGGGGTCTCAATTAGGGGTGGGCGGAATTTGCGGAATTAACCTTCGCAAATTATCGCGAGAATGTTTAAAATTATCGCAAACAAGCAGAAATATCGCGAAGATGCGGAAGTTTTTTTCCGGCATGTTCGCGCGATTTTCTGCATGGTTGCGGGTCGCCAACTTACCCATGTGGCTGCTTGCGGGCGCGGCCATCTTGTTTTGAGTTGTTCTCGCGGTGCATGATCGCGAGAAGAAAGACGTGATCGCGCGACGCATGACGTCACTGCGGGCGCGAACTGTCGCGAGACAGCGCAAATGGCTAAAAACAATACAACATCTCATGGAGAACGCGACCGGATCAAGAAAACTTGTCGGCGAACGCAGGGATTCAGGTAAGGCGATCGCGCGCGCGCGAGAATGTATCATTTTACAGCGCGAGCAAGAAACAAATTATCGCCAAGCTGCGGAAACCGGAATTTTTGACATTTTCGCGCTCTCCGCGGAACGCAAAAATGTCAAATTATCGCAATTTCCGCGAACGGAACGAAATTTTTGCCCAGGCCTAGTCTCAATGCTGTCACCAGGACAGATGCACACCCTATTCCAAGGGCAGATGAGCTCATAGACAAACTAGCTTCTGCAAAGTTTTTGAGCACATTTGACTTAACAGCTGGCTATTGGCAAATCAGATTAGCTGAGGAGTCTAAGGCCAAAACAGCATTCTCAACCCCAGGTGGGCACTACCAGTTTGTGGTGATGCCCTTTGGTCTGAAGAATGCACCTGCCACCTTCCAAAGGCTGGTGAACCAAGTCCTTACTGGGTTGGATGACTTTTGCGCAGCATATCTTGATGACATTGCTGTCTTTAGCTCCACCTGGGAGGATCACCTGATCCACCTGAAGAAGGCTCTTGAGGCTCTGCAAAGGGCAGGCCTCACTATCAAGGCTACTAAGTGCCAGATAGGGCAGAGTAAGGTTGTATATTTGGGCCACCTTGTAGGTGGAGGCCAAGTTCAACCACTGGAGAGTAAGATACAATCCATCAAGGATTGGTCCCCTCCAACCACCCAGACTCAAGTTCGAGCTTTCTTGGGCTTGACTGGGTACTACAGGAAGTTTGTTAAGAACTATGGGTCCATTGTGACTCCTCTTAATGATCTGACATCCAAGAAGATGCCCAAAAAGGTTCAGTGGACAGTAAGCTGTCAAAAGGTATTTGATGACCTGAAGGAGGCCATGTGCTCTGCACCTATCCTGAAAAGTCCTGACTACTCCAAAGAGTTTATTGTCCAAACAGATGCTTCTGAGTTGGGTGTGGGAGCTGTGCTGTCACAACTTAATGTAGATGGTCAAGACCAACCCATTGCTTTTATTAGCAGAAGGTTGACCCCCAGAGAGAAGAATTGGTCAGCTATTGAGAGGGAGGCCTTTGCTGTGGTGTGGGCCCTGAAGAAGCTGAGGCCATACTTGTTTGGCACTCACTTCAAGATTCAGACCGACCATAAGCCCCTCTTGTGGCTAAATCAGATGAAGGGTGAAAACCCCAAACTGCTTAGGTGGTCCATTTCCCTACAGGGGATGGACTTTACAGTGGAGCACCGGCCAGGTACTGACCATGGGAATGCAGATGGTCTCTCCAGGTACTTTCACTTAGGACATGAAGACGAGACTGGTCAAGGCTAGTTTAATGTCCCAGCGTTTGGGGGGGGGGGGTTGTGTAGGAGAGTAGGGTCTGCTATCCTATGGTCACCCCAAATATTTGCTTTTTGCTTCACTGGTTTTTGACATATTGAGGCTGTGGGCCTGCCAATCAGACCCCCAGCCTGCTGTTCTCTCTACTAAATTAAAACTATGCACCCTAGGTGCATAACCAATTGGAAGTGGATCACCCTGTCAGCCCCTGTACCAGTGTACACTAGGTACCCAGGGCATTGGTGTACCCAAGGCCTGCCAGGGGCTGAAGCATGTATTATGCCACCCCAGGCTTGGCCTAACAATTTGACACAACTGGCTGATCACTCAGCTGGGGTAAGTTGGTGTAATCACCTCTTACTTAGGAGTAGTATACCTATACCTAACCTTAAATGGGACACATGGTAACCTATAAGTCACTCCTATGGCAGGCCTTAACAATCCTGAAGGCAGAGTGCTTGGTTCCATGTGAGATGGTGCTCTGGCATGAGCTGAGCCTGTCTGCAGTGGTCGGAACAACTTCCTTCTACTGTTTCCAGATATCATCATACCATATACTCTTAAGTGCATTATGAACCTCGCGGTTAAATGCTATCTTTGGTTTGGCTTTATCAAAACATGTCGAGTAAGGTGTCATACGAATTGGAATACTAACCCCTCGCCAATTCTGGCGACGGGGTTAGCATTCCACCCTTCTAGAGGGACACGACATGTACAGTACCTGAAACCCGGGTAAAATCAGACATAGCCTCAGCTCCACAAAATGGATGCTGCCACCACAGACACAAGTCTGCCCTCCTGCTGCTGGGAGTCCTTCCAGCTTGGGAGGTGTGGACAAAGGGTTTCCTGCCAGGGGAGGTGCGTGCACCACCCCAGACAGGATTTTGTGTATTGGTCAGGTAGGGCTTGAAAGAAACCAGACATGCCTGCGGCTCACAAGGAGCCTCGGTGCATATGCCAGTTCAAACCGGTCCTGGGGCACACCAGTCCCAGGCCTGGGGCGAGCTGGACAAAGGATTGGGGGTGTAACCACCCCCCTTCCTGGTCCCACCCATAGGGAGGGACCTAGCAGGTAGTCCGGCCCCTAGAGTCCTAAGACTTCAGACATCCTGGAATCAACTTAACACTAAGAAGAAGACGGGAACTTCGACGCTCTGCTGCACAGAGGACTGAAGCCAATCTCCCCTGTGGTCAGGGAGTGACCACCTTGCTAACGCAAGCACCATCCAGCGAATCAACGTCTGCTTTGCCGCCGCCTCCCGCCGGAGCCCGAGCCCAGAGACTGACAAGACCTGGACCTCCAGACCTCTCACCGCCCGATCCACAGTCCCTGAAAAGAGGAGACCCGTGGAGGCACCGAGACACGTGGAGCCAGCCATCTTGAAACGACCACGACAAGCTGACAAGTGCAACAACCGAGGCTCCCTCCAAGTTGTGCTTTGGGATCTGAGAAGCCCAACACCCGAGCAGCATCTGCACCAAAGGTGAGCCCTCCAGCATCTCCACGATCTGCGTGGGGCCCTTCTGCATTTTGCCACTCGACGCGCCTAACCGGTTGCTGGCCCGCTGGCTAGTAGCCATCTTGGCGACGAACTTCACGAAATACACCGCTGGTCTGGATGCTCCAGACTGGCCCTTGCTCCCCTCCAAAGGAGCAGTCCTTCTGACCTTGCTGGTCAGAACCATCAGCTTATTTCATCTCCTCCAACAATTGCTTTTGCCAAGGCTTGTTGCTTCGATCAAGTCGCCGACACCGCCGACAGCGAGAGCCTGCGTGGGACAGCTCGTGAACCGACTCCTGGACGTCGTCGACCTCCAGGGACCACGTGGCTGCAGAGACAAGCTACACCTTTCTTCCTGTTTGCACCCGACATTGCCTGGTACCCACCTGGTGCCACGCTGGTCACTGGCTAGTGACTGTGAACACTGTCCCCTCTGCTTACAGGTCTTCAACATCTCCGATCTACTCTTGGATCCACTGCATCTCTCCCGGACCGACCGCCTGCAGCATCTTTGTCTTCAGGCTCCACGGAACAGATAGAAGAAACCCGACGCACTTCGAGGCCTATGCACCCGCTTCCTGTGGGTGAGGTAAAGCTGGCACACCTGTGCCCAAGTGTAGTATTACATCTCTAGTGCCTGTGTTCCAAATCTTGAGTTCCTAGTCCATCCGGAAGATCCTCTTTGCAGTAACTTTGTACTTTTTACGCACCCATTGAAACCTATAGGAGCACGCGTGTGACTATTTGCTCTGCACACGCCACCCGTGGACCTCCTGGTCACTAACTGAAGTTAGCTCCTTGTAGGCCCAGCGATTCTAGAGGCCCTAGGCCTTTTCCCTTTTCTGTTCGTGGTACTTATACCACTATTTTAGTATATGGTTTGAGCGGCCACCAGGGCCTATCCATATAAAGTGCAACTTCTGTGTATTCTACTGTAATCTTGTTTGACGATTTGTGCTCCTGTGCTCATAAAGAGACTAGGGGTTACTTTGAGAAATAAATACATATATATTTTGAATATATATCTGTGTGGTGTCCTTTCATTGGTATAAAAGGGGGTTACATTTGGTAAAACAGCTGGCTTAACACGTTTCACGAGTTTAGCCTCAAAGACTGCTTAGCCTACGCTACCACTAGGGCAGCTAGTCCGAAAAGGTTGACTTACAACCACACCATAAGGGTTGCTTGGCATGGTACAAGGTGATCACTTTAACTAGTGAGCATCATATACCAGGCCAACTTCTCACACGTACCAACCCACACACAAGGACAGCACCGTGCAACCAAATGGCCCATGTACACACCGTACACACGCTCAAAACGCACGTACACAACCAGGCCAAAACAAAACAACACAATAATACACTATACGAATGGCACAAAGCCACTAAACATGGCCAACAAACACTACAAAAACACCTTCACTGACCTGCAACTGCCAAAGACAAACAGAGGCCCAAAACACCACCACTACTTATAACACACCCACCCAAACTTCAAACACAGCCACACCCACCCATGGACCAATAAAAAGGGCCCACACACACAAACCATGAGCCTTTGCAACAGACTCACTGCTGCCAGACACCACAGAACCATACTACAAGCTTCACCACACCTTACACTTGCACACCTTCACACAACCACCTTCACAAACACACCCTCATCACATTCACACACACACACACCCACAACCATCCACACACCCCCCCAACATCCACACACCCCCCCCACCATCCACACCCACACCCCTCACCATGCCCACTACCAAGAATCCAAAGTTCAGTAACCGAGAGTTGGAGCCCTTGTTGATGAAATCCTCAGAGTCGAGCCACAGATCTTTGGAACATTGGTCAGAAACACCAGCATGGCAACAAAAACAGCCATGTGGCTGACCATCGTCGATGCTGTGAATGCTGTTGCGGACACCAGAAGGACCAGGCAGGAATGCCAGAACAGGTGGTACGATCTGCGGAGGAGGGTCCGAGCCAAGAGGCAGGAGGAACACGACCAGGCCAACGCCACAGGAGGAGGGCCCTCCCGCAGACCCGTACACTACCAGCCCTGGGAGGAGAGGGTGATGGCCATACTGCCGGTGGAGGCAGTCGAAGGATTAGAGGGACTCCGAGACCCAGGTGAGTACACAAACAACGCACCTCACATGGGGGGAACGGCATCCACAACCAAAATCACTAACAGGCACGCAACCACCACAAGCCATCGCATGACTCAACCACACTCCATGAGCACGCACATGCCACCATGCCCCATGCACCCAGCTGGACAATGTCAAGTCACAGGCCACAGAAGACACCAACACATGACACGGTAACCCGGATGGCGGGAGGCTGGGCCACAAAAATCACCAAGTGCAACTCAGAAGCAGACAACAATGCCCTCTGCCCATATGGCCTAGGTCACAGCCAGACAAACAGTGTGTCCCAACACAGGAATGACTTGCCAGCAAATGGCGGACGCCTTGCATCAACACATGGGGGTGAAGGCACTGTTTTGCACATGACAGCAGCTAATGAACAGCCAACATTGTGAAAGAGTGGCAGCACACACCACCACAGCAGCAGCACACAGACACACATCACACCCAATGGGTGCCTGGAGATCAGAAACAAACTCACATCAACAAGCCAAGGGCCACTCAAAGATCTGCTAACAGTGTGTGCCCAGGAAGCTGGCCTGAGGTGACAGAGGGTGACACACAGAGGGAGGGAGAGGGGGACAGAGAGGGAGGGAGACGGACAGAGGGAGGAGGCTGACACACAGAGGGAGGGAGAGGGGGACAGAGAGGGAGGGAGAGGGGGACAGAGATGGAGGGAGAGGGGGACAGAGAGGGAGGGAGACGGACAGAGGGAGGAGGCTGACACACAGAGGGAGGGAGAGGGGGACAGAGAGGGAGGGAGAGGGGGACAGAGAGGGAGGGAGACGGACAGAGGGAGGAGGCTGACACACGGAGGGAGGGAGAGGGGGACAGAGAGGGAGGGAGAGGGGGACAGAGAGGGAGGGAGAGGGGGACAGAGAGGGAGGGAGAGGGGGACAGAGAGGGAGGGAGATGGACAGAGGGAGGAGGCTGACACACAGAGGGAGGGAGAGGGGGACAGAGAGGGAGGGAGAGGGGGACAGAGAGGGAGGGAGACGGACAGAGGGAGGAGGCTGACACACAGAGGGAGGGAGAGGGGGACAGAGAGGGAGGGAGAGGGGGACAGAGAGGGAGGGAGAGGGGGACAGAGAGGGAGGGAGACAGACAGAGGGAGGAGGCTGACACACAGAGGGAGGGAGAGGGGGACAGAGAGGGAGGGAGAGGGGGACAGAGAGGGAGGGAGACGGACGGAGGGAGGAGGCTGACACACGGAGGGAGGGAGAGGGGGACACAGAGGGAGGGAGAGGGGGACAGAGAGGGAGGGAGAGGGGGACAGAGAGGGAGGGAGACGGACAGAGGGAGGAGGCTGACACACGGAGGGAGGGAGAGGGGGACACAGAGGGAGGGAGAGGGGGACAGAGAGGGAGGGAGAGGGGGACAGAGAGGGAGGGAGAGGGGGACAGAGAGGGAGGGAGACGGACAGAGGGAGGAGGCTGACACACGGAGGGAGGGAGAGGGGGACAGAGAGGGAGGGAGAGGGGGACAGAGAGGGAGGGAGAGGGGGACAGAGAGGGAGGGAGACACAGGGAGAGCAAATCAGCCGTGTGGCGTGTGCGAATGTCTGCTCGTCAGCAGGTAGACTGCGTGCATGTAGACAAGGGTGGCCAGTCCCAGAACCCCCCCTCTTCACCATGGCAAAACACAGGGCCATGTCACAACCGGTTCACGAGCACAACGACAGCTACCTGGATCATATAAGTGTGTGGATCCACTCCATGTGCACATGTACAGTGCTACACGGAAGGCGCCAATGCATGGCTCGCCACACCTGCCCACTCCACTGCTGACTGCAGTCACACTTGATGCAGCAAGTAAGACCGTGCCACACATAGTGAAAAGGGCAAAAGTGGTGCACAAGGGACACACCCATGCACAAGTGCACTGTGAGTGGAATGCAAGACAGATCCCAATTCCAAGAGGAAAAGTGCCAACTTTGACACTGATGAAACATGGATGTTGCATGGAACAAAATTAACATTGTCTCTCTCACACACAGGTCAACGTCGTGGTTCACCCCCCAACACTGGGGGGGAAGCCTCACAGGACCCGGATCTGCAGGAGCCCGATCCCACCGGCAGCGACCACTCCCACCACTCTATGGACGACCCCGACCGACCTGGCCCCTCTGGTGTCCAACCACCTGCAGCACCTGCATCAGGTACAACTGTGCCAACCACCACCCCCACTCCTGCCACATCCCAGGAGACACCCAGGATCCCTGCCCCAACACCACAATGCAGCCAGGCTCGCCAGGAGGGACACGGTGTCCCAGGCACCCAGGAGGAGGCAGGCGACAACGCCAATGCCACCCCTCAGGGGTCCCGGAGACCCGATGTGCCCACAAGGGCAGGCCAGGTGCAAGTGGGCAGGGGTGGTGGGAGTGGAGGACGGCGGAGGCGCGAGCCTGACCAGTTGGCTGGGGATCCGGTATTTTCCCATGTCCGTAACATCCTGGACTCATACCGGCAGGACACCACGGGCATGGCCCAGGTTGTGTCCGTCCTCGAGGGGATCAAGGCCCAGCAGGCGCAGCAACATGCCTGTCTACTGCAACACCAACGGAGGATGGAGGACAGACAGGCTGAGCAAGTGACGGCATTCCAGGGGATTCACGCTACACTCTGTCGGATGGCCGACAACATGGCCGACCCTCCCTGTGCCAGAAGGCGGAGAACATCACCACCCACAGGGAGGGATCAGGAGGAGGAGGAGGAAACATCCGATGGAGCATCCCAGACGTCGTCACGGCCTGCTGCTGAGGGTCCCCGCAGGAGGCCGGGTCGTCCACGGAAAGGACCGTGAGGGTCGGCGCTACATCACCATCTCTCAGGACACCTGGCCTGGCACCTGGCCCACTGGAGCAACAGCATCACAGCATCAAGAGACATTCTCTGCCACATGGCCCTGCTGGTCACTGGCTGACCAATGTTGACAAAGACTGTGGCATGGACTCTGAGGATTTCCAATGGCAAGGACACCAACTCCCCGACTGAACTTTGGATTCCAAAATCCCGGAAAGCCCCTCACTTTGTCCCCCCCCCCCCCCAATAATAAATCACACTATGAAGAGTAGATGCCTGCTGGTAGCATTATTACCTAACATGTGTCTTGTAAAGTCTAAACATGCCTGAGTCATCTTTTGTCTTCAACCATCCACACCCTGGGGCCTCAGTCTGGCACAGGACACATGGGTCACAGTGTATTAGGCAAGACAGACATGGAGCACCATACACACCTGTGATGGGCCCAACCAGCTGAGGGGGTTGCCGAACAACCGTGCTGACACACACATTGAGTACAGCAACAGTCATGCGCAGAGGTCAGGGATCCAGTCCAGTGTCCTGGGGGGCACCCAGGTATGTGTAGACAGGTGGCAGAACCATGTCCTGCAAGCTTGAGTCCGGTGGATGCAGAGAATGGGGGCCTGGCCAACGTTGGATGCATGGGGATGGCACATGTCACAATACCCACACAGTCATGGACATCATGCCCAATACACAGTCTCAGCCCACACACACAGCTTGCATCTTGCTACTCGACACATTGACACATAGCCACAATCAGGGAATACCATGCCAGACATGCTGGATGCACCGTGGCAACACACCAGCATTGACTGAGAAGAGGCACCTTGGAGGCATAGGGACACCTTTATTAGTCATGTATTCGGGATTGCAGAGGCAACTCGAAGTCCACATGAAGACGTCATGTGGAGTAACATGTGGGTCCAACACTGGCACCCCCCTTCTGCAGCACAAATGCGTGTTCGCCATGGAACTGGCACACAAGCGTCGGCTAACAGCTAAATACCCACAGCTGCACACGGAGAGCCTGCCATACACCATAGATCCGCTGATGTCGAAGTCCCACACCATGTCAAGCCAATGCTAACCGTATGTGGCCGAGGGCAGTGTCACACACATTGATGCCATCATCACAATCCCCTATCCCATCACTGATGACTGTCAACCAGGCAGACCATCTCTTCAGGTGTACACAGCTGCATGTCGTGTCCCATGGGGATGCGACATGGCTGCAGAGGAACCAAACATCGACAGGGGCAGTGTGCATACATCGTGAACAACTGCCACACCCAATACACCCCAGATGCATCCCTTACCCCATGGAGACTTCCAAACGTGTCCGTGCCTGTAACGCTGAGTCAGCCCACGATGTCATGTCCATGAGGAATAGCAGTGCCACAACAATGCAAGCAGCAGACGGCATGCGCAAGTACCTGGGGAAGAGAGACACACAAGAAGTCAGCCACAAAAAGTACAGCCACTTGCATGTGCATTTACTCGACACATGTATGGATGACAACATGCTAGGTCACAATTATGACTGGGGAAGTACAACCATCACTGCCACCATCACTCCAGTGACACACCCACACACACCTCTGACTCACGTGCCATACATGCAGGTGGAGACACACATCACAACACATGCCACACGGGGACCAATGCATGCACACTCACACACTGGTACTCACCACTAAGCAAAGAAGTCGCGTATGAGCCGAGTCCGGATGTCCTCTTGCGGCTCCACATCCTCCACATCACTAGCCCCATTGCCAAGCCTTTCGTCCTCCACGGGTGGATGGTCCTCGTCATGTTGATCCAGGATGAGTGGCACAGCTCTTTCAACGGCCATGTTGTGCAGCATGCAGCAGACCATGAAGATCTTGCAGACCTTCGCCGGGGCATATGGGAGTGCGCCGCCGGTCTTGTGTAGGCACCTGAATCGGCTCTTCAGCATGCCAAACGTCCTCTCTATCACTCGCCTTGTCCGGCCATGGGCGGTGTTGTAGCGGAGCTGGGCCGGCGTGATGGGGTTGCGGAGAGGTGTCAGCAGCCAAGGCATGTTGGGATAGCCAGCGTCCCCTACATGGGAAGCACATGGACATCGTTAGAAGTGGTGAAGCGGTCGTGCTGGTAGGCTATACAGAATACAGGACAGACAGACAGTACCCACCAACAACACATGCCCGTTCGTTGCGCAGCTGCATCATCATTTCAGGCATCCTGCTACGCCTCATGATGTAGGCATCGTGTGCTGATCCTGGAAAACGAGCACAGACATGTGAAATCACCATGTTGGACTGACACACCACAAGGGCATTGATGGAGTGGTAGTGCTTTCGATTGCGGTACGCCACCTCCCGTGCGTGTGGTGGTACCAAAGCTACATGTGTCCCATCTATGGACCCAATGACATGGGGCATCCCTCCCAGGGCATAGAATCCACGCTTGACCGCAGTCATCTGTTCAGGGGTTGGGAACTTGATGAAGTCATCCAGGTGAATCAACATGGCCTCTAAGAAATCATGCAGCACACGGCAGAACATGCTCTGGGACATGCCACCAACATTAGCTATGGTATCTTGAAAGGTACCCGTGGCAAGAAAATGTAGGGCAGCCATTACCTTCAGCTGGGGTGTCAGTGCCGTAGGATACCTGTGCTGCGGTTGCAGGTGTGGTGCCAGTCTCGCCGTCAACTCCAGAATCAACGGTTGGGTGAAGCGGTAGAGCCGGATGCTGTCATTCTCCTGCATGGCAGCCAAGTCCGGAATTGTTCGGGCAAGAGGCGGCGCTCTGCAGTAATTTGGAAGTGACAAGGAAGAGTGAGTGCAGTACGCCAACAAATCATGTGTACTGAGCACATGTTAATCTGTCAATACACACATGCTACATAGGGAGTCAGGTATGTGCTACATGGCCAGGACACGTATGGATGCAAGGTGACACTCCTACCAAGACCCAGCTACACACGGAGATTGAGAACCTCCCCATGCCACGCCATGGGAATAGCTGTGTCCCAGTGCAAGTGAACAGCCAGACGCAAGACAGGAGTGACATACGCCCACACATCAGCAGCAGTAGGATGCCGATTGCAGAGACTGGTAGCGGAACACTGGAGCCACAGGTCACATGACATAACACTAGGACAGCCCACACACCTTGCCATGAAGGTGCACATGTCATGACTCACCACACATTCCTTGTGAGGATGCTGACATGTCCTTGTCATGCTACTCCGTGTCCCATGCATACATGTGCACCTCACATCCGATACCACTTGTGGCATGGTGTGCGGAACAGTGTGCAATGACAATCTACACACAGACACATGTTGGTTGCTGCAACGGCTGCAGCTTTTGAGGGTGCTCCAACATCAACCTGATGGGAAGCCCCCACACATTCATGACATAGTCACATTGTGCACCGTGGGTAGTGACAAGTCAGGTGTCATAACCCCTGTACCGGGCATCAGGGGACACTTCCGTGTGTTGGTGTCCGTGCCATGCCAGTGACGCTCACCCCAAGTGTGCAGGACGACATGCACACATGTCAAAGGAGTCAAGGGCATGCCTGGCACACATAGCACCATCACACAGTACATCTGTACACATCTCATCATACATCTGGTGCCTTCTCGACTCAGGAGTAATGTTCCACATCACAGGCCGTCACACCTGTGCCCCACACATGTAGTGATGCACAGACGATGCCTTGATGTCAATTAATGGACAAGTATGTCCATTCATGGACAAGTATGTCCATCCATGGACAAGTATGTCCGCCCTATCCCTACCTGTGTGCCGCCTGTCACCACTGTGATGTGTGAAAACCGCTGTACTGCTGCGAAGAGGGCCTGTGTACGTTCCCATATCACTATGGGAGTGCTGCCGTATGTGTACCCATCGTGATGGCGAGCGTACAGGCGTGTGTACGGCCCGTACCACTACGAGTACGCATATGCGAGGACACCCATAGTGGTACGGGCCGTACACACGCCTGTACGCTCCCTATCACTATGGGTGTCCATGCGTATGCGTACTCGTAGTGGTACGGGCCGTACACACGCCTGTACGCTCCCTATCACTACGAGTACGCATACGCGAGGACACCCATAGTGGTACGGGCCGTACACACGCCTGTACGCTCCCTATCACTATGGGTGTCCACGCGTATGCGTACTCGTAGTGGTACGGGCCGTACACACGCCTGTACGCTCCCTATCACTACGAGTACGCATACGCGAGGACACCCATAGTGGTACGGGCCGTACACACGCCTGTACGCTCCCTATCACTATGGGTGTCCACGCGTATGCGTACTCGTAGTGGTACGGGCCGTACACACGCCTGTACGCTCCCTATCACTACGAGTACGCATACGCGAGGACACCCATAGTGGTACGGGCCGTACACACGCCTGTACGCTCCCTATCACTATGGGTGTCCACGCGTATGCGTACTCGTAGTGGTACGGGCCGTACACACGCCTGTACGCTCCCTATCACTACGAGTACGCATATGCGAGGACATCCATAGTGGTACGGGCCGTACACACGCCTGTACGCTCCCTATCACTATGGGTGTCCACGCGTATGCGTACTCGTAGTGGTACGGGCCGTACACACGCCTGTACGCTCCCTATCACTACGAGTACGCATACGCGAGGACACCCATAGTGGTACGGGCCGTACACACGCCTGTACGCTCCCTATCACTATGGGTGTTCACGCGTATGCGTACTCGTAGTGGTACGGGCCGTACACACGCCTGTACGCTCCCTATCACTATGGGTGTCCACGCGTATGCGTACTCGTAGTGATAGGGAGCGTACACACGCCTGTACGCTCCCTATCACTACGAGTACGCATACGCGTGGACACCCATAGTGATAGGGAGCGTACAGGCGTGTGTACGGCCCGTACCACTACGAGTACGCATACGCGTGGACACCCATAGTGGTACGGGCCGTACACACGCCTGTACGCTCCCTATCACTATGGGTGTCCACGCGTATGCGTACTCGTAGTGGTACGGGCCGTACACACGCCTGTACGCTCCCTATCACTACGAGTACGCATACGCGAGGCCACCCATAGTGATAGTGAACGTAGGCACGCGTGTACGGGCCGTTGCAATGCATTTGGGGTGCCCTAGGGCCCCGGAACGCACCGTACCTGTGTGTGAAGCTCCAAATTACATAGGGGATACATGAGGGACAAGTATTAAGGCCTACATGCATGCTGGTTGTCATGGAGACCAAGTTCAAAATTCGAATTTCTTCTGGAAGGTGCACAGCAGAAGTCAGTTGGAATTAATCTACTTTGTTGCAATGTGTTTGTGGAGCTGACATCATGCAGGAGAATGAAACCGATAGAGTACACACAGACTGCTAGTTTTGAAGGGATTGGTGGAAACATAGGATGCAAATGTGAGTGACCAATCACTCTGTACTCCTGTGCATGAGACAGGGCAGGAAGGCACATATAAGGCAGCCAGGTCCCATGAGGGAGTACTTGCCTGCACATCTTTGAATTCGTCGACCCAGCTGCTGCTACTGATTCCCTGGAACCATGTCAAGGGCTGTGGAGAGGACACAGCCATTCACCCTGGAGGAGAACATGGCATTGCTGGATGTGATCCTCCCACAGTACCCCATGCTGTATGGGCGACCAGGGTATCAGGTGAGTGCATAGGCCACTGGCACAGACTGTCCCTATGTTGTGACTGTGACTTCTGGCATTGTGTCCTGGTGTGACACACATGCCATGTACTGTAGGGGGGGTCCCAGGGGGGGATGCCTGATGTCTCCCAGCCAGAGCATGTTGTGGTGCATGTCTGCTCTCCTCACTTGCATTGTGTTTACTGTGACATTCACTGCATGTGGCATTACACATTGTGCCTGTCTAATCCTCCAGGGTATGGGGCTACTACAGTCCTCCTGTGATTCTGTGGTTACCCCAGTGTGACAGTTGACTGTGCCTACAGATGTGTGTTTGTCCACTGTACCTATGCTGAGAGTGTCCACATGATGTGTTCGTCCCCTGGACATCTGTGTGTGTAAGTCCAATGTCATTTGTGTGGGTGCATATGTGTAGTGGACCACCCCAGATGCATGAGGCCTGGATATGCCCTGCACATCTCATGTGAGCAGGGAGCAGTGCTGTGTGTCTGACGTGCAGAGACAGCCCCACACCTGTGAGCCCCCCCGATCTAGTGGCACATGTGCAGTGAGGTTTGTATCTGCATTTGGCAATGGCAGGTGAATGTCCTGTGCCTGTGTGTGTCTGTGTACTCTGCTGAGGTGGCGTCAGTGGCCTGTGGCATGTGACTGCTTTGAGGTGCTGGCCAGACACAGGAGGTGTGTGTGCAGAGTCCTCCCAGCAGTGCCCTGAGACAGGAGAGGTGTGTGCCTATCACTACCAGCAGTGCCCTGAGACAGGAGGGGTGGGTGCAGAGTCCTCCCAGCAGTGCCCTGAGACAGGAGGGGTGTGTGCCTATCACTACCAGCAGTGCCCTGGGGTGGGGGTACGCTCCATGCATATGGGGTGAGGGTACGAGTCGTACTTACACTGGTGGGGTGGGGGTACGGTCCGTACGTCCGCGGGTGAGGGTACGAGTCGTACTTACACTGGTGGGGTGGGGGTAGGCTCCATGCATACGGGGGTGGGGGAACGTGTCGTACTTACACTGGTGGGGGTGGGGGTACGGTCCGTACGTCCGCGGGTGTGGGTACGAGTCGTACTTACACTGTTGGGGTGGGGGTACGCTCCATGCATACGCGGGTGAGGGTCCGAGTCGTACTTACACTGGTGGGGTGGGGGTAGGCTCCATGCATACGCGGGTGAGGGTACGAGTCGTACTTACACTGGTGGGGTGGGGGTACGCTCCATGCATACGGGGTGAGGGTACGAGTCGTACTTACACTGGTGGGGTGGGGGTACGGTCCGTACGTCCGCGGGTGAGGGTACGAGTCGTACTTACACTGGTGGGGTGGGGGTAGGCTCCATGCATACGGGGGTGGGGGTACATGTCGTACTTACACTGGTGGGGGTGGGGGTACGGTCCGTACGTCCGCGGGTGTGGGTACGAGTCGTACTTACACTGTTGGGGTGGGGGTACGCTCCATGCATACGCGGGTGAGGGTCCGAGTCGTACTTACACTGGTGGGGTGGGGGTAGGCTCCGTGCATACGGGGGTGGGGGTACGTGTCGTACTTACTACATGTGTCCCATCTATGGACCCAATGACATGGGGCATCCCTCCCAGGGCATAGAATCCACGCTTGACCGCAGTCATCTGTTCAGGGGTTGGGAACTTGATGAAGTCATCCAGGTGAATCAACATGGCCTCTAAGAAATCATGCAGCACACGGCAGAACATGCTCTGGGACATGCCACCAACATTAGCTATGGTATATTGAAAGGTACCCGTGGCAAGAAAATGTAGGGCAGCCATTACCTTCAGCTGGGGTGTCAGTGCCGTAGGATACCTGTGCTGCGGTTGCAGGTGTGGTGCCAGTCTCGCCGTCAACTCCAGAATCAACGGTTGGGTGAAGCGGTAGAGCCGGATGCTGTCATTCTCCTGCATGGCAGCCAAGTCCGGAATTGTTCGGGCAAGAGGCGGCGCTCTGCAGTAATTTGGAAGTGACAAGGAAGAGTGAGTGCAGTACGCCAACAAATCATGTGTACTGAGCACATGTTAATCTGTCAATACACACATGCTACATAGGGAGTCAGGTATGTGCTACATGGCCAGGACACGTATGGATGCAAGGTGACACTCCTACCAAGACCCAGCTACACACGGAGATTGAGAACCTCCCCATGCCACGCCATGGGAATAGCTGTGTCCCAGTGCAAGTGAACAGCCAGTCGCAAGACAGGAGTGACATACGCCCACACATCAGCAGCAGTAGGATGCCGATTGCAGAGACTGGTAGCGGAACACTGGAGCCACAGGTCACATGACATTACACTAGGACAGCCCACACACCTTGCCATGAAGGTGCACATGTCATGACTCACCACACATTCCTTGTGAGGATGCTGACATGTCCTTGTCACGCTACTCCGTGTCCCATGCATACATGTGCACCTCACATCCGATACCACTTGTGGCATGGTGTGCGGAACAGTGTGCAATGACAATCTACACACAGACACATGTTGGTTGCTGCAACGGCTGCAGCTTTTGAGGGTGCTCCAACATCAACCTGATGGGAAGCCCCCACACATTCATGACATAGTCACATTGTGCACCGTGGGTAGTGACAAGTCAGGTGTCATAACCCCTGTACCGGGCATCAGGGGACACTTCCGTGTGTTGGTGTCCGTGCCATGCCAGTGACGCTCACCCCAAGTGTGCAGTACGACATGCACACATGTCAAAGGAGTCAAGGGCCTGCCTGGCACACATAGCACCATCACACAGTACATCTGTACACATCTCATCATACATCTGGTGCCTTCTCGACTCAGGAGTAATGTTCCACATCACAGGCCGTCACACCTGTGCCCCACACATGTAGTGATGCACAGACGATGCCTTGATGTCAATTAATGGACAAGTATGTCCATTCATGGACAAGTATGTCCATCCATGGACAAGTATGTCCGCCCTATCCCTACCTGTGTGCCGCCTGTCACCACTGTGATGTGTGAAAACCACTGTACTGCTGCGAAGAGGGCCTGTGTACGTTCCCATATCACTATGGGAGTGCTGCCGTATGTGTACCCATCGTGATGGCGAGCGTACAGGCGTGTGTACGGCCCGTACCACTACGAGTACGCATACGCGAGGACACCCATAGTGGTACTGGCCGTACACACGCCTGTACGCTCCCTATCACTATGGGTGTCCATGCGTATGCGTGCTCGTAGTGGTACGGGCCGTACACACGCCTGTACGCTCCCTATCACTACGAGTACGCATATGCGAGGACACCCATAGTGGTACGCGCCGTACACACGCCTGTACGCTCCCTATCACTATGGGTGTCCACGCGTATGCGTACTCGTAGTGGTACGGGCCGTACACACGCCTGTACGCTCCCTATCACTACGAGTACGCATACGCGAGGACACCCATAGTGGTACTGGCTGTACACACGCCTGTACGCTCCCTATCACTATGGGTGTCCACGCGTATGCGTACTCGTAGTGGTACGGGCCGTACACACGCCTGTACGCTCCCTATCACTACGAGTACGCATACGCGAGGAAACCCATAGTGGTACGGGCCGTACACACGCCTGTACGCTCCCTATCACTATGGGTGTCCACGCGTATGCGTACTCGTAGTGCTACGGGCCGTACATACGCCTGTACGCTCCCTATCACTACGAGTACGCATACGCGAGGACACCCATAGTGGTACGGGCCGTACACACGCCTGTACGCTCCCTATCACTATGGGTGTCCACGCGTATGCGTACTCGTAGTGGTACGGGCCGTACACACGCCTGTACGCTCCCTATCACTACCAGTACGCATACGCGAGGACACCCATAGTGGTACGGGCCGTACACACGCCTGTACGCTCCCTATCACTATGGGTGTCCACGCGTATGCGTACTCGTAGTGGTATGGGCCGTACACACGCCTGTACGCTCCCTATCACTACGAGTACGCATACGCGAGGACACCCATAGTGGTACGGGCCGTACACATGCCTGTACGCTCCCTATCACTATGGGTGTCCACGCGTATGCGTACTCGTAGTGGTACGGGCCGTACACACGCCTGTACGCTCCCTATCACTATGGGTGTCCACGCGTATGCGTACTCGTAGTGATAGGGAGCGTACACACGCCTGTACGCTCCCTATCACTACGAGTACGCATACGCGTGGACACCCATAGTGATAGGGAGCATACAGGCGTGTGTACGGCCCGTACCACTACGAGTACGCATACGCGTGGACACCCATAGTGGTACGGGCCGTACACACGCCTGTACGCTCCCTATCACTATGGGTGTCCACGCGTATGCGTACTCGTAGTGGTATGGGCCGTACACACGCCTGTACGCTCCCTATCACTACGAGTACGCATACGCGAGGCCACCCATAGTGATAGTGAACGTAGGCACGCGTGTACGGGCCGTTGCAATGCATTTGGGGTGCCCTAGGGCCCCGGAACGCACCGTACCTGTGTGTGAAGCTCCAAATTACATAGGGGACACATGAGGGACAAGTATTAAGGCCTACATGCATGCTGGTTGTCATGGAGACCAAGTTCAAAATTCGAATTTCTTCTGGAAGGTGCACAGCAGAAGTCAGTTGGAATTAATCTACTTTGTTGCAATGTGTTTGTGGAGCTGACATCATGCAGGAGAATGAAACCGATAGAGTACACACAGACTGCTAGTTTTGAAGGGATTGGTGGAAACATAGGATACAAATGTGAGTGACCAATCACTCTGTACTCCTGTGCATGAGACAGGGCAGGAAGGCACATATAAGGCAGCCAGGTCCCATGAGGGAGTACTTGCCTGCACATCTTTGAATTCGTCGACCCAGCTGCTGCTACTGATTCCCTGGAACCATGTCAAGGGCTGTGGAGAGGACACAGCCATTCACCCTGGAGGAGAACATGGCATTGCTGGATGTGATCCTCCCACAGTACCCCATGCTGTATGGGCGACCAGGGTATCAGGTGAGTGCATAGGCCACTGGCACAGACTGTCCCTATGTTGTGACTGTGACTTCTGGCATTGTGTCCTGGTGTGACACACATGCCATGTACAGTAGGGGGGGTCCCAGGGGGGGATGCCTGATGTCTCCCAGCCAGAGCATGCTGTGGTGCATGTCTGCTCTCCTCACTTGCATTGTGTTTACTGTGACATTCACTGCATGTGGCATTACACATTGTGCCTGTCTAATCCTCCAGGGTATGGGGCTACTACAGTCCTCCTGTGATTCTGTGGTTACCCCAGTGTGACAGTTGACTGTGCCTACAGATGTGTGTTTGTCCACTGTACCTATGCTGAGAGTGTCCACATGATGTGTTCGTCCCCTGGACATCTGTGTGTGTAAGTCCAATGTCATTTGTGTGGGTGCATATGTGTAGTGGACCATCCCAGATGCATGAGGCCTGGATATGCCCTGCACATCTCATGTGAGCAGGGAGCAGTGCTGTGTGTCTGACGTGCAGAGACAGCCCCACACCTGTGAGCCCCCCCGATCTAGTGGCACATGTGCAGTGAGGTTTGTATCTGCATTTGGCAATGGCAGGTGAATGTCCTGTGCCTGTGTGTGTCTGTGTACTCTGCTGAGGTGGCGTCAGTGGCCTGTGGCATGTGACTGCTTTGAGGTGCTGGCCAGACACAGGAGGTGTGTGTGCAGAGTCCTCCCAGCAGTGCCCTGAGACAGGAGGGGTGTGTGCCTATCACTACCAGCAGTGCCCTGAGACAGGAGGGGTGGGTGCAGAGTCCTCCCAGCAGTGCCCTGAGACAGGAGGGGTGTGTGCCTATCACTACCAGCAGTGCCCTGGGGTGGGGGTACGCTCCATGCATACGGGGTGAGGGTACGAGTCGTACTTACACTGGTGGGGTGGGGGTACGGTCCATACGTCCGCGGGTGAGGGTACGAGTCGTACTTACACTGGTGGGGTGGGGGTAGGCTCCATGCATACGGGGGTGGGGGTACGTGTCGTACTTACACTGGTGGGGGTGGGGGTACGGTCCGTACGTCCGCGGGTGTGGGTACGAGTCGTACTTACACTGTTGGGGTGGGGGTACGCTCCATGCATACGCGGGTGAGGGTCCGAGTCGTACTTACACTGGTGGGGTGGGGGTAGGCTCCGTGCATACGGGGGTAGGGGTACGTGTCGTACTTACACTGGTGGTGGTGGGGGTACGGTCCGTACGTCCGCGGGTGTGGGTACGAGTCGTACTTACACTGTTGGGGTGGGGGTACGCTCCATGCATACGCGGGTGAGGGTCCGAGTCGTACTTACACTGGTGGGGTGGGGGTAGGCTCCATGCATACGCGGGTGAGGGTACGAGTCGTACTTACACTGGTGGGGTGGGGGTACGCTCCATGCATACGGGGTGAGGGTACGAGTCGTACTTACACTGGTGGGGTGGGGGTACGGTCCGTACGTCCGCGGGTGAGGGTACGAGTCGTACTTACACTGGTGGGGTGGGGGTAGGCTCCATGCATACGGGGGTGGGGGTACGTGTCGTACTTACACTGGTGGGGGTGGGGGTACGGTCCGTACGTCCGCGGGTGTGGGTACGAGTCGTACTTACACTGTTGGGGTGGGGGTACGCTCCATGCATACGCGGGTGAGGGTCCGAGTCGTACTTACACTGGTGGGGTGGGGGTAGGCTCCGTGCATACGGGGGTGGGGGTACGTGTCGTACTTACACTGGTGGTGGTGGGGGTACGGTCCGTACGTCCGCGGGTGTGGGTACGAGTCGTACTTACACTGTTGGGGTGGGGGTACGCTCCATGCATACGCGGGTGAGGGTCCGAGTCATACTTACACTGGTGGGGTGGGGGTAGGCTCCATGCATACGCGGGTGAGGGTACGAGTCGTACTTACACTGGTGGGGTGGGGGTACACTCCATGCATACGGGGTGAGGGTACGAGTCGTACTTACACTGATGGGGTGGGGGTACGGTCCGTACGTCCGCGGGTGAGGGTACGAGTCGTACTTACACTGGTGGGGTGGGGGTAGGCTCCATGCATACGGGGGTGGGGGTACGTGTCGTACTTACACTGGTGGGGGTGGGGGTATGGTCCGTACGTCCGCGGGTGTGGGTACGAGTCGTACTTACACTGTTGGGGTGGGGGTACGCTCCATGCATACGCGGGTGAGGGTCCGAGTCGTACTTACACTGGTGGGGTGGGGGTAGGCTCCATGCATACGCGGGTGAGGGTACGAGTCGTACTTACACTGGTGGGGGTGGGGGTACGGTCCGTACGTCCGCGGGTGTGGGTACGAGTCATACTTACACTGTTGGGGTGGGGGTACGCTCCATGCATACGCGGGTGAGGGTCCGAGTCGTACTTACACTGGTGGGGTGGGGGTAGGCTCCATGCATACGCGGGTGAGGGTACGAGTCGTACTTACACTGGTGGGGTGGGGGTACGCTCCATGCATACGGGGTGAGGGTACGAGTCGTACTTACACTGGTGGGGTGGGGGTACGGTCCGTACGTCCGCGGGTGAGGGTACGAGTTGTACTTACACTGGTGGGGTGGGGGTAGGCTCCATGCATACGGGGGTGGGGGTACGTGTCGTACTTACACTGGTGGGGGTGGGGGTATGGTCCGTACGTCCACGGGTGTGGGTACGAGTCGTACTTACACTGTTGGGGTGGGGGTACGCTCCATGCATACGCGGGTGAGGGTCCGAGTCGTACTTACACTGGTGGGGTGGGGGTACGCTCCATGCATACGCGGGTGAGGGTCCGAGTCGTACTTACACTGGTGGGGTAGGGGTAGGCTCCATGCATACGCGGGTGAGGGTACGAGTCGTATTTACACTGTTGGGGTGGGGGTACGCTCCATGCATACGCGGGTGAGGGTCCGAGTCGTACTTACACTGTTGGGGTGGGGGTAGGCTCCATACGTACGCGGGTGGGGGTAGGGTCCGTACATATCCGTCCCCACGCTATGTGATGCTTGTACGGTCCGTACCCAGGCCTTTGCCACGTGGGTACGATCCGTCCCGCCATTGTTGGGGTGACGTGCGTGTGGGCGTGGTACGTCTCGTACCCACGCTCTTCAGGCGTGGGTACGGGACGTACCGGTCTGGTTGTGTTGCCGGTTCGCGTGGTGACAGACTTCCGTTGTGGCGGTCGCTGGCTTGGCTGGACACGCCCCCACCCCCTCGTAGTGACCAGGGCATGGGTGTCAGGTATGTCCTGGGCATGTGTGGTGTGTGACTTTGGTGGGGGTTTTGTGGCCTGCCCTGGTCCTGCCACCCCCACCCCACCCCACTTTCCCCCCTCCCTTAGTTATTTTGACCTTCTGCGGCGTCTGCGTCGGAACCTGTAGAGGAGGTGGACTGCTATGAGGGCCGGGATGACACGTAGGTTCGGGTCCATGTCTGTCCGTCGTGTACGGGTCCTCCTTGTTTGCGTCGTCCTGTGATTCCGTCGCGTACTGGTCCTCCTTGATCGCGTCATCCTGTCTGTCCGTCGCGTACTGGTACTCCTTGATCGCGTCGTCCTGTCGCGTACTGGTCCTCCTTGTTCGCGTCGTCCTGTCTGTCCGTCGCGTACTGGTGGTCCTTGTTCGCGTCGTCCTGATTTCCCGGCAGTTTTTGGCAGCCGGAAAATATTCACCGTGCGGGATGACGTCGGTGCGAATCATAATTCCTGGGTCGTGAATGGCTGGCTGCGAGCGTCCCGACGTCAGGTCGGCGCTTTCCCGGATCGCATTTGTAGGTTTATTTTGTTCGGTCGGGCTTTTTTACGAATCGTACGGAAATGGTGTTCCCGTGCGAATCGTAATTCCTTGTTTGTAAATTTTGACGACCGGGTACGCGTCGGACGGAGAATATGCTCCGTCCGACGGTTCGTACCCGGTTTTTACCGGATCGTGATCGGCACCTATGTCTCCTCTCTCAGGAAGGGATACCCTGCTCTGCATGTTCTTGGGATGGTCACTGCCACCACGGGATTCCCGTCACCTCTCTGTCTTAGGGGAAGGAAAGAGGAATAAGGCACAACTTCTTGATATCTGCATGAGCATGTGTGAGATTACTGTTAAACACTTTTGCACCGAGGCACAACATTGTGACTAATATTCAGAAAAGTGGGATAATTAGGTTGTTACTTGTGACGTCTGTTCTGATGATTCTGAACCCTGACCTCTGCATGCTGTGCAAAACTTGTGTTGGATGAAGCATGCAAACGTTGAAACCCACAAAAGGAAACCTACGATCCCATAGTTATCTTGTAATGGTGTATTATTTCACAAAACGTATGTGGAGCGCCGATCCATTTTTTCTAATGTCCACTCGAAACTCTGACCGATCGAAGGAATAATTTTTATCTTCAAAATAGATTCAAAACGTCTGCAGATTTAAAACAAGAGACTCGGTGCCGATGAGCAGTCTTGCAGTTCTCCCGGGGCACAAGCAGGCATCCACTTCTGTCAGGACAGCGGATCGCAGCAAAAAGACAGAAGTGGATGCCTCCTTGTCCCCTTGGGGAACTGACAGCAAAAAAAAAAAAAAGCAAAGCACACGCGAAGCGGCATTTTGTTGCTATGGCAACAAAATAGCGAGGGACTGTCCACAGTCCCACGGACACGCACATTCTGTTTGCAATGGACAAATGGCGAGAGCAGCCATCTTTGTCCTTTGCAGATGCGCGCATGCGAGCCCTCGCAGAATCGATTCCAAAAGGTGCTCTCCATGGCGAGATCAGCGCATGCGCTGCTTTCGCAGGTGAGACCTAAAGAGGGGCAACGCGTATTGTAGCAGGGTGCTTAATTTGGTTGCCGGTCAGAGCTACCAGCACTTATTTTTGGGGACCAGCACTTTCTTTTCCCAATCAAGGGAAAAACATACAGATTGCGAAGACGGAGGATGAGAAAAAATGGCAAAATCGTCACAAAAAGAGAAAGTAGGGACCGGCAGGAGTGAGATAAGGGGGCTGGGAGCGCCTGGTAGTAGATTAAAGAGGCATGAGGTGGATTTAAGACTACTAGCCTTTGTTTTAGGAGTGCCAAGGTCTAACTGCCCCGGCCGCAGGCTTCCGAGCAGCGCTCTGAATATCAGCACTCTTTCTTTTACAAATTAAGCTCTGAAAAGTGAGTAGGTAAAAAAAAAACACATTAGAAATTCTGCTGGCAAATGATAGCTGTCGCCAAATGATGTGTGTTAATTCGTCACAAGGCCTTCTGCACTCAATGTTGGTGACAGAGCTTAACTAACACAAACTCTTGTCTCATCAGATGGGCCTCTGAGGGAACAAGGAAACGATCATGGACGTCCTTCAGGGGTAGCCAGAGGTAGCAGCTGTGACCCCTGGCACTGCCATTGTGACCCCTGGCCTCAGAGGTGGCAAAATCAATCCCAGGAACACAGTCAGCTTGTCCTTATGGACGCTGGTTTGGGCTTGACTCTTTATTTTCTGTCATTCTTTTTTATTACACTAATATTGAATCATATGACATTTTTCACTATTAGCGTAATAAAAATAGAGTGCAATAAACTGGAATATGATCTTACCTGGCAGCTGAGGTGAGTAAAAATTGCTTTTAAATATATGCTGAGTGCATGCATGCGGGTGAGAGTGTGTTACAAGAGAAAGTGTGAATGTGTACTTACGTGTAAACTTGCGTGTGTAACAGAAAGGTCAAAGGGTGTGCGACGTCAATTCTGCTACCCCTGGCATTTTGGTGAAATGACGTCTAACTGATAGATGAGAAAGTAAGCAGGAAAAAGGATACATGTTCTGGCTAAGTCTCAGGGCGATTGCTATATGTGCAAGGAGAGTAAACATTAATGCCAGAGAAATGTCAAAATAAACGTCAACAAATGTCGACTTTGTAATATTGTAAGGCCCCGTCGGGAAGGACGGTGGCCTCATCAGGCGCGCGCCTGGGAGGTGAGTGCTCTCGCGGCGCCCCTTGGCATTCTCTTAATGACCCCTCGGTGCACTCGTGGGCCAGCCTGTCTGGCACGAGCTGATGGTTTAACGAGTGCTAATGCTGTCCGTTTTCCGTCTCGGCAGCTTGATGTTCCCAGCTTGCAGCAATAACAGTTTCTGATGGATTTGGTCCCGTGCGACACTGGATGTAAAATGTGTTGAATGCCCTGCAGCGCGCCCGGGATCGGCTGAGCGTCGTTGTCAGCTTACTGTCAATACCTAGCGCTTTGAGGCAGCACGCCCCGCAAAATGTAATTGCCCACTGCTGCGTTTTTGACAGGATGCCTTCTGGCCAGCGCAATATTTAACGCAAAGTGGAATGTGGGGTTGAGATGCAGCGCCTAGGAACAGCACACGTGAGGTATGAAGCGCTACGTAAAATCAAGTTATTTTCAGAGCCCCGGATGAGGGTAGGGTGTGGAGTAAAGGTTTCCACCATGTCCAAGGAGTCTGTCATGCCCATAATGCAGAAATTCCAGAGCGTAGTTGTAATCTCACGGGCACATGTCTTATAAGAAGATATATCATTGTCAAAGCTGATTCACAAAGGGGCCATGAATTAATAAAGTGCCTGGCTGTGCTGCATCAGTGGTAGTGTACTGCAGAATGGAAGTGTGAGCTGCTGCCATCAGCCTGTGAGAGTTTGTGTAGGGTGTAAAGTGAGTGCCCTACGAGCTGGCGTCTGGACGGGGCAGGTTTCTTGTGCCGACACCCAAGCTAACCCCCAAGAAGGTGCAGGCACCCAACGCCTTAAAGCTCATGGAGAAATTCTAGCTCCCTTTTTAGGTCTTGACCAAGGGGGCACTACTTATTCAAGAGTCATAGCCGCCACTCACAAATAGTGTAGGAGGCGACCTTTCTCTCCCCTTTGGATCTGTGAGAGGGCTAATGGTACCCCAATCACACTAATATGTCCGTGCACTCACTTCACACCACCCTCACTCCCAGGCCTGATGAAACGCCGAGGATCCTTCAGACCAATATAGGCATGAAACATGTCGACCATAGCATAGTTACCCGGACACATTGCGTCTCAACTGGTAACTCTCAACCTACGGGTTTTTATTCTGCCAAGGGTACCTCTTTATTAAAAAAAAAAAACCTTTGGTAACCCTTAGGCAGTTTTAACATACACTGCACGCATTACCCTCACCTCTCACAGAGGACTTCTACCCACATACCCACATGCACCCATCGGCAGTTCTCTAAATAGATCTCCGCCAAAGAGACCCTCCGAGGGACCCGTAGGGCATTGCACCGCCGGCCCGACGAGGAGCAACCGCCCGATGGTGAAGCATGACTTCCCTCGGGGTGTGTGAGGGCTCCAAGAGACAATTTGTGTCTCCCCCCATCTCAATCACCAAGTCCCTGACCTAGTACCTCTTTCTGTCCCACTCTCCACCTTTTGTAGTGTAGGTTGTCTCTCTACAACACTCACTACGGAACAGTGTCACCCTTTTTGATTACCTCATTGACTTTGCAGAGCACAGGCACTGGACCATTAACAGGCTCCTGGTCCCCCCTCTCGTCTATTTTGATTTAGTTATTTACCCCATGCATTTTTCTCATGTGGTAAATTTCAAATGCACTAAATAGCACATATGTTAAATAGCACACGTCAACCACATATATGGGGTATTTATACATGTAAATATCACACGTGGTTTTTAACTTGGGGTCAGATGAGATGGTAAATGCATGCTCTATTTACTCTGCTATGCGGTAATGACTACTATGCCTAACTCATAATTAAGACTTTAGTCTTCAGTCTGATGGTGCACTGCAGCAAATATGCCAAGAACCACCATAGATGGTCAGCTTGTCTGTAAAATAAGCAGCGGTGCTAATCGGGAAGGCTTTATAAATGATGCAGTTGGCTTTGAAGATTGTGTATGCTGGCAAGGGGAACCAAGGGAAGTTTCATCAGAAAGCAGGAGTGTGATCACATTTCTTTTGGGCCTTTGTGAGACTCATGCAGGATACTCTTAAGGGGCACCAGTGTGGAGTCTGGGAGACCTTGAAGCAAGGCGTCACCACCATGTCAGAGTACAAGAGCTTGAACAGCAGTTCTAATGTTATTTTCTGAAAGAAATGGTTTAATTTTCTTTACAAGAGACGGCTGGTACCTCAGGTGAATTAAAGTGACTTGGCATTTGATGAAAGTAGGGAGTTAAACCCTTATGTTTGCTGTAGGAAAGGCATCTGATAAGATTAACAGATGCCCTCAGGTCGTCGCGAGAACGTTTTGCAGTCCAGACTTTTGTTTCTCAAAACATTTAGTCCAATTGAGGTGAACCAGTACTACTATTCCCAGAACACACTTGGCTCCTACATAAAATGTAAAAGATATATAATCTACAATATGGAGTACTGTGTACACTGGTAATATTTACTCTCTAGGCTATTTGATAACTGGGATTATCTGTGTATTTAGGCACTACCGAAGCTCGCATTTGCTTAATGAGACAGTTACAGAAACTAGGAATAAACACTTATGGGCCATGGATAAACTGGCATTATCTCAATATAGGGTGACTTTGCACATTGGATATATCTGTTTAATGTGAAATTATCTACTGGAATGATCAGTTAACTTTAGCATTGATGAAATGGGTAAGTATTTACCTAGCATGGCACTGTGGAAAGTGGCATTATCTGCTGAACATGCCATTTTGCAAGCTGACAATGTATTCATTGTGTGATACAGCTAAACCTGAGAGTAACATATTAAGCCATACACTAAAGGGGTATATAGGATCTAATAAATAGAATAATAATCATGCAGCTCCAATACCAGAAAGATTTTATCCCCTACCAGTCAGCACGTATTCCCCAAAGTTCAAACACTGACAGTACACTATGCCTCGTAATGGTTATGCCAAAATTGGTTCCTTGTGTGGAGAACATTTACATCACAAATTATGAATTAGGATCTCTTCAATACATGGTAAAATAAGTGTTGATGGAATAAATATTGCCAAAGGCAGGCTGTGAAATTAACCCTGAAATGTCGACATATTGCATAGTCTCATATCATCTTTTTCATAGAGAAGTGCTAACGCATCAACTCTCGGCTCCTTCTTCCTTGCCCTCTACAATTGAAGTTTGTAGGTGTCTAAGAAATAAAAGAAGTTAAGATCAATTACAATGTCATAATTTTGGTATAACCCATTTGGCCACACAGTAAAACTCTCTGTCGGAAGATGGGATTAAGTATGGATTTATTGCAAAATAAAATCCAAGCTGATATAAATCACTCACAGAAACATAGTATAAAAATACAGAATCAATAATGGGATTCCAAAATGTCAGAAAAAATGTATCCTCAATAGCAGAAGCAAACGAGGAATTCTGTAGCCTCACTGAAAAAAATGAGAAACAAAGTCTGATGACTAGATTGAAAGTTTCGACCCGCCTGCCTATACTTGAGGTTGTTTAAGAAAATGTATTAAACTCGATTCTAAACTAGGGATCAATGAAGCCCTTTTTAAGACAGGGAAGCAAAAAAGATGTCAGCACAGCAGAACCTGAGTAGAGGTTCTCTAAAGAGAATTAATATTGCATAGCATGAAGCCACACAATGGAGCTGTCACCAAGAGGTCTGGACCTCTCTAAGTCTAACAGGAGTTTAAAATAGGCTGAAATCTGATCATCAATTATACCCACAAACGAACCTTTGAGAATCCCATATTACATGTCTCATTATTTTCCACCTTCAAGCAATAAATCTTGGTAACTACACTCGAGAATTCTTTCCTTTGGTTCACACATTAGAACATCCTTGGATTCCTTCCATCTCCCCATTCCGCACCGACAGTAGTCCTCCCTACGCTCGTTAAGGCTTCCCATCCTTGCCAAAAATACTCTTCCCGAACCCTATTATTTCTTTCACACAATTGTGCCATTGCTATTCACTAGATGACTGCATCTGCAGAAGAGAGAAAAACTTGCATCTAAAGCAAATGTTCATGTTGAAGGTTAAACATTGTGAAATCCAAATGCTTAAGGGCCATATGTATCACAATGTTCTTTTGCTATTCACAAATAGCGCTTTTTTGCGAATCGCTATTTGAGAATCGCAAAACGCTGTGTATGTAGGATTTGCAATTAATTTTGTGAATCCTACATATTCCTTAATTGCGAATTGCAAATTGCGGTTCGCACTCATTCCTATGGGCCTAGAGGCTCATAGAAATGAATGGCAAGACATTCTCAATTTGCGATTCTCAATTAGAGAATCACAAATTGAGAATGCAATTTCAAGGGTGCCAGGGTGTCAAAAGGACACCCTGCTGCACCCCTGAAATGTGTATGTGTTCACATGTGGCACACATACATGCCCTAAGGGCATGTATGTGCGCCACATGGCACTTTGAAAAATGCAAAAAAGTGCATTTTTCAGAGAAATGGTGGTAATTTGCGATTCCTTAAGGCCCATTTGCTCTTTTTCTGTGCTTCTTACATTGCATTTAAGAAATAGCAATTTGCGATTCCTTAAATGCAATCGCAAAATAGGGAATTGCAAATTTTGCGATTCCTTATTTTCCGAGACAGTTTTTCTTTAATACATACTACTGAACCCAATTGTGATCGCAAACGCAAAATACTGCGAATTTCGGCGTTTGCGATCGCAATTTGGAATGATTCATATGGCCCTCAGTCCTTTGGTCAATTTAGTGTGGCAAGCATCTCAATACATGTCTTAAATGCATGATTACGGATACATATACAGTTACAATAAGGAGGTAGAGAACTATTAAAATGAATACAATTTCAGTTAGAAAATAATTGCAAAGTATTATCCACATTAGTACGTGAATATATATTAATTTACTATATCATTCAAAATGCAGATGTACGTGAGAACTGCAATTCGCTGTTACTGTAAGGAAATATGCATACTCATCTGAATGTCGAGATTTCTGTAACTGTTCTAGTGCACTACATTACATTAATAATGTTAAGTTACATGAATACATAGGGGTCATACATACACATATATGTGGCCTAGTCAAACATGAAAGGGTTAAGCCAAAATTACACTGCTTCAGAAGTACACTACGCTTGAACACCTAGATCTCTTGTGGAATGTCCTGGTCTTGTGTATTTCTTTGATTTTGGCTGTACACATCAGCCTCATTACGCACAAATAAGCGAGGAACTTTATCAGCTGAAATCCCCAAACTGTCAGGAATAGATTGGAAAAAAGTGCTTTCAAAACTCATAGAGGGTTTGCTCACACACTTGCTAAAGGCATAGGGCCTTATTATGACTTTGGTGGTGCGGGAATGGGGCGCCATGTGGTCCTGCGTTAGCTGGCCCACGGCAGTGCCTCTTTAAAGGGTCATGGGAGAGCCGTAAAAGGCACCACAATGGGAACGCCATTGCAGATTCCTGCAGGGCATGAACTGTCAATTCCATGCCATACAGGAACTGTGGGTGCATGCTGACAGGGGGTATGCATCCCCTGGTGCAGAGGCAAAAGGGGGCCCTGTAGAGCCCCCTTAGTTTTCTCGCTGCCACACTTTTCATCGCAGTCGCACCACCATGAAAACTGTGGTTGTGAGGAAACTAGTAATATGCTTGGTGGTGCTGCAGCGGCACCTCCAGCATATTTCCAGCCTCACACCGCTACAAGACTGACAGGGATTACAGATTCCTGGGGCTAGCAGTGGTTCTGTGGCGTTGCGACAGTTAAAGTCGAATTATGGCATGTGGACTGCCAATCTGGCGGTCCACGGACCACCACCATGACTACGGCGGTCCAATGGACTGTCGTAGTGATAGTAAGGCCCATAGTATTTGCAAAACAGGCTTAATTAAGACAATCATATAAAAACCAACACTTTTGGCCTCACATATGCACGATGCAATGTCTGACAACATACCCATATCAAATGCACATCATATATATACTTTGGAACGGAGGCTAAACTCACACTGTTGGACCTGGTCCTTTTTGCAGGGTTATCGCCAAACTTTTTGCCCTCCTCCTGTATTTTTTATCACCTGTTTTTGTTGGCTTTAGGACTTTGGGCACTTTACCACTGCTATTCAGTGCTAAAGTGCATGTGCTCTCTCCTTTACACTTGTTATGATTGGTCTACACCTGTTTGGCATGTTTAATTTACCTGTAAGTCCCTTGTACAGTGGTATCCCATATACCTAGGGCCTGTAAATTAAATGCTAGTAGTGGGCCTGCAGAGCTGCTTACGCCACCCACAGAGGTAGCTTTTCAAACCTGTCTTAGGCCTGCCACTGCAGGGTCTGCATCAGCAGTTTACTGCCACGTTGACTTGCCATTTAAAGTTATTTGTCAAGCCTGAAACTCACCTTTTTCTACAGATAGGGAACCCCTAAGGTAGGCCCTAGGTAGCGCTATGGGCAGGGTACTGTGTAGGTAAAAGGTAGGACATGTGCCTTCATTGTGTGGTATGTCATGATAGTGAGAAACAGCCTATGTGGTTTCTCACTGCTACAAGGCCTGCTCTTCTCATAGGTTTGCATTGGGAATTCCACGATATGGTTTTTAGTGGTAATTCCTGCTCTGAAAGGAGTAGCGTTGCCATGTTTGGTATGTTTGCAATAGTGGTGATAAATCCTGCTAATTGGTGAAAATGGGTTTTTCAGTACTTTTTTAGAAGTGAGCTTTTAGAAAGTGGGCATTTCTATGTTATTATGACTGTGCTTTGCAGCCTGACTCCAATCTATGTCTAGGGTAGATTGACAACTGGGCTTGTGCATACTTTCCAGTCAGCCATCACACAGGAAGGGTTGGGTGTAACAGGGTTGCATCTGTATTCATCTGCGTGAGGGGTGCGTTGACACTTTACATTTGTATACATTGTGTCCTGCCCTCACCCAAAGGGCTTGTTTACCCCCTATAGATGTCTGGAGCCAGAGTTGGGATTGAATTGGGGTGTTGTGCACTTCCAAAGTTCTTTTGAAGTTGCCTCAAAATGATTTTGAGTATTAGTACAAGGGCTCTGCCCCCATAAATGTACGCATTGCATGGGACTTATGACAAGACGTTGCTGGCTATACATGCTGCACCTGGTCAGGGTTATGGTGCTTGGAGGAACCGCCAATTGCACTGCCTACTTTGTTGTGTGGCTTGCTGCCTACGGGCTCCAAGAGATACTATTACTTTGCACTGCCTGATGTGCTGACCTGCTGTTTGCTTCCCTGCTGGTGTGCCCCCGAGTGCCCTCGCAGGAGCTCAGCGCGTCGTGAGCACTGTGGTCTGCTCCTGGCTTCTCCACTCTTTCCTGGTAACTGAGCAAATGGGGAGCACTTTCCCCGCATTTCATCCAGCGCATGGTGAGCACCGTGAGTCCACCCACTTCTTCAGGAACAGACGTGTGTGGGCACAGCGTGTGGTGACGAGCTCCTGCCTAAGTAAGCCAGCGCTTCTTCTCTGCCTCACATTGCTTCCCTGACCTCCCTGTGGGACTGGTGATTGCCACAGTGTGTGGTGTTTAGGGAAGGCAGTTTCTGCAGAAAGGGGCAGCACAGCCTGTAGCGGTCTAGTTTATCCTGGCACGCCTCCCAGCGTGTCCCGTGTCCCGGAACCACATACATACTATGTATCACTCTCTGGCCAGGCGTGGCCAGAGAACTTAAATAAAGGGGCTGGGGTTGCTTGGGACTTCCAGCCGGCACCTAGCTACCATGTGTGTGTGTCTGATCCTTAGCGCGCTGCAGCGACTGCCAACATAGGCCGCTGCGTGCATGGGCATACATTGGCGGTCCTGACACAGCCCTCATTGCTTTCCCAATAAGATCATTGCCACGAAAAGGTAACCCGTTCCAGAGTTCCGGTGTTGCCTAGCAACGCTGACGCCACCAGTGGGCGGGGCCCAATCATCGGAGAAGGCCGGAGTGAAGCGAGGGAAATAGACGGAAACTTTGCTCCGTGTCACCACGGCTGAGGAAGGTTCCCTACAGCCCCTGAACGGGGGTTGCATAGTGTGTTCAGCAGCTGTAGTGGTGAAGTGAGCGTGCAGAGGACTGGATGAGGTCTCCCCACATTTTTCCTACAGTTGGCGGCTCCCCCTTCTCCAATGCACTGTGCTTAACTAGGGCATTTAATTGGAGAATTGCACTTTTACTTAACACTGATACCACGGGCGAGTACGCGAGTGTGTGCCAAAATTACCATATTCCTACGAATAGGTGCACAGGTGCTCCTGGGGCCTAGGCCTATACCTGGATCACAAAATACATGTGTTGTGAAGGAAGCTACCCCCAATCTACCGTAATCCTGTTAATAGAAGCAAAGGGGCACCGGCCCTACGTTCTGTGATCATATTAGGATTTCAAGTTGTGACCTCTAAAGCAAAACTGCAAAGTATTTATGGTTGTTGTGGGGATATTGGGTGATTTAGGTACTACAGTGATCTTTGGTAATTTATGTATTATGATACATGTGTTCTGATTCCATTATCTGCTGCATTACCTGCCCTAAATGTATTGGTATATGTTGCTTTTGCCTTACCTTGGTCAAGATAACAAGTGCTAATTCAGGATTGTAACATATGCACAGCATTTATGGTTCAGATGTTTACTCGCCCTCACCTATCTGCTGCATGTCATGCCCTGATGTTATTGTATGTGTCGTTTTTACCTTGCACTGACAGGGTAATGAGTGTTATTTCAGTATTTGCATCTGCATGTGCAGTGATTGTGTTTTTATGAGTCTTTATCTTACTGCACTAACTGTGATGTTATGACAATTTCCAAGTTGGCAGGGTAATTGTTGGTTTATGTGGTTTTAGTCTATGTTTATATGTAATACAGATACATATTTTTATATACTACTGTGTGGTGTCTCTTTTGTGGTGTATTTATTGCATCACTGGTGTGTGTTCCGTAAACGTTTTACACATTGCCTCTGGTATAAGCCTGACTGCTTTTGCCAGTCTACCAAGGGGATGAGCAGGGGTTACCTTGGGTGTGTTACTCCCTTACCCTGGCTAGAGAAGTGGGTTCTGTCTGGCTTAGGTGCATACCCTAGCAAACCAGAAATCCCATTTCTAACACACTCAATAAAAGGATAAAAACTATTGCCAGCTGTGCAGTGAGTCATATTGAATAAAATGGCTACAGAACAAGAAGAAACTTCTGATATCAGTGCCCCCTGTTCCCTCATTGGTGGGTGCTACTAAGGCCTGCTACCCAGTTCTAAACCATTCCATGAAAATTAAGATCAAAGAGTCTACATATGTGCTGCTACACATGTTCATTAAATACACAATCCTAAATACAGGGGTACAATATGCTTGTAACCAGGCTGCTACATATATTTGTTTCATAAATAATCCTATATTGAAGAACACATATTCAAACAGTACTTGTCAAACCCCTTTCAGGGACCACTGGGCAGACAGGGCTACTGGGCCTCAATTGTGCTGGTTGCAGCCACTGGCTTCCTGGGGCCTGTTCTGCTGTGGCTCTGTAAACTGAACCAAGTATAATTCCTTCACACAACCCAGTATAGTGAGAGCGAGAGGTCCCTGGCTTCTCTGTGTGGTGCACAAGCTCAGAACTCAACAACCAACTAACAGATACAATAACTTCAGTATCCAGCCCAGTGCTTGTCTTTTAGGAAGAAAAAGTACTTTTCAAAAAACACAGCAATACTAAATACTGAACAATTCAACTTGGAGCACAAGACAGTGGTCTTAGTGGCACTTCTCTCTTGTGGCTCTATATCCACTGAGCTCCCACATCTAAACCCTGCCAGGGTGACCACTAAATGGTTGGTTTCCCAAGTAGTTATTGCAAAAGCACTAATTAAGCACAGGTGCAGTCTAGAATGACCCCCATAAGTCAAATGTATGCTATGTGGACTTTATTTCAAGATCCTTAGCCATGGTGGCACAATGGGTAAATCTGTTGATCAAGGTTCCACCCATCCTCCATGGAGCATATCCATTCTTGTATTGGTTCCTGCGGTTATGCCCAAAGTAAACAAGGGCAACTTCAGGGGCCACCACATAGGCCAGGTGCAGCCGCATCTCTGTGCACACACCTCCCCAGCTCTACCTCCATGGAGCTCGGATGCAGTTTTGGATGCTGCTCTTCAGCTGTGAAGTAGGTTTGGACTCTGAACCGGGCCATGCAAGTCACTAGAGCAGGTGCAACCTTGATCATGCTGAATTAATCCACATGGTAGATGCAGGCCCAGTCGGGCCTGTACAGGTAGTTGCAGATTCAATGAGGCTGACTTAACAGGCAGTTGCTTAAAGCTATTCCTGCCAGGAACCAGGTTCAAGGAATCAGGGGACCTTCGGCACCAGGGGCACTCCTACCTTGTTCTCAGGTAGTCAAATTCCTGTCCATGTCGTACAGACTCAGGGATGTGTTGGGTTTCTCCTGCTTGATAGTTACTCCCCCTCCAGGGCCGTACAGGTGTCTTCCCTTTCTCACCAGCCAGCCAGATTTCTAGGTAGCCGGACAGACCCTTAGTTCCTCCAGCAGAAATTGCAGAATTCGGGTGATGTTCCCTCACCTCTGAGAGACTGTCTGTCAGGCAGGCACCAGCCTTGGTCGTGCAGAAGGCCTTTACTTACGCTGAAGAGCACTTCCTCCCTTGATCTTATAGGACTTAGAACAGGAACAGATGTAGGTGGCTTGGGGTCCACTTTTATGCACATTTTCTAGACAGAGGATGTGGATCGCTCAGGAAGAACCATTCAGCAGTCCATTGCTAATAAAAGTCCTTATCGCAGGTCTGAAGTTAGCCCGGTCTCTATCCTCCTAGCTCCAGTATCTAGCTCTCCACATTATAGCCACACAAAAGCAGGCAATACATTTCCACTCTCTGGGGATACTGTCCTCATCCTCTGTCTTCTGGTAAGCCAAGCTAGGGGCATCCATGATGGATCCTATTGGCCTTGTTATTCAGGCTCATTCATGCAGAGAGCCTTGGTAGTTATTATGTGATGCACATATACTACACACATACTTGACATACACACATGCTTCCAGCTCAAGGTTCTGGGCATGAACATCATATTGGAACGTTATCCTCCTGGAACCTCTCAGCCACAGTCTCAACGCCACAGGTAAAAAGGTCTAGTCACATTGTCAATTTCTAACAACTACCATATCAGGCATTACTTGTTTCCCATGACATTCCTTGAAAAGTACCTCAATGAAAATATGAACAGAATCCTGCTTATTATCCCATTCTATTCCACCAATTTGTGGCCAGATTCTGAAGCTGATGTTGTGTACACTTCAACTGCTTAAAGTTTGCATAGATCTTTGTTACGTTCTGCCATTGAGGTACTGTTCCTAAAAAAATGAGCTAAGTAGACAGCTGCTGTCAATAATTCATACTGAGTTGAAAAAAGATCTGCGGAATCTAGCTTATGAGGTGGAAGCAAAGGAAACATCCTGAAATACATTTCTAGGAATGCTATCTCCTTTCATCTTTCCTCTCAGAGCTCGAAGCAAGCCTGGGTGGCAAAGGCTTTGGAAGTGTTGAATTAAATCCCATGGAAGAGGAGTTTACTTTATGGTGCCTATGGGCAACCTTCCAGTTAGCTATGATATCCTTTAAAAAAGAAGCTTCCTTTGACAGTAAAGAGTAATACACTTCTACCTACAGCCATTTAGGAAAAATGGGTAAAGTAAAGGGAGGCCCTGAGTGTGCCCAAAATATAAGCTAATAAGGAATAATTCTGTCTATCACTGGCTTCTGCTTCCACACGATTCGCCTGTGGAGGAGACCCCTCCCTTCCCTCCCTCTTTCAGCGAGGAAAACTCTGGTTCAGGCTCTTGTCATAAACTGACTGGATTATGCAGAGCCGGACTTGCCGTAGCGGGCACCGGGGTTTCCCCGGTGGGCTGGCAGGATGGGGCCTGGTTTTGGGCCCTTGAGGAGCCGTTTTTGTGACCGGGGGCTGGCAATATTGGCATCCTGTAACAAAATCGGCCGAAAATGACCCTAGCAAACAGCTCGCCCCCCCCCCCTCCCCCCCACCCCCGCCACCCACAAGGCGTGCCTGCCGAGCAGTTTGCCAGGGCCAGTTTCGGTTCCCAGTCCGGCCCTGGGATTATGGCAATTCTCCACTAGCATCTGCAATTGAGATGTTGTTATCAAAACTACAAGTTGTTAAAAATGCTGCCGCCCATCTCATCTGCAGTCTACCTTCTGGGAACGCCTCCCCTTCCCTTTTGTATTCTTTAAAATGGCTGCCTGTACAAAAAAGAATTATCTTAAAAAATCTGCTGTCTGTGATAAAGTTCTGCTCACTGTACCACGGGTCAGAAAGTCCCAAGCTGGTGGCAGGTCTTTATCATACCTAGTTCTTCTCCAGCGTGATTTGTGATATCAAATTAAATTAAATTAACATAAAAACAAAAAGGCAAGGAAATATGCTAACTAGTACAAAGAGGTTGTGGTACCCACATCAACATGTCTGGACTCAGCATGTTTGTTATGTTTATTACTCACAGCTATATTACACAGCTGGTCCCAGCTCATCCCAGCCACTGCTGGACAACAGTGGGACCATGCAGGTATTCAGTAGAAGCACATGGTCCCCAGTCTTCTGGAACACACTATATCAATAATAAAAGTTATCCGAGTCAAGTGAAATGATGCTACTCTTATTATCTTATTATGCAACCACAGCACTGAGTGGCTGGTGTCCAACTCATGGGGGGCGGTCGGAACAACACAGGCAGAGTCACGCGTAACTGAACAATGCAAGCACTTCCATGCTTGCCTTAACCGCATAAGCGTGGTTAAGGCAGTGCGTGGTCTAGCTGCAATATATACAATATACAAGAGACCTCTTATATATACTTTAGTATATACTTATATGTGTATGTACTTTGTGGGCTCTGGAGATCAGCCCTAGGACTTGTCTGCTTCCACTTATGGACTTTTTTTTCTGTTTAACTGCCTCTATTTAACTATCTTGATGGAAAACGACCAGCAAAGGTCAGCAAAATATCTGAATTAAGGGTGGGCGTAGTTCGCGAAGTAGCACTTCGCGAAGCTACGCAAAGTGAAGTTCGCACTACGCGAGCTACGCGTAGCACTTCGCGAACTGCGTAGTAACATGTTCGCACTGTGCAAGATGTTGTTTTCAATGATTGCACAGTGCGGACAAGCAACCGGCACTGTGCAATCATTGAAAATGGCATCTTGCACAGTGCGAGCTGTAGTTTTTTGCTGTTCGAGTAGATTTTTACTCGAGCGGCAGCTTTCTCAACGCGAACTGGTAGTTTCTCATCGCGAGCGGTCGCGAGCATACGCTACCCCTCGCAATGAGAAACCTGACCTCCTCGCGTTGGGAATCTCGCCGGGAGGTTTATTTTCCATGCTCGCGATCGCGAACAAGGAAAAAGTCTCGCCGGGATGTCATTTTGCTTGCTCGCGGTCGCCAACTTGACGTTGAGGACCGCGAGCAAGCAAAAAATGACCGCAGCACTACGCAACACTACGCTACGCGTGTTCGCACTGTGCTACGTGCAGTTCGCGTAGTGCGAAGTAGCGCGAACTTCGCAAACTACGCGAGCGTAGCATAGTGCTTCGCCCAGGCCTAATCTGAATTGCTTTCTGCTTAGGGACTTTGTTATTTTTTATGTTTCTGGTAACTGCCTCTATTTAACGTTCTTCATTGAAAATGACCAGCAGAGGTCAGTGAAATACCAGAATCACTTTAGCATTCTCTGGATTCCAGTCCATAGAAATTGTCTTCCACGAGCACCCGTAGACAATAATATTTTATTCAAATCTTGTGTTTTCAGTGATATGGCCACCAAAGGCACTGCTTTTATATTAAAAACAGAGCTTTGGACTATACCATTTCCTGCTGAAAGGCAATATTTCTCTCCATGTGTTCTCATACCTGGCTTGTCACGCAGTTTGATGCTTACTTTCCTTCCATGTTAAAGAACATTAGATGTTTCAGCACCCAGACTAATGTGCTGCATAGCTAAATACATATAAGGTCCCAAAGGTGAGACCGATTGTATTGCAAATGCTTGTTAAGGGTTAGGGGTAGTTTTCGAGGCTGGGAGGGTCTGGGTAGTTTTCTGGGCTGGAAGGTCGGGGTTGTTTTATGGGGCTCAGAGGGGATTGGGATAGTTTTTAGGCCTTAGGGGAGGGTGGGGTAGGTTTTAGGGCTGGGAGGGACAGGAACGTTTTTATGGCTCGAGGGGGAGGGGGCTGGTTTTCAGGAGGGAGATGGGTTTTAGGTCTCAGGGCAAGGTTTTGGGGGTCGTTTTAGTGCTCAGGGCGGGGGCAGGGATCGGGAATTTTTTAGGGCTTGGGGGGGCTACATAGTTTTTGGGGCTCTGGGGTCCAGGGTAGTTGTTAGGGCTTAGGAAGGGCAGGGTAGTTTTTAGGGCTTGTGCAGCAGGGACGTTTTTAGGGCTTGGGGGAGGGGTTGGTTTTCCGGAGGGAGGGGGTAGTTTTAGGTCTCAGGATGGGGTTCAGGGGTCAGGGAGATTACCCTTACCTGAAAAGTCTTAACCATGCATATGTCTTTGCAATATATGCCTTTACAATGCATATTTCGTTGTAAAGGCATGCGTGGTAAAGGCATATGCATGGTTAAGACTTGTGTGGAACCGGCATGCATGGTAATCGCACGCGTGGTTCTGTCACACAACCCCAACTCATGCATGTATATATATATTTCTATTTCAAACCTAGCTAGAAATCAACGTTGTGGTGATCATGAGCAGGACTCCAGGCCATGAATCCGGATCACTAGCAAGAGGAAAAATAGACTGGCATGTGTTCTTACAAAGGGGAAGTCATAAGCCTGTGGCCTAATTGTCAGAAAAAACATGAGCCACTCATACACATTTTGGAAAGTCTGCAAAAGTAAATTCAACAACAATCAAAGTGCATGACAGTTTTGCAAAGCAGCTGTACATCCCCTTTCACCCCTCTTGCAATGAGCATCTAATGCTAACCCATGAGTGTAATGAAGGCCCCCGCACTCCCCCAGGGTTTCTTGTTTTGGAGGGCCCCCCTCACCTTCTAAGCCATGCCACTGCATGCCTTGCAGAATGTGTACAATGGCACTAAATAAGAAAGAGTTAAACGCTTGGGAGAGCATTAATGAGAACAGGTTGGGACTGTTTCATGACTGGCTGGGCGTTTTTTTATTGTGAACTTCCCTGATATTACAGCAAGCATTGTTTGCAGCAAACACAAGTGCATGCAGTCTCCTTACAATACAGTATACAACATGTCTTTACAAGTTCCAAACTGACCCAATTTGCAAATGTGGGCCACTTTATAGCTATCTGATTGGCTAATGGGGGCCATTTCTAATTTTGTTGCCTGGGCCCGTCTTCTGTCCCATTGCCACCCTGAATGAGAATAAATGTAGGGCCTTATTTATGAGGCCTTGCATCACTTTTATGTTGCCTGTACATCACTATCAGTGACGCCCTGGTGGCGTTAAAAATGCCCCATGTTGCTCCCTATTTACAAAGTGACTTATCTAGGCAGATGCATCACTTTGTAAACCCCTGCACCACATTATACAAGTGCCAGGTATAACGTATGCAGGGCAGGCGTTCCCTTGCAAAAAGCCTTGTAGAAGTGGCGCATTGAAATCTACGAGATTTCAGTACACTACTTCTAAGACGCCATTGCGTCAATATCCTACGCCTGCCTCATGCCAGGCGTAAGACTGATGCAGGCCCTTTCACCTGGGGCTGGCCCCATGTGAAAGGACACATTGCTGGAGTTGCGTCTGTTTTCAGACACATCCCAGCAATGTGTCACGTTTGCACCTACAGATACGTCAGAAATACTGACGTTTCTGTAACTCCTTGCGACATGATCCGTCATACAGTAAATATGATGCATCCATCATGTTGCAAGGAGGGCGCACTGAGAAGTGACGCATCGTTGTTTTCATGCAGCGATGCATCACTTCTCACAAATTAGGCCCGTAATGTTTAACTCCATTTTTGGTCTCTCAGTGAGATTTTTGCTGTCTGATATCATAGGAAGTAGCGAGGCTCACCAAACTGTAACTGCTTCCAAACGAACGTCATTTGGTCTTAATTTACTATAGTACGCACCGCAGTGAACTATGTTCATCACACAATGGGTCATCCATGGTGCCTGATTCATCATCCTTCCACTCAAACCCTGCACATGCGAGAAGTACTCTCCAGTCCAGACTACCCTGACTGGTCCTGCTCCTGATCATCTTTTTATACAGAAAGACTCACCTCAACAAGCTCTGAAACTTGACTTCAGCAAGAAGGAGAATCATCTCTGACTACTTTGGATTCCAGAGAACCAAGCTGGCTGTTTCCAAACACATGACAAGTTACAGCACAAGTCTGACTCTGCAGGCCTGTGTCCACCTATACCCCTCTGCTGCACTTTAGGGGCAAGCACAGTTTGATGTTTAGTGCAACACAATTTTAGAACCCTTCTGAGCCTCACAGACGCCATCCATTGATTACCACAAAGGCCATTCAAAAAGCCATGCTCTGCCAAACATATGTGACAAGCGAAAGAGCCCTTCCCCTCTCCTCCATGATGAGAGTGGGTATCCACAAGCCTTCCTCTTCATCACTCCATCCTTCATCACACATGCCCACTACAACATGACTGAGCACCCCTCTGAACCGCAAGCACAACCCCCAGCGCTTGTCAGTGAGGACTCACTACAAAATCGCACTCTACTACCTGTGCAGAATGCAGTGGTGCCCACTACTCGACCATCCAATAGCGCTTCGGGGCATTGGTGAGAGAATGAAGCGCTGTGCAAATGGACGTTTCCCCTATAAAATACACAAGCTGGCCTCATGCACTTCACACCATTATGAGTTAAAGCATTAAAGGGGTTTGGTTCTAAGTTCTATATCACTTTCCTTTGTGCATGTGTCACAAACACTCACTTTTGTATTTGTCCTTGCCACTGCACAGATTGCTGTCATTTGTGTGCATCAACCTCAAAGTAGGCATAGTGTTCAGAACCGGCTTGCCCAAGAAACATGACATCTGAAAGGCACATGCCCTTTGTCTGATTAACATGTACCATAGATATAATCTTACTGTTAGCATAATGTCTATTAAGATTCCTTTTTTTCAAAATTAGATATAAATAAAACAAACTTATAACTTTTGGGAAATGATCTGTTGTTTTATATAGTACCTTAGTTTCAATCAGGAGGTTATATAATAAGGGACCAGATTCACAAAGGTAAACTTAGACCAAAAGTCTGAGGGGCATACTCATAAGAAACTATCGTCGAACTAACGTCACTTTATCGCAGCCAAAGTCATGATAAAAATACCTCCCCATTCACAAGCCCATGTAAACAGCCCACAGCACTAGTTTACCTACGATAGCAGCCGCAAAAAACATCGCCACAGAGGCCCACCGCAACTATCGCTATAGAGATGCAGAGCGGGCATTTCCGTGCCAAAAGCCGTGAAAACATCACTCCTCAACATTCTCAATGACCAGATAGAACTGCGATAAAAACCCAAATCAGGTGATAAGGCGCGTTAGCACCAGGAAATCTACACCTACTCTGACCTGGTGTAAAGTCAGACGTCAGCCTGCACCACAAAAGGGAGACCAGCCCAGGGCCACATCGAAAGGGCAACAGATGCCATGGAGCCACCCATCATGTGGCCCGGACACCCAAGAGGCCCACAACACCCACCCACCCACACCACCACAGGGCCACAACCCACACCCGGAACACCCCCCCCCCGCCCGGACCACCACAGACGCAGTGCAGACAAGGACAGCGGACCCCCAGGAAGCATACTAGCCTCACAGACCCAACCCCTGACAATGTCACCGTCCACCACAGGCTGAAAGAGACAACCATCCCACGCATCCCGACCATCATTGCCAAACAGGCCGACGATACCAACACAGCAGACACCCAACATCCCACCCCACACCAGGCTGCTAGCTTCGCTGCACCTGTTGGCCCCTGGTACCCCCCAACCAACACCAGCCAGAGTCGGAGGAGTCCCACTGCCAGCCACATACAAGTCCCCCACACCTGTCCTGGACATCACCATCACCCTGGTACCCCAGTCCCCATATTATCAACACAATGCACAGGTCACGATGGAAACCAATCAAGGACCCTACGCCCTAGGAGGATGCACGCACTTGTTGGGGGCAATCCACAGCACACATGTCCCACCTGTGCCTCCTGGTGACACAGCACACAATCACCGCAACAGAAAGCACACATCCCACCCCAATGTGCAGGCAACAATAGAACACCGTGGAACCTCCAACAATGTTGCCTTCAACTACACAGCCAGTGTGCATGATTCCTTCATCCTCCGACCGTCCATCACCAACCAGTGTACCCAGGATGGCAACAAGGGAAATGCACAGCCCCTTGGCAAGTTCCAAATGAACACCCCACTCACCTCAACTCCACAGCCATGCAAATCACCAACTCTGGCAATGCACAGGTCACAAAATCACAACCAACATGCACAACAACATGCCCACCCACCAGACACGACTGAACAACTCACAATGGTTACCTGGCCCAGCCGTGAACATGAGCCGTCAACGGCATGGCACCTCAGCCACACAACAGCCGAATGTGGGGAGAGGTGTCAAACAGGCATGTGTGAAGGATGCAGTAGTACCATGATTGGGAAAGTACAGAATGCCAAGAGTGGAGGAAATGTGCTGGACAGACCACAGTATGCAGCACACACCCATATCCATGGCGACATACACCTCAGGAATATGGAGTGTAGTGGACTGTGGACGCAACCATGTCACCACAGCCAGAGGGGGACCTTGCAGAAATCTTGCCTGTTACGGCCCCCCCTAAGCGTGATCGGAGTGGGATGGCCCGGCGTATGCCATGCTAGCGTAGGAGTGTGAATAAGAAGCACGTAGCCCTGGGCGTGGTCCTCTTCTGGAAATCCCAACGTCTCTGCCAGGGCGGTGCCTCTCACCCCGCCACGAGGCTGATGCCGTCCTCTAGAGCAGAGTTGCCTGCAACGCTGTGCGCCTGCCGGATCACGAATCCGTAAGGCCTGCCCCTGCGCAGCTAGGCCTAACTGATCACCTGCTGACACCGGCGTGTGTCAAGGAGGGCCCACCACGTTCCGGCGCAAGCTCCAGGCCCGAGTCCTGCTACCTTGCCGGCCTCCTCAGACCATCACAGCCTCCACGACACGGGCCGGCTTTAGTCCTTTTTCGTTGACGTACTCTACTGCAGCCTCAGGCCTACTCCTCGGCCCAGTAGGTCCCATGTTTGAAACTGTGGCCTGAGTCATTAATGGCAGTGACCCCAAATCCGGGCCACCGACAACAGCACCAGACTCCCTTCGATCAGTGAGGCATAGATCTATATAGGCTTCTTGCGAAACGTGGTGCCACTAACCTTGTTCAACGCCAGCCGGCGACATATGGTGCCACTAACCCTGTTTAACGCTAGCGGGCAACACGTGGTGCCACTAACCCTGTTCAACGCCAGCCGGCGACACGTGGTGCCACAAACCTTGTTCAATGCCAGCCGGCCACACGTGGTGCAACTAACCCTGTTAAACGCCAGCCGGCGATACGTGGATAAGGGACCAGTACTAGCCTGCAGACCAGTATGTCCCACATCCAGCACCTAGGCGCAAAAAACGAATCCACACCAGGGGTCGCATGGAGAGGAGTAAGAGGAAGATGCGGCACAGTCTGGATGAAACTCGGGTCACATACACGGAGGTGTCTCAACAGGTGGTGCTACTGAACCTGAACTACGCAGGCCGGTGGGGCCATTCAACCTATGCCGGCGACACTCGGTGAATGGGCCGTGCTGACCGCTGCCTCAGGCCTACACCATGGTCAGGTAGGTCACAGATTTGGAACTGAACATCAGTTATTCAAAAGGCAGAATACATGTCATCGCACGCATGGAGAGGCATAAGAGGATGATGCTTTGTAGTCCGGAGGGAACAAGATCATCGTTATGGAGGTAATCGAACACTACCGACATATGCCCTTGTGTCACTAACTCTGTGCCTCGCCAGCTAACAACACGTGGCTGTGGGCCACTACTGACCACTGGTTCTGGCCTACACTGTGGTCCAGTAGGTCACAGACTTTTCATTTTGCAATGGCTGAGTTCATATCAGCGTACCGGAATCATCACAGAAAGCATCCCCTCTCAGCCCCGGTGCCACTAAGTCTGTTCCTCGACAATCATGGACACTCTCTGGTCAAACTTTAGTGGCGTCTCAGTCTGTGGCCTAGGGGGCAGTTTTCATCCTCATGTAGCTGATACCTAATTGGTGGTGGCAACGAGGCTGTCGCATTCCACTTCTCCGTTTGCTGCTTCCGGATAAACCCAAACCTTTCAGCGTCATGCCCTGGAGGACACCTTCCACTGTCCCCCGTTTCCTTCCGCAACATACACCTCGGACATTGATGGTGACCCACTCTGGTCGCATGGCCCATCTGACTGCACCCACAAGTCATCGTCCTGTGGCTGGATGCCTGTGCTGGCCGCTGGGCATCCTGGGCCACTAACTCTGTGCTGGTCAGGTCCGGGACCCCTTCTTCTGAGATATTGGATGACACCTGAAGCGTTGGCCTCGGAGTCATCAACGCCATGTGTCTGTGGCCCTGCGCTGTCCGCAGCCTCCAGACTCAACTGCGGGCCACCAGGACCCACACTTAGATTTGGGTCCTGACCGGCCCGGACGTCGCATCACTGCAGGAGACACACGCCACCACCGCAGGGACCATCTCCAACCGCCATCTGCCAGAGTTGATACAGTGGTCCTGACAGACCAACGGAGTTGCTCAGACCTGTCATGGATGCCATCATCGGCCTGATACTCTGCTCAGCACTCCAGGTGCCAGTGACTCAGTGCACCGCAAGCCATTGTCCGTTAGTGATTGTGTCTTGTGCTGTGGAGATGTTGTGCAGCTATGTCACCTCATGTAGTATGGAAGACCTGGAAATATGATGGAGAAGATGTGTCAAGTGTGCGTACGAGAGATGGCACAGACAATGGGAGGGCAGGAGGCAACATCCCCAAGGCAAGAATTCAGACTGGAGGTGGTAGTCGAGCCACACACCCAGAACCATTACTGGGTATTGCGCTGTGGACTGCGGACGCAACAGTCACCTCAGGCAGTATGGGAGACCTGGGACGTTGATGAGGAAGTTGATGCAGGTGTAACACACCCCACTGCATCTGCATCAGGACTAACCCGAAGGGATACGATCCTAGCAATTCCTAAACATGAGCGCACTCATCTCTAGTGCCCCTACCTCAATGCACTGCAACTCACAGAACCTCCTGACTGAATATTGGGGGACCTCTGTCCTTACTCCGGCTCCCACTATGTTGCTGTGCAGTTCACTCTGTTATGCATGTATTTTCTGTTTCCGTTGCACTGGGGTCCAATGTTAAAGTTGTTGCCAGCACCCAGCAATCCGTGCGGACTGGCTTACACTCACCCCACACACATCCAGCACAGGCGTCACTGTACATGTGGCCCTGCCAATAAAGGGGCCGGGCGCACGTGCCCATAGCCAGTTCAACATGATATCTACGTATGTCCCTGTGGTCTTGTTGTATGCATGAGGGCCCTGGGCCCTAGGACATTATGCTGTGCTATGTACTTCAGATGCAGACATGTCACCGCAGGCAGCGGGTTGGAGCTTGGACATGTAGCTTTCTCGTCACCCACTAAATTCGTAAGGCGAGTGGCCAGGGCCGTCGTACGCAGAGCCAACATGGGTGTGTGACTGCAATTTTAGCACCCCTGCCCATGGTTCTGTTCTGTGAATGTGCAACTCCATGTTTCTCTATGGCAGTGTGGGTCTCCTTAGTGGGGTGTTGGTGGCCACTGAAGGGTGATAGACACCTAAGTATGTGTCCTGGTTCGCAAGCCATGGGTTCGGACCCCACCCGCACCTGTTGGGCCACCTCCTCTCTGGCATGCAGGAACATGGCATTGGGGTGCGATGTGTGGGTGGGTGAAGTGTTGTGGGCCAGCTGTGCTTGCGGGTGCTTCCTGCTCTGTGGTCTGTTGCAGGCTGGGTGTTCTCCTCTGATTAGCTTGGCTGTCCGGGTCCTGGTGTGGGGTTGCATGGGATATCCATGGGTAGGGCGTCGGTGTCGACGGTGTGGTGGTCCTTTCCAGCATCACTGATGTGTTGTGTTCTGTGCTCTGCTGAAGGTGTTATGTGTCCCTCTGCGATGTGAAGGGGAGGTGCGTATTGACTTTGCGTTGACATGTATGTTGGCGCATTGTGCAGATTTGCATGCAGACTGAATGGCAATGTACATTGTGCCTGTTTGGGGTGTGCTGGATTCTTCTGCGGGGCAGTGTACATTCGGTCTACATGACAGATGTAATGTCGTACGCGTACATTTCCATTTCACAGTTTCCGGCTCTGTCAGATGTAGTAGGCATGTTTCTGTGCAGAGCCAGTTGTGTCCTCTGTTCTGCAGTGTCATCTCTGCGGGTTGTTCCTCGTTGTCATCAATGTGGGTGTGCTGTTCGTGCTATGTGTGTGTGTGTGTGAGTGTGTGTGCTGCAGTGTGCTAAGGGGATCGGGTCCATGGGCCTGGGTGATTGTGTGTGTGCAGTGTGCTACAACTCGCTGTGCATGTGTGCCATTGTGGCCATCTCCCCCCGTCCCCCCAGTCCCTGTTCGTTGCACTCCCTGTTGATGTTGTGTCAGGTCCTCTCGAGCTGTGTCCTTACTCCCTACTCCTTGCACCGACTCCTCACTGATGACTGTGGCCTGGGTTTCCTTCAGCTCCTCAGGTGGCGCTGGACTGCCACCTCCTGTCGCCGTTGCTGCCTTCCTGTTGGCAGCGGGTTTGTGCCTGGTTTAGGTAGTCACATCATGCCAGCACCTATTGGCCTCCTGGATTGGCCTCCTGGGCACTCCGACTGCAATCCAGGTGGTCTGCTAGTCGGTCAGTTGCTGGTAGTGTTCTGTCACCTCTGTGACGCTGGTCTTGTTTTCCTGCGGTCTGCACCCCGTCTTCCATTCCCTCTTCTCCTTGGCCTTTGCCGACCCCTTTGTTCCTTGCTGGTAGTCTGGGGGGGTTGTGGGGTTGGAGTTGGCCCCTGCGCTGTGTCAGGGTGCATCTATGTTGCTACGTGCTTTGGATTGTTTTTGGTGTGTTTTTTCCGTGGTTTTCGTGGTGCATTGTTCCGTCAGACGCGTGGGATTTGCAGGCCTGTGGCAGGTTTTCGCTACTTTTTGTACCGCGGTTGGCCTCATCGCATGTTTTTTTGCGTTCGCGTATCGCATTTATGCGGCGTGTCATTGATTTTCACCCGGAGATTTGGCCAGTTATGTGGTGGCTATCGCATGGTACCGCCTTGTTGTGAATTCCATGTTGGCACGCGGTTATTTTCCCGCGATAGGCTGCGATATTAAAAGTTGCGTTACGCTACTGTTGCGGTAGTTATCACACGTTCTTGTGAATATACCCCTAAGTTTAGACCTAAAGTCTAACTTTAGTAGTAGTAAAGTTAGACTTTTGTTCTAAGTTTAGACCAAAAGTCTAACTTAGACCAAAAGTCTAACTTTAGTAGTAGTAAAGTTAGACTTTTTGTCTAAATTAAACTTTAGGTCTAAACTTCGACTTCTGGTCTAAGTTTACTTTTGTGAATCACCAAGATTTGTATATATAAATATTATAATCCAGTTTAAAACTGGTGCCCATTGTAACAAGAGTCAGAAGGATGAACGTTGAACCTGCAATCACAAAATTGCCCACAGATGTGAGCAGCGAGCGTTCAATTCGCAGAGTTATCTTACCAGCACGTCCAAATGTTATTTCAGAAGTAATTTACACTATCTTTTCTAATAAAAAAAAACAGAACACATTTTATTCGGTCCCAAAATGTGTGTAAGTAATCTGTTGAAAAATGTTTGGAAAGAGAGACATCTAGTGGACAGAGGCCAGATCTTCAAACCTCTCTTTTTCATGGCTCTGTTGGGGGGACGATGCTTGGTATGCTGATGTTTGATAATCACAGGTAAGAAGCCTCTTGTAATTTGACCATCATCTGGACACTCCTCAGCTTATTTAGAAGTCTGCGCCTCGGGAGAAGAGTATTTCTTATTTTGGTTCTGCCAGCAAGGTATCTGTAGCTTGCAGGAAACTCTTCCATAGTAAGGATCACAGATCAGCGAATACATCAATTGCTGGTTTTGAAGTGCCACCCTGCTGCTATCAAGAATGGGTGTCATCTCACTATGTGATTCAAGAAGGTTGACTTACTTGATCTCAACCATATTGACAGTTTGGCTCTGAACATATAAATTGCTTGTCATTTACACTGTGCCATCTAGGAGCTGTCTTTCCTCCCTGCGGCAGCTGCTCCTCCGTTTTGAAAAAGAATGCTGGCCCGGGCATAATTTGAATTAAGTCGGAGTAATCGGAGTGATATCGGTAACTCTGCATTACTCTTTGATGCTGAATGACCGATAATTATGCAATTACTTCTGCTTGCGTAATTTAGAATAATTTCGTGGGCGGATTTAGCACATTTAGCGAGAAGGACCAGCTGCTTGCACTACTGTGGTATTGTTAGGCACTTAGCACTATTTCCTGAGTGCCAAATACATTCGATTGAATAGTGCTGAATACATTCGATCGATGTTGTGCTAAGAATTAGCAGTAAATGCCAGGAGAAAATTGGAGGAAAATCCTAAAGGAATAGCACACTTAGGTAATGCAAATGGTAAGGAAATAGCAGTAAATGCCAGGAGAACATTGGAGGAAAATCCTAAAGGAATAGCACACTTAGGTAGTGCAAATGTCTGCTTGCACTGCTATTCGCATTCTGCAAAACACTATGATCCAGCACACCACATAAACATCATGTATTTCGAACAATATCAATCCAAGCAGCAGATCTGGTTTCAAGATTCTTTATTTAATTTCTTCTTTAAAATCTGCGTAGCCAACGCGTTTCGTCCTTACGGACTTCTTCAGGGCTACAAATAAGTAAAGACATGGGTATGGGTAGTAAATAATATTTTTTAAACACATACATTAAAAAACCTACTGCATGCAATAGCGTGCTCCATGCGGAAAGCGCGCACCCTAGCGCAACCATAGACGCGATACCCTATGGCGAAATGGTTCGCACAAGGAGAAATTGCAGTGAAGAAGAACCTTTTAATGCCAATCTTGAGATTATAAAAAATAACTTTATAACCAGGGGATACTCTAAAAAATACCTTGCTACAGCTGAAAATAAAATCAGAAAATTTGATAGAAAAAATACTCTGATACAGAGGCAAAAAACAGAGAATCAAATAAGTAAAGAAAGTGTAATTTTTGTAACTCAATACAATGCCTATAGTAATCATGTGTTTAACATATTACAGAGAAATTGGCATCTATTGATTAAGGCACAGCTTCCCATAGGCAAAATTTCCACCAAGCCAAGAATAGTATACAAGAGGGGCAGGACTATTAAAAGCATCCTTTGCCCGAGTTATGTTAAAGAACAGAAAGAACAGAGTGGTACATGGCTACCGATAAAGCCTTTTGGTTTCTTTACGTGTGGCTCATGCAATGTTTGCTCATTTGGATTGCATAAAAAATCCAAATTTAGATATAACACTAAAAGGGAATATAAGATCAATTCCTTTATAAATTGCAATACCACACATACTGTGTATGTCATTGGATGTTATTGTAGCAATATTTACGTTGGTAGTAGTATTCGCTGTTTAAAAACAAGAATACAAGAGCACGTAAGGGCTATAAGAAACAGAGATGACAGGTATCCCATTAATACACACATTTTAGAGTCACATCCAGATAAAACAGGAATTTGTTTTTATGCCATTGACCATGTGAAGGCCCCAGAAAGGGGCGGTGACAGAGAGAAAATGTTGAGACAGGCTGAAGCCAGCTGGATTTGTCGCCTTAGAACCATCTATATGGGCCTAAACATTAATAATGAACTCTTTCACTTTTTGTAATTTTGGCTCATATTACATTGTATACAGATGTATGTGTAAGGAGCATTGAAGCATCCATTGACCTAAATTCCATATTAGCGGAAATGGCATTATATCTTGCCTCTTTAGACTGTCGTTTTTTCCTTATTTTGTATATAGCATCTTATGAGACTTTGATTGTGTTATGGCTTTGTTGAAAGAATCTGTATTCACAATTTCACCTTTTTTTAAAGGGCTGGGGACATGTCCTTCAGATCACTCATCACCTTTTTGTGTAAACATATATTTAGTATTCTTTTTGACTGTTTTTCAGCTTGCACATTATATGATGGTGCACTTTGAAACTCTTTTATATTTTTGGTAGGTTTAGCTATCATGATACGATCTTTTGACATACATATTCATTCAGGACTGGCACCTTTAAGTATTTTGAGAGGGTGCTTTTAAAAATGATTAGTTTATCGTTGTAACTCTGACATTAGATTGTCCAAATTAAATTACCATAATGAACATGTTTCTTTTTAATTTAATTCTGTTTACATGTTTTCTTGTGGCCTCTTATGTAGAGAACTCGTATCCCGAGTGCTCTTTTGACATTTAAAGATGGCGCCCACAATTGTTCTCTCTTATGGGTCATTATTCGTGTTTAGACTGGATAGTATATTAGCACACTCACGTTTCTTGATGTATCAAGATATAAAACAAGATTAGGTCTAAAATTACCACCTTTGGGATCTCTTGCACTGAATTTATATTATTCCATTTATGTGCTTTTCCTGGTATAATACTTGTTTGGTTTATGCCGTTGGTGTATCATGTATCGCCCCTCTATTGCCGTTACAAAATGGCGTCCTCTTTTTAACTTGTCGATTTTCTGTGAGTTAACCTTTGCTTTAACCCAATACCAAATGGCGTCCAAGTAAGTTGGAGCTGGGGATTGATAATTCTTGCCGCCACAAGATGGTGCTTTCCATTTAGACATTATTTGTCTTGTGTGAGCTTAATTTTGTCTCCACTTATTATAAAATGATGCTCATATAATTTTGGTGTGGTGGATTAATAAATCTTTTTGAAACATAAAATGTTCCTAAACCTTGCCGTCATATCACACTAAACACTATTGGGTGTTCTTTTTCTTTTTCGTCTTATATTTTCTTCTTTTTATATTTTGTTTATTGTGCTTGGATACATTATAAGAGATGACGCTTTACACATTAGCTCATCTTAGCCACTACAAGATGGCGCGCTATATCGGGTCCTTTTTACTATATGCGAATCGACTGGGCTTTCAACCATTATAAGATGGCGCCGAAAAAATAAAATAAGTTTACTTTACGACCCGAGATATCATACTAGGAATAACCAATTGATTATTCATAGTATACTATTCAAGATATTTTGAATATCTATATAAATCTATACTTGAGGTTTCGGAAATAATCTTATACTTATTAGCGATGTCAGGAATCTAGTGAACGTCATTTCTGTAATGAAGAATCAAGTTTGGAAACGTAGGGTTATTCTGAAACCCTCTAGTTGCAATTGCTTGGTTAATGTTTAAGGCAGCGATTGACCCTTTTAAGATGGCCGCCCTATTTGCCAGCTCCCCTGATGTACTAGTACTAGAAGGAGTAGATCTCGCGTGATTCGAGATTTCTTCCTCAGCGCGTGCGCGTTCAACTGCGCACTTCAATTTGAATCCTGACTAGAGAAGAAGTTGTTTCCTGTGTTGCGCTACAGTTTGCCAAAACTTGGTAGCGCGCCTCGTAGTTTTCCCGCGCTAACACTCAGTAGCGTTGGGAAGTCATTTGAACTAGAAATACTTAACCACAGTTACAGAGTCGGCAGTATAGAGAAGTGCACTGTCTACATCTAGAGCTGCCGCTTCAGCAAGGGAATTCAGAAGGCTAACCACTTCGAAGTAATCCTCTGAGGCAACCCGCTGTTTCACCGCTCCGGTAGGCTTACCGCTGAGCCCAAGGTAAGCGAGTGGGTTATATCTTAGTCGCCCACGGACAAGTAAGCGCAAAGACTATTTACTAAGACTTCATTGTGAACTAAAGAATTTATAAGGCAACTTTGATTATTCACACTCAGCCTCCTCTCCCCTTCCTTCCATGTGTGCTACCCTATTCTGTCCTCCCACCTTTTCTCCTTACCTGGTTTCCTTTTTGCGCGTAAATCCTAAGGAGCTGAGCATAAGGATTAACTCTTCAAACTTGAACTAATCTTGAGATTAGAAAACCTCCGAGGAACAAGAGAACAGTTGGTTTACTGTCGCCAGGAAGTCAAAACCAATTGGTAGGGAGTGAGTTCGAAAGGAAGAAGAAGGTAGAAGCAGGTTCAAGTGTTTAGAACTGAAGTGATGTCTCCCTCTGTGCATTAGGTGCTCCAGTTACCATCTAAGAAAGGTGAAGAAGGAGTTCAGGTCCAGCACGAGTGTCTCTTCTCTGTCCACTCCCCTTTCCCCCGGCCTGGAGAAGCTGCTATACGCAGTGAGCTCTGGGAGGAGGGCATTGGGAAAAAGCGACATTCTGCCTCTGTGGAGATTCCAGTGCACCCTTGACAGATTGAAGTGCCCACGAATTTTCTTCACCCAGGCAGAATGACAGAGGGTTTTAGTTTAAAGGCTTTAGGAGAGATGTTGGAGGGAATTCAGCGAGAAATTGGGACACTTAGTGATGACAACAAAAATTTAAGACAGGATATACTAGCTTCCCGCCAAGAGACTATGTTACTTTCCAAGAGGGTTAGTGAAATCACAACAGGAGCTACCTTGTCACAGTCCTTGCCTAGTAACATTCAATCTGACCAAGACCAACGCACAGTAGCACAGGTAGTGCATTCAGTTTCCCCACTCATTCCTTTGGCCCCCCCAGAAAGATTTAGTGGAGATTCCCAGAAGGCCCAGCTCTTCCTTACGCAGTGCTCCTTACACTTCATGTGTCGCCCTACTCTCTTCCCTGATGCTCAGTCACGAGTAGCATTTATATTATCCTATCTGAGTGGGGATGCTGCAAATTGGGCCTTGCCTTTAGTTTCACGGGACGATCCTTTTTTGTATGATTCTGAGTGTTTTAAGGCCGAATTTCTGAGGATCTTTGATAGACGCAGAATCTCCCAAGCTACAGATAATGAGTTGTTAGAGTTGCGTCAGGGATCCAAAGATCTTATAACGTATTTGACTCATTTCAATAAACTCTTAGTAGAAACTAATTGGCCAGAGGAAAAAAGATCTGCCCTATTCTATCGGGGTTTACGTGATGACATAAAAGATACATTAGCAAAGGTTCCGAATCGACCCACAGAGTTTTCGGAATTAGTGGATTTGGTTCTTGAGATTGACTTCCGAAATTCGGAGAGGAAAGGAGAAAAGAGGTCAAGAGATTTGCGATGGAATTTTCCATGGTTTGATAGAGCAAAACTTGATCAGAGTAAAAATTCAGGAACTTCCATGGAAGGTGAACCCATGCAGATTGGATCGGTTCGCGGTCCATTGACCAGAGAAGAGAAAGAACAAAGAAGACAAAAGAAGCTCTGTATGTATTGTGGGGGTGCTAGAAATTTTGTGAGGGAGTGGCCTAAGAGACCTAAGACCGCAGCTTCGGGAAACTCCCAAAACCATCTGTAGGCGGAGTCGCTCAGGTGGTGAAACGAGGGAACCAGACTCCTGAAAGCCATCAAATCATGAATACCCTTCAGACTCAAACTCCACATTTAACTTTGCAAATGACTGTAAGATTCCGAAAGCAAGAAATCACAGGAGTGGTAATCATGATCGATTCTGGTGCCACTTCGGCCAAATGAAACATCTCGGCCTCCTCAGGACAGGGGTGAGGAAAACGACCTAAACAACAAATTCCAAAGAGATGAACAAACATAAATGTCCATTTATGACAAAAACTCTCTCTATCTCTGTGCCTAACACCGAGAAGCCCAAAATGACACCAAAGAGTGGTATAAAATAAAAAATAAAAAACAAAGGAATAAATCAAGCAAGAAAGAGGAAAAAGGATTAGAGAACCACCAAGAGAGAGGAAAAAATCCACCATCTCCAAAGTAACACGTGTCACAATTAAAGGTATATAGATACCAAATCACGAAAGGGAGTGAAACATGGATAGGGTGACCACCACTCACCAGTCTCGAGATGGACCCAGACTCACCACTGAAAATAATTCCCAAAAGTGTATTCCAAATAAAGCCAAAGATGGTATTCACATACCAGAAATCCATATACCTGCAACAATCCAGACCTGCAGTAGGATTTATGCTTTGACCGAAGCTGAGAATGGCTATCTAAAGGAATATCTCGATCGATATCTCGCCAACGGATTCATTAGACCGTCTCAGTCGCCGGTCTCTTCTCCGCTGTTCTTCATGCCGAAGAAAGAAGGGTCCTTAAGGACGTGCATAGACTATCGTGCAATTAATCGAGCAACTATTAAGAATCGTTATCCACTGCCGTTGATCTGTGTTCTTCTTGACCAGATTAAAGATGCCCAGATATTCACCAAATTAGATTTGAGAGGGGCCTATCACCTTATTCGTATGAAGGAGGGGATGAATGGAAAACCGCCTTCTGAACCAAAAACGGGTTGTTTGAATATCAGGTTATGCCATTTGGCCTATGCAATGCTCCAGCGGCTTTCCAACACTTCATCAATGACGTCATGGGGGACCTGCTGGATAATATAGCTGTTATTTATTTGGATGACATTTTAATTTTCTCAAAGGACCCTCAAGAACATTCAGGTCATGTTAAGGATGTTCTAGAGAGATTGCGTCAACACCAACTTTATGTGAAACTAGAAAAATGTGCCTTCAGTGTACAGTCGGTGGAATTTTTGGGATTCCTTGTGTCTCCAGGTGGGATCACCATGGACGCCAAGAAGGTTCAAGCTGTGGTAGAATGGCCTCCACCCAAGAATGTAAGAGAAATCCAGAGCTTCTTAGGCTTTACCAATTTCTATTGCAGATTTATTCAAGGATTTTCGCAAAAGATAGTACCGATTACCAGATTGCTCAAGAAGGGGGTAAAGTTTCAGTGGTCAACTGAGGTGGAGCAAGCCTTTGAGTATCTCAAGAAGAGTTTCACCTCAGCCCCAATCTTGCTTCATGCGGATCCAACCGAGCCATTCTATGTGGAAACTGATGCTTCAGATCAAGCTATTGGTGGAGTCTTGTCACAGCGGCACAAAATTACTGGGCAATTGCATCCTGTGGCGTATCATTCGAGAAAACTAAGTCCAGCTGAGATTAATTACACCATTGCAGAGAAGGAGTTATTGGCCGTTAAAGATGCTTTTGTCGAATGGAGACACTATTTACTTGGAGCTCGGCATACTGTTACAGTATTTACCGATCACAAGAATTTACAATTCCTCAAGTCCGCAAGAACTTTAACTCCTCGCCAATTGCGATGGTCCCTTTATTTTGCAGATTTAGATTTTGTAATTACCTACCGCCCAGGAAACAAGAATGGCAAGGCGGATGCCTTATCCCGAATCCAGACTGAAGTCACAGAACACCCGGTAGATCCACAACCAATCATTCCAGAATCCAAGATTGTATGTGCTCTCTCATTAGTTGATTACAAAGAAGAGATTGGAAAACACATGTCTTCATCTGAAATGATGGAGTGGGCAAGTCAGGAAGATGGAAGAGAGATTGTAGACTCGTTACCATATCATAATGGGACCCTCTATGTGCCTACTGCTGAGATTCGAGAACATGTTATGAAAGATTGTCATGATCACCCTTTGGCTGGCCATAAGGGTACCCTGAAAACTACAGATCTAATTCAACGTTACTTCTGGTGGCCCAACATGAAATCCCAGATTAAACAATATGTAGATTCTTGTGATATTTGTGCCCGAGGGAAATCTAATCGACAGGCTCCACGGGGGTTTCTGCAACCTTTACCCATCTCAAAACACCCTTGGCATACTGTCACGTTAGACCTAATAGTGGACCCACCATTGAGTAGAGGTTACAACACTGTATTGGTAGTAGTAGACACCTACACTAAGATGAGTCACTTTATCCCAGTAAAAGGGGTTCCTTCAGCTTCAGAGCTAGCTAGGCTTTTTAGTGAACATATAGCAAAGATACATGGGATTCCCAAGGTTCTAATTTCAGACAGAGGCCCCCAATTTGTGTCCCACTTCTGGAAGGCTTTTATGAAGGGTTTAGGAGTGGAGGTCAGACACTCCACTAGTTACCACCCTGAGACAGATGGACAGTCCGAGAGGATGAATCAAGAGTTGGAACAGTACCTTCGGCTGTTCCTTCTGGATCAGGGAGGTGAATGGTCAGATTTTTTGTGGATGGCTGAATTTGCACAAAACAATGCAAAGAATGTCTCCACGGGATATTCCCCTATCTTTTTGAACTTTGGGAGACATCCAAATCCTTTCATAACCCATGGAGATTTTGGGATACCAGCGGTTAAGGATCTGTTCACAGAGTTATCCTCAGCTCATAGGTCAGCAGAATCCAACTTATTAAAAGCAAAAGAATGTTATAAGAGACAAGCAGACAAGCATAGAAAGAGAGCAAAAAAGTATCAAGTGGGAGATTCAGTTTGGTTGTCTTCACGTCACCTCAGATTGAAAGGCCATCGAAAATTTCAGCCTCGTTTTGTGGGTCCATTTCCTATAGAACAGGTACTAGGTCCAGTAACTGTCAAATTGAAACTACCTGCTCATTTGGGAATTCATCCGGTCTTTCATGTTTCCCTTTTAAAGACTGTGGCATCAAATCTCAGATTAGGCAAACCACCTCCCCCTTTAAAAGTTGAGGAACATTTAGAGTACGAAGTAAAAGGGATCTTAGATTCTAAAAAGATTAGAGGGAAATTATTTTATCTAATTGACTGGAAGGGGTACGGTCCTGAAGAGAGATCCTGGGAACCAGCAGAAGAGGTGCATGCTCCATTGCATATAAAACGTTTTCATTTGCAACACCCATTAAAACCAAGACCGATCAATCGGTCTTTGAGAGGGGGTACTGTCAGGAATCTAGTGAACGTCATTTCTGTAATGAAGAATCAAGTTTGGAAACGTAGGGTTATTGTGAAACCCTCTAGTTGCAATTGCTGGGTTAATGTTTAATGGAAAAATAGAAAAAATGGGCAGGAGGAAAGAATATGTAGGGAAAATACATTCTCAATAGAAGGCGGAATATTCCTCTATTGGTAGTACATAGTCCTGTTCTTCATAAGCAAGCAATTCAACAAAGAAAACAATCACATACCAAAGATCACATAATTTAATTAACGTAATCCAGGAATTACTTCATCCAAATTAAAGAGTTTTTTTCATCATATACAAAAGACATATTTACACACATATATAACACTTATATACAAAAAATGGCAAAAACATAGCAAAAAAGTGTGGAATAGTAGTTGTTAATAATAACAATAATTTCAAGTTCCTAACACCCAAATCGTTGAAAAACAGGTGCTCACCTATAACCTATAGGTAATACACTAGGAGGAAGTCTTGTTTGCACAATTGGCTCTATGAACACTACAGAACCTCAATCAAAAAATTGTGCAAGAATTCTTCTTAGACTAAATCGTAATTTTCTCCTCAGACTCCTCTAAAGAAAATCTGTCGACGCGGGCGCGTTTCGGCCTCCTCAGGACAGGGGTGAGGAAAACGACCTAAACAACAAATTCCAAAGAGATGAACAAACATAAATGTCCATTTATGACAAAAACTCTCTCTATCTCTGTGCCTAACACCGAGAAGCCCAAAATGACACCAAAGAGTGGTATAAAATAAAAAATAAAAAAACAAAGGAATAAATCAAGCAAGAAAGAGGAAAAAGGATTAGAGAACCATCAAGAGAGAGGAAAAAATCCACCATCTCCAAAGTAACACGTGTCACAATTAAAGGTATATAGATACCAAATCACGAAAGGGAGTGATACATGGATAGGGTGACCACCACTCACCAGTCTCGAGATGGACCCAGATTCACCACTGAAAATAATTCCCAAAAGTGTATTCCAAATAAAGCCAAAGATGGTATTCACATACCAGAAATCCATATACCTGCAACAATCCAGACGGAACAAATCCAACTACGACAGAGGGGTGGTGCAACTTTATATCCAAATCGGATGCGTACCTCCAAGCCCTCAAAGTAACAATGTGGTGCCAACTTCTTAGGAAGAAATAAATCTAAAACGGGAATAACAAAAAAGAGAAGGGGATACTAAAAAATCAAGACGACCATCCCTCAGAAGTACCTTGTATCGAGAGAACCATTTAATGCGAATCAATCGCACAGATACAGACTAAAAATCATAATAACACTTACAGGGGTGGAGAAACAAGGCCCCACTCTAATTCTTATCTTCACAAAAACGGGGACCTGCACGGTCTAGCAGACCTTCCTTCTTCATACGGGCACAGAGCACCGAACCCTCCTCGCTGTCTCAGTAATAACTGCAAATCGGCGTCCCACGTGATCGGGACCCGAAAAGACAACTAAAGTAGAAAGCGGACTAATCGCGCTACTACCAGCTACAAGACAACATGGAAAAAGGACAACGAGATCCCACTCGCGATATAGAGGATATATACACGGGAAATAAAAAAGAGGCAAAATCTCTAAAGGTTAGCCTTACAAAACGTATCCAGTATGGCGCTCAGAAAAGTAAATGAGTAAAAGTCAATGAACATCTCATGTGTAAAGAAATACACCACTAATCAAATTCAATCACCAAAGACAAAAGACCAAGAGGTTATAGGACCACCAGTAATCTCATAGCAAAAACGAAGTACAAAAACACCCCAGAGCGAATATAAGTAATAAAAAAAGGGGAAAGGAACCTTAGGGACAAGCAGGACATTCAGTGTAGGCACAGAGAGGAGCTCACAATCTAAAATTCACATTAGTACCAACAGGGAAGAGAAAAATATGTACAAACATGTCTTACCATAAACAAATTATGGAACTACTCTTAATCACCAAAATCCAATGCAATAAAAAATAATATACTAATGAAAACTATATACAGTATTGTCAGAAAAGAAATTAAGTAAAAACATAAAACGAATAAACAACTCATACAAAATATATACAAGTACTCAGACAGGTTGTGTCATAGGACTGTACAGTATATACATATATACTAATCTCTAGATAGTACAAAAGTAGATTGAACAGGAAGTATGGAGCATCCAGCTTACCAAATATGCAGAAGAAAACTAAATCAATGCCCAAATTTCATCACGATCATTAAGGCCAATATTTGCAGTGTGGTATTTTTCGATCATACGTGCCTCAAGTTTGTTCAAGGAAGCCTGAAGGGTCAAAATATTAGGAGCCTTAACCACCAAGAGCACAGACCATCTTATATCATTTTCATTATGATTACACTCCACAAAATGTTGAACAAGAGGAGCTCCCTGAGTCTTACAGCGTATTCTGGACTGATGCTGTATCACTCTCATTTTAACAGTTTGTGTGGTCTGCCCTATGTATACCTTGTGACACGGGCACATAAGACAATACACGAGATTTTTAGTGTTACAGTTTGAAAAGTCATTTTGGATATGATTTTTTCCATTCAACATCACAGATTTCGAATTTGTCGTGTATGGGCATACTGCACAGCCATTACATTTAAAATGACCCACAACTGGCGGCAAACCTAGCATGTTTCTTAGGCCTCCTTTAGGTGGTTTAGTACGAGCAGCTGTTACCAAATGTTGACGTATGTTTTTACCCTTACAAAATGCGAACAAAGGTTTGGGAATATTAAGATGTTCAATTAATCTCCAATTACGTAAAATGATTTGCTTGATTTTATTAGCCTTGGGATTAGAAGTCAAAACACACGTCATACGATTAGACTCCTGTTTTTCCTTAGGGGTTAGTAGACTTTCATGTGGTGTGAACCATGCTCGTTTCAGGGCAGTTGTTACTAATTTTTTCGGATAGCCTCTATCGCATTGTTTTTTTTGCAATCTCTCAGCATTCTCAAAGTAATCATTTTTATTCGTACAATTGCGTCTAATTCTTAAAAACTGACCGTAAGGTAAATTTTCCTTCAAATTCCTCGGGTGACCACTTGAAAAATGTAATAAAGTGTTCCGATCAGTTGGCTTGGTGTAAAGATTAACTTCAAGCTTTCCAATGTTGTTATGTACCTGTACGTCCAAGAAATTGATACTGGAGTCACTGTATGTAATAGAGAAGTTGAGGTCTATTGAACGAGCATTTAACCATCTGTGAAATTCTAGTAATAGTGTGTCATTCCCGGTCCATATCTTGAAAATATCATCTATAAAACGGGTCCACCGAGTAATGTTAAGTCTAAACGGAGTCATTTCATTAAAAATATGCTGTGTCTCGAACGAGTCCATGAGTAGATTTGAAATTTCTGGGGCGAAGCAACACCCCATCGCCACGCCTTTAACTTGGACATATAAATCATCTTTAAATGCAAAGAAATTGTTTTTTAGACAGATTTTAGCTAGGGCAGTGATAAACTCAGTCGGTACAATGTGTGGTCTAGGTCTCCCTTCTAAGACCATCTCCAGAACCAGCATTGCTTCTTCCTGCGGAATGTTGGTGTAGAGACTTTCGACATCGAACGTGACCAACAGCTGTTGGTCACTATCAAATGTCGAATTCTCTATCTTAAAGATAAAGTCCATCGTGTCTCTAATGTAGGCCTGTGTGGCAGGTACAAACGGTTTCAAAAACACATCAATGTATTTAGCCAAGGGTTCTAATATAGACCCGCATGCTGCGATAATAGTTCGTCCCGGCGGTTGGTCAATGTTTTTGTGAACTTTAGGATTTTCTGTGTGGTAATGTTCAAGTAATCAAATTCTTTCTTGCAGATATATCCATCGTTTAGAGCTTGTGTGGTTAAATGTAAAATTTGTGCTTTTAAACGTGCGGTAGGATTGTCATTAATCGGGCGATAGTGATCCAAATTATTAAGTTGGTTAACTATCGCATTGTCATAGTCATTACTATCCCATAACACAATACCACCTCCCTTATCGGCCGGTTTAATGACTGTAAGGGAATTGTGGGTGAGTCCTTTCAATGCCATCCACTCTTCCTGGGTGAAGTTGGGTTTAAAGTAACACCTTTTCATGTTGAGTTCATCAATCTCTTTCAAAATTAAATCCTCAAAGAGGAGAATCTCATTGGGCATAGCACTACTTTCTGGGCAAAATGTGGATTTATTTCGTAAACCACTGATATTGTTCTCGTGAATTTCATCCTGATCAGAAAAAAAGGATTTTAGTCTGATTTTCCGCAGGAATCTAAGCACCTCTGTTTTAATATTGACTGGATCATGTAGAGTAAGAGGGACAAATGAAAGACCCTTATGTAATACTTGCCGTTCCATATCAGTTAAGGGGTGCTTAGAGAGGTTGTAGATAGGGATAAGTTCCTTACTACTATTTTCTACTTCTCCAAGTTCCTGTCTTATCGGTTGTATGTTCTTCGTCGGGTCCTGAAGACCCCTTGTTCTGGTCCTGGCATTGGAGCTCTCCATTCTCCCCTGTAACCCCTCCCCCTGTGTCCTCTGTCTAAAAATGGAAGGGCTCTAGGGTACTGATAGTAGGTGGGGAAAGGTAGATAGGGAGGAAAGTAAGGTCCTGATCCCTGGTCTGAGTCTGAGGAAGAATCAGAAAAGGTGATAAACTTTCTACGAGATCTACCTCTATATTGTAAATTCAAGGTACTCGGGTTGTTATTTTTAAAGAAATCCTCCTTTAAGTATGGATATACCAAATCACTTTTGAAATTTTTTACATCTCTCGTAACTTTAGAGGTTTTGAGGTTCACTGTGTGTGTTCTAAAGTCAATTATAGTTTTTTCAATGGATTCTAACAGAGCTTTGGCATCAATAATTGAAGTCTCTGCCCCAATTTCTTCCTCCAAGTTTTTTATCTCCTTAAATTCTTCCTCACTTACTCTCAATGCCGTCTGGATTGAAAGCACTATCCAATCCCGGGAGCATTTAGTCCCTGCTCCACTAAAGTCCAACAAGTAAGGTTTATCATTGACAAATATCACTGGAATATTCTTAACCTGCAGGCCTGCAGGGATCGTGTTACTCTTAAGATGTTCCAATAATACTTGTGCGTGTAATTGTGTTCTGGTATTCTTTTTTCTTAATTGAATCAAACGTTCGCCCTTGTCCGAAGTGTAGGTGCCTGACGTTACTTGATCTCTACCCAGAAGGGAGGGAATTTGTAATAGTCTATTGATCTCTTCTTCCGAATATTGTACCATATGTGGTTCTGACATTTCAGTCCAGAAAAACTAAGACACAACTTTGACCAAGTAAGTAATAGAAAAAAACACAAATTCTGTATGTCAAAAAACAATACATAAGATATCTTCACGATATGTAATTGCGACTGTCATTTATATAACAAATCATAAGGTCAATACTTATAATACAATTGCAAACAAGCAAGAAGCCCTCACACTTGAAAAAGTGTAACAGATTATATTCAAAAATATAAAGGGGTATACCCAAATAACCCTCCTGTACCTGGGTAAAGTACACAATGGAAAAATAGAAAAATGTCCAGGAGGAAAAAATATGTAGGGAAAATAAATTCTCAATAGAAGGCGGAATATTCCTCTATTGGTAGTACATAGTCCTGTTCTTCATAAGCAAGCAATTCAACAAAGAAAACAATCACATACCAAAGATCACATAATTTAATTAACATAATCCAGGAATTACTTCATCCAAATTAAAGAGTTTTTTTCATCATATACAAAAGACATATTTACACACATATATAACACTTATATACAAAAAATGGCACAAAAAAACAGCAAAAAAGTGTGGAATAGTAGTTGTTAATAATAACAATAATTTTAAGTTCCTAACACCCAAATCGTTGAAAAACAGGTGTTCACCTAAAACCTATAGGTAATACACTAGGAGGAAGTCTTGTTTGCACAATTGGCTCTAAGAACGCTACAGAGCCTCAATCAAAAAATTGTGCAAGAATTCTTCTTAGACTAAATCGTAATTTTCTCCTCAGACTCCTCTAAAGAAAATCTGTCGACGCGGGCGCGTTTCGGCCAAATGAAACATCTCGGCCTACTCAGGACAGGGGTGAGGAAAACGACCTAAACAACAAATTCCAAAGAGATGAACAAACATAAATGTCCATTTATGACAAAAACTCTCTCTATCTCTGTGCCTAACACCGAGAAGCCCAAAATGACACCAAAGAGTGGTATAAAATAAAAAATAAAAAACAAAGGAATAAATCAAGCAAGAAAGAGGAAAAAGGATTAGAGAACCACCAAGAGAGAGGAAAAAATCCACCATCTCCAAAGTAACACGTGTCACAATTAAAGGTATATAGATACCAAATCACGAAAGGGAGTGAAACATGGATAGGGTGACCACCACTCACCAGTCTCGAGATGGACCCAGACTCACCACTGAAAATAATTCCCAAAAGTGTATTCCAAATAAAGCCAAAGATGGTATTCACATACCAGAAATCCATATACCTGCAACAATCCAGACCTGCAGTAGGATTTATGCTTTGACCGAAGCTGAGAATGGCTATCTAAAGGAATATCTCGATCGATATCTCGCCAACGGATTCATTAGACAGTCTCAGTCGCCGGTCTCTTCTCCGCTGTTCTTCATTCCGAAGAAAGAAGGGTCCTTAAGGACGTGCATAGACTATCGTGCAATTAATCGAGCAACTATTAAGAATCATTATCCACTGCCGTTGATCTGTGTTCTTCTTGACCAGATTAAAGATGCCCAGATATTCACCAAATCAGATTTGAGAGGGGCCTATCACCTTATTCGTATGAAGGAGGGGCATGAATGGAAAACTGCCTTCAGAACCAAATACGGGTTGTTTGAATATCAGGTTATGCCATTTGGCCTATGCAATGCTCCAGCGGCTTTCCAACACTTCATCAATGACGTCATGGGGGACCTGCTGGATAAGATAGCTGTTATTTATTTGGATGACATTTTGATTTTCTCAAAGGACCCTCAAGAACATTCAGGTCATGTTAAGGCCGTTCTAGAGAGATTGCGTCAACACCAACTTTATGTGAAACTAGAAAAATGTGCCTTCAGTGTACAGTCGGTGGAATTTTTGGGATTCCTTGTGTCTCCAGGTGGGATCACCATGGACGCCAAGAAGGTTCAAGCTGTGGTAGAATGGCCTCCACCCAAGAATGTAAGAGAAATTCAGAGCTTCTTAGGCTTTGCCAATTTCTATCGCAGATTTATTCAAGGATTTTCGCAAAAGATAGTACCGATTACCAGATTGCTCAAGAAGGGGGTAAAGTTCCAGTGGTCAACTGAGGTGGAGCAAGCCTTTGAGTATCTCAAGAAGAGTTTCACCTCAGCCCCAATCTTGCTTCATGCGGATCCAAGCGAGTCATTCTATGTGGAAGCTGATGCTTCAGATCAAGCTATTGGTGGAGTATTGTCACAGCGGCACAAAATTACTGGGCAATTGCATCCTGTGGCGTATCATTCTAGAAAACTAAGTCCAGCTGAGATTAATTACACCATTGCAAAGAAGGAGTTATTGGCCGTTAAAGATGCTTTTGTCGAATGGAGACACTATTTACTTGGAGCTCGGCATACTGTTACAGTAAACCGATCACAAGAATTTACAATTCCTCAACTCCGCAAGAACTTTAACTCCTCGCCAATTGCGATGGTCCCTTTATTTTGCAGATTTTGATTTTGTAATTACCTACCGCCCAGGAAACAAGAATGGCAAGGCGGATGCCTTATCCCGAATCCAGACTGAAGTCACAGAACACCCGGTAGATCCACAACCAATCATTCCAGAATCCAAGATTGTGTGCGCTCTCTCATTAGTTGATTACAAAGAAGAGATTGGAAAACACATGTCTTCATCTGAAATGACGGAGTGGGCAAGTCAGGAAGATGGAAGAGAGATTGTAGACTCGTTACCATATCATAATGGGACCCTCTACGTGCCTACTGCTGAGATTCGAGAACGTGTTATGAAAGATTGTCATGGTCACCCTTTGGCTGGCCATAAGGGTACCCTGAAAATTACAGATCTAATTCAACGTTACTTCTGGTGGCCCAACATGAAATCCCAGATTAAACAATATGTAGATTCTTGTGAGATTTGTGCCCGAGGGAAATCTAATAGACAGGCTCCACAGGGGTTTCTGCAACCTTTACCCATCTCAAAACACCCTTGGCATACTGTCACGTTAGACCTAATAGTGGACCTACCATTGAGTAGAGGTTACAACACTGTATTGGTAGTAGTAGACACCTACACTAAGATGAGTCACTTTACCAGTAAAAGGGGTTCCTTCAGCTTCAGAGCTAGCTAGGCTTTTTAGTGAACATATAGCAAAGATACATGGGATTCCCAAGATTCTAATTTCAGACAGAGGCCCCCAATTTGTGTCCCACTTCTGGAAGGCTTTTATGAAGGGTTTAGGAGTGGAGGTCAGACACTCCACTAGTTACCACCCTGAGACAGATGGTCAGTCCGAGAGGATGAATCAAGAGTTGGAACAGTACCTTCGGCTGTTCCTTCTGGATCAGGGAGGTGAATGGTCAGATTTGTTGTGGATGGCTGAATTTGCACAAAACAATGCAAAGAATGTCTCCACGGGATATTCCCCTTTCTTTTTGAACTTTGGGAGACATCCAAATCCTTTCATAACCCAGGGAGATTTTGGGATACCAGCGGTTAAGGATGTGTTCACAGAGTTATCCTCAGCTCATAGGTCAGCAGAATCCAACTTATTAAAAGCAAAAGAAAGTTATAAGAGACAAGCAGACAAGCATAGAAAGAGAACAAAAAAGTATCAAGTGGGAGATTCAGTTTGGTTGTCTTCACATCACCTCAGATTGAAAGGCCATCGAAAATGTCAGCCTCGTTTTGTGGGTCCATTTCCTATATGTTATGTTATGTTATGTTAGGAGTATTTATATTGTGCACAGCTGCCCCAGCTAAGGGGCGTCCTGGCGCATGACCGGTAAAAAACACAACTAACACTGAAATGGAATTCCAAGAGGGGGAACATCTAGATAGGGGGGAAATTAAAACAAAAGGGTTTTTATGGCTTTGCGAAAAAGGAAAAGATCGTCCATCGCACGAATCTCAAACGGAAGCGAGTTCCAAAGTGCTGCTGCTTTTACCCGAAAAGACCGTCCACCTATTCGGCTGAGCTTAAACCTCGGCACCACAGCGAGTGCCTGGCCCAGTGATCTTAAGGGGCGAGTCGGAACATAGCTAGATAAGAGATTCGAAAGGATCTGGGGAGCTACTCCTTTCATGATCTTAAAAGCCAAGCATAGGACTTTGAAATGAATTCTCAACTTGATTGGTAACCAGTGTAAGGATCGTAAAGTACTTGAGACCGAGCAGGACCTAGGCAAGCCAACTATGGCTCTGGCTGCGGTATTTTGGACACGTTGGAGGCGGATGATTTCTGCCTGATTTGCCCCTATCAGGAGCGAGCTGGCATAGTCCAGACGAGATATTACTGTTGCCTAAACCACCAGCTGCCTGGTGGGAGGGTCAAAAAACTTCAGGACAGATCTTAAGCCCCGAAGGACCCCAAAGCAGCAAGCTGCGGTTTTCTTGGTGTGCCCAATAAAACTCAGAGTAGAGTCCAACCATACTGCTAGGTTTCTCAATACAGAAACCGGAGTTGGAGATGGCCCTAGTTCTGAAGGCCACCATCTGTCCCCCCAAAGTACCTTACCCTTCCCGACAACCATGACCTCGGTCTTCTTAGCGTTGAGCTGGAGACAGTTGGCACTCATCCAGCTCGCCACTGCCCTCAGTCCATTCTGGAACCTAGGGGCATCCACATCAGCATCCCCGCTGATGGTCACCGCCAACTGAGTGTCGTCCGCATATGAGACCATATTCATGCCCCACTGCTTGACGACATCAGCCAGCGGTCTCACGTACAGATTGAATAACGTGGGGCTCAGCGAGGATCCCTGAGGCACCCCGAGGCCCAGATGATGAAATTTGGACTGATACGGTGGTATGGCAACGCAAAAGGACCGGTCGTCGAGGAAGGATCGAAACCACTGTAGGGCTAACCCCCCAATACCTATCTCCTCAAGGCGATGTAGAGGATGCGATGTGAGACAGTATCGAAGGCGGCGCTCAGATCTAATAATACTAGCGCCGCCGTCTGTCCCCGATCCAGCACCGAACGCAGATGTTCAACAATAGCGAGAAGGGCTGTCTCCGTGCTGTGCCCAGTACGGAACCCGTTCTGGGTAGCATCCAAGATGTTAGCTCGGGTGAGATGGTCAGAGAGAACCTGGTTGACGTGAGCCTCCACCAATTTTGCCGGCCAAGGGAGCAAAGAAATGGGCCGATAACTCTCCGGCTTCAACGGATCCAGAGAAGGTTTCTTCAAAATAGGAGAAACCACTGCACGCTTCCATTTAGCTGGAACCCTGCCCGTAGCCAACGAGATGTTAATCAGGGAGCGGACCGAGGAGCGTCCCAGAAAAGACTGGTCCCTGAAGAGGGCAGGTCTTACCGGATCCAGAGGGGAACCCGATTTAATCTTCAGGGACAATCTATCAAAAGCCTCGGGTAGAAGCAGGGGAAAAGAGTCCAAAATAGCAGGGGCAGAAGAAATGTCCACGACCTCCAAGAGTGGACTTGTACAGGGAAAGGCCCGGTAGATGCCCTGCACTTTCTCCAAAAAGAAAACAGCTAAAGCCTCACATTGAGAGGTAGAGGCCATAACCGGGGAAGAAATTCGTTTAGACAGAAGATCTTTAAGGGCCTTGAATATGGTCTTAGACGGGTTCAAGCTGTTTCGGAATTCCCGAGAGTAGAACGCCGCACGGGCTCTACATATGGCACGATGATAAATCTTAATAGAGACCAGATACGACGCTTTCTTAGCCGCATCATAAGTCCTCCGCCATTCTCTCTCAGCTCACCTACAATTCCCTTTCAAGGCACGTAAAGCACTGTCATACCAGGGGTTTGACTTTTTGGAGCTCAATTTAGTTGGAATAGTCGGGATCAAAGAGTCAAGCGCCCTGGTAATCCATTGACAGAACTGGTCATAGCCTGTTTCAACATCATCCAGAGATCCTAACGGATCAATAGTCAAAACATAATGCAGGTCCTCTAACCTAAGTTTGCTCCAGTGTCTTCTAGGGACCGTTCTAACCGAAGAAATAAAAGGAGTCACAGGCAGAGAGACTCGATTATCCACTAAATAGTGGTCAGTCCATCCTAAAGGTGAGATGGAAAAGACTATGGCTTCCGATAAATTAGTAAAAAAGGGATCCAACGTATGTCCCCCTATATGAGTAGGTTGTGAAACTTTTTGAACCAGCTGAAGGGCCTCGAGATCCGCTAGAAAATTCAAGACAGCCGGGGTGCTCTGATTATCCAAATGAAGATTAAGGTCTCCCAGGATAGAAAAGTTGGCGCAACCAACTGCCAGAGAACTAACGGCATCAGGGAAGGCATCTCTAAACGCGACATCATTGCCCGGAGGCCGATATACCACCATCCCTGAGATCGAGAACTGCGGGCTGATCGAGATCTTAAAGGAGGCGCTTTCGCACCCAGCGATGTTTAAGACATTCCAGCTACAAGGGAAGCTAGATTTCACAGCAAGGGCAATGCCCCCTCCTCTAGTTGGACGATTTAGAGTAAAGATGGAATAATCAGGGGGAAAAGCCAGATTGATAATAGCTGCATCGTCCTCCTGCAACCAAGTCTCCTGTATAAGGTCCAAGATGACTTGGTGGTGTTGCACCAAGGACCTAACATTCAGGCTAAATATTCGAAGGGCGCGCGCCATACCCTTACTCCGAAATACAGACACCGAAGGCTTATGGCGCGTATGTACGGGAGTGCCAAGAACCCATCTTTTACAGGCACAGCAATAAGGGCCGCTTAAAGGGTGAATGTTTACCTGATCGCACTTAGGGATGGTCCGTCCAATGGACTGCAACGTCTCGTTGGAGTAGGCGATCATCACAACACCAGATCAACACGTATAGAACAGGTACTAGGTCCAGTAACTGTCAAATTGAAACTACCTGCTCATTTGGGAATTCATCCGGTGTTTCATGTTTTCCTTTTAAAAACTGTGGCATCAAATCTCAGATTAGGCAAACCACCTCCCCCTTTAAAAGTTGAGGAACATTTAGAGTACGAAGTAAAAGGGATCTTAGATTCTAAAAAGATTAGAGGGAAATTATTTTATCTAATTGACTGGAAGGGGTACGGTCCTGAAGAGAGATCTTGGGAACCAGCAGAAGAGGTGCATGCTCCATTGCATATAAAACGTTTTCATTTGCAACACCCATTAAAACCAAGACCGATCAATCGGTCTTTGAGAGGGGGTACTGTCAGGAATCTAGTGAATGTCATTTCAGTAATGAAGAATCAAGTTTGGAAACGTAGGGTTATTGTGAAACCCTCTAGTTGCAATTGCTGGGTTAATGTTTAAGGCAGCGATTGACCCTTTTAAGATGGCCGCCCTATTTGCCAGCTCCCCTGATGTACCAGTACTAGAAGGAGTAGATCTCGTGTGATTCGAGATTTCTTCCTCAGCGCATGCGCGTTCTACTGCGCACTTCAATTTGAATCCTGACTAGAGAAGAAGTTGTTTCCTGTGTTGCGCTACAGTTCGCCAAAACTTGGTAGCGCGCCTCGTAGTTTTCCCGCGCTAACACTCAGTAGCGTTGGGAAGTCATTTGAACTAGAAATACTTAACCACAGTTCCAGAGTCGGCAGTATAGAGAAGAGCACTGTCTACATCTAGAGCTGCCGCTTCAGCAAGTGAATTCAGAAAGCTAACCACTTCGAAGTAATCCTCTGAGGCAACCCGCTGTTTCACCGCTCCGGTAGGCTTACCACTGAGCCCAAGGTGAGCGAGTGGGTTATATCTTAGTCGCCCACGGACAAGTAAGCGCAAAGACTATTTACTAAGACTTCATTGTGAACTAAAGAATTTATAAGGCAACTTTGACCATTCACGCTCAGCCTCCTCTCCCCTTCCTTCCATGCGTGCTACCCTATTCTGTCCTCCCACCTTTTCTCCTTACCTGGTTTCCTTTTTGCGCGTAAATCCTAAGGAGCTGAGCATAAGGATTAACTCTTCAAACTTGAACTAATCTTGAGATTAGAAAACCTCCGAGGAACAAGAGAACAGTTGGTTTACTGTCGCCAGGAAGTCAAAACCAATTGCTGACTCTCTTATAAACATTCATTTCTTTTTGGAAAGACTCAATGTAATTAAATGGTATGAAGACAGACCCATTGAAGTAGTAGAGTAGAAGGTTAGGAAGCGAGATGTTAACTGCCATTTTTCTCTCCTATGTGCATTAGGAAGTAGCAGTCGCTCAATCCAAGCTGCTATCACCCAAACACCAGAAGAGAAGCAATTACTCACGCCGAACCTGGTAGGGAGTGAGTTTGAAAGGAAGAAGAAGGTAGAAGCAGGTTCAAGTGTTTAGAACTGAAGTGATGTCTCCCTCTGTGCATTAGGTGCTCCAGTTACCATCTAAGAAAGATGAAGAAGGAGTTCAGGTCCAGCACGAGTGTCTCTTCTCTGTCCACTCCCCTTTCCCCCGGCCTGGAGAAGCTGCTATACGCAGTGAGTTCTGGGAGGAGGACATTGGGAAAAAGCGACATTCTGCCTCTGTGGAGATTCCAGTGCACCCTTGACAAGCGAGATGGGTTTTTGACTTGTGATCCAACCCAGTTATTATGCTTCTTCTTTTTGTATCCCAAAAACACCCCTTGCAATATGGCGGCTCTGTTTGTTATTAATTAGTGCCAATTATTTCCCCGAGTGGATGCAGGTGCTGTTTGAGGTGGGCTATATAATGTGGGGCTCTAAAGTTAGTTTCTTTACTACTTCGACCACGCAACAGAAGGACCGTTCCTGCAACTTAAAAGTAAGTGCTAATAGGACATTTCTCTTTCATGACTTTTAGAAAGTAGATTTCTTAATACCCAATAAGGCTACACCCTAAATGAGATAATTTAACTTTCTTTTAAAACAAAAATAAGTTTAGTTATTGACTTGCACCGTGTGCTTATATATTTACAACAATTTTATATTTTTAATGAAAGGATCAATGGCATGTCACACCAGTTAAAGGAGGGATGCAGGTTTTGAAAAATGAAGCGATACCTCTAGTCTTAAAAACCTACATCTAATAATAAAATTATATTTTTTTGTGAGAAGTGTGATCTGAAGGAATGTCTTATTTCTTTACTTTTTCTGCAGATTAATACAAAGTCTAGTTCCTAAACAGGATAAACTGCACTAAGAGCACTGTACAAATTTGTGCAAATATAAAACGGTATGCTCTTTTCTGCTTTATATGGAAATTATAAGATCATTCATGATAACCAAGCTGATTGAATGAATATCGGACTGTGCTTTCCCTTATTTGTAAGATTTTTCTATCTTATTTTTGAACATTAGTATAAGATTTTAAGATCAGTAAACATATACATATCCTTAAATCATGTTGTTTCTCTTATCACATGTTTTAGGTTGTGTGTAATTTGGCCTATAAAGGAGCACTTATTACTGACTTCAATATTGAGGGAATGTATAGTGGAGACCCTCTTATTATGTTTTTCTTTTCGGTAAGATTATTATTATTATTGTTATTACTATTAAACTCCCCATAAAAGTATTGTGTGCCCACATGTGTATCTGCTCTTTTAAACTTTTGATACAGTTCTAGAGAAGAACCTTTCTGCCCTGTCTTTGTGTATTGTAATACGGTAACTACTGTAGGAATGTAGACTAGACTAGTCCTCATCCTTACATGTCTAATCTGAGTGTCATTGACTTAGCGGGTTGACAACAAACAATGTTTATCTCCTTAATGAATATTGATTAGGTTTTCTTTCCTACATAGGATATTTGATTGTCATTTCAGTAGGTTGACCAAAGACAATGTTCATTCTCTTATTGTTTAAATCACAATATGTGCAACAATGCTATAAACAATAGAGTGTTTCTTTGTTTGATTTTCATTGTATATACACTCTTTGGATATTTTTTGTATATAACTATATATTATAAGTTTTTTTACCATGTAAATAGAATTGTAAATATGGTAATGTATGTGTTTAAAACATATTATTTACTACCCATACCCATGTCTTTACTTATTTGTAGCCTTGAAGAAGTCCGTAAGGACGAAACGCGTTGGCTACGCAGATTTGAAAGAAGAAATTAAATAAAGAATCTTGAAACCAGACCTGCTGCTTGGATTGATATTGTTCGAAATACATGATGTTTATGTGGTGTGCTGGATCATAGTGCTTTGCGTATGACTCTTTTGGAGGTTTAGAGGTATTGAACCTCAGATCCTTAGCACCCCAAGAAAGCAATATAAACCTTGAACCCATTAAATGATAGGTGCAGATAGGTTTGCCTCATACCTCAGCTTCTGTGTTTGCTATTCGCATTCTGTTGCATTTACCCCTATTTCTTAGTGCAAAATTCTCCCTTGCATCCATTTTGGATGTAAGGAGGCATTTTCACTCTTAAACATAGAGCTAAATGCAGAATTTCTCTTCTCACTTAATTCCACAGAATCTTGCAGTTTGTAGGTAGTTTACATGATTATGCTACATGGAATTGCGTGAGTTGCATTAATCTCTAATGCCAGGATAGTGGAAAACAATTTTCAGATGTCATGGGATATTGCGGTGCTTAGCTGCTTTGGAAGATCTGAAGCTTCATGCTTGGGTGAGCAGTTGAAAGGAGAGTGGTATATAATCAGCCAATAAGTAGTGAGTGTGCAAGATTTTAATTTGAGAATTTGGAGCCGGGGGTTGCAAATTACACATTGACTTTTTGAGACCTGAAAATAATTATGTGCACCGATCTACAAAATTCTGACTCAGCATAGATCGGACCAACTTCTTCAATATTCATGAGGAATGTAGCAAATTGTGATACACCATGATTTGGTGCCATCACAGGGATGGTGGCTTGCAGTGGTCAGGAGACCACCATGTCTGTGATTGCTTTAAAATAGAATGAACTTAATTTTTTTTAATTCAGCCAGTTTTCATTATAGGAAACAGGACTGCTTTTAAAAAGAAAAGATTATTCTTTAAAACTTTTTTGGAGAGTTGGCAGTGGTACCCTGAACATAGGTACATACCATAACAATTAGAAGGTACACCCTAAACACTACTTTTACAAACACCAATTCATAATGCTTCTCTAATCTCATGTTGCAATTCGATGACCTGCTATCAAATGACGAATGGGTTTAGCACATTATAAAAAGCCACTTTGAAGTCACAAACCCAGTGATTTTGTGAATCACAGGCTTTGCAACCACAAAATTGCTATGTACATGAGAACCTAGGTTCACATAAAACATGATTATTTACCTATCCTTAGTTAGAGGTGTTTCTTACTTTTTCTGCATCTACGGTCAGGTGTCGTTTCTCCATGCAAACTGCTTATGTTTCCACCCAGGAGTTAGTTGGTGCTGAAAACGCTTGTGACATTTTCCCACTAGTTAACTTTAAAACATTTTCTCTTGCCACTGTGAAACTGGATATATATTGATCTTTTTTCTGGAAATAAATCAGAAGGGTGAACAAAAGCTCTGATTTTAATGTGAAACCTCCCATGCAGAAGAGCATTCAAACTTCAGATAGTAGTTGTAGCCATCACCAGTCTTATGAGAAGTTCTAAAGAGAAAACTGTAGCAACTTCCCAGACCCTACTAAAGCAAAGGAGACTCCCAGGGACTTATTTATGAGCCCCTTGCAGCACTTTTACGCGGCTGGTCCATCACTTTATTGCTGCACTGGCGGTGTAAATAATGCGCCACGTTGCGCCATATTTACAAAGGACGTATTATAGGCAGATGCGCCACTTTGTAAACCCTTGCGCTACATTATACCTGTGTCAGATATAATGTATTCAGGGTGGGCATTCCCCCCAAGAAAGCCTTGTAGAAGTGGTGTGGTGAAATCTATCAGATTTCACTGCACTATTTCTAGGATGCCACTGCGTCCAAACCTTATGCCTACCTCTCAGCAGGCGATGCAGTCCCTTTCACATGGGGCTTACCCCATTTGAAAGGACAGATTGCTGGAGTTGCGTTTGTTTTCAGACACACCCCAGCAATGTGTCACTTTTGCGCCTACAGATACATCAGGATTCATGACATATCTGTAAATCCCTGTGACAAGGAGCGCCGTACAGTTAATACGGCGCTTCCAAGGTGTCGCAAAGAGGGTGCACTGAAAAGTTCTGCATCACTGGTTACCCCCAGCGATGCAACACTTTTCATAAATGAGGCCCCCAGTGCTTACTAGTTACCAGATCTAAAGTTATGGAAGAGCCAGCTCAGCCTTTCATCTTTCTGAAGCCATTAAACTGGTTACCGCTGAATGGGTAGTAGTACTGCCTACCTACTGTGCCATGAACTGCTAAGTACTACATACAGGCTTTGAAGAAGTTCTTATCCACACTGCCAGTGATCTTGCACTTAGAGAGATTCTAATTGACTCCAAACAAAATAATCCGGTTCAAAACTTGGAGAGATGAGATTGGTTCAGAAGAAACTTTACTGTAAAGATGTGTGAATGTAACTTTTTTTCCCAAACCTTTGAACAGGGTTTACCTTTTAATAAGGTCAGCTTGTTTTTAAAACACCTGTAGCGCCCACTCTTAAAATTGGAATTCTTACTTAGATACTCAAGCAATTGTTTTAAATCATAACTTTTTTATTTTCCACCTCTCCGCGACATACTAGATATGTATCAACAATGAATGCCTCGAGACTGGAGTTAAAATAGCTAATATAATACATTATAAAGGCCACATAAAGATATGTATATATGACTTAATAGCAAAAAGATGAATGCATTGATAATATCAAGGTAAAAGATGTGTCCCAAACAAACAGCTGTCCATCACAAAGTATTGAGTCTAGCAGTTGACAGATGTTATTTCGTTATGGTGTGAACTTTCGTTTTAGACCTCGTGTCCAACACGACAGTTCAACTAGATTCTGTACACTTCTCGTCAGCCAGTATCGTCATATCTTCCATTTATGGATAAAAAGCCCCCTACATTTAATCAAAAATATTTTTTTTATTCCGTAATCAGTATATATCACTTACTCCAGGGTTGCAACAGTTGATAGGTCATGCATCCTATCAAAATATGTAGATGGGGTCTTTGGCTTTCATTTCCGTAATATATTTGTTATGGCAATGGCCAAAGAGGTGTCTATCCATCTTTACAAGTGGTGTGTAATGTCTTCGATTTGGCACATATCATGTGAGAGTGCCAGAGCCTGTGATGGTTTAACCATTAAGACAGATGTTTTGCTCACTTTATTCCATATTTTTCCCCAGTATGGCCATATGGTATGACATGAGCACTAAACATGTATGGTATCAGCATTAGAGCACCAGATCTCCAGCAGGTGTTGGGATTGCTTAGGTTGTTTTTAAGAAGTTTTGATGGTGACCTATGATAGTTGTGAAATATCTTCAATATTCTGCATTTTAATGGGGATTCCCTCAGTCTCTTATCCTGGTCCTCCAGTAGATTGAACAAGCCTTCATCCACTAACTCTGCTGCCAGTTGTGTTTGCCAGTGTTGTTTAAGAGAGGCTCATAGTGGTCCACCGTAGAGTTCGTATATGAATAAGAACAACACCTCAGAAGTTTCTCCATCATTTGAGATACTGATCGATATTGGTATTTAGCCATCTAAGAGAGCTGAGGTGGACCACTGCATTGAGTTTGATGTTTTGTGGTCCCCAAGCAGATCCTCTATATTGTCAGGATCTTACACGTTCCAACCCATCATTCTTTTGCCCACCATGCCCCCTCAGTATGGACCCAGCCATATGCCAATAAGCCTTGACCCTGCTCCAATGAGAACAGTTCAGCCAAACACTCCCCGGCCAGGTCTTCCCTCAACCCTTACACAAGCAACCCAGGTATGGTTTTACCCTGATTGGGGCACTCCAGTCAGATGTAGCTTGGTTTAAGTGGCACAGTGAGTACAAGCCCCACGTCTTGAATACTTTCATATTCACAGATAGATTTGGAAATGAATTTTTGTTGCGTTTCAGAAGAAAAGGAATACCTTAATAATTTGATTGGAGGGTTACATCTGGTAGGGTAAGCTGTGCCCGCTCTTTAAAGGAAAACGGAAAGTGTTAGAAACTTTGATACGTTACGTCTCTTCGTCGGCGTCCTCGTGTGTTATGAGCGATACCTCTTCGGTATTCCTTTTCTTCTGAAACGCTAAAAAAAGTAATTTCCAAATCTATCTGTGAATATGAAAGTAATTTTGATTGTTTGGCTTTACCACCTGTCTTTTTCACCTTGACTAACATTTAGGTAGCATTAGCCATAATAGTAACTACACTCCCTACCCTGAGTGTCATCTCCACCGTTATTCTTGTGAGATCTGCCACGCAATTTTACAGACACTTCAGTTCCCTACTTAAAAGACTTTACCATTCGGAGACCGAGTGTACTAACACCTGTTCATGTTTGTACTCCATCTTTTCCCTAAGAGGTAGATTTGATAGTATAATTTATGAAACGGGCATGTAGGCATTTTGTCTGGACGCAATAAGATACTAACTACTTCGGCACCCCACGTGACTAACCTTTCGGTGCATAGAACTTAGTGCCCCACCAGGGACACATTACCTGCTCGCAATTTTATAACAAACTGGTCGCTATGTTTGTGTTTTTACGTCTTTTCTTGTAAATTGCAATCCTACAGAAAGGAGGGCTTATTTTGCCGTTACTACGTATGAATGAGTATGAGTTGCCAAATGGGCTACATTACATGTAAAAAGTATTGCCATTTTTTGAGTTGCTATGACAGTTGATGTTTCGAATTTTGAACATACTGACAGCATATACACTGACGGAATTCAGTCTGTCTATTTCTTTTTCCCTTCACCCCCTATTCCCTATCACATTTTGTTGCAACAGGTTCAAATCGACAAAAGATTGGCTGGTGAAGAACATTACTCACCTCTTTCACGAGGGAGATCTTTTGAATAATAGAGTCTCCTACACATACACCAGGGTCCTGATGAAAGCCTATATGACCCTCTTGGGCATGAGATAAGGCTGAAACATGTCGACCTATTTTTTGGACACATTTTTATAGTGCACCAGACCCTAAATAGTCTGTTTTGTGCACGATAAGCGTTTTAAATTCAACTCGAACCCAGTTCCATTAAAATTACAAACTGGTTTTACGAGCTTTTTAATTGAAAACACATTCTCACTCACTTTATAGCACTTCACTAAACACCCAACACGGTTCTCTGATCACAACTGAAAAAACAAGAGGAATTACCTCCGGGTGGAGGAAGCACTCATTAACCCGATGATGATGCTGTCACGCTGTCAAACAAATAGCGGATAATCGAACATACCGCTAAATTCCACCTGAAAATTAACACGTGATTGAGGGTTTCTTAACAGTACCCTGTACTGTTGTTGCTAACCCTGGTTCTTTCAGGACCTGTGATCCACTCTCCATTTGATATTGAAACGTTTGAGGCAAAGAGGCTGAGTGGGTCATAACCCCTTCTTTCTCCCTCCTCCTTGATTTAAATATGAAAAAACAACTTAGACACCTGAGATGTGTAGGGTATGTTTGGGCGGAGTTCTTTATGTGACCATGTACCCAATCCCCAATCTTGTAATCCTTCAGAAAGAATACACTCACATGTGATCTTTCCTGTTACACAGTTACCTGGTTGACACTGAGGGCACCATCAGAGCCTACAACCTAGTGCAATGCATTCTTGTCACACTGGACTTTAGCAACCTGACTACAGAACCCATACTAACCTAAGTGGTTTACCACCCCCTAGTGGACATGTGCTGCAAATCAGCCAACTACTGAAACTGCAGTGCTGGCCAAATGGTCAATGAATCCTCAACTGATGCCAGCTACAACAGCCCCTCAAAGGTTGTAACCTTTCTCCCCTTCACTTACCCACTAAAACTCTAATGAATATAACAGCTGCCTCCTACAGGCCGGAACATAAAGAGAATTTGCAAGTGAATAATAGATGTATTTTCTTCTTACAGACGCGTTCTGACATGAAATAAGCCTTTTAAAAAAAAAAAAAGCAAGCCACATTATACACCTATAACTCACTCCCACTAATTATAAACAAATAAACAAACGAGCAATCAATGGCCATTTAATTGTACACTTTTATCTGGGAACCAGTGCAGTACAAGAACGTATGCTTCCTGACTTTAGCAGAAGTGATAGCCGCAGTTGTGTTGCCCCAGCCTGTAGCCTTGCAGACATTACAACAGTCAGTCTATGTTTATCAGATTACTGCACTGTGGCATACCTGTGTTTCTGCACACCATAACAATGGTTGTTCATTCCAAATACAGCTTTTTGGTAACTTGACCAAAGCACCACTGTTGTTTGTCGCAAGATGCAAACGCATTCACTTGAAAGCAAATGGGCATATCCTATACACAAAGGTCTGGATTTACTAAGCCTTTGTGTCACCCTTGTGCCATGCAAGGCGATGCAGGGCAATGCAAAGGCTTATTTGCAATTTTCGAAGCTACAATAGGCCTGGTCTTGTGTGATTTTGTAATAAAATGTAACGCAACTCAGTTGCTTGGCTGCATTACATTATATTTCATCTTGGGAGGCCTCATAGCAGTGACGCAGTGAAATCTACAAGATTTCACTGCACCACTTCTAGGATCCCACTGCGTCAAATTCTTACGCCTGCTTGAAGCAGGCGTAAGGAGTGACGTAGCACAATGAGGATAGGCATCCCCCTGCATTGCTGGAGTTGCGTTGTGCTTGCGACACGACTCCAGCAATGCGTGACTTTTGCGTCAACAGATGCGTCAGAATTTCTGACGCATCTGTCAATCCTAGCGCCATGGTGCGCCATATTGTAAATACGGAGCATCCATAGTGGCGCAAGGGTTTCTCAAAGTGGCGCAGGGAAAGTGACGCATCTTCACAGATGCGTCACTTTCTTGTAAATCTGCCCCTTAATGCGCCCGTGTCAGCCAAAGACCTGTATCTCTCAAAGATGACGACCAATCACAGGTGCGTTCCGCACTACTTCGAGTTTGGTTTGATGCTGAAGTGTTCTAAAAAAGGAACAAATAATAAATCCTGCTCTTCATTCTTGGTCAGCAGTGACACCTGCTGTTCGTTTAAAAAATGACAATCATTTAAACCAGCATTACTCTGTAGGGAGAGATGCATGTGGTAAATACAACAATGAAGGAATGGGTCTGGCACATAGTACACATGTGCTCAGTTTTGCCAAATTCAAATTATACGGATTTTACAACGACAACGACTTTCAGATACTTTAGAAGGCCAATCACAAAAATATGAATAACTTTATGGAACCTAATTAAGATTGATGGAAAAAATACAAGATTTTGGCCTTCATTACGAGTGGGTCTTTATATTCTTATATGTGCGGAAACGTCTGGTAGCTCACATATAGGAATTATGACACTTTTTGATCAATATTAGCAAGTAAAACCTGCCAATATTTATTGGCGGAAAAGAGCAATATTTAGCCATAAATGCAAGTTTTGGTGAGGTAAGTGCCAAATCCTGCAGGTTATCCCACAAGAATTCATGATAGGAGGTAAATATCCCACATATAAGAGAAAATCATATGTCGCTGAAGACGCGCCATCCTTGACTTTCCAGACTTATTTATCGGCACTTGAACTGTTGCAAAGTCACTAAAAGTGACAAAAACCAGTGCAAAGTTTTGATTTGGAACTAACGATTGAGAGCAAAACTGGAATGTTGCTTAGAAGTAACGTTAAGTAGTGCTATGCCCTATCTTCTAACATTTGTAGATAGGGCGTTGCGTTTCCTCGAGGCAGGCACAAAGAAGGAGAAAGGTTTTCTTTTCTCAACACTTTTCTAATTTTGCAAGTGTCATTTACTATCTGAAAGACATACACAATGGGGAAAGTTTAAAAGACTAAACACAGTATTTTATTCTGATAGGGAACTCTTCCAGTAAAAAAATCTATGCTACATTCACAGAGACACATTGGCACTATGGTGAACAGGTGTGTGTGTGTCACAAGATAACTAGTACACAAAGGGAGTCACTGTTCCCTGTAGAGGATGAAAGAGGAAGAAACTTTTTTCATGTGCGACTCTATCTGACGGGGACAGTGTGTCCTCATTATAATAACCTCACACACCCCGAAGGATGTCATGCTTCATCATTTGGGCTTTGCTCCTCGTCGGGCCGGTGCTGCAATGCCCTAGGCGTCCCCTAAAGGGTCTCTTTATCTGAGATCTTTTTGACGAGAAGCTGTTTGGGTGCGTGGGTGTAAGGGGTAGTTAAGTCTAAAGTGGTGTGTCAAAAAATGACTGGAGGGAGAGTGGGTACTATTTATTAGGGTGATCCCTCTGTCATTGTTAAAATAAAGTATGCAGTGCTGCTCTAGGGGATATTATGTCCCTATGTACCTGGGACATAATGGACATATATAACTGTCAACATGTTTCGCGCTGTATGTGCCTAATGGACATATATAACTGTCAACATGTTTCGCGCTGTATGTACCCTCAGAAGTAGATCCAAAGCGCTTCTTCAGGACCAAAGGAAGGGCAATTTTAGTATCAGTGGTCGCCTGAACTAACCAGTGCCACCAAGTTTGTAGAAGGGAGTAGCGTTTCTGGAAAGAGAAAAAGTGCAGGACAAAAGTGTAGTATGGTTAATATCTTGTTATGATAGGTTGTCCGGGTCATCCATTGGAGGGCCTAGTGCGCATTACCATTTAGCGTGAGTATTATCGCTATAGGTTGGCACAAGTGCATGTATAATAACAGTGATGTAAATAATTAAAATGTTTTTTCTCAGCATAGTGACAGACATACATAAATAGGTATAAGATCAATGATTAGATGGTGCCAGTGTAGTTCTATATCCATACGTTTACTCTGTCGTTCATAGAGTACACCTAGATAAAGTATCCAGGATGATGTGACTCAATAAAAAGGCTCATTCATAAGGTAAGTATATGAACCATAGCTGTCTAGGTAGATACTACCGCAAAAGTAGACCCCACCATTGATGGCAAACCTCTAGACACCGTTGTATTGTTTTTTACAAAATACATCATGTTTCTCACCCCTTAATATTAGAGTCAGGACCTCATGAGATCAGTGAGGGCACTTGGGAACTGTAAAATGAGAGAAGGTAAAGAAAATAGTGTTAAAAAGGTTTCGTTGTATACTGCTGTTGTAGTCAAGAAAGTTTGTTGTTGAGAAACAAAACCACATTGTTTTGAAGACTATGAAAACTTAATAGCTGTTATACAGAGTCCAGGGACGGTCCCCGTATGCTGGAGGGATTTGCCCCGTACAGTTAGGGGGAGTTGACAGTGCACAGAGTTGTCACGTTTCGTTATGATTTACTGGTTTTGGAGGCCTGTGGAGAACGGCACAGTGCTCTGTGTAGACGTATGCGGTCTCGTAGTGCTCCACTTATCAGGTCAAAAAGGTTCTAAGTGGGTCAGTGAACTATGCATAAAGCCAGACCTTACTCGTATTTTGGCAGGTTTGACACAAAAAAGACAGCACATGTATTAATGAGGCTTCGTTTTTAAGAAACAATTATTTAAAGGCTAGGTGCTAATAAAGCCTGAGAGATGTTGCCTCGCATACTGAAAGGGTTTTCCCGTTCTATTTTACTCACGGTTCTCCCGTAGTAGCAGGGCCAATCCACCTGCATGCCTCTCCCTGTCTCCGCCGGTAATGGGAAGGTTGGCCCCTATCCCTTATATAGCAGAGGTCTGTTGTCAATCAGTGACTTAATTACATGTTAATGAGAGAGTGTGTGACGTGATGATTTGGCGCCATCTTGTAATGGGGTGTTTGAGTAGACATAGTTCTTGATACTTATTGTTATCCAGCTATTGTTACCAGCGAGTGTCCTATAATGAATTATTTATTTTCCTAAGTATGATGGTTGGTGGTGCAGGTAGTAAAAACTTACTAGTAGATCTAAGCAGATAGGTTTATAGAGATAGCCTGAAAGTGTCCAAGCGTGTGTGGAAAGAGGGGTACCACCACGCCGTATGGGGCTGTTCTGCTCTCTCCCTCTCATACTACTCAGTGCAGAAACGTAGGTAGATGCACAGCATTACATGAGATAATAGTAAATCTATCCTGAAATTTCAGTCTGTTTAATCTCTTGCCATGAGTTAGTCAACTACTAAGCAGAACGGGATGTGGAAATGCAAAATATTGTTTTTTTGTTCAATTAGTTATGACAGAACTTTTACATTTTTCCATGCAACTTTTTCTTTGTCTGCCAAATCTTCAACTTGTTGGATTTCGGTGCAAATATTGTCAAAAAATTGTGTGTTTTTTTTTATTTCAGAAAGTTTTTATTCAGGTTTTGTACAAACAGTAAGAGAAAGCAAACCATGGGGTGGAAGGTACCAGCTAGAGGCTGCTCCTCCTCAATGGCATAGGAGCGTCGCTCCACTGGCTCAGAGCTAGCAGCTACAAAATAAAAATATATTTTATTATCATTTTATTTTCAAGCAGCTGGCTCAGCCATAGTGTGCAGGGAGGGGCGGGAGGAGGAGGGCCTTGTGCACTTTCTAAGTGCTCATGAGTGTTTGGCCGGCTGGCTCGAACCAGCCAAACACACGTGCGCACATAAGTTCCTCTAACCCAGCTGTATTAAACAGCCTGGCTGGAGAAACCACACAGACTCCCTGATCTGAGCGGAGTGTCTTTTCAGCCTGCTCAGACCAATTCCCGCACTGCTTGAGAGCAGCACGAGGATTGGTCAGGGAGTCTGTGATGTAGTCGCAGTGTCTGCTGGGACAAGGAAGAACCAACACGGAGGCCCGTTACAAATGTTTTATATCATTAAACTCCCTCGCGCTCCTCCTCCGGCGCTCCCCTCCCCATGCACCACCTCCCGTTCTCACCACTTTTTCTATGTGGTGGCCGCCGCTGGTACTGACAATCCGTATGGAAACAACAGTATATCTCACAATAGGTGGGTTTTACACATTCTTTTCAAAAAATAATGTTTACAGTGTTCTTATCCACAAAAATGCAAAAAAGTGATTCAACAAGTTTTTATGTTTCAAAAGTTATGAAATTTGCAAATTTCTTTTTTGTTTTCACAAAGGACCTTGCTGTGAATATGTGTGGACATAAGTCTTTCATACCCTTACAAGGTAACATTTTGGTGGTGTCTGCTGATCATACCGGACTGTCATTTTTCTTTTAATTCAAACAATACTATGGCTTGTTTAAGCAGTTGTATGTCACTACATTTATTGGACTAGCTTGTGGGCCAATACATTGCCTCTAATACATTATAGATAAACACATTGTCTATGCCTGTTGTGTCATGCATATGTGCACAACATGTATGTTTTATTATCCCCATTTTTCTGTGATGTCTTGTTGTTGTGTTTACGCCTTGACACCGGGTTTAGAATAAATAGTGTGGTAAGACCCAGCCATGGCACTTTCTGGGTCTGGTTAAAGCACATAAAATGTGTCCCAGGCATTTGTCTACAGAGGCTGGCATCAACACTTGATGAGCAGTCTGCCTGCCTGTTCACCCACTTCCTCTGCGTTCACCTCCTGCATAGCGTGTGGGCCTGCCTGCACCCCACGCTGCTGAGCACCAGTAGGAATGGCACTGATCATTGTAGTGTCTTTATTCCTCAGCATGTAACCGTTAATTGAACATTCTTCATCATGAATTCTATTACCCATGCACTCACGTCACTGTTCTACGGAGTCCATCAAGAAACCAAAAGGGTTCTGTAATCTCTTAACTCACCAGACTCTACATCCATCATTTCCTGCTCACCGCTAGATGGTGCCTGATCTGATGCATTTTATCTACCACATCATGCTGGCAGAGAAACCTGGGCCTAGACGAGGCCAGATGCTTGTGTACCTCAGCTGCCATTCTTGATCAACTGCCGGTGTGATTCTCACAGGAGAGAACATTCCAGCACTGATCTATCAATAAGAAGGACATTTTACCAGATGACTTTACTGCCCTATTTGCGATGCAGAGCCTGTCTCTTTCCTAAATTCTGGTTAATCTGTCCGCACTGCTTCTCAGACTTCACCATTTGAGTATTGCACAACCCTGAGGCTTTGCATTTCCTATGATGGTAGCCAGCAATCAGTGGTAGACTCTCCGGATGCCTGCCATGCCAGCAATTTCTAGTGCGGCTTTGCTCAGCAAGAACTCTATCCTCACAGTCATGCTTAGCACTTCAACGCCTCAAGGTGCCTCAGGCACTACCTATTGACTCACAAGCATTTTGTCTGTTCCATCTATTGGACCATTCAATATTGTTGGTGCACCATCATCTCAGGACCCCAAATGGAAGCTCTGGGTGGAACACCTAGAAATGTACTTTGCAGCTATAGATGTTGCACTGGGAAAGAAAAACCAAGGCTTCTCCAGCTTGAAGGGGAATGGATTTTCAAGTCACCCTTCACAATCCTTGAAGCTGTGCTACGCATCTACCGTGCCACTCACTACCGTGCACACCTCACTCCTTTAGCAAATCCTGACTAAAAATGCAAAACTAAGCCCTGAAGAATTAGTCATTGCATTCCACACATAGATAAGTTCCCTCATTAGCATATGAGCTCTACAAAATCAGAATGAAGAAATCAGAGCTTAATGTATTCAAGGATGATTGTCAGCAAAGCTACAACAACAGATCCTAAAAGGGCGGGCCAAGACATTGCTAGACACCCAGCAGATCCCTAGAACTCTCCAATTCAAGAGCATCAAACATGGACGTGTCCACGAATACACCAATCAAGACAATACTGGTCCATGAAGTCACCCATCGGCCTAAGTGAACACCACACCTGCAGAAAATCATTCACTGCGGGTACTGTGGAGGTGCCGTCCTACTCCTCAGGACATGTCCAACAAATGGTAAAAAATGCACGTCTTGTGGTAAGCTGATCCATCTAGTGAAAGTGTGTTACTACTCATGCCAACCCAGTTTGGTGCCAAAAAGACTGTGAATGTCATCACTTCCATCTGAACCATCCGCAGATGACGTGTGACGTTGAAAATGGAGAAGGTGATGTACATGTGGTATATGCCATTGATCAAGGAAGAATCCACTGTCCAAATGTGCATGAATGAGCAGCCAGTAATAACGCCTGAAGTAGAGGAGTTAATGTCTTGTCTAAGGGGCTGACTTTGAATTTGGCTAGTGGAGGGTGCTCCATCCAGATGACAGAGGACATTGCCCTCACCATCCTGAGTTACATGCAGCCGCTAAATCTACAGTTGTCTGCCAACTCGGACAACCCTACACATTGGAAGGAGCCGCCATGATGGCGGTTCCTGTCAAAGTTCAACATTCTGAATGAGGGCTCCATCAAACTTGAGCCCCCTCATCAAACTTTTACACAGTTTTTCATTTTTTGAAAACTTTTGAAAAATAAAAATGAATCACTGCCACACTACGGGAGTTTTCTTCCATGGTGTGGGTGATCCTTATATTTTGTTACTGTCCCTCACTACCAGGCTTTACCTGGCAGTGATGGACAGCAAAAAAAACACATAACATTGTCCACTCTAAATATGGGCAATGGTATTATATGTTACTGTTAGAAATGGGATTTCTGGTTGGCTAGGGCTTGCTCCTAAGCCAGGCAGAACCCACTACTCTAGTCAGGGCAAGGGAGTTACACGCTGAAGATAACCCCTGCTCACCCCCTTGGTAGCTTGGCACGAGCAATCAGGCTTATCCCAGAGGACATGTGTAAAGCGTTTGCGCAACACACACACAAACACAGCAGCGACACACTATAAAAGAAACTCCGCACAAGGTTATATCCAAAAATAGCCTTTGTATTATCCATAAACACATTAGAATCATAATCACAAATGTACACTGGGCCACCTGGCACTAGGCAATACTTCACAGGGGATTATATACAGGACAGGGCCAATCGGGCCACTGTCAAAACCATAAGAACAGGAAAGTGATAAAACAACCAGTGACTACTGGTAAGATACTGTACTTAGAGGGAACATATTATGCATAAACACATTAGGCATAAATCCCAGTTAGAAGTGTACCGTAGTAACACTCCCTAGGTGCATACATCACCTCAGGCATAAACACATTATGCATCCTTTTAGGGCGCTGCATCCTATCAACACTTCAAAAATGACCCCAGGTCAACTGGCCTTCCTTGGGGCCCGTCTGGGCTGTCTCAACTGCCCTTTGTCCCAAACTTCAGTGTAGGAAAGTAGGATCTGCTTCTTATGGTTCCCCCACTTTTTCCTGATGTCTCACTGTTTTTGGACTAGTCTGACTGGGATCCTGCTATCCAGGACCCCAGTCTATCTGCTTTCTCCCTTAAATTGCTATATATGTACTTTAGGAACACTACAGATTGGATACTGAGGTACCCTTATCAGTCCCTTGTATATGGTACCCCATGTACCCTGGGCATAGGTACCCCAGAGGCCTCCCATGGGCTGAAGCATGTATTATGCCACACATGAGAGGCCATTCAAAATGACACGACAGGCCTGCTACAGCAGACTGTGTAAGGTGGTGCTTTCACCACTTACTTAGATATAGGTTCACTATATCTATCTAAATCACTACACTTAAAAACCTATCAGTCACCCCTATGGCAGGCCTTATCAATCCTGAAAGCAGGGTGTGGGTTTTATGTGAGAGGGTGCCCCTGCATGAGTAGGGCCCCACTGCAGCCTGCGGAGACCATTCTCTAGGGTTATCTGTGATGTAGCCAGACATATAGGTTTAAGTGCATTACAACCTCGAGGTAAATGCTAACTTTAAAATGGCTGCTTAGAAACATGTAATGTTTGGTGTTAAACACCTTGGAATCATACCTCCACACCAGTAACTGGTGTGGGAGGTATGATTCCACCCTTCTGAAACCACTACTGGGGTTCACCGGTCAATCCGGTACCAGCTTTCTCGACCTGGGCAGCACAAAATGGATGCTGCCAGCCACAGATACGATTCTGCTGTCCTGTTGCTGAGCCAAGCTTGAGTAGAGGAAGGCATGACAATAGGCATCCTGTCACAGGGAGGTGTGACCACCTCCCATACAGGATTTAGTGTACTGGGGCTGGGTGGGTGCACTCTGAGAGTGCCAGAAAGTCTGCACTGGAGACACATTAAGTTTCTCTGTGCATAGTCCAGCTCAAACCAGTACTTGGAGCCATTGGCTCCTGCTCTGGCGCAAAACTGGACAAAGAACATGGGTGTAGCCACCCCTCTGTCCAGCCCCTCCCCTAGGAGGGTCCACAGAATCCATCTTCCCATGGGTATAAAGTGGGTTACCTGGCTACAGGACTTTAGATTTTACCTGGGCAAGATTCTGCTAAGAAGAAACCAAGTACTTCGACTGCCTGCAAAACAATTCCATGACTGAAGAATCTGCCTTGGTGTTAAGAAGTTACTCCCCTGCAGCAGCAGGCACCAAAGCGCATCTGACCGGTTTGCGTCTCAAGAGCTCCTGCGGACTCCGAAGATTTCAGCAACACAGGAGGTGGGTTCCCGAAGGTCCCTGAGGTAGATGTGTCCTCTCAGCAACCCTGAGACCAGTGTCCCTCGTGGGGACACTGCAAACCGAACCCCTGTGCACCGCATACATTTGCAAGTGCATATGCTTTTTGGCCATCCCTGAGCTTGGGCATTGGACTCCGTGTAATCCTGACCCGGAGCAGTATTTGCACCGAAGAAATCTGGTCTCCACTCACCGAGTGCTCTGTGGGATGGTGCTTTGTAAACTTGCTTGAGGTCTACTCGCGATATTTGATATTTATTTGATATTTACTCATTTATATAGCGCCCGAATCACCCCGTCAGGGGTAGCTCTGCACTGGAGCAACGAGCTACAGCCAGACAAACGCACCTCAGAACAGTTAGGTCTTTAACAGCTTTCTGAAATGCAAGTAGTCTGAGCATTGGTGTAAGTAAAGGGGAAGTGGGTTCCAAAAAAGTGGGGCAAGGTAAGAAAAGGCTCTGCCACCCATGCGCGCTTTATAAATTCTAGGGGTGCAGAGGAACAATTTAGAGCTTGACCGAAGTAGCCTAGATGGTAAGTACCTTATAAGTTTGTTGGATAGGTACCTAGGACCCCGGTCGTTGAGAGATTTAAAAACAGTGCAACAAATGGTCCGTTGGCCTGTGGGTCCTGGCGAGGGTCACCTTGTTTGTTCTTGGGCTTCCCTGGTTGCTCCAGACGAGCCCTGACTCTCTATTGCTTGGAGAGTCCCCTGGACCTTGCTGGTCCACACCGTAACCTGTGTGCTTTGACCACATGGGTTGCATTTGCCAAGGCTTGTTGGTGCTCCAGCTGGACATCGACCCCTCAGCTCTCGACATCCTTCGTGGAAAAGCTCACCTTCGGATCCTGGTCATCCTCAACATCTCCTGGTCCCCATGGCTGCATAGTCAAGCATCCCTTCTTCGCACCTGAAGCACCCAATATCAGTGGGCATTCGACTACTGAGCCCTTGGTCACCTGCCGTGACCCAGACTCTCTCCCCTCTGCTTTCAGGTTACTCTCACCTCAAATCCAGATTGGATGTCAGCGGACACTCTTCGCCTTCCGGGCAGCAGTACTTCTTTGCAACTCTCCATTGACAACCACAAAGGTTTCCAACACCACTTGACCCCTATGCACCCGGCTCCTCTGGGATAGGTAACACGGGTACTTCGGTACTCACTGGTGGGTTGGCTCTAGAACCTCCTATGTTCCAAAGGGTTTGCTTGAAGTCCTCATAGAAGTGTCCTTAAACTCTAACTTTACTACTGCCACTTTCCTATAGAGTTGTACGGAGCACGCGGTCGTGTTTCCTCACTGCACCCGTCTTCCGTGGGCACCCTGTGTCACACCTCTGGGTGGTTCCTTGGGGGTCCCAGCGATTCTACGTGCTCTAGCCCTGTGTCTATTGAAGTCGTGATTGTTATACAATTTTTTTAGAATATGGTCCGGTCTCCCCCTGGAGCCCGCTGTGTATTGTGCTACTTACGTATGTTCTATCGATTCAGTATTGTGTGCTTTATGTAGATTAGTAGAGATAGTTAGATTAATAAATACATATTTTTATATAACTACTGGTTGGTTCTCCTTTCATTAAGTCATTCAGGAGGTGATATTCTGTTAAAACAACCTGGTTTACATTCCTTCAAGATTAATCCTGAAGGCTGCTCTCCATAGCTACAACTAGGATAGCTTTCAGTGAGGTTATCTTTGACCTCATACATCATAACTAACCCCGGGCGTAGCACTACGCTTCGCCCACGTAGTGTACGTAGCGCTGCCTGCTTCGCACTTTCCGAAGTAGGCGAAGCAGGGCAGCGCTACGCACACGCCGAGGGCGAAGCGTAGCTGCTTGCCACCCGCCACCCACCTCCCGCCCGCCCTTCTTTTAAATAATATAAGCATTGAAAAATAAATTAAAATAAGTCGACTTACCCGTAAGCGCGGCGTCTCCGGGGCTCCTTCTTTCTGTTTCTAATTTCTTCTGGCAAATGCGCATGCGCGGACACCCGCGCATGCGCATTTCTCGCGAGAAATGCGCATGCGCGGGCGTCCGCGCATGCGCATTTGCCAGAAGAAATTAGAAACAGAAAGAGGGAGCCCCGGAGACGCCGCGCTTACGGGTAAGTCGACTTATTTTAATTTATTTTTCAATGCTTATATTATTTAAAAGAAGGGCGGGCGGGAGGTGGGTGGCACGTAGTGGGGCTACGCGAAGCGCGTAGTGTGCGTAGATTTGGGCACACTACGTGCTGCTTCACGTAGCCCCACTACGCCCACTACGCCCACCCTTAATCATAACGGTCATGTGGACTGGTACAAGGTGCCCACTTTAATTAGTGGACAGCATATACCAAGCCGCCTTCTCACAGTTAGGGCTTGATAATCATAGTGCCTTCCACCACACCCTCCGGCTGCCAATGCAGCAGAAAGATGAGCGTGATACACAGGGGAGCAAGGGGTGCATCTCACCCCTTCCTCGCTATTAGAATAAGCATGCCCCCGTCGTTGCAGCTGCCCGCGCTCTTGTGGTGCAGCTGGGAAAATCAGCCTTGGCACTAAAGTGCCTCTCAGGCCCCACTCCGGGACGTCTAAACAAAAGTGCCCCCTTGTTGCAGCTTCCCGCGCTCTCGCAGTGCAGCTGGAGAAGACAAAGCACTGGCACTAACCGTGCCTTGAGAGACCCCTTTAACGGGCTCCTCCTGGTGCCCTCGTTCGGCACCAACAATGCTCAAAAACTTCAGCCCCACTCACCGGGGCTGTCGTGCGCTGGATCCAGGCACTGACAGTGAGCCTCGGCAAGCCACCACTCACGGGGCCTCTCCTCACGCGGGCATGGAGAACTCTGCCGATCGGCCCTAGGAGCCCTCAAGGCTATGGTCGAGCCCCTCCACTCGGGGCTCCTCCCTTAGGCAACTCGCTGGTGCCCGCCGGAACCACCAGGGCTCTCCCTATCAGCCCCACTCACCGGGGCTTCTCCTGATGGCAAGGCCACGAAGGCGGGGTGGGCTCCCACCGGGGTTCCGACTCCAAAGAGCGAAGTCTCTGTTCCTTAGGCGTTTACCAGCGCGGGGTAGGGTCCCGCCTGGATCTACGGCTTGGCGGAGTTTTCTCCACAGAGTGCGGGCCACGCCCACAACCAGGCACTCGTTGCCTGACTTCCCCTTGCTGCCATGGCCCCAGGTGCTCCTCGCATGACTTCCGGTTCGCGTTGGCGGCCTCTCAGGGCCACGGAATGCAGGGTAGGCTCCGGCTACACTTTCCTGCAGCACAGGGGGAATCCCTACACCGGGATTTCCTGGGAATTCTATGCAGCACCCGGCCTCAAGATCCCTGGGGCACTCCTCACTCCTCACATCTTCTCCGGTCTTACCAGTGCATTTCTCACGCTGAGTGCGCTCCTCGTAGTCAGGTCCTAGGATGCTTGTTTCCAGTCCAGGGAGGACCTGGCTTGGCAGTTCGGGCTGGACTGTTCCCATGAGGCACAGGGTCAAGACTGATTTGCATATGGCCAGGTTCAAACTGGGGTGGCATGGTGAGCAAAAGAATGATGGATTTACCCAGATCTCTTGAATGGAGTAGAATGTTTTGATTTGTTCTGCATTCCGTACATCAATTGTGTGTCTTCTGTCCTCAGACACACCACAGGGGGGCAGAGCCAGCATTGAACAAGGCAGGCACAGACATATTAGGGGTCAGGGGCTACTCCTCCCACTACTCCAAACGCAGATCTGCCCATTCAGCCTAGCACTGACTCACCCAGATCCTCTGGAGCCACACACCTCACTAGCCTCTGTCACTCTAGAGCCAGACATGTAATACACATCAGGCAGGCAAAGACACATAGCACACAGAAATGCCAACTTCTAAAAGTTGCATTTGTAAAATAGTGATCCTAAATCTGCGCACAACGTTATGCAGCATTTATTATCAATAGTCCAAACATACCAAACTTGACCACGCTGCTCCTCTAATATCAGGAATTACCACTGAAACAATTATCAGGGAATCCCCAATGCATTCCTACAAGAGGGCAGCCTCACAGCAGTGAGAAACCAAAATGGCTGTTTGTCACTACCAGGACATGTCATCCACTTAAGGTACATGTCCTACCTTTTACCTACAATGCACCCTGCCAATAGGGCTAGCTAGGGCCTACCTTAGGGGTGACTGACATGTAGTAAAAGGGGGGTCACAGACATGGCAACCACTTTACGTGCCACGTCACAGCGGCAGTAAACTGCACACAGTACCTCCAATGGCAGAGGCCTGAAACAGGTTTGAAAGGCTGCTTTGGTGGGTGGCGCAAGCAGCGCTGCAAGCTCACCAGTAGCATTTAATATTCTGGCCCTGGGTATCTGCGATACCACTTTACAAGGGACTGACAGGTAAATTAAATACGCCAAACAGGTGTAGACCAATCTTACCATGTTTACCACAGAGAGCACACACACTTTACACTGCTAAAGTGCCCCGAGTCCTAAAACCACTAACACCAGGTCAGAAAAAAAAGACTAGGAGGAAGGCAAAAAGTTCAGGGATGACCCTGCAAAAAGGGTCAAGTCCAACAGTTACCCTCTGACTGTCTGAACTCTGTCGGGCCTTTGGAAGAGTATGTTGCAGATGATCCTATCATAGGCTCCATCATTTGCATGCTTAACGCCCACCCGTCTCTATTTTGGGTGGACAGACCTTGAATTTGGTGTTGACAATACTCTGTACTCTTTATCATTGCGATGACATACCCTCGCCGACAAACTCTAAATCAGTTACAATTTGATATCCTATAAGTACTGGTGACACTGAAGACCACAAAAGTTCGAATTTTGTATTTGGAATCACTTGATACCTACCATTAGGTAAACGTTCACTGTAGAATTGGCACACAAATAACTCTGTATCACTGACCACACCTACATGCTACTGAAAATGGCACTGGGGCTCCCATCAGTTACTGACCAGCAGAACAGTTTTTTAATACATTTCTAAAAAGCAGTGCATGCTGGTGACCTGACAAACCTTCTGCAAATCTTTGATTAACCTTTTCATGGTATAAGGTGCATCAAAGGAGAGACCGTTCAATTACATACTGATGTTCCATCAAGCCAGTAAATGCAGAGCTAGTCAGACTTCAAGCTGCCAACATCAGTAGTAGTGTAGAAGGGCGCACGGTGTGTGGATATCACTTGAAAACCAAGAAAGCTTGACAAAGTGCACATATGTGTCAATCAGTGGCGGCTGCTTCGGAATGGGGCATTGGAAATTAATACAAAAATTAAATAAATAAACGTACCTTTGCCACCGTCACACTCCTTTGCTTCGTTCTCACTCTGCTGGCAGCGCCAGAAGCAGCCACGCTACCAGACTCTCCCAGCTCATGCAACGTCTTGGTCTGAGCGGCCGTTTTGACCACTCAAGCAGTGCCTGGGAGCCTGGGCATGTTCTCCACTGGGCTTTGCAACATAACCAGGTGAAGAACAAGCGAAGTGGCCATGAATGTTTGGCCGGCTGAAGAGGGCTGGCAAACATTCATACACACTTAGGGACTGAAAACTACTCCTCACTTTGCTCCACTCAGCCCCGTCCCGACCTGACTCCAGTCCTGCACGAAAAAATAAAATGATAATAACGTCTTGTTATTATCATTTTATTTTTATTTTTTGCACTGTTCAAATAGCAGTGGGGCAAGTCCGCTCCTCCCCTTTAGCGGAGGAGCCGACACTGGTGCCGACAAGCACCTCCCAAATGTATCTGTCAAACATTAACCTCAACTAAGAGCCCCATCAGCTTCTAATAGATCCGATATACAGATATATTATAATGTTCTCAATACATCTCTGCCTCCAACGATACAAAATACCCAATTTGGGCACCTCCATCGCTGTGCACCGTAAAGTGCTATCTGATTCCTCACTAGACTAACTGGCGTAATAAATGCCAGTGACAATATTGCAGTGCATGCAATCACTCTTCATGCCATCCTACAGAGATTGAAAGACTGTGCACTAACACTCAACCACTGAAAAATATGATTTCTTAAAGTCTTGATTAAGTATGCTTGGGCAACAATTCTTAGCTGAAGGTGTTGTTCTTGTGCCATGGCATCATCACTGTCTCCAAGTCATTTGACCAGGAAGGCCAGGGCCTCAACACTTCCGCCATCTGACATCCTCTATTTAAATATATTTATTTAATTTGCCCATATATTTTTTTATTAATGCACATGCTGCACATTTTATCAATGCACTGGTGATGCCCATTTTCCACAATACTGAGAACGCATCCACATCGGGGCAGCCAGGATCCTCTGCTTTTTCAGAAAAAACTAAAAACGCTGCTTTTTTAGCCTCTGATTTGTGTGCATTGTTCTTCCTGGAGCAAGCGCCGGGACACTCTCGAGTAGCCGTGCGCTGTATAAATTAAATATAACATAACATAACATATTGATTTCTATAATGTACATTTGCTTAGTACCAGGGGCCACCTATGATCTCTGTAAACAATGTCTAAAGGAACCTAACCTAACACACATTCATGCACACAGGCACAAGCAAGACAAGCTCATACACACATGTAGAGAAACAGAGACACCGGAGTGAGCGTCTGTAACACATACAAAGCATTCACACACACACAATCACACACAAAGGCTCCCACCTCATGATGGCTAAAAAGAGGGTGAGAGGCTAACTGGGGAGATGAGTAAGTAAGCAATCACCAAATGAACCATCTCCAAGCACTAGCAGGAACTGCAGACTGGTACCAATATTCAGTGCCTTGTCAGGAGGCCACTGCAGCTTGCACCACCCATTGCCCATGCAGCGCTGCCAATGACAGTACCAACACAGCATCTAACCATCACACTCCTTCCAGTGAGACAATTCAGACTGTTCCAGGCCCCTAAATCTATAGGAATGGTTTGAGCAGCAGGTATTACTCATTGTTACTGTATGTAGAATTACTAAACAACTGTTGTTGGGCTCATTCCAAAATCCATGTGGTGGACTGTCATAAGTGCCGGTACTGAGCACCTGAAACCACCACCTCAAATTAAGCACTGAACAGAACATAGGAAACCCGAGTTGAGCACTTACCTTGAGAGAACTGTAGAGGATTCCATGTAAGAATACGTTGGCACAACATGGAAAGAGGAAGAACAAGCTTCCTTCACTGACAGATGGTGGCAGTGTGGTCTCTTGTCAAACACACGCTAAAACAATATATTTAGCTTGGGAAGCAGCAGCACAAGCCTAGTTCACATTCAGAGACTAGATGGAGTATGGCAGCAGCAGTGCAAGCTTCCTTACACCAAAATAGATAGCTACAAGCAGCAGTGCAGGTTTTTTTAACAGCCACTGAACAAACAAAGCTCAAGAAACAGCAGCATACAAGCTTCACTGACACACTCACCAGTAGTAATGAAAGCAACCCCTCATACAAAGCGGATTACGGTATACCATAGGTAGAAATGTTGGCTCCTTCACTCACAGACATAAAAAATGAACATCAGTGCACATTTCAATCAGGCAAAGAACATGTACAGCATGTGAAAAAGCAGTGCATGCTTCACTAATACAAAACAAACAAAGCACGTGATGAGCCGGGTGATTTTCAAGAAGACAAAACAAACTGAGAAATAAGGAGCAAGGCTAGCTTCAAGAAGACAAAACAAACAGAACAAGCATTATCATAGCCAATAGGTCTCGCCTTTGGGGCCTTATAAGTATTTAGTTATGCAGCACAATATCCTTCGTGCAACAACATCAACTGTTGCATGGCTAAACACTTATAAGGTCCTAAAAGCGAGACCTATTGGCTATGCCAATGCTTTTTTTTCTGACATGGATGTTTTATCTTAGTGGAATGCTCACCCGAACTTTTCTCCTGATTTACTTATGTAGCATATCCTTGTCTTATACCTCTCATTTCCTATGCACCTCCAAGGTATTGACGCCAGGCCACGTTTGCTTCACAGTTATGTCACTGTTATAGTCACTGATTTATGCAATGTAACTTGTAATTGCCGAAATGCGAAAAAAACGAGTTTGGAGAAAAAAAATGTGGGCTTTTTTAGATCATTTTTTCTGCCACTTCTTTTTTTAGATTGAGGGCCAAACAGCTTCTCAAACAGAATTTTGCAACAAGCATTGGCATAGCCAATAGGTCTCGCTTTTGGGACCTTCCAAGTATTTAGTTATGCAGCACAATATCCTTGGTGCAACCACATCAACTGTTGCGTGGCTAAACACATGCTTGGTGTGGTTCTGTGTGTGGTTGTGTGTGTGGTTGTGTGTGGTGGTGTGTGTGTGTGTGTGGTTGTGTGTGTGTCATGTGTGTGGTGTGTGTGTGTGTGGTTGTGTGGTTGTGTGTGTGTGTGGTTGTGTGGATGTGGTTGTGGGTGTGGGTGTGGTTGGGGTGCGGGTGTGGTTGTGGGGGGGGTGTGGATGTGTGGTTGTGTGTGGTTGTGTGTGGTTGTGTGTGGTTGTGTGTGTGTGGTTATGTGTGTGTGTGGTTGTGTGTGTGGTTGTGTGTGTGTGGTTGTGTGTGTGGTTGTGTGTGGTTGTGTGTGTATGTGTGTGTGGTTGTGTGTGTGTGTGGTTGTGTGTGTGGTTGTATGTGTGGTTGTATGTGTGGTTGTGTGTGTGGTTGTGTGTGGTTGTGGTTGTGTGTGTGGTTGTGTGTGTGTGTGGTTGTGTGTGTGGTTGTGTGTGGTTGTGTGTGTGGTTGTGTGTGTGTGTGTGTGGTTGTGTGTGTGGTTGTATGTGTGGTTGTGTGTGTGGTTATGGTTGTGTGTGTGGTTGTGTGTGTGGTTGTGTGTGGTTGAGTGTGTGGTTGTGTGTGGTTGTGTGTGTGTGTGGGTGTGTGTTTGTGTGGTTGTGGTTGTGTATGTGGTTGTGTGTGGTTGTGGGTGGGTGTGGGTGTGGTTGTGGGTGTGTGTGTGGATGTGTGGTTGGGTGTGGTTGTGTGTGGTTGGGTGTGTGGTTGTGTGTGTGTTGTGGTTGTGTGTGTGGTTGTGTGTGTGTGGGTGGTTGTGTGTGTGTGTGGTTGTGTGTGTGGTTGTGTGTGTTTGTGTGTGTGGTTGTGTGTGTGGGTGGTTGTATGTGTGGTTGTATGTGGTTATGTGTATAGTTGTGTGTGGTTGTGTGTGTGGTTGTGTGTATGTGGTTGTGTGTATGTGGTTGTGTGTATGTGGTTGTGTGTGTTAGTGGTTGTGTGTGGTTGTGGTTGTGTGTGTGTGGTTGTGAGTGGGGTTGTGTGTGTGGTTGTGTGTGTGTGGTTGTGTGTGTAGTTCTGTGTGTGGTTGTGTGTGTGGTTGTGTGTGTGGTTGTGGTTGTGTGTGGTTGTGTGTGTGTGTGTGGTTGTGTGTATGGTTGTGGTTGTGTGTGTGTGGTTGTGTGTGTGGTTGTGTATGTGCTTGTGGTCGTGTGTGTGGTTGTGTGTGTGGTTGTGTTTGTGGTTGTGTGTAGGTGCGGTTGTGGGTGCGGATGAGGTTGTGTGTGTGTGTGTGTGTGTGGTTGTGTGTGTGGTTGTGTGTGTGTGTGTGGTTGTGTGTGGTTGTATGTATGATTGTGTGTCAGTGGTTGTGTGTGTGTGGTTGTGTGTGTGTGTGTGATTGTGTGTGTGGTTGTGTGTTTGGTTGTGTGGGTGTGTGGTTGTGTGTGTGGTTGTGTGTGTGGTTGTATGTTTGGTTGTGTGTGTTGTTGTGGTTGTGTGTGTGGTTGTGTGTGTGGTTGTGTGTGTGGTTGTCGTTGTGTGTGTGGGTATGTGTATATGGTTGTGGTTGTGTGTGTTTGGTTGTGTGTGTGTGTGTGGTTGTGGTTTTGTGTGTGGTTGTGTGGGTGTGGTTGTGTGGTTGTGGGTGTGGTTGTGTGTGTGGTTGTGTGGTTGTGTGTGTGTGTGGTTGTGTGTGTGGTTTTGTGTGTGGTTGTGTGTGGGTGTGTGTGTGTGGTTGTGTGTGGTTGTGTGTGTGGTTGTGTGTGGTTGTGTGTGTGGTTGTGGTTGTGTGTGTGTGGTTGTGGTTGTGTGGGTGGTTGTGTGTGTGGTTGTGTGTGTAGTTGTGTGTGTGGTTGTGGTTGTGTGTGTGGTTGTGTGTGTGGTTGTGTGTGTGTGGTTGTGTGTGTGGTTGTGTGTGGTGGTTGTGTATGTGGTTGTGTGTGTTTTGTGTGTGGTTGTGGTTGTGTGGTTGTGGTTGTGTGTGTGTGGTTGTGTGTGGTTGTGTGTGTGTGGTTGTGGTTGTGTGTGTGTGGTTGTGGGTGTGGTTGTGGTTGTTTGTGTGTGTGTGGGTGTGGTTGTGTGTGGGTGTGGTTGTGTGTGTGGTTGTGTGTGTGTGTGGTTGTGTGTGTGGCTGTGTGTGGTTGTGTGTGTATGTGTGTGTGGTTGTGTGTGTGTGTGGTTGTGTGTGTGTGGTTGTGTGTGTGGTTATATGTGTGGTTATGTGCGTGGTTGTGTGTGGTTGTGGTTATGTGCATGGTTGTGTGTGTGTGTGGTTGTGTGTGTGGTTGTGTGTGGTTGTGTGTGTGGTTGTGTGTGTGTGTGGTTGTGTGTGTGGTTGTATGTGTGGTTGTGTTTGTGGTTGTGGTTGTCTGTGTGGTTGTGTGTGTGGTTGTGTGTGGTTGAGTGTGTGGTTGTGGTTGTGTGTGGTTGTGTGTGGTTGTGTGTGTGTGTGGGTGTTTGTGTGGTTGTGGTTGTGTGTGTGGTTGTGGTTGTGTGTGGTTGTGGTTGTGGATGGGTGTGGTTGTGGGTGTGTGTGTGGATGTGTGGTTGTGTGTGGTTGTGTGTGGTTGTGTGTGTGGTTGTGTGTGTGTTGTGGTTGTGTGTGTGGTTGTGTGTGTGTGTGGTTCTGTGTGTGGGTGGTTGTGTGTGTGGTTGTGTGTGTTTGTGTGTGTGGTTGTGTGTGTGTGTGGTTGTGTGTGTGGTTGTATGTGTGGTTGTATGTGGTTATGTGTGTGGTTGAGTGTAGTTGTGTGTCGTTGTGTGTGTGGTTGTGTGTGGTTGTGTGTATGTGGTTGTGTGTATGTGGTTGTTTCTGTTAGTGATTGTGTGTGGTTGTGGTTGAGTGTGTGTGTTTGTGAGTGTGGTTGTGTGTGTGGTTGTGTGTGTGTGGTTGTGTGTGTAGTTCTGTGTGTGTGTGGTTGTGTGTGTGGTTGTGTGTGTGTGGTTGTGTGTATGGTTGTGGTTGTGTGTGTGGTTGCGTGTGTGGTTGTGTATGTGGTTGTGGTCGTGTGTGTGGTTGTGTGTGTGGTTGTGGTTGTGTTTGTGGTTGTGTGTAGGTGCGGTTGTGGGTGTGGATAAGGTTGTGGGTGTGTGTGTGGATGTGTGGTTGGGTGTGGTTGGGTGTGGTTGTGTGTGTGGTTTTGTGTGTGGGTTTGTGTGTGTGGTTGTGTGTGTGTGTGTGTGTGGTTGTGTGTGTGGTTGTGTGTGGTTGTGTGTGTGGTTGTGTGTGTGGTTGTGTATGTTTGTGGTTGTGTGTGGTTGTATGTATGGTTGCATGTCAGTGGTTGTGTGTGTGGTTGTGTGTGTGTGATTGTGTGTGTGGTTGTGTGTTTGGTTGTGTGTTTGTGTGGTTGTGTGTGTGGTTGTATGTTTGGTTGTGTGTGTTGTTGTGGTTGTGTGTGTGGTTGTGTGTGTGGTTGTCGTTGTGTGTGTGGTTGTGTGTGTGTGGTTGTGGTTGTGTGTGTTTGGTTGTGTGTGTGGTTGTGGTTTTGTGTGTGGTTGTGTGGTTGTGGGTGTGGTTGGGTGGTTGTGGGTGTGGTTGTGTGGTTGTGTGTGGTTGTGGGTGTGGTTGTGGATGTGGTTGTGTGTTTGTGTGTGTGTGGTTGTGTGTGTGGTTTTGTGTGTGGTTGTGTGTGGTTGTGTGTGTGTGGTTGTGGTTGTGTGTGTGGTTGTGTGTGGTTGTGTGTGTGGTTGTGGTTGTGTGTGTGTGGTTGTGGTTTTGTGTGTGTGGTTGTGTGTGTGGTTGTGTGTGTGGTTGTGGTTGTGTGTGTGGTTGTGTGTGTGGTTGTGTGTGTGTGGTTGTGTGTGTGTGGTTGTGTGTGTGGTTGTGTGTGTGTGGTTGTGTATGTGGTTGTGTGTGTTTTGTGTGTGGTTGTGGTTGTGTGGTTTTGGTTGTGTGTGTGTGGTTGTGTGTGTGTGGTTGTGTGTGTGGTTGTGGTTGTTTGTGTGGTTGTGGTTGTGTGTGGTTGTGTGTTAGGTTGTGTGTGGTTGTGTGTGGTTGTGTGTGGTTGTCTGTGTGTGTGTGTGTGTGGTTGTGTGTGCTTGTGGTTGTGTGTGTGCTTGTGTGTGTGGTTGTGTGGTTGGGGTGTGGTTGTGTGTGTGTGTGGTTGTGTGTGTGTGGTTGTGTGTGTGGGTGTGGTTGTGTGGTTGTGCGTGTGGTTGTGTGTGTGGCTGTGTGTGTTGTTGTGGTTGTGTGTGTGTGTGGTTGTGTGTGGGGTTGTGTGTTTGGTTGTGTGTGGTTGTGTGTGTGGTTGTGTGTGTGGTTGTGTGGTTGTTTGTGTTTGTAGGTGTGGTTGTGTGTGGCTGTGTGTGTGTGTGGTTGTCTGTGTGTGTTTGTATGTGTGGTTGTGTGTGGTTGTGTGTGTGTGTGTGTGTGGTTGTGGTTGTGGTTGTGTGTGTGGTTGTGGGTGTGGTTGTGTGTGACAGTAATACTAAAAGCAAATCAAAATAAAGGAACACAAACATCGAGTTTGTGGAAAGAGAAAGCACATTGTAACTCAAATGGGCGAAGCAAAGCATTAACACAAGAACATGTTCTTTGATGTTTGATGTTCTTTGAACGAGAGAGAACATCAAAGGGGCACAGCGAAAGTGATTGTGGGCAAAAATGAAAGTGATCGCGGGTGCTTAATGAGCATGATGAGGTTTGCCATATGGTGCCTCTGCACCTAAGCGCGTGCCCCCGCACAGGCACTGTAGCTCTAGGCGGCCATGGTAGCATTTTTTGAGCCCTCACTAAAAGTCTCGCCAGAACAGCGCATGTGCTGGGTCAGGCGAGACCAAAAAATGAGAATCAGGGCTTGCTTCAAGAGGACAAAACAGCAGAGACATGAGGAGAAGGGCTAGCTTCAAGAAGACAAAATAAGTAGAGGAATGAGGAGCAGGGCTAGTTTCAAAAAGACAATACAAACGGAGCAATGAGGAGCAGGGTTAGCTTCAAGGAAACAAAACAAGCAGAGAAAGGATGAAGGGCTAGCTTCAAGAGGACAAAAAAAGAGAAATGGAGAACAGGGCTGCTTCACTAACACAAAACAAACTGAGAAATGAGGAGCTGGGCTAGCTTCAAGAACAGAAAACAAGCAGAGAAACGAGGAGCATATCTAGCTTCAAGAAGACATAACAAGCAGAGAAATGAGGAGAAGGGCTAGCTTCAAGAGGACAAAACTAACAGAGAAATGAGGAGCAGGGCCATTTTCAAGAAAACAAACAGAAAAATTAGAAGCAGGGCTGGCTTCAAGAAGACTGACCAAACCAAGAAATGAGGATTAGGGCTAGCTTCACCAACACAAAATAAACAGAGAAATGAGGGGCAGGAAAGCCTTAAGTGAATAAAACAAGCATAGACGGGCTAACCTCCAGAGGACAAAACAAACAGAGAAATGTGGAGTGGGGCTAGCTTCAAGAAAACAAAACAAATAGATAAATGAGGAACTGGGGTAACTTCAAGTGGACAAAACAAACAAATAAATGAGGAGCAGGGCTAGCTTCAAGAAGACAAAACAAATCAGAAAAATTAGGAGAAGGGCTAGCTTCAAAAAGACAAAGTAAGCAGAGAAACGGTGAGAACGGACAGCTTCAAGAGGACAAAACAAGCAGAGAAATGAGGAGAAGGGCTAGCTTCAAGAAGACAAAACAAGCAGAGAATTGAAAAACAGGGCTAGCTTCAATAACACAAAACAAACAGAGAAATGACGAGCAGGGCTAGCTTCAAGAACATAAAACAAGCAGAGAAATGAGGAGCAGGGATAGCTTTCATAACACATAAAAAGCAGAGAAATGAGAAGTAGGGCTAGCTTCAAGAAGAAAAAACAGACAGAGAAATGAAAAGCATCGCTAGCTTGAAGAAGACAAAACAAACAGAGAAATTAGGATCAGTGCTTGCTTCAAAAAGACAAAATAAGCAGAGTAATGAGGAGAAGGGCTATATTCCGGAAGACAAAACAAACAGGGAAATAAGGAGAAGGGCTAGCTTCAAGAAGACCGAACAAGCAGGGAAATGAGGAGCATGGCTAGCTTCCGGAAGACAAAACAATCAGAGGAGTGAGGAGTACCTCTAGCTTCAAAAGGACAAAACAAGCAGAGGACAAAACAAACATTGGAATAGGGACAGGGCTATCTTCAAGAATACAAAACAAACAGAGAAACAAGGAACAGGGCTAGCTTCAAGAAGAAAAACGATCAGAAAAATGAGGAGCAGGGCTACCTTCAAGAAGATAAAGCAAACAGAGAAATGAAGAACAAAACAAATAGAGAAATGAGGAGCAGGGCTAGATTCAAGAAGGCAAAACAAACAGAGAAATGAGGAGCAGGGCTAACTTCACTAATACAAACACAACCGTGCAAATGAGGAGCAGCGCTAGCATCAAGAAGACAAAACAAACAGAGAAATGACGAGAAGGGCTAATTTCAAGAGGACAACACAAACAGAGAAATGAGGAGCAGGGCTAGCTTTAAGAAGACAAAGCCAACTGAGAAATGAGGAGTAGGGTTAGCTTCAAGAAGACAAAAAAACTGAGAATTGAGGAGCAGGGCTAGCTTCACTAATACAAAACAGAACAATGATGAGCTGGGCTACCTTTAAGAAGACAAAACAAACCGAGAAATGAGGAGCAGTTAAGCCTTAAGAGAATAAAACAAGCAAAGAAATGAGGAGACGGGCTAATATCAAGAGGAAAACCAAACAGAGAAATGCGGAGTGGGGCTAGCTTCAAGAAAACTAAACAAGTAGAGAAATGAGCAACAGGGCTAACTTCAAGTGGACAAAACAAACAGGGAAATGAGGAGCATGGCTAGCTTCAAGAAGACAAAACAAACAGGGAAATAAGGAGCATGGCTAGCTTCTGGAAGAAAATCAGAGAAACGAGGAACAGGGCTAGCTTCAAGAAGAACAAACGATCAGAGAAATGAGGAGCAGGGCTAGCTTCAAGAAGATAAAGCAAACAGAGAAATGAGGAACAAAACAAATAGAGAAATGAGAAGCAGGGCTAGATTCAAGAAGACAAAACAAACAGAGAAATGAGAAGCAGGACTAACTTAAAGAGGAAAAAACAAACAGAGAAATGAGGAGCAGGGCTAGCTTTAAGAAGTCAAAGCCAACTGAGAAATGAGGAGCAGGGTTAGCGTCAAGAAGACAAAAAAACTGAGAATTGAGGAGCAGATCTAGCTTCATTAATACAAAACAGAGAAATGATGAGTTGGGCTAGCTTCAAGAAGACAAAACAAACAGAGAAATGAGGAGCAGAGCTAACTTCCAGAAGACAAAACAAACAGAGAAATGAGGAGCAGGGCTATCTTCAAGAAGACAAAACAAACAGAGAAATGAGAAGCAGGTCTAGCTTCCAGAACACAAAACAATCAGAGGAATGAGTAGAATGGCTAGCTTCAAGAGGACAAAACAAACAGTGAAATGGGGAGCAGGGCTATCTTCAAGAATACAAAACAAACAGAGAAATTAGGAACATGGCTAGCTTCAAGAAGAAAAAACAAACGGAGAAATGAGGAGCAGGGATAGCTTCAAGAAGACAAAACAAGCAGAGAAAGGATGAGAATGGCTAGCTTCAAGATTACAAAACAAGCAGAGAAATGAGGAGAAGGGTTAGCTTCAAGAAGACAAAACAAGCAGAGAATTGCAGACCAGGGAAAGCTTCAATAACACAAAACAAACAGAGAAATGAGGAGCAGAGCTAGCTTCCATAAGACATAACGAGCAGAGAAATGAGAAGAAGGGCTAGCTTCAAGAGGAAAAAACAAAAAGAGAAATGAAAAACAGGGCTACCTCCAAGAAGACAAAAAAGACAGAGAAATGAGAAGCATCGCTAGCTTCAAGAAGACAAAACAAACAGAGAAATGAGGATCAGGGCTAGCTTCAAGAAGACTAAATATGCAGAGGAATGAGGAGAAGGGCTATATTCCGGAAGACAAAACGAACAGAGAAACGAGGAACAGGGCTAGCTTCAAGAAGAAAAAACGATCAGAGAAAAGAGGAGCAAGGCTAGCTTCAAGAAGATAAAACAAACAGAGAAACAAGGAACATAACAAATAGAGAAATGAGGAGCAGGGCTAGATTCAAGAAGACAAAACAAATGGAGAAATGAGGAGCAGGGCTAGCTTCAAGAACACAAAACAAGCAGAGAAAGGATGAGAACAGCGAGCTTCAAGAGGACAAAACAAGCAGAGAAATGAGAAGAAGTGCTAGCTTCAAGAAGACAAAACAAGCAGAGAATTGAAGAACAGGGCTAGCTTCAATAACACAAAACAAACAGAAATGAGGAGCAGGGCTAGCTTCATGAATACAAAACAAACAGAGAAATGAGAAGCAGGACTAACTTCTAGATCAAGAAAATAAAACAAACAGAGAAATGAGAAGAGCAGTGCTAGCTTCATGATCAAGAAAATAAAACAAACTGGGAAATTAGGAGCAGTGTTAGCTTCAAGACGACAAGACAAGCAGGGAAATGAGGAGAAGGGCTATCTGCTAGAAGGCAAAAAAACTGAGAATTGAGGAGCAGGGCTAGCTTCACTAATACAAAACAGAGAAATGATGAGCTGGGCTACCTTTAAGAAGACAAAACAAACCGAGAAATGAGGAGCAGTTAAGCCTTAAGAGAATAAAACAAGCAAAGAAATGAGGAGACGGGCTAATATCAAGAGGAAAACCAAACAGAGAAATGCGGAGTGGGGCTAGCTTCAAGAAAACTAAACAAGTAGAGAAATGAGCAACAGGGCTAACTTCAAGTGGACAAAACAAACAGGGAAATGAGGAGCATGGCTAGCTTCAAGAAGACAAAACAAACAGGGAAATAAGGAGCATGGCTAGCTTCTGGAAGAAAATCAGAGAAACGAGGAACAGGGCTAGCTTCAAGAAGAACAAACGATCAGAGAAATGAGGAGCAGGGCTAGCTTCAAGAAGATAAAGCAAACAGAGAAATGAGGAACAAAACAAATAGAGAAATGAGGAGCAGGGCTAGATTCAAGAAGACAAAACAAACAGAGAAATGAGAAGCAGGGTTAGCGTCAAGAAGACAAAAAAACTGAGAATTGAGGAGCAGATCTAGCTTCATTAATACAAAACAGAGAAATGATGAGTTGGGCTAGCTTCAAGAAGACAAAACAAACAGAGAAATGAGGAGCAGAGCTAACTTCCAGAAGACAAAACAAACAGAGAAATGAGGAGTAGGGCTATCTTCAAGAAGACAAAACAAACAGAGAAATGAGAAGCAGGTCTAGCTTCCAGAACACAAAACAATCAGAGGAATGAGTAGAATGGCTAGCTTCAAGAGGACAAAACAAACAGTGAAACGGGGAGCAGGGCTATCTTCAAGAATACAAAACAAACAGAGAAATGAGGAACATGGCTAACTTAAAGAGGAAAAAACAAACAGAGAAATGAGGAGCAGGGCTAGCTTTAAGAAGTCAAAGCCAACTGAGAAATGAGGAGCAGGGTTAGCGTCAAGAAGACAAAAAAACTGAGAATTGAGGAGCAGATCTAGCTTCATTAATACAAAACAGAGAAATGATGAGTTGGGCTAGCTTCAAGAAGACAAAACAAACAGAGAAATGAGGAGCAGAGCTAACTTCCAGAAGACAAAACAAACAGAGAAATGAGGAGTAGGGCTATCTTCAAGAAGACAAAACAAACAGAGAAATGAGAAGCAGGTCTAGCTTCCAGAACACAAAACAATCAGAGGAATGAGTAGAATGGCTAGCTTCAAGAGGACAAAACAAACAGTGAAATGGGGAGCAGGGCTATCTTCAAGAATACAAAACAAACAGAGAAATGAGGAACATGGCTAGCTTCAAGAAGAAAAAACAAACGGAGAAATGAGGAGCAGGGATAGCTTCAAGAAGACAAAACAAGCAGAGAAAGGATGAGAATGGCTAGCTTCAAGATTACAAAACAAGCAGAGAAATGAGGAGAAGGGTTAGCTTCAAGAAGACAAAACAAGCAGAGAATTGAAGACCAGGGAAAGCTTCAATAACACAAAACAAACAGAGAAATGAGGAGCAGAGCTAGCTTCCATAAGACATAACAAGCAGAGAAATGAGAAGAAGGGCTAGCTTCAAGAGGAAAAAACAAAAAGAGAAATGAAAAACAGGGCTACCTCCAAGAAGACAAAAAAGACAGAGAAATGAGAAGCATCGCTAGCTTCAAGAAGACAAAACAAACAGAGAAATGAGAAGAAGTGCTAGCTTCAAGAAGACAAAACAAGCAGAGAATTGAAGAACAGGGCTAGCTTCAATAACACAAAACAAACAGAAATGAGGAGCAGGGCTAGCTTCATGAAGACAAAACAAACAGAGAAATGAGAAGCAGGACTAACTTCTAGATCAAGAAAATAGAACAAACAGAGAAAGGAGAAGAGCAGTGCTAGCTTCAAGATCAAGAAAATAAAACAAACTGGGAAATTAGGAGCAATGTTAGCTTCAAGACGACAAGACAAGCAGGGAAATGAGGAGAAGGGCAATCTTCTAGAAGGCAAAACCAATAGGGAATTGAGGAGAAGGGCTAGCTTCAAGAAGACAAAACACATAGGGAAATGAGGAGCAGGGCTAGCGTCAAGAGGACAAAATAATCAGAGGAATGAGGAGAAGGGCTAACTTTAAGAGGACAAAATAAGCAGAGGACAAAACAAACAGAGAAATGGGGAGGAGGGTTTACTTCAAGAATATAAAACAAACAGAGAAACAAGGAGCAGAGCTAGCTTCAAGAAGGAAAAACAAGCAGAGAAATGAGGAGCAGGGCTAGCTTCAAGGGGAAAAAACAAATAGTGAAATGAGAAGCATGGCTAGTTTCAAGAAGTTAAAGCAAACAGAGAAATGAGGAGCAGGACTAGCTTCCAGAAGACAAAACAATCAGAAGAATGAGTGAAGCGCTATCTTCAAGAGGACCAAACAAGCAGAGGAGAAAACAAACAGAGAATTTGGGAGCATGGCTATCTTCAAGAATACAACACAAACAGAGAAACGAGGAACAGGGTAAGTTTCAAGAAGAAAAAACAAACCGAGAAATGAGGAGCAGGGCTAGCTTCAAGAAGATAAAGCAAACAGAGAAATGAGGAACAAAACAAACAGAGATATGAGGAGCAGGGCTAGATTCAAGAGGACAAAACAAACAGAGAAATGAGGAACAGGGCTAGTTTCAAGAAGACAAAACAAGCAGAGAAAGGAGGAGCAGGGCTACCTTCAAGAGGACAGAACAAACAGAGAAATAAGGAGCAGGGCTAGCTTTAAGAAGACATGACGAGCAGGGAAATGAGGAGGAGGGCTAGCTTCAAGAGGACAAAACCAATATAGAAATGAGATGCAGGACCAGCTTCAAGAAGACCAAACAAACAGAGAATTGAGAAGCAGGGCTAGCTTCAAGATCAAGAAAATAAAACAAACAGAGAAATGAGAAGCAGGGCTAGCTTCAAGATCAAGAAAATAAAACAAACAGAGAAATGAGGAGCAGGGCTAGCTTCTAGAAAACAAAACCAATAGTGAAAAGAGGAGAAGGGCTAGCTTCAGGAAGACAAAACAAACAGGGAAATGAGGAGCAGGGTTAGCTTCAAGAGGACAAAACAAACAGAGATATGGGGAGGAGAGCTATCTTCAAGAAGAAAAAAGAAACAGAGAAACAAGGAGCAGGGCTAGCTTTAAGAATACAAAAACAACTGTGAAATGAGGAGCAGGGTTAGCTTCAAGAAGACAAAACAAACAGAGAAATGAGGAACAGAGCTAGTTTCAAGAAGACAAAACAAGCAGAGAAAGGAGGAGCAGGGCTACCTTCAAGAGGACAGAACAAACAGAGAAATAAGGAGCATAGCTAGCTTTAAGAAGACATGACGAGCAGGGAAATGAGGAGGAGGGCTAGCTTCAAGAGGACAAAACCAATATAGAAATGAGATGCAGGGCCAGCTTCAAGAAGACCAAACAAACAGAGAATTGAGAAGCAGGGCTAGCTTCAAGATCAAGAAAATAAAACAAACAGAGAAATGAGAAGCAGGGCTAGCTTCAAGATCAAGAAAATAAAACAAACAGAGAAATGAGAAGCAGGGCTAGCTTCAAGAAGACAAAAACAATAGTGAAAAGAGGAGAAGGGCTAACTTCAGGAAGACAAAACAAACAGGGAAATGAGGAGCAGGGTTAGCTTCAAGAGGACAAAACAAACAGAGATATGGGGAGGAGCGCTATCTTCAAGAAGAAATAAGAAACAGAGAAACAAGGAGCAGGGCTAGCTTCAAGAAGAAAAACAAACAGAGAAATGAGGAACAGGGCTATCTTCAAGAAGATAAAACAAACAGAGAAATGACGAACAAATAGAGAAATGAGGAGCAGGGCTAGATTCAAGGAGACAAAGCAAACAGAGAAATGAGGAGAAATGAGGAGCAGGGCTAGCTTCACTAATACAAACCAAACAGTGCAAAAGAGGAGCAGGGCTAAGTTCAAGAGGACAAAACAAACATAGCGCAATTCATTTGGTAAAATATAAAGAGTGAAAAATAGGTATCAACAACACCGAGGTATTTCAAAAATTGGAACAAAATATAGAGTTTAGAAGCAGTAGTTATTTCCCATCTCCGAAATTGTGGGTACCCATACTAGCATGTGGATTAAAGGACATTTTTCAAAGTGATTTCTTTTTTACACATTGTCTTACATTTGGAAGGCAGAAATGCATAGAAGGTCGATAGTTAATAACAGTTGCTCTACAATTCTGTGTTCCCCTAAGTCTTCCAATAAAATTAGTACCTCACTTGTGTGGTAGGCCTAGTGCACGCAACATGAAACGGGCCAAAACGCAACGTGGACACACCACATTTTTACAGTGAAAACTGACACCTTTTTTTGCAAAGTGCCTAGCTGTGGATTTTGAACCCTAGCTCTGCTGGCACCTAGGGAAACCTAGCACACCTATACATTTTTAAAAACTAGAACCCAGGGGAATCTAGGATGGGGTGACTTGTGAGGGTCTCATCAGGTTCTGTTACCCAGAATCCCTTGCAAACCTCTAACTTTGTCAAAATAAAAAAGAAGATTCCTCATATTTCTGTGACGGAAAGTTCTGGAATCTGCGTGGATCCACAAAATTCCACCCACCTCACATTTTCCAAGGTCTCCCAATAAAAGTGGTACCTCCCTTGTGTTTGTAGGCCCAGTGTCCGTGACAGGAAAAGGGGCCAAAACGTAAAGTGTATACACCACATATTTACACTGAAAACTGACCCTTTTTCTGCAAAGTACATAGCTGTGGATTTTGATCCCTAGTTCAGTCGACACCTAGGGAAACCTAGAAAACCTATACATTTTTTTTTTAAACTAGATACCCAGCGGACTCCAGGATGGGGTGATTTGTGTGGCTCTCACAAGGTTCTGTTACCCAGAATCCCTTGCAAACCTCAAACTTTCTAAATAAAAACACATTATCCTCACATTTCTGTGATGGAAAGTTCTGGAATCTGCATGGATCCACAAACTTCGACACACCCCGCATTCCCCAAAGTTTCTTGATAAAAATGATACCTCACTTGTGTGTGTAGGCCTAGTGCCCATGACAGGAAACAGCCCACAACACAACGTGGACACATCACAATTTTCCAGTGAAAACTGACCTTTTTTTTGCAAATTATCTAGCTGTGGATTTTGAACCCTAGCTCAGCCGGCAGCCAAGGAAACCTAGCAAACCTACACACTTTTGAAAAGTAGACACCCAGGGGAATCCAGGATGGGGTGACTTGTGTGGCTCTCACCAGGTTCTAATACCCAGAAGTGAGATATCATTTTACTCAGGAGACAAAGGGGAACGCTGGGTGGTAGGACTTTTGTGCTGGCACAGTGATCCCACACAAAAATGTGTGGAAAAAGTGTTTTTTTCAGCTAAATTTGAGGACAAAATAAGCAGAGGACAAAACAAACAGAGAAATGGGGAGGAGGGCTTTCTTCAAGAATATAAAACAAACAGAGAAATGAGGAACATGGCTAGCTTCAAGAAGAAAAAACAAACAGAGAAGTGCGGATCAGGGATAGCTTCAAAAAGACAAAACAAGCAGAGAAAGGATGAGAATGGCTAGCTTCAAGATTACAAAACAAGCAGAGAAATGAGGAGAAGGGTTAGCTTCAAGAAGACAAAACAAGCAGAGAATTGAAGAACAGGGCTAGCTTCAATAACACAAAACAAACAGAGAAATGAGGAGCAGGGCTAGCTTTAAGAGCAGAAACCCTGTAGAGAAATGAGGAGCATATCTAGCTTCAAGAACCCATAAGAAGCTGAGAAATGAGGAGAAGTGCTAGCTTCAAAAGGACAAAACAAGCAGAGAAATGAAGAGCAGGGCCAGCTTCAAGAAGACAAAACAAACAGAAAAATGAGAAGCAGGGCTGGCTTCAAGAAGACAGACCAAACCGAGAAATAAGGATCAGGGCTAGCTTCACCACCACAAAATAAACAGAGAAATGAGGAGCAGGGAAGCCTTAAGAGAATAAAACAAGCAAAGTTATAAGGAGGCGGGTTAACATCAAGTAGACAAAACAAACAGAGAAATGCGGAGTGGGGCTAGATTCAAGAAAACACAACAAGTAGAGAAACGAGGAGCAGGGCTAACTTCAAGTGGACAAAACAGAGAAATGAGGAGCAGGAATAGCTTCAAAAAGACAAAACAAGCAGAGAAAGGATAAGAACGGCTAGCTTCAAGAGGACAAAACAAGCAGAGAAATGAGAAGAAATACTAGCTTCAAGAAGACAAAGCAAGCAGAGAATTGAAGAACAGGGAAAGCTTCAATAACACAAAACAAACAGAGAAATGAGGAGCAGAGCTAGCTTCCATAAGACATAACAAGCAGAGAAATGAGAAGAAGGGCTAGCTTCAAGAGGAAAAAACAAAAAAAGAAATGAAAAACAGGGCTACCTCCAAGAAGACAAAAAAGACAAGAGAAATGAGAAGCATCGCTAGCTTCAAGAAGACTAAACATGCAGAGGAATGAGGAGAAGGGCTATTTTCCGGAAGACAAAACGAACAGAGAAACGAGGAACAGGGCTATCTTCAAGAAGAAAAAACGATCAGAGAAAAGAGGAGCAGGGCTAGCTTCAAGAAGATAAAACAAACAGAGAAACAAGGAACATAACAAATAGAGAAATGAGGAGCAGGGCGAGATTCAAGAAGACAAAACAAATGGAGAAATGAGGAGCAGGGCTAGCTTCAAGAAGACAAAACAAGCAGAGAAAGGATGAGAACAGCTAGCTTCAAGAGGACAAAACAAGCAGAGAAATGAGAAGAAGTGCTAGCTTCAAGAAGACAAAACAAGCAGAGAATTGAAGAACAGGGCTAGCTTCAATAACACAAAACAAACAGAAATGAGGAGCAGGGCTAGCTTCATGAAGACAAAACAAACAGAGAAATGAGAAGCAGGACTAACTTCTAGATCAAGAAAATAGAACAAACAGAGAAAGGAGAAGAGCAGTGCTAGCTTCAAGATCAAGAAAATAAAACAAACTGGGAAATTAGGAGCAATGTTAGCTTCAAGACGACAAGACAAGCAGGGAAATGAGGAGAAGGGCAATCTTCTAGAAGGCAAAACCAATAGGGAATTGAGGAGAAGGGCTAGCTTCAAGAAGACAAAACACATAGGGAAATGAGGAGCAGGGCTAGCGTCAAGAGGACAAAATAATCAGAGGAATGAGGAGAAGGGCTAACTTTAAGAGGACAAAATAAGCAGAGGACAAAACAAACAGAGAAATGGGGAGGAGGGTTTACTTCAAGAATATAAAACAAACAGAGAAACAAGGAGCAGAGCTAGCTTCAAGAAGGAAAAACAAGCAGAGAAATGAGGAGCAGGGCTAGCTTCAAGGGGAAAAAACAAATAGTGAAATGAGAAGCATGGCTAGTTTCAAGAAGTTAAAGCAAACAGAGAAATGAGGAGCAGGACTAGCTTCCAGAAGACAAAACAATCAGAAGAATGAGTGAAGCGCTATCTTCAAGAGGACCAAACAAGCAGAGGAGAAAACAAACAGAGAATTTGGGAGCATGGCTATCTTCAAGAATACAACACAAACAGAGAAACGAGGAACAGGGTAAGTTTCAAGAAGAAAAAACAAACCGAGAAATGAGGAGCAGGGCTAGCTTCAAGAAGATAAAGCAAACAGAGAAATGAGGAACAAAACAAACAGAGATATGAGGAGCAGGGCTAGATTCAAGAGGACAAAACAAACAGAGAAATGAGGAACAGGGCTAGTTTCAAGAAGACAAAACAAGCAGAGAAAGGAGGAGCAGGGCTACCTTCAAGAGGACAGAACAAACAGAGAAATAAGGAGCAGGGCTAGCTTTAAGAAGACATGACGAGCAGGGAAATGAGGAGGAGGGCTAGCTTCAAGAGGACAAAACCAATATAGAAATGAGATGCAGGACCAGCTTCAAGAAGACCAAACAAACAGAGAATTGAGAAGCAGGGCTAGCTTCAAGATCAAGAAAATAAAACAAACAGAGAAATGAGAAGCAGGGCTAGCTTCAAGATCAAGAAAATAAAACAAACAGAGAAATGAGGAGCAGGGCTAGCTTCTAGAAAACAAAACCAATAGTGAAAAGAGGAGAAGGGCTAGCTTCAGGAAGACAAAACAAACAGGGAAATGAGGAGCAGGGTTAGCTTCAAGAGGACAAAACAAACAGAGATATGGGGAGGAGAGCTATCTTCAAGAAGAAAAAAGAAACAGAGAAACAAGGAGCAGGGCTAGCTTTAAGAATACAAAAACAACTGTGAAATGAGGAGCAGGGTTAGCTTCAAGAAGACAAAACAAACAGAGAAATGAGGAACAGAGCTAGTTTCAAGAAGACAAAACAAGCAGAGAAAGGAGGAGCAGGGCTACCTTCAAGAGGACAGAACAAACAGAGAAATAAGGAGCATAGCTAGCTTTAAGAAGACATGACGAGCAGGGAAATGAGGAGGAGGGCTAGCTTCAAGAGGACAAAACCAATATAGAAATGAGATGCAGGACCAGCTTCAAGAAGACCAAACAAACAGAGAATTGAGAAGCAGGGCTAGCTTCAAGATCAAGAAAATAAAACAAACAGAGAAATGAGAAGCAGGGCTAGCTTCAAGATCAAGAAAATAAAACAAACAGAAATGAGAAGCAGGGCTAGCTTCAAGAAGACAAAAACAATAGTGAAAAGAGGAGAAGGGCTAACTTCAGGAAGACAAAACAAACAGGGAAATGAGGAGCAGGGTTAGCTTCAAGAGGACAAAACAAACAGAGATATGGGGAGGAGCGCTATCTTCAAGAAGAAAAAAGAAACAGAGAAACAAGGAGCAGGGCTAGCTTCAAGAAGAAAAACAAACAGAGAAATGAGGAACAGGGCTATCTTCAAGAAGATAAAACAAACAGAGAAATGACGAACAAATAGAGAAATGAGGAGCAGGGCTAGATTCAAGGAGACAAAGCAAACAGAGAAATGAGGAGAAATGAGGAGCAGGGCTAGCTTCACTAATACAAACCAAACAGTGCAAAAGAGGAGCAGGGCTAAGTTCAAGAGGACAAAACAAACATAGCGCAATTCATTTGGTAAAATATAAAGAGTGAAAAATAGGTATCAACAACACCGAGGTATTTCAAAAATTGGAACAAAATATAGAGTTTAGAAGCAGTAGTTATTTCCCATCTCCGAAATTGTGGGTACCCATACTAGCATGTGGATTAAAGGACATTTTTCAAAGTGATTTCTTTTTTACACATTGTCTTACATTTGGAAGGCAGAAATGCATAGAAGGTCGATAGTTAATAACAGTTGCTCTACAATTCTGTGTTCCCCTAAGTCTTCCAATAAAATTAGTACCTCACTTGTGTGGTAGGCCTAGTGCACGCAACATGAAACGGGCCAAAACGCAACGTGGACACACCACATTTTTACAGTGAAAACTGACACCTTTTTTTGCAAAGTGCCTAGCTGTGGATTTTGAACCCTAGCTCTGCTGGCACCTAGGGAAACCTAGCACACCTATACATTTTTAAAAACTAGAACCCAGGGGAATCTAGGATGGGGTGACTTGTGAGGGTCTCATCAGGTTCTGTTACCCAGAATCCCTTGCAAACCTCTAACTTTGTCAAAATAAAAAAGAAGATTCCTCATATTTCTGTGACGGAAAGTTCTGGAATCTGCGTGGATCCACACAATTCCACCCACCTCACATTTTCCAAGGTCTCCCAATAAAAGTGGTACCTCCCTTGTGTTTGTAGGCCCAGTGTCCGTGACAGGAAAAGGGGCCAAAACGTAACGTGTATACACCACATATTTACACTGAAAACTGACCCTTTTTCTGCAAAGTACATAGCTGTGGATTTTGATCCCTAGTTCAGTCGACACCTAGGGAAACCTAGAAAACCTATACATTTTTTTTTTAAACTAGATACCCAGCGGACTCCAGGATGGGGTGATTTGTGTGGCTCTCACAAGGTTCTGTTACCCAGAATCCCTTGCAAACCTCAAACTTTCTAAATAAAAACACATTATCCTCACATTTCTGTGATGGAAAGTTCTGGAATCTGCATGGATCCACAAACTTCGACACACCCCGCATTCCCCAAAGTTTCTTGATAAAAATGATACCTCACTTGTGTGTGTAGGCCTAGTGCCCATGACAGGAAACAGCCCACAACACAACGTGGACACATCACAATTTTCCAGTGAAAACTGACCTTTTTTTTGCAAATTATCTAGCTGTGGATTTTGAACCCTAGCTCAGCCGGCAGCCAAGGAAACCTAGCAAACCTACACACTTTTGAAAAGTAGACACCCAGGGGAATCCAGGATGGGGTGACTTGTGTGGCTCTCACCAGGTTCTAATACCCAGAAGTGAGATATCATTTTACTCAGGAGACAAAGGGGAACGCTGGGTGGTAGGACTTTTGTGCTGGCACAGTGATCCCACACAAAAATGTGTGGAAAAAGTGTTTTTTCAGCTAAATTTGAGGTTTGCGGGGGATTCTGTGTAGGAATACGTTGGGGGATCCATGCAAGCATACCTCCCTGGACTCCCCTGGGTGTCTAGTTTTCAGAAATGTGTAGATTTGGTAGGTTTCCCTAGATATCAGCTGAGCTCGGGGCCAAAAACCCAGGTGCCCCCCTTGCAAAACCAGGTTGTTTTGTGATGGGTAGATTTAATGTCTCAACAATACATTTTGGGCCCTTGCTTGTCGCGGGTATTTGGCCCAACCACACAAGTGAGGTACCATTTTATTGGGAGACCTGGGGGAACACTGGGTGGTAGGAAATTTGTGTCAGCCCGGTGATCACACAACTTTCCCACACAGAAATTTGGGAAAAATGTGATTTGTTTCAGCTAAATTTGAGGTTTGCAGGGAATTCTGGGTAGGAAAATGTTGGGAGATCCACACAAGCCACACCTCCCTGGACTCCTTGGGTGTCTAGTTTTCAGAAATGTCTGGGTTTGGTAGGTTTCCCTAGATGACCGCTGAGCCCGGGACCAAAAACGCAGGTGACCCCCTTATAAAAACAGGTTGTTTTGTGATAGATAGGTGGGCACCTGTGTTTTTGGTCCCGGGTTTGCAGACACCTAGGGCAGTCGTGGCCAGCATTGCTCACAGGTGGGGGGAGGGGGGTCGTGCGGAGAGGGGTGGCACACAGGGAGGGGGGTGCACGGGGAGTTTTTTTAGATTTAATAATAAATTAAATTAAATTAAAACGTACCTTTCCGCCGGCTGGGTCCCGCGTCTTCTCGGCTCTTGCACCTGCTTTCCTGCCTCCAGCAAGAACAGGAAGCAGGCAGCCTCCCTCCCCTAAGCCAATCACTACGCTGCAATGGCAGCGCTGTGATTGGTGGGGACACAGCCCAGCAAGGGGCTTCAGGGGAGGCCATGTTCTCCAGTGTGGCTGCATTGCAGCCTGCATGGAGAAAGGGTACAGTGCGCATGACTAGTTTGGGCAGCCCCAGAGGGTCAATCCCTCAGGAGTGGACACACCACTCCTCCCCTGCTCGCTGAGCAGCCCCGCCCACCCGCCCGCCAGCTTGCCCGCCCGCAACTAAACATAAAATGATAATAACAGGCTGTTATTACCATTTTATGTTTCTGCTTCTTGCACTGTGAGAAACCAGTTTGGCAATGCTCCTCTGCCCTAGTTGATCTAGGGGAACGTAAAAAACCCAGACATTCTGCGTTACCCTATGATGTGGAATTGCCTATAATTACATGTTTACTCCTGCTCACATCATTAAAAGTAATTTGGGGAAACAAATCCTGCTGCGAGAACACATTTCTTTTCATGTTCTGCATCATTCAGAGCAATTTCTTAGCGCAAATCCGTTTTGCACACAAGGGTGCATTGTACGCTACAAAAATAGAGCTAAATTCCAGAAATAAATTGGGTGAAAGTCCTACCCAAGAGCGCATTTAGCGAGCCTCTGGTGCTCGCTATTCGTGTTCTGTTGCATTTAGAGCTATTTCTTAGTGGAATATTGAATTTCCGCGCCCATGTTGGACGAGGGAGGGCATTTTTGCGAAACACCATATTACTTTTCTCATGTGAATATGCAGAATTTTGCAGAATTTTCAGGTAATTCTGCATGATTACGGTGCACTGAATTATGCGGGTTATGCCCTTGCACAGTTAAATGGGAAATAGGGAATTCAGGTTTACAAAAAGATAGAGATTAAATGTTGCGTTGTTACATGGCAACCATGCATTCCAGACATCAATATTGATATTCAACGAAAGAACAGGCGCGATAATTTGATTAATGAGGTTTGAAAGGCAGTCTGCCTGCCTGAAGTGCTTGGGGAAACTATGAGAAGAAAAGGGTGAAATAAACAGAAGCACAAAGGCAAGGAAGACATAAAAATTAGCTGAGAATAGCTGAAAAACAAGTTGCGGTGGTAGCAGCAAGTTTGATGTTAATAATGGGAGGTGGGACAAACAAAGCCTTCCTGGATGGAACAGGTGAAGCACTGCCTTAACGTAGACAACTTTTTTGTTCTTGTGTCCTTTTCCAAGCATTTTGTGATCTAGTGTCTTACTGTGTCATGGTTTCCTGTCTACATTTACCCTGCCTGTCTGTCCTCTTGATTTAGTATCCAGTGGGTCAATAATACAACCATTTGTTGCACATTCTATAGAACCAACTCCTACCCCCATAGATATAAGCTACGAAGTGAATCTCCTCCTGGAGGCTTGTGTGGGAAAGTCAATTTCCTAAACTGTGTATGGTGTGCTTAATTTATTTTGTGGAACCCCGAAACCGGTCCTAGGATGCTTGTTTCTGGTCCATGGAGGACCTGGCTTGGCAGTTCGGGCTGGACTGTTCCCATGAGGCACATGGTCAGACTGATTTGCATATGGCCAGGTTTAAACTGGGGTGGCATGGTGAGCAAAAGAATGATGGATTTAACCCAGATCTCTTGACTGTGGGTGAATGTTTTGATTTGTTCTGCATTCCGTCCATCAATTGTGTGTCTTTTGCTTATTTTGTGGTTTTGCCAGGTGCCAAGCAAAAGTGTGGTCCCTGGCTCCCCTAAATTTATTTTTTGCCTGTACTACTGCTCTCCTCTAACAATCTCTCATAGTGCCTTCTGGGATCTGTGAAGCGGATTCAGTGACGTCAGCGGAAAGTCGTGAATACTGGTGTGTGAAATTCACATCATTTGCTTTCGCGTAATTAAGCACAATCTGGGCACAATTACAGGTAATGACACGTAATTACATGAACTGCAAATCCACCTTTTTGCACTTTATTTTAGCGTGAAATACATCCTAGCTTTTGGTGTAAGTACGAATTTAAACCAAAGCACCACAAAGAACAGTCACGTGTTCTGTGTTTCCAAGCATTTGAGGTAGAGTGGTGCCTTCACCGTGTGTTTTTAGCAAGAATGGCACGTAATTCTTCAAAGAAGTATAATGGCTTAATTTTGGGAATTTTGGTTAACAAGTGTAACTGAAAATTTCGAAATTACACAAATCACACCGGCATAATATAAATTTCACCAAGGCCTAGTGTGAACATTGTGAAGTGTAAATGAGTCTGTCACTATCCACCAGCACCCCAGCAGCTCATGTCCTATTGCACTCCACCTGGATAACCAAATTGCTCTCTTTGTACACTTGACTCACCAGCATAGCAGAAGCAAGCAGTCATGGTTTACTCCAGAATATGGGCGAGGATTTAGAACTCAGAAACCATCTGACACGTGATTATAAATTACTCAATGTCCGGTCAAAATATATATTTTATAAAGAACGTGACTTTTTATTTACATTGCGGGTAGTAGGACAATTAAAAGAGGAGCCACACAAAATCAGAAGATCCAAAAATATTTTGGTGCCACAACAGCACAAAAAACAAAATTATAGTGCTAACACATATGCACTTCCCTACAAATATCATGTAGTCCACTGACCCATAGAAGCCAACAGGAAGAAGGCAGGTGTCCTCTGCTAACAGTGGAAAGTCTCTGGCTTTCCTCTGTCAATCTGAGATTCTGGCCCTACAAGGATAGAGGAGTTTCTGTGTCACCATCCAAGTCACTAAGATTTCATAGGTGGAGGTTTTTTCTCTTTTATCTCAACCTTCTCCTTCAGGTCTTGAGCTTTTCTTGAGAGCTCTTAGGCCTCAATGAATGGAGCCTGTTAGAAGTATGGCCAACTAAAATGTGTCTCCAGCTATGGTTGTGGAGTGGCATGCAGAGGACCATAGTCTCTACACAAAAGTACCACAATGCCAGGAAAAGTGCATAAAGAATATTTGTCAGCCAGACCTTTGCCCATTTTCCATGTCTGAGATAGGCATCAAATACTAATTGCAGAGTTTAAGAGCATTAAGTCCTATAAGGTTCTCCTCAAAGACACACATTTTAACTAAGTCCCATCAAAAAGAGGCCAGATTTGCCTTCAAATCCACACATTGTTTTTGACCAAGTATGTGTGAGTGTCTGAAGTTTTTTTTATTTTTGGTAACATTTGTTTACTTTAATGTAAAAACTTTTATTTATTTCATTCATAATTCTATTGAATTTCCACTAATTAAAATAAGTTAATTATCATTGATAACATGCATTGGAATGAAAGTGTATCCAACCCCACCCTTAGTACCACTTTTAAGAAAACCTTAGCTGTTACTGACATAAATATTTCTAAATGAGCCCACCATTTTAGTTCTCCTTGAGGGTCCCCAGACATACAGCTATAGATCCTTGCCACTGCTCACCCCTGCTTGCAAGGTTGGTAACTTGGCCTCACCGGCCATCATTCTGGCCTTTTAGCACTTTGATGATGATGTCCACAAAGGCGCATGTGCCACTCATTGAAGCGGGAGAAAGGGAGGAACGTCAAATCATAGGCTTGCAAATCCATCTCAGGAGTCGGTGGACAAGTGGAGCAGTGACTGGTAAGCTTCCAGCATTTGAGAGCTCATACAAGTAAAAAGTTTGAGAGTTTATCAAAAATGTGAGGTAGTCAGCATGCACAGAAATTGATCACAACATAATCCCACGCCTATTCGAGTACATAGAGTGTGTCAACAACATGGTAATTTACACGAAATAAGAACAATCTTCTAAATTAATTAATTTCAGAACGCGAAGGTCGACAAAATCAATTAACTACATATTCTGTATAAACACTGCAAACACAGCAATTTCTTTTTTTGCACTTTGGTAATGCACAGGTAAACACGCTCAACATTAGAACTATTTCATGGTAATACTGGTATTGCATTAAATGGATTTGTAATGGCACATCTGGTAATCAAGCACTGAGAGCCAAGACCGATTTGGAGAGAAATCCTGATTTTAATTTCGATGGTAATAAAATTAATCATCTTCAAATTTCCGGAGGAATATTAAAATATATAGAGTAGAATCTACGGGCTAATTTTCTCCGCCATTAGTATTATGGTGGAAACTCAGCCGGCAGACTCTGCTCTGCATTTAAGGGCATATTTATCAAGGTTTTGCATCACCCTTGCGCCACGCAAGGGAGTGCAAGGGCGACGGAAACCCTAGATGAGATTTACCGAGTTAAACAAGCCACATTGCGTGGCCCTGCGTGACTTGATAAATCTGGAGTAACGCAAGATGGCACAAGTCGCTGTCTTACGTTACTCTGCCCCAGGGAGGCGTACCATGGGTGGAGCATGGCTGTTCCCAAGAACCCACTTATGGATTCTGATGCATTCCCAAATTTAATATGAGTGGTAGATTTGAAAATTGTCAGAATGCCAGGCCTTTCATGGGAGGTATAACAAGGAGATATATCTTTATTTCTCCTTTTTTTTATACTTGCTAGCTGTGTTGCATTCTGCAGCATATGTGGAAAGATGAACAAGCCTTAGAGGACTGTTTTTGTGCATAAACGTGCCCCTTCCTGCACAAAAACAATCCTGCATGTATCTCAGGCACCCTTGATGAATGTTGCAAGGGTAACTGCATTGTCGCTAGGTAGAAGTGTGTGCGCCAGCACAGGCTGATAGATATGATGCATTCCTCCCCTCTCTCTCTCTCACACGTAGTGCAGCAAAGTACAGAAAGGGGTCTTGCTGTGTTGCGTTGCCTGAAATAATGATAGCTATGGCCCTGAGTTGCCTGAAGATAGTGGATGATTTGAAACTAACCCTCAACCAGGAGAAGAGTCATCAGTGGTGTTACAGCAAACAGCATCATTCCATCCTCACCTGCCATTGAAAGCTTCTCATTTACAAAGGAGCGACAACAACCCTGATCAGAGGTATGCCATCAGCTTTTCTTCCTATCCATGTTTTTTATGTTAGAACGGTGACATTGTGGATACTGATATATAAATCAGTTGTTCTCATGCAACTGCTTGTCAAATTGTTCAAACGCGTCACTAAATGTGATTTTAAAATTTTTGACAAATAAACAAAAACAAATAGTGAAATACTAGAAATTCCCAGCAAGTGAAATATGCTGGTCTCCTAGCTCTATGGCAAAGCAAGTAATTGACTTGGTGACATTGTTTTACAGGAGTGCAGTCTTGGGGTGAATGGCAATCTAGCAGAATCCAGCATCAAAAATATATCAGTCCGTAGATCCTTTGGTGTATCCTTGGTTAGGGGACTCAGCCCTTTCCATAAAAGATCATGGCTCCCAGGCTAGGAATGGATTGGGAGAAAAATAAAAGAAAGACCCTATTTACCCATCACTACATAGAAACAATTTACAAACAAGTTCCAACAAGGAGATGCTGATTCAGGATAACATCCTTAAATTAAAGGAAAGTAAAAACATTTGAGACTATGACAGAGCCCACACCATCTGGCTCTTTCTGAGTCATGCACGTTTGAAGATGATGCGCCACTCCGCCAATCATTGTTATCCAGTCAATAGGTCTTAAAAATGGAAACGCAGCTTTCCCCGAAAGCAATAAAAGCAAAATGTTGCACATTTTAAAGTATGTGCCATGAGATGCCAGACGATGCTTCTAAGAAAGGACCTCCAGGCTGGTGCCTGGTCACCATGCACCATGTGTGCTACTCAACATCACTCAACTTGATGCGCGTCTGCATCTCCTCATAGAAATTCTATCAACAATTTTTTAGATCGAAGGAGAACGTGGCTCTTCATTTTCTTCAGACTGAGATTTTATTTCTATTTCCTGGGTGCAGATATGTTCAAGGATGTTGAATTTGGAGCCAAGGGAGTGGAGACGGTCAAGATTGAAGTTACTGCCTTCCATGCTGATTGTTTCCAGGGATGAGGCTCTCGACCATTCGCCTTCTTCCGCGAAGACACGGGGCTTGTAATTTTCTTGGACAGCCTCATCGGTAGAGGAATTGACCAGAGTCTGGTGGAAAATACAAATACCAGGAATGATAAATTACACACATTTAGATTACTAATAAACAACTATTTTACTGAAGAATTTGCTGGAGCACCTTGAACTACAAAGTGACTTAGAGGTCAGTATAAGTGGGGATGTATCTCCAAATGCACACTATGTGATTATCTGCCAACAAGGTAGTGTTGAATAAAACCATTAAAACACATCATGATAGGCAAACATTAACAAATGCTGAAGGGAGTTAACTTTCACTTTGTACATTTAAGCATTAAACTACACTGCCACTGGTGGACACTTAGAAGAATGCAACCCATCATCCTATCATCCCAATTATCTTTTTGGTACGTCCTGCATAAGTAAACAATTATCTTGAACAGAAAAATTTATTAAATTAGTAGTTGTCCTAAAACTCTTCATGGGTCTACCCCTCATGAACCAATGGTAGACACTCCTGTTAAAAAGGAAAGCACCCATTCCTCTAAGTGTACAGCACTCTTCTGTAAATTGGAATATATTTTCATAACGTGCAGTGACTATTTCTAGACTGCCTCTCTTCCTTTTATTGAGATGGATCTCAGTTAATACAAATTGTGCATTCAAGGCTTCCATTCACCCTTTTTTTGCTTATCATACAAAGTGTCTAAGGCTTGATCATGTCACCCGTTCTCTCCAATTGTGCCCCACCCCGCGAATCACCGCGGGCTCTAGTGAGGAGGGCTTTTAGAATCACAAAAGCATTACGGTGATGCTCATGTGGATACTAGAAAAGGGAATTCCTATATTTCTTTTACTGAGTGATTGTTGTCATCAGGAGATCTTCCTAGTCCTCCCCACCTAGGCTACAGTATCCACACAAAAAGGTTTGACCAATTCAGGGTCGGACTGGGACAAACAAAAGGCCAGGGTACCACAATAAAAGTGGCCCAATTAGCAAACCAGATAGATACAAAGTGGCCAACAATTGAAAATAATGACAGGTTTGAACTTGTAAAGACACTGTGTAGGTATTTTGCGAGGTATGGGTGACTGCATGCATTTGCGTTTGCTGCAGGCAGTGCTTGTTGTAATAGAAAAGTCAACAGTAAAAACCAGCCCACCCTGCCATAAAACTGGCCCACAAACTGCTAAAAAAAAATGGGCCACAGCCTGGTCTGTCAGACGAGCCCTTCAGGCACTGCCTGGTTGCCCTATAGGCCAGTCCAACGCTGTACTAAGTGTACCCACTCCGTATCAATCCTAGAGGTCCATACTCCTCTAAATCATTAGCCTTTACCCTAAATTCATAGTCATGTGGCTTAAATAAGTTAAACAACCTCTCTTGAATGCACTTGATTCACAAAATCAAACCAGTCATCAAAAACAAAGAGCCATCCGGTCCCTTTTCATTTCTATCACTGATGACAGGAATGCCTGAGGCTCAGTCCTGGGCCTTCCCTCTTGTCAATGACATCATATCCTTGTTCATCATTTCTCACCACCTATGTATTAACGATACTCGGGTTTTCCTTTCTCGGCTCATATAACTGTCTAATGGCAATCTGGCATTGGAAGACTCTATGGACACTGATGATTAACTCAGACAAGACTAAGATAATATAGTCTCCTGCATTAAGTATTTTGGCCACTCTACTACATCTGTTGACTTGCCCTAATTCTCTTAGGCCATCTCCATCAACCAGAAACCTATCAATGCTTTCTAAACCTGGAATCCATCTTGTATGGTGCTTATAACTCAAAGCCTCTGCTGTGAAGTTTCAAGTCCTAAGTTTTCAGGGTTGGAGAGATTTAAAGTCCACATGTCGTAAGACAGCCAGCCAAAGTGACGTGCAATTTAATATGCTGTAGCCATACACCACTTCTACCCGCTACCATTCTGCAGCAATGGTACTACCATACCCCCACAGCTCGGGCTGGCAGGGGAACAAATAAAAGGGTGATAAATTCAGCTTATTACCAATTTATTTTTCACTTTTGTTGCACGTGCAGCGGGGGCAAGGTGACGCTCCTCCCCCCCAAATGGCGAAGCCGCCACTGATTGCTCAAAATCTTCTCTCCTTCCCAAAATCCCTGAAATCTTTCTTCTTTAAATGCTGTCTGATTTTCCAGATGTTCTCCAAATTATCCTTTCCTGGATTTTTTATAATCCAGCTCTCACTAGACCAAAATACGTACTGTCATTCTGTCTATATGCTTAATTTTCATATCTAATATGTTGTTGCCTGTAGATGCTCTATGAAAGGCCCCCGAAACAAACAGATGTTCCTTGAATTGTATTCATTTCGCTTTTTACGTACATAGCAAAAACAAAGTGCAGGTGTTTTGTACCAGTAACTTTCTGGGCTTAGCTAAAGTGATTGCTGAAAATTAAGATCACACTTTTGCCTTAATGAATACTGATTACCTCCAGCTCCTTTCATCCTTGCAAAGCAAAATAAACAAAGGGCTCAACAGGATTAGAATGTTAATAGTGCTTATTATGCCTGGAAGAAATTTTAACTATGCAGGAGAAATCAGAGTAATTTTAGTAGCTACAGCAATTATGTGTTTTTGCCAGCTTGAGTATTTAAGAATACTTTGGGGCAAAAATAACACAGCAGGAGCACAGGAACAACGAACTTAGGGGCATATTTGCAACAGGCAGCGATAATTATTGCTGACCTTGTATACCGCATTGTTTCTATCACTGGAATATTTCGCCAGGCTAGCATTGTATTACCAACGCTTAGCGCCATTGCGATGTATATTCCAGCAATAGCACCCTTTCCATGAAACATCGCTGGTTTTCCAGCGATGTTCCATGTAAAACAGCGATATGCTTGATAATATGACCCTGTGGTCCTATCTCATGAATCCACCTCCCATGTTAGGTATGCCTTAGTCAGGAATTTAACAATGCTTCGCCGCATTGTAAATATCGCGAAGCTGCCTTCTCGATATTTACCCATGTTGTTTCCACAGACACGCCTACTTTGCATCTCATTAGCGATGCGAAGTTAGGCGTGCCGGAAACGGGAGCAAAATCAGCAAAACACGCAATAGCGTGTCTTTGCGGATAAGGCGATAAAATTATTGCCGCTTTTCATCCGAAAACGGCCGCAAAAGCGGTGATAATTTTTTATCGACGCATTGTTAATATGCCCCCAAGAGAGAGCAAGTGGCTGCTGGCTACCGCTGTTCGTGTCTTGAAGCATTTTTTTTCTTAGGACAAAATGCATCCTCAGGTCCATTTTAGGCATGAATGTGCATTTGCACTAAGAAAACAGCCCTAAATGCTGGATTACATTCCCCACACAGGTACGCATCATTTTGAGTAATTTTGCGGTAATTACGAGTTATTGTGCTAGAGAGAATTACATCAGTTACACCCACCAGGGTGCATCAGGTTGAGCAGTGTGATTTGCAGCTGAGAAGTTTGTTTTTACCGTTAAAACCACTATCGTTACAGTAGTAGAGGGGTGTGGCCTACTAAGATGGCCAGCCAGACACACTAACACTGAGATCCCGGATCTCGTACCTGCATTTCCAGCAGGACTATTAAAGTGCCTCAGGCAGAGCTTGGCGTGCTCCTGTGTGTAGTGGAGCAGTCTACAAAACTGCACTCTGCTGTTGGGATTGGCTATCTGGAGCATAAAATCAGAGCAGTTGGGGCCATGAAGGATGATACATGGGCCCTACAGCGTTACCTCCAGCAGGAGGGCAGGCTGTGTCGCAATGTGGGATGCGTCTGCCTCGGAAGAGACGGAGTAAGTCTGCTGTCACGGGTATCGGGCACTGAAGGCATGGACCCTGTGCATGATATCATTGGAGCATCCACTCCCTGATGCTGGTGCTATGGAGGTGTTGTTGGGAACTTGTCACAAAAAAAAGAAGCTAACAGCGGATATTTCCAGCCTGCATCTCACTCTTTTAGTAAAATCAGAAGCCCTGTGCAAAGATCCTCCGGCTCTGTGCATTACGGGCGTTGCTGACACCACACTGGCATTCTACACACGCCACAACTATACAGATCTCGGAAAATGTCAGTATTTGGACTTTCATGGAGCTTTGGATTTTACACTTTACACAATGGATTAACTTCTGGCGTTCGCCGTCTCTTGATTTAATGACCAAAGCCTGATTTTACCTATAAACTTATTGGTCCTGTTTGCACCCCTATGGACATTTTTTGAGCAATGAGAAGAGGTGTTCGCAGATCTCAATAAGTGGACTTTGATGATAAGAGCCACAGTTAGAATTGAACAATTGTTCTTTCAGATACCCCTGCTCCCATATTTTACTATCACTGTACAATTTAAACACTGGTCCTGATGAAGGTGGCGAAAAGAATCTGTGTAGCACCGAAACGTACATCGACCATTGTCCCTTGGGAATCCGCCCAGTGAGACATATAGGAAAAGAAACAGTTGTGACGTTTGCATACAGTAACGAAATGAAACAGTGATTTTTATACACTGCTGTAATTTATGAAATGCCTCTATGCTACAGATGAAATGATTTTTTAATAACAGTTCTCTTTCTTTTTTCACTGTCGGATCCCATTGTGTTGCCTACATTGTATTTTTATTTCACACTATGTATGTCAGGTGAATGAGCGCTATGGTATATAGTGAATATGTTGTGGTTCATGTATGAGTGTTCTGGGGTACAATAGTTATACTGAATTGATTTGTCTTAAATTCCAACTTTGTATATTTATGTCAAAATGTTCTTGAATTAATTACATTATATAGTTTTGTGATTTGTGAATTTACTATGCTCTCAAATGAAATCTTGTGTTCTTTTTTAAAATGAAAAATAACAAATAAAAAATAAAAAATAATGTCTATCTAATCACCATTGTCATTTCTATATGATTTCACTGTAGGAAGGAAAAGCTTCGTCCTTGTGGGGCGCACATAAGCCACAGGCTTTTCTTAAAAGAAATATAGGTCAGCCAGAGGTTTTCTTATAGTTATAGTTATAGTCAAAGATCCTCCGGCACCTGCCGTTGTTCTGTGCCACTGTAAGCCAGATTCTTGATCATCAAGGCTTGTGGAGGTTCACCAGGTAAAGAAGTCCATTCAAGCGTATTTTAACAAATTCTTAATTTTTCCATAATCTTTTCTTGATTTATATACATAGTCCAGCCAACGCATTTCGTCCCATAAACAATTGGGTCTTCATCAGGGCTTAATCTCTTGTGAAAGTACGTAGTGTCCCAGTTACGTACACCCTCATAGTTACAGCTGAGTATGCTGGTGAATCAGGATTCCCACGGGGCAAGCATGTAGTTCTGTACTGAACTACATGAGACTGAGAGGTTTGTTACTTGCAGGGTAACAAATAAGGGGGCACCTTGTTGCCCCGTGGGAATCCTGATTCACCCGCGTACTCAGCTGTAACTGTAAATATGATGTTTATAGTAACTGTGACACTACATACTTTCACAAGAGATTAATCCCTGATGAAGTCTAATTTTTGGCTGGACCGTGTATATAAATCAAGAAAAGATGCTGGAAAAATAAAGAATTTGTTAAAATACGCTTGAATGGACTTCCTTACCTTGTGCACCTCCACATGCTTTGTTGTTGGGAACTTGACCTGCCAGCTAGGGAGTAGCTAGGAAATAAAAATACCCCCCACTTGGAACCAAAGCTTTTATGGCATCAAGAAAATGAAGCAAATCATTACAACCCTCCCCAGACAAGCTCTCTTGCCTCTTCCCTCTAACCTTCTATCCATTCATCCTTCCATCCACCTGCTGAAATTCACAATTTCACCATTACTCTCTGTCATCCATTCATTCTTTCATCTATCATTCAGTCTTTCACCATTCCGTCCGGCCGCCCAACCATATTCAAACCTATGCATGCATTTCCAAATGTATCCATCCATCTATTGACCAAGCCACCCTTTCAATAATCCATCTCTACATCCACTCTCCCACTAATCCATTAATCCTTACTGTCATTCATCCATCCATCCATCTACCCTTTCACCCCATCCAGTCACTCTTTCTCTCCATCCATTCATCCTTGCACTCCATCCATCCATCCACCCTTTCACTCACTCATTCATCCATCCTTTCACTCAGCCATCCAATTATCCATCCTTTCACCCATCCTTCCACCTAAACACTCCTCCATCCATTTACCCTTTTACTCATCCATCCACCCACTCACTCATCCATCCATGCTTTCACTCATTCATCCATCCATCCTCCCTTTCATTCAGCCACCCTTGCTTTCACTCATCCATTCTTTCACTCATTCATCCACCCACTCATCCACCATCCCCTTCACTCACCCATGCATTATTTCACTCATCCATCCTTTCACTTGTCCATCAATCCTTTCACTCAACCATCCATCTTTTTGCTCATTCATCCACCCTTTCACCGCTCTACCCTTTCACTCCATCCATCTGTCCATCCTCCCTTTTACTCATCCATCCATTCTTTCACTCATTCATCCTTTATTTGTCCATCCATCTGCCCATCCATCCAACCTTTCACTCACCCATCCATCTAACCTTTGACACACATCCATCCATCTATCCTTTCACTCACTAACTCCTCTTTGTCTGCCAAATTGCAGACAGAAGGGGCCTATCAAGAACTCCACCTGCTGTGGTTTCTAAAGTTGGGGGGATCATGGAGTCTCAGCATCCATCCTTTTTCACATCCATCCATCTATCCTTTTGTATCTCCATCTATCCACCCTTTCATTCCATCCATCTATCGACACTTTCATTCCACTCATCCATCCACCCTTTCACTGATCCGCCCACCCTCTTTCATTCATCTACCCTCCCTTTCACTTATCCATTCATTCTTGCACTCATCCATCCTTACATCTATCTCTTCACTCATCCATGTATCCACACACCCATCCACCCGTTCGCTCACACACCTATCCATCAGTGCTTTCACTCACTCACTCACTCATCCAACCAACCACCCTCCTTTTATGTTATTTAAGAGCCTGTTAGCAATCAAAAAGGCACACAGGGCCACCTCCCAGTGCTCAGCCATGACAAATCAGAACTAAATTCCGCTATATAGTGACATAGAGGGCAGTACGTCAACAAGACACTTCTCACTTTGAAAAGCAAGTCATTGCAATTTTCCCAGACAACACCAGGAATTTACAGGAACAGCAGAAGATGTTACTAACTGTAAAGCAGAAACTTAGAGCACTTGTTTTGAAATACATGCTCCTCCATCCAGCCTGCCTCAAGATGCTACAAAATTAAAAGAGTAGTTTTTTCAACTCCCCGGTCGAAGTCTGGACTTCGTTAGGGTGCTGGGACAGGGGCCACTTTAGGACGATCACAAGGTACCTCGGAAGCCTTGAGGTAACTCACAATGAGGAACATAGAGGGCCTGCTTGAGCCCTGGCAGACAAGGGCAAAGATGCCAGAGCACAGGGACCACACACCGCGGATTGTTGTACTGGACAACGGAATCAAGACAGAGGAGGGTCTGAATGCAATGATTTGTTGCCCGGGCACTAATGTGATTAACGACCCATAGGGGGCCAAGATGGACCAATAGGTGGGATTGACTCAGGCCCTGGCTTACGTGTCGATGAAGTCATTTTTGGCAAACTAGCACTGGCCTTAGGGGTGGTTTGAGAACCTTTTATGTCTCTGGACGGCTCCCACAGTTGACCACTGAGTCCTGAACTTACTTCAGACTTCACATATCCTGCATTTTTTGTTTAGGGAAGAAAGAAAAAACAGTCTTTACGTGGGTGTATGATTCTAGATAACTGAGTGGGGATTGGGGTTATTTTAGTGTGGCGCTTGTATTTTTTCTTGTTTATAGGTGTGGGCCCACCCCTCCTTTCATATGACCCGATTCACAGAACTAACTTAAGAATAAATCCTAAACTTACTACCATTTTGGTGTTCACAGAAGGCACTTACTCATTTTGGTATTCACAGAAGGCACTTACTCATTTCGGTATTCACAGAAGTTAGGAGTCCTAACTTTAGGACTCCTAAATGCCTTCTGTGAATACCGAAAGTCTTAAAGTTAGGCTTTTTCTCAGTTTAGGAGTAGTAAAGTTAGGACTCCTAAACTGAGAAAAATCCTAACTTTAAGACTTTCGGTATTCACAGAAGGCATTTAGGAGTCCTAAAGTTAGGACTCCTAACTTCTTTGAATACCGAAATGAGTAAGTGCCTTCTGTGAATACCAAAATGAGTAAGTGCCCTCTGTGAATACCAAAATGGTAGTAAGTTTAGGATTTTGTCTTAAGTTAGTTCTGTGAATCGAGCCCATGGTGTTGCTGGGCGCCAATGAACTTTGAAGCATGCCTGGTTACTGAGAGTCACTGCACCCATCTTGATTCTCCTATTTTATTAGGTTGCTGTTGTTCGTTCCTTTTCTTGGGGGAGGATTGGGTTTACAGCCTCCCAGAGTGAATACAGTGGCTGCCACAATCATTGGACGGAAGCCATAATTTTCTCTTTATCATGGCATCAATCAATCAATCAATCTTGATTTGTAAAGTGCTGCTTATCACCCGTGAGGATATCCAGGCGCTGGGAGTGCTGAGTCGAACATCAAGGTCTTGAGTTCTTTTCTAAATTGTTGCAGAAAGGATGAGGTCCGTAGGTGCAGAGTGAGGTCGTTCCAGGATTTTGGCAGCGAGGTAGGAAAAGGAGTGTCCCCAACTGTTGGTATGGAGGATGCCTGGGGTGTAGACGAGGAAGTTATGAAAACAGGGGAGCACTCCTTGATAATCCGGTTTTCTTATTTGAACTGAGAATATACTGCGTGGTGCAGCAGTTATGTAGTAGTTTGTCCCCTTCTACCAATTAGGAGCAAAGTTAGTGACAGGATGAGAGCCTGTATATAACTGCGCACTGTTCACAAAGTGTCTAGACCGACACTGTCTATCCTTTAGGTGAGTTGTACTTTTATTAGTCAAAGTTACAACTGACTTTTTTTGCATGAGCAAGTCAATATATACAGTATAACATTATTACAATAATGCATGTCAAAAAAGATTAACATATAGAAAATTTACAGTGATTGTTGTTCATTGTACTTTCATGAACACATAAACAATGGTGTATCACAATAACAGAATTATGACAACATGTGTGCAAATGCCCAATGCATTTCGGAACCAGACGGTTCCTTCATCAGGGGCCAATCTGAAACGGAAATGAACAAATACAGATGAGTGCGAGGGAAGGGGCTCAATCTCTTGATTTTGATGGTGAAAAGGCCAATCAGAAATGTGTTACCTGTGTGATAGTTCTGTAAGGTGCACTCTGAGGGAAACAAGAGAAGAAGCGTGAATGGGCATGGATCGTGTGGTTTACAAGAAAATTCGGTGTGACAAGGGAAAAAATCCCACGCTTACCTGAAGGAATGAGAAACGCTAGTTTCTGGAAAGAGAAAAAGAAAAAAAGAATATAGGACTCTAGACGACTGTTTCTAACCATGCGAGGTATGCATAAACTATGCCGAATGGTGTGCTAAAAGAAATAAGAGCTACTGTGTCTTACCTCAATGTGGAGAGGGAGATAAAGTTCTGTAGGAGAAAAACGGGAAAAAATGAGCAAAGGAGATCAAGGTTAAAAAAAGTGGAAGTCGGACTGTGGAATGACAAGCGCCATCTAAGCCTTACCTTAGGATGAGAAAATCGCAGGTGGAACCGCAGTGCACCGCTGAGGGAAAGCGTGTGTAATGCGGGAAGGTGTTCGCAATAAAACGTAAGCGGAAACCCGGAAATGAATCCGGACAGCAAACAGAGTAGACGGACTAGTGCTGAAGTAGCAACGTGGTAAGCGAGAGGCCGCCATTATGGAACAGGTAGAGAAGCGATAGCGCAATACATGAGTCTGTGAAAAAAACGTAATGCCTGTATATAGAATGCTGCGAAAAATGGAAAAACAAACCGAACAGTATATAGTGATAGAAACTGAAAAAATAAATCAAAATAAAGAAACAAAAATAGAAACGATGAATAGATAATGGACAATACCAGACTGATAAACAGATGGATGAGATAAAAGAGTCGCTAATGTAGAGGTGGTAAGCAGGTGGACAAATGTGTAGAATAAATGAAAAAGAAAGAATAAGCACAATTAAAGTGGCAAGAAAAATAAATGAAGGGAGGACTATATGGGAAAATATAGAGAAAGAGGGATACTATTGGAGAGTATGATGGGTAGGCGAGATCCCAGAGGATGCAATATGTAGAATGTCAGTAAATGTGAATAAAGTGTAGTAGTCTATGTGTTAAATGAAACACGACATGTCTAGCCTATCATTCAGAACTTTTGGGAACATTGTATCTAGGTATTTTATCCAGTAAACCTCCCGCTGTAATAGTTTAAGGTGATTATTTACTCCTTGTTGCGGTGGAATGTGTTCAATAATCTGAAACCTAAGTTGAGATATGGAGTGATTAGCTTCATTCCAATGTGTGGCCAATGGGGAGTTTACGTTCTTGGTTCTGATGCGGCTTTTATGTTCTGTAAGGCGTACTTTGATTTTGCGTTCCGTCTTACCCACATACATTTTGCCACAAGGGCACTTAATAGCATATACTACGTTGGTGGTGTTGCAATCGCTGGTATGTCGAAGAATTATGTCTCTGCCTGTGGTGGGATGTGTTAAGACATTGCCCACGATTGTATTGTTGCAGTTTGAACAATTTTGGCAGTTCAAGGTTCCCTTTTGGGGTGTTGTTTTTTTATACATTTTGGTTGGTGCTATAAGTTCACGGAGGTTTTGACCTCTTGTGTAAGCATGCAGTGGTAGTTCTCTAAAGATGTTATTAAAGTCAGGTTCATTAGATAAAAGTTCCCATCTTTTGTTGATAATTTTCTTGATAGCTATTGAGCTCGTTGAAAATTTGGATATGAACACCACATTGTTTTTTTCAGATGACTTAGTGGTTGTGAGTAGTTCTCTTCGTTGTTTTTGCATGGCTTTTTTTTCACACTCATGTAGAATTTTTTCAGGATAACCTCTGTGCTGGTATTTCTCTTTGTACTCTGCAATCTTTGCTTTACAATCCTGAGTGTCAGAGCAGATTCGTTTAATCCTTATGAATTGTGAGTAAGGAAGATTGTTGATAAGGCTGATAGGGTGGAAGCTTGAATGATCTAATGCATTGTTCCGGTCCGTACGTTTAATGTAAACTGATGTTATGAGGCTGTGGCCTTCAGGGGGTTTATTGATTATGACGTCCAAGTATTCAATGGTTTGTGCATGGATTTTGTAGGTAAATTGGATCCTGGGATCATGAGAATTCAATGTTGCAATCATATTCTCAAATAGTTGTTTGGAGTTTGTCCAGATAAGGAAGATATCGACAATGTAGCGACAATATGTATAGATATTGGACCACCATTGAGGAATGTTCATGATGTATTCCTGTTCAAACAACGCCATAAAAATATTGGCGTACGATGGTGCCCCTGAAAAACCCATAGAGGTTCCCGAGAGCTGAGCGTAGTACCTTTCATCCCATTGAAAGTAGCTGTGGTGTAGACAAAAGTGTAAGAGCTGTAGTAAAAACACTTTGTCAGCTGTGATGTCATCTCTTTGTAGAATGGCCCATTCAACCGCCTCCATTCCTGCCATGTGGGATATTGAGGTGTATAATGCTACAACATCTATGGTACAGAGTAGCCAAGATGGTTGAATGTTAGATTGTATGTTGTCCAGTTTTGTTAGGAAAAACTTCTACATAACTGCTGCACCACGCAGTATATTCTCAGTTCAAATAAGAAAACCGGATTATCAAGGAGTGCTCCCCTGTTTTCATAACTTCCTATTCTTCAGTTTGTCCTACTAGGAGTTGCACCCACACAAAAAAATGTCTTTTGATTCTATAACAAATATTACGGACAACAGAGCAACGACCATGGTTTACACGTCAGACCAAGCTACTGAAATCTATGCTTTAATCCAGGAAGTCAAAAGTATGGATACTTGAACTTTGACTAATAAAAGTACAACTCACCTAAAGGATAGACAGTGTCGGTCTAGATACTTTGTGAACAGTGCGCAGTTATATACAGGCTCTCATCCTGTCACTAACTTTGCTCCTAATTGGTAGAAGGGGACAAACTTCTACATAACTGCTGCACCACGCAGTATATTCTCAGTTCAAATAAGAAAAACGGATTATCAAGGAGTGCTCCCCTGTTTTCATAACTTCCTCGTCTACACCCCAGGCATCCTCCATACCAACATTTGGGGACACTCCTTTTCCTACCTCGCTGCCAAAATCCTGGAACGACCTCACTCTGCACCTACGGACCTCATCCTTTCTGCAACAATTTAGGAAAGAACTCAAGACCTTGATGTTCGACTCAGCACTCCCAGCGCCTGGATATCCTCACGGGTGATAAGCAGCACTTTACAAATCAAGATTGATTGATTGAGTGATGCCATGATAAAGAGAAACTTATGGCTTCCGTCCAATGATTGTGGCAGCCACTGTATTCACTCTGGGAGGCTGTAAACCCAATCCTCCCCCAAGAAAAGGAATGAACAACAGCAACCTAATAAAATAGGAGAATCAAGATGGGTGCAGTGACTCTCAGTAACCAGGCATGCTTCAAAGTTCATTGGCGCCCAGCAACACCATGGGCTCGATTCACCCTAAAATCACCATCCAACCAGCTGATAAGGGAGGAGCCATTGTCATTATGGACTCTGAATTTTATCAACATCAAGTTTCAAATCATGTAAACGACCAAAACATATACTTACGTCTACAAATAGACCCGACAATGCAACTCCAAGACATCCTACAAGATATTCTAGACAAAGCCCTCATATTGGGCTGGATTGATGAAACCACCAAACAGTTCCTCACCACCTTGAATCCTCGCAGACCCCATTTATATATGATACCAAAGATACACAAAGATCTGCAAAAACCACCATTCAGACCAATTGTATCAGGATGTGGGTCATTGTTTGATCCAATTGGTAGATATTTGGATCATTATCTTCAGAAGTTCGTACAAAACTGGTGGTCATACGTTAAAGACACAACGGATTTCCTAACAAAACTGGACAACATACAATCTAACATTCAACCATCTTGGCTACTCTGTACCATAGATGTTGTAGCATTATACACCTCAATATCCCACATGGCAGGAATGGAGGCGGTTGAATGGGCCATTCTACAAAGAGATGACATCACAGCTGACAAAGTGTTTTTACTACAGCTCTTACACTTTTGTCTACACCACAGCTACTTTCAATGGGATGAAAGGTACTACGCTCAGCTCTCGGGAACCTCTATGGGTTTTTCAGGGGCACCATCGTACGCCAATATTTTTATGGCGTTGTTCGAACAGGAATACATCATGAACATTCCTCAATGGTGGTCCAATATCTATACATATTGTCGCTACATTGTCGATATCTTCCTTATCTGGACAAACTCCAAACAACTATTTGAGAATATGATTGCAACATTGAATTCTCATGATCCCAGGATCCAATTTACCTACAAAATCCATGCACAAACCATTGAATACTTGGACGTCATAATCAATAAACCCCCTGAAGGCCACAGCCTCATAACATCAGTTTACATTAAACCTACGGACCGGAACAATGCATTAGATCATTCAAGCTTCCACCCTATCAGCCTTATCAACAATCTTCCTTACTCACAATTCATAAGGATTAAACGAATCTGCTCTGACACTCAGGATTGTAAAGCAAAGATTGCAGAGTACAAAGAGAAATACCAGCACAGAGGTTATCCTGAAAAAATTCTACATGAGTGTGAAAAAAAAGCCATGCAAAAACAACGAAGAGAACTACTCACAACCACTAAGTCATCTGAAAAAAACAATGTGGTGTTCATATCCAAATTTTCAACGAGCTCAATAGCTATCAAGAAAATTATCAACAAAAGATGGGAACTTTTATCTAATGAACCTGACTTTAATAACATCTTTAGAGAACTACCACTGCATGCTTACACAAGAGGTCAAAACCTCCGTGAACTTATAGCGCCAACCAAAATGTATAAAAAAACAACACCCCAAAAGGGAACCTTGAACTGCCAAAATTGTTCAAACTGCAACAATACAATCGTGGGCAATGTCTTAACACATCCCACCACAGGCAAAGACATAATTCTTCGACATACCAGCGATTGCAACACCACCAACGTAGTATATGCTATTAAGTGCCCTTGTGGCAAAATGTATGTGGGTAAGACGGAACGCAAAATCAAAGTACGCCTTACAGAACATAAAAGCCGCATCAGAACCAAGAACGTAAACTCCCCATTGGCCACACATTGGAATGAAGCTAATCACTCCATATCTCAACTTAGGTTTCAGATTCTTGAACACATTCCACCGCAACAAGGAGTAAATAATCACCTTAAACTATTACAGCGGGAGGTTTACTGGATAAAATACCTAGATACAATGTTCCCAAAAGGTCTGAATGATAGGCTAGACATGTTGTGTTTCATTTAACACATAGACTACTACACTTTATTCACATTTACTGACATTCTACATATTGCAGCCTCTGGGATCTCGCCTACCCATCATACTCTCCAATAGTATCCCTCTTTCTCTATATTTTCCCATATAGTCCTCCCTTCATTTATTCTTCTTTCCACTTTAATTGTGCTTATTCTTTCTTTTTCATTTACTCTACACATTTGTCCACCTGCTTACCACCTCTACATTAGCGACTCTTTTATCTCATCCATCTGTTTATCAGTCTGGTATTGTCCATTATCTATTCATCGTTTCTATTTTTGTTTCTTTATTTTGATTTATTTTTTCGGTTTCTATCACTATATACTGTTCGGTTCGTTTTTCCATTTTTCGCAGCATTCTATATACAGGCATTACGTTTTTTTCACAGACTCATGTATTGCGCTATCGCTTCTCTACCTGTTCCATAATGGCGGCCTCTCGCTCACTACGTTGCTACTTCAGCACTAGTCCGTCTACTCTGTTTGCTGTCTGGATTCATTTCCGGGTTTCCGCTTACGTTTTATTGCGAACACCTTCCCGCATTACACACGCTTTCCCTCAACGGTGCACTGCGGTTCCACCTGCGATTTTCTCATCCTAAGGTAAGGCTTGGATGGCGCTTGTCATTCCACAGTCGGACTTCCACTTTTTTTAACCTTGATCTCCTCTGCTCATTTTTTCCGTTTTTCTCCTACAGAACTTTATCTCCCTCCCCACATTGAGGTAAGACACGGTAGCTCTTATTTCTTTTAGCACACCATTCGGCATAGTTTATGCATACCTCGCATGGTTAGAAACAGTCGTCTAGAGTCCTATATTCTTTTTTTCTTTTTCTCTTTCCAGAAACTAGCGTTTCTCATACCTTCAGGTAAGCGTGGGATTTTTTCCCTTGTCACACCGAATTTTCTTGTAAACCACATGATCCATGCCCATTCACGCTTCCTCTCTTGTTTCCCTCAGAGTGCACCTTACAGAACTATCACACAGGTAACACATTTCTGATTGGCCTTTTCACCATCAAAATCATGAGATTGAGCCCCTTCCCTCGCACTCATCTGTATTTGTTAATTTCCGTTTCAGATTGGCCCCTGATGAAGGAACCGGCTGGTTCCGAAATGCATTGGGCATTTGCACACATGTTGTCATAAATCTGTTATTGTGATACACCATGGTTTATGTGTTCATGAAAGTACAATGAACAACAATCACTGTAAATTTTCTATATGTTAATCTTTTTTGACATGCATTATTGTAATAATGTTATACTGTATATATTGACTTGCTCATGCAAAAAAAGTCAGTTGTAACTTTGACCAATAAAAGTACAACTCACCTAAAGGATAGACAGTGTCGGTCTAGACACTTTGTGAACAGTGCGCAGTTATATACAGGCTCTCATCCTGTCACTAACTTTGGGGTGTAGACGAGCCAGAGGGAGGCAGAGCACAAATGTCTGGAGGGCAGGTGCAAATTCAGTCGGCCATTGATGTACGCTGGTCCCTGGTTGTGTGTGGCTCTGAAGGTGTGGATTGACAACTTGAACTGCCATCTCTTCTGAATGGTGAGCCAGTGGAGCTTCCTGAGGTGGGGGGTGATGTGAGTCCATTTGGGGAGGTCAAGGAGGAATCCTGCTGCTGCGTTCTGTATTTTCTGAAGTCTGTTGAGGAGATGAGATATGATTCCTGCATAGAATGTGTTGCCGTAGTCCTGTAGACTGTTAACCAGGGCTTGTGTGACGGTGTGTCTGTTGTCGATGGGGGGCCACTTAAAGATCTTGTGAAGCATGCGGAGGGTGAGGAAGCAGGCAGAAGAAACTGAGTTGATCTGTTTCCTCATGGTGAGCTTGCTGTCCAGTATGATGCCAAGGTTGCGGTTATTGTCGGTCAGAGTGGGGGAAGCTCCTAGTTCTGGGGGCCACCAGGCGTCTTTCCATGGGGAGGTGTTTCCAAACATGAGCACTTCCGTCTTATCAGTGTTGAGTTGTAAGCTGTTGTTTCTCATCCAGTCGGTGAGGTTCATCATGCACCTGCGGAAATTAGTCAGTATGCCAGAGGGTCTTCTGATATTGAGAGGATGAGCTGCGTATCGTCAGCTTAGGGTATGATGTTTAGTCCATGCAATCTTACGAGCCTGGCCAGGTGAGTCATTTAGGTGTTGAAAAGGGTAGGGCTGAAGGATGAACCTTAGGGGATGCTGCAAATGGTGTTCTTAGGTTCTGAGGTGAAGGAAGGGAGGCGGATCCTCTGGGTTCTACCTGTGAGGAAGGAGGCGATCCACTTGAGGGCATCTCCTTGGATTCAGATGTGGTGAAGCCTTTTGATCAGGGTGTGGTGTGAAATTGTGTTGAACGCTTCTTAGAGGTCGAGGAGGATCAACACCATTTTTCCTTAGTCGAAGAGGTATTTGATGACATCTGTGGCTGCAATCAGGGTGGTTTCGGTGATGTAGTTGGTGTGGAATCCAAATTGGGAAGGGTGCATAAGATTGTTGTTCTCAAGGTGTTCTGTGAGTTGGTGGTTGATGACCTTATCAAGGATTTTGGTGGCAAAAGGGAGCAGTGAAATGGGGCAGTAGTTCTGGAGTTCGTTGTAGTCGGTGGACGGTTTCTTAAGTAGGGACTTGACTACTGCAGGCTCCCATTCTTTGGGGAATGTGGCAGTGGAAATCGATGTGTTGAGAATGGTGGGGAGCTTGCTTCTGATAGTCTTGCTCCCAAGGTTGGCACGGTCGCGTTGCTGGCATGCCGCTGGCACACTAAAGACAAGCCCATCTACACCCATCCACCACCCGACCACGACCAGCACCAGGGACCCTGGATCTCCAATCATCCACCGCTACAACTCAGCTGCCCTCCTCGCACTCAGTCCCGGAAGGAACAACTACCAGCGGTCCACGCCGAGCACTGCCCACAGCCAGTTCTTCTGCCATCACTGCCGCCAGACCTTCACCACCGTCCGGACACCCATGGCCCCGCCACCACACCAACACCTCCGAAGCCCTGAGGTGCATCCTCCTCAACATGTGCTCCCTGCACAGACACACCTTAGAGATATGGGACCTCCTCGACACCCTCTCACCAGACGTCACCTTCTTTACAGAAGCCTGAACCAACGTCTCCTCTGCCCCCGACATCGCCCCCACCATCCCCGACGGATACAAGATCCAGAAGAAGGACCGCCCCAACCGCCCAGGAGGAGGACTCGCCATTGCACACAAGAGCTCCCTCCCACTCTCCACCTCCACCACGAGTGACTCCTTCTCCACCACTGAACACCTTCACTTCCAGATCAAGACCAGCCCTAGAACCACACTTCATGGCACCCTCGCCTACAGACCCCCCAGACCTCGTGCTTCATTCACCACTGCCATCGCTGACCTCATTGCATCCCACGCCATAGCCTCCATGACAACCCCAGCAACCCCAAATCCATCACCCTCCTGGACAACCTTGCAAACATCAGACTGAAACAGCTCGTCACCACGCCTACCCACAAGGCAGGACACACCCATCTTCGCAGGAGGTAACAACATCCACTTTAGCCACACCACGCAACCCCTATTGGACGGACCACCATTGCGTACACTTCCACATCATCAAACCCACAACGCCCAAACCTGCACCGCACCCTCCATGAAGGAACTGGAGCAAAGTCACTGAGGAGCAGCTCAACTCCACCCTCAACCACGACACCCCCACTGCCTTGACCCACTTCAACCTCACAACCAGAGAACTCTACAGATGGATCTCCAGCTGCGCAGAAAAGCTTGCACCCCTACATAACCCCAACAGACAGCGCCCCAAGAAGGCTACCTGTTTCACCGCCGACCTCCAAAAATACAGAAGCACCTGCAGACGTCTCAAGAAGAACTGGAGAAACAGCAAAACATCAGAAGACCGTTCAACCTACAAGAACGCCATGAAGGAATACCACTAACGCATCAGACCCACCAAGAGGACCTTCATCTATAACAAGATCCTCGCATATTCCAGCAACTTCAAGGAACTCTTCAGCATCATCCAGGATTCACCAAGCCCCCCAGCAAAACCTCAGATATCACCTCTTCCCAGAACCTCTACAACAAGCTTGGATCCTACTTCCACCTGAAAATCAAGGGCCTCTACGACAACTTCAATGACCAGCCACCTGACCTCGAAACCATTTCCCTCGTCAGCAACACCAGCCAGCCCAGAATCTCCTCCTGGACACCAGTCACCACCGAAGACACCGCTTTGACCATGAAAGGCATCCACTCAGGAGCCCCCACGGACCCCTGCCCGCCACACATCTTCCACAGAGCCGCCATCGCTCCAGAACTACGATGCACCGTCAATGTCACCTTCAAGACCGGCATCTTTCCCGACGACTGGAAATGCGCAGAAGTCAGACCCCTGCTCAAAAAGCCCTCCGCAGATCCCACGGACCTCAAGAACTACCAACCCATCTCCCTACTCTCCTTCAAGGCCATAGTCACCAAGAAGACCATCAACACCCAACTAACAAAATTTAAAGAAAAAAACTCCATCCTTGAACCCTCCCAATACGGATTCCACAGCAAGCACAGCACCGAGACCATCGTACTCGCAGCCACAGACAACATCCGCAGCCTCCTCGACCAAGGACACACCGCAGCCCTGATCCTACTCGGCCTTTCTGCAGTGTTCGACACCGTTTCCCACCACACACTTACCACCAGACTCCACGACGCCGGCATACAGGGAACCGCCCTCGACTGGATCCGCTCCTTCCTCACCGGCAGAACCCAAAGAATCAAACTGCCACTTTTTCTCTCCGAACCCACGGAAATCAACTGTGGAGTACCCCAAGGATCATTTCTCAGCCCCATGCTCTTCAACATCTACACAGCCCCCCTCGCCGCCATCGTCAGACAGCACGGACTCAGTATAGTATATTACGCCGACGACACCCAGCTCATCCTCTTCCTCACCAAGAACCCCATCACCACCAGACTCAAATTCCAGGAAGGAATGAAGGACGTTGCATCCTGGATGAGCAGCAACTGCCTGAAGCTCAACTCAGAGAAGACAGAGGTCCTCATCCTAGGACTCTCCCCCTCTGCAAGGAACAACACCTGGTGGCCCACTGCCCTCAGCACCCCTCCCACCCCCACCGACCACGCCCGAAACCTCAGCATCGTACTCGACTCCTCCCTCTCCATGACCCGACAGGTCAATGCCATCGCCTCCAGCTGCTTCAATACCCTCCACATCCCCCGAAAGACATTCAAATGGAGCTCCCCAAATCAAGGAAAACCGTCACCCACGCTCTCATAACCAGCAGACTGGACTACGGAAATGCCCTCTACGCCGGGATCAACAAGTCTCTGCTCCACAAACTCCAGACCATACAGAACACCGCAGCCAGACTCGTCTTTGGCATCCCCCGACACGAACACATCACCCGACACCTGCAGAAACTCCGCTGGCCCATTGAGAAGAGAGTTACTTTCAAGATACTCACCCACACCTACAAATGCCTTCACAACACCTGACCTCAATACCCCAACATGAGAATCTCCTTCCACGCACCCAAGAGAAACCTCCGATCAGCCGACCTCACCCTCGCCAAAACCCTGCAAATCTGCAGAGTCAGAACAGGCAGAACAGCCTTTTCCTACATCGTCGCCAAGACCTGGATCGAGCTCCCGATCGACGTTAGATGTGCCCCCTCCCGCAACATCTTCAGAAAGACACTCAAGACCTGGCTCTTCGACTGAACCGGAGCTGCTTACCCCCCCACTAGTGCCTTGAGACCCTCACGGGTGAGTAGCATGCTTACAATTCCCTGATTGATTGAATTATTGAAGGTTGAAGATGTGGTGGGTGCATGGGTTCGTGGTTGCTCCAGAGCAGACGTAGATCATGATTGATGTGGTGTCTTGCCTGGTGAGCTGGTCCCAGGTGGTAAGCAGGTTGTCAAGTTTCTCATTCGTGAGGTCAAGATGGCTGAGGAGGTTAGTGGGTTGGGGTTTGAAGTTTCTGTAGAAGGAGGAGATCTTGTTGTGGAAGAAGTCTGCCAGGGAGTTGCAGAGTTCCTGTGAAGAGATGATGATGTTTTTGGTGGCTGTGGGGTTGGAGTTCCTTTCTGTGACTGGAGCTGGCTTCAATGCAATTGGCCAGGGCACCTCTTTTTGTCCTTTTCAGGAGCTGGTGGAATAGGTTTAGGGCCGTTTTGAATGTGGTTCAGTCCATGTGCTCCATGCTTGTGCGCCATTTCCTTTTGAGTTGTTTGTAGGTGCGTTTCAAGGATCATAGTTCCATCGTGTACCAGCTGGCTTGCTTGGAGGACCTTTTGGACTTGGTGGGTTTGCAGAGGTGACTATGTTGATGCAGTCTGTGATCCAGGTGGAGAAGTTCTTCACTGCCTGAGATCTTGTTCCAGATACGGTGTGATGTGCTGGGTGGAGCCGGGGGCTCCTGAGATGGTGAAGTACACAATGGCGTGGTCGGTCAAAGGAAGTTCAGTGACATGGCTGTACTTGAGTCTGTCGCTGGCCGTGAAGATCGGGTCGCGTGTGTGTCCTACGATGTGGGCGGGGTTGACATGGGCCCTAGGGGAGGGATGGTGAGGTTTAGGTTTGGGAGGAATGAACTGTTAAGAATCATTACGGTGTTTTTGTGTCTGCTTTCTGCCTGACAGCTGCCCACCTCCTGCCAATGGGTTCCCTGGCCCTTGCGGAGCCATGGCATCCTACAGGCTGCTCGTGCTTACGCAGCCCTTCCCTAAGCACACTCCCCTGTTTACCACACATAGCGGATAGGAAACTGGTTTCATGGAATGTAGGGGCTTAAAACATTATCTCCAGTGATATAGTGGACTTGCATGCCTGAGAAGATATGGTGCCCCAATTGCATTGCTCCAAGAAACACACCAGTTGCAACTTGTGGTCGACAAACTACGTAAAGAAATGGAGAGCATTATAGCTGAGGCCTGTTACTCTTCTTGTTCTCGATAGATAACTGCTGGGATTCCCTTTCACTTCAAAACCAGTGTCTCTGATCCTATGGGCATGTATGTATTGGTTTGTGGCGTATTAGATTGCACAGATACCTGTTTAGTTAATATTTACACACTCAACACAGAAGGCAAAGTCTTTTTCAACAACATCATACTTTTAGTAGCCCCTCGTATTCACAGACCGTTTCTCTGGACAGGCAACTTTACTAATGTCCTTCACCTACAAATGAACAGATACCCACCCAGAGAGGAATCGAAGCTGGGAATTATCGTTGTACTTAAACAGGTCTTACTGGACTTAGACTCGATGGATGTCTGGTGGTTTCAGAACCTGTCCACGAAGCAATATTCGTGCCACTTCCTAAGTCATGCCATGTATAGCAGACTGGACTTTATCCTGACTACTGTGACCTGTGCAAGAAGGGTTGGTGTTGCTTTCTACCTAAATAAGTTTCTTTCAGATCATTCAACCCTAGTGCTGCAATTCCCACAGAGCCGGTCCCTTCCCGGGGTCCAACTATGGAGACTGAGGGTGGAGGCTTGGGGCACACGCCTTTGTGCCCCATGTCTGTGATTTTATAACAATTTTTTTGCCATTAATCGTAACACCACAAGCATGAGAGCTGCTCAGTGGGAAACTTATAAAGTCTCCCTTAGGGGGGACTGTATATCTCATGTTCCAGGGGTCAGAATGATGCTTGATATACAAGAAACTAAACACAGGTTAGCAGACACCTGAGATGTGCTGGTCAAGTACACCCTTACTCAACATCAGCAGAGACTTTATATGGAAGGGCATATATTGGGCAGACTCCTTGCGTGGCTCCTCAAACATGGAAGGCCCCACACCTATATTCTGAAACTACGGGAAGAAGGGGGACCTGACATTGTTTCAAGAGCAAGGATCAATACCCCCTGTAAACAATATTTAATGTCTACGCTTGTGACATTCCTAGGGATGCATACTCCTTTATCTAGCTGGGGGAAGCTTTTCAACCTCATTACATGCCAGAGGAATTATATGGACAACTCGCTCTTGGCTGAAGAGCTTCCGGAAGCCATCAACAACATGGTCAAACAGAAATCCCCTGGCACAGATGGACTGCTGGCGGATTTATGTCAGACACCATGTCTATGGAAAGAGGTGTGGCGCCGTGGCCAGGACGACTGACTCCGGAATCTGGGGATCACGGTTCGATCCCCGGCGCCGGCGTCAGATTAGCCCAGTCCCATGTGACTCTGGGCAATAGCTTGCTTAATCTTCCCGACGGCCCCCAGCTCCTAGAGACCCTTACGGGTGATTGTTCGCGCTTTACAAATGTGGATTATTATTATTATTAAGGAGCTTCTTAAGGTCAATGTGGAGGATAAGCATATGGGTATCCTCCCTAAGTCCATTCGGCAAGCATTAATTACACTAATTCTGAAGGTGGAAGAGATCTGATGTCTTACTTTCCCTTATTTATGCTGAACACCAATGTGAAAATACTCAGTAAAGCTCTGGCCAATTGGATGCTCAGGGTCATGGGTAGGCTGGTCAACATGGACCAATCTCGTTTTGTGCTGAGTAAGAGCACAATGCATAACATATGACAATTAATCCATGTCCTACCCTCAGTTCAGGGGGTCTCCGGAACTGCTAGCACTAGCAGTGATCATCATTGAACAGTCCTTCAATACAGTGACATGGGACTACAAATGGGAAGTGATGAAATGCATGGGGTTTGGGTCAAAATTTGGCACACTGACATGCATGCTGTATGATCAGCCCACAGCTAGGGTGAGGACAGGCAGATGAATATCTGATGGATAGACTCTGCTCAGGAGGATGCAGCTAGGGGGCCTGTTATCGTCAATGCTGTTTAATCTTGCAATGGAACCATTGGCCTGCCGTCTTTGGTGGAGAGGGAAGTAAAAGTCAGGGATGCAACTCATTTAATCTCTTTTTAAGTGAATGACACTCTGGTATATTTGTGGAACCCAAGTTTCTCGATCTCGATTCGCCTCTCCGAATTAACCCAGATCAGCACATTATACGGCAGAAATGTCGATAGACAAAAGTCATTGCTCTACTAGCTTGGGGGACTGTGGGATTTTACCCTAGCTTAGCTACCTGAGGTGGGTATTATGTGGGACCCTTGCCTCTTCAACTATTTAACTGCACAGGTCTTGGTGGACCCTAAGACACAGTATGATCTGAAGATGGGGTGTGTGTTTACTGCACTGGTAGCATTAGTGGAGTTTTGCAGACTACGCCTATCGATTATGGGTGGGATAGCATTAGCCAAGATGGCGTCTCTTCCCCAGTGCTTATACATATTATTGGGCCAGGTGGCAGCGGTGTGGGAGAGGATGGTTGCAGGGGTCCTGAAAAGGCTAACCTATGACCCTAGCATCCAACTATGAGCTCTGAAACCCTTTAAAGAGATTACCACTATGCGGTCTGTCCAGAAATGGAGGTATGGGGGATGTGAGGCACTAGAAGATTTACATAGTACTTACCTATGATCCGGCTTAAGCTGCTTTTGACCTGAGCCCCTGCCACTTTTTACAACATGCGGGTATAGCACGGACAGTTAGACATTTCTGGATGACTTTCCCTGAGGAACTACTGACATTTGCGGCAATGACTACGATTTTATCCCTAGCAGGGTAGTGACTAATCCATACACTGCCAGCTCATGGACAGTGGAGAAACTACAGCAGTTGCATGTGACAGATGGTCGCCGGCTTGCTTAGAGTTGCTATCAGGCGCAGACTGGGAGAGGGCGTGTGTTCAGGTGAAAACCCTTTCACCTTAATGTCAGCCTTAATCTTATTCAATTTCATTTTCTCTGTGTGACTTGTCCCACCCCAAACAAACTGTTGAAGATTTATGCTGGCAGGTCATCGGCATGTATCAGGTGCAACATGCGGGGACTGCCTTTTTCCATGTGGTTTGGGGCTACACCCCAGGTGGACATATTCTGGGACTCAGTAGCTGAAAGTTTACCATCAATGACCAAATGCTTGCCAGTCCCCTCAATGAGACAATGCTTGTTGGGTGTCTTCCCTGCCACACCCTCCTTAAAAATGAGGACATTCATGGCAGCTCTTGGCACCATGTTAGCTAAGCAGTAATTTATTGGACCTCTGCTAGGGCCCCCGACACAAGGCTTTGAGAAAGGACTGTAATGAATAGGAGGTGCCAGAGGAACAGCACCTGAGGAGTACAAGGAGGGATGACCATTTGACAGAGGATCTGCGGAATGGGCAGCAATACTTGCTAAATTGATTGATCCCTGAACAATATACGACCATGACCCAGAAAGCATGCTTTGATGGTATTTAGACAGAATATAGGAAACAGAAATATTGTGGACCAAAATATTGTGTCAAGAATACCAAGGACATAATTATTGTGAAAGGGCTCAAGAGAGACACAACTCATAAGTTACATTTTTCAAGCCATGCAAGGTTACCTTGCATGACTGGATAAATCTAGAGTAACACAACCCAGCGCAAATCGCTGCATTGAGATACTCTGACCCAGGGACGAGTTCCATAGGTGGAGCAAGGGTGTTACCAAGCATCCACCCATAGGTGAGACGTAATGAGGAGAAATATCTTTCTTTCTCTTCGTTACTTATTCTATCTATGAGTGCTGTATTCTGCAGCACACAAAGAAAAAGGAAAATGCCTCAGATGATTGTTTTGTGCAGGAAGGTATCCCTTCCTGCACAAAAACAATCCTGCTTACAATGCAGGTGCAAGGGTGCTTGCATTGGTGCTAGGGAGCACATTGTGCACCAGCGCAGGAAAAAGCCAAAAAAGCACCATAATATGTTAAATACGATGCATTCCTGCTATTTCCCTATCACGCAGCACAGAGAAGTGACTTGCTGCACTGCACGATTTTTTCATAAATATGCCCCGGTATTTTTTGCTAGTGGTGTGCCACTGAAAGCTTCATGTGAGTAACAATAGATCTAAACTCAATTCCAGAAGCATGATGTGTGCACTCATCTGTCACCTCACTAGTCGCGAAGCCAGCACTTTAACGTATCAGATTCAGGTCTCGTATTCTTGTTATATCAATAGAAGGACTTCACATATGAATGTTGAAAGGGTTATTCATAAACACAAAGCTAAAAGGAAACAATATAAATGCAAATCACCCAAAAACAAAAAACAGTCCATTCTGGAAAGGATTGTGGTACTGACCTGCCTTAGGTATATTTCCAAAGTCTTCAGTTTATAATCAGTGACTATGCTGTCAGTAGTTGAATCTGTCCTGCGACCACCTGACCCAGCCTGCCAATGAGAAACAGCAGAGACAGATCACTACACATTTACTAAGGTGCATATTTTGACAGAGTGAGGGATAAATATTGGCTACTACACTATGACAAAAATTGAAGACACTGGTGGCATATCCAGAAAGGTGGGGATTTTCAGGTTGAACACTATATTCCTGAGATTAGGTACCGAATAGGGACCTAACGATTGACAAATATTTCAGTTACTAGACACTTAAGGGAGTGTGGAACATTTGAGCACGATTATTGGTTGTGCGCAGAGGTTTCCTCTTTTTCCAACTCTTTTTCATGGTGCAATTTTTCCTAAAAACTGTATTTCAGAAACATTCTAATAATAAATGTGCATTTTTCTTGTGGATCCATTTCCCTTGTGACCTTTTTCTCACAGTGGCTTAAACATGGTGCGAACGTCCTCGTTTTACATGAAAAGCAACCTACAGAGGATGTGGCCTACAGGCAGCAAGCACAGCATTTATGAAGATAAGGAGAAGCTCAGAGGTGAAAAACTCTATGTTTTCACCTGCCTGCACTTTGTGGTGGCAGGCATGCAGCAGAGCTGTGAATACAGAACTTTTTACATACTTGGGGTCCTGTTCAGTTATGAAGTCAGAAACTTGGCAACATCCATTTTTTTTAAACAATAGCTTTGCAGTGCAACAATTGCAAAAGTTACAAAGAAACAGCAACAATGAAGAGAAAAAAACAGCTTAACATCAGTGGCGGCTCCTCCGCTAAGGCGGAGGAGCGTCGCCCCACTGCTCAAAAGGAAAAATAAAATGACATAATGCAAGGGTCAAAACGTTGCAGCGTTGTGAATGGCTTAGGGGAGCCAGGGAGCTCGGGTGCTTCCTGCTGCTTCTAGCTGCTGGGACTGGAGATAGGAGGAAGGAAGATGAAGAGGACGGGGAGAGGGGGTGGGAGGCCCTTCCAAGGTGAGTGTGTTTTTTTTTCTTAATTCCCCCCACCCCACCACCCTCATCCGATAGCAGCCGCTACTGCTTTACATTGCAGAAGGAAAGTTTCTTTTACAGTGCATTGAGCCTATCAGGTACCATTTACAATGCGCCGCGGCATGGCGCGAGGATAGGCAGATGCATGTCGCATCTGCCGGCGTAAGGTTGGTGCAGTGCTGGAGTTGTGTCGCGGGCGCAACACAACTCCAGCACTGTGCCAACCCGGCCTATCTTCCACATCGTGCGTCACACCTTACACCTGCTTCAAGCAGGCGCAAGGTTTTGACGCAGCGGGGTCGGAAATCTTGTAGATTTCAAACAGGCACTTTTCCAAGGCGTTCCTGTGCCGGAACGCACACCCTGCGCCGGTACGCCCACAGGAAACCTGACGCAGGTTTCATGTGGCGCAGGGCTTTATAACGTGGCGCATGTCCCTGGATGCGTCACGATGTAAATTCGCTGCAGCATGACTCTAGCTTTACGCCGCCACTGCGTCACAGAAGTGACGCAACGGCGGCGCAAAAGTGGCGCACGGGGCTTGTAAATCTGCCCCAAAATGTCCATTCAGCCTGTGTCCCATGTACGTTTCGTGGGCCGATCTGCCACTATGAATGTCAGAGCCGGTGTAGACATAGTGAAAAATTCCTGAGTACATGGGCATATTTCCATCCTAATTTATAGGCAAAAATCCAGATACCACACAGGAAAATGCTAAAAAGCTCTTGGTCTTGTGTACAAAAATGTAATAAGGGATGCCCTATCTGCAAGTTTTGTTGATCATGCATACTAAGCTAAACACTGAAATGTAAGAGTGGTATGGCACCCAGACTTGGAGTGTAATAAATTACCTAAGTTACTTTTCCGTAATTGAGACAAAATTTCACTAAATTACTTGTAGGTATGCCAGAAGCAGATCTGTCTTTTTGTGCTATATTTAAGCGGGAAATGTGTCCTTGCATTTATTTTTTGCCATGACGCCATATTTAAACAAATTAGCTCGGACAACAGAAGCTTGCATTCTCTTGTTCATGTGCGTTTGTCAGAACATTTTAATGTAATTTATGCCATTTAGGTAACATTTTACTGTGAACGGTGCAAAATTACTCCAAATGATGTAATGGCGTAATTGTGAAACTTTTTTATGTAATAAGCGTAAAGCAAAATTCCCAAAATTACTCAAATCACTCTGGCAAAGAGTAAATATTCCCCAGGCCTTACCCAGACTCACTTTATCAATACTTTGTGAAAACATATAGCTACATATATTAAAGTAACTTACCAGTGTATGTGCTCGATAGCCATTTGCAGACATGCCGCGAATCAAGCTCGTGTGACGCGAATCTGTAGCAAACTGCAGAGCAAAAAGAGTAAAACATGTAGAGGAATAGGAATGACCAGAATAACACCCATTTTCCTTGCTAAAAGTGATGCTTCATGGTGATTGGCAGCAACAGCTATACAAAGCTGCTGAACAGATCGGTGTCATGGAAAAGACACTAGGACCTTCAGCTAAAACAAGTAAGCCCAAGCTTGTAACAGACTACACCCGGGGCATAAGTATCAATACTGCAGCAAGTGCAGAGACATTGTGGTCCTGATGGGTGTGGGCCCCTTCCATCCTGTAGGAAATCGAGTTACTGGTTAAGATGGGTGAAACCCTACTCAAGCAGCAACCACAATCATTGTCAAGATAAGGCAAAAACAAATCTTAAATTGACCTGTACTCAATCCCTAGGTAGCTTGGCACTGAGAAGTCAGGCTTAACTCAGAGGCAACACATAAAGTATTTATGCAGCACTTCAAACAGTAATAAAGTGAAAACACAACACAAAAAAACCCACACCAACTTAAAAAATAGAGTAAAATGTAACAAATAAAAATAACAAAAATCTGATCAATAGTACTGGAGATATGCAATTTTAAAGATTTATGTGAAAATAGCGCCAAGAAGCACAAAGCACCAACTGTTGACATCTGGTCACAGGGAACCGTGACATAGTTACAAGCTTAAACTGACCACAATGGAGCGTGGGCTAGGCTACAGTGACCCAGTTAGGCTTGTTGAACAAAAGTTACTTAAATCTAGGTTGTGGAGCCTTTCAAGGTCCTGCGCCGAGATTGCATCAGGCATCCGAGGCTCCTATTTGCTGAGCATTTCGAGGTCTTTCACCAAGGGTGCGTCAATCAGCCAAGGTGATGCATCAGTTCAGAGGATCTGATAGGCTGCAATGCTAGAACCTGTGTCGAGGTTCCAGGATGCCGTCGACAAGAGATTTGCGATGCGAAGGCCCGCATCAGGGAAGCTTCAAACAGCGGCGGTTCAGATGCGGGCTGCGAGGTCAATGCGGACTCCTTGCGCTGAGAGATTCCTTGCAACGGGATGATCTGTCGGTTCTGCTTGGGATTGCTCCGCACAGCACAGGTGAAGCGTCAGCTCTGCTCGATCCACAGATGGGCTGGCAGAGCACCTTCAGGCCCACTTCCAAGAGTTCAGGGCTGGGAGGCATCACTTGGCAGGGTAGGACTCATAGATGGCAGAGTCAAGGTGCTGGGTTCAAGATTGTTAGAGCCTTCTGTCCCTGAAGCTAAAGTCACGAGGGCAGCCTACTAGCCCTAGGAGTCTTTCTGAGGTCCTGTGTTAAAAAAATGCAGGTCAGGTCCTTCTCACCTAGGCTAGAGGGCAGCAGGCAACGGGTCAAGGCATCAGCTGCTCCAGAGCAGCAGTCTAGCAGCAGTCTAGCAGAGTGGCAGTGCTTCAGCAGCATATTTGTCGTTCTTCCTGGAAGAATCTTCACAAGTAAAGAGGTGGTCTGGGGGCCAATATTTATATCTGGGCTTTCCTTTGGAGTGGGAGAATCTTCTAGGGGTTTCCCTTTGAAGTCCACAGGCTTTCTGCCTTCCCTATCCTGCTCCAGACTAACTACAGGGATATGCATCCCTTTGTGTGGAGGCAGGATACAGCCTATTTAAGTGTAAGTAGGGGTGTGCCCAACTCCACCCTCCTATCCAGGCAGTGATGGCCCATCCAGGCAATCATACGCTCTTTATTGTGTGTGGCTGCCTAGGAGGGATACACAAAACCAAACTGTCAACTACACCCTGTCATATGTCCCAGAGGCAGACTGCAGGCATTAAATGGCTATAGCAGAAAATGCCAACTTTTTAAAACTACTTGAAAAAATGGAATACCCAATCTACCCTTGAGGGCCTGGGCCAAATCGAATGAACGGGTAAAGGTGCCTTCAAGGGATTTGTCTACAGTACTTAGTTATATCATTCCAATCTGTCATTCTATACAAGCTTTTTTAATTACTTGTTGATTAATTTCTTTTCATGTAAAGATTTATAAATTTCGTTTGATAAATAATATTCAGTTATAAATGAAGTGAGAACTTGAATTAAATCATAATAGATATGACCAAAGGATATACAAACTAGGCCTGGGCAGTAAATTCCGTTCCGCTCGCGGAATTTGGGTAATTTTGCGTTCCGCAGAGAACGCGGAATTACCCAAAATTCTGCCTTCCGCGCTTTCGCAGAATTTTTTGCTTGTTCGCATTCTCAAAATGCGTGTTCGCAAGATATTTACCCCCCGAGCACGCAAACAGTGTTCGCGAACAGGAAAAAATCATCGTGAACAAGCAATTCCGCGTGTTTGCGGAATTTCTGCGTGCTCGCGGAGCTTTTTTACTGCTTCGCGGAAATTTGCGTAGCGCGACTACGCAAATTCCGCCGACCCCTAATACAAACACGGGTGTATATAAAAGGGAATTTTATCTTTCAAAAAGTTCATAGAGGGTACTGAAGGTTTACACATACAATGTAACAAGAGGCTGTCATAAACAATTCAATGGTCCTACAATGTCACAATTGTATACACTTTTCCTTCTATATGTTAACTTCAGAAAAAAGTGTTTAAGTCGACGTTTCGGTCTCTCATGCAATCGTCCATGAGACCATCTTCAGGACTATTGTGTACAATATGGATGACCCATGAAATCGATTTTAACTGATCCTCGCAGTGATATATATGTTTTAAAAAGGAAGGTTTGGGCCTAGGCACAGGCAGTGCAACTTTCCTAGGGACTTACAATTAAATTAAATATACCAATTGGATACATGCCAATTCTACCAGGTTTTAAGGAGAGCACAAGCACTTTAGCAATCAATAGCAGTGGTAAAGTGTGCAGAGTCCTAAAGCCAGTATAAACGAAGTCAGCAAAACAAGGGTGAAGGCAAAAGGTTAGGGGGAAAGCCATGCCAACACTGCCAGGTCTAACACACCCTAATATGTCTGTCTTTTAATAGCTGAATGGGACCTAGAGGATAATTTATTTGCCTGCATATAGGCTTATGACACCATTGTAACTTTATTCACCATGCCCGCCCATTTAATGGCCCCTACAAGACCTTTAGACATCTGTAAAATGTAAGAATCTGAGGGGCCCTGCACCTGTCATTTCGCACTATCCTTTTGAGAAAGTGCAGTAAAACATATGATCTCTGCTAACAAGCAGTTCTGATATACAATCCAGGGGTGGTTCTGTCAATAGAGCAGAAGGTGCAGTTGCACCAGGCCCGAAGGGTTGACAGGGCCCGCTGCACCCAAATTATAGCTCTTTTAATATCAAACCATGTGATGGGAGGGGGGCATTTTCTTTGCTTTCAGTATAACTCATAGCAATGTTGCTTGCCACTAATACAAGCCAATGTAGGACAATATTTAAATGAAATTCGACCTTGCTGATACAAGTAGCGAAACTTACCGAGTGACTCCTCCTCACGGATCGCTCATTCCTTGCTCTTTGCTGCTCTTTTCTGTGGTAACTCTGAAAGAAAAGTGGGAAACTGATTGAAAGGATTTGGCTTAACAATGGGACTGAGTTTGAGATCAGGAGCTATGTAGAAGACTGTAGAAGGGCAGCTTTAATTCCCTTTGTTGGCATTGTCGAAAATATATGGCAGATGTTTGTGAAGAAGAGCATGGCCAGCTCACACCATGATGCTCGTTTACAAGCCCATTGCGCCACCGGTGCGTCACTTTTTTTGACCCACCACCGGCACAATGGGCTTACCCATATTTACAAGACTGGGTAAAGTCACCCTCCATGACTTTTCGTGGCCTAGTGACTATGGGCCCCTTTCACGCATTGCTCTGTGTGAAAGGGGCTTTCCATGGGTGTTGCTGTGAGTGTTCTCATGCAACTTCCATGGAACATGAAGCATTCCCAGATTTACAACATTTTGTAAAACTGGGAATGCATCAGAATTCCTTGCCGCATTGAAAAGAAAAAATGCCTTTGATTATTGTTTTTGTGCAGGAAGGTATCCCTTTCTACACAAAAACAGTCATCCCCTCAGTACAGGCACCCTTGCAAAATGACGCAAGGGTGTCTGCTCGGGCGCACAGCTGCTGTTTATGCGCCAGAGCAGGGGAGAAGGGCAGGAATGAGCTGTATTTTGTAGATGCGGCGCATTCCTGCCCTTTAATTTTTACGCACAGCAGCACAGCAAGAAGCCTTGCTGTGCTCCCGTGCGGCAAAATTTTGTAAATGAGGCCCAATGTTGGCAGGACACCATGTTTTTAGCCCTGGGCTCTAAGTTTGCAACTGATTGTTCTTAAGAGTGTTTTCTGTTATAGGTTGTTTATATCAAACCAAGACTTAACCGTTGTGCCCCTCATTGTTTTGGGCCCTATTTCTGATTTGAGGCAAACTCACATATATGCCTAGATAAGTATTAAAACAGGGGTGCAAATTGCACACATGAAGGGACTGCAGACTCAATTTTCACCAGATATTACCTTGCGTAAACCATGCATGCAAACAGTGTACATATGCCTTAAAATATCAACAATTAGTACGTTACCCTATAGTCCAAGTGTGTTAATTAAAATGGGGTGCAAACTAGGCCCTCTACGGTATCCGAATGTAGCTGTGTGCAATTTGCACGCATATTATCATCTCATTTGTAGGATACTGAGAAGGTGGACTTTCGTGTGAACTATTTTCTTAAAGTGCAGAGTGGGAATGTAGTCAGTACATTCCCTATTAGCACATAAAATGTGTAATTAAGGGCTTAGATTACATTTTCTTGCAATTCACAAACTTTTTCAGAAGTGGAGCTTTCCCAAGTGTTCTTCGGGGAATGTAATGTGACTTTTCTCAATGGCCCTCTTCCCCCTGAGAAGAGTTTACCATATCGTCAATGGAGCCTCCTCGCGAATACATATTTATTTTCTCATGCATTGAAAAAAAAATCTCAATGTAAACAGGTCTTCCCTTGCACCCCCTGGAATTCTGGGAGTGATCCATTCCCTATTCCATCCTGAAACGGAGCAATTAGTGTAGTCCTTGCCTGTAATAAATCTACAAACATTTAAAGGGTAGAAAGGGGTCAGAAAGGAGTTTGAAAATGTCTACAAACGTACATGTTTTTGGCCTTACCTAAACTCCCAACACAAGTCACATTTTGGAACGCCCACTTCCTGCCTCCTGCTGAAATATTTCCACCCTCGTGGTATAGAAATACAAACTAGTAAATGTGTTTATGTCTTCTAGGAATCTCCTTATGGACTCCTGGCAAGCAAAATTGTATATTCAAGGGGAAACAACCTTTACAACGCAGTCATTACATCGCACTACCTTTACAACGCGGTCATTACATAGCAACATCCTTTACATCGTATGTCATTACAACGCAGCCATTGCATCGCATGTCACTGCAACGCATGTCATTACAACGCATGTCACTACAACGCAGGAATTACATCGCAAGTCATTACAACGCATACCATTACAATGCATAGTACCCTTACACTATCCGACACTTACCCTACTGTTGCACTCACTGGAGTTAGATTAGTAATTTTTACCCCTACACTATCCAACACTTACCTTAAATGCGATGTAATGGTATGCATTGTAATGATATGCGTTGTAATCGTATAATGCGATGTAATGGAATGCGTTGTAAAGGTGGTTTCTAAAAATGCAATGTAATGGCATGCAATGTAAAAGAATGCGTTGTAAAGGATGTTGCGATGTAAAAACTGCGTTGTAAAAGCATGCGTTGTAAATGTATGCATTGTAACGTCATTTATTCATATTCAAGTTGTAAATTCATGTTTACGATCACATTTACCTTTATCAATAAGACCCAGGGCAATCTGGCAACCCTATTTCATTCTTAAAATAGCATAGTCTTGCTGTTGGTTGAAAATATTCGAACAAAACATGACAATTTTAAATGAAACATTACTTTTGCACACCCTCTGTTTGCATACGGATTATTTCGGAAATGCCATGAATAAACATTCCAATCTGGACCAGGCCTAAGGCCAATGTTTCTTCTCTGTGTCTTTCCTGGTTCGAAATATTACAAATGCTGAAATATCCCTCATGTTGTATCGAATTAGCCCTCATATTTACCCAGAAGCTCATTAGGATCTGGCGGTTTTGCAGATTGATAGTTTTGTACCTGTAACCTTCATCACCCCTCGCCCCACTCTTCCTCATTACAGTCCTTACCAATGAGGCAGAACCCACTCCCACCTCCCTAGACCTGAGATGAACCCTGTAATTAACCTGGTGTTAATGGTACACATTCCACAAGGCTTTCTCACGCAGGTAATGTTTCACTCTCCTGTGATCCTTACTTGAAGCTTTTATATTGTGTAAACAGATGCTCTGGGCTCTAAATGGCCTGGATGCGCTTGAGTGCATATTAATGTTGTGTTTTTTTTCTATTTTAAAAGCCCAAAACACTGAGTGTGAGCACAATCACAACTTCCAGTTGAGCAGCAAGCTAATATCGCCTTTTTACTGACATCAGCTGTAGAATTCAGCAATTTATAAACAGTAACTTCACAACAGAAGTGCTTATTTCACAACCATCAGGTGCTGGTCTTTCTCAATCAATCAAACAGGATTTGTAAAGCACGACTAATCGCTTGTTCCAGGTGCTGACAGCACTGCTGCCATGGTGGGTTCAGTTGAACAGTCCAGTCCTGAGTCCTTTCCTGAATTCCAGCAGAGAGGAAGAGTCTGGAGGTGAACTGGGAAGTCATTCCAGGACTTTGCTGCGAGGTAGGAGAAGCAGCCTCCTCCACTGATGCTGTAGTGGATGCGGGGGGTGTGGGCGAGATAGAGGGAGGCAGAGCGCTGGTGTCTGGAGGGAAGGTGGAAGTCAGGTGGTCGATGAAGTATGCTGGTCCTTGGTTGTGTAGGGCTTTGAAGGTAACGATCAACATCTTGAACTGACATCTCTTCTCAATGGGAAGCCAGTGGAGCTTCTTGAGGTGGGGGTGATGTGGATCCACTTTGGTAGGTCAAGGATGAGTCTGGCCACTGAATTCTGTATGGTCTGAAGTCTATTGAGGAGGTGCAAATTGATTCCTACGTAAAGTGCGTTGCACTAGTCCAGTCGGCTGGTGATGAGCGTTTTGGTGACGGTTCCATCTGGTGTTGGTGGAGAGCCACAGGAAGACCTTATAAAGCATGCAAAGGGTGAGGAAGCAGGTGGATCTGACTGAGTTGATCTGTCGTCTCATGGTGAGCTTACTGTCTAGAATGATGCAAGGTTGTGGATGTGGTCAGTCAGAGTGGGTGAGGGTACTAGTTTGGGAGGCCTTCAGGCGTCGTTCACTGGTGAGTAGTTGTTCCAGCTGATCAGCAGATCAGTCTTGCAGGTGTTAGGTTTTAGATAGTTGTCTTTCATGCATTCAGTGACGCTTATCATGCCTCTGTAAAAGTTGGTCAGCATGGTGCAAGGGTCTTCTGAGAGCGAGAGATTAAGCCGGGTGTCGTTGGAGTAGAATATGATGTAAAGTCCATGAGTTTTGATGACGTTGGCCAAGGGAGTCATGTACGTGTTAAACAGAGTAGTGCTGAAGGACGAGCCTTGAGGGATGCCGCAGATGGTGTTCTTGGGTTTTGAGGTGAAGGGAGGTAGGCAGATTCTCTGGGTTCTTCCGCTGAGGAAGGAGGTGATCAATGAGAGTGTCTCCTTGGATTAAGATGTGGTGAAGCCTCTTGATCAGGGTGTGGTGTGATACTTTGTTGAATGTTACTGCGAGGTTGAGGAGGATCAGGGTCACCGATTTTCCCTTGTCAAGGAGGGATCTGATGCCATCTGTGGCTGCAATCAGGGTGGTTTTGGTGCTGTGGTTTTGGTGGAATCCAGATTGAGAAATGTCCAGATGGTTGTTGTTCTCCAGGTGTTCTGCGAGTTGGAGGTTGATGTCCATCTCGAGGACTGGGGTGGGAAATGGCAGCAGAGAGATGGTGCGCTAGTTCTTGAGTTTGTTGGGGTCAGTAGAAGATTTCTTGAGTAGGGGCTTCTTCCAGGAAACCAAGCCTCAAGAATTGTAAAACAGGCATTGGACCTCCTGAGAAGGAGCAACACTGTTCAGGGTACAGCGACAAAGCACACCATGTACATTTATGGTGCCTTGCACACACCTTCATCAGCATCATCTTCTGTCTACTCTCCATTTTATTCAGTCACAGAGCCTAAAGGATTAAAAGACCATTGTTCTAGTACCAGTGGGACTCTGAAACCAGCTCTAGTGGTCTCAGATTCCATACATCCTGAGCAATGGCATGCAGTTATGACCACTAAAGACACAGTAGAGGCGCTCTATGGGTGGAGCATGGGTATTCCCACACACCCACCCATGGTTTTTGGTGCATTCCCAGATTTACTAACACTAGTAAATCTGTGAATGCATCAAAATGGTACGCCTTCCAAGGGGAGGTGTAACGAGGGGTAGTATGTTTATTTCCCCTTGTTTTTCCCCCTTTCTATGTATGCTTCATTCTGTAGCATACATAGAAAGAGGAGAAAGTCTCAGATAATTCGTATTGTGCAACAAAAGTATACCCTTCCTGCAAAAAATAATCCTGGATGTAACAAAGGCACCCTTAAACCAAGGTGTAAGAGTGCCTGCATTGGCACTAGGCTGCACCACATGTGCCAGTGCAGGGAGAGGGCAGGAATGCACCATATCTTAGTTGATAGGGCACATTCCTGTCCTCTCACTGTCATGCAATGCAGCACAGCAAGTTGTCTTGCTGCATTGTATTACAGGATTCTTTAGTAAACCTGGCCCCCAGTTCTAGGTTTCTGCTCATACTTTTCAGCCCACAAGCCTGGAGTCATTAGAAGAGTTTAAAAAGTTATGTTTTAAGGTAATAAAAGCTTCTCAAAACGAATTTGCATGTAGCTCCCTCTCTGGAGAGACAATGACAGATTAAATAATTAAACTTCTGAAACATAGGAAAATTAATTCATTCGGTTTGGGGGAAAAGGAGAAGCCTCTTTTGAGAACTATAGCTCTTTATCTAAAGGAGAATAGATGACTAACTGAGAGGAAACGTAGCAAGTGGATATTTGAAATGAAAAATACATGTTATAGTACTATATGGCAGAATGATGTCCAGAGCAGCACCCAGATGTGAGGTGAAAAGTGCAGCACTAAAGGAGTTACATGACTATGAAGAGGAGTTTGGGCACTTGGATGACCAAGAAAAAGAGGACCTGAATTATGACATGTATGTGCATGATCTGGATAATTTGGGATTTTTGTTTTGTGGCAAGGAGAGTGGATCCCTTGCAGGCTAATGTAATGTTAGGGAATATTTTATCAGATCTGGATTCTCAGTGTGTGAGCTATAGGATAATCAATTGCTACAGGTAAGCAGTTTCTCAAAGATGTTCTGTAAATGAGGGGAAGTATAAAGGATGTGAGTCTTTGAAAAGAAAGGCAATGAAAAGGATAATGATTGGGAGAAAACCAAAGGTGATGTACAATCCCATGTGGGATGAGGAGATGATTTCTAATTTGTTTGTCTTATGGCCGATGCGTAGGATTTAAATTTAAGCTAATGAGTGGGACATTGCCGCCCTCCTTTGTGCTTAATATCATTAAACAGGGTGTCATGTGTTCATGTCTGGGACATAGCTAATAGGTTTTATGTACTAGATGGAGTCTTCTTTGCATTTTAGAAGAACTAAGACGAGGAATGTGTCTAATTTATAGCCACATTGTGAAGAGAACCCCAAAACACTGTGTAATTAGTTGTATGCATGAGAATGAAAAAAGAGTGTTGGATTGCAGACCTGAGGGTGAAGAGCTGGTCATGATTTCATATGTAAATTCACTAAAAGTGGGTTCAGCAGCAAAAATTGCAGGGATCTGAGGAACATATGAGAAACTTTGTGGCACATTTAACACCGGCAGCAGTGTTTCATTCATGTGGGTGTTCACAGGAGATTTTGAAAGTGTTAGATTGCTTGAATCCAGATGAATTTGCAAAGTTCTGTTTAAAACATGTGGAACATGTCACAAATCTAGCCCAAAGAGATTGTGAGCATGCACAATGAAGGGTTCTGGTCTTGCCATAAAATGCTGATTCCCTAATGTTTGGCATTTGTGTGTAAGGCCTGTGGAAAGCTGGCATATTGATGTTATTGTAATTGCCTGCAACCTCAACTATCTGAGCAGCAACTATGTACATATTGGTAGCACCATGGCCCCGGAAGGCTGCAATCGGCATATAATAGCATTAATTATAATTTATTTTATGTCACAGAACATATGCTTGGTTACTAACTAGCAAAGTATCTGTGATTGTGACTATGGGGGGTTATTTAGAGTCTGGATAACAGGGTACTCTGTCAAAACTGTGGTGATGTAACTTCTCTGACAAACTTACAGTCTGTCCTCTCTATTTAGTATCGGCGAAATCATCATGTTTTGGCGGGCAGAGCCCCTGCTGACTCTGCCGTGGGAAACCTTTTTCATTTAACACGTCTTTATTGAAAGTGATACAACACACAGTATAGCATAGTTGTTGGCGATGCAACAGCTTTACTTTACAATTCAACAGTCTCCTCCGTGCAAGCTAGAAATTAGTGCTTTCATCACTGTCGGGTTGTGTGACTGTTTCATTTTCTTCATTGTGACCGTCAAATGTCTACACATTTCCCAGTCAGCATCAGTTGAACAACAAGCCAGCCCATACCTTTATCATATATGGAAAAAGAAAGTATACACATCAAAGAACTAAACTTCTATACCACACAGTAGCGGCAGCAGACATCCATAGCGGCATCCTCTCCCACAAACCCCCGGCCACACCAAGAAGGGAAGGAAGGGGGAGGGGATGCACATGGGGAAGGTAGGTGAGTAGGAGGAAGAAAAGAAGCCGGGACACTTCATAAGGCTGCAAGTGCCCCCATCCTCTGGGCACCAACAAACATACACAGGTGGTAGTCAGTCCTTACGCATCCATACAGGATCCCCTGGCTCCGTATCCTGTGTTGCCCCAGGACTGTCATCAGGCGGAGGCTCCACATCTCCAGGTCTCTCTCTGCATGCCAACGGAAACCTTACACTAAAAGGCCATCAGAGTAATTATCTTATTCCAGCCACCCTATTTGGGGTGGATGTTCTGGCATGCTTTTTTTCTGTCTGGAACTGCCAGGAAAACCCTGGGAAAAATACAAGCATCACGCCCTGTCACAAAGACCCCTACAGCGTCAAGGACATTAGTTTTTGTTCTTCATGAACCAACTCCCGCTTTGGGGGGTTGTCTTTGAAAAGCCAAAAAGTTTGTTGAGTGGCTGCATGTAACATGGTGGCCGCTCTGCAGCTGCAGCTGACAGTGGTTTTTTGTTGTTGTTTTTTTGCAGATTTTTTAGAGAGCGAACTCGACCCAAAGGTATTGGAGCGCTTTACATGAGCACCAGTTACATTACACAATGACACATTCCTTTTTTTTGGTAGGCACGGGGAGATTAAGTGATTTGCCCAGAATCACAGGATGTGGAGTCGACCCCGAGGCTCAAACCTTGGTTTCCCAGCTTCAAAGTCGTCAGTCTAGCCATGAGACCACATCCTCTCCCCGTTTGAGAGGACCTGCCGTGTGGCGGCTTATCTAAAGGCATAGAGATCTCCAGCTGGAAAGTTGCGATCTCTGAGAATGGTTAGCTTTAGTCTACCAAAGCGAAGGAGTACATGCTTATTCTGCCTTGCGGGATTGGAGCCCGGCTGGCCAAGCTCAAACTAACCCTCCATGTCTTGCCACAGTATATAAACTGCCGTTATTTTGCCTGCCATAAGATTTTCAGTGGTTTTCCTTGTCAGTAGGGCACCCTATCCAAGAAACACTGCTGACCATTGCCACAGATATTAGCCTGCAGTGCATCAAGGTTTGGTATAGATCATTCATTTTAGTAGCACATACCAAATGTGGGCTACAGAGAATGATGGCGATGAGACAATTTATTGAGCACAACTGTTACCAAAAAGGTTTCCTTGCACAATTGCCAGTCAGTCAGTCACAAATAGTGCTTATTTAGACCATGGCGTTTAACAACAGTAAATGCAATACACACCATATTAAATGACCCTGATGCGTTTTCCCTAAAATTAGGCAAAAGGCCACATGCACCATAAATACTTAATATCGGAATCTCAAAGAAGGCTTTACAAAATACTTTAAAAGTAATAAAGTTACTTGATATAATAAAGAATAAAAATGTGCCACAAATACGATGTGTGCCTCAGAGGGCTACCCCTAGATACCTTAATATACATCTTAAGACTGGCATTATAATTCCCTACAGCAGCTATAAATCTCCCCAAGGCAGAAGTCACATCCAGGAATCTCATCTCAGGTAAAAGAACAGCTACTTAAATGCGATCCTGGATACCATACTTTAAAAAGAGTGGCTTTAACACATTTTTTCATATCAACAGTCTAAAATGATAAGCAGGCAATCACATTTGGCTGATAACCCATAAGTGCAATTTCCCTGTGCATCTATCATGACCATGTTTACCTTATTGCTTATGTAGTAGGGATTTAAGCCAGTTCTTAACCTTAGACTCTCGTATCTAAGCTTGGGTTAGGTAATGCCTCTATGTACAGGAAACATTCTTCATTTTGTCATGAGTCATATAAGAATTTGCTGGATGACTTGCCCCTTACAAAACCCTTGTGTTGATATCTGGTTACCTTTGTTGTTAAAGTGCAAAGTTTCTTCTTCGTAGTCTTGATTACCAGGTCTTGTCTATCTATATCTAGTCCTTGCACTAGTAGATGCAGCACCGGGAAGGTCAAGGGTGCTGGAATAGCCACTTTTAAAACTTTATGGAAGGAGTCAGGGGATAGAGTGTGCTTAATGTCAGCCAGGAGACTATTCCAAAGTGTGGGTGCTAGATAGTAGAAGTAGCAGCCTTCCTGATTTTGGTGAATGATACGTGGCACAACTAAATAGTTGTCAGATGCTGACCGAAGGTAACAGACACGGCAACAGTGAGTTACCATGTTCTTAAGGTAAAGCGGCCAGAATTGTTGATGCCTGATTAGTAAGTCATACATTTTTTAAGATTACGCACTTGCAGATGGGCAGCCAGTGAAGATGAACTAGGTGGTATCTGCTGGAGGTAGCAGCAAGAATATTTAAAGGAAGGCATGCAGCTGAGTGTTTGGACAATTTGTAAGTGATATAACAAATACAGAGAATAGCCTAGATAAAGAGCATTTTGATAGTCAAATTTAGCGAAATGAAAGCTTGGAAGTTGGGTTTTCAGAATAATGTAGGGAGTAGTACACACTATTTTGTAATATTCAAAAGTAGTGGAAACATACCGTTGCAATACGGTTAACTTGTTTAAGGAAGGAGAGACACTTTTTTGGCTAGTAGGTGGGATTTGGGCTTCAGCCAGGTATGGACGGCTACCATGTCCAGGACCAAATTGAGGCGTACTTGCCAAATGTGAGGACTTCCATCTTACCCCCATTCAACTTAAAACAGTTGGATATCATCCATTTGGAAATTCTTCCATACAGTTTTAAAAATTCAGTTGAACTAAGGAAGCATTATAAGATGTTTTGGCCAAAATCTATGTGGCATCAGCCTTGGTGATGCGATCACATTGTGGGTTCTTATACGAGACGCAAATGGGGGACAAAGAGCTTGAAAAAATTGAGGCTCAACCAGGAGCCCTGAGGAACAATAGATCTTACTGGGTAAAAAGGGATCTGGCAGGGTAAAGTGAAACAGTCTGAGAGTGGTTGAAAGGAAGTGCTAAATCCACTTTAAGATCCCTCTACTTTTAAGCAGAAGGATCTCTCATACTTGCTTCCAGTGATCGGGAATTGTAGTGGATGAAAACGATAGATTAGAAAGATTAGTTTGTGCAGGGAGCACAATCTCTTTAGCAATTGAAAAGCTGAAGGGCGAGCAAGTATCTAAAGGCGGTCCTGATTTATTAGTTGATATTAGAGTTTGCACCTGTTTGTTCATTTAAAAGCTGACCAAATTCAGGTAAGGTAGAGACAGATGGTGACGCAGTAAAGTCAGAGAAGTCAAAGAAGTCAGAAGGGATATCAAAGAGGGAAATTTCTGTGGCTCTTGGTGATTTCATCTGCAAAGAAGGTGGAAAGGTCATCACATGGCTTCTGAGATGGGGTGATGGGATTGGTGCAAACTGAGGGATTTAGAAGTTGCTTCACAATAAGAACCTTTTCATAGGTTCAATTTCTATCTGTTCTGCGCACTACTAAAATACTCAAATACATTATTTTCTTACCCTTCATGACTGCTTGTCCAGTTTTTGGCAAAAGCTGATGTAGAGGTAAATACATTGATTAATAAAGAGATCGATTACATTTTACCCCTAAAATGTATACTGCTCCCTAAGAATTATTTAGATTGCATGTATACAGAAACCATTTGTTCCATATCAAGTTGACAAGCAACTTCTTTTTCAGACATCAGTTGACTCAAAGTCTTCTTGAGAATCTGCACATTGAAAGAACCCTAACATACTGTGAATTTCATTTTTGTCAGACGTGAAAAGCCAATTTACAAATACCACAAAACCCACTTGTGCATTTTAGTGCCACTTCTGCAAGAAGGACAACACAACTATTTGGGATGCTCAGTGTGGACTCTGCTGGCACCCACTTAGAGAATAATGCATTTTGCAAAAATGTTCTCAGCCATCAATAATAGAATAAATAGTTGTATGCATCCTAATCAAAAGGATATATCCTATGGCAAACTTCAAATTATACTTCATCTCATAAATTGAAATTTATCAAATGATAAGTGGGGTTATAGTTCCAAAAGTCAAGTAAGTAGGATTTTATAAGGAAATCAAACCAATCTTGTTTATCGCATTGACAACTGCATATATATTTGAATCAGGAATTTAAATGTTGATCTTGATGTGCCCAACTGAGCAATAAGTGTTTAAAAAAAACAATCTACAAGAATCATTACTTACCGAATGCCTTATTTTAGTGTTCCGGTCAAACTGTGAAGCTGCCAATTGTCTTGCGCTCATATTCTGATTCTATGATAGGAACATGTAAGAATTAGAAAATATATGCAATGTGGATGCTGCATTAAAAACTTTAAAATACAAAACGTTCATACAGACTTGTGAGTAACATAAAAAGAAACATAATTACATCTGAAAGCACCACTAAGGATTTTAAAACAACAAAAGGCAATCTCAAATTATCAAATGAGTAATAAGTAACAGAATGAAGGGCTGTAGAGTGATGGGTGGAATGGACAAAGCCATAAGGCTTTGGTGGGGTGCCGATTCAGCAGTATTTCATACATAGGGCTTTCAGTGTTATTTTTTCAAATATTTCAAGTTTGTAATATAACAAATTCATTTAATGATTAGAGCTTTCATTATGTTTACTTAAATATTTGGCATGTTGAGTGGTTCAAATATAAAACTGGCCTTAGTATTAGAATCACACTGCTTCAATAACCAACAGGTGGGATTTCACTTTGACCATAAATATTTAAGAAGCACATTTACATCTAATGAATTTCATAGGAGAATATGTGCAGTTGTGTTTTGATATCTTGACAACCTCAACTCCGCACCATTTACAGGTTGTTGGGTCTATGAACGCAACCCTAAATTACACACATACAACGATCCATGTACAGCAAAAGGTGAGCCAGCTGTTCACAGATTCCTCTGACTGCCAACTTTCCTTTTTTCAAGTTAGAGACATCACTGATTTTACTTGAACTAGGGTTTCAGAAAAGACTCTTGTTATGTTTTGCACCTAGATTAGTAGGCTTGTTCTCCCCTTTTCTGGGAAATGTACTTCAGACAGCAAAACCGTGATGAATGGAAATGAGTGGGCAAGTGCTGCTTTGCCCCTGGGAATTCCTCTGGTTAAAATTCCATTCCATTGTTTTTAGCACAGCTGTGCTATTCCAAAAGAGGATCATCCACATAAATGTCGGTCAAACCCTTTGCCAAACACCCAATTCAGCTTGTACTGCTTTGAGACATTCTCCATATATAGAAACTAAAGCCCCACAACAGATTTGGCCTTATTGTGCTTCACACCGTAAGTGAAGTGCAGATTGAGTCCCTATAAACAGAGTGTTCAAGGTCCATATCTGGGCATATCCCTTCCACTTTGAGAGACTCATTGAGACAAGGAAAATGTGATGGATAAAAATGCTTGAGTCAACGCTCCTTAATACCATTGAGTAGCATTTTATTGCATATATTTTAGCTCAACTTTCCCTTTACAAAATGAAATGATCCATTTTCTAAAGAAGCATCCCTGACCAAACTGACAAGATATGTCTCCAATGCACACAAAGCAATCCTCGCTGTAATCTAGCTATACAGTACCTGTTCTTAGAGGTGCTGCTTGAAACCCTGGGCTCAGTATACTTGGTACCCATGTCTCAACATACCACTTGCACTTATGGAGGAGTTCTGGAAGAAAGATGGTGTTTGCCCCCAAACATCAGTAACCATAACATCTAGTCACTTGCAGCATCTCTGGTAGAAGAACCAGCCATTCTTCTGCCTTTGGAATACCTTACCAAAGTGCAGGTCGCTTCCACACTCAATGTACATATTTGAGTAAGTAAGCAATATATGTTATTTAAATATGAGGTTTAGGGAAAGGCAAGCCTTTCATTCCCAGGGGCATTTTCCCTGTGGGCTCAATCCCTTGAAAGCCAGTTTTGAATGCCCACAGCCGCTCCTGGTGCCCCCATTACTTTACCCAGGTCCTGGGGTTAATTTCATCAGGCACGGACAGGTTGCAAGATGGACAGAGAGAGAGTGAGGGAAGGATGGAGAGAAGGGGAAGAGGATGGGAAAGAGAAAATGATCATGTAGGAAGAAGAGAGAAGGGAGAAGGAGAGTGAAGGAAGCTGTGTGACGAGGCTTTGCATTGAGTTGCCTCAGTTCTGATGGGCTGGCAGCTGGGTGGCGAGGCTATGCATTGCTTGGCGTCAATTCCGTTGAGGCTGGCAGCTGTGTGGTGTGGCTCTGCAGGACTCCACTTCACTCAGTGGCGGTTCCAATAAAGCTTGCAGCTGTGCAGTGAGGCTTTGTGGGGCTTCATGCTAGTTTTGCTGAAGAACACAGCTGCCCTGGCAAAGCACCTTCAGGCCTCTTCCGAGGTTCCGGGACTGGGGTGGCCCTGCTTGGAGGGTAGGACTTACAGCAGACAGAGTTCAGGTGCCGATTCAAGGTGGGTGCCTATTCCGTTCCACAAGCACTGATCAGGAGGCCAGTCAACTAGTCCTTGGAGTTACTCTGGTGGTCCTGGGTTCAATATGCGGGTCCAGCCCTTTCACTCAAACAGCAGGGCAGCAGGGTGACAGAGTAGCAGGCCTTGTTGAAGACCAGCACAGCAGTCCTTCTGAGTTTTTCACAGGTCCATAGGAGTACTGAAGAGTTGTGTCTGAGGGTCCCATAGTTATACCTGATGCCCACTTTGAAGTAGGAGAAGGTTCTGGAATTTTCTGCCTCCCTTCCCTGACCCCAGATTGTTTGAGTTCACAACAGACTAGTGTAAAACCCTTAGTGAGTGTGCTCAGGCACAGCTTTTGTGATGTGGAAGTGTGGTAGGCAACAGCTCCTCCCCCTCATCAAGTGAGAGATGGCCCATCCTGCCAACACTCCTTTGCAAGCTCCTTTGTCTCACTGTCTGGGGGCAATGTAGAAAACCCAACTGCCAGCTACACTTAGTCATGTGACTCAGGAAACAGGCTGCAGGTTGGGACAAACAAAGTGCTAACTTTCTAAGAGTGGCGTTTTCAAAATTGTGACTAAAACTCCAACTGTATCATTAAAGAGGGGTTTAACTTACAATTTTTAGAACCTATCTGCTTACTCCCAATTGGAAGTTATCACTTATCATATGTAATACGTTAACCCAATGCTATCCTGTGGGAGAGGCAAGCCTTGCAGTAATGAAAAATAGGAGTTTTTAACCGTAGGACATGTAAAACGTAAAAGTACATGTCCAATTTTTTAAATACACGAGACCCTCTCCTCTGGGATGTTTATGGCCTACCCCTGGGGTGACATATGCATTAAAAAAGAAGGTTTGAGTCTAGTAAAAGTATTATTTTGCCAGGTCCAAAAGGCAGTTTGAACTGCACACACAGGCTGCAATGGTAGGCTTGAGACATGTTTAAAATGCTACTTAAGTGGGTGGTACCATGGGTGCTGCAGGCCCAGTAGTAGCATTTAATTTACAGGCTCTGGGTACATGTAGTACCACTTCATAATGGACTTACAAGTATTTTAAATGTGGCAATTGGGTGTAAGCCATGTCTATCATGTTTAAAGGGGAGAGCACAGGCACTTTAGCACTGGTTAGCAGTGCTAACATGTGCAGAGTTCAAAAGCCAGCAACAACAAAGTTAGCAAAAACAGGACGATGTAAGGCAAAACGTTGGGGAAAACCCATGCCAAAGATGTCAGGTCCAACAGAGGAAGAGAGAGAATGGAATGAGCACTTCTGCCAAAGCTACTATTGGTTCCCCAGTACAGCCCTGATGAGGGTTCAACATATAAAACATGGATATATTTTTGTATCATGTATTGTTTTTTTCAATTATACATCCACTTTATGGCTATCTGAACCCACTTTAAGTTTGAGATTTGTTTACAGGGATGTCAAGTTTCTCACAGCCTACTCATGGTTGGAAGGGCAGCAGAAGAAAAATGTATAAATAACATCACAGGTGTTGTTTTAATTTGTGAAATCCTAAAAATACTGGATATAGTCCAAATTTATTAACATTTCACCCATCACTCATGTCTGTATACATTGTCCTAAGTAGGTGTGATGTATCATTTCCAGTATCAATCACACCTAGGAAGTTTTTGCTTTCACCAAAGGTCCTACGTGCTGGGATTCCGTTTCAGGGTTTGAGACTTACAGGGTTATGAACTTATATCCTCACCCTAGCATCTTACGAATCTATCTCTGGCTGAACTTTTTCCTCATGTATCATAGGGAGGATGAATTACAGAATCTAATCTGCTTGGTATACTGCGGCATAACATTTAGGTCATCTCAACAACAGGGAACCTGTGGAGAGGTGTGGCATACTGCAAAATGAAGGGGCCTCCTGCAGAATGTGATGAGGGGCCCTTGCGTCTCCCATATCTAACAAATAATAATTGACCAGGGGCTCATTGGGGGCCTCACTGAAGGGTTGGGGACCCTCTGAAGGGTTCTGACCTCCAGCACCCCGCCAGGAGCTGCAGGCGCCTGTGTTGACCACGTAAAACAATGTAGTCATGTGGGAAACCAGAATACCATCTTGGTTAAAAGGCTTCCCTGACAGGAAGCAAAGGGCCTTATGTACAAGGAAATGTTGGTGATCCAAATTTGGCAGCGCAGCACTCCAACATTTCCAAAACACAGGGATGCGCCGTATTTAAAACAATGCGGCGCACCCCTGTGTTATCCCTAGTGCTGGTGACAAAATTAGCTGTCTAGGGCCAGCGCAGGCACCCTTACACCATATTGGAAGGGTGTCTGCGTTGCAGGGAATGATTGTTTCTGTGCAGGGAAGTGTCCTTGCCTGCACATAAACAATAATTAACGGCGATTTGTTACATCTATGAAGGCTGCAGAATGCAGTACAGATAGAAGTAGCAAATTGTCATTATTAAATAATTGCTTTTGTGCAGGAAGGTGTCCCTACCCCACACCTTCCTGCACATAAACAATCATTCATAGCATTTTGCTCTTTCTATGTGTGCTGCACAATGCAGCACACATAGAAAAAGAAAAAACAAGGTGAAATAAAAGTATTTCTCCTCATTTCGCCATTCTAACGCCTGCAATTGCATGGTGTTAGTTTTTGCCACTGCCTCAGGTTTACACCTCCTTGTAAATATGGGGGAGCATCAAAAGCAATGGGAGTTGCGGTGGCATGCCCCCACAGCAACACCCATTGCCACCTCTTTCACGCAGATATCTGCGTGACAGGGTTCCATGTTTACAAAGAGGCGTTCAGCCACAAAAAGTGGCTTAACATCGCTGTGTAACTATGGTGCAGGACATTGCGACACAGGAACATCCTCATAAGTGAAGTTCCTGTGCTGCAATGCCCTGTAAATATGCCCCAAAGTATTGTGCATTTAAAGGAATGTGGTTTAGCCATGTATTTAAGTTAATCATTACAATCATTTCTCAATGCATAGAAATAGTTTATGTACAGGATCACCACAACTGGAAATTCCTTTTAATGCACCTTCTTTGAGGACTTGTTTATGATAACCTCTCTTTTATATACGCCGTTACATATAATAATAATTACACATATATGTGAGCAAGGGCATCACAGTAACATATTGTAAATGTGCAAAAAGTGTGCTTTAAAACAAATGGCCTTGTTTAGTGACTGTCTCCTGTGGGGCAGGGCAACTCTCAGCGATTCACCCTGTGTGTCCACCATGCAGAGTACGATGGACACATGCAGGGGGAAATGTAGAATGCCACAATGTGCCTAGAGAAAATTCCCTGTATATAAGACAATTACTTTTTGTTTAGAGGAAGCAAACTCCTGATTTCTGAGTTTATTTCCTCTAAACAATAATATTTGCAGTGTCTATGCTTTAAACATGGCTCCTGCTCAGCAAACTTGCCGTGTTGTGAAAGGAGACGGTGCAATGGCGGATTCCCTCACAGCACAGAGATCTCACCAGGCAGGCCGAAATCTCTAAATAGGGCAAACAGTCTATGCACTTCCCTTGTGAGATTTGCCTCTATTGATAGACAAAATGCAGTGTTCAGATTTTAAGAAACAAATATGGGAAAAAGTGATGTAACATTGGTGCAAAGAGCTTGTAAATAAGCCCCAAAGTCTGAAACTAGCCAAACGAAAGCACAAAGATAGATCATCAGGCTGTAGGGAAGCAGAGACTTCAGGCGTATTCTATCTATTCTTCATGTTTTGAGGTCTGTGGACCCCCACTTAATCATTACAAGAATTTCGGGACCCCCGCTAAAACATTGCTGGAATCTGGGGACCCACATAATCATTTTTTTAATCCAGGGACCCCAGCCTAAGGAATTTTGATGATTTGAACTGTAAAATAATACACAAAATTACAGAAACAAGCATTCATCAAACACACAAATTATAAAATATTTTCGGCCTGATTCACAAAGGGCCTCCGTTTGATTTGTGGCAGCAGTGCAAGTGCATCAAACAAAATATAGCATGGAGGATGGGTGGCTTCAATTGAATTTAGAAAAGCTCCAACCTTGCCATAAAAATTCTTTTTCGGGGGTAATAAATAAAGGGCCTGTTTCACAAAGTCTCATGACGGAGATTCCACCCAAGTGCGGACACTCACCCACGACTGCAGGACCTTCGCCACGAGTGCATATGTTGAACCCTCATCAGGGCTGGACTGGGGAACCAATGGTAGCTTTGGCAAAAGTGCTCATTCCATTCTCTCTCTACCTCTGTTGGACTTGACATCTTTGGCATGGGTTTTCCCCAACGTTTTGCCTTACATCCTCCTGTTTTTGCTAACTTTGTTGTTGCTGGCTTTTGAACTCTGCACATGTTAGCACTGCTAACCAGTGCTAAAGTGCCTGTGCTCTCCCCTTTAAACATGATAGACATGGCTTACACCCAATTGCCACATTTAAAATACTTGTAAGTCCATTATGAAGTGGTACTACGTGTACCCAGAGCCTGTAAATTAAATGCTACTACTGGGCCTGCAGCACCCATGGTACCACCCACTTAAGTAGCATTTTAAACATGTCTCAAGCCTACCATTGCAGCCTGTGTGTGCAGTTCAAACTGCCTTTTGGACCTGGCAAAATAATTCTTTTACTAGACTCAAACCTTCTTTTTTAATGCATATGTCACCCCAGGGGTAGGCCATAAACATCCCAGAGGAGAGGGTGCAGTGTATTTAAAAACTTGGACATGTACTTTTACGTTTTACATGTCCTATGGTTAAAAACTCCTATTTTTCATTACTGCAAGGCTTGCCTCTCCCACAGGATAGCATTGGGTTAACGTATTACATATGATAAGTGATAACTTCCAATTGGGAGCAAGCAGATAGGTTCTAAAAATTGTAAGTTAAACCCCTCTTTAATGATACAGTTGGAGTTTTAGTCACAATATTGAAAACGTCACTCTTAGAAAGTTAGCACTTTGTTTGTCCCAACCTGCAGCCTGTTTCCTGAGTCACATGACTAAGTGTAGCTGGCAGTTGGGTTTTCTACATTGCCCCCAGACAGTGAGACAAAGGAGCTTGCAAAGAGTGTTGGCAGGATGGGCCATCTCTCACTTGATGAGGGGGAGGAGCTGTCACCTACCACACGTCCACATCACAAAAGCTGCGCCTGAGCACACTCACTAAGGGTTTTACACTAGTCTGTTGAGAACTCAAACAATCTGGGGTCAGGGAAGGGAGGCAGAAAATTCCAGAACCTTCTCCTACTTCAAAGTGGGCATCAGGTATAACTATGGGACCCTCAGACACAACTCTTCAGTACTCCTCTGGACCTGTGAAAAACTCAGAAGGACTGCTGTGCTGGTCTTCAATAAGGCCTGCTACTCTGTCACCCTGCTGCCCTGCTGTTTGAGTGAAATGTGGTTTAGCCATGTATTTAAGTTAATCATTACAATCATTTCTCAATGCATAGAAATAGTTTATGTACAGGATCACCACAACTGGAAATTCCTTTTAATGCACCTTCTTTGAGGACTTGTTTATGATAACCTCTCTTTTATATACGCCGTTACATATAATAATAATTACACATATGTGATCAAGGGCATCAGAGTAACATATTGTAAATGTGCAAAAAGTGTGCTTTAAAACAAATGGCCTTGTTTAGTGACTGTCTCCTGTGGGGCAGGGCAACTCTCAGCGATTCACCCTGTGTGTCCACCATGCAGAGTACGATGGACACATGCAGGGGGAAATGTAGAATGCCACAATGTGCCTAGAGAAAATTCCCTGTATATCAGACAATTACTCTTTGTTTAGAGGAAGCAAACGCCTGATTTCTGAGTTTATTTCCTCTAAACAATAATATTTGCAGTGTCTATGCTTTAAACATGGCTCCTGCTCAGCAAACTTGCCGTGTTGTGAAAGGAGACGGTGCAATGGCGGATTCCCTCACAGCACAGAGATCTCACCAGGCAGGCCGAAATCTCTAAATAGGGCAATCAGTCTATGCACTTCCCTTGTGAGATTTGCCTCTATTGATAGACAAAATGCAGTGTTCAGATTTTAAGAAACAAATATGGGAAAAAGTGATGTACCAGTGGTGCAAAGAGCTTATAAATAAGCCCCAAAGTCTGAAACTAGCCAAACGAAAGCACAAAGATAGATCATCAGGCTGTAGGGAAGCAGAGACTTCAGGCGTATTCTATCTATTCTTCATGTTTTGAGGTCTGTGGACCCCCACTTAATCATTACAAGAATTTCGGGACCCCCGCTAAAACATTGCTGGAATCTGGGGATCCACATAATCATTTTTTAATCCAGGGACCCCAGCCTAAGGAATTTTGATGATTTGAACTGTAAAATAATACACAAAATTACAGAAACAAGTATTCATCAAACACACAAATTATAAAATATTTTCGGCCTGATTCACAAAGGGCCTCCGTTTGATTTGTGGGAGCAGTGCAAGTGCATCAAACAAAATATAGCATGGAGGATGGGTGGCTTCAATTGAATTTAGAAAAGCTCCAACCTTGCCATAAAAATTCTTTTTCGGGGGTAATAAATAAAGGGCCTGTTTCACAAAGTCTCATGACGGAGATTCCACCCAAGTGCGGAGACTCACCCATGACTGCAGGACCTTCGCCACGAGTGCAGAGGCCCTTTGTGATACAGGCCCTTTATTTAATTCCCCACCACAAAATTATTTTAATGGTTGCCAACTTAATTATTTGCCGCCAATTTCAAATTCCTTCATATTTACGAATCATTATTTATATATACTTAATTAATCTGGAAATATTATTTTATTTTTTAAGCAGTCGCGGACAGTCTAAGTAGGTATCGCGGACCCCAGAGGTCCCCCGACCAGAAGTTAAGAACCGCACACTTAGATCTAGAAATTGTTGGTTTAGAGATAAAGACAGTGTGAAGTTAGTGTTCATGTTCACAGCACAATCTCCAATTTCTTATAGATTCCTAAATATCCAGAATATCAGGAAAAATCTATTTCATAGGAAATATTTAACTTAGCTCAACACAATTCCGTCATAAATGTATTTATCAAAATAATTCCACAGAAATTACCTGAATAGTGGAGGATTGGGCGCCCTTGATGGAATTCGAACCTGCTCCTACAGCTACAGCTTCCTGAGGTAGAAAAACAATTTTAAGTTATTGAAGACCATATATCAATGTATATCTATTCATCTTTCACTTATTACAGTATTTTGTATAGAGTTTTGCACCTGCTGGCATGTCTGTCTAGGTACTTCAGGGCGCTAGCTACCAGTGGAATGAGAATCATTCTCTTTGGATTCTGGAAAAAGCCTCTTCCAGGAAGTGAGATGGAGATATGAGGTTGGATTAAAGCAGAGGGTAGTGTGGGAAGAGTGTAAGGATTTTCAAGATTCAAGTAAAATAGAATTTTCCTATCTGAGTTCTCACAATACAGTGCAAAAAGTAATTTTTCTTGCCTTGTGCATTAACAGTAGCACTATGTGACAGCTTAAGGCAGATTCTTTACTTTGCTACATGGAAGTACTGTACTTGGTTGGAGGCAATGCTCTCTCCCAATCAGCGCAGTTTCTCCAGGGGAATATACTTGTCAGTGAAGGCAAATGATAATGGTTCATGTGATGAGTGAAATACATCTGTAGGTACAAGGCAGGAGAGCGAGATACCCCCACCCGGTATGTGAAGAGTTTAAAGCCCCCCTTCAGTAGAATTCAGGTGTCTGCCAATTTCAGACCCTGACTTAAGGTTTGGATGAAACTATTGTTGAGGTTGCTAGGAAGTGATCTGATTTCACTTGTGAGGCTATTTCACTCCACCTCATCATTGATGCTATCTCCAGTCTTGAACTTTTCACCTAAACATCATTGATGTATTAGTCTATTTAGTTCAATGGAATCAAAACAAGACTTCTTCACCCATAATGCATCAGGCTATCACACAAAGGGCCATGACGGGATACATTGGGCCCAATTCCCAAAGGTAAACGGTGAAAAAAGTCTAACTTTACGACTTTCGGTATTCACAAAGGTTCTTTACAAGTGGTTAAGGTAGACTTTTGTCTCAGTTTAACTTTTTGGTCTTAGGTTTATTTGAGAACAATAGTCTAGTCTCAGTTAAACTTAAGACCAAAATTTAAGCTAAACTAAGCAAAAGTCTAACTTTGCTACTCATAAATGCCCTTTATGAATACTGAAAGTCGTAAAGTTAGACTTTCGTCTCAGTTTACCTTTGTGAATCGGGTCCTTTGTCTATAATGACCTGGAGGGAGGTGGTCACCTTAGCTATGAAGTTTATTATCGAGAATATCAATTTTTCCATTAAAAAGCTACATTAATTTGCTATCATTTTACAAATAACCTTTTCTGTAGTTAAATGTTCCTATGCTATGTGCTTGTTGGAGTTGGAGATGGGGAAGCAGTTGCTAGAAGGTGGGGGGGGGGAATCATTTATTAGCACATGATCACATTATAGCAATTATTCCTTCACAAGGTAGAATACCCGGGTGCTTGCAAAGGATTAATAGACAGTGTGTGGTGATGTACACAAAATCCTGTATTCAACATACTGTGTAATGGGATACAGCATGTGAAATGCAGGCTGAAGGATCAGCGAACCAAGAGTTTTCCTAGAATCAGTTGGAGACTAGAAGTTATTCGTGCTGATGCCAATTAACAAACATGCATGAAATGAACGATGCTTGGTGTATTTTTTGAGACACATCTCCACACAATGCTTAGAAATTCTGGAAGCCACTTACGCCTTTTTATCCTTTAGAGCGGTACAGGGCTAAGGGCAGCAGTTTATTTGAGTCTTTACTGTTGCAATCTTTTGCATTTCCAGAAAGCCTTTGCTCTGACAAAATATCTGAGTGGCTCCTGGGCATATGGGCTGCTCCTCTGCTTCATCAGTCGAACAAAGTTCAGCTCATATTAAACTTCACCTTCGAATCCTCTCCTTCATGTCCAAAGACCACAGGATACCTCCTGTCTTCAGGATTCCCAGGTAGATCCCATTAAGGATCTTGCTCAACTGAGGTGGTTTCGAAGAAAATTGCACAATGCTACATTGGGTCAACTTCAGCTTCTTCACTATGGCAACGAACTCCCTTTTTCGCACCTGAGGTCTGCCGCTCCCACACATGATCTTCAATGTACACAGCAGCCTGATGCCTCCCCTTCCTTCTCATTACCCCCTACTCTAGTGCAGCGATACTGCTGATTTGCTTACAACTCCTAAGCATTGATTTAACATCACATGTCCTCCATAGAAGATGCCATGGCACAATAGCATACTATTGGCTTTTAATTAGTCAAGATGTAGCATGCCCGGAGCAAGCCTGCGGCGGACCTGTTAGGAAAACAAACCCGAGGCTCTGCATCAGCCACAACTGCACACAAGTGTGTTTGGTGTTTGTGGTTATCAAACACAAGTGCAGCAATCTAATTGGATGGAGATGTTATTGTCAATGGAGCTACTGCAAATAATTTCACATCCTAAGGCTACAAACCTAAATGGTGTTCTTATGAATACCTTGTACAAAGGCTTGCCTGGTCATGTTGTACAAGTTTTAATAGCAGCAAGGACAAAATAAGCGAGGCTGTAGTGAGCAACCAGCCGCCTGGAGACTCAACACACACCTACTGGTGAACAGGAGACATAACACAAGGCCTTAGCCTTCCAGGAAGTTTGGATTCCAGACAATTTAGGTATAGGCTCACAACTATGTAGGCCACGAACATTATGGCTTTAAATTGAACTGGAGATTTATTCAAGTGGGCAACAACACAACAAACATATTAAATTAAGGAAAAGATACACTACCACAACAAATGGACACGAGTAACATGAAAACATCATTCCACAAATGTTCAAGCATACTTCTTATGCCAGTGGGTGTAAATCTATAGCTGATGTAAGAAAAGGTAGGGTATAAACCACTGTTTGTGGAAGTATATTGTAACTAGGTTTTGGAAGGTTAATGTAGAAATGCCATTCTTGAAAACCTAAATTTATGGTATTAAGTATTGCAACTTACCACAATTCGCCGGGTACTGGCACGGTGGAAGTTCCCGTCTAATTCTTCTTTTGCAGCATAAACCTGAAAGTAATGAGGAAGTAGTTTGCATTGTGAAGGTATATGTACTACAACAAAGACTGCAGTGCACAGACATAACAGGTTGCCCACGTTTAGAACCACCCTCTAGTGAATCTTCGTACAAACACCTAAGCGGGGACTTTATGCTGCTGCTACTTGTGGAAGCTATGAGGGAAGAGGCTTAAGGATGGAGCTCCTGCCTTTTACTTTTGTAATTACCATTGGTTTATGCGAAGGGTAAGCACTAATGTGCAATAAGGAAGTTTGGACATTCAGCGTATGGTTAAGTACTGATATATTTCTCTAAACTAACCATTGGTTGTTAGTACTGAACTTAATAGTAGGATACGAGACCATTTATTTTATAGCCTCATTTGTATTTGTCACTGATCAAGTAACAGTAAATTGACCAAAATAAACAACAACAAAAATCAACATTTCTCCAGGCTATGAGTAACAATTAATATATGTGAGGTGTTGGTAAACCAATCATGGGAGAGTACGTGTTTATAAAACTGATTAAACATCAAAAGTGGGTAGTAATTTACTTTTCCGAAAACCTTTTTTGAGAACTCTAGGCCTGATTTAGATTTTGGTGGACAGGTTACTCCTTCACAAACATGACGAATATCTTGTCTATCGTATTACAAGTGCATTTTGCACAAGTAATACGACTGACAGGATATTTGTTGTTAGCCAGGCACTGAGGCACTCTGCTTTCATAATAGAGTATCAGGCCTGATTTAGAGTTTGGCGGACAGGTTACTCCATCACAAGCTCGACGGATATCCCGTCGGCCGTATTACAAGTGAATTATGCATGAGTATAGGGCCTGATTTAGAGTTCGGCAGACAGGTTACTCCAACACAAGCACAACAAATATCCCGTCTGCCATATCACAAGTGCTTAATACACTTTTAATACAGTGGACAGGATATTCATCCGTCACAAATATGACCAATATCCAGTCCACCTATTACAAGTGCATCATGCACTTGTAATAGAGCGGACAGGATATTCATCATGTTTGTGGCTGGGAAGCCCATCCGCGAAACTCTAAATCAGGCCATATGCTCTATTCTCAAAGCAGAGAGCTTCAATGCCTTCCCAACAACAGATCCATCCAGAGGGAAGATTTTGGGAACTTAGTGTCAGGTACCCGATTACTCTTCCAACAAGCACAGGAACAGAATGCCGCAAGTTCCCTATGCCTCCCTCGGGTTTCTCTGCATCACGCAATTATTAACAAGTATGCTTACGAAAACCAAGGGGGGAAAGGGGATGGGACAGAGAAGAGACAGTCGCACCGCGTCTGATTCTTCCTTCAGCTTCAGACGTTTTCTTCTTCTTGCCTTCTTCTAACTTAGCACGGGAATGTTGCTTACTGTAAGGAAATAACATTAATTAACCTTTCGATTAACTCTAAACTAACCACTATATAGCTACTCTCTTGCTCACCTACCCCGTCTTGGTGTGACCTTTGCCTCTCTTCTATTTGATATTCTTGCTGTTCTAGCTTCGTGTGCTGTCACTACAATTGTTAAGTGATTACTCTTTTTCCTTTATCTTTCCTCATACTCTTTTTATATTTCTTTTTCTTTTACAGAATCCTCACCTATTCTTTGCCACAGCTTGAAGTGATACTGGGGGTCTGGTGTTTGGTAAGTATTTTCTTATTTATATATATATATATATATATACCTTAATTCACCTTTACTTAGCTATTCTTTCATATCTTATAAACTATGTACAAATAAGAAAGAAGATAAATGCTCCTTCTACAATATAAGTAATTGCTTGCTGTATTTGTGCATTTACATGTAGACTTCCTGTCAATGCGCTTTCACCGCTATATCTTATTCTGGCTTTTAATTTGACTAGTCTCCTCCCTCATGCGCATGCCCAAATTAACTTCAAAACTCGGAACAGTCTTACTGGTTTTCTCTCGATGCTCTAAAAGACGGGTACTCCTTCCTACGGCAAGTACTGAAGCACGACGAAGTTCTTTTTCCCTGACTAACTACGCGACGCTTCAACTCAGCGACCTTCCTCACGAACTAACTCAGGTGAAGTGCGCCACAGCTCAGGCGCTGCACCTGGATCTTCGTGATTTCTCTTAAGCGCTAGAGCGCTAACCTGTTGCCTCAGCGTGTGACTCTTGGTGGCCATTTTAGGGATGAAGCTGCTCTGCACCACAGTGCTTATCGTTAATCCTTTTCCATGGTATGGTTTGACAGTCCTGACAGTACCCTCCCTCAAAGTACTCTCCCTCAGTTTGGGTTTGTTCGGAAACCTTTTATGAAACTCTCTGATCAATCGTGGAGCATGAACTTCTGAAGACAATTCCCACAATCTTTCCTCGGGTCCATAACCCTTCCAATCCAATAAATAGTACAATCGCCCCTTCTGTACCCTTGCATCCAAAATCTGCTGTACCTCAAACTCTTCTCCTTTCTAAGTTTGGATTGGTTTTGGGGGCTTGCTTATTCGCACATTTTTTGAAACCTTCTTTAACAAGGAGACATGAAATACTGGATGAACTCGTAACCCTTGAGGTAACTTCAACAGAAAATTCAGGGCACTCAATTTCTTCTGAATTAGGTAGGGCCCTATAAATCTCGGCTGTAGCTTCCTAATTCCTTTTAGTCTAAGATTCTTTGTGCTCAACCAAACCTTATCCCCTACAAGTAACTCTGGCTCTTTTCTTCGTTTCTTATCTGCAAAATGTTTGTAACTAACCTTCGCCTTGTTTAAATTTTCTGTGGCTAATCTGTGCACTCGTGCCATGTGTTCTACTAGGTCAGTAACTGCAGGTACATCCACCTCTTGAAAACTTAATGACTGGTGAGGATGTCTTCCGGTGTTTAAATAAAAGGGGGAATGACCAGTGGAAGCGTGTTTCGCATTATTATGCGCAAACTCCGCCGCCCACAGGTAATCTGGCCAATCTCCCTCTCGATCTAACAGACACAATCTAAGGTACTGTTCTAATTCTTGATTAGTTCGCTCTGTTTGACCATCAGTCTCGGGATGATAACTAGTTGTGTACCTAGTCTCTATATTCAATTTTTTAGTAAAGGCCTTCCAAAATTGTGACAAGAATTGGGAGCCCCTATCTGATATTAGGATCTTAGGAATTCCATGTGCTCGAACTATACTTTGACTAAAAATACCTGCCAGAGTTTTAGCAGTGGGAATCCCTTTCAAAGGTACGAAATGGGCCATCTTGGTAAAAGCATCTACACATACCAAAATGGTGTCATATCCTTGGCTCAATAGTAAATTGACTATTAGATCTAACGTAACGGTATGCCAATGGTAGGGTGGGGTAGGTAAAGGTTTCAGTAACCCCTTAGGAGCTAATCTCTCTGGCTTTCCCCTTGCACAAATCTCACATGTGGTTACATATTGACGCACATCTTTAATCGTGCCCGGCCACCAAAAACGTCATCTCACCAATTCTTCTGTTTTTGAGATGCCTTTATGGCCAGCCAGTATGCTATTGTGACTTTCTCTTAAGGCCTTTTGTTGCATTTCAAATGTGGGCAAATAGAGAGCTCCGTCATGATACGGCAAACCTCCTCGAATTTCTCGTCTCGAATCTTCTTCTGCCCACTTCCTCATTTCTTCCAAAGTTTTGGAGTTCTGACTTCTTTCTTCCTGTGACTCAGCTCCTATCACCTTTTCTGTAGGTATGATCTTCTGACTCTTGACCTCTTCCGAAATTCCATCTGTACCCAATCTGGACAAAGCATCAGCCTTACCATTTTCTGAACCTGGTCGATAAGTTATTACGAAGTCATAGTCTGCGAAGTACAAAGACCAACGTAATTGTCTAGGTGTTAATGTTCTGGCTGACTTCAAGAATTTTAAATTTCTATGATCTGTATAAACGGTGACCACATGTCTTGCACCCATCAAACAGTGTCTCCATTCTTTAAATGCATCCTTGATGGCTAATAACTCCTTTTCAGTTATTGTATAGTTGGCCTCTGCTGCAGTTAACTTCCTAGAACGAAATGCCACTGGATGCAGTTGCCCTGTAGTTTTATGTCTTTGAGACAACACACCTCCCAATGCCAGATTGGAGCCGTCCGATTCCACATAAAAAGGTTCCGATGGATCTGGATGAAGCAATATGGGCGCAGTTGTGAAATCCTTTTTTAGCTGAGTGAATGCCTCTTCTGCTTCCTTGGACCAGTCAAATCGAACTCCTTTCTTCAGTAATCTAGGTATGGGAATTAGCTTCTTTGAGAAATTTTGAATAAATCTCCTGTAGAAATTAGCGAATCCAATGAAGCTTTGAATTTCTTTCACAGACTGAGGAGACTCCCAATCTACCACTGCCTTGATTTTATTCTCATCCATGGTTATTCCGTCGGGTGAAAGCACAAACCCCAAAACTTCCACGGTTGTGACTTGAAATGCACATTTCTCTAACTTAACAAACAGATTGTTTTCTCGCAGTTTCTGCAAAACCTTCTTAACATGTTTTTCATGTTCTTCTATGGAATCAGAATAAATTAGGATGTCATCAATATATACTATTGCGTTTCCATCAATGAATTCCTTCAACACATCGCTGATAAAATGTTGAAAGGCGGCTGGGGCATTACATAACCCATATGGCATTACTTGGTATTCGAAAAGCCCATGCTTGGTCCTAAAGGCTGTTTTCCATTCATCACCTTCTCGAATTCGGACAAAATTATATGCCCCTCTCAAATCCAATTTGGTGTAGACCTTTGCTTCTTTCACCTGGTCTAACAGCACTGATATTAAGGGCAAATGATATCGATTTTTAATGGTTATTCGGTTGATTGCCCTATAATCTATGCAAGCCCTCAATTCTCCACTCTTCTTCGGGATAAAAAAGAGTGGTGAAGATACAGGGGATTGGGACGGTCTAATGAATCCATTTTCTAGATACCTTTGTATGTATTTCCTCAAATGTGCATCTTACCGCTAGGTCAGGGCATAAATTCTACTGCATGGAAGATTGGATCCTGGTTCCAAGTCTATTTTACAATCATATTCTCTATGTGGAGGAAGCCTTTCAGCCTCCGCCTCATTAAAGACGTCTTGGAATGCAAGATACTGCTCAGGAAGTTTTTCAGTATCTATCACACAAATGGTAGTCTCTTTTTCACTTAAATGATTCGCTGGTGTTTTCTCTTGAACCTTCTTACATCCTCCTTGACAATTACTTTGAGTCGAGAGTTATGGATCGATCTGCCCAATCGATGGTAGGATTGTGTTCTGTGAGCCATGGTAATCCTAGTATCAATTGGAATTGTGGAGCATCAATTAAGTTGAATTGCAATGTTTCAAGGTATCCATCATCTGATTCCAATTCCACCGGCTCTGTATGACTCACTATGGGTCCTGATGAGAGATTGGTCCCATCTACCGCTCGGACAGCTACACTTTTTTCATTCTTGATAGCCCAAAGCCCAATCTTATCAGCAAACTTTAGATCACAAAAATTGCCCGTAGCTCCGGAATCGATCATAACTGATACCAATTTGAATGTCTTTTCTCTGAACCGTAAGGTCATCATCAAAACCAAATGTGGAGAAGCAGATTGTAAGGTATTCACCAAGGTGTGAGTATCTGGAGCTGTCTTAGAGTCTGCAACCACCAGTCCAACTCCATTTACTGGTGGTGTGAGGCGTTTTCTGACAATGTTTGCTTGGGTTTCTTTGGACAATTCCGAACAAAATGTCCACTCCCTCCACAATAGAGGCATTGCTTGTTTGCTCTTCGTCTCTCTTTTTCTTCTTAAGTGAGGGGCCCTCGAACTGCTCCAATTTGCATGGGTTCACTCCCACGAGCTGAATCTAACTCTTTACTGCCCTCTGTCCTGGCTCGATCAAGCCTTGGCACACTGGGTCGATAATCTCTCGTTCTCTCACCTCTTCTTTCACTTTGACGAAAATCAATTTCTAAAACTAGCTCTATTAATGCTGAGATCTCCGTGGGTCTATTAGGCACTTGTGCCAAGGCATCTTTTAATTCGTCTTTTAAGCCTCGATAGAAGACTGCTGCTCGTTTGTTCTCCGGCCATTCCGTCTCTACTACCAATTTATTAAATTGGGCCAAATAAGCAATTAGATCCCGACTGCCCTGTTTGATTTCTAGTAACTCATTATTAGTTGCTTGAGAGACCCTCCGTCTATCAAATATTCGCAGAAATTCTTTTTTGAATTCGTCCAAAGCATACAAAATAGGATCATTTCTGGTCACCAAAGGCATAGACCAAGATGCTGCGTCTCCACTTATATATGATAGAATAAATGCCACTCGCGATTGCGCATCGGGGAATACAGCCGGACGACACATAAAATGCAAGGTACATTGTGTCAGAAACACTTGAGCCTTCTGTGGATCTCCATTAAAATGCTCAGGTGGTGCCAGAGGAATAACTGGGGAGAGTGAATGGATAACTTGTGTTGTAATCTTAGGTTGAGAAACAGATGCATCACTAAGATTCCCTTCAGAAGTGGCCGCAAATTTAAAATTAGGACTGGATACTAAACTACTCACTTTAAGGGTCAACTCCGCTGTTTCTTTTTTAAGCTCCCTATTCTCTTCTCTGACTGTGATTAATTCCCTTTGTATTCCTTCCAAGATTTCTCTGAGTTTCTTTAAATCCAAACTTTCCGTCATTCTGCTCAGGTGCTAATTTAACATGGGCACTTCACTCTGTCAGGTACCCGATTACTCTTCCAACAAGCACAGGAACAGAATGCCGCAAGTTCCCTATGCCTCCCTCGGGTTTCTCTGCATCACGCAATTATTAGTATGTATGCTTACGGAAACCAAGGAGGGAAAGGGGATGGGACAGAGAAGAGACAGTCGCACCGCGTCTGATTCTTCCTTCAGCTTCAGACGTTTTCTTCTTCTTGCCTTCTTCTAACTTAGCACGGGAATGCTGCTTACTGTAAGGAAATAACATTAATTCACCTTTCTATTAACTCTAAACTAACTACTATATAGCTACTCTCTTGCTCACCTACCCCGTCTTGGTGTGACCTTTGCCTCTCTTCTATTTGATGTTCTTGCTGTTCTAGCTTCGTGTGCTGTAACTACAATTGTTAAGTGATTACTCTTTTTCCTTTATCTTTCCTCATACTCTTTTTATATTTCTTTTTCTTTTACAGAATCCTCACCTATTCTTTGCCACAGCTTGAAGTGATACTGGGGGTCTGGTGTTTGGTAAGTATTTTCTTATTTATATATATATATATATACCTTAATTCACCTTTACTTAGCTATTCTTTCATATCTTATAAACTATGTACAAATAAGAAAGAAGATAAATGCTCCTTCTACAATATACGTAATTGCTTGCTGTATTTCTGCATTTACATGTAGACTTCCTGTCAATGCGCTTTCACCGCTATATCTTATTCTGGCTTGTGCTGGCTCTAATCTTTTTGAGAACTGCGTAATGACAACTAACTCGCCCGCCTAATTTCTCTGCACGGGACTTGTGCTGACTCTGAATCTTTTTGAGGAGCGGTGTTTACTGGTGGTGCATGCTCTCTATTTATTTTCCTCAAGCGCATTTAAGTTGACACGTCTCCTCCCTCATGTGCATGCCCAAATTAACTTCAAAACTCGGAACAGTCTTACTGGTTTTCTCTCGATGCTCCAAAAGACTGTTACTCCTTCCTACGGCAAGTATTGAAGCGCGACTAAGTTCTTTTTCCCTGACTAACTACGCGACGCTTCAACTCAGCGACCTTCCTCACGAACTAACTCAGGTGAAGTGCGCCACAGCTCAGGCGCTGCACCTGGATCTTCGTGATTTCTCTTAAGCGCTAGAGCGCTAACCTGTTGCCTCAGCGTGTGACTCTTAGGGATGAAGCTGCTCTGCACCACAGTGCTTATCGTTAATCCTTTTCCATGGTATGGTTTGACAGTCCTGACACTTAGATTGCTATTGAGTAAGATAACTCTGATTGGATAGACAAGGGTTCGAATCAGACTTTACTACACAGAAATCAGGCCATTTTACACCCTGTGTCTGGTTAATCACTTAACAACTAAACACCATTTTAGTGTTTTTGTAATTCAAGCATCAATTATATAAATCCCGTTTAAACTCTTTTCTTATTGAGCTACAGACAGAGGGCTCCACAAGCACGTTTCTGCTGAATATATCCCACAAAATCTCCCTTTTGTGTTCTAGATGAATTTTAAGTTGTTCCGTCTGCAATCTGAGGTGGCGCATGGATTTCGCCATTGAAGTAATGATCTCCTCTTTCTAAGACTAGCTTGGGATTTTTTATCCAGTTTACTATACTCCTCAGTTTTTCTTGTAATATTCAAACACACTTAAGGTGATGGGAAGAATGTTTTCAATTAGTCTAACCACTAGCAATCGGGTAGCATTCCAACCCATTGTTTTTTGCCCACTGTGTCACTGTACATAGAGGCCCACCTTGTGTAAAACAGCACTGACCCTGCTCTTCACAGAAACAGTTCATCCAAAGTGGGCAGTCGAAGCCCCCTCCTGAAGGAAACACAAGCAACCTCAAAGCAGTGTTGGCCTTGATAGGCCTCGTCAATGTGATACGCTTAGATTCTATGGCACAGGGACCAACGTCTGGACATACTCTTGCCCAGTTTTCTACTGATCTGCATAAGGTAGGCCTTTGTCTAAAGTGGCATGGTGGGTGAAACATGATAGATTGGAGTGCGGATCCGAGTGATTGCCAGTAGCTAAGATTAACTCAAGCATTACATCCATCGCCTTGTTGTTCTTGTAGTTAATGCCCTGAGTGTGACAGGTATGCCCAGAAATGGGTCCTGTGCCTACTGTGCCAGAGGACTCAAGCTGAACCCTACTGATGAGCCCCAAGCAGGGCAAAACCAGTCTAGAGTTATTTGTGGTTGCTTTCAGAGAGAGCTACGCCTATCAGTTTGAGACAGGTTATTACAATGAGAAGCAGGGCTGGTACTGATTTGCATACGGTGGTCCTCTGTGCTAAGTAGCATGGTGGTGAAAAATTAGGACTGGAATGCTGCTCCATCAATTGCCAGGGCCTTGTTGTTGTTGTTCTTGATCTTATATTCCACACATAACTTGTAATTGAGCTTCAGTTGTGTGTAGTTTTAAGCCTCTGCCTGACCCTCACTGCAAATGTTTTGAAGGCGGCCTTTGCAAATGCAAGAGATGCATGCTCTGCTTCTGTATGTACGTCTCTAGGAGTCGAAGGCTGGAGAAGTGTGTAGCATTAGGGTCAATCCCCTCTTAATGTACGCAATCTTGTATCATCTCCCAACATCCCTAGTTAATATGCTGCACTCGGTTGTTCTCCACCAAGGTGTGCACAACAGAAATACACATCAAAAAGAATACAAATTGATACAGCCAAACATTGAGCACCACTACAGACGAGTCAAGATCCCTTGATCTTTGAAACTGCTGCTTAGATGACTCCTGGTTGGATTGAGATGTATCAAGTTGTTTTTATTATAAGTCAATGCTGTCTTGTGCCTTGTAAAGTTCAATAGGTACAATAAAGTTTATGCAATAATCATTGACCTCTGGATGCAGTCAATAATCCTAGTTATGTGCCCATAACCCACCTATTATCCCATTATCTACGGTTCTGGGACATAAGTAGAATGCTGGCAAATAACTACTGGGAAAGCTGTTAAAAACTGGTTAGCACCCTCTGTACAGGCCGTTTGGTGATATTAACACTCTGAAAAGATGCCTACTTATTGACCAGCTGTTTGCTCAATAATGGATTATCTTTCAGCAGAAGGTGGGGCACGTGCACTTTGACATTTAAGACTCTAGAGCTAGGGGATTGTGTAAGGAAACCTAATCCTGAATTTATACGTATAAAAAAACAATAAATACCAAAGTGAAACTGAATAAGCAAATAGCATGTGTTGGGATATTCTTTTAGTATTCTATGGTGGTGAGCTTGCTGCAGAGTCTAAGATTTCTCATTCGAAAATGCCGTTTAGCATCATTAGGCGCCAAATGGAATTTGGTAGACTCCTGCATGTAAGAGAAGTGATTGCAACAATGGAACCTTTTGTTTTCTTGCTTAAGTTCTCCCCAAAAACACATGTGTGCAAAGCATTAGAGGTAAAAATTACCTGGAAACAGGAAAATTGTAGGGCATGGTTTTTGTTTGATATGAATATGGCAGACAATTAAAATTGAAAATGTAGGTGAGTGAGTGGCAGAAATATCTGCAGTATGAATCTAAATGTATGTGTTACAAAGTAAACACAAGGAGATGGCCGGAGCACTGAAACTTTTCAGACACTCACCCCCAGTCACAGATCTGGGTTGAGTCCATCATCGTTCTTTAGGTCACTTCGCCACCCAAGTTCAGGCCCAACTATATGCAAATCAGTCTTGACCCTGTGCCTCATGAGAACAGTCCAGCCCAAAATGCCAAGCCAGATCCTCCCGGGATTGGAAACAAGCATCCTGGGACTGGTTTCGGGGTAACACCCCTCATCAGCCAGGCTCTCTTAAATCCAGAGGTAAAGTGAGAAAGGGACCCACGTCTGGGCATACCCTGCCAACTTAGGGCGAACAAAGCAAACACGAGGAGATGATGGCCAGAGCGCTGAAACTTTTCAGACACTCACCCACAGTCACAGATCTGGGTTGAATCCACCATCGTTCTTTAGCTCACTGCGCCACCCCAGGTCCAGTCACAGATCTGGGTTGAATTCATCATCATTCTTTAGGTCACTTCACCACCCCAGTTTTGGAAAGGGACTCAGACGTGGGTCCCTTGCTCACTTTGCCACTGGATTCAAGCTAACCGGGCTGATGAGGGTTTTTACCCCCAAACCGGTCCCCGGATGCTTGTTTCTGGTCCAGTGAAGACCTGGCTTGGCAGTTCGAACTGGACTGTTCCCATGAGGCACAGGGTCAAGACTGATTTGCATATGGCTGGGTCTGAACTAGGGTGGCAAAGTGATCTAAAGAACAATGATGTTTAGTCAAGCATTATTTAAAGAGTATGATCTCAGTATGGACATGTCAAGGTTTTTTCCATGTGCACTGTTGACAGCTATTCAACCATCTAACTACCCTCCTCTACGGGCGACAGGTGTACCTCACAATCCTTGTTGCCACCTTCTTCATTGTAGACCACCATGGTGTTCAGGGGCTCCTGGTCAAATGGCACCATGACCTTCGCAGTTTCTATCTTACACAGCAGCAAGCAGCCCACTGAAATGCAAAAAACATTTGTTAACATGCACTCCTTCAAGGATCTATAGTTCTAAAATAAGTAGTCCTAATCAGCAAAACTACAAAACACATCATTGCCTAACTCCTCTGAGTCTCAATAACAGATTTGTCAATGAGTGTGAGAATGATTTCCTCTGATGTAGAACTTAAGTTCCTTAGTCCTTTGCTTATGCAAGTGTTTTTCAGATCACAGTGTATTCATTAGGCAGATTTTACATGCTATTGGAAAATACATTTCTGCTGCTTCATTGATATATCCATCTGAAATTTCAAAAACAATACAGCAGACTTTCTCATGAATCATATCTCCTGAAAAATTGATTTAACTATAGAATATTTGTATTAAGTTTAGTTTAAAATGTTAGGGAGAATAAAAAGTTAGGCAATCTGGCCACATTGAGGAGCAATCTTCTTGTACCCCCAATGGGAGTTACGCGTTGTTCCTCACTGGTAGTAGAATGGAGTCTGTCAGACACTGTGCCAATATTTTAGATTCATGATGGACAGGCAACTATGCTGTCTAGCAAAGTTTAATATGGAAGCTTGTTCAGCTACTGTTAGTATGTATGGCTTACAAGTCGTCATTATTCAATACTGTGGTTGGTTAGGTGAGTCCTTGAAAGTAGCATACTGTGTGAATGTAGTGTTAGCTTTTGGCTTTCTTTTTGGTTTTCTTTTGTGAACTGGAATCTTGATAGAGTGGAGAACTGAATCTGGAACTCAACAGTAAGCCTGTGGAATGAGACCTCTCTGGACGCCACTAACATACAACAGCGTCTTTTTCCAGTAAATCAAATGCCATAACACAGCATCACAAAATAATACACAAATCTCAAGACCCAGTTATACGGATAGGTAAAGATGCTTAATTTAGTCTTTCATCTTTCATTTTGGTGGACTATAGGAAAGTTTGTGTAGGCTGATAGACAGAAGTAGGAACCGGTGAAACCAACAATGTTAGTGAGCATCCCAAGTTAAAGCTCGAGTGAGTTGTCAAGTAAGAAAATAGGTGTTGCTCTAATAGTAAAGCTCTTTTAGCCTGGGCCAGGATACAGTTGTGGCATGACTATGAGCCTTATTTAGACTTTAGCAGATAGGATACTTTGTCAATATGTGAAGGATATCCTGTCTGCAGTATTACGAGTGTAATAGCCTATAAAGTACTTGTAATACAGCAAAGGGACTTTGGCTATGTTTGTGACGGGGTATTCTATCCACAAAAGTCTTCTCTCCAGTCACTATGTCACTATTGACTATACAGAAACATCTGAATGAATTGCATCTTTGTGTCAGATGAAGCTTTCAAAGATTCCATTTTGGTCTGGCTATGGTTTGGCAGGTTGCAGATAAACGCGAGTATGAAGCATTTGGATCTGTTGCGCTTTTTTGTCTAGTAAGACTGAATTATGTGTCCACATTCTTGTCTGTTATTACAAATTGTGTAATCTACTACACAGGCCAATGGCTCTAATATTCAATGCTTTTAAGATAAAATAATACTGGAGACGAAGCAATGTAATTGCTCACAACTGTCTGTCTGTAACAATGTAATATCATTAAAAGTGAAACAAAACAGAATGATTTGAAATAATGTATTTTAGTGTATTGGTATGTGTTATAACTATACGTAAATATAATCTGAGTGTCGATTTAGAAGCGGTAAACCTCCAAATTTTTGTTTATTGGCTTATGTATTTGTTTCCAGCATGACAAACCTTGATTGCATGGTCCATCGAACACTCAAATGTTGTGATAAAATATTTCTATTGGATAAAGGATACTAAAATGCCACTATGTACTCTACATACCCTCTAACTGGTTTGCACCAACATGACAACATGGAAAAGTGTAAACGCGCCTGTAGGAAGGTGGAATCTGACTACATGGTTGCCCCCACTGTTTTCCTGGTGTTTTGATGGTTTTTGACTTACTTTGGCTGGGAACCTGCTAATCAGATCCCCAGCCTAGCTGCTTTCTCTCTAACTTGATTCCCTGTACTTTAGGTACACCACGGATTGGATCCTGATGTACCCTTGTGAGTCACTAGTATATGGTATATTATGTACCCAGGGTATAGGTACCCCAGAGTCCTACCAGGGGCTGAAGCATGTATTATGCCACCCCTGGGAAGCCCTCCAAAATGAAACCACAGGTCTGCTACTGCAGCCTGGGTAAGGTGGTGCATGCACCCCTTACTGAGGTATTGGTTCACTATACCTCACATTTCACTGCACATAGAAACCTATCAGTCACCCCTATGGCAGGCCTTATCAATCCTGAAGGCTGGGTGCTTGGTTATATGTGAGAGGGTGCCCAGGCATGTTCTGAGCCCCTCTGCTGCCTCCGGAATCTCTTCTCTGGGGTTGTCAGTGCTGCAGCCTGACCATATACTCTTAAGTGCATTATAACCAAACGGTAAATGCTAACTTCGGACTGGCTGCACTGAAACATGTTGTGTTTAGTGTCAAACACCTTGGAATCATACCCCCACACCAGTAGCTGGTGTGGGAGTATGATTCCACCCTTCTAGAGGGAGAGACAAGGCAGTACTGGTATACCCGGTAGAAACTTAACAGAGCCTGGCATCACAAAATGGTTGCTGCATCCACAGACACGGGTCTAGCCTCCTGCTGCTGACCGAAACTCCGGCAGGGGAGGTCTGGGAAATAGGTTTCCTGTCACAAGGAGGTGTAACCACCTCCCAGACAGGATGATGTGTATTGGTGCTGGGTGGGAGCACTCTCAGAGTGCTTTGAAGTCCTGCACTTGGGGCACATTTGGTGTCCCTGTGCATAATCCAGCTCAAACCGGTTCTGGGGCTTCCAGCCCCTGCTCTGGCACGAAACTGGACAAAGGAAATGGGTGTAGCCACCCCTCTTACCAAACCCTCCCATAGGTGGGTCCCCAGAGCTAGTCCAACCCCTTCCTTAGGTAAAAGTAAGGAACCCCTGGCAACAGGATATTAGATATCCCTGGACGAAACTCTGAAGCTGAATCCTGGAACTTCAACGCTCTACTAAAGACTAGAGGACTGAAGAAATCTCCCTTGGGGTCAAGGAGTGACTCCCCTGCTTGGCAGGCGCCAACGAAGCATTTTGCCGTTCTGCATCTCCGAAGCTCCCACCGGACTCTGAAGTATTTGCAGCCCAGGAAGAGGATTTCCAGACATCTCAGTGGCTGACCCGAAACCCCAGCAAAGCTGAGACCTGCAGCCCTGTGAGTAGCGTGGAACCAGAACTCCTGATCACCGTGCACTTTTGAAAGTGCATTGACTTCTCGACGTCTCTTGAAGTTGTGCTTGGGGTTACTTGTAGCCCCCACCTCGATCAGAGAATCCACTGAAGACTGTTGGCCTAGTCACCCCGAGGGACCTGTGGGCTGCCATTTTGTGTTTCCGCTTGAGGCTTCTTCGTAATCCCTGGTCCGTCAACTAGTGGGTCCCTGTGAAGGCAACTTTGATTTTCCTTGGGCTTCTCTGGATGCTCCAGACCTGCCCTGACTCCCTACCAAGTGGTGAGTCCCTCAGACCTTGCTGGTCTGCACCAAAGTATCTTTCTCTTGTCTGCGTGGGTTGCTGTTGCCAAGGCTTGTTGTGTCCAACCTGAGCACCACCACTGCATTACTCGACACCATTTGACACCTATGCACCCGGTTTCCCTGGGTGAGGTAACACGAGTACTCCGGTGCTCCCGTGGGTGTTGACCCTAGAACTTCCTAAATCCCAAAGGGTTTGGTCCTGACTCATCTCTAAGTGTCCCTAATCTTTAAAAATCTAACCGCGACTTTCCCCATAGGAGCTAACGGGAGTTCGCGGCTGTGTTCTCACACTGCACACGGCCCCCGTGGGTCCCCTGTGTCACTACCTTGGGTGGTTCCTTGGGGTCCCAGGGATTCTACAGGCTCTAGGCCTTGTGTCTAGTTAAGTCGTGGTTCTTATACCACTATATTAGTATATGGTTTGGCTCATCCTTAGGGCCTGATGTGTATTTGTGCTATTTTACTGTAATATTTAAAGTGTAACTTATGTGTTTTGACCTCTAGCCTCATAAAGAGACTAGGAGGGTGTGTTTAGAAATAAATACATATATTTTATATGTTATATATTTACCTGGTGTGGTTGTCTTTCATTTAGCCACTCAAGAGATTATAGACTGGTAAAACAAGCTGCTTTACATTCCTTCAAGATTTAGCCTGAAGGCTGCTCTCCATAGCTACCACTAGGATATCTTTCAATAAAGGTTGTCTTTAACCTATCACCAATAAGGGGTTGCTTGGACAGGTACAAGGTGCCCACTATAACTAGTGGACAGCATATACCAGGCCAACTTCTCACAGCGCCCTAGCCCTGATATAGGACTGTGCAAGATTTAATTTATCTCACTCCAGGAGTAATTTATGACCAATGCAGTTGTTTTTGCTGGGAACACAAATATCCTAATGAGATCTGGTACTCTCATATGCTTGTGTGTTTCTCCGCGAAGGGTTAAATGAGCGGAGATCTCGCCAAGAGTGCGGTGATCCGCACTCGTGGCGGGATCCCTGCAATGGGAAACTGCAGTGCGGAGGCTATTGGGTAATCGATGCATGAAATTCTACATTTGTGTTCCTTCCTATATAGTGTATGCCTTGACATTGCTCTTGCCTTGACATCTTGGCAGCACTTCAATCCAGATCTGTCTCTACACTAATTTCAAAGAAACACACATAAACTAATATGTCCACAGTAGCTACGAAATAAAACGTACACCCTGGATGTGTGTAGCCTTGAATGCAGGGACACAAAATTAGGCTTGTTTCGGTTTATTTTACTCAACTACAGATATTTTGGAATTGAAGATACGTTTGGGTTAGGGGGACCCGATCTAATAATTCCACACTTAATCTGGCAGAGGTCAATCAAGAATTGAGTCTGATTATTTTAAATGTGCTTATAATGAACATGGTCCCCAAAGGACAGTTCAGGTTTTATTTAATTTAATTTTAAATACCCTATTTCAAGTACAGGCCCTAACAGAGGCAGCTCCCCATAGGCATACTTGTTTGACCTTCATCTCTATGAAGAGGAAGCATGGCACAGCTGACAGATAAAAGCTTCTCCAACCTCTTTACATGGACATAATAGACAGACTATGAGGTCCATTCCAGGATGCTCCTGTATATTTGTAGTCTTCCTACTGGTGGTCAACAGTATGCCAGCCTTCTAGGGCACCATGCTAATGTCCCTGTTCTGCCTTGGTGGCCCTGCAGTCAGAACCCGCAGCTGCTCAAAATCCAAGACCACAGTTAATCCTAAAATTTCCCCACCATCTGGAGGACCATGGTAATCCTTTGGATTACCTTGCTTGTGGTGAGCAAACACCAACTAACAAAGAGGAATTTCCATGATAATCTGTAGGTTTTTCCACCTTGTACTTTGAGAAGACCAAACACTCTCACAAAAAAACAATCCCTGTTGGTTCTCTTTTTGTAACGGGTTGATGGGTAACCCAAGGAAGATAATATTTAGAATTATTGTAGTCCCTTAGGAGACAAAGGTAACAAGCGCTATCTCTCTCTCCCTGGCACTCAGGTAATCCTTCTGGATTCCATCTCAGTCTACTAGTGTTGCACAGAAGGTTGGGGTCAATAGCTCAGGACCACCACATATTCCAGGGGATGGGATAAGGAGTGATACTGTCAGCTCTGACCGATCATGCTCACCGTTACTCTATAGCAGGGTTCTCCAAAGTCGGGTCTGTAGGGCCAGATCCATAACAAATTTTTGGCATATCGTCATTTAGATAAATGCAGTTATCTTAAAAACCTGGCCTGGATCCAGCCCTACAAGACCGACTTTTAGAACCATGCTCTATAGCCATCCTTCCTTCCTTTCCATTTCGAAATTTGCAGACAATTACCACCAATCCATTAGAACGGGAAACAGCCATTACAATGCAGTAATTACAACGCACTACCTTTACAATGCTGTCATTACAAAACAACATCCTTTAGATCGCCTGCCATTACAAAGCAGCCATTACAGCGCATGCCACTACAACACATGTCATTACAACGCATTATAAGGTAAGTAATGGGAAACAGTACTTTTTACCCCTACACTATCCAACACTTACCCTACTGTTGCACTCACTAGAGTGGGAATAGTAATTTTTACCCATACACTATCCAACACTCACCCTACTGTTGCACTCACTGGAATGGGAATAGTAATTTTTATCCCTACACTATCCAACACATACCCTACTGTTGCACTCACTGGAGTGGGAATAGTAAATTTTACCCCTACACTATCCAACAGTTGCACTACTGTTGCCCTAAAAGTAGTATGTGTTGTAATGGTATGCGTTGTAATGGTATGCGTTGTAATGGAATGCATTGTAAGTGTAGTTTCTAAAAATGCGTTGTGATTGCATGTGTTGTAAAATCATGCTTTGTAGCGTGCCCTATTCATTCTAACTTGCCCGATATTGAGCAGGCTGGTGGTGGAGAGGAGGTTGGGCTGTCTCTGTTTGATTGGCACAATCTCCTTTGCTTTGTAATTTATGGCCATGAGGTCAGTAGTGGGACTTTGAGGGACCGAGATGCTTATTGATGGCTATGTGAGAATAATTGTGTTAGGGCTGAGTCCGTCAATTCGAAAGTATGAAAGTCATATGAACCACTACACTGTCAATTGTTGGGTATTTCTTTGTGTGTTTTTGATTTAATATTTGTGAATTGTAAGTGTTTTTTTATCATGAACCATTGAGCATCTTTACAAATAAATCTTTGTTTGTGAAGAATAAATTGTTTTTCTGGTATAATTGACTGTTTTCATTCTTTTAAAAAATTAATATATTTGCTCAAGAATCACTTCTTTTCCATGAAAAAGGCATATATTTTAGATTTGAAATGCAGAGACGCTGCAAATTCATATAACCTGTGAAGCCAGTGAACACCAGCATTTGAGCTGAGGTTCTCTGTAGTGCAGAGAAGCAAACAACCGTAAAATACCACAGACCACTGCAAGAAGAAGGAGACTGGACAGTATCAGTTTTGGAGTACAAGGGGTCATGCAATGATACAACAGTAGATGCTCTAAAAAGTAGCACTCTTGTGGGTAAGTTTCTGTGACAGTGTTCCTGTTGTGTGCAGCGGAACAATAAAACACTACCACATGCATTCTAAAATGTCTAGGAGAAGTTGTAATGCAACCTCAAACTGAGGGGCATATTTACAAGGGAAGTGGGGGAGTGAGGTGTTAGTCTTTCTGGTTTAACACCTCACTTCAGAAACACAGGGCTGCGCCATAGTTACAAGAATATGGTGCAGCTCTACGTTTCCTCCTGCGCTGGTGCTACACTTAGCAATGCAGGCACCCTTGCACCATGGTGCAAAGGTGTCTGCGTGCAGGGGAAGATTGTTTATCTACAGGAAGGTCCTCCTTCCTGCCCATAAACAATCATTAAATGCCTTTTTGTAACTTCTACGCTTAATGCAGCACACATAGAAGTTGCAGAACGGCATTTAAAAAAAAAAGATTGTTTATGTGCAGGAAGGAGGACCTTCCTGTGCACAAATAATCATTGGCCTTTTGCTGTTTTCATGTGAGCTGCACAACGCAGCACACATGAAAACAGCAAAAATGAGGAGAAATAAATCATTTCTCCTTGTTGCGCCAGGGTAAGACCATGCTTTCCCTGGTCTTAATTTTGGCGCTGCCTCCTATTTACGCCTCCATTGTAAATAGGGGGCAGCGTCAGAATCAATGGGTGTTGCAGTGGAACGCCTACAGCAACACCCATTGCCCTCCCCTTTCACACTAAGCATAGCGTGAAAGGGGGCCTTATATACAATATATACAAAGCAGCATAAAGCCACATTAAGTGGATTGACGCTGCCTTGTAAATAAGGCAAAACCCCTATCACCACAGGAACGTCGTAAAAAGTGATGTTCCCGTGCCAATAGGGGTTGTAAATATGCCCCTGAGTTTTCTAATGTAGATGCATATCAGCTAGTTAATCACCGACACCAGAATGATGGATTTAAGAACATTGTGAAGGCTCTTGGGGGCATGAAGACCACCAGTAAACACAGTTGGACGATGCTTTGCTTCAGAACTCAGGGCCCGATTCACAGACGAACTTAAGACAAAATCCTAAACTTACTACCATTTTGCTATTCACAGAAGGCACTTACTCATTTTGGTATTCACAGAAGGCACTTGCTCATTGATGAGTAAGTATCTTCTGTGAATACCAAAATGAGTAAATGGTAGTATATTTAGTATTTTGTCTTAAGTTAGTTCCGTGAATCGGGTCCATTCAGTCTCGGATTAGGAGGTACCCAGAAGGTTCAGAGTTGAAACCATTTCGGAGACTGAAAGATGAAGCAGAGCTCAACAGTGTTCATTGCATAGTTTTACCTCTGGCAATCAAAACAAGCACCCTCGTGCTGTGCACATTTTAAGAAGTGGAGCACAGTGTCCCTAGGCAGAATTAGCAGTCCTGCGCAATCTTAATCCACTGTCAGGAGCTAAAGGTACTACAAAATCACAAGGGGCTAAAAATGAGTACCAGTGCTCCTTTTTGAACTTCAAAGGGTCAGAATATTAAGCAGTTTCTTGTGGCAAGGTGCAATTTTCAGACTATGCTTCCCACAAGCTTGTGCCTCAACTATATCATTTGCCTTTGTAATATATGACTTCCTTGGCATTGGATAAACTGGAGCCGAGAAGATGTAGCTGAATAGCCATCACCAGTCATGTACCATAGAAGGTGTCATGAGTAGCAGCGCTGAACTCCTTTTAAATTCTGGCCTAGCCCTGCCCATGGTGGTCAGAAGATGTACCATCAGACCAGGGGGATGGGTGCAATCTGCCTCTGTGTCCACTGAATCTTCTGAGACTAAAGCAACCTTCTTTGCCTAAAAAGAGGTTTCTATTCACCTACTGCCTCTGCTCCTGGCATAGATGGACACCCTGCTCTTTTTCCTAAACTAATTAATTAAAAAGATTGTTTTAAAGGACACACTTAAAGGCGTCATGGCGTTAAGAGGTTAACCCCAGAAGTATAGAAGAAAAACATTTCAGCAAACTAACCTTTTGGGTATATCCGACTTCTTCCTGGAGCCAGGTCAATTCTTCCCAAAATGTTTTCTAAGTTTGTTGCTGCCAGATTCAGAGAAACAAAGAATGGGAGTTCCTTTGGTTTTCCTGTAACACACAGGCACTGACATGGAACTTGTGAACAGGTGGGTCTACTTTCGGTCCAGAGCAACCTGTGAGGGTTGTACCACATGCTCTTAATTTGATCCCATCACTGCAGGTGGGTCCTACCTGCACTCATCATTGGGGCCGGGCACTTATTTTCCTCATCCGACCTTTAACCAGAGCAAAGCCGCAAGAGGGAAAGACGGTGGGAGAGAAAGCCAGACAAACCATGACAAAGGGGTAAAAGAGATGAAAAGGAAAGTGCACGAGTGAGATAAATCATTGGCAGAGATAAATGGGCAGGGAAAGTACGGAGGTGGATGAAAGAGGCATGAGGTGGAATGAAGACTAGAAGCCTTTATTCAATAGTGTCAGCCGTAGGGTTCAGGTCAAAACGTTGGGCCCCAGCACTCATTCTTTTACAAATTAAGCACTGCACACAGCCTAGGACCACTTAAAGACTGTACTGAAACAAGAGGTTGATATGCTCCCAAGTCCATTTAAACAAGCCACACAGCTGTCTCCTACAAATCCAACCTCGCTCCCGCACTGAGCATGCGTAAAATTCCTCTTCCTTCAACGTCTGGTCCAAAATTCCAGAATTGCTTCCAAAATACTGTGGCAGACATTTTGGAATTCCTCAGATATTGTGACAAACGAAAGAAACTGCCCTCAGAAATACGGTCTTAGGTAAATAAAAAATAATAATAGTTCTCTGTGAAGCGTAACCACAACATTGAATCTCCTCCAACTTTCGGCATTATTCTTGTGAAAGTGAGCGCTGCTGGGAGGAGAAAAAGGTCTTAAGTGCACGCGAGTAATAAGAGTGTGAGTTACATTTTAAATAGTTTATAGTATCAGAGATAATCCCTCTTAAGCATGAGGCGTTTTCACAGCCCCTGGCCACCATAAACCGCAGAACACATCCATTGAGCTTTTTGAAAGTGGGGCATGCATGAACAAGTAAGTAACTGTGAAGTCAGGCAGACATGAGGCGTTTACACAAAACCACAATACCAGTCACTTGATCCGAGATGGTTAGTCATACTGTGCCGCTGGGCATGACCAGAGCCACGCGGCTGGCAATGCGGGCCAGCCAGGTATGATGATCATCAACGGGTATATGGGCCTTACTGAAGCCTCATAGTCCACTGCCGAGGGCTGTAGTGGTCGAGAAAGCCCAGAAACCGGTTGATAGTGTGGTTCGGGCCTATAACAAGGGAGAGGGTCTTTAACAACTGGTATCCCCTGAAGCATAAAGGCACCCACTAAGAATAGAATGTTCTAAATTAAAAAAGGGAGAAAAAGAAAGACAATTATCAGCAAATTGTGGAATAAGGCCTATACCTGCCATTATTGGCCGTGGACGTCAATTAGGGGTCACCAGGGAACACAGCTGCGACCCCTGGCATGCACCTTGCGACCCCTGGTGCTGCCTTTGCAACCCCTGGCCTTAGAGGTGGCAAAGGCAATGCCAAGAACAGAACAGAAGGTAAACAGTGCTGTGATGTGCACTGTTGCGATCTGAGGCAGTGGAGCTAGATTGAGGGGTGCATCGGGTGCTGAAGCAACCCCTGAAGACCTGGGGAGTAGGACAATTCAGCATGAGAAGGGGCAATTAAGAGGCAATTTAAACTGTTTTATCTTGGTCTTTCAATTGCAACTTGGAGTCAAAGGTTTTGTGATTTAAAGCGAGGAAGCCACTGACTTTTAAAGCAAATACTTGTTCTTCTTTTCATGCTCATGCTTATATGTTTCTGGATGTAAATTGGAGGAATATTCATAAACTGAACTTAAGTGACAGCTGCTGGGATTGAATGAAAAAAACTAGCACTATAGAATGTTTCAAATATTTCACCAGTGTTGGAAGCAAAAATAAGGCGCAATGCACAGTAATGCTGGGCGTGATGATTGCAAATATTTTGTGTACTGTTAAAAACAAAAATATCACATTGACTATATTTTTTCTGACCTTCACAAGAGTGAAAAAACTCAAATGTATTATTGCTCTATTTTTAAATATCTACTTCCTATTTGAAAATGGCGCAACTGCAAACAAACACATCAGTGAATTTGATCTATGACGTCATAGGCAGCCTTTGGGTCTTATTACGTGTTTGGCAGTCCAACCACCGTAGGACCGCGTCCGCCCCCGCAAGCAGCCCACAGCGCTGGAGATCCGGAGATCCACAGACCCCTGTATTACGAGTCAACCACAGGGCCGGCGTTGTGGAGGCGGGGATCTTGCAGTGGTGGTGAATATTATTATGAAATATATTGATGCCTTTCTGTGCATTTTGACTGCATATTTGTTGGATGCACACATATGCATGATTTACGTGGAACAATACCATCTACCCATTACTGGGGTTTGGCCCATATGTGGGCAGTCCTGGCAATGGGTATATGGTACGAAAAAGGACTCGTCTGAAGATCGCCACACTCAGGGTCGTAATCCTTGGGGTGAAGATCCTGCTGTGAAGGCGGACCTGGAGAAAGGGATCCACGTTTGAATCTGCCTGGAAGAAGAAGAAAGGGGTGAGTACGCACCCCAAATCTTTCTGACCTTAGGTCAGCCAGTGAGGGAAGGCAGCAGTCCCAACCCTCCTGGGACCTCTGAGGCTTAGGACTGCTGCCTTCCCTCATTGGCTGACCTTAGAAAGGGAAAAGTCCCAAACCTCCACGGACCTCTGAGGCTTCCCTCCTGGAGAGCTGCAGTTCAGGTACGTTTTATGTGTTTTGTTATCTTTGGTGCTTGCATGTGTGTATGTATGAGTATGAATGTATGTGTATTTGTTAATGAGTGTTGTTAATGCATGTGGTGTGTGTGTGTGTGAATGCATGGGCATGAGTGAGGTGTTTGTGTGCCCCCAGCCCCCATCCCTGGTAAAATGACCAGCCACCATTGTGCTTGATGTTTCACAGTGACACCGCGTGGCTGATTCACACACATATTTCTGTAGTTCATTCAAGTCTCTCACTGAGCACAATATGTAGGTAATGGCTTTTGACCCTAAAAGGGCTACTTTCTCTGGGTACTGCTGAATGGTGTAAAGCATTGGATGCATTCTCAAGGTCACTGTCAAACTACCCTAACTTGAAAAGAACAGTAAAGACTTGTCCCTTATTTGTGTGAGACTATTAGACAGCCCTTCAACTTCACTAGTTGCTTTTGTGAATTGTCTGTATCCAATAGATACTTTGATGGGGAATATGCTCACCAGACTCAATCATATCACGGTTTACCTTCATATTTAGAAAAATGTGTGTACAGAGGCACTGCTATAGCCCACGTTTGGAAGATACCTTTGGGGTGAGTCTAATTGTAGCTGATTGGAAGGGCAACATCTGTATAGTACTGCTACACTAGCATGTTCAACAACACAGATAAATCTTCCATGTTTTTAAAGAGTGGATGTCAGTGGCCAGCATCCCCACAATGAAAAATTGTTCCTGCATCACTGAACTGAAGTATTCAACTTTCACCTCAGTAAAGTAAGTATATGTCAGAGTAACTCGGCTGAATAAAATGTAAAAAAAAAAACGTTTTTAAATGTTGCAGATTTTTATTATTGTAAAAATATCATAAAGTATATGTTTGAATTAAAACCTCACCTTCCTAGTAAGCAATAATTAATGCCTTACAAATGACGCTAATCAAAATGTGTTAACAATGCTAAGGAATGATTTATATCAATCAATCAATCAATCAGAGCATTTGTAAAGTGCACTACTACCCGTGAGGGTCTCAAGGCGCTAAGGGGTGGGGGAATTCTGCTACTGTTCGAAGAGCCAGGTCTTGAGGAGTCTTCTGAAGGTCAGTAGGTCTGCCAGAGGAGGATGGGGAGGGTGTTCCTTGTCTTGGCGGTGAGGTGGGAGAATGATCTGCCGCTGGCAGTCACTCTTTGGATGCGGGGGACAGTGGCGAGTGAGTGGTCGGCGGAGCGGAGCTGGCGGGCGGGGGTGTAGAAGCTGAGTAGGCTGTTGAGGTATGCTGGTCCGGTGTTGTGGAGTGCCTTGTGTGCGTGGGTGAGAAGCTTGAAAGTTATCCTCTTGTTGACGGGGAGCCAGTGCAGGTCTCTCAGGTGGGGTGTGATGTGGCTGCGGCGAGGGATGTTGAGGATCAGGCGTGCGGAGGTGTTCTGAATGCGTTGGAGCCGTTTCAGGAGTTTGGCCGAGGCTCCTGCGTAGAGGGCGTTTCCGTAGTCCAGTCTGCTACTGATAGCAATAGCATTGTTTACACTGGTACACATTAGGTAATACAAAACACATTTTTTTTTTAAATCTTTTTTATGCTTAAGGTATATACTACAAAAACTTTTAAAGGAAGAGTTTGAGGTATAATTACTTTGGCTTCACAGTATTATTTTGTGGTGCAATGGCACTATATTTTCAAACGGATCATTTTTCAAGCAATAAAAAATGGAAATATGTAATGTTTCTATCAAGTCACTGCCATATTTAAAATGAGGCAATATATAAAATGGACATTTATCTAAGTTAGTAACTTGTGTAATTATATAAATGTGCATTTAAGAGTCTTGTTCTTCAGCATTGTCAATTATTGTGATGTCCCCTGGATTAAGGTCGTGTGACATCAGTTTCCTGGGAGGACTGATTGTCAGATCATATGATGTCACTTCCCGTGATGTCATTGGATCAAAGGGATGTTATGTGATCTCACTTCCACGACCCCAGGCATTTTGTTGCAGTCACGCCCATGTTATTGGCCCTGGGTCACTTTATTGTCTTGGAGCTTTCAACATTCCAATCCTCTAATATAGCCTCAGAGCCCGACCTAGCGGGCTCTTCCAGCCATTAAAGGCCCACTCCAGTATTAAAGTTCCGAGACGAATGGGAGGGCCTCTAACAAGGGAGTGGGCTTTTAATGGCCCATAGAGCCCGCTAGAAGTGCTCTAAGGCTTTTAACATTCTGCCACACTTGGTCAAAACAAAGGCCTCTCGGAGCCCGAGGGGATTTAAATCCCCTCAAACCCCGAGAAACCTTTGTTCACAGCAGTAGCTGTGAAAGAAAATCAACATTAGAATGTTGTTCTGCAGGCTTCTACCGGCCCTAATTTCTAACATTCTACCCTCAGTGGATGAAATGTTCTAATAGCCTTGTAGACCTTATGCCTCAGGCTATACTGGTGGTAAAAGTCCCTCTCCCTCATCTGGTTTATGGCCTTTAACAACTGCTGTAGTCCTCGGCAGCGGGCTCTAAGGCTTTAACAAATTACAGAATGGTGAATTTCCACTCTTTCAAGATTGCCACTTCAGGGGGTAGTTTTCCACAGTAAGGCCAACACATGATACGCCTTCAATGTAGATATAACTCTAATAATAATGCTCATCAGGTGATAGCAATCCGGCCAGTGGTTGACACATTTCAAGCTATTGGCACAATTTCTATTTTCGGATAAATATTTGTAGGGCTAAAATTTACTGACAGCTATATAAAATACACGAGGTGGGGAATAATTTGTGTATTGCAGAGGCAGTGTGGAATAGTGTTACTCTAAGGAAAAGGAGTCTTCTATCATAACCTGAGCGTTCGGTAGTCCCATCAAAGGTCACATAAATTGGTATTGATTGAGGCACTCTTTAAGATCAATCCCATGTTAATCTTATTTTGTGTGGGACCCATGGGCGTAGCATCGGGCGGGAGTGTTTAGAGTGTGACAACCCCAAAAAAATACATTCTTGGCTTGGTAGTGGAGTCTGGAGGACCAGTGTCAGATCTGCTATCCCTGTGTCGATCTTGTTTTCGTCTGAAGCCAAGAATGAGAGACAAAACTGAGACATTTGATATCAAATTGAGAGAGAGACAGAGAGATACCCATCTGGTGGCTGAATTTTCCAAATGTGAAACAATATAAGCTGTAATCAATGCCGGCTTCTGTGTTTGTTCAATTTGTGTGATCTTAAACACACATTTTGTTTCACAGGGCCTTCTTTTTCTTTACTATCACATGTGAGCACACTTTTAACTACTTGAGTTTAAGATGTGCACTGTACAGGCACCTCTTATATTTGATTTAATAGACTAAAATATTGCTCCATCTGTAATAAGAATATCAGCCACGTTTAGTGTTTCCGGAACTTTCCTCTTAGTTCACTAATGGCATTGTCATGTGTGGGGGAAGAGTTATGAATGTTTGTAAAACTATTACTGTCTCCCTATGCAGTGATACAATCTGATGTACTAAGGTGAAACGTTTCTGCATGTTAAAGAAATGCACTTTTTTAAATTTTCGAGAGATTCTATCACATTTTTAAACAATGTTTGTTGTACGGTGTACATGCCAAACATTGTCATGCCTCAGCTCGTGCACGAACTGCTAAAGTCAAGCCTCACCCAAGTGTCGCCTCTGGTTCGGCTCGCCCTATTAATTTGCCTGCATGCCCTCCTCTATTTGTACCTTGGGCTTAGTACATGGGGCAGTCAGTCACTTGATAAAAATGACTTGTAAAAAGTGAGGATTAGGAAAATCTAGCCCAAGGTACATGCACTGATTTGACCACTCTACCATCAAGGGTTCTTGTTGTAGAGCAATGCAAATGTATTTAAAGGGATGCAGGGTCTCCAGGCTGTTGTGTTGTAAGTGAGCATAGTGAAGAGTTCCCAGGGAGAACTACCTGGTCCAAGTGGGTTGGGCAGGGGTATTGCTTCAGCATGGGTGTTTAGGATGTGACACCCCTAAAATGCATTCTTGTTTTGGTAGTTGGCTAAGTGAGCCCTGAGTCATGTCTGCTGTGTCTGTTTCAGTTTTTTTATAGTTGTTCTCATTTTCAGTAAGAGGGGTGAATTTGTTTATTTTTTGGAATAGGATCTTAAATATATATAGTGACCAGTATACAAAACAAAAGTAGTAAATTTGCACCTTAAATGTACTCCTCGGCTAGGTTCAAATGTACTACTTTTTGGAATTCACAAACATTTGCAGTAGTAGGATTGGAAAGCTGCACCAGCCTCAAGTTCCAGTCCCATTACTAGCGATCGAACACCCAAACGGTGATGGGATGAATGCTCGAAAATAGTGCAACCAGTGGCAATCTCTCAGAGAAGCATTCCAACCCATCCGTTTTCCCACATTGTGCCACTCTAGGCAGAGGTCCACGTACTGCAAATGAGTACTCACCTTGTTCTTCATAGAAACACTCCATCCCAAACCTTGGTCTCCTCACCCCTCCACCCTGCTACCCACTACCTTTTTAGCTGGGAAATGTAAGGTTCACATGTCCAAATCTCATTGACTAAAATACAACCCTGGTGGGACTTACCATCATTTCAGGTTCTGTTTAGTTATGTGATGGATAATACTGTTTGGAGTATTACGACTAGCTGAGACACTTATACGACTGGGCAGTATTTTGCATTCTATAAGGATGATGGGTGTACTTTACTTTCTGTAATTAATAGCATTTTTTTAAAGCAACTGGGAAAGTATGGATTTAAGATGGTGATAGGAAGGTGTATTCATCTGCAAAGGAATCAGTGTGCTCACCTGAATCCTCTGTACCTTTCCTGTATAATTGTACTGCCCTGCCTCTGTTAGAAGGTGGAAAGCTAGTTGACTAAGATGGCTTCTTGCTTAAAATCTACTCTAGGAGCTGTCCCCTCCTCAGAATTAAGCTGATGCTTTTGGTCCTGTATACTTTGAGGAGGCATTTACAGCTTGCTACTCCTCTTTTCCTCCATCTTGCTTTTTGTGGTACAGGGTCTTGACACAGCAGTGCTAACTTTGATTGGGGCAGTTCTGCACATTGTCTGGAGTTTCTGAAGACTCGTGAGTAATAAGCCAGGTCAAACTTCTATGATGCATCCCTACACTAAATGCCTAGTACAGAGATCCCAGACCGAAGTTTCAGCAGTGCTAAAGGCACGCTCATCACTTCCAGCACTGGTGACAATGAACAGCAGTCTTAAACAAAGAGAATAACTTACTGAAGATGAAATAACTGGAATTGTGCAGTTTAAACTTTTGTGGCAATCTTTTCTTACATTAATCATGTGTGGTCATGATAAAACCAAGGACCTGAAATTTACATTTGCAAAAAGTGCTTGCAAATTGAACATCAATTGTTTTATGAATGGAAAGGAACTTTGCAAGCTGACCTATGTGCTAATAATGTAATTTCGTGAAATCCTGAACCTTAGTTGGTCGCATGCCAACATACCTCATCAATATTCATGAGATAGGACGTAAATTCCACTTACAACAATTAGATGCCATCATAAGGATGGTGGCCTTCTAGGGTCAGCAGACATCAGCTGCGAACACATTTGAAATAAAATCAACTTTTTTTTAATGCAGGCTCTATTTTGTGTTTCAGAGTTAGCAGTGGTCTAGTGGACCATTTCCTATTTTCCAACAACCTTGATGTTTTAACATTCACAAAAGGGAAGGTGTTGGTAAAATTTCAATGTTTTGCAACAGGATTTCGGTCACAAAACATTGATGCATACCTTAACAAATCTCAATTTGGAAGGAACAGCGTAACATTTCTAAATTGCAATTAGTTATGTGTTTAGTGCATAACAATTTTTTTTTGCTGTTGCAATCCCTTTGATTTTGTGAATTGTAGCCTTTGCGATTGCTAAATGCCTTTAAATTAATTTAAGCAACAAAGTCATTAATTCAGGATTGTATGGAAAGATTAACCTTGTCGAAGGAAAAACGAAGAAACTGTGTCTTTTTGAAAATTTTAAACTAGCCACAGCCATCCATGCTTCAATCAATGAGAGGCAACTCTTCAGGTGATGGACATCAGCCTACACTGAGCCTTTAGATAAAATTGGGTGTCATCAACATGCTGATGGATGGCAACATTGAGTTCAGCAAAAAGAGGCCCCAGTAATGCCATGTAAAGATTGAGCATGGTTGGAATAGGATGGGCTCCTGAGGCACACCGCAGTGCACTGGAGTGGTGGAAACCCAAAGGAGCCCAATCAAATCAATTGATTTAGTCCAATGAGAAATGAAGAAGACCACTCGAGAAATGTAAATGATGTATTCACACAATTTCTTTAATTCCTTGTACACTGTAGAGTACAGCAACAGGACAAAACTACTTGATTTCATCAGCTAAGCACATTTAACCAATACAGGGCTGAATGATCTGTTACTCTCCACTTTATTTGGTTGCTGTTTATGTGCTTAATATTCCGCAAGTGTGTTATGTTCTCTTTTGTCACAAAAAGTTCATGAATGAAGGAAACCATTGGGTATACCTGCTGGTATTTTTAACAGTCAATTTTCACCTGGATCTCTGCTTTTCCAGTTTGATTTATTTTAAGAACTCCAATTCGATCTTTGGTTGAGTTCACCCTGGTGATAGCATCCTACCAGGGTGTGGATAAGCGCCGATGATGAAGCATGACACGATAAGTGGGTGAGGCATCTACTCCAAAATCTTTGGATATCCAAGAGGTTAACATAGGGACCCTTTTGATCAATAGCCAAGAAGTGGTCAACCCCAAGAATTCTTTGAAATATCAAATTGCTTTTGGTGTGTCAATATCAGAAGCCATCAACAAGCTGCAGCTAATAATATATTATATAATATATTTTCATTGCATTTTGAACATGGATCAATTCATAAGGTCAACTCTAATGAATAAAAAATGGGCTATGAAGGAAGGCTGTGCATTTTTTTTAAATATGCTCAACAATCTAAGATAGTTCTTGGGGTCATGGTCAGGAATCGTGCCCCTAAACTAACGTAAACCAACAAACTGAACAATTACACAGTGATAATGGCGACACCTCGAAGGGGACCAAATGAAGCAGATAGAGGCGATTAGGACAAGTCATTAAGAACGATGGATGAACTCTCATTGCGCAAAGTAATGTCTGCAATCCAAGACCTTAGGGGCAAAATTGTGCCTAAATTGTATGCAGTCCCAATAGACATCAACCTGCTATGAGAAGACTTGAGGAAAATCACTGAGATGGTGGCGGAAGCGCAAATAAATGGCCTGTAATCCATGATGCAATGTTTGGAGGAACAAGTGCAAACCCTTACAAAACAAAATGAAGTCATCAATGCGAGGTTGGAAGGCTAAGAAGGAAGGGCTTGTGCAATAACATTTGGGTCGTAGGAGTACCGGAATGCACAAAGGGACCAATCGATCACCTCTTCCTGGAATTTCTTATCCTAAATCCCCTTCGTCCTGAGAAACTTTCTAATCTTTTCTCGATGGAGAGAGCTCACAGGATGCCAGACCCATGATTGAGAGTGGGTGCCCCTCCCGGAACTATAATCGACAAGATACTAAACTACAAGGACCGGGATGCACTCTTGCAGGTGACCCACATGCAAGGTGATCTACAGGTTGAAAATGCAAATATTCGCTTCTTCCTGGACTACACCTTCCAGGTGCAAAAGAAGAGGTGTCCTGAGCGCCAAGGACATACATTACATGATGCTATATCTGTCCATGGAACTGGATCGAGGGATGTCCTGTGGCAGGCCAGAAGGGTGCTAAAGACCAGAGGAGCAGGTGACAGCAGGCGCACCATGAAACAAGGCTAACGGCCTCCCCAGACCAGCAGCAAGCCTGTGACTTACCCAAGGATATATGAGAAGTTTATATATGAGAGGTGCAGGAGGCTGCAACTTTTTTTATGCTCTATGGGGGAGCACAATATGTCAGATGAGTTCTTCATATGTGAGGGAGTGTTACAATAGAGGGTACATGGTACTTCTTGGGTCATTATTTTTTCTACCTACCAAACTATAGTGGGGATACTACACTCCAACCACTTATCCTGAGCAGCTTCTACAGCGGCAGAGCTAGAAATCCCACACCACAAAATCTTTTGGGTGACAGGCACTCTGCAAGTTGGGGAAGTGAGTGGTTTTGCCCTGCAGAAGGGTACAAGGCATTTCTGCCCCCTCTCCCCCATGATGTTTATGCTGGCCCTCGAGCCACTCGCAGTCTGGATCCGGCAGGACCCGCTGCTGCGGGGGGTGAGGTGCTGAGGGGAGTGGGAGGAAGGTATCTGTCTCTACACTGACAATATCTTGTTCTACCTGACCAATCTGACCTTCTCCATAGACAGAATCCTACATATATTTGACCATTTGGCAGTGTTTTGGGTTATCACATCCACTGGACAAAGTCACTGGTCTTCCCCCTGTGGGGCAATATCATGTGGCTCCACCAATCCTGCATGGGACCTTAGGACTTCAAAGGAAAACCTGTAGAAGCTTCTCCCACTTCAAAGGAAGGCCCAGGTATAAATATTGGACCCCAGACACCCAGTCTTCAGTCCACTTCTGGGCACACTCTGCCAGGATGAAGGACTGCTGTGCTGCTGAAAGGACTACCACTCTGGTAGACTACTGCTCTGAAGGACTGCTGCCCTGCTATGCGGGCCTCTTTCCCTCCTGTCTAGGTGAGATGGACCATACCTACATTTGGTGAACCCAGGACCCCAAAGTGACTCCAAGTGCTAGTTGACTGGCCTCCTGATTAGAGCCTCAGGGACAGAAGACTCCAACAACATTGAACCCAGCACTTGGGCTCTGAAATCTGTGAGTCCTACCCGCCTAGTAGTGCCACTCCTGTACTGGACCTTTCGAAGTGGGCCTGTAAGTGCTCTGTCAGCCCATCTGTAGATCCAGCAGAACCAATGCATCTCCTCTGCAGTGCAATCCCAAGCAGAATCAGCACTCCTCAACCAGTAACCCAATTTCTAACATTGGTGATCAGTGGTGAGGATTAGGACTTGTATGTGAAGTGCCATACAGTTATTTTGTTTTACACTGAAAAGCCCAGATAAATAATCTGAGACCAATTTGAGTTTTAAATTCTCCTTTGATTGGCCTTTTTTGTTTTTTTCCAAATTCACCTTTACTCTACCTGCTTGTTTGTGCCTGTGACTTTACATTGGAAAAATGGAAGTTGGGTTCCTCAATCTGGAGAGCTACACAGTGTCTGAGTTCAAGGACTTTTTGTAAAGAGCGGGGGCTATCAGGCAAAAATGGTGGAGCTCCAAAAGGCTCTTAGGGCATGTGTGAGGGCCCTCCAGCTGCCAGTTACAACCGAGGATCAGGATGGGGAGGATGGACACTAGCCCTGAGATGCAGCAATTCGCTGAGGGGGAACATTTGACCCCAGAGGTGGACTCTGTGCCAGAGCAGAGAACAGTCTGTCTTCTTGAGGCCTGTCCCCAGAAGAGCTGGCAGACAGGAAGGCAGACCGGGAGTTTAGGCAGCAGACAGCCCACTTAAAAATGAAGGAAAAAAGACTGGCCATGGAGGCAGAGCAAAAGAAAATGACAATGGAAGAAAAGAAAATGTCCATGTAGGAAAGAATTGCTTTGGAACAGTTGGCTTATGAGAGGAGCCTTTAGAAGCTGGACATCAAGGACAGGCAGGCACGGTCCAGCAGTGATGGTGGCAGTGTACCTACAATGCCCACTTGTGACACAAGGATCCATATTCCTAAAGGGCTGGTGCCTGACTTTGTTGTGGGGGATGACATTGGCAAGTGGTTTAAAGCTTGTGAGGTTGCTTTACAGATGCATAAGATCCATGAGGAGAATTGAGGTTTAGCCTCTGGAAGCATATTCCTAGTGAGGGGAGGGATGCCCTACTGGCCCTAGAGAAGGGTGAGAGGATGAAGTAACCCCCCATAAATGAAACCCTTGTAAGGAAATATGGCCTCACCTCTGGAATTACACGGAGAAGTTTAGGGACATCCGAATACTGCCCCATAAGTTCTGGGTGGGCTGGATGGGTTCCTTTTGCAAGGCACTGGATGGTTGGGTGAAGGGCTGTGAAGTAAATGATTACCAGGGGCTGTACAATTTGTTGCAAAAGACTGCATATTCAGTCTTTGCTTTGCAGATCTGCGCCAGCACCTTATTGATAGCAAGCTCAATGACACCAGGAAGCTTGCTAAGGCAGTTGACCGCTGGTCCAGAACAGGAGATTGCCTCAGAAGGAATGGGGTAGTGTAGAGGTTAACCTAGTGTCCCTGGGTGATGGAGAGATGGTGCATAGAACTCACATGCCCGCATCGCAGCCTCACAACTCTTCAGAACCAATGCATCACCTCAACTACACGACGCACCCTCAACACCAGACTTCGCATCACAAGCCCTCATTGACGGGCTCCTCGAAGATGATGCAGGACCTCACATCACAGATCCTCAGACCCAATGCATATCCTCAGCTGTGCGGCGCATCCTCGATGCAGGACCTTGCAATGCTCTGCAACCAGGATTTAAGGTTCAGCTGGCCTACCTGGGTCCCTGTAGTCGGCCTGTGCTGCATCGCAGTCACCCTGAACTTGTGTCTTTTCCCAGTTCAGTGTGACCAGATATCCTCAGTTGGCATTTTGGACTTTATGGTGGTATACTTACTGAAATCTTTAAACCTGCATATCTCCGGTCCTATTGATTGGATTTTTGTCATTTTGGTCTTGTTTTATGTATTAAAATGTACTCTGTGTTTATAAATTGGCGTGGGATTTTTCTTGTGTTGTGTTGTCACTTTATTACTGTTTGAAATGCTGTATAAATGCTTTACACATAGCCTCTAAGTTAAGCCTGTGTGCGCCAAGCTACCAGAGGGTTGAGCAGACGTTAATTTGGGGTTTGCTTGTGCCTCACCCTGACAAGGATTGTGATTGCTGCTTGAGTAGGGTTTCAACCCCCTCAACCAGTAACCCACTTTATCTCACTGGGTAAGATTGGGTTCCATCTGGCAAGGGCTCACTGGACAATGGTACCTGTCCCCAACTCTTGTGTGTATCAGTCAGGTCCTCCAAACTGTGGAGAGGAGACTTCCCTGCACCCAGTCCTTGCACACCCCTCTGCTGACAAGTGCCAGGCCATGTGTTTGGCTCTGTCTGGGAGGTGGCTGAGGCAGGCCATTGACACTCTGGCCACTCCGCTGCCAATGACCTTTCCGCAGACTCAGCTACATAATCGTTGTTACAACTTACATCCTCTAGACAGTCAAGTTTGATCTTCTTGGTGCTCTGCCAGGGCCATTACCGATCCCAGCAGGCTCATCTGAGGACCACTAAGCCATCTATTCAGCAAGAGCAGAGTGTTCAATTTCCAGGGACTTAATAAATGCAAGTTTATGACCTGCACTTACTTGGAATTCATCGTTCCTGGGAAATAATTGCAATACCCAATCCATATCACAAATGCAGTTCAGTGGGTTACCCACACCTGTTGGCAAAGGCTAGACATATGATGATCCATGCATTGTAGCTTGTGTGCTGCCACGGTCAATTAAAGGCATTACAGCCCTGCTATTGATCAATATCATGTGACTAAATACCACTTATTCCTCTAAGCAGAACTCTGGCTGATGGGTGTCGCGTAACTAGTTTGCATGAAGGAGTCTCTTTGTTTTTACTCAGAATTACCCAGAAAAATCCCTCAACCAACTAAGAACTTCTATGCTCCTCAGCCCACAAATCTTTCCATGTCCGGGCCAGTTAAGGTTTCCCGTGTTAAATGAAATAAGGCTGCAATCCCCATTCATGATGGTGCCCTTCTATCAATTCCTTTAAGTTTCAACATTGCAATCATACTCCCCTTGGAACCCAAAGACTTTGGTTTCCTAGATGCTGCTTTGTGGGTCATGGGTGTTGCTAGTCAGCATTGTCTATGGTCAGAACTATGAGGATATCTGATCATCTTAAAACCTCCAACTTGTTTTCTTCATTAATTAAAACATTGTTGGCAAACGCTTTCACTTTCGTCCATCTTGTACCGCTCCAATATGAACGCCCCGGCTATCCCCCATAAACCTGGCTCCATTTCTGAAAGCCAACAAAATAGAACCAATGCCCATTTTCATTATTCCTAACTGAAGTATTCTGATAACAGGTCTGCTTTGAACACACTCATTTTTTTTAAAGTAAATGCTTCGGATCCTGAGGACACTTAGTCATGAGCATCAAGGGTGTGCCGAGAGGCAGGGACTGGGACTGGCAGTAGCATGCCTCACTGCTGATCACCAGCTCAATCCCAAGATCCAACTGCAAGCTTTTTAACTGCAGCAATTTTAATATATGTTATTGGAGATGGAATTACTGTAGCTATTGGCACCAGGCACGCCTTCCAAATGATCTTAGTTAAAGGTTTAAAGTGTGCCCATTCCAGCTATGGGCCTCAAAAGAGTCCTGTATCATTATTTTTCTACACTACCACCCTGAGTCGTCTGGAGTGGTAATTTGCATGTGTGCTGTTTTTTTTGGTGTGATAGCCATTTTGAGGCTCCAGAATCAAACTGATTCCCAGTTACTGGTGGTCACCAAACAATAATGATCACTTTTATCTTTGTAACCATGGAACCATAACTGATTTAATGAGCCATTTGCAATATCACTCTACCAATCGTGTGTATCTCCACGTGCATTGTATAATGTTTGAGACAAGCATATGCTACTGGCAGGATCAACCAGGTAGCAACACCTGCTGGAGTAGGACGCATGTGCTTATCCCAGACCAACCTTCATACCCCTTGGGAGCCTGTATGGGTGGGGAAGCCCCTCTACCTATTTGGGCTGGATATACAGGGCAATCATGTGGGCACCTGTGGCCCTGCTTACTCTGCAATGACTGAATGCAAAGGTAGGTAAGAGGGGCAGCGTGAGTCAGACACAGGAGGTTCCAGCCTCACCAGCAGTACGAGCCAGCGAAAAGGAAATTATGTGACCCATAAGGCCGGGGACACCAGCTACATCTAGGTCTTGCACCAACCAATCACCATCCACTCTGGTCAGACCACTTGGGGCAAGATGCCAGGCAGCTTGGCCATTGGTCTGCTGGATGGGAAGGACCACTTGACAGGTAGGCTTCCCCAAAAGGCGCACACTCGAGTTGGATGGTCTCAAGCAGGATAGAAGCTCTTTGCTAGAAACAACAGGCTGATCATGTAGTCCATCCATAAATGAACCAAGTATGCATTGGTCACCGGATGGTGCTGGTAATACGGTCCCTGAGTAGGTCATCTGTATTGGATGTTTACACTGCCTGCTCTCCAAGAAGGTTGGCTCCTGGAATGGTCCCTCAGGCACAAATGGAAGGCAGACAAAGGCCCAGCGTGGGCTTCCCAGGACATTTACAGTGCCCATTGAGAACAAACTGATGACTTACAGGACCCAAGTACCTTTTTTCTAATTATCCAGAGGAAGGCCACTAACCTTTCTTGTAGTGCATGATCATCGGGTGACAGAGGGAGACATTTGAGCATATTTATCAGACCTCCAGGAGCCCTGACTAAGTTGCAGCTTCAAATGAGTACTCATCTGGACTTCAAGGGCAGCCTGGCTGGGCCCAAATGTTGGCCATCAAGTTGCACCGTGCCTCCTGTAAAGTATTTCTACTTAATTTGAGGGCCATGGAGGGACTACGCAGACCTGGACATAGACCCTGGGCCTGCTCAGTGCTTTTAGACTCAACGAAACAGGGGAGCTCAGAAACAGAGGCTCCTACATTACACCCAACCACAGCTTCTTATCCTCATTAATCAGGAAAACCATCAACAGGCCTCTGGAAGCCAACACTCTGAGGCACAGCAGCGGGCGCATGGACACCAGGTCCCAGGAGCCCTCACCATAGGCCAAGAGCTCTGGCCATGGGCCTTGTCAGGGCCTTTTAACCAAGTGAAGCATGGATGCCACTCCTGGAAACCATGTGTTTTTTTATTGATTTTAAATACAAAATTTCAACAATGACATTGGCGGGCCCATTTTGCACCAGCCACGTGGGCATGGTAAATAGCTCACAGGCGTAATTTTGCACACCTATAATTATAATTTCATACACCCCTAGTTTTGCCATCTCCCTTATGTTTGAAGCTTTTTGTTTTTCCCTCAGTAGGTAGGTCAACATCTCATTAAGGTAGACGTACAGTAGTTGATGAATAAGAAGCCGCATATCCAATATACTGGTTATTGTGAACGGTTTTGCACTAGAATTATCCTTAGTCATCCTTTTTTACTCTTCCGTCAGACATTCCATCGTGCTAGCTATCAAGCTTTGTAATTTTACATGTTAAAGGTCTTCTTTTAGTCTTTGCAGCACTATTGTAGCGGTAACACTGCATTCAGCATTATCGATGCCATAGGACCACAGCAATACACAGTGTAAACCGGGGATTACCAGTGATCTCCCAAATCCCCTATGGAACGAAGTATTATTTACAGAATCAGCACTACTGTAAAAATGTCTTAATTTGACACTGGAAATCTATGCAGCAATTGCATAATACAGTTTTGGGTGGAATTCCTATTTTAGTTGGTATTTAGAACTAGTAACTGGCACCTAACTCAGGTGATTCAGAAAGACCCCTTTGCACACATATGATTTATTGGAGCACTTTTGTTTAGGTGCTATTATAATGCGTGGTGTTTGTACCAGATCTAATTTGTCAGAGTTCTCAAGTATCCCAAGACCAATCTTCGTATTGTGGGACTTACAGTCCTGATTTTATATTGGGATAAACAACACTACAAGCCCCAGAATGAAGAGCAAAAACCTAAACTCGACATATTGAAGAATGGAGGATGAAAGCTCTTGTCCAATGATGATGCATTGGTCATTGAACAGGTGCTTGTTTTAAACCTTGATAACATATTTGTTAAAGAAAAATTGATCTGCTTCCTCCCTTTAGTTGTACTTGTACAAGCACTTGGTGAGCAATCAATGATCCAAGAATGTATTTCTTACCAAGAAGGACTATTTTGACCATCCTAATGACCTCGTGGGTAACGATTAATAAGTAGATTATTAAACCAGTTGGAATAAAATAAAATAAGGAATCAGGGTCCATGGTGTGGATTCAGAAACAAGGAACAGGAAGAGGATTAAAGCAAACAAATAGGGGACACATTCTGAGAGAAAGAGGATGCAGCTGTCCCACAGGGAATGAAGAAAAAGAAAATAGAAAATGACTTAAAAGACAACTGAGCCAAATCAAATGAAGTGTTACACCTTTGGGAACCCCGCACTGTAGTAAAGTCAAATCCACTACTGATTATCCAAGAGTTCTAGTTTAAAAGTGTGCGTTCTTACACAATGCCTTAAAGAAGCTGCCTACAGCATCTGGGGAACAAAAGACTTCAGGGACCCAAGGAGGTACACTCACTGGCATGTAGTGCTGGCTGTTAAGTGGCCCTACACTCTCTCAGGACATCACCAAAGAGTGCTCTCACCCACAGTATAGTATGTGCTCTAGCACAGTTATGAGGTTGTGTCCCTACAAAAGTGGGTTGCCTCTGACAATAGAATGCATGCATTTACACAGTTAGCAGGGGTGAATCCTTCGCTAAGGCAGAGGAGCGCCGCACCACAGGAAAAATAAAATTATAATAGCATGTTATCATTTTATTTTTCAGGACTTCTCTGTAGGGGCGGTGTAGGCTGAACTGCCAACAGAGCAGGGGGAGACGTGGTGGGCACTCTCTAAGTGCGCATGAAGGTTTGGCCAGCTGTCTTGGGCCGGCCAAACCGTCATGCCCACTTGGCCCACCAGGCTGTCTGGGTGGAGAACATGCACAGCCTACCAGCCCCTGTTTGAGTGCTGAACCACGGCGCTCAGACCAATCACGACCCTGCTATCAGCAGTGTTGTGATTGGCTAGAAGAGTTAAGAAGCCTGGGTGCCTCCTGTTCCTGCCTCAACGGAAGACGAAGAGGACGGAGGAGAAGTGGCGGCCAGCAGATAAGCTTATTTTTTACTTTTAGTTTTTTCTTTATTTATTTTAACCCCCATCTCACCACTACTGCCCCGTAGCAGCCACTACTGACAGTTAGTGCTCACTTTGGCGCCTTGCTTGAAGCAAATGTGTGTTACCTGTGACAATAGCACACAATTTGACACAAAGATGAAGTTTTTTTTACTCACTGGTGGCAAGTGTATCACAGAAGTCACAACTACATACCACCTTGAGACATTATCAAGGAATGTTTCGACTAAACATACTATACACACACACACACACATACGCACACACATATATATATTTATATTTGCTGAAAAAAAAACATAGGTTTCAGGCAGGTTATAGTTAGAAATTAGCATTTAAAAAACCTTAGAAATTCACTGAAAAAAACATAGGTTTCAGGGACGTTATAGTTACTTGGACATTTGACTCATATAAAACCAGATAAATGTCATGAGTGATGTCACTGTGGCGGTGTAGGCTGAACTGCCAACAGAGCAGGGGGAGACGTGGTGGGCACTCTCTAAGTGCGCATGAAGGTTTGGCCAGCTGTCTTGGGCCGGCCAAACCGTCATGCCCACTTGGCCCACCAGGCTGTCTGGGTGGAGAACATGCACAGCCTACCAGCCCCTGTTTGAGTGCTGAACCACGGCGCTCAGACCAATCACGACCCTGCTATCAGCAGTGTTGTGATTGGCTAGAAGAGTTAAGAAGCCTGGGTGCCTCCTGTTCCTGCCTCAACGGAAGACGAAGAGGACGGAGGAGAAGTGGCGGCCAGCAGATAAGCTTATTTTTTACTTTTAGTTTTTTCTTTATTTATTTTAACCCCCATCTCACCACTACTGCCCCGTAGCAGCCACTACTGACAGTTAGTGCTCACTTTGGCGCCTTGCTTGAAGCAAATGTGTGTTACCTGTGACAATAGCACACAATTTGACACAAAGATGAAGTTTTTTTTACTCACTGGTGGCAAGTGTATCACAGAAGTCACAACTACATACCACCTTGAGACATTATCAAGGAATGTTTCGACTAAACATACTATACACACACACACACACATACGCACACACATATATATATTTATATTTGCTGAAAAAAAAACATAGGTTTCAGGCAGGTTATAGTTAGAAATTAGCATTTAAAAAACCTTAGAAATTCACTGAAAAAAACATAGGTTTCAGGGACGTTATAGTTACTTGGACATTTGACTCATATAAAACCAGATAAATGTCATGAGTGATGTCACTGACCATGTCGTGAGTGATGTAATATGTGACATCATCACCAGTGCTTGGCGGGCGCGCAAGTTATAGTTAGCTCAACTAACTATAACAGATGAATTTCTCTGGTTTTATGAGTCAAATTTCAAAGTAACTATAACGTCCCTGAAACCTATGTTTTTTTCAGTGAAATTCTATGGTTTTTTAAATGCTAATTTCTAACTATAACGTGCCTGAAACCTATGTTTTTTTCAGTGAATTTCAAAGGTTTTTTAAATGCTAATTTCTATCTATAACGTGCCTGATACCAATTTTTTTCAGTGAATTTCAATGTTTTTTTAATGCTAACTTCTAATTATAATGTTCATTTAACCTATAGTTTTTTCTGACACCCAAGAAGGACACAACACCCACTGCCGCAACCCTCAGGACCTCCCCCCGTACAACCCCTCTCCCTACTACCACCAAGGCAGTGCAAAACAGGACAGCGAACCCTCCAAAAACAGCATGGTCCCTTAGCCATATAATAGCTCAATGTTGGGAAATGTGGCAATCCTTTTTTTCAGTAAATTTGAATTTTTAAAAAAATACTATTTTCTCATTTTAATCATCCTGAAACCTATGTTTTTCTCAGTAATTTTGATTTTTTTTTTATATCTTGTAACTTTAATATCCTAAAAATTGTTTTTGTATTTTTGTATTTATTATTTAATGTCTTCTTTTTTTTTAAATATTAAACAACTACATACAGTATGAAAGGGAGCCCAGCCCAGAGCCACATCTGAAGACCAACACATGTCATAGACCTGCTGCTCAAGCAGCTCTGACACACAAGAACGCCACAACACCCACCACCACCCCCAGGACCCCCCCCCCTCTACCACCGAGGCAGAACAAGACAGGGAACTTTCCGAAAACGGCATGGCCCCTCAGCCACACAATAGCTGAATATTGGGACAGGTGTGAACAAACTATATGTGAAGGCAGCAATTCACCCATGAATAATAATGCACACAATGTAAAGTGTAGCGGTGATGTGCTGGACACATCTCAGTATGCAGAACACATACCTCTCCATGTGCACAAATACTACTGGTTCTTGTAGTGTTGTGGACAGTGGACCCAACCATGTTACGTCAAACACTAGGGACGATCTCAGTCATGTAGCTGTATCGTCGTCCCCTGTAAGCATAAGCGTAACTGGAGTGGGCTGGTCCGACGTACGCCACTTCAGCGTAGGAGTGTGAATAAATAGGCCAGGGCTCTGGGCGTGGTTCACTTGTGAACTGTGAAGACCAACAACTGTGCCAAAGCGACGGGCCTCACCCTGCCACGAGGCTGCCGCCATGCCCGCAGGTCTCCTCGACACAGGCCCCCTGCAAACTCAGCGGCACAGCACCGCAGCCTTATGTCTCTACAGACTACTGCCTTCGATCTACACTGCGGACAGCAGGCATCAAAATTCAGATGGAGTAGCGATTGCAGATGACGCAGTCCAGTACGCAAGATACATTGCTCCCAGTGCTGCCCTCTCGGACCACGCATCATGGCAGGGTGCGCACACGCTGAGCGCCAAAGGTACCACTAACTCAGTGCACCACAAGTCATCGCCACGTGGCCTTACTGAGGCAGAATTCAATAGACAAATGACATTGGTCCGAGTGTGGCCCCCCCGGACCACGCATCATCGCAGGGTACGTAGACGCTGAGCGCCAACGGTACTACTAACTCAGTGCACCATAAATCATCGCCACGTGGCCTTATTGAGGCAGAATTCAATAGACTAAAGACATTGGTCCGAGTGCGGCCCTCCTGGACCATGCATCATCGCAGGGTACGTACACGCTGAGCAACAAAGGTACTACTAACTCAGTGCACCACAAGTCATCGACACGTGGCCTTACTGAAGCCGAATTCAATAGACAAACGACATTGCTCCGAGTGCGGCCCCCCGGACCACGCATCATCGCAGGTTGCATACACGCTGAGCGCCAAAGGTACTACTAACTCAGTACACCATAAGTCATCGCAAGGAAGAGTGAACAGTTTTATGTCAGCAGTGAGGCATACAATCACTGGAAAATCACCCAAAAATACTTATAATATAAAAAGAACAGAAGAATCGAAGTACATTAATGATTACAATCCAGTAATTTTGAAGATGTTTAATGGAAATATGGACATACAAGATAACTCAATTACTGTTCCTAGCATGCTATGCAAATAGAAGTCCATACCTGGAAGACATATGGCTATATGAAATATTGCAACATTATAGTTTTAGAAAAAAAATTACAGAAAAAATAAATGAAGGGAAATATGCTGTAATTGAATCTGATGGATGTTTCTTAAAGAATGCCAAAGGAAATTTGATTAATCACAGGAAATTAAGTTGTGATACTCCAGATAACAGAGAGTTTTTCTATTTAGCTCTTCTGCAACTCTTCAAACCTTGGAGGCCTGAAATGGATACTTGGAAATTTTGACTGCTATGAAGATTCTTTCAAAGCATGTAAAGAGGCCCGCCTGGACCACGTATCATCGTAGGGTGCGCACATGCTGAGTGCTTCAGTTGCCACTAACTCACTGCACCACAAGTCATCGCCACGTGGACTTATTGAGTCAGAATTCAATGCAAGCTGCAACACGTGGTGCCACTAACCCTGTTCAACACAAGCCGGCGACACGTGGTGCCACTAACCCTGTTCAAGCCAAACGATCCCACATGTGGAACTGTGTCCTGAGTCCTGAATGGCAGTGACCCCAAGTCCGTGGCAGCAACCACAGCACCAGACTCCCTTTGATCAGTTATGCATATTTCCATATGCAAGGCCGGCGACACGTGGTGCCACTAACCCTGTACAACACAAGGCGCGACACATGGTGCCACTAACCCTGTTCAACACAAGCCGATCCCACATGTGGAACTGTGTCCTGAGTCCTGAATGGCAGTGACCCCAAGTCCATGGCAGCGACCACAGCACCAGACTCCCTTTGATCAGTTAGGCATATTTCCATATGCAAGGCCGGTGACATGTGGTGCCACTAACCCTGTACAAAACAAGGCGCGACACGTGGTGACACTAACCCTCTTCAACACAAGCCGATCCCACATGTGGAACTGTGTCCTGAGTCCTGAATGGAAGTGACCCCAACTTCGTGGCAGCAACCACAGCACTAGACTCCCTTCGATTATTGACGCGTATTTGTATATGGAAGGCCGGCGACACGTGGTGCCACTGAACCTAAACAATGCAGGCCGGTGGGGCCACCAACCTATGCATGTGGCTGTGGGATCTTGCTCACCGCTACCTCTGGCCTACACTGCAGCCAGTAGGGCTCACAATTCAGATACAGTCGCAATTGCAGATGACGCAGTAGGCAAGAGACATAGCTCCCACTGCGGTCCATCCGCACCAAGCAGCATCACAGGCTTATATACTTCGACAGTGTATTCTATACATATTTCATTTCATTAATTACAGAGTCCACTAGGCAAGTAACTATCACAGGCCTAAAACCTACATAATATCCTATTAGTATCCTTGCTTCAATAACTTTTTTTATATCAGTTATAGCTTTAGTACAATCAACAAATTCATCTTCAAGTGCAAACAAACACTCAATAACAGTCTAGACTGCGGGCAACAGAGCTCGCAATTTGAATTTTTGACACGTGGTGCCACTAACCCTGTTCAACACAAGCCGCGACACGTGGTGCCACTAACCCTGTTCAACACAAGGCGCGACACATGGTGTCACTAACCCTGTTCAATACAAGCCGATCCCACATGTGGAACTGTGTCCTGAGTCCTGAATGGCAGTGGCAGCGACCACAGCACCAGACTCCCTTTGATCAGTCAAGCATATTTCCATATGCAAGGCCGGCGACACATGGTGCCACTAACCTTGTACAACACAAGGCGCGACACGTGGTGGCACTAACCCTGTTCAATACAAGCCAATCCCACATGTGGAACTGTGTCCTGAGTTCTGAATGACAGTAACCCCAACTTCGTGGCAGCGACAACAGCACCAGACTCCCTTCAGTTTTATTTGTTGTTGTTTAGTTTAAATAAAATGTTTTATATGTAAATCTATACATGACTACGATTCTTGTTTGTCCAACCTCACAGGGACAATTCTGGGCCCAAGAAGGTTGTTGGGGGGTATGTTGGTAATGTGGGAAGTGGGTGCGTTACCTGCTGATGTGGGGAGAGGCAGCGTGAAAGGGGTATCTCTCCATTACAAACACAAACAGGGACCTAGGGCGCAGAGGTGGAAGCATGAACTTCTTAAGTGGGCAGCAAGCGAAAGTGTGATTAAGCTACGGCTGGCGCATAGGTTGATGTTGGAAACGGCGCGCGCCTGGGAGGCGCTGGTCGAGGCGTTGCGCAGGCCCAATAGACACCTGGAGGAAGAACCAAACCCTCCCCTAGACCACTGACCACTGGGGATCGTGGGAGGGACACTGTGATTGGTGGCGCTATGAAAATGGAGATTAGCAGGCAACATGGGGATGGAGGTCATTCCACAGAGATGGCACATTTTAGGCATAACACCTATAGAACAGATTATATTGGGAACTGTACACTGAGTTGGAGCACACTGGAGGGTGGGATAGGTGTGGGATGGGGAAGTAGCTATGTCGTTGGGGAGGGAAGATCAACACTTGTATCATTATGTAATAATTGTTGGTATGCTACGGGAAACTGCAAATGACTGTCCAGACAACACTAAGTAATACTATGCTTGAAATAGATAGCAGCACTGAAATTAATGGACAGTGGGCAGCTAGTAACTATGTAACGTATGTAGAAATATGATGAGGATGCAATGAAGATGAACACAAATAAAAAATGTTTTTCCCCCCAAAAAAGCGGTATCTCTCACAGAAAGGACTCCGGTATGTTTTCAGAAATGCCTCGGACAGATGCCAGCTGACGGACTGAATCACAACATGGCTTTTCAATGCTTATGTAGTGTGACTTATGAACAGTTCACACCCAGGCTCGCAGAGGGCCAACTGCGGCCCGTCCAGTCGACTCACAGATGCAGTACTACGAGCCGTCCGCTCCCAAAGGAACAACAGCATAGTAGCTCGTAGAGGTACAGGCACACCAGCGTACTAGCTCGCAAAGGTAGAGAGCTGCGAGCCGACGGACTGGCTTCCAAAGCTATAGCTGGGAAGTGGTGATGTTGGGAAGAGGGAACGTGAAAGGGTTATCTCGCACAGACAGAGCTCCAGTATATTAAATTGCCCCCGGGACCTTTCTTTTATATTTTCACTTGATGCAAGAAAGCGCGCTTTCTGGACCATGACCTTTCTCCCTACCAAATTTGGCGTAATTCCATTCAGAAGTTTGACCTGTAGCCTTGTCCTAAAGTTTCCTATGGAAAATCCATTGAGAAAACATGTTTTCACACCCCCACATAGCTACCTGACACAGGCGTACTCGCTGTTGGTGTGCAGGTCAGTGCTCTAGTTGTCAACATGTCACGGCCACTCCCTGAGGGTAGGTTTGCACACACACCACACCCATCCGGCACATGCGTCACAGGCCATGTGACCACGCAAATATAATGCATCGACAACGTCACATCATTTATTGCCGGTGGTGACTGGATGGTGGGCACTCGGCGGGTCTCAATCATAAAGACTCCATGAAAAGTTGCGCAGAGGGCTAGTCGCACCCTGAGCTGTATGGCCGTCAGGGGCCTACTACCACGTGGCGCGGACTTGACTTGCACAGGGTTAGTTCCACCCGAAGCTGATGTGGCCGTCAGGGGCCTACCACCACTTGGCGTGGATTTGAGTTGCACAGGGTTAGTCGCGCCCTAAGTTATATGGTCGTCAGCAGCCTACCACCACGAAGGTGCTGACTTGTGTTGCACAGGGTTAGCGGCACCAAAAGCTGATGTGGTCTCTGCCATTGATGACTCAGGACTCAGCAACATGTGTGAGATCTGCCGGGCCGCGAAGAAGCTGATGTGGTCTCCACCATTCATGACTCAGGACTCAGCGACATCTGTGAGATCTGCCGGGCTGTGGCGCTTTGACAGGCACGTGGAGTGCCCACTGGTAGACACTCCGGTGACAGCAGGTAATTATTTGGTCACGGATGCGCAGGGGCAGCAGTATATCTCTCTCTCTCTCTCTCTCTCTCTCTCTCTCTCTCTCTCTCTCTCTCTCTAACTTCCCTCTCTTCACTCTCTCTCTCTCACTCCCTTCCTTCCTTTCCTTCTCTTTCTCTATCTCCCTTCTCCCTTTCTCACTCCCTTTCTTTCCTTCCCTCTCTTTTTCTCTCTGGCTTTTTTTCCTTCTCTGTGTCTCGCTCCTTTGATATGCGCATTACACACGTCCCTATTTTGTGCTTTATTTTCCAGGCTGTGTCGTCCACATTCATGGTCCCGACAGGAGTCTTCCGTTTTCGGTTGTTACTCTTTCTCATTACTGTTATTTGGTGGTGTCCATTTAACCATGGTGTTAAATTTTAGGGCAGTTATCGCGGGAATACTGGTGATGTCTGCAGTTTACACCAGCTTCTGAATAGTGTGTTAGATTTATCTCAACTGTAGTTGCATTAAAGTGCTGATAATGAGATGCAGAGTAGGCGTTTCCATGCAAAAACACACGAGATATACCTCTGCGATTTATTCTAAATACTAAAATCCTGTATTGAATTGCACTGTGGTAGTGGGTGCATTTACAGTGTACACACAAAATCAATGAAAAAATCTCATTGTATTTATATTGATTGGGAATAGTGGGTCGGTTGCTGTATCTTGACGGGATACACTGCCCAGTTCATTTATTTTTCTGTACACGAAAAAACCACATCACAACTTTCACAACGAAAGGCAAAAACTGCGATGCGAAACAAATTCCGGTGATAAGCCACGTTAGCACCAGAGATTTTACACCTGCTTTCTGCTGGTGTTAAGCAGGACGACTACCTGCAGCATGAAAGGGAACACAGCCAAGAGCCACACCTGAGCACCCACAGGTGCCATAGAGTCAATGAGCATGATACACGGATACCCATGAGGGCCATAACACTCTTCGCAACAAGCCCAGGAGCACCAACGCCCCCGAACCCGCATCTGAGCAAGTATGTCTGTGTGGTCATTGTGTAGCATGATAGGCACAGGCCCTGCAACATCACAGTGTGCTGTCTTCAGCGGATGTTACCATGTTACCTCAGCGTTGGCAGTGAGTCTGGAGATTTAGCTACGCACGCATCCTCCTGCATGCACAAGCGGCAAAGGGAACGGGTTGCCTCACACATGTCCGTGTGCAAGAAGTGCGGTAAGTGTGTCTCTGTGTTCTGCTGTGGCCGCCACAAGGGCCGCAGCAGTCGATGTTGTAAAGTGGCATGCACCACCTCCAAACGGCAGTGTCACGGTGTGATTGGAATGCCGCAGGACATGCGCGAATAGGCATTACAAAGGTGTGCCGTAAGAGTGCACGGGATACAACAGTGCAGTGCACAAAAGTGTGGGGGCTCGTGGGAGGGAGGAGCAGCTGTTTGGCAACGTAACACACAGTGAACCTGCCCATGTGCCATGTGCTGGGCATCTCATCCATGATGACCAGGGTTGCAGCCATCCCACAACAACACGACCGGCATTTGTACACATCCTGTATGAATGCAGCTGGAGAAGTAACGGTAAGGATGAAAGGTTCTTTGTCTGAGCTATCTTGCGCTAACACATCTGCTGCTCCGAGAAGGAACTTGCAGGTGGCCAGCCCACCGACAGATACGATAATATTTGCATCCGTCTCCCACACTACGCACTGCCCGATTTGAGAACAACGAGTGGACATCCCACACTCAAAAGTCCTTCGTCGTAGTTAGCGTACGTGAAATGGCCTGCACACGTACTCCCACCACAACCCTGCCCTGCACCCATTGCACACAGACCCGGCTCATTGCACCAAGCTGTGCCATTTCATCCACAAGACTGGCACACGGCAAGCCAGTGCAACCACAAGCAGAGCCACGGACGCATAGCAGGGCATCCCGAACACATGGTCGACTCCATTCATGTCCACCTATTCCTTGCACGTCTGCTGCATGTCCTGGGTGCACTCCCTTTGGCAGTACTGTGGACCACTTACCAGCACCATATACAAGTTACCGTGTTCCAAACAAAACTTCCTCCTACTGCGTATAAAATATTGCTGACACTACTTGGACAGGTGTGGCACAGCGCCCAGAGCACATGATTTCACAGCATAGGACACACAGTTTGGGCTCACAGTTTCATCCCCGAGTCCAGCAGCAGCTCACTTTAGCAGCACCTCACTTAATTTCCGTACCCCGCACTTTCAGACCGGTAGGGGTCAGTAGTTCAGCGGCTTTATCCCCGAGTCCGGCAGCAGCTCAGCTTACGCCCCCACCACCATCAGACCTGTACGAGTGAGCAGTTTGCACTTAACAAATACCGAATTATTTTGATACGCGCAAATTTACCTTCACACTCCCTGTTTAACACCCCCTAAGCACCATACACAAGTTACAATGTTCAAAAATAAAGTTCCTCCGAGTAGGTATACCTACATGCTGACACTACTTGCACAGATGTGGCACAGCGGCCAGAGCACATGACTTCACAGCATATGACACACAGTTTGGACTCACGCTTTCATCCCCGAGCTATCAAGCTATCCTGGCTGAAGAGGGGTGAAACCCCGAAACCTGTCCTAGGATGATTGTTTCCAGTCCAGGGAGGACCTGGCCTGGCAGTTCGGGCTGGACTGTTCCCATAGGGCACAGGGTCAAGACTGATTTGCATATGGCTGGGTCCAAACTGGAATGTCATGGTGAGCATAAAAACGATGGATTTAGGCCCAGATCTCTGTACTAGGGTGAATGTATGACATTGTTCTGCACTCTATCCATCCATAGTTTCTTTTTCATCCCCGAGTCCGGCAGCAGCTCAGCTTATCAGCATGAGACTCTAGACAATACCTCACATATTTTCGGTTCCCCAGCACTTTCAGACCAGTAGGGGTCAGTAGTTAGTCCTAGTAGGTATAAACACATGCTGACACTACTTCCACAGGTGTGGTGCAACGGAGAGGGCACATGACTTCACAGCATAAGACACACACTTTGGGCTCACGCTTTAATCCCTCGAGTCCCGCAGCAGCTCACCTTAGCAGCATCAGACTCTAGGCAATACCTCACTTAATTTCCGTAGCCCAGCACTTTCAGACCAGTAGTGATGAGTAGTTCGCTTCGCACCCCTGTATAGCACACCCTAAACACCCCACAGGGGTAACAGTGCTCCTACCCTCCTCTTTCCTACTTTTTTCGCCCTTTTTCCCCTTATTCGCTTCAACAGAATCACAAAATGGCTGCCAACACTTCCTAGTTGCAGCCGCTCGTACCGCTCGCAGCGAATAAGCAGCAAGCTCGTGCTCGGACCGCCTCAGGCAATCAGGTGGCAGAATTCCCAAATATCGATATCTGTAAATTTCGATATTTCTCCAAAACTACTGAACGGATTTACACCAAATAAACAAAAGCGTGCTTTCTAGACCAAGACCCTTCTCCCTGCCAAATTTGGGGTAATTCCGTTCACCCGTTTGATCTGTAGCCTTGTCTAAAGTTTTCTATGGAAATTGCATGGAGAAAACACGTTTTGAAACCCCCCATTTTTCTTGGTCCCCCTTGACGAATCACCCCCAAACATTCAACATAAGAGCTGATATGAACAAAGAATTAGTTTGGAATATTTCATGAAGATTCATCAAACGACGCCAAAGTTATAAGCAAAACAAAAAATGCTCTTCCTATGGAAACTTAGTCCTAACTATACCTACCTACTGGCAACTGCCAGTAGGTAATATATATATATATAATATATATATATTCACTTAAAAAAACCATAGGTTTCACACATGTTATAGTTAGGTGGATATTTCACTCGGAAAAAAACAATGAAATTCCCCCCTTATAGTTAGTTCAGATAACTATAACTCGCGCGCCCGCAATCCACTGCTGATGACGTCACATATTACATCACTCATGACATGGTCAGTGGCATCACTCATGACATCACTGATGACATCATCCTTGTGATAGAGTGGCGGCCGCGCGAGTTATAGTTATCTGAACTAACTATAACGGGGGAATTTCATTGTTTTTTTTCCGAGTGAAATATCCACCTAACTATAACATGTGTGAAACCTATGGTTTTTTAAGTGAATTTGCAAGGTTTTTTAAATGCTAATTCCTAACTATAACGTGTGTGAAACCTATGGTTTTTTCAGTGAATTTGTATGGTTTTTTAAATGCTAAGTTATGTATGTATTATTATTTTTTTTATATATTTATTTTACAATTAACTACGTATTAAAAAAATTAAAAAAAAGATTTCTTTTTTTTTTTGGGTTTTTCACCATGCGCACCCCCGTGATTTAAAACAAAAAAAATTAAAATGTTTTTTTCTGCCTTCGGGGTCCTTCAGGGACCCCCTGACAAAGGCTAAGCGGTCTACCCTGCCCCTTTTCACGTTCGCCACCTTCCTTTTTCACTCTCGCACTGAAAACAAACAAAATGGCGGCCGGCACTTCCTGATTTCGACCGATTCGAACGTTGACTAACATGTAACCACCAATCAGAATTACGCTCGCGCACGTTACGGTGCTCGCACGTGCGCGCACGGTGCGTGGCTATAGATATGTATGTGCTTTTAACTGCAATTTTCTCAGGAACTACTGAACAGATTGACTCCATATATGCAAAAGGCACATCCCTGAGCTGAGGACTACCTCTCTGCCAAATTCCAAGTAATTCTGTTCAGCCGTTCGGGCTGTACCTTGGACTAAAGGTCCCTATGGAAAATTGCATGGGGAAAACGCGTTTTGGGACCACCCTTTTTCTCAGCCCCCGCTTGACGAATCCCCCCGAGACTTTCAGGGTAGGAGCGGAGCGGAGCGCCCCACCTATTTTGAAAATTTTGCGACGATTTGTCAACCGGCGCCAAAGTTATTCCACATAGAATGTTGCGGATTTCCCATGGAAACTTGGTCTTAACTATAACTATCTACTGGCGACCGCCAGTAGATAATATATATATATATATATATAGACACACATATATGTATATACACACATATATATATATATCATATAATAATTGTCTAGATAATTGTAAGCTGAGATGTAGAATGCCCTGCACACCTTTTTCTGCTCCTTGAACTACTGAAACGCCAGAGCTCCCAACCTTCGTGGTCGATTGCATTCCTGGCGTGTTGCAGCTCGCATCACCTGAAGCAAAGACAGCAGCGAGAAATGCAGAAAGTCACACCTGCACAGCTCTACTTCTGCCTACGTCACACATTGTGCAAACAGTCTTCCGAGTCCCAACACCAACGATTGCTCATTGGACCTGTTGAGTGGGCGAGTTGTAGCAACCGGCTGCAGGGCATATGAGGACCATGTGGCAGGGAAGTGTCACATGCAGCAAAGAAGTTTGAAGGAATGGGGAAAGTGGACCCTGCCCAGGGCCCAGCCTTTCAGGGGGCCCCAGATTAGAGTCTTCTCTGTTCTGAAGTGACCCTGAATAATTCTTAAACAGATAGTTTTAAATACACTTGTTCTTTAATTAATTTTTAATGTGGGTGGTGTTTGGGAGCCTATTACAAACATTTTCAACAAAAATATGTTTTTCAACACCATGCAACATCTATAAATAAAACGTTTCTTTCATATCAAAATAGGACCTCACATGTGAGAAATTGGATGGGTGGTCACAAAGATTATTTGCAATAATATTAGTGAGCCACTGCTGTATTATAATATTGCTCGATGGAAACACATTTAGAATTTGGACTGTCAGTGACCTGGCCAACCTCCTACTTATAATAGTCCTTGTCTCATAATACTTGTTCTCTCAGGCCACTCCTTGCCTCACGTCTCTCTCTGCCTCATTGTGCCCCTGTTATAGGGTTCCATCCTTTTGCTAAGAGAGTATTGGCCTCAATACCAATGGATTGTTGACTTTGCTTCCTACACTTGTTGACATCTAGCATGGTCCATCTGTCTTTTAGGACATTTCTTGGAAAACCCGCTTTTTAAAAATATCAGTTGTAAGTACTTTGCTGCAACATTTCGTCATTAACAGTTTGTGTAAATTGTTGGAATTACACATCACGCTTACTCACTAACCAGCTCATTAACTAATACTTCTGATACGAATAAGGCACAATTTTAACTCTCCAATATAAATATTTATGTCGATATACAACTTACCACAGACGAGAAGAAGCGCCAAAAGTAGTAAGGCAATGGCTCCACCCCCCAAGGAAGGAGGGGCTGCCGTGTTTAGGCAAATACTTCCATTTATACAATCACAAATGTTCACAGTCAGGTTCTGGAGGGACTCCATCCCTTGCTTGTCAGATATTTGAAGGCGCATGGTATGGTTTCCTCTGCGTGCTCCTTTGAGCTGCAGCACCTGGAGACTGTCCCCTAGAGCAAAGAGCAACAAAGTTCATACAAAGATAATGATCACATGCACAAAATGCACAAAAGAAAACGTATGTTGCATGATTGAGAGACTCCCACATAGTTGGGGCTTGTCAGCAAATTAAAAATATTATGTAATGTTTACAGAGGCCCCCAGGGAGGATGGGGTGTGAAGGTCGGGAGATTAGGACAGGGATGAAGCGAGAACAGAAAGAAGAAATGACCTTAGTAGGGAGTGCCCACTGGAATGCAGAGGTTGTTTGGTTGTTTCCTAAACCAGAACTGCAAGTGGTGCTGAGATGTGTCTAAGTGACTGATTGTGCGAAAGATAGATTTGAAAAAGTTTAAAAACCAGCACCGAGAAAGAGACATTGCTGACTCAGTACTTTTACAGATTAATACACTGAGCTGAGAATCTAGGCCCATGTTACATGATGTGCCCAGGGATGCAATGGCTGTTTGTGTCCCCTTTTTGTACTCCCTGGGTATGCTGCTGATATTGAAGAAGGGACCAAAGATGCATGTGCCATCTCTTATGTAATACGTACCATGCCGGTGCAATATGTGTAATGGCACAATAGCAAGGAGACGTCCCCTCATTTGTATGGTTAGAAGATCCCTTGCAAATGAGGGAACACTTTCCTTTGGTACCCACACTGTATTAAAGACTAGGGGGCAGATTTATAATGAACTTGCGCCACTTTTACGCCGCCGTTGCGTCACTTTTGTGACGCAGCGGCGGCGTAAACCCTGCGCCATGTTGCGCCCCATTTACAACGTGACGCATCTAGGGAGATGCGTCACGTTGTAAAGCCTGCGCCACATGTGGGCGTACCTGCACGGGGGGGGCGTGCTGGCGCAGGGACGCCTTCGAAAAGTGGCTGAGTGAAATCTACAAGATTTCAGTCAGTCACTTTTCCGGCCATGCTGCGTCACAAGGATTGACGCAGCATTGTAACGATAGGGCACCCCCGAGCCTTGCTGGAGCTGCGTCACGCTTGCGACGCAACTCCAGCAATGCGCCAACCTTCCGCCATAAGATGCGTCACGCATCTGTTTATCCTTGTGCCACGATGCGCTGCATTGTAAATGCGGCGCATCTATTGTGGCGCAAGGGTAAACTTTCATGATGCATCTTCCCTGGCGCATCCATGCTGATTTGCAGGGATGCGCCAGGGAACATAAATCTGCCCCATGGATGCAGAGGCAAGGAAGCTGTCGCGAGGCGCACTGATTGTTCGGCACTTTTAAGTGACACATAGCTACTGTCCTTCGACCTTCCACTAGAGCACATCTTTTTTGGGGGGGAAAGGGGTCCCAATGACTGTCAGGCATTCTGCCGCAGGCGACTGCAGTCACATGCTACACCCAATGACCTTGATAGGGAGGCCGGGCCCATCCCCTGCTGAGAAAGGTGGACCAGTGGCTTGAAACCGCTAGTGTACCATTCACTGGTGCTCTGGTCCCTGTGTTTGTACTGTTCCTTGTGCAGCATGCCTGCACTGACAACAACACACTTGTTATATTAAGACACACTGTCCAGATCTGTGACTGGCGCATTCAGGTAATGGTGTCTTGATGCACAGACTGGATAGTGCACACTTAGTGGAAAATGACCACTCATGTCCAATCTGGAAAAGGAAAGATGCTATCAAGCAAAGTGGTGTAATATGCATGGAAATGGTCACAAAATGAATGCACAGTCTGTAATTGTTTGATTATATTATATAGTGTAGTAAGTAATGTTACCATTACAGGTGCAGTGGGAATGTCAGATCCCGTTCTTGAGACCACAGAGAAGACATAGATTAATAATTTATCAATCATGGTGTTTGGTTTTGTATGCCTGTGGTGTCTGTCCTTCTATGGCTCTGCAAAGTGGGCTTAGTACAGACTTTGTTTAAATAACTCTCAGGGTAGGGAGAGCAATCAAAGGTTTCTCAGATAAACAGAATTTGGGAGGGGCTCAGATCTCAATTGTGAAACTGCAGACACATTAACATATTGTCCAGGCCAGTGTTTATCTTTAGTTAAAAAGTAAGCACTTAAACATTACAGCAAATGGAATATCACAGTGTGTAGGCAAAGGTATAGATATAGACATTGATTAGGCACTGGTGCAGACAAATATCAATTACTCCAGGGGGGTAGTTTGTGGTTCACGTCAAAAGTCTTTGTGTCCATAAGACTCATTCGGGTAAAGGTTAGAGTTCTAGCTACAGGATTTCCCTATATACAAATAATCAGACATAGTATCTCAGTATATGCAAGCCCAGTCCCATATTAGCTGTTCAATCGTATTGTGGATCAGTGGCACTGGTGTATTTATTTATTTAAAGGTTTTATATAGTGCTGGCTCGACCAGAGGGTATCAGAGCGCTTTACAAGGGTATGGATATAGTACAGGAGTAAACAATTGTTCCTAATGTGGGGTTCAAACAGTAAGGAATACCAAGAACAAATAACATAATACAATTTACATATGTCAGAGGGAAAGAGAGAGCTATCAACATAAATAAGGTGGGTACAGGTAATCAAAGTATTAAACAATAACAGGAGATGAAGGAAGGCTAGAAGGTAGGAGGGAGGAGGGTGGTTAGGCGATAGTAAGGGTGAAGAAGAATAGAATGAGGAAGGGGAGGAAGAAACTAAAGGGAGGGCATGTGGAGGGAGATGGGAAAGAAAAGGGGAAGGCGGGGAGGGGAAAGGAGGGGGAAGTGAGAGAGTAGCAGAGTAGTGAAATGAAAGGGATTATGAACCCCAATATTTGTTGAGCAGGTGCAGTTTGAGGTCTTTTTTGAAGCTGATGTAAGAAGGGTTACAACGTGGGTCTTTAGGGAGGGCATTCCAGATATTAGGGGCGTTCCCGGAGAAAGAGCGAGATTGTGTGGTTTTCTTTTTTAACAGAGGTGGAACAATGAGGAGCGAGTTGGTGCTTCTTAATGGTTGGGAGCAGCCCGCTTTGTTGAGTTTGTCAGTGAGATACAGCGGGGCCTTTTGATGAAGGGTTTTGTGCGTAATGCATGTAATCTTCTAGGAGGATGGGCCTTCTAAGCGTAACCATTTAAGGGCTTTGAGGGTTGGGGAGATGTGGTCAAAGCGTTTCCAGTCAGTGATTAGTCTGGCCGCTAGGTTGAGCACATATTTGAGTGGGGCAAGGTGAACTTTAGGGGTTGCAGAGAGAATAGCGTTACCATAGTCAATTCTCGAGAGGACTAGAGATTGGTCAGCCGATTTAAAGTCGCTGGAATGAAGGGTTTAATTTTTTTGAGATGACGGAGAGAGAAGAGTGCTCCTTTAGCCAAGTTTTTTATGTGGTCCTGAAGTTAGGCTGCTGTCAATGGTGATGCCAAGAGATTTTACTGAGTTGGAAAGGGAGAGGGGACAGTTTAGAACATTAAGGTCAGAGGGCCTGATTCACAGAACTAACTTAAGACAAAATCCCAAACGTACTACTTTTGGTGTTCACAGAAGTTAGGATTTTGTCTTAAGACAAACTTAAGACAGACTTAAGACAGACTTAAGACAGACTTAAGTTTTTGTCTTATGTTTATCTTAAGTTTGTCTTAAGTCTGTCTTAAGTCTGTCTTAAGTTTGTATTAAGTCTGTCTTAAGTCTGTCCTAAGTTTGTCTTAAGACAAACTTAAGACAAAATCCTAACTTCTGTGAATACCAAAAGTAGTAAGTTTAGGATTTTGTCTTAAGTTAGTTCTGTGAATCGGCCACAGAGATCCATGTTTGGATAGGAAGAGGGTTATTATTAGAAGAGAAGAGAATGATTTCAGTTTTATTAGGGTTGAGTTTGAGATGACTGGAGTGAAACCAGGATTGGATTTTTGCCAGGGTGTTGTTAAGGTGTAGTACATCGGAGTGGGATCTAATCTTATAGTAAAGTTGGGTGACGTCAGCATAGAGGTGGTAGTTGATTCCAGCCTGTTTTCGAATGAGGTTAAGGGGTTCCATAAAGAGGTTAAAGAGAGAGGGAGAGAGAATAGAACCCTGGGGGACACTGAGGGAGACAGGTGTGGGGTTAGAGAGGCAGTTGAAGATTTTGATTTGTTGTGTTCTATGTTGGAGGTAGGAGCAGAACCATTTGAGTACAGGGCCATTAAGGCCAAATCGAACTTTGAGTGCATTAAGTAAGGAAGGGTGGTTGACAGTATCAAATGCTGCAGAGAGGTCGAGGAGAATGAGTAGGCAGGTCTCACCTTTATCTAGGGAGTGGTGGATGTCATCAACATTATTTAGTATGGCAGTTTCTGTACTGCAGCCTTTTCGGAAGCCGGATTGTAAGGCGTCGAGTTGGTTAAAGGTGTCAATGTGTTTGTCCAATTGAAGAAGGGCACATTTTTCAAGGGCTTTGGAAAGGAGGGGGAGGTTGGAGATGGGGCGGAGATTATTAAGGCCGTTGGGGTCGGCATTGGCATTTCTAAGAATGGGAGGAGTTGAAGATAGAGGTCCAATAAGGTGCAATGATGTGCTTCAGCTCCTGGGCAAGGTTAGCAGGGAGAGAGTCTTTGGTGTGTGAGGACTGTTTAAATTTGGAGATGATGTTAGAGACTTCAAGCTCAGTTACGAGGTGAAAATTGTGCCAGGAGGCGTTGTTTTTAGGCTGTGAGTTAGAAAGGCTGTTATCCGGAGGGGGTAGGGGCAGGAAGGAGGTAGGAGGAATAGGGGGGGGAGTTAATAGGGAGGGAGGTTGAGAAGTAGAGTCAGCGATAGATAGGGGATAAGGAGGGATCTGAGATGCAAGGAAGGATTGGTCTATTTTAGCTATTTTTTCGGAGAAAAAGTTAGCAATTTCTTTGCATCTATCAGTTGTGGCCATCAGTTTTGGAGGTGCAAAAGAAGTTTGGTTTCAAACTATGTTGAACAGCTCTCTGGGTCTATTTTTCACACAATCGAGTTATGTGTGGAAGAAGGAAGCCTTTTCAGTGAAAATTTGTTTCTTGTACGTAGCTCTGGCGGATCTGAGGAGGGCAAGATTGGCGGAGGAAGGGTGTTGTCTCCATGTTCTTTCTGTAAGTCTAAGTGCACATCTTTCGTCATTGAGATTAGAATTGAACCACGATTTAGTTGGAATGTTTCTGAGGGTTTTTAGTTTGGATGGGGCAATTTGGTCTAAGACATCGATGACAGTTTTGTTAAAATTCTCGGTGAGTTTGTTAGCATTTAGGGGAGAGGGGTGAGAAGAAGTTGGTCTTGGAGGTTAGACTTCAGTTCACCAGGGGGGATGCGATTAAGATTTCTGGTCCATTTTGTGGCTTTAATGTATTGGGGGGGATGGAGCCGTGGTGACGATTGAGAGCAGAATGAGGGGATGGTCAGACCAGTCGATGTGGATGATGTTGGAGAGGGAAGTCAAGTCTTTGTTGGCAATGATGGCGTCAAGAGTGGCCCCTTTGGTGTGGGTAGGAGAATGGCAGAGTTGTTTGAGGTCATTTATCTCTAGAAGATTAGTGAGGAGGTTGACTGACGGGTCATCAGTCACATTCCAGTGGAGATTGAAATCTCCACGGCAGAGATTTTTTGAGTTAGAGAGTGAGGATTTAGTAAGAAGGTCAGATAGTTCCTCAGTGAAGGGAAGAGGGTCACCAGGAGGGTGGTAGATATTATGCAGTCGAATCGAGGGAGAACCTTGAAACTTAAGTTCGGCTTAAAGGTATTCAAAGGTATTGAAGTCTTAACAAGGGAAAGTTGAAGCTCACTAATTCACCCCCTACTCTCTCAGTTCTGTCTTTTCGGATGATAGAGTGACCCGGAGGGGGGAAGTAAGTGAAGGCTGGACATAGAGTGGCCATTGAGCCGGATTTTTCATGAGGAAGGCAATGTCAATAGCTTTGCTAAGGATAGTTTCTGATATTCTGATAGCATGTCGGATGGCGGAACAGCAGTTCACGAGCATGCAGGTGAGGGGTTTAGGGAAGTCTTTAGGGGGAGAGCGTGAATGGATGGTGGTACGTTGAGGTGGAGGTCTGGGGGAGACAGGAGAGGAGGGGATTCTGCTGGTCCCCACAATAACGGGAATGTTGGAGTGAGGGGGGAGGAACATTAATCAAGTAATTTGGAAGGTAGGAGTTGTAGAGGTCAAGGAGGTTGGAAGGGGTGAGATGGCTCGAAGCACGGTAGGGCCTATGGGTGCGGCAGCCGAGGGGTGTAGTGTTCCACGGTTTAGGATTAGAGATGCGTTGTAAGTCAAAGCCGAAGGAGTTAGAGCAATTGAAGAGGGACTTGGAATAGAGGGAGTTGAAATCTTCTCTCAGCCGTGTGAGTTCAGTCGTCAAGGTTGAGAGATTGCGTTCTACGTTGGGCAGAGTCTGGGTTAAAGGAATAGGGGAGGGGACGTCTGTGACTTCACACCCTCGTATTTAAGGGCCTGTGAGGGGGAAACTGTGGATGGCCATCTCACTCCTCTATGCATCACCGGTGCCGAACAGCACATCAGACCTGCTCCTTGGGCACTCATCTTCTTCTCTTCTGGCCATTGGGCCAATGGAGCGGCTCCTTACAGGTGAACACCTTGAGCAGCAGTGGCAGCATAGCACCAGACCATCAGGGGTCTATGGTGGAAAAGCTGCATAACACAATGACATTCTTGTGGTGTCTTCACAGAGTTAACCACAGGGAATGCATTGGGTTAACGAAGGAACACTCACAATTCAAATTAATACTTGCCTCTCTCCCTGAAGCTAGACTGCTACTTCTGAATTTCTACACACCTGCAAAAGCCTGAAAGGCTGCTTACGGACAGTCCCTGCTCCTGCAAGGCCATGCACTCTCCTTCCATCTTTGAGTAGTCAAGCAAGACTTGAAGGTATGACTATGGGCAGACCTTCTGGTTCTCCAACACGTTTCCAACTTCAGAGGATGCCCCTTCACCTCTGGGAGACTGGCAGGCTTACAGACACCATTAACAGATCACACAGTAGCCTTTTGCGAACACTGTGGAGAACTCCCTTCCTTGGTCAAGAAGAATTCGGAAGAGGAACAAAGTAGAGTGTTTTGTGTCCCATTTTTGCACTCATCTCCAGACCAGGATCTGAATCTAATGTCCAAGGTTTCAGAACCAGTTTGGGTTGGTTCTCCTTCAAATGTCAATTTCTGGCAGCTTGTCAGACACAGTCTTTATGCAAAGTGATGGTTTTCACAGCAGGTAGCATAAATTGGCTCCAAACTGGAGTATTCGAAACATAATGGAGTGTGAGTTCTCTGCATCTGGCTGCCAGCCGCCTGCCGAAGCCGTAATCAGGGAAAGCTTAAAGGGCAAGTCTTGCCTAGAATCTTTTCTCCCTTTGAACAACAAAAATGGCAGTCCAACTCCTCATCCCACAATCTACCAAATGCAGTGTTCATCAACAACTTATCAGCAGCCCCTTGCTAACATAGCCTTCTTTCCTTCAAACCTCTATGACTTCAGCATCTGAGATTTCACCCTCCAATCACAGGAAAGCAGTTACTACACTTCCACCACCTAGGAAGCTGTATTTACCCTCCATCTTGTGTCATACTAAACTAAAAGCAGTCCTAAATGTATCCCAACCGGCCCAGTACCCAGTGTCTAAACAAACACAGAGACCTACTTCCACAAATGTGTTACTTATTCACTGCATTCATATACAGGACACACACAAATTGTAAGGGGGGAGTCTAGGGTTCACACTCAAGCACAGAATTGGTCAGTAGACCAGGTTCTTTTGTGACGGAAGGAAAAAGCACTGGCAAAACCAGTAAGTCTCATCTTTATAACGAGAGTGCCATCCTATAGCCTGTGGTAATGTTTTCTTCCAAAGCAGTTTTTTTTAAAAGCAGACGGAAAAAAAAATCAAAACACTGGAGAAAATGCTAACATATCTTAAAGTATTTCAAAACTGTACACTGAATTTAACATTTTTCAATCTTCGCAAAAGGCATATTTTTGTGTTTCAAGTACTTTTCATTGTAGAAACAACTTTAAAAAAGAATAAGCAAGGGTAAAGGAAAACAATTGCCAAGGACTAATTAACTTTCAACAAGGTTCGGAGCTGAAAGATGTTTCAGCCATTTGGTCCTCTGCAGTAGCCCCAGGGGCAGATTGATGGGCCTCCAAGAAAAGAGACATCCCCTTTTCTGTCAAGCTAATTACACCTTATGCCTCAAATGCCAGCTGAGTAAATGCAGCAGCTGGCCCCTCCTCAGTGCCATAAAAGCATTTTTGTACCAAGGCCTGAGTTTTTGCTCAATATGTGTTATTCATGGAATACAATAAATCCAGTCTTTAAAATCTTCTCTTTAATAATATTCTGGACAAAATAAAAATGTTGCTGTGGTTTTTAATGCCAAGCTGTGAGAGGTAGGGAGCAACACAGAGCATGGGGCCGGTCTCTGATGGTGGAAGTGTCACATGAGAGAGAGAGCAGGAAAACATACACATTCCCATTAAGTACTGACTGATAAAGAAAAAAGCAGTTCCCTAAAAGTCAGATAATCAAAATGATGGTGAAAAGGATATACCCAGGTGATGGATGAACAAAAGAAGAGGAAGGCAAGTCATGGAATTAGAAACAAACAAATGTGAGTCACAGTAAAGCCAACCAATGGTAAGCAATGAGCGGGCTTTAAAATGCACTGTAAGTTTTTGGCATGGTCCACCAGATGCTTTCACCTACAGTCTGCAGGCAAGAACTGAAAAGGTCTGGTCAGTATAAAAATTCACAAAAACTTAATACAAGGGCCACCTCTTTCGGTAACAATCAAGACCAAGGACAATAGTCCAAGGCCAGTTGTAAAGGCATGGCAATGAAAATCCAGGATGGCAAAGAAAGATCCAGGATGCCAGTTTCACATGTAGTGGGACAATTATGGCAGGGGTACACACCTGTTTACCATTCAGAGGACACACCTGCCACTCTAGTGACAAAAGACATATAATAACATATCAAATCATTGGTACTCTATGTGACATCTATAAACATTTTAAATAAAGTAAGTGTCAACACTAAAACGCAGTTTAAGTTTATTATCACCAAGATTAATTAGTGACGATTCTATATTATTACAACTTCCTGGGATATATATTATATGTCTATCAATACAGCACAAGAATGGCAAATATATGGGATAATAAGATCAAATTATTACGTTATGTCAGAAGTGCGACAGTAAATGGATGCTGTAAACTGAGCTTGGTACACTGTGGGCCTCATTTAAAAACTGACAGAGTGGCGTGCAGTGTTTGCCTGGCCACGAGGTGGCCGTCTTCTGAGGAGGCACTGCCAGCCGGACGATCATCCGTTAGTTATCAGTGTCTGTAAGCAGTATCAGGGCCAGTGTGAAGCAGCATATCCCCCTGATAACTTGCTGACCTATTTGCTGACAATGGCGGGCAGTTTGATGCGGTGGATCCCAAGTTACGGTGTGTTGTGGCCTGGACTCTGTCTCAGGCTGTGAGCCCCCTATGGTGGAGAAGACTGCTGCGGGAAGCTGCAGATGCGAGGCGGCCTTGGCAGCGAGTGACACGAGCAGCGCGCTGAGTCCCGTGGGCCGTGGAAGCGGTGCATGGGGGAGGGCTCTCTGCGGTCTCTGGCCGTACCATGTCTGTGCAGCTGTGCATGGGGAGAGCCCTTTGCCACTGTTCTCCTGTGCCATTGGACATTACCTCCCAACCTCAGGGCCTCGCGAGTCTTGCGTCCCGAGGGAGGAGGTGATCAGTAATGGAGCCCGCACACCCTGCACTTACTGAACTACACAGCGTCTGCCACTCTAGCACCTGGGGCCAGAGCCTCATCAGTTGCGGGCCCCATATTGAAATTCCTGACATCTGCTGTGTGTCTGCTCGAACTCCCTAGGGTCTTCCCTTGGGGTGTGGTGCTTGTTCTGACCCAGGCCGAGGGGCTCCCAGTGCTCCACCCCACTTGGGCATCTTTGAATGACTTGTGGGATGCCCACTCGCTGTGGGTGCGGCCTGAGGACCCCCTGTCACCCACACTCTGGCGGTTGTGACTGCATGATGGAGCAGCCTTGTGGTGGTGGGAGATTGGGAGGAGTGTAAACCCTTCGTACTGGACCATTGGCTTCCTCCAGTGCAATACTAAAAAAAAACATCTTTGTTTCTTGAAAGGGATGGAGCTGAAGCAAACACTTTTGCACAGTACCTCCATCATTTATTATTATGGCTCTGGGGGAAAAAAGGTATGCATGACAGCCATTCATCTCTACATCAGAGGGACAGTGGTCTCTTATTTTAGGAATGCGAAGAAAAAAATCTAAAATGTTCCACCTCACTAGAGAACAAGTACACATTTGAATCAGGGCAATACATTCTTCTTTGATATGCATAATACAGAAAGATAAGCTAAGAATCAATTAAAAATGTTTAATGTTATTATGTACTCTCCTCTTTGGCAAAAGGGTACGATCTTAATAATCATTTTATTCTTAAAATGAACTTCTTGAAAATGATAGCGCCTAGTTAAAAAACATCGTCATCATAAACTCTTTAATCGGTCAAACCAAAGCGACCATAAAAGTGCAGCATACATTCCAATAACAATTATAAATAAGACACAAAACAAAATTCCATTACAACAGCTTCAAATGCAGAGTAAAGTCAGCCTGAGTGCCTAGATACCAAGGCTGCCCGTAGAAAGCTCAACACAGAAAGTAAAACATATTCTTTGGGGAGCAAATGTAGATAAATAACAGCAGGGCATACGTGGTTAAAGTTCAGGGACCTCAGCAGTGGTATCAGGAACTTTTTTCTGGGCCAACTATTGTAATTACAAAACACAAAGTGTAAGATGTCCTGCGGAGACCTATTGTCACAGATGCGGGGTAACCTGTTAGCAGGGTGCTCCCAGCCTACAGGGGAGCACAGTAAATGGTGAATTTTATTGAAACACAACCTGGCCAAGAAAGATCTGACATGCCTACTGGTAACCTGCACCAAATACTGCTCCATTCCCTGTATAGACTTTAAAAGCATATGGCTCCTCACTAAAGGTTTCAACATATCTACTCCTTAAAAAACAGAAATGTTTCGCCAGGGAAAGAAAGAGATAGGTTAACGAATATAAACAAACAGTACAAGGCAATAAAAGGGAGCCCATATTTTAAAGAACATGAGCAATAACAACTGTTTTTACTCCGTCATCCTGCTCTTCTACATTTGCTATGTGTAAACTTAGACTCAGGCCAATTGGTCTAAGTGTATCCCAGCAATGTCCTTTTTATGGTCTGGCTTGACAGCACAGCTGTCAATAGACAAATATGTGTGCATCACTAGAGAGGGATGTTGGGATCTAGGAGTACATGTTTTGATTGGACAGAAGTTGTGTGCTTCTACAAAAATAAGTGATAAAATGTAAAGCATTGTTGTTTTTTTGTCAAGAAAGTTCTAATGGATGAATAGCATAACCCGCTTCCTGCAGGATGGGATGCTTGTCTAGACTTGGGAATTTGGAGGAAGTTTCTCCATAGCAAAATATGTTTTCTGCTCAGGGTTCTACTAACCAAAGAATGACCCCAGATTTCAGATCCTTAATCACCTACCGGATCCATCTTGGTTTCAGCAATATAGGAATGAAGTTGGTAATTGTTTTTCATAATGAAAAGCTACATCCATTATCTGTATGCTGTATGTTTGTTTTCGTTCAAGCCAACAAGATAGTGGGAAGTCCCAAATGGCTGATGATGTTAATGTAAGGCTTGGATTCCGGAAGATCTTTTCTCTTTCAAAGTTTCATTTTGAATATGAAATATGTTCCTCATGCTGTTAAAAATGTATTATTTTCTGGGACCGCACAGTGCGCACTATTATTTTTGTTTTGGGTTTGTTTACATTGAAACATTCATTGTGACAAGGGGATTCAGTTGTCTCAATTATTTGGTGAAGTTCACTTGCATCCTTGAGAGAAGGCCCACATTGTTTGATAACATCAAGATGAGAAATGTTCTCTCTGCATGATATTCAGAACAGTCATAAAGATGAAGAGAAGTAAATCAGACAGACCATTAAAGTTAAAAGAAGGTTGTGGCCATAAAAACTCCGTTATCTCCAATCCAGAAATCAAATGGCCTGATCTATACTTTTATTGAGCTACAGGGTCAGATATGTGGAAAGATATTAAAATAAAATGTACAATAAGTGTTTGTGTATAGATAACATACAACAAAATGAGGCCTTGGTTGACTGTTGAAAGACCTGACACAAAACTCAGCTATTTAGAGAAATGATGTGTTGATCACCAAGAAAATTGTTCAGAATTTTCAAAAATGAAAGAAGTTTGATTCCAAGCCTAGCAGGCAGATTGACCCATTGGTGTTAATGTTTCCGTAGGATTGGACTTTTGAGTTGAAACCACAATAAAGATTTTCTTAAGCCCAAGTCTCCACCAGTGAATACGGCATTCAAAAAGTATGAGAAAAAAAGAAAATTCAACAACGAAAGTCAATAGGAAAACTACTGTCATTCAAAATACCTTTAAAAGGAGAAAATGAGCATATTTTAACTGGCCTTCAGAGTGCCTGCCATCCAAAACAAGTTCAGAGTTCAGAATCCAACACTGCCCTGAGTTCTACAGTCACCCTTTGTAAAAATGGTGGGAAAAATATATATGTCACTTAGGACCAACCTGGAGACTGTATATGAAGAGGTATCTAGAAGTTCAATGGCATATTGTATGAGTCAAAGGCGATGTCTGGTTAAAAAGTTAAGAAAATGCCAAAGTCAGCCTGAAGTTGGTGATTGCTCTTGGTCAGAACTTCCACATTCGAACTAAGCGAAAATTGAAATCCTTGAAAATGTTTAGCTGGACAAACCAAGAGACTAAGAGACTCCATACATTAGTGCCTTAAGCAGGAGATGCACATTGGACTTAGTCCTTTACTCTGTGTAGGGCAGCAGAGCAATGTCTTTCCTTTAGGGGATGCAGAAGCCAGACTGGTGAATATTGTAACTAAGATTAAAAAGATGCTCTCTGGTCCAGTCCTCTAATGAAGCAGGGAAAGACACTATGATTAGCACCTATTACTAACAATGCTGAGAACCAAAGTAGCAAACGCTTGCATTAATGCTCCTTAAATTTTGGGACTCCACATCAGGGACACAAGAGAAACAAAAAGTTATTGTAAACGAGAACGGATAACTAGTTAAGAGGAGCAGGACATCGCTGCTGTGCTTAAGGATGATCAGATGTTATTTTCAGCTCACCTTGCTCATAGACAATGCAGGTGGAAAGCTCTCTTATCCTCTATTGAAGAGAAGAAGAATGATGCCCCATGTACAACAAGAAAAGTCGTACTGTCCATCGCCAGCTGTTCTTTTATGGTAACAATTCATTATTATGTTTTTTAGTCTGTTACTACTGAGAGAGAGAGGAATTGCGCTAAGGTAATTATTTAAGTCCACAAGGTGGTAAAAGTTCAGCATAGCATTATAATTTCACAAGCAGTGTTTTGTCATGGTAACAAACTTTGTTAGTTTTTTCACCTTTCCAGACCATTGGTGCAGGCAAAAAGTTCCACAGTCATTTTGGAGATTTTTTCCAGCAAAAAGTCTTATTTTTTAACTGAAAGTGGGCTTTTGCAGGGGTGTTTTTTCACAAAAAACCTACTATTGTAGGACTTCTGTTCTGCAATTTATTTATTTTGTAAAATATTGCCACCTTCTTTAACTTTAAGAAATGCACCAGTTTGAAAAAAAAACGTAAAACATATATTGAGAAAAACCTTTGGAACTTCACAACCCCCTTGCTCTTACCATACTTACCATAAATGTCCTGCAGTGCAAGATGCTCCTTGAAATGCTCTTTATCTAGTAGCTCAAAATGGAATGGTCCAGAGTAGGGGTTTATGTCCTTATCTTCCACTGGCACAGTAACAAGGGCTTCCTCCTGCCCTGCGCATATGATAACGTACGGCTTCATGATTTTTGGTGTGTTATCATTTACATCCTTTATATTGATGACCAACGTTGCTGTTCCCGTCATTGGTGGAACTCCTGAATAATGAGAGTAAAAGTTTAGCATTTTCAACATCAATACCTTGGTAAGGTAAAAGAGTAGGCAAAAGGGTTCCTTTTTAACAGAGAGAGTTTGAGAAGACTTACTTTCAAATGTTTTCAATAAGCCCATTGATTAAACCTAAAACATAGTATGTAATAATTTTTGACTTGCACCATCAAAAGTCATTTGGGGCATAAGGGAAGACAATTAAATGAGCCGAAGTGATTCCCTTCTAATCACCCTATTCTGCTTCAGCTGGAAAATCCTATCATGCTGAACTTTTACCTCCCAGGTGGAATGGTTGGTATTTCACTGAATTCCACAACTTTAGGCTGTTGTGAATGTACAGCAACAAGTAGTAGAATTAGGAATTTTTGTGATCCTGCTCACTTTTAACAAAACCCAGTCCGTGCAATGTTCCCTAGTATATTCAGTATTTTGGGTAATTTTGCAGAGCAAGCCATGGAATAAATGTAGGCATAGTATCCTAAGTATTTATTACTCCGATTTTGTTCACTATCGACTGGACCATTATTTTGTCCTAAAATCCACACATCTGCTAATCAGCAGTTATTGAAAATGGTCCTGCATGCCTAGCTGAGTTACAGCAGCCAAATCATTCCAGTGTCAGTGATTACCAGGTGTTTCATTCATATACACTCTTCCTAAAGGGAGCACTCATGAGGGAGGTAGTCTGAGAGCTTGTTTCTAGATTTAATTCCATTTTCCCTTTTGTCAACTCATTTTCCAAGTGTGCCCATTCTCAGTTGAATCTGAAGTATGTTTTTTATAGCTCAGGCTTTGTTCCCATGAAGACTGATTCAATAACTCCTAGCTCTGCTCTGTTTTGTAAAACAACTGTCCCCAACCCCAAACAAAGTGATAAGATTCTTCTGGCTATAGGCCAATTTTATCTGCTAATGATTACTAGGGAAATTTAACAATGATAACAACTTTAACTAGAGAAATCATGACTTGTATATCACCAGCAAACAGAAGCCACATGAAGCGAAACACAAACTGCCATCATGGTGTCTCGTAAGTGGACCTATATTGATGTGGAAGTCACAGAGCATAAAGAAGCCTTACCACCTGGTGAGTACCCCGAATATCTACTGCAGAATATCAATGAGATGCAATATTGAGACACAAATATCAACAGGTAAGTCTAGATTTTCTATTCCTAACTCCACATTGTTGTTCCTATTTGGCACATATAGCTTCAAGGTATGCAAATGTGGAGTTAGGAACAGCAAATGTATACTTCCCTATATTAACTTATGTTTCAATATTTTGTCCTTAGATATTCTTGTACCATGATATTCTGGGGGTTGAAATTGATTAGTCCAGTCTTACCTCCAGCAAGGGCCAAAGGCAGATATTTTAGATTCTTGGTTGATTTTGTTCACACTGATGAGCTGCAGTCAGATCTAGATTCTAGATAGCACAAGCACATTTTTATTGCTCCCCCACACTACTGCTCCCTCCAGTTATTGTAAATGCTGTAGTCGCATCACTCTTCAAGTATTGAACTGGTCTTCATAAAGGAAAACACATCCAGCCTAGACCTGCAAGTTATGCAATTGCCTGCTTCCCAGCAGCTTTATTATGGCTACTGCACAGAGAAGCTCACAGCTTGTACTGAATATGAATATGTTGTAATTCTACCTGTTTGAACTAGACTTCAATTTAAAACCCTCTGGCTTGCATACAGGTGTGAGGTCAGTCCTTAATTTTAGCTGGTGGTTGCCGGTAGGGGCTATCAGCACTCATTTTTGGGGACCGGCAGTTATTTTTCCTCATCAGATGTTTCCCGATAGCAAGAGAGGGAAAACACACGAAGTGGGAAGATGTAAGAAGAGATTGAGGGAAAAACAATCACAAAGGGATAAAGCCGGAACTTGCAAGAGTAAAATAAAGGGGCAGGGAGTGTCTGGTACTGGATTGAAGAGGCATGAGGTTGAATCAAGACTATATAGATATTTAATGCCACCTGCCACAGACCTCTTTCTGAGCAGAGCTTTGGGCAGTAACACTCATTTTCTTTACAAATTCAGCACGGGGGGGGGGGGGAGTCTTTGATTTTACTTTCAAATATCTATCCAACATTTCTAAAGTTATTGACATCTTCAGACACCTGCAGAGTTTTCTGACCTTTTCACAAACAAAAAGGGGGTGAAGTGAACTTTTGGATTATGGGTATCTACCTTTGGAATGACATTCAGTAACACATGAAACACTAGTAAATTGTATGCATTTTTTTGAGCATTTAACATCTACCCTCTTACATCCAGTCCAGAGTGTAACAGAACTTGCACTACCCAATTTGCATGCAGATCGCCCTGACTTATACACTAGGCAAGATAACGCATCCAATTTGTTCACTCACTTATTCACTGATTGCCACTCATCCACTCAATGCCAATGGCTCATACATTGAACAAACATTGGCTCACACATCATAAGCTAACAGTTTCTTCCATGACCTTCATGCCCAACTTTTTACCCAACCTCTCACCCACTCACTAATGATCTCATTCACAATGCGCCAACCGCTCAATCATTCACCCATGTGCTTGCTCAAATGTAGTATTGATTCGAAAATATCACGTCATATGATAACCTACCATCATCCACTGCCAGCAGGATGGCAGTGTAGGTGTTATTTATTACATAGTCTGACTCTCTATCAACAGTAGTCTTGGAGGTGATAACACCTGTATGTTCATCCACTGATATCCATCCTGCTGGGTCTGAAAACACCTGGTACCTGTGTAATTGAATATTTAAAGATGTTATGCAAATTCTTAGTATTTTGTTCTTCATGACCAGTACAGAACAGCCTGATTATCAGATTAATTATTTCTGAAAACATTGCTGCAATCAATAAAGCATCAGTAAAATATAATCAAACGTCATTCTACCTACCTTCTCATGCCTTAATTAAGGGCCTGATTCACAAGGGGACTTACCGCTCGTAAAGCTACGAGTGTGGAGACTTGAAACTTTACAAGTCGTAAGTCACTTTGTGAATTGGGCCCCTAGTGATTACTCATATAACGTTTGTAATTGCATGCCTTGCAAACTTGGTATATATTGTTTTATTTTTTTATTTTTACGATAATGGTACATAGGAAAATTTTATTTTTAATCTTACTTATAGGGCTTTTAGTCAGCCCTCTTTCACCACTGATCTGTTTGTTTGTCTTCCACCCACTACAGCATCTGGTAGTTGGTCAGCCCACTTCGGCCACTGGCTAACTTCAGTCTGAGTTACAGCTGGAGCAGCTTCATTTGGCTACTCCTTTAGACATGTTACTTTTACATTGTTTACATTGTATTATATAGATTAATCCTTCCTTTATTCCGAGTGTTCTAACTTTTTAATAAACTAGTGGGGATTTCAAATCTATTACTGAAATGTTCCATGGTAACTTTTAAATGAATCATTTAATGAGTGCATATTAATGTTGAAGATTTTAATATAAATGTAGCTCTTACTTACAATTATACAAATGATTTAAATATAAAGCACATGATTTCTTCTGTTCAATATTTCATGCATGTATTCATTTGAAAGTGTGTGCACATATATTCAAATGTCAGAGTGCATTCTTACCGTAGTGTTAACTTAGTGCAACCAAAGGCCTTCAGCTTTTGAATTTCAATGTTTAACTTTCACATGAGAGTTGCATTGTTTGAATGTTCTCTCCTCTGCAGGTGCAGATATAAGGGTCCGTTAATTAGAATTAGTCCTTGTTTGCTTGTAGAAATAGTAAGGTATGGGAGAAATTTATTGGCAAGAAGAAGACATGTTAACGAGGTGGGACACAAGTTCTCATGGTGGAGAGGGACACTCAAGGACAATTGAATGTGCCCCATCGACAGTGTGAGAGAAGAACAAAATGTTGCAAATCCCTACCTAGGAGAATTGAAATGTACTGAAAAGTGCCACTGTTGGCTACCTTGAATGCTTGTGTGTTAATAGGTGTTGTATTGTTAGTTAGGGACCAGAACCCTTTAGGATTTCACGAAGTACAGACCTCTGATGGGATTCTCTCATTGGGTAGCTTCATACTATGCTTTTGTAGGCTTGGAGTACTTTTACAAAATGCTCCCTGATGCTGACGCCTGTTCCTTGCCTCATAAAACCAGGGTTTCCTTGATCACCTCCTTGGGAATTGCATGTCTTCACTCAGATACAGGGTCTCTTGATTAATTAACTCATTGCAGCTTAAGTCACAAAAGCTATGCCCTTTATTACCAGAAAGTACTGTGCCATTTTAATCTGGGTAATCCGTGTTAACACGGTTGTAAAACACTTAAACTCAAAATGCAAATATGCAATATGAACCTGTTCTTCAATAATGTCATGTGAAATGTTCTTGTATAACCTGCTCTTTCACAGCAATTTGTTGTATGTGAAACAAGTGAAATGAGCTTCTATACACTGTTTTGCAGCAGTATGTAACAGGAAAAATAAAAAAGCTAACATAAAATGAATGAATGACAGGGAAAAACAAAACCAGCATTGACAAAGCCAAAATGCTGGCAGGCAAACCAAAAGTGATTGACTTTGCCAATGCTTGTTATGAATTTGAATCCGCTTGCTTGTGTTTAATAGAGTTCAACCCATGATTTGTAGTCTTGTTGGTCTGTACATTTTATCACCTCAAATTAAACTTTCTCCAAACACAGTTCCCCTTGATAGCCCCTCTATAGTCTATATGCATATTTTGTGTTCCATCCTGTCTGAAAGCACTTATAGTGCTAGACTGCAAACACCCCATTGTGCAATGTCTGAAATCCCCCAGATACATCTTTGACAAGAACTTGAATCTCCAACCACACATCAATTCAATTTCAAAAAGGGCACAATTCAATATTAAATTCCTCTAGGGTGAGGGTTTTAAACAAGTGATATAACATCTGCTGTTGTCTAGACTGGATTATGGAAACCACCTTGTTGGATATATTCCTTAAATGCCCCTCTCAAGGTAATATTTAGCAAACCTATAGGCTATCAATAGGTATGAGAAACATTGGTCACATGACTTCAACTGTGATTGCTCTCTGGTGGTTCTATATGAAAATAGGAGGGTTCTTCAAGCTAGCCTACAAACCATACACGGTGATCTATTCCATTACTCTATATTACATATAATGCAAACTAAAAAACTCATGTGGGCAGTGACACTATAGGAATGTTGACTTTATCGTATTCTCACCTTCCAAAGGAAAAGTATCTTTGAGTTCTTCAAAAGTCTACACCGCTCTTCCCCTGGATACAAGTTACATTATGTTCCAACACATCTTCAATAAAGAGTTGAACATTGTACTGTTTCAATGACATGTTAAGTCACTCACAGTACTGTGTTTGTAATTATGCGAATTATCTATATCAGTCAAAAGTTTATTGTAAAAATAATTAAAATTATACAATATTATGTAATATAATTATCTATATATTATCTCACCCACTTTTATGTGGTGTGAGATTTTCTTTTCCTTTGCCCTATTGTATATTCTTTGGGCCTCTGTAACAGTTGCTATTGTGACTTGAAATAGTGGAAATCACCATGTTACCCCTTCAGTCTAGTTCAAACGTTTTAAACTGCTAATAAATAAATAAAAACATTATCTGATGTAGATGGTGAAAATGTGCTATTTCATCAATGTATACCAATAAGCCTTTCTTTGGCAATACATTATGGGCTTGGAATTGTCATCTGACATCAGACAACAATATTTAAGAAGAGAATCACAAACTACATATTCAAAAGAGTAGAACAACATGCTGAGATCTGACATCCCACATCATTGATACACTTAGATATTTGTTCCTAATAATGTAATTCCTGCTTTGGCCACGCCATATCCTTGCAATCATATTGCATCTAATAAAAATAATATATTTGCACATGATTATGTGTATTTCCTTTTTGTGCATCTTTATGTGACTCTTCATGAGCCTAGTCTACATAATATCAGTAATATTAAACAATTACAAAATTAATAATAAATATATCTTTTGTTAATGTTGAGTCAACACAAGCACTCATTCTTCAATATCACACACACAGTTTATTACTTTTCCACCTACTTGATTACATTTGGGAATGCTGTGTCTGGGTCAGTGGCATTCAACACTCCCAGTTTCTGGCCCGATACGTCTGTTTCATCCATGTAAATGGATATTCTTGGAGGGTGGAGATCAGGGGGGTCATTAACATCCAAGACTTTAACGAGTGTCGATCTTGTCTGGGATTCCTGGAACTTTCTTTCCATTGTCTTTCCTGTATCAACCACCCACTGCCCAGTTGATGACTTCTTCACAACTTTACACATGAAGAACGGCTCCTCATTTTTAACTGTGATGGATAGTTTGTTTGAAGGACCATTTTCAAAATCCAGAGGCTGTAGACAAATCATCAGAAAGGGTACATTAATTATGATTTCAACACACCCTGATTGGTCTGGTGAACTGTGGTTTCCCAAATGTTATCAATGAATCCAAAAGTGTTTGACTTCCATCAAACAGACAATATATATTAGAGAAAATTATTAACAATGAAAAAATACATGGAATTTCACATACATTATTATTGCACTCTAAACCAGAGCTTACATGTGAAAAAAATAATCTAGGGGTGTAGGCTATGCAATTATAGTTAGTGGACATTCCTTTTCACAAACCTGATATATTCCTAAAGGAAGCCCCAAATTTGAACAATTGTCTTTTGAAGTAAATGTCCAGCAAATGGCAGGCAAGGGTGCATGCCGTCTACATGCGCAGGCAAAAATGGTGAAGGTCTACAAATTTGTAAATTGGTGGGCATTTACAAATGTCTTGTGATGTCATATGTGAGGGGGGAAAAGGGGGCTGGAGTGAAATTACACCAGTGCAACATTAATCACATCTGGAGTGTGCAAAATTGACAGACCAATATCACTGGTGACACTTTCTATACAAAAGCAAAACATGAATCATGGTCAGGACTCAGAGATCAGAATTCTGGCCTGCCCTGGAAGTCCCAATGAGTGCTCATTTGAAATTTTCCCTCGGTCAAGGCAGCAGGAGGCTGTTTGGTAGCTCCTGTCTGTCACCCAGGGTACCCAAATGACAAGAAAACCTTGTCATCTACTACAGATAGTTATTGTTGTGGAAGAGGGATAGCAGTACCAACTTGATCTTCCTTAGATCATACTTAGAACAGTCCACCACATGGTGGCACTGCTCATCTAATTTAGAGATGAGCAGAAAAACGGTAGTTTAGGAATACAATATACATTAAAGTTGCTAATATCTGCCTCCCCAGCCATTCCTTTAGCTTTGGGGACCTGGAATAATCTGAACTGTCGCATTTACATGTGAGAGAGATGGTTAGTAGTTGTTTTGGCAGCGATGACAAGTGCGATAGGTGGTGCAAGCTGCAGTGTCCTCCTGGTCAGAGCCCTGGCACTTAATATTTTACAAATTAAGCACTGTTTCTAAGGTGAGCATAGGGAGGACAGAAACCTCATATGGATCACCAGGGCAAAGGATTGCTTGATCCTGATTTTCAATATGTGTACAGACTGTGAAAGTGGAGCTTCACCATCCTTCTGACTTATTAGGTTTTGTGCAGGAGGTGCCAGAAAAAGTTACCACAAGGATAACTGGCTTGTGGCAGACAAACATACAAACCAACATTGCGTTTTGATCCTTCAATGTCAGCTTTTCCTATTATTGTGAAGGAGAATTTGCCAATAGTGAAACTGGTTAGTTTTACCCTACTGTAGAATTGCTGCAATAACAATCCTGCACAGTAAGAGAGGAACCACAGGTTCAGAGATCTGATGTATGTGCTTGGCTGAGGAGCCAATAGGGCAAAGCTACCATCTGTGAAATTATGACTGAATGCTTCTCAGTCAGAATACCTTAAAAACTGTAAAAATACCATTGTGCTGTGGAGTCACCATTAGCCTTCAATAGCTGTCCTTTGGACTGGTGTGACCCACAATTGCTTGGGGACTGGAGTGCAGTTTGAAAGGGCTGCCTCAATCACCCCTAAAGCACTGCATGTTCACAAGGCACCTGGTACTAAATCCTTTATAAGCATCTTGATTCTGGATCAGGGCTTCGTGAGAAGCAAAGCAGCCAGTTTCCTGCAATCAACTGAAAGTCATACTCTGAGCATAGCTTTGTCTCTGAAGTTGCCCGTGCTAGTGCTGGAGCAGAGTTTTCTGTTGAAAATCTATTGGGTTTTTAATGCTCTGGTTTGTCTATTGTCAAAAGAAATTAAAATTATTAATTCATAATTACTAATTATTTGTTTTGTGTAAGTGTTCTAATTAACCAACAAGAAATAACAAGAGAAAACTACACGTGGGGAAGCCTTTGTGTCGTTTATTAATAATGTGCATGTTTATTAATAAATGTTGCTGAGTGCTGTTTATTTTAAAGCACGAAAACGCTTTTTAAATGTCATGTACTAATGCTTTTCCTGTGTTGCAAAGGCTAGATAATTACATACACATAAGGGTATTAGTGGGGTTAACACTGTTTAATCACTATGCTGTGGTAACGTTGTTTTTGTCTCTTTTTATTAAGATGGTACGTTCTGGCCTAGTATAAAATGGCTGCCGTTTGCAGCCTGGCCTCGAGTGAATGATTTGTGATGAGAAGGCCTTGCTGAACATGGTCGAGAGTCATCTGACCACAGTCTTCGCCTGGCTAAAGTTTTCCGTGAGGACAGCAGCTCTGGGCGAATATCCAAATACATCTGAGCAACCTTGGAGGACAAAGGAGCCATAATGAATGAACTCTGAGATCATAATGCTGGTTCCGAGGAAATGTGAACATGAAAAGATACTTTTTCAAATTCTAGTTCCGTGTTCCGTCTTTTTATTTTTGTGATTTTTCTGAGCGGAGATTTTCCAAATGTAGCGATGCTACATCCTTTCCTGCTCGCTTTGCTCAGCGGTTCAGCGGATATCGAAAACATTTTATGTTGCCTTCTATTGTTTCATTTATTATAAATATTGTTAGCCTAGAGAGGGTTTTTGCCACTTTGCCACTTCTTTCCAAACCTGCGTTGGTGAGGATCTATGCTGTGAGGACGGCGACTCGGGAGACTTTTATCGAGAGACCTGTCCTGATGACCCATTCTGACATTTAGCTAGAATAGGTAATTATGAGAATAATGATTTATTTTGATTGAATTTTCTTTGACTAATTTTAGATAAAGAATCATAATTTTAAAATACAGTGTTGGTTATTATTTCTTGTCAATTATTGAGTACTCTATTTTGATTATTGTTGTATAGATTGTTTAGATCATGACTCAGGACAGTCACAATTAGGTCTTATCGACCTTAGTGTAGATACAGGGTGTTTAGAAGATTTCTTTCCACAGGTTCAGTGCTAATGGAGTAATCTGAGTGTATGTTAGTGAAATGGGCCCAAGCGTATGATGAGTGTATGTGCGTGTAACTGTGAATTTACTCTATCCGTGGAAGTAGGGAGAATTTGTACACCCCAATCTGCACCAATTTCCTGGTAGCAGAATTTGATGGTTATTGATGATTGTCTTGATCTGATTAGATTGATTGTATATTGGCTTTTGATTTATTGATTATTGATTGATGTTGGTATATGTACTAATACTAAATGTTGAAGTTGTCATGTTGAGTTTTATGTAGTGCTTCTGGAATTTGGGAGCTGGTAGCAGTTCCGTAGTAGGGCAGAGGGAAGTATATGCTGCTCTCGGGAAATACGGGATTGTTGGTCCTGTATGTATGCAGGAGAAAAACGTGTGACAATTGAAGTTGCGCGTCACATTGTCTGGGTTTGGAATTAGTGACATCGTTGTGTGTTACTATTAGAAATATTTCTGGTATAAAAGGAGTGTGTATGGTAGCGAAGGTTATTTGTGAAACTCTGGTCTTAAGTCCCAGGGATCCGTAAGGTTCACTGTTAAAGCTTATTGCGGGAGGAGTAATAGGTATTCTCTGAGCTTGTCTGAAGGACTGGGCAGAGGTAAACACTGCTTGGTTAACATATGTTATAATTCTGTAGTGGGGCAGATTGTTCGCTGTTCTCGGGAAAAGCAGGATTCTGTGTGTATGTACTACATTTCTTGTATGAATGTGCGTGAATGCTCATATATTTAGTTAATTGTAATACTCTTTGGAGCAGTCATAGAGGAAACAGTTAATGAATGCATGCTACTGTGTCAACGGTATTCTTGTGAAATAGATTTTCTTTACTATTCTTTGGTTAGCGAAGCAGACAATGGAGATGTTTATATGTTGTAACTAATAGATTTTGTAGAATCTGACACGAAGTCTACTGAGAAGTATTGTAAAGGAGGGGTAGACGACTGACAGGAGACAGGAGCAGGAGAGACTGCAGCGACTGCTGACGTCAAACAGACCGCGCTCTGATTGGATATTAGATCAGAACAGTGCTCGCGCTGAGATTGGTGCGTTGGTGTGAGCCGCGCAAGGATTGGAAAGAGTCACCTTGTACTCTAGTGACGTAGACGCTCCAGGATTGGTGCGTTAGTGTGAGTTGTGCTGTTATTGGATAAAACATCGTACTATTGAGTTGTATTATGAAAGGGATTAGAAAAGTTTGGTAAAAGCTAAAATGTATTACCAAGAGGAGAAAAAGAAAAAATCTTTGTTCAGAAAGATTAAAAATTGGTTCGACAAGGATAAAGATGTTAAAGCGAGAGAGGGTGAATTGTTACCTCCATCGAAAACGCCTGCATCCTTCATGGCTGCGAGATATGGGTATCATACCTGTATATGGTTGGAGAATTGGGTTAGGTATACAAAGGAAGATGGCGTTCTAGCATTTCCAGAACATGGTTCATTTAATCTGGCCGTGTTGAAAAATTTGCGGGAAAAGATGTTATGTCTTGAACCAAGACCAAGGCCGACACAGTTTGAGGCTTTAGTGGAATGGGAAGAGGAAGTACATGAGCGAGAAAAACAGAGGTCTGGGGGAAATTATAGGTACATGTTTGGAAGGAGACATGATCGTGAAACTCATCATGATCGAATGAAGAGATGGCGAGATGCTAGTATGTCAGAGGGATTATACCCTATGAGAACAATTGAAGAGAAGGGTACAGAAAGGGTTCCTGAGGCAGAAGTGAGAAGATATGGAGTTAATGAGTATGAGGATGAAGTCTTGAATGACATGATTTACAAAAGACCACCTCCATATAGACCAGAACCAGAAGAGAGCACACCAGTTGTTTCTCCGATAAGAGATACATTGCGTATCATTGAGACAGAAAATGTGACACCTGAATTGAGAAGTGGTAATCCTTTCAGGGAAAGAGAGAATAGAAGCAGTGGCGAGAATACGAGAGAATTAGCCAGAACTACATCGGAGTTGACTGAAAAGATTAGAGAGCTGACAAAGAATCTAGACGCTGTTACGGTGCCCGTAACCATAGGTCCAATTATGCCTGTTTTTGATAAGCAGAGGACAGGGGAGAATGGTTTTGTGATTCCATGTGTTGGGAATAGATTGACAAGTTTGGCTGGTCCTTCAGGAGATTCAGGAAAAAGGACAGAAAATGGTGATTTGAGACGATCCAGACATGAGACATGTAGTGAAGGATTAGAGATACAGTCTAATTCAGGATTGAATGCTGGTGAAGCTAGTTGTTCAGGGATGCCGATTTTAGAACCGCAGAAGAAAGTGGTTCCAGTGAGAAAATCTACTGAAATAACAGCTGAGGATTTGAATGAATGGATGAAAGTTCTTCAAAAGAGAGATAAAGATTCACAGGCAATTGATGTGGCTAGATTACGTGTAGAATTAGAAGAGCTTGTTGCAGGGACAGTTCCTACAGAAATTCTAAAAAATCATCACGATGGTGAATTGTTATTTATGTGTAAAAATATCACCTGGAGAACTAAAAATACACATGACAGATTAAGAGCAATAGCGAATGAGCATGGAGTTGACATTGATAAAGTGAAAGCTTTGCAGAAGTCTTACAGGATGGATTTCACAGATAAAGACAATGAAAATCTGAATGGTGCTGGTAGAACAGGACAGATTAAAGAGATGATCGCTTTATTGCGAAAATGGGGTGATGTTGAGAAGTGGAAGGATAGGTGGTACAAGAAAAGAGAGGAATCAGGGAATAAGACTTATTGAGCATTTCCTGTGAGAGAAAAAGAGAAAACTGAGGAGGCTTATCCTATGAGAGAAATACCTGGAGGAGGATATGTACATGTTCCATGGACCAGACAGGATATTTTATCATTTACGAATGATTTCCCTCGACTGAGAGAAAAGCCCGTCGAGTGGTATAGGCAGGTAGACAGGTTTGTGAAATTGTCAAAAGTGCTGTGGATTGACCTGAATAGTCTGTTTGATATAATTGTTCCAGCAGACTTGTGGGCTGAGTGTAAAATAGTTGTAAGTTGGCCTACTGAGGAATATCCAAGAGATCAGAGAACAGGAGCACCAGATCCAGAGGTAATGAGAAAGTATGAGCAGGTGATCGTATACCTGAAAAATAAAGTACCTCCAAAAGAGACAGACTGGGTTAAAATAGATCGAACACATCAGGAAGCAAAAGAATCGGTTCATGCTTTTTATGAGAGGCTGATACTGGCTTTTAAACAATTCAGTGGAGATGAACACCTGGGTGACAAGGATTTGAGTCATTTTGTATACAGATTTGTATATGGCCTGAGACCTGAGATTAGTGAGAGAATTCGTGAGCATACAGTGGACTGGCAGAGTAAGAAAATAGATGAGATTTTGAGACATGCAAAATACTTCAGTGATGAAATTGAAGCAAAACAGAGAAAGCTGAAAGAGAAAGCAATGTGGGCACAAGTGAAAGTTGCGGAAAGACAGGAAGCACAGTTGGTGGAACAGGCGAATAATGCAGGAAATAATCCAGGGAATAGACCTAGATATGCAGGGAAAGGAAAAGGGAATCTTGAGGAAGCCAAAAAGAAGTTCCCGTGTCACAACTGTGGCCAACTGGGACATTGGAGATCTGAATGTACCAATCCACCATTAGCGAATAATGAGAGTAAATCCTTAAATCAACAGGTGCAGAACGAAGGGAATAATCGACAGCAGCAACAATCTTCTGTAGTGAAACAGCAGAGTCAAGAGCCAAAACCGCCATTGCCGCAGAATAGAGGATCACAAAAGTATAATAAGGATTCGGGATTCTACAATGATGAGCAGGTAAACAAACCAAGGCGTTCTAACCAGGTACAGCAGTACTTGTTAAAGAATGAAGGGAGTGAGTCTGAAGGTGATCATTGACGGTGCCGAAGAGAGGAGGAAGAGTGCATACTTGGTGCAACTCTAGAAATAGACCAGGCAGGACCATTTGTGGATGGAAAAATAAATGAAGAAGGTGTTACTTTTTTAGTAGACACAGGTGCGACAAGATCAACTGTCAGGTCAACAGATATTAGAAATCTTCCTCTCTCGGATGAAGCAATCCAAGTAGTTGGTGTAGCCAATACACAAATCAAGACACGTCTTACTGAACCAGTAAGAGTACAAATAGGGAAATTTTCAGACATGCACAGATTTATTGTCTGTGACACTAGTCCAGTGAACTTGTTAGGTAGGGATCTACTTTGTAAGATGAATTGTACAATTTTTTGTACACCGGACGGAATAGCTTTTGAAACACCAGATGAGGATGTTTTGTACCGAGTGACTCTAGAAAATAGAGAGAGTGAGTTAATTGGTGCATATGCTGTGTTTGATCCGGAGGATTTGCCTCAAGAGCTGAGAGACACAGTGAAAAGGACAGTTTGGGATTTTACTGGAGAGGATGTGGGATTGATGAATAATGTAGATCCTGTGAAAATTGCAGTGAAAGAGGGAATTACTTATCCTAACATTCCTCAGTACAAAATGACACCAGAAATAATTGAAGGAATAACTCCTATAATTGAGAAAATGATTCAGCAAGGAGTTCTGAGAGAACTATTGAGTAGCCCATGTAACTCACCGATAATGGGGCTAAAGAAACCTAATGGGAAATTCAGGATTGTACAGGATTTGAGAAAAGTTAATCAAATTGTTGTGACATGTTGTCCTATTGTGCCAAATCCGTCAGTGATTTTGTACCAGATTCCATATGATGCTGAGTGGTACACAGTGATTGATTTGTGTCATGCTTTCTTTTCAATTCCATTGCATCATGACAGCCAGCCGATTTTTACATTTAGGTTTGGCCAGCGTATTTTAGCATGGTGTCGTATCCCACAGGGGTATACGGAGAGTCCTTCGATATTCAATCAGTTATTGAAAAAGTCATTAGAGAGTTTGATCATGCCTGAAAGCTCAGTACTAGTGCAATATATTGATGACCTACTTGTGGCATCAAAGACACGTGAAGCTTGTGAAGTAGATACCATAGCTTTACTGAATCATCTGGCAGATGGAGGGTTAAAGGTACCTCCAGCTAAATTGCAATTTTGCAAGAAAGAGGTGCATTATCTTGGACACAATATTGAAAAAGGTCTGAGAAAAGTGACTAATGACAGGATTAGAATTATCAGAGAAATGAAAGCCCCAAAGACCCAGAGGGAAGTGAGAATGTTCCTGGGAATGGTGGGTTATTGTCGTCAGTGGATAATTAATTTCTCGCTGATAGCAAAGCCACTGATTAAGCTGACAAAAAGTGAGATGACAGATCCATTGGAACTAGATGGAGAACAAATGGCAGCATTTGAGGAGCTGAAGAGCAGAATGTGTGAAGCCCCTGCTTTGGGTATGCCAGACTATGAGAAAGAGTTTGAATTGTACTGCAGTGAGAGAAATGGATGTGCACTTTCAGTGTTAATCCAGAAACATGGATTACTGAGAAGGCCTATTGCGTACTTCTCATCGACACTTGACCCTGTAGCTGTGGGTTTACCAGGTTGTCTGAAATCTGTGGCTGCAACATGCAGAAGTCTGGAACAGAGTGAGGGAATCATAATGGGATATCCTGTAAGGGTATTCGTACCTCATAATGTGGCAATTCTTTTGACAAGAAGCAGAACTCAATACATGTCACATAGTCGGCTGACTAAATATGAAAAAGTCATTCTGGGAGCATCAAATGTGACTCTTGAGAGATGTGTGAATGTGAATCCAGCGACATTGTTGCCGGATATTGAAAATGTGGGTGTGAAGACAGAAGATGATCACAATTGTTTGGATGTGCTGGATTACTGTACAAAACCGAGACCAGACATAAGGGATCTTCCCTTACTTGAGAGTGATCATGTGCTGTTTGTAGATGGATCATGTCTGAGGAATGATGAGGGTGTGCTGAGTGCAGCATATGCAGTGTGCAAGGTTTCAGAAGTGATGGAAGCATCATCATTGAAAGGAGTGAAATCTGCACAAGTTGCAGAATTGGTGGCATTGACGAAAGCTTGTGAAATTGGGAAAGATCTGAGAGTGACTGTGATGACTGATAGTCAGTATGGATTTGTAGTTGTGCATGATTTTGGCCAACTTTGGCTACAGAGAGGTTTCTTGACGTCGAGTGGGACTCCAATAAAGAATGCTGAAGTGATTGGGAAATTGCTTGAGGCGATACAGCTGCCTAAAGAATTAGCAGTGGTGAAATGTGCTGCTCATGGACAAGGAGATGATTTTGTGACTATTGGCAATAGATTTGCTAACGACATTGCACAATATTGTGCTAAGAACAATCACTCGATTAATAGGGAACGAGAAGGAGAAATGTCTTTTTGTTCTGTGATGTTTACTAATGTCCTAGAAACGTGGGATGAAGTGAAACAGTTGCAGGATGAGGCAGGAAAGGAAGAAAAGAAAGACTGGATCAAGGCAGGTTGTGCCCCAAGAGAAACAGACCATGTTTGGGTCTATAGGGATGGCAGACCAGTCATGCCTAATTCCATGTTGTCGACAATGGCAAGGATGTATCATGGCCAGGGACATTTGGGAAGGGATGCGATGATCAGGTCTTTTAAACAGACTTGGTACAATGCGAAGTTCAGGACAATTGCAGAGAGCATCTGTCAGAGATGTTTGATTTGCCAGCAATTTAACACTGGGAAAAAGACAGTGGTGAGTTTGGGAACAATAGGTAGAGAAGGTGGTCCTTTCACGAGAATGCAGGTAGATTTCATTGAAATGCCCCAAGTGAACAGACTGAGGTATGTTCTAGTGGTAGTCTGTTTGTTCTCAAGATGGGTGGAGGCCTATCCGACTAGGAGAAATGATGGAATAACAGTGGCAAAGTTACTGTTAAGAGAGTTCATTCCTAGGTACGGGTTTCCAGTAACGATTGAGTCTGATAGAGGTGGACACTTCTATAATGAGCTCATGAGTTTGATTTGTGAAGCATTGGGCATACAGCAAAAGCTACATTGTGCATACAGGCCAGAGGCTTCTGGTGTGGTTGAGCAGATAAATGGCACAATCAAGAACAGGATTGGTAAGATGTGTTTAGCCACAGGAATGAAATGGCCTGATGTCTTGCCTCTAGTGCTAATGACTATTAGATCTACTCCAGATAGAACTACTGGTTTAAGTCCGCATGAAATCTTGATGGGACGCGCAATGCGACATGCATATGTGCCTGTCAATAAGTTGATGACAATAACTGATGACATGATTTTGGATTACTGTAAAGGCCTGGCTGACGCAGTTCATTCTGTGTTTCACCAGGTTGGAGAAGAAGCTACCACACTTGAGAAGAAGCAAGCTCATGATCTGAGTCCAGGGGACTGGGTGAGGATTAAAGTACACAGAAGAAGAAACTGCTTGGTTCCAAGGTGGGGAAGACCAAGACAAGTTATTTTGACCACGACAACTGCAGTGAAGTGTGCTGGTGTGAAAAACTGGGTACATGCGAGTCATACTCTGAGAGTTCCAAACCCAAAGGATGGGACTGGCAAAGAGTATTTTGAAGAATCAGATTCCAGTGATGATGAAGACCCAGAACCAGTGAGAAAAAATCAAAGTTCGGGAAAAGAAGCAGAAAAGACTTCAAGAGAACCATTGAGAGTCTCAGAAGGGAGATCAGATTCTGTAAGAGAGCCTGAAGTTCCAAAAAGCAGTGGAGGAAAAAGAAGAGAAAAGAGCAGTTCCACAGAAATTACTCCTGAATCAGAAGAGGAGGAGATTGAAGAACCACTTGAGATTATATCTGAAGAAGTAGGGTCAGAAGAAGATAGAGAGGGACAGATTGCGGAAGACCCCCGAGGAGGTGTAGGGAACATTCCTGATAAGCTAGGTGAAGGGACAAGTAGACAGCAAGAAGATTGCGTGTCGGAGACTCGAGGAGGGAAAGAAGTAGGGAAGTCTCAAACAGTGGTGAAAAAGACTGTGGAGCGAAAGAAAACTGCTGAAGAACAAGAGGCATTTGAAACAGAATCAGATGAAAGTGAGAATGAAAAATCAGATGGTCGAGTTCTGAGAAAGAGAACTTGGATTGGAGAAAGAAATAATACAGAAACAAGACCGAAAAAGGTTGAAGAGGAGATTTTTGGCCTAACAACAGAGTGAAGAGGCTGAGATACAGACTGATAAGAGCAAATACATCGAAAGCTGAACAAGTGAATGAGGTGTCGAGTCAAAACGAAGTAAAAAGGAAGGAGCAAAAGGAGTCAAGAGAACCCGAGGAGATAAAGAGAATTAGAAAACCCAACCAAAAGTACAGATCACCGGAATGGTCTTATGTGGCACTGTCTGAAGGAGGAGAAGAAGAAGAAACAGTGAATCGAGACAATCCGGAGGGGATCTTGAGAAAAGTGGTTGAGGAAAAGGAAAAATCTGTTGGAATCTTAAAAGTTATCCTGACTGACATTGGAGAAGAGTCAGATGCACAGGATGTTGTTGATGATCTGATACAATTTGATGTTGCTGAAGAAGAAGGAGTGAAAAGTGATGAATATCCAAATTGAGTGAACTGAAGAAATCACTTGGAGGAAAGTGAAAAGGAGAAAGTCTGAAATTCAGCTGTTTGAAGTAATCCAGAAATAAAGAGTAATACAGTAGTGGAGTAGTAGAGGCTAAGTCAAAAGACACGGTCAAAGTAGTAATATGACTAACATAGAGAATAATCAAAGTAGATGTGCCTTTTTGAAAAGATGGTGTAGAATGTGCTGTTGCTGTACTGGATTATTAATGCTACTATGGGGTGTTTTAGCTTTATTAGTTACATTTAGAGTTACAATAGGTACATTTGAAATACATACTGAGAATGAGACTAATGTAGAGAAAAGTTCACAAAAAGTAGTTCCAACTAGAATTAGTAATACTTACATGCATAAAGATAGGTCAATTAATGATTTTTCTAGTAATGTTTTTTCAAAGTTGTTGTACGAATATGTGAAGACAATGGAAGTGAGGGATTGCTATGTTTGTATGCAATTACCTGCATCCGTTTAAGAGGGTGTTACTTATCACCATTTACCAGCTACGTATGGAATTTCTTGTAGTGTGTTGAGTAGTGTTTTTTATTTGCTAGGGAAAATAGATTATAAGATGTCTAACAAGGATAGTATTTTTGGGCAATTGCCTATGAATGAAAAGCTGAATCCAGCTAAAGAAGCTAACATTTTTGGGGAGATTGTTATTGAGAAAGAAGAATTAACATTAGATTACATTTTTAAGAATAATTTAACTTGCAGTTTGAAAGAAGAGGAGAAAGCTTTCCTAAACATGGTGGAGGAAAGGAGATTGAGCATGCATGAAAAGGCAGGGAAATACAAAATGAGTGAGACAATTTGGGACATTGAGATGGGAAAGGAATTGAGAAATGGAGCTAGTCCAACTTTAGCTTTAGATGCACCACAGAAGGGTAAGCTGTGCATTACAAGAAAGAAATCCCAATATGATACATACTTTGTTGGGACTAGTGAGTGTCATGATACATACTTCATTGCGACAGGATGGGGTTTTAGAGGAGGAGAGGATCCAGTTTTCCCAGGAGTGTATTATGTTTGTGGGAACAAGGCTTATTACAAGTTGCCTGACCATTGGTATGGCACGTGTTATGTGGGCCTGGTTTTTCCAAAGATTTTTCATATAGATAGAATAGAAGATGTAGAACAAAATAATTTACTAACACGTTTTAAGAGAGAAACCTGGTCGGAAATAGTGGGTGACATTTTTGGAGCTTTAATTCCAGCAGTATGGAATTCGGAAACTGTCAACAGTGGTGGATCGCTTATCGACAAATACCGCTGGAGGGTTTGTTTTGGTGAATACGGAATTGATTGCCATACGTGCCATGTCTATGCAAAATCGACTTGCCCTTGATATTTTATTGGCCAAGGAGGGTGGGGTCTGTGGAATATTGAAAGTTCAACATTGTTGCACTTACATTCCAGACGAAAGCAAAGACCTGAAGGTCTATATCAAAAATATTACTGATTTGCATGAAGAATTAGTACCACTGAAAGCTGAGAGTATTTGGACTAAAATAGCTAATAAAATAGTTGCTGTTAAGAGTTTTATTGCAAAAATAGGTAGTACTATTATAGGTAAGATATTGTTTCCTTTGACTTGTATAATTGTTGCTTTATTGATACTAAGATTGGTGTGTTTGTGTTGTAAAAACAGGGGAGGGAAAAAGAAATTAATTAAAAGAAATATTGAAAGGAGAAATAAAAGAAAAAGAGATCCACAAGAAATAGAATTAGAAGAATTGAGGGAGAGTGTTTATTTGGAGACAAAGAGGGATGATGAAAGGGAGTCTGGTGTCTAGTGTTGTCAAAAAGAAAAAAGACATTTCCAGTTTCTCCTAAAAATTGGGACTTAAATTTTACTAATTTTTTTTTTGGGTTGTTTATTTGGTGATAATATCACCAAAGGGGGGATTGCTGGAGCAGAGTTTTCTGTTGAAAATCTATTGGGTTTTTAATGCTCTGGTTTGTCTATTGTCAAAAGAAATTAAAATTATTAATTCATAATTACTAATTATTTGTTTTGTGTAAGTGTTCTAATTAACCAACAAGAAATAACAAGAGAAAACTACACGTGGGGAAGCCTTTGTGTCGTTTATTAATAATGTGCATGTTTATTAATAAATGTTGCTGAGTGCTGTTTATTTTAAAGCACGAAAACGCTTTTTAAATGTCATGTACTAATGCTTTTCCTGTGTTGCAAAGGCTAGATAATTACATACACATAAGGGTATTAGTGGGGTTAACACTGTTTAATCACTATGCTGTGGTAACGTTGTTTTTGTCTCTTTTTATTAAGATGGTACGTTCTGGCCTAGTATAAAATGGCTGCCGTTTGCAGCCTGGCCTCGAGTGAATGATTTGTGATGAGAAGGCCTTGCTGAACATGGTCGAGAGTCATCTGACCACAGTCTTCGCCTGGTTAAAGTTTTCCGTGAGGACAGCAGCTCTGGGCGAATATCCAAATACATCTGAGCAACCTTGGAGGACAAAGGAGCCATAATGAATGAACTCTGAGATCATAATGCTGGTTCCGAGGAAATGTGAACATGAAAAGATACTTTTTCAAATTCTAGTTCCGTGTTCCGTCTTTTTATTTTTGTGATTTTTCTGAGCGGAGATTTTCCAAATGTAGCGATGCTACATCCTTTCCTGCTCGCTTTGCTCAGCGGTTCAGCGGATATCGAAAACATTTTATGTTGCCTTCTATTGTTTCATTTATTATAAATATTGTTAGCCTAGAGAGGGTTTTTGCCACTTTGCCACTTCTTTCCAAACCTGCGTTGGTGAGGATCTATGCTGTGAGGACGGCGACTCGGGAGACTTTTATCGAGAGACCTGTCCTGATGACCCATTCTGACATTTAGCTAGAATAGGTAATTATGAGAATAATGATTTATTTTGATTGAATTTTCTTTGACTAATTTTAGATAAAGAATCATAATTTTAAAATACAGTGTTGGTTATTATTTCTTGTCAATTATTGAGTACTCTATTTTGATTATTGTTGTATAGATTGTTTAGATCATGACTCAGGACAGTCACAATTAGGTCTTATCGACCTTAGTGTAGATACAGGGTGTTTAGAAGATTTCTTTCCACAGGTTCAGTGCTAATGGAGTAATCTGAGTGTATGTTAGTGAAATGGGCCCAAGCGTATGATGAGTGTATGTGCGTGTAACTGTGAATTTACTCTATCCGTGGAAGTAGGGAGAATTTGTACACCCCAATCTGCACCACTAGCATCCCTCTATCATCAGAGGGAGGGATGGGATACTCACCCTAAGGAGTCTGCCTCCACGTGTATATGATGTGTAGGCTACCTCTCCTATCCTGTGCCACCAGGTGCAGGGTACAGGGCACACTCCATTTGCTGGTTAGCATGATGCCCAGATGGCCCGAGTGTACACTCGTAGAGACAAGCTGAGTGGCTCTAGGGTTTTGAGCCTTCTGGTCAGCAACTCCAGTGGGTTTGGACACCCTGGTTTGCTGCTCCAGTTGTCCCGGGCAGTCTGGTCAGTGGCTTCAGGGATCTTCAACACTTTGTTTGGGCACTACAAAGGGCTTGGGCTACCTAGTCGGCAGCTGGCCGGGGCTATCTGATCAGCAGTTGGCCAGCCACAGTCTTCTGTATGGGTGCTGCCCATGGCTATTTGGTTGACGTGTGGTGTACCTAACGGCCTTCTGGCTATCTCCAACTTGTTGATCCTTATTGGTTTGAGGAACAAAATATTTCCTGAATAACCTTAAAGGGAGCCTAGATCTTAAACCTCTTTAGCTAACCAGGCATTGTTTCTGGAAGGTGAATATCACCTATGGGCAGCCAGTCACAAATGACTTGGCTGGCAGTTCTAGGAAAGGAGAGGATGTGTCCAACTCAATCAAGCCCCATTGAGAGTTTTATGAACAGCGAATGGGAGCCAGGGATATGGTCTCCCTATTCTAGGACTCCAGCCGGCACCACCGTCCCTACAAAGATTAGGCTGCTGTCAGGATGGGAAGGAGACTTCTGCTGCTCAGCGATGTCGAGTTCAGACAAAACCGCAGTGGGAGCTCTGTGAAGCTTGTGCAGAGGTCTTAAACCTGTGTCCTGAGACCAGGGCTAGCATCTGAGAAGGTAAAAGAGTTCCAGTACCTGATTGCACATGTCATTAGACCAATTAAGTCACACTCTGTTCACAGCAGTTGAATAAACAATGATTTTTAACTGAACATCTAGAAATTTCACTTGATCAGGGTGAAGAAGTTACAGACTTTTATCTCTGGGTGTAATACATTACTAAATTATGAACCTTACAGCTGACTGACATCCATTGAGAACTGGATTTCTTACATTTCCTGAAATGCACTCCAAACAGGCTGGTCTTAATTTTAAAGAATTAAAAAATCAAATACCAAAGATTTACAACATCACATGGTTGTTTATTTATGCATTTTGGAAATTCCAAGGGATTTTTGAGTTAACACTTGCAAGTATCCAGGCATATCTCTGGAAAACATTTGTATGTTTGCAATTGTGACTAACAAGAGGCCTTTCCACATGTAAACATGTACACAGTGCACAACTGCCATCACGTTTGTGTAATGGCAATGCTTGTTTGACCCACAGGGAAAAAAATATCACCATTGAGAACATCTTTCCTCAGAGCCTACACCCTGGATACACTGTCATCCAGTCAAGATTTGTTTATGGCAATGATCTCTCTGCACACAAGAAGGCTTTGGGATTTATTCTGGGTTTATCCGTAGGTTTCCTTGCTCATTTTGAGGGTATACTAAGATCAGTGAAAATACTATTTTTGTTATGCGCTGTCTTAGAGCACAATAAGTAATGCAAATTATTTTAATGGGATGTATCTAACCCCGAGTTGAGTGGGTAATTCAAACCACCAGGAAGAGAGTGCCCTCTTTTGGGAAGCTAGTGGTATGCATATTTTGTGGGCACTGTCCACTGAATATTTAGTTTCTCATAGAATTAGCATCTTTTTTTCAGAATTGTTTTTCCTCAAATCAATTGTTTACTTGTTGATTGGTGGCATTGCTTACACTACTTCTCTTAAAATACCCACAGGTGGGCATCCACCCGCCAATGATTGGGATGAGGCTGGAAAAATATAATATCCTGTTCATTGGAAATATAACATAATTTGCAGAACGTACACTCAGCCCGAAGGAGTCTTTTTTGCACTTTTGACAGACAACAAATGTTTATAGCTACCTAGTTCGATGACACTTAATTTATCTACCTCAGAAGAAGGAATAGACCTATTGGGATTTGAACCTGTGGCCATGAGGTCAAACTTAGACCCAGCCAGTGGATGCATTAGTCCACTGAGCCGCTAGATCCGTTAAACCCCAGGAGCAACATCTTTGAAATGGAACTGAATAATTCTGATTCAACAGTAAGAGGAGTGGCTGTCAGGTGACCAGAGTTAACTACCACGTTTAGCAATAAACACACACTGTTACAACAACAATGCACACCTGCGTAATGTTTTAAAATATAAATATTCTGCATAACCTGCATACCGATTACAGAAGTGACTTGGGTATTTCATGCATGAACACACTTCACATGAAAGGCCATATCAGAAATCTGACTGATGCCCCATCCTCCATTTAACAAGTGCATTCAAACCTATGCCACTTGGAACATGGTGAATTGGATATCAGTCATGTTTTCATGGAGTATCCTGTGCATCAAACTCTAAATAGGTTCCACAGTCTCTGCCACAGTTTTGGGTTGAGTGGTGTCTTACATGGTTGAATAGCAGGAGCAGCGCTATTTTACAACCTGAGACAGTGGTAACTGATTGCTTGTCATTGGAACCTTAAAGTAATGTGCTGCTTTTGGTTGCTGACATATCTAAAGTAACCAATAGAACATACCCCAATAAAACACATAGCAACATGACAACAAAATTAAAATATAGCAGAGAACATCACAGTGAAAAGAGAAGACAACACAACTTCTGCTGTGCAATACAACAAAATCATTTTGCAATACTGTAGCATAAGAGCAAAGCAACATAAACCACAACCCAGCACATCAGCACTACAAAGCAAATCCCACACAACAGATACACACAAACATTCTTGTCATACATTACCACCTTTAGAATCCTGTTTTCATTGCACAGTGGTACAAGATGTTTGCCTTATCTTACCACAGAGGTCCTGACATAGTGCCAGTCAAAATGTTTTGTGATCCTCCGCAATATCTTTTCTTGTGTTTCAGCCAAACAGCACCTGTTGCTACAATCTCAGGCTTAACAGATGACTCGTTCTCACCAGAAGCACATTGAATCGGATTTTAACATCGATTTGTGTGTATTTGTTTAACTTACACCAAGAAATAGCCTTTTCCTTAAGGCAAATCAACTTTTCAAATTTTTGTTCTGCACTCCTAACAAATTGGTGCACAGAATCTTTTTTGTTAAAGAATGGACTCACAAGGAATGGGAATCAAAGTCTTGAATTTACTGTGAATTTTTGCACACCTAGAAATTTATAAGTTTGTAGGTTGTAACAACCGCCTCTCCTACAACTGAGCTGCACCTTTAAGATCATGGACAAATATTGATTTTGCACTAATAGCATCTCACTCACAACCATAAATCTTTGGCTCCCTTCTCTCTATTTGAACATGCTGACCACTGCATTTTGGTATTTATTGGTTCAAACAAGTGGCTTCGTTTGTGGCTAATGTAAAGCCTTTATATTTGTGGGCTCTTAAGGGCGATAGAGATGGCGGGGGATATTTACTTTTTCTGACATGGAGGACGTTTGTCTGCTATATCAGTGACGTAGCAAACAAACGTTCTTCATAGCACTTCAGAAATCCCATTCTTCACAACTTGCTGCAGCACATGGTTTGACAGACCCACCAGAGTGAGTCAACAAGCTGCGCACATATAGGTGATGCTTGCCCGACCGGTCTCCTCGCCTGTTTCGTGAGAAATCTCTGCGCTTCCAATAACAAAAGCTCTTTCTTCCCACCAGAATGATTGCGATTTACAGGCAATTAAGTCCTCTGCAGAGAATTATAATCAGGTTTCATTGGGCCCCTTAGGTCTCTAGACCCCAGTGGCTAGAGGTCTATTGAGGAAGGTGGGTAGGAGCTAGCCTCAGGATCAAGACTATTGCTTATGGATTATGGTCTCTGGAGTAGATATAGTCTATTAAATATATGCTAATAAATACAACTCTCATGCTTCCAACCAAGTGTCCACCTCTTCCTAATCCATTTAAAGTGTACAGATTCTATGCAGGGATAGCTATCGTCCTTATGGCGTATCCACTAGGGAGATGGTAGTGGGCTCTGGATGTAGAGGAGCACAGGCCTTCTTCCACACTGAGAGCTAGATGGGTATTTTCAGCACTTATATGCAAAAAAAGACAACAAGAACTCTTTAGGTGCGGTCAACTTTGAGGACAAGACAATTGTAGGGGGTGTCCATGCACAAAAGGAAGCCCAAGGAGTCCCTCTTTTCTCTCTATTGTACTAAATCACATGAAACCATTCAGGAAATATAGAGATGGAGAGTACTCATGTTTCCAGGTCCACGTGCGACTAGATTATTCAGTCTAGGGGGCAGATTTACAAGCCCCTTGTGCCTCTTTGCGCCGCCAGTGCGTCACTTTTTTTGACGCACCAGCGGCGCAAACAATGCGCTCTATTTACAACGTGACGCATCTAGGGAGATGCGTCACGTTGTACAGCCCTGCGTCAGGTATAATGTATGCAGGGGGGCGTTCCCATGCAGGAAAGCCTGGTAAAAGTGACGCAGTGAAATCTACAAGATTTCACTGCGTCACTTTTAGGACGCCACTGCGTCAAAACCTTACGCCTGCTTGAAGCAGGCGTAAGGAGTGATGCAGTGTAGTGGGAATAGGCCACAAAATGCATTGCTGGAGTTGCGTCATGCATGCGACACGACTCCAGCAATGCGTGACTTTTGCCCCAACAGATGCGTCAGAATTTCTGACGCATCTGTCAATCCTTCCGCCATGGTGTGCCGTATTGTAAATACGGCACATCCATGGTGGCGCAAGCATTTTTTAGTGTGGCGCAAGGAAAGTGACGCATCTCTATAGATGCGTCACTTTCTTGTAAATCTGCCCCTAGATTCTTATTTTGCATTCTGGAGATCTAGTCCCAAGATAATAATGGTGTAAAAAGGTCTACCTGTGCCAGAATGTAAAGCACTGGATGAGTCACACATGGACCTGGGAAATTTGAGAGTTCTGAAATTACATCTGCTCTAGCTTCGTGAAATTTACTAAAACTACAGACAGCACTAGAGCACCTGAGAATCTCTGTTGTCCACAAGCCCTAGAGAGCAGTCCGCATACCTTAATGACAGTCAGAAGCCCTTCGTTTGTTTCTGGATCAGTCTCGATTTTGAAGTTGCCTCTCTCGTTGCCTGTCTTTATGGTGTAGACCGCTCGCCAGGCAGGGGTTTGAGGTGTATCCTGGTCTGTGACGCCAAGTCGCAGGATTGTCACATTTGAGTCCCGCTCAGGTATGCTGGCATCATACTGAAATACAAGTCAAATCCTTCGTCATTAGATGCATGCGAGGTTATGGTTGAAATATTTACTGTGCAAAAAAAAGTGATTAGATCTTTTGTTTTTTAAATTGTGCAGTTCTTGATTCAAAGGTAGGGTGGCTGACTCATCCCTTTATGGATCCATTATTCTTTCACATTAGCCAATCACGGTAGCACCACGCTTTAAATCGAAATGCAAGCTGTGTCATTGACCAGCAGTCTACAATTTTACTGCGTCATTCACAAGCATAACAAAAACTGATAATACCATTGTATTAGATTTGGGGGTCTCTAGTTGGCAGAGGTAGATACCTTTTACCAAGTAGGGACCCTTGCGTCTAGTCAGGGTAAGGGGGTACACTCCTAAAATAACCCCTGCTCACCCCCTTGGTAGCTTGGCACGAGCAGACAGGCTTATCTCAGAGGCAGTGTAAAGCATTTGTGAACACATACAGTAATCAAGTGACAACCCTACAGATGGACACCACACAAGTTTTATATAAAAAAATAAGTATTCTTTATATAGACTTATCACAAGACCACAAACGATAAAAATCCACAATACTGTACTTAAAGTGGTAGAACTAGCTTAGTTCTCTTTAGATGTTAAAATGCGACACTTTGAGTTCAATGTACCTTAGGATGCGTAACGCTATACAATGAAAGTGTTGCAGGGAAGGTGATGCGTCGGTTCCTTACACGCAGGAACGGTGATGCGTCGGTTTCGTACTGCTCTTCCGTGGCGGTGCGGCTAGCAATGCCGTGATGCGATGAAGATCCGGTGTGTTGAAACAAAGATGGCAGCTTCTTCTTGATGCGACACGCTTCTCTGATGATGTGAGACGTCTCGACTCGATGCGACAGCTGCAGCGGCGACACCCTTGTTCAGTGATGTGGCTATGGTGGCGACACTCTTCTCCGGTGATGCAAGACGCTTCGGCTCGATGCGACCGCTGCAGTGGCGACACCCTTGTTCAGTGATGCGACGACAACGGCTGCGGCATGCTTCTCTGTTGATGCGAGGTGCTTCTGCGATGCGATTCGACAGCTACAACGGTGACACCCTTGATCAGTGATGCGGTGGCTGCGGCGGCGACATGCTTTTTTGATGTTGCGAGATGCTTCTTGCGATGCGATGCGACAGCTACAGTGGCGACACCCTTGTTCAGAGATGCGACGCAGCGGCTGCGGCGGAGACACGCTTCTTCTTCGTGAGTCGCACTTCCAGCTCCTTGCGACACGCAGTCCCTCAGAAGGCCCAATACAGCTGCAGGCAATTCCAAAGATCTCTTGGGGAGCTGGTGGTTGAAGTCTGTTGCCCCTAAGCTCTTTTCTCAAGCCCTTGGAGATCCTTCACAAGTTGAATAAAGTGCATACAAAGTTCCTTTCTCCTTTCTTGGCAGTCAGACCAATCCCCAAGCAGCACTTCAGCTTAGGGATAGTCTCTCCTCAGTCTCTCTGGTTCCTCTCCTCAGCAAAGTTCTGGGGTCTGGGTCCCCCTTTTTATACACAGTTTCTCTTTGTTCTCTGAAGGCAGAGAGGCCTTTGCCTAGTCCAAACCAGTTCTGGTCACTCCTGGAGCACTTTGTTGACAAGGCTCCTTCTTTCCTTTCACAGTGTGGGTCAGGGACATCAGACACACCACAGAAGGTGGTAGCCAGCATTGTGGAGGTAAGGCACAGCCCTATTCAGGTCCCAGGTGCAACTCCTCCCATCCATCTGTATGCAGATCTCTCTATTCAGCCCTGTGCTGACTCACCCTGTCTCCTGGAATCCCCCAGCCCCTGTCACTCAAACTCCAGACAAGGAATACACAACCTAGCAGAGGCAGGCTTGGATGGTTAGACAAGAAAATACCTACTTTCTAAAAGTGTTATTTTCAAACACAGAATGTTAAAACCAACTTCACTAAAAAATGTATTTTATCATTCTGAGTTCAGGCAAACTAAACTCGAATTTCTACCATGCTCTCTGAGTCAGTTAGGATTATAAGGTGTAATAATCAAACTGCCCATTCTGGTCTATGGGGAACAGGTAGCCTTGCAATAGTGAAAAACGAAAATGGCTGTAATTCACTATTAGGACATGCCACACACATCAGTGCTTGCCCTACCTTATACTTACAATGCACCCTGCCCTTGGGCCTACCATAGGGGTGACTAATATGCAGAAAAGGGAAGGTTTAGGGACTGGCAAGTGGGTGCACTTGCCCAGTCAGCATGGCAGTACCAGACTGCACACAGGTTCTGCAATGGCAGACCTGAGACACACTTTTACAGGCTGCTTCTGTGGGTGGCACAACCAGTGCTGCCCACCAGCAGCATTTGATTTACAAGCCCTGGGCACACTCTGTGCACTATACTAGAGTCTGACCAGTAAATCAAATAATCCAAAAATGGAGTCACTAATCCATACATCAATTTGCAATAGGGAGAGCATATGCACTTTAGCACTGATCAACAGTGGTAAAGTGCCCAGAGTCATAAAACCAAAAAAACAGGTCAGACAAAGTACACGAGGAAGGCAAAAAGTTCAGGGATGACCCTGCAAAAAGGGCCAAGTCCAACACATCGGAACACTGCTGTACATAATTTCATAAATACATTATTACAATAATGTTCTACCTCTAAATTCTTGAAAGGATATAGTGGATTAAATAGATGGAAACATATCAACAAAATCGAACCAGTGTATACCCAGAAGACATTCCCCTCCTTAAAGACATCCTAACGGGATGTCAACCCAGCCATGTAATTGGTGTATCAAGGCCACTACAAGTCTTCTTTTTACTTTAAGGGAAGTTACATTTTGCTACTAACATCTTCACAGTCAAATTAGGCTGTGCTAGCGCCACCTACTGGATGCCTCCCCATGCAACAACATGGAATGATGTTGGAAATGCATGGAAGCACACCAGTTTCTTTCAAAGTTTAGGTGTTGCATATTGGAGAGAGTATATTTTACTCTTATACTAAAAGTTGCTGAAAACAACATGAGAGCAACAAAAAAATAACAACTTTTCTAACAGATGTCTAAAACCATTATAAATACAGAAAGCTCCATGAAATCATTTGAGAAAGGATACAGTTTTCACTGCTGATAATACCATTTATATCCCATGTATATGCAAAATGAAAGAATGAGATGCATAATAGACCACAACATATAAATTCCGTAAGTTGCAAACATGAATTGGTATGCATAAGTCAGCACACTATTCTCTTTATATGGAGCCAATTTACCAGCATTAAACGGTTTATAGTATCTAACACATATGGTTATCCATGTCTGATGCCAATTAGCTACTGTCAGATTCTGTGAGAACTGTGGCGTAGCAAGGCGGGTGGGGGGCATGGGTTGCGGTCCACCCCAAGCGACACAAGTTTTGGGGGTAGCGGCCTTTCCCCCTCACTTACCTGCAGCCATGGCAGGTCGGCCGCTGAGGAAATCGCCACCCCCCAACTCTCACACACGGCCACGGAGTGGCAAATGCAGGTACCGCCACATCCCTTGAAGCGCATCAGAAAAGTTAGTGTTTATTTTCACCCAGAGAAAGAAAGACAAGATCAATGACCTGAAAGAGGAGTAACCAAGCCATTTCCAAGATGGTGGTCTGTTCATGGAACCTCTGAAGTTCCCAATCCAAGATGAAGTCCAGACTTTTACTATGATGTCAGCTGTTGTTTGAATCATATAAGGAAGCAGTTCTGAGATTTTTCACTGATTTTTGCTTTTCACAGTTTCAACTTACCTTGGATCTTCTGCTGGATGCCTTTTGCCTGTCTCTTTCCTCTTCCCCAGTGTCCGGGGAGATTGGAGTCTTGCTATTTACTACTGCATTAATCTTCATCTTCCTACAAGAGCTAAAGATTGTCAATGAGCTTCTTTACTCTTTGTGGCATTTTCTCTCTGGTACCTTCTAAAGGAGAGCTGCATCTTTCAGGTGATCTGTTCTGTGCTGGGTGGTACATTTGCCTAATGGTGTGGAAGTCACCTTTTCCTCCAGCATTCAAGAACTCCTGGTTGTTTTGGGACAGGGCCGGTTCTAGGGCAGGGCGACCGGTGCGACCGCACCGGGTGCTGACTTCGGGTGGGGGCGGCACGTTCCTGGCCCCTAGTAATGTTCAGGCAACAATAAAAATGTCAAGATAACTCCAGTGATTAATGTTCTTCCTGGAGAGAGAACGGGTTTTGTCTAGTGGAAGGTTTGACTCATCTTAAGGCAGCACAGAGGATTAATGTGCATGCTGCAAAGAGCATGTACCATTCAGATCACAAAGTGCATATCTTGTAATTATGTCAGTAGGTTACTGCTTTTGTCTGAGAGATCATTTTGTTACTTGCAGTTTCTAAGTTATAATCCTAGCATAGAACAGTGAGCTCTGAACCGTTATCAAAGAGCAGCATGCAAACAGCACGATATATATTAGAGCTTTATGATTTTTCCCGTCTTTCGGTATCCAATTGTTGGAATAAAGGTTCATTTGGATAGAAATCCTTTCTGATTTTTAAAGGGAACCCTCAATCATGGTGTCAAGTTTTAAATTCTGAGTTTGTGCTTTTCCAGACCAAGCACTCTTAAACTATCCTGCCTACCAGTATGGATGACATGTGACTCCTTTACTTTGTTGTCCTCTGGCTTACGTAACATTTCCTGAATACTGATTTGCACACCTTTGATTGATTGTGCTCTCTCCTTAAAGTGTGGTAAGATTGGCTATACCCAATTGGCACATTTAATGTACTTTTAAGTCCCTAGTACAGTGGTACTACCTGTGCCAAGGGCCTGTATATTAAATGCTACTAGTGGACCTGTGCCACCCACTTAAGTAGAACTTTTAAACCTGTCTCAAGTCTGCCATTGCAGCCTGTGTGCAGTTTGAAATGGCCATGCCAACCTGGCAAAATAAACCTTTTGCCAGCCCCCAAGCATTCCTGTTAAATACATATAAGTCTCCCCTAGGGTAGGCCCTGGACAGCCCAGAGGGCAGGGTGCAGTGTATTAAAAAAGTTGGACATGTACTTTTAAGTTTTACATGTCCTGGTAGTGAAAAACTCGTAAATTCATTTTTCACTACTGCAAGGTCTACCTTTCCCATACGATAACATTGAAGTGACCTAATTACAGTTAATAAGCCGTTATTTCCAAATGGGAAAAGGTTACCAGTTTGTGTTTGGTGTCTTTGGAATTGTAATGAAAAATCCTAACTTATGGTGAAGTCAGATTTTAAATGACAATTTTGAAAAAGCCACTTCTGAAAAGTTGGCATTTTCCTGCCTTAGCCATTTCGTGCATGTCTCTGGGCCACATGACTGGGTGTAGTTGGAAGTGGTGCTTGGTGTATTCCTCCTAGACAGCCGCACAAAATAGTAAAATTAGTTGTGCCTGGATGTGCTATCGCTGGCAGATTGAGAAGGCAGAGCTGGGCACAGCCCTAATTACATTTGAATAGGCTGTGTCCTGCCTCCACACAAATCCCTGTAGGTAGTCTGGAGCCAGGAGAGGGGAAGCAGGAGGCCTGGGGACATCAAAGGGAAACCTTCAAAACCTGCTTCTCGCCACTTCAAAGACAGAACTGGGGCCCATACCCAGCTCTTCAATACACTTCTGGACCTGTGGATATTCTGCCAGGAATAAAGACTGCTGTGCTGCATAACGGCTGCCACTCTTCCAGACAGCAGCTTTGAAGGACTGCTGCCATGTTGTGCTGGTCCTACTGTCCTCTTGCCTGGGTGAGAAGGGCTGTACCTGCATCTGTTGAACCCAGGACCCCAGAGCCAAGGGTCAGTTGGCTGGCCTCCTGACTTAAGCTTCAAGGACAGATTGTCCAACAACCTCGGACCCAGGACCCGGACTCTGACATCTGTTAGTCTACCCTGCCAAGTGGTGCACCCCTAGTCCTGGGCCCTTAAAAGTGGGTTTATGTGATCTGCCAGCCTCTGTAGATCCAGCTGAACTAACACACCACACCTGCTGCCTGTTGCAACCCCCAGCAGAACTGATGTTTTGTTACTGCTGCATGGATCACTCCATTGCAAAGACCTTAATTGCAGCCTCATCGGAACCGCAGCTGCACGATGTATCCTCAGCGCAGGCCTTCGCATCTCTTGTCGTCATCAAGGGTGCCGTAAGCCTCCACATTGCAGCAGCCTCGCAGCTCCTCAGAACAGCTGCATTGCTCTGACTGCACAATGCATCCTGGACACCTGAACTTTATATTGCAAGCCCCTGTTGACAGGATTCTTATGGATGATGCAGGCCCACTCTCCCTCGTGGTCAGCCTGAACTTGTGACGTTGTCCCGGTCCGAAGTGACCAGATATCCACAGTTGACTTTTTGTGCTTTTTGACTCAATTTTCACTGAAATCTTTAAAATTACATATTTTCTGTACTTCTGGTTGGATATTTGTCATTTTGATCTTGTTTTACTTATCACAAATAGCTCTATTATTCTAACTTGGTGTGGGATCCTATCCGTGTCGTGTTTGCCACTTTATTACTGTTTGAAGTACTGTCCAAATACTTTACACATTGCCTCTAAGTTGAGCCTGACTGTTCTCTGCCAAGCTACCAGGTACCAACCTGCTTTGCTTTTCTCCTAGCTGTAGAAGCAGCACCAAGATACCCACCGGCATTCGAGCGCTTATAAAACCAAACCCAAATACGGTTGCTCCTTGACCAGGGCTAATGCCCCTGTCAACTAACAACTAATTCCTTACCGGTAAAAATGTCCTGTATGAAGTCTGAGAAATTGTGATTAAAAATCATCTTTAATGGTAAAGGTGTATTTTAAGTTACAATTTTAAATAGGCCACTTTTAGAAAGTTTTAATTTTCCTGTCCTGGCTATTTGATTCCTGCAGCCTGTTCCTGGGTCACATGACTGGGTGTAGTTGGCAGTTGAACTTTGCCCTTGCCTCTCAGACAGCCACACAAAAAGGGATTAGGCATTTTTGCATGGGTCATCACTGGCAGGATGGAGGAAGGCAGAGCAACTAAATAGGCTGGGTCCTGCCTTCGCAGAAAGGATTTGGCACCACTGCATTGTTGAGGCAGCCAGCTAGGAACCAGGGCATGGGAGGCAGGAAAGCAATTTCAAGAGAATTCTCTAGAAGCATCTCCTACATCAAAGAAGGCACCAGGCATAAAAATTGGATCCTCAGATGCACCTTTTAGTTCACTTTCTAGACTTGTGTAAGGACTCTCAGAGGACTGCCTGCTGCTGTCTAATTCAGAAGGCTGCTTTACTGCACCTGGATAGGATAGATCTGCTTACTGAAGCCTGCCTTGAACCCTCAGAGGCCTGGACTGTTGCCTGAGTCCTGTTCCACCTCTTGAATCCAATTTTACCAGAGTGGCTGCAAAGGCCAGTTTGCTGGCCTCCTGATCAGAGTCTCAAGGATAGAAAAGGCTCAAACCACCATAAACCTGCACTTGCGCCCAGCCTGAGTGAGTTCCAACGCTACAAGTGGTGCTCCCCAGTCCTCGACCATTGTGATTGGTGATAAAGGTGCCCAGATAGCCAAAATCCCAAACTTGGAACTAAATATTTGGCTAAAAACTGCTCTGAGAATCGGGAGGAGATTGGGGCCAGCCTGCTTCTCTATCCACCAAGGTGCATCGCCGGTCCGCCTGACTTTGCAGCAACTCGTGCTCACTATACCACTGGATTCAAGCTAGCCTGGCTGATAAAGGGTGATGCTCTGAAACCGGTCCCAGGATGGTTGTTTATGGTGCAGGGAGGACCTGGCTTGGCAGTTCGGGCTGGACTGCTCCCACAAGGAAGAGGGTCAAGAATGATTTGCATATGGCTGGGTCCAAACTGGGGTGGTGTGATGAGCAAAAGAATGATGGATTAAACCCAGATCCTTGTGACTGGGGGTGAATGTTTGCATTGTCCAGTATTGCGTCCATCAATTGTTTCTTTTGCATTTGCAGCAACTCCCTCTACGTTCCCCTCCACAGCAGCAAGTCCTGTTTAGTGGTCCTTCACAGTAGGGGTCTCCGGACTTATGGAACTTTTGTTGGCTAAATCATCCAGCTTCATCCCACTGCAGGGTTCCATGTTCCAAAAAGGAGACTTAGGGCCAGATTTATCAAGGAATTGCATTGCTCTTGCATTCTGCAGGCTGATGCAAAGGGAATCCCCAAGTCAGATTTACCAAGCAATCTGAGGCCCCCATTCATCGCCTTGCGCTGCCTGGTAAATCTGGAGTAATGTAGGGCAGAGCAAGTTGCTGCCATTCATTATTCTGCCCTGAGAAGGCGCTACATGTGTGGTGTGTGGGTTTTCCCATGCATCCACTTGTGGATTTTGGTGCATGTCCAGATTTACCAAAACCTGTGAATGTGTCAAAATTCCCAGGGGAGGTGCAACAAGAAGGAATATCTTTAATTCTCCCGGTTGTTACCTCTTTCTAAGTTTGCTGCATTCTACAGCGCACTTACAAAGAAGGAAATACCTCAGAGGATTGGTTTTCTGCAGGAATATGTCCCTTCCAGCACAAAAACAAACCTGCCTGCAACACAGACACCCTTGCAGAATGGCACAAGGGTGCCTGCGTGGGCAAAACAGGAATGCGCCTTATATTCATAAATATGGCACATTCCTGCCCTTCTCATTTTCACGCAGCGCAGCAAGACAACTTGCATGGACGTTTGATAAATCTCACCCTAAGTCTGAATGTGGAAATCTTCATCACAAATTCGTCCAGCTGCTCCCTGACAATTTATTTTCCTAATTTGGCGTAGTACTGTTTTTGTGCGTTGTGTTTTAATTTTAATACTGTTTGTGTGCTGCATGCAATGCTTACACATTATTTTAAGCATGACCGCTTTTGGGCCAGGCTTCCAGAGGGTTAAGCACAGGTTAATTTAGTGACTTTAGTGGTCACCCTGACAGGGATTGTGGCTGTTGCTTAAGCAGGGTTAACGCCACACTCAACCAACAACTCAATTTCTCACATAGGCTTTGCTAAAAAACTGTTGTGCATGACATGTATGGAAAAGTACAAGCAAGTATAGCATGGTGTTCTTGGTGTCTCCAATTCAAGCATTCCATGGAAAGCCAGACATTTTACTTCTTATAATGTCACCTTAGTCTACTCTGGACTAAGCAGCACAAAGTGGTTCTGGGCTTTGTTAAGCTCTTTGTCATTTCCCAGTTGACTATTCTTCTCCACATTTATTGTATATTTGTTTAAATATATGCAGCTTCCCTAAAGCTTCCTATTTTTAGCCGTATTCATCCATTGGCATATGGCTGATAATTACCCAGTGATTGGGCATAAAGGTGTCCTGGGCTACTATATTAAGATTTTTACTTGCTGCTGTGATCACAGCACTTATGTTTTGGCTGTCTTTTGTTTGCTGTAAAGTGGCATGGATTCTTCCTATTTGCTAAACTACAGAAACTAAGGGTGGGTCCTCAAATCCATTACAACTCTGAAGTGTAGGTTGCCAAACTCTCGCTGTGTAAATGTCCAGAGTAAAAATCATCCATGGTTTACACTTGTAAATGCACCTCTCACAATAAAAAGTAGATCACTGGTATTAGTGTTCAAAATCTACAGAAATCCATTCTCAGATGTAATTTAGCGATGCAACTGTATAGGGAATCGGTGTTTTTGCAAGTGAAATTTGTGAGTCATTATGACTCAGAAACCGTATGTTTGAGCATGATGCATTTTAAGTGGTAACTGTGTGTAGGGCTGGACTGGGAACCCAAAGCAGGCCTGGCAATTTTTTCAGACCAGACCCATCGGGTGGGGGGATGGGAATACAATTGTGAAGCATTGCTGATCTTGTTACCGGATGCTAATCTGGCCCCCAGTTACGAAACCGGCCCTCAACACTGCAAAACCAGGCCCCATACTTCTAACCTCCCAGGTAAATGCCCGATTCCCGCTACGGGCAACACGGCCATGACAGTGTGCAAACTATAAATGCTGGCCCAGAATGCATCAGAGGTTTCCACAATGGCTGCTCTGTATGTGATTGCGAAGATGATGCAAATACTGGCTGTTCAGAAGAGGAGGAGGAGAGGAAGGAGACAGGAGAAGATATTTAGAATCAGGCTTACCGTTTTCCAAAAGACAGAGGAGGAAATATTTGAGAAATACAGGCTAAGTAATGTAGTGACATTAGATTTAACTGAAATGTTAAAACCAACTCTTGAAAGCAGTACTCAGCGCAGCAATTCCATCCTCACCCATGCGCAGGTATAGTGCTCACTATGGGCCTCATGTAGGTGGCATACACTTTACCGATTCTAAAATACCGAATCATACCGATTCGGTATTTTAGAATCGGTAAAGTGTATGTAGGTAAAAATTTGGTAAATGATACCGAATCGGAGTGAGTCGGAAATTATCGAATCGGTATTTACCGATTCGGTAATGAGGCATACCTTCCCATTGATGGGAAGGTATGCCTCATTACCGAATCGGTAAATACCGATTCGGTAATGGGGGGAACACATGCAAGGGTGGCAGGGTGTCACATTGACACCCTGTTGCACCCCTGAAACGGCCATGTGTGCACATGTGGCACACATACATGCCCTAAGGGCATGTATGTCTGCCACATTGCACACTTCTAGGCGCTCTGAAATGCATTTCCACATCCATTCTATATTTACCACCAACTATTAGTTGGTGGTAAATACCGACTCCAAACATCACCCACACACTCCCCCTACATCTCATTTCTGTATTCGGAATTTACCGAATCGGTAAAATTACCGATTCGGTAATTTTACCGATTCGGTAAATTCCGAATACAGAAATTGTCCCCCTACATACCAAAAGCCTAAATACCGGTCGGTAACGGTATAATTACCGAAAATCGGCCGTTACCGACCGGTATTTGGCTACCTACATGAGGCCCTATATCTTTTGGCCTTTGGCAGTTACCAGGGTTTGATTGCTGTTGCTGATGGGGTGTCAAAAAGTAAACCTTTTTTCAAGGTGCCATGCTCCAAAAGATCAACAGGTTCATATACCTACCCAGGAATGCTGAGGAAATTCAAAGCACGAAGTTAAAAAATTTAAGGTTGCCACATCTCCCCATGTCATAGGGTGTATAGATGGAACACATGTTCCAATTTGTCCTCCAGCCCATATAGAATACCTGTTTAGGAAAAGAAAAAATACCCATTCCCTTAACATACATTTTGCCTGTGATGTAAATAACGTAATTACTGATATAGTGTCACAATAACCAGGGAGCACCCGTGACTCCTACATCTTCAGGCACAGTGGAATACACCGACTCCTGCAAATAGCAGAGTTTGATGATTGCTATTTGTTACGTAATGTGATGCAGTACAATGACACATATGATTGTATGTATCAAATGCAAATTTTAAGCATGCTCACACTTATGTTTTTGGTTCCAGGTGACAGTGCGTATGCCTTAAGGTGTTGGATACTGACACCTTACTTAGATCCAGCAAACCAAAACAAAAGGTGTTATAATAGTGCTCATCGACACACCAGGGCTGTGATAGAACACACATTTGGCATGCTCAAATCTAGATTTTGGTGCCTTCACAAAAGTGGAAGTGCTTAATAGTATGCTCCTGAGACAGCCTGCAAAATGGTGGCAACATGTGTCATATCACATAACATAGCTACCAGGTGTGGACTACCCATCTCTATGAGTGAAACGGATTCCAAAGATGACGGTCTTGAGACACCTCTTCAGCAGCCTCAAGACAAAAGTACAGCAGTGGCGGGGAGATACTGATGGGACCGCATTGCAACAAATTACTTTTTGAAGTAAGTTATATGTGACAGTATACTGAATGGATTTATGAAAGTAGATTCCATGCAGCAAACTAAAGCAACCTGTATTGTCTGGCTACTATTTCAATTGCTACGATATTTTTAACTGTATGACATCCTAATAGTTAGAAAAATGCAAGTTGGTTACATCACCAAAGTTACAATTGCACACCAAAAAATTAAACACACTATTCTGTGTTCTTCAATGCCTCTTGCCATTACGTCCCACATGGGTTGACCCTTCTTGTTCTCCACTATGTGTATGGCAGCAGAGCACATGTATCAGTGGCAGAGATGCTGCTTACGCTTGATATGTCCTCACTATTTTGAGGGGCATCTGCAATACCACTTGCTATTTGTGCATTTTGTTGCACCTCAACTACAAAGGTGTTCTGCCCTAAGCCCCTTGCAATGTCCACACTAAAGTGTCCCATTTCCACTTGCAGGGATACTGTTCGTGTACATAAGGTGGAAGTGGCATTGGCATCTCACACATTGAGGTCTGCTTCACTCAATCTATCAATGGAACAGGTTAGCCCATTAATTCTAGCCACAGTGCTCTTGTCTCGTCGTCTTTGATGGGCATGACCAACCACCAGTACTGCCATCATTTTTCAATAGCTGTGGTGAGATGCCCTTTTTTGTGCTCATGTTAGCCAATTGAGTGGCAATAGTATCAAGTCCAAATGGCATGCACTGCTACATGGTCTGCATCTTTTTTTTCATTAGGTTAATCTGCTTATGTTGCAGATGTGGATTCTGTTACTTCGACACATCTTCAAATTATCACAAGCCAGTGATCTACTAAACATTAAAAAAAAATAAGTATACAGACTAAAGTTGTGTGTTCACTCTAACTGCAATATATTTTAGTGCCCTGCAGGGATACCTGGACATCCATGCCCATCTTTGTATGTACATTAAAATCATTCCTTGCCATCAAAAAGCAAGGACTGTGTTTTATGGTCTCCCTGAATGATATTTAAATCTATCTATAAATTAAGGTGCCACGCAAGTGTTATGATTTTGAAGCCCTTCATGAAGATTAAAGAAACAAAATCAATTTTCCTGGGTCCACATGAGCTGCCAAGCAATCTCAGTTTCTATAAAGCACTCCCTTTCATGTTTAAGGTCATAATTCATACCCCTTTTTAGAAAGTAATCTAGGAAATATCATTAGCAGAATCAAGTCACTGAATTTTCAGCCAAGCATTGCTAGAAGCATCTTTCAAGAACATAAACTGAGACAGTACAAAACACTTGATACATTAAATTGCATAACACATTTGAAAAAGAGTGGTAAAGTTAAACCTAATTTACAGATTGGATTGCACCAACCACTTGCACCTACGTTCAGCAAATAATTACTATTTTAACTGAATAAAGTTCAAAACGACAGCGCACAACTTAACCCTTATTGAATGAAAATTAATCTTTTAACAAAAGATGCATGGGATTTTAATTGCTTGGCCACAAAATATTTTACATGCTTCCTTAAACAATCTGAGAAAATTAAATCTGGGAAATTTAGGAAAGGGCTGGAACCAACACAATTTCTCACTAGTCACATACCTTTCCCTAACTTCTATGGGCATCAACAGATAGTAAATTGGCAGGCTTTCACTAGTCATAGAGATGTTTGCACTATATTTTACACCTTACAAGTATATCTGCACATATATGTACACAGAAAATACTGACCCATGCATAATTTAAGCACCGATAACACATGAAGATCACATTTGTATAATGATTTAAGGATACTCACTGCATCTGCTTTCCACGTTGGTTGGTAGTTATTCCTGTCAACGACAAACACTTGCACCTCACACGTTGAGGTCTGCTTCACACTTCTCCCATTATCTCTCGCCTGAATAATAAGCTTGTAACTTTTTGTGTTCTAAGGCAAAACACAGTGAACCACATTTTATTCTTTGTTATACTCCTTCATGAAGAATCGCCAGATAGTTTTGTTAATTGAAGATCATCTACAGAAAGATGGTGGTTGTAAAAGAGTTCCGAAATATCATGATTTTGTTTTCTATATTTTGTTGTTTTCACTGTTCTGGGACTCAGTAATATTTTCTGTATAGTCCTCTCTGCTTGAGCTCTTACTTCCCAATGAATGAATGGAAAAAACTATTGATGGGTCCATCCGAGCATAGTTGTATGACGGTACAACGCATGTTAATACATTTTGTGCCTTTGCCACGCATTTTTCTGCACGCATGTTTTTGCCGCGAATATGCATTTATGACAAATGGCAATACCATGCATTGTTTTTAGATTTAGAAACAATGTATTTGTGGGGGGGAGACCCCCACCCACCCCCCAACCTACCTTAAATGTGTGGTATTGTCATGCATTGTAAATGCATATTCACTGTAAAAATATGGGTGATAAAAAATGTGTGGGAAGTCCACAACAAGGTAAAAACCTAGTTGTAAAGGCTGTTTCGGATCAGGCATCATCACAAGCAATACTTGCACTGAAGTTTCAAGGGATTAACTCTTTGCTTCATGAAATTTGATTGGAGGGTGTTACTAAATAGTCAGTGAAATTCATTGATTGAATTCAGTGGTCTCTGACAAAGTTGAGCCTTGCAATGCGGTGATAAAGAGGGAAAGATTAGTAGATGTAGATTCCTACACCCATAAAACTTAAAAACCAGACAGTGCTGAATGACTCCAGGATGAAACCAATAACATGTTAAGATTCTCTTTCTAATCTTAGAGAACAGGTTAGCTTGAATTTTAGGTAACTTTTTCATATTACAATCTTGACTATTCCACAAGGATTCTGAATGTTGCTACAATACTATTTATTAGCCTACTAAGATTCACTCACACCCAAGGCAGTTCTATGACTTGTATATTAACTTCAAGCAAAGGCCATAGATATTTAAATTGGGGGTGTGCAAAGTTAGCAATATTGGACTTTATTATCACAATAAATTGAGCATGATTTATCTTTCAGCAAAGGTCATTCCCAAAATAGCGACTTCCAAAGAAAATTGAACTTTGCCGACTTTTAAAGTTTATTTTTAAACTTCAACAACATTTTCAAATCTGAAATGTTTTTGAACAAAAAAGTGAATAGTCCTTTAAAAGTAGGTTATGGAGATACAATTACAAAATTGCTTTTTTATGGGAGAATTTATTTACAGGTTAAATGTCTATTGAAACGTCATTAGAATAAAATGTTGTCTGCAGAAAAATATTAACAAACATTGCAACATCAAGAAGCTGTAAAGTTTTGAATTGAACCCAAGTTAATTGAAGGACTTTTAATTAATAACATACCTGTTTTTTTGTGATGGCCACAATGCAAAAAATAATTTACTACATCAAAAATTTAATCTTTCACCTCTCAGCCCTGCGCCATCTTTCAAATACTCAAAAGAAAAAGGTATGCTGTTCTTAAAGGGGACAAAAGACAAGGAGGGGTAGGTCAGAGAAAAGGAGCCACTATGAGGGGAGTAGTTCCTTTTTTGAAATTGGGCCCTCACATGTAAAGCAAGTGTGTGCATTTGAATACTAAACATTTGTTGTCCAGCAATAATTATTTTGCTGGTGGAGAATGCTCATTCCAAATAACACTGTGAATTCTGGGACAATTCCCATTCCTTACTCATTACAGAAACACAATGGGCCTGGATGACAATTGGATGTAAGAGCAAGTAAAACATTACTCCTGTAACGCTTTTTTGCATACTCTTACATGCGTTTCTGAAGTGGCTCCAAAACATTTAAAATTGGAGTAGTCAGCAAATATTTCTATACATATAGTACAAATAGAAAGTACTGTGACCTTTTAGCACTTTAATTAATAGGTAGCTGGGTTTTCTGGGGTGATTTGCAAAGGCATGGAAGAATAATTAAATGGCCAATCAACCACTTCTGCTACTCATAATCATCACTGTATCCTTAAATCAACTATAGACTAGATTATGTGTTCCATTGTTTCAATCGCAGTTGCAATGCATAATGTTTATGAATACCCACATAGTATCAGACTTGTGTTCCCACTGCATTTTGAGTAGCAAGCCAGTCACACCATAACACCTTAACACTCACTAAAAATCCTCCATTAACAAGGGACCCAGATCAGTCTACTACAAGGCTAAGCCAGAGGGTCAATTCTAGTGTACAAAAATGTTTACGATATGGCCTCAACTGATTACATGAAGAGTATGCACTCAAAATAAAAAGAAAATGCACCTCATTTCCAAACCTTGTCTGCTTTGCTAAAAAAATCACCAACTACAGTCACTATAATATGCTTTTAAGTTTCAAATTCTGTATTAGACACAATGTGGGCAGCCAATACAAAATGGTAGAAGCGTTTTATCCAAAATGTGAGAAAATATAAATGCACAACTACAAATCATTCCGCTTTTGTTAGTTGAAAAAAAACCAGTCAGTCTTACCTCATAATCCAAGCATCCTTTGAAGGAAAGAAATCCCCTCTGACTGTCAATGGTGAACTCCACATTGGGATCGACGGGTTTTTGTGACAGAATGGTGTATGAGACCTCGGAATTAGGGCTGGAGGGCTCATCTATGTCCCGAGCGATGATAGTAAAGAAAGGCACTCCTGCAGTGGGAAGTACAAATATCTATGATAGCAAAAACAGTTTACATAACTTTATAAATGGCACTTCTGTTCTGTTTCTTATTACTTGCCATCACTAGCTTATCAAAAACATCGCTTGGTAAAGTCCGATGCTAGAGTAGAATTTCAGTGGGCCATGTTTGCTCAAGTGGAAAACACAGCATGTGCTCACTTTTGCACAATTTTCTGCTTGCTTTACAGGGTGGAAGAAACATGGGTTTCACCAATACACATTACATTGTGATTTTAGCCCCAATTTACAAAATGGTGGAAAATAGGAAAACAATACCAAAAGAGTAAAGCAGGGATGAAAAAAACTAAATGCACACCCCTTTGAAGAACACTACAAGCAGATTAATTAAAAGATCACTGTCTGTCTCAGAGTCCAGGCACCCCACAAATCACTTGTTGGTTGTAACTTTACCTACTACAGCACACAAAAGGTTTTAGTGTTCACAAACCATCGGATTGTGTAAATCAATGAGTTTGCAAATGCTAAAACCCTTTTTTACATGTACTAAATCCATTTACTGAAAAGGTTTTACGAATCATTGAAGGGATTTAAGAAACCACTAGGAATCGCTTATTGGAAGTGGTGTATTAGGGTTTTACTGCCAAAAACTGATTCCTGATGGTATGTATTAATGTTTTGTGACCAAAATCCAGTCGTAAAACATTCATATTTTACCACTAACACATTGGCAGTGGTAAGCCATTCTCAAATGGGAAGGGTTTCACAAGGGATCCCTTCCTCTTTGAGAATATTGACAAAAACCATAAGGGCCACTGAATACTCCTAAAAAAATGTTTGTGTGACTTTTATTTTAGTCGTTAACTTTTATTTTAGTTCTTTTGAATGCATCCCTTTTTCCTTTAAGGAAACCAGGCTGCAGTTTTTTTTAAAAAAGAAAGTTGCTTTATTTGAAAGCAATCACAGGCATGGTGGTCTGCTGACCCCAGCTGGCCCCCATCCCTGTATTGTGACCAATTATATTGGGTCGCAATTTGCTAAATTTTTCATGAATATTGATGAGGTAAGTCGAATTGCGAACAATTGTGATTCCTTACAATGTGATGCATCCTATTAGTGCAAAGGGTGGTTCACAAAATAGCAATTCATTTCATAGAAGTCATGCTCAAATTGCCACCAGTTGTACAAATTCGATTTTAATGCATTCCAAATAGGAAACCGCAAATTGTGAATCGTTATTAGTGGTAGTGTTTATGAGGCCCAGTGATTCTATTCTGCTGGGGTCACACTAAATACATACATAGATGCATACATACATACATACATATATATATACACACATATACATACATTCAAAATTAATTGCTCCTGTACAATGTAAGAAATGGAACAAATTCCATTCTATACTTTTAAAATGGGAATGTTAAAACTAAAATTGATGCAAAATCAATGTGCTTCCTTTCCTATTATCATTATAAAATCAGCATGGTTTATCTTTCAGCAAAGGTCTTTCACAAAATAACAATTTCCAAAGGAAATTGGAGTCTGTCAATTTCTGACCAAAACTTAAGTTTAACTGAAACAAAATCCTAACTTTACTACTCCTAAATGCCCTTTGTGAATACCAAAAGTCGGATGTTGTCTCAGATTATTTTTGTGAATCTGGCCCTTTATTTTTAAACTTTGACAACATTTTAAAATCTAAAATGTTTCACAACAAGGAGTTCAGAACTCAGAATGTATCCCCATTTTAACCATGGTATATTTATGTGATAGTGAGAGGGGTAAAGTCTGTTTGCTGCATACTGTATCAAAAGTATAGATTTACTCAAAAGTGTAAGTCACCTTTGTGAATCAGGTCCTAATTGTTTATTTACTGCTTAAGAGAGTGTTGCCTTCACTAGAAAACAGCTTTAGAAATGTGAAGAAATCCTAATGTATCAGAAATACACAATCTATAAACAATTTGGGATAACCATTTGTAAAATTAAAGGGCAAACCTTTTCTTTGGAAAAATTGGTTAAATGTGGTATTCTTTACTTGAATCATATTACAGTAATGGAAAGTTGGTACGTTTAATGAAATTACAAATTACAAATTTATCGCAATTTCCCAAAATCGGAACTGTGGGATTCCCATACATTGAGGGCATGCATTTCACAAATATAACTTTTACCATTCATTCAGCAAGGGAAGTTTTCATTATTACTCACTGCCACAGGAATAGGCCTAGAACATTCTCAAACAAATTCTAAAGCCTCTGTCATACACAAACAAATAATTATAGATACTTTTTTGAGATTGAGGAAGTACAGAACCGACTGAGAATTGGTGCTCTGAATAGCAATTCCACAACAATGCTGCGCTCCAAATTCAAAACAATACTACAATCAAAAATCGATTAAGTGAGGTATTCTTAAATTGTGCCATGTACAGTACAAGAAAGTTGGTTCCATTAACACAATTACAAATTGATTGCAAATTCCCAAAATCAGAATTTGGGATTACCATACTTTGTCTTGGAGGGGATCAGTTCACAAATAAAACTTTTACCATTCACTCAGCAAGGGAAGTATTTATCATTAATTACTGCTATGGGAATGGGCTCAGAGCACAATGTAAACACAATTAATGCCTCCGTCATATGCACACAAATAATTTTGGATTATTTGTTGAGTGTGAAAAAAAGCAGGTCCAACTAAGAAGTTGTGTTAAGAATAGTAATTCCATAACAATACAGGTGAAAAATCTATATAAATACTTTACAATTCAGTATAAATCTAAAACCAGTAGATTCCCAAGGAATGGGAACGCACCATACACTATCTATGCAGAGAGGTCCTTAATGGCAAATTCCAGTACATTCAATTTAACATTCTACACAGGGCATATCTCACCCGGCCACCCTACATAGATTGTGTGGGTCCTCCGCTCTTTGCCCAAGGTGCAAGGCACCTAGCTTGGTTCTAATACACATGTTTTGGTTGTTTCTGGAGGCTGTGCAATTCTGATCCGGAGTCACAGATATACTCACTAAGCTAACGGGCTGCTACGATCTCCATACCTTAGTAGGGGCCCTGCTGGGAATGTTTAAGAAGAAGACAGTCAATATGAACTTTATTTAGATTTGGCGATGCTTCTACTCATCAAGCCATCGCAATGCACTGGAAGGCTGCCATGCTCCCTACACTTCAACACTGGCATGCAGCAACACTCAAGTGGGGCAGGGCAGAGGCAGCCACGCTACACAGAGATAAAGTCAAGGCCTCCGTAGAGTTCCAATTGCTGACTTATGAGACAACATATTAGAAGAATTACAGGACACACAGGCTGCTCCCCAGGATGGCTGACTGGGATGGATGTTTAAGGCCCACTGACATATGCCCAGGGACCTACCTGGGGCCGTGCCACCTAGTACCGACAACATTACTGCCCGGGGTGCCCGCAGGACTGGGCGATTGTCATTTCCGTTTTACGCAACAGGGAGCTCGGGAACTACTCATAAATGTATTCTGATTGGTCCTTGGGTCCCTCACACAAGACAGCATGGGGATTTACCCATCATAACTGGATTGTGTGATATAAAATATGTTGTCTTTTTTAAAGCCAACAATGTATCTGTGATCTGCTACTACGTTTGGTTTGTGTTGACATTAAGTTTTATAGCACTGAACCATGCACTCGGTATAGAATGTTATGCATTGTGTTACATCTGATGCTGAAGCCCAGGTTTGGACAACAGCGTATGTTACATGCCTGATAATTAAAAATCAATATAAATTGGTAAAATAAAAAAATATAAATGAAGTACTGATCCAACAATGGCTCCCCTTCTGATCATATTGCAATTCACACAAACCCTGACAGATAATTTATTGTATATACTTGTAGAGTGGGTTCAAGTAAAAAATTGATGGCTCCAAATATTTTAAAGTACATCCTTATCGGTAGGTCTTAACATAAAGCTTTCACCATATTACCTTCCAATGAACATGTCTACACAGTCAACCTCAGACTCAACAAAAAAGCTATAGATACAACACAGTCTCTTGATTGGGAAAAAATTATTACACAGAAAATTGACATCTGGAATCTCTTCACTGAATACGGGATTATCAAACTGCTGAATCTGGCAGAAATTGAGAAAATAAACTTCAAATTGAAAACTGAATGCTCTTTTCGTGCAAATATTAAGTGAGTTCCTATAATAATTCTACCAATTGGGCTCTTTGTCATTACTACAATGTACCTTTCAGGTAGACTGAATTACAAATCTTGTGAAACATTTCCAAATTTGATGTCATGTCATGATTATTATATTAATATTAAAATGTCTACATTCATCTGTTATGTTTCACTTATTCTAATTGAGAAATGCTTAGATTATTGTCAGGGATAGGAGTCAGATCTTTCTTGACCAAAGTAATCAGATTATAGGACTTTTTAATTGAAAAAACTAACTCTAAATTCTTTTAGAAGGACAAATTAATAATTGCTGTTACTAAGATGTACTTCTATGCTATTCTACATTCACATTGTGATTCCTTTATATTTAAACCCTTTCAAGTCTGTCCCAAATATTAGATTGCTGTTTCTTCAGTTTATTTATTTCCATATTTCTCAATGCTCTGTTGTAAAATCTGTCAATCTTCAATAACAATTTACTGTGAAAAAATACAGTCAAATGACAGATCAGAAAATACATCTTAGTTGACATAGTGAAGATGGCCACCATACCTTGAACAGCACTTTCGTTGACATAAACTTCATAATTCTTGGCACCGAACTCTGGAGCATTGTCATTGATATCCAATATCTTCAGCTGGATGCCCAGCCGAGTATCCACCTCAAGAGATGTCCTGTTGATTGCATTAAATTCCCACTATAACAAGGAGAAACACAATAAGTTCAGAAAATGATTATATTTATTTGACTAGAAGAATCAAATGTATTAGGTATATATATTAGGTGTATATATATATATATATTATATATATAAAATATTATAAAATTCTTACTTTATTGAACATAGTATTGCAATATCTGTACCACCTATGAGCATCATCTCAATAACTAGTGGCACCTATTACACCATAACTACCAAATGCATCTAAAGAAACAAATATACCTCTATGTTCTTAACAAAACTCTAAGAGGTTTCTCTGATTCACACAATTCCAGGACTTAGAAGCGGCTGTGTGATTGTGTGATAGACAGCTTATGAAACACATTATTCACTCAGAGCGAACAGTTGCACTGTCTCAAAGGAAAGTTTTATTTATAATAGATGGGATTTGGGAATTTCTGTCTATGCATTTCTGGAGCAACTGTATTTTTTTCTTCTGGACAGCTCAAAAAGTATCCTATGGTTGCTGACACACTCAATTGAATCTTGTCAAGTCCATTCCTCATGCTATACAAGGCAGGGCTCAATTTATTTCACAACTGATGCTAAGTATAATAAATAACTGCTATTACAAAAGGATCACCCATTTTTGGAAGCCACTTACTTGCTGGAGGTTAAACGGATATTTCTCTCATTGAGATTGGGAGAGCTACCCACTCTGGATTTAATTCCAAAATGGCAGGAAAAGGATCAACATGGGGAAAGAAGATGTCGATTGTGCCACCAGGCAAATCAGACACTGTTGCATGTCATCTGCATTAGCCCATTTCTAAGGCAATAATGGAGGTCCCTGCTGAGGAAGGAGTTTAAGGCACTGGGAATTAGAACATGCAGATCGGCAGTAATAAACTTGTTTGATCCCAGGAACACGATGCTTAACATCCGAATGGTGCAGTTCTAGGACATCTTCGAGGATTAGGCTAAGAAGAACCTTGAGGCCCAGATTGGGGTTAAAGCTGTTAGCCATGATGGAAATCCCAAGATAATATTGATCCCATTGAGGTTAAGGCCGACTGCTGGGGAAATATATGATCCATTACTCTCTAAGAGAATATAGCTTTCATTCAGGTAACAGCGGGCTGCCAAAGAAATACATGATCTCCTAATTATCTTTTCCGCAAAAATGAGTGCCTGTCCTTGTATAAAATGAAAAGCTTAATGGCTCTAGGGCATATGTCATAAGTGTGGGCATGAGATCAAATTGTACGTTTTTATTGGCACTGTGGCACCACCAAAAGAGGTTTTATTACTGAGGGTTGTGTTCAGTGACTCTCTGCTGAATAAGGCATTAGTTCCCCAGATTACATATGTGTGATATCTCACGCACCCAGGCACTTTACTTTGTGTGCACCTAGGCACTTTATGAACTCCAGGATGCATTAAATCCCCATCTGTCCCATTCCGGTTATGGCGAGCTTCTAGGGAAATATGTGAACTTCCAAGCGCCTATCCCGCCAAAATGAGTGCCTGTCCTCATATGAAAATGATAAGCTTAATGGCCCTGGGGCATAGGTCATAGGTGTGGGCATACGTCAAACTTTAAGCTTTTATTGGCACAGTGGCACTTTTGAAAGAGGTTTCATTATTGAGGGCTGTGTTCAGTGTCTCGCTGCTGATTAAGGCATTTGTTTTTTAGATTTTATATGGTTAATACCACATGTAACCAGGCACTTTAGTTCCTATGCTTCCCGGTACGTTATGAGCCTCAGGATGTGTTAAATCTCCTTTCATCGCCTGGAAAATTACACTAAAAGCATTATATAATTACAGTGATACTCAATCTAGCCAAGCTAGTGTCTACACTCATATTTATTTGGGACTTTACGAGCCCCTTGGAACATCGGGCGTAGGTATGAGCCCCAGGGCGTCTAATAGGAGGGCACCTTTGTAATGAGAGTTATTTTTTAGATTTTTCACTATGGTCTAGTGAGCAGCATACATGATTTTATAATTGTTTTGGGGGAAATTAATTGTATCTTAATAATGTTTATGGTTTTAAATGGCTATGGGTTGGTGAGTTGTATATATGATGTTATGATTGCTTGTGAATCTAATTGCATTTTGACAATGTTTATGGTATGAATTGATTAATATACAATAGTTGACTGAACTGCTATCACTCAATATCTCTTATTTGTCTAAATAGCAATGTTAGAAACAATCACTGCAGCTAAATATATTTGTAATAAAAGCAATTATATGCTTTGTCCTAAAGAAAGCCTGACCATTCATCAATGGCAGAACACTGTTGATCATTAACAAATCAGTTGGAACATTAACAGAGTATAAGATTATGATTCCTAGCACCTTGTGAGCTTAATTATAATGTTCTTGTAATACACAATACATCACCTTCATGTCATGTTGTTTGTGTTATGCATCTGCAATTTCAATTAAACTTAACTATGTATATATGATACACTATGCATAATAAACTGATATCTGATACAGAAACTATAAAAGTGATATCACTTTTATTTTTAGAAAAATACAGATACAGTGGGCATATCTATAGAGAACTCATTAGTGAGCAAATTAGAATCAAAATGTGTTTGAACAAATAGATATCAATGATTTGAATTGAATTACATTAGATTGGAGTCCCTATCATGCCTATATCTTTAGTAATCACATTGCACAAATTCAATATAAAGCCTGGCTTATTGCCCCACCTAGTAGTGCTGAATGAATTGGATAGCCCCCTGCTGTACGTTGGTCTATCTGTCAGGGGCCATATCCCTGTCCATGAATTTAAAGGTAATCCTGATCAGCTGTAATGATTTGCAGCAGCAGTATATTTTTACCTCTTGTGGTACTTGTTCGGTCATAAGAAATATGTGTAGTGCAGAGGGCAGCAAAACATATTTGGAATATTACTATGTTTAACACACAATAGAGTAGTAATCTTGGCAGATATATCACTACCACTTCTGCCATTAATGTCTTTTAACCTAACTCTTTATTCTGTTCGTCATTACATCATCAGTTTATGCATACAACTTTAAACACCATAACCTTGTCAGCTTTGCATATTATCACTTTAAGTCCACAAAGCTCCCCTAGCACTGGCCCTAGACTTAAGCCTAAACTAATTCCTTACTTTTACCCTTACCCTTACTTATTATCTCCCCCTGCCCTTACACTTCCACTTGTCCTAACTCTTGCCCTTACCCTCAACGATTTCCTTACCCTAACTTACTGTTTAGTTTCCCTTACCCTTCCCTCTACTTACGATAATTGTTTCCCAAAATCCTTTCTTTGCCCATAACCCTAGCCTAACCATAAATCTATCCTTTTCTTTCCCACATAACCGAACCCTAAACAAATACATTGATCTAGTACTAGCTTCAAATGTATCCCAGGCACTTAAACAAACACTTATCTCAACTAAATTGGAACCTAAACGTTTATTTTACCATTACTTCTATACTATATAGGTGCCTTACCTTAAGTCTACCCCTAAACATTTCCCTTAAAGGAAATATTCTGGTGACAAGGTAAATTGCTGTCACAGTCCTTGGGATGGTGGTATTTCTTAGGCAAGGGGTCTGATCTTTTCTCTGAAATGTACTCCTGATAGGTCAAGTGTGCTGTCCATTCTCTTTGAGATGGTAGCAGATGCAGCCATTTAAAATATATTTCCCAGTAAGAATAAACTGTGACAGGACATGTGGAAAGCTAAGCATCCGTTCTATTGACATTTTTTTTTATAACTATTTTTACTTTTGTGAAAATCTAAGCATCAATTTGATTAACACATCTTTTATAATAGTCACTTCTGCATTAACCCATCTTGGGCTTACAAATGAATCAGAAGGCAGCTCAATTGATGTCTTTTCAAAATGGATTATTTTACCATTGTGTCTGTCATCATACCCTTTCGCTGAATGACCACCTTTGAAACCATGGGAAGCATGTACAGAATTATTTGAAATTGTCCTTGACACTTTGGGAGAATTCTCTTAGTGGGCAAACATTTTGTATGAACGGGGTTATTGCTAGGACCCACAATGGCACAGGTAGTGCCATCATTCCTTTATACAACGGTGGAAAACCGGTACTTATATTTCCCCCATACTAGCTTTTGTCATGCAGTTGGGTGCCTCTTTAGGAAATATACCTGCAGCATCAAATTAAAAATAGTCCCTACATGAGTACTGGTTACACCAGATTGAATTAAGACATCAGAGTCTCATTGGGACAGTGAGTGAATGAATGCAGTTGGTGTGTACAGTACTGTAAAGACGAGATGCACCAGAATGGTAGGCTTGACTTAAGTTTATTAGTAGCATGGCACAGTACATCAGGATCAAACAAAGTAGTTCCAGTAACTGCGGTACAGTCACTCTGGAACATGGAACCAAAGTTGTACAATGCAGGTACATGGTTCCATGTTACAAGCATGAGACAGGGCACGAGGGAAGTGGAGAAAGATGTAACACATACTCTAAAGGTTTAACCTCAAATCATATCCATGCAGAGAAGAAACGCCGAGCAGCAGACCTTTTTAAAGGATAGGGCCCTAGCTTCAGGGGGATGTTTGGGGTGTTGCACCCTCCAAATAAATGCATCCTTGACCTGGTAGTTGGGTGTGGGGGCCCTGAGTCTGTCCTGTCTATGTCATTTTATCTTGTCTGGTCTACAAATAAAAGCCAAAACGGTGGAAGCACATCTGGTGGCAGAATTACAAAATAGAGCAACAGAGAGCGACAGAGATACACATCGGGTGGCTGAATTTCAAAATGTGAAACCAGATACCCTGGAATCAATACCTGCTTCTCTATTTGTATAAATTGTGTGATCCTAGGCAAACATTTTATTTCCTAGCGCCTCCTTTTTCTTTGTTATCACATATGAGGGCACTTTAAAATACTTGAGTTATGGATGTGCACTGTACAGCCACCTTTTATGTTTGATTTAATAGTATACAATGGCATTTTTGCTGGGGGGGCGAGCCATTAAAATTTCTAGGTACATGCTTTAATAAATATCTATCTATGTTGTGATATAATCTGACGTAGTACTGTGAAACACTTTCACATGTTAAAGAAATACACTTCTTTGAATTTTGAAGAGACTGCATCTTATTTTTACATTATGTTTGGTAAATGATATAGATGCCTAATGTTTCAAGGAAACATCGTTTACATGGCATACAATACATCGCATGCCATTACAATGCAGTCATTACAACGACCGGGTTGTTACATCACAAACCATTACAACGCAAGTCGTTACGACTTGCTGTAGGGGGCAGAAGGTTTTGGATTTAAAATCCAACACCTTCCCTGCTGTTGCACAGAGTGGAGTTGGAATACTAAATTATAGTATTCCAAAATCCAGTGCACCCCCTACAGTAAGTCGTTGTATCGACTTGCGTTGTAATGGTATGCGATGTAACAACACGGTCGTTGCGTTGTAACGTGGTCTATTCATGTTTTCATACTTGGCTTGTGAAACAAACTTAGAGTCAGGCAGACCATTAGCTCGGCTCTGGCTTGACTTGCCCTATTAATTTGCTGGTATGCCCACCTCTGTCTGCGACTCGGTCTTAGAACATAAGGTCAGCAGTCACTTAACAAAAGGTGAGAATGGGAAGCATGGAGCACAGCCTACATGTATTAGACAGCTCTTGTAGCAGAAACAAAGAAGAGTGTGTGTAGTGAAAGGCATACAAAATAAGTGGTACCACGGCATGGACTCCAGGCCATTGTGTTGAACATGACCACAGGCCTACATTCCCAGGGAGAACTACCAGGCCCAGGTGGGATGGGCAGGGGCATAGCTTCAGGTAGGTGTTTGGGGTGTAACCATTCCTAAATGCGTTCTTAGCTTCGTAGTTTAGTCTGGGGAGATTGAGTCAGGTCTGCTTTGTCTGTGCTGGTTGTTTTTTGTCATCATTTTTATTTCACTAAGAGCTTTTAAATGGTTCACCTTTTGGATTAGAATCATACATATATACAGTGACTGGTTTACCAGAAAAGTAGTAAATCTGCGCCCATACAAATACTCCTTAGATGGTGCAAATTTACTACTTTTTTTAACTCACAAACATTACAGTAATAGGCTCCTAAAGCTGTGCTAGTGTCAGATTTCTAGGCATTGTACTGGATATCAAACACCCAAAAGGTGATGGGATGAATGCTTGCAAATAGTCTAAACCCACAGTGTCACTGTAAGCAGAGGCTAACTTAATGCAAATCAGTACTGAACCTGCTCCTCATGGGTATGTTCCATCCTAAACCTTAGTTATGTATCTCACTCCAACACCTTCTGGCTCACCACTTTTTTCGTTGGGATATTTGAGATTCACACCCCCTGAATCTCACTGACTAAGATACGCCCCTTTTGATGGACTGACCCAAGGCAAACCTTGTTGATGGACTTCTTGAAGCACAGGTGATTAGTCACAAGCTACAAAAACTATGTAAAGTAAGCTAATGCCAGACCATGTCTCCATCGTCCCAGGCTCACAATGACCAAAGCTTCAGTGACTAATCGTGAAAGTCAGTAATCGCAAGGAGAAAAAGAGCAGAGAATCTGAGAAAGTGAATAAGTTAGGGGGCAGTGGATTGGTAAAAAATACCCAATAGGCATACTATGACAAATAGGCCAATGATTGTACATGAATAATACCACCATAGAGCAGCCCCTCAAGATGTCCTAATCTTCAAAGATAAGAAACAAAGCCTGGCTAAAAATGCCACTTGCGTGTAATTTTGCAATATGGTCAAGAGGCTCAAATTGGATTAGAGCCCAAGTCTGTTAGAAGCACAATTAAAGCAGATATTATTCCACTTGACGATGTTACTGAACCATAGGGCAAGATGTACAAAGAATGGAATGAGTAAAAGTTGGCACAAATTGTGAATTGACTTTTACTGAATCCATTCTGTTTTTGTGAACCAACCTATATTCTAATAGGGAGCTTTGCAGACTTACCTCATGAGTATTATTGACGTAGGTCGCAAATTGCAACCCACTATGAATCACTATCACCGTCACAGGGATGGAGGCCTGCTGACGTCAGCAGCCCACCTTGTCTGTGATTGCTTTTAAATACAGCAATATTTTTTTTTCAAATACAGCCTCTTCTCCTTAAAGAGAAACAGAATGCGTTTAAAACAGAAAAATGAAATGTTTACCTAATGAAACTACTATCTACTATTAAAAAATATTTCTCCTACATTTAAAAAAGGGAAGATGTCCCTTGGGGAACTCTTCCAATTTTTCGAATGCCTTACTTTTCTGTAGTCATTGAAACATTAATGTTTTGAGACAGGATTTTAGTCATAAAACATTAATACATCTGAGTGTGATTTGGTATGTGTAAGGGAAGCTCTAAACCCACCCTTCCAAATACTGAATCGGTATGTAGTTGCAAACTCAAATTGCAATTTGGTGATGTGTTACGAATCACAGTTTGGTTTTCTTACATACCAAAATTCCTTTTTGTGGTCTCAAATGACGCGATTCCAGGAATTATGCAGTTTGCGAATTCATAACCGTGTGGGACATCTGGCCTAAATGAAACAGGCCTCACTAGATAAACAATCAGAAGAGTCCAGTTTTTTAGCATAACATAACGCTTTGAAGACACCTTAAGGATTGCAGATTCATAAATAGTCCAGTCTTGGAGTTCCTTCTGTTCTACAGCTATGGAACCCACCAGAGGGTCCACTGTCTTCATTAAACCTCTTGTTTAGGTAGACATTCATTTCTGTACAGACTCCAATGAATCTAGTATGTTGTAGCAAGACAATGTCTCCACCTATAGCTTAAGAGAATATCCTCTATCAGACCTGAAACCATTTTTGCTCAAATGTCCATCTCCAGACAGAATAAATGAAACCTCAATAGATCCTGACTTGAAGGCTATATTTTCTCCATCTAAAATACCACATTAAAAGCCCCCTAATAATCTACGGGAAATATACTCTTGAATAGGCCCAGGTGAAATTTAAATTACGCCAACGTATTTCTCATAATTTCAGGAATTCCGCATTACTTTTTATACTTGTTCATTACAAAGAACTACATGGTCTGCCTCCTCAGACTCTGAGTGAAGCCAATCATGCCATGGCTGAGGCACCTATTCAGCTGCCACCTAACATCGCCCTACACGCTTCATACATATCACATCAACTAGTACCCTTCTCTTTTATTCATACATTCACCTCTTTGCATTCTGAGGGTGAGTTTACAACATTTTAAGGCTACTCTCATGGTTGTATGGCGCAGAATTACAATTAAAGACAACAAGTACTGGCAAAATCAATAGATTAGGCCTTGAGAAGCTGGATATTGAGTCTTCGTAGTGTAGCACTCCAGTCCAGAAATGGGAATCTGAACTGCACTAAATCCTATAATCGGAAAACTGTAAACTGAATAAAGACTAGGCAGATAATGGAGTCACAGAAGATAAAATTGAACTTAGAAAACAGAAGGGAAAGGAAAAATGTAGTCTACTTACTCGGAATAAGGGGAACTTTTCATAGTCTACCTTCTGATGTACATAAATAGCTCCGTCATCTTCATTAATATGAAACATTCCCGTGGGTTCTTCAGTTACCCCAATGCCGGTCAGTTTATAGCGTACTTGTATGGCATTGTCGACATTCACCTGCAGCAGAACAGTCCAGAAATAAGGCATACATTAATGTTGCATAAAGCAAGCATGCACAAGTGTTAGTGATCCATTCAGTGTAGTTTACTATAAAGCAATTTATAATCCTGACTTGTAGAATGTGAGCTTTAGTGTGCCCGCAGTACCAAAGTATTGTCGCTTTCTGCCATCAATATCAACTCATTAATATTTAATCATTCTATGAAGTGCGAAATTCACTTGCACGCCACAGAGCGTTCTATAGTACATACAGATTGCTATCAACTATGTATTATCATTACATATCAGTAACAAAATGTGAATATATTGAAACTTCTGATCAACTCTGAAAAACATATGGCCTGATTTAGAATTTGGCACACATGGTACTCTGTCACAATGCTATCGTCCACACGCCCTATTCAGACAGACAATCGGAAAAATTAAAATAATGACTCAAAAGCATGGGAAAAAACTCGCTGGTTGTGGGGTCATTAGTTATTTGTTTCCCAAAAAGAAACTTCCATTTAGGTGAGCAGCTATCAAAACCGATGGCTACAAACTACCAAACCTTTTGTACTTTCACAGAAACTGCCATGATGATGGTTCCTCAGAAGGGGTTGTATGGCATTATGACTAATGACTTTTTCCACATATGCCTTTACCACTCATATTTTATCACGCAATGCCTTTATCACACATTGCCTTTACCAAGCAAGTCTTTACCACGCATATGCCTTTATCACACATGCCTTTATAATGAAATGGTAAGTATCATTAGGCTGCAAGATACTCTGAAGGTTGTCTGGGAGCTACTTGTAGCTCATGATCGACGGGTTGGAGACACCGGTCAGATAGTCCATTGGAATGCCGGACGGCGGTCAAACTGTAGATCAGGTCCTTAGTAAAAGCACGTAACAATTCATTATTTTCCTTTCTTCAATTGTTTGATCATATTGTCCTAACCCTGGCATACAGTAACCATATCTGCCTTCTGCGCCTATGCACTTGTTTCTTGAGCAGCCAACTAACTATAGAGAGCGTTAAAGTAGTTAATACAAATGTCTATCATGGCACTACTGCAATTGGACATGAGGTAAGGGGAATTATTTTCATAATCACTTCAATCTCATCTTCATAGAATAGGAAGCACTCACTATTTAGTTAGTCTGCTTCCTTGTGAGTTATTTGTCACAAAACGATACCCTTACATTTCCCACCTCATTCAGAAGTGATAGGTTTCCCATGTGTCAGTGGGAGCTCTAATTGAGTCTGGGCATCTTAGTAATGACATTGCAGGATGATCTAAATTTGTTTAGCTCTAGTAAGCCTGGCTCCATCTCTTCCTTGAGGTATGCCGCGCAGGGTGGAGTCAGCCTTACCCCCATTAACAGGGTGAAGATAATACTTTTAAAAATGATTCTTCTAACAAAAAGTTATTTTGCCTGCCAACATGTGTTCTGTGACCAAGGCAATATAATGTCACTTCTTCAGCACAAAAAAGACTTTCAATGGCACAGTATTTACATTTACTCATAATATTTGTTTAATAACATCAAGATTCCATGAGGCGAACTGATAAGGAAGAGGAAACTGCTCACACACCTACTTGAAGCCTGATTACAGTTACTAAGCAAAAGTGCCTTAGTGCAAAGCAAAGGTTTCACCTTTTAGCAATGAGCATCTAATGCTAAAACAGGCCCTTATCTTGAATTTTTCTAGATTTCTACTTACAAATGTCAAAATGGAGTACATGGAACATAAACTTGGACAGCTCTGCAGGTGCACAACTTCGCTATATGAAAAGTGCAAAATCAATCAATCAATCAATCATCAATCATTGACACTTATAAAGCGCGCGCTAAAAGACCATGAAAGGAGATGCAAGAAAAGTGACTTCTAGACATTGTGCTAAGCTTATTAAAATCCTCGTCTAGTGTTGCCAAGCATGAAAGTGAGGCTGAATACGTCAGAGGCAGAGTGGCCTGCACAGATATGGTTAAAAAGGACAAAGGAGACAGCAGTGGCTAAATGGTGTCAGCTTACAATGTTTTTAAAACAAATGCATGCGTTTTCTCAATGGTACTCAGTAGAAAAAACAGCTAAGGTGTTTCAGATGAAACAGGACCTACTATGACCTTTGGCTTATTTATCTTCAACGAAGTTTGAGTTCATGATAAAACTCAAAGGCAACAGAATAAGGGTTTGACAATGTAATGATAAAACATTGAATTCTACAACATAGAGTAGAAAACTAAAATGTGTATTTTATAAATTTCAATGATGTATGAAATGTAGACATTCTTCAAACAAACTTTTCACTACATCCAAGGTGCCTCATTCCATCGTATTTTATATCTTGTACTTATTTTCTTTGAGTAACTACCAGCTGGGGCTAGCAAAAATATTTCCCTTCTTTTACCGCCCTTTAGGAGAGCACGGGTGCTTGTGCAGCTCGACTCCATTGTTATGGATGGTTCTGCAAGTCTGATTAATCTTTGAGACAACTGTTATTGAATTTACAGATAACACAATGCCATGGGCGGCTTTCAAAGTAACACAGATCTCAGATGCTATTCAAAAACAGATCTTTAAAAAACAATAATTTATAAAAATGGCTGAATTTTTCGAACACTTTTATCACACAGAAAACATTGCCAATCAATCCAGGAGCAATGGGAAGACTTATAGTGGACATATTAGTGCCAGGCCTGCGCTCCTCATACTGTCTTGGTCTATAAGATACATTGGGGGATATTTACAATAAAGTGTCAGAGCGTGGTGTCACGCCAAAATTGGTAACGCTGCACTTTGATACTTTTTAAAAGCAGGGATGCACCGCATTTGCAAAAATACTGCACACCGCTGCATTTCCCCTAGCGCTGGCACTAAAAAAGTTGCCTAGTGCTGGAGCAGCGACCATTGCGCCATCATGCACTGGTGCCTGCGCTGCAGGGGCGATTGTTTATGTGCAGGAAGGGATGCCTTCCTGCACATAATCAATCTTTAAAGGCATTAGTTCAAGCATGGAAAAATAGAGAAAATTGCCCAGCGCTACTTCTCAGTCCCCTGCTTTCCTTTTAGGGAATAAAGTACAATAGATCATGTGCTGAGAAAGATGCAAGTTACAACTGAAGTTATCCATTCGACATTTTATTATTCATGTTGTTTATTCTCTATTCACAACATTCAACGGAGTTCATCTTCATTATTTTCAATCATCAACTTGATACAAATCTTCATTGACAACTTCAGTTGTAATCTGCATCTTTCTCAATACATGATCTATAATGCACGGGCGATTGTTTATGTTGCTGTTTCTATGTGTTCTGCAGAATAATTTCTTCTTGTATCGCCATCCTAAAGATCAGGTGTTACCTGGCCTTGATTTTTGGAGCTGCCCCATCCTTGTAAATATGGAGGAACGTAAAAAAGTGATGGGTGTTGCGGCAGAACACAAACTGCAATGCCCAGAAGGACATAAACTAGGCACTCAAGGGAATCTGCAGATCTCTGACTCTGAGTGATCTTCCTGGGATGGACATGAGGGGGTAGAATTGACATCTGCATTCCAAGAGGCAGGCTTTTGACTCCACTAAAGATAGTGATCAAGCTTTCTGGGGTAGGATGGCAGACAGGACAACATTTAGAGAGGGCCTGTGCATTACAAAGGTGGCTTTTTCAAAAGCCATTGTGGTTAGAACTACCGGGACTCTGCCCTCAGGAGTTAGAGACGCTTTTGGGGATTGGAACCACACTACGCTGGTTTTATGCTGGGACATCAACAAGAGGAACCATTATGGCATTATGTAGAAATGTGACTTATTCAAGACACATTGACACAGTAAACTATAATATTCATTTTGATGTTTCAATCTGTATCCATCTCTATGTATAACGTTTTGTTGCTTTACACATTTATTTTAAAAGAACAATTGATTAAGTCCAAAGTATAACATTTAAAGTCCTCATATCATGTAAAATGTAAGGGCATCCACCATAAATCACTCTCTCAGCAGTCGTATACCTGTCCATGTTCACTCACCATGCATCCACTGCTGGAGTATCATGACTCACCCTTTATTGTGCAATGTCTCCATGTCCACAATCAGATCAATTTTAGCAAATATGTTTGTGTTTTCTCAGGAAATGTGGGTCCATATATGACTTGCCAGTGCTTAATTTGAGCTGGTGGTTTCCAGTGCTTGGCACCGGCACTTCATTGTGAACACTGGCACTTATGACAGCCTGCCACATGGTTAAATGTCGAGATGAACAAAACAACAGTTGTTTATTAAGTCCATATACATTAAAAACGACTAACAGTTTTTCGGGAGCAGAGGAAAGACTAAGTACAAAACAGTTGCCACCACTGAAAAAGAACCTGGTTTATATGAAACTGCTCAAAAACAATTACAATAGGACATTTGGCATATGTTCTGGGGTAGGGACAAATGCCAAATGAAAGTGTGGATTCTTCAGTAAATGATTAGTATTTTAGCAGTGAGATGTATCAGTCTTTTCCAAATAAAAATTATATGTGACCAGTTAGTAGACTAAACAAACAACCCCAACTTTCAAGAGAAGTTACTATTTGCAATTGACTTTCCATTAGAAATTGCTATATTCTTAGCTCATCAATTTGATGAAATGGCATTGGGCTTGAGAGGGCTAATGCTCACGGACAAAGAAGGTGCACATGTACAGGTTGTTAGTTAACAAAACCACAGTCACCAGAATTCTGGAATCAGAGAGAGGTAGAACAATAAAAGAAAGGGTAGGGGAATTACTCTAACAGGGACTCTATTTGTTAAAAGTGTGGAATTCCAGAATATGTGTCCACTGATAAGACATACCCAGCTTCTGGTCAAATATGTAGAATTTGTAAATCTAGGGGGTCACTATGACAACATGTGTGAGAACAAAGGTAGAGTCCACAGAAAGCTGGTAGTTGGGGTATGGGTAGACGGTCAAGATGTTTTGCAGGTCAAGGAAGCAATTTCAGAAGAATGTATACTGGATGTTTGTGAAGTGGGAGAGTTAAAGAAGGATACACCATTTGCATTATTAAAATTGAGGGCAAGACATATCCATTGCGGATGTGGCAAGTTCTGGAACTACGTAGTCATGATGATTAAATTAATTGATGTTATGTTAGCACTAATGATAATAAGCTTATGAGCAATTACATGGAACCAATTGATGTGGTGGGTATTGTGTCTCATCTTCGGAATTTAGTGGAAACTACATAGAAGCCAATGTATATTTAGGAAGAGAAGGACCATACCTATTGGAATTGTCACAACAATGAGAGTTAATGATATCTTTAAATCTTAACAATCCTGATAACGTTTTTGACTACAGTGGTTTAATTTCAGACGTTTGTGAGGACATGGCAATGATGCATTGTCACAAATTATTTCCCAAAGTACTCGCACCGACTTTGGGTTTCTTTGCCAACAAAATAATACTAAAACAAGGAGTTGTTTGAAGAGTAAACAAAGTGCCAAATGTGCCTGTGTCTGTGAGGGAAGAGTTAAAAGAGGAACTTGAAAAATCATATAGAGAAGATTTTATAAAATAAAATGACTCATTGGAATGGCTCTCACCTGTGGTGGTTGTGTATAAAATGAACAGCAAGATCAGACGTTGTGTCGATTTAAAAGCCGTAAATGTGTGTGTGCTGATCTCAATCCTTTACCAATATTGAGGAAATGTTCATATTGCTGAAGAGGGCTACTGTCTTCAGCACATTGGACATCATTGCTGCCTACCATGAGGTTGGTCTACACCAAGGCTTCAAACCACTTAATTATTAATCCAGAGGGGGAATAATGATACAAAGGGATACAGTTTGATTTGACATTAGCTTCAGTGGTGTTTCAACATGTAGTGCACAAACTGTTTAAAGAGACAGATAATGTAATTTACTTTAAAGATCACATTCTGATGTTTCGGAATAACAGGACAGAATATAAAAAAACATTATTTATGCTTCTCAATGTGTAAGAAACAAATGCGCTGAAGATCGCCGAGGGAATGAGCAAGATTAAGTTAGAATCTCTGCCCTACCTAGGGCATAGCACTAACAAAAATGGTGAAGCTGTAACCAAAAAATCCTGGGCAAAGCAATTGAGGAAACACCCAACCCAAAGGCAAAGATCAACTCAGGTCCTTCCTAGGTTTGGCTGAATGTTATGCTAAATATATTCAATCGTTTGCAAACAAGAATTTACATATGAGAAGCCTGATAAAAAAAAGGAGAACTGTTTGTCTGAGGACTGCAAACAAGAGTTCAATATCATGAAAAAATTAATTGCAGATTCTCCCGCTTTAAGTCTTTTGAACAGTAAACGTAAACCCCTGTACTTCTCTACACAGTCTTGTCACCTCACTTGCCACACTACATTAAATATAACTCACCATTGTACCATGCACTGAATTGTGGCTAATAATACAATTTCTGATGTCATAAGTGTTTTATTTACTGCAATAATTTCACATGGTATAACTTAGGTAATTTCCTATGGTATAGGTAGTGCATGGAGAAGGGGCCGGTTATAGTTAACGTAGTGTGGCGAGTGAGAGGACAATACTGTGTAGTGAAGTGCACAAGTGATATTAATTGAAATGTAGTGCCTAACCATAAGTGTGAGTTATAAGTATGGATTACAGTAGTATGAAAGTGGTACGTAAATCATAATATCAACAGATAAGTATAAGTTATGAATTTGTTACGTTTTTTTTGTTTAATGTGTGTCTGCAAAAATAACATAGAAATAAGTGTGTAAGTGGTGCATAAATCATAAAATTAGGACATAACTATAACTACAGAATTTCTAATGTTTGTGAATCTTAATTTGGGTTTGTATATCACACCAAATAGACATTTTCCTAACTATAACTTACATATCCCCCCTTGATGTTTTTTGTGAATTTCAATGGTTTTTCCATTGTTAGCAACAATTTTGTAATATTTATCCAATTTAGCTTGGTGGAGTGGAGTGTTATTAAGTGGAGTGTGGTACAGTATAGTGGTGTATAGTGTTGTAAAGTGTACTCTGGTACAGTATATTGTGGTATAGTGGAGTGGGGTAAAGTAGAATGAGGAATAGTGGAGCAGTGCATAGTGGAAAGGCATAAGGCGGAGCAGCGTAAAGTGGAGTAACATACAGTAGAGTGGCCAACAGTGAACTCAGGTACAACAGAGTGGCATATAGTGGAGTGGAATACAGTGTATTGGTGTACAGTGCAGTGATAAACAGTGGGTGTGGTGTGTGGTATAGTAGATTGACGATCTGTAAATATAGCAGAGTGTATTCTCATACACTGAAATGGTGTAGAGTGTACTGCTATACTGTGTTGTACAGTATAGGGGCCTATATTGGATTAATGTGTACTGAAATAACGTACAGTGGAGTGTGGTACAGTGAAGTGGCATAAAGTGAAATAGTGTACACTGGAGTGGGGCATACTGGAGTGCTGTAGAGTGGGATGGTGTACAGTTCAGTGGTGTTCGGTGGGCTTAAGTAAAGTGCAGTGTGGTACAGTGAAGTGTTGTAAAGTAGTTAAGTTGCGTAAAATGGAGTGGAGTATATTGGAATGCCATACAGTGTATTGGTGCCTAGCGGCATACTGTAGACAGTGGGGTAACTTGTAATACGGGACAGTGCATTAACGTACAGTGGAGCAGCATAGAATTTAGTAGTGTTAAGTGTAATAAAGTTGAGTTTACTGAGGTTAACTTGTAGACGTATAGTGGAGTGCTATATAGTGGAGTAGCGTACAGTACAGTGGGATACAACTCAATAGGGTTGATTATACAAGTGTGGACTGTAGTCACATACAGTGAAGTGTGGTTTAGAGGAGTGGTGCAGAATGTACTCTTGTAAAGCGAAATATCACACAGTCAATAGTGGTACATTGCAGTGTCGTATAGGCATGTCAGTACACTGGAGCGACGTGCAGTGTATAGTGATGTGCATTGCAATGGTGCACAGTCCATCTGGATCGAGTAGAGAGGAGTAACTAACAGTGGTTGCTGTTCATTCTAGTGATGTATACTCTAGTGTTGTAAAGTGGAGTAGCATACTGTAGATTCCATACAGTGGAGTGGGGGTAAACTAAACAGTTAGACAGAGGAGTAGTGTAAAGTGGAGTGTGTAAATTAAAAGGAATGTAGACTTAAAGTTGTCCAAATATGAAATTTTGTGTCTCCAAAATATATACTATAATATGTCAATGTTGTGGGGGTCCTGAAAGGTAGCTTAATTCAATGAACTTTGAATATGTATTTTACTGTACGTATTGCGAAATCTGTCATTCATATTTGGTTAAACGTGGCTGAATTACACATGGCACACAGATTTTTATTTTTGGCAGTGCAGGTAAATAGTTTGACTATTTTATAAGTTTTAATTTATTTGAACTTTATGAGATCTGTTTGCGCAGTTTGTTTGCGAAATATGTGTGTATTTCGCTGTACTACCATGGTACATAGTGATGCCAGATCAGTAGCTGATTGGCAAATGACAGGCCTGATAAAAGTTAAAGAAGGCAGGCAGGCTGGTTTTAGATACATTTTTCCTGTGTTCTGCATTACTCCTTCAGATAAAGTTAAGTAATTGATTTGGTATTTTTGCCCAGCCTATTAACACTTTACTAAATATGTAATAGGTTTTGCAAAATATTTATAAGTTTCCTTATATTTTTTGGTGTAAATAGGGAGTTGCGTGGTACTACAGCGGTACCTCAAAATTATTTTGCCTGGTTATGATTGTTATTTTTTTTTCTATTTTTTTATATATTTAAAGCACTCTACAGGGAACGGTGTTTTTTTTAAGGAGAATTGTCATTTTTAGTAATTAACTTGCTACTCTGCACCCTTTTTTCAGCATATTTAAATAGGTTAAATTGGAAAACACATTTTACCACACTATATTTACAAAACATAGGGGTATATTCACAAGAACGTGTGATAACTACCGCAAGTTTAGCATAACGCAACTTTCAATTTCGCTGCCTATTGCATGAAAATAACCCCGTGACAACGTGGGATTCACAACAAGGTGGCAGCATGCGATAGTCACCAGATAACGTGCCAAATGTCCGCGTCAAAATCCACGCCACGCCGCAGAAATGCGATACGCGAAGCAAAAATCCATGCGATGAGGCCAAACGCGGTACAAAAAGTAGCGAAAACCAGCCACAGGCCTGCAAATCCCATGCGTCTGGCGAAACAATACACCATAAAAACCACAGAAAAAGATACACCAAAAACAATCCAAAGTGCGTAGCAACATGGATGCACCCTGACACAGTGCAGAAGCCAACCCAAACCCCACAACCCCCACAAACTACCAGCAAGGAACAACGCGTCCGGGGAAGGCCAAGGAGATGAGGGAGAGGAAGATGGGGTGCAGACCGCTGGAAAACATGACCAGCGTCACGGAGGTGGCAGAACACTACCAGCAAATGACCCACAAGCAGACCACCTGGATTGCAAATGGAGTGCCGAGGAGGCCAATCCAGGAGGCCAATAGGCACCGGCATGACGTGACTACCTAAACCATGCACAAAGCCGCTGCCAACAGGAAGGCAGCAACGGCGACAGGAGGTGGCAGTCCAGCGCCAGAGGAGGAGCTGAAGGAAACGCAGGCCACAGTCATCAGTGTGGAGACGGTGCAAGGAGTAGGGAGTACAGACACAGCTCGAGAGGACCTGACACAACTTCAACAGGGAGTGCAATGAACAGGGACTGGGGGGACGGGGGGAGTGGGCACAATGGCATACATGCACAACGAGGTGTAGCACATAGCACACCCACAATCACCCAGGTCCATGGGCCCAATCCCCTTGGCACACTGCAGCACACACACATAGCACGAACAGCACACCCACATTGACGACAACGAGGAACAACGCACATAGACGACACTTCAGAACAGAGGACACAACTGGCTCCGCACATGCACAGAAAGATGCCTACTACATCTGACGGACCCGGAAACTGTGAAATGGAAATGTACGCGTATGACATCACATCCGTCATGTAGACCAAATGTACACTGTCCCACAGAAGAATCCAGCACCCCACAAACAGTCACAATGTACATTGCAATACAGTCTGCATGCAAACCTGCACAATGCGCCACCATACAATGCAAAGTCAATACGCACCTCCCCTTCACATCCCAGAGGGGCACACAACACCTTCAGCAGAGCACAGAATACAACACATCAGTGATGCCGGAGAGGACCACCACACCATCGACACCGATGCCCTACAACAGCACATGGATATCCCACGCAACCCCCCACCAGAACCCGGACAGCCAAGCTACTCAGAGGAGAACACCCAGCCTGCAACAGACCACACAGCACGAAGCACCCGCAAGCACAGCTGGCCCACGTCACTTCACCCACCCACACATCGCACCCCAATGCCATGTGTCTGCACACCAAAAGGAGGTGGCCCAACAGGTGTGGGTGGGGGCCGAACACATGGAATGTGAACCAGGACACATACATAGGTGTCTATCACCCTTCAGGGGCCACCAACACCCCACTAAGGAGACCCACACTGCCACAGAGACACATGCAGTTGCACACTCACAGTACTGAACCACGGGCAGGGGGGCTCAAATGTCAGTCACACACCCATGTTGTTTCTGCGTACAACAGCCCTGGCCACTCCCCTTACGAATTGAGTGGGTGACGACAAAGCTACATGTCCAAGCTCCAACCCACTGCCTGCGGTGACACGTCTGCATCCGATGTACACAGCACAATGTAATGGCGTAGGGCCCAGGGCCCTCATGCATACAACAAGACCACAGGGACACACGTAGATATCATGTTGAACTGGCTACGGGCATGTGCGCCTGGCCCCTTTATTGGCAGGGCCCCATGTACAGTGACACCTGTGCTGGATGTGTGTGGGGTGAATGTAAGCCAGCCCACATGGAGTGGTTGGTGCTGGCAACAACTTGAACAGTGGACACCAGTGCAATGGAAACAGAAAACACCAGCATAACAGAGTCAACTGCAGAGCAACATAAAGGGAGCCGGAGCAAAGGACAGACGTCACCCAATATTCAGTCAGGAGGTTCCGTGAGTTGCAGTGCACTGAGGAAGGGGCTCTAGAGATGAGCGCGCTCATGTGAAGAAATTGCTACGACTGTGTCCCTTCAGGTTAATCCTGATGCAGATGGAATGGGGTGTGTTACACCTGCATCAACTTCCTCATTAACGCCCCAGGTCTCCCACACTGCCTGAGGTGACAGTTGCGTCCGCAGTCCACAGCACAATTCCCAGTAATAGATAAGGGTGTGTAGCTTGACTTCCACCTCCAGTCATCATTCCTGCCTTGGGGTTGTTGCCTCCTGCCTTTCCATTGTCTGTGCCTTCTCCTGTCCGCACACTTGACACATCTTGCTCATCATAGTCCCATGTCTTCCCCATTGCATGAGGCAACATTGTTGCGTGTGCTGTCCACAGCACAGTACTCAATCAGAACAGGTCCATGAGTTGTGGTGCACAGAGTTAGTGGCCCTGGATGCAGTGTGGCAGGCACAGGCACACCGCCACAAGACGTTGACTTGCGGTGCAGTGTGATGGGAACACATGAGCTGAGCGGAACATCGTCGATGTCCAAGCTGAATGACGCAGAGTGTTACAGGGGACAGTTGAAGGTGTTCTTCCTGGGCCTGATGCAGAGGGAAGAACCAAGCAGACAAAGGCAACATGCAGGAGATGAACGCTATGGACACCTACTTGACAGCAAATCAGTATCGGCTACATGATGATGATGGCAACACTCAGACCATAGTCTCACATGCCACCAAAGTTTAAACAGGGAGTGTACATGGATCATGGGGCACATAGTCAGTGGCACCAGTGCTGAAAGGGGATGCAGTCTGTGATGATGCGTGTACAATGGCAAAGAATGTGCCATAAATAAATCATGTCTCAGTTCCACATGTGTGACCAACTTGTCCGCAGTGCAGTCCAGAGCCATGGCTCAACAGGGGCCCACAGCCATGTGACGTTGGCTCGCGATGCACAGAGTTAGTGACACTAGGGCAGTTGTCGGTAGTGTTCGATCACCTCCGTAACGATGATCCTATTCCCTCTGGACTGCAACACGTCATCCTCTTACACCTCGCCTTGCATGCGATGACATGCATTCTGCCTTTGAAATAATCGATGTCCAGTTCCAATTCTGTGACCTACTTGTGCGCAGCGTAGGCCGAGGGCAGTTGTCCGCGTTTGCCCACAGGCACGTGTGGTTGTAATGCTATGCACAGACTTGTTGGCACCACATCGAAGTGAGTTTAGTGACTTGTCCTATGCCTTAAATGGCGTTCACTGCCATGGTGTAATCAAGATTCAGTTCCAAATGTGTGCCCTACTGGACCGCAGTGTAGGCCAGAGGCAGCGGTCAGCATGGGCCATTCACCAAGTATTGCCGGCATAGGTAGGATGGCCCCACCAGCCTGTGTAGTTCAGTTTCAGTGGCACCACGTGTCGCAGGCTGGTGTTGAACAGGGTTAGTGGCACCACGTGTTGCAGACTGGCGTTGAACAGGGTTAGTGGCACCACGTGTCGCAAATAGCCCATATGGAACTATGCCTCACTGATCGGGGTGGGTCTGGTGCTGAGTCCGTTGGCTCAGAATTGGGGTCACTGTCATTCATGGATCTGGACACATTTTCGCACATGTGACCAACTGGGCCGAAGAGTAGTCCGAAGGCAGCAGTAGAGTACGTCAACAAGAAAGGACTAAAGCGGGCCTGTGTTTTGGAGGACGTGATGGACTGAGGAGGCTGCCAAGGTCGCGGCCCTCGGGCTTGGAGCTTGTGCAGGCACGTGGTGGGCCCTCCTTGACACACGCCGGTGTCGGCAGGTGATCAGTGTGTGTGGCCTGGCTGCGCGAGGACGGGCCTGATGGTTTCGGAGTCCGGCAGGTGCACAGCATCGCAGGCAACTCTGCTCATGAGGATGGCATCGGCCTCATGGCAGGGTGAGAGGCGACGCCCTGGCAGAGACATTGTGCTTTCCGGAAGAGGACCACGCCCAGGGCTACGTGCGTTTTATTCACACCCCTACACTGGCGTGGCGTACGCCGGGCCATCCCACTCCGGTCACGCTTGGGGGGGCATAACAGGCAACATTTCTGCAAGGTCCCCCACTGGCTAGGGTGAAATGGTTGCGTCCACTGTCCACTAGACTCCATACACCAGAGGTGTGTGTCGCCATGGATATGGTTGTGTTCTGCATACTGCGGCCTGTCTAGCACATCTCCGCCACTCTTGGCATTGTGTACTTTCCCAATCATGGTTCTCCTGTATCCTTGACACATGCCTGGTTGCCACCTCTCCCCACATTCGGATGTTGTGTGGCTGAGGTGCCATGCCGTTAATGGATCATGTTCACAGCTTGGCCAGGTAACCATTGTGAGTTTTCTGTCGGTTCTGGTGGGTGGTCATGTTGTTGTGCATGTTGGTAGTTATTTTGTGATGTGTGCATTGCCAGAGTTGTGAGTTGCATGGTTGTGGAGTTGAGGTGAGCAGGGTGTCCATTTGAAACTTGCCATGGGGCTGTGCATTTCCATTGTTGCCATCCTGCCAGCCTGTTTGATGATGGACTATCGGAGGGTGAAGGAATTATGCACACTGGCTGTGTTTTTGGAGGCGACATTGTTGGAGGTTCCAAGGTGTTCTGATGTTGCCTGCACATTGATGTGAGACGTGTGCTTCCTGTTGTGGTGATTGTGTGCTGTGTCACCAGGGGGCACAGGCATGACATGTGTGCTGTGGATTGCCCCCAACACGTGCGTGCATCCTGTTATGGTGTATGGTCCTTGCTTGGTCTCCGGCGGATCCTGTGCATTGTGTTGGACGTATGGGGATTGGGGTACCAGGGTGATGTCCAGGACAGGTGTGGTGGACTTGGATGGGGCTGGCTGTGAGACTCCTCTGACTCTGGCGGGGGTTATTTGGGGGTGCCAGGGGCCAACAGGTGCAGCCAATCCAGCAGCTTGGTGTGGGGTGGGATGTTGGTTGTCCGCTATGTTGGTGCCGTAGGCCTGTTAGGCGATGTTGGCCAGGATGCGTAGGATAGCTGTCCCTTTCAGCCTGTGGTGGACGGTGACATTATCAGATGTGTCTGTAAGGCTGGTGCATTTCCTGGGGGTCCGCTGTCTTTGTCTGCACTACCTCTGTGTTTGTCCGGTGGGGAGGGGTTCCGGGTGTGGGTTGCAGTCCTGGGGTGGTGTCAGTGGGTGTTGTGGCCCTCTTGAGTGTCCGGGCCACATGATGAGTAGCTCCTTGACATCTGTTGCACTTCTGATCTGGCCCTGGGATGTGCTCCCTTTTGTAGTGCTAGCTGCCGTCCGACTTAACACCAGGTCAGAGCAGGTGTAGATTTCCTGGTGCTAAGGCGCAGGTGGAGAGGTGTGGCTCACTGGTTAGAGGCGGCAGACCCGTAAGCAGAGAATCAGCCAGGGACCAGGGTTCAATTCCCGATGCGGCAGGGTCGTGGACCAGGGTCAAAACGGACTCGATAATTCTCGCCTCGGTACCTACTTTAACCAGGAACACACTCGGCAACTCTGGGCATTAAGCTTGCCTCATCTCTACAACGGCCCCCCACAGATGCCGGGGATGCCTGGTTTCACCTTGGAGATACCCAGAAAGGGACCATCTCACAGGGATAGCCAGGACGGGTTCCCCAGCGGTCTACAGCGCCGGGACGCCCCGTTGCTGGGGCAGCTGTGCGCTTTACAAGTCTACAACATTTACATTTACATTTATAGCCTGTTTTGTGTTTTTATCGTCGATCTGTCTGGTCGTTGAGAATGTTGAGGTGTGGTGTGTTTGCGGCTTTTGGCACGGGAACGCCCAATCTGCATCTCATTAGCGCTAGTTGCGGGGGTCCTCTGTGGCGATGTTTTTTGCGGCTGCTATCGCAGGTAAACTGGTGCTGTGGACTGTTACAACGAACCTGTGAATGGGGAGGTAAATTTATCACGACTTTGGCTTCGATAAAGTGCCGTTAATTCGGCAATAGCTCCTTGTGAATATGCCCCATAGTCTTATAGTGTTTTTCAATTTTTTCTTTTTTGTGGTACTGCAGTAGTACTGCAGTACTCCGTAATGTTCTTTTTAAATATATATAAATCTATAAATATTTTTACCTACCTATTACCATTTTCATAAAGTGGTAATAGGCTTTAAACAAATATGAAACCTAAAAGATACCCACATTACCAGGTGACACAAAGAACACAGGGAATCTCGAGGTGAAAACAAGATTAACTTTTGTATAGGCAGTCAAGGGCTAGTCAGCTAATGACTTATTATTGCTATGTACTGTGGGAGTACTGCAGTACTACTGCTGCTAACAGAAATACCTAAATGAAAAACACTTAGATCTCATTTACAAGGCAATTGCTCGGCGCAGCAAAATGGAGCCGCTCGGCGCAACAAAATGGCTTGCGGAGCCACGCTGCATAGTTTGTTTGTAAATGAGGCCCTAAAAACATATGCAATACTTACCAGCAGTAATCCACAGAATCATCTGTGCGCCATAATATATAATCCTTCCAAATTTAGTCAAATTTCTACTGATTGCTTTCAAGCTACACAAAATACAAATGTCTGGGTAAAATACATTGAATTTACGCCCATTTTGGCACCTCCCTTTTTCTTTGTATCCTGTTGACCAAACGCCATGAAACTTTCACTATTTCGTGAACAGTGAAGTAGGTCTTCAAAGTTTCACGGACATTTGTCAAATGGGATTGTAATTGGTAATGTTCAACGCAATCCGTGCATGAATTTTGTGCTTTGATGATTAGCACATTGCCTTTAGAAATCGATTGTTGGGTATCCATGCTTGCCGGGGCACCACTGCTGTCATGATTACACTCTCATTTGAGAATGATGCTCTTCCATGACTGTAATTTGGAATATAATGCTTGCTGCATACGCCCATTTGGGCTTGATTGACACTAATATTTGAGTTATATGCTCCAATACATACAACAATATGCCCCATGAGTTTGATGACCAGGTATGGGACAACAGACATCACTGGTTCATTGCCTTTTCCTTTGTATTTTCACAACAAGCCACATTTAAGCACAATACTTTATCGCATTTTAATTTCTTGTGATAAGGCAACAATTTCAGAATTGGATTTGCTATTTGGGCTTGAATGTTGTACTTCTGTTTTGCCTAACATGGCGCCCTTATGTTTACATGAGTTTGACAGTCTCATGGACTCGAGCACCTCCAGGAGCTATTGTGCATATTATCCCATTGGCCAGGCATGGACCTCTGACACAATACGGTATGACCCGCAGTGCGTTGTGGGCATTAACACCAAGCGTCACTTAGGTGTCTTACCATTACCACTGTAGCCAGCCACCCATCATGCTACATTTTTCAGCATTACTGTAACACGCTAACAGCATTTTACTCATGCCTCATTTGATTTACTAAGTCGGGGTATACACTCTATTCTGTGGTGAGACACCATTGTTCAAGTCAGCTGAGCTTAACCTTTTCTGCTATGAGCTTTAGCATGACCTGATATTTGTTTTGAATGCCTTGTGTATTAATAGTACACCATATGTGGTATTTTTCTTTCTCCATCATGGCGGCCACTCGTGACAATTCTATGTGGGACGTGTTATTTCATTCCATTCCATTTTCTCACTAAGTCTGTTTTTACTGTTTATTCCACAAGACTGTAAATGATGCCTGTCAGCTTCACTCTCGTACCATGACCAAGGCTTTGCAAAACACGTTGGCGTAGCTTTGCATTACATTGATGTATCGCATGCAGGAAGTGTTTGAGTTTTCATCGATCGAAAGGTTGTACTGACGCTGTTCAGGGCTTCTGGAGCCCAACTCATCCCACTGTGCTTTTGTGAGCCTCAGAACTACAGGACAATACTAGATATACAATGAAAAATATTCATAAAAAAAAAAAACGATACAGAGACGTTATACTTAAGCTAAAATTTCAATCGTACAAAACCGGTGAAATTCAGCAGTCATAGTTACCTTGAGCTAACTATAACGTATGCCCCCTAATGCACTGCTTATGACCTCACATATTACAACACTCATGACATGGTCAGTGACATTACTGATGAAGTCTCAAATTACATCACTGATTACATCATCCACAGAACCACTCACACACCCACCGACTAACACCCCATAAAACCTTTTGTGTGCCCACTCACACACCCACTCACATACCCATTCACTGACCCATACCAGTACTCACATACCCACTCACTCCTTAATAGAGGCACTTACAAAGTCACTCACTCACTCGTACAGCCACTCACATAACCATTCACTCACCCATACAGCCAATCATACAACCAGTCACTCAACCGTACAGTCACTCACATAACCACACACTTATGCATACAGCTACTCACACACCCACTTGTTTACTTGCACAGTCATTCACAAACCTACTCACTCACCCATACAGCCTCTCAACAAAGCCACTCATTCACCCATGCAAGCAGTCACTCTCACATCCACTCACACACCCACACAACCACTTACATACACATTCATGCATCCATACAAGTACCCACACATCCACTCACTCACCCATACAGCCATTCACACACTTATTCTCCAATATACGCACTCATAAACCAACTCACTTAACCAAACACCCACTCAAACAGTGGCTCACTCACCCATACAGCCATCACACACCCACTCACTCACCAATACAGCCACACACACAGCATTTCACTCACCCACACAACTACGAACACCCCCCTTATACAACCATACAGCCACTTACACACCCAAATGCAAAACGATACAATCACACAGCCACCTATATAATTAAGAGTTGGCAGAGTAACACTACAGGGAATTCCACTAAATTGATTAATCAAAAACTCAGTGAATCAACTCCATCCCACCTCACCACAATTAATTAAACAGAAACCTCACATACCCTTGGTAAAAGCAACAAAGAACTCTGGTATTACATGCTAAATTGCATATAAAAGTCTCACAAAAGTGAAAATAAAAATACAGCAAGCAGTGAGAGAGGTGATGATTTGGATGTCCTTACTAACCTAGGGCGAGAACCAAGCAGATGCCTTGAACACAAAGAGCACATCATGCTGGAGGATTGGGGTGGTCCCATCCTCCTAGGACCAACCCAAGCACAGTTATGGGCAAAAAATACGATCCCAACCAAAGGCCCTGCAAAGCATTATGGGACAACATTCTAGGGTGCAGTGAATATTTTAGTATCCAATATTAAAACATTCCTCAAGGGGCAGGCTGAGAGCTAACACTATAATATTCACTAAACTCTAGAATCTCGACCCATAATGCTTTGCTGGGCCTTTGGTTGGCATTGTATTTTTGCCCATAACTTTGCTTGGGGTGGTCGTAGGAGGATGGGACCGACACAATCATTGAGCATGATATGCTCTTTGTGTTCAAGGCACCTGCTTGGTCCTCCCCCTGGGTAAGGGAGGACCCCAAAATCATCACCTCTCTCACTGACTAATATTTTTCAAAGCTCACTTTTGTGAATTGGTTACATGCTTTGTAGCATGTAAAAATAAAATCGTTTTATCAATGGAATGTGGGTGCAGTAGTTTATTCCAGAGTTTTAGCATGAACTCCGTGTGTTGTCGTGTCATGTATTACTAAAAGTTTTAAACAGAAATCTCACATACCTTTAGTAAAAAAAAAACGTATCTTTGCATGCTAAAATACATACAGCCATCTCAAAAAAATTAAAATATAGCAAACAGTGCTTTCAAATAAACAATAAATAGTTCTATCTTTACATGCTAAAATGGATATAGTTATCTCACAAAAGTGAAAATGAAAAATAACAAGCAGTCAGAGACGTGAACATTTTGGGGTCCTTCATAACCTAGGGAGAGGACCAAGCAGATGCCTTGAACACAAAGAACACATCATGCTGAAATGATTCGGTGGTGGGCCCATCCTCCTAGGACCACCCCAAGCACAGGTATGGGCAAAAATACACCCCAACCAAAGGCCCTGCAAAGCATTATGGAACAATATTCTAGAGTGCAGTGAATATTATAGTATCCAATATCAAAACATTCCTCAAGGGGCAGGCTCTTGGGCTCAGCTGAGAGCTAATACTATAATATTCACTAAACTCAAGAATCTCGCCCCATAATGCTTTGCTGGACCTTTGGTTAGCATAGTATTTTTGCCCATAACTTTGCTTGGGGTGTTCCTAGGAGGAAGGGACCACCACCGAATCGTTCAGCATGATATGCTCTTTGTGTTCAAGGCATCTGCTTTCCCTCCCCCTGGTAAGGGGTGACTCCAAAATCATCACCTCTCTCATTGCCTGATGTTTTTCAAAGTTCACTTTAGTGAATTGGTTATGTGCTTTTGAGTATTTAAAGGTAAAGTTTATTTACCAAGGGGTTGTGGGATCAGTAGGTAACTCCATTGTGTAATGATTGTTGCATGAATTCCGTGCAAATCTCTGCAACTTCTGCTAGTGGAATTCATCGTTCAGGGTTACACATAATATATGTTAAAAGATGTTTCACCCATTAGTGGTGCACCTAGTATACTAATTTAACTTTTGCAGTAGGTTAGTATATATGTTTAACACCCATAAACTCTTAAAAACACTTACGCTCACTTGATGATGTCATCAGTGATGTCATTTGAGATGCCATCAGTGATGGCACTGACCATGTCATGAGTGACTTTTGTAGTAGGTTAGTATATATGTTTAACACCCATAATCTCTCAAAAACACCGACACTCGCTTGATGATGAAACTCCATCCAACATACCACAGACATTAACATTATTTAAATCTTTTAATTTATATATGCAAAGAACAGAAAGATAATAATGTAAGCCTTACCTTACACTTTACGGGCATAAACAAATATATATATCCAGAAAATGCAATGACATGAAACACATGTAAGATAAATTAACATTTGAGAAATTTCAATACATACCAGAAACATCAGAGTTTCTCCAGTAAAGTTGATTTAATTAATGTTCCTTTAGTTGTAAAAGATTTGAGTATTGCACCTATTTTAACAAAACACACTAATGGCAGCCCACAGAGATAGATACTGGATGTGAGACATGCAAATTAATTTATTTCACCAACCAGATAGACACGTTTTGGGTAGTGTTGGCCTTGCTCACAATGATTTCGATAAAAACAACTATTGTTTTACAAAACATTATTTATTTATTTTTTTGTTTTTTGCTGGATTAGTTCTTGCTCATTTTGAGACTCCCACCATTCTTGGATTGAGTAAATAATGAATATGTTTGTTATCACTACATTATGTTTTCCTTCCTCCTAATTCCCACACTTCACAAATATATCTTACTTACAAACATAATGTTTGAGATGGATCAGGCTCTTAATAGAACCTATCTGTAATGTTTAAGACTGTTATTTCCATTCATTAATCATATTCAACATTTCTGTCATAGTGTCCAACTTAGAGTTTGGCGGCAGTGTACTTGGACAAAATGTGTTGGAGGACCCTGACTGCCAAACTCTGGGTATGCTTGCCCTATTTAAAGTTGGGGCATGCCTAAGTTTGCTGCATCCGCAGAAAGCTTACGCCGAAGGCTAATGGAATGCTGGATGTCAGACTAAGTGCATTTAGGGCAGACAGTCTAATGTCCTCCTTTTCAGTATATCACTAACAGATAAAACCTGGCAGTGATGAACAGAAAATACAAACAATTACCCCACTGTGTGGGGGTCATTAGTTATTCGTTTTTTAAAAACAAACTCCCACTTTAGAAGTTTGTTTTTCAAAAGGTTTGGTGAACTGTAATACAGGCCAGTGGCGACCATACACCAAACTTTTATGTACCTTCAGAGGAACCGCCATAATGGCATCTACTCTGAACATACAGAGATCACTGCTAGACAGGTGGTGATCTCTAAATTGGGAAGGTGGTATTCCTTGAGGGTGGCAGATGTCATCACCTCTGCCACACGGACTTATAGACTACCGCCCACCAAACTCTAAATTGGATCCATAGTTATTTTCTCTTCTGTATTGAATGTTATGTTAGCCCAAATATAATTTTAATTGAAAACCTATTAAGCTCTTAGTTATACAACCATATTTAGTTGTCTTGAGGACATTGCTTTGTGGTGTACTACTGTGGTCCCCCTGTATTGAGAAGTGATGAATTCATTGCACGCTCCTCACAGCCACTGAGTTCAAAATAACTTTCACTGGTCCACTGTAATATGTAGAAGAACACAATAATAGATGGTCTCCTCAACTACACTTCCATTATGTAATTGGCAGCTGGTGAGCATGTGGCAGTACCTGGCAGGGGAGACTATTGCGTCTCTCTGTCAAGGTTTTAATGAAGTCTTTTCAGACCTGAAGGGTCATTGACCAGAAAAAAAAGATGGTTATCGAAGTCGGAGTACTATTTAGTTCTAAAAGAAAATATTTATTAACATTGGGACTTATTTAGAGTTTGTTGGACAGGATACTCCATCACAAATGCAACAGATATTACATCCACTGGATTGCAATTGCATTATAGCCTAAGGCACTTTTCAGGAAAGATATAGTGAATTCTAAAAGCCGGAATGTACATTACAATTTTATTTTTATTTGGGTGCTGGTGGGATCTTTATATATTGAAGATTTCAAGAAATGGTTTAAAGTGAGAAATATGTTGTCCACGCAAAAATATGTGAATTGGCATGTGATAATCATTCCGTATTCACATTGTGCTTAGTTTAGCATGTGAGAAGGTTAGTACTTTTGGATATTTGGTGCAAATTTACTTCTACCTCACAAGAAAGGTTTGCAGACAGAAATGTGTTGATGTATAAGATTCCTTATATTGTTACCATGTGCCTATTTGCCTAAGCCTATCATTGTGTAAATTACAGAATGCGTACATAGAGAACTCAAATCTAAGACTGAGAAAGCATGGGTCGGATAAAAGAAGTGGACTTAGAAGAATTTTCAAGAAAAATGTTCAGAGAAAGTAAATTTCAGGGGGGCAAGGATGCAGGCGGTGTCCAAAGAGGGAGCTTCATCGTTGGGGAGCTACTGGATAAAGTAGTGGTGAAATGTCTATGTTCGGACTTAGTCACGTTTTTGAAAGTGGAAAATCTCTAGCGGGAAGAGCCAGAGGCTGTAGCCGAACACAGTTCTAGGAGGTCGGACACGCTTTCAAAGGGCCGCTTATTTGGTACTGTGGAGAAGAACATAGCAGTAGCAGCCGTGAAGTCGATGCACCTTGGGTGGGTTGACAAACAGGTTGGTCCCAGTCCTCCCTTGGTTCTCAGAGCAGTCTTTAACCAAAGGTTTTCCAAATCCCACGTTTTGGATTTTGGCTATCTAGGCAGCTGTAGCACCAGAACCAATGGTCCAGGAATGTGAAACATCACTCGGGGGGGGGGGGTCAGGGCTCACTCAGGCAGGACTTTTGTGAGGGAACAAAGATAGTGGGAGCTTTTTATGTCTTCATGGCTCTGAACAGGTTGGCAGAAAAACAGCCCTTGGAGTCACTCTGGTAGTTCTGCATTCAGGTGAAGATGCAGGGCACAACCAGAAGGGCTAGCTTCTGAGGGTTTAAGACAGGCTCAGGCAACAAAGCAGTCATTCCAGATGCAGCAAAACAGTCTTGTGGAGTACACAGCAGTCCACAGCAGCAGACAGTACTCTGAGTGTCCTACTGCAGGTCCAAGAAAGTGAACTGAAGAGTTGGTCTGAGGGTCCTATTTTTATACCTGGTGCCTTCTTTGAAGTTTGGAGAAGTTTCTAGAAGTTTCTCTTTGAAGTGCTTGGAATTTCCTGCCTCCCCTGCCCTGCCTCGAATCTGGCTACAGAGACAACGTGAAGGTGATAAGCCCTTTATGTGAAGGCAGAGCATTGCCTATTCAGTTGCAAATGGGACTGTGCCCATCTGTGCCCCCCATGCTGCCAGCAGATGGCCCGTTAGGCAAACCTAATCTCTCTATTGTGTGACTGTCTGGGAGGAATTCGCAAAGTCTAACTGGCAGTTATACCTACTCATGTGACCCAGGGGAGGCTGCATGCTCCAAATGGCTACCGGCAGAAAAATTGCAACTTCCTATGAGTGGCATTTCCAAAATCATAATTTAATATTTAAAATTTGACTTTACCCTGAAAGAGGATTTTTAATTACAATTGCATAGATACCAAACATGAAATGATCTTCTGTCCGCAAACAAGAGTTAGCACTTATTAACTGTAATAAGGCTGCCCAATGTTACCCCATGGGACAGGTGGGTCTTGTAGTAGTGAAAAACTAATATAGGAGTTTTTTGATACTAGGACATGTAAAACTTTAAAGTACATGTTAAACCTTTTAATTACAAATCATCCTGCCATATGCGCAACCGAGGTGCTACCTATAGACAATAAAAGGTGAGCTTAAGTCTTGGCAAAGGGGTTATATTCCCAAGTTGAGTTGGCAGTTTAAAACTGCATTGAGGCTGTAATGGCAGACCTGGGACATGTTTAAGGGGATACATAAGTGGGTTGAACAATAGGTGCTGCAGACCCACTAGTAGAATTTCATTACAAACCCTGGGTATATGGTATACCATTCTACAGGAGGCTTATAAGTAAATTAAATATGTCAGGCAGGTATAAACCAATGTAACCATGTTTAGTGGAGTGAGCACAAGCACTTTAGCATGACTCAGCAATGGTAAAGTGCATAGAGTCCTCAGGCCAACAAAACGATATCAGCAGAAAACTGGAGGTAAGTAGGCAAAGTATTAAGAGGGTAGACCACCCTAAGGCTGGCAGGTGTAACAGGTACACTAACCTTAGTCTTTTCAGTGTCGAGCAAGAATCATAGCTCCAACACTTGACTTAAGTCAACATGCGCAAATAAAGATCTTAACACACTCATACACCTAGGAAGGTAAGCAAATTGATCTCTTAAATAACACATTTATTAATTATTAGTCTATTGTGGGAGTGTCCTTGAATACAAAAGTTACAATAGAGCAATACAATGGAGCAATGACTAATAAAATAATTTATGTAATACAAATATTAACCTTATTGATCAATATACCAACAATATTTCTCAAATTCAAAATGATGCTAATACTTATTCATCACCATCACTTATGAATGGCTAAACCTGGTCACAATAGTGGAATAATGAATTAGGCAATTACCTAAATAACGTTTGTATATTAGCTGTCTGCGCACAGCAAGCTTTATGCATTATTGTGTAAATGAGTACTAAGACGAAAGGACTAATGCATCTATTAGTTAGGTTGCACGTAGAAAATGATACCCCATTGTAAATAGTGCTTAATTGACTTAGCACGTGGATCTGTGACATTTGTCCCCTTAGAGACAGTGCATTGGACTTCTAAATAATTGTAAAATGTGTATGTTGAATAAATTGCTAGGGTCTATATATTTTGAGGCATGGGCAAATGCCCAGGGCCCCACCTTCCAAAGATCCCCTGGAAATATTTACTTTCTTTCTCGCTAGCTCACATCTATTTTTATATCTCAGCATCTTTCCTTCTCCTTACCTATCTCTACCTCTGATTCAGTCTTTCTTTGCTAAGTATTATATAAAACAAGGAGGAACAGGGGGCTATTTAAGACAGGTCCAGCATACTTAGCCCAGGCATGAATCTAAAAGTACAAAGGTATGCTGTTCCTAGAGAGGCTATTAAAGATTGTGGAAAAGTATAAGTCAGGAGGAGGAACCTCCTCCTGACTTATACTTTTCCACAATCTTTAATAGCCTCTCTAGGAACAGCATACCTTTGTACTTTTAGTTTCTTTGCTAAGTGCCATGTGAAGGAATTTTGGGACCCCCCTAGAAAGATGTATTTCAACAGATTTTGTGTGACCCCATTTTGGAAAAGTTTGATTGGTAGGCAACACATAGGCTTAAATCAGCAGAGAATGACAGACTGCTGGAACCTGCACTATATGGATTAAGGTCCACTGCTGAAGTGTGGAATTACCCTATAAATCAGAATACATATCCGTATGCCCTCCTAACTGACAGAGTGATCAAGGATAACACGGGTTTCATTGCTTTTGGCTAGAGTAAACACAGGTTAGTTATAAAGGTGAAATTCATAAACCCCACTTTTTCAATTCTTCCTGCTTGTTTACAACTTCCATTTTTCAGTGACCACACTTTTCAGCATTAGCAGTAAAGTTAAAGGAATTCACTGACCATATACAACTCAAAGCTAAAGTGGTATACATATCAAATGTTGGCTATTAACAGTGATAAATCTAACCTGCCCACAAAATTTCATTCAAGCACCATATTTAGGGCCTCATGTAGGTAGCCAAATACCGGTCGGTAACGGCCGATTTTCGGTAATTATACCGTTACCGACCGGTATTTTGGCTATTGGTATGTAGGGGGTCAATTTCTGGATTCGGAATTTACCGATTCGGTAAAACTACCGAATCGGTAAAATTACCGAATCGGTAACGTTACCGATGTGGTAATTTTACCGATTTGGTAATTTTACCGAATCGGTAAATTCCGAATCCAGAAATGATATGTAGGGGGAGTGTGTGGGTGTGTGTAGGAGTCGGTATTTACCACCAACTTATAGTTGGTGGTAAATAATTAATGTATGTGTGTATGCATTTTGAAGCGCGTAGCAGTGTGCAATGTGGCATACATACATGCCCTTAGGGCATGTATGTGTGCCACATGTGCACACATGGCCGAATCAGGGGTGCAACAGGGTGTCAATGTGACACCCTGCCACCCTTGCAAGTTCTCCACCATTACCGAATCGGTATTTACCGAATCGGTAATGAGGCATACCTTCCCCTCAATGGGAAGGTATGCCTCATTACCGAATCGGTAAATACCGATTCGGTAATTACCGACTTGTAACGAATCGGTAAAAAATACCGACTCATTACCTACATACGAGTTACCACTTCTTAAATACCGATTCGGTATCGTTCGGTATTTTAGAAGTGGTAACTGGTATGCTACCTACATGAGGCCCTTAGTTTGGTAAATGTGTTTCCCTTAGTCAGTGGGTACATAAAAAGCAACTTTTTTAATTTGTAAATGAGGTATCTGACTACAACTAAACTACTGAAGTGAGTGGGGGACAAAGCCAATTATTCTACAATGAAGCGGTATAAAGTGAAGGTGCTATCTTCCTGGCTGTAATATCCTTTGTGTGCCCTGAAAGCATACCAGCCTGGGCATCAGAAAAACAAATAGGAGAAACACAGTCAAATTTAGAGCTGTAATCCCCTCACTGTGATGAACAGATTATGTGGAAAGCCTTAATGGATTGAAAGACAGTAGACACGCAAGCCGGGTCCGGTGCATCTTTATCAGAGCGCAAATAACATGGGGGCATATCAACAACAACCGGCGATAATTATCGCTCAGCGCTCTTAGCGTGAGGATAATTATCGCCGGCTAGCGTGAATTTTTATCGCTGTGATAGCGTGCTATTAGCAATGCTTATCTCAATAGCGATAAAAATCTACACGCTAACAGGCTAACGTGAGATTATCGCTGGAAACCCAGCGATAATCACACGTTACCTTGTTGATAGGGACAGGCAAACTTAGCCATGATATCCTCCTTCCATAGGATATCATGGCTAAGTCTGAAAACTAGCAGACGTACAAAAGCAGCGTTAACCGCGGTTAGCGCTGCTTTTTTTGTCTCTAACAGGGTTAGCGACATTCTTGATAATAGGAGAAATGTCGCTTAGCGACATTTCTCCTATTATTTTACTCTGGAACGCCCCCTTTGCATCTCATTAGAGATGCAAGGGGAAGCGTAGAGTAAAAGGGTGCTAACATGCAAATTTGCGTGTTAGCACCCTGTTGTTGATAGGGCGCTAGTTTTATCTCTGCTTTTTTGGCTTTTAAAGCCAAAAAAGCAGAGATAAAGCCCTTGTTGATATGCCCCTAAGAGAGAAGTTGAGGTGAGCAGCACAATCTGGGTTTGTGAAACTGAGTGAGGATACATGACCCCAAAAAAGACTGGGCTGCTAGCACTACAAAGATCTGCAGAGGCTGTTGAAGTGAGGTGAGCCTGCCTGGATGTCTCAACAGCACCCACACCTCGGAGGAAAAGAAAAGGGATGGTTTTGCCCAGCAAAGGTTGAAAAGGAACCCACAGCTTTCATTTCTGGAGCCGTGCCAAAAAATGGTAAGTTTTGAGGGCACAAGGAAACAGGAAGGAAGTGACTGTGCACTCTGGGATGATATCTATGAGTTTTTTCCAGGCTTTTATATAGGGCAAACGTGACCCGAAGGTATCAGCGAGCTTTACATGAGCACTAGTTGATTTGCCCAGAATCACAGAATGTTGAGCGTCCCTGCTGAGACTCAAACCCGTTTCCCCAGCTTTGTGTTCAACCGTGCTAGCCATAAGGTCACACCCTCTCCCCTAATAATTGTAGATGGATGTCGGTCCTACAGAATAGAACTATCATAGAATGTAAATGAGCTAAGGGCCAAATGAATGGGGGACACTAATCCAGTTTGTGCAAGAACAAAAGTCGGATTGGACAGTGATTCATACGATGCACCTGTTTGAGCCTGAGTGGCACTTCATAGGAAGGCACATGTTGGCTTGTATAAAGGCTCAAGTGGTGAGATTATTTATGAATACAATTTTTGCCAACCCCCCCCCCCCCCACCCCATTGGGAACTTAAAAGAGAGGGTTCTAGCAGGAATTGCCTCACTACATCCAGAAGCAACAGTGGTGACCTTTATATTGTCATTTTAATAATATAACTGATTCCATTAATGACAGACCAGAAACCCTGCCTCACAGGTAGGCCTCATCTACCAATCTTGCTATATGTGCTACCACAAAAGGTCTCACATATGCTTGGAGGATTTTTTATGGAACCGAAATATTCCTTCCAGTCAGGCGAGGATGGGACCCTATTAAGGATCAGCAAATTTTGTGTGTCATCACATTCCCATACGATGTTTGATCAGTAGACTTTATGGCACAAGCTATTGGTGATCACTGCAGACCATTACTAACACTTTGGAACTGATAAAGAGCCAGGTAGGATATTTGGAGATTAGATGCCTGAGAGTTTATACAAAGATCCTCAGTGTTTGTCAAAAATTCAGGGTCAGTAGATTTTGAATTACTCTTTGAGGGGCCTATAAAAATTATTTCAGGGTCAGTTCATGCATTTTTTTATGAAGGAAACTACATCCCTCAAAGAACTAGAGAGTGTCATTATTGCAATTAAGAGGACCTTTCTAGAGACTCATCCAATAACAAGAGAACGCAGAACCATTTACAGGATAAATACCGGGTACTGGTGACCGAAGAAGTTCAAGCCCACCCCAAGAGGGTTTAAAGAAGAGATCTACAAAGCAGAAAACAAGGTGGCTTTGCTGCAAGTGTGGCTAAGTAGAAGGGAAGAAGCAACAAGATGGAGAAGAGCACTCTAATACAAGGGGCCGGAAGCTATCCATGGATGTAGAAAAGGCTACATTTTTCATGTGGTACTATGATACCTCTATATAGCTTTTGGCTACATACCTCAGACAAACACACAGAACATTGTCTAGAAACAATAAGCTTAGCTCAAATGTAAGATGAAATGTTGCACCAGGAAAAGACCCAACACTCTCAAAGTTTGTAACAGTCCTGAGCCAAAAGCAACACAGACCCAAATAATCTACCAGTAGACTTTAACAGGTACCAATCTGGTATGCTCTACCAATCACTTCTGCAACTTTATGACACTATGAGGAAAGATAGGGCTATCTCATTAGATATGCGTATTGGAAACATTGTATGCGAGTCTTGATCCTGCTCCAATAGGACCAGTCCAGCCAGAACTGACAAGTCAGGTCCTTTCCTTGACTGGGACACAAGCAACCCTAAATGGGTTTCACCCTCCTTGGAGCTCTTCCGCCAGGTGTAGCTTGTTAGCAGTGAGCAAGGGACCCAAGTCCGGGCATACCATTGGCCACTTAAGGTGTTACATCCTATTATAGCAGGATCAAGATTGATTTACATATGGCAGGGTGCAAACTGAGGTGGCATGGTGGGCAAAAGAACAATGGCTTGAAATGCTGCCCCGTGCAATTGCCAGTTGTTACACATATTGCAAGCACTCCTCCCATCACCTTTTATGTGTTTGATGTACCACCCTAAGTAGCAAGGGTATGCCCAGACATGGGTTTCATGCTCACTGTGCCATTGGAACCAAGCTAGATCTGACTGAAGAGCCCAAAACAGGGCATAACTGGGCTTTGGTTGCCTGTATTTTGGTTCAGGGAGGACCTGGTCTGGCAGTTCCGGCTGCACTGTTCCTATTGGGGCAGGGCCACCACTCATTGGCACATGGCTAGGTCCAAACTTAGGTGGCACAGTGAGCAAGAGAATGATATTTTGGAATGCTACCCTAAACGATTGTCAGTGGTTAGACTTATTGCAAGCATTCCTCCCAACACCTTTTATGTGTTTGGTATTGCATTTGATTCCCATATCCCTGATAGGGTCTCAGCCTGATTGTGTTTTTTTGTCTTTGTGGGTTAATTTGACAATTGTGTAAGCTATGTGCATTTTGCTTGTTTTGAATTGAAATGAATTAAATAAAATGAATAATGCTGACACAGAAAAGACTAAAATAAGTAATATTTGCAAATTATACCTAAACTTATAGAACATATTGTGTTTAATTTCGGAATTGGCTTTTGGATCCACTATAATTTTGCACATGTTAACCCAGTTGAACAATTCATCATCATCATCATCACTTTATTCGGTTATAAAATACAATAACCATCAAAGTACAGTGTTAAAAAAGAATAATTTACAACAATAAAATCCTTATCAAACATGAATGTTTTGGAGATCACATGATCATTGTTTTCCTGCATCTAAAAACATTTTTAAGAAATACAGTAACAGAAGCGATGACGAATTCATTCTCTAAAAATTGCAAAGCTAAAAGGGCGGGGCGACAACGTCTTAAACCAAAGGACTTTAAAACTGGTGCAATCCATCTCTTTCTTGGTACTTCATAATATTTACAAAATAAATTAATATGGATGGTGGATTGCATAGAGGTACCATCACAGGGGCATTTACACAAATGTCTAGACCAGTCGTTCATCATAGGAAAACTTAGGAGTCTAAATATCAAATCAAATCTGAAACGGGTCAACAAAAAACGATCAAAATCATAATCAGTTAATGATAGATATAATTGAATAGTAGGTGAGGACAGGGTCAAATAATGGGCTTGAGCAGTGGGTTTTTTCATCTCAACAGCTGTTATTTTTTTGCCCAGATAGTCCATGCAGCAGGTCTTAAGCTCTTTCCTGGAGATGGTGCGCATAGCACTGGGATCTATATAGTATTCAGTATGTCCTATATCTGACATGAATTTTTTCACATATTCCAGCCACCTAATGAATTTGGCACCGTCAGATTTCAGTGCATCGGTCAGTAGGTAACGATTAAATCCTGTTTCCTCTGACATCCAGATTCTGTGCCATAAAAGAATGGGTTGGATTTTAATAATATCTTCCAAGTATGGAATACCCAGTTCCATGTGTACAATATAAGCTGAGGTGCTTTGGGGTACTGCTAAAAGAAACTTCAAAAACATGTTTTCCTCAATCTGCATGATCTTTGTGTCAGCGTAACCCCAAACACCTGCTCCATAGGTGGCAATGGAGACACATTTGGCTTTACAAATGTGTATCAGTTCAACCGGTGGACGCTTACCTAATTTTCGGCTGAAGTTAGACAGGGCCGCTAATGCCCTGACGAACAACAGACGTCTACTCTTGATCGCCTCAGTCCAGCTTCCTGTCCTCTCAAATAAGAGCCCTAGATAGGAGAATGCTTTTGTTTGCTCGATTGGACTAGTGTTAATAAATATGGTCTTAGCCCTCCTATTTGTCCCTGCCCCACAGTTCATGCTATAAGTCTTTGTGCCATTTATAGACAGTCCCAAGTTTGACATGAAGCCAGTAAAAGAATTAACTACCTTTTGAAGTGCAAGTGGGGTACAGGCCATTAAAACAGCATCATCTGCGTACATAAGTGCCGGGATGTAACGCTTAGCTGCCTTGGGTAGGTCCCTACACTCTTTAATTAAAACAGATTCTAAACCATTTATATATAATGTGAAAAGAAATGGGGCAAGGACGCAGCCCTGCCTCACCCCTTTCTCAATTCCAAAGTGCCTCGTGCATTCTCCATTTCTTCCATATCTTACCTTAGCCCTGGCTCCGGAGTAGAGTTCCCTTAAAAAAGCAATAATTAAAAAATCTACGCCGAGCCCTTCTAAAATCAACCACAGCTTATCATGCATGATGCAGTCGAAAGCTGCCGTTAGGTCGACAAAGGTCATGAAAAATCTACTCTTTTTTGCCTTAGTATATTTTTCCATCAAAATGTGGAGGTTCAGCCCCTGTTCAACTGTGCCCAAACCCTCGCGAAACCCATATTGGAGGTCACTAATAATGTCTTGTTCATCGGCCCAGGTCTGCAATCTGTTAAGTAAAACCCGGCCTATAATCTTGGTAGTAGAGTCCAACAGCGATATCGGACGATAGCAAGCTGGGTTCGATCTGTCGCCCTTTTTTAAAAATTGGTACAATCAGGGATTCGTACCAAGTTGGTAAAAAGGCACAATTACAGGCGTTAGAAACCTGGGTTAAAAGAGGACCCCATAAAGCTGTATTAGATTTAAAAAGGTCCGCAGGAATGCCATCTGGGCCTGGAGCTTTACCAGAGGGGCTAGAATCGATAGCTACAATAACTTCATTTAGAGTAAAATTCATTTTAAAATCATGTACTATGTCCAGGGTATTGGATGTGGGGCCTTGTTCCTCTAAAGTTGGGTTATTATACAGGTTAGAGTAATGTTTGACCCATTCAGATTCCAAAATGGCAACCTCCATTACCGCCGATTCCTTATCTGCCATAAAAGGTGAATTCACCACTTTCCAAAAGGCAGAAAAATCACGACTATCTGCAGCATCACGTAATGCCCGCCAGGTGTTTTGTTTTAGGGTAGACTTAGCATTTTTAGGAGCATTTTTATAATTGCGTCTTGCCTCCCTTATGTGTTCAGTGTTTTTGACTGTTGCATGAATACAATTTTTAAGATAAGTATATGCTTTTGAGCATTCAGCATTAAACCAACCTTGTTTGCTTCTCGGGGTCCTGTTGTTTTTAGCAGTTAGTGAGTCTTTTATATATTTGGAGATTGTCAAAAAGTTTTCCCTAATCTCATTGCTAGGTGTGGTCTCATCTAGACATTTAAAAAACATACTTTTACAGTTGCTAACAATATTTGAAATAAGTTCGTTAGTATTTACATTGGACCATTTCAATTCATACCCATTTTGTCTAATGCCGACAATGTGGTCTACATTGTCAGCAACAGTTGATCTAGCGTTAGTGCTCTGATTAAGCATAGTTACATCAACACTGAGGGGGAAATGATCACTTAAGGCTATTTCGTATGTCATAAAATTATTGATAAAAGAGGAGTATCTGCATGAAGACAAAATAAAATCAATTGTAGATGATAGGCCTCGAGCATGAAAAGTAGGGGTAAAAGGAATCAAAGGGGAGCACAATCTATTGACAAATCCTAAGTCAAGGGTAAACATTATGTCATTTAAAGCATCCCCATATAATGTATGTGGGAAATGGCCAAAACTATCCCCATTGCCATACGTTAACCCACAAACATCGTCATCGATATGTTTACAAAAGGGAGAATTAAAATCCCCACCCCAAATCACAAACACCTCCTTCTTTAATCGGATAATTAGTGTGTGGAGAGAGCAACTCAATGACCTCATGATATCTAAAACCAAAACCGATGACATATTATTATAAAAATTTACGATTACTAGACAAAAAGTACGATCTAGATGGAGGGTCACAATATGATAATAGGGATCGGTAGAAATGAATTCAATTTTTACAACAATAAGATAATTGGAAACATATGTGGACAGGCCCCCCTTGGCTCTGCCAGATGTTGTTGCAGTGGCTGGCGTATAAAATGTTTTATAACCATTGATATGTAGGGGGTCTTGCATCCAAGTTTCTTGTAGGTTAATTATTTAAAAATTATCAATAAACTCAGTCCATAGGGGATTATCCACCTTTGATTTTAGCCCTGCAATGTTGCAAAATAATATTTTGCTCTGGACCTCTAGACCTCTTCCATGATCATTTGTCCCTGCTTTATTGTCTTGAAGTTGCGACAGACCGATGTGTCGTGCTGGCTTGAGAACTTCCTCCATGGTACTGGTAGCCATCAGATCTCGCTCTAGACCGATGCTTTCTAGATCATTATGTGCGAGTGGCTCATCTAAGGTGGTGATGGTTAGTGAGTCAGGGAGGCTCTTTCTGGCCACCCGATCCTTGGTATTGGGTATGTCTATGCGGGGAGGTTCTTCCATTTGTTGTCAATCAACTAAATTAGGTTTGAAAAAGTTTCAAATCTATTTTGAACAGGGACATTAAATCGACTTGGCGGACCCAGTGTGAAGGTTTCCCTAGTGTGGGCAGATTTGCTAAGGCTGGCAGGGTGGTAAAAAAAGCCTAGTGGCACCAGATTAATGCCCTGGGTGATGGTCGAAGAGGGGCCCGCTCTGTACAATATTTCGCGGACCAAGTTTGGGGTTTTAAATGATAAAATCACACAGTCCCCCCTCGTAAGCTTCTGGCCTTTACCAATCCACGGTGCCCTTCTGGCCAGCTTAAAATCATCATACAACCTTTCTGTGAGGCCAGTTCTAGAACCTAACCAATGTAGTGACTTGTTTCTTAAGCTCTCCCACGATTCCGTGGTCCCCTTTGGGAGGCTCGGTACATTTGTTAGCACGGCTACATATGGGGTGGCTGCTGGTGGCAGATCCGGGTTATTTTTGCATTGATCATCTACATGACCCTGCCCAGTGATAATAGGAGAGTGTTTTGGGCCCCGGACTTTTGTGGGCGTGGTTAGGTGATGGATAATTGGATTAGTCTCTAGATTAGGAGAGGGGTTGTGCGCTAGCCTACGTTGGGAGTCTCTAGTCTGTTCCTCATTACTGACAAACATAGTGCCAACCAATTGGCAGTTTTCTCTCATTTCGCTACCTGCCATCTTAGATTTGTGCATATCTAATAAGCCCACGGAGAGTTGTTGAGTGTTACTAAGACTGGTATGTACTAAGTCTTCTAGCTTCCCAATCCTATTAGTTAAATTGTCTAATGTTATTCTAATGAAAGCATCCAGAGAGTCCAGTTTATCATTCGTCTTAATTACCTCCTTTTCAATGTGAGCATTCAAGGAACCTAGTTGCTTGCCCCTATCCCCTAATTTATGCTGGGCTGGCGGGGGTGCCTTTTTATAAGTCTTTTTTCGCAACATCGGTTGCGGTAATACCAGCGGTACACTTAAATTCCCCACAAATTTTGGGGTGGGGGCAGGATTTCTGGCTCGCTTCGGGGGTTGTTGACCTTCCTGCTCATGATCACTTTCTATAATATGGTCTGATATGTTCACACTGCACCCATTATTAATGGTATTAGCTGGTACGGGTACAGCTGGAGTGTCAGAACACCCCTGAATAATATTATCAGCTATTGGGTTTGTGATGGGTTCTAGATTAGCCGTACTTATCGACTCCTCAACAGTTAAAATCTGTTGCTCAATTACTCCCACTGCCCCAGTTAGATAAGTAAGTAATGTCTGACGTGAGCGCGTGTGTGGGTTCGATTGTCTATTAGCATTATGTGGAGCGGTTTGTGCCTTACGTTTTCCCATATCTAAGACACTCCAGCCTCACGCTGCAGTGCGCTTTACCCTCCCTCCTTGAATAGTTATAACAGTTAGGGAACGGATCACAATCACATTCAGTACGTATTGGCTAGGAGCGCAAACACAAGGGTGTAACAGTAACAAAGCCCACTCACACAATACCTTACAGGCTCAGGGGTCGTGGCCCAGTCCAGTCTACTACAGTCTATGACGGGCTAAGACGGGCCCGTCTTGGCCCGGTCTTCGCCCGGGCGTGCCCGCGCGCGTCCCACGATGCGGGACCGCGTCCGTAGTTTTAACGTCCCTCCAGGGACCGGCGGCAAAGTGCGCAGTGCGTCAGCAGCAGGGCCAGGGCTCAGGGTAAAGTGCAAGGTGCCAGGTGCTCTCTAGCGGTCTAGTTGAACAATTAATAAAATAAACCTGTCTCTGTATACAGGTTAACTAATTCTACTGCAAGGATCCTGAACATTTTTCAATGTTCCCAGAGAATTATCCTATCTCAATCATATCTAACTTTAATAGCTTAATTGTATTTGAATCACTGTATAAAAGCTTTACATTTCTATGTAAAGTTATATGAAAAATCAAATCCAATAAAATTCAAAATTAAATTATAGATTATTTTCTAATTTCCATCTTCTTGTAAGTTGCCAACTATTTCCTTTTGCTTCCAAGCCAGGCCCTTTATAGAAGCCAGTAGTTTTTTCAAATATTGATAAAGTCTCAGTTATTTTTTCAAAGATAGGTCACGCTGTCCATTTCCTACCTTTAAAGTTTTGCTGGGTTGCTTGGGTATTTATAACATACTAATGTTGCAAGGTTCATGAGCCTAGAAGAATCACATCCTCAGGCCATTTATTCAGTAGTTAATCAAGTAGTGGATTACTTTTTCTCACTGCAGTGCCAACTAAGGGATCAAAAGATTCACTGCATGGAAACACTTTCACCATGTCAACCCTTTCTAGAGCAAACTCGCTTTCATTCGGAGTGACCAATATACACGTCCGTTTGGGCTTTCCTTTCCTGCTTCCCCAAAGGACAAACAATTCAAGGGCAAGTTTGGATTGACAGTAAATCATAGACACAGAATATTATTGCCATCACCTTGATGAATCTTTATAAGTCTGACATTGATAGGAGCAAATGTGCTTCCCTCACCACTCTCCTGACATTAACTTCTTTACATCTACATTAAAATTGAGATACGCCCCATAAAAAGCTTTACATTTAACTGAGACATGTAGGATAATTTCTGCTCCATCTGCACCGTAAATGCCCACTGCATGTTGGTCATAAAGAAGGTCCTAAAACACTATACATTGCAGGAGACTGAAACTGAAGAATCACAATAAACATTTTCACTACCACACAATCTTTGTCTACAGGCCAAATATCACAATGATGCAGTTATGATATAAACATCCATCCTGCAAATTGACCCTGACAATGTTTGTTAATCAGCATGACACTGAGACTGCAAACAGCATGAGAAACATTATTCACATACAACTCATTAGATAATAGCAAGGAACTTATACAAACTTATACCGGTAGAAAGTATATACTACCTTATAAAACAAATTATATATGGCATGTGACATGAAAATGGTGTAAGAAATGTCACACTATCAAGACTATAAACTGCATGTCTGGGAGAGACAGTGCAAGGGCACCAAGATGGACACTGCTCTGTGAGCTCCTTCATACCTGCTCTCCGCTAAGGCTCTGACCTCGACAGAGGCTCATTTATGAGTTGTTGTTCAGTATATTTGGAAGAGTTTTGAAGGTGGGCACCTTGCTGCATTGTTGTTTTCATTGTTGAGGTCATTCTGATGGAGATTAAGAACAGACAGTCCTCATAGTCAGTGCCATCTAAGGTAAACAAGCATGGTAGTCTCAGATAATGCTGCACAAGGAAAGTAGATGGGTCTTTGAAAAGGCTCTCTGGTGTCCAATTTAGCTCCCTCACCGTCACTTATGATGTGTTTTAAAAGGAAATCCTCTTCTCTAACCAACTTCCACATCACTTTTGTGATAAATATTGACCATAAGTTTACCAAATATTATAAATAAGGTATGTGGCAGTTAGCAAATAAATTAAATCACTTCTTCTGTGTGGTTCTGTACTCTTTTCTATCAAATAAGATATATTTTAGGGGTGTGCAAACTTTGCGTAATTTTCTTTAAATTAATTATACTAATTTATGGGAAAATTACATGGAATTATACATAATTTGGCAAAATGTAAATCTGAAATGTAATGCCATAGGGAGCACAATATGTGTATTTAAGTGATGCAGGGAACATTTTGTGTTGAAAATAGTGGGAAAAACTCAGGGGCATATTTACAAGGGCTTTTTTGGCTTAAAAAGCCAAGAAAGCGGAGATAAAACGATCACCCTATTTACAAGAGGGTGCTAACATGCATAATCGCATGTTAGCACCCTTTTTCCCAATGCCTCCCTTTGCATCTCTTTTTTTTTTTTTTTTTTTGGTTTGCAGTAAGTATATATATAAAAAAAAAAGAAATGACATCACTTCAACATGAGATATCAGTGCAAAGATTCAAATTTCCAATTTACCACATACAAGAATAACACCAATTCTTTATCTACTCTAAAGATACTAAATCAAGAGAAGAGGCAGAGGGAAGAAAAAGAAAGAGAGAGAAAAAAAACCAAAAAAAAAAAAAAAACACAAACCCCCTCTACCTTCTTATTCCTCTGCAAAACTGGCCTCTCTCCACTTTGTGATAGGAGCCCAGATGCTTTCCCCAAAATCCCATACTTTTTTCCCTTTCTGTGCATACAGAGAAATCTCAATATTTTGTATACCTAATAATCTAGAAAGCCACATTTGAAAGGAGGGGGGTACTGTATCTTTCCAGCCTGCAGAAATTAATAACCGAAATACAGCCACAGAAATAAACACCAAGGCCGCCTCCGTTCTCGCTAATTTTAATCTGTTGTCCGTACCTAGAACCATTAAAGTAGATGACAAAGGTATTTTTTTTTTTCTAACAACATCTCCCAAAATTTTTCTATCTCCCTCCGTATTCCCAGCAGAGACTCACATTCAAAAAACATATGAAGTTGGTCTGCCTCGCCTACCTTACATCTGGGACACGTATCGTCCTCCCTTATACCCCAGGCATATAACTTTGCAGGGGTGTAATATAAGTTAAACAACGTTTTGTAATGCTGTGCCCTCAAATTAGTAGAGCGAAATATTTTCTTATTTAATAGGAGGGCGAGGTCTAAGTCAATGTCGGGATTTCCCAATTTTATAGCCAGAGCTGCTTCTGTTTTTTCTAAATCATCCTGTATTTCCCCACATAGTAGATTATAAAATACCCTGATCTTCTCACTCCCTTTAACCAGCTGGTCGATGATGGGAATTTCAGCCTCCCTTTGCATCTCTAATGAGATGCAAAGTGGGCATCACTGGGCGTACCCCGGATGGACTACCTTGCAAATTGTGCTGATGTTCACATCGCAATATTTACAAGGCAGCCCCAGCATTTTAGCACACGTTAGTTTTTGGAGAAAACCGCTGTTTTTCTCCAAAAACTAACGTCTGCTAAAATGCAGACTTACCTATCCCTAACATTGGTGTGGATAATGCTGATATGACCCTGTGGGTCGTATCAGCAAGGTTATCGCCGTTGTGCAGGGAACATCGCTGAAAAACCAGCGATGTTCCTTGCAAAACGGCGATAACCTCGCTATCTCTAGAATTTGTATCGCCCTGGAGAAACGCGTTGTTAATAACGCGCTACCAGGGCGATAAATTCCAGAGATAGCCTGGGATAAAAAATGATCGCTAAGCACGGCCAGCGATAATTATCACTGGCCATTGATAATATGCCCCCAAGTTACACTAAACAACAACAGTTCGTCTTACGGTAGTTTGCGTTTTTCCCAATGCTATAATTTTGCTGCAAACTGCAGAGTAATTATGTGACGTGACATGAGGAAATTTCGGAAATTTCCTATAACAAGTTTAAATCAAATTTACTGAATTTGGGTGTGTTATACCACTGTAATTCAAATTAATTTATCTTCCAATATACGTAAATCTAATTTTGTATAACAGGAGATATTACATTGATTGCTGTGTTTATCAATTCAAATGACTTCCTCTGCTCTTGACCGTAAATTGAATACAAGGAAACAAACCTTCTCACCACTGCCAGTTAAATCCAAAATTATAGAATCTCAAGGGTCTTCCTATAACGTTTAGAAGAAATACAAACATAACATAGTAATTCCGGCACAGTCAGCAATGATATTAAGAATATACATAAAAAATTGGCTGTTAAAGTAACAGTGGCCGATTATTTTTATTGCTCCTTTGTTTTAAAGTTGCTGGCTATATATATGGTTTGTTTGACCCTTCATCCATGAGAATTTGGAAAGGTGATATTTTCAAATCATTCACTACATCAGTTGGCCTAGCCGACTATCTAGACCTTCATACTCAATTTTCATAGACTCTGTAGAGAGTGAACATTTATAAGCTTTTTAATGTTTTATTTATTTGTTTTAACTTCCTTTTTTCACTATTTAAAAAAAAACTTATTTTTGTGTACAAAATTACTCTTCTTGCAGGTACTCTCTTCATGCTTTTGTTGCTGAGTTTCTCCATATTTCACAGTTTCATATTTGTGTGTTTTTCTTCTGGAATCTTCTCCTGTTGTCTGTCTCGTACTAACTTTTCTATGTCGGACTGATGTATTATAAATTATTCACTCTCCAATGTTAATGTGATTATAATTTGGTTAAAATGTAAGTAGAATATATGGCCTTTTTCCTGTATCCTTAAGCTTGCCTCTTTGAACATTAAAGGTTTACAAAACCCAGTTGAAAGAACATGGGGGCATAATATCAAGACAGGCGATAAAATTATCGCCGCTTTAGCGGCAGAAAACTGCCGCTAAAACGGCGATAATGGGCTTGATAATATGCTCTATGGAATTCCAATTGAAGCCCATGTTAGATGTCCTTCACAGTTGATTCTATGTTTCATTTGAATTTCAAGAGTTCTAACAACATTTCAGTTGGGCATAATACTCATTTGAAGTGAAAACATAACATTTCTTTTTTGAGTCCATTGTTGATGCTAGGTTAATTCTTTATATGTCATTTACCAAGGGAATGCTTTTCTGTCTTTTCATGACCTACACATTAAGTTCAACATTGTCTCCTAATGATTAATTAAATATGAAATTTTATGGGATGACATAGTTCCTGGATTGCGCAATTCTACGACTACAATTCCAAACTCATTTTTATTCCTAAATATTGCTTACATCTAGTCACTCAGCTTCCAAAGTATATAAACAATTTATTGTTTCCAGTTTATCTATCCTAATTAACCTGGCTTCTACAAAAAATGAGGAAATGTCTTACATCAAACTTATTTTTGGGGGTTTCTAAATCTTTATGGAGATCACACAGAACCAAACCTTTTGAGTCCCTTTTTTGGTCACACTGTCATACTGAGAATGGTTCTTTAAAACATATTTTACATTACTGTTCAGATATATTTCATTTTTTGAAACATTTTGGGGGTTTTTATTAAAATTCTACACATGTTCGATAATATTTAATTATAATTAATCATTGGTATATTTTCAATACTTACGTATCCGCTCTCCGCTCTCTACAATCCAAGCTAAAAAAAAAATATTTTCTTTTCTCATCAACTATTACATTTATTACCTCGAGTTGGAAAAATGTTGGATTAATCTTGGTTCATGCTTTGTGGGCTTGGATTCTATTCTATGGGAAGGGTGCTGATATAGTTTTATATCTAAATTTAATAAAATTATGGTTAATTATATTTTTGGAAGAATCTTTACAGTTGTGTTTCAAATTTAATGTAATTTATATTTCGCAAATTAGTTCATGTATTTTATATCAATAGGTCATTTATTGAGGATGTGATTACTTTTGTAATTGTTCTGCTTTACTGTTATAATATTACTTTATTAGCCCAGAAATATTCAATTGAATTTTTGCCTTTTTATCAACCAGTTTTACTCTTGTGATAGTAATAATGTAATATTTATAGTTTAATATTTATATAAATAAATAGATAGAGAGATAGATAGATAGATAGATAGATAGATAGATAGATAGATAGATAGATAGATAGATAGATAGATAGATAGATAGATAGATAGATAGATAGATAGATAGATAGATAGATAGATAGATAGATAGATAGATAGATAGATTTTTGTCTTTTTCATTCACGCTTGTTCGTTGTGATAAAACCAAGAAAATGAATGTGAAAATATTCATATGTATAACAACACTGCATATCAATGTTACATAGCTGAGTAAAGGAAAAAGAAAACTGCTTGTTTGACTAATCAGTAAGCCCCATGAAGTAATTTGATCTCACCCTGCAAATTGTCAAAGCCCTTTTTAGGATAAGAAGTTATATATAGCCACACAAAGACAACCAAGATTTACATGTGCATAAGTGTTGACATATAAATGTATATCATTGTTTATCTTTGTTGTGAGTCTCCGAGGCCCACTGCCGTTTTCCCCTAAGTTATCCTAACTGCACACGCTGTAGGCTGCTTTTGCTTTGCACATGTTACAAAATAGCATGCTTGTTTTGGTGCTACACTGTTATTGTAGAAATAGGCTGCACACATTCTATTATTCAGTTCTTCTCTAGGATACAGTTGGTACATCTAGTACAAGGTCAAACAACATTGTGCCCTTTTGTTCTCTGGGGTCGGACACTAACACCTAGACACAATAAAAGAGGCCCAGCTGCTGTTTTCAAGTGGGACATTTCTTATCATATAAGCAGAGACTTACCAGTCTGAAAACAGAGAGGAGAGATTTCTAGCAGAGGAAAGGTCCCGTAACGAGGGCACCAGCTTTGCGCCATCTGAGATGCAGACTAGCTAATGGCAAATGCCAGGCAAGGAGCCCAGTATAGAATCCCAGAGATCTTAGTCATAATTTTGTGAGGATAGGCTTAGGCAAATACACCAATAACCATGATAGAGCTTTTCATTGTGTATGGTCTATTGGTAATACTAATTACATTACTAAGTTGTGTATGTTTCATAGTTGCAGCACAATTGTTTCATAATAGAGCACAATAGTTTATGTTTCTGTTTATTGTGGACACATGCATGAGTGAGAGACCGAAAGGTGATGACCTGCTACAGTGGTTCCCTGAGGGTACTAGAGTGTTGTGTTCTCGGGTGCCATATTACCTGTTACTCTGGGAGGGCTAGGAGTGCAGGTAAGGCACTGTGAGCTAATCAGGATTTGGGCCCATAGGTACTAATGTGGTATAGAAACTCAGTCGCTACATACTGACGTCCTGTGATCCCCGGGTCAGTTCTGTTTCCAAAACAGAATCCCTGTAACATCTTCACAGTGCATAATGGTAACATATAGAATCTATTTTAATTTCTTTTGGATTTTGAATGTATTGGTAATAACATAACTCTGAGATGGTACAAGTTATAATTTGAAATGAGCAAAATGTCCTTGGGAAAAGTGCAAACCCATTTCTATTTCTGTTGGTCTTGATGAACAAAGAGGACCTGTGGCCACATGGATAAGCACAACTCCAGCACTTGTATTTCTTGGCCCGGTGTCCTTCCAAATGATAGCAGTGGACACTGACCTGTTGCTCTTATATGCATTGGCTCTAATGTGCCACATTGTTGGAGCAATGGATGCATGCTCATGTCAGCATGACGACCTCTGTTTACCCACCTCACTGTGGGAGTGGCAATAACATTTCGGGGCCTTAGAGGGTCACATGCATGTCCTATGTCAGGGCTAGGCCTGCAATTGCCAATGCTCGCAGCGTAAATGAGCAGTACAGTTCAAGGTGCTTACAATACTACCGAGGGGATTTTTGTACTCTGCCTGGTTTGTGTCTCCTCTTGTGGGAGTTGTTTGCTAGCTGTGGACTCCTTTATAGGAACAGGAGGTAAGGAAAGTTCTGTGGTCTTTGAGTGGATCACTCGTGGTCGCCTGCCGTGGAGCGCCATGTATGAGCTGGTGACAGACTCATTTGTGCAAGGCAAATTGTGGCCACATAGTTTATTTAGTGCAAGCATAATTCTTGTGTAAATCTGTACATGTACAAAACACACTTTCCCCCCAGCTGCATTAGTGCAGATGCAGATGTTTTTGTGTGACTCTGTCCCTATGTCTCTCTATATTTAAGTGATTTTTTGATGCCATGTGCTTTGCTGACTCACAATGTGCATTGCAATATGTTTCATGATTAAGTGTTGTGCAATTAAGTGGATGTATGTGTTAATTCTGCTTTCTAAGAGCAGCGTACTGTGACACTCACTTTTTAAGGTTTGGCATGTTGTACCTGCAAGCCGGCAGCGATATGTGCCTAAAAAAAGTGACGTATCACAGAGAAAACAATTATAAAGATATAGGCTGAAAGGTTTTAAAAATTCAAACAATAGGAATAAAAACCTTTCACAACTCAGGTTTGTAGATGTTATCGCTGAGATACTGTAATGTAAGAGAATGCTGGCTTGTAATTTTTGGAAGATTTAATTAATGTGGTGTCCCATTTGTCAAAATGCTGGCAATCAAAGTTTCGAGTGTTGCAGCTGCAGCCTTCGGAGGTGGAAGGGGGGTTAAAAAAGGGAGTGTTCTGAATCTGGGTGTGGGAAAATGAGAGCGTTGTACCATGACAGTGATTGTGCAACCTAGCCTCGGCCAAAAGAAACACACATCTGTAGAGCTCTTGTTATGAGCGTCTGCTTGTTTAATGAAATCTGGGCTCATAAGAGGGAAAATAGAACAACATCTAAGTGTGTGTGGGAAACAGGAAGAAGAGGTTACATATATTTTTCAACTAAGAAATAATTATCTCTTGAAGAAGTATCTGCAAAGTTTCCTCTTACCTCTTTTTTATTTTAAGTCATGCACTCATAAGTTAAAAAACAGAAATTCTATGTAAGGGAGAGGTGTTTGGATTACTAATACACTATTTACATTATTTGGAAGAATGGAATTTGCCAAGATGGCAATTCACACATGTATTTGGCTTCAACCCATAGATAATATTTCTTGGTGACAAGAAATTGGCTGATGACCAAAATCTATTCAATTACCCACCCAGAGTAGCAATGCAAAGACATAGAACCAACAAAGGGTATGATGCTGCGAACATAAAAACTGAATAATCCTGCTTCTTTGCAGAGAATTGGTCGAAAGCATTCTGAAAAGAAGGGCAAAGTTGAACAGCTGCCTGTCTCAGAAACCCTTTTTATTCCCCATCCTGCACATGCCTCGAAGCAATCCGCAGAGCCAAATGTGCAGAGGTAAATGCTGGTGATTCAAGCTTCTTTCACTCTGAACTTTCCTGTGCTCTTCCACAGCTTCTTTTTAATTTCCTTTCTTCCAAATCTTTGCTCAGTTTTAAACACTTTATATATTACAGCGTTTATTTGATTAATACGTATTGGACTTTGCCTAAATCCTGACATAGGACAGATCCAAAATTCTTTTTTCTACATCATTTGCATAGTCAAGAAGTAGAGGTTCTATCAGGTCTATATTAAAGTGATTTTTTGATGCCATGTGCTTTGCTGATTCTCAATGTGCAGTGCAAAATGCTTCATGATTAAGTGTTGTGCAATTAAGAGAGTGCATGTGTCAATTCTGCGTTCTGAGAGCAGTGTGCTGTGACACTGTGTGTTTCGCTTTTTAAGGTTGGGCATGTTGTACCTGTAAGGGCAAGTGAGATCTGTATGATAGTCTATTCGTCCTGGTGGTTTCGGGAAGGAAATGCCAGCTCCTCATTGGTGTGTAAGGTTCCTTTTTTTCATATGAGGAGCCTTAGTCTGGAGGGTCCTTACCTGTATGTTGTGTGTGAGTAGCAAGTTACTAACCAGACAGTGCCACTTATGCTGATCCTGACCACAAACTAATGCACTTTTCTTGCAGGGGAAAGCATCAGATATATGTTCAAGTGGCTGTAGAATGTTGTATGTGATAACTCATAGTGATGGTTATTAAAAAAAAGTTAAATCCAGGTCATGAGTCAGATTTAGCCACAATCTATTTTCACAATGCAGTTTCCTGGGCAATTTACCAAAGGTATTTTTTAAGCTGCCCATGTACAATTCACAAGCCTACGGCCGGAGTCTTCCGCCTCTCTCATCTTTTCTGTGGGGGGATCTTTACAATGGAGGTAGCAATCTCAGCACATGTAGACATACAAATTATTATTAAATGTCGAATGGACCTGGGAATAATTACTACTTAATCGGTGAGGTTTAGGGAAAATTAAGGAGGGTTTTGGATGAAACATGCTACTACAAAACACAAATTCACAAATGTGTAAGACAATTGCAGTTCATAAAATTCACTTCTGAAGTTACTTCAGCTATAACGCCGTCAACAGAAGCTCAAATGTACTCAAATCACCACACATAGCAACCACTGGCACAGTAACACTCTCCCATAGACAACAATTGCAACAAGGAAATAAAATTACACCCCATAGGAAATAATGGAGATTGACTTTATTTTAGTTGTGTTGCTTATTGCAAGTGGAAGGTAGTGGTGTTATATATATATATATATATATATATATATATATATATATATATATATATATATATATATTATCTACTGGCGGTCGCCAGTAGATAGTTATAGTTAGGACCGTGTTTCCATAGGAAATCTGAAAATTCTATTTTGAATAACTTTGGCGCCGGTTGACGAATCCTCGCGAATTTTTCAAAACTAATGGGGCGCTACGCTTCGCTCCTACCCTGAAAGTCTCGGGGTGATTCGTCAAGCGGGGGCTGAGAAAAAAGGGGGGTCCCAAAACGCGTTTTCCCCATGCATTTTTCCATAGGACCTTTAGTCCGAGCTACAGCCCGAACGGCTGAACAGAATTATGTGAAATTTGGCAGAGAGGTAGCCCTCAGGTCAGGGATGTGCCTTTTGCAGGTCTTGTGTAAATCTGTTCAGTATTTCCTGAGAAAATAGCATTTAAATCAATATATATATCTGTGGGCGCGGTGCCGTGCGCGAGCGCGATTCTGACTGGTTATTAGATCAAAGTAAACATTCGAATCGGTCGAAACCAGGAAGTATCGGCCGCCATTTTCTGTCTCTCGCACTGAAAAAAAAAGGTTGATAACATGAAAAGGGGGCAACGAAGAGAGTTGCAGACCCCCTAGCGTTCGTCAGGGGGTTCACGAAGGACCAAAAAGTATGAAAAATGAATTTAATAATTTTTTTTAAAAATCGCGGGGTGCGCGTACGGTAAGCTTACCGTACGCGTACGGTAAAAAAAAATTAAAAAAAAAAAAAGAATTAACAATCACGTTTAATATATAAATCTAAGGACCCCCAAGAGAGAAAAAAACAATTGATATTTTGTAAAAAATGGCGAGGCGTGCACGGTATGAAATGTGCAACGTGGGCGCTCGGTGCGCGAAGCGCACCATGCGCGCAAAAATTAAAAATAAATACATAACTTAGCATTTAAAAAACCGTACAAATTCACTGAAAAAACCATAGGTTTCACACACGTTATAGTTAGGAATTAGCATTTAAAAAACCTTGCAAATTCACTGAAAAAACCATAGGTTTCACACATGTTATAGTTAGCTGTACATTTCACTCGTAAAAAACCAATGAAATTCCACGTTATAGTTAGATCAGGTAACTATAACTTGCGCGACCGCAATCCACAATGTGTCTGTAACGCCCTGAACGTCTCAGGATCGTTTAACAGACACGATAATGAGGACGCAACCACTTGTGAAGGGTTAGTTATTTTAATGAAGGCAAAAACAATACAACGAATAAACAAAAGTTATAGTCACTGGAATCCTCCAGGCTAAGTACGTTACCAGCCCACAGCACGGATGGTCCTAACCGTCCTCTGCATATACGCCGATCCCGGCGTATGCCAACAGAGGGCAGAAATGAAATGGCCGACAATGCCAATCGGTAGGCTGTGAGGGGCACGACGAGTGTTGGGGAGAATCGAGGAGTCAGGGAAACACCCAGCCGGGGTCTCTACCTGAAGGGAGCAGCCGCTCAACCTCTTCCTCCGACTGCACCGGGACGCGGAGTCACCTCCTGGTGATGCGTCACCGATACCCCAATCAAAAGCAAGAAGACTGAACCGAGAGCAGCCGCTCGATCGATCCTGTGGACTTCCGAGTCTGTAACGCGGCAAACACCTCCTGGTGTGCGTTACAGCTGGCAGTCCCTGTATCTCTGGTCGGGCTGGGAGTTACGACTCCAACCAGCAAAAGCGCCACTGCGCTTTGACTCAGCCGAGTCAAAAAGCGAAGCTCAATGGTTGACCGGTAGAGCTTCCGGGTCCTTCACAGGTGACGATGGGGCAAGACACGGCCCAGGGAGTAACGACTCGACCTACCTCCGTTCTTGCCTTACTGGAGCACCACTCCGGAACACTGCTCTTCACGAAGCAGGTACGTCGGTGTAAACACAATATCCGACAGCCTTGTACCTCCCGGTTCCTCCCTTTATAGGGCGTGTTTTCCTTGAGTTATGTAACAGCTCTCCTGTTTACATAAGGGCGTGTTTTCCCTTGAGTTATGTAACAGCTCTCCTGTTTACATAAGGGCGTGTTTTCCCTTGAGTTATGTAACAGCTCTCCTGTTTACATAAGGGCGTGTTTTCCTTGAGTTATGTAACAGCTCTCCTGTTTACATAACCTCTCAACCGCTAAGCATCCTGGGAGATGTAGTCCGTTTACGCTGGTTACCGTTTTCCTCCCCTCGCATGACAGGAATTCTTGACAGTACATCCTCCCTCTCAGCGGCTCCCCACGGGTCCAGCGCTGGCAGGAAAACGCCGATGGAACAAGGAGACCAAGCGCGGAGCATGAACCCCTTCAGCCGGTTCCCATGATTGATCCTCCGGGCCATAGCCTTTCCACGCAACCAGGTACCACAGCTTCCCCCTGCGCCATTTGGACGCCCGTATGCCCGACACTTCATACTCCACCTCCGACTCCACGCATACCGGCCTAGGTGTCCCAGACGGCTTGGAGGGTGCTGGTTTGAGCAATGATACATGAAAGACAGGGTGTATCCGCAATGACTGGGGCAAGCACACCTTCACGTTCACGGGACCCATACACTTGGTAATGCGATAGGGGCCCATGTACTTGGGATGGAACACACTGTTCTTTCGAAACCTCATGTTTCTTGTGGATATCCAGACGTAGTCTCCAGTGCGGTACAGTGGCCCGGGCCTTCTCTTCCTGTCGGCCGCAGCCTTGTATCGTCTCTTGGCCTCTATTAGGACAGCCCTTGAGCGCATCAACGTGTCTTTTATGTGTGCCACCCTGTCCGCTGTGGCGGGAATCCTGTCCTCTCTGAACGGATGTAGAAATGGCAAGAACCTGGGATGTTGGCCATAGTTGCCATAGAACGGAGATGACTGTGTGGAGCTGTGAGTGGCGTTGTTATAGGCTATCTCTGCAACCCATAGCAAGTCGACCCATTCTTCCCTGCCCTGGTCCACAAAACATCGCAGATACTGTTTGAGCGTTTGGTTCAGGCGCTCGGTTTGGCCGTCCGTTTGAGGGTGGTAGCTGGTGGACAGGGCGGTCTTAACATGCAGCGCAGTGCACCAAGTCTTCCAGAATTGCGCAGTAAACTGCGACCCCCGGTCCGACACGATCACCCCAGGTAATCCATGCAGTCGTACCACATTCTTTAGGAGTAGTGACGCCAATTCCCCGGCCGTAGGGACTTTCTTGCAGGGGATGAAGTGCCCCATTTTCGTCAAGTAATCCACCACCACCAGTATTGCCGTCATCCCCTGGTCTACCGGTAGGCCCACCACGAAGTCCAGTGATATGCTATCCCATGGTCTATCCGGGGTCGGAAGTGGATGTAAGAGCCCTTGGGTTCGGCCATGGTCGGCCTTCATGGTAGCACACGTAGGACACTCCTGTCCCCACCTCCTGACATCCACTCTCATGGTTGGCCACCAGAAGTGCCGTCCCATGCTAGCCACCGTTTTTTCAAAGCCCAAATGACCTGCGCATGGAGAGTCATGGCACCAGATGAATGCTTGTTTCCTTAGCCTAGGCGTGGGTATCAACAGGCACCTGCCCTTCAGGGGTATCCCGTCCTTCAGCTGCCATTCTCTGTGACTGAGGAGCCACCTCCGCCATGCGAATGACCTGATCCCTCTCTTTATTCCCCTCAGGAAAGTATCCGCTTGGATAACCCCCAATACCATCCTCGGGGAAATGATGGAACGCTCGGTCGCAGGCAATGGTTCCTTAACTGCAGATTGACGGGACAGGGCGTCCGCCTTCCGGTTTTCCGTCCCCGGCCGATATGTGATGCGGAAGTTGAACCCCGCAAAGAAGATCATCCACCGCAGCTGCCTGGGAGAAAGGTGTCTTGTGGCCGTCATGAACTGTAGATTCCGATGGTCCATGTACACCGATACCACATGTCTTGCCCCCATCAACCAATGCCTCCATTCGGTGAAGGCGTCCTTGATTGCGAGAAGCTCCTTCTCCGCAATATGGTAGTTGCGTTCGGCGTCGTTGAGTTTGCGGGACATGTACGCAACGGGATGAAGCACCCCTGTGTCGTGGTTGCGTTGGGACAAGATAGCCCCCAGCGCCACATCCGAAGCGTCCGCTTCCACCACGTAGGGGAGATCCGGATCGGGGTGAGCCAACACCGGCGCCTTACCAAAGGCGCTTTTCAGGGCCTCAAAGGCTGTGTTCGCTTCAGGGGACCAGACAAACTCCTTGGACTTCCTCAGTAGCTGTGTGATTGGGGCCACCAATCCTGAAAATCCATCTATAAACCGCCTGTAAAAGTTGGCGAAGCCAATGAAACTTTGGACGTCCTTCACGCTTTGGGGCACCGGCCATTCTTTCACCGCCTTGATCTTTCGTTCTGCCATCTCCTGTCCCTCTGGACTCAGCATCACTCCGAGGAATTCCACGGACGTGACGTGGAAGTCACACTTGCTGAGTTTACAAAACAGCTTGTTTTCCCTCAGCTTTTGGAGCACAGCATTGACGTGGTGTACGTGCTCCTCCACACTGGACGAGTAGATGAGGATGTCGTCGATATATACGACCACGTAGATATCCAACTCCTCTCTGAATACCTCATTCAAAAAGTACTGAAAGGCTGCCGGGGCGTTGCACAGACCGAACGGCATGACGAGGTACTCAAAAAGGCCGAACCTGGTCTTAAAGGCGGTCTTCCACTCGTCTCCGTCCCTCATGCGCACCAGATGGTATGCCCCTTTCAAATCCAACTTGGTGTAGATACGAGCTTTCTTGACCTGTTCCAGCAGTACACTGATGAGAGGCAAGGGGTACCGATTCTTTATGGTTATCGCATTCAATGCCCTAAAGTCCACACAGGCTCTCAGCTCCCCATTAGCTTTCGGGATGAAGAAGAGTGGCGAGGCGGCCGGAGACTTGGACGGGCGGATGAATCCTAGCTTGAGGAGTTTATCCAGGTACCCCCGGAGATGCACGTTTTCAGGCTCCGTCAGGGCATACAGCCTGCCGCTGGGAACGCTGGCCCCTGGCACCAGGTCGATCTGGCAGTCAAACTGTCTATGTGGTGGTAGCACTTCCGCCTTCACCTCATCAAATACATCCTCAAAACTGTGATAAGCCTGGGGGAGAGCCACATCTTTTTCTGCCGCTGTAGCCACCGTCTGACTCCCGCTCTCATCTGCGTCAAGGAATTCCGTTCTTATTCCACAATGCAGGATGCAATACGGTGACGTCATTTCGACGCGATGTGTTGGCCAATCCACAGAGGGGTTGTGTTTCTGTAGCCACGGCAATCCCAATATGACGCCATATTGGGGCGCTCGGATGATGTTAAAATCGATTTGTTCCAAATGGTTCCTCCCATATCTCATCGGAAGGACCCCCGTGTGCTGCCCGATGGGCCCCGTCACCAATCGCCTTCCGTCTACAGCATAGACGTCTTCGGGTACAGCTTTGGGAAGAAGCACTAGCCCTAGCCTGCATGCCTCGTTGTGGTCCATAAACATGCCAGTGGCCCCTGAATCCACCATGGCCACAACGGGTATCCACAGGTCATGCACTCCCACGTGCACCGTGAGAAACAGGTGTCGGTGTCCCTTAGTGACCGAGTTGGAGAGTGAAGGGATGGATGAGTGACTCCGAGATGCCCCTTCTTTGGTCTGGGAGTCCTCTAGTTTTCCGCCGGTATGTCCACCACGCCTGTTACCGACCGGTTGGCCCGATAACGTGACGTCTTCGGTTTGGCAGGGCATTCACGTACGTAGTGGCCTTTTTTGCCACAATATAGGCACAATCCTTGTTTACGGCGTGACTCTTTCTCCGTGGCTGTGAGGCTCGCTCGTATTGCGCCGATGTCCATGGGTTCTCCCTTGGATGCGGTGGAAGTTTCAGGACTTCCCACTGTCACATAGGATGGAAGGGATTTTCCTTTTCTCCCATGATCCCCTTTTCTTTCACTCAACCTATGTTCCAGCCGTAATACCAGGTTGATAAGGCCCTCACATGTCTTGGGTTGAGGGTCAATATGAGCCACGGCGTCTTTGAGCTCATCGCACAGCCCGTGATGGAAGAGCGCCGTCTGTTTAGCAACAGGCCACTTGGTTTCCGCAACTAGCCGTCGGAACGCGTTGAGATACTGCACAAGGTCGTTGGATCCCTGTCTCAACTCAAGCATTTCACGGTCCGCCGTGTACGAGTCAGCCCTTCTGTCGAATACCTTCAGGAATTCCTCGCGAAAAGCACCCCAATCACATAAGATGGGGTCGTCCCTGCTCACCAGAGGTACGGCCCATTGTGCCGCGTTTCCAGCCAAATAGGAAATAAGGAAAGCCACACGAGCCTGACTCGTGGGGAACGCCTTTGGTTTGCACGATAAATGTAGCGCCACTTGTGTGAGGAATACCTGCACTGTGTTAGGATCCCCACTGTACCTCTCTGGTGTTGCCAAGGGGAAGGCTACCAGCATTTCCACTACTACCGCAGGGGTCTGGTTCGTGAGGGAGGTGCTGGGCGTGAGCGGGTCCAATTGGATAGCATCCAGTCTGGCTTTTACATCGGCTGTTTCTTGCCTAGAGGCAGCCACTTCAACTTGCACGGTCGCTAAAGCAGCCAGCACATCATCAAGTGTTGCCATGTCTGTTATCGACCGGGAGACAGTTAGTGTTATTACGGTCGGATATTTTGTAACGCCCTGAACGTCTCAGGATCGTTTAACAGACACGATAATGAGGACGCAACCACTTGTGAAGGGTTAGTTATTTTAATGAAGGCAAAAACAATACAACGAATAAACAAAAGTTATAGTCACTGGAATCCTCCAGGCTAAGTACGTTACCAGCCCACAGCACGGATGGTCCTAACCGTCCTCTGCATATACGCCGATCCCGGCGTATGCCAACAGAGGGCAGAAATGAAATGGCCGACAATGCCAATCGGTAGGCTGTGAGGGGCACGACGAGTGTTGGGGAGAATCGAGGAGTCAGGGAAACACCCAGCCGGGGTCTCTACCTGAAGGGAGCAGCCGCTCAACCTCTTCCTCCGACTGCACCGGGACGCGGAGTCACCTCCTGGTGATGCGTCACCGATACCCCAATCAAAAGCAAGAAGACTGAACCGAGAGCAGCCGCTCGATCGATCCTGTGGACTTCCGAGTCTGTAACGCGGCAAACACCTCCTGGTGTGCGTTACAGCTGGCAGTCCCTGTATCTCTGGTCGGGCTGGGAGTTACGACTCCAACCAGCAAAAGCGCCACTGCGCTTTGACTCAGCCGAGTCAAAAAGCGAAGCTCAATGGTTGACCGGTAGAGCTTCCGGGTCCTTCACAGGTGACGATGGGGCAAGACACGGCCCAGGGAGTAACGACTCGACCTACCTCCGTTCTTGCCTTACTGGAGCACCACTCCGGAACACTGCTCTTCACGAAGCAGGTACGTCGGTGTAAACACAATATCCGACAGCCTTGTACCTCCCGGTTCCTCCCTTTATAGGGCGTGTTTTCCTTGAGTTATGTAACAGCTCTCCTGTTTACATAAGGGCGTGTTTTCCCTTGAGTTATGTAACAGCTCTCCTGTTTACATAAGGGCGTGTTTTCCCTTGAGTTATGTAACAGCTCTCCTGTTTACATAAGGGCGTGTTTTCCTTGAGTTATGTAACAGCTCTCCTGTTTACATAACCTCTCAACCGCTAAGCATCCTGGGAGATGTAGTCCGTTTACGCTGGTTACCGTTTTCCTCCCCTCGCATGACAGGAATTCTTGACAGTGTCATTTGAGATGTCATCATTGATGTGATGAGTGATGTCACTGACCATGTCATGAGTGATGTAATATGTGACGTCATCAGCAGTGGATTGCGGTCGCGCAAGTTATAGTTACCTGATCTAACTATAACGTGGAATTTCATTGGTTTTTTACCAGTGAAATGTACAGCTAACTATAACATGTGTGAAACCTATGGTTTTTTCAGTGAATATATATATATATATATATATATATATATATATATATATATATATATATATATTACCTACCGGCGGTCGCCAGTAGGTAGTTATAGTTAGGACCACGTTTCCATAGGAAAACCTCAACATTCTATTTTGAATAACTTTGGCGCCGGTCGACGAATCCTCGCGAATTTTTCAAAATAGGTGGGGCGCTACGCTCCGCTCCTACCCTGAAAGTCTCGGGGGGATTCGTCAAGCGGGGGCTGAGATAAAAGGGGGGTCCCAAAACGCGTTTTTCCCATGCATTTTTCCATAGGACCTTTAGACAGGGCTTCAGCCCGAACGGCTGAACAGAATTACTAGAAATTTGGCAGAGAGGTAGTCCTCAGGTCAAGGAAGTGCCTTTTGTAGGTTTGGTGTAAATCTGTTCAGTAGATTCTGAGAAAATAGCCTTTAAATCAATATATATATCTGAGCCAGCTTACGGTGCGCTTACAGTACGCTTACCGTACGCGTACGGTGGCGTGCGCGAGCGCGATTCTGATTGGCCCTTAGATCTTAGTAAACATTCGAATCGGTCGAAACCAGGAAGCGGCGGCCGCCATTTTCTCTCTCGCACTCTGAGGGGGGAGCTGATAAACAAATGCCAAAAACATATAAAGGGGCTGTTTAGACAGCGCCCATGCACATAACCATGTTAGTTGAGTCTTCAAAGATCCCCCAAGGCAAAAAACGGTAATTTTTAATTTTTCGAACATTTCGCCGATTACGCTTACCGTACGCTTACCGTACGCGTACGGTCAAAAATTATAAATAAAAATATCCACACTCTCTCCACCCCGTGTGCAAATGGTGGCCGTAGGCCGCCATTTGAGCATGGCTTATTTGAGCACAGCATTTCCCCAAAAAATGTCAACAGATTACCTATCACAAGGAAGCGCATAATATGTCCTCCATGTGCGCACGGTGCGCGAAGCGCATCGTGCGTACATGGCCCATCTAGCGTAACGCGTGCCCACCATGCGTGCACGGCACTAACTGCGTAAAGTGGGCGCGCGGTGCGCGAAGCGCACCGCGTGCTCACTGTGCGCGCACGGTGCGCGAAGCGCACCGTGCGCGCACGGAACGAACTGCGTTAAGTGGGCGCGCACGCCACGAATGGCGTAAAGTAACTTAGCATTTAAAAAACCGTACGAATTCACTGAAAAAACCATAGGTTTCACACACGTTATAGTTAGGAATTAGCATTTAAAAAACCTTGCAAATTCACTGAAAAAACCATAGGTTTCACACATGTTATAGTTAGCGGAAATTTTACTGATAAAAAACCAATGAAATTCCCCCGTTATAGTTAGTGCAGGCAACTATAACTCACGCGACCGCAATCTTCTGCTGATGACATATGTGTCTTTATGAAAAAAAAATATTTGTAATATATGTATAGTTAAAAATGTATGGAAGAAGACATGGGCAAACAAGTGTCTAAATACAGTATTAGCATCAGCAGAGGATTGCGGTCGCGTGAGTTATAGTTGCCTGCACTAACTATAACGGGGGAATTTCATTGGTTTTTTATCAGTAAAATTTCCGCTAACTATAACATGTGTGAAACCTATGGTTTTTTCAGTGAATATATATATATATATGTATATATTACCTACTGGTGGTTGCCAGTAGGTAGTTATAGTTGGGACCTATTTTCCATAGGAAATCCACAACATTCTATTCCCAATAAGTCTGGCGCCGGTTGACGAATCTTCGTGAAATTTTCCAAACTTTTGGCCAGTTCCGATCCGCTCCTATCCTGAAAGTTTCGTGGTGATTCGGCAAGCGAGGACCGAGAAAAAAGGGGGGTCCCAAAATGCATTTTCCCCATGCAATTTCCCATAGGACCTGTTGACGCAGCTACAGCCCGAACTGCTGAACGGAATTACACCAAATTTGGCAAAGAGGTAGTCCTCAGTTCAGACTTGTGCTTTTTGCATAAATGGTGTAAATCCGTTCAGTAGTTCCTGAGAAAATGAGAGTTAAAAGGACATATATATCTATGGCCTCGGAGGGTCCGCGCACCCTATGAGCACCCTGAGCGCACCCTCTGCGAACCATGCGCGCACCTTCCCGATCACGCGCTGAATGCTAATTGGCTGTCAAGTGTCTGTCAACATTCGAAACCAGGAACTGTTGGCAGCAATTTTGAGCCTCGGTAGAAGCAAGGCTGAGGAAGCAAGGGAAATAAGTGTGTGAAAGATGTAAAGGGGGCAGGGTAAAAATACTCTGACCCTCTAGTGTTGGTTTGGTGGGTCCCAGAAGGATCCCCCGGGGCCCCCCTTATTTTTTTTTTAAACGGCAAAATGCGCGCAGGGTGCGCAGATCCGGCCGTAAAAAAAAAACTGGGCTTGGAGTCGCGTACCGGTCGCATAGCAATCGCGCACGAAAATACGTGCCCATCGCATACCGTACGCGGACTACAATCGAAAAATGGCGCAGGGATTGAGAAAGGTCCGCATAGGGTGCGCAAATCCAAAAACATTTTTGCAAAAAAATAACAAAGTATTAAAAATATAGTTTAAAAAATATTTCAAGAAAGATAAAAAGAGTTTAAAAAAAATTAAGAATTAAAACAAAAAAAAAACATTAAAAACAAATAATATTTTTTAATTTTTAAAAGAATTAATTGAAAGAATTTTTTTTTAAAAATGCTGAAAAACAATATAAAAAAATATAATTAAAGGAATTGACACACTGAAATATAAAGATTTAGAAATTCTATGAAAATCATTAAACATCATAGCTTTAGAGATAAGTTATATATAGGAATTAGCATTTAAAAAACCTTTGAAATTCACTTAAAAGACCATAGGTTTCAGGTATGTTATAGTTAGGAATTAGCATTTAAAAAACCTTTGAAATTCACTGAAAAAACCATAGGTTACATGCATGTTGTAGTTAGGAATTAGCATTTAATAAACCTTCAAAATTCACTGAAAAAAACACAGGTTTCAGGGGCGTTATAGTTAGGAATTAGCATTTAAAAAACCTTAGAAATTCACTGAAAAAACAATAGGTTTCAGGGGTGTTATAGTTAGCTGGACATTTCCCTCGTACAAAACCCTAGAAATTCCCCCGTTATAGTTAGTTCAACTAACTATAACTTGCGTCCCCGCAATGCACTGCTGATGACGTCACATATTACATCACTCATGACATGATGTGACGTCATCAGCAGTGCATTGCGGGTGCGCGAGTTATAGTTAGCTGAACTAACTATAACGGGGGAATTTCTAGGGTTTCGTACGAGGGAAATGTCCAGCTAACTATAACGCCCCTGAAACCTATGGTTTTTTCAGTGAATTTCTAAGGTTTTTTAAATGCTAATTCCTAACTATAAACGCCCCTGAAACCTATGTTTTTTTCAGTGAATTTCGAAGGTTTGTTAAATGCTAATTCCTAAGTATAACGTGCATGTAACCTATGGTTTTTTCAGTGAATATATATATATATATATATATGCACACATATATATACATATATATATATATATACATATATATACATATATATATATATATATATATATATATATATATATATATATATATATATATATATATATATATATATGTATAGATATATATATATATTTCTCAAACAAAGTGCCCATCGAGCAAGGATGCACTCTCTGCTTCAGAACCATCCGGTTTATTTTCATAGGAAACCAGCAGGAACATACCGGGTACAATTGCTGCCTGACGCGTTTCGAGGTACAACCTCTTACTCATAGACTTTGCGCTGCACAGTTGGCTCCATTAATTTTATTTAATTGCATGCCCTGCCCTCAAGGGGTCACATTGGTACATAAAATTTAAATTGCATGTCGGACTTTGTAGTCCTTAGTAGGAGCATTATTATTTCTTTTAGTAAGTTCTGCATAGTCACAAATCATTAATTTTCATTATTCACCCTCAGTGGGCCCCAGAATGTTGCCGGTTTTTAATTTCCCTCATCCGCAGTGCTTCGTGGCAATAAGATGCAGTTCAAAGCCTAGCCTCTCACCAAAGTCAGGGATGGTACCGCCCTTCACAGCAGGGCTGCCGTGAAATATTTTTCAAACATAAGTGCCCATCAAGCAAGGACGCACTCTCTGCTTCAGAACCATCCGGTTTATTTTCATAGGAAACCAGCAGGAACATACCGTGTACAATTGCAGACTGACGCGTTTCGAGGTACAACCTCTTAATCATAGGCTTTGCGCTGCACAGATGACTCCAATAATTTTATATTCAATTGCATGCCCTGTCCTCAAGGGGTCACGTTGGTACGTAAAATTTAAATTGCATGTCGGACTTTGCAGTCCTTAGTAGGAACATTATTATTTCTTTTAGTAAGTTCTGCATAGTCACAAATCATTCATTTTCATTATTCACTGTCAGTGGGCCCCAGAATGTTGCCGGTTTTTAGGTCTCGCGTTAACAGTGCATGCACTGCATGCACTGTCTCAGCGAGACTAAAGTAATCTGTATGTTGGCTGAAAGTCTGTGGAATTTGTCCTGCCCCTTGCGATTTGCCTAAGTCTGGGATTGCTGTTGTTATCTTTGTTTCTGTTGGCTGTTGAACCGATGCATCACTTCCGTTTTTATCGGAAGCAGCACCGACCAACTACTGTTTTATTGCGCTGTCTGGCTTTGTTAGATTTGTTTAGGGACTACTTGATTTTTAAATTACTTGCTAGGGCGCCTGCTTCACGTACATCATGTGTTTCATCATGTGTTTATGCAATGCTTTTTTTTCTTTTGATGCCTCGCGCCCGCTTTACTGGGACACGTTTTACGAGCATGAGAGGCATGCAAGTGACTCACCGCCATCCCCCACTCCCGCCGGGCTCGAGAACAATAAGATTCACCCATACCGTGTCCAGGCAGGGGGCAGGTGAGCAACGATCCACTCCCTGGCGCACGTCGGGAACAACCCTCAATCTCCGGATTCTCTACTCTGTTCCTCTGCACCAGTCTCTTCGTGCCCCTGCTCCTCGCTGCTGTGGACATCGTCCGTCTGTGTTTGGACTGTCACTGGGGTGCCCCAGCTGGGTCACCGCTTGTTTTTAGAAGTGAACGGCTATTGGCAGATTTATGTGTGTGGTTATGTAGATGCGTGAGTGGGTGAATGCGATAATAAATCATTGGTTGAATAAATAGCACAGGAAGGCACAGTGAAAACCAAAGGTACGGGGTTGGCAAGGCAGGATACGGACAGTTGTAACGAAGCGAATGGGCACAGAATGCCATCGAGAACATACCCTCGCGCACAGCTTTGAATTGTAGACCACGGTGTGCGCGTTCAGCAGCTTGAGTTTTCTAAAGAATACGACCCTTACCAGTCTGTGTACTTTCACAGTTGCAGCTGATGCACTGCGGTTTGAATGGATGCCGCGCAGCTTTGCTCTGGCAAGGCTAAGCCGTCCCCCGCAGCACACAGGAGAGTGAAAGCCTTCTAGGTCGGGGTCTCTCGAACTGCAAACTACATTGTGGGAAGAGAGATATTTTTAAGAGAAGCTGGCTTTTGGTCCCAAGGTTCAGTGCGGCTGCTTCTAAGGTCTTGGCATTGTGAATGAAAAAGTGCTGCGCCTCGACTGGGGAAGTAAGCGTATAGAAATGCAATTACAATGATCTACACTCTGCTTTTTATCAGCGTCTCCCGCCTCCGGTAGCAACATGGTTAGCTCTGTTGGAGCTGCAAATATTTGCCCTACCAATGCAGGAACTAGTCCTCCCACACGTGCGTGTACACAATTGCCCCTTCTATGTCCTTTTCACCACCTTTCTCCTAGATATCTGGTGCACTTCCTGAGAGGCTGGTGACTCTAGTCTACACCCTAACCTCACAGTGGCTAGCATGGCAGCATTGTGTTGATATGACGCTGTGTACGGCGGTTGGGTAAATACCGCCGATTCATGTTCGAAATTTGACATAACACTTAAATTAATAGATTTTCCTAAAGCGCGCAAGGGAACAGTGTATATCTTTAGTGGGAAGACATCTCGTAGAAAATGGAAGGATGTCTCTGAGCAGCAGCACCGTGCACAGCCCTTTCAGTCTGGAGCTCTTTCAAGTTTCTGTAAGGTGTACTTGACATAAGCTTCTAACACGGACCTTACCATTCTGCGCGCCATATATTCGTTCCTGTTTGCAACCCTATCTGAGTAACATTGATCAACGTAAAATAAATAAGCTAAGTGTATTGATGAGTTATTGCACCCTCTTTTGCGGTCTTTGTGTAACTTCTAAGAACCAGGTCTGTGTGTAACCTGCAAGTTTGATCCTAGATTCCCAGTACCTACATACACTTGGCCCTTGTGTCTTAATCCCATAACGTGAGTCCTGTTAATTATGTAAAAGCAACACTCGTTATTTACAGCAGCGTGGACCTCTTAGACTGCAGCAGGAAAAGCAGCATAAAATCATCACAATTAAGTGATCTATAAAAAGTACACACTTAAAAAAGAGCAGCTTAGCGTGATTTTTAACACTGTAAATATACTAGAAGAGCGGGTGGGTAAAAGAACCTGCTACAGGTAAATAACTGTGTCTGATGTCTGGATGCAGCAATCTGCCTTGTTTATCTGTCCCTGGTTGATAAAATGAGTGGGCAACAGAAACCCACGTTACTTGTAGTTCTGTTATGATACTGCAAGACATGGGAGAAACTTAAACATTAAAGCACATTCTGAGTGAAGTGATGGTATATGATTTAAAACACACCATGACTTCTTCAGAGTGGCAGATGCTGGCATGCGGGTCTCAGTACAGAACAAGCATTTGCAATGCAATAGGTCTCGCATTTGCGAGAGGTTGAGCTATTGGCATTGTAAATGGCAATGCCTTTTATTTATGTGTTTTGAAAGCCTGCAAGCGGTGCGTAAACACACACTACTTATAGTTGTTGCTTACAACAAGCAAGGCTGGCAGTAAAAGAGGCACAGTTACTGCCAGCCTTGCTTCTCGTAAGCAACGACTAAGTACAAAGTGCGTGTTTACGCACCTCTTGCAGGTTTTCTAACCACATAAATAAAAAGGCATTCTCATTTACACTGCCAATAGCTCAAACTCTCGTAAATGCGAGACCTATTGCATTGCAAATGCTTGTTAATTTTCCTCATCCGCAGCGCTTCTTGGCAATAAGATGCAGTTCAAAGCCACAGCCTCTCACCAAAGTAGGGCATGGTACCGCCCTTCACGGCAGGGCTGCCGAGGAATATTTTACAAACAAAAGTGCCCATCGAGCAAAGACGCACTCTCTGCTTCAGAACCATCCGGTTTATTTTCATAGGAAACCAGCAGGAACATTCTGGGTACAATTGCAGCCTGACGTGTTTCGAGGTACAACCTCTTAATCATAGGCTTTAGGCTGCACAGGTGTTTTAAAAATTTTCCTACGGCAGCCCTGCCGTGAAGGGCGGCACCATCCCCCAAAAAGTATTATTTATTGCCACCCAGCTAGTCCGCCATGACGCGTTTCAGCCGGTTCACGTCCTTGATCACATGGTATATGTTAGAAATGGGATTTCTGGTTGGCTAGGGCTTGCGCCAAAGCCAGGCAGAAACCACCACTCTAGTCAGGGCTGGGGAGTTACACGCCAAAGATAACCCCTGCTCACCCCCTTGGTAGCTTGGCACGAGCAGTCAGGCTTATCCCGGAGGCAATGTGTAAAGCGTTTGCGCGCGCACCCAGCCACAACACCCAAGGCCCACCACAAAGGAAACTCCACACAAGGTATTATATAAAAATAGCCTTTGTATTATACCAAAACACATTAGATAATATTCACACAATTTACACTGTGCCAACTGGCACTGGGCAGAATTTTACAAGGGATTATATGTACAGGTGACAGGGCCACATGGACCACTGTCAGGAATTAGCACTTTTAGAACTTAGCACTTAGAGCATAGGATATAAAATTACTGTAGCACAAAATAACACATGTAGTACACAACCAGTAACTACTGGTAACAGGTAAGTACCACCTACGCAACCCTAACCACCTTAGGAAAATATTGCGCAGGGAACCAGGACCTCACTAGCACCACCTGTACTAGGGAGAATAACCACCTAAGTATCACAATACCTGTAGGGGTAGAAGCACATTACACATGATGCATCACAACACATTCAGAGGTGTGGGTTAGGAACAACAGCGCAAAACTCACATTAGCCACCACCTGTGGCAGTCCCTAGGCCAACTGGCCTTGTCGGGGCTAGGACACCCTGTGTCCCAATGTCAGGGGCCTAAGCGGAGCAGCTGCCCACGAAGTGCTGGGCAGCTGTAGAACAATGATAGGGCCAACGCTGGAGCCTTGCAGACTCTGGCCAACTGACTGTCCCCTGAGCCCCTCTGGGCTCTAAACAACAGGAAATGCTCCCTCGAGCCTCCGTGGCTCTGACAAATATTGCGGTCCCGTTGGAATCCCTCTGGACTCTACACAAAGAATGCCCGCCTCGTTGGAGTCCCGCTCGGGGGACTCTAAACAAATAATTTGCCCCGTCGTGGGAGCCTCGTGGGCTCGAACAATGTGCCTTTTTGGAGCCTTCAGGCTCTAAAACCAAGATTGCCCTCCTCGGTGGAGTCTCTAGTCAGCGCTCTGCACAACACTGCGGCCCGCGTTGGAGCCTCACAGGCTCGAGAAGCACTGCCCCCCTTTGGTGGAGCATCAGGCGCTCTTACAACAACAATGCTGCCCCCACTCACCGGGACTCTGGCGTTGTCTCCTGTTCTCCCGGGCTGCTCCCGGGTGCGCTGCTCTCCGCACGGTCCTTCCCCTGGGACTGGGGCCTCAACCGGCAGCACACGGAGGCGGGGCAGGCTTCCAGGTCTTCGGATGCGGCGGGCCTTAGAGCTTCGGGCCGACGGCCAGTGCGGGGGAGTCTCCCGGGGCTCAAACCAGCCACGAGTCTTCGGTGGGAGGCGGGGTAGGCTCCCGCCCTCCTACTTCCGGTTGTCTTGGAGGCCCGCCCCTGGCCTGCCTGACTTCCTGTGAGCCCGGCCGCGGCGGTGATTCTACGGCAGTAAGAGGGGTAGGCTCCCTCGTGAGAAGAAATATATGGCGGGGTGGGCACCCGCCGTGAGATTAAGACAAATAAGCGGGGTGGGCACCCGCCAACGAAATAATTAAATAAGCGGGGTAGGCACCCGCCAACGAGCGCCACAATGCGGGGTGGGCAGCCGCTTTAAATCCGGCAAAAGCGGGGGAATCCCTACGTCGGGGTTCGCTTTGCAGATTGTCGTAGCGCCGCACTGCTGGTCACACTGCAGGCACTTCTCAGCAGTAGAGGTGCAGCGTTTCCCAGGCGCTGGCAGGCAAGGTCCAGCAACAAGGTCCTGGCAAAGTTCAGGAAGGTAGGCAGGGGGGCAAGGCTGGGCCCAGAGCCAGCTCACTGGGCCTCCAGGCAGGGAGGTAGTCCAAGTGGCGGTCCTCTGGCCCAGCAACAGCAGCAGCCCCCTCAGGCAGGATCCTGGAAGAGCACACATTCATGGGGTCACAGCCCCTTTTTATACATAGCTTTCCTTTGTCTTTGGTTCAGGGTGAGGGGGAAAACCGCAGTCGCAGCTGGTTGGGGAGCACCCTTGATGTGCTCAGCCCCTCACTCTATTCACTGGCAGGGCTAGGGTCATCAGTCACACCACAGGGGGCGGAGCCAGCATTGTGTGGGGAAATCCCAGCCCTATTCACAGGACCCAGGTGCACCACCCCCTCATCACCCATGCTGATCTCAACACTCACCACCGGGGCAGACCCATCCAGACTCCTGGAGCCAGGCTCACCAGCCAGCCCCAGCCAATCACGTGTCAGCACCTTTACAGCACACGCACAGCCATGTCTAGAAGTGGCACTTCCACACTAGACACATACACGCTGCATACATCATTGCGCAGCATTCGATCACACGAATCCGCACATACCAGACTCGACCCTGCACACCCCACGCATCAGGAACTACCAGGGGCACATACATTCCCCATGCATTCCTATGGGAGGGCAGGCCTATTTCACCACATGCACTCAGAGTGCACACGCACTTTACTCTGGGACACAGGGAAAGTGCGCAGAAACCAAAAATCACTACCACCAGGTCACCAGTAAAAGCAAAAAGTTTAGGGGTGAATCTGCCAGAAGGGCCAAGTCCAACACAACCCCCTTCCAGCCAAAAACGCAGAGCAGACCAATTACCACTGTGATGGACTTCCCTGCTTTGGGCGATAGAACACGGACGCGGGCCCGCAACTGCAGGGACACCCTCCTGTTCTACGCCACGGTGAACCCATGGGATTCCTTCTAAAACCACTGTCCGGACCAACTGGGCTACCCCACTGGTACTCCCAAGCTGTCCACGGCCAAGACCAGGCCCTAGGCCACCCAGGTGCTACCGGTCCTTGCCTAATCACAGAGTGGGGGGTAGTAACCCCTGGCACATAGAGGCCATTCTCTACTCTTCCTGTCTGCAAGACAGGACTAGACTGCCACTGGTTCTCCAGCCTAGGGTCTACAACCTCAGGCGGACCAGGAGTCTCAGGGAAGGCTCTCCTCCCCCTACCTCTTCTCCTAGGGTTCCTCCTCCTCTGGGAAGGGGTACACCTAGAACGCCATTCCAACCCAGGGTTTAACCCCTCAGGTTGCACCGGGGTTAGAGGTGGGCTCTCCCACCCTCTGCACCCCCTTCCTGAACCCTGCTCCCTACCAACTGGGGCGGTACCTCTGGAAGAAGAACCGGTCAGGACCCTGGTTACTGTCGTCCTACCCTTCAGGTCAGGCTGATCCTGAACCTGGCCTTCCAACATCTGGTCTAGAACCTTTGGTGGAATAATCGCCTGGCACTCCAGGATTTCTGGGGATTTACACTCCATCCCCCTGAGGCTAACAAACGACACATATGTCGTGTGACTGTCTGGCTGGCGCGGATCTCCCGTCCCCTGTCCACCTGACAGTGCGCAGAGATCCCCCAGAACAGAAGTGGTGTCACCATGGTCACTACACGGGATCCTAGCCCAACTGGGTAGTCCCTGACCCACTGGCTCTTCCCCTGGGGAACTCATCCCCCAATCACTCCTCATGCTGGACTCCTGTACCCTCCCTACCGGAACGGCACTGCCAGACTCTAGAACCACAGGAGCCCTGTTTACAGGTGCTCCAGGTCCTCTACTCACTAAGAGATTTTCCTCAAGTGGAGTAACAGGACAGCCTAGATCCCCAACTTGGTGTTCCCTCAAGAAACCATCCAAGTCCTGAGGCAGGGCTTTGTGCGTCTGGGGACCCTCGGTCACCCACTTAGTCCCGCTCCACTGAGCCAGGCAGTAAGCCCCTACACCCTCCTCGCTATCCTGGGACCTAGCTGGGCTACACTGAGCCTCTTCCACCACGCTGGGCTGGAAGATACCTGAACCACTACTTTTGGAGTCACTCCCTAATGACTCTAGAGAACCTCTAGCACTTTCCCAGTGCTCTGCTTTCTCTGCAAGGTCCCAAGGGTCACGGTCCTCCAACCCCAACAGGTGTTGGCGCAACTCCGGCCCACAACGACTGAGCATCTGCTCTCTGATAACTAGCCTAAACATGCTGTAATAACTACATTCCGTATTCTGATTCACCCAATCGGACAGTGCATCATTACATTCATCCACAAACTCCTCCCAAGATTGGTGAGACAGTTTCCTACTGCCCCTGAATTTCAACCTATACTCCTCCTCTTGGGAAACAGGTACCATACTCGGGGAACTGGGACTGTGATTTCCTACACTGAAATCTATATAGCTGCCACCACTGAACTCAACCATCCCTGGGGAGCCCAGAAAATTAAAACTGCGCGCAGGGGATAGTCTACCCTCCAGAGCTACTTTGCCTCTGGTGGAGGCCCTCTCAGCCTCCTCTATCCTCTCCTGCGCCAAGACCCTCTCAGTCTCTAGCCGTTGCTTTTTGACCTCCAGCTGCGCCCTAGCCTGGGCATGCTCCAACCTGAGCTTTTTTAACGCCAGCTGGTGCTCCCTTTCTTTCATCCTATCTTCCCACTCCTCTGAGGACAGGGAAAGGGATGAGGCGCTGCCTCCTACGCTGGACCCAGCAAGGGAATCCCTACCTATGGGGTCTTCACTCTCTACTGGCGTCCAGGTACTGTTATCTTCTTCCTCCTCTTCTGAATCTTCAGGGCTCCCCACAGACCCACCACCCTCCAGGTGTGAGGCCCGGGCCCTTTCCCTACTGCGCTCAAGATCCCTTTGATTCGTAACCCACCAGGTCAGGTGGTTCCTAAGTTCGTACAGAGTGTCTGACTCTCTCACCCCTATGTCTCTCTCTCTACAGAACCTTTCCAACTCCTGCATACTGTACCAAGCTAGATCACTGAGATCAAAAGCAGGCTCCATTCTGGCGGACGTTCTGGTGAAAAGATTACACAGGGAACCTAGGGGTCTGAGCTTAACAGGAGTACACAATTCACAAAAAGGATTCAGCAAGCTCTCTATCCCAGAGAACTCACACTCACTTGCCTAGTGCCACACACCATTCATCCACACACAACCCTCCCCTCGGACTGGTAAGGCAGTTTCTACCACCCCTGATTCTTCAACCTGACCACAAGTGACACAGGTACCAACTCTGGGCGCAGGGCAGGGAACAAATGTACTGGACACTATTATGCTGCCACCACTGGATCCCACCCTTACTGGTGAATCCAGAAACACATTTCCACAGAAATGACACTTAAAAACAAACTTAGCACAATAATCCCTATACCATGTGACTATCTAAATGCAGAGTTTTGTGGTGCAGCCAGCTGTCGCTGTGGCACTGCGCAAACGCAAGTCCTAATCCCACCGCTGATCACCAATGTTAGAAATGGGATTTCTGGTTGGCTAGGGCTTGCTCCAAAGCCAGGCAGAAACCACCACTCTAGTCAGGGCTGGGGAGTTACACGCCAAAGATAACCCCTGCTCACCCCCTTGGTAGCTTGGCACGAGCAGTCAGGCTTATCCCGGAGGCAATGTGTAAAGCATTTGCGCGCGCACCCAGCAACAACACCCAAGGCCCACCACAAAGGAAACTCCACACAAGGTATTATATAAAAATAGCCTTTGTATTATACCAAAACACATTAGATAATATTCACACAATTTACACTGTGGCAACTGGCACTGGGCAGAATTTTACAAGGGATTATATGTACAGGGGACAGGGCCACATGGACCAATGTCAGGAATTAGCACTTTTAGAACTTAGCACTTAGAGCATAGGATATAAAATTACTGTAGCACAAAATAACACATGTAGTACACAACCAGTAACTACTGGTAACAGGTAAGTACCACCTACGCAACCCTAACCACCTTAAGAAAATATTGCGCAGGGAACCAGGACCTCACTAGCACCACCTGTACTAGGGAGAATAACCACCTAAGTATCACAATACCTGTAGGGGTAGAAGCACATTACACATGATGCATCACAACACATTCAGAGGTGTAGGTTAGGAACAATAGCGCAAAACTCACATTAGCCACCACCTGTGGCAGTCCCTAGGCCAACTGACCTTGTCGGGGCTAGGACGCCCTGTGTCCCAATGTCAGGGGCCTAAACGGAGCAGCTGCCCACGAAGTGCAGGGCAGCTGTAGAACAATGATGGGGCCAACGCTGGAGCCTTGCAGACTCTGGCCAACTGACTGCCCCCTGAGCCCCTCTGGGCTCTAAACAACAGGAAATGCCCCCTCGAGCCTCTGTGGCTCTGACAAATATTGCGGTCCCGTTGGAGTCCCTCTGGACTCTGCACAAAGAATGCCCGCCTCGTTGGAGTCCCGCTCGGGGGACTCTAAACAAATAATTTGCACCGTCGTGGGAGCCTCGTGGGTTCGAACAATGTGCCTTTTTGGAGCCTTCAGGCTCTAAAACCAAGATTGCCCTCCTCGTTGGAGTCTCTACTCAGGGCTCTGCACAACACTGCGGCCCGCGTTGGAGCCTCACAGGCTCGAGAAGCACTGCCCCCCTTCGGTGGAGCATCAGGCGCTCTTACAACAACAATGCTGACCCCACTCACCGGGACTCTGGCGTTGTCTCCTGTTCTCCCGGGCTGCTCCCGGACGCGCTGCTCTTCGCACGGTCCTTCCCCTGGGACCGGGGCCTCAACCGGCAGCACACGGAGGCGGGGCAGGCTTCCAGGTCTTCGGATGCGGCGGGCCTTAGAGCTTCGGGCTGACGGCCGGTGCGGGGGAGTCTCCCGGGGCTCAAACCAGCTGCGAGTCTTCGGTGGGAGGCGGGGTAGGCTCCCGCCCTCCTACTTCCGGTTGTCTCGGAGGCCCGCCCCCGGCCTGCCTGACTTCCTGTGAGCCCGGCCGCGGCGGTGATTCTACGGCAGTAAGAGGGGTAGGCTCCCTCGTGAGAAGAAATATACGGCGGGGGCACCCGCCGTGAGATTAAGACAAATAAGCAGGGTGGGCACCCGCCAACGAAATAATTAAATAAGCGGGGTAGGCACCCGCCAACGAGCGCCACAATGCGGGGTGGGCACCCGCTTTAAATCCGGCAAAAGCGGGGGAATCCCTACGTCGGGGTTCCCTTTGCAGATTGTCGTAGCGCCGCGCTGCTGGTCACACTGCAGGCGCTTCTCAGCAGTAGAGGTGCAGCATTTCCCAGGCGCTGGCAGGCAAGGTCCAGCAACAAGGTCCTGGCAAAGTTCAGGAAGGTAGGCAGGGGGGCAAGGCTGGGCCCAGAGCCAGCTCACTGGGCCTCCAGGCAGGGAGGTAGTCCAAGTGGCGGTCCTCTGGCCCAGCAACAGCAGCAGCCCCCTCAGGCAGGATCCTGGAAGAGCACACATTCATGGTGTCACAGCCCCTTTTTATACATAGCTTTCCTTTGTCTTTGGTTCAGGGTGAGGGGGAAAACCAGTCGCAGCTGGTTGGGGAGCACCCTTGATGTGCTCAGCCCCTCACTCTATTCACTGGCAGGTCTAGGGTCATCAGTCGCACCACAGGGGGCGGAGCCAGCATTGTGTGGGGAAATCCCAGCCCTATTCACAGGACCCAGGTGCACCACTCCCTCATCACCCATGCTGATCTCAACACTCACCACCGGGGCAGACCCTTCCAGACTCCTGGAGCCAGGCTCACCAGCCAGCCCAGCCAATCACGTGTCAGCACCTTTACAGCACACGCACAGCCATGTCTAGCAGTGGCACTTCCACACTAGACACATACACGCTGCATACATCATTGCGCAGCATTCGATCACACGAGTCCGCACATACCAGACTCGACCCTGCACACGCCACGCATCAGGAACTACCAGGGGCACATACATTCCCCATGCATTCCTATGGGAGGGCAGGCCTATTTCACCACATGCACTCAGAGTGCGCACGCACTTTACTCTGGGACACAGGGAAAGTGCACAGAAACCAAAAATCACTACCACCAGGTCACCAGTAAAAGCAAAAAGTTTAGGGGTGAACCTGCCAGATGGGCCAAGTCCAACAGTATATATTCACTGAAAAACCATAGGTTTCAGAGACGTTATAGTTAGAAATTAGCATTTTTTTAAAACTTAGAAATTCACTGAAAAAACCAAAGGTTTCAGGGACATTATAGTTAGTTGGCCATTTCACTCGTAGAAAACCAGAGAAATTCAGCTATTATGGTTAGTTGAGCTAACTATAACTTGCTACCCCGCAATGCAATGCTGATGATGTTACATATTACATCATTCATGACATGGTCAGTGACATCACTGATGACATCTCAAATTGTGGGACCCCCTGATGAGCAGGCCTAGGGGGTCAGGGTGTTTCTACCCTGCCCCCTTTTCTTATTTTTTACCTTTTTTTACCTTTTTCTTGTGACTCGTTTACCGAGTCACAAGATGGCTGCCAACACATTCTGGCTTAGAGTGTTGGCAGCCAATCAGAGTGAAGTTTGTGCCCGGTGCTCAGATATCGATATTTTTATTTTTGGAATTTCTCAGCAACTGCTGAATGGATTTATACCATTTTAAAAAAGCATGCTTTCTAGACCAAGACCTAAGTTTTTGCCAAATGTGGTGTAATTCCGTTCAGCAGTTCAGGTTGTAGCCTGTTCCAAAATTTCCTATAGAAATTAACATGGGGGAAACGTGTTTCAGGACCCCCCTTTTTTCTCGGCCCCCACTTGATGAATCACCCCGAAACTTCCAAGACAGGAGCTGACTTGAGCGAACCATTAGTTTTGAAGATTTAGTGAAGATTTAGTGAAGATTCGTCAAACGGCACCAAAGATATAGGCAAAAGAAAAAACGCTTTTCCTATGGAAACCAGGTCCTAACTATAACTACCTACTGGCGACCTCCAATAGATTATATATATATATATATATATATTACAGCTTTTTTTAACAAGACAACTTGAATAGGAGAACCCACTCAGGGAACATTTTTGCTCGACAAAGGGACTATATATCGCAACATGGATACGCACTAAGCGGGACCCACTCAGGGTAATTACTTAATTGAAAGCATGCATGAAATAGAAATAAAAAGAGCACTTTCCACAATGTTGTGAGCAAGCCTATGATTAAGATGAATGAATCATCGAAACGCGTCAGGCGAGAAAAGAGAATAACAAGATGCCTGGAGAGTCCTAAGTTCAGGCCGGATAGTCGGTGAGCTGCTGAGTGCCTTGCTAAAGCTCTTGGGCATTTGTTTATTAAAATTACTGCACGACAGCCCTGTCGTGGGCGAGAGCACCATCTCAGGGACGACATGAGAGGCTGTGACATGGAACCTTCCTTGTTGGAAACAGCGCAGCAAGCCACATTACTTGACTTTCCATGCCATCTCGTTATTACAGCTTTTTTTAACAAGACAACTTGAATAGGAGTACCCACTCAGGGAACATTTTTGCTCGACAAAGGGACTATATATCCCAGCATGCAACATGGATACGCACTAAGCGGGACCCACTCAGGGTAATTACTTAATTGAAAGCATGCGTGAAATAGAAATAAAAAGAGCACTTTCCACAATGTTGTGAGCAAGCCTATGATTAAGATGAATGAATCATCGAAATGCGTCAGGCGAGAAAAGAGAATAACAAGATGCCTGGAGAGTCCTAAGTTCAGGCCGGATGGTCGGTGAGCTGCTGAGTGCCTTGATAAAGCTCTTGGGCATTTGTTTATTAAAAATATATATATATATATATACACACATTACCTACTGGCGGTCGCGTGAGTTATAGTTGCCTACAGTAACTATAACGGGGGAATTTCATTGGTTTTTTATCAGTAAAATGTCCAGCTAACTATAACATGTGTGAAACCTATGGTTTTTTCAGTGAATATATATATATATATATACACACAGATATATATATATATATACACATATACATAAATATATATTTATATAGATATATAATATTTGTTTTTATCAATAGATTCCTAGGGTTTTTAGACGTAAGCTAAAATATGAATACCTTTCCTAACTATAAAGTCATCTTAATCTTTGATTTTTCATTGAATTTCTGAGTTTATTCCCCTTGAAAATAAACATCTCAGAACAATATTAGTTCTAGATGACTTTATAACATTCAGCATGATGACAACGTGCTACTCATAAAACATCCCCAAGAGCTATAAAGCAAATAACAAAAATAAACCAATGTACGAGTGAAAACACACAACCATTAAGCAATTATGTAACAATAGTCAAATAAGAATTATGACAATAAAACTGGCAGCATACAAGATTTGTGTGCTATGAAACATAGGGTATAAGATGGATAACTTCCAGCATGAAACACACAAGTTCTGTACACCTAGAGTCGCTATTTCATCCAGACAGGCGCTCCCTTCCCTAGAGCTGAAAGGACATTTACAAGGTCCTGAAGAGAATCCAGTTGACCTTTTGACTGTCTAAAAGGCATTTTCTCAGTGGCTCTGACCAACCTGGATATGGTCCATATATCACCAGTATTGATCGTACACCACATTATTTTTTACCATAGAGACCCTGAAAGGACCCCAATACACCAGGAGGTTTTTCTGGTGAAACCTGGATTTCCTCATATATGCCAAATCCCCTTCTATTCAATTTTCAGTTTTGAATTTGTGGCTTCTGTCATACCGAGCGTTGTATTCATGCTGGTACATTTTAATCCTGCTAATCATAGCTACATCCAACCACAAAAGACTCAACTTTGTGCAAGGCACAGGCTCCTTCAAGCTCACAAATAAATATACCCCTGCCATGGTAGTAGAGTCATTCTGTGGGCCCATAGCATTTCACACAACACATGCTTGAGGGATCTCCTCAGATCTACCACCCTTCAAGCACAACTTCTAATCACTCTTTTAGTCATCATTCCCTCAGTTAAACCATTAGCCTGTAGAACATACAGTGGTGTCCTTTGCTGTGATATGCCCAGTCTCCTCATGAAATCCTGCATTTCAGTCGGCACATACTGCACCTGATTGTCAGTTATGATGACCTGAGGAATGCCTTCACCTGGGAATTCCTCTTTCAGTAACTTCACATATATTTTGATGGAGTCAATCTCAAGCACCATTCAGTGACTCAATTAGTGGTATAGTCAAAAATAGAAACACTGTACCTTTCTGAAGGATAAAAGAGTGTAAATGGACCAACAATATCCATGCCTGTCTGAAACACAAGTCCTTTAAGACCTGTACAGGTGATAGTAGTGCATGTCTTAGGATCTTATACTTGTCAACGCTAGCCTTCTAGGCCACCAAGCCAAAGTCCAACTAAAATGCCTCTCATGTATTAGATTAACCACTTTTTCCCTGATTCCCTCAGGCAATTCCAATCTACAGTCCCCGGGCAAACTGTCACTAACAATGCTTAGTTCATTTCAGACTGCCAAAAACTGATTTTCTACCATGGAAAACATACTGTAACTTGGCCACCCCTTGTACAATCATTTTCTTTACCTTTTGTTAACACCTTGCCCATGGCCTCCTCTCATTCCACTGTACACAATGCCAGTTCACACACCCAATTGATCTGTAAGAGTTGTAAGCAAGGATACAATTCTCTCCTATCCATTTCAACCTGGGAAAGCACAGATCTCAACCCACTCAAAGTCACATCTATAGTCAAAATTGTTTTCTGCTTCACATACAAAATGTTTCTTCACATTCATTGGACCAATCTGATCTTACCCCCTTCTTCATTAAGACCCAGAGAGGAGGTATTTTACTGGCAAAGTTACGGTAATCAAATCATGTTTAATATTAGACCCTCCTCAGAAATAGTGTGGCGCCAAGTACAAAACCAGGTCTCCTCTGTACAGGCATTTTTTTCTTTTTGCAGTCAATTCAGCGTTCTCCAACACCACTATCAGTGCCTTGTCATATTATTTCCTGCTCTAACCATAAACAAGATATCATATTCCGGTAGATGCTTCATGACCCTCTAGAAACATCCATGCACAAAGCGTCAAACGTCTTAATTCCTCCAGCAACACCTGGTGTCATAATGATAGATTAATAACGCTTCACCCTGGAGGCTTAATTCCTTTGTAATATCGGGCAATGGTAGCTGGTTCACATATGCACTTTTTCTTAAGTCCTACAAATCCACTCACATGCAAATATTTATTCTGTCCTTTATCCTTTTGGTGACAAAACAACTGGGCCGAGTAACTCAGACACTTCTAGGGCTTCCATTATTGTCAAGATCACTAACTTCTCAAACTCTAATCTATTCTCATATTTGGCACTTTCCTGACTTCATGCATCACAGTTTTGATCCCCCTTCTTCAATATGATTTTATGCCCGAAATTCTTCAACAGTCCAAAACATTCCTCAAAGACTCTGGGAATACCTCTTTACAGTGTTAACATTGTCACCTAATCTTTTAATCTTTATAACTTGTTCAAGGACATTTTGGGTGATTCCCAAATCCCTCTGATGCCCTCAGCCTACTAAATTGTCTTCCATCTTGGCCTCAAACACTTTCCCAGTAGTTAGTCTCCCTTTGAGTACAACTTTCATGGGAATAATCTAAACAGATCGATCCTTGTTAGATTGGGTTGCATCATGTGACACAGCCATGGAAGGGAATGGTATTTTGAACGTTGAAGTTTTGAAATGCCGTAGAGCGCCAGTAAACATTCAAAGCACACACTGTCTAAACCCGACATACTTATAAGTTGGTTGCTATGGTCAAATCAAATACATTTGACATAACAAATTATTCCTGATGGTGATAGTCCCTTAATCAAAGTCTGTTACCAGCCCACAGATGAGACCCGCCCGCTTTAAATATCCAGGGGGTTGGTGAGGCTGTTTGAGCTTGCCCCCTACACAAGTCATTCACTCATCTCCATGTTTGCTCTGGTGTCCCTTTAGGAGTTAGTGCACTAGATGGCATGGTTGGTAATGTAAATCACTTCTTTATCCGAGATGCAGACAGCAACACCAAAGATACCAAACCAAATGGCAGTACATCCTCAATCACCTGGCCAGCATTATACCCATCTGACTAATGCCTGCATTCTAGATGACTTTGTGGCATTCCAGATAATGACAAAGCACCATCATTGACAAACCTGTTGAGACTTCCTTTGCTGGACAGATAAATCTATCTTTATTATAATGCCCCACTCCTAATATCCATAAAATATGTTTCTCCTTTCAAACGGTTGCTGTAAGTGTCCCCAAATTAGGACTTCTAAAGTGCATAACCTTTGAGCTACATGTAACAGTCTCATACGTAGGTATAGTGGCCTCATTAGAAGTTGTGAACAATAGAAAAAACACATTGCAATCAAAGAGGAGCTTGAGTGCTCTAAAAAATCAAACAGAGTGCCACTACAAAAAAAAAATAACTTCCCATGATTAATGTCTATCTGACAGTGATACTGAAAGACCAACAATGACAGAGCAACTCCCCATATCACCTTGTAGAGCAGAAGAGGGAATCTGAGAAAATGTGAGAAATAACCTCACAATTAGCAGCAGAACAGAGCTTCAGAAATGCAGATACAGCAGGATAGCACATCACAGGAATAATGCAGTACTTGGAGGTTTCCCTATTAGCATCTAAGCATGGATAGGACTGTATCTCTGAAAGGAATACATTTTAAGGTACAATCACCACCACACCCCATATATTCAATCCAATGTGGCACTTTATGTATTTATGTTAATCTTGGAGCTCTCTGATTGGTGGTCAACTTTAATCTGGCAATGCTTTTGCGCATCACCCACCCTTTCACAGGTCACATTGAACTGCTAGCAGGAGCCATAACTCATGACCTGGGCATCTGCTTATCTCTAATCATAGTTATGAAGCACCAGAATTATGTCCCTTTCAACCCTATTGGGGGTCCCCTGGGCAGTGGACACATTTTAGTTAAAATGGATGAATGTCCTGATGCTGCCACTAGATACAATACACAAAGTATGTGTTTTCTTTGTCAAACATATAGGAAAATTCACAATTTTGTGAGTATGTTATAAATTCCACAATATGCTATAGAAAACAACATGCAGCTGAAATGTTTTTCTTTCTGCCCATTTACAAGGCTCAAAGTGAAATTTCACACCTAAAGAAACCTTTCACAGGCAAGACAAGTAGACAATAAATTCATATATATTACCTCTCCAATAAAAAGAGGGTAGGGACCCGGATGCTCTTCTTGAAGTTCAAAGGTGTCAATAATCCAGGCTCTTTTTTGACGGTGAATTGCCTTCCTATTCATAAAAAAATTCTGGAGAAGAAAAATAAATCTGTCAATCCATTGGTGTTGGAAGCGCACTCTTGCAAACTTTATACTTCAAACAACATGAACAAGAATTTTCATTCTATTTAGTAGTTTGTGCTCTAAAAATCAAAAATAAGGACACATTTTTATAAATTCTCAAATATCTTCCACATCAATGTCGGGGAAAGGAGTCTGGCATGCTACGTCAAACATGTATTTTCTACACCTAATGAACAACCAGATCACTACCTATCTGTATTTACGACAGCAGTGTGACACGCCTGAATGCCATCTTGGAGGAATCAAAGCCATAAAGCTGAAAGCATTTCCTTCATAAATGAAATATATTAGGGGGATCATTTTGTTATAGAAATTATGGTTAGTGCTCTAAAAAGCCAAACCGAGGACACGTTTTATATAAATTATGAACTATTTTCCTCATCATTGTCAGAACAAAAATCTGATATCCAGAGCGAAAAATGTCCTTACAACACCATTAGCAGTCTGGAAGCTAACTCCCTAGTCGCCAACAGCAGCTTCACTACAGAGCTCTGGAGTGGCATAATTATGGCACCATCCTTCTACTTTTGGCTAGGCCATATATATATTTACATTTGGCCTTATGTACTCATGTGATGCAATGAGATATGGGGCCATTTGTAGGTAGGCTGTGTCAAACATGTATTTTCTACACCTAATGAACAACCAGATCACTACCTATCTGTATTTACGACAGCAGTGTGACACGCCTGAATGCCATCTTGGAGGAATCAAAGCCATAAAGCTGAAAGCATTTCCTTCATAAATGAAATATATTAGGGGGATCATTTTGTTATAGAAATCATGGTTAGTGCTCTAAAAAGCCAAACCGAGGACACGTTTTATATAAATTATGAACTATTTTCCTCATCATTGTCAGAACAAAAATCTGATATCCAGAGCGAAAAATGTCCTTACAACACCATTAGCAGTCTGGAAGCTAACTCCCTAGTCGCCAACAGCAGCTTCACTACAGAGCTCTGGAGTGGCATAATTATGGCACCATCCTTCTACTTTTGGCTAGGCCATATATATATTTACATTTGGCCTTATGTACTCATGTGATGCAATGAGATATGGGGCCATTTGTAGGTAGGCTGTGTCAAACATGTATTTTCTACACCTAATGAACAACCAGATCACTACCTATCTGTATTTACGACAGCAGTGTGACACGCCTGAATGCCATCTTGGAGGAATCAAAGCCATAAAGCTGAAAGCATTTCCTTCATAAATGAAATATATTAGGGGGATCATTTTGTTATAGAAATCATGGTTAGTGCTCTAAAAAGCCAAACCGAGGACACGTTTTATATAAATTATGAACTATTTTCCTCATCATTGTCAGAACAAAAATCTGATATCCAGAGCGAAAAATGTCCTTACAACACCATTAGCAGTCTGGAAGCTAACTCCCTAGTCGCCAACAGCAGCTTCACTACAGAGCTCTGGAGTGGCATAATTATGGCACCATCCTTCTACTTTTGGCTAGGCCATATATATATTTACATTTGGCCTTATGTACTCATGTGATGCAATGAGATATGGGGCCATATGTAGGTAGGCTGTGTTTTGCGATTCTCTAATTGCAATTTTTAGGGAATCGCAATTAGAGAATAGCAAAACGCTATGTAGGTAGGATTAGCAATTTTGTTTGCGAATCCCACCTATTCCTTATTTGCGATTCTCTAATTGAGAATCGCAAATAAGGAATACCTTGCCATTCATTCCTATGGGCTAAAAGGCCCATAGGAATGAATAGGAAGACATTCTCAATCAGCGATTCTCAATTAGAGAATCGCAAATTGAGAATGCAATTTCAAGGGTGCAAGGGTGTCAACATGACACCCTTTTGCACCCCTGTAATGAGCATGGGTGCACATGTGGCGCACATACATGCCCTAAGGGCATGTATGTGTGCCACATGGCACTTTGAATAATGCAAAAAACTGCATTATTGAAAGAAATCGCAAATTACCATCTACCTGAAGTTGGTGGTAATTTGCGATTCCTTAAGCCAAAATAGCACAACTTAGGTGCTTTCTACATTGCATTTAAGGAATCGCTATTTGGGATTCCTTAAATGCATTTGCAAAATAAGGAATCGCAAATTTTGCGATTCCTTATTTTGCATGCAGATTTTCCTTCCTACATCCCACTTAGCAAAATTGCGATCGCAAACGCCGAAATTCGGCGAATTTCGGCGTTTGCGATCGCAATTTTGCTTTCTACATATTGTCCATGGTGCACTAACTATATTGCAAGTGCCTTTATTGTGTGTTTTATATATATATATATATATATATATATATATATATATATATATATATATATATATATATATATATATATATATATATATATATATATATATATATAATATATGTGTGTGTGTGTGTGTGTGTATACAATAATACATGTGGTCAATTATAGTGCACCATATAAGAGTACTGTATAAGGTGGTTTGATTTCTATATTAGAGATTTCATTTATTGGGATATATCTAGATTGTGAGTGAGTACGCATCCAAAGGGAAATGTTAAGTTAGTATGATTGTGGGCCTTAAGCTTACAGTTGAGGCATTTAACACTAATGTGAACGTTTTTCTGCATATTATTTCCTCTGCAGGTGCAGAACAAAGGCATTTATTAGTTAGTGGAAAGTACATTGTATTTCTGAGATAGTGTGGCAAAGAAGAACTGGCAAGGTTGAATAATTTTAATGAAGAACAAATGGAGTGTTACCAGACGAAGGGAGGAACCCAAGGACACTTTGGAAGCAGAGACTGGAATATTGTAGTGGTGTTCAAGGCGCCAAGTTCTTTCTTGGGAAATGAAAAAATACTGAGATGTGTATGAGGTCATGGTTACTCAAATGTTCTTTGTGCATTTTAATTAGTGAACCGACTTTGGGGTTAGTCAGATTCCCTTTAGACTTGGAGAGGTACAGACCTCTCTTAATTTCTCTGATTGTGTGGTTTTATGCTATACATGACGCTTTACTTTTAGAACTACTACAAAGTTTCTGACGCTGACACCTTTCTTGCCTCTTTGACTTAATAGGGTTTTTCCAATTCATAGGTTAGTATAGAGTTTGTTAGATGCTGCAAATCTTTTCCATCAATGAGGAGAAGGATCACAATCATTCGTCCAGTAATCAAGTTCTTTATCCTTATATTTTGTGTCGCCACTAGTGAGATTCTTATACGCTCTTTGATGTTGAGGATCAATATTGTAAGATGACTGATTTATATTAGTGTGGCTTTGGGTTTGTAATAAATCTTTTAACTTCCATTTACTCACTCAGACTTTTATTGTGAGGTCTTAATGATCACATTGTAGTTGGGGATTCAAACCGTTGTTCACCTATTTTCTTCTCAGGCTACTAAAAAGGTCTATTGACCAGAACTGAATTTGAAGAAATGGCCCTGAGCGTTCCCAGTTCTAATGAATAATTTGATCATTAACTTTTTATATTCAGGACAAAAGTGAAGCACTTAAGAACACAATTGTTTTAGAATAGGAGCTGTTGAATTTCAAGCCTTTCCTGATAAGCAGGCTGAAGTAAAAGATCTTTGAGATGTTAATGCAGTTATGAAACCAGCAGGTTACAAATGGTAGGGAAGGTATGGGTTTTTCATAATTTGAGGCACAATGTAGTTTTTATAGTAGCTAAACATATTTGAAGAGGGTGATGTCTGCATAGGAACAGCATTCCATTTCCCGATCTATTTGCTCTCTCTACCTATATTCTTAGTCGCTTAACAGCTCCCAAATTTTTAAATAGTTATGTTTTGGTGGGCATACTTTGTTTGCAGAGGGGGTCAGCCACCAGAGCAAGTTTGGGCACTAGGACAATAGAGAATATTGTACAAAAATGAAATCCTCTGAAAAAACTTATTTTAAATTATAGTTAAGTTAGGAGCTAGGATTTTAATGTATATTTAAATAATGCCTAGAAATTCACTGAAACAAAGGTTAAAGTAATGTCATAGATGTGGCTGAAATAAGACAAGAATTAACGTTAACAATAAAAAAGAAATCACTAAACTACACCAGTGAACTAACTATAACAAGTGCACCATCTAGCAACTGTTCATGGACTCACATATTGCATTACTTGTGACATATTAAATGACATTTTTTATGACATTACTCATTAAATTTAAGAAACAACATTATTCAAAAAACCAATGAGTACCTTGCTACGACTACAAAAAATATCTATATAAAGCAAAAAAGGCGATGGGGTTGGGAATGAGCACACACAGAGGGTTTGGGTACATGTGTCTTGAATGGTGTAATATGTGAGGTCATAAGTTATGCATGATGGGGGCATAAGTTATAGTTAGTTGACTAAACTATAACTGGTGAACTTCTGTGGTTTTTGGGTATGGTGGAGAACAGACGTGGGAAGGGCGAAAAGGAGAGGCAATAAATGGTGAATTTTATTGGCTTCCTTCACTCAGGAAATTAAAATAGAATTACAACAATAATGTACAAAGAGTTGGTAACACAAAAAGACTATTGAAACAGAGACAAAATAAGATGTAGCTCTGCAACATAAGTATCTGCAAGATAATCCGTTTGTGAAAAGGTTTCTATAATCCATCAAGACCGATACTGTTTTTTGTACTTCTGAGTTTGATTAAATGAATATCCTTGAGATGGACAAGACTGAGCCTGATAAAAATTCTGATTGTGCAGTGTAGCTAAAGGGATAATATTGTGTTCCTTGTAAAACTAAACAGTACAAATGAAAACATTTGAATTGAATCTGAAAAATAAGTAGAGTCTGTTATTGTTTAAAAGGGGAAAATCCTGAAATTACAATAAAGGAGAAATCTATATATTATAAACAAACTCTTATGGAAATATAAATGGATGTGTACCCTTGATGATGTCGTGCAGTGCCTATAGAAGCATTCATACTACTATTCTACAAATGCTTTAGAAGTTTCTTTAGGTCACTTACTCAAATGATGGTACATACATCTTGTATACAATGTGTGTAAATGGGACAGAGAATCAGTTGAAATTCACTTTGGTAATGGAAGTGGATCTGTCATTGCAATGTGTGTAGTTATTTTTTGAGATCAAGTCCTAGCTAACTAAAGAGCTAATTTAATTCGCTATAAATTGCACATTTATGTAACAATAATTAGTAAACAATTAGTTTTAGCTAAAACATGCAAAGCCAAAAATCAATAGCAGTTAAAGGGAAATAATCTTTACTATATGGCACTTGTAATGGTTTCCATTATCTCATATCCGCTGTAAGTTAAGTTAACATAATTGTTTTGGTTTAACATCTTAAGACCAGATTACAAGTAGATAGGATGGACCTCTTTGCACTTGTTTGAGTGCACAGGATTCAGAAAGATGATTGGTGCAGAGTTTACTACACTCAGATATAATTTTGGCGGGTCAGATCATAACAACACAAGTTCCCAGAGGGAGAAATACATAATTTTAAAATGTTCAGTCTGTGTTACACAATTTAAACAGAAGGTCCTTGTGAAGCATTATTTAATGATCAGTTAAATCTGTGAACCTTACAAATATGCCTGAGAATCAACCCTACCATCAGGACAGGTGTGGAGACCTCTAGATTTTCATTTCAAGGAGCTCCATGCGGGACGAAGCTCACCATAACTAAACTTTATTGCTTTGGGTGAGGAGTGGGTCAGGAGAAGAAACATCCCCCCTAGGGTGGGTGAGAGCTAACTGCTCCTTTTTAGATAAGTTATATATAGAGAGAACAGAAATCTCTCAGTCTATGAAGGTCACTGGTAACCTCTTCGAAGGCTCTGCAATTTCGATTGTTTGTCTAACTTTAATGCTATCACTTTCTATGCCACCTGAGTTACAGAATTTGTCTGCTACAAATGCCCATACCCTTATCTATCTCAATGAGATCTACTCCCTGGAGGGTATCCTGTGGGTTGCACTCTGGCTTGGAATATAACGCCAACTGGCAGACACAGAAAGAGAGATAAGAAGTTCAAAGACATGATGTGCCCTATTGATTGGATAACACTAAATCTTATAATGGATCATGCAGAGTCAATCAATCAATACATTCTTTGCTCATCTGAAATGCCATAAAAGTAATACAAACTTTACAACAACAAAAAATCACCAATGCTACATAGCTAAAGCAATAACATTAGTCTACACCAAAAGAAATAACACGTCATATCATTAGTTCATTATATACTTGTTAAACAGGGGAGCGATTTGGCTAACCAATAACAAAAAAAGTACATATTAATTAAGGCTCCCTGTTTTCCATTTTTACTGATTTGTACAGATAAATACAGACAGAAAGCATGTATTTTTGTGTATGTATTTATTTTTAATGCGGATAAAAAAGGAAATTGGGTTGCTTTTTGAGTAATTCTAAATACTGTCTGCCAAGACTGCCAGGCCCATAGCTTGAGAGGTAAGGGGTTAAAAAAGAAAAGGATTTTAGTCAAGAGGCTTTAACAGTGGTAGATAAATATACACAAGGTTGATACTGAAGTTTGCATATTTTCATATAAGTGCATTGATATATCCTCAGCGGGTGTTCACAGCATTGAAACCTGGCAGGCATTCAAGCATGAGTGCATAGTTATTGATTAAATAAATGTGGAAATATACTAATTTCAGCTTAATTTTTTCACAAAACCCAAATTAAATATTAATAAATACAGATCAAAGTAACAAAAAATAAATATGGATAAATACAGACGGAAATGTCAAAAAAAGAACTACCTTAAAACCGGGAGTCCTAATGATAATTCAAAAATCATTTAAACGTGTGAAAAAAAAGCAAAAGAAGAAAGTGTCTAGACCCTACAGAGTCAAAGCAACTTACCCTTTAAAGGAGTCCTAGAGCTCATTTATTTGCAATGAGCAGAACATATACCTCTTCAGATATATACAAATACTTGTAAGGCAACAACACTCCAAGCAATTACGAGATAAATATCCTTAAGTTCCAAACTAGGCTTTTAGAAAAAAGGTAAAGAATGTTCTAAGTAAAAGCCACCAAACGTATAAAAGTGTAAAATAAACATTATAGAAAAATAGTGTTAATGCATTTCAAATAACATTTAATGAGGTCAGATGTTTACAATGCTATCATAGGGATGGTGAAAACCTGTGAAAATGACTAAGGATTTCTTATGGGACTTTCATCAGTATCTATGGCTTATTTGAGGCCAACCCACAGGATGACACAGTTGCATAAACCTAGGGACAATCGGTAATCAGACATTTTGCCTTAAGACTTAGGGCTTCATTAAGAGTTTGATAGGCCGTATTCAATTCCACCTGGGGAGCAAGGCATAAACTCTATTCTCCACAAGGACTACAATCTACCATATTTTATTGATTTAGTGAGATTTACAATACAACATCAACTCAAAACAGTATATACACTGCCACAATACAATATGATATCGACTTGCTGCGTTCCCATGAGACAATCACAATCAATGAGGTCCATAATGGGCCCACCACTTCCTCCAAATGCGTCCTTACCGAGACTCGAACCTCGTTCCCCAGATCTGAGGTCGACCGCCCTAGCCTTTAGGCCAACTCCTCTCTTGTTGTGAAGGGTGCCAATCCCCACCAGCGTCTGGTCTCCCAGGCTCTCCCACCTCCTCCAAAATGCCAGCCAAGAATCGCCACTCGGGTGAAGGATGCCAAACCTCCTATAGAGCCATGGATAATGTCACAAAGATATTACTCCAAAATTAAGAAATACCCGGGCAGCTCCACACCATGTGAAAGATGTCAGCCCATTCCTCTGAACACCTAGAGCATGCAAAAGTGAGTTGCCATAATCGGAGAGGCGTGAGGTAGGTATGTGCAAGTAATTCAATCGGATGAGGCTAAGCCTCAAAGAGATTACCAGCACTTTTAGTGACATGCATGCCTCCCTGCAGTCTCTGCCATCCAATGGTCCTGCACAGGCATCCCATTTCGCCTTCAGGTCCTGGAACAGATCCAGTGAGTGTATCAAAAATGATTTGTATATTCACAACCCCCTCCCCAGGGGCTCCATAAGGACCTGAGCTTCAAACGGGTTGTATTCGGGCAGAGCTTCAAAGGAATCACGGTGTGTGTGCCGTACCTGAAGGTCCCAGAGAATTCCGTCTTGTGTAAATCAAATTCCTGTTGTAAATCCAAGAAGGATTTCCTTTATGTCCCACCCCACAAGTCACTTAGTGTGGATATACCAATAAGATTTCCATCCCCAAAACCTTGGAGGGAGACTGTGTGTTTCAGCAAGAGCCATGCCCGGGGTTTCCCCTGTGTGCTTCCTGTACCACCCCATCCACCCTAGAGCAGATCTCCAGGCCAGACAAATCTCTGTGGAAGCTTCAGTTGAGAGTGCACAGGATGGGATTTCCATATGGCAACCCGAGAACCACCCCTGGGGCCCAGTCTAGCCACCTCCAAATGGAATGCTGAGGCCTGCCAACCCCGCCCCCCCATTCATCCAGTCATTTACCAGGAACTGAGCTGCCCAAAAGAAGAGACAGACTTTGGCCATGCCTCCGTCAAATAGGGACTGCATGCATTCTCCAAGGACCATCCAGAGGGTTGCTGCCTCCACAGTAAGGCTCCATGTTCCTCAAGAGCTTCATGAACCAAGTCCTGGCAATAAGCAGTGGAAGGTTCTGGAGGGTATAAAGCAATTGAGGCATGATCAACATCATGAAGAGGGCTACCCTGCCCAAGGTACTGAGTGGTAAATTGGTCCATCTATTGAGGTCAGACATCACATTAAGTGAGAGGGGTCTCAGAATCAGGGCCCAGGTTGGATGAGGTTTTAACGCAATGTGGATAGCTAGATACTGGAAGCGGAGGCGATAGATCAGTAGTATTGGTTGTCAGTTGGTCGCATCCCTACCACTTCAGAGGCAGACAAAAAAGAATTTAGGACCAGTAGTTGTAACGTTTTTGCGGGCGCAAATGGGTTTTAGACCCATTTGCGACTGCAAAAAACGTGTGGCCGGTGTACTAATCCTAATTTGCAAGTCACAAATCAATATGCGACTTGAGAAATAGGATTAGCGACTCGCTTTTATGAAGGGGCGCTCCAAGGGTGTCCCTTCCTAATAGCAACTCCTGAAGCTATGTATGACTGTTTTGCGAATGCAATTGCGGTCGCAAAAAAGTCACAGTTTACCACCCTTCACAAAAGGGTGGTAAACCACTCATAAAAAGGAAGGGGTCCTCAGGGGACCCCTTCCCCTTTGTGAGTGGCTCTAAAAATATTTTTTAAGGGCAGGCAGTGGTCACAGGGACCATTGCCTGCCCTAAAAAATTAAACTGAAAAGTTTCATTTTTATTTAAAACGGGATGCATTTTTAAAAAAAACTGGTTTATTTAAAAGCAGTCCCAGACATGGGGGTCTGCTGATCCCAGCAGGCCACCATCCCTGTGCCAGCTATTCCCAATGGGGTCACAAATTGCGACAGCCTCATTAATATGCATGAGGCATGTAATCCGCGACCCCATTGGGAATCGCAAACAATGTCTGATACACTGTTGTACATTCCATTTTGTGAGTCCCAAATTGCGAGTCGCTATGCAACGCAATTTGCAACTCGCAAAATGGAATGGTCGTACATCTGGCCCACAGTCCAGTTGACCACAAGACCAGAGGGTCCCTAAACAGGGTAAGTAGTTGGATCAACTGAGGGCCAGTAATAGATGACAGCCTACTATATTTTTAGAATTGTCAGTCTGGGTGGTGGAAATGTCTGTGCCTTTAAAGGAGCCGCAAGCTTATCGGGTCCTCTGAAGGCATTATAAGTTTGCTGATCAGCAATCAAGTTTCCTGCAAGCTTTCTCAGTTTTCCAAAAACAATCTCCAGAAAGCTGAAGTTTGTGTCTAAAAAATAAAGGGCATTCTTATCAAGCTTTTTTGCGTTAGCAAATGGGCAGATTCACAGAATCTGCGAATCTGCCCGTTTGCTAACCTGTTACCGAAGCGCAAAATGGGTTTGTGATTCGGTATTAAGAAGGGGCGTGTTTAGGGCGTCCCTTCCTAATACCGAATCGCATTGGTATGTAGGAATGTTTTGTGACCGCAATTACGGTCGCAAAATTCGCATTTTACCACCTACTTCAAGTAAGTGGTAACCCATTCGCAAATGGGAAGGGGTCCCCATGGAACCCCTTCCACTTTGTGAATGTTTGTAAAACCATTTTTATGAGCAAGCAGGGGTCCCACGGATCCCTGCCTGCTCTTAAAACATGAAAAGAAAACTTTTCATTTTTCGCTTTGTACAGCAAAAGCATCTTGTTATTTTTTTTAAAGGAAAACGGGCTGCTTTACAAAAAAAAAAAAAGATTCACCATCCCCGTGAATTTTGCGATTCCCAGGGGGTCGCAAATTGCGACCTACCTCATTAATATTCATGAGGTAGGTAATTTGTGACTTCCTAGGAATCGCTAAACGTGTACTGTACACCTTCATACATTGCATTTTGCAATTTCCTAATTGCGAATTCTTGTGATTTGCAATTAGGGAATCGTAAAATGCTATCTCCATACATCTGGCCTAAAAGACTAATGGCCTTGACGTCCTGGGAGGGTATGCGGTAATTTTTTTTTTTTTCCATTCGGGACCTGTTAATCTGGAACAGGAAAAAAAGTACTTTAAACCGCCCTTTTGAAACATGATGAGGTGCCACACTCTAAACAGACACTCCGCTACTCTGGTGGAATGGAGTACAGGCTTCTCAATTGTAAATGAGACCCTTAGTTTTCAATATGAAGCCAAATGCAGTCCTGCAAGACATGATTGCTAGCTGTGTCTTACAAGACATTCATGGATCCAGATATATAGATCAGGAGCCTCTGATGAACAAAGAAATAATCAAGACAAATCCTACAAGTTGATAATGGTACCTTTTGACAGCCAAGGATGCATAGCCTGGTTGGTTCTCTCTCTCTGAAGAATTGCACACACAAGTCTAGACATGATGTTGTGGAGCTTAACTAAGTAGTGCAGCGTGAGCTTGGATTAGAGTGACAGAAGCTAGGTGGGTTTCAGAAACATTGGAGGAATCATTTTATTGTTTTTCTCTTTATAGTATAGTTGCCAAGTGGTCCCCTTGATCCTCTAATGGCTTCTTAGTAAAAATGTAAAGTTTTGTTATGCAATAATGCTTAAGTGGTAGTTGTACTACCTAGATAATTTGCAGGAATCCATGGAGAATGAGCATAAGATACTCAATTTACTTTTGCATTGCTTCTCAGGAGAGTTACAGAATATGCGGAAGGCCAAACGTCTATTCCAATCTTTGCAAAGATTATAAGATATGGGGCTCTCTATATGTAGTCTCCATATTCCTTTTTCTATAGTAGCACACAGTTAGAAGTCTTGCGCATCCAGGCTTTCATAGGTGGGCTACCAAGCCTTAGAATCAAGCAAGAGACGAAATTCTCAGGCGCGTGGCTTGACCACCTAAGATGGTGGTCGCAGGCTAAATCGTCTCCGTGCAGTCTGCCTCTGATCCTCACCAATCCTGTCTTACAGTACCACCACTCATAATACGAAGCTCCTCTGGAGGCAGAGGACATGCCATTGGCCTTGACGCCAGGAAGTGGGCCAGCATTTAACTCCTGAAATTGTGGCAAGGAGAGAAGGGCGTGGCAATGCACCCAGGCTGGAAGAAGTGGGGCATGGGGCCGTCCTGACATGCGCACCTGTCTGAGGTGCGACCTTGGTGGCCTGAGCCCTGGGTGTCTGATTCAGGCCCAAAAACAGGAGCAGACTGTCGAGAGACCAGCCCTGGACAGCATAGCTGATGCAGCCCAGACAGCCTGTGTCCTGGATGGTTGGTATGTGGCCAAATTTGGGAAAGAGCCGGGGCCCCTGTATGCAGGAGAACTGTGCCCTGACAGGGAATGAACAATAAATGGTAAGAGAAAACCTGGGCAAGGTGGATTATAACTTATGCAGGCATGACAATTTCAAGTCAATCAAGAAGCAATCATAATAGGTCAAACAAATATTCAAAAATAGATATTTATTAAATAGGGTCATATAAAAAATATTTTTCTCTTTTTTCTTGATTTATATATGTGTATCAAATGTCCAATGGATCAATTGATATTAAAATCAATATTACAATCAGTCAGTATTCTATTTGCATGAATTAATATTGTACAATTTAATATACAAAGGTCAAAGGACCTAGGGATATAGAACAAATAATTCAATAATCGAATCCTTGGTCGCAATCCAACAATGTGGCGATGAATAAACACTGTATGTAGAAACTGGAGGTATATTGTTATTCTGCGCGCATTTCGGCAAGGCCTTCATCAGGGTTCCGTCTCAGAATTTACTGTATGTAACTGGTCTGGATGATGTCTAGGGGATTCCTACATGTGGGGGAAATAAGGTCTCATAGTACCATTTATAAAGTGCATTGTAGCATGAGAGCGCACATACTCCTATCCTGAGGTTTGAATTAGATGGTACTATTCCAGACATCTACGTGTAAAGAAAATTATTGGAGGGTTGTGATGTTGGTCTGTATCTCTTAACCGATGTCCTGAGAGATTCGGTGTCCTTATCAAAAAGATGATGAAACTTCGTTATCGTTAATTCTGTAGGACAAACAAACGCTCATGGCGCTTATATATGGGATATGTGAATGCCCATAGTTGTTTTAAATAAAATCAATTTTTCTATGTCGCATGATCTGGTTCACTCTTAAAACATTCACGGCTGCTTAAGGATTGATACAAGATGTCTATAGCAACAAAATTCTCATTGCTTCCATGTAGTAATGATAAACGCACCTGGGTGTTCACAGCGATATGGGTCCCTCCATGATGACGACAGGTATGCGGCCATATGCAGAAGCAGCCGCACACAGTGACAACGTTGCAATATGCTGAGAGTGGGCATCCGCGGTGTGCTTTACGACTCTCGGAGATGAGTAGCCAATCTGTGTGCCAGATGGTTGGGGTGAGACCATGAGCAGTGGCAGACGCACATGGTGGGGCTGACGCAACCTGCTGTAAATGGGTGGATATGGTGCAACCCAGGAATTCTGAAGAAGAGAGACTGGGACTGGAAAGGTGCCTGTAGCAGGCAGGTAAGAACCGCCCTGGGAACAATGGGTCACAGCCCCTGGAGCTGATGAGCGGTGCGTCTCATCAACCATCTTTGAGACCAGGCCTGGAGGAGCCGTAACACCTATTGTGGCTGTTTTTTGCATACCTCACCATACTGCTGTGGGAGCTCTAACCCCTAGGGCCTGGGGGCACCCTGTGTGATCTCTGCTGATGGACCTGAAAAGCAGGGGGGCCCACGCTGGTCTAAGGAACTGCTTCACTGGGGCCTTCTCTGCACCTGCCGACCCTCGCCTCTGGCTGCACTCGGGGTGGGGGGCTCTATGCCGCGATCTCCCACCTTGCGCTTTCAGACTCCACAATTTTCTGAGCTTGACACCTGCATTTTGGGTTTGCCGGACTGCTCGTGCCACCTCAGAAGCCTCCTGAATGGTCCGAGATGCTTTAGCTGCTAGATGCTATAGACATCCCAAGCCGTGACTACCAATATGGCCAAAGACAAAAAGACTCACCCCAGTAAACAAGGTACATTTGATAAGTTCATCCATGCTACAAGGTGACAGAAGACCAACCGAGAGGGAGCTAACCAGACCACACCAGACCCGATTGCACTAACATCCTTGAGGACATTGCCCAATCATGTGATTCTCTTGAAACAAAGATCAGGTGGTAGGCACCGATGTTGCACTGGTTCGACAAGACTTTTTCTGAGCAGTGTAGAGAATAGCAGAAGCTGAGGTCTGCATCTCCAGTGTGGAAGACACAGGGAAAGACATGCAGCGTATGATCACAAAACTCACCTCAGCATCCAAATAACTTGCAGCAAACCATGAAGATGCAGAAAAGAGGGCCCACAGTGACAATCTCAGCTTCATGGGATTCCCCGAAGGTTGTGCTGTAACCTCAACTGAAAAGTTTCTCGATCAGTAGCTATGCTCTTTCCTTTCGACAGAGGTCCCCTCACCCTCCTTCATTATTGAAAGGGCCCATTGGGTGCTAACTATGAAACCACGTCCTGGGGCACCCGATCCATAATTGCTAGCATACTCAGTTATGTCGGCAGATATGCTATCCTCCATCATACAAGTACAAGAAGTAATAATAATATTTCAGTCCCATAAAATCATAATCTTCCCGGACTATACCAAATTGGTCTAAGACCAACGGAAATCATTTGTAGCGGCAAAAAAGACCATGCTACCTAAATATTCACTACATCCTGTTATATCCAGCTAAACATAGTCATTCACCAAGACAAGGTACTTTTCTTTGATACTCCATAAAATGTCATTTCATTGACAGATTAAAAAAATCCCTCCCCTCCCACACACACTGCCAACTAGAGACTCTACCCTCTCCCCTGAAGGATGTTGCGGTCTTCTCCACGATGATCAAAAACCCAGGGGGCAAGGCAGGAACCGTTCTTGCTCATCCTAAAGAGACAGGCCCGAATAGTCCAATAATCCATGGAGGGCTGATGCAGTTGTGCCCATGCCCAGGAGGACAGACAAAACGTCCCTATTGAGGATCCTTCCCCGCAGCTACTGCTGGAGGACTGATGGATGTCTCACTCCCAGAAACACACAACTTCATTGTACCGCTGCCATATGCTCCTTAAGGTCAACCCAGACTAATTGGGACTGAATCAGACAAATAGGCACAGAATAGGCACTTTTTTAATCTTTGATATGAGGGGGAATGGCACATAACCAACAACTCAATAGTCCGTACCCCCCATGCTAGAGAACGTTTGATACTGTATTACTGTAGGTATTGAACTGGTTTGAGGACACAGGCATTAGTTCTAGCTGGGTTGGGATATATTGGGACACAATGCCGCAAATGCCACATTGGCACTAATGGTCACTTTGCTCCATGACAGATGCTTCAAGTTGAGAAGTTTAGGAAGGGTGGGGCTCGATGCCGATATCTTCTTACTTGAGGAAACCCACCTGTTGAGGAACAAATCTTCTTTCTGGCCCGTTATGGACATAAACAGTTCTTTCATTTGGGGTTTGCAAGGAGATCCAGAGGAGTAGCCTTACTGCTGAAATGTCACCTCTGCTACGAAGTCACAAGAACATGTTCTGATCAATGGGGCAGGTATGTGGCCATTTCCAGCCTCCTACATAGAGAACTGATATTGATAAATATCTACGCCCCAAACCCCTTGACTGCCTTCTTCTTAGAGTTAGTCACAAACCTTTTGTGTGAACTCCAGGTGGCCTCCATGATACTGGAGGGTGACTGGAACCGAGTGGTACATGAGTCACTAGACAGAGTTCACAACCAACAGGGAATAGGTGGCAGCGATTCCCTATTGCATCCCTTTATGGAAGTACTTGGCCTCTCGGACATCTAGCGCATGTTCCACCAGCGTGGTAGAGGGTATACTTTTTGCTCAGGAGCACAAGGCACCCTGTCTCATCGCGACCATTTCTTTATTTCCAAGACAGATACCCAGAGTGCTAGATGCACAGATCCTTCCATGGGTGAGTATATGACCCCTCTACACTGGCAATTATCAGCCTGGTCCCTCCGTGATACTGCATTTACCTCACACACAGGGGACACAATAGATTATTTTACTCATAACCACAAAACTGTAGACTTCCTAGGCATCCTTTGGGAAGCCCTTCATGCGACCCTCAGGGGAGAGGCTAAGAGCCAACTGACTTGGGAAAAGCACAAGAAGTTGCCATCGGTCTGAGAGATAGAGACATGGATTCAGTGGTTAGAAATGAAATATATTAGCGCTCAAAAAAAAGGGCTGAGCAATGATATCAGCCAAGCTTAAGCACAGCTACAACACATATTACATGCCGACACCAAAGCTGTTCGGCTGGCCTTGCAATCATGTATCTACCAATGGGGGATAAAGCTAGTAAATTGGTAAACGGTCTCTGCTCCAGCAATACTCACCATGACCCAGTGCCTTCTAAACCTGATGGGGCAAATAATCACTGGGGATACAGCTATTGCCTCCCAATTTGCTCAATACTATGTGAGGGTATATGCCCACAGTGACATCCTATCAGGGATGCTGAGTCATATCTTTACTTCAGATTTGCGCTTTCGGACCCTATTGGATTCTGTGAGGGAGTCGCTGGGAGCAAACCTCTCGAGTGGAGAGGTTGCAGTGGCGTTAGACCGGCGTCAATCCAGCAAAACACCAGACCCTAACAGGTTCCCTGGCAAATTCTTTAAATTATACATGCACAAATTGGGTGAACTACTAAGTGAAGTCCTACAGAAAGCAGTCAAAAACATCCATTTGCCTCCCAGGTTCCAGAGGGCGGAGATGGTAGCAATCTCCCAACAAGGGAAACACCTGGACTTAGGTTCCTCTTATTGACCCATCTCCCTTCTGAACACAGAGGGCAAAATATCGGCAAGGCACTAGTCGACCGACTAGCTGGAGTCATCCCGTCACTGATCCACCCAGATCGAGCAGGCTTCATGCCCAAACGGGTCACCCAACATTATATTAGATGACTACATAATGCCTTAGCTCTAGCAGATAGGTTAAACCGACCAGCAGCAATACTACTAGAAGACACTGAAAAAGCTTTCAACTCCATCAGTTGGACATATCTATTTACCTCCTTGAACACCTCAACTTTGTCCCTAAATTCATTAGCTATATAAAACTGTCATACACTGGCCTGACAGCACACGTGAGGGTGGTTACTGCGACATCCGAGCCATTCCTCATAGAGAAGGGCATGGATCAGGGGTGCCTCTTATTCCCTTGCTGTTTGCTATCTCCATAGAACACTTGGCAGAATGGTTTCAAATCAATGCACAAATGGCGGGAATTGAATGGCGGCCAGGCCTTTCCAATAAAACTGCGCTCTATGCAGATAATGCAGCAATTTTCCTGATTGATCCTGAAACCTCTGGCCCTCGGGCACTCCAGATCTTTCACATATTTAGAGACACATACAGCCTATCCATTAACTTGCCTAAATCCTCAATTTTTCCACTCTCTCCACACACACAAAATCTACATTTGGCATCAGGCATACCAATAGCCTCACCTGGCTTCAGATATTTAAAGGGCTACATTACACCTGACACCGCAACTGCTTGGTCAATGAACATCCAACCGCTACCATACAAATTAGAGGCTGATATTAAAACCTGGTCCAAGCTTCCGCTGTCTCCCATGGGTCGTTCTGCCATCTTTAAAATGGTCTCACTCCCTCACTTCCTGTATCCGTTACAGAATTACCCATAGACATTACCCAAATCCTTCTTTCAGAAAGTCCACTCCATGCTCCATAGTTTCCTAAGAAACCAGGGACTACCCCGCATTGCTTTTGCCAAATGCTTTCAGTTTACATATGACGGAGCATCACTGCAGCAGACAATCAAACAAGGCCTCTCAATTGGTGGTCATAAGCGAGTGGTGGTACGACACGGGAGGCGATCCAGCTGAGAAATGGGCACTTCAGGGCACATCCATACAACATTTACTGTATGGGGGGAGGATCCTTCTAGCCCTCTCCCCCCCAGGCCACCAGGGTGGTAATTCAGGTGTGGAGATCTACCCTGTAAGCCATAAAATTGAATGAGAGACTTACAGCACAGACACCACTGTGGGAAGGAATTGCTGTACACCAAGAAATGACACTGGAGGGATTCCACAAATGGGATACTATTGGCATCTTCACCCTGGGAGCCCAATGGAGAGCACAACTCTAAAAACGTACCAAACTTTACATGGTGAATACACCTTACACCACAGTCAATTTTACCACTATCTATAATTACGACACACCCTTACGCCATACTTCACAGAGTTTGAAGACCTTCCAGAATTGAACCCCGTGGAGGCCAAACTACTCATTGGGGAACTACGGGATCATAAAATATCACAGGTTTATCCTTTACTGATTCCCAATATGCCAGATACCGTTGCAACATTACAAGTTGCCTGGGAAAGAGACTTAGGCCCACTGGCTGAAGAAGACTGGGCTGAGGCATGAGCATCTCCAAGACACGCATCCATAGCTACACAATTTCACTTAATTCAATTAAAATATCATCAGAGGACCTACCTTACGGTGCACAGACATAAACAGATGGGGACGATCACCTCCTCCCTCTGCCTGCGCTGTGTACCACAAATAGACTTTCTACGCAACACATGTGGGTGCACAAAAATATGACTCTACTGGGAATGAGTCCTTTCCTGCCTAGATCAAGTACCAGGGACAACAACTGTGCCGCGTGATCCCAAATTGACTCTTCTCCACATCACCGCAGATATGGATATGGGTCACTATAAACTGGTGCTACTATGGCTGGGCATCACAGTGGAGAAACGATGATGAAAAACATACAGAAATCCCCCGTTTGGCTAGAGTAGAACAGGGTCCAGAGAGGATGTAATCAGGATACCTCAAGCGCCCCAGTCAGATATTTTCAGCTGGTCAAGGGTTTGGATATGATTTCTGCTCTTAATTTTCTTTCTGGAGGATACTAGCATCTGTAATTGGACCTCTCTCCAGACATTGGCTTCACAGCTGCAGCCTTATAGCCTGTCAAGGGTCATTCCTTGCTCATGGCATTCGTGGTTTTGCATTATCACAGGGAATGTGAGATCAATGCATCAGGCCCAAGGCTACAGGAGAGGTAAAAACAGGGGTACAGAAAGGTAAAACTCAAGTTGGATGGAAATTCCTTGTAGTAAAATGTACAAATATGAAAACAACATGACATATCAATGCCCCGCAGAGGTGTGCTGGCCACCATACGTGTTTCCAGCTGTATTTATGTATCCAGCATGGGTCGATTTTAATTGCAACGTACATAGGGGCACCAGAGGGGTGCAAAAACCAGATTTATAATAATAAGTACAAATTCATTGCTCTGCAGAGATGAGTTTCTTCAGAGTTTTAGGCCAACCAGTACAGTAGACTTTCATTTCTTACTAAGAGTCTTGCAAGGTAGCAACATTCCCAATTTCTTTCCTTGGAGTGTCTGGTGATCTCTGCTGTGGTGACCTAATACCTGAGCTGCATATCCAGGCAAACAAACCCTGCTAAATCCTCCCCCTTTTTTGGGCAAGCCTCAAACTTTGTGAAGCCTGTAAAGTTTAAAAAATACACAAAGTTGAATGTCACCTCACTCGACAACTTTGCACCCACCTAATGCTGATGCTTAAGTGATGCAAGAAATTAGTTTTGCCCCAATTTTTTTGTCAGTGTCATTTGCAAAGCAACTTCACCATTATCATCTATAGTGATGCTCTGGTATATCTTTGCATGCATTCCATGTTTTGTGTCATGTTATTCATCACAGTTTGCGTCCATCTGAATTACAGCTCATTACATTTACCTTACAATGTGTGATTCAGCAACACAGCATTGCCCTCAGTGCCTGCATAGTGTGTCCAGTTAAGCCAGGTCAGGTTACAATAATAAAGTTGCCCTGAAGATGGAGGACAATTGTCTTTTTGTATCAAGCATCCTATATCTGAGGCCTAGTTATCAGACCTTGAGATACAACAAGGATGAAAGCCCAACAATTTAAAAATGAAAGAAATGTATTTTACCAGAACATATGAAATTTCCCACAAAATTCAGAATCATTCAGAATTTCATAGGTATGTTAAATTATTTTGTTTACATGCTTTGCTTAGTCTCAGAGTCTCCATATGGTACACATTTATGTTAAAGTTCGGGGTTTTGAAGACCTAAGTATTTACAAACACAATGAGCTCTATACACAAAAAAAGCCACAACATTATGAAGGGAGACTGACATCCCTGCCTGACAGTACATTTATGACATTTTCCTATTCAAAAACATTCCCAGAAGTACACCTGGAAAACTCAGACTGAGGCTACAGATTTACAGGCGTACTTCTGGGGATGTCATGTGACTTTTTGTCATGATTCCTTTTCTCCTAGTGTGGCATTCCCTTTAGAGGAGAACAGTGGCTGATTTGTGAAAGAAAGGGCACTGGTGCCCAAAGCTCTGCTCAGAAGCCCGCAGCCAGTGTAATTAAACGTTGGTGCACCCCTGACATCAAGGCTGGTAGTCTAAACCACTATCAGACACTTCCTGCCTCCTTTTGCTTGTTCTTGCAGGTTCTAGCTTTCTCCCTTTATGATGGTGTTACTGTTTTTCTCTTTCTACGTCTTTCCAATCTGTGTTTTTCCCTATCTTGCACTCAGTAAATATCTGATGGTGAAATAAGTGGAGGTCATCTAAAAAAAGTGCTGGTGCCTCCCACTGCTTGGCAGTTCGGGCTGGACTGTTCCCATTAGGCACAGGGTCAGACTCATTTGCATATGGCCATGTCTGAACTGGGGTGGCAGAGTGGGCTAAAGAACGGTGATGGATCAAACCCAGATCTGTTGACTGGGTGTGAGTGTTTGATTGGTTCTGATGCTCCGTCCATCACCACCCCCTTTTGAACCGCTTTGTTCGCCATAAGTTGGCAGGGTATGCTCAGACTTGAGTCCCTTGCTCACTTTGCCACTGGATTCAAGCAAGCCTGGCTGAAGACGGCTGAAATGCCAGAAACCGGTCCTAGGAAGCTTGTTTACGGTCCAGGGAAGGCAAGGCTTGGCAGTTCGGGCTGGACTGTTCCCATGAGGCACAGGGTCAGACTGATTTGCATATGGCCATGTCTGAACTGGGGTGGCAGAGTGGGCTAAAGAACGGTGATGGATCAAACTCAGATCTGTTGACTGGGTGTGAGTGTTTGATTGGTTCTGATGCTCCGTCCATCACCACCGGCTCAAATTAAGCACCGCAGGAGCCCCACCCTGGGAGAATGGAACCTCCTGTGCAAATGCACATTTGTTTCACCAGTGAGTCTGCATGAAGAAATCAATTCCCTATACCTCCTCCACAAAATCTGGGGGTGATACGTTCCCCTCCCCTTCCTGGAAGGGGATTTAGAGCATCCTTTAACTGAAGTAAATCTCCAAGCACGGCCAGCGTGGAAAATGGTTACAGAGGACTTTGTAAATGCTCACAAACAAACATGTTAATGGGTGCTACCAAACTTCTAAGTAATTACCGCACCTATGACAACTCTTCATGGGAAATGTTAGCAGGCCAAATCGGCTAACATTTACTAGGTGTGTAGCGACTACTGGTACACTTAGCTTCCCGAAAACACAAAATTCCAGATCCATAACCACTACTGAGTAAAAAACCAGAACAGGAGATATTTAGCATGTCCAGTAAGTAGGTCAGCTGCAGTGTCAGCATTTACGAGCATCTCGCACACTCATTATTGGGGCACTGGGTGCTAGACGTTTTCACAGAAAGGGGTTCAACAAGGTAGACTAGTTAAGTGTTGAAAAATATTTTTTTGTATGTGTGTAATGGTATTTATAAAATAGTAATAATGCTGTAGCAATGTTATGTGTGGAGTGTACATACCTTGATGCTCCGCGCTACTTTGTGGGACTGGCGCCTAAGTGTGAATTCATCCTGCTGGAGTGACAGGTTGACAAACAGCACCTAGAAAAACAAGAACAATAAACTTCTCAATTGCACTGTAAGTAAGGCAGCAGCACTTAAGTGCTTCTTTCACAAGCACTGCAGATGCACAGATATGAAGGGTATTCAGGTGAGACGCTTCAGGCCGCCTTTGGGAAATGTGAGTGGAAACGCCCACTTGTAGTATAGAAAGTTTTGCTCTGCATGTCAGAAATGTACAATTAACGACTACTTCATCACATGTGTAATGGACCAGGAATTATGAATCTCACCTATGAAAAGCATTACTCCCTGGAAGGTTTGGCTCAATTTCATCCAAGTCTGCCATCTGCTTCGTATGAACATTTTGAAGTTGCTTGTTGTCAACTTCGCGAATTATTGCGAGAATAATCTCTTTGCAAAACCAATTTAGGTCTGCCTTCATGGCGCAGATGTCTGCCAGAGTTTTTGTCACTGCTTTTTAGAAATAGGGGCAGATTTATGAGCCCCTTGCGCCACTTTTGCGTCACTTTTCCCATGTTAAAAGTGACGCAAAAGTGGCGCAAGGGGCTCATAAATCTGCCCCTAGATGTATAGATATTGCAGTACTAATTGGGTGTGAGAACGAAATAACTCTGTGCTCTACCCTCTGGTATCTTGGCACAAAGCAATTAAGCTTAATTAACCCCTTCCCTGCGGGGGTAATTTCCCCACGGTGGGGGGGGGGCCGCGGCGCCGCTGTGCTCGTGACGAGCTCAGCTCGTCATGACTCACAGTGGAGCTGTGCTCATGACGAGCTGTGCTCGTCACGATCCCGCCCACTGATTAATTCTCCCGCACAGGCGGGGAATTAATCGCGCGTGGGCGGGCCGCGGCAGTTATGGCGAGCTCAGTTCGTCATGAGCACAGCTCCACTGTGACACAACGGGTTAAAGGCAATGGACCTGAGTCCCAAAGGTAAACTTACACTTTTGTGAAAGTTTACTACTTTTCGGTATTTACAAAGGTAAAGTTAGACCAAAAGTCTAACTTTACTAATTTTCGGTATTCAACTAACTTTAATAGTAGTAACTTAGCTTTGTGAATGCCGAAAAATAGTAATGTTAGACTTTTCAGGAAGGAAAACCCAGCTGAGGATCATGCACATGAAGATTTATTAACACTGAATTATGTTTCATGATAATTTGTGTGCATAAGACAACAACCACCAGTATTATGGAGGAAAAGCAGGCAGCTCCCATTCAGACTGAATTGAAAACTTGCATACAGAACAATGCTACTGCATGTATGCACCAGATGGTTCGGGCAGAAAGGTCAGTACTATGTTATGAATCAGCTTTCATGTAGGGTCTGCACAGTTCTAAGACATGAAGCACCGAAAAAGAATTGCAATAAATGTGTTATGCAGGGGGAACATTTTAAACATATGCTGACAGATTGCCTATGCGTTCTGAATAAGTGACTAAAATTGATATTTTTCAACTATTTTCCAACCACCATATTTCACAAAGAGAATACCTGATATGCCTTGCCCTGCACCCTCAACCATTTGCCTCTCCAAACTTGAAGTTAAGCTTTTACTCATGTAATAACCATTGCTCTACAAAATAGAGTTTCATTGGATAACTTTACACAAACCTGTTTTGATCACTAATGGCAGAGTGCTCATCAAATCATTGTTCATGACAAAGCCATTGAAACTCAGATTATAGCTAGCAGGAGGGGGAGAATACAATAGGAATTTAGGGTAAATGAACGTGGTATAAGTGAAGGTGCATAGGGTTTGTAAACTGATATAAAAGGTGCACTTTGTTTGTCATCTAGCAATCTAGAAATTGAGATCGAGAAGTTCACTTGTTTGTCACAAAGTTTAATTTTGGGTCCATTATGCGTACACCTCGAGCAGATTTCAGAAAAGAATAGGAGTGCTTCAAATGTAAATTTAAATTAACTAATGTTAAAATTCCCAATTAATTGCATTACAAAGGTTTGCTAAAGCAGAATTTACACTATAATTGTTGCTCTCAAAAATCATCCTTGCTCCATTTTAATTGAACATGATAGGACCTCATTTTAGCTCATGTTATTTATTATGCTTGAGGTTTGTATAGGCATGACTGTGGTGTAATTCTACAGGAAGGGCACTGAATAAAAATACTAAATGGGTTGATGCAACGTGTAAAGATTCTTCATTGTAATACTAGAGGGCTTTTATCTCTAGAAAAGATAACAATTCACGACACAATGTTTATCAGGAGTACCTTCAAGGGTCTGTTGTGATTCGTGTGGATAAAGCCCTCCCTGCACTCCTTTAAATCGCCACCAACAGGTAAACGTAGCTGTTCCACCCTTTGCTCTCAGGTGCTGTAGTGATGAGGCTTTTTAGTTTGCAGCTTGTGGGTTAGAAGGTACAGAAACAGCACAATAAATCCAGTGGTTACGGTGAGGATTGTAATACTCAATCTAGTCACTGGGCATGGTGCTCTCAGGAGTGAAAATATTATTTCTTCTTGTTTAAAGAGGTACACCGTGCAAAGAATCCAGGTATTCCCTTACCAGTGGACAGGGCCTTGCTCTAGCAATCCCAAGGTGCTCTTTTATGGGGTAGTGTGGTCGAGCAGCCTTAGGCTTATCAGAGAGGAGTGTTAGACATCTGCATATACACACACTAGTCAATACGTGATGCACATGACTCAATAAGGAGATCCACAACAATTTATAAAAATGACACGTATCTTTATATATGCTTAGGCACCAGAATCAATACGATCAGGTAAACATGTTTTTCAAGAGCAATACTTTTGCATTTAAAAAGTCGCCACAGTGCATTTTTAAAAATCTGCCATGTTATCCTATGGGAGTTAAAACAAGTACAGCATTCAGGTACAGTACAGCGACTTATGAGACCACTCTCCTGGACTTAAGGTGAGTATGGGGCAAGGTCCAAGGCAGGAACCACAGGTCATCTCGGGCGGCATTGGGGCAGCCTGGTGCAGAGGTGCTTTTCAGCATCGGGAGCGCAATGTCATCCTATGGGAAAAAACATGTACTGCATTTGGGCACTTTGCAGCGACGTACATGACCACTCTCTCAGACTTATGGTGACTATGGTGCAAGGTCCAAGGCAACACCAACAGGTCACCTCGGGTGGCAATGGGGCGGCCGGGTGTAGAGGTGCTTCTCAGTGTCAGGTGCCCAATGTTATCCTATGGTGGTTGGTCTAGTTGAAAAGAGGCTGCAGGCTTGGACAAGAAAGCCAGTCAATCAGAACAAAAAGGGGGATCAAGTCTCACGCAGCCTGCAGTGGCACTTTGCATGAGCTTTGTGAGGGGTCCTTTAGGATGGCACAATTTGGGATGCAGCCCTTGGGAACCCTCTTTAGTGCCTCAGGCCCAAGGTACCAGGGGTACCATTTACTAGGGACTTACAGAGGGTACTAAAGGTATTGCCAATTGGGGAAAACAATAGCACAGTTTTAGGAAAGCGATCTAGCACTGGGAACCTGGTTAGCAGGAACCAAGTGCACTACCAGTCAAAATCACCTCAGAAACCAGGCAAAAAACCTACAGTTAGAAGTTACAGAAACAGCACAATAAATCTTCCAGTGGTTACGGTGAGGAATGGAATACTCATTCTGGTCACTGGGCAAGGTGCTTTCAGGAAAAGAGTGAACATATTATTGCTACTTCTTTTGACAGTGATATGAGGGGGTGACAGTAAATCCCATTAAAAAATGTAAATGTTGAGAGCTCCATTGAAAACAATGGATTAGCTCAAAGCTTATAATGGCTGGTGTAAGCCTTCTGCTCCAACATTCCAATGTTTGTCTTTTGTCTGTTCCCTTTTTAATTTAGAACATTCTACCCACAGGGGGTTGAATGACCTAATAGCCTCAGAGCTCTTCTGCCTCGAGCTATACAGATTGTTAAAGGCCCTCTCTCTGGAGTGTGGCCGGACCGCAAACTGCAATGGCCAGCGGAGCTGAAGCTCCGTCGGAACCCTCGCACACCGGAGACCCGTGACACCATGCTGCTCCCCAACAGCTGAAACTATCACCCGAATGGCCCAAATCACCCCCGGTATCGACAACATTAATGGGGGATTAAAAACTTAAGAGGAGAAGCCGACTCGGAACCGCGATGGGAAGGGCCTAGAATGGAGGAGGGAGTGTGCGCGGCTCAATGCCAGCGTGCAGCGGACTGACAAAACTCCCAGCCCGTGAACATTGGAGGAAGCTCTCAGCACCTGAAAACATGGGGGTGTAGGGCGCTGCCCCCCCCCTCCTCACTTCCACCAACCCAGGTATCCACTGCAACTACGGGCACTCTGCCCCTGGGGAGCCAAGTATCACTGCGGGAGACTCTGACGCTCTACTGAGAAAAGAACCATTGGGCAGCTAAAGTGCGTGTGATGACTTCAGCCGCACCGAACTCCAGCACAACAATCGGGAAGGATTGGAGGCACCCTAGGGAGCTCCCAAATGGCCTGGCGGTAAGAGGGACAGTGGGAAAATGTACGTGTTAACTGCAAGTCGTACAAAGGTATTCCAACACTCGCCCCATGCTGTGCACTCCCCTGCCACACTACCAGACTGCAGCCATTTGGACTCTGCATGAAGCCTCCCTTTCACTGTCTATGAAACATGAGCCACAACGTAAAGCACTGGGAAGTAGTACTGGAAATGGCAGACTAAAGAAACTGAATGCAAGCTGCCAGGGGCCTAGGGGAAAAAGGGACACCAACTGGAGAGAAGGCACATTGAAGTAAATGCCAACTACAGACCTTCCCCACCTCACAAATCCCATCCAAGGTTTGTGGCACTGAGGGCTGCGAGGAAGCAACAAGAGGACTCAGGGTGAGTAAGAGAGTTCAGGGAACAGTTGTAGAGCAACATTGACCTCAAACTGCTGGAGGTGGCCTTCACCGGGTTCTATGCAAATGACATTCATACTACTCTCACAATAACTGCACGCCCTATAAAAACAGGCGAAACAGATACACATATGGCCCGCAAAGACACTAAGCAGCGCAAGCTACCCTTTGATACAGTTAAGAACCCAGCAACAACCAGAGACATGGCAGATAAGGCAACACTGGCAGCAATGGGAGGGAATCCACCCACAGATACAGAAGCACTGATGGCGGAGCTGCGCATAGGTTTTAAAGCATTGGATGGTGGATTTGATGCATTGGACGATAGATTGTATAAATTGAGGGAACGAATAGACCGACATGATGCCCATCTGAATACAGAGGAGAGCAGAATATCAGACTTAGAAGATGAAGCAGCGCAAACAGCTGGAAAACTCAAGCATCTGGAAAAAGTTATGAAAACGATGACCCTGAAAAATGAGGATTTGGAGGCAAGGAGTAGACGTAATAATGTACACATAGTGGGAGTGCCAGAATTGCCCAACACAGGACGAATGGATTGTTGAAAGATTGCTGAAGAATATATTTGGAAGTGAGCAATTCACACCCACATTCATCATAGAGCCCGCCCACAGGTCACTTACCCCATCCCAAACCAGGATGCCCACCCAGGCCCATTATTGCCAGACTCTTGAATTTCAGAGACCGAGACACTACTCTGAGACTTTCAAGTGAACACAGTATTTTGTCATGGCAGGGGGCGTCCCTATCCATATTGCCAGATTTCACACTACTAGAGCAAGACGCCAGGCACAAATTTAGTGGAGTAAAAGCCACACTTTGAAATTTTGGCCTCAGACACGGGATGCTGTATCTAGCGCGCCTTAAGGTGGACATCAACGGATAATCGGAACAATGTAAGAGATGTCTCTCCTGGAAGATCACCACCAGATCTGCATTCCAGCGCGGCCGCAGATTTTTTCCCATCCGGCTGAAACTCATCTCCATTCACGCATAGAACTTTACTTGATTCCCGCTCATGGTAGGGTGATGGGCGATAACTATACGGAGCAGCTAAGTGACAACTGTTTCTTGATTTTACTATCACAAAGTGCGGGGAACCGACATGGCGTAGCCACACCCATGGATTTCACAAATGTACATTTGAACACATCTACTGGTTTCACGTAGTATATTAATGTTGGGAAACTGTTTCTTACGGGATGTACTTAGCGGAATGCTGTCAGGTGTGTGTGGGGAGGGACATGGTTGTGACAGGGAATGACTTAGTCAGGATTTTGTTTAAACATTATTTACCTTTGGTGTCAAATATACAAGTTAGCAGACGTACATGCCACTACACAAAACCCTACACGCAAAGGTACATCAAATAGTAACCCGATCCCATATAAACATCACGTTCATGACATGTAACGTGTGGGAAATAAACAACGCCCAAAAGTGTAGACAGGCCTCACATTACACAAGATGACATAAAGTTGATATTATATTTTTGCAAGAGACGCACTTGGCGCCTACAAACCAGCCTAAATTTGCCTCTGCGTGGTGATCGCATCACTTTTTTGCAAACTTCAGTTCGTACTCTCGCGGGGTATCAATATTAATCCACAAACACTTAACATTCACTCACACGTCAACATACACGGATACAGAAGGGAGGTTCCTATTGGTCGTGGGAAGGCTTGCGGGCCATACAATCTTCATGGTCAATGTATACTCACCAAACATTGAAGACCCTACTTTTTATTCATGCCTGCAGTCACAAATGGATCTTATAGACGCGGACCACATAGTTTTGGGGGGACCTCAATAATCTAATGGAACCCACGTTGGACAGTACCGCCACAACCCCATTCAACAAAATCACACAAGATACTTCAGACACTCTGTGAAACACATGACCTGCTAGACACACGGAGACAACTACACTCCAAGGAAACTGCATGCACACATCACTCGACAAAGCATGATACCTGGACGTGGCTGGACTATTGACTGTGACTCGCTCCTTAATACCATGGGTCCAATCCATGCAACACCTTCCCCGCACACTGTCAGACCACTCACCCATACTCATGACTTTGTGCATGCCGGGAGGGGGAGTTTGAGCGACAATAGCGTTTCCCTAACATGGCATTGCGGAACACTGTGTTCCAGGTGGAAATGCGCACGGCAATAATTGAATATTTTGAGCTAAAAAAAGACTTGGTACCATTGCAGGCCATGCTATGGGAGGCCTCCAAAGCATATATTAGAGGGATATGTATCTCTAAACATGCAAGAGTATTGAAAGACCTAAGGAGTACATTATCTCGCTTGGAGGCAGAGTTCCAGACCCTAGATTCCCTTCAACCTAGAGGGCGCTCCCCGGATTACATGCACAAACAGGTGACTCTGATCACTGAGTACCAAGAAGCAGCAGAGAGAGAGGCCCATTTCCAAGGGAAATACACAAATGTACTCCAATATGGGAAGGAAGAGAGGCCAGGACGTACACTAGCCCGAATATTGAGACCAGCCACGGACTCATCCTACATTGTGGGGCTTCAGAGCTCGACTGGCACAATAGTGACAGAAATATCAGGCATTACACGCAAACTTATAAAATTATAAATTATACAGATCTCTATACCACAAAGTCGCATGACATGCAAGACACAATATGTGCCTTCCTAGACAAAATAGCGATGGTATGGCTTCAGAATGTACAGCAGCAATTTTTAAGCGAGCCTTTCACTACCGAAGAAATAATAGAAGCTATTAATACTATGGATGGATCCAAAGCACCGGGATTAGATGTCTTTACAGGTGCATTTTATAAGGAGTATAGGCACCTCTTGGCACCACACTTACGTGAAGTGTACTCCGAAGTGCTAAAAACAGGAATTCTCCCCCCCCCCCACATTCAGAGAAGCAGTCATAATACTCTTACTCAAGCCAGGTAACGGCCCCCTATATAGTGGCTTCTAGAGATCACTGTCACTGTTAAATTTTGATACCAAAATACTGGCCAAAATGTTGGTTACCCGGTTGGCATTACTTATGGAACAAATAATCTCACCTGCTCAGGCAGGATTCATAACGCACAGGTCAACAGCCCTGAACTTACACACTTTCTTTGCCACTCTTCACAGGATTGATCCCACTGTCCCTGCGGTGGCGGCACTGCTGGATGCTGAGAAAGCAATCGATTCCATAGAGCGGCCATTTCTTTCGGCAACACTCCAGAAATTGGGAATCCCATCCGGATTCTTGACTCTAGTGAATTTACTGTACATGCAACCCACGGCATGAATTCGCTTTAATGGCACAATTACTGGGGCCTTCTCTATAACACGCGGTACCCGACAGGGCTGCCCACTGTCACTGTTGCTGTTTATAACAGCAATGGTACGGTACCTGCAGAAAGATCACTTACAATGGGGAGTGTAATTCAAAACAGGTCCCTTGCTAATCACCCTCTACACGGATGACATAGTACTGTACGAGAGGAACCTAGCAGAAAGCCTCTCCCCGTTACTGTTGGAGATAGAGAGATTTGGTAACCTTTCAGGATTACTCATCAACTGAAGGAAATCTGAATTTTCCAACTGACTGACGTGACTGACCATAGGTGTGAAGGCTTCCCGGTGACCTTGTGTGAGACTGAAGTGAAAAACCTTGGTATACACTTACACAGAGAAAAAGACCAGATACTATGACTAAACTATGGCCCAATGGTGGAAAAGTTCAAAACTAAAATAGAAAGATGGATCCGACTCCCACTATCAATTGCAGGACGTATAGCCATCATCACAATGGTGGTTGTGCCGCAACTGCTCTATCTCTTCCATAATTCTCCATACCCCTAACAAATGCATTCTTTGCTCAAATCCGCATGCTCCTGACCAAACTAGTATGGGGGAAACAGCCCCGTTTTGGTTGGAAGACCCTGGTTCTCTCATACGAACGAGGAGGGTTTGAGGTTCTGAACATTCAACTCTATTACTTAGTGGCACAATGCAGCTACTAATGGCATTGGTACCACCCGGACGCTCGCATCTCCTATGCCAAACCGGAGAGGGATTTGGCAACCCCTACACCCCTGGAAACGCTGTTGCCAATGGACCTGCCGCATGACCCACATGACATCCAGACACTATCCACCACTTATTGGGTGTGGACAATGCTGCTACAAAAAACAGGAAACGGTATACTATATTCACCATTTATGGCCAATCAATTGCTCCCTCATTGTTGGATCCTGTGGAACCTGTGGTGCAACGCACTCTACAAAAATACGAAATTCATACCATTGGAGACCTGTTCCCTAATGATCATGTCTTTTCCTGCGTGGAAGACCCTCGATTCCGTGACACCCCCTACATGGACCACTCACCCTGATCCAGGTCCAGCCTGCACTAAGGGATAAAATACCTACCAACCCACACAAACCCTCCAACTTTACACCATTGACCTTAATGATCACAGATAATGGCGGGGACCACTTAATATCCAGGCTCTATCGAGCATGTCAAAACATTACACTGACACATGATACCATAGTAAGGGTTGCGTGATGCGTGGATCTAGGGTACCCACTTACAGACAAAGTCTGGAGAGAATGTAGCCTACAAACAAATTTGGTGTCCTGCAACACAGACACAAATTACTACATTTTAAGTTCCTGCGCAGTGCATACACCATCCCAGCACTGATGTCTCGCGTTAAAGCAGACCAGTTCTTACGCTGCCCTACATGTCACACACACTCTGCAAATTTCGCACACATGACCTGGACATGTGACAAAATAGCTAACTACTGGAATGAAATATTTGTGGAACTGCAGAAGATGGTAACTCTGCAACTGATGCCCTCCCCATTGCTGGCACTGCTTTGTCACGTTTACAAAATCCCCAAATTCAAATGTATATTTGTTGCAATAGCACTACTTCTCGCTAAAAAAGAGATAGCCATTCTATGGAGAAGTAAGAGAAAGCCTACAGTAACCTGGTGGATAAGGAGTATAACATACTGTGACACCACTAGCGAGCTATATGCTGAACTGCAACCTCCCTCACCCAGACCTAAGGATATATGGCAGCCTCTGAGAGACTATTTAGCACAGCGCGCTACTCAGGACACTGACCACACGACAGCTGAAGAAACGAACACACAAACATTGACGCAATCTTTAGATTGAATACAACTGGACAAATAGATAAACGTAAGAAATACCCATAGCTAGGCAAGAACGGAGTACACTTATAAATTGTAGATTGATGCGTGATGTCAACGTTGATGCAAATATGCAATTGTACAGAGTTTACATGTTTAATATACTATGCAGTGGCAAAAGACAAATGTATGACACCCTAATGGTAAAAATTTAAATAAATATTTGTTTTTTAAAAGGCCCTCTCTCTCATTATAGCCCTGAGCCACCTTTAATAGTGGGTATAGCCCTCAGCAGAGGGCTATAAGGCTTTTTTTTTAGAGTTTAATGTCCTCTCACTACAATGACATCCATCAAATAGCCCTGACTGACAGAGATGGCAACTTGGTTTGCAGGCTCTCATTTATTTCTTAGCCAGATAAATCCTTTATAGAGGCTGCATGCAGAATACGTCTGACAATTTGTGTGATTTCTTTCTCATGGTTTTGGACACACCATCTCTGTAGGAGTACCCAAGAAGAAGAGCTTAAAGCTACAGAACAATCTTAAAACAAGATCACAGGACCCAAGTTCTGATGGTCCTCAAGTGGAGCCAAGACACCTGTTCACCCCTGAACACGATTCAGAAGACCTTCAAAAGAAATAATGCTTTGGAGACTTTTCAATGAGACATTCACCCCGATTCAAAAATAGGAGAACAGGAATGTGGATCAGAAGCGATAACACAACCCTAGAACACTGTAAGCCGACTACCAAACAAGCTATGAGATGCAGTAAAGATCTGAGTGTTTACTTTTCAGACAAGCCCTCAAGAAAACCGCCACAATTTTTATCAACGATCTTAGCAAGTGTTTCACTGCAGCAGACAACCAAGTATACTCACCATAAAAGATACAACCACTACATGCCCATTTTCACAGCTGAACAACAATCACACAATTGAATCTCTGAGCTGTACACCCTACTACTAGACATGGAAGCCTCAGACCCACCAAAATTCAGGGAAACTGGCATGTTGCCCTTTAGAGCACCTGAATGACTCTACGGACCAAGCAGACCCTGAAGTGAACAAAAGCTGAAATTTGTAGTGATACACAAAAACCCTTGTTGAATGTATGTTCTTATGGCGCATTCTTTTTCCCCGCAGGCAATCACAATGCGGTCGTTACAACGATCGCGTTGTGATTCCGCATACCATTACTCCGCAAGTCGGAACTACGACTTGCGGAGGGGGGCGCTGGATGTTGGAATAGTATAATTTACTATTCCAACTCCAGTCTGTGCGGACAATAGGGAAGGTGTTGGATTTTAAATCCAACACCTCCCCTCCGCAAGTAGTTGTTCCGACTTCGGAGTAATGGTATGCGGAATCACAACGCGGTCATTGTAACAACCGCGTTGTGATTCCCTGCGGGGAAAAAGATTTGTGGTAAACGTTGTTTACCACCCTTGTTATATGATAGTGAATTATCATAATATCTCTGAGAGCATATTTATATAATGTCATATTATGTGTGTTAAAGGATGAATTCCAATAAGATATGTGATCTAAAATACATCATGAGGAGGAAAAAGAAAGTCTATCATTAGTGGAGAACAAGAGTGTTCTTTAAGGTAGCAAAGAATAATAAATTATTTTTCATATCAAATTTGCACCATAGATATGCTATTTTGTAGTGTGGAAAATGACAGGTCATACTATGCTGAATGTCCTGACTATGGAAGAGGGAGGGTCGGAGTTTCCCCTGCTGGGTGCTTAGGTTGTGATATAAAGCTTGCCACATTTCAGTGGTGAGCAGATACCACACTAAACTATCTTTGTAGTTTTCCCCAGTTGAGGATATGGATGTTCCTCTTATTTTTAGTCTAATTTTTAAAGCTTCCACACAACAAGTTATCCCTGGAAGCTGGGTGTATTACAACCAGTGAAGGCTCAAGCCTGGCTTAAGTCACTGGTGGACATGTCTTTTGTACAATTAGGCCTGTGCGCAGAAACAGATTTAGAAGACAAACCTGACATGAAAACTCTGCTCAAACCCATGCAAAAAAGTCTGACATCGATAGACCTGAATATCGATGCACCTAATGCCCGAATAGACACAATGGCCTAAAAGATAGACAAACACGAAGACCATCTGACCAAAGTGGAACAAAGAACGTTAACCATGACAGAGTACATAGTGTCAAAAAAAAAATACTTTTGCTCATAAAAGCTAAGAATGAGGACCTGGAAGCTAGGTCAAGGTAAAATAATTTATGTATCCTAGGTGTGAGAGAAACAACAGACAGAGGTAAAATGTAAACCTTAGTTGAGGATATGCTTCTCACACTATTAGCCTGACCACTTCTCAAAATTATTTATAGTGGACAAAGCACACTGATCACTTGTGGCTTGTAATCCGCTTGGTGCCCGAGTCAAACTGATTTAGGCCCAGATCTCTGTACTGGGGTGAATGTATGACATTGTTCTGCATTCTGTCCATCAATTGTTGTTTTTGCATTTGTCACCCCGAGTGGGAAGGGTATGCTCAGACGTGAGTCCCTTGCTCTCCATGCCACTGGAATCAGGCTATCCTGGCTGACGAGGGCTGAAAGCCCGAAACCGGTCCTAGGATGCTTGTTTCCAGTCCAGGGAGGACCTGGCTTGGCAGTTCGGGCTGGACTGTTCCCATGGGGCACAGGGTCAAGACTGATTTGCATATGGCTGGGTTCAAACTGGAATGGCATGGTGAGCAAAAAAACGATGGATTTAGGCCCAGATCTCTGTACTGGGGTGAATGTATGACATTGTTCTGCATTCTGTCCATCAATTGTTGTTTTTGCACGAGTCAAAACCATCATCACCCAATTCTAAATTTCAGAGATAGGCATCGGGCACTGCAACGTGTGAGAGGAAATACAATTCTACAATATAGGAAAAGCGCAATATTTGCTGTACCTAGATTTCACCCATGCAGTCCAGGAAGTTTAAAGGGTATCGCCACAGTGAAGAAAAAACACCAACAACTAGAAATTCCAGACAAGCTCTTTAACCGTACAAAGGAAAACAGCACATTTTTGTGAAGCCACAGCAGGCCATGGCATTTCTAAAATCCTGTAAAGAAATGTGTAAGCAATCATAAAAGGTAAATGAAGGAAGTCAACCACTGATATCAGATGATAAACTTTCATAAACATGCGTGTCGGCCCTTTAACACACACATCAGTATGCTAAACAAGTAAACGGTATGTAGAACTTGTGCTCTTATGAAGGGAAAATATCGATGTGAGGAGACAAGGACATTAGTGTCCCTCCTCCTAAGACATGTATGCACACTCCTGTTGTGTTTATTGTACATATTGGAACTCGGCCACATAAAGCATGGCTGGAGCTCCACAATTGGGCACTATGCGGTAAACTCCAGGGTGACATAGTTCTTACCTCTTTTGGTATACTTTTGACAATATTAAGCATTTTTTACTTTCAAATGCCACTACTAATGAAGACCAACCCTACATAGATATGGAAGAAACATAAGCTGTGTAAAGTGTGAAAACAAAATAATAGATAAATAGATCAATGAAATGGGTTATTGTGTGTAGGGTGTTGACAATATTATGCACTTCTTATTTGTTGAAGTGTTATGTTGCAATGCTGAAATAATGAAAACCTTAATAAAAAAAAGTTAAGCCCCACAGCTTCCTAAGGAGTGTTTACACTGGTCCAACTGAGATCAATAAGATCACTAGATTTTAATATGCTGGTAGGTATTAGCTGTTGGACATGCTGGTGCGCCAAACAAATATCGAGTCAGATTTTCAGGAAATCCATTCTGGATACGGATGAGGAGAATTTATCTATGAGGAAGTTTAGTACTGGCAAAGTTCAAGAGTTGCCGTTCAGAGAAAGGAACTTTGCAGTGTTGTGAGATGATGAGTTGTGCTGAATGCATCTAAAATACAGTTAGTTGTGCTAGTTTGAACTTGCTTGCCGCCTACCTTTCATTCACTGTTTATGGCCTCATCTTATTACTTCATTTGGTCTCTCACTTAAGGCCTAGATTTGTGACACACATATTTTTATCAGGCTCGGTAACAACCTGAGCAACGCTTGATTGAACATCCACTCTTATCTTTTGGAAGTAGTACGCTGAATGAAACTGAATCACCTCAAGCTCAGTACTGAAAAAAATTGAGATCATGATTTTTGGTGGTCCTACAAGCATTTAGACGTATGAATATCATCTTGATTTATTTATTAATTTTGCAGAATTTTATATAGAGCGAACTAGACCCGAATCCAATCAGGTATCAGAGCGCTTTACATAGCACCAGTTACGTTACATGAGGACACACATTCATTTTTTGTTAGGCACGGGGAGATTAAGTGATTTGCCCAGAATCACAGGATGTTCGGCGTCATTACCGAGACTCGAACCAAGTTCCCCAGGTCCGAGGTTGAGCACCCTAGCCGTTAGGCCGACTCCCAGTGACGGCCCGGGTAGGGCGTTTTACCGGGGCGGTGACGTGGCGCAGAGGAGGAGCAGGGTGAGGGGTTGAAAAATGCGGCAAACGGACGATTTCTGGTAAGTTCCGAAAAAATTAATAAAACGAATTTCGTTGCGCGAGCTGCTTCGCATTTTGCGATGCAGCGCGCGCAACAAAATTAGTTTTATTACTTGGAGTTCCTCAGGGCTCATTTCTGGGCCCTTTCCTTTCTTCCATTTACATCACCAAAGCTTGAGGAGGTCACCTCATTCTTATCACCCTGATCATTGTAATGCTTTCAGTAAAAGGCTTTCTTTTCATTTCCACCATTCACCTCAAGTCATGAATCTAAGGACGTAGACTGGCCCATGCATTTACAAGTGCAGGGCACTCTGTTTCCATATGCTCAGCTCTTCTATGATATAAGTCCTTATTTTTTCCAGTAAGTTGACACCCAATCTTCTTCAGATTCCAATTCTGTTTCTTCAGAGACCTTTTTTCAACTCAGCAGTAAACTTCAACCTGACCACAGTCTTAGAATCCTTCATTACTACCACAGACACTGCCTTGAGATATTAAGTACTCAGCATTTTACAAAAAGTATCCTCTTTTTACTCTCTATATTTGCTGCAAGTAAGTTAAATTGCTGTAAAAGTCTACTCATTGGTCTCTATCACTATTCCATCCTACGATTGGTTAAGGTTATAAACTTTGCTACAAGGCTCCTATTCAGTGTCCTTGGAATCAGTGCAACATATTAGTATTCCCACCTAATTGGTAATCTGCCTATTCCCTAGCTACCTACTTCAAATATTATGCAGGTGTTGGACACATTCAGTTCCTGATCAATAAATCGAAACTTTATTGTCACTCATAAACCTCCCTGTGCTGCTTCACAGTTCCACCAATGTTATGCACCTGCACCCATACTGCACCACCGAAAACAACTCCACTGAAACCAACTCCCGGTTCTGTTACACTCTACCTGCTCGGTTCCGAATTTCAAAGCCATGCATAAAACTTACCTTCCACTGATGAAATGTGAACACAACTGATACAAATGTAATGCTACTCTTTCATTCCTCTAACTCATCTAACTTAAATATGTGTCCATTTATATAAGAAACACATTTTGCCACTTATATAGGAAACACGTTTGTTAAGTCTGGATACTGTCTCTCAATCATTGGTCAATGTGTATCAAATCCACAAAAGTCTTTATGTTTACCACCCAAAATGTATAAGTCCTTAGGCACTGTATCACTGTCACAATTTTTAGTATTTCTAGCCAAATGTTCCAATTTTTCAAATAAATGAACTAATACAAAAATTAAATAGAAGGGATAGAGGGTTATCCACAGGAGAAATAGCGACATGGCCGCATACCCAAGGGCATAGTGTTGTGTTTTCCTACTGGCTGTAACAAGTCTCATGAGTTTGCCTTAATAAAGGCTTTTCTTGACTGTGTGAAGTTAAACCATGATGCGTGTTTCGACCCAGGGTATTTCTTTTATTTCTACTGTTACCTCAGTGTATTCTAGCTCACCTCTCCTTGAAACCAGCTGACCTGCCTTGCTCACTCCTCTCCCTGGGGTCAAATTCTAGTGCAGTCCCAGTCAGGGTCACACTGCTTTCATATCGGCCAGCAGACAGGGGTCAGACGCCCTGGGGTAAAGGACGTGTCGACAACCCTGAGCCTGCGTGGAAGTACCGCCCCTCTCAGAGGCCTACAGTTCAGACAATGTGTGCACGCCTCCTTGACCTCTGTGAGAAGATTGGGAACTGTTTGCTTCAGGGAAGGTTACAAAGGAGTCTAACCGGCTTCCCAAACTCTCCTTCGCACGTGTCAGTCAGTCAGATGTCCAGTGGCGGTGAGAGGAATGTCAAGTGGAGCACAGACGCTTTCACTAAAGATAATTCGAGCTACAGAGAAGCTGTCAGGGTTAATGTCAGGCCATTTCAGAGAAATTAGATAAATACAGTTCAGCTTTCCCTTTAAAGTTAACCTGAAGGGGGTGCATGGGGCATTCTCACAGTTCTGCTGCCGTGGTTCATGCTCTGCGTTACTTGATATGCTCAATGAACCAGCAGAGCACAGTAGTGTCTTTCCAATGTTTGCTTTTAGGGCCATGTTGTTCTGGTTATTTTTCTCTTTTTCCTGTGTTTTGGCACGAGAAAGGAACCCGCGCTTGGGCACAGATTCATTCACACTTTACAGCAGGTTTGTCATGAGAGTAATACAAACCAGCACAAATTGTGATTTACTTTCTAGTACAAAACTTGCCCTAAAGTAATGCAAAGTAGAGGTCTGCACTAATTTGCATTACTTTGCGTCAAGGGGGCGTTCCATGGATGATATAAGGGCATTCATTCCCATGCAACCAGCTTTGGGTTTTGAAGAAAATGCTTATCTACTAACACTGGAAGACACAGATTTGTGTAAAAAAATTACTTGTGGCAGGCTAAACAATAGTGAAACGTTTTCTGTTCCCCAAACATTTTCAGCTTTGCATGTGTTGTACTGTACAGCACACATACAACTTAGAAAAGTTCTAAACTATCTCTAAGCATAAAGGTTTGCTTTTACAAAACCTGTGCTAGATATCACGTACACTAACTTGCACTAGTGTGAAATGGTGTATGCATGGGGCAAGGCATCCACAAGTATGCCGGGGCTAAGAGGGAGAGATAAAATGCTTGATATCTTAGTAGATATGGCACTGTCCTGCTCTCTCCCTTTGATGCAACGCTGCGGTGCTACGTTGCCCCACTTCTAGATATGACCCTTGGTATATTTACAGATATTGTAGATGGTTTGCACCAACATACCAGCGGAAGTTGAGTGACATCACACACTCTTTGACATCCGAGGACATCACAAGTTGAACCTCTGGTCTCACTTGTAGCCCTGCTCCCTTTTTGTAGGCCTGGCCGGTAAACTCCGCTCTGTAGGCGGAGATCACAGAGTTTTGGGGAAAAACTCTGCCTACGCCACGTGGCGGAGCTTACAGGCATTGATAATTCCAGACAGTTATACATTCATACAGGTTTGGTTGACTTGCTCCTTCCCACAAATTGTTGTGCAAGCACAAGGACTATGAAAGGCATCTTAAAGAGTGCCATTACTATAGGGGATGTAGCACTCCTACCTTAATCATAAACGTGCATATATGCCAACAGACTCGATGCAGACACACTTACGGCAGAAACAAATCCAGGGTAAGGTATGGAACGCAATCTTCCAGCAGCGTTGAGCAGCCCATTGGAAGACTGATGCTTAGACCTGGAGTAAGGTTTGAAACGCAGACTCTTGTGATGTGTATGAGATTCATTGCATCTCAGCTACGCCTGGGGGCTATGTTCAGTAAATACTTTCCTCTCTCCATACTCAAGTATGCCCCAGCCGCCCAACTGTCCTTGGATCTCTTCTGTGTATGTGCCAATCAATCAAGGAATTTGTAGAGCGCACTACTCACCCGTGAAGGTCTCAAGGCGCAAGGGGGGGGGGCGGGGGATGCTGCTATTGCTCGAACAGCCAGGTCTTGAGTAGCCTCCTGAAGGTTAGTAGGTCTTGGGTCTGCCGTATGAGGAAGGGGAGGGTGTTCCAGGTCTTGGCGGCGAGGTAGGAGAATGATCTGCCGCCGAAGGTTGCTCTTTGGATGCAGGGGATGGTGGCAAGGGCGCGGTCGGCAGAGCGGAGCTGGCGGTTCGGGTGTAGAAGGTGAGTCGTCTGTTGAGGTATGTTGGTCCGGTGTCGTGAAGTGCCTTGTGTGCGTGGGTGAGGAGCTTGAAGGTGATCCTCTTGTTGACAGGCAGCCAGTGCAGGTCTCTCAGGTGGGGTGTGATGTGGCTGTGTTGCAGGATGTCGTGGATCAAGCAGGCTGAGGCGTTTTGTATGCGTTGCAGTCGTTCCAGTAGTTTGGCTAGGGCTCCCGCGTAGAGGGCGTTTCCATAGTCCAGTCTGCTGCTGACGAGGGCCTGGGTAACCGTTTTTCTCATGTCGGTGGGGATCCATCTGTAGATCTTGCGGAGCATGCAGAGGGTGTTGAAGTAGGAGGATGAGACGGCATTGACTTGCTTGGCCATGGAGAGTGTTGAGTCGCCATGTACCCTACCCACCCACAAATATCTCACACAATCTTTTCTCGCCCAGGCAATGATCCAGTGTGCTTTTGAGTCACCCACAAAGCCATCCTCAGTCCGATTTGGTTTCTGGTGTCTGGGTTCTAGGACTTCTAGTTAGATGGCCCGACACTCTCAACCAAGGTGACATTGGTAAGTTCACATAAAATCAATTAGTTTTTAATGTATGTGAATCGCTGTTCAGTTGTGGTAGGGACACGTGAAACCAAATACTTGAAATAATAATGAATATAAATTGCTCAGTTAAATGTCTCTGTTCCATATGTTTTATTGTGAGAGTCTTATTTTAGATTACAAAGGGGATGAAAAAGGAGAGGACCTGTGTGAGCAGTGGTACATTATTATAATTTTTTTTAAATTATTTTTTTATTTCAATATACTTTTTATTGATTTTTACACATTTACTGGTAAGCGTATTTACATGGGACCACTGTAAACCATGATGTCTGCATCCTAACAAGATTCTGAATTCAGGAGTTGCTCACAAAAGGATGATACATCAGCCTGTTAAAATCATGCGATGCATGTCAAGTATGGGTTGGTGCGAAACACCAAGTTTAACCTGGTCGCCTGAGCGGCTCCCTTCCCAGTAATTCCTTGTGTGAATTTTGTCTCTTTACTTGTCCATGAAGGGCAGGTTGGTTGTTTTATTTAGGTCAGCATTTCTGTACCCCGGTGTATTGGTTTTGTCTGCGTCCCATGCATTTTTTCTTTTCACCAGGTAGACGTTTTTGTGCTATCGGCTCGGCTGGCAGCATTTGAATACAAAACTGCGACTATTGTTAACCATGGACAACTTAATAGGAACATCTACTGGATAATCCATGGAATCGTGCAGAGTATTTTAGGTGACTCAGCGGAATTCCATAGCGTACAACTCTGTGAGCTCCACCCACTCCTACCATTTTGATCATTGATGGGGTAGGGAAGGGAGAGGAGCCAGATTTACAGATGCTCCTAGAACTGTTTTGTTGGCTTCTGCACGCATGTGGCCATAGAACCGATGTCTAGTGCAAGTGGATGGTGCAAGCCCTGAAGTATAGATTGAGCTTCTCTGACAGATGGCAACAGAGGAAACCTCTTTCAACTTCCCACTCTCCATCCATCTGTTCCACTCTCATCTTCTCTCAATACAGTGCCTACTTCTACTGAGGCATTTTGCCATCACTGCTCTGGCAACCAGTGGCGATCCATGCAGGTAAGTGCGGTGTGGTGGGGTGGGCAAGGGGGGGCGGGAGGGAGTGAAAGTCTAAAGATAATGGCATAGGGAAAATTAAAAAAATTAAATAATCCTCTTCCGTTGTCTGTCGACATCACCTCCCCCCGCCCCACCACGCTTACCTGCACGGACCGGTGCTGCTGGCAACAATGAACTGATGACGTTAGGGAATAAATGTGTCAGTTGTAGATGTGCACCTGTGTAAATGTTAACCTCCAGTGCAATGTCACTTGCTATTTTCTTTTTTCATCTCCATGGGAAAAAAAACCTTTTACTCCAAGGAGAATCCCCTCATCATACATCTTGATGAATTGTGTGGTTGTTCCCTCCCCACTCTTACTTGGGATTTACTCCTGCCCTTAACATGATTAAATCACTGATAGTCTTTACGAGGGATTGCGCTTGATAAGAGTTGTGAATACCAACCAGTGTGTAAGTTTGTGAATGTTCACCCCTTTGGTAGTAGGCATCACAGGCACGGACCTACAGCAGCACCCACTCGGAAACACATTTTTTCAAATATAACATGTCATCATGCTGTTATAATATTATGGGTTAGTAAAACTTATATATATATTACATGTGACCAAAAACATTTGTAAGTAAAAATGTATGTTTTTGTGAATACAAAAGGTTCGTTTTCACTGGTAAGTGAAGACATCCCAGAAACCAACTTCAAAGTAGTTGTTGAAATGACTTGGCAATTTATCCGTATATGTTCCCTATTTATCTCTATTTGGCCTTCACTGAAAAAAAGTATAACAGAGGCGGAGGTAGTATTTGTATTTGTATTATTATTATTATTATTATTATTATTATTATTATTATTCGGACAGTAAGCTATTGTCTTTATGTGAATGGTAATTTATATGAATAAATGCATTCACATGACTACAGCACAATTAACTTAAAAAGCAGTACATTATGGGGTTCATTACAATGTCAGTCGCGTGGTTGGCGGTTCCGGCCGCCGGATTACAATGAGACTGAACACTGTTGGGTCAGATTCCTATTGTTGCCTATGGGAGCTTGTGTTACAGCTGTAAACCGGCTGTAACAGAAGCTCCTATGGGGAAATGGGTGTGTGTGTGTAAAACCCCGCACACTGTCGCAGGCACTGCATGGTGCCTGCCATTCAGTGCAGGGTGTTACAGGGGGTACCTTAGATACCCCATCGGCCATCAACCATTGGTTGCGGGGGCAAGGAGCCCCTAATAGGGGCCCCCAAAGTCACTTTCTGGCAGCCTTTACATGTCAGAAAGGCCGGCACAGAAAGATTGTCAGAATCTGACACCTTAATCCCGACAGCGGAAATGCCGTCCATAGGGGGTTAGGGTGTGGTTCCGCCCGACAGGAATATTCCGAGAGCTGGTCAGAATCGAGTCGGAATAACCAGCCGGTGAACGTTCCAACCGAACATCGTAATCGGACGGACGGATTGTAAACTGTCCAAGTAGGTCAGAAAGGCTCCGACGCGGTTCTGAAGCTTCTGACTGTCGGTCGGATGCTTTCCAACAAACATTGTAAAGAGGACCCATGTGTATGGTGTGGAGTGTAGTGTTACGTATAATTTAACAAACCTTATTTCCAAAATTCGGACAGACTGAAAAGTTCTGTGAGTGATACTATACTTTCAGTGCCGGCTCACCGCACACTTGTCAGTTAGGAGTGACCTGAGGATTATAAATAATGATAAAACCCCATGATGCTCTGTTGACATCGACATCTTTGCCAGGGGCACCAGTATAGAGTACAAAGTATTATACTGAAATCCCACCTTCTCAGTTTTCCACCTCCTGGCGATGGACGTTCATGTAACATGACAGAAAGGTGCACAGAGTCAGTATGGATGTTTGTGTAGCAAGGCATTGTGACATTGTGGAATGCAAACACAGGAGAGCAACAATGCACATTGGCTCAGCTTACATACAGCACGCCTGTCCACGAGCCGCACCACCCTCCTTTTAATGATCCTTGTCACACCTTTACTCACACAAGGTCTCAGTCACAAAAGTAGGCTTTGCTACTGTATTAAGCTAAAGTTATGAATGTGAATGAAGTTTATGTTAGACTAGATCTAGAAAGCTTTTAACCATCTGTTAGAACAGGAGGCTGAAAATGTTATCATTGTGGTTATTTTGGAAAGCTGAAGTTGGACTGGAGCTTCATTTTCACCTCACATCTCCACCTGCTCAAAACAGACCAGTAACTGAATGATGGTAATATTTGGTCTATAGTGGCTAAGGATCCGAATCCTTTCTTTCCAATTAATCAAAAATCGTTTTATTCTTGGCAGACCTCTTTGTTCTTCATTTCGTAAGAGAATGAAGTTACCTCAGCCACATTACTTGACAAGGAATGAGATCTCCTGCCAGATGGAAATTCCGTCAGGGAGCCACCGCCTGGCAGTGCCATTAGATGTGGGCAGAGCAGAAATTGCCTGCGGGGCATACACATGAAAATCACCCCGCTTCACTACTGTGGCACCGTATACCAAAATGATACTACAAAGCTGGGGATCTACAAATATACTAGGTTTATATATGGTAGTCTAAAACTGGGTGGTTCATACAGGGAGGGCTAATGTCTTTCTGTCGGACTCTCCGGCATTGGTGGTCTGAAAGCATTTTTTCATCCCAAAGGGAGACACAATGTCCCCCTCCTGCTGGAACACCCAAAATGGTCAGAACCACCAGGCAGAGAGATATCCACCAGGTGTTCCAGTGGCATAACAATAGCCCACGCTGCTGCCGCGGTATGGGGGTGCCTAGCTCCAAGGGGTCCCCTCCCACTCTGTGCACAGGCAAGCCTGAGAGCTCCTGACGGGGTCTGGAAAATGGGGGCCCCCTTCCTTGCACTTTGCAGACAGGCCCCCCTCAATGTTCATTGCGCCACTGAGGTGTTCTGCTAGCGCATAATGCTATAGTATGCAAGCGGGCTGCAAAATATGCCATTTGGCATTTTTTGTTAAAAATCCTAATTGAAAAGGATTACTTTGTGCAATCCCTTTCATAGCAAACATTTCCATCAAGTGTAAAAAAAAGTGTGCCTTGTTATTACAGTTGTAATACCATATGTTATCTCCAACACCAACATATTTGCCTTTCTGTGATCTCATTCAAGCTAAACCTCCAATATTATATCATTCTATTTGAAGCACCTCATGCTAGAGATGCTCCTGGTACAATAAATAGATTTTCTGTAAAGGAGTATGCTGCTGCTTGGAAATATCCTATAACCCCCCCAAACACAGATCATGCTCACCCAATCTCAGCGCTATCAATTTTTGGATTAAATTTGAAGTACATTTTAGGCTGATCAAAGACGGGTGTTACATTACAGAATCTGCCTGGTTCATTTACGCATACCCACAATAAACCAAATATCTTTGCATAAGGTTCTCAAATGTATTTGTATTTGGCTTGGGGATAAGGTTAAAAGAAGCATAGTGCTCCAATACATAAAGCGTAATGCCCCAGCTGTCGCGCTGGTCCAAGAGACACACCTCATTGGTAAAAACTGTAAATTCCTCAACAGGTGGGGCTATACAATGGTGGCGCACGCTGGCTTCACCTCCGGTTCACACAGTGTAGGCATCCTAATTAGATGAACATTCCCATTCAGCATCACCCACACGTGGACAGACTCACTGGGGCGCTTTGCAGGGGTTTCGGGGCACTGGGAAGGGCAAACCCTTACGCTGTTAGCGGTATATATCCCACCAGGTCTCCAAACTCAATCATATAAAGATCTTGGGATGCTCCTACTCTCCCTTCCCGAAGGACAACTCATCCTGGGCGGGGACTGCAACGCGGTTGTTTCAGGGGTTCTAGACCTTCACCCGCCTCGAGACATTAATGCCGGACACCACTGGCTCGCATATTTCATTGAAGCCTTTGGTCTCACAGACATCTGGAGACAGCGCCATCCGGACCTACAACAGTACACTTTCTTCTCAGGGTCCCACCACACATTCTCTAGAATAGACTATGTCTTATGCCTGTACAACAAAACAATATTACTCAAGAAATCAGACACCTGGGGAGGGGTATATCGGACCATTCTCCCCTGTGGGTTCACCTCACTGTAGGTGAAAGAAGGGTAGGTTGGGTAGTGCCCATCAATCCATGGTACCTTTGCAATCCGGAAATCAGAAATGCATGAACATCGAACATTATTTTAAAGAAAACGAAGGCACAGTACACTCTCCCTCTACCCTATGGGAAGCGTTCAAACCAGTGATCAGGGGCCACGCCCTCTCAGCCATAGCTGGATTGCGTAAGGAAAACACTAAGCATATGGTCTCTTGTGAGCGCGACCTCCTCCGCCTTGAGGAGGCAGCGAAAGGCAGCGAAGATCAAGCTGCTCTCCATAAGATGCAACTTAAGGAAGAGGAGTATAAGGTGTTGGTAACGGAGGCTGTCAAAACCCTAGCGAGAGACAAAGACGAACGCCTCTATGACCAAGGAGACAAAGCAGGCAAACTGACTGCCTGGTTGGACAAAAAGGAAAGGGCAAACTTAAGAGTGGTTCAGGTGTTGTGCTCACAGAACCCCACAACATAGTACGAGAGTTCGCTGCTCACTTTGCACAAGTGTATTGGAGTGGCTCGGAACGCATGGAGAAAGACTCCACGGCGCTGCTTGCAGACATCCCACTACCTGTCCTTTCTGACTCTGAAACAGAGGCGTTGGAAAGTCCATTTACAAACGACGAAATAGCCACTGCGATTAGAGCGTTACGACCAGGGAAAGCCTCGGGCCCCAATGGTCTGCCCATTGAATTATACAAACTCAAACCTGACAAATTGGCCCCCTATTTAAAGAGCATGTTTGAAGACAGTAAAGAACAGGGCAAACTTCCACGAGACCAACGTATCGCCACACTAGTGGCTATACCCAAAGACGGAAAATCCCAAAATGAATGCACTTCATACAGACCCATTTCCTTATTGAACGCTGAGCCCAAAATACTCGCGAAACTACTAGCAATCCAGTTACGGCGAGTAATAGATAAATTAGTTCACCCCGACCAATCGAGCTTCGTGCCACACCAAAACGATGCACTTAATCTTAGAAGGCTTCACGGTGTGTTTGGGCGCCACACCACCATCCAAGAAGACGCCATCGTTGTATCACTGGACGCAACAATGGCTTTCGACACCCTCGAATGGGCATATCTAATGGCAGTCCTGCAAAAGCTGAGCTTTGGGCCCCAATTCATTGGATGGGTGCGGCTCCTCTATACTGAACCACTGGCGCAGGTGGTGGTGAATAATAAAATCTCCAATTTATCCGCCCTCGAAAGAGGGACTCGGCAGGGATGTCCTCTCTAGCCCTTACTTTTTGCACTGTCCCTTGAGCCACTGGATACGGAGGGACCGTTCCATCAGGGGCCTTAGGTGGGCAGCAGAATGGGAGGATCGAATCTCGCTGTATGCAGACGATATCCTCCTATATCTGGTCTCCCCGCGGAAATCACTGAGGGGGGTCCTTGACATCTTCACAAGTTTCGGGAAAAACTCTGGCTATCGGATTAACTGGAGCAAATTGCTGCTATACGTACTGCACGGTAAGCCCCCCACAATCCCAAATGACTGCCCAATTCAAACAGTAACAGATGGATTCAAATACTTAGGTATTTTCGCCTCCACAGATGCTAAGATCTGCTATAAACGGAACCTCCTTCCACCCTTACAAAGGTTTAGGCGGGACACTGCTGCCTGGAAATCACTTCAGCTCTCATTATTGGGACGAGCAGCCCTCTTTAAAATGATGGCACTGCCTCGTTTCCTCTATGCCCTCCAAAATTTCCCGGATCCAGTTCCACCAAAATCTTTCAAAGACGTTGAATCCACCCAGAGAGAACTACTCTGGGCTGGTAAACCGCGTATATCGCTCCAGAAATTAACACTCGGCTGGTACAATGGAGGCATAGCACTCCCTGATATTAAAAAATATTACTGGGCAGCACAACTCTCAGCCATAAACCAGTGCATTTACCGTGGGGGGATAACCCTGGTTACAAGATGGACAAGTGGGTACTCCCAGAAGGTAGCTTCACAAGGGCACTATACTCTAGACCCAAGAAATTCCCCCTGACCAGACCCACACAGCTCTCAGTACAAATCTGGAACACGGTAAACCGCACCCTAGGGTGGGGGAAAAAACTCACACTTGCCACCCCACTATGGGACTCCTAATCCTTGGGTACACTGGGCCGAACTAAGGGGTTTGACAGATGGGACCTAATCGGACTCTCACGAATTGGTGACCTCTGGGGGCAAAACGGAATGGTCACATTGGCCTCACTACAACAGACACACAAATTAGCCGCATCAGAATACTTCAGATACATGCAGGTTAGACACTCCCTCCAAGCTAACATCCCGGCTAGGTCTCACTTGCCAGAGTCCTCCCACTAGAGGACAGACTTCTAGACGGGCTCCTACCGGAAAGAGCTATCTCCCTCACATACAAGAAGTTAATACGAAACACCCCAGACCCCCTTACATCTTTGAGAGAGAAGTGGGGGCGAGACGGACTGGAATTAGATGACGAGGAGTGGCAGGAAGCGCTCTCCTCACCGAGGGAGGTCGCCATCTCAGCAAAACTTAGGTTAGTCCAATTAAAGATCTTACATCGTATGTATCTTTCTGGTCCATGATAGGTTCTGATGGGCAGGAGTGAAGAGGGGATGTGTAAAAGAAATTGTGGCCTGGAGGGGTCCTTTCTGCATATTATCTGGGAGTGTCCCCTAATCCAAAATTCTGGGAGGAAATACATAAATGTATGAATGATGTATGGGCGGTAGAAATGCGGCTCAAAGCCAAAAGGTGTTTTTTAAATGTTTGGGAACCCACGGATCTTAACACCAAAGGTAAACTCTGGTCAACACTTGGCCAGATGGTGGCTAAACGGAACATCGCTTGCCTGTGGGGAGCAACTGTACCACCAACACTTTCCGCCTGGAAGAACGATATGGACTGGTGTATGATACAGGAGAAAACTGTCTATGTGTCACGGGGCTGCCCCTGGAAGTGGATAGCACTCTGGACAAAGTGTAACGCTTATCGTGGTAATATATGTGAGTCCCCATGTGTTCCTCCCACTGCCGACCAACTGACTCCTTGATGTATATTACTGTTGTTTGGTATATTCTACCCCACTGTACCAATGTATGTAATAATCACCTTGTTTTTACGTAAATGTGACACAACTGTAATTTATGCCTTATTGTATGCATTGACCATGCCACCTGCACTGTTTAATAAAAAATAATTGTTAAAAAAAAAAAGTCATAATATTGCAGGTAAGATTACTGTTTTCTTAAAGATTTTCTAATATCATTGTTAACAAGATCATTGTGTGTTACAACCCTGTAATTTTCAGTGTTTTCTGCAGTTTTTTATATATTACATTTATTTTTAATTATTATGGTTTGGGTATAAAATTTTAGGAGTGGGATGTTGGATTGCAGGAGAATAGTGTGGGAGTCGTTTATAATTTTTAAAGTTTGTTATGTTTAAAATTGTTGTGTTTTTTTAGTTTAATTTTTACATTTTTCATAATAAATTCTTGGTTGGTTCTTGTTCAGGATTGTTGGGTATAATATTTTCAAGCACCATTTCTGTTGGCTCATGTGAGCTTGCACTGGCCTCCTTTTGGTTCTGTAAAATATTTCTGACTTGCATTTTAGTAGTGATAGCCCTGCCAGAACATACATGATTTGAACACTCATTGGTGCATTTCCAGTGTATTGTCTCTTCAGTGGTACTCTCCTTAATATATCTTCTACAATTTATTAATAGCTTCCTTTTTAGGTCGAGGACTATCCGGTCTGCCGAAGGCAGAACCGGAAGTCAGAAATTTAATGTTTCTGAGAGTGGCTCCTTAGCCCGCCTCTCTTTTTGCCTCTCCTCCATTGGCTGGCTTCCTAAACGGAGGCCAGCCATTGAAGGAGAGAGCCGTCCCTCCAAATAGGCTCCGTCTTTTTCAGATTCGGGGGCGTGTTCTTGCTGTTCTTTCCACTTTTTAGCCACGCCCTTTCTCAGGCGTGTTTTTCTCTCCTCCAGCCAATGGCAAGAGGAGAGAAAAAGAAACACGCCCCCGAATCTGAAAACGCCACTGCGTTTCTCCGAGGCATTTCTGCTTTGCCTCGGAGAAAGGCAGTGGTGTGCTTGTTCTAAGGCTCTCTGGAAGCGAACAACAGTTTAATTAGGTGCTGACGTAAACACGTTGTGGCGCACTTTCCCCTGCAGCATTTTATCACATTAGAATTGATCAGAATTGTTGCCTTGGGCTGACTTGAGCAGCCATACACCTGGAGCACCATTTGTGCAAGCTGCCGAGGAGCTCTCCGCGTGCACTGTGCCGCACCCTCTCCTCCTCCGATCTCCGCCCACCTCTCTCTGTCTCGCTCGCTCTCACCCCTCTCTCGTTCTGCTTCCTTCATAAACACTCCCTTTTTTCCCTCTACTGCCTCCGAATTTCACCTCACTCTTTCTCACTGGCCCGCTCCCTTCCCACTCCGTTTGCCTTTAATTTTTTTTTACTCTGCCTCAGCCTTTCTCTCAATCTTACACCCCCTTGACCCGTCTCTTTCGTCCCTCCATGCCTGTCTGTACCCTCCCCCCATCAGTGACTATCTCACCTTCTGACTTTATCGGATCCCCTCTCTCCAAAGTCTCCCTTCTGTTTACCTCTCTTTTCCTCACTTTTTCTCATCTCTCTCTTTATCTTTCTCGCTCTCTCTCTATTACACCCCCCCTTCTCGTCCTCATGCTGTTTTCCTATACCCTAGGCCTCGGTTACTCTCGCTTTCTTGCCGCCTCCCTCTATCAATTCGCACCCCCTCTCTCTCATCCTCTCCCCTCTCCCTGCATCTGTCTCCTCCTCCCCCCTTCTCGTGTCCTCTCGCCACCCTCCGGTCTCCCCTCTAGATTGAATTACCACACCGAAGACTCGTTTAATCTGCATTTATACTTATGTTTACACAAGCCACGGGCGGCCTCTTTGATGCGGTGCACGAAAACGTGGGACACACATCAGCCCAGGCATGCGCCCCGTGTGTCGCTGGTAACACGAGAGGCTCGTGCAAGAACGGACTTGGAACATCACAGCGGGTGATATGTACAAGAATGTCTCGGCGCATATGATATTCCTGGGGGCGAGGGCGCCGTGCCAGGGCTCAGGGCAGACGCAGGAACCGCATAGCTTTTCATATACATGCTCCCAGGTGGGAAGGTAACGTGGGGCCATGTTTTAGATTCACACTGCGTTCGCAAACGAGCGACTAGTGTAGGAAAATGCTCATTACAAAAAAAATACATAACAGTTTGGTAAATTCCACATTTATGGAATGAATGTGATGTAGCGCTTAAAAGGTTGAAAATTGTAGGGGTGCGTTATATTCACTGTTAGTCGGCACCCGCATACAATCAAATGTGTACTCAGGTATTTTGTGTGCGAAATGTATTAAGAGATGTATAAGCTGTATCGATTTAATTTAGAAGTGTTAGCAATGTACCATGATATTATGAATGTGTTTAGAGAAATGCATAGGGTTTAGTTTATATGAACGCAATGTGAAGTTAATGTATAGCCTAGAATACGTGCATGTAGACTGTTTAAACATACATGAAAGGGGAGACGTAAATGTCAATAGCCTGATTTAGGCATGCTTGTGTAACCGAAGTAGGGGCCAGAATTCACATATATCGTTGAGGCGAAAGGCCTGTTATTTTCTTATGTTAGCCGAGGGCAATAGGCCAAAAGGATTTATTTCAGTAGAGGTTTTAGGCTGTAGTAAATTGCAAAGTTAAAAGATGTGAAGTATGTCTGCATTGCATGATCTCACTCCAGGTGCAAGGACAGTTGCTCGTTAGTAGAGAAGTTCTTTGTTCACAAATTGACTTATGTAGTTAAAGCCAGACATGGGAGTGCATTGGAATGTGCCAATCGTAACTCCTAGTGCGGACGGTGTCTGGGACTCAAGGCCAAGCTGATGGACGATGGAACTGGACAGCGCTCGATGGAAAATTACTGAAAGACGACCCGGCGGAAGAGGAGGTGCAAGAGGGCGTGTTCTGGGATTTGGGGTTCTGTATTAGGGAAAGCGCCCCGAGGGTGGAGGCAGAACAGAGCAGCCCAGAGCAGAGAAGAGTTAGGCGAGGAGCTAGAGGGGGCAACTTTAGATCAAGCTCTCCAAGTGAAGACTTCCTAGGAAGTTTCACTCTGACACCTTTCCTCGATTTGAGGGTCTCAAGGGATTGCTAAGTAGGGATGACATCTAGTACAGAGTAGGGACAGAGATGGTATGGTCCAGTGTCCCTAATATCGACATTGGCTTGGTAGTTTTCTACCTCATGCTTTTAGAAATTGTGCTTTTAGTTATTTTCAGTCGTATGCGGATTCTTCGTAGAGTAGCATTTGTGTTAGTGCCTATGTACTTGTTGTGCCTCGTATTGAGGAGTTTGTATCTTCAAATTTTTATGCTGATAATAAAAGCCAGAGAGCCAAGAGATTAAGTCTCGAGTCCTTGATTATGACAAATTGCGGACAGCATTCTTCGATAATTGTGGTTATTCCCTCTACGCTATTGGGCAAGTAAAAAGTTCCATCCGACCAGAGTGGGTTCTAGTAGATAATTGGCGGATACGAAAATGGGCCGGAGCAGTTGGTAGCAGAGACGGATGGTTACTTCTGATAGCGAGGGACGATTAGATTAGATAAGGATAAGTGATCCTTGAGGCCCATAGACGATAAGTGATGTTGAATCATCAGGTGGTGAACGGGAGACAACGGCGGCAGATGAGCATCGACGGCGAGTAGCAGTGCGGCAGGAAGCAGCAGCTCCAGGAGTGAGTATGAACAAAATGAGATGTTGTAGATTGCGGTGTTGAGTTGTTGTGTGATGTCTTGCGGAGTTGGTGTGTATGTTGAGTGATTGTGAGATCAGGCTGTGAGCGCGCGCAGCCCGGGAGTTGTGTTGTAGAAGACACCTGAGATAGATTTTGTTGACCACCCAAAGGAGATCGTGAGGTACCATCGATCACCTGGACCGAGATAGGGGGAGCGAACGTGTGTGTGTATGGCAACTTAACGCTGGTCGTGGGTTGTTGTGTGTGTATCGGAGTGTTAGTAACCTACCAGGGGCAATCTGTCTGGCCGGACGGGGGCAGACGGTCGCCTATCGAGGTCAACAAGGTTGAGAGACTGTGGACGAACAGTCAGAGGCTGTGGACGGACAGCCAGAGAAGTAACTTAATCGGTTATTTCAGTGTATGAATGGGACGAGAGTAGGCGTGAAACGTGTCTGGAGAAGGGAACTGCTGCGAACGAAGGAAGGTGACGTCAGAGAGTGTCGCGCTGTGATAGGCCGGTTGGTGTGAGTCGCGCTGTTATTGGAGGATTTAAGAGCAAGAAGTAAACAGAGCGCGAGATCAAACTTGCTGGTCATGAAGTGTCCTAGGGTTTCACGAGAATTGTGTAGAGGCGACAAGCATGTGGTCACTTGGAAGGGAGAAGAAGCCCCTCCCGAGGATACCCCAGCACATTACATGGCAAAGAATGTGGGATTACATACCATAGTTTGGATCGAGAATTGGCATAAGATTACACAAGGTGAAGGGGAACTAGCTTTCCCGAGGTATGGCTCCTTTAGGTTAGCGGTGCTGTATCAGTTGAAGTCTGTGATGGCGTCCCTAAGACCTTTGCAAAGGCCAACACAGTTCGAAGCATTACATGCGTGGATTAGAGCAGCGCATGATAAAGAAAAGGGAAGGAGTCAGGAAAGGATGAGAAAATCGATCAGGGCATTCCAGGATGCCAAGTGGGATGCAGCGGAGAAAAGATGGAGAGTGCAGGCGATTGAGGAAGAGAAACTGTATCCCTTAATAATAGACTCGACGGGGATAAGGCATGTGAAGGCACAGGACGAAGAAAGTGACTCCGATGACGGAGTATTGGAAAGATTGTTGGAGGAGAGGCCACCTCCTTACAATCCAGAAGAAGCAGATGACAGGTGGGGTGAGAGAGGGGAAACTAGAAGGGTAACAATACAACCCGAGACTCGAGTAGAAGGGTTGGTCTCGTTTGGAACAGAGAGTCCACGGAGTCAGTCTGAGGCTAGTGGGAGGATTGAGAGAGAGATGAGGTTGCCGGATGCATTGAGGGTACCGGTCACCATTGGACCGATTGTGTCGATTTATAGTCCGGAATCGGAGGAAAGGGAGAGGTCCGAACAGGTAGCTGAAAGAATGAGGAGGGAAAACGAGGAAAGTGGGTCGGAGGGCGCAACGGCCCGACCTCCAAGCCCTGTACAATGGAGTACACCATTGGTAGCGGTGTCAGATACATCTAGGGGCGAAGAGGAACAGAGACCAATGAGGCCGAGAAATCTGATGGAGTCGAGATCAGATTTAAGGTCGTGGGTACCATCAGAGAGGCATCAGAACCCGAATGCGGTCCAATCGGAGAGAGATCGGGCTAATTTTATGAGTCGTTCTGCTCTTATAGAAGCACCAGAAGAGAGTAGAGAGAAGGAACAGGAATGTGAATATGACGAGAGACGTGGAGCAAGTTGTCAGGTGTTGAGAGGAGCCTTGAAAGCAGGGATGATAGACATAGTAAGGCTCAAGGCGGAGGTAGATGAAATAATATATGGAAGTCTACCTCTTGAGAGAATAGTAACGTACAACCCGGATGAGCTGTTCTTTGTAGCGAAAGATGTGACTCGTAAAGCACGAATTGCACACGAGAAATTGAGGGGATTGGCGAAGGAATATGATGTGGATTTATCCAAGACTAGGGCGTTGCAAGGAAGTCATAGGATGCATTATACTGAGCGGGAGCTGGAGGAGAAAAGGGTTGTTGGATTAAGGTCACATGCCAGAGAACTGATTCTAGCCATGCGAGTATGGCTGATGCTTGATAAATGGGAGGAGAGATGGTCTAAGAAAAAGACCTCTAAGGGAGCGGAAGGAGGAACTCCGGGTGAAGGGTTGCTACTGGCAAAGACCTTCCCTTTAAGGGAAGTGGCGAATGGAGGATATGTGCATGTACCATGGAGCAGGGGTGATTTGGCATCATTTACGAATGATTTTCCCAGGCTCAGGGAGAAGCCTGCAGAGTGGTACAAGCAAGTTGAGCGCTTTGTTAAGATTTCGAAGGTATTATGGATCGATCTGAATACCTTGTTTGATATTGTGGTTCCGGGAGATTTGTGGAACGCATGTAAGGTTGCCATTGATTGGCCGGACTATGAGCCCGATAGGAACTCGATTACAAATGGTCCGTCACCAGTGGTGATGAGGCTGTATGATAAAGTAATTACTTCGTTGAAATCGAAGGTTTCACCCCAAGACATTGATTGGGTGAAAATAGACAGGACAGTGCAAGAACCAAAGGAGACAGTACATGAGTTTTATGAGTGACTCTTGAAGGCTTTTAAGCAGTACAGTGGCCTAGATGAGTTAGAAACGAAAGATATGGGACAGTTCGTTTCTAAGTTCGTGTTGGGTTTGAAGCCAGAGGTTAGTCTCATGATACAGCAGCATTTGATCTGTTGGCAGAATAAGCCAGTTGATGAAATCTTACGGTACGCCAGGTACTGCACGGATGAGATTGAGTCGAAGCATAAGAAGATAATTTGTTGTTTATACAGATGCAACCCGCTCAGGGACCGCCGAATGGGTGTCCAGTGGTAAGGAGACAGGGAAACTATCAGGTAGGAAATCAGAATGTGCAGGGGCAGGGAAGGCCAAGGCCCATAGACCCTAGGACAGGCATGGATGTAGCGATACTGAAAAAGACGACTGCTTGTCACCAGTGTCACCAGGTGGGACACTGGAGACGCGAGTGTCCCCTGAACCCCTGGAACCAGCAACAGATGGAGGGAGGAATAGCTCAGGTCCCTGGGGCGGAACAAGTAAATACGGTGACTACACCGAGAATGATGAAAGGGGGGACAGGCATCCCGCAGGTGCAGGTTCCCCAGCCACCCAGGATACAGAACATACAGCAGGGAGCTCGAACTTATTTGCAGATGCCCATGTTTGAAATAAGTGAGGAAAAGGATACCGATTTGCTGGCTCGGTTGAGTCTAAGCCAAGATGATGACTGCATACTTAGGGCCATCTTAGAGGTAGATCAGAGAGGACCCTTTGTGGAAGCGGAGCTTGACGGACACCCTACTACCTTTTTGGGCGATACGGGGGCTACTAGGTCGACTATAAGATCAGCAGTAGTTCCGGGGGTAGCCCTTTCTGGGGAAAGTAAACAGGTCGTCGGGGTGGCGAATAAGAGGCTAGTTAGCCCTTTGACAGAACCGATCCCAGTTAGGATAGGAAAGTTTAGGGATCGACATCAGTTCGTGGTGTGCGATTCTAGTCCTGTTTGTTTATTGGGGAGAGACTTGTTGTGCAAGCTCAATTGCACAATTTACTGTACCCCAAAAGGAGTAGAGGTACAGACAAGGGATGACGACGCGACCTTTAAGGTTGCGAATCAGCGGGTGTGCGTGGAAATGTACCCAGCTTTGACGGTGGAGGAGCTTCCACTTGATTTGAGGGACTCAGTGTCCTCGACGTGTGGGACCTAAGTGGAGAGGAGATTGGCTTAGTCAGGGGAGTGGATCCAGTGAAGATACAGGTCAAGCCAAACGCGGAATTCCCGAGAACCCCCAGTATAAATTATCCCCTGAAACGATTGCAGGGATTAAACCTGTGATCGAGTCCATGATTAAGCAGGGAATACTGGTGGAAATCATGGGTAGTCCATGCAATTCGCCCATTATGGGACTGCAGAAACCAAGTGGGAAGTTCAGGATTGTGCAAGATTTGCGGAAAATAAACGATATAGTTGTTCCATGTTGTCCAGTGGTACCGAATCCATCTGTGATCCTGTTTCAGATCCCATGTGAGGCTGAATGGTTCACAGTGATTGACTTGTGTCAAGCATTTTTTTCGATTCCCCTACATGAAGAGAGCAGATTTCTTTTTGCATTTAGACTAGTGAACCGTGTATTAACGTGGTGTCGTATCCCACAGGGGTATACAGAGAGCCCATCGATTTGTAATCAACTTTTGAAGAAAAACCTCGAAAGTCTTGTGTTGCCACAAAACTCTGTTTTAGTGCAATACATTGATGAGCTGCTTGTTGCGTCGGAAACAGAAGACGCTTGCAGAACTGATACGATTGCGTTGTTGAATTTCCTGGGAGAAAACGGTCACAAGGTGTCCCCAAACAAGCTGCAATACTGTTTACCTGAGGTACAGTATTTGGGGCACAGAATTGAGAAGGGTAAAAGAAAGGTGTCTCCAGATTGCATTGATGCGATTTTGAGAATGCCAGTTCCCTCGACGCAGAGGGAAGTTAGAATGTTTTTGGGAATGGTGGGCTATTGCCGCCAGTGGATCCCAAACTTTTCCTTTGAAGCGAAGCCTTTACAGTGGCTGACGCGAAAGGACATAAGTGATCCGGTACCATGGGACGACGACTGCCTGAAATCATTTCTGAGGCTGAGAGAAGCCTTATGTAGCACTCCTGCGTTGGGAATGCCGGATTACAACAAGGCATTTGCATTATTCTACTGCGAAAAAGAAGGTTGCGCATTAGCAGTGTTAACCCAGAATCATGGAGGTGTCAGTAGACCAGTTGCCTATTTCTAAGCTACCCTAGATCCGGTAGCTTCTGCGTTGCCCGGATGTCTCAGATCCGTTGCTGCAACAGGTGTCAGCATCGAGAGATGTGAGAGCATTGTGATGGGTCATCCTCTTACTGTACATGTGCCACATTCTGTTGAACTGTTGATGACTAGGACTAAAACACAGCATCTCACGAATAATAGGCTGACTCGTTATGAGCAAGTTATCCTTGCAGCCGATAATGTGATATTGAAGAGGTGTGCTGTTTTAAATCCTGCTACATTGTTACCTGTCCCAAATGTAGATGATGATGAAGATTGTGAGGACCATGATTGTCTCGATGTGACTGAACTATGCACCAAACCGAGACCTGACATTGTCGATGAACCGCTCCCAGTTTCAGATGAGATTTTCTTTGTGGACGGTTCATGTTTAAGAGACAGTGTCGGTCGATTGAGAGCAGCGTTTGCTGTATGTACCATCACGGGGGTGGTTGAAGCCGCTTGTTTAGAAGGAGTACACTCCGCGCAGGTGGCTGAGCTTATTGCTTTGACTCGTGCCTGTGTGACAGCGGATAAAATCCGTGTAACCATTTACACGGACAGCCAATATGGGTTTGGTGTGGTTCATGACTTCGGACAGCTATGGTTCCAGAGAGGGTTTATGACGTCTTCAGGTTCACCCATTAGAAATGGTGACTATGTGCGAAAATTGCTTAAAGCATTGCAAGGTCCTGATGAAATTGCTGTTGTTAAATGTTTCTGCACACATGAAGGGAAATGATTTTGTTTCATTGGGTAACAATTATGCTGACGAAGTAGCCCAGTTTTGTGCAGAGCAGGGATGTAATTACACGGAGAATCACATTGAGGAAACTGAGGAGAAAACGGTGTATGATCAGATGTTAGCAATGGCGGACTCATGGGAGGAACTGAAGCAGCTTCAGGAAGGGGTCTCGGATCAGGAGCGAGACAGCTGGATACGAGCTGGATGTGAGAAAGGAGATGTGGATATATGGGTTTCGAATGATGGACGAGCGGTATTGCCAGAATGCCTGTTGAATCCCATGGCGAGGTTGATACATGGTGCTGTACATCTTGGTAGAGACGCAATGATGAGAGTGTTTCGTCAGACTTGGTACAACCCGAAGTTTCGGGCAGTGGCCGAAACCGTGTGCCAGAGGTGTGTCACTTGTCAACAGATGAATGTAGGAAAGAGGACAGCTGTGACATTGAGTCACATAGGGAGGTCAGGTGGACCTTTCAATAGGATGCAGCTGGATTTCGTTGGAATGCCGAAGTGTAATGGGTTGAGGTACATATTAGTTATAGTATGTGTCTTTTCCAGGTGGGTGGAGGCATACCCTACACGCAGATGTGACACACTTACGGTAGCAAAATTATTATTGAGAGAACTCATTCCGAGGTACGGTTTCCCAACCTCTTTTGAATCAGATAGAGGAACTCATTTCCACAGTGAGGTCATGAAGTTGCTTTGTGCCGCCCGAAATATAGATCAGAGGTTACATTGTAGTTATAGACCAGAAGCTTCAGGGATAGTGGAACAAGTAAATGGAACTTTGAAGGCTCGAATGGCGAAAGTGTGTTTGTCGACGTCCCTGAAATGGCCCGACGCATTACCTTTGGTCCTCATGAGCCTCCGAAGTGTGCCTGATAGAAGGACTGGATTGTCACTGTTAGACCTGGCGATTTCTGGTTGGCTAAGACTTGCGCCAAAGCCAGGCAGAAACCGCCAGTCTAGTCAGGGCAAGGAAGTTACACGCCAAAGATAACCCCTGCTCACCCCCTTGGTAGCTTGGCACGAGCAGTCAGGCTTATCTCTGAGGCAAGGTGTAAAGCGTTTGCGCGCGCACAGAGCAACAACACCCAAGGCCCACCACAAAGGAAACTCCACACAAGGTATTCTATAAAAATAGCCTTTGTATTATACACAACACATTAGATAAAAACACACACTTTACAATGTGCCAACAGGCACGGGCAGAATTTACAAGGGATTATATATATATACAGGGGACAGGGCCGCATGGACCACTGTCAAGAACCAGCACTTTTAGAATATAAAATTACTGTAGCACAAAATACACATATAACACACAACCAGTAACTACTGGTGACAAGAAAGCATCACCTACGCAACCCTAACCACTTTTAGGAGAATACTGCGCAGGGAACTAGGACCTCACTAGCACCACCTGTACTAGTAGGAAACAAACAACCACCTAAGTATCACTATACCTATAGGGGTAAACACACATTACACATGATGCCTAAAACATTCAGAGGTGTAGGGAACGAAAACACATGATGCATAAGACATTCAGAGGTGTAAGGAAGGAAAACACATGATGCATGAAAACACATTCAGAGGTGTAAAGCACGGCACATGACGCATCGAAATACATTCAGAGGTGCAGGTAAGGGAAACACATGATGCATAACAATACATTCAGCGGTGTAAAGCAAGGAGACTCACATAGGCCACCACCTGTGGCAGTTCCTAGGCCAACTGGCCTCGTTGGGGCTAGGACACCCTGTGTCCAGTCAAGCTGCGCCAGCTGCGCAGACTAAAGCAAAAATACCCCCAACCTAAACGTTGCAGCTGCCCACTAAGTGCTGGGCAGCTGGAAGACGAACTTCAGGCACTCTGCGTGCCTCTGGAGCCCCTCTGGGCTCTGATCATTAAAAATGTGCCCTCTGGAGCCTTCGTGGCTCAGCACAACGTTGGAGCCTCACGGGGCTCGGAAAGAATGGTGCCCTTCACGCTGGAGCAGCCCACTGCCTTCTGGGGCCGCTCCGGTGGCCACTACTCGGCCAGGCAACGTTGGAGCCTTCACGGGGCTCTGACACGGCCCCCGCACCCCCAGCGCATGCGCGGAGTCCCCCAGCCCTGCTACACACTCACCGGGCTGCTCGGGGACTCCCGCGTTGTCTCTCCTCCCGGCGGACGCCGAGGCTTCCTTGCAACGCGGAGGGGCAGGCACCGACAATGTGCCTCGCGCCCCCTCCGCACCAGCTCCGGCCGCACTTCTCCTCGCTCGGGTCCAGCGCGGGGTAGGCTCCCGCCTGGATCTTCACTGCACAGGAGCGCGGGGTAGGCTCCCGTCCGCTTCCTGCTTCCGTCTCGGGACCCGCCCCCAGGCCTGCCTGACTTCCGGCTGAAGCCCGGCCGCGGCGGTGAATTCCTTGGCAAATGAGAGGGGTAGGCTCCCTCGCCAGCGAGCACAACGGCGGGGTGGGCACCCGCCGAACTTGGCAGACACCGTCCGGATCGCGGAGTGGGCACCCGCTATCGGATCCCAAGCGCTCACAGCGCTATAAAGTAAACCAGCGCTCCCAGCGCTATAAACAAAGGAAGGTCCAGCAAAACAGCGCGCCCAGCGCTAGGAAGTCCCAAAAGCGCTCCCAGGCGCTGCAAGCAGGGTTCAGCAACAAAGAGGTCCTTCAGAGAGGAGGGGGCAAAGGCTGGGCCCAGAGCCAGCTCACAGGGCCCTCCAGCAGGGAGGCAGTCCCCAGTGGCGGTCTCTCCTGGCGCCCAGCAGCAGCAGGCCCCCCCTCAAGTGGATCCTGCAAGAGAACAGTTTCTGTGGGGACACAGCCCCCTTTTTATACAGTCAAAACCCTTTGTTCTGGGTTCAGGGTGAGGGGGAAAACCAGTCGCAGCTGGTTGGGGAGCACCCTTGATGTGCTCAGCCCCTCACTCTATTCACTGGCAGGGCTAGGGTCATTAGACGCACCACAGGGGCCGGCGCCAGCATTGTGTGGGGGAGCCCTGTCCTATTCAGGACCCAGGTACACTCCTCCCCAGCCATCTACATGCTAATTCCCCATTCACCACTGGGTGACTCCTCCTGACTCTGGGGAATTCCCTAGTCCGTCACCTGACCTCACCAGCCAATCACCAGACAAGCCACACATTTCAGACTGCACACTGAAGTGCCCACTTCTAGAAGTGGCACTTCCACACCAGGTACATGCACGCTGCACACATCAACGCGCAGCATTCACTCCCACGAGTCCGCACATACCAAACACGGGCCTGCACACCCCACGCATCAGGAACTACCGGGACACATACATTCCCCCCTGCATTCCTATGGGAGGGCAGGCCAACCTCACAACACGCACGCACTTTACCCTGGGACACAGCGGTAAAGTGCGCAGAAGTCACTAAAATCACTAAACCAAGTCACCATATTAAGCAAAAAGTTTCGGGGTGAACCGGCCAGAAGGGCCAAGTCCAACACAACCCCCTTCCAGCCAAAACGCAGGGTAGGCCAATCACCACCGTGATGGACTTCCCTGCTTGGGGCGATAGAACACGGACGCGGGCCCGCCACTGCCGGGACACCCTCCTGTTCTACGCCACGGTGAACCCCTGGGGTTTCTTCTCAAACCACTCTCCGGACCAACTGGGCTACCCCACTGGTACTCCCAAGCTGTCCGCGGCCAAGACCAGGCCCTAGGCCACCCAGGTGCCACTGGTCCTTGCCTAACCACAGAGTGGGGGGTAGTAACCCCTGGCACATAGCAGCCATTCTCCACTCTACCCCTCATCAGGGCAGTTCTAAACTGCCACTGATCCTCCAGCCTAGGGTCCGTACCCTCAGGCTGACCAGAAGTCGCGGGGGAGGCTCTCCTCCCCCTACCTCTTCTCCTAGGGTTCCGCCCTCTCCTCCTTTGAGAGGCACCCTCGTAACATACCTCACCAACCAGCTCAGGACCCCTCCCTGAGAACTGGTCTACCAACCTAGGGTTTAACCCCTCAGGTTGCACCGGGGTCAGAGGTGGGCTCTCCCACCCTCTGCACCCCCTTCCAGAGTCCTGCTCCCTACCAACTGGGGCGGTCCCCCTGGAAGAAGAACCGGTCAGGACACTGGTTACAGTAGTCAGACCCTTCAGGTCAGGCTGCTCCTGAACCTGGCCTTCCAACCTCCGGTCTAAAACCTTCGGTGGAATAATTGCCTGGCACTCCAGGACTTCTGGGGATTTACACACCATCCCCCCGAGAGTAACATATGCCTCATATGTTGCATGACCGTCTGCCTGGCGCAGATCTCCCGTCCCCTGTCCACCCGACAGTGCGCGAAGATCCCCCAGGCCAGACGTGTAGTCGCCATGGTCACTTCTAGGAGACTCAGCCCTCCCGGCTGGTCTCTGACCCACTGGCTCCTCCACCGGGGAACACAGCCCCATGCCACTCCTCTCGCTGGACTTCTGTACCCTCCCTACTGGAGCGGTACTGCCAGACACTAGAACCCCAGGGGCCCTGTTTACAGGCGCTCCCGGTCCTCTACTCGCTAGGTGATCCTCCTCAAATGGGCTAACAGGACAGCCTAGGTCCCCAACTTGGTGTTCCCTCCTGAAACCACCCAAGTCCTGAGGCAGGGTTTCGTACGTCTGGGGACCCTCGGTCACCCACTTACTCCCGCTCCACTGAGCCAGGCCGTAAGCCCCTACACCCTCCTCGCTACACTGGGACCTAGCTGGGCTACACGGAGCCTCTTCCACCACGCTGGGCTGGAAGGTACCTGAACCACAACTTGAGTCACTCCCTAATGACCCCAGAGAACCTTTAGCGCTTTCCCAGCGCTCTGCTTCCTCTGCCAGCGCCCAAGGACAAAAGTAGTCATACCTCAACAGGTGCCGGCGCAACCCTGGAGAACAACTACTGAGCATCTGCTCTTTGACAATCATTTTGAGCACTATATCCAAATCCTCTTCCGTGTTGACCTCCAGCCAGTCCCACAGTGCCTCATGACAGTCATCCACAAACAACCCCCACGGCTGGTGAGACGGTTTTCTACTGCCCCTGAACTTCAACCTATACTCCTCCTCTTGGGAAACAGGTACCAGACTCGGGGAACTGGGCGTGGGACTTGTCGCACGGGACTCTATTTCGCTGCCACCACTGGACTCAACCCTCCCTGGGGAGCCCAGAAAACTACGACTGCGCGCAGGCGATAATCTACTCTCCAGCACTGATTTCTCCCTGGCGAAGGCCCTCTCAGCCTCCGCCATCCTCTCCTGCGCTAAGACCCTCTCGGTCTCCAGCTTTCTCTCTGCCATCGTCAGCTGCGCCATCCCCCAGGCATGCTCTAACCTGAGCTTCTCCATGGCCAGCTGATGCTCCCTCTCTTCCCTCCTATCCACCCACTCCTCTGGGGACAGGGAAAGGGATGGGGTGCTGCTCCTGACACTGGACCCAGCAAGGGACTCCCTATCTATGGGGTCTCCACTCTCTACTGACGTCCCTGTCAGGTAACCTTCCTCCTCCTCAGATTCCTCAGGGCTCCCCTCAGACCCACCACCCTCTCGGCGTGCGGCCCGGGCCCTATCTTCCTCGCTGCGCTCTCGCTCCCACTCCTCCTTTTGCCAAAGGATCAGGTTGTCCCTCAGTTTGGACTGGGTATCTGACTCACCCACCTCTATGTCCCTCTCCTCACAGAACCCTACCAGCTCCAACCTACTGTACCTAAACAGACTACAGAAGTTAAAAGCAGGCTCCATTTTGGCGGACGTTCCTGAGAAGAGTTCAACACAAGGAACCTGGGGGTCGGAGCTACACAGGAGTACACAATTCGCAAAAGGTTTCAGTGAGCTCTCTATCCTGGAGAACTCACACTCACTGTCTAATGCCCCACACACCATCCACACACAACCCTCCCCTCGGACTGGTAAGGCAGTTTCTACCACCCCTGATCCCTCAACCTGACCACCACGTGACACAGGTACCAAACTCTGGGCGCAGGGCGGGGGACAAATGTACTGGACACAATTACACAATGATACCTTCAGGAGAAGAAATAAAGGAACTCCAAAAACAATAATCCCTAAAATGTGGTTTATCTAATGCAGAGTTTTGTGGTGTAGCCAGTCGCTGCTGCGGTACAGCGCAAACGCAAGTCCAAATCCCACCGCTGAACACCAATGTTAGACCTGGCGATTTCTGGTTGGCTAAGACTTGCGCCAAAGCCAGGCAGAAACCGCCAGTCTAGTCAGGGCAAGGAAGTTACACGCCAAAGATAACCCCTGCTCACCCCCTTGGTAGCTTGGCACGAGCAGTCAGGCTTATCTCTGAGGCAAGGTGTAAAGCGTTTGCGCGCGCACCCAGCAACAACACCCAAGGCCCACCACAAAGGAAACTCCACACAAGGTATTCTATAAAAATAGCCTTTGTATTATACACAACACATTAGATAAAAACACACACTTTACAATGTGCCAACAGGCACGGGCAGAATTTACAAGGGATTATATATATATACAGGGGACAGGGCCGCATGGACCACTGTCAAGAACCAGCACTTTTAGAATATAAAATTACTGTAGCACAAAATACACATATAACACACAACCAGTAACTACTGGTGACAAGAAAGCATCACCTACGCAACCCTAACCACTTTTAGGAGAATACTGCGCAGGGAACTAGGACCTCACTAGCACCACCTGTACTAGTAGGAAACAAACAACCACCTAAGTATCACTATACCTATAGGGGTAAACACACATTACACATGATGCCTAAAACATTCAGAGGTGTAGGGAACGAAAACACATGATGCATAAGACATTCAGAGGTGTAAGGAAGGAAAACACATGATGCATGAAAACACATTCAGAGGTGTAAAGCACGGCACATGACGCATCGAAATACATTCAGAGGTGCAGGTAAGGGAAACACATGATGCATAACAATACATTCAGCGGTGTAAAGCAAGGAGACTCACATAGGCCACCACCTGTGGCAGTTCCTAGGCCAACTGGCCTCGTTGGGGCTAGGACACCCTGTGTCCAGTCAAGCTGCGCCAGCTGCGCAGACTAAAGCAAAAATACCCCCAACCTAAACGTTGCAGCTGCCCACTAAGTGCTGGGCAGCTGGAAGACGAACTTCAGGCACTCTGCGTGCCTCTGGAGCCCCTCTGGGCTCTGATCATTAAAAATGTGCCCTCTGGAGCCTTCGTGGCTCAGCACAACGTTGGAGCCTCACGGGGCTCGGAAAGAATGGTGCCCTTCACGCTGGAGCAGCCCACTGCCTTCTGGGGCCGCTCCGGTGGCCACTACTCGGCCAGGCAACGTTGGAGCCTTCACGGGGCTCTGACACGGCCCCCGCACCCCCAGCGCATGCGCGGAGTCCCCCAGCCCTGCTACACACTCACCGGGCTGCTCGGGGACTCCCGCGTTGTCTCTCCTCCCGGCGGACGCCGAGGCTTCCTTGCAACGCGGAGGGGCAGGCACCGACAATGTGCCTCGCGCCCCCTCCGCACCAGCTCCGGCCGCACTTCTCCTCGCTCGGGTCCAGCGCGGGGTAGGCTCCCGCCTGGATCTTCACTGCACAGGAGCGCGGGGTAGGCTCCCGTCCGCTTCCTGCTTCCGTCTCGGGACCCGCCCCCAGGCCTGCCTGACTTCCGGCTGAAGCCCGGCCGCGGCGGTGAATTCCTTGGCAAATGAGAGGGGTAGGCTCCCTCGCCAGCGAGCACAACGGCGGGGTGGGCACCCGCCGAACTTGGCAGACACCGTCCGGATCGCGGAGTGGGCACCCGCTATCGGATCCCAAGCGCTCACAGCGCTATAAAGTAAACCAGCGCTCCCAGCGCTATAAACAAAGGAAGGTCCAGCAAAACAGCGCGCCCAGCGCTAGGAAGTCCCAAAAGCGCTCCCAGGCGCTGCAAGCAGGGTTCAGCAACAAAGAGGTCCTTCAGAGAGGAGGGGGCAAAGGCTGGGCCCAGAGCCAGCTCACAGGGCCCTCCAGCAGGGAGGCAGTCCCCAGTGGCGGTCTCTCCTGGCGCCCAGCAGCAGCAGGCCCCCCCTCAAGTGGATCCTGCAAGAGAACAGTTTCTGTGGGGACACAGCCCCCTTTTTATACAGTCAAAACCCTTTGTTCTGGGTTCAGGGTGAGGGGGAAAACCAGTCGCAGCTGGTTGGGGAGCACCCTTGATGTGCTCAGCCCCTCACTCTATTCACTGGCAGGGCTAGGGTCATTAGACGCACCACAGGGGCCGGCGCCAGCATTGTGTGGGGGAGCCCTGTCCTATTCAGGACCCAGGTACACTCCTCCCCAGCCATCTACATGCTAATTCCCCATTCACCACTGGGTGACTCCTCCTGACTCTGGGGAATTCCCTAGTCCGTCACCTGACCTCACCAGCCAATCACCAGACAAGCCACACATTTCAGACTGCACACTGAAGTGCCCACTTCTAGAAGTGGCACTTCCACACCAGGTACATGCACGCTGCACACATCAACGCGCAGCATTCACTCCCACGAGTCCGCACATACCAAACACGGGCCTGCACACCCCACGCATCAGGAACTACCGGGACACATACATTCCCCCCTGCATTCCTATGGGAGGGCAGGCCAACCTCACAACACGCACGCACTTTACCCTGGGACACAGCGGTAAAGTGCGCAGAAGTCACTAAAATCACTAAACCAAGTCACCATATTAAGCAAAAAGTTTCGGGGTGAACCGGCCAGAAGGGCCAAGTCCAACAGTCACCCCATGAGATCCTCATGGGGAGGGCGATGCGGTTGCCTGCAATACCTACCACTGCTCTGATAAACATCACTGATGATATGATCCTGGACTATTGTAAAGGCCTTGCTGACGTGGTCCGTTCTGTGTCTCAGCAGGTGCAGACAGCAACGGTTCCAGCTGCGAGTGACCTGTGCCACGACTTATGCCCAGGAGATTGGGTCCTGGTCCGCAAGCACGTGAGGAAGAGTTGCCTGGATGCTAGGTGGCGAGGACCGTTTCAAGTGATCCTCATCACGAACACAGCAGTAAAGTGTGGAGGTTTACCGAACTGAGTGCATGCTTCCCATACCCGTAGAGTTCCAGCACCCTTGGAAGATACAGCCCCTCTCCAGAACGAAAACCCAGCTGAGGTGGCAGAGCCATCTGAGAGGGTAAGTCAAGCTGTGAGGGTTGCTGAAGCAGCTGATGGTGCACTGAATCAAGCTGAAGGAGAACGTAAGAGAAGCACCGAACCAGAAACAGGGGAAGAAATAAGAGGTGCAGTGGGCAGTACAGAATCGAGTTCTGCCGAGGAAGAGGAGGCCAGTGCACAGGGTATCGAGGGGAAGACCGGAGGTGCCACAGAAGCAGAAAGGGTTTGGCCCGCAAGACAGAAACGGGTAAACCTCAGGTTGGCGCCGAGCACAGATCTTGCACCAGTTTCGGAGGAGCCAGAAGCAGAATCGAGTGACGAGGAGCATCCTCAAGGTACCTTGAGAAGGTCAAAGAGAACTAGAGTGCCAAGTCAGAAGTACGCTTCACCAGAGTGGGCATATCCAGTGACTGATGCCAGGCTTACCGAGCACGGGAAGATTGAGGTCAATGACATTGGTCAGCAGTGCTCCGTTTCCGAGAGTAGAAGTGTTGCTGAGAATTCCAGGATTGGAGATCGATGGAATCCTGACCATCAACATCCCGAATCCACCATTTCTAAGCCTCATTCGTGGTATGATTTTGGACACTTTGGATTTCCCGACGTTCACAGTTGTGCCAGCTCCACAAGAACTGACCATTCTTAAGCTCGAAATATTGCAGGGGGTCCTAGAACTGTTGGGACCAGCAGTTATTTTGGACTGATTCAAGAGTGTTGTAAAGCAGGAAAAGGAAGATAACCTAGGCCCGAGTGGAAGAAGAATAAAATTAGGGACCTTACGTTGTAGAACGAAGAAGAGTTAGGAAGGTCTGCCAAAGTTCGCAAAAGAGACATTAATGAGAAAGAGACTCACCATTCCAGAGACTGTATTGAACATTGAGTATATTCCGAAGATGGCAGATCCTGCAAACACACATCGTAGGGCTAGATTGATAATAGGCACATTGGTAGGAGTTGTGATAGCCACTATATTTGCAGTAGTGATAAGTTCGTACATGGTGGCCCACAGGCAGGAGGGGGAGGTTCATGGAGCACCTACACCTATTTCCCCAGGACAGAGAGGCGTTAGTATCAGAGATCAGAGAACATCAAAGTTAAGGGGGGATCGTAGACTCCACATGGATTTGTCGAAGGGTGATTTTAAACTCAATGCTTATGCGAAGTTGTTGTACGAGTATGTTGATGCGATGGATGTGAAGGATTGCTATGTGTGTATGCAGTTGCCTGCTTCAGTAGATGAAGGTATCAAGTATCATCATCTCCCATTGACGTATGGGATTTCCTGTAGTTTATTGCTCAGTTTATTTTACGACAGGAGGCAGTTCGAGTATTTCTTTTCAAATTTTGATACGGTACTTCCTGAAGTTCCAGCAAACAAGCATTTGAATAAGTACGACTATTATAAGAAAGAGGACAGACTCCTGAAGTATTTTAGACCTACTGTGAAGTTGGATACTGCGCATGCTCACAGGCATAACCTGACATGTGCATTGTCTGAGACGGAGAAGAAATTCATTGATCAGGTAGAGGACAGATATAGAAAGTTGACGCAGACACGAGACACCGGAGATAGTCCAGTAGATTGGACTGAGGAGGAGAAATCTCACAAGTCCAAGGGAAGCTATGGACCAATTGCATTAGATGAAGTGCAGAAAGGGAATTTGTGTATTGGACGTCTTCAATCAGCTACTGAGAAGGTTGCAGTAGGACATAGCACCTGTTCTCAGACCTTCACTATGGAGGCTTCTGTTAAGGACTTTATGCAAGGTCCAGTACAAGTGATTTAGACCGTGTATTATGTATGTGGGAAGAATGCTTATGTCAGATTGCCTGCAAATTGGTATGGCATATGTTATTTGGCCATCATATTCCCGAAGATTTATCACACAGAGGACTTAGAGTTGTTAGAGACGAGACAACATTCTAGGAGACGTAGGACTGTAAAGGCAGGTGCAGTGATTGGTGATCTATATGGAGCAATGATACCTAGTATGGGTGTGGTGTTGAATGACGTGAAGATCAGAAGGTTGGCGACTGTAGTTGATGAGCTGTCTATGAACACGGCGAAGTCTTTGTTGTTGGTGACTGGAGAGATGTTGTCGATACGGAATATGGTTATGCAGAATCGCCTTGCGTTAGACGTATTATTAGCTAAGGAGGGCGGGGTCTGCAAATTATTGAAGGTTCAAGAATGCTGCACATATATTCTAGACAATACGAAGGAGTTGAGGAAGTACATAGACAACATCACAACTATTCACAAGGAAATTATGGATTTGACTGAGGAGAATGTGTGGGAAAGGATTGGACAAGGATTTGGAAGAGTGGGAACATGGTTTGCTAATTTGGGTAGGGGATTTCTTGGATCGGTGTTGAAGCCAATTATCATTGCTGTAGTTTGTGTGATTTGTTTGTGGGGATGCGTGAAAGCTTGGAAGTGGTATCAAGGAGGCAAAGTTGAAAGAGCTCTTAGAGCAAATGAGAAAAGGATGGCGAAATTTCAGGATCAACAATATGAGAGTCTTAAGAGAATGGAGGGAGTTCGACATGGCAGAGCTATGACCAGTACGGTTTAAAAGGTTTAAATCAGTTCTAAAGAAGGAAGATACATACATGAAAGGGAAGACGTAAACGTCAATAGTGTGATTTAGACATGCTTGTGTAACCGAAGTAGTGGCCAGAATTCACATATATCGTTGAGGCGAAAGGCCTGTTATTTTCTTATGTTAGCCGAGGGCAATAGGCCAAAAGGATTTATTCCAGTAGAGGTTTTAGGCTGTAGTAAATTGCAAAGTTAAAAGATGTGAAGTATGTCTGCATTGCATGATCTCACTCCAGGTGCAAGGACAGTTGCTCGTTAGTAGAGAAGTTCTTTGTTCACGAATTGACTTATGTAGTTAAAGCCAGACATGGGAGGGCATTGGAATGTGCCAATCGTAACTCCTAGTGCGGACGGTGTCTGGGACTCAAGGCCAAGCTGATGGACGATGGAACTGGACAGCGCTCGATGGAAAATTACTGAAAGACGACCCGGCTGAAGAGGAGGTGCAAGAGGGCGTGTTCTGGGATTTGGGGTTCTGTATTAGGGAAAGCGCCCCGAGGGTGGAGGCAGAACAGAGCAGCCCAGAGCAGAGAAGAGTTAGGCGAGGAGCTAGAGGGGGCAACTTTAGATCAAGCTCTCCAAGTGAAGACTTCTTAGGAAGTTTCACTCTGACACCTTTTCTCGATTTGAGGGTCTCAAGGGATTGCTAAGTAGGGATGACATCTAGTACAGAGTAGGGACAGAGATGGTATGGTCCAGTGTCCCTAATATCGACATTGGCTTTGTTGTTTTCTACCTCATGCTTTTAGAAATTGTGCTTTTAGTTATTTTCAGTCGTATGCGGATTCTTCGTAGAGTAGCATTTGTGTTAGTGCCTATGTACTTGTTGTGCCTCGTATTGAGGAGTTTGTATCTTCAAATTTTTATGCTGATAATAAAAGCCAGAGAGCCAAGAGATTAAGTCTCGAGTCCTTGATTATGACAAATTGCGGACAGCATTCTTCGATAATTGTGGTTATTCCCTCCACGCTATTGGGCAAGTAAAAAGTTCCATCCGACCAGAGTGGGTTCTAGTAGATAATTGGCGGATACGAAAATGAGCCGGAGAAAATATATCCCACAATTTACAGAGCAACCTACCTCTTTTTTCTGACGACTAGTGCCACACTTCGTCGAGGCGGTGTGAAGAAAGATAGTTAAAATATTTAAGTAATATTTGCAGACAGGAGAGCGGAAAGTAAGTGGAAAATGAGCAAAACCTGTTTCAAAGATAACATTTTTAAAAACCGGTTGCGGAAACTTGCACAGAACATAAACTTCCACTCTGAATGCATATTATGCAGGCGATATTTATGTGTCTTGTATTGATTGTTATAATGGACATGACATCAGATGCCCTCTGATGACAGTACATTGCCCACATTACAGCTGAAATCGCAAGGAAAGGCATTGTTTCAAAGGAAAAAATATCGAAACTCGTAAAACAAATCAATAGCTGAAACTCACTACTGAATTGCATAAATGTTGTTTTAAGTGCCAACCATTGTGTAATCTCCTTATGCCAGGGATCCAGCTATCATTTGCCTGGTACAGCCCTATAAAGCGTGATTCTGCAACCATTTGTCAGTGTCTCACGTATATATGTCCCTGGGTAGGCTCAAATTACGAGTTTCAGTCTCATATAGCCCAATGTAGCCTATTATACCAAGGCACACCTTCACAAACCCAAATACAGTCCTATATGCTCAGGTACAGATGTCCTAGGCCAGATTCCACAGTGCAGGGCCAGGCGTAGACTTGATTCCTGGTCCAGGCTCAAATACCCGGATCCAGCCCCATATGTTAGTACCGTTACTCGCATACCCAAGTCTGGGCTCATAGTCAAGTGGGAGAATTTTAAAAGTAATCAGGACTCTATATTTTTCCCATTTCCATATATTGAAAGAGAGGCAATTTCAGGCATGAGACCACCCAAATGAAGATATTTTTGGCTTCAAAGATGATGATCGGGACTCTCCAACCTCAGTACCTCACAACATCACTCACTGTTTCTATCTCACTACGTCAGAAAATACCTCTCACTCACTAACTCACTAACTCACTCTTTCCCTACCTCACTCTCTATCTACCTCACTCTCTCTCATTACATAACTCTCTATACATCACTACTCCCCTCTATCTATATCACTACCTCACTATCTCACTACTTCTCTCTCTAAAAAGATCACTACCTCACTCTCTCACTACCTCACTCTCTAGATCACAACTTCACTCTCTCTCTAACTCACTACATCACTCACTCTCTATCTCTCTACCTCACTCTTTCTGTCTCACTAACTCACTTTCACTCTCCCTTTCACTACCTATCTCTCTATCTCACTACATCACAACATCACTCTATGCTTATATATCACTACCTCACAACATCCCTCTCCCTCACTACCTCACTCTTTCACTAACTCACTCTCTCTATCTCACTACCTCACTCTCTATCTACCTCACTCTCTATCTCACTACCTCACTCTCTATCTACCTCACTCTCTCTCACTACCTCACTCTCTATTTCAATACCTCACTCTCTCTCTCTCTATCTCACTACCTCACTCTCTCTCTGCTAATGCAATAGGTATCACATATGCAAAAAAAGCTAATGCCAATAGAAATGACAATGCCATTTATTTAGGGATACAAAAATAATAAAAAATAATGAGCAATACCAATAACTCTACCTATAATATTGCCGAGACCGTTGCATTGTAAATGCTTGTTTATAAATGTATGTATTTTGCAGTTTCCACAATTTTATCTGTGAATTTTGGAGTATAGAAAATATACACTCATTTTATAAAAAACAATTGGTGGATATATTAATTTTAACTTTTTTAATGAATTGTGCACATTTTTACTCACATACTGGATGTTTTAGTGGGAGACGTCAGCTTTGCAGTTCTATTTGGTATTTTCTGACACAGTTTTCTTTTGTTGTAGTCGGTTGAGAGGAAAAATGTGTTATGTGTGTTGGTTTATCTTTTGATCTAAAATTTAGGTGGGGGCTTGTTGATTATATGCAACTTTTGTTTTAATTTCTTAATGCGCTTTTCTTACTTTAATTGTGCCTTTGTGCTTTGGCTACTATGGTTATTGTCAAGGTGATTTTTTTTTTATTTCGACCAATTTGGTGTCTTTGTTTTCTTTTGCTTTCACATAATGTCTTTCTTGTAGAGGATGTGTCTGTAATTTTGAGTATAAACAAGTAGCACAGTTTTAATTATTTATTATCTTAAAATATTTCTAGTTATTTATTCATTTTATTTGTTTTCATTGATTGTTAAATTTAATTTGTCTTTAGTGATTCATTGAAGTGTTGTACTCTTCTTTTTTTAGCTTTGCAATCCAAGAAAGTGACACAATTCTGCTGTAATTGGTTTAGTAAGTATTTTTTGTGTGTTCACATGCTCTTTTTATTATGTATGTTAATTGGAAAATAATTTGTGTTTGTTAAATATTTGAAAGTGTTATTTGACAGGCTGATTGAAGACTACTTTGCAGCATTGATGGTAAATGCTAATTAGGGTTTTATTTATTCATTTCATTAATATATTGAGTTATTTTATATGTGTGTATAACTTTTATGTAATATAGTGTGTTTTATTTAGAATTATGATGGTTTTCTGGTGATTTATATTTTTGATCTTGGGGATTGTTATGTGTAGGTCATAAGTTATCTCTTTATATTCTGTTTACAATATTTTTGTATTTCAGATATTTTTTGCGATATATTTGTCATCGATACTTGTGTATTTACGGTTTTAGCTTAGGTTCAAGCAAGAAATGCATGTTGTCCATCTTTTCGGACAATAGTTTTTATGCTGAAATAATTTTGCTTAATATAGTATCATACAGCTGTTCACTTTTCTCTGAGTGGTACAGAAGTGAATGAACAATCAGAGAAATGGTGACAGCTGTTTTAGGCCCATTGCAAAAAATGTAATTGACTAAAGTACTCAATTTCATAAATTAATCTCACTTTTTTAGATTTAAGCATACCGCAAACCCTGAGGACTTGGTTCCTGTTGCCAGTACTCTCTGTCCACACAGGCTTGACATTGGGCACCATGTGATGCGTCTGATTTATGATGACAAACTACGTTACATCAGATTGTGCTGTAGCCGCATAAATGTCGATTGTAACAGATGAGAAGAGTATACATGTAGAAAAAAAAAAAAACTGGTGAAAATATGCAGGAACAGAGTAAAAGGTATGACAAAAGCAAAGAGCAAAATGTGGTATTTTAAAAGTAGAGGGGACTATCAAGGCATGGTTAGTTTGCATTCTTTAGCTTATTTTTGCTGTGGATTCTGGTTAGATGAAGGAACAAGACTGGGAGATATCAAATGTCAGGAAGGTAGATAGCTTTAGTAAAGTGCAGGGCATGGAGGGCTATGACCAGCCGCGGCCCGTGGAGGGAGTTCCGTGGGGTGGTAAGGCGGGGCGGGGGAGGGACATGGTGGGGGGTTCTAAAATCCGAAATATGGATAATTACAGGTAAGTAAACAATTAAATAAGTAAAACGAATTTCGTAGCGCGCGCTGCATCGCATTTTGCGATGCAGCGCGTGCTACGAAATTCGTTTTATTTATTTAATTGTTTACTTACTTGCAATTATCCATATTCCGGATTTTAGAACCCCCCACCCTGCCCCTCCCCGGCCACGCCTTACCGCCCCACGGAACTCCCTCCACGGGCCGCGGCTGGCTATGACGTACACAAACATGAATCAAGTGGATATTTTGTAGCAGATGGTGGAGAGTTGGTACAAGAGGTGGTTTGTTTTTTGGTGTCGTGGATAAGGGCAAAAGTGTGTCTGATGTAGGAGGGCGCAAATTGTTTGTTTTATCTGGGAAAGATTGCCAAACCTTTTGAGTTTTGCCTTTTGCAAAACGTCTGAGACCCCCATCACCGCAGCAAAGTTTCTTTCTATTTTGCAAACATGTTCCATGCATAGTGAGAGACGTTTTACATTTACACAATGTTTCTGAAAACATGTCTTTTGTGAAGTTTTTCTATGCACAATAGTAAATATTTGTAGAATTGTTATCTGCAGGTTTACTAATAACAGAGCTTTTGCATACACAAAGCCGTAGTGCAGCATGGGAAGAATAAAGCGAAGGGTCATATAGAGCTTGGCAGGACCGCTGAGCCACCATGAATCAGTAGTTCAACAGCAGGGTCGGATTGGCAGGGCGGGCAGTCGGCTGGTGCCTGAGGGGCCTATGGCAGAGGCCAGCCTGTGGGCCGATTTTTTTAGTCTGTGGCTCAAGCAACTCTATATAACTGGGTTAATTTTTCCAAGCTTTTACCAGCTTCAAGGTAGTTTGTGCAGGCCATTAATTGTTACTTGAAGAATAACAACAGGGTGTCAGGAGGACGAGCATCAAATGGTGCACCTCCTTCCATCCCGGCCCCAGAATGTGTCAGTGAGCCTTTGAGAGAGTTGTGTATTTTGAGCAGTGCAGTTAACAAGTCATCACTGTGGGGCGGGGTCGGACTGGGAACAGAAACCGGCCCTGGCAAATGGCTCAGCTGCACCCCCCCCCCCCCCGGGGTGAGAGGGAGTGCAGCCGAGCAGTTTGCGAGGGCCGGTTTCGGCCGATTTTGTTACAGGGGGCTGATATTGCCGACCCCCGGTAACAAAAACGGCCCCAGTGGCCAAAACCGGTCCCCTCCCTAGTGGCCTACCGGGAAAACGCCCGGTGCCCGCTATGGCCAGTCCGGCCTTGCTGTGGGGAGGAGGCTTTTGTCTCCCCACAAAGCAGGTCACAACGATCAGACAGACAAGTAAGTCGATCAGACCGACAAGCCTCAGGTGCCCGCTGCCAGTTTTCTCGGATTGAGGTTAGGAGTTTCATTCAAATATTGTGCAATGAAATGAGAGAAAAACTCAAGAAACACAAAAGTTTTAATTAACGTTGCAAATTAAAACCAAATCTGACTCGAAACGCATGCCTTTTTCGGCATGAAGGTTTGTGAACTGTAATTGTAGGCCACTTTTTTTTGGCTGCCTGGGCCAATTTTTCTTCCCAATCCGACCCTGTTCAAGAGCCCCGCCAAACTCACAGTATCCTATCTTATTTTCTTGGTTTTCAGTGTGGAGCCTCAGATTTTTTTGCACTCATACATTTTTAATCAATGACCCATCTGGTACCAGATTAGACTTCCAATGCATATTAACCTACCGTAATACGATAAGCAGGACATGGTGGCCCCAGTCAGGAAAAGTCATCAATAACCCCAGGTGCAAAGAGAAGAAACTCTATGATGTTTTAGTTTGCAAAAACAACTGCAATCTTTGTGTTTTTTTTGTTAAAAAAAATAAAATGGTGACTAGCCACCGTGACTTGGTAGTGATTCGCCACTGCAGTTTCACTGAAACTGTTCCTACTTTTCAAATGGAAACCCTTTCAGTAAAAAAAAAAAAAATCTTTAGAACTGGTAAAGATCCCCTATTTTTAAGGGTGTTCCTGTGTTGTGAGTGTGGAGATGGGGCCATGACCTTCCTGAAGAATTTGGAAAGTGCAGACAGTGATCTAAATGAGCACCTGTGTTCTGAAAAGTGCTTAGTATGGGGAACCGTTGTGTTACTGTGGCATAGGTACATGCGCAAGATAAATGAATGCACACATCACGATTTTGACAGTGAGGGAGTAATGAGAAAATCATTGCAATATTTGCAAAGTTAAAACGTTTTCCATAGACTACATTAAAGGAAGAAAAATATACTTGGCATCTTATCTCATACACACCCACGCCATGATTACAAGCAATTTAGAATTCCATGCAAGACTTTGGGCCGCAAGATTTACATGTACTGCTCAGAATCTCTGCATAGAATTCCTGTAATTTCGCTTAGACACATAGAATTTGGAAAAACTGTGAAGGACTTTTGTTTCTGACTGATATTCCTCCCAGAATTCCTGATTCAGTGGGGTTTTACCCAGACATGTATCACCTGCTCTGACCACGTTGAAGTGTCTAAGAACTCTCCTATGCGGGTGGGGGGAGGTAGGGGGTGGGGTGGACAGGTGAGGGAGAGGTAGGTTTTGTCTGGTAAAGGGGGGCATAACATCCCTCCCGCTGCCTTTGGTGAGGGTCAAGCGACGCAGGGGAGCCCCTTACAGGAGCAACTTGCCAGGCTGGACTTTACAGCTGGACAAATCGGTTCCAGTGCTCCCGTGCCTGAGAAATGCAGGCGGGGGAGCACCTGCCAACATATACTTGTGTGGAGCCGAATTCCACATGGAAATTACGCTCCGCAACACTCGCAATTGGGGGCGTAACCTGGAGGTGTTAAGTTATTCTAAAGAATGATATTGGTTTCAATAGTTTTTTCTTTTTTTTATTGAAATCCAATAAATGCGATAAAAGTACATTCATGTTAGGCAATTATACACCAGAATATAAATATAAAACAAATAACGTCAAATAATTCATCCAGGAACATGTAAAACCAAGAAAGAAAAGATGAATGAACACTCCACATACCATAAGTATGAGTGAATCTAAGCAGCTTCCTTGAAAATGTAAGCCACAAAAAGTGCATGAGTGCTAAATGTGCAAAGTGGCTATCACACTTGAAATCAAAATAATGTAAGAAGTATATTGGTTTCAAGTGTGATAATGGGGCACCAAGAGTAAGATTTCGATAGTGTTGTGAAAGCTTGGTGATAACATAAGGTGTGTGTGTTTTTGAGGTATATTTATTGTAAGCATTTGAGTTTTTGGCATTGATGGGTCTGGTGATTAGCTGTATGTTTGCGTATATGGGTGCCAGCTTGATTATGTGTTTATCACATTTAGAGAGTGATCAGATGTGACACTGCCTCATAATTCCTTTTGGAAAGAGAAACTGAATCTCCAAGTCACGTAGAAAGACATTATTTGTGATTCTAAAGTCAGTAACAGCCAGTGACCAACAGAAAAACAACCCTTATTGACACATTTTTTACATTCTTTAACCCTAGTCATACCTTTTGTTAAAGAGCAAGCATGGTGATATGTGGGCTCAATACAAAACGATTTATGGCTTTAATCAGTTTGACACATATTTATAGAACCATGACATTTTAACTTAGATGAACAAAGCACACAATGTGCACCATTAGGTATATAGGGCCTCATTTATGAAAAGTGACACATCACTGCGTGAAAACAGTGATGCGCCACTTTTCACTGCGCCCTCCCTGCGACTCCAGTGATGCGTCATATTTACAGTATGACGCATCATGTCGCAAGGAGTCACAGATACGTCAGTATTTCTGACGTATCTGTAGGCGCAAAAGTGACGCATCGCTGGAGTGTGTCACAAAAGTGACGCAACTCCAGCAATGTGTCCTTTCACATGGGGCAAGCCCCATGTGAAAGTGCCTGCGTCAGTCTTACGCCTGCTGTGAGGCTGGCGCAAGAAATTGACGCATTTGCACACTAGAAGTGGCGCAGTGAAATCTCGTAGATTTCACTGCGTCACTTCTACGACCCTTTTTTGCGTCAAAACGCCCCCCTTGCATACATTATACCTGGCGCAGGTATAATGTGGCGCAGGGGTTTACAAAGTGACGCATCTACCTAGATGCGTCACTTTGTAAATATGGCGCAACATGGCGCATGTTTTATGCCACTGGTGCGTCACAAAAAGTGACGCACCGGCGGCGCAAAAGTGACGCAGGGGCTCATAAATGAGCCCCATAGGATGTAGGTAGCATAGCTAGCAGCTCCCATTCCCGCTCCCCCACCCCTTTTGAATGTGCAGGATTACGCTGTGAACTTTTGGGACAGACGGTGAAGGATGACCAAGTTGCTGTAGCACAGTCCGGCACTAACACTTGTGCGTTTGTCCATTTCTTGGATTTGCTCGATGAGGGATACAGTGCCTTCACAGAAAACAAGCACTGGCAAAAACCAGCAGGTATGGCTTTCATTTTGAGTCCTGACTAAACGAGGACAGCTCACATCCCTATGTGTGGAGTCCCCTTGGGATTTACGTTCTTCTCATTCTAGCCAACATTTGCTTTGCCTCTCTGGTCAACCTTATTAGATGTTTCAGATTTTATTTCTACACCAACACTAAACAAGGACACCGCCTCTGCAGCCACACAATTAAGAACAGTCACAACTTAGATACAATTGAACTGATTCTCACTCAACAACTCTATGCTGGATTTTATGTTGGTAGACCACTTTTTGGTTGTTATTTTTACATGCCTACCAACATCTTTGGACAATATTAAGCACTCTGGGCGAAAAGCAATAATTTCAGTTAAAAAACGAGTCTGTTTTTTAATACTGACTGGTTTGCAGCCTGAGCCTCATTTTACAATGCATGTGATGTACTAACCAATTGCATCAAAAAATTTGCATTTGGCGGAAGTCGCAAACTCTCCTGTCTCTTCAGTATTTATAAGTTACGACTCCATGCTAATACCTGGGAATGCATGGACGGAGGTCTTCGAGGGACAGGATACTACCATCTCTTGGTTAGCATTCCATGCAAGTGAACGCAAAGGGACAAGGGCTGATTTAAAAAAAATGTTGACATGCAGGGAATGATATCAGGCAGTTCCCACTGAGTAAACAAAATACAACCAGTCGCGGCTGGTGCAGGTGAGGCGGTGGAGAAGGGGGCAGAGTGGGGGGGAAGTCGATTGACGACAGAATAGGCTTTCTTTATTTATAAAACGTAACCTATTCTGTCATCTGTCGACTACCCCCTACCGCCACCCCACCCCGCCCCCACCCCACAGCGCTTACCTGCGCCGGCAGCCGGTAAATACAACCCCAGTTTGACGTCAGTCTCCATTCAATGACTTGTGACCGCAACTGCAGTCGAAACCCATTAATACTGGTATTCTTAATCATAAATGGAAGAGGCACTCCTTTTCGCACTGTCACCGCTTTATGATTCAGAATCTGGGACAAAAGGCACTTTACGAGTAGCAGACTTTTTCATCTCATACCTTTAGTACATTACCAGTTTTAAAAATTTATAATAAACGAAAACTGTTCCACTTTTATTAAAAAATTCAAACAGACTGTGCTATCTATAACCCTATTTTTAAATCGCAGGCTTTGTGACCAGAAAATGAGTTTGTACATTGGGCTTTACATCTACTTGATCATGAGAGCCTCTTTCTCACACTCAAAGTCAATTTACCACTAGGCATGGGTGTCAAAAAGATGATGGACTGAATATTGACCATTGTAAAACATACTCCCCAGTTTTTCATTGGTGAAAAACTGGAAGGGAAGGACAAGGCTTCCCGCACTCACCAGGAGTCAGGGTAGCTGAATGAGTGGTGTCACTGTGCGCCGATATGAGGACTACAGTGGTAGTCCAATTCTTCCCACTGCTGTGATCACAGCGCATGCTCACAAGAGTGATGCACTCTCTACGTGCTCCTCCATGCGAGTACTTAGTCTAGATTCATTTCGGTGCAATTCATTCCTGTTCCGAATCCAGACGGACGAAAGTATACGGGACTGAGATAAGCCTCCCCTAGTCCGGTAGTTATTACAAAGCCCGCTCATTATCGGATCCCTATCAATTTGTGCTGTTGTTGCAGACCCGGATCTATAGCTGCAGCAGTGGGAAGAATTGGACTTCCACTGTTGTCCTCATATCCGCGCACAGTGACACCGCTCACTCATCTACCCTGACTTCTGGTGGGTACGTGAAGCCTTGTCGTTCCCTTACAGTTTTTCACCAATAAACCTGCATTAAGTGTGCATTAAGTGTACACCCTAATGTAGACATTATTTAACAGGAATCCCCTCACTACCTGGATGCTACCTTATCAAGGATCATGCCACACTGATCCACCAACAGAGTCCCAGAGGGTGCTACTACGCACCATCAAGGTAAGAACTTACGCTGTGTGGCATTTCTAATTCCCACACTTGTATTGAAGTGTACATTAGTGCGCTCCCCTGTCCCACTAGGATAATAGCCGCATTGGCTACAACTGGTATAAATATAGGACGATTGATTCCACTACACCTTCGGCCAATTCATAGTGCCTAGGGTAAGCTCACCTTTGATTTTTTTAACTCAAATCTCTTTACTATTTCCTTCTCTCATTTTAATTATATGTCCCATTCGAGTCCCCAGAATCCCCGTCCTGAAGAGACTCCGTAACACGAGAGGGTTGAAACGTCGTCAACAGCAAAGGAAAGGAGAGACCCAGAATACTAGAAATAAATTCTAGAATAATGGATTAAAATTATATCTCCCAAAGAACCTCCCTTACTATTCCAATACCCATTGCTTATTTTTACTGTCACTATAAACTACTTCACTGTTGGTTATGGTCACTACACTGGGGCACACCAGTCACGTTTTCTAGCTTGTATATAGTGTGAATACACAGTAGAATTTTTTTTCTAAGTATTGTTTTTACAAATAAAAATACGCCCATTTTCGGCTGAAGTGGGCACAGTAGAAATGCTGTTTTCTGTGGGCCTTTTCTATTCTGAGATTGATTCTTTACTACTATCAATGAAATAATATCGTTAGAATGTTATGCCTATTCACTCTAACTGCATTTCTAATTTAGATGCAAGAAATTAATACTCCTTGCACATTTCACACAGGCACACTTACCATTAATTTCTTGCTTTTTGCAGTTCAACCTTGCGTGCAATAAATACCTTGCCAGTTTCACCGCCTGAACTTTAAACCTCTCTAACAACCACATCCCGTCCCCTCAATTACACACAATTCAATTTGTTCACCTGTCTTATCTGTCACCTCCAACAATTGCATGCACCATGGCCAAATCCTTATCCATGTCCCATGGTGCACACAAGATTCCTCACTACTCTTCAGTTACTTCCCAATGTCTCCTGCTCTGTAGAGGATGCCACTGCCACGGCGGTCCCAGAACCGCTCTGCCCGCCATCCTAATAGGCCTTTAAGTGTAGTGTGAAAGGGGCCTTATTTTTCAAGGCGGCGTTAAGTGGCATTAAGTGGCTTAACACCGCCTTGTAAGAGCCACATTAAGTGGCTTAATGCCGTCTTATAAATAAGGCGAAGCCCCTATTGTCACAGGAACGCCTGTGGCAATAGCGGCTTGTATATTTTCTAGGCCTGGGCAAAGCACTACACTACGCTCGCGAAGTTTGCGAAGATCGCGCTATTTCGCACTATGCGAATTGCACGTAGCACAGTGCGAACACGCGTAGCGTAGTCTTGCGTAGTGCTGCGGTCATTTTGTGCTTGCTCGCGGTCCTCAACGTCAAGTTGGCGAACGCGAGCAAGCAAAATGACATCCCGGCGAGACTTTTTCCTTGTTCGCGATCAGCAACATCAAGTTGGCGATCGCGAACAAGGAAAATAAACCTCCCAGCGAGATTCCCAACGCGAGGAGGTCAGGTTTCTCATTGCGAGGGGTCGCGCATGCTCGCGACCGCTCGCGATGAGAAACTACCAGTTCGCGTTGAGAAAGCTGCCGCTCGAGTAAAAATCTCCTCGAGCAGCAGAAAACTACAGCTCGCACTGTGCAAGATGCCATTTTCAATGATTGCACAGTGCCGGTTGCTTGTCCGCACTGTGCAATCATTGAAAACAACATCTTGCACAGTGCGAACATGTTACTACGCAGTTCGCTAAGTGCTACGCGAAGCTCGCGTAGTGCGAACTGCACTTTGCGTAGCTTCGCGAAGTGCTACTTCGCGAACTACGCCCACCCTTAATATTTTCCCCATAGTGTTTGCTGCAAACCACTTATGTGTCGATCAGCTCAAATCCCTGAATGCAGTTGTAGTTTACCTCCAAGAGTTACTTTCTGGTGATCATGGACCTTTGAACCAATTAAACTAAGCTAAATATTTTAAATGTAGCTCTGTGATGCCATTCCCTGAGATTCCTCACCACAGGTCTTTTGTACTGTGACAAGTCAATTTCTCTGTGCAATTCAGTTTCTGGCTATGGGAGACCTGCCATCCCTCTGCTGCAACCCCAAATATGCTGTCTTTCTGGCCTACTTTTGTAACTGTCCGGGTTCTTTGAACCTGTTTATTTCCATCCAGTCCTCATGTTATTTCAGGTTCTCCGGGTTATCTGCTCCCCTACACTGCAGCCACTTTAGTAATATTAGTGATATGAGTGAGAAAGCAAAGTGCTGCAGATGTAAAACTATCTTGTGTTGGTAAAATTAACCAAACTCTAGCTTCTCAAGGGTCGCAAAATAGCTATGCACTTAAACATAAGTTGCACAGGCTGCAATACCTGGCTAGATTTATAAAGTTTTATGTTCATGTACAAGTATGACTTACTGTTTTAAATTCAAGCCTGGTCTAAGACAAACATATCCACAGAAAAATCTTTATGATTGGGCCCAGATGTTTTTCTGGTGTCACAAGAGCATAGATCCAGGCCATGTCAAAAGCAGTTCTTTGGCTGAATTCATGTCCACCTCAAAGTTTTATGTCTTTTTATTTTTGTGGTTTTAGAAAAAAGGTAAAACCAGCTTTTATTTTATTTTTAAAACTGGAATGTTTCATAGAAAAGCCAACAAAACAATACGTCCCTTTAAACATACTATAAATAAAGAAATACATCTTCCCGACCTAAAGAAAATCTGAAAACATAAAGCAAATAATGCATACAGACAACAAGAACAGTTCTTTACGGCACATTTTAATTCTACAAGAAGTAGAGGGCAGACCTATCTAAAATCACAACCTATCTCACAAATGTTCCACATCGGTACTCCAATAAACTGAGAGTAAACGGATGGCTTTTACCAAGATATCCAGATACGCTTCTGCAAATTTTGCAAAGACACTGATTAAGATTGCAATATTGTCTACAAAAACTCTTTATTGAATTGAAGTATTACAGTCAATACACGATGAAGTGAAGCTGTTATTGGCTTTAAGTGTGGCAATCAACCATAACAAATAGAAGGTGGACAGCCCAGTAGACAACAGGCATCCTAGATTGTTGGAGCACCTCTCGATGAGGGATGAATCTGATACTGCCCTATTATGTTGAAGCAGTGAGGAAATGATACAAGTTATAATAGCACCAACAAATGTTTGTAGAGTCACCTTTTTACACGTAATAACTCACACCATTTTCCACCTGACCCTGTCAACTAAATTGCAACTCCCAGCGGGACAGCCACTCACCATATTTTGGGGTCTCTCATAGCCCTACAGAGACCTAAGTGCCTTCAGAGGAGTTGCCACTATAACACTTCCTATGAAAGCACTTTAAGTTTGCTGAGCGGTTGCCATGTGACAGATTGCCACTCAACAAACTTTTTTGTTTTCCAAAAACAAGCTTCCTGAATGAGAGTTTGTTTTTGAAAAATAAAAAACAAATGACCATGGGAATTTTCTACCAGGATGTGGGAGTTCACTCAAAATAGGAGGGATGGTCTCATGTACCTACACTGAAGGACCAGACTCTGTTGGGTGGCCAGTGTAGGGTTTCCAAGGGCAAAGCAACCATCGGACAAGACCGTCCTGTCGGAGATCCTCTAACAAAACTTTTTTGTCTTTTAACACCTGTTGTTCAAGAATAATCAGGTTGTTTTCAAGTGTACATTCTTGTCCAATCAATTTGATCCTTTATGAATGCCTCTAAGAGGAATCTCCATTCGTATGTAGCTGGTCTACGCACGTTTCGGTGGACCTTCTATTATGCCGCCTTCTTCAGGACCAAGAGTAGATTCATGTAAATGTCACATGGGATGGGCGCGGGGTTATCTGATGTTAGCCATTGTAAAAATGTATACTGTGAATTCATACAGTGGAGCACATTCCTGAGGAAACTACAGTGGTGTTGTCATCCACGGGTATAAAAGTATTTCATCTGTAAGTTCTGATTCCAGGCAGTTGCTGACAGCATGTGTGTGGATGCAACTTTGTGAGAGAGTGGGCCTGAGATTAGAGGATTGGTGCAGTTTTCGACATATACGGTACATATATTTTTACAATCAAGACATCAAAGAAAGATATACAATAATCACACACATGCTGTAGACCAGCTACATACAAATGGAGATTCCTCTTAGAGACATTCATAAAGGATCAAATTGATTGGACAAGAATGTACAATTGAAAACAACCTGATTATTCTTGAACAACAGGTGTTAAAAGACAAAAAATGTTTGTTAGAGGATCTCCTACAGGACAGTCTTGTCTGGAGTAGGGGTGGGCGGAATTTGCGAAATTCACTTTCGCAAACTATCGCGAAAATGTTAAAAATCTCCGCAAACACGCGGAAATATCGCGAAGACGCAGACGTTTTTCTCCCGCCCGTTCGCGGTATTTTCTGCGTGATTGCGGCTCGCCAACTTACCCATGCGGTTGCTCACGGGCGCCGCCATCTTGTTTTCACTTGTCCCGCCCGCTCGCATTCGATATGACGTGCCCGCGTCCTCACGCTCTCGCTCGCGGTGGAGAATGACGTGTTCGAGATCTCAATCATCTCATACTCTCGCGGTGCATGATCGCGAGAAGAAAGACGTGATCGCGCGATGAATTACGTGATCGCGCAACAAATGACGTTAATGCGGGCGCGAACTGTCGCAAGACAGTGCAAATGGCTACCAACAATCCAACATCTCGTGGAGAATGCGACCGGATCGGGAAAACTTGTCGGCGAACGCGGGGATTCAGGTAAGGCGATCGAGCGCACGCGAGAATGTATTTTTTTACAGCGCGAGCAAGAAAAACATTTCCGGTAAGATGCGGATTGCGGTAATTTTTAAATTTTCGCGCTCTCTCCGGAACGCGAAAATGTCAAATTATCACAATTTCCGTGAGGGAACAAAATTTTCGCCCAGGCCTAGTCTGGAGTATGATTGATAGTATGAATGTGATGGTGTGATAGGAGAGATTATAGGCGTGAAGTCTGAGTGTGTGGTTACTTTTATATTTTATGTGTATTTTGATGTTTGTTATGTCAACTCAAACAATGAGATTCATCATAGTATGGACAAGGTCATTTATGAATTGAAAACTTTCCGTGCAAAAATGATGTATAGTTGTAAATAATGTGTTCTTATTAATCTGTAATGACAGTGAACTGAGATATATATTTTTCATACTGATTAAAGAAAAAAAAGAATAAAAAACGTATTTTTGGAATAAATTGTAGTATGTCACTTTTCAGGTGGGAACTAGTTTAGACACGAGCCAATGGTGGCCACAGTCAAATAATATAGGTCGGATAAGAGGTTGTGTACTAGCATTGTTTATTTTCCCCTCCACTTGGGCCTAAAATTATATAGGGGGTGCCTTGTTCTCCAATGTGATATAAGTGTAACTATAAACGGAAAACATTCAAAACTACAGGATTGGCCAGCCAGCCCTGATACTGAAGCGCAATCATTTTCAGGTGGATGTACACATGTTATTAGAAAATGCCATTATTCACAGGGCAAGCGAGCCAATGACTGTTGCAAACTGAACCATAACCCCATGCAGTTCGCTGTCATGAATGGAAGCACAAAGTAAATGACAGACTAACAGCAGAGCAGAGTGGACCCAAAGACCTTCTATGTATCTATGTAACCAAATACCTATCTTTAGGCTTCAATGCAGAGAAATATCAATCCATGCTATAATGCTTTTTGATTTTAGCATATTATTTTCACAATCAACATGTCAAGCCTAATGTGTATATCCTAACTTTTCATAATAAACAGATCAACCCTGTAGCAACAGATTTTTGTTCCTAGGGAACCAATGAGGCCTGTAGCTGTTATCATTGGCTTGTTGCCTTACCCAACTGAGGCCTTCTGTACTGAGCATAATCGTTCCCACAAGGCAATCATCAGGCTTACAGTCATAAACCTTCGATTGTATACAAAATTCCAGTTGGCAAAACAAAATAGTATCTCTCCTAACAGGGCTTAATACAGATTCTCACAGTGCAAGTCTTCGATACTTATGGTTTGTCAGCGTGGGAAACAAACGCCAGAACCCTTGCCTACTAAAGTAATCTGTGAGATTCCATGGAACAAAAAAAACTACCTCTAGGCCTTAATTCAGAGTAAGAACAATCCACCCTTAAATGCCTCTTGACTTTAACTCATGGTTTTCACAATCAGTTTGTCAGGTCTACTGCCTTTATCGTAACTTTTCATAATAAACAATCTGGTATGTAGCCTTTATCATTGGCTTTTCATCTTTACCAACTTAAGCCAATTGTACTGAGCGTAAGCTTTCCACAAAGCAACCATCCTGCATACAGTCATAAAAGTACAAATGTATACAAAATTACAGTTGGCAATGCAAACCACTATCACTCCTAAGAAAGCCTAAGAAGGATTATTGTAGTGCATATCCCCACAGCTTGCTCGGGTGGACCTCCAACACCAAAACCATTGTCTACTACAGTAATCTCCCAAATTCCACGTAACAAAGTGCCTGCCAACAGGCTTTAGCACAGTGTAATAACAATCCATTCTTAAAAGACTATTGTCTTTAATGCAAGCTTTTCACAATAAGTCTGCTAGACCTACTGGCTTTGTCATAATGTTTCATAATAAACAGATCAAAGCTATGAAATCTGACATGCTTTCCCAAAGAAAGAAGCCTTTACCCTTTAACATCGGCTTTACACTTTACCCAACTCCAGCCTATTCAAGTGTGCATAAACAGTCAACCAACATGCATTCAGTTATAAAATTTCAAACTGGTAGAAAAATACAGCTTGCAAAACAATATACAACCCCTCTCGACAGGGCCTAACAGGAATCATCACCATGAAACCCCCCCAGGGTTCGTCAGACCGGGTGGCTACTACAGTATTCAGTGAGATTCCATAAAACAAAATCGGTAGGCTTTAATGCAGGGTAACAACAATTCACACCTATATGCATATCGGTTCTAACATATGCTTTTCAAAATAAATATGTCTGGCCTAGAGCCTTTATCATAACATCTCATAATAAACGGATCACATCTATAGCCATGGTCATTGGCTTGCCACCATAACTATTTTAGTCCTGCTGAATCCAGTAAAAACTTTCCCACAAGCCAAAATGTGCAATACATGCCGTCTTTTTAGTGGAAGCACACCAATTTGGCCCAATCAAATCCTGTACTCAGGGGGACCAACATGTGGTTGGATCCTCAGCGCCTCTCTCAGTAGGACTCTAAAAGATCTTTTTTTGTTGCTCACAAAAGGTCAGGTGACAAATGCACACGTTAAACTCCTTGTAGGTTAATGAATACCCTCCTCCCATCTGTACTGCTTTAATAGAGCTACAATGTCACCTGTGTGCCCCTGCAAATTCAAGCTCAGGTAGCTGATAAATAAACAAAATTATCACAGCTGCAGGGAAGGCAAGCACTTTTTTGTGGAAGTGCATAACTTCTGCTGGCTGAATCAAAATATGTCCACCTGGCTCCCAAAATGTGGGCACAGCCAAGGTCCCTGTCGTGGTGATTCACATATAACTGTAGGATAGTATCTGCCCTGCCTATCTGGACTATAAAAATGAAGGATGAGATTTTACTGCTGCAATAACAGATGGATTGGGCTTTATTGACCCTGTGATGTCACATCATTCTGGTTTCACTCAAGGACCAGTTCCACAGTGAGCATTTTATCTCCACAAACACTCTTCTCCACAAGTAGCTTCAGAGTGATCCAAGTCAGTGAAACAATCATCAGTATTTGCCACCCTTTCTGATGAAACCTACATACATAGTTCCATGTGTCATTTGGTGTGGTAGAAAACTGCAACAAGTACAAACACATGCAGACCAGCCAATGGCAAGCCCAGTACTCTGAAGAGGAAGTAGCCTGCTGTCTTCACATTTAGCCTGCAGCGACCGAGGACAGATGAGAGGCGTTTTATTCCCCCCCTGCACACCCCAGCTAAATCAGCAGCAAGGAATCCAGAGCATGGAGGTGGGGTTTCTTTACATGCTTGGATCTAGAGCAAATGTTAAAGTAGGTGGTTGCCTAACAGCTTCCTAGTTTGCCACCTGCCGAGCTGGCAAACTCCTGCCTCAGAAAAGTCTCTAATACTGTTGGTAAGCTATCCCAGGGGTCACCATTGTAAGGGGTGGGCTTCCCCACAGCAAACACTGCTGAAAATCATGCACTGCTGGAATTCATGACACCTCAAAGTGTGCAAAACTATGCACTCTCAGAAAAGAACTCTTGCTTGGAGTTGCAGAGATGCCTACTGAACTCCCTAGTCCATGCATCAGAATTCACACAGAACTTTACCATGTAAGCCTCCAAGTACTCAAGCTTTCAACTGTACGTGGAACTAACCAGGCGCTGCCTCATTCATCACAGGGACTGGCCATAAGGACGCGCAGGCACTTGGCATGAAGTGCCCACTATGAACACTTTCTGCACCAAAATCTTTTGGATCGCCCTGTAACTCCGCTTGCATCTCAGAAGCATAGAACAAAGAAACACTGAAATATATCCTCACCCTTGCTCATCACAGACATTACACATAGAGGGCAAGTGGTAGTGGGGCTCACCCTGAAAAACCACCAAAGAGAAGAAGGCCCGGTGGTGGCTGCTTTTAATGTACGTGGGGGCATATTATCAAGAAACTGCGTTAAAATTATCACTGCTTTAGCGGGAGAAAACTGCTGCTAAAGCGGCGATAATGGGCTTGATAATATGACCTTGAGAATTCCCATAGAAGCCCAGGTTTTGGTGACAATATGGGCTTCTATTGGAATTCTCTGTGGCATATTATCAAACCCATTATCGCCGCTTTAGGGGCAGTTTTCTGCCGCTAAAATGGCGATAATTTTAACGCCGTGCTTGATAATGTGCCCCCTAGACTCTCGTACTATCCGGAAGTTTATCGCGTTGACTTTTCCAGAGAACTTTCATGCACACTTTAGGTAAGCTATTATTTTGGAGGCTCCGACCCGTTAATCTTGACATCAGTTTATCTTGACATCTTTTCATTGAATATTTTAACCTCTTTCTTTTCAGAATATTTGAATACGTAAAAACCGTAGCGCTATCATTTCAAGTAAGAGCACTCACAGTATCGTTTTCATCACTTGGGTTATATTTTTAACTCTCTCACATTTCGTCAGCTATTGATATTTTACTGGGCATGTGCATCTTCACTTCTTTATTATTGTCTCCATCAATATTATGTTACCCGTACACTTTTTCTTTATCATCTTTGACTCTATTTTTGTTAATCACGACACTTCGTCATTGTTACCATCACTTTCCACATTTTTCATATTTCCTTAATCATGCAACGTGCAATTTATTATCACTCTTCATGATTGTCACGATTAACTACTGATCACCAGGGTTTGGTATCTTCATTTTCACACAATGTATTGTGCCTTGACTGATAGATACAGTTTTTGAAATATTTACAGATATACTACCCCTGAGGAAGGGCTACGGCCCGAAATGCATTGGGCTATCTGAAACAAATCTGATTTGTTTGCAACAATACATTTTGATGATTTTGAATTACATAATTACGTATTGATTATACAAATACGGATTGGATTTTTTGAAGAAAAAGAGAAAAAGTTAAAATGTGAATAAAATCGATTTGGACAACATCAATCAAAACTCGTCATGAAACTTTATTATATTTGAATTACATTAGTATGAGTGCGAATGGGGGATGCCCCTCTACGGAGGATAGCGCTACTATTGCTTTTAAAGTACCTCACTGTCCCGTCATACCCCGAAAAGTAACCTCATGCCCCACCGCAGCACTGATGAAACCCCTCTCCATAGGGGGTTATGGGGGCGAAGCATGTGGCCGGACAGTGGAATGCGGTGTCTTGAGACTCTAACGGGTGATTAGCTGCCCTCTATAAGAACCCTGATTGATTCATTCATTCATTAATTCATTGAAGCCTCTGCCCACTAAGGAGTCATGGGGGCATATTTACAACAAGGCGATAAAAAATTATCGCCGCTTTAGCGGCTGTTTTCGGCCGAAAAGCGGTGATAATTTTATCGCTATATTAGCAAGGTCACGCTAACGCGTGAAACCTTGCTTTAGCGTGGGTATTTCTAACGCCCAGCTTTGCATCTCTAATGAGATGCAAAGTGGGCGTTCCTGACCTGACATGAAAGGAGAAATGTCGCTAAGCGACATTTCTCCTATCATCAAGCCCCACGCTATGAAGCATAGCGTCAGGAAAAGTAGCGATAACACCTGTTATCGCTACTTTCCTAACACCTGCTTCAGGACTGATTTAGCCATGATATCCTATGGAAGGAGGATATCATGGCTAAGTTTGTGAGTCCCTATCAACAAGCTAACGTGAGATTATCGCTGGGTTTCCAGCGATAATCTCACGTTAGCCAGTTAGCGTGAGGATTTTTATTGCTAATGAGATAAGCGTTGCTAATAGCACGCTATCTCAGCGATAAAAATCCAAGCTAGCCGGCGATAATTATCCTAGCGCTAAGTGCGCTTTGCGATAATTATCGCCGGTTGTTGTTGATATGCCCCATGCTGCGCTCAACACAGGCGGCCACATTTTTGCTATATCTCAGGCCAAATTTCAAAGCACTACACTTCTTCCTTACATTTTAACTTATTTACTTTAAAAAAAAAATGGTTTACAGCCTTGTCCTTCGAGTGTTCGCTGTGTAAATAATTGTGTCCTTGATAGAGTAAAATCTACCAAGGAAGCAAAACAGAAAAAGAACCAGGCGCTGGTTGTGCGTGGTAAGGGTACGTGCTCGGGTGTGCAGCCCCGGGGGTGCTGCAGACCACACCTCGAAACAGGATCCTGTTGAGAACTGCCTGCAGGCTGCTGGGCTTCTGCAAGGCTGAGCTCATGACAGCTACTGTAAGTAAGATATATGGGCTTGTGGCAAGGTCATTCGGGTTCAAGGGCAAGCACGCTTGGGTCCGAGGTTCTCTGCAATGGTGGCGCGCGCACACTAACTTCATCTTATGAAAACAAGTCGGCTTTGTTGCACTTTGAACTTTAGCTCCAAAAAACACGAACATTTCATTCTTTAAAAACATTGTAAACCTTTCCATGTGTTTTACACATAGTTTACAGGAACAATACTGAATAGGGATAGATACTGCAATTATGAATCTCTTAAATGTGTGCATAAAGTAATCACTTCTCTTTAACCCTGCATATGCCATTTTCTGTCTACTTTTATAAGAATAAAATGAGTTAGAGTTCAACAGTTTATTAAAACAAGGAGATCTGTGAAACGCCATAAAAAAAAGGTTAATAGTGTTCAGAAGTGACTCTGAAACACCTGCCACATCAACAGGGAACAAAATGGAAAGCCACTCTCTGAAGGCTCAATATAAAACGCGAGGGAAGAGGGGTGGTATTTAAGCACCCAGTGAATACTGACATGGCAGGATGGGACATTTACCAGGTGTGTGTTTTATCAGCTCCTATCCTGAGTTTTGCGTGGCAGAATGAGGTGTAACATGTAGAATCGATGTTTATCAAACTAATTACAAGTTTTTGCTTTGTTCCAGGACTCCTGAAGAACATAGATAAGCCATGATATCAGTCCCCTCCCCCCGCTGCTCTGAGCAGATTTTATCCGGTTTCTCTCAAAATATGATTTTGTTTTCTTTAAACTTCATTCACTTATTTGCAGTTTATTTATACCTCAATTACTGTACTTTTAAATGCCATTTAATGGGGTGGGTCACTCTATTCAAGGTGGTACACTGCACGGCACACCACTGACCTACCACCACATTGTAAGGTAAGAATATACTTATTATTCCTAATTCCACCTACACGTACCTACAAGTACCACTGTACGTATGGGTGAAGCTAGGACTGGTAAAGAAAGCTTACTTTGCAGTGAAGTGGTAGGTCAATATAATGGGTGCAATGCTATTGGGGGTCGGTATCAACAACCTCAATATAGTGTCACACTAATAAGTTAGAACTTCTCATTCCTTAAGAAAAAGCTGCTTCTGCTAAATATGCTCTTGAACAAACTTAAAAGGCTGCATTGAGGATGATCAAATCATTATAGGACAGATAAGTATAAATCATGCTCAACTTGGAAATATTTTTCAGGTAACATCCAACGTACAAAAGGCGATTGCGTATGCGAATGTCTTCCAAATGTAACTTGCTATTTCCATATTCCACACCCAGACATATATATCAATGCTGCCTGAGATATGCTTTACTGCTTGAAACCAGGACTAGCAGAGTGACTCCAAGGGTTAGTTGGCTGGCCTCCTGATGAGAGCCTCAGGGACATAAAGGGCTCCAGCCATCTTGAACCTGCACCTGGACCCAGTCTTAGTGATTTCTGAGTCTCCATATGGGGTGCTGCACCAGTCCTTCACCCTTGGAAGTGGTGTTATAGGCACCCAGGTAGCCCAAATCAAAAGCTTTGGACTTGGAAAATGTTCTGCAAAAACGTGCTTTGCGAACCAGGAGGAGAACGGAACCTACCTGTTATTCGATCTGCTCAATGTGCATCATCTGGCGTCCTGACTTCATGGTAGCTTGTGCTGCATTTTTCTCAGTAGCAAGAAATCCTGTTAAGCTGCTCCTCCCAAGAGGGGTATCCTGCCTTGTGGAGCCCTCATTTGCTACATCCTGCATCTTTGTCCCATTGGAGATCTTCGACTTCCCCAAAAAAGTCTGAACAAAAGAATCTTGTCCGCGATCTCATCTGGCAGCTCCTCATATATAATGCCAACTCCTCGGACATCACCAGCTGCCTTACCCTGCTGAATTTGACCTTTTCAGACTTTTTTCTTCAAAATTTCTTTTAAGTCCATGGGTAAGCGGAGTCCAGGCCTGTCCACTTTGTATATCAGAACCACGCTCCACAGCGATCGTCCATAATTTTCAACTTTTCCCCGGTCTCTCACGACTAGATGTCCGTGGTTGGCACTTTGATCTTTTAGGCTCCATTTTTCACACAAAAGATTGTAATAATGTCATTTTGGTGTGAAATAATTTATTAAAATGTTCTCTATTTTTCTAAATGAATGGGTGTCTGTAGAAGTAAAAAGGCTAATCACCACTGTCCTAATGTACTTGATTTGAACTTAGGATATATTTTAAAGCCCCTCTAGGAGAGGTATTAAATTGTAATTACCTGCCCACTTGTATACATTTATAATTTGCTGCATAATGTTTAATTATGTGTAGGTGGACAGGCTGATCCTCGATGAGAGCTTTGAGGACCCCAAAGATTGTGTGTGTTTTGTCTGATTGCTTGTGGGAGCCTTAGTGTTTCTCTGAAGGTAAGGTTGGTTATGCACTGATATTAACAATGCAACAGCAGCTAGACTGGCACTGACGATGTAACAGACTGCGCACACAAGCCTTCATTTGGATAGCGACCAGGGACTTCGATCTCTCGGTTTATAGGGAGCTCCAGTTTGACGCCACCTCAAGTAGGGTAGCCCGCAAAGTGATATTGGGACACTCCATATATCCTCTCAAAGGATGCCAGAATATGAGTGCACAAATTGTCTGGAATCAATGTAGTGATAGATATGGTGCACATTTTCTTTGTCGTGCTTTAATAACTTGTGGGTGAACAAGGTCAAAGGGATTTCCATAATTTGCATGCTTCCATAACCTCTTCCAAATGAGATAAGTGGGTTGCTTTCCATATTATATGGGGATCTTCACAACACCTGCTGTGATGACATTATGCATGTACCCCTGCAGTGTTTTTTGCCTAAGGATTCATTTTCACAGAGGTGTACATGTTTGATAATGTAGCCAAATTGCCCTGGTGCATCTGGCATTACAATGCATGCACATAAATCAAAACTCACGTATTTGTTCATATTGGCCTTTTGCTAAATGCATTGCTATCTGGAAATGCACCATTAATAGGTACTAGTAAGGGAACAAATGTAGCCTTAATTTACAAATAGGACAGTTTTGAATTTATAAAAATATGGGGCCCGATTCAAAAAAGTAATCTGAGACAAAATCCTAACTTTACGACTTTCGGTATTCACAGAAGGCATTTAGGAGTACTAAAGATAGGATTTTGTCTCAGTTAATCTTGAGTTTTTGTCTTAAGTAAGACAAACTTAAGTTTAACTGAGAAAAAATCCTAACTTTACGACTAGGATTTTGTCTCAGTTAAACTTACGTTTGTCTTAAGTTTAGCTTAAGACCACAACTCAAGTTTAACTGAAATAAAATCCTAACTTTAGTACACCTAAATGCATTTCTGTGAAAAGCGAAAGAAATAAAGTCAGGATTTTGTCTCAGATTACTTTTGTGAATCCGGCCCATGCTGTGTGAGTGGGAATGTAAGACTACATTAATTTGTGCTTGCTACAGGCATTGTTTGCAATGATATCAGAGAAATCAGTTGTAACAATAGGCCCACCAGACCATAAAACAGGCCCACAAACAGCCAAAAACCAGCCCACACCCTGACCTATTAGAACAGCCCCTCAGGTACTGCCTGATTACCTTGTGGGCCAATCCGAACCTGGTGGAAGATCTGAGACACTGAACCGGAAAGATAACTCAAAGTTTGGAAATGTAGAAGGCTCTGTGAGCTACATTGGTATACTTGCATCTCGGCTAATATGAAATCTAAGCCCAAAGATCTACATAGTTGTTATCCTCCATGGCAGCTTGATGTTGGCTAACAAGCAAGCAGCTGCATTTTGCAATCACATGAAGGTGCTTATTATGATGTCGGTCGGAGTTGCCTCCGACCGACACCGTCTCAGACTCGGGACGGACCAACCTCCGGTCGGCGGTTCCGACTGCCTGATTATGTTGCAACCGAAAACTGTTTGTTCTCATACTCACTTTTCTCTATGGGAGCTTGTGTTACGGCCCTAAACCAGCATATAGAGAAATAGGTGTGTGTGTAAAACCCTGCCCCCTGTGGCAGGCACCCCATGGTGCCTGCCACACAGTGCAGGGTTTTACAGGGGGGTACCCTAGTAACCCCCTCGCTCACTAACCGTAGACCACGGAGGCAAGCGGGGATTGCCAGGGGCCCCCAAAGTCACTTTCAGACAGCCTTTTCATGCCGGAAACGCTGGCACAGAAAGGCTGTGGGAAACCGACATTGTAATCCCGATAGCGGAAACCCCATCCATAAGGAAATACGATGCGGTTCTGACCGGCCGTATGGCTCCGAGAGCCGGACGGAACTGCGTTGGAATGACCAGACGGTTTACGCTCCAACTGCCAACATCATAATTGGGCAGTCAGACAGCAAACCAACCGTGTCAGTTGGATAGCCTCCGACGGCGGTCTGAAGGCTTCCGGCTACCGGCTGGAGGCTTCCGACTGACATCGTAATCGGCCCCTAAGAATTTAAAAAGATATGTTGGCAAACTAAGGTAGACCCTATTACTTTGGCTGGACTGACCGTACCGGACATTGAGCGTTTCCCCAGGAGGCTGGAAGGGTGGGGACTTGTTTTTCAGCAGTGCGGGGTGATTTTTCTTACTGAGGGGCAGTTTTGCAGGAGTGCTGCAATATCGGCCTACAGTAGCAAAAGCAGCAAGCAAGCATCTCCAGCCTCCCTGGTCCAGGCAGTGCTTCCTCTGGGGCTGGTCTGAGAAAATTGCCTGGGCGTCTTTGGGTTCCCAGTTCGACCCTGCCTATTTTTACATCTAGCCAATAGAATGATGACTGAACCAACAGCAGGTGTACAGACTTCATCTCTTAGGCTGTGGCCTGGAGACAGGCAGGAACATTATTGAAGCACATTTCAGTGGTACTCTTCACAAGAGAGAAAGGCTCTTTTGGTTATCCCATATCTTGTATGATTAAGATATTTAAAGCAGCAGCGGCTCCTTTAAACACCTTAATAATAAAACAAATATAAAAGTGTTTATTATTGTTTTATTTTTCTTACAATAGCTGAGGCTTGGGGGTGGAGCTGTCATGGAGGGGGAGTGGTGGGCAGGGCACTGTTGTCACTGCTCATGGCGGTTTGGCCGGCCGTCTCAGGCCAGCAAAACCGTCATGCGCACTAAAGCTCTCTCCAACCCCAGCTGCAATGCCGGGTTGGAGAGAGGAAGCACAGGCTTCCAGTCTCAGTGGGAGCGCCAATCCTTGGCGCTCAGGCCAATCCTAACGCTGCTTTCAGCATCATTATAGCAGCATCATGATTGGCCGCAGGGGATTCTGGGAGTCTGTGCTGGTGAGGACTAGGCAGAAGAGCAGCGATGCGGCAGCTAAGTTATTCATTTTTTTTTTTTTGTGTCTCCTTTGTGTGTCGTCTGTCCCCGCCGCTCTGCCGGGACACGAGCCTCTATTGGTTTAAAGATGCTCAATAGGAATGGTCCTCAATTTGTACATCCCAATTTGGTATCATAACGAGGATAAATAAATCTAATTACATTTCAGGCAACAAACCTAACCTATTTGAATACCCCTGAAATAAAGCAACACTTATTTTGAAGCCCCAAGTTTTAAATCTGTCACCCGCTTTCTGAATTTCAAAAGCATTCTATTAGACTACAGGGCAACTGTAGAACTACAAATGTGAGCAGCATGTTTTGTAGGCTGCCCTAGATTATTTACGGTTTTCATTTCTAGTTTTAATAAAAAAACAAATATACCTTTTCTGATTTTTCACTTATTGGAGACATCATTAGGCCTGCGTAGGTTTGCAGAGTTTTCCGCACTCCGCGGAGAATGCAGAGTAGGGGAGTTTTTCGTCCCTCACCAATGCACGAGCGAGGAAAATCCAACACTATATCACCTCCCAGGAAAATTTCTCACTGCAGGTGGTCGCAGATGGTTGTGACCGCTCGCGTTGAGAAACATTCCGTTCGAGTTGAGGAAGCTGCCGCTCAAGCAGAAAATCTACTTGAGCGGCAGAAAGAAGCAGCGTCCTCTAGCACTGCGCATGGTGCAGTTTGCGCCAATTTTCCAGTGCGGGGCAATCACCCGGCGCTAAAAATCAGTGCAAGCGGCGTGACCTAATGCATTCCGCCGCTTGCAGAACTCTGAAACGGAACGCTGCAAACTCCGCACAGGCCTAGACGTCATAACCTCAATCCAAGCTCACTTCAAAGTGAGGCAAAAAACCAGGGCCGGCTTTACGGCAGTGCAACCGGCGCGGCTGCACTGGGCGCTGACCTGTGGAGGGAGGCACTGATCTCAGTGGGTGTGCTGTGTTTAGCAATAACTTTTGAGTGGTGAGATGAAGGGCACTTTTGACGGGTGGTAGTGAGAGAATCCGAGGAGGCGACCATTGCTACCAGCGCTAAAGCGGCCCTGCAAATACCTTGGGGGCTACCAAACCTCTCTCCTACAAACTGAGAGCCAGACCCAACGAGAGCTTCAAAAAACATAAAGCCTACATCATTCTGAAGATCTCAGTTCATTTACTTTATGGAAACGCGACCTGGGTTTAGCGGTTGTAGTAACTGTGTGATACCCTTGTAGACTTGTAGTAGTTTTACGCAATGTTGTGGTGGTGCTTGTTAATTTTCAACAGAAGCAATGATAGTGCCGTGGTCCGAGGCGGTTAAACAATTGTAATGGAATACATTTCACAATCATGGCTCCTCCCCTTGCTTGGGGTGGTGGGTGGGGTGAATGTTTGAGGTATGCCCTCTCTCGTGACCTTCTACATTTCTCAGTGCACACTATTGCAGTTTTTTGTCAGTTTTTCTTGTGTGATTGCTCGCTCATAAAACCACCCGAGGCTGACAGCGAGCAGGTCCGATGCAAGGAGCATGTTTTTCTAGGTCTATGAGAATGTTTCCCCTCCCCCACCCTCGCCTCTCCTGCACGGCTTCAACCTGCCACTGACACGTTAAAAAGCACATTCACCTCTGCTCGGGGATTTAGGGCGCATTAAGGATGGCGTTACCGCATGTTACCGCATGTTTAGGATAGAAAGCCAAATGTTTTTCTTGTGTCAAGTGCCAGGCTGTGCAAACACGTGGAAAGAAAAACTGCTGAAATATAGATGTTTATTTCTGGGTGCCTGGAGTGCTTTGTCTGTGTTTTGTGTTGACACACGGACACGTCCATGTGACAATAATGCAAGTGACTAAAACTACAGAAGAGTCTACATAAACCATCAGGCCAAACAGCTCAGGGGTGTTGAAGCTAGCCCGGAGGCCCCAGTCTAGGATCTCATATTGTCCCAGGGCAAGTCGGGATAGAGGTTTCAGCCCATTTTAGGTATGGCACAAGACGTTTTACTTTTACCAAAGTGATACCTGAAACATTATTAAAAATAAGGGCTTGCAGCCAACCCTATGCACCCATTGGTCTGTTGTGTTATTAACATTTTTTGCCCACCCACACTGGCAAACAGCATGCGCAGGGTGACTGGAATTATGCGGCAAGGGAGGACCAAATTATGCAGCAGATTTGACTAAATTAAGCGGTAAGAAAAGGCTAATTATGCGGCGTAATGCAGCACATTGATAGTTGTATTTCATTATTTTGATATTTCTACACATTATAACACTGGGCAAATATTTCACCTTATTAGTTCCAGTTTAATACCCAAATACAGCAATGAGGGACTGAGAGATTTGACCAGTAAACATTTTTGAAGGACCTTCTACTTTACAGGAACACATGTAGCCGCATTTTTTTAAAACATTAAGCTGGAAACAAATATGCAGCTGATGATGGTTTATGTGACAGTGGCATATGCGGCAAATCTTTTATTTGCTGCACCGCGGGGGTTGCGGGGGCCAATGTTACGTCTGTGCCCTAGAATCACATAATTCCATTGGTGCTGACTATGGAGCAGTTGGTCAGGGTACTGCACACTTCGCCACGAGTGACAATATTCTGCTAGATTGATCAGTGCCTAGTAGCTTCCCCCACAACAGGGTTTTGAAAAAACAAGCATTGACAACGTCAAAAGGCACCCAACGCCAGACCTATTGGCTGGCCAATGCTTGTTTGTAATTTAGGAAGTCAGTTTTTTGTTGTTTTTTTAAAATAAAAATACAGTAAAATAAGGGTCAGTATGTATAAAAGCGACATAAACCCGTACAAACTCTCTGATCCTGATGAGACGGCATGGAATTACAGCTGTTTCTATGGGGTACACTGTTTCGTTGCCCAGTGCCAGGAACATGCATCTGTCTAAGTCCTGAGTTTACCGCAGAGCGAGCCTACGATCCTAAGGAGATGAAGACACATCCCTGTATGCTGGCTCCCTCATCTTGGTTTTGGGCATTAACTAGCATTATTAACTGACTGTAGGAAATTGTGTTACTGGTTGAGGGGGTTGAAACTCTACTCAAGTAGCAAACACAATTCTTTGTCAGGGTGAAACACAAGAAAACCCCTTAGTTAACCTGTGCTTATGGTAGTGTGAAAAGTATTTATGTAGCACTTCGAACAGTTATAAAGTGAAAACACAACACAAGAAAAATCCCACACCAGTTTAGAAAATACAGTAAAATGTTATAAATTATTTTAGAAAATAGTGCCTAGAAGCACAAAACACTAACCTGTGGTTATCTGCTTGCAAGGACCGAGGCAAAGTCACAAGTTCAGGCCGACAGTGATCGATCACAGGCCGGATACAGGGACCAAGTTAGGCCTGCTGAGCAAAGCACAATAAAACCTGTTTTGCAGAGCATTGCAAGATCACACGTTAAGGATGCGTTGTACAGCAGCGGTTCTGAGGAAGCTGCTGTGCTATGATGTGGAGTTCCACGTCGTCACCGAGGAGGCCGTCAAAGAGGGCCCTGCGATGCGAAGTCAGGTTTCGAAGATACGTTGCGTAGCAACAGTTCTGAAGAAGCTAAGGGCTGCGATGTGAAGTCCTCTGTCATCATTGAGGATGCCGTTGACGAGGGGCACGCAATGAGAAGGGCTGCATCAAGGATGCGTCACACAGCGGTGGTTCTGAGGTACCTGCAGGTTGAGATGCAAGTTCCTGCATCAGTGATGTGTAGCGCTGCAGCGGTTCTGATGCAGCTGCAAGGGGATGCGTTGCGCTCCATCAGTTCCGCTTACAGGACCACAGCTAGGCAGGTATATCACCTTCAGGGCTACTTCAAAGGCTCCAGGACAGGGGTGGCACCACTTGGGGGGGGTAGGACTCACAGCAGATGGAGTGCAGGTGCTGGGTTCAAGGTGGTTGGAGCCTTTTCTGTCCCTGAAGCTCTGATCAGGAGGCCAGCCAACTAGCCTTTGGAGTCACTCTGGTGGCCCTGGGTTAAAGATGCATTTCCAGTTCTTCTCACTCAGGCAGTAGGGCAGCAGAGTGGAATAGTAGCAGTCCTTCCTGCAAAGCAGCACAGCAATCCTTCCGAGTCTTCCACAGGTCCAGATGTGTACTGCAGAGCTGCGTTTCAGTGACCAATATTTATATGAGATGCTCATTTTGAAGTAGGAGCAGTTTGTAGAGGCTCCCACCCCCAGAGGTGATTGGAATTTCTTGCCTTACTGCCCTTGCCCCAGATGGTCTGAGGTCACAAAAGACTAGTGTCAAACCCTTTGTGACTGTGCTCAGGCAGAGCCCTTGTGATGTGAAGTGTGGTAGGTGATAGCTCCCCCCTCAACAAGTCAGAGATGCCATCCTGCCAACATCTATTCCCTTTTGTCTTACTGTCTGGGAGCAATACACAGAGGCCAACTGCCATATACACCTAGCCATGTGATCCAAGACACAGGCTGCAGGCACTAAATGCCTATGAGAAGAAAATGCCAACTTTCGAAAAGTGGTATTTTCAGACATGTGACTTAGGATCCAACTTTACCATTAAAGGGGTTTTAAAATTACAATACTATATAGACCAAATATGACATTCCTAACTGCTCCAAAATGAATGTTACCACTTATTAAATGTAATAAAGGAATCCAATGTTATCCTAGAGGAGAGGTAGACCTCAGAACAGTGAAAAACAAATTTAGGAGTTTTTCACTACCAGGACACATAAAACCTATAAGTACATGTCCAACCTTTGAAATACACTGCACTCTGCCCTCTTGGCTGTGTAAAGCCTACCATAAGGATGACTTATTTGCATTAAAAGGAACTTTAGGCCTGGCAAGAGGTTTCTCTTTCCAGGTTGACATTGCAGTTTAAAACAGCATGCCCAGTCAGCAATGGCAGGCCTGAGATATGTTTAAAGAGCTACTTCAGGGGGCGGCACAATAAGTGCCACAGGGCCATGAGTAGCATTGAATTGACAAAAACCGGGTTACAGGTAGTACCACTTTACTAGGGATTTAAAAGTAAATGAAAGATGCCAATTGGATGTAAGCCAATGTTACCATGCTTAAAGGATAGAGCACAAGAACTTTAGCACTGGTTAGCAGTGGTAAAGTATGCAGAGTCATAAGGCCAGCAAAAACGAAGTCTGCAAAAACAGGCAGACATGAGGCAAAAAGTTGGGGAAAACCACTCCAAGGATGCCAGGCTCTGAACTAGCTGTAATGTCAATAATTCTGTCAGCACATGAAAGTGCCACCAATCTGTCTCTACTGACTCTTCCTTACAAAAGTGTCTTTTGCAAGTGTTTTTTTAGCTAAGGTTCTGTGGCAGCAGTTCAAGACTTTATTCCAGGCTGTACTGTTCTAAACATCCAAATGACTGTGCAGCTTTCATGCCACACACAAAACCTTTGATAGTGTTAATGTTTCTTCATGTGCAAATATCACAATACCAAATATTTTTGGAAATAACATTTTTATGATGGATCATAACCATAGATGATGATCTAATAGTTTTGAACTTAAAACATGTTTTCTAGCAGGTTTACAAGTGTATTTTAATATGTCTTTAATAGACCTATATAAGGCAGAACCTCACCTCTGGGCTTCAGTCCTGACCAACGTACTTAATGCTGTGACCCAGACAGGTTTCCTGCTGTCCTGAAAATCTGCTACTATAGTCTTAGTTTTTAAAAAGGGGAACAGGCAGGATCCCACCTGCTACAGACCGATTTCCCAGTTAAAGTTGTTAGGTCGAATTGTTTTAAAGCATGTAAAAGTATGGGCTCAGGCTAATGACATTATTTGTCCTGTCCAATATGGATTTAGGGAAGGGATGTGCACGCTGGAACAATGCCTGAATCATAACCTCATAATAGGGAAATATGCAGCGGCGAAAAAGGGGTCCCTTTTTCTTGCATTTAAGGAGCTCAGTAGTGCCTTTGATCGGGTTAACAGGTCAAAGGCTTTGGGACACCCTTGGTGTATTGGGACCATCAGTTCATTTGATCAATTTTCTTAGAGCCTTACACATACACAGAAATGCCTGTGTCAGATATGGCATCCCAATCATTAATCCTACCAAGTGGGGAAACTAGGGATGTGTGATGGCGCCAATTATGTTCCTGTTATATATAAATAGCTTGAACAGCTGTTTGATTGAAAATGGGTTGGACCTGCCGAAGATAATATCAGCCAGTGTGCCCACCCTGCTTTATACTGATGATGCAGTATTGATGGCCAGAACGGCAAATAGGTTAAAGCTATTGGTCAATAAGTTTGTTAGCTTTATGGATGATCTGGATTTGGATACAAACATCCCAAAGACTCATTACATGGTTTGCGGGAGGCAGGCTGCTAAAACCAGACCTATTGACATTAAGGAGCGAATAATTACTAGGGTTCCTACGTTTCCCTATCTGGAAGTATTATTTGACCAACAGAACAACTGGCTTCCCTGTTTTTCTAACCAATGTTCTAAATTTAGCCTAGCCTATAGTGCCCTGTTTAGATTTTCTCTATCGATAGGAAATAAGCCAATTCTGCCCTTACTCAAAATCTATAGAATTAAATGTCTACCAGTCCTGACATACGGTGCAGCCATATGTGGGTACCGTAAGTATAAGGTGATACAGCAGAAAGAGGACCGATTTTGTAGAAAATTACTGGGTCTGGGTCCTAATATTGCATCCTTCTTTGCTCACGAGGAATTGGGTCTGGAATATGTGAAGGACCAAGTCAAACTGGCCCCATTGTTACTTTGGATTTCAGTTTGGGCCGATGAGAGACTGAGGTTTAACAGGAGTGTGATTAAGGACTGTTTGGGGTGTACCTAAGGCCAAAAGATAAAGTGGTTAAATTAGATCCAAAGCGCTAGCCGGTCCCTAGATTGTATGGACATTTTTAAAAGGCTGCATCTTCTTAAAAACCGTGACCGGAGCCTTTTTAGGGACTCTTTGTATATAGACTGAAAGATGAGAGGGAAGCTAGGGCGATGGAGAAACACTCCAACAGATCCTGCCTGCTCCTGAAATCTGTCACTGGCATCGAACCATACCTTAAAGCAGTTAAACATCCTAGGGACAGATCATTGCTTACAAAAATTCGCTTGGTTTCCATCCATACAATTATCTGTTTTCCACCGGGCCAGTATGATCCCCATGCACTTTTAATCTGTCCTTGTGCTGATTGCGCGCCCCAAACCTTAATACACTGGGTCTTATTCTGTAAATATTATGAGCTTTGCGTAAGAAGTATTTATTGTCACTTTTAAAAGCGAGGGTTTTTATTCAATTCGACCTGCTTTTTTACATTTACAATTACCTGATGTTGGCGGTCACCGACTTTCTTAAAGGAGCCCTATACTGGAATTAAATAACGTGCGCCTAGCTTACAACCATGTGAACGATAGGTTGGCTCACTGTTTTTACACTGTACCTAATATTTTTAAAATGTGTCTTTTGAACAAAATAAGGTGGACTGTATATTTTAATGTTTTTGATTGACTATGTCTTTTAGCTGTGTCACATTTTGCATTTTTTCTAACACGAAATTTGTTTTCCAATGAAACACATAAGTTCTTCCTGATCTTCCTGTGCCCTCCCACTCCCAACAGAATGTTCCTCCACATGATTCTCTTTTACCAACTGTGCATTAGTTTTGCAGACTCTGCAGGGCACAGGGTGCTGTGATGTAATAGTCATTTTCTTAGAGTGTATGTATTATGAATAGACCTTGTTACTCGATATAGCAATAGTTGTAACATATTTAGTCTACCAAGGTTACTTCCACAAAAGTTTCCTAGGGGGCATGATAGAAAACATTTTTTGTAAAGTTAGTTGTTCAGAAGTAACACTAGGAATTGTGAATCTCCACATGGCAACCAAGTAGGAGCTGATAGATACAACAGTAAAATGGGATTGGGATAAAGAAACCTATCTGTGATGTGTCATCCTCTGATTGGTTCAATATGGGCTCATACAACTGTACGTTTGCAATGTCTTCTTCTTAACTATGCATAAATACCTCTGGTTTTGGGGTTGAACCAGAGGGACTTTCCGATTTCCTCTAGGGACTCTTTCTATTTTGATGCAGACTTCCATATTGCTCTTGAGACTTTGTCCAACTGAGGGAATTTTCCTTTTCCTCCAAAGATGCTGTTTGTTTCCGTAGTGATCCAGACAGTTCTAAAGAGAGCTACTGATCTTTTCCTATTTAAATATGTGCTATTGTTTTCTCTATATTATTGGGATTTTGGGTACATTCTGAATTTCTGATTATGTGTTCTGTACTGCATAACAATTAACATATTATTGTGTACTAATTATTTTTGACATTGTGTAGTAAATTCTTTAGGACTGGAACTTAATTATTGGGTAGTCCTAAAATGTATTCTATTATTGATATTTGTTTTTACGCTTGTGGCAAGAGAGGTGGTGACATCATTAGATCAAGGGTAAAATTTGGAGTGTTTCAAATTATTGGAGTACAATAGAATAGTGGGGTTCTGCTCTCACAGTTTGGTGGAGAATGTGGGCACTGTAAGAGCACCGCAACATTTTTAGAGGTATTAGAGAAGTCCCGTAAACATTTTTGAAGTTTCCTGATCCTTAATGCCCAGTCTGAGGAAGATAAGACATTTTTGAACCTTGGGAAGAGTTTTGATGCTGGCGATTCCTGCGGAATGATAAGCTGAGCGTTCCTGAGCGATATGGAGTGATAGAATGAATAGGGCCTTAAACTGTTAATAGATAAATATATGTTCTCTATTTGTATTGTCTGGATACTTTTTTTATGATAGTAGGTGCAATTGGTGGATTAATTACTATTCTGATGATGTACTATTCATCTTTGTAATACATTTGATGTTCAATGATTCTATTGGTTTTGCTGGTACTGGTTTGGTTATCAGATTTGTGGAAAATCCAGGATCTTGAGATATATTGATTACTTGTCATTAACTGTGGTGTGTAAAGTGAAGTGCCTCAAACACATCTATAGGGATTCTGAACTAATATGTTTTCTTTCAGGACTGTAAGTTGAATTTGAGTTGTTGTGCTTGCCCAAAGTGTGCAGGGTTGAGCAGATTGGCTGAGAGGTAGATTTGGACAGAGTTTACCAAGTGATAGTTTTGTAGTTTCTTATAGTTAATTTTGTCACTCATTTTTGCCTCTGATTTTGAATTGTTTATTTTGCAAGTATCTGAGTTGAAAGCTTTGCGAATGATTTGTTTTTCTTGTTCCACTGACTTTTATTTTTGTTTCAGGGTAAACAGACAATAGTTTGTTGATTTATGTGGTTAAAATGTGTTTTTCAATTATTTCTCAGAGTATGAAGAAGTTGCACTGTGATTGGTTAAACAGCCAGTGAGCCATTTTGGGTTTGTGATATGGCACCAGAAATCTGTGCTCTAATTGGTTGGTTGCTGTCAGAGTTGTGCTTTAATAGGTTGACCTTTAACGGAGCCACACTGGGATTGGCTGTAGTTTGTTTATTGTTAATTTTGAGGTAGCTTTTAGTTTGTTTTGAATTATCTTAGGTAATAGGTAATTTGTTTGCGAAGTCTAAATCTAAGTGTAACATACCTAGGAACAATTGGAAACTGACAAATAAAGAGACTCCAGCCCACAATACATGTACCTGAACTTCAGACTGGGATAAATACATCAACACACACAAAAGAATCCCCTGAAGGAGAAATGTTTCATAAAATATTATGATTTCAAAATAGCATTACGAATATCTGCTATTCTTAGAATGTATAGAAACTCGCAGGTAACAAGTAGATTATATCAGATAAATAGCTTACTTCTCTGCATTACCAATATCAAGCCCAATTTAATAATAAACAACATGAAGCACGATTCATGAGGTCAAATAATTATATCCATAAAGCGCACTAAACATTGATCCACGGTGTTACTGGGATCACCCACTTTGTGTAGTCCTCTTTTAAGCACATAAGAAAATTCTTTAACGGCTGGGGATTGTATTCTCTTTATGATTGAATGCATGTGGTAACCATTCTGTCGACGTTTTGGTCCCTCAGCGGCTGACCAGTACATGGGACCATCCACAGGACTTAGCGTTGAATAAAAGTAGATAGATCTTTGCATAACATTCAAATCTACAATAAAATGGTTGCAATGAACACATAGTCCACTAAGCCAAACTAAAGGAGGAGAAGAAAAGAGGAAGTACGCCACCTTAGAAACCAAGATGTGGATCAAAACACCACCAAGTGCAAAATTATGCAACTGTGAAAGACCTATGAACGTCAAAGAATTCAGGGAAATACTGAGCTAGGTGTAACGCCAGTGAAAAACCAGCTTAGCATTAAAGACTGAGCTAGGTGGACCACCAGTGAAGGAGCAACCTAATGTCAAAAGATGACTGTCACTGACCGACATCCAACCAAACAATAAAATACTCACAATAAGTGTATTGAAAGGGTTACTCTCATTCTATTATCAATATTGATACTCAAAAATACCCTGAACGAGTTAGACAATGTAATAGCTATTCACACAAACAAGTTATTGAGTCATTAGGAAGAGGGCTAAAACAACCACGCTAAGTGTAATGAGTGCTGACTAAATTGCAGACGAGTCAAGCAGAATAATTCAGCAAAGCAGAGAGGTGCAAGTTCCACCCAACCTCAGATCGAATACCGCCCGTGCTGGCATTTCCAAGTTAAATCAGCACATACTGATCATGCACCATTTTGAACAAAGGGAGTGCAGTATGTAGGTGGCCATATTGGAACAGAGCCATACGGCACACAGGAGTGTATATAGGCTATCTGGTTTTAGGTTTAAACCGATAATAACTGATAAAACACCACCGAAAGGAAAATAGCCATCACCGTTGTAAACATATAAACACTGAAATAACACCTTTGCAACCACAAGCTAAATGCCATTCAAAGAAAGGAAAAGATGAGTGAAAGAGTCATTTTTATTTCTTCCTGAAGGGGCCCATACATTGTAACTTTGTTATACAAGGTAGCATCAAGAAAGACATGGCTAACATTATTCTGCTTGAGTTTTGTTATTTATGGATGTTACTAAAAAATTGTCTCTTCTTCCTTCTGCCGTTTTCATTTTCGTGGTTTTTGGTCTAAAGATGCAGTGTTAGATGCATGTTTTAGGTCTTATTTAGTTATTTTATAAAGTGTAGAGAATCGGGAAATATCAACATCATATTTGATATTTTGGCTACATCTAATTTCACTGATAGGTAAAATGGCTGGTTTCATAAGAATCTTTCCTAATATGTACCATCACATTTGCCCACACACACAAAATGGGTGAAATCTTTTGATACATCAGCCCCCTTTTCTAGTGAGTCAGTATCTATTGTAAGTGAATTGCCAAATACCCCAGGCTTTAAACATTCAATGCACGATGTAGTGACAGGTATATGTGAAAAGAATATTGTCACCAAGCATCTGAGATACTGGTGAAAACATGACACGAGACGTTTGGGAAACATGGAACGCAGTGTCACTTGGAAGGCTGCTGAAAAAAGTTCCTACCAAGTTCAATAAAGATTGGCGTGAGCTGAAGTGCTTCCCTGAAATAGATCCTTGTCACTTGCTAAATGGTATGCTGAAAGCATCTTTCCAATCTTCAGAGATAATGAAGAATGCTATTGACTTTGTAGTCCATTTTGGTGCAGTAAAAACATTTTTGGACCTCATATACCCTGTGCACACGCTATCTATCCACATGCACTATCAGGGCAGAAGGCAAGCAATAATTAAAATGAAATTGAAATTCCATAAACACCTGAAAAACACTGTTTCTGTTGTTTGTAATGGCGTGAAGATGTGGAACCACTGATAACCACTGTTTTTTAAGGTACTGAAAAAACTGAAAAACCCCCACCAGAATTGACCAAAATTAGAAACTGAAAACTGGTAAGCCTAAGTGTATATAATTTTGGAAAATTAACCAAAAATCTACAGAAATAGGAGCACCCGGGCAACGGCCAATTATCAATATAATACCAGCAGCCCTAGGGTCAAAAGTGACTAAGCAAGCTAAATGACGTACACGGTGGCCATATTAGAACATGGTAGTGGACACAGAAAATACTATTACACCATGATAATAGATAAAACAGCCATGAAAGAAGCACATGAGATGAGTTCTAGGAGAGTAGTTTCTTACTAAAAGCCACTATAAACTCCCTTGTGAAGCTGAATGCTCAAAACCTGTGCAAACTCTAATACCACATAAATGACAGCCATCTTAAGATGGGGTAATCAAAGGAACAAAAGCCTATCGTGGGAAAATGTATTAAGTAACTGATTAACATCGTAAGGCAAAGAGCTAATGTTGTAAGACAGAGGGCTATACTCCTAATTCAAGATACTGTAAACTTCCATTAGACGGAAAGCAATATCAACAGTAAAAGAAGTCAAGAATAGAGTAAGGACAACAATAGGAGTATCACGAAGGCAAAGCTGGTTTTATGTTTATGGTTTTTTTTAATTAATAAACTAAATTTTTGATTGATTAAAGAAGACAAAGTGGCTAGAATTTGCCATTCAGTTTGCTGGTTTTAACCCTTGGTAACAGAGTCAAAACGCTAAATCCATTTGTTTTCTTTTATTATAAGTAAATGATCCACATCCAGGTTCCTCGTGGTCGCTGTCACAACATCCAGAGCAAATCATCTGATCTCTTCGGCATTATGGTGTAACTAGAGGTGCATTTTCTACATTGCATTGTATCCTTGATTGGTGTTGAAGAATCTGGTGTCTCACTTCTTGTGTTATTTTGCCAATATATTTCAGATCACAGGGACATATGATACAGAATTTGACATTTTTTGATGCACAGTTAAAATGATGTTAAAATATCAAATTTTTACCGTTAACACACCCCCTTTTTGTCGTGGAGGTGATATAGCAAGCAGTACAGTTACCACATTTGTAATGACCCACAACTGGGTCTAAACCCCGAATTTGTGTTAAAGTTAGTTTCCTTGGTTCTTTATAGGCTTTGACCAAACTGTCCATCAAATTGTGCCCTTTCTTAAACCAAACATCTATGTTCATAAATAGAAATTAGATGACTCAAGAAAATGCCAACTTTTTAAGATGATACTTTTTATGGAATTTGTCATAGTCCCAAAAGTAGTGACACATAGAAATCTAGTATTTGTTGTGTTTCTTTCCTTCTCTTTCAATAATTCTTCTCTATTATTGTACCATGCTCTTTTAAGAGAACGTCTCACTATTCTTGGTGGATCAACTTTTCTGGCAGTTTCCTGGCCTCTGTGAAATAATATGCTTTTATATACCATGTGTAAGTATTTGCACAGCAAAACTCATACAGGAAGAGACAGCTTAATGCATTTTTTTAAAGAAATATTGGGAAAATACAAAATTTAGAAATGTTGCCAATGATGTATGTTCACTGTGTTTGGTGTGTCCGCTAAATAATGCTGGTAAAGTTACTCAGACTGTAATGAGCCATATTGGAAAATCAGAGGGCCGTTTATGAGATTACAAGCACATTTTATTGACATTCCTAAGCATAAAGGCTTCTGGATTGTCTTGTTAATTATTCACTTGTTCTCTAAATGGGTGCCATTAGGAAATCAGATAGCCTTACAGTTGCCAAGTTGTTGTTGATGACGTAATACCATGGTTCGTCCTCTCAAATCCGATTGAAAGAAACCGTGAAACCCAGGTTCTATAAATCATTTGTGAAGCCTTCAACATTAAGCAAAAACTATACTACTAACAAAGGTTCAAGCACATAATTATACAAAGCATGAATATAACAAATATAGAAAGTAATACAATTAAAGAATGAAAGGAAATCAGTGTTTTTTGTGAATGTATCTGTCTCTGCCATTGTTCTTTTGTTTACACTGTTAATTGTGTTTCCTGATCTGTTTTTTTGTGTAACTGTCCGAGCACCATTAGTTTAAGATTGCATTGTCTTTTTTTATCAAGGTCTTAGTAAAAGTCATATATATTGTTTAATTGTACAGGTGTATCAGTATTCTTTTTCCAACTTTTCATGATTTGTTTTTTGTGATATTTTTCTTCAGTGTATTTCATTCTTTAAGTGTATTACTTTCTATATTCATTATATTGATGCTTTCTATAATTATGTGCTTGAACCTTTGTTAGTATTATAGTTTTCAATTTGCCCCAGGTTCGGGTAATAGGGCTGCCCCTGTTTGATGCAACTACCTTTCAACATTAAGCAGACGTTTCATTGTGGTTATTGGCCTTAGTCGTATGCTATTGTGGAATGAGTTAGTGGTACTCTCAAAAATAAATTGGCAAATGTTGTCCCTTGACTGGATTAAAATAGCCTCACTTTCATCCTCTTGTTTTGATGAACATGAGAAGTACTGCTGATAGAAAGACTGGTTAATAGCCCCGTCACATTATCCTGGCCAGGGCAATAAGGCTTGCATACCTTCCATCAGCTGCAATGGTTTCAATAAATGATGACATTGTGTCAATTACTTCAAGAATGTAGCTGACAAAGTGAAGTCTGCCTCTCATCAATTGATTGTTGCAACAGAAGATTCAAAAGATATTATCTGCCATTCTTTGAAGTCTGGTCATTGGATTGTAATCTGCAAGCAAGTGAGAAAGACTTGCTTAGAAGAGAGATGGCATGTACCATACCAAGTAATATTGGTGACAAACACTGCAGTCAAATGTGGAGGTATACCAGAATGGATCCACGCTACTCACACAAACAAAGTACGAGCAGTTGATGAAGTGGATGAAAAGGCAAATGCAAGATCAAACAAGTAAAACCAAGCTCATAATCAAGCACAGAATCAAAAAAGTGACAAAACTCGAGTTTGCATTGTGGATCTAGAGGGGATAGAAAATGTTATATTGTTAAAGGTGAACAGAACAAAAACAAAGCAGTGAAGAAAACTGAATGACAAGTGAAAGTTCAGATAAAGAAAATACCGAAGTCCAGTTTCAAAACAGTGATCAGAGTGAAGATCTATTGTCATACCAAAGACAAAGGTATGAACACTGGCAAGGAGAAGCAGTCTCTGATTGGAACAATGAAAAATTGCAGTTGAAAATAAAAATCTCAGAAACCCCCATTGGAAGAAAGAGATTTGCAGTGGACACACCAGATGAAGATAAAGTTGACCAAAGCTCGAACACAAGTTTAATTTCAAACTCAAGTATCTGTGCAGAAGATGAAAACAAAAACCACTGTTGCCAAAGAGGCAACATAGACAAAGAAAATGAAACTGAAGAATATGTTCCAAGGAAAAGAACGTATAAGTGAAAACACTGTCAGTCAGTTGATCAGAGTGACAGTGAAACATTAGTTATTAAAAGATCAACAAGAGAGTAAGAAACAAAAAGTCTGAAGAATACGAAATCCCAGAAGTGAGAAATTTTAATTCAGTTGTGAACTATTGCCAATACAGTTATGACAAAGAGACTGAAAATGACATAGGGTCAGAAGAAGTGCCATCTTGAAAAGAGAAAGTTGAAAGAGAATGTTTGAGACTTTTTTTTAACAAAATTTGATAGAACTGGGAAAGGCATTTGTAATTTGTTGACAATTTTATTGAACTTTTATATTTGTAATATTTAGGAGACCTTTACTGCCTCAACTAATTTGATGAACTGTAAAATTAGATTTTTCCTAGATGAATTTTGAACTAATTCGGGAACTAAAGAAAATATATAGTTTTGATTTTTGATTTTTTTGATTTTGCTTATTATTGTTTTTATAAAATAATAAGAAAGAAAAAATCGATTTTAAGTTTTGAGTTTCACAATAATTTTTGGGAGTTTCAATCGAAGATGGGAAACAGCAGACTCTGTAAATTTGTATGGTGTACTATTTTAATAATGATTCTTATGGTTTTAATGGAACTGTTGGATTGCCTACTATTTCCTGTGGGAAATGTACCAAATGTTAATAAACTAACTAATGATCAAAAACAAGTGAAAATGGTAATTTTGAACATACAGACTTTAGTTGTAATAGTTTTAAACAGACTTGTTACATATAAGAGTACGTAGACATTACAAGGGTACATGAATGTTATGTGAGCATTTTGTTGCCTACTTCTGTTGGAGAGGGAATTATGGACTTACAGATTCCATTATCTTATTCCCTTTCATGCAATGCGTTTGTGACTTTTTTCGTGCCTATGACACTTTTTCTTCACTTGACCAATTTTAATATCACTATTGAGAGAATTCCCATTAGTTTGGATAACCCTAATGTGGTGTATGGTAAGTATATTAGAAATATTGTACACACTAAGCATGATATGAACAAAAATATTCATGTGTCTATAATAAAAAAGGAAGAGTTTGAGTTTATAAGTGAATATAAAGAGAGGAAGCAAAATTGTAAGGAATGCAGAAGAAGAAAATATTGTATTGAACAACTGAGGGAAGAAGAAGAATTCAGGCGATCAAATTTCCATCCAAAATTAAGAATGGAGAAAGAGAAAAAGCGTGAATTGATTTTGAAAAGAACATGCAGAGGCGGAGATTCGGTGGAAAAGGTCGGAGAGAGTGCATGTGAACAAATTAATAGGGAGGGTACTTGTTATATGTCTTTAGTGTTTTCCTAGAATGTATCTGTTGCAAAATACAAGTGTAAGAAATGATACAGTTGGATTTAGAAGAACAAACAATACAAAAAAAATCTTTGGTTCAGTAGTATTAGATATTTTAGGAGCTATTATTCCTTCTGTGGGCGTTGCTATGAATGATGTAAAGATTAGGCATCTTTCAGCTTTGGTGGATAAAATGGCAGTAGATGCATCAGAAACTTTTATAACTGTAAATGAAGAAATGTTTGAAATGAGAGCAATTGCTATGCAACATTGATTAGCATTGGACAATATCTTAGCAAAGGAGGGAGGAGTCTGTAGCGTAATCCACAGGAAAAACTGCAATACATATGTGCCAGATAATAGTAAGGTAGAATAGGCACATATAGCTAATTTGACCAATATTCATAATGAGTTTAATTCACTAACAGAGCCTGGGTTATAGGAGGGTGTAGGCTCCTGGTTTCAAAATCTAGGAAAGAGTTTTAAAGGAGTAGGTGAATGGATAGATGAGGTGGGTGATAATACTTTAAGGTTTAGACAAGCTACTGTGATAATAATAATGGTTTGTGCAATAATTCTATTTTGTGTGATTAATTTTGGAGAATGGATAATTGAGAAATGTCAATGTAACAGGTTAAAGAAGTAAAAAAGAGAAAGATCATTGAAGATAGAGCTACAATGTTTAAAGGAAACTGGTTCAACCTGATGAAGATGGTAGAGGAAAACTCCCGAAAGACAATGACAAAAATGTCGAACTAATAGCTTATTAATAGAGCTGTAATAATGTAGAGAAGATGATTATTTAAAAATAATCAGAGGGGGGAATACTGTTAAAGTTTCATGTGCAGATTTCATGATACCAAATATTTTTGAAAAGTAGTTTTATGATGGATTATAACCGTAACTGATGAACTACGTTTTTCACTTTAAATGATTTTTCTAACCATTTAATTTAATTGTGTCACAATTTTAGTTAACATGGACATTATTTTTCGATGGACCATATTAACTGCACAAGTTGCTCCTGTTCATTCCCCCTCCTGATAGAATGTCCCTCTAAATGATTTTCTTTTATCAATTGTGCATTGTTTTTGCAGACTCTGCAGAGCACAGGATGCTGTGATGTAATTTTCTTAGAGGGTATGTATTATGATTAGAGCTTGCTTCTCAATATATAGTAATATATTTAGTCTATCATGGTTACTTCCACGGAAGCTTCCTAGCAAACGTGATAGGAACATCTTATGTATAGTTGATTGTTCAGATATAGCTCCAGGAGTTGTGCATCTCTGGATGGCAACCACACAGAAGCTATTAGAGACAACAGAAAAATTAAATTGTGCTAAAGAAACCTATATGTGATGTATCATCCTCTGATTGGTTCAATGTGGGCTCATACCACTGTACATTTAAAATTTCTTCTCATTAACTATGCAAAAATGTGTACAAAAAACCCTGGTTTTGTGTGTGAGCCAGAGAGAATTTGCAAATTACTCCAGGGACTCAGTCTTGTTTGATGCAGACGTCCCTATTTCTCTTGAGACTCTGCCCAAAGAGACTTTTTCTTTTCTGGCAGAGATGTTGTCGGTTTCCTTTGCGTTCCAGACTGTTTTATAGAGACCTATTGATATGTTACTATTTAACTATGCTCTATTGATTTTTGCTATATTATTGGAATTTAGGGGCTCATTATGATGGCGGGTCGACATCAATCCTCCCGCCACCATAACGGTGATGGGACCAGACGTTCGGCAGTCCCACCTGCCCAATTAGGATGCGCCCGCCATAGTGGCAACCGCATCCTGCCCTTTTACCATTGTGGACGGTGCTGCTGGCTGCAACACCGTCCACAATGGTAAAAGGGGATGCCTGGCATTTCCCTGCACCACGTGGCAGGCACCATGTGGTGCCTGTCACGTGGTGCAGGGATTTGCAGGGGGTACCATGGGTACCCCCCAAGTGCAATGCTGCCATGGAAAGGCCAGTTACCACACCCATCCTAATATGGATGGCAGTGTCTGGGTAGGCACTGCCACCATATTAGTGGCCAAGTCCGCCCGGCCGGCAACGTAATGATTGCCGACCGGCGAACAGACTTTCCGTCTGCCACGGTACCCCTCGCCATGGTGATATGGCAGGGTAAATCAAGTTGGGATGGTGGGCGGATCGCCACTGCTGGACCCGGCGGTGGCGATCTGCCATCCATCATGATCATCCCCTTAGTGTTCATTCTGAATATCTGATAACGTATTCTACAATACATGTCTTTAGGACAAAAAACATAATATTCCATACAGTTTATTTTTGAGATTCTGTAATAAATTCATTAAAACTTTCCATTGGACTGAAACTCAATTATTAGTAGACCTAATTATTCATATTATTAATGCTATTTTGTTGACCCCACTGCGAGAGGTGTGGTGACTCTTATCGTTAGATCATGGGTGCAAGCACAGAACTCCTGATGTAAAATTAATAGAATATTGGCATTCTGCTTCCACAACAGTCAGTCCTTTATTAGGTTCAGCATTCATGACCCAATTTAGAATTCTTTAGGTCTCGCCTGACCCAGCACATGCGCTGGTCTGGCGAGACTTATTGAGAGGGCTCCAAAAAGTGCTAACAGGCCAGCCTAGAGCTACAGTGCATGTGCGCGGGCGCGAGCGCCGCGCTTGACCGCATTACTTTCACTTTCGCGGCCTCACGGCCGCTTTGATGTTTGATCGCGATCACTTTCACTTTCGCCGCTTGCTCTGATAGCCTTGTCTTCATGCTTGGTAGCGATGACCTTGTTCCTACTTTCTCCCAGCAATGGAAAAATCAATAGAACAGGATTAATGCCATAAAAACGTTTGTACATGCTGCTGCCCGAGTAAACAGCATTTGTGAGCATCTTTGTTTGCTTGTGTTGGCACGTGAAAGCCAAACCTGCCAGCTTTGCTACTGCTGTTTATCTATATCCTGTATATAATGTTCCCAGAGATGAGGCTAATGTGGGTTCGTGTCTGTCACAGGGCACATAGCGTGTACTAGGGTGACAGGGAATAGATTATTTTCAGTGAGGCATCTGTCCCGCCCTCCTCAGCAAAGTCACTTCAATCTTTCTGGTCCTTCCTACCCAGCACACGACGAAAGTCATTCACTCCACCTGGCAGGCAGACATATCCACGGAACGTTTGATCTTGGGCCCGAGCAGCAAGTACTGCTTGGAGGCCCCTTTCTGTAAGGGACGATGCTCACAGTCCTGAACATAATTGGCGTCGGGGAGAGGGAGGCCAGATTTACAGGTTTGGAAGAGCCCAGGGCACAAGTTCTATAAAAACAAGCATTGGCATAGCCAATAGGTCTCGCTTTTGGGACCTTATAAGTATTTAGTTATGTAGCACAATCTCCTTGGTGCAACAACAACTGTTGAATGGCAAAACACTTATAAGGTCCCAAAGGCGAGACCTATTGGCTATGCCAATGCTTGTTTTAAAATGAATGTAAGATTATTTGAGTTATATGTTGCATGTATGAGAATCACCGTCATCCATCTGGGGGCTTAACTGCTTTTTCAGAGACAGTGTCAGACATCTAGCAGATTTGTTGCCTCACCACTGGAGACTGCATCCCCAAGGATGCTACCCAAACCCTTCTCTCCTACAATTGTGAGAAGGACACCCTTCTCAGGACTCTGCTCCAGTCACTCACTAGCAACTCCTTTCTCCTGCTGATAGGAGTGGGTTAGGACAAAGGGTTGTCAGGTGGAGTTATAATCATGTATAATCTTCAGTAGCCATCTATTGTTCGCTCCGAGCAATTTACTAACCAGAAGGCTTTGTCTCGCTCTGAGGGCTTCTGGTTAATGCATTAGTATGACTTCAAATAACTGCTATATTGTGACTTATGATAATTGCTAAAAACCTGTAGGTTGTGTGGCGTTGCAGGGCTCTTCTTCTTTGTATCCCCCAAAGAGACCTTTGCCAATTATTCCATCATCCGATTTTTATAATGGATACATTTTGTAGAGTCAACCTAAAAACATGACTGAAGACTCCTTTGACAATTTGTAAATCCACACCACCAAAGTAGAGAGGATGGGCTTGGCTTGTTCTAGCATCCCAGGTTGCTTACTCATATACTCACAAACAGGGAGACTTTGGACCAAGAGTGCCTTCAAAAGTTGCCTGCATCAGGCTCCTGCAGCACCAAAAGGTTTTCTTTTTCTTAGGGGTCAGAAGGATGGGTGCTCTGTTCTTAAGGGTAGCTACTTGCTCGCGACTCCCTGAGAAGGGTAAGAGAGTCACTGGTGTTTTTTTCCATTGTCTTGAGCGGAAGATGATATGCCCCACAGTGGTTGTGCTTGTCCTGCACAGATGTGGTTGGGTTAGTGAATAGCATTTGTGAACTTGTGATGGTTTGTGAGTGCCGCATCATCAATAACACCTAGTGTCTCATCAGGCTTCACCTATTTGAGGTATTCACTGAGTACATTGATTACTGAAGAAACGTCTATACCAACAATAGAAAAACTAGTGCATAATGTGCATATATTTCTAAGTTATCTAGCTTCCGCCTCAGCAGACACAGTTATAAATGTTGTGTATAATATTCTAGTGTAATGTGATTTATTTTTCAGGAGACTAGTGTCTTCCTTATGCTGCAAGTTTTTAAACTTTATTTAATTATGCATTCATCAACTTGACATTTTGTATAGTGCTGTCCCGACACTGGTTTCCAAACAATTTACAGACTCATAAATTGCAGCAAACGAAATAGGTTTACATGATAAAAGTAAACACAATATTGGAAAGATAATGAATGTATAAGTAATGCATGTAGGATGAACAAGTGAAAAAACAGAACTATGTTTTCAACTTAGGGTGTTATTGGGAGATCAAAATATACCATGGGATTGTGCCAGATGACTTCATTTATCAGGAACAATATTGTTACGCGCCGATGCGCGTTGCCACATAGAACAATTATAGTCAGGTGCATTACTGGACAACTTCATTCCCAAACAGAATTTATTCCAAACACTCAGGTAGTTGGGATCACATTACATTGCACAAGCTACTATTCAAAATGTAGAATGTTAGTACTTAATCTCCCACAAGGTTCAACTACCATCAACCCCTCTAAGTCACCTTCAGCCAAACACAATTCATTGAGAAGCACTCCCAATTCATCTTAGGTATTTGGAAAAATGTAAAAACCAGTAGTCCCATGTGTCCATCCCTTCAATAGGCGAATATATGAGGTAAATTTTCAATCAATGTTCCAAGGATGATCCTTGGAAAATTGATTGAAAATGTGCAGATGGGACTACTGTTGTTGAATTTTTCCCCCAAAAAACTAAGATGATCTTGGAGGGCTTCTCTATCAATTATGTATGTTCCAAACAGGTTTTAGATCAATTTGAGAACTGAAGTTTTTCATATAGTTTATGAAGCTATTGTAAGACAGATTTGTTCCGATGGATGTCAGTATGGATTTCGTAATTATGGTACAAAAAAGTATGGGTGGACAGAACGCACAGAGTTTCACTCTGAGATTTCACACAGTTCCTCGAGCGTGTGAAATTTGGCACATTGTGCTGCTAGGGCTGATTTTTTCTGCTTGGAGTTTTTTCTGCATGGCAAAATCTGCATGAATGGCACTACGTCGCACGCAAGAGGGAGCTGCTTCTTTGCTGTTGCTCGAGTAGCTTTCTACTCAAGTGGCAGCTTCATCATCGAGAATGGTAATGACCGCCCATGTTGAGAAAATCTCGCCGGGAGCCCTCCTCGCACCCAAAAAATGGCGCTAAGGGACACCAATTCTCACTTGTCACCTTACCATTGGCGAGCTGCACGTGAGGAAAAAAAACACCATGCAGCCGTTGGTGGACTTTGGCTGAAACTCCGCATTGCAAGCGCAACACGTAGTGGCCAAAACTTCGCAAACTCTGCCAGCGGAGCAAATTTTATCGCCCACCCCTACAGGCCAGGCATTGTCTTCTTTGTTGCAGTCTCCTTATCCAGAGCTCTCTCCAACTCTTTTATTCACTCTCCCATGGTAGTCAGTAGCTGGAGGTGGTGGGGACATTGATACAATAAGAGAATTTATGTAGGAATTCTGCTGCAGACATCTGGTTCACAGCCAGAATCAAGCTTTAAATTAAGAACCTTCATGTGATGTTAGGACAGGAGAAAGAGGCCCTTACGCCTGAGAGATGTTTTCACCCTTTTTTCATGCCCCTGGTGTATTCATGTTCAACTATGGACCACAGTCCTTTTGACCTTGCACTTGAGTGTACATTTCTCCAGGGAAGGTTGCAGTCAATTCTTACAAGTCTGCTGATTGGGTAAATACATACACAACCTGCCCATCCTCATCTGTTTTACACATTTCTGACTCCACGCCCTTCAAGTTCCTCTTCTCTGTCAGAAGCTCGTTGCCTGCCTGTAGGTTGAGTCAGCGTGGGAGTGGGGTAGAGGATTCCTGGTCTGTCTCCAATAGATGTTTCCTCTACCTCCCTCTCAAAGGATTGTGATCACAAACGTGAGGTCAGCTGCTAAACTAGGATGTTATTTGGAAATAGGAGGGGTAGCGGATAGTGAAATCACATACCCTTTGAACACTGACGACATCACAAGGTTGACCATTGATCCCATCTTTAACCTCTCAATAACCTGCTATTTGCTGCTCAGGGGATATGGGGAAGGTTGAGGTGTGTAAAGAAGAAAAGATAAATGTGTCTCCTTTTTGTTGCTGTCTTCCTGAACCCTGAAATCAGGAGCAGCAAGGGCAGTAACAGAGGAGAAAAAGGTAATCCACGGATCTGGCCAATCTGGCCATTCTAACACTCTGGAAATTCATGGGTGGCAGTGGCGGCCGCCACATACAAAGGGTGGCGAGGTGGGTGGAGGGGATACGGAAGAGGGAGCATGCTATGAGAGCAGCACATGGATGGGCCTGAGCGGGCTGAAGAGATGCTACACTCAGGACAGGGAGTCTGTGGGGTTTCTACAGCCCGGCTGTTCAATGCAGCCGGGTTGGAGAAACCTAAGTGTACATGTGTGTTTGGCCGGCCTGAGATAGCCAGCAAAACACACATGGGCCCATAGAAGTGCAAATAGGAGTCCTCCTCCCCACTCCCATGCCTCAGCCCCGCCCCTCCCTGCACATGCTGGCTCAGAGCCGGAACATGAAAAATAAAAGGATGATAGAACATCGTTTTATTTTTCACCTGCTGGCTCTGAGGCAGGTAGTGGGGTGACGCTCCTCCGCCATTGCGGAGCAGCCGCCGCTGACTGGTGGGTTTCAGGATTATGGGCCTTTTTCAGAGTTGCATGGGCTGCAGCGATCCATCCAAGAAAGCCTTCATGCCTGGATTCTTAACATAGGCATCAGCCACTGGCACTGTGGGGCTGGTCTGATCATTTTTACAATGGCAGAGTTTGTTCTCCAGTTCAGTCTTGGACTACGCCTACCCACACCTAATTGATGACAATGGAGCTTAAGAAGTGGACAGCAGAAACTGCTCCGTCATCTCACTCCATTACTGAGTTTTGCACTGTGCCACTGCTTTTTGCACAAACGCAAATCGTACCTGTACTGAACCATACTTACAGCGCTATTTACCCATCCTCTCTACTACAGAGCTAAATTTATTCGCTAGAATTGTCATTAAGTATTATCCTGATTTTTTTAAAGTGAATATCTCGTATGTAAGTGGAAAAGTGTTCTTCGGCAATTAAAATAATTACTTTGAGTTGTTTATACAATTTGTTGTGCAAGATTACACATATTTGTTCCAGTTTATTACCTGCACTGTGGATGAACGTAATTATATAAGATATCAAACAGAGATCTCTTTGTGCAATGTTGATGTTGGCCCAATTAGTGATATGGCAGCCCTCACAGATTAAAGTTTGCCAAGTGACACACACTAAAATGTTTACATAAGCAGAAAGAAATCGGTTTAGTCAGAGAAGCAAGGTGGTTTAAAAAAACACATTAAAGCTACGAGACAGAAATTGCTCTAATCATAAAATCTTTTTCCTTACATAACACTGTGACTGTTGTTATGTTCCCTACCGAAGGCTTGAGGCACATTTCTTAAAGCATTATACATTAAAAAGCCCTAAAATAGTTTGGGGAAAATGTTTCTAGAATTCCAACTTTTCTATAATTAAGAGGAAGCACTGGTCCTTCTGAAAAAGACCATGTTGGACCGATCAAAGTTAGCGCCCCCATTGTAATGTTCTGATTTCGGCTGCCATGTTTGTAGATATGCAGATCACAGAATAACTGCAGACCCGAATGCAAGGTAAACTCCTTAAGGCACGTGCAGCTGGTTTTATGTCAGAATATCAGTAATAAACATATCATTTGAAATAAATATCGTGGCCTGGTATAGTTGACAAGATATTGCTCCATTTAGAGTAGATTTTCTGTTATTAACTCGAAAGGGGTGATATTTTTGTAAACATTTTTTAGGACAGAATGTTTTTGTCAGGCAGCGATATTCCAAAAACATACCTGGCTGAAATGGGGTCCTCTGTCACTGAGGCGTACCCTGATTGGTCTGGGCGTCCTGTTTGGACGCTCAGGCAGTGCATGTGTAGGCAGGGCATGCTCTCCACGGCGCAGTGCAACACAGCCCAATGGAGAACATGCAAACTATGCATGACTGTTATGGCCGGTCAAAGCGTCATGCACATGTAGGGAGGGAGTACAAACTGCTCCTGGGAGTACAAACCGCTAGGAAGGCGTCCTTACGGGGTCAGGACCGACGAAGCACATGTCCAATTCATGCTTGTGTGACTACTTCCTGCTCAGCCTTTGACTGGTGTACATCATTTCTCACCCAGAGAAATGAGCACCTGAGTATATGGGTTTCTGCTTCCAAAGAGTGTGCATATTCGGCATTGGGGCACCATGGGGTTGCTCCAAACCACTTGCCCAAGTTAACAAAGACTTACTTAATCTTGAGCTTGCAAGACCGGGGCGCAGGTTGCGCTAGTAGAATTGTATTTGCTGACCACACACGGTAGGAAATAAAAATAAAATGATAATAACAAGAAGTTACTATCATTTTATTTTCCTTTGCGACTGTGGACTGGCCGGGGCTGGCTCGCCGCAGAGGGAGCAGGAGCGGTTTGTACTCCCTCCCTACATGTGCATGACGCTTTGACCGGCCCTAACAGTTATGCGTAGTTGGCATGTTCTCCATTGGGCTGTTTTGCACTGCGCCGTGAAGAACATGCCCAGCGTACACATGCAGTGCCTGAGCAGCCAAACAGTCCGTTCAGACCAATCAGGACGCTGCTCCTGTAGCGTCGTGAGTGGCTAGCAGAGTCCGGAAGCCTGGGTGCTTCCGGTACAGGCTGCATGCAGCAGCCGGGAGGAAGACAAGAAGACAGAGGAGAGGAGGGCAGCGGAAACGGCAAAGCAGGTAAGTTTATTTTTATTTTATTTTTCATATTTTCATCCCGCACCGCCCACGTTCAGAGGCAGCCGCCACTGCCAACCAGTACAGAACACTCAACTGCCAACATCATCAGTTGAAATGGTATCACCCAGAAATTGATTAGGGCAAACTGAATGGCTAAATTCTGTCCTCTTGAATATTGACTCCTCTGTCACGGAGGCGTACCCTGTGTATGCTAGGAAGGCGTTCCTACGGGGTCAGGACCGAGGAAGCACATATCCAATTCATGCTTGTGTGACTACTTCCTGCTCAGCCTTTGACTGGTGTACATCATTTCTCACCCAGAGAGCTGAGCACCTGAGTATATGGGTTTTTGCTTTCATAGAGTGTGCATAATCGGCAGAGGGGTCCATGGGGTTGCACAAGTTAACACAGACTTACTTAATCTTGAGCTTGCAAGACAAGGGCACAAGTTGCGCTAGTAGAATTGTATTTGCTGACCACACACGGTAGGTCGAGCAGATTGGGGAAGGGGCCAACCAGCAGGAAAGGCTCCTCCGCTAAGGCGGAGAGGCGTCACCCCACTGCTCGTTGAGCAGTGGAAAATAAAAATAAAATGATACATTAAACAACTGTTTCTAACTTACTGACTGGATTGCTGATTCTGAGAGCGCGTTTATGGCAATAGTGTGGATACTTACTGCCGGTATGCTCTGCCGGCATACGCGGCACTTTTCATGGGTCCGGTGATCAGAAGGAGCAACAAGTGTGGATATATATATGTATAAATAGCCGGGTTAACTTGGGACCCTTCATTTTGGCTGATAACGCTGGATGTAACATCTCTTAATACCAGCATTCACCATCCTGATGGTTTGAAAGCAGTCAAACACTATCTGGGCACCAGACCAATTCATATGTTTAACCATAACAAAATGCTGCTGGCTATGATTTCCTTTTGTCTGCATAACAATTTTTTCATGTTTGGCAATCATTATTTCGAACAGGTCAGAGGTGTTGCCATGGGGGCCTGTTTTTCTCCCAGCTATGCCTGTCTCCATATGGGCTGCTGGGAGGAACAGGTCCTCTATGGTCAGCACCATGACATATTTGCCAAACATGTGATTCATTGGTATCGTTATATAGACGATATTTTTATGATATGGCAAGGTACAAAACAACAGGCTCTTGACTTCATTGAGATGATTAATTTCAACACATTAAATCTCAGTTTCACCTCTGATATAAGTCAGGATAAAGTGTTCTTTTTGGATGTAGAAATCTTTGTCGATTATGGCAAACTCATGACACGCCTTTTTAGGAAACCTACCGCAGGCAACACCGTGCTGCATGCCACAAGCCATCACCCAGTGCACCTCATTCGCAGCATTCCCTATGGGGAGATGCTGCGAATCAGGCGCATCTGCAGCATGGAGTTGGATTGTCTCAGAGCACAGGAAATGTGCAAATTGAGATTTTTAGCCAGGGGTTACTCTACCTCCACAATTGATAGTGCAATTCACAAGGCTAATTGTTTGTCTAGAAATGAGGTCTTGTTGAACAAAGCATCACCAGCAACATCAGTTGAAACCAAAGAGCCAGTCAGATTGATTTTGACGTACAATCGTCAACACCAAGCACCCCGCAAAATTTTAAGGAAAAATTGGAGCTTGGTTTGTAATGACCCTGTCATTGGGGATCTAGTGGCAGCGAGTCCGGAAATCACATTCAGGAAAGCTCGCTCGATGAGCGATGCTTTGGTTAAATCTAGTCCTGAGATAGGCTCTAATAAAACATGGTTACAGTCAAGTAAGGGTTTTAAGAGATGTTCTAGCTGCAAAGCGTGTAGACATGGTGTCAGCAGAACGCAGTTTTTAATTCTGTTCTGTGACATCCCTCGACCCATCACTTAACTACTCACTTGCAAGACCGATTTTGCTGTCTATGTGCTGGAGTGTCCATGTGGCCTGCAATATGTTGGCAGTACCAAATTGCAGGCCCACAAACGGATACTCCAGCACATACGGGCAATTAATGGGAGTGATGCTTCTTATCCGGTCGTACGCCATTTTAAAGAACTACATGACAACAAAAGTGAACTTTTCAAGTTCTTTGTTATTGATTCAGTACTCCCCTTGAGACGTGGAGGCAATAGAGAAGCGTTGTTGCGTGCACTTGAAACTAGATACATCTTAGAATTAGATACTAAGACGCCACAGGGCCTTAATTCTAGCGAAGATTTTTACACTTGCCTTTAATTGGGTTCATTCTATGACTTCCAGTATGTTTATCTGTTTTGTGTGTTGGTCACACCTCCTGTACCATCTATTGGTTTTAACATTTTTTATGACACTTTCTTATCATGTTTTGCACTATGCACATTATATTGTATGAATTCTTTGCACTAAGACATAGCTAGGTTGATGCCTAAGTTTGGACTGATAATCTAGATATAGGTCGGCAACATTTATAGGCACTTTTTGCAACCCCCTCCCTTTTTTGGGGGGATAGGCTTCCATAATGTATTTATACTGTATATAGTTGAAGCCGTAAAGTGTCCTTTAGCCCATAAAAATGTGTGTTAGCGGCGTTGTAGGTCCAACTTAATATTGTTGGACTCTACCCACTTGGGTTAAATTTTCAATTGCTATATTTGCACAATTCTTGCCTGTTTTGCACACATAGGAGAGTAGTTTTTAAAAAGATTTGAATGTATTTTTTAAAAAAATCTTTCCGTTTAGTTTTATTTCAAGTTACAATGACTATACATTTTAACGTATGGAATCTGTTTTATTAGGATTTTAACTAACTAATGTGTGGGTTATTACAATGTTGCCCTTTGCCGCTGGTGACTATCACTATGTATTTTTTCTATGTCTAATGTGCAAAGTTTGAACTAGCCAATTGTGTCATTCTTCAAATTAGCACTAAGCACTTTTAAAAAAGCGGGATCGCAACTCCCATGGCGTCATGTGATCAAGGCCTCTGGTAGGCTGAAACGCGTCATGCAGGCATTGCTGTGAACGAAATAAAATAACTACTCACTTGCAACCTGGGTCGGTTCTCATCTGTTCCTGTTTTCCTTCAAGATCGTGGGTGTTCAGGAGCTCTTCAGGCGAAATCCCCGTCATATATATATATATATATATATATATATATATATATATGTATATATATATATATATATATACACACACATATATATTTATATTTAATTTCTATCCGAAAGGAATAGGTGATGTTAAAGTTGTGTAAATGTGTGTAGTTAATCTGTAGATTAGTGGATTGATTAGCATGCGTTGTTTCAAAAAGTTTATCAAACAATTGATTCCATGATTATCTGTTGGATTGAGCTCATCGATTCTCTGGAGAGAGAAGGGAATCAGAAATAACCCACTGTGGAACATAACACAACATAGGATGCATGTCAATGTAATGCAGTAAATTAGCATGTAATATACATACCATGATAAAACATAACCTCCAGTAATACACATAACGACCAAAACATACTATATATTTTACCATCGATAGATTGGTTAAAAGTTGCTTCAATCCGAAATCAAGATTCAATCCAAATGTGCCCCACGATAACATCGGGGCCTTCAATTCAGTCATGACGCATGAAATTATCAAGATGCGGGATAGCAATGGCACCAGGTGGCGAGACAATCTGACTAAGGAACAAAGAATTCCCCTTAAACAATTGACTGATGATCCCTCTATTATCATCGAACCCCCAGTTAAGGGGGGAAACATTGTTCTGATGAACATGGATGATTACAGAATGGAAGCTCACACACAGTTAAGCGACCTCACCTGTTATGAGGAAATCAACTGGGAAACCTACAGGCAATCTGTCTGCAGATATCATGACATGTTGAAAGATTGGTGGATCACAGGTTTATTGGACCATGATGAATATCTGTTCTTAAGAACAGATCACCCACGCATACCTTGTCTATATTTTCTTCAGAAAATCCATAAGCATCCTACTAGACCACCAGGGAGACCCATTGTATCATCCAATGGGGGTCTTCTAGAAACTACATCGATTTTCCTAGACTTCTTTTTGTCTCCATTAGTTGCTAATTTGCAGTCATATTGTCGTGACAGTACTGACTTTCTATAAAGAATTCATGATGTCGAATGGAAAAGCACATATCTAATGATATCACTCGATGTATGCTTATGATACACATGTATTGAGCAAAGGAAAGAAGTGGGAGCTTGCATGCACTTCCTTCAAGGCAGACCACTATCTATGCTAGAGCACACAAATTTGTTAAAAACAATGATGCTCTACTGTCTTGAGCAATACATTTTCTTGTTTGAAAAAACTCTGTACAGACACGGGTCGGGCACCTGTTTCGCCCCCAGCCTGGCAAATCTTTTCCTGGGCTAGTGGGAGGAGCAGGTGGTCTGGACAGAAATGAAAAATGTATCGAGCATGTGTTGTGTTGGATTAGATACATCAATGAGTTGTTCCTGATTTGGGATGGTGAGGAGAGTCTAGGTAGGGAATTCATCGGTGTATTGGAGAGAAATTATTTGAATCTAAGTTTTACGTACACCACAAGTAGAACTTATTGTGAATTTCTAGATGTAGCAATACATATTGAAAATTACAAACTTACATCATCTCTCTTTAGAAAAGAGACGGCTGGCAACAGCACCTTACACGCATTCAGTCACCATCCTGCCCCCTTACTCACAGCATACCCTGTAGGCAGCTCCTCAGGGCACACCGTAAGTGTAGCATGGACGACACGTTCAAAATAGAACAGGAGAATATGAAACAACGTTTTAGGAAACGGGGATATTCTCGTAAAATACTGACACAAGCCAATAAAAAACTGGAGGGAGTGAGACAAACAGATGGCCTTTTCAAAACCAAAAATACAGGCAGAGAGAAAAGTAACGACAAAAAACCTAGACTAATTACCACCTACAATTGAAGATCCATCTATTTTAAGAAAACTCTAAAAAAAAAAAACACTGGAGTCTTCTAGTAACCGATCCTGTGATTGGCAGGTTACTAGGCAATGCCCCCCAGATTACATACAGGCGGCCACGATCGTTAAAGGACTATTTGGTACATAGCTTTCAGGAACCAATGCCATCGACTAGCTGGTTAGGCACACAGAGGGGAGGCTTTTTTCCATTCAATTCCTGTAAAGCATGCAAAAATTGCCAAGTCTGTAGAAATTACACCATGAAAAATGGGAGATCAAGGCATATTCGCAAATATATCACCTGTACTACAGAATTTGCCATATATATCTTGAAATGCCCATGTGGGTTGAGATACATGGGCAGCACCAAACTCCCATTAAAGATGAGGATTCTGCAACACTTACGAGCTATTACCAACAATGATTTTCACTATCCAGTAGCTCGTCACTTCCAAACAACACACAACAGTAATAATAATTTTCTGAGAGTCTTTGGAATTGACTGTATTGCTAAACACATCAGAGGGGGTGACAGAGAACAAACGTTGCGCTCCCTTGAATCTCGATACATAATTGATTAGGATACTAGAATACCGCATGGGATGAAAAGCAGTGAAGAACTGACAACTCACATTGGTTGATCCCACATCATTCTTTAACCCTTACATGCTTTTTCTGTAATTTGCAATGTTCAATCACAATTTATTGCACTGCCTGGCACTTTTTAAATTAGCAGCCTTACGCTTGCATCTTAATTTTGGGCACTTGCCTGGTATCGCGGCTCTCATCTATAGAGGCATTAAGGGTTCTCCCATACTTAGGCAGATAAACCGTAAGGCATGGCTAGCCTGCATATTTATGCAATCGGTTGGTAAATCATAGGTGGACAGTTGTCTGGCATCCGCATCTCAACTTGAGTTGCCTTCTTCTTCTCGAGTCTAGATTTCTAGTAAACTCAATGGAGTTTGACCAATGCCTGCCTGCCCACCATACACCATATTGTGTATTAGAAGTACATGCCTATGCGTTACTGCTGCATCTCCATATCTTGGTGCCTTTGCTTTATCCTTCATCTGTATATACACATTGTATCACAATCAAATTGAGCACCTTTATGTACGCTGTGGAACGGCATATTAGGAATGGTTACTGGCAATTTGATCTATTTACTGTATAATTAATTCTTGTTATTAAGAATTTATTTATATAGGATTTAAATACTGTTCTTATGAATCTAAAGAAACAAATGATATTGGGAACATTTCTTAAAAGAATTTGCCGAGATTGTAAAGAGAGTCTTTTTTCTATGACCATTGGTTTATGACGTATTTCTATGGTGAGTGGAGCACTTCATAGCTGAAACGCGTTGTTTTGCACATTAAAACTTGGTGCTACTCACTTGGTGTGCTGCTTTTTCATTCTGGACTGTGGATGATAATTTGAAGGATATTTGGGATATTTTGATGTGGGCTTTTCCCAACACTGGCACCGGCACCACGAGGTGGCGCACGAACAGTGTTGCTGGATATATAGATATATATATATATCGCCAGAATACTTTCTCTACCTCCGAAAAAGAAATCACGGACACCCAGGGATGCTTGATCTGTTTGTTCCACAACAGATGGTCTTCTACCATATATATATCTCGAGTAGGTAAGTATACAAATGGGCAAGAATAGATTTACTATTCCTAACTCCACATTTGCGTACCTTGAAGATATATATATAAATAGCTTCAAGGTACGTAGATGTGGAGTTAAGAATAGTAAATATGTACATGCCTATTTGCACTTACCTACTCGGAATTTTGATCCTCAATATTTTTCACTCAATATTCTGTCCACACGATATTTTTGTCATCGACATGCTATCCGGCACCCCTTCTACACATTGTACAAATAGACAGTGCATCCAGGACAATGATATCCACTACGAATAAAACTCACAGGATCATCTCCATGACTCAGGGTGAACGCGGTGGGCGCTTTCTTCCTGTTCAGGAGCCCAGAGCTGAGAAGTGGCCCGTGCGCCTCTCTCTTCCATCAAATGCCCCATCATGTCACCACAAAGACCTAAAAGCCAGGTCTCTGTTCATCCTTTTTCCTGCTACAGACTCTGTACATCCTTCAAGACGGAGAACGACCTTCACAAAGTGGTCGTTACACCGCGGTATGTTTACATCGCGAGCATTACAACGCAAGTCGTTACAACGACTTGCGCTGGATGGCCCTCTAAGCTAAGGAATAGTATGATTTACTATTCCAACACCTTCCCTACTGTATCGTAGGCCGGAGTTGGAATAGTAAATCATACTATTCCTAAGTCCAGCGCCCTCCAGGGCAAGTCGTTGTAACGACTTGCGTTATAAAGAACGCGATGTAAAATACCGCGTTGTTAATGCATGCATTGTAACGCCATACATTCCTTCAAGACAGATCAGGCATGCAGTGAGCACCTAGAAGCAGCTTAGAGCTGCATGTGGCGCTACGCAAAGCCCCACCAACACTTAATGGACCCGACAGAAAGCCAAGAGCAATCACCAAAGGACATGCATGTTTAGTTTTGCACCACAGCATAAAATGTAGAGAATGTATTTGATGCCATTTTTTGGTGCTTGTGTGCTAAGGAATGAAACCTAATTTGCTCTAGATTTGCAACACTCCCAACGTTATGCCCTCTAGTATCAGATGTTACACACATTTTCCATTATTTGACTAGTTATGTAGAAAAAACTACAAAGCACAGTTTGCTACATTTTTGAAAGACAGAGTTTAAGGTTCACGGGTCTTCTAGGATCCTTACTAGGCAGTTACGCAAAATGGTACAAAATGATTTTGTTCATAGGTTTTTTGTCAGTTTCACATCTGTCCGTGTTATACACTGTTAGCAAATCTAGCAGTTCTCCATTCCTGTTATGCAAGTGTTAAAAAGGTTTAACATGCATTTGGCCTCATTGTATTCAGTTGCAAATTTTGGTTTGGGCCTTTCTTTAGCGCTTCCTACCTGAGTGTATTTGGAATCTGGGCGCCCTGTGCAGTCCTAGGATTCTCGTTGACCACAGTCCAGGGTGGTCTGCTGACATTGCTTTTGTTTTTTTCCAGCTATTTAGGAGGTGAGTGATAGTGGTTGGGGCAGGTGTACTTGTTAGTGATGTATTTACTTGATAGTGGCCAGGTAGATCCTGTTATGGGTCAGTGGCTGCATTGTGTGCATGAATTCCTGTGGTGAAGGACACTGGTGTTTGTTGCATAGCTCGTTTCTTAGTTTTTACTGAAACCCGAGCTCAGATTACAGCTCTTTACTAACTCACCGCCTGAGCCTGGGTGCAAAGGGTCTGCTATATTCAGGGCCACTGAAATTATGCGATTGTGCAGCCCCAGTGATTTTTGCATAATTGTAGATTTGTCACATTTGCCACATAATCCATCATCCTCTGCATAATCTGGCGAGTTCAACCAAAAAAATGTTTCTAGCTCAAACGATTCAAAAGTTACTACAGACGCAACAACATCTGTTCAAAGTTTGACTGGTCACCTTTCTGTAGTTTATCGCTATATTTGGTGTTAAAATGATACTAAAAAGGTGGGACTAATGTACAGACAGCATAAAGTTTAAATTGACAAAATAATGAAGCAATACTATGAAAAATGTGCCGCATAATACAGCATAATTTGCCTTATTTTGTTGCACAATTTAGTCAACTGTGCCGCATAATTTGCTCTGCTGCTGCATAATTCCAGGAGCCCCTGGATACATTCACGGCTTGGTTTCTCTGTTGGGTAGGGCTCTTACAAACTACCTTATTACATCATGAAATATTGTACATGCAAGACCTTTGGTTGGTAAAATGTGTCAGTGAGAATCATGCATCATAACCACATATTCCATGGTTGCCTCGCTTTGCAGTTGACTACTTAGGAGGAACTTTTTATGTTTATTGTATTTTGTTTCGCTAAACAGTAATTTAAAGTGCAAACATTACCCTAGACATTGAACAACTACATATACAATATATGAATACAATTCGTGTAGAACACATTGGTTTACTTTGTATCCGAAAGGAGTCAGTAGTGTTAAGGCTGTGTAAATGTGTGTAGTTAACTCCTTTGCTGCGGCGGGAATTCCGCCGCAGCGCTGGGGGGTGTGGGGGGGGCAGCGCGGTGGCGCTGTGCTCATGACGGAGCCACTCCGTCATGAGCCACTGTTGAGCTGTGCTCATGACGGAGCGGTTCCGTCATGACTCCGCCCAGTTGCGTTGTCCCCCCGCACAGGCGGGGAAACAGCGCCGCGTGGGCGGAGCGGCCGCCAACGGTCGCGGCATGACGGAACCGCTCCGTCATGAGCACACAGCAACCGTGGCTCATGACGGAGCGGTTCCGTCATGAGCGGGGAAGGGGTTAATCCGTTGATTAGTGGATTGATTGGCATGCGTTGTTTCAAAAACGTGTATAGAAAACAATTGATCCCATGGTTATCTCTGGGACGGAGCTCATCTCCTCTGGGGTGAGAGAGGGGAACTGGAAATAACCCGCTGTGGAACATAACACAACATAGGATGCATGTCAGTGCAATGCAGTAGGTTAGCATGTAATGTACATACCACGATAAAACATAACCTCCCTTAATACACATAACGACCACAACATACTATGACTTAACATGCTATACCATGCTATAAACAGGCCATAACATAGCATACTACTGCATACCTTAAGATAAAAACAATAGCATATGTAACATTAATAATTGGAAAAAAATACCACAACATGATATGATAACACAGCATAACATACAACGGGATGCCGTTTAATGCAGTGCAGTATGCTAGCATAACTATAATAGCACACAATACATACCTAAGAATACATTCCATAAAATAATATACCATAGCCAAACACAATATCCTTAATATATTATAACATAAGACAGACAACCATGATAAACATAACCAGATGTAAAATATGTAACATAGTGCCCATAACATATACGCAGTAGTATATTAAGAAACCCTATACTCTAACACGTACCATACGTGCTCCAGTCCATCTTATCAACTGTCTGCAGTACACATCGCTCTTTAAACATTTTGTTTTGAGGACTTTTCGTTCACCCCGTGTTGTCAACCAAATTAATGATGCGGTGAGTCAAAAGTGAGAGAAAATTCACCCACAGTAGAGTGCACTAGGAACGTAAGCCTGTCTGAAATCATCCACTCACTGCACAGCACTCCATCTGCAAACAGCCAAGTTTCTCTGTATTTTTCCCTAAAATCCAAGCAGAATCAGAAAATGTGGGTGTATACAGGTTGACTTCATGTTCCCTGGATGTATTTGCCTTAATCCTAACGAGATCTGAGAAAAGGTAAGATTCAATGTGTCTGTGATTGTTGTTCAACTCTGAGAGATGACAGCCAGTGCCTGTCAAAGTCGCTATTAGAAATAAAGGATATCTCAGACAAACTATAATGTGTCGCTTGGACTGAAAGCAGGCTGAAAGTACCGAATAACCGTATTTAAGGGCCAGAAACCAATCGTCAGACACCTCTGTCTGGCGAGCGTCCTGTTTGTTCACGTGCTCAATAAAATCGCCTATTTTGTTCTCACGCCTGGGAGAGAGAAGGCCGGGTCTCTTTTGAGAGGGAGATGTCAACAGCGGAAGTCCCGGGCAGCGCCTCACAATGAAGGCATTGAAGGGACTGTGTGTGTTCTAGCAGAATACGAGCTTCACCTTGAAGCATCCACCGAAGCTCCAGGGGACGAGCGTACCGTAATTACGAAATAATTGCGCACCTATTGCGCCCTGCAGCCGGAGACTCGCGTCTCTTTTCTTTTGTGGCTTTAGATTTAAAACAATGTCTTTTGAAGAATTAATCTTATTGTCATTCAGGGGAAAACAGTGTAAAAACTGCGCAGAAGCTTTCCAAGAGCTAATAATCCACTACAAAGAGAGTGAGTAATATTTAAATTGTGAACATGATCCCCCGGGATATCCGAGGATTTAAGCAACGCACGGTGCAATCTAATGCAAGTGATGTGTACTCTGCTGAACACAGACACTGATTAACAGTACACACAAAATTGCTCATGTTTTCGCCAGCGTAAAATCGGTATGTGGTTCGGACTAACAAACAGGTCTTGTTTATATAGCGCCTCACACTGTACCTTAGTCGTTTTAAGCGCTGTAAGTATCAGGAATGAAAACGTATTTTGCAACGTTTAGTTGGAAAACAACAATTTTATGGCAGAAGTTAAATAAGTAACTTATCGCGGTTAGTATTTGTTTTAAATGCCATCTCGAACCAGAGAGTCTAAAAAGCAATCGTTTGAAATAACTTCATAAAAAGTCACCACTTACCAAGAATCCCAGCAGTTTTAGGCCGTGTAGCGCCATGCTGGGTGGTGTTATTTCTCACAGAAGCGCTAAGAGTAAAGCGGAGTTCGCATGTGGGCGCTGACGGGCTCCTGGGTGCAGAAGGAACGGCAGCCTGCCTGCTCCTCACCCACCCCTGCAGCCCCAGCCTCTCCCCAGCTCCGCCGTTCACTGATTGACACAGGACACCTCTCGCTCCCGTCCCTACAGGGCGCGGGGAGGGGGCAGGTATGTAGATGGGAGGTCAGGAGCTGCTGAGTGAGAGAGAGCCTTCAGAGGCAGAGGTGTGCTCGCGTCTTGAACAGGAGCCCACAGGACGGGCAGCCGGTCACTGCGTTTCACTGAAGGTGTTCGGGGGTCTGGTGTAAGGGTGCAGGGGTTATCGACACTTCATCCGAGAGTTCCACGCCATATAAATTACCTGTATAAAGATAAAAGAGTAAGAGAGGGGGTGGAAGAAAGAGGCGTGAGGCGGAATCAACACTAGGGCCCTGATTATAGGGTGACCAGAATTTTAAAGCCCCAAAACGGGTCATTTCACAGAAATAGAAGAAGGACGACAATTTTATTTAAACCAAGCGCGTAGAATGAAAGCGCTCTTCAGCAAAGAATTACAGAAGGGGCAAATAAATACAATTAACATTTTAAAGCCAGTATCGTGCCTACTGATTACATTGCTTACTTATAACAACTGTTAACTATTCCTGCTTTGGAATACATAACAAGGCACCTCCACAGTTTTCTGCCGAGTGCCGACCCTCTCCAAAACCCGGGACACGAGCAGCATTTTCAGAAATCTGCAGGGACCACTGGTGAAAACCCTGGACGCCTGGTCACCCTACCTCAGTATTCTTCAAATTCTTCAAACTTTTTAATGCCGCTCCCCCCCTCCCCCGCTGCAAAAAATTTAAATTCATCAGCCCCCCTCCGTGTTTTTCACAATTATTCTTTTAAATTGGAAATGTTTAAATATATCTCGATTTATTAAACACGAGACATATTTAAACATTACTGGTACAGTCTAATACCGTTTTAAAAATGCAACTAAATACATGCAGGCCAAACATACTTTTCTGGCCAGGCAGGTGCATTACTAACGTGTACAAGTGTCCTCAGTGTGACTATCAGAAATGGGGGTGGGGTATTTGAAGAATATTTGGAGCCCTTTCCTATTTGAAACATACTCTTTGTTAACATTTCAATGACAAAAGATGTTAATGATGGCCCATTACAGAGTGGCTTACCACCGCAACTGCCATCAGCATAATGCTTCTTTTGGTCAGAGCCTGGCACCCACCCTGGGATCACTTGATGCCCCCATTAGGGGTACCCGCCCCCTGTTTGAAGCCCCTGCCCTACCTGATTATGAGTGGGTGAGTATTTTCTGATCTGTGGGGGAACTCCTGTTTATGCACTCCTTGAGCACAAATGCATATAGCCACGCAACACCTGAGCAAAGATGCCCTGTTGCAAGAAGAAGCAATGAAATATTTAAAACCCCTGCACACGGCCTACTACCTGACAATCAGTGCTTGAAATGGAAAAATGGAAGTTCAGGTACTCTTTACCAGAGAAGTACCGGTACTCTCCAATTAAAAGTTTAGCATTTCTCTTGAGAAGTCCCGGTACTCTCCCTGTCAAAATAAAAAAGTACCGGACAGTACCGGCCCATTTAAAGCACTGCTAACTATGATACACATAGGGGCATATCAGCAAGGCGGCGCTATGAAATTATCGCCGCTTTTGCGTCCGTTTTCGGGCGAAAAGCGGCGATAATTTCATTGCCTTATCAGCAAAGACACGCTGTCGCATGTTTTGCTGATTTAGGGCCCCTTACAACAACGCCCAGCTTTGCATCTCTAATGAGATGCAAAGTGGGCGTTCCGTGCCAAAATAACTGGAGAAATGTCGCTAACCGACATTTCTCCAATTATCAAGCTGCAAGCAAACAAGCAGAGCGATAGGAAAAGTTGCGCTAACCACAGTTAACGCTACTTTCCTTACGCCTGCTTGTAATCTGATTTAGCCATGTAATCCAATGGGAGGTGGATTACATGGACCTGCCCTATCAGCAAGGTATCGCTGGTCGCAGTGCGATTAAAGCTGGATTTCCAGCGATAATCACACTGTTTTCCAGCTAACGCATGGATTCCTATCGCTTGGGAGATAAGCGTTGCTGATAGCACGCTATCTCCGTGATAGAATCCAGCGTTAGCCTGCGATAATTATCCTTGCGCTAAAAGCGCTGAGCGCTAATTATCACCGGCCCTTGCTGATATGCCCCATAGTTCTTCTGGTACGTTGGAAATATTGGCTGCAGTTTATTAAGCATTGATTTACAGCATGTGCCCCTTTCACTATTTTTATTAGGGGCTATAAGTTATTCTCAACAGGCTTATCATAAATTATTTAGATATTTTTATGACCCATTCCGGGCCATGAATCATTCAGATGCTGTAAATCACTTTGACATTTTTATGCTGCACCAACTCTGAAAGACCTTAATTCACTTTCTGCATCAATGCATTGTCACCATCTGTCAATAATAAATCAACTTGTCATAGACCAATCCAGTGGTTTGTGAGGAACTAGAGTCTTTGCACTGACATTTCTCCTTTTGTGTGTGTGTGTATGTTTGTGGGGGGGTACTCCTTTTAACCCTTGCAGGCTTAACTCGCTACCTTTGATTGTTCGTTGAGTCCTGCCCTCCAGCGCACCTGGGCTGCAAGCGCCATGTTTCGTGTACCTCCTTCACTGACTGTCTTACCCTGCCGTAAGCATCCCAAGGTAAGTAATAATAATTCTATCTATATTCGGAAGCAAATGCGGCCATAAAAGATACAAGCATACATTAAAAAGAAGGAGATATACATCAGAGGTTAACACATTAAATAAAACTGTTGCACAGCCAGTTTTTTAAAAAGTTAACAATGGATCCAAAAACCTCCTAAATTCATAACCAATACACATCATAAATGGCACCACATGGATGGCAGCCAAACATAGTTTAATAGGTTCTAGAGATCCTTGAACTGTAAGTGGCGTGCAAAAAGCGTGTCACTGCACAGAGATTATAAGCAATTGGCAGGAGCTGTAAATACAAAAGTGCCACTCTAGCAGGCCTGAACTTCATACTCTTTAACAAGGGACGGAGAAACTGCCTTCTCGGCACGGAAAAGAATTTGCACAATAGTACAAAGTGTAACTATCCTGTGGAGATCTAGTATTGCAACCGCAGGGTCCTCTTTGATATGACTGGAAAAAACCTGCTGAGGAAGCTAAAAGAAAATGGAGATAATTAAATCTAAATTGAGTGATTAAAAATCTATCATGAGCACTGGTAAGAGAAAAAAGATAATGTTCCATATCCAAAACAGACTTTAACATAACATAAAACCTCACAGAGGCTTTCCTAAGTTCAATGTCTTCACGATGAGCAGAAGAGTATTTACGGTGTAGGTCTTTTACAATGTTTACATCTCCGGGACTTATAGTATTGTGTGCAAGCAAAATTTTTGGCCACCCTAGAGCATAAAAAGATTCCTTTGCATAACGTAGCCAAGGGATTTTGTTACCATGCTCCAGGGAAAGGCAGGCTGAGAGAATCAGATGGTTTAAGCCCTTTTTTTCACTTGTCCATATTTTTATCCAGCACAATAAAGGTTTGATTGCCACTTGATCCACCAGAAAATCAACCCCTTTCTCTTCGTGCAAGGACCAGGCTGGCGTGCCTTGTGGGACTCATACAATCTGCCCCAAAAATTTATTTTCACCCACCTGTAGACTGTGTGCGGGAACCTACCCCCATATTTCACTGTCATATAAAACCTTAGAAGTACCTTTGGACTGATACAATTTCAAGATGACCTAAGGCGACCATGATCCCAATCTACTAGCAAAACTGGAAATAGCACCCATAGATTTATTCAGATCCCTCAATTTCCTCTCTAAAAGCGATCTCCATTGTAGTTCACCATCAAATAACACTCCCAGGTAGGGGAAAACCGGGACCTTTGCTAGGATGTGTCTGCAAGCTTTAAAAATGTTCGAACCAAGACCCCAGGGACCCGCAACTAGGACATAAGAGTTAGTAAAATTAACAGCCAAGTCCAGTCTGTCCATAAAAGCAACAAACCCATCTATTAAAACTTGCAAGCCCTGAGCTGTGCGGGCCATGAGTACCGCATCATCGGCGTAAAGTAAAACTGGCAAAGATCTCCTGCCCACTCTGGGGGAATCCGACTGTAGAACCAAAATGGCAGCTTCGAGGCCATTAATATAAATCGAGAATAAAAAAGGGGCTAAAATACAGTGTTCACGCACTCCCCGAGTGCAGTTAAAATAATTGGTGCGGGCCCCCTCTTGGGAAAATCTGACAGCCACCGTAGTGTGAGCACGAAGACACGTAAGTAGTGACACAATGGGGGTGGGGTCAACTCCCAAGGAAATAAATATATCCCACAGCTTGCTTCGATTAACTCCTTCAAAAGCAGACGTAAGGTCCATAAAGGCTAAAAACAAAGCACCCGGTTGTGTCATTGTATATTTGGTTGTTAAAAGATAGAGGTTAGGGCATTAGTCTATTGTTGACATGCCTGGGCGAAAGCCAAATTGAACATCCAATAAAATCTGGTTATCATTAGTCCATGAAGAGAGTATAGATAAAAGAACCCGACCCAACACCTTAACTACAGCATCCATATGGGTAATCAGGCAATAAGATTGCGGATTATCTTTGTCCCCCTTTTTAAAAATTGGTATAACAATAGCCGTGGACCAGGATAGCACCGTCCCTTTCACGTCGCCATGTTTAATACTTGGGTCGAAATTGGGGCCCACACCTCAATATTATCCCGAAAAAGATCCGGTGGTATCCCATCTGGGCCCAGAGCCTTAATCTGCGACAACAACTCAATGCTCGTGTAAACCTCCTCCAGGGAAAAGCTAACTGCTGTTTCAGCGAGGCAAGGGGTTATATCTACACGGGGCTCATACGGAAGGCCTACATTATAGACACTTTCAAATCGGGAAACCCACTGTTCTGAAGTGATATGATGGCACATGGACGGTCTAACCGGCCCCGCAAAACAGGGGCTATTAATAATCTTCCAAAATAGTGTTGTATCCCTCAACTCGCTCGCTTTGATTAAACCCTCCCATGCCTGTTTCTGTAATTGGAGGCCTCTTTGTAAGCAACACCCTGGCCCTGACCTGGGGCACCTGTTTCAGGGCTTCCTTCAGCCACCTAAGGGCCTATGAACACTTGGAATCGAACCATAAAGGGGAGGCCAGGCCATGCCCCGCTGCATGTGTAGATAGAAGGCCGTAAGCAACCTGCGTGATGGAGGCAAACAAGCTTAAAATGTCCTCACTAGGAATAAAGGGATCCAAACGCCTACCAATCTTTTGCTGGCAAGTGGAAAAGAGGCTGTAATTAAAGGCCTTGACATCTATTAGCGACCAGCGTAGACGCCTCACCTGGTCCGTGGGAATTAAAAGTGCCTGGGACTTTCGAGGGCCCATTGGGTGATTCCTCACCCCTATCATAGAGAATGTCAGAGGATTGTGATTGCTAAAAGGGCTATGTTCTACATTTAAAACAGCAGATAACCCACCCAAGGCGGCTGTCACAAAGATGTAATCTATTACAGTGGCAGAACTGCATCCTTTATAAGATGGTGACAATTGAAGAATAGTCCCAGTGACCAAATGATCAAAAGTAAATACCAGATTGTGAATATATACAAAATTATTTAACTCTTTCCCTTCCATAGTGTGCTCCATATGCAAGTCATCTGATACCAGACAAGGCTGTGCATTAGGAAAACTATTAACAAAGTATGGGTACAAATGGCAATTAAAATCCCCCGTGAAACCACACAAACCCCAGGGGAATACTGGGGGAGGGAACTAGAGGAGCAGGGCACTAGAAGCAGGCCAGCCTCCAACACAAAATGTTCAACACAAATGGTGCCGCTCCCAGTACAGTGACCGAAGGTGCTCTAAGATTAAATTGTGAATGAGGACATTTCACAAAAAGTGAAGAACTGGCCTCATACACCACCAGATGTCATGCTTCATCATCGGCAGTCCTCACCCTCTAGAAACTCGGCTTGGTAGAGGGCGGGCATTCACCTGACAATAGAGATGCACTTCTAAACTAAGTGGGGACCCGTGAGAAGTGAGTGAAGTTTAAAAACCATTATAGTTACCAAATTACATGTTTAATAGGATAGGTAGCTGTGTGGTTTTAAAAAGATGGACGGTGAAATGGGGAATTTATTGTCCCCTGGCCATCGGGGAGGACAGAAGGATACAACTAGGTGCTGTCACGGGAGACGCACTTTGAGGCAAGTCTGACTACAGGGGTCTTCCCTCCATCCTCCTCCCATGGGGCATGTAGGGTATGTTCCTAGGGCTTACTGAGAGCCCTCCTCTCTCCGGTGGAGTGTGACACAGGTCACCCCACCAAGTGGTGCCTTCGCACCACAAAGTTGGTAAGAACGGAGTCCCCTTGTTCTAGGTCCTGATGAATGCCACGGACCCACCTGGGCCAAATGGCAGAAACATGTTGACCCCATTCACTACGGTGAGGGGACAATAAATTCCCCATTTCACCGTCCACCTTTTTAATACCATACAGCTACCTATCCTATTAAAAATTTAATTTGGTAACTATAATGTTTTTTAAACTTCACTCACTTCTCATGGGCCCCCATTTAGTTTAGAAGTGCATCCCTGTCGTCAGGTGAATGCCTGCCCTCTACTAAACTGAGTTTCTAGAGGGTGAGGACTGCCGATGATGAAGCATGACACTTGGTGGTGTGTGAGGCCAGTCCTTCACTTTTTGTGAGATGTCCACACTCACAATTTAATCTTAGAGCACCTTCGGTCACTGTACTGGGAGCGACCCATTTGTGTTGAACAATTAGAATCCCCCACCAACATAAAGCTCTCATGCCTTAAACCCTCCCCCTTTAAGGAGTCTAAGGCATAGTTTAAGGAATTAAAATTGGAGGGCCTGCCCATACCCCTATTAGCGTTATAAAAGTTAATAATAGTAGAGGAAAAGCTCTCCCCATGCACAATTTTAAGCCCTGGAACACCTGGGAATCCCACTTCTTAATCTGTAGAGCTCAGGATCTACAAAAATGACAAGATCCCCTCTTGCTCTGCCCACATTTGAGTCGGCCGCTGGGCAAAACACTGTCTTATACTCTTCCAGGAAGAAATTATTCTTTGACTCCCAGGTCTCTTGTAAACAAATAATATTAAATGATCTGATGTACAATAACCAGCTTTCATCTGTGAACTTGGAGGACAAACCGGCCACATTCCAAAAGATGAGTCTTAATTAATTTCCAAGCTTAGAATTAATGCTGTCAACGAGAGGTAAAATAAAAGGGGGCAAATGGAGAGTCCCCCGAGAATGGGATTTACCTGGAGAGTTCTCGCAAAGTGGAGGGTCTGGCAAAAGCTCAATCTTGCTTGTAGCCGTTAAAACACCAGCCACCTCTGCGCACTGACAAAAAGGACCTAACTGGTGGGGTAACCAAATAGGTGTCACCTCTGCCTCGTGAAGTCAATCCAGATCATTAAGGTCCGCTATGGGAGCTTAAGACTTTGTGAGTGGCTGAAGCAGCCCTATTCTACCATTTTCAGACCCTCCCAGCATTTGCTGCTCCACCCCTCTGTGGCTCAACAGAGGTCTATAAAAAAAATCCCAGCTGAACTAGTTTAATACATTATCCTCGGAAAAATTATTTATAAGCTCCATGAAAATTTTTCCGTGCCAACTCTGGATATCGCACCGAAATAATAATGCAATCTCCCCCTAAATTTTTCCTTGGTGGCCCTATCCAGGCAGCCCCCCGCACCTTCAGAATGTCTTGATGATCCCTGATGGTGTATCCAGAGTGCAAGGCTAAGCAATGTGAAGCTTTATTAATCAATTGGTCAGTGGATTCCCCCTTATCTAAAGATGGTCCACGTACCCCAGATAATACCACAGCGTAAGGTGTACATGCCGGGGGAAGGTCAATCATTGGTAGCTGGAAAGCCTTATGTATTTGCTCTCCTGCTCAGGGCCAAAGTGGACCGGTCAGCATGGGGCAAACCATCTACATTATTAAGGGGGATTCTCAGACCTAGAGAGGTAGACTGCTCCAATACCAACTTGGACTTTAGAAGGTCATTTGTGGGCAAATTGCTACCTCTACTCCGGGAATTAACCAAGGACATAGCATCAGCTGTGGATTGGGGCTGTGGCAGTGGATGTTGAGGGTACTTGACCTGGAAAGGTAAAACAATATCCATTTTACTTGACAAGCCCCTGGAGGCTGTCTCCAATTTGTCCAATCTGGTCTGGAGGAGAGATAATAAGTCAGTAAGAATCGCCGTAATTTTGTGCAAAACTGGAGCCAGGTGGGTCAGCATCTCCTCCGCACTAGACCTAGTCTGTGTGCTCTCTTGTACCTGGCATGTGACCATGGGGTCTTCGGCTGCCTTCTTGACCTTCCATTTCCGTTTGGGGGCAGGACAACTCACTGCCTCTATAGTTGGAGAAGAAGATGGTAGGAGCCTGGCAAAAAAGGGCTCAGGAGGAGGTGTCGCTAGTACAGCAGGAGTAGGCAACAAGGTGGATAAAATAGGGGGGAAAGGCCGGTCCCTGGTCATTAGAAATTGATTTTCAATCAGGTGAAAGCCAAGAGCCCGTGCTTTCTGCATCAAATGAGAGCTGCTTCTCAGCCCGATCTATCTCATTGGAGATGACCCCCACGGTTTTTGCCAAGAACGAGTCAATAGTTAGACAGGGCTGCCCTGAAGGTGTCTCGGGCTGTGCCTTCCTCTTTCCCATGACGATAGATATATCAATGACTATAAGACACGTATCTAGGCACCGCACAAAGGGAGGCTACGGCAGCTCACTCAAAACCACAGGAAGTAAACAGGCATGGAACACAAGTCAATAAAAAGTTACTCACTGCACTTCCTCGGCCTGCCCTGCAAACAAGTTGGTGTCGGGGATGACTGACCGCTAGCAAAAGTACAAAAACTATATCCCAGAACAACCAGCCAAAATGGTAGGCCCAGCCCAGCCTTGGCCAGGCACGGACGGGCGCAGACGGGCCCGCTCTTGGCCTAGTCTTCACCTGGGCATGCGCCCAGGCGCATCCCACGCTGCGGAAGCCCGCTGTCTAATTTCAACAGTGCCTCCAGGCTCGAGCATGATGGTGCTGAGTTGGAATGTGGCAGCTGCCGCGGTGCTGCTTGGGATGTGTGGTATGCCCCCTTCCTCCTCTGTCAGCCATAGACTCCCACACTGCGGGAGCCCACCGTCCATATTTCAACAGCGTCTCCATGTGCGAGCGTGACCATGCTGTGTCGGGATGCGTCGGCTGCCACGGTGCTGCTTGGGGCGTGTGGTCTGACCCCTTTTTCCTCTGTCTGCCAAAGTCTCCCGCGCTGGGGGAGCCCGCTGTCCAATTTCAACAGCACCTCCAGGCGTGTGCGTGATGGTGCGGCATCGGGATGCGGTGGCTGCTGCGGTGCTGCTTGGGGCGTGTGGTCTGCCCCCTTCCTCCTCTGTCTGCCAAAGACCATAATTCACTTTCTGCATCATTGCATTGTCACCACCTGTCAAACATAAATCAACTCGTCATATATATAAACCAATCCAATGGTTTGTGAGGAACTAGAGTCTTTGCACTGACATTTCTCCTTTTGTGTGTGTGGGGGTACTCCTTTTAACCCTTGTAGGCTTACCTCGTTACCTTTGATTGTTCTTTGTGTCCTGCTCTCCAGCGGACCTGGACTGCAAGCACTGTGTTTTGTGCATCGCCTTCACTGTTTGTCTTACCCTGCAAGGTAAGTAGTCCTGCCACCCCCGCCGTGTCAGATGTGGCCTTCCCATCCTCATTGTGCTCCATTCTGCACCCCCTTTAGTGCTGCCCAGCCTGTGACATTTCTGGGCTCTTGATTTCTTAGCTGGCGGTTTCTCACTCCTCTCTGCCCTGCCATCATTATGATTGTTTGGGTACTGTCCAATCCACCCCCCCTTTGAAGCCCCACAAAACACCTCTGGGTTGATTTACAAATGTACACCAGGCCTTCCATTGGCTACTGGTGTTTTGCACACTCTCTCTCTGTCTGGTGCTTCTTCACCCCCCTGCATCCCCTCTCGTCCAAGGGAGCGAGTGCCATTTCATGGGACCTTTGTCTTTTTCGCACCCTTTCTTCCCCCCTCAGGCAAGCTCTTTTCCTGGGCCTTGTCGGGGTTTCCGTTCCGTCCCCTCTAGCTCCCTGTGGGTGTGGGCCATCACCCTAAACCCTTCCAAGTGGACTACTCCCAAACAATGATACACAATGTTTTTTTGGTATGTTGGAAATATTGGCTGCAGTTCATTGAACATTGATTTACAGCTTGTGCCCCTTTTGATATTTTTATTAGGGCCATAAATCACTCTTCACAGGCATATTATATATCATTTTGGCATTTTTATGACCCATTCGGGGCTATAAATAATTTGTGACAAACCATCGTGTTAGACCTGGCACCTTGGCGTGAGTCTCCCTTTCACTTTTTGTCGCTGTGCCTCATGTGTTTTTATGGTGTTGGCCACTCAGAGCACTGTGCCACTGCCAACCAGTGCCACAGTGCAAGTGCTCCCTATATAAAATGTATATGTTGGTTGGATTCCAAATTGGCTTAATTGGTTTACTGTCAGACCCCAGTAAAGTGCACCAGGAGTGCACAGGGCTTGTAAATCCAAATGCTGCTAGTGGGCTTGCAGCACTGGTTGTGCCACCCACAGAAGCAGCCTTGTAAAATGTGTCTAAGGTCTGCCATTGCAGAACCTGCGTGCAGTCTGGTACTGTCATGCTGACTGGGCAAGTGCACCCACTTGCCAGTCCTTAAACCTTCCCTTTACTTCATGTGAGTCACCCATATGGTAGGCCCAAGGGCAGGGTGCATTGTAAGCATAAGGTAGGACAAGCCCTGATGTGTGTGGCATGTCCTAATAGTGAATTACAGCCATTTTCGTTTTTCACTATTGCAAGGCTACCTGTTCTCCACAGGCCAGAATGGGCTGTTAGAATTATTACATTCTATGATCCTAACAGACCCAGGGAACATAGTAGAGATTTGAGTTTAGTATGCCTGAACTCAGAATAATAAAATACATCTTTTAGTAAAGTTTATTTTAATATTCTGTGTTTGCAAATACCACTTTTAGAAAGCTAGTATTTGCTTGCCTAACCATTTCTGCCCGCCTCTGCTATGATGTGTATCTGCTGTCTGGCTTCTGTGAGTGACAGGGCTGGGGAATTCCAGAGGGGCAGGGCTAGGTAGCCTGGTGGTGAATAGAGATATTGACATCCAGATGGGTGGGAGGAGTGCACCTGGACTCTGAATAGGGCTGTGCTCTGCCTCCACAATGCTGGCTCCACCTCCTGTGGAGCGGCTGATGTCTCTGCCCTGCACCTTGAATAGAAAGTCAGAGACATGTCAACAAAGTGCTCAGGAACTGGTTCTGGCTGGGCAAAGGCCCCTCTACCCCAGAGGAACAAAGGAATTAGGGGTATAAGTATTGGGACCCTGCTCCCAAGAAATTAGATCCTGCTTGACAAGAAGAACCTCTGCCTGAGGAGAAGGAACTGGGAAAGCTGTAAGGAGGAGTATTGTCCCTGACCTGGGGGATTGGCCTGCAGTGGTTGCCTTGCTGCTGAAGGAGAGGAGAAAGACGACAAAGAAACTTTGCTTCAACTTGTGCTTAAAGATCTCCAAGGGCTTGTGAGTGAGCTTGCCCCCTGAACGAAGTCCCAGCACCAGTGGACTCCATCCGCCTCGCAATCCGCTGCTAGAAACGCTGTTTTTAGCATTTTCCGCGGCCGGGAGCTGTGTACGCCTCGTACCGCCACTTCGTGTCCAGCAACGCACCGTACCCACTTGTCTGCCTCAATCAACGGGTACTACAATCCGTAGATCGCACCATGACTGGCCGACTTCGCCGCATACAAACGCTGCGCTTCATCGAGTCCCCTTGGCGAGTACGACCTGCACCCTGCCGCTGAAGTTCAAGGCTGCCGCTCGTATCGAAGGAGGGAGTACGCACTGTACGTCCGCTCCGCACCGCAGCCAAAGGCTGAAAGCCGCTCCCACAGTACGGCTTGTACGCCGCAACGAACAGCAAAGCACCGTACAACGTCCCGTCCCCTCAAGCAAGCAAATCGACTCAGGGCCCCAACGAGCCGTAAGCTCGCACCGTGAAAGGAGGACATCGCAGCATACAACGCATTGCCTTCACCGCAGCGTCCGTGACGAACTCTCCAAAAGCTAAGTTACTGTGTACGTTTCGCCCCGTAGGGTGTACGCTTTGCACCGGAGTGTCCGCAGAACTTATAGACTCATTCTGTAGGCCGGTTCATCCCCGTACGGGCCGAACCAAGAAGAACGAAGAGCAGAGAATCTTTAAAAGTACACTGTAACAAAGAACTGGTTATTGCTAATAGTATTGTGGGCTTTTTTATCGTTATTTGGTCTTGTGCTAAGTCTTTACATAAAACATAACTATTTTTGATATAACTCTAGTGTGGTGTCCATTTGTGGTGTTGTCACTGAGTTACTGTATGTGGTCACAAATGCTTAACCTATAACGCTCTGAGATAAGCCTTGTCTGCTCGCGCCAAGCTACCTAGAGGTTGAGCAGGGGTTATTTTAGGAGTGTAACCCCTTACCCTGACTAGAGGAGAGGGTCCCTGCTTGTCACAAGGCTCTACCTGTGCCAACCAGAGACCGCCAATTCTAACACATCATAAATCACTTTTACATTTATATGATTGATGCACCAACTCTGAAAGACCATAATTCTCTTTCTGCATCATTGCCTTGTCACCACCTGTCAATTATAAACCAACTTGTCATTAATCAATCCAACTGTTTGTGAGGATCTAGAGACTTTGCACTGGCCTTTCTTCTTTTGTATGGCAGGGGGCCCTCCTTTTAACCCTTGTAGGCTCAACTCGCTACCTTGGATCATTCGTTGCATCCTGCCCTCTGGTGGGCCTGGGCTGCGAGCACAGTGTTTTGTGTACCCCCTCCACCAACTGTCTTACCCTGCCGTGAGTCATCCCAAGGTAAGTAGTCCTGCCACCCCGCCGTGTAGGATGTGGCCTCCTCATCATCTCTGTGCCTCATTCCGCCACACTGCCGGCGGGTTACTTTCCGTTGGCGGCTCCCCCCAAGTTTTTGGTCCCTTTATTTGCAACCCATTAGCTCCGTGGCTGCTCACAGATTGCACCAGAATACCTCTGTCCCCTCTGAGCAGAGGTGCGCACCATCACTGTGAAAGTATTCCGGCTTCTGCAGATTGATTAGGCCTTGTCAGATGCATCCATTTCTGATGCAAAATGTTTTCACTGCCACATTCAATTTCTTTTGTGACTTATCCAGGGATCCTGCTGACCAAGCACCCCTCCATTTTTGCCTTGTTATAATCTCTGAACTAATCAGGGAAGTGCTGCTTTCGCTTGCATCACGCAAACAAGTTGCCGTTACTCTAATATTGTCCAGATTGGATTATTGTAATGCCCTTTATCTGGGCATTAATAAGGGACAACTGCGGCGCTTGCAGCTGGTGCAGAATGCTGCTGCTAGGCTGGTGGTGGACTTGCCCAAACACCATTCAGTCTCAGCTTCTATTCTTTCTCTGCACTGTCTCCCAATTGACCGTAGGATTATGTTCAAAACCCTCTGCCTCACTCATAATGCCTACTATGGCCTGGGGCCTGATGGCATTAAAGCCTTATTTCATCATTATGTTCCCACTAGGAATCTCAGGTCAGCAAGCAAACATCTTCTTACTGTTCCCAGGTTTAAAAGGATGAGATGGGGCGGGAGATCCTTTTCAATGGCTGCCGCCAAATTGTGGAATCTATAAAACAGCTCTCGCACTCTACCATAGGAATATTAAAAAGGCACGAAAAGTATATATTACCTCTAGGCTAAACCTAGCTGCCAATTCTACTAAAGAACTCTACAAAGTTCTCAATTCTATTACCAACCCCACAGGCTGTACTAATCAGATTCCCCCTCTCAGACATTATGTGATAATATTGGCAACTATTTTAAGGAAAAAAAATAATATAATATATGATCAATTTCCCAGTGAGACTAAACTCCCAGATATCTCTGTCCTATTGTCTACTTCTCAGAGTGAGAACGAGGTCTGCCTAGAGAGTTCTCCCGCCTTGCAGGTACCTCAAGTAGATGAGATGCTGAGAACTGCTATATCTAGTTCAACCCTCGATATTTTGCCAGCCAACCTGTTTGCTTCACTCGCTACACAACTAGCCCCCACTATCTGCACTATATTAAATGCCTCCCTGAGTGAAGGGATACTCCCATGTGAATGGAATGCGGCACAAGTGCTCCCAATCCAGATGTACCCTCAACTGAGTAGACAAACTACTGTCCCATTTCACTCCTTCCCCTCATGAGTCAACTCCTGGAAAGGCAAATCAACTCTCAGCTCATGGGGTACTTAGAATCTCATGGCAACCTTGACCCCTCTCAATCCAGTTTCAGATGCACTTACTCCACTGAAACCTCCCTCATATGCATCACAGATTATATCAAACATGCCATGGATAAAAATAAGGCAGCGCTGCCAGTACTACTGGACTTGTCCGCGGCTTTTGAAACCGTGTCTAACCAGATGCTACTCTATAGATTGAACGAGATAGGTATCTAGGGACTGGCACTCAAATGGCTCGCTAGTTTCCTGGACCAGCGTACCCAAGCTGTCATCTTGGGCCCTTTCTTGTCACGCACCTTGGAGCTCACTAAGGGGGTACCACAGGGCTCCTGTCTTAGCCCTACCCTGTTCAATGTGTGTGTTGCCCCTCTCGCTAAGATCATCAGAGACCATGGGTTCACCCCTTACTCCTATGCGGACGATACCCAACTCCTTTTACCTTTTGATAACGACAAGTTCTCGACTAAATCTCTCTTCGCAGAAGGTATGCGAGCTATCTCTGGATGGATGATGCAAAACTTTCTGCAGTTTAATGCAGCTAAAACTGAAATTTTGCTGTTCTGTAACACTCAAACCCTGTGGTTCCCCAACTGGTGGCCCACAGAGTTGGGCTCAGCCCCTACCCCTAAACTTGTGGCTAAAAACCTGGGTGTCTGACTGGACCACTCTCTAACTATGAGAGACCAAGTCATGGCCACCTCAGGCCCCTGTTTCCACACATTGAGTCTTGTCCGTAGAGTATTCCATCTTCTTCCCTTAACTGTCTGCATGACCCTAATTCAAGCCTTAGTTATCAGCCACCTTGATTACTGCAATGCCCTCCTTATGTCCGCTAATAAATACATGCTGAACAGACTGAAGGTGGTTCAGAACACAGCAGCACACCTGGCTCTCAACATGCCCCCTAGAACCACTTCCTGGCCACTGTTATGGCAGCTTAACTGGATTCCCATCCGTAGGAGAATCAAGTTTAAAATTTGTAATCTAGTCCACAAGGCATTACATGGCAGAGGCCCAGGCTACCTCACCAAAAAAACGTAAGTACTATCTGCCTGGCAGATCTCTTCGCTCAGGGGAAAAAGCTCTGCTGGCTGTCCCCTACTACAGGAAACTACGAGCAGGGGGCAAAGTTTTCGCATATCTTGCTCCGGTGTACTGGAACTCATTGTCCGTTCTACTACGAAAGTGCACTAATCTCCTCCACTGTAGGAAACTCCTAAAGACAGAACTGTTCAGTACTTGAACGATCTGGCTCTGTGTATACCGCTCCTGTAGCGCGGAGATACCCCTTCGGAGGCGAATTCTGCGCTTTACAAATTCAAAAATAAATAAAAAATAAATACTCCCCACACAGTTTACACAACACAGGACATTTCTAAGCAGGTTTATTCTTGTGCAAGCAATAGATTGCTGTTTGTGCAGTACAAGACAGTTCAACACTTTTAAGAAGTCTTAGAGAAAAATCCATCCATCATTCAGTCCTATGGGAAAAACGAAGCATTAAGATACAGGTGAGTAAATCGGTTTTGGAATTGGAGTTTTGGGGGGTAGAACCAAGGTTCAGGTTGGCACTCAAGCGGCACCACCAGCGGCACTAGGGCTGCCAGGTGCAGAGTGTAGGGTACCAATGTTAGCCAATGGGGCACCCAGGTTGTGGACTGCTCATGGGAAGGCCACTCAGTCTCAGGAGCCAAGCTCCTAAGGTTAGGATCAGCACAAAGGGGGTCCCAGGTTAGCACCAAATCCACACCACCAGCGGCGCACGGGCGGCTGGTTGCCTGGTGCTTAGGCGTTGTTGGAAGCTCCAATGCAATTCATTGGAGGATGTTGGGTGCGAAAAAGGACTGCAGGCTGGAGCCAGAAGACTGGATAACATAACATGTGTATTTGTAAAGCTCACATTCACCCACACGGGTATCTTGGTGCTGAATAACAGATGTTTATTGTTACCCAACACAATGGTACTCATTTTATGATGAAGGGAACCAACAACTGGAGGTTGAAGACCAAGTGTTGCGGGACACCATCGGTCGGGCACCTCAGGACTCAGGAGCTGCGGGTACAGGGGTGTCCTTTTGTGTCGGTTCCGGTCGCATTTGGGGGACCCTTCAGATTGAGGCTGCAGGCATCGAGGTGAAGTTGGGTGGCGGTCATCCAATGCTGAATCACAGGTCAGGATCGCCAGGGGGACCTCGCTGGTGTGTTGGGGCAGTCAAACTCGAGCCAAGGGCGTCGGGGGAAGAGTGATGAGGACTAGCGGATCCAGCCGGATCTGGAGTCCTGACTTGGGTTGATTTTGGACAAATCTGGTATCCATGGGAGATAGGAGTTCTTTGTAAAGGCAGGGCAGGTCTCCGTGGTTGTTGGAGGCTGCTGACTGCAGGACTCCTCGGGTTCAGCTCACAGGGGTTCAGACCGGGAGGCAGGCCAGTAGGGCTGGGGCCAAAGTAGTTGTCGTCGTCCTCTTCTGCAGCGCAGCTCTTTGGCCCTTCTTCTTCTTGTCACATTGAATCTGATAAGACAAGGTTCAGGTTTGCCCCTAAGTACTAGATTTAGGGGTGTTACAGGGGTATGCAAGTTGGCACCATTGGGTCCCTTCCTTTGGGACCCAATGGTATGAGACCCTTCACTGGGAGGGGAGCATAAGCCTCTTCCTTATTGGAGGGCTCCCCCATCTACAAGATGGCTGGGACTGAGATGTGTGCTTCACCTCGCCTCCCCTACCTGAGGGGTGGGTTAGCATAGGTGGGCACACCTCCCTTCCTGGCAAGGTTTTCACGCTAGTTCCCATGCCCAAAATGTGGGGCAGAACTGGTGGGAGCCAGTGGCTGATAGGAGAAAAAGGCTAGGGGTAGCTAACAAAGTAGTCAGACCTTTGAAACGTCCTCTTCGAGGACCCTGCCCTCCCTAGGGGAGGAGGCCTGACACCTCTTCCCAGGATGTGCTTTGTTACCAGACCCAGAGAGCAGAGGGCTCTCTACCCAGGGGTCAAGAAACCTGTCTGGTGGTGGCAGATGACTGGGAGCTAGTCAGAAACCACACCAGAGTTGGTCGTTCTTCAGGGGGCATATCTAACATGCCCTCTGTGTGCAATTTTCATTAAATCCAACAATGGCATCAGTGTGGGTTTAATGTGCTGGTAAATTTGATACCAAACATCCCAGACTTCAGCAAAGCCATCATGGAGCTGTGGAGTTCGTGTTAACAAACTCTCAAGCCATAGGAAATAAACGGGGGTGCACGAGTCAGAGAGTCCAAAAAACCAAAAGGTTGTAACCAAGTATCTTCTTTATTTCAATTGTAAACGAGTTCCATCTGATAAAAAGGTACATCGAGGAACATGCCGATGAACGAAGGATTCTCTTTAAGCAACTTCTGCAATCTGAGGTGCATGTGAAATAGACTGCACCCCGTGACTCTTTCAGAAATACTACGGAAACAGGAAACACTAATCAATGCCCTGATGAAGTTCCCCTTGAGGGAATGAAACTCGTTGGCTGGTCATTTTTATCAGATGGAACTCGTTTACAATTGAAATGAAAAAGCTACTTGGTTACAACCTTTTGGTTTTTTGGACTCTCTGACTCGTGCACCCCCGTTTATTTCTTATGCTTTGTTGATCTGGAACACAGTAACACTGCTCAACGGCTGGCATTTGGGGTTGATTGTACGACTATTATTTTGATTGGAACTGGTGTGAGGTGCGTCAAGAAGGGCCCGCCGTTGCTGCAATTAGAATATTAAATTCTCAAGCCATGTTCTCAAAATTGCCCTGGTTAGCAGAATTCCAGCACACACTCAGTCAAGTTGGCATCAGGTATCAGGCAAAATGTTAGGGGGTAATCATGCAAAAAGGGGCACTTTCCTACACAGCTGGTCTGTTTTGGATCTCCTCAGTAGCACCTGCATCTGCTCCGTGCTTAGTTATTTGCCTTGATTCTATAAGCATGCCTCACTTCCTCTTGCTTTGATGGGGCCACCAGTTTTCTTACCCTGAATGAAGCTAAAAAGCTAGCATGAATGCTGACCTAAAATAGTGTTGGCTCAAAATTGTCTAGTCACACTATTTCCGGCACCCCCACCAGCTATATTAGTGTCTGGAATTCGATTGGGAGTTTTGTATCCTGCTACGGCCTTCGAGACTCTGCCACCCTTTCTTAGCCACCCTCCTGTAGTGTGAGTTGGTGGAGTTCCTATCAGTTGTGTTCTTGCTGAAATGTGCCACTGCCACTATGTGGGCCTGTGCCCATGATCCTGACTTATTTAGGTTAAAAGCCCACTGTATGAACCTGTCAGTTGCCCTGCTTGTTGCTTCGTGATTGTCAAAAGCCGATAGCCCTGTTGCCTTGTTTTACTGTTTCCCCATATGTATCATATCGCTTGGATATCTTGAAGTTAATGTGTGCTCTATTGAGTGGAACAGGTCACATCTACTAATGCTCACAAGCTGTCTGGGAATGGTGTCATCTGCTGCTCTGCTTCTGATATTCTTGATTGCTTGATAGCTGCATTCTTACCAAGTACCTACTGGAGTAATTTTAATACTTGTGGGCACCTGGCTGCCCACTTTTTAATGGTGTGTACCACTGCCTGGTTGTCTGACCACAGTGTGATCTTCATGTCCATTAGATGTTCTTGCCATACTGTTAGAGCCACCACTATTTGGAACAGTTCCAGGAGTGTAACATTTCTGGTGAAGCCTGCACTCGTCCACTCTTGGGGCCATTTCTTTGCGCACCATCTGCTCTTAAGGATAGCTCAGAAACCCAGGCTGCTGGATGCATCTGTGTACAGCTCTATCAGCCTATCTGACACCCAGCCCTTTCTCCAGATGAGGCTCCCATTAAAAAGTTCGAGGCATGTTAGCCAGATTTTGAGGTCTTGCGTGATGGTACTTTTTCTGCAACCCCCTTGTCAAGTGCATGAGTCTCCTTGTGAAAACCCTCTCTGCTGGGATAGCCTGGGCAGCGAAATTCAGTTTCCCAATGAGTTCCTGGAGTTCCCCTAGCATGGCCTTCACCTTTCCTACTAGTTTTTCTATGTCCTTTCTCATATCATGCACCTTCTCCTCAGCCATGCGGGATGCACCCGCTGTTGGTCCAGCTTAATGCCCAAGAACACCAGCTTTGTAGTTGGGCCCACTGTCTTGTCTTTTGCCAGGGGAACGCCTACCTCTGCTGCCAGATGTTGGAAATCCCCCAATAATTCCTTGCACTCTGACCCGCTGGGCTTGCCCACAAAGAGGAAATCATCCAGATAGTGTAGTCTCCCTCCTTTTGGGTGCCTCCAGGAAGGTGCTGAAGCACTCAAAATAGGCGCATGATATTGAGCATTCCATAGGCAATGCTTTGTACAATATGTGTCCCCCTTAAACTTGAAACCGAGGAGATGGTAGCTTTCTGGATGTATCTGGAGTTTACCGAATGCAGACCTGATGTCCGCCTTTGCCATCAGGGCTCCCCCACCCTATTGTTTGCACAGTCGCTATTGTATCCTCCACGGAGGCGTACCCCACTGCACAGTCCTCGGAGTTGATTCCATCGTTCACTGAACCCCCCATCCGGGATGAGAGGTGGTGAATTAGCCTAAATTGCCCTGGCACTATGCCGAGGTGGCGAGATGACCAGACCCGTGGGGTCGACGCTCTCTAATGGGCCCTCCACTCTCCCCATTTCCTTCTCCTTCTTGATTATCTTACTATCTCGGGATGCTCAAGTGCTGAATGAAAGATATTTGGCTCTTTGCTAGAGATGATCCCTTTGATTGGGAGTTTAAACCTTGTTCAAAACTTGTTGGCTAATTTTGTGAGCCTGTGGGTATTTATGGAGGACCTAGCCACGGTTGCCTCCCCCAGCTCCCTGGCCTTGGGTTTAGCGGGCCGTTTCTTCTTCTCTTTATCCCTCTTGTGCCTGGATTTCCTGGCCTGTGCCCTTTACCCCCTTGCGTTGTGTCCCATAACTGTGTAGGTAATGATGTAGTGCTTAACTCTGGTGAGCCAACCCCACCCTTCTCGGCTGGCTGCAACCTCCTCCCTGCACTTCTGTAGGAGGCGTTGGGGTGCCAATGCTGTGGGGACCGGCGGCAAGCCCCGCCTGCTGTGCCAATTCCTCCTTTGTTTGCGAACAGCAAAGGCCCAAATGATTTCAAACATTCTTGCACTATCACACTGATTTGCTCACCATTATTCGCCTCTGCCCGCTTAGTGGGTGCTGTTGTCCAGGACGCACCGGTTCTCCAGTGTCCCTCTTTTCCCCTTTCTTGTTGCTGCTGCTCATGTTTTGCTGGTGATTCCTGGGTTCCTCCCTCTTCTGTTTCTTCCCTGGGCATTTACGCATCCATGTCGTTAAGGGGTGTGTCATATGCAGGCCGCTCTAATGCTCCCTCACCTTTGAGCAGATTTAAGAACCACTCATTTCCATGCTTTGCTGCTGCCTCCCTAGCTGCTTTCAGTATCTCATTCAGGTTACACTGCTGATTGCTGCTGCCCTGGACCTCCATGTTTTTGCTCTGCTGACCCTGCCTTCTTTGTTGTCAGGTGTAGTCTGGTCACGTCACCCTTGTAGGCTGTCCCATTCTGAACGCTCTCGGCCTTCCTCGCAGTTAGGTTGCATCACACTTGCGGGCTGTCCCCAACTGTCTTTTGAGCTGCTTGTTCTACAGCCCACTCGCTTCACCCTCGCGGGCTGTCCCCGACTGCTCCTCAAGCTGTGAATTGCTTGGGCTGTTGTATGTTGCAAATACTGGTCGTGTTACCCTTTCGGGCTGTCCCCGGTTGACAACTTGCTCCTTTTACAGCCAGGTTGCATCTCCCTCTGGCTGTCCCTGGCTGCCCTTTTCTGTTAACGTGTCCTTGAAGCTCTTGATCAGCCTGTCCCTGTGTCTATGCATTATCTTTCAATTGCTTTGGCCTCAAAGTTTCTTAAAATGCTTTTAAAATGCATTAAAAAAATGCTTTAAATGTCTACCGTTGCACGATTTTCCTCTTAACTGCTTAATGCTTTGAACTGTTTGACTGCTTGTCCCTGCTCTCTTGCCTTGGCACCGGTACCAATAGAATGGCTTCCAATTATACTTGTATTAAAAGACTAATTGTAGGACTAACTTTAATACTCCTAAACTGAGAAAAATCCAAACTTTAAGACTTTCGGTATTCAAAGAAGGCATTTAGGAGTCCTAAAGTTAGGAGTCCTAACTTTACTACTCCTAAACTGAGAAAAATCCTAACTTTAAGACTCGGTATTCACAGGAGGCATTTAGGAGTCCTAAAGTTAGGACTCCTAACTTCTGTGAATACCGAAATGAGTAAGTGCCTTCTGTGAATAGCAAAATGAGTAAGTGCCTTCTGTGAATACCAAAATGGTAGTGAGTTTAGGATTTTGTCTTAAGTTAGTTCTGTGAATCGGGCCCGACAGCACTGCATACAAAGACAATTCAAAGGCATAAAAGTTCCCATAAGTATAATTCACAATGTACCATACAGATAATGTCAATTGATAAATTACATAATTACCACTATGCAGTTTGAGAAAAAGAGGTAGGGTATAAGTGGCACTGCAATAAAGTATAGAGCATTTAGAAGAGGAAGAAGTGTGTGATGGAGAATCCACTGGAGCTCTCCAGAGTGAAGACAAGAAAATACAGTAATCTGTAGAAGATAAGGACATAATTAAAACAAGGCCAAAGCACATCATAAAAGGAGAAAAAGCAGTAGAATGCTAATTACTAGTGTCATAGTGCAGTCACAAGATTACGAACTGAAAAGGCTCCAGAGCAATAAACCCAGCATGAAAATACAGTTACTCCGTACCCAGATGGATAGTCAGTACCTCATCCTGATTAAGACTTTGAGGTGCCTTGTTCTCCAAATTAATGATATACTTTGATTCAGGACTTCTCAGTTCTTGTATTCTGTCACCACCACTCATCCAAGGTTACAGCTTCAATTTAAACAACGAAACATCGGTAACGAGACCTGGACGTTACAGGACATATAGAAGCTCTCTGCATGTTTCTACACATTGCGAGCTTCAGAATTCTTTTCAAAACTCACATGCATTAAAGTTCTGTTTTTTAAAAATTACTAACTTATTTTTGATGTGTTTAATTTCACATTACAGATTTTATTATTTGTGTCTTAAATCTTACTATCTCTTTCTTATGAAGGAGCAAACCAACATGGGTTTAAGGTTTTTGTGAGAAGAGGGAAGGTATGACAATTGTTGGACTTGACCCTCTCTGCAGAGGCATTCCCAAAATGGTTGCCTTCACCCTCCTGTTTTCTGAACCTGTTTTTGTTGGCCTTTAGGGCTCTGCACATTTTACCAATGTAATCAGTGTTACAGTACTCGTGCTCTCTCCTCTAAACATGGTAGAATTGGCTTATTTGTGATTAAGGCTCCCTGTTTTCCGTTTTTACGGATTTATACAGATAAATACAGACAGAAAACAATGTGTTTCCTGTCTGCATTTATTTGTAAAAGTGGATAAATACAGAAAATTGTGCTTCTTTTAAGTGGCTCTCCGTGCTGCAATTTCTTTAAATAATGGCATATGTCAACATACATTTATGGTATAATGCTAGTATTTACCAGTGGATGTATTGTTGTGTAATATTTGTCAGCTTAAATAGCTAAAACACGACAGACATCAAAGTATGAGTGCGCGTCTATCAGGAAAAAAGATATGGAAATGTACAGTTTTGCAACTTCATTTGTACCCAAAACAAGAAATAAATATGGATAAATACAGATCAAATGGCCCAAAAATAAATATGGATAAATACAGACGGAAATGGACAAAAAATAAATACCATAAAACCGGGAGCCCTATTTGTGATTTACTTGTAAATCCCTAATAAAGTGGTACTACATGAGCCCAGGGCCTGTAAATTAATGCTACAGTGGACCTGCAGTACTGACTGCACCACTCATTTATGTATCCCTTTAAAGATGTCTAGGGCCTGCCATTGCAGCCTGTGCATGCAGTTTTTAAACTGTCATGTTGACCTGTCAAACTAAACCTTTTTGCTTGGCCCAAACCTTCCTTTATTATACATATAAGTCAGCCCTAAGGTAGGCTTGTCACAGTCCGCAGAGAAGGGTGCAGTGTATTTAAAAAGTAGGACATTTACTTTTAAGTTTTTTATTTCCTGGCAGTCAAAAACTCTTACATTTGTTTTCCACTAGTGCAATGCCTTCCTGTCCCATAGGATAACATTAGGGTTACCTCCTTTCATTCGATAAACTGTAACTTTTAATTGGGAGCAGGTAGACAGATCCTGTTTGGTATCTTTGCAATTGTAATGAAAACCTTATTTAATGGTAAAGTCGCATTTCAAATTACAATTTTGAAAATCCAATTTTGGAAAGATTAAAAGACAAATGCATATAAAGAGAAACAAATCAATATGAGAGCGACGGTAAAGAAAGGGAGACCACAAAGGAAATGTAAAGGAGAAGTAATTCTTGTTTCGGGATGCAAGTAGTTATAGCAGCACTACATTACAGTATATTCATTGGTAACCCAATAGCAGGTGTGCACATTTGTGCTCGTGAAGGTGGACGGCGCAGTGACACAAAGCAAGGTGAGAAAGCAGCGTAAATGTCACAAAAAATAAAATGTAATTGAAGGTCACGAAAAAAGTTTAGCAGTTAGTTTTACAGAGTGGAATTAAACTATTTAAGGAGACCACAGTAACACCCACAATTGTGCTGAAGGGTCAACAGCGTTTCGACCTGTACAATTTCAGGGCATCGTCAGGACCGGGTTACGTAAATAAGGTGAGTGCTGTATAAGGGCAAAAAGGGGGGGGGCATAAGGGCCAAGAATTGCCAGTAAGGTAAATGTTGAAGGACACTAAAGGTAAGAGGAGGAGCTACCTCGGGCACTAGTGAAGAGTCCAACGGAGAGGAATGAATCAAGTCCGGAAGATACAGGTTCACTCTGTGGGGGAGGAGTAAGAGAAAGGAGGGTGCATGAGGAAGGGCACAGGTGACAGTTGAGGTGTAGTGTAGGTACCTGGGAAGGATGCAATAAGCCTGGGGAGTAGAACTGGATCAAAACAGGGTACACTGCAATGAGAGACCAAGGCGCGTATGTTCCAAGGTATACGCAATATTGCGTGAGGAGGAGAATTCGCCCGGTGTTGATGGGCTGTGCCGGAATTTGAAGGACTGAGAATGTAGATCAACCGTAAAGGGAAGGGGAGGCATGTGGGTAAGTAGAGGGAATGAGGGAAAAGTGCACACGGTAAACACGGGTTGTATGGGCACAATTATCTGTAGGACAACTAATACATAAGATGGTTGAAGACTGCTCGGCTGTATACAGTCATCCAGAGTCTAGTGGGGAAGCAAGCCCAACGTAAGTCTGAGTAGTGAAGGTGAGTGAAGCATGCCAGGATCTGTGCAACCGGTCACGGAACGTCTTGAGAAGCCAACGTCCGAGTTCTCCTTAAACAGTTCTACTCTGTAAAACTAACCGCTCTGTAAAACTAACCACTAAACTGTTTTTCGTGACCTCCAATTAAATTTTATTTTTTGCACTGTTTACGCTATTTTCTCACCTTGCTTTGTGTCACTGCACCACCCACCTTCACAAGCACGAATGTGCACACCAACTATCATGTTACCTATGCATATAATTTAATGTAGTGCTGATATAACCACTTGCATCCCGAAACAAGAATTACCTCTCCTTTACATTTCCTCTGTGGACTCCCTTTTTTTACCGGTGCTCTCATATTGATTTGTTTCTCTTTATATGCATTTGTCTTTTAAATGATTACCGGTTGAGACATTGTTTATTGTTTACACACTATAACCCGGGTCTCGACTGGGTTAACGGGCTTTCTCCTGGTCTTGCTTCCACTTTTAAAAAGTTGGCATTTTCCTGCCTTCGCCATTTAGTGCCTGCAACCTGTCTCTGGGTCACATGACTAGGTGTGGTTGGTCTTTTTGTACTCCTCCCAGACAGGCCCCCACAAATAAGAGCTTAAAGGTGCCTGGATGGCCCCTTACAGGCAGTACTGGGTGTCCTACCTCATGCAATGGGTTGAATACCTCCCGTAGTCAGTCTAGAACCAAGGCAGGGGAAGTAGGACACCTGAACTCTTCAAAGGGAATTCTGTAGAAGCTTCTGCCACTTTAAATAAAGCACCAGGTATAAATATTGAACCTCAGACACCGACTCTTCAGATCACTTCTGGACCTGTAGACCCTGCCAGGAAGAAGGACTGCACAATTGTGAAGTCTTTCCTTTCAACCTGCTTTGCTGCCCTAGGACTGCTCTGCTGGCCAAGAACTGCTGTTTCTGCACCAGAATACTTTTGCTGTGAGCCGCCCTGCTGAAACCAGTCTGCCTGTGTGTCCCAGACTCAAAGATCTCCAAGGGTCTGCCGGCTGACCTCCTGTTCTCAAGCCACAGGAACACAACAGGCTTCTCTGTGCCATGCATCTTCAGCGTAGTACCATGCATTGCCTTGACATGTAGCACAAAGGATCTTGATGTCATAAACAGGCCCAGTACCCCGCAGCTCCTCGCAGCTCCAACGTAAGACCACAAATCACCTCGACAGCTTCACCAGCCTGAACCACCACAAGGCATCTCGATGCGACCACCGGGCCAGCCTGACTCAATGCGGGTCAACTTGATGCAAATCTTCGCAAACCCCAGCGGCTTCACCAACACCGATCCAGCTCAAGGTACCTCGACCTCAGCACTGATGCATCCTTAAGCAAGTCTTCGCGAGCCCTTACAACTTCCTCGACAATGGCGCAGGACCTCGCATCACAAGCCCCTGTCAACAGTCACTGACTATGCTGCATTACATAGCTTGGCACAGGACCTTGCATCTTAAGCTCCACGTCAACGGTTTCTCGATGCTGGCCAGCGCAACTCAACAGAAGGACTTCACATCTCTCCACAACCAGGATTTAAGGTATTCTAGTTCACCGGGCTTAAGTGGCTCAGTGTAGCCAGCCTACACTCCATCCCGGTTGACCTGAACTTGTGACTTTGTCCCGGTCTAGTGTGATCAAATAGGCACAGTTGGCGCTTTGTACTGTTCAGCGCTATTATCACATAAATCGTTAAACTAATTGAATTTTTGCTGCTTTGGTCTTCTTTCTTTTAATTAAAACATCCTCTATTTTTCTAATTTGGTGTGGAATTACTCTTGTGTTGTGTGTTCACTTTCTTACTGTTTGAAGTTCTGCATAAATAGTGTAAACATTGCCTCTAAATTAAGCCTGACTACTCTTTGACATGCTACCAGAGGGTTGAGCACAGGTTAATTTGGGATTCACTTGTGATTTCACCATGGCAAGGATTGTGGTGACTGCTTGAGTAGGGTTTCACCCCCTCAACCAGTAACCCGATTTCTTACAACATTGTATTAGAAGAAATAACATATCTTCTACAGTACATTACAAATATATTGTAAGTCACCTCAGAGTTCAAAAACCTTATGAAGGAGCACAGCCTTCAGCTTTGTTTCTCTGTGTGGTCATGGAACATTTCAGTGACTTGCAATATCCTTATGATATATCGCAGGTGATATTTTATTCCATATCACTAAGAGGACTAAGATCTGCTATGGGGACTGCCCTCCAGGTTAAACTAATTATTACACTTGAGGCACCAGATGACCAGATTCTGAATCTGTTCGGAATTATGAAAGATTCTCTGCTCTTCAAACATCCTATGATTCTCAAGTAGGTAAAGTTTGAAATACATTAGTAAATTGTTCCCTCAAGATCAGTTTGCATTCATCATTTGTGGAGTGCATGTTCCCCCCTAAAGGGGGTCTCTTGGTGCTGTTGACAGATAACAGATGTTTTTGTAACCCAACTCAGTGGTACTCATTTTACTGACCTCAGAGTTATGAAAGGATGAGTGACACCATTGGATTTAAAACAGTGACCATGGAGTTATAAACAGATCCTTGCCGTGGATGCATTGGTCTCCCGAGCCTCCAGTTTGACTATATTCAGCGTTTGGCACGCAACCTAATATTAGGGCATGTGTGAAATTTACCTATTTTACTTTTTAGTAATTATGCCAATTTGTAGCAAAATATAGCAAAATTACATGAAATGGAAATCCCTAATTCTGAGTATATTTTATTTTTACCTAACGTATGTCCTTGCGTCAATTTTTGGCACGGGTTGCGTTTAAACAAAAGCACAGCAAACAACAGCCGCTCTGATTCCGTTGTTCCAGCGCGTTTGCAGTATATTTTTACTGCAAATTGCACATTCACAGTAAGTTTTTACTGTGAATGGTGCATATTTATGTAATGGTATGATTCTAGAATTTTGCATACCAAACGTAATGTGAAATTCCCAAAATTCACATGAATGACGCCGGCGTAAATTTAATTTTGCCCAGGCCTACTGAAAATACAATTACTATAGAGTGGCAGCTTCTGTAAAAAACAATGACTCAAGTATGTTTTGATTTGCAACTGATCCTGTGTTTAGACGCCTTCGAAACAGCTTAACTGTTTCACCAGACAATTGTCTTTCCAAAAAAACATACATAATATACTTACATGGAGGGACTTTTGGCTACCGAGTTGCATCCATTGGCCTTTTAAACTGTCATTCACATTTTGCTTCCTAAAAGTAAAGAGGTTTGAAAGTGTGCGTTTCTATTTTTATTTTATTTTGGCTGAAAACACCAGCTATTTATTGTGTCTGCACTCCTTTTTCAAGTTCATGTTACAGTGTTTCAATGAAATTGTTATGTTGTATCTGGCAGTGATTTCACTGTTTGGTTAGGTGGTGATTTATTCCTGACACCTTCAAAAATAATATTAATAATAAAATTAATGGCCCAAGACTTGTTCTTTAAGAAACACCACTAGCAAAACAGCTGCATTGGTGAATGTTTTTTTTAAATATCATTTTTTATTGCAAACTGACCGGGGCCAAGTTTAAGCAGTCCATTGTTTTCTCTTTCTCTTTTTGTTGCATTTGCTGAATGATAAAGAAACAAAATTAATAACCATGGCACCAGCCGGCCAAGTCCTGGCCCTCTGGCTTTTCCAATAATTATTTGCAATATATTGTCCATGAAAAATAACATTTTCTTGTCTATTTCTCAATGATGTGTATATTGTGGAAATGGTCTCCTATATGACATTGGGTATACAATCAATTTGATCGCACTACAATGACGGTTTTATTCCTTTTTAGGCTGACATTCATGCTTGAAACAACAAAACGACAGTGAGACTTATTTCTCACCTCCCACTTTTTCATCATTGTAACAAACAATATGTTGGAATGTGTCTACTCGAGCACTTTATTTACATCGGTATTAAAACAAACTAATTGAAACGCTTTGAGAATGATGCTTTATTTACACCAGAATTCATATACAAGGCATTCTTTTTATTTACTCCATTCTTGATATATATGATTGGCGCTATTATTTTTTGCATAAATGTTCAAACATTACAATTTGCCAAGTAGATTTTACGTGTTTATAACTAGAATGGGAAACACTGAAATAGCTTAAATTAAGTTATGATTTCAGTTACTGTCAAAAGCACGCACTTCATGATGCAAACAAACAGACTGAAACAAGCAGCAATGTCCTTTTCTGCACACACACATCAGTGCACAGAATGCCTCACACATCTATAACACGTCTAAAAAAAAAGTCATTGATGAAACTTTTTTTCGGTGTTTACACAAAATATCAGAACCAAAACTATCATTGGACAAAATATTGTGTCAAGAATATTGAAAACAAAAGCATTGTGAAGCAGTGGCGGGGTGGCAGCCAGGGCCGGACTGGCCGTAGCGGGCACTGGGCGTTTCCCAGGTGGGCCGCTAGGGTGAGCACCAATTTTGGGCCCCTGGGGGCCATTTTTGTTACAGGGCCGTTTTTGCAGCATAGCTGCAATATTGTCCCCTGTAACAGAATCGGCCGAAACTGGCCCTGGCAAACAGCTCGGGGTGGGGGGGGGGGGGGGGGGGGGCGGCCGAGCACTTTGCCAGAGCTGGTTTTGGTTCCCAGTGTGGCTCTGGGGGCACATTGGGAGGGGCAGTGCGGGAGAGGGCAGTGAGTGAGAGCATGCGTAGGGGGAAAATAATTAAAAAGAATAAAGCCTTACCTGCATTCTGCGGTGTCGGTGCTCTTCTGGGCTCTGCTCCTCCCGGCATGCCACAGGGTCCCCTACCCCAATCTGACACTGCTTTCATGCTGGTATTACTCAGCATGAGAGTAGAGCTGTGTTTAGCGTGAGTGCCATAGATAGGAGCTCACTAAGGCCCTACGACCCTCTGCTTGTTCTCCACAGCTCGGGTGGAGAGCTCGATACGCACATGACAGTTTTGCTGGCCTTTGATGGCCAGCCAAACTGTCAGGTGTATGTGAAGCAGTGCCACCACTCCTCCTCCTAACTGCGGCTGTGTCGACATGTGTGAGTGGACTGCCTCTCCCTCGGCTTAGCTGTAGGAAGTAAGCAAGGAAAAATAAAATGATAATAATCTTTGTTATTATCAATTTATTTTTCATGTTTCCCTGCTCAAAATCAGTGGGGCAATGCCCCTCCGACTTAGCAGAGGAGCTGCAGCTGTTGTGAAGACAAGTTTCTATAGGTAAGTAAAGTTTTACTATATATAACTCGACTTATACGGACTTATACAGACCTTGATAATATGCATTTATCTTCAAGCTACGTAGATGTGGAGTTGAGAATAGTAAATCTGTACTTACCTCTTTGCACTTACGTTCTCGATATTTTTGTCCTCGATCTCTTTGACACAATATTCTGTCCACACAATATTTTTGGTTCCGATATTGTCAGTGATTCCTTTTTTACCCTCCCCTCTCTGCCGGATTTGATTGTCGAGATATCGCGTTATGTACAACGCATATCTCCACGGCAATATTAAATACGGCGATAGCGGCGAAATCCACAAACATCGCTGGAAATCTAGCGCAACAACGGAAGCGATGAGGTATTCCTTGCAAATAGGGAGATGTGGATTCAGCCAAAGAATCCATCTCCCATCATATGTATAGCTAAGACTGCTTTTTTGCAGACGTTAGCTTTCGGCGATATTCACGGTTAGCGCGGATTTTAATGTCGGTATTGGTGTCCTGGGCCAGCTTGGGAGAAGTGCTGTAAGGCATGATTTCCGTGTTGTGTTTGAAGGAAATGCCCACTTTGCATCTCATTAGAGATGCAAAGTGAGGCGTCTGTAAAAAGGCTGCTAACATGCGCTAATGCATGTTAGCACTGCCTTGTAAATAGGGCGAAAACATTATCTCTGCTTTTTTGGCTTTTAAAGCCAAAAAAGCGGAGATAAGGCCCTTGATAATATGCCCCTAAGTACTTGAATTTCACAGCAAAACAAAATAATACACAGCTCAATTGGGATACAGATGCAGAGTCCTCAATGACTCTCGGTGAAGTGCCTAATCCTGGAGCAATTGTTATGTTATGTTATGTTAACTAAGTTTATAAAGCGCGCAGCTGCCTCAGCAAAGAGGCTTCCCGGCGCTAGCAGTAGAGGGACAGAAACTAAAAAACTGGATGGAAAGGCAAAGGAAAGAGTGGGCAAAAAGAAGCAAGATTAGATCGCAGGAAAAAGAAAGGTCTTGATTGCTTTACGGAAGGTCAGCTGGCTATCCATGCTGCGAATATGAAGAGGCAGTGAGTCCCATAGCTTAGCTGCCAAACAACGAAAGGACTTCCCCCCAATACGGAGACGCTTCACGCGGGGAATCACGACCAAGTGTTGCCCCAGGGAGCGCAGCTGGCGTCCAGGAACATAAGGTGTCAGCAAATTGGCCAAAAGCCCAGGGAGACGCGAATTTAAGAATTTTAAAAGATAGACAAAGAACCTTAAATTCAAGTCGCTTAGCTATGGGCAACCAGTGTAGTTGTCGAATAGCACCAGCTGTAGCACTGCCATTACGAGAATGTGGAACTAACGGTGTATCCAGACTTCACCGCCTAGGTGCAATGACTCAGAGGCTCCTACGCGAAAGTGAAGTATTGACTCCAATAGCTGCATCTCCGCTACGCGCCTTCTTACCCTGCGAAGCTCAGGGCAGCAAAGAGTGTAACCACCCATATCTTCGCAACACCTGAAGATGTATGGACCTGGCTCCATGCAAAAGGATTGGCCCATACCAACAAGGACGACTAAACAGATGGTGACTGGAATGTCCAGTGCCCTAAATTTAAAAAAAAGCAGGCGCACTCGAGCTCAGCCCACAGGCAGGCTGCGGAACAGGCACGAGCATTGGAGAGAGCCTGCCAGCACAACAGAAATCCCCCTCAGTCTACTGTGCCCCGAAAAGGGTTTCGGACCCTGGCTCGGACTCCACAGACTCTGGCTCGCCGACCATGAAGGGCAATCAAGGCCTGAAAATTACACCAAGATCTGCCAACGTCGGATGTGACTGTTTCACTGCTATCCTAACGCTTTCACTGACCTAAGGGAGGGAGTTCTGTTTTCCCACCGCAATGCAAGGTCTTGGGCCTGAGGCGTCAGTTCTGAGGCTCAGGTCTCTCCGACGTGAATCGTAAAATTAAACCAATAGCAACTACGCTTCAAAACGTTTCTCTTGTGTGTACTCCCAAGATGGCGTACGACGCGTGAAGACTGCTGGAATGCCAACCCTCACCAACGTTGTGACGGGACAGCTTCCGTGAAATGTCGTCTTTATTCGCTGCTTCAATTTTCATTAAGACAATATACAGTACCTTGTGGGATGATAGGAAGCCTATCCTGCTACTATCGGTGAGCACTTTCTCTTCTCTTTGAAGATGCTCCGATAACATTAACGTGTGTCACCGAGCATAATCAATTGTGCCTTCATCCGCATGGGTTCTGCAGCACTTGAGCTTTCAGATCGTCGCCAAATATTTCTGTAGTAATTACTGTTGCTCATAGGAAACAAAGTGGTTAAAGTTGATTTATTGATTCACAGGTGCTGCGTAGCAGTCAGCTCCCTCGACCCTCAAATCCAGTTCCAGTACACTTTTGAATATCAACATTCTACGTAGAATCTTGAGGCCAGAACATCATGGCTCAACAATTCCAAAGCAAAGTAAAAGACTACAGAGGGAGTTCTGTTTCCCCACCGCAATGCAAGGTCTTGGGCCTGAGGCATCAGGTCTGAGGCTCAGGTCTCTGAGATGGGCCCAGCCTGAGGAGATCATGCCCAGCAGCAACACCACGTCCCACATGACCTCCCATGTGGACTTGCTTGTTTCCTACGTTTAATTTGTTGTTGTTTACGTGCTGGGGAATTTTGGACAGGGAGGTATGAGTTCTCTGACCTGGGGGATACAGCCACTTAGGATAACTGTTATCACTGTTTTACTGGTACATGGGAGTCCACTGGTGCATCAGTGGTACACACAGGCACATTCGCAGGGCATCAGTCACAGCTTAGGATGGCTCCACATAGCCTGTTGCATGCACAGGGCATGACGGTGCACCACCCACACAGCTGTGATGCCCACTACTCACCCGCATAATGGCATTGACCAATGGTAGTCACACCCTGCAATACAACATCCTAACATGGAACACGTGAAGCTTGGTGACCCTCACCAAGTGCTATCACTTTTAGGTGTATCTCAAACGTCGCCATGCTGAAGGACACACCTTTTACCAGATGCATTGCATAAAGTCTGTGCAAAATGGAGGGGACAGCTATATGGCACATCAACATACGCCCGGGAAGTGCTCATTTGGATCGCACCAGGGGTCCCATACATAATTGATAATCACAGGGAGGACACAGGAGGGAGATACATGACATTGGAAGTTCACCTGGACAAGCCCCCTTACACTAATGCCTAATTTATGCACCCAATTCTGACCAGTCGTTTTTTTTAGACTCACTCAATCTCACACTCTTTCGTGATCTACACCATCCGAAGCTGTGAGGTAGGGACTTCAATTGTGTGCTGGATATGGACATTGACCAGTCTGCCCCCCCACCGAGTAGTGCCATCAGCATCCGCACAACACAACACTTCCATAATTGGCTCACCTCTGCCTACTACACAACATATGGCAGCTTGTGCACCCGTTGGAACATGAATACTCTACTACTCTAAGGTCCATCACAAACACACTAGAATAAATCACGTTTTTAAACATCCAGTTGAGAACGCGAATATCCCAGGCAGGATAACTAGCATGCACCCTATGAGATCACAACACCCTTCAGCTCACACTGAGATGAGACAGTCAACGTCCCACGATCCCTACGTGGAGTTTGCAGATGGAGGTGCTTCTCAATCCTCCATTTCACGGGGACCTGATGCGTTGTATTTAAGACAACCTTGAGCATAATAAAGGCTCCATTCCATACTGAGCATTAGAATGCGATGCACACAAGGTTGTGATGCGCGGTGACTGTTTGACAGCCTCCTCGGGAGTATGCGGTCTTCTAGTAAGTAAGTAAGCAACAGTTTTCTAAAGCACGTGAATATCAAAGTGTCTTGGCGCTAGCGACCTCCAGATTAACTGAGGAAACAAAAGCCTACTTTAGAGAGGAGACAAAGAGCCACATCTTTAACAATTTCCTGAAAGGGACGGGATTTGTTTGAGGTCTCATAGACCGGGTCAAAGAGTTCCAGAGTTTACAAGCTAAAAATGAGAAGCTTCTGCCTCCCTATCTGGTCTTTATTTTGGGACTGGCCACCCATTTTGTCGAGAAGAAGACGATATGGGACATACCACTTAAAGGTCTTTTGAAAATAAAGAGGGCCAGTGCCATGCAAGGCCTTATGCACTGTGTAGAGAGCCTTCAATTTGATCCTTTCAGACACGGAAAGCCAATGAAGGTCCCAGATCTTCTTAGAGATGGAAGTAAACTTGGAGACTTTCAACAGCAAACAGGCAGCCACATTTGGTAATGATTGAAGCTTAGGTTGAAGACGTTTGTTAATACCCAGGTAGAGTGCATTACAATAACCTATTTTAGACAAGTGCCACTACCACCATTTTTTGCATGTCAAGGGAAAGGAAATACCTTTTTTAACATCTCAATTAAGTAGAAACAGGAAGACGATTTGTGGTGAATCTGTTCGGAAAAACTGTAGTATCCTCAGGTCATGTTAATATGTTCCCTTTCATTCTGTACCTAGCTGCTCAGCCAGTGTGAGTGTTCCGCGTAGAATGTTAGTGTGAGTGGAATGCTTGGGTGCCTGTGTGTGTGAGAGTCAGTTCGGAAGATGGGCTGAGCAGCTAGAAGGCTGCTCCTGGTGGGGCCTGTTCTGGGCTTGTTCTATCTTGCTGTAACCTCTACCTATGGACTTAATAAACTACATAAAATCATCTCGGTTACGTCTACTTCATCACCTGAACATGTGGGCCCAGCCCACTACATTTATGGCGACGAGGATGGGATGCGAACCCAGCTGCTCATCAATTAAAACCCCCAAATCTTTCAGCTTCCGGTCCGGCGATGGAAGTGGGCCAAGATTAACAGGCCACCATGAATCATTACAGAACGATGTAACGTTTCGGAAAAGGCTCGCCTCCGTTTTCTCTGTATTTACCTTTAGACAGTTTTCCTGCATCCAAATTGTAATATGGTCTAAACGGTTATTTAACATTTTTGGCCACAGCGCTGACATCAGAGGGAATGGATACGACTATGTGCATATTGTCTGCGTAGGATAGAGCAGAAAAAAACGCACGATTGAATAAGTTTCAGCAGGGTGTAACATGGATATTAAAAAGCATAGGGGAGAACGAAGATCCCTGGATTAAAGTTATAACCTAAAATACAGTGTGTTCCCTGTTGGATAAGAAGGAACTGAGGACAGCAAGAGCTGCACCTCCAATCCCCGCCCTCTCAAGCTGGTTGATAAGCATAGAATGGCTTACCGTATCAAACGCGGCTGAGAGGTCCAATAGGATCGGCGCAGCCCTTCCTTCCTCATCAGCCAACAGTCGGATCTCCTCAGTTGCAACAACTAAGACTGATTCAGTGCAATGTTTCAGCCTGAAACCATGTAGGGAAGGATCCAAACTATTGTTGGTGTCCAAATAAGTCATTATATCATCATTTAAGGACTTTTCGAATATTTTAGTTGGAAGCGGCAAACGCATAAAGGTCAATAATTCTTGATGACAGCATGGTCCTGAGAAGGTTTTTTTAAGACAGGAAGGACCTATGCCTTTTTCCAGGCTGTTGGAAATTGACATGAAGTCAATATATTGTTCTGAGGTTTCACCAGATGAACTGCAATACTACCAGAGACCATGTGCAGAACATATGGTAGACAGGGGTCAAAAGGGGAACCGGCTTTGGTGGTTTCTAACAGTCTTATTACTTTATCCACTGTTAGAGCGAACAAAATTAAGCAGACCATTCGGGACATCGGTTCCACCAAGATTTTCATAAGGTTCCACAAGCGATGACCTAGAAGAATCCTGGAGACAAGAGTGGCCGAGTGCACAGCGATGGCCAAGCAGCTACAACAGATGCGCCAGTGATGCAATTAAGATGAAGCGCATCTAGGGAAACCTGACTATAAGCACCGTATGGCCCTACTACATGTGGAGGGGGGTCGCTCAGGGAGGCTTATGGCATGGATCCTAAAGGAGGACCAGAGGTGGACCCAAATTGAAAACATTAAGTTGGATGACGGCACAATAGTCACATCTCCGTTGGCTATTAATAGCGCATTCTGAGAGTACTACCTGGGACTTTTCAAAGCAACAGCCTCTCCATCTCTGGGGCACATTCTGAGGTTCCTACGCCACCTGCCACCGACCAAGCTTGACTCGCTGCAGCAGGCTGATCTAGGTGAATCTCTACAGCTAGAAGAAGATAAAGGCAGCCATCTCCCAAATAGCTAGAAGCAAAACACTGGGCACAGACGGGCTGCTGGTCAAGTACTAAGCCCTTTTCTCTGTCCACACTGCTTAACATCTGCTGGAGATGCTTGTGGAGGCCAGAGAGCTAAAACAGCTTCTGGCCTCACTATGGGAGGCCTTGTTGTTAGTCCTACCCAAACCTGGCAGGGACATGATGGACATCCACTCCTATCACCCCCTATCTCTTCTGAACATCAGCTATAAATTCCTAGTGTGGGTACTAGCGATCTGCTTGCTCCTCATAATCACCACACTTGTGCACATGGACTAGTTGGGGTTCATTCCTGGGTGCAGTACTTTTAACAAGATTCACAGCTTATTTCGCCTCAAAGTCTGCAACACCCCACAGACTGCGATTGTGTAGCAGTGTCATCAGTAATTACTGACCCTTTAACATATGGAGTAACCCAGGGCAATGAACTCTGCTCCGCTGCCGGAGTTTGCGGATCAGTGGAGATTTGATAACTACGCATTCCATGAAAAATAGGGAATGCAGACAAAAACTCAGTTCCGGAGTCAGCTACTAAACTGCACCCACAAAGGCGTTGATAAAGCAACTTCACATGCTAAAAAACATATAACCAATTCACAAAAGTGAACTTTGAAAATGAGAAATATCAGGCAATGAGAGAAGTGATGATTTTGGGGTCCCCCCCAACCTGGATTCTTTCGGGAACTACATGGCCCCCTACTCAAATTAATATGGAGTGATGGTCGTCAATGAGTGGCTCTCATGACCCTCCATTGCCCGTTTAACAGAAGGGGTCTCAGCACACTCAACTTTGAGTTAACAGCTGCGCACCTACAATGGCCAATGTCCTGGCTACATATGCCTGTAAGCCCCAAATATGCAATTGTTCACGGGATCCTGGAGACACAAATATCTGCATGTTGCTGACGGTGCCAGACGCCAGCCTCTGCACAGCGACATGACAGATGACTGTGGCCCGCACATGCTGGCATAGATTTGTACACAGTAATGGTCCCCATATCTCATACTCCCCGTCCATCATGATTTGGAGCCTGCTGCGCCTCAGCACATCGATGCATCACTGCAACTGGGGCCCTTAAAGGGAGGTGGGAGTTGAACAATTGAGTAGGCTATAACATGAGGGCACCCTCCTGTCCTCTCAAGATTTCATGAACACCTACGGAACAGGTACTGGTCATTACCTGGCATTCCACACCATAAGTCATGCACTGTGTGCCACATGGAACACGGGAATAAGGAGCCACCCCTTTCCCCACACTGCATGTACTCTTGTCCCAAGATAGCACATTGCATGCGATCACCAAGCTCTACACATCTCCTAATTGCCATAGACAATAATATTCATGATATGACCACCGAAGGCCCTGATTTATATTAAAAACAGAGCTTTGGACTATACCATTTCCTTCTGAAAGGCAATATTTCCCTCCATGTGTTCTCATACCTGGCCTGTCACGCACTTTGGTGCTTACTTTCCATCCATGTTAAAGAACAGTAAATGTTTAGGCACCGGGGCTAATGTGCTACATAGCTAAATACATATAAGGTCCCAAAGGCGAGACTAATTGCATTGCAAATGCTTGTTCTACTCTGCGGCTCAGCTTTTTCCAGGAAAGTCTAATAGCACTTGTTGGAAGGCGGACCCCGAGGAGTCGGTGCGACCACCAAGGGGGGGGCCCTCACACTGCACGAAGTAGCCGAGCGCTGCCGAGAAGTCTCCTGAGAGATCCTTCTCCTATCACGTACTAGCACAGTAACACCACCACACAGGACTCAAGGAGGTTGTCTTGTGACAAGCAATTCTTTATCAGCAATAAAAAGGTTACGAGGTCAATATTTACACGAAGGGATCGAGGGATCCACCAAAAGTCTCAGTGTCTCTTTGGAAGGGTCGGGGTAGCGGGACAGTCTTTGGCAGGAATGCGGTACGAGGGTACCTGGGGCCCAGTTCTTATCCTCAAGCTGGAGGACCTCCGGATCTCGGAGGGGTCGAGCCGCGACGGCGTCAGCAGGGCTCCGGCGTACAGTTCGTGGAGAGCCGCGATCCAATCAGCAGGGCTCTCAAGATGGTTTCTGCTCAGCTCGAGCCGCGACGTCGTCAGCAGGGCTCCGAGGAAGGTCTCAGCGAGGTTGGGCCGCGACGGCGTCAGCAGGGCTCCGATGTTCCAGGTGGTTCAGAAAGGGTTCACAAGAAGGAGCCGCGACGCAGTCAGCAGGGCTCGTGATGGTTCCGACAAGAGTTCTTCTCCGTAGGGTCAGCCGCGATTCAATCAGCAGGGCTCTCGACTCCGGGATACAACTGCCGAGCTGTGGTGGGGTCGCCCCAGATATAGGTCTGGAGCCCTTTGATGTCCGGACCTATGCGCCCGAGGGGGCGGAGTGGCCGGGTGGAGGTGGCCAGACGCCCAGCAGGAGAGGCGCCAGGCCCATGGGAGTTGCCGGGCGATCACACCTCGAGGGGGGAGGACAGTTGGGGGTCCCATCGATACTGTCCTCCGCCGGGGGCGATGAATGGTTCCTGCGGCACCCCCTGGCTAGTTCGTGGTGCCTCGATGTCGGGGCTTCACTGGGGTCGAGGCCGGGTTGAGCGGGGTCGCGCCGGCTGGTGCACGGTGTGACGTGGATGCCAACAAGATGGCGGAGCCACGAGGAGTATGCGACCACGTGCAGCTCCGGGTGAAGGGCCTTGGTGCAGTTCAGACGGGTGGCCCGTGACGGCCGGGGCGGGGAACGGGCACAATCCAGGGGGTTAAGGACCACGCCACGAGGCCGGGTCCAACAGGCGTCCCCCCCCGCCGAAGGCATGGAGAGTCACCCATCTCCTTGGGGATTCTCCTCGTCAAGGCGGAAGAAGCGGGACAGGCCGTCGGCGTTGGCGTGGTCATTGCCGGGCCGGTGTTCGACGTCAAAGTCCATCCCTTGTAGCGAGATGGACCACCGCAGCAGCTTGGGGTTCTCGCCCCGCATTTGCATTAACCATTGCAAGGGCCGGTGGTCGGTCTGGACCCGGAAGTGGGTGCCAAAGAGGTAGGGCCGGAGCTTCTTGAGGGCCCACACCACAGCGAAGGCCTCACGCTCAATAGTGCTCCAGCGTTGCTCTCGGGGCAGTAGTCGTCGGCTGATGAAGGCCACTGGTCGGTCGAGCCCCTTTTCGTCGGCTTGGGATAGGACGGCCCCGATCCCATACTCGGAGGCGTCCGTCTGTACCACGAACTCCTTCTGGTAGTCCGGGGCCTGCAGCACCGGAGCAGTACACATGGCTGTCTTTAGGGTGTCGAAGGCTGTTTGGCAGCGGGGTGTCCAGTGTACCTTCTTGGGCTGCTTTTTGGACGTTAACTCTGTGAGGGGGCCAACAATGCTCCTATAGTCCCGGATAAACCGCCGGTAGTATCCGGTGAGGCCCAGGAAGGCCCGGACAGCGGTCTGGGTAGTGGGGGGTTCCCAGGTCTGGATGGCATCTATCTTCGCTTGGAGGGGGGCCACCTGCCCGCTCCCCACTTGATGGCCCAGGTAGGTCACGGATCCGTGGCCGATTTGACATTTGCTGGCCTTGATCGTGAGCCCGGCCCGCTGGAGGGCGGCCAGGACGGCCTTCAGGTGGAGGAGGTGCTCGGCCCAGTGGTTGCTGTACACAGCAATGTCATCTAAGTAGGCCGCGCTGAAGGCCTCAAGCCCGGCCAAAACCTTGTTCACCAGTCTTTGGAAGGTGGCCGGGGCGTTCTTCATTCCGAAGGGCATCACCCGAAAGTGGTAATGCCCATCCGGGGTCGAAAAGGCGGATCTTTCTTGGGCACCGGGGGTGAGCTGGATTTGCCAGTACCCGGCGGTGAGGTCCAGCGTGCTCAAGTAGCGAGCGGCCCCTAGGCGGTCGATGAGTTCGTCGGCCCGGGGTATCGGGTGTGCGTCTGTCTTGGTTACTGCATTCAGGGCTCGGTAGTCCACGCAGAATCGCAACCCCGGGGGGTGACCGGGAGCTGCGGCCTTGGGCACCAGGACGACAGGGCTGGCCCACGGGCTGTCGGAAGGCTCGATGACCCCCAGGGCCAGCATCTTCGCTACTTCGGCCTGGATGCAGGCCCGCACTCGGTCAGGCACCCGGTAGGCTCTGTGTCGTATGGGGGGGCTCTCCCCGGTGTCGACGTCGTGGACGCACCAGTGGGTCACCCCCGGGGTGAGAGAGAAGAGGGCTGCGTAGTCCCGCAGTAATTGCTGGCAGTCGTTGCGCTGTTCCGGGGTCAGGGACGAGGCGAGTTGGACCCCTTCGATCGATCCATCGTGAATGTCGGATTGCAAGAGGTCGGGCAAGGGCTCGGAGTCGTCCTCGCCCCCTTCGTCAGTCGCCAGCAGCAGGCTCAGTTCGGTCCGGGCGAAGTGGGGTTTTAGCCTGTTAGCATGTAGGACCCGGAAGGGGTTCCGGGGGGACTCCAGATCGACCAGGTAGGTGACGGGACTTTTCTTCTCCACCACCTTGAAGGGCCCGGTCCACTTGTCCTGGAGGGCGCCGGGTTCGACCGGGGCCATGACCCATACTTTCTGACCTGGCTCGAATTCTATAGTAGAGGTGTTGCGATCGTACCACCGCTTCATGTCCTCCTGGCTGGCCTCGAGGTTGGCTTCGGCCATGGCTCGGAACCTGCGGGTCTGGTTTCGGAGGGTCAGGAGGTATCGGTAGACGTCAGGAGGGGCTCCTCGGGGCTTCATCTCCCAGCCCTCCTTGACCAGGCTGAGCGGTCCGCGGACCGGGTGTCCATACAATAGTTCAAACGGGCTGAACCCCAGGGACTTCTGCGGGACCTCCCGATAGGCAAACAGGAGGCAGGGCAGCAGGACATCCCATTTCCGCCTGAGGGGTTCTTCCAGGCCCTGGATCATCCCTTTTAATGTTCGGTTGAACCGCTCAACCAGTCCGTTCCCCTGAGGGTGATAGGGGGTCGTGAACTTGTATGTGACCCCGCACTGTTGCCACAGAGACCGCATGTACCTGGAGATAAAGTTCGTGCCGCGGTCGCTCACCACTTCGCTGGGGAATCCCACTCGGGAGAAGATCCCCATCAAGGCCCGGCCTACCACAGGGGCCGTTATAGTTCTTAGCGGGACCGCCTCCGGGTACCTGGTGGCGTGGTCCACGAGGACCAGGATGAAGCGGTGGCCCAGGGCGGTTTGGGGGTCCAGGGGTCCCACAATATCGATTCCGACCCGTTCGAACGGGGTGCTGACGGCTGGAAAGGGCAGGAGGGGGGCCTTGACCCGACCCCCCGTTTTTCCGCTGGCTTGGCAGGTCTGGCAGGACCGGCAGTGGTTGTCCACATCTCTCCGCATCCGGGGCCAGTAGAAGTGGGTCACCAGACGACTGTACGTTTTGTCTTGCCCCAAGTGTCCGGCGAGGGGCACATCATGGGCCAGGTTGAGAAGGAACTCCCGGAAGCGGAGGGGGACCACCAACACGCGGCTGGCCCCGAGTTCTGCTACTTTCTGTTCGCTGTACAACAGGCCCTCGGCCCAGTAGATCCAGTGGGTGCCGGTCTGGTCACCGTTGGCTTGCGCGGTCGCCTGTTGTCGGACCCCTTCGAGAGAGGGACAGGACTGTTGTTCTTGCTGGAACTGCTCTCGGGTGGGGCCCCCTTCGTGTCGCCATTGTGTCAGCTCTGGGAGGGCGCTTGGAGAAGCCATCTCTTCGGGGGAGGATTCGCTGGGTCCAGGGTCGGTGTCCGCCTCCTCCTCGCTGCTGGTGGGAGGGGGTGTGAGCCCCTCAGGCTGGGCGGTCCCGGAGGTCGAGGATGAGCGGGGGGCCTGGGCGGTCATGGACCGGGTGATGGCGCAGGCCCAATCAGCCAGTCCCAACATTCGGAGGTGCTCTCGTCGCTCTACTTGAGCCCAGGGGGAACTTTCCAAGTCGTTCCCCAGGAGGCAGTCGACCGGGGCGTCGTCGCGCACTGTCACCTTCAGCAGGCCCGTCACCCCTCCCCACTCGAAGGGGACCAGGGCCATCTGGCATAGGCTTTCACTGTTGTCGGCCGTCCGTACGGGGCACAGCACATTCGGTAGAATCTGTTCAGGGGTCACCAGGTGGCAGCGGACAGCGGTGATACTGGCGCCTGTGTCACGAAGGGCTTCGGCCCGTTGTCCATTGACCGTGACCTGCTGCCGGTACTGCTGGGTGTTGGTTGGGATGGGGGTGCAGGGTACCATCTCTCGGCTACCCAGGCAGACCAGGGACATGGCTGCCGGCTCCCACTCAGTGTTCTCTCGGTCGAGGGCCTCCTCTTCCTCTTCTCCTCCCCCCAAGGCGGCGGCTGTCAGCTGCCGGGGCGGGGGCCCGCCGGCCCCGTTTCTTCAGTTCAGAGGGCAGGCCGGATCGCTGGCAAAGTGTCCGGTTTGTTGGCAGCCGTAGCAGGTCACTGGTGGCCGTGGTCCGGGTCGGGCCGGGCCCACCCTTCGGGCTAGGCTCGGGGAGAGATGTGGCTGCGGTGGCCCTCGAGGGGGGCTCCTGGGGGCCCCGGCGGGAGGGTCTCGGTTCCTGTTCGGCCCTCCCCCCCCACCGCGCTGGCGGGGGGGTCCGTTGGGGTTCCTCTGGTACTCCCCCATTGAGTTCCGGGGGACCCGGGAGTTGACCCAGCGATCGGCCTCGACGGCAAGTTTTCGCGGGTCGGTCATTTTGCTGTCGAGGAGGTGCTGTCTCAGTTCCACGAAGCAATTGTTGGAAAGGTGTTCCCACACGATGAGGTCGACCAGCTGCCCGTAGGTGGTTACTTTGCTCCCTTTGATCCACCCTTCTAGGGCCCGACTGAAAAAGTCCACATATTCCACCCATGTGGTACCCGGGATTTTCTTGCAGTCTCTGAACCGCTGGCGGTACATTTCCGCTGTTAGCCCGTAGCGGGTGAGCAGGGCCTCCTTCATGTGATCGTAGGAGGTCATCACCTCCTCCGGTAGCTGGAGCAGCGTGTCCCGCCCCTCACTCAGGAACCGCCCCCACAGGCCCGCGCCCCAGTCTTTTCGGGGCACCCGATGAGAGGCCATGGCCACCTCGTAGGCCTTGAACCATTGTTGGATGTCGTCATTCTTGTAATACTCCTTGACGACCTCTTTCGGGATATGTACCTTGGCCTCGGAAGGCGGTAGAGTGTCTCTAGTACTGGGGGTGTCGGTCCCTCCGTTCTTGGCCTTGATCTCGAGCTCCTTGAGACTGCGCTCGTGCTCAAGAGTTAGTTTCTTTTCCTCCAACTCCCGGTGTCGTCTCTTTTCCTCTATCTCTTCGTGAAGGCGCAGCTGCTCTAGGGCCAGTTTCTTTTCTGCCAGCTGGAGTTCGCCGTCCAGCCGCAGTCGGGCGAGCTCTAGCTCGTGGCTCCGGACCTTTTCCCGCTCTCGTATTTCTTCTTCGGAGAGGCCGGTTTCTAGGCTCTTTCTTCCTCCGGTTGCCGGAGTCCGTGCGGTTGCTGTGGTCTCAGTCAGGGGCAAGGGCCCTTCTTCCTGGGAGGGGCCTGCCCCGGCCTCCAACCATGCCCTCAGAGCTTTCTGCATCTCCTCTTTGGTACCTAGGCTGGTGGTTGCAATGCCTTTGTCTTTGCAGAACTGTTTTAATTCTTTGTGCGTATATTCTTCCAGCCGTTCGGGCTGGAACTCCATTGTCGCGTTGTTTTCCTGGCTGCTCATGATGCTGTTCGTTTGGATGGGTAGCTAGTGGGTACTGGCTGGTACGTACTGCGTTCGGCTCGGATCCCGTCGCTGCCCACCAAATGTTGGAAGGCGGACCCCGAGGAGTCGGTGCGACCACCAAGGGGGGGGCCCTCACACTGCACGAAGTAGCCGAGCGCTGCCGAGAAGTCTCCTGAGAGATCCTTCTCCTATCACGTACTAGCACAGCAACACCACCACACAGGACTCAAGGAGGTTGTCTTGTGACAAGCAATTCTTTATCAGCAATAAAAAGGTTACGAGGTCAATATTTACACGAAGGGATCGAGGGATCCACCAAAAGTCTCAGTGTCTCTTTGGAAGGGTCGGGGTAGCGGGACAGTCTTTGGCAGGAATGCGGTACGAGGGTACCTGGGGCCCAGTTCTTATCCTCAAGCTGGAGGACCTCCGGATCTCGGAGGGGTCGAGCCGCGACGGCGTCAGCAGGGCTCCGGCGTACAGTTCGTGGAGAGCCGCGATCCAATCAGCAGGGCTCTCAAGATGGTTTCTGCTCAGCTCGAGCCGCGACGTCGTCAGCAGGGCTCCGAGGAAGGTCTCAGCGAGGTTGGGCCGCGACGGCGTCAGCAGGGCTCCGATGTTCCAGGTGGTTCAGAAAGGGTTCACAAGAAGGAGCCGCGACGCAGTCAGCAGGGCTCGTGATGGTTCCGACAAGAGTTCTTCTCCGTAGGGTCAGCCGCGATTCAATCAGCAGGGCTCTCGACTCCGGGATACAACTGCCGAGCTGTGGTGGGGTCGCCCCAGATATAGGTCTGGAGCCCTTTGATGTCCGGACCTATGCGCCCGAGGGGGCGGAGTGGCCGGGTGGAGGTGGCCAGACGCCCAGCATATGAGGCGCCAGGCCCATGGGAGTTGCCGGGCGATCACACCTCGAGAGGGGAGGACAGTTGGGGGTCCCATCGATACTGTCCTCCGCCGGGGGCGATGAATGGTTCCTGCGGCACCCCCTGGCTAGTTCGTGGTGCCTCGATGTCGGGGCTTCGCTGGGGTCGAGGCCGGGTTGAGCGGGGTCACGCCGGCTGGTGCACGGTGTGACGTGGATGCCAACAAGATGGCGGAGCCACGAGGAGTATGCGACCACGTGCAGCTCCGGGTGAAGGGCCTTGGTGCAGTTCAGACGGGTGGCCCGTGACGGCCGGGGCGGGGAACGGGCACAATCCAGGGGGTTAAGGACCACGCCACGAGGCCGGGTCCAACAGCACTGGAGGCTCAAATGAATTATGTTATATTCTCTTGAATTTTTACAATAATTAATTTAGAGAATGGGAGGGGAATACAATTAAAAAGGTATGTCAATTTTGACAGAACAGACATTTTGAGCAGATTAACTCACCCATATAATGCTAATGGGAGATTCTTCAGCTTGGCAAGTAAATGGTTTATATATTTGGTCACCATCCCCAGAATATGTGTTGGAATTACTTCCAGGGAATGGCCAATGCGGATTTCCAGGTATTTAAGTTCCAACTTAACTTCCCTGTCACAGCCTGTTATATTCCAACACATAATCTTGGATTTGGCTCTATTGATATAATACCCAGAAAGGGACCCAAACTCCTCTACTAGCTCCTCCACTCTAAAGATGGTTTTAGCAGGATCTGCCGTATAGATTATAAAATCATCAGTATACAAATTAATTTTATAGCTGAATCCCTCAGAGATAAAACAAATGACTTGTGGTCCATCCTAAGAGACTGGGCCAACAGCTCAATACAATTATCAAAAACAAGGGAGGGGGAGAGGACACCCTTCCCTAGTGACTCTAGAAATACTAAACATCCTAGTTAAAGACCCATTAAATAAAATTCAGGCACAAGAGGCTCCATACAATTTTTAATGGGTCACAATAAATTTAGGGCTAAATTTCAGTACTAACAAAAGCTCCCAAAGATATACCAAGCAAACCCTATCAAAAGCCCTGGTGGCATCTATCGTGACTACCGCCTACGGATCTGAATAGGTAGAAGCGAGATCAGTTGTACCTATTAGCAGTTGAGAAAGGTCAAGTATCTGCTTTTTGTGAAAGAACCTTTCTGGTCAGGATGGATTAATTGAGAAGCTGGATTGGCCAATTTAATAGCAAGAATACTGGTAAAGACCTTATAATAAGTATTTAATACCGAGATTAGCCAATATGAATCAACCTTTTTGGGATCTTTGGCAGGTATTAAAATTAAAATAAAAGTAGCTTCTTTCTAATAATCTGTAATCTGGGCATTCCTAAAATAGATACAGTTAAACTTTTCAACCCATACAGAGAAATTTTCCTCTTGAAACAACCTATAAAGTTCTGAGAGGGGTGGCTTCTGGGCCTGCTGCCTTCTCAAATTTAGCTTTTTTCAGATGTTCCCATATTTCCTCCTCAGTAATCTGAGCCGCTAAATAATTTTTCCCCAGATGGGTAAGTACAGGAAGACCCCCTGCCCCTCAGCCACCCCCTTAACATTGTTAAATTAAGGTAGACCTCTTCAATATAGAGTCGAGAACAAATGGACCAAATACACCAGCATTTCCCCAGCTTTTTAGAGATGTACTGCTGGGAGATTATTATCAATTCTTTAATGTTCCTGTCAGATTTTGTACCATAATGACAGCTGAATGGTGAGAGATATATGCCCGGCATATGCTTGATCTGTTGAACCTTCTACTTCGCCTGGTGTTGCCAAATGTCTGTGAGACCCAGGTCTTACAGCACATTCTTTAAGGCTTGCTTCACCTTTGGTGTATTGATGCAATCTCTTTCGGTAGATCTGTCTAAATTGACATCCATCAGAGTATAAAAATTGCCCCCAATAATTTCTGGTAGTGAAAATCTCAAACATTTCCACTCAGGGATCGGGAGGTAGGATGTATCATCTGTATTAGGACCATAAAAACCTGCACACACAAAATTATAATTGAAACATTTCATCAGCCCTACAACCCACCTTCCAGAAGAGGCGATCTTAAAATCCAACACATCTACCCAGCACCTTTCCTTACAATGATTGTGGCCCCCTTGGAATACTCTAACTGATCGGAAAAGACTTACTAGTCTAGCCACATTTGATTTGAAAACAAGGCCCTTCTCTCCATTGCTGTCAAATGGGTCGCTTGCAAAATCATAATGTGAGGCTCGCTGTCTTCTAGAGACTGTAAGACACATCTCTGTCTCCCCTTGGACCAAAACCTATTACTTTACAGGTGAAAAACCTGATTGCTCTACAATCTCCCATTTAATCCTAAGTCTCCTAGTCATAGCTGAGGGATAACTGTTGAAACTGGGCAAACTACCAAAAAAAAAGAATTGCCACTAAGTTGACAGGGTGACTATGAGGACCATATTCTTTCTTATTTTACCCCAATGTTCTCCACCCAGTGCCCAACTTAAACTCTCCCACCCTCACCCCATGAAAACCCTCCCACTACTAAGTGGCATTATAGAATACTGTTTGAATATGTGACCAGTGGAAAAGTCCAAATCTGAAGTGCACCCCCACCCCCATTACCCCCCATGGTTTGGATAACTGCGCTAAAAGGCTGCCTCAAAGAGTGCTGTCTTTTTTAATAGACTTGATTAAAGGTTCAATGTCTTCCAACATCTGGAATTGGAGGACCTACAGAAAAGGTTGCTGAATTTGTGGATACATTGTTACAAATCTATGTAAATAACCTTGTTTCTTACATTAAGGATACCAAACATGTACTCAATATTTTAAATGACCTTACATGGGATCATGGCATGAGATTTGTCACAATGTACGTGGTCTTATTGTATACGAATATTTTGCATGAACATGGGATCCAAGCATTGAAACACTTTCTGTATAGACGGCCTGTAGAACTGCTGGAACATTCTGAAATGCTGATCGAGATGTCACTTCTTATTCTTAAGAACAATGCTTTTCTTTTTAACGATGAGTGGTACCTGCAGATCTGCGGTACTGCGATGGGTTCCAGATTTGCTCCGTCTTTTGCCTGTCTCTTTATGGGATGGTTCGAGGCGGAGCATGTCTGGGGCCCATCGGGAGCTAGGTGGCATGAATATATCCTGTACTATGGACGATACATCGATGACTGCCTGCTTATATGGACAGGCAGTAATGAGGCCCTTAGAGAGTTTTTTGAATATATGAACACCAATATTCATAATTTGTCATTTACCATGACATCGGATTTGGAAAAGATTATCTTCCTTGATCTAGAATTATTTCATTATGAGGGTAAAATACAGAGCAAAATGTATAGAAAAACTACGGCGTGCAATTCCTTATTGCATGCAAGGAGTGCACATCCAAAGAGCCAAATCAATGCGACACCCTTTGGAGAAATGTTGAGGGCACGCAGAAACTGCAGCAGAGAAGAGGATTTTAACAAAAATTTGAGAGACATTGAAACCAGGTTCCTTGCCAGGGGATATTCAGAAGAAACGATTCGCAAGGCAAAAAAGAGAGCCATGCGACTACAACGATCAGAAACTTTGAATAACATCTGTAAAAAACCAAAGAAATCAGGAATGAATGTAAGATTGGTGACCAATTATCATCCTTGGTCCCATAAATGATATGGAATATTTAAGAAAAACTGGCCATTATTAACTGCTGATAGATCTTTGGAACAATACATCTCCAAATCTCCTAGCATCACATATAGGAAGGGCAAAACAATCCAAAGTCTCATCAGCCCTAGTTATCCGAAACAGCCGCCAAACAAAATCTCTTGGCTTAGACAGATGAATATTGGATTTTATGCCTGTGGTTCCTGTAACATGTGTAGGTTAGCAGAAAGAGGTATAAAGGCCTTTGATTACAATGGTTCACTCAGATATCAGATTTATGACCATATAGATTACCTGACGAAATATGTGGTTTATGTAATACAGTGTAAGTGCAAGAAAATATATGTGGGCAGTACCATTCGCCCTCTTAAAGAACGGATGGCTGAACATTTTCGTGTATTGAAAAATCTTGATATAAGATATCCATTAGGCAATCATGCATCTGTATGTCCTAACCAGGATAAATCACTTGGTTTCTGTTTTCATGGCATAGAGTTTGTCAAGACTGACTCTTGAGGGGGCGGAGCCAGGCCGGCGGCCAAGATGGCCGCCCGGGCTCCCGGCTCCGTCGACTCTCTCCTTTTACTGCTGGACCTAGCTGTCGGGGCGGCTCTGCCGACACTCTCCTGGATGTCGGAGAGGGACCGATTTCACCGAGACTGGCTCCGGCGGCTCTCCGAGCCTCAGGGACGAAGATATGCTTCCCGGTCGGTGTGGCCTACGCGGGTCCCGGAGCCGGGACCTCACGTGATACTGTAGCCGGTGGTGAGTGGAACAACAACGGCCGGGAAAACACAGTCACCCGCGGGGGCGCTTGAACCCGCCCTGAACAACATCCTAGCGCCCATTGATGAGTGCCGTCCCCTCATGCCGGACGGGCCCCCCCTCCCCCCACCCACCCGAACGCTGCCTCGCTGAATGTGGACGTGAGACCTGTGTCTCTCTGCTGGAGATTGGTACGACCCGCTAGCTGCTGCCTGTATCCCGCGATTCGGCGGATCGGGGCCGATTGCTGCATGGCGCTCTGGAGTCGTTCGGACACACCGGGTGGCGCAGATGAGACCTCTGGGGGGCAGTTGCGATGGCTATCACAGCGGGTGCCACCGGGGAGACGTCCGGATGGCACACCTGATGGAGGCTCTAGTGTGAACTCTGGTGGCTTTAATGCTGTGCGCCCCATTTGGTAGTGATACCCTCATGGAACCCTGCCCGCCCGAGTCGATGGCGATGCGCATTTCAAAAGGAGTGTGGAGTTCGGAAGCCCCTTCCCGTGTTTTGGAAGCACAGCGAGTGGGTTTGGTTCGCATGGCGATTAGTCCCCGGCATAAGTGGAAGTATGAGAGAGCCTGATGCGGTATTTTCACTGTGTGCCTTTGCTTGGTGACTCCCTCTACGATCTGTGGTATGTCCCGGATGGGTATCTCTACGGGACCCTATACGTTGCTGATGAGGGGCCGTTGGTGACTGGGGTCTACTTGATTGCTACAAAGGGCATCGTCGGACTGGAACTTGGTCCATGGACTAATGGAGTGTTCGGGGATTCCATCGGATGTGAGACTGTGGGGACTCCTTTATTGCCCTCTCCCTTGTGGCAGACATCGTCGCGCAACTCATTTAAATTGAACTGCCTACTCTTCCTGAACCGGAGTATGTCTTGCGGCATGGGAGGCGGTTGTGGGCTGTGAATGGCTGTGAAATGTGTCGTGTCCTGGCGTACTGGAAGAACTCCTACTCTTCTTTGGATATCCTTGTCTATTGTACTCTTGGTGCTTTGTTGGCTACGTTTTGTGTGGACTGGGACATGTTTCTGATAATGGCCGGGTGGGGCTGGGTTACGAAATAGCGATTGTTTCCCTCGGATGCTGACAGGGGGGTGGCTGGGGGGGCTGGCGGGGTGACTGCTATTCTGAGTCGATGGGTTCCTCGGCTGTCCTGCAGCGGAACGGATATGCCTGTAAGTTACGTGGAGGGGCCGGAGGGCCTGTACTGGTGAACCCCCCAATATAATTTTTTTTTTTTTTTTTCTCTTTTATATTTCCTTCTTTTATATTTCTCCTTTCTTCTATATTTCGGGTTCCGTACACAGGGCGACAGGCACGCTGTTGAGGGGGAGGCCGTAGCCATTGGCAGAGGTGCAGGGTGGGGGGTTAGGGGGGAGGGGTATTACTGTTCTTTCCTTTTATGTTCCTAGGGCCTCTTTCTTCTTCCTCGTCTCTCTTGGCTTTCTCTTACTTCTCCTCTTTCTTTTTATTTCTTTTGGGATCTGTCTCAAAGGTTCCTCTCTATACGTCCTGGTATTGCAGATTACAGGGGTGGATGTTTTCTTTAACGTTTTTATATTGCAGCGGGCATGAATCTGTATTGGTGGGCGAATTGTATAGCTTATTGTCTATCCTGTTTAAGGTGCGTCACCGCCAACGTCCTGCCTACAGTAGTTCCGCCTGTGAATATCCTGAGCTGTGGTAACCCCTGTCCTTTGTATTATTGGATTGTGCGGCATTAGATCCTGTTCTTCTTAAAACTCTAAAAGAAACCTCTTTCATCCTGGTGCCGATATGGTACCGATACTATCCTGAGTTACGACGGGGCATTTGGGAGGCGGGTTGTTGTACTCTTGTGGATTGACTGATTTGCTTTACTCGACTCTGTACTACTGGCCGACTGTGATGGTTTCAGGCCCGGGTTTGTAACTGCTTTATGTACCAATAAAGGTTTATAAAAAAAAAAAAAAAAAAAAAAAAAAGACTGACTCTCGAGGTGGCAACAGGGAGTTAAGACTGCGCCAATGTGAGGCACGATGGATTCTTAAATTACGGGCAGTGGAATGTGGGATTAATGTTGATTAGGAGCTACATTACTTCCTACATGACTGAACAGACATTGTGCTCTGTTTTACAACTTGTTATATTGCTGTAATATATATGAGATCCATTCACATGTACATAAGTTCTAGTATTTGTATTTACCCATTGATGCGGATCTGAGGAGATATGTACCTTCGAAATCTCCTGCATTCCCCTTTCTCTTGCCTTTGACGATGAAAATTTTACTCTACTAGTTAGGACTGTGATTTATGTACTTTGATCCCTTCTGAAAAAGCTCTTTGACCTTGACTGTAACCTTTTGGGATCTTGGTTACCTTTTCCCTCTGTGTCACAGGATAATCTAGCTTTTGCTCTGCTCTATATTCTAACAGACATCACCTTCCCTATTTAATGGAAATATATCATGCTACTAATGACTGTAGTAGCCAGACAATAGATGTGTGACTTACATCTTAGCATCTTTTACTTTCCGTTGTGCCCCCTTTTTTATTGTTCTGTCTCTTTTCCTTTTTCTTGGTCTCCTAGGAGGAAGTAAGAATTGTATTTTACCAATGATGTAAGAATACAAGCTACACTCTGATGATTATAGTGTGAAATGGACGATATAGATCTTACCTTTGTATTTTGAAAGAAAATATGGAGTATGTCTGATGTGGACATTTTTTAGAGATTGGAGCTTGACATATTACTGACCGACATTTGATTGGTCTCCATAGGATTGGCCTATCATCATTGAATTTAAAAATTACGGTACTGAACGATTTTATGATTAAGATACATCTAAATAACTAATTGATAGGTGTGTTGCTAGAGTTTACCTCACAAAGATGGTGGCCATAATATGCCGTACTGATGTGTATAACGTAAAATACAAATGCTGGTTTTCGTTTTGGGATTAGTTCTATAATATTAGGTTTCGCTTTTATCCTTTGACTAAATTTTAAGATAGCGTTTGAAGCTGTTTTTTACATTACGGTGTATATACCGGTTAATTTGTATGGGAGATCTTTACTTCTTTAAGATGGCGGCAATCATAGACGCTAATAACGAAGAGTCCTTCTTCTAATTGTTTGATGGAGTCGCACATGTCGCTTTACACATGTGCGTATATATTCGGCTTTGTGAGTGAGCTCGGTTTCACATACTTGGATAACGATGGTGCCGACCGGAGTACTCCCCCTTTAAGGTAAGATCTCGTCTAGGAACGGACGTATTACTTGGTGCAAATGTTAGAATAATTGATGGATGTGGAGAACACGTACGAGTTTTTTTGCCTTGTTTACTATAAGGTTTTGGATTGAGTTTGAGACGGTGTTTGTCACAGCCTCTTTTAATATGATGTGAGTGAAATTTTGTGATAGAAATAGACTGCGTTGACAATTTGTTAACACTGCGATCCGTTTTATATTGCTGCCTGTAATCTCCATTAGAGATGAACGAGAGCTAGAAATAATTGTGTGACGCAGGTTACGATATTATAGCCCGCTTGTTAATTGAATAACAGTATAAAACTGAGTTTTTCCATATCTGGATATTTCTTTTTTGTATGAACATTTATTCTATGTGTGATGGGCTGACTTTATGCAGGATTGACTTGTGGGACGTAGATTAAATCTAGTTTGCTATCTGCATTGGAATATTGATGTGCTTGACTAATGTTCACTTTTTCACTTTTAGATATATAAATAATCCTTATCATTTGACGCTTTGATTGGGACTATAATTCATCTGAGGTAATTCTCTTCTAAATACTCTCAAATAGGATTAATACCTACATTTTTCGAGTGAATTTTTTATAGGATATTAGATGTTACTGGTACCTTGTTGGGTACAATGTAGGTTAACGCAAGGTTTTTCTTATTTTCTTGGTGATGCTTATGGAAATGTGCGGACATTTCTGTTATAATATAGCCAGCAAATATATGTTGTAGAAACTTAATTTCAAGGAATCTCGTACGTGTTTGACTAAAGTTTTGATTTGACTTGTAGAGAATATGGTATAGGCTGATGTTATTTCTCATGTTTTCCCCTTAGACATTTACACATACACGAATGAAAGTGTATGGTACCACACTCAGGCCTTACTTGAGGTGTGGTGAAATACTTTTTGATATTCGCCTTTTGGTGAGTAATCTTTAAAGGACATTTTAAGGATTTAACTTGGATATGTTTCTCTGCTCCTAATACACTAGGACAGTCTTGTCCTTTCCTTTATATCCACATGGGTGTAAAACTAATTAAGTTTTTATTCTGATTCTTTTTATTTATTATATTGATCCTCTGTTTTCTTTCTCTCTTGATCTGTTTCTGTGCTTGGTAGCACTTTAATCATCTGGCTTTCCGTCACTGGGTGGATATCTCTCGGTTCTTGAGAGTCTATGGTCACTTATTGATTTTTATACAAGTCACATTAGTAAGTCTGCTTGAGACTTTTTGTACATAGAATCTGTGTGAATATCATTTAGAAGTAACAATGTTCTGAATAGAACTATTTGTTATTATCATTGTAGCCCTGAGGAAGTCGCCGGGCCACTCACCCTAGACGAAACACGTGTTGGCCTACTGATTATTCTTTGGTGATTATATCTATGCCAGTGTGTTACTATGGATTAATATCAAATGATCACATGGAGAAGATTTGAGAGAAAAAGAGACAAAGAAAATAAAAGAAGAACACCGTTTGTTGATTTATTGGACTAAAAAAAATCTTTATTGGATTGATACTGATGATTGATACCTGAATGCTTACTTGCTTTTTTGCTCGGGAACATCTCTCTGTGTGTTGTCTTCCAACATCATATAGTTGTACATCTGGTTGTCCTACATTCCGCAGAGCTGGGAACCTTAATTGTGCTCTAGCACCCAATTTATGAAGTTCGTCCAATTTCCTGTCACTAACGCTGTTCTGTGGCTTTTCATAAGGCTGACCTTATAGTGTAGGTGAACCTATTAGCAGAGTGGGGCTAGTGGAGGGAAACACGTGGGACGCGAGCTCCTGATGGAGGAGATGCAACTCTGCAGCACCATTGATGCCTTCACCCTTCCCGACCCTCCTCGTCCTTGCCACTGTGTCTTTGTTTTCTTGAGCTTGACAGAATGTAAATGTAAAAAAAAAACAAAAAAAACTACTACCGCCTTCTTCTGATGTCCCGAGTGCCTCCCCTTCATCTTCTGCACAATGTACGTCTGATGTAGGGGATTCTGCAGGACCACAGCGAGGAGGAGGAGGGCAGCCCGGAGACGCCGTGATAAAGGTAAGTGTGTTTAACTTAAATTAATTTTAATTTTAGGAGGGGTGGCGACGCAGAGCGTAGTTTTTGTCCAACTCCGTGGCGCTCCGCGTTGAGCAACTATGCCAGCACCACCCGGGCTTATTTTACATGTGCCAAACCTGGTGACATCTAATTTACCATCAGTGGCTCATACACAGCTTGTCTGATAGAGTAAACCAGGCACCTCACTGAAGGAGATGCCTGTGACTGGCCCCACACCTAAGGTATGCTCTGTGAAGGAGGTTATACTGCCCCGGGGCGGTGAATCGGGCACCTTTATATGTGTCTTTCCTGGCTCTTGTTTGGCATGTCTAGTGCCACATGAGTGTAAAATTTGCCACCCTTTGGCAAGGTCACAAGTCAAGGTTTTGAGATATATATACAACTATTTCTGACTTATGAAGAACACCCTTTTGCTTTGTGCAAACTTCCTCATATAAGGGGTGTGGGAAAAACTGACCTATCTGTACAAGGCAGTGCGAGTGACTTGACAAGTGACTTGACTGTAGTAAATTGTCCCATATAGGATAGCTCAAAGTCTTTAGTACTAATAATCTTCAAAAATAGTAATTTACGATTTTCCTATTTGAAATTCTATGTCAAAGTCTCTTGGAAGTGAAATATTTTTGTAATTGTTTTGCAGGTGTTAGTAGCACAGACTTCGGTAGAATCACTGCCTTACAACAAACAAACTACATGGCATATTTAAAAAGTGTTTTGTGACTTTTATGCACGTGGAGTTAATTGATTTGCACATGATCACAGGACCACACCATGTTGGGTCGGGAATTTCTCTTTTCCAAGGCATCAGTTCTAGGACACATCTCCTTAATGCAGCTATTTGTTGGCAATGCAGAAGTTGTAGATATTGAATCTTCCATCTGAAGACATGAATGGAGTGCATGTTTCAGCTCACACTGTTCCGAACCAGTTGCCCATCTGCTGGAGCGCACAATGTGGGTTGAGGCTTCCTGATCAGTCATAAGAAGGGTAGTGCAAGCCCTCATTCTTGAAGTCAGTCTGAGGTTCCTACTGACAAACTACTTTCACTAGAAAAAGGCGTTGCCAGATTACAACTAAAAGTCTCAAACAGGGCCATGTTGCTTGGGAAAAGGGAGCGCCAAAATAGCAAAAATATAATTTTGTCTTGGCTTAAAAACTCCTTGCACTAGAGCTGCCTCCTGGTGATCGCTCCCACCCCTGGTGGTCCAGGCACCACTCATCATAAATCTTAAGCCAGGGTTAGGTGCTAGATGTACTCCCAGAATGCACAGCGGCCCCAGCCTGCACTGCACCCACTCTGCATCCCTGTGAGCTGGGGCCTGTCTGCTAGATTGCTATGGGCTAGGCCCAGGGCTCGAGTCGGGTACCACTCGGGTGGACGGCGTCCCCCCACTTATTTTACCGGGAGTACGATACCTGGAGCAAATGGAGCCACACATTCACTCTTTGGCCTCTCTGGGGCGAGATCGGAGCCCATTCAGAACGCTGCTCAGGCGCTGGCTTCTCTGATACAATCGCATCTAAGGGATGAGGGGAGGCCATGAGTCTGATGGTGCATTCCACCTTTCATGACGTCACTTCCAGTCGTGACGTCAGCACCCCCCCCTCCCCCCCCCCCGCCACCCCCACTTCTTTTTTTAGGACTTGTGCCCTGGCTAGGCCCATCTGCAGTCATCAGTGACTTGAGGGGTTGGTCTGTGTCCCTCTTTGTTTTTCCTAATTCTGGGTCCTACGGACATTAGTGTGACTAATTATAGGTGATTGGTATAAACTGCATTCGTGTGCCTAGACACTGTGGGGACCCCCAGACACATCTGTTAGCCTAAAGTAGCAGTTTTTGAGCATGATGCAAAAGAGGAATACTGTACTGGACTACTTCCTGGGTCGAATTGTAGCAGGCCCTTGGGTGCTTTGCCGTATACATGTAACCCATATGAATATATTGCTAAGGTGCACCAAGGGAAGGTGCTGTAAGAATGATAACGTCCTTACATGTTTGCATTACCTGAATTTGGCTTTTGCATCAGTCTCACAGTTTTTATTTAATCAACGCGTTCCATTTAACAATTTTGTCTCCGGGTGAGAGAGTGGCAGTGTCATTTACTTACAGCAGGTAAGTGCCTAGAGCTGAACCAGTCATGTGGCTTCAGCTAAACAGGTGAGTTTTAGTGGTCACAATGGAATGCAGATGTGGTCAGACTGGATTTGTGCGAGTGAGTTGCAGTTGGAGAATACAAGCAATGGTAAAGACAATAGGGCTCACCTATGCTAGAGCTATGGCAATGTATTTTAGCAGTGCAGCTGCTGTTCAGCATGGCTATAGTTTAGTGATGTGGAGTGGAGTAGGGTTGGAGGGAGTCAGGTAGATTGGGGTAGAGTGCAATGAGGTAGATTGCAGTACAGTGAAGTGGGGTAGATTGGTTTCTAGTGGTGTGGGGGTAAGAGTGGGGTAGAATGGAGTGGGGTGGATTGGGGTAAATTGCGGTAGATTTGAGTAGGGTGGATTGGGGTATATTGGAGTGTGGTAGATTGTGGTGGTGGAGTTGGGTAGACTAGTGTGGTAGATTCGAGTGGGGTAGATTGAATTGGGTAGATTTGGGCAGAGTGGGTTAGATTGAAGTGGAGTAGTTTAGGGTAGATTAGAGTGGGGTAGATTGGTGTAGGGTAGTTTGGGGTAGATTGAGGTAGAGTGGAGTGGGATATATTGGGGTAGATTGGAGTGGGCTAGACTGGGGTGGAGTGGGGGGAATTGGGGTTGTAGAGTGGTGGAGTGGGGCATATTGGATAAAGTGGGTTACATTGGGGTAGAGTGAGGTGGAGTGGGGTAGACTGGAGAAGAGTGGGGTAGAGTGGGGTAAATTGGAGTGGGGTAGATTGGTGTGGAATGGGGTGTATTGGGTAGATTGGAGTGGAGTGGGGCAGATTGGGGAAGAGTGGAGTGCAGTGGATTGGGGTAGATTGGAGTGGAGAGGGGTCGATTGGAGTGAGTTAGATTGGAGTGGGGTAGATAAAAGTAGCGAGGAGTAGATTGGAATGGAGTGGGGTAGATTAGGGTGAGGTAGAGTAGGGTGGATTGGGGTAGATTGGAGTTGGATAGATTGGGTGGAATATGGTAGGGTAGATTGGAGGGAAGGGGGGTAGATTAGAGTGGAGTGGATTGAAGTGGAGTTGGATATAGTGTTGTGGGGTAGATTGGGATGGATGGGATGGGGTAGAGTGGAGTGAGGTAGATTGGAGTGGAGTAGATTGGGGTAGATTGGAGTGGGGTAGATTGGAGCGGGGAGGACTGGATGGGGTAGATTGCATTAAGGTAGTTTGGGTGAAAGTGGTTTAGGGTAGATTGGAGTGGGATGGAGTCGGGTGGATTGAGATGGAGTGGATTGCATTGGACTAGAGTGGGGTAGATTTGGGTACCATATGGATTGGAGTAGAGTGTAGTGGGGTAGATTGAATGGACTGGAGTGGGTTGATTAGAGTGCAGTAGACTGGGGTAGAGTGGAGTGGGGTACATTGGAGTGGGGTGGAGTGGAGTTGGATTGATTGGAGTGGAGTCGAGATTGGAGAAGAGTGAGATGGATTGAGGAAAAGTGGAGTGGGGTAGATTGGAGTTGAGTGTAATGGGGTAGACTACGGTGGGGTGGAGTGGGTAGATTGGGTGGGTTAGAGTAGGGTAGATTGGAATGGAGTGGAGTGGGGTAAACTGTTGAGGGATGATTGGAGTGGGGTTCTTGGAGTGGGGTGGATTGCAGTGGAGTGTGGTGGGGTGGGGGTGGGGTAGTTTTCAGTGGAGTGGGGTGGAGTGGGAGGAGTGGAGTAGACTGGAGTAGATTGGGATAGATTGGAGTAGATTGGGTGAATTAGAGTAGGGTAGATGGGATTGGAGTGGGGTAGATAGGAGTGAGGTAGACTTCGGAGGAACGATGGGAGTGGGGTGGTTTGGAGTGGAGTAGGGTAGGGTAGATTGGAGTGGAGTGAGTTGGATTGAAGTGAGGAAGAGTGGGTTGGGGTAGATTGAAGTGGCGTGAGGTGGAGTGGGGTGGAGTGGAGTAGACTGGGGTAGAGTCTAATAGATTGGAGTAGAGTGGAGAAGATTGGAGTGGAGTAGATGGGGTAGATTAGAGTGGGGTAGATTGGGGAGGGGTAGATTGGAGTTGGGTACATTGCAGTAGGGTGGGGTAGATTGGGGTGAGTGGGGTGGAATAGGGTAGACTTGAGTGCAGTACGGTAGATTTGAGTAGAGTGGAGTGCAGTAGAGTGGAGTGGGGTAGATTAGAGTGGGGTGGAGTAGGTTAGAGTGGGCGGATTGGATTGGAGTAGATGGGAATGGAGTGGGGTAGATTATGGTAGATTGGAGTGGGGTGTACTGTGGTTCAGTGGGGTAGATTGAGTGGAGTGCAGTAGATTAGAGGGAGAGGAGTTGGATAGATTGCAGAGGAGTTTGGAGTGGTGTACATTGGGGTGACGTTGGCTATATTGAAGTGGAGTTGAGTAGATTGGAGTGGGATAGATTGGAGTGAAGTGGAGTTGGTTAGATTGGAGTGGAGTGTGGTAGATTGCGTAGAGTGGAAAGGAGTGTGGCAGACTGGGTGGATTGAAGTGGGGTAGATTGGGGTACATTGGAGTGGGGTGGATTTAGGTACTATGGAGTTTGGTAGATTGGAGTGGACTTGAGTTGGGCAGACTGGGATAGATTGGAGCAAAATGTGGTAGATTTGAGTAGAGTGCAGGGTAGATTTGAGTGGAGTGCCTGGTAGATTGGGGTGAAGTGGGGTAGATTGGAGTGGGGTGGGTTTTATTGGGTTAGATTGAGTGGAGTGGAGTACTTGGAGTGAAGTGGGGTAAATTGCGGTCGATAGGAGTGGTGTAGATTGTAGTGGAGTGAGGTAGATTGTAGTGGGGTGGGGTAGATTGTGGTAAATTGGAGCGGGGCAGATTGTGGTGGAGTGAGGTTAATTGAGTGGAGTGGGGTAGATTAGAGTGGAGAGGAGTTTGATAGATTGTAGTGGAGTTTGGAGTGGAGTGGGGTAAATTGGAATGGAGAGGAGTAAATTGGATTTGGCTACATTGCAGTGGAGCCTGGTAGATTGGAGTGGAGTGGGTTGGACTGGGTTTCACTGGAGTGAGATAGGTTGGGGTAGTTTGGAGGAGGGTAGATTAGAGTAGATTGGAGTGTGGAAGACTGGGGTAGATTCAAGCAAAATGGGGTAGAATTAAATGGAGTGAGTTAGATTGGAGTGAAGTGGTGTAGATTAGAGTAGAGAGCAGCTGAATAGTTTGCAGTGGGGTTTAGAGTGGATTGGGGTAAATTGGAATGGAGCAGGGTAAATTGGCCCTGGGTAGATTGGAGTGGAGTAGAGTGGGGTAGATTGGAGTGGAGTCAGGTAGACTAGAGTTGAGTGGGTAGGAATGGGGTACATTGGAGTGTGGTGGGCTGGGGTAGATTAGAGTGGATTGGAGTGGAATGGGCTAGACAGGGGTAGATTGCAGCAGAGTGGGGTAGATTTGAGTGGAGTTTGGTAGATTGGGGTGGAGTGAGGTAAACTGGAATGCGTGGGGATGGCTGGGTTAGATAGATTGAAGTGGGTAGATTGGAGTAGAGTAGAGTACACCGGAGTTGAGTGGGGTAGATTGGAGTGGAGTGGGGTAGATTGAGGTAGCGTAGAGTGAAGTGGGGTAGAATGGAGTAGGGGCAAATTGTAGTAGAGTGGGGTAGATTGAATTGGAGTGGAGTGGAGTGGGGAAGATTGAAGTGGAGTGGGGTAGATTGGGTTAGAGTGGGGTAGACTGAAGTGGGGTAGATTGAAGTGGGCTAGATTAGTGTGGGGTGGGGTAGATTGGGGTAGGGTGGAGTGAGGTGGGTATATTGTGGTGGGGTAGATTGGAGTCAGGTAGATTGAAGTGAAGTGGGGTACATTTGAATAGGGTAGATTGGGTGGAGAGGAGTAGGGTAAATTAGAGTGGAGTAGAATGGGGTAGATTGCTGTCAAGTGGAATGGGATGGGGTAGATTGGGGTAGATTGGAGTGGAGTGTGATAGACTGGAGTGAAGTGGGGTGGGGTAGATTGGAGTGGGGTACTGTGGAGTGGGGAAAGTGGTGTGGAGTGGAAGGGCGTAGAGTAGAGTGGAGTGATGTGTTGTGTCATGGAGTGAGTGACGTAGATTGGAGTGACGTGGAGTCAAGTTGAGTGTCGAAGAATGGAGTGGTCATGCATAGAGAGGAAGGGCAGAGAACGAAGAGGAGTGGAGAAGTTTGGCGTATGCATGGTGTGGTAGCGCACTGCTACACTGCGCTCTAAGATAATGCTTGCAAATGTCATCACCTAGCGTATTGATGTGTTTTGATCGTATTCAAATATTTGTTTCCACCACATTTCAGAATTGAATTTTTCTTTTGATTTGTAATAATTCTGACATATTCTGAAACATAAGTATAGTTCATTTTTTGTTGTGTGCTAGAAAAAAAACACCCAACACTCTCTCATTTTACATGATTGCTCAGACGGATTGTCACATAAATTCTCTCACTGTGGAGTCAGAGAAAGAAAAGTAAACACCATAATCCCTGGAAAGAGACAGCTTGAAATTTGACCTTTGTCTTTAAATGCACATCAAATGTGACAAGATAAGAACAAGATTTAAAGGCCTATGTACAGAATGCGAGTTCGTGGAAGAATACTGTAAAAAAGATTAGGGCAACGGGAGAGGCAAACTCAAGTACGACAGCTTAAAGCGAATAAAGCCAACAAAAAGAAAGCCAGAAAATGTAAGTCACAAATCACAAAGCCAATGGTAAGCAATAGGCAGAATGCATACCTAGGTCAGCTTTCTGTGTGCTCCTAAGATATCTTTAGCGTAGGCTTTGACCTAAAAAGGAAAAGCGGCTGCTCTTGGCATATGGATTGGCTGTTTATTCCATGAGGCATTTCCAGGTTGGGGAAGGGAAGGTGGATTGCTTTGGGATGACTGGCGCGACTGAAGGCTGGATTTTGGAGGTCAAGGCCCTGCCTTTGTCTCCAGCTCCACTAGAGAGAGATAGAGATATGAAATAAAGAGACAGGAAGGAAGAGGGTGATAGTTTGAACATTTGAACCGGGCCTGGTTTGTAGTGAGCATTTCTGTGGCGGCTGATATAAAAATATATACATTTTTGCCAGGGCTGCTTTAAGTTCCGAATCTGGCCCTGGAGGCCCTGCAGAGCTGACAGCACTATGAGGTTGTTTTGGACTCCTTCTGACCCAGGATTGTACGGATTTAAAGCACTTCCGTGGGACCTCTCTCACATGAGGGGGTCCCCAGGTTATTAGACTCCTACACTATTAGTCTTAGCTAGTTGAGCTGTTCCTTCTGAGTGTGGAATAATGCGCTGAGATCTAAATATTTGTAGGTTAGGGGATGAGTTGCTGGGTTCCACTAAAGTTACACTAACAAAGTGATCTATGAATGGCGACTGAAGACTAGCTGCAAGAATTGACGAAAGAAAGTTGGAGTGAGTGAGCAGTGGTGTCATAATGCCACCAGACCAGATTTAGGATGGAGATTAAAAATGGCTTTAACTTAGCTGTCCATAGCCCAAAATTGCCTATGTTTCAGTGTTAATCAATGGGAAACTTAAATTCCCCAGACTTTCTTTTTTAGATCATCTCCCGCTTTCCTGTTTCAAAACGTTCGCATGTATGTGCTGTTAATGAACCTAGCTACAGACATTATTAGCAATGGACAAACTACTGTCTCCCAGGTATTCTGCAAGTACACCTAGGAGAACTACTGTGCCTAAAGTGGTAATTTGTTTAATAATGGATGGCACTTGATTGAGTACACTCTAGATCCTCCCTTCAACTGGGTTACTGAATCTAAGCTACAGGAAACGTGGATTCCCTCCCTAGACCCTCATTACGATGTGGCCTGGTTAATTGCGATACGTGGTATCTTCTATTATCACACATCGCAATTGGAAAGCTAGCACCACACTCCTGAAGTGTTCCCTCAAAATATGTTGGCAGGTCAAACCCGCCAAAATTTATTGGGTGAAAAATGCTTGATAATTCCTTGAACATGCGCTTTTGGTGGGTTACACGCCAAAATAAGGTTATTCCTCATTGTGTCATGTTATGTTTTAATCATATCACATGTCCCCTCTTATTAAAGAGGGTTACTGTTCCCTGGATATATTTTTTATATTTTCTGCCGTAAGATCCCATTAAGAAAACAGAGAATATCAAAGTGCTCCCTCCCACTGCGAGGTTTAGCCCACCAGATGGTGAGCACCTCACCAGGTGATGATCTGATGATAAAGCATGCCACATGATTAGCTTGAGGGTGAGGGTTCTATAAGAACGCATGTACTGTGCCTGGTGAGCACTAAGGAGCAGGGCATACTGGCTGCTTATTTTGGGAGACACTCTCTACTTTTGGTTAATGTATATAAGTTCAGGGAAACTGAGGCCTTTCCCACATAACTTTTCTCTCCTCCTATTGGTTTTGGGTAGTCAAGTTTATGGTCACAGGTTTCGGAAAGTGAGTATATTTATGAAATGACTTGGTTTTGACCAGGCACAGCTTACAATGTACCTGGTGACCTTTGTTGTGTCCGAGGATACCACAAATACATTTTGTTAAGCTAACAATGGGCAAAGGTACACCATGAGATTTTGCAGTTACAAAAGTTAACACTTAGAATAGACATACAAACTACAGTGAAAATAGAAAAAGGTAAAACATCACGTATTGTCTTTACACATGCTGAAGTCTATATTCTCCTGCCATCTACAGAACCTAGACCATCTGGAGTTTGCTACAGCCAAATGTGTGGGGAACTACGTACCACACATATGATGAATTTAAAGGCCAACTGGCTTCTGGATCTTTAATTTAAGGGGATACAGTGCATTCACCCCACCACTATCCGGGTATGTCTTGTTGTTCCAAAGGAAACCACAGCTTGTAACCTGAGGCTGGTTTCCAGCACTACAGAGGAGCAGCATAGGAACTTGGTACTCCTTCAGATAGAGCCCTCGAAAAATGGGCAGGCTCCTGGCTGGAGGGCTCCATATGTTCTCCTTTCCAAAAGATGATTGGTACCTATGGTAGCGAGTTCCTAAGAAGAGTGTGCTTTTCTATTAAATGATGTCAGATTTCTGCATGGAGTGCTCACCTCTTGGATGGCGTGTTGTGTGATATTTGTTGGAAGGAATGCAGAGGTTGGGTCAGCCTACTCTTGGAGATTTTTGGGGAAAAGGGCCGGTGCTGGTGTTTTTCTCTGTTTTAAATAGTAGTTTAACTTGTCTGTTTTGCTCATGTAATGATTTGCCAGTTTGTCTGTGAAATCTTGAGTTTTGGGTTGGGAGCTCCCTCTAGGCAATTTGGTTTTCGAAATTCGATGAGAATTTTTTAGAATACTTTATTTGCATATTTAGCATTATGAATTTTGTCTGAATAGTATTTTTTTCTAAGCCTTTTTGATTGTTGACTTGTATAATCTGTTCAGTTTCCGTAGGTGAAGTTTGTCTTGATTGGTATTTGTTTTGAGCCAGATGCATTGCAGCTTTCTAATTGGCTGCTTTATCTCTTTCACCTCTGTATTTCTCCAAGGTGCCTGGTTTCTTTTGTTCTGTTGTGTTGTTTTTAGTGGTACCAGGATATCAAATCTTCCTATAGCCACTCATATAGTTTTTGAATGGAATTTATTGCGTCTAGATCTGTATTGGATGTTAGTTGTGTTTTCTAAGTGATCAAAATTGAGTTTGTTGCATGTAAGGTGGTTTTAGGTGTGTTGCTTTGTGTAGTCTTATGTTGGAAAGCTATTAATGGATGGTCTGACCATGTGACTGGAGTAATTGTTTGAAAGGTAACTAGTTCTGTATTTGCAAAAATGACTTCTGGGATTTGTCCAGCAATGCATGTGGTTCATGACTGAAACAGAAGAGGGCACTAGACGTCTCACCTCTCAGAAGCACCACACTGTCCCACAGGGTCCTCTTGTAAGGGCCATATCCTTATATGTCAAACCATATTTAGAAAACTTTGAAAGTCATGTCAAAATGTTAAAATGAATTGAACTGCATTTGTTGTGATCTGGAGGAAAACCGCTCTCCTTATAATTCCACATTTCCTGTGAGTTTACATTAAAGTAGTCACAGCAGGTTAGGACTGGCCTCTGTGGCATTCTGGCAGTTCCAGTGTGTTGGCCTGTTTTATGTTCTGGTGGGACAGTTTTACTGTTGATTTTCCTTATTTAATTACCACAGACATTACCTGCAGGAAGTACAAATGTGTGCAATCTCTCATACTTGGCAAAAAAATCAATGCAGCCTCTATTTACAAATTCAAAACTTCCCTGATTTACAAATTTGGGCTACTTTTTTATCTATCTGGTTGGCTAATGAGGGACAGTTTAATTTTGATGCCCAGGCCCACTTTCTGTCCCAGTGTGACCCTGATTTGCAACTCCTGAGTGCTGACTGAAGCCCTAACTACTAAGTGGGCGAAACATTTGCATAATGTGCTTCTGTGTAATTATGCAAAATTTCAGGAAGATTATGCAAAATTATATGAAATGCAAAACAGGAATTAGATGCTTTATTATAGAGCAAAACCCATGCTTGCATCCACTTTGGAGGTATGATGCATTCTGCTACAAATAGTAAAAAATCAAAATCACTGCAAACAACAACCTCTTGTGCTCTGTCGTTAGCGTTGCTCCTGTGTTCATGTGTTCAGTGTCATTTTTTGACCAAACACAGCATGTAATTACTCCATGTGTCATAAATTCGTAACCTTATAAAATCTTGTACAACAAAAGTAATGCAAAATAACTGAAATTATGCTAATTGTGAGAGTATAACACAAATTGAGCGTAGGCCTATCAATAACCTGTGACTATATATACGTGGAGGGAATTTCCTTTTAGTTTGAAACTTCATTTCTTAGAAGAATAAAGCGGGTGCCACTCCCACGAACTTGGATTTCATGATAACATCACACCCTGGTTTGCAATCTTTCCTTATTGTTTGTCTCTGACAGAATGATTTATTTCAAGTTCATTTGGCCTTAGGGTTGGAACCTTCTGGTTTATTTGAAAGTGCATTCTGTCTCAAAAATCATCCTCTATATTCCTAAAACTCCAGCATGAAATACTGACCTTTCCCTAAAAGTTATGGTTCTCACCTATCCTTTTTTCTTTCTAATCCCCTCTTTACTTTTCATGTCCTGCAGGCCACCCTTCTCTGAGCAGAGCACCCTCTAATCTGTGTGCATGTTTGCCATAATCTTTAATAATGTACTTCTGTAGTTTGCTCACAACTCATTTCAAAGATCTCAAACTTTCCTTCTTCAAAGGTTATTCCTCAGCATTCTCACAATACCTAATTTCTTCTAGCCCATCTATTAACCCCACCAACTAACAGCATGAACTCACAGCCGACCACCAATGTTCTCATCTAACTCATATTAATTTAATCCACCACAAAAGTCACTGAAGTGAATGCATGGAATAGTTTGCATCAAGGCACAGGACTAATCCCAATAACTACCAATAAACATTGGATTAACCACTAACCTTGGGTTATGGAGCAGATACTGTCTGGCATAAAGCCATTCAGTAACTCATCAGGGGTGGGAAGCGCTATATAAATTAAAATGCAATGTGTTTTTCTTCCCTGGAAACTGTGATATCTCGAGACCTACCTTCCAGAAAGTGAACACAACGAGCCCGATCGACAAAAAGTGTTTTGATTGAAGACCTGCAAATAGGAACCTATACCTGATCAAGTTATACCATAGTTACCAAAGTGTAAACAAAATGCTAGTCAGTGAAAAACAAGTGTGTTGCTTATCGAGTGTGAGTAAGGTATGCACACCTATGTTTTCTTTTACTTTTCACTTGTGGTAATCGTGAAGGAAGTAGTTAGGCAAGCCCTCTACCTATCTGGTGCACATTTATTCAGGTGTGAATAATGTTTATGTGCACTTCCCACACTTATATGCATACGTAAGTTACAGCTTGGAGGACCAGGTGTTACCACTGCAGAAACTGAGATGAGCCATACTCAGCAGACATTTTACGGAAGGGGGTGAAAGAAGCCAGGATGTGAAAGGGGAAAGATGTCAGTGAGAGAAGAAAGGACTTTCAAACATAATTTTAAATTGTGTTAATTACCTCCGCCTAAAATGGCACACTTTATTCACTGAACTATGCAAATGTATGGTTAGTAAAACAGGCAGAAATGGCTTTTATGGTAAATCCCTGTGGTAAGAGATAACGTACCACTCAGTAGACAATCTTTGTGAAGTCAGTAGTACGTTTATTTCATGTAACTTCACCAGCAAAAAAGGGCGTGTCACAGGACAAGAGGTCAGTCCATAACTGACACAGCAGAACGACCCAATGACCGGGAACGCTCCAAGCACAGGACATCCTAGCAACACAAGTGCATTCTAAACCAATACATTCCAAACGCCAACAAATCAGGTCAATACAAACCCACTACATCACCTCCCCCCTTTATAACAAAACCCGAATTCAGAAAATCCACCCCACAGTAAATGACCGGAAAATCAACATCTAACAAAATCTTTGAACCTAATCAGAGGTCTCCTAGCCCGACCCCCAAATTCAGAGCCGAGGAATTTACAGCCAAAGTACGTCTTCCAGACTCACTACTTCTCTGAACCACACTCTCACCAGCCAACTCAGACCCCTCTCCAACCTGCAGCCAATGAGTCCACCCATGATCCTGTTCCTTCAAAGAATTTTTCCTCTGCCTAATTAGCTTAGCCCGATCCTGCTTCACCCTCACCAACCATCTTTTTTTATGTTTGAAATGCTTTATTGAGGAAAAAAGTATAATGAACAACAAAATACAGATCATAGAAAGAACATTGTCATACAGAATCAAAAAAGAGAAAAAATAAAGGATCATCATGAGTTAAATATAAGAAACCAGAAGGAAAAATTAAAAAGCATTTTGTAAAATTTTAAAGGGAATCAGGGGAAAAAAAAAAGGGGGGAAGGAGAAGAAAAAGAAGGAAAAAGGGGGAGGAAAGGAAAGAAGGAAGAGAAAGGTAAATATGAGGCGTTAGGAGAAGGATAGATAAAGAAATCAAAGAGAAACAAGGTAGAATAAACAGAGCGAACAAACCAAAGGTAGGGAGTAGTTGAAAGGTAGGAAAGAGAGATATAAATGTAGAAGATACAAAGGGGAAAGAGTCACTTATGGGGGTTTGAAATTCTCAGAGGATAAAGGAGAGATAGCTTTTGATTTCAGAGCCATGCGGTCAAGATACGCTGTGAGAGGGAGCCAGAATAAATCCCTATTAAGGGTAGGAGTGGAGGCAGCAGCAAAACGAACATCAAGCCTGTGATGTTGACAAAGAGAATTCCACCAACATTGTATAGAGAGCTTAGAAAGGTCCTTCCAATTAGAAGAAATATGTTGGAAAGCCAGAGCCAACATAAGATCTAGTAGACCAGAGGAGCGGGAGGGAATATCAAGAGTATCAGAGATACTACCTAAAAAGAGAAGAGGGATAGAGTATGGAATAGAGATGGAGAATAGACGAGAGACATAAGACCACACCTGATCCCAAAGTGCGAGAACAGAAGGGCACAGAAAAAGTAGATGAAAAAGATCAGCATTAGGGGCAGAACAGGTCCAGCAGGTAGAGTCCTTATCAGGAGAAAAGCGAGAAATAGAAACAGGAGAGAGATAAAGCCTGTGATATAGAAAGAACATAGATTGAGTTAGAGAGGCGGAACGGGAAATTTTTAAGGACCTGGTCCAGATTTTGTCCCAAACAGCTATAGACCAGTCACAGCCCAAATCAAGCTCCCAAGCAAGTTCCAATTTAGATTTCGGACGGGCCGGATTGGGGGAGGAGAAGAATTTATAAATAAGAGAGGCTTTAGGCAAAGTAGACAGGATCTGAAGGAGTGGGGAATGGGATACGGAGGTGGATGATAAGGGGAGTGAGTAGTAAACATCAAGTATGATGGCCATGAGGACAGTGAATCTGCGGAAAAAAGACTGGGGACAGTGAAACAGGAGTCGAAATCGGGGAAAAGAACATGGGAGAAAGCCATCGAAAAGTTGGTTAACCCATATCAGACCCCTTGATCTCCACGCAGACCAACAAATAGGACGGTTATTAAGGAGAATAAGCGAATTGTACCAGATAGGGGAAGCCAAAAAGGATTCACGAGAGACCGGATCAGGACGGACCAAAGCATGTAGAAGAGGAGAAGTATGTTTGAATAGGGGTAGAGGAGTGGTTAAGTTCTTAGCAGAGAAATGTGCAATTTCAGATAGGGAGAAAGGAGAAAGGAGTGAGCGTTGTATTGTATTGTATTGTATAAATTCTTGTAACGCGCAAGTCTGCCACCCAACGGGTATCCTGGCGCTCTGAGACACAGTAACAAAGGACAATACAGAGACTGCTGGTCAGGAGTCAGAGTTAGTACCACGCTATTCCTGACAAAAGAGCCAGGTCTTTAGAAGCCTCCTGAAACCCAGCAATGTTTTAGCCTGGCGCAGTTCAAGAGGCATCTGATTCCACAGACTAGCTGCCGTCGTGCTGAAAGCCCTACCTCCCATCCTGGCACGCTTTACTCTAGTAACAACTGCCAGACTCTGGCTAGAGGAGCGGAGGGACCTCGTTGGTTGGTACCAGGAGAAGCTATCTCGCAGAGGGAACGGGCCAAGATTGTGTAAGGCCTTATAAACCATAACTAGCGACTTGAACTCAATCCTCCTCTTAACCGGAAGCCAATGGAGGTCCTTTAGTGCCAGCGTGACAGATGAATCACGCCGCCTTCTGAGAGCCAGTTTTGCTGCCATCGACTGAACTCTTTGTAATCCCTGTACAATGAAAAGGGGAGCACCCAAGTACAGAGAATTACAATAGTCCAGTCTACTCAGGATCACACTCTGGACCACCAGAGACCTAGTCTCATCAGGGAGGAACGGGAGGATTTGGCGAAGAGCTCTCAGCAAAATGATACAGGAGCCAGTAGTTTTGTTGGCCTGGGATTGCAACTGGAGGTCATTGTCCATCATAACCCCCAGGTTGCGAACTGATTTTACTGAAGTTAAGGGAGGGTCCTCCGGCCAAAGTCGAAACTCGGACAGAGGAAACTTTGAAATTTTAGCTGCACCGCAGTGTAAGAGCTCCGTTTTCCCGGCATTCAACTGGAGCGAGTTGAGCTTCAGCCAATCAGAAACCCTCCTCATGCAGACCTGGAACGAGTTTAAGGAGACTGCCTGCTCTCCTTCCAGGGGGAACATCAGTTGTATATCGTCCGCATAATTAACTACCTCGATCCCATGGGATTTTATCAGGGGGATCAGAGGTCCCAAGTATGCATTAAAGAGGATTGGGCTGATGGCTGAGCCCTGAGGTACTCCATGGTGAACCGGGAGCCAAGAAGAGACGAAAGGTGTCAGGGTCACTGCCTGTTGACGATTAGACAGATAGGACTTCAGCCATTTCAGAGCCCCGCCCGTGATCCCCAGTCCTTCCAGTCTTGCCAGTAGCACCGAGTGGCTAACCGTGTCGAAAGCGGCCGACATGTCCAGCAGCACCAAAACTGAGGAGCTGCCACCGTCGGCCCGCATTCGAAGTTTGTCCAAGACGGTCACCAACGCGGTCTCTGTTCCATGCCCTGGTCTAAAGCCAAATTGGTCTCTATCCAGGAGCTGATGTTCTTCTAGGAAATTGGACAAGGATTTACTGACCAATTTCTCCAGAATTTTGACTGGAAAAGGTAAAAGGGATATTGGGCGGAAATTGGCTGGCAGTGAGGGATCCAACGAGGGTTTTTTTAATAGCGGGGTGACTATCGCCTGCTTCCAGACACTAGGTACGGTACCCTCCGTCAATGATTGGCAGCAGATATGCCACAATTCAGGGAGTAGGTTAAGGCCAGGTTCCTTCCAGATCTTATGTGGAAGGGGGTCAAGAGGTGACCCGGACGAAATCTCCCGCGCACTGTTGATGAAGATTTCCTCCGTGGGAGGTTGAAACCTACTCTGGGAGGGGCCCTTCCTGGTGACTTCTAGCATCGGGAGGGTCTCAGGACCATCTTGATCAAACCCGCTTACGATGTTATTAACCTTGTCAATGAAGAAGGTGGCAATTTCATTGCATAGGTTTAATGAGGGTTGGACAGTACTAGCCATGCAGCCTGGATTGCTAAGATCTTTAACGATGTTAAATAAAGCCCTAGTTCCGTTGGATGCCTGCAGAATGGAATTGGCGAAGAATTGGGACTTGGCCTCCCTAATAGCCCTCTTATATTGATGTTGAATAATTTTTAGCTCTTTTTTATCTGCATCCAATAGAGAGCCAAAGAGGAGCAAGAGGAGAGGGCACGAGGAGGAGCCAAGATGGCGACCGGGATGGCAGCGTAGGCTCCCGGCTCCGTAAATCTCCGCATCCCGCACAGATATCCTGCATGAGATCCTCAGCCTGCGCTACGTGCCCGTGTTGGTGATTGAGAGCGGCAACCGATCGTGTGATCCTGAAGCTTCTAGCGGCGGTACCGCCCGAGAAATGTTCATTTGAAGTTTGCGGCCTGTGCGGCCCTGGAGCCGGGACCTCGGGTGGACAACATGGCCGGGCGGCAGTTCAACAACAGCGGCCATTGGTGACCGGGTGGAGTCGGAATACCGAAGTGGCGCGAATATTGGCCTGAATCTCGCTGTGGTCGCTCCTATCACCGAGAATAGCGTGACGGGTGCATACCCGGGGTGACGATTCCAGGGGTTATCGGCGATCGCCTGGACCCTCGCCAGTGAACTGATCGGACGCGGCCTGTGGCTCGTCCCGATTTGCGTGGGCTGCTCCCGGTTTTCGCAGACACTGGCCCAGGGGGAGAACGACTGTCACCTGTGACCACACACTGGATACACTTTTTGCCTGCCTCCGGACCCTTGTTTGCAGTGACATGGAACTTGATGCGCTTGTGCCTGAGACCCGGTCCCCATCTGGGGTGGCCCTGCCCTGCGGCCATCTTGATAGGATGGACTCTATCATCCTGTACACTGGGTCGCAGCAAGATTGGGAGTGTGTGGCGCAGAGGAGCGTAGCGGAGCGAGCGCGGGGGGCCGTGCTGGGGTACGGTGACCTTCTCGATGCTCTCGGAGCCCTTCATTCCACCCTGGTTCACGGCGCCCGGGTTTTGGGGAGGAAGCTTGATGGTATTGCGTCAGCGTCGGAACAATTGCGGTCGGCCTGTCCCCAGGTACATAAGGCTCTGTCTCACCTTCCACAGGAGGAAAGTACCGTGACCGCCTCTGTGAATAAGGGACAGATGGAATCTTCGGACACTGTGGCAGCGTGTGGTCGGCTGGCTGTGGGGTCGGTCTGTTCCGGAGGTTTTGGACTTGAGCGGAAGGTGGTGACTTTGTCCCACGCGCGGCCTCCGGCGATCCAGGCAATCTTCACGCAACAGTCGCCTGCTCTGGCTGATTCCTCCTTCCTGGACCTCGTGTGTGGCGCAGGCCCTGGGGTAGTACTGGGAAAGGTGATCTTCCATGACGATGACTGTGTTGGTGTTCCGAAACGTCCTCCCCACATGTGTGTGTCCCTTCCTGGTCTTCTTTGGACGCTCCTCTTCCTTGTAACCTTGGACATTATAATGGGTCGATGGGTATGCATTGGTGGATTCGCAAAGAGTGGCCAAGGATAAGGCTGATCCTTCAGAGGTTGTCATTTAATAGGCGGGCGGGCTTGGGGGTTGTGTGCTTTCACGATGTAACTAATAGTGTAGTCGGTGAATAATGCTCCCCATTTCTCTTAGATATGGCCGAACTTTTGCTGTTTACTGTTTGCGTTGGGGAGGAAGATATTGTGCGGGAGGGAGAAGCCGGGGGCATGGTTGAAGGCCCTCCTCCAGTTTATTACTACTCTCTCCCCTTTTCTGTTAGGGGGGGTTTCCTCTCTTTCCCCTTTTTCTCTGTTTCTTCTATATTTCGGGTCTGGTTCTGGGGCGACAGGCACGCTGCGGGGGGGGGGGCCGTAGTCATCTGCAGAGGTGCAGGGTGGGGGGTTGGGGGAGGGGCTTCTATAGTCCTTTACTTTGTTTCTATGGCCTTCTTTTTCTTCTCTTATTCTTCTTTGTCTTTCTTTTCTGGGGTCAGTGCGGTAGGTTTCCTTCGTGGCCAATCATTGTTTTTCATTTGTGCCCCATTTCCGTGGGGTTTTATGGGTCCTAGGGCAGGAGACTGCAGGCGCAAACGGCTCGTGATATCCCTCCACATCCTGAACCTCCTGTTTCAGCGCCATTGACTTGATAGATTGCTATTTATTGTTGACGTTCACTATTCTGCCTGCCATTTTTCGCTGCTGAGAACTTGATTGGCACCTGATCCTTCTATCCTTTATTGTAAAATGAAAACCTTTTATATCCTGGTTTCCCTCTTGGGCTGTTCAGTGGATAAGAGAATACTAGCATGGAGAATCTGCTTCCCGAGGTGCTGCATGTGATTAGAATCTGCTTGCTGTTACTTTCACTGCTTAGCGGCCGGCCCCGAGGGTTGTAGGCCCATACTTGTCTTTATTTGCAATGTCAATAAAGGTTTTTCAAAAAAAAAAAAAGAGGAGAGGGCACAAGAGCGAGCCAATTAGAGGCCTGACGGAGAGAGAAAGATTTATGGTAGAGACGGAAGTCCGGAAAGTTGACTCCGCCATTGGGTTTCGGTTTACGAAGAGCAGCTAGAGCAACTCTCGATTTTTTATGATTCCAGAGAAATTTAGAGAGACAAGAGTCAATGCGTTTAAAATAGATATCAGGGATATGAATGGGGAGCATGGAAAGGATGTATATAAGAATGGGGGATATCATCATTTTGATCGAATCCAGCCGACCCCACCATGAGAGAAAGAGAGGATTCCAAGAAGAGAACAACTTATCAATACGGGATAATACACCAGACATGTTGAGTCGAATAGATGAAGAGATGGAGTTAGAGAACCAAATTCCAAGATACTTAATCTTAGACGCATTCCATGCAAAACCAGTGGACGAAAATTGATGAGGGAGACAGAATTTAGTGAGAGGAAGAATCTCAGTTTTATCAGAGTTAATCTTGTAACCAGAGACTTGGGAAAAGGAGTTAAATTCAAGAAGTAAGGCCGGGATGGATTGGTCTGGGTCAGAAATAAACAGAAGGATGTCATCCGCATATGCAGAGAGTTTCAAATGGGTCTTGTCGTAAGGGAAGCCAGAAATAGAAATGTTATTCCTAATAGACGTAAGGAATGGCTCTAAAGCAAGGACAAAGAGTAGAGGGGACAAAGGACAGCCCTGACGGACGCCACGCTGCAAAGGAAAATAAGGGGACAGAAGACCATTAACTAAAACAGACGCTTTAGGGGAGGAATAAAGTAAAGAAACCAGAGAAATAAAATTAGGACCAAAACCATGCCAACGCAGGGAGGCGAACAGAAAGGACCAATCTACTCTATCAAAAGCCTTCTCAGCATCAACCGAAATGGCAGCTAGAGAAATGTTGAGAGAAGGTATCTTATTGAGAACATTAAGAAAGAGGCGGGAATTATCCGAAGTGAGTCTACCCTTTACAAATCCACATTGTTCTTTACCAATGAGATGAGGGAGGAGAGGATCTAAGCGTCGGGCAAGGAGTTTAGCAAATAATTTATAGTCTACCTTAACAAGGGATATTGGGCGATAATTTTTACAAAACTGGGGATCACGACCATCTTTAGGAATTAGGCAGATCATAGCCTCGTGAAAGGTACCAGCAGCCGTGCCAGAGGTAAAGAAAGATTGGAAGAGGGAAAGAAGTTTAGGAAGAAGAATATCTGAGAAATGTAGATAGAATTCCACCGAGAAACCGTCCGGACCCGGGGATTTACCCTTGGTGAGAGATGTTAAGGCGTTGTCTAGTTCAGTAATAGAAAGGTCAAGTTCAAGATCAGAAAAATTAAGATGAGAAGTAGAAGGGGTAGGGATTTTGTCGAAGTAGGATTGAATAAGGGCAGCCGAAGGGGGGGACTCGGGAGTATAAAGAGATTGGTAAAACTGTTGAAATTGGGCTAGTATATCCTGTTCCTTATGCAAGAGGAGATTATCAGTGGAATATATCGAGTCAATCAGATTGCGCTCCCTGCGAGACTTAAGGTAGCTGGCCAATAGTTTACCAGACTTGTTGCGACCTCCATAATATCGGGCGCTGCTGCAAAGTAACATTGAGGAAGCATTATCAGTGGTAATTTTGTTAAAATCAAATTTGGCGCGTATAAGGTCTGGCACAACCGTTTTAGTAGAAGAGGTGTAGAATGCATGCTCCAGGGATTTGATATGGGCGAGAAGGTCTTTCTGTTTCTTAAGGTAAGACTTCTTTTTCTTTGAGACAAAATCAATCACAAAACCACGAGCGGTAGCCTTAAAAGAGTCCCAAATAACGTGAGGGGATAAAGAGGGATCAGAGTTGAGAAGAAAAAATTCCGTAGCAAAGGAAAGAAAAGAAGAGGAAAAGAGGGGATCTAGGAGAAGAGAGTTATTGAAACGCCAGCGGGAGGATTTGGGATGGGGAGGAAGAAGATCAAGAACTGTGACAATGGGAGCATGGTCTGAGATAACTATCGGCTCTATAGATGAGGAAAGAAGATTTTGAGAAAGAGATTGAGAAAGGAAGATGTAGTCAATCCGAGAGAAAGAGGCATGAGGAGGTGAAAAGAAGGAATAGTCCAGAGAGTCAGGGTGGGGCAGTCTCCATGAGTCAAGAAGGTGAGATTTAGAGATAGTGTCAAGAAATTGTGTATGTGATTTATGGGGGATAAAGCGGGCGGAGGATTTGCGATCAAGGAACGGGTCAACAATTTGATTACAATCCCCCCCAAAATGAACAGAGAATCACTAAATTGGAAACACTTAGAAGTGATCAGAGGCCAAAAATTACAATCAGGATGGGTGGGGCCATATACATTAAACACAGTTAAGGATACTGAATTAATTAACAACTTAACTAAGACCCAACGACCCTCGGTATCATTTTCTTGAGAGAGAACTTTACATTTGAGCTTCTTGTGACACAAAATGGCCACACCATTCTTCTTATTGGATGTAGGAGAAAATAAAACCGTTCCCACCCAGCCTCTCTTTAATTTAAGAGACTCCGCCTCAGAAAGGTGAGTCTCTTGTAAAAGAACTAAGTCAGGAGTATAAGAGGCTAGATGGGAAAGCACTCTCTGTCGTTTAATAGGGCTAACAAAACCTTTCACATTCCATGAAATAACTTTGAATTAAATAACAATAAAATGAGTAGAGAACAGAGAAAAAGCATTGAACCAAAAACGCCATAGAGGGGAACAACAAGTGAATGAGAGAAAAGAGCTAGACAAAAGAAAGTCAGGAGATACAGTTAGAGAAATCAAGGAAAAGGAAAAGAGAGGAAAAAAAGGAGGGAGAGAAAGTAGAAGAAGAGACAGTACATATCCAAAACGGATGACTGAGGAACACATACCTGAAGGGGGGAGGGAGATGACAAAATGACGACGGGGTATGGGAGGATTCGACAAGAACAGCCTCCTAAGCCGGAGAGCAACACACCGCATCAGGACGGAATATGAGGAAGACGAATCGTATGATATGAAGAGGGATACAAGAGGGTTTATCGAGTAAAAATCTAAGGTAGGGAAAAAGAAAACGTGTTATACAAAGGTCATAGAGAAGTAAACAGTACAAAAGCAAACAATATATGTAAAACAGAAAACCCAAACAACAAACATTATATAATCACATCAAGCGGAAGAAGAATCAAACCAATGAGGAAAAAACTTCCAGCAAAAACCTGTAAGGAGAAAAAACCAAACAGATAAATAATCAACCAGTAGAGGGGTTGGATGTGTCCATGCCAGCGTTGGTCTGAATGTGAATAAAATTCTTAAGTTCAGGCGGATCTTGGAAAGTCCAGGTGTTATTTTGATGGGTAACCTTGAAAGTACAGGGGTGAAAGATGCCATATCTGGCTCCGATAGAACGCAGAGGAGCACGAAGAGATAGGAATTCTTTTCTTCTGGCAGCAGTAACATTAGAAACATCCTGAGAGAGAAAAACTCTCTGACCCATCCAGGACACCTGGCGCCTCGCTCGAGCTGTAGAGAGGACCAGAAGGAGATCAGTGAACTTGAGGAAAAGGATGATGATCCCTCGCGGTTTGGTTGAGGAGGAGGAGCGAGGGCCGAGTCTATGGGCTCGTTGGATACTGAGAGAGGTAGTAGTGGGAAGGTCCAGTAGTTTCAGGAGGAAAGAGGAGAAAAATGTGACAGGATCATCTCCTTCCAGGGACTCCGGCAGGCCATAAACGCGTAGGTTGTTCCTCCTGTTCCTGTTTTCCAAGTCTTCAGTGTGTTGTTGAAGGGCGAGAAGAGACTTTTCCAGAGAGGAGATGCGTTGAGAATTTGACTGAATTTCTGGAACCTGCTGCTCCACAGAAGAAACACGAGCCTCCAAAGTTGACCATTTAGCCTCAAAATGCTGCATCTTGGTATTAGTCTCCTCCACGAACGGGCGCAAAGCGCGAATCTCCTCAAGTATCAGCTCCATAGATATAGGGGGTGGAGAGATGGCTCGGATGGAGGAGGAGAGGAGTCGTGTTTCAAGCGCTTAGGTAGGGAGGCAGGAGGAGAAGACTTGCTGGAGGTAGGTTATGATGGAGAAGAGCGAGTGGAGGATGATGTCGCCATTTGTTCTGTGGAAGGAGAATGAGGAGAATGACCTGTTGATGAAGAAGAGGCGGAGGAAGGTGGAGTCTTCGAGGGTACAAAGACAAACTTTGGGTTGCGTAGCTTGCCCATAGAAGCCTGAACGTGCCAGGAGTAGGATGAGAAAAAAGCGCTCCAATATAAGGTCCTGTAGGTAGGTGTCAGTATATATAGATGAAAAAGACAGCGACCAACCGAAGCACTAGGCGACAACAGCAAAAACCAGAGTCTCAAGGCATGGAGATGAGGCAGACAGGAAATGAAAGGCTACTTCCAGTGCTGACAGAAAGTCATTAGTGAGCGCAAACAGCAAATACGCCAAAATTTAATGACAAGGTTGCAGCAGAAGTCCAGCAATAAGGAAGTAGGTTACGCACTGGAGCTGAAGTAAGACATCAGGGAAGAGCACAGCCAACACAACATCCTGTGAGGAGAACATCGAAGTAGGGGTCTCCCAGGAAACAGCAAGAGCATGAAGAGAATCATTCAATCATAGCGCGGTGACAGAGCGGCCATTTAATTGTCAATAATAAAGTCCAGGAACAGAAGGAAACACAAGGAGAGCATGTTTGTAGTTACCTCAGCTTCGCGCACACATCGCGCCTACTTCAAAATGGCGGCCGCGCTGAGGCAAATACACCGAGAAGCTGGAACTAGGTGAGAAACTGCTGGAAAATGAACTCCGGCGCTCACATCTTCAGCTCGAAGCTATCCGCATGCAGGGGCCACAAAAAGGAAGCCGAAACAGTCGCAGATAGAGGCGGGGAGATGAAAAACACCGCCGCGGCGCAGGGAGCTCCGGACTCAGGCGGCCATCTTGATCGGCGTCCTAGCCACGCCCCCCACCAACCATCTTTTGTTCCACCATCCTTTTCCCTCCAAGAACACTTCCCCCTTGCTTACTTTGCAAACCTGCACAGGATTAGAAAACACAGAGTCCCTTTTCCTTACATTGAAGGGTTTTTTAAACATCACCCAGTCACCCACAGATATTTCTATGTCTCCCCGGTGACCTTTCTTGTCAAAATTGTATTTCATTCACCACTGTTTCTCTCTGACTATGACAGCAACACCACTTACACCCACCTCTTCCTCCCCAGCCGCTGCCTTTTTGTCTTCAAGCCAGGAAGGAAATAAAGTTGTGTTTGCCTTTCTACCCCTTAGTAACTCAAACAGAGTAGCTTCAGTGGTACAGTGCGGTCAAGTGTTGTAATTCCACACCTTCTCCTCCAAAACTTTTCCCACATCTAAACCGGAAGCCAAAGCTGTCTGAATTCCTTGGTTTAAGACCTTCTTACCCCGTTCCACAAGTCCGTTAGACGCAGGTGAATACAAAGCCAATTTTAAGTGCTTTATAATCTGCATTTCCAAAAATGTGCACATTTTTTCAGACACAATATGTGTCCCGTTGTCTGTGACCAATGCTCTCGGAGCCCTTTCCAATAAAAATACTTTTTTCAAAAATGCAATCGTATTATCTGTATCTGGAGCTTCCATAAATTTGTATTACATCCACTTTGAATGATAGTCTATCGCCAAAATCAGATACCTCATTTCATACGGCAACACATTATACAGCCCCGGGAAATCTAGCCTCACCTTTTCCCAAGCAGACCTCGGAAAATGTGTTGGATTCAAAGGAATGTGGGACAAGCTTCCAGTGCTTGTCTGACAACAGACATTCCTCACAACCATTCACTAATCTCCTAACTTAAGCATCCAAGGCAGGCCACCAATAGTGCTGTTTTATCTTCATGTAAGTTTTAGTAACTCCCAAGTGACCGTTGTGTGCTACCTTAACTATGGCGCCTTGCAAGGAGGAATGAACTTGTCACCCCTCATCACCATGTCATCTTTCACAGAATGCTCATCCGCCACTTGCGGAACATTCTTTAACTCACCTGTCAAACTCCGTACCTCAGGCCATTGACACGATTAATACTCCGTCACCTTAGCTAACACAGCATCTTTTTCATTAGCATCCTTCCACTCCTTCTCTGACATGACCAAACCCCATTCATCAATAGCATCCACCATAGCGACGCAGTCCACCTCTTCCTCCACCAAATCTTCCTCATCATCCTTCTCCATCAACATCCCCGATAACCAATCAGCCTGATCATTTTTACCTCCTGGAATGTGTTTCATTTCAAAGTTATACTCTTGTAAGTTAGGTACCTGTCTGGTCAACCTGGCCGACATGTTGTTACCTTTAATATTGCTAAAAATGAAAGTAAGTGGCTTATAATCCATATAAATCTCAAATTTGCGGCCTCAAATACACATTTGAAATTTTTGGGCTGCCAAGACACAAGCCAAAGCCTCATCTCGATAGTGCTGTAGTGACTCTCAAACTGCTTCAGAGATCTAGAGGCGAACACCACAGTCTGCTCCCTGCCATTCTCCTTCTGACTGAGCACTGACCGCAAATCTCTCATACTAGCATCCACTGTTATGACCAACGTACAATCATCCCGAAAAGCGTGAATAACTTGAGCTGAAACAATTAACTCTTTCACCTTAGTAAATACTCCCTCCAGTTCTTCCGACCGCACAAACTTTTGGCCCAGTAAAAGCAAAACGCTAGAGGCTCCACAACCTGAGCATTATTACCCACAAATCTGGCATAATACTCCGCCAGTCCTAAGAAAGAGCAAAGTGTGTCCTTATCACTGGGAGCCCTTGCCTCTTTGAGTGCTCTGATCACTAAGAACTTAGGCTTGATACCTTACCCAGATACTGTGTGGCCCAGGTATTCCAGTTCTCTCACACCGAACTTGCATTTATCCACTTTTACGGTCATACCACGCTCCCTCAAAATAGACAACACCTTCTTTCAGTAGATTAAAATGTACTTCCGAGGATTTTCAAAAGATTAGGATATCATCCAAATAAGCCTGCACCCCCTTCATGTCCGGGAACAGTGTATCCTTCAGCCTCTGGAATACGCTGGCTGTCGAGGCAAAACCAAAGAGAAGTCTCAGGAATTTGTACGCTCCAAACGGTGTTACAAATGTAGTCAGTTCCTGAGTCTCCCTAGCCAATGGCACCTGGTGAAAGGCCGACTTCAGGTCAATGAGGGAGAACCACTTGGCTCCTCCCAAATTTGACAAAAGTTCATGGATCTTAGGAAAGGGATGACAGCCCACCATAATGTTTTTGTTTAAACCTCTGAGGTCCGCACACAATCTAATCTTGACCGTCTTCTTACAAGCTACCATGATGGGGGCAACCCATTGAGAAGACTCAGTGGGTTGTATAATACTTGCAGTGCATAATCCATCCAGCATAGCCTTTAATTCCTCTCTGACGCGCAACAGTACAGGCCAAACTTTATGTACTATAGGCTGAGCACCAGGCAATAGCCTGACTTTTTGTTCCACATCTTTCACACAGCCCACTTGGTCACTAAACACAGATTGAAATTCTGTCAGTAATTTCTTAGCATCGATTTCCGCCTCCATCACATTACACACTAAAATCTCCCTCAATTAACAGCTTTGTCATCCCCAGGCACTAACTACAACCCCAATTGTGCAAAATCCTTCAATCGCACAATGCTTTTTCCTTTAATGGCCACATACACTTTTGTGCAAATTTCCCGATCCCATCCTCGTCACCAAATGTGGTAAGTGAGAACGTACCACTGAGGAGCCAATCTTCATAAAGTAAGAAGTACGGTTATTTCATGTAACTTCATCCGCGACAAGGAGCGTGTCACCGGACAAGAGGTTGGTCCATAACTGACACAGCAAAACAAACTCACCAACCGTGAACGCTCCAAGTACGGAACGTCCTAGCGACACAAGTACATTCTAAACCAATACATTCCAAACCACAACAAATCAAGTCAATACAAACCCACTACAATGCCATGTACTGAAGTCTGTTCCTTATGCCACTAATCCTAAAATATACCTATTTGGGAAAAGAAAGATAAAGGGTTGTAACCTGTGTAACTTGTCTCTACCCCTTTAACTGTGATGTAAACTGTATAGTCTTAGGGGCATCATATGGAACTGTGGGGTGTCTTGGACAATCAGAAGTCAGTTGGTTGGTGGTTTGTTCAATGCTGGCTGTGCCATACATGGTGGGTTCAATAAAGAGAGTTGGAACAATTTTTATTGAGTATCTACTCTCTTAACCTTGGCGATGAGTTGAAGCATCCACTAATGAACACTGCGTGCAGTTTCTACAAGACGCTGATGTCTACACAGAATGGGTAACGTGTTTGAACCTTTAAGGTGGTGAGTGAACTGTTGCGGGCACTCGACTGGCTTAAGTTCAACTTATTTAAATTCCTAATGTTGTACAGTGTATAACAATTATCTGATATATTATTAATTTGGGCATAGACTGTACCAAAACCGTTAAAGGTACGAGCAGAGTACCTGACGCCTGAGGCTGGTGTGCGCGGCTGCCAAGAATCCCAAGGATGAAAACACTCCAGTTTCTTGGCAGCAGCGCATGCCAGCCTCACGCATCAGGCACTCCGCTCACACTTTTAAAGGTTTTGGATTAAGGGATAATATCATGAATTTGGCTCATGAGAGACATCTTGGCAGGAATCTCACCAAGGCAAGAATAAGGGAAAACTATTGGTGGCCGGGCTTAAATAGACGGACAAACGGAGAACCTGGTGAGAGACTGCTGGAATTTTGCAGGCACTGATGAGTAAAAGATAGTGAGGACTGCGCCTTTGCCCCCGGTGGAGCATTAGTGCAAGCAGGGTTTAGATATAAATGGGCCCTACAATTTGTTAGCACCTACTGAGAGATATGTATTTGTATTGGTGTTCTATACGTCCAAATGAGTGACTAGCTGAATAACAACTGGGAGTGTGCTAGAGCTCTTAAGAGATGTATTCACTTGTTAGGGAATGCCCAAAATAATTATCACTGACAGTTGGGTTCAAATTGTATCAGATGAAATGAAGAGTGTCATCAAGGAACGGTCCATTGAAGATTGTTGAACTTCATTGTATTCACCACAGGCAAATGGTCTTGTGGAAAATATGAATGGCCTGGTAAGTGACTGTGCCCAGAAAGCCGTGGAAAGCAGGCGCGCTCTCAGAAAGATCTTCAGAGAAAACTGTGGGCACATTGCACTACTCCCAAAACTGTTTTCAAAATTTCTCTATTCTACTGTTTGAAAGGACATATGGCGGGGTCTAAACTGAAACCCAAACTCAAAAACTCAAAACCAGTGGTTGGAGTGGAAGATGGAGAAAGTGAGTTTCAGTGCTAACAAATTGGCTGATTATCAAAGGAAATACAAGAAGTGTTATAATGTCAAACATGGAACTATTCACAGGAGTTGGTAGGTGCGAGAATATGTATATGTGAAACACCCAAGGTGGATTTCCATAGGTGAATCCAAGGTTATGGGACCTTTCCAAGTGACTGCAGTCAAGAAGAATGTGGTGGTATTAGAAAATGGTGAAGTGCGGAGCATGTCATACTTGGCAAAAAGATCCTCGCAAGTGGAAGGGAATGTGATTGGGCAAGAGGTTAAACCTAGGCCATATGTGAATGTTAAACCTGGGCGATATGTGAGTGTACCATATCCTAAAGTGGAGTTCTGTGTGGAAACTTGTACCAGGAGGCGTCCAACCTATTTTAAGGATTATGTTGTGGATTAGCACTCTTGTAAAAGCTTTATGTAATATTTTGCTTGGATGTTGTAAATTCTCGGTAGCTCTTGTTTTACCTTTTGCATTGTTGTTGTTTTTTACAGGGTTGCTTAATAGCACACTTTTTTCCATAGGTATCGATTTATTTCCTTAGACATTTAGCCTTGTATCTTTTTCATTTGATATTACAGTTCACTAGTTATTTTTATGATTAGGGGATGTGTTGTAACCTGTATCAATTGTCTCTGCCCCTTTGACTTTGATGTAACCTATAGAGTCGTAGGGAATTCACATAGAACTGTGGGGTGTCCTGGGCAACCAGAAGTCAGTTGGTTGGTGGTTTGTCCAGTGGTGGCTGTGCTATACTTTTTGGATGCAATAACGAGAGTTAGAATAATTTGTACTGAGTATGTACTCTCTTAACATGAAGGTATAAATAATGAAGGGATGTAGACATTAAAGGTGCCTTAATTTATGCATTTGTGGGTTAATAGGGACCTCTGTTCTTTCAATATCCTTCTAGAAGTTGCTCACATAAGTTGAAAATCAGCAAGAAAGTCCAGTCAAACTGCTTGTGTGATTTTGTCGAACTGTACCTCATCAGTTAGTAAATTTGCCCGAAGCAGCAATCATATGCTGATACTTGCAGAAGATAAAACTTGCTGTCCACCCCCACATTCCCAACACCTCTCCCTTTACTTCACTGATTAAAAGGATAACTGGCTGTTTTTGTTTTTTTGAAGTAAGATTTCACAAATTGTTGAGGACTTAATCCTATGAATTCGAAATGTGTGGCAGATGTTACTTGTGATGCAAAGCCATCTACTAGCGTTTCAAAAAGTGAGTCCGGATGCCCTATAAATGCATTGCTTTACCCAGAGACTAATGAGGAAACCAAAATACAAACAGGCACATGCCACAAATAAAAAAATCAAACAGTGCAAAAAAAAACAAGATCAAAACAGCCCATGTGCAAGAAAAAGTGTCAACATATTTAACCATTGCAATAATGACCATACACAAAGTTCACTGATACCCCAGGAAGTGATGTCACAATCCTATAATGCCCGTCAGTTTAAAGAGAGTGGGTCTATTTTGCAGGCTATGGCTGTCTTATAGGCTCTGTTCACCTAGAGATCATTTAATCAATCACTTAGTTAAAAAATATGTTTATACACCTTATGTATTGTGTACATTTTGTGTGGGTTAAGCAGTCAATGCTTCATGGGGGGATGTGTGTGTGTGCGTACGTGTGATGCAGATCTCAGGCTCAATTACAGATTTTTTGTTGTTCAATAGCAGTAATCACTTTATAATGAACAGTTTATAATCAAAGTTTGAGCCATTCTTTTCCTCTTTAAAGATGTCACGCTTTTTAGACTCATAACACACAAGTTCACCCGTCAACCCACAGGAGAGACATTCTCAATGCTTTGAAGAATGATTACATTTATCAAAGGCTAAATGGAGGCCGAGAACTAGGGTATTCAGAATCACCCCTCCTTGTTGGGTGTCTCAGAGACATAAATTGAGTATTATAGAGGAAGGGATTGGTGGGGCACATTGGAAGGGTATGCGATAGTGTACCAGTACCAGACATGCCAGCTGCCCTCAGGGCCAGCTTTAGGGCTGGTGGTGCCTGGTGCGACAATGCTTTTAGGCGCCTCCCAATGACCACCTACGCCACGGATTCCCTCACTACCACCCTTTAACAGTGCCCCTCAAGTCTACATAAACTCTCTCTCTCAAATGCATTCAGTTTTACAGCACAACTCATAAAAGTAAAGGGTATCAGAGCACTTTACATCACACACACATTACACAGAGACAATCAATCATACGAGTGTAAATCAGTGTATAGGAAACGTTCCATAAGATAGAGGACGACAAGGGGTAGGATTCACGCATCCATACTGGTAGGCAGTTTAGTTTAAGGGTGCTTGGTCTGAAGAAGCAGAAACTCTGAATTTAAAACATAACACCATGGTTGGGGTATCTATTTAATAATAAGAATTAATTTCTACAAAATGAACTCGTTTTGCAACTTTATGATAATGAAAGAATGGGAAAATAATCATAATGCTCTAATCTATACCTTTCAGGCTGCATGCAGTTCTCTGATGACAGTTAATAGCTCACTGTTCTATATTAGAATTTTAACTTATAAACTGCAGGTAACAAAAGGATGTTTCTGACAAACGTATTCACTTTGTGATCTGCATGGTATAGGTTCTTTGCAGCAGGCATATTAACCCTCTGCGCTACCTTATGACGAATATAAACTTCCATGAGTCAAAATCTCTCTCCAGGAAGAACATTAATCACCTGAGTTATTGTGGCATTTTTTATTGTTGCCTGACAATTGCTGGAGGTCAGGAACGGGGAAGCATGTGCTTTTAAAACAATAAAATACCTGCAAACAGACGCCCCCACCCGAAGTCAGCACCCGGTGCGGTAGCACCGGTCGCACCGCCCTAGAGCTGGCCCCAGCTGCCCTGGTGATAGGGCACAACCTGATTTAATTTTGTGGTTTAAATGAATAAAGGGGGCGGCACACACTCAAACCTCTGTTATCCCTTGATTGGCCCTCTACAAATAACAAACAAAGTGGCATATTATCAAGGGCCCAGGGGCCTAACACTGGCCTGCGCAGCGGGGGTGGGGCCCACGCTCCAGGAGCCCCCTCACTCTCAGCAAGGGAGATGGCTGTGCCTGCAAGCAAGCCTCTTCAGTCTTTGCAAATACAATGGTGCTCCTGTGCGCACGGCCTCCCCATGTCCCCACAAATTAAACTGTGCGCGCACGCCAGGGTGACGGCCTCTAAGCCTCCTCTTCCCTCTCTTTCTGTCTTGCTCCTCAGTTAGTGAAAACCGAGACTTCAAGAAACGGGTATTACCCTCTCTTTCCTCCTTTCGTTTATATGCTCCCCTGTGAAATGGATCCAAAAAAGAAAAACATTTTTGCTGGAAACGTTGTCGTTTTCTGACACAAGTGCAGCCTCGGGGTGGAGAGAAATAAAACATTCCAAATGTGAAAAATAAATAACTAATTAAAGCAAGACAGAGTGGTTGCAAGGTGTCCAGGTTGATTTATTTACACCTAAACACATTAGCGCCACTTTACAGTGGTTGCCAGTGAAGTGATACTTTGTTTACTCCTCTCTCTTTGAACAACATTGTTTTCCCTGTGTGGGAAAGTGCACCTTGCCTGGAGGTACTGAAATACCTGCTTGATGGGTGAATTGGAAAACGAAATGTGTACAGCGACTGTGTGTTTACGAATGTGGTCTCATACTGCCTATGTTTTGAAAGGATATAAGCAATGGGCACTGAAACGGGTCCTTTCCGGGCCCTGGAGTCATGGCCTTACCTTTTCATGCAAAAGCACTCACTAATTTCAGAATAATGAGTATAAAATGAAAAAGGTAACCATGTTGTTCCAGCTTACATTTCACATGCTTTACTTAATCTTGCATTCCCTATGAGTGTTTGCTCTTTCTAGGATGTTGTTAATTTTTTTTAGGCAGTATATTGCTCTTGTCTAGTGCGTAATTTGAATTGAGTCACATCCAGGTGTTAATAGCGGGTCAGTGCAGTGCAAGTTTCTCTAAGTGGGGAGTATGGTGTTCAGTGGGGGAGAGGATGTGGCGCTATGGTCAGAGCTGCTGAAGTGGAACTGGTGAACCAGGTTCAGCCTTAATGACCAGGCTCCCAGACCACTCTCCTGAGGGAGCACATTCCTGTGCTACACCTTAGAAGGCGCCGCAAGATCTTAAAAGCCTTGGTGTCTTAGCACCAGCAGGTGGACCCTAGCAGTGGCAAGTGTGGATTAACCTTGAAGGCCTGTCCACCACTATCCATGAAGTTCACCTCCAGTCTTGGGGGCAGACCTATGAAGCAGCACACCATAGAGTGGCAGTGACTCTGTCACTGAGGTCACAGGACCCTTGAGCAGGGTGGCTCTAGGGTAGTGCAGCCACACCGGGCGCTAACTTCAGGTGGGGGTGTCGTGTTTTAAGTATAATATGGTTTTAAAAGCACTTGCTGCCTCCTTCCTGGCCTCCAACATTTTTGTGCAACAATAAAAATGTCTTGATAACTCCAGTGATTAATGTTCTTAGTAGAGAGAGATGGTGTTTTGTCTATTGGAAGGTTTGACTCATGAAAAGGAATGGCAGAGGTGTAATGTGCATGCTGCTAAGAATATGTGCCATGCAGATCACAAAGTGCACATAATGTGAATAGGTCAGTGGGTTACTGCTTTTGTCAGAGAGACCATATTGTTACTTGCAGTTAATAAGTTAAAATCCTAACATAGAAAAGTGAGCTGTTAACTGTCATGTAAGAGCTGCATGCAAACTCCAAGGTATAAATTAGAGCGTTATGTTTTTTTCCTCAGTCTTCGATTAACCTAATGCTGCAAAAAAGGGTTAATTTGGGTAGAAATCAATTCTGATTATTAAAGAAAACCCCCAACCATGTTATTATGTTTTTAATTCTGAGTTTGTGTTTCTGCAAACCAATCACTATTAAACTATGCTGCCTACTAGTATGGTTGTCATGTGACTCCTACACCTTGTAGTCCTTTGTCTTATGTAACATTTCCTACACAGTGATTTACACACATATGAATGATTGTCTCTGTGTAATATGTGTGATGCAAAGAGCTCTGACACGCTACACTGGTATTAGAGGTGCTGTAAATTTTCTGATACTTTATTATTTTGAAATTTTTACACATGCTAACAGTCTCTGCAAAGATTTTTCCTTATTAGTACTAGTGGAACATACAACTGCAGCAATGAGAAAGGTGATCAGTCAACCTTTGCAAAGGGCCCTCCACTTCACAGCAGCACAAGTCACATTTTTTAATAACTTTTGATGTGTTTGAGCTATAAACAATTTATTAGTTAAAATCGTTAGATTTTTTTTTTTTTAAACTTATTTTTATTGCCATTTTCACATTTCATACATTGTACATCATTCATATTCTTCAAGTGGTCGTGTCCGATCATACATCCTGTAAGGATACTTAACAACTGTATTGATTGATGATTCGTCACCAGGAAGCATAAACAGTGCATACAGTTATCGTGACGTTCACATCCTACGATCTCGGGTTCCATATATGGCAAAGGAACTGGGGTTTAACATAGGTATAAACTAGGGAATGAATATGGAAGAATATATCCAATTACACTAGTGGGGGAATGCAGCGTCGTGATGGTGAGGCACCTCTGATACTCATGTTTGCCTATCCTAGTCGTTACGACCGAGAATCGTAATAGTGTGCCTGGAGCTAGGGTTTGTCAAGACCTCGCGCGACTGGGAGCCTACGGATTCAGGTGGGCAGAGCCTGTGACTGTGTACTCCGGATTAGTTGTGTAGATGCGTCATCTGGTGGGTCCGCCCCCGGGGAGAGCTGCCTAAACTGGTATAATAACATGGCCCATTCCATTGATATAGGGTGCTTGCGGGTCCCTTTCGCCTCCTCCTCCCGTAATGTCTCCTCCTCCGCCGCCGCCCATTTGTACGTAGCTCCCACCCACGCCGCCACCGGAGGGCCGGTGGGGGAACGCCAATGCATGGCTATGCTGCGTTTGGCCAAGAGCACCGCTAAGGAGAGGAAGCGAGTCTGCACCTTGTGCTGCTTACTTACGCGAAAGATGCCTATGGCACTGGCCTCCCAAGTGTTCATGCAAGTTAGCCCAGTGAGGGTACTCAAAGCGGTGTGAATGTGGTGCCAGAAGATTTGAATGACGGAGCAGCTCCAAAACATATGCCGAAAGTCTGCATTTTGTTCGTGACATCTGGGGCATAGGAACTGAGTGTCAGGGTAGAATCGTTGGAGGCGTGCAGGTGTGCGATAGGCCCTGTGTAGGATGTAGTATTGGATGTTTTTAAAACGTGCGTTTCTGGAGACTTTCTTAGGGTATCTCAAAGCCTTCTCCCACTCCCCCTCATGGAGCACCCGCCCGATTTCCGCCTCCCAGGTGGCCCGGAGGGTCGCCAATGGTTTATTAGTCAATTCCCGTATGGCTTTGTAAAGCCATGTAGTTAGATGGCGTCCTGCTCCCATATGTAGGATCGTGTGTAGCACTGGGTGTGGGTGTGGTTCCCCGTTACTTAGGTCCTGATGCGGTCGGTAGCTATCTAGGAGTTGGCGGTGAAGCAGGAACTGCCCTGGGGGAAGCTCGTATTCCTCCACCAAACTAAGGAACGGTCTTAGTTGCCCGTCCTCGAAAAGGGACGCCGCCTCCGTTAAGCCACACCTCGTCCATGTGCGAAGCGCGCTATTCGTGTAGTAGTGTTCCCGGTTGGGCCATCCTACCAGAGTGAGTAAAGGGGAGTACAACGGGGTCCCCGGGGACATGCGGTGTATCCGCAGCATGCACTTACGTGCGACCAACACCTGTAAGGGGTACGTGGGCTTTGGGTGTGTGCCAGGGAGGAGCAAGCGACGGATCTCCGGAACCGATACCTGTCCTGCGATGGTATGAGTTTCCACAGTGTACCTGTCTGCTGTCCAATGAGACAGCCATTGCTGTTGTGCTGCTAAGAAGTAGGCTTCGAATGATGGGGCTCCCAAGCCACCCTGCGTGGTGGGCAGTTGTAGTTTTGTCAGGGCTATTCTGTGCCTGGTGGACCCCCAGATGAGCGCACTAAGAAGGGAGTCTAGGTCCCGGAAAAAGGTCCTGGGCGGGATTACGGGCAGGTTGGTAAAAAAATACAGCAATCTCGGAACCATGATCATTTTAGCCAACGCTACTCTCCCAATTGGAGCCAATGGGAGGCTCTTCCAAAATCCGATCGTAGCCCTAATGCTCGCCAGTGCCTTGCAATGGTTACCCTCGAACATATCTGTGGAGGAGTGGTAGAGACGAATACCAAGGTATCGGGGGGCCTCCGCGCTCCAAGGCACTCGCTGGGTTCCTATGTGAACCTCCTGAGGAGGTAGTCCCGGATGCAGCGGATAAATTGTGGATTTATCCCAATTCACTCGTAGTCCTGAGGCCGCAGTAAATTCCTGCAAAGTTTCCCAGAGGGGTGTCAGATCGTCCGCAATGTCCCGCACATAGATCAGCAGGTCATCCGCGTATAAGGAAACACTATGCACCGTGCCTGCTATCGGGATGCCCCAGCTCTCCCCTTCCCGCCGGAGTCGTATGGCTAGAGGCTCCACCGCCAGGGCAAAAAGCAGAGGGGACAGCGGGCAGCCCTGTCGCGTGCCCCTCTCCGTCGATATGTATCGGCCTAGGCGCACCCGCGAGGTCAGTCCGGTGTACAGTAAGCGCGTATAGGCTAGGAGGGTGGGCCCTATGCCTACTCGCTGCAGCACCGAGAACAGAAACTGCCATGTGAGGGAATCGAAGGCCTTCTCAAGATCTAAGATGAGACAGGCCGCTCGAGGGTATATCCCCTGTACCTGATCCTGAATGTGGAAGACTCGACGTATGTTCTGGGACGTACATCTGCCGGGTATAAATCCGCACTGATCCGGGTGAACCAGAGAGCGTATAATTTGGACATATCTATCCGCCAAGGTCTTCCCGAAGAGTTTGCAATCGGCTGACAATAGCGATATTGGACGGTAGGAGGCCATTCGCTGTGGGTCCCTATGTGGTTTCAGGAACGTCACGATTACGGATTCTCGCATGGATTTCGGCAGTTCTCCCTTCTTCAGCGCCGCCGCAAACACCTCCACTAACCGAGGGACTAGGTGCACTGAAAACGTTGTGTAATATTCTAGGGGGAACCCATCCAGCCCCGGAGCTTTATTTCGGGCCAGGGCACGCAGGGCCCGCGTCACATCCGCCGAAACTAGTATGGCATCGAGGGCCTCCTTCTCTGTCCTCGTGATTGTTGGGAGAGGTAAAGGATCGAGAAAGCGATCCACTACATCCTGCGGGGTAGAGGTGGGGTCGCTATACGTCTCGGCATAGTAGTCGCGGAAAGCCCCCAGAATCTCCGCTTGGGAGTGCACTAACACCCCCCCAGGGTCCAGTATCTCGGTGATGGGCTTGACTTCCGTGTCTTGCCTGGCTAACCACGCCAGTAGAGTGCCCGTCTTGTCCCTCTCTCTATGCATCCGTGTAGCATATGATCGGAAGTTGCACCTTCGCAGATCCGCGGAGGCCGTTTGATAGGCCGTTTTGGCTTCTGCTATACGCCGCGTCTCCTCTTCGGACGTAGCATCCCGTTTGGTGAGGGTCGCCAGGCGGTGTTCCGCGGTGGTGAGGGCCTGTTCCAACACGCGCTTAACACCCGTTATTTGCCTCAGGCACTCTCCCCGGGCCACCACCTTAAACGCATCCCATTCCACCAACCTAGATGACGCTGTCCCCGAATTGCGTGTGAAATAGTCTTGGATGCTACCCTCCTGATCGTGACGAAAGATCTGGTCTGATAGACAGTCCCGCGGCAAGCGCCACGTGGGGACCGGTGGGTGTGGGGGCCGCCAGTGTAACTGGAGAATGTGAGCATCATGATCGGATATGATCCTGCCCAGGTAGTCTGTGTGGGCGATCCTGGGTAGGATAGTCGCCGTACATAAGAAGCGGTCAAGTCGGACGCGCAAGTTGTGTGGGATGGAATGAAAGGAATACAAGCGGACCAGGGGGTGGCGCATCCGCCAGGCATCAGTTAGCGACCAGTGCGAAATCCAAGCCCGGAATCTAGTAGTTTGCTTATGCGCCGGGGAATGCAGTGGAGGCGGGTGCGATCGGTCAAGGTTCAGGTCAAGTGAGCAATTATAGTCTCCTCCCAGGACCCAGGGTATAGAAGCAAATGGGGCAAGGACCCCTGTGAGATGGTCCTAAAACTTGTCTTGGTCAACATTAGGGGCGTAAATGCTACCGAGAAGTACTACCTGTCCGTCTAGAAGACCCTCCAGTAGCGCATATCTACCTTCTTTGTCGACTACTCTCCGAAGCTCCCGGAAGGGAGTTCCCGGTCGCACCCAGACCAGCGCCCCGCGTGCATACGCAGAATAGGTTGTGGCACACAGGAGACCCCTCCATTTCAACTGCAGTTTCCCGACCTCCTTTGCAATGAGGTGCGTCTCTTGTAAAAAGACTATCGGGGTGTTGTGACGCTTTGCGTAGGAATACACCGCATATCGTTTGCGTGGAGTGTGAAGCCCCCTAACATTCAGGGTGAGGATGGTGACATCAGTGTGTGGCATGTGATGCGTCATGGTTTGTGTCTGTTCGCCAAGCGCAGGGACTACGCCTATTGAGGTGTGCATAACTCGGTCGCTCCAGGTAGCTAAGGGTGTCTGTGTCCCCCGACGCCGCGTAAGCATAAGTGGGAGATGGCTGGATCTGTTTCATTCCATATGGGGGGTGGGAAAAGTGTGCAACTGGGGTATACAACTGAACCAATGGGGTCGGGGAACATCCCCAATGCCTAGGACCCATCATCAAGGACGGTGCGTCCAAACCTGTTTACCCACTTAAGGGGGATACAACAATATATGAAGGGGGCGGCGGTGCATGCGTACTGGGCCAGAAACGAATCGGGCCATTAGTAGGAAAAATGGACGTTGCACCTGCTATAGCAGGCTACGAGATTAGGGCCGAAGTTCAATAGGTGGGGAAGAAAGTACATTTGGCTCAATGGTAGGTACAGGAGTCCCCTTTTATTTCGCATGGGAGCCAGATTGTCCATCTAGAATGAGGTCCGCCGTCTGCGGAGTGACCACGGGGGGTGTCACGGAGTCCTCCCCCGCCCCTGTTCCATCACTGTCATTCTCCTCCTCCGAGGTAAAGATATGCGGTGGCCGATCAATGTAATCCGGTAGAGGAGATGCCTGCAGGTCGATCACCGCTTGCAAGGCCTCCCTCCGTTCTTTCACAATTTGCTCGAGGTCAGGAGAGTCCTGGGTGCGTGCACGAGCTCTGCCACTCACGCCCTCGCGTGGGCGCCGTTGCGACCGCCTTCCGGATCGTGGAGGCTTAGGATGCGGGTCTCTTGCGATCTCCGCCCTAGATTGTCGTGTGCAGTGCTGGTCTGCCCAATTTTGAGCTTCCGTGGCGTTCGTGAAAAACACAGTAGAGTCGGCGTAGACCACCCTGAGACGGGCCGGGAAAAGCAAGGAGTAGTGGATATTGTTCTCGCGCAGACGTCTCTTTACATTCAGAAAGGAGGCACGTTGTTGTTGAACTGCTCGTGCATAGTCGGGGAACACCATAACACGCTGGTTGTCGACCCGCAGGGTGCCCGCCACTCGTGCCGTGCGTAGCACCGCATCTCTGTCGCGGAAGTGGAGGAATTTTGCTAGCAGCGGCCTCGGGGGCGCCCCTGGGGGCGGTCGGCGGGCCGGGACCCTGTGGGCTCGTTCCATAGAGAAGAATGCGGAGCGATCCTTCTCCGGGGTGAAGGATTTCACCCAAGTCTCTAAGTATTGCAGGGGGTCTGTGCCTTCGATTCCTTCAGGTAGCCCTATTACGCGAATGTTGCAGCGTCGTGAGCGCCCTTCTAAATCGTCCGCCCGCTCCTCCATGATGGTTAGGCGATGTAGCACCTCCTGGAGAGTCTGCTGGTGTTTATCGAGCGTTGGCTGTATGTCTTCCATCTTCTTCTCTCCGTCCTTCACTCTATCCACCAGCTTCCGATGGTCATCACGGATAAGGCTGATGTCCGTCGCTAGTGTCCCGAGCCGCTCCTCCATGGAGACTCTGGAGTGCTCTATGGCGGCCAGAACCTGGTCCAACTTGACGGACACCGAGGAGTCAGGCAGCGGCTCCACCGCGCCCACCCACGTCCGGGCTCTGGGCATCTTCTCTGGGGCCGTCTCGGGAACCGCCGTCTGTTGGGTCCCCCGGGACTTCCCCATGGTTGCGGTCGGGGTACGTCTGCTGGGGGACACGGGCTCCCTCTCCTCCCGAGGAGGCAGGGGGGTCGTCTCGTCGCCCGTTTCGCTCTCACCAATGATTTGTGTCCCCACCGGGGCTCCTCGTGCTCCGCCACCGGCCTCCTCAGCTCCGCGTGATCCTCCGCGCCCGTCTGCTGGGGGACGCGGGCTCCCTCTCTTCCCGAGGAGGCAGGGGGGGCGCGTCTCGTCTCCGATCTCGCTCTCACCAAGGATTAGTGCCCCCACCAGGGCTCTTCGTACTCCGCCATAGGCCTCCGTAGCTCCACGAGATCCTCCGCTATCCTGCCCCCGTCTGTGCGCTATGAGGAGGCCGCCGTCCGTCGATCTCGGGGACCGTTATTCAGAGCATGTGGGAGGTGTCATCTCGTCTCGTGTCTTCTCTCGAAGCGAGCCCCCGCAGGGCACTCCACCGCACGGTACTCTTCAATAGATCCCCAGGATGGCCACTCCCATCGGTAATGTTCGAGTTCTGGGTGCCGTCCGGGTTTATGCCATCCCGCAGGGTGGGGTATCCCGGGTATGATCCGGGAGGAATGGAGGCCGCTCTCCCCCAATACCGGCGTCCCCTGCTCTCAGTTATGTGCTCCAGGCCTCAATGTGGTGATGTCCCGTCGGGCGCCATCTTAGGGTCAGGCGTCCCGATCCTGCCTCCAGACCCACCAGGGCTCCCCCCGCAGCTCCGCACTCACCGCGGATGTCGTAGCCTCCAGGCGCCCCCAGGGAAGGCGTCGGTTCTTGCCCGGCGTGCCTCGTCCTCTCAGCTGCGGGGCCGATTGCTGCGTGGGACGTGCTCTGCAGGTGTCATGGCCGCTCTCTCTCTTCGCGCCAGGGCAGGTAAGGGGACGCTCACGCTCACAACCTGTCTCCGGGGCTCCACCATCCCTCAGCGGCATGCAGGTACCGGTCTAGGTACAGTGGGGGTCACAGGGTAGTTTTGCCGGCTGTACCCGCTGTCCAGTGGTCCTCCGGTCACTCGATCGCGGACCTCAGGGTCCGCTCGCCGCCATCTTGCGATCCCAGGTCCCGGTCCGGAGCTATACTGCGCCGCCACTCCGCTTCTCCCCTTCAGCGTTTCACCTCCTCGGAGCAGCAGATGCCCGGGACCCTCCGACGCCCAGGGGTGCGTTTTCCGGGGGGTGCAACGTCTGGAATTGACCACTTGTCCGGCCCGATCGTGGAGCCCTAGCAAGATGCTGCCGCCATGGTAGTCGGCTTGGCCACCTAGTTAAAATCGTTAGATTATGCAGCAGATGATGTATTAAGTGGCAAATATGGCAAAGCCATAGTTATGTGGAAAACGTTTGCAAACTAGGATATTTTGCCATTCATGTTTGAACTGCTCTTGTGGATAAAGGGAGGAGAAGTAATGATGACAGAAACTCCATGGCTGGTAGACAAATGGCTTGCGATTCCACTTTTAACCCCTTTGCCGTGGGGGTAATTCCCCCACGGCGCGGGGGGGGTGTGCGGCGCCGCGGTGCTCGTGACGAGCCCAGCTCGTCATGAGGCACAGTGGAGCTGTGCTCATGACGAGCTGAGCTCGTCACGACCCCGCCCACTGATCGATTCTCCAGCACAGGCGGGGAATGAATCGCGCGTGGGCGGAGCACAGCCGTTATGATGAGCCCAGCTCGTCATGAGCACAGCTCCACAGTGCCTCATGACGAGCTGGGCTCGTCATGAGCATGCAAGCGGTTAAGGATATTTGGGCCATTCTGTGATTCGAAACGTATCCCACTTTGTGAATGTATTTTAATGTCAATAACACATATTTAACCTTAAATAAACATGTGTATCTATTGGTTAAATTAAATAATGTAATAAGCTGTAACCTGTTAGTGAAATGGGAAACGAACACTAAAAATTGGGATATTTTGCTCTTTCTGCCACACCTCTCACTCTGCTCACTGACCCAATCCATTGGTGATTCCCACCCTCTGATTCTCCTCCCACAGTTCCCCTACTTTTTTTCCCCCACTTCGATCACTGCCTGGCACTAACATGCATTAGAGACAACTGTGGGCTTTTACCACTGGGTCTCTTAGAGAATGACACCTCAGGTCCATACACGGGGGCTAAACACAGCACGTTTCTGGGTTCTCCGCACAACGTGTTTTCTATTTGACGCCAGACTTCTGCAGCTTGTATTGAGGAAATTAAACATCCCCTTGTGCTTGTATTAAACATAGCTGCCAAGTGTCATTGGCACCATGTCGTGTCCATTCGTAGCTTTTATCTAACAACACTTTTCATGCTGGAATGTTTAACCTCTTACTCAGATGGTCACAGCACAACTCCCAGAATGCAAGGCGCTCTTGGCTTAAAATGCAGGTCTGGCTGGTGGTGTCACACGTGATGATAGAGCCATTTGGAGGCATTTGTGAATCTGTTATTTAGCAGGCGTGTCTATACTCTTAGTAAATTGTAAATACCACCAGTGTTGACACACTGAGGTCTGAGGCCTTCTGTCTGTTATGAAGTAGGGCCCAGTCTGGTGGTTCAGGTCAGTCCTTGTGAGGAAAGCTGCTGGACTTGTTTTTACCATGCACTTTGAAAGTATGTTCACCTTCATGAAAGAAGAAAGTTGGATTGTTTTACAAAACATGCTTGATTTTTGTATATTGCTGTACTGGTGATTGCTTTATTTTGCACTTTGAAAGTATTTGCACTTTTTCTTTTGCTTTACCAACTACAGTTTGTATAGATTGTCATTAGGTACTTGCTGATATGGTTTGTTTTTATTCTACATGCAGTGTTATTTATGGTGTTGCTTGCATTTGGTATTTAGCATTGTTTACCCTACAGAAATGATAAATTAAAACAGACAAACATCTGCATCAATGTTCTGAAGCATCCAGTGTTCTTCCTCAGCCTTTTTTGCATGCCTGTTTTGCAGTGCTTACTAATAAAGACATTATGATTGAAAATGCTTCCTCAGTTCACGTTATTATCATACACAACCCTTGACAGTCGCTAGTGTGTGGCGTGCAGATAATTCACCAGTCTATTTCTCTTGACTTTCGCAGGATACTGAGTCATAGCTTGTGTACTTCTCATGTATATTGTCAGTCGAGTTTTTATGGAATTGCAGGTTTGGGTTGGTCTTTCAAAGTTTCAAGGTATTGTCAATTCTATTTCAGCTCCGGAGACAATAAGATCACTCCTTGGCATTGTTCTGATTGCTGCCTCAGTTAAATAATCTGCTTTTGACAGTATTGTTACAAATGGCATAGCTTGTATGTTAAGAGTGTTTCCCACTTTCTCATTAGAACTTAGAGAAAGACAATATAGAGGCATTTCATTTAAATGTTGGAGGTTTCAAATCAAAATATGCTACATTTCTGGGTAGTAGGGCAAAGTAGTAGATGGTGGGCCACACTGCCGGGGGAAGGGGGCCCCCTCCATGTGCTTTGCAGGGGGGCCCCCTCAAGTTTCGTTACGCCACTGCAAGGGCCTTATCTCCCCTTTTTTGACTTTAAAAGCCAAAAAAGCGGAGATAATGTTTTCGCCCTATTAACAGGAGGGTGATAACATGCATTAGCACCCTTTTACCCGACGCCTCCCTTTGCATTTCTAATGAGATGCAAAGTGGGCGTTACTGGGCAGAACAACCTTGTAAATATCGCTGATCTTCACATCGCGATATTTACAAGGAGGCCCAGGCATTTTTGTAGATGTTAGTTTTTGGCAAAAACCGCGGTTTTCGCCAAAAACTAGCATCTGCAAAAATGCTGACTTACCTATACTTTGTATTGGAGGTGGATTATGCTGATACGACCACAGGGTTGTATCAGCAAGGTTATCGCAGTTTTTCATGGAACATCGCTGGTTTTCCAGCGATGTTCCATGGAAAACAACGGTATCGCAGGAATAATTATCGCCATTGCGCTATGCATTGTTAATACAGTGCTAGCATGGCGATAATGATCTGCGATAGCCGGCGATAACAATTCTCACGCACAGAACGACCAGCGATAATTATCGCTGGCCGTTGATAATATGCCCCAAAAAAAGTGATTAAAACACAGAAAACAGGGACAAATGTTTTCAGATTTTTCGGTCAAGTTAACCAACTAGTCTGGAAAACGACCTCCACCCCAAAGATGTGACCTAGAGTGATTCCTTTTGAAATTAAGTAGATTGCATTGCATCATGCACATCCATAAAAAGGAACCATTAAGGGATTTTACATAACAGACACGCTTGTAGAGTGCACATTCATAGCAAAGTTCCCAATGTGCTTTTGTATCTCAATCAGGCCAAGTTTTGCGCTTTGCATTCTGGGACTTGTAGTCCTGATTATGTAGTGGGATTAAACAGGACTAAAGATTCTTGAATGCCAAGCAAAATTTGGGCTGGATGAACTACTTGGGAAACTAGCATTTTGTTGCCTTTGTAGGGATCTCTTGGCATCATTGACATATAACTGATGTTTAGTGCTACCTAATTCATTTGTACTTTGTAGAGAAAAAAGTGGAGCAAAAGAGGATAGTTTAGGCCTATAATATATATGTCCATAAAGGGAATCTAAGGGGAATATCAACAACGAGGCGATAGAAAATTTATCGCCGCTTTTGCACCCGAAAAGCGGCGATAATTTTATCGTCTAATTAGCAAGGTCACGCTAAGGCGTGAAACCTTGCTTTAGCGTACGAAATCTTAACGCCCAGCTTTGCATGTCTAATGAGATGCAAAGTGGGCGTTCCTGACCTGCCATGACAGGAAAAATGTCGCTAAGCGACATTTCTCCTATCATCAAGCCCCACGCTATGAAGCATAGCGGCAGGAAAAGTAGCGATAACCCCTGTTATCGCTACTTTCCTTTGCCTGCTTCAGGACTGACTTAGCCATGATATCCTATGGAAGGTGGATATCATGGCTAAGTTTGGGAGTCCCTATCAACAAGCTAACGCCACACTTCGTGAGATTATCGCGCGATAATCTCACGTTAGGCAGTTAGCGCTAGGATTTTTATCGCTTTTGAGATAAGCGTTGCTAACAGCACACTATCTCAGCGATAAAAATCCACGCTAGCCGGCGATAATTATCCTAGCGCTAAGTGCGCTTAGTGATAATTATCGCCGGTTGTTGTTGATATGCCCCTAAGAAGGTGTGCGGGGGGCCCGAGCTGCAGGGGACCCCGTCAGGACAGTACTCAGGTCTGAGCGCTCCAGAATAAATCCGGAGCGTGCCCCCCCATGTACATTGCAGGGGGGACCCTTAAACTTTCGTTACGCCACTGGTTCAAATTCTAAATATGTTTATAGTTATTATTCAGGGATAGTGATGTATTTTTTCAAATTTGTAACACAGTAGAAGCTCACTAATACTACCGCTAATAATTCCTGTGACATCCGTCCATTTCTCATATCTGAGATCCTGTTTGGATCTAAAAGGAAACATTTGTTATGGATGTTGCATGAAACAAAAACACATTTGTTGTAAAATGTCTTTAATAGGCTCACACATTACCCAGATTAAAAATACATTAAAGGAAAATGCTATTTGCAACAATCTGTTTAAGAATTATTCAAGGTCTTCAGGGCAAGACTCTCTGCAGAACAGAGCTGGCTCTATCAGGGGATCAATCCACTCTTCAGAACTGATAATTATTAGTTCATTTATCAGCTCTGAAGATGGTTTCCTGGAGACCCAGAGGGAGGAATCTACATAGAAGTCCACTGTGTGGGCTTTCAAAATCACTAATATATGGTAGTGATTGTGAAAGCACACGTGGTGCTTTTAGGCTTGCAGAATGCCTTTTGTTGATAGAGCCTGGTTGCGGGCAGATTGTGTGCATTCTTGAAAGTATACATGTTAATTGCAGCATCGTGTATAGGCATGACAGGCGTTGCAATGAACACGAATACTTTAAAAACGCACACAATCCGCCCACAGCCACTCTCTATTAACAAAAGGCATGCGGCAAGTCCAGAAGCACAACGTGTACTTTCATAATCACTATATATATATTTATTAGTGATTGTGAAAGCACATGCCGTGCTTTTAGGCTTGCTGCATGCCTTGTTTATCAGAGGGCGGTAGATTGCGTTCCTTTCTTGCAAGTTTTCATGTTAGTTGCAGCGCCCAACATACTTATACAAAGGGCCGCATTTAACATGAAAAGTTTCAAAAAGTCATGCAATCTGCCCCGCTCTGTTAAGAAAAGGCGTGCAAAAAGCTTTAAAGCACGACTTGTACTTTACGTCATGCTTTTAGGCTTGCTGCATGCCTTTTCTTAATTGAGCGCGGCTGGGAGCAGATTGTCTGCTTTTTTAGGTCTCGCCTGGTGAAAGCAGCGCATGCGCTGTCCTCGCCATGAAGACCACCTTTTGGAATCGATTCAGCGAGGGCTCGCATGCGCGCGTCTGCAATGGACAAAGATGGCTGCTCCAGCAAATTGTCCATTGCAAACAGCATGCGCGTGTCCGTGGGACTTTGGACAGTCCCTCGCCATTTTGTTGGCATAGCAACGTAATTCCGCTTCGCGTGTGCTTTTTTTTTTTTCTGTCAGCTCCCCCCGGGCACAAGCAGGCATCCACTTCTGTCTTTTTGCTGCAATCAGCTGTCCTGACAGAAGTGGATGCCTGCTTGTGCCCTCGGGGAACTGCAGGACAGCTCATCGGCACCAAGAGTCTTGTTTTAAAGCTGCAGACATTTTGAATCTATTTTGAAGATAAAAATTATTCCTTAGATCAGTCAGAATTTCGAGTGGGCATTAGGAAAAATGGATCAGCGCTCCACATACTTTTTGTGAAATAATACACCATTACAAGATAACTATGGGATTGTAGGTTTCATTTTGTGGGTTTCAATGTTTGCATGCTTAATCCAACACACATTTTGCTCAGCAGATGCTCCAATGAGTTTGCTCAAGGCTCCCGGAGTATGCAGAGGTCAGGGTTCAGAATCATCAGAACAGACGTCACAAGTAGCAACCTAATTGTCCCACTTTTCTGAATATTAGTCACAATGTTGTGCCCCATTGCAAAAGTGTTTAACAGTAATCTCACACATGCTCATGCAGATATCAAGACTTTGTGCCTTATTCCTCTTTCCTTCCCCTAAGACAGAGAGGTGACGGGAATCCTGTGGTGGCAGTGACCATCCCAAGAACATGCAGAGCAGGGTATCCCTTCCTGGGAGAGGAGACATAGTGTAGTGTTTGGGAAGGGGAGGAGGGAGTGCAGGAGGAGTTTGGGTGGGGGGAGGTTGAAGGGTGTGTGTATGTGTCTGCGTGCGTGCGTGTGTGTGTGTGTGTGTGTGTGTTTTGATGTTTTTTGTTTTCCTTCCTGGAAGTTAGAAACTAAAAGGAAACTCCGATACATTCAGCAGTTTCCCAGTTTCAATAATCATCAGGCGTGAGTTACAAAGCTGACACTGATGCCCGAGCAATAAGATTGGAGAAAAAAAAATGCTTGAGCATTTCGCGATGGTGACAGTCTTTTTCTTTACTCTACTTCTAATAAACCAAGGACAAACACCACTTAAAATATGGAATGTTTTGGCAGTGAACAAATGAAAGCTATTATGAAAAAGGCTAGTCCTTGTGATTAATGATGTGGAACGCAAGAATTAGCATATGCGTTCTGTTGCCCATTATATTTATATTATAACTCACACTAGTACACATAAATGAACAACTGGTGTACACATTTATAAAGGGGAAATATACAATTGTATACATGGACTGCAGCGGGGGGATCCATAAGCAGAAACGCGGTCATCCTTTCAATATCCCTTCACAGCGCACTCAGCATGAAGTGAGTGGTACTACGCAACAATAGGTGAGGAGGGCCCTTTGGAGGGCTCAGTGCCTCACGGGAGAAAATCCACCTGTCAGTAGTTCTAGATAGATTTTAATTTCCTCTCATGGTGCCTGTAGAAGCATACTGGGTCAATAAACTGTTTAATTAATTTAATGCATGTTTATGTTAGATTTGTTAGCCTTTGGGTGGTCTTCCACCCACCCCCAAACTTTTTGCCTTCTTCCCTTTTATTTTGCTAAATTTGTTTTTGTTTGCCTTAGGACTTTAGCACTGGTCAGCAGTGGTAAAGTTATGCTAAGAAACTTTTTTAAAGCGCTCGAATGCCCATGGGCGTCTTGGTGCTAGCTGAAACACCATATGAGAGATACCCCGAAGAGATTGTTAGCAGGACCTGAAGAGCCAGGTTTTTAGTGATTTCCTGAAAGCCAGCAGATTTGGTATCGATTTGGCGGAAAAAGGAAGTTTATTCCAGGCTTTAGAGGCACCCTCGACAAAGACTCTGCTTCCCCAGGAGGCTCGCCTGTACCTGGGTACGGATACCAATTTGGCTGAAGCGGATATTAAGGATCTAGAGGATGAATACCAGCTAAGGTTCTTAAAGAATTCAGGACCTTGGTTATGCAAGGCCTTGTAGACAATGCAGAGAGCTTTAAAAAGTACTCTCTGTCTCACAGAAAGCCAGTGTAGCTTTTTGATGGCATCTGCAGCAGAGTAAGATCTCAGAATTTTCAAAAGGGTCCGTGCTGCCCTATTCTGTAGTGTCTGCAATTTGTTTAACCCGTGCGGATGGGCATTTAGGCACAGGCCATTCGCATAGTCAATTCTAGACATCACCAGAGAGCTAACTACTGATTTCTGTAAGGGTTTAGGTATAAACGGAAGAATCTTTTTAATTAGTTTCAAGGTATAACAAGCATTGGCATAGCCAATAGGTCTCACCTTTGGGACCTTATAAGTGTTTAGCCATGCAACAGTTGATGTTGTTGCACCAAAGATCTTGTGCTGCATAACTAAAAACTTATATGGTCCCGAAAGCGAGACCTAGTAGCTATACCAATGCTCTCTGTCCCCCAACACACTCTTTTTTTTTTTTTTACTTTAATAAGCGCCGCGCCGTCTTCACGGAAACCGCGCTATGCAATGCAATAGGTGTTGCTTTTGGTATTGTAAAAAACAATGCCTTTTAATTTTTTTAAAGGCATTGCCATTTACAATGTCTATGGCTCAAAATAATGTAATTGCGAGACCTATTGCATTGCAAATGCTTGTTTTATAAAGTATTCATGTTGATTGCATCGTCTGTCATGCTTCTACAGGGCGCAGGGATTAACATGAAAACTTGTATCTCGGGGGATGTGCTGTGTGTGTGCGTGCGCTTTAAAGAAGACACTGCACGCTCGGAGTGACATAGGTGCACGCGCACCTTACAGGGAACAGTGGTGGGGGGAAGTTTTTAAGGGTGGGGTTGTTTTCAGGAGTTCGGGGTTCAGGGTAGTTTTTAGGGCTCTGGAGGTTGAGTAGTTTTGAGGGCTTAGGGGGGATCAGGGTACTTTTTAGGGCTCATGTGGGCCAGGGTCCATTTTTGGACTTCGGGTGTCAGGGTACTTTTTAGGGCTTAGGGTGGGGGTCGAGGTACTTTTTAGGACTCAGGTTAGTTGATAGGGCTAAGGGCAGGTGACATATGGTATGATCCTTAGCACACAACCCTATACCAGTCATGCCTTTACCACGAAATTGCATGTTAAAGGCATGCATGGTAAACACATGCAAGGTAAAGGAATGCGTTGTTCAGATGCATTCGTGGTTTATGCAGCGTAGCAAAGACACAAGTGGTTTAGCCATGCGTGCCTCTGTCATACAACCCTTTCTCAGATGGGGGTGGAGCCGGAGATCATCTGCACACAGTGCATGGAGAATCCTCTTGTAGAGAGAAATGGCAGATGGAATCTACTGGCAGAGGGAAGGTGCGGGCGAAGTTGCCAACATGGAGAAACAGGCCACAGGCTTAGTGAAAAGAGCCCAAGAGAGTAGATTGCACTCAAATGGGCAGGAAAGGTCATTCTTAGAATATAGGTATAGTTTGCATACGGAGTGGCCTCCATGGAAGCACTTATGGTGGAGCACTGGGTAGTATAAACTGCAGCTTCTTGGAGGAAGAAATGTAAAAGCAAAAACAACTTCCTAGAACTTTAAACATACCTATTTCAAATCCAGTAATCTGATGGAATAGTTTCCATTTTTTAAGGTTGAAAACAAATAATTTCAAATAAATTAAAGTGCCATAAAAATTGTGCAAAAAATGCTACTGTTTGCATTCAATTTTTATTTTGATGCTGTAAAATGTGTTAAATCATTACAGTGATATGCTGGAAGGGGGGGGGTGGCGGGGGGGGGTATGGTGTATCTTCACATTTCTTGTTCCTTTTTCTGCTTACTCAGACCGATTGCCCAGCAGCAGACACCACCATAGACCAGGGAGTAACTAAGCCCCCTTTATATTAGCTTCAGCAGAGGTGCTCCTGGGGTTAATACATTGTTTTGTGGCCCTTGTTAACTTTGGCTGAAAGGTCACAAGACAGCAGCAGAAGCTAATAAGAATGCAAAGAAGAAAGATAGAATAAAGCAAAATTAAAAGAGGACACAAAAGAAGAATGGAAAAAAAGAAAAGGTATTGAAAGAAGAAGAGAAGGAAAAAAGGGAAACGAAGGCCGGAAGTAGAAAAAAATGGCCTCAGGTTGAAAAGAGGAAAGAACAAACATATAAACAAATGGAAGGGAAAGACAGAAGGAGCGCAGGAAATAGGGTGAAATGATGGAAACAAGGAAATAACTCGAGAAAGAAGGTGACTTCAAGATTGAGGATGAAAGGAAAGAAATAAGAAGTAAAATAAATAGTTAAAGATAGGATCGAATTCAGTGCACCGTCATAGGAAGGGTCAGGATCGCTAGTTGTATTCACTCTTTTCTTGCCATTTGTTTCAAACTGGGGGTACGTTTTTCTGGCTACTCCCTTCACCATAGACCTAATCAAGAGCTCAACGGTTAATCGTTATCGTTTTGTTTCTGAGTAATCACTAACGTAAAACAGGCCTTTTCTGAAATTCTTTCTGGGCTGTGGAGCAGGTGCATTCACTCTGTGTTTTTAGCTTGCTATTTACAACTACCGGGCCTCATAAATTCTGCTCTGCCTGGGGACAGAGTCTGCAGCAGTGAGACCCACCCTCTAATTCCAGGACAATGGAGCGGTCCGTTTCAAAGGTCGAAGTGCAGCTGTACCATGAGACACGTGGCTGGGTGGGCCATTCTGTTTGGGGGGAAAGACGTGGCTGCCCATTCCCCATTTTATTTGCTGTTTTATATAGAGCGAACTCGACCCGAAGGTATCAGAGCGCTTTAAATGAGCACCAGTAGCTTTACAGATGGGTACATTAAATGTTTTTAGACACGGGGAGATTAAGTGATTTGCCCAGAATCACAGGATGTTTGAGCCTCCGGCCAGACTCGAACCTGGTTCCCCAGCTTCAAAATCGGCTGCTCTACCTCAGCCTTTAAATCACACAGAATCTGTAGAAGCTAATCGGCTGAGTTCAGCATTCGAGGGCATGTGTAATGCAATATTCCTGCAGGGTAATATTTTGTTGAAAATCCTATGGAAGCGCATCAGATCACATGTTCCCTACTCCAAACAGTGTTTGCTGGCAGCACAGCTCTCCAAGGGTCAAAGTTCGAGGAGCAGTCTCACTCTTTTCTTATTATCCCACTGAGAGTAAGTATGCTGCGTCATTATGTTTAGGGCTATCAGTGGATCTCACAGTCTTTACTTATATTTTTAATTCAAAAACAATTTTCACGGAACAAAAATGTACATATCTTAAGAAGATAAGCTGCTTTACTTCAAAAGTACCTGCATCGTAGTTTAGAGGTGGCTTATTTTCATGACATACTACCTCTTTGTAGATCAGGATGATAATGGAGAATATGCCAATAAAGGCAGGTGTCTGGCCCGCCCGCACTCCTCTACCTTCTCTCGCGAGTGTTGGGGGCCCAATGACAGAGCTGCCACCCATTCCGCCACCGGGCTGCCATCGTAAGTAGGCCTGGGTGAAAATTCCGTTCCGCTCGCGGAAATTGCGATAATTTGACATTTTCGCGTTCCGCGGAGAGCGAGAAAATTTCAAAATTTCCGCAATCCGCATCTTATCGGAAATTTTTTGCTTGCTCGCGCTGTAAAAAAATACATTCTCGCATGCGCGCGATCGCCTCACCTGAATCCCCACGTTCGCCGACAAGTTTTCCCCATCCGGTCGCGTTCTCCACGAGATGTTGGAATGCTGGTGCCATTTGCGCTGTCTCGCGACAGTTCGCGCCCGCAGTGACGTCATTCGTCACGCGATCACGTCTTTCTTCTCGCGATCATGCACCGCGAGACAAGTGAAAACAAGATGGCCGCGCCCGCGAGCAACCACATGGGTAAGTTGGCGAGCCGCGACCACGCAGAAAATACCGCGAACGGGCGGGAAAAAAACTTCTGCATCTTCATGATATTTCCGCGTGTTTGCGGAGATTTTTAACATTTTCGTGATAGTTTGCGAAAGTGAATTTCGCTAATTCCGCCCACCCCTAATCGTAAGCAGGTGAAGCAGCTACAAAGGGTGCAGGAGTGGCCACTCGCTTTGCTAAAATATTCTTGTCTGTCATATTGTAAAAAGAACCCCTGCTATCATACTAGGTACAAATTAAATCTGGTTATTTAGAGGATAGGATGTGGCCTAATGGCCTGAGCAGTCAACTTTGAAGCTGGGGAACCGAATTCGAGTCTCAGCAGAAACGCTCAACATCCTGTGATTCTGGTCAAATCACTGAAATCCCCCGTGCCTAACAAAAATGAATATGTCCGTCTGTAATGCAACTGGTGCTCATGTAAAGCGCTCTGATACCTTCGGGTCGAGTTCGCGCTACATAAAACTGAAGAAAAAAAAACGTACTCTTTCTTTTGATGTGCTTTTCCAATATCCGCATTTGGTCTGGAGGTGGAGGTGGCGGTGGGCACAGGTACTCAGCTCATGAAAGCCATGTGCTGGCAAGGAGCAGGTGATGTCACTCACTTGCCAACTTGGCAGCAAATCATAACTGCAGAGACTCTTTCACCTCCGACCCAAGGGTGGTGCAACGTTCCTATTACCTGAGCATAAATCAGTTGCTTTATATATCTAGTTTATATTTGAGATTTTTTCTTGAAAAGTGATGTACCCTGTAGGGCACTAAGAAAGCTGAACAGAAGGTAATTTTGAAATCTTATCTTGGTGACAGGAAGAGAACTACACCACATAGAGGGTCAGAAATGTGTAGCAATCCCTCGCTCTTTCTTTTGCTTACCCTCTTTTGTGTCCCCCACCCCACTTTTACCGATAATTGATGTGGATTCAGCTCCACATAAAGGAAGGGGTCTTGTAAAGACCCACAAATAACTTACGCATATGTTTCATTATTACTTAAATACTTAGTTAGCTACGTTTGAGTTGCATCTTGGTGTGTACTTTAGCATTCATGTAATTTGAAATTTTTTGTAACGTTGGTCATTCGATTGCGTAAATTTATGTGGAATTTATGTTAATAAAAAAAAATCTGAAAATAGAAAAAAAAGAAAATATGGGAGGCTCACAGTCAGTTCAAAAACATGTGACACGTCACTAACGGTCGGCCAGAATACAACGAAAAGACTGAGAAACGAAGAACTAGTGAAAAACATTCCAAATAGACATTAGATACAGAGCTCAGCGCCATATCTCGGAACTTGAGACTGTCGTCCTGACATAGCGAGCAGATTCCTCTTGAAAGGTAGGGCGCGCTGCACGGTGAAATACGGTCGCCTTCAATACTCCAACCTTTTCAGGCGAAAGCGCTAGAGGGAGTGACGCGCTCAATGGAAGTGGGCCTCACAACTGTCACGGCATAATTTATGAGGCAATAATTCAGGTTTTTCTTTGTCTCAAAGAAATGCAGTGGGGGTGAGTGAAAACAAACCTCAGGTTTCTGAACATAGATTCCTTGCGTAAGCGTGATGACTGTTTAGCTTTTTAATAGAAATTAACGATTTTTGATTTCTGTTTCAGCTCACCCCCGGTGACGGCGTTAACACATGCCCCTGCAGCCCCTGTGGTGCAGGGGCAGCCCCAACCCTTCAGGGCGTCCCCAGTCCTTCCACCCAAGGCCAATGAATATTGGTGACACATGGTGACGTAGGTTTTGCTAAAACGTAGGGCCTCATTTACGAGATTTTGACATAGTGCAGTGCCGCAAGAAATCTAGCGGCGCTGCCCTACGTCAAAACAAAAGGGCAGGAATGCACTGTATCTATGAGATATGGTGCATTTCTGTCCTTCTCCCCTGCGTTGGTGCACAATGAGCTGCCATGCGCCAACACAGGCACCATGGTGCAAGGGCCCCTGCGTTGGGCTGGTGCACAATGGGCTGCCATGCGCCAACACAGGCATCATGGTGCAAGGGCCCCTGCGTTGCGCTGGTGCACAATGGGCTGCCATGCGCCAACACAGGCACCATGGTGCAAGGGCCCCTGCGTTGCGCTGGTGCACAATGGGCTGCCATGCGCCAGCACAGGCACCATGGTGCAAGGGCCCCTGCGTTGGGCTGGTACACAATGGGCTGCCATGCGCCAACACAGGCACCATGGTGCAAGGGCCCCTGCGTTGCGCTGGTGCACAATGGGCTGCCATGCGCCAACACAGGCACCATGGTGCAAGGGCCCCTGCGTTGTGCTGGTGCACAATGGGCTGCCATGCGCCAGCACAGGCATCATGGTGCAGGGGTGCCTGCGTTGCGGGGCTGATTGATTTTGCGCCGAAGGCACACCTTCCTGCACAAAATCAATCAATTCAGTCGATTTCCTCTTTCTATGTGCAGAATGCAGCACACACAGATAAAGGAAAAAAGCATTTACAATGCAATGGTCTCGGCATTGGTAAAGTTAGAGCTATTGGCATTGCTCATGACATTATTTTTATGTTTTTGTTTTTAAAACATTTAAAGAAACAGCATTGTTATTTACAATGTCAATAGCTTAATCACTCTCAAATGCGAGACCTATTGCATTTGCACCCACACACAGAGCCACACACACACACACTGATTAAGCTATTGACATTGTAAATAACAATGCCGTTTCTTTAAATGTTTTAAAAACAAAAACATAAAAATAATGTCATGAGCAATGCCAATAGCTCTAACTTTAACAATGCCGAGACCGTTGCATTGTAAATGCTTGTTCTTTGTGCAACGAACACAAGAGTAGATTTCTGTTGTAGATTTGTTAGATTGTTCCGGGAGGTTGTGATGGCTATAGAGGCGAGTGGTGTATTTCATAAGAAAGGCAATTAATATTATTGTTGGGAGTGTGGAACCGGTTGTGTATTGAATGTTACAAGTCATGGGCATCCGAGGATGAAAAGCCAAGAAGTAGGTCATAAAACAATGAAGCCATGCCCTTTTCTGTAATGAATCAATGCAACAGTATTGTTTTATGTTGAATAAATCGCGTGGTAAATCTTTAGCCTTAGACATAGTCGTTTATTTTATTTTGTCTTATGTCGCAAATCTACCGGATCATCAGAAACTAGCCCTCTCCATAGACTGGTGTGAAAAGGGGTTGACTTTAATGATGCCTCAGGGCCCCTGGGTATTATTAGGTGGAACCCGTTTACATGTTACTAGTTTGTGATCTTTTAAAAGCAGAAGTCACATTGAACACCCGTACTTTGCTAGTCAGAATCTGGCATAACGGGTGTCTAAGTACCCTGCACCCCTTTTCACCGCCGGGTACCCAGCCATTGATTGTGTGCCTTTATTGCCCAAACTCCCTCCTCCCCTGTTGAGACCTAACGAGCTGCCACCGTGCCTCCTTCGTAGCATGGCACAGTTACTTCCGCCAGTTTTCCTCCAGGCGGTGAGGTGCTAGAATGTCCCAGACTGGTTAACAAGACTGACGCGCGTTTCCCCTTGGGCTGGGCAAGCATTCCGGGAATACTGCAAGGCTAGTTGGATAGCTGAGCGAGCTCGTGCACACGCACCTGCGCGGCAGGGTACGTTGTGTGCTTTTCCTCTCACCTCTTTCTCACAGTCTGTTGTGTTTTAGCGTAAAGTGGGCCGAGCGCGATTGTGAAGCAGTTGTATACATGTAATGTGAAAGCTAACACGAGCTGTGGCAAGAAACCGAAGCATTTCTAAGGGAATGAAGTCCCGGCGGAACGCGTGTGAGACGTGACAGGCCGCCCGCGTCCCTTCAGTGCACAGTCACGCGTTTACCTTGCTGCAATTATCTGCTTTACGTCACGATGTGCTCCGTTGCCGCCCAGTCTACACAGATTATTGCACACTGCTGGCGCAAGGACCTGTCGGTATGCGTAGTGGTCTTAATGTCTCGACAACATTTGGTCGCCTTTCTCCGAGGCGAAGCAGAAATGCCTCGGAGAAAGGCAGCGGCGTTTCCGGATTCGGGGGCGTGTTTTGCTTTTCTCTCCTCTTGCCATTGGCTGGAGGAGATAATTAGAAAAGTTGAAAAAAACACGCCCCCGAATCCGAAAAGGACGTGGCCTGTTCGGAGTGACGGACCTCTTCTCCAATGGCTGGCCAGCATTCAAGAGGCCAGCCAATGGAGAAGAGGGGAGAAGAGGGGCGGGTTCAAGCCCCTCTTCTCCAAGTCATTATATCTCGCGAGCGAGACTGCGCAAGCGCAGCCTTCGCTAGTCGAGACCTAAAAAACGAGAAGAAATGAAAACATTTCTCCTCATTGCACCTTCCTAACGCCACCCCTGGGGTGGTGTTAAATCGGACTCATTCCCAAGTTTACGATTTCTCGTAAATCTGGGAATACTTCGGATTCCATGGGTGCTGCGTGGGAACACCCACAACAACACACATGAAACTCCACTTTCATGCATTGCGTGAAAGGGGCACATATTTCAAGGCCATGAAAATCAACGTAAAGTGGCTTTTACGTGGCTTTACATGGCCTTGTAAATATGCTGGTGCACATTGCACCAATGGAACGTCAAAAAAGTGACGTTCTGGCAGCACAAAGGTGCTCATAAATGAGGCCTCAATGTGATTCAGATGCCCTTGTTACAGATTAGTGCTGCTGTTGTTAGATTTTCTTTATTTTGTAACAATAATATAAAGTGACAACTGTTTGGTGTCTGAAGAAGGACTGCTAGTCCACTATGGCTAATTGTGAAAACAGGGTAATCCTCCTCCAAGCAGTGAGAGGTGGGCAAACCAAGATGGTAATGCATGCAATGGTGAAATTTAACTTTGTTAGGATAAAACAAGGATGAAAAGGCTTCACTCTTTATTCGCAGTGAAGGCCCAATCAGGCTTCACATGAGACACTGCATCCATGACGTCACAGTTATGGTCTGCAAAAGGCAGCTTTAATAGAACAGGTGTGTGCTAACTATAAACAATCCAAGGCAACTCCTTACATCCTAAAACCATTCCTCTGAAATAATGCAATGCCCATTCCTAGCAAAATAAACTCACTCTTAATCCATCCCACATAATCAGCCATCCCCTCTCACTTTTAAAATTACGGTCAGACCTCACAAGGACAACAATTGTCACTGTGCCCATCCCACTGCCACTTCCCTTTCCTGCTCCCCTCTTGTCCCATTTCCCCGCCAGCTTAAACTCTTTTCCCTCCCCCATCTGTTCCTTAAAAGAGCCTCACAGCTCTACAACACACGACACCTCCACCCCTTGACACTGATCTGTCTACTAACTATGTGAGCCAACAAATACCATTCAACATACATCCAAGCTCCAATATAGATCCTCCCTGCACCATGTTCCCGCCACAGTCATCAGTACCTCTTCCCCTTGCCTTTCCTCACCTGTGCTCTCCTCACCCCAGTCCCGCCGGTTTAACACCCAACAACTTTGCCACCACAACCTGTAGCTCCATCAAATAGTACTCGTTCCCTAGAAGATCAAATGTACACCAGCATCTCAAAACAAGCTCTATTCCTTAAAATGTATTTCCTTCTTTCTGGTCTTCTAAAAACCTTCTGAAATATAAAACCTCATCAACTCTCTGGTTATCTTCCTTCAAATCTTATCGATTGCTGCTAGCTGGAACACACTCCACCACTTTCTCCTCTGCACTAATTTCGTCCAAACTGTGGAGATGCTGGCCAAGTGCCACTTTATCCCCCCTACAATTCTTCCTCAAGGGTATGAACAAACAATCCAGACCCCCTCCCCTCCTCTACAACTCTGTCAATGTTGTTAACAATTGCGCAAACACATTCCACTTTTCCCCACCTCTGCACCCAAACTCTCTCAATATCTAATCAGAATTGTGACCAAAATAATATTTTGTCCACTTGTCTTTCCACCTAGTGAGCACACTGATGTCCTCAAATCCAGACCTATGTTGTCCCCATGCTTTGGTCCTGGTACGCAAAGTGTATAATTGAAAGCATTTAAAAGTTCGATCGGGACAGGGCTTAACAAAATGTTTTTATTTCACCTTCAGATATCACAGAACTCCTGCTACGGTTTGATGCCCATTTCCCAGTGCTTTTTGCCTGCCTTCGGCGAGTCATAGCCAGTTTTCTTCGCCCACCAACCCATTCCTAAACAAATGCATTCCCTATGGGTTCCTGGCAGCCCCATATAGGCCGAAAATAACATAAAAACGCTAAGCAAGTGACAACTCGCTAAAGAAAAACAATTAGCATGAAAAATGTAGACAAAAATACAGAGACTCCTTCACTCTCCGAGTTGACATAGGGTGCATCACCTGGCTTTTCCCCCAAAACACATCCTTCCTCCAAACCCCTTGTTCAGCTTTTGATTTTCCCCAGCCTTATCCTCAAGGTATGATCCCACATCTCACAAGCTTGAATGCCATAAAAATAGCCATACCTCACAAAGCTTAATTAAGGTGATCTCCAAAGCCGAAAAGCAAACTTGTCCCAAAGTACCCATTGCTCCGCTCAGAATCTCCACCTGCTCTGTGCCCTCTAATTCCGACACTAGTGCCTTTCTCCAGTGCCCACCCCTACTATTCTATGCCCAATTTCCCCTTCTAGGGATTTATAACCACAACCATAGAAAGCCACCTCAGGTATATGTCCTGCAGTTGTAACTGGCAACAAACTTTTATAAATTAAACTCAGCATATATATTGCATCACATCTCTCTCCATGCACCCTCTTCCTGGCCCCACTTGCTAAGTATTTTCCCAGCGCCTCTGTGTATGTCTGTCTTGTAGATTCGCCAAAGTTTCTTCTTTCAGTTGGAACACCCTCTTCCTCCACCCTCACTAGTCTCTGGTGACATCAGTGTCCTGTCTGCATCAGCTTCTGGCACCAACCCACAGAATCTCTGCCACTGTGAATGAGACAAAGCATCGTCCACATCATAGTACTCTAGTCAACAAGATTTTATTCTAAAAATATTACAAGTCATGCAGATCAGGACAAAATCACTCACCGTCTGCTTCTGAACCTCTTTTCTGTGCACCATCTGCCCAGCCAAAATATATCACCCCAGGCGGCCTTTGCAACATCTAAAAAGCCCTCCACCTTACATTTGATTTCATTGCTCCAAGTAACACATCATGACTCCGTTGACATGCTGAAAAGACGCCACATCCACTCAATCTGCTCATATGGATCCATTCCTGTGATGTAGTAATACCGTCCCTACAGCTGCAAAAATGTAACCATCTTCAAGGTTTCGCTCACCATCACAACCCAGCACAAACTATACAGATGCCCTAAAAGAACTTGAATTGTGCACAGTTTTGCCCCAACTGCCACGCATTGCAAAAACTTGCTACACTTTGTAGAAAGCGTGGAAATCCAGGGCATAAGCTGCAGTCGACTTTTGTTGAAGGAAAACCTAACAAATTCTGTCTTGCTTGGATTAATTTTGAGGCACATTTTAGTCATCCAAGTTTCAGTCACCAGAGGGCAGTTCTGTAGGTGGTAGATGTCTATGATGACCCTGGTAAATAGATTTGGGTGCCGTCTGCATATGAATGGGTGGGCACACCAGATTTGACCACTGGGTCACCCAGAGGCACCATACATGTACATCGCGAAATATGGGTATGGGGCCCTGGAATTACCCATCTGAACACTTTCAGGACTTCAAGAGAGAAAATATGTCAATAAATTCAGGATTCTCCCACCCATGCCCATATGAAAAATATAACAAGTGATAAATTGTGCTAAATGTGCCATGGCTGAATCAAATTTAAGATCTTAGAGCAGCAACTTATCTTCTGTTAGAGGCCATTTACATGAGGCTCTCTGAGATTAGGTCAGGGTGGTTAAACCGTTGACTTTTTTAACCTTTCGGCGAACGGTCAGTGGGTCTTTTTGGAACAAGCACATGGCAGCTCATCAGGCTGTAGTCAACAGATAAATGATATCAGTGTTAGTCCTGTTGCTCTTCAAGATGCTCTCTCTCTGTGTCAAGGTCATAATGCGACATCACTCACATATACGAATGTGAGCCCTGGTTATATGATAGTATGATCCTAGGTCAGTCATGGGCTGTAAGCTTATAAAACATTGGAGTTGTGATTATTAAAAAACAATGGAATTGTGATTATTACCCGGATGCTTAAAGGTATTACCACGTTTATTGGGAAATAATCAAACACAAGCTCACCTAGATTTCGTTAATAGGTGAGCAGACCACTGAGATTTCAATGCAGCAAAAAAAATAAAAGAGAAGCAATCAGTAAAAAAAGTGGTAAGCATGAATTACCCATGTTGGTGGAGCTCTTCGGGACAGAATGTTTATAACTCATCTGTGCTGAAGAATTAATGGAGCAATTGAAAGTAGCAAAATGATCTCACTTGATAGGATCTTGGCTGAAAATTATGAGAGTGTAAATTCACCACTGTGCCAGTGGTTCTTAACCTTTTGACTTCTGTGGACACCCACTGAATCATTACAAGAATCCAGGGCCCCCCTGTTCCCTGCCACTACAAGGAGCTGAGGATGCTGGTCTAAGCAATTTCTATGATTTGAATGAATGACTGAATGAATGAATACACATTTATATAGCGCATGGCTACCCAAGGGCATCCCAGCGCTTAATGTGGCACCTTAGTCGACTAAGCACAGATCAAGGAAAAAGAAAGATTTTAAGCTGTTTCCTGAAATTAAAATAATTAGATTCCAGGCGAATATGATCGGGAATCCGGTTCCAAAACTTGGCTGCATTGTATGAGAACTGCCGACCTCCCGTTCGTGCACTCTTATTCATGGGCACTATGAGTAAGCGTTTATGGTTGGATCTCAACGTCTTGTTGGGGCGGTATAGTTGCACCATAGATTGGATCAATGGGGAGCCTCTCCCAGAAATGGCTTTATGGACAATGCACATTGCCTTAAAACTAATTCTATCCTGAATGGGAAGCCAGTGCAAACTGGTAAGGGCTGGTTTGGCTGAGCTGCGTTTGGGAATGTTCATTAGTAGGCGGGCAGCACAGTTCTGAACAATTTGCAGTCTGTTGGTAGTGCCCTGGGGCACTCCGAGATAGACTGCATTTGCATAATCCAGCTGAGAGAGTATCAGTGCCTGAACTAACACTCGTCTAGCAGCAAAAGGAAGGAGAGGGAGAATCTTCCTTATCATCCTGAGAAGTCCATAGCAACTGGTTGCGACTTTACAAGCTTGTTCTTTCAAGTCCAGTTTGCAGTCAAGCCAGACTCCCAAACTCTTAATCTGTTTTTTTGGGGCAGGTGGAGGGCCCAGACAGCTGGGCCAAAGAGCATCTATACTAGTGGGGGCAGAGTGACCAAGGAGCATAAGTTCTGTCTTAGCTCCGTTTAATTTTAGGAATGACTTGTCCATCCACTCAGAGATCTTCCCGAGGCATAATGTGAGGCCAGGCTCAGCCTTGTCCTGTTGGCTGAGGGATACCACCAGTAGGTGACGATCTGGATCCCTCTAGAATGCACCACTTCGGCAAGAGAACTGTAGATGGTTAAACATGGTAGGACTTAATGAGGATCCCTGGGGAACTCCACACCGCAGAGGAATCTGCTCTGAGGCAGCTTCATCTTCGTAGACACAGAAAAAGCGATTTTCGAGGATGGACTGGAGCCAGTTCAAGGCGACTCCTACCACACCCACCTCCCTGAGTCTTTGGACCATAAGTTGCTGATTAACAGTGTCGAAGGCTGCGCTGAGATCTAACAATATAAGAGCAGAGCAGCCTCCGTCATCCATAACTTTCCTGGACTCCTCTATCACAGCAATAAGAGCAGTTTCAGTGCCCTGTTGGCATCTAAAACATGTCTGCGTGGAGTGCAGACAATTGTTTCTTTCCAAGAATGCTGATAGTACAGAATTAACATGTTTTTTAGCTAATTTGCTGATTCCTGGCAGCAGGGAGATACGACTATAGTTGGCCCAATCCTCAGGGTCAAGATTTGTCTTTTTTAAAAGTGCCTTGACCCTTGCCTGTTTCCAAAGGGGAGGCAGCACTCCACTAAGGAGAGAGGAGTTTATCACATCCCGAATAACTGGGGATACTGTTTCAAGAATCAGATTTAAAATAGCCAGAGGGGCGGGATCAACGGGGGAGCCCGATTTCAATTGCCTAAGAAGTTCCTGCATGGACGGTAAGGACAGAAGAGGAAACTCTTCCAGCAGGGCTTGCTGTTTCGATGTTACCCAGTCAGTAATGGAATTGGTATGTAAAAAGGTCCTATAGATCTTTTGAACTTTGGCAGAGAAGTACTCCGCGATTTCATCACACCGCCGCTGGGCACTATCAGAGGCAGTGGAAGGGCTGGGGGGTGTGAGGAGAGATTTTGTGATTTTAAAAATTTCACAAGGGGAATTGGCTGCGGAAACAATTTTATCATGATAAAAGCTCGCTTGAGCAGCCTTTATTTCCTTTTTATAAAGTTTAATTGGCTCTCTGTATTTGGCTTTGCTAATTGCCGAAAAATCAATTCTCCATTTCCTTTCAAATTGTTTACACATTTGTTTAAGTTGCCTCAGTTTGTGAGAATACCAGGCTTTTTTGTTGATTCCTACTCGATGGTAGGATTCTTTCCTAGGGAGTACTATGTCCAAGGAGGATTCAAGCCAATTATTAAAATTATTATTGGCGATGGTAGGATTAGGATGAGGTGTGGGGGTCGAGTTATTTAACTCGATGACCCAGCTTTCCAAAGGTAATTTAGACCATATGCGACTACATTTTTTAATTCTTGCAAAAGGCAACAGGGAGTCACATAGTGTCCAAGTAATTGGTAGCAGAAAACGTTCTGACCAGGGAACCGGGATGGGCTCAGTCACCATAAGATTCTGTAAATTAGTGAATATGGGGTCGAGAAAATGGCCTTGATCATGGGTGGGGCCATTCACTCTTTGCTTAAGTTGGAATGTTTCCAGACCTTCAGTAAGATCCAGTGTAGAGGTAGAGTGCAGGTCATCAAAATGTATATTAAAATCGCCCAAAATTGAGAAATTTGATGAGAGGTTAGCCAGATTGGCTACAATGTGTGGAGGATCCTTGCAGAAGTGACCCAGTACGCCTGGAGGACGATATATTAGGATTCCTGAAAAGGTACAGGTAGGCGAAAAGCTGATTGAAAAAGCTAAACTCTCACAGTCAGGTAAGGGGTTGATGGTGGACCTGCATCTAAAAATATTTTTAATAAATGATGGCAATACCACCACCTCGGCCGCTGTCATGATCTTGCCTCAGGATAAGATAGTTTGGGGGAAGAGCTCGAACTATAGCAGGGTCGGACTCCTTATTAAGCCAAGTTTCGGTTAGAAACAGGACATCTGGGCTCTTATCTTCTAAAAGTAAGTGTATTTCAGTTGAGTGTTTCGGCAGGGATCGGCAATTCAGTAGTAACATCTTGATCTTTTTGTTGTCGTCCATAATCACAGAGGGTAAAAGAGTAGGGCGAAATTTAAAAACACAGTGAGGACATGGAGTACTCATCCTATCAGACAGCATAGCATGAACACACTCACTCTTAACATTACCTCTAAGCTTAATGAGCTGTTCCCTGTTGTAGCGGTAGCTATCTGGAGGGAATTCGGCAGGGGTTCCTGGCCCCTGGGCCCGGTCTGGCGCAGTCGGGCTTGCCTTTGGCGCGCCTTCGGCGCGCCCGCTGCATGCGTTCGCTGCGTGGGTGCGTCATCGGCTGTTTTTCAAGCTGAGTGTCCGCATCGGCGTCTGAAAACTAGAGTGCTGACCTAATCCTGTGAGGAATCAAAATGCCCCCCGAGCATTGAACACAGCTCGTAAGTGCCCAAACAAATTAAAAAGCACACAAGCTACAATAATAAAACGAAATTCAATTTTAAAATGATTCAGATCAAAAATCAGGTCCTATCTCTCATGACTAGCACTCTGAGTGAGAAAAGGCGCCACAGCGCGGGTGCGTCATCGGCTGTTTTTCTAGCCGAGTGTCCGCGTCAGTGTCTGAAAACTAGAGCGCTGACCTAATCCTGTGAGGAATCAAAATACCCCCCCGAGCATTGAACACAGCTCGTAAGTGCCCAAACAAATTAAAAAACACACAAGCTACAATAATAAAACGAAATTCAATTTTAAAATGATTCAGATTAAAAATCAGGTCCTATCTCTCATGACCAGCACTCTGAGTGAAAAAAGGCGCCACAGCGCGGGTGCGTCATCGGCTGTTTTTCTAGCCGAGTGTCCGCGTCAGTGTCTGAAAACTAGAGCGCTGACCTAATCCTGTGAGGAATCAAAATACCCCCCCCGAGCATTGAATACAGCTCGTAAGTGCCCAAACAAATTAAAAAACACACAAGCTACAATAATAAAACGAAATTCAATTTTAAAATGATTCAGATTAAAAATCAGGTCCTATCTCTCATGACCAGCACTCTGAGTGAGAAAAGGCGCCACCTTTGATTTGCAATACACGGAAATAAAGGAATGATCTAACATCAAACAAATGCACAAAAGGTTAAATATTTTATGTAATTCTCAAATTATAGAACAATCAACATTTGAATTGTAATGGGAAATTTGGAACTTTTCTAAATTTATTTTTTAATTCTTAAAAGATGAAGCAATATGCTGGACTAAAGCACATCCCTTTGTCTTTTTTGCCCACCCTTGTCTATACTATATTCTTTTTAATGTACTTGTGCTGCTCCAATAAATCAAGCTATGGATACCAATTTAAATTTTAGCCCACAGTTTCAAATTCTTTCACGTTTACAGAACGTTTTAAAATGTAAAATGTTACATTCTACGTCTTTATTTATTTATGCTTCATTAATCTGCTAATATTATTTCATTTTCCAAACAGTCACGGACGCCCTGAGTAGGTGTCGCGGGCTCCCAGTGGTCCCAGGTTCACAGGTGAAGAATCACTGGTGTATCACCTTTATTTGTCACCTCAGTGCTCCTCAAGAAATATTCCTTCAGTCTGATCTTAAAAAAAAAAAAAAACTTGATAAATGTCACATTTCAAATTAAAGATAATGAGGTGGGAGAGGCTGATGCAGGAAAGAATAGCACTTGGATGAATGCCAAATACACACCTAGTACCACAGTAGGTATGGAGCATTAACAGAAAACAAATTTCTTTCATCTAGAAATACAACATCTTACACGTTGAGTCATAATGAGGAGAACCTCCTGGGGAAAAGCCACTGAAAACCCAGATTTCTTTCATTTGGTCAGTTCCTTAGAATGTGAGGAAACTGCAGGAACACAGCAGATTTCTTCCACGAATTAGGCATACTCTCAAAACCTATTGATCTTCAGAGGCTATTCCTGACATGTGCTTAGTACTGAGTACAATTAAAACCTAAAATGAAAGAAACCAATAAGGATCAGCTTCTATATGTAAGCACCTTTTCTCCAGCATGGTTATAGAATGTGAACAAAGTGTGTTATAATTTCACATTTACACTGCTGTCATTTTTCCTTTTCATGTATATAGTTTTTTTACCTCTTGTTATCTATTTATATTAATGGTTTGTTCCACCCCTGAGTTTCTGGGACCATGGTTCCATCCTGGAACTCTTGGGAGTGCACGATAGAATGTTGGTGAAAAGAGTTGAAGAGTGTTAGACTGGTAGTTGGGAAACCTCTGTAAATCAATAAATCCACTTACTTTCATCTTCATCCTTGGTTGTGGACTTAATTACTTCAAAGAGCCATCATTGTTTGCTTACAAAACAGAAATGTGAGGGACCATGTAGTCAGAGCATACAGAGAGTAAATGGTATCCCCTTTTTTAGGTCTCGCTGAGACAGCGAAAGCTGTCTCTTTGAGACATTTTGTAAGTGGGCTTTCAAAAGTGCCACCCACATGGTTTTTCTGGCCTAGGGCTTGAGTGCACGATGGCGTGCACGTGCACAGCTGCTCCTTGCATTCCCCCTCCCTTCTCACCCAGCCCTTTGATGCTCTGCTCGATTACTTTCAATTTCGCCGCTTTGACCCTTGCATTCCCCCCTCCCTTCTCACCCAGCCCTTTGATGCTCTGCTCGATTACTTTCACTTTCGCCGCTTTGACCCTTGCATTCCCCCCTCCCTTCTCACCCAGCCCTTTGATGCTCTGCTCGATTCCTTTTCACTGTCCTTAAATCCCTTTGTAAGTCCATCTTGTTTGGGTCACCTTTGCTTCATTAGACCCATCTTTCCCGACTAAGAACAGGTTATTTTTGTCCACTCCCTTTAATTTACTTTAATAATAAACTCTCGCCTTAAGTGAAGCAATTGACTTTTAAATGTCGTCGTAATCCTACAGCCTTGTTCTCAAACAAGAAAACTCCTCTCCTTCCACACGTTTCCCATTCGGCCATCTTGTCTTCTGCAGTAGTTGATAACATTGTGGCCATGTTTTAACCAAAGCATCAGGTTTCTGCAATTTTGTAACGACGTGGTGATGCACATACTTTCTGTATGTTGTACATTCCGCTGCCCCTAATGTGTCCGAGGTTTGTGAGCTGTGATGCATGCTAGCGCGATCCCACACCATGCGCCTCTTCAGCCCTCCTAAAATATACCATCCTCACTCTCCAGGTTAGAATTCGACACTTCAAAAACAAACGTGTAGCAACGATCTTCTATTAATAATGCTATAATGGCAGCGCTTCTATGCATTCCATCGTAAATGTTCTGTGGAAAGTATTTTTATTTTATCATTTTGCAGTGGTTCCGGTAGGTCGGCAGTCATTGATTCCTTGTTTGTGTACCTTTGCCCAGGGGCGTTTCTTCAATTGGTGCAGCAGGTGCAGTGGCACCAGGGCCCACGAACGCTGATAATTCGTGTATTTAATATAACTGTAGCATATTGAGGGGGTTGGGGGGTCATTTACTTACTTGCCCTGGGGTCCATGACACTGAATAGGCTGGTGTTTCGCCACGTAATTTCATTGGTCAGTGTTTAGCATTCGAGGTTGTACTCCTGAGTGATGTGACATAGAATGTAAGATTGATTGTGCCAGGGCATGATAAGGAAATGCTGCTCAGGGCGCCAATTCTGTAAGGCGTCTAGACCTCACATATGCTCTTCCCTCTATGTTTTTCTCTCTGGTCTCACATGTGCTATTCCCTCTGTATTTTCACTCTGCCCTCACATGTGCTTTTCCCTCTCTATTTTTCTCTCTTTCCTCACACATGCTATTCCCTCTGTATTTGTCTCTCTTCCCTCACATGTACTCTTCCCTCTGCATTTTTTCTCTATGCTCTCACATGTGCTCTTCGCTCTGTATTTTTTTCTCTGCCCTCGCATGTGTTCTTCTCTCTATATTTTTCTCTCTGCTCTCACATGCTCTCTTCCCTCTATGTTTTTATCTCCGGTCTAACATGCGCCTTACCCTCTGTGTTTTTTTCGCTTTGCTCTCACATGAGCTCTTCCCTCTCTATTTTTCTCTCCTCCCTCACATGGACTCTTCCCTCTGTATTTTTCTCTCTGCCCTCACGTGCTTTTCCCTCTGTATTTTTCTCTCTGCCCTCACATACTCTTCCCTGTATGTTTTCCTCTTTGCCCTCAAGTGCACTCTTCCCTCTGATAACATGCATACACAACTATGCACACATACAAACACACACATGCATTTACTCACACATATGAACATATACAAACACACACAGACATGCATAAACATATGCATATACATGCACATCAACACACCAACCCCACATACACATATAAACACGCACGCACACCAACATACTCAAACGCATATACATACACACAAACATGCATACACAGACATAGGTATACACACAAACATATGTGTACACATCCATGAAGACAAATGAACACAATGACACACCCATACTTGCACACCAACACACACATGCATACACAAACATATACACATACAAACACACACACATGCATACACACACAGATATATACATATAGACACACACACTATGCACACACACACGCATCTCCCATACTGTCTCAGGGGAAGAGTCGGTGTCAGCTGTCTCCTAGAGGGAGATCTCGCATGAGACAGTAAGACTCAGAGACATGTGGCGGTGGGGAGAGACAGACATGCCTCCCTTTAATTGTGTTGTTGCAAGATGGGGACTATCTTCTGCCACTGGTGCATTCAGATAAGCGGCAGGAAGTTCGTTGGACACATGCACTGGTTTTAATTTCGAGAAAGTGGGGTGAACGTTTCACAGATCGGGAGTGTGTGTCAACACATGTTTCTCCTTCACGGCAAGGCCAATCAGTACGTTTTGTTTAACCGTGTGGTCATGAATCCTTTAATTGCATAAGTGAGCGGGTATGGATGTAAACAAAAATGTAACACTAATACCACATTTTCTGTCACTCTTGTGAACAGGTTTGCTGTGAATGTATGAATGAGAATGGCGTTTTAGAATACGTTGCATGGAAAAGGGTCAACATGGTGTATACGTGTTTTTGGGTGTTTTTTTTTTTAATTTATTTTTTATTGCATGGTTAACGTCATGATATACCGGATTCGGATGCTTCATTGCAGATCAGTTGTTTGGCCCGTGGTTATTTACGAGTTTGGAAAATACATTTGTATGGTTTCGATTCTTTTTGTCTCTGCCCTATCTATTGGCTGCGTCCTTACTCTCTCCCATCTTCTCTCTCCACCTCTTTGCTACATGTTCTCTCGTAATGTTTTAATTTTCCCCAACTCTCCTCTTTACTCTCTCTAATTCTTTTTTTGCTCCTTTTCTGTCTCTGTCCCTTCTCTCCTCTTTCTCTCCCCACCTGTCCCTTCTCTAACCCCACTCCTCTTCCTATGCCCGCCCCCCATCCCTCTCTTTCGCAGTACTGCAGCATAGGCAGCACCAGGTCTCTGATGCCTTCTCAGTGTTGGCCCTGGGGGTGGAGGAGGTAAGTCAGCCCCCCAAGTGAATCCCATTACCAACAGATAGTGAACCTCTATTTACCAACAAGTACGGAGCGGTCTCGGGTGACGGCTGATGCGAACAGTGATCTGCTCTCGGCCCCAGCAGGGCCTGTGGGGTGGGGGCGTTACCTTACACTAGGAGAGGAAGTAAAAGTAATATCCTCCCCTCCCCCCCACTCCACCACTGTCTCTCCTCACCCTCCACCTCTCTCTCTCCTCCACTTCTGATTCCCTTCCAACTCGGTCTCTCCTTACCCTCCACCTCGGTCTCTCCTTACCCTCCACCTCGGTCTCTCCTTACCCTCCACCTCGGTCTCTCCTCACCCTCCACCTCGGTCTCTCCTCACTCTCCACCTTGGTCTCTCCTCACCCTCCACCTCGGTCTCTCCTCACCCTCCACTTCCGTCTCTCCTCACCCTCCACCTCGGTCTCTCCTCCCCCTCCACCTCCCCCTCCACCTCCGTCTCTCCTCACCCTCCACCTCCGTCTCTCCTCACCCTCCAACTCTGTTTCTCCTCACCCTCCACCTGACCCTCCACGTGTCTCTCCTCACCCTCCACCTCACCCTCCTCACCCTCCACGTGTCTCTCCTCACCCTCCATGTCTCTCCTCACCCTCCATGTGTCTCTCCTCACCCTCCACACGTGTCTCTCCTCACCCTCCACGTGTCTCTCCTCACCCTCCACACGTCTCTCCTCACCCTCCACACATGTCTCTCCTCACCCTCCACACGTGTCTCTCCTCACCCACCACACGTGTCTCTCCTCACCCTCCACATGTGTCTCTCCTCACCCTCCACACGGGCCTCTGCTCACCCTCCACACGTGTCTCTGCTCACCCTCCACACGTGTCTCTGCTCACCCTCCACACGTGTCTCTGCTCACCCACCACGTGTCTCTCCTCACCCTCCACACGTCTCTCCTCACCCTCCACACGTCTCTCCTCACCCTCCACACGTCTCTCCTCACCCTCCACACGTCTCTCTCCTCGACCTCCACCTCACCCTCCACACGTGTCTCTCCTCGCCCTCCGGGTCTCTCCTCACCCTCCGGGTCTCTCCTCACCCTCCACGTCTCTCCTCACCCTTCACGTCTCTCCTCACCTTCCACATGTCTCTCCTCACCCTCAACACGTCTCTCCTCACCCTCCACACGTGTCTCTCCTCACCCTCCACACGTGTCTCTCCTCACCCTCCACACGTGCCTCTCCTCACCCTCCACGTCTCTCCTCACCCTCCACACGTGTCTCTCCTCTCCCTTCACACGTGTCTCTCCTCACCCTCCACACGTGTCTCCTCACCCTCCGCCTCACCCTCCACACGTGTCTCCTCACCCTCCGCCTCACCCTCCACACGTGTCTCCTCCTCACCCTCCACATGTGTCTCCTCCTCACCCTCCACATGTGTCTCCTCCTCACCCTCCACAGGTGTCTCCTCCTCACGCTCCACATGTGTCTCTCCTCACCCTCCACACGTGTCTCTCCTCACCCTCCACACGTGTCTCTGCTCACCCTCCACACGTGTCTCTGCTCACCCTCCACACGTGTCTCTGCTCACCCTCCACACTTGTCTCTGCTCACCCACCACGTCTCTCTCCTCACCCTCCACACGTCTCTCCTCACCCTCCACACGTCTCTCCTCACCCTCCACACGTCTCTCCTCACCCTCCACACGTCTCTCTCCTCACCCTCCACCTCACCCTCCACACGTGTCTCTCCTCGCCCTCCGGGTCTCTCCTCACCCTCCACGTCTCTCCTCACCCTTCACGTCTCTCCTCACCCTCCACGTGTCTCTCCTCACCCTCCACACGTGTCTCTCCTCACCCTCCACACGTGTCTCTCCTCACCCTCCACACGTGTCTCTCCTCACCCTCCACGTCTCTCCTCACCCTCCACACATGTCTCTCCTCTCCCTTCACACATGTCTCTCCTCACCCTCCCCACGTGTCTCCTCACCCTCCGCCTCACCCTCCACACGTGTCTCCTCCTCACCCTCCACATGTGTCTCCTCCTCACCCTCCACATGTGTCTCCTCCTCACCCTCCACAGGTGTCTCCTCCTCACGCTCCACATGTGTCTCTCCTCACCCTCCACACGTGTCTCTCCTCACCCTCCACACGTGTCTCTCCTCGCCCTACACGTGTCTCTCCTCACCCTCCACGTGTCTCTCCCCACCCTCCACGTGTCTGTCCTCACCCTCCACATGTCTCTGCTGCAAGCCTCACACTGCTGCACGCCACACACTGCTGCATGCCTCACACTGCTGCACGCCTCACACTGCTGCACACCTCACACTGCTGCATGCCACACACTGCTGCATGCCGCTGCACGCCACTCACTGCTGCACACCTCACACTGCTGCACACCACACACTGCCACACACTGCTGCACGCCGCACACTGCTGCATGCCGCACACTGCTGCACACCGCACACTGCTGCACGCCACACACTGCTGCACGCCACACACTGCTGCACGCCACACACTGCTACACGAAACATTGCTGCATGCCACACACTGCTGCACGGCACACACTGATGCAACCGGCACACTGCTGCACGCCACACACTGCTGCACACTGCTGCATTACTCACTGCTGCATGCTGCACAACACTGCTGCACGCAGCACACTGCTGCACGCCGCTGCATGTCACAGTGCTGCCTGCCTCACACTGCTACATGAAACACTGCTGCACGCCGCACACTGCTGCACGCCGCACACTGCTGCACGCCGCACACTGCTGCATGTCGCACACTGCTGCACGCCTCACACTGCTGCACGCCGCACACTGCTGCACGCGGCAAACTGCTGCACTCCACACACTGCTTTTATGCGAGTTTATGCTACTGACATTGTAAATGACAATGCCTTTTATTTGTTTTAAAACCAAAACATAAATAAAAGGCATTGTAATTTTACAATGCCAATAGCTCAAACTCTTATAAATGTGAGACCTATTGCATTGTAAATGCTTGTTTACTACTCTAAGCAGGCACTCCCTCAGGATATTGTGATTTTTCAATTTGCTAAAAATAGTGAAATAAGCACTTTTTTAAAAAGTCCTTCGATTTTTACAAAAGTGTCACAAAACTGAAACATTAAAATTTCTTCAAAAAATAGGCTAATCCTCCTTTTTTGGCTCATCACATTCCTCACCTAGTCCATTCCCAGGACACTCGTCCATCTCCCTCCTCCCCCCCATATCTCCTTTATGCTGCTCCCTCATATACACGCCCATGCTGCCATGTACACCTTTGGAATGGAGGTTATCAAATGCCAGAGAGAGAAGAGTTTTCAAACTCTCTTACACAAGCCAACCTCTTTTCCCACAGCGCAGTAGTTTTGAACTGTGACTTGGCAGAGTGTCCAGGAGTGACAAACCAAAGACCGAGCAGTGTTTGTATGATAGCCACATTTTATGCCTGCTCTAAAAATCAAAAATACTGCACATTTTGGAGTTTGTGACTGGAAATGTTGCTTTTTTTGCTGCAAATCGAGCAATCTTAGACCACAAAATCCAGAGTATCTATCTTAGGAGGACCACCACCGCAGGTGATAGGAATTGTCTCAACATCGTCTCCTATTCCGACAACACCCAGTTGATCCTCTCCCTCATCAACGAGCCCACAATCACAAGAAACAACTTCCACGACGGGATAAAGGCCGCCGCTACCTGAATTAGAGACAGCTGCCTCAAGCTTAACTCGAACAAGACCAAAGTCCTCATCCTGAGGCCCAGCACCTCTGCTTCGGAAGACTCCTGGTGGCCTGCTGCATTAGGATCCCCCCCCCCACGAGACCACAAGTGAAACCTCGGCATCCTACTGGACTCCTCGCTCACGATGAACCACCAGGTCAACGACATTTCCTCATCACGCTTCCACACTCTTCGCCTACTTCAAAAGACCTTCAGATGGATCCCCACTGAGGCCAGAAAGACGGTCACCCATGCACTCATCTGCAGCAGACTCGACTACCGCAATGCGTTCCACGCAGGCATCACCCAGAAACTCCTCAGGAAACTACAGAACATTCAGAACGCCACACCTGGATTGGTCCTAAACATCACCTGCTGTAGCCACATCTCTGAACACCTGCGAAAACTCCACTGGCTCCAAGTCAATAAAAGAGCCATGTTCAAGCTCCTCACACAGACCTACAAAGCCCTCCACAACACTGGACCAGCATTCCTGAACCACTGCCTAACATTCCAGGTACCCACCAGACACCTCCACTCTGCCAAACTGGCCCTTGCCACCATCTCTCGGATCCACAAGACCAGGACTAGAGGAAGCTCCTTCTCCTACCTCGCCACCTCAGGCTATCCCCATGGATGACCCAATTCAGGAAGGATCCCCAGACCTGGCTCTTCGACTGAACCTCAGCGCCCATCAGGACCTACAGTCCCCACCTACCCCCCCACACACACACACGCACACAGCGCCTTGAGACCCTCTCAGGAGAGTAGTCACATTTAACAAACACTGATTGATTGATTGAATAGCCTGAAAAGCTGCTGTGTGTTTGTCCTGATGAGACGGTGACCCATGGACTATTAGCCACAAGGGTCGAAACATTGACAATTTTATACCACAGCTGAGTCTTTGAGAAAATTATATGGCCTAACACTGACCCACAGAGTGAGTAAGAGGTTCTGAGTTACTGCCTATGGTGAAGAAAATGTGAATACATTCAGAAACTGATGCACAGTATCGTTGTGTTGTGTTGTGTTGTGTTGCACACAGTTAATTCATGAACTTATACAGTTCCTGAGATCGATCAAAAGTGGGACAGATCCCACCAGCTTCCGGTGCATCTCGTTCAGGGTAGGGCTCCTGGCTCTGATTGTGTAAACACATTTTAATGAGTGAGCACAGGCACTTCTCAGCAGCAAACAGGTACTGTAAAATAGTGAGTACCTGTACTTCTATAGCTCAATTATTTCAAGCGCCGCACGACATTGAAGCCCTGAGTGTGCTGCACACCAGGGACTGTGGGCGAGGCCTGTCAGGTCTACCGGAGCACTTTAGCATAGTTTGTGCTGAGTTCGGCTATTTAATCGATAAATTATGCGCAATTCAGCGAATATGCATGTGAAGTATAACAATCACTCACCTTATACGCGTATAGTCAGTTGTATAGGGGACGGTTGACGATCTGTTTAAACATTAAACAGGAGAAAAAGCCACCTGGAGGCAGCAGCTGCCGGCCCAGAAGTAAACAAACCATGACGTTTCAAACCCATAAATTAAAAGGGTAGAGCCTCTAAGCGGCCGAACTCGTGAATAAAGGGAAACTTTAGGAGCAACTGAGGGTGAACCATTATGATTTCAGCAGGGGAGCACGATGAACTAGCGACACCTCGCAGGCTGCTATAAAACCAGGATCATTAAAGCACCAATTATGGATCCCCCTCCAATAAAAGCACCTATTTACTCTTACAATCAATCATAAGCACCGCCTAACCCCTCATTCCGCCTCAGTACCTTTTGTGACCCCTATGTTCGACCGCATATGGGTGTTGTGACGTTGCACTGCTTTGCGTCAGCCATTTTTGGGGTTGAATAGCAAAATGGGGGTGCAAAAAGGACCCGGATGCTGGATGCACAGAATAAACATATGCACAGGCCGTGTGGATGGAAACGAGGCGTACAAGCAGAGCAATCCTGAACCAGCGAAGAGGAGCAAACCGTAACTAACCAGTAGCGCCTGGACATGAAAACATGAACTTTCACGGTCGTGTGTATGACTGGCTCATATGCAAACGTTCATACGACAGTGTATTGTCCTGCTGTTTTTTGCATTTTCGGTATTCACAAAAGGGATTTAGTAGCAGTAAAGTTAGGATTCCTAAATGCCTTTTGTGAATACCAAAAGTCGTAAAGTTAGGATTTTGTCTCAGTTTAGTAGTAGTAGTAGTAAAGTTAGGAATCTTAACTTTACTACTACTAAATGCCTTCTGTGAATACCAAAAGTAGTAAGTTTAGGATTTTGTCTCAGATGACTTTTGTGAATCGGACCCATTGGTTCATATTACGAGTCAGGCGGTCCACGGACCACCAGACTTGTGGTGGTGCGGGTGCCCTATTATGACTAGCTTGGTTAGACCGCCATTGCACCCCACAACCACCAGGGATCCGAATGTGCTTGGCGGGGCCGCCACGGACCTGCCAAGCATATTACGAGTTTCCTCTCTGCCACGGTTTTCCTGCCGGTTCCTCCTCCATGGAAACCATGGCAGAGAGGAACAAAGGGGGCCCCTACTGGGACCCCTATTGCCTCAGTGCCATGGGGTGCATGCAGGGGGGCACATATTGTGCCCCCCTGTGTGCATGCACCCCAGTACCCGCACAGCATGGACTGCAGCCGTGTGGCGGGGCGTCCTGCTCCTGAACCTCCAAACTCGTAATCAGGCCCTAAGTAATCAATCAATCAATTGTATCAATTAATGCAACTGCATCCACTGAATCATAACTAAAATCACAGTCCCCTACACTTGATCATGTCACTGCATCGTTACTCTATACTCCAAGTACTTTAATTACACGAAGAACATTACATTTCAATGCCTTACAAGTTTTGTCTCCCAGAACACTAAACCTAATTGAAAGTCTGAACCCTAAGCCCAATACTAACCTTAATTGAAGGCCCCTGCCCTAAACCCAATCATTAACCACAACTCTGACTCCTAACCCAGAGTCCCTACGCTTAATAACAAGCCTGCCATTGACACTTGAGTCTGGTTGCAATTCAAATCGAAAATCCTAAACCAAACAAGAATCCTAACCCAAGCCATTAACCATGCTCAATACCCTTATCACTAAACCTGCTCTTATGCTTAACTAAATCCCGTACTCCCAACTATAACCCAAACACCTACATCTAACCTTAACCTTAGATGTTAAATGTAATGTAAATGAGAATGGAAATGTTTGAGATTTAAAATTAAATGACAATGTAATTGTGATCATGCAAAGGGGAGGCATTGTCCATTAAGCCGGCAAATATGCTACTAAGTGTCCATACCCACTCACCTATAAATTAATTTTGTTTCTTAAAGTATTGCAAGTAGCCTACTACATTTTCTGCATCTCACAACTTACTCTTGATTAAATCTTTCCCCAAAAAACTCAAACGTAAAGGTTCCTTTGTTGAGGCTGCAATTCACCAGTTTAGCCCTGACTCGGTCTACCCGGAACAGAGGAGAAAGTATCTGAAATCCACCTTTCAATCCCAGCAAATATCATTGTCAGGGAGTACCCACAGACTCTGTTGGAATGTGCAGGGTGCAAGACTTAAGACCCCAACTCTGCGGAAAGAATACATAATTTCCAGCTTTGTATAAAAAAAATACCAGATCATTAGGTCTCCGAGAGATAATACCTACCAAAACTTCAACACTCAGTTCTTACTCCATAAACATCAAGACACCAAAATGTCAGGTTCAGCAAAAGTAAGATCTAGTGGCGGCTGACACAGGTCACTGCGGTAAGGCGGGGCAGGTCAGGGGGATAGCCAACGGACGACGGAATAGGTGTTATTTATTTATTTAATTATACCTATTCCGTCGTCTGTTGACTTCCCCCCGCTCCCACTCTGCCCTGCCCCCGCCCTGCCCCATCACGTTTACCTGTGCCGGCCTCCTTGTAAGATCTCTGTTAACCAACTTTAGCTTGTCTTTTTGTTCTTGCCTTCTTGATATCTGAGACCAGAGGAACCAAGGACGGGTGCTAAGGTTTTTAAAGGTGAAGCAGGGGGTAGCAACTGGAATCAGCGTCTAATTCTAAGTTCTTCTTTCCCTGCTCTCTCTCTCTCTTTCTCTCTCTCTCTCTCTCTCTCTCTCTCAACTGCAAGGGTTTTGAAACCTGTGGTACTAAATAGTCATACAACAACAGAACAACATAAATTATAGAATTCAATAATGTCTCACCAACTTGACAGATGCTTGACGGTAATAACAAGTCCATGCAAAACCCATCACAGGGTCCTTCTTTAATTACAGACCTTTGAATGATGACATTTCAAGGGAGGCTTAGAGATGGTGGTTGCTCAAATTGAACAAGCACCTACCTTTACAGGAATCTCACTTGTATTTGCAAGGTGGCTATCACCAGCATATGCAGATAGTAAACTTATGTTAAAAGTGGTATCTAAAGGCTATGCAGTAATTGGCAGAAAACTGGAGGAACTGCTCGGATATTAACAAAGCAAAGTGTTGGAGCTAAAAGTTCAGTTACAAGACAGTTCCAGCAGAAATCCGACTTAAATATTTTCAACAGTGGAGCAAAGCGAGTAATGTACGTAATCAATAGATGATTAGAGGCAACAAATGCCTTAATTACATGAAAATTATAACACTGTAGAGTCCTTTGTTATTGTTCAAACTTTTTTGGGAATCTAATAGATAATTATGTTTAGTAAATAGGTAGATTATTCAACCATAAGGAATAAATAAACAATGGGGCAGATATATATTGGAGATGCGCCACTTTTACGCCGCCGTTGCGTCACTTTTGTGACGCAGCGGCGGTGTAAACCCTGCGCCACGTTGCGCCATATTTACATCGTGAGGCATCTATGGAGATGCGTCACGATGTAAAGCCCTGCGCCACGTAAAACCTGCGTCAGGTTTCACGTGGGCGTGCCGACAGAGGGGGGGGCGTTCCGTCGCAGGAACGCCCCTGAAAAGTGACTCAGTCAAATCTATAAGATTTGACTGAGTCACTTTCCCAACGCTGATGCGCCAAAACCCTGCGCCTGCTTGAAGCAGGCGTAAGGCTTGACGCACCATGTTAGGGATAGGGTAGGTTGGAACAGTGCTGGAGTTGCGTCGCGCTTGCGACGCAACTGAAGCACTGCGCCAACCTTACGCCATCGGATGTGTCACGCATCTGTTTATTCCTGCGCCATGATGCGCCGCATTGTAAATGCGGTGCATCATGTGTGGCGCAAGGGTAAACTTGCGTGACGCATCTTTCCTGGCGCATCCTTGCTGATTTGCAGGGATGCGCCAGGAAACATAAATCTGCCCCAATGTATTTACAGAAATGGTCATCGTTCACCGATCTGTTAAAGACACCAGTCTTAGTTGCCCCAACTGGGATTTAAACCCTTGAATTGAAGGGCACATCAGATGCCACGGCATGTGTAACGCAAAGCAGAAGAGCTCTAGGAAAACTGCCTGAGAAGAGCCAAAAAAATTATCAGGAAAGAAAGCAGTACAAGCCTGTCATTACCTTCTAAAGACATCTTACATTTATAAGTCACTGAAATGACTAGCTGAGAGTTAATCGATCTGAGGACAGAACATGAAGAGTTATTTAGTCCATCTCCAAACTGTCCTTTCAGAAGCAATGGTTTAATTTTACAAGAGCCACCCCAGCCCTTGAAGACATGAGGTACTTGTGACCACATTACAGGATGTAGTAGGAACAGTGGAGTTCATGGTCTTGACTAGAGGAGTGCGAAATTTGCATAATTTGCTTTCGTGCAACTGTACAAAATGATAGTAAAATTACGAGTGATTACGCAAAATACAAATATGGCATTTAGCGCTATAATTTAGCCCAAAATGCGTCCTTGCATCCATTTTGAACATGTGAACGCATTTCGTACTAAAACAAATTGCACCAAAAACACAAATACCGCAAATGACAGTCAGTCGCACTCTGGTCGTTGATGTTGTTCCTACACTCCCATGCTGTAATTTTTTTAATTATGAGACATGATATAATTTCTGGAATTTTGCATAACAAGCATAATGCAAAATTCCCAAAAGCATGCCAATTATGCTGATGTTACTTAAATGTTTCTCTTTCCTAGTTTTGACTTAAATGACAATCAGCAATCCTTAGCTAGTTGACTTTATGCTTTAGGCCCATCTTATAAAAGTTGTAGGTTGCTCAATAGACCCAGTTTTTTCTTGCATCTTGCAGGGTTTTGTGTATTTTGCATTATTTTGATTGTCTCCCACTCATACTTTTCACCTAATGGGAGAGTGGAGCTTAAAATGTTTCATTCGTACATCGAAACTGCATGTGAACAACGTCACACATGGTGCATTAATAACATTCACTGTGTGACTTTAGAAGCTTAATGAAAAATAAATTGGGCCCAATTCAAGCAGAAAGTGTTAAAGGGTAGAGTTCTATGACTCCCCCTGAGCTTTTTTTACCAGCAACAAAACAAAACAGGTCCAATAGTTTGTTTAGAAAGCCATGTCAGCCACAGGCTTCCAGACATTCTATTGCACCTGTCATGTGACTTCCTCCGTGCTCAATTTGAGCCAGTGGTTGGCGGAGGGAGGCATGGCATTTATTTTTGACGACAGGCACTTATTTTTCCGCCCGATATATTAACTGAGTGCATCAGAGCAAAAAACAAACAGATCAGAAAGATGGAGGAAGAAACATATGGCAAAACCATCACAAACAGTATACAACAACCTGCTAAATCTGAAAAAAGGGGCAGAGAGTGTCTGGTAGTGGATAAAAAACGACCGTCCCTCAGAGCCGAACTGGCAACGCAAAACCGCCCTGGGAATTTTCTCCGACCAGCCCCCCTTCCTGGCCCCCAGGAGGCTGGAAATGCTTGCTTTCTGCTTTGTTACTAGGGGCTAATTTTGCAGCTCTGCTGCAAAACCAGCCAACAATAACAAAACCAGCTCCCACCGCTGTAAAACCATCCCCCACCCTTCCTGCCTCCTGGGGAAACGCCTGATGCACGGCCTGGTATTGGGCATGCCGACGTTTAGTTGTAGTAGAGCTTTAGGAACTGGCACTCTTTCTTTCATTAAGCACTGGACTTTCTTAAGCCTTCCGCTCCCCCCAGCCGCGGCCCATACAGGTAAGAGCGATGTTTATTTATTTAATTTTCATTCGTCATCGTCTGTTGAAATACCCCCCGCAACCTGGCCCCTCCGCTCTTACCTCCGTGGGCCATGGCTGTTCCCCTGATAGTCATGGTCTTTCAGCAGGTTTACCCCCTGACTTTCTGCTTTTTGGACTCCTGTTTTTACCCAATTTATGTCAGTTTTAGGACTCTGGGCACTGTACCACTGCTATTCAGTGCTAAAGTGCATATGCTCTCCATGTAAATTGTTGTTATGGATTGGTGTTTCCATAATTGGCGTATTTGATTTACTACTAAGTTCCTAGTTTAGTGCACTGTGTGTGCCCAGGGCCTGTAAATCAAATGTTGCCAGTGGGCCTGAAGCACTGATTGTGTCAGCCACACAAGCAGCCTTTCAAAGGGTTCTCAGACCTCCCACTGCAGTGTCTGCGCGCAGTTGTGACTGCCATGCTGACTTGGCAAGTGAACCCACTTGCCAGGCCCTAACCTTCCCTTTTCTTACATGTTAGACACCCCTAAGGTATGCCCAAGGTACCCCTGTGGTCAGGGTGAAGTGTATGTGAAAGGTAGGACATGTACTGGTTTGTGTGACGTGTCCTGATAGTGAAATACAGTGTATTTTGTTTTTCACTACTGAAAGGCTATTTGTCTTATAGGATAGAATGAGAGTTTACTTATAACATCTTATAAATATAACTTCCCATTGGGACAAGATATAAAGATGGAGTTTGGTATGCCTGAACTCAGGATATACAAATGCATCTTTTAGCAAAGATGATTTTTATATTGTGTGTTTGAAAATACCACTTTTAGAAAGTGGGTATTTCCTTTCATAGCCATCCTGTGTGCCTCTGCTGGTTTGTGGATTGACTGTCTGGCTTTGGACTGACAGGGGCTGGGGATGCGCATTCTCCCAGACAGGCACTGGGAGGGTTGATGTGTGTTCTGCCTTTCCTGAATAAATCAGGACTGGGCTGAATAGACAGGGGCCGCATTCAGAATAGAGGGAGGAGTTTTCACTAGTGCCTGATTAGGACTGGTCTGCATTTAGAGTGGTGGGAGGAGATTTCACTTGCACATGAATAGGCCCTGTCTGCCTTGGGCAATGATGTCTCCACCTCCTGCCAGGGCTTGGACCAGAGAGGACAGAACTGATTTGGGCTGAGTACAGACACTCTCTGTCCAAAAGAACAAAGAGAAACTGAGTATAAGTATTGGGGCCCAGACTCCAGAACGTTAGATTACTGCTGAACTAAGGAACCTGCCAGGAAGAAGAGTTGGAAAAGCTGTCAGGAGGAACTGCCACTTTGCTGCATGCTCTGCTGTGTGGCCTGCTGCTTGCTACTTCTGTCTTGGGCAGGCAAAGGACTGGATTGTACTTTCATCATCCTGCTGTTAGAGTTTTCTCCAAGGGCTTAAAATAGAGATTGCCTCCTGTTGGAAGTCCCAGGGAGATAAAAGTCTTCAGAGAACTCTTTTGGACCAAGAAGACTGCCAAGCTGGAGAAACCGTGAGGAGGAACTACCTCTTTCCTGAGTGCTTTGGTGTGTTGGCCTGCAGTGGCTGCTTCTGTCTTGGGCAGTGAAAGGACTGGACTGAGCTTTCTGCAACTTCTTTCTGTGAGTTTCTCCAAGGGCTTGAGGTGGAGCCTGCCCCCTATTCAAGAAGTCTCAGGAACAGCAAAGATTCAAGTGTATCTGCTACTAGCTCTGGGAACTGTGTGTTTTGTGCTGCAACAGAAGAAAAAAGCAACCCAACGCCATCAACGACGCCGCTGCCAACTCTACATCCTGAAGGCACTGCAGAGGGCGCTGCCGCACTTTGCACCGCAACCTTGGTCTCACCGACAACAACGCTTGATGCCGCTGCTTGCACCATGACCTGAGGGCACCGCACTTCGCCCCACCTCGCTTCATGCCAGAACACTGGTATCCCCGACGCCACTGCTTCACGCCGACATTGACGCTGCTGCTTGCACCGTGTTTCGAGGGTCCCGCTCTGAAGTTACACGACGCACTGTCCTCCGCCCGCACCGCAGCCTTGACCTACCGACACCAGTGTAATTGAACCCAGTTTGTCAGCCGACAACAGCGCTACAGCAACGATGCCACCGCTGCTTGCACTGTCACCTGCCAGCACCGCGGCGAGCACTGCATCACTTCGCACCGCAGCCCTGATCTCACCGATGCTGCTGGAAGCCCATCACAGAGCCGCTGCCTGCACCATGACCTGACGGCACCGCACGCCGCACCGCTGCACTTCGCACAGCTGCCCCGACACCTGCCGACGCCGATACTGGCTCTCCCAACTTCAACCCCGAAGAGTTCGATCTACAACCCGTGTGACTTCAAGGGTCCGATGACTTCGGCACCAACTTCTGGAACCGATGCCTGCCGATTTGTTGTTCACAACGCTGTGGTAGCCTCGGACGGAGCTATTGACCTTAGGGAATTGAAATTTAAGCCTATTTTTTGGCGTTGTTTGCACAGATAAAATATTGTTTCTTTTTCTAAAACTAGGGTGGTGTTCTTTTGTAGTGTTTTCACTGTATTACTGTTGGTTATGTGCGAATGCTTTACACACTCCCTCTAAGATAAGCCTGACTGCTCGTGCCAAGCTACCAAGGGGGTGAGTAGGGGTTATTTCAGTAGTGTGTCCCCCTTATCCTGACTGGGAAGAAGGGTTCCTACTTGGACAAAGGTGCAAACCATTGCCAACTAGAGACACCCATTTCTAACATCCCTCCACTATGGAATTGTGCACAGTGTAGAACTCCATCCAGTGGGGATGACTGAGAGAAAAACTTGTTCCCCCTTGTCTCACGACACCCTGGTGGGACTCCTTGTCCCAGGGTGCACCGAAGACAAAACAGCTGCAGCTGCACAGGAGGGAGGTGTGGTGAACGCACTCATAGTGCTGCCTCAACCCCGAGGCACTAGACGCTACTCTGCCAGGGGCTGCACTCCTTGCCTCATCACACCCTGGTGAAACACCTTGTCCCGGGGTGCACCGGAGCCAAACCAGCTGCAGCTGCACAGGGGGGAGGCATGGGGAACACGCTCATAGCGCTGCCTCAAACCTCAGCGCGGGATGCTATTCTGCCGGGGGCTGCACTCCTTGCCTCATATCACCCTGGTGGCACTCCTTGTTCCAGGGTGCACCAGAGCCAAACCAGCTGCAGCTGCACAGGCAGGGGGTGTGGTGAATATTCTCATAGCGCTGCCTCAACCCCCACAGCGTGGAAAACATAGGGTTACATACCGGCCAAGGGTAGGTCTGTCCTGCGCCCGTAGCGCCAGCAAGAGGCAGGGCAGGCCACCCCCTTAATCTTGCTGTGCTGTGATTGATGATTCTCAACGGACTTCGGCTCTGCAGTATAGGGTAACCAAGTGATCTTAAAAGCTGGGCTGGCACTTGTTCGGGTTTTCTTATAACTTTTGTACCACAGCAGGAAGTCGTTGTTTCAAACTGATTGGTGAGATGGGTAAACATAAGGCTGTGGATGGTGCTCCGAAAGCCCCGAAAGGAAAGAAGTCCCATAATGCGAAAGGGGAAAAGGGTGTATTAGACAGGATAGATACTTTACTACTAGAATGCACGGACATTATTAATTCAGCAATACAGGGTATACTTGGAGCCGAGTGTAGCAATCAATATTCTATCTTACCTACAGATGATACTGAAATTGAAAGGCACCCGGTTGCAAGGCTGAACTCTATGTATCCTGATACTATTTTAGTGTTGCAAAGTTTTATGGGGTTATTGAGGAGCTGAGAAAACAGGTTAAGATTCTACTCAGGACAGTGGAGAAACTTGGAGAGGGTAACAACAAACTACAGTGCAATGCACCCAAAATAGAAGGGCGACGGGCCCCCGCACTCCTCTTTGAGGTTGATTTCAAAGTCGCCTCAGGGGCTCCGGCAGCTGTTGAATGATTTTCAGTCATTCCTTCTTGAAAGGGGTTTGGAGCTTAATATCTCCAAGACCAAATGTATGATCTTTTCCTCACATGAAACGATTCACTGCAAGAGTCGGATGTTTGTGAGCGATACCCCTCTAGAAGCCGTGACTGAGTTTGACTATTTAGGTATAAAACTTACAAGAAACTTATGCTGGTCTCCACAAGTGGAAAGGGCACAGCTGTCCTTGGTGCAACACACGGCAAACATAACAAAAATTCACAGAAAAACCATATCTAGAAGGGTGGCTCCTGCACTAGAGATCTACAATGTTACGGGTCTAGTGGCAGTCTTATATGGCGTTGAGCTTTGGGGCTGCACAAATTCCATTAGCTTATCAGCAGTGGAAAATAATTTTCTTAGAGTTTTACAAAGTCTTGCAATGAGTACCCCACTAACCCCCCTTTATTCAGATTTGGCGCACAAAACAATAATTCATATGATTGAGTACAGTCTCCTTTTGTTTTGGCACTGACTATGGTCTACAACAGCCCTAGAATCGGGCGAGCCTTCGCGATCCCATGTCTTCAAATTGTGAAAGGAAGATCTTATGGCTCCGCACTATGAAGGCTCTTCTTCAGTGGTTAAGCCTTGACACAGATTGGGATTCTCCAGAGACCTTGTGTTTAATCCAAAAGTCTAGGATTAAAGCTGTTTACTGGGGAAGTGTTGCAGTGGACAATATTCAGAACTGCAAAGACTCACTGTCTGCTGCTTTTATTGATTTGAAATCCTCTCCGTTGTATGAGAATACTATTGATGAAATTGTCCCTCCACTAGCAAGGAAACGATACCTACAATTCAAGAATGGATGCCTACCTTTAAATACTTTTAGAAGGAAGTAGCACAAAGAAATGGATATGGTTGATGAGTCTTGTACTTGCTGCCAAGGAGGGCCAATGTCACTTAAGCATCTTGTATTCTCTTGTCCTTTTTATAAACAGTGCCGAGAAATGTGGATTGCCCCCATTTGCAGGAAACTGGGAGTCAGGAAGCACCAGGAGGCATTTAGAGTACTGCAGACAGATCCATGCCAGATTGTGGTATTTTGCATGGGCATAATCCTGATGGCAATGTGGATTAGATGCATGAAATATGCACTTGATTTTAAATGCCACCCTTCCCTGGGTACCTTTTCCCCCTATGATGCTACTTGGAAGCCCTGCTGTTAATAACGTGTCTTAGTTTTTATAAAATAATTTTTGTTTGTATGTGCTGCTATTTTAAAAGTGTTTTAAAGTTAAATTCTTATGTTTTCTTTCTAAATTGAAATTTCTCTCATATGCTGCTATTAAAATAGACTAATAATTGAGCATTTAAAGTTTCTTCTGTTTTATGTATCTAGTTGTATCTGTTTATAGAGTCCATGTCATGCTATTCTATGATTGTATGTGTTGTGTACTTTGTGGCACTTTTTTGATCTAAAGTGATCGAAATAAAGATTTTCTGAACTGAACTATTCCAGGCCCCCAAAGCTATAAGAATGGCTTGGGAGGAAGGTATTAGTCATTCTAAATGTAAATTAAATTAATAAACTGCTGTTGTTTTGCTCATACCTAAATTAGGCAAACAGCCTCCCCATTTGGCAGACTATCGAAAGGTCTGGTGCTGGCAATTAAGTGCCTGACTTCTAGACCATCTCATGAGTCCACCAGAGAATTTGGCTGCTGGAAACAGCTTTGCAATAGATTTACCAATTCTTCTTGAAATTTCTCATTCCGCAGAGAATTCTCAGGGTTCAAACCTGAATCCATGTTAATTCTGCACCTCTGGATTTAACAGGATCCCGGCATCATTAACTCTGGGGGTGCAGAATTAACACCCCACATCCAAGCATCTCTAATGAGGACTTATTTTTTTAATTCATTGGTATGAAAAAAGCACAGCATGCATTCCTACATAGGGGTGTTTCCTACTAATGTTTAGTGCCAGGTGAGCATCACCATTTGTGACATACACAATGGAAATGAACCTGATGTGCACCTCTGGGTGATCCTCCAAATATCCTACTATTATCAAAGGTCAAAGTGGGTGGGACCTGAGATACACATTGTGCTCATGCTTTTTTATTTTGACAAAAACAGTTCCCCTACTTCCTGTTGAAATGGCAACCATCCCGGGTTAATTCCGACCTTTGAGATGCCTGAGCTGAAATGGAAGGGAATCTCCTGTTCCGTGAAGTCAAGAGAGGGACAGACAGCTAACAAGCCTTGCAATGTCTGCTTCCTGAAATAAATGTAAATGTGCACATTTGGTTAATCTGCACATATAAAGTCTGATTGGAAGCTAGTATTGGCTTTAATTGATGGAGTCAAGTGAAGAATATTCTTTTTGTGAGGTATTGTGAAAAGTGACCTGATGAGCTGGGGAGTGCATGCTTTAAATGGACAGTTATAAAAAAAATTGCACTAGTTACAGTCTGCATATTACTCAGATCTATATTTAGGAAGTACTTATGATCTGAAACATACATCTTTTTGTGCATTTTGTGATAACCTATTATATACTATGTTCAATGCAAGTTTAAAATAATGGTGTTCATATTCACAATGTTTTCTGTCACAAGCTGAGACTTCATAACACTAAAAACTCACGAGGTACTATTACCCACTGCACTACCCAGAATCCAATTACGTGGCTCTCTGGCTACAGACACAGATATCTAATGCAAAAACAAGGACCCCCTGTAACTAATAAACTTTCCCAGGAAAAGGAAAATGCAAATGGCAATACAGAAACACTAGGCAACATAAAGGTCAGGGAAACAATTATAACAGACCTCAATTTGAACACTGATGAAAAATCAGCTCAATGTACCAAACAATTATCAAAATATATAATTTTATTATTATTGCTAAATACTTTAAAAGGTGGCACAGAATTCATTAGACAATGACTAAAACACGTATTATAGATGACCAACCAATTTGTCATTGCTCATCACCGAGGTTGAATGCATAATGGTGATATGCAAGCTCTGAATGTTGTTTTGAAAGTCTTGTGATCACACTATGTACATGAAAATATTCATTTCAGTGTGGTAAACATCACAATAGCTGGAAGCAATACAGACACATATACAGATGAAAAGCCACACTAATAGACGAAAAAGAACAAACATGAATTAGAGTACATAAATGTGGCACTGGTTCTTTGAGGTATCAATGCACGTTTTGGCGAGCGTGCCGCCTTCATCAGGAAACCATATGAAAAAGCATTATCTACTGAGAAAAGGTGATTTAAGTTAATAACATCTCTCATGTGTGCACAGATTCTAGCCGTACACCAAAGCCAATAGGAAGAACCGAATTCCCAAGACAACCAGATGTGCTGACGAAATAGAAGGAAAATTGTGCTTTAATAGAGATCAAGAAAGATGAGAGAAACATAGGGTTATGGGTTGGAAAATAAATCCGAAACTAATTATAACATATAAAAATGTACATAACACCAGAGAAAAGAGTGTGCAAGCAGAAAATCCATGTGAAAAATAGCACAACTTTGCTAACCAGAACCATAAGAAATGGATGGGTCAGTTATACCAATTAACTACCTCACAGGCGTGAATCAGTCCGAAAAACTGCTAATGTCGCAGCAGAAATGGGAATCGAGTGAAGACGTGTCAATGTTACTTGGGACTATACCTGAAACAGATGGAATGCGGTGAACATCGGGCATGAAATCCCATAGTCTCCCTAGATAATATAAATCTGGTAACATGTAAGGACAATTAAATTAACCAACCACTGCCAATGCCTAGAATAGACAAAGCGATCATATAATTGCCAGTACAGAGAGGGTAGGACATATCTGGAAATAGATGAATGCAGATCAGCCAAAACCTATAGCTTCACAGGCCCTAATGGGATGGAAAACCAAACAAAAGGAAATTATCTAAGGATGGTGAGTGTTCAGTGACTGCCCCCAGTGTTGGGTTTCAAATAAGGGCCACATCGAAGCAGAGGCGTTGATTTTTTACCCGTTCGGATCCTGAATTGAAGAGCTAAGAACGCCAGCATAGAGATAAGCTCAGACGTAACTCCGAAATCGGGAATTAGAAAAATTAATGAACCATGTAGAAAAGTAAAGTGGCCAAGCTAATTAGCCTACATACCAGGGACACGTATTGCGCAGAACCAGGAGGATGGCGTTCCCGGAAAGTGGCGCAGTCTGGGTGAATGCCGGCATGGAATAGCACTCATCTACCTTCTTGTGAACAAATAATTAAGGATGAGGAGGAGCATTTGCATGGGGTATTAAAATATAGGCATTAAATAAGTCGCCTTACTTGGCAGTACGAGAGGCAAGTTGTAGCGGGGTGCATGAGGAAAAATGGTGAATGGCTTGCTGGAAAGCAGAGTAGAGCCGGTGTAGATGAGAGCTCAGCTTATGTGCTGTAACTTAAGGGATAGAAATGAGGTTAAGAATTCCCAGTGGGGAATGAGAATGTCAGTGGTGAGTGAAGAGCCTTACCAGGCGATCAATAGAGGGTGCAGTGCAGACTTGCTAAAAGCAGTCGCTTATACAGTGAGCAGTGCTTGTATGGTATAAGCCAGAGTATATGTATGCTAGGCTGAGTGTCTAGGCATTGGAGAAGGACTTGCGCTGGACCCAAGTCAAAACAGTGGAATAAGTGTGCTAGATTGGAAAAGTCAGAATGGTGGTCATCTTAGAGGAGGTCAATATATTAAAAGAACCCAAGGGAACCAGTTATAACAGTAAGAGCAGAGTAAGAACAAAATGAGAGAATGAGTAAATCAACATAACAGTATGGTGAAAAAAATTACTGGCTTGGTGCACTGGAGCAATTAGAATTACACAAGTCAAATGAAAAAATAAAAAGTAAAATAAAAAATATAAACCTATCAATGTGGCAATAATATGCAGAAAATTACTATTTCAAGATTACGGAAATATGGAGAGTTACAGGTGTATTTAGCGAATACAGTAGTCCTCCAGGAATGCCTGACTGCACAAGCTACAATAAACAGTGATTAACAAACATATACAGGAGGGAATACCAAGTTAAAAGGGAGGTGAGTGAAAAAGTTTGTAAAGTCCATCACTAGTTAGAAACTAGGCCAAGATTGGTATCAAAGAAAGTTTGAGGGTAGTCTTCTGATTATGTGTAGAATGCCAAAAATGCAAATGATGCAGGTTACAGTAGAGACGTCCAATCCTCCATTTTGATCAGTCCAGTGTTTAGGCTTTCCATCCATTAAATCCACCTCAATTCTTCCCTATTTAGTAAAGGATGCAATGTTTCCATCTCGCACTGGTTGTTTCACCAAAGCGATGACTTGCCATTGTAGATGGTTCTCATTGTGATTGATTTCCTCAAAGTGTTCCACCAGAGGAGCATTTGCAACCTTGCATCTAAGGACGGCTTCTGTGTTGACATGTCCTTATTCACATTTTTTGCATGGTTTGCCCAGTGTATAACAAGTTGCATGAACGGGTCAGGGCATAAATCGCATTGGCTGTGTTACAATTTGAGAAATGTTGCAGGGTGACTCAAATTTTTCTAGATAAATCTCTTTGTTTCAACAGTAAACTCAGAAACACTACAAATGCCACATTTGCCGTGGCTTGTTAAAGTGGATACTACCTACAGATTTTTGAACGTGCAGTCAATTCTGGTGGGGGCTAAACTGGCTCGTACCAAGTGGTCATTAATGTTTTTGTTCTTTTGAAATGCAAAGTTGGGCCGCTCTAATGAGAGGCTCCCTGCTTTTAATACATTCCAAAGGCGTAGAATGCTCGTTTTCACTTTGTTGGATACTGGGGAAAATGCAGTGACACAAACCAGCCTATCTGTGTCCTTCTTTTCTCTGGGGTTGACTAATGCCTAGCTAGGTCAGTACTAAGTTCGCTTCATTGACCTTTTAAACAGTTTACTTCGGTAGCCTCTGAAAAGCAGTTTGCGTGATAGTGTCTCGGCCTCCCTAGAGAAGTCTTGCGCAAAAATTGGGAACATGGGAGTAAGTCCTATAGTACCCTGGGGTGGTGGCCGGAGTACACTAGTAATGTGTTCCTTTCTGTGGGTTTATGGTAAAGGGATGTATATAGTTCCCCATTCTTTGTTTTGATGATTCGATCAAAAAAGAAGATCTTGTTTCTATTGTGTTCGAGAGTGAATTTGAGACCCTTGCAATTCATGTTAAGCCGGTGGTGAAATTCCATGAGGGTTTCCACCAACCCCTGACAAATCAGGAAAATATCATCAATGTAATGCTTCAATATCAATATATGGCTGTGAAATGGATTAAAGTGCATGCCAGGTAAAGAAGCTTACTTAGTGCCTATATTTTAATTCCCCATGCAAATTCTCCTCATCATTAACTTGTTCACAGCATACTAGCCGATCACTATTCCACGCTGGCATGCACCCTGACTGCACTGCTTCATGCGAACGCTGTCCTGTTGCCCCTGCTCAATACAAGGTCCCTGGTATGTAAGCAAATTAGCCTAAATACTTCAGGGGGAGTAGTTCCACGTAAGTGGGGAAAGTCCACAGACCAGTGGAATCACAAAGCCAATCACCGGGATCACAGGGGGTTCGAATGGTCAGATCTTAATGCCAACAGAAGCCTGGTAGGGTGTCATGCTTCATCATAGGATGCTCCTCGTCAAGCCGGCGCTGCAATGCCTGACGGGCCTAGGGGCTCTTTATTGGAGATCTTTTGATCCGTTGACGCCTTTGAAGGAGTGCATGAAAGGGTAGCGTGCGAAAAATAGGGTGGTGATAGGGGTGTGTATAAAATAGTCTAAGGTAACCAAAGGAGTGTTTTGGGGTAAAGGTCCCTTGACTAAATAAAAACAGAGGAGCTATCCTTCAGTAGCAATGTACCTTGATAGCTACAAATTTAAGTGATAAGGTGGGGTCGACATGTTTCATTCCCACGTTGCCAGGAGGGTCAATCGGCATTTCATTAAGACAGAAAGAAATTAATACTACGCTTTGGTAATTAGTGTAACACCGTCTGAGTGTAGGGTGGCCACTTAGGAAATACGATACTGCACCTGAATTGATGGCTTAATTGACTTCCAAAGGTTTGAAAGGAAAGGACCCTTAGGTAAGACAGAGGGTCCCTGTGTAGCTACGGCAAAGGTGGTGAGCACAGGACATTCTCCCTAGGCCTACACTCCTCCGTCTTTCTTTGCCAGGCAATCTTCAGAGGTAAATGGTGGTTCAACATGCTGGGCAACAGACAAACTCGGCAGAAGTACTACCAGTGGGATCACCAGTAAATATGCACACCCCTTCTACTCCATTACCTGCTGCTGCCAATATTGTGCCAGGCAATCTTCAGACTTTCCCCAGCTTTAATGTGTCTACACATAGTCTGTCTTCCACAAAGATATAGTTTCTAAGTAAAGGCCTTTCATTTTTCCCAATGAACTGCCCTAATTTTTTGGACGTACAAACTGAATTCCTACTGTTTTTTCAGAAAAATAAGATTACGCACATTTTGTCCTGGCAATCCATATGCTCCGGCCAATGCCAACACTGGCTTCAGACCACCTTTGATTTTTTCTTGACCAAATAACTCCATCTCCACTGAAGTTCACGCTTTTGAGAGAATCATGTTCAGAGAGATTTCTAACTTAGAACAGCAAAGAATACTCACCCCCTACAATATTCCAGCATTAGAAAAGCAAGCACTGCTCAACCTAATTTCTTTTTTTTTAAAACACAGAAATCAAACCAGTAGATAAGTCTGGCAGAACAGAGGTACAGAGTATAGACCAATACAAACAGAAATCATAAGGCAGGTCACAAACAACAAACATTATCTGAAACTCAACACTGACTCTACCAACCATAATAAATACCTATTTTGATACACCAAGACTCTCCTCGTGCCGTTTATCTATACCCTACCCAAGATGTATAAACCCCCCCCCCTCCCATAGACCATAATATATGGGTGCTGCCCATATTTTAACCCATTGGCAGATACAACAACTTCTTCATTATTCACAATTTTTGTGCCAGACTTCTTCAGGGAAGGTGAGACACTGTCACGCAAACTGCTTTCCAGAGGCTACTCCCGTAAACTGTTTAAAAGGTCAATGGAGAGATCTTGGTACTGATCTAGGTAGGTATTAGTCACCCCCAGAGAAGAGAAGGACTCAGATAGGCTGGTTTGTGTCACTACATTCTCCCCAGTATCCAACCAAGTGAAAAGAGTATTCTACACCATTGGAATGTATTACATGCAGCCCATCTTTGCATTTTGGAAGAACAAAAGTGTTAAAGACCACTTAGTTTAAGACAGTTTGCCTGCCCCCCCCACCAGAACTGACCGCACTCTCAATTATCTGTGGGGACTAGGCCCTTTGACAGGCCTCAGCAGAGGTAGGAATTGTAGTGTTTGTGAGTTCATTGTTGAAAAAAAAGAATTTATCAATTAAAATGTGAGAGTCACCCTGCAACATTTTTTAAATTGTAACACATCCAATGTGATTTTTGTCATTACCTGTCCGAGCAACTTAGTATACATAGTTCAAAGCATGCAAAGAATTCGAGTAAGGATATGTCTATACACAGTAGTTGTTGTTTTAGATGTAAGGTTGCAAATCCCCTCTGGTGGAACACTTTGAGAAACTCAATCACATGGAGAATGATCTACAAAGACAAGTCCTCAATGTGGTGAAACAACTGGAGTGAGGAAGAAACATGCATATTATTGCCACACTGATGTGTTTAGATTTTTTATTTTTTCATTTGTTTTGCATAATTCTAATTGTTCCAGTGCGCAACGTCAGTAATTGTTTAGCATACTGTTATGCTGATTTACTTATTCTTTCATGTTGTCTTACTCTGCTCTTACTGTTAAAAGCAGTTTCCTATGGTTCTTATAATGTGTTGACCTCCTCTTGGATGGCTGCCATTCTGGCCTTTCCAATCTGGCACACTTATTCAACTCTTTTGACTCGCATCCCACACAAGCCCTTCTTCAATGAGTAGTCACTCAGCCTAGTGTACATATACGCCGTCTTATACCATACACGTGCTGCTCACTGCATACACAACTGCTTTTAGCAAGCCCCCACTGCACCCTCTTGCCGGGTAAGGCTCTTCCCTCACCGCTGACATTCTGACTCTTTATTGGGCATTCTTAACTTCATTACAATCCCTTAAATTACAGCACATTAGCTGAACACTCATCTACGCTGGCTCTCTTCTGCTTCCAGGCAACGCTGTTCGCAGCTTTACCTTACGACCCCCGCTGCAACTTGCCTCATGCTGCCAGGTAAGGCAACTTATTTTCTGCCTATATTTTGATTTCCCCACATGAACAGCCCTCTGCATCCTTAATTATTTGTTCACAGCACGGTAGCCAAGCGCTATTCCACACCAGCATTCACCTCTACTGCGCCACTTCCCAGGATCTCCGTCCCCCTGACACTTTGCAATATGTGGTCCCTGGCATGTAGGCTAATTAGCCTGGCCACTTTGCTTTTCGACATGTTTCATTTATTTTGGTCATTCATTTTTTCCAATTCTTGAGTCGGTCCAAGCTTAGCTTCATGTCGGCATTCTCAGCTCTTCAATTCAGCCACTGGACGGGCGTAAAATCCACGCCTCTATTTTGACGTGAAACCCAGCACTGCGGTTAGTAACTGACCACTCACTATCCTTAAGTAATTTCCTTTTACTTGGTTTTCTATCTCACTGGGGCATGGAATTCTATAGGCTTTGGCTGATCTGCAGCCCTTTATTTCTAGATTACCTCCTACCCTTTCCGTACCGCTAATTATATGAACGCTTTGCCTATTCTAGGCTTGAGCAGCAGTTGGTTAATTCAATAGTCCTTACACGGTAAGCACTTCTCTAACATATTGATTACCTGGTAGGGCCTCATCTGTGTGCTTGGTCCTAGGAACTTAATTTTTGTCTCCCCATCACTGTGGCTGACAGTGGTATGCATGCGGTTACTTTCCAACTGGCAACTCCTTCTCTTTTCCTTCTTTTCTCTCTTTTTTTCTCCCTCTTTTCTTTCAGTCATTATCTTTTACCATTGCATAACACAGCTCAGGCATGAATGTAATGCCCTGATGATGGTCTTGAATTTTTTTGAACTTTTTTTATGATTATTACCCACGCCCATTCTTTATAATGTTTGTACTCTTTTCCTCAAAAATACCAATAAAGAAATAACCCACTATTTGTAAGGCGCAAACTAATCCCCCCTAAGGGTCTGAAGGCGCTGGGGGCCATCGGGAAGATTAAGCAAGCTATTGCCCAGAGTCACATGGTGCTGGGCTGAGCTACCGCTGTCGAACGAACCGTGAGCCCCATGCACTGGAGTCAGCCATCCTGGCCGCTACGCCACACCTTTCCCTGTAAATGTATTTAAAAAACTGAATTGTCCCTGGAACATAAAAAGTGTTTTCTGGAGTCAATAATTTTAGTCATAATTGGGCGGTGTAAATATTGCATTCAGTTTCCTCGCCACTGGTGCATTTTCACGCTAATGTACCATAGTCTTTTTGGAAAGCCAAATAAGCCAATTAAGTGTAATGAATTTCACAATATATGTTTAGCAGGAATGCAGACGCACTGCGACATGGAATTACTGTGTCATACTGCAGAGGGTACTGAAATCAACAAAAGATAAGTTCATGAAATTATAAAAATTTGATATGGGGAATTCACATAAAAGAAGGTCATTTGCCACACCTGTGTTTAGAAATGGTTGTGAATTAACAAAAATCAGCGGTGTCACATAATTGGATTTGCTCACAATAAGAGCAAGAATCAAGTTCAAAAACACTTGAACATCCTGGAAAAGCAGCTGCCTGCTGTCTGGCCCTGAGTTAGCTCATAAACTGATACAGCTGACCTTAGTTATCTACAGCGCCAGAAGACTCCGCTAGGAGTGGCAGTTGCGCTATATAAGCTATACTTTTCATTTCATTTCAGAGCAGCATAACTCCTTGAACATACATCTGAAAAACCCAAAGGCTTTAGAAGCCATGGCTTTTTCATACTCGGAGACCCTCGAATTGAAGGATAAGCAAGCTCTGAAATTGCCTTTATTAGGTGGAGTGCCTACACTTTGGAACAATTCTGCACCACAAATTCAAATTAAATCAATAATCATATCCTTTCAGTAGAACATAAGGACGTCCCTCTAACTAGCGTTATATGTATGCTCTATAGAAAGTGCACTCACATAAACACAGGTCCACAGCTGTGCCCTGTGTGAACATACACCTCTAATATAAGGCCTTGTGGTTTCCTCATCAGGTGTTTTCTGTACTAGAAGGTCCCATTTGGCTTTTAGAGCCCTCTTAGAAAGTTGCACATTGTGTTTTTAGGTCCAGCCTAGCGGAAGCGCGCATGCATTGCTCGCTCTGCGAGGCACGCTGTAGTATAGTATGCTGTGGAAGCCTCGCCCACTCTCCTTCCATATTTTTCATTGGCTGGTGTAATTGTCCTTGGTAAATGCTGGCTTCCGATTGATTATGAGGCTTGTTAGTCCCTCCTTGTTACCGTCTTGTCGCCGTTTGTTACCTCCCATGAGGACTGAATCTTTTACTTGTGGCGTTACACGGTCTCCTTCGTAAGTCGGTAAGCACTTTTTTCTTTAATGATCTTCCCTATTCCACCCACGACATCTCAGCAGGCCTTCTGGCTTTCCTAATATATATATTTAAATTATAGCGCGTCCACTTTAACTATAGCGGACGCGCTTATTTATTTACTTAATAACTGGCCGCTTTCGTAATTTATTTATCTGAATTATAGCGCGTCCGCTTTAACTATAGTGGACGTGCTTATTTATTTATTTTATTAATAGTGCAGGCCGCTTTTGTTAGGCCCGAGCAAGGAGGGGGGGGGGGAATAACACGCAGCACTGGGGGGCATGCCAAACACGCAGCACTGCTAATTGCACTCCCCCACTGAAGAAGGAAAAAAAACTTTTGCAATGTAGTAGGACTCGCATTTATGCGCATTCAAGCTATTGGCATTGTAAATGATAATGCCTTTTATTTATGTTTTAAAAACCAAAATATAAATAAAAGGCATTGTCATTTACAGTGCATATAGCTCAAACTTGCGTACATTCGAGACCTATTGCATTGCAGATGCTTGTTTCTATAGCAGCCTTTGATTTTGTAATCTCTGAAGTCATGTTACAAAATAATTAAAATTCAATTATTGCTTAAAAAAGAATCAAAACTTTCCATTCTAGAGGTTAAACACACAACTCAGCCCAGCAATGGACACACCTTCCCTCTCTGATTACTCTACCTTCATTGATTTCCTGAAGCTTACTGCAGATTTGAGGAAAGAACATACCCTAAGGACACAATCGCGACTCACCAGGAGCTGTAAATACAATAAAGCTTCTCTACATATCATGATATTAAAGACCTTTAGATATTATCTTAAAAATTGAATAAAAAAGTTTCTATAATATTTACAGAAAAATAAGATTGTTGCAGAAACTGAGAAGAAGTCCCATCACAAAGTCAGACAGGCAAACAAGATTTCCATTAGTGAGCATCCCCATAAAAACATAACAGTCTCCACACTTTTACCATCTCTAAAATGAAAAAGGAGTGATTTTTCACATTTTGTCATCTTCAAGGTAAGGTAAAAAGCTGGATCTGGTGATCCCATCAGGGCCAGGAGCCTACCTCCCCAAACTTAGATTTATTGCTTCTACCACCTCACTTACTGAGAGTTGCAAATGGATGGAATTACAAAGTAAGGAACTTAATAAATTCGGTAACGACTTGTCCTCCCTAATCTGATATATAGCGCTAAAATGGGTTCCCCGGGCTAGCTATACAACAAGATAATAAAAGGGTGGCGATTCCTCTCTCAGTCTAATGTTATTAACTGTGCTCCAGAATATTTATCTACACTTACCAGTTGCAGCTAGCTAAAGTTAATCCCAATCTTTGCTAACTAAAACTTTTTTCCTGTCCCTGATGGTTAACTCATAACTTCTCCTTGCCTCAGGGACTGCCTTGGGATCCCTAGACGTTTACATGAGGGCCCTTTGTAATAGTCAGTTAACCTCTGATCAGTGTTCGTCAAACCATCATGGGCATTTTGGAACGGGTCTAATTATGGCCTGACACTGAGTCTCTATTGCTGTGCTCTTTAAGAATGGTGGGAAAAAAAATCTGGTAACAAAAATATAATCAATGGTAGAGGACCGACGACATCTCTATAAGAGTAGGGAGCAGTCGTCTCCTCTAAAATGAAAGACCAAATCCACCAAATCATGCTCAGCTAGAGAATTACCCAACTCTAACCCCCTCTTTTTGCTGAGGGCCTTCCAATTTTCATAACTCTTAGTTTGTGGCTCCTCCAGACACAAAGTAAACTTAGTGTTGAAATCCACACAAACAACATATTTAATCGGTATTGCAGCTTTGTCCGAGGATGTGTTTAGCTTGCTTAAAAAACAAAACAGTTCCCTGAATTAAACAGAGGCAGGATTGGATAAATAGTTATTATAGAAGTTAGTGAGATAACATTTAAAAGGGCTCAAGTTATCCTTAATCAGTAAAACTTGGAAGGCAACGCTACCAGGCTCTATCACTGATACTTCCAAATTTAGATTCAGCTTAAACCAAATCCAGAGACTGCCCTGGCTCTCTCTCACACTGAAGGCACAGTGGGCCTGGAATAACAGACAAATCCTTCAAAAGTTTGGGAAGAAATGGCATCCTTAAAAGCAATAATGTCATGGACCCTAATAAAATTGAGCCAATCCGGATTGGATATCTTCTCTTTAGACCTGCCACATTCCATCTCATAAGTGTATATGGAGACCTGCCACCGACAGAAGCACCACTGCCAGTTCTCTCCGGAGCAGAGGATCCTGTTTTGAGCCCTCCTGACTCAAGAGGTGAGAAGGTACCTTACTAATGGTCAGTCAATGTCCGACAGGGCATCAAAACAATTAGTGATAGGGACCTGGAACTGGACGCTTAACCGATCCTGGTGTGTGGATAATGATTCCTGCGTGCCTTTTTACTAGCGTCCCTAAAAAGAGTTTTGCAAGGGATTAGGGCCTTCTTCGTTGAGCGAGGGCTACTTCGGGGGCTGAGGAGGCAGTGAGCACAAATGGGGCGTAGAAAAAAAAGCTGAGAGGCACCACAATGATAGAGCTTCTGAGGTCTTCACACAAGTCTCCAAACAAAAGTCTCTGCACCAACTAGGGGGATCTGGAATTAACAATAATACAGTCATCCCAAGATTGTACAGGGCCTTGACTGATCCAACCAACCCTCCTGACCATCAGGACTTCATTTGCCAGATGGATTGAAAGACCTCTGTGGTGAGCAAATCAGTCTAGAACTCTGTCGAACAAGTCCTCGTGAGACTCCCCTAGATGTTTGGGTAAGGGGGGTACTCCGATAAGCACACACACATACTGACAGGCTGCAGTTGAGTGGTCAATATGCAGTTAACTCCGAGTACAAGGATTTGTTCGCCCTAATCCAGTTCTTACCAGCAGAATTGGTTATCGTCCTGGTCTCGTTATCTCTTGATAGCTGTTAAGCTGATGCTTGTCGAAGTCTCTAGAAATGGTGGCATCAGCAATTTAACACCAAATTTTCACTTGTCCTCTCCATGCTCAGCCGGCTCTCCAAGTTGGGTTGTGATTCCGTTATCCCTTGGTTGTAAGTGAAAACAGCAGCTTCTGAACTCCGTCTATGCGATACCAAAAGGGCAAGCTGTGTTTAAATGGTCTTGAAACTATTACATAAAGAGACCAACTAGCTCTGCAATAGTTCTTCCACATTTTGGTAACAGCCCTCCGATAGTTGCAAGCTCTCACTAAAATCCGTATGTGTTGATATTTCTGGTAGGTTCACTGAATTACTAGGAAGGGACGGAATCAATCTTCTCTCCATGAGTGCTATCTCAGGACTCATAATTCCACTTGTCCTTTTCAACATATTATATATTATCGATCGAGGTACTCTTGGGTGCAAAAAATGAAGTGGGAGATGCAGCGACCTCTTTCTTCTTCCCCATCTTGTTTTTAAAAATATAGGGGTCAGATACTCTTTCCCACTTGCCCTGCTCTGGATAAGCCACACAGTCATAGGGGGGCTGTCCACATAAGGCGTGCAGTGAAACAGACTGAAGTTACCTTGGAAGTGGGAGCTTCAAAGAGACAAGGACCAGCCCAGCTCCCTCCGGGCTCAGATGGGCCCACTCTTGGCCCGGTCTTGGCCTGTCACTTGCCTGAGTGCGTTCTGCAGGCGTCCCGCATCCGCGGGTCTCCCGCAGTGTTTTCAAGTGTGCACACCCCTCCTTCAGGTTCCCTGGGCAGGGTGTCTTCTGGCCTCAGCAAGCCTTGTTGCCCCCCACAGCAGAGCCTCCAGCAGCAGGCTCCTGTGGCAGCGTCCAACGGGTCTCCTGCGGTGTTTTCAAGTGTCCAGCAGCAGACTCCCATGACAGCTACTTAATACATAACGGCTCTTACCTCAAATTTGACAGAAGTATGGGATAGAAATATGTGTCTTAAGGTCGACAATTCTCTTTGGTGCCCATTATTCCTGGTTCCAGACTACACTTTCCAATATCCAGTTCTCGAGGAGTGTGAGGCCTCCACCACTCTTGTTAAAAAATGTAAACCTGGCTCTTTCCTGGAAACTAACTCTATTATTTTAAAGCACCAGAGGACTTTAATGCATTAATGAAGACAAAAGAAAATCTAGGTATGACATTTTTTATTCAACCAGTTTCTTTCTTCTTGTGGTTACTGAAAGGTCGTTGGTGATGTGGGCAATGGTCTTTTTCTTTGACCTTTCTATCAGCAAGATGAAGTGCTCTTAGTGTGAGATAGCTGAGGTCTGGCTATCCACATACTGAGAATTGTAGAATGTTCCAAGACTTTTAGGTTAGACAACTGAGATACTTCATTTTTTCATAAAAGGGCTGATGATTTGTAATGAAATGCATAGTTTAGTCTTTGTTGCAGAGATAGATGTGTGTGTGGGTGTCCGTGTAGGAGTTTGTGATCAGAAGCTTCCTGATGGAACTTAATACCTGACAACCATCGTAAATTCTTTCCCTTGCGTTTCTCTTTGTTAGTTTAGGGCTTCTCTCTCCTAGATTTTTGTTGAAGAGTTTTGTGTAGAGATGCCTCCTTTGACACTTACTTAACTTGCTTTTTTATGCCCTCCTCTGAGTCCACTGATTTTGTGTGCCACCTATAAATGTAAGTGCGCCAATAAAAAGTTTGCAAAGCAGGACTTTGATCCTAGGATGATATGCACATCTTAAATACACCTAGAAGACACACGCTGAGTTGTCCTGCTTACCTGATACATAGAATTGTGTTTTTCAGGCACATAGTATGTACTACACAGTACTCTCCCCACTAGTCAGTTGTGTGTGTGGCATGAAACAAAGCCTTTCCCAACAGACACAGATAGGGTAAAACCTTTTGGTACATTGGGCACCTGGTGAGATTTATTTGGTATTTTGATAGACTGAACAGCAATTCTGTTTTTTTCTGCTAACCCTGTATAGCACCCACTACATAGAGTCAGGCTAGGTAGACAGCCATCATTCGGATTAACTTATTATAATACTGCTGAGTGTGCGTCCATTCAAGTGGTGAGGACTAGTATGGACAGGGGAAGCATTAGCCTTCAGAAACACCTGGCAGCCATAATGTGCACTGCCTCAGATACTGTTCATCTGTTCAAATGATATTGTCAGGAGTTCAGGTCAGGTTTTGCTTCAAGATGGTTGTTAAACCTACTAGAATATGTTCAACCTATCAGGTCATCAAGTTGTGAACCAATAGTGACTTTCACAACACTTGTCCAAGGGCACATCCGCTCAGGCTGTGCCCTTCTACAAAGACTGGCGGCTCATGCCCCACATTCTTCATTTTAATGTTCCACCCAATCGGATTGGTTCAGTCACCAGAACAATGAGCTCTTGACACATATGTCTGCCCTGTCCTTAAGGCAAGATAATAAAAGTGGAATGTGGTAGTAGCGTAGCAAGGATGCCGTGGGTCATGTTTCAAGCAAGGAAAACAGGCTCTTTGACGGCTGTTGTAGTAGTAAACTCCGGGCTCTGGTGCCACGGACCTGTTACACCAATGGTAGCTACACCCCTGGAATGTGGTTTGTCCAGTTCATGGGTGAGGAGGTTGGGAGCCATAGAAGCCAAATATTATGCCAAAAAGCTAATAAAAGAATTAGAATCCTGGGCAGAATCCAATAACTTAGTACCACCCACACAAATAGACATCACCTCAGATGGCAACCTCAGTCTCTCAATGCTAATACACGAGTCAAAAAATGTAAAAAGCTGCAGTCTGTTTGCCTGTTTGATAGATTATAGAATGGCGCTCAATGGAGTGTATGGCTCAATTCTTTGGTCAAAGCTATAAAGATGGGGAACCTCACTCCCACTATTGAGAGCCATTCAGTCTCTTTACTGGAACACCTGAGTTCAAGTTAAACTTGCATGCAATGGCCAGATTTACAGCTAAAGAAAAACCAATAGAGGTCTCAAAAAGGGCTGTGTGCTGGCGCCCCAGTTTTTTAATTAATGCACTGTGGATTTGCCTGCCCCTAACAAGGCCCAAGGGTCCCATCCCCCTAAGCTTGCCTCTTTGACTCTTCAGCATCAGCAATAAGCATTGTAAGCTGAGTAGGTGGCAAATTAGGAAATTAAAGCAGAGTGACAAAGAAAGTATTGCTACCCGGGTGTCTGATCTGATGACAAAGGTTCTTCAAGTGAACATCTGGCACATTTAAAGTCTAAAGCTGCTTCAATCGTCTAAACCATGAAATTACTTTACAATAATTTAGAATCTCCTTCACTAACACTTGTATTAACAGTTAACGAGCAAGATCCCTTTCTTCTATTGACTATGGCCAGGTGGCAATTCCAGGGAAATTGGCATTGTGGTTTAATAGAACCCAATTCAATTTAATTAGACATATTTACACCTTCCTAATTCTGTAGGACAATCACACATCAGCAGTCATCCCTAAACCTGATGAATCAGTTCTTAGGTAATTGCCACAGGATGAGGAATGCCAGGGACATGTCTCTTAAGGCTGTATCTGCTTAATCAATACATTTATCAAACCTTGATCCCTGAATGGATTATTTCAACACTGCAAAAGACAAGCTGCAACTGGAACCTCTGTGAATTTTACCACTCTCAGCTGAGAGGGCGGCTTCAAGGCGGAGGCTAAAAATCAACTGAAAATGTAATCTTTCATAATAGATTTGGAAACTCCCTAAAACATTCATCTTATGAGGCTGACGCATTTTCAGGAAACTCCATGCTGCCTCTTAGTTCCAATGTCTAAGCCATGGTTCTCCAAAGTCAGTCCTGGAGGGCCGAATCCAGGCCAGATTTTTAGCATATCCCCATTTAGATACATGAAGTTATCTTAAAAATCTGGCATGGATCCGGCCCTCCAGGACCGACTTTGGAGGACCCTGCACTTTCCTCTAAGCAGTCAGATGTCTTTTATCCACTTACGTTTTTTTATTTGTCCCACTTTGAGGCGGCGGGGTATGCAGTGAGTGGCAAAAACGTACAGATGCCATACAGTTTGTTTAAGTATCTGCATGTTGCTAAGAATACGGGGCTCACTAAGATCTTATCACCAGGGTGAACTACTTTATTGTATGTTGGGAATGCTTTTAATGAAAAATCAGCATATGTTTTAAATTTTGAGAGTAAATTGAAAACGAAATTGAGTTGAAATAATACACACTTAGGAAGGAATTTTTACATATATGGATTTAACAGACACATTGTTCTTTTAATTTCTGTACTGATGTTTTAATTATATTATATTTTATCAGCAACTACCATAACAAGTCTATAAATCTTGCAAAGTCCTCGGTTTTATGTATTGATGGCAAATGCTCACTATATCCCTTTCTCCTTTTTCCTATTGTACTGACGGAGTTTTCTTATATGGTTTTAATCAACTGAAATAAATACATAATAATAATAATAATAATAATAATAATAATAATCATCATCATATGTTGGTCTTAGCAGTTGTGTTTTCATGCTTTTTTTAAGCGCAGCATGTGTCCTCACATCCAAAGTGTACACAAGGATGCATTTTGCTCTGAAATGTAATGTTACATGACAGTTTTGCAACTTTTCGTGTAATCTCAAGTAATTTTCCTGAAAACAAATTTTGCAAATTTCACACACACACACCTGGAAATAATCCACCGGTAAACTGGACAGGAGTCCAACAAGAATGCGAGTGGGACGCGAGGGAGAGACAGAACTTGCCCTTTTGGCATCAACACTGGGTGGGTTACAGAGTGGACACATAAGGACCTGGAAAGGAGAATAAAGAAAGAATAAGAGGTTGGACTCCCAGGTCGAAGGTTTGGTGCCTATGAGGTATCTGGGGGGCTGAGGAGGATTCACCTATTCTGTCTCCTTGAGAGGCGCACAATGCAGCCTTTTGATTATTCTGTGCCTCTTTCAGCGATGAAGAGAAGCTAGTAAACAAAAGAGACAGGTCTTTTTTAGACAAAGGTGGCATAAAATCAGGCCGACAGGTGTCACCTCACAGGACCTGCCAATGAAGTGAGTTCAGCAGTTTGCTGCGCTTGTTTTATTCAGTGTCCCAGATGTTGCCAGGGTGCTCTTTGCATCAGGCATAAAAGTACAAGGACCCATTATGCAATGGACATTCCTAGGCAATGAAACTGATGTGGTTAACAGGAGTTGGGACTGTCCATGGACAACTTTAACCCATCGGGCAGTATCAACATATGGTGTAATGTGGAAGAAGGTGACACTCAACCAGTGGCTAACATGACTAACGTGACACAGTTAGGTGAGCCCTTTTTGATGTTATTGTTGAAAGCCACAATTGGTTTGAGGCACACAGCCCTCACTTCGTACATCGCCATGAAAGCATTAAACAAGAGCCTCAGATTTGAGATGAGTTCTTAAGGGATTTTAGAGGGGTTTCCATATGGCGGCATAAGAGCAAGAGCCACAAGGAGCTGGAGCTGTGTACAGATGTATCCTTCAACAAAGGATATCATGCAGTATGGGAAGACTACTGTGCGACCCAATAAACTGATTGATGGAAGCAAGGAATGCTAGGCAGCAACATTACATTCCTGATGTGAATCATGGCAGCTATTACCATCCAGTGAGTCTGAACATAGTATTGTGTTCAGGCAACTGTTGATTAGTGCGGCTGCTTAAAGAAACACGTGCAACTGCACAGGCATACTGTTCAGAGGTGAAGGTGATTTGTGTGGGGGAGGAGTGTGTGGCGAGGGTCTGACCACCCTACTGCCATTTCTACAAGGGTCCCATATGTGTGGGCTCATTGACATACATACATATTTAAAGAGAACTGTAGCATTATGCAGTTTCCCTCTACATTTGCTCTTGTAATCCAGCTATCCAAACAATCCCCGTGGGCAACACATTCAGTGAAATAAGGAGCATCTGCTTCAAAGCCATTCTGTTGTTCATGCTACATGCACTTTAAGAGGCGTTAGAGATCCCTTGGCAGGTGGATGCAGTGAGTGTTTGTACCTACTTGCAGGGGGGTGTCTGGGTGCTCCATGGTCCTCCTTTACCTGTCCAATGGGGTGGCTTTAGGAGATGTACTGAAATTGGTCCTCCTTTTTGTGGTGCACAGTGACTGCACCACCTAAGGGCATGTTTGCATCTGCGCACACATCTATAATATAGTGTGGGGCAGATACAAAAAGATCCCCTCATTTATATGGGATCACACCCCCATACAAACGAGGAAACCCACTCCTATGATAGTGTTGGTGCTACATGTGCGCTAGCGCTATCAGTATTACAGAAGGGGCCACACACGTTTCTATGGCTCCTTCTGTAAAACTATATGCCCATGGGTGTGCACAAAGTGGGTATGCATGCCCGTGGCACTCCCGTGGCACAATCTATAATACAGATCCTGGTATTGGTTATTGGGTGTTTTGAAAAACTAAATAGCAATTCTGTTTTTTTCTGCTAAACTTATGAACCTCTTTATTATCTGCTTTCCTGGTGGGTATACAGCCCTCTTATCACACGGGCATTATAGTCAGATTAGGTAGACAGCCATCATTTGTATTAACTTATTTTGATATAGCTGTGCTTGCATCCCTTAAAGTGGTAAAGCAAAGTGACTAGTAGAGACTGGGGAAACATTGGCCCTCAGAAACACCTGACATAATGTGCACTGTCTCAGGTACTTTTGCCTGTCCTAAACCTTCTGTGGTGGGCCCTGGACAGTCCAGACAGCAGCGTGCAGTATGCCTAAAACTTAGGACATGTACATTTAAGTTTTACTTGCCCTGGTAGTGTAAAACACTTACATTCGTTTTTCACTTCTACCTCTCCCTTAGGATAACACTGGAGTTACATTATTGTATTCAATAAGCTGTAACTCCCAATGGGAACAGGTAATCAGTTCATGTTTTTTTTTTTTTGGAATGGTACCGAAAGTTCCTCTCTTATGGTAAAGTCAGATTTTAAATTTCAGTTTAGAAAATGGCACTTAGAGAAAGTTGACTTTTTCCTGCCTTAGCCATTTAGTGCATGCAGCCAGTCTCTGGCTCGCATGACTGTGTATAGCTGACAGTTGAGCTTTGTGTATTCCTCCTAAAAATCCACACACAATTGAGAGCTTAGGTGTGATTAGATGGGCCATCACTGGCAAGATGGGAGTGCGTAGCTAGTCACAGTCCTAACTACACTTGAATAGGCTGTGTCCTGACTCCCCTACAAAGAGCTGAGTACCCCCTGTAGTTAGTCTTGAGCCGGGGCAGGGGAAGCAGGAATCCTGTGCACTTCAAAAAGAAACCTCTAGAACATTCTTCCACTTTAAAGGAAGGCGCAGGCATAAATATTGGACCTCAGACACCAACTCTTCAGTACACATCTTGACCTGTGGAGACTCTGCTAGGAAGAAGGTCTGCTGTGCTGCTGAAAAGACTGCCACTCTGCTGGACTGCTGCTTTGAAGGACTGCTGTCCTGTTGTGCTGACCTGCTGCCCTCTTGCCTGGGTGAGAAGGACCTGCACCTGTTGAACTAAGGACCCCAGAGTGTCTCCAAGGACTAGTTGCCCTCCTGCCTGACACATAGTCTCAGCGACAGAAGTCTCCAATCACCTTGAACCCAGCACCTGGACTCTGCCACCTGTGAGTTCTACCCCACCAATTGGTGCCATTCCAGTCTGGATGCTTGAAAATGGGCCTGAAGGTTCTCTGCCAGCCCATCTGTGGATCTAGCAGAACCAACACTTCTCCTCTGCTGCACGGTGCAACGCCGAGCAGAACCAATGCATCACCTCTGCTGTGAGGATTCTCCCAGCACAAGGATTCTGCAATGACCTCACAGCCTGCATCAGAACCACCACTGCATGCTGCCACCCCAAAGCAGGCCCTCACATCGTAAATCTCTCATTGACAGCAGCCTCAACGTCAATGAAGGTGCTCACACTCCCATTACCAGCTGCATCCAAATGGAATTTTTTAGAAGTTTTAATACTCATGCAGTCCGTGTACTAGATTGTGTGAGAAACTACATTTGCTCAAGGGAGCTTCCCTCAGCACTGTCCCCCCGATTGGTCACTGGTGACTAAGACAACAAAGGTATCCTCAATCTGCAACAGAGAAAATGGACTAAACTTAATCATAAATATGGCCACTGACCACCATTGATTTAGGAGATCTTCAGATCCTGACAGACTGTTTGTCAATCTGCTGAAGTGGAAGGTAACAGCCACCACATTTTGAGTTCTCTGATGGTCTGGTGGAACATTTTCACTACACAGGGATTTGTTTCTGTAAAATGAAAAACAAATGCCCCTGTGTGCTGGTAGTTTTCTCTCAGGGCATGACGCACATTTCTGCATTTTTTATATCCACAACTGCCATGGTTCACATGGCAGTCACAAACATGAAAATATGAATTGTAAGGCCGACACCTAATAGGATGGACCTTCTGATACGATTGGATTGGTCTACCTGTGTCAGATGGGGTTGTAGTCTGAAGTACCGAGAAGGAAATATCGCCGTACCGTAATGCTGCAGGCAAAATATCGAGGATATAAGTGCATATAGCTAAGTATAGATTCACAATTTACTTTTATTAATTCCAATTAGGAATTGGTCCATGAAGTAGTTTCTACATACCTGTTGGACCCTCTTCCTTCCCTTTCTGGTGAGAATGTTTGTTTGTGGTCTCGCTGCTGTTATTTGATTCTTCTATGGTCTACTTGAGGCACACTCTGTGTTTGCGTTTTTTATTCTGTCACTGTAGCTTTTACTAAAGTTTTAAGAAATAAGGAAATACCTTAAGATTCCCAGGCAGTATTCCCATCTGCTTCATATAAGTCCCACAGCCCTGTCATTGCTGAGCTATTCAGAGGATAAGCTCCTAGTACGAAAGCCTCTGGACCAAAGGCAAGGGAATTGTTTCTGAATTCTGCCATGCATTAATATATGCGTTACAACAAACAAAAGATGGATGGAATGCTGACAATGCATACATTCTCCCCCAGTCAAGAGATCTGGGTTAAATCCATCGTTCTTTTGCCCACTACACCACCCCAGTTCAGACATGGCCATATGCAAATCAGTCTTGACCCTGTGCCTCATGGGAACAGTCCAGCCCGAACTGCCAAGCCATGTCTTCCCTGGACCGGAATCAAGCATCCTAGGACCGGTTTCTGGCTATCAGCCGTCATCAGTCAGGATAGCTTGACTCCAGTGGCGTAGTGAGCACGGGTCCCACGTCTGGGAATACCCATCCCACTTAGGGCGAAAAGCGTTACAACAAACAAATGATGGACGGAATGCTGACAATGCATACATTCTCCCCCAGTCAAGAGATCTGGGTTAAATACATCGTTCTTTTGCCCACTACACCACCCCAGTTCAGACATGGCCATATGCAAATCAGTCTTGACCCTGTGCCTCATGGGAACAGTCCAGCCCGAACTGCCAAGCCATGTCTTCCCTGGACCGGAATCAAGCATCCTAGGACCGGTTTCTGGCTATCAGCCGTCATCAGCCAGGATAGCTTGACTCCAGTGGCGTAGTGAGCACGGGTCCCACGTCTGGGAATACCCATCCCACTTAGGGCGAAAAGCGTTACAACAAACAAATGATGGACGGAATGCTGACAATGCATACATTCTCCCCCAGTCAAGAGATCTGGGTTAAATCCATCGTTCTTTTGCCCACTACACCACCCCAGTTCAGACATGGCCATATGCAAATCAGTCTTGACCCTGTGCCTCATGGGAACAGTCCAGCCCGAACTGCCAAGCCATGTCTTCCCTGGACCGGAATCAAGCATCCTAGGACCGGTTTCTGGCTATCAGCCGTCATCAGCCAGGATAGCTTGACTCAAGTGGCGTAGTGAGCACGGATCCCACGTCTGGGAATACCCATCCCACTTAGGGCGAAAAGCGTTACAACAAACAAATGATGGACGGAATGCTGACAATGCATACATTCTCTGAGGCACAGGGTCAAGACTGATTTGCATATGGCCATGTCTAAACTGGGGTGGTGTAGTGGGCAAAAGAACGATGGATTTAACCCAGATCTCTTGACTGTATGCATTGTCAGCATTCCGTCCATCATTTGTTTGTTGTAACGCTTTTCGCCCTAAGTGGGATGGGTATTCCCAGACGTGGGACCCGTGCTCACTACACCACTGGAGTCAAGCTATCCTGGCTGATGACGGCTGATAGCCAGAAACCGGTCCTAGGATGCTTGATTCCGGTCCAGGGAAGACATGGCTTGGCAGTTCGGGCTGGACTGTTCCCATGAGGCACAGGGTCAAGACTGATTTGCATATGGCCATGTCTAAACTGGGGTGGTGTAGTGGGCAAAAGAACGATGGATTTAACCCAGATCTCTTGACTGGGGGAGAATGTATGCATTGTCAGCATTCCGTCCATCATTTGTTTGTTGTAATGCATTAATATATGAACACATCATGTGATAGGCTTTCACATGCTCTTGTAGACAAGTGTCCTTAAGATTTGTGCATCAGGCAGTTTTCTCTACCAACATGTTTTTAACTCATCCAAATGAAGTAATAAAAGGCCATTTAATGTACTAGAAAAACTAAACTTTCCACACTTTAAACAATAACTGGACTGATACCTTCTTAACCAGGGTTTCACCAGTCAACATCCACAGTGGTCCACAGCTTTCAATCCATCCTGTGAAGCTCTGTCACTTAGCGTACGACTATCCCCCCAGGATACTTTTAAAGCCATGCTTATATACCACCCTCCAAGCCCCAGAGTCACATTTCTTGACTCGATTAGTCCTCTTTTGGAGGAGGGGCTGTGTGCAAACTCCTTCACTAACATGGGAGACTTCAATTTCTATCTGGAGGACTCCTCAGACTCGGCCAATTTGAGACTGAAGCAATTAATGAGCGGAGGAGGTCTCGAGCAACGGGTAGTTGGCCCTACACATGTTGCGGGGCATACCTTGGATGACATATTTTCTAACAACACTGGTCTCTCTTTGTCGTAAATACTGCCACTCACATGGTCGGATCATGCCGCCATCATTTTTACTCTTTCGCAGGCACCTCACAACCGGTCCAAATCCAAGCCCAAGGAGAACACATTTATACAGGCTTGGAAAAACATAGATAGCACTGACATGGGGAATTTTTTGGTCGTTAACTACTCCGAATCTCCCATCAAGTGTTGATGAGGCCGTTGCGGTGTACTCAAGGTGGATTAAGACCGCCTGTAATAAATTTGCCCCGGTTAAGTTGTATACTCCTAAGCGAGTCCAGCCCTCAGCACCTTGGTTTTCTGCGAATTTGCAAAAGCATACAACAGACTTCAAGAGGCTGGAGAGGGCTTGGAGGAAAGGGTACAACAATAAAAACAAAGAAGCTTAGAAAGAAAGCCTCACCGCCTATAAAAAATTACTCCTAGAAACAAAAAAAGCATATTTCGCAGAGCAGATAAAAGAGGCCAAATCCTTGTCTAGAGAATTGTTTAGGACCATTACTAACCTTACGAATCCCACCAAATGTAATTTGCATAGTAACCCTGCACTGTGTGAATCGTTAGCCGCCTTATTTCTTAACAAAGTGGAAACTATCTTTTCCTCCTTTTCCAACTCTCAAGGAGAGGTGGGTGACGCGGTAGTCAGTCCTATGTCGGTGGCCACATCTGCATCTTATAAGCTAGAGGGTTTCAAACCTTTGAAGACCTCTGAGGTCAGAAACCTTTTATTTGGCATCTCGGTCCGGGTCTCCCCTGGACCCTTGTCCAGTAGCGGTGATCAAAAACATCCCGGAGGTCATCGCGGCTACCCTTACATCTTTGTTTAATACCATTATTGACTCAGGTCAATATCCCAGAATCTGGAAATCAGCATCAATACTTCCGCTGATTAAAAAAACGAATCTGGATAAAAATGATCCCAACAATTACAGACCCATATCACAACTCCCGCTGCCAGCAAAGATGATAGAGAAGGCCATCAAAGGGCAACTCAGCACATTTTTTCAGAGTTCTAAAACACTTGAGCCCACTCAATTTGGCTTTTTTGCAGGACGCAGCACGGAGCTAGCTCTTATCAAACCCACTGAGGAGGTTAGAGAAGTGGTCAATCTGGGAGGCGTGACGGTCCTGATTCTGCTGGACCTGTCAGCAGCTTTCGATACGGTCCATGTTTTGATGGACTGATTATCGCTGGTGGGGGTGCAGGGTAGGGCCTGGAGCCTCCTGAAATCTTTTCTGGCCGATAGAATACAAACAGTGGAATTGGGGCGGGATAGTTCTAAGCCTTTCGCCCTCCCGTGCGGGGTGCCTCAGGGCTCCTCCCTCAGTCCCACGCTTTTTAATATATATGTTAGTCCGCTTGCAGCTTTGATAAGATCCTTTGGGCTGCAACTAACATCTTATGCGCATGAAGCACACAATGTGTTGTCCATACAACGAGGGAAAGTAGCGTAAATGGCCTCTAGAGGTCATGATTGCCTGAAAGACATCTCTAGCTGGATGGCCTCCAATTGCCTGAAACTTAATGCAGGCAAAACTGAAGTAATTATATTTGGGAAAAATCCCAATCTCTGGACACCGGAACTGTGGCCTGAAGAAATGGACAAGCCCCCACGGATAAAGCGAAGAACCTGGGAGTGATTATGGATCATAAACTTGACTTTGAAGATCAGGTCAGCGGTGTCGCCTCAACTTGTTTTTTCCTCCTTAGAATCCTGAGGAAAATAAAAATGTTCCTTCCAGAGGATAGCTTTAGATTAGCAGTGTTAGCCTTCATTTTGTCACGGCTGGATTATTGCAACAGTCTGTACCTGAATATTAAAAAAAAAATCTGTACAGACTCCAGCTAGTGCAAAATGTGGTGGCTAGGCTGCTGACAGGCATACCAAGATTTGTCTCAGTCAGAGATGGACTTCGGCAACTGCACTGGCTCCCAATAACAAAACAAGCACAATTCAAAGCATTGTGTACTGTTTTTAAGTCGTTGATGGGTAGTGGTCCTGAATTTTTGAGTAGACGCTTTAAATGGTATGTCCCTGGTAGAGCGCTGCGCTCCTCGAAAGGAAAATTAGTGATTGTCTCCCGAGTGAATAAAGCCAAGTGGGGCGGCAGCAGCTTTTCCTTTTGTGCCGCAAAAGCCTGGAACACCTTGCCTGTGCATCTTAGGAATGCCACTGAGATCCTTCCTTTTAGGAAGGGGCTCAAGACATGACTATTTGCTGTGTAAGACATTTTTACCTTTGGATTCAGTGAGACAGTGCTCAGCGCCAGGACACCTTTGGGTATAAGCGCGCTCTAAAAGCTTCAATAACAGAACATAACAATTGGTTTGTGCAAAGACCCAAGTTTCCTTCTGCTAACACACTTTCCTGCTATGCAGGCATCCATTTTGCATGCAGCAGTGTACATATGATCAGCGTTGTCCCATATTTCAAGGGAGTGGTTTTACTTGTCTACTGTTTTTCTGGTACGTATAAAATTATTGAGCTTTACATTTTCTAATCGGTGATGAGAAAAGAGCAGCGAGGTGCAGCAGTGATGGGACTATACTAAGCATTTCATTTACACTTTGTTTCTGTGTTAGCGCACGTGTATATGTATTTTAAAGCCTATTGGTAAGAAAGGTATGTGTACATTTTCAAGCACTGCAACCTTACATTGGTTTTTATTTTTTACAGAAAGTGCAACTATGTCCAGAACGTCAAAAATATCTAACAGTAATACATACAAACCCTAGAAGAAGACATACACAAAGGCCTACACATTAAAACACAGTAAAGCATTATTTTTAAAATATATATTTTTTATTGAGCAGAAAAATAGAAATAAATTAATTATATTACAGTAAATACACAATAAAGAGAAGAAAAGGGAAAAAAAAGAAAAGAAGCAAAATTCATACATAAATGAAAAAGGGATCAATCAATAACGGCAATCGCATCATCTCCATCCTTCCAAAAAAGAAGATAAAGTGCATTGTGCCAGCAGTATGTTTCAATCATGTTAAAACATTAACAAAAAGTGGAATGTCCACTACAATCGGCTAAGCCCATCCCTACATTTCAGCATAAGATGGTATTATAATTCATTGCATCATAAATAAGGCTAAAATCATATTTATTAGGATGCTAAAAGCAATAAACTTCCTAATAAGACAATGAAGGGATAAATGGCGAGGATCAATTATGAAAAGGTGAAGTGCGATGGAATCACAGCACATTTACGCAACACTTTAAAACATGACAGAAAAAAGAGATGCCATTAATCAACAATGGCCCATTCTATCCCCCACCAAAAAAGAAGGGTATTGTTAAAACCTTTTGCAAGTGCAAATGTATTATATATTTTCTAGATGCAGCCAACTTAAACACAATAGTGCTTCCCTTCCTTTCCTGCTCCGTCAATCAACAGGAATTTTTTAAAACAATCGGAGAAGAAGCTCAATCCGGACATCGCTAAATAACCCTTTCCGCTTCGCGTTGTACCATTAACTTCCAAACCCTCATATACCTTTTGAACGCACCAATCCTTTTTGCATAGGTCTTTTCAAATTTAATTGTACAGATCATTTTCTTGTGCCATTCTAAGTAAGTGGGAACTCTACTTGTCCTCCAATTCTACTGAATCAAGGATTGTGCCAACAAAGAGGTTATTGAAATAAAAGCTTGTTTGGTTTTAATATTTGGAGCAGTTAACTTCTGTTGAGACTAACCGAAAAGTGCCAATGTAGGCTCTGGGTCGACTTGGCTCTGAAAGCCTTTACAAAGTGCACCAAATATTTTTTCCCAAAATTGAGCCAGCAGTGGACAAGTGAAGAAAGTATGGAGCCAATCTCCACCACCTGATTGTTGGCACCTAAAACATCTATCTTTCAATTCTGGGTACATTCTGTGGAGGGCTTGAGGGGTATAATACACCATCCATTGCAAGAGGAAGGACACACTCTTAAAATTTGCAGCCCTTAAGGCATTACTACCAAGTTGAGAAATTGTCTGCCACCAACCTTGGAAAAAAGCATTGCGTTGTAACAGAAATTTTTGCCCAAAAATTATTTATTAGATGGTGTTCCACTTGACTCTGCAGAAGTCTATACCAATTACCCACCCAACTCAGACTAGCTTTAAAAAGAGCGGCCAGTAGTGGTGATGGACCAGAACGAGCAACAATACAATATATTTTTCACTAGTTAGATAATTTGTATGAATCCAAAGAAAAAGGCTCACTGCGTTCCCTATACCCAGCTAGAATTTCCTGCCAGGTAAAACACCTTCCTCCCAAAAGGAAATGGCCCAGATCTCTGAAGCCATTAATGTCCCAAAACCTTAACTGACTGGACTGGATATGTAAACCTAAAACTTTACATTCCTTTAACTGCAAATATTCATACCCAGCCTCTGACGTGTTGGTAGTATAAAGAGACTGGAGTCGAATACGCAGGTCTTGTAATGTCTTATACCTCGTTCTTTTTGAGAGTTTGGCCATTTTTATGAAGACCAGAAGCTGTGATCCTGCTTCCTTTACCATTCTATCAATAAAAAAATAATCTAACAATGCCCTCGAATTTGCAATTCGAACCAAAAAGTCAAGGAGGGAAGCTTCATAGTATAGACCTATCTGGGGCAATGTCTACCTACCCTGATTTATTCCCAATTCTAGGACTGGATATTTAACTCTGGTGCCTTTCTGTTCCAGATAAACTGTTGAAAAAGAACATCCAGCTCTTTGAAATAGGCTGAAATTATTTTTAGCGGAACATTCATAAATTAAAAAAAACTAATAAGGGCAAAATTGAGATTTTGATGAGTGCGATCCGGCCAATAAGAGTTAAAGGGAGAAAAGACCATCTATCAAGTAGATCCCTGATTTTTTTTAAGGTAACCTCATAATTCAACTTATAGAGTTCAGCATAGGAATTAGTTATTTAAACTCCTGAATATCGTATCGAATAAAGCAAAGCATTCTTAACTTTAAATGTGCACGTTAACCTTGATGAAATTTATAAAATGATCAAGTGTGAGAAAAGTCGAGCAGTTACTGTGCATTATCATAACTGATAGTAAATCTATAGCTTAAAATAGTAGCATAGCTGTCATTATAATATAACTTGTTTTACATATAGTGCCTCTGGTTTTTCTAAGCACTGTAAGTAACAGATGAAACTATTATATAATGTATTAGCCTTCAGTTTACAAACTGGAGTGCCTTACCTAGAATCCATCCACTGAAGTGCAGATCATCACATATATCAGCTGTTAGAGTTTAGTTTACTGAGCAATACTGGGAGTGCTTAATTTGAGCCAGTGGTTTCTGGTGCTTGGCACTGACACTTAATTGTCAACACCTGCAGTTTTGATATTCTGCCACATGGATGCACTATCTGCCCAATTTAGAGAGGAGCACAACAGAAGCTGCTTATTGATTCAGTATACTTAAAATTAATGATAATTGCCACTCAAACCATTCTTATAGATTTGGGTGCCTGGATTAGTCAGAATTGTTATACTTGTATACTTGTGATGGTAAGTAGTTGTCCTCAATTGTGTTACGTCTGGTATGCTGCACCCCTCCCTTCCCCACTCTAAAACCTCAAACTGGGGACCAAGTACTTGACTGCAATGATAGCGAGGCAGAGCAGCCCAAGGCTGACACGGGGAATTGATGTGGGCAAGTAATTCAGAACTCAGCAAGGCATCTCATAACACCCATAAATATTTGTTCAATCAGTGTCTTTTCATGTGTAAAGGAAACAAACTTTTCCAGGCACAATTAAGCAAATGCATGGCTGGTGAAGCATCCAGTTGGAACCACCCGCAAAAAGAGACCATGCAAACTGCATGGGGTGTAAAACACACCCTAGAAAAAGATCACATTATGTAACTAAACCCTAAAGCATGAAAATAGTGCTAAATGCGACAGAAAATGACCAGCAGCAGTCAGCAGCTGCTCACGCTTGATACATTCGTTTACCCTGTGCTCCTGTGTTGAGATTTTTAGAATATTGCTGAACAGGACTGGTTCCTGGTATTTGATGCGTGCAGTGTGTTTTGGGGCTTGTGAGATAAGGCTGTGGCAGATCTACATTATTCTTGGTTTCAAGTTTGCTCCTGACCCACAGCTGGGACAAGTTTGTGCAGGATGGAGCTGAGGCCAGGGGCTTCTAGAGGGGAGATGTTGAACTTGTTCTTCATGTTGTGACCACACTCTTATATTTCCAGTTCCTGCTGCCGGCCACACCTGATTATCTCGGATCTTGTGCTCCAGGTGGTGGGCAGGGCTTTGCGTGCTCTTAAAGCTAAACAACAAGCTGCTGAACCAAGAGAAGGAAGGACGCACAACAAGAACAAGGAAGCAAACCACCAATCACAAACACTGATGAAAATGCATAAGACCTCTGCGTCCAGATCGCCCTTGATGTAAATGCAACTCAGCGGCACGTGAATCATTTTTGAGTGTTGCGCTCGAGGGAGGACACAGCGTAGACATATTTATCAAATATAAATGGCCTGTTGCTGTCCTCCCTTGTGCGGACACAGAATATAAAGACTGCCAAACACCATGCACGTCTGTGTGCTGTCTTGCATTGGACTTGTAATAGAAACATACCCTTCCAGCACAAAATCCTATGTCTAGACAAATACTGAAACACTCCTCACATTGTATGTATGCTGTACAGTGCAACACATGTAACACGTGTGCGGGGAGTTATTTGGAAACCCCCTGCTTCATGGAGGAGGTGTTGTTTGACACACAGACAGGGTTCTCTATGTAAGTATATTGGGGTTTGACTCAACTCCTGTGAACAACAACTGCTCCCATAATCACGCAATATGGCAGAATGGCGTCATTTCAGGAATTTTGCGTGCAAAGGAGTAAAGCAAATTTCCCAAATGTATGTATATTACAAAGACCCTGAATATTTGTTTGTGCTTTCTAAAATGATCATCTGAACACCACCTATTACTAGCCTTTATGACTCACATAACTTTTGTATCTTTACCCATAGCTCGTAGGCCGTGAGCCGAACAAATCATTTCCTCAAACAGTATGTGCAGTATAATTGCCAGCCCCAACTTTCTTTGGACATTTTTCCTAGTTTGCTTCTTATCTGGATCCAATGAAGCTTCATCAAATGTAATCATGCACTTCTCTTCCTCCTCTCTCAGTAAAAATAAAAAATTGGTCAAATCCACCTTGGTAACACCTTATGGTTTACCTTCTGCATCACATGCTCTAGTCATTAGCGTTGTGATCGAGTCACAGTGGTCTCTACCCTTGAAACTCTTAAGACACTCAGCCGAAGAGCTTCAGATATCCTTTCATTACAGAGGAAGTTGAAAGGATCAATGTCTAAGATTTTGGAAGGCATTCATTCTACCTATTGGAAATTTAAATACCTCCATGCTCAATCTTTGTGAACGAATGACATCGACAACAAAAACTGGAGGTCAGTCATTTGGTCCCACATCAGGTGGAGTCCTTTTGATTTCTTTGTTTCAAAGCAGAGCAGCCAGAGGGTTGATTATTAGTTGCAATCTGAGCAAAGGGGCTAGAGGGATGGACTCAGGAGGATATTGTAAGAATGAAATGGACATCTTCCAGCAGAAGAATCCTTAACAAGGTCTATGCATGAATGTAATAACTTTATGACAATATATTCAAAGGAAGCCCTTAACTTCTTGGTTCATTTTTAGGCCTATCTTTACCTGTCTTTGGACTTAAATTATTCAAAAAAGGGCATAACTGAACCACTGACTATGTCATTCCCCAAAGGGCCTTTAACCTGGAATAATTCCAGTTTTAAATATCTTGCCTGCTCCAGGCTTCTAGTTGTCCTTGCTGTTGTGGATTTTCCCCTAACCAAACAAAAAGCAGAACTATATATAAAGTGATTCAGAAATGTGAAGGGCAAGCCTCTTGGGAGGAAGTTCCTGTTGACAACTCTCAGAGAATTCTGTCCTGTGGAGGGCAAAGTTCTCCCTGACAGCTGACAAAGTCTCTGGGCAACAATATGAAATAGATTTACTGTAGTATTCAAGATTTCTAATCACCAGTAATACTTACCACTAATAGATTCACCTCGAAAGTGCTGTGCTGAGTGACAGAGAGGAATAAATTGACAGCTGAACCAAAAAGTCGAAATAAAATCTTGAAAATGCTGCTTCGCCTTGAACGCTCCCTTTAAGATTAGGATACAAATCCAACAAATGTGCGGTCACTCTGAAGCACTCAATGAGACTGAAATAGGGAACTGCATGATGATATGACCTCTTTTGTCTCTCAATAAGCCCTTCTTTGTAAGGTTTACCTGTAAGGACAAGGACAGTGACACAGCTTGGTGGATCACACGGTACTCGAGGCCGCGTCTTCCGACATGGGGATTCTACGCCCATGTAGACGAGGGGACCTGATTTTCTCAGATTGGAAAGCCTCGGCTATTTCCACCGTTCGAAACAACCTGCCTATGTCACAGCGAAGGTATAGATTATTGAGTAGGAATTATCTTCCTACCAAAATGTTGTAATATTAGCAAGGTAAGCAGGGCCAGACTGGTTACCGGGCTTCCCTTAAAAAACAATGGAAAACAAATGTTTAAAAAAGCATGTGTCAAAGCTATTTGTTTTCCATTGTTTATTTAGAAGCACCGGCAGCTCCCAGCAACAAAATCAGCCCCTCAGCAGTGAACCTGGACCCCACACTGCCACCCCAGTAAAAAACGCCCGGTAGCCAGTCCGGTCCTGAAGGTAAGCATATATAGCTTAGTATAGGTTTACTATCATTAACACCAAATATATGTATCTAGATGGTATATATATCTTCCCCGTATGTCCTAATGCACGTGCAATAAGGACGACAGGATATCTGTCATGTTTGTGATGAGCACCCGTCCATCAAGCAACCTGTCAGACTGGGTTTCAAATTGACTTCCTATATCTAAACCCATTCATACAGAAATACAGAAATAAATCAATTTTCAGCAGTGCTCCTGGTGGTGGGAACACTCTCCCTACCCATCTTAAGCTTCTGTCTTGTTTTCACCTTTTAAAAATTATCTCACAATACATCTTCTTAATAAATATACTCACTGTTATCTCTCTCATTATTTATCACCCATATTATTATTGTCTTAATCTTTTTCTTCTTTACGCCAATGCAGCTTATGTTGATCTTTTAACTGGAATGATCAATCAAATTGTATTGATAACCATATAATTTATCTCACACTGCCTCCTGTGTTGTACTCTATTTTTTCAGTTTCTGTGTTGACACAGTTTCTAGTTTTTCAATCCATTTGTAAATATGTTAATTCCTTAAATAGACTTGACTTCTCTTCCTCTTGTTGTGTATATTTTACTCTATTGCTCTCTTAAACATTTGCATTGTACTTTTCTTACAAAAAGCTTTATAAAGTGCTTTAAATCCTCACATGCTGATATCGAGCGGGTGTGGTACCATTTTTGTCATAATATCATCTCGCATAAATATTGTGCTCTACATCTGGTCTACAAAAATATCTCCCCGCTGTAGTTAATGACGGAAAACCTCATGGAAACAATATGTAGGACATGACATTTATTTCAGAAGATCATTCTTCATAAGATATCCTGAGGTAAAACCACTGATCGCTCAATATCTGAATGGAAACTATTTTAAAATTGTTTAAAAAATGTCATCTGCGCAAAAAATCAGAAGTGGAGTTTGCATTTGCAAATCAACATTTTCATGATTGTTTGTCTAATAGGTTCTATTAATTTGAAAGAAACTACAGCTGCCAGATGATCTGCTGTGTTAAATGAAACTCTAGTAATGGAAGCGATTTCTCCTGGTGTCATAGAGTAATTTGCACCCGGTGTCAGGTTTGTGTTTATGTCTGGGCTTCTGTACTGAATGTTGTGTGTATCTGCTCACCACAAGGAGTTAACAGCAGAGCCTCTCTCTGCAGGATTTACTTAGGTGTGTGTCCAGAGGCAAGAAACCAAGAGAAGGCTGCTAGTCCCACCCACTCTTCGACCGCGCCCCTTCATCCACCCTGTGCACTCACTGCTGTGCCCCTAGGCACTAGGAGCTCCCCACCCCTTACAGCCTTTGCAAAACAGTAAGAAACAAAGCAATAAAAGGTGAGGTAAACTTAACACGAGTTACACAACCTTATTTTAAGTCAGCAATCCCTCAAGAGCAATAAACATGCCCATTAAAGCTGATTAACTTGTCAGCCATAGGATTTGACAAAGCTAGTTTAATGCCAACATTTTTTTCTACTGATAATTTGAGTTGACGCGTGTTCCTTCACTCTGTCAAATTTGGCATTCAGCTTACCTGGCCATAGTTGTATATTATGTTGCATTTCTTGGGTGGAGCAACATTAGCCAGTTCATTATCCTATTGACGTTGAGGCTCTAGGGCAAACTCATGTCGGTGATTCTAGGATTATCGCGTGGCGGCTTTCTTTGCTGTGAGGAATGGCAATTGGGCAAACATCCTTCCATTACCTATTGCATGGGTGAAGTGGTTTGTAGGGAGTGGGTTTTCCCTATCAGGTTTTACCATTGGAAAGGGTCTGATTGGCAGCCTTCCTACCTAATAAGAGTGAGTTTTATTTGTTCAAGGATTATCCTGGTGGGTGCTCTGCTGGTGGGATTTGTGTCTTGCTTTTCACCACTTCATCCCTTTAAGCTATGCAGTGCTGTCTCATGGTTTGGATGCACAACAGATTGGTGCACAGGTCAAGATTATGGTGCTCTTCAGTTGACCTATGGTATGGTCATCCTTTTGTGGGTCTACTTGTGACTCGTCTGATCTTCAATGTGGTCTTTCTTCTTGGTGTCATTCTAACTATTTCTTACAACTTGTAATTCAGAAAGCGTGCTGTCTTCTCACTCTGTTTCTCTTACATTCTTGTCACTTTTGTTTATGCCTGGTTCTTGACAATCTGGTGGGAAACAACCTTTACAATGTAGTTATTACATCGCAACATCCTTTACAACGCATGTCACTACAACGCATGACACTACAACGCATGTCACTACAACGCAGGCATTACATTGCATGTCATTACAACGCATACCATTGCAATGCATAGAACCCCTACACTATCCAACACTTACCCTACTGTTGCACCCCCTAGAGTTAGAATAGTAATTTTTACCCCTACACTATCCAACACTTGCCTTAAATGCAATGTAATGGTATGTGTTGTAATGGTATGCGTTGTAAAGGTATAATGCAATGTAATAGAATGCGTTGTAAATGTAGTTTTAAAAAATTTGTTGTAGTGGCATGCGATGTAAATGTATGCGTTGTAAAGGATGTTGCAATGTAAAAACTGCGTTGTAAAGGCCTGCGTTGTAACGTCATACATTCCAATCTGGTGGTTCCCTGGCCTATCCCCAATACACCTGTGTCTCTCTGCCATCTAATTCCACAGTGTCCAGCGCCAACACCTCTGCCAGAAGTATGCGCTGCAGAATTATTTTTTAAATCTTTATTTGGGCTTGAAAAAAACCTCAACAAAGCAGCAACATTATGTTAAAAATCAAATACATAGAACAAGCCAATAAAGGTTTAGCTCAATGTTTGAATTATGAAAAACAAAAAACGCACAGAAGCTTCACTTGTTCCCAAGTTGTCAGAATTCAATATTTGTTGCCTGAAATCGCAATTTCGTAGATGTTTAAATCTTTGCAATGAAGCAGTACATGGTCATAGTTTAGACAGGACATCCATATTATCTTCAGCCTATATTTAGATGGTATTGCCCCCTAACCTAATGAGCATCATATCACCATTTTGTGACAGTGAAAAAGTCACCCTACTTCACCATTGAGGAGGTATAGATACACACATTACAATGAAAAGAGTAGCAAGGATTGGTTCTAAAGCTTACAAAATGGGCATTGCAAGCAAAATGTTTAAAAGACAAGATTATTTTGTTAACAAAACAATAGGGGTAGGAGGAGAGTTTTCAAACACATGAATCAAATTAGGAGTATCTGTCAGAAAGTGGAATAAAAGCAGAGTATTGACTAGGGTCAACATTTAAAAGTTCACTGTGGATCCTAGTAGATAAAATATTGGAGATTAAAATATTAAAATCAATATAAGGTAGCCTTCAAAACTGCAGGCAGGTGAGTTTGACTGAAATTGAATGTCTAATTCTTAACCAGCGTTTTGTGAGCTCTTAATTGAAATCAGCAGCAGTGCTAATTACAGGACACTAAAAAGGGCCGTCACCAGTAAGCTTAGGGGTATTTCTTCAGTATATAAGCCAGTTGATCATAAAATGGATATCCTGAATGTCATCACTTGTGATTCTATATAGTTTACTACCCAAATCGTTGCTCTTAATGTACTTGACTAAATTCTGCAATCCATGTAGCTGGTCAATAAGAATTTGGACCCTAAATCATTAACATAAAACAACAAGCTTACGCACTGCACGCTCAGTCTGGCGGGTCTACGTGTACTTGCCCCAGGATAAAAAAATGAGAAAGATATTGGAAAAACTGGATGTATCCCTGGAGTATGCCTGATTGGCATTTATTCTTTTGCCTTTGTAAAATGTTTTTTCAAGAGGAAATTATAGAAGATGTCTCCATGTAGAGGTCAGCTATCAGATAGACAAGGTTTTTTAGGGGCTCCTAAATGTAGATATTTTCTCCATAGAGTTTGAACTGTACACAGTTGAACGTCTTACTAAGGTCAATGAAGTTGCAGTAAAATGAAGGGAGCTTCTGACCTCAGAGCTGTGCTTGCCATCAAAGCCAGACCCACAGAGTTATGCAAGGTGGTGGATCTTCTCCTACAACCAGTGAGGGTGGCTGGTATCATCTTGTTTGATTCCAACAAAGTTATCAGATCAGTTAGGAGCAGCCTCACAAAATGTTTGCAGGAGGGTTCATCATGGCCAATAAGCAGCAGTGGCTGAGGTTGTACCCTTTCAGGTTTGGCCCTTGTGCAGTGGGAGGACTGTATAGGTACTGTATCCTATACATGCTGTTGGAAACTTACCCAAATAAATGATGCTTTCGAGCCTTGAGGCGAGGAGTGGACTACACCAAACAGCAAGTTTTTTAACAGATGCAGGAGAACCTGCCAGATCCTGATGCTCAAAAAAACTTGCCAAGTTTTGAAGGATTGCAATTCCATTAGCATAAGCAAGGGAAAACCTGTCAATAGACGTTCAGGCGGACATCAAAGTTTTAAATATTCCACCTATATTAGTATTCTAGGTTTCATCACTGATGGTAAATTCAGATAAGGTAGGGGCCAGTTTATGGCTCACCTGTTCCACCTTGGACCAGGATAACTTCATATTATGGCGTGAAGCGTTCTTCAATTTTGAGCTGTTTGGGGTACAGTCCCTGAGTTTTGTGTGTGTGTGTGTATATATATATATATATATATATATATATATATTACCTACTGGCGGTCGCCAGTAGGTAGTTATAGTTAGGACCACGTTTCCATAGGAAATCCGCAACATTCTATTTTGAATAACTTTGGCGCCGGTCGACGAATCCTCGCGAATTTTTCAAAATAGGTGGGGCGCTACGCTACGCTCCTTCCCTGAAAATCTCGGGGGGATTCGTCAAGCGGGGGCTGAGATAAAAGGGGGGTCCCAAAACGCGTTTTTCCCATGCATTTTTCCATAGGACCTTTAGACAGGGCTACAGCCCGAACGGCTGAACAGAATTACTAGAAATTTGGCAGAGAGGTAGTCCTCAGGTCAAGGAAGTGCCTTTTGTAGGTTTGGTGTAAATCTGTTCAGTAGATTCTGAGAAAATAGCCTTTAAATCAATATATATATCTGAGCCAGCTTACGGTGCGCTTACTAGGGGTGGGCGGAATTTGCGGAATTAACCTTCGCAAATTATCGCGAGAATGTTTAAAATTATCGCAAACAAGCAGAAATATCGCGAAGATGCGGAAGTTTTTTTCCGGCATGTTCGCGAGATTTTCTGCATGGTTGCGGGTCGCCAACTTATCCATGTGGTTGCTTGCGGGCGCGGCCATCTTGTTTTGAGTTGTTCTCGCGGTGCATGATCGCGAGAAGAAAGACGTGATCGCGCGACGCATGACGTCACTGCGGGCGCGAACTGTCACGAGACAGCGCAAATGGCTAAAAACAATACAACATCTCATGGAGAACGCGACCGGATCAAGAAAACTTGTCGGCGAACGCAGGGATTCAGGTAAGGCGATCGCGCTCGCGCGAGAATGTATCATTTTACAGCGCGAGCAAGAAACAAATTATCGCCAAGCTGCGGAAACCGGAATTTTTGACATTTTCGCGCTCTCCGCGGAACGCAAAAATGTCAAATTATCGCAATTTCCGCGAACGGAACGAAATTTTTGCCCAGGCCTAGCGCTTACGGTACGCTTACCGTACGCGTACGGTGGCGTGCGCGAGCGCGATTCTGATTGGCTCTTAGATCTTAGTAAACATTCGAATCGGCCGAAACCAGGAAGCGGCGGCCGCCATTTCGTGTGTTTCACTCAGAAAAAAAAGAGTGATAACAAGAAAAGGGGGCAAGGAGGAGAGTTACAGACCCCCTAACATTTGTAAGGGGGTCAAAGAAGGACAGAAAAGTACAAAGAAAACATTTATTGATTTTAAAAAAAATCACGGGGTACGCGTACGGTAAGCGTACGGTAAAAAAAAAAAAAAAAAAAGAAATGAAATGCAGATTTAAGTGTTTAGATATTAGGGGGCTCTAAAAAGAGCCGTTGTGTTTATGAAGTGATTTTTAAGTGGTACCTACAAGTAAGTACCGATGCAGAGTCTAAGGTTCAAGAGGAAGACTCTGTTCCCTTCATCATTGAAGTGCACACCATCTCCTCTATAAATGTCTTGCATGTCGTAACGCAAGTTGTTGTGGTAAATGGAACCCATACCATAGTCACGGAGGAAAGCAGAAACAGATTTGTTGACGTGCTTTCTTGCTTTGTCAATCTGCGGACAGAAATGATTGGACCAGTTCCATTTTTGCCTTTGGCATATGTTAGAAAACACAAAGGCAGTTTTAGGGAAAAGTGAAAACAGTTGTGCAAAGGTGTCCTTCATAAGCATTTCCAGACCTACCCCAGTCAAAGTGCCTAGGTCATTGCCACCACAGTGCACTATTATGAGGTCAGGGTGTTGGTTTTGCATGAAGGATTTCACCAATGGCATCAATTGGTGCCACTTTAACCCTCTCTGACCAATCCATTTAATGTCTACATTTGGCAAAGCAAGGTCGCTCACCATACCTGTTTTCTCTGCAAACTTTTCACTCCAGAAGACATAGCTGTGCCCTACAATCCACACTGTGAACATCTTCAAAGGAGAACTGGATGCACTCAGGAGGTGTAATTCAGTAGAATGGTAAAAAGAAATGAAAGACAGTTTGGAAATGGAGGCATACATATTTTTTTCATAAAAAAAAGAACTGATTGGCTGTTTCATACCATTCTAGAATAAAAACTAGGCTGTATGTGTAAATTAATAGAAGCATGTTTTGTATTGGTACAGAAAAATGTGTTACCAAAGAACAGTACTATGGATTTGCTGTTAGGTTTGAAAAGTCAAGCACTCTTGCTCTCTGGAATTGAAACATTGTTTGGCGAACTTCTGACCTAACTCCACACAGCAGTGTTCCATGAGCTGTTGCTATGGTAGCAGGCAGAAGTCAAGTTGGGGGAAGGGTACTAGGCAGAAGTCAAGTTGGGGGAAGGGTACTTTTGGAAAAGGGTTGGTTTTCAACCAATAGAAATGTGTGATTACATTTGAAAAAAAGGGGGAAGCACTGAGATTTGAAATTAACATGTATATATGTGGAAAAAGAGAGGGAAAGTTTGCCATTATCTGGTTCTGCTGAGAGGAGAGAGGTGAAAAGAACAGAGATCCTGGCTCTGATAATCTGCTGTTTGAGTGCCACATTTCTTTCACAACTAACTAATTTTAAAGGTGAGTTTAGAGTTTGAGAGGGGATGTATATGGTAAATTAAGAAATGAATAATAGAAATGCAATTCTTTTTGTTGAAGTTGTGTTTATTATTTTCTGTTTTGGGAGAAATATAAATGTGAGGAACAAGTAAAATAATATGGACTATGTTTTCACAATAAATTAAGGTGTACTGGTATAAAAAAAGAATAGTTTAAGGGTTTGAGGTTGGACTCAGTAATGCAAATACATTCAGCATCACTAAGGCTGGTTGCCCTTGCTGGAGTGTAGGCAGTCACCCAGGTTACAAATGGTGCTGGTCTGAAAAAGCAGTTTGGACATGTGCTTTTTAAAAAATCTGAAAAGTGGATTCATAATGTGTCAGTCTGTAAAAGTGTTTATCACTTGCCAAAAAAAAGAGCAGTAAGTGTGCTTTCAAACTGGCAAAGAAATTTCGTTTTGTGACTAATGTGAAAACATGACTCTGTGTGCAAAGAGGAATTATAGGCAGAGATTTATTGCGTATTGCTCTGGTGATTTCACAGTTGCATTAGATGGAAAGGGGGAGTCATTTTTTGGTGCAGAAGCAGACTCTCAGCACACACCCAGCTGCTTACTATGTGGAATCATGCACAGTATTCACAAGCGAGTGGGGTTTGAGGTTTCAGTCAGTAATGCAAATACATTCAGCATCACTAAGGCTGGCTGCCCTTGCTGGAGTGTAGGCAGTCACCCAGGTTACAAATGGTGCTGGTCTGAAAAAGCAGTTTGGACATGTGCTTTTTAAAAAATCTGAAAAGTGGATTCATAATGTGTCAGTCTGTAAAAATGTTTATCACTTGCCAAAAAAAAGAGCAGTAAGTGTGCTTTCAAATTGGCAAATAAATTTCGTTTAAGGGCCTAATGTGAAAACATGACTCTGTGTGCAAATAGGAATTACAGGCAGAGATTTATTGCGTATTGCTCTGGTGATTTCACAGTTGCATTAGATGGAAAGGGGGAGCCATTTTTTGGTGCAGAAGCAGACTCTTAGCACACACCCAGCTGCTTACCATGTGGAATCATGGACAGTATTCACAAGCGAGTGGGGTTTGAGGTTTCAGTCAGTAATGCAAATACATTCAGCATCACTAAGGCTGTTTGCCCTTGCTGGAGTGTAGGCAGTCACCCAGGTTACAAATGGTGCTGGTCTGAAAAAGCAGTTTGGACATGTGCTTTTTAAAAAATCTGAAAAGTGGATTCATAATGTGTCAGTCTGTAAAAGTGTTTATCACTTGCCAAAAAAAAGAGCAGTAAGTGTGCTTTCAAATTGGCAAAGAAATTTCGTTTAAGGGCCTAATGTGAAAACATGACTCTGTGTGCAAATAGGAATTACAGGCAGAGATTTATTGCGTATTGCTCTGGTGATTTCACAGTTGCATTAGATGGAAAGGGGGAGCCATTTTATGGTGCAGAAGCAGACTCTTAGCACACACCCAGCTGCTTACCATGTGGAATCATGGACAGTATTCACAAGCGAGTGGGGTTTGAGGTTTCAGTCAGTAATGCAAATACATTCAGCATCACTAAGGCTGTTTGCCCTTGCTGGAGTGTAGGCAGTCACCCAGGTTACAAATGGTGCTGGTCTGAAAAAGCAGTTTGGACATGTGCTTTTTAAAAAATCTGAAAAGTGGATTCATAATGTGTCAGTCTGTAAAAGTGTTTATCACTTGCCAAAAAAAAGAGCAGTAAGTGTGCTTTCAAATTGGCAAAGAAATTTCGTTTTGTGACTAATGTGAAAACATGACTCTGTGTGCAAATAGGAATTACAGGCAGAGATTTATTGCGTATTGCTCTGGTGATTTCACAGTTGCATTAGAAGGAAAGGGGGAGCCATTTTTTGGTGCAGAAGCAGACTCTTAGCACACACCCAGCTGCTTACCATGTGGAATCATGCACAGTATTCACAAGCGAGTGGGGTTTGAGGTTTCAGTCAGTAATGCAAATACATTCAGCATCACTAAGGCTGGTTGCCCTTGCTGGAGTGTAGGCAGTCACCCAGGTTACAAATGGTGATGGTCTGAAAAAGCAGTTTGGACATGTGCTTTTTAAAAAATCTGAAAAGTGGATTCATAATGTGTCAGTCTGTAAAAGTGATTATCACTTGCCAAAAAAAAGAGCAGTAAGTGTGCTTTCAAATTGGCAAAGAAATTTCGTTTTGTGACTAATGTGAAAACATGACTCTGTGTGCAAATAGGAATTACAGGCAGAGATTTATTGCGTATTGCTCTGGTGATTTCACAGTTGCATTAGATGGAAAGGGGGAGCCATTTTTTGGTGCAGAAGCAGACTCTTAGCACACACCCAGCTGCTTACCATGTGGAATCATGCACAGTATTCACAAGCGAGTGGGGTTTGAGGTTTCAGTCAGTGATGCAAATACATTCAGCATCACTAAGGCTGTTTGCCCTTGCTGGAGTGTAGGCAGTCACCCAGGTTACAAATGGTGCTGGTCTGAAAAAGCAGTTTGGACATGTGCTTTTTAAAAAATCTGAAAAGTGGATTCATAATGTGTCAGTCTGTAAAAGTGTTTATCACTTGCCAAAAAAAAGAGCAGTAAGTGTGCTTTCAAATTGGCAAAGAAATTTCGTTTAAGGGCCTAATGTGAAAACATGACTCTGTGTGCAAATAGGAATTACAGGCAGAGATTTATTGCGTATTGCTCTGGTGATTTCACAGTTGCATTAGATGGAAAGGGGGAGCCATTTTTTGGTGCAGAAGCAGACTCTTAGCACACACCCAGCTGCTTACCATGTGGAATCATGGACAGTATTCACAAGCGAGTGGGGTTTGAGGTTTCAGTCAGTAATGCAAATACATTCAGCATCACTAAGGCTGTTTGCCCTTGCTGGAGTGTAGGCAGTCACCCAGGTTACAAATGGTGCTGGTCTGAAAAAGCAGTTTGGACATGTGCTTTTTAAAAAATCTGAAAAGTGGATTCATAATGTGTCAGTCTGTAAAAGTGATTATCACTTGCCAAAAAAAAGAGCAGTAAGTGTGCTTTCAAATTGGCAAAGAAATTTCGTTTTGTGACTAATGTGAAAACATGACTCTGTGTGCAAATAGGAATTACAGGCAGAGATTTATTGCGTATTGCTCTGGTGATTTCACAGTTGCATTAGATGGAAAGGGGGAGCCATTTTTTGGTGCAGAAGCAGACTCTTAGCACACCCCCAGCTGCTTACCATGTGGAATCATGCACAGTATTCACAAGCGAGTGGGGTTTGAGGTTTCAGTCAGTAATGCAAATACATTCAGCATCACTAAGGCTGGTTGCCCTTGCTGGAGTGTAGGCAGTCACCCAGGTTACAAATGGTGCTGGTCTGAAAAAGCAGTTTGGACATGTGCTTTTTAAAAAATCTGAAAAGTGGATTCATAATGTGTCAGTCTGTAAAAGTGTTTATCACTTGCCAAAAAAAAGAGCAGTAAGTGTGCTTTCAAATTGGCAAAGAAATTTCGTTTAAGGGCCTAATGTGAAAACATGACTCTGTGTGCAAATAGGAATTACAGGCAGAGATTTATTGCGTATTGCTCTGGTGATTTCACAGTTGCATTAGATGGAAAGGGGGAGCCATTTTTTGGTGCAGAAGCAGACTCTTAGCACACACCCAGCTGCTTACCATGTGGAATCATGCACAGTATTCACAAGCGAGTGGGGTTTGAGGTTTCAGTCAGTAATGCAAATACATTCAGCATCACTAAGGCTGGTTGCCCTTGCTGGAGTGTAGGCAGTCACCCAGGTTACAAATGGTGCTGGTCTGAAAAAGCAGTTTGGACATGTGCTTTTGAAAAAATCTGAAAAGTGGATTCATAATGTGTCAGTCTGTAAAAATGTTTATCACTTGCCAAAAAAAAGAGCAGTAAGTGTGCTTTCAAATTGGCAAAGAAATTTCGTTTGGTGACTAATGTGAAAACATGACTCTGTGTGCAAAGAGGAATTATAGGCAGAGATTTATTGCGTATTGCTCTGGTGATTTCACAGTTGCATTAGATGGAAAGGGGGAGCCATTTTTTGGTGCAGAAGCAGACTCTTAGCACACACCCAGCTGCTTACTATGTGGAATCATGCACAGTATTCACAAGCGAGTGGGGTTTGAGGTTTCAGTCAGTAATGCAAATACATTCAGCATCACTAAGGCTGGTTGCCCTTGCTGGAGTGTAGGCAGTCACCCAGGTTACAAATGGTGCTGGTCTGAAAAAGCAGTTTGGACATGTGCTTTTTAAAAAATCTGAAAAGTGGATTCATAATGTGTCAGTCTGTAAAAGTGTTTATCACTTGCCAAAAAAAAGAGCAGTAAGTGTGCTTTCAAATTGGCAAAGAAATTTCGTTTAAGGGCCTAATGTGAAAACATGACTCTGTGTGCAAATAGGAATTACAGGCAGAGATTTATTGCGTATTGCTCTGGTGATTTCACAGTTGCATTAGATGGAAAGGGGGAGCCATTTTTTGGTGCAGAAGCAGACTCTTAGCACACACCCAGCTGCTTACCATGTGGAATCATGCACAGTATTCACAAGCGAGTGGGGTTTGAGGTTTCAGTCAGTAATGCAAATACATTCAGCATCACTAAGGCTGGTTGCCCTTGCTGGAGTGTAGGCAGTCACCCAGGTTACAAATGGTGCTGGTCTGAAAAAGCAGTTTGGACATGTGCTTTTTAAAAAATCTGAAAAGTGGATTCATAATGTGTCAGTCTGTAAAAATGTTTATCACTTGCCAAAAAAAAGAGCAGTAAGTGTGCTTTCAGATTGGCAAAGAAATTTCGTTTGGTGACTAATGTGAAAACATGACTCTGTGTGCAAAGAGGAATTATAGGCAGAGATTTATTGCGTATTGCTCTGGTGATTTCACAGTTGCATTAGATGGAAAGGGGGAGCCATTTTTTGGTGCAGAAGCAGACTCTTAGCACACACCCAGCTGCTTACTATGTGGAATCATGCACAGTATTCACAAGCGAGTGGGGTTTGAGGTTTCAGTCAGTAATGCAAATACATTCAGCATCACTAAGGCTGGTTGCCCTTGCTGGAGTGTAGGCAGTCACCCAGGTTACAAATGGTGCTGGTCTGAAAAAGCAGTTTGGACATGTGCTTTTTAAAAAATCTGAAAAGTGGATTCATAATGTGTCAGTCTGTAAAAGTGTTTATCACTTCCCAAAAAAAAGAGCAGTAAGTGTGCTTTCAAATTGGCAAAGAAATTTCGTTTTGTGACTAATGTGAAAACATGACTCTGTGTGCAAATAGGAATTACAGGCAGAGATTTATTGCGTATTGCTCTGGTGATTTCACAGTTGCATTAGATGGAAAGGGGGAGCCATTTTTTGGTGCAGAAGCAGACTCTTAGCACACACCCAGCTGCTTACCATGTGGAATCATGCACAGTATTCACAAGCGAGTGGGGTTTGAGGTTTCAGTCAGTAATGCAAATACATTCAGCATCACTAAGGCTGGTTGCCCTTGCTGGAGTGTAGGCAGTCACCCAGCTTACAAATGGTGCTGGTCTGAAAAAGCAGTTTGGACATGTGCTTTTTAAAAAATCTGAAAAGTGGATTCATAATGTGTCAGTCTGTAAAAGTGATTATCGCTTGCCAAAAAAAAGAGTAGTAAGTGTGCTTTCAAATTGGCAAAGAAATTTCGTTTTGTGACTAATGTGAAAACAAATGTAGTAATATATTTAAATAAAATAAAGGAATTTTTTTTTTGTTTTTTTCAGGTATTGCTGAAGAGCAGTGAACAAAATTTAAGATGCCTACAAAATCCAGAGTAAAAAAAGACCACAAAAAAAACCTATATTTGAAGACAACTGGAGGACCTAAGTTAGTTGAAGATGCTCATGTTGGGAAAAAGAAAAAATCTTCTGGTAAGCAGACAAAAAATTTTCTAAAGAACATATTCAAAAAAAGGAAAAATGTACAAAATATCTGTACTGGAAAGAATGATTTCAATCGAAAAGGACAGGAAAAAATTGAGAATTTAGTTAATGCAAATATACCTTCTGCAACTAAAAAGATTAACTTAAACAGAAAAACAGCGTTTAAAGAGATACGTAGAAAAATGTTTCAGAGAAGAGTTATGTCCAATTTGATAAAGGATGTGAAGAAATATAAGCAAAAGGCTAAGTTTTATAAGAGAAAAAAAGAAATTGAAGCCATTGCAGCAAAGGCATTAGAATTAAAAAGGAAACTATTCATTTTAATTTTGAATAGGATGCGTACATTAGACAAAATGGTTAATGTACTGAAATCACATAGCAAAAGGAAAAGAGTAGTGAACAGAACAAACTTTTCTAAAGTGTTTTTAGGAAAATGGATGCATAGTTCAAGTAGTGAACATTTTTTTAATGAAGAGAGTTATTTTCAAAGTAATAGTTTGCTGCATGCAGTTGACACCAGAGGTCGTGCTTATGAAGTGAAAAATGGTTGCATAATGGAGAAGGAGATAATGGTTCCAAGAGATGAGGTACAAGTGATGGCGGATGAGGCTATGGGGAGACGTCCTAAAGCCCCAGTGTACACTTGGAATTGTAGTAGTATTTGCACTGTGCGTCAGGAATCTATTGATAAATTTCGTGAGTTTCTAAGAGAATATAGTAAAAAAAGTGTAAAACAGAAGATTAAGGTGCTTCAAAGTTTGGATCCATGCAGAGTGAGAGAGAATACTGGTTTGCAGGGTCATTCTCTGGCTTGTCTATCTAGAAAAGTGTGTAATAGTGTTTTCCATCATTTTAGGATGCTGGCTGTTCATCATACTGAAATGAGAATGTTTGTGAGACGGTTGTATTTTGCTAAAAGTCCAGCAATAAAGTTAGATGAATTGAATAGGGCTCTGTTCCGTGGAACGGTATCAGATGTAGAGAAGGTTGTTGATGAAACTCAGTTTTGTTACTTTGGTCCTGAACAAAACAGTGCAGAGAAGGACACAGTAAATGAGGAAGAAGTGGAAGAGAATGTAGAACCCTCTGTAAGTAAGACATTTAATGATCACATAACAAAATTTGCAATAATCTCTAATGAAAGACCAAATATTACTTGTATTTGTTGCCGCAGAACTCATTATAGAAAACAAACCAGGTATGTTGATCTGTACAGAAAGAGTGAAAATGAAGATAATTATAAGTGGAAGGATTTTGCCACATATATATTTCTTGAAAATTTTTTGAATTGGGTGAAGTTCACCGTATTTGTAAATACTGTTACAACAAGTAAGAGGAAAATAGAATGCCGACCAGAGCTGTACATAATAATTTAGAATTGGATGCTATTCCTGCTGAACTTTCTGAATTAAATACATATGAGTCTATACTCATTCAATGTGTTCATCTGTTCCAGACCATAGTACGTATGGAGCCCAAAACTGGTAAATTACCTCCTTCAGATTTACTGAGAGGTTTAAAAGGTAGAGTGGTGTATTTGCCCTTGGATTTGAAAAAAAATATGGAAACTATTGATGCGGATACTTTGGAAACTGAACCATTAATTATTCTGGTTAATGGTGTACCTACAAAGAATAAGAAGATTTGGCAGGAGCTGGTAGATGTACGGAAAGTACAAAGAGCAAATTTGTATTTGAAAAGGAATAACAAATGGTATGAATCAATTTATATAGAAGAAGAAGAAGATTTACAAGAAGACACAGAAACACCAACTGGACAAATTGAAAAAGTGGACAAGTCAAAGGAAGAAGAAATTTATGAACATTTTAGCATACATTCTCTTCATTCAAAAGAAGTTATGGGAGACAATATTGATCTATTTCAGATGAAGAAAGCAAAAGGAACTCCCGTGAGTGTATGGGAGGAGAGCTTGGAAGCTCGATGTTTTCCCCAGCTGTTTCCTAAAGGAAAAGGAGGACAATACGATGAATGTCCGGAACAGATTCCAGCTTCTGAGTATCGGACTACAAGACTATATGCTGAAGATCCCAGATTTCGACAAAGTATTCCTTATTTGTTCCATCTTTTATTTGAAAGCGACTTGTCTGCATTGTCTTATGCAGTAAATCACATTTTAAAAAGTGGAGTTCATTTGCAAAATGTGTCTGCTAAGGATTTTATGGAGAAAGTGCAGCACCGAGATGATCATTTGGAAACACAACTGATCAATCTGATGGCTTGTCAGCATGGGACAAATGAATATTGGTACCGACGCCATGGTGAATTAAAATGCATGTTACGGAATTTAGGAACACCAACATGGTTCGTTACCCTAAGCTGTGCGGAGTACGCTTGGGATGATTTACTGGATTTTCTACGAGAGGCAAATTCAAACATTAAAAACATCGAATACAAGACAGCAGGAGAACTGTGCTCATTGGATCCGGTTAATGTTTGCAGATATTTCAATCATAGATTTGAGGCTATGATGTCCTTCATCTGCAATAAAAAAAATCCACCTCTAGGAGAAGTAGTGGATTTCTTTTGGAGAAAAGAGTACCAGGCAAGAGGTGCTCCTCATATTCATATGCTGTTGTGGATCAAGGATGCCCCAAAGTTTGGAACAGATACTGATGAAGCAGTGTTATCTTACATTGAAGAATATGCAACATGTGCTATACCAAAAAGCACAGAAGAGAAAAAGTTAAAGGAGCAAGTTTTACGTTTCCAAAGTCATCGGTGTGGAAAATACTGTCGACGGAAATACAAGAGCAAAGATAAATACTACACTAAGGTGCCGATCACGATCCGGTAAAAACCGGGTACGAACCGTCGGACGGAGCATAATCTCCGTCCGACGCGTACCCGGTCGTCAATTCATACAAACAAGGAATTACGATTCGCACGGGTACACCATCACCGTACGATTCGTAAAAAAGCCCGACCGAACAAAAAAACCCTACCAATGCCATCCGGGAAAGCGCCGACCTGACGTCGGGACGCTCGCAGCCAGCCATTCACGACCCAGGAATTACGATTCGCACCGACGTCATCCCGCACGGTGAATATTTTCCGGCACCCAAAAACTGCCGGGAAATCAGGACGACGCGAACAAGGACCACCAGTACGCGACGGACAGACAGGACGACGCGAACAAGGAGGACCAGTACGCGACGGACACACAGGACGACGCGACCAAGGAGGACCCGTACGCGACAGGACGACGCGATCAAGGAGGACCCGTACGCGACAGGACGACGCGATCAAGGAGTACCAGTACGCGACTGACAGACATGGACCCGAACCTACGAGTCATCCCTGCCCTCATAGCAGTCCACCTCCTCTACAGGTTACGACGCAGACGCCGCAGAAGGTCAGAATAACTAAGGGAGGGGGGAAAGTGGGGTGGGGTGGGGGTGGCAGGACCAGGGCAGGCCACAAAACAACCACATAAGTCACACACCACACATGGCCTGGACATACCTGACTCCCATGCCCTGGTCACCACGAGGGGGTGGGGGCGTGTCCTGATAAGCCAGCGACCGCCACAACGGAAGTCCATCACCACGCGAACCGGCAACACAACCAGACAGGTACGTCCCGTACCCACGCCTGAAGAGCGTGGGTACGAGTCGTACCACGCCCACACACACGTCACCCCAACAATGGCGGGACGGATCGCACCCACGTAGCAAAGGCCTGGGTACGGGCCGCACAAGCATCACATAGCGTGGGGACGTATATGTACGGACCCTACCCCCACCCCGTATGCAAGGAGCGTACCCCCCACCCCAACAGTGAAAGTACGACCCGTACCCCCACCCGCGTATGCATGGAGCGTACCCCCACCCCAACAGTGTAAGTACGACCCGTACCCTCACCCGCATATGCAAGGAGCGTACCCCCCACCCCAACAGTGTAAGTACGACCCGTACCCCCACCCGCGTATGCATGGAGCGTACCCCCCACCCCAACAGTGTAAGTACGACCCGTACCCCCACCCGCGTATGCATGGAGCGTACCCCCCATGCCAACAGTGTAAGTACGACCCGTACCCCCACCCGCGTATGCATGGAGCGTACCCCCCATGCCAACAGTGTAAGTACGACTCGAACCCTCACCCGCGGACGTACGGACCGTACCCCCACCCCCACCAGTGTAAGTACGACTCCTACCCCCACCCGCGGACTCACGGACCGTACCCCCACCCCAACAGTGTAAGTACGACCCGTACCCTCACCCGCGTATGCAAGGAGCGTACCCCACACCCCAACAGTGTAAGTACGACCCGTACCCTCACCCGCGTATGCAAGGAGCGTACCCCCCACCCCAACAGTGTAAGTACGACCCGTACCCCCACCCGCGTATGCATGGAGCGTACCCCCCACCCCAACAGTGTAAGTACGACCCGTACCCCCACCCGCGTATGCATGGAGCGTACCCCCCATGCCAACAGTGTAAGTACGACCCGTACCCTCACCCGCGTATGCATGGAGCGTACCCCCACCACACCAGTGTAAGTACGACCCGTACCCTCACCCACGTATGCAAGGAGCGTACCCCCCACCCCAACAGTGTAAGTACGACCCGTACCCTCACCCGCGTATGCAAGGAGCGTACCCCCCACCCCAACAGTGTAAGTACGACCCGTACCCTCACCCGCGTATGCAAGGAGCGTACCCCACACCCCAACAGTGTAAGTACGACCCGTACCCTCACCCGCGTATGCATGGAGCGTACCCCCACCACACCAGTGTAAGTAGACTTGTACCCTCACCTCGAATGCATGGAGCGTACCCCCACCGTGTATGTTCCAAGCGTACATATCCTGAAATAGGAGGTATGTGTGCAGAGTCCACCCAGCAGTGCCCTGAGACAGGAGGGGTGGGTGTGGAGTCCTCCCAGCAGTGCCCTGAGACAGGAGGGGTGTGTGCCTATCACTCCCAGCAGTGCCCAGAGACAGGAGGGGTGTGTGCAGAGTCCTCCCAGCAGTGCCCAGAGACAGGAGGGGTGGGTGCCTATGACTCCCAGCAGTGCCCTGAGCCAGGAGGGGTGTGTGCAGAGTCCTCCCAGCAGTGCCCTGAGACAGGAGGGGTGGGTGTGGAGTCCTCCCAGCAGTGCCCTGAGACAGGAGGGGTGTGTGCCTATCACTCCCAGCAGTGCCCAGAGACAGGAGGGGTGTGTGCAGAGTCCTCCCAGCAGTGCCCAGAGACAGGAGGGGTGGGTGTGGAGTTCTCCCAGCAGTGCCCTGAGACAGGAGGGGTGTAACACATGTGTGTGAGGCCAGAATTATCCACATGCATACTGCCTACAAGGGAACATGTCCCCATGAACTCATGTCAACAGACTCCACACACAAGTACAGTGATCACCAAGGATGCCACGATTGTTGCAGGTGGAGACATGGCCCTGCATGCATGGCCAAAGTAGAAGGGCTCCGTCACACACACAGCTCATGTAGACACAGCTCTGCGCTAAACATTGGGAACACCCTGCAGGGAAGAAAGCTGGGTACACAGAGGAAGGAATACACCCTGGGACAAGTGCACCATGCAGTAACTGCTTACATGAACAAAGAAAGTTAGCCAACACCTTGTGATGGCACACAGATCCCAGGGTCCCACCAATGAGCAGCACACTACTACATATCCCACACACCCAAACCCTTAAACACCACCCAAAACCATGTAGCAGCCCCACCAACACCAATACCAGCATAGCAGTAGTGTGATAATGAAAACAAAATTAAGCTTTATTCAGCATGAGCACAATGTCCGTGGATCGCAGGCAGTTCAATATTCACAAAGCCCATAGGGCAGTCAATGATTCCCAGCTGGATGGGGACACAGTGGGATGCGTGTCCCCTACCTTGCCTGCACAGTCAAATGGCATCGTCTTCCACACTGGTGAGGGCATCAGGGGGGGGGGGAGCAACAGGCACCGCAGGGACATCAGGGCAAAGGGGCGGCGTTGTGGGTGCAGGGATGGAGGACTCCACCACAGGGGGTGGGTCAGTGCCAAAGGCGGAGGCCAGGATGGCACTACACACCTTTGCAAGGTCCTCCAGGGAGTCCCCTGCACCCGAAGGGACCTCAGGCCCCAAGGAGGGGGGGGGGGTCAGAGGGATGGGTCGCAGCGCCACCGGGGGAGGGTGGAGACAGGGGGGGAGACTCAACCACCCTGACCGAGGACTTCCTTGACCGCTTGCGTGGTGGTGTAACTGTGGGGCTCAGGGACAGAGCGGCCATGAAGGAGTCCTTGGGGGAGATGTGGCCAGGAGAGCTGAGGGGAGGGGATTTGGAGGGAGTGGACTGGGTGGAATGCGGACTCCCACTATGGCTGCGTGTCACACGTTTGCCCCCCGACCCAGTGGGTGTGCCTACCTCACCCTGTGTGTGCGTGTCAGGAGGAGTGCGGTGGACCTTCCCTGCTGGTGTGGTGCCCGTGTCTGTTGATGTGGGTGCATGCCGACGTCTGGGTGTACGTGGAACAGGCATGGGAGTGGGAAGTGTGGATGGGGCAGGGGTAGGTGGGGGGAGGTCGCGCTGCAGGAGACCCACTGCTGCAGTCAGTGTGGAGTCTATGGACCTCAGCAAGTTGCGTTGGTCAGCCTGCGATGAATGAATGCCCTCCAAGAATGCCTCGATGTTGGTGAGGGTTTTGCCGTGGGCATGGAGGACATTAAGGATCGCAGCCTGACCAACCTGCAGTTGCCGCTGGATGTCCACAGACTCTGCATTGGCGGCAGCAGTGGAGACAGGGGCAGGGGGTGTGGTGCCTGGCAGGAAGGAGACATGCTGTGACCGGGCACGCTGGGAAGGGACACGAGCAAGTGGGAGGCGGCTGATGGGAACTGAGGGGGCGGTGCGAGGTGTTGTTCCGCTGTCAGCTGCTGGTGCAGCCACCGCCCACTCGGAGACCTCCTCCTCGGACCTGTCAGCTTCGTATTCTGACGTGCCAGTCGACAGGTCCTCGGCCGCACTATCCTCCACCTCTGTCCCACTCGATGTGCCAGCCCCGATGTCACGGCTGGCACTGGTGCTCAGTCCCTCCGCCTTGCCTGTGTCCATGTCTCCCTCTGTGTCCCCCGACGATGCTGTGGGCAGGGTGGAGAGACAGAAATTAATCAGACAGCTGTACACATCAGTCACATGAGTCCAATCTACATAGGTAACATTGCATAGCCTGAAAAGGAAGATCCCTGACATCTACTAAACAAGGTACCGATGTAGGGCATGAAACACACAGTTGGTTGAGCCACCATGCCACTGAAACACCATGGAGAGCATGAGACAATAGCTCAAGACAGGAAACGTAGTCTGACATAGCACCCAGGCCCTGGGGACAATCCAGCACTGCATCTGCACCACACAGCGTCGGTGAAAATACCGATGACCAGGGACCATATCCACGAACTTGAGACACATGCTGCATAGGTAATGCTGGAAACATGCCCAACATGACTCGGTCACTGCACCTTGCGTGTGTGTCCAGACAAACATCACACACTGCCCAGACCCAGCAAGTAGAATTCAGGATTTTACATATAGGCATTGCCCGCCCCAACCAACCCCTACACGAGGCAAATTGTTGAGACACAGGTGGCACCAACATCTCATAGTCTGGGTGATAAACACAGGGGCAGGCAAAATGCAAGATTGGACGCCAAACAGCCAAGGTGCACCTGTACAAATAATGAGGTACCAGTGCCCATCCTCAGATGAGTATAACAAGACACACAGGCACTGCCAACTGTGAGTATGAAGAAGGACAATCAGGTCAGGCTGCACAGTGGACACCTGTACAAAATAGCACGTCTATATACATGGTGCCAGGGGACAATGGCACAGAGCACAACCTACGCTGTAGACACTGAGAGTGTCCACGTTTATGATGACACACACCACTGAGGAAAAGGTGCTCCAGGGGACAGTAGTGGGCACGCAACCACATGCTACTGAATGGTAATGACTGCAACACACGCCACCATCCCTGCACTATGCGTATCGCACACTCATGCACATCATGTCACAGGCCACTACATAGGACGTGCGCGCTGTAAGGCATGACACATGAGAGACCAACTCCCATGTCTGGAGTCAGCATCAGTGCCAACTGACATGGAACCCACATGCAGTGCACTTGACAGTGCACAGCCAAGGTCCAAAAAGCTGTTACACACCACCCCCACACATGATGCTACAGGCATTGTTCTCGTGGACAAAGCACCAGCCTACATTACCTTGTGAAGGAGTGACCACACACAGACCAGGGAACACATTGCAAGGAGGGGAAGGGTGGCAGGGGCGCAGCGCTATACTGGGGCAAACAGGATCTGCACAGCACCTTTAAACCCTGCCAGTGAATTAATGCTACCGTGCCCTTACAAATGCCGGTGACACACAACAAACGCACATGTACCTACCCCCTTCCGGCTGCTGCATCGCCTGTAAGCGCCTCTCCAGGTCTGGAAAGACCACCGGCAGCACACGCCTGTGGAGGTGGCTCAGACGGCGGCGGCCGCGGTTCTTGTGGCTCTCAGGTGAGTCCCCCAGCAGGAGCCGTGCAATCCTCCGCGTCCAGCACCGGATATCCTGCCAGCGTTTCCTCACCTGGGGCAGGCTCCGCCTCCGACCATCCACACCCCTCACGGCACTGACGGCGGTCAGCCAGATCTGCTCCTTGGCAGTGGCGCCTACCTGTGAGGAAGAACAAGTGACACCACATCAATACACCATCCACATGTCACAGAGAGACATATGAGAACAAATTAGCTGTTTACAACAAGGCATGTCATGCAGCCAACGCATTGCACCTTTGTCATAGGGACATCATCCCCTGGTGAGGGAAAAAGCTGTACGTGCCATAGTGGGTACACAGGTGGAATGATGGCAATGTCACAATCAGTGATCAAGGCTCACACTGTGCATCACACCCACCCCTCCTGTCTCAGGGCACTGCTGGGAGTGATAGGCACCCACCCCTCCTGTCTCAGGGCACTGCTGGGAGTGATAGGCACACACCCCTCCTGTCTCAGGGCACTGCTGGGAGGACTCCACACCCACCCCTCCTGTCTCAGGGCACTGCTGGGAGGACTCCACACCCACCCCTCCTGTCTCAGGGCACTGCTGGGAGTGATAGGCACCCACCCCTCCTGTCTCAGGGCACTGCTGGGAGTGATAGGCACACACCCCTCCTGTCTCAGGGCACTGCTGGGAGGACTCCACACCCACCCCTCCTGTCTCAGGGCACTGCTGGGAGACATCAGGCTTCCCCCCCCTGGGACCCCCCCTACAGTACATGGCATGTGTGTCACACCAGGACACAATGCCAGAAGTCACAGTCACAACATAGGGACAGTCTGTGCCAGTGGCCTATGCACTCACCTGATACCCTGGTCGCCCATACAGCATGGAGTACTGTGGGAGGATCACATCCAGCAGAGCCATGTTCTCCTCCAGGGTGAATGGCTGTGTCCTCTCCACAGCCCTTGACATGGTTCCAGGGAATCAGTAGCAGCAGCTGGGTCGACGAATGCAAAGATGTGCAGGCAAGTACTCCCTCATGGGACCTGGCTGCCTTATATCTGCCTTTCTGCCCTGTCTCATGCACAGGAGTACAGAGTGATTGGTCACTCACATTTGCATCCTATGTTTCCACCAATCCCTTCAAACCTAGAAGTCTGTGGGTTCTCTATCGGTTTCATTCTCCTGCATGATGTCAGACCCACAAACACATTGCAACAATGTAGAAGAATTCCAACTGACTTCTGCTGTGCACCTTCCAGAACAATTTCGGAATTTGAACTTGGTCTCCATGACAACCAGCATGCATGTAGGCCTCAATACTTGTCCCCTATGTAATTTGGAGCATCACACACAGGTACGGTGCGTTTTGGGGCCCTAGGGCACCCCAAATGCGTGGCAACGGCCCGTACACGCATGCCTACGTTCACTATCAGTATGGGTGTCCTCGCGTATGCGTATTCGTAGTGGTACGGCCCGTACACACGCATGTACGCTCACTATCACTACGAGTACGCATACGCGTGCAGACCCATAGTGATAGTGAGCGTAGATGCGTGTGTACGGTCCGTACCACTACGAGTACGCATACGCGTGCAGACCCATAGTGATAGTGAGCGTAGATGCGTGTGTACGGTCCGTACCACTACGAGTACGCATACGCGTGCAGACCCATAGTGATAGTGAGCGTAGATGCGTGTGTACGGTCCGTACCACTACGAGTACGCATTCGCGTGCAGACCCATAGTGATAGTGAGCGTAGATGCGTGTGTACGGTCCGTACCACTACGAGTACGCATACGCGTGCAGACCCATAGTGATAGTGAGCGTAGATGCGTGTGTACGGTCCGTACCACTACGAGTACGCATACGCGTGCAGACCCATAGTGATAGTGAGCGCAGATGCGTGTGTACGGTCCGTACCACTACGAGTACGCATACGCGTGCAGACCCATAGTGATAGTGAGCGCAGATGCGTGTGTATGGCCCGTACCACTACGAGTACGCATACGCGTGCAGACCCATAGTGATAGTGAGCGTAGATGCGTGTGTACGGCCCGTACCACTACGAGTACGCATACGCGAGGACACACATTGTGACAGGGCCGTACACACGCATCTACGCTCACTATCACTATGGGTCTGCTCGCGTATGCGTACTCGTAGTGGTACGGACCGTACAAATGCCTGTACGCTCGCCATCACGATGGGTACACATACGGCAGCACTCCCACAGTGATTTGGGAACGTACACAGGCCCTCTTAGCAGCAGTACGGCGGTTTTTACACATCACAGTGGTGATAGGCGACACACAGGTAGGAATAGGGCGGACATACTTGTCCATGGATGGACATACTTGTCCATGGATGGACATACTTGTCCAGGAATGGACATCAAGGCATCGTCTGTGCATTACTACATGTGTGGGGCACAGGTGTGACAGGCTGTGATGTGGAACATGACTCCTGAGTGGAGAAGGCACCAGATGTATGATGAGATGTGTATAGGTGTACTGTGTGACGGTGCAATGTGTGCCAGCCATGCCCTTGACTCCTTTGACATGTGTGCATGTCGGACTGCACACTTGGGGTAAGCGTCACTGGCATGGCACGTACACCAACACACGGAAGTGTCCCATGATGCCCGGTACAGGGGTTATGACACCTGACTTGTCACTACCCACAGTGCACAATGTATCTATGTCATTTATGTGTGGGGGATTTACATCAGGTTGATGTTGTAGCACCCTCATAAGCTGCAGCCGTAGCAGCAACCAACATGTGTCTGTGTGTAGATTGTCATTGCACACTGTTCCGCACACCATGCCACATGTGGTATCGGATGTGAGGTGCACATGTATGCATGGGACACGAAGTAGCGTGACAAGGCCATGTCTGCATCCTCACAAGGAATGTGTGGTGAGTCATGACATGTGCACCTTCATGGCAAGGTGTGTGGGCTGTCCTAGTGTAATGTCATGTGACCTGTGGCTCCAGTGTTCCGCGACCAGTCTCTGCTATCGGCATCCTACTTCTGCTGATGTGTGGGTGTATGTCACTCCTGTCTTGCGTCTGGCTGTTCACTTGCACTGGGACACAGCTATTCCCATGGCGTGGCATGGGGAGGTTCTCAATCTCCGTGTGTAGCTGGGTCTTGGAAGGAGTGCCACCTTGCATCCATACGTGTGCTGGCCATGTAGCACATACCTGACTCCCTATGTAGCATGTGTGTATTGCCAGATTAACATGTGCTCAGTAGACATGAGTTGTTGTCGTGGTGCACTCACTCTTCCTTGTCACTTCCAAATTACTGCAGAGCGCCGCCTCTTGCTCGAATAATTCCAGACTTGGCTGCCATGCAGGAGAATGACAGCATCCGGCTCTACCGCTTCACCCAACCGTTGATTCTGGAGTTGACGGCGAGACTGGCACCACACCTGCAACCGCTGCACAGGTATCCTACGGCACTGACACCCCAGCTGAAGGTAATGGCTGCCCTACATTTTCTTGCCACGGGTACCTTTCAAAATACCATAGCTCATGTTGGTGGCATGTCCCAGAGCATGTTCAGCGGTGTGCTGCATGATTTCTTGGAGGCCATGTTGATTCACCTGGATGACTTCATCAAGTTCCCAACCCCTGAACAGATGACTGAGGTCAAGCGTCGATTCTATGCCCTGGGAGGGATGCCCCATGTCATTGGGTCCATAGATGGGACACATGTAGCTTTGGTACCACCACACGCACGGGAGGTGGCGTACCGCAATCGGAAGCACTACCACTCCATCAATGCCCTTGTGGTGTGTCTCTCCAACATGGTGATTTCACATGTCTGTGCTCGTTTTCCAGGATCAGCACACGATGCCTACATCATGAGGCGTAGCGGGATGCCTGATATGATGATGCAGCTGCGCAACGAACGGGCATGTGTTGCAGGTGGGTACAGTCTGTCTGTCTTCTATTCTGTATCGCCTACCAGCACGACCGCTTCACCACTTCTAACGATGACCATGTGCTTCCCATGTAGGGGACGCTGGCTATCCCAACATGCCATGGCTGATCACACCTCTCCGCAACCCCATCACGCCGGCACAGCTCCGCTACAACACCGCCCATGGCCGGACAAGGCGAGTGATAGAGAGGACGTTTGGCATGCTGAAGAGCCGATTCCGGTGCCTCCACAAGACCGGCGGCGCACTCCCTTATGCCCCGGCAAAGGTCTGCAAGATCTTCATGGTCTGCTGCATGCTGCACAACATGGCAGTTGAAAGAGCTGTGCCACTCATCCTGAATCAACATGACGAGGACCATCCACCCGTGGAGGACGAAGGGCTTGGCAATGGGGCTAGTGATGTGGAGGATGTGGAGCCGCAAGAGGACATCCGGACTCGGCTCATACGCGACTTCTTTGCTTAGTGGTGAGTACCAGTGTCTGAGTGTGCACGCATTGGTCCCCCTGTGGCATGCGTTGTGATGTGTGTCTCCACCTGCATGTATGGCACGTGACTCAGAGGTGTGTGTGGGTGTGTCACTGGAGTGATGGTGCCAGTGATGGTAGTATTTCCCCAGTCATTATAAAGACCTAGCATGTTGTCATCCATACATGTGTCGAGTAAATGCACATGCAAGTGGCTGTGCATTTTTGTGGCTGACTTCTTGTGTGTCTCTCTTCCCCAGGTACCTGCACATGCCGTCTGCTGGTTGCATTGTTGTGGCACTGCTATTCATCATGGACATGACATCGTGGGCTGACTCAGCGTTACAGGCACGGACACGTTTGGAAGTCTCCATGGGGTAAGGGATGCATCTGGGGTGTATTGGGTGTGGCAGTTGTTCACGATGTATGCACACTGCCCCTGTCGATGTGTTGTTCCTCTGCAGCCATGTCGCATCCCCATGGGACACGACATGCAGCTGTGTACACCTGAATAGATGGTCTGCCTGGATGACAGGCATCAGTGATGGGATAGGGGATTGTGATGATGGCATCAATGTGTGTGACACTGCCCTCGGCCACATACGGTTAGCATTGGCTGGACATGGTGTGGGACTTCGACATCAGCGGATCTATGGTGTATGGCAGGCTCTCCGTGTGCAGCTGTGGGTATTTAGCTGTTAGCCGACGCTTGTGTGCCACTTCCATGGCAAACACGCATGTGTGCTGCAGAAGGGGGGTGCCAGTGTTGGACCCACATGTTACTCCACATGATGTGTTCATGTGTACTTCGAGTGGCCTCTGCAATCCCGAATACATGTCTAATAAAGGTGTCCCTATGCCTCCAAGGTGCCTCTTCTCAGTCAATGCTGGTGTGTTGCCACGGTGCATCCTGCATGTCTGGCATGGTATTCCCTGATTGTGGCTATGTGTCAATGTGTCGAGTTGCAAGATGCAAGCTGTGTGTGTGGGCTGAGACTGTGTATTGGGCATGATGTCCATGACTGTGTTGGTATTGTGACATGTGCCATCCCCATGCATCCAACGTTGGCCAGGCCCCCATTCTCGGCATCCACCGGACTCCGGCTTGCAGGACATGGTTCTGCCACCTGTGTACACATGCCTGGGTGCCCCCCAGGACACTGGACTGGATCCCTGACCACTGCGCATGACAGTTGCTGTACTCAATGTGTGTGTCAGCACGGTTGTTCGGCAACCCCCTCAGCTGGTTGGGCCCATCACGGGTGTGTATGGTGCTCCATGTCTGTCTTGCCTAATACACTGTGACCCATGTGTCCTGTGCCAGACTCAGGCCCCAGGGTGTGGATGGTTGAAGACAAAAGATGACTCAGGCATGTTTTGACTTTACAAGACACATGTTAGTTAATAATGGTACCAGCAGGCATCTACTCATCATAGTGTGATTTATTAGTGGGGGGGGGGGGGGCAAAGTAAGGGTCTTTCCGGGATGTTTGAATCCAAAGTTCAGTAGGGGAGTTGGGGTCCTTGCCATTTGAAATCCTCAGAGTCCATGCCACAGTCTTTGTCAACATTGGTCAGCCAGTGACCAGCAGGGCCATGTGGCAGAGAATGTCTCTTGATGCTGTGATGCTGTTGCTCCAGTGGGCCAGGTGCCAGGCCAGGTGTCCTGGGAGATGGTGATGTAGCAGCCACCCTCACGGTCCTTTCCGTGGACGACCCGGCCTCCTGCGGGGAACCTCACCAGCAGGCCGTGACGACGTCTGGGATGCTCCGTCGGATGTTTCCTCCTCCTCCTTCTGATCCCTCCCTGTGGGTGGTGATGTTCTCCGCCTTCTGGCACAGGGAGGGTCGGCCATGGTGTCGGCCATCCGACGGAGTGTAGCGTGAATCCCCTGGAATGCCGTCACTTGCTCAGCCTGTCTGTCCTCCATCCTCCGTTGGTGTACCAGTAGACAGGCAATTAGCTCCGCATGTTGCTGGGCCTGCTGGGCCTTGATCCCCTCGAGGACGGACACAACCTGGGCCATGCCCGTGGTGTCCTGCCGGTATGAGTCCAGGATGTTACGGACATGGGAAAATACCGGATCCCCAGCCAACTGGTCAGGCTCGCGCCTCCGCCGTCCTCCACTCCCACCACCCCTGCCCACTTGCACCTGGCCTGCACTTGTGGGCACATGGGGTCTCCGGGACCCCTGAGGGGTGGCATTGGCGTTGTCGCCTGCCTCCTCCTGGGTGCCCGGGACACCGTGTCCCTCCTGGCGAGCCTGGCTGCATTGTGGTGTTGGGGCAGGGATCCTGGGTGTCTCCTGGGATGTGGCAGGAGTGGGGGTGGTGGTTGGCACAGTTGTACCTGACGCAGGTGCTGCAGGTGGTTGGACACCAGAGGGGCCAGGTTGGTCGGGGTCGTCCGCAGAGTGGTGAGAGTGGTCGCTGCCGGTGGGATCGGGCTCCTGCAGATCCAGGTCCTGTGAGTGTTCCCCCCCAGTGTTGGGGGGTGCACCACGACGTTGACCTGTGTGTGAGAGAGACAATGTTAATTTTTGTCCATGCAACATCCATGTTTCATCATTTTCAAAGTTGGCACATTTCCTCTTGGAATTAGGATTGGTCTTGCATTCCACTCACAGTGCACTTGTGCATGGGTGTGTCCCTTGGGCACCACTTTGGCCCCTTTAACTATGTGTGGCACAGTCTTACTTGCTGCGTCAAGTGTGACTGCAGTCAGCAGTGGAGTGGGCAGGTGTGGCGAGCCATGCACTGTACATGTGCACATGGAGTGGATCCACACACTTATATGATCCAGGTAGCTGTCCTTGTGCTCGTGAACAGGTTGTGACATGGCCATGTGTTTTGCCATGGTGAAGAGGGGGGCTTGTGGCACTGGCCACCCTTGTCTACATGCACGCAGTCTACCTGCTGACGAGCAGACATTCACACACGCAACACGGCTGATTGGCTCTCCCTGTGTCTCGCTCCCTCTGTGTCCCCCTCTCCCTCCCTCTCTGTCCCCCTCTCCCTCCATCTCTGTCCCCCTCTCCCTCCATCTCTGTCCCCCTATCCCTCCCTCTCAGTCATCCTCTCCCTCCCTCCGTGTGTCAGCCTCCTCCCTCTGTCCGTCTCCCTCCCTCTCTGTCCCCCTCTCCCTCCATCTCTGTCCCCCTCTCCCTCCATCTCTGTCCCCCTCTCCCTCCCTCTCTGTCCCCCTCTCCCTCCCTCCGTGTGTCAGCCTCCTACCTCTGTCCGTCTCCCTCCCTCTCTGTCCCCCTCTCCCTCCATCTCTGTCCCCCTCTCCCTCCATCTCTGTCCCCCTCTCCCTCCCTCTCTGTCCCCCTCTCCCTCCCTCTCAGTCCCCCTCTCCCTCCCTCCGTGTGTCAGCCTCCTCCCTCTGTCCGTCTCCCTCCCTCTCTGTCCCCCTCTCCCTCCCTCCGTGTGTCACCCTCTGTCACCTCGGCCCAGCTTCCTGGGCACACACTGTTAGCAGATCTTTGAGTGGCCCTTGGATTGTTGATGTGAGTTTGTTTCTGATCTCCAGGCACCCATTGGGTGTAGTGTCTGTGTCTGTGCGCTGCTGCTGTGGTGGTGTGTGCTGCCACTCTTTCACAATGTTGGCTGTTCATTAGCTGCTGTCATGTGCAAAACAGTGCCTTCACCCCCATGTGTTGATGCAAGGCGTCCGCCATTTGCTGGCAAGCCATTCCTGTGTTGGGACACACTGTTTGTCTGGCTGTGACCTAGGCCATATGGGTAGAGTGAATTGTTGTCTGCTTCTGAGTTGCACTATGTGCTTTTTTGGGCCCAGCCTCCCGCCATCCGGGTCACCGTGTCATGTGTTGTTGTCTTCTGTGGCCTGTGACTTGACATTGTCCAGCTGGGTGCATGGGGCATGGTGGCAGCAGTGGCATGTGCGTCCTCATGGAGTGTGGTTGAGTCATGCGATGGCTTGTGGTGGTTGCGTGCCTGTTGGTGATTTTGGTTGTGGGTGCCGTTCCCCCCTTGTGAGGTGCGTTGTTTGTGTACTCACCCGGGTCTCGGAGTCCTTCTAATCCTTCGACTGCCTCCACCGGCAGTATGGCCATCACCCTCTCCTCCCAGGGATGGTACTGTACGGGTCTGCGGGAGGGCCCTCCTCCGGTGGCGTTGGCCTGGTCGTGTTCATCCTGCCTCTTGGCTCGGACCCTCCTCCGCAGATCGTACCACCTGTTCTGGCATTCCTGCTTGGTCCGTCTGGTGTCCGCAACAGTATTCACAGCATCGACGATGGTCTGCCACATGGCAGTTTTTGCTGCCAGGCTGGTGCTTCTGACCAATGTTCCAAAGATCTGTGGCTCGACTCTGAGGATTTGATCAACAAGGACCTCCAATTCTCGGTTACTGAACTTTGGATTCTTGGTGGTGGGCATGGTGAGGGGTGTGGGTGGGGATGGTGGGGGGGGGTGTGTGGATGTTGGGGGGTGTGTGGATGGTTGTGTGTGTGTGTGTGTGTGAATGTGATGAGGGGGTGTTTGTGAGGGTGGTTGTGTGAAGGTGTGCAAGTGTAAGATGTGGTGTAGCTTGTAGTGTGGTTCTGTGGTGTCTGGCAGCAGTGAGTCTGTTGCAAAGGCTCATGGTTTGTGTGTGTGGGCCCTTTTTATTGGTCCATTGGTGGGTGTGGCTGTGTTTGAATCTTGGGTGGGTTGGTTATAAGGAGTGGTGGTGTATTTGGCCTCTGTTTGTTTTTGGCAGTTGCAGGTCAGTGAATGTGTTGTTTTAGTGGTTGTTGGACATGTTTAGTGGCTTTGTGCCATTCAAATGGTGTATTCTTGTGTTTTTTTGTTTTGTCCTGGTTGTGTACGTGCGTTTTGAGCGTGTGTACGGTGTGTACATGGGCCATTTGGTTGTACGGTGCTGTCCTTGTGTGTGGGTTGGTACGACTCGTACATGCGGTGGTGATGTTGGGGCCTGGGGTGCGCTCCGTACTTAGGAGGTTGTGTTGGGGGTAGGACCGGAACGTACTGGGGTGGGGGTACGACTGGAACGTACTGGGGTGTACATTGACGGTGGTACGACACGTACTGGGGTGGATGTACGACTGGAACGTACTGGGGTGTAAATTGACGGTGGTACGACACGTACTGGGGTGGGGGTAGGACTGGAACGTACTGGGGTGTACATTGACGATGGTACGACACGTACTGGGGTGGGGGTAGGACTGGAACGTACTGGGGTGTACATTGACGGTGGTGCGACACGTACTGGGGTGGGGGTACGACTGGAACGTACTGGTGTGTACATTGACGGTGGTACGACACGTACTGGGGTGGGGGTACACGGGGGTACGACACGTACTGGGGTGGGGGTACGACTGGAACGTACTGGGGTGTACATAGACGGTGGGACGACACGTACTGGGGTGGGGGTAGGACTGGAATGTACTGGGGTGTACATTGACGATGGTACGACACGTACTGGGGTGGGGGTAGGACTGGAACGTACTGGGGTGTACATAGACGGTGGTACGACACGTACTGGGGTGGGGGTAGGACTGGAACGTACTGGGGTGTACATTGACGATGGTACGACACGTACTGGGGTGGGGGTAGGACTGGAAAGTACTGGGGTGTACATAGACGGTGGTACGACACGTACTGGGGTGGGGGTAGGTCTGGAACGTACTGGGGTGTACATTGACGGTGGTACGACACGTACTGGGGTGGGGGTACGACTGGAACGTACTGGGGTGTACATTGACGGTGGTACGACACGTACTGGGGTGGGGGTACACGGGGGTACGACACGTACTGGGGTGGGGGTACGACTGGAACGTACTGGGGTGTACATAGACGGTGGTACGACACGTACTGGGGTGGGGGTAGGACTGGAACGTACTGGGGTGTACATTGACGGTGGTACGACACGTACTGGGGTGGGGGTAGGACTGGAACGTACTGGGGTGTACATAGACGGTGGTACGACACGTACTGGGGTGGGGGTAGGACTGGAACGTACTGGGGTGTACATTGACGATGGTACGACACGTACTGGGGTGGGGGTAGGTCTGGAACGTACTGGGGTGTACATTGACGGTGGTACGACACGTACTGGGGTGGGGGTACGACTGGAACGTACTGGGGTGTACATTGACGGTGGTACGACACGTACTGGGGTGGGGGTACACGGGGGTACGACACGTACTGGGGTGGGGGTACGACTGGAACGTACTGGGGTGTACATAGACGGTGGGTCGACACGTACTGGGGTGGGGGTAGGACTGGAACGTACTGGGGTGTACATTGACGATGGTACGACACGTACTGGGGTGGGGGTAGGACTGGAACGTACTGGGGTGTACATAGATGGTGGTACGACACGTACTGGGGTGGGGGTAGGACTGGAACGTACTGGGGTGTACATTGACGGTGGTACGACACGTACTGGGGTGGGGGTAGGACTGGAACGTACTGGGGTGTACATAGACGGTGGTACGACACGTACTGGGGTGGGGGTAGGACTGGAACGTACTGGGGTGTACATTGACGATGGTACGACACGTACTGGGGTGGGGGTAGGTCTGGAACGTACTGGGGTGTACATTGACGGTGGTACGACACGTACTGGGGTTGGGGTACGACTGGAACGTACTGGGGTGTACATTGACGGTGGTACGACACGTACTGGGGTGGGGGTACACGGGGGTACGACACGTACTGGGGTGGGGGTACGACTGGAACATACTGGGGTGTACATAGACGGTGGGATGACACGTACTGGGGTGTGGGTACACGGGGGTATGACACATACAGGTGTGGGGGTAGGACTCGGACGTACTGGGGTGTACCTAGACGGGTGGGGGTGTACATACACGGGGGGTACGTGTCGGACGTACGGGGGCTGGGGGGAGTGTTGGGCGCGTATGCGGGCACATGTCTCCATGGTTGCTGTAGGAGTTCGGTGCGGACGGTGTTCTTTCCATACGGTTGTGAGTTCGGACGCACGGGATGGATCGTGATTCCTCGGTCGGACTTGACTTTTCACGTTTGTACGGTAAATCGTCCGAGGACGTATCGGACACATTTTCTGACCCGAGGACGTGTGGGGAAATATTCCCAATGCGGTTCGTATGGACTTTTTACCATGCGAATCGTGATTGCCAGTTCGTACGGCACTTGTACAATTCGTAGGGTAAAAAGACCAGATACGACTCGCACGGGGGAATTTTTTACCGGATCGTGATCGGCACCAGTCTTTTAAATAATCACTTATAGAAACACATACTTATTCATACAGGCACTCTTCCAATCTCTCACTCGCACATATACTTACTTATATACACCAATAGTCATATATACTAGTTTAAAAAATATGTAGTTACTCATAAAGACACTATTGAGACAGTCATTCACTCACTAACACACCCATACACACACTCATCCACCCATACGGTCCTACACACATGCTGTCTTCAACACATACAAACAGTGAGTCACTCATTCATGCACCTATGCACTACATAATAACCCCCACCGAACCATGAAGACACTCAGACACTCATACTGATACTCAAAAAACCAACTAATAACCTATATAGACACTCATGTAGCTACTCACCAACCCATGCAGCCACTTATATACAAAGTGAGAGACTGATACAGGTATTTACACATTTAAACATTACTCACTTAGCCATGTATTCATAAAGATACACTTAATCAGTCAGTTACACAATCAATTTTTAAAAAACAAATCATCAATTTAGACACTTATATACTCATTTATTCTTCCATCGACCTTGAGATATACATATATTAAACATATTTAATTTTCAGAAAAACACACATTCACTGGATGATGTCATCAGTGATGTCATTTGAGATGTCATGAGTGATGTCACTGACCATGTCATGAGTGATGTAATATGTGACGTCATCAGTAGTGCATTGCGGGCGCGCGAGTTATAGTTAGCTGAACTAACTATAACGGGGGAATTTCAATGGTTTTTTACGAGTGAAATGTCCAGCTAACTATAACATGTGTGAAACCTTTGGTTTTTTCATTGAATTTCTAAGGTTTTTTAAATGCTAATTCCTAACTATAACGTGTGTGAAACCCATGGTTTTTTCAGTGAATATATATATATATATATCACCAAAACAACTCAATTTACCGGGGACCCCCGATCCTGCAGGGCGGGCTCTGACGCCAGGAATGGAGATCCTGGTAACTTGAAACTGCCACCTCACACAAATGGCCCAACACCGACTTCTTGACAGGCAGACTTTATTCGTCAAAATGCGGAGGAAAAGCAAACACACTGATATACCTTACGCGTTTCAGCCAACAGCCTTGATCACAGGTGAGTGTGTTTAAAATTGTAGTCCAAGTGGTCATGTGGCTTGCTGAATTAACCACAAGCCCCAGAATGCAGTGTTCTTTCTGAGTTCATTGCGACATGGCACATTCATTAATTTTGCTGAATAGCGTTTTCTAGCAATGTCCCAATGTTCAAAATTCATTATATATATATATATAAAAATCATATATGTATATATATTAAACTCCAACTCCAGTTTCTAAGGTTCAGAAACAGACACCGACACAGGGGCTGGATGAGAGATAAGTTTCCTCGTTTATTACAATGTACGGCTGCTACGCGTTTCGGCACTTCCTGCCTTGCTCACACAAAAATCTATTTATATATATTTGTATATATGTGTATAAGCAGGGAACTGTGGTAGTTCCCAAGTCTTGGTGGAAAGCAACTCCTGTATAGAGCACCCTATGACACCAGTGACACTCTGAATCTGATCACCTCAAATGTCTGTTTGTGGCCAACCCCCGTAAAGGCAGCCAATCCCACACTGCACAGGGCAGGTGGTTCATCATAGGGCCTGCCCTGAGGTCAGGCCCTGCGGCCAATCCCCCCACCCCCCTTGCATGCAGCCAACTCCATGCTGCATACGGCTTTTGGCTGAATCGATTTACACAAAATTTAGTAGAAAGCTAGATCATGGTCCAAAAAAAGTTCTTTTTGTGATTTGGGGTTAATCCGTACAGTCATTGTTGAGCAATTAATGCTGAAAAAAATTGTATATCTAGGGGGGGGGGAGCCTCCGTGGATCCAGCAGATCTCCTGCTGAGATCTGATTGGCTGACACAACATCAACCAGTAAGTGATGGCAGCCATTTTAGGAAACACAAAAAATCATATCGGGGGCTGGGTAGAGGTACCCTGCCCTCCCAGGGCTGGTAGTGTGGTCTAAGAGGAACTACCCCTGCCGCCAGCTAGGATAACAAAGCATTTCCCAAACCACGCCCGTGGGCAGGGAAATGCATTGAATAGTTCCCACCCCACAGGAGCAAAACAAAACTGCCCCTGAGAGGCTGGAGCAATGCCAGCCCCTGCTGCACACACAATAGTTGCAAGCAGGGGAGTCAGTGGGGGTGCGGGATGCCCAGGGCCTCCCCTTGCAACCTCCAATGAGGAACACGCTGTGGGGTGCCACAGGTGAGTAATAAATAAGCAGCCACAGATGCTCATTTATTATTCACTCCTCCTTCCAGGAACGCCCCATATTACCCCAGGAGGGCAATATACATATATTTTGTTTTTAGTGATGGCCCTAAAAGGGGCAGGGACAGCACTAATTTATGCTGTGGGAAGGCTGCAGGGAGTTTTGCAGCCCCCCAGCAACACTTGAAAGAAAACTGTACGTGTCAAGGGTCATTAAAACCATGTACACAGGAGAGCTTACTATATTTTCTGATAAAGCAATCTGGAGCTTTTGCTCAACAGCTGGTACTGCAGTGCTGCCTAGGGATAGGTACATGTATGCATTTTACATGACCAGTAGCTGTGTAATATAAAATACAAGATCCCTATGTGGTTATATCTATGATTAAATTTCTGGGATATAAAATGTTAAATGATAAGCATTTAAACATGTATGTTTTAATTAGTTTTTTTAAAAGAAAAAATGATATATCTCTGACTATTTTCTCCCCACATTTTCACCCCCAAAATATAATAATAAAAACTATGTAAAAAGAAAGAGTCACAGACAGGTAGTTTAATAAAGCATTATTAAATAATTTGTTAAGTAATCAATAATAATGGACATTGCATTGTGTGCATTATTGATATGTACATTTTATTAACATTATTGGTAATTTTTGAAGAAAGATGATAGATCTGCTTTATATATAGGGTGTTGGGGGTATTGGCAGGAGTCAAACCCCTGGCTGTGCACACGGGGGTAGACTTTACGGATGGTAATAAAATATTACCTTACGTTAAAAACAAAAAAAATAAATTCACTAAAAAAACAAAGGTTAATGTGACATTACAGTTAGGTAAGACAATAGTATCTTACTTTGTATTTAAAAAAATAAACCTCAGAAATTCACTGAAAAAAACAAAGGAAAAGTAAAGTTATAGTTATGTGAAATGTTTAGTAACAACATAACATTTTAAACTATAAAACGACACAAGATCACCAATGAACTACCAATTACCCCACACATTACATCCTCTAACAACTTCTATCACATAATTGATAATATCACTGCAATAATTGCAATTATATTATTGATGAGAAAACTGTGGCAGGGGCGTGAGTTGTATTTACCTTGGGGCATGAGGTATTGTTACTTGAGATAACTTTAACTAAAATTAGTGAATTTCTGTTGCTTTTAGAGTTAAAGGGGGAAAGTTCAGTGCCAAAGTAATGTTTTAAACTAAAAAAAAACACTGAAATTCACCAGTTATAGTTATCTCTGGAAACTAAAACTCATGCCCTAATGTAACTATAACTCATGCACCCCCATTTTTGTCACAGTTTCTGTTCTACTTGGGTACAAAGTCTAATGTTTTCTGGTTCAAAGTTACTAGTTCAGAGAGTCACTCTGCCCTTGTTTCTCCTGTCCCTTTGTTTATGTTGTCCCACTGGTATTCCCTGAGTTTCTGTTTCCTGACCAATGTAATTTCATCTGTGACCCCTGGCTTACGCTTCTGACCCCTGGCCAAAGAAGTGGCAAAATGAGTGCCAAAAACACTGGGGTAGCTGCGCATTTCTTATTTTAGCCCATTTTTTCTTTATACCAATGGTGAATGATATTCTGTTATTCACTGTTAGTGAAATTTAAAAAAAAGCAAACTTAACAGGAACTTTTGTGGCAGCTGTGGTAAGCATAAATGCTTTTAAATGTATGTTGTGTTTGTGCTTGCGGGTGAGACTGTATTTATGCGAGAGACAGTGTGTGTATGTGTGAACATGTATCTGTATCTGTAAACATGTGTGTGAGTGAAAGTGCCAACTTATGAGTGGGATTGTGTTAGGCCGAGGCCCAGATTTACTATTCTTTTACGCAAGGCAATGCTGCACTAAACATGATGTGCTGCCTTGCATCAAAGGGAAAGATAAACAATGCACCATATGTCCTAAGATATGGTGCATTGTTTCTCTTCCTGTGCACTGGTGCACTTTTGTCAGCCACACACCAACGCACACACCATTGCACCATAGTGCACGGCTATGTGCATTCTCTGAAAATTTAGGTTTAGTAATTGAAAGAATCCCTTCCAGTGCTAAATCTATGATTTAAGGCTTTTCCCACTATGTATGTGTGCTGTACAATGCAGCAAACGTGCAAATTTGAGATACCGGGAATAACGAAAACATTTCTTCTCATAATGCCGGCCTCGAGGAGTCGTAAGATTTTGCCACAAAATCCTCTCGAACAATGTTTGCAGATAGGGATTTGCTTCAAATCCCATGGGTGGCTGCATGAGGGTGCCCATGCACTTTCCATGCACTAACCATGGAACGCCCACTTGATGCAAAATAACGCAAAACTGTGTATTGCACAATCTCGCGTTCCTTTGGAATACTATCCAACAGAAATTATGATTTGTGTTGGATAGTAAGTCCTAACACAACAGTGACACAAACATGGTGCAAGGCATTATTCCTGGGCATGAGTGTCAATAATTATGAGTAAGATTAACAGCGAAGGCAAGTAAGTGAGTGAGAATGAATGCAAATGAGTGTAAAGGGGTGTAAGAGAGCATGAGTGTGGTGTCAGGGTCCTGTGATATGTCTTCCTGGAAAAAATCATGGTCAAGAGGCATATGATGTCACTTCCTGTGGTGTCATTAAGGACAAAGGGTATGTGATATCACTTTTGCTACCGATGGCATTTTAATGAATCGACACCCATGCTTTAGGCAGGCAGGCGAATAGATCAGACAGATGGACTGATAATCTGGCAGACAGGTATGCACCTATCTAAGGGTTCATCAGTTAAGAACGGTGGAGCACTGCAGTCTGTAACTACTGAAGGATAGCTGTTGTGTCTACAGCAGGTCAGAGAAGGTCTGATCTTCTAGACTAGGAAGGGATAGCTTTGCTATTTGTACTGAGAGAAATATTAGCTACCTAGGCAAAGACCAGAGATGTTTTATGGCCCGGGAAAAGAGGACAATTGCCCACGGCCCCCACTTACCCCGGCCCGCTTGGAAAACTGAGGTTTCTCAAAGGGAGAACTCACTTGTGTATAATTTGGTAACTTCAACTTTAAAGTATTATTCAGCATTGGTGGCCATCATAAGGCTTGAGTTAGCAAAAAATAAGTAATAAAATGCAAAGTTGTCAAAACTGAGGCCCCCAAAATATTTCTTGTCCGGGCCCCCAAAATCCTTAAGTTGCCATTGGCAAAGACATTGAGCTGACTGTCTGAGACAAGTGTGTAGAAACTCTGCTCTCTGAGACAAGAGAGAGGTGGTAGTTGCAGGAAAGCATAGTTCTTTTGAATAATGAGTGTTGATCGCATGAGTGTTCCTGCAGGAAGTGCTGGTCGCAAAAACACGAGTGTGTATTTAAGATCTGTTCTTTTCTTCAGGATTGCGGTAGGATGTCAAACCTCGCGTTGCCATTCAATGAGCGCACTCACGTCACTGGGGTTTGCAGGTTAAATTAGAGCCTCGCTCCGAGGTATGCACAAAGCAATGTGGCTCGACCGGTGGAGAAAGTGGCTGAATGGTCGCTCTTTGTCCCACATGAGCCACCGTACTACGAAACACGTGTAACAGGTGAACTTGAGGAACACGTAATTTGATCATTAGGTATGCGGCTCAACATGCCACAAATACCTTGGCCCTGGTGCAATTACATTTAATGGACCTGTCAATTACTTTATGTAATTTTTTTAAGCTATGATGATGAAATAAGGTATGTTCTTTATGTTGCGAATAAACGTCCTTTGCGGAGCAGGTGCCCGGAAACAAATATTTTTGTAGGATGTTCATTTTTAGGTCTCGCCTAGCAGCGCTCATGCGTTGCTCTGCGAGACGTATTGTAAGGATGCTTCAAAAAGCTCACCACATGCTCGTGCTTGTGTGGCCTATTGCTTGCGTTTACCCGCACGGGCGCCATATGTTTTGAATTATCGTGCCCAGACACGGGCGCGATAATTCAAAACATAACGCCTGGTGCTCGCGCACGGGCTTGTTTTAATTAGCAGCTGGTAGCACGGAGGATGCCATGTGTTCCGGATCAGGTTTCAGCTTTCACTTTCACGTCTTACGCGCGCACCACTCGTTTAGTTACAGTACTTGTTTCCATTTTGTGGGTGCTAACCTCGCAGCCTGTTTTTTGTGAAAGGGTATGTACATCTGCAACATCTAGGGCACCTGGAAGCCTTACAAATGGGTTCAAATGCAAGTCATGCCCTGAGGTGGCTTTGCAAATATGGCGCCAGATTTCACAGCATCCTTTTTTTTTGTTTGAATATCTTTTATTGGTACATTTTCCTCTATAATTTCCTGTTACAGCATGTCTATTGTCAGGCATCGGCAAGCTTCACTTTCCATATAACATTACTTGGTCTCTAACTCTGTAAAGAGCCGTCAGCGTATATATCTTTCACATAGACTTGTCGCCACCTTTAACCATTGTTTATGGATACTTGTCCAACTGCCAATTATCCTGGGCGTTAACTGCCCGCACATTCTATTATCTCCAATCGAATACAGGGTTGGGAATGTTCAGTTTGTCCATTACCAGCGATATTCTTGGGTGCATCAAAATTCCGGTCATCTGAACAATTTTTTTTTCTCCCCAATACTTAACAATAAAACAAAAACAAAAAAGAGATGTCAGTGTGCTAAGGGAGTACGCCTTCAGCGCCTATTACGTTCGCCATCTGTGAGCGGCCATGTCTTTATTGGTGTGTCGTTAATGAACATGTGGAGCCCCTACTATTGCTGTGGCGGGTGTGTAGCCGTCTGCTAACACTTACCATGTCTAAGGAATGCAAGGTTTCAATTGCTCCTGTCAGTCTGGGCGGGATAACCCGCAGCCGTGACTCCTATTCTACTATCTGGCGCCGGATCATGTGTTAGGCACTGTCTGTTGTGCGGGCAGCGGCTGCTGTTAGGTATCGGGGCATACTAGCTGCTTAAGCATATCATCCCAAATCTGTGCAATGGGATGCTTTCTCAACCCTGCCGTCTCCTCTCTGTGTAGGGGGGTGCTCTCCGCCTGTGCCCACACTTCTAAGGACTTCTTCCAGTGTGAGATCTCTGGCGGGTCCTTGTGTTTCCATCGCTTGGTTATTAGGCGCTTCGCCGTTATGAGTCCCAGATCTCTAAATCGGAAGCTTGCTCTGTGCTTTTTGTTTCTTGTATAGAACCCCAGGATGCAGACCTCCCAGTTATCCTGCACTTCAGTGTTTGTGCACGTATTGAGCGTTGCCAATACCATTCGCCAGTAAGTGTGAAGCTTGGGGCAGGACCATAGCATGTGTAACAAATTAGCTCCTAGTAGGCGGCATCGCGGGCATTCGGAAGTATTTATATTAAAATATTTATTGATTTTATCTGGTGAGAGGCATGCCCTGTGTAAGATATACGTCTGTATTAGCTTGAATCTAGAGTTATGTGGAACATGTGTGGCGCTAGCTAATACCCGCTCCCAGTCTTTGTCCGCCCATGGGCGACCTCTGTCTTCCGTCCAGGCGGCTTGGAGTCTTTGTAGCGGTCTCCGCACATGACTGAGAAGAGCCTGCACCAGCCAGTGTATTATATGCGACCCCTCACCCATCACATGTAGATACTGTAGCAATTGATGCGTTGGTGGTTCGCACGTGATATCACCCCACGCTGGAGTAAACGTCCGTGTGATAGCCGTGTATGTGAGGAATTGGCCTCTTGATAGTCCAGTGTCCGCTACTAGCGCCTCAAATGTCAGCATGGCACCTTCCTCATATAGATCACCAAGCGTCTCCACTTCCACCTCCAGCCAAGGCATTAATGTGATGTCAGTGACGTAATCCCTGCCTCTGGGCGTTCCTATAAGTGGTAATGCTGGTGCATATGGGAGTGCGCCCTTTGTGAGGTGGAGGCTCCTCTTGTAGCATCTATGTGCCAGCTCGATATGTATTTGTGGTGGCCGGGAAAGTTTTGCCAGTGGGTGAAACAGTCCACAGATCTGACTCTGTGTCCAGATCGCCGTCCCCGTATCCGCTAGGTTTTTTCCACTTAGCCATTTCGCAACCCATTGTAATTGTGCAGCCACATAGTAGAGTTCTAGATTTGGCACAGCCAACCCTCCATTCTCCAGAGGTGCATATAGTTTCTGTAACGCAATTCGGGGGCGCCCTGTGTTCCAGATCAGGCCCCGGATTAACCCTTCCAATTCTCTAAATATCTTTACCGGGACATAGACGGGTAGATTCGCAAAATGGTACAGGAGCCTAGGCAGTACAATCATTTTTGTCAGGGTGACGCGGCTCATCACATTGAGTGGCAGCGTCCTCCAGAATTGCATCTGTGCTCCTATAGTGGAAATGGCTCTAACTAGATTGCCCTCCAGCACGTCCCTTGGGATTCGGTATATATTTATACCCAGGTATCTGAACGTAGTTGGATACCATTTCAGTACAGCCCCGTTAATTAATATATCTGCCTCTGCCACATTTTCACTGAAAGAATAAGCACCCGACTTGGCCCAGTTTACCCGGAGACCCGATACTGCCTCAAACTTGCAGAACAGTGCTGAAAGTGCCGGCGGCACAACATGCAGGTCTCTTATATATAATAATAAATCATCAGCATATAGGGACACCGTGTGCAAGCCGTCGCTCAAAGGGATGCCCCTGCCATCACCACCCTCTCGAAGGAGAGCCGCCAAAGGCTCCATAGCCAGGGAGAAGAGCAGCGGAGACAAGGGACACCCCTGCCTAGTGCCTCGTCTCACCCTTATCTCATCCGACAGTAACTTGCCCGTGCGAACTCTCACTGTGGGGCGTTGGTACAATAACTGTACCAACTGCAGATATTCATCACCCAGTTCAAACTTGCGCAGGACCGCCGCCAGATAAGGCCACTCCAGCGAGTCAAATGCCTTTTCCAGGTCTAATACCAGGCATCCGCCAGATTTCACAGCATCCTTGTATGGAAAAAGATACATTTCCAAGTGCAGGCAGCTCGAAAAAATTCATCCTCCTGGCACGGTTAGTTGTCTGTTTTTCCTTTCAGCTAAATACGCTTATTTTAACATATCATATTTGGCTGTCATATTTTGAAATGTGTTCAGTAGCCATTGACATAATATACGCACATGTACGGTTTTATTCAGCTGTGTGCTTTGAAAGCCTGGTTACAATAGTTTTTCCTTTGGAAGGAAACGCAGCTGAGCAGAAAGACACAATTTTTCAAGCAAGGAACATCTGGCCAGAAGGAAACTTTGACCTGCCTACTCTGCTGCTCAGAGTTCGCGTCCCCCTTCATTTGAATGAGCCCTGAATTGTATTTTTCAGAAGCAAATGCGTCCTTTATATATTTTTGACAGCAAATGAATGTACATAAGAAGGTTGAATTATGTAGAATTCTGTCCCCCAGTCACTTGAAAATAGCCTTTTAGAATGACCTTAAATGTAGCTAAACTGATCGGCGCTGGCCTAGCCAAAACTGAGCCCGGGCAGATTAGTTGAGGGTGGACTGACGTGTTTTACCTGAGGCTGGGCCGGCGCAAGCCTCCTGCCAGAAAGCTCTGGGGATATATCAGGTAAAAGGAATTCTGTAATTTAAGCAGTGCTTTAAATGGGGAAAAAAGTGCAGGTACGCATTAAAATGAGCTAGAGGTGGGGTGAGTGGGCGGGGCTAGGGGCGGGGATAAGAGCAAGACATGATGATACTTAACGACTTCTATTATAGTTGCAGCACACACCAAAACACATGATAAAATGTGTTTATATAAACAAAGCAGGTTAACTCATTACACAAAATGAAAGAGAAATGCGATAATATGTTAACATTTCCTTTTTTTTGCAATAGTTGCACCTTGTTAATGCCATACTGTTAGTTGCTGTTGTCTGGCACAATACTATATATTTTTGAGCACATGAGTAGGAAGAAACTGAAAATACCCCCACTTCGAACCAAAGCTCTTATGGCACAAAGCAAATGAAGCAAATCATCATGACCCTCCCCAGAAGATATCTCTTGTCTCTTCCATCGATCTATCCATTCATCCTTTCATCCTACCATTTACCTGCTGATGTCCCCCATTTAACCTTTACATTCTATTGTCTCTTCAGTCTTTCATCCATCATTCAGTTTAACCCTTTCACCCCTTTATACCATCCACCCTTTCATCCATCCTCCCTTTCATTCATCCATCCAATCTTTTACTTATCCACCCATCATCCGCCCTTTTATACAATTATCCACCCTCTTTCACCCATCCATCTATTCATTCACTCATCCATCCAGACATCCACTCATCCATCTATACATCCATCCTTGCTCACTCACTCACCCACCGACCCTCCCTACTACATTATTTTTGAACCTTTGTCGCCGAGCAGTTATGTACACACAAAGTGCCACCCATTTTCTTTAAAATATCTCCTGAGAGTGTCTTGATTCTCTCTCTCTCTCACTTTTTTCTCACAAAAACCAGGCATACAAATGCAGGCAAACACACAAACATAAGCAGACACACAAAAGACTCTGGTATGTTAAAAGCCATGTTATAGTCTTCACCATGGCTTTTTTAATTGCCACTGCCTGGGGACTGCAATGATTCCTGTGTTTGCGCAAATGCAGAGGATAGTCTGAATGTGGTTGACAGCACAGAGCCTGAATGGACCCCATAGCTGCCAAGTTTTCAGATTGCTATGTGTGACATTTTCATATTTTCATTGCATTTATGAGTGACATTTCAACGACTATGAGTGACACTTTCTCGCTAGCAAAATTAAGCAATGAAGACGAAGGAATCATATAAATATCAGAAATGACACCCATTTGAGTATAGCTGCTAATGTTTCAGATTACTTATGTGTGACATGTTCATAGATTCAGTGGATTTACGAGAGTCAGGCAACAACTAGATGTGTAACACTTGGAGTGGCACTTTCTTGCGACCAGAATCATGGAATGAAGTCAATGGAAATAGACAAATATCAGAAATCACACTCATTTGAGCAACAAGGAAGTCAAACTCTGCAGCAGGTGCTTTTGAAGCTATTACTTAATTTCTAAAAAAATCAGCACCCTCCACCCCAACCTCAGCTTCAGGTGCGGCCAAACCACATGAAACAAAGAGATCTCTGTGACAAAAATAGCAACTCACTGAGCTATCCACATACAATACGATACAATACAATATGCTTTTTTGAAGGAGGCATATTAACCCTCTACGCTACTTAATGGTGAGAGTGAAATCTGTCAGTACAGAAAACTCTGACCTCTCTCCAGCGGGAACAATAATCACAAGACTTATCTCTGACTTAGTAAGTCTAACTGTGCTGGGAAAAGAAAGGCTGCTGCTTCGTAGTGTCACTGTCAAGCAGGGATGTTAAACACTTTGAACTACTAATAAATCATCAAAACTGCTAGTTTAGACCAAACGTAGCGCATTTTCAGCTCAGACAGACAACTCTAGTGTGCCCATTTGCAAGGCCCTATGCCGTGCTGGAGCCCCCTAATCATTTTCGTAACACACATTTTAAATGTCAGCAGCAGGAGATTATTAAATTAATATCTGATTGACCCGAATCTCTTTATAGCTGTCAGAACGATCCACCGAGAAGAGCTGCTGGCGCGCTAGCCTGTCTCTTCTTCAAAGAGTCAGGAAGGGAGGTGCCTCAGTGCAGGAAGCAGTTAGATAAGCATTCCAGGGGCCTCTTCGATCACATTGTCTGGGCATTAACCCTCTGATCGAGAGAAAGTATGGAAAGTGTGAGAATCCGCTGCCCTTGCCCCTGATAACATTTCTGTGTTTAAAATATTACCCTGCAATGACTTTTCACTACCTGAAGTGCTGCGCCTTGAAAATCACACGCGCACACAAGCAGGTAAAATGAATCTCGGCCATGCTCTGTCAAGCACAGCGTGATAGTGAGCACCGGAGATTATTCAAACGAGCCCTGCTGAATAGCTCAGCTGGAGCTCAGATCGGGGCTACAGAAGCGGCCCCTTGCCTGCCGGAGACACGTCCCACTCCTGCTCACCAGCACAGCTAATGAGCCTACCTTTTCATGAGTACCAGTACTCTCTAGGGCAGTAGAGAAGTGCCGGTACTCAGAGCGATACATTTAAGAAGTGCCGGTACTCAGTACCGGTGAGTACAGGCCCATTTAAAGCACTGAATTTAAGGGATGAACTGCGAGGAAATTACTTATGCCAGATCGGACAGATGAATTAGGATTGATGTGAGGCGTTAGGACAATTACAAAGATAAGTCCTTTGGACTGCGGTTCAGTAGCAGAGGGCTTTTTAAAGTGATGCTGCTGAGCGGCGAGCATTATGGAACGTGACAAGCGCGACATTAATGTTTGACCCGCCCTCGTAGCTGCCTGCCAATCAGCTTCCAGCAGACGTGAAACCTGCTAGCCGCAGAATCTCGCGCCCGCTGGCCAGCAGTAGGCACATGCAACAAAGACATTGATGTGCACGGTACATCATGGGTTCTAAAAGGTCTTTAGGGGAGGTGATTTGGTTTTAGCTACTCATCCATTGTTGCAAACCGCCCAACATTCTCCAGCCAAAAAGAGTTAAGAGTCTTTCTAGTTTTAAAAACACTAATGAGCATAATGATGACATCACGGAAGTCATGCTGTGCAACCTTTTGCTCAGTGATGACATTCCAGGAAGGCGCATACATTGATGTGACCTGGGACAGACAAAAGGCCCAGGATGCTTCTGACCCAGAAGGCAAAGGACATGAATAAAATATCATGAAATAACAGAGTGACCTTTCTGGACTGTGGGCAGTTCCATCCTCGCAGACGCATCTCTTGTACACCATACAGAGAACCACCCTCCCCTGTATTTGAGGTTAGTCATAGCACTGGTCAGCTAGTACTGCACTTGCTACAGGCTCAACGTAGGGTTGACCTGCGATTTTGAGTCTCATAATCACAATGTAACTCATTCTATTGCTTTGGTCTTACCCACATCTCTCTTGCACTTCCATATTTCAGTATATATTTTGCTGGTGTATATCAATTAATGATAGGTTTGTTTGTTTCTCTAACATTGCTTTGTGTATTGAAATGCACCATTATATATTAAACCCCATTGTTTATGTAGCACCCGACACAAGCTGAATTGCATCTAGGCATTGGGATAACAGGTCTTATTATTTGGAAATATCCTCCGCTCCAATCTCACAAGATTTATGCAGTACATGCATCACGCAGAGATAGAAACTGCAACATTCTGCAGCAACAACTCTCGCAAAGTAAATATACCACCACCAGCCTAGATAACAAGCATTGGCATAGCCAATAGGTCTCGCCTTTGGGACCTTATAAGTGTTTAGCCATGCAACACTTGATGTTGTTGCACCAAGGATATTGTGCTGAATAACTAAACACTTATAAGGTCCCAAAGGTGAGACCTATTGGCTATGCCAAAGCTTGTTACAAAGAGTTTCGCGTTTAGTTAAACAGGATCAGCGAAGATTGAGAGCAAAAATATTTCCTCTGAGTAACGACAGTATTGTTCGTTGTGTCTATTCAGATAAAGTTGATGAGAAGATATACTCTACTTATTTTTATGTTGACAAACATTAACCTCGTCTGAGTTTGACTCTGTGTTTTGATGTACAAAGTGCTATCGGGTTTTGAACAGCAAGTGCAGGAGAGCTTGCACTTGCAATAATAGAAACCCCACCAAACAACTGACATGAGAGGCACAAGGTTATTTAGAGGTCATACTTGCCAGACCAGCAGTACAGCCAAGGCAGGACCTGGTTACCAGGGCTCAGACACTTTGGGACAGTAATACAGCACCAGGTAAATACTGTACCACAGGGTGCTGTAATTATAAGTTGTGGTCCAGTGCTTAATTTGAGCTGGTTGTTTCTGGTGCTCGGCACTGGCACATAATTGTCAACACCCGCACTTATGACAGTCTGCCACATTTGCCTAATTTAGAAATGAGCACAACAACAGTTGTTTATTCATTCAATGTACATTTTAGAATGACTACTAACTGTCGCCCAAGCCATTCTTACAGCTTTTGGGACTTGGAATAGTCTGAACTGTCACACTTCTAGCAGTGTGTTGGTAAGTAATTGTATTGGTATTGTTGCTGCCAGTGCTGCCAGGGGCAATGGGTGTTGCAAGCTGCAATGGCCTCCTGACTATGGGCTCGGCACTTAGTTTTCTACAAATAATTAAGGGTCAGATTGGCAGGGCGGGCAATCAGCCGGTGCCTGAGGGGCCTTTGGCAGAGGCCAGCTTGTGGGCCGATTTTTTATTCTGTGGATCAAGCAACTCTATATAACTGGGCTGATTTTTACAAGCTTTTTCCAACTACAGGTGAGAGGCAGTCTGAGCAGGCCACACATTAGGGCCATTAATTATTGTTTGCAGAATGACAATAGGGTGTCAGGCGGATGCACATAATGTGGTGAACCTCCTTCCACCCCGGCCTGAGAAGTTGTCAGTGAGCCTTTGAGAGAGGTGTGTCTTTTGACCAGTGCAATTAACAAGTCGTGGGTGTGAAGAGGAAGCTTTGTTCCCCACAGCAGGTCACAATGACCAGACAGACAAGCCTCAGGTGCCTGCTGCCAATTTCTCGGATTGAGGTTAGGAGTTTAATTTAAATACTGTGCAATGGTACGAGAGAAAAAAACAAGAAACACAAACGTTTTAAACAACTGCGGCATGATTACTATTAAACATTTCTAAACGTCACCCCACTTCTGCTAGTATTAGGTCACTACATTGGCTCCCGATTCAGCAGCCAGTGCAATTTAAGGCCATTTGTCTGGCTCATAAGGCACTATATAGAGGTGGGGCTGTGGATATGCAGAAATTGGTGGTATGGTCTGCACCTACGAGAAATCTTAGATCCTCAGATGTGGGTCTTGTACAAGTTCCCAAAGTCCACAGAGCAAGATGGGGAGGTAGGGCCTTAATCCGCTGTGCAGCCAAACTATGGAATAAGATACCAGTGGCTATGAGGTTGCAGTCAAACAGGCAGTTTTTTTAGGAAAGTCTTCAAAACCTGGCTGTTTCCCACTAACTAGGTGCAAGATCAAGCAGAGCAGCTCCCTATCACACATTCACTAGGGCCAAGATGCAGTGGCAATCGAACGCTTTACAAATATATTTTAGCTTATCTTTATCTTATCTTGTAGCAGGGAATCAAGGAGAAAGGATACCAATCTGCCCATTCGTTGGGGCATATTTGCAAGATACTGATGCAGCGCAGCACTGCAAGCCATCTTGCTCTACCGAGCTGCGTCATTAGGAAGTTGCAGGGATGCGTCATATCTGCAACAATACAACTCATCCCTGTTGTCTCCTCTGCGGTGGTGCCCAATAGGCTGACTAGTTTTCCGGGGCGGGTGATTGGAGGCGCGAGGGAGATGCACGAGACCCCATCGCCAGTCACACAGCACGCTGCACTTCCTGGTTAGGAGGCAGTCACGCGCCACTGAGTTGAGCACGTGAGCAGCAGAGGAGGCGGCGGAGCGGAGCAGCGGGGAACCAAAAAACACCGAGAAACGCTGAAACGCTGGCAGGTGGACATACGAATGGCACTCTTGATACTTATTTCGTCAAAGCCGGGGCACTCCTGATTGACGAAATCACTGTCCTGGAAAGGCGTATATCCCAGGAAATAGAATGGGTAAGAAGATCTTCAATGGGCGCTATATCGCAAGCTAGAACCCCAGAAAAAAGACTTCAACGACTTCAGCGACTAGAGTCTGACCAAGGGGAAGACGGGGACAATGGGGACAATGGGTCGGACACTTTGCAGGACACAGTTAACCTCATGCTAAACAATATGGATACGGAAGCCAGAAGCCCTGTTCTGCCTTATCAGACATCCCTAAACCAGATTATGATACAGCCCACCACAGCCTCAATCATTATTGATACTGATACTGATACAACAAATGCTAGAGGCATTTCTTTAAAGCATGATAATAGGACTGGTGCTATACCCAAAAGGAAAAGAGGCACTCAAAATTTAGGGTGCCGCAAGGCAAAGGTCGCAAAAGTTGCAAAATCTAATGCCACTGTGAGAGGTAGCACCCTGGGTAAAGGTAAATCTGTACAGATACCATCCGACTTAACCACTCCCATATCTGCAGTGAACCAACCAACAAGAAAACCAGAGCAGTTGAACCCTAGTCCCAGGCTAATTACAAATGCTGACTGTACCATAGACAATACTGGCACTCTTCTCAAGTCACTCCTTAGTCCCCTAGAAGTACGCTTGACTAAGATAGAAGCCAGGCTCCTGTCCATAGAAAAATCTATATCAGGACTAGCTGATAGCTTTAAAGCTGCCAATAGGGCAGATAGGGGCAGGGTCGAGCCCAAGATTAAGATGGGCATTCCAGCCCTCCTGACGAAGGATCCCAATCCAGCCCCTAGCATCTCACAAACACAGCCACCTTTCATCACTTCTGTAACTCCCCAGTCCCCTGCAGGCGCAGGTACCACCACTCTGACTTACCCCGTGACCGAGACTACATTCACCCAAAGAGTTCCCGCCAACTTAAAGAAACCTAGCCCAATGAATCTCCCCCCGGAGGCGAGCCCATTTATAGTCATCTTAGTGGGTGTCCCGGAGTTAAAACAAGGTACTAAGGAATCTGCAGCTTCCCTTAAGAATAAGGTGGTGAATTGGCTCACCCTACATAGACCTCTCCCTGGGGGCATAGGGAGTGAGGTACTCATGGTAAGAAGAGTCCCATGGGTCGGTCACACAAGCAAATTAGTTAAAGGGGATTGTATCCTGGTCAACTTTAGGGAACCTAGAAATGTTTCCCACATATGTGGATGGCCACATCATGACCAGGAGACATCTATCCAATCCTTACCACTATCCTTTTTTTACCCACCCATGACCTATGTACGAGAAGAGGTGGGCTGGGATTCAATTCCCATGAGAAGGGGAGGTTGGGGGGGAAGGGAGAAAGGGGACTCCTTCTATTATAGAGACCCGCACCCTACTTATCTTACAACTTTTAATAGGTTTAGTTGCCTAGACATGGTTGACTGACGCCGTCTCACCAGGCGGGCTCCACAAACGACTAGGGGCTGCTCAGGTGGGAAAGATCATGCCCCCTAGAAATTGCACCAACCAACCCCCAAGGACTGAGCCCTGTGTCGACCAAAACCTCAATAAGGAACATCAATTCAACAAAGGCGGCTCATGTGGTAAAATACACCAAAATATAATCACAGCGGTTAGTGTACTTACTAATGAGATCTCTTCAATGTACACTCGCATCCCTCAGCCAATCTAGGGAAAACAGATCAAAACGAACCAACATTGGTCACTGCAGCCGATACTGAAACCACTCCAACTCCCATTGCCCATCCTAGATCACCCCCACTAAAGAGATTATCCTAGAACTTGGCGGGCTTGGGAAATAAGATGGACTGCGAGCACTAGAGTTCATTTGTAGACTCCAAAGATGTTTGGTTGTTCCAAGAAACCTGGGCGAGAGAGGAGTACTCTCGCCCGAGTTTCGCGGTGTTTTCCATTCCTGCTAGATGGGGGGGAATGGGTCGTCCATCTGGAGGGTTAGCAACCTGGGTGGCTACCCATCTGGGCTGTGAGGCCACTCCCCTGCCAACAGCTTCAGGGGATATCCAGTGTGTCGTGCTGGAGTGGCCGAATGCCAAAAAACTGGCTGTGGTAAATGTCTATTCCAGGCCGGTAAACATTACCCGGGAATCAACTACCATCGACGACCTTTACACCTTTCTCAGCGAAATTGCCCAGGGTATACCCTATGTTGTAGGAGGTGACCTGAATTCCCACTTTGAGCCTCTCACGGGACTACTGGAGGGGCCAGTATTGGAGGAGGAAGGTCTATGGCTAGTACCGCCTACGATGGCCCCTGCGCCCAGAGCCTGGACACCTTTGGCTGTACAGATTACTGCATTGACCCTCAAACACGGTCTCAGGGCATGCAATGGACATACGAAGTCCGATATCCCTGCTATCTGTACATTCAACAAAGCGGGACGGGAGTCTAGATTGGATTATATCTTGGTTCAATTGTCTTTGTGGTCCCGTGTCATAGACTTTAGGGTGATTCCCAGAGAGGAGAGTGACCACAATGCACTTGAACTAGAATATCTCCTCCCGGGTATAGTTGTAAATGGGACCGGAGAAGAGGGGTCTGCCACAGGGATGGTTCTTGCAAACAATAGACGGAGAGTAAGGTGGGAAAAACTAGCTGCCAATCCAGAAAAACTCGCAGAGTTGTACGCCCGGGTTATTCCCTCACTAGAGAAGGTGAGCACACTACTGGACCAATCCAGCGCCCATGGAACTCATGAACAACTGGGATCAGTACATGAGGACCTTATTAAGTCCACGACCGACGTTCTCTTTTCTATTGAAAAGATAGGAGCCAGTAGGGCGAAATGCCCTAGCTGGTATAACGCTGCATGCCGAAAGGCTAAATCAGACTTGCTGACTTCGATAAAGGAGGGTAAAAACAGATTGGTGATTCAGGCTTGTAGAAGGGAACATAAGAGGCTGATTATCCATGCTAAGATTGACTGGGACTATGAAAAATGGGAGAATCTCACCACCAGCTTAGCTGCCAGGGACTCTCGTAAATTCTGGAGAGTAGTAAATACAGGGTCCGAGGAGCTCGCTTCGGCTATTGAGCCCAATATTTCAGCCAAAATCTGGCAGGATCACTTTCAGTCCCTCTATTAGGATTTAGATAGAGTCCCATCACAAGCATCGCCTAAAATCCATAGGCAACACGAGGGGGACCCCTTCACGGAGGGGGAGGTACGTGCCGCCATTCACGGGCTGGCAGCAGGTAAAGCGCCTGGCTTGGATGGGCTCCCAGGAGACCTATTTAAACAAGAGCCAGATGTGTGGGCCCCATATTTGCTGGTGATTTTTAACGCAGTCTTGAGGGGCATGGAGGTGCCCTGTACTTGGCTGGGCGCAGAGATTGTCCCTATATATAAGAAGGGATCGCCTCTGCTCCCAGCCAACTACAGGCCCATCAGCCTCATTGATGTTTCACAGAAACTATTTGGGAGGCTGATATTAGACCGTCTTCAAACTTGGATGGAAGAATCTTCCATCTGAGCCCCTTCCAGGCGGGATTCAGGAGGAGAGTTTCAACAACGGACCAGATCTTCCGTTTGAACCTCTTGTTCTGGAAAACTGCAATAATCGAGGGTGGAAGCTTATACACGGTCTTTGTAGACTTATGTGCCGCCTTCGATCTGGTACCAAGAGCCAGATTATGGTCAGTGTTGGCGGACTTGGGCATCCCTGCAGACATTTTGAATATCCTGATAAGGTTACATCAAAATAACTTTGCGCTGGTTAGGTGTGGCAGGAATGGGACCCTTTCAGAAAGATTCCCCGTTGACAGGGGGGTGAGGCAGGGCTGTGTGCTTGCACCTACCCTCTTCTGCCTCTTTGTCAACGGGGTAATCGCCCACTTGGTTAAAATGGGGGACATTGACACTCCAAAGCTTGGCGGCAGTAGGGTGCCTGCCATTATGTTTGCGGACGACACCCTGCTGCTGTCAAAATCCCCAATGGGAATACAACGCGTTCTGGATGGTTTCTCGTTATTCTGTGCAGAGCGGGGGTTGGAGATCAATGCCCTGAAAACAAAATACATGATTCCTAACCCCCCGCCATCAACACGTCCCAGCCGCACTATAGGCACAATGAGACTAGAGAGGGTTTTCCCATTTGAGTATCTAGGGGTGACTATCAACCAAAATATGACCTGGGATACACATCGGACAAAGGCCAATATTAAACTGGTACAGCTAACGGGTGGTATTTGCAGGTTGCCAAACAGGTCGACCTACAAACCCATTGGCCCAGCCCTCCAAATTTACAGCATGCAGGCCAGGGGTGCAGTTACCTATGGGGGGGAAATGTGGGGACATTTACCGGCCCAAAATCTCAACACCACTGAAAACAAATTCATCAGACAGCTGGTGGCTTTACCTCCAACTACCCCGCTTCTCCCTTTGAGACTAGACATCGGTCTCAGATCAATTGAAGAAGAACTAGGTTTAAAGCCACTAAATTTCTGGCTACGAATTTGGAGCACACCGGACCTCTCGAGCTACAGGATGGAGTTACAGGAGATCTTACTCTTACCAAAGATAACAAACATTCCCTGGTTAAAATATATCAAACGAATGTGCGAGAGCTTAGGAAGGCCGGAATTATGGTTAGATCCTGTAAATTCTTGCAGAAATGTACCAGGTAAAGTTTTATCAAAAGAATATTATGATTTTAAACTAACCTCCCTATTAGGAAGCACAAAGTTGGGTTCCTTAACCAATTCTTTTATCCAATTTAAAGATTCATATCACCTGGAACTTGTGCTGGACCGAATCAGCCCTGTTATGACTAGAAAACTATTCTTACAGTGGAGATATGGCACTCTCCCCCTCAGGTCATTCACCAGTACGTGGTCCCAGCCCTCGTCTACCGAGCAATGCCCTGTATGTTTAGATCGCCTGGAAAGCGAAATCCATGTGATATTCTTTTGTACTGCTTATAGAAAATCTAGAAAATATTGGCTTGTTCCCCTGCTTAAAAACCTAGGGTTCAGACAGTGTTACACAGCCTATAGAGTACTAAAGACCGATGTATCACCTCCAACTGTGTTTGCGGTAGCCACATTTTTAACAGCGATGTGACACACTCGTTCCCGTTACATGAACTAGGTCGCAGTTTTGCCTTAAAGTTTTACTATTTATCGTACTGGTGATTTTTAACTGAATTGTACTTTTACTTGATTTTAATAGACAAACTGCCAATGTAATGCATCGCAATTCATGTTCTACGGCTTTTAATAATCTTACTGTTATGCATATCTTTTATGATCTTATTGATCGAAATAAAGATTTTTGAATGATAAAATAGGCTGACTAGTGCCAATGTAGGCACCCTTGCACCATGGTGCAAGGGTGCCTACATTGCAGAGGTGATTGTTTTTGTGCAGGAAGGTACACCTTCCTGCACAAGCAAAAAATAATTGGTTAAGTTTTCCTCATTCTATGTGTGCTGCAGAATGAGGAAAGAACGATGAGAAATAAAGGTATTTCTCCATGGTGAGCCACTTTTACGCATCCCCTAGGGAGGCGTTAGAATCTAACGCAGTCCCAGGTTTACGAAACTTTGTAAATCTAGAAATGCGTCAGAATCAATGGGCGTTGTTTGGGAACACCCACAGCAACACCTATGGAATGCCCCTTTCACACAGAGTGAAAGGGGGCCATATTTACAAGGCTATGAAAAGCCACGCAGGGTGACTTTGCATGGCCTTTTAAATATGGGCCAGCACACTGCACAACCGGAGCGTCTTAGCATAGGGAAAACTAAAGAAGGTCATATTGTTCACTTTCAGGTAATTTCAATAGGATTGCATGCCAGTAGCATTATTGTTATAAGCAACAGGAGAAAGATTTTCATAAAAAACATCTCCATCAAGCGCCCCTAAGCATAGGAACCCATTGGATTACCTGAACCTTTGCTAACGGGGATCAAACCTGATGATAAAGCATGCCACATAGTAGGTGAGGGTTTTGCATCCCTAAAAATAGGAATAATTTTATAACCTCAAAGGAGAAACATGTAATTTTTGGGAACATCATACTTTTGTTTTTGAGTATTCACAAACATTTCCAGAAGTATGCCTGGAGAACTGTCACAGGTGCAGGTTTCCAGGTGTACACAGGCGTAGGAGTGAGACTGGAGTAAGATGGGAGTGAGACGATCGAAGGATCGAAGGAGCAGACGTTGCCTCTGCACCACCTGTGCCGCCCTCCTGCCCCTGTTGCATGGGATCCTAGTGGGGTCCTAGTGCTTTTGTGCCGCTTGTTGCCGCTCTTGTTGCAGACTCTGCTGCAGCCATTATTGCAGCGCTTCACTCCCGAGATAGGGCAAGGTGAAGTGAGGCGACGCAGCCTCCTTTTTTAGGTCTCGCCTGAGCTAGCGCATGCGCTCCCTGCGAGACATTTAGTATCGGGGTTTTCAAAGTGCTTCCAGACGCTTTTGCTGGCCTTAAGCTTGCGGTAACCGCACGTTCATGCACGCAGCCGCCATCTGCCTCCCTTCCAACGTGATCACTTTCACTTTGAAACTTTTTTTAAATCTTCGGCGCGCCATGCACGCTTTCAGTTTCCGAGCTTGTGCTTGTTTTTATCTTTTTGGGACCGGTTGGGGTTTCGCCTCTCATCAGCCATGCTAGCTTGAATCCAGTGACACTGTGAGCAAGGGAACCACGTCTCGCCTTTTGAACCTTATAAGTGTTTAGCCATGCAACAGTTGATGTTGTTGCACCAAGGATATTGTGCTGCATAACTAAATACTTATAGGGTCCCAAAAGTGAGACCTATTGGCTATGCCAATGCTTGTTCACTTCAAGCCTCCCGCCCGCAGTTTCAGTACCAGTTCTCGCTGCTCTGACATCAGTCAGAAGGCCATGAATGTGAACATGGGGCAGAGCAAACGAGTGAGGTGAGTGCGGCCGCCGATAGCTGGCGGCCGTGGAGTGAGTGCCCCAGGCGAACCTCAGAGGCAGCCCGACTAGGCTCGGGTGCAGCCTGCGGTTCCTGCCGGGTGGGCCCCTTCGCCTTCGGTTCAGCATTAGGATCAGCACCAGGCACAACACCAGGCTCGGTTCAGCACCCAGACAAGGACATCAAGGAAAACTGATGCAGCAGGGACCACAACTTTTCCCACAGGAACTCCCAGGATTCCTAGGACTGGGAAACCAACAACCAGCTTACCCTGCAAAGGAACCTAGGAGCCAGGAGGTAAGAGGATTCTCTGCTTATCAATATTGCTCATCAAGTACTGTTTTCTCCTGCCCCAGGGCCCTCCCCCGCCCTCCCCAAGTTGCTTGCCATTCATCGGGGTTTTAGCCTTATCACACACACTGTGCCATATACAGTGGAGCATAGTGGAGCAACACTCATCTAGCCCCAAGATCAGCCCCAGATCGGCTACAAGTAGCAGGAACAGAGATCCTGTAGTAGCTATAGTGGAGTGGCCGGCTGGGGGAATGGAGAAACTGAATGAGAATTCTGTGGGGGATATTTGTGCTCATTGGAGGATACCATGGCCACAAGAAGGTCTAACCAAGGGGTACCACTGCCAGCGGGAAGAGCCCGTAAAAAGTGCTCACTGAGCCCACAAACTTAGGTCACGAGTCACACCATTTAGGTCTATATTTCCATTGTTTGCCTATCTCCAACAGTCTGATAACCACAGGAACAGCAGGATCATTACTTAAATACAATAGACATGCGTTCTTGTAAAGAAAGACCACCTTTTCCCCCTGTAAGGAGAAAAAGGAAACTTCAAGCGTCATCAACATAAAAAAAAGTTACAACAAAAAGTATAAGGGGGAAACCAACCTATAATCTCAGCAATTACTCATATGTTTGAAAAATCAATTAAAATACTTCACAAATTTGACTCCATTAAAGAACAAATCGGAGCTATGTTAACGCTACAAACTGAAATTGAAACCCATAGCCTACAAACTCCGATCAAATCAGAAAATAAAATGCAAGAGACGTGTCAGTGACAACTCATGGGAGTCTCAGACTACCATGTTATGGAGGAAGACCAGGAAATCAAATGGGGGCATATAACTGACTTTGAGACGTTAATATTAGATTTAACACCCCTACTGCTACAAGAATATCCAGACTCACCTGAAAGACCTAAAAGTCAACCGCAAATATTACTGTCATTTGGGGCGCCACTCCCTCTGGAAATAACGGTAGGAATAAAAAGTGTAAAATTGTAATGGATTCTGTGCCCTGTTCCACTCAAATAAATCAGACAAACCAAGATCCACCAGTGTCAGGCGGCCAGAAAGCCCAATGTAATACATTAAGTGGAACCATACATTTTCCCAAATTAAAATCTGAGACTAGGCTGAATATGGAAAACAGTTTACGGCACTACAAGATCTTTAAAGAGGTAAACGATCATCAAGAACTCAAGATCAAAACCCTAATAACATCTGAAAACATGCAGCTTTGGAGCACACGGTCGAAGATGAGAAATGAAGAATATTTAAATTCCTCATTTGTGACCAAAAATACATCACAGTGTAACTCTGAGTGCTATCAAAGACAAAACTCGCTGAACATTGGATTACCAGATACAGGAGCCATATTGGACATATTCTACAGAACCTCTCATTTAACATTAGAAGCCCTAACATATCAATCTAATAAAACGGATGTACAAATTGATCTTCTCAATATCATGGCAAATTCTGTGGCAGGTATAGACCAGAAATTGGCCACCTTAAACAACCTGGTACCACGAGCACAAACCCATGCAACAGCTCCATACTTACATTGCTTGTGTGCTCCACTAAATAATAAATTGGCCACAATGCCGGATGTTCTAAGTACTATAATTGATGATTTAAAAATTAGTTTACAAACCTTAGGGACTGACAAAATACACAGGAAGGAACAAACAGGGGAAATAGGAACAAGTAAAATAAACCTACTAAATAGCTCTGAACCATTGGACTTACAGGCGGAAAAACTGGAAAAGAAAATCGTAATAACAGACAAACGGCTTGACCAGCAAGAAAAGGAGGACTTTGAACCAGAAACACATGTGTCTAGAGATTAACAGCACTAACCTGCACCAACTTTGGTGAAACACTCTGCAAAATTTCAAGTAAGCATTTAAATTGAACTGCATGTACCAGGGTGCAAAGGGGCGAGCTGTGCTGGGAGGTAGCAGTGTGCTCCCATCCCCCTTCTGTTTCAAAAAGGCTCCCTTGAGCCACTGGGCTGATGAGCTCATGGGAGGCACCTGTGCGCCAGGGAGAGGTACAGAGACCTGAGAGTATTGTGGCAGCTTTCTCAGCAAACCCCAGAAGAATTTCGTTTTATCTCTACTGAAGAAGGATGAAATCCAGAAACACGTGTCTAGAGATTAACAGCACTAACCTGCACCAACTTTGGTGAGACACTCTGCAAAATTTCAAGTAAGCATTTAAATTGAACTGCATGTACCAGGGTGCAAAGGGGCGAGCTGTGCTGGGAGGTAGCAGTGTGCTCCCATCCCCCTTCTGACTTTGAAACAGTGGAAGCAGGTTTGAGGCTCGGTGACAGCTCAACATCTTGTGAATTTGCCAAAATCTCTGGTGACTAAAAAATGGATGTCCTTGGATAATGTAACTGGTGCTCATGTAAAGTGCTCCAATACCTTTGAGATGAGTTCACGCTATATAAAACAGCAGAAAAAGGACATAGGATCTCTCATAACCAAAATGACACAGGGTCACACATAAAGGACGCAGAATATACCCACCATATCATGTCAAAGGATAAATGAGCAAAGAAAGAAGATGCAACCAAAATAACTGCATTAAAATTTGCACTTCGGCTTCCCTTTACTATGAAAAGGCATCACTTAATTGCCTTCTACGCAATGCAGATAAGCAGCAAAATACAAGATTTAAATATGGGCCCTCATCACAATCGAGAACCTCTTATTCCTTACAGAAGCCTGGCTTAACAAAACCTAACAAGCAGTAGTAATAGACATGCTGGTTCACCATCGCTACTGTATCATTTGCCTGGACAAGATTGAGAAAATTGGAGGTGAAATAGAAATCATTCAGATAAATTCGATCAAATGTATTCAACCAAAAGTAACAATTTTCATACTTCATTAAAGCCTCTCAATAGAAACTCAAACACAACTCTGACACAATCCATCTAACTCTTTCGTAGAACAATTAACCAAACTGATACCAAGAGACTCTTAGCCTCAACAGACCGCAACGTCCTCTGACACTTTAATTTGCACTGCTGTGCATTCAATGACTTAAACATCTCCCAGCTGTAACTTTCTTACTCAATAACAACAACTCCCAACTCTCCGTCTTGTGCAACACTAGACCTTGTGGTTACAAACAAAGATCAAATCAAATTTGAAGCACTAGTTTCAGTAGACTGGTCCTACCACTCCCTAATTCTGTTCTCTCTCTCTTCCTCCAAAATAGGTCAAATATTTCTGAAATGTCACCCAAGTAGACCTACACTCAAAAATATCTAAATCCTGGTCTACCATTTCCTCCTATTTAAGGATAGAAATTGAACTTACCTCATTAGCTCTCCACCTTGGTTAACGACTTCTGAGCTCACCCAAAAATCCAGTGCCACCTGGTCTGAATTTAAAGAAATTTCACAAGCTGATCCTTGGAAAACCATGTCCAAGTGGAACAAACTGAATAGTTCTTCTCGCTTCCCTGACCTCATCACCCCATCATAGAAAACTTGAGCTCAACATTTTAACCTTTCTCGACAAAACTATTAATGAATCTCTATCTTACAATATTGTACCAGATGTTCTAAAAATTGGTCAGAAAACCCCATTCTGAAAACAACAAGGATCTGACCCAGAAAAACTAAACAACAGCAACCCAGTTTGAAACTCCCCTATCTGTCTAAAGTACTAGAAAGCTGTGTGGAATCCCACATAAAACAACATTCACAACAGCGATCTACTGACAAATCTCAATCGGGATTCAGATTTGATTGCAGTACTGAAACTGCTATGTTACACATTATCGATGATGCTTTCCTCATGTTAGACAAAGGGGAATCATGGCTGCTCATTCTCATTGACCTCCCTGCAACTTTTGATAGGCCAAACGCCCCACTCCTCTCAAAATCGTAGAAACCAGAATTGTGCTGAAAGGGACTGTGCTCAATGCATAAAAATTCTCAACTCCTCGTCTAGCAACATGCCACTCCATCAAGGGGTCTGGCAAGGGTTTATCCTCTCTCTCACCTTTTACAACCTTTACCTAGAGCCCCAGACTGCCCTGCTTAAGTACTCCAACATCTCATACCGCTTCTATGCAGACAACACCCAACAATACCTAAAAGTCTCTTCACTCATGGACATAGGCTCCTTGCTCTGAAAACCAGTGAAAATATATTATTTGATCACCTCAGACTGAATACACTTAAGACGGAATTCCTTCTGATATTATCCCCAGCAGTTCTAAGCCAGTACAGCCGTGGCTAAAAGCCATCAACATCCTCAGCTGCCAACCCTCTATAGTGACCTGCACAAAGTTACTTGGGTTTTACCTTGACAAAAACCTGTACCTCCAAACTCACATAAGCAACTTAGCCAAAGAAGCGCAACTTTAATTCAAACTACTATGATTTCCTTCCACCTGAGAACTTCAAATTGATGGTTCTATCTCTTGTCCTCTCAAGATAAGACTATGGAAATACACTACAAACAATAATACCTTAACATCATCTTGCTTCCCATACACTCCGCTACTAGACTAGTTTAAGGATCAAGAAAATACAATCACATCACTAAACTGGCTACTGATCGAAGCTAGAAGTGATACTGGCTTGTTTATTCCTAACGCTCTCCACATAAAGTCCTCGATCTATCTGGCTGAGAACCTAATCTGCTCAGGAGGTCAAGTCCTGCTCAGGAGCTCTGATAACCTAGTACTTGAAATTCCTCACTGCCAAAGAAAAAGAACCCTCAAGCAAGCCTTCTTGGGCTGTGCTCCAAGGCTGTGAAACAACATCCACCATCAATCGGATCCAATTTTCCTCTTGAAGTCTTGAAAAGGGAGATGAAACTCTACACTACCAATAATATTCTCCTCCATGGCCCAGTTATCTTCTCCTAATAGCGCATACTCATGGATGCTCCATATTAAGAGGCAATGGAACACTCTCTTTATTAATTATTACCCAACACATGAGCAGGTCTAAGTAGGACTGTGCTCCTACTCTACTTTCCAATGATCAAGTGGGACTCTACTGGCCTGTTTCTATGGACATTAAGTCAACGTGCCTCTGCAATGACTGAGGCTTACCAATCTCATTGTCACACACTGAACCCAGTGCGACTCACACCTGACACTATTGCTCCATATCCTGAACTAAATCGTACATCAGTGTTCCTATTTGCCTACACTATAATTTATAGAAGTAGTTTGCCTGTTATGTGTATTCTAGACTATAATCATATATGACTTGCAGACTCAGCCAAACTAATGCACATTGTACATTGGTTGGTGCTGAGTATGCTTTTATGTATCTAACAAAATTATGTTGTGTAAAGTGTACTTCAGAAAGTGCTGTGGCACCCCTTGGAGGGGCGGAGGGGGGGGGGGTGGGGTGAGTCAGCTTTATATAAAACTCTGAATTAATAACTAAAGTAAATAACTAAACAAAAGTGTTGGTCTCTAGAAGGGCCAGATTTACTATTCCCACTTCAACATAAACAACAGAAGGTAAAGTGTTGGACTTTGAATGATTCAGATTCACTGGTCTCACTCCAATGTCAGTAAAAGGAGGGAAAGTATTCAACTTTGGAGGGGTCAGATTTTCTATTCCCACGCCAACCCGACCAACATTACGGAAAGTGTTGGACTTTGGAGCGGTCCTATTTACTATTCTTACTCCAATGGAAGCAACAGAGGGGAATGTGTTGGATATTGGAAAGCTTAAATTTACAATTCCCACTCTAATTAAAAACAGATATATGTATACCTAAAAATTAACATAAAATACATGTTACCAAATTTATAAAAGTATGTTTTACATTACAGAAGTTGTTTTTAAAAAAATTACAAACTAGAATTAATATGTTAACTTTTAAAAATACAAGAAATTACAAATAAGTCAAAACACAAAATATATATATTTAAAATACTTCCCAACCTACAACCACAAAAACAAAATTAAATAATACCTGGGAAAAAGATAACAACACATACATTTGACAAATACAAATACAAAATAATTCATTTATGTAAAACATATTACAAAAAATAATATACAAAATATTAAAACCAATTTAATGATTTACAAAATCATTAATCTAAATACCCAATGAAAAATTACCATTAAATACCATTTTATTTAAAATCATTTTCAAATAACTGACAAAAATTAAATAATGTACATTTTATTAATCAAATCAACATATTGACAATAAAACATGTTTATAGGAATTTAGCAAAATTCCCCAACTTATTCCCATGCAAATCCAACTCTCTGCCAATAAATAAATTATAAGAAAATAAGAAAAATATTTATATACAACTATATTAACTTAATGATGTAAAGTACCTAAAAAACAATATTCATATGGTACACAATATTTTTGATATCACAATGTCATTTATATTCCACGATATACTTGATTCAATATTATGGTGGAACACATCCCTAAGATTACAGGTAGTATTTTTTTTAGCATTATTGCTGCGCTGCTGACACCGATGTAGGGGTACAGAGTTGCAGCATAGTGCAGCTTGCAGCTTGCTTCAATGTGCCAATCAACTTTACATTGTGTCACTGGTAAACCAGATGGGGAAAGTATTTTGTCGGGTGCATGGAGTAAAGGCGCAATATTGTGGCTACTTTTGTGTATTGCAACCAATTATGCAGCAGACATGTTGGTTTTACCAATGTTTCTTTCATTTTTAGGCCTCGTCTAGACAGCCCATGCGCTGTCCCTTTGAGACATGTTGTTTACAATTAGTTGGCTTTCAGCCCGCCGATAGCTTACCATTTGTTTGTTTCAACATCGCTCTCGTATCCTTTGTCCCTGTTTGTCATGACATGGTGGTATCATTCCTCTTCTTGTGACTGGCCCTCCTCCAGAGCATGGACCAAGTACTTGTGTTCATCCAGTGCCCATTTTAGGAGCTATTTTTTTATTTGTCTTTAAGCACTCCATATTAGTGCTTGTGTTTCCAATCACTTCTTTTCCCTCCCACCCATCCCCATCCCTGTTGCTTCTTTTCTCTTTAGAGCCCGGTAGCAATCAGTTTACTGCAGAGAGGATGTGGTGTAACAGGCAGAGGTGCCGACTTTGAAGCTGGGGAACTATTGAGTCTTGGCGTCGGCTTGACATCCTGTGATCCTGGGCAAACCACTTAATCTCTTGCCTACAAAAAAAATGAATGTGTCCTTGTGTATTATAACTGTATTTTTAACTTGTGCTTGTGTAAGCGGGCCAATAACTTAAAGTTGAGTTTGTGATATTCTAATAAAATGTAAGTCGAAGGGTTCAAATCCTGTGGAACACATACTGCTACTCATCCTTCCAGAGTTAACAAAATGAACACTGCATCTTCCTGAGGATGGTAAAATAAGTGCCACATCTGTGTTTAAAAGCAATGAATGTAGGCTTTCTTTGTTACTAATGGGTAGCACAATGTCAACAGTGCATTATTGGGCTAGGGACGTGAATAATCGGATCAGAGACAATCTAGCCTGGAAAGGAGACCATGCAGCAGATATATCTGCCTAGATGAAAAACTGCTGCAGAGACCGTTGGAATCTGGAATGCACTGCTGGGACATTTGTGTATTTAGGCTGCAAATGTTTCTGTGTCCCAATGCCTGCCCTCTGTCCCGGAAACAGCAATAGACACGCCATGTGGAGGTGGGGAGAGGTGACTGCAGCTGAACAGCGACCATATGGCTTCTGCCATGGTCCCCAGGGCAAGACAGAAATGGACCACCTGGTTGATGTTCGAATCATGAAATGCAGCAAAAAAGCTGTTCAACGGGCCCCTTAATCCTCAGTGGCCCAGTACCATTGCATCTGCTGTATCAATGGAAGTTGTGCCCCAGTGTGGCAACTCTAATTTTTCTGGATACTTGGTTATGAATTAGATTACAGAGGTCTAGTGGAATAAAAAATGAACTTGATGCTGGTTAGTTAAAATGTAATTAAAAAAAGACATTACACAAACCATTTTCAATGCCAGACCTCAGTCTATAGGGATTTCTAGCACAGTGTACGTGACTGAACTGTGAAGCTGACCTTAAATGCAGGATATATGGCATAACGGCCAGAGCTGCTGACTTTGGAGCTGGAGAACGAGGTTTGAGTCTTGGCAACAAAGCAACATCATATGATTCTGGCCAAATCACTTTTTCTCCCCATGAATGTCTCCTTGTGTGATGTAATTGATGCTCAGGTAAGTTCCTGCTATGTAAAACTGCAAAACAAACAGTTACATTATACAAGGACATATTTATTTTTAGGTCTCAGCTAGACGGTGCATACACTGACTTGTTTGCTGTGCTGGGATGAGAGGCAGTGTGCTCCCCCGCCCTTGTGTTTAAAAGGCTCCCTTGAGCCAACGAGCTTATGAGCTCAACTGGGATGCACCTGTGTGCCTGTGGAGTGGTACTGTGACCTGTGAAGACTTGGGCAGTATTTCAGCAACCACAGATGACTTTCCTGTGCTCTCTACTACTTTTGCTTTCTACTGATTTAGGGCTAAACTAAGAAACACATTTCTAGAGATAACAGCACTACCTCCACCAACTTTGGTGAAAAACGACAGCAACTTTGATGTAAGTGTATTGCATTTACCAGAATGCAATGGGGTGAACTGAGCTGGGATGACAGGCAGTGTGTTCCCTCCGCCCTTGTGTTAAAAGGCTTCCTAAAAATGGGTACCTGGACTCCCCACCTCCCCCCACTGGCTCAAATTAAGCATTGCATACTGCACTTTTCGTAGAGAGGCCACAATTCTTTACTAAATACAATTCCAAACTTGGAATATGGATTAAACTGTTACATATTAGACTACGCATACACATGTAGGACTGAGCATATGTTCCGGTGACGTCTTGTAATCTTGTTACATTTCATGACCCCAATTGCTTAAGGCATTCAGCATTTGCTATGGAATCCTTCTTTCCTAAACTACTACTTTTTTTTAGAATATGTTGCATACCAAGGTGTGCCATCTGTGTGCCTGGTTAATGTGTTAACACAACAATTGATGGACAGAATGCAGAACAATGTCATACGTTCACCCCAGTACAGAGATCTGGGCCTAAATCCATCGTTTTTTTGCTCACCATGCCATTCCTGTGCCCCATGGGAAGAGTCCAGCCCGAACTGCCAAGCCAGGTCCTCCCTGGACTGGAAACAAGCATCCTAGGACCGGTTTCGGGCTTTCAGCCCTCGTCAGCCAGGATAGCTTGATTCCAGTGGCAGGGAGAGCAAGGGACTCACGTCTGAGCATACCCTTCCCACTCGGGGTGACAAATGCAAAAACAACAATTGATGGACAGAATGCAGAACAATGTCATACATTCACCCCAGTACAGAGATCTGGGCCTAAATCCATCGTTTTTTTGCTCACCATGCCATTCCAGTTTGAACCCAGCCATATGCAAATCAGTCTTGACCCTGTGCCCCATGGGAACAGTCCAGCCCGAACTGCCAAGCCAGGTCCTCCCTGGATTGGAAACAAGCATCCTAGGACCGGTTTCGGGCTTTCAGCCCTCGTCAGCCAGGATAGCTTGATTCCAGTGGCATGGAGAGCAAGGGACTCACGTCTGAGCATACCCTTCCCACTCGGGGTGACAAATGCAAAAACAACAATTGATGGACAGAATGCAGAACAATGTCATACATTCACCCCAGTACAGAGATCTGGGCCTAAATCCATCGTTTTTTTGCTCACCATGCCATTCCAGTTTGAACCCAGCCATATGCAAATCAGTCTTGACCCTGTGCCCCATGGGAACAGTCCAGCCCGAACTGCCAAGCCAGGTCCTCCCTGGACTGGAAACAAGCATCCTAGGACCGGTTTCGGGCTTTCAGCCCTCGTCAGCCAGGATAGCTTGATTCCAGTGGCATGGAGAGCAAGGGACTCACGTCTGAGCATACCCTTCCCACTCGGGGTGACAAATGCAAAAACAACAATTGATGGACAGAATGCAGAACAATGTCATACATTCACCCCAGTACAGAGATCTGGGCCTAAATCCATCGTTTTTTTGCTCACCATGCCATTCCAGTTTTGAACCCAGCCATATGCAAATCAGTCTTGACCCTGTGCCCCATGGGAACAGTCCAGCCCAAACTGCCAAGCCAGGTCCTCCCTGGACTGGAAACAAGCATCCTAGGACCGGTTTCGGGCTTTCAGCCCTCGTCAGCCAGGATAGCTTGATTCCAGTGGCATGGAGAGCAAGGGACTCACGTCTGAGCATACCCTTCCCACTCGGGGTGACAAATGCAAAAACAACAATTGATGGACAGAATGCAGAACAATGTCATACATTCACCCCAGTACAGAGATCTGGGCCTAAATCCATCGTTTTTTTGCTCACCATGCCATTCCAGTTTGAACCCAGCCATATGCAAATCAGTCTTGACCCTGTGCCCCATGGGAACAGTCCAGCCCGAACTGCCAAGCCAGGTCCTCCCTGGACTGGAAACAAGCATCTAGGACCGGTTTCGGGCTTTCAGCCCTCGTCAGCCAGGATAGCTTGATTCCAGTGGCATGGAGAGCAAGGGACTCACGTCTGAGCATACCCTTCCCACTCAGGGTGACAAATGCAAAAACAACAATTGATGGACAGAATGCAGAACAATGTCATACATTCACCCCAGTACAGAGATCTGAGCCTAAATCCATCGTTTTTTTGCTCACCATGCCATTCCAGTTTGAACCCAGCCATATGCAAATCAGTCTTGACCCTGTGCCCCATGGGAACAGTCCAGCCCGAACTGCCAAGCCAGGTCCTCCCTGGACTGGAAACAAGCATCCTAGGACCGGTTTCGGGCTTTCAGCCCTCGTCAGCCAGGATAGCTTGATTCCAGTGGCATGGAGAGCAAGGGACTGACGTCTGAGCATACCCTTCCCACTCGGGGTGACAAATGCAAAAACAACAATTGATGGACAGAATGCAGAACAATGTCATACATTCACCCCAGTACAGAGATCTGGGCCTAAATCCATCGTTTTTTTACTCACCATGCCATTCCAGTTTGAACCCTGCCATATGCAAATCAGCCTTGACCCTGTGCCCCATGGGAACAGTCCAGCCCGAACTGCCAAGCCAGGTCCAGACGTGGGACCCGTGCTCACTACGCCACTGGAGTCAAGCTATCCTGACTGATGACGGCTGATAGCCAGAAACCGGTCCTAGGATGCTTGATTCCGGTCCAGGGAAGACATCGCTTGGCAGTTCGGGCTGGACTGTTCCCATGAGGCACAGGGTCAAGACTGATTTGCATATGGCCATGTCTGAACTGGGGTGGTGTAGTGGGCAAAAGAACGATGGATTTAACCCAGATCTCTTGACTGGGGGAGAATGTATGCATTGTCAGCATTCCGTCCATCATTTGTTTGTTATAACACTTTTCGCCCTAAGTGGGATGGGTATTCCCAGACGTGGGACCCGTGCTCACTACGCCACTGGAGTCAAGCTATCCTGGCTGATGACGGCTGATAGCCAGAAACCGGTCCTAGGATGCTTGATTCCGGTCCAGGGAAGACATGGCTTGGCAGTTCGGGCTGGACTGTTCCCATGAGGCACAGGGTCAAGACTGATTTGCATATGGCCATGTCTGAACTGGGGTGGTGTAGTGGTCAAAAGAACGATGGATTTAACCCAGATCTCTTGACTGGGGGAGAATGTATGCATTGTCAGCATTCCGTCCATCATTTGTTTGTTGTAATGGTTAATGTGTTGGCAAATTCCTGCACAGTATGGCTGATAGAAGGTTTGCAATATAGCCTAGTAGCCCGCTGTACCAGGCATTAAAGGCTCACTCCAGCGTTAAAGGCCCGAGCCGAAGGTCATCAGAAAATCAGAGCACTCCATTGTTTTCACTGGAGCTCCCAACCTTCCAGTGTTCTAATAACATGTAGAAGCCTGAACACTAACAACGTCCAACCTATGGAGGGCTGCTGTGAGGTGTACTGGAGGTGATGTAGCCTCACTCCTGTAATTACGGGTAATGCCGGAATCTTCCCTGACCGGAACATCAAAGATAATCTCTGTTAGGAACTTGTAAAAGGTGCACCCAAGCTCATGGACCACAGCAATGATGTAAACCCTCACTCTCTGTGACCAGTGGTTTTACTCGAAAGTGAAAGGCTGGTGGCATTGCGTTTATCATCCGTAATACTTGTTAATGCTGTCTTAATGTGTCAGCAATCAGGCCAGATATTTATTGTCTTTAGCATTCTCTTTCGTAATTCCTTTACAGTACCAACGGGTGGGGCAGGCAGTGCTTAATTTGTGCTGGTGTTTTCCATTGCTCGGCACCAGCGCTTATTTCTCGACACTGACACTTATTTCTGACATTCCATCCCATGGTGGCGCTATGTGCCCAAATGTGAGCAGAGCACATCCACAGATTGTTTAGAAATTCAATATACAGATAAATAAAAACTACAATATCTCATCCAGGCCTTTCCTACAGTTTTAGTAAAATTGAATAATCCAAATCGTCACATTTAAATGAGTATTTTGATTATTAGGTAATGGGTAATGGTGGCACTTGCATTTTGTCAGCACTAGCAGATTGCACAAGCTACAATGGTGTTGCGTGAAATACCTTGGGCGCAGGCACTTATATTTACAAATTAAGCACTTAGGGCAGGGTAATTATGGTTCCTGAATCCAGACGAAATATACGAGCCTTTGTACATTGGAGTATGTGTGTTCAGCAGAAAAAGAAGAGAGCTTCTGTCTGTTTAAATCATTAGACACCTAGAACCAGTTGCAAAATGTACCTGGGAAATGGTCTTCTTTGCAGCTAACGTGCTCCAAAAATGCTAATGGAACAAAAGGGATCCAGTAGATTCTATTTGCAACTGGTGCAATGGAATTTGTAGGAGAAAATTAAACAGTCCTCTGGGATTACCACTGAGTCCAGTTCTGTTTATCTGTATGACTCTACAGTATGTGTCTATTGACTCGTAGAATAATGCGCATTATGTAGCAACTCGTCATTGACTATTACAACAATGAAAATAAAGTGCAGACCAGACACAAAATGATCTAAAATTGAATTTACCCCTCAAAATGATAGCTAGGTGTTGAATCTTGTTCATTGTCTCGGAGACCCATATTTACAAAACCCTTGCATTGCCATGGCGTCATGCATGGCAGCACAAGGCAAACAAGGGCTTCAGTGAGATTTACTAAGCCACCAAAGCCACCTTGCGTGCCTTTGTAAATGTGGGGCAATGCAAAATAGTGTAAATTGCTGCCTTGCATTGCTCAGCGCTGGGAAGGCATTCCATGGGTGGAGCGTGGGTGTTCCCATCCACCCATCCATGGATTTTGAAGCATTCCCAGATTGACTGAATGCAACAATATTGTATGCTATCCCAGGTAAGGCGTAAGGAGGAGAAATATCTTTACTTCTTCGCGTTGCTTCCTCTTTCTATGTGTGCTACACTTTGCAGTACACATAGAAAGAGAAACAAGCATTTGCAATGCAATAGGTCTCGCATTAGGAAAGTTTGAGCTATTGGTATTGTAAATGCCAAATTTTGTATTTATGTGTTGGTTTTGAAAGTAGCTAAATTAATAGCTTTGTCATTTACAATTCCAATAGTTGTAACTTTCGCAAATGTGACACTTATAGCATTTGTAAGGCAATATGTGTTGTATTTACGTGACTTAGATGTATTGATATTACAAATAACAATGGCTTTTATTTTTTTAAAATAATTAATACTTAAATAAAAGTTATTGTAATTTATAATGGCAATGGCTTAAACTTTTGTAAATAACTTTTGTGAAGATTATGTTTAGTGTATTTTATTGTGACGAAAATCCAAGAACAGAAGTGAAATATTAACATCTTTTTGTGACATTTGTAATAAAGTTTGAAACATTGAGAGAACATATTTGAACCAGTTGTTGTTGAATGGTTGCACAGATTGATGCTGTGGTGGCGCTGAGTGATGTTGTGGTGGCGACGAGTGATGCTGTTGTAGCGCATAGTGATGTTGTTGTGCCCTGAGTGATGCTGTGGTGGTGCTGAGTGATGCTGTGGTGATGCGAGGGAGGGTGATAGATAGATAGAGGGAGGGCGATAGATAGATAGAGGGAGGGCGATAGAGGGAGGGCGATAGATAGATAGAGGGAGGGTGATAGATAGATAGAGGGAGGGCGATAGAGGGAGGGCGATAGATAGATAGAGGGAGGGTGATAGATAGAGGGAGGGTGATAGAGCGAGGGAGGGCGATAGAGTGAGGGCGATAGATCGATAGAGGGAGGGCGATAGATAGAGGGAGGGCGATAGATAGATAGAGGGAGGGTGATAGAGTGAGGGAGGGCGATAGACAGAGTGAGGGAGGGCGATAGACAGAGTGAGGGAGGGCGATAGATAGATAGAGTGAGGGAGGGCGATAGATAGATAGATAGATAGATAGATAGATAGATAGATAGATAGATAGATAGATAGATAGATAGATAGATAGATAGATAGATAGATAGATAGATAGATAGATAGATAGATAGAGTGAGGGCGATAGATAGAGGGCGATAGATAGCTAGAGGGCGATAGATAGATAGAGTGAGGGTGATAGATAGATAGATCGATAGATATATAGATAGATAGAGTGAGGTTGATATCTAGATAGAGAGATAGAGTGAGTGCGATAGATAGATAGATAGAGTGAGTGTGATAGATAGATAGATAGATAGATAGATAGATAGATAGATAGATAGATAGATAGATAGATAGATAGATAGATAGATAGATAGATAGATAGATAGATAGATAGATAGATAGATAGATAGAGTGAGGGCGATAGATAGAGGGCGATAGATAGCTAGAGGGCGATAGATAGATAGAGTGAGGGTGATAGATAGATAGATCGATAGATATATAGATAGATAGAGTGAGGTTGATATCTAGATAGAGAGATAGAGTGAGTGCGATAGATAGATAGATAGAGTGAGTGTGATAGATAGATAGATAGATAGATAGATAGATAGATAGATAGATAGATAGATAGATAGATAGATAGATAGATAGATAGATAGATAGATAGATAGATAGATAGATAGATAGATTAGATAGATAGATAAGATAGATAAGATAGATAGATAAGATAGATAGAGTGAGTCTGATAGCTAGATAGATAGATGGAGTGATAGATAGATAGATAGAGAGTGAGGGCGATAGATAGATCGAGTGAGGGCAATAGATAGATAGATAGAGTGAGGGCAATAGATAGATAGATCGAGTGAGTACGATAGATAGATAGTGTGAGGGCGATAGATAGATAGATAGATTTTGTGTGATAGATAGATAAGTATTTAGAGTGAAGGTGATAGATAGATAGCTAGAGGGCGATCGATAGATAGATAGAGTGCGATAGATAGATAGCTAGAGGGCGATAGATAGATAGAGTGTTGGAGATAGATAGATGGATAGATAGATAGATAGATAGATAGATAGATAGATAGATAGATAGATAGATAGATAGATAGATAGATAGATAGATAGATAGATAGATAGATAGATAGATAGATTGTGGGAGATAGATAGATAGATAGATAGATAGATAGATAGATAGATAGATAGATAGATAGATAGATAGATAGATAGATAGATAGATAGATAGATAGATAGGTAGATAGATAGATAGATAGATAGATGTGTGGTCTGTGTGAGAGGGGGCAGTGTTTGTGGTCTGTGTGAGAGGGGGGCAGTGTGAACTTTGTTCATTTGTTAACTAAAGTTATACAATAATTCTAATTTAAGCACAAAACACCTAGCACCAATAGACATTAACCAACGAAAAAAACCTAAAATCTACTGATGCGTTTTAGAAAGTGTGTGTGGTCTGTGTGCGAGGGGCCAGTCTATGTGAGGGACCAGTTGCAGGTGACTTGCGAGGGCAGACCTCAAGACACAGAGAGGCGCAACAGAACAAAAGTGCTGTTAGTCGAGAGAGTGATCTTCATCAGAATGTAAGCAGGAAAGCAAAGAATGAAAGTCATACAAAAGCATACGCGTTTGGGTGCGTAAAGTAAAATAATGAAACACACATTCAAAAGTAAATAAATATAAGAGATGAATGCAAAGCACAGAGGCAGGAAGTCAAGTAGTAATTCACACAGAGCCGAGATTCCGGAAAAGTTGCGAGAAAGAGAAGGTGGGGCGGAACTACACGGAAGGGGAGAGATGCGTGGGTGGAGATAGGCCTGTGAGAACGCGCTGCGGAGACCAAAGAAAAGGTTTGCGACCATATGGAGAGTGAGGGAGTTTGCAGCCTGGTGATTTGAATGCGTGTGGCAACAGAGGGAGAGCGCGGCGCTCGCGCGCCACAACATTTTCAGACCACAACGTCCACTTGAACTTTGTTCATTTGTTAAATAAAGTTAAACAATAATTCTAATTTAAGCACAAAACACCTAGCACCGATAGACATTAACCGACGAAAAAACCCAAAAATCTACTGATGTGGTTTAGAAACGTTTTTGTTTTTGTTAAAATTTAGAAAAGGCACCTACTGACATCGTACGAACTAGGGGGCAGTGTGTAAGAGGGCAGTGTGTGAGGGGGAATTGTATGAGGGCACAGTGCGAGTGTGTAAGGGTGCAGGCTGTGTGTGTGTGGGGTGTAAGGGTGCAGTGTGTGTGACCTAAAGTACTGTGAGTGGGTAATGTGTGAGAGCAGTGTATGTGGGGGCAGTGTGTCAAGGGGTCAGTGTGTGAGGAGGAGTCAGTGTGTGTGGTTTGTGTGAGAGGGGGCAGTGTGTGTAGTCTGTGTGAGAGGGGGCAGTGTGTGTAGTCAGTGTGAGGGGGTAGTGTGTGTAGTCTGTGTGAGGGGGGTAGTGTGTGTAGTCTGTGTGAGGGGGGTAAGTGTGTGTGGTCTGTGTGGGGGGTAAGTGTGAGTGGTCTGTGTGGAGGGGTAAGTGTGAGTGGTATGTGTGAGGGGGGCAGTGTTTGTGGTCTGTGTGAGAGGGGGGTAGTGTGTGTGGTCTGTGTGAGGGGGCATTGTGTGTGGTCTGTGTGAGAGGGGGCAGTGTTGGTTAGTGACTTGTCAGTAAACAGTATTTCTATTTTCTTTAAAGGCTGTATTAGTATTGAAAAGAAATACACAATCTGACAGTGGCTCACGTATATGACTGCAATGCCTTGGAAGTAAACTGTATTCTTATTTATTTGAGGGTGAGGGGGTGCAGAGTGTGAGGGGGCTAATGTGTGTAGGGCAGTGTGTGAGTTGGCATTTTGTGGGGTCTAATGTGTGTAGGGTAGTGTGTGAGGTGGCAGTTTGGAGGGGTCTAATGTGTGTAGGGCAGTGTGTGAGGTAGCATTTTGTGTGGTCTAATGTGTGTAGGGCAGTGTGTGAGGTAGCATTTTGTGTGGTCTAATGTGTGTAGGGCATTGTGTGAGGCAGAACAGAATAAAAGGATAAAAGTGCTGTTTTTAGAGAGAGTGACTTTTTGTTTGTTTTGCATGAGAATGTAAGCAGGAAACTCAGACAAAAGCATACGTGTTTGGATGCGTAAAGCAGAACACAAAGGCTGGAAACTATTGAAGACAAGGGCAGACAGCAAAACACAGAGAGGCGAGACAGGATAAAAGTGCTGTTTGTGGAGAGAGTGGGTTTTTTTTCCGCATAAGAATGTAAGAAGGAAAGGAAACAATGAACATGTTTGGGTGCGTAAAGTGAAATAAAAAAAAAACATGCAAAGTAAAAAAATATAATAGACGCATACAAAACTCACAGGCACGAGGTCAAGTAGTTAGTCGCACAAAGCCGAAAATCTGAAAAAGATGCGAGAAAGAAAAGGCGGAGGGGAACTACATGGAAGAGGAGAGACGCGTGGGCGGTTAAAACAAAAAAAAACATTCAAAGTAAATAAATATAATAGACGCATGCAAAACTCATAGGCACGAGGTCAAGTAGTCAGTCACACAAAGCCCCAAAAAAAAAAATGCGAGAAAGAGAAGGCGGGACAGAACTACACAGAAGGGGAGAGACGCGTGGGCGGAGAGGAGCCTGTGAGAACGCGCGGCGGAGATCAAAGAAAAGGAGTGCGACCATATGGAGAGTGAGGGGGTGTGCAGCCTGGTGAGCTGAATGCGTGTGGCAACAGAGGGAGAGCGCGGCGCGCGCGCACGAAGTGTCTGGTAGAAAATGGAAGCTGTAAAGAATGCGCGTGGTTGTGGCAGTTGTTGACAATGCGCGTGATTGTGTTCACATGAACTGTACGCGATCCGCAGGTAGGTAGACTTTTCGGACTGCTTACTATAATCTCGCCTATCCTTCCCTGCGGGATAGAATAGGCGAGACCTAAAAATGTAAGGGGCACATGCAGAGGTATTTATATAGCGCAAATCCAGCTGCACAGTGAATGATGGAGCACTGTACATGAATTGGGGCTTTACACATTTGCATTTCTCAATGTGTTTAACCACAGAAAGCGGTGCCAATTTTGTCAGAGCAAGTTTTGGTTTGGGGATCTTCACTGGGGAGTAAAAAATCAGAGCACGGCTGGAACTAGTGGTGATAAATAGCATGGTAAAACCCACATCACAGCTGACTTTTCTGAAATTTTCTGGCTAATGTTTGAGCCAAAATGTCACTTGGCCTCTGCGTAGGATGACCATATATCCAGAACAGCCTTGTTTTTTCATAATCGGCCCTGAAAAATGTCAATAAATTTAGCAAACCTCCCCGGTTATTACAGAAGGTTGATTGAACACAAAGGGAGGCACCTTTTCATGTGCTCCAGTTCTCGATTTAAACCACCTTATCAGAAAGCAACGTCATTAACTCACATGATACTGTGTGCAAAAGTGAAATTTATTTATGGTTAGTGCCTCATTGTCTACGTTTCTATGCGGGTGAGCATGGCCAATTAAAATCATTATGAACCCCTGGGCCGATACAAACTTGTAGCCTATGTTCATGAATTAACTCATTTTTTTGTTTTCGAAATCTGGTCACCAGTGCTTTAAACTGACAGGTACTGGCCAGTACTTGTTTAATCTGAAAGGACTTCGCACAGCTACTTAGAAACCTTTACTGGGAGAGTAACAGCACTTCTCAGGAGTAAACAGGCATTGTAAATAGGAGTACCTGCACGTTTATATTTCCGTTTAACGCACTGATGGTCACCCAACCTCTGCCTAATTGACTAACCCAGCGGAAGTGGCGAAAGACAGCCCGGCTGGAAGCCTCGTGAGGGTTTAGCTGGTACATTATTTATGTGGCGTGCCTTATGCCCTCAGTGTTGTGCAGTCTGTAAAAATAGTCCACGATGCAGACCGCAGGATATCCAGCTAAAACGCTCTGAAATCACAGCAATCGAAAACAAACGTGCCGCCTGCTGTGGCACGTGGCCAGAAATACTATTTGACTTACCATGCAGCAGAGAAGGAAATAACAAGCGGACGCGAAAGTGAAAGTGATCGCAATCGCGATCAAACTTCAAAGCGGCCGCGAAAGTGAAAGAAAACGAATGCTTTCAGGCTGCCAAATGGTGCGCGCGCCCGGAGCACATGCACTGTAGTTGGCGGCCTGAAATGCACTCGTTTCCACTTCCAAAAGCGCTTACTATAAGTCTCGCCAGAGCAGCGCTAAAGCGCTGTCTCAGGCGAGACCTAAAAAGCCTCACAGGATTGTAACGCAGGACCCCTTGCACTCTGGTGTACGGGTGCCTGCTTTGGAACTAGGCTTCATTGGGTGCACCAGCGCAGAGGGAGTGGAGGGATGTGTTATATCTTAGTAGATATGGCACATTCCTGCCCTCTCCTTTGAGGTAGCTCTGCAAGTTGTATTGCTGCGTTGCATCGAATCTGTGTAAATCTGTCCCTTGGAGGTTTGAGAGGTACGGCTGCAAAAGAGAAAATGTGATTCACCTCAGTCTTTGAGGAAGAATACCGACGGGGCAGCAGTGACACCTAGTGGTCGATCATGGTGTGTTGTAGATCAAGGTTCTGATGAAGGAGGCTGTTTGCCTTATGGTACCATTTTCTGCAAACCTCAAGGGAGGTGAAAGGAAACGCAACACAATGGACAGGAGGGGGTCACTGCCAGCAAAAAGGCCCAATTGCTCCCTGACAGGGGAACACACCACCCTTACAAATGTGTGTATCAGAGAAATATAGAAGCATTTAACTAATCATGAGCCTGGAAGAACTGATACAGAAACTGAACGACAGGAATAGCAGGAAGGCAAGTTCAGTATCGGACTGGGACATAAAATAGGCCTGGGCACACAAAACACAGTGGTCCCATACACAAATGTGGACAAATTAAAAAAAAAAAGTAGTCATCATCATCTGGTAAATTGTGGCAGCTCTTTTAGATGCTCTTCGAGGGAGGCAGAACCACAGGTTCGTAGTTGCTGCTGGCATAGCTTGGAATACTTGAAAATTACATCAGGGAAATTCATTTTATGCCGCCTTGATCAAAAACATAACAACACATCCCTGCTCTTCCCCTCACACATTATGCTATTGGTCTGTTGACTGTGCTTTCAAAGAGGCGCTGTCATGAAGATAGAGCTTGAAATATTAGACACAAGACAATAGAAGCAAAACGCAGAAATCTGTACTTGTCAAGTTCATATCAGCTAAATGAAGAAAACCACAGTACAAACCTGCTATGCCTCAGCAACAGGCATTTCCATGCCAGCCCAGCAAAATAGAAACGAGTTGTTAACAAACTAGGGGGCATGTGTACAAAGGGATATTGTCACCAGAACGTCACTTTTAGCGAGGTTCTGGTGGCGATATCCCCTTCGCCTTATTTACAAAGTGACATGAAGCCACTTAAGGTGGCTTAACACCGCCTGGTAATAAGGCCCCTTTTCACCGTTCACTTAGCGTGTAAGGGGCGTGCAATGAGTGTTGCTGTGAGCGTTTCGCTGCAACACCCATTGCTTATTGACGCTGCTGTATATTTACAAGGATGGGGCAGCGCCAAAAACTAAGATGAGGGAATACCGTGTCTTAGACTGGCAACACGAGGAGAAATTATTAATTTCTACTTGTTTTTGCTCTTTCCATGTGAAAGACATAGAAAGAGCAAATCGCCTGTAAAGATTGTTTATGTGCAGTAAGGTGTCCCTTCATGCACATGAACATTTGGCCCTGCAGCGCATGCACTCTTGTAAAATGGCGCAAGGGTGTCTGCGCTGGCGCTAGGCAGCTTTATTAGCGCCAGCGCTAGGGGAAACAGAGGGGCGCGCCGTATTTTTGTCAAAGCACAGCGTTAGCAATTTTGGCATAACACTGCGCTCCGACATTTTGTGGTAAAGATCGTCCATTTTCCAAAGTGACCTGTGCATAGCGATGCGTCTGCTAGAGCATAGCCTGTGTCAGACTGGTGGCAGGCCCCTTTGGGAGATGATGGAAAAACTGCATTGTTTATTATCATAATATCACACACCCATCTCCGGCCAGCAATCAGCACCAGCTGGTGGAGAAAGAGCACGCTGACAACAGCCGCTTTGGCGGGCCAGCTCATGGACCAAAGGAACCAATCAGCAGCTGCAGCCTGGCATTCTGGTGGCGCTGGAGCAGCTGAATGGATGAGCCTGCTGTCCACTAAGAAAACCCAAAGCGAGCACAAGCGTTCTGCAGAGATAGCCACACCGTGAAGGAAGGGGCGGGAGGCTGTCATGCACGACAGAGTGTTTTGGTGGAAGTGGGGATTTTTAAATGTAAGTGCTCCTCCTCACTCGGCACCCATAGTTCTTTATCATTGATAACCCTGTGTCTTTGTCCCTGTACAAAGGAGCTTTGTGTCACCCCCCAAGGAGGTGGACACATCTGCGACCACCGGTGTGCCTATGCTTGGAAAATAAACCTCCCCTCTGCCCAAACCCTTTGTTAGATAGACAAAAAATGACAGATGAGGAGAAACTTGAGACTCTCCTATAATGGGACCCCCATGGCACAACTTGTCAATGAACCCCATATACCTGGAATCATGTCTCTGACTGTAAGATGGAAGAACGCAAAAATGAAATCTGGGCAGATGTGTTATATCACGAAAAACAAATCCACATATAAACACAGTACTTGCAGGCAAGTGAATATAGCTAGCTTTTGACATGGCAATAGGTCTGAAGTTCATCTGCTACACCATGCACTCTCCAGAGCACACAACTCATCCTTCTCTCCAAGGGCAGAGCTTTTAAGCAGGGGCAGCTCCTCCGCCATGGCAGAAGAGAGTCGCCCCACTGCTGGAACCAGCAGATGCATATTAAATAAAATGTCAATAAAGCAGTTAATAAAACTGCTTTATTATCATTTTATTTTACTCTGCAGCCAAACCGCAGCTGAATCTTGAGGGCGGGGCCAGCAGGAGGAGTGATGGGCTCAAGGCACTGCCAGTGCGCTTATCGGTTTGGCAGGCTATCCACAGCCGGCCAAACCGGCATGCGCAGTAGGATATCTCCAGGCTGTTGCTTGGAGATATGAGCAGGGCTCAGGAGCACAGGTTCCCACTCCCTGCTGGAGCGTGGAACCAGACAGCTCCGTCCAATCCCTATGCTTCTCTCATGCTGGGTAATTCCAGCATGAGAGTAGCATCTTGATTGGTGCAGGGGACTCTGGGAGCCTGTGTGAACATTGTCGGAGCAGAAGAGATGGAGAGGCAGCAGATGTCAGACTGCAGGTAAGTTTTGTTTTCTTTATATTTTCTCCTACGCTGCCCTACTGATTTCCCCTCCTAGCTGCCGCCACTGCCTTTCACAGGTGGTGTACTGGGAATATGAGAGAGACAGCCAAGGAAGCGCATCTGCCAGTTCTGGTGACTGGATCTTCAGCTCAACCAAGAGTGCACGAAAAGAACAAAACGTGTGAGAGGACATGTAGATCTGAAGGTGAGACTGAGCTACTCAGGACAAGTGCAAGTAAGTGCCTTGTGCAGCATGAAACCTGCCTTTAAAAAAGGTCTGTTTTTCACTGGTAAGCAGGGGAGGAATTCTAATTGGGTTTAATCAGAAGCATGCTGAGCTAAATTGAGTAACAGATGTGACGGATGCATTTAACATAATCTGAAAACAACAGATAAGATATTTACATAGGCTGAGCAAGAGTGCATTTCCAAAATTTCTAAAACACAAACATGATGAGATAGCTGCCTGGATCACCAACCTTCTCCCTTTAACTGAGAGGTAAGGAGGAATTTTCCTTAAACTCTTCAAACGGGATTAACACGAACCCGAGATCTTGTTGACCTGCTGGCAGACAGGGCCGGACTGGCCGTAGCGGGCACCGGGCAATCCCCCGGTGCGCCGCATGGGTGGGGGCCGGTTTTGGGACCCTGGGGGCCGTTTTTGTTACAGGGCCGTTTTTGCAGCACACGGCCCTGGCAAAGAGCTCGGCAGCCTCCCGGCTGAGCACTTAGCCAGGGCCGATTTTGGTTCCCGGTCCGGCCCTGCTGGCAGAAGGTACGATTAGCTTTTTTTTTATCATAGTGCCAGGGGCTGGGAGTGGCCAAGAGCCAGTGACTACCAAATTAGGGTGATTCTGTAACCAAGCTCCTCAATTTTATCAGTATTTAAATTCAAAAGGATATTAGGAATCAAAATTGCCACTAAAGCATGATTTTCTCAAAGTTGAAGGGGAAAGTTACTATCACTTTTCTGTGTCAGGAATTAAATATCAGTAGCAAAAAATTTTTCAAAAAAATTAAAGCAAGCAAAGAGGTTATATAAATTTAAATACCTCCACAATGTGAAGACTTAGATAATAAGATTAAAAAATATCTAGAAAGAACACCGATAACTAAACTGAACGCTGATACACACGACACACTGGAAACCCCTCCAGGCTGGGAGGAGATCGCAGCTGCACTGGCCAGCCTCCCCGATGGCAAAGCTTCAGGGACAGACAATCTACCAGTTGAATTCTATAAAATCTTCTCAGAACAAATAAAAGATCTTTTTACGAAAGTAGTTAGTTCTATTTTCGACGGGATTCCTTCGCCGAATTCCTGGTCATCAGCTAAAATTGTGATATTCCCTAAGAAGGATAAATCACCCCTGGAGATGACGTCATATCGACCCATAACATTAATTAATTCTGATTCTAAGAAAATTTCTAAAGTTATTGCCACTAGAATATCTTTAAACATCGAATCATTAGTATCCAGGTGGAAGCATGGATTTATTCCAAAAAAGGGCATCACCGAGCATGTCCGACGGACTATCACCTTATTTGATGCCGCAGAGGTGACAGGGGACCCGATCTCGCTAATTCTCTTAGATGCAGAAAAAGCGTTCGAACGGGTCTACTGGCAATTTCTCTGGGTTATCATGCGGCGGTCCGGTTTTGGAGTAAGAATGATTCAAGCCCTGCAACAGAACCCAACAGCTAAAATATTAATTAATGGTCAGCTGACAGAACAAATTAAGATAACGAGGAACGAGGCAGGGGTGCCCCTGTTCGCCCCTACTCTTCGCCCTCTATATAGACCCTCTGATAAGAAGAATAGAAGCTAATCCCTCGATTCCGCCCGTGATTAGGTTTGGTGTTGACACAAAGATCATGGCCTACGCCGATGATATAGCCATAGTAACCCCTGAACCTGATCTGGTCATCAGGGCTTTAGAGCAAGAAACTCAGGAATTTGGACTGATCTCTGGCTATGCTTTAAATAGAACAAAAACGCAGATTGTCGTTAATAAAAAAGTAGCCTGGGTTGATAACAGAATTACTGATAAAGCAAAATACTTAGGAGTTAACATTGTCTCAGATTTAGATACTCTGGTCACAGAAAATCTGACACCACTGGCTACCGACATGAGGAAATCACTTAGGAAAATTGATAACTTACATCTAACTATCGTGGGAAGATGTAATATCTTAAAAATGACGTATTTTCCCAAACTGCTCTACTTTTTTCATACAATTCCGCTGGCTTTTAATAGTCGTATGCTCTTAGTCTTTCAACACATTTTTACTCAGTTTATTTGGGCATATACACAGCCAAGAAGGGCTTTTAGCTTTCTTACTCCACCTAGGGAGAGGGGAGGCTGGGCTCTTCCTAATCTAAAACTTTATTATTGGGCTGCTTCTTTACAACATTGTAGCAAATTGATGTATGAGAATCACACTTTAAGCCCGTCAGGCCTGCCCTCTCCTTGTTTCTGACTTATAGGGGATAACGTAAGGGGATGTCTGTGGCACATTTGGAATTCAGCTACTATAAGGGAGTTAGATTTAAGACGATGATCAATGCTTACCAGGTCTTTAGTAATATTCGTAAAACATTTGGAATTGCCAAACTTAATTTCTATACTCCCATTAGAAACAATTATAATCTGCCACTTATATTTAAAAATATATATTTACGACAATGGCATCTGGCTGGCATTTGTAAATTAGGAGACTTCTATGGCGCTGGTCATATTCGGTCATTTGAAGACTTGAAAATTAGCTATAATCTGAATAACAACCAGATATTTCAGTATAATGCCATCATGAAATATTTAGTCAATAAAACTGGAGGATCTGCGGGGCTTGTAGCCATTGGCCTTATAGATAAATTGCTCGGCTCTAATCTACCAAGGATAGGAGATGTTTGCTGTATAATGAACAAATTACGACCAGACGATTTAAGTAAAATAGATGCTAAATGGCAGACAAAATTAAATACTCCACCTAATGCCTTTTGTACCGCCTTGGGCCTAGCACAAACATATTTGTTATCTCCTAAATTGCAAGCGCAATTCTATAAGACAGGATATTTTATGTATATAACCCCTAGTAGAGTTGCCAAATGGACAACCGGCCCCGGAACTACCTGCCCTCGTTGCTCAGAATATAGTGTAGATTCTGTTCACATGTTCGCTATATGCCCAAAATTGGAGATGCTACTGAAAGACGTACAATTGTTTCTAAGTAGAGTTTTCTTGTTAGATATTCAGCTTGTACCAGCTACTATTATGTTAGGGCTGTATAATCAACTTGATCTCAAAGAAGGGGGCGCACTACTGTTTGTTGCAATGACCATCTTACGAATTTGTATTGCTATGCCCTGGAAAGATCTGAACCCTCCATCTTTCGGCCAATGGCAAGCCAGATTGTTTGCTACTTATAGGCTTGAGACAGCAATCTATGCTAAGAAGGGAAGAAGGGCAAGAAAAAAAGGCCTGATGGTATGGGGCCCTCTGACCAGACGGTTCGACACCCAGAATATTTAATTTATATAAGGATTGTTCTTCTTCTTTGACTTTTCACTCCTTTCTCTCTCTCCCCTCTGCCCCCTGTTTTCTCCCTTGTTTTCCCCCTTTAACTCTCCGCACCTCTCTTTTAGATAAGATAACTAATTTTTTTCTTCTCTTTCCTTTTTCCCTTCTCTGTGGCCTATGCATAGATAATGTTGAATCTCGCATTCACACTGTATGATTATGCTTCAAGTGTGTAAACATTATGTGTCCTCTTTATTTAATGTTTTTTTCTTCTTCTCTTTCTGGACCCGGGGTGGGGGGAGGGGGGGTTGCTGTTAAAAGATGAATTAATTGATTTGTGATGTGTTGGAAATGTAAAAAATAAAAAAAATCAAACAAAAGGTATCTAAATTGCCATTAAAGCAAGATTTTCTCAAAGTTGAAGGGGAAAGTTACTATCACTTTTCTGTGTCAGGAATTAAATATCACTAGCAAAAACAAATAAAAAAAATTCAAAGCAAGCAAAGAGGTTATATAAATTTAAATACCTCCACAATGTGCACCATAATTCTTAATTAATTAATGCTCATTGCTTTTATTTTCAAAAATTAAAAGCATTTTAATTCACGCATAACAAAATACTAAACATAAAATTACAAATATACAAATTGAAATACAGACGTTTCTAGCACCGTCTGAGTTAGAAATCTATTTAAGAAAGTCGTTATTGTAAGTAATGTAAAGCCCCACCCTCAAATCTTTCACAATGCAAAATTAGAGGTCTACTGCCATTGTCACCACATATAATAATCAATAAAGCAGGCCTGTTGGCTTTAACTGAAAATACATAAGTATGGCCATGTGGTCTCTGCCTAGAAAGACCCATTCAGCGTTCTCGCAAGATATAAAGCATGCGTTGTTGTGGGCCTTAAATCTCTATCTTCAGATACCAAACATGTTCTGGTTCCACACCAAGAAAACGAGCATATGCATTAAACCTTATTGCATTTGTCAGACAGATCACCCTGTATTTGTCAGATAGTTAAAAATATAAAGCCCCAGAGGTTACTGTTTGACAAGGAGTTTACAATGGAAACATCCCTTTCAGTTGTTTTTTGTCAGAGAGTTCACAATGCAAACCCCTTCCAATTGGATTTGAAAAATCCATTTTGCACACAGTAATTACTATGTACCAATTGCATCAGTGTGAGTCTTTCTCCTTTGGTGTCCTTGAGCCTCTGTACCTCGATCTCTCAAACTGGGGATCAAGTATCCTGTTTAGGACCTTAATCTCAAGTTAATGAGGCAAAGCGGCGAGAGAGGTGTGGTGCAGCGGCCAGATCGGCTGACTCCTGAGCGCGGGGCTCACGGTTTGATCCCCGGCAGAAGCTCAGCTCAGCATCATTTAACTCTGGCCAATAGTTCACTTAATCTCCCCAACGGCCCCTAGCGCCTGGATACCCTTAGGGGTGATAAGTCGCCCTTAAAAAAAAATCCTTTTGGAGTTGCAAATGGAAATTCCTCCTAAATGGGCAAGGTGCAAATCACATACTTCAAACAAATATCACAAGTGGCAACTAACCTGCTACATCTATCTAGTCTGCTCCCATTATCTGTGTGGTACAAGTGACAATGTACCCACAAACAGACTCTACCCCTATCAACTATCAATGCACCTACAAGGGTCTATTGCAAGAAGTAAAGCGTTTCACAATCAGCAAAGTTAGGCCTCCAGGCTTTGTCAGGTCACTAATAATGAAAAATTAGAGTCTTACAGACTTTGACATTACATTTAAAAATAAACAAATTAGCTTGAAGGGCCTTAACATGAATGTAAACATAGCCATGTAGTTTCTGCCTCGAGAGATCCATCAAATGTTTGAGGTAGCTTCAAAGTATACATTGACACGAACATAAATTCTCCTTCCCAAACCACCTGGCATATATTTCTGCCAGACCTAAACATGGACCATTGTAGTAAACACTTTACTATTGTGTTTGTCGCATAGATCTAAATGTGAACCTCATCCTGTGGTGTTTATCATGGCATTTACAATGTAAAATACCTTCCTATTATATTTAACACAGGGGTGTAATGTAAAGCCCATGCCATTGGTTTTGTCATTGGCATTACAATATATATCCCCTTCCTATTGCATTGTCATAGACTGTATAATGTAAACCCCTTTTCTATTTATTTAAGGAATCTGATTCAGGAGGTCCCAGGCAGTAAGAAGTTGCTCGTCCTAGTTAGGTTAAATGGGGTCGTTCACCTCTAGTACTCTGGGGTAGAGCAGCCAAATTCTGAGTCAGAGAGGTGCTCTTGGCTAGAAACTCAGAGCATAGCAATGTACAACATTAGAACTCAGTAGTACCTCAACGAACAGTGCATAAGGACCAGTGCCAGGTGTATAAGTGGAAAAAAGCAATATCATGATTCTGTCCAACCCACAATTAGAAGAGAAAGATACATGACTTCTCCTAATGGGGTTGTCTTGTTTTCTCCCTTAAAGATCCACAGATTACATCAGATTTAAATCAGAAATTCTGGACATTTTCCGCAAATTCATATTCAAAATATATTTCTATAATTCAGATTCATAAGTATAAAAGATGAAACCCCCATATCGGCTGACATTCCCTGCTTGTGAGGTTCTGTTTTTTGGCAGGTCTTCTGGCTAGCGAATGTACTATGGCTAAGACCCTCCCATCTGTCAATCCATGGTACATCATTTGCGTCTACAGAATTGTAATGGATCCACACCGGATCCAACATGGTGGATACATCAATGGCTGAGACTGTCACACTTTTTGATACTGCCTCTAATTGTTGTCAATCAAGCAACCCAGATCAAAGCCTGTGATTCGAAGGACCTGTTTGTGGTCTACTCAAAGCTACCTGTTTCTTGGTGTGAGCCACGCTGGGATCCCTCTCCTCAGGATAACAAGTTTCCAAATGTAATAAACCCATTTGAGGAATGCATTTGCCATAAAATATAATTCTTCTTCTTTATACACATCTCCTGTAAGGGGATAACATGGTGTAACATTTCTGAAAAATGTCCTGGCCAATTTGGAATATCTTTAGATTACAGAGAAATATACAAAAATAAGTTGTGCGCAGGTCATACATTCTAAATGTTTTGAGAACCCTCCTGTAGGCGTGTATTATATTTGTTCATATTAGGCAATGTGTACATGGATTAACGAAGAATGTTTGAGAGACAAAATAAACTGTGAGTCACACAGGATGTAGTGATAAATAGTGCAGCAGATACAGTAGCACCAGTGCCCAGTGGAGTGAAAGACCCATTGCACCCCAACTATGGCAAACTTTCATTGCCCAGCAGTGGGGAAAGATCTAATTTCTTGTTTGCAATGGCACCCATGGCATTCTTACCAGCCACTGAAATGTGTATAGAATCATTGCACACCTGAGAGGACAATGAGTGACAGATTACGCGTAAAAGAATGATGTATTACAAGTATAATTAATGTGGTTTATATTATATCATGCCCCCCAGAATATTAAACACACAGGCAAACATTATTAAAAGAAATGTAATAAAAAGAAATCAGAAATCTACCTACGCAAACTTACTCCTACAATTTGGAGTGAACATCAGCATTTATGATGGGTGTCTAATATAAGACCAGGGATTTGTTGCACATTTTCAGCATAATGACTAAGGGGCATATTTACAAGGGCTTTTTATCTCCGCTTTTTTGTCTTTTAAAGCCAAAAAAGCGGAGATAAAACTATCGCCCCATTAACAAGAGGGTGCTAACATGCATTAGCGCATGTTAGCACCCTTTTACTCAACGCCTCCCTTTGCATCTCTAATGAGATGCAAAGTGGGCGTCACTGGGCAGGACAACCTTGTAAATATCGCTGATGTTCACATCGCGATATTTACAAGGCTGCCCCAGCATTATAGCACACGTTAGTTTTTGGAGAAAAACGCTGTTTTCTCCAAAAACTAACGTCTGCTAAAAAGCAGACTTGCCTATGCCTAACATTGGGGTGGATTATGCTGACACGACCCTGTGGGTTGTATCAGCAAGGTTATCGCAGTTTTGCAGGGAACATCGCTGGAAAACCAGCGATTTCCCCACTATCTCTGGAATTTGTAGCGCCCTGGAGTAAAGCGTTGTCAATAATGCATTACCAGGGCGAGAAATTCCAGAGATAGACGGTGATAAATAACAAAGCGCTAAGCGCGCTTTGCTTTTATTTATCGCCGTCATTGTAGATATGCACCTAAGTATGTAAATTGGTTCAGTTGGATTGATTGCATTTAAATTTGTGCTATTCAAGAAAGTCTGATATTGACTTTGCCCTCATATGCATACATTGGAACTACCTAAATTAGGTCATATTTTACCACATTAAGGGCATGTTAAATCCATGGACTAATTTATCTGAAGTATGATTTTTTTTAATTCCAAGGTAACCATCTTTGTGGTGTTAATTAGGGGATTGAATTGAGTAAGAATTCTAGTTGGTTTCTGCAAATGTATCTTTCACAGTCTGTAGAAGGAGACATGTGTAACACATTCAGCCAGGCATCTTTTAAAGCAATAACCACTGATCCCTTCTCCCTAATGGAAACCCCTGAACTACTGGTCACCAGGGAAGGGCCAGCTCAATGGGGCAGCTCTGGCCTTACACCCTTAAAACAATTTTGGGGAAGTATTGTTTGTGGAGTATAGGACCAAGAATCCCATATGCACTTGTCCTAATACCCTTGTGAATTGTGAGGCAGAGATGTGGGGAATTTGGGCTATCACAACAAAATGACCAATGTGATTTCAGCTGTAATTCTCTGGAAATACTAATGCTGAATGGTTGGATTGTAGTGGAATGGATGAGCAACCTTTAAAGTGTCGCAACATCACTGCGGGCTGAGTATGTTCCACTGATCAAAATTGTCATTCTCAACACACCATGTCCAAAAGAGTAATTTTGTCATGAAGTGTTTGAAATCCCTGACATAGGCATTGTTAGGATGGGTTGACATATTCCCTCGATTGGATTTAGGTATAATTTGCTAAAGAGTTCCCCAAAATGTTGACATCAGAAACAAGTGCAGTCCCCACTTCTAAGAAAATAGCAGCCTCAGAGAAGGAATTCAATCACTAAGATGGCAGCAACAATTGGTGCAGGGCGTAGAGCAGACAGGATGTGGCTGAAGAAGGCAGCAGCAGCTCCAGAAGAGACAGTCTGTGTCTTTTCAACTTTCCCCAGGGTATGGTTTGGACGTGAAAAAACAGCATATTCAAAGGTTTTCAGAAGACTCATGTCATCTATTTTTAATGGCAAAGGCTGGTCACAACTGAACATTGAATTTCTTATACAAAATAATGTAAAAAGGTGCAAAATATATTCACATTGTATAGTAGGTTTCTGACAGTGAAATCATGTGCATGAAAGCACCATAAACGCAAAAAGTGCAATACATCAATGCTGAACATTTCCAAGTTCCAGAAAAATGTGTTTATTACAAAATGTCATTGCGCAGAGAGAAAAACAATACAAAGCATAATGTACGTGCTTCCAATGTATAAACATACCTTTTATGTGAAGCATTTTTTAACATTTTATAAACAAGACCTGTACCAAAAAGTCATAATTCTGTTCACAGAGCGGTGGCCCAAATGGTGCGTGCAAAAAAAATCACAGTTGGCGTCAAGTCCAGAAATGTCCAGGTAGAAGATGTAACATGAGTGTCCTTCCCGGTACCTAAGCTTCAAACTTCTTTGAAAAAGAATCCCATTGCCTTCAAAGGAAGATGTCCTTTATAGAATTACACCTCATGCCAATACATGGAATAGAAACAATAGGCCACAAAATTGAGGCAATATTGATGTTGCTTTTCTTGATAACAGGAGAGAACCACCTTAATTCAAAGTGCAAAGAATAAAATGCAATTCAGGGGGTTTCCTAAACCTTAAAAGTATGCAGTGTGATTAAAATAAATAAGCCCTTCTTCCCAGAGAGACAGAAAGGACTTGGCATATAGCACCATTAGTCATCACAGAACCACATGATTATTCCCATGTATGGAATGAATGCTCAGCTAAATTGCTGGACTACCCTAGTACTTGACAGCCATTCATACCATCAATAAACAACCAATCTGCATAATGTATCACCTGAGAGTGCCATCCCTGCAAAACATATTTACACAAGAGCTTGCTTGGCTCGATACCAGGAACCGGCTTTTTGCATAGTGTTACATACAACAGTCTAAACACGTAAGCATGCTTGACAGCACATGTTTAAGTTGACTCGCTAAATAGCTCTTGTTCTGTTTTTCTGTTATGTGCACATTGAATGTACAAACTAGAGCACAGCTGTCCCATGGGTGATGCAGGAGACTGTGCTCACTTCCAACAGATATCCCCAAGAGCAGCAAACTTGGGCCCTAAGTGATCCAAGAAGTTACTGTCCATGTCATCCGGAAATGTGAATGAGTCGACAGATTCAATTCTTTCCAGTTCTCCTTCATAGGCATAAATGCGAGGCTTGTAGGCGATCAGATCGTCTTCGTAGTCTCGTAGTCCATATAGCCTCTGGTGAGAGAAAGCAAAATGGAGGTCACATAAATGCAATCAATGAAAGTCAGACCAAACCTCGCAGTATCAGGACTGGAGCTCAAGCCGAATGATGCACAATTAGATACCTTCACCAATATTTGATGGTCCTCAGGGAAAAGAAAGGGCTCAAAACATTTATATATTACTCTAGAAGCTTCAAATATTTGCTTATCTGAAAGAAGTTCCATGAAAAAACACTAACTGTATTCACTTTCAAGTAAAAAGAAATATGTAAGTATGTATGGCTTCCTTCAAATACCTTTGTCAGTGTAGCCAATAGGCACAGAGTGAGTGAAGCCCAAAGTTAGATACAATTAGGTGATAGATGCTGCATTTTGTATTATGTATTGTATTATGTGTGTAATAATGTATGGAAACGTCTCAAAATAAATTATTTTGATGATCATGATGTTAAAAGGATGACTCTAGCAACAGGGGCAGAAGAAATCACTTGCGATCTTTCTGTGATTAAAAACAATATCATATGAAATGGAGGAGACTGGCCATGAGCCTGTATTACTATACATTCAACTGGTACCTTAGAATCTGTGGGAAGCTGAAGGGCGCAGTTTTCACATTACCTTGTGTGCATAGAAGCCTGCAGTGCGGAGAAGCAATCAGCATTTGCTCCGGTTAACTAACCTTAGGATGCTGATGGGGTTCTCAGTGGTTATGAATGCAATTACACCATGTGTGCTGGAACTCAGCAAATGTTCTTTCATTGAACAAGCACAAACAAAAGGACACTTTATGAAATGTAACCCACTAGTCTAAGTCTACTGGAGTATATAGCATTGCTTCTCAAGATACCATAATTTACCTAATTGTTTTGCTATTCTAGAACCTATTATTATTTTAGCTCAAATATTCCAAGGAGCCAGACTGAAGTTCAAACATATTCTCCTGCAGCTCAGTATTCTTGAAATACTCCATGTTTGTCCATCAATAATAACTACGTTGTCTGTTTCCTAAACCTAAAACACTTTTTGCCAATCCATTGGATAAGTAGAAGGTAGAATTCAGTTACAAATGTGTTAATTATTCAAATTAGTCATGTGATATCATATGTCACATAACACCATTGTAATAATTTGTTTTTTGTGATTTAAGACAGCCAATAATTTTAGATAAGGGTGGCTGCACCCTAATGTTGGTGATACTGTTTTTATACAGGAAAACAGCCCAAAAAAGTCTTAAGAATACATCTTTTGCAGTATAGGTGTTCCACTAACAAAATATGTCATTAATGATTACCAATATGTACCCTTATTCCTCAATGGATCCTTTCTAAAGGCCCTGGTATATCAAGCACACAATAAGGACACTAATCTAGAGATAGGCATCAACAAGGTTGATCTCAAGTAGTTTGCCATAGGAAGCTGGCAGATGATCACATTAAGCCAACCAAGAAGAATTTATTGTTCAGTAAATAAAAAATTACAATGTAACACCTTTTGCACATTTCATACATAATATCACACATTAAAAACTTTATAAAAGCACAACTTCAAAAATAAAGGGTTATTCCCATATTTAAAACAATTAATTTGTCATTTATAACCACCTAAAAACATTCTGCCAAAGTGCATTTGAGAGAGACTTATTCCACCTACTATATCCGCTATACTTAGAGTACCCTATTCCCTCTATTAATTATTAATCACACTACACACTTTGAGTAATCCCTTCCAGAGTGGGGGACCAAAACAATTACTATGGTATGGCCTGCTGGGTGTCTCTTTTTTTGTGGGGGGGGGGGGCGGAATTAGATAAAGTGGGTTTCCATCGTATAAGGCTTTAAAGTGCAGTGTGCCTTTTGTAAAATCATCTAAAACATTTACGGATACTAAGCCCTTATTTTTTCACATTGTTCAAGGTGCTCACATAATAATGAGCCAGCACAGCTCTTGCTATGATTATCTCTCCTTACTGGGGGTTTCTTCCTAAATTGATAAAGTAGTCTGAAACAAAAACCCTTTACTGTGCACATTTAGCAGTATTAACCCACTACAATATCAACAACCTTTAAGAATCTTCTAGTAAATCATAAATCTTCTCCCCGAAGACCAGCTATCACTGCTTGACGGCGTGTACGAATAGCATGTCGATTGAAATCATGTCTTCTACGTTCAACTGTTAAAGCTGGGCAGCTACAAACTATGTGACAAATGTCTTCTCTGTTATAATTGCAGAGGCAACATGACATTGTATTGCTCAATCTTTTCCATGCTGGAAGGTTATTGAAAGTTGCAAAGCAGGAGTCTTAAGAGCTTTAACTTTGCATTTTGACCGGTCAGACCCCCCCAGATAATTCTGGGGTTTTAGTTGGCTATATGTAGCAATTACCATCCACACGTGGGATCTTTATGCTAGCACCGCTCTATCCAACAGTAATGACACATTAAGCCTATCAAACAATGTTGCAAATGCCGAGGTACCACTTACAATGATATGTCACCACTATTAGAAGCCATAGGCACAGGTACCTCCTAAAATGTAAGACTGCAAAACTGTTGAAATGCACAGACTAAAGGCTATGTCACCTTAAAATACAATGAGCTCATCATCCCTGTCTCCAAACAAATAGAGTGTTCTACATTTAGGGGTATTTCAGGAGTCAGAACCAAGGCACTGTTTTAGCTCCGTTCATTATACAGTGAGTGGCAAAAAAGCACCCAATAATTCACAAAGGGGCACATGCATCAACCATTTTTGCGAGCGCAAACGGTGCGATTCGCAAAAATCGGCCATTTGCACCCGCAAAAAGAGCATTTGCGTTGCATGAAGGGTCAAGGCACTCGCAATTTGAGAATTCGCAATTAATTGCGAGTTCACAAATTGCGATTGCATTTAAGGAATCGCGAATTGAGATTCCTTAAATGCAATGCATTAAAGTAAAATAATTAGCGATTTCGCTGATAGGGGGCGCAAATTACCATGAAGTTGAACTTCATGGTAATTTGCAAAAACTTTAAAAAATGCACAAAACTGCATTTTTCAAAGTGGTAGGTTACACACACACATGTCCTTTGGACATGTGTGTGCGCAACATTTGTACACAGATCGATTTCAGGGGTGCAGCAGGTTGTCGTTTTGCACCCTTGAAATTGCATTCTCAATTTGTGATTCTCTAATTGAGAATCGCAAATTGAGAACTTCCTCAGGCCCATAGGAATGAGTGGGGAGGTATTCCTTAATTGCGACTCGCAATTTGCGACTCGCAATTAAGAAATATTTAGAAATCGCTATTTTGTAAGCGATTTCTACATGCATAGGCTTTTGCAATTCCTTATTAGCGAATCCTTATTTTTTGCTAATAAGGAATCGCAAATGGCATTTTTGATGCATGTGCTAGTAAATGATTCCAACCGATCCATCAACCCAGAATACCAATGGCTACCCCATAAATTTGAAACACACTTTACAAGATTGGCTGGCATGCACACCCCCCCCCCCCCCCAAAGACAACACCAATTGATGTCCCCAGATTTGTGCTTTCTTCATCTGTAATATGGCTACTCACTGTGCTAACAGCAGGAGATCAATATATTCTATGCTCATGTGGGAGAAGCAGATTTTGCACAGTAAGCATAGAAAGGGAGAAGTCTATGTGAGTGCTCATTCACTAGGCACATGTTCATGTCTACAATTTGCTCATAGAAAGATGGGCTATCTTTGCTTACATTTCGCATAATTATGCCAAAGAAAATTACATGAACTTTGCACAGCACTAAAGTTAACACAATCCTGGGTGACAATTCAAGCACGAAGTGTATTCCCTCAACAGTCCTGTGTAAGAAAGCGGGCAGATACTGTGGCCTCTGAATCACATAAAAATTGTAGAGTTGGGACAGCGCAAGATGGCAAATGCTATTCACTAGCTTTTCTCACACCCTTGGAAGCCTAATGATAATAATGATCCTAAATCCCTAATACAACACTGCACTTTAGAGTGAGTGTTGCCATCACGTTAGAGTGGGTGTTGCCGTGATATCGGCATAGCAGGCCTCCGGAAGAACAAGTACTTGGATAGACAATGATGGATGCTCTGCCATGAGGAGCATCTTGAAATGACAGCCTTGATAGAACTCTCCATATCTCCAACTTGTGGGAACCTGCAGGCACTCAGGTGCAGAGCACACTTTGTTCCTGCGGCGGTCTTACCTTTTCTTGTTTGGTGAAACTGCGTTTTGAGAAGGCTACACGTATAGATTAGCTGGCCCTCCTAGGGTCCCCCTCCTTCCCCTCCTTGTTGGCGGACCTTGGTCCTGCCTGAGTGGACCCTGTAAAGAAGACAGCCCCCATGGCCTGATGAGGCAACGTCAAATCCAGCTGGTGTCAGATTACTAGTGTCGCTCTAAATTGGGAGGTAAGGTGGGTCTAGTTAATAGATTTTGCCACTCATAGCTGCACCCACCCCATAGGGAGGGAGAAACATGGGGTGCACCTGGGCTCTACAATGGAGAAATACAAGACTCTTCCCAAGTAGTCCACGGTCAACAAGTTTGCCTAGCTCCTCTCGCAGGATGGAGGCACGCAACCGAATCAGGATCTAAACCCGACAATCACTATCAGCTCAGCAACTGCTCTAGCACCAAGGTCATACTGCAGGTGATCCATTCCTCCAGATGAACCTTAGAAACAAAAATTAGGGAAGTGGGGGCTGATGTAGTACTTCTATTTCAAGGCATTCCCAACACAATTGACCATGTTGCTGAGGCGGGAAATCGCAGAATGACCCTGGGAGACACTGTGGGTGAGCTCCAACAGACAGTCCAGAAGTTCCAGACTTCCACTGTGAAGTGGCGGCCAGGATTGAAGATGCGGAGGGCCACTCTTACTGGAATGGCCTGCGCTTTTGAGGATTCCCATATGGGTGTTGATGGACCCAATCCAGAGAAGATTCTGGTGTCCTGAATTCATGATTTCCTAATTGAGCAAGGACACCATTCACTCATGCAGCGGCTGCTGCCTGGGGCTCTCCTCTGATCCACTATAGTCCGTTTTTCAAACTATCAAGGTAGAGTTATCATCGTTTGGACAGTGGGAGGACTGGGCAAAGTCAAGTATGAAAAATGCAAGATCTTTGTCTTCCCAGACTATGCGTGGTTAGTGCATACCCTGAGGAAATCCTTTGAACAGGTGAAGCAAAAAATGAGGGCAATGGACTCCAAATACATGCAGCTCTGCTCTGGCAAATTGAAAGTTCTGTTTCAAGGGAAGGCCATGATTTCTGAACATCCTAATCAAGCTTGGGCTTGGGTGTAGGAACGCTTCCTACTTGGACAAGAGGAGACTTGGACGGACGCTACAGAGCAGATCACAGAATGCAAATGGATGAGTGGTAGCCCTATAAAATGCCAGCGCTCCTGCCGGGGCCCTCGAAGTCAAGTATTTGAACCAAGCCCAGAGCCATGTAGCATCACCTGTGAAGCGATGAAGTTAATTCATCTGAAACAAGTGATGCGGGGCGATTCTCTTCTGTCTCAGATTCGAGAGCAGTTCCCTTTAAAGACCCATAGGAATGGGTGGAGTTACAATGCTTATGAAGCAGGCCACTTACCGCCTCAGAGTTGTTTTATAGTAGTTAGTTTATTCCGTGGGGTATTTGTTGAAGGTTGGGTGACGGATACTTTCAGGTGGAAAGTGTAAGGTAGAGGGTTGCTGAGTGGGCTACAGTTTTCCATGAGCATGAGCAGAATCCCTGCAACATGGCACACCTAACGTTTGGTCTTATGATTGAGACGCCTTAGTAGTGCTTATATTAGTCCACAATACCCTCACTCTTGTTTCCGGTTGACAGGAGTGACGGTTTAAACCTACCTAAATAGTTAATATATAGGTTCTCTCAAGCTTGACAATTAAAAAGGTTTAATTTTATATTATACCCTTTTTGTGCTACAGTTTATATATATTGTTTTTCTTCTGTGTGTCCTTATGGCTGAAGTGGCGATTGCAGCGCATAGTCGCGCACCTCTCCGGCGTCATTTGACGCAGTTCGGGGTGCCTGACGATGGTATGTCTATTATCTTTGTAGTGAGTGGCGATGTATCGCATCCCTATGAGCTATTTTGCTCTTCGGTTACTTTGCCGGAGGTGAATGCGGATGATAATACGTTTCACTCATACACTCCTATGGCAGTCCCGGCTAATTACACGCCATATAGGACGCAGGTAATTCCAATTTCTGCTTGGCAGCATCGTATTTGGTTCAATGGCGCCCTCCCCCACATGCTTACACCGGTTCGTTTGGGCCCCTTGTCCATTCCAGGGGCCACTTGGCCAGTCTTGGCAAGGTTTACACCACGTCCACGTTATTTGCAAGCCCTGGTGGATGAGTTACGTCAACTCCATACTGCCCTAATTACATTGCATAGGGCTTTAGTGCAATACGTTTCACGCAATGCCCAGGTGGGGGCACCTGGGGTTGCGGCGCAACCAGCTGGCCCAGCCGGGATTACTATTAGTCTCGTAACGGTTAATTCGATAATGGGCTAGCGCCCCCCAAATAAGGACAACATTCCTTATTGGCTTGCTGAGAAATTTGACCAGCTGGAAGCATTTTTTTCCGAATTCTACTCCTGTGGAAGAACACAGGATTCTCACCATTAGTTTGCAGAAAGACTTTGTCCCAGAGGTAGCTGATTGTGATTAATGGGGTAAAGTGTTTGCAGCAGTCTACTCGAAGTGCTTTGGCACCCCGTCTATGGCTGTACTGCCCTCCGTGATCAAACTTGTTCAGGATCAACACGGTCCGGATGCGGCGGTCAAGTTAGGAATGAGGCTTGTCGGCAGTTACCAAGGATTATTGTGGAGGCTTATAAGACCATTGGCCGCAATAGTTTAGGGGTTAAGCCTTTTGTTCAGACAACAACTACGCAACCGCAAACTAAGACAGGGACATCTTCTAAAGACGACCGTCCAGCTTTTCCTAAACAAAATTGGAACGCTAAAAAACAGGGGAAGCAGCAACAGAAACAGGGGTCTCATCCTGACTACTGAACGCACATATGATTTGCACGATCGCACTAGTATTAGGTCTCCTGATAGATTTCAGGTTCCTGAACAACGTTCTCCTCGTTCTTCACAGGAAACATCGGTCTCACAGTCCGGTGGAGGAGAAAGTGGCAAGGGTCGGGGTGCCCAACAAGGACGTGAGCAGCCCCGCCAGACTGATGGTAAAGGCAAGCAGGACGATTTTGCATGCCAACGACCCCCGTTTCAAAAGAAGAAAGTTGCTGCACTAACAGCGAGGTATGCCACAGATAGTGAGAACACAGCTTCGGAAAACCTGACATGGGCACTAACGCTGCTAGACAGCGCAGCGGAGTTTACAGTAGTGCGACAAGCACTGCGTCCATATCTGAAGGCGACAGCAACTGACACATTCATTACTGTAGAAACTGCTGATACTAGAGTGGCTCCTTCTGACAGACTATATGACATAGTCCTTTTAATTGAAGGTGACATACAACGTACCATAAAAGGGATTTTTGGGAAAATCTGACCTCTACAAAAGACATTCTGTTAGCAGAGGCAGAATGGCCCCCGGCTTTCGTTTTGGCCGCTCCTAGAGGGGAGGAGGTAATCCTCCCATCTTTTGTACACACTGTGCTGAAGGATCAGGCTCAGAACTTTACAGAATTTTGGACGTACTTACATTCCTGATTATGCCCAGCATATCAAGCTGCTATATGCCTTGGTACAACCTACTTTTTCCAAATCGAGCTGGCTGCCAGAACATTCAGCTATCCTGCAATCTTTGCAGGCTGATCTTCTTGCTTCGAAATACTTACTGACGTGTGATAACCACACTAACCTGGTAATAAGAATTGTGCCTGGCGCAGTGGGTTTCACGTACTTAACGTTCAATGAGGGCGACACAGTCCCCATTGCTTACAAATCTCACTTGTACACATCAGCTGAAATACGTTTTTCCACTGTCGAAAAAGTTTTGACTGCAGTGCAGATGGCGATTCTGAAGGAGAGAGCGCTGTCGCAAGGGAAACACATTTTGGTTGTCACACCATATCCTGCCCTAGAGGCAGTAATGAAAGCCAGTGTACCTAATTCTAAAGCTTTGCATCCACGTTGGATACAATGGGCCACTTCTTTGACATCGCCGGATGTCACTTACATCTTTGATGCCTCATTGCAGACTCAGGAGTACTTGCAGTATGAATTTGTTCATCCAGCTCCTCTGTCCTTGCGCCCGCTTGAGGATTACCATTGTGTCATTTACACTGATGGCTCAGCGCAACCGGCGACAGAATCTAAGCATGCTTATTCAGCGGCCTGCGCAATAGTGGCTGGTACTTTTGTTAATGGTGAATTCAAATCTAATGTTGTGCGCACGCAGACATTGGGTGATTCTACCGCCCAGTTGGCAGAGCTACGTGCTCTGGTGCTTACCCTGGAGTTTGCTGATCCTCGAGTTACTACTCTTATAGTGAGTGACTCTTTTTACTGGGTTCAGTCTTTCAACGACAATTTATTCTTTTGGTCTCAAAATTAATATCGTGATTCCAAAGGTAGCACAATCAAGCATAAAATGCTTTGGGTTCGAGTCGCAGACCTTAAACAACGTCTGCCGCTCGTGAATGTAATTCATACTCTTGGGCCCCAGCGAGTGGGTGTCCACGCTGTCGGGAACACCTTAGCTGACGAAGCAGCGAAAACAGCACTGGCAACATATCTAGTAGCAGCAGTTACAAGATCCAAAAGTAAGATTGATGATGACATCTTGGCAGCTATTGCTGCAACAGAGAACGGAAGTGATTACCCTAGAGGTTTCCCTTCTAAATACTCTTATCATTTAAGTCCTGATAAAGTTCCCTATGTGAGAATTAACAACGTTGGTGACAGATTGATTCCCAACGTGGATTGCAGACTTTCCTTGATAACAGCAGCTCACGAAGGTATGGCTTCTGCCCATGCCGGCGTTTCGGCAACTGTTTCTCTCTTACAACAACGTTACTGGTGGCACGGATTGTATAAACAGACTCGAGCTTATGTTCTTAATTGTGACATCTGCCAGCAGATAAAACTTTCATCTGCTGCGCGCCCACCTCAAACTCAGTTGTACATATCTAATAAACCACTTGGGTGTGTTTATTTGGATCACTGCAGTCCTTTCTCCTCTGATACTGCGTATAAGTACATCTTAGTTGCAGTGGATTCGTGCACACGTTTTCTTTGGGTCTGGCAACAACAGAGTGCTGATGCTCGAACTGTCATCAGGGATTTGCATGTCTTTGTGGGAATTTTTGCATGTGGTACCCTTCATTCTGACCAAGGTCCTGCGTTCACCTCTAAGGTGTACAAAGAAGCCATGAGATCTTTGGGGGTCCAAGTCAAATTTTCGTCTCCATACCGGCCTGAGGACAATAGTGTTGTGGAGCGAATTAACCGTGACTTAAAGCAATCCCCGACAGCTAGGGTTTTAGGTACTGGCAGGAACTGGTTGGCCATCTGTATAGCGTTCAACGTGCACTTAATAATCTCCCTAGAAGGTCTCTGGGTGGACGGACCCCATACGAAATGCTCTTTGGCATAATGATGTTTGTCCCGGACCTTGATGGTCTAGACATGGCAGCGTCAGCCGCACCCTTTGAGGTAGATGATCACTGTGCTGTATTACAGAATCTACAAGAGACCAGAGACAGTCTTGCAAAGGAACACTTGCCCTCCACAACAGATGCTGCGCTTCAGATTCCGGTAGTTGGCTGGCTACCTCAAGTTGGTGACCTGGTCTGTGAGAAGGTGGAGAACAAGGAGTTCGGCCCCTCTTATCGTGCTCCAGTACCACTGCTTGGCGTGCAGGGTACAAGAACAGTTATTTTACCTCCACTTCCTGGTCGCAAGTATAACAGGTACATCTCCATTGACAATGTCAAACTACAACGAGTGGCCGATTCTTCTTAGTATGACTCCAGCAGTCTCTTGTCCAGCAATGCTGAGAAATTCTGTTTTGGCTCCAGCAACTACCAACAGGCCTGATATTGCCATCGAGATGCATACAGTTACTAATCCTTTATTGCATACACCGGCTGGTGGTCCGTCTGAAGATACTGAGTATACTTATCCCACAGATGTGTCGTTACCTGGTTTACATTCAAGTGCAGTTGATCAGTCTCGTTTTTCATTTGACACTAACTCTATAACTTCCAATGCCCCATCGAAAATTTCTATTTTTGCTGCTTGGTTTAAAATACATTTTTTAATTCCCCCTTGGACTTACATTTGGCTGGAGCTCATAACTATTTTTTTGTTTATCTCCATTGGAATTGTGGTTGTATTTTTTCGTCTAGTAAATAGACACTATCTCACTGAAAGATCTACAATTAGATTAATTGATGGAACTTTGGCCCCCCACTCCTCATCGCACATCATGAAAAGGGACCAGACTTTTGTGAATATTACTGCCTGGCCTGTGTTGGATGGGGTTGTATGGGATGCTGTCAAATTCATGGTCCCACAGAGGTGATTAATGTCCCCAATGTACTTTGTGTTTCTATGGGGGATGTTGTTAAACAAAACATCCGCTCTCATGATTGGGATGTCCAGGCCGTAGAGGCTCTTTTTTCTGATTTGAAATATTATGCTGCTTTTGATGCTGAAGATTTGTATTTAGACACAGCTAATTATGGGGAGTTGTTTTGCTACCAACACTATGGCAATCATTTCCTGCATAAAGCGAATACATTCAGAAACTTTGTCAATTATACGCAATGGAAACATTGGCCAGCCGACATTGAAGGCAGCTCCAAAACTCTAGTGAACAAATTCACTTATTTTACTGGTTTCAGTGTATCTGAACCTGAAGCCTTTTATTTTAAAGTGGCTGCTGAGTCAGCTTCCAAAGCTAGACTGACCCACACTAAATTATTGTATTCCAAGTCCTTTATGGATGAATTGGCTATAGGGGGCTATGAGCTGTGGAAAGATACCATTGATCTTAAATCTGTTTGGGGTTCGAAAGCGAGGCAGGTACAAGGTACAGAAGCTCTGCATCGTGCTTGCCTTATCCCAAACCACATTTTGTTTTTGAATTCTACCATTTTTCAAACCACCTGTTTTGGATTGGCTACTTCTAAAAAGATGAATTCCCCCTCTATTCCTTATCTGGGTGCTTATCCAAAATGGAATAATCACACAGATCTGTCCCTTGATGCGTTGCAGTCATTCATGACTAATACATCCTACAACATTTCCAACCTAGACCCTGAAGGGTGGTTAATATGGCAGAAGAGCTCAGACTCCTGTCAACATTGTTTTCTGGGTCTATACCCTGGCTATACACAGGTTAGAGAGGATCCCCGATTTGAATCTTCCCATTCTGTTACTACCTATTATGTCAGGAGGTTATGTCAGAACTGGCTGCAACATTCCACCTTGGCATCTGTTAAACTTCATTTATCAAAATTAAATGACAAAGTAGATTTGAATGATTTTGTTAAAGGTCCTGTGGGTGGCAGGTCCAAAAGATGGGTGTATGCTGTTTATAACGAAGTTTGGAAATTATCTCAAATTGAAGCTGCTTCCAGATTAAGAGCTATTGATCAAGCAAATTTGGAAAAAGTGCTAGCTGTCATCGATAATAGCATTAACACCCTTTCTTCCAGAATTTACACATTAGATAATATTGTTTCATCTGTTGTGTATATTGTACAGGATGATATGTCTGTTTTATACCATGGTCAAAATCAATTGCGTTCTATAATGCAGTTTGCATGGACTTTGCAAACATTGAAGGCTGGGAAAGTTCCCTGGGACTACATGAATACATCATCTTTATTCCTGCCGTTTAATCTGACTGCAAAACAACAGTTCATGTCCATGAAAGATGCAACATACTTATTATTGCATATTGAAAAGTTGGAACCTTTACCTTTCTCTGTGGCCGAATCAAACTCAGCTGTGTGGCTTATCCACGGTTTAATCCCCTTGCCGTTTCCATTGTTTGAGTTCAGTTCATGTATGAAACATTATGCCCTAGGCAGATATGAACCACTGGGTACCGCTTTACTGCATGAAGTTTGGTCACTCCCATTTACATACAGGTGCATGAGAGAGGGTAACAAAGTTTATTTGAAAGGAGAGGAATGCACTTCCACACCTGATCCCTCAGTAGTCTGTAGGAACATCCAATTGCATGGCGCCTGCAACGTTCAGGCACCAAATTTAGCTTGCATTCTGTAGGGAAATCCTGTGCCAGCAATTACACCGACTTTTACATTATTGGCTAACGGTAGCTATTTACTTTTAAATAATTAGGCATGCTGCGGGATGCTAGTGGGGATTTCTTACATTGAAACTGTCTCACAATGCGTAGTCTGCTGTAAAAATGTCCTTTTCCCACCCCCGCATGGGAGACTAGATGTATCCATCTGGCCTTCCATCCCAACCTTGAAAGCAAAGTTCAACAAGATGAGCAGAATAAGGGCTCTATTGTCTCAGAAAGAAGTCGCTCTGACTTACTCCCGTGAAACATCCGTCCTTCACGTGGCAAACACCCACACCGAGGTGCATGCGCTTTTAAATACTGATCTTCCCCTTCATTTCAGTGCTCTGATTCATACTATATTCAATGCCTCGTCAACAGCTGGCTTGGTGCATTTTTTCAAAGTTGTGGGCTCTGGCCTCGTGACCTCCTTACAAACAATATTTGGTGTGATACCGGCATTTTTTCATTCTATTTTTTCCAGCGTCTTCGGCGGGCTACCATTGATTCTCGCCCTCACTGCTGGTGTGTTCCTGTTGGTCTGCTTGCTGCGCAATGGCAGCACGATATGTATCACATGACAGCCTGCCCCGGCTGCTTCAACTGCGTAACCGGATGCTTCAATTCTATGGAACATTACCACTGGCCACTTTAAGCGTAACCTATGGATTATCCTTCCGGTTATCTTACTTTACTTGCATGCAACCTGTTTTCCATTGCCTAGATTGTCCATTCGAATGGGCTCTGGATTTGTGCCTGTCGAACACGGCATCTCCTGCCACGGATTATGATCGACTAATGGGTCCCTTAGTGGTTCATGAGTTGGACTGTTCTGGCATCGGGATTATGGCCTGTGGAGCGGCACATGGAGTCCTAGGGAATTGGGATATATATGCGGCAGCATTTGACTTCTTGGCGAGAAGTTATCTTGAAGAACACACAAGTTGTCCTCTGATTGTGCTAAAGGCTCCAGTTATCGAAGACCATGTATGTTCATTTACTTTACTTGACTGGATGGCGGAATCTTTTACAGAACATTATAATGACTTCCTCTTGGAGGCAGTTGCTACTTATTGTGCCTACACGTTGATGGATTAACTTGAAGTTGTCCTTCTTCTGCAGGTCCAAACCCAGATTTTTTAATTTTTTCTTTTTACTCCACATTCGGCTCTGTCACGCCTCAGCGAGATGTTTTACTATTTTGCTTTTTCGAACACGTTTTCAAACTATCACTACCAATTATATGGACTGGCAATACGTGAACTTGGTTCTGTCTCAATCGAACTTGATCTCTGCGTTCCTACTTTGCTTACCTATTTTGTTCGTGGTCTGATCAAGGGAGGGTGTAGTGGAGACGGATTTGCATGTACACACATTGCTATGTTAGCATACGCGCCTTAGATGTAAAACGCCATCTTGCCACTTTACTGCTTTTGCACACGACACTGCAGGTAGCTGTTATTACAAGAGAAACTGCTTGCTTGCTTTTTCTTCACATGAGAACGGTCTGTTGTTCACATCCCTAGACGTGCACCGCGACCTTAGTCTGAACACTGTGTGCAGAAGCCGTCAAGGTCAAATAACAATGTATGCTTTTGAATTCAGGTTGATCGGCCCACGCTCTAGCCATAACACGCACACAGCTGCAAACTTCTGAAACTCGGGTGCCTTTAATATTGCATTTGCATGCATGATTCAGACACTTGGATAAAAACCTTTTCCAGACACAGAGCAGAGCTGAGCCTGTGATGTGATTCACCTAAGCTGATATTTACGGTATGGGGTTCCCCATTCAAGCCTAGAGACCTTCTATTAGTTTGCTAAAACTAGTTTACTAGTGAAGGGAGGGTGGTTGTTTTCCACTATCATTTGTAATATGATTTCTTCCTTCATTTTCTATGGTATTGTAACAATGCTGATAGTGTTGTTTGTCTACTTATGTTAGCCACCTTTGGGCACGTAGTTAAAAGTAAACATTTTGAACTTTACCGTGTCTCTGATTACTCTTGTTGTGGACTGATATGAGAATAATTACGAAAAGGTGTTTCTGATTCACACCATTCCTGAGAGTACTCTAAGTCGCTTGTTCTGGGTTGTCTAATCATCGGTAGCTTCGTGATGATACGGAGAACGAATGAGACACTGATGCTAGTCGGATAGGGGTTCTGGGTACTGAGGTGAGTTTTTGGTACACCGAAATTCACTGAGGTCCTGATTTCCGGCGCATAGTTCTGTGCATGAGCAGAATCCCTGCAACATTACATGCTTTCTTATGGCACACAGAAGCACTACGCTATTAACACACTTACACCAAGCTCAGCGCAATTAGGACGAATATCATCACAGATACCCAAATTAAGGTGCTGACATGGAATGTCAATGGTCTCCTAGATAGGAGTTAGAGGGGGCAATGGTATGTTAAAAGACTCGTGTCTAAAATCTTTTTTCTTTACAGGAAACTCACTGCTGGGCACCAAGTACAGATTCTAGAGGATACGGGGTTACACCAGAGTTTCAATAGAGAGTTGAGAAGGGTTAGCAACAGTTATTCATAGGTCCCTCCTACTGGTAATTACAGAGTCTTACACTGACAGGGCCCGCTTTGTGCTGTTGGCAGCTTTGTAGAAGGGGGGCCAATGGGTTTTGGGCAAAGTCTACTCACCACCTACATTAAAAAGCAGCACGTTGTAGGAGCTATCTACTGAGCTGCTCCAGGTTCCATGGGGTATGCTGATTTTACAAGCCGACTTTGAACCTTTACTTGACAGATCCTTGGACATCGCATTGGCAGCTCTGACTGTGGAACTCAGGTGCTGGATAGATGTGTCACCTCTTTGGGCTTTAGACAATGGGTAGTGCATTTGGCACCCTGACAAACTGAGTTTTACACATTTCTCACCTCTCACAAATGTAGCTCCACAATTGACTATTTAATCATGCCATGAAGCTGCTTACCACTGGTGCTTGCATCCTTCCAATAGGCCTCTCCCACAATGCACTGCTTGAGAAGTTCCTTAAAGGCTCAAATCGAGGCATTGGGGCCATGTGTCATTTAAACGCAAGGTGGCTTAAAGAGGAATCCCTAGGGGGGCGTGGCTACGGCGCCGAGGGAAATGGCCGCCGCATTCGGGAGCTCCGCCGAGATGTAGTGCGACGGAAAGGCTCCAGGCATCATTTCGCGCCACATGAACTTCGGAGCTGCGATTTCCTTTGTTGGAATGCTTGTTGCCTACTATGTATTGTTTTGACTGCTTGGGGTGAGCGTTTTTCCTCATTTTTTCCGCTTCTTTCTTCAAACGCAGTCCGCGAGTTAAATGCGGCCGCCATTTTGAATACTAACGTCCTCCGTGCCTCACGCTGACTGAGCCCTGGCTGCTGACAGAGTTTCTCTCACTGTATCCCCCAATTTTACAAGTATGTTTTGCCGGAATACCAAGTTTGAACCTGAATACAGCTATATTTAACAGCGGTATTTTTCTCTTTTCACTATACAGACGTTTGGACTGCTGTTTTTAGTATATGTCTAACATGTCTTACTAGACAAGGAATTTCTTTTCATTCTCACTATGCAATCGCACCTTGGACTATTTCCTTTATGTTTTGGAGGAGATAAATAATTCCATTTTCTGAGGAGGCGAAACTAGGATACTTTGAGGAGGTGAACAATAATATAATTTTTGAAGAGCCGAATAATACTACTTTCCCTGACTGCCCTTTTTTGAGCTGTGAGTTTTGTTTCTACATACTTTATTTCGCCTTTTATTCTCCTCAAAATGGCAATGTCTCGCAATCCTCATAATGGTATTCCCCAAAATAACACTAATGCTGGGTCACTGGAAGACATTAATCCATTCAGTGTTTTGCAAGATAATGGAGAAGAAGCAACAATGGATACTACCAAAATGAAAGGTTCTTCCTCTCACAATTCGCAGTCAAATAAAGCAAACTCCAAAATTCCTTCCATGCCTGCCTTAGTTCTGGGTAAAAGAGTGAAAGCAAACCCACCTTCGCCCACTAATTCCTCTTCATCTATTTCTATGGAATTATTGCTTGATGAAATTCGTTCTCTTCAGAGCTTGGCTTCACACCGAACAAAAAGTGGATGACTTAGAAAGAAGAGTTACTTCAGTTCAGGTAGTCACTGACCAAGTTCCCAGCCTTCATAAAGTAATACAGAATCTGAAACTACAAGTTGAGAATTTGGAAAATCGCAACAGGCGTAATAATCTACGCATTTACGGATTGGCGGAGGGCCTCGAAGGATCTAATACTATAACCTTTTTTCAATCTTTTTTGCCCACGCTCCTTGGTCTTTCAACTTCTCCAACCTTGAACATTCAGCGAGCCCACCGTCTTGGCCAAATTTCCCGCCAGGCTACCACCTCTTCCTCTTCAATAAAACCCAGAGGAGTAATCTTGTACTTTTTAGAATATACAGATCTGCTCAAAGTTCTCCAAGCGGCTAAGCAGAAAGGAAAGATAGTATGGAATGGCTCAAACCTCTTTTTCGCGCAGGACTATGCCAAGTCTACTGCAGATCGTCGTAAGAAGTTCCTGGAGATGAGACCTGCGCTTCGATCCCTGAACGCCCGTTATGGTTTATTCCATCCATGCCGCTTCAAGGTGACTTATAATAATAAAACAACAACTTACGAGGATCCTTCACTTCTTCAACAATTTCTATCCTCTTGCAGAGTTGATTCTTTGGACATTCCTCAATCTTAATTAACGATTTTGTGGCATAAATTTTGTTGGTTATTGTTTTATGTTTTCTCCACATCCCAGCTGTTTGTTGTCTTTCGTTACGATTTGTGACATGTTAACCTTTTTCCTTCTCGGTTTGCTTTTTTCAGATGCATCTTTGTGGTTCTTTGATTATATCCTCTTCATTTGTGCCTGCGGATTGCCTCCCCCGCCTGCGTCTTTGTGGAGTCTCCTGTCCGGTGTGCTATCTCCCTCATGTGGTTCCACCCGTCCCACTCTCAATGTTTTTGTGTGGTATGTCTTTTTGACTTTGTACTTCAATGTCAATGTTTTGTTTTATATTATTTATCTGTACTGTACTTTGTTTTTTCCTCCTTTTATCTTTTCCTATCCCTTTCTACTATTTTTCCTTTCTTTCCTCTATTTTTAATAGCATCTTCCTCAGATTTGTTTCTCTTTCTTTCTTAATCTCACTTCTCTTTTTCATTTCCTCTTCAAGTCTTTTTTCTCTTTTGAACAACAAATCTAATATTTCAATAGTTATTACAATAATTGTGCATCTTCATTTTAATGAGATACTTTTAGAGTTGTAACTTGGAATGCTAAAGGAGTTAACAATCCCATAAAAAGACAGCGTGTGTTAACCCACTTAGCTAGATTGAATGTTGATATTGCTTTCATTCAAGAAACTCACCTATCGGATGTTGAAGCAGCTAAATTGAAAAGATGTTGGGTAGGAAAGGTTTTTTCTTCCCCAGCCCTAGGGAAGAAGAATGGAGTTTCTATTTTATGTCATAAAAAATATCAGTAATCAGTAGTTCATCAGGAAAGTGATTTAGAGGGGCGCTGGATAATTGTTAAATTGCTTATTGATCAAGTACCCTTGGTTCTCTTTAATGTTTATGGACCTGTTAATATAGATAATATGTTCTGGATTCAGTTATCCGATAAACTTCTCCTGTTTGATGAAGATTATGTTATTTTTGGAGGTGACTGTAACCAAGTACTTGACCCGATATTGGATAGGCATTCTTCTGTAAAATTTACACACACTAGGATGCATTGACAATTTACTTCTGCCATTCGCCGTAAAGCTCTAGTTGACATTTGGAGACTTTGCAATCCAGATACCCGGGAATACAGTTTCTACTCTCCCCCTCACCACTCCCAATAACGAATAGACTATCTTTTCTTAAGCAAACCCCTGTCTCAGCTTGTCTTCCATGCCGAGATTGGTTCCATTTTGATATCAGACCATGCTCCTGTTTTTGTAGATTTTGAGCTAATACCCTTTTCTGCTCATGCTGGTAGGAGGCGTTTTAATAACACATTATTAATGGACCCCAATTTTACAAGCCAATTCACCTCCTTTGCAGTCGAATTTTTCACTCTTAACTCCACCCCAACTTCTTCTCCAGTAATGATTTGAGATTCTTTTAAAGCTGCAGCCAGAGGTTTTATTATAAGTTTTGTATACTCAGTTACTCACCAAGATTAAACACCTTGAATATTGTTACTACAATTCCAATTCTGAAGCTTCATTAAAGAATCTTATAGATGCTAAATTCTCTTTTAATAAATTATCTACTGAAGCTGCCTCTTCTTATCTTTTAAAAAGCAGTGCTCGTCATTATGGAGGCCAAAATAAAATGGGGAAACTGTTGGCAAATTATTAAAAAATTTGTCGCGGCCAGACTAAAATAGAATTTATACGTAACAATGTAGGTGTCTCCCTATTTAAAGATAATGATATTCTGAATGAGTTTGTTTCTTTTTACAAAAATCTTTATACGCCGGAGCAGCAACCCACTTCAACAGCACTTTCCTCCTTCTTTCAATCGATAAAATCTCCCCATCTAACGACACTGACTTTACCTCATTAGAATCTGACATCTCTTTGTCGGAAATCACACATGCAGTCTCGTTACTGAAAAGGGGGAAAGCACCTGGTCCTGACGACTTTACTATTGAATTTTATGCCCATTTTGCATCTCTGCTACTCCCTCAACTCTTGTTACTTTATAAATCTTTTATTAATGACAATTGCTCCTCAGGAACTTTCTAGGAAGCCATGATCTGTTTAATTCCTAAAGAAAACAAAGACCCTTCATCTTGCAAATATTACCGTCCAATTTCCCTAGTTAATTAGGATTACAAGATTTTCGCTAAAATTCTTGCTCTTCGTATTGATCCCATTTTACCTACTCTTATAGGCCCAGAACAGTCAGGTTTTGTTAAAGGCTGTTTGTCCTCAGATAACTCCAGAGTCATTTTTAACATCTTAAGTAAGGCCTCCTCCCTTGATTATCCCATGGCCGCGATAGCGCTAGATGCTGAGAAGGCATTTGATAGGATCGGTTGGGATTTTATGTTTCAAGCACTAAAATGGATTGGTCTCCCTACAAAACTATTTTCTCTTATTTCTTTACTTTATTCTGGTCCTAAGGCCTCTATTTTTGTTAATGGGAAAACTTCTGAGTATTTTTCTCTTTTTAGAGGAGTTCGTCAAGGTTGCCCTTTGTCCCCGCTTTTGTTTATAATTGCATTGAAACCCTTTTTAACATAAATTAGGCTTGATGATAAAATTGCTGGTTTTAAACTTGACAATACTCAGGTTAAAATGTCTGTTTATGCGGATGACATTCTTTTATACTGTTTAAATCCCTCTACTTCCCTTCCAGCCTTTTTATCCCAAGTTGACACTTTTTCTCAAGTGTCCGGATACCGACTTAATTCAGACAAATGTGACGTTCTCCCCTTGAATATTTTCTGTTTGAAACAGGATTTTATCTCTACTGGTTTTTCATGGCAGACTTCTAACATAAAGTATTTAGGTTTGCATTTCACTCCTAATATCCCAGACACCTTGAAGGTAAATTTCGATAATATTATCAAAACTTTATCTGAATCTATAGATCGATGGCACCCACTTTTCCTTTCCTGGTGGGGACGCCTAGACTCTATCAAAATGATGCTTTCTCTGTTAATTCTTTACCTTTTGTCTATGATCCCAGTGCATATTCCAGGGTTCTACTTAAAAAAAAATTGACTCTCTATTAAACAAATTCCTCTGGAAGAACAAATCTCCTCGAATAGCGCTCAGTGCTCTCAAAGCTGACAAAAATTCTGGCGGTCTCAAATTTCCCGATTTTAGATCCTACCACTATGCTTTTTCTCTGCGACAATCCTCTCGCTGGATTTCTCTGGATCAAGGTGTTCATTCTCCTCTATGGTTGACCATAGAAAAACATTTTATAGCTCCTTTCCAATTTAATGAATCTCTTACTTTTCCTAATAATATTCCCTCTTTTCATTCTCAAGTTATCTCCCACACTCGTAAAATACTAACCCCCCTTCTTCCGTCCTCTTATCCCTCTTTTTCCTCGTTAGCCCAACAACCCATTTGGCATAATCACTTATTACGAATCAAAGGCCGTACCTTTTACTGGAAAACTTGGAGACTCAAAAGCCTACTTTGGATTTCACAATTAGTACTTAATAATATCCCATTATCCTTTTTCGACATTCAATCAAAATTTTCTTTACCCTCTTCCTGTAAATCTCAATATGACCTACTTCTTCCTTCCCTCTCACAGTATCTTCTATCCTTACCCCCAAATCCTGCTATTCCCACTAGATGCTCCACTATCTTCCCTTTGTTATCTATTAATACATCTGACTCTTCTCTATATAAAAATTTATTTTTCTCTTCTGATAGAGCCAAGGGAAAGGCTGAATTGGCTTGGGAAAAAGATCTTGCAGAGTGTTGGACTATACCCCTTTGGGATAAATTATGGTTAAAAATTCATAAGACATCAAGAGCAGCCAATACTTCTGAAACTCTCTATTTTCTTAACAAACACTTCTTATTCACACCAGCGAAGTTAGCCTCTGTTTCTGCTGACTCTTCCCCAATCTGCTGGTCATGCACATGTACCTCAGCAGACTTAAAACATATGATTTATGATTGCCCCTCCCTCTCCCGTTTTTGGATTCTAGTTGGGTCTCAAATTAATAAAATGTGTAAGTCCCAGGTTTCTTTTTCTCCTTCTAATAGCTTTTTAGGCTCCCTTTCACCATCCTGGCCTCTCCCCTCCTCCGGCCCCTCATTAATTGACTTATTATTAGCAATAGCCCATCATTTAATCACCTCCAATTGAAAGCAAGCCAACAAAGTTACCTTTATTGCATGGTGGAATGCTGTTTGTTTTCACCATAGACTTGATACGAGCAATGTTACTCCCATATCACTATCTATTCAAAGAGATCTTTTATGGCTCCCTTTATCAGCTTATTTAACCGATATTGCTTCCTCCTCCGCTACTATTATTAACACTCCGGATGATGTCAGAAAACCTCCCTAAGTACTTGTTGTCTTTACTAGCTAATTTTTACATACTAAGTTGGTATTACTCCTTTTTTCATTATCTGTATTTTTTGCAGTTTAGGATTGTATTGTACTTATTAACATTTTTGTGTATAAATTGAGATTAAGGATTTTTGATATCACTTTTTATTCTTATTGTTTTCAAATAATATTATACTGTTCCCCCCCGTCCCTTTCTCCCTTTATTCCCTTTCCCAATTATTAGTAATAGGTCTTCGTGTGTTTCTACATTAATAGTTTCATTGATTGTGATTCTCTCGTTAATATTATCTTTTCCATTGTTTGTTTCAATTTTTTCGTTCATAAACTTTAAACAAAAAAAAAAAAAGAGGAATCCCTACTGGATGTTGTAATCAGAGACTACTTTGAGGAAAATTCACCTTCAGTGATGTCCCCAGTGAGCCTTTAGAAAGCCATTTAGATGTGGTCTGTGGTGGGACATTTTCCATGGTGAACAGGAAAGAAAAAGACATGCAACAGGAAATTGTTGCTTTCCAGGTGTACATTTGTTTTTTAATTTGATGATCTTCAATGTGCCACTATCTCTACTATCCCTACACTCCACAAACATCCAGAGTTTTGTGCCTCTTACAGGTCAAACTCTCTCTTCTGAATATGGAAATCAAGCTCTTAGCTAAAGTTTTAGCCACAAGGCTGGCCAGGGTCATTAAAACATTGATCCATGAGGACCTTTATACTTTATTTTCATTTGTTGCTGATGCATATTTTTGTTTTTTTAGGTGTTCCATGTGAGTGCACGTGTGTATGTACATACATATTTGTGTATATTTATCCACGTATCCACATATTAAAAACTGAGAAAACTAAGCTTAAAGCTCTGGAAAGACATTGGAGGAGGAACTACTCACCTGACTCTAAACTCAAATATAAAAAAGCTTTAAAAGAGTATCAAGCCCACTGTAAATCTGCTCGGGCCGATGATATATCTTCCACTATTTCTAACAGACAGAATTGTTCACATACCTTATTTTCGACGGTCAAAAAATTAGCTGGTTCTGACACACAGCCCACACCTCCTGAACCACAATGTGACAATCTTGGCAACTTTTTTGTTAATAAAGTGGAACAAATACATTTGTCACTTTGCAAAACCCAATTAACGGTCCCTGCTCCACTGACCTCTGTCAGTGAACTTACTTGCATGGTCGAACTGATCATTAAGTTAGAATCCCGGAAAGATCTTAGGCAGTATTAAATCAGGTTGTCCTTGTGATCTCTTTCCTGTCTCAATACTACAGCAGCTTGAATTAACTTCAATGCTATTAATCATAGAGCTACTCAATGCCTCCTTACAAGAGGCGATGATTCCATCTGCCTGGAAGCACGCCATGGTCCTCCCCCTCTTGAAGAAGGTTAATGCCGATTCTGCCCGGCTATCAAATTTTAGGCCGATTTCTTTGCTCCCTATTTACTCTAAAATTCTGGAAAAGCACATAAACTTACAACTAACTCAGCGTTTTGAATCTTCCAACTACTTGCATCCCTCTCAGTCCGGCTTTAGAGCCAGTTATTCAACCGAGACAACTCTTCTTGGAGTTACAGAAATGGTACGACAACGTCTGGACTCTAGGGACACGGTGGCTTTTATATTGCTCGATTTGAGCGCCACGTTTGACACGGTATCTCATACCGTGTTAATCAAATCCCTGCAGTCCCTTGGCATTTCTGGCCCGGCACTTGGTTGGCTTTCATCCTTGCTCACCAGGCGGACATTTCAAGTTTTTTCATCTAAGGCTACATCTAAAACCTGTTTTTCTCTGCATGGGGTACCCCAGGGCTCCATTCTAAGCCCCCTTCTGTTTAATGCATACATTAAACCTCTGGCTGTGATTGCAGAAGAGGCTGGGCTGGCCCTCTTCCCTTATGCAGGCGATACCCAAATTATCTTCTCCCTTTCAACTGAAAAGTTGCCCGGACCATGTGCTCTTCAGGCCGGTTTGTGTAATATTACATCTTGGATGCAAGCTAATCCACTCAAACTTAACGACGAAAAGACCGAGGTCCTGATTTAGGGTAAAAATAAACATCTCTGGGGCCCCCAGCTCTGGCCTACCGAAATGGGCACCCTACCACAGCCCACCCATCAAGTCCGCAATTTGGGATTTATTATCGATGACAAATTATCGATGAAACAGCAGGTGGTGAAGGTGGCAGCCACTTGCTTTACGATCTTGAAATGGTTAATAAAAATCATCTGGAGGCTCCCCAGTCATACCCAAAAAAACCGTAGTCCAGGCACTTGTGACCTCTAGACTGGACTACGGGAAAATCCTCTATCTGGGGGCTAATAAGGATGTAATACAGAATCTTCAGGTGGTTCAAAATTCAGCCGCAAGATTGCTTTGCCAGATCCCTAAAACATCTTCCACCTCTAATGCTGTGAGAGATCTGCATTGGCTTAGGGTTGAAAACCGTACCAATTTAAAAGCCTTGGTATATATGTTTAAGATCAAGGTCGGTACTGCTCCTCAATAGCTGCATAATCTGGTTCATCCCTATCTACCCCCTTGCTTGTTACGCTCTACAACCCAGGGAAAATTCTCGGTTCCCAGAGTTAGACTCACGAGGATGGGAGGCTGCTCGTTTGCTTACTTGGGTCGTTCCGTATGGAACTCTCTTCCCATAGAGCTTCGCAGTGAAACAATATATGCAAACTTTCGTAAACTTTTAAAAACTTGGTTGTTTAATAAATAATTTTCACTTTCTGTTCCTTTCTGTTCCTTCAGGCCAGCGCTGGAAAACCCTTGTTGGGTAGCTGTGCACCTTATAAAACCAATATAACATAACATAGCAAAATGGTTTTATGTCTGGTAAGCGTACTTGTCATTTTAATGTAGGTTGCATGTGGCACTATCCAGGGTCGTTGATCTACAAAGCACAGAAGCACTATTATTAATAGATTATGAGTAGGATTTCAATACTGTCCACTGACCCTTCCTGTTCCAAGTACTGCGCAGGATGAACATTGGTCTGAAATTCATAGCTTTTGTGCAGGCCCTGTTGGATGGTCCTAGAGCACGTGCAAGGGTTAATGTGGTACATTCCTCCCTCTTAACTATCGAACACAGAACATATCAGGCTTTCTCTCTCTCCTCTCCTCTTTTCCTTGCTGGTGGAACAGCTGGCAGAGTGGATTAGGAGAGATGTGAATACATGTGGGTTCCTACGGGCAGATGATCAAGAAGACAGAGTGGGGCATTAGGCTGATGACATGCTTTGGTTTCAGTATCCCCATGCTTCAGTTCTCTGCCATGCCTGACACAATTGTTAGAGATCTATAGTGACATATCTGGCTTAATGGTTAACTGGGGAAAATCAATGTATGTACATCTGGCCAGCAAGCCAGCCACACCAACTCTGAGGGCCCAGTTCCGGATAGCAAAAGTACAGTTCTTATATCTGGGCATACATATAACCTGTGACCAACAAGCAGCTTGGGACATAAATATTGTTCTCACAACAACTAGAAGTCGGGGCTCCACTACCGCTTAGGCAATTTATGAAATCGTCTTCCCATATACCTCTGCCACTAGAACATTACCATTATTACTCCCTCCAACTTTCCTTCAATACCTGGTTTCAAAGTTCCTCTCAGCAGGTAAAGTTCCCATGGTGTCATACCCTAAATGTGCCAGCCCGGTGGATGAAGGGGCCTTGGGGGCCCTGGACCCCCACCTTTGGTGACAAGCATGATTCCTCTTGGAGGCTTGAATTGGTTTCCTTTGAGAAACAAGGGGCTCTAAACCTACTATATGGAGGGAAGCCTCTGGCCTCGCTCCCACAGTACACAAAACTACCCTTTCTTGTGCTGACGGGCAGATCTAGCCCATGTTAAAAGACTTGACAAGCTCATGGCACAAACCCCTCTATGGGCAGGTATGAGATTAAAGCCTGTGACACAACTGGAGAGCGTCTGTGCATGGGAATCATCTGATAGATACAGCTCATTCCTGCCCTTTTCTTTTGCCGTAGGACAGGGCAGCAGCAAGGCCTGCTGAGCTACCCTACGGCAAAACCTCATAAATGAGGCCCATAGAGTATAAACCAGGGTATGGACCACAGCAGTTATGCTGAGAGGTAAATCTACAAGTGCAGGGGATGCGCCAGGTAATACTAGAAAATATGAGGCCCAGGGTCTTTCTGAATTTTAGGCACCGGTAACTGATGTATTTGTGCTACTCTTGTGCAGATTATGTCGATTTTAATTTGAGTGCATTCATATGTATCTAAGGAGTATCGCTCATTTGCTGTAACTGGTGTGTGATTGTTCAGGTTAGGACTTGCTTTGTATTAATTAATACAAACACAGATGTGTACATAAAGAAATTGTTGAGTTGCTGCCAGATTATTTCAACTCTGCCCTTACCTTGTTACTGTATGCCTTTGTCTGCCTTTCAGAGATTGGATCGGAACACGTTCAAGACCATAAATCTCTGTATCCATTAGTAGCTTTGATGTGTATGTACATCTATTAAACAACAGACCTTTGCATGCAGCACCAGCCAGCAGAGCAAGAGAAAACAATAGCTCTGTTGTTACTGATTATATCAGATCCATCTATATGCCTCTGCGTGTTTAAAATATGTACTTCATGTATCTGCTTAGAATTAAAGTGACAGAGTTGGAAGAAACAAAAGAGGTGCTGGATACAAAATTTGTGACATACTCAGTGACATGAAAGGCTAGCAGAAGGCCATAATGTTGTGGGCAGCTGTGCTGCACAAGATAGTGGTCTTCTAATGCCTTCAGAAAGGGTGGAAAGAGGCAGGCATAATTTGAATGAATTCCTACAGATATTTAGAGGCAGTTGATACCGCAGGGGCTAGGCCTGGAGGAGGGTGGAACCGGAGAACACCAAAGGATCATTGCCACTAAGGACGAGTTTTTGTAGGGGATGCACTGAGATGCCTCATCAGGGGACTGAGGTCTGTAGTCTGTGGGGCGTGACCCCCCAGGGAAGCCGTGGAGTCCTGGGAAGGGGGGGCACATTCCCAGCCTCTCTTCTTCTTGAAATCAAAAACGTTTCCTTTTGTTTTGGGAAAAGACGACCGTCCTGGGATGACGGCTTCATTAATTGCTTCTCCTGTGCTGTGAAAAGCCTTCGTGCCAGGGTGCCTGCTTGCATGAATAAAATCAAAATGTGCTCTATCAGTTAATCTGCAAGTTTAAAGGGTGCTAAGGAGCTTGTTGTGGCTTAAATTGATGGAATCACTCCAAAGTTTGTGATGACAAAGACTTCTTTTTTTGTGGCAGTGCAAAGAGTTAACAACTGGGCTGTTAAGTTTGTGCTTTTAATCACAATTGCATTTACACAGCCCTTAGTACCCCTAAGTAGCTGTTGAAGGGATTGTAAAAAGAAATTGCAATACATATGGTCTGGTATTACTAAAATCTACATTTTGGAAGCACTACTTTGTCATAAAACTATGTGCACATTTTGTATCTGTATTCACAGTGTTTTCTGTCACATGCTGTGTCCTCGTAGCACTAAAACTACACGGTCACTATTTTTCACTGCACCAAACAAGATTTAATTCGGTGGCTCTCTGGTTACACATAGACCTCTGCAGTGCATTAACTAATAGAGGTTTCATAATGTACTACAGTGCATTTCCCACTGAGTATCAACTTTTTATTTATTTATTATTTAAGCTGCCCATTAATTTCTATGTAGCTACCTAATGGTGAAAAACCTAAACAAAGTGAAGAATATTTAGGGGCTTATTTATGAGAGGCTTGCACCGCCAGAGCATCACTTTTTTAACGCTCGTGCGGTGCAAGTGTCTCAATCATACCTACGAGGCGGCGCAAAGTCACCCTGCATGGCTTTTCATGGGCTCATCGATATGGAGTAAGACAAAGCAGCGCAAGGTGCTACCCCACTTTACTCTGCTTCAAGGAGGCGTTCAATGGGTGTTGCGAGCAGGTTCCCATGCATCACCCATGGAGCATCACCCATGGATCCTGATGCTGCCCTAGATTTACCAAATCATATAAAGCTGGGGCAGCGCCAAAACCTTACACCTCCCCAGCGGAACGAGGATGTTTTCATTTCTCCTCATTTTTCCCTCTTTCAATATGTGTTGCATTCTGCAGCTCACACAGAAAGAGGAAAACGCTTCTCTGAATTGTTTTAGAGAAGGAAGTTGCCCATTGCTCTACAAAAACAATCCTGCCTAAGCTAGTGCTAGGCAGCAATCTGTGCACCATCGCAAAAGGATAGGACAGGAATGCACCGTATCCCATAAATACGGTGCATTCCTGCCCTTTCACATTTCCGGAGGCCGGCACAGCAAGAAGACTTGTGGCGCTGCCCTACGCCAATTCCTCATAAAGGAGGCCCTTTGTTTTTAACTACACCTATGACCACTCCCCCACACTCACTGACCTTTGGTTTACTAAACACTGTTTAATATTATTTCCCCAACGTAAAAATGGTTTTCTGTGGGAATTGGCGGTGTTATGGTTGTTGATATTTGTCGATGAAGAGGAGTACCAGGTTCTAGAAATGTTTCTCAAGAGGGGGTCCTTGCGCCTAAAAATGTTTGACAAGGGGTCCTGACATCAAAAAGTTTGAAGAACTCTGCTCTACCAGCTGCACATTGCAGACAGTGGCATAACAAAACTTGAGGGAGACCCCCTTCAAAGTACATGGAGGGCCCCCCATCCCCCCATGCTTCGGATTCAGTCAGGCGCTCTCTTCATCTTTTTTAAAACATTCAAGAAGTTACAGGTCTATTAACAAAGCTCTTTTGCAATTTTGCACCCCCCACCACAAAACTGCATGAGGCATAGAATGTTTTGTGGATATCTATGCATAGGAAACATATTGGGGGGGAAAAGATGCATTTCCCGCTGTTAAATGCATGAGCAGGAAACTTGCAAGTTTTGCCAATTACATTTGAATTTTCATGGACTATAATTGTTCTTAAATTATTTTACCCTCCATATTGCCATAGTGAGTTTTTAAAAATTTGCGAGTTTCACATAATCAAAACTAAAATTCACAAAGAAAGGGGGAGACTCAATGAGCAGTGCCATTCAACAAAGGTGGGTAGACAAGGCCCTAGAATAATGGAAAAGCTGAATGGAAAACTGAACAGTGAAATGTATGAAAAAAACATTTAGTGGAAAATATTCTCACAAATTCTCAGAAATTTGAGAGCACAAAGCTGCCGTTTTGTAAATAATAATGGACACCATTTTCCAAAGATTGCAAGTTTCGATGACACAGCGAGTTTAAAAAAGACAAAAAATATAAGGAATCATTTTAACCAAAACTGAAGGACAAAGAGAGAGAGGGTGGATGAAGAATGGTATAGGAATATCATTGTGGGATGGGGACGGAAAAATAAATAAACACTTGCATGCAGTACCCGCTTCAAATAAATAGGAATTGGTGAGCTCAAGAGTTTCAAGAAATGTGAGAAATTAAAAAAATAAAAATATTAATAAATCATCAGGCCTGTGGCTGCTTGCAGGGCTTTTTGGCAAGCACATATGGTGAGGCACAGTACCAGTCCAAAGGCTGTTCTTCCAATCTCTTACATGCATGACCAAAGTAAATTTCACCAGGAGCTGATACACAAGGGTTAGTCCTGTGTCCAACCATTAGTGTGTCATTTAAAAAAAAAGAAAGATATTGACTGAAAAAAACACCTTTTAGATAATGTAAACAACTATGAAAGTCATATAAAACTCCACAGTTAAATTGAAGTTATGGTTCCACATCCGAACCTAAAAATCCCTAAAATCCACAAGTTCTGGTCCTCTACACAAACCATGTCTCTGGTCCACCACAAGTCCCATTTCAGTCCTGGATGGTGGGTAAGAACTACAGCATTTCTACACTGTCTCTTAGAGATACGTTCTGCCCTGAGTGCAAGTGGGGAAATTAGGGACCATTTCCTGCAGTCTGATGTTCTACCCCTTTTTGTGGAATACCCAGCTAAAGGGAGCATGTATCAGAGAAGATAAACCTGCCTCATCTAATTTGGGCAAACTCAGGAAACTTTGCATGACTGCACTGAATACAAAATTCCCTGATTTGTCTTAGATTTCACTCACCTGTTTTTTTTTTTTTTTTTTATCTTTTTCAGTGTTTTATATAGTGCGAACTTGACCCGAAGGTATCTGGTATCAGAGCGCTTTACATAGCACCAGTTGCGTTACATGAGGACACATTAATTTTTGATAGGCACGGGGAGATTAAGTGATTTGCCCAGAATCACAGGATGTTCAGCGCCAATGCCGAGACTCGAACCTGGTTCCCCAGATTCGAGGTCGACCGCCCTAGCCATTAGGCCAACTCCTCTCCCCTCTGTTGAAATAGTATGCTGTTCTGTAAGTCTTCGCTATGTACACCATTAGCATAAGCTTATTGGGTTTCCATGGATATTCGTAGCCTGTAAGCACGTCTGTACTAGCTTGTGCCAGGCACCGATAAGGACACAACAAAATAATTATTCTAAATCTGGATTTTAACCAAGATATTGGAGCAGCGAACCGCACCTGTTTATGTCAAATATGAAACTTTACCCCGCACGCTTTTACAACGCGTGCCATTACCCTGCATTTTTTACTCTGCAAAATCTTTTACAACGCAGGGCTTTACAATGCAATCCATTACAAGGCATTGTCCATTGCAACGCAATTTACAATTCTAACTCCACCGGGGCTTTGTAATAGGGAATGCATTGTAATTATTTGTAGTGTGAAGCCCTGCACTGTAAAAGATTTTGCGGAGTTAAAAATGGGGTGTAACGGCATGCATTGTAACGCAGTCGTTGTAAAGGATGTTTACCGTTTTTGTCATCCCATGCAGTCATCTTTTTTCACATTATGCAATGAATCCGAATTGATGAAGAGATTACCACAGGGTGCTGCATTTCAAGCTTTATTTGCAGTGCTTAATTTGTGGAAAAAAAAAAAAAGATAAGTGCCAGGGCACTCATCATCTCAACTGAATAATTAGATAGAAGGCGATTTTATGCAAAGTCTAGCACTGATCCACCTTTGTTGACTAATGTTGGATCCTCTTGACCTAATCAAAAATGGTGGTAGTGCGCCTCGTTATCTCCCATCTTGTGCATCTATTGTGAGGAGAGCAGCAGTTCGGTAACCTGCAAGAGGTATATGCTTGTCAAAGGAAACAGACGTATTTGGAGAAATTGCCACCTATTGACCACACTGTGCCCAGCAGCCTTTCTTTGATCATATTAATCATACAGCACCTCTATGATTTGGCTGAATCAACCGTTCCTATGAAAACAACATGAAAACGTAATGCTCATGTACTGACTATAGTAGCTTAACACCTACTAACAAACTTATTTCTGATGTTTGCCACAATTATAAATCTAAACAGTATATTTGATAAGGTCAATCCTAGAATCTTAGGTGCTAAATTGACCACGTGGTAGGCCGTGCTCACTTTGAAAACAGTCATTGGTCGCTTTAGGTCATCCATTGAGCTACGGTCCATCTGGATTTTTCTTCTGGGATGGTGAGTTGCAGACATCACGTTGAGCAAGGATGCGCCATATTGCCGTTGTTATTTAATCTCTACTCCTCTGATGTTTCCAAACAAGTGGAATCTAAACTAGCATGCACTTGCTAGTTGGTGTGGGTGTGTAGTTCCACTGTTGTCTTCCACTGGTGACACACTGCTATCTGACCACACTCTAGTTGGTCCTCAGCATGCTTTCGGAGATTGTTGCATTAATGTACAGCAAACCATCTCGTTTTGACGCACAGTAAAACTATATGCAATCCCAAGAGGTACTGGACTCTCAATAAAAAGCACATTGAAGAGGCCTTTGTGTGGATCTAAGAATCTGGATTGTTTCTACGTGGTGCTGACGTCTGACAAAAATGTTGAAACTAATATGGAAAAAATATTTCCAGCGGCTACCAAAAGAGCTCCAGTATGGATGATCGATGTGGGATAGTTGGAAGCAGATGCTCTGGTTTGATAAAGTCTGCCGCAATTGAAGTTTTCTGTCAATTCCTCTGTTCCTTTGACAGTCATTTCTGTATTGTTGTTGAATGAAAGCTTAGAAGAAGAGTAGGGTTTTGCAAGTATAATTGGAGAAATTAATTTCCTTTTGCATGTCTACATGATGAAATGTTATGAATGGTACATGGTGCATGCTTTTCCTTCATTAAAACTGAATTAAAATATTTGAATGTGAGAAAAAAGGAAAAGACAGGTAAGGTGTCTATCACATTGTGGAAATATCGGCCAAATGCTGATAGGGGTGTTGAGGCAAAACACAACGTGCGTTTCAAGATCATTGTGGAAAGTTTGCCAACCAAGGCATTGTGTAAATATTGAAAGTCCTGACAAGAACACTTTTGTTTTGCTAAATCTAACATAACCATGAACAACTTGGTTGTTTCAAGGCCTACAACCTTTACATGGAATTTGTTGAAATTGGCACACAAATCTAAATTGTACTCCCATGAAAGAAGCTAGAAATGTTTGCAGACCTAGTGCCATTGCGGCCAGAAGGACCGTGTCATCAGCATAGATTTAATGCAGGAGTCAGGCACCTTCCCACAAGAGGCATGTCCTATCCTCTCGCGGATGCAGTGCTTTCCAGATGGTTATCTACAAGAATGCACCATTATCGTACTTCTGATCTACTTTAAAGGACTCTGAACAGTCGCCCCCAGGGTCGTACCTGACAGAAGCGGAAGATCCAAATGGAGGGCACCTAAAAAGTTAAGAATACTAGACTCAGCACGCACAGAGACCACAATGCTTCACGGTTTATCTCTATTGACCCTTTCAAAGGCTGAGCTGAGGTCTATGAATGTTATATGGAGGGACTCACGCTTGGCCACTCTATACTTATTGATGATCAAATAAAGCTTTAAACATTGATCAATTATTCCTAGACCTGGTTTAAAACTGTACTGAAGATCAGAGATTATCCAGTTCACTGTCCCTGTTTAAGACTGTTGGCCCAATAATGGTAGTGGCTGAATCAATTAAAGTAATTGGCCTGCATCAGCATTGGTCATCTTTGTTACCTTCCTTGACAACAGGCACAATTATGGCCTGAGACCAAGACTTAGGGATACCAGGCTTAGCTGCGGCCTTGATGGTGAAGGTGAGTAGAGGAGCCCAAAGCGCTACATCAGATTTATACAAATCCACTGGGACCCCACCAGGGCCTGGGGCTTTCTTTATGGGGGTCGCAGTAATCGTGTTTCTGACTTTCCCCAACATTACCTGAAGAACATTTGCTCCTGATAGCTTAGAGCGATTCATATGAAGTACACCTTTAATTTGGGAACAAGGCACTCCGGTATGCCACTGAGTTTATTTTGTAAACAATGTGCAAGCGTAAGTTGTTCATTTGTCTAATAGTGTACAGTGGAATGATCTACGATATAAAACAGCAATAATAGCTAGGTAGCCAAACATTTGCAGCCTTATAGCACAACTACTTTGGCCACATGTATGAAGTTCCACATATTTGTACTTGAACAACGGCCACAACGCCGCCAAGAAAACTTACGTTAGTCACCATTTCTCCCACTTGTTCAACGAAAGCGTCCTTGGGTGCAATTTGGTTCTGGAGTCTAGTCCCATATCTTCCATTCTACATATGAAAAACATGTCATAGAACATGTGTTAGATAATGATGCAGCAGCAATATATAAAACATGCATGTACCAGAGATAATAACAGATGTTTTCAGAAACCCTACTCAAGTGTGTGTGTAGGTAAAGAGCAATGGACACATCATGTCTCCCCAGTAGAATCTGCTCAGTATCTAGGACTATGGCTGGGTGTTATGTCTTGTCCATTGTACATCCTTGTGTAATAGTAAGAAAGAGTGGGTATAGGTTTGAGGAGGTGCCTGGCTGCTATCACATGGGGAGGATGATATATGGATGTGCTTCCTATCATCTGCTCACACTATCTGCCCTGAGACTGCCTATGTGACATTTATTTTTTACAGTAGAAAGTTAACAGAAGAAAAAATAGCTCCAACGAGAGCAGCACAGCTCAAACTGACGTGCATGCTGCAGTGCACCACTATCACAACAGAGCACCCCCTAGCACATCATGCTCTGCATGCATGTATTTATGCATGACACCATGTGTTTTTCTTAGCAGAGTCAAAAACGGATCAGAATGAGTGAGTGTCCATATGTTGCACACGTTACTTGAGGGTGTAATCTAGACAATGATCTTGGCATGAAGCACCTTCCAAAGCATCATTTACAAGATGTTTATGGGGTGGCAGAGAGAGGAAGATGCACAGAATTAAGGTAGGATGCCCCACTCTTTTTCGTTACACAACGATGGAGGAATCTAGTAAACCGTAGGACCTGGTATAAGTGATTACAAAACAAAATGCTCCCAACTGGAATTTCCTCGAGCCTTGAAAGCAAACCACATAACCCTTTTACTGGACTGGAGAGCTCAGTGACCGGATGTATGACGTTACAACGCGTGCTGTTACAACGCATGCTGTTACAACGAAACTGTTACAACGCAAGTGGATTTACAACGCATGCCATTACAACACAAGTCTTTACATCGACTTGCGCTAGATGGCGTGCTAACATTAGAAAAGTGTAATTTACTATTCCAACTCCAGTCCACTTAACAGTAGGGAAGGTGTTGGGATAGTAACACTATTTGTAATGTTAGCACGCCATCTAGCGCAAGTCGATGTAAAGACTTGCGTTGTAATGGCATGCGTTGTAAATTCACTTGCGTTGTAACAGTTTCGTTGTAATGGTAGTGCGTTGTAAAAGTTGCGTTGTAAAGGTTGTTCCCCTCAGTGACCATGAGGAGATGGGGACCTATGATGCAAAGTGGACAGGTTAGCTCATATTTGGTGACTATAGATATGGAGGGGTCTTGGGCAGCAGCAATGCAGACTGTAATACTTTGCATGGTGTAGGGTACCAGTGAGTGATACATAGGATTGAGAGATAGGGTCTCTTTTCTTGTGGCCACAAGCCAGCCTTACTTCAGCTTTTTGAGTCAGATGGAGGTGCTGATTGAGGAAGACCCACAATAAGTGTTCCTGCAGTTTGACCCTATGTGGTGCATACATTACTTAACCCACGTAACTGAAGCAAGTTTCTATTAGTCAAGGATTGCATTTACTTCCATTGTCCACCCCGTATACTTAAACTGATGTCATATGTAGTCATGCTATCATTTGTTCTCTAATAGCAGAGCTTACATGAATGGAGTGCTATCTGGAGCTTCCATAACACAAGGTGACACAGAAGCCTTATGGCCACAGCACTAGGTGGTGCCAACCAATTGGAAAAGGCCTGCACATGTGTCCCTTTTGCTAGAAGGGCTTGGAGCTGTCCTATGTTAGGATGCTTTTTTGCAGGGGCCACTGAACATGTTTGCCTTTTTGTGCCCAATGCAAACATACAGTGTTAATCTTCCTACAGGGGTGCTCAATTTTGGTCCATGTAGTTCACATAACCCTGAGGGAAAACAACTTACACTTATTTCATACCAGTTCTCCTTTTGTGGTTGTCTTGGTGATGGCATTCCTGTTGAACTCTGTAAAAAACGTTTTTAGTTATTGGTTTTGTGAAATAAGAACAGGAAACTACAGGTGATCTCTTTACAGTCTAGGCAACCCCAATCCAGCAATTACATTGGTATCCTCAGACAAAACATTCACTGGTCACACTTTGAGGATTTGTAAGAGCTTCCCATAGGAACTAGAACTGGTACCTGCCCTCTTCTCCTTCAAGGTGACTTAAAGGCCCAACTACGTCTCAACGATCCATATGAACATAAATCACATATCATATCCTTACTGAGGGGTGTCACTGCACACAGAAGAACCCACTCAACTTCTGCCCCTCAATCCTTCCAAGTAAAAACCCTCGACCCTTTTGCATCACTCTCATCTACCGATGTACTCGGTCCCTCCCCACGCCGATCAACATCTCATACTGAACACCCGTATATTTCACAAAATGATCTGTTTACTAGTAGTATGGACTGATGTTGGGGTTTACACGAATGCACACGCTTTCTTCAAGTCGTTGTATCAAAATTGTGATAGAAAACGACAAAACTCATCTGACATGAATGCTGCAATATAAAAAGTGTACACATGGTGGCAGCAGAGTACAATGAGTGTGATGTGAGAAAGCAGGAAATTCCGGCGCCCTTTCACTGCAGATGTAATCGAAAATGAATGGCAATCTGTCCCTCCGCGATGTGCCAGCCCTGGACTGCACGGACTCGCGTGGCAATAGACAGCTAAAAACACTAACAATAGAAAAATAAATAGCATACTTTTAACTCAGCAGGAGTCTTAAGTAAAGTCTTAGTAAAGATGATAAATGCTGGTCTTGCAATGATTTTCAAACACTTTCTTGTTCTCATTGGGCAACCACACAGACAAGGTCAGAATCTTTTTTTTTATGAAAATACCTGTGGGGGTTCACCAAAATATAACCATGGGCGTGGCTGAGTCAGTGAGAATCGGGGGTGTGGATCTCAAATGTCCCAACTAAAAGAACAGCGGGCTGCACAGTGGCGGCTGGTGAAATTTGAAAGTGGTAAGGCATAAAACAATTGTGGTAGTTCACTGTGGCGAGCGAGCAAGCCTGAACCACCAACAGGGGGTTTGGGAGGGGAGGGGAGGGGGGGTTATTTTCCCTCCGAAACAATTTTGAAAAATGAGTGGGCAAATGGTGCATTTTCAAACGAATTTTTGAAAGCAGGAAGGTGTCAACCACTCTGAGGTCTGATGACAAGGCACCAGAGCCAGACAGCAGGCAAAGCACTGCAGACAGTACGTGTCCTTTACCAAACCAACTTAAACAGGCAGCTCGTGCATGATGTCACCCACTCTGCGGCACAATACTGCATCACTGCTAGAGAGAGTCGGCAATTTGGTTTTCAGCGGGGGTCTATGGCATATCCCAGCTATTACATGTATCCCTATTTACACACATTGATTGATTCATACCGCCCTACTGTATCCCATTACCTCTGTGCCTAACTACACCTCACAACTGATCCTTTTTTCCATACCTGTGCCTGGTGCCATTTTCTTCTCTTTTTTCAATCACAAAAGCAATCAATTTCTCTACATTCCCACAATAATCCGTATTAAAACTAAATTATCAGTTACAAAATGACACGCTTTCATAATTATTACATAATCACAATTCATATAAGCACAAACTTGTTACAGTTCATCACATTTTTGTATAAACCACTTTAACTCTCTTATTACAAGGAAAGAAGGATAATTATAAGATTGCTTCTTGTCAAGCACTGGTCTGTACACCATTGTTGAGTTACGTGTGGGAACTTGAATAATAATTTGTTATCATGCAATACATTTACGCTTTTTTTGTCATTTAATGGTATTATGTGCAAAAAGCAACAAAAAGTACCGAAAAAATGTTGTTCATAAAAAACGCAATAAATAAGAAATATATATTTTTCTATCTATAAACCTTGTTTGGTGCCTCTATTTTACTGTGCTGTCCTTTCAGCTCCACTTTAGTGTTGTTTTGATCCAGGGACCTACAGGCACATGCATCAAGAAAAGCTTTTGCGAGTCCTTAATTGTGAATTTTAAGGAATCGCAATTAAGGACTCGCAAAAGCCTATGCATGTAGGAATCGCTATTAAAATAGCGATTCCTTAACATTCATTAATTGCGACTCACAAATTGCGAGTCGCAATTAATGAATGGCTTCCCATTCATTCCTACGGGCCTCCAGGCCCATAGGAATGCATTGGAGGTTGCGGGAGCAATGTGCGAGTACCAGTAGGTACTCGCAAATTGCTCCCGCAATTTCTAGGGTGTAAGGGTGTCTAAATGACACCCAATTGCACCCATGTATTTGAACTCTGCACACATGTTGCATACACACATGCTCTAAGGGCATGTGTGTGCGCAACATGAAACTTAGAAGAATGCAAATAAGTGCATTTTTCTAAGTTTTAGCAAATTACCATGAAGTCTAGCTTCATGGTAATTTGCTCCCGCTAATAGCGAAATCGCTATTTTTTAAACTGTAATGCATTGCATTTAAGGAATCTCAATTAGGGATTCCTTAAATGCAATCGCTATTTAAGGAATCGCTATTTTGAGATTCCTTAAATAGCGATTTTTGCATTTGGGATGATGCATCCCAAATGCAAAAATACCGGTCGCAAAGGGGCAGATTCTGAGAATCTGCCCGTTTGCGACTGGTTTTTAGGTTGATGCATATGCCCCCTAGACTCTAGGCCCACTTACATATCTATTGGGCGGTTGTTTCTCTTGATTCTTATTGTCTGTACACCATTGTTTTCATGAATATTAAGCGTCCTTACTGATAGAGAAAAGACAGGCCGATCTCAGCTGTTTTTTTTTTTTACTACAAGTCAGGTTTGTTTTGGCAACAGCACAGGCATTACCAAGATATTCAACATCAAAAGTACAGCGCTTAGAAAGAGAAGCCCCTAATAATTATGGCACTGTCAAGCTGTAATCTTTTAGGTACGAGCGACATGTACAGGATTTTTCCTAATCTCGACATCAAGAAATTCTCACTTTTTGAAAAGGCGGAGGTGGTAGCAAATTACTTAGGAAAAAGGTAAACGTAACTCAAATGTATGGGGAAAACAAAGGAAATTCACTTCTCTTTCCATCCACATTTCAACTGCGAGGCGAAAATCAATTTGGAAAGAAACGCACATCCCGCTTACATGCAGAATACCCTAAACGGCGGGACACTGAACTACCAGACAGACCTGACAGAGTTGGACTGAACACAAAAAATGTCTCTCAGGTTATTGTCTTCCTCGCCCTTGTGCGCGCTCGAGGCAGCTGCATAACTCGAAGTATGCAGCGTTAGTACACGTTTCTCTCAACTCAGAGCACAACGGGAAAGATTTTCTGTTGGGACTTGCGAGAGCCTTTCTAGCAAAACAAGAAGCTCTATCGTGTGAGTGTGTGTGCAATATAATGGAGAGCACGGGGGCGATACAGGGTTAAATAAAATCACGGATGTAAAATCGAGCAACATACTCTTCCGTGCCATTATAACCACGCTGATCCCTGATCCCTGATGACACCACTCCTCTTTAGACCACACTCCCACCCTAGGCTACACTTTCTCCTGGGTCCACATATATTCTGCCTTGACTACATCATTGGGAGAAAGTCATCCTTTTTGTCCTGATCACACCCATTTCTTGACTGATATCAATGGTAACTGACTCTGATTGCGCCAGTGGCCATGTTAACCAGGTCCAGGGCCATTACTCAGGGCGAAGCTGTGGTCTGTAGTGGTCAAGAGTAAAGTTGTGGTCTGCATTAGGGTGCACGTGGGGTCTAAGGTGGGGGCGTGGTCTACAAGGGAAGAACTTTACCAGTGCTGATAAGTAATCTAGTGAAATAGACTGGCTTGGCTGTTAAGGCATCAATTGCCCAAGGATTTAATTTCTCGAATATTGACACACTCTAAGATTGTGAAGAATTCACTATATCCACAAACCGGATATGCTGCAAATTCATCATTCAGAGTGTGCTATATTATTCAGACTTTCAAGAAGAGGCCACTTAAAGCTGATCTTAGAGGCTGGAAATGGTGATACAGGGTACTCTTCCTCTCAAATAGTTCAGGGCTGGAATGGACATATAGGATAGTTGAAACAAACCTTTGTAGGCTGGTGGACAGAGACATTCTTTTATAATTGCATAGACCTATAGCACTTAGCCGATTCTGCCCACAGATTTCCTTATAGGCACCCGCATGCTATCCATTGCTAAACGTTGGGAGAACTCTGCATGCTGAAGTTTCCTTGTTGTGTTGGACAATGCCTTCTAGGTTGCACATCCCCAAAGCATAGCCTGGTGATGACAGAAGCAATGCAATACGTACCCTTGCTGTCCATTTATCTGACTTTGATTGACGTGATGTCCCAAGTGATGACATTCCAACAGCAGCCTTAAAAACACAAGAAAACACTTTGTTATCTTCATGAATGTTTACAAATGTGCAAGTATAGACACACAGGCAGGGAAGTTATATGCATAAATAGCCATATGTCAATATATAAAAGTGTTTAATTTATAATGAAATTAGTAAAGGAGGCTCCTAGTTTTTTTCTTAGGAGCCCACTGGTGGCACTACTGATTGCAGGGGTTGCTAAATACCAAGGCTGCCTAGTCTTGATTCCACCACTTGCTTCTTTCTTCTACAAGCCTACACTTCCTCTGTTCTTTATCGCCATTTTAGTTGTTAATGTTTAACCTATTTTCTCCCTATAACTGAATTTCCCGTCCTATCTGTCTTATTTCTCCAGTTTCAGCCTTTCTGTCTCTGGCTTTGTGTCCTGATGACAAATAAGTCCAGGGCCTAAAAAACATAAGTGCCGGAGCCCACCACCGGCAACAAAACTAGTTACTTACCTTTAAGTTAGTTTTGCAGTCTAGACTCCTCTGGATTCACATACTGTGCATATTCTGCCATCTAGTGGTTAGAGTCAGAAAGTGCTTTTGCTTTTTTCTCTTCTGGTGGGTGGTTGTGAAACCCGATCCTCCTGGTCAGGCTACAACCCCCTTTGTGTGTACGCAAGCTGATAGATAGATAGATAGATAGATAGATAGATAGATAGATAGATAGATAGATAGATAGATAGATAGATAGATAGATAGATAGATAGATAGATAGATAGATAGATAGATAGATAGATAGATAGATAGATAGATAGATAGATAGATAGATAGATAGATAGATAGATAGATAGATAGATAGATAGATAGATAGATATAATCACCTTTTAAAAGTCAACAACTGTCCCTGCACTCTCAGCTTGATAGACACATAAAACAATAATATTCAACAAGCAGACACGATCACAAGGCAAGAACGGGAAAACATAATCTCTCTCTCTCTCTCTCTCTCTCTCTCTCTCTCTATCTATATATATATATATATATATTCACTGAAAAAACCATAGGTTTCACACACGTTATAGTTAGGAATTAGCATTTAAAAAACCTTGCAAATTCACTGAAAAAGCCATAGGTTTCACACATGTTATAGTTAGCTGGAGATTTCACTCGTAAAAAACCATTGAAATTCCCCTGTTATAGTTAGTTCAGCTAACTATAACTCGCGCGACCGCAATCCACTGCTGATGACGTCACATATTACATCACTCATGACATGGTCAGTGACATCACTCATGACATCACTGATGACATCTCAAATGACAAGTCATGTGATTACGAAACAACACTTTTCATTGGTTCATAGTAGTTTCAGTTCCAGAATCTTCCAACACCACACCCACTCCCCTCATTATTTCTTCTGATTCCCTGGGAGAAGGAGCTGAGCAGCTTTTCCAGTGCTCCAGTACTTGAAAATGGCAGAGCAGCATTCATCTTCTGGGAGTGAGGAGGAGAGCTTCGTGCCACCAAGACAGAGGAAACAAAAAGATTCATTTATTTGGAAATATTTTACTTTTCCAGAGGGCCGGAAGAATGTGAATGCTCCTAAAGTCACCTGCACTATTTGTGGAGTGGTCTTATCAAGAGGAGATCCTAAAAAAAAATACTCTTTTAGTATCTACTCTATGTTAAGGCACTTTAGTGGAGTACATCCTGTGGCTTATGCTCGGGAGTGTACTCGAGCTGCAAGAGACAACCCTCCAGCAGCTCAGCCAGCAGCTCAGCCGAGCACTTCATCTGCGGCCGCAGCTTCACCTTCTTCTCAACCTCTGGATATCCACCCTCTGTTCCAGAGGGTTCATATACGGTGCAATATGTGCAATGCTGTTCTCTCTTATGGTGACACCAGCATTAACCTGATAGAGACCAAGATACAGCAGCACACATGCCCCACCCCATAATTTTTTTTTTTTTGTTCCTCTGTTCCTCAATTAACACAACGGCTCATTTTAGAGCCAACCAACATCTAAACACTTTCCCTTTTTTTTTAAATTCTATTTTTTTTAATGATTTTTTTCTGCCGTGCGCGCACCGTGCGCGCACCGTGCGCTCACCCCGCGATTTTTTGAAGTCAGGAACTCTCTATCCTGCCCCCTTTTCACGTTCTCCACCTTTCTTTTTCCCTGTCACACACACAACACACAAAATGGCGGCCGACACTTCCTGATTTCGACCGATTCGAATGTTGACATGTAACCACAAATCAGAATGACGCTCGCGCACGTTATGGTGCGCGCACCGTGCGCGCACGGTGCGTGGCTATAGATATTTATGTACTTTTAACTGCAATTTTCTCAGGAACTACTGAACAGATTGACACCATATATGCAAAAGGCACATGCCTGACCTGAAGACTACCTCTTTGCCAAATTTCAACTAATTCTGTTCAGCCATTCGGGCTGTACCTTCGACTAAAGGTCCTATGAGAAAATGCATAGGGAAAACGCGTTTTGGGACCCCCCTTTTTTCTCAGCCCCCGCTTGACGAATCACCCCGAGACTTTCAGGGTAGGAGCTGAGCGGAGCGCCCCATTAGTTTTGAAAATTTCACGAGGATTCGTCAACCGGCGCCAAAGTTATTCAAAATAGAATTTTGAGATTTCCTATGGAAACTCGGTCCTAACTATAACTATCTACTGGCGACGGCCAGTAGATAATATATATATATATATATATATATATATATATATATATATATATATATATATATATATATATATATATATATATATATATATATTATCTACTGGCGGTCGCCAGTAGATAGTTATAGTTAGGACCCTGTTTCCATAGGAAATCCGCAACATTCTATTTTGAATAACTTTGGCGCCGGTCGACGAATCCTCGCGAAATTTTCAAAATAGGTGGGGCGTTGAGCTTCGCTCCTACCCTGAACGTCTCGGGGGGATTCGTCAAGCGGGGGCTGAGATAAAAGGGGGGTCCCAAAACGCGTTTTTCCCATGCATTTTTCCATAGGACCTTTAGACAGAGCTACAGCCCGAACGGCTGAACAGAATTTAATGAAATTTGGCAGAGAGGTAGTCCTCAGGTCAAGGAAGTGCCTTTTGTAGGTTTGGTGTAAATCTGTTAAGTAGATTCTGAGAAAATAGCCTTTAAATCAATATATATATCTGAGCCAGCTTACGGTGCGCTCACGGTGCGCTTACCGTACGCGTACGGTGACGTGCTCGAGCGCGATTCTGATTGGCCGTTAGATCTTAGTAAACATTCGAATCGGTCGAAACCAGGAAGCGGCGGCCGCCATTTTCTCTCTCGCACTCTGACAGGGGGTTGAAAAACAAAGTGCAAAAACATGTAAAGGGGCTGTTTAGACAGCTCCCAAGCACCTAGCCATGTCGAGGGAGTCCCCAACGATCCCCCAAGTGAAAAAAGGCCATTTTAATTTTTTCGAAAATTTCACCGATTACGCTTACCATACGCGTACGGTAATAAATAATAATAAAAAAAATTATATATCCACATTCTCCCCACCCCGTGTGCAAATGGTGGCAGAAGGGCACCATTTGAGCATGGCTTATTACAGCAAAACAAAACATATATTTTACCTGTCACAACGATGCTCATCATATGTCCTCCATGTGCGCACGGTGCGCGAAGCGCATCGTGCGTTCATGGCCCATCTAGCGTAACGTGGTGCGCGCACGGAACGAACTGCGTTAAGTGGGCGCGCACGCCACAAATGGCGTAAAGTAACTTAGCATTTAAAAAAACGTACAAATTCACTGAAAAAACCATAGGTTTCACACACGTTATAGTTAGGAATTAGCATTTAAAAAACCTTGCAAATTCACTGAAAAAACCATAGGTTTCACACATGTTATAGTTAGCTGGACATTTTACTGATAAAAAACCAATGAAATTCCCCCGTTATAGTTACTGTAGGCAACTATAACTCACGCGACCGTAATCCTCTGCTGATGACATATGTGTCTTTATGAAAAAAAAATATTTGTAATATATGTATAGCTAAAATTTAATGGAAGAAGACATGGGCAAATAAGTGTCTAAATACAGTATTAGCATCAGCAGAGGATTACGGTCGCGTGAGTTATAGTTGCCTACAGTAACTCTTTGGGCCAAGAGTTTGTAAAAATAAAATAATAGAAATATATTCGAAGATCACAAGCTATCAGTGATTATCCTCTTCGTGACGTCACACCCATGACTGCGTCCCTTTATGATCCCACTCTCTTTATATGAGGGACATTAAAAAAACAACGTTCTGCCCCAGATGGGTGAGACCATGTGAACTATATTTGACCCTTCCTGGGGTTCACGTCCAATACCATAGGTACCACTACTTATTCACCACATTGTCAATGTGCCACCCCGTCCATAAAGAGGCCCCTCAACACACCCATCTCCTGAATTAAGTTTAATTTATTGTGTTTGTGCTCAGTAAATGCCTCCAGGGCAGCTGCCTTAACCAGCAGAGATGTGCCTCACAAATGGTGACTCCGGGGCACCACAAAGATGGAAGATTTCAGCAGCGGTGGAACATAAGCATCATGTGACGAAAAACAGGAAGGAAAATTGTTCCCTAGCTATTTTCGGACAATAAAATAGTTCCCTAATTGGGGTGTTACAGGACATTTAGGGCACACAGGCTCGGCTGTCACTGCACCCTGCATTCTGGGAGATTAACATATATATATCGTGATCAAGGTCTTGAGGCAAGACCGAAACGCGTTGATTTTCTTTGGATTTGTTGCAATTACCTATGGGCTAAATTGAAATAAAAGGACATTATTCAATTTTTGCGTAGTGCGACCCTATTTTCTCCCTTCTGAGAGAGTTGGATATATATATATATATATATATATATATATATATATATATATATATATATATATATATATATTATCTACTGGCGGTCGCCAGTAGATAGTTATAGTTAGGACCCTGTTTCCATAGGAAATCCGCAACATTCTATTTTGAATAACTTTGGCGCCAGTCGACGAATCCTCGCGAACTTTTCAAAATAGGTGGGGCGTTGAGCTCCGCTCCTACCCTGAAAGTGTCGGGGGGATTCGTCAAGCGGGGGCTGAGATAAAAGGGGGGTCCCAAAACGCGTTTTTCCCATGCATTTTTCCATAGGACCTTTAGACAGAGCTACAGCCCGAACGGCTGAACAGAATTTAATGAAATTAGGCAGAGAGGTAGTCCTCATGTCAAGGAAGTGCCTTTTGTAGGTTTGGTGTAAATCTGTTCAGTAGATTCTGAGAAAATAGCCTTTAAATCAATATATATATCTGAGCCAGCTCACGGTGCGCATACGGTGCGCTTACCGTACGCGTACGGTGACGTGCGAGAGCGCGATTCTGATTGGCCGTTAGATCTTAGTAAACATTCGAATTGGTCGAAACCAGGAAGCGGCGGCCGCCATTTTCTCTCTCGCACTCTGACAGGGGGTTGAAAAACAAAGTGCAAAAACATGTAAAGGGGCTGTTTAGACAGCTCCCAAGCACCTAGCCATGTCGAGGGAGTCCCCAACGATCCCCCAAGTGAAAAAAGGCCATTTTAATTTTTTCGAAAATTTCACCGATTACGCTTACCGTACGCGTACGGTAATAAATAATAATAATAAAAAAAAAAAATCCACATTCTCCCCACCCCGTGTGCAAATGGTGCCAGAAGGGCACCATTTGTGCATGTCTTATTACAGCAAAACAAAACATATATTTTACCTGTCACAACGATGCTCATCATATGTCCTCCATGTGCGCACGGTGCGCGAAGCGCATCGTGCGTTCATGGCCCATCTAGCGTAACGTGGGCACGCGGTGCGCGAAGCGCACCGTGCGCGCACGGAACGAACTGCGTTAAGTGGGCGCGCACGCCACAAATGGCGTAAAGTAACTTAGCATTTAAAAAACCGTACAAATTCACTGAAAAAACCATAGGTTTCACACACGTTATAGTTAGGAATTAGCATTTAAAAAACCTTGCAAATTCACTGAAAAAACCATAGGTTTCACACATGTTATAGTTAGCTGGACATTTTACTGATAAAAAACCAATGAAATTCCCCCGTTATAGTTACTGTAGGCAACTATAACTCACGCGACCGTAATCCTCTGCTGATGACATATGTGTCTTTATGAAAAAAAAATATTTGTAATATATGTATAGCTAAAATTTAATGGAAGAAGACATGGGCAAATAAGTGTCTAAATACAGTATTAGCATCAGCAGAGGATTACGGTCGCGTGAGTTATAGTTGCCTACAGTAACTATAACGGGGGAATTTCATTGGTTTTTTATCAGTAAAATGTCCAGCTAACTATAACATGTGTGAAACCTATGGTTTTTTCAGTGAATATATATATATATATATATATATATATATATTCAGTGAAAAAACCATAGGTTTCACACATGTTATAGTTAGCTGGACATTTTACTCGTAAAAAACCAATGAAATTGCCCCGTTATAGTTAGTTCAGCTAACTATAACTCGCGCGCCCGCAATGCACTGCTGATGACGTCACATATTACATCACTCATGACATGGTCAGTGACATCACTCATGACATCACTGATGACATCTCAAATGACATCACTGATGACATCACTGATGACATCATCCTTGTGATAGATTGGCAGACCTCCTCTTCCCCTAATAATCTTTGATACAAACTTTCAAAAATACAGACTGGAATTTTCACAAAAATGGACATACCAATACCAGTTACAACAGCCTCTTCAGTAATTCTAAGATCCACATACACATCCACTCATTCACCAACAGTCCAATACAGTCACTCATACATGTACTCACTTATCATATGTACTCATACACCTATACATCCTGTTACACAATGCCACTCATCCATAGAGCTACTCACACACATAGTCACTCATGCTGATAAAGAATCAAACATCCATTTACTTGCATATACAGTTATACACACACCACCACACTTACTTCTACAGAAACTTACACATACTTAGTCTTTTAAACAATCACTTATAGAAATACATACTTATTCATACAGGAACTCTTTCAATCTCTCACTCTCACATATACTCACATATATAAACCAATAGTCACATATACTAGTTTTAAACATATGTAGTTACTCATAAAGACACTATTGAGACAGTCATTCACTCACTAACACACCCATACACACACTCATCCACCCATACAGTCCTGCACACATGCTGTCTTCAACACATACTAACAGTGAGTCACTCATTCATGCACCTATGCACTACGTAATACCCCCCACCGAACCATGCAGACACTCAGACTGATACTCAAAAAACCAACTAATAACCTATATAGACACCCATGTAGCTACTCACCAACCCATGCAGCCACTTATACACAAAGTGAGAGACTGATACAGATATTTACATATTTAAACATTACTCACTAAGCCATGTATTCACTATGATACACTTAATCAGTCAGTTACACAATCAATTTTTCAAAAACAAATCATCCATTTAGACACTTATATACCCATTTATTCTTCCATCGACCTTGAGATATACATGTATAAAACATATTTAATTTTCAGAAAAACACACATTCACTGGATGATGTCATCAGTGATGTCATCAGTGATGTCATTTGAGATGTCATCAGTGATGTCATGAGTGATGTCACTGACCATGTCATGAGTGATGTAATATGTGACGTCATCAGCAGTGCATTGCGGGCGCACGAGTTATAGTTAGCTGAACTAACTATAACGGGGCAATTTCATTGGTTTTTTACGAGTAAAATGTCCAGCTAACTATAACATGTGTGAAACCTATAGTTTTTTCACTGAATTTCTAAGGTTTTTTAAATGCTAATTCCTAACTATAACGTGTGTGAAACCCATGGTTTTTTCAGTGAATTTGCAAGGTTTTTTAAATGCTAATTTTTTTTTTATTCTTCTATTTTTTCTAACATATTTTTAATTTAATTATCTTACCTTTTATAAAGACTATGATTACATTTTTAAAATTCTTTAATATGTTTTTTTAATATATTTTTTAAAATAAACATGTAAAATTTATTTGCAGTACTTTTTTTTAAAAAATAAAAAATTTTTAGTACGCGTACCGTAAGCTCACGGTAAGCGTACGGTTTACGCAACGTCCGTAATCTATCTACGCTGCTTAGTTACGCACTTTGCGCAGCCGCACGTACTGCGTGTGGGACGCGTGCGCGCTTACGCCACACGCGCACGTTACGCGGAAGTGTCGGGTAGTGACTGTTATGCGCATGCGCGCAAGCGCGTGTCTTTTTTACGCGCATGCGTACTTTTTGCCGTAAGCGTACCGTAAGCGTACCGTAAGCGTACGGTAGGTCATGTGATCATGAAACACAACTTTTGATTGGTTGAAACTACTTTCAGTTCTAGAACTCTCCTACACCACACCCATTCGCCTCATTTCTGCTTGTGATCCCTTGGGAGAAGGAGCTGGTTTGTCTTTGGGATACGATGGCAGAACAGCAGAGCCCTTCTGAGAGTGAGGCTAGCACCAGCAGCACTGTCTTGAGGCAGAGAGCGAGGAAACAAAAGCCCTCTTATGTTTGGGATTATTTTACTTTTCCTGAAGGCCAGCAAAAGGTGAATGCACCCTTAGTTACTTGCAGGCTGTGTAAGCGTGTACTTTCTAGAGGTAATCCTGACAGGAAGTATTCCTTTGGGAATCACACCATGAAGAGACACCTCCTGGATGTACACGGAAGGACACATGGTCATCTTTTTGGAGGTAACTCTTCAGAAAGACGAGCCAGTACATCCACAGCAGCTCAGCCTGGACCATCATCTGCAGGGCTGACTCCTTCCTCTGCAGGTCAGGTGAGCCCTTCATCTGTGGGGGGAGAATCTCCTTTTGCTGGCCCTCTGGAAATGAACCCTCGATTTCGGAAGGTTGATATTCGATGCACATTTTGTAAAGATCTAATTTGCCATAGGGAAACCAGTGTTTCCCTAGTGAACAACAAAATAGATCAGCACATTTGTCGCTTTGAATAATTTTCCCATGCTTCCTTTCCTCTGTCCCTGCATGAACACAACGGTTCTTTTAAGAGCCAACCTTATCTTTCATCTTTTTTTTACATATATTTTTAAAAACTTTTTTTTATTTTTTTTTACCGTACGCGTACGGTGCGCGTACTTTTATTTTTATTTTTTTTAAAAAACACTAAAAATCATTTATCACATTACAAGGTCCTTGAGAGACTACTGTCACATTATGAAACCACTTTTCAGATTTTGTAAAAAGCCCATGTCCAGACTGCTACACTACAGCAAGGGCAACCAGCCTTAGTGATGCTGAATGTATTTGCATTACAGACTGAAACCTGAAAACCCCACTCGCTTGTAAATACTGTGCATGATTATACATGGCAAGCACATGGGTGTGTGCTAAGAGTCTGCTTCTTCCCCCAAAAATTCGCTCCCCCTTTCCATCTAATGCAACTGTGAAATCACCAGAGCAATATGCAATAAATCTCTGCCTATAATTCCTCTCTGCACACAGAGTCATGTTTTCACATTAGTCCCAAAACGAAATTTCTTTGCCAATTTGAAAGCACACTTACTGCTCTTTTTTTTTCGGGGCAAGTGAAAATCACTTTTACAGACTGACACAGTGCTTCCCCCTTTTTTTCAAATGTAATCACACATTTCTATTGGTTGAAAACCAACCCTTTCCCAAAAGTACCCTTCCCCCTTCTTGACTTCTGCCTAGTACCCTTCCCCCAACTTGACTTCTGCCTGCTACCATAGCAACAGCTCATGGAACACTGCTGTGTGCAGTTAGGTCAGAAGTTTGCCAAACAATGTTTCAATTCCACAGAGCAAGAGTGCTTGACTTTTCAAACCTAACAGCAAATCCATAGTACTGTTCTTTGGTTACACATTTTTCTGTACCAATACAAAACATGCTTCTATCAATTGACACATACAGCCTAGTTTTTATTCTAGAATGGTATGAAACAGCCAATCAGTTCTTTTTGTTTTGAAAAAAATATGTATGCCTCCATTTCCAAACTGTCTTTCTTTTCATATTGCCATTCTACTGAAAGACACCTCCTGAGTGCATCCAGTTCTCCTTTGAAGATGTTCACAGTGTGGATTGTAGGGCACAGCTATGTCTTCTGGAGTGAAAAGTTTGCAGAGAAAACAGGTATGGTGAGAGACCTTGCTTTGCCAAATGTAGACATTAAATGGATTGGTCAGAGAGGGTTAAAGTGGCACCAATTGATGCCATTGGTGAAATCCTTCATTCAAATCCAACACCCTGACCTCATAATAGTGCACTGTGGTGGCAATGACCTAGGCACTTTGACTGGGGTAGGTCTGGAAATGCTTATGAAGGACACCTTTGCACAACTGTTTACACTTTTCCCTAAAACTGCCTTTGTGTTTTCCAACATATGCCAAAGGCAAAAATGGAACTGGTCCAATCATTTCTGTCCGCAGATTGACAAAGCAAGAAAGCACGTCAACAAATCTGTTTCTGCTTTCCTCCGTGACTATGGTATGGGTGCCATTTACCACAACAACTTGCGTTATGACATGCAAGACATTTATAGAGGAGATGGTGTGCACTTCAATGATGAAGGGAACAGAGTCTTCCTCTTGAACCTTAGACTCTGCATCGGTACTTACTTGTAGGTACCACTAAAAAAATGACTTCATAAACACAACAGCTCTTTTTAGAGCTCCCTAATTTCTAAACTCTTAAATCTGCTTTTCATTTATTTATTTTTATTTTTTTTACCGTACGCTTACCGTAAGCTTACCGTACGCGTACCCCGTGATTTTTTTTTAAATCAATTAATGTTTTTTTTGTACTTTTCTGTCCTTCTTTGACCCCCTTACAAATGTTAGGGGGTCTGTAACTCTCCTCATTGCCCCCTTTCCTTGTTTTCACTCTTTTTTTTCAGAGTGAAATACAGAAAATGGCAGCCGCCGCTTCCTGGTTTCGGCCGATTCGAATGTTTACTAAGATCTAAGAGCCAATCAGAATCGCGCTCGCGCACGCCACCGTACGCTTACCGTAAGCGTACGGTAAGCGTACCGTAAGCGGGCTCAGATATATATATTGATTTAAAGGCTATTTTCTCAGAATCTACTGAACAGATTTACACCAAACCTACAAAAGGCACTTCCTTGACATAGGGACTACCTCTCTGCCAAATTTTGAGTAATTCTGTTCAGCCGTTCGGGCTGTAGCTCGTTCTAAAGGTCCTATGGAAAAATGCATGGGAAAAACGCGTTTTGGGACCCCCCTTTTATCTCAGCCCCCGCTTTACGGATCCCCCCGAGACTTTCAGGGTAGGAGCGGAGCGTAGCGCCACACCTATTTTGAGAAATTCACGAGGATTCATCGACCGGCGCCAAAGTTATTCAAAATAGAATGTTGAGGTTTTCCTATGGAAACGTGGTCCTAACTATAACTACCTACTGGCAACTGCCAGTAGGTAATATATATATATATATATATATATATATATATATATATATATATATATATATATATATATATATATATATATATATATATATATATATATATATATATATATATATATATTTTTTTTTTTTTTTATCAAGCCATACTTGTTGTGCGTTTTATATACATTGCCATATATTTTTTTTGGATCAGTATGAAAAGCATAGTAACGTATGTGTTATGCCTTTTTACAAATTTGTTATTTATTCATTTGTTTATGAGCTATGTAGGTAGCTCGATGTGACATTTTTCAAAAAAGTCACCTGCTTTTTTAGTAGGACAGATGTAGCACATTTGCTATTGTTTAGTTCTTATATATTACGTATGTACGATTGTAAGAGGAGACATATAGCCTTTTTGATATTTTTTAGTCCTTATAAAGTACTTATGTAATGTAGGGCAGATTAACAAGAAACTGACGCATCTGGATAGATGCGTCAGTTTGCCTGCGCCTGAGTTAAAAACCCTTGCGTCACCATAGATGCGCCATATCTACAATAAAGCACACTATGGCGCAAGGATTGACAGATGCGTCAGAAATTCTGATGCATCTGTTGACGGAAAAGTCATGCATTGCTGGAGTCGTGTCGCAAGCACGACGCAACTCCAGCAATGCGTGTTGCGGCCTATTCCCAATACAATGCGCCACTCCTTATGCCTGCTTCAAGCAGACGTAAGGTTTTGACGCAGTGGCGTCCTAAAAGTCACGCAGTGAAATCTTGTAGATTTCACTGAATCACTTTTATGAGGCTATCCTGCGTGGGAACGCCCACCCTGCATACTTTATACCTGACGCAGGTATAATGTCACGCAGGGCTTTACAACGTGACGCATCTCCCTAGATGCGTCACGTTGTAAATATGCGGCATTTCTTACACAGCCATTGCATCGCAAAAGTGACGCAACGGCAGCACAAAAGTGTCGCAAGGGGCTTGTAAATCTGACCCTATGTCTATTTAAGGACTACGTCCTGAGTCTCTTCTCTTTTTTCTTTTTTTCTTTATTGTAAATATGTTAATCATTGTTAATTTTTACTCCTTCACAGGGGAGAGTTGGGAGGGTCGTATGTGAATCTTTAAGAGTCTAGGCTGCAAAACTATTCTTACAGGTAAATATATAGTTTCGTATTGCAGCATACACGCCTTTTAGATTCACATACTGTGCATCGATTGTGTAGCGGAAATTTAGCAAATGTGGAGGAGGGAGTGAAGTGTAATTCATCTCCACAGGATAATAAAAAACAAAAATTGTGTTGTGTACCAATTGTTCTTTTTGAGAGAATATATGTTCTCCATTAGTCTGTACATAGTAGGTATCTATATAGCTCTACTTTCAGGAAAGTATACACATATATTCACACCCACATACATATTTGCATTTGCGAGTGTGCTAAATATTTATAGACGTGATATGGAAAACATTTTCTTTTACGGTTGTCGGCTAGCGGTTACTCGGATGTATATTGAAATAGTTATATTTTGTAGGCCATTCATCTTTATGCAGACTAAAGTGTGATTTGGTTCTTTTATTTTGTGAGCGCTATTTTAATTTGGTCTTTACCAACCACTAGCTCTTTCTTGTATATGCTACAAATTGTTTGTATGTTTTGTGATGCAATGGGCTTTTATGCCTTGAGTACATATGGCGTAAGGGATTTTGGGGTGCGTGGTTGCTTTATGTGTGTATGTATCCCTTGTTTGATTCCTGCTTTTGGTAGCGACACAAAACGCTATGCGAATGCTGCTGACGTGTTGAAGTCAGCTCTTACCTTTCCCTGTTTATGGTATTGCCAGAAAGTGGACGGTAGCATATGATTATGTGATTTGTCCATGTCTTTATGGGCAAATTGAGACTTTACTTTGTTATATGTACAGTGCATTTGTCTAGTAAGGCAGTGTTGACTGATTTTATGGAACTTTAGTACATATAAACATACATATAACTATACAAAAAAAATAATATATATATTATATATATATATACATACATACATACATATATACATATATACATATACAGGTATAGACATACATGTGTAAATTTTCTTATCGAAAGTACTCAACCCACTTTGTATACCGTATATGTTGACATGTATAGGCATGTACATATGTATGTGTGCTATGGGTGTTTACATTAGTGTATGCTTGCATTGGGGGTTACCTCCGTTTTATTCCTTCTGTGGGTTTGGAGGTATTTTAGTGGTAGGAGGATTGACTTGGGCTGTGGTTGATGGATGTGCTCTTTCTGTATCCCTAGGACATCACAGTCCCCTGGGTTTTTGGATCTGGGTTACGGCCTTTAATCTGTACTGTGCACAGTAGCCTTTTGCCAAACTGTTTGCGAATGGGCTCCCATTTTTCAGTAGGCTAATTCTTGCTTTTAGTGGTAGTGAGCACCCCTGTGATAAAGTGCAAAAGAGGGATACAGTAGCATTTGAGCATGATCTGTGTAGACTTTATGCTCCCTTTATTACTTAGTAAGGAGGCTTGCAAGGTGCACCCTGTAATGTTTTCATTCTGTCTTTATGCAGGTTAATAGCTGGTGTTACAGAAAAACAACCTGGTAAAGAGCTGTATTTTTCTTGCATTGTCAGGAATACATTCTGTTGAGTAGGAGGCCCTGCCTGGTGGACCAGATGTGGGGTGTGGGCCTTATATCTTTGTTCCAGTTCACTTTGCCTTGCTATATAGTATGTATGTGCATGTTTTAAGGTGTTGCTTATCATTATTATTTTTTCCGTGTATACATGCTTTATGTGATGGATGGGTATTATCCTTTCACTTTATGTGGCAAATTTAAAAGTCACGGTCAACCAAGCTGCCGGCCATATAAGATACCTTTGGAAGTCACGGTCAACTCCCCTTGAAGAAATGCCGGCTCCCTTATGGTGTACAGAAAGGTCACGGTCAACCGCAGTTGCCGGCCTTATGTGATAGATTTGGAAGTTGCGATCAACTCCCCTTGAAGAGTTGCCGGCTCCGTTATGGTATCAAGATCTCTGTGGTAGGAGCTGACTCTCACCTTTTGAGGTCGCCACACCCCATAATGTGTATGAGATCAGTTTTTTCGGTGAAGCTGTCTCAAAGATTTTTTTTTGGGGGGTGGGTTATTACTGGTTGGGGGAGCTATGCTCAACTATGTGGTCGAGATTAGTCCCTTGTGACTGAAGCTGACTTGCCCTTTGTTGTTGTGGCAAACACCTTATTGTATTATAAGTACAAGCTGTTTTGGTGAAAAAGATGCTGTGTAGCGTCTGAAGATATGTATGTCAGGGATTGTAAGTCTTCCTGTGTGAGATTTATTTCCTTATCAGAAGTTGACCGGGTATGTGTAAAATCGTGAATAGTGTTTTTCAAGTGAAGGCCCCTTTTGTTTGAAAAAAGGGTGCAAAATGTCGCCTGGTGCAAACAGGGTTGTGAAACATATTAGTGGTGAATGGGGGAAGGAGTTGGTATGCGTTCTACATCTTGTGTGACTGCTTTATAAAGAGACAATCTATGTGCTCTTTTGAAAAAACACGGTGATTGGCTCCTGCATTTAAAACAGGCGTAATGCGGTGTATGTAACTGGTATATGTGTGTATATATATAAGGACCATGAGTATTTCAACAGGGATCTCGTTAGATTCCTAAGATTAAGCATGGAAGAAGAGAGAGAAAGGAGAGAGGCAGCGCAGACTCTCTTCGCAAGGGTGCCTGGCATAGGACGTTCCTTACCAATGGTGACACCGACTGAAAAAACAGTCATGGACACGTTGAGAAGATTTGAAAAATTACACAAACAGGAGATATCTAAATGGTGGGAAGCCACGTCGCTTCAAGATTACATTGACAAGGGAATGGTACCTTATATAACTCCATCCTATGAGTCACCGGACCCACAGATGTTAAAAGACTGGTCAGCCAATTCCGCAAGCAGTTCCTGAAACATGCTGGAAATTTTGGTGAAATATGCCTGGTCTGATAGGGAGAACATTAAGAAAGAAATTGACCAGATCAGAGACAGTCTCAATACACATGTAGAACAAGAGTTAATCATGAAATGTCTAGAGGAAATGAAAAAAACGTCTAAAATCAATGGAAGATATCATCAAAAGAAGAAAACAACGAAAACTACACAGACTGTGGTGACTACAAGTCAGGTAGGATCCTGACTCACAGTAAAAAATACGATCACTTGTATGATACTAATAGCAAACAGACAAAGACGAACTTGGGAGAATTACGAGAACAACAGGATGATGAAGCAGCCAGTACAAGTGATACAAACACTGATGTATCAGAAATTACAAGATCATCAGAGAGCTCACAGTCAGGAGGGGATAATACCACACGTCCCAAAACGACTTTTTTAGACGAATATCGGCTCATGAAAAATAGCCGACAGACAACGAGGTCAACATCCTGAACAAATCTGAGAGAGGATTCCCCTATACCGAGGGAAAGAGGGAGAGAAAGAGGAAGGGGTACCAGAGGAAGCGGCAGAAGAGGAATAGACAAAGGAAACAAGAAAGAGAACGCTGCGGAGTATATGCGAAAAAGACAGACACGCTCCAAGAAGAACTATTGATGGAAGATGAAATGGTAAATCAAACAATTGTCAATTTGAAAACTTTAACTTTGAGCAATACAGATAAACAATCTTTATGCCTGGGACTCTCTTTCTGTCTAGCAGTTCCAATGAACTACGTGGACAGTAAGATTGATGTCTTCAAGTTCTGTAGAAAATTAATACTGAAGAAGTGGCATAAATTGAAACCAGTGAAAAGTAGAGAATATCAACATTTGGAATGTCCTACCTATGAAGAAGATCTAACAATTGGTGATATTGATGCCATAGTCACTCTCCATGAACTCAGAATAATCCAGATGGAACATTAATGAGCGTAGATTCCCTTCTCATTCTAGATGAGATGGAGATAAGACATGATAGAGCAGCATGTAGTAAATTTAAGGCTAAATCTACTTTCCTGCCAAAAATGAACCATGACAACATTGACACTTTTCAAGAACTTGTTGGCAATGATTTACTAAAGTTTAGACAAAAAAAAAAAGTTGGTTCAAAACAATTAGAAAGTTTAAACATAACCACACAAATGCCCACAGAATAGCTATGAATGAATTAGCTGCAGATGAGAATATAGTGGTGAGACTCGCTGATAAAGGGGGAAATATTGTTATTTTAACAAAAGAAATGTATATAGCTGAGGCTATATGCCAACTAAATGACAACACCACCTATACACATTCAACTCAAATAAAATATAGCAACAGCATTACAAACATTTGGGAAAAATTGAATGAATGGAAAGACAAAGGGCTGATAGAATGGGAAGAGTTTTGTTTCCTTAAAAAAGATTACCCAATTCTTCCTGTTATGTACCTACTTCCCAAAATACATCGGGAAGACCCATAATCTCTTCAAGAGGTGGTGTTCTTGAAAATATCTCACAATACGTTGATCATTTCTTGAGAGATTTTGTTTCCACCTTACCTTCATATGTAAGAGATACTAAGGACTTCCTTAGCAAAATTGACAGTTTTGAATGGAAGGATGACTATATACTATTGACCCTAGACGTCAATTCACTATACATGGTGATAGACCATGAACAGGGAATACAGGCATGTGCACGTTTTTTAAAACGTAGGAACATCAGATTTCTGGGAAACACAAACATGATTCTGGACATGATCAGGTTTTGCCTTTGCAATAATTTTTTCATGTTCAATGACGACATGTACAAACAAACACATGGGACCGCGATGAGTACATGCTTGGCGCCCAGTTTTGCCAATTTGTTCCTGGGAGCGTGGGAAGAGGACAGCAGAATCGATATTCACTTTCACAATGCCTTTACCAAGGTCAAGTTTACCAAGGTCAAGTTGTGTCTAAGGTATATTGATGAAACTTTTGTCATTTGGCAGGGAGAAGAAGGTGATCTACGTAACTTCATCGACGCCTTAAACAAAAATGAGAGAAACCTCACATTAACTAGCACAATCAGCAGAAGGGAGGTAGAATACTTGGACACAAGGGTACAAGTAGTGGATAACAAAATCCAGACTATTTTGTATCGTAAAAGTACAGCAGGCAATACTTTGCTACATGCTCTGAGCAGCCACCCAGATAACTTGAAATGGAGTATACCATAGAGGGAGCTGCTCAGAGCTAAAAGGAATTGCAGCACTACAAATGATTATCAGAATGAAGAGAAAGTGATGATCAAAAGATTTGAAAAAAGAGGGTACCCATCCTGGGTCCTAAAAAGAGCAATCAAAAAAGTTATAAACACTGACAGAGGCAAGATGTTGGGAGATACTTCAAAGATGCCCACTGCTAATGATGAAGAATTAAATGAAACACGGATGATTCTCACATATAATGGTAACTCCAATCAAATATGGAAGGCCATCACACAAAATTGGAATATATTGAAAAGTGATCCTGTAATAGGAGAGGGTTTGCCAGATAGACCAAGCATAACCTACAGGACAGGACGCAATCTAAGAGACCTCCTTATACACAGTGATGTGACAGCAAATGTTAACAACAGGGGCATTGACCTTCAGGGTTTCTTCCCATGCGGCCATTGTAAGGCCTGTGGCAATAGCTGGATGGTCAAAGAATTTTGGAATACCAGCACTAACACCATGGTTAGCTTAAAGCAGTTTTTAACATGTAACAGCACATTCGTCATCTATGTGCTGGAATGCCCATGTAAGTTAAGATACGTGGGCAGCACAATACATATGTCGAAAAAACGTATTATGGAATATATGAGGGCAATTACGAATTTAGACAAACAATATCCCATTGCCCGTCATTTTGAAAGATACCATTTTTCAGATTGTACCAAACTCTCCTACTATGTTATAGAACAGGTTTTACCAACAAAAGAGGGGGAAATCGTGTTTTGAGACTTAGACAACGAGAATCTAGATATATTATTGGTATGTGCACTAGATTCCCCAACGGACATAATCTTGATGAGGAAACGGCAATCCACCTGCAATTACATTAATTGCTATATTCTGTTTCTTAACTGCATGATTGTAGAATACCTTTTGTAACATCTGGTTTCTTTTTATTGTTAAGTTACATCCAACAACTTATACTTTTTATATTTCTCTCTCATAGGAGGAAAGGAAGGGATCATGTCTCAAGACAGTGGCAACGGGATCCCTACCCTTTTCTTCGTACATCTTCCAGCTATATTCCAAGATGCAGATAAGATTTTTTCCCTTTGATTTCATCATTTTTTTCATTTTTTTCACTTTGGTTGTTGTATATGTAGGAGCATTTAGGATGATACACAGGGGGTGAGCAACACATTAAAGCTAGTTAAGAGGTCTCTTCCACAATTTGAAGATTATGTCCCAAGTTTTAAAGTTACAGTAACTTTTATTTCATGGAGCCATACTGTGTCTTACCAGGTACTATGTATCAGGCACCTCAGATAGATATCCCACTATCAGGGAATTCTATTTACATTCACATATACTTTGATTGGTATCTCCAGGTTGGGTACATGAAAAACCTTCCCATTATTTGTGTTTGAGTGAAACCAAATCACGCACACGATAGCAGTGTTATTGGTAGGATTAACTACCCATACCAGGATACTTTGCGGGCAAAAACGAAATACACAATAACCATTGGGGTTAGATTTGATACATTTTGTTTACGCTCGCATTTATCTTTTATTAACAAATACATACATTAATGTAAGTCTGTTTTGATGCAGTTTCCCACAAGGGGTTACAAAGTTATGCACAGTTCCGCAAATACAACGCGATGATACAGACTGTTAACTGATGTGAATTTATTTATGTGTTAACATGTAATGGACCAACGCCAGGAGCCGCATGTGATGAACTATGATCAATATTATGTGATTATCAGACGCAGTACCATACTACAAAATGGCGCCCAAGAAAATGAACATTCAATTATAATACGATGTGTTAGTCCTTCTACACTGTTTATGGCAAAAACACAGAAGAGTATGTAATGCTTTATTGTTTGCAGTATCGCTGTGTGAACAAGCCCATTTCTGGGTGAAACGCGTCACGGCGGGTTTATGATGTGAATAAACCCCCTTTTGTTGTTATACTCCTGTGGCATCCTGGTGTGTGTTCGGTCCGAGTGCGCGACTGGAACTCCGTTTCTGTTGGATATATATATATATATATAGGTGCTGGTTTTAGCGAGACGCCCTCTCGTTCTGGAGTATCGTGGAACACCTGCAACCCTTGGTTGAAGTATTGTCTACACCGCGATACCCCCCCCGACGCTGCATATTTCCACACGGAGGTTATTGGCACAAGGGGAGAGAGGAGGCAAATCATTTGCCTGATAAGGAAGACTGTAACTGACTTGCACCCCCCAAGGAACTGCGAAGGAGTGGGGGCCACCATCCAAACTGGTTTGGGGCATCACTTGTTGCCTGAGAGGCCCTATCACTGTATGGGCACTCATGGAGGACTTCAATTCCCAGTCTGCAGTGGCCTGGTGGGTGGAGCACGAGATGTCCTGCAGCCTCGGAGGTGGAGGAGGGGCAAGTAAGCACCTGACTGGGAGTGGCCGCAATAACCGCTAAAATACCAGCAGACCCCCAGGACATTGTTTAAACTTTTGAAACGGGCACTGAGGAAGCTATTACAAGCTAAACGCGTCTGCCTAGCGTTTCATGGGTTGTTGTACACAGAGCGCTGGTAATTATTAAAGTCAGTTGCAGTTTATTCCGGAGCTGTCTCGCGCTTTTGTCCTTACCTGGGGAAAGACTGGTTGATATATATCTTACTTAATTATGTTTTTCCGCCCTAAATATATGTATACATATACGTATATCTCTACATAAATCATTATACCTACCTATATGTAATATGCACATATCTGTATATAAATATATCAAATTACCCCTTGATATTTTTGCTTTATTGTTCGTTCCTGTTTGGAGAAGCATCCAAATATTTGATCTGTGATAGCGACATATTTCTTTGTTGGGTGTAGAATTAATATAAACTCATATGTTTTATTACCCCATCTTTTCAGGGGTAGTTTTGAAAGGGATATGCACATGGCCATATGTACTTGTGTACACATAAGCCTAGCTCATGTATTTATGGGTGTGAGATAAAACCGCATTTGTCTTTGACCCAGTGTACCTGGGTGTTAGGTGTTTTCTCGGTATGTAAAGGTTAATATACCAAAGTAACATACCATTGCAACTTTAGAATTTGTAGTGGCTCACTAGGTAATGCTGCAATTGTGCACATATGTGTACTTTCTAGTATGAGGTTCTATTACCACACTGCATGTTGCAAATTCTATGCAGCAAAATATATATATATTTTTTGAGAAGTAGCCATAGTAACTGGTAAATGTTGGAATAGTACCTGTATTAGTGTGTTGTTTAGGGTCATACGTTCTTTCACTGTGCGTGCTATATGTTAATTAGCACAAGTTGATTATAAAGTTTTCTGGTCCATTTAAAAACAAGTCGATTGTGTGCATATATTATTAGTTGTTTTATGAAACTTTTATTGCATATGCAAAAAAATTGTCAGGCAATAATTTTACTTTGTGGCTGCTGTAAATGTTGCACTCACACCTGTGTTAGTGCGTGTTTGAGGCACAAGCATTGGCTAGTTGTGAACTGTTGCTCTCTAAAAGTTAAATGCTTTGCCGTGAATTGTGTTATTGAGCGGCTGTAGAAAATGCGAAATGTTGCAATTTTCACCCTTGTTAGTGTGATTTTTAGGCAAATGGTTTATGTTATTGTGGGTGCTATATGTTATCTATCATAGCCTTTGGAATTAGGAACGAACAACATATGTTTGTTGCTGGAACATTACTCCTGTGTTCCTGCCTGTGTTTAGAGGGTAGCTAAGCAATGCGCTTCCTGGAGATAAGCACAAGATTGATAGGGTCTTTGAGTTTGACATGTAAGTCATTTTATGATCATTAGAGTCCCTTGTGTCTGCTCTGAATTGGAGTGGGCGCGGGTTTTATGAACTTTACATCCGTTTTGCTCAGAAAAACTTTGAGCTGCATCTTGTGCTGCGTTAGAAGTGTTGTGCCCAGACATTTAGGGCCATATGTAGGTAAGTTTTATTTACCGATTCATAAATACTGAATTTTACCGATTCGGTATTTATGAATCGGTAAGTTATATGTAGGTAAACATTCGGTTATTATTACCGAATCGGTAATAATCGGTATTCGTGAATCGGATTTTACCGATTCTGTAAATACCGAAGTGGTATTTACCGAATCGGTAAATACCGAAGTGGTTTTTACCGATTCGGTAAATACCGAATCGGTATTTACCGAATCGGAAATTCAAATACACATGACTTGATGAATCAGCCAATCCTGTGCAAGCCAAAGCCCACCCAACCAGGAAGTGGCCACACCCAGGCAGGTGCACACAATCAACAGACTCTGGAGAGGCTGGGAGTGCAGAGCAGAGCAAGGGAGCCAGTGCCTGATTGTGAGCCTCCAACTGACAATGTCCAGCCAGGAGACAGAGAGAGATGGAGGGGAAAGGAGGAGGAAACAAAAATTTAGCCCTAAGGAACTGCAGGTACTAGTGGAGGAGGTGGTCAAGCTGCACCAGAAGCTGTTTGGAAAGCAGTCCCTGCAAGTGCCTGAGTCGGAGAAGAGGAATATCTGGCTGGGAATCCAGGCGCAGGAGAATGCAATCGGAGTGACCCCCAGGGACATAGACGTGCTGAAAAAGCGGTGGTATGACCTACGCATCGTCACCAAGAGGAAGATGGGGGAACTGCAGAAGAGGCCAGCCGGACAGGAGGGGGAAGGAACAGGGCACCTGCCCTTACAGAACTGGAGGAGCTGGTGGAGTCCACAATAGAGCCCGAGAGTGCCGTGGGGATTGGGGATGCCGACAGCTCTGCCAGAGCCGCCACCAAACAAGGTAAGACGCATGCACAGCAATGTGGCCCCCCCTACCCCTATCCCAACTCCCCAAGTGGGCAATGAGTATCCCACTCCAGTCCATGGGTTAGTGCATACTAGCAATGCATTATGGGAGATGTAGTCCGGGAAATCCCAACCATGAACTGAATAGCACAGAACAACAAGGCATGTTACACACATTAGCAAAAAGCAGGCAGAGGACAATGTGAGAGTGTTTCAGAAATGTATTGTGATGCTAGCAATGCAGGGCTTCAGGTACACAGAGCTTATGTTGCATTTCTGTCCACAGACGATACATTGCGCAGGACTGCACATGAGACGGGAGAGAGGGCACACCGGAAAGACAGCTCAGGGAAGGCCACCACCAGTTCTGGCCAGAGATCAGCACCACATGCAGCATCACCACCACAGCCAGCATCACCACCACAGCCAGCATCACCACCACAGCCAGCATCGCCACTCATGCTGGAGTCACTGGCATCATCACCGCCTGCATTGCTCAGGTCGAGGAGGCGTGCTGCTTCCAGGTTGCAAGTGTCGGAGTCCTCATCCGAAGACTGCAGGGGGCTGGAACCATCCACTGTGCCCCTGGATGGCAGCCATGCCAGTGTGCCCTCCGCCTCTGAGGGAGCACACACAGGTGCCAGACATTGCCGCAGGGCTCGGGTGCAGAGTCCACCACCACAGGGTGAGAGCCATGGAGTGTTCTCGGGCTGGAGGACACCATGGTAAAGATACAGCGCCTACAGGCAAGGGCAATGATGTCAGTGCAGCGGCAAATGCGGGGACTCCAAGATACATTTGTAAATATGGACAGGGGCATCAGCGCTATGGCTGAGGGGATGAGTGAGATGGCTGCGGGCATGCAGGACATGTCCCAGTCCGTCATGCTGCTGTGCAGTAAGTTTGATGCAGACAGAGCTGCACGGCGCCGGGAACGGCAGAGAAGAGACAATCATACACGGGCAGTCAACCGGCTGGCAACTGCCACCTCGCTGCTCTGCAGGCGCTCTGTGGCAATGCAGGAGGGCCTGACGCACTGCAGCAATGACGTCTCAAGGAGGATGGTGAGGGTCACCAGTTCACTGGAAGTGCTACTGACAAGCCAGTCGGCCACAACTGGTGCTGGGGATGCTGTGGACAGCGTAGAAACCAGCAGCAGGAGCAGCAATCCCCCCCTGTCCCAGATACACGGAGGAGCAGCAGGCGGCATGGGGCTGCCACTAGCGAGGAAGCACAATCAATGGCATCCCGCACTGTAGTGCGTGGGCGCAGACACTAATGCTGCCCAGTATAGCATGAGACATTTGGGTGAAGTAACCCTTGATTTGCAACTGGTAATTGCACTATATTGAGAGCACAGGTTTTTCTTTGTGTTGTGGCGTAGTGCCGCATAATTAAACTACGTCATGCCATCCAACTACTGGCTGTGTCCCCTTATTACTCAGAAATAGTTGCATGTGATCTCTGCCCGTCTCTCTCTCCCATCTGTTGCTGTTGCCACTCCAGCTGCGTTGGCCTCTGGCTGTGCAGACTCATCATCATTGTCCTCATAATCAGTTAGCTCCACCTCTGTACCTCTCTTCGTGGCAAGGTTGTGCAGCATTGCACAAGTGGCAATGATTTTGCAGCAGGTGATGGGTGAGTACTGGCGTGCGCCTCCGCTTTTGTGGAGGCAGCGGAACCTGCTTTTCAATAGTCCAAACGTGCGCTCCACCACATTGCGTGTTGATTTGTGTGCCACATTATATCGTCTTTCACTCAGGGTTGATGGGTGTAGGTAGGGAGTGAGGATGAATGACCGCACGGCATATGCACTATCGCCTAGGTGAGTAAGAGAGTAGCATTAGTCACATGCCTCAATACACAATCATTTGCAATCAGTATTAGGGAGCGTCACAGTGTATTACCTAGCAGGTATCCTTCTCCGAATTCTTCGGCAACCAGGCGTGTGTAGATCCCACTGTTCTGGAAGATGTAGGAGTCGTGAGTGCTCCCAGGAAACTTAGCCACGATATCAGTGATTATGTTGCCTGCATCGCAGATTACCTGCACATTTATGGAGTGGGTGGACTTTCTGTTCCTGTAGATGTGCTCAGTGGCTGCTGGTGGGCAGATTGGAATGTGTGTGCCATCAATACAGCCTATGACATGCGGGAACTGTGCCATCTGGTAAAAGTCTGTCTTGGTTTTCTGCAGTTCAGCCTGTGTGTTTGGGAAGCTGATGTAGTGTTGCATTCTCTGCATCATGGCATCCAGGAACTTCCTGAAGAAACGGGACAGGCAACTCTGGGATACCCCGCCTACCGCAGCTATCACCCCCTGGTAACTGCCAGATGCAAGTAGATGTAGGCTACAGAGAACCTGCACATGTGGTGGTATGGCATGCGCCCTTCTTGTTGGCTGGTCCAGGAGTGGGTGCAGGTCCCTTATCAGGTCCATGATGGTTTGTGGGTGTAGCCTGTCCCTTTCATGTATCTCAGCCTCAGTCTGTTGGAAGAGTGTGATGCGCTGTCTGTAGATTTGTTCCTCCCGTCTCCAAATCCTCAGACCTGCTGCCTGTAGACGTAGGCGCCTTGCAATCACTTACAGAGCAGCCATGGTGTCCACGCTGTTGCATTTTGGGATTGCTTATATGCACTGTTGCTGATTACCACCTGCTTTCAATCTGTGTTAATTACCGACTCTTAAATACCGAATTTCATGGATTTCTTAAATACCGAATTTACCTACATCTCTTTTCTCGTTTTACCACTTCATATTTACCGATTCGGAAAATATGTATTCGGTTAATATGAATCGGTAATTTAGAATTCGGTAAATATGAATCGGTATTTACCGATTCATATTTACCGAAACCTTCTTTTTGGCCTCATACATCTCAATTGACTAAATACCGGTCGGTAACGGGATATTTACCGAATTTCGGCCGTTACCGACCGGTATTTAGCTACCTACATATGGCCCTTAATGTCTGCGAAGAACAAAGGGGCTTTTTCTGCAGCCAGCCATAACATTATTTGATGGCTTAGTGAATGTTTTGTATGTTGATATGGGAAACATTTGGGAAGTAACCCTACCGTGTAGGTCTGAATATTGTTTAAAAGATCTGTAAAACCCCCTCTTAAGTAAAGAAAAAAAAAAGGTTTTCTTTGTTTAGCTTAAACCCTTGTAAGCATAGCGCGCATATCTGAGCCCTCAGCAGTGTTAGAAATGAAAAAGAAGTCTTGGGAATAACTTGTTCCTTAGAAGCGTGGTGTGCCGTGCTGCATGGAAGAGGCACTGTTGTGCATTTCCACTTTAGTACTAAAAACTATGGGGCATATCAACAACAACCGGCGATAATTATCGCTGAGCGCACTTAGCGCTCGGATAATTATCGCCGGCTAGCACCGATTTTTATCGCTGAGATAGCGTGCTATTAGCAACGCTTATCTCATCAGCGATAAAAATCCTAGCGCAAACTGGCTAACGCGAGATTATCGCTGGAAACCCAGCGATAATCTCACGTTAGCTAGTTGATAGGGACTCACAAACTTAGCCATGATATCCACCTTCCATAGGATATCATGGCTAAGTCAGTCCTGAAGCAGGCGTAAGGAAAGTAGCGATAACAGAGGTTATCGCTACTTTTCCTGACGCTATGCTTCATAGCGTTAGGCTTGCTGATAGGATAAATGTCGCTTAGCGACATTTCTCCTTTCATGCCAGGTCAGGAACGCCCACTTTGCATCTCATTAGAGATGCAAAGCTGGGCGTTAGGAATCCTGACGCTAAAGCAAGGTTTCACGCGTTAGCGTGACCTTGCTGATTAGGCGATACAATTATCGCCGCTTTTCGGCCGAAAACGGTCGCAAAAGTGGCGATAAGTTTTTTATCGCCTGCTTGTTGATATGCCCCTTAGAAAGTAGGTTTCAAACAATTTAAAAGACACATACGAAGTGTGTATACAGCACATTGACACATTGCCGTAAGTGCAGCATGGTAGACGTGTTAGAATTTTCCAATTTGTAATTAAAGTACGGGTGTGCTGCATTATTTAAAGTTTTTTTGCAAGTACGTGGAGCAATTCACCCGTTCTTTTGCACATATATTATATATGAAAGAACAAATGATTACCTTGTTTCCGGATGAACCATCAGCTCCCTGCAGAAACACCCCCCAAATACCTGGAGACTGTATTCTGCCAGCGATATATGTATCATGAGGAAGAAAGTGAGCAGCGCCATACACGCTGCTTTGCTCAAAGATTTCCCACTCACGCAACCCTCCCTGGTACAACCTCTCTTCGGATTTTCTTGTGGGCTTATTTTCTTGAATTCGTCTGCTGCTGTAGTTTCTCAGATGTCGTCAGACAATTGGGGTTGTAGCTTGACCAGGAGGATCAGGTTTCACAACCACCCACCAGAAGAAAACCAAGCATTTACAATGCAATGGTCTCGGCAATATTATAGGTAGAGCTATTGGTATTGCTCATTATTTTTTTATTATTTTTGTATCCCTAAATAAATGGCATTGTCATTTCTATTGGCATTAGCTTTTTTTTTGCATATGTGATACCTATTGCATTAGCAGAGAGAGAGTGAGGTAGTGAGATAGAGAGAGAGTGAGGTATTGAAATAGAGAGTGAGGTAGTGAGAGAGAGTGAGGTAGTGAGATAGAGAGTGAGGTAGATAGAGAGTGAGGTAGTGAGGGAGAGGGATGTTGTGAGGTAGTGATATATAAGCATAGAGTGATGTTGTGATGTAGTGAGATAGAGAGAGAGGTAGTGAAAGAGAGAGTGAAAGTGAGTTAGTGAGATAGAAAGAGTGAGGTAGTGAGATAGAGAGTGATCGAGGTAGTGAGTGAGAGAGAGTGAAGTTGTGAGGTTGTGAGCTAGAGAGTGAGGTAGTGATGTTTTGAGAGAGAGAAGTTGTGAGATAGTGAGGTAGTGAGATAGATAGTTACTGAGGGGCATTAGTACCACCGGGTAGAATCATTTGCTTCTGGAACACTATGTACAGTATTTCATTGTGCCCGAATCATGTAAAATAAAGTTACTATTTTAAAAAGAATACGCATTGGCTAGATATTGAATTATTAACCGGTATTGGTTGTTTATGGTGACCTTGTTCTCCAACCTCACACCACCTCCCAGACTAAGCTTGCAACTGCTCGGCTTCACTAACCTGAGGGCCAAGTGCTAAAGGGCTCAGTTTGGGATCCCGCAGTAAGAAGCCGCCCCAGGACACTAGTACTAAAAGGCTCTCAAACTCTCATTGAAACAACCCTAGCTCACTAACCTTGACGACGTTGGGACTCCAGAACCAGGCCCATAGAAGACAAGTGTTTAACAGGGCAGAGAGAGACGACTGGGATGGGCTCATTTAATGGCTTCTGCTCAAGGTCTACGGACATCCCGGGGCAGGTACCTGCCCGTGCACTGCACACAGGGCAGTTTACTAACTACAGATCAACAACTAAAAGACACCCCGGTGCAAGTACCTGCCCGTGCACCGCACACAGGGCAAACTGGGGTGACAGTGGTCAACATCTGGGGACACCCCGGTGCAGGTACCTGCCCGTGCACTGCACACAAGTGGGGTGTCAGGGGGGGATCATTCACTGGTGGCAGGGATCATTCACTGGCGGCAGGGATCATTCACTGGCGGCAGGTCAACACCTACAGACACCCCAGTACAGGTACCTGCCCGTGCACTGCACACAGGGTAGTTAAGGAGTAGTTTACTGGCTACAGGTCAACACCTGCGAACACCCCGGTTCAGGTACCCGCCCGTGCACTGCACACAGTTCTCCGCCGCCCTGTCTCCCTCATCCTCCATCTCTCTGCAGGCCCCTCATGCTCTCTCGACTTTCATGGTTGGCTAAAAACAAAACCGATCGTGACGTTTGTACCTCTGGAATGCAAACAGTTCATCATTCTACACAATGGCGTGCAGTGGACAGGAGAGGGCTGGGGATTCCACGTGGTGTCTAGGCGGTTCCGAGCAGCAGGACGCCTGCCCACAGCCCTGCTCCTGCGTCGCCCGCTACACCGTGACGGCTCTCTGAAATCTGAGCCCTTGCGAGACATACGGACCCCAAATGTATCCTGCACGGGGCGGTGGATAGCACGGACTTTGGTTACCACCGCCCCGTCATTTGTATTGGTGAGCCCGTATCTGGATCATCTCCTGAACACGGTGAGCCCACCTGCTATAATTCCCATTACGCAGATATAGACCGGTCCCGGGGGCCTACCGCTGGTCAGTTCAGCACCCTCTAGGCATCACTCTGTCGCGGCAACACTCAGCTTAGCGAGGCACTTCCCATTGGGCACCCCAGCACCACCATCTCTGCAGCGCCTGGTCCGGAGCGTGGCGCCTGGCTTCTGTGATACTGGCTCGCCGTTACCATGAACTCTGCTGCCCCACGACAGACTGCTACCTGAGGATTGCTATTAGACGGGATTGGGGAATATCTTCAAGGCATTAGAGTAGGCGCCGCTGCTGGTTCTCGCGCCCTCCCACACTAGCGGCGTGGTCTGCGGCATACCTACAACATTGCCCTCGCCCTGCTCGGCCCCGTGCCAAACCGCCGCCTTTCTCCGAGGCGAAGCAGAAATGCCTCGGAGAAACGCAGCGGCGGTTTCAGATTCGGGGGCGTGTTTCTTTTTCTCTCCTCTTGCCATTGGCAGGAGGAGAGAAAAACACACCTAAAAAAGGGCGTGGCTAAAAAGTGGAAAGAAGAGCACGAAACACGCCCCCGAATCTGAAAAAGACGGAGCCTATTTGGAGGGACGGCTCTCTCCTCCAATGGCTGGCCTCCGTTCAGGAAGCCAGCCAATGGAGGAGAGGCAAAAAGAGAGGCGGGCTAAGGAGCCGCTCTCAGAAACATTAAATCTCCGACTTCCGGTTCTGCCTTCGGCAGACCGGATAGTCCTCGACCTAAAAAGCAAAAGCACTTTCTGACTCCAACCACAAGATGGCGGAATATGCACAGTATGTGAATCGAGAAGACATCTATGATGCAAAACCACAGATACAAATTAAGCACAGGATGGATAAAGAAAGATCGACTTCTGAAGACAAGAGAGTCTTAATTTGTTAAACAAAAAGTCCACAATCATCATACTGGTGGCCAATAATAAGACCTGTTAAACAATATACAATACGCCATGAGCAGTACCCATAATGATAAAACATTAGTGAGAGAAGAGGAGTGGTGACATGATGGAGGAGGGCGAGAACCGATGCCTCCTGAACCTCATGGTGAACTGCACATTGGACCATAACAAGTCACCACTGATGCATCACTGTCTGGCATATGTGTAACTTGTGTACTCGTATGTTTAGTTTAGCATAAATCATTTAAATATACTAATTATAATTAAAAAACAATTTAAATAACATCAATGGTAAGATATTCATGGCTAATATATCTTTTTCTAATAATCCCTAAAAACTGCACTCACTGCACACAGACCTACATACAATCACACCACTGCATGTAAGGTTAACAAACAATTTGACCTCAAGACGCTCTTTCAAAGCACATGGTGAATGTAGATGTGTAACTATGCCAGGCGTGCATCAAATGTTAGCATCATTGTAGTTATTAATGTTTATGGTATTCACATATATTTCCCAGCTACACATGCGTGGAATATGGTTGCCAGCGAACAAGTGCATATTAATTTGCTATTCTTTTACCTTATTGTCTTCTATTTTCCAATCCCTGCTGAAATTGTCTGCAGATGTTTTAATTTTGGCTGAAAAACTGCATGGTAGCACCCCTCAAAACATCTTGTCTAAAAAAGTTATAATGATTGCTGGATTTTCTCAAATCTGTACAATTTACAGCAGGATCATTTGGAGATAGGTGACAGTAAGTGCTCAGATTAACTCCAGGCAGTGCATAGCGTGATCTTTGTGATAACACTCAAAGCCACTACTTTACGAGTGCCTTTGAAATTTTGATTCAGGGGATGCAAATCTTTTCCCTCAAACTGAAATTATAATTTGTTTGCGAACATGAACTTTCATAAACGTCCCCATGCTTGTTTGTCTAGGGAGAACTTTCTGGAAGGGAGGAAAAACACAGGTGAAAACCATGCAGAAATCAGTTCACTAACACTGATTCACAAAGTTGTTTCTAAGTGAAAAATCGTGATGGCCGAGTAATCCTGCAGATCACACTTACTGTACCCGAAGGTCTTGGTGGTTCCAGATGCGGAATTAACACTGCAGTGTTCCTGCACCTCTGGCAATGATTGAATGTGTGGACAGTAACCACATTCAATTTGTATTATTCCCACTAAACACCTGACATTCACCTGGTGAAATCTACTCTGGGAACCCCAGTGGCATGTGTGAAGTGCACATTTGTAATTATTATTATTATACATTTTATAAGGTGCCCAGCTACCCAGAGGTTTCCCAGCGCCATCGGACACAAGCAGAGAAGAAAAGGAGACTATTGATTGAATAACCATGTTTTTAGGCCTTTGCGAAATTTCGTGTAGATGGTTTCATTCCGAAGTGACGTAGGGAGTGAATTCCACAAAGACGGACCGAGACAGGAGAAAGACCGGCCTCCCATGCGCAACAGTCTGGTCCTAGGAACTGAAAATTTGGACTGAGTAGAAGAGCGGAGGAGGCGAGGAGGGAGGTAGGGAGGAACTAATGCGATAAGGTACTGTGGTGCCATGCCAGATTTGATTTTAATCATATAGCTCAGGGCCTTGAATTTAACGCAGTTCTCCACCCTAAGCCGTGAAGGTCGTGGAGCGAGCTTGAAATGGAGATCCTTCTGGGAACCTGGCAGAGTAACCTGGCCGCCGAATTCTGCACTACCTGCAGTTTGTGAATCACCTCTTTATTGGCACCTAAATACAGGACGTTGCCATAGTCTAGTCTGGAAGTAATAAGAGCCTGGACTACTGTTTTTTGCGTGGGACCAGGTAACATCCAAAGGATTTTCTTGAGCCATTTTAGGATGGTGAAGCAGGTTGAGGTGACCTTGACTGTTTGCTGTCTCATTGAAAGCTGCTCGTCAATGATTACGCCTAAATTACGGACCTGTTGCACAGGTTGGGGAAGAGCACCCATTTGAGGAGGCCAATGCTGGGGGCCCCAGAGATCTTTATTTTTCCCAAAAATGTGTACTTCCGTTTTACCACTGTTAAGTTTTAGCAGGTTGACATGCATCAAACCTGCTATGTTTTGAAGTCCTACCTGGAGAGAGAATGGTTTGGATGCCTCTTTGGAGGAAAGGGAGAATATTAGCTGGGTGTCATCGGCGTAAGAGAAAATAGACAGCCCAGCATCTTCGGCAATTGTAGCCAAAGGTCTGACATAGATATTGAACAATAATGGCCTGAGAATAGAGCCCTGTGGTACTCCATGAGGAGAGGCATGGGACTTAAAGCTGGCTGACGGGGAAAAGACCTGGAAGGTACGGTCAGTCAGAAAGTCAGTGAGCCATTTGAGTGCTGCCTGACAACGCCCAGAGATTGTAGAGCTTTTAGTAGGGTGGTATGTGACACAGTGTCGAAGGCGGTACTCAAATCAAGCAGTAGGAGTGCCACCTTTTCACCCATATCAAGGCGATGTCGCAAAGTTTCTGTAACTCCCGAAAGAGTGGTTTCCGTAGAGAGCCCAGCTCTAAAGCCAGACTGCGATGCATGTAAAACTTTTTGGGAGTCAACAAAATGCGTCAATTGCTGATTAATATGTTTTTCGAGTATTTTAGAAAAGGCTGTAAGTAAAGAGATCGGGCGGAAATTAGAAAGTTCCGTCGGATCAGCATTAGCTTTTTTCAGAAGTGGTAGGACCATGGCATGTTTCCATTAAGATGGAACAGCTGCTTCCTGCAAAGATGCATTGAGCAACTCCATGATAAGCTTTAGTTTACAGTTCACAGTCTGGGTATGCTTTAGACTTTGGCAGATGCGTTACTCCATCTCAAATGTGACAGCTATCTTGTCTGCCGTATTACAAGTCCCACAGGATATAATGAAATTGTAATACGGCGGATGGGGGTAACCCATCCACCAAAATCTAAATCAGGCCCGATTTCTCTATGCCTTTTGTGAATTGCATGTGATGTTTGCATGCAGGAATTAAGGCTTTTTCCTAGGCAGTTGCTTTACATGTGCCTGCAAATGGTTTCTGAGTCTGTCTTTTATATCAATGTGAGAAATTCCACTAGCGCTATCTGAGGGGCTTCCAACAGCACTTGTCCCCTTGCTTCCCACTGCATGAATGGTTTATGAAATGGTCTTCATGATGTGCTTAGGATTCTACTATTTCCTGTTCACAAGGGCCCTGAGAGGGTAGGAATAATAATGCTAGACTGTCCAACCGGAAACCAAACAGACCACCGTGGGGATGGGGGAAGAGTACGGCTGGTATGCCTCTAGCTCACCCCCAATCAGGATACGACTGGCTTATATGCAAACAGGTAGTGCCCGAGGGGCTGGTCTGCCCGAGGGGCTGGTCTGATAAGTCAGGGTGTGGGCCGTTTTGTTGGCTGTTTGTGTGCCTTTTTTATGGTCAGGTGGGCCAATTTTTACTGTTGATTTCCTTGATATTGTCACAAACACTGCCTGTAGCAAACACCACACATGTATGCAGCCTCCCATACCTTCCAAAACAGCTATACAATGTGTCATTGCAAGTTCAAAACTGCCCTATTTGCAAATGTGGGACATTTTTTAGCTCTCTGATTTGCTACTAGGGGCCACTTTTATTATGGTACCTGGGTCTATATTCTGTCGTAGTCCGACTCTTCCCCAATCCATTAGTTAACGCCTTCCTCTCTTCAGTGTATGCAGTGAAGCCTTTGCTGCATAACTATTATATCCCAATACACTAGTAAAATGGTGCAACATTAGTTGTTGTGGTGAGGAGGACAGCACAAGCACGTGCACATCCTGCTGCTCAATTTAAAATGTTGGTTGTGGTTAAATGGGGCAGCTTAGCTGCTTCTACCCAGTATGGCTGCCCATGAGAAGAAGAAGCAGACGTAGGGCTTGATTACAAATGGTCCATACATTTTAAATCCCTCTGCAAAGCACATGGTTCACAATTGTAATTGGTGGGATGCTTATCTCACCTTGTAATTAATTGTGGAATAACGTGTACACCATCTATCAACTTTCGGCAGGTTAAACCTAACAGAAGTTAGGAGAGGAAAAGGTACGATATTTGCCGGGACATGTAGCTTTTGATGTGGTAAGCACAGCAATCCCCTTCCTGGTGACCAAAAAGTCAGAATATATGCAATTTATTACACTTGTTAAATTCCAAAACCAGCACAACCACACCGCAGACCCTCTGGTCTTCAGCAGCAGCTTCTGGCAATGGACAGCCTTAGCAAAGTGGTTGGCTTGAAGCGGAACAAACCACCTTTACAATCCTGCACCTTCCAATGTAGCACACTAAAACCATTCTTCATGCTCTTACAGTTTAGTTGAATAAACCCACCCAGTAAAGGTATTGTTTGTCAGCATGGCCATAGGTTCCCAGTTTGGTCCTGGGCTCAACTGTCATACCACATACCAGTGGTGACAGAGCTTCACAATGATGCTTTACATTTAAGGTAAACATGGCAATTCCAATATTCTGAACAGGAACTCCACCTGTCCTCACAGTAGTCTCAGTATACTTGAAGTCACCCAAAAAGAGATTCAGATTGTAATACTTGGAAGTTGAGGTTTGGGCCACTAAGAATTCACTATGTCTTTCACTGACCCCTTAATGGTCCCACACAACCTGGACAGAGTGTCTTTCCACAGTGGTGAGGGTGGTGGGACATTGTTTCTTCTCATCTCTAAAATTATTTCTTGAAGCTCTCATCCTCCACTACTCTCTACTACCCAGGTTCCTTTGCGGCTTCAAGGTTATGCTTATAAGACCAGTGGCAGGGCGAGGGTTCCATGGTCCCTAGTGCAAGCAAGGAAAAAGGCCTCTTTGACTGCTGTTTTGGTAGTGAATTACTACAATAATCAGGGTTCAATGGCCCTTCAGGCCTCTGTAGCCTGGTACACCTGCACCATCAATAGCTGCGCTACTGTACAACACTTATTTAGGAATCTTTGGTGTTTCCATCCTTTGTATCTGACTACTCCTTCTATGTTCATTCTCACGATACTGACTCTGCCCACCAAGTCAAACAATCTACTCAAAGCAAAGACCATAATAACATAACATGTTTGATTGACTGTTTCACTCTCTGGGTGCCTATCCCCTCTTATAGTCCTACTAAGACAACACTAAAGTATTGCACGTTGGAAATTCATTAATATATTTTGGAACAAAAAAAAATAAGGCTTCTACAAAACTTTGGGGAGACTATGAATATGTCCTGACTATAAGATCTGAATAAAATGTACAAGGAGTAAGTAAAAAGTAAAACTCAACAAGATAAGGGCCATTACAACAGCCTCTTTCTACCCTCCAAGAAGTGTGACGAGGAACAAACATGTTATTGAATATCTCACGATCTACCGGAAACATACCTGTGCCGTCCACATCTCCTTCTTCTCTAGACCCTTTATACCAGACATGGGTGAGGCTCCAACAGCATTCTTCAATACAAAAAAGAGTAAAGAGGCTCAGAGTCCTTCAAGCAGCAAAGAGAATAGATACACTGACCATGGAATGGAAGTCCCAAGGAGACGAGTACAGAAACAAGAACAAGGCAAGTTTTCAATACAATGACTCAAAGAGAGACAAGTGTGTGGGACCATGCATGTGTATGTGTGAAATATAAAGAGGATTGTCTCTCCTATAGTAGGGCATGGAGAGTTAACAGCACGTAGAATGTTCTTGCAGGTATGCAACTATCTGGATAAGTGCATTAGGAAGGCTAAACCATCTATAATTATGAGTAAGGAATAATAAGGAAGGGTATGGCTCTTCAGATGATGCCTAAATGCATGGGAGTTTCTAAACAGTATACATTTGAATGAACTGAAAGTTTCCATATTAGAGTGCATAATAGTGAGAAGCTGAAAGAAGAGATCTGTGGGGAAGTGTCACATTCTTGGGGGAAGGGAACAAAGATGTTCCTTCAGGAGGAACCTAGCCATTGATGGACCCTTCCTGGAGAGTGGGCCAGATGTTTGGCGAGCCAAGGGTGAGGCAGCCTGGCATAGGATCATGCTTCAATGTCAAATACAAATATTAAAAGTCAGAGAACTGAACACTACTCCTCAGTCAAAAAAATGGAGTTGCCCAGGTTGAATTTCATTACATTGATAAAAAGTAACGGATAGCGACAAAGTAACATACCCTATTTTTGATATATATATCTGGATCACTTCCCACTTTGGCAGCAGAAGAGAGCACACTTGGACTTGCCTGAATCAAAAGAAAATGTATAATTCCAAAATTACAAATTAACAATCATGATAAATAGGAATGTAGCGATCTAGCAAACATCCCATCAGGAACTGACCACACTAGATAACTCTATGAATATTATAGAATATCAGTATTGCATTACATTTTACCATCCAACCCGCCAATGCTAAGTGCTGTTTAGAGGAGCATCTCTGTTCAACAGATGGAATGCATGGTCACTTCAGCTAAAACAGCAAGCTAAGCATTCTAGTGTAGGGCAGCAGTTGTTCCACAACCCATGTTTGATCACAACTGCAAACTAGAAGCTCAGTTCACAAAGGAAAGACCACATGCAGAGTTCTGCGTACATGTAAATTTCTGCCAATGCCAAAATCTCCTCCCGGGAGGCATTGGCCAATCCTTGTCTCAAGTTTCTATCTAGTATTAAGATTTTTGAGTTTCCACCCATTCATATGGGAGGATAGAGACTCTTATGGCAGAAATTAGGACAGTAAAACTACAACTAGTAACTTGATGGATTTCTGTCATATGGATGTTTGGGAGGTGTCCTGCCCTGACAGCTAAGATTGCAGATCTCTGCCACTGTGGTAAAGATTTCCAAATGCAAGGGAATAGGGAAACACCTTACACACAAATCTCACAGTTCCTGCAAACATTTACCAATCAATCATTTAAATAAAGCCCACATCATAGATACTGTCTTCTTCCCTTTAGACCATTTAACACCAAATGCAAATTCAACTTTGCAACCATCACCACTCAAGAGGAAGGGGAACTTCTTTGAAGAGCAGACGTACCCGGTGTTCCCTTTGTGGTTGCTCAGTACAAAGAACTACACAGTCTGCTTCCACCGACTCTCAGTGAAGTGGAGAAGGCAGTCTTGTGGCAGAAGTTGACAGACTCAATGCATTAGGGGTGAAACAACTCTTAGTAAAATTTAAATTAAGCCGGCATAATTTGCATAATTTTCTTTAGAAACTCCTGCACTACGCTTGTTATGTGAAATTCCCCAAATTATTGTCATTTGCATTACAAAGTGGCTGGTGTTTTGCAGTGCTTTTGTGTTTTGCATTATTTTGTTAGTGTGAATGCTTTCTCAAATCAAAATTGATGCGAGGACCTATTTTGTACTAAAATATAGCGTAAAATTACAGATTTGCATATGATATAATCACTCTTAATTTTGCCAAACTTTTGCATAGTTTGGTGAACGCAAATTATGCAAACTTCACCAAACTGAAGGGTGAAGGCATGCACCATGAAGAATCCCAAGAAAAATGAAGATAGGAGGAGGGTCAACTAGAAGTTCTGCAGGACACAGGTGGCAAATGCTATTTCTGAACCTGGAATCCATCTCTATCTCACCCCTTTCAAGGAGCCTGTCTGCTTCACCATATATCCTGACTTGCTATATGGATTGCCTATTTCAGGGAACCCCCAGCATAAGGCCAGGTAATAACTCAACACCCCTCTCTCACAACCATTTCTTCTAACAATTCATTCCTCTATGTCCTTCAACCACCCTTCACAGATAGGCAGACATCACACGTATGTTCCTCGCATACAGCCTGTAACCCTCCCCCTTTCTAGAAAGTAAAGTGCTAAAATTGTTCCCGATGCACTCTACCTTTCTGGCATACAGTACTCATACCAAGTAGCTTCTTAGCAACAGCTGGAGAAGGAGCCATTCCCACTGCAGCCGGGTGAAAAGCCTCTGCGCTCAGCTGGTGACATATCTCAATACCTGTCTTAAGCATCATGATTAACTTGCCTTAGAGATGGCGAAGGTGTCTCCAAAAACCCTCTGGAATGATCCAGGGATCAGACTGGAGCTTTATTTCAACATTTGTAGGTGTGGCCTACAGTGTGGTGTAAGGGGTTTGAGCGTCTTCTCCTCCTCTACAATCACATCAAGGATCACATCAGATGAGAAGCGGTATCTAGCAACAACTGCTTCCCTGGACATGCCAAAGATGTTGATCCTCTGCCTCTAAATCCTTCTCTCCTCATAAAATAATTGTTCTTCAGAATGAAGGGAAAGGCAAGAAAGGTATTCACCAGCAGGGTGAAATGTATTTTGTCTGTGTTGCTTCCTTATCTGAGCACGCTCTGTGTGATTAGGTGATGCTGTAGTGAGATTCACAAGTTGATGGGTGTGGTGGCATCCTCACTGCTCATGCCCTCCCCCGTTTACAGTGGCAGGTGTGTTGCATTTGTTTGAAGCCTTATTTGAATATGTCTTTTATATTGTTTATGACTAAGTTTAATGTTGTTTTTCATTTTCCAAATGTTCATTCAACATAAGAATAATAATAATACATTACGTTTGTTCCATTTATTTTTCCCCATGTGGTGATGGTGGTATTCCTTGCCTCTGTTGATTTCTATGACAGCGTGTTACAGTACCAGAGATTTTGATTATGTGGTGTGATTGACAACTCAAAGGTTTGGCTGAAGTAGTTTTGAGCCTATTGTGTCAGAGTTACTAGTATTGTAGAATTAGGTGCAATTTTGTGAATAGCAATTATTTTACTCTTTCCTGGGTGTTTTAGAATTTGCATGTGCCATCTAAAATTGTCCTTAAATTCTCCTTAACCCTAACCATTTGAGTTTTCCAACCACTCCCCCTTGGTCTTTCCACATGTACTAAAAAAATATATCTTTCTGTGTGGAGATTTCTACACTTGTGGTAGAGAACTCCACACATAACAGATATGATAGGCAAGGGTAGAGATCTCAATCTGGATATTTGCAAATAGGATTTGTGAGTACCACAGGAGTACTTCTCCATGTACTCAAAAAACTTTCCAAAGTAGGCTCCTAGATATTAGCCACGGTCCAAAATTAGTTACAAAAAAGATATTGCATAATACTAGACATAATTGGTTCTTTAATCAGTGAATGTAGGCCCTAGCATTCTTTCTATTTTCGTAGTGCTTTTTTAGAAATGTTATAAAAACATTTAAAATAAATCACCAAGAATGCTTGAGTTAAAACAATATCAATATTTACCATATCATTGCTTTTATATGGCTATTGAAGTTGAGTTACTCTCTGCCTTTTATTCAAATATGCAGAGAATTAAGTGTGCCACTCTTTTTATAAACAAAGACAAAAAAGGGTTTTATGCTTTTATGCACAAAATAATTGACGAGTCTCCTTGTTGCAATATTCAGTAAATCAACCTTGGAAGGGAACTGACTTTACAGGGTATTTTCTAAAACCCAAGACCCAGAGACAGTAAGGTTCTTGCTTGCCATGTTGCTGCTCGGTGATTTTGAATACAGGCCTATCATCCATCGTTGTCTTAACAGAATTTCAAGAATTCTTTCACAAGCTCTCATGGTGTAGATGGGCATCCTTCAGGGCCTGCAACACTGCATGGCTACCTTATCACTAGATCGTTGGTGATGGAGGATAAGGTTTCAGTGATTCGGGAAGGAAATTTACTGTATGTGCAAACAGTAGCAGACAGCTGATACCACTGACAATCATTTGCACTTTGTATTAGGGTTTCTAAGGTAGACATTTAACAAGCATATACTCTCTGTTTATGCAAGCTATGATTTAAATACCAATTAGTGTTGCCCTGTATTCAACTCCCTGGTCATAGATTTGTCATTAACTCAAATGTGATATCCAAGATTGACCATGAGACTAGAATTACAGCAAGTCACAAAATACAACTTGGTGGAATGGGACCAAGCATTTTTCATTCTCACATTACAATGAAGAGACCACACTTGTTCAAAACAAATCAGTGTAAAAAAATGAACTGCACCTAGGAGTCAAAATCTGAAAGCAGCTGAAACCTGGGCTATTATCATCACTTCGTCCAACCTAGTCCCTGATCCAATCCTTGACCCATCGCTTGCACGCCCCAGTACCTGTGTCAAGGAGCTGCCACCTTCCTCGTTGTATTTGATTAACGTCTGGTTCCCGTCATCGAAAGGTGGCAATCCACCACTCTTCTTGGAGGAGCCACAGAGAAGGCATGTCAGAAGAAGGAAGGCCACTACAGTGAGAGAGAAGAGGGCCAGATATATGAGAAGATGATGACCTGTCCAACCACTGCATTCTCCTGCGCCAAGAGACGCTTTCTTGATATAATTTCATGGAGCGGAATGAGGTATTGTGATGGAAGCAATCGATCTTTCATGAATTTAGCCAACTAACAGAATCTCTAGCTACTAAATGCTAATGTAGGGCACATTTAAAGTTAATCAAGTTTTTCTACTGTAGGATCAAGGTTTCAAATCGTTGGGTGTCATACATTTTCTACATAGCAACACCATGTATAAACATATCAATATTTGGGTTGTGCATACACAATCTATCAAATATTGCAGAAAGTTATTGACCGATAATAAAACATTACCATCTTTTACATTATCTCTGGGATACGCAGACATTTGAGGGGGCAATTTATAGCTATCTTTTTCAACAATGATTTCAGGGCTTTAACTGAGTTCCATAAACTTTTTTTTTATGTATTTTGGTGTTTATTATTATTTTTGTTCCTCTTTAAGTTTTGAATATAGGTTATTTAACTTAATGATTGACTTAAATCTCAAAATGACCTGACCTGTTTCTGTAAAATTCATGCGCAATAATTCTGGTCATCTCATTAGTTATCATTCAAATAAATCTCTTTTTCAAGATGTGTAAATGAACTAAATGTTTTTTTCTTTATAAAAAGTACTTTGTTGCCTTAATATTCTTACTCAGCTTTTTAGCACTCTTTATATGATTACCAGGTAGGACTTCTTTTATGCTAAGTTCAGGGATCACCCCTTAGACTGTGAAATTTCAGGGTGATCTCACGCCAACAATGTTTGATAAAAGTGCTAATAAATGAAGAATTATGCCCTTTGACCATGAGCATCTTTCACAGGCAGGTAGGAGTAGCAATTACTACCTAAATGTTGATGCCTCTGGGCAGTAAGGAACTCTTTGCAACCCCTCTGATATTTAAAAAAAAAGAATTGTTTCCTTAGTTCTTGTTAGATTTAGTAGATAGATATTTTGCATATTCTCTTGTTATTAATAAGCAGCTGTGTTGAGTATTAGCAAAGATAGTTTTAAAAAATCACGCAGGGCCATCACGGAAAAAATATTTAAAGTATTTTAATTTTGAAGGTGTATACTATTAAATAATAATGTAATGGCAATATATTTTTATACATTACCAGATATTATCAGCTACACAACATATGTACTTTTTAGGTAGAAACCCCACTGCACTAGACTAAACCTTTTATGTTGTTAAGCCGAGATGGGGTGTCAACCAAAGACAAGCTTGGGATAAAGATGGGTGTTAGTTTGTTTGCTTTACCTTAAATAGCAGGTCTTAGCCCAGAGGTTGTAATAAACAGCATCCCAACCTGAATGGAACACTGCAAAATGTGTGTACCTCCACATATAAATTCATGATCTAATCCTCAATCTGTATGAAACTTGTCAGGTGGACATCCTACTTTGAAGAACACTGACTTGACTCTGCTGCTATACTGATGTTTAATAAATCAAGCCCTCAACTAGAATGAGCTATGCTATGCCACGTGCTAAATAGGAAGAACTTACACATCTCAATCACCACTTACATAGAAAGAGCATCAGAGCAGCCAGCATTACAGCAATGCTGCCACCACCCAGGAAGTGAGCTGCAGGTTCCATCTTCTCACATATGCGACCATCCGGGCAGGAGCATATTCGAATAACCAGATTCTGTGTCGCCGAATGTCCTTGGCGGTCATAAATGTTCAGGCCAACTGTGTGATTTCCCTTGGGCAAATTTTTCAGAATTCGAAGTTCAGCTGAACCATCTGCGGGGCAGATAGAATGCTTTAGTTATAGTCCCAAGAACTCTCGAATGGAAGGCGTGCATTGCTCTGAAATTATCCCTTCACACTATTTCATACAACTATGAGAACCCAATATGTATAGCAGTTTAACGAGGGCCTTATGGCATGTGTTAGATGAGCTGCCATTCTCTGGATGGCCTAATCAACTATTCATCATAGAAGATACCCCCCTTGCACCCAAACATAAGTGCGTGATAATCATAACGATGCAACAAGGTGTATACAACACAAATCACATGCAATAAAAGATATCAGAAAGTGCAGTCATAGTATAAACTAATATGTACATATCCAAAAGTAATACGACTCACACAGGAGTCCCACTGCATTAGATATCACTATTTTGTGAATCTCATTTTCTCATAACCAGCTGAACAGATTTACCCCAAATGACAAAAAGCACACTTTTTGAGTAAAGATCTTGGTGTAATTCTGTTCAATTTTTTTTCTGTATCATTGTATGTTTTGGGACCCCCTTCTTCTCAGCCCCACTTAATGGCTTACCTTGAAACTTTCCAGGAAACACCTGAAATGGATGAACTTTTTTTTCTTTCGTCTTTTGACATTTTGTCAAATGGCGCTAAGGTTATTAACAAAACCAAAAAATGCTCTTCCAAAGAAAAATCTGATCTACTTATATCGACAAAGTGAAGACCGCAGTTGCGCAATATATACATATCTTCTGCCAGAACTGCTGCATTTCTGATGGAAGCACTACCCAGCTAACCAAGTCGGTTGTCAATGATATATTGAGGGGGAAGTCATACCGACTGTAACCTGCTGGGACGTGCCTAAAATGGAATTAGCGGCAGTGGCGAGGGACAGGAACACTGTTTAGCATGCACCTTTCTGATAACCATCCTACAAAGGACAGCATGCAAGAGCAATAACAGACAATTTCGTTTTTCTCGCTATATGAGCAATAATGCAGTAAATGTTAATCTGTGAATCAAAGATCTTTTTAAGTAACTGAGAAACCATTTGTCCACTGTGGGATCCATAACAACTGTATATGTTGCAAGATGGCAGCCAATGACTGTGGGAGTAGGACAATGAATAAATACAGTCCTCGGTCGATGGCTATGTTTCATTCTCCAAACGAACAGTTTAAAATCAACACGCTATCGGTGGTGCAGCCTAGCAGAGCACTGAGGAAGGCAACATGCCGAAATGCATTTGCTCACTATGCTAAATAAAACCAACAGTGTCCCGTGAGTGCTGCTGCATTGAAGCCTTCATATAAATATATATATATATTTATAAATATTCTATATTTTGTGTGATACTGTGGGACAAAAGATACACACTCAAACACATAACAACACAGGCAAGCATTACAAGCACCTAGAAGCATATACACTTCCTCACTTCCTCAAGGGCAATCTTTACTTTACAACCTGGGAACTGCAAACAAACTCACCAACAAACTGCTTTCATTATGCAGGTAAGGAAAATACTGCTGATCCATGGTTCACCGTGGCATTATATAGTTATGTACTGCCACATATAACTGGTATGGCCCACAATAATGCCAACACCATAATACACAGCAGGGAGCAACACATTGTAACTTATACCTATTCATTTTCATATAATACATATCTGATATGAGGGTTCTTCCTCAGCAGCGCCGTACAGTCAAAAAAACAAACATCACCAAATGAACATGTACAGAATAACTAAAGAGATCTGACACACATTACTGGACAACTTAGGAGGATTTTAATATAGTCCATTCACTGCGTGTTGCAAATATCTATAAAAACTGACCATTTATTTACATCTGACAAAGACACTCAGACATGGGGTGATAATAAAAATACCCATCTTTACAGATTTTTACACTTCTCTCTCCCTCCAACCATGCCAGCTCAGGATCACAACTATACATACAATTTCAGATTTAACAATATAGTGAGGTAAACAGCTAAGCAGACTATATCATATGAAAGACCACAAATGGACCTGCAGAGCTGTTCAAAGCTGACAGAAAACTGAGAACCATAAAACTCTCCATCTGTCCCTTACCCTTCATCATCCAACACACTGATACGTGCTGCATTCCATAACATAATAACCGCATCTCGGAGGTCATCATGCCCTACACGAAAACGCTAGCTGCTTAGCAGCAAAACATAAATAACATCCTTCCAACCACATACCCTAAAAGGTGTAGCATGTTAATCATCTAGTCAAGCGCTTCAGAGCCCTAAATAGGTGTAGTAAGCATTTTATGAATGCTACAATACAATATAATAGAGTCTGCAAGGGGTCACGTCATTTTGTGTTACACCACTGCAGGAGGCCACTCACAGTGGTTTCAGATGTCTATATATAAATTCAGATCTAGTTAAATGGCACCTGGTGGATTTTTTGCATTGTAGGGCTCCCACTTGAGTTTGTCACCGGCTTTGTGCCCCCCATATCAGTTGTTATGGATTCCTTTCCTCGATTTGTGTACCTAAATTCCTTCAGCGACTCACCCTTTCTACCTATTTCCTCTGTTATGAAGATTGCGAATGCTTGGACCACATGGTCTGGCAGCATCTACAATGCCGGTCCCTCAAGGTTTCTAGGGTGTTTCCAGACACATAGAGGGCACAGCATATTTCAGCCTTTTGAAGGAATTGACAAGTCAAATTGCAAACCTGTATAGCATTTATGTTGCTTTCATGGTTTAGTCAGGTTATTAGTTTATGATAATGATGTCATGCAACTTGTTATTTTAAGTAATACCAGATACCCGTACATTAACCACGTCCACATCCATTACATATAGAACTGTTGTGAAGTTCTACCTGTGAACGAAGACTGCAGATCTGCTGGGTCTTACCTACCTTCTGTACCACATACACTACTTTCCCCACACAGGACTTAGAGTTGCACATTATGTTTCAAATTCTTGGAATGTATGTTCAAGCAGACGGTGGGATTCAATTTCAAATTCATTCTGCCTCATTCTTTAGTGGGTTGGGCATTCTGAATAGGATCCTGAGTTATTACCATTGTAGCAGTAGAGTGATATGCAACTTCTCGTCCAAGTGTAATTCACACATTCACCTACACACTTTTTCTCCTATTGTATAGCCAAATTTATCACTGAAAATTGACCCCTTGGTAATAAATTCTGATGCTGCTTTTAGTGTATGGAAAAGCAAAAAATACCATATATGGCCATGAAGCCCTCAAATTCAGAGTAGAAAAGCAGAAGTCTGTGTGGGACCAATGGGCTGTTATTATGGAGCAGCCATCATGTAAATTTAAAGGAAGAGGTAGAGCAATGTATTTTTTTAGGATCCCAAAGGGGCTGCCCTCATCATTGTTTCTAATCCAAAACAGACATGATCAAGATAGACTAAAGGGAGATGTAGCAGAAATTGAAGTTTATTTGTAGGGGTGCATCATAATCACACATGTAGAGCACACCCACATATAATCCTTTGATGTATTAACAGGAAATTTAGAATTTCAAAATGTAATAACATGAATTGTGATGTGTTTAGGCCATTGAATAGTAACATGGAGAATTATTGTAGAAAGTAAATGTGACTAGCAGCAACATCAACATGAAGAGTTCTTGTTGTGTAACTGACAATCATTCATTTATTGAATGTGTTTATTAATTTGTTGTCTACATGTAGGTAAATGCATTAATCGAATGTGCCTTATTTTCCTATGCAATTTCATAAAGCTCACATGCCATTTTCTTATGTTAGCTGAATTTTGTAGGCCTGAAACGCTTTTTTCCTGGAAGCTTACGGTTTTAAATTAATAGTTGAATTTCATGTGTGGTGTGCAACCTGTTCTTTGTCACGTATTGTGTTACAGGCGAAAGAAGTGTTCCTGTTAGCTAGAATACTGTCTTTGTTTTATCAGTCAGGCAAGGTGAGAAAAAGTTACATGGTATGGTCTGAATCGATAAACGAAGGCCATTGTCCTCCGCACTGGAGAAGGCTTCGGAACCAAGGACAAACGTGGTGAGAAGAAGAATACTGATGTCCCATGGAAACCTACCTTTATAACAGTACCCAGAGCGGATGGCGTGACCTGCAAAGGATCTTGGGAAAGTGCTCTTCAGTATTTTGTTGTTGGGAGTAGGAGAAGCGCCCACTTCTGTGTCTGCCTTTGGAGAGAGAGCACTCTAGAACATGCTCTGTCTCAATAGCGTTATGCTATCTGACCCATCGATGGTGGAGAGACTTTTTAGGAAGACTCTACATGCTGACACCTTTCATTTCTTTACCCTGAAGATGCTTAAGTAGGGAGGTCAATTCAGGGTTGGTCTAGAGATAGATTTATGCTTTATATTCATCAACCCTTGATGCAGGGAAACTTGGACTCATGTTTCCTGATCCTCTGTACTCAGCTTCTTGAATTCATTTTTTGTGTATGTTGCACCATTTAAACTGGATGCGCAGGTTTGGCTTTATGCTGATTCCAATATATTTCTACACTCTCATCTTGAGGTGTCTTTATGTCCAGTTATTTTTGGTTTGTAATAAATTAACTAACCTTACATAGTTATCTGTGGTTATTATGTGTTGAGAGAAGCTCCTGTAGAATTCATTGGCAATAATTAATGACTTTCTCCCCTCTACGCTTACATGCTGCTAAAAAGAACCATCGGATTGTGATTCAAGATTAGGTCCAGAACTTATGGGCCCGGCTCTTTCAGTTGGTAGCAGAGTAGGATGGTTTGCACATGAAGTGAGAGGAGTATCCAGAACTAGTCTAGAAAGGTGAGACTGAGAACCCGAAAGTCCCAAAATAGATTCCAGTGACCGAGAACAGAAGGCGACGGAATCCGGCAGAGCCTGACGGAGTTTGATGGTGCAGCGAGATCAGCGGCGAATGGAGGAGTGAGTATAAATAGAGTGTATTTTGTGTGTTAGATTGCGGGAATTAATTGATTGTGTGATGTCTTGCACGGTTTGTGTGAGAGTCGAGTGAATGAGTTGGCCTAACAGCTAGGGCGGTCGACCTCAAAGCTGGGGAACTGGGTTAGAGTCTCAGCAGGGATGCGTAACATCCTGTAATTCTGGACAAATCACTTAATCTCTCTGTGCCTAACAAAAATGAATGTGTTCTCATGTAACGCAAGCGGTGCTCGTGTAAAGTACTCTGATACCCGATACTTTTAGGTCAGGTTTGCGCTATATAAAACTCTGTTTAAATATAAAAAAAATTGTAAAGTTGTTTTGGGCCAGACGTGGTCCAAGGGTTGAGATTTAAGTTTCAGGTTCTAAAGTGACCTAAGATCCCAGGACATTTATGGGTGCAGAAGACACCGAGATTGATTGTGATTGTCTGACCAAACAATTGAGGGATTGTCGTGAGACGTCATTAACAGTTCCACCTAAGACAGGGAACTTTGTGTGAATGGGACACATGGGAATAGTTTAGTGGACCTTGTGTACAGAGTTGAGCTATACCGATTCAGGTGGCCAGCGCAGGGTGAGGGTCACAGTGCGTGAATGTCCTTGAATGATTGAATTCTATCGATCTTTAGATGGCAGACAATTACAGTGTTTAAAATGATTGTGTGAGTTGATGCATACAGAGAAAGTGTGAAGTAGTGTGAGCTGCTGTGAGGAGCAAAGGTGACGTCAGAGTCTGCCATGCTGCGACAGGTCGGTTGGTGTAACACTGCGCTGGGATTGGTTGGTAGTTATTGGGAAATCGTGGTTGGAAAAAATGTGTTCCATCGTCAAACTTTGAACAACTTGCAATTGAATCATGCAATGTTTCAGGGTGTTGTAGGATCTTTTTAGGGGTGGCCAAGGGGTTGCTACTCGACTGGGAAAAGAGGTGCCACCCAAGGATACTCCAGTTCATTACATGGCGACAAAGGTTAGGGTCCACGCTATAATTTGGCTTCAAAATTGGCATAAAATCACTGAAAAGAGAGTGAATTATCTATTCAGCGTTTTAATTTCGGTTGGATATGTTGCACCAATTGAGAGGAGTGATGTTTGTGCTGTGACCTTTGCCTGGACCAACACAGTTTGAGGCATTAGATGCATGGATACATGCAGCAGATGTTAAGAAGAGGGAGATATATCAAGGAAAGATGAGGAAAGCTTTGAGGAAATGTCAAGAAGAGCAATGGACAAATTAAGAGCTGGAGAGTGGATACCATTGTGGGAGAAAGGTTGTACCCAATGCTGGTAGGAGAGGGAGATTCTCAGAATCAGAATAGAAGGGAAAATGGAAACAATGGTAGTGACAGAGATGACTGCTTGTTGGATGGGTTGTTATCTGAGTGCCCTCCACCTTATAATCCAAAGTCAGGTGGCGGGGCAGGATTCAGGAAGTGCAGAAGTCATAGGAAGTGCCCCAACTCAAGTGGGTCCTAGTACCAGAGTTGTGGGAAGGATATCAGCAGGAGTAGGGGGGACAGGAGTGTCTACCTTGGGAGGTATTGAACAGAACAGAGTCACTGCTGCTTCATGGTTGCTGGAAGCTCTTACAGTGCTGGTCCTTATTGGTCCTTTTGTTCCTGTGTATGACGCAAGCTCAGTTGGAAATCTTAGTCAATAGTCTGTACAGGTCGAAAGAACTGGACTGGAGAGAACAAGGAGAACAAATGGGAATGGTCCATCCTTATTGCCTTTGGAATCTAATACTCTTTACCGGCTACCACCGATCCTTCATGAGTACGTATTTGCTCCAGTACTATACGGTCTATACACATGGCAACCACTAGTTCAAGCTCACGGATGTGGGAAACTCAAGTGAAACTCCAGTGAGAGGACCAGTTGGCACAGTCTCGGAAGCAAGTGCAAGTCAGGGAGCCGTTGGAAATCAATATGTTCTAGATGTTGCTGACTTAGAGACTTGGTTGAGAGATCACAATACCAGCAAGGAAGATCAGAGTGGTACATCGAGTCAGGAAACCATCAAGGCTGCATTAAAGGCAAAATTATTGGATGTGGTGAAGTTGAAGGCTGAGGTAGACAAGATCATCAGTGGGAATTTACTTTTGAAAAGAATCAAGACCTATGAGCCAGATGACCTGTTTGTAGCGAAGGATGTCACCTGAAAGGTGAGAAGGGCGCATGAGAAGTTGTCAGATTTAGCTCAGAGGTAACGGAGTAGACTTGTCTCGAACGGAAATGTTACAGGGAAATCATAGGCTTAACTACAGTGACCAGGAGCTAGAGGAAAAGAGAGTGACAGGATCGAAAACACATATCCGAGAGCTGGTGGTAGGAATATAGGCTTGGAGCATGCTGGATAAGTGGGAGGAAAGGTGGTCAAAGAAGAGAGCAAAAAAGGTGACACCTCCTCCAATAGGGGGAACACAGGAAGTGGAGGCATATCCACTATGGGAGGTGCCTAGTGGAGTGTATGTGCATGTTTCGTGGAGTAGGGGTGACCTTGCTGCATTTACGAATGACTTCCCTAGATTGAGGGAGAAACCTGCTGAATGGTACAAGCAAAAATCGAAAATGTTGTGGATTGATTTGAACACCTTGTTTGAAATTGTGGTTCCTAGTGATCCATGGGCGGTAAAGTCTGTTCCGCTCGAGGAATTTGGGTAATTTTGCGTTCCGCGGAGAACGCGGAATTGCCAAAAATTCCACGATCCGCGGCTTCGTTGAATTTTTTGCTTGTTCGCGCTTTCAAAATGCTTGTTTGCAAGATATTTCCCCCTGAGCACGCAAACAGTGTTTGCGAACAGGAAAAAAGCATCGCGAACGGGCAAAACAAGCATTTCCGCGTGTTCGCGGAACTCTGTATGCTCACGGAGATTTTTTACCGTTTCGCTGAGTTTTTCGTAGCGCGACTACGCAAATTCCGCCCACCCCTAGTCTGCATGCAAAATAAATTGCTATTGAGTGGCCTGCTGCTGAATCATAGAGGGATCCTGTAACTCATGGTCCTTTACGCTTGGTTATTAAGAAGTATGAACAGGTGATCACATGGTTGCAGTCCAAAATAGCCCTTCCAGACATCGAATTGGTTAAGATAGATCGAAAGACCCAGGAGTCTAAAGAGTCAGTAAATGCTTATTAAGAGAGAGGCTCTTGCAAGCCTTTAAGAAGTAGTGCAGGTTAAACACTCCATCCCAAAGACATGGGCAAAATTGACTAAAAATTTGTGACAGGACTGAGGCTGGAAATCAGCCCCATGATCCAGCAACATTTGATCTGCTGGTAAAATTAGTTAGTGGACGAAATCCTAAGGCATGCCAGGTATTGCAGTGATGAGGTGGATTCCAAACATAAGAGGCTAAAAGAAAAGTTGATATTGGTCCAAATGCGAAATGCACAGAAGGGAGAGCAAGCACAGACAACCAGAGGAACAGTAGTTCGCAACCAAGTGAATGTCTCAGGAGGTGTCCAAGTTACATCAGTTGCAGGACAGATGGGATAGGAAAGAGGAAGAGGTGTCCCTATAGACCCGAAAACAGGAATCAATGTTACTACGCTGAAAAACAATGCTGCCTGTAATTTTTGTCACAAAAAGATCAGGCATTGGAAGAAAGAGTGCCACTTACATCTGGTGAATCAGTTGCAGGAGGGAGAACTTGTGCAAGTGACAGATGTGGTAAATCATTTACCAACAGTGACTAGGTCAAGATATTTTAATGCGGGGGGAATCAGAACCAGTTAGTGCAAGTGCCACAACCTCCACGAATCTCACAGGGCAATCCAGCGCACCATCAGATGCCCTTCATGGAAGCACTGGATGAATTTGATCAGGACCCATCCTTATGACGGTGCCTGAGGGGGGAGGAAGACTGTACACTTGGTCTTAGAGGTAGACCAGAATTGACCCTATGTGGAGGAAGATGTAGATGGTCATCCCATTACGTTCCTGATTGATACTGGTGCTACCCATTCTACTATGAGATCTACAGTAGTCCCAAACCTAAGCCTCTTGGAATAATCAATCCAAGTTGTAGAAATTGCTAACAAAAGAATGACAAACCCTTTGACAGAAGAGGTACAAGTGAAAATCGGAACCTTTCAGTATCACCACCAGTTTGTGGTGTGTGATTCGAGTCCAGTCTGTTTACGAAGGCGTGACCTCTTGCGCAAATTGAATTGTACCATCTATTGCACACCAAAGGGAATTGAATTGCAGACTAATGATGAGGACCTTTCCTTCAAATTGGCAAATCAGAATTGCTACATCACCATGTTTACTTAACTGACAGTGGAAAACATGCTGCTGGACTTAAGAGACACTGTCTCTCTGGTGGTATGGGACTTCACAGGAGAAGAAATAGGACATATTAGAGTGGTCTAGCCAGTCCGCATACAGATTAAGCCTAATGCAGAATTCCCGAGAACACCTCAGTACAACCTGACCTCTGAATCGGCGGCAAAGATTATACCCACAATTGAGTCCATGATTGCGCAGGGCATTCTGACGAAGATCATAGGAAGTCTGTACAATTTGCCTATCATGGGATTGCAAAAACCGAGCAAAAAATATTGCATTGTTAATGACCTTAGAAAGCTGAGTAACATTGTGAATCCATGTTGTGCTGTGGTTCCGAATCCCTCCATGATCCTATTCCAGATTCCTTGTGAAGCTGTTTGGTTCACAGTGATTGACCTCTGTCAGGAATTTTTCTCCATTCCATTGCACGAGGAAAGCTAATTTTTATTTGCTTTCCTTCTCGAGAATTGTGTTTTTTATCATGGTGTTGATTCCCTCAAGGGTAGAATGAAAGTGCATCCATCTTCAATCACGTCTTGAAGAAGAACCTTGAGAGCTTGATTTTGTCCGGAAACTCAGTGCTAGTTCAGTACATCGATGACCTCCTCATTGCATCTGAAACACAGGAGGCTTGTAGGGATGATACTATCGTCTTAAGATGTCACCATAGCGAGTGAAGGCGATCATTAAAATGAATCCTCCTACTACCCAAAAAGAAGTCAAGATGTTTTTGGGAATGGTTGACTACTACCAACAATGGATCCAGAATTTCTCCTTGATGGCAAAGCCTTTGCAGATGTTGACCTACAAGGATGTGAGCGATCCTGTACCTTGGGATAACAACTGTTTGCTTGCCTTCTTGGAGCTGAGAGAATGTCTTTGTTGTGCTCCAGCTTCAGGAATGCCTGATTACAATAATGCGTTTTTGCTGCTCTGCCATGAAAGGGAAGGTTGTGATCTTTTTGTACTCACCCAGACACATGGAGTTGCCCGTAGACCAGTGACCAAATTCTCAGCTACATTATATCCTGTAGCTTCAGCGTTGCCAGGATATCTCACGTCCGTTCCTGCAAAAGGTGTCAGTATTGAACGATGCGAGAGCATTGTGATGGGTAAACCACTTACTGTGTACATACCACACTCAGTTGGGCTCCTATTGACGCGGACCAAAGACAAGATATAAACAGGTGCTGCACGCTGCAGAGAATGTGACTGAAGTGCTGTTCTGTGTTAAATCCTGCTTCCTTGTTACCTGTTGCAAATGCTGATGGGGAAGATTGTGAAGACCATGACTGTCTGGATGTTACTGATCTTTGCACCAAGTCGAGACCTGACATTGTCGATGAACCATTGCCAGATCCAGAGCAAGTCCTTTTTGTAGATGCTTCATGTCTAAGAGAAAATGAAGGTCATTTGAGAGCAGCTTTTGCTGTTTGTACCATCTCTGGAGTCGTAGCAGCTGCTTGTATACAGGGTGTACACTCAGCGCAAGTAGCCGAGATCATTGCTTTGACCCATGCATACCTTGTCTCTGAGCGGATCAGAGTCACCATCTATACCAATAGCCAGTACGATTTTGGTGTAGTTCATGTCTTCGGACAGCTATGGCTGCAGAGAGGGTTCCTAATGTCATCAGGCTCTCCCATTAAGAATGAGGAATATGTGAGACAATTGTTGGAAGCATTCCAGTTAGCAAAGGAAGTGGAGGTCGTTAAATGCGCTGCTCATGGAAAGGGAGATGACTTTGTCACGTCGGGAAACTGATATGCGGATGAAGTTGCTCGCTTTTGTGCTACTCATGCATGCATTTTCAATGGGGAATATGTTGGCAAGAGTGCAGAGAAGACTGAACTCAACATGATGTTAGCTGCCGCAGAAACATTGGATGAAGTTAAACGTTTGCAAATGAAAGCAACAGCTCAGGAACAAGTGGGTTGGATCAGAGAAGGTTGTGAGAAGGGAGAAAGTGGCATATGGGTTTCAAATGATAGTAGGGCAGTGTTACGGGAATGTCTGTGGAATATAATGGCAAGGCAGCTCACAGAGGAAGGGATGCAATGGTGAGATTGTTCAGACAGACTTGGTTCAATCTGAGGTTCTAGCGGAAGCAGTGTGTCATTGGTGTGTTACGTGCTAACAGATGAATGCTGGAAAGAAAACTGTTGTTGCTCAGAGCCACATTGGATGTTCAGGGGGTCTTTTTAATTGGATCTAATTGGATTTTGTTGATATGCCTGTGTGTAATGGGTTGAGAGCCATCTTGACTGCATCTTGGTCATTGTGTGAATCTTTTCTCAGTGGGTGGAAGCCCATCCAACTAGAAGGTGTGACAGTCTCACAGTAGACAAGTTATTGTTGAGGGATTCTTATACATCATTTCGGATTTCCAACTACATTGGAATCGGATAGAGGAACTCACATCCACAGTGAGATCATGAAGCTGTTGTGTACCGCCTTGTGTGCGGATCAGAGACTGCATTGTAGTTACAGGCCAGAGGCATCAAGCATTGAGGAGTAAATTATTGGGACTTTAAAGGCGAGGCTGGCAAAAGCGTGTGCTTCGATGTCTCTGAAATGGCCCAATGTGTTGCCCTTGGTTCTAATGAGCTTGCACAGCATTCCAGACAGGAGAACTGGGTTGATGCCACATGAAATTCTGATGGGCAGGGCGATGCGATTACCTGCAGTGCCAGCGACCGCTTTGATAAACATCACAGATGACTTGATCCTTGACTACTGTAAAGGACTGGCTGATGTGGTTCGTTCTGTGTCTCATCAGGTTGAAGCGATGACTGCACTAACATCTATAGACCTTTGTCACGATCTGAGCCCTGGAGACTGAGTGCTTGTACGAAAGCATGTAAGGAAGAACTGTCTTGACTCTCGGTGGCGTGAACCATATTAGGTGGTTCTGGTGACCAAAACTGCTGTGTCTGGAAGAGTGCCGAACTGGGTCAACGCTTCCCATACCAAAGAGTCACAGGTCCCTTCGATGAAACAACTCCTCTCTCAGACGTAATTCCTGCCCTGAATGAGAGGTCACAGGAGAGGCCAAGCCAAGCTGTTGGGGTTCCTGAGGAGGCTGGTTACCCACCAGATCAAGTTGAAAGTGGTCAAGCTGCCCAAGTCCCAGGTATAAACTCTGAGGGAAACTGTAACATTGTAAGTGGTATAGAGTCTGACTCAGCAGAAGAGACTGGTGTGGAGATTAGTCGTGTGCAGTCAAGAAAGAAAAATGCCACAGATGAAACGTGGCCTGTGAGACAGAAGAGAAGGAACCCAAGACTTGCATCTGAAAGAGATCTTGCACCAATAAGTGAATCTTCTGGATCTTACCTGAGTGAGTCTGAGCAAGCCACTAGAAGTGTAAGGAGGTCCAGGAGATCAAGAGTGCTGGGCCAGAGATATTACTCTCCCAAGTGGACTTATCTAATTACCAATGCCGGGGAGAGCGAGGTCCGAGATTTTGATAATGACTGTCGAGATCCTGCTGAGAGTTTCTGGAGTAGAGGCTAAAGCAATTCTGTCATTGTCTGTGCATTATCCATCGAGTTTGAGTGGTTTAATTACTCTAATTCTAGAAGAGGTCGAATTTCTGAGCTTCGGAGCTCAACCGCCTCCTCAGGGGATTGCAGCATTCAGAGCAGAACTGTTACAGTGAGTCATTGAGGAGATTGGCTCTGACCTCATAAGGAATGTTAATTGAACTTTTAAACTGTAAATAAAAAAATTGCTTTAAAAAAGATAACCTAGGCCCGAGTGGAGGTAAAATTAAAAAGGAACTTTTCATTTGGAAGAAGAAAGAGGGCTAAGGAAGTCTTCCAAGCTGTGGAAATATTGTGTTAAAGACTGTTATAAGAATTTCTAGGATCCAAAAAGAAGTTCGTCAAAAACTTTGTCGCCAGTGCATAAGAGGTGGATATGTTGGTATGATATTTGTTATGTGGCAGTGGTGTTTCAAAATATAGATCATGTGGAGGATTTAGAGAGTTTGGTAGGAAAATCGGACCATAGAGAAAAACGTGGATTGAGCACTGGTGAAATTGTGGGAGACATTTTTGGAGCGATTATACCTAGTTTGGGAGAAGTGTTAAATGACATCAAGATTAGAAGGTTGTCTACCATTGTGGATAAGTTGTCGGTTAACACAGCTCAGTCATTGTTGCTCGTAGCTGGAGAAATGGTTCCGATAAGGGGGATGGTGATGCAAAACCGTATTGATTTAGATGTGTTACTGGCAAAAGAGGGTGGAGTATTGTATTGTATTGTAATTTATATTTATAGAGCGCGAGTCTGTCGGATGCTGAAGGTCCAACAGTGTTTTTTTTACATTCCTGATAAAAGTAAAGATCTGAGGGGGGATATGCAATTTTCCTATGTTTTTGTAGGCCTGAAACGCATTTTTCCTGGAAGCTCTCGCTTTAGAATTGACAGTTGAATTTCACGTGTGCTGTGGAATTTGTTCTTTCTCATGTATTGTGTTGCAGGTGAAAGAAGTGTTCCTTTTATCTAGAAACCTGTCTTTGTTTTATTAGTCAGGCAAGGAGAGAAAAAGTTTCATTGTACGGTCTGAATCGATAAACGAAGGATGGTGTCCTTCGCACAGGAGAAGGATTGGGAATCAAGGACAAATGTTGTCCAATGCAAACCTACCTTTAGGACAGTACCCCAAGAGGATGGCAGGACCTACAAAGGATCTTGGGAAAGTGCTCTTCAATATAGTGTTGTTGGGAGTAGGGAAAGCGCCCACTTCTGTGTCTGCCTTTGGAGAGAGAGCACTCTAGAACAAGGTCTGTCTCAATAGCGTTATACTATCTGATGCATCGATGGTGGAGAGACTTCTCAGGAAGACTCCACATGCTGACACCTTTTAGTTCTTTTTCCTGAAGATGCTAAAGTAGGGATGTCGTTTTAGCATTAGTGTAGGGATAGATTATCATCAACCCTCAATGCAGGGAAACTTGGACTCATGCTTACTGGTCTTCTGTACTCTGCTTCTTGACTTGCTTGTTTTGTATATCTTGCACCATTTAAACTGGATGCACAGGTTTGGCTTCATGCTGATTCCGATGTATTTCTACACTCTCATCTTGAGGTGTCTTTATGTCCAGTTATTTTTGGCTTTGTAATAAAGTAACTAACCTTATGTAGTTGTCTGTGGTTATTATCTGTTGAGAGAAGCTCCTGTAGAATTATTTGGCAATAATTAACAACTTTCTCCCCTCTACGCTTACATGCTACTAAAAAGAACCATCAGATTGTGATTCAAGATGAGGTCCAGAATTTATAGGCCCGGCGCATTCAAGAGTAACATGAGTATGGGTAACACCTGCTCAGTGATCTTGGAATGAATGATGCTCATTCTGTAACTTACCATTTGTGTTTCCTAATCTCCACGTATCCTTTGCATTTCTGGTCTCATCCGACATTTCAAAAGTAAAGGGACCTGCGAAAGGATCCTCGTCATTGTCAGCGGCGTGGATCATCAGTTCAGGGTTCTTCAACTGATCACATACTTCCATGTAAGGGGATAGCAGGTAAGGGGTGTTATCATTGATGTCAGCCACGTGGAGCAGAATTGTTCCAGTCCCCGTCTGAGGGGGCTCTCCTAATCCCAAAATAAAGTTTTTTATTAAGTTTTATTCGCAGCATCAAGAAGTCAGTAGAGGATACCAATGATAAGCAAGAAACATCCATTCAAGTTAAAATACCAACCAGTTGCTCTACCAGAGAGTAAATATATCATAACATGAACTGTATTCAAACAACCTCAAATTATTATAATTAGCATACAGCAAACTACTCAATATCACACGTCACCTACACCTGAGGAAATCTCTGTGTTTTGTGTGTCCTGTAGAGCCCTTTCCCAAATCACTGCAATGCACACCTTACTATTAAGATGTTTAGCATTTCACCACGGGTGTACAATCTGCAGAGGTGCAATCAAAATGGCATGCAACAGAAATACAAAATGATTATTCTGTTTGCAGTTTAAAAGAAACTTTGTCATGTGTTTGTCAATATTAATTCTTTTTTCTAGGGTGCCGTATATTTCTTGAAAAAAACATAGGCCCTAATTATGATGGAGGTCAGTCGAATCGCCGACTGCCATTGTAACAGGCAGGTGACCGTTTGGCAATGAGTTGGCAGTCCTTCCCAGACTATTATGATCAGACCGCCGTGCAGGTGGTCGGAAAGTGCTTTTTTCTACTGCATCTTGTGCTGCGGCCCAGGAGAAGGGCCACAGCACAAGCCGCAGTTGAAAAAAGCACTTTGTGCACATCTATCCACCACATGGTGCCCGGCACACAGTGCATGGATGTACCGGGGCACCACATGTGTCTCCAGGGCCACTTAGCAGTGGCCCACAGGAGCTCTGCTTGGGGCCCCCAAAATCTGTTTTCATCTGCCTTTACATGGCATTGGGACTGCCCTGAAAAGGCAGTCAGAAAGGGACATTCTAATCCCTATGGTGGTTCTTGCGCAGGCAATGCCTCCTTTGTAGGGATAGATCCGACCACCGTCCAACGGGATCTTGGATCCTGTCAGAAGTGGTGGCCTTTCCACCTAACCTATGTGGTTTGACTAGCTGCATCAAAATGCGGAAGTCAGAGTGATGCCCAGGATGTCGGGTGCACCGCCATGGACAGTCTATCAGAGGCAGTCTGCCTGACATCATAATTAGGGCCTTAGTCTCAAAATAGCCAAAGTATTGGGCAAGATGCAAGCATATGATGTTGCTTGGCCTCATCCCGTTTTTTTGAATGCCTCTCCATTATAAAAGTTTTGTTGGAGTTACATAGAAATCAAAGGGAAGATGATGATGTTGAAGAAAATATTAGCCAAAGCACTGGTGTCCAAGGATCCAATGACTGAATCAACAAGCATAGACATATCAAAAACACGAGATAGCCATCTTGACCATTTTGAACCCATTGGTGTAGCTCATCCTTTTCCCATCCATCCTCTATTATACTCCAGGTTTCTGGAAAAGGTATCATAACCATCTGTTATGTTTGGGTAGGCCGTCCTCCTTACAACTAAGAAAATGTCCAGACCTCTGCCCCATCTTTATGAAAATAATCTTGTCATTGCAAATATGTAAATAATATTGTTGTAATATACAAACATTTTTTTGCAGATCAAGAACAGATATACAATCCCTATGCTTATACAGCAGTCTATAAACTGTAGTTTGAATTTAGACCACTGTGAATCCTTATTAACATGGTAGATTTCTGTGAGTGACTTATTATTCCATGGTAATAGCTTCATGTAACCTTGGTAGTCTGAGGTGCACATATCACACCACATTCAGCACAGGTCAAGCAATTCCTTTAATTCCGCAATCTTTGCACAGGAAAAAGGGATGGGTTGATTTCCGTTCTAAAGCTTCGATTGTTGGCACAGTGGTAATGTCTCGAAGCAGACTAGCATAACACTGGAGCTTTTGGAGCACCCGTCACCCCTGTTCTAGTTAGTAGAACAGAGGGACTTTCCTGAGTTTCTTATACCTCCATGTTAAAAAAAAAAAAAGAATTGTGTTGACCTATTAAAAGACGGCTGCTGGACATTACTTGGAAGGGAGCAGAACAAATATATATTAATATACTTGACAGCACCAGCTTGACTAGATTGGTTCACCTTAGGGAGGATTCAGATACTACTATTTAACAAAATAAAGATGCATTCTTGTAGAACCACCTAATAACTCTGCACTTTAACTTGGAGAATCCCTTGATTTTTAAGCAGATTGACAAAGTTTGCAGAATAACGTCTGGGATTACAGTACTACACTACCAAACTATATATTAATGGAATTGTCTAATAGAAATCCGAAGGACTCAACAAGAAGGTCAAATCAAGAGAGGGGTAAAGTTCTGCATGGTTAACAAAGGTTTTTGACCAGTGGTTTGTGGCTGTGCTTTATAATTGTTTAGGCCATTTAAGGGGCATTCTGTCTGAACTGGATACTTCCATTTTATATATCAGTTCATGTATAGCTTTTTTTTCTTTACATTTTTAAATATTTTTATAGTGAAACAAATGGAACACTAATACAATCTTTGTTATTATATGACATAGCATAGCAGGAAGCAGTAATAATAATACATTCTAAATCATTACGAGTCCTTACATAAAATAGATTAAAATATGTGTCCTTTCTGCGAATGGACGGCGACAGCATAGTCTGTGTTATAGCGTGGCATCGCTAGAAACAGTAATTGTGATGCATTCCAAATTGTTCCAGGCCCTAACGTGGAATAAACATTGAGTCTCTGCGCATGCATAGCTTCTATGCAAATATTTAAAAATACAAATTATCTTGGACAGTAAAAACTTTTAATATGAGGACACAAAAGCTAGTTATCAGTGATAAATCGAATTAACCACAATTCAAATTAAAAGAAAGCTTTTTTAAAGATCTTGTTATGATGTCATTAAATCCTTGATTGCATTTGGAATCTGCATCATACAGACTAGACTAATGTGGTCAGGCATTTATAACATCTTTTATAGTTAAATTGCTGCTTTACATATATCTTTAAAAAACTTCAGTTAGAACTATTGATCACAGTTCAAAGCTTTAAAGAACGTTCTGGGCTATTGGCAAGTCATATGATTAATGATCAATAATGCATATTGCTTTTCAAAGTCCATTGTGTATATTAATTGGATATAAAAGTTCTCAGAAGTGACTGATAGGTGTCCCACTAGCTTACCAGAACTCACACATGATAGTGAAACAGCCTCACATACTTAAAAATTTGTGTTTCTGTCCTTTGTGAAGAAAGCCCTGATCTGTATCCATTTTGTTACTCACCGTCATCAACAGCATGAATAAGGATAGAGTAGACAGAGTTGTTTAAAAATGGTGATTCTCGATCAAGTTCCTTTACAGATGTGACAACACCGGTGTTTTCATCCACAGTGACCCAGCCCTCAGGATCATAGGCCACTTTGTACCTTGTAAAATGAGAGAAAAACATTATGTTTTGCTTCTATACAACGATCAGATAACCAAAAATCAAACTTTTCCAAAAATTGGTGCTCAAAATATCAGGTGATGGTTCAAGAGGGGACAACACCGTATGAAGGTAGTTGCTAGTGCGTGTTGTTCCTTCAAATCAACGCAGTAATTATTGTTACGCTGCAGATTAAGTTGCTGTCTTTTCAGATACACTGTTATGGTTACAAGTTCGGGCACTCAAGCCTGCATTCACCACTCCCCACAAGGATCATAGAGTCACTCAAAAAACAAACTAAACTTCCACAGGAGTCCTGAGCCAGGCCACTATTTCTAAAACCAAAATGACCACACTGCTTTAGGCGTATAACCACTTTCAATGGCAAAACATTCTCAGTACCCTGATCAGGGCTGGACTGGGAACGCAAATCGGCCCTGGAGTCGGGCTGGCCACGCGCGGGGGAAGGGGGGTTAGGTGGTGGACGGGGCATGGAAAACAAAAAAGGCCCCCCAGCGGTCCAAAACCGCCCCCGTCCTGGCGACCCACCAGGGAAACGTCCAGTCCAGCCCTGACCCTGATCCAGAGTCAGCCTGATTGTCATAAAAATATAGAAACCTGCACCCACGGATTAATAGCCTGGAATGAGTAATTGTACAAAGTGTACAATCGCACACTGAGAAATAGCTCCTATAACTGCGTATGTGCATATTTTCACTGTCTTTTTTCTCCAGAGAATAAATAGCTTTTCTACCTTCAGATACTGTTTCCCTTGTTAGCTTCGAGAATAGAAGTGGGTCTAAAAAAAGTAAGTGCTAACCTACACATATATATATCTGTGAGGTTTTTTCAAGTGTTCTGCGTATTCCCACTCTCTCTCTCCTAGCCCATGGCTTTAAATTTACAGATACGAAAATCCTTGTGTTGTAAACGTTTGTGAATTGAAAAAGTGATTTTCAACTCATAAAGAAGGCTATTTGCGTGTAAGCTAAATGTAAATGTGCAAATAACATTGTGAATCAAGTCCACTGAATTAGCCACACGATGATCCCGAAATCCAAAATGACAAGACCACCAATTTAAGGAAACTAGATCTTTTAAAAATATTACCCTCGAAACCTTAGCGGAAATTTTAATTCATCACCCTATTCTGGCGGAAAGCCTCCTTGAGGATGCAGTATCCACTTTAGAGAATTGGCTCCACACATGGACACTCCACCTTGCTCCTCCCAAAGTGCACAGGGACACGCGGAATAGTCCCTCGGCCCCCTGGTTCTCGGAGGAACTAAGGCAGAGTAAAAAAGCCTGTAAATGCCTTGAGCGCTCTTGGAGGAAAAATTATCACCCCCAGAGTAAGCTCATTTATAAGCAGGCTCTTAAAACCCACTTCTTGAAGGCCCGTAATGAGAAGAAAAGGTTTTTAGGAAATAAAATTGAGTCCGCAAAAAACTGCAGCAAGGCTCTTTTTAAAGTAGTGAAAGATTTTGTTTCCCCCATTGTTACTCAGAGCCCCTTCACTCCTACTGCTGAATGGACTGTAAATATTGCCACATTCTTTTACAACAAGATTAAGTCCATTCAGGATTCCTTTGCTGTATCGCCACAGTCAAATTTAGAGAATGTTTCGGTCTTCTCAGGCGGTTCCCTGACGGATATATTAGAAGAATTTCCTCCGATATCCCTGGATGCTTCCCTAACCATTATGAGAGCATTAAAATCTGGTTTGCCTTCTGACCCATGCCCCGCCAAAATATTAGCATCTGTTGCCGAAGTTGTGAACCCGGCTGCTAATCACGTGCTGAATTTGGCACTGAGCACCGGCACTGTCCCTGCGAGATGGAAAATGGGCAAGATACTCCCTCTTCTAAAAAAGCCCACGGCCGATCCAGCAGTCACTAATAATTACAGGCCTATCACACTGCTTCCTTTCTTTGCTAAAACTTTGGAAAAATATGTGAATGCAGTAATTACTAACCATCTAGAAACCACTAATGCTCTTCATGCAAGCCAATCCGGCTTTAGAGCAAACCATAGTACTGAGACAGCTTTGCTTGAAATTTCTGAAAGCATTAAGAACACTCTCGATAGAGGAGGCAAAGCAGTTCTTATACTGCTTGATCTCTCGGCCGCTTTCGATACCGTGCCCCACGACCGCCTCCTTCAGAGATTGAGGGAGTGTGGCCTACGGGGCAAGGTTTTCAACTGGTTCTCCTCTTTTCCTCAATGAGCGTCAACAATCTGTTTGGTCTCCTCCTTTTTCGGCTGATATTCCACAATTAAATGTGGGAGTACCCCAGGGCTCTGTGTTGAACCCAACTCTTTTTAATGTATATATGGTCCCATTGGCCTCTCACGCTGAAAAATTTGGAGCCAAGATTATAACATATGCTGACGACTCTCAAATTCTGTTTACTTATGGGAAGGATGAACCTTTCAATGAACTCTTAATTAGTGAATGTCTGTCCAACATTTTTGGATGGTTTCATTTGAACCAGCTGTCCTGTAAGACCGAAATTATCTTTTTTGGACACACTCCAGGGGACGAGTGGAAAAATTGGTGGCCACTGGACCAGCCTTCTCCACCCAGCCCCGTGACTACAGTGAAAAATCTTGGAGTCTTATTGGACTCAGATCTTTCTATGAAGTCACAGGTGAAATCTGTGACGGGCACAGGTTTTAGGCTTCTAAAAATGATGAGGAACTTTCTTTCCCTCCTGCCTCTGTCACATAGACAGACTGTAGTTCAGGCTCTTATTATTTCTAGATTGGACTACGCTAATGTTCTCTATCTGGGCATCCCGAAATTTCTCGTGAACCGTCTGCAATTGGTTCAGAATGCTGCGGCCAGGGCTGTTGTGAGGGTCGGTCCTAGGACCCATTTGGCCAGCCTCTTCAAAACACTACATTGGCTCAAAATACAAAACAGAATCGATTTCAAGGCACTGGTCCTTGCTTTTAAAGTGCTTCACGATATAGGGGCCTCTTATTTTAAAGAGAGAATTACCCCCTACTGCCCGGGGAGGACGTTAAGATCTTCTACTCTTCATCTGCTTGTGGTGCCAAAATTCTTTCTAACCAGGAAGGGAGGTCGCTTCTTCCAGGTGATCGTTAGCAAGTTATGGAACTCCCTCCCTCTGGCCCTCAGAAGCGATTCAGAACTCCTTAGCTTTAGACAGCATCTTAAGACCTGGCTGTTCCCCCTATAGACTTCAATTTGTCGCTACGATAGGACAGAGAGACGTGTGTGAGCTCCTGGTGTCTGGCAGGTACTTTTAGCGCCGGGACACTCTTTTTGAGTAGCCGAGCGCTCTATAAATCCCCTTTAACATGACATAACAAGCCACACTGCTAAGGCTACAACTAAAATGTATATGGCAGCAATACCAGTCACACAGTGACTTCTAATACTACAACTATCAAATCTCCCAAAACTGGATAGTCGCTTCTAAACCCAACCTGCCACTTGTAGTAACCTCTAGAGCCCAAAGCCAACACACTTACATCACACAGGATTTGGAAAACTTCAAACTGTCAATACAATCTGAACCACAAAGTGAACTCTACATTTAAAACAACAATACCCTGAGCCATTTAGTTACTTAGCTACCTAGGCCTACTACAGCACCAACTACCAAAACTACTAAAGCATCATAAACCAGAGTTACTCCTAAACCCAAAACTTCCAAATCTCCCTGAGCCAGACAGTGACTTCTAAATCAAAATTACTAAATCATTCTTAGACATACAATGACTTCTAAATGCAAAACCAGAAAGACCACAGTAAACTTGGTGCACAGTGAGCAAGGAACCCGAACGTAGCACAGTACCTTCAAACATACATCCTCTTATTATCCCAAAAATACAACACCTACCAAAACAGAGAATACTTAAACCCAAATCCAACACAGCACTTTGACCAATGAAGTGACCTGTAATTCCAAACATACCAAAACACCCATAGGTAAACAGTGGTATACAATGCAGTACTAGTACATCACCCTAAGAATCAAAGGTAAATCCATTTAAAAAATGGTTAGAGAACCATGAACCATGCAGTCACTTTTAAAACCAAACTACAGATACCTCTAACAAAACCCCTTCCAAAGTCAACGCTACCACACCTGCCCACAGACATCGACTCCTAATGACATAACAATAACCTCACCCTACAACAAGCAGCCATTTCAGAATACAAAGTTATGCTGCACTCTGAAATCCCCATTTTATTTGTGTTTTCCCTCCTAAAGTCCATGATTTCAAGAACCTCATACGACTTCCTCACTAAGGCCCTCATTATAATGTTGGGTGGAACACCCGACATCCAGGTCATCGGTCCGACCGCCGCATTACAATGCAGGCGGTCAGAGAGATCATGTCGGGGGAAAGACCGCTGCCTCCAACAGGATCAAAGATCCCGCCAGATTCCTAACCCTACTATGGAGGCAGTGCCTGAGTAGGCACTGCCGTAGGAATTAGGGTATCCCTTACCGACTGCCTGTTCATGATGGTCAGACAGAAAGGGACTTTGGGGGCCCCAAGCAGGGTCCCTGTCCCCCATGGGTCATTGCTAAGTGGCCTTGGAGGGCACCTGTGGTATCCCTCCACACATCCATGCACCGTGTGCCAGGCAACACATGGTGCCTGGCACACGGTGCATGATGTGCACAAAGTGCCTTTTTCTAGCACGGCTTGTGCTGCAGCCTTTTTCTTGGGTTTCAGCACAAGCTGCACTAGAAAAATGCATCTTACAACCGCCTGCATGGCAGTCATATCCTAATATAATGGGAGGGACTGCCGACTCACTCTCGGATGGTTCCTGCCCGAAACAATAGTTATCGGCTGTCTGACCGAGTGTCATTATAATGAGGCCCTATGTTTTAATTGAACCATTTTCAGTTGTTTTAGTGTAGGTCGTTTTTTTTCCTGACTGTCTAAACTTGCATAGTTTAAAACAATCCACTTCACCCTTGTTTTCCTTAAATATTTTGTATTGCCACCCAATGTTCTACCTTTATTCTGTTTTCTTTACAACTGTATTTTTTGTCAGAATAAGATTGAATATTATGCCACTATTCCTTAATCCTGTGAGTTATTTCTTGTGGCATAGGTTTTTCGCTTCTATACTTTTTGTTACGTTCATTCCACATTTGTATTCAAATTGGGGATACAGTGGGAGATGTGTGTCATCCTCTCAGCAACTTAAATGTTGTTACACTATATTTTGCAGTAAGGTGCTCCCATGTCAAGGCTCTTAAAACAACTTCTAGATCAGTCCTACTAGCAAATGTCCACTGATTAAATATTTTTATTGTGAGATTAATTCTCTCTGAAAGGCCACTGGCTTGTTAGTGGTTCAAGGATGTGTAAATACACTATATGCCTGATGCCCTCATAAACTCACTTGTCTCAGCTCATGTCATTTAAGGTCAAGCAAATGGCTTATACATTTTGTTTTCACTCTAGGTACTGTGTGTCATACTGATGTTCATTTATTGAACAGTTCATATTGCAACTCCTTGACAAAATGTGTTTAAATGGTATGTTACTAGTACGTAGAATAAAGGAAATTCCCCAAATTAACTGCCTACATTTATCTACTGCAAAACTGCGTCACCTTTTCTATAAGTCTGTAACTGTGCTCCATTGATCATAGTATACAAGAGGTAAAGGAAATAGTGTTTTATTTGAGCCTTCTACCATTTTGAAAATGGCACCAAAGAGATAAGTATAGGCATTCACAGTTATGAAGCATTTCAGTTCTGCATTAAAATTCTCTAGTTCTTAACGTTTTGAAAACACGTTTTGCATTTCCTTGTTCCATGCATACTTACAAAATGTTAAATCTGTTTTCGCATGTATGTTAAGTTGGTGAAATTGGGAATGCACTTTGTGTAATATCCACATGAACCCAGGAATCAATACAGTTGTTCATTGTTTCCTGGGCTTGGTGCTGTATTGATAGCTTCCACTAGGCTGGGTCTGGGCAACAGTCCTTAATTTGTAATGATGTGTACCAAATACTACTTTACATGGTTTTTACCTAAAGACAACTTTTTCCTTTTGTAATCTCACTTCTTTGTTTTTTACTATGTCACTGCCCTTATCTTGAGTTTAACATCTTATTTTTATACAGAAAAATGGTTTCCTTTTGCCTTTCATGAAAATAATTTAATTAGGAGATCAAATCTTATCATGAAAAGGAAACCCTTTTCCTGCCTAAAAAGAAGATGTGATAGTCATGATAAAACCAATGCTGTAGAAAAAAAAATAACAGCAATGCTTATGAAGTCAAAGCCCCTTTAGCAGTGATTAATGCCTTGAGATCTCATGGTTGTTTTTGTAATACAATTTCGTGACCTGCGCTTTTTTGAAACATGTAGTGTGTCGATGGGTTCATTAATCTTGAATAAGGAATGACAGTCCACCAAATGATTTGTTCAAGGACCAGAGATCAGTACACAAATGTACCTGCCCCTCTCCTTTCTGGCCACTACTTATGACCTACACATTCATGTATGCTATCCTCAATCGCCATTACAATAAGTCACATTGATAATATTTCCACCATCAACAAACTTACTAATGTCTCTCTAACCACAGGCGTAATCCCCCATAAATTCAAACAAGCCACCCAGGAACACTATCCTGAAAACAACAAATGCTGATAGAGAAACTTTATCCAATTACTGTCCCATTTGGCCCTATCATGCATCAGAGTTTAAAGATCAGTTGTCTTTCAGCACATCTGGAGACTATCAACCTATAAAGTGTACGCCAAGTGGGTTTTAATCCTAAGTGAAAAGCAGAAACAACACTACAAAATGTTCGAGAAAATCATCTGGCGGCGGCCTCTCGTGACAAATTTCATACAGAAGCTCTGATTTTTTGGAAACCTTTGATATCATTGATCCCAGGGTGATGTTTTGGTAACCTTTGATACCATTGATCACAATGTGTTTGGTTAATCATCCAGTCACACATGCTAGAATTAGTGGGAAAGCAGCTTCTTGGTTCACTTCCTTTATGAACCATTAAATTTAGCAAGTCACATTAGACACCTAACTATCCAAAATCTTAGCTATTGACTGTGAGGACTGGCAGGGATCGTTTCTCTTAGATATCTTTTTTAACATCTTTATGGCTACACTAGTCTGCTTCTTGGAAACAAATATTTTCTTACCTGTCGGTGTAGTTTTGCAGCTTGAAGAACTTTTCTGGATTCACTATGCTGTGCATTATTCTGCCATCTAGTGGTTGGGTCCGGCATTGTTGTCTTTTTTTTGTTTTGTTTTTTGCTGTTGGTGGGCGTCAATGACGTAGTACCATTTGGTGTCTCTCTGTGATGTTGACGGACTTCCTCCGGAAGCCACACCTTTGGTAGCCATCTTCAGATTCTTTTTTCTCTGCGTTTTGTCTCTACATGTCCTCCTAATGCTTCTCTTTCTTGGCGGTGGAGGGTGGATTCTCTAGTGAATCCAGAAAAGTTCTTCAAGCTGCAAAACTACACCGACAGGTAAGAAACTATTCGTTTTGCAGCGTGAATCTTTTCTGGATTCACTAAGCTGTGCATAGACTTTGTAGCGGTTTGCTAGTCTCGTGGTGGCTGGGTGGAAGATGAACCTTGGTTTGTAAATAGATGCTGTAAGACTTTTTGTCCTACTTGTGCTTCCTTATTCATTTGGATGTCCACACAGTAATGTTTTGTGAAAATGTGTACTGAAGACCATGTTGCAGCCATGCAAATGTCTTGGACTGGAGTGTTAGCCAGTAAAGCAATTGTTGCTCCTTTCTTTCTTGTCGAATGCACCGAGGCGCTTCTTGTAACGTTTGTCCTGCCTGCCTGTGGCACAGTTGTATGGTTTGTGCTATCCATCTTGCGATTGTGTTTTTGGTTACTGGTCTCCCCAGAAAACTGTTTGCGAGGGATACAAATAGCTGCTTTGTTCTCCTGTTTTCTTTAGTTCTTTCCACATAATACCTGACTGCTCTTCTTGCGTCAAGTGTGTGTAAAGCCCTTTCTGCTTTGTCTTTTGAAAGAAACTTGGTATTTGTATACTTTGATTTATGTGGAGTTTTGATACCACCGTTGGCATAAATTGTGGGTCTGTTCTCATGACAATCCTTTTACTATGTATTTGAAAACAGGGCTCTTACAGAGTTAGTGCCGGCAGTTCGCTAACTCTACATAGCGATGATATTGCCACTAGAAATGCTGTCTTTATTGTAAGTATTTGCAGCGTTGCTTTGTGCAGTGGTTCGAAAGGTGGTTTCATTAATTGCGCTAGAACAATGTTTAGATTCCATGTTGGTGGTGGTACCCTTTTTGGTGGTGCAATTCTCTTTGCCCCTTCCAGGAAGCGTTTGACCACATGTGAGGTGAAGAAACTCTTTCCAGTTTCCCCTTTTGTGTCCGCGACAATTGCTGCTAAATGTACCTTTATTAATGTAAAGCATAAATTACTTTGTAGTAAATGAGTGAGATATTTGAGCACCGTTCTTTCTCTTGTGATATTTTTTGACAGTCTTTCTTTAAGACACCATTGTGTGTATCGTTTCCAGTTAGCTGTATAACATTTTCTTGTTGTTGGTTTTCTTGCTTCTCTTAGAACAGCCAGTGTGCTTTCTGGTAGTTTTAGGTGTGTGAATTCTAAGTATTCAAGAGCCATGCTGCTAGGCCTAAGCTCTCTGGCTCTGGTGTGAAGTACTCTCCCATTTTGCATTGTTAGCAAATCTTTTCTTTTTGGAAATTTGTGCATTGTCCCTCGTGAAATTTCCATTAGTTCCGAGAACGTTGTCTGTCTGGCCCATTGTGGTGCTATGAGAATCATTGTCATCTTGCTGATTCTGCACTTGCTGATCACCTTGTTGAGCAGTGGTATTGGGGGAAAAGCGTATGCAAATGTCCCTGACCAGTCTATCCATAGTGCATTCCATAGGGACCAGCTGCAGGGTCGTCTGGATGCGAAAGTTTAGCATTTTGCATTGTGAGGTGTTGCAAATAGGTGTACCTGTGGGGTTCCCCACTTGTTGAAAATCTTCTGGACTTCTGTTTGGTTCAGTTCCCACTCGTGGGATGCTGCTGTTTGTCTGCTCCGTCTGTCCGCTTCCAAATTGTCCTTCCCTGGTAGGTGTATTGCTAACAGATCTATCTTGTTTGGGATCACCCATCTCCACATCTGCTGTGCTAGATTCGAGAGTGCGACAGAGTGTGTCCCTCCTTGTTTGTTTATGTAGTACATAGTTGTGGTGTTGTCTGTTTGTATCAACACCTTGTCCCCGTATAGCTCCTTCTGAAAGGCTTTTAAGGCTAAGAGCACTGTTTTCAGTTCCAAGATGTTGATGTGTTTCACCGCATTCAGTGGTGTCCACAATCCCCGTATCTTTAGATTGCCCATGTGTGCTCCTCATCCTATTAGGGACGCATCTGTTGTTATGGTCACTGTTGGTGTTGGAGGTGTGAAAGGTCTCTCCTGTGCTATGTTTTTTTTGTTCCACCATGCCATCTCCTGATGAACTTTGTTTGTGACAACCACTAGATCCTCCCAACTCCCTGTTGCTTGTGACCATTGTGTTTGGAGCCATTCCTGAAATGGTCTCATGTGTAGACGGATGTTGGGAACTAAGCGAATGCAGGACGCCATCATTCCTAGTAGTCTGCCCACTGTCCTCGCTGTCAGACGATGCCCCTTCTGGTATAGGTGAGTCTCCTTCATCAGAGTTGTTATTCTCTTGTCATTGGGGAATGCTTTCCCTAACACAGTGTTAATTTCCGCACCCAAGAACAACTTCTTTTGTCTTGGCTCTATTGATGATTTTTCCTTGTGCATGGAGAACCCGAGTTGAACTAGAGTCTCCATCACTTGTTGTATATGTTGTTTGCATAGGCTGCATGAGCTCGCTCTTACCAGCCAGTCGTCTAAGTAAGGGTAAATATGAATCCCTTTTCTTCTCAGATGTGCTGCGACTGCTGCTAGGCACTTTGTGAAGACCCTTGGTACTGATTTCAGACCGAAAGCTAGCACCTTGAATTGGAAGTGTTGGTTGTTTACGACAAAGCTTAGGAAACATTTGTGTTTTCTGTTTATTGGGATGTGTAAGTAAGCATCTTGTAAGTCTATTGTTGCCAGGTAATCTCCCCTTTGCAACTGAGGTAACACTTCTTGTAGTGTAGTCATTTTGAATCTTTGCATTTTGACAAATTTGTTTAGAAACCTTAGGTCTAATATTTGCCGTAATGATCCATCCACTTTTTGAACTAGGGAGTAGGTTGAGTACACTCTGTTGTTCCTTTCTTTGTGTGGTACGCGCTCTATTGTGTGTTTTCTCTGAAGCTCTTTCACCTCTTTGAGTAGGTGAGATAGTTCTTCTTTTGAATGTGTCCTTTGTGTTGGTCGTTTGTGCAGGGGTTGTTTTGTTAGCTCTATACAGTACCCATACTGTATTATGTTTAGGATCCATTTGTCTGTGGTTATTTCTTTCCATTTTTGTTGAAAAAATGCTAGTCTGCCTCCTACTGGAGTGGTATGTTGGAGGAACTGTATGTTTGTCTTTTTGTTCGTTTGTACTGTCACTGCTGGTTTTTGTGAGAGTACCTCTTTGTGGGTGCAGTCACTTATTAGATGTTTGTTGTCCACCCCTTTGTGGCTGACCTCTGCCATGGGGACGCCCTCGAAAGGATCCTCTCCCTTGAAATTTCCAGCCTTGTTGCTGTCCCTGTTCTGTGCCCTGCTTCCCTGCCTGGTATGTTTGCTGATAACCTTGGTGTGAGGTAGTAGGTTGTTGTGTACCTCTCCCCGCTGGCCTTCTCATCGATGTGCCTCTGCTCATGCCTCTGAATTGCAGGGCTCCCATGAACCTTGCTGTTTCATTGTTCTTTTTCAGTTGATTTAGTTTGTCATCAACCACCGCACCAAACAATTGTTCGCCATTTAATGGAGAATGTATTATGTTGCTCGGTACTTCTGGCTTGAAGCCTGATATTCTGAGCCATGCGTTTCTTTTCTCTGTGATGCCAATAGCCATCTGTCTGCTAGATGTTTCGGCCGCATCAAGGGCTGACTTTAAACAAGTATTAGCAATGTTTTTGCCCTCTTCCACCAGGTGGCTTGACCTTTTCTGGAATTGTTTCGGTAGGGTTTGTAACAGTTCCCCTACCTCCTCCCAGTGTTGAGCAAGGCATTTGAGTTTGCAATGCGCCAGTGATTTGCCGCAGCTCTCTCCATTTTTCTTCCCACAAAGTCCATCCTCTTACTCTCTTTGTCTGGGGTACATTGACTCTTTTTCTTGCTGTTGAGGCAATGATAGAGTCCGCTGGCACTGATCCCCTAATGTATAAAGGTTCCTTTGAGGAATGTTTATACTTTTTTTCAGCTCTTAGTGTTATGGCCTTGCAAACAGCAGGCTCCTTGAATGCCTCTTTTCCCTGGTCTAGAACACTAGGCAGCATTGGTAGAAATTGGTTCCTAGCTTGTGTAGGCATTAGTGTTTCCAATAAAAAACAGGATTGAGGTTTTTCTTCCTCTAGCTGTACTCCGTAAGTCTCTGCAGCCTTTTAATGACCTGATACTACATGCCAATGTCATCACGGTGTGATGGTCTCGAAGGAACGACTCTACAGACTCTTCGGGCGACTCTGCGTCGAGGTCTTGCCATTGGAGCTCTTGAGTCTCCGAGTTTGACGATTCTGCGTATGCCTGTTCATCTTGATCTATGTCTTCCCCGAAGAAGTAGGAACTTTCCTCTTCGTCGTCGATTATTTTGTGTGTTCTAGGTAGTATAGGATCTTCGGCAACCCCTTGGGTTTCGGGTTCTGTTGATCTCGGTGCTATCTTGTATTGCCTCAAACTTTCGTTGAAGTCTTTTAAGCGTTAGAGAATATTTGCCATTTCGGCTTTGAGCCTTCTCCTTTTCTTTTCAATCTGGGCTTCGTGTGTTTCAGCGCCGAGATTGTCCGCTTTTCGACTGCCGACGCCGAGGCGATTGTCGAGGTTTGCTTCGGTCTCTCTTTCTTCTATGCCGAGGCATCCTTTTCCAGACCGTCTTTCAACGTCTTGGATTTCTCGAGAGCCTTTGCCGCTCCGGAGTCCTTTTCGAAGGATCCTACGGTCTGCTTTTGCCTGGATGCAACTACGGTCGCCGAATGCTTCGACGCCGAGTGTCCCTTTTGTGATCTAGAGTCTGATTTTCGAGACTTCTGGTTTTTTCGAGGTCGACGACCCTCTTACCTCCTTCGAATTTTTCTTCTCAACTTCTACGACCAAAACTTCGGTGTCACCTTCGCATTCTGGTCCTTCGGCGACATTGTCTTCTTCCTCGCTGGAGAGGCCCAGGTCTCACAGTGATGGTGGTGGTCCTTGGCCTTGCATATTGTAGTTTACGTGTTGCTGTCTTTCCTTTATCCTCAACATCTTCGGGGTGAAGGCGGAGCAGGCGTTACAGTTGTCGCTTTGATGATCCAGCGGCAGGCACAGGTTACAGACTGGGTGCTGATCCTTCTGTGCGTATTTGTGGGGGCAGTTCTTGCAGAACTTGAATGGCGTCTTGTCCATTACCACGCCCAGGGAGACCCCTGCATGCACATTCTCCGGTCGACAAAGTTGTAGTTTTTCCTGCTTTTGTCGAACTGCGGTCGCTGTCGAGTTACCGGTGACAATGTAAGGCCCCGGTGTTCAGTTTCCTGATGATTTCTCTTCGTTTTTTCCACGATTTTTGTCTCCAACTCGGGAGCTTTTCCGTATCGATCCAGACCCAACGGCGGAAAAAAGAATCTGAAGATGGCTACCACAAGTGGGGCTTCGGGAGGAAGTCGGACGACATCACAGAGAGACACCAAATGGTACTACGTCATCGACGCCCACCAACAGCAACAAAAAAAAAAAAGAGAAAAAAGACTACAATTCCGGACCCATCCACTTGATGGCGGAATAATGCACAGCATAGTGAATCCAGAAAAGATTCACGCTGTAAAACCTGCCTTTTGATCACACACGTGTGAATGACGCACTAATCAATGTCAAAAGACATTTCTTGGCCAGAATGATGAATATCAAGCTTAGATCTTCCAGCAAAACCCACCTTCTTGAAGCTCTGGTGTATCCTTTGAAAATGTTCTCACAATCTAACTAGTGAGATATAAACAATTTGAGAAAAAAACACCCCACCAGCAAGGATCTCTGCTGTGGAACAGTCTCATTCCACACTTGATGCTAGAACATTTATTTCTGAGAGACTGCTTCCATTCGGCCGCATGATCACCTCCTCTGAAGCGGCAAGTACTTTTGCCAGCCATATGCCTAAGATTATCCATATTCCTTGCAGTTTTACAGCACATGGCATGCTTCAATCATGAGTAATAGTCAAAGTGCTTTCAATTGTGTATATTTGAGGATGGTTGAAATTGCCCTTGAGCATTGCATCCTTCTTACTTTCATCAAGACAATCTCCAGCCCCACAAGAGGCCTCTGTTAGCATTGGTTTTCCCAGGCTGGGTGCTCAGTGATCTGCCTGAGATCTAATTTGACGATGAGGTGAGAGTTGTAAGGCAGTCAATCATTCAGTGCCTAGAACTGGGGTGGAGCAAAGACTATATTGTGGCACTTGGAGAAAAGGTAATTCTAATTTCCTTTCAGGTTTACAGCTAGATAATGTTTATTCATCTCAGTTTCATTTGGTTGTTTCCTAGATCTGTCGAGAAAAACCAATACATTTGTTCTCAAGTGCCCCATCACTTTTAGAGACTCTGATTGGTTGATATCAATTATGTGGAACACTTCTGTTGTCTTCATGTACTATTGGGATCCCAAATAAGGTGGCCATCTAAGGATAAAAAATTATGCACAAAAATACAGGCTACCTGTAAATGTCGCAGACAGCAGCTGCTCTGCATTCCCCCATCACTGCTCCTGCTGTGAAGCCAAAAGCAGCAGCACTTACCTTATCTTATTGGGCACCACATCAGGATCGGTGGCGTTGCATCGCGCCAGGACAGTACCAGGCTTAAGGCCCTCTTTTTCTCTGATGATATGTTTGCCTGGGTTGAAGTGGGGTGCATCATTAGCATCCAGAATGTTGACATTCATTGATATGGTGCTCGCTGGGCTTGAGTCTGGTCGTCCCGTTGTGCCTTTTTCACATGATGTAAAAGGTTCTTCATTTTCCACAGAAATTTGAAGTTTCTTCTGTGCGATTCCCTCAAAATCCAAAGGCTGCAAAGAAAAAACATCAATCAGTAGTGGGGTCATTGGTCTACCTTAGTGGCAACAAAACTTGCAACATCACATTCAAAATATAGAGAGGCAGGGGTCTAATCACAAACTGCATTTTGTAGAACATTTGGTAATAGTACAAAAGTACTACTCATATACTACAAAATGCTATTCACAAAGCTATATGCAGAGGTCTCGACTCTGCCTCTAAAATCATTTATGTGCAGAAATCTACGGCCCGTCTGCAGAGCTCTCCGCTCACATACATATACGTTTTTGTAATAAATATAGCAGGAAAATGGGGAATACTTGTGGCTAAACAAGTGGGGTTTGGAGAGGAGAAAGGACAGGTTTAGGGAGGTTGAAAGAGGGCTTTATAAAGAGGTGTGTACCCACCCAAAACAGAATAAGTCCATTCACATTCACAACTGCACTTCAAAAACTACTTCATCCAAAAAGGTCCTAAAACAGTCATGAATGTACGCCAACTCAGACCTGGAGTAAGACTGCCACCGCACATGGCCAACCATGCTACTGCATACTTCCACAGAAAATAACACTCCATAGGAAATACATTAAAAAATGTATTTATTTCGAATTTTTAAAAATATGTATGAATTTTATATGATCTTAAAAAAATATATATAAATGAAAAATAAATGTTTATTTAAAATATGTTACTATCCTTTTTATAATTATAAAAATAAATGATACTATTCTTTAGATCATTAAATATATTCACAATAATTGTATACATACATTTCTTTTAATTTAATAAATATAAACAGTATATATTAGGTCAAATTTTAAAAACAACTCCTTCAAAAATAATTCATTTGATTTAATATATTTTATTCATTAAATATTTCATTCAAAATTAAGTTAATACTGCTGCTGCATATTTTGTTTTGTTCCACATTTAAAATAAATATATTCAATTAATTCACATTTACATTTAACATAAACATTTTTCACAATTGTAGTTGTTACTTTACACTTGTAAATGTTGTCATACCCCTTGTTTCAGGGGGTGAAGAAATGTAAATCCACACGTTGTAGCAAATTTATAATAGGAAATGGTGAATAGCGAAAAGGAGTAAATTCACTACAAAAAGTTAAAGCAAATTTACATGTTTCGTTTTATTCATGTGTAAATTTACCTTTGTGAATAGATGCTGCAATAATTAACAAGAGAGTGGAGGCTCAGCAGCCGTTTAGAGGCATGTTTGCCTGAAGGGTACATTCATCTTGTGAGAGCGCAAATTTGCGTCACATGTGCTGTGCTGTGTATGTCTGTATTCTTGTTACAGAATGCACTGTTCTCAATCGCTATGGCACATTGTATGAAAGCCAGCCTTGCCACACATGTTCAGTGCAGAGCCTCCTCTTGTGCAAACTGCAGTCAGTCAAGCATCTATTCCTTGAAAATGTCTGACCTATTGCTAAAGGAATTGTGTGGAAGTCTGCAAAGAACTTACAGGCCCAATACCTTCTACCAAGGTACCATAAGGATGAGCACAACAGTGCCCATCCACACGCCGTCTTTGCCCAGCAATTAATTTAGAAGATGAAAGTTTACAACCATGTCTGCCAGATAATTCCACAATAGGACCACACAATCTCCTACAAGGAGGGAGAGGGCTGAACGAGGTACAATGCCAAAAGCTCTAGAATTTTGCACCACGACACAGATACGTTTTGCATCACTGATTGTTCCACACAGCATGACATGACATATACCTTTGAAGTTTGACAGCATTTGAAATCAAAGCATGAAACACCATATACTGTGGAAATTATTTTGATATAGAAATTATTTTGAATATATACTGCCCAATCAAAGAAGCATATGCAAAACTAAGAAAAACTCTGCAATCAACCTCAGCATAACAGTCACCCATCCGCCCCTTCCATTACCCCTCCATTACAGTTGATACTGATGATCATAACATACTCTTGATAGCCATGTCATTCATAGACATTATCTATGCTCTTGTTGTACCTGGTAGAATGGGCCATCTACTTGTATGGGTTCATGCCATCCTCGCAGGCTCTTTACATAGCTTTCCTCTAGTCTCCCCATGCACAACCTTTTCTGTAGTATCACTCAAGTCAGCCAGCTAGTTTCTGCAACTACTCTGACAATGACTTTAAAATGTTGATCTTCTCCCTCAAACATTCACAGTAACTTATATTTGACCATCTGCATCACCAGATACTTCTTGACACTATACTGCCTATGATTAACTCATCCACGACCAAAATGATTTACTTCCATTGCACCTAAAAAGATTTAGGGCCCGATTACGAGTTTGATGGTCCGATGGACTGTCAAACCCATGGTGGGGGTGTTCAACTGGCATTTCAACCGCCATATTATGACTTTGGAGGTCGTACTATCACAGTCGTCAGGGATCCGTGATCTCTCAGAGGTGATGTGGCAGTCTGAGGCCGCAATATGCAGGGTGTACTGCTGCAGCACCGCCAAGCATATTACGAGTTGCCAGACCTCCACACTTTCCATGGCGGTGAGTCTGCCATGTAAAGTGGGGTGGTGAGGAAACTAAGGGGGCCCTACAGGACCCCTTTGCCTCAGGGCCATGGGGATGCCCCCCTGTATGCATACACCCACAGTTCGTGCACAGCATGGACTTAACAGTCCATGCCATGCAGGAATGTGCTTTGGCGTTCCCATTGAGGTGCCTTTATAACCCTCACTGCCTGGGACAGCCAAAGCACCACCCACCAGACCAGGAGAAATCTCCTTCTCTGGGGTCGGTCGGTGGATGAGTTTGGTAGTGTGGGAGCGGGGTGTGGGCATGGCAGACTGCTCCCACACCACTAAACTTGTACTCAGGCCCTTAATCTTCTTTCTGATTGGGTCCATTCTTCCTTTCCAGTCCGCACACAAACTAAGCATTTATTTGCCAACTAAAATTAGGATATTCAGCTTCGTCACCTCAGTCCCCAACTCTGAATGCTATCATCTGCTCAACATCTGAAAAACTAGCAAAAACCTCATCTGACTCTCAATCATCCACCCTTATCGCCAACCAGGCTTCCTCCACTGCTCCTTTCAATCCCTCCCAAAAATTCTGTGATTCAACATTCTTACGTTCTTCATCTATCCTAAACTAACCTCAGGCAAGCAGGTTCAGTAAAAACAACACGTCGCGCAGCAAGTCCTCATGCATGTATTAAACCCATCCAAGAACACACTTAGTATACTCAGACCTTTCCTTCTAGGCCATTTGCCACAGCTCTAAAACCCCAAACCACCTGTGCAGAGAATCATTGAAATGTAGGAACTCTCTAACTCTCAATTTAGGATATGCCCCAAAGATAAAAGCATGTTCAATATGGATCTCAAATACCACTACCTGAGCCATGACTCCTTGCCTTGACTATCACATACATTATGAAAATTATTCGACCTACTCTATTGTATCGTGTAGTGCAAATGTTGTTTAGCTTTGTTATCCACACTCATGATCCCCTTCAACACAGCGTTTGTGTCGCCATCGTCTGATAAACTGAAGTTCACCGTTTGATGACACCTCTCCATAGCACTTCCATTCCAAACACACGGAAGAAAAATATAAAGCAATGAAAATTCAATGTATTTTCAAAACCCAGTTTGCAAAAGTCATCAATCCTGCTGATATATCCCTCATTTTTAAACCTGGTTAGGAAATGAAGTCAGCTATGGCTGAAACTGGCAAGTTGTGGGAAATAAAATTGCATTTAGGGTTAACTGAAAAGGCTGCTTTAGAAATGGTTGCATTGCACAGTTATGAAAAAAACAAATGCTGGCCTCATGCTACTATGGTGCAGATGACTATAAGGCCATGTCTGGAAACGGAGAGCTCAAAATTGCCCAAATGTTTAGTGCTAGCGCGGGTGCTATTTTAAAATAATTAATTTAGTTCCAAGCTTTTCTTTCTGGTTCAAGATTTTAATATTTTTATTCAAAGTAAGTCTGGGAGTTTTTATGAACAGAGGAGTGGGAATAAATGAGTGAAAGTGAAGAAATTGACAAAATCATTTTAGAAAGTATCCAAAGTATCCAAGTTACAGCCTCGGTCTAGGATGTGATTGTCTCAAAGACCCACAGAATCAGTAGAGGTATCGCACTAAAAAGCAACATAAATAGATACAATAATAATTTCTTCCAATCTTCACTCCATGCTTAGGGGGAGAAAGTCAATGTATGTGGAAAGCAGTCAATTAAACAAACATATGTTATGTTATCTTGCAACCTTTTATAAGGCACAAACAGCGGCAGAATCGGGCTTCCCAGCGCTGACAGGAGGTTCAATGACAGACGTGTCTAAAGAATGGGACTGAAGATTCATCTAAAAAAGATGCATTTTTAGGTGTGTCCTAAAACTTGACCGAATGATGTTAGACCTGAGCTGTAGGGGAAGAGAATTCCGTAATTTGGTAGTGAGGTAAGAATACTAGCAACCTTCTCCCTTCGCTCTCTTAATTCTGGGGGCTGCAAGGAGGGAAAGATCGCTAGATCTTCGTGCTCTTTAGGCAGTATAAAGAGGGATAAGATGTTGTACTACATGAGGACCGGATGAATATTTTAACTGGTGCGCAATGCATAGAACCTTAAATTCTATCTGTCGCCTGACAGGCAGTTGCTGAATTCATCCTGGGCAGGCCAAGCAGTACTCTTGCTGTCCCATTTCGTATGACCTGGAATTTAGGTGTAACAAGGCTAGGCTGCCCAAGTATAGGGAGTTGCCGTAGTCGAGGCGAGAAAGGATCAAACCTTGAACTACCGTCCTACAAGACTCCATAGGAAGCCACCTAAGGGCCCGATTCACAGAACTAACTTATGACAAAATCCTAAACTTATTACTATTTTGGTATTCACAGAAGGCACTTACTCATTTTGGTATTCACAGAAGGCACTTACTATGAGTAAGTGCCTTCTGTGAATACCAAAATGAGTAAGTGCCTTCTGTGAATAGCAAAATGAGTTAGTGCCTTCTGTGAATACCAAAGTGAGTAAGTGCCTTCTGTGAATACCAAAATGAGTAAGTGCCTTCTGTGAATACCAAAATGAGTAAGTGCCTTCTGTGAATACCAAAATGAGTAAATGGTAGTAAGTTTAGGATTTTGTCTTAAGTTAGTTCTGTGAATTAGGCCCTATGTGTCTTCTTAAGGTATCTAAGCAAACCAAATCAAGTACCCGCTATCTTCTTAGCTTGGGAGTTCCTGGGCAGATCTTTGTCTAAGATGACACCAAGGTTCATCACCTCCTATTTGGGGAAAGCGGACTTCCCCAGACAAGGTCATGTAAGTTGTTTCCAGAGTGATGGTTTGTTGTCCATCACCATCACCTCCGATGTGTCCCTATTAATCATCAAACAGCTTGCCACCAACCAACTGGCCACCTGTTCTAAACATGTGTTGAGTCTCTTAGAGGTGGATTTGGAGTCTGGTGTCATAGAGACGACAGTTTGTGTGTCGTCAGCGTAGGATACCATAGTAAAATCATGGGCAGTAATAATGTCTGAGAGAGGTTTAACATAAATGTTAAAAATCATGTGGCTTAATGCCGAACCCTGAGGCACTCCACATTCCCACGTATAGGTTTCTGATAGAATGGAACCTTCACTAATTTGAAAGCTTTTATTGGTTAGAAATTCAGTTATCCAATTTAATGTTCTTCCTGTAATCCCTATTGTCTTCATCCTGTCCCTCAGAACTGCATGAGAGATACTGTTGAATGCTGCTCTGAAGTCCAGAAGAATAACCGCAGCTGACCCTTCGTGATCCAGGGTCATTCTCATGTCTTTGGTAGCTAGCAAAATAGCTGTCTCTGTGCTACAGCCAAGGTGGAATCCAGTCTGTGTTTGATGCAGCAAAGTATTGGAATCCAAGAGCTTCCAAAGAGAGCCATTGAGCAATTTCCCTACGATTTTACTTACCCCATGCAGTAATGAGAAAGGCCTGTAATTTTCCAGTTTATCCGAGTCCAAGGAAGCCTTTTTTAACAGTGGCCTCACAATGGCATGCTACCAAGAGTCCGGAATGCAGTCATCCCTCAGAGAGGTGTTATATAAGGCCATGAAGGATGATAGTATAACTTCTCCTCCATTCAGTAGAATGTTAATTCGGGCTGGATCTAACGGTGATTATGATTTTATTGTGCTGGCTACTATATGAATGCCGTTGATGATTGGCCATGGAAACTTTTAAACTTCTGCTGAAAGCTGACTATCCGAGCTTCTGGCACTTGGATTGTCCAAGGAGTCAGGCAGCACCCCAGGGAGTCATAAGTCTTACTGACATTTTCAAGAAAGAAGTGAGCAAATTTCTCATATCACTCCCCAGAGGGATGGGGCCCCATCTCTTCAACATTAGGTTTTAAGAAAGAGTTGACAATGTTATATATTTCTCTAGAGGGATGCGCAGCCTGCTTAATCTTGTTCGCAAAGTCATTAATTTTGGACCTCTGGATAGCCTGGTGGTATTTTTTTAAGGTTGATTTATAAACTTTTTAACTTTCCACATCATATTGGCACCTCCTTTGTTGTTCATGTATCTTACCCTCTTTCTTTAAGTCTTTTAGTTTGGGTGAAAACCAACACATATTTGCTCGGGCTCCCGGGGATTGACTGGTGCTTCTAGGGAGCATCTTGCTCAAAGCTGTTTGCCAACCCGGGATATCTAGTTCTGACCACTGCCTTGATTGATAGGCAGGGACTCTATTAGGTATAAGCATTTCTGCTTTCAGAATCGTGAACTGAATTAACAAATGACCAGAAAATTGGTAGTGGGGCATATATCTTCATGAAGGAGACATTAGAGAAAATAGTATCCAAAATATTGCCCACCAATTATGTCTGCTGTTTTGCGCTAAATAATGTTTACAATTATTTGCCTGTGTGCAATTCAGATATTAAAATTTGAAATCAGCGCAGCTCAGTGTTATCACCTTACTCGCTCCTGTCTACCTGTGCCGCATGTCTGGTCTCATTAAATAGATCTTGCCAGAAGTGCAAAAAGAGCTGGACCACCAACCAATATGGCGTCTACTCACATGCTTTGAGGAGGCATATTGTCTCTGAACACGGCCAGCGAGCACTTGTCTCCAAAACGCCTTTGCGCACCAGAGTTTCAACTATTAGCGCCTGGTAAATTCCCCACTGTAGGAAGCTGGCTCTGTATTTGGTATGCCACGAGGTGGTTATAATATGCACAGAGTTCAAGAATTCTCCAAAAGTGTACAGGGCTCAATGTAAAACCCAAAGTGCTCTATTAGTGGTAGTGTGGGCGAGCATCCTTAGGCCTAACACAGAGGAGTGTATGACATTTAGTGCCAATACGGGACCCACAATTGAAAAAAATGATCCACACCAATTTTGGAGAAATATACTTTGTTTGTATTTTATTTTAAGACCAATTGATTCACAATAAGGTAAGTATGTTTTTAAATAAAAATACTTTTCACTTTAAAAAGTCGACATTTAGAATATTTTTTAACAAATTCAATGTTATCATATGGATGAAACAATAACGCCTTTTAACATGTAAGTACCACTCTTACATATCCAGTGGTTTAATAGGTAAGAACCACACTTGCAAATCCAGTCTTCAGGCCCAAAGGCCACCAAGGAGCAAGGGTCAGGTGAGTACCAAAGCAGCACCACCAGCGGCAAAGGGGCAGACATGTGCAGAGGTCAAAGTAGGATTTTGTTCCAATGCTTCTCAATGGAGACTGTGGGTGCCTGGAATCACACTGCTTACAGGTAAGTGTATTGGTTGCTGGGGCCAAGCTTTTGGGGTCTACACAAGCATCTCCAAAGTAGCTCCAAACATACACCACCTGCGGCACAGGGACGGCCAGGGGCAGGGTGCAAAATCAGCGTCGGGCACCCAATGCTTTTCAATTGAGTTTCTTCTTTTGACAAACAGGCTGCAGACGTCGCACTGGAGGTTGCAAGACGGATACCAATGACAGCAGAGGTAAGTAAAGGTTATGAGGTCACAGAAGTACTGTCGGTTCAGCTCACCAAGGCCCAAGGGCTTCGGGTGCAGGGGTACCTTTTGACGTCAGAGTCTTCATACCAGAGCCAGTCGAAGTGAGGGGAAGCCTCTGGATTCCGGCTGTAGTCGTTGTCGTGGAGGTCAGGAGCAGTCAGCCCACGCTGGACCCGAGGTCTAGATCGTTGGAGAGACTTCACTGGGCAGGTGGGCCACTCAGACTTGGGCTGTGGACGTCAGGTGCAGGGTGGGCAGGGATTATGGTTCCAGTTGGATCTGGTGCATTTGGTGCCGTTTTCTTCTGGACAGGTCCACTGTCCACGGGAGATTGGAATCTTTTTTCTAAGGCAGCAGTCTTCCCAGGGCTTCGGAGGTCGCTGGCTGCAAGTCAGGTCGCAGGTTCACAGAAGCTGGAGACAGGCCTGTAGGGCTGGGGCTAAGGCAGTCGTCGTCTTCACTCTTCTTGTAGGGGTGTCTTCTCTCTTCTTAGGTCATCGCAGATCTAGTTTTCAGGTCTAGGGGAGCCACCTAAATACTACATTTAGGGACGTTTTAGGGGAGTAGCAGGTAAAGCCAATGGACACCTTACCTCGGGTGACTACACCCTAAATTGTGCCACCTGCCTGTGGGAGGGGGCATAGACCTAGCCCTGATTGGATGGGTCTCCCCACCTTCAAGATTGCAGGGACTTAAACATGTGCCTCAACTCGCCTTCACCACCTGAGGGATAGAGTTGGTAGAGGTGGGCACACGTCCTATTCTCCCAAGTTTTCCTGCATGTTATCCTACCCAAAGTGGGGGTGTAGACTGGGGCCTACCATCTACTGCTGCTGGCAGAGGCTGGGAGGTTCGCATTACAAAGGCAGCAAGTCTTTGAAGCTTCCCCTTTGAGCATCCTGGGTGAGGAGGTGTGACACCTCTTTCCAGGAAGTGCATTGTTTCTGGTTCCGGAGAGCAGAGGCTCTCTATTCAGGTGTCCAGAAACATATTTTGTGGTGGCTGGCTGCCTACAGGTCAGAGGCCACACCAGGCTTCGTAGGTTTTCAGGGGACACCACTGAGGTGCCCTCTGAGTACATGGTACAATAAATCTCTCATAGGCATCAGTGTGGATTTATTGAGAGGAGTAGTGTGGTACCAAACACTCCTTTGTTCAGAGAAGCCATCATGATGCAATGGAACTCCAGTTGACGAGTTTCCAGCCCATGTTCTATATATGGCGTTACTGGCACTTACAATATTAAGGAATCGGCCCTAATATTGTAGGGCATATCTGTTCATGCAGATTTGCCCTCACCTGGAGTATAGTGCACCCTTAGAGCTGTGGGGCCTGCTAGAGGGGTGACTTACCTATACCTTCAGGCAGAGCTAGCTGGCATGGCACCCAGGCAGACTGCCTTGTAGACTTTGTCGTTTTTTTACCTCACATGGGCATGCAAGCTACAAGTGCAGTGGTATGGGCCAGTGAGGGAGATCCCAGGGGACCCTCTTCAGCTCCCAGGAACAAGGTACCCAGGGTACCGTTTACTAGGGACTTACAGGGGGTAGAAATACAAATTGTGGATATGTTTCGGGGGAGAAGCACTGGCACATGGTACCTCATTGGCATGGACCCTGTGCACTGCAATTGAAACCGTATCAAAACCTGGCAAAAAGTGAAGGCTATCAATGTAAAAAGAGGCCCTTTCTCACACCCACTAATGATTTTGATCTCTTGTTAGTGTCCTGTGATGCAAAGGTTGTGCCTCCTCTCAATACCTCCATCATGCTACCATGCTCTCTCCTCAGCCAGTAAAAACAATTAATAAACAATACAGATATTAAAATTTGAAATCAGCGCAGCTCAGTTTTATCACATTACTTGCTCCTGTGTCATTACATAAGCCTGTGACCATGTATGAAGATGAGTGCCTGGCTTGTTCTTGGCCCTGAGCCTGAAACCTGTTTACAGAAGTTCTCGTCTGGGTGTGGCTCAATACTTTCTCTGTTGAAAGGCAACCATGAATCATGGTTGAATGGTATCATTATCTCAGATACAGATGTTCTAATTGAGCCATCACTCAACGTAAAGGGTTTAACTAGGAAGGAAGAGGGGAGATGTGCAGAAGGTGGAAAAAATCATGAACTAAAGCATCTATCCTCACCGTTTAGACGCTATAAAGGCACCTTGACATAAATGTGTTTATTTGAAGCAAATTATGTCATTAGTTGTGTCAATAAAGTTGAAAATCGCAAACCTCAAATCGAAGACAGGATTGTAAAACAGTGCCATTGTTTTGTTCTATTTTGAGACTGAACTATTCAACTTTTTCTTTAACCACTTGTTTTGTTGCAAAATTCTTCCTTGTAATGTTCTGGGAACACTCCCTAAATCTCTCTTCAGATCTGTTATTAACCAGTTGTTCAACAGACTAACACTTATTTTCAATCTTACAGTTATTGTTTGCTGATTTTGCTGGTCATGCTAAGCTTTTGCTAGTGGATTCTCCCTCTTTGTACCACTTTTGAGATATTGTAGCCATGTTATCTACTTCATCACTATATTAAATAACCCTCATAGTGCTTTTAACTGCATCCCACCTCTCTCTATGTGTATGTGAATTGGAGAAAATGATGGCTTTTTTGGCGTGTTTAGTCTCTTCTGCGAAAACGCGGTTTTAAACATTTCTTCTTTTCAAATAGCAATAAACCAGAAAATTATTCTACCAGAAAGTATTACTGTAAAAGCATCCCACACTATTGACAAATCAGTAATTTTGATTAATAATTAACAAATAAATTACATAGATTCTGCAACCCACTTTCATCATCCAACAGTTATTTTTTCATGTGCCACCTAGTTGTTGGCATTACTGCATTAAATCTAGATGGAAGAGTCATAATCTGAAAAACTATTCAGAAGAATATGACCCGGTTTATCATTCAATGTGAAGAGGATAAAAATAGTCAATCTGAGCTGCAGACTTTAATTTCAAAGTTGGGCAGATAAATTCCTTGTTTGAGTAAATGCACGCCACCAGGGATCAATGAACTTCATGTAGATGCTGCTTATCAAACTAAAACATTTACACTTATTTTGTTTTCTACTGTGGATTGATGTATCTACAAGTATTGATCGCATGAACTTAGAAGTCTCCTCTGATGATTAATTCTTTTTTTCCAGCAATATTGGTACATCATTTAATGGTTGAGGTTGGTCTTCAATTGGGCCATAATAATTAACTAAGCTTTAGAGTTTTGAGTTTACCATGCAGATCACTCAAGCCCATCACCCTTTAGTAACTGATTTAGAAGATAGGATCTTAATTTCCTAAGTTCTAGACTAGAGAAATATATAAATACTTGCTAAGTGCGGTTTCCATTAATGCAAACATCTTGCGACCTGAACATCTTGAAAAGACATTATTCGTTTTCAGTTTATGTTCGATAATATGGTACTTCTGCAGAACATTAGATGGATTAAGACTTAAAATCCAAGCCTTGGTTGTTTTACCCTAATTATTGAAATAGCAAGCTTTATATGAAATTACTTTAAGGTTGTTAATTTGCCAAAAGGTAAGAGAAACAGAGCAACATTAAGAGGAAATATTTAATCGATATCAGTAGTTTCATATACAAATGAGGTATTCTCTTATTGTTTAAACTTTTTGTTGAAACCTGTGAGTTCTCAGATTCCCACAAACATACCTATGCCCTCCTAGTAATGCCCTCATTTAATCTCTGGCCCAAGCCATCCTTCATTGAACCTTCCTGCCTTGACCTTGGTCCTAGCCCACGATTGCCTTGTTACTCTTCTCCCTTATGCCCCTCAGTGCCATTGGCATGAACTGCGTGCCTGTGACTTGGACTCCCGAAGGTATTTAAGAGAACACATAACATCAACTTGTTGCCTCTATTGAAAGACTCCATTTTAACTTTTGATACATACTGAGCAGGATTAACGGTTTCCATCGAAACGTGTTCTCTGAAATGCTGCTCTACCATTTTTGTTTCCAAAACTGATGTGATTCTACAATTGATGATAATACTTACCTACACCTGTTGAAAAAGACAGACTTCAACCCAGATTGCACGAAAACTGGGAATCATCTGTATACGTTCCCACCTGCTCACAGTCTCACAGGTCTGGATGAGTTTGTCTGGATTGAATGGTGAAGTACTTTCTTTTTTATCATAGAGTCTGCAAAATTCACTAAAGTTTTTTGAGTGGATGAGGACTTTTTGGATATTGACAATGTCAACGGATGAGCTCTTGTAATTGTCATCTACTTGGAAGTCAGGAAATACTTACTAATAAAAATGAATGACCAACACTATCGAACTATCCTAGCCTGGTTTTCCACGTCTTCTTGGTTGCTTTCGATCTAGGAAACACTGCTGGGGAGAGTTGATACCAAACCATGAGCATTTTGTTGCAGACAAACTCTCAAAGTGCTCTGAATTTCCATTACTGATCCAGTCTATTTGTGCATTCAAAAAGGACCTTGTTTCTGTTTCTACTGACTTAATGTTATTCACGTCTTACAGTGTTGTCTTCACTATCTGGACCAGTGAGTCATTTCCATCCTGACTATGCAGGGTAGTAGGGTTCCCCTCCAACCGCACTGCTCTCATGATGGGACTTTGGTGATGGTTTCAAAGATTGCTGGAAGACCAAATTTAGAATCATGTCCATTTTCAACTTTATTATGCCGTTTATTATTATTTATTGTTATTTTATAAGATCCAGCCCAAGTGCATCTGACTGGAGTTCCTCTAGTTCTGGAATGCTAATAAGCAGTCATGTAGAACCTACAGAATTCTTGGTTCATCGGAGATCTCAACATAGACTTGGGTATCAATTGTTTATTATCACAAATCAGGTGGGCAAAATAAATATTAAGGAAGCCAGTGATCCACTGTAGACAATTGATAGCTCCTTTTGGTTCATATCAATATCAGTTGTACATATGACTTTGAAACTCCTGTGTAATTCCCACATGTGATCAACCACAAATGTTAATCATTTTAGCAGTAATATTGTAATAAATTACTCTACAGTTAGCTATTTTATGTGGGGGTAAGAAATAACCTTAGGGTAAAACAGTCTTATTTAATGTAAGATGGCAATTATTTTACAAGGTACTGAAATTCCAAGTAACGAGTAGCCAGTGTCTAAAAAAGAAAAAAAGAGACCCACTCTAATGAATGAACACGATTCCAGTTCAAAAATAGCTATCGCAATGTTGTTTCAGAGAGGAACTGTTTGGTGCTGCTCATACCTCTCTGATTGAAAAGAATTAACAAAAATAGAAAAATGTACAACGATGACATTTATAACCAAATGACACATAGTGTAATTACACAGTGATATTTTATTGTCTTACTGCACTAATGATCCAACTAACTAGTTTTGTTCAAGCTTTATACAGGGTAAGTTAACCCCTCCCCTGCTCATGACGGAACCACTCCGTCATGAGCCACGGTCGCCGTGTGCTCATGACGGAATGGTTCCGTCATGCCGCGGCCGTTGGCGGCCGCTCCTCCCACGCTGCGCTGATTCCCCGCCTGTGCGGGTGATTAGCGCAGTGGGCGGAGTCATGACGGAACCACTCCATCATGAGCACAGCTCAACCGTGGCTCATGACGGAGTGGCTCCGTCATGAGCACAGCGCCACCGCGCTGCCCCCAAACCCCCCCCAGCGCTGCAGCGGAATTCCCGCCGCAGCGAAAGGGTTAAGACTGTGCCTGCTTGTTTGATTGACCATCTTTGCTTTAACTGCTTTTCCCCTCTATTTTTTCGGTAACATAGTTTGAAGACACCGTCAAACCTATTTGGCTGGATGGAAAAATATTACTTACCTGCCGGAGCAGTGTTGCAACCATACAGAGTCTCTGTGAAACTTCAAAAGAGTATGCATTATTAAGAAATTCTTGTTGGTTAGGTTGATATAATATGTCAAAACCTGGAATATATTTTAAGTATAAGGCTAAGGTTAATGTCTATTATTTATTTTTCTGTGCTGCACTAATACTCTTACTGGAAACAAACAAATGGCAGTCTAGTGGATTTTGAAAAGGCTTGATTTTGATAAGAAGGAAATCTGAAGTGAGGTCAATTAGGAAACTCTTTTTTTTATTAGATGACTCGTAGAAGGCTTCTGCCAGAATAGATAGTAAACCAGGGGCAGATTTACGAGAAAGTGTTGCAGCGTGGCATCGCAAGCCCTTTGGCTGCGCCACGCTGCGGCCCTTTCAAAGCACAAGAATGCGACATATTTAAAATAATATGTCGCATTCCTGTGCTCTCCCCTGTGCTAGCGCACAAACAGCTGCCATGCGCCGGCGCAGGCACCCTTGCACCATGGTTGAAGGGGTCGTATTTACAAGGACAGATAAAGTCACGTAGGGTGGCTTTTCCTGTCCTTGTAAATATGGAGCAGTAAGATGCACCACCAGTATGTCACAAAAAGTGACGTACCGGTGGCGCGGGGGGCTTGTAAATCTGCCCCCCAGAATTTATTATTATGTTTACTTCAATCTTATTCAGTTGTATGGTAACTCATGATAACGATTTTTGATTGAATGTTTGCTAGCTCCTTTTTTTAATTTTCTGTTCTGTGTGCCCCTTCTACTCCCTGTCTTCATTCACATATTCTAGTCTTTTCTCTTCCTTTTTAATTCTAATATTACTTTTTGAATTAGAAATGATAAATATCTCGATGGGATGGGACAAATAATTTCTAAAATAGTGATGATCATCTAAATGCTAATACCATAGAATAAATATTTCACAAAAAGCACCAATGATAATCGGTTCTTATATACTACTTTTTTACAACATAGTTAAATTGAACAGATTTTCTTGTATCAAGTCACTGACTACATTTCTAGGTTTGAGCCTGTGAGAACATGCGCATGTGTGTCGCTTGCAAGACCCTATTGTATACAACAAAAACTGTTTGTTGGCTTCATGTCACTCTTCTTTGCAGCCTCCTTAATTGGCCACTACATGCAAAACGAAATTTCCGATCATTTATGTGGAGCAGAGACCAAGCACAGATTGATTCAATTTCCGCAGCTTCCGACATGATTGAGGTTCTATTTCTTCCCCGCTTCCCCTGCCTGCTGCTCTCTTCGTAGCACTTGCACTTTTATTCTTGTTTTTGGCTGGCGTTACTTTGACTTACTTTAAATGAATATGCATTACTCTGCATGGCAGCATTAGGACTGTCTGGAATGTCGTTGGCCTTTGCTTTACATGGAGAATATTGTGTATGGGGAGGGCTCAGGTTTCAGTGGGAAGCACAATGTTCATTTGTCAAGTTGATTGACCTCGGTGACCTTGGTGATGCTGCATTACCCTTGAACAGAAGTGAAATGTGCATAGCTCCCTTCACTATCATCTATGCTTCCACTCCTTCCCTCACAAGGCAGCTTTCAAGAAAAACAAAGCCATTACACAATGCAGTCAGTCTTTCAAGCTGTCTGTCACCTGTTTTCCAAAGGACAAACTCGAAAATTGTGGAAAATTAGCAAAACAGTTTGCATGTACCTTTCATACGCATTGAAATCCAAGCCAGTGCATGGGCAGATTTTCTATGTGCTTCTATGGTAACAAAAGATGTCCCCCTGTTACTAATCTGAAAAATATTACCTTTTGCAGTTATATCGCATTGATCTTCTTGTCCGGTATTTCAAGGCCTGAAACTATTGCAGTGTTTTTTTAAGATCCAGCATGAGCCATGGCAATTTGATAAATAAATATCTCTCTCTCTCTCTCTCTCTCTCTCTCTCTCTCTCTCTCTCTCTCTATATATATATATATATATATATATATATATATATATATATATATATATCATGTGATCAAGGCCCTCCGGGGCTGAAACGCGTACTGGTTGTGATGTTCCTTGCGGAATAAAGAAAACTATATAGAACTTACTTGGTGGTCCGTGCTCCATTTTCTTCAATCAGACAGAAGCGCCGCAGGTGGGTGGAGTATTCTGGATATATATATATAAATGTATTGATAGGGGCTTTCAGCCAACTCTCTTCATCCATTGGTATGCCAGTATGTCATTCACAATTTTATTCCAAACACCACAGCATAAAGCAGTGGCATACCACCTTGTGAGTGACAGCGTTATGCTCTTACACAATCTGCACTTACACAGAATCCCATTTTTAGTTTTAAAGAAGCGTTCACAAACATTGGCAAAGCCAAAAGTTGGCAAACATTGCTCTACCTATTGACTGTGCCAAAGCTTGTTTATTTACTCATTTGTATGCAATGTTATATAAAACCCTAAAGGTATTCAACATTGTACCAGGCATAAAAGCAAGAACATTTGGCATCATCTAGAGTTAAATATACACACTAAGGAGGTGACAAGACATTGAAGAGTTCCATAACCATGTTTAAGCATATGGGCCTTGGCTGGGTGCCTTTTTGCGTACCTTCAAGGCCATATGCAACATTCTTTTACATGTACAGTAACAAGCAAGTAGTGAGGTACTTATAACATACAGGTGCACCATGACACAAACACTTTCCTGTAATATGAAAACTTTCCGATAATACGAAAATAAAATGCTGTGCTCATAATGCGCTAATGCTTTTGCATTTATTATAATGCATGCATGAACGCAGGAGTCCATCAACATGACAAAATGGGATTGGCTTCTTAAGCTTAGAATAGGCTTAATTCCTTATAAATTTAAAATAAGTATACATTCGAATAATTTCAAACTTCGCACAAAGTAGAGGAGTTTTGGACTTTGTTGTGACGTGATTGTTCCTTCTTTTCTAATAAATGATAATTTGCTTATTACTTATTGAACGCCTCATAATATAAGCACTTGGAAAAAACAGTAGGCTTTAGTACTGGCTGTCTGCCTTTAGCCTTTTTCGGTGCTTGTTTGGTTTTGTCATTCTTAGTGATAAACTTTATCGCTGGGAAAGCTCTCATAAGTCTTAAAATAAAAACATTGGGTACAAGCAAAATTAATTTTAGGTCTCAAAAAGCACACATTTCTGTAGTAGCCCCTGGCACTGAAGGAAGCTGTGTGTGTGTGTGCTTTTTTGTGAAAGGGAAGAATGCAGTCACTTACAGTGGAGTTAGCCAGTGGCTGCAGTGGTCTGACCGATTGCCTGTGCAGAATGCTGTAGTGAGCAGATGAAAAATGGCTCGCTCTAGTTATCCCTTTTTCTACTTTTTTCTTGAGTCTTTTTTTTGGTGTTTATACATGAGATCTTAAATCATTTTTTATGCATACTGGTTCAGATGCAGGTACGAAATAAGGTTTGTTAAATTTCACCTGCCTCTGGACCAATGGTGTTTTTCACTTTGTCTACATTGGCAACTGTTTTTAGTTGATATTGTCTGTACAGTACCTGATGTGAATATGTTGTATTTGGAGCCCTGATGAAGCCCTGTTTAGGGAGAAACGTGTTGGCTGCACGTGTACTTGGTTGAAGCAAATAAAGAAGAACTTTATATATCATCTGAAGACTCAAGAACATTTATTTGGACATTTGACTGCCTATATCTGTTGCCTCTCTGTTTTTGTGTGTTTTGTGCAACCATATTACATGGTCTAGAAGCTGCGGACCTTAGAAGTGGGCAATAGTGTTTGTTAGGCAAATCTTATTGACATACACTGCAATAACTATCTGGGCTGTGCGGCTTTAATCATCCTTAACTGCTCTTGCTTTGAGAAGTGCCTACAAGTAAGTATGTAATACATATAATTTTACTAAAATCAAAAGGTGTTAGCTACCACCAGACCAAAAACTGTGTACAATTGTAGGCTGTTGCTTTTTCCCATCTGAAACTCCCCATGACTCAGCCCCTGCTGTCCGTATTGCTTTATCCCTCCCACTCACACCTTCCAGTTGTCTATGCTGCTCCCCCCCAGCCACATAATTAAAAAGTGTTATGATGTGGCCATGTTATAGGACTTATTGTTTACTCTCCCATCCCCTATCTTACACCCTTTTTCCTGTTCACCATCTTACCCTTCCCCTCCCTCCCTTTGTCTGCTTTGCCCAACCCTACCCGCCAGAAGAATAAAAGCACTATGATGTGGGCAGCATTGGCTGCGTCATAGCACTTTTTTCTAACTTTAATTTTAACCATCCTGCTTTACAACATGGATAAAAGACATTGGCAAAGCCAATAGCTCTTGCATAGGCGAGACCTATTGGCTTTGCCAATACTTACTAATTATCTGGTTAGGTACCCAGTTTCTCAGATAAACAACAGTTTTTTACTTGGTCAATCTAAGCAATTCTATGAATCTTACAAATGGCAGATGTGATCTGCAGGATTTTAATACTTGCCATCCCTGAAAAACCCTGTAAAACTGGTCGGTTTTTGCAAAGGAGTCCTACTCATGTAGCAGATCTGTCCTTTGCATTACATCATGGTTGTGCACAAAGCAGTAAATAAAAAATCTATTTGCCTGCACTTATTTTAAAATTTAGTTGGAAACCCAGTTGTTTAATGTTAATATTTTATGTATCTATTACACTTCACAATTCTTGTAGTGTCTACATTCTGGTAACACTTGTTAGCTACTACCTAATTTAACCATACTCAGTTAGCTACCTTGTAGGTATAAAAGGCCAGGTGTACTAGCTATGATTAAATCCTGACCTTCATATTACATAGAGATCTCTACAATTGTCAAATTAGTACAGTAAGCTAAACTACCTGCTTCAAATTTTATAGCAGATCTGATTATGACCTAAAAAAGAGAGTCCAGTGGCAATTTGATATGTGAATACAGAATCCGGCATCATGCTCGTACATATTTGTGACCAATAATTCTCAAATAAATGTTCATATTTCATTTTTAGAAACAAATGTTTTATGTGCACCATTGTCTATGAATCATGAGTTCATCGGGTTAGATATGAAGGTAACACATCTGATTTTTATGGAACAAACAAATTACCTTTATGACAGCTAAAATGCCTTCGTTGGTTTCAGGATCCGTGGTGATGTTAAAGTTGCCTTTCTCATTGCCTGACAATATTTTGAACTTTGCGCGCCAGGCTGGTGTTTTAGGAGTATCCTTATCTTCCACGCGTATCCTGGTTATACTTGGGTTAGTTTTTCCTTCGAGGATTGCACCTTCATACTGAAAAACAAGAGGATTCTGTCATCACCAAATACACTTCACTCTAACTAGACTTTCAGGGAAAAGAGACATACTTATTCAAGAGTTAAAGCTGACTTTAGCTAAACAATCTGCGCTGTGTGATTGGAAACCACATGAGATTCTACCTAAGCATGGGCATGGGTTTACTACATACAAAGAAGTGACAAAATCAGTACAGGCAACCTAGATTGGTAAGAACTTGGATAAAGCTTGAACTTCATGAATTATCTCTTAACTCACTTCTCATGCAATCTCTATTCCTAAAAGAAAAACATATCATTTTCTTACTGGTCCATGAAATTGTTTTGATTAACAGGTTTATACCTTCAAAATCTATTAAAATGTACTTGTGGATATATCCAAAAAGGATAACGCTTTATCTCATTTTGTATTTGATAGTGACATATCAATTTTACTTTGCTTTAATTTTCCATATTCATGTATATTGTCTTGCCTCTGACTTGTTATGGTCAATGCTAGTTCATAAACTGTGTCACAATTTGTATCTGATACAAGAAAGAGCTTTTAAGGTTCTACATAGAGACTGCCAAGTGAAAGCCACTAGCCTATCACTTTCTTTTTCTGTCTTTTTGTCTATTGATGTGACAACAGTTCCTTGATAATGTTTGAAGCTCTGTTATAACATTCATTTCATACAGTAGAATGGGATCTGACTTTCTCCTAGGATACAAATCAATTACACAAATGTATTTTCCCAGTAAAAATGTCTTGAATTAGCATCTGGCATCTGTTACTCTAGTCAAGAAACAGACAGCAAAGAGGGGCATGAGAAAAATACAGCCTAAAAGTATCAACGCTTACAAATGTGGATTAGATGATTAAAGACTACGGTAGCACCTTCATGGAGAACTATATAGAACCCATCATCACATTCACATCATGGAAAATATTCCAGAGCTGGAGTTAGAATAACAATTTAACTCAGAACTAAAACAGGTGTGAAATTGGTTCAGCTGGATTCTAAAATGGTTTACAAGTAGACATTTTGGCAGAAAGTTATCCTTTGATGTTCTTTTTTGTTGTTGGGCCATTTACATATTTCCCTTGTAGTTTTGTCTTTGAAGATCATGCACCAATTGTATATTACTTATATCCATGAATACCTGTAACTAGCTTATGGAAATTCAGGAGAGAATAATACATGTTTCATAAGTAAGTCACACATACTCACAAAAAAGCTTTCAAAAGGAAACTAAGAGAATAGCACACACATTTAGAACAATTAAGCAAATTTATATGTCTTCAAATAACACCATGAAATATTAAATTAGTGGTTTTGGTCATTATTAAAATCCTGTAATCTCTACATCCAGAAAACTAGTATGGGTGCATTCTCAGGAAATTAGCATATCGTGGTTACCTCTTGTGTCACTCCACATCAAACTCATTATGTGTTATTGAGAACATCAGTGGAAGCTTTACTGGTGTATTTAGAAGTAACTTTTTGACTATAAAAGCACATCTCAAGCTCGCGCCAAATATAAATGTGAAATCCTGACTCCTCCACAACAAACCTTTATGTCGGGTTTGGTGGCTTAATGTACTAATAGTCAACTGTAGGGTCCTGTGTTTGAACTCATGGTCACATCATCAAATCCTGTTGAGTCCACTCAGCCTTTCATCCTTCTGAGTACCATTGAGTTGGATAATAATGAACATCGGTTAATTAGCGCCAAGATACCCTTCCGGGTAAACGTGCACTTTACAAATACACATTATGTCATGTTAAACAGTGCCTCTGTCACCATGTGGCTAGGTCCATGCTATTTAAATACTATAACCCCCCCCCCACCCAAAATAAAGGCAATACGCTGTATGGTTTTCTTTCCTACTCATCGGTGTGCACCCTGAATATCGATACCAGAACATTGATGGAACACAATATTGAGAACAAAATGTTGAAAATAAAATATTGACAGGTAAGTAAACTAGATTTTCTATACCTAACTCTACACATACATCTGTTGGTTTATATATTAAATATATATACAATCTGCAGATACGTAAACATGAAGTTAGGAATGGTAAATCCATACTTCCCTATATGCACCTAGCCTTTGATATTTTTTCCCTCAACATTCTGTCATCGATACTCTTGTACCACAATATTCTGGGGGTTGATATTCAGTAGTACAACCCTTTGTCACCAACTACTACATAAAACAGATTGTTTTTCCTCTTTGGCTTAGTTCTCTTTGCCAGATGGTTTACTTCAAAATATCGGCTCGTTGCATTGCTCCATCATTTCATGAGCAATCATGCCATAAGGTGAAGTTTTGACACTGGAAAGTATAATTAAGGAGAAGAGGACAGGGGCTCCACCTCAGTCACTTTTTTTGTCATTTTTAAAGAGTCACTTACTGCCAATCAGGCCTTTTCTTGGAATTAGATGGAGTCTTACAACAACTAAAAATAGCAATATGTCCTTCGGAATACACCAAGATAAACAAAAACTATGAATTGGGTCAAGCATAAAGACAAGAGCTACTTGTCTTAGAATTTGAAGAGATTGCCCAGTATATATTCTATTCCTCACCTGATAATGCAATCCGTCTTGAACATGCATAGTTGATAAACAATCATTTTCATGAAGGAGTACCACGTACAACTTCTTTCTGTTGGGTGGGTCAGACAACAAAGGGTTTTTTTGCAAAGGGGGCTATCGTGGTTCAGGGATTGTCACTTTAGGTACATTTGTAACAAATATGTTCCACTGGTCATGGAATTAGGTTTATCCCTCTCACCTTCAAAGAGCAGAGCTGACTTTCTGAATTTCACAATATTCCCATGATCACTAAAGAAGTATTCCAATTGGGCTGAAAGCTACTGCCGTCTCTCTAAGGGGCCTCTTGTTTACTGCCTTCTTGTAGCCAGTAGGAGGAAAATTGAGACTTTTCTACCTAGCACTTTGATTCTGGAATTTGATTGGCTAGCAGCAAATTTAGATGGCAATATCTTTATCATCTCCTTAGACGCTTGCATTAGGGTTGTCAGGACAATGAGTATGGATTGATGAGGAGCTTACGTCTTTTTTGGGGATTGTGACTGGGTTAGAGCTATCTGCGTCATACGACTTATCAACACCAGCTACATGTCCAGGTGATTTGACCGTAGATAACTCCTTTCCTACTTCCATCTCCCAAACCTCCCGCCCATCACATTTTCATTTCTTCAGATGATGGTAATAAGTATAGGCCCCATGCAAGGGACTCTTTCTTGGCCTGACAGGCAAACTACTACTAACAAAGACCCACACCTGAGCGATAAATGGGACACCAAGTTAGCTTCACTGCTTAGTCATATAGCAAGGCCTTCAGTATTACTGGTGACAATAACAGAGGAGAAGGTCACTTTAACTGTCAAGAGGGTGGAGACTACAGGTAGGTGGCTGAGACCTGCGGCCTATTTGCAGATCCTGATTTGTGAATGTTGCGATGGATGGTCCTAAGGTTTTTCAAAGGTCAGCCTCCTTCGTCTTCTTACGTTTCTTTCAAGGATGAACTGGACACAAATGGTGTGAGGAGTAAGGGTCCAAGGGATACTGCCTTCATTGTGTCCATCTGGTGTCCTTATCATCTACATGCTCTAATTGGAGTCTCTGTGTACATCTTCTAACAGGCTTTAGGGTGCAGTTAAAGTATGACTAGGAAGGCCAAGAGTTTTAAAGTTATTTTTCTTACACCTGTGAGATCTCTCAAGAACAACTCCGGGATCTCTTTCTGTTCCTAAGTAACGGGTCTCTGGGTGGTTTTGGACTTTGATTTTTTAGGAAATCCGAAGTTTAAGTGACCCAAATTATTCTTTGGGAGCGACCCTTGACCCTATGCTCAGGCAGGTCGCTCCCCACGCCGCGCAGCACCACCTTACTGTGCCGTGTCTCCCACCCCGCTGCTGTTCTCATTTCCTTCTCTGCCCTTCCTCCCCAGCGTATTCCCTCCCTCTTGCCTTTCCTGCCTCTTCCTCCCGCTCCTCTTCCCGCCGCTGCAGCCCCTGCGGCCCCACAAACCTCACTCGCCCATTCGCCACATACCCGCCTCCCAGCTGCTCCGCCCTCCCACCTCCCCTTCTCAATGCCGGCTGCTGCACGGTAAAGAGAGCGACTGTGCCAACACTCTCGCCCCGACCGAAAAACCCTTAAACAGACGCACCGACAGAAGGGCCATCTGGTTCACCGCCGACCTTCAGGCATCCAAGCAGACCTGCCGAAGACTCGAGAAGAAATGGCGCCACAAGCAAACACCGGACAACCACGCCGCCCTCAAGATCGCCAGCCGCTGGCACCACCAACTCATTTGAACTGCCAAAAGGTCCTCCTTCCAGGAACGCATCGACAACAACGCACACAATAGCAAAGAGCTCTTCAACATCGTGAAGTAACTCGCCAACTCCAGCTCTAGCTCCAACGACATCCCACCATCACAAGACCTCTGTGACTCTCAAGCCACCTTCTTCCACCGCAAGATCATAGACATCCACGACAGCTTCAACACCCAGACCCCCCCCGACACCTTAGACTCATCACCCCCCAGTCACACCGGCCTCCTGATCTCCTGGAACCACGTCAACGACGAAGACACCATCACAACCATGAACACCATCCACTCTGGCTCACCGTCAGACCCCTGCCCCACCACATCTTCAACAAAGCGAGCTCCATCATCGCACCCCAACTCTGAAAGATCTTCAACAACTCATTCCAGACCGCCACCTTCCTGGAAAGCTGGAAAGACGCAGAGATCCCTACTCAAGAAACCCAAGGCAGACCCAAAAGACCTTAAGAACTTCCGGCCCATCTCCCTGCTCCCGTTCCCGGCAAAAGTCATCGAGAAGATCGTCAACAGACAACTGACCCGCTTCCTCGAAGAGAACAACACCCTAGACTCACCCCAGTCTGGATTCCGCAGCAACCACAGCACCGAAAGTGCCCTCATCGCCGCCACCGACGACATCAGGACCCTGCTGGACAACGGCAAAACCATGGCCCTCATCCTTCTAGACCTCCCTGCCTTCGACACTGTCTGCAAAACACACCCTACGCACACGCCTCCACAACGCAGGGATTCGCAACAAAGCCCTGGACTGGATGACCTCCTTCCTCACCGACAGAACCCAGAGAGTCCGCCTCCCTCCATTCTGATCCGAAGCCACCAAGATCACCTGCGGCATACCCCAAGGATCATCCCTCAGCCCGACCCTCTTCAACGTCTACGTGAAACCGCTCGCCAACATCGTCCGATCGCACAACCTCAACATCATCTCATACGCCTACGACACCCAGCTGATCCTCTCCCTCACCAAAGACCCTGCCACTGCCAAAACCAACTTCCACGAAGGAATGAAGGCTGTCGCAGAATGGATGAAGAACAGTCGCCTGAAACTGAACTCGGACAAGACGGAGGTCCTCATCCTCGGCTCCACCCCCTCCGCCTGGGACGACTCCTGGTGGCCGACCTCGCTGGGAGCTGTGCCGACACCCACCGACCATGCACGCAACCTGGGGTTCATCCTGGACTCATCTCTGTCAATGAACCAGCAAGTCAACGCCGTTTCCTCCTACTGCTTCAACACTCTCCGCATGCTTCACAAGATCTACAGATGATCCCCACTGGAACCAGAAGGAGGGTCACCCAGGCCCTCGTCACCAGCAGAAATTTTTCTAATTCCCCAGCACACGTAAATGTAAACTTTAAAGTATATGTTTTTCAACAACAATCATAGTAAGCAACAAATGCAGCCAACACATGTTTTGTCGTATAAGGAAAGTAGTCCCACGACTTTCTCAAGGCTGTACAAGTGAAAAACATATGTAAAAGGCCAATACACTGTATCAAGATTTCACAAAACGTAGTTACTCTCGTGAATAATTAAAATGATAGAATGGAGAGAAATTCCATAAATCAAAAAGCAACTCAATTTGCATATCTCACAAGTCTATGAGTGGATAGGTGGAGAAACTGGGTATGTGATCAATTACATATGTTTTTCACTTGTACAGCCTTGAGAAAGTCGTGGGACTACTTTCCTTATACGACGAAACACGTGTTGGCTGTGGAGTTTTTTATGAAGGCTTCTTGAATAAAAAAGAAAAGAAGAAGACGTGACTCATGACTCTGCGATGCATTTGTTGCTTACTATGATTGTTGTTGAAAAACATATACTTTAAAGTTTACATTTACGTGTGCTGGGGAATTAGAAAAATTTGTGCTAAGCCTTGCTTCCCTTTGTAGAGTTTGTGGTTCTCTACACCCTACAGCACCGTCATAGAAGTAGAGAATAGAAAAATAGTGTGTGATTCTTTTAGTGGCGCCTATACACCTATGAATGATACCACGTTGCATTTTGAAAACCTCGTCACCAACAGGCTGGACTACGGCAACGCCCTCTATGCAGGAACCACAGCCAAACTCTAGAAGAGATTTCAACACATACAGAACACCTCCGCATGCCTCATCCTCGACACCCCCTGCCACAGCCACATCACTGCCCACCTGAGGGACCTGCACTGGCTCCCCATCAACAAGAGGATCACCTTCAAGCTCCTCACCCACGCTCACAAAGCACTCCACGACGCCGGACCAGCATATCTCAACAAACGACTCACCTTCTATACTCCCACCCACCAGCTTCGCTCCGCTGACCTCGCCCTCGCCACTGTTCCACGCATCCACCGAATGACCACCGGCGACCGATCCTTCTCCCACCTCGCTGCCAAGACATGGAACACCCTCCCCATCGATCTGTGACAGACCCAGGACCTGCTGACCTTCAGGAGACTTCTCAAGACCTGGTTGTTCGAACAGTAGGCGCTTCCCCCCCCTGCGCCTTGAGACCCTCACCGGTGAGTAGTGCGCTCTACAAATGATTGATTGATTGATGGATTGGGTAATTAGCAAATTAGCTGCTTTAAGTCTCATTAGTCCACAAATGTCTGGGGGTCCCTGCAGGCTTGTGCAGTCTAATTATGTGGCACAAACACTGCTGGAAGTATGCTGAGTGCCCCAAGCTCATCGCTGATGAGTGTGATGCCCCTCAATGAGGCTGATGCTCGTGCAGTACAGAGATCATGTGTGCATGCTTCTTGACTTCTGTAGTGATGGGAGAACTAGACAGTACATTTCCACTTGTGGCACCAAGGTACCAAGTTCGGTCGGAGTCAAGCTGCTCCTCCGGTGTCCCTCAAGGTCTCCACAGAGATCTTCAGGAATCTCAACACAGTACACAGATTGTCAAGCATTCAAGGCATTTTAGGTGTCGTATGGAAGGGGATGAAGGGCAAGCGAGATGGGATGAACCACTTTTCATAAACAGAAAGGTCACACTGTGTGCTCGTGCTTGGCAGAAGACTAGCCTACTTCCATGCACAGCCACCTCCTCTGTGTCTGATCCCCTCAATCATATTTCAGGATGCTCTTTCTCAAATATTTGAGAAGTAAATAGCCTGATAGTACAACAAAACCTCTTGAACAGAATTAACACTCATTGCCTTATTTAACTCGGTGGTTGAAAGTGGGGCTCAATTGCACTCATTTTTTTGTGGACCAAGACTTCAACTACCACTTTGACCCAGAGAGAGGAGGGGAGGAAAGGGATTAAAGAGGAAGAGAAACATACAAATCAGTGCCAAAGGTAGAGAGCAGGGTTGAAAAAGAACCTACAAGAGTGATATAAAGGAGAGCAAATGTAAGGTGGTGGCTGAAAGAGGCATGAGGTGGATCAAGACTAGACAGCACTGGCATTCAGCACCCTGGACAACTGGAAGAGCTGACTGCAGGCTTCTGAGCAAAACATTGGGCCACTGCACTTATTCTTTTAAGAATTAAGTGCTTGTTACACCCACCGTTACTAACATTACCTACAGTTAATGCACTCTAGTAACAACATGGCAGGCAACGGACAAACCAAATAGGCCTAAATTTGTGCGTTGGTAAGAACCATAAAGCTTTATAACCCAAACACCTATCAATTATTAAATCACACTGCTGTAAACATCAACAAAGTCTTAAAAACATTACTCATAAACCAAATCAAACTCAAAAGCGAAACCAAACCGGAATACAGTCTGTGACTGAATCCTCAAAAATAAGGGAATAAGGTCCCCTGTCCAGTAGTGCTTCAAAGCCATACCAATAGCACAATGTGAGCTATATAACATGGATAACATGAAATATAGTTGCAGTTATCGTGTCTTTAGAATGTTTCTTGTTTAGTGGATAGATTTCTTCTTCTGTCCATGGTTGACCATGGTCCTGATGCTTATGTTTTAGATGGGTATATACAGGGCTTTGAGTGGGCCAGGTCTTGCCAGTGCTGAGTACTGGCACTTTTAAAAAGTTGGTATCAAAAGGGGTCCCTATCAGGTTCGATGCCCTGGCATTTTAGGCCCAGTCCTGGCATTACAAACTGTTAGGCAGGCAAAACTGCTGGACAGGCCTGACAAACATGGCTTACTCAGTGCACACGAGTCACAGTAACACTTCCCCTCCATCACAAAAGAAAACCGGAAATGAACTGGAAGAGGAGAGCCCGAATGGTGTTTAAAGGTATCCAGGGCAACCATTGCCCATTTCCCTGATCAGTGCAGTGTAGCTAGACTCACTTCAGAGCCAACTGCAGCTGTTCCTCGTGATTTCCTGTGGACTTGGCCTTTCCTGGTGGATGTTGTATGGTTTGCAACTGGGCTGGAATCATCCATGGACAGAAAGCACATTGGAAGAAGGTTAGCTATGGATGGCACTTGGTGGGGATATACCTAAATTCTGTTTTCAATCTGGGAGCACTATTTTGGAGATCTCAGTACATTTTAATACCACTCTCCTGACTTTTACGAAAAGTGCTGCTGCTATTCCAGGGATCTGCCCCCTTAAGGCGCAAAAAGGCAAATACCAAGGGGCAGATTTACAAACCCCTTCGCCACTTTTGAGTCACTTTTAACATGGGAAAAGTGACATACGGGTGGCGCAATGGGCTTGTAAATAAGCCCCCAAGTGAGTTCTCCTTATATTTAGATTATAATTAGCACTGCAAAACCCATCAGAGTGGGGCTGTGAAAACCATGACCCTCGAAATCCAGTAAGAACATGAATAAGTGGAAGTCACACATATTTGTGTGTAATGCTTTGCCCAAAGTCTCCACCTTGCAGAGGCCACAACAAATACTTTTGTGAAGAGATTTAGTTTGGTAATGGCTTCCATAAATCATCACTCGAGGTGCATTCGTCAGGTGGAGCATTCTTGTATATGATGCTGCTAAATTCGTTGTCTGAGCCTGGTGCATAGTAACGAAAATGAAAATGATTATTTTCTGTTTCTTTTTTTTTTTTTTACAATTTACTGTATTTTACTGTTATGTTTATAATGACACTTTGTTTATCTAATTAACCATACAGTCAGGTAAGTTTAAAAAAAAGCAGATGCACTAGGACAAAGGATATGGTGGAGAAGCGTCGCCCCACTGCTCTGAGAGCAGACATTTTTTTAAATAAAACAATAATAACTTTGTTATTATCATTTTCTATTTCTTTGGTACGGAGCTGGGTTAGGCCGGGGCGAAGCTGAGCTAGGGTCGGAGCCTGGGAGGAGTGTGCATGACTGCTTGGCCGGCCGTCTTGGCCCGGCAAAGCATTATTCACACTTAGCATGTTCCCACCAGGCTGCCTTGCACTGCCTGGTGGGGAACATGCCCAGGCCCCAAGTCCCCATCTGAGTGCAGAACCATGGCGCTCACACCAATCATAATGCTGCACTGCAGAGTTTTGATTGGCTTAGGGGAGCCAGGTGCTTCCTGCTTCTGGACTTGCCAGGAAGAGAAGGAACACGGAGAACCGGCAGACACGGAAAGGCAAGGGTTTTGGTTTTTTTACTTTTCTTTTTTTTGATTACCTCTCAGTGTGTAATTCCAGTTTCTTCAAAGCGGTACCAAACAGTTGAACAAGGAAACTAAATCTAGATTCTAATCTGTCCCAAGTTTTCTCCAAATTCAGTGCTTAGAAGATGACTTTATTTGCTCCGTGGAGCCTGTTACTAGTGGATAGCTACGGACCCAAAACAACAACAGATTGGTCTTGAAGATACAACTATAAATGAGTGTGCCAGACCTGGTGACTTACTGAATTATTGTGCCCAATGTGGGGGCCTGTGTTTAACCTCATGGTCATAGGTTCAAATCCCAGTGGGTCCACTCATCCTTCTGAGGTTGATAAAATGAGTACTGCTGAATTGGGTAACAATAAACGTCTATTATTCAGTGCCAGGTGAATGTGTGCTTTACAAATACTTATGTTAGGCCTGCCTGGCAATCATACTAGCAAGGCTGCAGAAAGCATAGGACACTGCGCCAAATACTAGTTTACTGGGAGAGGCGGCACAGACTTAGAAAGGGCGACCATCAGTTTAGCTCTGATCAAAAAGCTGCCAATTTAGCATAAGGCATTTTAAGGCATCATTTAGATTCCTAGATTTGTATATGCGTTCTAAAGTGTTTGTTGTTTTTATTGCTTTTGGTAAAATAAATATACCTTTTGCTATTTTATTATCCTTTGCTGAATGCAAATTTAAGATTTTCTTAAGCAGACGCGTCTAGCTCTCATGATCTAGGTCATGCCCCGAATTGTGTTGGCCAAGCCTCTTTAAAAGATTTGCCACGCCCCTTTTAGAGACACCACCCCCCCCCACCCATTTTTTCATCCAACTTAAAGCTCTGGATATCAAAAACAAGAACATCAGAGGGGAGAGTGGGGCTTTCATCACTTGACACTGATATGCCATTAGAAACTTGAATTGTTGTTACCATATATTCCTGTGATTTCGCCACAAATCATTTCAGATTTTTGCCACAAAATGTTTTTTGTCAGTAGTAACATTTCCTGTGCCATAAACTGTTTATGCAGCAAATAGAATGTTTTTGGGGAACCATCCGATAAAACCGGGGCTATCCACTAATGGGGCAAATTATGAACTTCGGTAAAATATATGCATTCACAACTACAGGCGAAAACAATTAGATCTGTTTTCTTTTCCATAACAAACGCAACCTTTGAGGTGTGGGCAGTCAAGCAACAAGCATTTTGCCTGCACTGTGTTCTGTTTGTGAGCCACCTCTCACTCTCCACCTTTGTACCGCGGGCAATATGTTTTTTTGCAGATTTACATAGTGCTAACTCGACCCAAATGCATTGGAGCGCATTACATGAGCACCGGTTACGGCACACCAGGACACATTCACATTTTTGGTAGGCACAGGTAGATTAAGTGATTTGCCCAGAATCACAAGATGTGGAGTCGACCCTGAGGCTCGAACCTTGGTTTCCCAGCTCCATTGTCGGCAGTCTAGCCGTGAGACCACATCCTTTCCCCAAATGGTGTCTTTAGCTGGACTGGGAACAGGTGACGCACGTTCCTTACGTCAGTGATACGTCAACAGAAAGGACTCGGCAGGGTGTAGTTACGGTTCCGAGCTGCTGACAGTCATGAATGTTTTTGTAAGACTGTCTCGTTTTCTCAACATTGCTATAACATTTCATCACGAACTGCATGACTTTTAAGTATTGCTAATTTCTCATGTTAAGCACTGCGGCGACACGTTTATTTAGTGTCTTCCTCTGCATGATGATTTGTCATTTTAAAGTTCTTGTATCACTTTATTTTAAACATTAACTTTCCATTTGCTGCAGCAGGGAAGATTTCCAAAATTACAATTAAATCCACACAAAAAAATAAAATACCAAAGCTGCCCACGAGGTGGCAAAATTGTTTCTTCACAAATGGGAGGGCCAACAGAAGCTCATGGCCAATCCTAGGGCCTGATTACAAGTTAAGATGCTATTTATCCAGTGGCGGCAGTCACAGGTAAGAGTGGTAAGGCAGTGAGGTGGGGTGGGGTGGGGGGGCGAGTCAACAGACGACAGGCTAGGGAAAATTAAATAAAGATATAAATAAACCAATTACCTTGCCCGCTGTGTCGCTGACTAGGCGATGTGGCCAGAGAACGGTAAGTGGTTTTATTTTTTTTTAAATGTAATTTTACCTATCCCGTCATCTGTTGACTTCACCCCCCCCCCGCTCAGTCCCCCACCGCACCGTTGATAACTGTGCCAGCTGCCACTTTATTTATCTCCCCTGATACCACAGGATACGTTATTTATCGGATGCGATAAATAACACCTATTACGAGTTAATGTGGAATAACATGCTGATTTTGGTGTTTAACCCACCAAAATGATACAGTAAGTATTGTATGTTTGGCCTGCCAAAATGTAACTAATGATGAGCTATTTAACATATCTGATAATTATCAGATGTGCTAAATACCTTCCAACTCGTAATTTCGAACCATGCAAAAATAGGAGTTTGCCCATGGGTTGGAATACTACAAGCAACTCATAATCAGGCCCCTAGACATTTGGAGGCCAATGTCCGGAATAAGGAAATGCTGAGGTACGTTTAATTTTTATTGAGAATCCAGGGAGATGGGCAGCACAGTGGGTCACACGTAAATGTCATACGGTAAAAAACAACAACCTAGGTTAAACTATTGAACGGTTACAGGGGACAAGGGGCAACACTCAAGGGCCTCAGTTAAAATTTGCCAGTGTGGGAGGTCCACCATATATTGGAACTAGCGGTTCCAACGCTCCATTTACAAGTAGGGGAACTCCTGACTGAGTGCCACCAGAGCCGCTGCCATTTCTGCCACTCTACAATCGTTGGCAGCCGCCCAATCACCAGTTAACTAAACTGGCAAGGAGAAATAGCTAATGTTTTGGGGGGGGTTTTCAGCAGTGGCCCGTGCAGGTATGAGTGGTGGGGCCTGGTTGGGGGATTTGACAGACGACCATGAGGGGGAAATTAAATAAATAATTAATTTTCCCTCGTCGTCGTCTGTTGAAATCCCCCCCCCCCCACACGCCTCACCACCGCACTGCTCTTACCTGCATGGGCCGCTGCTGTTTTTTTTTTCCTCACAAAAAGCAGGGTTTGTTTCTAAGAAAGAAGAAAGAAGTTTACTGCCAAAACATGGCATCACTCCCATCACTGGGTGTTTTCAAAAGTGCGTCAGCCCATCCAGCATATGAACGATTGAAATTGGGCATGTGTAGGTGAGGGTGCCCTGAACGGCTGCCCGCCCATGTCAAAATGAGGCACTTATGGCCTGATTAAGGGATTTCTAAGCATCCTGTTGGTCTCCAGTGGAGCAGCGGTAATCACCTCAGCTGCCCTGGCGGACTACCACCCGCCATATTTAGAGATCTTTGCTGGCGGGGTGGAGATCTCTATGCCTTTAATGGAGGCCCACCACATTTGTGATGGAGCACCCTGTCTGCCAAACTCTACACCGGGCCCTGAGTTCTTCAAATAGAATCTCCAGTTAGAATTCAATGATCCCATTTCCTGATATTAGGAAAGGTGGATAATTCCATGTGGAAATTTCAATTACAACTATGGAAACCTGCAAGATAAGCTCATTTTTATACAGTTGTTAAACGTAAATATCAGTGGCAGTGAGCAATGCATCTGTGGGGAACAATCACATACTTGTAACTTTTGGGCATTCACAAACATTTTCAATGGTCTTTCCACTCAACCTGCACTTCTAAATGTGCACCTAAAGTATGTCAGTTGTGTAGTAAGTCTAAGAAATTGCCCCAGACTGCCTTATGTTTAAGCTTTTCTTCAAGTGTGAAATTGTTTTCTATGTGAAGAAAAAAGGAAATAATAAAGATGTTCAAATTCAGATTTCTCCTAGAATTATATTTTATTTTATTGAAAGTGTTGACATACTTAACCCTCAAACAAAGGTGTGATTTTGTGATCCACTAAATAATCATAATGTCTGTTAAGGAGTGCGAAGGCCATGATATTTAATATACTGGCCAGTAAAATAGCCTCCCAGCTGTGAAAGCAAAATGTTTCATGCTATCAGAGACCTTTGTTTCCTTGAGTTGCTTAACCCCTTCGCTGCAGCGCGAATTCTGCCACGGCGCTGGGGGGGTTTGGGGTGAGCGCGGCGCTGCTATGCTCATGACGGAACCACTCCGTCATGAGTCACGGGCGAGCTGTGCTCATGACGGAGTGGTTCCGTCACGACCCCGCCCAATTGCGTTGACCGCCCGCACAGGCGGGGAAACAGCGCCTCGTGGGCGGAGCGGCCGCCAACGGCCGCAGCATGACGGAACCACTCCGTCATGAGCACACGGCGCCCGTGGCTCATGACGGAGTGGTTCCGTCATGAGCATGCAAGGGGTTAATGGCTGGTAATAGAATTACCTGCCGCTTTACAGCTGTGAATAGTGGCTGCTTCTTTTATCATAGCAGTTGACCCCAGCAGAAAGCAAGGAGCATGACACGAGACCTAATAACAGGCAGAGAATGTAAGAGGCGACCCTAAGGATGTAAAAAAAAAATGACTGTCTTGAGGTCGAGTGGGTCAGCTCAGGCCTGAGGCGGAGACTGCATGTAATGTTACCATATGGACGCTTTGACATTAAACTATAGCCGTATAACGTGAGGGCCTATAATGAGGGAGAGGGCCTTTAGCAACCGGTAATGCCTGAGGCAGAAGGGCTATAAGGCTAATAGAACATTCAACCCACTAAGTGTAGAATGTTCTAAAATAAAAGGGGAGAAACGTAAAGGCAAACATTGGTATGTTAGAGCAGAGGTTTTACACCAATTGGTATAAGTTCGGAGCTACTCCCTTGTCTTCAATGGAGCGCTCAACATTCCAATGTTCTAATTCACATTATAACACTGAGAATATTTATTGAAAACGATAGTTTTTGAAGATGAACGTAGAACTATTCCTGCCACCGCCCCTACCCTGGCAACAGCGCCATTAGTGAACGAAGATTCAAGATAGTTGTAAAGTGAACCCTGTATGTGGCCAAACTTCTTGTAGAAATATAAACATTACAGTCTATTAAAAAAAGCACAAAAGGTTTTTGTACAGTGGGTATTCTGAAGTCATGCATTTGATGGTTCTTTGATATGTGAAAGTGAAAAATAATGAGGATCAGTAAAATAATATTTGCCTAGGATTACGCAATTTGGTTAAGCAGGGAAGCTGTGCTTAGTCAAGGTTTTTTGGTTGCAGCTTGTACAAATTTGCTCCTAAATGTCTCTTCTTTTTAACACACATGTTAATGTTCTGTTTTTACCCCTTGGTGCATAAGGCTAGACGTGGGTGGCAGGCAGAAGACATATGAAAGTTTGGCTTGTCATGGGTTCGAGGTTCGAACAAGACTTTGAGTTAAGCCAGAGCCAGGCTTTCAGTGTCTTACCCTCCTCTACATGTAGGTATCAGTCTGTTGTGGGAGACAATGGTAGCTGAGGCAGGGAATGAGTGACCAAGACATGGGTTGCTGCACCCACACCCTTTCCTCCTGCAAAGAGGGTTGTGAGAGGTTTTGAGGGGGTTGCAGGGAGTCTGGGAATGCCGCTTTCCTTCTTCTCATGCATGGACGAATGCAAGGAATGCAATGGGCTCCTGCAGGGAGGGAAGCAGGCGGTGCTGAGAGTGCAGGGACTTGAGTGAGGGTTGTAGGCTGCTCCTGCAGGGAGTGTTGTGAAGTTGCATTGAATTAATGAGGAGAGTGAGGGGCATAGGGAACTCATGTAGTGAGTGCTGTGAGGGGTGAAGGGAGCTCCTGCTGGAAGACAGGGAGAGGTGCAGAGTGTTCCCTCTGAGGGGGTAATGAGAGGTGCAAATATCTCCAGTATTGAGCATTGTGAGGGTGCAGACAGCTTCAGCAAGGAGGAAAGGGAGGGGTGTATAGCTCTCCTGCAGTGAGAGCCCTGAAGGTCACAGGCAGCACCTGCATGATGGAGAAGGAGAGGTACAGAGAGCTCCAGGAGGTCGGTAAGTGGTGCACGGAGCTCCTGTAATGAGAGCTGTGATGGGTGCAGAGAACTCTTGCCCTGATAGAGTGTTGTGAGCATTCATTGAGTTTGTGCAGGGAGAAGAGTGAGGAGTGCTGTGGTCTGTTGTTGAGTGGAGAGAGTGTGGGGGCTGCTGTGAGCTCTTGCAGGGAACATTTTGAGCATGCAGCAAGGTGTGTTTTTGGTCTTTGCATGGGGTCTGCGCTAAAAAAGTAACACAAGCCTGATGCAAAACTTTTGTAGATCTAGGCCCAGGTGTTTTAGCAGCAAGTATCTTAAGGAGTTAAGCCCTTGTTGCTTACTTTTTAGGGTCACTAGCAGGTTATGAGTCTGAATCCTGGAAGAATCAGTTCAGGCTTTCATCCTTCTGGTGTTGATATAATAAATGGCAATAGCAAACAAACACCCTCAGATACCGTAAACATGCCTCTATCAAGATGGAATACTCTGATGGAGTAGTGTCCATTAACTTACCTCTGAAAACGAATGATTCCAAGAAAAAAAAAAGTTCAGCAATAATGCCGCAAAAAAGTCCAACAGTGTACTGGCAAAGTTACATTTCTGTGCCGCACAAATTTGCTAATCTGTGCCTCAACATCCTGGGGCTCTGTTTGTGGAGGAAGGAATACTGGAGAGAATCACATTCAGTATAAAAACGTATTCCTTAGGAAGCAATGAACAGTATCAGACTCTGAAGGCAGCCAATGCCAGAGGAAAGGGACAAAGAACAAGAGAAACACAGCATTTTGCACAGTATGCTTCCTCAGTGACCTGGTCACTCATGATCAAAGAGGGTCTAACCAACCAGCCTGCTCCTAGGGCAGTCTTCTGCAATGGACCCCATCATAAGAGGGTCCTTTCGGGTAAATTATGTCACAATATATCTAAAACCCTGAACAGAGGTCATCAAACAAAGCAACATTCTCTAGAATGCCTACAGTTGGTGATTGCTGGAGATTTTGGAGGGGTTAAAGACAACTGTTCAATCTCTACACTGGATGGTCCCTTTGAGGCTGACGCTTGGTCATGCCTTCCTCTGACCCTCTTAAGGAACGCCTTTGCGGATCCCAATTGTGCGAGGATTATCCTTTCAATTGATAATCCAGCTTCAGCCTCCCCTACTCCTAACCTCAAAACTGCAAATGTTCTGCTCTGCAAGTGATTGTGGGAAGATGGCAAGAATTTGTAGGCTGAAGTGTTATGCAAAGGAGCATTTATGAGCCTTCTAGATTTTTCAAGCATACACCCGGACATTAGTGAATGGGGAAAACGTCTGATGATTCTGCAATCTGTCTACCCATACAGCGCTGACAATATTTTACTGTAGAATTTCATGTATTAATTTCATACAACTCAATAGTACCAGACGTTTTTGTCCAACTGAATTGCCAATTTGCAAGAAAAAGGCTTGTGGCATGACGTGTATGGCCAAAATGCTATTGGAAGTTTTTGAAAAGTCTCTCTGCGGACATTCTGTTTTTGTGTTGGTTATTTTTTTACTTCAAATTAAAATGAAGTGCTGTGTTTTATGAAAAAGGCGGGCTTGCAAATTGCGATTTTAATTTTTAGAGATATTCACTCAGCCCTGGTTCTTCACAACTGTATTGTAACAGAATATATATAGCATCAGTTTAGTTCATCAATTATTTGTGGTTAGACAAGAAGGGTGGTGGCACTTTACGTACAAGACAGACAATGGTAAAAAGAACAATTTGCACAAGGGAAGTGGTAAACCACTGAAGAACATAATCCAAAATCTTGCATCCTCAGAGGGAACAAGGGCAAAGACCCATGCATAATCAAAGTAAGATCATAGAGTAGCTGTGAGCAGCAATGTGTCAAACAAATTATTCCACAATCATCAGCAGAATCCAGAGCTTCACATGTAGTCATACACAGTTTGAGTATGGTTTGCATCCCTGGCTAGCCTCAATGTGTAACTAGAATAACTTACTTTTTGATTGATAATGACTGGCATATGGTTGTTCCCATCTTCAACAAATATATTAACAGTTGCTGATGATGACAAGACTGGGGAACCATTGTCACTTGCTTTTACAACAATCTGGAGTTTTTTTGCAGCCTACAATAGAAAAAAACCAAACATATATTAAATGCAAAGAAAGTTTTTGGGCAGTCAGATATGCCTTTAATAATGTGCTCCTCAATGTTATTTATTTACTTTTATTTTTATTTGTAATACATGGGAGGCTGCACTCTCTGTAAAAAAAAGCCCATCTCTAATGTCATTATCACAGGTGACTTCTCTAGTCACCTGTAATACATAAATGACACAGCTGCTCAATGGTAATACATTGTTGCAGTTGAGTTCTAATGTCTGGTGTTTGTGTATTTGCAGAATTGCAACCATTTGCCAATTTGAAAGTGACACACCAGGTTCCTGTTACCGCTCTTGTCCCATAAAGTTTCTGGACACACTGCTGTGCTCAATTTGTGTACAAAAATAAGTGCAGGTTCCCACAATGTTTCTAAAACCCCTGGTCTACTTTCACCATGGCGCAATCTACTTCCACTACTGGCATTACCCCCTGTCTCTAATGTACCCCTGCTTTCCTTTCTACCCCCTACTTTTTGTCAACTGTCTATCCCCACGCCCCTTTCGCCTTCTCTCTCTTTCTTTTATCATCCCAGGCCTGTTACCTCTCTCCCTCTATTTCTGATTTGCCCTTTCTTTATTCTACAACTACTACATTGCCTCTCCCCTTCAATTCATGCTCTGCTCTCTCACCACTCTATGTAGACCCTTTACTTTTTCTCCTTCAACTGTCTCTGCAGTGTACCCCTGCTCTTTGAAAAGGTAGAAATAAGCACCGCGGGTGGGCCCACAAGCAACTACCGGCACAAATTTAGCACTGTACTCACCTCACATACACATCTAACACCAGAGTAGGAACCCCTACACAAACTCCCCTGAAACCAAATATTGGGAAACCTACTCCAACCCCGTGCTTAATTTGAGCTGGTGGTTTACGGTGCTCTGCACCCGCACTTAATTGTCAAGTGCCAGACATGTGTTTCTCATCTCTTTTCCTTTTTCAGAGCCTGAAGCCCCTTTACAAAATAATTGAAGCTATCATCTGCAACAAACCACCTTTCCTCACAAAGTGACCCCAATTTCCCAATGTATGCACCCCTTCTTTCAATCCAGTAGGCACTGACCTCATAATTCAGGCACCCCTTCCCGCGTATTAATCCATTCTTCGGATCAACAGTGAATGTCATGTCCGAGGTGGAAGGACTCTGCGAAACGAGAGAATAGATGACTTCTGAATTTGGTGTGTCTTCTTTATCGTTATCGTAGGCATGCAGCTGGAAAACTGGATTCTCTGTGGAGAAGAAAACAGCCTTTACCATTGATACACTGCAGGTGGCGAGTGGTGTGGACTGCTGCTCCACTGCTAAGACAAAAATAAATGTTCATTGTGGCTAGGCGTAGGTAACCCAGCAAAACATCAGCCGCAAGTTTGGAAGGTAAGTAAAATCAGTGTTTGCAGCACCTTCTCCAGACCTATAAGTCAAGTGACTGAATGACAGCAATTTCCATCCAGTTTAGAGTAGAGCTCATTAAAAGACAGGAGTAAATAGTAATTTCACCTGTCTTCTGTGTGTTATCATTATCATTAGAGTAAACCTGGTGGCAGTTGCAAAGGTACCACTTTGGGATAGTGGTGCTGACCCACTCAAAGAGGGTAGGAATCCAGTTTGTGCATGCTATTCTCCAATGAATACTGTGCAGATATTAATAGGAAGTAAAACTACATCCAGGTACAGGAGCTATGCATTTATTTCAGTGTGTCATTGTGGCTACTAATACACTTTGGTTCTAAATTGTAACAGTCCCCACTAACGTTTAACCTCTTCTGTGCCCATGACGAGATAGTCTCGTCATGGAGCACGGTTGCACTGTGCCCATGACGAGACTATCTCGTCATGAACCCCACCCACTAATACAACGCCCGGCACAGGAGGGGGAAAGGGCGTGGCACTGAAGGGGTTAAGCACCTAAACAAAAATGTCTGTGGGGTGCAGTGTCTATAGACAGACTCCATACTTTATGTTTGTATTGTGTTGACCTCTGTAAATCAGCGATGATTGTGCATAAAGCCCAGCCCTGGGGTGCCATTAGCAATGTTAGTGTCTGTTCCCACGCAAAGTGAACTTCTGCATGGCCCACCAACCTTTTCATACATTTCTAACTTTCTGTATAGGTGACATTTTATAATCAACCCACATTCACATGCACACTTCATCACTACAGGTGTGGCTACAGACACACGCAAAGGCGTGACATCCGCCTGGCGCCCTACTGTCTAGCTTTGCCTGCGCCCCCTCATCAGACCCGGACTCTTGGAGTAGTGGGAAGGTCGAGGAGGGAAGTTGGCCAGCATATGTGGACACAGATGAAGCACCTCATTATCTTCTCCTGCCCTTGTTCCGTGTCAAGAAAATGCAAGAAACAATTAGCAATAAAGCAAGTCCTATTTAGGTCAGGATTACATCCTTGGCGGTCTGGTAGCGGGCTGCCACGCCAGCAGCCGCTACCAGACTGCCAAAGTCAACCTTCTCCCACGCTCAAGATTATGAGTTTTCTTGTTGTCTGGCGGGTGGGCGCGCAAGGCGGTCCCATTGCGGTGCCTATTGAAAAGGAACTGCAATGGGAGTGCCTAAGGCCGTTCCTACACGGCATGGACTGTGCAGTCCATGCTGTGCAGGAAAGGGGGTTGCATGCAGACAGAGGGGCACAACATGTGCCCCCTTTATGCATCCCCATGCACAGGGGCAGCCATTTGTTTCCCCTCCTCCAGTCTTTTTCATGGTGGGCTCACCGCCATGAAAAGTCTGGTGGTGGTAAAACTCATAATATTCTTCACCGCCAAGCATATTGCTGCCCTCGACCACAGCAAGACCAGCAGGGATTGTGGATCCCTGGCGGGTGTGGTGGTCCCCTGGAGGTACGACTGCCGTAGTCGTAATACAGCGGTCGAACTGCTGAGGGGGCGGTCCACGTCTACCACCGCACCTCCACCGCGAGTTTGGAGGTCTTATGGACGGCCAAACTCATAATTAGGACTTTAGGCAAAGTGATAATGGGTGTAAAAGTGGTTGAACTTCGCTTTGCTGATTGGTGCGGCTCGTTCGCCTTAGCTTAATTAACCCATTCCATTATAGGAGTTCATGGCCTGATCCCAGCTGAGACTATCTCCCAAAATGTTTCTAGATTTCTTTAACACCTTGAGTACCATAAATGGCATTTCCAGGTCCTAGAAATGAGGGTGGAAATCTCATGTTACTTAAGTGGGCTCGCAGCTTGACTCATACAATGCATTATATCAGAGATAGCACTTTTATTAATTCCCGGTTTATATTACAACCATGAAGGAATCAACCGTGCAACATGACCAGGACATGTGGATCACAGACTGTACGATATTTACAAAGCTCACCATTTTCAGAGACACCCCTTAAACTTACCAAAATTGAAGGTCTCTTTCAGAGTGATATTCACGACATCATGCTCAAATTTGGGCACGTTGTCATTTTTATCCTTCACCTCAACATTGAAGATCAAGGACTTATCGACTATCCTCCCCGAAGCCCTGTCAGCAACATCGAAGCGCACCTGTAAAAAGTAGACACATTTCTCAATAGGACGTCGCGGTTGTAAGGCAGGCTTCTGTTCTACATTTAACATTTCGAGAGATTTTGGGTCTGCTAACATTTTTGAGCATTGTTTATGGTCTCAAACCCACCGGCAATACCCCATGGTGTGACAAGCTTAGCTTGATTGAGAGCAAGTTTGTGCAGCTTTGATGTCGTACCTATTGGCTTCCAAGCACTGTCTTTCGATTTCCGGCCTGTCAGAGCACATCCTAACTGGGTTTGCCCAGCACAGACTGGCACTTTGCACTCAATTACAGAAAAACTGTGCTCTCTTCAGTGCATATGGTGACTCCTTGCACTAGGGCATGCATTGAAGATAGTGCAGCAGTGATGGTCGTAACAAGGGTTTGAAATGCATTTCCTACCTTCACTGCAGCCAGGCCTGATCTTACCTTGAAGGAGGGCTGGGACCCCAGATTAGGGGTGCCATCTAGGACTTCACTTCACCACTTTGACAGTCCCTTGGGGTGTTCCCGGAACATTCCACACCCATTTTCAAAGAGAATTCTTAGGGACTCACTAAATACACTCCACTTCCTAGGTGGGGCAGAGTTAGGATACCCCCTGATAGTCTCTTTGGCCATGACCCATATGTTAAATGTTAAATGGCGCAGCTGCATGGATGAAGACATCTGTGGCGCCTTCTGGATTGCGAAAGTGCCCCAGTAGGCAGAAAGGAAGGCTGAAATGCTCACTGCTTTTTTAGTGGTTTTCCAGAAACAAGCTCTTGGATTTACTGCGACTTAAGGGCCGATTACGTGTTTGGCGGTCTGATAGACCGGTGGTGCAGCTACCGCCGCACTGAGGGTCCAACTGCCGTATTACGAGCTTGGACCACCATAGGTCCATTGCTAATGCCAGAGATCTACATTCCCTGGCGGTCTTGCAGTGGTCGGAGGCCCACAATAAACTGGCGGTGCTGCCGCGGCACCGCCAAGCATATTGCAAGTTTCCTCACCTCTACAGTTTTCACGGCGGTGAGCCGGCCAAGAAAAGTGTGGTGGTAAGGAAACTAAGGGGCCCTACAGGGTTCTCTTTTGCCTCTGGTCCAGGGGGTGAATACAGGGGGGCAGAGTATGTGCCCCCCTGGCTGTATGCACTACTGCGAAATGGCTGATAAATAAAGGTAGTTATCTTACAGGATTTAATTCTACACACTATTTTCATGATTTTTGTTTCTATGATTTTCTCATATCTTTACTTTTTGAAGATCTTTAAGGGCTCTCATACCACTGCAAAATGGTTATTAGCAATTCACAAACACCCAAAGCAAATACCATAGTTGCTGTTCAGTCATTTCCTAAGACCAGATTGTGTTCCTTGCATCCAGACCTTTACAATGGGAATGCAGGGTTGCACTGCCTCGTCAGGAGGCCACTGCAGTTTGCACAACACAGTGCCAGTGTACTTAAACAACTACTAACCATCGCACTGAAGTGTGACAATTCAGACTGTTCGAGTCCACCAACGCTTTAAAAATGGCATGGGTGGCAAGTATTAGTTGTTGTTAATGTATATTGAATTAACAAACAACTGCTTTTTTGATCATCTTTAAATTACACAAACAGCTGTAAGAAGTGCAGGCAATTGGGTGCCACTACCGAGCACCGGAAATTACTGGCTCAAATTAAGCACTGCAGGGTTGTGAGGTGATATTTAATAATAAAGATATGTCATTTGCTGTATGAGCTCCATTTTTATTTAAAAAATATTCTAATTTAACAACATTGAAAATCTTATAAAAGGAATAAATGTGATTTGCTCCGAGACTACAGGAGCAGCGACGAAAGGCAAAAACCCACCGGTTGTACGTTTTTGTGTAGGCAATACACTACAGTGATGGATGTACATACAAACCATTCTGCAAAAGTCCAACCTAAGACCTCTGACGAATAGATAATTTTAATTGCAACAACTTCTTAGAACATAGCCTTAACCCTACTCCAGATGGATCTCGTCACTGGAACAAAATTAGTTACCCAAGTCTATGACTTGATTTAACGTTTGGGCGACAGGTTACTCCGTCACAAAAGAGATGGATATCCCATCCGCCTTATTACTAGACCCTTAAAAACAATGGCATTTATAATATGGTGAACTCTTCTGCCATACTCTAAATCCCTATGCATATATGTATTCTCAATCAATCAATCAGCAGATTTGTAGAGCACTTCTTGTCACCCGTGAAGGTATCCAGGCATTGAGGTACATAGTGATGGTGGCACCTGTGGCTTAGATTTGTGACTATCATATTGATCTATTAATGCTCTTATGAAGGAGCAGGGCCAAGACAGCTAATTTGATTTCAATTTCCTAATGAATAATTGTACGTCACAGCCCATCCAGTCATGAATGAGCTACTGTCCTCAGGGCACAGCCCCACCTCACCACTGCCATGTCAAATGCATGACCAAAAACACCAGCAACCTCTGGCCATCCCAGGAAGCTCCTGAGAAAACCATGGAGACAAATTTTGACAGTAACCCAATTGTGGTATTCATACTCTCCATGAATCCCACATTCAAAGCAGTCTAACATTTTCTTGGCAGCGATATTTACCACAAATATAGGAGTCTTCTCCCGGTCAATGGTGCGATGGACGAAGACTTTTCCATCAGCGTCATCCACGGAAAACAACCCAGGCTCGGGAAACTCATCCACGCCCGGTCCACTGATGAGGTACTTGATGGTCATGTTAACTGCGCGATCGTTGAACAACTGCGAGGGAGAGAGGAGCTCTGTATGGTTTACTTTTCACAATGACAGTGACATGATTGCTGTTTGTGCTGATAATAGTTTAAATTAAAAAGAAATAGACATGCACAAAAAAATGACAAAGGAGAAAGAAAATTGTTTGCCCTGTTCATCTATTTGGAACATAACTCCTTCCTTCTAAAGGAGAAAGAGTCCCTTAGAATAGAGCTTGCTCTTTTGTGATTGACCAGTGGGGTGTCCCAGCATCAAGGTTTATAAACACTATTCAGAGATGGAAAAAAGACTCAAGTCTCTAGGGCCTCGTTAGTTGGGACATAGTCTTTGAGACCCTGGCTGGATTGGTTTCACTGGTAGTACTAGAGCCAGATCTGGATGGACTGGTTAGTGCCTTCAGACATATTCCTGGGTAGAAGGTGCCACTGTGTCTGAGGCTGCAGGAAAGTTAAGGAGGGCAAGGAAGCTGATTAAGTACTATCTAGCAGGTTGAGCTTAATGCATAAGAGGACTTTTTCTATCTTTTCTTGGACCTAAGCCCAAAAGGCACTCTTTCAGTAACGAGGTCTTGCACAACTTGAACACAGACAGTGGTGGTTGAATTACAAAGCAACCTGCAATAAATGCATAGGTGATGGCATGCCTAATTCACATACGGTTCACATAAATGGAGAATGCATTTCTATAGAATCATTGTTGCGGGTGTTAGTATGTTAACAGCCTTTTTTACAAACTTTCAAAGTTTATGAGGGAATTGCCTAAGCTGTTCATAGTTACTACCAGTTGCTCTAGTTGAGAAAAACATTCCCATAAAACAAATTTACAACTTCATACTTTTTTTTACGTTTCGGCTAGACAGCGCATGCACTCTCTCTGCGAGACATGTTGTTTACATAGCGTGAGCTGCCAGCCTGTCTACACTCCAATTGGGGATTGCTCGCATTGGAATTGGCACTCTGTTAACCCTCCACACTTTACTTTAAATAAAGTGGCATGGCCCAGGGAATCGCGATCCTAAGTTGATCTCCTGTGCCTTGATTAATGCTCGGTCCATGGCCAAGCACAGCATTGAACTCCATGAGCTGATTTTGTCCCAGGACTAAGACTGCCTGTTTATTACTGAGACCTGGGCGAGAGAGGACTCCGGTCCTGATCTTGTAGCAGCCCTACCCCCAGATTATGCTATTGCTAGATTAGATGGACTCCGGTGCAGAAGAGGAGGGCTGGCCATGATTTTTAAAGATTCTTTTGATTGCACTTTAGAGCCTACATGCTCTGATCCATCTGATATTTATGAGATTGCATGCTTCACAATTAAAGCTAACAATAATTCCATGTTTTTTGGGGCGCTTGCTTTATCGACCCCCGAGTTTTTTGCGGCATGGAGCCTAGCACTGGAACGCTATATATCACCAGCCCTAATTTTACCATTCTGGGGGACTTTAATTTTCACCTGGAGTACATTGATTGCATTGACTCTACAAGTTTTCTTGAACTCATGAAAGATTTTATCTTCAGGCAATTGGTGAACTCACGAACTCCGCAGCAGGCCATTCCTTAGTGGTATTTATGTCAAACATGAGGCTTTGGGAATGGGAGATCTTATCCCTCTCTGCTGAACTGACCATCATGCGGCTCTTTTTAAAAGGACAATACAGAAGGGCAGAGATCAGTTGCAGATTAATATCACCACGTTCAGGATGTGGAATAAAATTTCCCCTGAAAACTTAGAGGTGGCATTGTGTATATCCTCACGGAGGAACAACAGTCAAATAGAATATACCACAGATGACTTTCACTTGTGGTTGGAGACCCCCGTCGATCAAATTGCTCCTCCTGGTTCTAAGACAGGGACTAGAACCAGAGCATCTGCTCCCTGGTTCTCAGAGGCTCTAAAAGAGCTTAAATGTTTATGCAGGAGGCAAGAACAGAGATGGAGGCTTACACTCTTTATTGAAGAAAAAGATAGGCACTGAGAATTGATGTATAGCTACAAATGTGTTATCATGTTAACTAAGTCCTCCTACTTCACTATAAAAATAATGTTGGGTACTAATACTCTAGAGAACTCTAAAGTGATCAAAATCTTTCCATCCTGCCTGTTCAGCAAGCCTTCAGAAATTTGTCCTTAGAGAAAGCTGCAACGTTATTACAGAAGCCTTGGGAACTTTCAAAGATCATTTCCTGTTTTAATTTGACTCAGGATTGCCCCCTCCTCAAAGATAGAATCGGGGATGATTAACCTCACCCCACTGCTACTCTATCCGTCTTTTCCCCTATTGTGCTCAAGAAAGTTAAGCAGCTCCTTCTAAATTTGAGATCCGGTTCTCCAGATGATCCGTTTCCTCCCAGAATCTTGCAATTAGTACCAGACCAGATTGCATTTTTCTCAAAAGAGTCTACTAATCAAATCTTGTTAAAAGGTATTTTTCCTCAATCATGGTTGGAGGCTATGGTTTTCCCACTTTAAAAAAAAAAAAACCCTAACGGCGACCCCAAAGCATTTATGGCCTCCTAGGATCTTCTGAAAGCATGGAATCTGCTCTGCTGGCAGCAACTGATGCCATTCGCTGTCAGGTTGATCAGGGTGGATCTGCCATCTTGGTGCTACTGGGCCTTTCAGCAGCATTTGATATTGCGTCCCCCTCCTGACTGGTTCATACTCTGTGCCAGGCATGGTTGAGGGACACCACCTTTGCCTTGATGGAGTCCTTTCTTACCAACCGATCTCACACTGTAAGTTGGGGTCACTTTAGGGCGGGCTCTTTCCAGTTACCCTGTGGTGTGCCACAGGGCTCTTGTCTCAGCCCCATACTCTTAAATCTATATGTTCCCCTTGGCCAAGCTGATTAGGACTTTTGGCTTCCAAGTACTTTCCTATGCGGATGATACACAATTTATTGTATCAATATCCGACAACATTCTGGCGATGGCTGAAAGGTTCAAATACTCTTTGATTGATGTAAACAATTGGAGTAACAGAGAATTGTCTGAAACTGAATGAGACAGAGATCCTGATTTCTGGAGAGCAAATGTCAGTATGGTCTGAACTGTGGTGGCCAGAGTTTTGCAGCCCCCTACTTCTTCCAGTCATTGAACCTAGAAATTCAGGGATGTTTTTCAACACCTCCCTATCCTTTTCTACTCAGGCGAAGAGGATTGTGAGCTTCTGCTTCTGCATTATAAAAACTCTAAGAAAGGGTTTTCCTCTTATTCCAGCTGCATTCAGAGTTGCAGTGGTCATCGCGCTCATTACATTGCACCTTGACTACTGCAATGCTCTGTACTTAAATAGTAAGAAAACCACCTTAGTAGACTTCACACTATTCAGAATGTAGCTGCCCATCTTATCCTGGACGTCCTTAAACATCTGTCAGTCAGAGAAGGCATTCTCTCCCTGCACTGGCTGCCAGTCAGGAAGTGTGTGACTTTTAAAGCCCTCTGTCTAGTTCAAACTGCTCTACATTGTCAGGGGCCGATGCACTTGAGAATGTCCTTCCACTAGTATATCCCCAAGAGACAGCTGAGATCAGCCTCTCTTAGGAAGGTGGAGATACCAAGATTTTGAAAAGCCAGGTGGGGGGCAGTCCTTTTGGGTCACTGCTGCTAAGCTATGGAACACTCTACCCCCTCAAATTGCAGTCTGTCTTCCAATGCGGCTTTCCACAAGCATTTGAAAACCTGCCATTTCTACCGTCCGTGATGGATAGCTCTGCTCACCTTCCTATAGTTGCTCTTATTCTTTGCTAGCCTTATGACACCCTTGGGCACAACGCGCTCAACAAAAGTTCAAAAATACAAATACAGCCTACCCCAATCTTACTAATATTTGTTAGCTTTAGCATCGCTCTCATTTCCTTTGTCCCCAGTTGTCACGGCATGCGGGTGTCATGTTTGACCTTCCCTGGATCATGGACCAAGTACTTGTGTCTATCAACTGCTCCCTTTTTTTAGATACTTTTTTTTGTGTTTAATCTCTCCATATCAATGCTTGTGTTTTCAGTCTGTTCCCCATATCCCCATCCATGTAACATTTATTCCCACCTACCCATTCCCGTCCATGTTACTTCTTTTCCATCCACCCCCTACCCTGTACTCTAGGCCACTGCAGCATACGCCACTGCTCTTTACTCAACACCACTGCACTTATGCCACTACATTGTACTCTACTATGCAACACTCTACTCTACATCACCACACTCTATGTCACTCTACTCTGCGCCACTCTGGTCTATGCCACTGCACTCTATGCCATTCTGTTCTTCCCTGCACCGCTCAACTCTATGCCACTGCAGTCTACTCCACTGCACTCTGCACCACTGCACTCTGCTCTGCACCACACTACACCACTGTGCGTATGCCACTGCACTCTATGACACTCTACTCTGCACCACTCTAGTCTGCACCTTTCTACTCTGCCACTGCACTCTTCTCTGCACCATCCTAAGCCACTGAACTCTTCACCACTCTACTCTGCATGCAACTGCACTTTATGTCACTGCACTCTGTGCCATTGCACTCTATGTGACTACTCTGCACCACTCTAAGCCACTGAACTCTACACCACTCTACTCTGCACCACTCTACTCTATGCCACTGCACTCTACTCCACTGCACTCTGCACCACTGCACTCTGCCCAGCGCAACACTACGCCACTGTGCTTATGCCACTGCACTCGTTGCCACTCTACTCTGCACCACTCAAGTCTGCACCTTTCTACTCTATGTTACTGCACTCTTCTCTGCACCACTCTAAGCCACTGAACTCTTCACCACTCTGCATCACTCCATACCACTGCACTTTATGTCACTGCACTATATGTCACTCTATGCCATTGCACTCTATGTGACTACTCTGCACCACTCTATGGCAGTGCACTTTACGTCACTCTACTCTGCACCACTCTACTCTATGCAACTGCACTCTACTCCATTGCACTCTGCACCACTGCACTCTGGTCTGCACCACACTACGCCACTGCGCTCTATGCCACTGCACTCTATGACACTCTACTCTGCAATACTCTAGTCTGCCCCTTTCTACTCTATGCCACTGCACTCTTCTCTGCACAACTCTAAGCCACTGAACTCGACATCACTCCATGGCACTGCACGTTATGCCACTGCACTCTATGGCACTCTGCTCTGAACCACTCTACTCTACGCCACTGCAATCTAGGCCACTGCACATTATGCCACACCACACTACTCTAGGCCACTGCACTCTCCACCACTACAATCTCCACACTTTGCGGCGCTACACTGTGCACCACTGCACTCAGTGCAACTGTACTCTGCACAACTGCTCTCTACTCTGCGCCCCTGCACTCTACGCCACTCTACTCTATTCTGCAACACTGCACTCTACACCACTACATTCTACTCTGCACCCCTCTACTCTATGCCACTTCACTCTATGCCACTCTACTCTGTGCCACTGCACTCTATGCAACGCTATTCTGCACCATTCTACACCACTGCACTTTCTGCCACTGCATTCTACTCTGCACCACACTACACAACTGTACTCTACTCTGCGCCACTCTACTCTGACACTGCACTCTACGCTACTGCACTCTACCCACTCTACTCTACCCTACTCCACCTCACTCTTTCAAACTCTACTCTACTTTGCACCACTCACGCTACTCATGCCATTGCACTGTACACCACTCTATGCCACTGAACTCTATGCCACTCCATTCTGCACCAGTGACAGCTAACTCAGGGACAGAGACCTCTCCCGTTTTTTGTCAGCCAACGATTACTGGGAATTGCACTTGCACCACTTTATGTTTGAAGAGAGAGACGCTCAACGAACATTTGTCTTTGATTTCCTGGGAAGTGCATGCTTCGTTCAGACTCCTCTTCCTCTCCCCAAATTCACGGAGCCACTCCCGTTTTATTACTCAACGGACTGTCAAAGAATAAGGTATTCCTTGCCTTATCACAAAGACATCAGGGCAGGATTGTTATGTAAATCCGCTATGTAAGTTTGAGAGAGCACACAACCAGCTTTGTTGATACAGGGTGGCGTACGTACTCACATTTTCCCACCCTCAGGTAATTAACCTTGTCATTCTCTTTTTCTCCTGTTTATTATTTTTTTGTTGCTACAGTCCCGCCTTCTTCTGATCCATCCACCCCCTGTTGATGTCATACCTAGCGTGGTCCTGTTGACGTCTCCTTTTCTTCTTCTGGGTATTCCTCTTTGGTCTATTACTTCTAAGGTACAGATCTGAGGATATACGTTGAGGGAGAATTGAGACACTATCCTCGCTCCTGTGGACACTGGGTATTCTGCGGTACTGAGTTCCAGCCCCGACAGCCAGACTCCTCCCTGAATTCCCCAAATGGACCCACATCACCCCTTACCTCAGGAAACTCTACTGGCTTCCCATACAGAAGATATGTCTATTCAAGATGCTGATCCAAACCTACAAATCCCTGCACAACCAAGGACCAGCCTACATCAACCACCGCCTGAACTTCTACCAACCCTCCAGATACCTGCCCTCCGCCTCCCTCTCTATCTTTCCACACCCACAGCATCCAGCAAAGCAACAATGGAGGACACTCCTTCTCCTACCTCATTGTTAAATCCTGGAATGACCTTCCCTGACCCTCCGGACCTCTACTTCTTTCCTAGTATTCCGAAAGTCACTCAAGTCCTGGCTGTTCAACTGAGCACACCTGGAGCAACAAGACACTCACCCCCTAGATACCCTCCCAGGTGATTAGCCGCGCTTTATAAATCCTGCTTGATTGAGTCAAAGAAGGTCTCTAGCAGTCATAATGTTTATTTTCCTTGAATATTTTGTAATCTCCTAAATTAATACATTGTTTTATGCCAAGTAGTTTGTGGGAAAAGATTCAGGGGTTTGATCCTAGGAATAAAAAGTGTTATGCATTTTAGACCAATATGTAAGAAAACACTTTTATTACAAATCAAGATGCTTTATAGCAAGAGATATTGATCATGCTCCTACTGCGCACAACATAAATGTAGCAAGTATGTTTTTCCCATGCTGGGTAGCTCAGTAAAAAATGGTCGCTGGCCGTTCGTATTCAGAAGATCAAGCCAACAATTGTAGACCTTGGATCTCCTAATTCTTTACTGGTTGTGGCTTCATTTTAAAATTATTTAGAGCTGCAAAAATAACTTGTTATTGTATCTACATTTTGACAAACACCAATATTTTAGATACCATCTGTATTTTCACATATAATAACACTTTTGGATTAAATTATATTTTAAAACCAACATTAAGTTTACTGTATCTGTACTCTATTTTTTCTTTACTTCATGACATACATAATTTGTGCGCATGTAACCCCAATTTTGAAAACTACCTATACAATTTATTTCCAAACCTTGACCTATTTTAGTCTAAATTAACCTATTTTAAAGTACTTAGTGTTTTAATTATATTTTTTAATTTGTACAATCAAAGGGGTGATTTATATATAGGTGGACAGCTCACCGTTCCACCTGGGGACAGAGTAAATTATCTCATATCTATACATAGAGATCTTCACGTATGGTCACATATGTCTTAGTAGTAAATTTGGGAGGGATGGAGGAGTGTCTGGAAAATGGGGTTAGAGAGGGCGTTAGGAGGTGCAAGCACCCACCCACAAAATTGCAAGCTGACTCCTCTTCATAAACTGTAATCCTAAAGTTACTACAACAAAAACAACCCAAGGCAGTTGTAAATGTACTCCAGTTCAGACCTGGAGTAAGAACCACAGATGACCAGCCACTAGAACTGCAACACCTTCTCATTGTCATTAATGGAGGCAAGGACTTAAAATATCACCCTTAATGGTCTGATGATGACATTTAGGAATCGTAAAAATGAGTACTGAGGTAAAAAGGACCGTATTTGGCGACATTGCAGCCCATAAGAACAAGTTAATGATGGAGACAATGTAGGGTCTCCAGGCAGCATTTTTCTCCCCTCATATTCTGGAGTAAAGCTTACATTTCAATGCCCATTTAAGACAGTATAGGGTGGTGAAGGAAAGGTGAAATCAAGAAAAGACAACTTTGATATCCAGTGGGCTCCCAAGAAGAACACGTTGGGCCCAAGAACTTATTTTCTTTTTACTAAATATTTGACCCATGTTCAAGGCAGTAACACAAACTGCAATCAAAGGCCTCCAATCTTGGGTGGATAGCGGACTTATCTTTTATCTAAGCATACTAGGATACCCTTCCATAGTTTGCATTAATGGCCAATTTCTTTCTAATTCCAGAAACCCTTTCAGTCACGCCATTAACAGCCCTCCTCTGGAGAGGGTGTGCAGCCACTATGTATGGATACAGCATCTCTGCTATCCAGATGGTGCCTTAAGCTACAATAATGCTGCCACCCAACCACATCTTTGGATCGTCAAAAAGGATATACATGTAAATTCCTCAATCTTAATTTTGCAACCTCCAGCATTTCTTTTGATTAGTAGTGCAATCCAGTTTTTGTATTTTCTGTGTCATTACAGACTGTGAGATAACCTATCCTGATCCCCACCTCAAAAGAATCAGTTGAGCCCAAAAAAAAAATTAGCAGTGCTGTAAGACATTTGACCAAACAATTCATTTAGGCAAACCCTTCCCCTACCTCGCCAGCAAACTTTGGGAATGGTCCCGGGTCTCCTTCTTCCAGTACAATTGTTGTTAAGACCCATCTTCTTTTTGAGCGTCGTAATGTCTTCAAGCTTTCTGATAGAAAGAGAGATGCACCCTGTAAAGACAAACCAGATGTTTCATCTCAGCACTTTAACCAATCAATTGCTTTATTTACACATCTCACAATATTTTTTACTACAGACAGTGCTTTTCAGCTAAGAAACCATTATCAATTTGCAATCATTTCACATACCATGAGGGCAGCCCACAATGAGATGCAAAGATGACTTAAGTATCTAAATTTGGGCAGATACATTGTACTGGAGGTTTGAAAAATGATCATTCTGTCTCCAAAGTTGAGCAAAATATATATATATAATAATTTAGTTCTTGAAAAAGGGTCAAACTGACAACCATGTATAGTTATAAATATATAGAATAATTAAAATTAACGTAATTTCTTTTAATTAAATCACATTTGTTTTCAAATTGAAAAACAGCTACTAAAATATTTTACGATATAATATTATACATATGTATATATAGTCACACAAGTTAAAGCATGGTCAGTTATCTTAGAATGTTTTTTTATGAAGTATAACAAACACCAAGCGAGAGCATGAATGTGCCTGCATGGGCAGCCATCTTGGAATAGGCTTGGATATTATTTGCTACTAACAAATAATGTCCAAGCCCAAGGTGGCCTTCACTATTAGTGCCAGGGAGGGATACGTTACACTGCAATAGCAGTGCCAAAGGAGATACAAGGCGCTCCAAAAAGTTAAAATAAATAAGCAAACAGATAAACAAATTAAAAAAGTACATTAACACATAAATAAAGGTTAAAACAGAAAAAAAAGAAATGGCACACATTATGCACCCCTAGCACTGAAGATGGCTATCTTACAAGCAGACGTGCATGTTATGGTATCACAGGGAAAACAGCATAAAATTGAAGATGGCTGATCAAGTGCCCTAGGTGGTATGGTGTGGTGGGCAGAAGAAAAGTGAGAATCAAAATTTACAAGACCAAGGGATGAAGGCCACTGTTTAAAATCTGCTATATGTACATATTATATATATTTTTTTAAGCAATAGTCTGTTGAGGAATAAGCATTAGGATAGCCATCAACCATGTAAATTGTTTCTTTTTCAAGCAAATGATATAGATATTTTAGTTAATAAGGATACTCAAATATGCAACACACATAATAGACTCATAGTATAATGGGGGACACTTCTGCACAATCCTCACTATCCATAGTAGAGATTGAGAGTGAAGAAACAAAATTACAAAATCAGCAATTTACTTCTCCACTCCATCAGGAAAAAAAACAAACATTTGCAATGCAATAGGTCTCGCATTTACGCAAGTTTAAGCTATTGGCATTGTAAATGACAATGCTTTAATTTATGTTTTAAAAACCAAAACATAAATGAAAGTAATTGTGATTTACAATGCCAATAGCTCAAACTCGGGAAATGCGAGATCTGTTGCATTGCAAATGCTTGTTTAGTTTTTAAGCGACTTTGCTATATTTAATGTGATATTTGTTGTGTGATTTTTAGCAGACATTTTCAGGACCCGGCTCGTGCACATGCTGTACGCTCGGCCCTGGCTCTGCTCTTCCTGCAAATATGTTGGCTCGCCCACCTCTGCTTAGAGCTGTGTGCCTTGTTTAGGTCCGACCCGTTTGAGTGTGTATTAACCCCTTCCGGCCCCATACATAAACATCTGTTGAAGATTATGTTTCCATTAAACATTGCGACGACGTAATAGGCTTTTTAATAGTTAAATGGTCTATCTTAGTAAATTAAGTTTTACAATAAATGTTCTTGCACAATCTCGGTTTATGTTATTTTTGAAACAGCGCTTCGAGGCCACACTTATATAAAAATGTGCGTTATATCAATACGTTTAGCAAAACACAGACGTAAGCGGGGCTTCGCAAAAAACGTCGCAGCGAGCATTGTTTAAGTTAATAATACCTTAAAACCAGCAATTACCAGGTTCCAGAGCCACAGCAATTACAGGAGTTACACGTGCAAACAAAATACTGTAAATCCCTTCAGTGAAAATGGTATGCCATTGAGGAGAAATGGTTGTCTGTCCCTTGCTGTCCATGTTTTACACTTGATAGATCAAGTTTAAACCCATCATGATGGCATACAATGCTACCTGTCTGCAGACTTACTTGCTCTTCGAGTCTGCTCTGCTTCTTTAAGGCTTGGAATTCAAACAAGGTCAGTGGTAAAGTTCTCTGACCAATCAAACAGAGTAGAAATGAATAACTTCGGACTGTATGACAAGGCATGATATTCACTACCCAGGCTTAGGATCAGAGCAACCCAAACTCTTTGAATCGCTAATGAAAAGCTCAAAGTAAAAACAAGGAAAGATTTTGAAAAGACGCCTACAAGTCTAGACCCCCGTGTCCCCATCAGAAACGAGAGGTGCGTGCGCACCACAGCGAGACATGTGGTTTCAATTATCGTGCCCTTGTCTGGGCATGATAATTGAAACCACATGGCGGCGGTGCGGGTAACTGACACCAATAGGCCATGGGCGGAGCAATGCACCCGCCTTTGACCAATTGCGTGCTGTCTTTGTTAAAAAGACGCACGCAAAGGCCAATAGCGTGTCCCAAAAGGAAAAGCAAACACACAAGCGTGTGCGATTCCTAGGTCAGTTTTGAAACCCCCTACAAGAGATCTCTCGCTGCGGGAGCAGTGTTTCGCACTGCAACGCTAGGCGCGAGACCTAAAAAAACAAGCAGTGACACTGCCAGTAGGTCTACCTTATGGATACAAGTGCCTTTTATGTCATTGATCGGTTAAAACACTCAATAAGTCTTCATAAATTGTCATGTCATTCATCTTTGCACTCATTCATAAATCTATTCATCCATGGATGTAAGGAAAATATGGACTCCAGCAAGTGTACAGGCAATATGTGATGCTCCATCATTTTCTACTTCACTGTAGTTTGTATTTCTAGTTCGTAGCGTGTATCAGCAAAATCACATGATATACCTCTGCCCAGCATGAACTCGACCAAGTGTATTCTTGGTTTTCCTCGAACACGACAAAGGTCACCAGGTCAGATGTCAGCTGCACAGGTCAAAACCTAGACAGTTCCTAAATAGCTCACCTTACTAACCTGAGGCCATAAATCTGACAAGAGCACAGAGTCGGCTGAAACACATAATCCTTGCAGCCTGCATCATATCTGGGACAGGCAAAGACACAAATAAACAGACTCTGAGAATGAACTTCTACAATTTTTGGTGATTTGTTGGATTTCCTAAAAAACGCACTTCAAAGTAGTCTGGAACTACAATGTAGAGACAGTCTATTAAAGAGGTTGCGGACGGCCAAGGAGTTGTCACGGACATGAATATAAACCTATTTTTTGTGCACAGTGGGAGACCTTTGGCCTTCGTTAAACCGGATTTGGATACTTTTTCAACCTCTGAGCGTGTTTGTCTTCATTCTGGGAGCTGTGTCTACTGTGTTTCACATCATCACAAGGTGCTGACTTACAGTGAGACTTCGAGAGACAGCTGAACTAATTTCCTGAATAAGCCTGCTGGTTTTAGAATTTGAGCAGAGACCAGGATTGATTTTGTCCAGCCACTGCCACATTCCTGCATTCTCCTTGTGACACAACCTCAAGAAAGCGCACACAAATTCAACAACATTTGCAAGATAAATTAAAAGAAAACATGCTGTCATCTAAAAATGGTTGTAATATGCTGGCAATAATGAAACTAAACAGAACAGCAGGACAAGAAAGTCAATGACTTATGTGGACTCAATCATTACCCCCAATAATTATATTATCCTGGTTAGGAAGCAGCCTCCAAATGACAATCTGAAAGACAATTGGCAGGAGAAGGATGACCCAACAGTCCTCTGTTTATCTCTATGTATCTATATGTATGCATTTATTATTTAATGATTTTTTTACTACAAGATTCTAGCAGTTAGTGAAGCCTGTCAGTCCTTCCCAAGAAATACTAGCAAGAATTATTACAGTGCAAATCTTTCACCCCTCTTGTTTCACAAAGAGGGTAACCAACACCAAAAGTGTCCGTACAAAGGCAATGTGTGAGTCTTCATGTAACGAAATACTTGACTGCAGGCTTTAACACGGTGCAAAACAATTCACTCATGAAGGCCTATTAGCCTAAACGTATGTGTTACATAGGAAAGAAGCTTTTGTAAAGCTAGTAGATCTCGCCTCTGGGACCACTTGGCTTTGCCATTGACTGTTGAAGATGCTGCAGAGCATTGGCAAAAGATGCTGTGTAGAATGGCCAAATGTGGAAAAAAAAGAGCGATGCAATGAAGCTACTGTGTAGGCACATACATGCAATATGCATGAGTCATCCACTCTTGCATGTGCCTTTGAAATGACACTGGCACCAAGATTTATTTAAATCAGTGATCCAAGATGGATCTGTAAATTAAAAACAAAAAAATTAAAGTGTAAAAGCAGTTAGTTTTAGGCGGAGGGGCTGCAGCAATTTACTGTCTGGACCTCCAAAAGTAACAAGCATTGGCATAGCCAATAAGTCTCGCCTTTGGGATCTTATAAGTGTTTAGTTATCCAGCGCAATATCCTTGGTGCAACAACATCAAGTGTTGCATGGCTAAACACTTATAAGGTCCCAAAGGCGAGACCCATTGGCTATGCCATTGCTTGTTTTGAGTGAGTGGCTCGTAAAGGTATGCCACTGTGAGGTAGAGATGCTGCGAGTGCTTTTACAGGAGCCCCTGTGACATTGTGCCTCTTCAAAATGTATCTTGTGTCTGGTGTAATACTTCTAGCCCCTATTCCTGTTTTTTCAAACCCAATGCATCCTTAAATGTCCCATGTACAGCCGGGGTTGACACTCCTATTACCCCTGCCCTCCAGTGACACTTTACCTGTCACGGGTGGTGGTGGTGGAGGTGGTGGGCGTGGTGGTGGATGTGGTGGTGGTGGACATGGTGGAGCTGGACATGGTGGTGGTGGTAGATGTGGTGGTGGACGTGGTGGTGGTGGTGGTGGACGTGGTGGTGAACGTGGTGGTGGAGGTGGACATGGTGGTGGATGTGGACGTGGTGGTGGATGTGGACATGGTGGTGGACGTGGTGGTGGTGGTGGTGGATGTGGTGGTGGATGTGGTGGTGGACGTGGTGGTGGACGTGGTGGTGCCCTGTCCATCCAATTGTGTTCTGTCTGCTTTCACTCTCTCTGCTCATCTGTGCTTGTTTTCTGTCCATCTGATTGCGTTGTGTCCCTGTCTACCTCGCTTTCTTTCCGTTTTTCGTGATCCCCCGTTGTGCTGCCTCTGCTCCCCTCTGCTTCCCCCCCCGAGTGAATAAAGTTACCTCCTTGTCTTTTTTGGAACACCACCAGCTCATCCGCATCGCCAAGAGAACGGCCTTCAGAGAGCGCATAGACAACAATGCACACAACAGCAAGGAGCTCTTCAGCATCGTGAAGGAACTCTCCAACCCAAACTCCAACTCCAATGACATCCCCCCCTCACAGGACCTCTGCGACTCCCTCGCGGCCTTCATCCACCGCAAGATCACCGACATACACGACAGATTCGCAAACCAGATGCCTCCACCAGCCGCAGAACCAATGCCCCCCACCGCCCTCCTTAGTCGCTGGACCCCCATCAACACCGAAGACGTCAGCCAGATCATGAACACCATCCACTCCGGCTCTCCATCCGACCCCTGCCCTCACCACATTTTCAACAAAGCAGACATCATCATCGCACCCCACGTCCGAGACATCATCAACCACAACTCCTTCAAATCTGCCACCTTCCCTAAGAGTTGGAAACATGCTGAAATCAATTCCCTCCTTAAGAAGCCGACAGCAGACCCCAAGGACCTCAAGAATTTCCGGCCCATCTCCCTGCTCCCCTTCCCAGCGAAGGTCACCGAGAAAACAGTCAACAAGCAACTGACCAACTTCCTCGAAACTAACGGATCCCTCGACCCGTCCCAGTCTGGCTTCCGCAGCAACCACAGCACCGAGACCGCCCTCATCGCCGCCACCGACGACATCAGAACCCTGCTCGACAACGGAGAAACCGCAGCCCTCATCCTCCTAGACCTCTCAGCTGCCTTCGACGCGGTCTGCCACCGCACCCTAAAAACACGTCTCCACAACACAGGGATCCAGGGAAAGGCCCTGGACTGGATCTCCTCCTTCCTCACTGACAGAACCCAGAGAATCTGCCTACCCCCGTTCCACTCAGAGGCCACCAAGATCATCTGCGGCGTACCCCAAGGCTCATCACTCAGCCCGACGCTCTTCAACATCTACATGAGCCCCCTCGCCGACATCGTCCACGTACACGACCTCAACATCATCTCCTACGCCGACGACACCCAGCTGATCCTCTCCCTGACCAGAGACCCAGTCACCGCCAAATCCAACTTCCAAGAAGAAAGGAGGGCCGTCGCCGAATGGATGAAGATCAGCCGCCTGAAACTGAACACAGACTAGATGGAGGTCCTCATCCTTGGACCATCCCCCTCCGCCTGGAACGACTCCTGGTGGCCCGCCGCCCTGGGCACAGCACCGACACCCACCGACCACGCATGCAACCTAGGGTTCGTCCTGGACTCATCGCTCACTATGACCAAGCAAGTCAACACCATCTCCTCCTCCTGCTTCAACACCCTCTGCATGCTACAAAAGATCTTCAAATGGATCCCAAAGGAAACAAGAAGGACTGTCACCCAAGCCCTCATCACAAGCCGGCTCGACTATGGAGATGCACTCTATGCAGGGACAACGGCCAAGCTACAGAAAAGACTGCAACGCATACAGAATGCCTCCGCACGCTTCATCCTGGACATCCCCCGCCACAGCCACATCACCGCCCACCTGAGAGACCTGCACTGACTCCCAGTCAACAAGAGGATCACGTTCAAGCTCCTCACCCACGTACACAAAGCGCTCCACAACGCCGGACCCGAATACCTCAACAAACGCCTCTCGTTCTACGCCCCGACTCGCCAACTCCGCTCAGCCAGCCTCGCCCTCGCCAACGTACCACGCACCAGAAGAACAACAACAGGTGGCAGATCGTTCTCCTACCTCGCCGCCAAGACCTGGAACTCCATCCCCACCCACCTCTGACTGACCCAAGACCTTCTCACCTTCAGGAGACACCTCAAGACCTGGCTGTTCGAGCAATAGCAACCCCCCCCCACCCTCAGCACCTTGAAACCCTCGCGGGTGAGTAGTGCGCTCTATAAATGTACTGATTGATTGATTGACATGGTGGTGGTGGATATGGTGGTGGTGGTGGGTATGGTGGTGGTGGTGGAAATGGTGGTGGTGGATATGGTGGATGTGGTGATGGATATGGTGGTGGTGGATGTGGTGGTTGTGGACATAGTGGATGTGGTATTGGTGGATGTGGTGGTGGTGGGCGTGGAGATGGGTGTGGTGGTGGTGGGCGTGGCGGTGGAATGGTGGTGGACATGATGGTGGTGGTGGTGGGTGTGGTGGGCGTGGTGGACGTGGTGGTGGACATGGTGGTGGTTGTGGATGTGGTGGTGGATGTGGTAGTGGACGTGGTGGTGGATGTGGTGGTGGTCATGGTGGTGGATGTGGTGGTGGACATGGTGGTGGTGGTGGACATGGTGGTGGTGGACAGGGTGGTGGTGGATATGGTGGTGGTGGTAGTGGACGTGGTGGTGATGGATATGGTAGCCTTGTTGGTGGTGGACGTGGTGGTAGATGTGGTGGTGGTGAATGTGGTGGTGGTGGTGGATATGGTGGTGGTGGTGGATGTGGTGGTGGACATGGTGGTGATGGGCATGGTGGTGGTGGTGGACGTGGTGGTGGTTGACATAGTGGTGGTGGTGGACATAGTGGTGGTGGTGGACGTGGTGGTGATTGATGTGGTGGACATGGTGGTGGGCATGATGGTTGTGGGTGTGGTGGTGGATGTGGTGGTGGTGGACGTGGTGGTGGTGGACATAGTGGATGTGGTGGACGTGGTGGTGGTAAACATGGTGGTGGACATGGTGATGGTGAACGGGGTGGTGGTGGATGTGGTGGAAGATGTGGTGGTGGTGGAAATGGTGGTGGTGGATGTGGTGGTGGTAGACATTGTGGTGAACGAGGTGGTGGTGGATGTGGTGGAGGTGGATGTTGCAGGTGGATGTGGTGGTGGATGTGGTGGTGGATGTGGTGGTTGTGGTGGATGTGGTGGTGGTAGAAGTTGTGGACATGGTGGTGGTGGATGTGGTGGACATGGTGGTGGACGTGGTGGTGGATGTGGTGGTGGACGTGGTGGTGGTGGTGGATGTGGTGATGGACATGGTGGGGGTGGTGGATGTGGTGGTGGATGTGGTGGTGGACATGGTGGTGGATGTGGTGGTGGTGGTGGATGTGGTAGTGGTGGACCTGGTGGTGGACCTGGTGGTGGTGGTGGACATGGTGGTGGACATGGTGGTGGTAGACGTGGTGGTGAACATGGTGGTGGTGGATGTGGTGGTGGTGGATGTGGTGGTTGTGGACATAGTGGATGTGGTTTTGGTGGACGTGGTGGTGGTGGACATGCTGGTGGTGGGCATGGAGGTGGGTGTGGTGGTGGTGGGTATGGCGGTGGAATGGTAGTGGCGGACGTGGGGGTGGCTGTGGTGGTGGTGGGCGTGGTGGATGTGGTGGTGGACATGGTGGTGGTTGTGGATGTGGTGGTGGATGTGGTAGTGGACGTGGTGGTGGATGTGGTGGTGGTCATGGTGGTGGATATGGTGGTGGACATGGTGGTGGTGGTGGACATGGTGGTGGTGGACAGGGTGGTGGTGGATATGGTGGTGGTGGTGATGGTGGTGGACGCGGCGGTGATGGATATGGTAGCCTTGTTGGTGGTGGACGTGGTGGTAGATGTGGTGGTGGTGAACGTGGTGGTGGTGGTGGACATAGTGGATGTGGTGGATGTGGTGGTGGTGAACGTGGTGGTGGACACGGTGGTGGTGGACGGGGTGGTGGTGGATGTGGTGGTGGTGGAAGATGTGGTGGTGGTGGAAATGGTGGTGGTGGATGTGGTGGTGGTAGAAATTGTGGTGGACGAGGTGGTGGTGATTGTGGTGGAGGTGGATGTTGCAGGTGGATGTGGTGGTGGATGCGGTGGTGGATGTGGTGGTGGTGGTGGATGTGGTGGTGGTGGAAGTTGTGGACATGGTGGTGGTGGATGTGGTGGTGGACATGGTGGTGGTGAATGTGGTGGTGGATGGTGGTGAACAGGGTGGTGGATGTGGTGGTGGTGGTGGGGGTGGTGGATGTGGTAGTGGTGGACCTGGTGGTAGACCTGGTGGGGGTGGATGTGGTGGTGGTGGACATGGTGGTGGACATGGTGGTGGTGGACGTGGTGGTAAACATGGTGGTGGTGGATGTGGTGGTAGTGGATGTGGTGGTGGTGGTGGACGTGGTGGACATGCTGTTGGTGGTGGATGTGGTGGTGGACATAGTGGTAGTGGACATGGTGGTGGGGGTGGATGTGGTGGTGGTGGACGTGGTGGTGGAGGACATGGTGGTGGTGGACATGGTGGTGGTGGTGGATATGGTGGTGGTGGACATGGTGGTGGACGTGGTGGTGGACGTGGTGGTGTACATGGTGGTGGACAGTGCAGTGGTGGACATGGTGATAGTGGTGGACGTGGTGGTGGTGGATGTGGTGGACGTAGTGATGGACATGGTGGTGGTGGTGATGGATGTGGTGGTGGATGTGGTGGTGGACGTGGTGGTGGATGTGGTGGTGGATGTGGTGGTGGACAGTGTGGTGGTGGATGTGGTGGTGGTGGTGGTGGATGTGGGGGTGGTGGACATGGTGGTGGATGTGGTGGTGGACGTGGTGGTGGTGGACATGGTGGTGGATGTGGTGGTGGTGGATGTGGTGGTGGTGGACATGGTGGTGGTAGTGGGTATGATGGTGGTGGACGTGGTGGTGGTTTTGGACATTGTGGTGGACCTGGTGGTGGTGGTAGACGTGGTGGTGGTTGACATGGTGGTGGACGTGGTGGTGGACATGGTGGTGGACGTGGTGGTGGACATGGTGGTGGTGGACATGGTGGTGCTGGATGTGGTGGTGGTGGTGGACATGGGGGAGGACATGGTGGTGGTTGATGTGGTCGTGGTGATGGATGTGGTGGTGGAGGACATGGTGGTGGGTGTGGTGGTGGTGGTGGACCTGGTGGTGGTGGCCGTGGTGGTGGTGGATGTGGTGGTAGACGTGGTGGTGGTGGTGGTGGACATGGTGGTGGTGGTGGACGACGTGGTGGTGATGGTGGATGTGAAGGTGGTGGATGTGGTGGTGGTGGATGTGGTGGTGGTGGTGGACATGGTGGTAGTGGTGGTGGACGTGGTGGAGGATGTGGTGGTGACATGTTGGTGGTGGTGGTGGACGTGGTGGACATGGTGGTGGTGGAGTATGTAGTGGTGGTGGAGGAAGTGGTGGTGGTGGACGTGGTGGTGGTGAATGTGGTGGTGGTAGATGTGGTGGAAGTGGTGGTGGTGGACATGGTGGTGGTGGACGTGGTGGTGGTGAATGTGGTGGTGGTGAATGTGGTGGTGGTAGATGTGGTGATGGTGGAAGTGGTGGTGGTGGGCATGATGGTGGTGGACGTGGTGGTGGTTGTGGACATGGTGGTGGACCTGGTGGTGGTGGTAGATATGGTGGTGGTGGACATGGTGGTGGATGTGGTGGTGGACATGGACATGGTGGTGGTGGACATGGTGGTGCTGGATGTGGTGGTGGACATGGGGGAGGACATGGTGGTGGTGGATGTGGTGGTGGTGATGGACGTGGTGGTGGATGTGGTGGTAGTGGTGGATGTGGTGGTGGTGGTGGACATGGGGGAGGACATGGTGGTGGGCAAGGTGGTGGATGTGGTGGTGCATGTGGTGGTGGACATGGAGGTGGTGATGGATGTGGTGGTGGATGTGGTGGTGGTGGATGTGGTGGTGGTGGTGGTGGTGGTGGTGGTGGTGGTGGACCTGGTGGTGGTGGCCGTGGTGGTGGTGGATGTGGTGGTGGTGGATGTGGTGGTGGTGGTGGACGTGGTGGTGGTGGTGGACATGGTGGTGGACGACGTGGTGGTGATGGTGGATGTGAAGGTGGTGGACATGGTGGTGGTGGACGTGGTGGACGTGGTGGTGGTGGATGTGGTGGTGGTGGTGGACATGGTGGTGGACGTGGTGGACATGGTGGTGGTGGAGTATGTGGTGGAGGACGTGGTGGTGATGGAGAATGTGGTGGTGGTAGATGTGGTGGTGGTGGAAGTGGTGGTGGTGGACGTGGTGGTGGAGGTGGTGGTAGACGTGGTGGTGGAGGTGGTGGTAGATGTGGTGTTGGGCATGGTGGATGTGGTGGTGGACATGGTGGATGTAGTGGTGGACGTTGTGGTGGTGGTGGGGGACGTGGTGGTGGTAGTGGTGGTGGTGGACGTGGTGGATGTGGTGGTGTTGGATGTGGTGGTGGTGGATGTGCTGGTGGTGGATTTGCTGGTAGACGTGTTATGTTAAATGTTATGTTAAAAGAAATTTGTAACGCGCACTATCACCATAGGTTTCTTGGCGCTCAGTGGTAGTGGGGGATGTGGTGGCGGTGAACGTGATGGTAGTGGACGTGGTGGTGGTGGATGTGGTGGTGGTGGTGGACGTGGTGGATGTGGTGGTGGTAGAGGTGGACGTGATGGTGGTGGACATGGTGTTGGTGGTGGACGTGGTGGAGGTGGACGTGGTGATGGTGGATGTGGTGGTGGTGGATGTGGTGGTGGTGGTGGACGTGGGGGTGGATATTGTGGTGGTGGTGGACATGGTGGTGGTAGATGTGGTTGTGGGGGTGGACGTGGTGGTGGTGGATGTGGTGGTGGTGCAAGTGGTGGAGGAAGTGGTGGTGGTGGTGGTGGACGTTGTGGTGGATGTGGTGGTGGACGTGGTGGTGGTGGATGTGGTGGTGGTGGTGGACATGATGGTGGTGGTGGATGTGGTGGTGGTGGACGTAGTGGTGGTGGATGTGGTGGTGGACATGGTGGTGGACATGGTGGTGGTGGACGTGGTGGTGGACATGGTGGTGGTGGATGTGGTGGTAGATGTGGTGGAGGGTATGGTGGTGGTAGACATGGTGGTGGACATGGTGGTGGTGTATGTGGAGTTGGTGGACATTGTGGTGGTGGACATGGTGGTGGATGTGGTGGTGGACATGGTGGTGGTGGATGTGGTGGTGCTGGTGGATGTGGTGATGGTGGATGTGGTGGTGGCGGAGAATGTGGGGGTGGTGGAGGAGGACATGGTGGTGGTGGAGGACATGGTGGTGGACATGGTGGTGGTGGACATGGTGGTGGTGGTGGTGGATGTGGTGGTGGTGGATGTGGTGGTGGTTGTGGACATGGTGGTGGTGGTGGACGCGGTGGTGGTGGTAGACATGGTGGTGGTGGACATGGTGGTGGTGGATGTGGTGGTGGTGGACATGGTGGTGGTGGACATGGACGTGGTGGTGGACGTGGTGGTGGACATGGTGGTGGTGGAGGATGTGGTGGTAGTGGAGGACGTGGTGGTGGAGGTGGTGGACATGGACTTGGTGGACATGGTGGTGGTGGTAGACATGGTGGTGGTTGACATGGTGGTGCTGGACGTAATGGTGGTTGTGGGCATGGTGGTGGACCTGGTGTTGGTGGTAGATGTGGTGGTGGTGGACGTGGTAGTGGTGGATGTGGTGGTGGTGGACGTGGTGAATGTAGTGGATGTGGTGGTGGTGGATGTGGACGTGTGGGTGGACGTGGTGGTGGTGGTGGACGTGGAGGTGGTGGACATGGTGGACATGGTGGTGGTGGTGGACATGGTGGTGCTGGACATGGTGGTGGTGGTAGATGTAGTGGTGGACGTGGTGGTGGACGTGGTGGTGAATGTGGTGGTGGAGGTGGACATGGTGTTGGATGTGTACGTAGTGGTGGACGTGGACATGGTGGTGGACGTGGTGGTGGTGGTGGATGTGGTGGTGGACATGGTGGTGTACGTGGTGGTGCCCTGTCCATCCGATTGTGTTCTGTCTGCTTTCACTCTCTCTGCTCATCTGTGCTTGTTTTCTGTCCATCTGATTCCGTTGTGTCCCTGTCTACCTCGCTTTCTTTCCGTTTTTCGTGATCCCCCGTTGTGCTGCCTCTGCTCGCCTCTGCTCCCCCCCCCCCCCCGAGTGAATAAAGTTGCCTCCTGGTCTTTTTTGCTTTTTTCGCCGTCCTTTCCTCCTTTCCCCGCCGCCCGCTTCCTGCTCTTTCCCGCCGCTGCGGCCCCGCCCCCCTCCCTCCCATTGGCTCCCGCTACCCGCCTCCCAGCTGCTCCTCCCTCCCGCCACCCATTCTTAATGCAGGCCACTGCACGGCGAGGGAGCAGCCCTTGACCCTGTTTCAGGCCAGGCCGCTCCCCCGCCGCATCAGCACACCCTGCTGGTGCCGTGTCCCTGCCCCTCGCTACTGCTGCTACTGCTGGAAGTTCGAGGACCTCCTCCACCCACAGGCTCCCGCCTGCGCCTCATCCCTGGTGGCCCAGTGGTGGGCTGTAAGTATTGTAAGTATTGCTCTGCCTGTTTCTGTCTGCTTTCTCTCTTTTTTTGCTCATTTGTGCTTGCTCTGTCCATCCGATTGTGTTCTGTCTGCTTTCACTCTCTCTGCTCCTCTGTGGTGGTTTTCTGTCCATCTGATTCCGTTGTGTCCCTGTCTACCTCGCTTTCTTTCCGTTTTTCGTGATCCCCCGTTGTGCTGCCTCTGCTCGCCTCTGCTCCCCCCCCCCCCGAGTGAATAAAGTTGCCTCCTGGTCTTTTTTGCTTTTTTCGCCATCCTTTCCTCCTTTCCCCGCCGCCCGCTTCCTGCTCTTTCCCGCCGCTGCGGCCCCGCCCCCCTCCCTCCCATTGGCTCCCGCTACCCGCCTCCCAGCTGCTCCTCCCTCCCGCCACCCATTCTTAATGCAGGCCACTGCACGGCGAGGGAGCAGCCCTTGACCCTGTTTCAGGCCAGGCCGCTCCCCCGCCGCATCAGCACACCCTGCTGGTGCCGTGTCCCTGCCCCTCGCTACTGCTGCTACTGCTGGAAGTTCGAGGACCTCCTCCACCCACAGGCTCCCGCCTGCGCCTCATCCCTGGTGGCCCAGTGGTGGGCTGTAAGTATTGTAAGTATTGCTCTGCCTGTTTCTGTCTGCTTTCTCTCTTTTTTTGCTCATTTGTGCTTGCTCTGTCCATCCGATTGTGTTCTGTCTGCTTTCACTCTCTCTGCTCCTCTGTGGTGGTTTTCTGTCCCTCTGATTGCGTTGTGTCCCTGTCTACATCGCTTTCTTTCCGTTTTTCGTGATCCCCCGTTGTGCTGTCTCTGCTCCCCTTTGCTCCCCCCCTGAGTGAATAAAGTTGCCTCCTTGTCCTTTTTGCTTTTTCGCCATCCTCCCTCCCATTGGCTCCCGCTACCCATCTCCCAGCTGCTCCTCCCTCCCTCCACCCCTTCTTAATGCAGGCCCGTCTGCGCCCGGACCGCGCCCAGCGCCAGAACCCCTGGCCCCCGACAGGCCCACCACGCACGACAGACCTTCAACGCCGCTACCCTCCTCACACTCAACACCGGCCGCTCGACTGCCTGCTACCAAGCCACCCCGAAGCGCACTCACGGACCATTCTCCTGCCGAAACTGCTGCTACACCAGGACCCGAACCACCGCCTCCCACACCAGCCCAGGAAACAAGACCGACCTCAAGTGCATCCTACTCAACACCCGCTCCGTACACAAGCACGCCATCGAACTGTGGGACCTCCTCGACTCAACAGCCCCGGACGTTGCGTTCCTGACGGAAACCTGGATAAACGCCTCCTCGGCCCCTGACATCGCCATTGCCATCCCGGATGGCTACAAAATCATCCGGAGGGACCGTACCAACAAGCCCAGAGGAGGAATCGCCATCGTCCACAGGAACACCCTCAGAGTCATGTCCAGCACCGAAGAAACTCACAGCACTGCCGAGCACCTACACATACAGATCCACACCGACCCCAAGACCACCCTCAGAGGAACACTCATCTACAGACCACCGGGTCCACGCCCACAATTCAACGAATCCATCGCCGACGTTGTCAGCACGCACGCCCTCGCCACCACAGACTACATCATCCTGGGGGACCTGAACTTCCACCTGGAGAACAACAACGACATCAACACCACCACCCTGCTCGACAACCTCTCCAACTTCGGACTGAAGCAACTAGTGAACACCCCGACCCACCACGCAGGCCACACGCTGGACCCCATCTTCTCCGCCAGCACCAACGTCACGGTCAGCCACACCACCACTCTCCACTGGACCGACCACCGATGCACCCACTTCTCCTATAAGAAACTCACCGCACACATCCAACCGCCGCAGATCCCCCGAAGATGCTGGAGCAAAGTCACCAGTGACCAGCTGACCGGCGCCCTCGCCCAGGGCCCCCCGGGCCAACGCCTCGGACACCAACACCGCCGCCCGAAACCTCACACAGTGGATCAGCAACTGCGCCGACACCCTCGCCTCTATCAAGAACCCTCCGAACAAGCACAACAGCAGGAGAACCACCTGGTTCACCACAGACCTCAAGGACTCCAACAAACCCCCCCCGAGCTCTAGAGAAAGCCACCACCACGTCCACCACCTCCACCACCACCACCCGTGACAGGTAAAGTGTCACTGGAGGGCAGGGGTAATAGGAGTGTCAACCCCAGCTGTACATGGGACATTTAAGGATGCATTGGGTTCGAAAAAAGAGGAATAGGGGCTCGAAGTATTACACCAGACACAAGATACATTTTGAAGAGGCACAATGTCACAGGGGCTCCTGTAAAAGCACTCGCAGCATCTATACCTCACAGTGGCATACCTTTACGAGCCACTCACTCAAAACAAGCATTGGCATAGCCAATGGGTCTCGCCTTTGGGACCTTAGAAGTGTTTAGCCATGCAACACTTGATGTTGTTGCACCAAGGATATTGTGCTGGATAACTAAACACTTTTAAGATCCCAAAGGCGAGACTTATTGGCTATGCCAATGCTTGTTACTTTTGGAGGTCCAGGCAGTAAATTGCTGCAGCCCCTCCCCCTAAAAATAAGTGTTTTTACACTTTAAATTTTTGTTTTTAATTTACAGATCCATCTTGGATCACTGATTTAAATAAATCTTGGTGCCAGTGTCATTTCAAAGGCACATGCAAGAGTGGATGACTCATGCATATTGCATGCATGTGCCTACACAGTAGCTTCATTGCATCGCTCTTTTTTTTCCACATTTGGCCATTCTACACAGCATCTTTTGCCAATGCTCTGCAGCATCTTCAACAGTCAATGGCAAAGCCAAGTGGTCCCAGAGGCGAGATCTACTAGCTTTACAAAAGCTTCTTTCCTATGTAACACATACGTTTAGGCTAATAGGCCTTCATGAGTGAATTATTTTGCACCGTGTTAAAGCCTGCAGTCAAGTATTTCGTTACATGAAGACTCACACATTGCCTTTGTACGGACACTTTTGGTGTTGGTTACCCTCTTTGTGAAACAAGAGGGGTGAAAGATTTGCACTGTAATAATTCTTGCTAGTATTTCTTGGGAAGGACTGACAGGCTTCACTAACTGCTAGAATCTTGTAGTAAAAAAATCATTAAATAATAAATACGTACATATAGATACATAGAGATAAACAGAGGACTGTTGGGTCATCCTTCTCCTGCCAATTGTCTTTCAGATTGTCATTTGGAGGCTGCTTCCTAACCAGGATAATATAATTAATGGGGGTAATGATTGAGTCCACAAATATGTCATTGACTTTCTTGTCCTGCTGTTCTGTTTAGTTTCATTATTGCCAGCATACTACAACCATTTTTAGATGACAGCATGTTTTCTTTTAATTTATCTTGCAAATGTTGTTGAATTTGTGTGTGATTTCTTGAGGTTGTGTCACAAGGAAAATGCAGGAATGTGGCAGTGGCTGGACAAAATCAATCCTGGTCTCTGCTCAAATTCTAAAACCAGCAGGCTTATTCAGGAAATTAGTTCAGCTGTCTCTCGAAGTCTCACTGTAAGTCAGCACCTTGTGATGATGTGAAACACAGTAGACACAGCTCCCAGAATGAAGACAAACACGCTCAGAGGTTGAAAAAGTATCCAAATCCGGTTTAACGAAGGCCAAAGGTCTCCCACTGTGCATACAAAATAGGTTTATATTCATGTCCGTGACAACTCCTTGGCCCTCCGGAACCTCTTTAATAGACTGTCTCTACATTGTAGTTCCAGACTACTTTGAAGTGCGTTTTTTAGGAAATCCAACAAATCACCAAAAATTGTAGAAGTTCATTCTCAGAGTCTGTTTATTTGTGTCTTTGCCTGTCCCAGATATGATGCAGGCTGCAAGGATTATGTGTTTCAGCCGACTCTGTGCTCTTGTCAGATGTATGGCCTCAGGTTAGTAAGGTGAGCTATTTAGGAACTTTCTAGGTTTTGACCTGTACAGCTAACATCTGACCTGGTGACCTTTGTCGTGTTCGAGGAAAACCAAGAATACACTTTGTCGAGCTAATGCTGGGCAGAGGTACATCATGGGATTTTGCTGTTATACGCTACGAACTAGAAATACAAACTACAGTTAAATAGAAAATGATGGAGCATCACATATTGCCTGTACACTTGCTGGAGTCCATATTTTCCTTACATCCATACATGGATAGATAGATGAATGAGTGCAAAGATGAATGACATGACAATGTATGATGACTTATTGAGTGTTTTAACCGATAAATGACATAAAAGCCACTTGTATCCATAAGGTAGACCTACTGGCAGTGTCACTGCTTGTTTTTTTAGGTCTCGCGCCTAGCGTTGCAGTGCGAAACACTGCTCCCGCAGCGAGCGATCTTGTTGGAGGTTTCAAAACTGACCTAGGAATCGCACACGCTTGTGTGTTTACTTTTCCTTTTGGGACACGCTGTTGGCCTTTGCGTGCGTCTTTTTAACAAAGACAGCACGCAATTGGCCAAAGGCGGGCGCATTGCTCCGCCCATGGCCTATTGGTGTCTGTTACCCGCACCGCCGCCATGTGGTTTCAATTATCGTGCCAAGACAAGGGCGCGATAATTGAAACCACATGTCTCGCTGTGGCGCGCGTGCACCTCTCGTTTCTGAAGGGGACGCGGGGGTCTAGACTTGAAGGCGTCTTTTCAAAATCTTTCCTTGTTTTTACTTTGAGCTTTTGATTACTGATTCAAAGAGTTTAGGTTGCTCTGATCCTAAGCCTGGGTAGTGAATATCATGCCTTGTCATACAGTCCGAAGTTACTCATTTCTACTCTGTTTGATTGGTCAGAGAACTTTACCACTGACCTTGTTTAAATTCCAAGCCTTAAAGAAGCAGAGCAGACTCGAAGAGCAAGTAAGTCTGCAGACAGGAAGCATTGTATGCCATCATGAGGGGTTTAAACTTGATCTATCAAGTGTAAAACATGGACAGCAAGGTACAGACAACCATTTCTCCTCAATGGCATACCATTTTCACTGAAGGTATTTACAGTATTTTGTTTGCACGTGTAACTCCTGTAATTGCTGTGGCTCTGGAACCTGGTAATTGCTGGTTTTAAGTTATTATTAACTCAAACAATGCTCGCTGAGACGTTTTTTGCGAAGCCCCGCTTACGTCTGTGTTTTGCTAAACGTATTGATATAACGCACATTTTTATATAAGTGTGGCCTCGAAGCGCTGTTTCAAAAATAACATAAACCGAGATTGTGCAAGAACATTTATTGTAAAACTTAATTTACTAAGATAGACCATTTAACTATCAAAAAGCCTATTACGTTGTCGCAATGTTTAATGGAAACATAATCTTCAACTGATGTTTATGTATGGGGCCGGAGGGGGTTAATACACACTCAAACGGGTCGGACCTAAACGAGGCACACAGCTCTAAGCAGAGGTGGGCGAGCCAACATATTTGCAGTGAGAGCAGAGCCAGGGCCGATCTTACAGCATGTGCACGAGCCGGGTCCAGAAAATGTCTGCTAAAAATCACACAAGAAATAGCACATAAAATATAGCAAAGTCACTTCAAAACTAAACAAGCATTTGCAATGCAACAGCTCTCGCATTTCGCGAGTTTGAGCTATTGGCATTGTAAATCACAATTACTTTCATTTATGTTTTGGTTTTTAAAACATAAATAAAAGCATTGTCATTTACAATGCCAATAGCTTAAACTCGCGTAAATGCGAGACCTATTGCATTGCAAATGCTTGTTTTTTTCCCCTGATGAAGTGGAGAAGTAAATTGCTGATTTGGGAATTTTGTTTCTTCACTCTCAATCTCTACTATGGATAGTGAGGATTGTGCAGAAGTGTCCACCATTATACTATGAGGCTATTATGTGTATTGCATATTTGAGTATCCTTTTAACTAAAATATCTATATCATTTGCTTGAAAAAGAAACAATTTACATGGTTGATGGCTATCCTAATGCTTATTCCTCAACAGACTAGAGTGAGGAGCTTGAACGTGATCCTCTTGTTGACGGGGAGCCAGTGCAGGTCTCTCAGGTGGGCGGTGATGTGGCTGTGGCAGGGGATGTCCAGGATGAGGCGTGCGGAGGCATTCTGTATGCGTTGCAGTCTTTACTGTAGCTTGGCCGCAGTCCCTGCATAGAGTGCGTTGCCATAGTAGAGCCGGCTTGTGACGAGGGCTTGGGTGACAGTCCTTCTTGTTTCCGTTGGGATCCATTTGAAGATCTTTGGTAGCATGCAGAGGGTGTTGAAGCAGGAGGAGGAGATGGCGTTGACTTGCTTGGTCATAGTAAGCGATGAGTCCAGGACGAACCCTAGGTTGCGTGCGTGGTCGGTGGGTGTCGATGCTGTGCCCAGGGCAGCAGGCCACCAGGAGTCGTTCCAGGCAGAGGGGGATGGTCCAAGGATGAGGACCTCCATCTTGTCTGTGTTCAGTTTCAGGTGGCTGATCTTCATCCATTCGGTGACGGCCCTCATTCCTTCTTGGAAGTTGGATTTGGCGGTGACTGGGTCTCTGGTCAGGGAGAGGATCAGCTGGGTGTCGTCGGCATAGGAGATGATGTTGAGGCCGTGTGCGCGGATGATGTTGGCGAGGGGGCTCATGTAGATGTTGAAGAGCGTCGGGCTGAGTGGTGGTGGTGGACGTGGACGTGGTGGTGGTGGAGGATGTGGTGGTGGTGGTGGTTATGGTGGTGGTTATGGTGGTGGTGGATGTGGTGGTGGCAGATGTGGTGGTGGTGGATGTGGTGGTGGACGTAGTGGGAGATGTGGTGGACGTGGTGGTGAACGTGGTAGTGGTGTTGGACATGGTGGTGGATGTGGTCATAGTGGACGTGGTGGTGGATGTGGTGGTGGTGATGGACCTGGTGGGGGTGGATGTGGTGGTGGTGGACATGGTGGTGGTGGTGGACCTAGTGGTGGTGGACCTGGTGGTGATGGACGTGGTGGTGGTGGACATGGTGGTGGTGGTGGTGGATGTGGTGGTGGTGGACGTGCTTGTGGTGGACGTGGTGGTGGTGGATGTGGTGGTGGATGTAGTGGATGTGGTGGTGGTAGAGGTGAATGTGGTGGTGGTGGACATGGTGGTGGAGGACATGGTGTTGGTGGTAGACGTGGTCGTGGTGGACGTGGTGATGGTGGATGTGGTGGTGGTGGACGTGGTGGTGGTGGTGGATGTGGGGGTGGATATTGTGGTGATGGTGGAGATGGTGGTGGTGGATGTGGTTGTGGGGGTGATTGTGGTGGTGGTGGTGGACGTGGTGGTGGTGCAAGTGGTGGTGGAAGTGGTGGTGGTGGATGTGGTGGTGGACATGGTGGTGGTAGACGTGGTGGTGGTGGACGTGGTGGTGGTGGACGTGGTGGTGGTGGTGGATGTGGTGGACATGGTGGTGGTGGACCTAGTGGTGGGCATGGTGATGGTGGTGGATGTGGTGGTGGTGGACGTGGTGGTGGTGGATGTGGGGGTGGACATGGTGCATGTGGATGTGGTGGTGGTGGACATGGTGGTGGTGGTGGACATGGTGGTGGTGGATGTGGTGGTGGTGGACATAGTGGTGGTGGATGTGGTGGTGGACATGGTGGTGGAAGTGGTGGTGGTGGACGTGGTTGTGGACATGGTGTTGGTGGACGTGGTGGTAGATGTGGTGGAGATCATGGTGGTGGTGGACGTGGTGGTGGTGGACGTGGTGGTGGTGGATGTGGTGTTGGTGGTGGTGGACATGGTGGTGGTGGACATGGTGGTGGATGTGGTAGTGGTGGACATGGTGGTGGACGTGGTGGTGGTGGATGTGGTGGTGCTGGTGGATGTGGTGATGGTGGATGTGGTGGTGGTGGAGGATGTGGGGGTGGTGGAGGACGTGGTGGTGGTGGACATGGTGGTGGTGGATATGGTGGTGGTGGTGTATGCGGTGGTGGGGGATGTGGTGGTGGTGGTGGTTGTGGACATGGTGGTGGTGGTGGACCAGGTGGTGGTGGTAGACATGGTGGTGGTCAACATGGTGGTGGTGGACATGGTGGTGGTGGATGTGGAGGTGGTGGACGTGTTGGTGGTGGACGTGGTAGTGGTGGTGGACATGGTGTTAATGGTGGACATGGATGTGGTGGTGGACATGGTGGTGGTGGAGGATGTGGTGGTGGTGGAGGACATGGTGGTGGTGGTGGAGGTGGTGGATGTGGATGTGGTGGACATGGTGGTGGACGTGGTGATGGTGGACATGGTGGTGCTGGACTTAATGGTGGTTGTGGGCATGGTGGTGGTTCTAGTGGTGGTGGTAGATGTGGTGGTGGTGGACGTGGTAGTGGTGGACATGGTGGTGGTGGACGTGGTGGATGTAGTGGATGTGGTCGTGGTGGATGTGGTGGTGGTGGATATGGTGGTGGTGCTGGACGTGGACGTGGACATGGTGGTGGTGGAGGATGTGGTGGTGGTGGTTATGGTGGTGGTGGACATGGTGGTGGCAGATGTGGTGGTGGTGGATGTGGTGGTGGACATAGTGGTGGATGTGGTGGTGAACATGGTAGTGGACGTGGTGGTGGTGGACATGGTGGTGGATGTGGTGATGGACCTGGTGGGGGTGGATGTGGTGGTGGTGGACATGGTGGTGGTGGTGGACCTGGTGGTGGTGGACCTGGTGGTGGTGGATATGGTGGTGGTGGATATGGTGGTGGTGGATGTGGTGGTGGTGGACGTGGTGGTGGTGGTGGACATGGTGGTGGACATGGTGGTGGTGGATGTGGTGGTGGTGGATGTAGTGGTGGTGGATGTGGTGGTGGACATGGTGGTGGACGTGGTGGTGGACATGGTGGTGGTGGAGGTGGTGGTAGATGTGGTGGAGGGTGTGGTGCTGGTGGACGTGGTGGTGGTGGACGTGGTGGTGGATGTGGTGTTGGTGGACATGGTGGTGGTGGACATGGTGGATGTGGTGGTGGACGTAGTGGTGGATGTGGTGGATGTGGTGGTGGACGTGGTTGTGGACATAGTGGTGGATGTATTGGTGGTGGACATGGTGGTGGTGGTGGTGAACGTGGTGGTGGTGGTGGACGTGGTGGTGGTGGTGGACATGGTGGTGGTGGTGGTGGACATGGTGGTGGATGGTGTGGTGGAGATGAATGTGGTGGTGGTGAATGTGGTGGTGGTGGATGTGGTGGTGGTGGTGGTGGACCTGGTGGTGGATGTGGTGGTGGATGTGGTGGTGGTGGACGTGGTGGTGGACATGGTGGTGATGGACATGGTGTTGGTGGATATGGTGGTGGACATGGTGGTGGTGGAGGTGGTGGCGGAGGATGTGGTGGTGGTGGTGGACATGGTGGTGGACATGGTGGACATGGTGGTGGTGGAGTACATGGTGGTGGAGGATGTGGTGGTGGTGGACGTGGTGGATATGGTGGTGGTGGATGTGGTGGTGATGTATGTGGCAGTGGTGGATGTGGTGGTAGTGGCTGTAGTGGTGGACATGGTGGTGGTGGACGTGGTGGTGGACATGGTGGTGGTGGACGTGGTGGTGGACATGGTGGTGGTGGACATGGTGGTGGTGGATGTGGTGGTGGTGGATGTGGTGGTGGACGTGGTAGTGGTGGACCTGGTGGTGGTGGTGGTGGACATGGTGGGGTTGGACATGGTGGTGGATGTGGTGGTGGTGGATATGGTGGTGGTGGATGCGGTGGTGGTGGTGGATGTGGTGGACATGGTGGTGGACGTGGTGGTGGACGTTGTGGTGGATGAGGTGGACGTTGTGTTGGTGGTGGACATGGTGGTGGACATGGTGGTGGACGGTGTGGTGGTGGACATGATGGTGGTGGACTTGGTGGTGGATGTGGTGATGGTGGACGTGTTGGATGTGGTGGTGGTGGACGTGGTGGTGGATGTGGTGCTGGTGTTGGATGTGGTGGTGGATGTGGTGGATGTGGTGGTGGTGGTGGATGTGGTGGTGGTAGTGGTGGTGGATGTGGTGGTGGTGGTGGACGTGGTGGTGGTGGACTTGGTGGTGATGGACGTGGTGGTGGTGGAAGTGGTGGTGGTGGTGGATGTGATGGTGGTGGACTTGGTGGGTATGGACGTGGTGGTGGTGGTGTACGTGGTTGTGGCGGACGTGGTGGTGGTGGATGTGATGGCCGTGGTGGTGGTGGTGGTGGACGTGGTGGTGGTGGATGTGGTGGTGGTGGTGTATGTGGTGGTGGACATGGTGGTGGTGGTGTTGGACATGGTGGTGGTGGTGGATGTGGTGGTGGACGTGGTGGTGGTGGACGTGGTGGTGGTGGACCTGGTGGTGGTGGACTTGGTGGTGGTGGACGTGGTGTTCAAATAGCTGGCACATTTGCCCTTAGGATCCATACAGCACGGTGATACAGGACATTTGCTGCAACAAAACTTCCACCATGAAAGATCTGATGCTATTTAAAAAGACACATACAAATGAAACGCATTTCAAATATTTTAACTGTTTGAAAAATTAAGGGCTTTCACTTTTAATTTCCCCAAAGGGAATTGATTAAAAAGTGCTGTAAGTAATAAAGTTAAATCGGGAAATCGGGGAGATGAGTCATCCGCAAGATGACAAAACAAGGAATGTGCGTGAGAGAGCGGGGGAGCAGGAGGTGAGCCTGGGAGTGGTGCGTGCGTGCGCGTAGTCTGCTCATTTTCAAGCACTGCACTCATGCTAGTGGTGCGGCACTGCACGCTCCCGCAAGCTGGATGCCGCCACAAGCACGAGTGTGTGCTTGAAAATGACCAGAGCGACTGGTAAAGGTCCTCCTATGCAGCGCATGCGCGTTGTGTTGGCGAGACCTAAAAAAGGATAATTTTACTGATGGGAAGCCAAACCATTTTAAAAAATAAAAATAAGGTTTCTGTTTGGAAATGTAAAAACATGGATTGTTATGTCATGTCATGTTATGTAATGTCATGTTATGTTATGCCATGTTATGTTAGATTTTTAACATAATGCACCAAAGTTATTATCAATACAAAAAATACATTTTCTATGGACACTCGATCCAAATTATAACACCACAGTTGTGATAGGAAAATCAGACACAGTTACTGCTGAACGGCATTACACCAAATTTGTCAGAAAGCTAGATCTTGATCCAAAAAACGAGTTTATTGTGGTTTGTTGTAAATCCGTTCAGTGTTTTTTGAGAAATTAAGGTTAAAAGTGTATGAGTGTATCACACCATGAAGGAACTGCGGACCTGACAGATCTAAAGATAAGATCTGATTGTAAAGAGATGTTGCAGAAGCCAATTTAGGAATCTGGGTCTCAGTCCCCTGTCCTCAACAAGCATTTGCAATGCAAATAGGTCTCGCATTTGCGAGAGTTTAAGCTATTGGCATTGCAAATGACAATGCCTTTGATTTATCAGTTTTAAAAACAAAACATAAATAAAAGGCATTGTCATTTAAAATGTCAATAACAAACTCTCAAAAATATGAGACCTATTGTATTGCAAATTCTTGTCTGGTTTGCCTGCAGAGTGGATGTAGGAGTATTTTTTTTTTAAATCAATTTCACTGCTCTGTTCAACTTTTTTAAAAAAAACATATTTCACACAGTTTGCTTTTTGGCAAATCATTCTGGTTAACGCTGACAAAAAAGCTGCGTTTACAACAAATGACGTGCACTTAACTAAATACCACACAGTATACACTCAGACACCTCACGCACAGAAACATAACCATGTACCACGCAGTATGCACTCGCACACACAAAAACACACTTTACACAGTGTCAATACACAGCACGTCTAGAGCTTACACTCAAACACACATATGTTGCACAAACACACACACAGCTCACACTATTATCTATACCACAAAATTAAATATTGGAGACCAGCATCACACCATTGTTGCAGCATTGTTTTAAGTCAGTTTCAGTGGAGGAAGTGTTAACACATGCCACACTGTGATCAGGTGTCCTGAGGCAGTACTTGCAAATCTTTCCCACAGAATGTACGAAAACTATGCAGGTACAAGTAATAGAAGCTAACCATAAGATGTTAAAAAGAAATTATTTTATGCATGAGAAATGTAGTTTGAAAAGCACATTTGATCCTCCAAGATGTCTTCAGGTGTGGGCATGAAGTGGAATTTAAAGTTGGCTTCTGCATCAGGAAGCCATTTACAAACTGCATGGTTGGCTTTTGATTCAAAAGCAAGTGAAATCTTGCACTTCATCTAAAAGATTTCCCGTTTTCGTTCCATCTACTATTTGCTGTTGCAGCTGCAGGGCATTAAAAATGAGAGCGGACCCCTCATTCATGAATTCATTAATTAACCATATTCCCAGCCACTAATTCATTCATCCATCAATGCAAACACACATCCATCCACCTGTTGACTCATTTTCACATTACCCCACTCATCAATCTAAACTACCAGACACTTGCCTGCTTACTGAAGGTGAAATACATGGGTGAAATACGCTGGAGAACATGCAGTGGACATGACGTGTTCCCACTAAATATGAAATTCTAACGGGGCTGATCACTTGCGTAAACAGCACCATGGCAATTATCAGGTCATTTGTAATAAGGGAGGAAAGGAAGCTGCTGTGGCGTTTTTTTAATCACAATAAATCGTTCAACAGAGGGGCTCTCCTGTGCTGCCCATATAAAAAGGGCCCTTGTTTAGAAATTAGGGGGAGTTTAGAGCTTGTTAAGACATGCTATATAAGTGTTTCGCAAGATATGGAAGACTGCATGGATTTTAGCTTGCAACATCTTTCTAACTAATTGGAATCAGGCTTTGCCTAAGAGTAACTAAACAAAAATGACTGCATGGCATTCTTAGTGTATTACTCAAGTGCACATAATGATAATGTAACATTTGAAAGGCGCACAGCAGAAGAAAAGGAAGGGGAAACAGTGGCGGTCGGTGAGAGACACTGCTTCCTGACTCGGAGAGTCAGGCGCAACAGAAGTAACCCTGACTGAGCAAGCAGCCTCACAGACAAGTTAGTGGAAGGAAAGAAGGGATCTTTTCACCTCCAAGGTGAGGTTAAATAGCACTGTGCATTTCACCTGTAATAAATGGACAAAGCTTTCACTCAGGCATGTGGGAGCCAAGGCGGGTGTGCGGTGTGGAAGATAGCACGCTCCTTGATTAGAGCATGAAGTGCTGTATGTATGTTATACAAAACAGGAACTGTAGCTGCCGTTGAGGGATAGGAGCAAAGGGGCAGTATGTAAAATATTGACGCCAGGATCCTATACATTTCATTAAAGGAAACATGGTTGGTAATCAGCACAGAAGCACACGCACACACAAAGAGAACCTGCGCCATCAGGTCGAAGTGCAGCGTCACTGAGAAGCTCAGGTCACAGAGAACTCTGAAGAGTCTCCAGGGGAAGGATTTCATGACGATGAGGAGGACACGCTTCTTCCTCTGCAGAATTCCTGCAGATATGCTGGCTAAGAGGGGGGAAGGAGGCTGGCTATCCGTGCTCCCAGCAGTGAGGTACTGTGCTATCGTTTGCCTAACTGCAATTTCCTAGCTGGTATTGTGAGCCATAAAAAAACAAGTATTTGCATTACAAAAAGAATAAACAAGCTTTGGCTCACGAAGAACATCAAAGCGGCCATGCGGCCGCGAAAGTGAAAGTGAGTACGATAAAGTGCAGTATGCGCCCGCGCACATGCACACAAGCTCTAGGCCATCAATGGTAGCATTTCTTTAAGCCCTCACTAAAAGTCTCGCCAGATCAGTGCATGCGCTGGGTCAGGCGAGACCTAAAAATGATTAAAAAGACATATGGGGGACAGGGTAGGGACTCCCTGACCCTCAAATCCTGGTGGGAACAGGTCCCAGAGGGCCAAAAAGGGTATTTTTTGTGCAGACTGAAGATTGGCAAAGGATCCACAGAACTGCAGCTATTCTTTATTTAAAAAGCCAGGTTCCCGCCATTTTGATTTTGAATTTGCGATTCCTTATATGCATTAGCAAAATAGGGAATCGCACATTTTGCGATTCCCTATTTTGAGATGGCCTTTTGGGATGATACATCCCAAAAGGCTTTTTCCCATTCGCAAACGGGCCGATTCTGAGAATCGGCCAGTTTGCGAATGGGAAAAAGGCTTGATACATATGCCCCTATCTCCTTGCCCATTTTCTGGTGCACAGGGAACAGACGATTGCTGCCATTCAGCAGGAGCACATAGAAACACTGTACCTACCATGGGAGCAGAGAATACAAGTCAGCCCCTGCCAGCACCCAGGATGGGTGCTCGCAGGGGACCTTGCCAAATGCAGCCCCCAACAATTACCATAGTTGTGGATGGCACTGGGGCTCTTACAGAAAAACAATGCCTGACTCCCACTGACACTCCCCCTGCTGCCCCAAAGTGAACATAAAGAGTGGATGTCCCGGGTGGGACCAAGACACTCAAAAAATTTATATAAAGGAATAATAACTGAGATGCAGGAGACTGCTCAAGTCAACGAGTGCCCCATAGTGCCCAAGGTGGTCTTTTCATGATATTGTTTTATCCTTATGGTGCACTCAGAGGGAGCAGGGGCACCACCAAACATTTTTTTATTGTTGTGGAGGGCTACAGGGAGTGCACCAGCCCTCCAGCAATATTAAAAAAACACACTTGAAGCCTCATGGGTCATTGAATCCATGAACCCAGGAGAGCTTATCATAATTACTAAAGCACTTCAAGTTGGATTTGCATACGGTTGAGCTGGATTATAGAGACCCTTTTCGGTTAGTTCTATAACTGGATTTTATAGCCTGAAAAGTGTGAAAAAAAGACTCAAGATATTATAATTCTTTTATATATGTATATTTAAACATTGCAATGTGTGTGTTATAAAATATACATTTGATTGTAATTATTGTTGTCATTTTGACAGATCCAATAAGGCTGCTTTTATGTATGTTGATGTGCTGATCCCCTCATAAAGAAAAAAGACCTGCCATTTTAATGTATATATATTTTTTTTAAAGCGGACTGTCTTCCTTTCCTAGGGGTGTTGGGTACCTTTGGGGTTGTGGGTTGTGCATAGGGCCTGCATAGGGCCTGGGCACAGGGTATGCCCTGCATCCAGGCTGAGCGCCGTATGTGGCAAAGGGTTGGGCACCCATGGGGAGTTGGACACCCTGTGGAGTGTACACAGTGATGGACATCTTAGTTTACAATAAACAACTGAAATTCACTAAAAAACAACAAATTTTAAAGTAACATATTTACGAATTGAAATAATTTCTTACTTTACATTGAAAAACCTTAGGAATTCCCTAAAAAACAAAGGTTATACTTATATTAAGAAACTATAACTCATGGCCTAAAGTTACTTAACGGCACGAGTTACAGTTTCCTTTGGATAATGATAACAATAAGTATATCTATTACTACTGAATTTCTATGGTTTTGTGTCAGAAAATGTGAGCCTAACTATAACATCCCAGTAACCATTGTTTTTTATAGTAAATTTCAGTTTTTTTAACGTAAAGTAATGTATAATTACCATACATTAATGCAACCACCTTTGCACATGGTGGCCAGGTCCTGCGGCCAACATTCCAGCATGCACTCAACCTCACATTGCGCACAACTTTTAGCCATTACGGTGAGGGTAGGTGAGGTTTTTTTTTTCCATTGGGCTTCAGATCCGCGGGTACCCACAGGATTCTCGATTCGGGCAAAAAAAACAATTTTGGGCAATTTCCTGCAAATGTGTCCTATGGGGCCAAATTACTTGTACCCTGACCCCTTATGTATTTTGACACTTTATTTTTACTTCGCCCGGCCCAACCTACAAAAAAAATGTCAGCTGCAACTTTCCTTTCAGGTTGCTGGCAGCCAATCAGTGCCTTGTTTTCCTCTGGATCCGCAGATTCCCCCGTGGGTACCCCCTAATAGCCCGCAGGTAGTTCCGCAAAGGATCCGTGTCCCTAGATATCTATACATTTCTTTCTTTAATAACTCCCAAAATACTGATCAGGTTTACACCAAATTACAAAAAGAGATCTTTCTGGACCAAGATCTAGCTTGCTGCAAAATGTGGGTTAATTCCGTTTAGCGGTTCGGACTGTAGCCATGTCTAAAACTGCTAAATCCCTTTAGACATTGCACGGGGAAAAAAGTGTTTTGTAACCCAGCCTTTTCTCTGCCCCACTTGACAGAGCACCCTGAAACTTTCCATGCAGAACTAGGCAAAGTAGGGCACTTTTTTAGGAAAATGTTGTAAAGATTCGTCAAACGACATATATATATAACAAGGAGGTGTTCTCCGAAACGCGTAGAGTGACGAGACCGTTGAAATAAAAGCACGCTGAGATGAAGTTTTGTGGCCATGGCATCGTTCTTGTGAAAACGCTGTAACAATTGTTTTTTGGATATATATATATATATATATATATATATATATATATATATATATATATATATATATATATACATATACATATACATATACATACATATATATACATGTGATCAAGACTGCAGCAACGCAGTCGAAACGCGTAATGCTGGGCACTCGCCATATGATTGAGATTTAATTTGATTTTTGCCATTTGAAGATGGAATAAAGCACTCATCACTTTATCAACTGCTCATTTGAGGCCCGTACCTGTACTTTCGCCGAAGATGTGGTGCTACAGAATAGTGGTGTCTATATATACTACAAAAAGATGATTCTCTTATTATAAGGAACTCAGATAAAGGGGGCAATGTGGTGCCGTGGCCTAAAAAGTTATACTTGGAAGAGACGTTGTTGCAATTGAATGACAGGTCATGCTACAAATTAAGTAATAAGCTAACATTAGTAGCAGCACAAAATGAGCTTTTTTAACGCCTACTAGCATGGACAAGCGCAGGTTTGTTTAACACGGACGAATATAAATTCCTGAAAAGGACTATCCTGTCACGCCCATGATATATTTCAGTCCAAAGATCCACAAAGACATTAACAACCCTCCGGGGAGACCTATCATTTCGGCCAAACAAAGTCTGTTGGAGAACATTTCCATTTACTTCGACTCTTTTTTACAGGAGCATGTCAGAGCCCTACCATCTTATATAAAAGACACTACAGATTTTTTAACAAAAATCCATGATTGTCAATGGTGCAATGAGTATCTATTGATTACTATAGATGTGTCAAGTTTATATACGAGTATACACCACAAAGACGGCATGCAAGCTCTGAAATACTTTTTGGATAGGCGACCAATTCAGTTTCTTAATCATAACAAAATGCTACTTGCTTTGACTGAATTTTGCCTAAATAATAACTATTTCCTATTCCAGAATCAAATCTACCAACAAACCCGAGGTGTTGCTATGGGGGCAAGTTTTTCACCAAGCTATGCTTGCCTCCACATGGGTTGGTGGGAGGAGGAAATAGTACGTACCCTGTATAAAGACTTAATCAACAGACATATAATCAAATGGGTCAGGTATATAGACGACCTGTTTTTGGTTTGGCATGGCAACAAAGAAAGTGCAGCTGCATTCATTACTAAGCTCAATGCTAATTATATTAATTTGCATCTCACTTATAATATCAGTGAACATTCGGTTTGCTTCTTGGATGTAGAAGTTTTTACACATAACGATAAATTGGAGACCAGATTGTATCGTAAGCCGACAGCTGGTAACACCATCTTACATGCTTCCAGTTTCCATCCAAAGCATACCATTCATAGCATTCCGTATGGAGAAATGCTGCGGCTACGCAGAATATGTAGTAGGGATGAGGATCTGGTCCAAGCACAGGAAGAGTGCAGAAATCGTTTTTTAGCGAGGGGTTATTCTACACATACAATCTCTGTGGCTATAAATAAAACTAACCAACTACGCAGAGATGATTTGTTGTTCACTAATTTCAACATAGAACCTCCCATGATTTCTAGCCAAAACCCCAATGAACTTTCTAATCCTAGATTAATTTTGACTTATAACAAACAAAGAGATGTAATCAGCCGTGTGATAAGAAAAAACTGGCACATCGTGCGTAATGACCCAATAATTGGTGAACATCTCTCAGCTAACCCAGTCATAACATATAGAAAGGCTCCCTCATCCAGTGATTTCTTAGTCAAAAGCAGTCCAGAAATCTCTGTGAATAAAAATTGGCTAACTAGCTCTGGAGGTTTCAAAAAATGTTCCTCGTGCAAAGCTTGCAAACTGGGTGTAAATACAAATACATTCATAGCCCCTTTTAAATCAGTCCCTACTACAATCTCCAAATCACTGACATGCAAATCAGAGTATGCAATTTATGTGTTGGAATGTGCTTGTGGATTGAAATACATTGGTAGCACAAAGCTACAAGTCCACAAACGAATCCTTCAACATACTAGAGCTATTACTAATGCAGATCCAAGCTATCCTGTGGCCCGTCACATAAAGGAAGTCCATAACAGTCTTGTACAAGACCTCAAGTATTATGTTGTAGACTCAATACCACCACTGAGGAGAGGGGGTAACAGAGAGGCCCAATTGAGGAAACTGGAAACAAAAAACATTTTGGAGTTCGATAGTAAGCATCCGAATGGGTTAAATACAACGGAAGACTTATATACCTGGCTCTAGGGGGAGAAAAAGAGAGAAAAAAACATATGGTACAAGTGTCATCTAAATTTATTTTCCAACTAGACATTTGGCATTAAATAATAATCTAATGAGCCATTACATTCCACTCCAGTTCCCAATTGGGTATTTTCTAGCATCCCAGTGGACTCATCAAATCTCAATTTTAAACCTTATTTTTCCTTTATTGTTAAAGGAATATGTCTTTCTAAAGCACCGAAACGTAATTGTTTTTAAAATTCTAAAAACAGATTCAAAGCACTTTCTGCACTTTAACTATTTAGGTGTTGCACATATTTCTAGCACTGTATAATATATAACCTAGTCCAACATACCGCTGACTATCTATTAGGGGACAGGGAATTATAAGAAATGTGTCTACAATAAGTATACAATTGTTCTAACCTTGAGTGTTTTATGTAAAGATATATTTTTAACACTCGTAATTGTATATGTTCTTATTTATTTCCTGCCCCACTTTTTAGCTATTTTTACACAATCTAATGTATCATATGTCCATGTTTTTACCAATATATTGGAAGTCTTTATATACTTTTTTTTATATTGTTCTTAAAGTTCTTACCAGCAATTCTTAAGTTACATGGTTTTGGTACTAGCCAAACAATAACGTTGTTCATTTTTTTATTGTATTTATACAATGAGTGGAATTGTTTAATATTGTATAGTAACGTAAAAGAAATTGTCCTTTGGCATTTTGTCTTTTATCGACTAATACAAAGACAGACATATATAGTCTGTCTTCATTGTCGTTCGCTGCACTTGCAGAAAATCAACGTTGCACATTGTTATGGTATTTAAACCGTGAGTGTAATTGTTTACAAACAGCAATATGATGTAAAAATAGCGTTTTAAATATTTGGCATTATGCCACGAACCGATATGTTGGAAGACAGACGCATAGTCTGTCTTCATGGTCATTCTTTGCACTAGCACTTTAAAATGGGAAAAAAAGCGAATGGCATGTCATGTGATCAAGGGCTTGCGGGCCCGAAACGTGTCTTGCAAATAAATAATCAGCAACAGCACAAACTGGTGTCCGTTTCCTGCTTAAGAAGCTTCAGCGCAATTTGAGACTTTTTGATAAGTTAGAGTTTGTTTCATATATATATATATATATATATAAAAGACGAGACACCAGACTTGGAGGCCGCACACGCTGTGTAGTACTTTATTCCTGCAGGCAGCCCTGCTTGACATCGGCAGATGAACAGAAATTTGTTTGCCAGAGTTAAAATCCTGACGCGTTTCGGGCATCCTTGCCCTTGGTCACAGGAGATCTGGCTGAAGTGCAACCCAAAGCATACCGCAACTCGAAGTCACAAGTTTGTAGTCTCGCCCACTGGGCGTGTCTGCGCATTGCCTCTTGGGACTTGGAGTTCTTTTGTAAGGTAAGTTTTCCAATAATAGCGGTAGTCAGTTACACATTGCGATACTTAACCACAGTGGGTTTCTGTGAAGCTGCGGGGTATAGCAGGACTGTTCTTACCCTGTTGCAGAAACCACAACGCTCCTTATTGCGCTGTACAGTGACGACGCTGGACACCACTTCTTTCGTGGGGGGGCCTGCCGCGACCTTGGGTTGGCCGCAATTAATACAAAAGACGAGACACCAGACTTGGAGGCCGCACACGCTGTGTAGTACTTTATTCCTGCAGGCAGCCCTGCTTGACATCGGCAGATGAACAGAAATTTGTTTGCCAGAGTTAAAATCCTGACGCGTTTCGGGCGTCCTTGCCCTTGGTCACAGGAGATCTGGCTGAAGTGCAACCCAAAGCATACCGCAACTCGAAGTCACAAGTTTGTAGTCTCGCCCACTGGGCGTGTCTGCGCATTGCCTCTTGGGACTTGGAGTTCTTTTGTAAGGTAAGTTTTCCAATAATAGCGGTAGTCAGTTACACATTGCGATACTTAACCACAGTGGGTTTCTGTGAAGCTGCGGGGTATAGCAGGACTGTTCTTACCCTGTTGCAGAAACCACAACGCTCCTTATTGCGCTGTACAGTGACGACGCTGGACACCACTTCTTTCGTGGGGGGGCCTGCCGCGACCTTGGGTTGGCCGCAATTAATACAAAAGACGAGACACCAGACTTGGAGGCCGCACACGCTGTGTAGTACTTTATTCCTGCAGGCAGCCCTGCTTGACATCGGCAGATGAACAGAAATTTGTTTGCCAGAGTTAAAATCCTGACGCGTTTCGGGCGTCCTTACACAGCGTGAGTGGCCTCCAAGTCTGGTGTCTCGTCTTTTGTATTAATTGCGGCCAACCCAAGGTCGCGGCAGGCCCCCCCACGAAAGAAGTGGTGTCCAGCGTCGTCACTGTACAGCGCAATAAGGAGCGTTGTGGTTTCTGCAACAGGGTAAGAACAGTCCTGCTATACCCCGCAGCTTCACAGAAACCCACTGTGGTTAAGTATCGCAATGTGTAACTGACAACCGCTATTATTTGAAAACTTACCTTACAAAAGAACTCCAAGTCCCAAGAGGCAATGCACAGACACGCCCAGTGGGCGAGACTAAAAACTTGTGACTTTGAGTTGCGGTATGCTTTGGGTTGCACTTCAGCCAGATCTCCTGTGACCAAGGGCAAGGACGCCCGAAACGCGTCAGGATTTTAAACTCTGGCAAACAAATTTCTGTTCATCTGCCGATGTCAAGCAGGGCTGCCTGCAGGAATAAAGTACTACACAGCGTGTGCGGCCTCCAAGTCTGGTGTCTCGTCTTTTGTATTAATTGCGGCCAACCCAAGGTCGCGGCAGGCCCCCCCACGAAAGAAGTGGTGTCCAGCGTCGTCACTGTACAGCGCAATAAGGAGCGTTGTGGTTTCTGCAACAGGGTAAGAACAGTCCTGCTATACCCCGCAGCTTCACAGAAACCCACTGTGGTTAAGTATCGCAATGTGTAACTGACAACCGCTATTATTTGAAAACTTACCTTACAAAAGAACTCCAAGTCCCAAGAGGCAATGCACAGACACGCCCAGTGGGCGAGACTACAAACTTGTGACTTTGAGTTGCGGTATGCTTTGGGTTGCACTTCAGCCAGATCATCTGTGACCAAGGGCAAGGACGCCCGAAACACGTCAGGATTTTAAACTCTGGCAAAAAATTTCTGTTCATCTGCCGATGTCAAGCAGGGCTGCCTGCAGGAATAAAGTACTACACAGCGTGTGCGGCCTCCAAGTCTGGTGTCTCGTCTTTTATATATATATATATATATATATATATATATATATATATATATATATTATCTACTGGCAGTCGCCAGTAGATAGTTATAGTTAGGATCGTGTTTCCATAGGATATCCGCAACATTCTATTTGGAATAACTTTGGCGCCGGTTGACGAATCCTCGCGAAATTTTCAAAATAGGTGGGGCGCTCCGCTCCTACCCTGAAAGTCTCGGGGAGATTCGTCAAGCGGAGGTGAGCACCGTGCGAGCACCCTAACGTGCGCGAACGTAATTCTGATTGGTGGTTTCATGTCAGTCAACGTTCGAACCGGTCGAAATCAGGAAGTGTCGGCCGCCATTTTGTTTGTTTTCAGTGCGAGAGTGAAAAAGGAAGGTGGCAAATGTGAAAAGGGGGCAGGGTAGAGAGATCCTGACCCCTAGCCTTTGTTAGGGGGTCCCTGAAGGACCCCGAAGGGCGAAAAAAACATTTTTTTTTTTCAAAAAATAGCGGGGTGCGCGCACCGTGCGAGCACCGTGCGAGCACGGTGAAAACCCTTTAAAAAAAAATATATATATATAAAAATATAATAAAACATACATAACTTAGCATTTAAAAAGCCATACAAATTCACTTAAAAAACCATAGGTTTCACACACGTTATAGTTAGGAAATAGCATTTAAAAAACCTTGCAAATTCACTTAAAAAACCATAGGTTTCACACATGTTATAGTTAGCTGGACATTTCACTCGTAAAAAACCATTGAAATTCCCCCGTTATAGTTAGTTCAGATAACTATAACTCGCGCGGCCGCCACTCTATCACAAGGATGATGTCATCAGTGATGTCATGAGTGATGCAACTGACCATGTCATGAGTGATGTAATATGTGACGTCATCAGCAGTGGATTGCGGTCGCGCGAGTTATAGTTATCTGAACTAACTATAACGGGGGAATTTCAATGGTTTTTTACGAGTGAAATGTCCAGCTAACTATAACATGTCTGAAACCTATGGTTTTTTAAGTGAATTTGCAAGGTTTTTTAAATGCTAATTCCTAACTATAACGTGTGTGAAACATATGTTTTTTTAAGTGAATATATATATATATATATATATATATATATAGATATATATTACCTACTGGCGGTCGCCAGTAGGTAGTTATAGTTAGGACCCCTTTTCCATAGGAAAACCTCAACATTCTATTTTGAATAACTTTGGCGCCGGTCGACGAATCCTCGCGAATTTCTCAAAATAGGTGGGGCGCTATGCTCCGCTCCTACCCTGAAAGTCTCGGGGGGATTCGTCAAGCGGGGGCTGAGATAAAAGGGGGGTCCCAAAACGCGTTTTTCCCATGCATTTTTCCATAGGACCTTTAGACAGGGCTACAGCCCGAACGGCTGAACAGAATTACTAGAAATTTGGCAGAGAGGTAGTCCTCAGGTCAAGGAAGTGCCTTTTGTAGGTTTGGTGTAAATCTGTTCAGTAGATCCTGAGAAAATAGCCTTTAAATCAATATATATATCTGTGGCAGCTTACGGTGTGCTTACCGTGCGCTTACGGTAAGCTTACGGTAAGCTTACGGTACGCGTACGGTGCCGTGCGCGAGCGCGATTCTGATTGGCTGTTAGATCATAGTAAACATTCGAATCGGTCGAAACCAGGAAGCGGCGGCCGCCATTTTCTCTCTCGAACTGTCAGGGGGGTGAATAAAAAAACACTATCCACATTGACCCCACCCCCTGTGCTTTTGGTGGCCGAAGGCCACCAAATGTACAGGGCTTATTATAGTTGATAAAAACCGTGCACGGAACGAACTGCGTTAAGTGGGCGTGCACGCCACGAATGGCGTAAAGTAACTTAGCATTTAAAAAACCGTACAAATTCACTGAAAAAACCATAGGTTTCACACACGTTATAGTTAGGAATTAGCATTTAAAAAACCTTGCAAATTCACTGAAAAAACCATAGGTTTCAGACATGTTATAGTTAGCGGAAATTTTACTGATAAAAAACCAATGAAATTCCCCCGTTATAGTTAGTGCAGGCAACTATAACTCACGCGACCGCAATCTTCTGCTGATGACATATGTGTCTTTATGAAAAAAAAATATTTCTAATATATGTATAGCTAAAAATTTATGGAAGAAGACATGGGCAAATAAGTGTCTAAATACAGTATTAGCATCAGCAGAGGATTGCGGTCGCGTGAGTTATAGTTGCCTGCACTAACTATAACGGGGGAATTTCATTGGTTTTTTATCAGTAAAATTTCCGCTAACTATAACATGTCTGAAACCTATGGTTTTTTCAGTGAATATATATATATATATATATATATATATATATTATCTACTGGCGGTCGCCAGTAGATAGTTATAGTTAGGACCGTGTTTCCATAGGAAATCCGCAACATTCTATTTAGAATAACTTTGGCGCCGGTTGACGAATCCTCGCGAAATTTTCAAAATAGGTGGGGCGCTCCGCTCCTACCCTGAAAGTCTCGGGGGGATTCGTCAAGCGGGGGCTGAGAAAAAAGGGGGGTCCCAAAACACGTTTTCCCCATGCAATTTTCCATAGGGACCTTTAGTCCAAGGTACAGCCCGAACGGCTGAACAGAATTACTTGAAATTTGGCAGAGAGGTAGTCCTCAGCTCAGGGATGTGCCTTTTGCATATATGGTGTCAATCTGTTCAGTAGTTCCTGAGAAAATCAAAAGTAAAATCACACACATATCTGGGCGGAGCCTAACCACACATCTCATCCTGAGATCTGATTGGCTGTCAGCACTTCATCCAAGAAGTGTTGGCAGCCATATTGGGACCAATATACATGATAGCACCTCATTAAAAAGCATTGCAGTTAATAGAAGGTTGTAAGACTTTAGTTACATTATAAATCATTTGTTCATGGTACCATACTCATTTTAGGAATTGTGGTATGTTCTAAGGTGATTTCACCATGTGAAAAAGCCTTCTGCTGGGATATCATGATTGAGAGAAAAATACTTTCTCATGCTTTTCCCACAGAGGTTTGGAAGGTGATCTATAAGCTAAACTGAGAGCTTATTTTCTGTAAATTCACATTATCTTTCTCAGTCATGTGAGAATGAAGTCTGACATTCTCAGTAAAACATGTACATCCAACAAGGGCAGAGACTGTCAGTTGATTCCTTTGTGTTCCACTGCAGCTTCCCAGAGTGTTCCAAAGAACAACTAGAGCGCTAACAGTCCTACTTATGATAATCGTATGGCACACCTGAAGCCATCTTGATTGGATTAAAGTGGTAACTCTTAAAACATTTAATTTAAAAAGGAACAAAATGAGGGGGTTCATTTTTCCATAGAAAGTATGATTAGTGCTGCAGAAAGAAAAATTAGGGCACATTTTGAGTGACCTCTCAAATCCTCTTCTATTTCATTAAAAAATTCTGACATGCAGACTGAAACATGCACTTTCAATACCAGCAGCAGACTTCCCTGGTGAGCAGTAGCTTTACTACAGTGATCTAATGAGCAAAAAGAGTGCTAACATTCTGAATTTATGGCAAATGTGTGACACATCTGAATGCCTTCTTGATGGAATCAAAGTAAAAAACTGAAAGTATTTCCTACTGAGGAGACTGCAGTAAATGAGGAAATTAGGAAACTTCATAACAAATAAATCTCCCAAGATGGCCACCAGAGACAAAAGAGCCCAAATGTAGCCCAAATATCACCCAGGTGTAGCCCAAGTATAGCCCAATGACAGAATGTCCCAGAGTGTTCTTAAAAACAACTAGAGCGCTTACTGTCTTCATTATGACAAAAGTATGGCACACCTGAAGCCATCTTGATTGGAATAAACTGGTAACACAAAACATTTAATTTAAAAAGGAACACAATGAGGGGGTTCATTTTTCCATAGAAATTATGATTAATGCTGAAGAAAGAAAAATGAGGGCACATTTTGAGTGACTTCTCAAATCCTCTTCTATTTCATTAAAAAATTCTGACATGCAGACTGAAACATTCACTTTTAATACCAGGAGCAGACTTCCATGGTGAACAGTAGTTTTACTACAGTGATGTAATGAGCAACTAGAGTGCTAACATTCAGAATTTATGGCAAATGTGTGACATATCTGAATACCTTCATGATGGAATCAAAGTAAAAAACTGAAAGCATTTCCTACTGAGGAGACTGCAGTACATGAGGAAATTAGGAAACTTCATAACAAATAAATCTCCCAAGATGGCCACCGGAGACAAAAGAGCCCAAATGTAGCCCAAAATCACCCAGATGTAGCCCAAATATAGCCCAATGACAGAAGTGTGCAAAACACTTATTATTTTGTGTTTTTGCAGTTTTATGTAGTGCAGACTTGTCAGGTATTGGAGTGCTTTACATGAGCATTGGTTACATCACACAAGAACAAATTCATTTTGGTTGTAGACATGGGGAGATTAAGTGATTTGACCAGAAAAACAGAATGTCGAGCTGAAGCAGAAACTCCAACCTGGTTCCCCAGTTGCAAAGTCTGCAGTTCTGGAAGTAACACCACATCCTCTCCCCTAAGTGCAACAATTTAATCAAGTGGTCAACTGGATAAAAAAACATAAAGATAACAAATAATTTAAAAGTGCTTTGTCGCTATTTGAAAACTCAGAAAATACGTCCTTATTTTAGTCTTTTAGAGCACTAACCATAATTTTGATGCAAATAAGACCCTCTCATATATGTAATTTCTAAAGTAAATGCTCTAGGTATTACAGTTTTGATTACATCAAGATGACGTCAGGCGTTCCACACTTTTGTAATAAATACAGAATGTTAGCAATCTAGTTGTTCATTAGGATACGGTTGAGAGGCAGAGGCCAGGGGCACGGACTCTGAAAATTGAAGGCAGGTAGGAGGGTGCAAAGGCAACAATTTAACCACACTGAGCAGGCAGGAAGGGCCGTGGCAGCACAACAGACTATGGAGGGCAGTGGAAAGGGGGGCAGGGGCAACAAACCAACAATACAGGACTTGCAAGAGAGGCTGTGGCAATGTAATAGACCATTGTGGGCAGAAGGAAGAGGCAATGGTAGTACAACCATACATGCCAACAGACCCGATTCAGCCAGGAAACGTCCAATGTTTTTAAGCTCAAATGGGCTTTATTTGATCTGTCTCCTGTCTACAATCTCCTCTTTTTCAATGTAACTCAAAGGGGAAAATCAATACCCCAGTTTTTTTTCAAAATCTCCCTCTTACCAAGTTCAAAATGTTCGCAAGTATGGTACATTGGATCATGGAAGGAAATGGGGTAGGGACATGGACTTGGATAACAGAGGACAGGAGGGACATGGAGAGGTGCACCAAACTGACCCTGCAGGGCAGGCATCAGGGTTTACAGCAGCACAATACACCACACAGGGCATGCGGGACGGGAGTGCAGCACAACAATCCATAGAAAGCAAGAGGGAGGGGACAGGACCATGCACATGGACAACAGAGAACAGAGGGGCAAGAGGCAATGGTAGCTAGCTGACCATAATGGACAGACAGGAGAGAATTCTGCAGCATAACAGACCATAAAGGGCAGGAGGGACGGATCAGGGGCATTACAATGGAACAGACAAGCCAGGAGGGAGGGAGTAGGGGTCTGCACATGTAAACAGAGGGCTGGGGGTAAGGGGGCAGGGCAGGAGCAGCAAGATAACCATGGAGGTCAGGCAGGATGGGCACTAGAAGCAAGACACACCATGAAGAGCAAGAGTGAGACTGTGATGGCATACACACAGACCATGGAAGGAAGGTGGGAGGGGGTCAGGGGCAGCTAACTGACCACACAGGGAAGGTGGGAGGGGCCATGGCAGCACAGAAGACCATGCATGGCAAGTGGGAGGGTTAGTGGCAGCACAATGGCTATGATGGGCAAGAAGGAGGGTGCAGGGGCATGCACAAAGGACGATGGAGGATAGAAGGGAGGGTCAGGACCTGTGCAAAGACAAGAAAGTTCAGGGGAACGGACCTCACAACAGACCACACGGGGCAGGCAGGAGGAGCAGTTGCAGCACAACAGACCAGGGAGGGCAGAAAGGTGTGGCAGTACAATGGACCATGTAGGACAGGAGGAAGAGGATAGGGGCATGGCATGTGGACAGGCAGGGTGGAGATGGCAGGGACAGGTTACAGTCATCTGACAATGCTAGGCAGGTGGGAGGGGAGTGGCAGCTCAACAGAACACTCAGAGTAGATAGGAGTGGCAGGTCCATAGAACATGGTGGGCAAAAAGGATGAAGCAGGGACATGCACAAAGACATCGGAGGGCAGGGGGAAGGAGAATAGGGGCAGCAAGCTAAGCACAGAGTTTAAGCAGGAGGTCAATGATGGGGCATAGAATTGGGCAATGGAGGGCAGGAGGAGTGGACTGGTACATCATACTAAATTGAGGGCAGTGGCAGCACATCAGACCATGCATGGCAGGAGGGAGGAGGCTAGTCCATGGATTCCCACAACAGAGGATAGGGAGGAGGGGGATGGGGCAGCAAGTTAACTGTTCAGAGAAGGCGGGTATTAGGAACTTTATTGTTTTTAAAACGCGTGTCTGTGCGAACTACTTAAAATATGAACAAGTATGCAGCATAATCTCACTTTTATTCAGAAAGAAGAGGACGTTTGTGACTGTGACTCCGGGCTCACTTGGCAGAAACACCCCCTGACCCTCCACCCCCTATCGCAAAATGTAATGCCCGTGAAAAGGGTAGGTGCACACAGTGTTATATAGAACATAGTCCTGAGAGCACGACTGAAAATGAAAACTAGATATAGTGTATGGTATAAACTATGCACCAAAAAGTGTGATATAAGATGAACCGGGCGTGATATAATATGCAATACATTGTGCGCAGTGACAGATTCATTGGAGAGCGCGAGATAGCACAGGCACTAGCGCGTGCTATGCGATATGCGCCTTGGAGTGTAATATGCACAGGGCAGTGTTGTGTAACCTAACTAGTCTCTAAAGTTGTAATATAAAATATGTGCTGGGGAGTGTAACGTTGCATATGCACTGTGACAAAGATATGAATCCCAGATTGTAATATGTATGGCATAGCGCTGTGCGTTATAACATAGGCATCGAGGAAGGCACGTTAGATGGGGCAATATAACCCGTGCGAAGACAAGTATGGCATGACATATTCACGGGGTGGTGTTACAGTGCACATGGGCTAGAGAGTGTCATAGCATATGCACTAGCTAGTGGAATACAACACAGAGGTGTGTGGCACTCGGCAGGCATTGGTGGGTGTAACAAAGCATTGGGCTCTGCCAGGAGCGCGCTGTAACTCTCAAGTGATGTTCGTCCCCTTTCCAGAGAGTAAAATAAAAAGTATTACACACCCGGCAGTGGATGTGTGTTTTATTAACCGTGAGGGGGGTTTCTTGCATAGTTTTGGTCGAATTTTTGTCGAATCCCCTTTGAATGGCTTGGTGTGCGTGTGTATTAAATGTGCCCGTCAATAGCTACCCATGTTTGTATAAAAAAACGACAAGGGTGTCTACCGGGATTAGGCACGGTAGGGCATCAGACATGTCAGAGCTTCACTAGTGGTGTAAATAAATTCCACGTGGATTCATTGTATGCATAATCGCCTTTTAATGAATATCACGCAAATCGTCATGGTGATAGGTATGTACGGTTTGTCCAGCATGTCCTAGGTGTGTCTATAAATATATATTTTTTTAAAATAATAAAAAACAGTGGCCGGCCCTGGGGATTGGGGTCCCTGGGGTCGATTAAGGCCTTGGGAGGGGGGCCACGCGGCGCCCTTCCAAATTGTTTTTCGCAAAATAAATAATTAGGAGACAGGCCCTGGGGGATGGGGTCATCAGGGCCAATAAATTAGAATAAGAAGGGGAACCACACAGACCCCCTTCTTAAAAAAATAAAATAAATAAAAGACTGACATCGTGCCGGAGGCCACACCCCCTCCTTGCAGCACTCTGCAAACGCGCCCCCTGGCGAGTTGTAAGTTGGGGAATTAATTCCTCTTCAATACTGAGGGTCCCTGAGGGCCAACTAGCCCAACAGGCATCTCCAGTATGCGCCGGGGAGCTGTGCTGCAGACAGGTGTTCTGAGGCCAAGCCCCTTTTTACAACTCTCTGCAACGCAGCTCTGTGGCGCTTACTGGAGGTACCTAGTGGTCTAGTTTCACCCTATGGACCCTTAGGATTCAAGGGGACTTAATCTCTCAACTTAGAACAGCCACAGGGCGCGTTTACACAGTGGTGAAGGGAGGGGAAGGGGCCTGAGGTGACGTGTGCAAACACGCACTATGGCACGTTTTAAATTGGGGATATAATTTCCCTTCAATCCTGAGGGCCCCTGGGGGCTAACTAGCCCACCAAGTGCTTCCATTAAGCGCCACTGAGCTGCATTGCAGAGAGGTGGTCCAGGCCGTGCCACTTTTTACACCTCTCTGCAACGCAGCTCTGTGGCACTTACTGGAGGTACCTAGTGGGCTAGTTGGACCCTAGGGACCCTCAGGATTCAAATGAACTTAATCTCCCAACTAAAAACGGACACAGGGCGTGTTTACACAGTGGTGAAGGGAGGGGACGGGGCCTGAGTTAACGTGTGCAAAAACGCCCTGTGGCCCGTTTTAAGAGGTAGTTTTAATCCCCCTGCCCTATTATATACTAGGGGCTTACAGAGGAGGTCATGCTAATCACAGGGGGACCCCAACGCATAATGTTCTCTAGTGTATGTAGGTGTTTTCACTGTATTCTAAGTGTCTTTTAACATAGCACTGGCTCTAGGACTGGTTAGTCAGACTCAGTTACCACCAGTATCCGTCTGAAAAAGTTGAGGGTACAGGATGATTTTGCAACAAGGCTTCTTTCTGCTCTTCTTTTTGTTCTTTCTGCACGTTATCCTTCTTCCTGCACTTTTCTTCGTCTTTGAGGACTTCTGTTGCTTCTTTCTGCACTTCTTTTTTTTCTTTCTGTGCATTTTTTCTTCTTTCTTTACATGTCCTATCTCTGTAGGCATAGTTAGAAATTAGCATTTAAAAAACCTTTGAAATTCCCAGAAAAAAACATAGGTTTCAGGCACGTTATAGTTAGGAATTAGCATTTAAAAAACCTCAGAAATTCACTGAAAAAACCATAGGTTTCAGGGGCGTTATAGTTAGCTGGACTTTTCACTTGTACAAAACCATTGAAATTCCCACGTTATAGTTAGTTCAGCTAACTATAACTCGCGCGCCCGCAATGCACTGCTGATGACGTCACATATTACATCACTCATGACATGGTCAGGGACATCACTCATGACATCACTGATGACATCTCAAATGACATCACTGATGACATCACTGATGACATCATCCTTGTGACAGAGTGGCAGACCTCCTCTCACCCTAATATAACCTTTGATACACACATTCAAAAATAGAGACTAAAATTTTCAAAACAATGGACATACCAATACCAGTTACAACAACCTCTTCAGTAATTCTAAGATCCACATACACATCCACTCATTCACCAACAGTCCTATACAGTCACTCATACATGTACTCACTCATCATATGTACTCATACACCTATACATACTGTTACACAATGCCACTCATCCATAGAGTTACTCACACACATAGTCACTCATGCTAATAAAGAATCAAACATACATTTACTTGCATATACAGTTATACACACACCACCACACTTACTTCTACGGAAACTTACACATACTTAGTCTTTTAAACAATCGCTTATAGAAACACATACTTATTCATACAGGAACTCTTTCAAACTCTCACTCTCACATATAATCACTTATATACACCAATAGTCACATATACTAGTTTAAAACATATGTAGTTACACATAAAGACACTATTGAGACAGTCATTCACTCACTAACACACCCATACACACACTCATCCACCCATACAGTCCTGCACACATGCTGTCTTCAACACATACAAACAGTGAGTCACTCATTCATGCACCTATGCACTACGTAATACCCCCCACCGAACCATGCAGACACTCAGACTAACTAATAACCTATATAGACACCCATGTAGCTACTCACCAACCCATGCAGCCACTTATACACAAAGTGAGAGACTGATACAGATATTTACATATTTAAACATTACTCACTAAGCCATGTATTCACTATGATACACTTAATCAGTCAGTTACACAATCAATTTTTCAAAAACAAATCATCCATTTAGACACTTATATACCCATTTATTCTTCCATCGACCTTGAGATATACATATATAAAACATATTTAATTTTCAGAAAAACACACATTCACTGGATGATGTCATCAGTGATGTCATTTGAGATGTCATCAGTGATGTCATGAGTGATGTCACTAACCATGTCATGAGTGATGTAATATGTGACATCATCAGCAGTGCATTGCGGGCGCGCGAGTTATAGTTAGCTGAACTAACTATAACGGGGGAATTTCAATGGTTTTGTACAAGTGAAAAGTCCAGCTAACTATAACACCCCTGAAACCTATGTTTTTTTCAGTGAATATATATAGATATAGTTAGTTCAGCTAAATATAACTCGCGCGACCGCAATCCACTACTGATGACGTCACATATTACATCACTCATGACATGGTCAGTGACATCACTCATGACATCACTGATGACATCTCAAATGACATCACTGATGACATCATCTAGTGAATATGTGTCTTTCTGAAAAATAAATATTTTTTATATATGTATATCTAAAGGTTAATGGAAGAATAAATGGGTAAATAAGTGTCTAAATGGATGTTTTTTTTTGTAAAATTAATTGTATAACTGACTTATTAACATTATCTTAGTGAATACAGTGATGTAATATGTGACATCATCAGCAGTGGATTGCGGTCGCGCGAGTTATATTTAGCTGAACTAACTATAACAGGGGAATTTCAATGGTTTTTTACGAGTGAAATGTCCAGCTAACTATAACGTGTGAAACCTATGTTTTTTTCAGTGAATATATATATATATATAACTTTGTTCCGTCACCAACAGGATTCCTCCAAACACGGACACGGACCCAGAGTATAATTGCTTGCAGTATTATTTTATTGCTCCGTCGCCATTACGCGCTTCGGCTCATCCGAGCCTTGTTCAAATGACATGGCAGGTTCAATTTAATTCTATTTTTAAAGTGACAGGTGCATAGAAAAGTGTATCACGTGACAGTAAAAACCATAGACATAAAAGAGCATAAAAGAATAAAATACTTGAATAAAATAACTCATGTCAGTATTCTATTTAGGTAACTCCATCCATTTAAAATAAATAACAATCCTCAATGACTCGGTGACTTGTGCAGCATGTCAAATCAGCATCACACATTGCATTTTTTGAAAATGGGGTTACCATAAAATATGCCCAAATTACGTCCCTGTCATATCATATAGTTAAAAGTAGTGTAACCATAATGACTGATATATATATATATATGTATATATATATATATATATATATATATATATATATATATATATTTGAAATAGTCGATTCCTGGTCAAAGAAAGAATCCACACGAGCCCACTTAATCAGCAAAGCAGTTTATTCCTCACAGGGCAGAAGAGGACGACGCGTTTCGACCACGTCCGTGGTCTTGGTCACATGACCATAATCTCCATTTGCACCAGTTAAGAAGAGTAAGTGCACTTTTTTTTTTTTAAACATAGACATAGAAGAAATAAACAAATCATGTTTCGTTTATGTAAATAAATCTTATAAATGCAACTTGCAAAATAATTATTTAGAAATGTACAGAAAAATAATCTAGCAATACAATTCATTTCATTGTTAGTTCGTATTATTAACCAGTTGGTGCAAGAGTGTGGTGTTGAATTCATTTACAGACGATGAAGGACTAGTGCCTATCGGTAAACTATGTGACAATTTCAGTATGCTTTGTTAGAGGAAGTTTTTCTCACAAGTTGAAACGAATATACATATATATATATATATATATGTATGTATGTGTATATATATATATATATATATATATATATATATATATATATGTATATATATATATATATTCAGGGTAGGAGCGGAGCGGAGCGCCCCACCTATTTTGAAAATTTCGCGAGGATTTGTCAACCAGCGCCAAAGTTATTCCAAATAGAATGTTGCGGATTTCCTATGGAAACACGGTCCTAACTATAACTATCTACTGGCTACCGCCTATATATATATATATATATATATATTACCTACTGGCGGTCGCCAGTAGGTAGTTATAGTTAGGACCCTGTTTCCATAGGAAATCCGCAACATTCTATTTGGAATAACTTTGGCGCCGGTCGACGAATCCTCGCGAAATTTTCAAAACTAATGGGGCGCTACGCTCAGCTCCTACCCTGAAAGTCTCGGGGGGATTCATCAAGCGGGGGCTGAGAAAAAAGGGGGGTCCCAAAACGCGTTTTCCCCATGCATTTTTCCATAGGACCTTTAGACACAGCTACAGCCCGAACGGCTGAACAGAATTACTTGTAATTTGGCAGAGAGGTAGTCCTCAGGTCAAGGAAGTGCCTTTTGTAGGTCTGGTGTAAATCTGTTCAGTAGTTCCTGAGAAAATTGCATTTAAATCAATATATATATCTGTAAGCGCGCTCCGAGCGCGCACCGTAAGCTTACCGTACGCGTACAGTGCCGTGCGCGAGCGCGATTCTGATTGGCTGTTAGATCTTAGTAAACATTCGAATCGGTCGAAACCAGGAAGTGTCGGCCGCCATTTTCTCTCTCGCACTCTGAGGGGGGGAGAAAAAACAAAGTTGGATATCATAAAAAGGGGGCAGGCTAGACGGCTCCTAACCACCTAGCCTTGGTTATGGTGTGCCAGAAGGCCATCCAAGGCCAAAAAATAAATGGGTTTTTTTTTGGAAAAACACCGAATACGCTTACCGTACGCGTACGGTAAAAAATAAATTAAAAAAAACCAAAATCCATATTTTCCCCCTCCCGTGTGCAAAAGGTGCCCGCAGAGCACCTTTTTTGCATGGCATATCACATTACTGGACATTTAATAGAAAACCTTTCTCAACGAAGAGCATAATATGTCCTCCGTGTGCGGACGGTGCGCGAAGGGCATCGTGCGTACAAGGCCCACCCTGCGTGCACGGCACTAACTGCGTTAAGTGGGCGCGCGGTGCGCGAAGCGCACCGTGTGCTCACTGTGCGCGCACGGTGCGCGAAGCGCACCGTGCGCGCACGGAACGAACTGCGTGAAGTGGGCGCGCACGGCACGAACGGCGTAAAGTAACTTAGCATTTAAAAAACCGTACAAATTCACTGAAAAAACCATAGGTTTCACACACGTTATAGTTAGGAATTAGCATTTAAAAAACCTTGCAAATTCACTGAAAAAAACATAGGTTTCACACAAGTTATAGTTAGCTGTACATTTCACTCATAAAAAACCAATGAAATTCCACGTTATAGTTAGTGCAGGCAACTATAACTCACGCGACCGCAATCCTCTGCTGATGCTAATACTGTATTTAGACACTTATTTGCCCATGTCTTCTTCCATTAAATTTTAGCTATACATATATTACAAATATTTTTTTTTCATAAAGACACATATGTCATTAGCAGAGGATTGCGGTCGCGTGAGTTATAGTTGCCTGCACTAACTATAACGTGGAATTTCATTGGTTTTTTACGAGTGAAATGTACAGCTAACTATAACTTGTGTGAAACCTATGGTTTTTTCAGTGAATATATATATATCTACGCACATTTAGATGATGAATGTTTTCTTATATACAAAGCACCCAATTCTAGGCCTATTGGAATTGCAAATTTTTTTTAAATCATTTTTTACTAAACAACTCCATATTATCTTTAACACAAATTTGCAGTCCTGGAGTTTGCTTTAACAATCAACTCATGTCATGTTAGATTTTTTTTCTATACTACGTTTTACAAAGGAAGGAGATAAAGAAAGGAGCAATGAAGTGAAAATGAAAGTGGGAAAGGAGTCATAGAAAAGAAGGCAGGAGAGATACTTTTTACTTTATGTTCTGTGAAAGTAGAAATTACGCACTGCAAACATTTTGGGGCACTGAATGGCTCACACTACAAAAACCCCATGAGGGTCATACTTGACTAGCCAGTGGCGTTTGCCACTGTTGAACACAAATCCGTCCTTTCTACACTTACATAACTAAGTTGTTTCGACCATAATTTTCTCGAATCATCCACAAACCTCTTGTCAACAGACAGTAGCTATTCACACAGAACTAAGGGCCATATGCATCAACACATTTTCCCATAGACACAGAATGGGCAAAACCCGTTGATGCATCTGGCCCTAATCGCCTCATTTATAAGGCCCCTTGCGCCGCCGGAACTTCACTTTTTATGACGTTCCGTGGCGCAGGAGCCAGCTCCACATTTACGTGGCAGCATTAAGCCACTTTTTTTGGCTTAATGCTGCCTCATAAATATCGTTCCCTTTAGCACAGTTTTCTGTGTTAAAGGGGAGTGCAATGGGTGTTGCTGGGGGCGCTCCCAGCAACAACAATTAGCAAAAAACAAAACTTGATGCGGCGGAATTAATCAAACAACAAAAGTGGTTTGTAACACCTGAAGGAAACCTTAATTAATCCCTCAATGAAGAAATATTCTCTTCAAAACCATTTATCTTGTTAGGAAGGCACTCACACTGGTCTGAGATCCAGATGTTTATCTCTATGCATAAATTTGCTGAAAAGCATATCAAATATCGACATTTACATACGAAAAAATGGTACACAAAATTATGATACAAAAAAGATTAATACAAAAAATTAATACAAAAAATTGTATACAAATAAATGTAACATACATAAACAATCATATAATGTCTTTTATCTCACAAACAGAATCCTTGTTGCCCTAATTTTTATGGGGCTGCGATAAACAATTTCTTTTCCAAACAACTATAATTCGCAATCCTTGTCGTCAAGATAACCCTTATGCCAACACCAATCAGGGTAGTAATGAGTCTTAACCCCTTTTCTATATTAGATGGTGTTGTCAATTTCCTTTTTATAGGAGTCAAAATAGTAAGGGCTTCTTAGATCTATCAAGTTGACACGTTTCAGCCCGTTTCCTCTGGGCCTCATTGGGACTGGGGGATTTAAGGAAACCTCTGTGACTCGCCGATAGTGCTACATCTATCTGGACACAGTCAACTGTAAACTATACCGGGGGATGAAATGTCACTCTGTAGGAAGTAAATTTGTGGATGGCCAGTATTGTAATGAGCACTCTTTCGCTGGTCCGGGGATGAAATTACTAAATGCAGCTCACCCGGTTTCGTATTATTACCTCGTTGAAATCAGAGAAATAAATTCTGCACTTGCGGGTCCTTTCTGTCTGAATACTTTTGGCGCCGAACAGCAACAACCATGGCTATTTAACACTGCCCCAGATTTACAAGAAATCGTAACTCTGATACAGCACCAAAAACGTACATGTCCCCATGGTAGGCGTAAGGGAGGCACAGTGAGGAGAAATATCTGTGTGTGTGTAGGGACTGAAGGGGAGAGACAGCGGCCGGCAAAAGGTAACTGTTCTTTTTAATTTTATTTTTTGTCTCCAGCCTCCCTCACCCCCGCCCCGCCACCTCATTTCCTGGCAACTGCCACTGGTGGGGTATATTGAATTTTTTTAAACTGGCCACACAGCATGCTTTATACTGGTCTCAAACATTGTACTAGAAAAACAATTAGATCATTGCAGTCAGCTTTGAGATATTTTATATCACGAAAGCTCTGAGCAGTTTCTATTCTTTTGTTCTTTTTAAATTACCCACGGGACAAGAAATGTAATACCAATTCCTTCTCAGAACTGAAACTATGGCAGCGCACAAGCAAGCACATTCATCGTTGGCTACGACCTAGTTTACTGCTCTTGTGAGCGACATCCATTGAAAAAAATATACTGAGCAAAGGGTTTTATGTCAAAGTATCAAATTTTTTACATCAACCTGCAGTAATATTCTACCCATGACATCGACTACCAACATACCGTAAAGGAAACTATATATAGGTAAGTATACATTTACTACTCTTACCTTCACTTATAATCAGTGCTTTACATGGGCAGGGACTGTCAAGTACTAAGGGCCAGATGTATCAAACAGTTTATTCCCATTCTGTGTCTATGGGAGAATGTGTTCGTACATCGGGCCCTAAGTGGTTTAACACCTAAGTGGCATACACTGTTTGTGCTCTCAGGTTTTATTACATTTTTTAAATTTGACCATTTCAGGTGACAATGTTATCTTTATCTTGTCCATTTACTTTGCATTCAAATGTCAGGCTATGTCTTATGCCAAATTGCTGCTTATTCCGTTAACATGTAGATTGGTGTTTACTTTTTATTCTTTGACTTCAAAGTGAGAGGATTTTGTAAAGTGAACTATGTGACTGCCTTGCTGGAGTACAGGGAACTTGAAAGGAAAGGCTGTGACATTTAAATGCCTGTGAATGGACTGTACAAATATTTCAAAATATAGCAACAGATATGAAAGAACGAATTAAGTTATTTTTTGTAATTCTGAAGTAAGATGGAAACCAAAAATGTTATAGGATCAAAACAAATCAAGATTTTTTAATTAGTGATGTGCAAAAGTGCATAAGTATTCCCTGAAACCCAATTTCCACACGTTGTTTGTGCACTATATAGTTGTATTGGTATAACTGCATGTCTATGTAAATTTAGCAGCCATTATAATGAAAAACTTGCTGTCTGTAAATGACAGTGCAATACCACACCATACTTTATTAATACATTTGTGACAGAGTGCTCCAAAATGCACCACCGGCCATGTACCACATCCTTACCACTCTCCTGCTGAATCAGCGTGGCTCATAAGTTTTTTGTGTGACACTTGGATTTTTCACAATCCCTATAATTTGAGTGATGTAACACTGAAGGCAGACTCCACCCTCACTCTGAATATTGTTCCAGCACCACTGATTCTGGATGCCTGGACATTTATCCTCATTGAGTCTTATTTCCTATGCCACACAGAATCCAAGTAGCAAACACTAATTCAACTTGTAGGCAATCCTTCTTTTCTTATACCACCTTTTTGAGAGTCAAAACTTCAAGAAGATTACTGCACTCTCAATAAACAGGACAGTTGCACACAAACCCTTGGGATCACCAGTGATACATGGAAGTTCCCACATAGAAGTGATTGGTTTGCCCCAGGAGCAGGAGTAAGGTCTGGACACTAAGGGAACCCTCTTCTGAGGCCGAATGATGGACGCGGAGGTCCATGCCTTTGGACATTGTCATCAACTAAACCATGACCTGACAAGAGGGCCAGGGTCATCAGAATGAACATGTGGCTATTTCTTATCCACACTGAAATTCTTTCTCTGTAATTGGCCTCATACACGTTCCTTGTAGGTGTCATGCATTTAAAATCTGACCTGAATTTTTAATTTGGTGGCTCAAAAAACACTAAAGTAAGTGAGAAAAACTTGACTAAAAATTATATCCCAACACAGCTCTTCCAGTTCTTTCACCAAATCAGTTACATGACTGATGGAAATCTTCCAAGATCTGAGGATGGGAATAAATTCTATTTATATATGTGTTCATTTTTATTTAGGTGTTCTCCATAGCACACCGATAGTCATCTTAATTTCTACTGGCACTAATTTGGTTACACGAAATGCAAAATGCACTGTTTCTTAGGACAGTGGGCAGGTTAGGTGCCTGCAGATCTAATATGGTGATAATGAAGCAGGGCTCTGAGTGTGCTTCTAGGGGAAGGTAATAAAGCATAATAATGTCATGAACGTAAATAAAGGCCGAATGCCAACTGAGATGCACCCAGCGGCTCTCATAGCGTGAAGTCTTTACAATGTAAGCATCAATCCCCTTTTCATTTTACAAGTCATTGCTCGCTCCGGGTGATGCGCTGCAAGTGCCAGAATGTAGCAAGAGGGCAAGTTTCAACCTGGCACTTGCAGAGACTGGTAGCCAAACACCTGTTTTAAGAAAGTTCACACAGTACACTATAAAAGAACAGATTGTTAAACAGCTGGATATAATTACTGTAAGTAAAGTAAAAAAAGAATGCAATTGTGAAACAAGTGTAAAAATATGTTCATCTAATAACCTGGTGTGGCTCAATGGTTAGAGCGGCAGATCTCGATGCAGAGCACTGATCCGGGACCAGGGTTCGATTCCCGCCGCGGCAGGGTCTCGGGCTATAAATTCCTCGGACCGGATATTCTCACCTCAGTGCCTATTCTAATCATGGGTCCCACGCTGCAACTCTGGGCAATAGCTTGCTTAATCTCCACAACGGCCCCAACAGCGCTGGGATGCCTGGCTTCACCATGGGGGTGCCCAGGAGTGGACACTTCACACGGAAAGCCAGGAAGGGTTCCTTCAGCGGTATGAGTACAGCGCTGAGATACCCCTAGGGGTGATTCGGCGCTATATAAATACATATACATTTACAGATGTGGTGGTAATGACCTTTGTCCAGTGCTGTGGGAAGTCACCACCACGTAATAGGGTATTGAGGCAACACGAGGTACTTAAACTTGCCCATAACCCCCTATCACCACAGAGTCCCCCAGAGTGCAGCATTTCTCTGCAATGCACCCGCCTGCAAAGGGATGTCTGGGGGTTCCATATCACACCATTGACCTCCTCCAGAGGGTTGCCATCAGGGGGCGCACTGATGCTACCTTTTTGTGGCGCCTTCTGACAGCTTCTTTACCTGTGTGCCTGCGTCCATAATGTGGCATGGCACAGAGGCAAAGATAGTCCCTCCTTTGGGAATACCCTATGGAGATAGCGCTGATGCAACATGTGCACCAGCGCTATGTGAATTACAGAAGGGGCCGAACAAGAGTTCGCAGCCCCTTCTGTAATACCGTAGAGGTCAGGGGGCACACAAAGCAGGCGCACATGTCCGTTGTGCCCCCGGGGCACTTCTATAAATATGGGCCTGGTCCCTTTGGTACCCGATCACTGGAGATCGAGGAGTCCTAAGCTCCTGGGATTCAACTCTAATCCTAGTCCACGGTGCACTTGTTGGACCTCCCAGAGATCCCAGGAAAGTTTTGACAGGTCAATAAATATATTGTGCGAACAGGGGTGTGCCCTCCTTTTGCATAAAAAAACAAGTATTTCTTGTTCATTTTCTTCTGTGTGCAATTTTGAGTGGCAAAAACAAGGACCTGTTTATATCAATGGACCAATGAAGACTCTGTGATACATGGACACACTCCTGTACTGTGTGATTTATGGGCACTCACAGAAAAGCAAGACAGTGAAAGTGACCAGCTCAAGTCACTTCTTCCTGGATTCCCTAAAGTCTTTGAAAGAATGCATGCCATTCCTAAAGGTTGGTGTGCACAGGATCTCCTCATACTGGAAGCCACAGCATGTTCCAGCATTCCTTTTACGCACATTCATCTGTCTTCTGGTACTCTTGGAAACTGTTGCTTTCAGTTATCGTTGGCACAATCGCACACACGGCTGGCATTAGTTTACATTGGCAGATACATGTATATATTAGATGGCATGTTTTTCACTTTCTGGAGGTTTCCTGATGTGATGTAAAATGTGTGGTTTGGATGTGACACCATCCAAATAAATCTTTGGCTTGGTAGTTGGGTCTAGTGGCTCTGTGCCACGTCTGCTATCTCTGTGTCCTTTTTTCATGCCATGAGCCAAGGACGAAAAACAAAACAGTGAACTTTGATGTAAAAGAGGGAGAGAGAGAGACCTCCCTCTGGAGACTGAATTTCAAAATGTGAAACCAGATAACCTGCAATACAGGCTTCCCTGCATGTGTAAATTGTGTGATCCTAGGCATACATGTTATTTTACAGAGCCTTCTGTCTTCTTTACTATCACAAATGAGTGCACTTTTAAAAACTTGAGTTCAAGATGTGTGCTCTACAAGCTTCTCTATTATTTGATGTAATAGACCGGGGGTGGGGGCAAGCCATGAAGGTTTCGATGAACTAGTGCTTTTAATAAATTTCTGCTATGCAGTCATATGTTCTGATGTACTAGGGTGAAACACTTCCAGATGTTAAAGAAATACACTTTTTTGAATTCTGAAGACATTGTTTCATAATTTTACATTATGCTTGTTGCCAAACGTTTCCATGCCTCGGCTGGTATACAAACTCTTGGAGCTAAACCAAACTCATTAACTTGCCTGCTCGCCCTCCTCTACTTGCGACTTGGGCTTATTACATGGAGCTGTCAGTCACTTGATAAAATGATTTGTAAAAGTTGAGTATTAAAAACATCGAGCTCTGCCTATGTGCACTTATCTGACAACTCTTCCATCAAAGCTTCTTGTAGCAGAGCGGAAGAAGAGTGCAGGTAGTGAGAATATATTTAAAATAGGTGATGCCAGGTCAGGGACTCGAGGCTGTTGTTTTGTACGTGACTGTAGTCATGAGTTTCAAGGGAGAACTATCACACCTAGGTGGGACAAGCAGGGGTGTAGCTTAAGCACAGGGCTGGACTGGGAACCAAAACCGGCCCTGGCAAAGTGCTAGGCCGGCCCCCAGGGATTGGGGGGTGCGGCCGAGCTGATTGCCAGAACCGGTTTCAGCCGATTTTGTTACAGGGGCCGATTTTGCAGCTATGCTGCAAAAACGGCCCTGTAACAAAAATGGCCTCCCAGGGGCCCAAAACCGGCCCCCACCCTTGCGGCCCACCAGGGGAATGCCCAGTGCCCGCTACGGCCAGTTCGGCCCTGCTTAAGCAGGGTTGGCAAATGACACCCATCAAATGCATTTTTGGTTTGGCAGGTAGGCCTGGGGGCTCAAAGTCAGGTTTGATACGTCTGTGTCGCTTTTTCTTGTCATTCTCATTTCACTAAGAGGATTTAACTTGTTCATTTTTTAGAATGGGATCTTAAATACTTATAGTGACCTGTTTCACAAAAAAGTAGTAACTCTGCACCCATAGAAGTACTCCTTGAATGGATGCAAATGTACTACTTTTTGGAATTCACAAACATTGGCAGTAGTAGGCTTGGAAAGCTGCATCAGTCTCAGGTTTCCAGGGATACTACAGGCAATAAAAATCCAAAGGGCGATGGGATGGATGCTTGCAAAGAGTCTAACCAAGTGACAATCGTTTGGAGTAGCATTCTAACCAATAATTTTTCGCACATTGTGCCACTCTAGACATAGCCCCACTTAGTGCAAATCAGTACTGACCTTATTCCTCATGGAAACAGTCTATCCTGAACCTTGGTCATCTGTTATGTTATGTTAATTTAATTTAATTTGTTTCGCGCACAGATACTCGAAAGTGTCCCGGCTCACCAGTCCACCCTCCAGCCTGCTCCTGTTTAGTCGGGACATTTGAGATTTACACACCGAGTGTCACTGACTAAGCTACACCCTTGTATAAAATGTGGTTTTATTGTAACTTTCTATGTAATAAATTCAACGTCAGTAATAATATATTTTTTCAGAAAAACTCTGCAGCTCCAAGGGCTACATGGGAGAGAGAATGTGGCAGAACGGCTTGGGCGGTTGATCTCAAATCTGGGGAACCGGGTTTGAGTCTCGGCAATGACGCTCAACATCCTTTGATTCTGGGCAAATAACTTAGGGGCGGAATACGATGACGGGCAGACTTGAGTATGCCCGCCATCACAGTGGGATCTGGACCACCCGCCTGTAGTGCAGCGGTCCCGCAACCCTGATCACGATGCGACCGCCATCGCAGCGGTCGCATCCAGCAATTTAACATTGTGCCGGGTGCTGCCTGCTGCAGCACCCACCGCAATGTTAAATGGCCATGTTGTGCATTTCCATGCACAAGGTGGCAGGCACCACGCGGTGCCTGCCACCTTGTGCATGGAAATGCCCCCCCCAGTGCACAACTGGCCCCCCCAACACTGAGGGGACCCGCAACGGGACCCCAGAATCCAGCCTCTGCCAGCCTTTCCATCCACCGCCATGGAAAGGCTGGCTGACGCCAGCTTTGTGATCGAGCGGGCGGTGCCTTCAAGGCACCGCCCCCATATTCCTAGCCTTATCCACTTTGCAAGGCAATCGTTACGATTGCCTGTGGCGGAAGCATGGCGGTTGGGCTTTGCGCCCATCACGCTTGCAGAACGATTCTCCCCGCCATCCTGTTGTGGCGGGGGGAAATGGGCATGCAGATGGTGGTCCCTCTGCCATCGTAATAAGCCCCTTAATCTCCCCATGCCCAACAAAAATGAATGTGTCCTTGTGTAACACAACTGGTGCTCATGTACAGTGCTCTGATACCTTCGGGTCAAGATGGTGCTTTATAAAACTCAGGGGAAAAGAAGATAAACTTGCTTATCTGGTACAGGCAACTCCAAACTAGAATTCCCTGAACTCCATCTTTTTTAAATGTACAATATTGCTATTTTTAAGGGCTTTGTGTATGAATGAAATGCTGAAATCTCAAGGGAGCCTCACCACATTTTGCAGAGGTCTGAATCATTTTGCATTACAACAAAGTTCAAAGACAAGCTATGCAAATCAAGTACTGAAGGAAATTCACATTTCTAGACTTTAGCAATCTATGTTCCTTTGCAAAGTTTACAATTTCTGCAATTTTTATACAATATATCTATTTTCAATAAGAAATATTTGGAAACAAGAGACAATTAGCCTTTTTTTGTATTTTCGATTAAGTTTAAATTTCAGAGATCTAAATCTTTCAGAGTTCTAGTAATGGTAATTTGTAATCAATTTAACAAATGAGTGAGAACTAGAGGGTCCAAGATGGCTTGTCTTGCATATGGCAAGCTTATGCTAAACAATAAACATCTGGTATTCAGCTGTAAACTACCCTTCGTGGTGAAGATGCACTTTACACATACATGTTATGTTATGTTATGTTATGTTATGTTGTGTTATGTTATGCTATCTCCTGCGAGCACCAATTTTCCTTGTTTCTGCTGCTTTCTGTAGCCACACTTACTGTACAGTTTGGGAGATCCTGTGACTAGCATCGTGGTGGTGCTAGAGCCATAGCGCCACTCAGGATTTCTATTTCCAGGTTGCAACCCACGAACAGAGAGTTTTCCACTGCTATTGCCGATCACTGTCACATTTGCCTGCTATTGGTTTCTCTTTTTTTCCTTTTGTTATTGAAGACAATCCCTGTCCCTTCACTTACACCATAGACACCAGGTTCTAAATATTTATTCTGCCCCCCTCTCCCCTGCCTCTTCCATCTGTTCCTGTCACCCTAGCCCCCCTACATAGTATGTCCCAGCCTTTTGTGGCACACCAAGCCAACCATGTTGTGTCCTATTGATCCACTAGCCACTACTTCTCCTCATCTATCTCTCACCACCCACATTATCAGTATAGGCTGTTTCTTCCCTGTAAAATTTGTGAATAAAACATTGATGCATTGTTATGTGAGCAACCTTAGGTTACCCACTCATCCTCCTGCCTCTTTACCCCCACCAAGCTGCACCCTATTTGACAGCCTCATCAATTGTCCTTTTGAATCATATCCATGGCTGCTTTACAGTTTTACTGTTAAGATCCCGACTTTGGTCCATATATATATATATATATACATATATATTCACTGAAAAAACCATAGGTTTCAGGCCTGATATAGTTAGGAATTAGCATTTAAAAAACCTTAGAAATTAAATGAAAAAAACATAGGTTTTAGGGGTGTTATAGTTAGCTGGACATTTCACTCGAACAAAACCATTGAAATTCCTCCGATATAGTTAGTTGTACTAACTACATCTCGCGCGCCCGCAATCCACTGCTGATGATGTCAGATATTACATCATTCATGACATGGTCAGTGACATCACTGAAGACATCTCAAATTACATCACTGATGACATCACTGATGATATCATCCAGTGAATGTGGTTTGGTTCGTTATTTAAATATGTATTATATATATAAAGCAATTTGCATTGAAGAATGAGTGGATATATAAATATAAATATCTGAATGGAGGATTTAGTAGCAGTGTGATTGACTGTTTACTTGACTAATTTATAGTATCTCACTAACTATATTGGATAGTGACTAAACTGTGTGAATATCTGTATCACTTTGCCAGTTGTTGTGTAAACTGCTGCACCAGTTGGTTACTAGCTACGTGAAATTCTATATTATTTATTGATTACTTCACTGAGTATTTGTATGGGAGAGTGAATGTGTGTGTGGTTCGGTGGGGGGTGTGTGACTGCCCAAAGATGTGCGAATTGTTGATTCAGTAGGTATCTGAAGTTAAAACTACGTTATAATAGTTGTTTGGGTGAGTGAATATCTTTATGGTTGTGGTGATGAGCCAATATATGTCTCAATGGTACATGTCCAACAAACTAGAAAAATAAAAGCCAGTGTATGTGTCAGTTGTTGTATATAAATAAGTATACATAAGACTCAGTGATTGCATGAGTGACTGTATGAATAAATGTATACTTGTAATAGTGTTTTTATAACACACTAAGTATGAGTTCTTATCTATATGAATAGATGAAGTGGTGTTTTTATAAGTGTATAGCTAAGTAAAAGTAAGTATGATCCATTGTTTGCATAAGTGAGTAGGATGACTTCATAAGTGATTAGGATGTGTGCTGGTGTGTAATGTCGATATAGGTGTATAAGTATATTTGATAGTGTTCTATTGATCATTGACAGCATGTATGAGTGAATCTATAGGTAAGTGATTAGATGTGTGTATAGATCTAGGAATCACTGAGTGGGTGTTTAGAAACTTGTATTGGTGTGTCAATGGTTTTAAATCTGGCACTCTGTATTTTACAGTGAGTAATGAAAGGTTATACCAGTGTATGATGGTTTTTTAAATGCTAATTCCTAACTATATCAGGCCTGAAACCTATGGTTTTTTCAGTCAATTTTAAAGGTTTTTTAAATGCTAATTCCTAACTATATCAGGCCTGAAACCTATGTTTTTTTCAGTGAATTTCAAAGGTTTTGTAAATGACAATATATAATGTATTAATTGTTATACTGATGTTTTGATACTGATTTTCTGCATTTTTTAAACTATTTATTTTTAGATTATTTTTTTAAATTACATTAATTACATTATACATTGAAAATATAACATAAACTTTCTCAGAATGAATTACTTTAGTTTAAATACTTTGCAAATAGGCAATAGACTTAAGTACAGTAGTTACAGTTGTTGCAATGGGCAACACAATTTCAAACACAATGCAACATTGAGCTCAATGTGAATTTCTAGTCAAATGCAATTAGTTACTTTATGGATTACTTTTCTAACCACAGGACTGGATCCTAGATTCAGTCCTTGGACATCTCCTGTAAACAGTTGCTTTATTAAAGCGAGAGCAGGTTTCCCCTGCCGTTGCAAACAGCAGTGTCCCGGGGGTGGGCACTCCGGGACACTGCAGGAGCCGGCCCTGGGGGGTGGTGGTCCCCAGGGCCTGTACAAGGCTCCAGGAGGTGGGCCACGCAGCCCCCTCCCACATTTTAAAGTTGCCCCGGGGAGTGGAGGTCCCCGGGGCTGTGGGGGCTTGAGAGCCCCCCCACCCATTTTAAAGAAGCCCCGGGGGTGGCGGTCCCCGGGGCTGGGGGGGCCTGAGAGCCCCCCACCTATTTTAAATAAGCCCCGGGGAGTGGCGGTCCCCGGGGATGGGGGGGCCTGAGAGCCCCCCACCCATTTTAAAGAAGCCCCGGGGGGGTGGCGGTCCCCGGGGCTGCGGGGGGGCCATGAGCCCCCCGCCTATTTTATGTTAGTGCCCGGGGGTGGCGGTCCCTGGGGCAGTGTGGGGGGATTGGGACCCCCCCACACCTACTTTTTCAATATGCCCCTGGGATTTGGGCTCCCCGGGGGCAAATTAGCATATGTAGCAAATATGCTAAAAAACAAATTCTATCGGCAGGATGCGCGCATCCAGCGCACAGCCTCCCATTTAAAAAAAAGAATAATAATAATTTGGGGGCCTTGGGGGTCCTTGTGGGACCCCCCTGAGCAGGCCTAGGGGGTCAGGGTGTTTCTACCCTGCCCCCTTTTCGCGTTTTTGCACCTTTTTTGGGGGGGTTTCTCCACCGAGGCACAAGATGGCTGCCAACACTTCCTGATTCAGAGTGTTGGCAGCCAATTAAAATTCAGCTCGTGATCGGGAGGGTGCGCGGATCCTCCGAGGCCATAGATATATATGTACTTTTTACTCTAATTTTTCTCAGGAACTACTGAACGGATTTACACCATTTAAGCAAAAGACGTGAGTCTGAACTGAGGACTACCTCTTTGCCAAATTTGGTGTAATTCCGTTCAGCAGTTCGGGCTGTAGCTGCGGCTAAAGGTCCTATGGGAAAATGCATGGGGAAAACGTGTTTTGGGACCCCCCTTTTTTCTCGGCCCCCGCTTGACGAATCACCGTGAAACTTTCAGGATAGGAGCGGACCGGATCTGGCCAAAAGTTTAGAAAATTTCACAAAGATTCGTCAATCGGCGCCAAAGTTATTTCAAATAGAATGTTGTGGATTTCCTATGGAAAATAGGTCCTAACTATATCTGCCTAGGTTATATATCTATATCAGATATATATGTATCTATATATATATATATATATATATATATATGTATATGTATATGTATATATATATATATACATATACAAACAACAACAAAGGCAAGCCCTAATGGAGAAAACCAACAGGCACGTGAACAATCTTCAGTTTATTTTCAGGCAGCTTACAGGCAGTCAAAGGCACCATGAAATTCATCAAATGTAAAGCCACGCAAGATGCGTTTCAGGAGTCAGAGCTCCCTTCTTCAGTGGCAATGTCCATATGAGCACTCAACAGCTTTTCTGCATTACTTTATTTAAGAGAACCTGCCTCAGTGGGCGGGACCGTTGCTACGGACTTCTGGTCCTCATTGTGCAGGATATTGAACTACAGTGAGTCTGTTCAAGTGTTCAAAATTAAACAAATAATCACCCCAGTGGATTGATGGCATTCAAGTGTCCAATTCTGCCCGACTTGCAAAGCTGCCTGCCGAACAGCACCTCCCTTCGTACTGACAAAGCCAACCGACTCCGTCTCGGGACCGCTGCATTGGGGTGGGTTTTTCTTCGCGGCTGGGCTCCAACCGCTCAATATCCAACAACAAAAGCAAGCCCTAATGAAGAAAACTAACAGGTACGTGAACATTCTTCGGTTTATTTTCAGGCAGCTTACAGGCAGTCAAATGCACCCTGAAATTCATCAAATGTAAAGCCACGCCAGACGCGTTTCAGGAGTCAAAGCTCCCTTCTTCAGTGGCAATGTCCATATGAGTACTCAACATCTTTTCTGCATTACTTTATTTAAGAGAACCTGCCTTAGTGGGTGGGACCGTTGCTACAGACTTCTTGTCCTTGTAGTGCAGGATATTGAACTACAGTGAGTCTGTTCAAGTGCTCAAAATTAAACAAATAATCACCCCAGTGGATTGATGGCATTCAAGTGTCCAATTCTGCCCGACTTGCAAAGCTGCCTGCCAATCACCACATCCCGTCGAACTGATGAAGCCAAAAATCTCTGTCCCGGGCCCGCTGCTTCGCGGTGGGTTTTTCTTCGCGGCTGGGCTCCAACCGCTGAATATCCAACAACAAAGGCAGGCCCTAATGAATTCAATCAACAGGTACGTGACAATCTTCAGTTTATTTTCAGGCAGCTTACAGGCAGTCATAGGCACCCTGAAATTCATCAAATGTAAAGCCACGCCAGACGCGTTTCAGGAGTCAGAGCTCCCTTCTTCAGTGGTAATGTCCGTATGAGCACTCAACAGCTTTTCTGCATTACTTTATTTAAGAGAACCTGCCTCAGTGGGCGGGACCGTTGCTATGGACTTCTGGACCTCGTAGCGCAGGATATTGAACTACAGTGAGTCTGTTCAAGTGCTCAAAATTAAACAAATGATCACCCCAGTGGATTGATGGCATTCAAGTGTCCAATTCTGTCCGACTTGCAAAGCTGCCTGCCGATCACCACCTCCCGTCGTACTGACGAAGCCAACTGACTCCATCTCGGGCCCGCTGCATCGCGGTGGGTTTTTCTTCGCGGCTGAGCTCCAGCCGCTCAATATCCGACAACAAAGGCAAGCCCTAATGAAAAAAACTAACAGGTACGTGAACAATCTTCGGTTTAGTTTCAGGCAGCTTACAGGCAGTCAAAGGCACCCTGAAATTCATCAAATGTAAAGGCACACCAGACGCGTTTCAGGAGTCAAAGCTCCCTTCTTCAGTGGCAATGTCCATATGAGCACTTTCGAGCTTTTCTGCATTACTTTATTTAAGAGAACCTGCCTCAGTGGGCGGGACCGTTGCTACGGACTTCTGGTCCTCGTAGTGCAGGATATTGAACTACAGTGACTCTGTTCAAGTGTTCAAAATTAAACAAATAATCACCCCAGGGGATTGATGGCATTCAAGTGTCCAATTCTGCCCGACTTGCAAAGCTGCCTGCCGATCACCACCTCCCGTCGTACTGACAAAGTCAACCGACTCCGTCTCGGGCCCGCTGCATCGCGGTGGGTTTTTCTTTGCAGCTGGGCTCAAAATGCTCAATATCCAACAACAAAACTAATTTAGTGGATCCTTATAAACTAATCCTCTGTGTTGTATCCCCTTTAAATCAACTTTTTAATGGTAACATTGCTCATGGCATTAAATGGGATGAAAAAACTGGGGAGTCTCTCAATGGGGTATGGCTGATGTAATTAAGGGTGTGACTTAAAAACACATAAGCTAAAAATCAGTGCTTAGCATAGTGTGCCACCCGACTGATATTTTGCTATTTCTCTCATTGCAACCAGATATATGATACAAGTAACGTTACACCTACAAAAAGCCAGGACTATTGGCTTTGTCAGTGGTTGTTAGTTGCATAAAATAAATAAACAACAACTAAGGCTTAGTTGCATATAATAGCGAAGATGTGGTCCGCACCAGTATAGTAAAAAGTGAGCCTTGTTACACCATATTTACAAGGTGACGCATCTACCTAGATGCGTCACTTTGTAAACCCCTGCATCACATTATACCTGCACCAGGTATAATGTATTCAGGGGGGCATTCCCACGTAAGTAAGCCTCGTAGAAGTGACGCAGTGAAACCTACGAGATTTCACTGCGTCAGTTCTAGGACGCAAGTGCGTCAACATCTTACGCCTGCCTCATGGTAGGCGTACGACGGACGCAGGCCCTTTCACATGGGGCTTGCCCCCTTGTGAAAGGACACATGGCTGGAGTTGCGTCACTTTTCTGACACACTTCAGCAATGCGTCACTTTGGTGCCTACAGATACGGCAGAAATACTGACGCATCTGTAACTCCTTGCGACATGATGAGTCACACTGTAAATATGACGCATCCATCATGTTGCAAAGAGGGCGCACTGAGAAGTGACGCATCGATGCTTTCACGCAGCGATGCGTCACTTCTCATAAATGAGGCCCATAGTATTTACATTTTAGCAACTGTATGGTGTTTGACATACTATGCATAATAAAATACAATAAATGTAAAATAAAAAACTAATAACAGCAGAATAATAAAGTAAAAATGTAGATAGATAGGTAGCTAGGTAGGTAGAGAGATAGATAGATAGATAGATAGATAGATAGATAGATAGATAGATAGATAGATAGATAGATAGATAGATAGATAGATAGATAGATAGATAGATAGATAGATAGATAGACAGATAGATAGACAGATAGATAGACAGATAGATAGACAGATAGATAGATAGATAGATAGATAGATAGATAGATAGATAGATAGATAGATAGATAGATAGATAGATAGATAGATAGATAGATAGATAGATAGATAGATAGATAGATAGATATCTGTGTGTGTGTGTGTTTGTGTGTGTGTGCGTGCGTGTGCGTGCGTGTGTGCAACATTGAAAATGTAAAAAATTTGAATGCTCTATAAATGAATAATAATTTTTAATTGGGAGCTAAACATTGGTGCCCTTAGATTGACTTTGACCTATGCCAGCGGCACAAGTACAGCAAATAAAATGAAGTGTGGATCATCAGTGACCTCAATTGAAGCACTTGTATTTGCTGACAAAATGAGGGCATGCATTAGGGCCAAAAAACGCACAAATGAATGTGTTAAAGTGTAATATATTGCTACATCTTTTAGAAATAAAACCACATTTTGAAAAGCTCTAAGCTTCTCAGTAAGATGTCAGTTTTGTAAAGAAATAAATGAATTCATTAGTTGAACATTTGTTTGATGTATGCCTGTTTCTTTGTGTAGTGTTTTGAGGTTCAGATCATTAAAAGTGCTTAGGTCGGCCCTCATTTTCCAGCAATGACTCAGTGGGGGTCCACTACTGCTGACGTAGAGCACAAGGCTGGGAGAATGGCCTTTGTCAGAGAGCCACGGTGTGCGTGCTGAAGGCTCCCACCTGCTTCTGTTCCTTTTGAGCCACAGGTAGGCAGGATGGGTGTGGTGCCTGTATCTTCCTCCAGATAATTTGTTTTTAGGTGTCCCTGTCTCCACTTTTATGACACAGACATCCTTCACAAAACAGCAGAGCAAGATTTACTACTTCACAGAAATATCTCACGGGTGCACGGTAATGATGCTCTCAGATGCGTCCCACGGTCCACATCAGAGGCACGCCTCGAGGCGAAACAGCCAAGAAGAATGTATTTATTTGTTTATAAAGTTTTGTATAGCACAAACAAGACCCAGAAGGGTATAAGAGCGCTACACATTTGACATAGGCAGGATACCAAAGTGGGACAAACATAATTGTTACAAGTAGGTTCAAGACGAGAGCATTACAACAACATGATTCAGAGCATTTGAGAGTGAAAAGAAAATGTTAACTCTGCAGCAGTACCACTGCTCAATGCCTTTGATGTAACTTCAGAGACTTGTTTCAGAAATGAAGCATTTTCAGTATTATATGCAACTAAGCCATAGTGGTTGTTTATTTATTGTATGCAACTAACAACCACTGACAAAGCCAATAGTCCTGGCTTTTTGTAGGTGTAACGTTACTTGTATCATATATCTGGTTGCAATGAGAGAAATAGCAAAATATCAGTCGGGTGGCACACTAGCCTAAGCACCGATTTTTAGCTTATGTGCTTTTAAGTCACACCCTTAATTACATCAGCCATACCCCATTGAGAGACTCCCCAGTTTTTTCATCCCACTTAATGCCCTGAGCGATGTTGCCATTAAAAAGTTGGTTTAAAGGGGATACAACACAGAGGATTAGTTTAAGCTTCTGGGCTCCGGTTTCACCCTGCCATATTTTATAAAAATATCACTCCGGGTGCTCCTGTGAGCGCTTAAAAGTGGCATTTTACCGACAAGAAATGCTGCTGTAAAGTCAAAGAAAACAATCAATCAATCCAGGATTTATAAAGAGTGGCAAGTCACTCTGTCAGTCAATTAACTTTATTGACTCCTAGAAAATAAGATCATAAAAGTACAGTACAGTATAAAAAGCATATTCAATAATACATCAACTTTCCAATTATTTCAATACAAATGACAATTTTTATAAAAATATAAAAAGCTAAAGCTAAAAATAGAAGCAAAAAACACTCTATTAAATGATTACTAGAAAACCGTCCAATTCATAGAGTAATGTTCAAAGTTTCATGGGATTAAAGTAATGTTACAGGGCAATTCATCTCCTAGTTGCTAAGGCCATACATAAATAAGATGCAAGGAAAAAACACTCGTAAGAATCAGGGAGCATTTGGAGGAAAAAAGAGCTGGACAGCATTGCACAAATTTATAATTCTGCAGAAGAGGTAAAAATAAACTTTTTACGGACTGACATATAAAATTTACAAAAGAAGATAAGGTGAAGATTAGATTGGGAGGAGGTACCATCGCAGGGGCAAACTGGTAGTTCATTAAGTGAGTAAACTCCAGCAGGAAAACCTAGCATGCAACGCATACGGTTTAATCTAAATCGCACCAATACATATCGATGTCAGATATTTGTAACAAAAAACAGGTACGTATTTAAATCAAAAGGAATGGAGGGGAGCCCCAAATATGATAATAATACATTTTTCTCACAATTTTGCGCATGTCTTTTGTTTCCCCTGTGCATACTCGAGTTTTAATTTCAGCTTTAGAGATTAGATGACAATTGAGTGGATCCTTATAAAGGGATTCGAGACCGAATACTATCAATGTTTTTTTTACATATTGAACCCATGGTACCTTATGAACCTGATCAAGAGTTAAACAATCCTTAACCCCTTCAGTGCCCGCCCCTTTCCCCGCCCTGTGCCTGCCGTTTCATTAGCGGGCGGGTTTTATGACGAGCTGGTCTCGTCATGGGCACAGCGCAACCGCGGCCCATGACGAGAACAGCTCGTCATGGGCATTGAAGAGGTTAATGATGTTTTGTGTTAATACCACCGTATCTCTCCACCAAATTGAATACCAAAGTAAAACCGGAGCAAGGGACATTAAATTTGAGATATAGGGAACGTTCAGATCTTTATGCAAAATAAAATTTGAGCAGCTTTTAGGAAGGGCTAATAATTTCTTGAAAACACCATCTTCTATCTATTGTAGTGCATCTGTTTTCGTTGTTCCCCAAATCACTGCCCCATATTTGGCTGAGGAAATAGCTTTTGCGGAATAACTCTTTTTAATTGGCGCCAATGGCTTTCACAAAGGAAAATATGGCCATAATGCTCTTTTATAGCACATTACATCTATTCATTAACATATTTGACCATGTGCCCGAGCTAATAAATAAAACAACCTAATTTAAAAAAGTCTGGGTAATTTCAACTTTATGGGCAGAAATATAAAAAGAAGGAAGTCTCCATGGTCGTTTCCCCATGATTAAAATATTAGTTTTCGCTTCGTTAAGCTGGAGGTCCAGGGAAGCCATATAGGACACATAATTAGTAATAATCCTTTGCAGTGCTAAACCAGTCCTGGCTATCAATACGGCATCATCTGCATATAGCAGTATGGGAATACGTATTTTATTAGCCATGGGGACATCAATTGTGGAGTGAACCACTGCTGTTTCCACCCCATTAGTGTAGAAGGAAAACAGAAAGGGAGCCAGGACACACCCCTGCCTGACTCCCCTAAGAATAGGGAATGATCTTGTGCGTTCCCCCTGGCTACCATATCTAACACATGCTGAAGATTGGGAGTGTAATTGACGTATAAAAGATACTATGGCTTTGTCAACACCCATTTCTTTCATAATACTCCATAACCTCCTATGTGATACACAATCGAACGCTGCCAAGAGGTCCATGAATGCCATAACAACATTTCCTCCTCTAGCTTGGGTGTACTTGGCTATGATTAAGTTCAAATATAAACATTGAACCCCACCCCTTTTTTAAAACCATATTGTGCCGGTAATAAAATGTTTTTGCCAGTGGCCCAATCCTATAATAGGTTTAATAATAGATGGCCCATTAACTTAACTGTGTTGTCCAAAAGCAAGATGGGCCTGTAGTCTCTAGGCATTGACTTGTCCCCTTTCTTATGTATTGGTAAAATATTTGTCTTCTTCCATGAAACTGGAGGACCCGCTACTGCGTTTGCGTTAAAAACATTTGTTAGAAGTGGAATTCAAAGGTCTGGGTTTTCAAAACAGAAGTCTATAGGGGCCCCATCTGGGCCAGGGGCTTTAGCACTACTGCTTTGCAGCAAACCACATTTTACCTCTGCCATAGACAAAATATTAGGATTTGCAAATCATTAATCACAGCATTAGGGGTTAAATATTCCCTTTCAAGAACAGACCCAAATATATTTGTGTAATGGTCAACCCAAGCATCCTCTCCCACATGTACATCTAATGTTGGGCCAATATCTTGTTTCAAGAATGGTGAATTAATTATAGCCCAGAACTCTTTTGAGTTTTTTGAGAAGGCATGTAGTAAATTTTCCCAGGCATCCTCCTTCAGGGATCTAAGTTCAGACCTCCTTCTTTCCTTATATTGGAAGCGGAGATGTGTGACCAAATTCCTTATCTCTTGGATTTATTCTTAGTTCCATATGTAACTTACTGACTGCCTTGGTGCAAGCAGCGCCGAACCAATGCTGGGTCGGTGATTTCAAAATCCTCTTCTGGGACAATAGATTGCTTTCCACTGCATTCAGTATTGATACAAATGCCTGCACTATGCACAAAGGTTAGCTATAAAAATCTAGACAAATCAATATTTCCTCCTGAGAACTCCCAACTATGATGGGTATTAGTTCAGCTTTATTTATCTTAGCCCATTTACGGACTATACCATTCCTTCTTATTATAGTTGGTGCAGGGATTCTCTTATCAGACGGTTTACAACGATCTTCCAATAACATTTGGAAGGTAATAGCAGCATGATCACTAAATACTGTAATGAGGGTTCGTACCTGGCTAAAAAATATTTGAATGGCATCACAACCAACAGGTAATCTATAGTAGTGCCAGGGATAGTATTTCCAATTTTCTTTCCCAAAGAACATGTGGATTTGTCAATCGGGTTGAGGATTACCATATTTCTTATGGTCAGGAGCCTATTCAATTCATTACCATATAAGTGTGTGAAAAATGCAACGGTACAACACCCTCTTCATCAATCAGACCACATAATGGTGTTGATATCCTGGTACAATTATGAGCGTTAAAGTCGCCCATCCACACTATATTCAGAGGGTTATGATGGTTAGTTGTAGCCCTATCAATTGCACTCTCTAGTGAATCAATCACCTGGGACATATTACCCTCAAAATTGTTATTATAAAAATTAATTACCAACATATCCTCTGCACCAGGCCTGTTACACACTATAAGATGGAAGTAAGGGGACTCCATAATAGTCTCAAATATTTTTACATATAGTGTGTTTCTAATCAGAGTCAAAAGGTCTCCTCTTGCTCTACCAGACCTAGAAGGGGCTGCTGGAGTTTGAAATATACGGAATCTATCAATATGGACAGCATCAACTTCCCACGATTTTTGTAGGCATACTAGATCATATTGATGTATAAACCTAGTCCATTCTGGGTTGCCCAACTTAGATCTAAGTCCCGCAATGTTCCAAATTAATGATTTTCTCATACTTTTTAAGGGTTCTGATAGATGACAAACCTTTATAGAGTTCTCCAGCTTCTGAGCCTTAATGTGCTAAATATGCTGAGCCTCCCTAACTACCTCCTGTCAATCACATGCTTCCAGCCCCTCCAGGAGGGCAAATTTGTTGTCCAGTGCTATAGCCGCTATGGGATTAGAATTTACCGGGGCACTTGAGCGAGGGGGTAACAAATTACTACCGTGCCATGTACCAAAAAATGTAAGACCCTGTGGTCTGTAGGAGAACCCTAGTGGCTGTGCCTGAATCTTTGTAGTTATCGTAGGGCAATTAGGTAGTATATCCAAGAGATATTTCACAAGATGTTGGTTATTGAAATTAATTACTATATAGTCCCCTCTGGTGAGTTACCCACCCATTGGACTCTCCTAGCCATAATAATAAGGTTTGATATATTGGGACTTTCATAAGCATCAACATACTTGGATAACCAGTGTAATGCTTTGTTCATCAGTTTGGTGTGGATTCTGACTGCGTGCATTGCAATTGCGGGTTGTTTGCTAAGATGATCAAAAATGGACAGGCAACCTGGGGGAGGTGCAAATTAAATTGTTTTAGTGATAAAGGACCATCACACCCCTCCCCTGGTCGATCCTGCCTTGCTCTTGTTGTGACTGTAGGTCTGGGTAAGAATGTGACCTGCCGATTATAAGGTTCTGGACGGGTAGCCTGATAACTAGTGGTAATATTTCCAGAACCAATACGGGTATAATCAGGTGCTTGGGTTAGCAAGTGAGTTGAAGGGGCAGGTTGTGCCTATGATGGCGTATGGGTTCTACAATCACACCCCCACACACATATGTCTCCACGCTGCCCTGTGTTTGAAGAGACTCCACCAAGCGTTTGCTCCCAACAGTAGGTTGGAGGGTACCAAATAAGGGGATCTTTGCCTTTATTGGCCAACAAGGCTTCTGACGCCTTAGGTGCCCTTTTGTGTATACTACCCCCTCGAGTTGATTAAGGCTAGACTAACTTCAATTAGTTTCAAATTGTCCATTAATGGTTGTAAAAGGCGGGAAATAATTTGTTCCAGCTCTCACGGTCTTGGATGGGGTCATTAATAGGGGATCTCTCCCAACACTAGTGTTCGGTTCTGGGAGTCTATGCAGCCTCCCACCCCTCTTTTATTCCACAGGAGGCTCTTCAGGTGACTCTTGACCACCAGTACCATTGGTCAGAGATTGTGGGTCCGGTAGCATATCAACAGATAAAGGAGAAGGGTTAACATCTGTTCGGGGAAACATGTCATCATTTAAAGGAATCAATTGTTGAGTCGGTAGACTCACCTCACCTCCGGACACCCTTCTTTCAGCCATCTCTATCTCCTTTGATGGCACGTTCGCAGCCCTTGAGAGAAAGGGATCCAACATATTTACGGCCTCTGACCCTTTATCACATGGCTTAGCCTTTCGTTTCCCCACAGTAGGCTGTTGTACCTCCAGGGCTTTAAGTGGGCCAGGTCTCACCGGGTCTGAGCACCGGTGAGTTTTTTTAAGGGGGCCTCGAAACGGGTCTCTATCAGGCTCTGTTTTGTGCCCTGGCACAGGCGGTCCAGTGACAGCAGGCACATCATGTGGAGAAGTGTGGCTCAATGATTAGAGCGGCAGACCCTGATGCAGAGGTCAAGCCCGGGACCAGGGTTCAATTCCCCGCCTCGGCGGGTCTTGGGCTCAAAAATTCCACGGACCTGATAATTCTCGCCTCGGTGCCTATTCCAATCATGGAGTCCCACTCTGCAACTCTGGGCAATAGCTTGCTTAAACTCCACAACGGCCTTCACAACGCTAAGGATGCCTGGCCTCCACCTTGGGGGTGCCCAGGAGTGGACGCCTCACAGGGAAAGCCAGGATGGGTTCCACAGCGGTATTCGTACAAGCGCCTTGAGACCCTTGTGGGTGAGTAGTGCGCTATACAAGTATCAAATTTACAATTTACATTTACATGTGCGTGTGGTGAGCATTACAGGGGAAGGGAAATCCTTTAAAGAGAGTCATTTTCTCTCCGGAGTTCCCTTTTCTTTTAGAAAGTCAGGAGCAGCAACATTGTCGTGGTGTCACCAGGGCTTTAAGTGGACGTTTTTTCAATATTATATACAAGCCATAGCTGCTGCTTATTTATCTTATGCAACCATTGACAAAGCCATAGTCCTGACTTGTAGGTATGATGTGACTTGTTGTATCATATATCTGGACGCAATGACCAGAACAGCATAATACAAGTCGGGCGGCACACTGCTAAACACAGATTTTTAGCTTACGTGTTTTTAAGCCACGCCGTTAATTACATTGACCACAAGCCTTTGAGAGACCCCCAGTTTTTTCATCCCACTTAAAGCCCTGTGTACCTCTAAGGTTTAGTGCAAAAGGTCAGGAAACCCATGTTAGAGGGGAGCCCAGCCCAGCCTCCTCTGTGCTCCACCGGATGTGGACGGGCCCGCCCGGGTGCGTCCCCACACACGTTCCACGCTTCAGGACTGCTGGCGCTTTTTAGGTCTCGCCTGAGCCAGCACTTTAGCGCTGCTCTGGCGAGAACTGTAGTAAACGGGGGATTTGGAAGTGCATACTTGCTTTTCAGGCCTCCAAATACAGTGCATGTGCGCCGGGCGTGCGCACCATTTGTCAGCCTGCCTGATCACTTTCACAGCCGCTTTGATGTTCTCAGTGAGCCGCGCGGCCACTGAGAACATCAAAGTGGCCGCGAAAGTCATCACCATTTGCCACCCCCTCCCTTGGCGGCTCGGATTTGTAGCTCAGCACGCTTGTAATAAAGCGGTGGAGTTTTTCGGCTCTTTATGGCCCAGCGTCACGGGTGGCTTGGCTTGTTTTAGAGTTAATGAACAGGCTGTGCAGGTCACGTTCGAAACGAATAGAGGGACGCCACACGCCATCCGCATCTTTCCCGCCAGCCCGGCTGAATGCTTTTTTGTTTTTGTTTTGGCAAATCATGTTTCTCCAGTGGCTGCAAATCAAATCCCACAATAAGCTTTAGATGTGCCTACCTGTATCCCTTTGTGAGCCCGATTGCTTGCAGCTTGACGTATACTACTTATTATGCCTGGGCGTAGTTCGCGAAGTAGCACTTCGCAAAGCTACGCAAAGTGAAGTTCGCACTACGCGAGCTACGCGTAGCACTTCGCGAACTGCATAGTACCTTGTTCGCACTGTGCCAGATGTCGTTTTCAATGATTGCACAGTGCGGACAAGCAACCGGCACTGTGCAATCATTGAAAATGGCATCTTGCACAGTGCGAGCTGTAGTTTTCTGCTGCTCGAGTAGATTTTTACTCGAGCTTCAGCTTTCTCAACACGAACTGGTAGTTTCTCATCGCGAGCGGTCGCGAGCATACGCGACCACTCGCAATGAGAAACCTGACCTCCTCGCGTTGGGAATCTCACCGGGAGGTTTATTTTCCATGCTCGCAATCGCCAACTTGAAGTTGCGGATCGCGAACAAGGAAAAAGTCTCGCCGGGATGTCATTTTGCTTGCTCGCGGTTGCCAACTTGACGTTGAGGACCGCGAGCAAGCAAAAAATGACCGCAGCACTTCGCAACACTACGCTACGCGTGTTTGCACTGTGCTACGTGCAGTTCGCGTAGTGCGAAGTAACGCGAACTTCGCAAACTACGCGAGCGTAGCGTAGCGTAGTGCTTTGCCCAGGCTTACTACTTATATATCTACTTCAGTTTTTCTACAGGATGAATTACATATTTGATGAAGTGTTCATTTCTCTAATAACATTACACGTGGGATGTGGTGCACCGTAAGCCCCTCCCTTCTACTACCCCCTTCCTCCACGTCCGTTACTGGGCTACAGCTTGTTTAAACTTTCAGCGCAAGGCTAAAAAATGTATGGACACGTCGTATACCTCGGATCCCGACCACTATCAGAGACGTACTATACTTTGCAGGTTTCTTCTATGGCGATGCGCTTTTGACGTGTTTCTATTAAAAAAGGCTTCTTATTTTAGGGAATAATTTATGAAGGCTTGCTTAATATCTTTGTACGTGTTTTAACATATGCACTGGGTTCAATAGCTCTCTCTAGACCTTGCCCCTCGAGTCGACACCTTTCTTACCAGTCTACATTTAAAACTGCATGCCAGGCTTCTAAAAACAAGCATTGGCATAGCCAATAGGTCTCGCTTTTGGGACCTTATAAGTTTTGAGCCATGCAACAGTTGATGTTGTTGCACCAAGGATATTGTGCTGCTTAACTAAATACTTATAAGGTCCCAAAAGCGAGACCTATTGGCTATGCCAATGCTTGTTGAGCGTGTGGTGGAAAGCAGGGCCTCATGGGACACCAAACCCCCACCAGTGCGGAAATGGAAGGGAATCCGGCATGGCTCGCTCCCTCCTCGGGTGAGGAAAATGCTGCCGGTCGTTGGCGGTTTACATGGCAAATCACCCATGAGGGTCTTAAGGCGCTGAAACATTATAACAATGGTTGACAATAATTTAAAGCACTGTTGGTTAAAAAAAAAGAGTGATTTGAAGATCATCACAAGTCCTCATTTCCGGTAGCCCCCTTGCGGGTGGAGTAATTATCTAAGCTTTTAAATTCTGATTCCCAGGGAATAGGAACTTAAAAGTTCCTATAATGATCGCCTGTTGCAAGCTGGGCTTTTAAAAATGAGACATAGCATGAGGACTTCGGTGCTTTGTCAACCAGATAGCCGCACTTCCGGGTATTTACCAGGCAGTCCCCTCCCTTATCCCCCCCCCCCCCTTCCATAGTGAGGCACATTTATTTACTTGACGAAATTGACCTGTGGACAATTTCAGTGAAGCTGTAACTACGCAAAACGTGCGATTCCGAAACGTGTATTTGCGCAAGGAACGCTGAAAAGCTTCAGGGCAGCGCGCGCACCTGTCTTTCCTCGCTAATGTCTCACCTACGTCTTCATTCAGGGCATCAGTTGTCAAATCAGAAGCGCTCCCAGAAGAAAGGCCTCTGGGCGCACGCTACCGCTCCACCCTCATACCTTCCAGCTGACTCACCAAGCACGAGATCTTAAGCTTTTACTACAATGACCCCGAGGGATAAAACTGCCATCACTCCACCCCAGCCCAAAATGTGTAGACTAGCTTTTCTGTCCATCTAATCCCATACCACCTCCGGCTCATATCAGCTGAGTCATTACACACCTGAAGCACCAGGGCAGGTGCCAGGGTTTATGCTGACCTCTGCAAGCATAGCTGAAGTGGCATTATGGGTAATGAGGCCACATTTGGGCTGCAGTGTCACTTTGGCACCAAAACTGCTGAGGACGCCCTCTGCAAACACTGAGTTCTGCTTAGCCCTAAAACCACCCTGCCAATGCACTGAGTGATGTGGTCTGGCATCCACCTGACTCAGTCAACGTAACCCTTTCTCCAACTCTGCAACCAAGCTAAGGAACTCTTCATAGCTCCATTTTCTTGCCCTTTTATTTTTGTAGCAGGCAATGACTAGGTTTGTACTAAGAATATTCTCATAAGACAATCTTTGATGTTGTTAGGACCTACATAAGGGTTGTCTGATATTGCATGCAGCTATTTTGGCACACAACAAAACAGAAACCAAGGTGTTTTCTATTTATCCAGTGTGAATCAATGTGTAACATACCAAAATTCGAATATTAAGATATTAACCTTCTATATTCCCCCTGGTAAATATTGGCAGATTTGACCGCCCAGAATTTACCCAAGGCCGTTTTCCAACCAGTAAAAAGCCATGTCTGAGGCATCAAACCTAATTGCATTCACAAAATAGGTAATCACAATTTTTGCGATTACCTATTTTGCGAATGCATTTAGGGAATCTTAATTTGTATTAAGCATTTTAAAAAATGTGACTTTGCATTAAGGATTTGCAAATTACCATCAACTTCAAGTTGCATTTTTCAAAGTGCCATGTGGTGCGTACTGTGTGCGCCACATATGCACACTTACCTTTTTTTGCTGTGCATCAGGGTGGCCTTAGGCCCCCTAGCACCCTTGCAATTGCATTCGCAATTTGCGATTACCCATTTGGTAATCGCAAATTGCAAATGCTTTCCCATTCATTCCTACAGGCCTCTAGGCCCATAGGAAAGAATGGGAATGCATTCCCTATCGCGATTCGCTATTAGGGAATGTGTAGGAATCGCTATTTCTTTTGCGATTCCTACATGCATAAGGAATTGCGACACCTAAATAGCGATTCCTTAAAAATCGCTATTAAGGAATCACAATTCATTATCTTGATGCATGTGCCCCATAAAGAGCTAATAAGAAATTCGTCGGAACAAGACATACTTCTTGTTACCCATCCTGCATTTTTCAGGACAACCCGTTAACCAGGAAACATTTTAGGATAGTAAATTTCTTGTTGAATCCCACTACTTCTCCATGTCAGTTTGACTTCCTTCAAATTTCTTCTATGACAAAATTGAAAAAAATCGTGTACTTTTCCTTTCTTTGTACTTTGAATGATTGGGTATAGTTTTTTTTACCATTACTCTTCAGGGTCCTCCCCTCTTAGCCAAATGTACCCCTTTTTCTCTTGATAAGGGTAAGTACTTTAATTACTTTATTAAGTCTTGTTCTCCACTTAACTTTTGTCCTTCCTGTTGTTTTCATCTTGAGGTACATGCAGTTTGTGCTGTGATCAACATAATTTGCATTATTTTTCTTGAGGACAGTTTTAGTTCATTCTTTCTTATAACATTTGTTTGTCTCCATGTTAAACAAGCCACAGGTTGAGCCTATGGTTTTATGTAATTCAGAACCTTTCCTTAACTCCCTCTTCCAATCAAGATCCTGAAGAAAGAGATTCTTCCTAACTTTTCGGAATATAATAACATTCTTGATCCAGTTTAGTCGGGATCCAGTCCTCTACATAGTACAAAATCTTCTCTTCTCCCATCTTAGATGAGTTGAGCATCTCGTAGACCATGGTGGCTGCATTGCTTTTGTGTGACATGACATCTGCCATGACTTTCTACCTACCGACTCCATCAGGGGGGGCTCCAGAATAAGGCCCTTTACTTGATTGCTTCCTCTTTAATAACCACACCCATCTTCTTCCATTTAAATCGAAATTTGAACGGCTACCCCATGGAATACCACAAGTTTACTCATTAATAGGCCTGGGCTAAAATTCCGTGGCGCTCGCGGAAATTGCGATAATTTGACATTTTTGCGTTCCGCAGAAAGCGCGAAAATGTCGAAATTTCCGCAATCCGCATCTTACCGGTAATTTTTTTCTTGCTCATGTTGTAAAAAATACATTTTCACGTGCGCGCGATCGCCTTACCTGAATCCCCGTGTTCGCCGACAAGTTTTCCCGATCCGGTCGCGTTCTCCACGAGATGTTGGATTGTTGGTAGCCATTTGCGCTGTCTCGCGACAGTTCGCGCCCGCATTAACGTCATTTGTCGCGCGATCACGTCATTTGTCGCGCGATCACCTCTTTCTTCTCGCGATCATGCACCGTGAGAGTATGAGATGATTGAGATCTCGAACACGTCATTCTTCACCGCGAGCGAGAGCGTGAGGACGCGGGCACGTCATATCGAACGCGAGCGGGCGGGACAAGTGAAAACAAGATAGCCGCGCCCGTGAGCAACCGCATGGGTAAGTTGGCGAGCCGCGATCACGCAAAAAATACCGTGAACAGGGGGGAAAAAAACTTCTGCATCTTCGCGATATTTCCAACGTGTTTGCGGAGATTTCAACATTTTCGCGATAGTTTGCGAAAATGAATTTCGCAAATTCCGCCCACCCCTACTCATTAAGCCCTACCCTTTTCAACTTCTATGTTTGCCACTGGCATATCATATCTATTCTTTTGATTACACTGATACGTGTTTTGCAGATGACATGAACATTATTGTTTGGCTTGAGAATCATCTTCCACAGCTCACCATGACTTCCAATGCTGCCTTCCAATGCTGCCTTCCATTAGAAATGTCACAGATGAATCAAACAGCTTGACACATAAGATGAATACACCTGAAATATTAGTGGTCAGGTAAAACGTACTTCTTGGTCCACCGATTGGTGACCCTCTGATGTAGGCTTTGCCCTATTTCTAGTGTCCTTTGTTTGTAATATAGGCTCTCGCTTTGATCAGCCTCTTTCTCATTCTGATCAAATCAATACAGTTTTCGCTTCATGTTTTCTATATATTCTTTTGTCACACAAAATCGTTACATTCGTTCAGGAGCGGCCGTGTAGGTAATAGCTGTGGGGCGGGGTTGGGGGAAGGTTCAACAGACGACCATGAGAGAAAATGAAATAAATAATTAATTTGCTCTTGTCATCGTCTGTCGAAATCCCCTCCCCCCCCACCCAGCTCCACCACCTCACCGCTATTACCTGCACTGGCCGCTTCTGCATTGATTTCTCTTGGTTCTTGCTGTGCAGTCATTTAGACCATTATCTAAATCTCCTTAAATACTGCAACTCTCATCCTTTGGTCGCTTTCTTATCTCTTGTCTCATCTGAAGAATGTTCAACATGCAGCGACTCAGCTAATTTTTCAGTTTTCGTGTCTACTATTCATTGGCTTTTTGTCCCTGAGGCGGTCATTTTTGGGTGTGTGTGAAATTTACCTCATCCGGTTTCACATAATTACATGAAATTTCAGGAAAATTACATGAAATTACTCGTAATTACACGAAATACAAATCCATCATGTATTGCTATATTTTAGCACAAGATGTGTCCCTGCATCATTTTATTTATGCAATTACACCTTTTGAGCTAAAAAATAAAATAGCACGAAAAACACAATTGCCGTGAACAACAGTTGCTCACATTCTGCTTTTTCGTGCTATTTTTACACGAAGCCGCATAATGGCATAATATCGGGAACTATGTATAACAAGCGTAGCACAAAATTCCCAAAATTACCCAAATTATTAGCATAATTTAGATTTCAACCAGAACTAGTCATTTTTAAATCTCTTTTCTTTGCTCACATGATTTTCACAGGTCTAATCCTAAATACATACATTCCAAATTCTGTCGCTGTAATCCTGAGCCTGTTCTTCATTCTTCTCCGGACAGACATTTGTCCTTTCCTTAGGTCCACCTCTCTTGTATTAGTGGGTGCTAATCGTAATTGGCAGCTTTAACTCAAAACCTGGATGCTATACTTCTTCCTATATTTTAGCCTGGTCAATTGATACTGTGTAATCCCTCTGGCAATTCTCAGGGCCATTATACCTGTCTGAGTGATCATGTGGTTATATTAAAAACTCTTTCATCATCATCATCCACAATATCCGGCTGAAAACGTGAGGTCTCTTTACCTATCCAACAAATTCTAAATGTCCTGAGATTGGAGGTGCAAAGATTTTGACTCCAGAAAAGATAGGAGAAGTCTTTTTCCAGTGTGGTAACCTCTGTTTAATAAATATCCATCAGTACATGCATACTTAGAAACATGTGCTAGCAATGCCCACAAGTGTGTCCCTTAGCTCACTATACCACCAGAATCATGCTGCACAACAGCGATAGGTCCCCAGAAGCCCAAAACATGTCTTGTTTTGCTTATGTTCCCTGAAGAGGAAAAATGGCCTAGTATTTTAGCATGAATTTAGGAACTTTCTCCTGGGGATCTCATTTCAACAATGCTTATCAGAGTGTTGCTGAATATTTACCTGAACATGAGGAGAACAAAAAGCAAAGGACGGAGCGGTTGGATATAACCTCAGAAGCAGGTAAGCAACTATTGGCCGCATTTCACTCCATCCTTTTTTTGCTCACTGTACCACACCTGACAAGATTATTCACTGCTTATGACCTTGCACATTGGATCACTCTTGACATGTTAAATGATATTATTGATTGCATCAATAATTATTTTTAAATACCAATATTCTTGAAATTATTAATGGGATCAACAAATGACTGACAGTGTGCTGTAGGCTTTGTATATGAAGAGCAATAAATGAGCCTACGTTTATGGTTGGACTCTTATAAACTTGTCTGTAGGCTTTCAAAAGATGGAAACTTCAAAAGTGAAGAACTTTTGATGGATGTCATTGTCTTTTTACTAGTGTTCACTCAACGGATGTATGTAGTGGGGATAGGTGATTTGCGGAGCGCGAACTGCTGAACACCACTGACCAAATAGTCTCTTTGGTCAACCTTTGATGTGAGGGTCCGAAGGTTATGTTATGTTATGTTATGTTAGTGCTATTTGTATTGCGCACGGCTGCTCCAGCGAAGGAGCGTCCCGGCGCACCGACAAGGTGGCGAACACAACACAACTGGGGAACAGAAATAATTATTAAGAAATTGGGGAGTGAAGGATTTAACAAAGCTCAGAAAATAAATGAGTTTTAGCGGCCTTGCGGAAGGAGAGCAGGTCACCAAAGGTCCGGAGTTTCAAAGGGAGAGCGTTCCAGAGTGCGGCTGCCCGCACCTTAAAAGAGCGACCCCCCACCCGACTGAGTTTGAACCGAGGGGCTACCGCTAATTCTTGGTCTAGCGAGCGCAGAGTGCGGCCCGGGATGTAAGGGCACAAGAGTTGGTGCAGTAAGGGAGGTGATAGGCCCTTCAGAATTTTGAAGGAGAGGCACAAAACTTTAAAGTGGATCCGCTGCCTAACGGGTAACCAATGCAAGGCTCGCAAAGATTGACCGGCCGAGCAAAACCTAGGAAGACCTATGATCGCTCTGGCCGCAGCGTTCTGCACTCTTTGAAGTCGGGTTAACTCAGCCTGGTTTAATCCTATAAAAAGGGAGCTGGCATAGTCCAACCGTGCCAAAACCGTTGCTTGCACCACCAATTGACGAGTTGCGGCATCGAAGTATTTAAGGGCAGGGCGCAGATTGCGCAGGATGCCGAAGCAGCAAGCCGCCGTCCTTTTGGTGTGGCCAACAAAGTTGAGGGAAGGGTCCAGCCAAACACCAAGATTTTTGATCTCCGCAACCGGAGTGGGGGTCGGCCCCAGCTCAGAGGGCCACCAAGTATCTCCCCATAGGTCCGTCCGCTTCCCAAAGATCATCACCTCCGTTTTTTTGGCGTTTAGTTGGAGACAGTTGGACGTCATCCAACCAGCCACCGCCCTGAGTCCTTCTCTGAATCTTGGGGCATCCACCCCAGAGTCCCCGCTGATCGTGACCGCTAGCTGGGTGTCATCTGCGTACGACACCATGGTCATACCACAGAGCTTCACAACCTCAGCCAGCGGCCTCACGTAGATGTTAAACAACGTGGGGCTCAGTGAGGAACCCTGTGGGACCCCAAGAGACAGAGGATGGCATTTGGACTGGTAGGGCGGGGACGCCACACAGAAGGAACGATCCCTGAGAAACGAACGGAACCACTGGTGTGCAGTGCCGATAACCCCTATCTCCTCAAGACGTTGCAGGAGAATGTCATGGGAGACCGTGTCAAAGGCGGCGCTTAGGTCTAACAAAACAAGCGCCGCCGTTTGACCTGCATCCAGAACTACCCGAAGGTGCTCGACCATAGATAACAGTGCTGTCTCCGTACTGTGGCCAGCCCGAAAACCATTCTGGGTGTCGTCCAGAATGTTGGCACGCAACAGATGACCAGAGAGGGCGGTGTTGACATGCGCCTCCGCGAGTTTGGCTGGCCACGGGAGAAGTGAAATCGGGCGGTAGTTCTCCGATTTTGTAGGGTCGAGAGATGGTTTTTTCAAAATGGGCATTACTACCGCATGCTTCCATTTCAAAGGCACTTGGCCTGATGATAGCGACGTGTTGATTAAGTCGCAAACCGGGCGAGCAAAAACCTGGTCTCTGAACATAGGTGGCTTGAGCGGGTCGTCCGGCGACCCCGACTTAACTCGGAGAGCCAAGGCCGTGTAAGACTCCAGAGAGAGAGAGGGGAGAGAGTCTAGCACCACCTGATCCAACCGGGTGGGAGGCCCCATACTGGTTTGTGCAGTGGAGGAGGGGAAGGCCCTATATATGGTCTGGACCTTCTCCAGGAAGAAAGCCGCCAGCGCTTCACAATGAGTATTGGAGCTGATGGAGTTACCGGCCGGCTTCCTTGCCACTAGGTCTTTAAGGGCCTTAAAGATGGTTTTAACAGGATTCCCACTATTGCGAAACTCCAGAGCGTAGTATTCAGCCCGGGTTCTACAAACCGCGCGGTGATAAGACTTGACCGCAGCCATATACAGGGTTTTTTTGCTGCTGTCATACCTCTTCCTCCAGTCTCTCTCTGCACGTCTGCAGACACTTTTCAGAGCCCTCAGATTGCCATCATACCAGGGACTGGGGGCGCGGGAGCCACACTTACTGAAAACCATCGGGATAAGGGAGTCGAGGGCCCTGGTTACCCATCTGCAGAAATGGTCTGAGCAAGTAGAGTATTGCGTGGTTATGGAGGGGATGACAGGGCCGTACCACAGGTGAAGGACATGCACAGCAGGGATTGGCCACATGTAGAGGGTTGGGTGCAGCCCATAGAGCAAGCTCCACCTTTATTTTATGTTGGATGCAGGGTATGGTGTGACACCAGGCTTAGCAGACAACCTCCATTGTGTATGTCCAAATTCTGTGCATGGTGGGGGTTTGCCAGTTGTGAAGGGATGTTTTCATCCACAGGCTAAACCCTCTGACAAACATATCCTACATATGACTGAAGTTTGTATTCAGTGGAGGTTTGTGTACTGAGCCTTGCTGGAGCCCAGGCACTGAGTCCAAGCCCTGATGCAGATTGGATGCAGGTTCTGACCGAAGCCTATGACAGAGATGTCATGAGTGATGTCATCAATGTTGTCGTTTAACCTGTCATGATTGATTTAATATGTGAGGTCATAAGTAGTGCATGATGGGGTGCAAGTTATAGTTAATTTACTAAACTATAACTGGTTTATATCACATTGTTTTGGGGTTTGTAATTAAAGTTAATGTTTTAGCACTTAACCTAATTATGGCATCACTTAAACTTTGTTTTTTTGTCAGTGTATAGTTATGTATATTTGTCTTCCAAATGTTACTATATTCAAATTAGGAAGCTGTAAACTGACTGAGAAGATTGGTACACTGAGTAAACAGATGTGGAAAGGGGATGCTGTACTTATGCAGACTTCTCTCTTTTAACTATTTGTATCCACTTTAGGCAAGCATTGGCATAGCCAATAGGTCTCGCCTTTGGGACCTTATAAGTGTTTAGCCATGCAACAGTTGATGTTGTTGCACCAAGAATATTGTGCTGCATAACTAAACACTTATAAGGTCCCAAAAGCGAGACCTACTGGCTATGCGAATGACTGTTTAAGTATATCCATTGTCATGAGGTACCAGGCCCTTGCATCTTCTTCTAGTAATTCTAAAGCGTGTGGCGTGCAGCATGCTGACCACGAGAGGCGGGCAAGTCAGCAAATAAACAGGGAGTGCCAGGCTGGCCCGACGAGCCGGGACATAGAAAGAAGTCTTTTACAAATAACACAACTATCTTTTGTTGACATTTTGAGGCGTTTCCATGTAGTGCAATCGATTCCATTACTGCACTGAGTGACGTACTGAAAACTCTTCATTTATCAATTTAAACTTACAAAGAGTCTGTAAAAAACACCACTCTTTCACGATGCCCTGATGATGTTGCCATGAGTGAGCCAAAGACTTTTCAGTGGGTGAATAATGTAGGCAATTGTATTCATAAATATGGAGCGACATTATGATCCTCTAAGCCATGTAGGGGCAGTGCTGTGCTTTTGTAGAGTTCATTCTCTGCACCGTAGTACTTCTAGATGCTCTCGAAATTGTTAAGAAATATGACGCACAACGAAGAAAAACTGATTTGCTCAGAGTGCTGCAATTTAGGGTTCTGTTGCGAGTTGCAGATGCATGGGTTCTGAATTCAACAAGTCCAGGCGGTAATTCCACCCCTGTACAAGTTTAGGAGCCCCGTTTGGGGAATAACCCCGCAGCTCCAGGAATGCATGTTAATTTTTCCGTGCACCTTTCTGCACAAGGTAGATGGGAGTGGGGGAGCAAAGCACGCTGGGAGGGTGCGTGAGGGCGGGCAGCTGAGAGCGTGTCATGTCCACGCGTGATGGGGGAAGGGGTCGTGTGAAAGGTGCCCTTACCAGGTGCGGAAATGCATCTGGCAAAATTGTAGCAGGAATTATAGCAACAAGAAGTCCGTGCCGGATGGAATCGGCGCCTCCGACAGATGGAGGAGGGTCTGAGCCCAGATGTCCCTGGAACACAGCAGTTCATTCACTGTACCGTCCCTCCCTTTCTCTAGTGTTATATAACAGAAGCTAGTCCTTGTGGTTAGCTGACATACATTATCAAACGGTATTCAATAAAACAGATTTAAATAAACGCACCACAAGCCAAATCAATCTGACACCACATACAAAGCATTACTCCTTAGGCAAACCAGCTCACCTTATCTCAGCTCCCAAAATAGGTTGTGTATGTGAATATGCACCGAGCAATCCAGTAAATGGCATGTCTGGTGTTACTTTCCATAATACACTGCTTTCTCCAGGCGAGACCTAATGAATGTGTCCGTCTGTCATGCAACTGGTGTTCATGTAAAGCGCTCGGATAGTTTGCGCTATATAAAACTCCAAATACATAAATAAATAAATGAAGTAGGAGGATGTGAATTTATTAGTATGAATCTGGAGGGAAAGAACAGAATCAAACACAATACCAAGTTTTTTTTAACTGTTTTTGCATGTACCGGAGGTTGACCAATATTCTGTTGTTATTAAAAGCCACACTTATAAAAGCAAGCTGGAGCTATGCAGTAGGTGACATATTTTCAAATAAAGCATTCTATAAAAAGATAGTTTGATGATATGTGGTGTGTATGGATTCTTCCCTTTATATGTGTGTTCTCAGCTTCGCTGTGGTCAAAGATATTGAGAAGGAACGGTGCTTGCTGCTGGCGGTTTAGTACTATTCAAACGGAGGGAGGCGGGCTTACTGCGGATTGCTCAGATGATTCCCTTCTCCATGAGGATGAGGAAGAATACAGTAACAATGCTGGGAGGAGATCCTATGCGGCTGCCAGTGGATCCATCAAGAGAGTCTAAAGTCTCTGCATCAAAGGCAAGAGCGCCTCATAAACAGTGTAAAGGGTACCCGTATAAATAAATTAAAAAAACACGCTAGTGATGCGCGCACGTATAAATAAAAAAAAACACGCTAGTGATGCGCACGCGTATAAATAAAAAAACACGCTAGTGATGCGCGTTCGCAGCAGCACGAAAAAGTTAATGTGATCGCGCTGGAAGGGAGGCAGATGGTGGCTGCGCGCGTGCACGCGCGCAGGAACTCAAGCGCTAGGCCACCAGGCAGCACTTTGAAAACCTGCTTACTAAAGGTCTCGCCTGAGTTAGAGCATGCGCTAGCGCTCAGTCGAGACCTAAAAAAGCATTATGGCTAAAATTACTGTAAATCCATACCTCGTTGCACCCTTTTAACCTGCTGTTTAAATAGCTGCTTTAACATCTCAGTGGTCATTTACTTCAGAGTGCTCCACAGGAAAGGCTTTAAATTTGACAGCTCCAATTTTATCAAAATGGAATTCATGAGTGCCTCACTTTTTTCTTGATTGCAAAATGTTACTTTGTGGTTAAACTACAGCTGATCAATGTGGAGTTGGCTGACAGACTGCTGCTGGTATTGGAAGTTCATGTTTCGCTCTGCATTTCAGAATGTTTTACTGACATGATGATTGAACAATATGTCCGTAAAATGGGGAGAAACTGGGCTGTAGGTTTTCATCATCTTCCTTCCCCAATGTCAATCTAGCCACCCTTGTCAAAGCTTTGTGTGCTATGAATTGCCCAACTCCCATCCCATTGTCATCTCTTACTTCATCAAAAGTACTTAGATTTGCTTTTAAATTTAAATTGCCCAATCTTACTTTATCAGGCCCGTGATGTGTTGTTATGCTGTTCGGAGGCCACATCCTGAAAAGATTCAAGACACCACAGGGGATCTTCAGGTGACCAGAGCGCCTCCACATTAAGTTGTTTCAAGTATTGTTGTCTGGAATGCAGCACTGTTATCAGTGCCTTGGAATGTATTTTCAGTTTCGCCCTATTAAACAACTTTCTATGTATGATATGTATCCCTAAGCAGGCTTGTAAATTTGTACCCTCTAAGTGCACCCCAGGCTCACCATCTCATCAGCCACCACAGTTGCGAAGAGGTGAGGTGAAGAGCCCGTGAGGGTCTGCTTTTTATATATGATGAAGACCGCATCAAGTAAAGCTTAATTATTGAAAAAGATGAGCACGACTTTGTGCTACGATATAAGATATAAGAGAGGTTCTAAGCATAAAGCGGAGTCTCTTTTCCTATAGAATAGATTTAAAATATACAGAAAGAAAGAGGCTTGCTATTATCTGATTTCAATTTCCCTCTTCCAGATGGTTGCACTATCAAAACACTCCCCATGTTACAACATTGAAAAAAATTATTAAAGAAGAGAACATGTGAGCCCCTGATTAACTGATAGGTACCAGATTCTTTCCAGCACTATATCTCTTTGAGGTGAGTACGTGGTTTCGAGTGGGTGGATGCACAGGAGTGAATGGAGTTACTTGTGGGTAATGAAGTGATGTGCTTTGGAATAGGCCAAACTGGATATAAGCATCCACTGTGGGGTGATGTGGGGCTCCATGGTCCTTGTTTATATATCATAGGTAAATGCCTAGCTATGAGAGATGATTGGAGAGTTTTGTCTTTGTTGTCTTTGGGGTACTACTTTAATGTCTGTAAAAACAATGTTTTTTAATATAACACGCTGGTATGCATATATCTCTATGTATAAAGCCACAGTATAATGTTTTATTTATAATTTAGGAGATACATCAATGTATTGTTATTTTTACAGTTTTCATGATTATGTATTGTGGGAGAATCGTTTGGAAAGTCCTGAGGAAGGAGGCGGCAAAAGAGTCTTTTCCACTGAAACACGTCGAAGCAACTTGGAATACTGAATCTGTGCTGACAGTGGATTGGGAAATTGATACTCAGGATATCTCATGAAAGTCTTTCCACCACAGATCTAATGGATCAGTTTGTAGATACAGACAAACCAGCTTGTGTTCTGTCTCTCCCAAATTTTGTGTTTGTTTTGGAATTTTCATTTAATGCATTGAAAGGTTTTGCATTGTGTTGTGAAGACTATTTCTTCTTTTTAACTGTGTGGCATTTTTATAATTGTTTTAATTTGTATGGATCAGATGCTCCTTATGCTTAATATTATATTCATGTGTATTCATGTGTATATATATACTGTAAATGCTTTTTATTAAAATGTTAAATTTTTACACCTGTATAACATTGTTCTGGTACTGGACTAAAAGTGACCACTGGATGATTGTGGTATGAATGGAGAGTGGATATTGATTGAATATACCTCTGAGGGGAGATAAACCTTTTGCGAAGAAGCATGTAGAAGACCTTTCCTATGTTGATAGAGGCAACTGAGGAGGAACAATCATTCAGCTCCAAATTATCTATAATGTAAATAAACATCTCAGATTCATAAGTGTGTTTCCGCCGGGTATGAACCCACACTGATCGCGGTGGATTATGTCTTTTAATAATGGCATTAGTCTGGCTGCCATAATTTCCCCCAAAATTTTATATTTAGGGGCCAATTCCGATCTCGCTCGGAAGGGCTCTGAACGCAATCCGGACGGAAAAAGATCGAGCCGTACGCGTGATTTCCGAACGACACGTATAGCTGTAAGGGCGAGCAAGTAGGATGCGATAATCGCGTAATCGTCGACAGAATCGAATCCGTGCAATGGAGCCGATTTCCAAACGAGCAAGTACGATGCACGATTCGGACCGCCGGATCGAGTAGAAGCCTCCGACATGTAAGACCTCCAGGAAGCAGACTACGGAGGGCCGTAGAGGGTCCCCCTTCACCCGAAGCCTCACGAGTCGGTCACAGGGAGGGACCCAATGGTCCCCCCTACACATGCATGTATGGTGCGGATGGCACCCACGACAGGGGTGCCCTTTTCCACAACGTACCTTTTTCGTCAATGGCAGCCTGTGTACTCGAGGTACAACAGGCTCCCATTGACTTTTATGGAGCTCCGAGCGACCGAGTCCGTCAGCGCATACTCGCATCGTACTCCGGCGCTCAGAGCCCCAGAGCATGAGTCGGTCGGAAAGCCCTCCGGATCCGAGCCGTACAGAGGGGTTACCGAGCGGGATCAGAATCGGCTCCTTAGTGTTGAGGAGGAACTCAGTAAGATTTGACATGTAGAGGATCTTTTACCTTATTTTGGCAACACCACTACCTGCCTCTCTCTAGTGGTTTGCAGAAGGATCCCAATACATTTCCAGGAGGGTGGGGCCAGTTTAGACTTATAGGAAGAATTCAATTCAGGAGGCAATTCATCAGTGCAAGGTGTCTAACCTCTGCACATATAATCAATGGCATTATTTATCCCTGCCAGCATTAGGGGCGAATCAAACTCCTCTCTTTGCTTTTGGGCTAATCCTGTTATTGGGTTTGCATCCAAGTAGTTTCTTATTTGTACTAACAGCTCTGGGAGGTAGTAGTCATACCAACAGTCGGACAATTTTTGCTCCTTCACTATGATGTTGTGCAACAGACTCCTTATAATTAATGCCTATCAATCACTCCACTACAGTATTGTATTCTTCCTGTAGTCTATAGCACATGTGCCTATACTGGATCAGTTATAACTTTAATTTCCAGCTGGAGGATATAATGCTCTGCTGCCCTAATATCCCCATCTAATGTCAATTTTATATCATGGGTAGTTTTGAAACATATGTGCCTAATCACAACCTTAAAAGTATCTCTTTCTTTAGCTCCACTGGATGCTGTGCCTTCATTCTCCTGAAAGTTATCAGTCACCCCCCCTTTTGCCCTCCATTGTGAATCTACAATGTCTCAGCCTGGAGCTTCGATGTTGATATCACAGGGCTAATGCCTTCTCAATTAAATGACATCAACAAGGGAATAAGGTCTGAGTTAGTGCAACCCAAAAATTCAACATTACTCACCTTAGTTTCTATCCCCAGTCCCATCAAAAATGTATCAAGCATGGTATGAGCTCTGTGCACCAGAAATATAGGAATGTTCTCGAACATTAGGCGGCAGCTCCCAACATGGATATACCAGCTACCATTGTGATATCCCAATATTTAAGCTTCAGCAACATAACAATGATTTGCGTCCCTGTAAGGTGGGAGTGCCCTTTCCTTATCACAATCCAAGACTGCACTATAATCCTCGGTGCATATGCTAGGTCTGCTGTGGTAATCTGAACACATATGAGGCTAAAGAATCAAAGAAAGTCATTTGAATATTGTGAGGGGTCTATATGTTAGCAAAAGCGAGAGGCACCCCATGTAGACTGGCATCTACTACTATGTATTATCCTTCAATGTCAATATGTTGTTCCCTTTTGATCATGTATAGGAGGGTTCTATGCAAAAAAGCGTACCTCTAGCATGTGCTGAGTGCAGAGTGTTTATTAATTGCCCCACCATCTCTCTTGTATCTTCTGTAGTTTTGAGGGAGTAAGATGTGTTTCTTGTAGATAAGCTATGTGCAATTTCCTTTAGTTGCACCACTAACAATGGGGACTAGCCCCTGTAAATGAAATATGCTGCCTTTGCTATCATTTTGGACCCTCTCTTCGACTGACATGTTTTGGTGTTCGTCTGGTAAACATTGCCCTCCCCTCCCTGCCATAACAACTCTTAGAATATCCATTTGGAATGTAAGCATTTAGAGCTCATAGATATCCTGGTTTGCCACTCAATCTACACATGCAAAACCTTTCGGATGCTATAGTCCTCCTCCACCTCCCACAATATGCTCCTCCCAATGTATCTGTCTACATCACAGGGTCACACCCATTGTCACTGCATCACAGCTCAAAGCACCTCATCTGCAGGTAAGTGCTTGACCGATGGACCAGCCCCCAATGCCTCAAGTTCCTCCTTTTTATAGATTTTTCCACACTTCCAGAGGTCTCACGTTCAGGGTCAGAGTTCACTCCGTGAGTGCTCCTGTGGTGCATCACATCTCTTTTGAATCAGGCCCTTTATGGTTCAGCTTGCTCCCTGGTTAGCCTCCCTGGTAGGTCTTGCTTGTGATTTTATGTATTCCTATTTGATCTGTGGCTGGTGTATGTCTTCACTTTTAATTTCTCCTATCACATTTTGTGTCTGTTGAAGCCAGGCATTCACGTCTGCTGAAGTGCCAAAAAAAAAACAAGTGTTAGTATACTTAACTATGCAGGGTTTAGCCATGAATATCAGGGAATATTGAATGGCATGTTGTCTCAATATCTTTTTAACCTTTAGGACTGATGCCATCTGTTCTTGTACATTAGTGGTATAATCCTCGAAGAGATGGCCCTTCCCCTCTCTCTCTGTGCACGGGCCAACTCAGTGAGAGGACTACAGTATACAGTCTCTGTAATTTAGAAATAAAGCTAGCATTGGTCCAGGTGGTGCCTCTGGTGAAGATGGTTGACCTGGGGCCCTATGTACTCTTTCAACTGAGACAAGGGTAGGAGAATTTCTAGCATATATGTTTTTCGTCAGCCATTGCTCCAAAAACAGCTTGGTGCTATTTCCTTCGGTCTTCCCCAGTATCCCGACAAGCAGTATATTGTTTCTTCTGGAATGCCCCTCTGCATCCTCAACTTTCTCTTGTAGGTCTCTCACCATCTTCTTAATAGGTCATCTGTTGCTGTAGGTTGGTCACAGACAGTCACATAACTGCCAGTGTAGATTTCCTCTCGGTGCCCCACTTGGTCGGTTATCTGTGATCCACTCTCAGGAAACTAATACCTACTGCCACTGAATCTATTTCAGTATCAAGGATGGTCTTAGTATCTGAAATTGCTTGAAAAATCCTGTCATTTTTGTATGTAGCCTCTAATGTATTATCCATATTTTTAATGGATCTTTATCAATTTCATTCTTGGATCCTGCATTAGGAGCTTGCATTCTCATGATTTTGTATGAGTATTTTGTAGAATGTCTTTCCTTTCCTATATCTACATCAATATATGATTGGCAAGTATATGTCCTCTCCTAAAACATATTTTCATTCTTGGAATAGATTTGACCATTAATATAGAAACTACATTTTGTATGAAGTTGCAATATAGAATGGTATCCATCTAGACTGCTTTGTTCGAAGCGTTATCACATATCATGTTTTCTGGGATCAGGAGCTTTATTAGGATTGCTATGTCAGTAATGCAATTTGGAGCAAATAAGTGATAATAGGGACATTCTCGCAATTAACACATGTTTTTCAACTTAATATAGTGATTAGATACACTGACATTTTGAATTGAGGACATTTTTATGAAATGATGTAATGCTATCTATAAACTCTTTTAGTGATAATTGATGGTTAAAGATATTTAGGTGATGTAAATAATAATGCACATATACATAGCTTAATTGAAGCAATGATAAATCAATGATAAATAAATGTTAGTAATTAAAAAAAAGCAGTACTCACCTCGGGATAGCTCCAAATGATGTTGCAGCACTTACTGTATCTTAATATTCATCCTGCACTGGGATGGCTCTTTGCTTGGCTACTCTGACATCTTTCGCTCACATTTGATGCTTGAAGATGTACTTACTAAGGCTATTTCAGGGACTCCTAATTAGTACTCTTCATTTAAGAACAACTTTAAGAATTTATACTAATTAAGCAGACACTTATTTCCTTCTTATCTCAAATGGAATCTATGGAATACATCCAGGTATTGAATAGTGATAATTCATGAAAATAGATATCTAAGAAACTTCCATCTTGGCTGCTTGACAAACTCAATGTTTTTTTGTAATTTTGTGAAACCAAAGCATGAGAGAAGGGCAATCAAACTTGAATATCTTACTAACCTCTGCCTTGAAAAAGTCATATCTAAGCGGCGAAACACGTGTCGGCTATTATGCTGTGCCACAATAATAAACTGTTCACAGGGCCAAAGAACTTTAACATGCAACAAAAGAAAAATACATTAATTAGATGGACATATGACTTTGCATATCATTGTACATTTTCAATATTGGTATGTGCCAATAATCTGTGTAAAATGGTGTAATTAACTCATCCTTATGATCAGTTCTATTTGAATCGTAGGAAGTGTAGTGTCTATGAGTTGAGCACACTGCTTTACCTCAATACAATAATCCTATAATATCATATCACAGGTTATTGATGTGCGGCTGGAATCTCTCATTGTTACCACTGTGACAGCTGTACTCAGACATGGAAGAATGAGATTTAATGGTTGTCATGAACTAATCCCTTCACTGTAGTTGTAAACAAATCAATACACACAAATTAGGAACTGGGTTCACCACATTTAACCTGGAAATACAGGATTAGACTGTTTTGGAAAATGAAGTTGCCTTTATCTTTCGGAACAGTGTGTTTCTGTTACTTTAGTTTTGCATTTTTTTGAAAACTAGTCTGACTCACCCAGTTCAGAAACTGATAATTATGGTGTCAGAATTTCTGCTATTATCACAACAAAGCCTTAACTTTCCAAGCGGTAATATTTCCTGCCTAAGGGCCACTAACTCAAGATCTTGACTCAAGATAAAAGTACTTTGCAGTTTATGTGACATTTTAGGTGTAAAGAAAGATCCCACCCCCGGCAGGGTCTAAAGTGAGTCACTGCCTAGTATCTTGTCCTATTCCGTCACGTGTTCTTTAAACTTTTGCGTAGTTTCTTATTTTTTTCCATTCTCTCCTGCTCCCTATTCACATGTCATGTGACCATTTTGTCTAGAATATATTGGTTGGGTATCAGGAATGAGGGAGTTATTATCGATATCACAGGCAAAAATGCATTTTTGTCAGTAACTTCCCATATCCCAAGGGGGCATAGTTCCCAGCTGTAGTACAACACTCTTTGAAGTTCCCCCCCTCCCCCACTGATGAAGCAGGCGTGCAAGGTGTACCTTCAGAGGGGGGGGTTTGAGGTGTTATACCCCCCTAATAAATGTATTTTCTGATGAATTGTTGGGTACAGGTGCTTTCAGTCGGTACGGAGAGGTGTCTGTCGGAATTCACCTTGGGTTTATGCATGCACCCAGTGACAAAAACACAGACACACTCTCTCCTCACTGTTTTGAAAGTCCAAAAAATATTGATTATTTTGCTGAATATTGTGTTTCTCTCACTTAGTAATCCTGCCAATCTGCATTCTTTTCCCTTTCCCTTTCCAATGCCCCTTAAGCCCCTCTCATCCGCCCTGCTTGGCCCATAATGTATTTTTACATTAAATGCCAGAATGTTTGTGCGGAAATCTGAAGCTCACCCCCCATTCATACTGACCTAGCTACGCACCTGCAGGCGGGGACCTTCTTTGCATGATGTCATGTCATATTACGGTATTAGGAAATGTAAGGTCTCTGGATAGTTTTGTGTGCTTATGCTTTGCTAACCATGACCTATTTATATAATCTAAGGGCCTCATTTACAAAAAAATGGCTTAGTAGTGCGGCGCAAGTCTTTTTGCTGCGCTGCCCTTCATCAATTTGAAAGGGCAGAAATGCATCGTATTTACGAGATATGACGCATTCCTGTTCTTTCAGCCAGCGCCAGCACACAATTTGACGCCTAGTGCCAACGCAGGCACCCTTGCATCATGGTGCAAAGGTGTCTGTGTTGTTGGCAGGATTGTTTTTGTGCTGGAATGGGCAATTTCCTGCACAAAACAAATCCATGGAAGGTGTTTTCCTCGTTCCATGTGAGCTGCAGAATGCAGTACACATGAATAGACAAAAAAACGAGGAGAAATAAAAAAACATTTCTCCTTGTTACGCCTGCTCTGGGGAGGCATAAGGTTTTGGCACCACCCCAGGTTTACATGATTTTGTAATTCCGGGGCAGCATCAAAATCCATGGTGTTGTGTGGAACGCTCACCACAAGACCCATCGAACACCTCCTTGACACAAAGTAAGGCAAAGCATATCTATGAGGCCATGCAAAGCTATGCAGGATGGCTTGGCATCGCCTCGTAGATATGAATGCGATGACTGCGCCACCGGAGCGTCAAAAAACATGACGCTCCGGCAGCAAAGGCCTTTTGTAAATAAGCTTCTAAATTTGTATGTTTTTTACATTTGTGGTTATAACCTCGAATTTTTCCGAGCTCTTTTCAGATGCATTGCAACCATCAACAACAATCATGTTGTGTATTGCTCTAAACCTGGTCGGACTGAGACAGAAAATAGTCCCGGGCACCCAAATAAAAGTGGCCCCCATTAGTGAATGGGATAGCTAAAACAGTGACCCATGTTAGCAAATTGGGGCAGTTATGAACTTGCAAAGACACGCTGTATAAGTGTTTTGCAAGGAATGCAAGACTGAATGCATGTGAGCTTGGTGCACGCAATGTTTGTTTTTGAATCCACTGTAAAAAAGAGCCCAGGAGACCACAAAACAGGCCCACATACTGACTCACTTCACAGGGGGACTTATTCACAAATATGAATATACATATGTCTAGGTACTCCTATATGTTATATATTGTTACTTTCACTTGCTTGTGGAGATCTCTGACACTGGGGTGGAGCTCCTCCTATAGCAATGTATAGGGAAAATGATTAAAGTTGAATATTTAAATATATTTACCTATTTTACTATATATTATATAAATGTAAATCATTTATTATTAACTTGGATATAATAAAATAACATTTTACAATACATTAACTCATCAAATTCTATGGGCATTAAATAATTAAAAAATTAAATATAATAATTTAATCTATGAATATTGATCAAAGCAAGTGATAGAAAATCTTGCCTAGGCCTTATCTTTCACTCTTTTTCTTCCTCTTGTCTATTTGATGTTCATCAGAATTTGTGTTTTTACTTTTTTGTGTATGTTCTTTTAAAATATGAATTGTTGTTTTAACTTGCACGCTGCACTTAAACATGACTTACCTGATTTGTTCGTTTTTCCACGCTTTCCGGTTTGCATTTTAGGTACCAGAGGGAGGGTTTAACCTTCTGTGACATCCTGAAGCACCATTTTTGTTGATGTTCTAGCGTCCCGGAATGCAGCTAACACCTTATTTAAACAGGGCCTTTGTCCAAACATTCTTTAGGCCCAAAACGTGCATTTTGAGAGTGATACCAACTCACGAATTGTGTGACAATCTGTCAACTTTTTTGAAGAGAAGATTTACTCTATTCAGAGTAGCTGTACTCCAGGGGGAGCTAAGATCACCTCAGATAGCACTCTTTTAGTGAGTGGAAATGTTCCAGTAAAAGTTTTCTGGTTGCTGATTTGCGTCTATGGATATCTCTTTGGGAGAATCTAGGCCGGCCATCTTATAATATCAGTCAGGCTCTCCAATGGATCCGTGTTCACCCAGTGTTTTGTCTTCGGCTGTTGAGATTATTAACCCTATTTAAAAAAAAACATTTTTGGGACTCACTGTCCTCTGGTGTGGTTCCTAAGGAGTGGAAACAGGCATCGGTTATTCCATTGCTAAAACACTTATGGCCGACACCACCAAGCTGGATCATTTTAGACCAATTTCACTGCTACCAGAGGCCTCTAAAATGTTGGAGAAGCTGGTAAATCAACAATTGAATACTTTTCTGTAGCAGCATGAGTTATTACATCCTTCCCAGTCTGGTTGTCAACCTAGATATAGTACGGAAAGAGCACTGCTGGAGGTCTCTGAATCAAGTAAGAATGACCTTGATCAGGGGCGAGCGCCTCCCTTATCCTCTTAGATCTGTCGGCGGCTTTCGATAATTTCTCCTATCAAGTCTTGCTGGCCAGTTTATCTGACATTGGGATAGGTCGTACTGCCTTGCAATGGATCCAGTCCTTTTGTCAGGTAGGGGGCAAGCAGTCACGTTAGAGCCTTATTCCGCCTCTTCTAAAGCACTTAAATGTGGGGTCCCCCAAGGGTCTTCTCTGAGCCCTATATTATGCTGTGTGTGCATGGTACGTTTGGCAGCCATCATTGAGGCCTTTTGCCATTCGAGTTTTCTCCTATGCAAATGAAAATCAACTTATCTTGTTTCTGGGTATGAACTCTACAGGGCACTGCTGCCGTTTAAGCGCTACCTTCTAGAGGTGGTCGACTGGACGGATATGAACTGCCTGAACTGTAACTCTGCTAAAACAGAGCTCCTTCTCTTTGCCCATAAGGAGCCCAGTTGGTCCAATGACTGGTGGCCGACTGAACTAGGCCTGGTTCCATCTACCTCATCAAGGGCAAAAAGACTTGAAGGCAAAATTTAACGATGGGTTCTCATTTTGTCCCCATATTACATCATTGGTAGGGATGTGTTTTTTCTGATATATTCACTAAAGAAGATATTAGAGTTCGTCCCACTTGAATGGCGGAAAACTATAGTACAAAGGGATAATCACTTCCATACTTGATTATGCTAATGCTGTTTTTGGCCATTCCTGGCTATCTGATTAAACATTTGCAAGTTGTTCTAAACGCAGCTGCCAGATTAATATTGGATGATCCCAGACGCCACTCGGTAAAGGCACGTCTTAACTACATCGTCTCTTGATTGAGAAACACATTACTTCAAAAGCCCTGGTTATTGCTTTCGTTCCTTTCACGGATGACCCGACTAATTATGTAGAAGGCCTTGTCAATAAGGGTTGTCTCATGATCTTCAGTCTAGGGATGACCTTTTGATCCTTATCCCTAGGTTGGCCTCAAAACCAGGGAAGCCCTCACCCTTACATATTTAGCCTCTAAGGCTTGGAATGAGGCTCCTCTTTTCCTTCGGCAGATACCCAATGAATATCAGTTTAGGAAACAATTAAAGACAGAGGGGCATATTATCAAGACAGGCGATACAATTATCGCTGCTTTAGCGGCAGAAAACTGCCGCTAAAACGGCGATAATGGGCTTGATAATATGCTCTATGGAATTCCAATTGATGCTCAGGTTATATGTCCTTCACATCTAACATGGGCTTCAATTGGAATTCCATAGAGCATATTATCAAGCCATTATCGCCGTTTTAGCGGCAGTTTTCGGCCGCTAAAGCGGCGATAATTTTATCGCCTGTCTTGATAATATGCCCCCTTTTTATTTTATAAGTGAGGGTTTCCGGTGGGGTCTCTTTTGCTTCTAGCGCCGGGGCATCCTTTTTGGCAGCTGTGCACCTTATAAGTCCTATTGTATCTTTAAACAATAATTACAAAATTCTCACCCTCTCCAACATTTCAGTTTATTTAACATTTAGTAAACTTGGTTAAAAAGATATACATCTCATTGATCTATTAATAATTTTAATATTTTAAGAAGACTAATATATTTTTAATTACATTTATTATACTTTTTGATCAATAATTATATATTTTAAGCGCTTTCAACTGTATACCTAATTTTATATGTAAAATGCATGTCATTATTTTAATATTAGTACCTATGGGTGATATTTTAATTATGTGTGCCAACCCTGACACCCTGTCCGATACATATACCCTGGATCCCATGAACGTTATCCCAGTTTTGCATCCCAGTTCTACATAGGAATTGTTTATTGTAAGAATTGAATAAAGACAGGATGCATGTCCACTTAATGCGAGGATAGCAATGTCCAATTATGCAAAATGCATGAAATGAAGTCAAATTGCATGTATCATAACGCAATCTGTCTTTGTAATATGAAAATGCCAATAAAAAACATTTTTTTTTAAAAAGGGTGATATTTTAATTTTCTGCTTCAATTGTTTTCTATGAGAGTGTGTTTCAGTACCAGTGGTTGGCTGTATGTGGTGATCAAATCATTCTAAAGCTGAGCCAGAGTACATTTGAGCCTCTTTTAACACCTTTAGAGCTTTTATAACTTCATAGGTGTATTTTGTAAAGTATTCCCCATGTTTTAGATTACGCCTTCTTGTCCCCCCCACATTTACTACTACTATGTATACCGATATGTGCAGAGATCTCTGCGACAGTGGTGAAGATTTCTGCACAGGAAAGATAGGATAGGCGATGTCTGAAGACTCTGGCTGTAAGTTTGTGATTTTTAGGAGCCCCCTACACAAAAGAAATGTCATCTTTACACACAACATTCAAAATACCCTCCTGCACCTCATTCCAATAATTAGAAAATACACTATACCTGCCACTCTCCCACATTATCCTTCAAATACTCCCCACAACCAATCCTAATTTTGTTTATATAAAAAAGTACTGTCGTACCACCATCCAAACTGCTCTTGAATACGCCCATTCCAGTATTTTAGAAAAGTACCTAATCTTCCATCCACCACCTAGGAAACACACTCACTCACCCCATTACAATATCTTTAAAGTACAGGTACTAGTGGATGAAAGAGGGGAGGCCATGTTATGTGTAACTTACCTTTGACTTTGCTTCCCCCACACAGTAGATATTTAGGATCCAATGCACAAGGGTAGAGAATTGAGATTGAAGCTGTCAATATTATAGAGTTTTCCACCTTGAGGTTCCAAGTGACATCAAAGAGAACTCAAGCTTCATTTTTGTTGACTATTTGAAGTCTCTCATAACACCTCAGTTAAAAGCAACCTGGCTATTGACAGCTACCCATCTCTAATTTTATATATTTAGTTGAAAACATGTTTTCCAGAGAGGCAGCTGAAAACAGGGAGTTGATAACAAGTGATTTTTGATTCATCACTGCCTTGCGGAGTGCTACAGCACCTTAATAGTAGCCATTAATGGTGGTGTAGTGAAAAGGCAATTACTATGTTCCTTTGAAAGTGTGTAGAGTGAGGTGGTCTGCAGTGTTGACATGGTTAACCTGTTGAAATTGGTGAGATCACGTCATACCCTTTTGCTCAGAGTACAAGTCAGGAGGGACTGTTACAAAATGTTCCTAAAGAGATTCAAGGGACAAGAAATACATGGTTTCTAGGTCGGAAAGGAGAAAATGTCTCCAGCACCATGTAGGCATAAACATGTCTGGATCTAGCTCTGCAGCGCTGTGTTTCTTTGTTGTGTCGAATATTAGGCAAGATTTAAATTGCTTCAGCAAATAGCATTGTCTTTAATGATTTTCAGAAGCTCCACTGATTTGGGAAATTGTGATTGTGAAATGGGGTGTCACCGTTTAACCACCAGCTAGATGAATTTGTGAACTCTCTTGGTGGTGAGATGAGAGGCAGGGGAAACTTAAAATATTTATTGAAGAGTAACAAAGGTTGCAAGAAAGGTTGTAACCCCTGAAACAACTTCTAAAGCATGAGCAAACTATGTTTGCAGAAGTGTGATGCTGTTATAGAAAGCAGAAAAACTAATGTTCTAATTGCAGTATCCCCACTTGATCACATTGTGTATTTCTAAATGTATCACATACCAGAACCCACCTTCCTCAGTTATTTTACTTGTTAAATTTGCTGTGGCCAGACATATTACACATATGTTTTTCTTGTTGGGATGAAAAGAGTAATGGATGAGGGGAGTCACATCCGCAAAAACGTGCAATGCATTCATCCGGGATACCTAGTTTGGTGAAATGGGAATAATAAAAGGATTCCCATGCTCATAAGAAGCAGGTCCTACCAGGTTACCACAATGGTGTGTCTCATTTCAGCTCATTTTATTGACCGAGTCTCTCTTCGGTCACATGAGATGACCTGGGGCTTACCACATGACCTAATCTGTGCCTCCATGTTCTTTCCCCATAACCACCAAATTGATCAAAGTCTCGCTTTCCATTTAATGAATCCCTAATAATCTTAAGCAAGTTATCACCTCACTTCTGAAACAAATTTATTCTGATATTGAAGTTCTACCTAACTCACACTGTGTTTAGGGCCGGTAATGAATTGCAAAAGCATTGGAAACTATGGTAACATCACAGCTGTGCTTGCACCTTGAGACCTTCAATCTGCTATTCTGTCTGCTATGTTGTCAGGGTTTTATCAGAGAAGTACATATGTGACATATACTCTAAAGCTCTTGGATCTCTCAAAAGGTTTCAACACGAGTGACCACACACATTGCTGCATGACCTTGAGATGTCAGCAGAATCACTGCATCCTGGTCCACTTCAATTAACCACATCCAGTAAATCAAAATTGACTTATTGTCTGACATCAGGTTCACTGACTGCAACGTTAAAGTTACATGTTGTTTCATAAGCTTGTTTAAGTGCACTGCTATCTTACAGGTTTCCTAGCACTGGGAGAAAAGGGTCTAGATAAGACAGAGCATAAATGCTATTGATCATAGAGCCAGGGCTTCCAGGCTTTCCTAAAGAGCAACAAGTTCTTCATTCTGGGTAGGAGTAGCAGAAGAGTGTTCCACAGTTTTGCTGCCAAGAGCTAAAAGGTCCTGATGCCAGACCAAAGCCTGTTAAATCTAGAAATCAAAAGAAGGTAAGCAACAGTGGACTGAATAGGACATCCATGAACATAGTGTCTGAAATGATTCTTGAGGTATATTGTACCTGTATTATTAAAGGCTCTGTGAACGTAGCAGGAAGACTTGAAAACGAACAATCCTCTTCGCCACTGGGAGCCAATGAAATGAGTCCAGTGCTGTGGATGTTGAGGCAAGCCAATGAAGACCCAGAGTGGGTTTGGCTGCCACTTTTTGAACAGGTGCAAAGATACTCCAAAAAAAGAGGAAATTGTGGAGGTCCAGGAGGCTCAAAATGATTGCCCGGACCACCACCCAACATGTGAATGGCAGATGACTAGCTTGTCTTAACAGCGAGAGATCCGATTCTAAAAAGAAGCCTAGATATTTCCCTGATTTCACTGGATCAGGTGGTCGAGACCAAGATGGTATCCAGGAGTCAGAAGGAAAAGGTTGCAAAAGCAGGCTTTGTTGAATCCAAAGCATCTGTGCCTTGTCAGAATTAGAATTTAATGTGTTGGAGCTCAACTAGAATATATATCTATATTGTTAACACGCACCTTTGAAACCCATCACATTGACTATCACATGTACACAGACAACACCAACATTTACCATAAATGTATGGCAAGGTTAAGGGGACCTGCACACAGTGGCTAATAGTCTGAAAAGTGCTGAACATTAGTTGAAGCTCAACTGACTCTGCCACAACAGAAAATTGAGATCTACTTCTGGGTCTCCTTACTTTTCATCTGGGCAGACTTCACTGGTGTTACCCAAATCTTTGCAAAAGATACCGTAACTTAGGAGTCCAGTTTGCTCTAGGACCCACAACAATGCATTATTCAACTGATGGCAACTGCATGAAATCCTCCCTCCTCTGATACTTCCTCACAATACTGCTTTGGTTCTCTCAGTGATATTTTGTTCTGATTAGACTTCTGCAACCCCATGTACACCAGACTGTCCAAAAAGGATCTCATCAATTTCAAAGAGTCCATCGTCATGCTGCAGAACAACTTCGGGTGCAGTGTGATCATAACATGTCAAGGCTCAACACTGGTTTCCTATAAAAAGAAGTCTCAATTCAAAAAATCTTATCTACAACCCATTGCACTGTCACACACTAGGACATATTTGCATTATATTCCAGCTCATCCTGCCTTTATGTAGCCGTCAGCCACCTACCCATAACCTTCTCACATACAACCGTGCAAACAATTTTAAGGCAGATGTGTTCCTAGACAAGCTGCTCGTTGTGGATCTTCATGTCTGTACACAGAAGACTCAAAAGAGATTTCTTGAAGTTTCAGGGAAGTCTGAAAACTCTTCTTTGCAGCCCTGAAGCCTTCAAGATTTCTCTTTGCACCTTATACTGGTCAGAAGCTTAAGACCAGATCCCCTGTGTAGCCAAACTATGTCTGTTGCACATCTTCCTTCTTCCTTTGCAAGGCTTTATACTTGTAGACACACTGGTTGTTGGAACATCATGTTGATTTGGGAGTCAGGCAGTTACCATTCACAGTATGAAGACATGTTCTTGTGCCTGCAAATCATGTCTTCCCCCTACAAAACACTCTCTGGTGGCCCCTGTGCTTTACAAATACAATAGAAATGTAAGGAGGTAATGTTAGTACCCTGAGATCGGCTTTGTACCTCTCCCTGCTCTACACGATGGCGTTCCCGCAAGTCAATTGATGCATTTTTCTGACAAGAACTACCAAAAGGCTCTTCTCCTTGAACAACGAGACTTGATTGGGCAACGGATTTCCCATAATGCTTGTCATCAGCTGCACAATTCTTCAGCTTGTATCCCCTTAATGCAAACCTGCCACTGCAGAGTTATGAGAAGACTTGTGCTCAAAGAGAATATTTCATTAATCGGCTTGATTTCCGAGCTAGAGAAAAGGCAGCCTGTGATGATTCAGATTTTTGATACAAGTCAAGCGTGCGAACTTCATGCCAAAAATGATACAGATAAGAATTTGAAAGATTTATTCATGGATTTTGAGAAAAGATATTGCTTGGGAGGATTTATCTTTATTTTTTATCAAGTCGCAGCAAGACAGCCCACCTGCTCCATACAGTTGAATCATCTGTATTCCACGCACCTCAGCCAATTTGTTTTCTTTAACATGAACCCCTGAAGCTGTTTGGCGACACCTCCCATGATAGTGTTTGGAAAGTGTTCTCAGGTGCAGAAAAGAAACACATATTGTCCTCTATGAAACTTTTAAGCAGGCATGTGGACTGTGGGGCAGAATACTAAGGTTTGACGCAGTGATCCGTTGCATCAACAGGAGAGAGCAGAACAGTGTCATATCAACCAAGATAAGTCTTCCCTGCATTGGTGCACTACTGGCTGCCTTGATACCCGCACGATAGTGCAAGGGTGTATGCCTGATGACCAGAATAGGATTGAACTGGAGAGTTACCCTTCCAGTGCACAGCATTATGCTTGGATTTTGAGGGAATGGAGATGCTCTTCTGCTGACCTTTGAAGCAGATCCTCTATTTTAGAAGTAGCAACTTTCATGAAGTACCAGAATGGACAACTTGGGATCAAGCCTGTGTAGTGAAAGGATAAACTGTGGTATTTAAGGGCACTGTAATGAAGGAAGTAATGTATCTTAATTCATGTTTAGACAAACATCCTTTCTTGGATCATGTATAAATAGGCCCTCATAAGCTGGTAATCTCTGTTTCCCCTAGAACCATACCCTCTTCAAAGGATCCTCTTCAATCAAATATTGTAATCACTAATTTTGAAACTACTTTCCTTTAAATGTGGTTTCTGGATGAAGGATGTGAGGAGACAATTGAATCTATTCCTGGCTACTGCAATTGACCCCTTTATTTTCTACTCTTAGTTGAATGGGGTTAACCCAAAAGATCCCTAAAAGGTTTCCAGTCGAGCATATGTGAAACTTCAGCAGGAGCTGTGTGCACAGAGAGACTCCCACAAACACGTCAGGGCTGCAGTAAAGACTTTCATAGCAGCGGCAAGACACTGATCATGGGTAGCAGTGAAAAAGGAGAGAAGAAGGGCTTGCTGACACTCAGATGTCCACTAACCTTATATTCTTAAGAGAGAGATCTCAAGCTTAAAATAGCACAGCAAAATATATTATATGTGCTCATTGACATATATTTCTGCACCAGGGGCTCATTAATCTTAGAAAGGCACAGAAATGTGCAACCACAGAATTATTTGTTCTCTCAGTGAAAGTTCTCAGGGACTTATTCTTAGCATTTGAATCCACAAGAGAGAAAGGTGAAACTTGAAAAAATGAATACCCCGTAGTGTTACCGAATAATTACTAATCCTCAATGACACACATTTTCCTAATGAAGGAGTATTGTTTGTCTTCTAGATTTCAAGATATCAACTCAACATCCTGTTATATGTTCTAGATTAACTTGTATGTGTATTTATGTTTTTTCATGAATATTTTCTAAAGTCCCTCTGCACTCGGATATCAGCATTCTAGGATTGATTACTCTCTTTCAGTGGTTACATGGAGTATTGCATGTGTGTTCACTCTGCCATGGCATACTGTCACTTCTATCACACCTGCCAGTGGTAACAGATGGTGGCTTCTATAGGCATATATTTTTTACTTTGATGGTACCAGGGTGGGTCAGGGCTTGAGCTATATATTAGCCCACATTCATAACATTCACATATGCCTCTGTGGCTACGAGATCTTTGACTGGTGTATCTGTGACTGCCACCTCACATACTGGTTGAGGCCTTGCCCTTTCTTCCTCAGTGATGCAAATGTGATGACGGACACGTCTTCATCTTTTGTTTGGTCATCAGGTCTGGGATCTCTTGACTGTGGCAGTTCTACCTCATCTAGGAGAAGCTTCCAGACCACTGACACCCCTTGATCCGTGTCCTTTATTTTTACCCCGGCACATCCAGTCAAAGAGATTAGCTTTGCTGCAGGAATTGCAGAGCTTGCCTTGAGCTGGCCATTTGTCCAACGTGTGAGGCTCTAGCCCACAATTCTAGGAGTACCCTCCTGCTCACGTGATGTTGCTCCTGATGGCTTCAGGCTGGGTCAGCGTCATAGGGTATCTACTGATTCCACCTTGTGGGCTTGGTATTTCCATTTCTTCAGCGCTGGCGAGGGCATAGGACCTTGTGAGGTTCAGCATGTCCTCCAGTGTTATGCCTGGTTGGTGTATGATTCGGCATCTCTGCGTGGACAAATGACACCCTTGTATCAGTGGTGCCCAGAGTTCTTTCAGCTTATCTTCATCCATACATGTGCTCACCAGTGCTCTCAGGTGAGCAGTGGAGTAGTCAATGGTTTCCTCTTCCTGTTGCCAGGCCTGCCGCAGTCTGAATCATTTAAAGTCTGGGTTTAGTTGAAGGTCAAAATGTGCATGCAGCGCCGCGATTGCTGTGTCGTAGTCGTCGTCATTTCCTGTGACTGGAAGGTGCTCAGTTTCTAGATTTCTTTGGTTGCAAAATGCAGCAGTAGCAATCTCATTACAGTCCCATCAGTTTGTCTTATTGCCCTGAAGTAATTATTAAGTGACCGACCCACGTTTTCCATCTGTGGGCTGCTGTTGCAGGGTCGACCAGCTCGTTGAAAGGTGTCTCATCAGCTATGGATCTCCTCTTCCTGATCAGCGCAGAGTATGTGCCAATAGCACCCGTCCCCTGAACGGAATGGCAGTGGAAATGGTGGCACGAGGTTGAGCTGCTGCCTCACTCTATACTGCTGGACTGGTGCTTTAGGTGAATGCTAACCCTCTCCATTGTCTCCCGCCACCTCACCTCCTTAGACCTAGAGTAGGCTGGTGGATGCCTGTGGACGAGTCATCATCCTGCCCAGTTACTTGAACTTCGCGAGAGCTGGGAGCTGAAACAAGATGCACACAAGCTCGGTACACCTTAGGTGCCCCTAGGCGGTATGCCATTTCTCGCTCCCCCGGCTGGTTCCACTGGCATTTTGAAGCGCCTCACTTGCCGACCTCTGCTGCTCCATTGGAAGTAGAGTTCTAATGCTGGGGATGCTGAGCACGTGGGCCTCTCTGCTCACTTGCTGTTGGGGCAGTCTTCAGAGCTACAACCCTCCTCCTCCCACCCGGGAAGCCACAGAATCAGGGAGAAAGATGCAGGGTGGGTGGCAAAGCAGGCCAGCGTTGCACCAGGCGTGGAGCAGTCCGTCTCTAAGGAGAACCACCCTCGTTGCCTATTTGATCGAAGGAAATCGCAAGGCCTAACATGGATCTTGTTTTGGTGACACAAAGTTGTATGCATTCATGGGATTAGAAGAGGGACTAGCCACAAGCGACTCATCTACCATTTATCTATCCCATCGCCACGCTCGCCCGGTAGAGTCCGTGCTGCCCTCACTCCTTAGAGCCAGGGTGGCTCAATAGAGTTTTGGATGTTTCCTTTCTTTTCATCGATTTGCTTGTGGTATAGCAAAATAAATACAAACTGTTAACCAGAAAAAAAGCAAGATGTTTGTCTTGTTTGCAGTTGATTGAAATATGTGGGATGCCTCGGCTGGATATTTTGGGGTGAAGACTGAAACCTTCTTGATCACAGCAGTGTATTAAGTTGTGTCCTGTTGCATGTTCCTTACCCACGAGATTGACATCTGAATTTGCATGTGTTTTATGCATTTACAAATTTGCTATAATTGAATTTGACAATGAGAAATGATAAAAAAGAACAATTTAAGCATGTTTATCTTGAACTTAGCAGCATCTTATACGGCTCGACTATCATGACTTGGGAAAGGACTGACACAGATTCTCCAGTAAACATTAAATGCAATAAGCATGAGCTGCAATAAAAAAGGAAGTGGGCAGCCAAGCGCTGCCTGACTCTAAAATGGCACTTATGGTGCGAATCCAAAGGACCTCTTGGCGATACTGATATGATGGCGGTGTTTCTTTGCCCAGAGTAACTCTTGTAATGGAAAGCGAAAATGAGCTATTGCAAATAGCAACTTTTAAACAGAATTTAAGTTGTGAAAGCACAATTAATTAACAGAAATCTCTGTAACATTTCAAATAATATTTGGAAAACCTGAACCCAAAAAGTACTGCCTAACATAGTATTCAAACCGACACCTACAGAGGGCGCTGTTTCCTTAATGCAGGGTCTTAGACTAGTCAGCCACCTCGAGACATGAATGAAGAGCCCAGATAGATTCCCTTTTAGTATATATATAGTAATGTTGATGAAATGAAAGCAGCGGGGGCAGCCATGTTGGGAGCTTTCATACATAGTGAGCGGTCAAGTGGAATGAAGAGGAGGAGTGGGATAGCATAGCCACTGCTTAATTTGTAAAAATATTAAGTGCCAAGTGCTCTAGTCAAGAGGCCACTGCAGCCTGCACCACGCCATTGCCCCAGCTGCTAATAACAGCACCACCACAGCTACTAACCATCACATCTGCAACTGTGACTGTACAGACTATTCCACGCCCCTAAAGATATAAGAATGGCGTCGGTGGCTGGTATTAGTAATTTTTAATGTTTACTTAATTAATAAATACCTGTTGTTGTGCTCATCTCTAAATTTGATAAAGATCGCCACCATAAGGTACTGCCATATTCGCCGTTGTTGATAATTAAGTGCCGGTGCCGAGCACCAGAAACCACTAGCTCAAATTAAACGTTATAGCACATCAGCTCTTTGCCAGGCTCTTGTGTAGGACATATGTGTGGCCCAGCAAAAAGAAGCAGATAGGGTAGCAGAGAATTAGGGACTCTCCTCTAAAAAATGAATTTAAAAAGCCAGGAATGAAAATGAATTAACATCAATGAGTAACTTACCTACTTATTAACTACTTTTCTAAGTACTAATCGAAAACGGTAGCCAGGCACGCGAGATCTCGCCTCAATGAGTCGTGGTCATCTGGTGAAGCATCTAAACCACAGTCCGGTGCTCTCTGGCAAGAGTTGGCCACCACCCAACCCTAATATAACCCATGGGGGTTGAAATTATACAAAAATTGTCCTGAGTACTCAAAGTCACGTAGATGAGACGTATTACAAGAAATTTCCACCTCCTTTGCTCAGATGAAAATAAAATCTCCTTGGGTCCACGCCAAGAAACACGAGTCAGGAGTACTCTCCAGCGCTTCGGTTAATTGAGATACATTGCGATTACACAACCTGTTATTACGGAGGAGTTTTTCTTTTCATCTGAACAAAGGAAGCGGAGATTTCGTCTAAGAGGTCTAAGCCCTGAGGAAGCCTGAGGTGATTGTGCCCCTATGACGAAACACATGTTGGCTGTTTTGAGTGTTTAGCCGTCTGTGGCGACTAAGAATTTTTACCGCTGTGCATGAACTGATGTAAAGAAATATAGGCTCATGGAAGTACTTATGGATCGAATAAAAGACAACGGACACAAATTATATTTGGGCATTTAATTTATGTTACTTTGAGTGCTCAGGACAATTTTTGTATACTATTAATTTAGATCCTAAATACTCGAGCCAATGGCTCAAAGGGGCTGTCCAAAAGCCCCTTTCTCTATCGTTATATATAAGTATCAGTATGTGTAAGTTGTGTGAAGTGTGATCTGTGTTGTGGTGGCATGAGCTCCTACGAACAGATGACGCCAGACCAAAAAAATGGTTGTTTTCCTCTCCCTCTTACTTTCATGAAATCTGAAGCAGCTAAATGTCAGCTCAGCATTTTGTTGATTTTTTTTATGCCAACAAACCTGTTTACGACATTTTCAATAAAACCACGTTGTCTTATAAATTATATTGTGTGGGGGATAGTTCCAGGAAAAGCCATAGAAACGTATTTGAATTTCTGTTCTGCGGACACTTGTATTCGCCTGCTAGAAACCTACCATTCTAATGACACTCCTGTTTACCTGTTTCTACTCTCTGAATTAAGTCTCTGAATAGAAAATACCAAAGGTTGTATAGTTGGACTTTCCTTAAAATGCATTACAAAAATAAGTTGTGTTAAATTAGGTGTGACTTGGCGGCAAGGTATGAGGACGACCTTGAATTACAGAGACCCGAAAATCTGATGAAACAGGAATAGGTTTTTACTTCACTCACTGAGTTCCACCTCCAGTTGAATCTGCTGTGACTTTACGATGAATAAATAATACAAGGGGGAACAGTGGTGCCAATTACATCAAGGAATTACTAGAATGACAACACTGGTTCAGTCCTTCTCCCAACATGGCGAAGTATTGATCTGAATATCACAGGATGATTGTGCCATCCATACCATGAAGTCAGGGCCGGACTGGCTGTAGCGGACACCGGGGGGGTTTCCCCGGTGGGCTGCCAGGGTGAGGGCTGGTTTTGTACCCCTGGGGACCGTTTCTGTTAACGGGGGTCGGTTTTGGAGTACAGCTGCAATATCGGGCCCCTGAAACAAAAGCGGCAGCGGTGAGACGGGAGTGGTGCTTACAACTAGCACCCACGACCAACCCCCCCCCCCCCCGCTCCCCACCCCTGGGTGCCGCGCAAGCCTGTGCCGATTTCGGTACCCCGTTCAGCCGTGCGTGAAGTGCACAATGACATCATGCATTGAAATGGAAGCACTCTTTCTGAAGAGCAACAAACAGTTGAATGATATTGTAACCTTTTTGCAACATGCTGCACTCTCTTTCTACCGACGTTTTAGCTGCACCTGTGGCCAAAAGTAAACTTGCTCACTGTAAAGTGTGTTACTGCTAATTGTAGCTAGGTCCTCGTTGCATGAAGGAGGGGTGGACTAGTGACTTAGCTTCTGGCTTTTAAACCTGTGAGCATGAGTTCTAAAACCTATACTTGAGGGAAAATTGTGTTATTCTGGACAGAGCTCTTTGGATCTCATTACAAGTAATGCAGGAATACAACAGAGATGCGCCTCCGCTCGAAAGTACTGATACTGTGGGTATTAATACTTGTGCATGGTGGATGAAATGGAAATAACATGTGAATAGTACCCACTGCCCATTTAGAGGTGTTTTTTCACCTGCACATTTCACCGGCTTTCAGCAGTCCCACATCAGTTCTGATTCCAATGCGACTAATTTATCCTGGCCATCTGTGATTGGACCCTTAGTGGTCTATTTACTGTTTGACATAGAGGGAGCCCCGTCTTGCCAAACCCACTGGTGCCCCATCAGTTTAAAAGTGGGCAGACCCACTGATGATCGCTGGTGGAACCTGTGCATGTGGCCAATCATTGGACGCTGCTGATCTACCACATGGCCACCCACAGCTGTGTCAAAAGGATTGCATGTTCAATGACCTGTCTGTTAAGACAGACGCTAGGCATGGTGGATCTGGGCAGGGAATGTCATGTATGGCCCCTATGTCCAAGAAGAATACTCCCTGTGCTTAAAGCCCTGCACAACATTGGACCTGCATACCTCAACCACCGCCTCTCCTTCTACACTCCCACCAGACAGTTCCGCTCCGCCAACATGGCCCTGGCCACTATTCCACAAAACCGCAAGACCACGGCCGGAGGAAGATCCTTCTCCTACCTTGCCCCAAAGACCTGGCACTCTCTTCCTCTACATCTCAGGCAATCACCGTCACTGCCTCAATTCAGGAAGGACCCCCAGACCTGGCTCTTGAGACCCTAACGGGTGATTAGCCGCGCTCTATAAGAACCCTGATTAATTGATTGAAACACTTTTATGTTTCTGTTTTTAAAAACAAACCCAAGCTTTGTTGTGTTTGTTCATGAAAAAAAATAATGCCAGCCAGACACCAAGACATGGAGACTAGTCGATTTTGAGTTTTTCCATTGTGCCTCTGTTAGCCAACATGTTCGGGATGTCTATGTTTGGCAGGGGGGCAAATCAGCCCCTAATGTCCCTGTTTATTAAACTGCAAATGTGTGGGAAGTGTAACACAACTGTAAATATGAGAAATGTTATATAATTGCGCAATTTAAATGTGTATATCCCCAAAGCATGTACCGGATTGCACGGCCTTCCGGTACTCATATCACAGTCCAGTACTCCATTGCTACCCGGCTAGGTTTGCGCTATATAAATACCAGTACATAATTACATAAATATAACATTCCTGAAACCTGTCTGTTCTCCACAACATGTTAGATCATGCTCTGGGGAAAGCCTTCAATTAATCTGGTATTCCCCGCACATTGTGGGAGCGGAGCCAAAAGGCTTCGAGGAGTGAAACCATGTGATCCACAGACATGGCTTTGCTATAGTTCCTTCTATTTATTTGACATTTTTATCACCCTCCGGTGTGCAGGGTGCGTGATACTAACATTTATGCAGCTCCCTCAAGTTTCGTTGTCATTTTTAAATCTTCTCCCAGGGCAAAAAGGTTTTATGGATTGCATTTTTTCAGTAAATACTAATAAAGCAAACGAGTCTTCTTGGCCATAAACTCGAGATAAGAAATTCAGAGCTTGACAGTACCTTTAGTTTTAGGTAACATATGACTAAAGGGTAAAAAGGCGCATTTCATATAGTCATATTAAACCCTTGGGAGCTTAGTTATGAGCCCTTGCGTCACTTTTTGCGACGCACCAGCGACGTAAAAAATTTGCCTCGTTGCACCATATTTACAAAATGACGCACCTAGGAAGATATGTCACTTTGTAAACCCCTGGGCCACATTATACCTGCGCCAGGTATAATGTATGCAGGGGGGGCGTTCCGATGCAAGAAAGGATCGTAGAAGTGACGCAGTGAGATCTATAAGATTTCACTCTGCCACTTCTAAGACGCAAATGCGTCAATATCGGACGCCTGCCTCATGGCAGGTGTAAGACTGATGCAGGTACATTTCACGTGGGACTTGCCCCTGTGTAGTGACCCATTGCTGGAGTTGCGTCACTTTTGTGACACACTCCAGCAATGCGTCATTTTTGCGCTTACAGATACGTCAGAAATACTGACTTATCTGTAACTCCTTGCGACATGATGCGTCATACTGTAAATATGACACACCATTGGTGTCGAAAGGAGGGCGCAAGGAAAAGTGACGCCTCAGTGTTTTCTCGCAGCGATGCATCACTTTTCATAAATGAGGCCCTCAATGTGTCACTATCAAGGTTACCCCAAATTCAAGGTACAAGAAATGATGTTTTCTGCAAACTCTCTGCAAGAAACACAAAAAAAATGATAACACCAAGTATTATACCACAGAATAATAGTGGTATCGAAAACTGGTGTCATTTTAAATGTGACTCTGTCAACAAAAGACAGACATCTCTCAAAGATGCTCAACAATCCGAGACTCATTACTTTCCAAATGGTGCTGATCAAGATGATGCAGGTGAGAAACTAGATGTGGTCCAGATTTTGCATCAGCTCTAAGCGAGGCATTCAGTTATGATTTTTATACAGTTTACTTTTCAACTATATACGTATCTGTAGCAATTACTATAAAGACAATCTTGCAATGAAAACATATATACTCATTGTACGTAAAATATCTACTCATTAAAATCAACAAACAACTAAGAAAGAAAATGCACCAGATCAAACTAGATCATATGAGAAAAGAGGAGGACAAACTGAGGGGGTAGAAAAGACGGGGCAAGGGGGGCAGATGAATAAACTCGCCCCATCAACAAGGAAATTAATACAGAATTCAGCAGTAAGGCAGAGGAATTGTAAAAAAGGTCTTTAATTACCAAACATTTCCATTAAAGAAGGAAATCACAAAAAGGGAGTATATTTTTTATCTTCAAACGCTTTCTGAACTGAAATCAAGTATCCAAATATTTATATTCTAAAGATTGATTGTTTTATTCTTAATTTATAGGGCCAGGAAAAAAAGCATTGGCAAAGTCAATTGGTCTCACCTACTATGCAGCATTGATGAAAGTTGTTGTTGTTGCTGTTATTACTATTACTCTGTACCTGACGGACTGAACCTAAATCCATTATAAAGTTGGTGGTAACTCGTCACAAATGCTGTAATCTAAATTTTCTGAAAAATGCTAAATTTGAGTGGGGCATAGGGAGTTCTACTCCTTTTGTTAGTTCTCATCTAACGCGAGAACAAACCATTGATAAACTGAGAGTGTTATGCTTTTGGAGGTATGGTATACCCTGGCACATTGATATTCGGAGATGGTTTTAAACGGATTATGCATCCCTGGCTTGGACAGATATGCAGATTTCTGCACAGCGTTATGAAATCTGAAAGCAGTAAAGCAACCCTTGACCCTGATTTTAGGTAGATCGCGCCCCCAAGCCGCACAGCACCACCTGTGTGCCGGTGTCCCTTTGTGCTCTGCCACCGCCGTAGGTTCGAGACCCCTGTGCCTCGGTTGTGTTTTGTTTCACTGTTTTGCTTTCCGTGATATATTGTTGTTGTTGTCTCCCTTTTAGCCTCTGTGCCCCTGTATTTTCTATCCTGTTTTTGATGTCCGTGATATTTGTTGCTATTGTCTCCCCCTTACTTCTGTGCCCCTGATTTTTGCCCGTTTTTTCCCGCCTCTGCGTCCACTGCGGCCCGCCCCCCTGCTCGCCCATTAGTCATCCCGCTCCCGCCTCCCAGCTGCTCCTCCCTCCCACCTCCCCTTATAATGGCGGCTGCTGCACGTTGAGGAGAGCGACCCTTGACCCTGATTTCAGGTAGGTCACTACCCACGCCGCACAGCACCACCTGTGTGCCCGTGTCCCTCTGCGCTCTGCCACCGCCGTAGGTTCGAGGCCCCTGTGCCTCGGTTGTATTTTGTTTCACTGTATTGCTTTCCGTGATATATTGTTTTTGTTGTCTCCCTTTTAGCCTCTGTGCCCCTGGTTTGTATTTTGTATCCTGTTTTTGCTGTCCGTGATATTTGTTGCTATTGTTTCCCCTTTTCTTCTGTGCCCCTGATTTTCTCCAGTTTTTCCCGCCGCTGTGTCCTCTGCGGCCCCGCCCCCCTGCTCGCCCATTCGTCATCCCGCTCCCACCTCCCAGCTGCACCTCCCTCCCACCATCCCTTATAATGGTGCACCAAAGGCAAGCCCGTCTGCGCCCGTCCGCGCCTGGACCGCGCCCAGCGCCAGTCCCCCTGGCCTCTGCGAACACCACGACACCCTACGCCGCTTCGATGCAAGCACCCTCCACGCACTCAATGCCGGCCGATCCCACATCTGCGTCCAGGAAACCCCGAAGCGGACCCACGGACCCTTCTCCTGCACGAACTGCTGCTACACCAGCCTCCAAACTACCACCACACCCTCCAAGGTAGGTCAAAACAGCCTTCGATACCTCCTTCTCAACACCCGCTCCGTCCGCAAACATGCCATCGAACTCTGGGACCTACTCGACTCCACCTCCCTGACGGAGACCTGGCTGAACCCCTCCTCGGCGCCCGACGTCACCATAGCCATCCCTGATGACTACAAGATCACCCGCAGGGACCGCACCAACAGAACAGGAGGAAGAATCGCCATCATCCATAGAAAGACCCTCAGAATCTCGACCAGCACCGACGACACCCTCAGCACCGCCGAACACCTGCACTTCCAGATCCACACTGACCCCAACACCACGCTCAGAGGAACCCTCATTTACAGACCACCCGTCCCCCGGCCGCAGTTCAGCGACTCCATCGCCGACTTCGTCAGCACGCACGCCCTTACATCCACGGACTACATCCTCCTCGGAGACCTGAACTTCCACCTCAAGAACACCAATGACAGCAACTCCACCACCCTGCTCAACAACCTCGCCACCCTCGGACTCAAACAACTGGTCACGACTCCCACCCACTCAGCCGGACAAACCCTCGACCCCATCTTCTCAGCCAGCAACCAAGTCACCTTCAGCCACACCACCGAACTTCTCTGTACTGACCACTGCTGCATCCACTTCACCTTCGAGAAACCCACCACCACACACATCGTGTCCCCCGCTGCAGCTGGAGCAAAATCACCGAAGACCAGCTAGCCACTGCTACCGCCCTCACACGAAACCCACCAATGGACACCACTGACACCAACTCTGCCGCTCTCAACCTCAGGCAATGGATCGACAACTGAGCCAACACTCTCGCCCCGATCAAGAAACCCCCGAACAGACGCACTGACAGAAAAGCCATCTGGTTCACCGCCGGCCTCCAGGCATCCAAGCAAGCCTGCCGTAGGCTCGAGAAGAAGTGGCACCACGAACAAACACCGAAGAGCAACACAGCCTACAAGAACGCCATCCGCAGACACCACCAACTCATCTGAACCACCAAAAGGACCTCCTTCAAAGAGCGCATTGACAACAACGCACACAACAGCAAATAGCTCTTAAACATCGTGAAGGAACTCTCCAATCCCAGCTCCAGCTCCAACGACATCCCGCCATCACAAGACCTCTGCGACTCCCTGGCCACCTTCTTCCACCGCAAGATCGCAGACATCCACGACAGCTTCAGCAACCAGGCCCCACCGACAGACACAGATACCTCAGACTCACCACCTCCCAGCCTCATCGACATCAATCTCCTGATGTCCTGGAGCCACATCAATGACGAAGACACCATTAAAAATTATGAACACCATCCACTCCGGCTCACCAACCGACCCCTGCCTGCAACACATCTTCAACAAAGCAAGCTCCACCATCGCACCCCATCTCTACAAGGTCATCAACAGCTCCTCCGAGACAGCCACCTTCCCGGAGGGTTGGAAGCACGCCGAGATCAATGCCCTACTCCAGAAACCCAAAGCTGACCTTGAGAATTTCCGGCCCATCTCCCTCCTCCCATTCCCGGCGAAGGTAATCGAGAAGATCGTCAACAAGCAATTGACCTCCTTCCTCGAGAAGAAAAACATCCTGGACCCGTCCCGAACCGGATTCCGCAGCAACCATAGCACCGAAACAGCCCTCATCGACACAACCGACGACATCAGGGCTATGATGGACAATGGAGAAACCGCGGCCCTCATCCTCCTGGATCTCTCGGCCTCAACACTGTCTTCCACCACACCCTCCGCACACACCTCCACAATGCAGGGATCCATGACAGAGCACTGGACTGGACCACCTCCTTCCTCACCGGCAGAACCCAGAGTGTCCGCTTCCCCTCTTTCCACTCTAAAGACACCAAGATCATCTGCGGCGTACCCCAAGGATCGTCCCTCAGCCCGACACTCTTCAACATCTACATGGCACCGCTCGCCAACATCGCCAGATCACACGGCCTCAACATCATCTCATACGCCGACGACACCCAGCTGATCCTCTCCCTCACCAAGGCCCCCACCACCGCCAAATCCATCCTCCACGAAGGAATGAAGGCCATTGCCGAATGGATGACGATCAGCCGCCTAAAACTGAACTTTGACAAAACGGAGGTCCTCATCATCGGATCCACCCCCTCTGCCTGGGACAACTCATGGTGGCCGGCCGCACTGAGAGCTGCACCTACGCCCACCAACCACGCACGCAACCTGGGAGTCATCCTGGACTCCGCATTATCAAAGACCCTGCAGGTGAACGCCGTCTCCTCCTCCTGCTTCAACACCCTCCGCATGCTCTGCAAGATCTACAAATGGATCCCCACCGGTACCAGAAGAACAGTCACCCAGGCCCCGTCAGCAGCAGACTGGACTACGGCAACGCTCTCTACACAGGAACATCAGCCAAACTCCAGTAACGACTACAACGCATACAGAACACCTCAGCTCGCCTCATCCTTGACATCCCCCACCACAGCCACATCACAGCCCACTTGAAAGACTTGCACTGGCTCTCCATCAACAAGAGGATCACCTTCAAACTCCTCACCCACGCTCACAAAGCTCTCCACAACACCGGACCAGCGTACCTCAACAAACGACTCACCTTCTACACCCCAAACCATCAGCTCCGCTCCGCTGACCTCACCCTCGCCACCGTCCCCCGCATCCATCATGCGACCGCCGGCGGCAGATCATTCTCTCAACTTGCCGCAAAAACCTGGAACATCCTCCCCATCCGCCTACGACAGACCCAGGACCTGCTGGCTTTCAGGAGACTCCTCAAGACCTAATAGCACCACACCCCCAGCGCCATGAGACCTGCACAGGTGAGTTGTGCGCTCTACAAATGTATTGATTGATTGATTACAGTGTGAGATCACTAAACCAAGGCACTTAGCAGCTGTGAGCTTGTGCTTCTTGTACATCGCATGCAGGGCAGAGGGGGAGGACTATACTTTTGGGGAAACATTTTCCATCTTCTGTTTTAAATGCAAAAACAAGCAAAAAAGGAGAGTAGGTGTGGGAGTTAATTTTAGCACAGCTCTTCAACCTGCCCAGCAGACTTGCCCCTGTAGAGTAATGCAAACTGGTCCTGGTGCCGCATGAGCACTGTGCAGCCCGAGGATGTACACACCATGGTGGATACAATCAGTGGTGCAGTCACTTGCAAGGTATCCAACAAGGTAGACAATCTTTCTCAGAGGCTCAGAGCAACATGTTCTCGACTGGTAGCACAGTTGGCTGAGTGCTTACCTCTGAACGGCTTTCCAGGAGAACAAAGGCCTGTCTCTTCCTGACCATCATGGAGACATAACAAGGCCAGCGCATTCTGCCCACTACCGAGCGTGGCACCAGGCTTCCAGCCCTCCACGATGAAGGCACATATTGCCCTGACTCTGCACGTGTCCTTGCAGTGCTGATGACCAGCCGTGGGGGTAGTTGTACTTGGTTGCAGCTTTTACTTATTGCTTATTGCGTATGTAAAGTTGTTCTGTGCTTTACCTTTGTATGTAGATTGTGATAAATATATAAAGAACTATTGGGCAGTTTGGTGCAACAGTTTGACAAAATTATTAGGAGATATATTACAACTAGCGGGCGCTGTGCTAATAAAATAAAAGGCGCGCGGCCTCCTGAAGCAGTCACCATGCTGAAACATAAAAGTGGGCTCCATGCTAATAAAAGAAAGGTGAAGCGGCCAGCATGCTAAAACATGAAGCACGGTAGCCATGAATTGGGCACAAGCATGCGCAGTGTAGGTAAACGTTCGGCACATGTCCCCCCAAAGCAGCCGCATTCAAAAACATTAAGTGTGGAAGCCGCAAAGTGGGTGCAAGCCAGCACCGTGCTGGTAACATAAAAGGTACTGCCTCCTGATGTGGCCGGGATGGTGAAACATGAAAGCGGGCGCGGAGCTGACAAAAAAAAGCGCACAAGATTTACAGGGCTGTCGGAGCTCTGAGCAACTAAAAACACAAGCACTCATGCGAAGATCTCAAAACAAACAAAAAAGTGGTTAAAAAACAAATGGTAAAACGGTGACCAGTGGATTGCTATAGTAATTGGTCCCAGCTCTAGGGGAAGGCTAAAGACAGGAAGATGCATGACGCATGCATGCCATGGACAAATGGGGAGAAAGATTAGGAGAGCGACGATCGAGCCAGCCAATAGGAAGTTTATGGGTGGGCTGAAGCCCACAAAATATGTACAACATGTCTCGAAGAGACATCACAGGCGCAGTCTAACCGATACCTAAAAAGGTCTTCATTACAAGATGTGATATTTCACCGGGAATGAAAAATCTGGGTGAAATACTGCACCTCACAATACCAAGGGGCATATGTACAATGAAGTGGCAGAATGCAGCGTTAGCCTCCTTGGCTTAACGCTGTGCCCCTCCACTTCTGAAATGAAGGGCTGCACCATATGTACAACAATATGGTGCAGCCCTGCGTTTCTCCTTGCGCTGGCACTAGACCTAGCAGCCTAGTGCCAATGCAGGCACCCTTGCACCATAGCGCAATGGTGTCTGCAATGAGGAGAAGACTGTTTATGTGCAGGAAGGTCTCCCTTCCTGCACATAAACAATCTTTAAATGGCATTTTGTAACTTTTATGTGTGCTGCTTAATGCAGCACACATAGAAGTTGCTAACTTTTTTAAAATTGTTTATGTGCAGGAAGAGTCACATTCCTAAACAATAAACAATCAATGGCAACTTGCTGTATCTATGTGTGCTGCACAACGCAGCACACACGGAAACAACAAAAACTAGGAAAAATAAAGCACTTCTTGTTTCGCCAGGGTAAGACCAGGTTTTCCCTGGCCTTAATATTGGTGGTGCCTCCTATTTACGCAGCCTTGTAAAAAGGGGGCAGTGTCAAAATGAATGGGTGTTGCAGGGGAATGCCCCTACAAGTCCCATTGCCCACCCCTTTCAAGCTAAGTACAGCATGAAAGGGGGCTTTATTCACAAGGCAGTGTTAAGCCATGTTAAGTGGCTTAAGTCTGCCTTGCAAATAAGGTGAAGCTCCTATCTCCGCCACAACGTCACTAAAAGTGATGTTGTGTTGGCGATGGGTGCTTTTAAATATGGCACAAAGTGTCTCTGGGGCCTGAATTATGGAGTAGACAAACTACAGTCCTAAACATCCTGGGCCTGGAGAAGCCGGATGGGTCTTCATTGCTGCAGGAGCTTCGGACACCAGCATTGTCTGACCCCTGACAGTCCCCCTGCAGCTGTGGGAGTGGGTGGAAATAGGATTGGGAGGGTAGCAGACAATGCACTCCTGGGACAGACCCACACTGGCCTGCAGAGATGAGTCTGGGCCCCATAATGAGGTTTCACATGTCAATATCCTAAAGCCTGAAAAAGGGGAAAAAAATTAAAATAGATCACATTCAGGGTTAAAACCTTCATGCTTCAATTCACTTCAGTTTCCCCAACAATATACCTTGTTTTCATTTTATAACCTTTATTCCTTTCCAGAGCCTCTGGGTCTTGCCATGATGGGTTGCTGGATAACAGATTTAAGTGTCTTTCCTTGCTATTCGTTTCCATGAAAATCTAGCTTAGATGGACAAACAGAAGAGTACATTCAGACCATGCTAGGGCCTGGAACTTCCATAAGTGGGTTGTTTGAAATAACTAGGTTTACTCCTCCACTGAAATTCCACAGGAAAATGCCAATTTCATGGAATTCCCATCCACTGGCCCTGCAATATCCAACATGCACTTAATTTAAATTAATTTATGTATTCTGCACCAGGTGCAGCTGTTTGGGTCACAACAGTAGTAATTATGCCACTCTACATTGCATGTTTATGCCTGGGCATGTTTTATGGTAGGGAAAGGTCTAAATAAACAATATTTTAATTTCATTTCACAGAAACGGAATTTTGGTCTTAGGTCAGGCCATAATGGATTGAGGCTAGGTATCTATTCTTTTGAAAAAACACCCCCCTCAATGAAATTACCTCTGCTCTGCTTAAAACCAGTCCTCATCCTGGCCATATTTAAAGTGTCATTAAAACACAAACCTTCTTCAACGCATAGTGTCCTCTTAGCCTGGCATGAATACCATCTCTTAAGATGAGTACAGAATTAACACACTCCAATCTCTAAATTAAATTAGAACAATGCAATATTGAGAGCCAATAATGGCAGGCATAGGACTTCTGGGGTAACATTCCAAAGTTTGCATTCATGATTCTGCCACTTTCATTTCAAACTCCCTACCCTCAACAGGTCGAATAATCTAATAGCATTATAGCCGATCTACCCCAAACTATTCTAAGAGTCTTCTGTCGCGTTATAGGTCCTCACCTGAAGCGGAGTCCTACAACTCAGTTAGAGGACCTTTAATGACTGGCATAGGCCTTGCCAGGGGGCTATAATACAATAATTGTCTTATTATCATCCTTGCTATGCACTGTTGATGTAGCCTCTCTGTCAGTGCTTAGTTTGAACTGGTGGTTTCCGGTGCTCGGCACCAGCACATAATTGTCAACACCAACACTTATGACAGTCTGTCACATGGTGGCGTTGTATGTCTAATTTAGAAATGAGCACAACAGCAGTTGTATATGAATTCAATATACATTACAAAGGACTAATACCTGTCGCTCAAGCTTTTCTTATAGTGTTGAGCGCCTGGAATAATGTAAATTTTCGCACTTGTAGTAGTGTGATGTTTAGTGGCTGTATAGGTTCTGTCATCAGCAGCACGCTGGCAGGGGCAAAAGGTGGTGCAAGCTGTAGTGGTCTCCTGATGAGGGATGACACTTATTTTTTTTGTGTTTTACAAATTAAGCACAGCTCTCTGTACAACATTTCTATTTCAGAAGTTCAGCAAATCTGCAATACAAATGCTGCTGGTATTGGAAACTGCTCAGAACACTTTTTGTTATTTTCTCAAAGTTACTGTCGGAACTTGTCCAATATACACTGATGTGTGGCCAGATTTAAATAGAGCAGTGAACTTATGTTTGTTCTGTGCTGCCTTTCACTCTGTGATGCACAAGACGACACAGGGTTTGAGGTTGGCACCAGGTTGTGTTGCTTTTGAAACCATGTAGATACATGGAGATAGTCGGGTGGTGGGGGAGGGAGGGGGGAGTGTTCAGGCATCTTTCTGGTTGGCAAATGTAATCCGGGCACAGCTCCAAAGTGGAGCCTATGGAAAGGAATCATGCAGAATCTTAGGCAACACCGAAAGCATTGGCCACTGGTAGCATGCTCTTACACAAGCCTGACCACAAGCTCTCCCACCCAAGTCTATATCTCACTGCAGCCACTCAGTGAGTGCCGAAGAGTTCATTGTTGTAATAGATGTGTTAGTAATGTGCAGACATGGGTCATTTTTAGGAGGTTTATTCCAAGTAAGATAAACACATGGAAACTCTGCATCAGAAACTGGATAACTTGCAAATACTTTGCCAAGATTGCTAACATCCAGAACTTTGCTGAATTTCACCAGCGGGAAAAAAACTTAGTGCATATTAAAAATGTCCTTCCTGAGGTTTCATTAAGGAAAACAGGACAAACAGGTCCCTGCAAGGGATTGAGAGGGTCTTATCAGTTGTGGTGACCCTGGAAGGTAAATCATTGAAAAGGTGGTGGGAGGAATGCTTGCAAAAAGTCTAACCACTGGCAATGCCCTGGGGGGGTGGGGTGGACTGTTCCCTAGAGGAGCAGGGATAGTACTAATATGCATAAGGTGGGCCTTTCTCTAGAATTGTGCAGTCAGTTAAACACGATGGGTTGGAATGCTTCCCAAAGTGACAGCCAGATGTTGCAGAATTTGCGGGAATTCCTCCCTTCACCTTTATTTTCTGTCCTTGGGTTGGTTTAGGAATTGCTGCAAGCAGCCTAGGTTGTCTGTGTGACTTTATGTTATCAATTCCTAAAAAAAGTATCACCCAGCTGTTTGCTTTCGTGTGTTTTTCATGGTTTGCCATGGATTGGATGGGCAGTCTATCCAGGTCATGTCATTGTGAGCATTGGTATATTGTCCATCTAGTAGTCCTGATGTTCGACTACAGACAAGGCACCTTGAGTACCAGTGTTTGTTCTTTAATACATTTACTTTGCTGATTTTAGATGCTGATTCATGTTTTTTTGCTGCAAGTGCTTGCAGTTTAATTAAGGCACAATGCTATTTACTAATCACCCTTTGCGTTCAATTGTTTCACTTTGCCGCAGTGATGGCTCGCAGACGGAATGCTGTGGGGTGGTGGGCCGGGTGAGGGGCAGGGTGGGGGGCAGGGTGGGGGGGGGAGTGAAGTCAGACATCCGACGGCCAGGAGTAAAGTAAGTAAATAAATAAAGAAAACTATTTACCTTGTGCTGCCTACATCGCCAACTTGGCGATGCAGCGAGCGCAAGGCAAATAGTTTTATTTACTGTGAGCCACCACTGCTTTCCTGTCATGATAAGCTGCAGGCGTTGCAGATCTTTTTATATTCCATAAGTAAAAACGTGCACATAGACATGTTTTCTTAAAGACATAACAAAAATGCTGGTCCTTTATCAAAATTATCAACTGTGTAATATTTTACAGTGTACGCCTTTTATGTTCACCACTTGCAATGAAAACTTCCTCTTCTAACTCCTTTTCATAATACTATTGTTTGAGGGTGCAACTTAACTCAGTTAATGCAGTTTGCTCATCAAGAGGGTGCTTCTTGCTTCCATACTGCTGTAGAACAATATCTTGCATCATTATTGGGTTTTCTGTCAAGAACAGCTGGGGGCAATACACAAAAAGACCCCTGTAATCAAATAGTTCTCCTAATAAAAGGCAAGACCCATTGGCTTGGTCAATGCTTGTTGTTCTCTTCTAGACCCTCAACCGTCAAAGATCTAGTTTCTACAGCAAAATGGTATCCATGTTTGGGGATTATAAATACCCAGCAACATTTCAGACATGCTGCTCAGTAGGAAAACACTCATTTGAGGAACAAATTGATATCCTGATCTCAAATACCCAAGTTTCCTCACATCTTGGTTTCTATAATCCAACCTCATACAAACATCACACCCAGGAATGATCTATCACAAATGTGAAATGCACCACCAACGAAATTTGATGTTTCGTCTTGGTAGTGTCAGGAATGATCTATGTTCAGTGCCTTATTTTTCAAATTGTTCTTCTACAAGAATAACTATTGGCAAATGCAAAATCTCCGCCCTTTCCAAGCTGGTGCAATTGCTATTTTTTGTTTTATTACTAGCAAATGACAAAAAAACTAAAAGAAGAAAACAAATGCCACTGCCTAAACGTAGTGACCATTTACTTTTAAAAAAAACATCTTACATTAAACAAAGGTTGTAATTGCATATCATTTTAAAAGAACAGTCAAGGTGCTTCCTAGTCTAGCAGAAAGGTGTACTTATAACAGGTCAATAAACAAATTTCAGTTTCAATGCACTTCACAGACAAATATAATTCTTCAGACAAGAAAATGAATAATTGAATTGAATTACTATATCAGGAGGACATACCATAGGGGCAGATGTACAAAACTTTTTAGTGATTGCAAACTCTGGGATTCATCAAATTTATGAGTCTCCAACCACTACAACAATTTTCCTGTGCACAAAACCCATTTTAGGAGTCTGTAAATTTGCACAACTCCTAAAATGGGTCTGAGACTGGATACCGAGTTAAATCAAAAAGAAAACTTTTTAAAGCCATCCCAGTTTCCTTTAGAAGAAATGTGCTGCTTTTTTTAAAAAAAAGTGTGTTTTATTTAAACACAATCACAGCCAGCTGGTGTGCTGACCCTTGCTGGTCCATGTTTTTGAGGCCAATCAGGCCGAGTTGCAATTTAAGAACTATCTCATGAATATTAATGTGGAAGGTCAGGTTGCGACCCATTCTGAATCAGAATTTTGGGAAGTGACCTATTAGTACGTAGGTCAGTTTGCAAAATCCACACTGGTCACAAAAATACTAATGACAATTTTTGTAAGCAGTGCAATGATGCATATGGCTCAAGATTTTAAAACACAAGGATAAATAATTAAAAAAAAAATAATAATAAAGAATGGATAGAAAAGGCATTGGCAAGCTATAGTATTGGCCTACAAGCCCTAGCACTGAAGTGTGCATCTTTTTGAGCAAATGGGCATATGTGATCAGTCAAAATCTGGTCACTCAAAGTGTAAGAGAGACAATGGCTAATGGGGACTGAGCCATTGCCCCATAGAGACTGTGGTTAGTCAAACCAAAATGTGAATGACAGCTGAACACAACATTGAATAGGAAAGCTGACCAAAAGTCCTCTAAGCATGTGCATATATTTGCATTTTTTATTTATGTTTTTTTTTATTTCCTGAGGATGCTGTAACAGCTAAAGCTTTCTTATCACCACTGGTCTGGTCTGCTCTCCCCTGGTACAATGTCAGGCCAAATAAAAAAAACATTGTCTAAATGTCTGTCGCCCACAACACCAGTGTCCGTGCAGATGGCTTGTACTGCTCAATGCCAGTCATTTCCTAATATTTGCAAACTTCAATAAAGCATTATTACTGCACAACGTTCAATTGTGTTGTTATGTTTTTTGTAGTGGAACCATATTTTTAGGTCTCGCCTGAGACAATGCATGCTCTGTCACTTGGAAGACATTTTGTTATCTTAAAGCGGGTTTACAGCCCTCCTATTCCTTACCATTGGTTGGCTTCATCATCACTCTTATTCTGTTATTTTTTTCAATTCTAGCATGCTGGTTTTCATTTCACTTTGTGTGTTTGTGCCTCTCGTGGTGCATGGCCAAAGTACTGCTCTTATTTCCTTATTTCCACTGCTCACGCTTTGATGGCTGCCCTGTTCTTTTCTTTTGGAGGAAGCACTCACTCTATAATAATGCATCTGTCAATAAGCAAACCATAACACTGCATCTGTTTGCAGGCCATCTATTTCAGTTCCACTCCCTCTCCTGCTTCAAACATGCTTCACACTGGAAGAGAATGTTTATTTTCAGATTGCGCATTTTCACTACGTTGTTCTAAAGTTTGTTGTTACCTTTAATCCATCCCTCCAAGGCTCCATTCCTGTGGCTTTTGGCCCCTCTCTCTATATTTCTATCTTTGTTACTGATTCAAAGTTGTTATACCATAGTTGAGAAAGTCCAGCATGCTGATGCATTTACCATGCAGATGCTTTTGCAATGCATTTCTTTACAATACATGGTAAATATATTGGTTGTTTAGCTGGAATGCATCCCTCCTTGGCACCCTCACTATGCAGGAATAAAATGTATTTGCACCATACGCCGTATGCCGCTCTTTACTTTAAGATTAAAGCTTTGCGGAGATTGATACTCATTGATGGCGGTCGCGCCAGCACAGTGGCAGGCACCATCAGCATTCAGGAAGAGTGCCGGCAACAGATATATATATATATATATATATATATATATATATATATATATATATATATATAATTTTGTGGTGTAACGCCCCCATGCACCCCATTTTTGTAAGTTACTCCTAAACTTCCTTTACTAATGTCCACCCCAAAAACTAAAATTACCCATACCTTCCTTTACCATTCCCACCCCCAAACCCTAGAATTAATATTTTATTTAACTATTTTCTTTTTGGGAAGATCTTCCAATATTCTTTTTTTAAAATTGACTCCTAATCTTCCTTTACAACTATCCACCTCTAAACACAAAACCTACCCACACCTCCCTTTACCACCATCCATCCCAAAACCCTAAAATAAATGTTACCTCCCTTTACCACTACCCATCTCTAAACCCTACATTTACCCTTACCTACCACCACCCACCCTTAAACTCTAAATTAGCTATATTTCCATTTACCACTACCCACTCCAACCTCTAAAGTTAACTTTACCTACCTTAACCAATATTAACCCCTAAATATACCCTTACCCACCTTTACCACTAGCCAACCCTAAACCCTGAATTACCCATACCTTCCTTTACCCCTTCCCACCCTTAAACCTTAAAACTGCCCTTATCTCTCTTTACCACTGCCTACTCTTACACCCTAAAATTTCCCTTACCACCACCCATCCCTAAACCCCAAAATTATCCTAACCTACCTTTAACACGACCCACCACTAAAGCCTAATTTCAACCTTACGTTAAAAATACTTATCATGCGTGGTAAAGGCATGCATAGAAAATTCTGAGTGGTAAAGGCATCGCTTGGTAAAGACATTGTTATAAAGGCTATTTCTACATACCATACCGTACCATACAATGAGAGACCATAGCATAGCATTCCATATTATATGACAGGCCAATTAACAGTATGTTAGTGTTACCTTTAAAACATATATATTACGGATTAAGGATCATTCCACCAGGAAGAAATTCGGCATTACATTATTCATTACTTGTTACTCATGTGCACGTCAACTCGTTCAAAAACACTAAGGGGCTTATTTACAAGCCCCTTGGGCCACCCGTACGTCACTTTTCCCATGTTAAAAATGGTGCAAAAGTGGCGCAAGGGGCTTGTAAATCTGCCCCTAAATACTTTCAGATTACTTTTGAATAGATTCTCCATGCAGAGGGAGTCACGAGTTATCAGGTTCTGACCTTAGAGTTAGAAAAGGCCACATTGAAGGATTTCCAGGGTGAATAACTAAAGGTGAAAATCCTCTTTTGTCCATCGACAATAAGGGAAAAAAGGTGAGGTAATAAAAAACTAAAACACAAAAAAGGGAAAGCGCTGTGAGTAGCACTGTATGGCGCCTACAGGGTTTTATTCCAAAACACGGTAAAATGAGGCAGGTAACACGTGTGATTGGTACAGATTGAGAAAGTCACAAAGTATACATATTTAGTTAAAGGCACGTGGGAATGAGTTTATGTAAATTACCCGGTTTTTGGCCACGGCCGGCGGCACAAAAAGAACCCAGGTGATCTGATGGGAAAGTCAACAATACAACCACTAGACCACCCCCCTTGGGCTATGGAATAACTCTAAAGTAACAGGTACCTAGCCAGAATATAATCAACCCTGAGAGTAAGTAAAAGGTTTTGTTTATTCACCCACCACCAAGAGTCCCTTAAGCTCTTTCCGAGGAGCATTCAGAAGACACAAAGCTGCAGATCTGTTCCTGCAGATCCCCACTCAGGAATGCCAGGAATTCCTTTCCAGCCCCCATCTTACGTCTGGTTGAACCAGAGCAGCCCAGGTGTCCTGTGTCAGAGAATGAGTTGGTCACGGGCTGGTACACACGCTATTACCGCATGCAGGTACGCTATGCGCAGTCTAGTCTACTTCCAGGGTAATAAATCACGTGGCAAGGCGTCACCTTCTTTTAAACCAGTGACACTCAAAGTACGGCCCGGGGGCCGCTTGCGGCCCTCTTGACCTTTACATGCTGCCCCCTGGTGAACAGCAGCACGAGCTGCTGTTTAGTTGCTGAGTACAAATATTCAGAACAAAATTTTAAATATACAAGCAAGCATGTATTAGCCTGCAAATAAATGCTTGCCCATTTATTTAACATTTGTTTACACCTCTTTACACAATCCGTGACCCACCCAGACCCCCTACCACCACTCTCCTGGCATCAGTCCCACCCTCGGTCACACCTGAGGCTGTTCTGTGTGGCCCCAAATGTTTGCGAGCACTCATGTTTTAGACACTGCTGTAGACATGGTAACCAAAATGGCGGCTGTCGTGCCTGAAGGGACGCCTCCGGCCCTTGACGACAACTAACCACAGCTCTGCACTGAACCACAGAGCAGCGCTTCTGTTTACCTTCTCATGACAAGTCCTTTGTACAATGGAGGGATAAACCATGCTGAAGACTGAACCACCCCTCTTTAACCACAGAGCGCAGGCTTGTTGTTGCTTGTTTTTAATTCGGTCAAAGACGTCCACTGAAACGATTTTATAATCCTTGTGAGTGAGAGCGAGTGAGTGAGTGACTGTGGAATCATATACAGCGTTCACTATCAATAGGACGGTCTCTTGTCGATGGTGAAAGTTCCAGTTTGAACCATATGTGGGAACCTCGTCAGGACCCAGCCCAGGATGCACAGCGTTGCAGTGTATTCACCAACAGATGAGTTCCAATACTTTTCTCTTTGTTTTCACCATGTTTTATTGCCTTCAATTGATACGTAGTTCATTTTCTCAAGTCCTTCTTCGGGGGTAACTACAATAAAATGAAAGGAAACACGCTTCAGTTCCCAATGCCCTTCCCCAGCTCACATGAACTGTTGTTATGTAATGCGCACCTCTGCCGATGTAATTTTCATGCATCCATAATAGAGTGCCCGAAATGCATTTGGTCACAAAAGTTTTCATTGCGCCATCAGGGCCGGACTGGCCTTGTGGGCACCGAGCAATTCCCCGGTGGGCCGCCAGGGTGGGGGGCTGTTTTTTTTTACCGGGTGCCAGCAATATCGGCCCCTCTGTAACAAAATCGTCCAAAACCGGCTCTTGAAAACAGGTCGGCCGCACCCCCTCAGCCCCCCCCCCCCCAGGGGGGCCGGCCAAGCAGTTTTTCCAGGGCCGGTTTCAGTTCCCAGTCCGGCCCTGTGCACCATGAAGGAAAGTGAATCCCCCTGTGGTTTGAAGAAAAGCCGTCATAGGCATATGTTGAACTTGTGGTTAAAATTTGGAATAATCTATTTGTTTGGATAAAATGAACTACGTATCAATTGAAGGCAATAAAACATGGTGAAAACAAAGAGAAAAGTATTGGAACTCATCTGTTGGTGAATACACTGAAACGCTGTGCATCTGGGCTGGGTGCTGACAAGGTTCCCACATATGGTTCAGTTCAAGTCACGCGCACGGACGGAGCACGTTCGAGGGTAGCACGCGAATATTCTACACCTTTGAGCAGCATTAAAAGTTGATTGACATGAGTAACTAGGTGTGCACCCTACAACATTTGAATGATGAACGTTCCAGTTTACCAGTTCTGTTTGTTTTTGACTGTATCCTGGAACACTGGACTAACCTCATTGGTTGTACATAGACCTGATTCAGTCGGAGACTCCCCATATATGAAGCCAAAAATGGCTTCTTTTTTTGGGGCTGCCTATGGCCTGAGATTGTTTGTGCCTTAATTGAAGTCAATGGGAAAATCCATTCCCCCCACTTCCTTTTTCACAATCTACCTCTTTTCTGTTCCAAAATGTTGCCATGTATGGCAGTAATAAGCACTATATAAAAGCAAGTGCAACAAAATCCAATATAAGTCCAAAGAAAAACAAAAGAGAAGTTTTCCAGGTACAAAATAAAAACTGAATCCAACAGACACTATTCAACAGCAAAGACCAGGCAAAGTTGCAAGTGGAGTCTACTGGAATTTGGTTCCATCGTTGCCGGGTATTTACTCATGTGACAGATTTAATCTACAAGCCCTTTCAATAGCGGTGTTAGAATGAAGTACTCATGTGGACATGATACAAAGATTCTGAGGGATTCAGTACTATCACTAATATGTTGAATTACATAGTAATGTGCGTGGTAGGTGTATTTTGCGCATTCAATACCACAATAAAAATATTTTTATTAATAAAGTAGGTTAAGGGCTAGTTTGTTTAGGGAAGACACCCCAATGCATCCCTAGGCCATAAAATGAGTGAATCAATAGAATTATTTTCTAATTGCACAGGTGATAAAATCTCCATGTATTTAAGATGACAATTAAAACATTTATATCAATAAAGTGGTTTTAGGAGTAGTTACATCTTGTTCTGCGCCCCAAATAAGGGACCATGCACTCACCGACCATTGAAAGGTTCCCAGAGGAGCTTTAGCGTGTCGGTGGGAGTCACATCACTGGAGAGAGGGGTACAGGGTAAATCCTTGCTAAGGAGCCCCTGCTCCCACACCTGCTACTTTGGTGGCAAACAGAGAACTCGTGTAACGAATTCACCCAAGCTAATGATGTCCACCTGAGGGGAAGGGAACCTATGAGTATCTACTAAATCAGACAACATTCATCACTGTGAATTTTGTATTTTTTATTAATTTATGTATGTACACAATTATTTATTAAATCGTCTTGGTCATAGCTCAAAGCATAGCTACGTAAAAATTGATGAATAGGATTGGTACCATGATGTTGGGTAAACAATATTTTGGAAAATGTTCAGATCATGTTCATGTGTTTGATGGGTGATATTCCTCTGAGCGTGTGTAGCCTGGTGCTTAGCACCCATGTAATAGTAAAATCCAAATGCATCATTTGGGCTCCATAATTTCGAGGTTCTGTAAGAATCCTGTGTAGTGATAAAGGTTTCCAATAGCCTAGCATGAAAATTAGAAACATAGTGAAAAAAAGGCAATAACTCATTGTGGCAGAGCATTTGGTGTAGCAGCTTCACGACTCTGGAACGATCTCCCCTTAAATATCAGACAAATCCAAACTCTGCTCCCATTCAGGAAGAGTTTAAAGACATGGCTCTTCCCGAGGGAAGAGAAACACTAGCTACTTAATACTTGCCAGCAGGTCATGTATATGTACACTGACAACAGGGTAAGTCTCAGCGCCAGGATACCTGTGGGGTGACAGTTTGCGCTATATAAGTTCAAGTTACATTACATTACTTTACATACATTACATTGTCAGATACTGCTAAGAGAACAAGAATTAAACCTGACAACAAACAAACTCCCAACCAATGCCTCTGTCACTGAAGGAAGAGAACAATCCTAGGTGGCCTGATAGAGAATCACTTAACTCTGCCCTTCCTTCTACTTGTTGTGATTTGTCCCCGGTGCACCTGCCCGTTGCCGGTCCCACTTCGCGGGATTATGTACAAAGCGTGCACGCACTCTGAACTACTTACAGTAAAAACAACAATTATTGAACACAAGTGAAGCTCAGGTTTGGGCTTGTCCTGCCCTAGGTTGGAGGAGCACATTGACTGTATTACATATTTATACCTATAAGTGGCTTCCACCACTTGTGTGGTCTCACGTCACTTTTCATTACCTTCGGTTTAATGGTTCCAGGGTGGGCATGTGGTCATGATTTGGGGAGGATGTAGGTTATGGGCATTTGATCTCTTTTTGGCTGTAGGAGTGTTTGGAGACATAAACATGGGCACTGTGAAGAAGTGAGCTTGTGTTAAGAAGAGTGTGAGGCAGGCAGAGTTCTTATATACTTGTCAGATGAAGGCAGTGAACCAGCACATGCATACCTTTTGAGGGTGTACCATTTTTAAAGGGTATACCTGCTTCAAGACCACCCAAGGATACGTGAAGGGCTTACAAAGAGGGCATGTCCTGTGCTCAGAAAGGATGGTTAAGGACTCAGATCTGATTGCAGAGCTGAGTCCTTAGAAGTTTAAGTGGTTTTGAGAAACCTCAGTCTTTATAGATGCACATTGGGTTCACACTGAATATTGAGATAATTAAGGGATCCTATGTCTCCCATAGGATCAGATTTTACGTGTCCTTTGGAAGATGATTGTCCATAATACATGATTCCTGTTTTCATATGGTTGTGTTTTGTTGCTACATCATGTTTACTAGTGAATGCCATACCCCAAGTCCTGCTGATGTGTTAAGACAAGTTTTGTAAGTTGCCCCCATATTTCTTGACAGCCATTATTAATGTGTGTGTTTCTTCTTGAATCTGATAATATAGAATTTGAAGCTAGATAAACACCACTCATCTAATCAGTGCATTTTTTAGGTCTGCAGAGCTGTAAAACAGACCTATATAATAACAATGTTCGTAGAGGGGGCTTTGGATCCACCCCTTTCTGCTACTGGCTTTCTTAAACTAGCCTCTTTCAGCAATTGCTTTGAGACGTTGCCAATCTACGTCTTGGCTCAGCCTATTGGAGTATTCATCTTTCACTTAATGCTATTGGCTATTTGGGTGTATTCTTCCACATGAGAGTTTGCATTGAACGAGGTGAGGGGCTACTATGCAACTGTATCCCTCTCTGGTCTCTCTTCTGAATCCATCCTGCCTCACTGTCTCTCTGTTGTGCTAATGCTGCATGCGTTAGAACATTATATGCAGACCGTGCTTTTCCCCCTTGCTGTTGACACGATCCAACATTGTATCAAGCTTTATCCTTGCTGCTTTATTACTACTGCTCTCCTGCAAGGCTGAAGCCTTTTTAGGTCGAGCTTGGGCAGCGCAAGCGCTGCGAGGCATGCTGTATTGAGATAAGGACTTTAAACTCCGCCCACTCTCTGCCCACATTTTTCATTGACTTGTGTCACTGTCCACTGTCAACTGTGGATGTTCATAGGTCAAAAGGCTTAGTAGTCCCTCCTTAGTACCGCCTTATCTCATTTTGTAACCTCCCATGGCAACACCCTCTGTTACGTGCATTGTTGCTCGGTGGGCTTTAATTACAGCCTCCGAGCACTATTTTCTCAAATAACTTTGGACACGCTCTCTCCTAACACTTAAGCCTCGGTGAAATGTCTGTTCTGCTGGTGTAAACTTGTGTGGATTCAGCAATTTTGCATTGACTTGTTATGTGAGAGTCTCTAAATTACATGATTTCACAGCAGCAAACATTTAGCACAAGTGCACAGGAACAATGCAACCGACCAGAACTCAAGTGACTGTTATCAATGGCATTTGTGTGTTTTTTGCACTACTTTTTAGCACAAAATGTGTCCTCGTGCCCAGAATGTACATGAGAACGCATTTCAATCTAAAATGCAGCACCAAATACCAATTTTGCATTTGACATAATAATACATAATTTTTCAAACATTTCGCATTATTACCCAAAAGCAAATTCCGTGTATTTCACATACCCCTACTCTTAATGGCTGAACCAGATCTCTTCCCTCCTTTCTTCTGCTATGTACATGTTTTGATATTTGAGTCTCGCTTCATAGCACATGGGACCTACGTCTGGCTGTATTTTGATATCTCGGTCATTGCACTGTCAAAGTCTTCCATTTGAGGAGGGTCCACCTAGGCTCATGAATGCCACATCAGTAACAGACAACACCAATTACATAAATGAATCTCATTTCAATACACTGTAATTCAAGTTATCCTGAAAATGTGGCTTGTCTCTCGGTCTGGTGGCCCAGCTTTGGACACCCGTTGTCTCTATCATTCTGGAGATGCAGCATCCAGATCTGAACACACTGCAGAGGAGACCAGGTTGGTCTCTGCCTCTCTTTGAATGCTAGACGTGCTCCTCCTTCGGTGTCATACATTTATCATGTGCTCTGTTATGCCTTGTCACATAATGTAGTCAAGGTCAGGTCATGAATGGTCCTACCTCCCGGGTTTCACACCTGTTTGGTCACTTTCAAAACATCCCTTCCTGACATGAATTCCTCCCTACAGGCATGACTTTCCACTTGGTTGCAATTAACCTTAGATGTCACCTCTGGTCCCTTGTCAACATGGTTTAGGTTGTTTCTCGTGTCCTCCTCAGGGGTATGAGCTTCATAGATGATCATAAACGTATCCGGAAATACGTTTATGAAATTTCACTATCAATTGTCTCTGCAGCTTCACTCATGGATGCATTGGCAAATCACAAACCAAAACCAGTCCCTTTGGTTCCCCACAAATCCTCGCTTCATCAGAATTTAATCCATTTTCCCAGGTCCAGTTACTGCTTCCTCACTTCTCTCTCGCTCAGTACAGCATCCTGGCCCATTGCAAAGCTTCAGCCAGCAGGCTTTCTTTAGAATGAAATCTGAACAATTTAAACCTGTTTTGAAAATTTTAAATAGATCTGACCAGCTTAATCATGTCACCTATTTTCTACTTACCAGACCAATTTGCGATGGACCCACAAACTTTAAAACTGGAAATCATCCAGTCAGTATTTACGGAGACAGAGAAGTGTGACTCCTTATGTGATCAAAAGGATAAATTGATGAATGAATGAGCAGAAAAAAGAATGAATGAATATAAGCTCAGAAGTGGCGGCTGATGAACTTTGAGAGTGGTGAGGCATAAGCCCAAATAACAAACCCTCCTGTGTGAGCAAGCACAGCAAGTGAGATTTGAGGTCCTTATAGGGGTCTTTTTAAAAAAAACAAAAAGGGGGTAAAATGGTGCATTTTACAGTACAACTTCCCTCTCTCCACATATCCCGTTACCGAGTGAAGTTACAGTCAAAGGCAGCACTCACTGCTCTGTCGCTGCCGCGCATATACACAATTGACTTGAAACACAGGTGTGATTTGTCACTGGACTGAAAAGTCAGACTGACATGTATTTCAATCAAACTCCTGTCAGCTGACACAGAGTTCATAGGTATGGCAGACATCAGCTTAAGCGGGATAGGCCAGGAGATCTCAAGTTTCATGCATCCCTGTGAGAATAGCGCAAAGCGCTTTAAGAATCAGCTGTCAAGTTTTGAAGCTCACTGACCCCACCCCGCCCTGAGACGAATTGAGAAGGAGTGGGCTTTAAAGCTGATTGAAGTGTAGCCCCAGGCACTTTAGGGCTTAAGCTTAAAGTGCTGGGGCTAACATTCTGTGTGTCATCGGCGAGGAGGCGGCGTGGCGGGCCTCTCAAGCAAGGGCGGTGCCTTCACCAGCCCAGAACAATCTCTGTGCTGGTCAGTACCGGCGCATTCATACATATGCGTCAGTCATCACACAGATTGACTGATTCAGACTACTTAACTCCCAGAAAGTTTGGGGATATTTTTGTTCAATAGTAGACACCATTATAGAGACAAGCATTGGAAATGCAATCGGTCTCGCATTTGTTTGAGTTAGAGCTATTAGCATTGTCTATGGCAATGTCTTTTACCTATGTGTTATGGAGTGTATGTTTGTGGTGTAAAATGGAATATGTGGATTAGTTAGTTGTGTAACTGTGTGGCGTGGGATTGTTTGGTGTTTGGAGTGGATTTGTGTAGTGGAATTATGTGGCATGGTATGCTGTGAAATTATGTGGCTAGTAATGATGTGGTATTGTGTATTCTGAAATTATGTGGAGTGGGATTGTGTGTTATAGGGTGTAACTATGTTTAATGGTATTTTGTGTTGTGGAGTGGTATGTAGTGGAGTTTAATTATGTAGTATGCTGTTGAATTTTGTGGCATGATGTAGAATTATGTGTATTGGATGTATGTAGTGTGTTGTGTAATTGTGTTGTTGAGTTGTATTATGTGGTTTGGTATTGAATTATGTGGTTTGGATTGGAAATGTGTGGAGTTGAATTGTGTGGTGTGTAACTGTGTGGATAGCGTTGCCTTTTTAGTGACGAAAATAACAAATAGGTCGGAGCTAAGCTCCAGACCCCAGACCTGTGTGTTTGGGTGTTAAAAAAAAAGAAAGAGAGTTAGAGCTATTGGCGTTGTAAATGTCTCTTACCTATGTGTTAGGGATTGGAGTGGATGTATGCAGTGTGTAGTGAAATTATGTGGGTTGTTATTGGAATTGTTAGTTGTGGAATTGTGACATGCAAATAACATGTCAGTAGGATCTTCCACTTGCATTAGCAGAAGCCGCCTGAGAAAATCCTGCAAGCGTTTTGTTGCTATTGGCCACTATGGCAGTGAGGTTGCTATAGAAAAGTCAGTTTAGACCGACTGTGAGATGCACAGCAGTACGTTACCAATCTGCTAAGGAAACAGGTGCCCGAGACATTAATGTCATCTCCACCATACACAAAGCAGCCTCCACTGAAGACATCACAAATAAAATGCAAAAGACTACCATTTGGGCATCATTGCATATTTCCACCAAGCACTATAGAGTGGCTATTAACATGAGGACTGAAGCAATCATAGAAAAGCCATCCCACAGCATGTTTTCTGCTTATCCCTTCTCAACTCCATAATGGCAGATATTTTATGCTGTTTTAAGTTAGGATTCAATGATGGGCAACCTAAACACACATTATATGGTGAAAAGATACTTAGCCGTGGATGTTGAGCCCAATCCCTCGATATTCACATATGACCACTTGACCATGGAGGACTAATATGCAGTCCTAGACAGACTCTTCGTGCTGACAGATAATCTTAAACTATAGGAACGGACCTTTAATTTACAATCGCTTCAAACAGCCTAAATCTTCAACGAGTCAAACTACATATTCCAGTGGGGTTTGAACATGCAGCTGTGAGCGAGAAACCTAGGTTGGATCAGAGTTCAGTCTCATCTCCCCTACTATTTACTGCAGAGCCTTATAAAGGTATACCAGCCTTTGGCAATGGGACGACCGAGATGAGGAAAGCTGCAAGAAAGAAAGTGAATTGCACACAAGCTGATAAGCAATTGTTCCAGTGCAGCACAAAGTGTTTTTGTTATATTACCCTGGTACAGCTGGCAAAAGACCACCATCTGGGGTGCATGTGTCTCAAGGCCTGTGAATATGTTGCCAGTACCATTGTGGAACTGAGTAAACCAGGAGTTATCTTCATCCATGAATTTCTCCAAGAGGTAGAGGATTCCAGCCCCTCTAAAGAACCCTCGCAGTGGATTGAGCCTGACCCCTTTCACCACATCTTCACGGCATGAAACTTGGTACAGAATAAGGAAACATACACTTTTCAGTTTAGTGACAGGGAAGAAAATCAATTCCTCACACTTGCTGCAAAATAGAGGGTTGTTTGGATCATCAGTGTCCCAACACAAGCTGCACTGAACACCAAGCAGGGTGGGTGGCGATGCTCTCATAAACAAACACAGATAATACAAAACCACCAGTCAAGTGCAAAGTGTCAGGAGTTAGGTTCAAAAAACACTTTTGGAAATGAAACAATGTTCAACAGTATTTTAAAGCTTGTGAGTCAGTCAACAAGGGGCTTTCTGCCCAGTAAAAAAGAAAATAAGTTTAGTCAACGCTGGGAACGAGACAAGCAAACCACAATGGAAGACAAACAAGCATCCTGTGATTATGCGCAAATAATTGAATCTCCTGCCTGATATTCGAATGTGTCTGTAATGCAGCTGGTGGTCAAGTAAAGCGTTCTGATCCCTTCTGGTCCAGTTTACGCTTTATAATTTTGCACAAGAAAAATATATATAAAAAAGCAGTGTTGTAGGAGCGGTGGGGGCGAAACGAGGAGAGTAAGTGGCGGCAAAGGTGCAAAAAACAACAAGCATTGGCATAGACAATAGGTCTCGCTTTTGGCAGGCATCAACTTCTTTTTGGGTCAGAGCCAGTGAATTTTCAGCATCAGAAGTTGTACATGTCTGAGCCATCAGAGTAACCAAGCCGCAAGAATGTGCTCCAATCCTGAGGGGCAGCGGAGAGATTGCCGGAACAACCCTGATCAAGTCCAAAGTAGCTAGCCGAAACACCTCAATCTGTACGGCGTCACAGGACTGACCCAGAAAATATGATGCCACCTTTTAAAAAGTTGGGTTCATGTTTGGCAAAGATAAGGAGTGCAGCGTTCAAAGCGGAGCTGAAAATCAACAGTCCAGGGCGGAACAGTTTCCTTATGGAAGAGGTGATCTTTCTGCCTTTCATTGTGGGAAGATCTTTTAGGAGATAGTTCCCTGGCAGGTGACGTACTTGGAAGTGAGAGAGAGTATTTTGGTAGCTCCCTAAGTGCCTTAGGAGGAGATATTGGTCCTTGTAGCTGTGGAAGTGCTGAGGAATTTTATTGGTGAACACGGAGCAGTCTCCTGAGCAGGCCGATAAAGTGCAGAAAAACAGGAACTAATTCCATTGCACTGACTTATACCTACTCTGGGGTTGCCATATACGGAGGCACAGTCACGACTAAAGCAGCAAGGTGCCACCTGGTAGCACTGGAGAGATGTTATGTTATGTTATGTTATCTAGGATTTGTAGAGCGCGTGGCTACTCCAAAGAGTGTTCCAGTGCTACGAAAAGACCACCAACAACTGACAAACAAACGCCCCCAGCCACAGTACAAGAAAAACCTATAGCTGGAAAAGCCACGTCTTCAGATTCCGCCTAAAAGTCAGAAGGTCCGGGCTCCGTCGCAGCAAAGGAGAGAGGTTATTCAAGAGTCGGGACGCTTTTACCTGAAAAGATCTTCCTCCTACCCGTGAGAGCCTGACCCTAGGGGGCAGGGTCAGGCACTGGGTAGAAGATCTTAAAGAGCGCTGAGGCAAGTAAGGCTGAAATCTTTCCCTTAAATACGGGGCCCATGGAAAGCCTTAAAAACCAGGACTAGAGCTTTGAAATAAATTCTTTTTTGCACTGGAAGTCAGTGAAGTGAGGACAAGAGATGAGAGGTATGTGTTCTAGGCTTTGTTAGGAAAATAGCCCTGGCTGCCATTTTCAGGATGATCTGCAGATGACCCAGTAAATACTCGGGGAGTCCCAGATACGAGTTAACATAATCCAGTCTCGCTATCACCAAGGCCTTGACCACTGTTTTACGGTGTGATACTGGTAGAAGTGGGAGGAAATTTTTCAGCATTTTCAATGTCCCAAAACATGTACCTGCCACAGATTGGACTTGCATCTTCATAGAGAGTGCAGAATCCAATTTGACCCCCAGATTTTTCACAATAGTGACCTCCGACAGTGGGGGAGACATGTCCTGTGGCCACCAAGAGTGCCAGGCTTCATGTGGGTGAGAGCCAAAAAAATGATCTCTGATTTATCAGAGTTACATTTTAATTGATTACAGTTAAACCATGAAAAAATCTCCAGGAGGCAGTTCTTTATACAGGTCCCATCAAACTCCGAGCCCTTCTCGCACGTGAACAACAATTGAGTGTTGTCCGCGTGTGACACTATTATAGCGCCATGCTTCTCGGCGAGAAGGGCAAGAGGGGCCATGTACAAATTAAACAGCGTGGGAATGAGAATCGATCCTTGCAGGACCCCCACATTCAAGGACGGGATTTCTGCCGAAAAAGGAGGTGTCCAGACTGTTTGAGAGCGGTTACTGAGAAAAGATCTCATCCATTTCAATACCGAGCCTCCAAGCCCACCCTCCTCAAGTCTTTGCAAGAGTCACTTGTGAGGGATGGTATCGAAGGCCGTGGAGAGGTCGAGTAGCACCAGAACTGCGCTCCCACCCCTATCCAGCGTGGCTTTTAGCCGTCTCAGCAACCTCCAGCAGGGCAGTTTCAGTGCTGAAGTTAGCTCTGAAGCCCGACTGACTGGGGTGAAGAAGATTATTGGCCTCTACAAAGTTTGTGATAGCTTCATTCACAAATGTCTCCAATACTTTGGAGAAAAAGGGCAGAAGGGAGATAGGCCTATAATTACTGATCTCGTCAGGGTCAGCCGTAGGTTTTTTTAAAAGAGGGAGGATATTGGTGGGAAACATTTTTTGGAACAGTCAAAATTTTGAAAGGTTAATTAATAAGGTGAGGGATCTGCAGGAAGATGTATACATCCAAATAGACATCACCAAGAAAAACATTAGAAGATACAGTTACTTTAAACAACTTCCTCTGTCACATGTGGGAACCCCCAAAATAAGGTAAAGCGGTTATGAAAAATTGCATGATCCCACCCACTATTATTTTAAGGTACTTTAGATTACATAATCTGACAGCTAATCTGTGCTCACATGATGATGGTTTACATGAGACATGACGTATTTACACTAAAAAATAAAAACAATTAAAAAGTAGAAAGTTCATGGCAGACATATTTGCATGGTAGGCATGTAAATTCTGCCTTTATCCATAGGTAAAACAATCTAGTGGGATTCAAAAGACAAGGGATGGCCCCTGTATGCCAACTCAACGGGCTTCTCTGAATCGTGTGAGAGTGCTTTGTTGTCAAGAATTTGTTATATTAGCACTATATGGGAACTAGATGATGATGTAGTTTATGCAAAAGACATGCAGCTGATTTTTCGAGTTCTTGGTCACAGTAACAGCCGCTACTGGTAAAGCATTTTAAATACCATATTTCCTTGAAATAATGTCACTCACTGTCTTTGGGCAACACTTCATTTATCAGAGACAAACCGAAAAGAATGCATGCTATAAATAGAGGCATTCAGAGGAGGAAGCAGAAAGCACACATCACACGCACACATGAACGGACCGCCAAATACCTTTGCTGCCAGGTTCTTGGAGTTGACTGGAGAATTCCGTAAGGCGGCGTGAATGGCTCGCAGCACGTCCTCCGTACACCAAAGCAAGTCAAGGACAACAACAAGAACACACACTGAATAGTTTGAGGTTGTTGCAAAGCCCCCTTCCCTTCTTAATGCAATAGTTACTTATTTTCCATCCAGTATGAGAGCTGTAAAAACAATGCTCTGCTTTCAGAGCCATGAAGTAAATCCCTGCGTATGTGCATGAAAATACTGGCTCACTGAGAACAGCAAAGCGGCCGTGAAAGTAAAAGTGATCGCGATCAAGCGCGGCGAGCGATGCGCTTAATGAGCATGACGAGGAAAGCCATATGGCGCCTCTGCTCGTAAGCGCGCGCCCACGCACATGAACGCAAGCTGTTGGCCGGCCATGGTAGCATTTTTTGAAGCCCTTACTAAAAGTCTCGCCAGACCAGCGCATGCGCTGGGTCAGGCGAGACCTACCCCCACCCCTACCACAACACTGCTTGCGCACTGCGTAGGCGAGACCTAAAAAAAGGGCAAAAGTTGGGTGGGGCCAAACCCCGTACCCAGGTTTGCCATTGAAGATTAGGGGAGCTTTAGGAAAAACTGGGGTAAATCTCAAAGATGAAAGCCACCATGAGTTGCTTTGTGGTATCTTATGCTTTTCAACAATAGATTGTGGGATACTTGGTCATCTCTAGGATTACACTAATAGTACTGGAAACCCTATAATAGACACCAACAATACCCAAGTCCCCTTCCACAAGAATGTGTCTTTTCCAGAGTAATTCTACAGGAAACCTGTGCCTATCTGCCTTACGGTAAGTTATTAAGGTCTCAAATCACAGTGAGGATTTGTAGGATGTTATCACAACTACGGTACTACATGAAGACATCCATGCATGCAATCTTCGGCACTTTAGAAAAGTATTTAACTAAACCGTTAATAGTCTCAATAAACTCAAGGTACCTTCTTCCAAAGTTGGATCTTTTGATTCCAGGAAGGTTCCTGGAAGCCTTATCTGACAAAAATACTAGTTTGTTATGTCAGATTGATTGTTTAACAAAGTTCTGATTTTACCTTGATGGATTTACATTAAACTACTGAGTCCTGTACTGGATAATTTTAGACCTAAAAGCTTATCTGGTATTATTAAAACCACTTTTATCTTATGACATCAACAATTTGCAGCTTAATTTAGGACTTTTTTCCATTTCACTTAGAAGGATAGCACACATAAACAGAGATTTTCCATTGTACACTTATTAGTAGCAGTCTCATGGGAAAAGAGGATATATTTTAGGATCTTGTTAAAAAATGGTAGGTGAAAGAATGTGCTTTCAACACAAAGTTAATTTGAAAGACAAGTGTAAAAGAAGCTCTAGCTACTGCTCAAAGCATTTTAATCACTTCCACTGCTTCCTCCCTGTCATTCAAAGTCATTGCTTCTGCTCCATTCCCAAAACCAACATGCTAGTTTATGGAACTTTCACCATACTGAAGGGCAACTAGACATGCAGATGGAGACTGAAGACTTAGGGCGTGATTTAGAGTTTATCACAATGGCGACAGAGTACCCTCTCTGCCAAACTGAAGGTCTGTCCGCCTTAGTTACATGTTGTGGTCCTTCATTATGTCAACAGTGAAGACTAGTCCATCTCCACTGCAGACATAAACCTCTGATGGCCCACCAGAGTAAGGGCCATCGGATGTTTGGCCATGTGAAGGCCCATCTGATTTTGAGTGGTCGAACACATTGCCAGTTTTCACTGTCCGGTCACCGCCAGTCAAAACCTGGTGGTAAGGGGCAGTGAAAATTGCAAAATGCCCCTCTTGCCGTGGGAGAAAACTCCCAAGGCTAGAAGGGAATTGTTCTTTTTATTTTCCAAAACAAAATCCCACTTTGGGTTTTTGTTTTGGAAAGTAAAAAGAAACATTGTAAGTGTGCTGGGCAACTCCATCATGTTTACGGAGCCGTCCGTCAAATCTGCAATGCATTCACAGGAAACGCGTGAAGGAGGTTCCTGCCAATGCTAGTTGGGCTGGCAGACTTCTCAAAATGTAGCCGGCAGGAACTCCAAGAGGGTGAAAGAGTACTTTACTCCATCTCTCTGACAGAGTAAAATCCCATCTGCCAACATCTTAATCAGGCTCTAAACATTATTCTGTTGTAATCTGGATAATCATGTAGAGAATATCTTTAGACGTTAATATCGTAAGTAAAGTGACAAGGACAAAAATGCAGAAAGCTATGTGCACATAGAAAAGTACCTTAAAGACATACATTGTCAAGGTAAATAGATATGTATTTAGGTAGAGAAAACCTATGCATACTTACCAATCAATATTTTGACCTCAATATTATGGCTATGATATTAACGTATAATGATATTCCCTTCTCGTTATTCAGAGCCCAGGCCATCTTTTCCTAGGGATGAAACAACTATGTTGTGTTTGTGTGAGAAAATTTCCTCTCACAGTGTCAAGAGGCCATTTATGGAGAACGTACATGGGACACACATTAAAGGTAAAAATACATAGAATCTATTTTTGTTATACATGGTATAGAATATGTGGATCCATGTGCCTTTTAACAGATATGTTACAACGGCGTAGTGTAGTGCAATGAGACCACTCTCTGTTAATGTTATAGTGATGATGCTGAGAGATATTGTTTCAATTTTCATTTGCTTCTAATGGAAGCCCTAACTCTTTTACTGTTAGGGCTTGTTTGTTGACTTGCATAACACTCATAATAAAATTTAACATACTAATCAAATGCCTATCAAAAACCACAAAAATCACTAAAGTGTACTCTGCCTTGGCTACTTTAAGCCCAGCAAATTTCTTGATTCAAGACATCAACCCTCACAATGGCTTCTTAAGAGGGATGCATGCATGGGTGCTGGAAGCTTTTTCCGGGGGAGGGATAATAAGGAACGGTATCAAACCGAACACCTAGCTGTGAAATGCAGTAACTGCACTACAACTGCAGGTTGCAGTACCCATTCTGCACCACTTCCCAGCCAAAAATAAAAATTGTGGAGGAATGTTGCAATGAGGAAAGGGGCATTGTCTTTCTGCTTCTCACATCATCCTTGGTTCTACACAGAGCTGGTTAAAAACATAGTCTCTATTGTACCTATACTAATTCAAATCATCCAGCTCCGCAAAGAGCTGAAGCCACTGTGTTGCGTATGATGAGATGATTGTAATACATTTAGACCCTCTTTACCAGTAGAGTGAAGCATTACCTGTTATTTTCCCCACCCCTGGATTATTAGGGTGGGACATAACAGATTACATGATTTTCAGGAATAACATATGGGAATGAGTGCATTCACGCTGATTCCGGCATGACTTTTCGAGGTATTTCACATGGGGATTTTCGCTGCTTTTACCAGTTGCATCATTTACAAAGCCATCACTCCCATCATCCACACTCATTTTGCCTGCAAGTTCATAAACTCTGGGGGTTCTCGGCTCACCCTCAGCCAGGACACCATCAGACTGCAGACTAAGAGGTGTAAAAAAAAAGCAATCCTTTTCCATCTATGCATCCAGGATATGGAACAACATCTCCGTATCCATCAGGACTTCCCCAGCAGTCTTCCAATTTATAAAAAAGTTGAAGACGCACCTCTTTAAAGAACACTACATCACAATGTATTAACAGTTCACAAACCAGCTACCTCTACTTTCACTCATTGATGTAATGGTGTCTCTGACCCTGTACAGCACTCATCTGCCATTTGGCTAGATTTGTGCTACAGAAATACCACATACATAAATACATACCAGCTGAAATCTCCATGTGAAAGGCAAAGAAATCTTGATGGACATAAGAGAGAACCTACTAATAGGCCTAGATGAAGGCTATATCCTCATCATCTTGAGACGGGTGGCGTCCTACAACATTCTACACCCCACCATCGTTGTATTAAGAGAAGACACTCGATAATGGGTTCGGCCACCTCTATCAAATGTATTAAATTAATTAGGGTAATTTTATTCTTTAAAATGGTGCAATAACCTGTGGAGTCCCCTAAGCAATCCTAGTTTAATCGCTTCTACAATGCATATATCAGAACAAGTGTTATGGTGGTGGAAAACATTAGTCAGGACTATCTCGATTAGACTGCTAATAAAACAAGCTTTGCCAAAGACAAATCAATAGGTCTGGTTTTACTCTAAAGCATGCAAAGAGCATTTGCATTTGTACTTACTTGCAGGTACCTTTTTTTCTGCTGCACATAACACAATGGCTGAGAATGGGACTGAGAATGGGACTGAAATGGAAGCACAGCAGTAACTTGTCTTCTTCTGGTGAGGAATGATCACATTCAATTTGAGGCTCAGCCAGAAGGGCCTACTTAATTAAGAAGGTTGATCATATTGGTGTGGTCAGCAGGATGAAGGCCTACAACAGGTTCCAGTAGTGTCGGTTAGGCCCAGCTTTAGTGCTGGTGGTACAAGGTGCGGCAATCTTTTTTGGCACCCCTTCATGACCTCCTTTTTTACTAATTCCCTCACTGCCACTCTCTAACAATGGCCCTTAGCTTTCCATTCCCCCTCTCTCCAATACATTTCATTTTTTTACAGAGCCACTCATAGTTCACTCAAGCTCAATTCTGCGATCTGCATGATACACGTTCTTTGCAGCAGGTACATTAGCCTTCTGCTCTACTTTCGGGCCGAGGAGGATAGCGCTAGGTGCCTTGCGGGAGTATGTGAGCATAGAAATCCTATCAACATACCGATCCCCCCTCCCGGACCCATGACGCAAAACAAGTCCAATTCCTATAGTCTAGTGGCCTAGGAAATCCCAGGAGGCCCAACAGGTAGAACCGTGAGTTTTACCGTTCACACAGTTCCATAGGTTAGGGTGCGCCTTAGCGAGCGCATACCGCCATGGAACTTTCTCGGTCCTGATGAATGCTTAGCGACTATTCATAGATAAGCTGTAATGTGTTGACCATTTTCTATCACTCATTTTACCAAATCGGACGGTCCTGGTTAACCTGACCAGCCAGTCAACGTCCGTCACACCCTTTTTAATGGTCGCCGGTTTTCCACCATTAAAATTAGTTTTGGTCAAAACCTGCCACCTTTTAAAATTCACACTACTCACAACACTCACATCCTTGCACAAAAAAACCTGCTCCGCTGTAACTCAGGCGTTGTAGCACACCAGGGAGGCATTCGGCCTCTCTGGTGGGAACCCAATGATGAAGTATGTCACCAACCAGGTTGGTGAGTGAGGGTTCTTTTAAAGAAATACGTTTTTCCTTGTGCTGTCCTATTTTTTAGATATAATAGTTACTCTTTTGTTGTTTTTGAGTAACTACTTTATGATGCGTCAAAACTGCCATTAGACAAAACTCTGAACTCTCCCTAGCAGGAACATTATTCACCAGAGTTATCTTTACGTTTTTAGGTCTCACCTGGTATTAGCAGCACGCATGCGGTGCTCTCACCAAGCGAGGTCTTTTTGGAATCGATACGATTTCAGAAGGGGGCTTTAAGCCACGCCCTTCTTTTCGATTGGTTTGTGTCATCGTTTATGTTAAACGACAGCATGTGATTGGCAACCGGGGTTTTTGGTTTCCGCCTTGTACACTTTTAGGACGGCCCATTTCGACTGGCCGACGCCATCTTTGTTCCCGTGACGCTCTGAGTGACACTTCAGCTCCGTGCCAATTATGCTGGTCTCTATTGCCTCCCCTCGCGTTCTCCATAGCGTTTGGGTGCTGGGAAGGGCTGACATGGTGGCATGGTCCGCAGCAGAGGCAGCTGGCGGTAATTCTAATAGTAATGCTCATGTGCGCATCTTGATTTTCATTTGAACACTCCACGCTTCTGCTTATCGTTTTATGTCTGTCAGCCCTGCGGTTGTACACACGGGCGGCTCTGTGCCGAATGGGTAGCACTGGGCAGTTTATTATGCTTGTATAATTTTGCATTTTGTGTTGGGGGTGGAGATTTCACAAGGGTGGTCAGTTATATGTCTTTCTTTAAAGTCGAATATTGTTACACAGCCTCCCTTGCACAGTTTGCGCTGCTTGGTCAGCGACTACCGCCTATCCGTTTTGTATCGTAAAATGCACCTCCGCACTTATTCAATTGTAAACTTGTTCTATTTGTTATTAACTCTTGTTAAGCACAGGTGTGGAGTGTCTATGCACTATTATCGTCTTGCAGACTTGACTCGGCTATCATTGGACTAAGAAAGTTAAGTCCGTCGTACTGGTAAACGAGTTTGTGTCCCGTGAGAGCTTAAGCCTCTAAGCTGTGTTAAGTCGCTGCAAAGTTTTGTGTAACTTTTCTACCTATCTCAGACAGTTGTCTAAGACAGTTTTCACTTGCTGTGGCTTATGCTCTGCCAGTTTGTTGTGACAGAAGCGCTTGCATGGTTGCTGCCTGTGAAGGGCCTCTTTCTATAGTTAGGATTGATGATGTTAAACATGCTTTATAGGTGCCTTAGCGCTTAGTTAGGGGAGAGTAGTGCTACATGAATGGATGAGGAAACTTGCATTGCAGCTGCCCATGTTGTACCCCTTCTGTGTATGAGAAGGAATATTTCACGGCTGCTGACCTTGCTGTACATCGTGTGTGCTACGGAAGAGCGAACTGCTGCTGTGTGCCATTTCAGCATCAAGACGTCATGCACTGCTGCTGGCTGTGCTTCTGCAGTTATGTATGTGATGGGAGTTTATACTGCTGCTGGTTATGCTACCGCTGTTCTCTGTGTGCTTCAAGCTTGCACTGTTGCAGTCTGTGCTTCTGCAGTTTATGTAATGGGAGCTTGTTCTGCTGATGGCTGTTCTTCTGTAGTTCTCTATATGATTAAAGCTTGCACTGCTGCTGCCTGCACCCATTCGATCAATATTTTTTTTTAATATATGCACGGGTGCTGTGCATGAGCACAGCGCCCGCTTAATTTGACATGCACGGGCGCCACACATGATGTTATTGCACGGCGCACATTTGATCATTATTTGTTTTGAAATATAACATCAAAGCAAAGGTGCACCACACGAGAAACTTGACAATCACAAAGTTCATCTCCAATAATAGAATTTCTTCAAAAATTGTTTCTTTTATTCATTCCGTTTTCATTATATGAGGAACATGCAATTCAGTTCCTGTGAATCTACAGATAGACCAGTCGACGCGTTTCGTCCTAATACAGGACTTCTTCAGGGCACTTTACTCCATCTCTCTGACAGAGTAAAATCCCATCTGCCAACATCTTAATCAGGCTCTAAACATTATTCTGTTGTAATCTGGATAATCATGTAGAGAATATCTTTAGACGTTAATATCGTAAGTAAAGTGACAAGGACAAAAATGCAGAAAGCTATGTGCACATAGAAAAGTACCTTAAAGACATACATTGTCAAGGTAAATAGATATGTATTTAGGTAGAGAAAACCTATGCATACTTACCAATCAATATTTTGACCTCAATATTATGGCTATGATATTAACGTATAATGATATTCCCTTCTCGTTATTCAGAGCCCAGGCCATCTTTTCCTAGGGATGAAACAACTATGTTGTGTTTGTGTGAGAAAATTTCCTCTCACAGTGTCAAGAGGCCATTTATGGAGAACGTACATGGGACACACATTAAAGGTAAAAATACATAGAATCTATTTTTGTTATACATGGTATAGAATATGTGGATCCATGTGCCTTTTAACAGATATGTTACAACGGCGTAGTGTAGTGCAATGAGACCACTCTCTGTTAATGTTATAGTGATGATGCTGAGAGATATTGTTTCAATTTTCGTTTGCTTCTAATGGAAGCCCTAACTCTTTTACTGATGTTAGGGCTTGTTTGTTGACTTGCATAACACTCATAATAAAATTTAACATACTAATCAAATGCCTATCAAAAACCACAAAAATCACTAAAGTGTACTCTGCCTTGGCTACTTTAAGCCCAGCAAATTTCTTGATTCAAGACATCAACCCTCACAATGGCTTCTTAAGAGGGATGCATGCATGGGTGCTGGAAGCTTTTTCCGGGGGAGGGATAATAAGGAACGGTATCAAACCGAACACCTAGCTGTGAAATGCAGTAACTGCACTACAACTGCAGGTTGCAGTACCCATTCTGCACCACTTCCCAGCCAAAAATAAAAATTGTGGAGGAATGTTGCAATGAGGAAAGGGGCATTGTCTTTCTGCTTCTCACATCATCCTTGGTTCTACACAGAGCTGGTTAAAAACATAGTCTCTATTGTACCTATACTAATTCAAATCATCCAGCTCCGCAAAGAGCTGAAGCCACTGTGTTGCGTATGATGAGATGATTGTAATACATTTAGACCCTCTTTACCAGTAGAGTGAAGCATTACCTGTTATTTTCCCCACCCCTGGATTATTAGGGTGGGACATAACAGATTACATGATTTTCAGGAATAACATATGGGAATGAGTGCATTCACGCTGATTCCGGCATGACTTTTCGAGGTATTTCACATGGGGATTTTCGCTGCTTTTACCAGTTGCATCATTTACAAAGCCATCACTCCCATCATCCACACTCATTTTGCCTGCAAGTTCATAAACTCTGGGGGTTCTCGGCTCACCTTCAGCCAGGACACCATCAGACTGCAGACTAAGAGGTGTAAAAAAAAAGCAATCCTTTTCCATCTATGCATCCAGGATATGGAACAACATCTCCGTATCCATCAGGACTTCCCCAGCAGTCTTCCAATTTATAAAAAAGTTGAAGACGCACCTCTTTAAAGAACACTACATCACAATGTATTAACAGTTCACAAACCAGCTACCTCTACTTTCACTCATTGATGTAATGGTGTCTCTGACCCTGTACAGCACTCATCTGCCATTTGGCTAGATTTGTGCTACAGAAATACCACATACATAAATACATACCAGCTGAAATCTCCATGTGAAAGGCAAAGAAATCTTGATGGACATAAGAGAGAACCTACTAATAGGCCTAGATGAAGGCTATATCCTCATCATCTTGAGACGGGTGGCGTCCTACAACATTCTACACCCCACCATCGTTGTATTAAGAGAAGACACTCGATAATGGGTTCGGCCACCTCTATCAAATGTATTAAATTAATTAGGGTAATTTTATTCTTTAAAATGGTGCAATAACCTGTGGAGTCCCCTAAGCAATCCTAGTTTAATCGCTTCTACAATGCATATATCAGAACAAGTGTTATGGTGGTGGAAAACATTAGTCAGGACTATCTCGATTAGACTGCTAATAAAACAAGCTTTGCCAAAGACAAATCAATAGGTCTGGTTTTACTCTAAAGCATGCAAAGAGCATTTGCATTTGTACTTACTTGCAGGTACCTTTTTTTCTGCTGCACATAACACAATGGCTGAGAATGGGACTGAGAATGGGACTGAAATGGAAGCACAGCAGTAACTTGTCTTCTTCTGGTGAGGAATGATCACATTCAATTTGAGGCTCAGCCAGAAGGGCCTACTTAATTAAGAAGGTTGATCATATTGGTGTGGTCAGCAGGATGAAGGCCTACAACAGGTTCCAGTAGTGTCGGTTAGGCCCAGCTTTAGTGCTGGTGGTACAAGGTGCGGCAATCTTTTTTGGCACCCCTTCATGACCTCCTTTTTTACTAATTCCCTCACTGCCACTCTCTAACAATGGCCCTTAGCTTTCCATTCCCCCTCTCTCCAATACATTTCATTTTTTTACAGAGCCACTCATAGTTCACTCAAGCTCAATTCTGCGATCTGCATGATACACGTTCTTTGCAGCAGGTACATTAGCCTTCTGCTCTACTTTCGGGCCGAGGAGGATAGCGCTAGGTGCCTTGCGGGAGTATGTGAGCATAGAAATCCTATCAACATACCGATCCCCCCTCCCGGACCCATGACGCAAAACAAGTCCAATTCCTATAGTCTAGTGGCCTAGGAAATCCCAGGAGGCCCAACAGGTAGAACCGTGAGTTTTACCGTTCACACAGTTCCATAGGTTAGGGTGCGCCTTAGCGAGCGCATACCGCCATGGAACTTTCTCGGTCCTGATGAATGCTTAGCGACTATTCATAGATAAGCTGTAATGTGTTGACCATTTTCTATCACTCATTTTACCAAATCGGACGGTCCTGGTTAACCTGACCAGCCAGTCAACGTCCGTCACACCCTTTTTAATGGTCGCCGGTTTTCCACCATTAAAATTAGTTTTGGTCAAAACCTGCCACCTTTTAAAATTCACACTACTCACAACACTCACATCCTTGCACAAAAAAACCTGCTCCGCTGTAACTCAGGCGTTGTAGCACACCAGGGAGGCATTCGGCCTCTCTGGTGGGAACCCAATGATGAAGTATGTCACCAACCAGGTTGGTGAGTGAGGGTTCTTTTAAAGAAATACGTTTTTCCTTGTGCTGTCCTATTTTTTAGATATAATAGTTACTCTTTTGTTGTTTTTGAGTAACTACTTTATGATGCGTCAAAACTGCCATTAGACAAAACTCTGAACTCTCCCTAGCAGGAACATTATTCACCAGAGTTATCTTTACGTTTTTAGGTCTCACCTGGTATTAGCAGCACGCATGCGGTGCTCTCACCAAGCGAGGTCTTTTTGGAATCGATACGATTTCAGAAGGGGGCTTTAAGCCACGCCCTTCTTTTCGATTGGTTTGTGTCATCGTTTATGTTAAACGACAGCATGTGATTGGCAACCGGGGTTTTTGGTTTCCGCCTTGTACACTTTTAGGACGGCCCATTTCGACTGGCCGACGCCATCTTTGTTCCCGTGACGCTCTGAGTGACACTTCAGCTCCGTGCCAATTATGCTGGTCTCTATTGCCTCCCCTTGCGTTCTCCATAGCGTTTGGGTGCTGGGAAGGGCTGACATGGTGGCATGGTCCGCAGCAGAGGCAGCTGGCGGTAATTCTAATAGTAATGCTCATGTGCGCATCTTGATTTTCATTTGAACACTCCACGCTTCTGCTTATCGTTTTATGTCTGTCAGCCCTGCGGTTGTACACACGGGCGGCTCTGTGCCGAATGGGTAGCACTGGGCAGTTTATTATGCTTGTATAATTTTGCATTTTGTGTTGGGGGTGGAGATTTCACAAGGGTGGTCAGTTATATGTCTTTCTTTAAAGTCGAATATTGTTACACAGCCTCCCTTGCACAGTTTGCGCTGCTTGGTCAGCGACTACCGCCTATCCGTTTTGTATCGTAAAATGCACCTCCGCACTTATTCAATTGTAAACTTGTTCTATTTGTTATTAACTCTTGTTAAGCACAGGTGTGGAGTGTCTATGCGCTATTATCGTCTTGCAGACTTGACTCGGCTATCATTGGACTAAGAAAGTTAAGTCCGTCGTACTGGTAAACGAGTTTGTGTCCCGTGAGAGCTTAAGCCTCTAAGCTGTGTTAAGTCGCTGCAAAGTTTTGTGTAACTTTTCTACCTATCTCAGACAGTTGTCTAAGACAGTTTTCACTTGCTGTGGCTTATGCTCTGCCAGTTTGTTGTGACAGAAGCGCTTGCATGGTTGCTGCCTGTGAAGGGCCTCTTTCTATAGTTAGGATTGATGATGTTAAACATGCTTTATAGGTGCCTTAGCGCTTAGTTAGGGGAGAGTAGTGCTACATGAATGGATGAGGAAACTTGCATTGCAGCTGCCCATGTTGTACCCCTTCTGTGTATGAGAAGGAATATTTCACGGCTGCTGACCTTGCTGTACATCGTGTGTGCTACGGAAGAGCGAACTGCTGCTGTGTGCCATTTCAGCATCAAGACGTCATGCACTGCTGCTGGCTGTGCTTCTGCAGTTATGTATGTGATGGGAGTTTATACTGCTGCTGGTTATGCTACCGCTGTTCTCTGTGTGCTTCAAGCTTGCACTGTTGCAGTCTGTGCTTCTGCAGTTTATGTAATGGGAGCTTGTTCTGCTGATGGCTGTTCTTCTGTAGTTCTCTATATGATTAAAGCTTGCACTGCTGCTGCCTGCACCCATTCGATCAATATTTTTTTTTAATATATGCACGGGTGCTGTGCATGAGCACAGCGCCCGCTTAATTTGACATGCACGGGCGCCACACATGATGTTATTGCACGGCGCACATTTGATCATTATTTGTTTTGAAATATAACATCAAAGCAAAGGTGCACCACACGAGAAACTTGACAATCACAAAGTTCATCTCCAATAATAGAATTTCTTCAAAAATTGTTTCTTTTATTCATTCCGTTTTCATTATATGAGGAACATGCAATTCAGTTCCTGTGAATCTACAGATAGACCAGTCGACGCGTTTCGTCCTAATACAGGACTTCTTCAGGGCACTAATTAATGATGAAAAACAAAGTAGTGCCTTCCTGAATGTTCACCAATGTCTTGTAATGGGGAACAAAATTCCATCCAACAAGATATTATCTCAACGACACTGAACTAATATTAGTCCAATTATTATCCAATAGATCCTTGTCGCGTATGTTCCACAGTCAAAGATGCCATACACACAGCAATAATGGGAGTGCTTCGATTTATAATAACTGTCCCAACTTCCTAACTGTTAGTAGATAACCTTCATCTGCATGAGGCATCTATAAGAGAATACACAATACGACCGAAACCACAATCTGATAGTTGCGATCCAATACCCTATCCAGGAAGCGGCGTAGCGGTCCAACGCCAAGGCTTTTGCATTTTTAAATTTGTTTTGAAATATATGCACATGCGCTGAGCAAGCATTTACAATGCAATAGGTCTGGCATTTGCGAGAATTTTAGCTATTGCCATTATAATTGACAGTGCCTTTTATTTAAGTGTTGGTTTAAAAACATAAATAAAAAGCTTTGCCATTTACAATGACAATAGCTTAAACTCTTGCAAATGCTAGACCTATTGCATTGCAAATGCTTGTTAATTGTTGCCATAAAACTGCTGGACACCCAAGGAACTCTGCAGCTGGTGCTTTTAAGTTATCTTTAATACAGCGTCCCTTCCGCAACTCAACCCCAGCCCAGGTTAATACCAGAGGTGGCTGGCCCAGTCTCACCACCCTAAAACCGGCCCTGAATGGTTACTGGTTAAGAAGACTATGGCTGCATCGGTCTCTAAATCCAGCCTGCAAATGACAGTGTGTGTGTGTGTGCGTGCGTGCGTGCGTGCGTGTGTGTTTGTGTGTGTTTGTGGTGTCCCCGATGTTTATGTAACATTGACTCAGAAAAGCTTCAGCTGACAGATTTAAGGACTTTGTTGTTTTACAGTCAGGCGACTTAAGGTATCAGCGATATGCACTCCCTCCCAATTACCCAAATTAAATTAAAGGGCATTCCTGTTCAATCAATATATCATGAAAGTTTGGAGGCAAACAGTATTGTTCTCTGTTACTAGATCATCCTTTCTCTCAATTTGTCCATCCATCGCACCTTTCTTACTACCCAGCAATAAACCTTTTAATAATGTTCGGCAATGTGGCCAGCGCATGGTAAGTGGTTTTATTTATTAATTTTACCTAGCCCATCCCACCGCTCTTACCTGTGCCAGCCGCCCAGAACATACATGACAATGCATTTCTAATCATTATTGCAATTGGACTGTCTCATGTTTGCTCTGGTTGTCTTAAAAAAGATCTGGAAAAGGTTTGACAAATAACGGGGGCTGGAAACAATGTTTAATACTGGCCGATCTTTGGAATCCATGCTTGACCTATAGGTGATCATGCATCAGTTGGAGCTCCATATATTCATTGACTTTTCCCACTCTTTCCTCAACCGTTCTTATTTTACTGACGGTTTCCATGAGAGACTCCGCTCCGCTATTGAAGAATACTTTGAAAAACATGTTGGCTCTCTGGAGGGTGGGTGTCCACTATGGGAAGCATTTAAGGTCACAATCAGGGGTGTGTGTATCAGTACGCATGCCAGAGTGCTGTGGGTGTTACGCACCCAATTGCAAAACGCTGAGAACACATTGAGAGCCCTTGAACGTGATTACCAAATTAATCCTCGCCCTACCAGCCTGGCTGCCAATCAGGAACACATCACCACCTTTAAAGAGCTGGATTCACAAGAACTGCAATTCTCATTCAAGCCTCATAGGGGTAGGATGTACGTAGAGGGTGTGTGCCCGGGACGTAGCTTGCCTACAAAGCTGAGATTACTGAAAGGGCATGCACACATTGTACAGATCACCACCCCGGAGCGTGTAGACCACTATGATGCCCCCTCCATACTAACCGACTTTAGGCATTTCTATACCTTCCTCTATGTAACTCGCCAGTCTGACGTGGGACCTGAACTGGGGAGTTACCTTGAAGATATAGCGTTGGTGTGGCTATTCCTAGGACAGCAGGAATAGCTGACGAAACCTGTTACGCCAGAGGAGATTAAAGATGCCATTCGCTCACGCCCTAATGGTAAGGCTCCAGACCTGGACAGCCTAACAGGAGAGTTCTATAAAGAATTCATTGATTTGCTGGCGCAACATCTACAAGCCCTCTATGAAGAGGCATACACTAGGCAGACATTACCCCCTTCCTCGCGGGAAGCTCTCATTGTTGCGTTGTAGAAACCTGGCAAAGCATTAGAGTGCTGTGAATCGTACAGACCACTGTCTCTAATTAATACTGATGCAAAGATACTAACCAAGATATTGGCGACTGGCCTGCAACCACTGCTCCCGAGCCTGGTGTTGCTGGATCAATCAGCCTTCATACCAGCCTGATCCACCACACATAACTTGTGCACCCTGTTCGCACTATTACACCAACTGAATCCCTCGTTCAGTGGTTAATTTGCAAAGAAATAAGTGCTGGGGCTCTCGTCAGGAGGCAGCTTGCACCATTCACATTTCTCCTGTTGGCACCGCCTAAAACTGAACCATGAAAGTGGGGAGAGATGTGGGGTAATGCTGCTGACTTCAGAATTGGGGAATCAGGTTCATGTCTCTGCGCCGGCTCAACATCTTATGATTCTGGGCAAATCACTTAATCTCCACATGTCCTTAACTGATACTCATGAAAAGCCCCAGTGTTGATGATTAAGTGCTGGTGCTGAGCACCGGAAACCACCGGCTCAAATTAAGCACAGTCCTCATTGCAGGCAGCAGCAGTCCTACTGGACGCTGCCAAAACTTTCAATTCCATCAAATGGGACTACATGTTCATGATTATGGACCGTATGTGTATACCTGCGGCATTCGTGTAGTGTATTCGCTTGGTCTACATAGACCCACTGGCTCGAGTGTGTATAAATGGGAGCACGTCCGAGGAGTTCCCAGTCCACAGGGACACACGACAGGGATGTCCCCTGTCACTTTTATTATTTGCTTTTGCAGTGGAGCCCCTGGCTTGTGTAATCTAACAGCTCCATGCCGCTTGCTTGCTCCACTTTTGATTGCTCCCTATGGGTAGCTCCTTATATGAGGCCGATATCGTACTATGCATTAGAAACCCTGTTACACATCTGGCGCCAGTAATCCGGGAATATATTCAATTTGAATGAGACAAAGGCCTGAGCATTAACTGGTAGAAATCAGTGGTATTCCCCTAACTGCAAGCACCCAAGCATACCCACCAGACTTCCCTTGCTGTGGAGTATGACCCCTGTTAAATACTTGGTAATCTGTATCCATAGCGATCCCGAACTTGTAATGCCCTACAACTGTGGCACGGCCATATTACACTTGGAAGATTAAGTTGAAAGGTGGTCCAGGACTACCGCTATCCTTAGCGGACAGAATAGCTATAATGACAATGGTAATACTGGCCAAATTTCAATACCTTTCTTATAAACATTCCCATAGTGCCACTCTAACACATTTTTAAAACACTTGGAGCGCACATGATTACATTGGCAGAGCAGGGAAACAACCAGGGATAGGTTTGGGTACACTCACCTGCCGTACACTCTAGGAGGCTTTAATGCGCTGGATTAGCAGCTATACTATTTATGTGCACAGGCCCATTTCACCCACTTCTGATTGCTCCCCATGATTATGTTCTGCATTTAGCGGTAGAGCATGATGATGTGTTTCCTATCCCACTACAAGCTGTACTGCTACATAAGCAAGAGGGTGTGACACAGACAGAAATCAACACGATCCACTCCACCATATGCGCTTGACGGATTTTAGGGATATGAGCGAACAAGGTCCCTTTATATGCTACAGCGTTCCCACCAGGGCCGGACTGGGAAGCAAAACCGGCCCTGGCAAACTGCTCGGCCGGCCCCCTGGAGGTGGGGAGAGGGTTGCGGCCGAGCTATTTGTTAGGGCCGGTTTCGTACGATTTTGTTACAGGGGGCTGATATTGCTGGCCACCGGTAACAAAAACGGCCCCCAGGGGTCCTAAACCGGCTCCCACCCTGGCAGCCCACTGGGGAAACACTCGGTGCCTGCTATGGCCAGTCCGGCCCTGGTTCCCACTGAACTTCCATCCTGCCCTATCAGTCATGCAAAAGAGTAAGGCATTGGGATTGCGTGTTCGGGCTCGGCTAAAGACAGTGGGGGATAACTGCCCCAACTGCACTTTCATAGCCTTGCACGACATTTCATAGACACAGTCAACACCCCGCTGCTGAACTTCACATACTGTCGCCTCAGAGCTGCACTTCACTCAGTTTCCGAGCGACCCCCCAACACTCTATGCTTTACAAACTCTGCAGACTAGTGACACATGCAGGAACTTGATCAATAAATCATATACTGCAGCGCAGGCAGACAAACCGGTGGCACCGGATCCGGAGATGGAGAGTTGGGATGCGGTACTGGACCATCCACTGGAGCCAGCGGACTGGGCCTTCTGCAGCACACAGCCAAGTGTACTTACACCTAACTGTAATTTGCACATTATACACTTTAAGTATTTACACCAACTGTACTATACACCTGTCAGATTATGCAGTTATGGTTTGAGAGGGGATGCAAATTGTGTGCGCTGTAGGGCACCAGATCCAGACTTCCTGTATTTAGCCTGGCTGTACACCTCGATCCGGCCATTCTGGGCTCAAATCATGGAGGCCCTGTCCACTATGGTATTGGAGAGGGTGGACTGTAACCCTAGAATGTGCTTGCTGGGGCTGGTTAAAGACTTGCAATCGGCAAATCAGCGATTTGTAGCTTTTGCTATACTGTTGCGAACAGTGGCGTAACGAAACTTGAGAGGGGCCCCCTGTAGGTTACGTGGAGGGATCCCCTCCGGACTCAATCTGGAGCTCTCCAGCCGAAGTGCGGTGGTGAGGGGGCCCCCTGGAGGTTGTGGGCTGCCCCGCACCTTGGGGGCTGCGGGGGCCTGTGTTACGCCCTTGGTTGGCAATGTAGAGTGTTGTAGGAAAACGAGCTGCACCCGCCAAAGAAGCAGGGCTTCTTGGCCCTAGCATACTGCAGAGAACAGTTGGAACTGTATGTGGAGGAGTTACAATGGACATTGAGGCCAAAAGATATTGGGGCCCCCTCACCGCTTATCTGCTCTTTGCCCAGGAGGAAACGTAGATGATAACGGCTGTGGGGCGGTAGATTCACTAAATGTATGTTTTTTTATATTTTACATGTTTGGAGGGGATGACGTACAGATCAGACTGCTCTATCTTATTGTCAATAACACTGATGGCCGGTTTGTTGCTGTAAGTCTTGTTTTATTTGGAAAAGGCAAAAAAAAAAAAAAACCTTTCTTATTTTAATAAATTGAATAAGCTTTTTTTTACACTGTATGTCTTCTATTTGTTGTCTGCTTTTACCTGCTTAGCTATGTTCATTTCTAGCAATAGCAGATTGTTTATTGGTACTCATTTATTTGTCAATTCTGGTACTTTTATCCAATGGTTTCTCATTTGCATATTATCCTGTATTCAGATAAAACCTTTAAGAAGTATGATTTTTTTCTTTTCTAATAATAGCTAAACTTTCTTATACAAATGTTATGCTGTGAATTGCCCAGTCACTTATTATTACTTTTGGACACAAGCGAAGGAGTATGATGGGAGGAAAAGCAATTAGACCACCCTTATTTCAGGAGCTACAGTCCATAACACTGTTAGCAACCTCCACACCTCTATGCAATACCTATTCGATTTGTTTTGTCCATAGTGGTTAATTTGTAAGAAATTAAGTGCTGGGGCTCTCATCAGGAGGCAGCTTGCACAAGCCCATTTATCCTGTTAGTGTCGCCTAATACAGAACCAACTACTAACCATGAAGTGGGGAGAGGATGTGGCGTAATGGCCAGAGCTGCAGACTTCGGAGCTGGGGAACCAGGTTCGAGTCTTGGCGTCAGCTCAACATCATGTGATTCTGGGCAAAAAGCACTTAATTTTCCTGTAAATGAATGTGTCCTTAACAGGTGCGCATTAAAAGCACTGGTGTTAATGTTTAAGTGCCTGTGCTGAGCACCCGAAACTACAGGCTCAAATGAAGCACTGATAGGGCCACACTTAGACTGCCCTTCATCTTTACCCCACTGTCCCATCAGTAAATTTCAGATGGGCACCAACAACATCGCAGTGCCATGACTTCAACTGCCCTAATTTCTAATCCTGCTGCCAAATACGAAATATATATCAGAAAACAAACTAAAGTTATTTCCATGTAAAGTAATCAGTTGTAATTATTTATTCACGTGTACATGAGGGCCAGATGGTGAATAGAAGGCAAGCAACTTTTGCTTTTAATTAAAAAAAGGATTTAGGGGGGTGTATGTGTTCTTGGGGTTCCCTCACCCGTGAAACGAGTTCTTTATTTGAGCTGGTGGTTGCAGGTGGGACCTACCAGAACTCATTTTTGTGGGCTGGCACTTATTTTTCCTCAACAGAATTTGTTCCCAAGAAACAAAAAAAACATTATACGGGGAACGAAGGAGATCAACAGGGAAAAACAATGGCAAAGGGAGAAAGGAGGGATAAAAAAGAACCTGCATGAAGAGGCTTGGTGTGTCATGTGGGGGATTAAAGAGGCATGAGGTGGAATTAAGACTACTATCCTTGGTATTTGACACCCGCCTCCCTACCCCAACCCTCCCGAGCTTCTAAGCAAACCTTTGGCCTCTGGCACTTATTGATTTAACTGCCTGTCAGGGAGCAGAAGAATAGGCCAGGAGAATGATGGAGGGTGGGTGGGTGAGGGGATAGTGTGAGAGAAAGAGAGAGAGAGAGAGAGAGAGAGGGGAGGGGGAGGGGGGAGAAGGGGAGGGGGAGAGGGAGAGGTGAGAGGAAGAGATTCTCAGCTGACCCACAAACCAGAAAGCAACATCAGTTATGACAAGTAGAAACCAGACAGTTGATCGTCATCAAGTTGATCCTACAAAGGATCTTCTATGCCTTTATCAAGTGCCAGTGAAGAAGATGGGTGTGCGATGATGGTGTCGCCCATAGAATTGCATGCACATGTAGGTCTGGCTGCTTGGAAAGAGAAACAAAACACAAAGACAGACCAGCCAATGAAAGCACAAAAGTCATTTGGACGCTGCCCTAAGATTACTATAAAGGTCAATGGTTGCCCCATTACCTTTCTCATAGAGAGTGGTGTGTCTTTTAACATCATGCCAGTCAAACAGTTAATCAGCCTTTCTCCCGTGCCATGCCTCAGTCCATCAGACACAAAGGTATACAAGTGGGCTGCTTCTAGAGCGTTGCAGGGTCAAGGGCGATTCATAGAGACCATGCAACATAAAGCAGTGTCAGTGCAAGCGCCAATTCATGGTCTTAGAGGAACTTCGTCCAGTGCATGTCTACTCAGTCTTGCCACTGCGGCTGGCAAATGACTAGTATCACTCAACTACAACCTGCATACTAAGTCTGAAATTGTGATTCAGTTTCTGTCATTGTTTCCTGGCCTAGGATGGCTCAAGACAATGAAAGTGCAACCTCATATTAATGAGGACATTCGCACTGTTGCCCAGCGGCACTGCATAGGCCATCGTTCAGGTATCTTTTCTACGCAGTATTTGCACTTCCACGTCCCTGACCATTGCCTTGATTGTTTGATGAATGGCGAGGCAACGGAGCATTTTTGCCCGACTCCACGGTTTAATATGACAGTCTTCGAAAGGCAAAGTAACGGAGCATTTTCTTGCGATTCTCTTGTTTGAAAATCCTTACATGAGAAGTGACTTCTTCGGCATACTTGGGAGTTTGGTAGATGCCAGCCAGTACAGTGAGTGTCTGCTCGATATTAACGAAGGAGCACCACCCTGATTGTAATTAAAGAGTGCCCAACAAACAGTGTGGTGCCCCAGGAACCGTTTTACTCCTTCGCTTTGTTTGACATCTCTAGTGATCTGTGAGGTCCCTTTGTGCCCCTGAGTCCTGAGGATGCCCGGGTGAGAAGGGCTGAAACGCGTCGACCTGATACAAAAGAGAAGCTCTCATGAAATAAGACATTGCAGTAAAGAAAAAACTCAGCACCTAATAAGAGTGTTTAGGGCGTCAGATTAATTTAGCGCCGCTTGGTGCTGGATTAAGGGCTATTTGTTTACTATGGGTTGCAAACCATAATTGATGAAGAAAGTGTTTCTTTGCAATCCATTGAAGACATTAGGGCATCAAGGAATCTTTCCATTTATTTATATGTGTTTTATGTATGTCACATGTATATATGTATAACTAAAAACATTTTGTGTGTAGTATGTTATTGTTTGTATATTCAAATATTTGGTGCTTGAAATACAGATATGATCATAACCTAGAGTATCGACTGGCGTGTATTCGTATATATTAATAGTACAAATGTGTTTTCCTTTGAGAAATTGTCTCCTGAGAGGGATTAATTAAGGTTTCCTTCTTTGTTTAAAACGATTTTCCTTGATCTATTCCGCAGCATCAAAAATGTCCTTGTCGTGTAGAGTGTCCAGGTGCTTGTGGAATATTAGGATAACCCCCCTTTCTTTTTGGCAGGGGCACTGCATGGTCGCTTTTCGCTTGCAAGACGCAGTTGAGAAAGAACTAGAAATGCTGTTGAAGCATGACATCATTGAGCTCTCCACCAGTCCCATTCCATAGGTTTCGCTCATAGTGGTGGTGCCTGAAAAGGACAGTGGAGGTGCAGTGCGCATCTGTGGCAATATGCGGCAGGTCTCCAAGGCAATCGAGACAGAAAGACATTCTGGTCCACACATAGAAGACATGATCATGCAGCTGAATGAAGCCAAAGTCTTCTCCTGTCTTGGCCTGAACAAAGGATACCATCAACTCTAGCTGGATGTGAACTGTAGGTGAACTGTAGGTACATTACTATATTTTTCAACTCATGTTGGTCTGTTCAGATTTTGGAGTGTCATAGGCTGCAGAAATGTTTCAGGATGTTATACAGTGGATATTTCAACCTGTTACACGTGCTTTTAACTACAGTGGTGACATACTGGTATTTGGGGTTGCATTTCAGTGCAGGTTTACAGTGGAGGTCTTTTTCATGCTCGTACAGGGAGCACTGAAATGCTGATTAGGCGTAGTGAAGTAAGGACCGGTGGAAATTCGTGGCCCTTCTACTTATAAAATGAAGACTGTGGTTTTTCCAACATGACAAATTGAAAGTGGAAAACAGGAATATACTAATCGACTACGGTGGAGAGCACCTGATTTAAATCGCTCATTTGGACGATACATGTTTTCAATATGTGGTCAATTGGATCATGTTGTGTTGAGCATTGGAAAGTAGTTGAACCCTGGAGTGAATGACTTATTGTTTTGCTTTGAGGTTTGGATCATATATGCCTGATAAGTTTGCCCTGAAGAAGTCCTGTGAAACAGGGATGAAACGCGTAGGCTGTGTTCTAGTTGTGTCAAGTCTTTTGTATGACGTTTTTGTGACGCAGGAATAAAAAGAAAAAAAAAAAAGAACAAGGAGAGCTCTTACTCCTTTCTTTGAGAAAATAATGTTTGCATTGACTCACATGCAATATTGACTTTGACTATAAGTGTATAACATACACTATGGCAGTGGGTACTCTTTGCTAATGGATTTCTGTTATAGCTAAAAAACATAGCTCTAATACTCTAAGTCAATGTGCTCCTCTAATTGTGCATCAGCAGTGCATTACTGTGAGAAAGTGCCATCTTTCTTGCATGGTATGCCCCCACTTTTTGCTGAATTGCTGAATGTACTTTGACTGAGTGTACTCTGGACTCCTGCCAATCAGGTGCCCAGGGCCTATGTTCCTTCCCTAAAACAAACCAAACCCAAATTGGCAAACCCTGACCACATGTCAGCCCCTGGTAAATGGTACCCTAGATACCCAGGGCCTTGTGACCAGGGAAGGCCTCTAAGAGCTGCAGCACTCCTTGTGTCACCCTTAGAGGCCCTGTACCCTTACACACACACACTTCCTTTGCAGGATGAGTGTTTGGGTGCAAGACAAAAACAAAGTCGACATGGCACACATCCCTGTGTGCCATGTCCATCACCTACACTGCCATGGCATACATCAGTCACCCCTCTAGCTGGGTGCCTTATGCCAATGGTGTGGGCACAGGAGCAGGAGCCCTGTGCCCCTACAGTGCCCAGGTCCATTCCTGGGCACTGTAAGTGCAGTGCTGCCATTTAAGAGCACATGGTGCTGAGAGCTCGTCAAACACGAGCTCCACAGCACCATAATGGCAACACTAAAGACTGAGAAGTTTGGTATCAAACTTCTCAGCACATTAAACCCACACTGATGCCAGTGTGGGATTTAATGTACACAGCACCCCAGAGTGCATCTTAGAGGTGCCCCCTTAAACCTAACCTACAATCCACGTCTGCTCTGAGGCTGCCTAGGCTGCCACCCAGCAGACATGTTTCTGGACCCCCGGTAGGAGAGCCCCTGCTCTCCTGGGCCTGCAACAATGCACATCCTGGGCGAGGTGCTAAATCTCCTCCCCCAGGATGGGCAGGAGGAAGCTTCAAAGGCATGCCGCCTCTGTGAGCTTCCCCAGGCCCCTACAACCCCCCACTCTGGCGGGAAGCTTTGGCCGGAAACCCCAAATAAGGACAGGGGATGTGTCAGCCTGCCAACCCCACCCCTCAGGTGGGGCAGGCGAGGTGAAGCACATCTCCGGGCTCTCGCCATCTTGAAGATGGGGAGCCCTACCCTATCAGGACTAGGCTACTGCCCCCCTCCCACAGGAGAGAGGCAGGATAGGGGGTGTACCCACCCCAGGACAGGGACCCATTGGTCCCTGCCCTTTGCCTACCTGTAACGCCCCTAAATATAGTATTTAGGGGCACCCTGAACCTTCCTTCCCCAGATTCCAGATTCAAAACTACGAAGAGCAAGAAAAAAGAAGACCTGCCCTGCAGCTGCTGAAAAGAGGAAGACACCAACTGCTTTGGCCCCAGCCCTACCGGCCTGTCGACCCTCGAACCTGCTCCTGCTCCAACCCGGCATCTCTTGTGGCTAGCAACCTCACCAACCGTGAAGGACCTGGCTACCTTTTGGCTCTAAGCCCCTGGGACTCCCATGAGTAGAGGCTCTACTCAAAACCTATCTCTAACCCCTGGCAGCAGCCCGGAACCGCGAACCCAGCACACTCTGCACCAGCCAAGCCTGGCCAGTGCCGGAGTGAACAAAGACCCTGAGGACGACCCCACGGCGACTGTGACCCCGAGTCCGGCACCCAAGGACCTCCCTCGACCCTCCTGAAGAAGCCTGCAGCCTCAGAACAAGGTGCCCCCCCAACCGCAATCAACAGAGGGTAAGATTTCCCGACACCAAAAGGCACCCCTGCACGTGGCACCCCACGACCCCCTGTGCCCAATCCCGGGGTACCTACCTATCCTCCAACTACCCAACTTACCTCTCGAAGTGGTGGTGGCACCTGAAGAGTCCTCGTCCCCGAGCTTGCAGTCTTTTTCTAAACCGGAGATTTCCCATTGAATTTAATTGAGCGCCCGAAGGCTCAAAAGCCCTCTGCACCCAGCCGCCCGAGTGGCCCTGGCAGTGAAAACTCTACACCTACCTACTTCCCCACTTGCCCTGAGTAAGTGACCAGGAGCCCAGCTCCCACAGCCGCGTGGCTTGCTAGTCAGCAGCCACCAACCAAGGCCCCCCTATCCCTCATAGGATAACATTGGGCCTAACTCTCTCTGCACCCGGCCGCCCTAGAGCCGCTGAGGGTGAACCAACTGTACCTACCTGACCCTGGGAGACCCCTGAGTCTGTGCCCAGAACCTCAACTCTGCCAGTCGAGTACTTACCCTTAAACCGCGAACTCTATTTTCCTCATAGGGTAACATTGACTGGCTTTTTCCTGAAATTTTTTTCTAAGTGTGGACTTTTCAAATCTTAAAATATTCACCAAAAATCAGCCGAGTTACAAAAACGAAATTACTCACCTGCTCTTAGGTGAGCTCCCAGTGCTGGATCTTGGTGCCCAGCACTGACTCTGAAAAATACCTACAACTGTACTTACCCTTAACTCAATTTTCTTCCATAGGAAACCATTGACTGTTTTTCTGTGAAATTTCTTCCAAGTGTCGATTTCTGCAATCTTTAAATATTCTTCAAAAATCGTATAACATCTGAAAACGTAATTACTTACCTGTTTTGGATAAAGGTCCCAGTACTGAGTCTAGGCACCCAGTACTGGATTACAAAAGTAACGAGAACATACTGTACCTGTAACCTGAATTTTCTTCCATAGGAAATCATTGACTGTTTTCTCTGAAATATTTTCTGTCAACTTTTAAAATAGCTAAATATTGTTTAAAAATCATTACAGTAATTAAGTCGACTTTCATCACTTGATTCTGAAAACTGACCCAGGACTGAATCTAGGATCCAGTCCTGGAATTCCAAAAGTAATCTGTTGCAAATAACTTGAATTTACCATTGAGCTCAATGTATTGTTGTGTTTAAAAATAGAGTTGCCTACTGCAACAACTTGTAACTGTTTACAAAGGTCTATTGCATAAGTATTTATATGAAACATCTCCTGCTGAGAAAGTATATTTTAAATCCAAGTGTTGGTTCTAAAATAAAACAAGCATATGTTTTTTATATATAAACCTTTGGCCTAGAGTTCAGTTATTGAGTGTGTGAGACCATTTGCTGACTGAGTGTGTACAACAAATGCTTTGCACTGTCCTCTGATACTGCCTTACTGCTCGACCAAGCTACCACTTTAGAGAGTAAGGTTATATCTAACTTTAACCTCTGTCAAACCCTGGGGGACTGTTGACTCTGTACACCCTGTACCTATTAAGGAACAGTATATACAGAGCCACTTTCTCACAATTACGAACTTGAAAGCTTTGAGAAGCCGGTGGACACTTGTGTTATCTGCAGTAGCCTGCAGCTAGACATGAAAGTACCCTGACAGGCGACAAAGAGGGAGGGGCGAATAATGGAAGCAAGGAGCTTTAAAAATATAAACCCATAAGCCCAACATGTTGAACTGAATATTATTCAGAAACCAATCGTTTTTAAGTACAATGCCCTTGACACAGAATGTTAATTAAGTTTAAACCACGAAAGTGTTCTCCTTTATTTATGCAAAACAAACTTTCTCACACATAGGGCCCTCTGTGGCCTAATCACTGAAGTATTGTTAAATGTCTTCATTTTGTCCCTCCTCTTCCTCGAAAAGAGAAAAAATTACTTATTCAGCAAAAGACAATAATGCAGCTGCATGGGCACTGTGGTCCGGACTGGGGTCAAATTACATCAGAAACAAGCATTGTTAAAGCCAACAGCTCTAGCTTTAATGTGTTAGCACATGCAAAGAGCATTTCTGTATGCCTGTCTTTGTGTGTCTATTGTTACATGCCTTAGAAATTTAAATCCAGACTTATTTGCTTTGCCAGTGCTTGTTTCTCAATAATGCCAAGCGCCCACAACGAGAATAATGCTTCGACTCTTATTTATGAGAGGATTGCGCCACATTTTTTTGATGTTCTGGTGGAGTAAGCCTTTCCATCATAGCTATGAAGCAATGCAAAGCCACCCTGCATGGCTTTGCATAACCTCATAGATACGGAGTAAGAAAAAGCATCGCAAGTTGTCAAGGAGGCATTCCATGGCCGTTGCAGTGGATTTTCTTATGCAGCACCCATGAATTTTGACACTGCCCCAGATTTACTTAATCACATAAACCTGGGGCAGCGCCACAAACTTATGCCTCCCCAGAGCAGGTGTAACGAGGAGAAATATTATTAATTCTCCTTGTTTTTCCTCTTTTCTATGTGTGCTGCACAGCACACACACAGAAAGAGGAAAATGCCTCTCAGGATTGTTTTTGTGCAGGAAGTTTGCGCAGGAAGGGGCCGTTTCCTGCACAAAAACAATCCTGCCTGCAACGGCGGAGGCACCCTTGCACCATAGTGCAAGGGTGCCTATGTTTGCACTAGGCAGCAAACTGTGTGCCAAAACAGGGGTAAAGAACAGGAATGCACCGTATTTCATAAATACGGTGCATTCCTGCCCTTTCACATTGGTGTAGGGCAGTGTAGCAAGAAGACTTCCGGCGCTGCCATAGGCCAATTCCTCATAAACGAGGCCTCTAGTTAATAGAGCACAGATTTTCAAGTCTGATCACTCATCATACAGCAATACTTCAGTAACCGAAAAACAGCCCCAATCGTGGTGTGGACTAACATCCTGATTAGTCATTAGCAAATGTCGTAAAATGCAGTTCCATTTATGTTTTAAAGACAAACAATAAACCACACCTTTTACAAAAGGAAAAGCTAAAAATGGAAACCAGTACAAGAAAACATGTAAAAAGGAAAAACGAAAAAGGACTGAATAGATACATTTTCTGAAAGTGCGCAAGCGATAAAGACAAGGTAAAGTCTACAAAGGAAAGTAAAAAAACAGGACTGAAAAATAGACAAATAAAGAACTCAAAGGGTTCTGGTGACTAGAAGTAATTAGTGGGAAAAGCAAAGAAATGTTTAAGGTGTAAATTGCCAGTGTGAGAAAGTAGATTTACAATTACCTAATTATTTGTCTGATATGATATCAATTAAATGTCTACCCCATGGACATAAGAAAATGCCTCCTGAATATTGAATCAACAATATCGATGGGACAGACTATAAAGAGCAGAATCTAGATTTTCTATACTAACTCCACAGATATGTACCTATGTGATACATATATCTTTAAGGTACAAAGATGTGGATTATTAAACCTATACTCCTCTATATGCACTTATCTTTAAACATTTTTTCCCGCAATACTCCATCCTCGATATTGATTTACCAAGATTTTATTTATTTGTTTATTTTATTTGATGAGTTTTATATAGCCCTGGCTAGACCCGGAGGTATCAGAGCGCTTTACATGAGGTTCCACATTGTGGTGTTGATATTCAGTCGTACAATCATACAAAAGGAAAGCCCTGTAGCACAGGCATGATAGGATCAGGCTTGCACTTGAGCCTTGACAAATGACTTAAAAACATGCTGAGGTGACAAAAAAGAACAATTGTAAAGGATTTCTTTCTGCTTAGAGCCCAGTGTAACACAAAACACTGGAAGTGAAAAAATGTGGGCTAGTTGTGCTCTTCAGACCGTAGTGTATTACAATGGAATCACTTCCTGAGAGGTGGAATGAAAACCAAACATCAAATAGTGAGGGAGGTTTACTCCTCTGAAGCCCACTGTTTGCATGTTTCAGAAGAGAGCCCTGGTTGTCCTCTGATTTCCACTAAGTTCCTTTTACATCCCAGCCGAGGCTTGCTAAGAAGATCAAGCATCAGAAATGCTCAATGTATGTCCCAGAAGGCTGAATCTAAGACAACATTTTAGGATTACCATAATCCATGGAAAGGATTTCCATTTGGAAACATTGCATGAATGAAGATTGTAGACCTGGCATGGATCTGGCCCATCTGCACCTACAATGAAAACTCTTGTGCTAGAACACATTCTTGGAAAGGGACTGACATTCAGAAGGTACGGTTTGAGAAGCACACGTCTGTTTACATCTGTTTATATTTTTGTTTATATTTCATAAGGTTTTCCAGACAAGAGGCCCTTCTGTGGTTGAATGTCTGGTGCCTTCACCGCACGCACATTTACCACAAGTCCATTTGGTCTTTTGCTTGGCCTGGCACCAACCAGCCCTAATTAAATCACATCATTGGAATAAATATGAACAGTGTCTGTACTGCTTTCCTGCAGTTATGGTTGGCGCTTTTCCTGATAACACAGTCAATGTATTTCTAAACAATGCATCCTCTATTGTGTCCTTAACACGTGGACATTGGCTCTTCCATATGATAGACAGACTACATTTTATCATTCTAGTACCAGGGGATCCTGTACTATATGAAGGACAGTTGAGAGTGGAAAATGCAGAGGCAGATATAGCATCTTTGTGCATTGAGAAGAAAGAAAGAAAGAAAGAAAGAAAGAAAGAAAGAAAGAAAGAAAGAAAGAAAGAAAGAAAGAACGAGAATGAAAGGGCAAAGAGTGAGACCAGGGAGTGATACAAATTCTTCCTGTACCTTATCAGGATGGCAGTGAAGCTTTATCGAAACATAGATGAAAGCCAGATTTACCTTCTCGACATGCACTTTGCATCATGATTTAACTCCTAAATTGAATATGGGCTATTTCCTGAAGGGAAGGAAATGGAAATGGGACTTTTCAGCACAAACGACGACAGACAACGGAATAGGTATAATTAAATAAATAAATAATACCTATTGCATCGTCTGCCGGCTCCCCCCTGACGAAGCCCTGCCCCACCTCACCACCTCACCGCGCTTACCTGAGGGAGCCGCCGCTGGTTAGGCATCTCTCAGTTCATTGGAACTGTCTTTGAAGAGTAGAAACATGTAGGTTTCCTGAAGGTTACTGTTTTCTTTTTCTTTTTTTTAATAGAGTGAGTATAATTGTGCAATATACTCTTATCAAATTACTCTTATATTACATATGATGGATGATAATTCATCACTAAGCCTTTTAGGGACCTGGAGTAGCGTACTACTCGCAGAACGAGCATTCCGATACCTCGTCAGGGATGGTAAGCTCTATATAAATGCAATTACAATTACAATCTTTGTATGTTGCACTCCAAACCGCAACCCTCCCAAAGGCCTGTGTTAAATTTTAATCACATAAGAATAACTCCCTGCAGATCACCTTATTGGCCTACTCCTAGATTGCATAATTCTCCATTTTGCTTGCGCTTATGCCAACCGCATAATTTTCTCCGTGGGCAGCTTGGCTCAAGCAGAAATGTCTCACAGGGACTGTGAAACCGGAAGTGCCCTTGCTGCATGCGGTGAATAGGCAATATTCAAGGCGGAAGTTCAGAAAGTCAATGCTCTTTCTTTGGCATTAGTCCACCTCACTAGGTGACAGTATTCAGTAACGTGCGTGGGCAGGAGGCGTTTGATGACATTGGGATTATCGTGTTGAACGAATGAAAGCCAGGCGTTGCTCAGAAGAAAAAAAAATAGTACGTGTGTATAAAAAACTAAAACTACACCAGGGCCTCCAAGCCAAGCACTGAAGTCTGCCGCCCCTGCAGTGAGCGCCTACCTTGGTTCTGTGAATTGACCCAAACCCAACAGAAGTTTAGAGAACTCACCTGCGAGTCCTACAAAAGGTGCCTCCCACCTACAAGGGAAAAAATATCCTGGGTCTCATTTACAATATTTGATTCACGACAGCGCATCAATCATGGCCAGACTGGGAACTGAAGCCGGCCCTGTCAAACAGCTCGGCTGGCTCGGGGGGCTAGTTAGAAGCACCACTCCTGTCTCACTGCTGCCTCTTTTGTTACAGGGGGCCGATATTTTAGCTATGCTGCCAAACCGACCCCAGTAACAACCCCCCCCCCCCCACCTTGGCGGCCCACCAGCCTTCCTGCTGCATCCATTTACCCAGCGCTGATGCACAATTAGCTGCCGTGCGCCAATGCATGCACCCTTGGGCCATGGTGCAAGGGCTTCTGCGTTGTAGGGGTGATTCGTTTTGTGCAGGATGGGACATCTTCATGAACAATCACGAGAGGTGTTTTCCTCTTTCTATGTGTGCCGCAGAATGCACCACATATAGAAAAAAGACAAACGAGGAGAAATAAAGGTATTTTTCCTTGTTGCACCTCCCTTACGCCTCATCTAACGCATTCCCAGGCTTACAAAACCTTATAATTTTGGGAATGCACCAGGTTCCATGGATGGTGCGTGAGAACATCCACAGCAACGCCCATGGAATGCCCCTGTCACGCAGAGTTATGCGTTAAAGGGACCATGTTTACAAGGCAGTAAACACGCAGGGTGGCTTTGTGTGGCCTTGTAAATATGGACAAGCACACTGCGCCATTGGTGCGTCACAAACAGTGAAGCTCCTGTGGCACAAAGAGCGTGTAAATAAACCCCCTATGCCAGGCACATGGATGTCTGTAGTAAAACATCTCTGATAAACACTGTGTGTCTGCAGGCTCTGGAATGTTGTTCATCCATCCATCATATGCTTATCTGTTAGGACACCATGGAATGGGAGTGTTGAGACCTTTGACCCCACACCGTTGCTCGTTTAAAATGCATGGATGACAATGATCGGGTTAAAGGAATACGCACATGTAAATTTGGTATGTGCAAAGTGTGCCATTTTATCATGCATGTCGTGCTCATGTTAAAGAACATTGACATTTTCATACATGTTCAACAATACATTCATGTTGTGGAGCTTGCAGCGACTTGCAAAAAGCTGTTCAGCCTCGCGTTTCTTTTCCCTTCCTTGAGCATTGACTGCCACCAGGATCCGCGTGAGGCTTTCTGGAGAAAGTCTTGTATATAACAGCGCATGCTAAACAGGGCCGGGCAGGGGGACGCAACTCACGCCAGTTTCTCTCTCTCTCCTAAGCAGGTTTGGCAAAAAACACACAAACCAGTCTCTCTCTCTCTCTCTCTATCACACACACACAGTTTCTCTCTCTCTCACTTTCTCTCTCTCTCACTTTCTCTCTCTCTCTCTCTCCTCTCCTCCTTCTCCCTCTCTCCCTCCTCTCTCTCTCTCCATCCTCTCCTCCCTCTCCCTCTTCTCCCCCCTCTCTCTGCTCGCTCACTTTCTGCCTTCTCTGCCCGCTCTTTCTTTCTCTCTTGAAGTGCACCCCCCCCCTTCTCCCCTCCCCTGCTGCCACTGACTTTGGGGAGTTGGGGAAAGTCACGGAGGCATTGGATTGACATGAAAAGACCCAGACATAGGCAGGGACATCTTAAGGATTTGGGGGGCCCTGGGCCAAACATATTTTGGGGGCCCCTTTCAGGACACCTTTGAATTTATGATCTAATTTGAGCCCCTGTTTCCCACGCAGTTTCCGCTTCCTCAGCTGCGCTAGCGATCCAGTTTGCATCATAGGCATTAGCCTATATATTCCCGATATAAATGGACATGTGCAGCTTACAGGTGTAGGATTCAGGGTTTCCTGCCCTGCTACTACGTTTTTAATACGTTTTAAATTGTATATGTGTGGCTGAATTACTCTGTGCTTTTTAACAATTTCCCCTACCTATGCGCCTTTGCACTTTACTTGATTCTGCTTGCCAACACCTCCTTAGCTGCTCCGATTCGCATTTCGGTTTTCCTCCAGTCCTGGTCCGCTGCTGCTGATACGCCGATTGTGTGGAGGACTGGGGCTACTATCGGGCTACTCACTTCCGCCCACGCAGTTTCCACTTCCTCAGCTGTGCTAGCGATCCAGTTTGTATCATAGGCATCAGCCTATATATTCCCGATGCAAACGGATGCGCGCAGCTGATAGCTGTAGGATTTAGTGTTTCCTGCCCTGCTACTAGGTTTTTATTACTTTTTAAATTGTATATGTCTGGCTGAATTTCTCTGTGCTTTTTAATAATGTCTCCTACCTATGCGCACTTGCACTTTACTTGACTCTGCTTGCCTACACCTCCTTAGCTGCTTCGATTCGCATCTCGCTTTTCCTCCAGTCCTGGTCCGCCGCGGCTGATACGCCGATTGTGCGGAGGGCTGGGGCTACTATCGGGCTCCTCACTTATGCCTATGCAGTTTCTGCTTCCTCAGCTGCGTTGGCGATCCAGTTTGCATCATAGGCATTAGCCTATATATTCCCGATGCAAACGGACGTGCTAAGTGGACGTGCCCAGCGGGCGCGCCGCTGGCACCGAAGGTAAGCCTGTCTGCGCCCGGATGCGTTCGGCGCCGGCCATGCTGCCCAGTTCCCCTCCGGTGAGTTTCTTCCACTATATTGCAATAGGGAAAAACTGCTTAGCCTTAGGCGGCTACCATTATGTCACTGTACAGCCGCTGATCCAAGGTTGGAGGTAGACTTTCGATGCAATAAGTGCAACTGGACTCTCCTCCAGCCCAGGAAACTCACACCCAATATCCTCCCACGCAACAATAAGTGTAAAAACAATAAGAAAACAGAGGACTTAAAGGCCACCCTTTTAAATTGTCGCTCTATACAAAAGCATGAACCATACATTTATGGCCTACTTTTAGACTAACAGTCTGATCTTTTATTTCTCACTGAGACCTGGCTGTCTGAAGCCTCCAACCCTACTATCACCTCGGCCATCCCTACGGGTTATAACATTCTTAGGAGGGACCGATCGAATGGGAAGGAGGGAGGTGTTGCCATAATTTACAATAAAAAACTAGACTGCTTAGGTTTCTGCTGTACCTTATCCCCCCATCATAGCATAGCTGGATTTCTGATTTACAGACCTCCCAGTGCTATTGGAAATGTTATTACTACGCTTAATATAGCCACCACCTCCCTGGCCTTAAAATACAACAACTGCCTCATTCTGGGATATTTCAATATACATATGGACACTGGAAAAGACCCTCAAACAATTTCCTTGTTGAAGGCGCTGCAGGCCTGCAACATGTTTCCATCTGTTTCTTTGGCCACCCATGAGAAGGGCCATACCCTAGACTAAATCATTCACAACTTTGACATATCAGTAAGCCTACCTCTTCCCATTACCTGGTCTGACCACCTCCTATTAAAATTCGTCATTCCCAACTCTGCCACAGCCCCTTGAGCTAACACAGGGCAGAGGGTCTCTAATTACAGGACGTTCCATAAAATATCCATCTCGATGTTAGCAGACGCCCTCGGTCGTTCCTCACCAGAGCTGTCTGGCTGCCCCGACTCGGACGCCCTCTCAATAGATTCATGGCTCCGAACCAACATTGATGCAGTGGTACTGGTTGTTTGCTGCTCCTCAAAGAGGTCAACCCCACCAGCTCCATGGTTTAACGATTCCCTTAGATCTCGCAACAGAAATTGTGGAACAATTGAACGGAAATGGCGTAAATCATATCTACCTGAGGACAGGAAGGTGTATAAAGACACCTTAAAAGCTCATTACATTCTCGTGAAGGCAGCCAAGAAAAACCTCTTTCAAACCAAGATAGAAAATTCCCAAAATAAGAGTAAGAAAATCTTTAGCATAGTTAAATCCTTTACTGCCTTGAGAGCCGGCACAAAGGAAGGGCCATGCACTGAAGAATGGTCTAAGTAAATAGTTGAATTCTTCCACAAAAAGATCTCCATGATCCAACAAGCCTTCACTAACATCTCAAAGGAAGAACTGACCTTCTACCTTAGTTCTAATAGCAAATTTCACCTCTTGGATCCTCCATCTTTACTAGCTTTCCCTGAGTTTTAGCTTGAAGAGTCACTGACCCCTCTCCAAAGCATTAAGTCTGGCTCCCCTACTGACCCATGTCCAGGGAATATCTTGAACCTATTAGCTCCCACCATAAGCCCCACAGTAAACTAGCTCTTTAATGCTTCTCTCTCCTCAGGCAACATGCAGAAATTATGGAAGATTGCCAAGATTCTTCAACTGATAAAAAAGGCTAACGCCAAACCGACGGACCCTGCCAACTACAGGCCAATCTCCCTTCTTCCGACGCTCTCCAGAGTACTAGAGAAGCATGTAAACAAGGCCCTCCAAAAACACATTGAAGATGGGAAGCTCCTTCATGAGTCGCAATCCGGTTTTAGGGCTAACTACAGTATGGAGTCCGCTCTGCTGGAAGTGACTGAATTTCTCAAGGGTAAGCTGGACCAGGGAGGCAAGACTGTTCTGATAGTGCTCGATATGTCGGCGGCCTTCGATATGGTCCCACATGAGAGGCTCCTGGAGAGACTTGCTAACATCGGTCTGGGGGGTGACCGCCTTTACAATGGATGTCATCCTTCTTGGCAAATAGATCTCAGAACATCTGGCTCCCCCTTTTCTCATCCCCAGTTCCGGCCATGAATGTAGGTGTCCCTCAGGGCTCCATTCTCAGTCCTACCCTTTTTAATATATATCTATCCCCCTTGCATTTCTGGTAGAGGAAGAGGGCGCCAAAATTGTTTCCTATGCTGATGACACTCAGCTGATTTTTACGTGTGAAAAAGGAACCGACTTTGACGGGGCAATGATTAGGTCTTGCCTCACAAAGGTTTTTAACTGGCTTAAGATCAATCAGCTGAAGTGCCATCCTGACAAAACTGAAGTTGTTTTCTTTGGTAATCCATAAACGCCTGACTGGAGCACTTGGTGGCCAAAAGATCTGCCGCCCCCGCCCGATGAAAAGGAGAAAGTCAAAAACTTAGGAATTGTTATAGACAAGACACTCTCCATGTGCTTTCAAATTCAAAATCTAAATGGCACTTGCTTTGGCATACTCTGGATGCTAAAAAAAACTCCTGCCACTGTTACCGCTTGAGAGCAGAAAGATCGTGGTGCAGACTCTGGTGACATCAAAGCTTGACTATGTCAACAGCTTGTACCTCTGTCTTCCCAAATCCCTTATCCAGCGCCTACAAGTGGTACAGAGCCATCCTGAGACCTAAACCCAGATCTAGTATGACCCCTATTCTTAAGTCTCTCCGCATAAAAGAACGGATCGGCTTCAAAGCGATGACCATCTTCTTTAAAGCTTTCCATGGCTTAGAAGCCGACTACATAAATAAGCGTGTTAATCGCTACACAACAGCTAGACCCCTAAATTCTTCCAATGCCAATCTGGCCATCATTCCTAAAATATGCAGTGCCCGCATTGGAGGCAGATCCCACGGCTTTCTAGGCCCAAAATTGTGGAATAGCCTCGCTGTGTCTCTGAGACTAACCACAGACCTACTCTCTTTCATGAAAGAACTTAAAAACCTGGCTTTTTGATAACTGATGGGTCTTTTACGCATGTTTTCCTCCCACTGTCATGCGCCAGGACTCTCTAGTCTGAGTAGCTACGCGCTTTATTAAATACACAATTTCATTTCATTAGGTCCCTGACAGTGCAAAGGAACACTCATCCAAATTCTAAGCGCCTTATTTATGAGGCTTTACTTCACTTTTATGCCGCTGGTGCGTCACTTTTTGTGACGCACCGGCAGCATAAAATATGTGCAATGTTACGCCCTATTTACAAAGTGACGCATCTAGGCAGATGCTTCACTTTGTAAACCCCTGCACCGCATTATACCTGCGCCAGGCATAATGTATGAAGGGTGGGTGTTGCCCCGCAAAATGCCTCGTAGAAGTGGCGCATTGAAATCTATGAGAACTCAGTGCGCCACTTCTAGGACGCCATTGCGTCAATATCTTACACCTGCCACACAGCAGGCACAAGACTGATGCAGGCCCTTTCACATGGGGCTTGCCCCATGTGAAAGGACACATTGCTGGAGTTGCGTCTATTTTCAGACACACCCCAGCAATGCATCACTTTTGCGCATACAGATTTGTCAGAAATACTGACATATCTGTAACTCCTTGCGACATGATGCGTCATACAGTAAATATGACACATCCATCATGTCGCAACGAGGGCGCACTAAGAAGTGATGCATCCCTGTTTTCACACAGCGATGCATCACTTCTCATAAATAAGGCCCTGAATGTGTTTACATCTAATATTCAGGGATAGTTATGTGTGATTTCAATATTGTAACACAGCAGCAGCTCACCAATATTACTGCAAATAATCTCTGTGACGCCCTCCCACTTCTTATATGTTAGGCCTTGTTTTGATCTAAAATAAAAGTTTTTTATGTATATTGCATGAAACATAAACACAAAATTTCTCTGCAAAATGGCTGTACTAGCCTCTCACACATCAGGTACATAAGAAATAAAAGAAAGGAAAACAGAATTTAAAACAAACTGTTTAGGAAATATTCAAGGTCATTAGGGCAAAACTCTGGAGAATGGAGCTGACTGTCAGGGGGCCCCCTGAAAGGCTGGGTCCCTGGGCCAGAGCCCACTTTGCCCATGCATTAAAACGTCTCTGGACATAGGACGTTGCAGTTGTCGTGTTAGGGCAAGAATCACAGCATACGAGGCTGCGCCTGAAAATAGATACTGGGCCGCCTCTAGGTAAGCAGGCATGTGAGCCTGTACTCTAAACAGGCATGTGTGCCTATACCTACCATGTGACAGTTGTATCTGTGCTCTACAGGAATTGTAAGATTATCATACCTGCCTCTGTGCATATCAGGCTTACATGGGATATGGTGGTGGTGCTTTAGCACTAGAGGTAGTACATGTGAAGATGGAAATTACCTTAGCATGATGCCGTATCTGTATGTGAGATGTAAGGCTGCCCTTGGTATATGTTGCAGCATGTGAGGCTGGAACTGGCCATACACGTTTGCACATGTGCATGGAAAGTCATGCGATGGAAGGGCATAGCGATATGAGATTTCACTTAACATATGATGGCAACGCCTCTACATGTGAAGCTACTCTTGGTCATGTTAGTTTGTACCTTGAAATATGAGGGTTTTATTGGGGAGAATGGCTTTGCCTGGGCATGGGAAGATGTATCTGGGCATGAGACATGGTTTAGTACTTCATATTGAATGACAAGGGGGGACATCTGAGCCAGCATCTGGAGCATCTGGAGTTGTGGGGTGTATACCTTACACATGGGATACAACAGTATTCCAGCATATTAGCCTACGACTCCTCTCCTGGGCATGTGAGGGATACAACTGGGAATATGATGCCGAACATGGTGTATGATGGGTGTACTTCTATCCCTCCACTATCCTTCTTCATCCAAATAGCAGACTAACATGGCCACTGCTCAAATTGATTTCATATTTCATTACACTAATTCACCATTAATCCTTTTTGGGTTCCCGAGTAGTGTGCTACTCACTGAAAAAGCATTTTAACGCCACGTCAGAGGTAATTAGTGCTATATAAATACAATTACAATTATAATTATTTGGGCATGTGAAACTGTACTTGAGTTAATGAGGCTCTGTTTGGAATGTGCTGCAAGTCCCTTGCCATGGGAGGCAGAAACTGGGCTTAAGAACCTAGGTCTTGGCATGTTGCGTGTAACACAGAAGTGAAGGGGTAAAGCAATAATGGATGTCTCTTGCTATAATGCCCTCCAGAGTTTAGAGGGTTCATGATGTCACTTCCATTATCCATATGGTTTTAATGGATATGGTTTTAATGGATCATATGTGAAAGATGCAGCTAATATTATACATCTTGGGTGCTACACACACCGCTAGGCAATGCATTAGAAATACAAGAGAAATGTGATAATGAAAAATGACTATACTGTGTAGTTATCATGGGCTTGATAAAATGATTACCTGATCACAGAGAGTGTTAAAGTAGTGTTGGCTAATAATGTTGCTGACAACTACAATGGTGTCTCATCTGTGCTACTCTCATGCCCGCCTCTATGGCTCCTGTCCTCAGGCTGTGGTCCTCTTGCATGCCTTGCCCCAACTCTGGTTACATTAATCACTGCGGGGCCCACATTACAAGCACACCATTGTCACATCTCAAAGCCACACTAGCACCTTTGAATATGCCACCTTGCTCCTTCCAACCCTTTCTATCAGACCACAGTCCCTTGTCATGTGATGTGAAAATGGTCAATCACATCAATTAACTCTAATTACTAAAGTGTACAGCAAATTGGAAGAACTGTTGTCAAAATACAGAGGGCCTTATTTCGAGTTTAATGGACGGGACACATCGTCACCAATGTAGCAGAAGACATCTCTTCTGTGTTACAAGTGTACTATATCCTATATCACTTTTACTAAGGTGGACAGTGTTGGGTAATAAATCTTCCAACCCTCCTCAGAGCGACGCAAAGCAAACAACTCAGGAAATGTATTTGCACCCTTCTTCTTTTATGGGCATGCCATGCCAAGGCAGAAGGCAGACGCAGTGTCACCTTTTGATAGAGTCTCCTCTTTGCCATAGTCCTAATAGGGCCATTAGGCCGGTGTGTGACTCCAGCCGACTGCATTATGTTTTGTTCTGTACGGCATTGGCATCTGCTATCATATACCTGCCAGGAACAAACCATAGTAAACATCTGTGTATTCAGAGAAGAGCTGTGTGCGGGCTTTAATTGGAGGCCCCCCTCATTAGAAGTAATATTCCTAGACTTACAGTTCAGCTGGTGTCTGTACAATGAAATCAAGTTCCTCTGTAATCTGGAAACTACAGCACAGTCTTCCACTATGTGTGCAGAATGCAGCACACATAAAAACAGCAAAAACGAGGACAAATTAATAATTTCTCATCATTGTGCCAGTTTAAGACCAGGTTTTTCCTGGTCTTATTTTTGGCGCTGCCCCATATTACGCCAGCCTTGTAAATAGGGGGCAGTGTCAAAAAGCAATGGGTGTTGTGGTGGAACGCCCAGTGCAACACCCATTGCCACCCCTATCACGCTAAGTGCTGCGGGAATAGGGGCATTATTTACAAGGCAGCATTAAACCACGTTAAGTGACTTAACACCACCTTGTAAATAAGGTGAAGGGGTTATCACCACCAGAACATCAAAAAGGTGATGTTCTGGTGGTGATGACCCCTTGTTAATATGCCCCCTAGTGTGGAGTAAAGTTTGCCGTACCTTGGAATGCTTGGTGGCAGTCCTACAGTTGGTAAGATAAAAGATCGGGGCTAGCAGCGAAGCAGACACAGCACTCGCAGTTGGGTCACAGCCAAGATGACCTTGATCGGACAGACAAACGCCACCAAGGGAACACCCGACTCTGCAATGATCATCCATTGATTTATTAATATTCAATGTGCAGCATAATTCTTTAAACGTGCCAGTGGTTTTCTTCCACATGCGAGCAGTGACAGTGACTCATATATTCTATTCATGAAGATTTCTAAAGCGCATGGCTACCCAAAGGTCCTCCCAGCGCTAAGCCAACAGAGGAGATATCTGAATGAGCTGAATTAATTGAACAGGATGGCTTTTAGCAGTTTCCTAAACTTGGGTTCAGACTCTGTTTTCCTGATATGTTGCGGAAGCGAGTTATAGATTATGTTAATAAATTGCAGCTGCCTATCTCTAACAAAAGGACTTCACGTTTTTTTAGGAGTGGGGTCTGTTGGAGCCTGAATCTTGGTAGGGTAATTGTCACAATTTCACGAGTTTTAAGAAACTGCCATAGTTTTCTTTACTTTCAACAGGAAAATGGATAATGATCATTCTATTACATCGACTCAGCCCCCGGCATTTGACGTCATCCAGGGCCCCCACCCACGGATACAGTTGCATGTCTTCTGGGCATTGGTGGATGGAGACACTCGAGACCACCGGCAGACCCTCTAGTGATGGCACGTACATAGTGAATAGGATATCAGAGGAGACAGGAGCGACACCAGGTGCAAGAATTGAATGTATGGATCCATGCCAACCATGCAGGTAGAGACACACACTTTGGCTTTGAAGATCGCATGTCAACGTGTCACAAAGGTTTACCTTTTCTGCTGACATCATCCTTTATCTGATATCCGTAGAGCGGCAGCAGAAAATTGATATCAGATATATGCAAATGATGCACTGGAGATACTATAGACACAGGAAGGAATAGGCTTGTCTCATTATCCAAAAGAACATTTGGGAAATTCTTAATGTCAGTTAAAATATCTGGGTTCTAACTTACCTACTCTTGGGTTGAGGGCCTCCAACTAACTTGAGTAACATATTCAGATAGCTTTCCTTCAAAGGTCCTGGTTCCAGAATGGTATGTAAATACTGTAATTGTATCTGGGTGCTAAAAAGACATAAAACATCCCTCCCAGGATTACACTCTACCTTCATTCAGCCCAGGTAGAGGACAGTAAATTATTTCTCAAAGCTATCAGTGAAAAGTTAACCAGTGCAGTGTCAGCAACCAAACCCTAATGTCCTTGGACACCATTGTGAGTCTGAATACATGTGTGAGTGTGCAGGCTTTTTTTGTGGCTAGTGGAGTGTGTGTGGGTAGGGACAAACAGCAATGGGTGATAGATGGGAAGGGGTAAGAAACAATGGGGGAGGTGTGGACGCGGGAAGTAACAAGAATGGTTGGGCATGCAATGAAGGGGCATGCAATGAGACTCAATCATTGAGGGGGCACAGGGCAAGGAAAGAAATGGGCAAGCAACTCCTTGGCAGGAAGAATAGGGAAGCAATTATGACGGGCAAGCAATGATTGAGGAAATGGAGGGCAAGGGATGGCATGGGACAGAGGATAGAAGAACAAGCAAACAGCAATGACAATGGAAAGAACAAGAAAACGTTTACCCCATCACAGTATGAGCAGCAGAAGTACACTAATGAAAAAGTACTTGGTCCATGCGCCACAGAAGAAAGAAATAAACAAAGAGAAAGTGAAACCGATATACACTGGCTAATCAGGAGCCAGCAGATAAGAGTGACAATAAAGCTGTCGGATGGTAAGCAATAGTTGGGCTCCAAACCTCTTTTAGGCAACAAAATGTCTCACAAGCGACAGCACATGCACTGTCTCAGGCAAGACCTAAAAACAGAGCAGCCCAGCAGCAAAAGACAGCTACTTTGCCCTCAAAAAGGACTGTGTTGGGAGAGGTGGGGAGCAAAAGAGGATCAATTGAGGAAAGCAACTAAGAGTGGGTGGGGGAACAATGGAGGAACTTAAGGCATGGGAGGAATTAAAACGATGATTAAAAAGTCAAAAAAGATGGTGGCAGGGAAGCGGTAGATGAGATGGGAGCGAGGGAGCAACACAGAGCACATATGGGGCACTATTTTAGGTAGGAAGCAACAGGGAGGAAAAATAAGTTCCCTGAAAGTGTGAAGCGAAAGGATATATATCATAAAATGAACAGTGGCGGTTCCTCCATTGGGGCGCTGTGGCGTTGCCCCACTAATGCCACATGGCCCCAACATTGTTTACAACTTCGTTCCACTTTTAAGTTACAATAACTCACGCTAATTGAATTTCTGTCCGGCCGGTCACCAGACCACGCCTGAGGCAATCAGTACGTTGAAGGAGGTGGGGCTGCAGCAGCACTCAGGTTTTGACTGACAGTGAATCAGTGGTGACAACAAGCAAGGGTGGTGATGTGACAGTCTAGCGCACTAAGCGCAGCAGCAATAGAGCACATGTTTGGTTTTGGGCTGGTCATTTTTCTGACCAGCCCGAACATGCGCACTAGCCTGCACATTAGGAGAGCGAGGGTTGCTTCATGCTGCAGCCCCCGGTCTCCTAAGGCACAAAGCAGCGCACCAGACAACGCAGCTCTGCCATGGTTGAGCTCACAGCACTCTGACTCACAGACTGCTGCGCCACTATTTTTGGTTCCCAGTGCGGCTGGTTATGCAGTGTTTAGTGTTCACTGTGCAGTAGGGTAGGGTCTACCTATGCTGTAGTACCAGGGCCCAGTGACTAACAAAGGTGCAAGGGTAATGAGTTTGTGTCCACTGCAGGTACACAGTTGTTAGTTGTGCTGTAATCCGGAGGATCCTGTCAAGTTGTACTGTAGAGTGGGGCTTTTGGATATAGCTGTCCTGTAGTGCAGCCTTTCGGGGTTAGTTCTTTAGGGAATGGAGTCTAGATGTTGTGTAGTGCGAGTGCTGTAGAAGACCACCTGAAACCTACCTTTCTGGTATGGGGGTCGAGTGTTAGTTGTTCTGCGGTGTGGCCTGCAGGGGTCTGGTTGAGCTGCATGAGTGTGTCTGTGCATGCCCTGTGCTCTGCTGTGCTTTAGCATGCCGTTCTGCTGTGTTCTGTGCTGTCCTGTGTATGCATGGTGTGCGCAGTGCTGCACGGCGCTGTGCTCTAATAAGCACTGCTGTTTTGCATTGCATTGCACTGTGTACAGTGCTGTACTTTAATGTGCTGTGTATTGTTGTGTTATGTTATATTCTGCTTTGATGTTCACTGCTCTAATCGGGTTCCAAAGGGTTTCCCGTATTGAATCGGATTTGTGCTTTTTTGTGCTATGTTGCACTGTATTGCACTGTTGTATGCTATAGTTTTCTGTACTGTATTGTGCGGTAACGTTGTGCAATGTTCTATTTATACCAGTCTTATGTTTGCTGCACAGTTCTGAGGCTTGCTGGACTATGCTGTGCTTTGCTACACTATACTTGGTGGTGTTTTACTTGCTTTGCTGCGCTGCACTATACTGCACACTAGTGATGTATACAGCAATGGCCAGTAGTCTCTGCTTTGCTGTACAGTGTTACACCAATCAGCAGCAGCTCTACCACTGTTGAACTCACAGCACTCTGACTCTCAGACTGCTGTGCCAGTGCTTGCAAACCCGATCCAAGCATACTTTGCTGTCACTGTAATTAATTAGTCTTGCATGAAGCACTGACTATGCAGTGCTAAACCTTACAGACAGGTCTGTCTGCCTGTGTTCCATTGCTCTGATCAGCCAACTCCACTTTCTAATCTCTTCCCAGCAACACTTCGACACAGATGCCTGTGCCTTTGTTCGTCGGTTCCGTCCTACATCACGCTGTGGTCTCATAGCATGTGGACTCACGAAACACTCCGCCAGTGTTTCTCAGTTTGGGTCAACACCAAACTCTCCAAGACAGTAGTCCACAGGCAGCCCTGATATGCAAGGGCTGATTGAGCTGGCATTGACATACATTTATTTTGTTCCTGCTTGCACCAGCTATTGGGCACAGTTCTGCACATGGCAGCTGCAAGAGCCTGGCTTAAACTTACTTGCCCTGTTTGCATTTTTTACCACTTTTGGCTACATGGTCTTTTGTGTATAGAACTATGGAACATTTGCAAAGTTATCTTGCTTTCTGAAATATCCTTGAAAATGCACCATTTGGCCGCTCTTTTTTAAAAATTTTCTCGGGAGGAGAACCTCCCGAACCCCCATTGATATGTCCAGGCTCGCTCGCTGCGCTCACTCACCACAGTGCACCGCACCCAAATTTTACGCCGCACCACTTTACAAATGTCACCAGCCGCCACTGAAAATGAAACGGATGGTAAACCAGCTATGATCAACGGGAGGGACAAACAGAAGAAGGGGAAGAAAAGACATTGAGTGAGAAGCAAGCAAATGAGAGTGACAAGAAACCCAATCCATGGTAAGAAATGGACGGCCTCTAAGCCCACTGTGAGTCTTGGTATTGTCTACAAGAGGTCTTTTGACAACAAACAGATAAACGCTGCTTGTTTAGGAGACCTAAAATGTTCATGCTGAGCCCTAAATGCTCTCTGCCACTGTTCCTCCCTTGTTATTTCTTAAATGACTCTCTACTTTATCTACTGTTTTGTTATTTTTGTGGATCTTTTGTTTGCTTTTCTACATGATTCACTGTTTTCTTTTGTCCTTAAGTTTTTGGTGAACGGCTTCTCATTGTTCAGTGCTCTACCTGCCTTGAGCCATGTTCACACTCTGTAAAACTGCATAGATAATTAAAATGCAAACATTTCTGGTGATCAGGTTAGGCAAGTATAGGCCACAATTTGTTTAAAATTGTTAATCTTAGATCTGTACAATTGTAAAAAGGATATGGGTTTTCTTGCGCAGAGATCCCATTATTTACTGATTTAAAGAATAGTTTTGAGGTTTTTCACATTTGAAAAGTATAGAGTTATTTAAGTAAAGTGTAGTTTAGAAGTGCAGTTAATAATTGAAGATATAAGAGGTATACTTTGTGCAGAAACATAACGCTACCTAATGCCATACACCCAGAGTATATTGAATACATTGTCGTAATAAGGACCAATATACTTCTTAAGAAGTCAAAGGTGTAATTGTGTCATGAAAACACAATGGTCTGCCTTTGGGACATCAGTTCAGTGTAATAGTTTTCATTTCCAGAAATAAGATGTTATGCAGAGCACAAAGGTGGGACCCCGCTGGTGATTAAGGATTTATGGAGAAGAGGGAGTGATTCATTTTGAAGGAAAACAGAACACCTTAATGGATAGCAAAAATTAGGGCCTGATTATGATGGCGATTGGACGGGCATCCTACTGCCATCCTGTCGGGACCGGCTGACAGGGAGTCAGCAGCCCCATCAGCAGATTAGGATCCGACCACCGAGGAGGCAGTCGGAAACATGCCTCTTAGCATTGGGGCTTGTGCTGCGGCCCAAATAAGGGCCGCAGCACAAGCCTCAATGCTAAGAGGGATGTTGTGAACATCCCTACTCTGTGTGGCAGACACCATGTGGTGCCTGCCACATGGTGCACCCCCAGACCCCACACCAGAGGGCCAGGAGGGAAGGGGGGCCTGCTAGGGGCCCCCAATGTCACTTTCCGCCTGCCTTTTCATGGCGGGTTAACCACCGTGAAATGGCAGGTGGAAAGAGACATTGTAATCCCTACGCCTGTGCCTGAGCAGGAACCGCCACTATTGTAGGGATTGCACCCCCCCCCCAACGGTCCGAAAGTCTCTACACCCGCCCACCATCCGCCTGCCATTGTAATGCGGCAGGCGGGCCTGCAGGGCCCAATGGCAGTGGGACCACCACCGATGGCCCGACGGTGGCGGTCCCACTGCCATCGTAATGAGGCCCTTAGTATTCTGGATCCCTGTGCACAACCATGGCCTTTAGAGACCCCACTGGGAATCAGGCTATAAGGTGGCACATGCCCCAGAAATGTTAATCTCACTGTATTTGACACCTTATCAACTATTGCCTATTACCTGCTCTCCAGTGAAAGCCAATCCAAGGAAATTAACTTGTTAGGGGCTTCTAACAAGCTCAAGCGTGAGAGTGCCAATTGCAAGAAGAGAACGCCCCCGAGTTCTGAAAATGCCACGATTGTCTTCCCATCCACTATTATCCATATGAAAGTAAAGGCAGATTACGTGCAAAGCTTCCATTTTGAAGGTCAAAGTAATGAGGGGTTCATGGTGAAAATTCCAATCAACCAGTTACTAGTGGTGTCAATGGGATCCAATTGGTAGCATTAGGGTGTTTGAACATGCTATGAGAGCTGCTAACAGGAGATCACAAGTTGTTCTATTTGCATTTTCGAACTAGTTATTAAAGTTTAATGGAGTGTTTTTGTTGCTATTTACCTAGTTAGTGAGCACCCTTATAGCCCAGTGTAGAAAAATTGTACACGAATACTATTGCAATTAATAAACTTACATCTGTACCAGAAATACCGGGATAGTTACAGATCATCAAGGTATAATTGCTACAATAGGTGAAGAAGAGAAAGAAGAGTGGCTATGCTAGTCAAGGTTGCAGATTTGTTGATCCACTACTTGTGGTTCTCAGGTTCCCTGCATCTGTGCCCACCACGGTGGGCTTTGGAAGCAGGAAGAAGAGATCTCCATTGGCCGTGCCCCCAGGGCATCATCCATGGCTACTGACATCCTACTCCTCCAGTGTGACCTCTCGACACAGTCACCACTTTAGGGAATTGGGCCCTGAGGCATATCTCTGGCTCTGGTGCAGATGACACCAGGCAGTCAGGAAACATTTTCAAAGTTAGCTTCAGTGAATCAGAAGGCAAACGTTTTTGACCAATCATGGTCCTGCATTCCCATTTAAAACAGTCCGAAGACTGTAACGGCAATCAGTGGGGCTAATAGAAAAAATAAACATGTGTGCCCCGTGCATACCATTGGAGAATTTCCCCAAAACACCTGGTCCAAAATTCAATGTTTCTGAGAAATTATGTTTTCAGCTTAACACTGCCTGCCAAAGCCTGCCCCTCTTGTCCAGTAGGGTTGAGCTGTTTGTGCAATCATTCTGGGAAATAAATATAATATTGGGTATCAAATTTGAAATAATTTTCCAGGCTAGCCTTTCTAATACTCTCTTAGATCCACTCCCCTCCCACCACATTATTGCATTTCCATGTTGTGTGCTTCCTTAATAGCTGACAAAGGTCATAATGGTCATTTAAATAACACCTGAGATTGGATTTGTGTAGTCTTAATCACAAAGTTGCTGTTGCCTCCACTGATGTGATATGTGTGTGTAGATGCCAGCTAGAGGACTATATGTAATGGTGGCATGTAAGGTGTAAAATTATTAGTATTGCCTGTTGCCCTGTGTTTGTTCAGGTGTGTCCATCCCCTGTTTGTGTTCAGTTCCCCTGCATACACCCAGGTAATGTTTACAGACAGGAGGGCGCACTGCTTAAACTCTGCAGGTGGTGGGTCCCACGGCACTCATTTTTGAGGACCGGTTCTTATTTTACATGGTTAGTCTGTGACCCAGAGCAGGAGAGAGAAAGGCAGAAAGAAGGGGGAAGGTAGGGAAAATAGTGATAAAGGGAGACAGCAGGAATTAAAAGAACTTGTAAAATCACGAGCAGGTGATAGGTGGTAAAGGAAAGAGGTATGAGGTGGAATCAAGCCTTGTTATTTGGAAACCCCAGCATTCAGAAGTGCTGACGGAGGGAATCTTTGGGCACCTGCGATTATGTCTTTTTTCCACACACGAAGCATAAATTATCAAACAGCACATGTTGTGGTCACGTTCCAACAAGCCAGTGTCAGTGTAAGTGGCCCCATTTAGAACAATTTCGTGTGGATATCTGCAGATTTTTGCATGGCTAAAAGGCCAAGGGCCCGATGCAAACCCTGAATTGGGGGAAACGCACTTTGTGTAATCGTTCACTTGTGCCAGTGAGTAGGTTTCTCATTTAAGTTTACACAGGTGAGTGGTCCCACTTTCAAGGTCGGGGACTGACCTTATATGGTCTAGAGGAGTGAGTTTCAGTACTAACCCTTTTCAAGCCTCACTCTGGAGTGACCTAGCATCACCATTTTTTTTGTGAGTGAATGCCCAGAGTTGCATGATTTCTTCATAATAGTGGAACACACAGAAGTTTCTCTCTCAGCTCATGTTTTCAGTGGCACGCCAATGGGTCTATGCACTCTAACGTAAGAAGGAACAAAACGGAATGGGTCTATGCACCCTAACATAAGAAGGAACAAAAAGCAATGGGTCTATGCACCCTAACGTAGGAAGGAACAAACAGCAATGGGTCTATGCACCCTATCGTAAGAAGGAACAAACAGCAATGGGTCTATGCACCCTATCGTAAGAAGGAACAAACAGCAATGGGGCTATGCACCCTAAGGTAAGAAGGGAAAAAAAGCAATGGGGCTATGCACCCTAACGTAAGAAGGAGCAAAAAGGAAATGGGTCTATGCACCCTAACGTAAGAAGGAACAAAAAGTAATGTGGCTATGCACCCTAACGTAAGAAGGAACAAAAAGCAATGGGTCTATGCACCCTATCGTAAGAAGGAACAAAACGGAATGGGTCTATGCACTCTAACATAAGAAGGAACAAAAAGCAATGGGTCTATGCACCCTAACGTAGGAAGGAACAAACAGCAATGGGTCTATGCACCCTATCGTAAGAAGGAACAAACAGCAATGGGTCTATGCACCCTATCGTAAGAAGGAACAAACAGCAATGGGGCTATGCACCCTAAGGTAAGAAGGGAAAAAAAGCAATGGGGCTATGCACCCTAACGTAAGAAGGAGCAAAAAGGAAATGGGTCTATGCACCCTAACGTAAGAAGGAACAAAAAGTAATGTGGCTATGCACCCTAACGTAAGAAGGAACAAAAAGCAATGGGTCTATGCACCCTATCGTAAGAAGGAACAAACAGCAATGGGTCTATGCACCCTATCGTAAGAAGGAACAAACAGCAATGGGGCTATGCACCCTAAGGTAAGAAGGGAAAAAAAGCAATGGGGCTTTGCACCGTAACGTAAGAAGCAACAAAAAGGTAATCGGGCTATGAACCCTAACGTAAGAAGGAGCAAAAAGGAAATGGGTCTATGCACCCTAACGTAAGAAGGAACAAAAAGCAATGGGGCTATGCACCCTAATGTAAGAAGGAACAAAAAGCAATGGGTCTATGCACCCTATCGTAAGAAGGAACAAACAGCAATGGGGCTATGCACCCTAACGTAAGAAGGAACAAAAAGCAATGGGTCTATGCACCCTAATGTAAGAAGGAACAAACAGCAATGGGTCTATGCACTCTAACGTAAGAAGGAACAAAAAGCAATGGGTCTATGCACCCTAACGTAAGAAGGGAAAAAAAGCAATGGGGCTTTGCACCCTAATGTAAGAAGCAACAAAAAGCAATGGGGCTATGCACCCTAACGTAAGTAGGAACAAAAAGCAATGGGTCTATGCACCCTATCGTAAGAAGGAACAAACAGCAATGGGGCTATGCACCCTAACGTAAGAAGGAACAAAAAAGCAATGGGCCTATGCACCCTAATGTAAGAAGGAACAAACAGCAATGGGTCTATGCACTCTAACGTAAGAAGGAACAAAAAGCAACGGGTCTATGCACCCTAACGTAAGAAGGGGAAAAAAGCAATGGGGCTTTGCACCCTAACGTAAGAAGGAACAAAAAGCAATAGGTCTATGCACCCTAACGTATGAAGGAACAAATAGCAATGGGTCTATGCACTCTCATGTAAGAAGGAACAAAAAGTAATGGGTCTATGCACCCTAACGTAAGAAGGAAGAAAAGCAATGGGTCTATGCACCCTAACGTAAGAAGGAACAAACAGCAATGGGTCTATGCACTCTCACATAAGAAGGAACAAAAAGCAATGGGTCTATGCACCCTAACGTAAGAAGGGAAAAAAAGCAATGGGGCTATGCACCCTAAAGTAAGAAGGAACAAAAAGCATAGGTCTATGCACCCTAACGTATGAAGCAACAAATAGCAAAGGGGTCTATGCACTCTCATGTAAGAAGGAACAAAAAGTAATCGGTCTATGCACCCTAAGGTAAGAAGGAACAAAAAGCAATGGGTCTATGCACCCTAACGTAAGAAGGAACAAAAAGCAATGGGACTATGCACCCTAACGTAAGAAGGAACAAAAGCAATGGGTCTATGCACCCTAATGTAAGAAGGAACAAATAGCAATGGGTCTATGCACTCTAACGTAAGAAGGAACAAAAAAGCAATGAGGCTACGAACCCTAATGTAAGAAGGAACAAAAAGCAATGGGTCTATGCACCCAAACTCAAGAAGTAACAAAAAACAATGGGTCTATGCACTCTAACGTAAGAAGGAACAAGAAAGCAATAGGACTATGAACCCTAACTTAAGAAGAAACAAAAAGAAATAGGTCTATTCACCCTAACGTAAGAACCAACAAAAAAACAATGGCAAACCAAATAGGTCCACCCTTTTCTACCGTACTTCACCCTTAAGTGGCTAGGGCTGCTATTTTACCCTTGAATTAAAACAGTTTTTGTCAATTATGGGCTCATGAGCAGCTCTTTGTATCTGGCCGTAATTCTGACAAAGTAGCAGTAGCAGCGGAAACAACCATTGGCAAAGCCAGTAGGTCTTGCTTTTGGGACCTATTGGCATTTACCAGTGGTTTTACCCATGGGGCACAGCATCCCGGATGCTGTGTTGCATGGCTTAAGAAAAGCTTTTGACATAGACAGGCATGTAATTTTGTAAGGTCTGTGCACCACGCACACTTGCCTACACCTACAAAGGTGTGCGTGCCTATAAAAGGATGCAGCCATTTTTTCTTTTTATTTACCGATATGAGTTGAATCTGTAATTAAAACTGAAAATGGATGAGCGAATGCATTCTTTTTTTCAAGCAGGTGGTTGGGGCAAGAAAGGGGGACAACACATGTGGCGCAGGAGGGCACTGCAGCAACATGGAAAGCGGATGGGGCAGAAGCAACAGGGGCGCCTTGGGTGGTGGGCCACAGCAAAACAGGGGGAGAGCAGCAGAAGCAACACAGATGAGTGGGTAGTGGAGAACCAAAACTTGGGCATGGGTGGAGATTAAAATGGGCGACAGAGAGCAATATGGAGCTGGCAGGGAGAAAGCAAACTGGCAAGAAAGGCAGCTCAAGGGAGTGGGGGAGAAGTGCATAATCAAGAAAGAGGAACACGGAGTGCAGTGGTGGGGGAAGAGAAGCAGGCAGCAGAAATAGACATGCATTCTAATAAAGTGCTCAAACAAAAAGAAAAAAGTAGCTCATGAAATTGCAAGCGGTGCAAGGACACAGTAATGGGTCTATGTTCCAAGAACAGGACCAACACAAGAAGAGGAAGGAAAGCTCACATAGCGAACAAATAGGAAGCAAGCATATGAGAATGACAATGAAGCCAACCAATGGTAAGCAATGGGCAGGCTCTAAATCCACTGTAAAATAACAATATGTTCTTGCAACAGACAATGCATGCACAGGCTTAGGCAAGACCTAAAAGGTAGCCACACGGCAAGTGTGCACCTCCTGTTTGTGATTAACGGCTGATTTTGCCTGGAAAAAGGTGGACCACCAGTTTTATCCCATTTTCTCAAGAAAATGTATTAAAACACCCTAAGAATATGCCGCTCCAAACCCCCGTGCAGTATGCTTGCAGGACTGTGGCTCTCCTTTACAGGCCCCACCTCATCTCAGAACAAGCTGTAACTTACTATAGCCCCTTTGTGTAACCTTCTGAAGCGCTTCATCGACTCGTCAGGAGTAGTAAACGCTAAGTAAATGGTAGCACAATACAATACAACGGCTCACAGAGGGCATGGGTTAAGGGAATTGCAAACATGTGTCGACATGTGTGCATTGAGTGCAAAGTGGCGTTTAACAAACAGCAATGGGCTCTCTGAACAAGACAATCCTTCCGTATCCCATAGGTAAATAGGCATTTCAATGGAGTCGTTTAGTGAGCGTGTGGTTCTTTTTCGTCACATGTCTTGCGTGCACTTGTGAGCCAGTGACTTAAAGAAACTTGAGGGGGGCCCCCTGCAGAGTTCACAGTGGGGGGCCTCCACGCTCCGGACCAAGTCAGGTGCTTTAAATCCTGCACGAGAAATTTCGACAAACAGCTGGTGCAAAAATACAAATACACTTGCGCTCCCTGACAAGAATAAGAGATGCCTTCCACGGATCATTTGGTGCAAATTGTGATTCTAAGTAGCAAAATAAAACCACAGTGATCTACCTAAAAAAAGAGGGTCACATTTTGTAGAGTGGATTGTGTATCTATAGTTCCAGAAGCCTGGAAAAGGTGCCAAGGGCTCTTACGCAATTAGGGTAACTGTCCCCACCCCAATTTTGGCAGTAAAACAACTATATTGGGTTTGAGTTGGTCCTGGGCCCAGGTATCACTGCACCTGTTGCACTATTGATAGCTACACCCATATACTTTGCATCATACAACAGTGGCTGATGCCTCGAATAATAGGCTTACCACATCAAATGGTGGCACTTTCGACCTCAGAGCGTACGGTTCGAGCTGGCACAAACAGAACATGAAAAGCAAAGCAGAAGAAAGACTTAAATGTGAATTGAATTGTTTTTAAAGCACCGCAAACCACCGTAAAACCACTTCAAAGCGCTTTATTAAAGTGCAGTCACTGAAATGTTGATATTGCGACACAAAGGTGTTAGACCCTGATGTTCTTGAAATCAAAGGCGCATCATTTCAGGATGGGCGGAGCTTCTTGGCATTTGAAAGCATAGCGAGGAGCTGGAACAATGCTCGGGTTCCCAGCCTATCAGACAAAGGAGAAGTTTGCTGCTAGGTTGCCCCCCGTGCACACAAAAACACATTGTTGGGCCTTTAGCCAGAAAATTATTCCAAAGAGTGTGCTGCATAATTAGTCTGTATATGAATGATATACCCATATACATTGAGTGTCCTTGCCACCGATGTTGCCTCCCCTTGATACATCCTTTTATCAATCCTGCTGTATAATTTGGTTTGTCGCAAAGAGGAGCAGATATCTAGGTCGGACTGGGACATAAAATAGGCCCAGGCACCGAAATTAAAGCAGTCCCCACTAGCAATTCAGATAGATAAAAAGTGGCCCACAATTGCAAATCAGGCCAGCTGTGAACTTCTAAAGACACGTTGTATGGGTATTTTGCAAGGTATGGGAGACTACATGCCTTTTTCTTTGCTGCAGGCAAAGTTTATGGCAACATCAGGGAAATTAGCATTAAAACTGGCTGGCCCGGCCATACAACAGGCCCGGAAACTGCTAAAAAACCAGCCTAAACACTGACTTGTGAGACCAGCCCATCGGAACTGCCTGATTGCTCCATAGGCTAGTCCAGCCCTGGAAACTACCATTGGTTCAGCAGGTGCAGTGTTACCGGAGCCCAGAACCCTGAGGAGCCCATTGAACCCTGATAATTGCTATATATTTCTACACCAACAGTAGTGAAAGGGGATGATTTATTTGCCTGCACCAGGGTCCAATGCATCCTCGCCATGCAACCGATTTCTCAGCAGCATAACTCTCAGAGTGCTCTGTATAAAACCTCTGCATCGTACTCGACTCATCCCTCACCATGAACCTACAGGTCAACGCCGTCACCTCCAGCTGCTTCAACACCCTCCGCAAAACCTTCAAGTGGATCCCCCCCCCCCCCCGAGTCAAGAAAAACAGTCACCTCTGCACTTATCACCAGCAGACTGGACTATGGAAATGTGCTCTATGCCAGCATAAACAAGTCCCTACTCCGCAAGCTCCAGACAATACAGAACACCGCCACCAGACTCGTCCTCGGCATCCCCAGGCACAAACACATCAGCCAACACCTACGAAAGCTCCACTGGCTCCCCGTGGAGAAAAAAGTCACCTTCGAGATCCTCACCCACGCCTGCAAATGCCTACACAACAGCGGACCCAAATACCTCAATGACAGAATCAACTTCATCGTACCCAAAAGAAACTTCCGATCCTCCAACCTCGCTCTGGCTGAAACCCCGCGCATCCACAGAGCCAGAACAGGCAGAAGATCCTTCTCCCACATTGTGGCCAAGGCCTGAAATGGGCTCCCGGAAGACATCAGACGCGCCCCCTCCCTGAACACCTTCAGGAAGGATCTCAAGACCTGGCTCTTCGGCTAATCAGAGCTGCTGACCCTTCCCCACCCCTCAGCGCCTTGAGTCCCTGACGGGTGAGTAGCGCGCTTACAATTCCCTGATTGATTGATTGATTGATTATATATTCAAATGGGTCTGTGTAGTCTGGCACGCTATTGTGTCACAAATCTTTGCGTGCCTCCTTTGCATTGTCACTTGGCCCAAAGATCACTTTTGCACTCAGCCAACAGCTAAGCACAGTGCAGAGCGCCACACGTAGACCAAGGGCAGGACCATCTATTAAAAGGAAGTGAAACCAGAAAAGGGTCATACTCATGGGTGCCAGTTAGGGGTATTCAGGGACAGAAGCTGATGCTCCTGACATGCTGTTTGGTACCCCTGGCACCATCCTTGTCATCCTTTGCCTCAGCAGGCCAATCACAAGTTTGTGTGGCCCAGGTCCATAGTGTTAAGTGAGCCATTTTAGGACTGCATTGTGGTGCATTAGGACCGCGATCAAACGAACGACAATTCTATTGGACATATTTTGACAGCGGTGGCTCCTCCACTATGGTTGAGGACCGTTGTGCCCCCCCCCCCCCACCCCCCAAAAAGGCAATAAAGGAGAGAAAAAAAACTCGCTTTATTTCTCCTGTCCTGAAGAATTTGGGACGGGACCTGGGGGTGACGGCACTGAGGGGAGTGGTAGTGCACTCCCTTCACTGCGCATCATGGTTTGGCCGGTCGTCTCCCATCGGCCAAACCATCAGGCGCAGTGAACCTCTCTCCAACCCTGGTTGCATTGCTGGGATTGGAGGGCGCAGGCACAGACTCACAGTCTGACCTGGAGTGCTATTGGAGGGCACTCAAGCCAATCCTGAAGCTGCTCTCATGAGAGAGCAACTTCAGGATTTGCCACAGGGCATTCTGGGAGCCTCTGCCTGAAGCAGAGCAGCATGGCGGAGGACACTGTAAGTTTTTCTTTTTTATCGTTTTTTTTATTTTGTCCCCTCCCTTTGCGACCCCTAAGCCCCCCTCGACCCCTCCCACTCATCCCAAACACAGCTGCTACTGTATTTTTTAAAAAAAAGTTTAAATAGCTTTATTGAAGCAAATAACAACAAAGGTACAGTATTATACCAACAATTATGAAGGAATTGCATAATATATGAAATGGAGTATACAAGCAAGGTAAAATGAAAAACTGCCTTTATCAAAAACTAAAACCAAAGGCGGAGGTCACTACTGAAAATGTATGTGCCAGAGCTAAGTAAATGGCAGCACCATACAACAGCTCACAGAGGGCATGGGTGGAGGGGACTGCACATGTAGAGTGGTTTGGTGTGTCGACGTGTGTGCATTGAGTGCAAAGTGGTGTTAAACAAACAGCAATGAACGAGACACTCCTTCGGCATCGCGTAGGTAACCCGGGCATTTCATGGAGTCGTTTAGTGAGCTGCAGTCTGCTACTGTATTTTGAGGCAGCTCCGGTGAGTGGTGGCATCTAGCAGTGGCAGGTGCTACCTGCCTCGTCATGAATAGATCACACAGGCAGGTTAGACCTGCTTTCCTCGCTTTTGTGATACATAAATACATCTAGGAGTGGCAGCGCGGGGCACGGAGAAGAGTGGAGCATGGTGCACACAGTTCTGGCAGCCCCCCGCCCCCCTTGTGGCTGCCCAGGGTCACAGGGGTCATGAAGGTTGCAAAAGGAACAGAAAGTAAATACAGCTTAGATTCCCTGTGTACTCTGTGTAGTTTGCCCTCCTTCCCAAGGGGCACTCAGCAGCAAATATGAGACTGGGAGGGCAAGGTCTTGACAAAGGGCTCACTTTGCGTTTTTAAAGAGCATGTGATTTCTCTCCCACTAACCCAGGCACTTTTGTTATCTATTTTCAAGCATATGCTTTGAGTCTCCCTAATGCATGTGCTGGTACTCATTTTGCTGGTGGGTACTTTTGAATGTTCTTAGCATGTCCTAAAGAACATGCAGTGCACACAACTCTGAGCTCTTTCTGGTTCTTTTGTAAATTATTTGTGTTAGGTGATTTGTATGGGGCACACCCTTCCTCTAACACGATTTTGTGACCCTTTTGAAAGTCTTGGTAACTTTTCATAACTTATCATATCAGACTGGAGTCTTGTTTATGTGGTGAAGCTGTATTTCGTGGGCTGGCTATGACCGCGTGTAGCCGCTAGTGGCCATTGCTCCTCCCCAACCCTCAGGCCGATCACGCAGTCGGATGGACGCCGCGGCAGCAGAAACAGCGGCAGTGGTAGCGCTCTTTGCAGTTTTCACTGGTCGGCACCTATGAGGCGTGCTGCTGTCGGAGACCGGACTCCGTTTCTCCTTTTCTTCACCCTCATGATTCTTGGAGCCGACTGGGGCTGATGGCGGTGGGGAATTGAAGCAGGACTCTCGGCGGTGGCTGGCTTGCACGAAGGTGAGCCCGGTAAAACCCATATGCTGGAGTGGGAGTGTCACTGAATAGTTGCTGGTTAGTAGTGAAAGTACAGCAGTTCTTGGCAGCTTCTGGACTGGACTGTGTGGATTTTGGAGCTCTGGGCCAGCTGGAAGACCAGGCGATTTCTCCCTTTTTGCTCTCAGTTTGCTCTCTTTGTCCCAGGAATTTTTTCAGGCAATTTATTTTTCTTTTTTATTCTCTCTTTCACTTATCTCCCTGGCTTTTTTGGGGTCTTTATTGGTATAGTAAAATTTCAAAAAAGCCACTGAGAAAAGGGGAGAGAAAGGGACAGACATCCGGCTGGGAATTCGACGAGAGACTCCCTGCAGTTATAACTAATCGTCCTCCTCTTGCAACATAAGGGTCAGAGCTGTGTTGAACGGAGGTAGATCTGCAAGAAAGAGGGGAAAGGGCAAGGCAAAGGTCAGCTGGAAAAGACTTTAAAGGCGAAATGGGGAAACATTTAAAACAGTCTAATCTAATGGCTAAAGTCAGTGGCGGCTTGCCATGGAAGTGCTGCGGGACGGTAGGGCAGGACGGTGGAGGGGCAGAGTGGGGGGTAGTAAACTCTGACACACGGCAGAATGGAGGTAAGTAAATAAATAAATAAATAAAACAATTTATAAGGCGCGCACTGCATCGCCAATTCGCCAGAACCCCACTGAGATTTGGGTGCGGGAGACCTTGCTGAAGATAAGGAATCACTAAGAGCTCTAGAGGAAGAAACGAGACTACAGGGCGAACAGGCTTCTGCTGCAATTGCTGAGGCGAGTAAGGAGGGCTAGAGCAACTTTAAAGACTGCCCGTTATTTTCAAAGGGCAAAGTATCTCTGATTACTCAGTCTATATCGGCAAAACTGAAAAGTCCTCTGGAGGGGCCTGATGAAGATACATTAATTAGCTATTTTCACGATCTGCAACTGCCCTCACGACATGTAGGTATCTCAGAAGAAAAAAACTGAGAAGGTTCCCTTCATAAGGACAATAATACTTTGAAGGGCGTCCAGCTCAAGGGACAGGTATCACCATCAGCATCACAGGCTCAGTCTCAGACGCCCCCACAGGAATCATTGCTCCTCCAACTGTCATCTTAACATCTGCCTCATCCCCAGTCATCAAGTCAACTAAGATTGGAACCTCTACAACAGCAAGCGGCAAATCAAAAAGAAAACGGAAAATTCCTACACAGCCCGTCAAGACAAATTCAAGAGAAAAGCACCATCCTGCAATGTGATAGAAAGACTATGTTGAATCTCATTCTAGACGAGATAAGAGATTTAAAGACATCACAAGCGAGCGAAATAGCCTCCTTACGTCAGCGTCTTGCAAAACTCGAGGAGGCAGTAGCTAGGTTTCCTAATAGGATAAAAGAAGTGGAATCAAGGATCGTGCATTTGGAAGATCAAATGAACACTATGCAACCGAAAGTGAATTAAGCACCAAAGGAAAAAACTTAATTAGAAAGCAAACTCGAGGAACTCGAAAATCATTCACGGCGAGCAAATTTGCATATAGTTGGGGTTCCTGAGGAGAGTGAGGGATCTCAAACACTTCAATGGGTCAAGACTTTTATCAAGAAAAACATCTTTCCAGAATTCACTGGAGACCTCACAATAACGAGAACACATCGCGTCCCCCCATCCGCTGCCAAATTCAAAATTTGCACACACAATCCTGAATAACTTTGCTGACTATCGTATTAAAGAAAAAGATTCTATCTCAGTCAATTCGGCAGAGGCAATTTACAATCAATGAGGTTTCTAGCTTTCGAATTTTTGCCTAAGTCAGCAGCTGCCGCACGTCGACGAAAAGAGTTATTTAAAATGCTATATCTTTTCAAGGCCCAAGGCGCACAGGCATCAATAGCTCAGCAGTCGAAGCTACGAGTGCTTGTGAAAGGGAAATTTCATATGTTTACTAACTTGGAGGAGGCGCAGGATTTGTTAAGATAAATTTTCTCTGGAAAATAGAATAGAATTAGAGATTGTCATGAAGGTCCACTTGGGATGGCGGGGAAGGAGGGGTCACCTACGGTGCAGTTCATGGGCACCCCAAAAGAGTTAGTTGGGGAGGGCTGAGATGTGGCACGCGGGTTCAAACACATCTCCGGGGGAGTTCAGGGATTGAGAGAGGGGAGGGAGGCAGTGGGTGGGTGCAGGGGTAAAAAAACGAGTGGATGCACAGCGGAAAACAGTAAATTGTGCTAAATGGATCAATGCAATATCTGATGCAATCCTTAAGCATGAATTTTGGAAATTAAATTTAAATGTCGGATAATTTCGGTCAACGTAAACGGTGTGTTAAACAAACAGAAGTATGGAGGGATAATAAGGTGGCTAGCTTCATTTACACCACAAGTCCTTTTCCTTCAGGAAACTCACTTGGAAACACTCCAAAGCTTTTTATAACAAAAACTTTTTCTGAGGCTTTCTTTGCATCAGCAGGGATGGCAGCTAGGGGGGTTCACAACAGAAGCTGGAGCGAGGTTACACTCCACCGCCGGATGCACAGCTTATTTCATTGTCAGTAACCACAACTACAAATTTTTCCACGTTTCAGCAATTTTATTTTCCATGTAATCGAAAATGTCATATCTCTTATCACTTTTCTTCCAGTCACATGTAAGGCCCTTATGCATTCAACAGTTTCTAATGCGAACAGATATGCCGATCCGGGCCTTTTTCTGGTGCATGACGAATGCATAAATATCCTCAGTGGTTCATTTCTTTACCCAATGCATTTCTGGCTATTTATAGCCCTTCTTCAGGGGTTCCCTACAAATTTAAAATATTAACATTAGTTTACGTATTTAGAACTCTATACATCAATAACTGCATTACATCATACCATTCCTGTCATGTTTTTTTAAAATAATTGATGTTTTCCCTCTACATGTGCAACATCGCACAAAAAGATGTGCCCGAAGCAGCCTCTCCCAACCCCCATTCCTCTCCTGTGCTTAACCTCCATTCCTAATTCTAAACCCTCAATGAGTTTTCCCCATCTCCTAGTGTGGAACCCTACTTGAAATTCACCTGTACCCATCAACAAAACTTCAAGAACATCCCCATACCTTCATCGTGTCAAAGAATGATACCCTCCTTAACATTTTCTTTTTATACAATACAATGTTCCGCTCTTTACTACTGTTTCCCTTTCAACTTATATAGCGTGACTCCACCCCTCCAAGTAGGCCAATCATGTCAAACAGGCTGTTCATCACCCGACCTTCACTACTACAAATCCCATAAGACACTACAACGAATGCCTAATTGACCCTGATGTACTAATAACCAATGACTGACAATTTTACTGACCCACTCCCCGTTACCAAAACCTCCCCCAGGCTCCTACCTAGGGGGATTGACATATTTTATTTGGGGTTGGATTGGGAATTTTTTCAAGTACAGAGGGATCCGCACGGTCAATAGCTCTGGATCACAACAAGTCTAAATTGAAATATTTTAAATTTCATCAATTATTATGGTCCAATCGTTGATGACCCGGTAGCAATGGTGAAGATAAATGAGATACTTAGAGCGGCTACAGGGCAAATTATCTTTGGCAGGGATTTTAATTACATTCAGGACTTGACTAAGGATACTTCAAATAAAAATAAAAAATAGCTGAAGTCGAAAACCAAAAAAGTAATTAATGTTATTGCACAAGACTATCGGTTAATTGATCCGTGGCGTAGAGCCCATCCCGAGACACGAGATTAATTCCTGTTATTCCCGACACTTCCAGTCAGCTTCCCGCATTGACTTCTTTATGATATCTCGCTCCTTGAAATAATCCGGAGCAGAAATGGGGGCTAATTCTTTCTCAGACCACTCGTTGGTCAAAATCGAAATAGAAATAGATGAGATTAGGAGGACGAGGTCCAGGTGGTAGGTGGATCGACTCCTTCTATCGAATCTGCAATGGTTAGCTGATATGAGAGAATGGATATTGGAATTTGTTTTAATTAATAAGGGCACAGCAGACCTTTTTTCAGTTTGGGGGGCTTTTAAGGCCACAATTCGTGGGGAGATGGTTGCCCTTATGGCTGCACAGTCCAAAACACATAGGACCCATATAGATCAACTTCAATCAGCGGTTGATTCTGTCTTGCTCCAGAAAAATGCTGCTTTAGGAAGAAATGAGCCAGTGGGAGGGCAGCTTCAAAAAGCTAAACAGGAGCTAAAGGAGTTTTTTACTCTTGAAGAAAATAACAGCTTTCGCACATTCCAGCAGCGAGCTTATGAAGAGAGCCAAATGGTAGGCGAGCTGCTGGCTTGTTCTACTAAGACTAAACAAGAACCGGCCCTAATTACTGAAGTTCTAGAACCTAACACAGGGACCCTGGTGACTGACAAAGAAAGAATTTCTAAAGTCTTCCTGCAGCATTACGAACAGCTCCACCAAATATATGGTGTGGCAGGAGGCTATTCAACAATATTTTGAGGACATTAATCTCCCACAGCTATCAGATAGCCAGGTAGAGGAGGTTCAAGCTGATATCTCTGCAGCTGAAGTTCAGCACGCCCTTGCCTCTATGTCAGGAGGAAAAGCGTATGTTAACAATGGGCTACCAATAAAATTCTATAAAGGTTTTGCAAAAGAATTAACACCTTTTTTGGTAGAGCTCTTCAATTATGTAAAAGTGGGGGGCTGGTTCCAACAGTTTTTAAAGGACCAATAAGCATATTTAACTCCGACTATACAATATTAATGAAAATCTGGGCACAGCGCTTCTCTCCTCTTGCACAAAAAGTGATTCATAGAGACCAGACAGGGTTCATTGCAGGAAGGTTGATGTCTAAAAATACAGGGTTTTTAGTACAAGCACTTGACTTTTTGAATTGTAATCAAACTCCAGCTCTCATTATGATGGGCGCGCCGAAAAAATGTTTGACCTAGTGAATTAGGATGCTCTATTTTATGGTCTAGGTAGGTATGAAATCCCCACACAGGTTACAAAAATGCTCCGCAATATTTATCAAGGGGCGCAGGCAGGGGTGATTATCAATTCAAACCTAGCTGGGATGGGTAATGTCAATCGGGGGACCCGACAAGGGTGCCAACTTTCCCCTGTATTGTTTACCTTTTTTATTGAATCCTTAGCCACTAAAATCCATAATAACATGGAGATTAAACCTCCAATACCAGGTATGGCTAAATTGAAGCTGTTTGCTGATGACATCATTCTTTATCTCAGCCTGGGAAGACAGAATATCAATTTAATTTTAGCAGAGTTTACACAACTTGAATTAATTGGAGGCTACAAAATCAATCGTAACAAGACTGAGGTTTTAATAATGAATACATCGTACGGTTTTCTTCCAGATAATCTTATTCAGCAAGCCCTTAGTCCCAATCCAATCCGATATCTAGGGATCTATGTCACCAGGCAATACATGGAAATGTATAAATTAAATTACGAAGCCACGAGGAAAAAAATTATAAAGCTGTTAGAAGAGTGGTCGTTATTACCGCTTACATTGATAGGTTGGGTGGCTCTAATTAAAATGTCAATCTTACCCTTACTGATCTTCTTGTTTATAAATCTTTCTATAAAAATTAATACGATTTATTTTAAGGAGCTAGAAATGTTGTTTAGAAGATTTGTCTGGAATAAGAAGGCTTTGAGAATAAAACTTCCAGTGCTCCAACTTGACATCAGTCAGTGGGGGCTTGCACTTCCTCAAGTCTGTACCTATTACAAAGCAGCCTTCTTAGATTTAGCAGCCCATTTACTCGACCGCAAGGATTCTATTGGCGATTTCTTTTTAGGCAAGATGGTGCAAGAGGCGGGTTTGCATGTCCCGGTTTTCTTGAAAACAGCAAAACTCCCTAAAAAAATGAGATACAAGACTTTGCAAGAGTACACCTACCAAATATTTTATTCAAAACAGGCCTGCTCCACAGGATTTTATTTTTTAAAATTACCCTAATGCAAGAGCTTGGGTCTTCAAATACAGGCCAGCCATCTAAGACTCTGGTCTAATTGGGGATTCAAAGAGCTAGGGTACTTTTTAGTGGCTGACAGAGGTTTTACCTGGCAAGAAGTCCAAGCGAGGTGTGGCACTTCGAATAAGCCTCCTTTTTAAAAAAATATATTCAGATCTCACAACTGCTAAAAAAGTACAGTCTTTTACCTGGCTCTAGCCCAACTCCACTTATGATTGCTCTATTTAGAGCAAAACTGAGTCGGTGGGCAACTGGTATTGTTGTATATGGTCTCAAGGGGAACCTACTATGGTTAATAAGCATTTAGAAAAAGTGGCACTGGAGACCCAATGTAGGTTCTCAAATCGGGATTGGCAAGCCATCGCACTGCTAAGCAGTAAGGCCCTAGGTGTGGCTAATTTCAAAAGAATGGCGTTTCTTTCACGCTGGATGGCGTATTATACTCCCTATGCTCTCCATAAGATATATCCTGATATTGAGAACAAATGCTTTTGTTGCTATGCGAGGGAGACTGGCTCCATACTTTTTTTACCTGCCCTAAGCAAGGACAATTCTGGGGAAAGATCCTTCTGGCTATAAGCCGGGAAGTCCAGAAGAATTTCGATCCGGACGCCGAGATTGCACTTTTCGGTTGGGCAAGCCAGAGATGAAATCTAGGAATGTCAAGAGGGGAAAAGACATTTGTAGCAATTGCCTCCCTCCTGGCACGTTCACTGATATTTTAGAATTGGAGGTCCCAAAAAATACCCACTTATTTGGAATGGCTTAATAAATTAATTTGCACTAGGAAATTTGAAGAAGCATACGCTAAGAGAGTAGCGCCAATAAAAGATTTAATAATGTATGGCAATTTATGGAGATGTTGGAGCTCTGTTTAGAGATGTAGGGTCGGATCGAACGAAAAAAAGGGAAATTGTTCTTTTTTTGTTTGGCACTTTAGCACTTCTGCACTTTATGTACAGCATTTGTTGTTAATTCTAGCTTGGAAAATACTGTGGCACACGGTACTATTGAGTTAGGTTTGGATGATGAATGTTTTTCTTTTTCTCTTTCTCTGTCCCTATTAAAGCTTGCTTAGATGGCAAATTATCATATAGCATTTTAGATGGAGTTATGCCCGGAAGAAGAAATTTATTAATATCTCGTTTTTGTGGTAATTAGCACATTGCATTTTAGTCGAAAAATTACCTATAGGGAATCAGTCCGAATTTGTAGGAGTAGAACATATTTGTGAAATACCGCATCTTGCACTTTATATATGTCTGTTAGTTTTGTATTACATTTGCACTTGGCGCAGTATATATCTGTTAGTATTATATTGCATTTGCTGTTTTGGGCAGTTTTTGAACTGTAATTGGTAAGAAGCTGCTAATGTTAATTTATCAAGAACGACATATCCGAGATCAGTATGACATATTGCACTTTATACTTGTTTATATTCTTTATTGTCGGAAATTTATATGTATACTAAGATGCTTACTGTCTAATTCGTTTTGCAGTTTCCTCCTCTTTATATATCTTCTATGTTTCTGCTCAATAAAAAAAAAGAAGCTGTATTTCGGGTATTGTGTTCTGGTTTGTCTCTCGGTTGGTGGCAATGTCTTGTGCTTTGAATTGTAGGTGGAGGATTTTGTGTCAGACAGGAGTGGCTGAAGGGTTTCACTGCTCGTATAGGCATTTTGTAGATAGATCAGTGTACATGCCTGTTGCTTGAATGAGGAAAAGCACCAAGGAATGTGTGCAAGATATGCCTATATCTAACTTTGGAAAAAGTCAAAAATAAAGAACTCTAGTCTGACTTCTACCAGACTGGTGAACAATAGTCAAACGAGAATAGCATTTTCTCAAAAAAAACTAAAGAAATTCAGAAAACCAACATCAGAAAAAAAGAAACTACAAGTTGAACACACAATAACGAATGGCAACTAAGCGGCAGGATATTGGAAAGGGGAAAATATATTGAAAGAGTCAATAGGACTGATTTAGAATTTAACAGTGAGGGTACTCCGTCGCCACTGCGAATGAGTTCCCTCTCACTGCTCGACCACCGGATTTAGAGGTGGGCAGACCAATAGCGTATCTACGACAGAGTCTACTCCAACCCAGTCGCCAACACATTCCTGGCATTGCTGTCCATGACCACCAGGTAAAAAATTTCAAAAATTACCCCGCACTAGGGTAGAAAACTTCTGCTTTCTAAGTTTGTTTTTGAAAAAAAGTAACATTTTGTAAAAGTGTGACAGCTGGCTGTTCTGTTTTATGGAGGGAGCAGTCAGTCAAACTTTTACAACATTGTCAGTCACCACAGTGATGACGGGATCCTAACCAAGTTAAGAGATGTCTGATGGGCTGGCAGACATCTCTGAATTTGGAGCATGGTATGTGTGTCAGGGTGACAGAGTAATTTACTCTGCCCGGCCTCTAAGTCTAAACCAGGCCCTATGTGTTCTGGACTAGGTGGGCTCAAGGTATCAGGGTAACAGTAATTCTAGGGCAATTAGGGTGTAGTCAGTGGGTAGCAATATTAGATCATGAGTAGGGTGGTGATAACGGACATAGGGAGGGTTAAGTATATTACAGTATTGGCAGGGAAAGAGTATGGTTTAGGGACAGTTAGAGGTAAACTGCATAAGAAGGGTACAAATACAAGGGTTGGGGTAGGGCTAGAGTTACTAGGAAATGGGCAGGATGTAGAGATGCTAGGGTGCAGGCAGGGACACTGAAATTCTGCAGCAATGGAGGACTAAATAAAGTGGCAGGGTTGACTAAATTGCAAGAAATAGCACATAATGCAGCATAATGCAGGGCATTCTGTGCAGGTATTACTTTGCTATTTTGTAGTTTAACACATTAATACTGCCTGGGAAAATTCAATTCTTCACTTCACTTGTTTCAGTTTAACACCTAAATACAGCACTACCCAACAAAAATGGTGCCTAGATAACCTTCGCAAATGGTAGGCCCCCGTACAGCAACAAGAGGCGATACGTTCGATCCAGTTCAGCTAAATACAGAGGGGCAGATTTACAAGGACTGGCGCATCCCTGCATATCAGCAGGGATGCACCAGGTAAGATGCGTCATGCAAGTTTACCCTTGCGCCACCACAGATGCGCCGCATTTACAATGCGCGCATCGTGGCGCAAGGATAAACAGATGCGTGACGCATCTGATGGCGTAAGGGTGGCACATTGCTAGAGTCGTGTCGCAAGCGCGACGCAACTCCAGCAATACTCAGGGACTGCCCATACCTAACATGCTGCGTCACGCCTTACGCCTGCTTCAGGCAGGTGCAGGGTTTTGACGCAGCAGCGTCGGAAAAGTGACTAAGTGAAATCTTGTAGATTTCACTGCATCACTTTTCCAAGGCTTTTTCCAATGGCACACCCGCCCGGCATACATTAAACCTGACGCAGGTTTAATGTGGCGCAGGGCTTTACAACGTGACGCATCTCCCTAGATGCGTCACGTTGTAAATAAGGCGCAACATGGCGCATGGTTTACGCCGCCGCTGCGTCACAGAAGTGACGCAATGGCAGTGTAAATGTGTCGCAAGGGGCTTGTAAATCTGCCCCAAAGTTTTTGCTGTAATATGCAACGTGTGCAGGAAGAGCAATGAAGAGAGGAGGGAAGCCGGGAGTAGATGGGGGTGGGGGTGGGGTGGTGAATGAGGATCAACTGGGAGGTAAGACAAACAAGGGATCTTTGAGATCAAGAATAAAACAGACTGGAAAGGGTTTAAGGGCTTTCATCAGGATGAGACTGAAATTTTGGAAATACCATTAATTTTGGGGGGGGAAATAGGAAACAGATTTCCTTAAAAGCATTTTTCTCAAAAATCGCATCCAATCCTTGAAAGAGCTGAGTATGGGCTTTGTACATCGGCCCCACTGCTCCCTGAATAGTGAAATGACCCAGAGCACACACACGTGCTGTCTTTGTTGAGGTATGTAACATAGCAGAGGCCTAACTACAAGGCGAAGGAGAGCACATGCTTCCTGGAGCTGGTGCACCTTGGACATGATGTGCTACATTAGGACACATGGCACCTGATTGAGAATGGGTTACAGAGACCGGGGTGGGACAGAGGAGGGGGCGGCATGGGTTAAGACCACCAGATAAGCAGTGTTTTAATGCTTATAGTGTTTTAATGCCTGTATCGAAGCCAAACCTCCCTAATCAAAATGATTGGGCAAGGTATGCATCTACCCAGTATTTTCCCTGCACTGCAAAATATCTTGGACTTCAGGTCTAAGTTTACCTTTGTGAATAAAGTCCGTCCTTTCAACCACTTGATTTTCCAGCTACAAAAAAAACATTTGGTACGTAAAACATTCATAAATTAAATATTAAGAATCATTTTTTAGTACTCTACGAAGAGTAGGCTCAGAAAGAAGCATTAGTTTTACTTCCAGCTTCCAATAGAGGGAGCTTTGAAAGGCCGCTTGGAAGCCTCACCTGCAGCCGGGGGTGGTTCATGGTAATGGGCCAGTTCCTGGATGCACGGTGCACAGGTGTTTTCAGGTGTACTGGCAGGAAGCCTGGGCTGCCACCGAGGCAGGAGGCATTCCAGGTGGTTACACAGAGCATCGGCCATGGCTGCCTTCTACCAGCGCGTGCCGCGGGCTGTCAATCTCGGGTGAATTCTATAGACCGCATCTATGATTTAGAACAGTCACATTCATGTAGAGTGTTTGCGTTCTGTTCCTCACTCCTGTCCCCAGGAGATGAGAGCATCCCTCTGGCCCCTCGTGCACAATATAATAAATGTCTACTATACTTGTTATCCATGTTGTGAACATTGACAGCTGTAGAGCGCTCTGACTCAGATGCTCTGTATAGACTTGTTATCTTTGATGTGAACATTTGCTGTTGTAAAGCGCTCTGATTCCTTCGGGTCTAGCTAGCGCTATATAAAACTCTCAAATAAATAAATAAATAAACAGCAAAACACTTCCTCGTAGACAGCACTGCAATTCAACATTTGTTCAACCACGGAGTTGCATGCTACCCATCCGCTAGTGCACGTCTGCACCTCGTGCAGGGTATGATGTGTAAATAATACATACAATACGGGTTCATTTTCAGAATAAGATACTGTGTTGAAATAAATTATTTACAATGCACATTCCTCTCTCTGGTGTGGCTGCAAAGCTCTGAACTGATGAAGTTTCAGTTTTAGTTGTATTAGTATCTTTATGAAGGGTGTGTGTGTGTGTAAATGTGTGCGCATGTGTGTGTGCATGCGTGTGGTTGTGTGTGTATGTGGTTGTGTGTGTGCATGTGTGGCCACGTGTGTGTGAGTGTGTGGGGGGTTGTGTGTGTGTGTGTGGTTGTGTGTGTGTGTCTGTGCAAGTGTGTGAGTATGGTTGGTTGTGTGTGTGTGGTTGTGTGTGTGTGAATGTGTGCGGTTGGGTGTGTGTGAGGTTGTGTGTGTGTGTGGTTGTGTGTGCGTGCGTGCATGTGGTTGTGTGTGTATGTGGTTGTGTGTGTGCATGTGTGGCCATGTGTGTGTGTGGGGGAGGTTGTGTGTGTGTGAGGTTGTGTATGTGTGTGGTTGTGTGTGCATGCGTGCGTGCGTTTGTTGGGTGGGTGGTTTTGAGGCGCCATCTTTCAACACTGCTCACTTCTCCAGTCTGCAGATGAACTGTGGAGCCAGTAATTGGATTGTAAATATGTACTTATGTCAAATGTGTGTCTGTCTTCGCCATTTATCTTCCCACATGACGGAGTCCTTAAACCTCACCGCGGTCTCGCAGCTTTTGGTCTATGTTGACCATCTTCACAGACTATTAACCTATGTACTGAAATTGTCTTCTTACACACTTTTCTGTTTGACATACTGTGGTTCGTAGGTAAATTAAAATATATGTAGCATTGCACCGCTCCTTGCTGAGCGCAGCTGTTACCATTCCATATGAGGCCTGGGCTCTAGCCTGACACTCAATTCCCCAATATGCTTCCACCAAAAAAGTCTTCCTACCTCTTTCCCCATGTTAGCCTCAACAGCAGTTCTAGTCAATGACTCTACATTACAGAACAGTTGTATGACAACCTCGATACAGGAGGCAGTGGGGCATGGGCAGTGCTTAATTTGAGACAGTGGTTCCCGGGCCTCAGCACTGGCACTTAATTGCAGGCTCTGGAACTTGGTGGCGTTCTTTGTGTAATTTCAACATGAGCAGAAAAACAGCTGTCTGTTAATTCAATATATATTAAAAACAACTAATACCTCTCACCCAAGCCATTTTTAAAGATTTGGCAGCCTTAAAAAGTATGAATTGTCACGCTTGCAGCAGTGTGATGGTTAGTAGTTGTGTTAGTACAGCGGCAATGTGTGGTGCAAACTGCGATGGCGTCCTGTCAAATTAACTACTGGGTATGGGGGGCCTTTTCGCGGGTGGATGATGGAAAGATTGATTATCGAAGGCTGGTCTCATTTAACAGCTTCTTACTGTTCATTATTTACCCAAACAATGCATGACTTTGGAAACCGTGATCTCACTATCACACACAGGGCTTTAAATGGAAATATAGGGGGTAGGAGTACTGGTACACCTGTTTGCTCCTGAGGAGTGACGCAACTCTCCCACTAAATGTACATCAGCACTACTAAGAAGTGCCAGAACTCTATCACTAAATGTATTGCAGCACTGCTATGATGTGTACGTACTCTCCCAGTAAATGTATTGCAGTGTTACAGAGAAGTGCTGGAACTCTCATACTAAATGTATTGCAGCAATGCTGAGAAGTGCCAGAACTCTCCCACTAAATGTACTGAAGCACTGCTGAGAAGTGCACGTACTTTCCTATTAAATTTATTGCGGCAGTGCATAGAAGTGCTGGTACTCTCCCATTAAATATTGTGCAGAAGGGCTGAGAAGTGCAGGTACGCTCCCATTAAATGCATTTCAGCAGTGCTGAGAAGTGTAGGTACTCTCCCATTAAATGTATTGCAGCAGTGCAGAGAAGTGCAGTATCTCTCCCGTTAAATGTATTGCAGCAGGGCTGAGAAGTGCAGGTACTCTCCCATTAAATGTATTACAGAAGTGCAGAGAAGTGCAGGTACTCTCCCAGTAAATGAATTGCAGCAGTGCTAAGAAGTGCACGTACTCTCCCATTAAATGTATTGCAGAAGTGCTGAGAAGAGTAGGTACTCTCTCATTAAATGTACTGCAGCAGTTCTGAGAAGTGCTGGTGCTCCACTATTAAATGTATTGCCGCAGTGCTGAGAAGTGCAGCTAAGCTCCCATTAAATGCATTGCAGGAGTGCTGGGAAGTGCAGGTGCTCTCCTATTAAATGTATTGCAGCAGTGCTGAGAAGTGCAGGTGCTCTTCTATCAAATGTATAGCAGTAGTGCTGAGAAGTGCAGGTACTATTCAAATTAGAGTAGAGCAGGTACTTAGTACTGGAAAGCACCTGCCCATTTAAAGCACTAATCACATATATAAGTTTGGTGTTCATCTGATGGGAGGGTCTTTTTAAAATAATCAAGGACTATATTACAGTAATTTTACACGAGGCCAAAGACAACAGGGAACATCCATTTGCACCATTTGTGTTGTTTATGATGTAACGAATCTGCAAAAAGAATGTGCACCAATGTAAACACAAAACACAATAACTTTACACTATTGCTGCTTTAAAAAATAATAGGTAAAGAAACACAATGTATCCATTTTATCGTGGTCCAAATATTTTTTCCCCAAGCCCTATTACAAAAAAAGCAAAGATTTACAAATGGGTTTGCCTAGTTTTTATTTAGTTGTTTATTTATTACTTTTTACACCAGTGCAAAGTTTCTGAAATACTGATAAGGGTATTTTCAATTTTGGCATAGAAATGGTAACAATATGTCACTTTTACTTTAACTCTTAGGCCCTCGTTACTAGTCGTCCAGAGTGTACAGCTTTTTGTGGATCAACATATGGAACGTAATCCTCAATGCACCAAAACCCACATGATCCAATGATTAGGAGGCATCTGTGATCCTATAAATTCTCAAAACACAAATAAGGAAGGGTCCAAGGGAATGTTTAAAGACCTGGACAGACTCAATCCCCTGTTCAATAGTCAATAATACAAAAAAGGGTCTGTCAGTCTAAGTGTTGAGCAAGGTCAACAAAGAAATAGATGAAGATATAAAGCATGAGAGAGAAAAACCTTAGAGTGCTGATTGGTTGTAAAGGATTTCCATCAATAACCAGTGATTGGTAAGTGTCATCATCTGGATATCCGACCTTCCCACCACTATAAACCACTCCAACCTGGAGTATTATGTGTGGTATCGGTGTTAACCAGAGCACTTGGATAAAGCCCGGGAAGGGGGAAGAAAAAAAGACAGCCAAGTCACTGGCTTAGGCAGGATGTGCAGGTATATACCGAAAAATGATATATGAAATATGAACAGTGCAGTGCAGTAAAGTGAAAATGTTGAAAAAGGATTTAGAGGAAGAAGGTAGTTTAATACAAGATATTCCTACTAATCCTTAGTTAAAAAATAGTGCAGAAACAGCTTTTAACAAATAGGCTGTATAACAATGTGGTCAACATGTTTCAACCTGCTTGACCCCATGGTCAAATGGCTTTCGTAAATTCTAGCAGTTTCTATCTACCACAAAGTTAGGTTTTACCACCTCCTATAATACACATTTGTAAAGCGCGAACAATCACCCGTAAGGGTCTCTAGGCACTGGGGGCCGTCAGGAAGATTAAGCAAGCTATTGCCCAGAGTCACATGGTGCTGGGCTAATCTGCCGCCGGCGCCGGGGATCGAACCGTGATCCCCAGATTCCGGAGTCAGTCGCCCTGGCCGCGGCGCAATACCTCTACCTCTGGAATCTTTTCCTCACGATCTTCTGCCACCTTGGGCGCTCTAACCACCTTCCAACAAGTGTGGTTTATGTGGTGTGTATCAGGAGACGCGTCACAGCTTCTTTACATATGCCCTCATTTAATAAACGAAAAAAGAAATCTTCTTCGAAGCCCGTGATTAAACAAGGATTACGGCCGGTCCAGACGGCCGCTGTCGTATTTCTCCTGAGAGGAGCGCATCCCCAAGTAATAGTAAGCCTCATAAAATACCTGAATGCAGTGGACAAAGCAATGAGGAACACAGCTAGATCAATTGTATCCTCTAGGAACGTACCCCCCTTTGAGCAAAAGCCATCCGCAGAACAAAGATCCACACGTGGAGATAGCGGTCAGGCTGCTAGAGGAAAGTTGTCATCTTTAGCCGGATTTTACCTGCAAACAACATTGGGTGATCGTTTGAGTGGGACAACCTTAACTATCCTGCCGCCATCAGGAACATAACAACCCGTAGCGGCATGTTCAACTTCCGCCCCCTGAGTGCGCTTGTTTTCGAGCAGTAAAGTTCCACGGCCTCTGTGCTTGTTGTACATCGACAACAGCCCTCCTAGCTCTGTTATCATCAATGAACAGGGTCGGACTGGCCTATCGGGCGATCAGGCACTACCAGATGGGCTGGTCGGGTACCATTTTAACAATTTGCTGTTATTTGTAATTTTTGTTCTGTTAATATTTATGAACATGGTTTCAACTGGATGAAATGTTTATTTTTTTATGTATGTTACTTTTATGGATGAAAATTCTTCCGATTTAAGTGTCTAAACTGAACCTGAAAAAGTGAGCGGGACAGTTTTTGGGCAGTTTTGGGCCGGTTTTGTAGCCAGTCGGGCCAATTTTTACTTTTTATTCCCCATGTATTATCACTTTATTAACTCTATGCTTTGCTAATGTGGGTCACTTTTATTTTTGTGCTCAGGACTATTTTTTTTGTCCCAGTCTGACCCTGTCAAAGGATGTTTTAAGTGCAAAGTATTCAGTAATCTAATTCATATTGTATCATCACTGATCGACAAGACACGGATGTGTATCTCGCCGCGGAGATATTTTGATATCATCTACCAAATTCTCCTGCCTTTATTTATGCACAACAGTCATTTGTACACCAACATGAATATCCTTGCCATCAGTCCTGCACCAGACTTGTACTTTATTCTTTTAGAGCATAGCACTTTATATACCATCGCAGTAGTTCCAATACCTAGCTCTCATTTGCATAGGTTTTTTTACCTTTAGGTCAAAACTGTGCAACTGTTTACATTTTTTTGCTGATTAGTGATTCACAACAATCGTGATTCTGTAAATAGTCATTTGCACTTTTTACTAGTGATCGTATTGAGTTTTATCCGTTTTTAGCATCCCTTAATCAAGAAACATTTATGATTGCATAAACAGACAACTGCACTTTATACTGGCGATGACATTGAGAGCTATCAGTTTTAGCATATTTGAATTAAGAAACATGTCGAATATGTGACGTTACAATGCATGCCATTCCATCGCATGCCGTTGATACGCCAACTTTTACATCGACTTTCAGTCAGGGGAGCGCTGGAAGTTGGAATAGATTAATTTTCTATTCCAACCCCAGTGAGTGCAACAGTAGGGAAGGTGTTGGAGTTAAATCCAACGCCTCTACCCACTGCTGCACACCTTTTGCATTGCAACGGAATGTGGGGTAATGGCATGCGTTGTAACGGTTGCGTAGTAAAGGCTGTTTCCTATATCTATCTATCTATCTATCCATCCATCCATCCATCCATCCATCCATCCATCCATCCATCCATCCATCCATCCATTCTATCTATTTTCCTTCCTGCCTGCCTTTCTATCTATTTATGTTCCTGCCTGTCGATCTATCTGCCTGGCCTGCCTGTCTGCCTGCCTATCTATCTCTCTAATCTATCTATAAATTCTAGCAAGTTTAACAGTTTAACCTGCCAAGTTTTAACCGGACAAAATTGCGAGATGTTAGCTGCAACTCAAATGATTCCAGTATGCGCCGATATGGCAGGGACACACATATCGGAATATACGGACCACACACATCGGAATATGCAGACCACACATATTGGAATATATGGGCCACACATATTGGAATATACGGACCACTCGTAATGAGGGGCCCAGAAATGCATGGTCATTTGTGATTTCGTGAGTTTATTTATTTATTTTTTAATTTATTTTAGAAGTTTTATATAGCGCTGGCTAGACCCAGAGGTATCAGAGCGCTTTACATGAGTATGAAGATAGTAACAGAAGGGGCCAATATTTAAACAGCATAGAATACCAACAAGTTAACAAAAGCGAAACGGCTTGAAAGTCTACTTTCTAGGAGTTCTGCTGAGGTAGCTGATCTCTCTCCACAGCACAGAGAGTTTGCACTGATGCACCAGAAAAGAGTGCAAACCCATGTTCACTAGTTATGCTCTCAGTGTGATAGCGAAAGTAGCAAATTGTAATTGCACCAGGGAGCATGCAGGGAAGTAATTTCACACTATTTGAAGAGAAATTGATAAAATACATTACTTTGTACAATCTTTGCCCGAGTGCAAAATGTCCTCTCGGATTTAGACAGAAGCACAATGTTTTTCTCCATCCCTTGTAACACACAAGTACTAAATTTGCACTGCTGTTTTGCACGGATTGTTCTTTTTCAGACCGGTGTTAACTGTCTGGGATATCTCGGCTTACTTTTAAAAGAGAAATGAATGAACACATTTGTCAGCTCTGGTTATCAGTGCTAAAACTGACTGGAATTTCACAATGCGTAAAAGATAAAGTGAATACTTACCGCCAGGAGCAGGATGAATAGCCGGGTCAGCCCGCCCATCTCAGGGCTGGAGGAGTAGGAACCGGCCGGCGTGGGAGAGTTTTTTTTAAATCCGGCAGCGGGCACCACGGTAACCTGCCTGGGAGGGTTGGTGGGTGCCCTGGAAAGGACGGCAGAGCTGGTGGCTGGTTACAGTTCCATCGCACCTGGGGGTAGTCCTGGGGTACGCTTGGCACAACTGAGAAATGTACTAAGGTCCAGGTCTGACTGTCAGAGCTCGTGCCCGCTCCGTCCGCTGGAAGAGCTCGCGCCTCCTTGGGGATTCCTGGATGAAATGATGTATTCCCTCCTGGAGCTGTTTGTCAGAGATGTGTCCCTCTTAAGCGTATGCCTGGCAGCGCCGTTGTATGCCTCACGGAGAGCTGCTGTCTCTCCCAGGACTCCCTGGCACAGTCGATGCCTCCCCAGAGAATGCCCGGCAGGGCCCGCGTCGAGTTGCCTGGCAGGGGTGAATTCCCTTTCCGCCCAAGAGCTGTCTGCTCAAAGCTGCAGCCTTAGAGGCCGAGGAGACTTTGTTCAGGTTAAAGGCGGACTGATTGAGGCAGACCCAGACAGAGACTGAGCCCCGGGCGCTTTGAGAAACCGGTCAAACCAGATCACACACCCTCCCAGAGCCCCACCCCCTGCACTCCTCCCACGTCGATAATCCCCCCTGCCCCGTCCCAAAACAGCCCTCAGCCCCGAGGAAACAAGACATAAAACAAGAAGCAACTATTTCTCTCACTGAAGCACACACCTATTCCCACTGCTAATCACCAGCTATCAGCAGTCTGCATTGTTCTCCAGACAGCTCTCCCACCGGTGATAACCCTCAAAAACAAGCGTTTGCAATGCAATCGGTCTCGCCTTTGGGACCTTATATGTATTTAGCTATGCAGCACATTAGCCTGGGTGCTGAAACATCTAATGTTCTTTAACATGGAGGGGAAGTAAGCACCAAACTGCGTGACACACCAGGTATGGGAACACATGGAGAGAAATATTGCCTTTCAGCGGGAAATGGTATAATCCAAAGCTCTATTTTTAATATAAAAGCAGGGCTTTTGGTGGTTATATCAATGAAAATAGAAGATTTGAAAAAAATATTATTGTCTAAGGGTGCTCGTGAAAGACAATTTCTATGGACTGGAATCTAGAGAATGCTAAAGGTATTCTGGTATTTTACTGACCTCTGCTGGTTGTTCTCTCTCAAGAAAGTTAAATAGAGGCAGTTGCCAGAAAAATAAAAAAAGAAAGTCCCTCAGCAGAAAGCAATTCTGGTATTTTACTGACCTCTGCTGGTCGTGTTCTATCAAGACAGTTAAATGGAGGCAGATGAACAGAAAAAAGTCCCTAAGTGGAAGCAGACAAGTCCTAGGGCTGATCTCCAGATCCCAAAAAGTACATACACATATAAGTACATACTAAAGTATATACTAAAGTATATACAAGCGGTCTCGAATGCTCAACCTAAAAAAGGGGGCTTTCAATAAAGCATTTACAAGTCCAAGCAGCAGTAGTACAAGAGTACTCATTTACATAATCTTACATGCCTCTGTGAATTGGCCCTGAAATGTGCAACTTCCTATTAGTTAAAGTGCAAAAATGGCACAGTCATTTCTATATCTGCTAAATGTATATGAATATTTCCTGAATATTCACATTTTATTCCACTTGTAAATATTTTGAAAGCAATTCACAAAGGCATATAAATGCATAAAATAGAGCACTAAAGGAGCACCACCGAATATACTCCAAAATGCCTTTGTGAATAGGCCCCAAAGTTTTGCTGCCACTACACAAGCTGTATAGGTAGTTTTCCATTTGAGAAGGGGGTGATGGCACCGTGTTAGGAATAATATTTGACCAGTGCCGGGCTTCTTTTATGAGCCACACTGATGTTAACCTCAATATTAATGTCTATATTAGGCCTATTAAAGCATACAGACATCAGAACAATAAGGTTTCATGACAAAAACTGCAAAGGGCCACATGTTCTCTAAGCCCACTGCTTTTAAGTCAGTTTTTATAGCTTCCAGGGCAGCACTGCACGTACTCTGAAATGCAAAATATTATGGTCCTGTTCGTCTTCAAAGTTGGACCACTAGTATTAATTTCAAAACAATTGTTTAGTTATAGACATGTCTGTATACCTCTTCTGGGCGTGAAATATCAAGTTCGCTATGACGCGCAAAGGCTGCACTGGCCAGCATGTCCTTAGAATATCTTCAGCCAGACTCATTGCTACTTAAACTGTTAAAGAAGAATGACCCCCCTCATCTAAGCATCTTGCTCACCTGACTCTGAACCATTGACATTGAAGGGCAGGCTGCAGTAAAAATTTTACACTTTGCACACATTCTGCTTTGAACGTTTACTACTGTAGGTAGATAATCCTTCTACAAACCCTGGGAGGGGATTTATTAAACTCTTTACAAGTAAACCACTCCTTGAGCCAATTGCCTGCACAAATGTGTGGGATTTTAACTGCTCACATCTTTCTTAAGTAGTGAGTATTAAACGTAAGCGTCCTGTGAGAACCTAGAGGTATGGCAGAGTTACCGCACATGTATTTTAGTCAATGTCGAGCCATCTCCACCCCAGGACTCACTGGTATCTCTAGAAGCCTGCATAGGAAACACCTTTGGAGCGGGCCCAGCTTCACCACTGATGCACGTGAATTCTTCCCTGTACCTGTGCTCCCTTCTTGAACACCTTTGTAGAAAACAGGACTTTCATTAACTTTCCTTACAAACCCTGCATACATTTCTACCACCCTAAGACAACAGGAAATAGCTGGCTTTGGCAATTTTTCAACTATTCTTTCGAAATGTTTCTTGGGAATATACACCTACCATTGTGATTTTATGCGGTTAGTGTTCTGTGAAATTTCGGCTGAACTTACAATTTTTCTTCCTTGTTAGTCAGCAATGCTTTTTTTCGGGGCACAAGTCCTAAAAAAACCATTTGCAATGCAAGTGGTCTCGCATTTGGGCCTAATACGCATTTAGCCATGCAGCATATTGTCTGCAGCTGGGGGCCAGCCGCAGTGCCACCTTAACTAATTAAGAAATTAAATTAAAAAAAGTAAATTTTGTTGTGCCTGTGTCTTCCAGGACAGGCAATGTAAAATTTAGAACTCACTGTATACTTGGTATGGTAAGCTAGCTCGAATCACGAAACCATGTGCTCTAACTGATAGCGCCTTAAAGCCATTTAAGTGGCATGAATGAATCCGTTGGAGATGGCTTTGCATATCTGCTTAAAAGTTTTAGTACTGTCAGGTGGCGGTGTCGAGGGACGGAGCAAGGATGGTCACACATGGCACAGGGCAGAGTTACAGAAGGGCATCCAGTGAATGCAGTCACATCATGTACCAGGCAGACATCCCAGAGGCTCATTGGAGACACAGACTGCCTCAATAGGAATGACAGCAGTCTCCCCAGTGCCTTAAATGGACAGGTACAGTACTGTGTGGCACTCAGGTTCAGTACTGCTGCAATGCCTATAATGGGAGAGTACAAGCACTGCACAAGTACTCTAAATAGTGAGTGCCTGCACTTCTATGTTTCCGTTTAAAGCACAGCCTCTCTCCTGCCCGCTGGCAGGTCGCAAGAAGAAAATGATGGAAGGATGCTCACATTAATATCTGCCACCGGTGACCACTAGGGACAAGTCACAAGAAGCACCGTGTGCCAGCATAGGGCAAGTTCACATGACAAGCTTTGTACAACAGACAATCTGCCCCCACAGACCCCCCCCCCCCCCCCCAACCACCAGGTGCCATGGTCAGGACCGAGAAGGGAAGCAGCCTGGCGAACCCCTGCAAAGGGTAAAGGGCATGGCAGGGCGAAGTGTGAAGGCAGGAGGAGGGAATAGGTGGGTAGGAAGGGGTGGGGTGCCAATATGCAACCCCCATGACATGCTTCCGGGACTGTGGGAGTTACCCCGGTGATCAAAAAGGTGTCCAGAGGTCCTGCTGGCATTGCTATTTGCCATGTGTAAAGCATTTCACACATCATGTTAGTGTAGGGGCAGGAAATGGGGACAGGTAGACTGTGTGTATAAATATATTTGTAAAAAAAACACAACCCCCTCACACACACACCACTTGTCACGAATCAGAATGAGAAAAAAAAGAAACAAACTTAGGACACTGAAACATAACTACTACTAATAATAATAGATGCGCACTCACCTGCCGCCAAATAATTTTAGTTTGTGATCCAGAAGGGGTACACTTTTTGGGGTTGGATCGCGCATAATGAGACAGTTTTGTCAATAGTGAATGCGATTTGTTAACATTGAGCCCCCCCAAATATAATGTACTTTGTTACATAAAAAGGCGCACATGTTTTGTTAGAAAGCATCCATTGCAAGCAAACATTTTTAGCAATCAAAAAGGGCACACATTTGATCATTATCCTCTGTAGGACTCCCTCAACGCCCACTAATCAAGCGCCAAGAGGCATTCCCGTCTGCTGTGCACAAAGACATAGTAAACTAACAACGAATAAATGTACAGTTGCATTTAGAACCTTAAAAAAGTTAGCAAAGTATGTGGAAAGTGTGCCACATACATTTTTGTGTCTAAAATTCCCGATAAAAACTTCTCTGGATGTGCACGAGAGTTCTCAATGGAGAGGCAGTGAACATCTTCGCTGGATACTTAGAATGCGCCGTTAAGACAACCACGTGATTGTGCGCAGCGCCTCATGTCCACTGAGTGGCTCAAGCGCTACATCAGTTGGCGTTGCAGCTTCACGACTCCCAGGCCTCCGACCCAACCACCCACCCTCAAAGCCGTAAAAAGGTGGGGCGGGGTACAGGAAGAGCCCTCACACCACCAAGCACCTCTCAGCTGCCGACCCTCACTCACCCACTCTGACATCACTTTGGCCTACCCGCTGGACCCAGCGCTGACGTCACTGTCCGCTCCCCTCCGAACTCCTGGAGTAAATGCCATATTCACGTTTTACATACAGTTTGTTACTGCTCACCTCAAACTCCAACTGTAGGAAACAATGGGGAATGGAAGGGGCTGCAATGGCTCATGCGTACGCAGCATTCCACTCTATCTATAACAAGCTGAAAACACACAGCAAGCAAACCCCGGGAACGAGCTGCCATGTTACAAGTTGAAGTGCGGCGGGCGCCATGTTGATGAAAGAAAACATGCTGCGTTCCTCCTGAAGTGGCCGGCATACTGGGCTTGCCGAATATAGAAGCAGAGAAGCTGAATGGTGGATGGGCAAGAGTCAGACCGTACTGCATGCGGCTGCCATTGCTCAAGGGCAGGGTCCCGCGAGTGGTGTGTGCGGTGGCCGCCATTGCGAAACAACAATAAAAGTGAAAGCGCGCACGGTGCGCAGAAAATAACAAGCATTGGCAAAGGTGCAACTTAGCGCAAACTTGAAAGAGGCATCTACGGCTCTGGGCACCTCTGTGTATTTCCGAAAGCCAGCCTGTTTCCAGATGCGAGCTGCCCGATTATTTTTTCTTGGCCACAGGCGGGTTGCTCCAGGTGTATCCGGGAGGCCTGCCCGGTTTTGCTTTCCTTGTTGCACTTCGAGTGGCAGCCGCAAGTTTTTTCTGCCGCTGCTCCTGGGCGCCTCTCTCCCCAGAGTACCAGAGGTGAGCGAGCGAGAAGGCAGGAAGGGGCGGGGGGTCTGAGAAGTTACGGACAGCGGCAGGGGGCAGACAGGGAAGAAAACAGTGCAGGAGTAAAGGGGCCAATAGCTGTGGAAGGATACAAATGACGACATGCTCGTCATGAGGAGGGACTAACAATGCCCAAAACCAATCGGAAGGCAGCATTTAGGACCTAAGCGAATGAAAAAGATGGTCAGGAGAGTGGACCTATAGTGTATACTGCATGCCTCGCAAAGCGATGGCAGCGCATTAGCGCTGCAACGCTAGGCGAGACCTAAAGCGGGTGGGGGAGCCAGTCTGTGTGTCTGGTGTGTTAGTGTGGGAGTATGTGTTAACCCTTAATAAAAAGAACCAAGGCGGGCACAAACTGTGTGTCTGTGGGTGTTTGATGTGTTTGTGTTGGAGTATGTGTTAACACTCAATAAACGCAATATAAAGAGCCCAGGCGAGCACTTCTGTGTGTATGTGGGTGTCTGGTGTGTTTGTATGTCTGTGAGTGTCCTGTGTATTTGTGTGTGGGCCCTCTACAAAGAGAGCCTGGGCGAGCACAACCTAGGTGCCTGTGGATGTCCTGTGCTTTTTTCCTGTTCGCGAATGCTGTTTGCGTGCTCGGGGGAAATATCTTGCTAACACGCATTTTGAGAGCGCGGACAAGCAAAAAATTCTGCGAAGCCGCGGAACGCAGAATTTTGGGCAATTCCGCGTTGCCTGCGGAACGCAAAATTACCGAAATTTCGCAAATTCCGCGAGCAGAACGGAATTTACCGCCCAGGCCTAGAATTAATGTGATCTGATATTTTTTGATCTGATATATATATAATTTTTTTTCTTACGTTACGAGGACATCTTGTGGCCATCTAGTGGGTGTACACAAATGGAGGCTTGGCACCAGGTTGGCGATGCTGCTCCAGGTAAAACGGCCCTATTTAGGACAAACAAGAATGTAGTCAGCCCCTAAATAGGCGTAGGTTTGATTACACTTTTGCCCTCAAGTATGTTCTGCCTGGTGGAATTTCCGCAACAGATAATAGAATAATGAAACATTCCAGAAAGAAACAGGTCAGAAAATATCAACTCCAGTCAGGCCTTATTCAGCAGGGAAACTGCTGTCAGCTACCGAGCATGTCGAGTGAGCGACAGTAGCGGCTCGTGGAGGGAGTTTACGGGGCAGGGGAGGGGCCGGGTGGAGGGTAGTAAACTCCGGCTCACGGTCTACCGGATTAATGTAAATAAATAAATAAATAAATAAATAAAACGAAAGTCATTGCGCGCGCTGCAACGCATTTGGCGTTTCCGTGCGCGCAATGGAATTCATTTTTATTTGTTTATTTATTTACATTACTCTGGTCGGCCATGAGCCGGAGTTTACTACCCCCCACCTTGCCCCTCCCCGGGCCCGCCCGCCCCGCCTCACCACCCCACGGCACTCCCTCCACGAGCCGCTACTGGTGTGCGACCTTCAAATACCAACACACATGATAATGTGTTTTACATCTATTACAAGAAGATGGGGAGTGCAGTGAAGAGAATTATGGGGCTGTACCTGCAGACCGAATATGTCACTTGTGTGACTTCGCTTGCCTGGCTGCTAAATGCAGGCCTCTTGAAAGAAATCTTGTCACCGTCTCACTGCCAGTAGAGCAAAAGGCAAGCATTGTGAAAGCACTTAGTCTCAGCACCTGCCAGGTTCATGTTCAGGTTGACTCCCCCCTCCACCTCTCCCCGCAAAATCAAAAAAATAAAATTTTATAATGCACTTCAAAAGGCTGAAAGGTTACAAGAAGGGAAGGGAACATTATCCTTAGTATGAGATGTGCAGACAGTCAGACGCTATGTGCATACCATTACATGATGTACAATTGCATGTCCATACCTGCCAACTTGAAGAGCAATCTCACAGAGTGAGGAGGGGGCGGGGCCTTGAAGGGGCGGGGCATAGTGCCGAGATGTACCTACGAGGCACTTTTGAACCCCACCCTGCACCAAAGCCCCCTCCTCCCACCCCAAAAAAATCTTGCTGAGGATGGGGCGTAACACAGGCCCCCGCAGCGCACGCGGTGTGGGGGCCCCCAAGCTCCAGGGGGCTGGTGCTGTCTTGGCAGCCTAGCGCCAACACAGGTACCCTTGCCCCATGGGACAAAGGTGCTTGTGATGTAGGCAGGATTGTTTTTGTTCAGTAAGGGACACCTTCCTGCACAAACACAATTTTGAGAGGCTGTTTCCTCTTTCTACGTGTGGATAACGAGGAGAAATAAACATATTTCTCCTTGTAATGCCTCCCCTGGGGAGGTGTATCTTTTTGGTGCATTCCCAGGTTTACAAGGTCTTGTAAATCTGTGAATGCATCAGACACCATGGGAGTTGGGTGGAACACCCAAGCAACACCAATGGAACACCTACCTAGGGCAGAGTAGTGCAACACAGCAGTTTGCGCTGTGTTGCATTACTCCATAGTTTTGTAGCCACTCAAAGCCACGCAAAGTGGCTTAAAATATATGACTTAAGGTATGCGTCGCAGAGCGATGCAAACCTGGTCATAAATATGGCTCTAGGGGGTAGACTTTTAAACATTTTGCGCTGGGTTGGGGACACAAAAGTAACTCGAAGTAGCACAAAATGTTTTTGGGGGTAATTCACTTGCCAACGCAAAACTGAAAAGTACAGGAAGGGTGCCTTTTTGGGTGCTGTGCTGCATTGCATTAAAAAAAAAAAATCTGCCCCTAAGTAGTTTGCATACTTATTTGTGTGCACAGAATTAGGTGCAGATTTGTTTTTTAAATACATGCAACGCAGCGCAGCACCCATAGAGGCTGTGCTGCGTTGCATGACAGAAAGGAGCAGGAAAGCGTCATATCTTTATTGATATGGCTCTCTCCTCCCCTCTCCATAGCTCCGGCGCTGTTTCACCTGCCGAGCGCCACACATACACCTTAGCGCCCTAGCGCTAGGGTGTGTGCGTGAGTCTAGTATAGGTTTTGTACAGGAAGGGTATCTTTCCTGTAAAAAATACCATGCCTAGTCAAGTTTGAAAACTTTTTCCACTTATGTGTGCTCCACAGTGCAGCACGCATGCAAAGTTGGAAAAGAAAAGAGAAATAAAAGCATTTCTCCTGTTAGTGCCACCTTTGAAGTGGCATCAACTCTTGATGCTAAACCCTGTCTACAATTGTTTGTAGATTGGGGTTTGCTTCAAGAGGCATTGGTGGTTGCATGGGAACACCCATGTACCACCCATGTAACGCTCCCTTGGTGCTAAGTAACTCAAAGCAGTGCTTTGCACTACTTTTAGGGTGCTTTCCAGCGCAAAACAACTTTTGCCCTGGAAAGTAAGGGGCATATATACAAGGGCTTTATCTCCACTTTTTTGGCTTACAAAGCCAAAAAAGCTGAGATAAAACCAGCGCCCTATTTACAAGAGGGTGCTAACATGCATAATCGCATGTTAGTACCTTTTTTCCCAACGTCTTCCTTTGCATGTCCAATGAGATGCAAAGTGGGCGTCACTGGGCGTACCCCGGATGGACTTGCAAATATCGCAGATGTTTACATCGCTATATTTACAAGGCAGCCCACATGAATTTAGCAGACGTTAGATTTTGGCGAAAACAATCTAATGTCTGCTAAAATCCTGACTTAGCCATCCCTAACATAGGGGGTGAATTATGCTGATACGATCAGCAAGGTTATCGCCCTTTTGCAGGAAACATCGCTGGAAAACCAGCAATGTTCCCTGCAAAAGGGCGATAACCTCGCTATCTCTGGAATTTTTATCGCCCTGGAGATACCAGGGTGATAAATTCCAGAGATAGCCGGCGATAATATTATTATCGCTAAGCACGGCCAGCGATAATCATCGCTGGCCATTGATAATATGCCCCTAAATTCCCCAAAACATAGTGGGGCAGATTTACAAGAAACTGACACATCTCTGCATCATAGCAGAGATGCATCAGTTTACTTGCGTCATGCTAAAAAACCCTTACGCCACCGTGGATGCGTCGCATTTAGAATGCGGCGCACCATGCCACAAGGATTGACAGATGCGTCACGCATCTGTTGGCGCAAAGGTCTCACATTGCTGGAGGCATGTCGCAAGCACGACGCAACTCCAGCAATGCTCAGGAAGGCCTATACCTATTGTGCTGCATCACTCCTTACGCCTGCTTCAAGGAGGCGTACAGCTTTGACGCAGTGGCGTCATAGAAGTGGCACAGTGAAATCTTGTAGATTTCACTGCGTCACTTTTATGAGGCTTTCTTGCTTCAGAACGCCCACCTTGCATGCATTATACCTGATGCAGGTATAATGTGGCACAGGGCTTTACAACGTGATGCATCTCTCTAGGTGCTTCACTTTGTACATGTGTCGCAACGTGGCGCATTGTTTACACCGCCACTGTGTCACAAACGTGTTGGAAGGGGCTTGTAAATCTGCCCCATTGTTTGCTGGCCAGCGTCACTTTTGTAATTCTAACCCACCGTAAAACGTTTGAAAATCTACCCCTTAGTATCTTAGCTTTTTGCCCTGAAAATGCCAAAGTTCTGGGAGAAACCCTGGACATGGTTGGAGCAACTACTAGGAAAATCCTATCGAATTACAGTATTATAAAGACCCAAGTAGTGGGGTTCCAAATTGATGACCTCTAATAGCAGTGACCTTGGTGTAACCCTCCCTCCAAAATTAGCTGGAAGTGAAAGCACTGTCTGAACAAGAGACAAACCTTGATTTAGTCAAACACAAGATACGTCAATCCGTGAATCTGAAATTCGGACTCGGAATTTTGCCTATTGGATCATTTATTTTAAAATGGCCAAGATCCAAACTCTGGGTCATGCACTTGAAAAAAGAGTCTGAAAAAGATTTACTTATTTCAGGCTTTTCCACACACTGACCACGGCTCCACTCCTCGAATACGAATTTCAATTCTATTATTCAGACATCATACCTGCCAACTTGAAGAAACATCTAACTGTGTGAGGAGTGGGTGGGGCCTTGTAAGGCGCAGGCCTCCTGCTGAGAAGTACCTACTAGGCACTTTTGAGCCCCACCCCACCTTCAAGCCCCCTCCTCCCCCCAAAAAAAATGAACAAATAAAAAACAAAGCTTGCTGAGGCTGGTGCCAAAGTCCTGGGGTGTTTTCACAACCCTTAATGGATGTCGGCAGTTCAAAGCCTTGGAAAACGAGCTGAAAACCAGTATTTACATTGAGTGCGCTAATAAATATAGCGCATTCCTGCCGCTTCCCTGTGATGCAGAGCGGCACAGCAAGGTGACGTGCTGCACTGCTCTGCACCACTAAAGTCTTAAATATGGCCCTTAGTTCCAATTTTAGCAATTGTAGGGGGTTCCGAGACATATTAAAAATAATTCTTATATTTTCAGAAATTGTGCAGTCCATGGAAACCCTAAAGGCTTGCATTATAAGTTTATCTTGAGTACCTCAAAAATGCTTGAATAGAGTCTCCAGCTAGTTTATGTTTGCAGCGTAGAACCTCTCTTGTGTTATATACCACGGTCCAACATGCTGTGTCTCTTTGTTGGGTCTACGTTAGTTTGCTACCAAGACTGTTCCCATAATAATGAAACAATGGGACTTTCTTGAGGGATATGCCATCGGTCGCAAGCTTTCTTGTAAGTGGGCCCTCTGATTCATGATCATAAATTTTGTTTTGGTTGGACTGATTAGTAACTTTTTGGCAATATCAAAGACTAGTTTCAAGTTGATGGAGGTCAGGTACGGGGGATTTTTTTGCATTCCATGTACTTTCGGACATGTGAAATATATCATCATAGGTCTTGTCAATGGTCATCAGGCTTTGCCTGAAGCCTGCTTGAGAGACAGATAGTAGGTTATTAGGCTCCATCGAGGCATTGAGAGGATTCAATAATTTTCAGGTAGATTTCACGTGCACCATCAAGAAGCAAGTTTGGATGATAATTTGTTGGATCAATGTGGTTGCCTCTCTTGTGTATTGGAGCCACAATTGTGGATTTCCAGGCGGATGGTCCGAGCGGCTATTATAAACTGTGCTAAAAAGCATGCACAAAGTGGGAACCCATATTTGCTGCCATGTTTTGTAGACACCAGCACAGGAGCGGCTCTTCCGTTTGAGCGGCGGAGCGTTCACCCACTGAAATGCCCCCAGAGACAAAAAACGAAATGGTCATTACCATTTTATTTTTCGTCACCCCATCCCTAATGGAGCATCAGGATAGGGGTGGAGCTGCTAGTGACTGGAAGCAGCATATGTCTTTTTGGCTGGCCATCTTGCAACGGCCAACCACACATGTGCACTTAAATGGGAAGCGGCCACTACAACGCGGCCGTTTCCACGCATAACCATAACCAAGCATGCATTACAAAGCATGCGTGGTTACCACGAACAGCCTTTACCACGCACACCTTTACTACGAGATACGTAGTAAAGGCATGTGTGATAAAGGTAAAAAAAAAGGGGGGTTTGGAGGGGTCCCCCCCAAAAACAATTAAAAAAAGCATAGGTTTAAAAAAGGGGACTTGGAGGGTCTCACCCCCCCAAAAAAGAAAAAAACCGCACCAGTTTCCGTCATTTTCAGTTAATTAAGAAAAAAGATGTGGAGGCAATCGGCGTCGTTAGAGGAAACGGAAAGACACTTCCACTTCCTCTTAACGACGTAAAACGCAAATCGGAAGTGCTTGGAATGGAGAGGTAAGGGGGAATGAGGGGGTGGTGTCTCGCAGGGGTACATTTTAAGGGTTAATTTGTAGGGATCGGAGATATCCTTTAACATGAAAATGCCATTAACATGCATAGTTTAACAACGAAAAACGTTGTAAAAGTATGCGTGTTAAAGGCATTTTCGTGGTAAAGGATATGCTTGGTGATGGCATTCGCGTTGTAATGCATGCGTGGTAAAGGCATGCGTTGCAACAGAATGCGTTGTAACGTCATGCAACCCACTTAAACCTCTCTAACCCAGCTGCGTGGGTTAGAGAAAGCAAAAGCCTCCAGCGACTTCTGAGCACTGATGGAGGCTGCTCCCACCAATCCTGGTGCTGCTGTCATGCTGGTGAGAGCAGCGCCAGGATTGGCTTGGGAGTTTGAAGCTTGCCTGGCTCAAGGAGAGAAGACCATCGAGGAGGATGTTGCGCTTGCAGGTAAGTACTTTTTTTAATTATTTTTTTTATGTCCCACCCGCCCCACCACCCTCGGGACATGCCAGTCACTACTGCACCAACAGGAATTCTGTCTTGACCTGGGGCCTTGTTTGATCTCTGCCTTCAAATGGTTTCACACAGCTCAGAAATTGCAAACTCTGCTTCAACAGGAACCAAGCATGGCTTCTGTCTGATTTATTGTACGTAGTTATCTGCTTCTTTTACAGCTCCCTTCCTGGATTACGTATAGGATAACATAGCGCTTTTGCCACTCACTGGCTCCCTCACCGGACCCTATGATGACTTAAATGCTGTGTAGCAAAAAACAAAAGGGGGGAGTGAAGAGGTAGTGCTACAAGAGCATAAGAGGTAACCAGATGTTATCCCACAAGAGTGGTAGGCCTTGCAGTAGCGAAAAATGAATGTAAGAGTTTTCCACTACCAGGACATTTAAAAGTTAAAAGTACATATCCAACTTTTTCAATACACTGAACCCTGCCCTACCGTCTGTTTAGGGCCTACCGTAAGGGTACTTCCTATGTATAAAAAGAAAGGCTTATGCTTGGCAAAAGGTTCTCACACAGGCTGCAATGGCAGGTCTGAGCCATGTTTAAAAGGCTACTTAAGTGGGTGGCACAATCAGTGCTGCAGGCCAACTAGTAGCATTTAATTTACAGGCCCTGGAGTCAGGTAGTACCTCTTTACTAGGGACTTACAAGTAAATTAAATGTTCCAATTGGGTGTAATCCAGTTTCACTATATTTAAGGGAGACAGCACAAGCACTTTAGCACTGATTAGCAGTGGTAAAGTAACCAGACTCTCAAACGCCAACAGAAATGGGTTCAGAAAACAGGAGGGTGAAGGCAAAAAGTTTGGAGATGACCCTGCAAAAAGGGTTAGGTCCAACAATGTATTTTAGGAAATCAGAGTAATCTGTGCAGATCGCATTATGTATTAGAACTAACCCATTTTCTATGTTAGCAAGATCCTCACCAGTGACACAGTTTTCTGGAGAAGTTTTGAATATAACTTGCAACATCTAACAAAGGCTATTCATGAATGTGTGTAATGAACTCTGCCACAGAAATACTATGGAAGAAACCTTGAAAGTTACAACTTTCCTAGTACACTAGACGTTGCATTCAATAGGCCTTTTGTTTTAATGTTGATCAAGAAAACACATTACGTCATTTGTCTTTGCTTTCGCGGAGCCTGTGGGGTTAGAAGATACGCAGAGAGACCTGATGGGAGGGGTGAATGCAGGAGTGAAGACACACTGAGACAGAAACAGCATCAATTTTAACTAATATGGTGATTTCACCAAAATGTGGCATAACTAGACCATATTGATAAACACTCTTCTAAACCATATATTAAACTTGTTTTAACTGTATGCATACTAATTCAACATTTGAGTATTAAATCCAACACAAAAAGCATCATTACTCAATGTTATTTGCATTCGCGGCCGGTGCAGGTAATAGCGGTGGGGCAGCGGAGCAGGGGCGGGGCAGGGCGGTTGAAGTCGACAGATGACGTCGAGGGAAAATACTATTTAAAAAAAAGAAAACCACTTACCTTGCACTTGCTTGGTAAGTGATTTTCTTTTTCCCTCGTCGGCATCTGTTGACTTCACCTCCCCATCCCTGCCCTGCCCCACCCCACCGCTCTTATCTGCACTGGCCGTGACTGGTTATTTGCCGCGCAAAAATATAAACTTAAAAGATACATGTCACAAATTGATGCCCAAGCTAGAGGCTTCTATCACTGACTTCAAAGAAATAGAAACAAGGGAAAATATGTCATCCTTGTTTGTGTTGACCTTAACACTAAACCTGACTCAAGAATGGCTAACCATGAATTATTAGAGGAAGGAAAAGCATGAGGCATGCTAAAACTGGATATCCCCTGCCAGAAACGGTCGAAAGATGTGGTGATCCTTGTAATCAAATGGCAGGTCAGGCACTGAGTTCCTTAAATGGTTGTGCAAGATCTGAACAACCAGCAGCATATAGGTACAGGCTACAGCAGAGGAACCTGTAGTAACTCAAGATGCTCTTCTTGGGATGTAGGTAGTTTATTTAGCAAGAGAGAAAACCCCACACCACAGTTGTGCCAGGCGTAGCTAGCCACCAACTGTCGACTCGAGAACGCAGAGCTCCGATGATCTCACATAACACCTGAGCGTCATAAGGGATTCCGCAGCTCCAGCCTAACTAATGCAGCTTAAGCTCACTACAACACATCTCCCTCTCTTATAAAAGACAACTAGGAACACTTCCCCCCAAGAAACTGCCCACAGTAACTGAGCATTTCCTCAAAGCAGACTGACGACTCGCTGTGAGTGACCGTTGAGGGAAACCATACCACGCAGTAGTCGGTGAGTCACCATGCATATAGGTAATATGCACCGTGAACATCGCGTCGCTCTGACATCGGAGACGGAATGTCATAAAATGTCAGCTCACCTTATGGTTCAGTACATGTCACGCCCTTTCAATCCTTTGTTTTCTGACCTGACGTTGTCTGACAGTTTCCTTGACTGGAACTGAGCCATAACTCTATCTCACACTCAGCTCTCCTCTCAGCACAACATGGGTATGTCTCTCGCTGCACTTCTGATGACTGGCACATTCAACTCCAATCATCGCCAAAATTGTAGTAACTCAAGATACTCTTCTTAGGATGTAGGTAGTTTATTTAGGAGAAAACCCCACACCACAGTCATGCCATGTGCAGCTAGCCACCAACTGTCGACTCAAGAACGCGGAGCCCAGATGACCTCACAGAAGACCTCAGCGTCACAAGGGATTCCGCAGCTCCAGCCTAACTAATGTAGCTTAAGCTCACTACAACAGAACTACAAATAGCTGAAGTACTTGTTAACCTTGAAGCGTGGCATATAGTGAAAGATACAAAGGTCCTCCACAGGGCCATTAATGATCACTTTCCACTATCCATCTTCATCTAACACCTCCATGACTTTATGAGCAAGTATCATCACCTGAACCCCTCTTAGCTGCCAAGAACTTAGCTATTCAAACAAAGCAGCAAACAATAAGATGGCGTCTTGAGAGCCACACCACACTAGCACCACTCGTTGATCACCTACAAGCAAACCAACTAAAGGAAATCAAATACCTAGGCTACATGCTTGGCAAAAGTCTCAATCCTTTAGGAAAACCTGGCATCCATTTCAATCCACCTAGTATGGAAAATTTAATTTATAACAACTAAGACACCTGCATAAGGTCAACTCAGTTCGACAAGGAATAAGAGCTGAAAAGACGAGAACTCACAAAGAGGCAACATTAATGAAGTTGTGGTGGAAGCCATCAATAATTGCAGGAAAGATGACAAATCCATCATTAACTTCACACAAAAAAGCCCAGGTGAATGTGAGGGAAAATCTGAAACAAACTCTTATAGAAAAGGCTCCAGAAGATTCTGGGACCTGGTTCCCTGAGACTACAAAGCATTTAACATGTATTAAACATAAGGATCCACCCTTATAAGCATAAGAAAAAGTGTCCTTTCAGTAATTGTGTGTCTCCTACGTTCTGGGAAAGCACACAGCTTTGTTAAAATACCCCTCACCCACCAAAAGGGCCATTGGTGGCATGCTTCATCATCGGGGGCTTCCCGCTCCGCTGCGGGACGGGGCGTGCTGCGACCTACGACTACGGGGGAGCACTGATTTCAAACAATAAAATGTGTGGTGTAAGAGTGCGAGTGGAAGGGTCAGAAGTGGTTACGTGAACGTGATGAATGATTAAATAATATCTGGCTATGCGGAAGAAAAAACTTTAATGTTCCTATAAGCTGGGTTTATTAAAAAATGGGGAATAAGCGGAGGTATTATGCTTTAATGGGCAGTACTTCCTTTGTCGACATGTTTCAAAGCCCTCCCCTGCCTTCTCATCAGGACCTAGACAGATCCTTTCAACACTCTAAATGTTGGTGGTAGATAACTATATTAATACAAAATCACTAGTTTGTGCGTATCTCAATTAACATGCACTTTTAGATACTGTACCCTAATAGGTATTTTCTTTTGTTATGGGTCTGGAAGAACAAGGACACGGTTAAAATATTCCATAACACAGTTACCCACTCCCTCTGTGATGGCAATCTGTAAAAAACGTGATATATTTAACCAAGTTGTGATATATTTCTCTATACATGCTAAGTTGATGCAGCGGTGTAGACAATACATGACGCACAACATATAACATAAACCACACACTCTATAACTGGAAGCTGAGGCTCCGATGTGAACAGTAGTGGATGCATCTATGTAGCCATAACATCGTGCATTTTTTTTAATGAAATCAAGAATATTCATCTTGTCATATTCGGCTCCTTTTACGTACATTTTTAATGCCCATCCAATGCCCCATGAGCCTGCAGAATGGGAGGAGAGGGGCACCTGCCTCATGCTTTTTCTTCATATAATAATTCATTGTTAGCCATTCTTGGGTCAGGTTTGGTGTTAAGGTCAACCCAAACAAGGATGACATATTTTCCCTTGTTTCTATTTCTTTGAAGTTAGTGATAGAAGCCTCTATCTTAGGCATCAATTTGTGACTGGTATTTTTTAAGTTTATATTTTTGCGCGGCAAATAACCAGTCGCGGCCAGTGCGGGGCGGGGCGGGGGACGGGAGGGTGAAGTCAACAGATGACGACGAGGGCGAAAAAAATCCCTTACCAAGCAAGTGCAAGGTAAGTGGTTTTCTTTATTTTAAATTGTATTTTCCCTTGTCGTCATCTGTCGACTTCAACCCCCCTGCCCCGCCCCTGCTCCGCCGCTCCACCGCTATTACCTGCACCGGCCGCGAATGCAAATAACACTGAGTAATAATGCTTTTTGTATTGGATTTAATACTTAAATGTTGATTTAGTATGCATACAGTTGAAACAAGTTTAATATATGGTTTAGAAGTGTGTTTATCAATATGGTCTAGTTATGCCACATTTTAGTGAAGCCACCATATTAGTTAAAATGGATGATGTTTCTGTCTCAGTATGTCTTCACTCCTGCATGCACCCCTCCCATCAGGTCTCCCTGCGTATCTTCTAACCCCACAGGCTCCGCTAAAGCAAAAACAAATGACGTAATGTGTTTTCTTGATCAACATTAAAACAAAAGGCCTATTGAATGCAATGTCTAGTGTACTAGGAAAGTTGTAACTTTCAAGGTTTCCTCCATAGTCTTTCTGTGGCAGAGTTCATTACACACATTCATGAATAGCCTTTGTTATATGTTGCAAGTTATGTTCAAAACTTCTCCAGAAAACCGTATCACTGGTGAGGATCTTGCTAACATAAAAAATGGGTTAGTGCTAATACATAATGCGATTTGCATGGATTACTCTGATTTCCTTAATAAATTGTTAGACCTAACCCTTTTTGCACGGTCATCTCCAAACTTTTTGTCTTCACCCTCCTGTTTTCTGAACCCATTTCTGTTGGTGTTTGAGAGTATGGTTACTTTACCACTGCTAATCAGTGCTAAAGTGCTTGTGCTCTCTCCCTTAAATATAGTGAAACTGGATTACACCCAATTGGAACATTTAATTTACTTGTAAGTCCCTAGTAAAGTGGTACTACCTGTCTCCAGGGCCTGTAAATTAAATGCTACTAGTTGGCCTGCAGCACTGATTGTGCCATCCACTTAAGTAACCTTTTTAACATGGCTCAGACCTGCCATTGCAGCCTGTGTGTGAACCTTTTGCCAAGCATAAGCCTTTCTTTTTATACATATGAAGTACCCTTACGGTAGGATCTAAACAGACGATAGGGCAGGGTTCAGTGTATTTAAAAAGTTGGATATGTACTTTTAACTTTTAAATGTCCTGGTAGTGAAAACTCTTACATTCATTTTCACTACTGCAAGGCCTACCACTTTCATGGGATAACATTTGGCTACCTTATTACATTTAATAAATAATACCTTTCAATTGAGAGTAAGTAGGAATGTCAAGTTTGGTGTCCTAAGAATCGCAATTTAAAACCCTCTCTAATCGTAAAGTCGGATTATCAATCACAGTGCTGAAAATGTCGCTGGCATTTTCTTGTCCCAACATTTAGTTACCTGCAGCCTGTATGGGTCAGTTTGTCTTTGTGTATTGCTCCCAGACAGTGAAACTAGGGGAAATAGATGTTGGCAGGAAGTACCATCTCTGACTGGATAGGGGGGGCAGAGTTGTCACCTACCAAACTTGCACATCACAAAGACTCTGTCGTTGCACACTCACAAAGGTTTAGACGTCAATCTATTGTTCCCCAGACCAGCTGGGGCCAGGGCAGGAAAGCAAGAAATTCCAAGCACCTCTGGGGGTGGAAAGCTCCAGAGCCTTCTCCTAATTCAAAGCTGGTAACCGCCACTGTATGACACATCCTCGAAACGGGATCTTGCAATGCTCCACAACCAGGATTTAAGGTACTTTGCTCAAGGGCTTAACTGGGTCCCTGTATCCAGCCTGCGCTCCATTGTGATTGGCCTGAACTTGTGACTTTGTTCCAGTCCAGCACGACCAGAGGACCTCAGTTGGAGCTTTGTGCTTTTAGGCACCATTTTCACCTCAATGTTTACAATTGCATAGCTCTGGTTCTACTGATTGGGTTTTTGTCGTTTTCATCTCAAATAAACTTTCAAATGTAACTATATTTTTCTAAATAAGTGTTGGATTTTTCTTGTGTATCTTTTTCATTTTATGTCGGTTTAAGTGCTGCATAAATACTTTACACATTGTCTATAAGTTAACCCTGACTGCTTTTGTGACAAGCTACCAGATGGTTAAGCGCAGGTTAATTTGGGCTGCTTGTGGCTTCACCAACCCAGGAATTGTGGTTGTTGCTTGATTAGCATTTCACCCTCATGAACCAGTAACTCACTACCTACAGAAATGTTACATTGGATAATGCCATGCTGAATCTGTGCTTTGCCTAATTTTCTATGCAAGAATTGTGTATAATAACCGCTTGATATTGGAATTGAGCCAGATTCTACTAGAGGCTCTGTCAGATTTTTCCTTTTTTGTTTATTAGGATGCGGTCCGACTTTGCTATGATTTTACTGCTCATTTGAGGTTTAGAATGATTTTTTATTTTGACTACTCCATATAAATTTGCAGTTTGAGACTTCATGGTATGTATTTCTGTACCACTCGATTTTTGAGAATTCTGTAACAAAGCCCTTTCATTTTTCACTGATATAATACTCAGTTACGGAGTGGACCCAGTTACTTGTTTTTATTTACTCAGCTAAACTGATGTTGGGTGGGGTGTTGGGCAAGATCAACCCAGAGTGGGACCTCCTGAGGTAAATGGTGATGCTTTAAAGATTTTGGAGTGTCATGATTACTTGGGCACATTTTTAAATATTAGGGTACGGGAGTCCTCTTCAACAAAGTGATAGCAGAGGATGGTTGGGAAAATATGGCAATAGGCTAGAATCCGGGCGGAGGATGCACAGGGCATTCATCCATTAAATCACCTGCTTTGAGGAACACCAAGCATAGCAGATAGTTTGGATTTTAGGTCCAATATGCTAACCTGATGGTGCAGGGTGAATAGGAGTGGTAAATGCTGCCGGGCGGTTCGGTGCTACCCCTGACAGATTTGCATTGTTGCCGCACGCGGTTCCATCTAAGTTGGAGAGAATCGGCGGCTACTAAGATTTCATACTGGGGGAAAGGAGGCAGAGTCAGTAAGTGCCTCTTGCATCCTGGAAGCAACTAAAGCAAGTCGGTGAGTGCAGTGTTACTGTGGACTGCAGGCAAGAAAGAGGGAGCAGGGCAGAGCAAGGTACAAATGCTGGACGGGAAAAAACGGCAAGCAGTGGCGGCTCGCCGAGGGAGTGCTGCAGGGCGGTGGGCGGGGGGAGGGGCAGGGTGGGGGGGTAGTAGAGTCTGACACGATGGACAGAAGTAAGGTAAGTAATTAAATAAATAAAATAATTTACCTTGCACACGCTGCATCGCCAATTCGGCGATGCAGCGTGCGTAAGGTAAATTGTTTTATTTATTTAATTACTTACCTTACTCCTGTCCGTCATATGTCGGACTCTACTACTCCCCCACCCTGCCCACCGCCCCGCAGCACTCTCTCGTCGAACCACCACTGCCGGCAAGGATCAGCTAGACTGCAGATGTTCAAAGATGTGTGCTCTATGTGGGAGGCCAGGGAGAATTCCCATACTGGCCATAGCTTGCACCTGGCATTTCTCCGTGGGACGGAGTGGTGGGTGCCAGTTTTGTCACTGGGTGCTGGTTTTGCAGCAGTGGTGCAATATCGCCCCCCGGCAACAAAAGAGGGAGCAGTGCTTCTCACTAGCACCCCCCGCTCCTAGGGCCAGTCGGCCACCAATCTTCCAGGGCTGGTTGCTGTTCCCAGTCCGGCCCTGCCGGGAAGGATGTGCTCTGCATAGTTCTGAGCTAGTTGTGCATGTTGCAGATTGTACGAAAGAATGTCAAGGAAGCGGGTGTTTGCATAATCAAGGTTGGAATATACTAGGGCTTGAATTATGGAGTAATGTGCCTCCTGTGGAATGTATGGAAGGATCTTCTTCAAGAACTAGAGGTAGGGAAAACAGCAAGCAGCAACCTTTTAATATGGGGGGAGTTGGGGAGACAATTTCTCATTATGTAAGACCCAGAGATTGTGAGCTGACATTACAGGTTTGGGACACTGGTCAAGCTCATCCTCCACCAGAGGAAGGACCACAAAAAGTGAAACCCCCTATAACAAAACTTCAATCTTGTCAGAGTTGAGTTTTAGAAAAGTAGATGCAATCCAGCTCGACATAGTTTTCAGAAGCTAATTTGCTTGAGCCATGTCATTCTGGCCATCCAGTCTAAGAATGATTATTAGAGCTAAGTGAAGATCCTTCTGGGACACCACATCTTAGATATTTAGAGGAATATCTGATTGGAGACATGATGACTCTTTTTTCTGTTCAAATAGAAATTAATTGAAGCAAACCAGTGCTGCCACTCCCAGTCCAGCTGTTACCAGACTCTTTTAGAATGGAAATACAGTTCTTAGCAAAGATTGAAGATAGAATTAGGAGAATCAAGCCGCAACCTCTCCCTTGTCCAGGATCATCCCGCTCATTTTGGACCACAATAAGGGTGACCTCCGTACCATGAAAGGACCGGCAACCAGATTGAACATGATTCCGCAGGACTTGCCGGTAGTAAATTTTGAGAAATGTGAGTTAACAATCTTTTCAGCAATTTTTACACAGCCGGGTAATAGTGAAATCAGACACAAATTGCTAGAAATAGAAGGGTCTAAGGTAGACATTTTTAGCAGAGGGACCACACAGTCCTGCTTCATTCCATTGGGAGAGTACCAGACTTGAAAGTAGTATCAACTAAATTACAAGTAGGGGTGCAAATCACAGAAAATATACCGTGAAGTACACGAGCTGGGCTCAGGTCATTAGGAGAACCATATATGACCAATTGCATAATTTGATGTATCATCTCCAGTGATGTTCTCACCCAGTACCTGAGAAGAGAATTACTTCTCTCCTGGGCAATCACAGTAGAGTTGGCAAATAATTGATCAAAATTCTCACTATGAAAGAATTTTGGTAAAGATTCAGAGTTTAATCAATGGAACCCCACCAGATTGGGAGCAACTTTAATGAGCAAATTCCTTCACTATTTTAAATAACTCTTGAGGATCACTGTTTGTCTACAAAATACAGTCAGAGTATTGTCCAAATCCTTAAAATATGAAATTGGCATTTTCAGAAGGAGGTTTCGAAACAAGAATACAAACAAGGGGAGCATTGATATTTTAACTAGTGAGACTCGACACACTAGTGACAGGGGTCCATCTCTCTAAAAGACTTTCTGCCTTTCTAAGAGTATTTCCATAAACCAACTGAAATAATTGAGAAAAATCAGCTGTTACTTATAACCCTAGGTATCTTATGGGACGTTGTGGCAAAATTTGGAGCCCTGCTGGCAATTGGGCCCCTGTAGAGTTGAACAGGTGCAGCTCAGTATTGGACTGGTTAACTTTATACCCACCCAGGGCTGTAAATGCCTGGATTCCTCCAGCGCAGCCAGAATATTTGCCTTTTCCACTGTCAAATATAAAAGCATATCATCTGCAAAAAGTTTAACTTTTGCCATCCCCAATATGGGGGCTAGAATTGATGTATTAGAGCTACTTTTTTCTGCAAGTGGCTCAATTAAAAGAGAAAATAGAAGAGGAGATAATGGGCATCCCTGCCGGTTACCATCCATAATCGCCACCTCTCTCACCTGTCCCGCATTAATGATAATCTTTGCTACGGCCCCCTTGTATATTTTCGTTAACATCGCTATCAAGCGAGGTGGAAAACCAAACTTCCCTCAGATAAAAATACAGAGCCTGCCAGTCAACAAGATCAAACGCTTTCTGTGCGTCCATCATTAAAATTGCAGCTTCATCCTTATTAACTGAAAAATAATCAATTGCCTGAATCATATTTCATATTTTAAGAAATCGGACAAAATTATCAGGGAGTTTGTATGGGCAAAGAAACAAGGGTGCATAAAATTCTTCAATTAGACACTGAGCACCGCTTTAGTTAGTCAGACTATACAAATAGAAGCACATTCATCGAAATATGATAATTTTATCTTAAATCACATGTTAAAAGAAAGTGTAACCAAGCTACCAGTTTTCTTCAATCAAAAAACTACCTAAGAAAACAAGATATAAGGTCATAACGACAATAGCAATGCATAGCCAGCATCTCTATAAAGCATATAATGTTCCGGCATGCCATGCATATAAGTAGTATACCGGGATACCTTTGCTCATCACTTCCCCGTCCTTAAAAGTGACAGCCCGGTTACCTGAAGAATGCGTGTCCTTAAAGTTTAAATGAAGCTTTAGGACCCGTGGAATGTGCGTCCTTAAAGTTTGAATGAAGTTTTAGGACCTGAGGAATGTGTTTCAGTTCCTGCCCTGAAGAATGTGTGTCCTTAAAATTTGAATGAAGTTTTAGGACCTGTGGAATGTGTGTCCTTAAAGTTTAAAAAAAAAAAGTTTGGGGGACCTGAGGAATGTGTGTCAGTTCCTGCCCTGGAGAATGTGTATCCTTAAAGTTTAAATGTGGTTTTAGGACCTGTGGAATGTGTCTTTAAAGAACTGATGGCCGCAAACTACCCCCAGCAGTCTTGAGCAGAGCAGGATAATCTGATAACACAGGGCGGAGAAAACACAGGGCCTGCTATAATTTTATCAGTCACACAGCATGGTTTACAAACATTTCCGGGGCCTAGCTCCTTACGCCAATGTGCAAACAGGATTAGCAGATGTCAAAATGCTATCAGGGATCCCAAACCGTCACTGCAGATGTCTGAAAATGTTTTCGCCCAAGACCCCTTTACCTGTGTGTAAGCCCTCCCAGCCATTCATAATGTGTTACACTCTTCTAATTAGCATGCAAGGACAAGTATAAAAGCAGACTTTAGAGTACAGGAGATACAGACATTTAAAAGACCCTTTTGGAACAGAGCCCTGGGCTTGTTTTGCTGCTGCACCTGTCTAACACAAGGATTTAAAGGACAGAATGGCATTTTCTCAGATTGATGCGGCATGCTCTACTCTTAATGAGGTAAAATAGGAGTACATGTACAGTGTTGATGTCTTAAGGATTTATTTAATGTAATATGTTGAAATGTATTAAAGGGGGATTAGGATTGTACTTTAAAAAAAAAAAAAAGGGGGTGTCTAGCGCCGTGTCGAAAATGTGTTCGGGTTGTTTTAAATAATGCTTAATGCAGGGGTTGTCATTTTAAACGGCGCAATGCGCAAGGGGAATGCCCTTAAATTAAATACTGTTGTACTTTTAAAAGGGTCTAGCACAGTGTAGGAAATGCATTCACGCTGCTTTAATTAATCCTTAATGTAGTGATGGTATGCGTCTTAAGTTGTATAATGTGGAGGTGAAATATGGCTGGCATGTTATTTTTTTAAAGTTGCAAGGCTTCATATATGTAATGTGAATGGCCGTAACAGTTTTTTGATGGGCTGCTCATGACTTTAAATACAGTGTAGAGCAGGGTAGGGGGGCATTTAAAAGTGAATACAGAACATGTAAAACATATTAAACAATTTACAAAGCAAAATAAAAATAAAATAATACTGTTTTGTACTCACCATATGCTTATGCTGGCTGTGAACTCCTGCTTTAGGCCCAGGGATGGCTCAGGCCGGCTGTGTGTGGGCTTTGTCCAAAGCCGGCATGTACACTCAGGGTCCTGGGTCCACATACGGGAAGTGCCATGCTTGGAGTCCCAAGCATATCTAGTTGTAAACCCAGAGAGCTCCAAGGGCCGTGAAGGTTACGTTGTTTATGGTCGTAGGATCTGTCTTTGGCGCAAGTCCCAGGGGTGAGCGCTGCTCTTTGGGGCCTGTGCAGGGTCTTGGGGCTTGTTCTGTATTGGTGTGGAATCGCTGGGGCCCCGGTAATTATAAATTAAGAGTCCCAGAACCTGTTGTGCACCACCGGAGCTCTGGGACTCGTGTGGGGGCATTCAATAAAAAATCAAATAAAAAGCCACCGGAGCCCCGCTGTGTTCAGCGCGAGGCTCCGGTGTGTGTGTGGCTGCCCCCTGTTATTTATTAAAATACGAGCCCCAGGAGTCCGTGGTGGCCTCGAGGGGCTCGGGCCTCGGGCGTGATGGTGGGGGCTGGGAGCCCACGTTATTTATAAAAATATGGGCCCCGGAGTCCATGGTGGCCTCGAGGGGCTCCGGGGCTCTGGCTGTGGAAATTTAGCTTGCGAACTGAACATCATCTGCGCCATCTTGTCTCTCCCCAGCGCGACACACAGGAAAGCGCACGGCAGCCATTTTAGGCACCCTGGTCTCTCCCTGCTCATTGCCGATCGCCAGCGCGTCCCCCTGGCGCTGCGAGCATTCCCCCGCGCGCCGGCCACCCCCGCTCTCTCATACACGGGCCATAAACCCTCTCCTTCTGCGCGACCCTGCCATGGAACCACATCCCACGCCTGACCGACATCCCATACATGGTCATGCATCTCTTTGATAACCCCCTTCCTCTGCGCTCAATTGTCCGAACCGATCCCAGGCCATCACCTAGCCCTGCGGATGCAGTTTATTGCCCCTACTGTAAGGGAAACACCCCACATCAAAGGGATTACAGTAGATCAAGGCCCCCCACCCCCTGAGACCCGACCGGTCACACACACCCCCGGGAATTGGCGGAATGTCCAGCTGTGTGATAGCCATCTCCTACTGTGGGTGGGGACTTCCACTGTAGATATGTGTGGGAATGAGCTTGAAGTGGGGATTCTGAGGATGTTCTTTCATGTATCAAAGCGATCTCAAGAATGTGCCATGTATGATAAACCTGCAATAAAGTCATAAACCTGTGTATAAGAGGCCAGGCCTCAGAGATGTGGTTAGAGCACCTCGTGACGATACCTCGTTGTCTGATCTGATGTGTTCCACTCCGACGGAATAAAACTTTGTTTCCTGCCTTCCAGTCTCCGGCGCCTGCCTCTTTGTTGGTTTAGCATCGAATGGTATAAGAGGCGATTACCGCCGGGCAATACTTGAAAGGTTATCGACTACGACTGCCGCTACCATTTAACAATTGGCGTCCCAAGCGTGGGGCCCATTAGCGACACGTGGATCCAGTGGGAGAGGTCCCAACGACAGAGTGAACGACTGCAACGATCGGGAGAGCTCCTGCCCGATAGACCCTCGTCTGGCAGCCGATCATCCGAACTTCACTGGTTCCGAGCAGACCTCTCTCGAGCGATCTACGGTCCTGACTGGGAACCATCAGGAGTGCCGCGGCAATAACGGAGAGTAGAGAACGATCGGGCGCTGGAGGCGGAAGACGAGAAACTGTCCACGCGGTCCGGGTAAGGTCGTGAAACACGACAAATTGCGAAACGATTGATTGATTGATTGAAATACTAGTATTTGCTTATTGATTGTTCTCTTTGAGATATTCGCTGTCTACAAACGGGGAGGAGTAGAAATACTCTCTCTTCCTTTGCAGATAGTGAAGGGTAGGTAACGCAGACTTTGTCCCCATTGTAACCCGTCGTGCCTATTTTTATCTCCCCACTGATTGATTGTCCGAATATTGATTGTTTTGAAGGATAGTGCTCTTTGAGATATTCTCTGTTTGCAAATAACGTAGAATAGAAATATTCTGTCTAGTCTTTGCAAATAGTGAAGGGTAGGTAACGCAGACTTTTGTCCCCATTGTAACCCGTCGTGCCTATCTCTTTCTCACCATTGATTGATTGATTGTCCGAACACTAGTTGTTCGATATTGGTTCTTTGGAGGTATTCTCTGCTTACAAATAACGAGGAATAGAGATATTCTGTCTAGTCTTTGCAAGCAGTGAAAAGATAGGTAGTGCTGACTTTTGTCCCCGTTGTAACCCGTCATGCCTATCTTCTCCCCACTGATTGGTAGTTGGTTCTGCCCGGACCGCTTATTAGAGGTGGACCACCCGGCTCCACTGGAGGGCACCCCTAATAAGGACATGTTCACTAAATATGGACTAGTCGCCGTAGCTTATAGCAAGCTATGGCATAAATATACAAAGAAGGACCCCGAGAGTCAGTGGCCACTGATGGGATCCTTCGACGACCATAAAATAGAAATGCTAGAAATAGCTCTGCGTAGTAATAAAACAACGCCTACTATGCTTGACAGTATCGGCATGTGGCGCAAAGAAGCAACACAACGGAAAAAGAGGGAAGAAGTAAAAGCAGAAAAGGAATTACGAAAGGCAGCTCACCTTGCCGCTAGAAAGTTAGAGGAAGAAATAAAGGAGAGAAGGGAAGCTAAACTAAGACAAGAGCCTGAAACATCAGGCCAGTACCCTGTTAGGACCCCCTCTATGCTCTACCCTGAGTTGTCTTCTAAGCAACGAACGAATGACGAATTGCTATTAGGTCCCCCGATCATTTACATGCCCCCTCCATACGCACCCTCCCAACCGGTAGTGCAACACCCACAACCCCCAAACACAAGCGAAAGCAGTACCGGGGCCTCGGTCCTCACGGCCTCCGCGCCGGCCGAGCCTCTTGTACTGAACACAACGTTGGCGATAACGTTGGATGACCCTGAGATGAGAAAGAAAGATTCCACCAGAATGAATCGACTAACAAAGGATGAACGAGCAGGAATCGACAAGATAGTAAGGACACTGGTGGAGCGAAAGGAAAGTGAGGAGTATATAACAGACGTGTATAACTCGTATGCCGACAACCGCAGACGACACTTTGTCATACGACTTTGTTATCACGCCCTGAATACATATGAGGATAGGTACCACGATAAAGGTCCCGAAGGCTTAGCGGCCCTATATAGGAAGGTAGACATTGGGGAAGAAGGAGAGGGCGATGTGACGGACCTCTTCACTCGTACGCTCGAGGTCTACCGGCACCTTAAAGAGCACAGACAGACAACCAAAGCAGAAACCCCCATAGCGACTAAGCCCCAGGCAGGAAGGGCTGATACCATGATGCCCATCAAAGAGGCCGCCCCCTACTGGGTCCCCCCACGAGGTCAGGGAACACATGACGACATCAACCACCAAGATGCGAAGGGAAGGGTTGTATATAATTGGGTCTACCAGCCATGGGACCGACAAGACATTTTGACCTTTAGAAAAACCCTACCCGACTTAAGAAAGAACCCGACTGCCTTCTACACCGAACTAGGTACAGCCTTAGGTTCAACAATAATGACCTTAGCAGATATCGACTTGTTCTTCGGGTTATGTCTGCCGGCTGATGTGTGGAAGCAAATCCGGAAAGTTGACCACGCTGAGCCGTTCGGATATACTTGGGTACAACTTGATACCATAGACAAACAGCGAGAACCGGGACAGAAACCCCCGAAAGCCATATTGGAGCTCCCAGACAAGATTGTACAGAAGTTGAAGACTCTAATCCCAGAAAGAAAGGTAGACTGGTCGATAGTGACGGCTTGTCGCCAGAAACCCCAGGAGGATGTGTCTGAATACTTCTCTCGATTCGAGACCGTGTTTTCCGATTATAGTGGCCAAGACATGACCACTGCAACCGGACATCACCTCTTTGTCCAGAATTATGTGAAGGGTCTGTCACAAGAAGTCTCCCAGAAGCTACAGACCAGCGAGAGTAGTTGGGCAGCCTCCAAACCCGCAGCAATCCTACAGATGGCCCAATACTACGAAAACCAAAAGAATGAGAACGATAGGGCGTCCGAGAGGAAGAAAAAGGAACTGAAGGAGAGGGTAATGATAGCACAGTTGCAAGGGGTGACCATAGGAAGGGAGCCCCCAAAAGGGAATTACCAACCAACCGCCTCTAGAAAGCTACCCCCTAGAGACCATACACCTGCACCCTACAACGGACGGAGAGATTTAGATGGGAACCAATGTGCGTTCTGTAGAGGGTTCGGACACTGGAAATCCCAGTGCCCGGTCCTTCTGGAAATGAACAAAAATAGGGACCCCAGAGACATAGCATATGACCCCAGAAATAGAGGACAGGGACGAGGGTACACGAACGATGCCATCAACGACAGGCCAGGCAGACCAAACACCTTTGATCGCCCCCGACAAAACCAGTGTCAGCAGTCCGACTACGAAAGCACCCATTACTTCGCATAGGACCGCCAGGGGCAAGGGAGGGATCTAGTCGAACTCCGTGTTGACCAACAAGGTCCTTACGTCACTGCTAAGGTCTTGGGCACAAAGTCTCCATTCCTGGTAGATACTGGGGCGACACGTAGTGCGTTATCTAAACGACTGATTCCTAGGGCACCCTTGTCTGGCTCATACGTAACCTCAATAGGCTTCGATGGAACGCCCTCCACTAACCCCTTATCAGCACCAATCTCCTTTGACTTAGAAGATAACGCCACTGACACGACCTTTCTGCTCTCCTCCAACACCCCCGATGCTATTATGGGACTCGATTTGCTAAAACATTTCCGAGCTACCATCAGATGTTCCCCAGACGGAGTTCGAGTCATCCTGCACGATAACCCAGATCTGTTCAGACCTTGTCACACACGACGTATGCTCTCTATAACTGATGCTGACCTGTCCCTACTCGACACGTTACCCTCACATCTATGGGCTAAAACCGACTCAGATGTAGGGCGCATGGTGATCGACCCAGTACACATAACCGTCCGACCGGACGCAGTGCTGCCAAAGCTTCCACAGTATCGAATATCGCCCGAAGGTGAGAAGGCATTGGTGGAAATCATCCAGTCCCTAGTCAATGCAGGAGTAGTAGAAGAAGTAGTCAGTAATGTTTGCAACAGCCCTATCCTACCCATTGTAAAGAAGCAAGGCGAGGGAGATGAGAAAGCATACCGCTTCATTGTTGACTTACGAGAAGTTAACAAAGTAGTCATACCTCAGTACCCCGTGGTCTCAGACATCACCACCATCCTCACCCTAATTCCGTCCACTGCCACCACCTTTACTGTTATTGATCTCAAGAACGCATTCTTCTCTATCCCCATCCACCCAGACAGCCGCTACCTGTTCGGCTTCACTTTAAAAGCCCGGTCTTACAGATTCTGTAGGGCACCCCAAGGCTACACTGAGAGTCTCAGCATTTATAGCCAAGCCCTCAAGAGACAACTAGATGCAGTCCAATTACCCGATGGAGTGGTGTTAATACAGTACGTCGACGACATCCTTTTGGCGGCCGACACCACCCCACTTGCTGTCACAGCCACCATTCACCTCCTCCACTTCCTCGCGGAGAACGGTCACAAGGTCTCCAGGAAGAAGTTACAGTTCTGCCAACCCCAAGTGACATACCTAGGCCACCTCCTATCCAAGGACGGGAGGAAACTTACCCCTGACCGAATTCAGACCATCCTAGAAACCCCTGTTCCCAAAACTCAGAAGCAAGTGCGGTCTCTAGTAGGCCTCACCTCCTTTTGTCGACAGTGGTTGCCAAACTTCAGTCTTATTGTAAAACCTCTGCTTTCCCTGTTGGCTAAAGATGTCCCCTTCCCCCTCCCCTGGACACCCGAATGCCAATCCTCCTTCAAAGAATTACAAGACGCCCTCTGCTCGGCCCCAGTCCTAGGAACCCCAGACTACACTAAACCTTTCTCCCTCTACACCCACGAAAGGGAGGGATGCGCGTTGTCTGTCCTAACTCAGTCCATAGGTCCTAAACAACGCCCTTGTGCCTACTTCTCTGCCACTCTTGACCCTGTAGCCAGAGCTTTGCCCACCTGCCTTCGAGCAGTAGCCGCCGCTGCTGTCTCTATCCGGCAAAGCGAGGGGATCGTGCTCTCGAACCCCCTCACTGTATTGGTACCCCATGCGGTTGACACCCTCCTGAACCAGACCAAGACTTAACACCTGACTAGCGCACGACTGACTGGCTATGAACTGACCCTGCTTGCACCCCACATCACATTGAAACGATGCACCACTCTGAATCCAGCCACTCTACTACCTCTCCCTGACACTGACCCCAATGCGCCCGCTATACATGACTGCGTGACTCTCACCGACGAACAGACCAAGAGTAGGGTTGACCTTCGAGATACTGCCTTCCCGGACCCTGACGGAGAACTATGGGTGGATGGCTCATGCATCAAGCTCCCCGATGGCACCACTTCAGCTGCCTATGCAGTCACCACAGCCCGAACAGTTGTTGAGACAGCCCGCATCACACAGCGATCCGCACAGGCGGCTGAACTGATTGCTCTCACACGAGCATGCATCCTGGCAGCAGGGACAACCGCAAACATTTACACAGACAGCCAATACGCCTTCGAGGTAGTTCACCACTTTGGGCTCCTTTGGAAGGAGAGGGGATTCTTGACTTCCCATGGCACACCCATCCTGCATGGAGATCTAGTCTCTGCCCTGACCGAAGCAGTCCTCCTCCCCACCCGGCTGGCTGTGATCAAATGCCAGGCACACAAGAAAGTGACAGACATTATAGGACAGGGAAATGCACTAGCTGACATTACTGCCCGAACCACAGCCGAGAATAGGTCCACGACCCGTATGTACGTAACCAGGTCACAAACTGAGAAATGGAAGGATGCTAGGGAAACGATTAGGGACATCCGATTAGCCAGCTCACCACACGAATTAACTGAATGGGCACGGGTGGGATTGAAGGACGATGACGGTTGCTGGCGAACTAAAGACTCGAACAAATGGTTGCTACCAGACTCATACTTGATCCCCATGCTGACCATGGCACACTCCCCCGCACACATAGGGTCTGCTCCCATGATCGAACTCATCTCCAAAGTCTGGCACAACGACAAAATCTCAGACTCAGCCAAACGTCTGGTCCAGCAATGCCTGGTCTGCCTCCAACACAACCCTGGGAAAGGAACTGCTGTACCCCGGGGAGGGTTTGGGGTTCCCAATCATCCCTTTGAAGTCCTACAAATGGACTACGTCCAGTTAGAAAGGTGCCAAGGTTTGAAGTACGTACTTGTCGTTGTGTGCGCCTTCAGCAAGTGGGTGGAAGCCTACCCAACCCGCGACAACACCGCTATGACTACCGCAAAAGTACTACTGAAAGAATTCTTCCCCCGGTACGGCCTTTGTCGAATTTTGTGGAGCGACAACGGCCCCCATTTTGTAGCCGAGGTTATCCAACTCATCTTAAAGGGGCTGGGTGTAAAACAGAAGTTCCATGCGGTCTTCCATCCCCAATCTGCAGGCTTGGTTGAGCGACATAATGCCACATTGAAGCTTAAGATAGCAAAATTAGTTGCCACCACAGGACTGAAATGGCCAGACGCTCTCCCGCTAGCATTGCTATCAATGCGTTCCACCCCCACCAAACACCACTTAACCCCCTACGAGGTCGTCTTCGGGCGGCCCATGAACCTTTGGACTGCACCGAAACAAACATCCATCCACGACGTCCCGGACGTCCTCATGTCTGACTATTTGTACAACCTAACTAAAACGTTATCTGTTATCCATCAGCAGGTGCTGCAAGCCATTCCCGACGTTTCCAGGGGCCCCGGGCACGACATCCAACCGGGTGACTTTGTCTTAGTGCGTAACTTCCAGCGCACCAAGAGTCTGGAGCCCCGGTGGACGGGCCCTCTGCAAGTCCTGATCACCACCCGAACAGCTCTTCGAGTGGAGGGGAAGCGCAATTGGCTGCATGCACACCACTGCAAGAAGGTATCATCGACCCTGACGACCACGGACAACACCACCGCCCAAGAGGAACTTCTGGACAAAGACCGACCATCCCTGAGCCACTGCCCGGATACAGAGACACTTGAATTAACGAAATATCCCGATCCCACTGTGCCATCCAAAGAAGGGTATAACCTACGACGAAAGGAGGGAACTTCGGCTAAGCAGGCCACAAACTAAGTTGAAATCTCAGAGCGGTTGCCTAGCCATCTCAAAGGCCACCAGGAGAGAAACTAAACAAAGTCTGTGGTTCTGCCCGCTACCGAGTCCCTTGAAGGTGATGGAAGCATCCGACATGAAGATGATGGAAGCAACCGGACGCCCAAAGATCCACTACAAAATCCCAAAGACTGACAAAATGCACAGCTCAAAGACTATTGCACTTTTCATTACCCTTCTCTTTTGCCTTCTCCTCATGGTCACCTTCTGGATCATGGAGGAGAGCGCACCCGCCCATAAGACATTGCTGACCACCGTTCCACCTACCACCATGAAAGAACACCATCTGATCTCACTTTCACCCCAACTCCGAGAAAGGCGTAAGGAGTTCTGGAATAACTCTTTTGTGCAGTTGCTCCACCAACACAATCTTGCCTCCAATGCCACTAATTGCTGGATCTGTGGATTGCTACCACATGCCACTAGACACTCTATCCCTTTCATCCCTTCACCTTTTTCGATCCATGGTTCCTGCCTCACCTGGCTAATCCTCCTGCAGGAAAGCTACAAGGACAATGCCACTTCCGGCAAAACTGTGTCACACTTCTACCATGGGTTCTGGCTGAACAAAACTGGAAAAACTTCTGCCCCCTTCTGTCCTCTGAGATCAAACACTTCCTTTCACATGAACATCCCTGCCAAAGAACGAGTTGAAATGCAGGTGTTTAACAACCCAGCCAGACCCACCTTCTCTTACCTCCGGAAACGAACGGCCGCCACCCTAACAGTGGCCCTATCCGTCATCAACATCACTGGACTTGTGTGCCTCGAAGGCCTGGGGGCGCAGCTGGTGGGCCACAGCTCCTGCCTCATCACCCGAACATTGGACTCAGTTGATCCACCCTCCTTTGTTGCCTCCCCAAATATGTACTTCGTCTGTGGTACTAAGGCCTACACCTGGCTTCCGAGAGGTTGGGGAGGCACCTGTTACATCGCTTTTGTCCTTCCTCCGACATATGTGGCCCCAGCAAACCATCACCGACAGAAACGTGCCAAAGACATTGTGCAAGCCGACTCCACCGGAGCACAGTTCATGGACGCAGTAAAAGGACTTGTTCCACTCTGGGGTCCAATGGCAAACAGCCGTGCCATCCGCCACTTAACTCAGGCAGTCGAAACGGCGATGAACATTACGGCTGGCATCCTCGCCAACAACACCGCTGAGCTTCAGGCCGTCCGCCTGGTGGCTCTTCAGAACCGCCTCATTCTAGATGTGGTTCTGGCTGATCGTGGAGGAGCATGCCGCATCATTGGGTCCAGCTGTTGTACCTACGTACCGGATAACTCACCCTCAGTCTACAAAGCAATTGAACACCTCCACAGACTTTCCGCAGAGGTTCATCAGGAGCAAGAAGAATGGTCACTGGGAAGTTGGGTTTGGGACACTATTAGAAGTTGGGGATGGAAGCTGTTTTCATTTATCCTAATACCAATTGTGATACTATGTGGATGTTGCTTGGGGATTCAGTGTCTGCCACCTTTATGTTCGCTTTTTATGAACTGCATCTGCCCTAAGACTTTGAACTTTGAAGTGGAGCGAATGAAAGCTTTGTATGAGGTGGAAGTTCGTAGTATTATGGGGATAGATCCGAACTAAACAAGCTGGCGAGATATGTTAAAAGGGAGGACTGTGGAAATTTAGCTTGCGAACTGAACATCATCTGCGCCATCTTGTCTCTCCCCAGCGCGACACACAGGAAAGCGCACGGCAGCCATTTTAGGCACCCTGGTCTCTCCCTGCTCATTGCCGATCGCCAGCGCGTCCCCCTGGCGCTGCAAGCATTCCCCCGCGCGCCGGCCACCCCCGCTCTCTCATACACGGGCCATAAACCCTCTCCTTCTGCGCGACCCTGCCATGGAACGACATCCCACGCCTGACCGACATCCCATACATGGTCATGCATCTCTTTGATAACCCCCTTCCTCTGCGCTCAATTGTCCGAACCGATCCCAGGCCATCACCTAGCCCTGCGGATGCAGTTTATTGCCCCTACTGTAAGGGAAACACCCCACATCAAAGGGATTACAGTAGATCAAGGCCCCCCACCCCCTGAGACCCGACCGGTCACACACACCCCCGGGAATTGGCGGAATGTCCAGCTGTGTGATAGCCATCTCCTACTGTGGGTGGGGTGGGGACTTCCACTGTAGATATGTGTGGGAACGAGCTTGAAGTGGGGATTCTGAGGATGTTCTTTCATGTATCAAAGCGATCTCAAGAATGTGCCATGTATGATAAACCTGCAATAAAGTCATAAACCTGTGTATAAGAGGCCAGGCCTCAGAGATGTGGTTAGAGCACCTCGTGACGATACCTCGTTGTCTGATCTGATGTGTTCCACTCCGACGGAATAAAACTTTGTTTCCTGCCTTCCAGTCTCCGGCGCCTGCCTCTTTGTTGGTTTAGCATCGAATGGTATAAGAGGCGATTACCGCCGGGCAATACTTGAAAGGTTATCGACTACGACTGCCGCTACCATTTAACATGGCGGTAATGGTGGGGGCTCGGTGCCCACGTTATTTTATAAAAATACGGGCCCCCGAGTCCGTGGTGGCACGGTGCCCACGTTATTTTATAAAAATATGGGCCCCAGGAGTCCGTGGTGGCCTCGAGGGGCTCAGGTGCTCTGGCGTGATGGTGGGGGCTGGGTGCCCACGTTATTTTATAAAAATATGGGCCCCGGAGTCCGTGGTGGCCTCGAGGGGCTCCGGGGCTCGGGCGTGATGGTGGGGGCTCGGTGCCCACGTTATTTATAAAAATATGGGCCCCGGAGTCCGTGGTGGCCTTGAGGGGCTCCGGTGCTCTGGCGGTAACGGTGGGGGGCTTGCTGCCCCGGTTATTTATAAAAAATACAGGTCCTCGGAGTCCGTGGTGTTCCGTTGTCAACTCCGGAGCGTGGCTGCCTTTTTAAAATAAAAGGCGTCCACGAGGGTCCCAGTGGCAGCGTCAGGGAAGCATGGAGCTTCTTCCTCGTGGCTGGTAGGACCCTCCCATTCCGTGATGTCATCGCGGACACCCCTGACTGAATGGGATGGTTACATTACACAAGAGCTGTGATTATAGGCTTTAGAAACAGGAGTGGGGAGGTCGGATTACCAGTGTACACGTTGTGCACTCAGTCCAGGAGGAGTAGTTGGGGGTTGGGGCAGCCAAGGGGTCCCACAATAAATATTAAAAAAACACGTATTTTTAGCTGCAGGGACAGGAATACAAGCGTCCTTGCGGCTTTCTTTTGTTAAATGTATTTATAAATTTTTATATAGCGCTGACTTTACCCCAGCAGTGTCAGAGCGCTCCACAATAGGAACAGTTACGTTTCAGGAGGTGAATGTTACAAATGTACATGTTACAGAAGCAAATGACCTACAGAGGGGCATATAAAACAACAAAAGATGCTGGTCACACATAATCTCAAAGGCACCATGCTAATATAGCGCCAACTATGTCCTAATGTTTTGGAGCACGGCCAGGGACCGTTGTTTATTTTAATGTAATTTTATATAGCGCGAACATTACCAGGGAGCGTTTTAGAGCATTTTTACAAAAGAATCATTTGCGTTACACATGAACCCTTTCATTTCAGGGGTTGTTGGGGGTTTAAGGGAGCGGGGCTTTTCTAACATTTAACCATGCCCCTCTAAAGCGACTGCTGCCCCTGGTATTGGGGTGTTATTTATTTATAAAACCATGTCGTTTAGGATCAATGTTTCTAGGGGGAAAAATAAATAAAATGTCTGCAGATAACAATCTGTACAAGTGGTGGGCCTGTGGTTACGCATGTCCTGTGTAAGGATGGTGTGTCACTGTGTTATATATATTTATTTTTTTATTTTTTTATTTAACCCAGTTACAAGACTGGGTTAAATAAAATGGGTTTGTATAACAAAGACCTCCCTGTATTATCATTCAACATCGATGACCTACTTACCACAATGAAGGGTAGGTGCATTTTAGAGTTGTATAGCTCTTTGTAATTTTTTCACAATCGTGTCTCAAACTATTTTTATCTAATGGTATTCCCATATGTGTATGAATCTATAGTTGATGATGACGTATTATACCAACATGTGACGGATCTGGAGTTGTACCTGGATGGTCAAGACCCGACGGTCGATTTACAGGATAACGCAGTTCCTACCGGTAAATAAATAAAAAAATAAAAAATAAAAAAATGCCATGGTTCTTTAAACTGCCTAAGACATGGTGGGACTAGGCCCCACAAAAAAAACAAAAAAAAAACACAGCGTGGGAACTGTAGGAGGGCGCCTCAGAAGGAATTGTTAAGATCTAGTTTATACTTCAAAGGTAAATATTTTTTTCTTTACAGGTCCATCGACGTCGCGCCAGGGCAGCAGGACTGTGCAAGAGCCAACAGATTCAGGGTCAAAAGAAAGGCCTCTGAAGAGGAAAGCTTCACCGTCTAAAGAGGGCCCAGCGACAAAGAAAACAGCGGGAAAAAGGCCTCTACCAGGTGTGTTTTCTCACAAAAAGAAAAAAAAAAGGGAAGAACTCACAAGCAGAAAGAGTCATCGACATGTAGTACTTGGTGTATAAAGGGTGTGTAGAAACTAGGTGTTGGGGTGTTGTGTCTGTGGGACCCTATTTTTTCTAATATATATTTTTATGTTTATATTCTAGAAGCGGCACACAAGAGGTCTGGAGAAGAAACATGTACGGTTAAGAGGACTACAGCACCTTTAAGGGACATCACAAAGACCGTCCAGAATACGGGGCAAGCATCTAAAGGTGTGAGTAGGAGTGCACGCCAAGACACTTTATGCTCTTATTACGACCCCATCCAGCAGCGAACAGGTGTAGCCGTGACATGTCAAATCAATACCCCAGTTAACAGGATGAACACTCTCAAGGTCTCAAAAGGGATTCTCAGCACAAGCAAACCCCCCCTTAAGAAGAAGAAACAGTTGAACACGGGTTCCCAAACAGCATCTTTTCCCCTCAAGGTGAAGAAACCGGCGGGCCCTGTTTGCCAAGCAACACCTTTAGAACTCAACAAGAAACAGATTGGCCCAGAGTCACAGGTAGACCCTTTAGATCTCAACAAGAAACAGATTGGCCCTGAGGCCCCGGCAGACCCTTTAGATCTCAACAAGAAACAGATTGGTCCCCAGTCCCAGGCAGCCCCTATAGATCTCAACAAGAAACAAGGGCACCCTGAACCACAAACAAATCCGTTAGACCTATCATTAAAAAAATGTGTCAAGCCGTGGAATGAGCCCTCGGCCCCCATAATCTCTAAGGGCCCCGCGGATGTGGCACCTGCTGCAGGAGTACCCGTGCCACCACCAGCCCCTAAAGTAAATCGCCTCTCTAGAAAATATCTCAAGAAGCAGCAAGGGGACCCCTGGCCGCAAGTAGAAACAGGGGTAGGGCCTTCTATAATCATTCCTGCAGGACATAGGGCCTCCATCAGTGAAAATATTCAACCCCTAGAAGACCCGTATACCAGTGGCAGCGACTGCCACAAGACTCTGACAGGGGCTGTAGACGTAGCACACGAGGGGCCGTCTAACACCCATGATAAGGATATGCACACGTCTGTTGCACCTTCAACCGCTCACACACCCAACAAGTCCTTCACCGATAGGACCCTCAATTCTAGCGACAGTCAATTACACTCGCCATGCATTATGTCCCCGAGCAACGTCCCTGGGGCGTACGATCCAACCAGCCCTGTATCCAATGTAACCACCTCATCACCCTCACAAATATACGCTGATAACAGTATGGACTTGGACGCTGGGGCTGATCAGGATTGGGTCGTTTACGATAGTGAGAACCCAGCACCAAGCGTTTCTGGGTGTTCGCACTGGGACCCCGCTTCTATCATCCCCCAGCACCCTCCTTTACAGAATGGTGTTGCGCCGGCTGTTGTGTCAGAGAGCGTTATACAAACAGGAGGGGTGTTCATCCCCAATGAGCCGCAATATGCTTCTGTAAAGGATGAAATAGGAGCTTATTGAAAGACATACAGTTGGCTGTCAGAAGGTTAAAGCGACAATCGAGCGCAGCAGCCTTAAAAAATGGGGTGTGGGGGTGTAGTGGTGCAAGGATTAGGACGGAAGCGGAGCAGAACATACTGCAAAGTTTTGCCGTGTTTAAAAGTGGTTTCCTCCATACTTGTCAGACAATTACGTCAAACCTATTGGGTGTAAATGCGTGACTATGCAGGCGACGGTCCCTAAAGACACCTCCGGCCGTTACTAAAAGTTCAAAATACAGCAGAAGTGTACAGACAATACTGACAAAGTCAGTGAGCTTCTTACGACTGCTCCTGTGTAAAAAGTACATAGCCCCTCGCAAACAAGGCCATACATTTTCACAAGCGACCCCTGCAGCACATACACCCGTACACTTCACCCTACAGCACCCTTGTCCCGGAGCGAACAGCCAGAGAGGCGGGCATTTGAAGGGCTCAGAGGTTAGAGAGGCAGTACTTCTGAACCCAGAACACATAGATGGTTCTAGGCCTGGGCCTGTAGCAGCAGGCTCCACCAGTACGGCGACCCCAGATGCAGAGCACACTGTCCTGAACGGAGGGGGGCGGATGCCTAGAAAAGCAGGGGACTGTAAAAAGCAAAAGTGGGCTAGTAGCGCTAGGCAGCGAAGGCTTTTAATAAGTAAGCTAAAGAAAGCCAGAATATGCGCTACAAGAGTTCTTAAAAGACACACAGAGCCCACGCTAAGGCAGAACCCCCAAAATGATACACCAACAAACTCCCCACCAGGTCAAATTCCTCAGAGTGAAGACGCCGAGGACGTCTTGTTAGAGAGTGTCAGAAGGTACAGGCGTACTGTAGAGAGATTTAACGCTATAGAACACTATGAGGAGTTTAGGTTTTTGAACATACATCGGATAAGGTCCTCAGATGAAGGTATTTTAGCCATACACAGGGCTGTGCAAGTGCTCATAGAAAGGTTGTTACACGATGTGGGTCCTAATGATTTTTTCCAGATACGCTTCCAGGGGCAGGGCTTTGACAGTCCGCTGTTCACCAAACGACGGTCTCTCGACATGTTTGACGCCGTGGAGTTTTTAGAAAACCTCTCGAAGCTTTTACAGAGTTAGGCTGAACTAGTCGCCTATGGTACTTTCAGAGTCATAGCCCTCATTGTACGCGGACGTGAGGGGGGTGTTTACAGACCTTTAAAGAGTGTGCTATACAGTCAGATAATTGGCAAGAAACAGCGTTGGCTGCTCAACTTTACGAACGACGCATCCAACACCTGTCTGGCAGCCAGCATCGTGGGGTTGTTGATGGACCGCAGCACCCCCGACGCTGTCATAGTGTCTAGAGCTGCTGAAGCCCATGAGGTTCTTGAAATACCTCCAGACCGCTTGGTCGGCTTTGGCGACATTGGTCTTTTTGAGAACTATTTCGCCGTTACGGTGAAAGTTCTTTATCACAATGGTTCTTGGAAGTACTTTACGACCGGGGACCGTGTGAAAAACAAGACCATAGATATCCTTCACCATGAAAATCACTTTTACGGTATCTTGAACCTTAAAGGTTTTCTGGGTGTCAAGTACGTGTGCACACACTGTGACCATATATACAACATGAAGGACCACCACCAGTGTGAAATACACTGTAAGATTTGTCAGAGGGACGGTTGCGTCGCAGACGCGTCCCTGAAGGTGAGGTGTCAAACATGTAAGGCATTTTGTCGCTCGCAAGAATGCTTGAGCATACACCGTAAATCTGTTAAATGCTTCCCTAAAATGGATCGTGTTGAGTGTGGTAAGGAGGGTGCTGGGGGATGATAGAAGCAGGGTCCCAGCGGGGTCCCAGTGCGAACACCCAGGAACGCTCGGTGCTGGGTTCTCACTATCGTAAACGACCCAATCCTGATCAGCCCCAGCGTCCAAGTCAATACTGTTATCAGCGTATATTGGTGGGGGTGATGAGGTGGTTACATTGGATACGGGGCTGGTTGGATCGTACGCCCCAGGGACGTTGCTCGGGGACATAATGCATGGCGAGTGTAATTGACTGTCGCTAGAATTGAGGGTCCTATCGGTGAAGGACTTGTTGGGTGTGTGAGCTGTTGAAGGTGCAACAGACGTGTGCATATCCTTATCATGGGTGTTAGACGGCCCCTCGTGTGCTACGTCTACAGCCCCTGTCAGAGTCTTGTGGCAGTCGCTGCCAATGGTATACGGGTCTTCTAGGGGTTGAATATTTTCACTGATGGAGGCCCTATGTCCTGCAGGAATGATTATAGAAGGCCCTACCCCTGTTTCTACTTGCGGCCAGGGGTCCCCTTGCTGCTTCTTGAGATATTTTCTAGAGAGGCGATTTACTTTAGGGGCTGGTGGTGGCACGGGTACTCCTGCAACAGGTGCCACATCCGCGGGGCCCTTAGAGATTATGGGGGCCGAGGGCTCATTCCACGGCTTGACACATTTTTTTAATGATAGGTCTAACGGATTTGTTTGTGGTTCAGGGTGCCCTTGTTTCTTGTTGAGATCTATAGGGGCTGCCTGGGACTGGGGACCAATCTGTTTCTTGTTGAGATCTAAAGGGTCTGCCGGGGCCTCAGGGCCAATCTGTTTCTTGTTGAGATCTAAAGGGTCTACCTGTGACTCTGGGCCAATCTGTTTCTTGTTGAGTTCTAAAGGTGTTGCTTGGCAAACAGGGCCCGCCGGTTTCTTCACCTTGAGGGGAAAAGATGCTGTTTGGGAACCCGTGTTCAACTGTTTCTTCTTCTTAAGGGGGGGTTTGCTTGTGCTGAGAATCCCTTTTGAGACCTTGAGAGTGTTCATCCTGTTAACTGGGGTATTGATTTGACATGTCACGGCTACACCTGTTCGCTGCTGGATGGGGTCGTAATAAGAGCATAAAGTGTCTTGGCGTGCACTCCTACTCACACCTTTAGATGCTTGCCCCGTATTCTGGACGGTCTTTGTGATGTCCCTTAAAGGTGCTGTAGTCCTCTTAACCGTACACGTTTCTTCTCCAGACCTCTTGTGTGCCGCTTCTAGAATATAAACATAAAAATATATATTAGAAAAAATAGGGTCCCACAGACACAACACCCCAACACCTAGTTTCTACACACCCTTTATACACCAAGTACTACATGTCGATGACTCTTTCTGCTTGTGAGTTCTTCCCTTTTTTTTTTTTTTTCTGAAAAAACACACCTGGTAGAGGCCTTTTCCCCGCTGTTTTCTTTGTCGCCGGGCCCTTTTTAGACGGTGAAGCTTTCCTCTTCAGAGGCCTTTCTTTTGACCCTGAATCTGTTGGCTCTTGCACAGTTCTGCTGCCCTGGCGCGACGTCGATGGACCTGTAAAGAAAAAAATAATTACCTTTGAAGTATAAACTAGATCTTAACAATTCCTTCTGAGGCGCCCTCCTACAGCTCCCACACTGTGGTTTTTTTTTTTGGTTTTTTTTGTGGGGCCTAGTCCCATCATGTCTTAGGCAGTTTAAAGAACCATGGCATTTTTTTTATTTTTTATTTTTTATTTATTTACCGGTAGGAACTGCTTTATCCTGTAAATCGACCGCCGGGTCTTGACCATCCAGGTACAACTCCAGATCCGTCACATGTTGGTATAATACGTCATCATCAACTATAGATTCATACACATATGGGAATACCATTAGATAAAAATAGTTTGAGACACGATTGTGAAAAAATTACAAAGAGCTATACAACTCTAAAATGCACCTACCCTTCATTGTGGTAAGTAGGTCATCGATGTTGAATGATAATACAGGGAGGTCTTGAGTCTGGGTTAAATACAAAAAAATAATAAAAAAAATATATTACACAGTGACACACCATCCTTACACAGGACATGCGTAACCACAGGCCCACCACTTGTAAAGGTTGTTATCTGCAGACATTTTATTTATTTTTCCCCCTAGAAACATTGATCCTAAACGACATGGTTTTATAAATAAATAAAACCCCAATACCAGGGGCAGCAGTCGCTTTAGAGGGGCATGGTTAAATGTTAGAAAAGCCCCGCTCCCTTAAACCCCCAACAACCCCTGAAATGAAAAGGTTCATGTGTAACGCAAATGATTCTTTTGTAAAATGCTCTAAAACGCTCCCTGGTAATGTTCGCGCTATATAAAATTACATTAAAATAAACAACGGTCCCTGGCCGTGCTCCAAAACATTAGGACATTGTTGGCGCTATATTAGCATGGTGTCTTTGAGATTATGTGTGACCAGCATCTTTTGTTGTTTTATATGCCCCTCTGTAGGTCATTTGCTTCTGTAACATGTACATTTGTAACATTCACCTCCTGTAATGTAACTGTTCCTATTGTGGAGCGCTCTGACACTGCTGGGGTAAAGTCAGCGCTATATAAAAATTTATAAATACATTTAACAAAAGAAAGCCGCAAGGACGCTTGTAATCCTGTCCCTGCAGCTGAAAATACGTGTTTTTTTTATATTTATTGTGGGACCCCTTGGCTGCCCCAACCCCCAACTACTCCTCCTGGACTGAGTGCACAACGTGTACACTGGTAATCCGACCTCCCCACTCCTGTTTCTAAAGCCTATAATCACAGCTCTTGTGTAATGTAACTGACCCTTTTGTAAAGCGTTCTGACATCTTGGGGTAATGTTCGCGCTATATAAAATTGCCCCATTTTTAAAATAAAAAGAAACCCACAGGGACTCTGCTAAAACGGTCCCTATGGGCTTTGAATAAGTTTTTTAATCTTTATTGCTGCCTACTGGTTGCCCCAGCCCCGCAACAAAACGCGGAAATCCTGCTGCCAGGAGCTTCTTCCTCGTGGCTGGTAGGACCATCCCATTCAGTGATGTCAGGGGTGTCCGCGATGACATCACGGAATGGGAGGGTCCTACCAGCCACGAGGAAGAAGCTCCATGCTTCCCTGACGCCGCCACTGGGACCCTCGTGGACGCCTTTTATTTTAAAAAGGCAGCCACGCTCCGGAGTTGACAACGGGACACCACGGACTCCGGGGACCTGTATTTTTTATAAATAACCGGGGCAGCAAGCCCCCCACCATTACCGCCAGAGCCCCGGAGCCCCTCAAGGCCACCACGGACTCCGGGGCCCATATTTTTATAAATAACGTGGTCACCCAGTCCCCACCATCACGCCAGAGCACCGGAGCCCCTCGAGGCCACCACGGACTCCTGGGGCCCATATTTTTATAAAATAACGTGGGCACTGTGCCACCACGGACTCGGGGGCCCGTATTTTTATAAAATAACGTGGGCACATAGCCCCCACCATTACCGCCAGAGCCCCGGAGCCCCTCGAGGCCACCATGGACTCCGGGGCCCATATTTTTAGAAATAACGTGGGCACCCAGCCCCCACCATCACGCCCGAGGCCCGAGCCCCTCGAGGCCACCACGGACTCCTGGGGCTCGTATTTTAATAAATAACAGGGGGCAGCCACACGCACACCGGAGCCTCGCGCTGAACACAGCGGGGCTCCGGTGGCTTTTTATTTGATTTTTTATTGAATGCCCCCACACGAGTCCCAGAGCTCCGGTGGTGCACAACAGGTTCTGGGACTCTTAATTTATAATTACCGGGGCCCCAGCGATTCCGCACCAATACAGAACAAGCCCCAAGACCCTGCAAAGGCCCCAAAGAGTAGCGCTCACCCCTGGGACTTTCGCCAAAGACAGATCCTACGACCATAAACAACGTAACCTTCACGGCCCTTGGAGCTCTCTGGGTTTACAACTAGATATGCTTGGGACTCCAACCATGGCACTTCCCGTATGTGGACCCAGGACCCTGAGTGTACATGCCGGCTTTGGACAAAGCCCACACACAGCCGGCCTGAGGCATCCCTGGGCCTAAAGCAGGAGTTCACAGCCAGCATAAGCATATGGTGAGTACAAAACAGTATTATTTTATTTTTATTTTCCTTTGTAAATTGTTTAATATGTTTTACATGTTCTGTATTCACTTTTAAATGCCCCCCTACCCTGCTCTACACTGTATTTAAAGTCATGAGCAGCCCATCAAAAAACTGTCACGGCCATTCACATTACATATATGAAGCCTTGCAACTTTAAAAAAATAACATGCCAGCCATATTTCACCTCCACATTATACAACTTAAGACGCATACCATCACTACATTAAGGATTAATTAAAGCAGCGTGAATGCATTTCCTACACTGCGCTAGACCCTTTTAAAAGTACAACAGTATTTAATTTAAGGGCATTCCCCTTGCGCATTGCGCCGCTTAAAATGACAACCCCTGCATTAAGCATTATTTAAAACAACGTGAACACATTTTCTACACGGCGCAAGACACCCTTTTTTTTTTTTTTTTTTTAAACGTACAATCCTAATCCCCCTTTAATACATTTCAACATATTACATTAAATAAATCCTTAAGACATCAACACTGTACATGTACTCCTATTTTACCTCATTAAGAGTAGAGCATGCCGCATCAATCTGAGAAAATGCAATTCTGTCCTTTAAATCCATGTGTTAGACAGGTGCAGCAGCAAAACAAGCCCAGGGCTCTGTTCCAAAAGGGTCTTTTAAATGTCTGTATCTCCTGTACTCTAAAGTCTGCTTTTATACTTGTCCTTGCATGCTAATTAGAAGAGTGTAACACATTATGAATGGCTGGGAGGGCTTACACACAGGTAAAGGGGTCTTGGGCGAAAACATTTTCTGACATCTGCAGTGACGGTTTGGGATCCCTGATAGCATTTTGACATCTGCTAATCCTGTTTGAACATTGGCGTAAGGAGCTAGGCCCCGGAAATGTTTGTAAACCATGCTGTGTGACTGATAAAATTATAGCAGGCCCTGTGTTTTCTCCGCCCTGTGTTATCAGATTATCCTGCTCTGCTCAAGACTGCTGGGGGTAGTTTGCGGCCATCAGTTCTTTAAAGACACATTCCACAGGTCCTAAAACCACATTTAAACTAAGGACACACATTCTCCAGGGCAGGAACTGACACACATTCCTCAGGTCCCCAAAACCTTTTTTTTTTAAACTTTAAGGACACACATTCCACAGGTCCTAAAACTTCATTCAAATTTTAAGGACACACATTCTTCAGGGCAGGAACTGACACACATTCCTCAGGTCCTAAAACTTCATTCAAACTTTAAGGACGCACATTCCACAGGTCCTAAAGCTTCATTTAAACTTTAAGGACGCACATTCTTCAGGTAACCGGGCTGTCACTTTTAAGGACAGGGAAGTGATGAGCAAAGGTATCCCGGTATACTACTCATATACCTCTCTTTAAGACTGTGGGATGTGAAGCATATAGGTTACACAAGGGGCGTTGCTGTCCTGGAATAATTTAGGGTTCTCAAAGTTAGGCAATTTTTATCATTTTAATATCTTGATATCGTGGGAATCGTGGGAATCCTTTTCCAAGCAATCTGGTAGCCAAAACCTGGTTAAGCTTCACGCACATATCAGGCTTCCTGAAAAATAATGATACAATTATTAACGATGCAGTAAAAGCAATAGTAAGAGGGTGACACAAGGCAAAATTGAGTGGTATAGGAAACTGGTTGTGGTTGCTACGCCAGGGCACAAATAATAAGCTTATTGAGGAGAGGCTCCCAAAACATTAGCAGGAAATGGGCAGTCATTTTAATAGTTAAGAATGGCAACTATTCAGTGAAATTGGTCACAAAGCTTTGAGAGCGGCAAATTTCAAGAGAATTACCTTTCTAGCTAGATGGTTGACATATTAAACGCCTCTTAGATTGCATAAAATTTTCCCATCTACTCTGAATCAATGTTTCAGATGTAAGATGGATGGGGCGGGGGGGGGGGTGGATACATATATTTTTTAAATGCCCTTGCCTACAGCACTTTTGGGAGGAGGTTTTTAAATGTATCAGTCATTGCATGTCAATGGTCATCCTTCCATCAAGGCCGTTGGCCCTATTTGGGTTCTCCCATGTAGGGTTTCAGCTGTCAAAATATCGGCAATATTTTATTTTCATCGCTATAGCCCCATTTTTAAAATAAAAAGAAACCCACAGGGACTCTGCTAAAACGGTCCCTATGGGCTTTGAATACGTTTTTTAATCTTTATTGCTGCCCACTGGTTGCCCCAGCCCCGCAACAAAACGCGGAAATCCTGCAGCCAGGAGCTTCTTCCTCGTGGCTGGTAGGACCATCCCATTCAGTGATGTCAGGGGTGTCCGCGATGACATCACGGAATGGGAGGGTCCTACCAGCCACGAGGAAGAAGCTCCATGCTTCCCTGACGCCGCCACTGGGACCCTCGTGGACGCCTTTTATTTTAAAAAGGCAGCCACGCTCCGGAGTTGACAACGGGACACCACGGACTCCGGGGACCTGTATTTTTTATAAATAACCGGGGCAGCAAGCCCCCCACCATTACCGCCAGAGCACCGGAGCCCCTCAAGGCCACCACGGACTCCGGGGCCCATATTTTTATAAATAACGTGGTCACCCAGCCCCCACCATCACGCCAGAGCACCGGAGCCCCTCGAGGCCACCACGGACTCCTGGGGCCCATATTTTTATAAAATAACGTGGGCACCGTGCCACCACGGACTCGGGGGCCCGTATTTTTATAAAATAACGTGGGCACATAGCCCCCACCATTACCGCCAGAGCCCCGGAGCCCCTCGAGGCCACCAAGGACTCCGGGGCCCATATTTTTAGAAATAACGTGGGCACCCAGCCCCCACCATAACGCCCGAGGCCCGAGCCCCTCGAGGCCACCACGGACTCCTGGGGCTCGTATTTTAATAAATAACAGGGGGCAGCCACACGCACACCGGAGCCTCGCGCTGAACACAGCGGGGCTCCGGTGGCTTTTTATTTGATTTTTTATTGAATGCCCCCACACGAGTCCCAGAGCTCCGGTGGTGCACAACAGGTTCTGGGACTCTTAATTTATAATTACCGGGGCCCCAGCGATTCCGCACCAATACAGAACAAGCCCCAAGACCCTGCAAAGGCCCCAAAGAGTAGCGCTCACCCCTGGGACTTTCGCCAAAGACAGATCCTACGACCATAAACAACGTAACCTTCACGGCCCTTGGAGCTCTCTGGGTTTACAACTAGATATGCTTGGGACTCCAACCATGGCACTTCCCGTATGTGGACCCAGGACCCTGAGTGTACATGCCGGCTTTGGACAAAGCCCACACACAGCCGGCCTGAGGCATCCCTGGGCCTAAAGCAGGAGTTCACAGCCAGCATAAGCATATGGTGAGTACAAAACAGTATTATTTTATTTTTATTTTGCTTTGTAAATTGTTTAATATGTTTTACATGTTCTGTATTCACTTTTAAATGCCCCCCAACCCTGCACTACACTGTATTTAAAGTCATGAGCAGCCCATCAAAAAACTGTCACGGCCATTCACATTACATATATGAAGCCTTGCAACTTTTAAAAAATAACATGCCAGCCATATTTCACCTCCACATTATACAACTTAAAACGCATACCATCACTACATTAAGGATTAATTAAAGCAGCGTGAATGCATTTCCTACACTGCGCTAGACCCTTTTAAAAGTACAACAGTATTTAATTTAAGGGCATTCCCCTTGCGCATTGCGCCGTTTAAAATGACAACCCCTGCATTAAGCATTATTGAAAACAACGTGAACACATTTTCTACACGGCGCAAGACACCCTTTTTTTTTTTTTTTTTTTAAACGTACAATCCTAATCCCCCTTTAATACATTTCAACATATTACATTAAATAAATCCTTAAGACATCAACACTGTACATGTACTCCTATTTTACCTCATTAAGAGTAGAGCATGCCGCATCAATCTGAGAAAATGCAATTCTGTCCTTTAAATCCATGTGTTAGACAGGTGCAGCAGCAAAACAAGCCCAGGGCTCTGTTCCAAAAGGGTCTTTTAAATGTCTGTATCTCTTGTACTCTAAAGTCTGCTTTTATACTTGTCCTTGCATGCTAATTAGAAGAGTGTAACACATTATGAATGGCTGGGAGGGCTTACACACAGGTAAAGGGGTCTTGGGCGAAAACATTTTCAGACATCTGCAGTGACGGTTTGGGATCCCTGATAGCATTTTGACATCTGCTAATCCTGTTTGAACATTGGCGTAAGGAGCTAGGCCCCGGAAATGTTTGTAAACCATGCTATGTGACTGATAAAATTATAGCAGGCCCTGTGTTTTCTCCGCCCTGTGTTATCAGATTATCCTGCTCTGCTCAAGACTGCTGGGGGTAGTTTGCGGCCATCAGTTCTTTAAAGACACATTCCACAGGTCCTAAAACCACATTTAAACTAAGGACACACATTCTCCAGGGCAGGAACTGACACACATTCCTCAGGTCCCCAAAACCTTTTTTTTTTAAACTTTAAGGACACACATTCCACAGGTCCTAAAACTTCATTCAAATTTTAAGGACACACATTCTTCAGGGCAGGAACTGACACACATTCCTCAGGTCCTAAAACTTCATTCAAACTTTAAGGACGCACATTCCACAGGTCCTAAAGCTTCATTTAAACTTTAAGGACGCACATTCTTCAGGTAACCGGGCTGTCACTTTTAAGGACAGGGAAGTGATGAGCAAAGGTATCCCGGTATACTACTCATATACCTCTCTTTAAGACTGTGGGATGTGAAGCATATAGGTTACACAAGGGGCGTTGCTGTCCTGGAATAATTTAGGGTTCTCAAAGTTAGGCAATTTTTATCATTTTAATATCTTGATATCGTGGGAATCGTGGGAATCCTTTTCCAAGCAATCTGGTAGCCAAAACCTGGTTAAGCTTCACGCACATATCAGGCTTCCTGAAAAATAACGATACAATTATTAACGATGCAGTAAAAGCAATAGTAAGAGGGTGACACAAGGCAAAATTGAGTGGTATAGGAAACTGGTTGTGGTTGCTACGCCAGGGCACAAATAATAAGCTTATTGAGGAGAGGCTCCCAAAACATTAGCAGGAAATGGGCAGTCATTTTAATAGTTAAGAATGGCAACTATTCAGTGAAATTGGTCACAAAGCTTTGAGAGCGGCAAATTTCAAGAGAATTACCTTTCTATCTAGATGGTTGACATATTAAACGCCTCTTAGATTGCATAAAATTTTCCCATCTACTCTGAATCAATGTTTCAGATGTAAGATGGATGGGGTGGATACATATATTTTTTAAATGCCCTTGCCTACAGCACTTTTGGGAGGAGGTTTTTAAATGTATCAGTCATTGCATGTCAATGGTCATCCTTCCATCAAGGCCGTTGGCCCTATTTGGGTTCTCCCATGTAGGGTTTCAGCTGTCAAAATATCGGCAATATTTTATTTTCATCGCTATAGCGGTAGCTATATCTCTGTTGTTGCAGAACTGAGTTCATCGAAGGTACCGCCAATAGGACAATGGCTCTCTCAGCTGGATCGGACCTATCAGTTTGAGGAGGCATATGCAGGGAGGGTAGGGGCACTCCGTAGACTTAGGGCTACGTGGGTGGACTACTCTTTGGCTGCTTTCTCAAGCTGAGTATGGGTAATCTCCTCTTATGGTGAAAAAGGGTAATGCTGCTTTATAGATTATAGTCATGGCTATGAGCATATTTATAGTTAGTGTATAAAATTCCTTTTTTTGTTACGGATGTTGTGATTATATGAAATATGAGACTATAGTATTTAATGCTAAATTAATTTTAGGACTATTTTTTATGGAATGTTTCTATCTGCCTTGTATCTATAGTCTGATTAGCTATATATGATTTATTTTTTGTATGGACTGTCTGCTTTTCCATCTCAATAAAAAAAAAAATCCAGTCAGAGTAAGACTTGTTGCAAGCGGTGTTAAGGAGTGCCCTGCATTTCCTAAGCCCTTCACTGTACTTGATTTTGTGCTCAAGAGAGTATTTCTTGTACTGTATTCTTTGAAGGTGCTCGTTCACGGGTTTAACGTTGGCATGCTCAGGTGTAAACAAAGGGCCCGAAGGAGTTCAATGATAAGATATTTTTAAACCAATAGGGTCACCTATTCAGGAGCAGAAATCAACCAACAATAGTAATGCTCATTTTCTTCTTAGATATTATTGTGGAGAACACGGGACACAAATGTCAACTACCACACAAGGCCTGGCATCTGTCAGAAAACACTTGCACTGTACTCTGGATCCCATGGGAGTGATCCACTCTTCCATCTCTCACTGTCCTCCAGGGACCACATACAATGTGTATATCTAGATTAGTAGTAGAAACAGGGTAGGAGAATTGAGTCAAAGAGACATCAGAGAACACAACTTAACTCGTCACTTTTGTTGAGCACTGATGACTGCAGGTAGAAGTGGGTATCTAAAGGCAATATGAGATATTCTAGAAGCTTGCCATGAAAGTCCTTCATTTATCTGTACGAGTGAAAAAAATATACCTTACTCTATGACTGTGTAACCAACACTTTGTGGTCTGATATGAAACCATCTGTTCCTGAAACAGAAGCCTAGCAAGAGATGAGTGCCTCTATATAGGTTCATCAATATGGTGAGATAACTACCTCAAGCTTCGCAACAATGCTTAGTTGAACTTTGGGGCATATTATCAAGACACAGCGTTAAACTTATTGCTGCTTTAGCGGCAGAAAACTGTCGCTAAAGCGGCGATAATGGGCTTGATAATATGCCCTTGAGAATTCCCATAGAAGCCCAGGTTCTGGTGTCAACATGGGCTTCTGTTGGAATTCTCTGCGGCATATTATCAAGCCCATTATCGCCGCTTTAGCAGCAGTTTTCTGCCGCTACAGCGGCGATAATTTTAACGCCGTGCTTGATAATATGCCCCAAAGTTTCTGCTTGACTCTTATGTCGATGAATAAGTAATTCGGAGCCAGTAATATTCTATTGTTTCTTTCTTTTGCAGTTCATCTATCACTTGCTAAGAACACTTAGTGGCTTACTATTAAACATATGTACTTATCATATGTAACATAAACTTGACATGAGAACTATTCTAGTTTCATCACAGGATCAAACCCCAAGTTTAATACGACAGCCCCTACATTTTTTAGAAATGTTCAAAGTCAGTTTTCAAAATAGTTCAAAGTTCATTGACTCAACACAACTTGATTTTCAGAATACTTCTCTATGTTCACAACTGTTCTCCAGAAAACGATCAAGGAAGCAACTGTTATTTTCCAATAGGAAATCCTGAATCCAACTAGTAAGGACCTGGCTGCAGCAGCATTGTAGCATGGTTGTCTACTAAAGATGGTGTGAAACATGAGTAGAGTATATTCAATAATTTAAGATGGTCACCGTCATCTCCAAACAGTGGGAGAGTTCAAGGATTGATGGGAAATGTAGTTCGTTGCCAGGGCATCATCACACCAACACCAACATTTTCTGAAGACCGCCATCTTTTCTTTCTCTGCATTAGGCTTGGGGCAAGCAAGTTTGGAGTATTGCGCTCCTGCTGACTCATAAGCAGTAGGTTTTGCCTTCAAACATGCCTACTGACATTAATTCCATGGGGTCTGCTACCTCTGTGGGATGCACCCTGCTGGTTTCAGTGTTTTCAGTCCCGGATATGTGGAATTCAAGTCTGCTTGTCACAAACTGAAGCAAAATGCCCAACTCTACTCACCCCGAAAGGAAAAATCAGGGGAAAAAGGCAACACTCACTGTAGGAAATATTGACAGATCATAATGCCACGTACTGATAAGTAGAACTGGATCAAATTGCTCATTAAAGACTTCTCTTGATATTTCTTCAAAGGCACACTACCGCACTCCATTCTAACACATATTCTCTCTGTGGCAGTAAAAAGGCTTAGGTCTTCCAACCATATCATAAGTTCAAGTTTATTTTTGCTTTCTAGTTTGTCATTATTATATTTTCCTTTTTTAATAAGGCAGTTTTTTTGATATGTTTAACTATTTGCTGTGTTACCTCATTAAGAAGGATTATTCTTTTATCAGAAAATAAATATTTATTCAGCATCATGTTGATGATTACACCCCCAAGGACATAGCAACATTGACAAAGCCAGTCGTTTTGCTTTTGTATAGTGAAAGATACATTTTGGTGAATAGGTTGAGGGAAGGGCATTCGGTGAGAGGCGAGGGTACAGAAGGAGCAGGACACTGTGGCATTCATAGTGCCTTATTTTACTTTTCTGTCTGTCTGTCTGTCTGTTTCAAAGGCATGACAATTCGACAGATTAGTGAACCTGAAATTAAATGATTTACCTAAGATGAATAAAAGCAAGGTGTCCTATTATGGTTCTGTGCAATCTCATCACAGAGACACAGAAAGCGAGAGAGAGAGAGGGGAGAGGGAGCGAGAGAGAGAGAGAGGGGAGAGTCACAGAGATAGAAAGAGAGACAGAAAGATATAGAGAGAGACCGAGAGAGAGAGACAGACAGACTTAGAGAGAGAGAGATGGAGAAAGTCAGTGAGTGAGTGTGTGACTAAGAGAGAATGAAAAAGAGTAGGAGAGAGAGATAGAGAGAGATAGAGAGAAAGAGAAAGAGAGAGAGAGAGAAAGTATGAGTGAGTGTGTGTGTGACTGAAAAGGAGAAAGAGTGGGAGAGAGGGAGAGAAAGAGAGACAGAGAGAGAGAGAAAGTGAGTGAGTGTGTGGTGTGTGTGTGACTGAGTAAGAGAGAATGTGAAAGAGTAGGAGAGAGAGATAGAAAGAGAGAGAGTGAGTGAGTGAATGTGGCAGAGAGAGAGAGAGAGAGAGCATTATGTTCTAGCAGATGTAAAAGCATCATGTTTGTTTGCGTTGGTAGTGTTATTCCTTGCCTCCATTTGATTTCAGTGTGATTCCATTAAAAGAATTGAGTTGCATGTGCGGTGCGTGACTTACTCTAAGGTTTGCATGGAAGCAATTTGCCTCAATTGGGCTGTAATACTTCTGGTTAGATGTGTTTGTAACTTCTGTAGATTAGAAATGATTTCCCTTTGGTTGGTGTGTTTTTACATATGTCTGTCTGAGCCCTACCTCTTACTGGTGTAATTATTCTACATACTCTCTGCTAGAGAGCAATGACAGGTGTAGGCCTACATCTATTCTTTTATCTTTCTGAATTGTACTTATGACACATAGTCATGAATGTCTGTGTCAACAAAGCCTCCAAAGTACAGACTGCAAATCTAGATCAGGAAGAAATGCCTCCATACGAAATGTTAGACCTGTATTAAATCCTGAACACAGCTAAACATTCATCCACATATTGTACTCATTGTTTTTCCACAAGTAGGGTAGACAGTTCTCGTGAGAAGTGTGTGTTCTGAATGCATTACTCTTGGGAGGTAGTCTGTGTGAAAACTGGGGGCAAGGTATGCTCTTGTATATAAAGACACACGAAATACCAGCTCAAAATAGCTTTCATGCTTTTCTCGGTGACCTAGTGGTATTTGCACTTCACTGAGGTTTGCACAGTATGTATTTACAATATTCAATGCAGTTCTGGGAGACTGCCTACCAACCTTTATTCTCAGCAACCTCCGCACTCAACCACATTCCAGAGATTGAGGTAATCAGACAAGTTACAAAATTCAGTGCATCTTTATTTGATGTCCTATTTAAAAGTAAGGCCAGCATTTGCTTCTTGGAAAATGTTTCTTACCATATCTGCCACCATACCTTTTAAGGTTTTAAAGATTCCCACTGCCTACCAATTTCACAATACATTCCTAAGTGGGACGGGAATGCCCAGACATATGTTCCGTGCGCACTGTGTCATTGGAATCAAGCTATACCTGTCTGATGAGCCCTAGATAGGGTTGCTTGTATTCCATTTTATGAAGGACCTGGCTTGGACGTTTGGCCTGGTTGGACCCTGTTGGAGCAGGGTCAAGATTGATTTGCATATGTCTGGGTCCAAACTGAGGGGCATATTTACAATGGGATTGTGCCACCAGAACCTCACTTTTACGAACATTCCGGTAGTGCAATGCCCTGCTCCATATTTACAAAGTGGCGATAAGCCACTTTTTCTGGATTAACACCTCTTTCTAAATATGGTACCCGGGGAACAGCCATTACATCGCGGTTTTTACCACGCAGTGCAGTTACATCGCATGCGTTACAACGCATGCGATGTTACAACGCTATGCCATTACAACGCAAGTCTTTACATCGACTTGCGCTATATGGCGTGCTAACATTACAAATAGTGTAGTTTACTATCCCAACACCTTCCCTACTGTTAAGTGGACTGGAGTTGGAATAGTAAATTACACTTTTTTAATGTTAGCACGCCATCTAGCGCAAGTCGATGTAAAGACTTGCGTTGTAATGGCATAGCATTGTAACATCGCATGCGTTGTAACGCATGCGATGTAACTGCATGCGTTGTAAAAACCCGCGTTGTAATGTCATACATCTCACATGGCTTTTTAACACTGCCCCAGATTTACAAGGATGTGTAAATCTGAGGGAGTGCCAAAAACAAATGCCATGAAAAAACTGGAGCTAGATTGGCGCTACGAGGAGAAATACATTTTTTTTTCCTTGTTTTTGCTTTTTCTATGTGTACTGCATTCTGCAGCAAACATAGAAAGAATAAAACACAATTAATGATTGTTTATGTGCAGGAAAATGTCCTTTCCTGCACATAAACAGTCATTAAATAATACTTTTATTTCTCCTTGCTTTGTCTATGTGTAATGTATTCTGCAGCACACATAGAAATAGCAAATCTCCATTATTGATTGTTTATGTGCAGGAAGGGACACCTTCCTGCAGATTATCAATCACCCCTGCAATGCATACACCCTTGCACTATAGTGCAAGGATGTCTGTGTTGGTGCTAGGCAGCTATTTTTAGCGCTAGGGAAAACACAGGGGTGTGATATATTCTTGTAAATACGGCGCATACTTGCACTTTGGAAATGGTGCAGCACCACACTGCACCATTGCCTTGTACATAGGCCCCGGAGGGTGCAAAGTAACATTGGCCAGGGCTACAGCCCAAGTATTTACAGTGGATAAGAGTAATTCAAGCATTCGGTCCATCTCGTTTCTGTATGCGTAAGTGGCTCTCTCTGGCAGTCATGCTTAACCAAGTGTTAAACAGGTATTCATCCTTGATCTCTTGAGTCTCTTGCAGCCTTTGAAACCTGCTGTCAAGTGCTCAAAAACCTAATGAGGACCCAAAACAACCCATCTAACTATCACTTGCATACCCCAGCCCATCACCTCACACCCTGCCACATCAGAGCTATGCCGCCCCTCCTCTGACTGCTTATGCTGGCTATCTGCTTATCACACAATGAGAAACCTTCCATGCTAATACACAAGTCCCACCCATTTTATTCCCCATCTCCTCCTCCCAGCCTTTCTCTGTGATTAGGTCTGGTATGTTTAGGTTTCTTGAGAGCTTCAGGTCATTAAAAATCCTAAATAAATCCTACGTACTCAAATAGAGAGGATTGTTGACAGTTCTCTGTCCATTGGTCTGTTCAACTGTCATGCACACTTTGCTTCCACCCACTCCCGCGTGCAGCAATTAACCCACTCCTGCCAGTGGTTCTCCAGCACTGTGAGAGATGGCATTTTTCCTGATTTCCTGGCAGGTGTTGTCTTTTAATTTAGGATTTTATTGCATATTTATTATTGTGGCATACGCTTGCAATAAAAAAATGAAGAAATAACAGGCACACCAGCTTTCCAAGCCAGATCTATTGATTTAGCAATAAATGTTATTATTATTGGGTGGGGTCTGCTCTTCTCTACAGACAGTGGAGCAGGAAGATGTATACATTGGCACATAGAGGCACATAGGACGGCACCTGAAGACACAGACACTGGGGCAGAGAAATAAAAGGGAATAAGGAGACACAACTAGAGAAACAGGAAGACACAGACACAAGGCTATGGAAATAAAGCAAATAGGATGGGGAGACACAACTAGGCAAACACAGGCACTTGGACAGAGCGAAACACAGAGAGAGACACACACAAACAAAAGGACAAAGTTGCACAAACAGCGTGACAAGAAACATGAGCGAGCCTGACATTTACCTTGAAATGGAAGTACACACAATATAAGGAGATAAGACAAAGAGACGCTGAGATCATATGTACGGTTCGATCAGGGGTTCGATCCGTGCCACCACCTCCATCCGGATCTTCAAAGCTGACCTCAAATCTCTTCTATCCCAAAGACACTTTCAGAACTAATTCCTTCATTCTCAGACCCCGCCAGGAAGTTCATTAGTCATTGTAAATTGCTGTGTTTGATATTGTGTTCTTGCCTTGTATGTTTTTCCCTACCTCCCCTTGCCTGCTGTGTTTGATACTATGTCCTGCTATTTTTGTAACGTTCTATTTTGTAACATTTCTCTCGGGTAAAGTCCGCGCTTTATAAAAATGCATAAAATAAAATAAAATAAAAATGCTTTTGAGCTAAAATAATCCCCAACACAGGATCTAAAGCTGTGGTACACTGAACAATATTTTCTTATATTAACGTTAATAAAGTTTACTGACTACAGATGAATGGAAGGCTGAGTAGACCCCGCTGGACTTAAGTTCTTAACATGCAAATCAGAATACATGTTAGTGTCAAGTGTTTAGCTCACTGAGTCATTTTGCCAGCTCAGGTCCCTAAGGGTATAGGTATAATTCGTCACTCCACTCTGAATGCATGCATAATAGCCTCGATTTCTGTGTGGAGTTTTTCAGACCTAGCTTCTCAGACATAGCTTGAAAACCTCTGACAAATTTCCTTGTAGTACCTTTCACTTGTGTCTAAAAAGTGTAGACACCAGGGCCACAAACAATAGTGACACATGCAAAGTGCTTCCTCTACTACATAGATTTCGACTATTGCGCTAAGTTGTGTTTATATAGCATTGAAGTCTACCCATTACAAGTGCTTTAAATAAATGTTGTCACAGATGATTAATTTGATGGCACTCAAGTAATCGACCTCAGAAAGATGAAAGAATGAACTGGCCCTCCCAGCATTTGAATACTAGGCCTGCAGGTCACACCAGACATCAGCTAGGGGCACCTTACCTGTCAAACCATCTTGCCAGCCTCCATTGTCATCATAACCCACGCACCTGTGACTGTGATGTCTTGGAGGCTCTTTCCTATTTTTCAACCTAACAAAAGTGAAAAACTGCGCACAAAAGAACAAATAACGAGGAAAAAACAGGGATCGAAAAACATAAAAAGAAATGTTCCATCAAGGCAAGACATGCATATCCCATGGAGACGGCACAGAAAAGTCACAGAATCTCTGGATCCATATGCGCTGGGTCCCCACGGTGCACTACTGGAGACAGAGAAGAATGAGTGAGGACAGTATCTAATTCAGGACTCGGTGACTCCGAACTCTACACAACCTTTTACTCTCACTACTCTAGCAATTCCTCCTTAAACTTTCAACTTGTACAATTCACTGATACATCCCTGTGTAGTGTTCCGGGAAGTTGCAAAGCTTTCTCCTCCACAATGATGGTTCGCTGTAAAAAAAAAAAGCAAACAGTCGGTGACATTTTCTGTTGAAAATAGTTTGTGGAAGAATGATTCTGGACTAAATTCAATTTTAATGGAAAAACATTCTTGCAAAAAGGTTTTTGGGTCCAGAATTGTCTCACAAAACGTGCATTTTTTATTTATTGTTAAAATTATCTGACGATGTTTAGAAACTCATCAAACTTTGGGAATTGTGCCAGTTTCACCCATTGAGGCTTGCAAACGCTGCTACTTTGTCTATCTCTGCCTACAGAGACAGACTCAATGTCTGGAATTTATGAGACAACATCAAGTACCTTTTCTTTTTTGGTCAAGCCTAGACAGTACTTGCGCTACCTCTTTGAGACATGTTGTATATCCTTTCTGGGCTTATAGCCTGTCCATTGCTTTTCAGTTGTTTATTTGCGTGTCCTTTAACCCTTTGAATGCGGGCGGAATTCCCCCGCGATGCGGCAAAATTGAAAGGGTGCGCAGAACGGTCAGCTCACGGCCGTCGATGCACGCGCCCTACGTGACGCATCCAAAGGGTTAAAAAACCTTTTCTTCGAAGTGGTTAATCTTTCCAATTTGTCCCACCTTTTCATCAGTTATTCACTCCCACTTAGTAGCGCCCCATTACTTTTAGGCTTCCATTTGAGCCATTTTAGTTACAGACTCAGGAACAATTTTTTTAATTCTGAAAGAACGGTTCACACAAGCATTCGTGTTTCGTTTCCCTTAAACAGCATGATGATGGCACCCGCTTCACGGCTACAGCACTTCATCTTTCAGCATGATGGCCATGCAGGAAGCAGAACGCCTTTCTTTTTTCTGCACAGGTCCCGCTTGTTAATTTGTTGGCTCGCCCACCTCTATGAATACGTTAGGTGTCATGTAAAATTGGATAGCTTATATAAAACTGCACATTAGATGATGCTGTAGATGTCAGGTAGAGCCATAATGTTTTGTGTGTCCTCATTTTTTATCCTACCATATCCACATCATTGGTGGGCATCGCTTGTTACGCTTATTTTCTGTTACAGTATTGCGGTTGTTTCCTCAACAAACTGATAGCAGCGTTCTTCTTCTCAGAAGGGTTTAAAACGTCTGGAGTTTGTGACACCTCCAGGTGGACTCTAATCTTATAGCTGCAAAGAGATATGGAGTCCTGGGTTCCCTTCGTGCACATCTAGACCAAAGAGCATCTGTTCATGTACGGATTTAATTGTGCAGGGTTTCGTGAAACTAAAGATGATGCCCCATGATTTTAGTTTCAAGCATCTGTCGGGTTATCTCCTAACGCTCATCTTCTTTTCTGCCCTACCTTTGGTTATGACCCCCACAGCCACCTCAGTATTTGACCCCAAATCAGTGTCAGTAATTTAAAAGTTCAAAAATGTATAAAGCGCATGGCAATCCAACGGGCCTCCCAACGCTGGTATAACCTTTGCTCTGAATAGGAATATTTGTGTGTCCCTAGAATAGATAGGTTTTCAGTACTTTCCTAAAGTAAGTTTTTGAGTCCTCCCATCTATTGTAGGAAGGAAGCTTATTCCAGCGCTTAGGAGCTAGAAATCTGAAAAAGCTTCCACCTGTCCTTGCCATTTGTAGTCATTTTACACCTAAATAGGTCATACTTTATAGTCCCACCGTGATGTTTTTTACACCTAAAAACCCATGTGACAATGTTCCGACTGCTCTCGATTATATAGCAAATCTTCGCTTCAGAGGACTGAAGTTATTCACAATGTATGAGTAGTTTACCCAGTGCTTTTTATGGACAAAGTAAGCCTCTGCCTTCTTTTTTCATAGCTGCCAAGTTTTCAGTATGCGTGTTATGTTATGCTATGTTATATGTGGATTTATAACGCGCTCCGATAGTCAAGACTGTCCTGGCGCGGGGATGAAACTGAATCAGAGTGGTAAAAGGAGTCAGCTATTCATGGATTTGAAAGAGGTGAGTTTTAAGCAGTTTTTTAAAATTGATCAGATTGGGAGAGTGTCTGAGAGCGTCTGGTGACATTCCCATTTTTAAGTGTGTTGATGTGACATTTCATTGCCTCACGTTTGACACATTTAATAACACTTTATTTTGTGTGAAAGAAGCTGTTTTGATCATGTGATCGGGTAGATGTGACCTATTACCTCCTTCTGTGCAATACAATACAATTGCTTGTGCAAATTTACCAACACATTTCCTCAAACCATTTGTGGTTTCATAATAAATATAAGCCCATGTCTATCTTGGAGTGGAATAAGACATATGTGGATGGGATGCCATAAGGACAGTAGTACTTGAATTTCAACAGTGCAGAAATTCATTTATGTAGATGGAAGGGAGGGGCCCTACCAAGTCAGTTGTAACCAGTAGTGCTGGTCGGCAGTAAGCTAAATCCTAAACATGTCCATCATCGATTTAAGGTATTGATATGCAATGTGGGTACCAAAAGATTGGTTTTATATAGGAGTTGCACGTTGCCTCATCGAGCAAAGTACTCTCCCTACGTCATGCACATTTGTTGTAATATTTCTTTTAACATCCAAGTAACATACTTCCAGCCATTTCCTACATTGCGACATTTAGTAGGTGTATGGGCTTCATGTAATAATGACATACTTTAACTGTTAATTTATGCTTTTTTAGCCTTCCTGCATTCACCACCCATCAGGCAGTCTGTCATAAACACAATGCCACTTCACGCAACTGCACTCCACTCCACCCCACACCACACCATACTACATCACTGCTACTGAAACACCAGATTATTGTGGACTGTAAATAAATGCTCAAGATTTGAGCACTGTGTTGTTGGTGACATATAGTCTCATAGTGGCCCTAATTAGGCCATACAATACTCCACGCAACGCCACTTCCCTCCACACAATGCCACTCGCTCTACGCAACACCGCTCCACGGAATTGCATTCCACTCCACGCAACCCCATTCCACTCCATGCAGCGCCGCTCCACTCTACTCAATGCCACTCTACGCCACTCCACGGAACTGCACTCCACACAACTCCACTCCACTCTATGCAACGCCACTCCACTGTACGCAACTGCACTTCACACAACTGTACTCCACGCCACTCCACTCTACGCCACTCCACTCTATGCCACGTCTCTCCATTCTACGCCATACCATTCCACACAAAGGCACTACATGCAACACCACTCCACTCTATGCAGTGCCACTACAGGCAACAACACTCACTCTACGCAATACCACTACACTCTACACAACTCCTGTCTACCATGCGCAACGCCACTCCACTACACGCTACACAATGCCACTCGACCCTACGCAACATCACTCCACTCTACACAATGTCACTCCACTCTATGCTACGCCTCTCCATGCAACTGCACTCCACTCTACGCAACGCCACTCCACTCTACACAATGCCACTTCACGCAACGGCACTCCACTCTACGCCTGGCCACGCCACTCTACAGTACGCAACACCACTCCACTCAACGCCACTCCACTCTATGCAACACCACTCCCTGCAACTCCACTCTACGCCACGCCATTCCACTCTACACCACGCCACTCCACCCCACTCTTACAATCTACTCCACTTATTGCCATTCTACTCTACAACACTCTACTCCAATCTGCACAACACCCTTTGCGCCACTCAGCTCTGCTTTACACCACTCCACAAAACTCTACTCCTCTCTAAAACTCTCCTTCACTCAACTCTATGCCCTTTCACTATACAGCACTATACTCCGTACATTACACTGCACAACACTACACACCACTTCATAACACACCACACCACTTGTCTCAACTTGACACCACTCTACTCCACACCACTCCATAACACTACACTCTACTCAACTTTAGAACACTTCACTCCATGCCCCTTTACACCAATAACTTTTAGGGATACTGAATAGCAGCCATTCTAGAGTACAACATGACTAAAACATATTGGCAAAGCCATAGTTGAGACTTATTGATTATGCCAATGCTTGTTTGTGTCTAGAATCGAATATTAAATGGGCAGGCAGGTGTTCAATTTACAGTACACAACATTCTTAAAGTTTCTTCTTTGGCGTCCTCGTGTGACTAGTTTGAACATTGCTGGCACTTTTTGTAAAGCTAGTGGCTGTGTTTTTATGTGGAGATTTTCAGATGATCTCCCGAGTATTGCACCTTCTCACTGTAAATTTCCTTGCACATCCTGCCATCTCTGGCATATATTTGCTGTATAGTGTAAAGGCTTCCCCATATAATTTCCTATGCATTTTTGTCTCCCAGCCTGCAAAATGGGCATCACCAGCAGAGCAAATCTTAAGTGAAACTTAATTATTATACTCTGCACAGCAAGACATTTATAATATTGATGTAATCATCACCATCAGGCTAGCCAAGCAGTTTGCTTTCTTTCAGCATCTGTAATCATAGGATCACAGATTACGGGTTGGTGAAAGTGCTTGTCAAAATGCGAATAGGGGATATTTAGTTCACTTGCACAGTGGATTTATTTTTTAAATTCCACCATAATATATTCCGCAGGTAGACAAGATTAAATGGTAGATTTAGTGACCAAGCATAGCTTTTGTTTGAGCTGTCTGCCCCCCACTCTTCAACATAGAGCATGGGCCTGAAAGGTGTGGGCTATCAACTGATTGGCAATCCAAAGCACAGTAGGTTTGACTGAAAGCCAATCACAATGTTCGAAACACAGGCACCTATTCATAGTGATTGAAACGTTGGCCAGTAAGATTTGTTTGGACAGGATATTGCTTCAGCAATTCTTATTGTTCCCCCTTTTAACAAATCAGAATGAAACTTTGTGCTGGCACGATTCAGTTTGACTGTCCATCTCTCACATATGTATGTGAATGTGTGTGTATGTATGTGTTACAAATTAGGTCTCTAGTTGGCAGAGGTATGCACCCTGTCCAAGTAGGGAGCACATTCCTAGACATGGCAATCTAGATACACACTAAAAGATAACCTCTGCCCACTTCTAGTAGCTTGGCACAGAGCAGTCAGGTTATCTAAAAAGGCAATGTGTAAAGCATTTGTGCAACAAACATAAACACACAGTAACACAATGAAAACACCACAAAATACTCGCACAGGCTCATAAAAATGGAGAATAACTTTATGAATAAAATAAGAACCAAATGAAAAAAAAACAACGCTTAAGGGTTACTTGAAGTCATGGGAAAAATCCAAAGCTCAGGCCAACCGTGGAGAAGGGCAGGCCAGACACAGGGCCCACACAAGGCCCGCTGAAAAAATACCTTGGCTGGAGCAAGCTTTGCGTCAAAGACTCAATGCTTCGGTTCTGATAGACGCTGTCAGGTGGATGCGTTGAAGTCGAGGCTCGCAATCAGGTCCCATGTCATTGTTGAACCCCTTACAATGTAGGCACTACATCATTGTCGAACTTCTCAGTTGGGTCATGCATCATTGCTGAGCTGCGCAGGAATGTGCTTGGATCTGCACTGCGTCAGTGTTGAAGGCCACTGCATCGGTTCCGATCAGCGCAAGTCATCACTGCATCAATTTTTATGGTTCTGGACAGCAGAAATCACCTTTCAAGGTATCATGACTGAATTGGCACCACTTGGCAGGGCAAGACTCATAGATGGCAGAGTCCAGGTGCCTTGGCATGACAGGACTCACAGATGGCAGAGTACAGGTGCTGTTGCAGAGTTGCAGGAAGTCTTTGATGGCCCAAAGACTTCAGAACATGGGGCAAGGCCTTGGGGTCACTCTGGGTTCAAATGAGATTGGTCCAGTCCTTGTCCTCAGTAGGGCAGAGATCAGCAGGGACACTCAGCAAAGCAAAAGGCAGCTGTTTCAGCGCAGCAGCCAGGCAAAGTGGCAATCTTTGTAGCACAGGTCCTGAAAGAACCAGGGTTAATAGCAGCAGTACTAAGTACTGTTAAGAAACCCTCAATCACGTGTTAGTTCACAGGTGGAATTTTAGCGGTATGTTCGATTATCCGCTACTTGCTTGACAACGTGACAGCATCATCATCGGGTTAATGAATGCTTCCTCCACCTGGAGGTAATTCCTCTGTTTTTTTCAGTTGTGATCAGAGAACCGTGTTAGGTGTGTAGCGAAGTGCTATATAGTGAGTGAAAAGGAATTTAAAAGACTCGAAAGGACCAGTTTGTAATTTTAATGAAACTGGATTCGAGTTAGATTAAAAACTACTTATCGTGCACAGAGTAGACTATTTAGGGTCTAGTGCACTAAAAAATGTGTCCAGAAAATAGGTCGACATGTTTCAGCCTTATCTCATGCCCCGAAGGGTCATATAGGCTTTCATCAGGACCCTAGTGTATGTGTAGGAGACTCTATAATTGGAAGGGATCTCCCTCGTGAAATGGGTGAGTACCGTTGTTTCACCAGTCGGTCTGAGTTCAATTTGAACCTGTTTCTTAATTGTTCGATTGGAGGGTTACATCTGTCACTGCTTCTCTCCACACCGGGTGGAGAGAAGCAGTGACAGAACAAGTCACATATTGCCGCCGAAAAGAGCGGGTACAGCTTACACCATCAGATGTAACCCTCCAATCGAACAAGGGAGATCCCTTCCAATTATAGAGTCTCCTACACATACACTAGGGTCCTGATGAAAGCCTATATGACCCTTCGGGGCATGAGATAAGGCTGAAACATGTCGACCTATTTTCTGGACACATTTTTTAGTGCAATAGACCCTAAATAGTCTACTCTGTGCACGATAAGTAGTTTTTAATCTAACTCGAATCCAGTTTCATTAAAATTACAAACTGGTCCTTTCGAGTCTTTTAAATTCCTTTTCACTCACTATATAGCACTTCACTACACACCTAACACGGTTCTCTGATCACAACTGAAAAAACCAGAGGAATTACCTCCGGGTGGAGGAAGCATTCATTAACCCGATGATGATGCTGTCACGTTGTCAAGCAAGTAGCGGATAATCGAACATACCGCTAAAATTCCACCTGTGAACTAACACGTGATTGAGGGTTTCTTAACAGTACTTAGTACTGCTGCTATTAACCCTGGTTCTTTCAGTACCTGTGATCCACTCTCCATTGATATTTAAACGTCTAAGACAAAGAAGCTGAGTGGGTCATACCCCTTCTTTCTCCCTCCTTTTGATTTATTTAAATCTTTGTAGCACAGCAGTCCTTACTCCTGGCAAAGTTCTTCACAAGTCCAGTAGTGTACCATCTTGGTAGGGTCGGAGCTCCAGTACTTATACACAAATATACCTTTGAAGTGGGGGTGACTTCAAAGAAAGCCCTTGGAGTGCACAGGTCCCCCTTTCATCCCAGCCCTGGTCCAGACTATCAGTGGTGGGTAATAAGCCCCTTGTGTGGGAAAGTGGACATTGCCTACTCAGGTGTAAGCGTCAGATCCCCCTCCCTCTTCCTGCCCACAAAAAGCTATCAGAAAATAGATGAATGCTTATGAGTTCTCTGTCATACCCAATCTTCCTGTGTTTGTGGCTGTCTGGATGTAATGCAGAAAGTGTAGCTGTCACCCATCCCAGACGGGTATTGGAGACAGGCTGCAAGGCACACAGAACGGAATAGAGCAGAGAAATGTCCACTGTCTAAAAATGGCATTTCTGAAATAGTAATGTTAAATCCAACTTTACCAGTAGAGAGGTATAAAAAGGTTTAAAAAACGATGCAGCCACTCCTTTCTAATCAGGAATTACAGGTTAAAAGTGTTTTAAGGAATTCCCAATGCTAACCTATTAGAGGAGTAGACCTCACAGTAGTGTAAAACTGGGCGTTTGGGTGTTTGTCACTACTAAGAACATGCAAAACGTAATAGTACATGTCCTACCTTTTACTTACAGAGCACTCTGCCCTATGGGCCACCTAGGGCCTACCTAAGGGATGACTTATGTGTAATAAAAGGTGAGTTTAAAGTTTGGCAAGTAGTTTTAAATGCACTATCGGTGTGACAGTAGATTGCACACACAGGCCCTAAAATGGCAGGCCTGAAACAGGTTTGACAAGCTACATGTGTGGGTGGCACAATAAGTGCTGCAGGCCCACTAGTAGCATTTAAATTATAGGTCTGGGGTATATGGTATACCACTTTAAAAGGCTACTTACAAGTAAACTGAATATGCTAATTGTATTTACAGCAATATTACCATGTTTAGAGGAGAGAGCACATGCACTCTAGCACTGGTTAGCAGTGGTAAAGGGCTCAGAGTCCTAAAGCCAACAAAACGAAAGCCAGAAAAATAGAAGGAGAAGGGAAAAAGTTTGGGGTGACCCTTCAGAGAGGGCCTTTTTTCCACCGTATGTATATATGTATGTATGTATTTATTTATTGAAAAGTACATCATTACTGTTAGATCTGGCAACTTTTGAAGTGTTTCCCCTGTCTTTTTGCATTCTGGCCTCCTGGTTTTGACTCTGTTTTTGCTGTTTTAGTGTCTCTGCGCACTTTCTTACTGCTGATCAGTGTTAAAGTATTGGTGCTCCCATTATAAATTATGTTATGGTTTGGTTTTTCCATGATTGGCATGTTTTATTTATTGGTAAGTCCCCAGTAAAGTGCACTAAGAGTGCCAGGGCCTGTAAATCAAACGTTATTGGTGGCCCTGCAGCACTGATTATGCCACCCACAGAAGTAGCCCTGTAAAGGTATTTCAGACCTGCCACTGCAGTGTCTGTGCGCAGTTGTGACTGCCATGTCGACCTGGCAAGTGCCCCCCCCCCCACTTGCCAGGACCAAACCTTTCCTTTTCTTACATGTTAGGCACCCCTCATGAGCAGGGTGCAGTGTAAGTGTTCGGTGGGACATGTACTGATGTGTGTGACATGTCCTAATAGTGAAATACAGTGGATTTAATTTTTCACTTTTGAAAGGCTATCTGTCCCCTAGGTTAGAATACTTTGTACCATCTTACAAGTATAACTTCCCATTGGGACAAGAGAGAGAAATGGAGTTTGATATGCCTGAACTCAGAATGTAAAAATGCATCTTTTAGTGAAGATGAATTTTATGTTGTGTGTTTGAAAATACCACTTTTAGAAGGTGATAATGTTCTTGCTTAGCCATCCGATGTGCCTCTGCTGAGTTGTGGATTGACTGTCTGGCTTTGGGGCAACAGGGGTTGGGGATGTGCATTCTCTTCAGACAACCATTTGCGGGGGGAGGGGGGATTGTGTTGTGTCCTGCCTCTCCTGGATGAGTCAGGGCTGAATAGAACTGGGCTGCATTTAAAGTAGTGGGAGGAGACTTCCTTGCACCTGAATAGGCCTGGTCCGCCTTGGACAATGCTTTCTTCACCTCCTGGCAGGAAGCTGGGCCAGAGAGGTCAGAATTGGTTTGGACTGAGCACAGCCACTCTCTGCCACAAGAGAACAAAGGGAAATGTGATATAAATATTAGGGCCAAGACCCCAAAACTTTAGAACTCTTTGGACCAAGAAGACTGCCAAGAAGAAGAGCTGGAGAAGCTGTGGGGAGGAACTACCACTCTGCTGTGTGCGTTGCTGTGTTGGCCTGCAGTGGCTGCTTCTCTCTTGGGCAGTGAAAGGACTGGACTGAATTGTCTGCAACTTCTTTGTGTGAGTTTCTCCAAGGGCTTGAGGTAGAGCTTGCCCCCTGTTCAAGAAGTCTCAGGAACAGCAAAGACGTCAACCATCTGCTACCAGCACTGAGAACAGTGTGTCTTGTGCTGCAACAGAAGAAAGAGCAACCCGATGCCATCAACGACGCAGTTGCCGGCGCTGTGTCCTGAAGGCACCGCAGAGGGCACTGCCACACTTCGCACGGCAACCCTGGTCTCTCCGATGATGCCTTTCGATGCCACCAACAAGCCGGTGGTTGCACTGCGACCTGTGGGCACCGCACTTCACGCTGCCTCGTTTCATGACTCTGCCCTGGTATCCCAGACGATGCCGCTCCATGCCGACATTGACGCCGCTGCTTGCACTGTGGTTCGAGGTCCCCACTCCTAAGTCACACGGCACACCTCCCTCATCCAGCACTGCAGCCTTGGCCTACCCACACTGGCGCCATCGACTCTAGTTCATCAGCCAACGACAGCGCTTCAGTAACGATGATGCTGCTCCTTGCACCGTCACCTGCCAGCACCATGACGAGCCTCGCATCACTTCGCACCGCAGCCCTGGTCTCACTGTTTCCACTGGATGACTGTCACCGAGCCACTGACTGCAAGGTGACCTGAGGGCACCACACTCTGCCCAGCTGCACTTCGCACCGCAGTCCCGACGCCTGCCAACGACCACGTACCCGACTTCAACCTGCATGTAGTTCAATCTGCAACGCGGGCTTGGACTCGCCAAGTTACAGCTTGCGAGCCACACATGAGAAAAAACTCCACCATTCGTCGATTAGCGAAATTTGGCTAGAACTCCTGGCCAAAACCCTGCCAACAGCCCATGCAGAAAATTTATCTCTCACCCTTAATCAAACCCCAAGTTAAATACCACAGTTCCTACAGTCTTCAAAATGTTCAAAGTCAATTTTCAAAATAGTTCAAACTTCATGTTCTGAACACAACTTGGTTTTGAGAATACTTCACCATATTCACAACTGCACTCCAACAAACTCTCAAGGAAGCAACTGTTCTTTTCCTAAACGCATTTCTGAATCCAAATAGCATGGTCCTGGCTGCAACAACATTGTAGCACAGTTGCCTAATAAGGATGAGGTGAAACACGAGGAAAGTTATACCCAATTATGTAAGATGGCCACCACCATATCCAAACAATGTGAGAGTTCAAGGATTAATGGGAAATGTAGTTCATTGTCAGGGCATAATCAGACCAATATTAACACTTCCAGAAGACAGCTATCTTTTCCGTCTCCGCCTTAGACTTGAGACAAGCGGGTTGGAATATTGCGCTCCTTCTGACTCCTAAGCAGTAAGTTATGGCTCCAAACATGCCTCGTTGCAGTAATCTCACAGGGTCTGCTGATCTCTGTGAGACGCTGCCTACTGGTCCCACTTTTTAAAGGCTTGGATACGTGGAATTCAATTCTGTTTGTCACAAACTGAAAAGAAAATGTCCAGTCCTACTCACTCAGAAAGGAATATCCAGGAAAAAGTGAATTCTGAGTGAAGCACATGTTGAGTGACTATAATGCCATGTACTAATAAGTAATGGATCAACTAGCTCTTTCTTCCAAAGCACACTCTCCCACTGCGTTCAGAAAGATATACTTTCCATGGCAGTAAAAAGACTTAGGTCTTCCAACCATGTGCCAATTTCAAATTTAATTTAGCTTTTTAGTTTCTAATTATTATCTTTTTCCTTCTGTTAATTAGATTTTTTTAAATATATATTTTTAACTGTTTACTGCGTTACCTTATTAAGAAGGATTATTTTTTCCTTGGGTGCCTATTCAGCACCATGTTGATACCCAAAAAGGACATAGCAACATTGACCTTGTCAGTCATTTTGGATTATGTATAGTGAAAACCCTCTCTCTGTTAGTACACAAAGACACACTTAGATAGGTGAGTATGTGGAGGAAAGGGCATTCATGGAGAAAAGTGAGGTCGCAGAAGGGGCGAAACATGGGCACTGTGTCATTCATAGTGCCTTATATTAGCATTCTTTCTGGTTCTTAGGGGCCAATTAGGATGGCGGGCGGACCTGAGTCGGCCTGCCATCCCCGCGGTGTTGGGACCAGCTGCCAGACATGCGGCGGTCCCTCTTCGTGAATTAGGATGCGACCGCCACCATGGCGAGCGCATTCCGCAATTTAACATTGCGGCAGGTTCTGCTGACAGCAGCACCCGTCGTGATGTTAAAATCGGATGCTTGGCATTTCACTGCACCACATGGCAGGCACCACACGGTGCCTGCCACTTGGTGCGGTGAAATGTAGGGGGGTACCATAGGTACCTCCCTAGTGCACCCCACCTCCCCCAGACACAAGGAGGGCCCGCAACGGGCCCCCAAAACCAATCTCCGCCAGCCTTTCCATGGCGGCATTGCCGCCATGGAAAGGCCTTCCAGACTTGACATCCTAATATGGCGGACAGTACCTGCTAGGCACCGCTGCCATATTAGTGCCCCTGCCCAGCCCGGCAGGCAATCGTGACGATTGCCACCGGCGGAAAAGCGGCGGACGGACTTTCCATCCACCGCGATACCCACCGCCATCATAATATGGTGGGGGGTATCTCTCATTATGATGGCGTAACAATCGTTACGCCATCGTAATGAGCCCCGAAGTGATCACAACTTGACAGATGTGTGAACATGTAGTGCACTCTATGGGCACTTATAGGTAAATTAAATATGTCAATTGTGGATAAGTCAATCAAACCATGTTTATCATTGGAAAAGTGCACAGAGTCCTAAGGCCAACAAAAACAAGGTCCGAAAAAGTGGAGGAGGAAAGCACAAAGTTTGCGGGTGACCCTTCATAGAGGACCATTTTCCAACAATGAATTTAGAATGAGAGCAGCCGATGTCTACCCAACCATGCCCCAGGTAATATAAAGTTATTTTTTACCACAAACTTACTAACAGCTTTGAGGCTGATTCTTTATACTCCCAATGTTTTTAATGAAAAATATGAGCAGGGGGCGTGGCTTGGCACGTCAAGATGGCGGTCGCACTCTAAAAGTGCTCTGGACCCATCCGTCATCCGCGCCACAATCCACTGCCATCGGTCCTGCTGCAGCCCTTGCTTTATCACCGCAGCATCGGCCCGGTCAGCGCTTCACCTAGAGACGTCCAATACCGTCTCATCTGCACGGGAGGCGTAGTTCCAGCTCCGGACGCCGGTACGCCTGCACCTAAGATGGCGGTGATTGCTCCCTGAGGCTTCCCTTTTCAGCGACGGAGGTGCGGGCTCGCTCGGCCGTGGACGGAGATCCCAGCGCCGCAATCCTGTTTCCTTACTGAGTCCCTGCTGCCATGAAGATCTGGTGCCTGGCGGTCCCGCATCGGGCCTGAGGTGCGTCCTTTCCTCCCTCACCCGGCTGGGCCTCTGGAGCCATGGCTCGCCTGAGACGCGGGAGCCTTGCCGCGGTGCGCGCAGCTGAAGTTTCGGCCGCTACTTCAAGCGGCAGGGCCTTGGATCCTGCAGCCTTCAGACCACAGACGGACCAGCGCTTGTGACCACAGTGACCACCCACCCAGCTCCTACCATGGGTGGGGGCTAGAACTGTTGGCTCTGGGGCGCAGAGTGACTTCCAAGGACCTGACTTTGAGGCAGCTGCAGCTGCGGCCTATTAGCCAGCCCAGGCCTGGCTCCTGTCTTGAACTGAGCTGCAGCCACGGACATACTCTTGAGCCTTTCTCCCTTCTTTCGGCGGGAGTGCGTCCAGCGGCCCTCCACCAGAGGCCTGGTGTGCGGCTGGGTCTTATCGGGCCACCCTGTGGGGGTTGCCAGTGCCTCTCTGTCGGACCTGCCCAGTGCCCTGAGTGGGACCCCCCTGGCCTGGACAATGGACAGTGGGTCCTCGGCCCCTGCTGAGACCATCGCACCTCCCACAATCAATCGCCTGTGGCCCTGCATTGCCGGGCTGAGACCAACCTTCACCGCCCGACCTGGAGGGGGGGCGCCCTGCGGCCGGCCACCCCGCCTGCAGCAGCACTCCGGCCCTCGGGGCATGGCAGGATCTTCGGGCTGAGGTCAGAGGACCAGACTGGAGGTGGGTGCCTGTTTGCCAGCGCATTGGGGTGTGCGGGGGAGACAACCAGCACCGTTCCCTACCCTCCACCCCCCCTGCTCTACAGTACACCTCCCAGGGACTGTAGCCGGGCCTGCAGCCCCACCCTCTTCCTGCACCTGGAAGGGGCCCTTTGTCGCCCACCACTGAGACTCTGCCCTGGGTCTGCAAGATCTGGCTGCCTAGATCCGCACTACCGGCTTTGCGCCCCTGGCTGGGGTGATACGCCGGATCTGGGAGCCGCCAGCTGGGAGGCGGAATCGGCCGCACCAATCCAGCGGCGTGTGGTCCTGGGCGTGGTCCCTCTCCGCAGCTCCCATTCCCCAGCCCTGCAGCGTCCTGCAAACCACTGTTGAACTCTGCCGCTCAGGCCGGGCGGCCTGTTTTGACTCTCCACCTTTAGCAGCGCCCCTATGACCCACGACAAGGAACATACCGCCAGCTGCAATCACTGAGCAGCGTGGAATCTGCGGCGCTGGCCCTCCTGCATATTCTTCATCCTGGCGCCACCCACGGGGTGCCTGGTCAGACCCTGCAGGCCATAGCTCGAGACGATTCCCCGCGCCCTGCCTGCCGTTGAATTGCGGTGCCTGGGTGTGGTTTCGGCTGGCCTGCTGCGGTGGGGGCCCCCCTCCTCCACTGGTGCTTGAGTGGGGCGTGAGGCGTGTTGTGACTGCCGGTTCGGGCAGTGGTGGCCCTATTTGTGTGGGGTGTCCCTCCTGGAAAACCTGATGTTGGACTGTGACAAACAGCTGTGGCCCACCCGGTAGATCTCGGCCGCTACATCGAGTGGCAGTGTTCTTGTGGCCTTGGCTTGCCCCAGTCCCCTCCGAGACTCTGACTTATCCCTCATTTGGCCATCAGGCGGTTGACTTTGGTCCCTCCGCTCCGACGGGCCTGGAGGTCCTGAACTGACACCAACCTTACTCCCTGTAGACCAGTGCGCCTGGAGCTCTCTCCGCTGCCCACGGAGGACATCGGTGGTGGTCGCGGAGTGCGGTAGCCTAGACGTGCCTTGCCCCCCTTCGCCCCTCCTTCGCCATCATCCCCCCACTGGCTTGCCTGACCGCCCGGAGCCCCCGCTCCATTCTCTCCTTGTTCGAGGGTGGCCATGGGTAGAGACAGGGTAACCAAGACTCCCACCACCCAAACCAAGATGGATCGGTTTACCACCACGGACGCCGGGGCCACTGGTGACCCCATGGACAAAGAAACTCCTGCCGCAACGGACCTCTCTACCATCCTCCAGGAGTTTCAAACGTCGCAGTCCTCGGTCGAGGGTAAGATTGCAGAGGTCCGAGTAGACATGACCCTGATCCGGCAGGACCTCCGCAATGCTACTGCCCAGATTAAAGAAGTGGAATCTGGCGTGTATGCCGTGGAGGACGACCTCCATCAGCTTAAGCTCCAGGTGACCCAACTCCAGTCCCACACGCAGGAGCTACATCGGCGGGCCGAGGATGCTGAAAACCGAGCCCGTCGCAACAATCTTCGCCTGATTGTTTTTTCTGAGGGCGTGGAACAGGGTCGGGTGGCAGACTTCGTGGAGTGCTGGATACGCTCCTGGATGCTCGAGGGCTCTCTCTCCCCCTGGTTTACAGTCGAGAGGGCACATCGTTCGCTTGCTCCCCACCCACAGCCGGGTGCCCCTTCCAGACCAATCATCCTGCGGATTCTCAACTTCAAGGACCGAGATGCTATCCTGGCCGAGTCTCGTAAAAAGAAGCCTTTCAAACATGAGAACCTGATGATAATGGTTTTTCCTGACTATACTCGAGAGGTTCAAACCCAAAGTCGTTCTTTCGGTGAGGTCAAGCAAAAGCTACGCTCGCTTAACATCCAGTATAGGCTCCTCTTCCCGGCGCGTTGGCGAGTGGTTTTCCAAGACAAATCTCTCTTCTTTGACACGCCTGAGGAGGCATGGACATGGGCAAAAGAGGAACATGCGTTGAGGCTGAATGCCCAGAACCCCGCACCATCAAGCGGCAATGAGGGCGCCCGGCGAGGCATGCCGATCCTCCAACCACGACGCAGGCACTCCGGTAGGCGCAGGGGCCAGGGTCGTGCACACTCGGACCTTCCGGTGGGCCCCTTTGTGGGGGAACACGCCCAAGCCACCTGGAGAGACCTCTCCTGCTAGGCGGCGCTCCAGCTCCTTAGGCCGCTCTGACCCTAGAACTGCTTCACCTCGCCCATCCTTGCTGGACCCCCCGGACACTGATCTCTCTCGCAGCCCAACGCCAGGGCCGGTTTGAGCTTTTCGCTGAGTTGTTAACTTTTCTTTTGTCTCTTCACGTGTTGGCTGGCATCACCCAATGCTAGCACCTTGCCTAACGATTAACTTGTCACTGATGGCTATAGATATGAACATCCTACTACGAGGAGGGGTCATCCACGACTTTCCCTGTTTCCAAGCGTTTTAGTTTGGTTCTTTTGCTTCCCTGTTTATTGTTTGGGCGACAGATGCTTCCATTCCTGAAGTGTAGGGTGGGGAGTTTGAGGGAGGTTGGGGCTGTGGCCCCTATTTGTTCTGTTTTGTATCTTTGTTGTCTCCTGCACCAACCTTGTTCCTTTACATCTGGGTGAACACATGTCACACACTGCTATGACACCATATCCACTGGCTCTAGACATAGTCTCACTTCTGCAACCACTGCCATGCTAGCTGGCGGCCCAGCCCCTTACACGGCCTCCCCCTGTCCGGCAATTTTAGCGGGGCGTCGTTGCTCCATATAATGTCCTGGAATGTTAATGGCCTGCTAGACAAGATGAAGTGCGCAGCTGTCCTGTGATATGCCCAGCGGTAGGCCGTGGACGTACTCCTGCTTCAGGAGACCCATCTGCTAGGCAACCACTGTCCCTTCCTTGCGCGACATGGCCATGGCGCAGTTTGGCACTCTGGATTTAGTAGGGGGTCAAGAGGGTAGCTATCCTGGTGCGTCGCACCCTTCCTCTGGTGGAGCGTAAAGTGACACACGACCCTCATGGCTGTTTTATTCTTCTGGAAGGGACCCTCGGAGATCGCCCTCTTAATCTGTTAGCTGTTTATTCCCCTCCCACCCTGTTGGCTTCCACACTCCACAGACTTACCTCTGAAGTCGCTGTCCTGCCCCTGGGACTGACCGTTGTTGGGGGTGATTTCAATGCAGTTATGGACCTCGGCCTTGACACAGCATCTCCCCCCTCGGCCTCCAGGACTGCCCAATCCAGCCTCCTCTCGACATGGGCTGCTAGCCTAGGTCTCGGGGATGCCTGGAGGCTTTGGTACCTGACAGCGTGACAATACACCCATACCTCGGCCTCTCACCGCACGCAAGCGCGCATAGACTACGTTTTTCTGCCGGCCCAGGATTGCCGGGCGATTCAAGCAATTTCTATCCTTCCCAGGGGCTTCTCGGACCATTCCCCAGTGATGCTACACATAGGCTCCCTCCCCGCATCCTCTCGTCCAATTTGGCGACTCAACGCCTGGTTTCTCCAGGGCGAGGAGTTTAAGGACCACATAGGTGCTGAGCTTTGCCTTCATTTCACCACTAATCAAGGTTCGCTGTCCTCCTCTCGTATCCTCTGGTAGGCCGGAAAAGCCACCATTCAGGGTTTCACCAAAGGCCAACTTAAAATCACCCGCACGTGACTCCCAGCTCACGCTTCTGGAAGCGCAGGCCACCCAGCTCGAGACACTGCCCCCTGACGACAGAACTGATGCCCAAGACAGGAGACTTGCATTCCTGAGGGATGAGATCAGACAAACCTCCATGGAAGCTGCAAAATTGCTTTGGCAATCATCCGTGGCCCGCGTGTATGGTTGGGGAGATAAAAATGGAAAGCTCCTCCACCACCTTGTTACCCACCCCTATGGCCAACCGCACAATACCGGATGTAGCTGATGCGAGCGGCAAGATCCATCGTGCTCCGATAGCGGTGGCCCAATGCTTTGCCACTTACTATGCTACCCTCTATTCAGCACAGACGCCTGGTCTTTCGCTCCCTGAGCTTCTCCGGCAGGAACGGTTCCCCCTTCCACGCCTTAGTGAACCTGAGGCAGAGGCACTGGACCTTCTGATCACCCCCGAGGAGGTGTCGGATGCCATATCACGCATGGTGGCTGGTAAGACACCGGGCTCGGACGGGCTCCCCCAAGAATTTTATTCGTCTTACCTAGACACCTTGGTCTCACCTCTCATCGTGATGTACAATGAAGCGGTGGAGTGTGGCTCTTTCCTCCCAGATACGGACCTAGCTACCATTGTAGTGATCCCTAAGTCTCAGCCCCCCTTGAGCTGCTGCTCGGACTACCGACCCATCTCACTTATCAATACTGAGCTTAAGATCTTTGCCTCTGTCCTGGCCAACATAATACAAAAAACAATGGTCCTAGACCTACTTTAGAAAAGGATCAGTCAATACTCCTTGTATTTCATAGAATTACCAATCAGTCATGAGCGTTGATCACGTGCAGCCGCACCCGCTCAAAGCAATGAATACAATAATATTTATGAACAGTAAAAATGCAGTACCCAATGTTTTGCTCAACCATGCATTTAATTCTTCATGCCAATGGTATACAATACTAATGTGAACGTTTTCATAAATCGAAGTAGTACAATCATAAAGCACTCAATGTAGAAGGTTGCTCCAGATGGAACGTGCGGGGAGAAAAGTGCTCAAGTGGAAAGGGGATGTGAAAAGACTACAAAGTAGTGACATAGGAGATAGAGGTTGATAAGTTCTAAACAGAAATGGAAACGGTTGTGATTCACCGTTCCTTCGGGACTGGCCACAAGTATAATCAGGATACAAATTTACATTTCATATCATACAGATATAATTTCTTATGATGCACGTTTTTTCAAGGAAACAGCATGTGTGGTCCAGGCCAGGTACTAGGGGCGTCGACGTTTCGATCCGTCTTGTGGCCGCGAGGGTAATTTAAACCTCGGCCGTGCGGATCTTCCTCAGGACGAAAAGGGGCAACCAACTCTTATAGGGATCTAAGTAGTGAATTAAAAGAGGGGGGTAAGTCAGATACTGCATGGGGGATTAAAATAATTAAAACCAGGAACCCAGGGCAGGGCTTACCCGTCAAAGTTAGTTAGACCAGGGTCCTAGTGTGTCAGGGTCCGTCGATTAGTCGGCCCAGCAATCACTCAATGATGTGCGTCAATAAGTTGCCTAGGGTTAAAGGCGATAGTTCACTTAGTTAAACGGCCTCTCATAAGTGTGGGATTGACAAATCATTATTGTCCACTGGCGTGAATATTTACCTAGTAGTAGTTACAAGGGAAACCAATCTCCTGTTCGGTTTGGACCGTGTCCGGGGCATTCAAGGCCAAGTCAATCTGAAAGGAGTCGAAGCGTGAATTAATTAAGGCCGAAACGTGAATAAATTAGATTAATTCAAAAGGGGAGGCGGTAGAGGAGCGCTCCCAGTAGGTGTCATTACCTGTGGTCCGGCCGAGAGCAATTCCCAAAGTGAGTTGGCTCGAAGGGAGGTAGCGGCCGCCACTCCAAGGGATAAACCGTGCGCAACGTCAATCACACCGGGATGACGCCGCCGGTACGGAAAGGACAGGGATGAAAGACTATCCCGACCGGGAGTGTGAAGAAGGGTACAATTGGCGAGGTGGTTACCTAATTGAATAGGGTATGATCGGTCAGGCTGGATGTGTAGGAGGGGGAGTCCCTGGTTGAATTTGCCAAGGCATGGTAAGAACCACGTGTGAATTAATAATTCAGAGAATTAACAGTACATCCATGTGTTCATGATTCAAAACACGTTGCACATTAATAGAAACTCCAACATATAATGATAACTGTATTACTTACAAAAAACTCATTCATCCGAGATTTAATTGAAGGAGATGAATAAACAGTATATGCAGTTTAATTCAAAAAACATTAAAAATTAATCACGTTGTGCATGGATAGAGGCTCCCACCCAAATGGATGTCCCTGTCAACTTCAAGGATATATTCATACTGGGGTCCATTGAGTCACGTTATAGGTGGATACAAAGTAAGGATGTAGTGTACAGTGTGTTTACACGAGATGAAATGAAAAGGCCAAATTGGGCACATAGAGTACAGCAGAGTAGGGGAAGGTTTCTATGCAATACCCAATATTGAGACCTGTCTCCCTATCTCCTCAAATTCGTTAAGCCCATGTGCGATCGTATTAAGAGAATGTATCCATCTACATTCCCTTTTGCTAAGAATGTTAGCAAAGTCACCTCCTCTTGGATTGGGTTTCACTTTTTCAATGACCCACCATTTGAGACTTTCTGGTGTGTGTTCGAACCTCTTGAAGTGTTCTACTAGTGGTGCACCTTGTACCATGCAGCGTATACGGCTACAGTGTTGGAGGATTCGACATTTGACTTTCTGGCTGGTCTGTCCTATATACATAAAGCCACAAGGGCAAATGATAGCATAAATAACCCCACTGGTGTTGCAGTTACTATGCTCCTGTAGTGTATAGTTTTGACCGTTGTGTGAAAATTCAGTGATGTCCACAGTCATGGCACAGGCTTTACAGAGGCCACATTTTCGGTGCCCTGTGACTGGTGGAATACCCCATAGTGTGGTTTGGCCGTGTGGACGTTGTATCGGGAGTAATGATTTGACAACATGGTCCCTAACGTTCTTGCCCTTTCTAAAGGCGTGTAGAGGCGGTGGGATATTACCCAACTCATCCGACACTAAATGCCAGTGTTGGTTGATTGTTTTCTTTATGGCACTACTTTTAGTATTGAAGGTGGTTACACAGACAATCCTATCTTCACTTGCATTGGTTTTAAGTTTAGGGACCAATAGAAATTCCCTGTGGTTGTGCCAAGCACGTTTGCGTGCTTTTTTGAGGAGTCTGATTGGGTAGCCACGTTCTAGTAGTCTTGTAAGAAGACCTGCTGACTCTTCAAAAAAATCCTCTTTCTTGGAGCAGTTCCTACGTAACCTCAGGAATTGGCCAAAGGGCAAATTATCCCTGAGGTTGCGTGGATGGTGACTGGTGTATTTAAGAAGCGTGTTACGCTCACTGCTCTTCCTATATAGGCTTGTGTGTAATTCGCCGGATTCTGCTTTAATTAGAATGTCTAGAAAGTTGATTTGATCTCTACTGGATTCTATTGTGAATTGAATGTCCCCAGAGCATGTGTTCAGCCAGAGATGAAAAGATGTGAGTTGTTCTTCCTCACCCTCCCAGATCATTAAAACGTCGTCTATATAACGACGCCATAGGACTATGTGATTCCTGTAGGGGTTGTGTTCATTCATGATGAATTGATGTTCGTATTCACTCATGTAAATGATTGCCAAGTTTGGGGCAAAGCTGGCTCCCATCGCTACACCTTTGGTTTGCACATAGTATTGACCCTGGAAGTAGAAATAGTTTTTAGTCATTGCCACACCAAGAAGTTCAGTAATGAATTCCGTGGGAACCTTAGATGGTGCAGGTCTTTTATTGAGTACTGACTCAATACAGGATAGGGCAGCCGCTTGGGGGATGTTGGTGTACAGAGAAGTAATGTCCATGGTGGCTAGTATATTACCACTCCGATCATGAGGACGTTCATCCACCAATTGGATGGTTTGCATCGTATCCCTAAGATAAGTAGGGGTGTTCTCTGCAATGGGTCGGAGAAAGACATCTATATATTTGCAAAGCGGTTCTAAAATAGAGCCGCATCCCGATATAATGGGTCTCCCAGGGGGGTCTTGCATACGCTTATGTATTTTTGGCAACGTATATATAGTGGGCATTCTGGGGTGTTTATTATTGAGATACTCATGTTCTGATTTGCTCAAGTATCCAACTGTTAATGCCTTGTCAGTCATACGTGCGATGATTCTACCAATCTCTTTTGTGGGATCCCGGTTCAATTTTTCATAGTTTCCCTCAACCGACAGTTGAGTCAGAATTTCCTTTTTGTAGTCCTCCACGTTCTGTACAACAATGGCCCCGCCTTTATCGGCGGGTTTGATGACTATGTTGGTGTTAGTTTTTAAGGTTTCAAGAGCTAGCCGCTCCTGTTTGGACACGTTGTACTTCACGTACTGCCGTTTGGCCAGGATCTTGTCAATATCCCTCATCACTACCTGCTCATACGCCAGAAGTTTGTGAGGCATAAGATGGGTAGGAGGATTAAATTTAAAAGGGGGTCTCAGTCCACTACCAGAGAAGGTAGGGTTTAAGGGGATTTTTTGGAAGTAGTGTTTCAACCTGATTTTACGGAAGAATTGGTGTAACTCTACTTTAAGGTGGAAGTTGTTGGGCATCGAGGTAGGGACAAAGGACAGACCTTTACTCAATATTGCTTGTTCATTAGGTTCCAGTATGTAGTCAGACAGATTGACTACAGGATTGACAGGTGTATACGTTTCCATCTGTAGTGTTGTCTGCGCGTTTGGATGTCCCCATGAGTTTCCTGCTGGAACTGTGTCTGTCTCCTCATTCTGCCTCTGCCCTGATTCCATGTTGGTGTTCTCGATCCCCTGGGTCTGCCCCAGGGACGGCCCCGCCCTCGTTGTGTCCACCATGGGTCCTCTGCTAAAAAAGACTGTTGGTCTGTATAGGTGTTATTCGAACCAGGAGTGGTAGTGCTTGGGCCGGGGCGTTCAGTATCACTCTCTGTACTACTTCCTAATGAGGATCCAGAGAATGTCGTGTATCTCCTAAAACCCCCCCTGCCTCTGCTGGAGTAGGTGCCTTGTTGCTCCCTCACGTAATAGCCCTCCTGTAAATAAGGGTAAGTTGTTTTTTTGTCGTAAAGTCTGATGTCTCTCGCTACCTTGTCCAGTTTATTAGCCTGGGTGTAAAGGTCAAAATCGCGAATCGTCCTTTCTAGTCTTTCTAAGGCCTCTTTCGCATTATTAAGGGCCCTGTCCTCAATGATCTCTTTTTTCAGGTCAGAGATCTCTTTAGTCAGGCGTTGCACCTCCTCAACTGCAGTCTCAATTCCAAGCACCATCCAGTGCCTGGAACAATTATTAGATACAAAACTGAAGTTTTCTTTAAACTTGGGATTGTCTAAGAAGATAGCTGGTTCATTTCTAACCTGTAAACCTACCGGGATAACATTGGACGATAGATATTTTGCTAATGTGTGCCCATGTAGCCGTGTTCTAATCAATTTCTTTTCTAGTCTTTCAAGTTTGGATATCTTCTCATTCAATGTGAGGTCTATATTGGTGGTGGTCCCACCTAAGAAAGTCCCAGCTCCTTGTTCCAATAGGAGTTTTTCTATATAGTCTTCGCTATATGCCAATGTCTCTCTCTCGGACATAGTTTACTAGGATGTTAGTCAAATTAACAAAGATCACACATATTTATGAACAACAAACAGACATTAATTAATAACATTAACAAACATTTAACATAGAAACCCTCGCAGGTATAACCTGCACAAAGGTGGCCATTATCAAAATGGGGTTACCCTAATATGGTACTGGACCTGGGTATAATATAATACAAAAAACAATGGTCCTAGACCTACTTTAGAAAAGGATCAGTCAATACTCCTTGTATTTCATAGAATTACCAATCAGTCATGAGCGTTGATCACGTGCAGCCGCACCCGCTCAAAGCAATGAATACAATAATATTTATGAACAGTAAAAATGCAGTACCCAATGTTTTGCTCAACCATGCATTTAATTCTTCATGCCAATGGTATACAATACTAATGTGAACGTTTTCATAAATCGAAGTAGTACAATCATAAAGCACTCAATGTAGAAGGTTGCTCCAGATGGAACGTGCGGGGAGAAAAGTGCTCAAGTGGAAAGGGGATGTGAAAAGACTACAAAGTAGTGACATAGGAGATAGAGGTTGATAAGTTCTAAACAGAAATGGAAACGGTTGTGATTCACCGTTCCTTCGGGACTGGCCACAAGTATAATCAGGATACAAATTTACATTTCATATCATACAGATATAATTTCTTATGATGCACGTTTTTTCAAGGAAACAGCATGTGTGGTCCAGGCCAGGTACTAGGGGCGTCGACGTTTCGATCCGTCTTGTGGCCGCGAGGGTAATTTAAACCTCGGCCGTGCGGATCTTCCTCAGGACGAAAAGGGGCAACCAACTCTTATAGGGATCTAAGTAGTGAATTAAAAGAGGGGGGTAAGTCAGATACTGCATGGGGGATTAAAATAATTAAAACCAGGAACCCAGGGCAGGGCTTACCCGTCAAAGTTAGTTAGACCAGGGTCCTAGTGTGTCAGGGTCCGTCGATTAGTCGGCCCAGCAATCACTCAATGATGTGCGTCAATAAGTTGCCTAGGGTTAAAGGCGATAGTTCACTTAGTTAAACGGCCTCTCATAAGTGTGGGATTGACAAATCATTATTGTCCACTGGCGTGAATATTTACCTAGTAGTAGTTACAAGGGAAACCAATCTCCTGTTCGGTTTGGACCGTGTCCGGGGCATTCAAGGCCAAGTCAATCTGAAAGGAGTCGAAGCGTGAATTAATTAAGGCCGAAACGTGAATAAATTAGATTAATTCAAAAGGGGAGGCGGTAGAGGAGCGCTCCCAGTAGGTGTCATTACCTGTGGTCCGGCCGAGAGCAATTCCCAAAGTGAGTTGGCTCGAAGGGAGGTAGCGGCCGCCACTCCAAGGGATAAACCGTGCGCAACGTCAATCACACCGGGATGACGCCGCCGGTACGGAAAGGACAGGGATGAAAGACTATCCCGACCGGGAGTGTGAAGAAGGGTACAATTGGCGAGGTGGTTACCTAATTGAATAGGGTATGATCGGTCAGGCTGGATGTGTAGGAGGGGGAGTCCCTGGTTGAATTTGCCAAGGCATGGTAAGAACCACGTGTGAATTAATAATTCAGAGAATTAACAGTACATCCATGTGTTCATGATTCAAAACACGTTGCACATTAATAGAAACTCCAACATATAATGATAACTGTATTACTTACAAAAAACTCATTCATCCGAGATTTAATTGAAGGAGATGAATAAACAGTATATGCAGTTTAATTCAAAAAACATTAAAAATTAATCACGTTGTGCATGGATAGAGGCTCCCACCCAAATGGATGTCCCTGTCAACTTCAAGGATATATTCATACTGGGGTCCATTGAGTCACGTTATAGGTGGATACAAAGTAAGGATGTAGTGTACAGTGTGTTTACACGAGATGAAATGAAAAGGCCAAATTGGGCACATAGAGTACAGCAGAGTTGGGGAAGGTTTCTATGCAATACCCAATATTGAGACCTGTCTCCCTATCTCCTCAAATTCGTTAAGCCCATGTGCGATCGTATTAAGAGAATGTATCCATCTACATTCCCTTTTGCTAAGAATGTTAGCAAAGTCACCTCCTCTTGGATTGGGTTTCACTTTTTCAATGACCCACCATTTGAGACTTTCTGGTGTGTGTTCGAACCTCTTGAAGTGTTCTACTAGTGGTGCACCTTGTACCATGCAGCGTATACGGCTACAGTGTTGGAGGATTCGACATTTGACTTTCTGGCTGGTCTGTCCTATATACATAAAGCCACAAGGGCAAATGATAGCATAAATAACCCCACTGGTGTTGCAGTTACTATGCTCCTGTAGTGTATAGTTTTGACCGTTGTGTGAAAATTCAGTGATGTCCACAGTCATGGCACAGGCTTTACAGAGGCCACATTTTCGGTGCCCTGTGACTGGTGGAATACCCCATAGTGTGGTTTGGCCGTGTGGACGTTGTATCGGGAGTAATGATTTAACAACATGGTCCCTAACGTTCTTGCCCTTTCTAAAGGCGTGTAGAGGCGGTGGGATATTACCCAACTCATCCGACACTAAATGCCAGTGTTGGTTGATTGTTTTCTTTATGGCACTACTTTTAGTATTGAAGGTGGTTACACAGACAATCCTATCTTCACTTGCATTGGTTTTAAGTTTAGGGACCAATAGAAATTCCCTGTGGTTGTGCCAAGCACGTTTGCGTGCTTTTTTGAGGAGTCTGATTGGGTAGCCACGTTCTAGTAGTCTTGTAAGAAGACCTGCTGACTCTTCAAAAAAATCCTCTTTCTTGGAGCAGTTCCTACGTAACCTCAGGAATTGGCCAAAGGGCAAATTATCCCTGAGGTTGCGTGGATGGTGACTGGTGTATTTAAGAAGCGTGTTACGCTCACTGCTCTTCCTATATAGGCTTGTGTGTAATTCGCCGGATTCTGCTTTAATTAGAATGTCTAGAAAGTTGATTTGATCTCTACTGGATTCTATTGTGAATTGAATGTCCCCAGAGCATGTGTTCAGCCAGAGATGAAAAGATGTGAGTTGTTCTTCCTCACCCTCCCAGATCATTAAAACGTCGTCTATATAACGACGCCATAGGACTATGTGATTCCTGTAGGGGTTGTGTTCATTCATGATGAATTGATGTTCGTATTCACTCATGTAAATGATTGCCAAGTTTGGGGCAAAGCTGGCTCCCATCGCTACACCTTTGGTTTGCACATAGTATTGACCCTGGAAGTAGAAATAGTTTTTAGTCATTGCCACACCAAGAAGTTCAGTAATGAATTCCGTGGGAACCTTAGATGGTGCAGGTCTTTTATTGAGTACTGACTCAATACAGGATAGGGCAGCCGCTTGGGGGATGTTGGTGTACAGAGAAGTAATGTCCATGGTGGCTAGTATATTACCACTCCGATCATGAGGACGTTCATCCACCAATTGGATGGTTTGCATCGTATCCCTAAGATAAGTAGGGGTGTTCTCTGCAATGGGTCGGAGAAAGACATCTATATATTTGCAAAGCGGTTCTAAAATAGAGCCGCATCCCGATATAATGGGTCTCCCAGGGGGGTCTTGCATACGCTTATGTATTTTTGGCAACGTATATATAGTGGGCATTCTGGGGTGTTTATTATTGAGATACTCATGTTCTGATTTGCTCAAGTATCCAACTGTTAATGCCTTGTCAGTCATACGTGCGATGATTCTACCAATCTCTTTTGTGGGATCCCGGTTCAATTTTTCATAGTTTCCCTCAACCGACAGTTGAGTCAGAATTTCCTTTTTGTAGTCCTCCACGTTCTGTACAACAATGGCCCCGCCTTTATCGGCGGGTTTGATGACTATGTTGGTGTTAGTTTTTAAGGTTTCAAGAGCTAGCCGCTCCTGTTTGGACACGTTGTACTTCACGTACTGCCGTTTGGCCAGGATCTTGTCAATATCCCTCATCACTACCTGCTCATACGCCAGAAGTTTGTGAGGCATAAGATGGGTAGGAGGATTAAATTTAGAAGGGGGTCTCAGTCCACTACCAGAGAAGGTAGGGTTTAAGGGGATTTTTTGGAAGTAGTGTTTCAACCTGATTTTACGGAAGAATTGGTGTAACTCTACTTTAAGGTGGAAGTTGTTGGGCATCGAGGTAGGGACAAAGGACAGACCTTTACTCAATATTGCTTGTTCATTAGGTTCCAGTATGTAGTCAGACAGATTGACTACAGGATTGACAGGTGTATACGTTTCCATCTGTAGTGTTGTCTGCGCGTTTGGATGTCCCCATGAGTTTCCTGCTGGAACTGTGTCTGTCTCCTCATTCTGCCTCTGCCCTGATTCCATGTTGGTGTTCTCGATCCCCTGGGTCTGCCCCAGGGACGGCCCCGCCCTCGTTGTGTCCACCATGGGTCCTCTGCTAAAAAAGACTGTTGGTCTGTATAGGTGTTATTCGAACCAGGAGTGGTAGTGCTTGGGCCGGGGCGTTCAGTATCACTCTCTGTACTACTTCCTAATGAGGATCCAGAGAATGTCGTGTATCTCCTAAAACCCCCCCTGCCTCTGCTGGAGTAGGTGCCTTGTTGCTCCCTCACGTAATAGCCCTCCTGTAAATAAGGGTAAGTTGTTTTTTTGTCGTAAAGTCTGATGTCTCTCGCTACCTTGTCCAGTTTATTAGCCTGGGTGTAAAGGTCAAAATCGCGAATCGTCCTTTCTAGTCTTTCTAAGGCCTCTTTCGCATTATTAAGGGCCCTGTCCTCAATGATCTCTTTTTTCAGGTCAGAGATCTCTTTAGTCAGGCGTTGCACCTCCTCAACTGCAGTCTCAATTCCAAGCACCATCCAGTGCCTGGAACAATTATTAGATACAAAACTGAAGTTTTCTTTAAACTTGGGATTGTCTAAGAAGATAGCTGGTTCATTTCTAACCTGTAAACCTACCGGGATAACATTGGACGATAGATATTTTGCTAATGTGTGCCCATGTAGCCGTGTTCTAATCAATTTCTTTTCTAGTCTTTCAAGTTTGGATATCTTCTCATTCAATGTGAGGTCTATATTGGTGGTGGTCCCACCTAAGAAAGTCCCAGCTCCTTGTTCCAATAGGAGTTTTTCTATATAGTCTTCGCTATATGCCAATGTCTCTCTCTCGGACATAGTTTACTAGGATGTTAGTCAAATTAACAAAGATCACACATATTTATGAACAACAAACAGACATTAATTAATAACATTAACAAACATTTAACATAGAAACCCTCGCAGGTATAACCTGCACAAAGGTGGCCATTATCAAAATGGGGTTACCCTAATATGGTACTGGACCTGGGTATAATATAATACAAAAAACAATGGTCCTAGACCTACTTTAGAAAAGGATCAGTCAATACTCCTTGTATTTCATAGAATTACCAATCAGTCATGAGCGTTGATCACGTGCAGCCGCACCCGCTCAAAGCAATGAATACAATAATATTTATGAACAGTAAAAATGCAGTACCCAATGTTTTGCTCAACCATGCATTTAATTCTTCATGCCAATGGTATACAATACTAATGTGAACGTTTTCATAAATCGAAGTAGTACAATCATAAAGCACTCAATGTAGAAGGTTGCTCCAGATGGAACGTGCGGGGAGAAAAGTGCTCAAGTGGAAAGGGGATGTGAAAAGACTACAAAGTAGTGACATAGGAGATAGAGGTTGATAAGTTCTAAACAGAAATGGAAACGGTTGTGATTCACCGTTCCTTCGGGACTGGCCACAAGTATAATCAGGATACAAATTTACATTTCATATCATACAGATATAATTTCTTATGATGCACGTTTTTTCAAGGAAACAGCATGTGTGGTCCAGGCCAGGTACTAGGGGCGTCGACGTTTCGATCCGTCTTGTGGCCGCGAGGGTAATTTAAACCTCGGCCGTGCGGATCTTCCTCAGGACGAAAAGGGGCAACCAACTCTTATAGGGATCTAAGTAGTGAATTAAAAGAGGGGGGTAAGTCAGATACTGCATGGGGGATTAAAATAATTAAAACCAGGAACCCAGGGCAGGGCTTACCCGTCAAAGTTAGTTAGACCAGGGTCCTAGTGTGTCAGGGTCCGTCGATTAGTCGGCCCAGCAATCACTCAATGATGTGCGTCAATAAGTTGCCTAGGGTTAAAGGCGATAGTTCACTTAGTTAAACGGCCTCTCATAAGTGTGGGATTGACAAATCATTATTGTCCACTGGCGTGAATATTTACCTAGTAGTAGTTACAAGGGAAACCAATCTCCTGTTCGGTTTGGACCGTGTCCGGGGCATTCAAGGCCAAGTCAATCTGAAAGGAGTCGAAGCGTGAATTAATTAAGGCCGAAACGTGAATAAATTAGATTAATTCAAAAGGGGAGGCGGTAGAGGAGCGCTCCCAGTAGGTGTCATTACCTGTGGTCCGGCCGAGAGCAATTCCCAAAGTGAGTTGGCTCGAAGGGAGGTAGGAACTGCTCCAAGAAAGAGGATTTTTTTGAAGAGTCAGCAGGTCTTCTTACAAGACTACTAGAACGTGGCTACCCAATCAGACTCCTCAAAAAAGCACGCAAACGTGCTTGGCACAACCACAGGGAATTTCTATTGGTCCCTAAACTTAAAACCAATGCAAGTGAAGATAGGATTGTCTGTGTAACCACCTTCAATACTAAAAGTAGTGCCATAAAGAAAACAATCAACCAACACTGGCATTTAGTGTCGGATGAGTTGGGTAATATCCCACCGCCTCTACACGCCTTTAGAAAGGGCAAGAACGTTAGGGACCATGTTGTCAAATCATTACTCCCGATACAACGTCCACACGGCCAAACCACACTATGGGGTATTCCACCAGTCACAGGGCACCGAAAATGTGGCCTCTGTAAAGCCTGTGCCATGACTGTGGACATCACTGAATTTTCACACAACGGTCAAAACTATACACTACAGGAGCATAGTAACTGCAACACCAGTGGGGTTATTTATGCTATCATTTGCCCTTGTGGCTTTATGTATATAGGACAGACCAGCCAGAAAGTCAAATGTCGAATCCTCCAACACTGTAGCCGTATACGCTGCATGGTACAAGGTGCACCACTAGTAGAACACTTCAAGAGGTTCGAACACACACCAGAAAGTCTGAAATGGTGGGTCATTGAAAAAGTGAAACCCAATCCAAGAGGAGGTGACTTTGCTAACATTCTTAGCAAAAGGGAATGTAGATGGATACATTCTCTTAATACGATCGCACATGGGCTTAACGAATTTGAGGAGATAGGGAGACAGGTCTCAATATTGGGTATTGCATAGAAACCTTCCCCTACTCTGCTGTACTCTATGTGCCCAATTTGGCCTTTTCATTTCATCTCGTGTAAACACACTGTACACTACATCCTTACTTTGTATCCACCTATAACGTGACTCAATGGACCCCAGTATGAATATATCCTTGAAGTTGACAGGGACATCCATTTGGGTGGGAGCCTCTATCCATGCACAACGTGATTAATTTTTAATGTTTTTTGAATTAAACTGCATATACTGTTTATTCATCTCCTTCAATTAAATCTCGGATGAATGAGTTTTTTGTAAGTAATACAGTTATCATTATATGTTGGAGTTTCTATTAATGTGCAACGTGTTTTGAATCATGAACACATGGATGTACTGTTAATTCTCTGAATTATTAATTCACACGTGGTTCTTACCATGCCTTGGCAAATTCAACCAGGGACTCCCCCTCCTACACATCCAGCCTGACCGATCATACCCTATTCAATTAGGTAACCACCTCACCAATTGTACCCTTCTTCACACTCCCGGTCGGGATAGTCTTTCATCCCTGTCCTTTCCGTACCGGCGGCGTCATCCCGGTGTGATTGACGTTGCACACGGTTTATCCCTTGGAGTGGCGGCCGCTACCTCCCTTCGAGCCAACTCACTTTGGGAATTGCTCTCGGCCGGACCACAGGTAATGACACCTACTGGGAGCGCTCCTCTACCGCCTCCCCTTTTGAATTAATCTAATTTATTCACGTTTCGGCCTTAATTAATTCACGCTTCGACTCCTTTCAGATTGACTTGGCCTTGAATGCCCCGGACACGGTCCAAACCGAACAGGAGATTGGTTTCCCTTGTAACTACTACTAGGTAAATATTCACGCCAGTGGACAATAATGATTTGTCAATCCCACACTTATGAGAGGCCGTTTAACTAAGTGAACTATCGCCTTTAACCCTAGGCAACTTATTGACGCACATCATTGAGTGATTGCTGGGCCGACTAATCGACGGACCCTGACACACTAGGACCCTGGTCTAACTAACTTTGACGGGTAAGCCCTGCCCTGGGTTCCTGGTTTTAATTATTTTAATCCCCCATGCAGTATCTGACTTACCCCCCTCTTTTAATTCACTACTTAGATCCCTATAAGAGTTGGTTGCCCCTTTTCGTCCTGAGGAAGATCCGCACGGCCGAGGTTTAAATTACCCTCGCGGCCACAAGACGGATCGAAACGTCGACGCCCCTAGTACCTGGCCTGGACCACACATGCTGTTTCCTTGAAAAAACGTGCATCATAAGAAATTATATCTGTATGATATGAAATGTAAATTTGTATCCTGATTATACTTGTGGCCAGTGCCGAAGGAACGGTGAATCACAACCGTTTCCATTTCTGTTTAGAACTTATCAACCTCTATCTCCTATGTCACTACTTTGTAGTCTTTTCACATCCCCTTTCCACTTGAGCACTTTTCTCCCCGCACGTTCCATCTGGAGCAACCTTCTACATTGAGTGCTTTATGATTGTACTACTTCGATTTATGAAAACGTTCACATTAGTATTGTATACCATTGGCATGAAGAATTAAATGCATGGTTGAGCAAAACATTGGGTACTGCATTTTTACTGTTCATAAATATTATTGTATTCATTGCTTTGAGCGGGTGCGGCTGCACGTGATCAACGCTCATGACTGATTGGTAATTCTATGAAATACAAGGAGTATTGACTGATCCTTTTCTAAAGTAGGTCTAGGACCATTGTTTTTTGTATTATATTATACCCAGGTCCAGTACCATATTAGGGTAACCCCATTTTGATAATGGCCACCTTTGTGCAGGTTATACCTGCGAGGGTTTCTATGTTAAATGTTTGTTAATGTTATTAATTAATGTCTGTTTGTTGTTCATAAATATGTGTGATCTTTGTTAATTTGACTAACATCCTAGTAAACTATGTCCGAGAGAGAGACATTGGCATATAGCGAAGACTATATAGAAAAACTCCTATTGGAACAAGGAGCTGGGACTTTCTTAGGTGGGACCACCACCAATATAGACCTCACATTGAATGAGAAGATATCCAAACTTGAAAGACTAGAAAAGAAATTGATTAGAACACGGCTACATGGGCACACATTAGCAAAATATCTATCGTCCAATGTTATCCCGGTAGGTTTACAGGTTAGAAATGAACCAGCTATCTTCTTAGACAATCCCAAGTTTAAAGAAAACTTCAGTTTTGTATCTAATAATTGTTCCAGGCACTGGATGGTGCTTGGAATTGAGACTGCAGTTGAGGAGGTGCAACGCCTGACTAAAGAGATCTCTGACCTGAAAAAAGAGATCATTGAGGACAGGGCCCTTAATAATGCGAAAGAGGCCTTAGAAAGACTAGAAAGGACGATTCGCGATTTTGACCTTTACACCCAGGCTAATAAACTGGACAAGGTAGCGAGAGACATCAGACTTTACGACAAAAAAATAACTTACCCTTATTTACAGGAGGGCTATTACGTGAGGGAGCAACAAGGCACCTACTCCAGCAGAGGCAGGGGGGGTTTTAGGAGATACACGACATTCTCTGGATCCTCATTAGGAAGTAGTACAGAGAGTGATACTGAACGCCCCGGCCCAAGCACTACCACTCCTGGTTCGAATAACACCTATACAGACCAACAGTCTTTTTTAGCAGAGGACCCATGGTGGACACAACGAGGGCGGGGCCGTCCCTGGGGCAGACCCAGGGGATCGAGAACACCAACATGGAATCAGGGCAGAGGCAGAATGAGGAGACAGACACAGTTCCAGCAGGAAACTCATGGGGACATCCAAACGCGCAGACAACACTACAGATGGAAACGTATACACCTGTCAATCCTGTTGTCAATCTGTCTGACTACATACTGGAACCTAATGAACAAGCAATATTGAGTAAAGGTCTGTCCTTTGTCCCTACCTCGATGCCCAACAACTTCCACCTTAAAGTAGAGTTACACCAATTCTTCCGTAAAATCAGGTTGAAACACTACTTCCAAAAAATCCCCTTAAACCCTACCTTCTCTGGTAGTGGACTGAGACCCCCTTCTAAATTTAATCCTCCTACCCATCTTATGCCTCACAAACTTCTGGCGTATGAGCAGGTAGTGATGAGGGATATTGACAAGATCCTGGCCAAACGGCAGTACGTGAAGTACAACGTGTCCAAACAGGAGCGGCTAGCTCTTGAAACCTTAAAAACTAACACCAACATAGTCATCAAACCCGCCGATAAAGGCGGGGCCATTGTTGTACAGAACGTGGAGGACTACAAAAAGGAAATTCTGACTCAACTGTCGGTTGAGGGAAACTATGAAAAATTGAACCGGGATCCCACAAAAGAGATTGGTAGAATCATCGCACGTATGACTGACAAGGCATTAACAGTTGGATACTTGAGCAAATCAGAACATGAGTATCTCAATAATAAACACCCCAGAATGCCCACTATATATACGTTGCCAAAAATACATAAGCGTATGCAAGACCCCCCTGGGAGACCCATTATATCGGGATGCGGCTCTATTTTAGAACCGCTTTGCAAATATATAGATGTCTTTCTCCGACCCATTGCAGAGAACACCCCTACTTATCTTAGGGATACGATGCAAACCATCCAATTGGTGGATGAACGTCCTCATGATCGGAGTGGTAATATACTAGCCACCATGGACATTACTTCTCTGTACACCAACATCCCCCAAGCGGCTGCCCTATCCTGTATTGAGTCAGTACTCAATAAAAGACCTGCACCATCTAAGGTTCCCACGGAATTCATTACTGAACTTCTTGGTGTGGCAATGACTAAAAACTATTTCTACTTCCAGGGTCAATACTATGTGCAAACCAAAGGTGTAGCGATGGGAGCCAGCTTTGCCCCAAACTTGGCAATCATTTACATGAGTGAATACGAACATCAATTCATCATGAATGAACACAACCCCTACAGGAATCACATAGTCCTATGGCGTCGTTATATAGACGACGTTTTAATGATCTGGGAGGGTGAGGAAGAACAACTCACATCTTTTCATCTCTGGCTGAACACATGCTCTGGGGACATTCAATTCACAATAGAATCCAGTAGAGATCAAATCAACTTTCTAGACATTCTAATTAAAGCAGAATCCGGCGAATTACACACAAGCCTATATAGGAAGAGCAGTGAGCGTAACACGCTTCTTAAATACACCAGTCACCATCCACGCAACCTCAGGGATAATTTGCCCTTTGGCCAATTCCTGAGGTTACGTAGGAACTGCTCCAAGAAAGAGGATTTTTTTGAAGAGTCAGCAGGTCTTCTTACAAGACTACTAGAACGTGGCTACCCAATCAGACTCCTCAAAAAAGCACGCAAACGTGCTTGGCACAACCACAGGGAATTTCTATTGGTCCCTAAACTTAAAACCAATGCAAGTGAAGATAGGATTGTCTGTGTAACCACCTTCAATACTAAAAGTAGTGCCATAAAGAAAACAATCAACCAACACTGGCATTTAGTGTCGGATGAGTTGGGTAATATCCCACCGCCTCTACACGCCTTTAGAAAGGGCAAGAACGTTAGGGACCATGTTGTCAAATCATTACTCCCGATACAACGTCCACACGGCCAAACCACACTATGGGGTATTCCACCAGTCACAGGGCACCGAAAATGTGGCCTCTGTAAAGCCTGTGCCATGACTGTGGACATCACTGAATTTTCACACAACGGTCAAAACTATACACTACAGGAGCATAGTAACTGCAACACCAGTGGGGTTATTTATGCTATCATTTGCCCTTGTGGCTTTATGTATATAGGACAGACCAGCCAGAAAGTCAAATGTCGAATCCTCCAACACTGTAGCCGTATACGCTGCATGGTACAAGGTGCACCACTAGTAGAACACTTCAAGAGGTTCGAACACACACCAGAAAGTCTCAAATGGTGGGTCATTGAAAAAGTGAAACCCAATCCAAGAGGAGGTGACTTTGCTAACATTCTTAGCAAAAGGGAATGTAGATGGATACATTCTCTTAATACGATCGCACATGGGCTTAACGAATTTGAGGAGATAGGGAGACAGGTCTCAATATTGGGTATTGCATAGAAACCTTCCCCTACTCTGCTGTACTCTATGTGCCCAATTTGGCCTTTTCATTTCATCTCGTGTAAACACACTGTACACTACATCCTTACTTTGTATCCACCTATAACGTGACTCAATGGACCCCAGTATGAATATATCCTTGAAGTTGACAGGGACATCCATTTGGGTGGGAGCCTCTATCCATGCACAACGTGATTAATTTTTAATGTTTTTTGAATTAAACTGCATATACTGTTTATTCATCTCCTTCAATTAAATCTCGGATGAATGAGTTTTTTGTAAGTAATACAGTTATCATTATATGTTGGAGTTTCTATTAATGTGCAACGTGTTTTGAATCATGAACACATGGATGTACTGTTAATTCTCTGAATTATTAATTCACACGTGGTTCTTACCATGCCTTGGCAAATTCAACCAGGGACTCCCCCTCCTACACATCCAGCCTGACCGATCATACCCTATTCAATTAGGTAACCACCTCGCCAATTGTACCCTTCTTCACACTCCCGGTCGGGATAGTCTTTCATCCCTGTCCTTTCCGTACCGGCGGCGTCATCCCGGTGTGATTGACGTTGCGCACGGTTTATCCCTTGGAGTGGCGGCCGCTACCTCCCTTCGAGCCAACTCACTTTGGGAATTGCTCTCGGCCGGACCACAGGTAATGACACCTACTGGGAGCGCTCCTCTACCGCCTCCCCTTTTGAATTAATCTAATTTATTCACGTTTCGGCCTTAATTAATTCACGCTTCGACTCCTTTCAGATTGACTTGGCCTTGAATGCCCCGGACACGGTCCAAACCGAACAGGAGATTGGTTTCCCTTGTAACTACTACTAGGTAAATATTCACGCCAGTGGACAATAATGATTTGTCAATCCCACACTTATGAGAGGCCGTTTAACTAAGTGAACTATCGCCTTTAACCCTAGGCAACTTATTGACGCACATCATTGAGTGATTGCTGGGCCGACTAATCGACGGACACTGACACACTAGGACCCTGGTCTAACTAACTTTGACGGGTAAGCCCTGCCCTGGGTTCCTGGTTTTAATTATTTTAATCCCCCATGCAGTATCTGACTTACCCCCCTCTTTTAATTCACTACTTAGATCCCTATAAGAGTTGGTTGCCCCTTTTCGTCCTGAGGAAGATCCGCACGGCCGAGGTTTAAATTACCCTCGCGGCCACAAGACGGATCGAAACGTCGACGCCCCTAGTACCTGGCCTGGACCACACATGCTGTTTCCTTGAAAAAACGTGCATCATAAGAAATTATATCTGTATGATATGAAATGTAAATTTGTATCCTGATTATACTTGTGGCCAGTCCCGAAGGAACGGTGAATCACAACCGTTTCCATTTCTGTTTAGAACTTATCAACCTCTATCTCCTATGTCACTACTTTGTAGTCTTTTCACATCCCCTTTCCACTTGAGCACTTTTCTCCCCGCACGTTCCATCTGGAGCAACCTTCTACATTGAGTGCTTTATGATTGTACTACTTCGATTTATGAAAACGTTCACATTAGTATTGTATACCATTGGCATGAAGAATTAAATGCATGGTTGAGCAAAACATTGGGTACTGCATTTTTACTGTTCATAAATATTATTGTATTCATTGCTTTGAGCGGGTGCGGCTGCACGTGATCAACGCTCATGACTGATTGGTAATTCTATGAAATACAAGGAGTATTGACTGATCCTTTTCTAAAGTAGGTCTAGGACCATTGTTTTTTGTATTATATTATACCCAGGTCCAGTACCATATTAGGGTAACCCCATTTTGATAATGGCCACCTTTGTGCAGGTTATACCTGCGAGGGTTTCTATGTTAAATGTTTGTTAATGTTATTAATTAATGTCTGTTTGTTGTTCATAAATATGTGTGATCTTTGTTAATTTGACTAACATCCTAGTAAACTATGTCCGAGAGAGAGACATTGGCATATAGCGAAGACTATATAGAAAAACTCCTATTGGAACAAGGAGCTGGGACTTTCTTAGGTGGGACCACCACCAATATAGACCTCACATTGAATGAGAAGATATCCAAACTTGAAAGACTAGAAAAGAAATTGATTAGAACACGGCTACATGGGCACACATTAGCAAAATATCTATCGTCCAATGTTATCCCGGTAGGTTTACAGGTTAGAAATGAACCAGCTATCTTCTTAGACAATCCCAAGTTTAAAGAAAACTTCAGTTTTGTATCTAATAATTGTTCCAGGCACTGGATGGTGCTTGGAATTGAGACTGCAGTTGAGGAGGTGCAACGCCTGACTAAAGAGATCTCTGACCTGAAAAAAGAGATCATTGAGGACAGGGCCCTTAATAATGCGAAAGAGGCCTTAGAAAGACTAGAAAGGACGATTCGCGATTTTGACCTTTACACCCAGGCTAATAAACTGGACAAGGTAGCGAGAGACATCAGACTTTACGACAAAAAAACAACTTACCCTTATTTACAGGAGGGCTATTACGTGAGGGAGCAACAAGGCACCTACTCCAGCAGAGGCAGGGGGGGTTTTAGGAGATACACGACATTCTCTGGATCCTCATTAGGAAGTAGTACAGAGAGTGATACTGAACGCCCCGGCCCAAGCACTACCACTCCTGGTTCGAATAACACCTATACAGACCAACAGTCTTTTTTAGCAGAGGACCCATGGTGGACACAACGAGGGCGGGGCCGTCCCTGGGGCAGACCCAGGGGATCGAGAACACCAACATGGAATCAGGGCAGAGGCAGAATGAGGAGACAGACACAGTTCCAGCAGGAAACTCATGGGGACATCCAAACGCGCAGACAACACTACAGATGGAAACGTATACACCTGTCAATCCTGTAGTCAATCTGTCTGACTACATACTGGAACCTAATGAACAAGCAATATTGAGTAAAGGTCTGTCCTTTGTCCCTACCTCGATGCCCAACAACTTCCACCTTAAAGTAGAGTTACACCAATTCTTCCGTAAAATCAGGTTGAAACACTACTTCCAAAAAATCCCCTTAAACCCTACCTTCTCTGGTAGTGGACTGAGACCCCCTTCTAAATTTAATCCTTCTACCCATCTTATGCCTCACAAACTTCTGGCGTATGAGCAGGTAGTGATGAGGGATATTGACAAGATCCTGGCCAAACGGCAGTACGTGAAGTACAACGTGTCCAAACAGGAGCGGCTAGCTCTTGAAACCTTCAAAACTAACACCAACATAGTCATCAAACCCGCCGATAAAGGCGGGGCCATTGTTGTACAGAACGTGGAGGACTACAAAAAGGAAATTCTGACTCAACTGTCGGTTGAGGGAAACTATGAAAAATTGAACCGGGATCCCACAAAAGAGATTGGTAGAATCATCGCACGTATGACTGACAAGGCATTAACAGTTGGATACTTGAGCAAATCAGAACATGAGTATCTCAATAATAAACACCCCAGAATGCCCACTATATATACGTTGCCAAAAATACATAAGCGTATGCAAGACCCCCCTGAGAGACCCATTATATCGGGATGCGGCTCTATTTTAGAACCGCTTTGCAAATATATAGATGTCTTTCTCCGACCCATTGCAGAGAACACCCCTACTTATCTTAGGGATACGATGCAAACCATCCAATTGGTGGATGAACGTCCTCATGATCGGAGTGGTAATATACTAGCCACCATGGACATTACTTCTCTGTACACCAACATCCCCCAAGCGGCTGCCCTATCCTGTATTGAGTCAGTACTCAATAAAAGACCTGCACCATCTAAGGTTCCCACGGAATTCATTACTGAACTTCTTGGTGTGGCAATGACTAAAAACTATTTCTACTTCCAGGGTCAATACTATGTGCAAACCAAAGGTGTAGCGATGGGAGCCAGCTTTGCCCCAAACTTGGCAATCATTTACATGAGTGAATACGAACATCAATTCATCATGAATGAACACAACCCCTACAGGAATCACATAGTCCTATGGCGTCGTTATATAGACGACGTTTTAATGATCTGGGAGGGTGAGGAAGAACAACTCACATCTTTTCATCTCTGGCTGAACACATGCTCTGGGGACATTCAATTCACAATAGAATCCAGTAGAGATCAAATCAACTTTCTAGACATTCTAATTAAAGCAGAATCCGGCGAATTACACACAAGCCTATATAGGAAGAGCAGTGAGCGTAACACGCTTCTTAAATACACCAGTCACCATCCACGCAACCTCAGGGATAATTTGCCCTTTGGCCAATTCCTGAGGTTACGTAGGAACTGCTCCAAGAAAGAGGATTTTTTTGAAGAGTCAGCAGGTCTTCTTACAAGACTACTAGAACGTGGCTACCCAATCAGACTCCTCAAAAAAGCACGCAAACGTGCTTGGCACAACCACAGGGAATTTCTATTGGTCCCTAAACTTAAAACCAATGCAAGTGAAGATAGGCTTGTCTGTGTAACCACCTTCAATACTAAAAGTAGTGCCATAAAGAAAACAATCAACCAACACTGGCATTTAGTGTCGGATGAGTTGGGTAATATCCCACCGCCTCTACACGCCTTTAGAAAGGGCAAGAACGTTAGGGACCATGTTGTCAAATCATTACTCCCGATACAACGTCCACACGGCCAAACCACACTATGGGGTATTCCACCAGTCACAGGGCACCGAAAATGTGGCCTCTGTAAAGCCTGTGCCATGACTGTGGACATCACTGAATTTTCACACAACGGTCAAAACTATACACTACAGGAGCATAGTAACTGCAACACCAGTGGGGTTATTTATGCTATCATTTGCCCTTGTGGCTTTATGTATATAGGACAGACCAGCCAGAAAGTCAAATGTCGAATCCTCCAACACTGTAGCCGTATACGCTGCATGGTACAAGGTGCACCACTAGTAGAACACTTCAAGAGGTTCGAACACACACCAGAAAGTCTCAAATGGTGGGTCATTGAAAAAGTGAAACCCAATCCAAGAGGAGGTGACTTTGCTAACATTCTTAGCAAAAGGGAATGTAGATGGATACATTCTCTTAATACGATCGCACATGGGCTTAACGAATTTGAGGAGATAGGGAGACAGGTCTCAATATTGGGTATTGCATAGAAACCTTCCCCTACTCTGCTGTACTCTATGTGCCCAATTTGGCCTTTTCATTTCATCTCGTGTAAACACACTGTACACTACATCCTTACTTTGTATCCACCTATAACGTGACTCAATGGACCCCAGTATGAATATATCCTTGAAGTTGACAGGGACATCCATTTGGGTGGGAGCCTCTATCCATGCACAACGTGATTAATTTTTAATGTTTTTTGAATTAAACTGCATATACTGTTTATTCATCTCCTTCAATTAAATCTCGGATGAATGAGTTTTTTGTAAGTAATACAGTTATCATTATATGTTGGAGTTTCTATTAATGTGCAACGTGTTTTGAATCATGAACACATGGATGTACTGTTAATTCTCTGAATTATTAATTCACACGTGGTTCTTACCATGCCTTGGCAAATTCAACCAGGGACTCCCCCTCCTACACATCCAGCCTGACCGATCATACCCTATTCAATTAGGTAACCACCTCGCCAATTGTACCCTTCTTCACACTCCCGGTCGGGATAGTCTTTCATCCCTGTCCTTTCCGTACCGGCGGCGTCATCCCGGTGTGATTGACGTTGCGCACGGTTTATCCCTTGGAGTGGCGGCCGCTACCTCCCTTCGAGCCAACTCACTTTGGGAATTGCTCTCGGCCGGACCACAGGTAATGACACCTACTGGGAGCGCTCCTCTACCGCCTCCCCTTTTGAATTAATCTAATTTATTCACGTTTCGGCCTTAATTAATTCACGCTTCGACTCCTTTCAGATTGACTTGGCCTTGAATGCCCCGGACACGGTCCAAACCGAACAGGAGATTGGTTTCCCTTGTAACTACTACTAGGTAAATATTCACGCCAGTGGACAATAATGATTTGTCAATCCCACACTTATGAGAGGCCGTTTAACTAAGTGAACTATCGCCTTTAACCCTAGGCAACTTATTGACGCACATCATTGAGTGATTGCTGGGCCGACTAATGGACGGACCCTGACACACTAGGACCCTGGTCTAACTAACTTTGACGGGTAAGCCCTGCCCTGGGTTCCTGGTTTTAATTATTTTAATCCCCCATGCAGTATCTGACTTACCCCCCTCTTTTAATTCACTACTTAGATCCCTATAAGAGTTGGTTGCCCCTTTTCGTCCTGAGGAAGATCCGCACGGCCGAGGTTTAAATTACCCTCGCGGCCACAAGACGGATCGAAACGTCGACGCCCCTAGTACCTGGCCTGGACCACACATGCTGTTTCCTTGAAAAAACGTGCATCATAAGAAATTATATCTGTATGATATGAAATGTAAATTTGTATCCTGATTATACTTGTGGCCAGTCCCGAAGGAACGGTGAATCACAACCGTTTCCATTTCTGTTTAGAACTTATCAACCTCTATCTCCTATGTCACTACTTTGTAGTCTTTTCACATCCCCTTTCCACTTGAGCACTTTTCTCCCCGCACGTTCCATCTGGAGCAACCTTCTACATTGAGTGCTTTATGATTGTACTACTTCGATTTATGAAAACGTTCACATTAGTATTGTATACCATTGGCATGAAGAATTAAATGCATGGTTGAGCAAAACATTGGGTACTGCATTTTTACTGTTCATAAATATTATTGTATTCATTGCTTTGAGCGGGTGCGGCTGCACGTGATCAACGCTCATGACTGATTGGTAATTCTATGAAATACAAGGAGTATTGACTGATCCTTTTCTAAAGTAGGTCTAGGACCATTGTTTTTTGTATTATATTATACCCAGGTCCAGTACCATATTAGGGTAACCCCATTTTGATAATGGCCACCTTTGTGCAGGTTATACCTGCGAGGGTTTCTATGTTAAATGTTTGTTAATGTTATTAATTAATGTCTGTTTGTTGTTCATAAATATGTGTGATCTTTGTTAATTTGACTAACATCCTAGTAAACTATGTCCGAGAGAGAGACATTGGCATATAGCGAAGACTATATAGAAAAACTCCTATTGGAACAAGGAGCTGGGACTTTCTTAGGTGGGACCACCACCAATATAGACCTCACATTGAATGAGAAGATATCCAAACTTGAAAGACTAGAAAAGAAATTGATTAGAACACGGCTACATGGGCACACATTAGCAAAATATCTATCGTCCAATGTTATCCCGGTAGGTTTACAGGTTAGAAATGAACCAGCTATCTTCTTAGACAATCCCAAGTTTAAAGAAAACTTCAGTTTTGTATCTAATAATTGTTCCAGGCACTGGATGGTGCTTGGAATTGAGACTGCAGTTGAGGAGGTGCAACGCCTGACTAAAGAGATCTCTGACCTGAAAAAAGAGATCATTGAGGACAGGGCCCTTAATAATGCGAAAGAGGCCTTAGAAAGACTAGAAAGGACGATTCGCGATTTTGACCTTTACACCCAGGCTAATAAACTGGACAAGGTAGCGAGAGACATCAGACTTTACGACAAAAAAACAACTTACCCTTATTTACAGGAGGGCTATTACGTGAGGGAGCAACAAGGCACCTACTCCAGCAGAGGCAGGGGGGGTTTTAGGAGATACACGACATTCTCTGGATCCTCATTAGGAAGTAGTACAGAGAGTGATACTGAACGCCCCGGCCCAAGCACTACCACTCCTGGTTCGAATAACACCTATACAGACCAACAGTCTTTTTTAGCAGAGGACCCATGGTGGACACAACGAGGGCGGGGCCGTCCCTGGGGCAGACCCAGGGGATCGAGAACACCAACATGGAATCAGGGCAGAGGCAGAATGAGGAGACAGACACAGTTCCAGCAGGAAACTCATGGGGACATCCAAACGCGCAGACAACACTACAGATGGAAACGTATACACCTGTCAATCCTGTAGTCAATCTGTCTGACTACATACTGGAACCTAATGAACAAGCAATATTGAGTAAAGGTCTGTCCTTTGTCCCTACCTCGATGCCCAACAACTTCCACCTTAAAGTAGAGTTACACCAATTCTTCCGTAAAATCAGGTTGAAACACTACTTCCAAAAAATCCCCTTAAACCCTACCTTCTCTGGTAGTGGACTGAGACCCCCTTCTAAATTTAATCCTCCTACCCATCTTATGCCTCACAAACTTCTGGCGTATGAGCAGGTAGTGATGAGGGATATTGACAAGATCCTGGCCAAACGGCAGTACGTGAAGTACAACGTGTCCAAACAGGAGCGGCTAGCTCTTGAAACCTTAAAAACTAACACCAACATAGTCATCAAACCCGCCGATAAAGGCGGGGCCATTGTTGTACAGAACGTGGAGGACTACAAAAAGGAAATTCTGACTCAACTGTCGGTTGAGGGAAACTATGAAAAATTGAACCGGGATCCCACAAAAGAGATTGGTAGAATCATCGCACGTATGACTGACAAGGCATTAACAGTTGGATACTTGAGCAAATCAGAACATGAGTATCTCAATAATAAACACCCCAGAATGCCCACTATATATACGTTGCCAAAAATACATAAGCGTATGCAAGACCCCCCTGGGAGACCCATTATATCGGGATGCGGCTCTATTTTAGAACCGCTTTGCAAATATATAGATGTCTTTCTCCGACCCATTGCAGAGAACACCCCTACTTATCTTAGGGATACGATGCAAACCATCCAATTGGTGGATGAACGTCCTCATGATCGGAGTGGTAATATACTAGCCACCATGGACATTACTTCTCTGTACACCAACATCCCCCAAGCGGCTGCCCTATCCTGTATTGAGTCAGTACTCAATAAAAGACCTGCACCATCTAAGGTTCCCACGGAATTCATTACTGAACTTCTTGGTGTGGCAATGACTAAAAACTATTTCTACTTCCAGGGTCAATACTATGTGCAAACCAAAGGTGTAGCGATGGGAGCCAGCTTTGCCCCAAACTTGGCAATCATTTACATGAGTGAATACGAACATCAATTCATCATGAATGAACACAACCCCTACAGGAATCACATAGTCCTATGGCGTCGTTATATAGACGACGTTTTAATGATCTGGGAGGGTGAGGAAGAACAACTCACATCTTTTCATCTCTGGCTGAACACATGCTCTGGGGACATTCAATTCACAATAGAATCCAGTAGAGATCAAATCAACTTTCTAGACATTCTAATTAAAGCAGAATCCGGCGAATTACACACAAGCCTATATAGGAAGAGCAGTGAGCGTAACACGCTTCTTAAATACACCAGTCACCATCCACGCAACCTCAGGGATAATTTGCCCTTTGGCCAATTCCTGAGGTTACGTAGGAACTGCTCCAAGAAAGAGGATTTTTTTGAAGAGTCAGCAGGTCTTCTTACAAGACTACTAGAACGTGGCTACCCAATCAGACTCCTCAAAAAAGCACGCAAACGTGCTTGGCACAACCACAGGGAATTTCTATTGGTCCCTAAACTTAAAACCAATGCAAGTGAAGATAGGATTGTCTATGTAACCACCTTCAATACTAAAAGTAGTGCCATAAAGAAAACAATCAACCAACACTGGCATTTAGTGTCGGATGAGTTGGGTAATATCCCACCGCCTCTACACGCCTTTAGAAAGGGCAAGAACGTTAGGGACCATGTTGTCAAATCATTACTCCCGATACAACGTCCACACGGCCAAACCACACTATGGGGTATTCCACCAGTCACAGGGCACCGAAAATGTGGCCTCTGTAAAGCCTGTGCCATGACTGTGGACATCACTGAATTTTCACACAACGGTCAAAACTATACACTACAGGAGCATAGTAACTGCAACACCAGTGGGGTTATTTATGCTATCATTTGCCCTTGTGGCTTTATGTATATAGGACAGACCAGCCAGAAAGTCAAATGTCGAATCCTCCAACACTGTAGCCGTATACGCTGCATGGTACAAGGTGCACCACTAGTAGAACACTTCAAGAGGTTCGAACACACACCAGAAAGTCTCAAATGGTGGGTCATTGAAAAAGTGAAACCCAATCCAAGAGGAGGTGACTTTGCTAACATTCTTAGCAAAAGGGAATGTAGATGGATACATTCTCTTAATACGATCGCACATGGGCTTAACGAATTTGAGGAGATAGGGAGACAGGTCTCAATATTGGGTATTGCATAGAAACCTTCCCCTACTCTGCTGTACTCTATGTGCCCAATTTGGCCTTTTCATTTCATCTCGTGTAAACACACTGTACACTACATCCTTACTTTGTATCCACCTATAACGTGACTCAATGGACCCCAGTATGAATATATCCTTGAAGTTGACAGGGACATCCATTTGGGTGGGAGCCTCTATCCATGCACAACGTGATTAATTTTTAATGTTTTTTGAATTAAACTGCATATACTGTTTATTCATCTCCTTCAATTAAATCTCGGATGAATGAGTTTTTTGTAAGTAATACAGTTATCATTATATGTTGGAGTTTCTATTAATGTGCAACGTGTTTTGAATCATGAACACATGGATGTACTGTTAATTCTCTGAATTATTAATTCACACGTGGTTCTTACCATGCCTTGGCAAATTCAACCAGGGACTCCCCCTCCTACACATCCAGCCTGACCGATCATACCCTATTCAATTAGGTAACCACCTCGCCAATTGTACCCTTCTTCACACTCCCGGTCGGGATAGTCTTTCATCCCTGTCCTTTCCGTACCGGCGGCGTCATCCCGGTGTGATTGACGTTGCGCACGGTTTATCCCTTGGAGTGGCGGCCGCTACCTCCCTTCGAGCCAACTCACTTTGGGAATTGCTCTCGGCCGGACCACAGGTAATGACACCTACTGGGAGCGCTCCTCTACCGCCTCCCCTTTTGAATTAATCTAATTTATTCACGTTTCGGCCTTAATTAATTCACGCTTCGACTCCTTTCAGATTGACTTGGCCTTGAATGCCCCGGACACGGTCCAAACCGAACAGGAGATTGGTTTTCCTTGTAACTACTACTAGGTAAATATTCACGCCAGTGGACAATAATGATTTGTCAATCCCACACTTATGAGAGGCCGTTTAACTAAGTGAACTATCGCCTTTAACCCTAGGCAACTTATTGACGCACATCATTGAGTGATTGCTGGGCCGACTAATCGACGGACCCTGACACACTAGGACCCTGGTCTAACTAACTTTGACGGGTAAGCCCTGCCCTGGGTTCCTGGTTTTAATTATTTTAATCCCCCATGCAGTATCTGACTTACCCCCCTCTTTTAATTCACTACTTAGATCCCTATAAGAGTTGGTTGCCCCTTTTCGTCCTGAGGAAGATCCGCACGGCCGAGGTTTAAATTACCCTCGCGGCCACAAGACGGATCGAAACGTCGACGCCCCTAGTACCTGGCCTGGACCACACATGCTGTTTCCTTGAAAAAACGTGCATCATAAGAAATTATATCTGTATGATATGAAATGTAAATTTGTATCCTGATTATACTTGTGGCCAGTCCCGAAGGAACGGTGAATCACAACCGTTTCCATTTCTGTTTAGAACTTATCAACCTCTATCTCCTATGTCACTACTTTGTAGTCTTTTCACATCCCCTTTCCACTTGAGCACTTTTCTCCCCGCACGTTCCATCTGGAGCAACCTTCTACATTGAGTGCTTTATGATTGTACTACTTCGATTTATGAAAACGTTCACATTAGTATTGTATACCATTGGCATGAAGAATTAAATGCATGGTTGAGCAAAACATTGGGTACTGCATTTTTACTGTTCATAAATATTATTGTATTCATTGCTTTGAGCGGGTGCGGCTGCACGTGATCAACGCTCATGACTGATTGGTAATTCTATGAAATACAAGGAGTATTGACTGATCCTTTTCTAAAGTAGGTCTAGGACCATTGTTTTTTGTATTATATTATACCCAGGTCCAGTACCATATTAGGGTAACCCCATTTTGATAATCTGTCCTGGCCAACAGCATACGACCGCACCCAGCTAATCTGGTTCATCCAGACCAATGTGGCTTCATGCCTCTTCGAGGGACTAGACACTGTCTTAGACGCCTTCATATTGCTCTTGCGAACCGGCATTTGTTGTCCCCCTACTTGTCTCTCCTTCTTGTAGATTTCGAGAAGGCTTTCGATTCGGTTGACTAGGGCTATTTGGAGGCAGTATTGGAGCAGATAGGCTTTGGAATCCCTTTCCGCAACTTGGTGAATATGCTATATCATCAGCCTCGGGTGCAGTTCCTTGTCAAGGGAGCTTTATCCCATCCCTTCCCCATTAGAAGGGGTACGCGGCAGGGATGCCCCCTCTCACCGATCCTATTTGCTTTGGCAATGGAGCGACTTGCCTGCCTTATTCGATATGACCACTCTCTCACTGGATGGAGGTGGTCCAGCTTTGTAGAAGATAAGATCGCGCTCTATGCAGACGATGTACTGCTGTTCCTGGCAGACCCAGCCCAATCGGGGCCCAGATGCCTCCGAGCATTGGACCTCTTCGAGTGCACCTCCGGCCTTCGGCTAAACCCGGCCAAGTCCGTTCTGGTCCCCCTTCACCTGTCACGTGAGTGCTTTGATTGGCAGTCGACGATTCCCCTTCGACGTCAGTCCTTCAAGTACTTGGGGATCTGGGGATCCCTTCTCCGCGACCTCGCATGGTCACTAAACGTCACCCCACTGGTTACGCCGGTCCGCGCTGAGCTCCTTAAATGGCGTACGCTGCCCCTAAACCCTCTGGGCAGGATAGCCTTATTTAAAATGATGATTTTACCTCGCTTTCTTTACATGCTTCAGAATACACATCTATCCTTTGCTAGGTCTTGGTTCCGTGAAATGGACGGTCTTGCCGCTAAGTTTTTATGGGAAGGGCGGAGGCCCAGGCTGGCCCTGGCCCAATGCCGAATCCCTCCTTTTATGGAGGTCTTGGGATGACGAGCCTCTATCTCTATTATTTAGCGACTCGGCTCCTTACGGTACACAATTGGTTTAACAACGGCTGGTCCGCCCCGGCATACCACCTGGAATTGCACACCCTGGGCTTCTCCTCTATCCAGGGGATGCTGTGTGGTGCCGTTGTTCCCCAGGCTCTCCCTGAGATCACACGCGGAGTGCTTCTGGCCTGGCAGGCCTCACTACGTCATACACGCTGGTCGGGCAAGCTGACCCAATATACCCACTTGTGGTACGGCACCAGGCTCCGAGAGGTTGCTTTCTTGTCAGGGTTCGGGCCCTGGGACCTCATCGGGATCTCCCTGCTGGGCGATCTCTGGAGCGGTACCCATCTACGCTCCTTGCAGATTTTGCAGGCCAGACACTCCCTCCACTCCTCTCAATTGTTCCGATATTTGCAGCTGCTCAATGCCCTCCACTCCTATATCCCAGATGGCACTTCCTTGCCTGAGTATAGTCCACCTGAAGCTCAGGTCATGACCGGTGATTTGGGAAGAGGAGGGATCTCCCGCATTCATCATTCACTTACCAACAATACCCCCAACTCCCTCTCTCAACTCCGGGACAAATGGGAGGGCTGGCTTGGGGCTCTGGAGGACGCTGACTGGAGAGACGCCCTGATGGCCCCTAGAACAATTGCGGTCTCAGCAAGGCTTTGGCTGGTCCAAATATACTTCCTACACGCTGCCTATCTTACACCGCTGCGTCTCTACCACGCGGAGCTTCGACCTGATGCCCTCTGTCCCCGCTGCCCCCACTCCCATGCAGACTTCTATCACATGGTATGGCTTTGCCCTGCTATACAGGGGTACTGGGAGTCCTTAACAGGAGAACTCACAGAGGTCTTGGGCTGGGAGCTTCCTCTTGATCCTACACATGTTCTCCTGGGCATCACCGAGGGGCTGAATGGCAACAGGGCTGAGAAACTCTTCCTTAATACAGCACTGGTGTTAGCTAAGAGGGACATTGCTGCTCACTGGTTGAATACCACCGCGCCCACATTGGCGTACTGGTGCAGGGGGGTGGACTGGTGTGCGACGCAGGAATGGCCTCTTTATGTGGCCTGGGGGATGTCCTAAGAAATTTCCCCGAATGTGGGGAATATGGGTTGGAGTGCTAGAAGACTAATGTGGATTGATTTGATCTCCAGATTGAAAATGGATATACCAATACTGGATTTATGTGTGTCTATCCTTTTATGCCAATGTGAAGTGTTTTTGCCTTGGTCTTGCCTTTTAAGATGTAGTCCTGAATGGTGCTGTTTTCCTTGTTACATTCAGAACTCAATAAAAATTGATTATCAAAAAAAAAAATGGGAGCAGAGGAGTAAGTTCAAAGAGTGAATGCCCAAGAGCTCTCAAATTGGCCAAATGTGGAGGTTAGGATTAAAGACAGTGTCTCCGAGATCCACAGTTTACATTAAACCTACTAGAGCAGAACCGGGGTGGAAGTGATGCTGATGGAAAGGCTAATGGATGATCCTTCCCAGGCAAATGGTCACTGTATGTGGTCCCTGTCCAGGTTAAATATTAATTATTTCAAATATATTAAGGTAAAATGGAAAGCCGGGTTAGATGTAATGTTTGGTTGTGGTGGTGCATGTCCACCTGGGTGGAATTTCAACCTTATTAAGGGTCCTGGCAAGGTGTTTTTATAGCACTCAATACTTGTATTGTGGTTATTCTGAAGCCCCACACCCAATATTTTCAGATAAAGCAAAAAAGACAGAAGTGAGACGTTTTATTTAGGTTCTGAGGTGGTAGGTGGTTACGAGGCAGTATCCATGGTGGATACTGTATTTTACCATTCGTGTTGCAGGTCTTAAGACTATTTCATTCCTATTGGATGTCAGAGTTGTTTTTTTGTAAACTTTTCTCTCCAAAGGTGCTGATAGTCAAGGTTTACTCCAGGAGGTGGTAAAGAGATTGGAACTCAAATACACTATGACACAGTAATCAGACTCGATAAACGTATTGCCTAGTTGAGTTATACATTTTAAAATGGTCGGATCTAAAGGAGTGGGTTATGGAATTAAACCTCAAAATTGAACTCAGAAATTCACAATTATACTAACATTTTCCACCTGCTCTGGGCTAGTGGAAACTGTCAGCAGGAAGGTCAGTAAGGGATGGGTGGCCGGTTAGTTGGGCCTTTCCAGGGAGAGCACTGTCTGCTCCCATGTACTACTGCACGGGTGGGCAGTAGCCAGGCGATGCTGCTGCACACAGTCCTTGCCTCTGCAGTATCTGAGAGGCTCTGGTGTCTTGAGGCCTGTAATTATTGCATCCAGAGTTTGCAAGCCTGATATTTCCAGGCCGTAAGACACAGGGAATTGAACGGTACATTATTTCACCAGGAATTATCGCTGTGGGTGAAATACTCCAGCTCGTGATGAGGGCCAGTGTCAGCAAACGTTCCCCTCCTTGATGCAAGAAAACGGTAATCCACAAGTGAAATGTAACCATTTAACTTTTTATTGTGCCATATGCTGAATTTCACCATGTAGGCAGCATTTTAGTAACTTTGATCCCACTTGAGCTGGAAATTTTGATGAAATGTATAATATTGTATCATATGGTGGATTATGTGGCAAGTGTGGTAAAGAGAATCAACAACACAAAATTCCCTACACTTATTATAAGAAGGGCAAACAACTTTCGCCCTGGACCAAGTGTCAGTGATTCATAAGAGTATCAAATTGTCAAAAAAGAGGCAATTATTATACATTAATAACTGTTGTCTATTCTTAAAACGTTCTGCACTTTAATCTATCATACAATCTTCACGCATTGTATATGGACCAAATTCTAAATTTCAACAACATTTTTTTTTAGAAAAATAAAGATTTTAAAAACATTTTATTTAACTCATTAATCATTGATCATACTTAAAAACATCTTTTCTAAGACAAAATGCCTCCCAAAAGTGGGTTACAATCTTATTCCTACAGATTTCAGATAAAACTATTTATTTTAATTAAAAAGTCGACGCAGCGTTTCGGTGATTTCTGTAATATTTCCACCTTATTGTGTCAGGTTCCCAAGGAGGAACAAAGATGACACGGTCAGAGAAGGATAGAAAGTAAGAGGGAACTAGAGGGGGACAGAGAAGACAGACTAAGTGAGGAAACCAGCATATTTTATTTATTTATTATTTACTGGAGAGAGACAGAGAAGACAAGAAAGAACTATAAAAAGGTAAAAAGAACTAATGGAACTAATGGAATTTCACCAGGAAGGAGACGCAGGGAGGCCTTCTGCAGATGAATGCAGATAGGGAGAAGGACCCTTTGCTGCAGGAGTCTCCACCTCAGACGCCAAGTCACTGCAGAAAGCTGGACCAACGTCAGCTCAGAAGGCGATGCTGACTTGGACGCGGAGGGCCCAGAAAACATCTGGTGTGAAGAGTGATGGTATCCACACACACACACATGAACATCATCCTACCACAAACCAGGTGGCTGGTGATAGCGCCATATTGGGTGAAGCGTATGAAAGAAAAAGGGGGTGGGGCAAAGAGATATAAAATCACAAGTTAGAAAAGATGGTAAATGGACTTTATGTATGCACAAATGAATTTATTTCGACTTTTAAGAAACAATCGTAAATATTGTCAAATATAGCAATCATATTTTTTACTATGCCTGACTCGCTTATAAAAATGTTAAGAGATCTCCACTGAGTCCAGATTTTGTTCATTTGAACTTAATAGAAAGAGATTTAGAGAAGTAAAAACTGAAAGAAAGAGATATATAGAGCGAGAACAATATGTTCAACAGAAAAGAAGAGAGGAAACAAAACATAGTGCGCTCATTTGTGCAACGGTGCTAGGGTCTACCAGCTTACAAACTGCGTGGTCCTCTCTTCCCCCACAAAGGCAACAGACTCCACGCCTTGGGTTAGGGCATAGTGAATTGACTTCACACGAAACAAGATGGTATAACAACCACTGCAACAAATTACATTACACAATACAAATTATAGCAAAATACACAGTAAACCTGAAACTCAAAATTGACATCCCCATTGACCACTTCCAGCCATGGCCCCGTTCTTCAAGCCCCCACCCCTCCACAGTGGAGCCACTAATGATGGCGAAGGCCTCTTAGCCAAGAATCTAAGGTAGAAGGTAAAGAAAACAGTAAGCCAGGACAACAATAAGAAAAACCAAGAGAAATCGTGAAGGATCAAAGAGTGTAGGTTTGTATTTCCTATTTGTTTTTCTCTAACAGTTACTTGTGCCTTCAACGAGGTATGTCTACTGATGGGCAAGGAAAGATGCTCGGATCCCTACACCTGGGAAGAAAGAAGAGAGAGCCTGTTAGAAACATATTTTCGGTGGACTGAGGAAAATGTGTTATTACAATTAGTTATCTAGAAAATAAACTCTGTAATTTACCATAAAGTGCTGGCTTGTTTGTTGAATTTAATCCCATTCTTACTATGTACTATATCACACAAATGTAGTCCTTACTTTATTCCAACTCTGTAATAGTTCATTAAACTCCATTGCCCACCAATATCTATTTCTGTCTTCTTTCTCTCTTCAGCAAATTCAGATTACCTAAGAATTGTGTCAAATCCGATTATTTCAAATATATCACCATAGCATAAATTATTAATCCATTTGTTTAAAAGATACCTCTGCCAAGAACCCAGTTGTATTCAAAATAACATATCTCATTAAGACATTAGCTAACTTTTCAGTTTACCAGAAGAGGGCGCCAAATGCTTTGGAATATGTCATTTAATTACAATGTGCCCAAAAAGGGCTGCAAATGTCTCACAAATTTAGATAGATGCGAATAAACTCAGTTCTTTAGGATTGAATGTAGACATTCTCCATGGTTTAACCATTTCAGGGTACGGTCCATTTAGACTCTAGCCGACTGAGTAATAATGTTTCCCCCGGCCACATTTTATGTGGGATTTCAAAGACCTCCTAAGGCTGATTCACAAAGGTAAACATACACTTTTATGTAAGTTTACTATTTTTTTTTTTCCTAATCATAAACTCTGAGTTAATAGTAAGTTTACAACTGCGTAGACTCTGCAGTCGGTTCAGAGAACTTCTGCCCATGAAAAAAGATAGGCCTGTCCCATGGAAAACTGACCATAACTTACTTCCGATTGATTCCTGTCCTTTCTTACTTCAGAGCGACCCTTACCTTCCATCCAGGGCCGGACTGGCCGTAGCGGGCACCAAGCTTTTCCCTGGTGGGTCATCAGGGAAGGGGCCGATTTTGGATGCCTGCGGGCCGTTTTTGTTACGGGGCCGGTTTTGCAACATTCTTGCAACATTAGGCCCCTCGAACAAAAGCAGCTGCCGTGTTTTCCACGCGCACCAAATCCCTGCAACCTAACAGTACCTCACCGCCACTAGTCTATTTATCTATCTTACCAAACATTTTTCTAAAACCACAAAGCCCTCACTAATGTCCACACCTAAGTGGAATGTTTCTTTTCTTGAGGCGCATGACTAATCTCAGTTACCACAAATACCTCCAGATAAACCTCTACCTTTGGGTTCCGGAGCAGCGTGTTACCAGCTGAAAAAGCACTCCTACACCTTGTTGTGGGTAGTACCCGCCATATAAATGCAATTACAATTACAATACTGACCCATATATGAACTCCTAGTGCACAGTCATCACCTCTACGGGGATTAATGAATTAAAAAAGTCAGTGGATGATATGGGATTTACCAAGTGGCAGTCTGAGCGCATTTGGTGAATGGGTGAATGCCAGAATATCATATACAGAAATATCATCTGACATAAATATTGTCTTAAATATTCTTTTCAATAATATTGTCCCGTTGGGTGGAGAGTTTCTTAGAACATACTTAGTACATGATGTTCTAGCAAGAGAATGTTTCTGACAATGTTATTCTGAGGCCACGCCTGGTCCAATGAAATACTTGGGTAATAATTTAGGGTTTGGTAAAGCAGGACATCCGACAAAAGTGGCAGATGTCCCATCTGGTGTAGTTAAAGTGCCATTGAGATGTATATACTCTGGGACATCCTCCACTTTAGGACAAATGTCCAACATCTGACATCTCTAAGGCCCATAGTCCCTAATGGTAGATTCTTGACTTGTCAAATTTATAGGCTGGCACCTCCTGGGTACAGCTAATTTAAAGACTAACAAAGGTGGCAAGAGTAAGAAGGGTGTGTTTCCATATGCCCCTGGGAGCCCATTGACGATAGCTGATGTTGGGGATATATAAATTGGAGGGAAGGTTAAGGGCTAGTATAACACACTTTGAAGGATGGGAAGGAAGTAGATGTTTTTGTTTAAAGGTAAAGTTAATTATATATATTTGTGCAACTCATTATTTAAAATGCTCTTATGAGTGAGGAGCAGTTTTCCTGTGGTTTACTCAGTACCCATCAGTTTTTTACATGACTTGGGTTCGTGTGGCATGCAAACAGGGCTGGAAAAATACATACATTAACACAATGAATATGTGCATAATTACATTTTAAGAGTAAGACATTTTATCAGCTATGATTCTGCTTTTGTGGCTTGTGCCTTATGTTCCCCTGCACGGTTTTATACATCATTATGTCATCCAAATAACTACAAATAAGAATTAAGGTACATGTTACAGCTGTAAATATCCGAAAATGCATATTCTGCTGCTGACTATTATCAAAGTGAATCCAGATGTCCAGATGTTTTGCCTGTCACGTAAATGTATCAGATAAGAAAAAGTGTTGACGTGGATTGGATGTCAAATGGATGCTACAGCTTGGAACGAAATTCCCAAACGATTGAATTAGTCGAGATAGTTCATTTATTCCTCAAAGAATAATAATTTGAAAGGTGAATGGTACTTGAACAGCTGAGTGAGGCGGTATGCGTGTGATGTCCAGATATGAAAGATTTTTAAGACATTGTTGCCCTCCTGTGGCCGAGTGAGAGAATGCACTTAACATTTTTTGAATCTTTTTAAATTGGTTGCCATTGATACAATTGTTCTCAGATTGAATAAAATACATGGTTTCCTGGCATTGTTAACTTTTGGGGTGCACAGATTTTAAATAATGCCAAGGTAATTTTGAATAACCAATTATAGTAGGAAGGCAAGAATAAGGGATTTGCTAATGATAATTATATTCCTATTTTACAGCTATAAGTGTGTTTGATCTGTTGGTTAAAATTAAATCTATATATGTTATGGAAGTCATTTGAGACCAAAAAGGTCGTTTTTTGCTTTCAATTTTGTGAATATATTTTGTCTTTTGATTTTGGAATGTGGTGTTAAGAGAGGCGAATCCTGTTGATTAATTTGCACTGATCAAGCGCCTCAACGCTGCTTCAGAAGTAGTAAACACTATATAAATGTAATTTCAGTACAATGCAATCAGATTAAGAAACAATGGAAACCACAAGGAAAATTCCAGAGGGTGAGTTCATAACTCACTGTCATTGAACCTTGACTTGCAAAATAGGGCAGGAGATTGCCCACAGGTGGACTTTTGATCGACCTCTGCTTCTGAATACGGACTGGAGCTCCACTGGTTATCCTGGATTCCATTAAGGTTAATCTGGTAGTGTCTGCTAGCCATCCTCTGGGATATTAACATAACGTGTATTTGTAAGGCGCACCTTCACCCATAGGTCTTTTGGCACTGAGTAACAGATGTTAGATGTAAGAGTGACTCAGTGAAATCTTGTAGATTTCACTGCGCCACTTTCACAGGGCTTCCTTGTGACGGAACGCCCACCCTGCATACATTATACCTGATGCAGGTATAATGTAGAGCAGGGCTTTACAACGTGACACAACTCACTAGATGCTTCACGTCGTAAATATGCCGCATAGTGGCGCATTGTTTACGCCACCGCTGTGTCACAAATGTGATGCAATGGCGGCGTAAAAGTGTCGCAAGGGGCTTATAAATCTGCCCCTAAAAATTGATTTTGATGTCAGCTTACATAAAGGAATTTTTTATTTGAACACAAATCGCTGAGTAGTACTCCACAACAAAACAAAACAAAATCACCTTGCCAGCAATGTAAGAAATTGGGCTATTAGCTGATGGGGTAAGTCCCCACTTTAAGTAATAATCACAATCCTTTTCAAGGTGAACCATTAAAGTCGAAAAATTAACCTGAGTTCAGTCCCCTGGTCGCTTTGTTGTAGAGCAGACAGGCTTAACTTAGAGGTAATGTGTAAAGTATTTATGCAGCACTAAAACAGTAATAAAGTCAAATGCATAACGATAAAAATCCCAAAATTTGAATTAGAAAACAAGAGTAACATTTAATAAATGAATGACACGAAAATGAGTAAAATCCAATAATGGGTACCGGAGACAGGAACTTTCAAAGCTGTAAGTATCACAAGGTTTCAATGATAGTTACTACTCATGGGAGAACAGGACCTCGGTGCAAAATGACTCTGACCATGTTGGAGTGTGGATTCGATAGACTAACCCTGTTCATCCAGGTAAATGATTGTACCTTCTTACTTTAGTCCTTTACATCCCAATTCACCACAGAAGTACACTTCTAATGACCTGCCAGGACCCTAGGGGAGGCTCTTAGAGTCATAGGGTAGCAGACAGAGTCCCGTCTGGGTCCAGTTGTCACTAATGAGTTGAGTAGTGCAGGAAAGGCCTCTTGTAGCTTGTTGGATCCATGTAACTTGAACAAGAGATGAACCTTTTGACCCTTGGGATCCACTTATTTGTCCTGGGTACAAGAGAGAGAGAGAGAGAGAGAGAGAGAGAGAGCAGGTCCAGTCGTCCAGGGGTCTTCTCAGATTGCAGACAGCAGGCTCAGTCCTAGTCTGATCTTCCTCAGGTCCAGGAGTGTTCTGCCTTGGGTGCATGGAGATGCTACATTTATGCTTGCTGTGGGTCTGTGGGTGGGAATTGGGTGATCCCAACCAATAGGGCAAAGGTTTCGGAAGCTAACCTTAGACCTTTAGAGATTTTTAAGATGCCTGAAGTCTCCAGCCATGTTTCTTAACTTGGACTCTCAGAGCTTGAGGTGTGTGTTGGAAGTGTACTATTGTAATCCTAGTGTCCTCCCATATCTAACACTAAAAACCAGTTTTAGGCAGTCCCTGTACCCCCACCAACCTCAGAGACAGAAGTCGGATGGAACAAAGCTGAGCTTTCAGCAACCAGACAGTGGCTACACAAATTGTTTTTATCTTTTGAAGTGTGCTCCAAATATTATATGTAAAACCAGCAGACATGTCAAACAGTAGATGATACTACAATGTCAAAAAAGGCACTCTGTGATTGGGGCCTGTCTGGCTGGGGGTTAAAAAGAAGCACCCTACCCAAGTGGCAGCTAACATTTGCCTGTGACAGGGAAGGACTCTTTGAAGAGCACCTCAAGTGGCATATGATAAAAAAAACAAGCGGACATACCAAGCAGGTATTGACACTTCTGCAGGATCCAACACTGTGTTGTTTACAAGTGCCACACTGTAATAGATGCCAGTCTGGCTGGGGGGGGCAAAAACAGGTTTGGGTCTGGTTGTTAGCTACATCTACTTGTGCCAGAGCAGGCTCTTTAAAGATAATCAAGTCCTTGGGCACAACCCATAAGCCATCCTGTCAAAGGCACAAGACCACCTCCCCATACCCAAGACCTTTTTCCCTGTCTTGGGAGCAACTTCACAGCTCATCTATGTCTACTAAAATGCTAACTATTGGCTGGCTGAAGAGGGACAGCAAAATTAGATTTAGCTTCCATGGACTTTAGGTAGGGCAAAAATAAGTTTCTAAGAGCCATTTTCCTAAAATATTTATTACAAATCTGACTTCACCAGTGAATTGGTCTTGAACTAAATATTTTTTTTAATCCCAACATTAAGGGGCAGATTTACAAGCCCCTTGCGCCTCTTTTACGCTGCCGTTGTGTCACTTTTGTGACGCAGCGGCGGCGAAAATCTAGCGCCATGCTGCGGGGTATTTACAACGTGACGCATCTGGGAGATGCGTCACATTGTACAGCTCTGCACCAGAAGTAGGCGTTCCTGCGCAGGGGAGGCATTCCGTCGCAGGAACACCTCTTAAAAGTGGCTGAGTGAAATCTACAAGATTTCACTCAGTCACTTTTGAGCCCATGCTGCGTCAAAACCCTGCGCCTGCTTGAAGCAGGCGTAAGGATTGACGCAGCATTGTGAAGATAGGGCACCCCAGAGCCTTGCTGGAGCTGCATCGCACTTGCGACGCAACTCCAGCAATGCGCTGCCTTTAGGGCACAGATGCGTCACTCATCTGTCCGTTTTTGTCCCATGGTGCGCCGCATTGTAAATGCGGAGCATCCATGGTGGCTGAGCCGTGACGCACAATAACTGGCGCATTCCTGATGATATGCAGGGATGCGCCAGTTATTGTAAATTTGCCCCTTAATGTGTTACTGTTTCTTAGGTAGACATAACAGTCATTAAACTTAATATTGTATATCAATGCTTTCCCATGGAACAGCCAACTCTGCTTCAGTGAAAATAGCCTTTACATGTCCTACTTTTAAATACTGTGCACCCTGCTGTATGGGCAATAAGGTCTACTTAGGGTTGACTTATTAATATTTAAAAGGAAGGTGTGGACCTGTCAAAAGGGATTATTTTGACAGGTCATATTTGCAGTGTTGAAGCAGCACAATCATGTTGCAATGGTAGGCCTGGACATATGATGTGCAATGCCACTCCAGTGGATGGCACAATGAGTGCTGCAGTCTACTGGTACCATTTGATTCACAGCCTTTGGGTACACTTGGTACCAGATGCTAGTGACCTATGAGTAAATTAAAATGTGCCAATCAGATTTATACCAATTTTACCATGTTGAAAGAAGTAGCACAAGTACTTTTTCACAGTTTGGAACCATTTCTACTTACAATGGTAGACAGGGCGTTGTGCCAAAAAGTACTACCTCCTCCCCGAAGAAGGTGTTAAAAAGGAGAAAAGATTGTATTTATTCTAACCTTTCCAACATTGCAAGTGTGCTGTACTGACAACACACATCTAATATGGGAAATTTTTAAAGATTGTCTCTGAATAGGATTTTGCACTACCTCCTAGTACAAAACCTATGCTAAACATAACGCAACACCGTGCACTATGGCATAAACGTGTCCATGGCGCAAGACAGGCTGAAAAAGTGTCAGGCGAAGGGGGCAAGAGAAACAGCATCATAACTTTGTAGCACAGCAACTTTGGCGTGACATAGTGTTAAGCTGCCAAGCAATGTCCTCTTTGCCTAAAACTGTTAATATGAAATAACTTGATCTGATGGGAGATTGTATGGCACATTAAAGATGGCAGAATAAGTGAAACTAATTACTTGCAACATTAATCACTTTTTTCACTTCTGTTCTACTACGAGTGTTAAACATTTAATAAACACTTATTTGTTCTAGGAGATTACCCAAATACTAAATTGTGCCATGGTTATGTGGCCAGATTGGTTCACATTGCTAATGTGTCTCCAAACTTGCACCTGAAAGTTTCAACGCAGTGAAAGTGGCACAGGCTGTAAAGGCAAACACCTCAGGCATGAGGGCTCTTGGGGACATAAGTTCAATCTTAGGCGCAGCAGTAGTTTTCTCATGTTCACAGTGACACCCCCAAACACCTGTGTTTTCACCAAACACACCAAAACATTTTGATCGCCAGATTGCTTCCAATTTATCCGATTTTACTTAGCAGTTTTTGGAAGAAGGGTAGAATTACTGAATTGTATAAGATGGGTAGAACACTCACATACTAGAACAGTGAGGGCGTAGGGGGCAATAACAAGCATTTGGGGTGAGGATGGCTGAATGCCGCTGACAAAAGAAGCACATTCAATAGAGGACAAAGGACTGGGCAACGCTTTTGCATGCTGGGAGAATAACTTTCATGCATACACCTTAGGGGGTGTAAAGCACATGGTAAGCAGAAAGGCCAAATCATCTATGAACATTTCCCACAAGCTAGTTAGGACCTGATCCTGGATTTGAATTATGCAGGAGTAAAGTTTTAGATTGGGTTGTCCTGGAGACAAATTAAAGGATACCTTCTTGCGTCTCAAAACTTAACTTGTTGAAAGTTTTTCAAGATTTAATCCAACTTTTTTTATCAAAGTAAAACTACTTCCTTCTTCTTTCTCTTCATCATAATAAACATCTTGAACAGGATGTTGGAGTACCTGCTATGCCTGCGATTGAGGAATTGGGACCAAGCTTCACCTTGATCAGTCACTGAGTTTACCCTACATGACACAGTCAGGCTGTATTCACATGTTCATGTTAACCTGGATATTCTAGATCTTTTTTGCACCACCAAACTCTATAGGAGACGCTTCTCCCCTTAATAAACAATAATGTCGCTTTTGCTGTTTGCTATGCACCACTATAGCAGATGCGTTGTGTGTATAGTGTGGATGTCCAATGGTCTTACACTCCCTATGCCTATCTTAGTGAGTATCCATGCATAGGCTTTGCTGTTTAGCAAGTCTTTTGGTTTCTTTCTTGATGGCTTCTAGCATTCAGGATAATGATGAAGCATTCATCCAAGATCAAATCCTGAAGTCAAGGTTTCTGACCAGGGGCATCTGTGATTTATAGTATCAGAGAAATGCCTGTGCTCCTCGAGTCACCCAGCACAAAGGAACAGGGTGGCCTGATTCACAAAGTTAAAATTAGACCAAAAGTCTAACTTTACTACTTTTCAGTATTCACAAAGGGACATATGAGTTGTATCTTTAAGTCTGTGGAGGTTCCACATTTGGGGTAGAGGTACCACACTGAGAGTGGAACTTCTGCATTCGGACGGGGAAAGTGTAATTACGTATACCTGCAGCCAATTAATGTCACCTGCAACCCATGCACTACAAACCAAGTAAAGGCAGCACACATCCATGGCTCTGTTTTTTTGAACCACATTCTTCTACCTTGATGTTCTGTGCACCTTGCTTTGTCTTGCCGTGTCTTGCCCCTCACCCTGTCAGCACTTCCACTGTCAGGAAGAAGAAATATTTCACAGAGGTGGACACTCAAGTGACTGAAATTTGTAATGGAAATCTACAAAAAGCACCATCGTCTACCTCCAAACATCACCAGTGTAACACAGAAGGCAGCCCTATGACAGTAGTTGGCTGATGCAGTCACTGCATTGGGGAAGGATACTCTGACCATCACTGACAATATTAAGAAGAGGCTGGATGAGAGGAGACAGGTGAAGGGACATTCACCAGGATAGAGGTGGCCAGAGGTCTCCCTGGTGGATAAACTGGAACGCATCTCAGTCTCACAGCACTTGAGAAGGACATCCTCTCCACCATACACCCCCACCTGCTGCCCGGGCTGCCTATGACTGACAACCTTATTGTGGTGTCAGGTAAGATGTGATGACTCAACAATAAGTTTATTTGAAAAATTTGATATGAAGTGCAATTGTGACTATGGAAGTCCCTTTAAGTTTGTGCAAATATTCCTGGTGAATTCTACTCTCATGTGTTTCATTTTGTCTGTCACACTACAAATCCCAGACTCCTGAGTTCTGCAAATATTAACTTCCAGATTCTTTTTCAGAAACAGTTGGCCATCTCTGCTGGTGATTTCAATGATGTTTTGTAACTGGCACATGACATTGTGCATGAAGTTGTAAACATCAAATTTGCATTATGAATGTAATTAAGTAACAATGTTAAAAGTTGTACACAATCAACATTGGTTGTATTTGTCTGTTAACATCTCCATTTAATTTCCACACACAGCCAGAGTAGATCAACCCACTGGAGCAAAGGTCCCTGCACTTGCATGAACGCAATGTCTTGGGGCAGATCAACCACTACCACTGGCAGAAGCTGGTACGCAAATAAGCCCACAAGAAGTGGGTTCCATGTACTACTTTATTTTGAGACAACCTATAACTATTTTTCTTAAACACCGTCATTTGTTTCACAGATGTAATCTTAACTAGTATAGGTTGGTTTTAACATGTGTCAAATAAAAGGATAATTAAATTATACTCATATCGTTTAAGGCCCTGTGACGTTGGCCACGACAAAATATACTACAGTGACCTCTGCTCCACATACAGGTGTGACAAATGGTCAGGCACCACACACTGGGTGGATGGTAGACCCTGGTAAGTGAACTTACATATAACTTTAAATAACGTTCATAGTCTAATATATTGGATGACATGTTAACACTGTGTGGCGTGTGTCAAATATCCTTATTGCCACCCATCTAAAAAATGCTCAGAAATGGTTCATAAGAGTATACTACTTCATAACGTGTTGTCTAATGAAAGTATGACTCAATATTTTAATTGAAAAATAAAGTATGTACCTAATTGCTTATATTGTCTCCTCTAAAGAGGCATTGAACTAACTGTGTTGAAAGTGTATTCTAATCACACATACATATACAGTATAACTCATCACCCTTTGTATTGTAATATGGTTTATTTCATTAAAGCTACTGTCAGGAGTACCTTAGTTATTCAAAGTGCCATCAGTACCTCATCCAAGGAATCCGGAGACCTTCTGGCTGCAGCAGTCGCACCCACTGCACTCCGTCCATCAGTTAAGTGGGTCATATAGTGTTGTAAACTATTATTTCGCATAGTATTCACAATTACCGAACCATTGTGAAAGCAATTTTGCAGATATAGCCACTTTTTCTAAGTATCTAAGGTTGGTGTGTGATGTGTTACCAACATAATCAGTGATGTCCGAGTTTATTTTGCATGTTCACTTGTTATTCATGCTGAACATTAATTGAGGTGTCACTATCTTCTGAAGCCGCTAAGCCGAGGATCATGTCTTCCACCACACAATCAAGGAGCCAGGTTCAGCAGCTGCCATCAAGGGGATATCAAAACCACACAGTTATGTGGCCGGAGTTGGTGAGTGTGATTTTGCATTTCACATTTTTACTGAACATCTCAATGCTACAGTCTGAGCTGTCACATGTAGGTTTACACAAACCAGATAACGTGTGGAACTTAGATAAATGCAAATAATAATTTATCAAACTGTTGTGTTGTAGCACATGATATACAATGGAAGATAGTTAATATGTTGCAAACTCTGTCTTTCAGGTGCTGGGCACAATGAGTCACTTGATGAAGCTGAACCATCCACCAGCGGAGGGTGGCGGGCAATCCAAAGAGAGAACCCAATTCTCTTCCCAGCAGCAATGTCAGCAGCTAGCACTGCTCAACAAGACAGGGGTGAGCAGAATGATGAGCATGTGCTGGTCACAGAGGAGGACGTGGATGAGGGGGGAGTGCATTGTTGGCCGGCTGGCCAAAAGACTGAAGGCAACATCAGGTCCAGCGGCATTGTTTATTTATTTATTTATTTATTTGCTCACTTGTATAGCGCAAGCGAATCATCCCAGCAGGGATCTCTCAGCGCTTGTACCTCCCACTTCCCTTCTGAGTATTGCCTGTTCCCAGCAGTCAGCCAACCAGTCACAGAGTTCACCTCCCCAACACCACCATAATCTCCTCAGGGCCCTCACATGCAAGGTCAATGTGTTGCTCCTCCAATTCACTCCTCCCATGACAGTGCATCCCAGGCCTTATCTCAAGCATCTGAAAGGCATACAGCCCCTGGTGAGGAACAGGGATCCCCTAGGCATGAATCTCCTCCTCACAGCCATCCACGTGCCACCCCTCCATGTGATGGTGGACCTGATGGTCATATCAGAAGGTATCCCATGTGGAGGGGGATGGCTAATATTCATGGTCGACAGTGGGAGGAAAAAAGTTTCCAGCAACAGTTTGATGGAAACTCTGCAATTTCCCAGCAACAGTCGGGTGGAAACTCCACAGGACATACAGGAAATTAAATGCAGGATGTGAAAATCACCATTTACATCTAAAAAGGTGCCATTCCATCCCTGACAATTATTTATCATGCTTCCTAGGAGTATACATGAGACAGTTACATATAATAGATGCACATTAGACTGTATTAGTATGTGTGATGCTTTCAGCATCACACACACAAATACAATCAACCTTCTACTTTTGAGTCGGGTGCATGAATGAGTCCCTTTCTGAGCAGAGACAATCTAGGACAATACACAGGTACACTTGTGCCATAATGTATGCATGACAGACATGGAGCTATATGCCACATGAGTAGCAGCACACACAGATACAATATATATTTCCCTACCTGCACATAGATGTGTTTAATGTTTCTATTTCTAAACACAACTCCACAATGATACTTACCATAATGCATTCAGTTTTGTCTGAGTACATCAGATATGCAACCTTTAATGGGTGTGTAGAATGTCACTATAGCATCATGCTATCCATCACAATGCAATGTTGGTTAACAGTAGATCATGCCCACTAACCTTTTAAACATTCCTAGCCTCACTCGGTCTGCACCGTGGGCTACTGTGTTTCCAAAACCGACATTAACTTCAAAATGTAATAACAGTATGTAGTTTATTACAGTTTGATTATGAGTTGTCCCTAAAGTGTACAGTGAGTAGACCAATAAGATGTCACCCCCATGTAGCATAAGTTAGGAAGGACCATTTTGAAAGGTACATATAAACCATGGGGAAGGCATGATTGTTTGTAGTACGTGTGACCCAAAAATCAAAAGATGACACCTCTTATCTATATTTGTAATCTCATCTGTAGTTTCCATCTTGAACACAATGCCAATCCTCACTCACTCTATGCATTGACGTGACTCATTGTGACACTTGGTACAAACAAATGTTCATTGTCCACTGTCTGGGGACATCCCACACATGCAGTGAAATTTACACCCCTAGGTCAATGCAGTCCTTTGAGACTTTGCCCACACTAATTACTATCTTATGCAGGAAATGTGTTGCATGGACTAAATTTTGACTCTTGACAACAGCTGTTGTTTACATACATTATGTATGGCTTACATAGTCGCACTATGGAATTTATGGACAAAGTGTTCAATGTCCATCAATCTTCATTTCCAACAGACTGTGAAACCACATAAAGGCCGTAACACAACTGGTGGCTCAAGAGAAAAAAAGTGTCAGCCAAATGGTCACACACATGCATACCCTGCCCTCTATTTGGAACAACACCCCAGCTTCTTGTGCTCATATCTTGGTGAGGGTTCAGAGGTTCTTGCAAGCCTTGATGTACAGCAATGCTGTGCATGACACAACAGGGTACTATTAACTTGCACACAACTTCATGGGATTACAGCAGCATCCCCACCGTGTAGTCAAGACATCTTTATCACACATTTTGGAGACCAAAATTGCGCTCCTTGATGGCTTGTGCACGAATGTCTGCCCTATTGTACCTATGCTGAGGTACATTGATTGCATGTCTGTATGGAGTGAGGAGATGAGGAGAGAGTGCAAATGCAGCACCACCTGGGGAGGTAAATGTGGAAATATTTGTATATGTCCCTCTTGCATCTGTAAAGTTCAGAAGTATGGACTTGTACATGCAGTGTCTGTTGCGGGCATTTATGTGTCATGAGAATAAGTCATTTGTAATGGTTGTGGATACTTAAACAACATTTATACGTATCAGATTTGTATGGTGCTTGAATACTTACCATGAAACCACATGTTGACAAATTCTCCCGCTGCCAGCCGACAGGCAAGAAGTGGCCTGCCGAATATGAAGCTGTCATGTGTACTGCCTGGGAACACTCCATCACACATCAGTAAAACAGCCACTGGCATCACACACACCCTGCATGTTTATGTAGCGCCAGAAGTGTCTGTTGCAGAAGATGTGTTTATTGTGGCAAGGTGGCTGAAGTGCCACATGAGTGCAATCAATTGCACCAACCACATGTGGGAAATGGGAAATAAGGTAGAAATCCCTAGCAACCCATTTCCTTCTTGCCAGTATATGTGGCATACCTCTGCAGAGATGCACTCTCTTATTTATGCAGCTCAGACCTGATGCAAGCATAGTGACTGTCTTGCCTGAGAAATGCCAACAATGTCACTGGTAACCGTATGAAATGAACCAGTAGCAAAGAAGCTAGAGAGAGGCTAGGACCTTGACATAGGCTAGGGTGGTGTGGAAGTGGCACGTCTCTGAGTCAAGATCCTGCTCCCACTCACAAACCATGTACAAGATGAAATCAGGTGGAAAACAGAATCTGCGAGTAACATTTTGGCTGGACATCCCAAAGATATTGATCCTTTGTCTGAAGATCCTCTCAGCTCTCATCCTCCTCCTCCTCAAATCATTCTCTCTCATTACAAAGGGCAAAACGACAAAGACTTTCAGCGACATGTAAGGTCTGAAAGGGTTTGTTGGTGGCTGCTCATATTTTATGTATGCATGTAGGCTGTGATTGGCTGTTGGGATAATGACATTCTGGTGGAGCTGGGTGAGGGAATGGTAAGCATAAACACAGATGTGTGTAGAGAAACATGAAAATCTGAGGTTTGATTAGAGGTTTTGGCTTGTGTATAACATTCACATTTGAACTGATTGTGGAAGACATTACATGACAGAAGTAATGATTAAATGAGCAACTGAAGAAGAGAGGTTCTAACAAATATACTTGTGATGTTCTTGTTGCCACTTGAAGGGTCACATGAATACGTTTATGGTATTGTATCTCACTTGATATATCTACACTGTTATAGAGGTGTGTGTTGGCCATCACAATTACCCCACCAATACACTTCCTTTATAGCTAACTCGTCCTACTCCCATCACATTTGTACAACAGGTTTTATTTTTTCACCTCCAAGTAGCATGTGTCCCTCACTCATTAGGTAAACCAATTTTTAGTAACATGTTGTCATACTCTAGTGTTACCTACATGCACATGTCCTACACATATGTGACAGTCAGTGCCTTCTTATAGCTGCTTTCATTTTTAAGTGAGGCATTTTGTACTATGTTGGTTGTTCAACTAGAGGTCGTATATGTCATGTTGCATGAATCTAGGCATATGCGTTGCGGCATTCACCAATGTTTGCCCTGTTATTTCACTGTATAGTGGTCCGCCTCGAGTGTGGAGGTTCTGCCCTGAGTACGGAACCTCCGCCCCAAGTGGGGAACCTCTGTAGGCATAAAGATACTACTCGTAAATCCCTTTGTGAATATCGAAAAGTAGTAAAGTTAGACTTCTGATCTAGGTTAGACTTTTGGTCCAAGTGTAACTTTGTGAATCGGGCCTAGTGTTTCAACATGATCCTTTCCTTGTTTTCCTGATTTACATATTTGTCCTGATCCCCCATCACTCAAAAAATTCGAGTGGATTTGTGCTCTCTCATATTTGCAACTGTATACTTATCATGGGGTTGTTGAATTTCCACATTTTCTGTCTTGCCAGTTTCTCCCTTTACCGCAGTGAAGGTTGTGTGAGGGGGGTTTCAACCTTGGCATTTTTTGGTGCCATTTCTCAGGCTGAATGTGATTTCATAGAAAAACGATTTAATGGAACACCACTACTGAGAAACCATTTCACTAATCCGTATTGAAAGATGCAGGATGAATGGCATTTACCAATTCATAGAATTACTTATTTTTCTAAATTGGCTTTCACATGCTCATTTTTTAAGTTGTAAATGCAAAGGTTGCATGACTTATCTTCCAAAAACATTTTGTAACTTGGTATTTATTTCAGTGCTTTTCTTCAGGGGACATTTTTTCAGATTGACATATTTTATATTTTCATACAATTATTCCTCATGTTTTTAATTTGCTGACCCCTCACCACCCCTTAACAAAATCTATCCCTGACCCCACACAACCTGTAAAAACCAGCCACCCCTGCCCCCTAAACACGCCTCACCACACGCAAACTGCACACCCTTAAACGACATCTATTTCTGATGCCTAAACTGAACGCATTCCTTTACCCTAAACCTTTCTGTGCATAAACACCACCCATCCCTGACCCCTAAAAACCTTCACCAGCCCTAAACTTCACTCATCCCTCAACCTTAAAAATCCCTTTTTATGCCTGAACTCCACCCATCCCCTACCCCTAATCACCCCTCCTCTCCAATAAACATCACTGCTTATATTAGGGTCATGAATTGTCAACGACTCCCGATGGTTGCCAAAGATGAACTGTTTGGCATGTGAGGATTGGGCTTGAGTCACTGTAGGGTCTTAATGCTGGTTTTGAAGCCAGTCTGGGCTGTGGTCCAGATATTTAAGAGAGGCCTATGTCCCAGGCCATTCCTTCCTTCTTAGCCGTGGCTGTGTAGTATGCTCTCTTCACCTTCAGAGCATATAATGAAATCACAGGAACAGAAGTTTCTTGAAATGTTATATTTATTTTCATAGCAAATGACCCACGACATATCCCGTTAACATCCTGTCTTCATCTGACCGCTCCCAGAGATTCTAGATCCCCAGTAGCATTCTACCTTCTGCTCACCTAGCTACATTCCATAAAGTAACACAACCCATTTACCATAACAATATACAATCTACTTACTACACACCCTCCCCTTTATACACAAACAGAAATTTAAGTAATTCACCAAAACATAACAGATGATACATAAAAGAAAAAAAAAAAGATTACTTAAGTCATGACATAATCACGGAAGCGAATAGGTGCTGTACGTAATCTTGAACCTCCAACATTTCTACCACTACCCTCACCTTCTCCCCTCTCAGATGTTACACAAGGAGAAACTGGATGTGGTAAAATCTCCTGAGAATCTCCCCTATCACCCTGATACAAATTAGTACGAGAATGATCAGAGAGTTCTGAATGTGTACCAACATTGTCACAAACACCAAACCAATTCTGATCTGAAATATCTGTAACAACAGGATTAGTCTTATTTTCCAAAATGATAGCTGCTTGTTTGTTGATAATTTTAATAAGTGCATTTTTGTTCCACCAACCTCTATCTTGCAGCATAGCAGACCCCCGAGACACACATACCACTTGAACAGGAGACGAAAACTTTGAGTAACCTTTAGAAACCTTAATGGGTTTCCGAATCAAAACCCAATCACCGACTGACAAAGGTTTATCCACAACATGAAATCTTTTGTCATAGTTATGTTTGTAACTACTTTGTTTTTTTATAACACAATCTCGAATCTTATTCAAATCAAGAGGAACCTGAGATTGTTTTTCAAGCAACCATGAAGGATTGAGTTTGGAAGTTGGTATGCGGCCCCTTAGCAATGTGAAAGGTGAAACACCAGTAGTAGTGTGTGGTGTGGTATTGTAATTCCAAATTCTCTGGAATAAAAAAGAAGGAATATTTAAACCATTACTGACTGCAGTTTGGACTGCATCTTTCAACACTCTGTTGGCACGCTCAACCAACCCTTTTGTTGAAGGACTATACAAAGGAGCAAGAGTATGCTTGATATCTAACTTTTTTAGAAACAATTAAAAATCTCGACTAATAAAATGAGATCCATTGTCAGTTACAATATCATCAGGTGTACCTTCTGTGTAAAACAAATGTTGCAAAAATAAAATAGCAGTGTCAGAATCTGCATTTTTGACAATAGAAAAATAAATCCACTTTGAAAAATAATCAACAGCTACAATAAGGTATTTCTTTTCTGAATTGAAAACCGAAAATGGACCTGAATAATCTAAGCCAATTTTTCTCCATGCAGCAGACGGCCATTCAACAGGGCACAATGGGGAATTAGATGATTTCCAATGTTTGTCAGAACACAAGCACTGAGCACACTGGTTCACATGAGTTTTAACCTGATTGTCAATGCCAGGCCACCAATATGAGAGTTTAATTTTGTTAACTGTAGCCGTAGTACCTGGATGTCCCTCATGAGCAAGCAAAATAATTTTATCTCGGATACCTCTGGGAGGAACAAATTTATCTTGCCGCATTAAAATTTCATTACAACAAGACAATTCTGAAGCAACCTGTGCAAAATTGTTTTCCTCTAATGATAAACTCCGATCCAGTGGACAACCTTTGACAAGAAACTTTTTGACATTTTGCAAACAATCATCTTGTTGAAAGCTTTGCACCCAATCATCTTGCGTGATCTTGTGAGTTTGTATGACACCCTCAACAGAGAACACATATTCAAACTCATCATCCGCATAAAAAGTTTCTTGAGTATGAGGAAGCGGAATACGTGAAAGGCAATCCGCCCGAACGTTTTTGCCACCAGGAAGATACTTTATATCAAAGTTGAACTCCTGGAGTCTAGCTAGCAACCTGACTAACCGAGAAGATGCCTTATTGGAAGAACTATCAGAAAGCATATACATCAATGGTTTATGATCTGTGTATAACTGAAATCTAGTCCCCCAAATATATGTGCGAAATTTTTCCACAGAGCAAGAACACGCTAAGGCTTCCCGCTCAATAGTGCTATAATTGATTTCAGCACTAGTTAGAGTACGAGAAGCAAAAGCTATTGTACACTCTTGTCCATTGATTATCTGACTCAAAACAGCCCCTAGACCTTTTGCACTGGCATCAACCGTAATGATGCTTTGAACACCATAGGTAAATGGCTTTATTGCAGGAGCATTAACTATCAATTGCTTGACTGATTTGAATGCCTCATCCGCGTCCACAGACCACTCAAACTTAGCATGTTTTTTTAACAAGTTTCGAAGAGGTTGTACCACCAGAGCATACCCTTGAACAAAGCGAGCATAGTACTCACTCAAACCAAGGAATGCTCTCAGTGAGTCCTTATCTAATGGGGCTGGTGCATTTTTGATTGCATCCAACAACAAATTCTTTGGCTTGATACCTTCCTTTGATAAATTGTGACCCAAATAGTCTACATCTTGTGTCAGAAATTTACATTTGTTGATATTTACAGTCATACCATTTTTTTGTAATTTAGATAAAACTTCTTCAAGACGAGTGTGATGCTGTTCCAACGTTTCTGAGTGTACCAAAATATCATCTTGAAAGGCCTGAATACCATCACAATTATCAAAAATCTTATCCATTAATCTCTGGAATATACTAGCCGCAGACACTAATCCAAAAGGAAGTCTCTTATACATAAAAACACCAAACGGTGTAACAAAAGTGGTCAAAGGTTGAGACTTAACAGATAGCGGGATTTGATGACACGCCGAGCGTAAGTCTATGGTATAAAAAAATGTGCTGCTACCTAATTTGGCAAGCATATCATGAATTTTGGGTAACGGGTGGGCATCTACAACAATATTGCGAATGAGAATCCGCAAATCCGCACATAGACGAATATCGCCAGAGTGTTTACGAGCTACTACTGCAGCCGAAACCCACTCTGATGATTCGACAGGGCAAATAATATTTTGCGCACACAATTGATCTAAGTGTTTTTTTAGATCGTCCCTAACAGAAAGTGGAATAGGGCGAACTTTCTGAACAACCGGGCATACTTTCTCTTTAAGTTTGATGGTATGTTCAAAATTCGTAACCAACCCAAATTCATTGCTGAACACAGATTGATATTTGTTAAACAATTTGTTAAGAACAGGATCATGTATTTTATCATCATCGACTAATAATACCGGAAAGTCACCAAGAACTACAGGTTCCGGATGACCCGGTTTCAAGAAAATACCCAAACTGGCTTGATCACGCCAACCCAAAATGTCTCTACCATCCAAGGCCACATAAATTTTGGTATTGATGACTCTACCTTTAAAATTAATAGTGTCATTGAAATACCCTCTCATTATGATGTCGTACTCCCCGAAGGCTTTCGGGTTGACATCAGTAGCTATCAGTTTTGTGTTTGTCCATAGCTTGTAGAATGTTTTTTCGTCTAAATTCGTAATAGGAGAGCCCGAATCAGCCATTACTTCCATTTCAACTTGACCTATTAATACTTTACAATTAGACCCTTTAACTTTATTCCCTTCAAGAGAATTAATATGAATCGATAAAGAAGACACATTTAACGCATCACATATGTCATCATCATTGTAAATGTGGTTCACCTTGCTTCTGCCTTTTGGTAACCGACACATAGTAAAGAAATGACCAATTGTTTTGCAATTATTGCATCTTTTGCCATGAGCAGGACACTTTGGATTGTTACCAACATGAAACTTGGATCCACACCTGTAACAAAAAATGTTATTTTTACGTTCAAACACTTTTGCGTTTTTTAAACGATTTGCAACAGCATTGACTTCTATTTAATTACCATCATCAGTATCTATATTCATGACCTTGGTGTTAGCAGATGCATTAGAAGTCTCTGCTAAAATCTTGGATGATGTGACAGAACATTCAATGCTCTTAGCAATAATTACAACTTTATCTAAGGTAGGATTTTTACAAGTTAATATGCGTTCTTGTATTTTTTTGTTGTAACAGTTAAAAACAAGCTGGTCTCGAAGCGCTGTCTCTAAATAGGACCCAAATTCACACTTTGTAGCCAACACCCTCAATGTAGCTAAGTAATCTTCAATGGATTCTTCCGCAGACTGCTTTTGTTTAAAAAACACATGTCTTTCAATCATTATTGAGGGTTCATCTTTATACTGTTTACCCAAACGAGCTAAAGCTTCTGAATAAACGTTCCAAGACTCGTCAGCTGAAGGATTCGTGACAGTAGGAAGACTATCAAAAACTTGTTGACCGGCATCTCCAAGATGATTAAATAAAATGGCTCGTTTCCTAGATGGAGAATATTCAAGTGCATCAATAGCTTCCAAATAGTTTGTGAAAACTCTTAACCATTTTGGCCATGGAGTGGGTGGCTTACCCGCAATTTTTAAAAAACAAGGTGGAGCCACAATACCCTCATTGGATTTAGCCATATCACAACAGTTTTGTTAATAAATTAAAAAAAAAAAACTTTGTCAACTTTAAAAATAGAAACACACCTTAGTGTTGATCCGTTTTGCACTCAATGCCGATGGAGATGACAAGTAAAATGTTTTTTTTTTTTTAAAAACAAGAGAAAAACGATGTTTTCTTGAAATCGGCAAATAAAACAACGTGGCTGTAATGCTTTGCAATGCAGGCGATCCCAACCATTCAAAATGGCCGCTATAACGCGATGATGCGATCACGCATGGACGTCACTTCCTTGTTCCAACTTCCGATTGAGCAAGCTGTTGGCAGTTGACAAGCGAGCGCGGACACTTCAGAGAATCAACGCGCAATTTGAAAGATGCTGAGGCATAAACAGGTAAGAAAGCTAAGAAAGCCAAAAGTCAACTGAGTACTAATACTGTCGATGTACTCACAGCCTCGCGACTTGAATTTCACACAGGATAACACCGTCGGTGGGTCTTCTTTTTCCAATTATGACAAAATGTCACTATTCCAGAGTTCAAAACGCTCCATTTGCCACGGAATTTCACCAATCCCATCCAGTGCGTCGCCAAAATATGTAGTATGCTCTCTTCACCTTCAGAGCATATAATGAAATCACAGGAACAGAAGTTTCTTGAAATGTTATATTTATTTTCATAGCAAATGACCCACGACATATCCCGTTAACATCCTGTCTTCATCTGACCGCTCCCAGAGATTCTAGATCCCCAGTAGCATTCTACCTTCTGCTCACCTAGCTACATTCCATAAAGTAACACAACCCATTTACCATAACAATATACAATCTACTTACTACAGGCTGTCCTCTTTCTCCTCCACTGGTCTAGGCCGCCTCTTTGACTTCTGCCCAGTATAGCTGGGCTATGGTCAGATTGACGGGCAAATGTTTGTCCAAAAAGCATCCTGTCATCATCCTGCAAAATGCCTGTTGGATCTGATCCTGGCAATGACACCACGTTGCGGCTGATATAAGTAATAATCTTCCTCAGGGGATCATTGGGTTACTGGGGGGATTTCAGCTCTCTGGTGCTCCTCGTCCTCTGTAGTTTTTGGAACACTTGTAAAATATTTCTTGGGCTCCTGTAACTGGATCCTTTATTCAAGAGGGCTTCATGCTTGGAGGGGAAAAAAGCAGTTTGTCTGGCACTAAGCAATTTAGACTTTTGGAGATGAGTAATCGTTTTAAGGCCCCTTTTCATCTTATTGCCACCTTTATGTACCACATTGGATTAGGTAAAAAAGTCAGCCTCTCATACAAGGCTCCTCTCTGTTTTTCTGCCTCTTCCACCACTACTCTTAACCTCTTAACACTTTCCCCTGCCCTGTTCAGTAATGTAGCACAAAATACGAGGTAAGGTACCTGAGCAAGAACGTCGTTATTATAATCCTACACAGAGATCGGCGTCACCGACAATGGTCTCTGTAACGGCAGAACGAATTTCAGCACTTCAACATTCTAAGGAATGAACCAATAGGAGAGGAAGGGGGAGAGGAGAAGGAAGGGATGGGAGAATTAAGGAAGGTGCAAGGTGAACGATATGAACATAACACGTATGCAATAAAGATGAGTAAACCATGGCAACGCATTTTAATAAGAATTACAGCAAAGATAGTTAGTAGTAAAACTTTATTTCTGTCCTAAAGGCCACAAAAGTACAAAAATAAGAGCAAGCACGCATTCTGAGAAACAATAAAGGACTGGAATAAATAATAATGTCCAGATTTCACAAGATGGGCTTTTAAAATGCATTAGTGACGTAGATCTGGTAGCATTCAAGTAAAGTGGATAATAATATAATATGATGGCACAATCAGCTGCCATGGAGTACTCATATGAGATTAACGAACTAGTAAAGTAGATAGGAAAGCATATAACTGGTACATTTCATGTACATCGAGCTTACCATGAGAAATAATTCTTGTTGAAATAGTTAACTGAGGTTATTAATATGTGTTCTATGTCTAAGGTGCGTGAGGTCTAGAACGTACAGATCAGAGTATCTATTTGTTGTAAGCACATAGTCTTAGATGGGTCAGAAGTGTAGATCCTATAGACAATCAAGAAAGCAGTGAGAAGACAAACAGCGATGGCAACATCCAGATGCCGCAGGTTGTGCTTATAAAGTGCATCAATGACATAAAACAATGATCGTTTGAGTAAAGTGCATAAAGATATACCAACAAAGCACAGAAAGGGGGCGTAGGATATTAACAAGTTTTAAAAAAGTGCACAAAAGAAAACATAATTCTGGTATGTTTCTTGTTAGTTACCCCATGCTTCCACTGAAAATATTCTTGTTGATCTGTTTAAAAAGTATTATGGGGGTTCTACGACTCAGGGGCAAGAAGTCTAGAATGTATAGACCATGCCGCAAACAAATATCTGTTAATTGTGAACACTATGGGGCATATTATCAAGAAACAGAGTTAAAATTATCGCCGCTCTAGCGGCAGAAAACTGCCGCTAGAGCGGCGATAATTTTAACTCCATGCTTGATAATATGCCCCTATGATCCCAGAGGAATCGTAAATAAAAAAAATCCTATGAGCGGTCAAGGAACTGACTAGGCCCAGGTTAAGGCACAAGGGACAAATCCATTTGTGCCTAGGCCCAGTGTAATAAGGAATGACAGAAAAACAAGAAGTGGTCAATGTCCACTACTTTGTACCCACACAATTTGCACACTGTCACTAGAAGTGATCCCAAGGACCATTTACTGGTGAAGGCCCTTAAAAGTAAAATGCCAAAGCCGAACTTAATCTGGCACCCTTACAGGCCCTGTACCTTTACACACACACACACTGCCATTGCAGACTGCGTGTTTTGGTGCAAAACAAAGTGAAGAGTTGTCATGGCACACAAACCCTTGTGTGCCATGCCTATAACCCACTCCCCTGGCATAGATCAGTCACCCTTCTAGCTGGGTGCCCTATACCAGTGGCGAGGGTACAGGTGCATAAGCCCTATACCCCTACAGAGTCTAAGTCCATTCTTAGACATTGTAAGTGCAGTAATTCCATTAATAGTATATTGTGCTGGGAGTTTGTCATTACGAACTCCACAGCACCATAATGGCTACACTGAAAACAGAGAAGTTTGGTATCAAACTTCATAGCACATTAAAGCCACACTGATGCCATTGTCAGATTTAATGAAAAAAGGACACAGAGGGCATCTTAGAGATGCCCCCTGAAAAACGATCTTCCAGTAGTGTCCAGGCTGAGTGGCTGCTTTCAGCTGCCTCCACCAGACATGTTTCTGGACTCCTGGGTCGAGAGCCTGCTGCTCTCGGGGCCCTGAAACAATGCACATCCTGGGACAAGGTGCCAAGCCTCCTCCCCTAGGATGGTCAGGGTCCACGAAGGGGAAGCTTCAAAGGCTTGCCGCCTTTGTGAGCTTTCCAAGGCCACTTGCTGCTTTCAGCAACTGGTCCCCATTGGTTCTGACCCCCACTTTGGATGGTAAAAACAAGTGACGAAGAGAGGTGTGCCCACCTCTGCCAACTCCAACCCTCAGGTAAGGGAGGTGAGGTGAAGCACAACTCTCAGTTGCAGATGGGGGGACCCAGCCAACCAGAGGGAAGCATATCCCCCCTCCCACTGAAGGGTGGCATAATAGAGGGAGTACCCACCCCAAGGAAGGGACCCATTGGTCCCAACCTTTATATACCTGTAACACGCCTAAATCTAGTATTTAGGGGGGACCCCGAACCTTGCTTCCTCAGACAAGAAACTAGAAGAAAAGAAGAAGAAGGACCAAACAGCCGTGCCAAAGCTAACAAGAGGAGGACACCCACTGACTTGGCCCCAGCCCTACTGGCCTGTCCCCACCTCGAACCTGCAGAAGCAAAACTCTGGTGTGTCCTGCAGCCACCAGCCTCAAGAACCCTGAGGACCTGCCCTGCCTTCAAAAGAAGTTCTCCCTTGAACACCAGATTTGTTCATCAACAGACTTCAGGTCCGCCAAAGTCCGCGAGTCTGCACCACTCTGCACCCAACGCCCATGGCCCGAGTTCGAGTGGCCCAACAAAAAGAGGAGGTCTCCACGGCAATCCTGACCCGAGATCCGGTGACCCCTGACCTGCCTCAAGCCTCCAGCCGACGCCTGCAGCCTCAAACCGGAAGGTTTCCCTAACCGCGACCAAGAGCTGGTAAGAAGATCCGACCCTAAAAGGCACCCCTGCACCCGAGGGCCCACAGCCTTGGGTGGCCCAACCAACGGTGCCTAACCAACCCCCAGCATCCCAACTTACCTCTCCAAATGGTGGTTGCACCCAGAAGACCTTCGTCCCCGAGCCTGCAGTGTGTTTGCAAACCAGACACTCCCCATTGAAAGCTACAATCAATCAGGGTGTTGTAAAGCACACTACTCACCCTTGAGGGTCTCAGGGCATTGGGGGTGCTGCTCCATTCAGCCGAAGAGCCAGGTCTTGAGGGTCTTCCTGAAGGTGTCCAGGGAGGGGGCGCGTCTGATATCTACCGGTAGCTCGTTCCAGGTCTTGGCTGCGATGTGAGAGAACGATCTTCCGCCTGATCTGGTTCTGTGGATCCACGGGGTTTCAGCCAGTGTGAGGTTGGAGGGTCGCAGGTTTCTGTTGGGTATTTGGAAGTTTATTCTGTTGTTGATGTATTTGGGTCCATTGTTGTGCAGGCACTTGTAGGCATGAGTGATGATCTTGAAGGTGACTCTCTTCTCCACGGGGAGCCAGTGTAGTCGCCACAGGTGTTGGCCGCTGTGTTCATGCCGGGGGATGCCGAGGACGAGTCTAGCTGGGGTGTTCTGTATTGTTTGTAGTTTGCGGAGTAGGGACTTGTTAATGCCTGCGTAGAGTGCATTGTCATAGTCGAGTTTGCTGGTGATGAGTGCGTGGGTGACTGCTTGCCTCAATTTGGGGGGGATTCATTTGAAGGTCTTTCGGAGGATGTGGAGGGTGTTGAAACAGCTGGAGGTGACGGCGTTGATCTGACGGTTCATGGTGAGCGATGAGTCGAGTATGATGCTGAGGTACTTGGTGTGGTCTGAGGGGGTAGGTGGGCTTCCGAGGGCAGTAGGACACCAGGAGTTGTCCCATGCTGAAGGGGTTCTTCCGAGGATGAGGACTTCTGTTTTATCTGCGTTGAGTTTCAGGCAGCTGTTGGTCATCCAGACTGCCACTTCTTGCATTCCTCTCTGGAAGTTGAGTTTTGCGGTGAAGGGGTCTGTGGTGAGGGAGAGGATGAGCTGGGTGTTGTCGGCATAGGATACGATGTTAAGGCCGTGTTGTTGGACGATGTCTGCGAGGGGGGCCATGTAGATGTTGAAGAGGGTCGGGATCAGAGATGACCCCTGTGGTACTCCGCAGCTGTTGGTGGGGCGGGAGTCTGGTCCTTTGGCTTCTTCCAGTGAGGAACGAACGGATCCAGTCCAGGTCAGTTTCTTGTATGTAGGCCTCGTGTAGTCTGGTGATTAGTGTGCGATGAGAGACGGTGTCAAAGGCTGCGGACAGGTCGAGGAGGATGAGGACGGCGGAGTGGCCCTGGTCCGAGATGGCGCGAATGTCGTCTGTGGCGGCGAGTAGGGCGGTCTTGGTGGTGTGGTTGGCTCAGAATCCGGATTGGGACGGGGCGAGGATGGTGTGTTCTTCGATGAACCGTGTGAGTTCCCTGTCTGCCTCTTTGGCTGCATACGGGAGGAGTGAGATGGGTCGGTAGTTCTTGAGGTCGGTGGGGTCCACCGTGGTTTTCTTGAGTAGAGGCCTATCTTTGGCATGCTTCCAGTCATCTGGGAAGGTGCCTGTTATGAAGGTGATGTCCATGGTTGAGATTGGTGTCCAGTTGGAGATGGTGGGCTGGCTGGTGTCTTGGGAAGGTGAGGGGTTGGCTGACTTGTCCTGAGGGAAGTCAGTGAAGTTGTCGTAGAGTGTTCTGATCTTGAGGTGGAAGAAGGTTCCGAGCTTGTCGCAGAGGTCCTGGGACGGGGGGATGTCTGTGGCTTCGCTGCGTGGGTTGATGAATTCCCGGATGACGTTGAAGAGTTCCTTGGAGTTGGTGAGGATTTTGTTGCAAATTAAGTTCTTTTTGGTTCTTCTGCATTGGTTGTGGTAGTCTGTCATGGCATTCTTGTAGGTGAAGTGGCTGTCAGTTGTCTTGGTATTTCTCCACTTCTTCTCCAGGCATCTGCATCTGCGTCTGGCTTCTTGGAGGTCGGTGATGAACCAGGCGGCTTTTCTGGGTCGTTGTTTGCTGGGTTTGCCTGGCGGGGCGAGTTCGTCTGTGCAGTTGGAGATCCACGTGTGGAGTTCTCTGGCTGCGGTGTTTGAGTCGGAAGCCCAGGTGTGGTTGTCTCGGGAGAGGGTGGAGTACAGTTGCTCGTCGGTGATCTTACTCCAGTTCCTTCATGGGGGGCGCGGGCTGGTTTAGGTGTTTTGGGTTTCTCAACAGTGAAATGGATGCAGTGGTGGTCGGTCCACAATGGTTGCATTGTGTGGCTGAAGTGGACGCTGTTTCCTGCGGTGAAGATGGGGTCGAGGGTGTGCCCTGCCCTGGATGTTGGTGTGTTGACGAGTTGGTGGAGTCCGATGCTGGTGAGGTTGTCATGGAGAATGGTTTATTTGTGGTCGCTGGCTTTGTCTAGGTGGAAGTTGAGGTCTCCAATGAGTATGTAGTTTGTTGATGCGATAGCGTGGGGTGCATTGAAGTCGGTGATGGTGGTGGCAAAGGGTGTCCGTGGGCCGGGGGGTCTGTAGATGAGTGTCCAACGGAGTGTGGTCTTGGGGCTGGTCTTGATCTGGAAGTGAAGGTGTTCGGCAGAGGGGGGGTGTCACTGGAGGTGGTGAGGCAGAGGGTGTTTTTGTGGACTATGGCGAGGCCTCCTCCCGGGTGATTGGGGAGGTCCTTCCTCTGGATCTTGTAGCCATCCGGGATGGCGATGTTAATATCAGGGGCGGATGTGGCGTTGGTCCAACTCTCTGTGAAGAAGGCGACGTCGGGTGAAAGAGAGTCGTGGAGGTTCCAGATTTGGCAGAGTAGACAGATGGCAACAGTACAATGGGCAGCGAACAAAATCACAGAATACAAACCAGGCACAAAAGTTGCAAGAAGGCAGCAAAATAAACAACGAGGGACAAACCACAACAATAACAAAAAGGGAAGAAAAATACAGCGATGGCAAGGGTTATATGAGGGAATAAACTACCAGATTTCACAGAGCGGGCTCGAACCCTGTCTGGGTAGGGCCATGGGGATCTGTGTTGGAGCAGAGCGCCGCAGACCTGCTGGGGCGAGAGCAGGCCTCAGACTGGGTCAGAGATTGTGCCTCCTACAGGGCACCCGACGCCAAAACAGCACTCTGCACCCAGCCGCCTCAGTGCCGCTGAGGGTGCACCTTTTGTGCTGGCTTAAACCCCCATTTAGCCTGAGCTTAAATCCAGGAGCTTTGCTGCCACAACCCAGTGGCCTGCTCATCAGCAGCCACCAACCGGAAGCCCCCTATCCTTCCTTAGATAACATTGGGCCTCAGCACTCTGCACCCGGCCTCCCTAGTGCCGCTGAGGGTGTAACAAGTGTGCATCCTTGACTCTGGGGTACCCCTAAGTCTAACCCCAGAATACCAACTCCCACAACAAAGTACTTACCTGTTAACCGATAACACTATTTTCCTCCATAGGAAAACATTGACTGTTTCTCTGTGAAAAGTTTTTAAGTGTGGAGTTGGAAAATCTATGAAAACCTTTAAAACGGTAACTAAATAACCAAAACGCTCTTACTTACCTGTTTACAGGAAATGTCCCAGTTCAGTTTCCAGGTGTACTGCACTGTGTAAGAAAAGTAATCTGTAAAGTAATCTATTTGACATTCTACTAAAAAGCCTATACAAAGTATATGTACAGTATATCAAAAGCATTGCATTACCAGTAACTCAACTGTAATCAAAGTGCATATACAATTGCAATTCAAAACTGTTGACAAACTGCATTACTACCGAAAAGAATTTATTGCTTACCTGTGCCAGGCTTGCTTGGTTCTAGAAAATAAAATACCTAAAAGAACATTTTTATACAAAACCAATTGGTCTGAAGTTCAGTCTTTCAGTGTGTGATATCATTTGCTGACTGAGTCTGTACAACAAATGCTTAACACCACCCTCTGATACAGCCTTACTGCTCGACCACACTACCACAAATAGAGAGTGAGGTGCTATCTACATTACCTCTGCCTGCCTTTTGGGTTCCACTGGACTCTGTGCACACTATACCTCACTTTGGTATAGTATATACAGAGCCAACTTCCTACAAATAGTCAATACGAGATTTATTGGAACCCCTTTTCAATGTAAAGGCTCGAGATTTATCTGACTCCAGTCTTCCATTGCAGACCCCAAAGCCAAAGGTAAGTGTTAAAGTAACAAGCTGTAAAGCAGAGGCAGACCCGACTTTTAGAGAGTCTGCCTCCAATGAGGGAATACCAAGGGCTTCATCTTCACTTTAGGTTAAGGTTATAACAGGTTCTGTGGATTCATAGGTGGTATTAAAATCTGCTGCTAGAATCGTATGTTCGGAGCTATGGTGCTAGGAAAGAAAAATATATACAAGGACAAGGGTCAGAGACTCAGTTTTTTTAGTAATCGATTATAAATATTCAAGATGTTGATGGAGCTTAGTGGCACCTGCTACAAAACAAAAGTTGGGGGTTGAGGGACAGGAAAGGCACGGCGAAAATTCTAATAATAAAAAAACGTACCTTTCGCTGCATCCGACTGCCACCTCGGTGCTTTCCCAGCAGTCTCTGGGAAAGCAGGCTCCCTACCCAATATGCATGCTGCTCTCATGCTATGAGACTAGAGTCAGGATTGGTCTGAGCGGCCTGGTCTGCTGCCCAGACGGTCCCTGGGAGCCTGTGGCTTTTCTCCAACCCTGCAGTGAACACATAGAAATAGAAGAGCGCATGTCTGTTTGGCTGGCCTAAGACAGACGGACAAACTTACATGCACACTTCTAAGGGCCCATCACTCCTTACGCTGCAGCCCCGCACTACAAGCATGCATAAGCCAGTCACAGAAAAATACAATGATGCTTTTTGATTATAATTTTATTTTTCTGTGACTGACCATGATGAGTTGCCAAGTTTCTATGCCATTATGGAGTAGTCACCCCTGATAGAGCCCCCGTGGTGAAGGCTGAGATTTAGCCTAAATATATCAGGGGAGGAGATATCCAGTTTCCTGCATTCGCAGTGAAGGGATATTTTGAGCCAGATTACCACGTCACTGGAAGGTCTACCTTTAGAAGATGGGATTGCCTGATTACAATACGAAATGTACCTGAGTCTATGAATCAGGGAAACAGTCCAACATTATATGAAAGGAGTCCAAGAAGCTGTTCCAAGCAGGTCCACAATTTTAGTAGCAATCCCAGCAACGATCCATAAGTGCATACGTATCTCAGTGAATGAGATCAGAGTGTCGACTGGTGGCCTTGTATAAGATGAAAAGGAACTAGGCAGTAACAGGGCTGGTGGGGAGAACCAGGGATCAAGTAGTGGAGGTCATAGATGGGAGTAGTCAGTCTAATTCATTGAGAGGGCCACGTGGCATTAAAGAGGTGACCTTGGAGAAAGTTGGAAAATGAGTATTTGAAATAAAATGATCCTCATCAATGAGAGGTAGAGATGAAGTAGGGGGCTCAGGATAAGGTACTTGATGATCGGGGAACCTCTAGGCCACTTGTAGGAGGTTAGGGTTCACAAGAGGATGAGCCCGACGTGGCTACGGACCATGGGTCCATGCTTATCAAGCCCTGGACTAAAGAGACACTTGCAATCTCTATACAAATACAATCCAGAGGGATGTTATTTGTTCATATCCTATGGGCCCTGAGTGAATGATGGAAAGGCATCCCCTTTGGGGCCTAATCCAATAAAGGACTATTGATAAGGGAGTCACTGGCCTCGAAAGACTTAAGACCCAGCTTGGGCACATTCATCATATGGAACTTTGGACCGCCCGATTTTGCGGGCCGTGATAGATCTAAACTTTGAAGGAAGAAGGTTCAAGTCAAGGGCACAAGGACATGGTTTCGGAACAAAGTTTCTGGATGGGATTGGGCCCGAGTTAGGTAAGAGAGCTGTCTGGGGGCTCTGGAGAAATGTAGCACCCTGTAAGTGAGGGTCATTTGGAGGCAAGACCACCTCTCTCACTTGGTGGGAAATTAAGGGTCGGATGGAACTCACATGTGGCAAAGCATTTGCATCTAGAGCAGGAGTAGTTGTGGGTTGCAAGTGTGGGAGTAGTTGTGGCTCACTGGGAAAGACGCGTGACAGGGAAGGGAGGCCGAGTGGGCTGGTACATAGCCACTTGAGGAGCACAATGAGAGCCCGTAGGAATTGTTGCTCATGGTGGAACCACCTGTTCTAGAGGGGGCAATCTAAGAATCAAGTATTGTAAGCTAGCTATGTCCTCTTTCAAAGTGTTCAGAGTGTCAAATTGTCTCTGTGTAGTAAAATAGTCCAGGGAAGGGAAAGCAGAGTTGCTACCAAGCTCTGGAGCTTTTTAGGTGGTCAACAGCCTGTTCGGATTCTAAGTTTTGGAGAACCTTGTATCTGTTGGTACATGTAATAGGGCAACTAGAAGGTTGGGGCGCGGATTGTGCACAAGGGCTATAGTAGTAGGGGCAGGTCCAGGGTCAGGCATAGTATTGCAAGAAGAGGAAGGCGCCCTCTTGGGAGGAGTAGTTAGGGTAGTGCTTTTATCAGGTTTGCTAGAGAAATGAGTAATCTTTGGGGCGCCTTTCTGAGATTTACCCTCACTAATTAGTGATTTCACCTTGTCAATAAAAGTCTCAGTTTATTTCAATTCTCAGTAGCATGGTTGTTTTGTTTTTATCACTTACCTGTCCCAGGAGAACTTTCTTCTGTTTTTCATTTGCCCATTTTGCCTCAAGGTTATAAACTTATGGAACAAGAACAACCTTGTAGCTATACAATCAAAAATCGCAACACAGGGCCTCATTACAATCATCGCGGTCGCACCAACGGTCCTTGCAAGCCCTTTCTGACTGCGAGGCCGTGAAGCTTCCCCCGCGGTATTAAGATGCAACAGCTGCTACCGCAGCGGTCGCATCAACGGCAGAGCACAAACCCCCAAATATGTCTGTGCAAATGCATGTAAAACTCACAGAAAACATTTGAATTGTACACATATGCATGAAATATGTGGGGTATGCCATGTGCATCATGTGCCCCATTGCTGGAGTGTGGCAGAATACGCAGCACAGTCCAGTCAATGGGGATACATACTGCATGAGGACTTATCTGGATTCCGGCGCCCACAGGATTATAGTCTTCGGGGTGCAGCTGCCCAGTTGTAGGGGGGACCTGGAGGAAGGGACCCACTGTAGAGACTGCTTGAGAGAAGCGAATGTGGGTGAATATGTGCCCCAAATTCTTAGTTTCTGACGACTCGAGGCAGGCGGTCGGAGCGCCATGGTTGAGTCGTTGGATTCCGGATGGTGGTCGGAGATCCCTCTACTGCCCTATGGCTGTTGTTTTTCTCCAAACGCCATTTCAGCGGTCGGAGAAAAGCTGTCAGAGTCGGTGGTCTTTAAGTAGTTGGTCAGAGTGCACTGTGCATGCATCGTAATCCCGCTGTCAGACCAACCGCTTCCAATGAGACCACAGTGGTCCACCTCTGACAGGACCCCGGAAGCTGGTCTAGCTGGTATTGTAATGTGGCCCACAGAGTATAAAGTGTGAGCGCAAATTAATGATCTTAGAAGAACAAAAGCTGGTAAGAATGTGGATTATAAAACGATATATACATTTTAAACAGAAAGAAGATCAAAAGGTATATCAAAGAACAACAAGCATTTACAATGCAATGGTCTCGGCAATATTATAGGTAGAGCTATTGGTATTGCTCATTATTTTTGTATCATTTTTGTATCCCTAAATAAATGGCATTGTCATTTCTATTGGCATTAGCTTTTTTTTGCATATGTGATACCTATTGCATTAGCAGAGAGAGGGTGAGGTAGTGAGATAGAGACAGTGAGGTATTGAAATAGAGAGTGAGGTAGTGAGAGAGAGAGTGAGGTAGTGAGATAGAGAGAGTGAGGTAGTGAAAGAGTGAGGTGGAGAGGGAGAGGGATGTTGTGAGGTAGTGATATATAAGCATAGAGTGATGTTGTGAGATAGAGAGAGAGGTAGTGAAAGAGAGAGTGAAAGTGAGTTAGTGAGATAGAAAGAGTAAGGTAGTGAGATAGAGAGTGATTGAGGTAGTGAGTGAGAGAGTGATGTAGATAGTTAGGTAGAGAGAGAGAGTGAGTTAGTGAGAGAGAGTGATTGAAATAGTGAGAGAGAGAGAGAGAGGTAGTGAGAGAGTGAGGTAGTGAGAGAGAGAGGTAGAGAGATAGTGAGGTAGTTTTAGAGAGAGAATCAACTACATAGACATATAGACCTAGTCACATAGATGTAGACATACACTATGTCATTGATCTACACATACAGAGCCACCCATACACACATACAGAGCTACTCACACACATATACAGAGCCATACAGATACAAAGCCACACACATACACAGTCACCCACATACAAATACAGAGCCACCCAACATACATTATGAGGCATATGCGGAGCTGCATACAGCTTCAAATTAAACCAGATCATTTACAGGCAACCGTTAACAGCAAAGTGTACCACGGCCCAGCGGGTTCGGCTGTGGTGCGCCGTTGGGAGAGGATGTGATGGAATCCCGGCGATGGGCAATGCCGCCAGACCTGTGAAAAGGCACCTCTGGCATGTCGGCACTGCGCCTGCAGATGCTGAAGCAAGTAATTAATCAGCTTTACAGGCCAGGGCCTTACCACCCTGCATTCGCCTGATCTCGGAGCTAAGCAGGCCTGGGCCTGGCTAGTACTTGGATGGGAGACCTCCAGTTGCTGGAAGCTCGAGTTTTGGTTTCAATATTAAAGTGAGTTAATAAAGAAATGCCCTGGTCTGGATGTGCGTGCGCATGTGTCTGGTGGGGAGCCTCGGCCCGGTCTTTATGCCTCCTGTGGGGAGGGAGTGGCCCTGAGCCAGGCCTGGGAAGGAGCCAGTCCCGAGGCTCCCTGGCTGCTTGTACCTGCCCATCATGAGGTGAGGGCGCGGCGGTTCGGTGCTCGCTGCTGACATCTGCGGTCACTGCAGGTCACACTTCAGGATCAACTCCCAGCCCTCCTCCTGCCGGGGTCAGTATATTGAGCACCATCGCTCTGGGTCATAGTGACACCAGCTGTTCGTAGCACCTAGAAACAGCAGAGGTGCTATACCAGAAGCTCTGTGTGTAATTACACAGTCTACGACCGGAAATACATGGCCACAAAAGACGTCTGCTTTTCCCAAAAGGTGGTATTGACAGCCCAGGTGGTTGAACCATTACAGCCCCCTGCTGCTGATAAGGACCGGAAGGCCCCGGGTCACCAGGACGCAGTGCTAAGTGATGTTTGTTTACCAGCACTGTGCATTCTGGGAGTTGTGGTTCTGCTGCGTTCGGTTGGATCATTTGAAGTAAGGTCCCTGGATCCAGTGAAAGAAATGCCCGGGTCTGGATGTGCGTGCGCATGTGTCTGGTGGGGAGGGGGGAGGGGGTGTATCAAACCCAGCTGCAATCCATCTCTCACCCCTGAGTGTGTGAAAAAAAGCGACTGACGTGTTGGGCAATTTCATTTCCTGCACCTTTCTTCCCACAATTGCGCAAGGCCCCCCGGAGCGTCTGAACCTGACGGCAGCGCTTAGAAGCCATTCGAATCATAGTCCGGCGCTATGTAAACACTCATGCCTAAACCCAGTTCATAAATACCAACGTCTGTAAGCAACTGTTTCTGGATTCTGACGAACGATTTCCTATAAATTGGTGCACACCCATTAGCTCAAAATTATTAGCTACCCTACTGTTGGTTTTTAAGCAACTTAATATCAAAATGAAGAGTTACAAACTTGCCTTAAAGTAAGAGTGTGTAACGTGCCATGGGATTGGCCTGAGGGCTCGTATGAGAACTACTACTACACTGCTTCCCCCTGCTGGATATTGTGCGGTACTGCATGGGCGAGAGGCAGCCCCCGAGACGAGCTCTCCAAGCAGTGGACGGTTTTGTTGTTTGTGTGGGTCTGTGTGAGAGCTAGGCAGCATAATAACATCGCCGCTCTCGGAACAGTGCACAAAATTCCAAATTTCCAACCAATTGTTTTTGAAGACCTTTTAATGCCCAGTACGCCGCGGCATCTCATGCCTGGGTGCCAGGCACGCGCCATTCCTTGTTTGCAGCTAGAGCAGACGAGATCTCAGTGGGATGAGAGGAGGGGCCATCCGTCGATTATACTCAGCCTCTTCCCGGGAGCTGAAAATGTATTCTTTTTGTGCAGTTTTTCTCTTCTGGAGAAGGCCCCCTCCGTGCGCGCTCGTTTTTTTTTTTTTTTTTGTTGAAAAACCTTTATTGACATTTCAATCATTAACAAGTATGGGCCTACAACCCCCCGGGGCCGGCCGCTAAGCAATCAGAGCAATAAGAGCAAATGTAAACACAGGCGGCACCTCGGAGAGCAGAATCTTCATTCCAATATAGTCCGGCCAGTGAGCCGCGCAGGTAGGACACCAGGAGAAAAAGGGTTTTTCATTTTATAATGAAACAAGACAGTAGGATCAGGTGCCAAACAATTTCCCAACAGCGATAAGGGGCAAGAATAATAGACGTAAGCAATAAGCAGCAATCTATTGGATCTATGGCGCAGACACGGGAAATTCCGGATGGGGAAGAATATCAAAAACAGTTGCGCCTGCAGGCCCCCATACCTAACGCCCAGAGAACACCCCGGAAACTGTGGCACACATGAAGAGGCGACGATTCACAACAAAGGAGGTGTACCGCGCTGATCCCAGAAAAGAAAAAACAAGAAGAAGCGGAGAAGAAAAAGGAGGCCATGGAAAAAGAGATAAAGACTAAAGAGTCCCCTCCCCCAACCCCCCACCCTGCACCTCTGCAAATGAGTATGGCCCCCCCCCAGCAGTGTGCCTGTCGCCCTGGAACTAGACCCGAAATATAGAAGAAACAGGGAAAAAGGAGTAAGAAAGAACCCCACCAGACGGGGGGGTGGAGAAAGTATAATAAACTGGAGGAGGGCCTTCAAAACATACCCCCGGCTTCTCCCTCCCGCACGGTGAAGTCTCCCCACAGCAAACAATGAGCAGCACCAAATCGACCATATCAGAAAAGGGGGATGGGGAGCATTATGCACCAACTATGCTAATAACCATGAGAGTACGCAACCATGAGTCCGCCCGTCTACTAGATGACCACCCCCGAAGGATCAGCCTCATCCTTGACCACTCTTTGCAATTCTGCCCATGCCTACCCCTCGACCCAGCACCACGTCCGATGTTACAAGGTAAAGGAGTGTCCAAAAACAACCGGGAAGCGACGCACACAGGTGGGGTGGAAGTCTCTGAGTACCAACACAGTCCGCATCATGGAGGGACATCTTTCCCAGTGCTGCCTCAGGATCTGCACTGCACACAAGGTCCAGGAAGGCTGAATCAGCCAAAGTAGACAAACGTTGCTGGAATTGTCCCTGGGTCGCCGGAGGCCGTGCACGGGACAAGGCCACCACCTTCCACTCAGGTCCAATACCTCCGGAACAGATCAAACCCTCAGTTAGCCGATCACACGGTAGCATACTGTCCGGAGTGTCCGGCTGTGCACTAATCGCAGGGGTGGCCGCGACATTATCCTCCTGTGCGCAGTGTGGGAAGCCCCTGTGTACCTGTGGACCAGCATGCCGCCACTGTCCCAACGCTGATGCCACACCATCGAGCTTACTCCCCAAGACCCCGGCGCCACGAGCCAAGGAGAAATGAAGGGCACCAAGGGCCTCTAAGAGTTCGCCGTACCCCAGCACAGCTCTCTGCGATCGCTCCGCCACACTCCCAAAAGTCACACACTCCCAATCCTGCTGCAACCCAGTGGACAGGATGGTAGGCTGCATCGCAACAAGATGGCCGCCGGGAAGGCCCGACTCGTATTGGGGCCGGGACCCAGGGACAAGCGCCTCGAGGTCCACGTCGCTTAAGACAGGGGTCCGGGGGCAGGCACAAATTCAGCCGTTGCGTGGTCACGGGAAACAGTCGTCCCCGCCACGGACCAGCTCCCGCGAAAGTCCGGGAGCAGCCCGCAAGGATCAGGGCGAGCGTGGGGCGGCGTCCGGGCAGCTCACCGTCAAAGGCAGGGGCAAGCACCGAAGAATCGGAGAATTGCACCCCCGGGCATGTCCTCGGTCCGCTACGCTCAGCAGTGGGAGCGACTACGGCGAAATGCAGGCCGAGGGCAGCACCGCTCCGGTGGACCGACTCCACCCAGTCACCACAGGCCGCTGTTGTTAAACTGCCGCCCGGCCAAGGCGTCCACTCGAGGTCCCGGCTCCGGGGCTGCACGGGCCGCAAAGTTCAACTGCAGATTTCTCCGGCGGTACGGCAGCCAGAAACCTCGGAGTCACACGATCGGTTGCCACTCTCATTCACAAACACGATCCCATAGCACAGACTGAGGATCTCGTGCAGGATATCCGTGTGGGATGCGGAGGTTCACGGAGCCGGGAATCTACGCTGCCGTCCCGGTCGCCATCTTGGCTCCTCCCCTGCGCGCTCGTTTTTATTCGGAACTTCTGTTTCTGAAATCTTTTAGGTGCCATTTCGGAAGAAAATACATTTAACAACGTAGTGGTTTCGGATGCAGCGACCATGCCGCCGCTGACAGGCGCATTAAGGGGACGTGCAAGCGGCTTCCTCATTAGATGGAGCACAGATTGCTGTAATTTCGCCAATCGATCACCGAATTGTAGATAAGAGCCTTTTGTGCACGCGCTCTCTGATCTTTTTACATGCGTATCCTCACGTGCAGGGATGGCTTCAGTCAGAGGGTTCTCGTGTTTGTATTTGGAGAGCAAAATACAGCGAATGACCCGGTCGAACATCTTTCTTTTCAAGAGCAGCATGAGGAACGTCTTGTTAAACAAGCACACCACTGCCTTTCTCCGAGGCGAAGCAGGAATGCCTCGGAGAAACGCAGCGGTGGTTTCAGATTCGGGGGCGTGGCTAAAAAGTAGAAAGAACAGCACGGAACACGCCCCCGAATCTGAAAAAGACGGAGCCTATTTGGAGGGACGGCTCTCTCCTCCAATGGCTGGCCTCCGTTTAGGAAGCCAGCCAATGGAGGAGAAGCAAAAAGAGAGGCGGGCTAAATAGCCACTCTAGGAAACATTAAATCTCCGACTTCCGGTTCTGCCTTCGGCAGACCGGTAGTCCTCGACCTAAAAAGGGACCAAGGGACTAAGATACACCTAGACCTCACGAGCTGGAATCCAATCAATCACATTAAGATATATAACAAGCATTGGTAAATGCATTAGGTTTTGCCTATGTGATTAGCAATATTTTTTTTTTGTTTTAGCTGGGTGAGCTGTTGTCCAATATAATTTAAAGGGACTCCTAGGAACGTCCTAGTTCTAAGACACAAGGCACATGACGGATTCAAAATTGTGTTATTGTGGCGCCTGTGCAAAGTTTACATAATGTGGCCGTGGACACAAAATGCACAATCTCTAATCTCAGCACTCACTTTCCATGTAGGGCTACCTCTGCCGGGCCAAGAACAGCCAAAGACAGAGAGCCACACTGGTTGTTACAACATGAGGCAAAGTTAGAACACAAAGCTGTTTATTTGAACATTTCTGTGAGTGCACATCCAAACGAATAAAATGCAGTGGGTCGAACCCATTACATAACTCTTCATCTCAATGTTTTATAAACCGCACCATTTACAATGGCAGGGGAGACGGGAAAGAGATATGTAATCAGACAACATGTGATAAACCATACATAACAATAATGAATAAGCATACAATGATTATTCAGCATTTACTGTAATAGATGTAACACTGGTGAACAGGATCCAGCTTCATGGATGCTTATATGCTCTGACAGCACACCAAAGGAGAAAATCTGAAGGTGAGCACACGTATGTGTCTTCTTTCAGTGGGGTTCTGCTGTGGTTGGTGGAACCAACAGAGAACAGTCCACCTGTTCAGGAGCTCCACCTACCTGGTGTGGCTCTCACTGCTTTAAGAAGATCCACCGGTACAGTAGACATGACTGCCCAAACCAATGCTGTCAACACCTCATGCAACCACAACCTGAAGATGCTGAGGAAGATTTTCAAATCGCTCCCAGTCAGCACCTGGAAAACCATCAAACATTCCATTGTCACAAGCAAGCTGGATTATGGGAACACCATCTATGCCGGATCAAGAAACAAATAACCAGAAGGCTGCAGACCATTTAAAACTCAACAGCCAGAATCACTCTCAACCTGCCGTGACACATCCACATCACACCACACCTGGTGGAGCTCCTCTGCCTCCCCATTCACAAATGAGCACAATTCATACTCCTCACCCACAATTCAAGGCGTTCCATGACACTGGTCCAGCATACGTCAACAATCTCATCTGCCTCCACAAACCTTTCAGACACCTCCGCTCATCCAGACTCTTCATGCACAAATCCCACGCATAAGGAAAACCAGATCTGGTGTTAAGACCATCTCCTACATCACTCCTAAAGCATGGAACGACTTGCCTCTACACAGAAAAGCCTCCTTCTCCCTTCTTGAATTCTGCGAGAAACTGAAGACCTGGCTTTGAGGAGTACCACTAGGCCCTTGGTGTGCCTCGACTCACACATGCTCAGTGCCAGGGTGCTCTCCGGGGTGATAGTGCACTCTGCAAATCTGCACAGCGTAAAATAACATAGATATACTTAAGGTAGAGCTGAATGCCGAGCAGTCTACCATGGTGAAGCAGTCTATTCTGTGTCCTGTTTTGTTCTGCAAAATAAAAACTCCAACACAGGGATTTCATTGTAAAGAACAAAATGTCATGTCCCTTAGGTCCATGCACATAACAGACATTTTTCTATTTTCCTGCCAGGGACCTGTGGCGGACCGGCCTCCAGGTCCAAAGTTTTAATGACGAAGCCAGCGGAAGTCGTGCTGTCGGAAACCTGACGCATAACCCAACTCTAAATGGGGGGAGGAACCACAGGTTTGGCAGATGGGGTGTCAAACTGTGGCCTGAGATATGGATCTGCTTGAGAGTCCCAGACCCTCTCATGAGCTTTTGCTAGAATAACTACTTCACAATAGAAACATGGGAAATGGGGGGAAGGAGAGAGAGAGAACAAAGCAGTGCATGCTGTCGCGGATCAGGACTGGCCAACCCAAGATACAATGGCGTATGATGGAGAATTCAGGCTCTGGCAGGTTTTAAGGATTGTTGTACAATGAAGAATTAAATGAATATGCAATACCGAGTAGGAGTAAAAAGTTAAAACCACATAATTAAATTGCCAGGTTCTTACAGGTGTGCAGGATCAACAGCTCAGTTGTCTACCAGGATTCTAGTGCAGATCTTCAGGATGCTCCAGATTTATGCAGTCACAGCACAGTAATAGGAAGTGAGCAAAAAAACTAGGGGAACGGGGAACAATAGGGAACTTAAGCAAGGGAATAGAAGAGAGCCAAGAAGTTAGTGTTCCAACTAAACAGGAAGGGTGAGCTATTGCAATTACGAATTATTGCTAGTCACTGAGAGCTGCGTTTAGTGTGTTTAAATATAGTCTACAGCTAATAACCTGGAAGTGAACTCCTGGTCTTGGCATTTCCAGCCCCTAAAGTAGTCAGTAGTCTAGTCTTTCCCAGTCGGAACTGACCAGCCTTCCAGATTAATTTCCTTATCAAAGCTTTGCGACTTGTGGATTCATGTGGGGAGTGACACAATGAACACATAACTGAATACAGGGACCTTTTAAACAGAATTCCTGACGGTACCTGTGAAAAATTGGGTTATTGGTTGACAAGTGTGAAACCCTACTCAGCAACAACTACAATCCCTGTCAGGGTGAACCAGCAAAGACTTGCTATATTAACCTACTGACAGTTTGGCACAAAAGCACTCGGGCTTTACTTAGAGGTAATGTTTATGCAGTACACAAACAGTAATAAGTTAAAACACAACACAAGTAAAATCCCACTCCAACTTAAAAAGAATAGTAAAATTTAATGATTTATTTGACACCAAAATGACAAAAATCCAACCAGTAAAACCAGAGATTTGCAATTTGAAAGAGTTAAGTAGATATAGCGTCTAAAAGCAAATATCACCACTCGCGGTCATCTGGCCATGCTAGACCGAGACAAAGTCACAAGTTCAGGCCAACCGCGATGGAGTGCAGGTCAGATACAAGGACCTGGTTTGTCCCGCTGAGAAAGTTACCTTCCCAAAGTCCAGAGCAAAGAGTCCAGTTTGCAGGACAGTAGGCTGCAAGGAGCAGGAAGAGCATTGCGGATGGTCGGCACTGTAGCGCGAAGATCCGGTAAGGTGTCCCGTCCGGTCATTGCTGGAGCTTTACGTTGGTGGTAACAGCAGGCTGTTGATGCTGTAGAGCGGAGTCTAGATCTTGCATTTATATTTGTCGCTGGTGGTCGCAGTAGCGCAAAGGGTTGGGTTCGCCAGAGCTTCAAGTTGGTTGTCGTGATAAGCGGTAAGATTTTGGTATTAACTAACCCTGGGCCTAACACTACGCTTCGCCCACGTAGTGTACGTAGCGCTGCCTGCTTCGCAGTTTTCGAAGTAGGCGAAGCAGGCAGCGCTACGCACACTCCAGGGCGAAGCGTAGCTGCCGGCCGCCCGCCACCCGCCTCCCGCCCGCCCTCCTTTTAAATCATACCCGCATGTATAATAAATAAAAATTAAAGAGACTTACCTGAAGCACGGCGTCTCCGGGGCTCCCTCTTCCTCATTTCCAACTTCTTCGGACAAATGCGCATGCGCAGACGCCCGCGCATGCGCATTTCTCGCAAGAAATGCGCATGCGTGGGCGTCCGCGCATGCGCATTTGTCAGAAGAAGTTGGAAATGAGGAAGAGGGAGCGCCGGAGACTCCGCGCTTCAGGTAAGTCTCTTTAATTTTTATTTATCTTACATGCAGGTATGATTTAAAAGGAGGGCGGGCGGGAGGCGGGTGGCACGTAGTGGGGCTACGCGGGGCGCGTAGTGTGCGTAGATTTGTGCACACTACGTGCTGCTTCACGTAGCCCCACTACGCCCACTACGCCCACCCTTAGTATCAACAGGGCCAATCGCAGTCACAAAACTTCAGGATTTCTTCTTTTCGTCACAGGAGGAGCTCCACTAATGCCAACCAAGGGCCAAGGAGCTGAGAGGCACTTCTTGGGGATCAGGCACTCACTCCAGCAGGGCTTGGGCAGGTACAGGCAGGTCCGGAGCAGCTGGCCCACTGGGCAGTTGTCCGGAGGCCCCTGTAGCTCTGAACAGGATGTTAGTCAGCTGACCCTTGGAGTAACTTCAAGTAACCTGGGAAGAGGGGAGCATGTCTAGTCTTCCTTCTGAGACAGCAAGGTAGGCCTCAGGCAGCACGGCAATCCTCTGGCAGCAGGCGCGTAGCTAGGGGGGGCGATGGGGGCGGACCGCCCCAGGCGGCACTATTTTTAGGGCGGCCGCTCAGCACTGGTGGCCCGTTGCGGCTGCGGCGGCCTTTATAATTTATTTAGGGACAGATTTGACTGTCACTAAATAAATTATAAAGTCCGCCGCGTCCGCAACGGCGCGCGCGGCCGGCGGCCCAGTTAAAAAGTTAAACTTGTCTTCAAGCAGCGCGGTGAGCGGGCTGCGCACTGCACGCACCTGACCAGCAGACCTACTTGTTTGTGGTGCGCCAGTGCGTCAGCGCCTGCTGCAGTGCTGCCTTGCCATTATGACGTCGGTCGGTTCCGGTTCGGCAAGACTAGAGCCAGGACTTCGTATTGGTCACCCAGCCTGCTCCAGGGCCTCGCGATGAGAACGTTACGTAGTGGTGACGCGTCACGCGCTTCACCACTACGCACTCGTGAGGACCCAATTCTGTGCTGCACAGGTCGGAGTCGGACTGTCGGAGAAAATAAGTTTGTTTATTCCTATTCCCCTTTCCTGACCCCTGCAGCTGCTTATCGCATCAGGCTGTGACACAGAGTTCGACTAGTAGGTAAGAGAATGTGTTACTATTTTTTTTCTTTTAAAAATATGTGCAGGCCCAGCAGGACACATACTTCTGTGCACGTCATTTAAACAGTTTTTATCCTTCTCATGGCCGATGCAGGACACAATATGACAACGCAATTCAGAATGCCCAGATAACGCTAGTGATTAATGATCCTGCTGGAGAGCAATCGTTTGTCTGTTGGTAGTTTTTAAGTGCAGATGAACTGTATTTTATGTGGATAGCTCAGTGGGTTACTGCCTTTGTCACAGAGATCCTTGTGTTACTTGCAGTTCAGAAGTTACAATCCTAACATAGGACAGTGACCAATGAACTGTCATCAAAGAGCTGCATACAAACATGAATGGTATCGTTTTTTTTGTTTTGTGATATAGTTAGAGCTTCCTCAGTCTTTCATCATTCTAATGTTGCTAAAATGAGTATGTTTGAGCAGAGATACATTTTTATCAGTAAAGCTGATCCCCATGGAATACTCTTTTAAATCCTAAGGTTGTGTTTCCCCAGACCAAATCCTCTCAAAATATACTGCCCACCAGTATGGATGACATGTGATTCCTACACCTTGTAATCCTCATTGGCTTATGTGACATTCCCTGTAGACTGATTTACATACTTGTATGATTGATTGTCTCTGTATAATGTGTTTGTGGTGTAAAGTGCTGACACACTACACTACACTGATATGAGTAGCGCTAAACAACAAATGCATATGAGAGAGGGGCTACGGAGCGATGAGGGGCACTGGTGGAGGGTGGCAGTGAGGGAATCTGAGGAGGAGGTAGTTGGAGGGGCTGTGGAGCGATGAGGGGCACTGGTGGAGGGTGACTGCAGGGCTCGAGTCGGGGTACCAGGCGGGTGGACGGTGTCCCCTCACTTATTTTAACGGGAGCTCGATTACTGGAGCAAATGGAGCCACACATTTACTCTTTGGCCTCTCTGGGGCGAGATTGGAGCTCATTCAGAACGCTGCTCACGCGCTGGCTTCTCTGATGCACTGGCATCTAAGGGGTGAGCGAGGGGAGGCAATGAGTCTGATGGTGCAAGCCACTTTCGTGACATTACTTCCTGTTGTGACGTCAGCGTCCCCATACTTCTTTTTTTAGGACTTGTGCCCTGGGTGACAGTGAGGGAATCCGAGGAAGAGGTCATGGTGTGGAGGGGGAGCTAGGGTGAGATGAGGAGCACTGGTGGAGGGTGGTAGTGAGGGAGTCTGAGGAGGAGGTCATGAGGGGGAGAGGCTGCAGAGAGATAAGGGGCACTGGTGGATGGTGGCAGTGAGGGAGTCCAAGGAGGAGGTCATGAGGGGGAGGGGCTATGGGGAGATGAGGGGCACTTGTGGCATGAGGCAGTGAGGGAATCTGAGGAGGAGGTCACTAGGGGGGCCATGGAGGGACGAGGGGCACTGTTGGAAGGTGGTAGTAAAGGTATTTACAGAGAAAGAGGTTATTAGTGTGGCGCCAAAAAAGACTTTCGCATCAGCGCTAAAGCCGGCCCTGTCATGGCCTTTCTGTTTTTGTTTATTTAATTAGCAGTCGGGTCATAAGGGCTACTGTGGAACATGCTTTAAAGTGCTGCTAATTATATTTACTGCTATATTCAATGTTTTAAGTTTTAAGGTGATTTTACTAATATTTTTACCGGGAAAAAGCAAAGTGGAGCCCGATAGTGCCTGATATGGGGCTAGGGCCCAAGGTCAGCTGTGAGAAAAGGTGCACTGGAGAGAGGAGTAGTGGATAATCAAGCCTGTAAGGGAGAGCGTTGCCGAGTCCGGGGTCAGCTGGAGGTAGTAATGAAGAGGGATCCTCCATGAAGGCTCAAACAGATGGAGCCTGAGTAGTATCACTTGCCTGATACTCCCACCTCAAAAAAATCCTCTTCCCATCAAAGGAACATTACATGGAAAAAGCACTTTTTGTGAGTGATAATATTTAGAAAGAGATTTGGAAAAGAGTGAGTTTTACTGGTCCTTATAAGGCTAAGAAGAGATAAAGGAGGGCTCTGAAGCAGGCCTGCCCAGACATATATGCGACAAATCGAGCCCGCAGTGGCCCACCCAAATGCACCCTTGGCCCACCCAAATAAAAATTCCTGGAGCCGGGCCTTATGTGTGGCAAAAATATTTGTGCATGTTTGTTGTGTGGCATTGCTCTGTGGTGGTGACTGTTTTTAAGCTGCCTCATCTGGAGGCATCCGACTGGGCCTCAGTGGGTTTATCCTGCTGGCTACGATGCATGCTAGTATTTTACAATGAACATTTATGTGCGATGGGGATAGTGATATGTATGGTTAGGGTTGAATGGCCACACAGTGTTAAAGATCCTCAACCCTTTACGTTCAAAGAATGGGTGAGCACAGCTCTAAACGGTTTGAAGCTGAAAGGCTCTCCACAGAGAAGAGGCATGGGGCTTCAGAAAGCATTCCATAAGCGATCAATGACTGGGTGTATAATAATGTTAACAGACAAATCTTGTGGTTCCAGCATCTGAGCAGTACTTCCAAAATTAAGACCCATTACACACATTAAAATCCCACTCCACATTGAAGAAGAATGTAACAGCTTGGACCCAGGGGCTTAGTTGATCCTCGACCATTTACATTCAAACAATGGATGTCTGGAGCTGACAGCATGGCACTCCACAGAGCAGCCCTGCCCTGGCACTGCCTCCCAGCCCGTGTCTCTCTCGGCAGTGGCTCCCTTCCTGTGCCCTGGGTAGACTTGGGGGTAAGTTACAGGCTCAGCCCACAGGACAGGCGGCTCTCAGCTTCCCACCATTGGCTGCACTTCCAGCCCATTAGGAAAATGAAGACCCCTCTCCGGTTGCCCGAGCGGCTAATGCCGTTTTCTGGAAACCCTCCTCATTCTCTTTATCACTCCCTGGCCTCTCTCCCTCACACTGGCCCTCCTCATTCTCTTCCTGTCTCGCCTGTTGGTCGCCCCCCTAAGTATGTGCATCTACAGTCCCTCTACCAATTTGCCTGCCTCTACTCCTTCATTACCTCCCGCTGCTCTCTGACACAAGCCTGACCATGTTATTGCACGTTCTTTTTTCTTCCTGCATCGCGTCCTCTTCCATGAGGTTCCCTCCCTGTCCGGAGTGTGTCTTGCTGTGCATTGCCCTCCCAGGTTCTTTGGTGTCCTCTGTCCCCAGACATGAACCAACCCCTGCCATAGAGACCCTGGCTCTGGCTGCCACCACTGTGGAGTGCTGCTGGAGGCTGAGTGAGGTAAGAGCTAAACGTTTTCAGAGGGGATATTTAGTGAGTGGCAGAGTGGCAGCATAGCTGCCAAGGTTTCAGATGTGTGACATTTTCTCATAACTTCAGTGTAATTATGATTGACATTTCAACGATTATGAGCATAGCTCCCAAGGTTTCAAATTGCTATGTGTGACATTTTCATAATTCAATTGTAGTTGTGAGTGACATTTCAACGACTATGAGTGACACTTCTTGGCGAGCAAAACTCAAGCAATGAAGACGAGGGAAACATAGATATATATATATATATATATCAGTAATTACACCCATTTGAGCAATGAGAAACTCTAAGAAGACTAAAACTGGTACAAATGTCTGCGGCGGCGGACTCATAATTGCAATAAAATTATGAAAATATCACACCCAGCAATCTGGAAGCTTGGCAGCTATGCACTTTGAGCCTGCTCTTTACCAACTGACGTTGGAACTACTCAAAACAACAATGTACAGTAGAACTCTTCTTACTGTGTATCATCTGTGACTTGTCCATGCACATCAAGGGTTGAATCTCTTTGGCAGTACCCCCATATAAATCATGTAGATTGCACAATTTTCTTCTCTAATGTATAATTCAGATGTAGCTTACTCAAATTATTTTAACTTATGTTGGTAATAGATTTTAATGGGCACATATAACAGGGGGGCACAGTAGTATAGCACAATACAGCCCATCCCATAATCTCCATGATTATCTCATGTACATCCAGGGTTCGATTCCCTGGCTTTATCCCTTAATTTTCAGTTTGATTGTTATTGTCTTCTTTAATTTAGCCATAATGTATGTGTGGTATTAGTTTGGCAATATATTTAAATAGACACACCTAACAGCATCTCATGTAAGTTTAGCATAATGCAGCCTACCTGGTATGCTCAAGACTCACCTATGTACATCTACTTCCTTTAATCTAGATGTATTTCACTTAAATTTTAGCAGCTGACAATCACACTTAACATGCTTGATGTCGTCTTTGTCTTGTATCTATTTATTTGCCCTGCACATTTCTTTATTTCGAAACATTGACCATTCTTGGCCGACATCACTGTGGTTTAAAATTTCTTGTTTCTTCTGAATATTCAAGGAGTGCCGCAGCGCCGGAACAGTTTGTCCCGGGTCTTGGATAGAGTTGAACAAGTTCCCATGGCCCCCACAACTGTGTTTAAGGATTGTGATCATAATGTGTCGCCCCTCCCTGTATTTTAGCTTTGGGACCCCAGGCAGGCTGTGCACCATGTGTGTGCTGAGGCTGCTGTGAAGGAGAGATGCACTGTTACAAGCTGGTTTTGGGTACCAAGAGCACACGTCTTTTCATTCCCAGGGAGTTGGTTGCTGCTGCTTGGAAGTAATGACAGGGAGCGACCCCTGGATGTTGCCTTTGGGCCACCAGAGTGGGCTTTGTATCTGGTCTGTGTTGGCAAGGTGGAGCTGACTGACCCCTTTATGCTGCGTTTAGTTTTAAGGGCACACAGTGAGTCATTCCCTGTGAATAATTAATTTGCTGTTTTTGAAAGATAAAGAATCACAGGCTTCGACACTGTTAAGTTGGTTTTGGGTCCCCCGAGCACATCACGTTCGTGCAGGTCCCCACTGCTTTAATGGTGGGACCATGATGTATGGTCATTTAATGTCAGCTGTAGATGAAGGTTACATGAACAGTGTCATGTGTGTGCATGTTTGCATTGTGTTGAGGGGATTACCAGGTAATTGTTCACGCAGCTCTCTGATGGATGTCATATGAGGTTTTTCTGAGTCCCCAGATAGATCATGCAGTCTGTGTGTTCTCTTTTGTACTGCCAGTCACCGGTGTATTCAACTGTGTAGCCTTGGACCGTGTCATGTATGTGCATGTAACTTGCATGATCAAGGTAACTATTCGAGGCGATATTACGTTTTTTTCGGACCTCTTTGAAGTGCATGCCCTCCCGCCGGGGGGGGGGGCGGCAATCTGAGGGATAGCCCCGGGCGCCACAAGCTCTAGCTACGCCACTGTCTGGCAGAAGGTCAGTTCTGTATCGACAGGTCCAGGAGAATACTGAATTGTTGGTCTGAGGGTCCAATATTTATATCTGGTGACAGCTTTGAAGTGGGAGAAATATCTAGACTTGGAATTTCGTTCCTCTCTGCCCTGTTCCCAGGATGTCTGGATTCACAAAAGGCTAGTGTAAAGTTATTTGTGTGTGTGCTGAGGCAGCTCCTTTGGAGTGCAAGTGTGGTAGGTGGCAGAACTTCCCCTCCCATTGGTACTGGATGGCCCATTCTGCTATCACCCACCCCCCTTTGTGATACTGTTGAGGAAGAATCCACACAGGTCAACCGCCAACTACACCTCGTCATGTGACCCAGGATACAGGCTGCAGGCACCAAATGGTTAGGACAATAAAATGCAAACATTCTAAAAGTGGCATTTTCGGAATTGTGACTTAAAATCTGACTTTACCTATAAAGGAGGTTTCAAATTATAACTCCTCAGACACCAAACATCAGCTGGGCAGTTGCAGAGAGGCCTCTAGAGCTTCTTATGGCTCTGTAGCTCAGAACAGGATGTGAGTCAAGTGATCCTGGGAGTCACTTCAGCATTTTATGACAGGTTCAGGTCCAGTCTTCCTTTCCAGCCAGCAGTGCTGGCCTCAAGCAACAGTTTTTACAAAAGACAGTGGTCCATGGGTCATTCAAGGATGCGTATACAATGAATATAGCCCCAATCAGTACTATATTTACGCCAATATCCAGCCGGATAAAGGCAATTTTAATATGCAAAATAGTTGAAAATGGAACACAGAATGCGAGTCAAATAACAGTGGGATACAAGCCTGTATCCATTGACCCCTATATAAAACAAACAAACAAAGTAAAAAGGCTCAGGCACTTTGTGGTTGTTTCTATAACTAATACACAAATGGTGAAACAACTAATATGAAAGGGTCACCTTTACTCAAAATTATATGCTAGAATTACTGTGTATAAAGTTGATAACTATGTCGACGGCGTTTCGATCCTTATCTGTAGGATATTGGATCATCATCACGACTATCAAATAAAGTGCCTTTAAACAATTGCCTGTAATTTTACGGTATATTTAACATGGAGATGAAGAGGGAAAAAGGGGGAGAAAAGAAAGATACATTTACGGTGATGAGTCAGGGATTGTCAATGTAAAGGACGCGCAGCGCCACTCAGAGTGCCATTCCAACAATAATGGCAATTACGGGTGTGAATAACGCGTTAAAAAGGTGTGATGCCTAAAGTGCAGACCGACCGGTGATGAGTCAGGGATGAGTAAGGGATTAACCATGTCAAGGACGCCAGGCACCACTCAGAGTGCCTGTACATCAAAAATAGCACATGCGTGATGCCTAAAGTTCGGACAAATCGGGTGGTTCGCGAGAATAGTCTCATCAACCAAAGTGGTTCCTAGTTTAGATTATGTGTTTAAAAAGGGTGATACCTAAAGTTAGGATGGGCGGAGTGGTTGTGAGCATTAACGCACCATCCATGCATAGCTGGGGCATGGATAGTTTGAACACGGGGCAGGTAATGTGACAAAGTGCTGTATATTGTGATGTGTATTACGAGCTAGTGCCTAGACTTAGTGAGTGGATCCAGTGACTGCGTGCTGAATTGGGCGGCGTTTGAATCAGGACCATTACTTGCAATGTAGCCCGTTGGGTGAGGGCTGGGAAGAGCGTGTCCGGATAGGAAACGGTGATGGTTGACCTGAGGGTAAGAGGAGGGAGCATTAAAGGATGACGGGACGTGACAGTTGGAAACAGGGAGGGGGAGGGAATTCAAGAGAGGCTTACCCTAGGCAGACGAATTCCATCATATATGGAGAGCTTGAAGGTAGATACCAGGGCGGGGGTTCGGTGACATAGTAGTCAGGATAACGAAGCCTGTGGAGAAGGGAGTGGCAATCAATCGTGGGCTGGGGCGTGTTGCAACTGTTCTAGTGGCCGGATCGGGTGAGATCTTTCCTCAGTTAAGGAGTGATGCTGGCAATGTTGTAATGGCCTCAGGCAACAGGGCACCCTTCTTCTGTAGTATCCGGTCTGCAGGAATCAAATGGTTAGGACAAAAAAATGGCAACTTTCTAAAAGTGGCATTTTAAGAAATGTAACTTAAAATCCGACTTTACTATTAAATAGGTTTTACTTTTGCAGTTTATTAGAGACCAAAAATGCATTTTTTTCCTGCTCCCAAACAAAAGTTATCACTTATTAAATGTAATAAGGTAACCAGATGTTATCTTATGAGAGAGGTAGGCCTCGTAGTAGTGAAAAATAAATGTAGGAGTTTTTTTACTACTAGGAAATGTAAAAATAAAAAGTACATTTCCATGTTTTTAAATACACTGCACCCTGCCCCACAATTGTTTAGGCCCTACCCTAGGGGTGAGATATGTACTATAAAAAAAGTTTAGGCCTGACAAAAGGTTTATTTGACCAGGTCAAAATGGCACTTAAAGACTGCACGTAGGCTGCAATGGTAGACCCGGGACATGTTTAAAAAGGCTACTTAAGTGGGTGCCACAATAAGTGCTGCAGGCCCACTAGTAGCATTTAATGTATAGGCCCTGGGTACATGTAGTACCACTTTATTAGTGATTTATAAGTAAATTAACTGTGCCAATTGAGTGTAAGCCAATGTCACCATCTTTACAGAAGAGAGCACACACACTTTACCATTGGTTACTAATGGTAAAGTGTACAGAGTCCTAAGGCCAACAAAAATTAATTCAGCAAAACAGGAGGAGCGAAAGCAAAAATGTTGGGGGAAAACCTATGCCAAGGATATCAAGTATAACAGTACTCCAACCCAAAAAATGCCCCAGAGAAAATGTGTACTACTCCTAGGTGTATTAGAAAGTTGTTTGCGAAATTGCCAAACAAGATGAGATGAGTGTATACATGAAGCTGGTTCCCATGAACACTCTGAAACGTTATACCCTTTCCAAGCCACCAAATAATGTAATTGTTAATATCTTATTCTGAAATGTAGAATTGTTGAACATTTGCCGTCTCTGCAGGGCCAACTTACATTTGTATGCCTTTTTGCAAAACCCTTTTTTTGCTGCCTATAGAAGTCTTTGGATTCTACTCCTGCTAACCAGCGGTAAAGTTCTCCACTTTTCAACATGGTAAAATTGATATACTCCTGATTGCCATATTTAACTTACATATAAGCCCCTGGTATATGGTACCAAGGTGTATCCGGGTCCTGTAAGTGAAATGTAAAAAGTGGACTGCAGCACCCATTGTGTCATCCACTAAAATGACATGACTGCAGGGCTGCCAAAAGTAGTGTCGCTCTGCAATTGAAATCTGCAAATTCAACATGTCAAAAGAACCCCTTTTGAAAAGCTTAAACCTTCTTTTTATATATTAATATCTCACCTCTAACTAGGCCCTGTTGTTTATAAGGCGGGGTGTATGCTATATAAAAGTGGGACATGTAAAATGTTAATGTCTTCATAGTGAAAAGGCCCTGAAAGCTGTTTTCACTGTAGCAGGGTTGGCTCTTACATAGGAAACTGTTGGAATACAATATAAATGTTACCTACACCTAGGAAACTCCTGCAAATTTAATTTTTTTACTGTTTTGAAATATTTATTACAAACCCCATTTATATGTGAAGATTGATTTGCAAGAATACAATTGAAAGATGACGTTTAGAAAGTTGCCCTGCCTGAAGTCCTTGGAACTTGAATTTTGCTTTCGCTCTCCCTCTTCTGCCAGCCAGTAATTTGCATTTCAATAAGCGTGAATGAGGTGTGAACTTGCTTCTAGGATAGGGAGAAAATGTCTTGGGTGTGGGGAGTTGTTGTGCCCTTGACACGGTGGACTGGGCCCAAGGACTTGATTAGTTTCGAAGAGGCCTAGCCCTTCACAAGCAGATGCAGCTAACACCCCAGAACTGCACTTTTGTTCACCCACCAGCCAGACGGGCCTCCATCACAGTGGGCCTCTTGTTGACATCAGAATGTCAGATCCTGCTGGAGTGTCAAGACCTGCTTCTATTGTGTTGTATTTTGACTTTATCACTGTTTTGGCACAGCATAAATACTTCACTCATTATCCAAAGTTAAGGCTATCTGTTCTGTGCCATTCCTACTTGGAGTTAAGATCAGGTTAAGTTAGTGACTTCAAGGGGTCACCCTAACTAGGGTTGCAATTAGTCTTTGAGATGGATTTCACTCGTCCCAATTCATAGTGCAATTTCTTAAACTGACCTACTATTCTTTCAGATGCACCATTTTCCTAGATAGAAATAAAAAGGGTATCCACAAGGGACCTGGTCACTCAAAAGCTTCAAAAAAGCTTTGCACAAGACCAGTAGCCAGATCCAAAATGTGCACACAGAGTTCTCCCAGTGCACTTCAACTCTGGCCAGGGGCGTAACACAGGCCCCCGCATCCCCTGCAGTGCGTGGGGGCCCCCAAGCACTGCACTTCGGCCGGGGAGCTCCTGATAGAGTCAGTAGGGCCCCCCCCCATGTACCTTGCAGAGAGGCCCCCTCAATTATTGTTACGCCACTGACTCTGGCCTGCACATAGCCTGTGCATACAGCTCTGCCAGTGTACTTCAACCCGGACCTTCAGATTACCCTTCTAGTCATAGTTATCCCAGTGCACATCACTGATGAAATACATGTAAAATGTTCACACACAGTCTTGCCACAGCACCTCAACCCTAATCTGTAGATACCCAGAAACCACAACACTATCAGTGCAGCTGAGATGCGACCTGCACTTACCCACATCTCTACCAATGCAGCTCATTCCTGACATGCAGTCAGATAATGCGTGCATACTTAGCTTTGCCAGTGCACTTCTCCCCTAACCCTCACATTTCCTGTGGATTCACATCTCTAACAATATGCTTAAACCCCATACCTGTCAATATTTTATCTGCACATACCTCTGCCAGTGTATCTTCACCCTATCACATATCATGTCCATACACAGTTGTGCTGTGCACCTCCTCACAGATCTGTATATCCAATACATACATACAGCTCTAAATGTAGATATACATTGTGCATGCACAGCTCCGCCATTACTCTGCACCATGAAGATACTGTGCAGATACCTTGCAGTCACAGTTTTATAAATGCACCCGAAAGATGACTTACATGTACCACCTCTCTATCAATGCACCACACATCCTCAGACGTCCATACCCTATGTGAACTCAAATCTGTCTGTGCACCTCGTTCCCAACCACAGCACCACCAGTGCACCTCAGCCGTGTATCTACTGGTGCACTGCACACACACTTCTCTGCTAGTGCTCCTCAATACTGACCTACACATCTCCCATTGCTCTTCTGCAGTGGTATAGCCTGGTCAGTAATATTGGGGGGGTTGGTCTTCAGATTTCCCAACAACCACGCTGGCATATAATGTTAAAATACATTCTATGACAAGCAGGGCTCAAATAAGGGGCTAAAGGGGCAGTGGAAAAGGGCACAAATGCTGATTGTTAGGGGTACTAAGTGAGAGTGTTAGAATTGGGGGTCTCCAGATGGCAGTGGATTACACCCTGTCCAAGCAGGGACCCTTCCTTCTACTCAGGATGAGTAAAATACACACCTACGTTTGCCAGTGCTCACTCTAAACTACAGAGGCAATGTGTAAAGCATTTGTATATAACCCACAGTAAAATAGTGAAAACATCACAAATGGTCACCATGCCAGTTAAGAAAAATAAAGTATCTTTATCTAAACCAAACAAGACCAAAATGACAAAAATCCAACATACACAACTCAACAATTAAAAGGTTTCTTGCAATAATATAGCACTTAGAAGACAATAGCTACAACTGGGGCCATCTCGACATCGTGACAGTTACAAATCCAAAGTACTGTGCCATCCCTGAGACTTCAGAACAGGAGGCAAGCTCTACTTCAAGCCCTTGGAGATCTTCTCAAGCAGAATTCATAGCAAACTTCAGTCTTTGTCCTCTTTCAAGTAGAAGCAGGCAACTGTATGCCAACCCAGCAAAGCAACACACGGCAAAGGGGTAGTACTCCTCCTCACAGCTCTTCAGCCCTTCTCCTTGGCAGAGGGTCCCCTTGATCAAGAAGTAATCTATCGTTCTGGGGTTTTAGGTCTACTACTTATACCCTGATTTTCCCTTTGAGGGCTTTGTTCAGAAAGCCTCTCTTGCTCACTAAAACCATTTCGGTCATCCCTGGTCCAGCTTCACTACAGGAGGTGGAGTCAGCATTTTGCAGAGCAAACACAACCTATTCAGGTGCCAGTGAAAACTCCTCCCACCACACTAAATGCAGAAAGGTCTATTCCGCCTGGCTATGAGTCATCCAGGAAGGGAAGGACACACCTCACACCCCTCCCTTGTGACTATCTAGAGTGAATGCACATCCCCGGCTCCTGTCACTCCAAAACCAGAGGAGAATACACAAACCGGCAGAGGCACACAGGATGGTTAAGCAGGAAAATGCCCACACTCTAAAAGTAGTGTTTTCAAAAAGACAATTTAAAAGCCACCTTTACTAAAAGGTGTGCTATTAAATTCTGAGTTTGGAGAGTTAAAACTCCAAATCTCTAGCTGTTCCCAATTGAAAGGTACACATGTAAAATTACATTGCAGCTCCAATGATCGCCTATGAGAGAGCTAGATCTTGTAATAGCGAAAAACAACATTTGCAGTATTTCGCCATCAGGTCATGTAAAACACACCAGTACAAGTTCTACCCTTCACATAAGCTTCAGCCCACAGGGCTATCTTGGGCCTACCTTAGGGGTGTCTTACCTGTAAGAAAAGGGAAGGTTAGGGCCCGGCAATTGGGTGCACTTGCTAGATCTACATAGCAGGTAAAACTGTGCGCACAGACACTGCAGTGGCAGGCCTGAAATACATTTGAAAGGCTACTTGTGTTGGTGGTGCAATCAGTGCTGCAGGCCCAGTAGTAGCATTTGATTTACAGTGCCCTCTACTAGGGACTTACCAGTAGATCAAATATGCCTATCATTGCTAACCAATCAGATTTGCAATTTACAGAGGTAGCAGTTGCACTTTGGCACTGATCAGCAGTGGCAAAGCGCCCAGAGCACATAGACCAGCAAAACAAAGTCCAGCATACAACCAAAAATACAGCAGGCAGAGGCAAAAAGCCAGGGGAACCACGCCAAGGATGACAGGTCTAACAGAGAGAAAACATAATATTTTGTCAAATGACCGACAATTTTTGAAGACTTTCAAAACAGAGATAGGGAAAGTATGTGTTTTTGTCTGTGGTTCTGTAGAAATCCCTGGTGAAATCCAATTGACACCTCACCATACCCACCTGAAAGCACCTGTACCCAACTATTTACCAGAAAATACATTTAGTCGGGGGTTGTAACACCCCAAACACCCTCCTGAAACCACGCCCCTGCTCTTTTGTCCAGACTGGCAGGTGCTCAGTTCACAAACTGCTCTGCCTTTGTATAAGCACTGCAGGCGCCTTAGGGAACCGAGGGTTAACAAGAGCCTCAGGAATTGACCCTGAGCAGGAGCCACTTGGGTTTGGGGGTAAGCAGGAGCTTCGAAGTTCTGGAGATGAGTAACAGTCTCGGGGCCATGGAGTGAACAGAGCATTAATGGAGTTGCAAGGAGAAGCACATCTCAGAAAATATCACTGACCCCAATACTTCCGGGTAAGAGCTACAGGGCATATGGGTGAATGTGGATATCAGTGACTTGAGGGTGAGAAGGATGATTCAAGGGGCTTCGGAACGTGAGCAGCAGTCTCAGTGGACCAGAGAAGAGCAATGACCTTAAGGTCCTGAAGGTGAGGGTGTAGTTTGAGGACCAAGGAGCATATTATCAAGGAACGGCGTTAAAATTATCGCCGCTTTAGCAGCAGAAAACTGCAGCTAAAGTGGCGATAAAGGACTTGATAATATGCCCGTGAGAATTCCAATAGAAGCCCATGTTCTGGTGTCAACATGGGCCTCTATTGGAATTCTACAGGGCGTATTATCAAGCCCTGGAGAATTCCAGGAGGAGGGTAAAAAATTGAAAAGTCACTCACATCACCCACCTCATCCAGGCTGGATCCTGCGCCAGAAGAAAAAAATAGAAAATATTGATCTGCTTTTCTTCACCTACCTCTCTTTCATCATCAGCACCCTCTTTTCACTCTTCCCCAAATACACTTCCTTGCATCTCCCTCACTTCATCATGTCCAAACAAACACTGCACTCACTCACATTTAAGCAATATATTTACTTTTGCTTTTGCTCTGTAAATATTTTGCCATCTGTGCACTCCCTTCACACACGTTTTCACAAAATTACAATTACGTCTCTCTGCAGAGAACACAGTTCTGTGTGCTCTGCAGAGAGGCGAACCTATTGACAGGCACTTTGCTTTGACTTCAGCGTCAGAGCTCTCAATCAAAGCCCCTCATACACACCTGCACAGCTCAAAGTATGTAGGCGAAAAAAATACAGAAAGAAACACAACATGATCAAATAGATAACTCTTGAGGAAGGAAAGATTAAGTAAAACTTGAAATAAGAGAGGAACTAAATCGCTGACATGCATTGCCTTAACATTTTTAACACTCATTGATTAGAAATCAGTCCATGTTTTTGGCATTAATGTTATTAAGGACACGAAGATCGGGACAGTTTTAATGTCATACAGCAGATAACTGTGTATTGTAAGCACATATCTGCTTTTCCCTTGACTCGTATGTTTGGATCAACTTCACCAGGGAACAAGAACACTGGCCTACTCGTCTTTTACATTAATTTCACAGGGGAACAAATGCTGCAGCTCCACTTCTAACGGAGCCAGTGACGTGCAGCCAGGGCCTGGGTTCTCAAAGTGGGAGAGTTTGGGCTGGCAAGGGATCTCAGAACAATATACATAACAGAAGATTAGCATTCTAACACTTACCATTACCGAGGACAAGGCACCAAAACACATGTGCACAGTGCTTGCATTCACTCCTACATGTGATGAATGGCAAATGGTGGGATTTGTGCCTGGGAATGACAAATGGCTGCTCTCATGCAGGGGCGGGGACTCCAACACCCCAAACCATAATACTGACAGCATCACTGGTCTTTAGAGAATACTGTCACAGACTACAATAGCAATGATTAATTATGAAGGGCTTAAGAACAGTAAGTCCTGCGTCGTGCGTCACAGTTCGAAAGTTGATTTACTGCCTGGCTTCCGTCTTCTGATTCAGAGTGAGGCGGGGCAGGCAGCCTGCGACACACAGGACAGACATAAATACATCGATTTGCTTAGAGATTCGAATGTGTTTCTAAATAAATTGATCTATTTAATATTTGTACAGGGATGTGAAGAAAATCATTTCAGGGGGGCGCAGTCCCAGAGCTATAATGGAGAAAATGCCCCTGCCCTTCCCTGTTTGGGTCGGTTAGGGCCACCAGCAGTTCGTCTCTTTGCCACACACCTGCATAAACTGCCTCTAACAGGTATTGGGGATCATGGTTGAAAATACATTGCTGCTCAGGTAAGAGCTGGAAGGAAGGAGCAGTTGAGTAGTTTGTGGTTGGAGGCAGCATAATGTGACATTTATCCCAGGGCTCGTAAGCATTACTTAGTGGTGACTGTGGAGGAGAGGGCAATACACGCTAAAACTGATGGGTGGGTGCTCCAATGACATGCCATCTTGAAGGGGGTGCATAGGGTGGATATGGTCAGTTTCTCAACGCAGATACTGATTACAGGAGGGTGAATGGAGGCCCACACTGAGGGTAGTCTGGCAGAGGATCACAAGATGAGAGAGGACTGGAGAGAGGACGATGAACAAATTGACATTGTCTTTGTTTTTTGTGATGGACCAAGGTTGGGGCTCAATGTCTGTTGGTAAGTAGGTGAAACTTCATGGTTTCCTAGACATAAATAAACAGTAAACAGTCAATAAACAACTAACCTAATAAAAGGGACATGACATATAACAAAAAAAGATATTGATTTATATAATTTTTTTATCCAGCCATCCACATCACTCACTCTCCTCCCTTAAACCCTAAACAAACTCAAGACATACCTACCCCTTTTACAACTATTACCACCCACAACAAACCACCCCATCCTAAAACCTACACAAATCTAAAACTATAACTACCTATTCCCCAACTTTTCCCACCCACACCACCCTCAACATATCTACCCCCTGCCTAAAACACCAAACTAGAAACCATTCAGCAGTTGTTTCCACCTACAGAAGACCCACCCTACCCATAGCAAAAATACCACTCCAATGTGTTTGTTCTCTCTATCAAATGTCTTTATTCCTGGTCTGGTAGGTTGAAGGAGCTGTTGCCACTTCCTTTACCTCCTCCAAATCCCACATCTGGCAGAAGGTCGCCACTATGGCCTCTAATCTTTAACGTTGCAGTGAAGCAGCTATCTACCTCTGGCACCGAACCTTCCTCTGGGAGTCTTTCTCCGAGTCCCAGCCTCTGGAGGGAACAACAGTATTTGCTAAGAACAGAAGACAAATATGTGGATTGCAGTGCCTGGTGCAAGCACTTTTTTGGATTACCATACAGTCATACGGGGTGCAGGCTCTCTACGGGCACAGCAATTATATGATTCTCCATCACCAGGACTTTTCTATATCCATTATTACTATTTGAAGTATGTGGAATGAATTAAATCAGTATCACCTGTGTATTAATAGTTGTCCCTCAAATAGATGAAAAGTTTAAATGAATGATTTAATGAGGTCGCACTTTTACCAGGCAAGAACTATAACAAAAACTGCCAGGCAGTATATATTGCAACAGAAAAAATGGTGCATTAAATTTATGCCACACAATTTATTTGACTGTATTGTGCAAGATTAATAAAGTTAACTTGGTGGCATGATTTTTAGACAACTACTGGAACATATCACAACAACAACAACAATAATAATTATAATTATTATTAGTAGTAGTAGAAGTATTTTAGCAGCACTGCTCTTTCCCTACCCAAACATCTCCTCCCCCCAAACCTTAGCACACACCACACCCTCCTTCCTAGTTCTTTATCAGTACAACAAATATTGTTCCTTGGTTAGGGAGTGAGTGAGTGTTGACTAAAGTTGACTTTAGGCCAGAGATTGGCAAAACCAAAAGGTATTGATTTAAAAAGAGAGAAAACACAGAAAGCCAAAATATATTGCACAGGTTTGTCACCCCGGGGAGAGGGAGCCCAGGACCCACTGCTTGCCACTGCCATCAGTCAGGGGGACGGAGAGTGACAAAATATAAAAATACACAGTCTAGGAGGAGAAAAGTAAAAAATAAAAGCAAACAGGCCTAGAAAGATAACAAAAGTGAAATTAAAGTAAAAACAATAGTGGAAGAGGACCAGAAAAGGGCCAATCTGGACTCGACGAGCAGGGAAACAGGCAGGGAGAAGAAGGCGGAAGTCCTAAGTGCCATACCCTATTCATTTTCATTTCATTTCAAACCTTTATTTCGGTCAATTTCAACCATAAAAGATACATTTTAAAACTTTTTCATAGATATGAATTTGTCAATCAATTAGTTTTACTACAACATGCTAGGGCAATTGAATACATTTAACATGATCCATTCCAGCTGTGCCAATAAAACCTAACTATTTTAATAAATACAGTAAAAACCATTTAAGAATCATATAAAAGCTAGACGTTCAAAATAAAACCACATTATATTGAAATCCATACATTTTTCAAATCATAAGCACATCGTATCATACATTTATCAGAATTTTATTAATATCATCTTTAAAAATTAAACTTCATAGGTTCGCAATTCACCAAAGAACTGCCATTAATTATTAAAGTGCAAAGTGCTAGAGTCTATAAGAGTATAAGCTGTAATTGCGTGATCTTGGCTATTATAGCGTCAATACAATTTTAGCTCCTATAAGGTTCACATTGAATAAAAATCTACTTACACTAAAGACAACCAATTGTGACGTGTCTGTCTTGAGTATACGTTCTGCCTCTCTACAATGTCTAACATTCAGGTTTTTGCAAACTGGTTTAATCCATCTTTTCCTAGGGATATCATATGAGCGACAGAAAAATAATATATGTAAATCATTTTCTTTGACCTCTTTTGTGCATAACACGCACCAATCACAGCTACTATCACCATAGTTATTACCCCATCTAGATGTATTAGCATTTGTCCGGAGGACTCCATATCTAAATTTCAAAAACAAAGATTTTGCTAATTGTGGACGTACCTCTTCTAGAAAGGGTTCAAAATGTGCTACATCTTTGTAGAGGAGAAATCTTGATGTTAAATATCCCAAGCTAGAGCTATGTAACAAGTTGTTGTTAATATGGGCGCACAAGGAAGACTTTAGTAGTTTCTTACACACCATGGTCAACTGGGATGGTTCTTCCCAGAAGTGTGATAGGCCTAGCTTCTTCAACCACGTTGTTACATGTTTAAGCCATGGGATGTCCTTACTTTGATCAAATTTTATGATCTCCTCTAGACCTTCTTTGTAATGCAATAACTATGGGGTTGTCCAAATCCTCACCCAGAATAAGAGGGGTCGTAATAGAGCATGGTGATCGGTGCGTTTGATGTTGAGATCCATGACAACTGGGATCAGGGGTGTCCTATTTGGGAGACTTAATATTTTCTGAAAGAAATTATTTTCTCCCAATTCGAAATTCTTTTTACAATAGGGCCCCCATATTTCTGCCCCATATAAAGCAGCTGATTGGGCTTTGTATTTAAATAACTCTAAAGCAGGTGAAACTGCTTTCGAGATACTTGCTCCATGTTTCATCAAAATAGGGGTTGCATTTTGAAGCATAATTAACCTGTTTTTTTCCAATTGTGGCTTCCAGGTCAATTTAGTGTCTAATGTGATACCTAAGTAATTAAAACTTTGTACATAATTTCTGATTATTTAGCACTAAATTCTTTTTAAACGATCTGTGTGGATTTATTGACATGTATTTAGTTTTGCTGGAATTAATTTCAAGACCTCTCTTGGTGCAATACATATAAAAAGAATCCATTAAACACTGCAGGCCCTTTGGGGTTTGCGAGATTAGAATGGTATCATCAGCAAATAATAATGCTGGTACCACTTTACCTCCCAACTTTGGTGAGTCATTATTACAGCCTTCTAAGTATTGGGGGATATCATTTACATAAAGTGAGAAGAGGGTCAGTGCCAATACGCACCCCTGACATACACCCCTTCTCACTGACATCGCCTTAGTAAGTTCTCCCCTAGGCCCCCATCTTACTTTAGCAAAGTTCCCATCGTGGCGCCTTATTATTTGTATAAGCAGTTCGAATGGCACCCCTAAGCATTTTATTGAATCCCACAATTGGTTCCGGGGTACCAAATCAAATGCTGCCTTTAAATCCACAAAGGCGATATATAAGCTACCCTTATATAAGCTACCCTTCCTTTTTTCCAGCATGTACATGTAAATCTAAAAACGTGATCAATTGTGCTGGTTTTTGTTCTAAACCCAGCTTGGTATCTTGAAAGTAGTTTGACCTTTTCAATCCACTCTGTTAGTCTACTTAAAATGTGCCTAGCAAAAAAAATGTGTGTGATATCAATCAAACTAATAGGGCGATAGTTTGCTGGATCATCTTATCGATTACCCTTTTTAAAAATTGTAACAATTTCTGCCCCTTTCCATGTTTCCGGTATCGGTGAAAACGCAACTATTGCATTGCACAGATAATTTATATATGGTCCCCAGACACCGATATCGTGTTTTAATAAATCTCCAGGAATTTTATCAGGTCCTGGAGCTTTCCCTGCTTTAACTGCCTTGATTGCCTGTATTGTTTCTTTTAAACTAAAATGCAAGTTGGCAGCCTTTGCAGTGGTCTCCATATCTTTAGTTATCACAAATTGCTCACAGTTAGTTTCTGAATAAAGACGAGAAAAATGGGCAACCCAAGTGTTTTCATCAAGAAATAAATCTTTGGGGGTCCTTCCTGTTTTGTTCCCTTTCGCTATCAAACTCCAGAAACCTGTCTGATCCTTGGACTTAGCCGCACTGATTAAACCCGTCCAAATATCATCATCCCATGTTTTCGTTGCTTTTTCAAGTGCTCGCTTATGATTATATCTTTTTTCCCTTATTATAATTAAATAATTACTTTTAATTGCCTCAATGAGCTCTGTCTTAGCTACCCGGCAGTCTTTATTGTACCAGGGGTTTCCATGGTCATTCCGATAGTTGGCTCCTGCGTTTCTCTCTTTGGGTAGATTGCTTGCAACCGGAGTTAAAGCATCCACCATAGTGGTGTGTAAGTCTAGCATTGAAATTTTATCTGCTGGTAAGTTTAAAAAAGGTGTAATGATATCTGCAAAGATGGTATAGATATTTGTCATAGATTGTGGATTCCCAAGAATATACGGCCACTTTACAGCTCGCCGATTGTTGGTTATTATAATATCGTCCTCAATAGTACTAGCATCATTTTTACCCACTAGAGTGGGTAAAAAGGGCTTTGGTTTTAATGTCAATTGTAGAGGACGGTGATCGCTCTCCGTTCTGGAGTCTATTTTTCAGTCCAGAATGTTTGGCCAGAATTCTATCGACAGCAATATATAATCTATATTACTCCGGGAGCTGCCCCTACAGAATGTATATGCATTTGGTCTATCGCAAGGCAGACGGCCATTGCATGCTCTTAGACTATGACCCATTGTAAGTTTCAAAATTTGAGCAACTGGTACAGTACACTTTATCTCCCTACCACTTTCTATGACTGGAATATTATTTGCCATGTCTTCGTCCTCAAGGAAATTACCAAAGCCCACTACAGGTTCAAAGTAGCACTTGAAATCGCCACCAACTATTGCACTAGGTTTAGGTCCTAGTGTATCTAAAAAGGAATCAAGCTGTTCTATCACTGATGATTCTTTGTTGGCATGACTTGGCCTATTATAGATATTGATTACATATAGGGCATCGCCATCCCGTGTTACCAATTTTAAGCCCACCATGTCTTTAGATGGGATATTTAAAGGAGCGATGTCAATTTCCAAAGTAATCCTTATCCATATCACCAAGCCCCCGATGGCCTACCTTTAACTGACGGACTTGCGTCCACACTAAACGTCTTGAAGCCCACTCTATGGGGGGTTTCCAGCGGCCAAGTCTCCTGTAGGAGAGACATGTCGCTCTTCTCTATATATTTGTTCCATGCCACGTCAGTTAAGTTCCTTTTTAGCCCTGCTATGTTCCAGGAGGCAAGACGTACTTCCAAATGCTTACTCAACTCTATAGTCAGCAAAAGCCCATTTCCCGTGTTTCCATTAGGCAAAGTAGACACATAGCTTTCTATTAGATTATCTGGGTACACCTCAAGGCAAAGAGCTTGTGGGCTTTGGGTATTCCCTACTCCCTCCTGTTTAGATGGTTCGTTCATCTCAGCAATTGATTTCACCAGCTGAGAAGCTTCTGCTCTATGTGTATCTATGGCTGATGGCAGAGCCATCTGGTCATTCGTCTCAGGGATTGCCAAAGCATTCATACTGTATTGCGGAGGGTTTTGTTGTCAATCTTGATCATCTAGATGTGACAATCCCGCAAATCTGTTTGAAAGTGGAACCAAAGTGTCTGCACCATTAGCGCTATTCCTAAAAGGTGATCTATAAAAATAGCCCAATGGAAATGCGCACACACGGTTATTCCTAAGTGAGGTTTCCTCTTTAATATCTAGTATATTTCAAACCATCGGTGGGCGTCTAAAGTTTATTACCCCACAGTCACCATTTATATTCTTTCTGGATTCTCCCACCCACCCTACCCTGCTAACCATAAGAATGTCTTCAGTATTTAGTGAGTTAAAGTTTTTGAATTTTGATAACCAATCAACTGTTTTATTCCTTAGATTGGACCATGTCTCTTTTTGATCTCTTCTTAGGACTGGGACTCCAGCTAAAATTAATGCGTAAGGACATGAGGCAGGGGGTAGTTGTAAGACATCGCAATTTGGTATTAGGTCTGTACATTTTGGGCTGTATGTCATTGCCCTCCCAGAATGAGTGCCCAGTCTATCAGGGGCTAATCGTTCATCTGGTCTGTCAGCAAGGTTCCCTCGATTTCCATCGGTGGCCCGTATCCCACCCTCAGTTGTACCCGCCTTGTTATTTACTGTGTTATAGAAATTTGTATTAGGGTCATCCCTAGGGACATTACTAGGGACAATACACCTGATACATGCATTACCTATATTAGATGTAGCCCAACCCTCCACTTGTAGTGAAAGTTGTGTTGGTAAATGGTGTTGTATTAGCTGTGACCCTCCCTCCTGAACAATGGAACATATAAGGTAATATTACTGTACTTTAAATGCCCTACAGCAGTATTCAGCTGTTCTATTTTCCCTTCCAATAACCTTAATTTCTCACTCATGCGCTCCTCAATCTGAGTTAGCATAGCCTCTTTCGCAGATTCTAGGGACGTTTTTATAGTTCACTCCATATTCCTGATAAATTCTTCTGCTTGCAAATGACTCAGATCGTAGTTGACCTCGGTCTGTGTACAAGCCGATTTTTTAATTACCATTTGTGAGTCTAAGTTAAAGTTTAATTTTGCCACTTGGGCAGTACCCCCTACTTTCATTGCCTTAGTTTTCCTTATAACGGAATTAGTTTTCTTTTTTACCAGTTGGTCTTCGCCCTTGTTCCCTACTATCAATCTTTGTTTCCGAAGTCTGGGTACCATATCAGGACTAGTTGTGTTATTTATTTAATCTTGTACCACAGATGGAGAAGTGATACAAATATTAGGTGGGGATGCCTCATTTAGGAACGTTATTATGGGTCTAGACGGCAAAACTTGCGGGGAATCTCTCAATTTTGGAGTACACAATTGCCTGTTTATGGGAAAGTTAGCAGGATCATGGGATAAGCGCCTTTCTGCTATCTGTATCTCATGATTTAGTAAGGTCTCTGCCCTAACAATAAAGGTGTCCAGCGTGGCAGCAGGGCCCTTGCGTCTACTCATAGTATTGGCAAAGACAAACAAGAGATCGTTGTAACAATATGAGAACAGACCTTCTCAGTAGCACACAAGACCCACTCTAATAGTACAGCCTCTAATCGCAATATTTAAGCTTACCACACAAACTGTTGATGTCCAAGTATCAGGGGGCAGCCCAGTCCAGTCTCTGCCAGTCCCTGACGGGCTAGGACGGGCGCTGCCCGTGCGTGTCCCGCGCTGCGGGAGCCCGCTGGTCTTTAAATACGTGCGCCTCCGGGCGCAAAGAAGCCGGTGCGCGCTCAGGAGGTAGTGCGATGGGTTCTGGGGCTGCGAGTCCTGGCCCCTAGTGGATGTCGTGGCAGGATAGCGGCAAAGTACACAGTGCGGGCGTCCCGCGCTGCGGGAGCCTGCTGGTCTTTAAACACGTGCGCCTCCGGGCGCGAAGATGTCGGTGCGCGCTCACGAGGTAGCGCGATGGGTTCTGGGGCTGCGAGTCCTGGCCCCTAGTGGATGGCATGGCAGGATAGTGGCAAATTACACAGTGCGGGCGTACCCTATTCAAAATAGCCACTCGCTTGATTGCATCATGCATGCTTTCATGCTATTTCTTAACTTGAAATGTGTCCTCACGTCATTTTTGGGCTTGAGGTGCTAGAACCTCATTTCACATAATAATGCATAATTGTTCATAATTATCCCAGCATTTCATAAACTTTCTGCAAAGGAAATGACACAAGTTTCTCCCAGGATAAGTTATAATTATACAGTTTAAAAAAAAGTTTTAAATGGAAGTTTAAACATTTTAAATTATAAATCAGAAATAAAATGTTTGAAAAATGGAGTTGAGTTTAAATAAATAGTTGCTAAATAGAAGAGAAATTAAAATGCAAACAATATTGCTGGGACTGGTTGGCGGCAGGACAGGGAGACATAGGGTCAATTGCCATAATGTAAACAAGAACATGGGGCCCACTAACCCTGTCCTCCCCCCATAAGGTGGTAAAAGGAATCAATAACATCTCCTCTCAAGCCTGGGCTACTTTGTCTCTGCAACTGCTGCAATAATGAAATCTTCGCCCCCAGTCAGGCAATTAGAGAGGCAATCACAAACAGAAAAGGAAACATATTTACTAGAACAGTGAGACACTGACAGAGGAACTGAGAGACACAAACACAAGAATAGGGAGACCAATGCACGAGGACTAGACACAGGGGCAATCTTCTTTAAAAAGACTCAGCATGGGCATTCTGTTCCTTCCCACTTCAACCAGAGACAAAGTAATAGAAGTACATGCTTTGTATCCAGCAGTAAGCACTTACTCAACCTGCTGACAGGAAGAGAAGCATAGGAGTTGAAACAATTAGTTGTGCTACTGAATATCGAGCCCAAGAATACTAACATATAAGAATATCGATGGACAAAATACAAATGGAAGCTGCATATAGGGAAGTGTAGATTCACTATTTATAATATGTATATATTGTCAACAAATTCCGCTTCTGCAGTGAATGAAAACGCACTCACTTGGGATTTACCTTTTATTGTTTAGTGCAAAGAGGTCATTGCCATGCCCAACGCGTTTCGGTCCCTTACTCGGACCTTGATCACGTTATAAGTGCCAGATCATTCTCAGACATAATTTATTTCTACAGTAACAGACATTTCCTGTTTCCTGTTGGCATTGCATGCTGGTACATGTAGTCTGGCATATTTCTTAAGTGACAACGTGCATAGTGCAATAAATAAAGTGCAAACGTGAGTAAAGTGTGCCATTAACTTTTTATAAAAATCTATTTGATATGATGAGGCATCATTTATACTGTATTTTTACACCATTAAACATTCCGCTTTGATTTGTTACACTTCTCGGTTTGGATGTTTGGTGTTTCAATCAAGTTCTTTTCCATTTTAATTTTGTGAATACTTTAGAATATCAATTTTGAATATTAATTTCAGTTTCCAGCTCTCTAGTGAGCCTGCATATTCTCTTGTTAATGATTTTGGTTTTTTCGATTACTCTTGAACCTTTAAAGATGTACGTATAACTCTTCATCCTGATTCAAACCCCTATGATTTAACGTTTTTAATGATACAATGTGTTTGGATTCCTTTTGACATAGTCGTTTTTCTCGGTGGCCTCCTCTATCGGATGCAGGCACTTGTTCGATGGTATAATATCTTAGGTCTTCCCATTTGCTGTTGTGATCTTTCTCCATGTGCTTCGCAATGGCATTGGCCCGATCATTTTTTTTGTCGCTCTGATGTGTTCTAGGATTCTCTTTTTAACCTCACATGTTGTGCTGCCGACGTATTTTAGTTTGCAGGGACATTCAAAAACGTAGATCACAAATTTGCTTTTGCATGTTATATGTTGCTTGATTATCCATTTCATGCCATTGTTGATTTCCACCTCTTTTTTATGCCCTGCTATTTGACAGGCTTTGCATTGTTTGCATGGCCAGAAACCTTCTATTCTAGTCCATGATGATGGCTGCTTTGCTTTAAAGTGACTGTGCTGAGTCTGTCATCCATGTTTGCAGCTCATCTGTATGTTATGTTTGGATGGTTCCCAATTGATCCTGATAATGTAGGATCCAGTTGTAAGATTCCCCAATGTTTTTGATTATATGGGTCAATTTGCTGCTTCCGCCGTATATGTTGTTATCAATCTTATTTTTTGTGGATTTTCTTTTTGCTTTGCTTTTTTTTTTAACCCTGTAAGATTTCAGTATTTGTTTTGTTTTTACTTTCTGGAGACTCTTTTCAATGACTAATCCAAAATGGTCGCACACTGCTGACCTACCTGCGTGTTACCCCAAAGAACTGTGGTCCCTGTAGTCAGCGTCGGCGAGTACACCTATGCTCGTGTCGTGAGTGCAAGTGTGAATAGCGTGTGCCATCCCTGGACACGTGTTTCGAGGTTGTTGCCTCTCGTCAGCAGGGAGTAGGAAATAGTGCAGGGTTGCTGTGTAGGCTGCTAAAATCATTATGAGGTATGTACCTCTCATAGCAACGCAGGTGCGTAACCTAAGCCCGTCGGCTTCCCGGCTCAAAGAGCCACTAAATAACTAATCCAAAATGGTCGCACACTGCTGACCTACCTGCGTGTTACCCCAAAGAACTGTGGTCCCTGTAGTCAGCGTCAGCGAGTACACCTATGCTCGTGTCGTGAGTGCAAGTGTGAATAGCGTGTGCCATCCCTGGACACGTGTTTCGAGGTTGTTGCCTCTCGTCAGCAGGGAGTAGGAAAGAGTGCAGGGTTGCTGTGTAGGCTGCTAAAATCATTATCAGGTATGTACCTCTCGTAGCAACGCAGGTACGTAACCTAAGCCCGTCGGCTTCCCGGCTCAAAGAGCCACTAAATAACTAATCCAAAATGGTCGCACACTGCTGACCTACCTGTGTGTTACCCCAAAGAACTGTGGTCCCTGTAGTCAGCGTCGGCGAGCACACCTATGCTCGTGTCGTGAGTGCAAGTGTGAATAGCGTGTGCCATCCCTGGACACGTGTTTCGAGGTTGTTGCCTCTCGTCAGCAGGGAGTAGGAAAGAGTGCAGGGTTGCTGTGTAGGCTGCTAAAATCATTATCAGGTATGTACCTCTCGTAGCAACGCAGGTGCGTAACCTAAGCCCGTCGGCTTCCCGGCTCAAAGAGCCAATAAATAACTAATCCAAAATGGTCGCACACTGCTGACCTACCTGCGTGTTACCCCAAAGAACTGTGGTCCCTGTAGTCAGCGTCGGCGAGTACACCTATGCTCGTGTCGTGAGTGCAAGTGTGAATAGCGTGTGCCATCCCTGGACACGTGTTTCGAGGTTGTTGCCTCTCGTCAGCAGGGAGTAGGAAAGAGTGCAGGGTTGCTGTGTAGGCTGCTAAAATCATTATCAGGTATGTACCTCTCGTAGCAACGCAGGTGCGTAACCTAAGCCCGTCGGCTTCCCGGCTCAAAGAGCCACTAAATACCTAATCCAAAATGGCCGCACACTGCTGACCTACCTGCGTGTTACCCCAAAGAACTGTGGTCCCTGTAGTCAGCGTCGGCGAGTACACCTATGCTCGTGTCGTGAGTGCAAGTGTGAATAGCGTGTGCCATCCCTGGACACGTGTTTCGAGGTTGTTGCCTCTCGTCAGCAGGGAGTAGGAAAGAGTGCAGGGTTGCTGTGTAGGCTGCTAAAATCATTATCAGGTATGTACCTCTCGTAGCAACGCAGGTGCGTAACCTAAGCCCGTCGGCTTCCCGGCTCAAAGAGCCACTAAATAACTAATCCAAAATGGTCGCACACTGCTGACCTACCTGCGTGTTACCCCAAAGAACTGTGGTCCCTGTAGTCAGCGTCGGCGAGTACACCTATGCTCGTGTCGTGAGTGCAAGTGTGAATAGCATGTGCCATCCCATGACACGTGTTTCGAGGTTGTTGCCTCTCGTCAGCAGGGAGTAGGAAAGAGTGCAGGGTTGCTGTGTAGGCTGCTAAAATCATTATCAGGTATGTACCTCTCGTAGCAACGCAGGTGCGTAACCTAAGCCCGTCGGCTTCCCGGCTCAAAGAGCCACTAAATAACTAATCCAAAATGGTCGCACACTGCTGACCTACCTGCGTGTAACCCCAAAGAACTGTGGTCCCTGTAGTCAGCTTCGGCGAGTACACCTATGCTCGTGTCGTGAGTGCAAGTGTGAATAGCGTGTGCCATCCCTGGACACGTGTTTCGAGGTTGTTGCCTTCGTCAGCAGGGAGTAGGAAAGAGTGCAGGGTTGCTGTGTAGGCTGCTAAAATCATTATCAGGTATGTACCTCTCGTAGCAACGCAGGTGCGTAACCTAAGCCAGTCGGCTTCCCGGCTCAAAGAGCCACTAAATAACTAATCCAAAATGGTCGCACACTGCTGACCTACCTGCGTGTTACCCCAAAGAACTGTGGTCCCTGTAGTCAGCGTCGGCGAGTACACCTATGCTCGTGTCGTGAGTGCAAGTGTGAATAGCGTGTGCCATCCCTGGACACGTGTTTCGAGGTTGTTGCCTCTCGTCAGCAGGGAGTAGGAAAGAGTGCAGGGTTGCTGTGTAGGCTGCTAAAATCATTATCAGGTATGTACCTCTCATAGCAACGCAGGTGCGTAACCTAAGCCCGTCGGCTTCCCGGCTCAAAGAGCCACTAAATAACTAATCCAAAATGGTCGCACACTGCTGACCTACCTGCGTGTTACCCCAAAGAACTGTGGTCCCTGTAGTCAGCGTCGGCGAGTACACCTATGCTCGTGTCGTGAGTGTAAGTGTGAATAGCGTGTGCCATCCCTGGACATGTGTTTCGAGGTTGTTGCCTCTCGTCAGCAGGGAGTAGGAAAGAGTGCAGGGTTGCTGTGTAGGCTGCTAAAATCATTATCAGGTATGTACCTCTCGTAGCAACGCAGGTGCGTAACCTAAGCCTGTCGGCTTCCCGGCTCAAAGAGCCACTAAATAACTAATCCAAAATGGTCGCACACTGCTGACCTACCTGCGTGTTACCCCAAAGAACTGTGGTCCCTGTAGTCAGCGTCGGCGAGTACACCTATGCTCGTGTCGTGAGTGCAAGTGTGAATAGCGTGTGACATCCCTGGACACGTGTTTCGAGGTTGTTGCCTCTCGTCAGCAGGGAGTAGGAAAGAGTGCAGGGTTGCTGTGTAGGCTGCTAAAATCATTATCAGGTATGTACCTCTCGTAGCAACGCAGGTGCGTAACCTAAGCCCATTGGCTTCCCGGCTCAAAGAGCCACTAAATAACTAATCCAAAATGGTCGCAAACTGCTGACCTACCTGCGTGTTACCCCAAAGAACTGTGGTCCCTGTAGTCAGCGTCGGCGAGTACACCTATGCTCGTGTCGTGAGTGCAAGTGTGAATAGCGTGTGCCATCCCTGGACACGTGTTTCGAGGTTGTTGCCTCTCGTCAGCAGGGAGTAGGAAAGAGTGCAGGGTTGCTGTGTAGGCTGCTAAAATCATTATCAGGTATGTACCTCCGTAGCAATGCAGGTGCGTAACCTAAGCCCGTGGGCTTCCCGGCTCAAAGAGCCACTAAATAACTAATCCAAAATGGTCACACACTGCTGACCTACCTGCGTGTTACCCCAAAGAACTGTGGTCCCTGTAGTCGGCGTCGGCGAGTACACCTATGCTCGTGTCGTGAGTGCAAGTGTGAATAGCGTGTGCCATCCCTGGACACGTGTTTCGAGGTTGTTGCCTCTCGTCAGCAGGGAGTAGGAAAGAGTGCAGGGTTGCTGTGTAGGCTGCTAAAATCATTATCAGGTATGTACCTCTCGTAGCAACGCAGGTGCGTAACCTAACCCCGTTGGCTTCCCGGCTCAAAGAGCCACTAAATAACTAATCCAAAATGGTCGCACACTGCTGACCTACCTGCGTGTTACCCCAAAGAACTGTGGTCCCTGTAGTCAGCGTCGGCGAGTACACCTATGCTCGTGTCGTGAGTGCAAGTGTGAATAGCGTGTGCCATCCCTGGACACGTGTTTCGAGGTTGTTGCCTCTCGTCAGCAGGGAGTAGGAAAGAGTGCAGGGTTGCTGTGTAGGCTGCTAAAATCATTATCAGGTATGTACCTCTCGTAGCAACGCAGGTGCGTAACCTAAGCCCGTCGGCTTCCCGGCTCAAAGAGCCACTAAATAACTAATCCACAATGGTCGCACACTGCTGACCTACCTGCGTGTTACCCCAAAGAACTGTGGTCCCTGTAGTCAGCGTCGGCGAGTACACCTATGCTCGTGTCGTGAGTGCAAGTGTGAATAGCGTGTGCCATCCCTGGACACGTGTTTCGAGGTTGTTGCCTCTCGTCAGCAGGGAGTAGGAAAGAGTGCAGGGTTGCTGTGTAGGCTGCTAAAATCATTATCAGGTATGTACCTCTCGTAGCAACGCAGGTGCGTAACCTAAGCCCGTCGGCTTCCCGGCTCAAAGAGCCACTAAATAACTAATCCAAAATGGTCGCACACTGCTGACCTACCTGCGTGTTACCCCAAAGAACTGTGGTCCCTGTAGTCAGCGTCGGCGAGTACACCTATGCTCGTGTCGTGAGTGCAAGTGTGAATAGCGTGTGCCATCCCTGGACACGTGTTCCGAGGTTGTTGCCTCTCGTCAGCAGGGAGTAGGAAAGAGTGCAGGGTTGCTGTGTAGGCTGCTAAAATCATTATCAGGTATGTACCTCTCGTAGCATGATTTTAGCAGCCTACACAGCAACCCTGCACTCTTTCCTACTGCCTGCTGACGAGAGGCAACAACCTCGAAACACGTGTCCAGGGATGGCACACGCTATTCACACTTGCACTCACGACACGAGCATAGGTGTACTCGCCGACGCTGACTACAGGGACCACAGTTCTTTGGGGTAACACGCAGGTAGGTCAGCAGTGTGCGACCATTTTGGATTAGTTATTTAGTGGCTCTTTGAGCCGGGAAGCCGACGGGCTTAGGTTACGCACCTGCGTTGCTACGAGAGGTACATACCTGATAATGATTTTAGCATCCTACACAGCAACCCTGCACTCTTTCCTACTCCCTGCTGACGAGAGGCAACAACCTCGAAACACGTGTCCAGGGATGGCACACGCTATTCACACTTGCACTCACGACACGAGCATAGGTGTACTCGCCGACGCTGACTACAGGGACCACAGTTCTTTGGGGTAACACGCAGGTAGGTCAGCAGTGTGCGACCATTTTGGATTAGTTATTTAGTGGCTCTTTGAGCCGGGAAGCCGACGGGCTTAGGTTACGCACCTGCGTTGCTACGAGAGGTACATACCTGATAATGATTTTAGCAGCCTACACAGCAACCCTGCACTCTTTCCTACTCCCTGCTGACGAGAGGCAACAACCTCGAAACACGTGTCCAGGGATGGCACACGCTATTCACACTTGCACTCACGACACGAGCATAGGTGTACTCGCCGACGCTGACTACAGGGACCACAGTTCTTTGGGGTAACACGCAGGTAGGTCAGCAGTGTGCGACCATTTTGGATTACTCTTTTCAATGACCTTTGTTGGATATTTTCTCTTTCTGAATCGTATCTGGGCTTCTTGGCTATGTTTTTCAAATTCTATATCTGACAAGCAGTTCCGTCGTAGTCTTAAAAACTCACCATAAGAAATGCTCCATTTTAGGGTACTTTGATGGAAACTGTCTGCATGGAGGATTGTATTTGTGGCAGTTGCCTTCCGATGTAACAATGTTTGTAGCGTGTTTTCCTCCACAAATAATTTTTTTTAGATACTGGAATCTATGTGGAGGAAAACACATTACAAACACCATTACATTGAAAGGCGACTGCCACAGAATCAATCCTGCATGCAGACAGTATCCATCAAAGTACCCTAAAATGGAGCATTCCTTCTTTTGAAACACATATTACTCGAGTATGTCCTAGTGAGCTGGAAGCACCCACCATGAGGAGAGCGGTAGCCACTGACGGGGGGAGTGGACAGAATATATATATATATATATATATAAAAAGTGCTAAGAATCGGAGAGACACAGCGGGGAATGCATGAAGGATCTTTAATTCACAAGAGCAATGGCATGACGTGTTTCGGTCTTTTTAGATTGGAGTATAGTATAGTTAAATAAGACTCAGTATTAAATCACAACTACCCTTTGTTTTCACTTTGTTAGGATATCGTTACACAGGGTATATCTGTGGTTGCCGTTTTGTGTAACATCGAGAGGTATTTCATCCCAGTATCAGATTTGTATATAGTAAGTATCAATTTATATAAGTATGACAGGATAAGATTACAACATTTTAGCTTTACCTAAAAATATAATAAAAAATGTCCTTTTTTTTTTTTTTTTTAATGCAATATAGCCCCATTTGGACAAGTTCCCTTCAGACTCACTAGATCAGTTTCCTCTATGTTCTGTCTCTTAGTAGGGGATGTAAGGTATCAAAAGGCATACTGTTACACTTGTTTGGGTGTTTGGGTAATATTTGTACTTTTGTACGAGATAATATGATACATGTGCATTTGAATATTATTATATGTTGTAAATGTTGGCTATCTGGTTCAATCAGTGTCTTTTAAATTTTAGATAGTTTTGGGCTAGTAATTTGATTTCATTTTATATATTTCTTTAGGAAACCCCAGGGTTTGAGAACCTGTGATGTGATAAGTGGCGGGTCCTGATAAAGGTGGCTTCTACGTTTTCTTACGCCACCGAAACGCGTTGACCGAGTCCTCTTAAAATTCTACCAACTTTTTAGTAGTCCCTTTTAGGGGCACAGAGACTGTAACCAACCTAGAAGTGTCAACTGGGATAGCCATATAGACTTACATATGGGATGTGAATGGCATGTGAATGTATGAATGAGTAGTATGAGTGATGTGTGTTCTCTACCTGGGTTTTTTGTTTGGAATAATAATTTTGTATTAGGGATTTGATGTAAATCATGGAAATGTATAATTTTGATAATGTCACAAAGGAATATTGACAAAAAAAAAGGATAATTTCAAAACAAAATAAAAAAGAGTAAAGAAATATATTATAGTGGTAAATTGATTTGTTTGTTTAAAAGCCCATGTTTTTCTTTAATTGCTTTAGTAGGTAGAATATTATAAGAAATGATATATAGGTCGTGAGGGAGCTTTATTTGTCGGATCGGTCTGTGCCTTCATCAGATGCCTGCTCCAACAAAGCTCTCTCGCCAAATGTCCCACAGGTGTGTTTCCAATCATTCCGCCATTAATGGCTATTCAGGTGGGTGGAGTTAGAGTCCCAAACAGTACTGCAGCCGCATTGGTGGACTGCAAGTACCAGCATGCACCGCTCACGGCTTGCAGGTAGGTTACTCCACTCATGTCCAAGTGTCCTTTCAGGGGCCCTGAATTTTAATGAAGATCGTGGTCTGTGATCTTGGTCAGAACTGTGCTGGTGAAGCAAGTATCCCTCCTTGGTCCCAAAGACGCCTCAACCACACGGGTCCAATTACAGCTGAGCCTGGAATCGGCCATGAAATCATCCCGTTTCCTCCGTGCAGTCACGGATTGCTGGTAGCAACGGCACTTTTGCTGGAAGTGGGTGCGGTGGGTCAGTACATATCCAATACCTTGGAAAGTCGAAAGAAAACCGCCGAAGCTGTCCTTGTTGTACTGTCCTCTTAATGAAGTGGGTCTCTTCCAGCGCTCTCAGGACTAGCGCGCGAAAAATGCCAAGGGAGATTCTTGAGTGCTAAGAATTGGAGAGACACAGCGGGGAATGCAGGAAGGATCTTTAATTCACAAGAGCAATGGCATGACGCGTTTCGGTCTGTGCCTTCATCAAATGCCTGCTCCAACAAAGTTCTCTCGCCAAATGTCCCACAGGTGAGTTCCCAATCGTTCCGCCATTAATGGCTTTTCAGGTGGGCGGAGTTAGAGTCCGAAACAGTACTGCAGCAGCATTGGCGGACTGCAAGTACCAGCATACACCTCTCATATATGTATATGTATATATATGTATATATATATATGTATATATATACTCACTGAAAATACCACAGGGTACAAGGCATTATAGTTAGGCTCAGATTTCACTCATACACAACCATTGAAATTCAGCAGTTAAAGTTACCTGAGCTAACTATAACTTACGCCCCCAAAATGCACTGCTTATGACCTCCCATACAACATCACTCATGACATGGCCGATGAAATCACTCATGACATCACAAATGACATTACTGATTACATCATCCTCTAATTGTGAGTGTTTTCTAAACATTTATGAGTGTTAAACATATATACTAAGGTACTACAAAAGTTAAATTACTATGTTTTGTGTACTTTTAATGAGTGATACTATTTCTAACATATCTTATGTGAGTGGCTGTTTGACTGTGTGTATCCTTGTGTGAATGGATGTCTGAGTTGCACTATAGGTGTGTGAGTGGGTGTTTGAGTGGCTGTAAGGGTGAATAAGCGGGTGTGTGAGCACCTGTATAGGTGAATAAGTAGGTTTGTGAGTAACTGCATGGGTGTGGTAGTGACTGTGTGACTGGCTGTATTGGTGACTGAATGGGTGTGTGAGTGGCTGTATGGGTGAGTGAGTGGCTGTGTGAGTGGCTGTATGGGTGAGTGAGTGACCGAAGGTGTAAGTGGAAGTATGAGTGACTCAGTGGCTGTTTTAGTGGGTATTCAATTAACTGATTGGTTGTCTAAGTGACTGTATTGGAGGGTGAGTGTCTGTGCGAGTGGCTGTACGGGTGAGTGAGTGGTTCTGTTTAGAGGCTGTATGGGTGAGTGGCTGGGTGTGTGAATGGTTGTATGGTTGAATAAGTTGGTATGTGAGGTGCTGTATGGGTAAATGAGTGGGCGTGTGAGTTGCTCTATGGATCAGTGAGTGGGTGTGTGAGTGGTTGTATGGGTGTTTTAGTGGGTGTATGGGTTGTTTGAGTAGGTGTATGAGTTGTGCAGGTGTGTGAGTGGATGTGTGAGTGGTTCTGTGGATGATTTCATTTGTGATGTCATCAGGGATGTCATTTGTGATGTCATCAGTGATGTCACTGACCAGGTCATGAGTGATGTAAAATGTGAGGTAATAAGCATTGTGTTGCAGGGGCATACATTATAGTTATTACAGGTAAGATTAATTGCCGAATTTCAATTATTTTGTATGAGTAAATTCTGAGACTAACTATAACGTCCCTCTAACCTTTGGCTTTTTAGTGAATTTATAAGGTTTTAAAAATTCTTTTTCCTAACTATAACGTCCCTGTAACCTTTGTTTTTTTGAGTGAATTTTGAAGGTTTTTAACATTTTAAAACAGTAACCTCTAATCTTTCAGAGTGGGTGTGTGAGTGGCTGTATAGTTCGGTGAGTGGGTTTGTAAGTGGTTGTATGGGTGTGTGAGTGGTTATGTGGGTGTGTGAGTTGCTGTGTGGGTGTGTGTTAGTGGGTTTGTAAGGGGCTATATGCGTTTGTGAGTGGGTGGGTAAGTGGCTGTATGGGTCCGTGAGTAGGTGTGTGAGTAGCTGTGTGGGTGTGTGAGTGGCTTTGTGAGTGGCTTTATGGCCTTGTGAGTGGGTGTGTGAGTGACTGTGTGGGTCTGTACAGTGGGTGGATAAAGGGGGCAGGGTCTCCAATGAGCACTCAGCAATCACACTGTATGGGACTTACTGGTGGTAATAGGAGGGGTTCTTTGCCCCGAAGGACCCTCAGTATCCAGGGGCTTCATCCCCTAACAAGTAGTGCACCAGGAGGTGCATTTGCAGAGTGGTAGAGAAAGGGGGCAGGGCCTCTGACAAGCTCTTAGCAATCCCACTTTGTGGGAGTTACTGGAGATAACAGGAGGGGTTCATGGCCCTCAAGGACCCTCAGCATCTAAGGGGACGTCATCCCCCACTCAGTAGTGTGCCAGTAGGGCACATTTGCTTAGTGGGCTAGCAGATTAAAAAAAAAATTAAGTGGGAGGTGCCACGCAGCCCCCCTATCCAGCCCATTCCCGAGGGCCTGGTCTTCTTATTTATTTTTTTAATAAGGGAGGGTGGCCGTGCAGCCCTTCTCTCGGGGCTGATTTCAGCCCCAGGGACCCCATCTGCCGGGGCCCAGTCAATTTGAAATAGGGGAGGGGGGCCTCAGGGACCCCATCCCCTCACACCCAGGCTTTTTCAAATGGAGGAAGTAGGACTTGCAGTTCCCCACCACAGGCCTATTTAGGTCCCAGGGACCCCATCCCCCAGGGCCCTGCCATGTCTCCTGGGTGCCCCCAGGGCATTGGGTGTGCTATGGGAATGCATGGGGAGCCTGGGACATAGCAGGAGCCGGCCCTGGGGGTTCCTGCGGCTGCCCCCATCATAATACTTTGTCCTGAGGAGGTGGCGGTTCCCGGAGCTGGGGGGTCTGTGACGGACCTCCTTCATTCTTTTATTTCAGCCACAGGGAGGTGGCGGCCCCTTGGGCTGTGAGGGCTGTGCGCCCACCTTAAATGCTACCAATTGCCCTAGAGAGGTGGAGGTCCCAGGGCTGCGGGGAGCCATGCAGACCCCCTGCATTCATTTAATGGACTTGCCCCGGAGAGGTGGTGGTCCCCGAGGAATGGGCAGGCCCAGTGTGCCAACCCGCATATATAGTTTTATAGTGCCATGGGGAGGTGGCAGTCCCCGGGCTGCTAGAGTGCGGGCGGAACCCTCCAATTATTTAAATGTTTGCCCCATGGAGGTGTTGGCCCCTAGGGCATGGGATGTGCCACACCAGCACCTCCCCCTTATTTATATGTCGGAATGCCCCCAGGTCCTGGCCCACCCAGGGTCTAAAGATTAGAGATGCACGGGAGTCCATGCTTCTATTTTTTTTTTAAGTTGGTGGGAGCTACGGGTCCAGCGTGCCTCCCGCCTAACAATGTTTTTAAAATATGCATATTTTGCCCTGCGGGTTCCCTGTGGGATTCCCCCAAGAGGCCTAGGGGGTGAGGGTATCCCTACCCTGGTCTCTTTTTTTTACATTGTTTTTGTGGGACTCAGCACAAGCAGATTCCCAAGATGGCTGCCAACACTTCCTAGTTTGAAGGGTCAGCAGCCAATCAGATCTCAGCACGAGATCAGGAGGGCTCACTGAACGGAATTATGCCAATTTACAAAATGTTTGCTTTCTGGACCAACAGCTATCTTTCTGCCAAATTCAGTGCAATTCAATTCAGCAGTTCGGGCTGTAGTTGTGTCTCTAAGGGAATTAACATGGGGAAAACGTGTTTTGGGATCCCCCCTTTTTCTTAGCCCCCCTTGATGGATCAACACGAAACAAGACAGCAGTCAGAGTGAGCGTCATACTAGTTTTGAAAATTTGGATAGGATTCATCAAACAATGCAAAAACTCTCTACCTTTGGAAACTACATCCTAACTATAACTACCTACTGGTGGTTGCCAGTAGGTAGTTATAGTTAGGACCAACTTTTCCCATAGACAAAGTGTTTTTTTGTTTTGCTAATAACTTTGGTGTCATTTGACGAATGTTCCCGAAATTTTGAACAGTGGTTTGCCAATTACTTTAGCTGCTGGCTGGAAAGTTTTGTGGTGATTTGTGAAGGGGGGCCGCGAAAAAGTAGGGGTCCCAAAATGCTTTTTTCTCCATGAAATGTCTATGGGGATTTTGCATTTTTTGAACATGACTACAGTCTGAACCTCTGAACGGAGTTACACCAAATTTTGCAGAAAACTAGATCTAGGTCTAGAGAGATCTCTTTCTGTTATTAGGTATGAATCGCTTCAGTAGTTTGTGAGTTAATAAAGGAAAAATAAATATAGATATCTAGGGATGCGGACCCATCGAGGATCCACTCATGGAGGATTTGCGGAGTCAGTGGAAAAGCAAGGCCCTGAATGGCAGGCCGCACACTGACTGGAAATTTGTTGCCACCATTATAAATATCAGGGACTGGTCCTGGGGCGTGAAAACTGAAACAAAATGTAATAGAAGGGGTCATGGTAGAGGTACCCTCACCCCATGGGTGCAATATAGGGGTCTCTGAGGGACCTATGTTGGGCAAGAAAATGCTCCCAAATTATTATTTTCTTTGGCACCTGCGTGGCTCTGCAGGTCCACCGGTCACCATTTTGTATATCGAGGATTGGTCCCGGTGTGAAAATTGGAATGAAATGGAACAGAAGGGGTCAGAGTAGAGGTACCCTGACCCCATGGGTGTAATATATGGATATGTGAGGGAGCCCTAATGGGCAAGAAAATGCTGCAAAATTATTTATTTTTGCCACATGCTTGGCTCGGCGGATCTGCTGCTGTGCTCATTACGGCACCCCGTGTACAATCACAGTGGATCCATGAATCCAGTGGTAGATTGAAAAAATGCAACCACTCACTCATGCACCCACTCACAGATAGTCAGGCACCTTCTCACAGACCCACACAGACACTCACATACCTACTCACACACCCATTCCCAGACCACATGGACACTTACACACCCACTCACAGACCCACACAGACATTCACATACTCACAGACCCACTCACAAACTTACACACCAACTCACTGACTCACACAGACACCTATTCACAGACCCACACAGACACTCACACACCCACTCACCAAACCACTCACAGACCCACTCACTCCCTCATACACCCACTCACACATCCACTCATAGATCCACACACATACCCATTCAAATACCCACACAGACACTCAGGCACCCACTCAGACCCACACACTCACACACCCACTCACAAATTCAAACACCCACTCACAGACTCATACAGACACTCACACAGACACTCACACACCCACTCATTCACACACAGCTACCCACAGAGACACTCACACACCCACTCAAAGACCCACACAGACATTCACATACTCACAGACCCACTCACAAACTTACACACCAACTCACTGACTCACACAGACACCTATTCACAGACCCACACAGACACTCAGACACCCACTCACAGACCCACACAGACACTCACACAGACACTCACACACCCACTCACCGAACCACTCACAGAACCACTCACAGACCCACACAGTTACTCACACCCACACACAAACCCACACAGACACACCCACTCACAGACCCACATAGACACTCACACACCCACTCACAGACACACTCACTCACTTACACACCCAATTACAGATCCACATAGACACTCAGATTGGGTTCCCACAGAGGGCAGGCCCTGCGCAGCAGGGGTTGGATTAACATAAAGTAATTAAATATTATTTAATGTTAAAAAACCTAGAAATTCACAGAAAGTGAACTAAAGATACAGGGATGTTATAGTTAGGTTCTGATTTTAAATGCACAAAACCATAGAAATTCAACAGTTATAGTTACAACTCAAGAAACTATAACTCATGCCCTAAGGAAGCTCTAACTCACACCCTCACCATATACTGCTACTTATCCTACATATTATATCAGTAATTACATCTTCTATGAGATCAATCATAATATAACTGCAACCTTTGCAATAAAATTAGTGATGGTAAAACTGTGCATGGTGGGGGTGCAAGTTATAGTTACCTTAGGGCACGGGTTACAGTTTTGTGAGATAAGTATAACTATAACTGTTCAGTTTCTATGGTTTTGCTGATGTAATTCTGAACCTAACTATGAAATCCCTGTAACTTTTGGTTTTTCAGTGAATATATATATATATATATATATATATATTCAGTGAAAAAACCAAAGGTTACAGGGACGTTATATTTAGGAAATGTACTAAAAACAACTTAGAAATTCACTGAAAAAAAACAAAGGTTGCATGGACATTATAGTTAGGCTCAGGTTTTACTCGTACAAAACCAGTGAAATTCAGCCGTTATAGTTAGTGAGCCACATGCAATCATACAGTCACTCAACCACCCATGCACCCACTTACACAGTCAATCACTCACCCATACAGCCACACATCCATCCACTCCCTCTCTCCCTTACAGCCAGTCTTCCACCAACTCACTCACCCATACAGCCCCCCACACACCCACTCTCTCAGCCATACAATCACTTGCCTTGTCACTCACACACCCATACAGGCATTCATGCACCCTTTCACTTATCCATACAGCCACTCACACAGTCACTCACTCACTCATACAACCACTTACCCAGTCAGTTACTTACCTATACAGACACTGCCACAGTAGGAAAGTGCTCTTTTTGATGGTCACCCCCCACGTTTTGCTCTAGATGCTGTGGTTTTACATCTGGAAGTGCACTGGGACAAGAACTGGAAGTGTGCTGGGACATTCTAACCAGGCCCCAGTGCTTTTTCCCTCAAAGGGCAATGTGAATTTGTACCCCCAATTGGCAAGATGCTTTAACTCCACCCCCACTTATAAGTCCCTAGCAGATGGTATGGGTGGTACCCAGGGCAAGGGTGTTAAAGGAGTCACCGTGGCTGCAGCACAATTAGTGCCACCCTGAGGGATCTGAGTTAAAGTAAAGTCTGCAGGGCTGCACAAGCGGCTTCTCTGCTCAGGTTCAACGCTGCACACACCATGGGTAACAGAGTCTCCTCATTGCCTTGACATATGTAAGTCGACCCGAAGGTAGTCCTCCTAAAGCTCTGGAGGCAGGGTGCATTATATTAATGTTAAAGGCATATATGTACAGACCTATATACCTCTACAGTAACCTTGCCATTCAAGTTTACCTGTCTGCATTGGCACGCCTGGTAAAGTCAGCTCCTGCAGTCCTGTTCAGTACCATGGATAGCCAATATTACACCTCTGCAACCGAGATGCCCGAGCTAGGTAGAGCTGTTCTGCCTGGTGACTCCTGGTCCAAGGGCTCCTCCAAGCTTCACCTCCAAGGGGCTCCCAGCAGCGGTCCGTGGAGGGAGTTCCGTGGGGCGGAAAGGCTGGGCAGGGGAGGGGGTACTAAACACCGGAACATGGATAATTGGAGGTAAGTAAACAATTAAATAAATAAAACAAATTTCGTAGCGCGCCCTGCATCATAAAATGCGGTGCAGCGCGTGCTACGAAATTCGTTTTATTTATTTAATTGTTTACTTACCTCCAATTATCCATACCCTGCCCCTGCCCCGCCCCGCCTTTTCACTCCACGGAACTCCCTCCACGGACCGCTGCTGGGGGCTCCCATGAACTCAACCTGCAAGTATCATTTTGCAGAGTACTGCTTTTCAGTACCTGCAGCTCTCGTTCAGCACCAAGGATAGCCAAGTCACCTCTGCACCAGGACTCCTTGGGCATGGTAAAAGTGTTCTGACTGCCGAAGCTTGGGCTGTGGACCCGCAAGACCTTAACTCCAAGTGGGTTCTGTGGAGCTCAACCCGCAAGTGACCAAGGTGCTGATTTTGATTTGTGGAACAACGTTTTACATCTTGTGCAGAGACAAGTGCCTGTTCAGTCTGCTGTTGATCCTCTGCAGAATGTGGCATACCATGATGAACTACAAATCAGAAGAAGGTACAAGCAGCGTATCTACAGATGTAGAGTTGATCTTTTTGCAATGTCGGATGAACAAATTTTAGAGAATTACAGACTTGATTTTCACACAATATTATTCATACTTGACCTTAAAAAATGTGATTTAGAGCCCAATAGTAATATTAGAACTGCTGTCCCAGCACTGGTTAAATTGCTGTCAGTGTTCCACTTCTATGCAATTGGTTCTTTTCCAGGAATTGCTGCCATGGCTTCTGGACTCTCTCAGTCTAACTTCAGTAAAATATTGCAGCAAGTACTCAGTGCTATGTTGAAACATATGCAGTATTTCATCATCTTCCCTAAAACTGCATGTGCGCTAACCAAAGTGAAAAATGCATTCTATGGTATTGCTGGATTCCCAAACGTTGTTGGAGCTGTTGATGGTACACACATCCGCATTGTTCCACCTCGTGCTCGAGAACAGATGTTCAGGAATTGAAAGCTGTATCAATGTTCAAATGACTTGCACTGCTGACCTCATCATCACACACTGCAATGCAAAGTTTCCAGGATCTGCACATGACTCCTTTATCCTATGGAGTAGCAGTATTCCTGATGTTATGACTGCTCTTCAAAATGAAAGGAACTGGTTATTTGGTGAGTGGTTTTAGTTTATGTATATTTCTTTTGTCAATCACATTTTTTTATTACCATTAGTTTGTGTTTACCCTACAGTCATAGGAATGAGAAGTAAGGAACATAATATTCAAATCACTTGTTTATTAGGGTGGTAAAATAGCTCATTAGAAGCTGCCGTTTTCTTCACTCTGCCGGTATATAGAATTTCTATTTGAAAAACCATACAAGATGGTCATAATAGAGAGACCATAGTGTTTGTCTGATAGAGTAACAAAGAGATTGCTGTTACATGCGTAATCTGATTCGCTTATTATTGAACACTGAGAATAGAATCCTCTGTTAGGCTGTTTCTGAATGGCTGTAGGCAGACAATCATAGGCTTGTTTACAAGCCTATTGTGCCGCGGGTACATCACTTTTTTTAATGCACCGATGACGCGATGGGCTTCCCCATATTTACAAGGCCATGTGAAGTCACCCTGCATGACTTTTCATTGCCTTGTAACTATAGGCCCCTTTCATGCAGTACTCTGCGTGAAAGGAACATGCCGTGAGTGTTGCTGTTCCCACGCAACATCTATGGAACTTGACACATTCCGATATTTACAACATTTTGTAAACCTGGGAATGGGTCAGAATCCTACACCTCCCCAGATGAGGCGTAGAAGTGGTGCAATGAGGAGAAATACTTTTATTTCTCCTCGTTTTTCCTCTTTCAATGCGTGCTGCGTTCTGTAGCACACATCGAAAGAGGAAAATGACATCAATGATTGTTTTTGTGCAGGAAAGTGTCCCTTCCTGCACAAAAACAGTCATCCCCGCAGTGCAGGTACCCTTGCAAAGTGATGCATGGGTGTCTGTGCTGGCACTCGGATGCTGTTTGTGCGCCGGCGCTGGGGAGAAGGACAGAAACGTGCCAAATCTTGTAGCTAAGGCACATTCCCGCCCTTTTATTTTGAAGCACGGCAGCAGGAAGGCTCGCCTCACTGCCATGCCTCAAAATATAGTAAATGAGGCCCTCAGTTTGCCAAACAGTCTGGGATTCTGATGCAGTCTGGTAGTTTCACAGTCGTCTACGATCTGCTGAAGGATAATACCTGCTGCTTGCAGGCGATATTTCCAGCCCATGATAGGTGATAGAAAATCCCCCCCAAAAGTATATTTGTCTTTGTATTCACACCCTCTAACTGTGGATTGGATATACAATGTGCCTAGCCCTATTTGTTTGTGCCAATTGTTTATAGCTAGTGCTAGGTTTATGGATTCAGCTGCATTCATGATCTGATCAATGCTTACCTTTTTTGTAACATGTCCTTCGATATGTTTTGTTCTCTACAGGTGACAGTGCATATCCATTGAAGGCGTGGTTGATATGCATGCAATTCAGCTGAATCCAGGAACAATGCCTCCCACATACGAACCAGGAAAAGAATAGAGAGAACATTTTGCCTATTAAAGAGTATATTTGGCTGCCTTCATGGATCTGGAGGTGATCTTCTCTATTCACCAGAGAAAGTGTGCCACATCGTTGTGTTATGCTGCATGTTGCATAACATAGAAACCAGGCATAACATGGAATGTGACATAAACATGGAAGATATTGGTGTGTACAATCACAATATGGTTGATGAAGGAGGTAAAGCTGCTCGAGTCCGTCATCAAATAGTTCCACTTTTTTTTAGAAAAGTGTTTCAAATATCACATGGATCAAAGTGCTGTTTGGCCAGCAGGTAATGTTCTATTTTTTGGTCTTCACCAATCCTTTACTGGTATGTGCATAAACTAGCTGTTTATCTACTTGCATTTTGGTATAGGCACAATCACTAATTCCATTGTTGTGTTGGTCAATTAAAGGTGGTCATTTTACATTTCTTAAATATTAAGTGCATATAAGAGCAAAATAAAGATCTTACAAGAAGTTATCAAGTATCTCTTTTATTATTTATCAAAAGTGATAATCAAACATATTCAATCAAACCAAAGTCAGCGGCAAGTGGCCTGTTAATCGATGTGCAATCAATAGGCAGTTGCACTGTTCCTTAACAACGTAGCATTTGAAACCTGCAACTATTGTAAGTGGCAAAAAACCTGCACCTTGCAAAGTAAACACGTATAAGTGCATACATTGAACTGTACATGAGAGACAACTTAAACTCTGCAACATTCATGCAACCTTTATGAGGCCTCAGTAACATTTAGCAGGAGGCATGCATTGCAATAACTCAAAACAGTCATTATACCTCATTTAAAACTTTGATTGCTTTGGAGCAGGTGTTACATATCTACACTGATTAAGTAGCACACGTGAAGTTGGCAGGGGAACCGAAGCAGTGTTATCCCCATTAGACTGAACCTATGCAGATTGCGCAGAAAGCAATCTTTCAGCAAATTTAGGGTTAGTACTTTTGTTGACTAATAAGGTCTGTTCTTCTTCACACACTTTAACTGTTTGTGCAAGCATGTCTTTTTTATGGCTTCCGTACATTTGGTGTTACTGTCAATGCAGTCTTTCAAATTGGCCTGTATTGTAATTAACTGTTTCTGGATGTTTATGTTACTGTTTACATATTTTATGACAGACTTAATCAAATTATCAATACTTTTACCTATTTGCATCAACTCATGCAATGTGGACAAGTTGTCCACATGAGAGGTCATGTGGTCTTTTTTCATTGCAGCTGTATGTCTATGTATAAAACGATTCATTGACTATCAATCAACACTGCTCATCAGTATTCTGCACTAACTTGTCTTGACTCTATAAAACATTGGCAAAATGAATTTCTTTGTCCATTTGACCCTCCATACCCTTTTCTATTCTCTCATTCATTTCAAACAATTGACTTTTTCTACCTGTTTTGCCCATTTTGCCAGTGTCACCCATTACATCAGTCAGATTTCCCTGACCCTTTCTACCATTTCCACTACTTAGATCTCAAATCTGCCTCATATCCCTTTCATCTTTCTGACTTACTTCACTAATTCCACCCACCACACCTTGCAGATTGTGTACAATTTTGGCAAGGTCTTTAGTTTCACAATTGTCAACATTCATTACAGGATATGCGTTTTGCACACTCTCCAGTTCTCCATTAGAACTAACCCAGGGCGTAGTGGGGCTACGTGGAGCAGCGCGTAGTGTGGCAAAATCTACGCACACTCGCCCACTCCGCGTAGCCCCACTACGCGCCGCCCGCCTCCCGCCCGCCCTTATTTTAAAATACCTTAAAGAATGTAAAAAGTAAATAAAATGACCTTACCTGCAGTGCGGCGTCCCCGGGCTCCCTCTTCTTGCTTGCTGGTAACTTCTTCACACAGATGCGCATGCGCGGACGCCCGCGCATGCTCATTTGTGTGAAGAAGTTACCGGCAAGCAGGAAGAGGGAGCCCCGGCACACCGCAGTGCAGGTAAGGTCTTTTATTTACTTTTTATATTCTTTAAAGTATTTTAAAATGAGGGCAGGCGGGCGGCGGGTGGCGGGCAGCTCCGCTTCGCAGCGGCGTGGGCGTAGCGCTGCCTGCTACGCCTACTTCGTAAACGGCGAAGCAGGCAGCGCTAAGTGCACTCCGTGGGCGAAGCGGAGCATGGCGCCCACCCTTAATTAGAACCACAATCTGACAGCATTATTTCTTTCTCAAAGTCTACAACTTCCTGTACATTCCCCAGAACAGTGGTACTTGACAAAAGATGTCCCTCTCTGTCTTTGATTTCCAACATCATAACTTAATTTTCAGGGTCACTGCTCTGTTGAGGACAAGCTTAAAAAAATGCTTGTGCAGTCCTGACTTCCTGCCCAATGCCTATCTGGTCTCTGGATGGTGCATAGGCTGCAAAAAATATGTAGAACTCAGTTAATAAGATGTATGTAGGTGTGTGTGAAATGTGTGTAGTATATTTTTGCATAATTATGAGAAATGTCTGACAAGTATATAAAATATTTCATAGTTAAATGAAATGCAATTCTGACATTTGGGGCTTTAGCCAGAGCCACTGGAATTATACGGCAGGTGAGGGCCAAATTATGCGCAGGTTAAGTAAATTATGTGGCCAGAATAGGCAGATTCTTCGCACATAATGTGGCACATTTTGTATTAGTACTGCTTCACTCTTTGGTCATTAGGTCTCGCCTAGCTATTGTGTAGCAATCGCTATGCGAGACTCTAGTAAGAGGGGCTCCCAAAAGTGCTCCCAAAAGTGGATTGCATGGCGAGCACACGCACAATCACGTGCATCGTGCCACCATGCAATCCGGGAAGCGCTTCAGCCCGCTGGTTCCCTCGGCATCAAACTTCAAAGGGTCCGCTCCGCCGCCTGGAATGCGCTCCCCCGCCCCCGCCAAGCGCGGGCATTGGTTGCACCACATTAATACCAGTTTAACACCCAAAGGCAACAGAAAGGTGACCAGACCAGCTTTGCAATGGGCCTTCTATTGTGGGGCAAAACACATCGCATTGTGCAGTTACTTTTGAACAGTTTGAGCTAGAAACAAGTTTTTTGTTCAAATCCGCATATTATGCGGCAGATGATTATGTGGCAAATCTACATTAATGCAAAAATCTACGCGGACATACAATCGCATAATTCCAGTGGCCCTGATGATAGCACAAATTGTGTGCTTGCCTCTATTTTTGCTCGCTTTATACAGAGTGCAAGAAAAAAGAAGCACTGAAAACAGCAGCCACTAAAGTTCTGGTCATTCGCATTGTTCTCTACAACATATTTGCTGCTTAGGATGCTTAATTATACAACATGGGATAATGCATTCATTTCGGAAATGTTGCCTAAAAAGCAAATTTTGAAAATTACCACAACTATGCGAGGTTATGCTCACGTAATGGACATTTCATCAGGGCCTAAAGGTATTTTAACAAAAGGAGAAAGGAAAAATCTTACCTGGCTGTTCATTTTCTATACATTCCAGTAGTCCATCCAAACTAGCAGGATCCATAATCTCCAACACTTTTCATTCAACATCACTTAGGTTAATCTATAAGAGACACCCACCACCTGTCCCTTTAGCGTTCTGCTTTGCCTTGCTATAATCTTCATGCACTTTCTTGCGCAGGTCATACAACCTCTTTTTAATATGAGTTACAAGGCGTTTGGTAGTGGAGATGGCATTTATCTTTTGAAGGAGACTTTCCCAGATACCATTTTTAATGTGCAGAGATGTAAGATGGGACTGTGCACCAAATAAAACATCATAGTTTTCCAGGACAGAGTCAACAAGCAGTTCCAAATATTGTTCTGAAAATTCAGCTTTACTTTTTATAAATAGATTTGCATTGGCCATGTTTGCAAATAGATAACCTTCAGCCGAGTAGCCTTTATTCCTATAACTGATCTGCCAAACAATCCTCTGAAGGAAAAATGTCTCTGTTATCTTCCTGAACTGGGATTTTCCAGCAGCAGTTAAATTGAGAATGATTTATTGGCAGCAAAGTTCACAGACCAGATTATCTGCCAGCTTACAAAAATGCAAACACCCATGACAAACTTTGCCTTTAACTCCAAAAATCAGCCTATTTCTAATGGCTGCTAGGCAAGCGCTTCTAAAATATCAACAGAACACCAACTCCCTACCGAGAACTTAATTGGAACCTTTAAAATAGGTTCATAAATAACCTTACACTTCAGATGCTAAACTGTAAAAAGAGAAATGGAGATAATTAATTGCACTTCTCTTTGAACAAAATTGACACCCGAGTGTCACCTGGTATTTTTCCCATTGACCGCAATGATAAAGTTTGACAGCTCTGCAAAGCATTGATTTTATTATCACTGTAAATTCTATCACTCCAGTTATATGAACTGTACATACTTCATTCAGGTGTCTAAAATTATATAAAAATAAGCTTTATTTGTATAAATTGGGTGTTGGATTTCTTTTGAGTCTTGTCAATTACTTATCGTCAATGTTGGTACCGTAAAATGCTTTACACACGTTCCTTTAAGTAAGCCTGTCTGCTCTTTGCCACTCTACTGGGACTGAGAGAAGAATTACTAGTGTGATTTCAAGGTCCACTCTGGATACTCTGTTAATATATCATGGTAAGGCCTTTCAGCCATACCACATAATATTGCCACCTTGCCACATGCACTCACTCACCCATACAGGCAGTCACTCAGTCACTTACGCACCGATACTACCTCACACTCACTCATCCAAACAGCTTCTCACATACACATTCACATACAGCCACTCATGCAACCATTCACTCAACCACACAGCCACTCATGCATTCTATTACTCACCCATACGGACACTCACACAGCCATTCACTCAGCCATACAGCTACTCACACACCCACTCACTAATACACCGATACTGCCTCACACTCACTCATCCAAACAGCTTCTCACATACACATTCACATACATCCACTCATGCAACCATTCACTCACCCACACAGCCACTCATGCATTCTATTACTCACCCATACAGATACTCACACAGCCATTCACTCAGCCATACAGCTACTCACACACCCACTCACTAATACATTCACTCGCACACCCATTCATGCAGCCATATAACCACTCACACAGTAATTCACTCCCCAATACATGCACACAGTCACTCAGTCACCCATACACTGAATCACACAGTCACTCACCAACCCATACACTCACTCACATAACCACTGGCTTACCCATACAGCCATTCACACAGTCTCTCACTCATACAACTACTCATCCACCCAATCACTTACCCATAATGGCACTTAAGCACTCATTCAGCTACTTTTCCACCTACTCATTCAGCCCCTCACACACCCACTCACTCACCCATTTAAACTAATATACATAAATATATACTGTCAGGTGTTTACAATAAAATATCAACAATAAAGATGTTGTTATTCTTTTTCTAAACCTGATAAAGCGGTTCTCAAAAGTGCCTTTCTTTTTTGTTCTGGTTTTTAACAGGTTATTTTATGGGTGTTTCTGAACTTTGTGTTTTTATTATTTTTAAAACATAAATAAAGAGGGAGTTAGAGCATAGGAGCTGGGGCCGCCCTCCAAACACAATCCATAACACAGAAAAAAGGCACCTAACAAATTTTTAGGAAAGTCTAGTTTGTGCCCAGGAGAAAACACAAGGTTTTCAGTGAAACACTCACCCACCAGGATTATCACTTGGTTGCATGCTTCATCACAGGGTTCTTACCATTCTGCTGTGGTTACCGAGCGGCTCCCAAGTAGGTGAGAGACGCAGAGTGAAGTCTTGATGAGAGTGTGACTACAGACCTCACTCTCCGCAGGATAAACCATGCAGAGTTAGCTGAATATTACATATAATTTAATAATATGAACAGGAAATAGGTGGTATAAGTATATGCACCTTCCTATTAGCATGCAAGTTTAATGTTTTGTTAAGTGTACAACAATAGGAGAGGAACCAGGTGTTGCAATGAGAGAAGAAAATAATTAAATATGCTAGGCCCTGAAGAATATGCAATAGGAGTAGGCTAGAAATATGTAGATCATTATAACATAGGAACATTAATTCTCTTTTTCCTAATATTACCTCTGTTTTTTAACCATAACAACTAGGGGTCAGAATAAAATAATCATAACCCACTAGCCAGGTATTTTTAAAGATTCTTTCTTCCCCTTTCCCCCACTCCTCCCTCACAGACCATCTAGTCTCTCATAGTCAATAAAAGTGATACCACGTAACTCGTAGGTCGCAGCACACCCCATTCCACAGCGGAAAGGGAAGGACCCTATGACGAAGCATGCCACCAAGGGGTAACCCTGGTGGGTGAGGATTTCACAGAAAACCTTGTGCTTTTTCCTGGACACAAACTAGACTTTCCTAAAAAATTATTGGGTGCCTTTTTTCTGTCTTATTTATTATGTTTAAAATAGAAACTATAAAAATGACACGTAAAAAAACAACATGCACAAAATCTGTGCAACAGGTTCAACAGTAGAGAAAAAAATCAACTTCAGTGACACTTCTTTGTCTCTATAATTGCTGGAAAAGATTGTTCTCCTACAGACAATACCTTATTGCACTTACGGCTAAAAGTGCCCTATCAGCCAGGTCTGATATAAAAGCTGGAATCGCGATGGTTCCTTGCACTGGCAATGTATCTCCAGCAGCCAGATGCCCCACAGCAGGTGTTTATGCTGTCACTCTTTCCTTTTCTGCTCCAAACAAGTGCTGTGGATGAACGGTTTTCAAATGTTTGAGCATGGAGGTGGTTCCATGGCCATACTTCTTGCTCGCACCTCTTGATAACTTTTTCTTAAGGGTTTGCGCTCCACCACCATTGCCACTCAGTGCTTTCCGTTCTCTTGTAGAGCTGCTCCTCTTCTATGGATGAAGAGTGCTCCTCGGGATTTGGAGCCTGACTTGAGCTGGAGCATGCTGCCATTTTTCAGGTCCCAAGTATGCCATAAAATCAAGGTGAATGAAGTACAACAGTAACAAGTGTCAACCAACAGAGCTACAGAGAGAAGTAAAAAAAAGTGGGAGGGTACTTACTCTGCATAAACATGAAAACTGTTTTACCCAATCATATCTCTTTTTTCATGTGTCACATGGGTTTTGCAGTGCCGTTGTGATGATGTAGCGATGTCACAACGAATATTAAAACATTGATATAACATTCAACCACTTATTAGGCAATGGATTTATAAATAATATTCGTAAACCATTTAGCTCAAATATAAGTTGTAGATGTCTACATATCATCTTAAGTGTTTTTAAAAAATCACTTTGGTTTCACGAATTTCTCACTGTACCGTAAAGTAAGTTTCGGAACAATTCAAGAAGGATTTGCGAATATTTTAAATTTAGCAAATCCTGCAAATTTTAATGCAGCTATACCATTCATTTATTGTTGATGGATCTTAGTCTAGAACCGTCTTTTAATAATTTAAAAAAACACTCTGAAACTGACCCCTTTTCCCAAATCTTGCATTTATTTATTTTACTTGAAGGTAATATATAAAATTACAGTGATATGTACAATAGTAGAGTGCTATAAAGTACCTTCAGTTAAACTAAACTAAAAGAACAGTTATCAATATAGATTGTGATATGCCCCAAGCAAACAATAAAATAACTGCACCATGGTCAAGGAAGTCCTCTCTGTAAGAAAGGAAATCATGACGAAATATCAACAATGGGAAACAGTATTTGCAGTGTGGTCGGTACCACGCAAGGTTAACCATGCATTGGACTTTACAACGCATGCCTTTACCATGCAAAATTTTACATCACATATGCCTTTACCACGCATGCCTTTATGACGAAAAAGTAAGTATTTTGCAGGTAAGTCTAAAGTGTTTTTTTATATATATATTCACTGAAAAAACAAAGGTTATAGGGAAATTATAGTTAGGAAATAGCATTAAATGAGGCAAGATGGCGGCTGGTCTCTCAGCCGAGTGAGCGCTCGTAGCCTGACCTCCCTGATCCCCCCTCGATGTGAGACGCCGGTTCGGCATGGACTATGGAAAAAAAAACTACTAGCTAGCTGTTAACTGCTACGAGACACCAATTGCTACCGGTAATGCTGTGGGACTTACTTCTGGCCAAATACTTCGTGGCGGGCTGCCCAGGATCGCTTCGCTTCCGTAGCTGTGGAGGAACTTTCTGGCGGGTGTCTGCGGGACAAGGCAGGATTCTTGGCCGGTCCGGGATGCCGCCGAAGATTGCAAGGGGTTGAAAGACCTGCGGTACAGGAGGAAGTGTCATACTGAGCAAGCCTCCGGAAAATGCCTCAAACAAACAACGACGTGGAGCGGCTAAAGATTGCAACAACGGCCTGGTCAATAACACCGATAGCGGGAAAAGAGTGACCCCTGCAATCTTCACGGCAGCCAGGAAAGGCAAAAAGCCGACTTTGGGACAGGACACACCCGAGGAAGCTGCCGCATTAAGAGACTCTGCCAAGGTGAGCGAGGGAGACGATGAGATCACAGGATCTACTAAGACTAACACAATGTTAGTGAGAGAGGGGGACTCTGAGCTCTGTTTTAGTCCTGCTGTGCAAAGACAGGTCTCACCGCCAGATACTAGGAGGGGGGCCTCACCAGCCAAGGTGACTTCAGAAACACCTAAAAGCCTGGAAACAGAAGCTCTGTTGTCTTTTGGCAGCAGGGTGTGTGCAAACAGAATAAATAGCTCCAATGACGGTTTAGAAACTGAGGGTGTAAATTTGATGGAGATAGATACAGAGGGTCCCTTTTTCTTGCTCTCAGACCACTCAAGTTCATCTGGTGACGAATCCCAACAGATGTCTGAAGATCCTTTCGGTTTAGCAAGTGGGCGGTGGAGCGAAACCAGCAGTATATTTCTGGAGGAGGAGACCCCCGGGAATGATAACAGGGCATCTAGCTCTGGGACTGTACGCAAGAAAACTATAGCACATGCATCACAGTGGATTGATACACAGGTCACTCTAGGTCAAACCTCAAAGGAGAAATTGGGCTATGGACCCAATAATATGCCTTTACTGGGGGGGGGCAAGACCAACACTGTTCACTTGAGCGCCCAGAGGGTATTTCATCGACAGTCATATTGGAGACAATGATGGCACATAGAGAAGAGAGCCGGGCAGAAAGCCAGAAAACTCAAGGCACATGCAGGAAATTGCAGAATTCGATTAGGAGGGTGGCCAAATCCTGTTCAGAAATTGAGGAAAGGATATCCAAAGCCGAGAATCGAATCTCTACTCTTGAGGATGAGATGGCAGCACAAAAAATAGCCACTGATGCGCTGACAACACACAGGGATGACCTATCCTGGAAAATTGAGGACATGGAAAATCGCCTACGGTGGAATAATTTAGGAATTCTTGGCGTACCTGAAGGGGTCGAAGGTTCAGACCCCCGGAAATTTGTTGTGAATCTTTTTACAGAGGCTTTTCCGGAACTGACTCAGTGGGTATGGGACACTGAGATACAACGGGCCCACAGATTTCCCTTTCAAATACAACAGAATCAAACCAATTTGAGGCCCAGAGCTATAATGATATGCCTGTCTAATTTTCTGTCCAGGCAGGCGTTGTATGATTTAGCCAGGCCAGACAGACAGAGAAAAGCGCTTGGTGTAGAGTTTTTTGTTCGTCCCGATTTCTGTCCTACAACTGTGGAAGAAAGGTGGCAACTATGGCAGTTAATTACACCGTTCCAAGATAAGGGTGCACAAGCATTCCTCTTAAGCCCAGCTAAGTTGAAAATAATATATAAAGAGAAAACGAGATTTTTTTACATCCGAGCTGAAAGCAAAAGAATATTTGCAAGAGATTAAGCCCTAGGATAGATGACACATAAGTAAGGGAAAACCTAGCTAAACGCCGGCCGGAATAATGTTTGTAGTCTCCGCAGAATGATGAAGATTTATGCTGATCCGCATGCTAGTGAATTCCCTGTCTTTTTTTGGGGGGGGTTCTCCCCCTACACTGTTTAAATGTTACTGTTTGGTTTAAGCTGACGATAGGGGTAATAGGCACTCGAGGGGACACGGGGGTACAGGGGTGGGTACGAGGACTGTAGAGCGTTGGGTATATCAGCCTCTTTGCTGGGGAGGGTAGGGGGGGTTGCCTTCAGTGGTAGAGGAGGCGGATGTGGGGAGGAGGGGTGGCGTCGCGTTGCAGGGAGGAGGGTGGCTACCAAGGGGGGCGGGGATGGGAAGGTAAAAAGTATAAAAAAGCCAGTAGTAACTACAAGATTTATGAAGGAAAGAGAGATGATGTTAAGAGAGACAGGAAACTATGTCTCTTTGTTTAAACCAGGACAAGATGGCATTTTTAACTGTATGTACATTTAATGTGCGGGGACTCAACGAGAGGGGGGAAACAGAAAAGAGTGGCACGTGAAATAAAGAATATGTCACCCGATGTAACGCCCTGAACGTCTCAGGATCGTTTAACAGACACGACAATGAGGACGCAACCACTAGTGAAGGGTTAGTTGTTTTAATGAAGGCAAATATAATACAAAGAATAAACAAGTTATAGTCACTGGAATCCTCCAGGCTAAGTACGTTACCAGCCCACAGCACGGATGGTCCTAACCGTCCTCTGCATATACGCCGGTCCCGGCGTATGCCAACAGAGGGCAGAAATGAAATGGCCGACAATGCCAATCGGTAGGCTGTGAGGGGCACGAAGAGTGTTGGGGAGAATCGAGGAGTCAGGGAAACACCCAGCCGGGGTCTCTACCTGAAGGGAGCAGCCGCTCAACCTCTTCCTCAGACTGCACCGGGACGCGGAGTCACCTCCTGGTGATGCGTCACCGATACCCCAATCACAAGCAAGAAGACTGAACCGAGAGCAGCCGCTCGATCGATCCTGTGGACTTCCGAGTCTGTAACGCGGCAAACACCTCCTGGTGTGCGTTACAGCTGGCAGTCCCTGTGTCTCTGGTCGGGCTGGGAGTTACGACTCCAACCAGCAAAAGCGCCACTGCGCTTGGACTCAGCCGAGTCAAAAAGCGAAGCTCAATGGTTGACCGGTAGAGCTTCCGGGTCCTTCACAGGTGACGATGGGGCAAGACACGGCCCAGGGAGTAACGACTCGACCTACCTCCGTTCTTGCCTTACTGGAGCACCACTCCGGAACACTGCTCTTCACGAAGCAGGTACGTCGGTGTGAACACAATATCCGACAGCGTTGTACCTCCCGGTTCCTCCCTTTATAGGGCGTGTTTTCCTTGAGTTATGTAACAGCTCTCCTGTTTACATAAGGGCGTGTTTCCTTGAGTTATGTAACAGCTCTCCTGTTTACATAAGGGCGTGTTTCCCTTGAGTTATGTAACAGCTCTCCTGTTTACATAAGGGCGTGTTTCCCTTGAGTTATGTAACAGCTCTCCTGTTTACATAAGGGCGTGTTTTCCTTGAGTTATGTAACAGCTCTCCTGTTTACATAAGGGCGTGTTTCCCTTGTATGACAGGAATTCTTGACAGTACATCCTCCCTCTCAGCGGCTCCCCACGGGTCCAGCGCTGGCAGGGAAATGCCGATGGAACAAGGAGACCAAGCGCGGAGCATGAACCCCTTCAGCCGGTTCCCATGAATGCTCCTCCGGGCCATAGCCTTTCCACGCAACCAGGTACCACAGCTTCCCCCTGCGCCATTTGGACGCCCGTATGCCCGACACTTCATACTCCACCTCCGACTCCACGCATACCGGCCGAGGTGTCCCAGACGGCTTGGAGGGTGCTGGTTTGAGCAATGATACATGAAAGACAGGGTGTATCCGCAATGACTGGGGCAAGCACACCTTCACGTTCACGGGACCCATACACTTGGTAATTCGATAGGGGCCCATGTACTTGGGATGGAACACACTGTTCTTTCGAAACCTCATGTTTCTTGTGGATATCCAGACGTAGTCTCCAGTGCGGTACAGTGGCCCGGGCCTTCTCTTCCTATCTGCCGCAGCCTTGTATCTTCTCTTGGCCTCTATTAGGACAGCCCTTGAGCGCATCAATGTGTCTTTTATGTGTGCCACCCTGTCCGCTGTGGCGGGAATCCTGTCCTCTCTGAACGGATGTAGAAATGGCAAGAACCTGGGATGTTGGCCATAGTTGCTATAGAACGGAGATGACTGTGTGGAGCTGTGAGTGGCGTTGTTATAGGCTATCTCTGCAACCCATAGCAAGTCGACCCATTCTTCCCTGCCCTGGTCCACAAAACATCGCAGATACTGTTTGAGCGTTTGGTTCAGGCGCTCGGTTTGGCCGTCCGTTTGAGGGTGGTAGCTGGTGGACAGGGCGGTCTTAACATGCAGCGCAGTGCACCAAGTCTTCCAGAATTGCGCAGTAAACTGCGACCCCCGGTCCGACACGATCACCCCAGGTAATCCATGCAGTCGTACCACATTCTTTAGGAGTAGTGACGCCAATTCCCCGGCCGTAGGGACTCTCTTGCAGGGGATGAAGTGCCCCATTTTCGTCAAGTAATCCACCACCACCAGTATTGCCGTCATCCCCTGGTCTACCGGTAGGCCCACCACGAAGTCCAGTGATATGCTATCCCATGGTCTATCCGGGGTTGGAAGTGGATGTAAGAGCCCTTGGGTTCGGCCATGGTCGGCCTTCATGGTAGCACACGTAGGACACTCCTGTCCCCACCTCCTGACATCCACTCTCATGGTTGGCCACCAGAAATGCCGTCCCATGCTAGCCACCGTTTTTTCAATGCCCAAATGACCTGCGCATGGAGAGTCATGGCACCAGATGAATGCTTGTTTCCTTAGCCTAGGCGTGGGTATCAATAGGCACCTGCCCTTCAGGGGTATCCCGTCCTTCAGCTGCCATTCTCTGTGACTGAGGAGCCACCTCCGCCATGCGAATGACCTGATCCCTCTCTTTATTCCCCTCAGGAAAGTATCCGGTTGGATAACCCCCAATACCATCCTCGGGGAAATGATGGAACGCTCGGTCGCAGGCAATGGTTCCTTAACTGCAGATTGACGGGACAGGGCGTCCGCCTTTCGGTTTTCCGTCCCCGGCCGATATGTGATGCGGAAGTTGAACCCCGCAAAGAAGATCATCCACCGCAGCTGCCTGGGAGAAAGGTGTCTAGTGGCCGTCATGAACTGTAGGTTCCGATGGTCCGTGTACACCGATACCACATGTCTTGCCCCCATCAACCAATGCCTCCATTCGGTGAAGGCGTCCTTGATTGCGAGAAGCTCCTTCTCCGCAATATGGTAGTTGCGTTCGGCGTCGTTGAGTTTGCGGGACATGTACGCAACGGGATGAAGCACCCCTGTGTCGTGGTTGCGTTGGGACAAGATAGCCCCCAGCGCCACATCCGACGCGTCCGCTTCCACCACGTAGGGGAGATCCGGATCGGGGTGAGCCAACACCGGCGCCTTACCAAAGGCGCTTTTCAGGGCCTCAAAGGCTTTGTTCGCTTCAGGGGACCAGACAAACTCCTTGGACTTCCTCAGTAGCTGTGTGATTGGGGCCACCATTCCTGAAAATCCATCTATGAACCGCCTGTAAAAGTTGGCGAAGCCAATGAAACTTTGGACGTCCTTCACGCTTTGGGGCACCGGCCATTCTTTCACCGCCTTGATCTTTCGTTCTGCCATCTCCTGTCCCTCTGGACTCAGCATCACTCCGAGGAATTCCACGGATGTGACGTGGAAGTCACACTTGCTGAGTTTACAAAACAGCATGTTTTCCCTCAGCTTTTGGAGCACAGCTTTGACGTGGTGTACGTGCTCCTCCACACTGGACGAATAGATGAGGATGTCGTCGATATATACGACCACGTAGATATCCAACTCCTCTCTGAATACCTCATTCAAAAAGTACTGAAAGGCTGCCGGGGCGTTGCACAGACCGAACGGCATGACGAGGTACTCAAAAAGGCCGAACCTGGTCTTAAAGGCGGTCTTCCACTCGTCTCCGTCCCTCATGCGCACCAGATGGTATGCCCCTTTCAAATCCAACTTGGTGTAGATACGAGCTTTCTTGACCTGTTCCAGAAGTACACTGATGAGAGGCAAGGGGTACCGATTTTTTATGGTTATCGCATTCAATGCCCTAAAGTCCACACAGGCTCTCAGCTCCCCATTAGCCTTCGGGATGAAGAAGAGTGGCGAGGCGGCCGGAGACTTGGACGGGCGGATGAATCCTAGCTTGAGGAGTTTATCCAGGTACCCCCGGAGATGCACGTTTTCAGGCTCCGTCAGGGCATACAGCCTGCCGCTGGGAACGCTGGCCCCTGGCACCAGGTCGATCTGGCAGTCAAACTGTCTATGTGGTGGTAGCACTTCCGCCTTCACCTCATCAAATACATCCTTAAAACTGTGATAAGCCTGGGGGAGAGCCACATCTTTTTCTGCCGCTGTAGCCACCGTCTGACTCCCGCTCTCATCTGCGTCAAGGGATTCCGTTCTTATTCCACAATGCAGGATGCAATACGGTGACGTCATTTCGATGCGATGTGTTGGCCAATCCACAAAGGGGTTGTGTTTCTGTAGCCACGGCAATCCCAATATGACGCCATATTGGGGCGCTCGGATGATGTTAAAATCGATTTGTTCCAAATGGTTCCACCCATATCTCATCGGAAGGACCCCCGTGTGCTGCCCGATGGGCCCCGTCACCAATCGCCTTCCGTCTCGAGCATAGACGTCTTCGGGTACAGCTTTGGGAAGAAGCACTAGCCCTAGCCTGCATGCCTCGTTGTGGTCCATAAACATGCCAGTGGCCCCTGAATCCACCATGGCCACAACGGGTATCCACTGGTCATGCACTCCCACGTGCACCGTGATAAACAGGTGTCGTTGTCCCTTAGTGACCGAGTTGGAAAGTGAAGGGATGGATGAGTGACTCCGAGATGCCCCTTCTCTGGTCTTGGAGTCCTCTAGTTTTCTGCCGGTATGTCCACCACGGCTGTTACCGACCGGTTGGCACGATAACGTGACGTCTTCGGTTTGGCAGGGCATTCACGTACGTAGTGGCCTTTTTTGCCACAATATAGGCACAATCCTTGTTTACGGCGTGACTCTTTCTCCGTGGCTGTGAGGCTCGCTCGTATTGCGCCGATGTCCATGGGTTCTCCCTTGGATGCGGTGGAAGTTTCAGGACTTCCAACCGTCACATAGGATGGAAGGGATTTTCCTTTTCTCCCATGATCCCCCTTTCTTTCACTTAGCCTATGTTCCAGCCGTAATACCAGGTTGATAAGGCCCTCACATGTCTTGGGTTGAGGGTCAATATGAGCCACGGCGTCCTTGAGCTCATCGCACAGCCCTTGATGGAAGAGCGCCGTCTGTTTAGCAACAGGCCACTTGGTTTCCGCAACCAGCCTTCGGAACGCGTTGAGATACTGCACCAGGTCGTTGGATCCCTGTCTCAACTCAAGCATTTCACGGTCCGCCGTGTACGAGTCAGCCCTTCTGTCGAATACCTTCAGGAATTCCTCGCGAAAAGCACCCCAATCACATAAGAGGGGGTCGTCCCTGCTCACCAGAGGTACGGCCCATTGTGCCGCGTTTCCAGCCAAATAGGATATAAGGAAAGCCACACGAGCCTGACTCGTGGGGAACGCCTTTGGTTTGCACGATAAATGTAGCGCCACTTGTGTGAGGAATACCTGCACTGTGTTAGGATCCCCACTGTACCTCTCTGGTGTCGCCAAGGGGATGGCTACCGGCATTTCCACTACTACCGCAGGGGTCTGATTCGTGAGGGAGGTGCTGGGCGTGAGCGGGTCCAATTGGATAGCATCCAGTCTGGCTTTTACATCGGCTGTTTCTTGCCTAGAGGCAGCCACTTCAACTTGCATGGCCGCTAAAGCAGCCAGCACATCATCAAGTGTTGCCATGTCTGTTATCGACCGGGAGACAGTTAGTTTTATTAAGGTCGGATATTTTGTAACGCCCTGAACGTCTCAGGATCGTTTAACAGACACGACAATGAGGACGCAACCACTAGTGAAGGGTTAGTTGTTTTAATGAAGGCAAATATAATACAAAGAATAAACAAGTTATAGTCACTGGAATCCTCCAGGCTAAGTACGTTACCAGCCCACAGCACGGATGGTCCTAACCGTCCTCTGCATATACGCCGGTCCCGGCGTATGCCAACAGAGGGCAGAAATGAAATGGCCGACAATGCCAATCGGTAGGCTGTGAGGGGCACGAAGAGTGTTGGGGAGAATCGAGGAGTCAGGGAAACACCCAGCCGGGGTCTCTACCTGAAGGGAGCAGCCGCTCAACCTCTTCCTCAGACTGCACCGGGACGCGGAGTCACCTCCTGGTGATGCGTCACCGATACCCCAATCACAAGCAAGAAGACTGAACCGAGAGCAGCCGCTCGATCGATCCTGTGGACTTCCGAGTCTGTAACGCGGCAAACACCTCCTGGTGTGCGTTACAGCTGGCAGTCCCTGTGTCTCTGGTCGGGCTGGGAGTTACGACTCCAACCAGCAAAAGCGCCACTGCGCTTGGACTCAGCCGAGTCAAAAAGCGAAGCTCAATGGTTGACCGGTAGAGCTTCCGGGTCCTTCACAGGTGACGATGGGGCAAGACACGGCCCAGGGAGTAACGACTCGACCTACCTCCGTTCTTGCCTTACTGGAGCACCACTCCGGAACACTGCTCTTCACGAAGCAGGTACGTCGGTGTGAACACAATATCCGACAGCGTTGTACCTCCCGGTTCCTCCCTTTATAGGGCGTGTTTTCCTTGAGTTATGTAACAGCTCTCCTGTTTACATAAGGGCGTGTTTCCTTGAGTTATGTAACAGCTCTCCTGTTTACATAAGGGCGTGTTTCCCTTGAGTTATGTAACAGCTCTCCTGTTTACATAAGGGCGTGTTTTCCTTGAGTTATGTAACATCTCTCCTGTTTACATAAGAGCGTGTTTCCCTTGTATGACAGGAATTCTTGACACCCGATGTAGTCTGTATCCAAGAGACACATGTCCCTTGGAGCAAACACATTATATTAAAGGAGCTAGGTTATGAGCTACAGGTGTGTACTTCTCAAGGGAGTACCACTAGAGGTGTTGCTATACTTTCGAAAAAAGGCCTTTTAAAAATCATGAAAAGGGCAGCAGAAAAATAGGGGCGATGGGCCATGATCCAATGTATCACAGCTAATGAGAAGTCTACAATCTGTTCTGTATACGGCTCGAATCATGATGAATCACAAATCATTGAATACTTAAATATAGAATTGGCCAACTAATTAGGAGAAGTGACTCATAGGTTGGGGGAGATAAATACGTTGGCAAGAAACCTAAGGTACACAAAGCCTTACAGCAGCTTCTTGACAAACATGGCCTAGCCGATGTATGGCCCAGGTTAAAACATCCAGAACCATCAAAAGCTATCTAGGCTAGATTATTTTTTTGTAACAAAAACTTATCTAAAAGATGCAAATATACAGATTTTTCCCTGAATAACCTCGGATCACAACCCAATACTTTTGAAACTTGTAATGCATGGCTTAATACGACCCAGAAGTACACTCTCCTTTGACAGGAAGCTACTACTAAATGAAGAGTTTAGTAATCACGTACGAAAATGGGTAACACAATTTCTAGCCATAAATCATAACTCCACTAAATATGGTACAGTCTGGGATGCAATTAAAGCAGGACTTAGGGGAGAGATATTAAGCTTTGGATTACATGCGCAGAAACAACTCAGACAGCACCAAATGGTGCTATATGAGGAACTACGACGCTCTGAGTGCAATTTGATAGAAGCAGTACAGGGAAAGTTAGATATTGCACAGGCACAAACAGAGGTGGCATGGTGCAAAGCCAAGATAAATGAGGAATGGGCCAAAGATATTGCAAATAAATACCAGCTTTTTAAAAACGAGTGTTATGAGTTTGGGGAGGCAACAGGGAGATGCCTTGCGAAGAAGATTAGATCTAAAGAGGTAGAAAACTCTATTGCGGCAATTCAGGATTCCGCAGGGAACATAGTAGAAACATCGGAGGGGACTCTAGAGGTTTTTAGGGTTTTTTACGAGGAACTGTACTCAGCAGACACTGTCACTCAAAGAGGAGGGGATGATTTTTATAGAGATCCTCTTGGGGAAACTGTGAAGGAAGAAGATCAGAGAATGCTAGAGGAGCCTATATCAATGCAAGAGTTGATAGACGCTGTTGGTTCACTAGCTACAGGGAAAGCTGCTGGCCCCGATAGGCTTCCGTTAGAACTATATAAACTTATATTGCCAGAAATACAAATCAGACATGCTAGCTGTTTTTCGGGAGGCACAAGAAGGCGCTCCCCCTGCATCTTGGGATGAAGCCAGTATCATTATCTTTCTTAAAAAAGATAAGCCTCCCACACTGCCAGGGTCGTTTAGACCGATCTTGCTTATAAATTGCGATGGGAAAATCTATGCAAAGATATTAGCATCACGGCTTTCCCGCGTGATTACACCCCAAGTTTCGGTTCATCAACACGGATTCATACCAGGTAGGGGCACGGTCAATCATATAAGTAGAGTTACGACAATGCTTGATATCGCCAATACACGTAAATTGCCATGCGGGGTGATACTAATGGACGCAGACAAAGCATTTGACCGTGTCTCCTGGAAAATTTTTTGGGCAACAATGAGGTGGTATGGGTTCGGTGCTGGGTTTATTCAGGCAATTAAAACAACGTACAGATCACCAAAAGCGCGAGTGTTTGCGCTAGGGTTAGAATCGAACCCTGTGCCTATATTAAGAGGTACCAGGCAGGGTTGCCCCTGCTCTCCTCTGCTATTCGCACTATACATTAACCCGTTCTTGAATCTACTGGAACAAAGGCTAAACACATCATTACTAGGCCCTAGGCAAGAACAGGTTAAAATATTTGCATATGCAGATGACATAGCGATAGTCTCACCGGATCCCGCCATCACGTTGATGGAGACCGAACAACTTGCATCAATTTTTGGGATGAGCTCCGGGTGCAAAATAAACCTAGCAAAGACACAGGTTATATGCACCGATCAGGCACATTTTAATGGCCCAAGAGTTGTGGATGAGGCAATATATTTGGGAGTCTGCTTAAACGCATCCCTTGACACGATGGTCATGTCTAATTAGGAGCCTCTGCTCTGTAAGATCAAAAAAGATTTGGACAGGTTGGAAGGTCTTCTTTTATCAATGTTGGGAAGGTGTAATGTTCTAAAATTGAACATCTTCCTAAAGGTTCTTTATGTTTTTTAGGGCAGGCCCACTTCAAATTTCAAGAAAGCAGATTCAGAGACTGCAGTCTGTCTGTAGTTGTTTTTTATGGGCACAGGGCAAACCTCGTCGAGCATGGAAATTTATGACCCTTCCGCGTGAACGAGGAGGTTGGGCAGTTCCTAACTTCCAGTTGTATTACTGGGCTTGCCTATTGCAGTATGTGGGAATTTTATTGGTTGGGGCGAATGAGGAATATACAGAGGATACTCCTCACATTTTTCAGCTGTTACTATGCTCTACGGCAAAGAGAACTTTCTTTAAAATCCTCGAACCCAGCTACTATAAAAAAAAACGCTTTAAGGTGCTTCAGGCCGCCCATAAGGCCTGGCTTCAGATCAGGCGACATATGAAGATTGGTAGGATTAATTACTAAACTCACACGGATGCCACAACTTTATTGCCAGCAATTTTTTCGGATGGCATTATTAGCAGATGGAGAAGCAAAGGAATTCTGACTTTAGGGAACCTAGTTGACAGTTGTGGTACCAGGACATATACTTAATTAATGGCTAATTATGATCTTCCCAAAGCAGATTTTTTTAAACACTTACAGATTAGGGACTATCTGAACAAAAGAGGAGATGTCTCACACTTAGCACATAAGAATAATCTATTAGAAGTTGTGATGGGTCGGGGAAACATTGGTAATATATATCAAGCACTTACGGACGTACAGAAGGATGATGTGGAGGCACAAAAAGTTAAATGGTATGCTAGACTGTCTGTAGGGGGTAATATTTTACAAGAATCTATTACATTAGCTGACAAACTTCTAATATTATATTCTCCAATTTAAAAACACAGCAGTACAAAACTATGTTTAACTTATACTATACGCCGGAGAAAATTGCACGCTGGGGGGGGATAAACGAGGATAAATGCACCAGGTGTGGGAAAGATCAGGCAGATATAGTTCATATGTTTGCCACATGCCCTGTTCTAAGATTATTGATTAACAGGATGCAGACTTTTTTAACAGAAGCCACAGGGGTACAGATTGAGATAACCCCAATAGTTATGTTGCTAGGGGTGCTAGAGGAGGATATGCATACACAGGGAATGTACACATTTAGATATTTAATATATATTGCTGTTGCAAGATTATGTATAACTTCTCCGTGGCGACAGAAGGAACCCCCTAAGTTTGAGATGTGGAGAGGAAGACTATTCGCTATATGCAAACTAGAAACCAATCTATATGCTATTAAAGGGCTACAGAAGCATAGAATAGGCGCTACATTTTGGGGGGCTTTAATTGACTTTATGACGCCCGCAATAAAAGATCACAAGTAGACCCCGCGGGCTCGGAAGGTTCTTAGCCTCCCTGGTAGTAAAAATCGCATACCCCCTTGGTTAATGTAGTCATAAGCTAGTTATAAGCCAATAGTTACTTTCTTTAGCTGGTCCTTTTTGATACCTGCCTATTCGCATTTAGAACTTAATTAATGTGTAAGGGGCTGAAACTCCCATGTGGGGGCCTATACATGTATCTTTTATGACAGATTCTACAAATGTTATTTATCTCGTATATTCTTTTACTTGACTAATCTCTCGCTGGTGCTTTTCTGTCCTAAATTTGTTATATGTTGATGCTCTCTGTAAATGTATACTGGCTTAACTAATAAAAAAATAAAATTTTAAAAAAAGGAAATAGAATTAAAAGAAATCTTCGAAATGTCCTGAGAAAAGCAAAGGTTACCCAAACGTTATAGTTAGGGTCACATTTCACTCGTACAAAACCAATGAAATTCAGCAGTTATAGTCAGGGCCACTGGAATTGTTTGGCAGGAGAGGGCCAAATTATGCAACAGGGTTGAGTAAATTATGCAGCATGAAAAGGCAAATTATACAGCATAATGCAGCACATTTTTGTTAAAGTATTACTTCATTATTTCGTCATTTTTAAACTTGAAAACACTGTCTGGGCAAAGGTTACACCTCATTAGTACCCGTTTAACACTTAAGTATAGCAATAAGCAACAGAAAGGTGACCAGTCCAGCTGTGCAAAAGGACTTCCACTGCACGGCAACACATGTTGCTGCATTTACAGTAACTTTTGATCCATTTGAGCTAGAAACAACATTTATTTTTCTTAAAATCTGCAGATTATGCGTAAAATGATAGATTATGTGTAACCCTGGGTGGTGAACTACGCTCCGCTCGCGGCGTTTGCGGAGTTTTGGTAACTTCGCGGTTCGCGTAGAATGCGTAGTTACCGAATACTACGCAATCGATGTAGCGTAGCTGTTTTTCTTCTTCGCGTTCTCAATATGCGTTCTCGCACGTGCGGTAACGACTTACCGTGATTCTGCGTTCGCTGACACGATTTTCTATCAGTTCGCGTGCACAACGAGATTTGCAATCCGCCCGCACGATCCAACGAGAGTGTGCGAACGCAAACACGTCATTTGGACGCGCGACCTGACTTCCGGCGGCAGTCTTTGTAAGATCGCGATCCCGAACACACAGAAACTACAATCTAGTGAAGAATATGTCTCGAGCATCATAAAACCATCTCGAAAATGATCATTTTGCTCAAAAAAACTCCTCAGATTGTGATTAGGCTGTAGTTTTTTGTGCAAGGAGTCCTTTTTCTTTTTAAACTTTTTTTTCAAGAGGAAGGAAGTGGCCTTGAGTCTCCAACTTCCTGCTCCTGTCCAGCAGGCTCCTCCCAGTGCTTTGTCCATGTGCTGTTCATTTTTATTTGGATTTGGAGCTGGAAGGATCACTTTTTGTGTCTGTCTGCTGCATCATATCATTGGATTGGATTTGAGGACTTTTGGATTTGAGATTTTACAAGTAATTTGGAGAATTGGTGTACTTGTGTGTTTGATTGGGACTTGTTTGTACCTACATTTTTTGGGATTTTCATCGTTTTTAAAATGTATTGCTGTGAGTGGCCTGTAGTTTCAGTAGGGGCCTAGTTGCTTTTCTTTGAAATTTCAGCCAGTAGGCCCAGAGGTACCCATGGGTGCATGTTTCTGTGGTGTCTGTTGAATATTATTTCAAGCATCATGTAGGGCATGGATGGCATTGGATTGAATTGCTAAATGTGGTTGGGGTGTATTTCACTTTTTAGGTGTGTGTGTTAATAAATAAATGCCTTTGTTGAATGTGTGTGTGTGCTTGCTGTGAACTTTCCAACCTTCGTAACCCTGTTGATTTTCGTTTTAGCATTTTTGTATTAAAGCTGTGTTGTTTAGCAGGCCTCCTTTGTCTGGTCATATAGGCCTGCTTGAGTTCATTGTTTTCCATGGCCTGTTGTGACTGTGAGTGACCATGTGGCTTGGGGCCATTTTGTGGTGGTAGTTTAGTAGTGTGCTGCTTTTTCCACATAGGCCTGCATGTCTTTTCTTTGTTCCCCTTGGCTTATGCTTGTTGCTGTTGTGGCCTGGCCATGTGGGTGGCGGCCATTTTGTGAAGGCAGGCAGTGTACTTTTGCAATAGGCTTGCATTGTCTGTCTTCCATTTCTTTTTGTTGTGGGTGGCTAGCGGCCATTTTGTGGAGCCTTCCAGGCTGTGTGCACTGCTTTTGCCATAGGCCTGCATTGATTGTCTGTCTTCACTTTCTTGTTCTTGTGGGTGGCCAGGCCATGTGGGTGGCGGCCATTTTGTGGAGTTAGGCAGTGTAATTGCTTTTGCCATAGGCTTCAGTCCCAAGCTTGTGGCCTAGTCTGCCAGTAGGCCCAGAGGTAGTCATCATCATGGGTGCACAAAAACTGTTTCAGTGATGTCTGTTGAATTTTAACATCATTTATGGCATGGATGGCATTTGGATTGAACTTCAAAATGTGGTTTTTGGGGTGGAATTTCAGTTTTTTGGTGTGTGTTAAATAAATAGGCCTTTTCAGCCAGTAGGTAACCCTAGGTGTTCAGCTCGCGCAGTTTTGGCAACTCCGCACTGCACGACAAACGCAGACCTACACTTTTTGTCTTCTTCGCGCGCTCAATATGCGTGTTCGCGCACGCGATAACGGCTTTTTGTAAAGATCGTGATGCCGAACACGCAGAATTTGCAATCTGGCAAAGAATATCACTCGAGCAGCATAAAACCTTCTCGAAAATTATGATTTTGTTCATTTTGCTAAAAAAACTCCTCAGGTTGTCAATTGGCTGTAGGTTTTTGAGCAAGGAGTCATTTTCCTTTTTTTTACAATTTTTTAAAAGAGGAAGGAAGTTCCCCAGAGTCTCCAACTTTCTAGTCCTGTCCTTTGTCTTCACTTTCTTGTTATTTTGGGTGGCCTGACCATGTGGGTGCCGGCCATTTTGTGAAGGCAGGCAGGGTGCTTTTGCCATAGGCTTGCATTGTCTGTCTTCCATTTCTTTTTGTTGTGGGTGGCTAGCGGCCATTTTGTGGAGCCATCCAGGCTGTGTGCACTGCTTTTACCCTAGGCCTGCATTCATTGTCTGTCTTCACTTTCTTGTTATTATGGGTGGCCTGGCCATGTGGGTGGCGGCCATTTTGTGGTGTTAGGCAGTGTGCTTGCTTTTGCCATAGGCTTCAGTCCCAAGCTTGTGGCCTAGTCTGCCAGTAGGCCCAGAGGTAGTTATCATGGGTGCATAAAAACTGTTTCTGTGATGTTTGTTGAATTTTAACATCATGTGTTGCATGGATGGCATTTGGATTGAATTTCAAAATGTGTTTTTTGGGGTGGAATTTCAGTTTTTTGGTGTTTGTTAAATAAATAGGCCTTTTCAGCCAGTAGGTAACCCTAGGTATTCAGCTCGTGCAGTTTTGGCAACTCCGCACAGCGCGACAACGCGGACTTACACTTTTTGTCTTCTTCGCGCGCCCAACATGCGTGTTCGCGCACGCGATAACGACTTTCTGTAAATATCGCGATGCCGAACACGCAGAATTTGCAATCTGGCAAAGAATAAAAGCAGCATAAAACCTTCTCGAAAATGATGATTTTGTTCATTTTGCTAAAAAAACTCCTCAGGTTGTCATTTGGCTGTAGTTTTTTGAGCAAGGAGTCATTTTTCTTTTTTTTAACAATTTTTTAAAAGAGGAAGGAAGTTCCCCAGAGTCTCCAACTTCCTGGTCCTGTCCTTTGTCTTCACTTTCTTGTTATTGTGGCTGGCCTGACCATGTGGGTGGCGGCCATTTTGTTAAGCCAGGCATTGTGCTTTTGCCATCAGCCTGCAGTGCATTGTCTGTCTTGTCTTCCTTTTCTTGTTGTTGTGGGTGGCCTGGCCACGTGGTGGCGGCCATTTTGTGTGACCATCAGCCACTGTGCTTTTGCCATAGGCCTCCAAGCTTGTGGCCTAGTCTGCCAGTAGGCCCAGAGGTACTCATCAATCATCATGGGTGCATGAACCTACTGTTTTTGTGTTGTCTGTTGAATTTAAACATCATTTAGGGCATGGATGGCATTGGGTTGTATTGTAAAATGTGTTTTTTTGGGGGGGTTCACTTTTTGGATGTGTGTTAGGCCTTTTTCAGCCAGTATGCCCAGAGGTACTCATGGGTACATGAAACAACTGTTTCTTTGGTGTCTGTTGAATTTCATTTAGGGAATGGATGGCATTGGATTGAATTGCAAAATGTGGGTTTTTTTGGGGGTATGACTTTTTGGGTGTGTTAAATAAACAACTTTTTTGCATGTGTATGTGTTGTTGTGGTTGTTGTGTAACTTTCCAACCTGTTTTTAGCCATGTGGATTTTCTTTTTTGCATTAAAGCTGTGTTGTTTATCAGGCATCCTTTGTCTGGCCATATAGGCCTACTTGAGTTCATTGTTTGCCGTGCCTTGTGCCTGTGAGTGACCATGTAGCTGGGGGCCATTTTGTGGTGATAGTTAGTAGTGTGCTGTTTTTGCCTCATATGCCTGCGTGTATTTCCATTGTTCCTCTTGTCTTACTGCTTCCAAATCCACCCCCATTGCCAGCTACAGCTCCCCAATGCTGCATCCATCACACGTGATGCATACATTTAGGCCAAACAGGCTCCGCTACATTTTTGTTTTTGTTCTTTGCAATTCTTATTCTTCCGGAGTATACAGTTACACAATACACAAGGAAAGCTCTGGGCTTGTTGTCAAAGTCTCATAAATGGCTACACTGTTGTTGTTCACTGAGTTACAAAAAATTAATAATTGTGACCAGCACATACTAAGAAGTTAAATATTAGATTAGTTTGATTGTACTATCTATTGACTGATGTTCTTCTGGCTTTTTTGCTTTTAGGTGCACAAAAGACTGAGGAGGAGGTGTGTCATTATCGCCCGTGCCAGACACATGTCCTGCTGCTGTACATAATGTGACGTGTGAGTGGCCTGACCAGACATCTCTGCAACTTGTGCAACTGACTGAGTGCTGCTGACATCTGAAGAAGATGGCCCTGAAGAAAGCAGGTACCAGGTCCTCCAGTACCAAGAAAGTTGCTATTGAGAAGAAGGAACAGAAGGAAGTGACACTTATGTCTGGTGTGCCGCCCAAAACCTTTTTTGGGAAACCACAAATGACGCCTGCAGCAGCGGTGTCCGGGGGAAAGCTGGTGGCAGCACCTCCGCATCAGTGGGCCCAACCCACCAACCCAGGCCCAAGCACATGAGTGTGGAAGACATAGCCAGCCTAATGGTAGAAACCAGTGATACTGAGCCTGAGCTAAACTTATCACTATCTCAAAGTAGTACACAATCAACACAGGAGGAAACACAGCAGATAAGTGGTCAACAACAACTGCCGCTACCACCACCCGCAATAGTAGTTGTTGTTCCTCCTGAAGTAGGGGCAGTTCAGGAAATTGAGCCTCATGCAGAGGAAGAAGAAGAGGAAGCCACTCATTCAGAAGATCCATTGTCTTCCAAATCCCCAGCAAGGAAAAGGAGGGTTAGTCCATCAAGTTCTTTGCCAATGCCCCCTTCTGATGATCTAGATGCTACTTGGAAGCCACAAACTGAGTCTGAGAGGGAGACACGTCCCAAGAGTAGGCTAGGGAAAAGGAAGGTTCCAGAAAGCCTTACACTTATGGAGGTTGATGTACAACAGCAGGATGATGATGATGAGCCAGTCATCACAAACATCACTCCTGGCCCCGAGGAGATGGAGACCAACATGATTACCCTATCCAAAATCGCAGCGAGGGATGTAGCACGCATACCTCAAACACAGGTAACACCAACACGACCTACAGCTTCCATATTTGCATTAGCAGTGACACACATCCAGCACAACCACCACCTCAGTAGAAGTAGGTAGTGGTACAGCACAGAATCAAATTCAACGCACACCCTCCAGTTCATCCGGCATTGGAAGTGGCACATCCGGAAGGAGGCAAAAGTTAAGCTCCCCAGTTTGGGACTTCTTTACGGTTAGCGAAAAGGAGGAGAACATTGCTATATGTTCCATTTGTAATACCTCTGTTAGTCGGGGTAAGCTTGGTACAAACTATGGTACCGGAGGCCAAATAACCTAACCCATATGAAAAAACACCACTTGATCAACTGGGAGGACCACCTTCGTGGCATAAAAACTGCAACCATTGGTGTTGGTGGGGATAAACGAGTAGAAGAAGAAGATCCGATCACGGTGGGAGAGGAAGGACAGGGAGACATTCTCTCTGATAGTGGTACACAAAGTAGCCCTGTCCCCAGCAGTGCAGTGTTATCATTGCCCACATCTTCAGCAACATCTCAGTGGCAGCACAAGGACAAGACAGCAAGGAGTACCGCAATGAAAAAAAGTGCATCGTTGAGCCTAAGAGAAAGGAAAACCATGCTGCTAACCATTATCAGCATGTTTAGGGGGGAGGGGAAGTACGAACGCAACCACCCAATAGCACGTTTGTACAATGCGAAGCTGGCTAAAATGTTAGCACTGGACCTTCTCCCTTTTTCTTTTGTTGAAGGGGTGGGTTTTCTGGAATTTGTGACAGCCATCTGCCCAAAATGGCAGGTTCCCAGCCGCTACTATTTTGCCAGAGTTGCTGTTCCAGCACTACATCACGACGTGCTGGAATTGCTTGGAAACGCCTTGAAGCAGTGTTGTTCAGAGTATCCACCTGAGAACAGACATGTGGACCAGTTGCCAAGCCACTGATTACATGTGCATCACTGCACACTGGATCTCTTTCGTGGGGGTTAAAGAACAGATCTCTTCTGGTGTTGACGCTGCTGAGATTTGTCATGCCACTCGCAAACATGCAACTGTAGCCATGTTTGCCATGGAGAAATCTCATACTGTTAAAACATTTTGGATGAGTTTAACAGCAAGGTCTTTGATTGGCTGCGCCCAAGAGGGCTTAACATTGGTTTTGTTGCCATGGACAATGGCAGTAATGTAGTTAGGGCCATGAAAGATGGTGGCTATTTCAGGGTCCCGTGTTAGGCACACTGCATTAACATTGTTGTTGAAGACTTTCTGAAAAATGAAAACAAAGTCAGCAACTTACTGGTCACCTGCAGAAGAATATGCACACATTTCAGCCATTCTTTTAAAGCCCGGAAGCAGCTGAGGGTCATTCAACGTGAACATAAAATGCCAGTCAAAACACTCATTCAGGAGGTGCCAACACGTTGGAATTCAACTTATTACATGCTTGATCGTCTGTTTGAGCAGTACATACCACTCAATGCTTATGTCATGCTAAGATTAGGGGATCCTACTGTGAGAGGCATGACCGTTGAGATGGGCCAATGGGACCACGTTAAATGCCTAACAGAGATGCTACTTCCTTTTGAGGTCTTCACACGTGAAGTCAGCAGAGAGGACTGTACTATGGGCCAAGCTATCCCATTCTTGCACATGCTAGAGCAACAGCTGAAGGAGGTGTCTGAAACGTACGCAGGGGTGGATGACAAACAAGATGCACATTATTTGGGGAAATCCTTAGCCGTTCGCTTATCACAAAATTAAGCCTGGGCAAAGCACTACGCTACGCTCACGTAGTTTGCGAAGTTTGCGCTACTTCGCACTACGCAAATTGCACGTAGCACAGTGCAAACATGCATAGCGTAGTGCAGCGGTCATTTATTGCTTGCTCGCGGTCCTCAACGTCAAGTTGGCGACCACGAGCAAGCAAAATGACATCCCGGCGAGACATTTTCCTCGTTCGTGATCAGCAACATCGAGTTGCCGATCACGAGTGTGGAAAATAATCCTCCCGGCGAGCTTCTCAACACGGAGAGGTCAGGTTTCTCATTGCGAGTGGTCGCGTATGCTCACAACTGCTCGCAATGAGAAACTACCAGTCCGCGTTGAGAAAGCGGCTGCTCGTGTAGAAATCTACTCAAGCGGAAGAAAACGACTGCTTGCACTGTGCCCGATGCAGTTTGCACTGATTGCACAGTGCGGACAACCATCCGGCACTGTGCAATCAGTGCGAACAGCAGCTTGCACAGTGCACTACGCAGTTTGCGAAGCTACGCGTAGTGCGAAGTGCACTTTGCGTAGCCACGCGTAGCACTACTTTGCAAACTACACCCAGGGTTACACAAAATACAAGGATACAAAATAACATTGTGTCACATCCACATTACATTACAGCCACAATTTTGGATCCACGGTACAAAGTATTTCTGAACAGTAAGGCAGTAATCCCTTTTTCAGAAGTGGATGTTGACAAGTAGAAAACTTTGATAGCGGAGCAAGCCATTGACTTTGAAAACGAACGGCTGTTAATTAGAGGCCCCCCGCCCCATGCCAAAACAAGTACTACAGGGCACATTCCAGAGTCAAGTTCTACTTCAGAGCCGAGGGCAGTGCGTTTGCCTCCCAGCAGTCACCGACACCAACACTACCAAAAACATCAACAACAGCAAGAACAGGATCATCCACACTACAATCGGCAACTGATTGGTTTCTGCAGCAGGGGTATAGTAAGTCCAGTGCTGATGCAAAGGCGAAAGAAGCCGAGCACATCGGAGCACCCCTGAGCATTGAGCGGACGGTCCAGGCCTATATGGATGACCCAACAAAGGTCTTCATGGATCGAAACCCATTGGTGTATTGGTATGGGAAAAGAAGTCAATGGACAGTGCCCAGCAGGCTGGCAATAAAGTATCTGGCTTCTCCTGTCGCAAGTGTCTCTTCTGAGCGTGTTTTCAGTGCTGCTGGTGCCATTGTAACTTTGAAAAGGACCAGTCTCTCGCCCAAAAGCGTGGAGAGGTTAACCATGATCAAAATGAATCAGCACTTTATACCACCGGACTACAAAATACGTGAATCACAGCAGGAAGAGGAGAGCGACTTCGATGACGTAAGTAGTGGGTTACATGACCTACTTCTGTCTGAACCACCAGAGTTTGAGGACGAGCTCCTCTTCCCTGACAACTAGACTTTCAAATTGTTACTTTCTACCTTCCTTTATTTGTGTGTGTATCTGTCTTTTTCTGCTTCAAATCAAATCACATCAAATCCATCACCACTGTCTTCTCTTTTTATTTCCCTATTGGAGTTGCACCTCTGTGCATGTAACTGCCCACTCCTCAGAGTCCTGCTCCATCTTCCTGACTCGCCCTAAATACATTTACCTCAAGCCAGACATTGGATGGAGAATAGTATAAGAAATGTTGCCTTTAACAGCTCCTCCAGATGAAGTGGAACGTGACTATAGCTATCCTCCTTTTGTTTCCGAGCCAAAACTCATCACTTTCAGAACTAGGCTTCCGCCTCGGCAGGCATAAAAGCTCAGCAATGTCAGAACCGAAGGTACTTGGCAGAGAAAGACAAGAGAGACTGTTCGAAGAAACTTGCTGACATGTCACATTTCATTTCTGCAAACTCAATAGGCCAATGACCGCTACCCAGGCCGCGGGCCATCTCACAACACTGACCATGTGAACCAACTTCAACTGTGACAAAGTGTCACAGATGAGTAAGAAAACCGAAACAGTGACTAACACTCAAAATGAATGTGGAGTAATATAATGAGGCCACTGGCTGGGTAAAAAAAACACACACCTGTCAGAAAGAACTAGGCTACTGACAGCCAAAGAGAAGAGCAAGACAGATAATGTTGGCATGCGTTATATGCAGACTCAGAGTGATTGCTGTTTTTTGTGTTGATGTTGATGACGTCAAGAAGTCGAACTGTACTAGTAATTAATCTACCAACCAAAAGTGACAGTCAATGTTTCCCTTCTTGCTGTTTTATAAGTAACCAAATTGTACTCCTACTACTGCAGGCCAATATCCGTTGCAATTTTTTAATATGGGGCACTATGGACTTAGTCAGAGTCGTACTCCGTACACTACAGACTGAGTTGGAGTTGGCCAACACGTACAAAACCATGATGATGACCATAATATCTTCGCAGTCAGTCAGTTGGATCGGAGATGATTGATGGATAACTCTGGTCATTTCAAATCAAGTGGCATAAAAGGTAAAAACGTCACCAACCACAGCAGACCTACATGTCTGTGTAGTGGTGGAGTCGAGTAGTCACGAGTGTACTAGTAGAGGTATGACTGACAGCCGTGTGTTGATTTAGTTACTTACTTTGGAAAATGCTAAGCTGCTGTATATGTGTCCTCCTGTAACTGTTTCTGGTTAATGGCGCTGTAAACAGACTTGTTGTTTAAAAACAAAATTGTACTTCTACTGCAGGGCTATCCATTGGATATTTGAATATGGACTCTGGACTCACTCGGTATACTATAGACTGAGTTGGACACCATGATCATGATGACCACATATAGTACTCTTCGCAGTCAGTCAGTACTTAGGATCAGAGCTGATTGATGGAATAACTTTGTTTCATGAAGTGCCTTAAGGTAAACACAAGTCAACAAGAACCACAGCAGACCTACATGTCTGTGTAGTGGTTGAGTCGAGTGCAGTGGTATGACTGATAGTGGTGCATTGATTTATTCACTTAATTTTGAAAATGCCAGGTTGCTGTATATGTGCTCTGTCTGGCTCTGTCAAAATTTCAGCTACATGGAGGTTTGGTCACGGCCCGGTGCCGTGGGCATGCTCTGTCCTGTTGTTGGTGTAGCTTAAAAAATACTGTAAACAGAGTAGACAGACATGATGTATCTATCCATGCTGCCTCAGTCTAAAATTGTTCTCTTCTCTGTCTTGTTGCACTCCACCATAATTGATGCATTTTTTTATTAATTGATTTTTCAATATCCGATTTGTTTTTCCATTTTTACACTTACAGGCCGGCTTTTACCCTGTGCTATACTTGGAAAAACAACACACACTTACCTTCCCAACGAATCTACATATGCCAGGAAGGCAGTGGCATCACCCAAAATTGATTGACAGAGAATCCATGATAGGGACTGAGGACCAATAGGCATGCCGAGATGCAACTCCCCATTTGACCAGGATAACACAGTAACAGTATCAACTTTCTTCATCTTTTAAACAATGTGATTCATTTTTTGTCTTCAATCATTAATACCAGGTGTTGTTATTATTAATTATGTTTGCTCTCTGCTTATAATTCATCCCTACAGCTATTTTTAAATTTTCTTTGCTATCTTTAAAAGTAAGCCCGGGACAACATAACAGAACACAAACTGTATGTAATCTGTGTCTCTATGGGGGCAGACAGGCAAGGCAATGTGCATAATATTAATACTGATGCCCTGCACTGTCTAATTGTCTAGTAGTAGTTAGTAGGTTTTACTTATCATTATTAACCATCAAGTTATCATCATCATGCATGCATTTCCTTTTTCACCCTTAACACATTTATGGATATGGTAGTCTACAAAGATTGTGTTTTCTTTTGTTGTTGTTTGTCCATGCGTACTGTTTTTCTTTATCAAACCTTTCCCCAAACCCCCCTTCCCAACCATTCATCAAACCCTAACCATCTTCCCCCAGGCTGTGTGATTTATTGAGGTGTGACTACATTAATGTACACCAATAATTGATTACACGCTTGCTGGGGCGGATGTGGCGAAAGCAACACTAATTCAATTTCAAGGCAGGGGGAGGATCTTCTTCTGCTTGCCCACCCATGATGAGAAGTATATTTGCGAGTTAACTTTTTTAACAAAAGGAACCTAATCCCTCATCCTTAATTGCCGGCATCGATTGTCATCCTTCCTATTATACACAGCACTAAAGGTTACGCTTGTGTCTAGTGTAGGCCTAGTTGAGTGACTCGAAAACAACTACAGTTTGTAACTTGTTGTACTAGGCTATCCCCTGCACCATTATGTTTTATTTATTTCGCTCTACTACTCCTCCCAGAGTTCTCTCAGGTGACTGACTGTCACATTTTCTTTTTTTGTAAATGCTACTGCCAGTGTCTAGTACTACTACTACCACCATAACCAGGGCATCTGATTCTGCATTCTCTTCGGAAACCCAACCTGCATCGTCATGCAGCCATCGCTGTGCCTAACTTAAACATCAATTACAGGTAAGAAAAGAAAAGATGTTTTGGGGAGGTATAATGGACTAGGAGGAGGAGGAGAGACTGACTGTACTAGTAGGACAAGTCACTCAGTGAGGGGTACAGCATCTATCTGTTTGTGTCTTACAAATTATTTAAATCAAACACTGCCTGTGGCCCTGCAGCAGCAAGGAAACTGTGTGACGTAATACAGTAACCCCACCCACAAAACATTAACCACATCGTATGTAACGTATAAATATATATAATTTAATCCCCTAACAAAAATAAACTATGTAAAAAATCCCACAACACCACCAGACCCACCCCCTCCCTAACCCCAACTAATGTCCAAAACAAAAAGTCCAAAACATCAAAAGTCCAATTGTCCATAGAAACCCCAACGCCCACACACCAAAAGAACATATAAAAAAGGGTCTATTGAACAGGGTCTTTAGCGGCGGGCTCTTCGGATGTCTCTCTCCAGGACCTTGAGCCTCTTCTTGACCTCCTCTAGCTCCTCCTCCAGTCACGCATTCCGGAGGAGCATGCAGCGCACATATGCCCTTCAGTTGCATCCACAGGGGGGGGCAGCAGTAGTGCTGGGTGTTGTTGGTGGGCGACGACGGGAGGCTGCCTGACCGCAGCGCCGAACAACTGGAGGGGCCTGGCTGGGGCCCGGGTCATTGGAGGAGGCTGCAGCTGCGGCTGCCTCCTCCTCCTCCGCCAGAGCCACCAGCCGTCGGTACTCGGCGTAGATGGCCTCCAGCTTCCGGTGCCGCGCCAGGACTCCCAACTCCTTCTTCATTGGTTTTTTGGAGGAGCTATATCAAGAAAGAAAAAACAAATATTTTACCAATACTACTCTAGGCAAAACAGTAACACAAAATTGATTCAACACATAGTGGCATAGTAGCTGTAGCACTAGCAAGCACAGTACATAACATTTGTGGTATGTATCTGTCCTCCCACTTCCTCAGCCTCTGACATTTGTGGGAGTTTCAGGCATTATGCTAGCACTATGGCACAGTACACCAGTCTTCTTTTTCTCTTTAGTTTAGTGAAATTACATAACCTTGTTGAAGCCGGCATGCCAGCTGAGTCAGCTTGCGCCCAAGACAAACATACTCGAGTCTGACTCATGACGCAGACTCACGTTAGTTCTATTTACTACTGTCTGCAGGTGGGGAAGCTCGTAATTTTCTTTTACGGGTGGCACTGGACATAGTCTCTCTGTTACATCAAGGGCAATTGCTCAATTTCACTTTCACCCTGACCTGACTACTACAAAAAGGTAGATTATATATCTGATCCAATGATCATTGCTTATATATAGGACAACATGAGGTACTTTATTTTGATTGATTGTGTAACCAACAGATAGGCCACCCCCCATAGCAGGCTGGCTGACAGTAAAATCAACATAGGTAGGGAGTGCTCCTCTGAGTCGGAGGAAGGCGCTGATAACTACATACATACACAATATATATATGATGTGCTTGCAAACTACTAGTCAAGGGAGTATTCTGAAAATACAACGTATATATATTCTCCACGGCTTTGCTACTGTGGCGCGGTTTCTTTTACATTCTCTTCAAAGACTCTGGTCTGCATCCAGTGACAGTCGCCACTTATGCTATCTATGATGAATACATCCAGGCATCCATCCATTCAAAGTAAACGTCTAACATTCTTCTTAATCTCTCAACAAACCTTAGTTTGTTCACCAACAACCACCCATGCGTCCCTCCTTGCTTGCCTTGCTTTGAGTTTGACCCAAACACCGCTGACGATTCTTGCTTTCCTTTCCACTCATACGGTGTTACCCATGCAGGCAACTTTTCTTTGACCTTCCACCCATCCTTCAACAACCCATGCATCTGATTCCTACCAGCCACCTATGCATGCTTCCAACGTATCCTTCTCTGCCAGTCATATTACATCTCGTCCCTCCTTCCTCCTTCCACCCTTCTTTCCCTTTTTGTTCAACACATCCATCAAGGTCATCTGATCTGATCTGACTTTTAGTCTTCTCCATAAAACTCACAGCTGAGTTGGAGTTAGGTACAAGAGGCCATTGGTTACTCAACTCACGCTGCTAATACTATTGCTGCTAATGCCATTGCTAATTAAAGGGTGTCTCTTCTTCAACCATTGTCTAATATTCACTGCAACTTCATACTTACTAAGTCTTAACAGTACAGTGAGTGTACAGTAACAGTACACCCTTCCCGCTAGTGTAATGTCAATAGGTAAGGAACATAGCTTACCACCGCCCGCCGCTGCTGCTGGCTCACCCCATGAAGTAGCTCCTGCAGGTTCCGCTGCCACATCTCCTGCTCCCTCCGGAATGGCCGCATCGCCGCTGGCCCAGGCACTGGTGGTGGTCGGTAGTACACCTAGAAAAAAACATTACACATTTTTAGATGCCATATACACCTCCCCTATTCATTATTTTTCACTAGCAAGATTGAAAAAAAAGTGAATACATACATATACAACATACATCACTAGTCCAAATCGGGTACTAGAGTAGAGTAGACACTAGTAGTGTTATGGTCCCTAGGGTCATTCTAGTCTACTCTACTCATTGCAAAGTTAGCCTGAGCCATGCACCATATTAGCTTCATGTCTTTTGCACACGTTACCTTGCAGCTTGTTGTGTAAGACGCCTTTGAGCCCACATGAGCTCATACAGCTACTGTCTGAGCGTTGCGTACAAGACAAGAGGTCGAAAAACAAGCCACTTTGTTATAGAGTTCTGGTCAGTCCGTTTTGCTTAGCCAGAACATGCTACCCTTTTTGGAAAGACTGAGAAATGCTTGCATTATACTATCTAACGCGCACCATTTTTCTCATAACAGGCAGAAGATTCCCTTCTACGAACGAACCAGAGCTTTGCACAGCTTATGATGTAACCAGTACTTCTACGTTCTAAGGTGAGGGGTCCCCCAGAATTCGCACAGAGATCGTTTATCTGACTCTTCGGTGGACTTGTAACAATGTTTATTGTTTTAACCTTATGCATTTTGCTTTTGTAGCTGGCTCGTATAGTATAATGATTTGAATTGTAGAACAACGTACAAAGCTTGTCACTTGTCAGTTCAAAATAGACCTTTTGAACTTCAACTTACACAAAGACGCTGTGGTATTTGGTGTGCTGGACTTACATGAGTGAGTGAGCGAAAGGGTGTTATTATGTTCTGGGTTATCTAATCATTGGGTATCTTCGGGGAGGTTCGGGGACCTAATGAGAGAGTATAGCTAGTCGGTTTGGGGATAGGGCGTTCTGACTGGGGTGTGAGGAAGGTCCAACCTCCCATCACCAACATCCTATTTTATTGTGCATAGTTATGTATGTGGCTGTGCAGAATCCCCACAACAGTAGTTGTATATCCTATCAAAAATAGTCAAATATCTGATTGGGCATTTTGTTGGTGGGAATTGTTGAAAAGCCTCAAAGATTAAGAAGACCAGAAGAGGACAACCCAAAGGACTGGACTCCGTTGCTAGAGCTATTGCTGAATCTGAGTTTTATTTAACATTTTAAATAAGGAGTGGCCAACTGGGCAAGCTTAGCTACAGACTAATAGGAGTAGTACAGAGAGTCATAGGCTCATGGCAGAGGCAGTTGGAGGCAGGGCTAACGACAAGAATGTAGTAACAGTCTAGATCGAAGAAGATTTGGAAAACAAAATAGAATTAGGAAACAGAAATAATAGTTCAGAAAAAATAAGGTGCAGTAAAAGTTAGGGAAATATAATTATTAATATAACCACTGGAGGACTTACTGGGGCCAGCAGCAGAGCCCTCGGTAGAGGAGCGGTCCTGGCCCTGGGAGGCATCTTGATCTTGTTGTCCTGCCGCCGCCTGTGACCCCGCCGTCTTGCCCCTGGGTGCTGATCATGTAAGATATAACAAAGAAAGAGACAAACATTAATGATTGGTGTCCTGTGAAACAAATCAAATATTTTTTAAAAAGACTCAAAAAGCATTTTAGGAAACAACAATTGCAATAAAATTGATCTATCTCATCAGATCAACTAGTAGTATTATTGCGGGACTCACAGACCCTCTACTTATTATTTATGAACACTAATCCACGGTTCCATTCTGATTCCAGAATACTAAGTAAGCCTATGTACCACCTGACCTAGCCCACATATTCCAGACGGGCCAATTGTTCAATAGGTCTGCATTTAAATTTTAGCCCTCAAAAATGCATAGGTGTAGGACACATGCATAAATTTGTGCATACACCAAATTGTTGGTTGGTTGCGTCTGATGTTATGCTAGTGCCACTGGTGAGCCTTGCCACTCACTAAAAAAACTACAAAAGGTTCTACTAAGGACTAGGGTAAGCAGCGCTCAGTGACAGAGAGGATGTGTCATGCAGACCTCTACAAAATTACCAACTAATACTAACTAAACCTATCAATCCATCCACCACTATCTCTTCTTAGTGACAGGAGGACAAAGGAAGGACTAGAGTCTATCTGTCAATAGCATTACCTAACTTAAGTTCTCTAAGTAAACTCTTACATAATCAGCCCAAGCGAGCGCAATGTTGCAAACAATCACAGAATATTTTGAAACGTAATTTACCTGCAATGTAAGCAGCAGTATTCTTGCTATTCAGAAAAAAATAATGCACAACACTTATACTACTAGTATATAAGCTACTCACCAAGCCCCACGACCTCGACACCTAGCAGGTCCAGCAGGTCCTGCTCCCGGTCCAAGATGTTGGCCCACCGGTGGGACAGCTGGTGATGGGTGCTGTGGAAATATGGATTTTTATGATTAGTTATGTCCCCTATCTTGGACCCCAACGGTTTCATGTATAAATCATAAGTACATGTATGTTTCCTCCAGTTCCAGTTATGAAGACGCAAACACATGTGCGTCCACCGTCAACATGTCCTCTTTCAGATCCGCCATAAATGGGCCGGATATTCTATTCCTAAGTATGAAAGGCCACCGGCTTTATATGGTTCACTTCCCACATTTCTTACAGTCCCGGCGAGTAGGCCCTGATTCTGCCATCAAGCCTTTTCTGCCTTCTGCCTCTGAAAGCTCCAGTCTGAGCTCGCATCTGTATCCATGAACTTTGTCCTACTCCCTGTGCGGCTAACGGTGCCTGACTCGACCTGTCTGCTTGCCAAAAACTGTATTTCACCTTCAAGATTATCTGCTCTGCTCCGCTCCTCACCCAATGCATTCCTGTCTAGTAGTTTAAGTAAACATTCTTTCAGCTACCGAGCAAAAGGCCCGGCTTCTCTGTCTTTATGCAAGTAATTCATAGCCCTGTTACTATGGAAGATTTCTGCCCTCGCATCTAGTGTAGACACTTAGACGCTTGTACACGCACTAACAGTCAGTATAGTCAGTATAGAATAAGATTCTATCCTAAGAAACCTCTCTCTTTGGATAACACAGTTTTTTAAACATAGGATGTTAGATATGATTTGGGATTAGGTTGACATAACCCCAGACTTCTGTCTCCACATGTAGAGCTAAATGTCAAGTTCCCTTCACCCCCTAGTTGCACGTCAATCACACGTCATGCTGCTGCGCGCGCATCTCTGCCAAGTATTTCTGCTGACATTGCGAAATTCTTCCGTGGAACCACCCATTTATGACATCATATCCAATGACGTTCTTTAAGTTACGCCCAGTTACACCTATTTTAGTTACGCATGTATGTTCTTATCTTTATTATCAACTGTTACGCCTCCTGCATCTGTTTCACTGTAATGCCTATTGTATAAAAATGATTACTTGTCAATAAAGTTGGTCCTTCACTTCCTGAACCTTCGTGGTGATGGAATATGGAGCCAATCAATTCGAATTGATTTTGGAATAAAGCCCGTTCCGAACCTCTAATACCACGGATTCTGCCTCTTATTTTACTGAGCTATTATTATAGATTTTTCCGCATCAAATTAAGTCCCGGTAATTAAATTATTTACCACATATATGGCGCCCGAACAGGGACACTTTCTCATCTCACGCGCCGGAGGTGCGTTGCAGGCCCGGTCTCCTGTCACAGCTGGACGGACAACAACGCGTACCCACAGGATTTCCTGTATCTCCCTCCTGCCGAGCGGGGGTAACTGAGACTGTGATCAACACCCAGACGAGGCGGTGAGAAGTGCGAAGTATCCCGACCAGAGCCTAGCTGAGAGAGCAAGATCCGAGGTATACAGAGGCCCGCCAGGTTCCGAAGTTCCGAAGTTCCGAAGTTTCGAGTCGAGTCGAGTCCGGTCCGAGTCCGAGTCCAGTTCAGTTCAGTTCCGAGGCCTTCCGTTCCAAGCTACCCGGTGAGTACCATTGTCGGGGAGGCGTTCTGACGTGCACATAGGTTGTGCCGGTCAAGACGGGTTTGGGTACACAAATCCGGTCTGCACTGTTTCAGCAGTGTATCTGTACTGTTTAGCAGTATATCAAATATGTCCAGTATATAATCCAGAATTACCTAGTTAGTGTTGAGTATCATGTTTAGTGACTAGTTCCCTAAATGGCCATCATTGTTGTTCATTAAATGTTAAATGTTAAAATGTTTTAAATACGTTCTGCATATTGTGGTGTGAATGACTGTTCATTATTGTGTTTTGTTGTATTAAACGTATTCAGAATTAGGTATCAGATCCGATCAGTTCTCAAAAATGCCGCTCTTTTCGAAATTAAGACAGATAAAAACTAGAAAAGGGGTACTTGAAGAAGCTGTTCTCATTCCTCCTAGGGACACTCCAGGGTACTTCATGTATCATAAACATGGCCTAGACGCCATATTATTTCTTGATTTATGGGTAGACTACACCAAGGAATTACCAGAAAGTCAGAGGTGGCCCACAGCTGGGACCTGGGATGCAGATTGCATCGTGAAAGTAGAGGAAGAATTATGGAAAAAGAAAGCTAGACAATCACAGAAAGATGCCATTGAATTATGGCGTAAAGAATCGTATAGACGTACAGAAAAAGCACGTAGACAAGAAGAGAAGAGTAAGGAGAATTCAAATAAAGTTCGAGAAAATCTATTAATTGAAGAAGGTACTCGAGTAAAGTCAGAACAAGTAGACAGACAACGAAATGCCCTTATGAATGGTATGTATCCTCTTCTGGCCGAAGGGTTACCTAAGGCTACTCCGGAGATACCAAAAGACTTGCCACCCCCATTGTTCCCGATAAAAGTACATCCCAAAGGGCATCCCAGAACGGCAAAGGATGTTTTTCTTTCCTCTTATTTAGACGACGCAGCTCCCGAGTATGCTAATGCTGCGCCACATAGACCGCCTGCTGAGGGGGTTCGACGCCAAGACCCTCCTCCGTCTGTACCTCCGCAACAACAAACTCCGACACAAGTTCTGGCAAGCACATCTGTTTCTACAGCTGTACCCACAACTATGGTTGCTATATCACGTTCAACGAATCCTTTCACATCCAACACCCCAGGTGGTGCTACGGGAGGTACAACAAACATTTTTTCCACGCCACCCAGAGTAAATAAACTTTCCTTTCAAGAATTAGCACACCAACGTACGCCCAAACTAGTAACTCCCGGCACGCTTAAGGAACTTCTAATAGATTGTAGATATGACCCGGTGCCCGGAAAGGGGGACGAAATGCTGCTGGCATCACTACGTATCCGACGAGCTGCAATATATTTAGGGAAGCTACCAGGAATGACTGCACATTTAGAAAATATATATCACTTTGTCCAGTCAGGACGAGATTCCGAAAGTATTAATAGAGCCTTGGAGTACCAGAAAGTGGAGATACAGGGGGAACTGTTACGTTTCTTCATAAATTGTGTGATCAGAAATCAAGACCGACCAGGGGTAAATCCGGAAGAAATGCAAATTCTTACCACATGGGGTCGGAATATATCAGAGGGGAGACACGATAAACGATCATGTATAGTAGCTATGTGCCGCAAGATCCGCAAAGAAGTAGAACGAATACACGAAGAAAGATTAGCAGTAGACGAGCCTGAACAAACCGAGGAGGAGGAAGAATTAGAACTGCCCACAGGACAGTTAGAAACGATGGCATATGTAGGTAGAGGAAGATCTTGTAATAATATTAGAGGCTTTACTGATCCGATACGTCCGATACGTCCAGATAATAACAGAAACTTCCAAAACCCAATAATAAATATAAGGTCCCCCGAGCATTCGTTCCAAGCTGCTGACAAATTGCTCCGAGAACGAAGGGGTTATCATATACTCGATTCTATGGACGAACAAGAATTAGCCAGGTCAGCCGTACATTGGGTTGACAGTCCCGGAAAATATAGTGATAATACATTAGCGCACACGTTTTTGAACCTCACCCCAGATGAACAGCGTTTAGCTGGTATCTATATGATTCAACAACTCCTTATATTATATAAAAGCCAACACTCCGATCCTGGTCCCTTACCTAATATCTTGACTGAATTACTCACGAATAAATGGAGAGGTCCAGGTACTGAGTTAATTAGAGAAATACTAGAATCCAGAAAGCAGTACATTCTTTTTGTATGTCCCGAACATGTCTCACTGCCCATAAAAGAAAGAACGACGTATTATATGGATAGACAGAATCCCTTACGCGAAGTGCACCCGATAAAAGGTGATGACAATCAGTTTAAACGTGTGTTTGTATACACACCCATATCTAAAATAGAACTATTAGAAATGAAGAAAGTGGTACCCAGTCATGACAAAGACCCAGCGGGTTTCCACCGTGAAATTAAAGACATGTTGCTCATGGGAGAATATACCTATCCAGACATTATGACAATATTGAAGGTATTAATGCCTGCGGGCATTTACGAAAAACTCAAGGAAAAGGACTGGGAGGTGGGAGACCAGAAGATAGATTGGACAGCATTAGAAAACGAGGAAAAAGCTCGAGGTCCAGGTTCAGGACTTGGGGAAAAGACCAAAACACTACCAGGTTTACTAGTACAGGTACTGCCACGATTATTAACTACGAAAAAGGAAGATTGGGGTGCAATCTCAGCCTGTAAACAAAAGCACGATGAGGACACTAGTGATTTCTATGCCCGATTCGAAAAATGTTTCGGTATAAATAGTGGAATAAAAGCAAGTAGCGAATCTTATCCACATCTGTTTGTGACAAAATTAGTTGAAAATGCCCTGCCCCAAGTTAAGAATAGAGTATTGAAATTCGAGAGTACCTGGCAAGGTAACTCTCCGTCACAGATGTTACAGATGCTACAGTACCATCACAATAGAATTAGAGAGGAACAAGAACATGAACAAAGACGCATGAAAGACACGAAAATGAAAATGCTAGTTTCTCAGACAGTTCCAGCTGACGGTCATAAAAAGGGTATGACACAGTCCAGTGTTTCAACCGGTCCTGTAAAAGGGACATGCAACTATTGTAAACAGCCAGGTCATTATGTACACGATTGTCCAGTTTTAAAACATAATATCGCCACAGGTAATACAAAAGAAAGACCACGGCCACTTAGACAGGATCAGAACCAACAAGGAGCTCCGCAGCATGCACAGGCCATGCCAGCTCCGCAACAATCTATGACAGCTCCACCACAGCAGCCTATTGCTGCCACACAAACAACGACACGACAGATGTACCAGACCGCACAGTATGACTATCCTGATTATCAACGATACTCATGAAACAGCCTAGAGAGGGAAGTTGGCTTACCCCTTATCGAGGTCCCGGTAGATCAAGAAGGACCTTATGTACACAGTGAACTATTAGGCCAAGATAGAAAATTTTTACTTGATACAGGGGCAAGCCGAACAACCATAAAACGTAGTGAAGTTCCAGGGGCACCCCTCTCAGGCTCACAGAATATTTCCCTTGGGTTTTCAGGAAAACCTATCATTAACGAAGTATCACAGCCTCTTTCCCTTACGATTGGTCCCTTGACACGAACTACAGATTTATTGCTTACTAAATCATGTCCAGAAAACTTGTTAGGAATAAAAACTTTGAAAGCCCTAGGGGCTATAATATGTTGTTCTCCGGAAGGAGTAAGATTGTTTTTACGCGATTTCAAAGGGCACTATGTGTCCCGAGACATGGATCACCGACTGCAGACTTTACCCACACATTTATGGGCACAAGGCCCTACAGATGTTGGTTGCATGAACATTACACCATATCGAGTCACACTAAAGGCAGGAGTGGTACTACCACGAATGCGACAATACAAGTTACCCCCAGATGCTGTAGTGGCTTTACTGCAAATAATTGACGAGCTCATTGGTCAAGGAGTGGTTGTGGAAACCGACTCCAATGTATGTAATTCCCCGATAATCCCGATTCTTAAACGAACTGATCCGAAAGCCCCGCCAGTATATCGATTGGTTATTGATCTGCGCGAATTAAATAAATGTATTGTACCACAATACCCCGTAGTTCCAGACATTTCTTCATTACTGACAGCCATTGATTCCGAAGCAACATTCTTTACTGTAATTGATCTCAAGAATGCCTTTTTTAGCGTCCCAATAGATCCGGAAAGCCAATACTTGTTCGGATTTAGTTTAAATGGACGAAGCTTTAAATTCACACGCGCACCTCAAGGATTCACAGAAAGCCCCAGCATCTATAGCCAAGCACTGAAACGAGAACTTGACAGTATCCACATGCCAGTCAACACTGCCCTGCTTCAATATGTCGATGATCTGCTGATCACCGCCCGAAGCGAACATGAATGTGAAAAAGCCTCTCTGACGGTTTTACATTTTTTGGCCGAAAAGGGGCACAAGGTGTCCCCTTCTAAGCTGCAATTCTGTGTCCAGCGAGTTGTTTACCTTGGTCACTCGCTGTCCAAGGAGGGAAGGCAGCTTACATCCGACCGCATACAGTTAATTGATAACATGTCAGTACCCAAGACACAAAAGGAGGTGCGGGCTTTTATAGGCCTCACTTCATATTGTAGGCAGTGGATCCCTCAGTATGCATTTCTAGCAAAACCACTCATTCAGTTGACAGCACAGGAGGCAGCCACATCGACTGTCCTCCCTTGGACTCAAGAACATACACACGCTTTTGAAAGCCTAAAGAAAGCTTTATGTCAAGCACCTGTCTTAGCAACACCATGTTACAATAAACATTTTATACTCTTTGTTACAGAACGCGAAGGTACTGCTTTGTCAGTACTCACACAGGAACAAGCAGGATCACACAAACCATGTGCTTATTTTTCTAGTACATTAGATCCCGTAGCTCAGGCTCTGCCTGCGTGCCTGAAATCAGTGGCAGCGACAGCTTTAGCAATCAGACAAAGCGATGCCATAGTGTTAGGACATCCATTAACAGTACAAGTACCACACGCAGTAGAGGTTCTCTTGAACCGCACACAAACACAACACTTGACTATAGCAAGACTCACCGGTTACGAACTAACATTGTTTCAGCCACACATAGAAATCAGACGTTGTAGTACATTGAATCCTGCCACACTGTTACCAGTAAACGGAACAGACCCATTAGCGCATGATTGTATTGAAGTTATTACTATTACGACGAAACCCAGACAAGACTTGACAGACGTCCCATTGTCAGATCCAGACCTGACGTTGTATGTAGATGGTTCATGTATGAGAACAAGTACAGGAGAGCTAGTGGCCGCGTATGCAGTCACAACAGACACTGAAGTCATTGAAACAAATCGTATTAATACCTTGTCAGCTCAAGCAGCAGAGCTCATCGCTCTGACACAAGCCTGTATTCAAGCCACAAATAAGAAAGTCAACATATACACTGATTCACGTTATGCATTCGGAGTTGTACATGACTTCGGCGTGCTGTGGCGAGAGAGAGGTTATTTAACTTCCCACGGTGCCCACATCCAGCACGGACCCCTCATTCATGCTTTATTAGATGCAATACATCTGCCCACTGCAATATCAATTATGAAATGTAAAGCTCATACGAAAGTTACTGATATCATTTCCCAAGGCAATGATCTAGCTGACAAAACAGCTAAACAGACTGCTCAAACTCACACATCTGACATGACAAAGGCAATAGTTCCGACACCAACACATTGCATGATGGTTAAGGATCCCGCTCTTGACGTAATTGACATACAGACACATGCTACACCAGAAGAAATAAAGAGATGGACTGAATTAGGAGGGATCCAAACTGATCAGGGATGGATGACGAAGGAAAAATCTGTATGGTTTCTTCCCGACTCAATGGTCCAAGATATCATAAATACAATACATAGTCCTGCCCACCTAGGAGAAAAGGCTATGCTAGACAGCATTCAACACATTTGGTTCAACAAACATTTACGAGCAGCAGCTAAACAAAAAGTTCGTACCTGTATGATCTGTTGTCAGTCTAACCCAGGTAAAAGCATTCCCGTAGACCAGGGTGGATTTCAGCCTCCTGATCACCCTTTTGAAGTCCTCCAGATGGATTATATCCAGATGGAACGATGTCGAGGATTCAAATATGTTCTCGTAGTTGTTTGTGCTCTGTCCCGTTGGACAGAAGCATACCCGGTTTCAGATTACACTGCCCCGACTACTGCCAAACAGTTAGTTCGAGAATTCTTCCCACGGTACGGTTTACCACGTGCTGTCTACTCAGATAACGGCCAGCCGTTCTCATCCGAACTAATGAAACACGTTTCACTTTTGTTAGGCTATCAATGGAGGTTTCATTGTGTCCGACACCCCGAGGCAGCAGGTCTCGTGGAACGACATAATCAAACTCTGAAAATTAGATTGTCCAAAATATGTAGAGAGAAAGGTGTCGACTGGGTAGTAGCCTTACCAGTTGCACTCTTTTACATGAGAATGGTAGCGCACTCTCGAACAGGGCTATCCCCTTATGAGGTGATCTTCGGTAGACCACCAAATATGTGGGGGACGCCTATACCTCGTAAAATAACTGACGTTGACTGTAATATGCTGACAGATTACCTAGCTTCCTTGATGTCTGCACTACAATCTTGTCGTTCACAGGTAGCTGCAGCCTTTCCCGACAACACCGAGGTGAAACCCCACGACGTAGTTCCAGGGGACCTGGTGTTAGTGAGGAACTTTGACCGGAAGTCTCAGCTGGATCCTAGGTGGAAATCGCCTCAAATCGTACTGTTAACCACGAGGACAGCCGTGAAGATCGAAGGTCGAAAAGGCTGGATACATTCAAGTCATATCAAGAAATTTCATGGACTACCATCCGATATAGAGACTAAACCCTGTATTCCCTCAAAAACAGACTCAAAGCTTCCTTTGGTTGAAAAAACGAACTCAGAACTATATAGACTAAAACTACGGTCCAATAAGTCAGACAATTTGATTGTTTAAGTCCTCTCCAAGGTGAATCGGTTGAATTTGTCTCTGACATGTATCCTTTGGACCGGAATAGAGAAAGAAGTAATCAAATCCAGTTGAAAAAACATGCGTACTGTAAATCACTGCGTAGTCATTGCACAGTGACGTTATTAATTCTGTTTTTCCTATGTCTTTTAATAATCGCTGCAAGTATATTGTTGCACATATATTATCCTATTTCTAAACATGTATATAATGTTACTGCTGAACATTCTTTTAGTGAATTTCCCCCGCATGAGTTGTCATATAGATTTGCGCTGCGCAATAACACTTTTATTAGTATGTTACATCATTCCCATCAGGCTAGCAATGCTACAAATTGTTGGATATGTGGCCGACTCCCTCCCTATCAGAACTATAAGGGAATTCTGCCTCTTTTTCCATATCCGTTCACACACAATGGCTCCTGTGGAGCATGGTTTAGTTTAATTAATTCCCTAGATTCGAATTCCGCAGTTTATCAAGACAACTGGGTTTGGGGAAACCTGAACTTAGTCCTGCTTAAAGTCTGTTACCCTAACAAGGAGGGACTTCCCAAAAGAACAGGAACTGATCTAGAAAATGAAGTATATGGATTAGGTAATTTTACACTTAACCTCATGATCCTGAACGTTGAATCTGAAGCTACACCAATTTTGCCTGCCATGTCCGTATTCCCAGTTAAAGGGGAACTATGCATAAGTAAGAATGGCTCCATACACATGGGCCACAGTAAATGCACCACTGTAATAGAATTCAGTGATCAAGGCAAATCTACATTTAGAGCTTCTCGCCATTCCTACTTCGTATGTGGTCAGACCGCATATACACGTTTGCCTCTAGATTGGGATGGTACCTGTTACATCGGATTCCTTCTACCACCTGTTTTCCTAGCTCCTCCTGATTATCATAGAAATACTCATTTAGTACACAATAGACAGCAGAGAGATCTCCCAATAGTCGATTACACTGAAACAGCATGGGAGAAATACACAGATTTTAATAAAGGTTTCTTTCCTTATATAGGTACAGTCACTAATAGTAAGCTGATACGTAGATTAACCAGAACCCTTGAAGCAGTAGTGAACGAAACTATTTCCGCCTTAGGCAACTTAACAGAAGAGCAGTCTGCTATGCGGATTGTTGTGCTTCAAAATCGTCTTGTCCTTGACGTCATCCTGGCCGATAGGGGCGGAGCTTGTAGGGTCATCGGATCAAGTTGTTGCATTTTCATACCAGAAAATTCGCCATCTGTGTATAAAGCCATAACCCGCCTTCATAAGATTGTAAGCCAGATACACCAGAATCCAGGCACCTGGACTTGGTCCGGTTGGTTTTGGAGTGTATTATCTACCTTTGGATGGAGGGTCCTATCCTTCCTAGGTATTGGCTTTCTCATACTATTCAGTTGCTGCTTATGTCTACAATGTGGGCCAGCGATTTGTGGTCTGTGTGCCACCTCGTGTATCCCACATCCAAGTTTTCATTCAAGATTCCGGAAGAAGAAAGAAGAACAAATGATGTTATATGAACAAATCAACGGATTGATGAAGATTGATATCTCTTAAGGGCAAGTAGGGGACAAGGAGGGAATGTGGAAATATGGATTTTTATGATTAGTTATGTCCCCTATCTTGGACCCCAACGGTTTCATGTATAAATCATAAGTACATGTATGTTTCCTCCAGTTCCAGTTATGAAGACGCAAACACATGTGCGTCCACCGTCAACATGTTCTCTTTCAGATCCGCCATAAATGGGCCGGATATTCTATTCCTAAGTATGAAAGGCCACCGGCTGCATATGGTTCACTTCCCACATTTCTTACAGTCCCGGCGAGTAGGCCCTGATTCTGCCATCAAGCCTTTTCTGCCTTCTGCCTCTGAAAGCTCCAGTCTGAGCTCGCATCTGTATCCATGAACTTTGTCCTACTCCCTGTGCGGCTAACGGTGCCTGACTCGACCTGTCTGCTTGCCAAAAACTGTATTTCACCTTCAAGATTATCTGCTCTGCTCCGCTCCTCACCCAATGCATTCCTGTCTAGTAGTTTAAGTAAACATTCTTTCAGCTACCGAGCAAAAGGCCCGGCTTCTCTGTCTTTATGCAAGTAATTCATAGCCCTGTTACTATGGAAGATTTCTGCCCTCGCATCTAGTGTAGACACTTAGACGCTTGTACACGCACTAACAGTCAGTATAGTCAGTATAGAATAAGATTCTATCCTAAGAAACCTCTCTCTTTGGATAACACAGTTTTTTAAACATAGGATGTTAGATATGATTTGGGATTAGGTTGACATAACCTCAGACTTCTGTCTCCACATGTAGAGCTAAATGTCAAGTTCCCTTCACCCCCTAGTTGCACGTCAATCACACGTCATGCTGCTGCGCGCGCATCTCTGCCAAGTATTTCTGCTGACATTGCGAAATTCTTCCGTGGAACCACCCATTTATGACATCATATCCAATGACGTTCTTTAAGTTACGCCCAGTTACACCTATTTTAGTTACGCATGTATGTTCTTATCTTTATTATCAACTGTTACGCCTCCTGCATCTGTTTCACTGTAATGCCTATTGTATAAAAATGATTACTTGTCAATAAAGTTGGTCCTTCACTTCCTGAACCTTCGTGGTGATGGAATATGGAGCCAATCAATTCGAATTGATTTTGGAATAAAGCCCGTTCCGAACCTCTAATACCACGGATTCTGCCTCTTATTTTACTGAGCTATTATTATAGATTTTTCCGCATCAAATTAAGTCCCGGTAATTAAATTATTTACCACAGTGCGCTGGACCCCTGAGTGCCGAAACACAGCCCGGCGCACCTTCGGCCACCGGCGGTGACGCTCCTGTATCTGGTACCCGGAGCCAGACCTGCCGCCTAGGTCAAGGGGAGGTGGCGCTACACAAAAAAAACAAGGGCGGCCACCTCCGCCTCTCCAAAAAGCTCCCGGCCTGCACCCCTGGTCGGCGCAGTCTGCTGCAAGGCAGGCGGCTCTTGGGCGCAGGCGCCTTGACGTTGGAGCGCCCGTTACCATTAATACCCGTAGGCATGATGGTTCAAGGGTGAGCGGGAGGCACAATAGAAAATTTAGAAGGGAAAAATAAAGTTAGGGGAAGGAGTAGCAGCTTAAAGAAAGAAGAAATATAAAACAGGAGAAAAATGAAAAAAAACGCAGTAATAGTAGAAATAAAATACAAAATATAGACTTAGGGATAGAGAGGGATAGATAATAAATAAAAAAAGATCAGACAAACTGTGTAAAAATGTAAGGATGGCAAAGATAGAGGGAGGATATTAAAACAGACCCCAGAACCATAGCATAGAGTGAAAAAACAAGATGGCCGCGCCCGTCGCGACCGCGTGGGTAAGTTTGTGCGATATTTCCCTGCGATCATGCAAATTGCATCGCAAACACGTTAATCGCATTCCCAAACGTGACATGCGCATCGCGAACACGCTATACGCGACCCAGAACAGGAAATAAGGCATCGCGAATGGGTAGGACAAGTGAAAAACAAGATGACCGCGCCCATAGGCGACCACATGGGAAAGTTTGTGAGATACTATCTCCCGAACACACAAACAGACTCCCGAACACGCAATACGCGTTCGCGAGCAAGAAAAACGCATCGCGAATGGAAGGGACAAGCAACTACGTGCGCTCACGTAGCTACACGAAGCGCAAGTGCAACTTCGCGTAGCGCGACTATGCACACTACGCTATATATATATATATATCTCTATGCTCCAAAGGTTGCCCAAGCTTAAACAGCATTCCGCACAGATGAAAGGTAAAACCCTTTATTTAGAGCAATGGTACTCATAGTACGGCCCCTTCACTGGTGGCCCGCGGACCTTGTGCTGCAGTTTCCACGGCCAGCAGTAAAGATGACTGCAGGAGCATACGTAGTGAAGATGTATTAAATAGGTATTCACTACATATGCTCCTGCAGCCATCTTCTGTGTTTACTGCCGGCCTCTGTGACGTCAGGGCACCTTCAGAAAGCTTCCCAAAAGGCCCTTTGAAAGTCAGCTGTTAGCGCTTTCCCAGCTGACTTTTAAAAGGGCGTTTTGGGAAGCTTCCTGTTTGGAAAGAAACAGATAGAGATACAGAGACAGATAGAGGCAGAGAGACAGATAGAGGCAGAGAGACAGATAGAGGCAGAGAGACAGATAGAAGCAGAGACAGATAGAGGCAGAAACAGACAGAGATAGAGACAGAGACAGATAGAGACAGGTACAGACAGAGGCAGACAGAGATAGAGACAGGGACAGACAGAAATAGAGACAGAGCCAGATAGAGACAGGGACAGACAGAGACAGCGACAGACAGATACAGATAGAGGCAGAGACAGGGACAAACAGAGGCAGATACAGAGAGAGAAAGACAGAGACAGGGAGACAGAGGGAGACGGGGAGGGAGATGGAGAGGGAGACGGAGAGGGGGAGAAGGAGGGAGGCAGAGGGAGGGAGACAGACAGAGGGAGGAGGAAGAGAGAGAGAGGGAGAGGGAGGGAGACAGACACAGAGAGACAGACAGAGACAGAGGGAGGGAGACAGACAGAGGGAGATGGACGCAGGGAGACAGAGGGAGTGAGACGGACGGAGGGAGACAGAGGGAGGGAGACAGAAAAAGACAGACAGAGGGAGGAGGGCGACAGACAGAGGGAGGGAGACAGAGAGAGAGAGGGAGGGGGCAGAGAGAGAGGGAGACAGACAGAGAGAGAGAGGGAGGGAAACAGAGAGAGGGAGACAGAGGGAGACAGGGAGAGAGAGATAGAGAGATAGAGAGAGAGAGAGAGAGAGAGAGAGAGAGAGAGAGAGAGAGAGAGAGATGCATGTATGCCAGGTCTAGTGGCTCAGTGGATGAATGTGTCTGCTGCAGGGGCCTGTGTTCAACTTCATGATCCCTGTTTTTTTTTGCTCTAGCCCCGCCCTCCTCCCCCACTGACCCCGCCCCCACCGGTGCGGCCCTCGGCCACACACCACACTGTAAATTTGGCCCCGATCGAAAGTTTTGGAGTAGCCATGATTTAGAGGTATGGAAACGTCCTGACTGTCAATTCAATATAACAGCTGTTCCGTCCTTGAAACCTGACACGTTTCGAAGAGCTTGCTTTCTTCCTCAGAGGTGCACTGACGGCAGTTCCAGTCTCCATTCGACATCTTAAATGCAAATTCCACAGCCCAAATAGGCTCCTCCTTTATGTGGGGCCTTGAATTTAATAAAGTCCACGGAAAAATGTCTGGTATCCATCACCGCACTCGTAGCTGCATAACAAATTTAAAAGCACGTGGATGAGCCTCAGCAATCGGAACCTTTCCTAAATCCTCCATCTATGCTCCACATAGTCGGCACGGTTAGATACCAAGCCGAGTGGCCCCCATATTTCGCGGGGTGGTGCATGCTCAACGGCGAGGCTGCCGCCCGAATATCCATGCTCCAAACGTTGCCCAAGCTTAAACAGCACTCCGCACAGATGAAAGGTAAAAACCTTTTAAATTTGTTATACAGCTACGAGTGGACGTTTCCATACCTCTAAATAAAGGTTTTTACCTTTCATCTGTGCGGAGTGCTGGTATGATTGGCTTACACATGTGTGGCATATTTAATTTACCTGTAAGTCGCTTGTACAGTGGTATCCCATATACCCAGGGCCTGTAAATTAAATGCACCTAGTGGGTCTGCAGCACTGCTGCGCCACCCACAGAGGTAGCCTTTCAAACCAGTCTCAGACCTCCGCCACTGCAGGGCCTGGGTGCACAGTTTACTGCCACAGTTACTTGGCATTCAAAGTTACTTGCCAAGCCTGAAACTCCCCTTTTACTACATATAGGTCACTCCTAATGTAGGCCCTAGGTAGCCCTACTGGAAGGGTACTGTGCAGGTAAAAGGTAGAACATGTGCCTTTATTGTGTGGCATGTCCAGGTAGTGACAAACAGCCCATGTGGTTTCTCACTGCTGTGAGGCCTGCTGCTCTCATTGGTTTGCATTGAGAATTCCCTGATATGTTTTTCAGTGCTAATATCTGATCTGAAAGGGGTAGCGATACCATATTTGGTGTGTTTGGAATAGTGATGATAAATCCTGCTTATTGGTGTAAGTGGATCAGTGGTCGAAGTGGGGGGAAAAAAGGAGGGGAACTGTGGGCGGAGAATCAGAGGGCGGGAATAACCTGAGGATTGGATCTGTGGGCGGGGTCAGAGGTGTGGCGGAAAGAGCAAAATATCCCAATTTTTTGTATTTGTTTCCCATTTCACTAACCGGTTACAGCTTATTACGTTATTTAATTCAACCAATGGATACGCATGTTTAAGGTTTGATATCAGTTATTGACATTAAAATACATTCACAAAGTGGGATAAGTTTCCAATCACAGAACGTCTCAAATACGCTCAAAAGTGGAATCAGAAGCCATTTGTCTCCCAGCCATGGAGTTTCTGTCATCAGCACTTCTCCCTTTTCCCACAACAGCAGTTTAAACATGAATGGCAAAATATCCTAGTCTGCAAATGTTTTCCACATAATTATGGCTCTGCCATATTCGCCACATAATACATCATCTGCTGCATAATCTGACGATTTTAACTAATAAATTGTTTATAGCTCAAACAGATCAAAAGTTACTAAAAAATTTGACTTGTGCTGCTGTGAAGTGGAGGGCCCCTTGCAAAGGTTGACTGGTCACCTTTCTCACTGCTGCAGTTGTATGTTCCACTGGTACTAATAAGGAAAAATCTTTGCAGAGATTGTTAACATGTGTAAAAATTTCAAAAATATAATGTATCAGAAAATATACAGCGCCAATAATACCGGTGTAGGGTGTCAGAGCACTTTGCATCACATATATTACACAGAGACAATCAATCATACGTGTGTAAATCACTGTATAGGAAATGTTACCTAAGACAAAGGACTACAAGGTGTAGGAGTCACATGGCAACCATACCAGTGGGCAACATAATTTAATAATGATTGGTTTGGAGAAACACATACTCAGAATTTAAAACGGAATAAGATGGTTGGGGGTTCTCTTTAATAATTAGAATTGATTTCTAACCAAATGAACCCTTTTTTGCAACATTAGGATAATCAAAGACTGGGGAAAAAACAATAACGCTCTAATTTATACCTTGCAGTTTGTTTGCAGTTCTTACATGACAGTTAACAGCTGACTGTTCTATGTTAGGATTTTAACTTATTAACTGCAAGTCACAATAGGGTCTCTCTGACAAAGCAGTAACCCACTGACCTATTTACATTATGTGCACTTTGTGATCCGCATGGTACATGTTCTTAGCAGAAGGCACATTAACCCTCTGAGCATCCTTTCCACAAGTCAAAACTTCCACTAGACTAAACACCATCTCTCTCTACTAAGAACATTAATCACTGGAGTTATCATGGCATTTTTATTGTTGCTGAAAATTGCTGGAGGCCAGGAAGGAGGCAGCAAGTGCTTTTAAAACCATTATATGCTTGCAAACACGACGCTCCCACCTGAAGTCAACGCCCGGTGTGGCTGCACTACCCTAGAGCCACCCTGTTCAAGGGTACTGTGACCTCGGTGACAGAGTCACTGTCACTCTATGGTGTGCTGCTTCATAGGCCTGCCCCCAAGACTGGAGGTGAACTTCAGAATGAATTGTGGTGGACAGACCGTCAAGGTTAACCCACACTTGCCACCGCTAGGGTCCTCCTGCTGGTGCTAAGACATCAGGGCTTTTAAGATCTTGCTAGATCAAGGTCTAGCATAGGAATGTGCTCCCTCAGGGGAGTGGTCTGGTGGTCTGGTCATGAAGGCTGAACCTGGTTCCCCAGTTCTAAATTCAGCAGCTCTGACCATAGTGCCACATCCTCTCCCCCACTAAACACCATACTGCACCACTGAGAGAAACTTGCGCTGCCTTCAACTACAAACCAATTGTGACACTCTATAAACACCTGGATGTGACTCAATTCAAATTATGCACTACACAAGAGCAATATGCTGCCTAAAATAAAAATAAAAACAGCATCCTAGAAAAACCAAAATCTCATAGGCAATGCAAGATTAAGTAAAGCATGTGAAATGTAAGCAGGAACAACATGGTTACCCTAACACTTTTACACTCATTATTCAGAAATCAGTGAGTGCTTTTACATGAAAAGTGAAGGACATGACTACAGGGCCCGGAAGGGACCCGTTTCACTATACATTGCTTATATCCTTACAAAACGTAATTCTTGAACACACAGCCGCTGTACACATTTTGTTTTCCAATTCACCCATCAAGCAGGTATTTTAATACCTCCAGGAATGGTGCACCTTTCCAACCAGGGAAAACAATGTTGTCCAAAGAAAGATGAATAAACAAAATTAGCGCTTCACTGGCAAACACTGTAAAGTGCCGCTAATGTGTTTAGGTGTGGAAAAAAATCAATCTGGCCAACGTGCAACCACACTGTCTTGCTTTAATTAGTTATTTTTCATATTTTAAAATATTTTATTTCTCTCTATCCCGAGGCTGCACTTAGAAATTGAAAAATGTCAGAAAAAGACAATGTTTCCAGCAAAAGTGTTTTTCTTTTTTGGATCCATCTCACAGGGAAGCAAATAAAGGAAAGGGGGAAAGAGAGGGTGATAACAGTTTCTTGGTGTCTCGGTTTTCAGTAAGTGAGGAGGGGCTAGAAGGAAAGAGAGGGAATAAAGAGGAAGAGAGGAGGGGTGGCAGCTGACAGACACAGGGCAGGAGAATTGGACACTGTCCTCATCTTCTCTGGGCAAGAAGGAAAAGACAGAGTCCTTTTCCTTCTCTGCCCGTTCCACCCGTTCCCGAACACATGTTTAAAATAAGAAAGTAGGGGAACGGAATCCATGAAATTAAAGAAGTAGGGGCACGCCGTGCCCTGCCAATCCCGCCCACTTCGACCACTGAAGTGGATTTGCTAATTTCTATTGGAGAAATGCCACTCTTAGAAAGTGAACACACACAAACACAAGGAGAGGATGGACGTAGCACTGGAACTTTTCAGGCACTCACTCCCAGTCACAGATCTGGGTTGAATCCATCATCATTTTTTAGCTCACTTCCCCACCCCAGTTCAGATCCAGCCATATGCAAATTAGTCCTCCTGGGAACAGTCCAGCCCGAACTGCCAAGCCAGGTCTACCCTGGACCCAGAAACAAGCCTCCTGGGACTGGTTTTGGGGTAAAACCCCTCATCAGCCAGGCTCTCTTGTTCTATTGTCGGGTCCATTTTTGTGTTCGTTTTTTTTTCACATTTGTGTCGAGCTGTTTAAGGAAGCGGCACAGGTTCTAGAAGTTCGATGTGATCCACCAAATAACCAGTGGCGGCTGGCAACACGCTCAAATAAAATTAAAAAAATATCTAAATAAACGGGCAGGCGCGCAAACAAACTTAAAATATATTTTTTTTTTTTAAATCACTTTACTAACAACAAAAACTCCTGCTCCGGACCTCGTCATGCTGCAGCCCGACCACCAGAAAACTCCATTGACCAATCAAGGCGCTGCTCTCACCAGCATGAAAGCAGTTCCCTGACTGGTGGGAGCAGCCTCACTCAGCACTCCACATTGCTATGGAGGCCTGCAGTAGCTCTAACCCAGCTGTTCTAAGACAGCTGGGTTAGAGGTTTCAAAGTGTGAATGTCTAGCTGGCCGTCACAAGACGGCTGGTCAAAAAGAATGCACACTTCGAAAAGTGCACGTACAACCCACCCTCCTCCCAGTCCTGCTACTTCCATTCAGCAGCAGCCCCGACTCCGTTTTGATGCTGGTTCAGGATGGGAGGATGTCAGAATGAAAAATAATGAATTACCATTTTATTTCTCATCTCAGGGACATTTAAGTGAGGTGATGCTCCTCCGCTCTAGTGGAGGAACCGCCCCTGCACATAACTGCTCATGTTAGAAAGGTGAAAGAGCAAAAAGATGCCCTTAACTTTTTCTCTCTTTCTTGTCACAGAGGTTGAATGTCAGGTGAAACTCTGACAAATTGCTTCTTGTTCTTTTAACATGGAGTTTCATGTTTACTACTTTTCTCAGACTGCAAAGGGAGAGGATTTCTGAAAGTCATTTCTTGCTACCACAACAAAACATAAAAACCTACCAATTAATTCTACAAATATTTCAAAATTGGAAGTAAGAAAGAAAAAATGAAGCAGTTCTTTTGTAATTCTGAAGTGCCATGGAAGAACTTAATAGGATCAAAACAAAGCAAGACACTTTACTGGTTGATGTACAAAAATAAATATTGTCTAGAACAGGGGGCCTAGCTTACATCGGTGCAGCAGGTGCAGGGGAACAGCGGTCTGTGGAGCCACTGAACCCAGATTATTGCTGTATTTCACAGATCAAACAGGGGCAGGAGTTGGTTTCCTTCTTTGCACTCAGAACCATGACACACTGGCTACGCCACTGGCTGGGACCCGGGTCCACACGTTACCCTTGGCACGCTGTGTAGCATTGTCAGCAAAACCGCAGGTCTGTACAAATGTAGTGGTCACGTCAAGGAAAAATGTGCTGTCTCTAAATGACAGTGCGCTACCACACCATAGCAAGTCCAGTTAGATAGCACACCATTACCACTTTCATGCTGGACATGACTCGACTCATTTGCTACACTTTTTTGTGTGATGCTTGGATTTTCCACGATCCCCCTGACTTCAGAGATGTAACATTAGCGGCAGTAAACACAGACTGCAGAATTCATGCCAAATACAATTTTGAGTCTTAGTAAATGTTTCCCAGTAGCCCCGCCCCTGGCTCCACCCCTAAAGCCGCCACTTCGCCACGCCCCCTCTGTCATAGCTCAATTTGCTGAGTACCTGCACTTTTCCTTTCCCGTTTAAAGCACTGCCTGTCCGTCATCAACGTGCACCAACAACCTGAACTGGTCAACACAGGCCTCAGATTTCATACTGCGCCCTACGAACGAGAAATAACACCTGGAAAAAGGAAGTCATCTTAAGGAATGCAAAAGGAAGTAAAACAGGTTAATGTAAACAGGGACTGCATTGCTAACATGGATTACCTTAGGGGTGTTTACCGCCTTTTACATTCATTGTTTAAGAAATCGATCTGTGTTTTTGCATTTGAACATAGGGACATGAATGTAAGCCCCAAAAGGGAGGGTCCCGTTTCAAAGTCATGACCAAATTCACTTAAACCCCTTAAAATATCACACAACTTGTAATTCTCATCTCAGAGAGGTTAGAATGTATTCGTGCAGCTTCCTCATTGGCCATCCGCTCTCCGAGCAGTCTCAAAGCTGCCCTCCTATTGTTTAATGGTCTGTCAGAACCGCCGGCTCTCTGGTCACAGGCCGGCCCTTCCCTCCATCTGCCCGCGGTCCCTTCCGCCCCTTCCTGAAAGGTAAGGTGTGCGTGAGGTGACGCCCTCCCTCCCTACCTGTCACAGAGGAGGGCGGGGCTCGGTGTTGGGGAAGCACTCAGTAGAGCAAACACCGCCAGGGTTATTCAAACACCGGGGGAAAGTCCGGATACAGGCGCTGACTGCTGGAGGCCAGGAGCTTAACTCATTCCGGGCAGAGTGTAAGGCACAGCATTACTACTGACCACGGACCCGATTGTCGCTCGCTTTGGATCAGGTACCCGCCTCCGGCCCCAGGACAGACCCATGGAACCGACACTGACCTGCAGACCACCTACCGACCTCTGGATGTGAAGAGATACGCCGTCCGCGGCACCTACAGATGAGGGTGGACGGCGCTGCTCAGGTGAGCGCTCTCCACTCCCACGCGCCTCCTTAGCTGCCGCCGGTTCTGTGGAACTTTCATCTGTTTTCCCAAAGCCGCAAGACAAGGTAATTAAAGCCGCCTGTGGTGAACTGTGACGCCCACCTCTGGAGGGTGGGAGGGTGCTGCGAGCGCTGGGTGCCCCGTGTCCCAGGCAGCGAGCCGGTGGTTCCTGCGCCTCACTGGCAGCGGGTACTTCCTGCGCCCCCCCCCCCCTTGTTTTAATGGTCCTTGGAATTCTTAAGGGTGCCCCTAAATACTTCTGGGAGAAGAACGGACTTGAGTACCTTCTGACTGCGCCTATTTATAAAATTGTTGGGCGCTCCTTGAATGATTATCGCTGCGGTTACTCAATTGACGCTTTTTTTGCGTTGTGGGTGCTTGGGACTTTTGATTTACTAACCTGTGGGTGTTTTTTGGGTCTCCACTGGCTGTGGGTGTTATCATGAGCCCCACTGGCTGTGGTTGATTCCCGGCCCTCGCTTGTAGGGAGTGTTTCAGCCCCACTGGCTGTGGGTGTTTCCTGGGCCCCACTGGCTGTGGGTGTTTCCTGGGCCCCACTGGCTGTGGGTGTTTCCTGGGCCCCACTGGCTGTGGGTGTTTCCTGGGCCCCACTGGCTGTGGGTGTTTCCTGGGCCCCACTGGCTGTGGGTGTTTCCTGGGCCCCACTGGCTGTGGGTGTTTCCTGGGCCCCACTGGCTGTGGGTGTTTCCTGGGCCCCACTGGCTGTGGGTATTTCCTGGGCCCCACTGGCTGTGGGTATTTCCTGGGCCCCACTGGCTTCGGGTATTTCCTGGGCCCCATTGTGTGGGTGGTTCCTGGGCCCCATTGTGTGTGTGTGTGGGTGGTTCCTGGGCCCCATTGTGTGTGTGTGTGGGTGGTTCCTGGGCCCCATTGTGTGTGTGTGGGTGGTTCCTGGGCCCCATTGTGTGTGTGTGTGGGTGGTTCCTGGGCCCCATTGTGTGTGTGTGTGGGTGGTTCCTGGGCCCCATTGTGTGTGTGTGTGTGTGTGTGTGTGGGTGGTTCCTGGGCCCCATTGTGTGTGTGTGTGTGGGTGGTTCCTGGGCCCCATTGTGTGTGTGTGTGTGGGTGGTTCCTGGGACCCATTGTGTGTGTGTGGGTGGTTCTTGGGACCCATTGTGTGTGTGTGGGTGTTTCCTGGGCCCCACTCTGTGTGTGGGTGTTTCCTGGGCCCCACTCTGTGTGTGGGTGTTTCCTGGGCCCCACTCTGTGTGTGGGTGTTTCCTGGGCCCCACTGGCTGTGTGTGGGTGTTTCCTGGGCCCCACTGGCTGTGTGTGGGTGTTTCCTGGGCCCCACTGGCTGTGTGTGGGTGTTTCCTGGGCCCCACTGGCTGTGTGTGGGTGTTTCCTGGGCCCCACTGGCTGTGTGTGGGTGTTTCCTGGGCCCCACTGGCTGTGTGTGGGTGTTTCCTGGGCCCCACTGGCTGTGTGTGGGTGTTTCCTGGGCCCCACTGGCTGTGTGTGTGGGTGTTTCCTGGGCCCCACTGGCTGTGTGTGTGGGTGTTTCCTGGGCCCCACTGGCTGTGTGTGTGGGTGTTTCCTGGGCCCCACTGGCTGTGTGTGTGGGTGTTTCCTGGGCCCCACTGGCGATGTGTGTGTGTGTGTGTGTTTTTTTTTTCCTGGGACCCACTGGCTGTGTGTGTTTTTTTTCCTGGGACCCACTGGCTGAGTGTGGTTTTTTTCCCCCTGGTACCCACTGGCTGTGTGATTTTCCTGGGACCCACTGGTGTGTGTGTGGGTGTTTCCTGGGCCCCACTGGCGATGTGTGTGTGTGTGTGTGTGTGTTTTTTTTTTCCTGGGACCCACTGGCTGTGTGTGTTTTTTTTTTTTTTCGTGGGACCCACTGGCTGTGTGTGTTTTTTTTCCTGGGACCCACTGGCTGAGTGTGGTTTTTTTCCCCCTGGTACCCACTGGCTGTGTGATTTTCCTGGGACCCACTGGTGTGTGTGTTTCCTGGGACCCACTGGTGTGTGTGTGTGTGTGCGTTTTTCCTGGGACCCACTGGTGGGTGTGTGTGTGTGTTTCCTGGGACCCACTGGTGGGTGTGTGTGTGTGTTTCCTGGGACCCACTGGTGTGTGTGTTTCCTGGGACCCACCGGTTGTGTTTTTCCTGGGCCCCAAACCCCCTGCTGCGACTTTTCTGAGCCCCTCTGCCTGTAGGTGCTCCCTGAAATAGTTAGAAGGTGGCCTCTGTCTGCTCCCTGGAGACCTCCCTTAGTGGGTGCTGCTCATTCTTGATACCCGCTGAGAGTTGCCAGAAGCGGGTGGTTTCCACCCTCTGACCCCCACCCTCCGGCTTTAACGGCTCAGTGGAATCTTTTGTGGGTGTCCCCTGAGTACTTGTGGCAGAGGAAGGGGACGCCTTCTCTCTGTACGTACCTATAGATGCTCTGCCGGTACTTCTGAAAGACTACACCTGTGGTTACTCCCTGGATGCTTCAGTCTGTAGATGTTTGCTGCTGCTCACGACTTTGACTTCTTCCTGGGTCCCCCTGGTTTAAGCGCTTCCTGGGTCCCCATGGCAGTGGGTGCTCCTTATGGCATTGGGACGGGGGTGGATAGTGATCTTAGAATATGAGTGCTCCCTATTGCGTTCCTCCTTGGATGCTCATGCTACTCACTCTTGGTGCCCCGACACTCAGGACACTTCCTGTCTTTGCCTGCTTCCTGCCCCCCCAGCTGTGCCTGACTGTGCCTGCTTCCTGCCCCCCCAGCTGTGCCTGCTTCCTGCCCCCCCAGCTGTGCCTGCTTCCGTGCCCCCCGCCGGCTGTGCCTGCTTCCGTGCCCCCCGCCGGCTGTGCCTGCTTCCGTGCCCCCCGCCGGCTGTGCCTGCTTCCGTGCCCCCCGCCGGCTGTGCCTGCTTCCGTGCCCCCGCCAGCTGTGCCTGCTTCCTGGCCCCCCTGTTGGCCCCCCGTCTGTGCCTGCTTCCCGGCCCCCCCCGTCTGTGCCTGCTTCCCGGCCCCCCCCCCCGGTCTGTGCCTGCTTCCCGGCCCCCCGTCGGTGCCTGCTTCCTGGGCACCCCCGTCGGTGCCTGCTTCCTGGGCACCCCATCTGTGCCTGTTCCCCCCCCCCCCCCCCTCACCCCGCCGGGGCTGTGCCTGTTTTCCTGGCCTCCCGCCGGGGCTGTGCCTGTTTTCCTGGCCCCCGCCTGGGGCTGTGCCTGTTTTCCTGGCCCTCCTCTCTGTGCCTACGTCCTGCCCCCCGCCCCCCTGTCTGTGCCTGCTTCCTGGGCTTGCAAGCTGCAGGTGCTCCCTAAGTGGGTGGTAGGAGCTGGGGGTACGCTAGGTTGTGTGTGTGTGTGTCTGCTCTTCCTAGTTGTGTCTTATTCACAAATGCCTCTACTGTATGCTTATGACTGCACGTCATACTGGTACTCCTGGCCTTAGATACTCATTTGGAGGTCCTGTATGGGTGTGTTACTCGTTGATATGTTTGTTCTCTGAATACTTCTTGTTTCTGTTCCTGGCAGTGGTTGCTCCTGGATGTGGGACTTGACTAGGTATTTCCACCCTTGGGAGCCCATTGACTGTCACTGCTCATGTCGGTTTTCTGGGAACTCCCTGGTTGCCCCTGAAGGCGGTTACTCCTGGTAGCCTCCCTGCTTGTTCCAGGCTGTGGATGCTCCCGGCTGTGGGTACTCCCCTTGGTGTTGTGTATGGCTGGCACTCTGGATGCTCCCAGCAGTGAGTGGTCCCCGATGGATGCTCCTGGCTGTTGGTGGGACCTTTGGGTGCTCCCGGCTGTGGGTACTCCACTGGATGTTGTGTATGTGGCTGGCACTCTGGATACTCCTGGCAGTGGGTGGAACCCTGTTGGTGGGACCTCTGGGTGCTTCCGACTGTGGGTACTCCCTAGATGTGTATGGAGGTGGCTGTTGGAAAGTGGGTTATTGGTAGGGGCAAATGTAGGTCTGCCACTGGCAATAAGGCCAATAACGCATGGTAGGACCCAGCATAGGTCTTAGAAAATTATTCCTATGCTCAACCCTTTGTAACGTGGCTGCGAGCAGACAGGCTTAACTTCAAAGGCAGGTGTGTAAAGCATTTAAAAACACAATTTCAGTAAATAATTAAGACTCAACACAAAATAAAAATCCAACACCAATTTATAAAAATAGGTAATATTTTTATCTTTTAAATGACACAAAGCGAAAAAGATCCACTGCAGGGAACCAGAGATATACATTTTTAAAGATTAGTCACATTCTAGTGCTTAGAAACCAACAGTGCCCCTTTTAGTCATTTTGTTTTCTCTGACAGGGACACCTTTAAAATTGTTCTGGAGAATCTCACCAAATGTGTTGCCTTCCCCAGCAGGCGGGTCCAGTTTGAACTCCTTCCTGAAGTTCTGCTTGCGGGTCCCAATGTATCCAACACACAATCCAAGATTCTGGAATCTCCAAGAGGGTCCTTGAAAATGTGAAACTTCAATTCCGCAATGCACTTGAACAAAACCCTTACAAATCCACTGGTACTCCAGGCTGGGGATTCTTTGTGGGGATGTCCAGGTGAGCTCTGTTAACCTGTAGCTTGCAGGGAGTCCACTCTTTAGTCCTTTTGCAGCAAGGTAACCCACAGGGCTGCAGTTTCAGTTGGTGCAGTCTTCAGAGGTCAGGCCTTAGAAATCTTTGCACAGCTAAAATTCACACCAGGGCACTTCTTGCTTCAGTAAGTTTCAAGCAGCAGATCTGGAGGGCTCTGCCCCTCTCAGATACCTATTCAAAATTCTCTAGGTCAAGCACAGGTCACTTCTGACCAATGAGAGCAGGGTAACTCCTCATAGTTATGACCACATCCTGTAGAGTGTGGCATTATTTTGTCCCAGAGTCCATCAATTCTTCCAAATCCATAATGTCTGATTTTCCAGCAAGGAGGTAAGAGCTGGCTAATCACACCCCCTGGGATGGCTTATTTCAGTGGCCTCTCCCCCTACCATCTGCACATACCTTCCTTAAGCCTAGCCCTGACTCTGGGTCAAGAGTGTAAGAGTGAAACTGAAACCCAGGCCTCCCCTCTGTCTTCTGCATTTGAGGAGCATGGTTTATGACTCCACCCCCTGGTCTGGCATTCATATAGACCAGCACACTGCCCTCCCAGCAGGGTGGTTAACCCTAGGGGTTCCTTATCACCCCTTCAAAGCAGCCTGGCTAATCCACTTAACTCTGACCAATCAGGGCAGACCACTGGAAGGCTGAATTTGGACTTACAAACAAGAACGTCTTATAACTTCTTTTATGTACACTTTAGGAGAAAATCAACAATATAATGTTGTTGAATTTACTACTACCATTCTGGAAAGTCTTTGAATGGTCCGGTTAGTCCTCTCCTATCCATATTTATTAATCAATAACTTCCTACCATGTTAACCTATGGGCCATGGGGTTTGCAGTGGGGAAAATGACTTGGACCAGTTTTCTAGCACCAGGGCTTATTTTATAAGTATTTCCCTAATTTCTACAGGACCCCCACCCCCTGTGCAACTAGGGGAGACTTTAGGGGTTCTGAATCTGCAGAAATATTGCTGATCCTCCTTACCCAGTGCTCCTAGCATCAAAGTCGAATTTGAGCAGCACTTTAACACAATGTGGGAAGTGAAATGGGAAATTCCACTTTACCCAGGCATATAAAAACTCATTTTATAAGGGTGTACCTTATAGATAACCAACCCCCCCCCCCCCCCCCACCCCTGGGATACCTAGGGGAGACCCTGGGGGTCCCTAATATGTTAAAACATTGTAGGTTTTCCATTTTTAAGTGCCCCTACCACCAAAGTCGAGTTTGGACACAATTTACTGTCTAAAAGCAGTCCTGGCACCCAGTGCTGCTTTTAAACTGACCTCGGGCTTCAACACTGCACACATGCTAGTGCAGAAAAAGCTGATGGCATCTAAACTGCCATGCCCCAGGGTACTGGGGACTTCTAGGTAGTTTCAATCCCCTGCCCTATTATATACTAGGGTCCTATGGGGTAGGTCATGCCAATTACAGGGGTACCCCACCCCACCATACCATAGTGTACCCTTGTGTATGTTGGGTGTTTTAACTGTATTCTAATGTGTTCCTTTCAGCTCAGCACTGGCCCTGGGCCTGGTTAGGCAGAGCCCAGGGTCAGTCAAAATCAGTTAACACCAGCATCAGGCAGAGAAAAGTTGGTGGGTGCCAGGGCACAGGATGTCTTTGCAACACTGGCACTCTGGATACTCCTGACAGTGGATGGGACCCCATGGGTACTCCTGGCTGTTGGTGGGACTTCTGGGTGCTCCCACCTCAGGGTACTCACCTGGGTGTTGTGTATGTAGCTGGTACTCTGGATGTTTTTGGCAGTGAGTGGTACCCAATGGGTGCTTCTGGCTTTTGATCAGACCTCTGGTTTCTCCCTCCTTTGGGGAGTCACCTGGGTGTTGTGTATGTAGGGGCCTCTCTGAAGGGTCTGATTCCGCGTGGCTCCATGGGCACTCCCATTGGGGGTGAGAACCCATGGGTGCTCCAGGCTATGGGTGGGCCCTGTGCCGTCTTAAAGGTTTTTGTGGTCCCGGACAAGAAATATATTGAGGGTTCATGTATGGAACAACTATGAATTTACTTCTGATTTTCAGGTAATTCAAGCTTGCCTGATGGCAAACAACACAACATTTTATATATAAAAGTATCAAAGTGAGGTACTAAAAAACAGCAGATAGCACAAGCTTTCTGGCATCTGCCAGCCAGAGTGTCAAAAGGAATCTTGAACAAGCATGGACAAAGGCATTTCTTTTTGGGCCCGGGTTCTAGATTTCTTTTTTGGTGTGTGTGATATAACAACTTATTAAAACTTGTTAAAAAGAATACAGTTTATAACCAGCCTGTTCCTATATTGTATGAAAGGCAGGGTGAGTGTGACTTGAAGGATGTTTAGTCAGCTAGTGCCTAACAATTAAAGAAGTCATATGCACGTGCAGGAAATTGTAGCTTTAATTGCCGCATATTCGCAATCCCAAATGAGTCACCCTTCACAACGGACGTTCTCTCCACACAGTGAAAATCCAAGCAGTGCTTAGAGGGTTTTCACCATTTCTTGTTGTGAAATCTGATCATTTCTTCATAATTTTCTTCTTCTGACTTACCCCCCCTCTCCTCTTTCAACATTTACATTACTTTATCTAAAAATTGACCCCCAACTCTAGTGAATAAAACACAAAGCAGGGGGTGGGGGACTGGAGACAATTTAAGAAGAACAGAGATTGGTACAATGAGAGGATGAGGGTGAAACTTATAGAGTTGAGGTAGTGGCAGAAGTAGGATAAAAAATGAAATGTGACGTAGTCGGAAAAAAGACCTAAAGAGGATGGGGTAGGTAGAGAAAGAGAGGTGGTGAGCTGGGTACGGTGTTAGAGTGAAGTCTAATCCCGGACATCGCCAAACAAATCCATATCGCCCCCCCCCCCACATGAGACCTCCACTGGCTCCTCATCCAAGAAAGATGCCAGTTCAGGCTCCTCATGCACACCTATAAAGCCCTCCACGGCCTAAGACATGCCTACCTCAACCATAGACTGAACGTCCATCAACCCTCTAGACACCTGCACTCCTCCTCACTCGCCCTTGCACATACCCCATGAATTTGTTGCAGGGGCCGCTCCCTTCTCCTACATCACTGCCAAGACCTGGGACAACCTTCCCCTCCAGATTTCTACAGCCCCCTCACTGGCAGACTTCAGAACGAGACTCAAGACCTGGCTCTTCGACAGGGAGAGAGCCCCTGGATATCCCTAGGGGTGACAGTGCAGCGCTCAACAAATGCTGTTTGTTTTTTTTGAAGTAGACAGCAAAGGTAGGGAGAATGAAAAGAGGAACGCTAGAAGTAGATCGTAGGGAGGTGACTTAGAGATAGATTTATGAGAGATGAAAGGTAATAAGGTGAAAAAGGGGCCAATGATAAGAGGTATAGAAGGACAGATCAGACGAAGAGAGAAATGAGACAGTCAAAGGTAGAGGTTTTGAAAGGCGGAAAGAAGAGGTGTAGAGAAAGAAGTGATAGAAAAAACAGATTAAGAAGTCAGATTGATGCGTAAAGAGGGTTCCCTAGAATTGTGAATTAGAGAAAAAGAAGAGTTAAAGAAAGTCAATTGTGTCATTTTGAAATGCAATGTGAGCACCTCAGCAGGGATGTAGCTTAGTCGAAGAGATTTGGGTGAGGATGAATCTCAAATTTCCCATCTGAAGAAAGCAGTGGGCTATAGGGTGGACGGGTGAGATGACCAATGTTCATAATGGACTGTTTCCATAAGGAACAGTCATTGATGATTTGTGTTGGGTGCGCCTGTATTAAGAGTGGCTCAGTGGGTTAAAACAAGTGTTGAATTCTACCTCGAATGTCTGCCACTGGTGAAGCAATTTGCAAGTATTCATCCCATCACCTTTTGGGTGTTTGATTGCCAGTAGAATGCCTGGAAACTTGATACTAGCACAGCTTTACAAGCTTAGTACTGCCAATGTGTTTGAATTTGAAAAAGTTTGCACTTCTATATATGTGCAGATTCACTACTTTTTTCTGGCAAACCAGTCACTATTTAAAATTTTCTGATCTAAAAACTGAGCAAGTTAAAACTTAAGTGACATGAGAACGAGAAAAACAGACCTAGATGACCCAACGCAGGCCTCTCAGTTTGACCTGCCAAGCCAAGAATGTATTTGAGGTGTGTTGTATCCCAAACTTCCCTGCAGGAGTTCCGTCCCACCGGGCCTGTTAGTTCTACCTGGGAACTCATGACTATGGTCATGTAAAACACAACAGCCTGGGGTGCCTGCCTCAGGATCACTTATTTTAAATGTATTTTCACTGCATGCACAGCTCTTCGTCTCGGTAACCAGATGGCTTCATGGAAGAGTTGTCCAATCCGCGCATGTGGGCAGGGCTTCATGTTTCTAGTCCTCGACCTTTACAAATCATTTTATCAAGTGACTGACTGCCCCATGTCCTGAGCCGAGTTGCACACTGAGGAAGATGCCCAAGCAAATTAATAGAGTGGGCCGAGCCTAGGGTCTGGCATGGCTATAAGAGTTTGTGCACAAGCCAAGCCATGAAAACGTTTGGCATGTATATAGTGCAGTGCTTAATTTGTAAAAAAAAAAAAAGTGCCAGGGCTTTCTTCAGGAAGCCCCTGCAGCGTGTACCAGACATTGCCCCTCCCTGCGCTTCCAATAGCAGAACCAACATAATTCATAATCATCATGCTCCTACAAGTGACAATTCAGCCTATTTCAGGCCCCCAAAGCCTGAAGAATGGCTTGGACAGCAGTCAATAGTCATTTTCAATATATATTGAATAAATAAACAACAGTTGTTGTGCACATCTTTATATTAAACAGCGCCACCATGTGACAGAATATTACCAGCCCCGGTGTTGACAATTAAGTGGCGGTGCTGAGCTTCGCGAACCAACTGCTCAAATTAAGCACCGATATTGTGTGACAAAATGATGGCATCTCTTCCGAATCTAAAAAAAAGTGCATTTCTTTAACACACTGAAGCATTTCCCGTCACTACATCAAATTGTATCACTGCATAGACAGGCATTTATTTAATGTGATAGTTGTTAGAAATGTTCATGGCTCACTCACCAGCACCAATGACATTAGTGAACTAAGAGGCAAGTCAGTAGTCATGTAAGCCCTAAGAGGTGCTTGTATAGCGCACATTCGGAACTCATGTATTTCAAAAGCACTCTCACGTGTGATAATAAAGGAAAAGGAGGCCTCGTGAAATCAAATTTTTGCCTAGGATCACACAGTTTGGACAGGTAGCGAGGTCTGTATTGATTCCAGGTTCTCGTTTCACATTTTGAAATTCAGCCACCAGATTGGTCAGTCTCTCTCTGTCTCTCTTTCTCTCTCTCTCTCTCTCTCTCTCTCTCTCTCTCTCAAAGGTCACTGTTTTGTCTTTCATTCTTGGCTCACAATAAGAACCCGCTCTGAAGTCACGCCCCTTGCACCTCTGTTACCGTGTCATTGCCAGAATAAAAAGCGTTATCAAAGCAAGGTTGGCCTGGGCCTAGGGCAACCAATAAAATCGACGCCTCTGACCGCTGGGTCCCTGCACAGAGCAGCCCATTGAGTAAATGAGTAATTTTGAGAAAATAAAACACCGGGATAACCATTCTTCAAAAAGAAAATACAAAATGCGAATTGGAGGTTCAACTTTCACTAGCTGGTCTCTTGCGTCCGAATTGGTACTTTTATAATGCACAATTATGCATGAGCGAATTCAGATTTTTTTTGTTATTTTATTTCTTTTTTAATTTATGGTTTCCTATTTTTTTCTGCAGTTATGATTAAAAAATGAAATCTGAAGTTGTTTTACAAAATAACTGAAAACTACCAGTGCCATTTTTGCATCTTGCTGTTTTGGAAACCTAACTATGGATACCAGACACTTGACGTTCGTTATTTTAAACCGCTTTGAATAAAAAAAAGAATCTCAAAGCGAATGTTTAAAACTGTTTTTACTTTGAAAACGTCAGTGAACCTGGATAGGTGCAAACCGTAGCTGGGATGCAGCCCATTTTTACGTGCACCAATATTTATTAGGTTAATGTCATAAAAGCGAGAATGAAGCACTTATTTTCTTTCTAAAAAGACAAAAAAAAGTCTGTTTTGAAACACACCAATTCCCAGTGACGACTGCGTCTTCCAAATTTTATATAAAAAAAAAAGTTAAAATACTTTTTTGTGAATTTTATTTATTTTCATAACGTAGAACTCCTTTTTGCTATTTTTTTTAATGGGTGAATTAATTTTTAAGCAGTCATTTAGAAGGGTGCTGGTTTGGGCCAGGGCACAAGTCCTATAAAAAGAAGTGGGGGGACTGAAAAGTAAGACAGTATGCAAATGACATCATGATGTCACGACGTAGCTCTATAAAAGAAATAAAATAGTGCTATTTAAATTATTTGTGTAAATACTGGGACCGACTAACCCATCTTGACACTCTTACAGTGTCTGCATTTATATGCAGGAACAGAACAAAGGCAAAAGCATGCCTCTCAAGTATCTGTGACGTGAAGAGAAGGCAAGCTGTGTGCCTTTGTTTCCCTCTGTGGCATTTACATTTAAGTGTGAGGTTCCAGGTGTCCCCCAGTCGGCATATACAAACAAAAGGAGGCTGGATGACCCCTTAACTTCGGCCCAGCTGGAGGTGAAAAAGGCTCCCTTGATGTTGCTGCTGGGAATGGAAAGCAGACCGCGTACTGGTGCTGCTGAATGTGTCCCAGTATCTTACACTGGGACAAGTTCAACATATTTCTGTGGGGTCCAAACTCTTGGCAGGGATAAGGCGTCCCCCTGGTGAAAATAGTGGTTGGACGCCGTGTACCTGCATGTACCCCCCAGACTCGTGCCTTGGTTTGGGCTATTCCTGTTGATTTGTAGTAAGTTATGCGCTGAGTGGATGATGTCACACAAGATGTGGCTCCTTCTATCTAGAGACTGTCATTGGCCTGTACCCAGTAAGTCTCCCAGTATCACTGTATGCCCCAGTACGTGCATCTCATTGTCCCATTCTACGTGGCTGTTCTTCCTAAGTTAAGTTGGTAGATGTGCCCTATGTTTGTGTCCTTCATTTCCTTTCATGCCCAAATGTTGGGTATCTTCCAGTCATAATGTTACAGGAAAACTCTGAATCATTAGATATTTCCCTGTGGTAAGTAGGGTGGGCAGGGAGGAAAGCAGTGTGGTGCTAAGGATCCATATTTAGTGTTACAATTTGTTTTCCCCCATCACAAAATGTAATAATAATTTAAAAAAAATGTGTGTGTGTGTGTGTGTGTGTGTGTGTGTGGCATAGCACACCTAAAAAGCGAAGAATATTGCCCTGAAACTTGGGACCTTACTAAAGGAAAAAAAATATGCTTTTAAATGTTTGCGCATGGAACCAACTATTGGGAACATTATGCTCTCGAAGGGACTACAGGTCCCAGCATGCAAAATTGAGTGATCGCGAACTGAGCACAGCCCTCTGGGGGCCGGAAATCAATAAAAAAAAATGCTGAAATGAATTGTAACAGAGTTTGTCATGGCGCAGACTGAGCAGCCTTTGATGAAGGGGCAAGCAGCCCTAAAAACGCGTCGGCACTGATTGATATAATTGAACCTGAGGGACGAGGCAAGCTGAATTACAGAGCTGGATGGTTGGTGAGCCACTGAGTTCCCCCTTGCAGCTTTCGGGCATTTGATGGATACAAAAAATGTATATATCCCCAAAATGGGAGAATCTGAGAGGTACGGTTACTGTATTTCTAAATGGACAGTATCCTTTTCAATCCAGCTAACACTCGCATGTCCACCGCTCAAATTAATTTCATATTTCACTATACTAATTCACCACTAATCCTCTTTGGCTTCTGGAGTAGCGTGCTACTCGCTGAAAAGCGCTTCGACGTCTCGTCAGAAGTAGTAAGCGCTATATAAATGCAATTACATCACCTGCAAGGTGTCTGTATATTTAGGCTAGAGGCTGTGACTTATGAAGACCGCTTTCATTCTAGTCTCGTGCTAAACATTTTGTGAAACGGCATTAACAAAGCCATTCCATCTGGGTTTAATGTGCTTATGCATGCCCCTTTTGGACATTAGATCAAGGCACACTGGAGGGGATCAGCAGGAGCGGACAATGAGGGCTTTAATTGTAAAGTAGTCCCTCATCCAGTTCAATGCAAGCACAGGAGCGGGTGGAGGGGGTATGAAAGGCTACACCAAACGCACAGTAGCATTAGGACCGGGATAAATGCTCCGCTAGGCAGAGCCAAGAAGTGATTGACGAAGTCTCAATCCAATGACTGAAAGCTAGTCAAAGAGAGCCAATGGTTGAACAGGGCAAACCCAAAGCCTACTCTATGTATATTGTAATCAGTAGGTATGTTTGATATCTATGGTGGCAAACCCCAGGCCTAATGAGTGTGCTTGTCCACCATGTCAGCGGTGCATCACAAGAAATTGTGTAGGCCAATGTGTAGACAACAGTCTGGCAACCCTCCAACACTCAGAACCACGATCAATAGTTTTTATGTTGATGATTAACATGGTCTTGACTCTGTTCGTTGGCTGAGAACCAATGAAGACCTCATGTTTCACCTCTGCAAAGGAGGCGCGTCTAAACGTACTGATACACAGCAGGGTAGCAAAGCACGCAAAGTGATCCTGTTACCTGGATAGTAATTTAGCATGTTCCGTTGCTCCCAGTAATTCCGCAATCCATGTATGCATGCGTACTATGTTCCGGAAAACCATCCTTACAGACAAAAACCTATTGGAACAAGCAATAAGTTAGTAATGCTAATGTGGCCACAAGGTACCATGCCAGTACCAGCCCCAGGACAAGGGGCTCCCTTCTGCATAGCCCCCAACATCTGTCTTAGATGTGGATTTTTCCTTGTAGTAGGGAGAAAGGTCCACGTTCATAATTTTGCTGAGTGCCAGAAGACCAAGGCAAGCCGGGAACATGTCTGTGTACTTCATCTATGTGTAACCCCATGAGAAGGCACCACCTATGGAGCAGGACTGACCATGAACAAGCTCTTTCCCCATAGAACTAATGATTTGTCTCAAAGTCGAAACATTCCACCACCGAAAATATTATCACAGAGGAGTATTTTTAGTTATTCACTGCAACCAGTGACCAGCTCTGTCCTCAACCCCCCTACGCATAAACATACAGCATCAGACACAAACCGTGCTTACCCAACCTGACACTGATTCCAGTTCAACAGGTCACTGTGACCAAGATGTGAGGTGAGGTGAGGTAGCAAGTCCGACACCTCGCAGCTTTGCAATTTTTAAAAAGTATTTTGACATCAAACAAATATGCATTTAAAAGAAAAAAAGAAACATTCCATCTTTAAATTTAAAGAGCAGATTAACATGGGGCCCATGGTCTGAGAGAACCCTTCCCTCTGCCACTACAAAGCTCTTTAGTGTTGTAGGAGTGGTTTAGTACATTTCATTTCCTTACTCCCAGGGAAGTACCTCTGGCAGTAGGGTGTAGGAGATGACAACTGTGTAGGGTGGTCGCTATTGTGTGCCAACACTGCCACTCTGTTCTAGAGCAGCCCTGAGTGACAGCCGGGAAACACAATTCTTTGCAGCCCGATGCCCAGTCTATGGTGGAAGAGACACCCGCCTGCCAGGAATGGAGTATGCGATTTCAAACTATGTGCCGGTGAAGTTGAGAAACTAATCACTTCTTCGCTAAGTTTCTTGACTTTGTGGCATAGGGTTTCACTTCTTTCACCCTCAACAGAGGCATGCTCCCACGTTTACCATAAGACTGTATCTGGGTTTTACCAGCAGGTGGTTACTGCAGTGGCAAAGACACTTGACAAGTCCAAGGCCAGTAGTTTATACTTGGCCATTGACACTTGGACCGTTAATCCGAGCACTGACTACATGGCTATGACATCTCACTCGCATGCAGAGGAACCAGAATTCCAAGCATGTTTGCAGCTGTCGCCTTAGCAAGTTCAGCCTGAAGTTATTTGTCAACATGCACATTTATGTATGCAAGAACTCACTGGTAAATTCCACAAGGGAGTGGTCCTGAGGAAAAATGAGGTGATGTCACACTAGCTACCGCCTCAACCACTTCATGTTGGATTTATTGCATCCGACAATGGCTCCAACTTCAACGTTGCATCACTGCTGGCGAACAAAAAGCATGTACCTGCAACTGCCCATGATCATCTCCTTGTAGTTGCACACTTTTTCTCCCAGTTAAAACCTATGAAAATAATGATTCTGGTTGCAGAGGTGACTGATGTTGCCTAGAAGATTTGCTCTTGGTTTAGCCTGTCACACGGTGACTAAAGTTATTGCTAATGTTGAAGAGGCCTACTACCATGCCCAGCCACCAGCTAAAGATTTCCTTTCAAACTCCCTTTAATCCAACATTGCATGTGCTGATCAACAGATTAACGCGTGCAGTTGATTGGGCCCTTTTTTTCGACTACTGAGCGGAAGCAGATAATGTGCATTGTGTGCTATGGCCCTTCAAGTAAGGGCTACAACACTGTGATATCAGCATAGTTGTCAAAACACTGTGGAACTCTGCAAACACCTGCCTTTAATGTATCCACTGAAATGGAACCCGCCTTGAATTGAGAGGGAGCACAAGCAAGCAGAGCTAGTGTGTGAATTGTTGTCTTTCATGCCTGTGTATGCCTCATGACCATCATCAGTTGTGGCTAACTTCTGCCCAAACTGAACTGCCACCAGTGTAGAACCTAAATATTTAAATTCTGCCTGGTCAAAGGGAATGTCCACTCTGAGATGCTTGATTCAGATTCTAATGGTGAAGGCTTGTTTGCCTGTGGAACTAAGATAGATTGCTTGACAATGACTTGCTAGTGATTTTGAGGCCTCCGGTAGCAGCTGGAGGATAATTTAAGCCTAAGGACTAAATAGACTTGTGAACCTGAATGACCTGCAGATGTGTCCCCTGCTCCTACCAAAAGTCGATGCAACGTATTGTTCAGGTGCTTCCTCTGAGGAGCCACTGAACGAATTTCCCCTGCTTCATCACGCGCAGCCCAGTATCCAGTTCTTCCAGGTTACCTCTCCTTCGTCAGTAAGGGCACATCTGTGTCAGCATAGCACACCTCTTCGGTGTAGATTTAATTTTCCTCGGAGTACGACTTCGTAATGGCAACGCTAATACGACTTCGTAATGGCAACGCTAATACGGCTTCGTAATGGCAACGCTAATACGGCTTAGTAATGGCAACGCTAATACGGCTTAGTAATGGCAACGCTAATACGGCTTAGTAATGGCAACGCTAATACGGCTTAGTAATGGCAACGCTAATACGGCTTAGTAATGGCAACGCTAATACGGCTTAGTAATGGCAACGCTAATACGGCTTAGTAATGGCAACGCTAATACGGCTTAGTAATGGCAACGCTAATACGGCTTAGTAATGGCAACGCTAATACGGCTTAGTAATGGCAACGCTAATACGGCTTAGTAATGGCAACGCTAATACGGCTTAGTAATGGCAACGCTAATACGACTGAGTAATGGCAACGCTAATACGACTGAGTAATGGCAACGCTAATACGACTGAGTAATGGCAACGCTAATACGACTGAGTAATGGCAACGCTAATACGACTGAGTAATGGCAGGGCTAATACGACTGAGTAATGGCAACTCGACTATGACTGAGTAATGGCAATGCTAATACGACTGAATAATTAATGGCAACTCGAATATGACTGAGCAATGGCAACTCGAATATGACTGAGCAATGGCAACTCGAATATGACTGAGTAATGGCAGGGCTAATCTGACTGAGCAATGGCAGGGCTAATCTGACTGAGCAATGGCAGGGCTAATCTGACTGAGCAATGGCAGGGCTAATCTGACTGAGCAATGGCAGGGCTAATCTGACTGAGCAATGGCAGGGCTAATCTGACTGAGCAATGGCAGGGCTAATCTGACTGAGCAATGGCAGGGCTAATCTGACTGAGCAATGGCAGGGCTAATCTGACTGAGCAATGGCAGGGCTAATCTGACTGAGCAATGGCAGGGCTAATCTGACTGAGCAATGGCAGGGCTAATCTGACTGAGCAATGGCAGGGCTAATCTGACTGAGCAATGGCAGGGCTAATCTGACTGAGCAATGGCAGGGCTAATCTGACTGAGCAATGGCAGGGCTAATCTGACTGAGCAATGGCAGGGCTAATCTGACTGAGCAATGGCAGGGCTAATCTGACCGAGCAATGGCAGGGCTAATCTGACCGATTAATGCCAACGCTAGCAAGGCTTTCACTGTGCAGCTGTAAGTCATACTCCTCTTTAATATCAAGAAATCTAAGACACATAGCACTATCAAGTAGTTATAAGCCATGAGAAAAGCACTCCGCAAGCTCAAGGCCAGTAGAATCGGCTTCACTTGCAACAGCGGACATGTTGGCGATAACGAGTGCACAAAGAACTCAAAAACATGGACAGATGAGTATTACATTGGGAAATACTACTTTCTTATAACGAGCATATATTAAGTGTAGGACTTTCTTAGAAACTTGAAATACACCTATTTAAGTGCCCATATCACACAAGAGGGATGCACGGCTAAGTTTCGTAAATTAGGAAGGAGGACCTTTTGTACCTTTGTGCCTTTCCTGCCCATGGGCGATGGATTGAAGCCCAGATCTCTGTACTGGAGTGAATGTATGGCATTGTTCTGCATGTTGTACATCAATTGTTCTTTTCGCATTTGTCACCCCGAATGGGACGGGTATGCTGAGACGTGGGTCTCGTGCTCTCCATGCCACTGGAGTCGAGCTATCCTGGCTGATGAGGGGTGAAACCCCGAAACCGGTCCTAGGATGTTTGTTTCCAGTCCAGGGAGGACATGGCCTAGCCGTTCAAGCTGGACTGTTCCCATTGGGCACAGGGTCAAGACTGATTTACATATGGCTGGGTTCAAACTGGAATGCCATGGTGAGCAAAGAAACGATGGATTGAAGCCAGATCTCTGTACTGGGGTGAATGTATGACATTTTTCTGCATTCTATCCATCAATTGTTATTTTTGCATTTGCCAGCTTCTAGGCACACAGTTGCAGTCCTGGAAGCCGCTATGGTGATACTCCATTGGAAAGTAGTTAAGAAATGGTTTATGTGCCCATATTTTGTGCCTCGGGGACATAGATGGGATTGCCAAACACGCTGGTTGTGCAGGAATGGAGAAAGGCATCATTCCACACTTGAAGGGAAAACCTATCTTTTCACTAGTAAACCTGTTTTAAAGTATACGCCCCTTTGGCAAAAATAAATAAGTGTTTGGGAGCCCAAGGTGGTGTTTTTTTGCCAGAGTGGAGAAGGTCGCTCTGAAGCAGTGGGTCCATCTTTTTCATATGTGAAAACGGTTGCTTCACAAAATTACACCAATTTAAAGCACGAATCTCTTTAGCTAGCAAGAAAAACCTGAGTTTGAAATCTAAGGTTTTTTTTTTACTGGAAGCTTAGGACTGGGTTACTGAAAGATCCAATATGCAGAGATGTAATTGTCTTTCACCTGACTGGGAGTAGGACTTTTCTAATTACTCGAAGAAATAATAGAAACAAACAGAATCTAGATAAACGTCTAAGTAAAAAACACAAGAGTCCTGCCCACCACACATTAACATTTTAAAAAGGCTTTTCGAGACCTCTACTTTTTATATTTCACATTTTTCTGCTTTTGTGTTTTTGGATCTTCTCATTTTTTGGGATTTCTCTTTTATTTTTTCCCCTCTACTAATAAAATAACTTATCACCCAAAAATGAAACTATCCCCCACAGAAAACCTAGGACATAACACACAAAAAAAAATTGCTTGGCTGTAGAATGTCTATGCATATATTTATCTGTAGAAGTTCTTGCTACTCAACTTGATGGTGGTCAAGGATGTGCTCCCCAAAAACATCCTACTTGGATCATCATCTATCTCACCTTAGATAACGATTTGACCATAGATCGAACACTCAGTTCTGTCACACCTGAGAAACTTATCCTACTTGGGGGACAGTGTCACCAGGATTTTTACATTTTTCCTGCGCTGGGATGATCTGAGAATCCAACAATTTAAGAGGTGCCGGTGAAACAAGAGTAGTTTGGTTAGAGATGCAGTCAAAGGGGGGGCGTGGCTTGCACGCCGCTGTGGAATGGCGGATCGCGCTTGAGCTCCGTACAGAGCGAGGGCCGATGGAGGTATTGCTGCCGCTGCGGACTGCCCCGTTCAGCGTAGATGATGTTATCTTGACTATGAGGCTGCCGTGTGTGCTACGAGGGAGTTTTCCGGTGGTGTGAAACGGCCAGGGACCATATTTCGGCATTTAAAGGTGGCGCTCGATGTTTTCACGAGCGGCTGCCATTTTGTTTCTTCACTGAGGGAGTTTTACTCTCTCCTCTACACGACGACGCTACTGGGACTATCCTGTCAGGAATGAGGTCATACAAGAACTGGTGACGTTTTTCACTTTTTCTAAGCTTATTTTGATTTTTTCCTTCCGCCTATTGCGGTGCTGCCCATTGTGAGAACTTTTTGAGTTTTCTACTAATATATCTCTCGTCAGGCACACTGCCACTTCCTTATTTGAGGCTTCTTTGCTCTATGCTTGCTCTTGGTTGTTTTCGAGGTCGGTGTGCGTCCACTTGATACCTGCAGCTCATGATATTTTTTGTGAGGTGTTTTTTTTTTCCTGACCTTGTTCGCCTGCCATAATCATTGTCCTGCTCTTTTTGCTGAAAGTGCGTTATCCCTTTCTGCTCGTTTTTCCTATTGCACATTAAGTGTTTTACATCCCCTGGCATTTCCTTCCCTTACTCTATCTGAAGGGGTGTATTTTGTTCCTGCTGAGGTGGTGTGCCCTATGGCTGCGAATATGGGCCCGTCACCGATTGCTAAAGACGTAAAGGACTCTAAAGCATCCCTTAAGAGGTCCAAACAGTTATCCCCTAAACCTGAGTCTGCTCCAAAGGACACTAACTCCACTCTTGAGTCTATCCTGACGCGCCTTAATGAGGTCTATGAAATTGCGCAGTCTACTAAGACTAACACAGATTTACTGCAGGTGGAGGTGTTAGCCATCAGGAATGATTTCAAGGCTCTTTCCCTTCGTGTTTCAGGTACAGAAGCACGGATTAGTGGCGCAGAGGATACCATGCAAAAGCATTCTAGATCTCTCAATCAGATGGAGCGTTCCATGGCAGCATTGAGGAAAGACCTCACTGAACAAGAAGATCGCAATCGCAGATCTAATCTGCGTATTTTTGGTCTTCCGGAGGATGTTGAGAAAGATGCACCTTCCATGATTGAGTTCCTTTATCAATGGATTCCTTCTACACTACAAATTTCTTTCCAAAGAGATTTTGAACTGGAACGTGCACACCGTGTTCCCACCTTTCGTCCCAAATCTGCTACGCAACCAAGAGCGATAATTTTTAAGCCACTGCGTCATCAGCATACAGAGCAAAGTTTGGCTCACATGCGGAAGGTTAGAGCTGTTTCTTGGAATGGCCATCGTATCTCCATTTCTCAAGACTTTGCCAGGGACACGGTGATAAGGAGGAAGGGCTTTCTCAATCTCCGGAGCGTTTATCTGAGATGAATATCCCCTTCTCCTTTGCTGGCCCTTCAAAATTCCGCATTACTTTCAAAGGTCGTGTCAGAATCTTTGATGAGCCCGCTGACTTGGCCTCGTTTTTGGATAATCAGATGGAGTTACGGATGGAACTTCAAATGGAGGCCTCACATGTTCCTGGTTCTTCTGGCACCTGATGCGGTTATACATACTGCAATGTGTTTTCTTCTTTGTCAGATCTATTAAGTCTAGTTGCTTTTAGATCTGCGCGGTGGTCTTTGCGTCCATTGGTTTTGGTGTGTTTTTGTCATCTTTTGGTGCTCCCTTACTATCGTTATGGTGTAGTGGTCTTTATTGTTGTTAGTTTTACTGTATAAACCTTCCAATATTTTGTGGTAGCGTCTTTTGATGGTTTGACTTCACTCCTGCTCGCGTGTCGTCCTTTTACTCTTTTCCTTCCCAGTTTGTCTTTCGACGTATTAGGTCCTGGTCCGTTTCTTATCCCGTTGTATGACTTCTTTATTTTTGCCAAATTTTGATGTGAGATTTGGTTTTTCTATCTCTTTGTGGTTGGTCTTTTTGCCTAATGGTTGTCTTTTGTTGTTTCGTATTTATGGAGTATGCCATTGTTTTTTCCTTTTTTTTTTTTTTTATCAATGTGTTGATGTATGGATTGGTTACATATTTGAATCATAGGTGTTTATTAGATGCTTATTTATGGCTATAATTAGAGTCAATATGTTTCGTCTATATAGTTACTAGTTATATCTATTTTACTGCTATATCACTGAGTGTTTTGTTTATTTAGTATTATTAATTATCTTTTTCGAATAGGTCAGATTTCTATAGATGCTTTGTAATTGATAGTCTTATGCCTCTTTACCTATATGTTCACTCCCTTAGATATGCTTACCTCTTTTAGCCAAATTGTGTGTATCCGGTTCTATCTATTTATGGTCAGTTATCTATAAGCTTATCTATAGATTTTACATATTTATATATAGTATTAGTTCTCTTATTTATCTGCCATAGGGCTTCATTGATTGTTATATTGAGAGGTTACTACATGCCGTTTTCTATTATGTTTCACTTATTTTTCCCATAATGTATCATATAGTATGCTTTAGAATGTATTTTTTCTTTCTCTTCATTCTGTTCCTTTTTCTCTTCATGATGTCTGCTTTGGTTTCGCTCTACCTAATAGTAATGTTAACTTTTAGCTCACTTTCCACCAGCTCTTATTGCTTGCATTTGTTTTTTTTCTCTCTTTTCTGCCCTTACCGATTTCTATGATTCATTTTAGCTGGTACCTATTTATCAACTTGGTTAAACGTGTTGCCTTTATAGTCTTTCATTTCGCTCTGTTTCCAGAATACTATAATTAATTCCAGTTCATATCTTTTAGATAGTTCTTCTTTTAAATACGTTTAATCAGCTATGTACTGTTTTGGGGTTAGTTATGCTGATGTTTTTTATTCCTCTTGTTGGTCCCTTGCTCTTTTTCCCATGTTCCCCCTTGTATGAATTTGGTCTTTTTCAGACCTGCCTTATGGGCCCTTCTCTCTCTCTTTCTGTGTATTTTCTGGCTTTCTTTTTCCTCTTCTTTCCTCTTTTCTCTTCGGATTTCCTTTTTGGTTTCACCTTGTTTCGTGTTGGTTTCTAATGTCTGCTGGTTGGTTTTCCTGGATGTTGTAGTTCATTTGTCATATATGAAATGTCTTTTTCTCCTGATAATTGTTCTATGTCTGGATTGAATATACTTTCCCTTAATGTTAAAGGGTTAAATCACCCAGTTAAAAGGTCAAAGATTTTGGACTACTGTAAATCTTTCTTCGGATCTCGTCCTTTTTCAGGAAACAAAGATCTCTGCCAAGGAGGCGTTGTTTCTGAAGAAAGAATGGGTCTTTGATGTTGCTTGTTCAGATGCTTGTGGTAAAAGAAATGGGGTAATTACCTTAGTTTCTAAACATTCTGGGTTGTCTATCGTTTCCTCTGAACAGGATAGAGAGGGTCGGTGGTTGCTGTCTAAGATGTTCAATGGTAATGCTGATCTCTTTGTCATGAATATTTATGCCCCCAACAAGGATGACCCGTCTTTTTGGAAAGCGATCACTAAAAAGCTAAATGACACACCTCATTCTGGTAATCTTATTGTATGTGGAGACTTTAATTTGCCAATGGATCCCATTTTAGATAGGAATTCTGCCTTTAATTTTCGTCCCCCTAAAGCACATAAACAAATGATTAATTTGTGCTCTCTTATCCATCTTCAGGATGTCTGGCGTCTTCATAATCCCACTGGCAGTGACTTCTCCTTTTTTTCTTCCCCTCATTCGTCCTTTTCACGCATTGATTATCTTTTGGTTCACTCCTCTCTGGTTTAATCTTCTTCTCCGCTTATTCACCCTATTTTAATTTCAGACCATGCCGCAGTGACTTTTACACTTATGTCTTTTGCCCCTAGGGCACGATCTCGTTCGTGGAGACTAAACACAGAAATTTTACATGATGATTCCCTGGTGCGAGAGTTTTCCAATGATATTGAGACGTTTTTTATTGAGAATGTTGGGTCAGTCAGTTCCCCTGTTGTTCTCTGGGACTCTTTTAAATGTACTTTCCGTGGTCAGGTCATTAAATGTATGTCAAGGAGAAACGCAGCCATTAAAAAGGAACTCACAGACTTAGCAGATGAGATTAAACGTCAGGAATCCCTTTTTCGACACTCTAAGGATAAGTCCTGCCTCCAATCTATTAAGAATTTAAAATATACGTACAATACTATAGTCACTAAGAGAGCTCATATTGGCTTTCAGGCTCAGAAATCCAAGAAGTTGCTGTTAAAAAATCGTGCGGGCAAGATTCTTGCAGCCACTTTAAAGTTTCAGGAATCTTCTTGTAAATCTTCCCAAATTTCTTCTATTACGGACCAGCTTGGTAAGAAAAAATTTCAAACTGAAGAAATTCTTGAGGTCTTCCGCGATTTTTATAATAATTTATATACCCCGTCTGCTCAAGCTTCTTTTGAACAATGTCAGGAGTTCTTGAAGTCGGTTCCTTTGAAAGCTGTTTCGGAGGAAGATAATAACTCATTGAATTGTCCGATTACTTCTGACAAAATCATTTCTGCGATTAAAGCTACTCGTTCTGGTAAGGCTCCTGGTCCTGATGGATATCCTATTTTGTTTTATAAAACCTTTATTTCCGTGCTTGTTACGAAACTTCAATCCGTCTTTGATGCTTTTATTAAATATGGTTCTGTGTCTGGTTCCGCGGCTGATGCTACTATTGTAGTTATCCCCAAAGAAGGGAAAGATCATGCAGATCCCAAGAATTTTCGTCCTATTTCCCTTCTTAACATGGAAGCTAAGATCTTTGCTAAAATCTTAGCTAAACGCTTAGAGTCCTTTATTCCTCAATTGGTTCATCCCTCCCAATCAGGTTTCGTAAAGGGGCGTCTTGCACGTGATAATATTCGTACTTTTTGTCATATTCTTGGTTCCGCCAAGCGATCTAATCTTCCGGCGGCGGCCTTGGCCCTGGATGCTGAAAAGGCCTTTGATAAGGTCTCTTGGCCTTTTTTAAGAGCTGTTTTATGTGCACATAACCTTGGTGATTCCTTTATTCGTATGGTTATGTCTCTTTACTCCCGACCTAGGGCTAACATACGGGTGAATGGAGCTACGTCGTCCTTTTTTAACCTTTGTCAGGGCACTAGACAAGGGTGTCCTTTGTCTCCTCTCTTATTTTTGTTGTCCATTGATCCTCTTCTCAGAATGATTGACTCACATCCAGATATTCAGGGGTTCTCTTTTGGGTCTCATCAGATAAAAACAGCTGCGTATGCAGATGATGATCTCATTTTTTCTGATGATATTGCACTGGCCATCCCTGCTATTTCGGATACGATTTCTCTTTTTTCAAAAGTTTCAGGATACACTCTGAACAAAGATAAGACAGAGATGTTTCCCTTAAATGCTTACTGCTTCTCTTCTCATATGGGTTCGGCGGGATTTAAGTGGCAATCTAAACAGCTAAAATATCTGGGTATCTATTTTTGTTCCACCCTATATGCTACGGCTACTTATAATGAATCCCAAACTATTCTTAAGGTGAGACGTCTTTTAGAAACTTGGTCTCCGAAACATATTTCTTGGTGGGGCCGACTGCAGACTCTTAAAATGATGATCACACCTATTATTAATTTTGTTTCCTCTATGCTTCCAGTAAGGCTTTCTGATTCCTTCTTTCATGAACTTGACTTACTTTCTTCCAAATTTCTATGGAATGACAGAAGGGCTAGGATTGCTTATAAATTTTTACGGAAATCTTATGATATGGGAGGCTGTAATTTTCCTGATTGGGGGAAGTATCAAACTGCTTTTCTGGCGTCCCAGGGTGCCCTTTGGTTTTCTTCTCCATCTCTTCATGTTCCAGCATGGTTGACAATAGAACAGGAACTGGCCTCCCCATTGCCGACTGCCTCTTTTTTAACCACGAATACCCTTTCTATTCCATTCTCTCGTTCTATTATTTTAGACACTATTGCTGCGGTTCGCAAGGTTGATAAGAGAGTAGAAATTCCACTGCATAAAACTAGATGGTCGTCTATTTCGCGGAATTCTAAAATCAAAATTAATATTGATCCAGAGTTGATGTCTTACTGGGCTGGGAAAGGTGTCTCACTTGTTAAACATCTCTCTGATTCCAACACTGACCCTTCCCCTTTCTCATCCCTAGCTCAACAATTTTCTTTATCTAATTTAGACTTTTATACCTTTCTTAAGATAAAGGTAGCACTTGCTAAAATGAACCTTCATCCTTCTTCCCCTATGATTACGCTTTTTCAGTTATGGATCAGGACTGGTCATGTTGCATCTCGGATTTACAAATTCTTATCGTCCTCTACACTTCCTTCCCAAACTGTCGCACAGCAAAAATGGCTACATCATTTTGATCATAGTGTTACCGATCATATCTCTTCTGATACCTGGCAAGATATTGGTAAATTTTCTCTTCGTAACAAAATCGCCCCCTCTTTAATGCAGTCTAAATTTTTCTCTATTAATCTTCTTCACTGGACTCCCGCTCGTTTGTACTCGTTAAATCTCAAAGAAGACAATCTGTGCTGGAGTTGTGGGCTTTTACCAGGCGATTTTCAACATATGTTCCTTGATTGCTCCCTTCTCCAATCCTTTTGGGATTTAATTCACAAACACCTCATGCTCATCTTTAATATTAAATTCCAACTTTCTTTTCCATTAATCCTTTTAGGTCCGTTGGCGGCCCCAGTCCCTCTGCCTTTAGATCCCATGGAGTTACAGTTGCTGGATCTCTTATTGACTATTGCAGTCAAAGTAATTCTCATGGAGTGGAAATCCTTTTCATCCGTCTCTTACCATACTTGGTGGGCTTGGGTTTCCTTTCTACGAAGTGCTCATACGTCCGTTGACCATGCTCATCTCTCTCCTTCTATATCTACTGGTGTTTGGAAAGCCTTAGATTCGTACATGGAGTTGGCCTCCGAGGGGTTGGTGGAGCAATATCCCTTTGATTTGTCTGGTTAGTGTTGTCTTGTGTGTCGGGTGAATCCTTTGGAAATCCTCTCCTCTTCCTTTTCTCCTCTCTGTCTCTTTTTGTCTCTCCTCATCTCTTTCCTACTCTTTCCGTCTTTTCTTTCTTCCTCTCTTTTCTTTCCTCTTATCCCTTTTTTGCCATTTGGTGGTGATACTTTTGATAATTATCTTTGCCGGATATCAATTTGGTTCGTCCCTCCTTAATTAATTTATTTATCTGATATCTGCGGATTAATGAATGACAATTATTTGATTTCCTATTATTTATTTTATTCTAACATATTTATTGCCTTTGTCTGATATCAATTGTATCACTTTTGCTTGTATCTCATGTTCCTTATTTGCTTTTTTAAAATAATAAAATTCTTTTGAAATGAAAAAGAGATGCAGTCAAAGCATTGACCTCTCTAGTGGGGACTGCAGTCCTTGGAAGAGGGGTCCATGATCTCTTCCTTATTTGAGGATGCATCCATCAGGCGCTCTCTGCTTAGCTCATGATGCCAGAGCCGCATATGATTGGCGTCCATGTTCTTCTGGCTGCATGTGGAGAAAGAACATTAACCCTCTCCGCTGTCTGGTGATACTCCGTTCCACTCATAGCCTCCACCCAGCTATGATCTTTCACATATCCACCAATGGCAGAAACGTTTCACATCAACACTGCGGCCTCTTCAGTGGTGTGAGACAATATACCAATATTGCAATACAATGCCATGCAACCAGGTTGGCACTGAGATGTTATGGGGTCTTAAGTTCCATTTTGGCCTGGTGTGGCTCTTACTGTATCAACATCAGTGGAACCAAAACTGCTGCTCTTTTTAAACAGTATCTTGTGAAGCAGTAGGTCCCTGCATTTCATCTCGTCACCAATGCCCTTCCACCCCTACATCCGCTCCTACAACAAGAATTTGCTGTGACAACCCTCAAACTTCACAATTATGTGGAAGAAATTAACTCCTCTTCTGAATTTTGAAATAAAAAAAAAAACACAAAAATGTGTTAACTAAAATAAATAAAACGCAAAAAAATCAAATGGAAAAACAAAACGATGCAATACAACTTAAATATATAACCTCTTCCATAAAACAATGGCAATGTGAATTCAAAACGAAAACCCCGAATGTAAACAAGCCAAAAAAACGATGCTAAATTATTAAAGCAACTAAACACAGGTTAAGGGGTTAATATAACTTAAATACCTTCATTTTTAATATCAATGTAATGGTAGTTTGTGGGTACACTACACTAACAAGTTATTTCCACATGAACTCTACTCTGCCCTCTTTTTCTGCAGTGAAACACAGCTCCTTTAGGAAACAGGAAGGTTCTGAACTCTGGGGAGAGTTGGAAATCCCTTGTCAAAACCCTGTATTTTATTTGTCAGACCCTAAAAATAAAAAATAAAAAAGAAGCATTGTTAAAGCCACTCTATATACAACTTTGTTTAATGCTACTTGAATCACTATTTTACTAGGGAGCTTTAGACAGAAGTCTCACGCCTGAATCGGGTCTGTGGGCGTCCATGTCATACTTGGGTGAAAGACACATGGGAGGCTCCCTGTCAAAATTGATTCTCACCCACCAAGTTGCTGTCCGAGCTTGAGAGATCAGTCTGTCTTCTCTTTCCATGTCTTTGTCCCTAGTCAGCTCAATGACTATCGAGCATTGGCAAAAACCAATAGGTCTAGCCTATGAGAACTATTGGCTTTGTCATTGTCATTTAGCCATGTTGTACAGCAGCGATGTGTAAAGTTAGAAAAAACACAATATGACACATCCAGTGCAGGCCACATTGTAGTGTTTTTGTCTGGTGGGACTAGAGGGTAGGAAGGGGCAAGCAACCACGCCATACGTGGCAGGAGAGGGCAAGCAATATTCAGACAGTGCTGTACTTTTCTACAGGGAATAGCAAATGTGATGTCATAAATAAGGAATGACTGAACTCTTTTGGTTCCTGATGGACTCTTTAGACCTGTGAGTTAAGCGTTGGAGGGTAATGAAGTGAATTCAGGGTTACAACGTTGAGTTCTTGCTTAAATGCTGAAGAATAAAGAAGTGTATAACTACTCTCCGTGTGTGGCGTAGTCTTTGGCGAGTACCCCAGGCAGGGCAGGACGCTACAACTGGCGACAAGTAGGGGATAAGGGACCCGCAGATTGATAGGGCTCTCCCAGAGAGTTTGCCATGGTCCAGCAAACTCCTCAGCCGTGCCATGTGTGCCCAAGTCAAAGTGCAGAATAAACGCTGGCAACTGTGGTGTCTCAGCCCAACGCATATTTGAAAATCTACACATTGGTGGCTGAGATAAATTGAATGAAAAGGCCACAAACCGAGGTAACGCGCTACTAAACAAATTAATGCTCTGTGTCATACGGAGTGATAATGCTAAAGGTGATACAACCAGATTGTGAAAAACAGAATATTGTGACACTCCAGTGCAAGTTAAACTGTAATCAGATTTGCTATGAAGCAATGATCAACAAGGTGGTTACGAAGAGAAATTTAAGCGCAAAGCCAATTGAATATCAGAACATTATCTGCTTATCAAGTTGACGGAATATGAAAAGATTGGTCTATTTACCGAAACAACTAAAAGTCATCAGACTGTTGCCTGCTGGGGAGAGGCCCCAGAGAGGGCAGGAATTGTATGTGAGGATGTGTCTGTAAAAAAAAGCAGCCCACCACCAAATGCTGCAGAGTGGGGGCTCGAAACAGCTCTGCAGATCCCCATTATTAAAATAAAGAGCTGCAATGGAGAGTAAGGGTGAGGCCAAAGCTACTCCAACTGTCAAGGCTGATCCTGAAGCTAACGCGTCACATGGCTCTAGATATGGTTTGCATGAGCAAGTTCACCAAAAAGCATCCAAGAGACCACTGTTGTCCATCAATGGTTATACTGCTGCTGCCTTTTTAAAACCACCATTATCACTTGATACTTCCAAAAAACTAAATACTAGCAAAAGATTGACTGCTTGGCTAGAGACTTTTGAGGATTTCATAGACTCAATCGAGGAAACGGATGACAATAAGATTATCAAGAACATGGCTGTTGAAGGGGTAAAAGACCATAAATGATACCACAGGATGGTGAAGTGACATACAATCACATCAAATCAGCCTTGAATCTAAAGTTCAATCTAGCGCCAAATGTAGATTCTGAACGATACATCTTTAGTCAAGAATGGCAAGGTAGGTGAATTGTCAATTCATTTGTGGAGAGACTTAATCTCCTCATAAAGCACTGTAAGTTCAATGAATTTAATGACCAGGAAGCTACACGCCTCAGAGTGATAGATGGATGGATGTCTAATTCTTTTTGACGACAAACGCTGAAATAAGCTCTGAGCTTTGAGCAAATCCTCACAGCTGCTCGTGCTGAAGAGAACAAGTGGTTGACATGGAGGCCAGAGGTGCCCAGAATGTGTCCGGCATGAACATGAAAAGTAAGCCAAAGCATAAACCTGAGGGACGCAAAGTGATGTCGCCACAGAAAAAGAAAATGAGCTTCAGATGTGGATTGTTATTTCCACAAAACAGTAGATGTCCCGTCACTGGACAGATTTGCAACATCTAAGGCAAACCGAACCATTGTGTAACATTCTGCAAGGCGAATGGTAAAGTATGTTCACCACAGGTTGAAGGCCAAATGGCCGACCAAGCTTTGCATCAATGATGTTTGACGCACCCCCACAATGTCAAGCAGTCACACCAACTGAGGCAAATCAACAATGATCATCATCAAAATCATTGTCAAAGAGTTCCTTTGTGTCAGTTTCAAGTGAAAGTGACAATGATAACTGTGCAATGTCGATGTTTACTTCAGAAAGGCATGAACATGTGGGACTAGTCAAATGTGAGAAAAAACACAGACGAAAGAAAGATCCAAAGACCTACAAACATTGTCCGAAGATTGCTCCCAAGATTAATGGGTGTTTGATGCCTTTTATTATTGATAGTGGTACGTCGATCAATATTATGCCTGAGGAGAAATATTGTGAATTGCCTCCATTACCTCAACTTATGCAATTGAAAACTAAAGTATATACTTGGTCCACATCAATACCTTTAAAAAAGTCAAGGTTTATTTGCAGCTACGATGCGCCACTGTTTTCTTGAGTTTCAAGTGCCTATTCATGTACTTCAAGTGCCTGTCTGCTCAGTTTCAATATCGCTGCTAATATGCAACGTAATCTACAACATGAATGCTCCTCATGAAATAGTAAGTCAACTTACTTCATTATTTCATGGGTTAGGAAAGCTCAACATTATACAGCTACATACAAACGAGGATGTTCTTCCTATTGCCCAAAGACGAATTGGATTTCACTTGCTAGAAGCTGTTAAAAGATAACTTAATTAGCTACTTATACATGATATCATTGAAAGCTCCACTGGTCCAACGCAATGGGTTTCTCCCATAGTGGTAGTCCCTAAAAGTAACAGTGAAGGAGCTGTACGCATTTGCATTGACATGTGTCAGCTAGCAAGGCAATTGAGAGAGACAACATCCAGAACCACACATTGCTGATATGATTACTCAATTGAATGGTGCCAAGTTTTTCTCCTGACTTGACTTAAACATGAGATATCACCAGTTGGAACTTGAAGAGAAATGTAGGTACATTACAACCTTTTGTACACACATTGGTCTGTTTTGCTATAAGTGACTAAGTTTTGGTGTATCCTCTGCTGCAGAACGTTTCTAAGACATCATTCGACGTATCATACAGCCTGTTGTAAATTACTTCAACTAATGTGATTACATATTTTCTTTTGGGCTACTTAGAGAGAGAGCATGACAAAGCACTCGTGCAAGTATGTTGTATGCTAAATGATGCTGGTTTGACTTTGAATGCTGACAAATGTGATTTCCGCAAGACAAATTTGAAATTTTTTGGCCATATCTTTTCTGATGGGTGTATGACATCTGATTCAGTCAAAGTTCAAGCACTACCTACTACTAATTCCCTACAGGATATTTCTATGGGACATTCATTCCTTGGGATGACCAGTTAATGTTCTAGATACATACAAGACTTTGCCATGGTCCATGCACTGTTATGAGAATTGCCGAAAAAGAATGTGGTGTTTCATTGGTCACGTGAGTCTAAGGAAGTTTTCAAGAGAATCAAGCAAGTCTTCATAAATGCCACTGAAATGGCCTACCTTGATCCCAAGCTTCATACAGAGGTTGTGGTTGATGCTCTAGCCCAGTTGAGGACAATTCTGGCACACCACAATGGACCGCCTAGTGAAGACACATTGTGGCTTATGCTAGTAAAATCTTGTCACAACCTGAATGTGCTTATTCACAACATGAAAAATGAAAGCTTGGCAGTGGTGTTGGCTTGTGAATATTTTTATGTGTTCCTATATGGAAAGGCTTTTCACAGTAGTGACTGATCATCAAGCACTATTGACAATATTTGGCAATCCTAAAGCCATGATGTCTCCTCGTATTGAGCACTGGGTTCTCAGATTTCAAGAATGGAACCACACAATTATTCATCGTCCATGGCAAGAAACCCCATCTGAGACCACTAAGCCCACATAAATTTCAGTCTAAAATTGTTAACAAGTAAATGGTCTTTTAAAGACCTGTGAAGTACTCTGGTGAGGCTGTAGAAAGACTGACGCCAGACCACAACAGCTCAAAAACTGTCTGTGTGTGTGGGCATGGGAAGCTGTCTCAATGGGCATTGCATGCCTCTGCAGGGCGCTTTCTGTTATCGATTACCGCAAACAGCTCAGTTCTCCGCCCCCCCCCCCCCTCACCCAACTGCCTACACACCTTAAAACCCCACTGTGGACTGTCCCAGTGGCATCTATCAAGCCAGTTACATTTGGTAAATAGCATGAATTTCACTTACTGATTTGTTATTTGACTTTTATTGCAATATTAGCCCACATGCTTTTCAATGTGACACCTCCATCTGTGCTTTATAGTCCCCAGTGCGACTGTGGTGCAGGCTGCAGGTGCTCTTCCCCCTTTAGAAATGGCACTGCCATCATGCAGCTGACAGAAGGGCAGTGTGCTTGGTTGGGGCCGGGGTGCTTGGAGGGGGATAACACTGTAGGGATGAAGGGGAAGATCCTGGACAGACAAGGCACTGTCTGTGTGTGATTATTAGGTGTTGAGAGACAGGGCCAGACATGCTTTAACTGATGAGAGATGGGGGTATGCGAGGCCGATTGGGAGGCAAGGAGAGTGGTGTGGAGCTAGAGGTGAGAGGCGGGATGCGGGTGTGAGAGGGGACTGGAGAGAAGGGCTGGATGATGTGAGGGAAGTGAGGAGAGGCAAGGTGAGACGTGGGAGGGGTGAGAGTGGAGGATGTGAGAGGTGAGAGATGAGGGTGAGAGGAGACTGGATGAGAGCAGACAGACGAGAGAAGTGAGGAGGGCAGCAAGGGAGTCCGAGATTTCAATTTAAGAGTTCAGGGGTGAAGAGAGATTTCAATTTAAGAGTTCAGGGGTGAAGAGAAATGTGAAGTGGTGAAGGAAGTGCAGAAACACAAGAGGAGGGGTTGAGTGTGGGAGAAAGGTGAAGGCTGAGAGGAGAGCTACCATTAAAGGGTGAGAGAAGATAGCTGAGAGGTGATCCATCAGGTAAAAAGAGAACTTGTTGCGACGTGGGTGAGAGAGACCAGTGATAGGGGATTAGAGGGAGTACTGGGGTGGGTGCTGAGGTAACAGGAGAAAGGGAAGTTAGTTCAAGAACGGGGTGCAAGAACAAGGGAGGGATGGGAACGATGAATAGGGGGACTGGAGAAGTGTAAGATACAAATAAATAAGACCGAAATTTGAAGGGAGAGACTTGAGGTGAATGAGAAGTGCTGAGGGTTGAGAGAGGAGACGGGCCAGGGAGGCTATGGGAGAAATAAGAGAGACTGTTAGAGATAAGGAGATGGAAAAAACAGAACGGCGAGGTGATTAAAGGTGCAGTGAGAGGTTGAATGGGGAGAGTTCAGAAGTTATAAGAAGGGGTGAAAAGAAAATTGCCTGCAAAGGGAGAGAGGGATACAAGGGAGGGGTGGGAGGAAAGAGGTGTGGGTGAACTGCTTAACTCTGCACAAGACCGCCAGGGTTTTAAGGGACCCGTGCTGCCTCCGGGCAGGGCCAGGTGAGCTTCCAATGTTGCGACACTGCGGAGTCGAAGGCCCTTCACAAAGGATGACTAGACATCTTTCTGTTGTTTATTGCTGTATTTTGGTTAGAAACTAGTACTGATGAGGTGAAATCTTTGCTTAGCGTTACTGTGTTTACAAAATGTCAAACTAATGAAGCAATACCATCCCAAAATGTGCCGTATCACATAGCATTATTTACATTTTCCTACCACACAACTCAATTGACCCTTCTGCATAATTTGGCCCTCCCCTGCCTCATAATTCCAGTAGCTCTGCCTTTAGGGCAGGCTGGCAGTGCCCAATGGGATGGCCGGTCAGGTCAGTGTGTGGGCTTTTATTTTTTGCTGCTTGCTCGCCTGTTGTATGGTCTGGTGGACTGTTTTTGCTGTTACTTTCTGTGCTATGACCACAAATATTGTCTGCAGCAAGCACAAGCATGCAGTTTCCCATTCCGTACAAAACACTTATACAGCTCGGCCTTTACAAGTTTAAAACTGCTGCATAATTTGGTCATCACTTGCCTCATAATTCCAGTAGCCCTGCCTACAGGGCAGTCTGGCAGTGCCCAAAGGGGTGACCAGGCAGGTCAGTGTGTGTGCTTTTTTTGGATGCTTGCTGGCCTGTTTTATGGTCTGGTGGACTTTTTTTTACTGTTGATTTGTCACCCACAAACCTTTGACTAGCTAAACACTGTTAAATATTATTTCCCCACCGTAAAAATGATTTTCTGTGGGAACTGGGGGCATGTATGGTTGTCGATGAGGAGTACCGAGTTCTAGAAATGTTTGTCAGGAGGGGGTCCTTACGTCTGAAAATTTTGACAGGGGGTTCTCGGCATCCAAAAGTTTGAAGAGACCTATTCTGTAGAGACTGGGTCCAGCCAGACAGTGATCTTGCAACTGCTGTTCTTTCCACCTCACCTATGCACATCAGTGACATTTCCTCTGCCAGCTCCCGGATTCTGATGACCCTATCAGGACGTGTGATCCAAGTGCCATGAACTCTCATTGAAGAATTACAAGTGCATATGTATGTGTAATTATTTATGTATTCATTTGTTTATTTATTGTAAAAAAGTTGTAACATTTATTCAGAGACTGGGGCGGTGTAGTATTGTGTAAATAAAGAATGACAGAACTCTTTTAGTTCCTGATGGACTCTGTAGACCATTGACGGAAGCATTGGACGGTAATGAAGGAAATGCAGGTTTAGAACGTTGAGTTCTTGCATACACGCTGAAGAATTAAGACGAGTGTTGCTAATCTCCGTGTGCAGCATAGACCTTGGCGAGTAACCCCAGGTTGGGCAAGACGCTACAGTAAAGACTGAGAAAACGTTATTTAAAAAAATATTACAATACGTGTTGACTTTAACAATGCATTGTGTAATTTGTAGAGGATAGTAAATCAGTACCCAAAGTTTGCAGATCTAAGTGTCTGCCAGGTTGCTCTATCAATGATGATTTGGATGCATTGGGGATCATTGTTCGGTGTGGTTTTGTGGAAAGGTGTGACCTGGAAGTTGGAGACGATGATTAGCTTCACCGACAACCAGAAAAAATTTAAAGTAATGCTGGTGCTTTCTGAAGCTTTGAATTTGCAAATTATATTTGTTGGAAGAACAAAGGATGTGAATAAAAACAGGAGATTAAATTTAGCCAACACAGCAAAAGATAACTCTGATGACAACTGTAATTGCAAATGAAAGGGTGCCAGAGAAGAGAGAAGTAAATTTTAGTTCTGCTGGATCCCAGGAAGATATAATAAGCATGTTTTAAAGAACCTATGTATTGAAATACAGTGGTCTTCATTGATGCAGCAGGGCCACAGCCTGTGTCTCACTGCACTGTTCATAGCCTTACAGATGGGCTTTTCTATCTTCTTGTATACTAGCGACACAGTTAGGAGAATGAAGGTAAACAACCATGCCGGATGGGTTGGGAGGGTAGAAGGGGCAGGCAACATCACATGGAAGTGACGAGCAACCTCCTTGAGAGAAACATGATGGTGAGAAGGGGGGGGGGGGGTAAACATCACAGAGATGGTCAAGAGACAAGTAACTCCACACAGAGGTATGGGTATGGGAGACAGCTTGTAAATACATGTGCACTCTTATAGAGGGCTACATCTAAATGAAAAAAGCAGCTCTGAAAGAATGAGCAGTGAAAGGACACTGGGTAAAGGAGTAGTTGGGCCATGCTCCAGGGGTGGGACATACACACAAAGAGGAAGAGAAGCCAGCACGCACTGACTGAAGAGAAGCAAGGAAATGAGAATGCTGATGAAGCCAAATAATGGTATACAATGGGTCGGCTGTCAGCCTCCTGTACGTAAACAAAATGCCTCGCAAGTGGAAGCACATGCGCAGTCTTAGGTGAGAACTAAAAATGGTGAAGAAACAAAAAATGGGTAGTGTAGCTAAGTGCCTAAGAGCCTGTAGAGTCTGGTTCTAATCCCATTTTCGCAACAGAATTGTTTCCATGTCTCTGAAATTCACAATATGTGATGTGTAAAATATGCAAGAGAGGCAATGCATCTGATCATTCCTGGCATCTCGAAGCAATATGCAAACGCATTGATAATATTGGAAAAGGGAACTGGCATGTCTGAGAGAGAGAGGTACTGGGGAAAGAAATCAAAGGGCCCCTGGACAGGCAGAACAGGGGAAAGGAGAAAGTGAGGAGGGACACTAGAAGGGACAGAAATAGGCAGTGGTCAGGCAGAGAAGGTAATGAACAGGGCAGCAAGCTGAGACTAGGAGAGACCTGTGGGAAGCCCAAGGAAATGGGAAGAGAAGGTCAAGTGTGACCTATAGTGAGACACATTAAGGCAGCACGGGTTAGGCAGGAAAATAAATGAATGGGGTGAGTGAGTGGATGGGGGGTGATGGGCTGGGAAGGAAGAGGGGAGCAGACGAAGGGTGAATGCACATGGGGAGGCAAGGGGAGGGAAAGGCTGGACCTGGGCAAAGCCAGCAGGAGATAAAGGGAGGGGGGGACGTCATGCACTTCTGTTGAGGACTAAAAGGGAAATGCTATTGAGGCTTGTAAAATGAAAAATAATTCCTTGACATCAGTAGTGGAAGGACACTAAGCATAAAACCAGACTAAAAGAACTATGCGCCAGCGATGGGACAAACACGGAAATGGGGAAGAAACAGTGAATCCAAAGCAGAGCATTAAGAGACAACAAAGTTAGCCAAAGCATGTGAGTAAACTGGTTGGAAACATATGGGATTAAAAGACTGTCCGTGCTTTTTTTAGCATTGTGTTTTGTTGATTTGTTTCCTGAGCAACAGGCGACCAAAGGTCAACTCACCTCTAGGATTGTTCTAGTGTTTCCATGGTGTAGAGTGTATTCGATGCCAGTGGGTAACTTCCTGCTATGCTGTTGGTATCGATTTGTTGTCCACATTTAGCCTTTTTGTGGCTAGCAGCACACACGTTACAGAAGACCGTGTAGGTACATTAACCTGATGAGCAGGTCCAGCAGCGATACTCCCAGATTAAACACATCTGCTATGGGCTGGCACCTCAGTTGATTGTTCCTTACAAAAGCAAATGCAGGAGTACAACCTCTTTCTCCATACAGGAAGCACAACTCTGGAATGCTCTTCTGGCAAAGTCCAGATACATCCAAGAGCACTTGGAATTCAAGAAGGCAGTAAGACCTGGCTCTTTCTTGAATGGATAATGAATGATCACTTAGCAAGGAGACAGAACCATTCCCCATCGAAAGGAGGGCGCAGACACTGCAGATCATTCCCACCCTAGAAGCGTAACCAAATCTCCCTCCAGGATGGTAGGCGCAAAGGTGTGCTTCAGTCTCTCAAGTTCCTTAACTCCTGTCGACATTGAAGTACAGCTATGCTTTTGAACTATCATGACATGAGCAGCCAAAGTCAATTGAGCAGAATACCAACACACTACCTACGTGGGCCGTACTGCTGTCCAACGCACTTCCAGCCAAACATAACACCATGGTAGTTTATAATTACACAAAGAACCAAGGCAGAGATGCCGAATTGCGAATGCATATCCACACACTTCGTCCGTCGGAAAGTATCTTGCAATCTGTGGTACACCCTGGTGCTCTCCAAGCATTGAGTCTCCCTCCAGGAGACCAAACAAACTCTCTGGAAGATAAGACCCCCTTCAAGTTCCACAAATACCGTGCACAAATGCCGAGGCACACCAAAAATCAGTCCAAATCTGTATGGTAGGCAGTAACCATTATAGTAAACAGAGGAAGTCCATAAGTTGATCTTTTTTTCTCTCCTGTATATCCCTTATTTCATTTCAGAATCCCATTACACAAAAAAAACTGGCAGCCGACAAGTGTTTAGTCCGGAAGGACTTTTTCAAGGCTAATAGAAACTGCAGTACAATAAGTAACTCCAAGATCCATGTATTGGAGGTAATCGTAACTGTGTAACAGTTTTAGAACGTTGTAATAACCTGAATGACAGGTTGTTTCTGTAATCTTAATCAGGCGAAATCCCTCCGTGTAACGAGATGCACAGTAAGCACAATAATTGTCTGTTCGCGTGGTTGGTATATGGTCCACTCCTGTTTAGAACAGGACAAATAGACCTGTTGTGTTTAAGAACCACAAGGCCATCGGGTCAGTACGCGTACAGAGACGCCGCCGGTACAGCCTTAACTAGGCCGTTCTGGTGGTATTGAGGTAGTGGGACAGGATACTTGCCGGTTCCCTACACTACAGGCCTATCTGAGCCACATAGTGGATTGTGTTTAGATCGTGGTGCTGGAATCGGATGATTACTGACGGGGCTTGTTCTACAGCACGCGTAGCGATACATCTTAAACACAACAGGTTTATTTGTCCTGGACCATATACCAACCACGCGAACTGACAATTATTGTGCTTACTGTGCATCTCGTTATACTGAGGGATTTCTCCTGATTGAAACTACAGAAACAACCTGTCATTCAGGTTATTACAACGTTCTAAAACTGTTACACAGTTACGATTACCTCCAATACATGGATCTTGGAGTTACTTACTGTGCCGCAGTTTCTATTAGCCTTGAAAAAGTCCTTCCGGACGAAACACATGTCGGCTGCCAGTGTTTTTTGTGTAATGGGATTCTGAAATGAAATAAAGGATATACAGGAGAGAAAAAAAGATCGATTTATGGACTTCCTCTGTTTACTATAACGGTTACTGCCTACCATACAGATTTGGACTGATTTTTGGTGTACCTCGGCATTTGTGTAAGGTACTGTAGTAGTTTATGTCCGATGTCTTGCTCGTTTATACCCCGCTACACACAGAGGTGCAGCAACCTATAACAAGATCAGAGCACAACTACGGTCACTGCATACATTATACAAACCACAACCCAACCCCCTTTCAACCAATAGCATAGCATATTACCCACCCTCAAGGTGCCTTGTCACGAGGTTGAAGTGCTATAAAAATGCAAGCAGGATAACTTCTCCACAGATAAGCCAAGACCTCATTCTCCCTTATATGTTCCTCATTCTCCCATATGTTCCAGGATGCTAGAGATCCTGCTCTCAGGGAGGAGGTGGCATCTGCTTCTCTACCAGAAGTGATGCATGAACAGGTTGCTTATTTTTGGGAGGGTTGGTGCAAGGGAGAGGGTGAAATGAGGTCTAGAAAGGGGGAGTGGTTCAGGGGATGGGTCCTTCCAGAGTTTAATTATGCCAAATTGAGTCGCATTTGTGGTCACCCTGGAAATTCTGGGTCCATCGCATGAATAGGATGGCTACGCAAGTCTAAATGGGCCAGCAAGACATTTGTGGTGCTGGAAGGTCGAATGTGTGTAAACGGGAGTACTGAATGTGTTCTCTTGTGTCAATCGGTGTTACACCCACTAGACTGCTTTCAATTATGTTTGCTTTGTTTAATTACTAGGGTGCTACTAAAAAGCACTGGGGCTCAAATAGGATCAAGAGTTCTCTGTAGGCATTTAGTAATTATTGTTAGTCACATGACCCTCAATTAAATATGATTTTAAAGTATGTCTTCTGAAAGTGGCACCCCCACATTGGCTTTTGCTTCAATGCGATCTTGACTTAGTATGAGCTGGTGTTGGAGCAGTAGTTCAGTTGCCCACGTCCCCTATGGAACCAAGCTCTGGATATTTAATTGAAGTGATTGAGAGAGATTTGCTGCTTTTATTGAATTGATCCGTACAATGGAACTACTGATAGTTGTAGGGTCTTAATGCTTTTCTTGGGATGTAAGGATTAAACCTCCTGATTGGAAGCATGGCCCTTGTTAAGGGGTAAGTCTTTTTGCTTAATATACTGAGCTGGAATTAATTCTGCAGTCTTTGTATTCTGAAACATTTGCTCATTTCTTTCTTTTTATTCCACTTGGGGGTTGGGGAACAGAGCACTAAATGTCATCTACAGATAGAAGGTTGTCACACATGGATGGGGGGGTCTCTTGGCTCTATGTGATCTTGTACTTGGTGTATGAGTCCTATCCCTCCTCCTACAGTTGGTTGTGGGTTTCCTTTGTGGTGGAGGAGGGGTGGGTCTCTCAACTGTGCTCAACCACATGAGTGTCAACTTGGTTGTTTGTTTCATACGCAGATCTGCTCCAAATGAAAGGGTGCAGGTGGCCAGTTCTTGTAAGCTTCCACTTGACCTTTCTGAGAATTGTCAGAGTTACCTGTAGTCCTAAAGCTTTACTGAATATAGGTTGATTGGAATTGTGACAAGGGGTCTAGTCGTGCATAATTCCACCAAGCCTGTGTGAGTCCTTGAGGGTGTGAGTCAGTCTTTAAGTGTCCATATCTCACTGGTTCTGCGTCTATTTCCCAGTCGCTGAGCCTCACTGCCCTATTGCCTTCCTGTCCCAAGATCTCTCTCTATGTTTAGTGCTATATTCCTGGTTCTTTTTGCATCACTGTGCCTCTTCTCTATTTCCACCTCTCCTTGTGCCCATTTTCCCTGGGTCTCACTATCCATGCCTTCCTGTCCAGCGGCGGCCGGCAATGTTACAACGTTGTGGGGCGCAATGCCCATATATGTTGGGCTTGCTGGCACACAAGCTCTGGATGCGCTCTCCGTCGACCTGCTGCTCTCCTCAGCGCTGACTCGGGTGGAAAGGGAAGGGCTTCCTCACTTTTACAACGCTAAACCAACCAATCCTGCAGGATTGGTTGGAGCAGGCTAACCCAGCACTCATTTTGAGGTTTGGGGCCTGTGGCTGCAATCCCCTCTGCTGTTTCTCAGCCCTGGGTTTGCTAGCTCTGAAGTACGCATGTCAGATTGGCCGGCTCTAGACAGCCGGCCAATCTGACATGCGCACTGGCAGGGGCTGAAGTAATAGTGCAATTGCACTTATCAGCCCGCCCCATCTTATGGGGTAACAGCACGAGCCTGAGACACATTATAATAAAATGGTATTTATTACTATTTTATTAATGTGTATGCCTGCTGCACTCGCCATAATGGAGGAGCCCCCGCTGTCCCTGTTCTGGTGCTTCTCTGTAGCAAGATCTTGCCCCAAGTGTCTGTGTTCCAAGTTCTCTGTGTCCATTTTGCCCATCCCTGGATCTCTCTCTGTTCCTGTACCCCATTCCCTGTCTAACTGTTTCTGCCTCCATTTCCTTCCCAGTCAACTGTGAATGATGACTCCCTCTTTTGCCTCCTCAACAATTTCCCTCCTGAGTACTCTCTGGTATCGACATGCATGAGTCCTTTGGTTTGCTCCTGAAGCCTCCTTTCTTTGTTACTCTTCACTCACTTGGGGTCAGATGTACAAAGAGGTCATGCAACGCACTGCAGCAACTAAAGTTTCTGTGCTATGCTCCCAGAAAGAGAGAGAGCAGGACATAATCATCTGTGTTGTACACTGCAGCACACATGTAAAGTAGGAAAAACGAGGAGAAATGAAAACATTTCCACTCTTTGCACCTGCCTCTGAGGCTTAGGGTTTTGTTACCAGTCCCTGTTTGTCTCTTTGTAAATTGTTTTTGCATTGAAACATGTTTTTGGCATGATGACGCCCATGCGCCACCCTTGGAATGCCACCTTGACACAAAGTAACACAAGGCATCACACTGCACAACTTTGAATTACTTTGTGGTAATAACCAATGCAAATCACGATTTGCGTTGCTCAGTAAATCCAACCTTAGCACTGTACTTCAGGTTTGATTTACAAAAGTAGCGCAAACACGATGCAAAGCGTAGGTAAATTTGGGCCCGTGTTTTCAAGCATCTAATGGGCGAGAAAACTATTGAAGCCGCAATAAGCATGCTTGAAGCTCTGAGAACAGCTGTGAGAAACCCACAAAGACACTTGGCTGGACTTTATATTGTCTAAAGGAACAGGACCTGCTGGTTCTGTTGTAAGGCTGTGATCCCTGTTGTCATGATAAACACAACGCTGGGCGTGGAGCTATGGGAGGTGCCTTGTATAATTATTACAGTGGATGCGGCTGCACTTTCTCTTTGCCCAATTGCCTAGCAGCTGCATTCCGAATAAGCCGGAGCAGATGAACACTAATATAAAAGTCTGCTAGTGACATTTTAGCAGCTGTTACAGGAGAGTATCGGGGGTAATGTTTCTCCATGTAGGACAAAGCAATCTCTTGCAAAAGCAGGGTGATGTAAGGTTTTATTTCATCATACCTGATATGACATTTTGCTCCCCTTACCAGGCAATGTTAGATTATTGAAAGGACCATCTTCTGACCTCTCTGTGGGGAATGCAGGTGCCTAATTTTACAATACTGGATCTTCATAATGTTTGGATATGTGTTGGCCAATTTGACTAGCTGTATGTTAGTTGGATTTATGCTCATCCGCCAGTAGTAAACAATTGTGGAAGTTTGTGTCAGCCTTCTGACATGTTTACTGGTCGCCCAGTTCTGTGTCATCCTATGCATAAACTGCTAATTCAGTCAGGCAGTGGCTGAAGATTGTTTGTTTTGAGTGAAGAGCTGGGTCAGATAATGATGGAACAGGCTGGCAGATTTAAAAGTTGACAAAAGGGACTGTGTGGTTGAGGTTGAGCTGGTTAATCCAGAGGAAATGTATTTGGATTGCTAATCCCTTTGGTGACCTTTAAGAAATCATCACTAAAAGTATTGTCTTGGTATGTCCAACAAAGGTCCTTGGTTTAAAATCTGCTACTGGGCAAACCAGGGCCAGTTTACTGCAGGTGATGCAAAAAGTACCAGTTGCCGCATTACGCCCAAAAGGAATCTTTGTCCTCTATGATAGCAAAAATGGTAGCCAAGAATGAGACCTAACTGGGAATGGACATAGAACTTTGTGCAGGGTTGTTGGACAGGAATGTCTCCCACATGGTGTGCTGGTGTGCGCTCCGTCCTGAGTAACCAACTGTGAGTTTCGTGTATCCTGGTTTTGACTTTGACCCCAGCCAGATGCTAATATAGCATGTGAGTGGAAGTCTAGACCTGTCGGTTGAAATGAGTGAGGTCCTGGACCAGTCCTGGACCTGGAGAGGTGCACAACGCGCCCCTCATTTGTCTGACAGTGGACTACCACCCTTGTATGGGTTTAGTATGTAAGTGCTGGTGGCAGCGAGACGTACTTTGTACGTCTGTAGCCATGACCAGATTTTTTTATCTATGTGAGTGCAAGCTTACCATCCCGCCTGTGTGAAGTACTGCTGCTACATATTATCCCGGGTCCTAGCGCTAACTCCTTATGAATGTTTGCATGTATTTGTGAGTGACTTGTTTGGTGCATGAATAGCGTGTATGAGGAAGCAAAAGTAAAGGAGGTCTGTGGGTTCAATTTTTGGAGGCCCCTAGTCTGCTCATGCTCAAGATGGAGATGAGGTTGTTTTCCCAGACCATGGAAGTGCAGTGCTGATATCCCTGAAGCTGAAGGGAGGAGACCTAGACTCTGAAGAGGAAAGAGAGGACATGGGGCTCCCTTTGGAATTTCTAGTGGGTCCTTTTTCTGTTAGGAGCTGCTGATTATTTATTTATTTGTGTTTTATAAAGCACGAACATAACCATCATTATATCGGAGTGCTGTACAGAGAGCTAATGTGGGTTGCAGTACAACAAGAACACCTGTATATATAATTCGAAGAGAAAAGTATAAAACAATAGGATACAATATCAAATAGGATGAAATGACAGTTTCAAAATGGTTCCCTTGTGAAACAGTTTTTTTCTAGTAGTGCAAATTTGACTTCCTTCTTGAAGAGTCTGAGTGAGGTAATCGCTCTCCTTGAGGGTGTGAGGAAGTTCAAATTTTGGGGGCAGACCCGGAGAAATTGGAGCTGTGAGATTTCCTTTTTATGAATGTGGGTGTTTCTAGTAGGAGGGATTTCACACTTCTGGAATCTCTTCCACCTCCTGACAGCTTGATCCTATTTGCCATGTATTTAGGGCCAGAATTATGTAGGGCTTAGTGTGTTATGCATGCAGCCTTCAGTTGGATCCAAGGTTCAACTGGCAGCCTGCTGAGGGCTCGGAGTGATGGGGAGATGCGGTCATAACAATGTGTACCAGTTAAGTCTTGCTGCTGCATTTAATGTTTCGTTCATTGGGGCTAGGCTGGCTTTGGGTAGACCTACGAGTGTGGCATTCCCATAGTCCAGTCTTAAGAGCACTAGAGATTGAACCGCTGTTTTGAGGTCTCCTAGCGGTATGAAGGGTTTTAGTTTTCTTAGAAGGTGCAGATGTTTGGAAGCGTTTCTGGTTGCAGCTTGTATGTAAGCTTGCATGTTTAGATCTGAGTAAAGTGTGATACCAAGTGGTTTTGGGGAGCTGCAGGTGGCTGGGGTGCAGTTTAGCGATTTGATGATAAGAGAGCAAGGTAGCGGTTGTTGAGATCTAATGCGTTGGAAAAAAGGATGAATTCGGGTTTCAGCTGGTTTGGTTTTAGATGGTTGTTTGCTAGCCAGTCCTGTATTTTCCTCAGGGTGTCATCCAGTCTCCGGATAGCCTCTTGAGAGGAGAGTTTGATGTAGAGCTGAGTATTCTCAACATGCATGTGGCATGAGATTTCGGTGATAAGTTTTCATGAGCATTGTCTTTTGGTGGACCGTGGTGGAAGGGTGGGACTGCAGTCTCCGTTGTGCAGAATGTGAAGGTGCTTTTGGGGAGACCAGCCTTTTTGTCTCTCTTCCTGATCACTGTGAAATGTGGCTATTGATAGCCAGGTATAGAATGCTTACATCTTTGTGCCTCAGTTGTGGATGCTCCAAACGGGAGCTGACCCTGCATCACTCTGAACGTGCAGAGAGAGAATACTCATTCTCTTTCTGCTGTACCTCTTTGGACATAGTTGCAGATGGCCAACTTGTTGTTCCAGTTCCGGGATCCAAGGAAGATTGTACTTTGCAGAGCACCCAGAGGACTGCTGTGCAACCAGAGTGGTGTATGCTTCCAGCCATCTTCCCAAAGGTGAGGGGACATCACCTGGAGTCTGACCTGGGAGGAAGACCTAGTTTCCTGTCCTGAAGAGTCTGGAAGCTGACCTACCTGAGAAGAAGCAAAGCAAACAGCAGGATGAGCTGATTGCCAAAGTGAACTGAAGCAGCTGAGGCTGACGCTGAGGGTCTACCCACCAGATTCTCAAGAGTGGCCAGAGCGCTCCTGGATCAGAGCGCTGTCTGTGTTATGTAGCTAGCCCATGGCAGTATGCCGAAGTGTACCCAAATTGGTGGTGCTGTTGCAACTGATACCATGACTCGCCGGTGGAACTGACGCAGAATTATGCCCGAACAGACTGTTTTCCTGTAAAAATTACATTATTTTGCCTCGAAGTGGCCCACCTCCTGCAAGTCATTAGAATGACCAGAGCACCCCACATCAATCTACTGCTCCTGCATAGCTGCAGCCACTGACCCCAGCATAGAGTTTGTGGCATCAAAGTTCCACCACTGCTTACAGAGGATGTGCAGTGGATTTGTGACCTCTGGCCCCCACTATGCCTGGAATTGGGCCTACGACTACAAGCTTTTGCTCCTGTTTACCTAGTTGATTTGTATATCCCGCATGCTGTCTTCATTATTCCTTATATACCAATTATTATTGGGGGTCCTAACCTGTGACCTGCACTTGATCCCCAATCACAATGTTACATTTGTCCAATGATTTGTCCATTTCCTTAACATCACCTACGTAATTACTTGAAGTGTTTATCTCTTGCACCTGTTTATCTATTTTGATTTGTATACTTTGCATATTGTTTCATTATCTTTGATCTACTTGTATGCCATCTTACTCATGTAAAGCGCTCCGATACCTCTGGGTCTAGCCAGCGCTATATAAAACACTTAAAATAAAATAAGACTACATAAAGGTTGGTAGCAACACCACCACCAGCGGCCTCCAGCCAGCCTTCAAGGAGAGACCTCTCATCTGCTGATCCTGGGCTGGTAACTGAGTGCCGACGCACCATTAATGGGTGTGTCTTCCTCGCAGAAGAGGGAATGGTGCATGCTGATGATCAACAGTGACTTACCAAATGGGTTCACATTTGGTAAAAAAAATATTGAGACTGTAAAGACTGAGCGCAAACCTTTCATGAGTATGGTAGAAATGCAGCTGTGCTTGAAAGTCAACCACATAGACTAGAGAGAGAAGAAGGTGGGGTGAGGGGAGCAAAGGGCTCCTTGAACTTCGGGTACAGTGGCCCTGCACCAGTACTTATTCATAGCTGCATTTTGTAGCATGTACTATTTTGTTTTCAAATGTATTAAAGTACTTCCTATTCTACAAAAACGAGCCCTGGGTTGGGCAATCCGTTATGGCGCTGCTGGGTGATTTTTTTTTTTTTTTTTTTAACTTCTGAACTTGATGCACCTGCAGGCTACCTCCATGCGAAGCCTATGACAGCACACCATTGCTACCACTGAGAGTAGAGTTCTGAAGTGTTTGCACTTGCCCCAGCTTTGCAGACAAAGAGTAGGACAGACCCAGGGACATTGGAAGCCCCACAGCCCCTGCTTACCCCATGCCCCCAATCCCCCACACTCCTGCATGAGGTCTGAAAATTATGGATTCTATTTTGGTGTTGGATTAAATCCATGGATTCCATTTTTAGATGCTTTTATCATACAATGATCTCTTCACGGTTTGCTATGCTAATCCTTGGTACATTTGGGCCATTAGAGGAAGGGCCGAGCAGCCACATGGACATGGAGTCTGTACGGCTGGTAAGACCTAAACAATTTGCTCCATCTGCCATACTTTGCCAATACAGGATGCCCATGACCTGTGGTGAAAGCAGGGGTAGAAGTTGCTCTGGGTCCACTGGGTGACAAGATAGTTAGAACCGCCCCCACCACCAGGGAGGGGGGACCTCTCCCCCAGATCAGAGATATTTTAAGGCTTGGGCAAAGTGGGCCCCAGTATTTTAGGGGGGTCCCTGATGGAGCCAGCTCTATTCTGCAGAGTCTTGCCTGAAGACCTTGAATAATTCTTCAACAAATTCTTTTAAATACCGTTTTCCTTTAAATTCTTTTCAATGTAGGTGATGTGTGGGGAGTCTATTGCAGACATTTTGCAGAGAAGTGCTGTGTTTGTTTCATGCAAAATTCATAGGAAAAGTTTATTTTAGAGCAAAACAGGACCTCACATAGGAGAAATGGGGCAGGGTCACAGATTATTTACAATAATAGTAGTGAGCTGCTGCTATGTTACAATATTGAAAACACGCGTCACTGTCCCTGAATATTAGATGTAAACTCATAAAGAATTTGGATCGGTGTGCCTGTAACCTGGCCAAAAAGGGTATGCAAGAGCTGAGATTGGATCATAAATTTAAAATGTTCTGAATAGGGACCTCCAAAATGTTAGGCCCATGGCCCCCAAAATCCTTAAGCCGCCACTGTCTAGGCACTGCTGTAGACCAAATCCTTCACATAAACTCTACTCTTTGCTAGAGTTATGATGGATGCTGCTGGTCTGTTTCTGGGTTGTGCCCCTCACGAAGGTTTTAAGCATCTCAAATTGTGAGCTTTTGCACCCATGTGTTTTCCCAGCGAGTGTGACTCTCTTTTATAAAAACCCTCCTAGAGTCTCTAGTCTTTACCTTTCTAGGTGCGTCTCTTGCTCTGCTAGTGTTGAATGATATGGCCACTACGTCTACAAATAAAGCGATTATGACCACTCTTACCATAAATCTCTTCATTTCTTTATGGAATTATGGTTCCTATGTAAGATGCACATTCATGTAACTTTCATTGTAATTGTTATGACTTTTTTTTTATCATTTGTACATCTTTCTTTTCAATAATAGAGCTGACCTGTTTCGCTGTTTAATCTTTGTCGAGGATTCTGATTTTGAAAATGAACTGGTTTGTCACTTTTTGACCCACACCTGCACATTGATGAACCACATTTAATTCGGGAACCGGGAAATCTGTTTTTGTCGGTCTGTGTTGACATTTTCAATGCAAGCAAAGCTCACACACACCTTCTCTCTGGGCCTTAAAATAAGGGTAAGATCATCAAACTGAAGAACAATTTCCATCTGTTAAATTAGGAGGTGTCCGCAATACGAACCTGGAGCTGAGTTGTTGATTTGCACATTTCGGAGTAAAGTAGTGAGTGCGTGTGCAATTGCTTGTTGAGGGGCAGTAGGGACCCTGTACTCTTCCTTCAGGAATTTCCTTGTCTGGGTAGTTCTTCGCCCACTCGGGAAGACCTTCCGGTGGAAACCCTGCCAGCCGAGTTCTGTTGCACACTCCGGCGTCACGGCCGGATCAGCTCGACGCTGAGAGCATGCCATGGCAGTGAACCTGACCTGCCGGTGGGGCTGGGCGCGCGAAGAGGAATGCACCAAAGCTATAAAAAGCGTGGTGCCTTGTGACGTCCTCTCATCTAATGGCTTCCAGTCTGTAGCTTCTGTCTCACCTTGACCCCAGGTGCGGCAGTACCGACCTCGCCCAAAGCCTTCCCGCTGTCTGCTGAGCCGTTGTTGCGCGCGCTTTGCGTCACAATTATTCCGTTTAACCCTAGCTCCTTCATTCCTACCGGCTTGGCTTCCACACCTTCACGGCGCTTGAGCTAAGAGACTTTACATGCAATCGACACTGTACGCTAATACTGTGGGTGTTTTTGTTTGTTTTTTGTAAATTTAGTAATATACTTTCTCCTCAAGAAAGGATAAATAAAGTATAACGCAAACACAAGGAGATGATGAACGGAGCACTGAAACCAGGGCTTTAAGTGGGCCGGCTTTCACCGGTGCTGAGCACCGGCAGTTTTTTAAAAGGGGCCTCGAAACTGGTCTCTATTGGGCTTGTTTCCGGCCCAGTCAAGGCCTGGCTTGGCAGTTCGGGCTGGACTGTTCCCATGAGGCACAGGGTCAAGACTGATTTGCGTATGGCTGGGTCTGAACTGAGGTGGCGAAGTAAGCTAAAGAACGATGATGGATTTAACCAGATCTGTGACTGGGGGTGAGTGTCTGAAAAGTTTCAGCGCTCCGTCCATAATCTCCTTGTGTTTGCAAAGAAAATATAACTGCCTTCTGGCAGGAGGCCTGGATCACTGGGGTATTTGAGTAAGAGCTTCCTCCAGTCTGAGGCTAAACTAGTTTGCATTACAGGGTGTTGACATACTAGCCAAAGATGGTGCTGTCTAGCACCCCGTCAATGTCCTGACACCTACACAAGATGGCTGACCCTCTAGAACATAGCCCACATCGATGGCTGGTGCACAACAAGAGGTCTAGTAGAACTTTAAATGCATAGTCAGCTGAAATCTGGGTGTGTAATGCGGAGTCTGAGGTTGTTGTTTTACTGCAGGTGCGTCGTAAAGAGCCTCTGAAACCAAGGCTTCAGTAAATGAGCAAACGTTGATTCTATTTAAAGAAGATATGCATACTTCATAAATAACTTTCTAGGGTGTGTGCTTAGTAACTACTTTGCTGTTGTCCTACAAGTTCATGGCTAAGTGGCCGTCTCATGTAAATTAGGAGTGACCAAGCATGCATAAAACATCCAGCGCCGCCTGGCCAGGTATGCAGCAAACGAACAGCTGTTGACGGCACATGCCTAAATTGTTCACCTTGCATGAGTAGTGATGAATAAAATAATTGGCTGCAAAAGGTGGGGTTTGTGTCTATTGACTAATGGTGTCCGTTTCCTTTTAGGACTCGTCACTAACTGCTATGGATGAGGATGAGAGGGAAACGCCCAACCAGTCTTCTGTCCTGCGTGGCTGTGTCACAGCTGATCTCCCACGGGGTCCAGCGTTCCCTTCAAAATAGTCCAAGTGATTGGTCATCGGGACGTTACCCACCGAAGAAAGGACTTGTAATTGGACGGCTAGACTCTTGCTGTTGGGGCCAGGTGGTCTGTGACTGGACAGAAGTCCGTTCTATGTCACCACAAGGACTTTTGTGACTGGATATTGGGAGGTTAGCTGCGTTCAACCAGTCACAGGGCGCCTTTGTTCCGAACAACTGGACCTCTTGACTAGAGGTAGGGCATCGATGATGAAACAACATTATGTTGGGTTTCCACTCCTCCAAATCCTGGAATGTTCCTCATGAGATTCCCAGCAACATGTTTTACGATGTGGGAATGATGGGGGAGTCCAAGAAGGAGAAAGAACAGCACGCGGATCCTGTGGGGGAGCCTTCCGCCGCGGATCTCGGAGACGCTGGAGTTGAACCTCCTCAAACCCACAAAGAGCTCGGGACCAAGAGTAATCCCACCAGCCCCCGGACAATCCCAGGAGAGTACCCCCTCAACAATCACCGGGCTAAAAGCAAGACCATGGAGCAGGTAAGGTGCCACCCTTGTGATCCCTGACTGGGAGCTCTGTAGAGCCCCAGAGGAGATTTGAACCAACTACACATGGTCAGACTGCAAATGGCTGGCAACCTTTTACTGATTCTTGGCCTCTGGTTGGCTGGTGCGATGTACATTATACCTATATTTTGTTTATACCTTCTTCACCCTCTGTGTTAGTGGGACATGCGTTCTACCTAGAACTCTAAATGTTGCAACTTTGCGTAAGTGTAAAATCTTGATTTGACGAGGACATCTTAGGGACTTTATGTAGCGCCAAGAAGCACAGAGAACTCTATATATGAAATCAGAATCGAGAGGATGTGGGTTGAAGGAGGCTCTTTTTTTCTAGACGTGTAGTTCTCTCTCCTTTTCTCTCTCTCTCTTTTTCTCTTTCTCTGTTTCTCCCTTCACTCACTGCAGCGTCTCTCTGTGTCTCACACCGAGTCTCTCCGGCTGCATGTCTCTTGGTGTCTGTCTCCAGTCTCCAGTCTTTCTGTGTATCTCTCGGACTCCCTGGGAAAGCCGTTTTCTTCTCTCTTTATCTCATGTCTACCGACGCGCATTTACCATCGGTCAAGGTCAACAAAGGTTGAGCGGGCTGACCGCTAGGATTGTGCCCCGGGCACCTGTCCTTAACTTTCCTGACCTCTTTGGGCGTGGTGTTGGCCCGGCAGCTGCTTATGCTGGAAGCCAGGAGCTTCGCGGCGCGCATTCTGCTGTACACCGGCGGCAGAGGGAACAGGCGAGGGGGGCGCAGAGAGGATGACACAAGAACATGATAATTCCGGACATAGCAGGAGGGGAACAGAGAAGAGAAGAGGTGAAAGAGCATCCGAGGGCAGAAAACCAGAAACGGTGAGAGGTGAACTGTATCACAGAGTGCAAAAGAGAGGACACTGGTGGATGAGTGGGGCATAGATAATAAGAGTAGAACGAACAGACAGGCCAGCAATTAGAAACGGGAGAAGGATGGGTGATGGAACAATCTGCAGAGGGAAGGCATAAGACCTTCAAAGCGAGGGAGAGGAAAGGGAAGTGATGTCAATAGGGTGAAATCTAGCAGGTAGGGTATGCTACAGGGTAAACTATAGTCAAGGCACTAACTATAGAAGAATACCGTGCACACTGTATAACTCGGAGTAATCTGCAGGCCACAGGTGCTAATTCTGGTGGGTTAATATACTGACTGCAGAGAACTGTTTGAAGACTGCTGGTCTCCAGTTTTAAACCTAGTAGGTAAATGCACCTACTGCAAAGATCCATGTGTGTTATGCAGCTCCCAGATTACCATGTCCATGATGAAGTTCGGTGGGTTTTTGCACCTACTGCAGGCATTTTGGTATTACATATATGTTACAATGTCCTTTCAGTGAGATTAGAGGTTACTGCACCTGCTGCATAAAGTCTGTGTGTAATGTGAGGTGCATGAGCTTGAACACTAGAAGCATCGGTGCCATCCCAGCACTGTGCCTATAGTATGCGCCATATAGAATTGGAGTCCTAAGAATAAAAAATGGAAGCTTTTAAAACCAAGCAAATTAAAATTATAAAATGCACCAACGGCGCCTCCAAAATGACCTCAAATTCTGACTGTTTATCCCCATGCCCCCCCCCCCCCCTCAGTTGTTTACCACCCACCCGTGGCAGTCTGAGCACAGCTTCCTTGCCTTAAATGTGATAGTTGTGTCACTGCCGCATTCCGGCTCCTGTATGTTTGTTTCGTCACTACCCCTCAGTATCCTGTCTTTTAGTCTCCGTATCCTGTCTTTTAGTCTCCGTATCCTGTCTTTTAGTCTCAGTCTGCGTCTCCCTCTCTACCTTCTCTCGCCCCCATCATTCCATGCTTCTCTATGACGTCCAGCCACCCGCATTCACTTGCCCACCACCCCACCGTGCATCATGTGGTCCGTCGGCTAGACTGCCGACTTTGGTGCTGAAAACCAGGGTTCGAGCCTCGGGGTCGCGTCCACATCCTGTGATTTTGGGCAAATCACTTAATCTCCCCGTGCCTGAATGTGTAATGTAAATACGGTGCTCATGTACAGCGCTCCAAAACCTTCGGGTCGAGTTCGAGCTATATAAAAGATGCACACAAAAAAAAGGTGAACGCCGGCCGGTTGAGTGACTCGGCCGTAACCGTATCGGCCAGGAATGTGAGCCGACCTGAAACTGCAGGTGGAGTTGACGGGGGCCTGAGGCTGTGTCAACCTTGGTGCTGCGTGTGTGTGTGTGTGTGTGGTGTGTGCGTGGTGTGTGCGTGGTGTGCGCGCGTGTGTGCAGCAAGGGTAAGCAGTGCTGGATATGGACAAACATTTTCTGTGGAAATCCACACATTTGGAGATAGGTGGTCCCAGGGTGGAGGCTGACTCAGTCTGTGTTGGCCAGCCTATTGTTCCCCTAGTACAAATGCATTTTTTTACTATGCCCTCAAATAAATGACCAATGATAAGTGGAAATATGATGGTGAAACTGTAAAGGCTTACTTAATTGGTCACAAACATAAGTTCTTTATGGTGCATACTACGAAGATCTAAGTGTATCCAGCAGGCCTCTGGGTGAATACTGTTAAGCTAGTCCAGGAGAGTAAGGAGCCTGCTACACTGCGCGTAGTGGGAATTTTCAAGCTTTAATACAGAGAAGAACTGAGCATTTACTAAAAACAAGAAAACAAGTAATCTATGCAAGATAATAAAAAATGCAAAAAAGAATTATGAGTATAAGTCAGAAAATAATAAAGTAAACAGGTCCAGGTAAGAGGGGCTAAAGTGTATCTGTGCGCACAGGCTGGGAATTGTAGTAAAGGAATCCATACCAGTGACCTGTGGTCCATATGGACAGTGTGCAGCGACGCCACAGCGTTTTATTTATTTATTTATGTGTTGCTATTGGGAGACACGTCATTGAGTACAATACCATAGCGTAAATAATTGATGTGCCAGTTGCAGATCACTGGGTGTAACCTACAGGCCACGGGTTCATATGCTAATGAGACAACTAAGTATGCTAATGCATCTGTTGCAGAGCTCTCTGGGCAGCCTGCAGGCCACAAGCTCCCAGCCTGATAACATAGCTCAGACGGTTAGGTGCATGCAGCCGCCAGGGGCATAAGTTTGAATCCTTGCAAGTTTAACTCGCACATTATTCTCAGTTTGATAAAAATTCGTAAGTGGAAAATGCTATGAATTGGCCTTAATTATAAAAGCGCCGATACAATTCAGTTTATATTGTGTGCTTTATGCACGCTCCTTATTTGGGTTAATTGTGCTCCATAACTTGCAGAAGTGAGCGCTTCTGCATCTTGGACCATCTCTGGAGCACCTTGTGAAGTGACGCCCAGAGTGTGTGTGTGGACTGATGTAGCATGAATAAAGGTACAAAGCAACAGCAGTGGGGGTTGAGTAATCGGGGTTCATCCTGTCAGGCAAGGGTGGGTGATTGCACTGAAGGTTGTGAAATGTGATAGTGAGTGAGAAGGCTGAGGTATGTGGGTGCAGTTGAAGGTTTTGATGTAGAGGTGGACTTGATTTTGCTTTGAGATGCTGAGTTTGGAGGCAACACTTGACAATAACCATTCTTGCGCCTCACTGCCATCTCGCTCTTCCTCATTGTCATCACGCTCTTGCTTGCTGCTGCTTCACTTTTCCTCCTTACCTCTTCAATCTTCTTCGTCACTTCCCCGCTATTCCTCATCGCTGTTCCTCGTCCCTTCCTCACTGTGCCTAGTCACGTCCTCGCTTTTGCTAGTAACATCCTCGCTTTTGCTAGTCGGGTCCTCGCTGTTGCTAGTCACGTTCTCGCTCTTCCTCGCTGTCACCTTGCTCCTTGTCCGGCGCTCTTAAATCCTCACCGCCCCTTGCACATTTACTTCTCTTCCATTAGTAGGCCCATTACTACAAGGCAGACCTCCGATTCTCTGATATATGAAATACCGCTGGCCTGCCCTACCAGGAGTTGTGCTGTTAGGAAGAAAAACTGTTCTTTTTAACAGGGCAATTGAGGTTGTACCAATAGCAGCCCAGCCAAAGTCCAAATAAATTGGGGGCACACATCCAGAAATTCCACGAGAAACACTAGGGAGGTGGCTCCCCAACAGGTGAGGAATGAGATGGGGTGAGCGAGGAGGCAGTGCATGGATTAGTATCTCATCGGTACAGAGAAGTAGTGTTGACCTAAAATCCGTGTAGATTCCCTGCCTCCCTGCACTTACATGCCAAATTGCATATATTTCTCCGCTTGTTTTCCCTTTCTTTCACCCACCGCACTCACCAATTCAGATTCCTCTCTGTCACCCATGGATCACTCTTCGTACCTCACTCTCTACCCTCCGCGCCTCTTGCAGAGAGCTGCAGATGGTGATTATCCCATTCCAATTCATATTCCGGAAAATGTTAATGTAATAATAGCGATGCATATTATTATTGATATAACTTTTTCTTCCTTAGAATTTACATCTTCTAAGAGCTGAAAATATTAGGCCTTTTGGTACTCTAATGGTACTTATTGTATCGACCTCTGAACGATGTACTCCCCATCACTGCACTTGCAATCATCCGTCTTCACAGAAAGTGACATCTCTTCATCCATCTCCACAGGACGTGACATCACTGGTTTCCCCGCCCCCTGCCCCATGAGTTCCTCCCTCCTCTGAAGACCTACTTAATGGCGGCTACAGCACATATGTGCAGCAGACGCGCACAGTGGACACACTGCTGGCACGCCAAAGGCAAACCCATCTATGCCAGTCTGTACCTAGACCACGCCAGGAGGCCTGTTCCTTCTAATACCCACTGCTACCCTGCAGGGCATCTCCACACTCCCAAACCTGGCCACTGCTTGTCACACTGCACCACATAACATGGAAGGATCATTCACATGCTCCATTGACAAATTCTCATGCAATCTCCCACAACCTATGCCCACCACTCCAACAGCACCCAGCACCCTACTCGCTTACACATACTAGCCACCCTTCACGTTCACTCAGGCCAACCACCACCCATGCAACATGCCGCACTCACATCCATGCTCCTCAATACCCAGTTACTCTCCAAAATGCATCGGAGATATGGGACCTACTGCACGCCCCCGCTCCGGGCCAGCTCGTCTTCATGGAAACATGGCTTGACCCGACCTTTGTACTGAAGAGCACTTCAGCCATCTCCCCGGGCTAACAGATTGCCAGGCAAGACCACAAGGACAAGCCCAGAGGTGGAGTCATCCTTGAATTCAAAGATTCCAGTAGCTCCACCACCTAGATGGACACCTACACCAGCTACAGGGCACCTCACGTTCAAGATACAGATAGCAACCAACTTCTCTTTGAGCAGAACTCTCATACACAGACCAACCGAACCCAACACCAATTTCACCAGTAACATTATAGACTTCTTCAGCACCTTCATCCTCCGCTGAGACCTTAAATTTCACTTAGAAGACCACACCGACCCAAACTCTATGGTTGGTTACTCCGAGGTGAACGGAAGAGCGACCAGGAGGAGCAAGGAGTAGGTTCCCGGCACTGGTTTCCAAGAGAACTCATGTTAACGTTTCGTAACGTGCATTCCTCTGCCTGCTAGTCGAGGGAGCCAGACTATAACCCATGTCGGGTTGGTCAATCTTTAATTTGTTGAAAAGGTACCTCATTGTTCGGTTTTACAGTGCTTGGTTCACCTCTTAGTAACCAACCACTGTGTGGGTAGTGTAGTATCCTCAGTCCTGATGAATCACCACGTAATTTCTTACACCTCAGGTGAGAAACAGGATGACCGTTCACACTTTCTATGGTGTTAATTGAGACCAGTGGGCTTGGAGAAGACATTTTCTTTGGAACACCACTGTACCTCATTTTAGCCTTCCACACGCCACCTCAGTACACACTTTTCCCACACCTACACCACGAGGCCCCACACCTGCACCTCACCAAATGGCTTGGGGGGGAAAAAGATCTCTGCCAAAGAGCCCCTCATAGGGTGCCCATCAGACATTGCAGCTCCTGCCTGACTAGGAGTAAGACCTATGATGAAGCATGACACCCAACTGGGTGTGTGAGGGCCCCACTTCCCAATTTGGGATACAGCCTGTCTCCACCTTAGGGTAGGGGGTATTGACCAACCCAGCCGCCTCCTCCTTTCCCCGTAGGAACTCTTCTCCCACATCGACACACCCATGTCAATTTCAGCATACCCATCCCACACCAACATAGACCTAGCACCACTGGACCCACCTGCTGCAGCTAAAAAAGCATCATAGAAGAGGAGTGGGCTTCCACCATCCCCACACACAGGCCCACGCTCACCAGTAACTTTCCAAAAGCCATCAAGAACCTCAACAGCTGGATCACTGCATGCACTGACACCCTGAGTTCAAGCGCAACCCAACGGCAGAAGCCTAACCGTGGGCCAGCGGGTACACAGAGTAACTCTGACTGATAAAAACTACTGCTAGCAACTGGAGCTCAAATGGAGAAGAAGTCATCACAGATAAAGATATCTTCAAATCCGCCCTGAGACGCTGCCACCAGCAGATCTAAAACCCCTAGAGGAAATCTCTTGCAGCTCACATCAACACCAGCACTAACCGCAGCAAGGAAATCTTCACTAACATTAAAGATTTTGCTGCACCGCCTACTACCTCCAGCAACATAACCCCCTTACAAGCTCTCGGAATTCTTCTGTAACAAAACCACCTCACTATACAGCAACGTCAACCCTTAACCAGACTCGGCCACCATCGCAACTCAACTTATCGCTGAAGAATGAACCCTGACCTTGTGAACTGCTGTCACCACTGTTAAAACCGCTGCTACCATCAGGCCATCAACTTGGGGGCCCAATCTAATCCTTGCCCCTATTATGCCTTCATCAAAGGACCCCTACTGATAAACGAAGCTCTAACCCACATTCTCCATGCCTCCATCAACTCAGGCACATTCCCAGATACCGGGAAACCTGTCATCATCATGCCCCATTCAAGAAAACTTACACTGACCCAGCCATTCTTTACAACTAAAGACCCATCTCCTTCCTATGATACTCTGGAAAAGATCTTGGGGAAACTAATCAACCAACGCCTTACTATCCACCGCAGCAACTACCAGCTCCATTCTTTCTGGATTCTTTCTGGATTCAGGCCCAACCACAGTACAGAAACATCACTCATCTCCGCTGTATTTGCTGCTTCTTAACAGTTAGAATACAAGCTTTAAGCCTGGGGCATTACTCCTCACAAGCCCACAAACTCATTTGCAGAGTCAAGATTCATCACTCAGTCCTACCCTTTTCAACACATACATGATTCCTGTGGCCAATGTCCTGTGCACACACATTAAAATCTTCTCCTACCCAAATCATACCCTCCCTCTCGAACAAGACCCCCAAACAAAAGAAACCAGTTCACCACCTGTATGGCCGAAGTCGCTAACTTGATAAAAGCCAACTATAGCTTGCTCAAGACAGACAGGACAGAAGTAGAACACCTCACCATGGGACACCAACTGGTGGCTAGCCGAACACAGACCAACACCCAGACCAGGAACCTCCGAATCCTCATCGATAACCAACTGAAAATGACTGCACAAGTCACGGTCACTGCATCCTGCTTCCACACACTGAAGATGCTGAGGAATATCTTCAAATGGATCCAAATCAACACTAGAAAAACAGTCACTGATGCCCTAGTCATCCGCAATTTGGACCATGGGAACGCCTGCTGCGTCGGGATCATCAAGCAACTTACCAGAAGACTTAAACCATCCAGAACTCTCCAGCCAGACTCCTCCTCAAACTCTCACTAAGAATTAGGATTGCGAGGTAAACTCTGCTCTGCCAGCAGAGTTCATGGAGTTTTGCCAGTCCACGTTCCGCTTGCAACATGGAGTTTGGCAAAAATTCCACCAACAGCTGGTGGAGCAGAGTTTACCGGTGCGCTCATTCCTAGACTTAATCCCCCAAAGAGTAGTGCGCCATGATGCGCATTTGCAGAGTTGTGGAGAAAGGGTGTGGGGCCTCTGATGAGGTTTCAGCAATCCCGCTGTGTGGGATTTACTGGTGGTAAGAAGAGGGGTTCTTGCCCTCTAACGACCCTCAACATCCAAGGGGACTTCATTTCCCAATCTGTAATGCCCCAGGAGGCTAGTTTGCAGAGTGGTTGAGAAAGGGGGTGGGGCCTCCGAGGTCTCTGCAGTACCGCTGTGTGGGACTTAGTGGTGGTAACAATAGAGGTTCCTGGCCCCTAATGACCCTCAGCATCCAAGGGGACTTCAATAGGGGTGGCTGAGCAATGCTCACGGAATTTGGTAGAGTTTCAGTAACTCCGCGAGCTCTGCCCAGGCTTACACAGAACGCGCATTGCACCACTTCTCTGGGACCTCCACGGGTTCCTGAAACACAAATGCACTGATTTCAAACTCCTCACAAACAAATTCAAGGTACTGCACAATTTAGGCACCCCCTACCTAAACAGTCTTGTTTCTTTCCACCAAGACACCTCTGCTCTGCTGGGCCTACTCGCGCACAGTTCACTCACTCATTCACAGAACCAGATCAGGAGGGCTTACTTTCTCCTACATCTCTCCTAAAGCTTTGAACAACATCCCACTCCATATTAAATTCTCCTCCTCTCTTTTTGAATTCAACAAGAAGCTGAAGATCTGGCTTTTCAAATAACAAACCTATCATAGGTAGGGCTAGGCACACACACCTGTTCAGCACCAGGTTACCTTTATGAGTGATGGTGCACTTTACAAATACACATAAGGTAACACATACTGATTGCCCTCTGCAGCATTCAGAACAATTACATTAACAAATCCACCTGAGACGGCCAGGTTATGCCAGCATCTCCACAGCATGAGCAGAACCCCCTATCGGCTGTCATACAGGTGTATTCTGAAACAAAGGACACTTAGGTTTCCAGTTGCAATCCGGTTCATAGAACTAGAAATGCTGACCAGCTCTCAATTTCACACTGGTGTTCTTAACCTATGGGGCTTCTTGAGGTTTGTTGCCACATGGGCACTGTTTAGGCACCCCTGCCGAGACCCCTCGCTGTGAAACCGCACCCTTCACCGCATCTGGTAGAGGTGTGTCAAATCTCTTCAGGAACCTTGCAAATTTTTTTATTTCTGTAGCGATATCACATTTCTACTTCATTGCATGATCCTCTTTGTCCAGAGACCGTCCTGGCCTGGCCAGGATTTTACCCGGTGGATGGGCTGGGTGTGGATGGTTCTCCAGTACTGTTTGTACAGGCCGCCTTTCACCGCTAGCAGCAAAGACAGGTGAGCTACTGGCATGATCAGTGCATCTCGTCTCTTCCACCGCGTTTATGTGGGTACATTAGTCGTGCTTGTCAGCACTCGGGTATATAGTGTTACCGGTCTGTCAGTGATGCTCGGACGTCCCTGGTGAAAGAAGAGGTGGTGGGGTGAATAGCGTGCTGGAAAGGACCAAGCTGTTATGTTCACTTCCACCATGGCCACGCACCCCGATTTTTATTTCCAGAATTTACATTTTTAACATGGTTGTATGACATACTGTTACATTGGATAATTTTGACCTTTAATAAAATCTCTCACTAGATCGAATACTACTTAATTGTTAACTTTACTACATAATTACTATTTGTACGTCCTCATCCACTTACCTGAGAATTACCTTGCGAAGTAGTGTTTAGGTGGTATCATTTGGCGTACTAGTATTGTCGTGTAATTTAACAAAGGTACTTTAATGGGGTAAACCGTGTAACAAACCTCTTTACCTCTAGCATTTCATTGACCTATTTTTTTCAAAATCTTTTCTTCTTAGTCAATAAGGTGGGGGCAGGAGATTGGTGAGCCGTTTGTTAAATACATTGAAAAATTGTGCATTCTCAAGGTATTCAAACTCACGCGTTTTTTAAGAGCAAAATTTGCACAATTACCAATTTCCTTTAATCCTTTAATCCCCTACCTACGACGTTATCCGTTTCTAGACTGCATCCCGTCTTAGAACATGGTCAGAATTTCCATCATGTAAACTTGAGTCCCAACTCACACTCTTTCCATTAATGCCCCATTAGGCACGTGTTAGTTTTCCATTTCATGCCCCATTTGGCACGGCTGGCAATATTCCACATGGCTTCAACATTGACCCTCTTAGCCCATTTAATTTACATAATGCGCTTGTTGGCATGCTCACATTCCCTATTCTACATATTCATTACATTACTCGCAGTAAGCCATTATCGCCAAGCTCCAGCACAACACCTTGATGTGACCAGGATTTCATTGCATTTCTCACACATGCCCTTCATAGCCAGCATACTTGGGCCTCTTCCCTGGAAGCCCATAACAGCAGTCCTGTAGGCTGCATTAAAACCAACATGTTATTTATTGCTCAGTAAGGGTGTGTTTATTACTACCAAGAAACCCATTTTAACAAGCTTATACTAACGAAAGAGCAGGGTAACACCTGCAAGGGTTCAAGCTCTTGCCTTGGAGGGAACAGGAAGCTGTCTGGAGCGAGAGCACGTTTCAAAGACATTGTACCAGAATTGTAACTTGTGGCCTTCATGTTGCAGAAGGTCTCGCAACAAAGAGATTAGCACGAAGAGCATCTCTGGTTTAGTACAAATGTGCAACCTACATGATGCATATAGGGCTCTAGCACTTGTACCTTTTTCAACTCTGTAACTAAAGGTTGCACCAGGATCTCTCCAGCAAGTGCATGAATGCCCTCCGCTATCTTACCAGTACTACATCTAGGGTTCTGAGAACTGCAAACCTTTTATAGCACAGTCGTCTTATAATTCTCATGAATAATACGATCCAAAGTCCATATAGTTCTACATATGTTGATTATCATGTGGAAATCGAGAGTTCGGTCTCCCTTTTTCAATTGTTGCAAAGAAAAAGATCACGAACAATCCGTGCAGTTTCACGGTCGCCAAGAAATTAAGTCGCGTGAAAATGGTACATCGTTTTGTTTGGCTGAGCCTGGTTAAGGGTTAAAGTTGCTGTATAGTGAGTGGTTTTGTGTGCTGAATCTGGTTCAGGGTTAAAGTTGCTGTATAGTGAGTGGTTTTGTTTGGCTGAGTATGGTAAGGGTTAAAGTCGCTGTATGGTGAGTGGTGGTGTTTGGCTGAGTCTGGTTAAGGGTTAAAGTTGCTGTATAGTGAGTGGTTTTGTTTGGCTCAGTATGGTTAAGGATTAAAGTTGCTGTTTACTGAGTGGTTTTGTTTGCTGAGTCTGGTTAAGGGTTAAAGTCGCTGTATAGTGAGTGGCTTTGTTTGGCTGAGTCTGGTTAAGGGTTAAAGTTGCTGTATAGTGAGGTGGTTTTGTTTGGCTGAGTCTGGTTAAGGGTTAAAGTCGCTGTATAGTGAGTGGTTTTGTTTGACTGAGTCTGGTTAAGGGTTAAAGTTGCTATATAGTGAGGTGGTTTTGTTTGGCTGAGTCTGGTTAAGGGTTAAAGTTGCTGTATAGTGAGGTGGTTTTGTTTGGTGGAGTCTGGTTAAGGGTTAAAGTTGCTGTATAGTGAGGTGGTTTTGTTTGGCTGAGTCTGGTTAAGGGTTAAAGTCGCTGTATAGTGAGTGGTTTTGTTTGACTGAGTCTGGTTAAGGATTAAAGTTGCTGTATAGTGAGGTGGTTTTGTTTGGCTGAGTCTGGTTAAGGGTTAAAGTTGCTGTATAGTGAGGTGGATTTGTTAGGCTGAGTCTGGTTAAGGGTTAAAGTCGCTGTATAGTGAGTGGTTTTGTTTGGTGGAGTCTGGTTAAGGGTTAAAGTTGCTGTATAGTGAGGTGGTTTTGTCTGCTGAGTCTGGTTAAGGGTTAAAGTTGCTATATAGTGAGGTGGATTTGTTAGGCTGAGTCTGGTTAAGGGTTAAAGTCGCTGTATGGTGAGTGGTTTTGTTTGGCTGAGTCTGGTTAAGGGTTAAAGTCGCTGTATAGTGAGTGGTTTTGTTTGGTGGAGTCTGGTTAAGGGTTAAAGTCGCTGTATGGTGAGTGGTTTTGTTTGGCTGAATCTGGTTAAGGGTTAAAGTTGCTGTATATTGAGGTGGTTTTGTTTGGCTGAGTCTGGTTAAGGGTTAAAGTTGCTGTATAGTGAGGTGGATTTGTTAGGCTGAGTCTGGTTAAGGGTTAAAGTCGCTGTATGGTGAGTGGTTTTGTTTGGCTGAGTCTGGTTAAGGGTTAAAGTCGCTGTATAGTGAGGTGGTTTTGTTTGGCTGAGTCTGGTTAAGGATTAAAGTTGCTGTATAGTGAGGTGGTTTTGTTACAGAAGACTTTCGAGAGCTTACTGTTTACACAGAGCAATAGAAATCTGAAGCATGCCTCCCCCAAAGGATTTTTGTAACCAATTTAGTAAAGCCAACAGTTTCTGGATTGTCAATTTAAGGAACAGATATATATTCACAAAAAAAGGTAAAAGTGGAGCTATACACAGGTATACTAATAATAAAAATAATTTTAAATTAAAGAAAACACTGACGTTCACCAGTTATACATAAATAACTGGCACCGCAGTGGATTGCATATGTCATCGGTGATGTAATATGTGATGTCATAGGCAGTGCTTCACAGCGGTGCAGGCCCTTCCTCCCCTTTGGTGGGAAGCATGGCCTTTGAACAAACCCTGCAGGTGGCAAACACCCAATGGGGGGCCAACGGGTCACAACCCTGCCCCCTCCCATTCCCCCAACCCCCATGTTATTCTTTCTTCCTTTTTTCTCCTTTTTTTTTTTTTTTGTTCACAGGACCACACAGGGTGGGGGCTGCACTGCTTATGGGACAATGTCAAATCTCCCCAAAAATTGTTGTTTTTGGTCTTTCGTCCAAGAATCCGGAAACGGCAGTCTAAACATTTTTTTTCATGTTGTGGCCATGAATCACATTATTCGGTTCCGCTGAACTTCCGCAAAACCAGTCAATCCGCACTCCTTTTTTGACATTTTGATGTTTTTTTCCTGCAGGGTGCCCCCAGCAACAGATATCCCTCAATTTCTCTAAAACAGCAGAACAGATTTACACCAAATCCCAAAAAGCACTTTCTAAGTAAAGATCTAGCTTTCTCCCAAATTTGGTATAATCTTTTTTGCCGTTTTCTCTGTATCGCTGTTTCCCTGTGGAAACTGCATGGTAAAGTGTTTTGAAAATCCGCTCCACCCGTTGTCTCTCAACACCCCCTTCTCCGCACCCTAACCCCTCCTAATTGATGGAACACCCTGAAACTTTCCAGGAAATTGTTGAGGTGGATAAACTTTTTTTGATTTTGTCTAAGTTTTGTAAAGATTCTTAAGACGGCACCAAAGCTATTAGCAAAACAAAAAAATCTTTTCTTATGGAAACTCTGACTTGTGTATAATATAGTTACCTTCACTAAATGCCCCACTAATTACACCACCCACCTTTTGTGACTCCCTTCCTCATGACTGCACCTTTTTCTGCCACCTTTCCCCCCTAATTTGTAACTTCTCAGAGAAATTGTTTTCCATTTCTAGCATTGCTTCCGATTAATCAAACCATTTTTTGTAAATAAAGCTCTTCTCTGGGCAAACAGAGATGGACTAGTCTAGAGAGAAATTGATAGATTTCCATCGCTGGTGTCTAATGAACGTCAGTCCCATGTCACGCCTTAGCCTGACATGTCCGTGTTCCTGAATTAGAAATCCAGAATTTATAGCCTGTCGCAAAATGTCTAGCTTTCCCTAATTCTGAGACCTCCTCCTCAGATGGTATTCAACCCACTGAAAGCTATGCAAGCCATATTTGTACACTGCTGTCCTATATTTGTATGAAACGTGGTCTTCATGTAAGTGAACATTAGCAGCCAGTTACATTTTGGGTGGCATCCTAGAGGCTCTTGTCTGTCTTCTTTTCTCCATCCATCTTCTTTTCTAGCTCCCTTCTCACCAACTTTCTTTTCCCATCTTTCCTCTGTTTTCCCAGATTTCCTTTCCTTTCTCCCTCACTCTTACTTCCTCTTTCACCCTCTCCCTTCATTCCATCATCTCTCCCTCTCTTCTTTCCTATCGTCCTGCATTATCTTTCCTTTATTCTTCGTCCTTCCTCCTTCTTTCTTCCTCTTTCTCTCCCCTGCCTTGCAATATGGCTTCCTTCCTTTCTTTATCCCCCTGTCCTCTTTTTTCCCCAGTGTCTTTCCTCCCCTCCTTTCATCCTCCCTCTTCCTTTCTTTGTATAACTTCCCTTGTTCCTTCTTTTTCTTCTTCCTCCCCTTCCCTCCTTTCTCACCCCTTTCCTCCTTCCTTTCTCCTTCACTTCTCTTCACTCCTTCCCTTTCCTCCTTTCTTACTCTGCCTGCCTCCCTTTCTTTCGCTTTCCCTACTTTCTTCATCCACTTCATCCCTTCTCCTCCCTTCCTTTCTTCCTCCTTCTTTTCTCCGTACACCTTTCTTCTTCCTTGCCTTTATTCCTTCCTCTTTCTCTCTTCTCCTTCCTCCATTCCTTACTGACCTTCCTCCTTCTTTTTCCTCTTTCTCCATCTTCCATTCCACCTTCCTACCTCATTCTTCCCCTCCATCTTTTGTTCCTCTTTCTCCTCACTCTTCTTTCTGTTTTCTGATCACTTCCGTCGTCCATTCCCTAGCTTCCTCCTTCTGCTCTCACTTTTACCCCCTCACTGCTTAATTTAAGATCTTTGTGCGACATCCTTTCAGTTTTTCAGTCTTTTCTTTCCTCCTTTTTTAGGTCTGGCTATAGACCTCTTCAGCTGTATGGAAACGTCCTAATGTCACCATTACAAACATAAATACACAACATACTTTCTGCAGGACCCCCAGCATAAAAGCATAAAGATAATGGAGTTCAGGAGGTGAATTACTAATGATGCCTTTAAATGTTGTTTTTATCATGTTCAAATGTCAGGTCATGTCTTCTCTCAAACTGATGCTTTTTAGGTCTCAGCTAACCTGGTATGCGTTGCCTCAGACATGTTGTGTGTAGTCTGTGGGCTTCAGCCCGTCCATAGGCTTGCCATTTGCTCACTCAATTGTCTGACTCATATCATTTGTCCATTGCATGCATGCGTCATGCCTCCTCTTGTCTTTAGCCCTCCCCAGAGAATGGACTAAGTACTTGTGTCCATCCACTGCTCCTGTTTCAGGAGCTACTTTTTTCTTTGTGCTTGAGCACTCCACAAGAATGCTCATGTTTTTATAAGCTCAGTCTCCTCCACTCCAGGCTTCCATTTTTATTTTTATTTCCTTTGCAACTGGTCATTTAAGCTTTTCATACAATCAGTTACAGTCTGTGTATTTGTGACGTACGCTAAGCCGAGGGGCCATTATGTATCGAGTGGTATTTACAGACCCCTGCATCTCTGTTGCAATGTTACCTCCCCCAGCCTGACCTGTGATTAAATTCTGTGGCTTGCAGCTCTAAAAGTAATCAAGTAGTTGTTTACGAGAAGAGGGATCCCTTGCATGTACTCTTCAATCGGCCATCCTTTTTAACTGCATACCAGTTAAGAGGATAAATGAAGAATGTTCATACTGAATAAATTAATGGTTGTCCACGATTTAACTACTAGCGCGTAGATATGGTAAATCTGTTCAGAGGTCTGGCAGATGGGTTCCTGATACTGATGTCTGTCCATCAGCACAGAAGAGTCTGCTATTACTGCGGGTAACCTCTGCCTTTCGCTAGGGGTTGCAGGATGTTAACAAATCAATTCGACCAGTGGCGGGCAAGGACACCAGGCAGTACCCCATTACACAAAGGTTGTCCATTAAAACCTTTGAGATGTGTGAAAAATATGGAACCCACAAATGACTGACGGGACATATAATTAATATTTTACGTTCCTCACCATCCAATTAAAAAAATAATTCCGCATTGATTTTCACAATATTCAGAAAGCGTGTGAATAAGGTGTGAATAAGGTTGGTTTTACATTTTATTATAGGAATTTAACATTTCCAGCAGTGAGTAATAGGCAATTAAAATGGCATCCTTCATAATTGCTAGCCGTGCTTTTTGACACAGAGGGAGCTCTGTTGAAAAGTCTTGCTTACATCGACGCATCATGGAATTCGTATTTCATCCATTGAATGCCTCCCTGTATTATTATGCCAGGCAAGCATTATGTATTTTATTTAATTTCGCCAAAATTCCAGACAGGAGCCAATGTGCCAATAAATAAGTACAGTACTGTCTTACTTGATTTACACCAGGGTATATATCAGGTCACTTAAACTTAGGGTGGTGCAAATTTGAAGTAGTTTCTCGGAATCCATAGTTTCCGCAATAAAAAATAAGTTCTATTCGTACATTCACAATCTTTGAAATAAACTGCCTATGTTAAATACAGTATAAAGATCAATGAGAGAGCTAGGGAGGCGTGGGGTGCGTCCGTATCCCCTGTGGTATAAATCAGTTTTATCAAAGCTGGACGAACCCGAAGGTGTTGGTACAATCACTGTGAAACAGTGATTGGGAACCCACTAGGTAAGTTAAAAGACCCCTCACACACCAACCTGGTTGGTGTCATGCTTCATCATAGGGGCCCCAACCGGGTGGCCGAATGCCCCCCGGTTGTGCTACGATGCCTGACTACAGCGGAGCTGGTGTGCTGCAAGGGTGTGATGTAGTGAAGGTTTAAAAATATCTCTGAGAATCCTTGCCGAGGTAAATTTATTATTGGCGGCTCAGGATATATTAAAATTAAACTATGTGGTGCAACTACGAAAGAGGTTAGTTTCTAATAGTTGTATGTGTGGTAGGTCTACATGTTTCAGCCCACTTCAGGGTGTCAGGGGCTTTCGTCAGGACCAGTGAGTGCAGTGAGTGGCAAAGTGAAAGGTGCCACGTGATTGGTGAAAAAATAAAAAGGTTTAATTACCTACACACTCGCTAAGGTGTGTGGAATCGGTGTCTGCACACTGGCGGACACCGCAGCGAAAAATTACCTGTGGGAGAAAGAACACAGCACAGAGACATGTATAACAGTGACATATTGTGCTGAGTATCGCAGCAACTATAAAATGCAATCTTCCGTGCTGTGAGGAAACCAACACTAGCAGACGGTCGTGCCTGTGGCCACACACATACTGTGCTTGTGTGGCATGCTGCTATAGTCTCACGCTAATCACTGACAGGTGATAAGAGGACGCGATGCGCCCTGTGAACTCTATCGGTAAGGAGGTGATATGCAAGACAGGCAACAAGACAGGCAGTTAGGAGTGTGAAATATACTCGTAGGGTGCCTGGTGAGGACAGCTGGCACCTCGGAAGGTGGTGCCGTGTGGCCACTGAGTGGTCGGGCTATGTCACAGTAAGTACCCAGTGAGCGCTGGTAGAGTTAGCTTGCCGGGTGGCAGTGCGCGTTACTTGCAAAGTGCTGGGTACAAGAAGGGGAAGTACCCCTGTGTGGCGCGCTGTGGTAACGGGAGGTGGGGGTGACAAGAAAGGGAAAATAAGAAGGAATTACACTATGGCTGAGTATAATCGCTGCTCAGGAAGCGGGAGGAGAGCGCTCCTCAAGTCACAAATTCTGTGGGGAGGAAGGAAATGGTGGGCATGAAAAGCGGGACATGGAGAGCATAAGCAATCCAACGGAGAAATAGCGCGCGTCACCTTACTTGGTCATGAAGCAGCACCCGCATTACACCTACTGAGGGCTCCCGGATCTCGGATGGTGAGGTGTCCATGGCGGTGGGAGGATAAGTAGTGATAGGAGCCATGGGTTACGTGCTGATTGACCAGTGGATGCGGGCTGGGCGAAGAAGCCTGCGCATGTGCCGGGCAGGAATGTTAGCTGTGCGCGCATGCATTGAATGAGGCGCGAGTGCCGCGCATGCGAGGAGGTCGCTGATCAGGCGGCGTGCGCAGAAGAGCTTAGATGCAGCACTGGGGCGATCGCAATCAAAAGTAAAGGGGAACAGGGCCGGGCATATGGGCACGTGGATGCCAGAATGGTTGTCTCGGTGCCGATGATAAGGCATGGAGGGGGGGATGAGTGCAGGCGATTGGCTGACATGAGGTGGAGAATTAAAATTAACAACACAGATGTCTGCAGGCGTCTGGCTGACATAAGGTGGAGAATAAAAATAACAACCCGGATGAGTGAAGGGGCTACAGATTCTGCCAGGGAGGTGGAGAACCTTCGGGTTCGTCCAGCTTTGATAAAACTATGTTAAATACAGCCCTACTTGGGACATGCTTTGTATCCCTCTGTCAGATAGAATTGAACTATAGCTCCCTATTGCACATGCCTAGGTCCTGCTTGGAATTGTAGGACATATTTTGTTTCTGGTTGGCACTGCCACTCCAAAGACTAAGGTTCTGGGCTACAAAAGAGAAAGGCAAGATATAGCAGGGGCTATTGGTCTGCTTGTCGGTCACAGTGACCCGTGGGGAAGACCACTCCTATTCTGCAGGAGATAAGAGGGTAATCAAGAATTGATTAGCATTTCGTTTCTATCCACTTATTGTTAGTTTGGCTCCACATGGGAGAGGTGCGGCGCAGCGGCCAGAGTGGCTGACTCCGGAGCACGGGGCTCACGGTTCAATCGCTGCGGCAGCTCAACTAGCATCATGTGCATCTGGTCAATAGGTCACTTAATCTCCCCAATGGCCACCAACGGCCGGACACCCTTAGGGGTGATACGTCGCGCTTTACAAATCTGGAATTACACGATTCTTCCTTACTCCATTTTTCCATGTTTACCTCCCTATTTTTCTGCCTGTGTCCTTGAGTTTGAGGGATTTTTCCTAAATTTTCAGCTCCCGCCTCCCACACTTTTGCCCCAGTAGATCCAATCCCTACGTTTTTCAGTCACTCCCTCTAGTACAACCTGCTCGTACTGAAGTTTGCCTTGTGTGTTCCTATAATACCATCATCAACCTAATTATCCTCCATGGTTTTGATTCAGCTTGTCAAGTGTTTCTATTTTCCATATAATAGATATCTTTCTCAGCTTTTGGTTATCTTTGCAGTGGCTAGATACTATCTTGGTTAAGCTGCACTATATAAAAAAAAAAGCAAATGCATAAGAGGAATAAGTTCTGAAAAGTATACAATTCTCTACCTCAGTGGATAAGCTACACCTCACTACAAAGTGCAAATATAATGGTTTCCTAACAGCCAGCCGTTGCACTTTGGGGATTTGAGACTAGAACATTTACAAATGTGTGTAATTTTGGGTCAAGCAAGCATCTGAAGTCAATATTCAGATTTTTTTTCGAGACATGATCACGTCTGAGTTCTCTTTAATATTATGGATTTACACATACCGTCAAAAACACACAAACTTTGAACTTTCCTCACAATTTAAAAGAAAATACGACCCAAAATATGAAAACAAGATTAGAAACTATGAAAATAAAATTGTGAAGAGAAAAAAAAAAATCAAAATCAAACCCAAACTAAAAATGTATACAACAGACTTCACCAGCGGGTAGCTCATGAGTTACTGGTAGGTCTCCAGCTATCTGTAAGTAACTCTCCTGCGTGCAGCCCAGCCTCCTAAAATATTTTTTTTTTACTTGGCTCAAATAATGTATGTAAACCAAAATTGAAAAGTGTGTATACAAAACGAAAATGCTGATGTATGGGGAAAAAAATTTCAATTTTCCAAAATATATTTAAAACTTATATTTTCGTGATAAATATTGTGACGGACGAAAGACCTATTACTAATATTATTACTCTGGTGTCAGGGACACTGCATTTGAGGCTGTTATGTATTACCATGTAAAGGCATTCCAAATTGACAAAACCTTTTTTATATTACTGACGGCAAACCAGCCTAATGCACTGAGGAGATCACTGCTGGTAATGATGCATAGGATGGCCACTAATTTATTCTTTTTTGGTATGGTTCCTTGCAACTCAAATAACATTAGTAGAGCTCAGAATAGTTTGAACATAAATAGCTGATTGCTGAGACCTATTGGCTTTGCCAATGCTTGTTATTTTTGCATGTAGATTGGTGCCTACTTTTCTTTCTCTGGCTGCAAAGATAGGGGAATAAACTATCTGACAACCTTGCCGATGATAAAACAAAGGTCGTAGGATGTCAGATTTCTTTTTTTGACACACATTTAAGTACTTTTTAATGAACTGTAAAATATTTCAAAATATCTACGTTTGGAAAGAGCAAATGAAGCACACTTTTTGGAATTCTGAAGCATGAAGAAGACAAAGCTTTTATTATGATCTAAACAAATCAGGAGACTTTATTTGGTGATGTGCAAATAATAGATATTTGCTGAAATCTAATTTATATTTTAACACTTGTCCCCTGTATAATTTTATCTATAAAACTGCATGTCAGTACAACGTTTGTAGCCATGTCAGTGGAAAATGTGCTGTTGGTAAATGAATGTGCTCTACAGCACCTTGGTTTAGTAATATATTTGCAAACCGTGTGCTCCAAAAATGCGGCGCCTGCTGCATACTACACCCTTATTTTGTAGGAGAGCTGTGGCGCAGAGGCCAGTGCGGCAGACTCCGGAGCGTGGGGCTAACGGTTCGATCCCCAGTGCCGGAGGCTGACCAGCTCAGCATCATGTGACTCTGGGCAGTAGCTCACTTAATCTCCCCAACGGCCCCCAGCGCCTTGAGACCCTTAGGGGTGATTAGTTTGTGCTTTACAAATACCGGGTTGTTATTATTTATTATTATTCTTCATCCCTTTGCTGCTGAATTGCTATGCATGGCTTATTTGCTCTATTTAATCTTTGTGACGCTTGGATTTTTCACAATCCCTATGACTTCAGTGATGTAACATTGATGGCGGCACCCCTCACTCTGAAAATGCCAGTGCCAATGTACTATTCTTGTAGAAAGTTTCAGTGTTTGGCTCTTGCAAGGCATTTTCACATATGGTTGCCGTTTTTGATCAGTTGTAAGTTATAACATTAAAGAGTAAATGTAGATCATTTTAATATGCTTGTGGCACTATGTGTGTTGAATGTACTAATTAAAATAGCACGAACAACACTCTACATTTCTTCCGGCATACCGCTGCCCCGTCCGCTGCCCACCACCATCACTATCTGGGAGCCTCAAGAGGCACCAGTAAAGAACTTCATTCTGCCTCTAAATGCAGCATTAGAGATTACTACTCATTTTTAAAATAGAAATGTCCATCAACACAAACGAGCCCTAATGGCCTGAGTAGCATCTGCAGTTCTAAGCCAGACCTATTGCATTTACCAAAGCTTGTTTCAAGATTTGCTAACCTTTTGGGGTTGAAAAACGTTCGGAAACAGTGAGATGAACCCCTTGTATAAACAATTACATGTTTTTATTCCTTTATGATAACTCCTCTTCCACGCCCTCCCCTGGAGCTCATGTATGCTCCGCACAGCTGAGATCTTGGAATTACACTTGCGGTGGGGTGACTGTAACGCAGTAATTACAGTGTGCAACAGCCACCCCTGAGTGATAAATACCTGGTCTAGCACAGCCCGCATGCCCCTAGAACTTCATTTCCACTCCTACCCCTCCCACCGCTCCCTCCCCTCCCCGCGCAACGGTTTTGGCAGTTTTACCAAAATCGTCCTAGAAAAAAAAATATGTAATGTTTTATGCAAAAAATATAACCTTTTAAAAAATGAAACAATTATAAAATGAAGATGTTGGGAACCAGGGACAGTGAAAGGGTAAGCAGATAGTTCAAGGTTCAGTTTTAGACGTTTGGTTATTTGCAGTTTCAGAGGTGCAGGCATAGGATGTAGGTTTAATAGATTTGTGTATGTTTAATTGCAATACATTGTAATGTTTGTAATGTGTTAATTGCAGGATGGGGCAGGTTGAGAGGGGTCGTAGGGGTGGGCGTGGGATCAGGTGGTAGGTATCGGATGTACAGCAAGGTTTTAGTTTTGAAAGCAAGTGCCAGGTAATGTTTTTGTAATATGCACCTGTTATAATAAAGCGGCCTTTTTCACACACAAAAGTGGTCCGAGTCTTGGCTGACCCTCTCTCCCAATAGAATCAAGCTGGAGAAAACAGCATCCCCCACTTCTCCCCCCACCCTGAATGGTTCAACAGTGGCTCAGCTAAGAGCTCTGCTCCTCTCTGACAGCCTCGAGCTCAGCAGCACCTCCACCAATGAGCTTACCTTTCATGAGTATCGGTACTCTCCTTGGCAGTGGAGAAGTGCAGGCACTCAGATCGGTAAAAAAAGAAGTGCCGGCACTCAGTACTGTGAGTACCGGCCCATTTAGAGCCCTGGACGTTCAAGTTAAAACTTTGCAGCAAATGCCCCTGTTATAGTTTGTGTATATAGCTTTAAGTGCATGCGCTTTGTTTGAGTGGCATGCGCTTGATTAGCATGTACAATGCATTCTAGGTTCTGTATTAGAATTGTTTATGTATGCCTGTGTAATCAGTTACTGGGGAAGCCTTCACCTGGAAGGACATACTGCCGTGCTGTTGGAATAAACTTATCAGAAGGCTATCAGTGTTTGGATCTTAATATTGGCGACGAGCTGGGATACTCTCCTGTCAGTAGCAGCACGGGGACGGAGAGATTGAGAACCTACAAGAGCAAGGATTTTTTTTTTTTTTTGGTCGTGTGGTCGTGGAATTACATATTTTATCATTACCGAGGAATTCAAGCAAAGGAAGGAAAAGAAGAAAACCCAGATGGGAGAATTCACGATCATTAAGTTATTTACCGATGGGAGCGACGTTCATTTGTAAAGCGAGAAGTATACGATTTCAAAAGTAAACAAGTTTAGCGTGTATCCAAGGAGCCTGGAGCGTGGGCCGTATCCTAGCACCGTGAGGAGGAGGTAACTAAGGAAGGTGCGTGCTCGGGGAGGCTGCGAGGTGTGTCATCTTGACGGGCGTCTTCGTCAAGACGTTCGATGACGTGTGGGGCGCCGTAAGAGGCAACGTTAGGAGGAGCATCAAAGCGTTAGAGCGTAACATGCAGTCAAACGTGCAACACGCAGTGGAGCCAAGGGTTGCTAAGCAACCAGTACACCAAAGGGGAAACAAGAGCGGCAACGAGTAGCGCGATGAAGCAGTTTGGTGCATAAAGAAAGGAAGATCAGCGCTATCAAGTTAAGGTGGGGAACAGATGTACATATATTTTTTTTTTGCCTTTGTCGTTTGGATAACATGGTTATGGAAGTTACATCTACATTATAAACTGTAAAGGGAAAAGATATTTGGTGCTACAATTTTTTTTAAACTGTGAATTCATCATTTTGCTTTATTTTTTTTAAAAAATTATTATTTTTTTTTTTTTTAGAGAATTATAGAGCTTAAAGTATTTATACACTCAGTGTAATGGGAGTGTAAGCAAATATTGATACAATTTGTTTAGTTGAGTGACTTACTTTCTCGGTGGAAGTCAGAAATATACAGTTGCATTTGAATTTCAGTCCAAAAAGGGAAAAAAGGAACTATCCACATCAGAGAGGAACTGGTTATCGGAACATAAGACACAATGCAGTTTGATCCACCAGCAAAATTCTTACAAAGTAAGGGAGATCCACCATTACCATGGACAAGGTGGAAGGAGGAGTTTCTGACGTACATGAAGGCAATAGACGGAGAACGTATGGGGTTTTGTCACAGAAACATGGTAGGGAAGAGTGGAACGTGGCTTTTGCTTCAAGAACGTTAAACGAGACAGAGAGGAAATACGCTGTGATCGAAAGGGAATTACTTGCTTGTGTCTGGGCCATTGAGCATTTCAAGCTGTATGTATGGGGTAGCAAGTTCACGTTAAGAACCGATCACAAGCCTTTAGTTAGCATCCTGTCATCCATGGAGGATGGAATTCTACTGCTCGGATTGCTAGACTTTCGTCTAGACTTCAAGAGTATAAATTTAAAACGGAATATGTACCTGGGAAGAAAAACGTTACAGCTGATTGTCTGTCAAGATTACCATGTGTCCAAAATGGTGTGCATGTTGTTAAAGAAAAAGATTTTGCGCTCAACATTAGTGACATTATGCCTGAACAGTTTCAGGAGATTACTGAGACATTGTGGGATGAATGTGTTAAAAAGGATAAGGATTGGTTAGAAATTAAAAAATATGTTATGGAAGGATGGCCAAGGAAACATCAGATTAGACCTGAGTTGTTACCGTTGTTTAAGGTTGCGGGAGAATTGGAATTTGAAGGAGAGTTTCTTTTTAAGAGCTGTAAATGTATACCCCCTAAAGGTATGCAAGATGTCATTCTTAAAATAGCTCATAAAACACATCCTGGGATTTCCTCCATGAAACGTCTTGTTAGAAATTTTTTTGGGTGGCCAGGAGTCGACAAATTTATTGATCGTGTAGTCAGGGAGTGTGATTTTTGTGTTTCAAGTGAAAGGATGCTCAGTGTGAAAGTTCCTCCCTTAAGAATGGTTCAGTGGCCAGAAGAACCATGGCAGAAGTTAGCGTTTGATATTTCTGGCCCTTTTAACATGCTTCCAGAGAAGTTTAGATTTGCTTTGGTTTTGGTGGATTACCATTCCAAGTGGCCAGAAGTAAAGTTTGTTAATAAAATTACAACTGACGTGGTTTTAAATCTTTTAAGAGAAGTTTTTGCACGAGAAGGTTGTCCATCGTATCTGGTAACTGACAACGGCGTGCAATTTACATCTTCGGAGATGAAGAATTTTGTGAAAGAATGTGGAATTAGGCATGTGTTTACTTCTCTTTATGGGCCACATGAAAATGGTCAGGTGGAAAGGTTTAACAGAGTTTTGAAGGATTACATTGTTGAGTCTGTGAAATGTGGTGGGGAATGGTTGAGTAGAGTTAGAGGAAAGTTATGGTACTATAGAATCACTCCTCATACCACGACTGAGGTTAGCCCGTTCAAGTTGTTAAAAGGAAGAGAACCAGCATCTAAGATTTGTCCCTGGTGGTTTCGAGAAAAGTGTGTCAAAAAGGGTTTCAGGAGTGAGTGTGTTAAGGATATACCCTATAAAGTAAAGAACAAGCAACAAAATACTTGTAAGTGGTTTGATAAAAAGTGGAAAACTCGTGTACCATCTTTCAGAGTTGGTGATTGTGTTAGAATCTTAAAACCTGGTTTAATCAGTAAAGGAGCTAATAGATTTGTAAAACCCATTCAGATTAAAAGAGTTTTTAGGAACTCTGTTGCCACTCAAGATGGCAAGGTTTGGAATGTTAGGAGGGTAGCAAAGTGTCCTGTCAACATGCGAAGTGTTTTTCCTGCAAACCTGTCTAAAGGGACAGACCACTGTCATGATAACAAAGGTTGTTTGTCTGATGATTCAAGAGTTTTGGATGAAAACATTTCTGCTGGTTACAAAACCAGATGTTCCAACCGTGTCAAGTATTTTCCTAAAAAATTTAATGATTATGTCTAGTTGTATTTTTTTTTTTTTTTTTTTATTTCAGTTTTTTTTATTTTATTTTATTTACCTTTCTGTTTTCTCTTAATGAGGGAGTTGTGTTATAGTTTGTGTATATAGCTTTAAGTGCATGCGCTTTGTTTGGGTGGCATGCGCTTGATTAGCATGTACAATGCATTCTAGGTTCTGTATTAGAATTGTTTATGTATGCCTGTGTAATCAGTTACTGGGGAAGCCTTCACCTGGAAGGACATACTGCCGTGCTGTTGGAATAAACTTATCAGAAGGCTATCAGTGTTTGGATCTTAATAGCCCCCCATGTCATTGAATGTCCTGCCCTTGAGCACCCTGTGGCAGAAAGACCTTCAGTGTTGTGCCTGTTAAATGCTGGGCCCCTTGGGCGGGGGAGGGTGAGAGTTGATGGGGCCCTGGGAAAGGCACAGTGTAATGAATCATCAAGTCATTCCTCGTGAGACATTCTTCAGGTAAACGTAAGTATTTATTAGTTAAGCTTCACCCACGACATGGAGCGCGTTTCCGGCACGAAGCTCGATCGGCAACTGACACAGCCCATCGAACCTCAACCAGCGTACGCTCCAATGCGCACATTCAAAGACTAACCTTCTACATTGCATACATAGTATTCCAGTAGCAAGAAAGGCAGAGAAACAAAGTAAACAACCCACTACACACAGTTGTTGTGCAGTGACCGTCTGACACTGCCCCCGATGTCCCTGAGTGGCAGATGGAATGATTTGATTTCTCATCACTGTGTGGGGTCCCTGAATCAACTTCGGTCTATCATTACTTTTAGGCTTCGATGAATATGCAAAGTTCAAAAAAAAAAAAAAAAGAGGTGGTGGCCTGATTCCACGAGGCCCTTGCACTAGGGTGCAGATGCTGACGTATCTCAAGGGCATGTTGAGGTGCTGCTAGTCACATCTCCACTGCACAGGGGATGGCTTGGAATGTGCCCCAGAGGTATTACAGGTAGCTGAGATTTACTCAAGTGTTCCATTTATTGATTCTCGCTCTTTATTCTACTACTGCAAAACAAGAGGTGGAGAGAAGTGGGGTCACCGGATGGAAAGATACGAAGCAAGTAGGGCGCTGGGTCAGGACTCGTGCCCCAAGTTCAGCTTGATCGATAAAGGCATGGCTGGCATATAACCCAGGCAGAAACAGAGCTGGTACATTGAAGGAAGGTTTCTAAGTGGAATTGACGGTGTCTTAACTAGGAGCTGAGCGTGACCAGAAACGTGTGTTTGGGGGGGGGGGGGGATGTATGGAGTAAATATCCGTGGTACCATGAGGCGTATCGATCATGCTGCAATGGTAGGATAGGATAGTTGATGCAGTGGGGTGAGCCACACTTGGATTTATGACTCCAAAGGGTGGTACCAACAAGTCTCATCCATTCAGCCACCAAGTGGGATGTGCTCCTACATCTAGAACACTCATGCCGGATTTTACAAAAGCCTGGAGCTTGGTCCTCATGGGATCCTGGTCAGCTTGCAAGTTCATAACATCTTGGGTGGGGAACCCTGGAAAGAACAAATAATGGACCGGAAGCCCCTGTGGCAGCAAGATGTGCCAAATAATACTTGCTGGTATCACCATCTCGTCTCCACCAAAGATGGTGTGCGTAATCTTTTACTTCCATGTACTTGAAGAATTCCATATCTAGGTGTTTCTGACAAATAGAATTAGAATATATTCTGAAAGTTATACTCCTACCGTTGCTCTGGCTCACGGAAGCCAGAACAACGGTAGGAGCACGGCTATTCGCCCACCCACCACTCGGCGAGCAACATTTTGCTTATTAGGCTAACCCGTACAGCGACGACTCCACCCCAGGGGGTCTCGCAACTGTGGGTCCCCCACCTCCTTGGGACTTCATGGACCCCTTCTGGTGACGTACAATTGTTACCTTCACCTTATTACTGTAGTAGAGATCATGCTGAGCACTTTCTCACCACGGTCCTGAAGAATTGCCACCGACCCGTTGGGGGCATTTGGCAAGAAACATGTCGACCTTTTGATACATCCCTGTGGATCATTATTATCCTGACAGGGTCCACTTATTTTAATTAGGTTGGTATACCACCAGAATAAAATTGCTCCTTGCTGGTAATACCAAACCTATTTTAATTCACCACACCCTTGCTCACTACACTTGTTGCACTTACCCCCACTCACCCATACGGCTGTCTCTTAAAAGATCTCCGAAAAAGAGCCCCTACGCGGGAGCCCGTCGGGCATTGCAGCGCCGGCCCGACGAGGAGCACAGCCCTATGTTGAAGCATGACGCCTTCCTAGGTGTGTGAGGGCATTCTATAAGAGACCTGTCTCTCCCCCTTCCCTTCCTCTCCTTCCCCTGAGGAACTGCACACCTTCGGTTTTGATTATATGTTTGGAGCATTGTGCAGAACCTAGAACAAAAGCTCTTGGTTCCTTCCTTTTTAGCATTACTTCCTCAACTGCCTCAAGGCCTGTCTTGTCCTTCCTTTATTTCATTCTATAGCAGCTTCACTTTTCCATCACTCACTCCCCCACCATAAACACTCACTTGTACTTCTCATGCCTCTTGTTCTCTGGCAGCTTCACTCTTTCTGTATGTTCTGCTACTGCACCAATCATCTCACAGTAAGCTTCTGCTGTTGATCCAGCCCTTCTCTAAGCTTCCCCACAATAATTCCCTTATTAAAGCCCTCCACTGTCCTGTCTCACTTGCTTCTCATACCTGCCGCAATGGTGGTGTTTACTCACCTCAAGCATAAATTCTCTAGAGTGTTCTTCAACCCTGGAGACTCTCCAGTGTTGTCTTCTCTCTCTAGACCCCTCTTGTTTTTGCCCTCCCACTTTGCCCCCTTTCATTGTATTCCTCCCTTGTCCTCCAGTTCTAGCTCTTACACCTCACATTAGTCTTCTGTGTTGTCAAGGATTGTTTGGGATTGCACAATTTTGGAAAAATACCTTGGCTTCCGTATACAAGATCTGTTATTAGAGTTGGGTATGGAGTTTAACCCCCCTAGAACCTTCCAGTATTCTGCAATTCAGTAGAAGAGAAATTTAAATTAATTTTGTTAGAAAAAAGGGATACCCTTGGGGAACTAGAAAAAAAAGAAAGCTACAGTGGCTAGTTATTGTGTGGATATAAATCAAGAGGGGATACAGAGTTATTTGATAGAGGTGAAGAATACTTACGACAGATTCTTGTTGATGAGAGTTCGTCTAGAGATGAACCACCATTTAGTGGTTTGTCCCAAGTCACATCCATGGCACAAAAATGAACCTAGGTGGCCGTGTAAGGAACACGCAAGACCGACAACGATGCATTATTTTTATTGTTTTGCAGATTTCATAAGGACATCAGGTCATTGACATTGCGCCCCCTCTTTTTATCTCAAGGTATTATTCATTATGAGCTGGCACTTAGCTTTTTGAAAAACCTCTCAAACCTACACAAATATTGTGTTATTCTTGATTACATCAAAAAGTCTTTTCACAGAAGACAATCCTATTTGGTTGATTTGCGCTGTGAGGAAATTCAAGAAGATTTCTGAGAGTGTTTTACACTGCGTTCTTATAATCAAAAAGTCACAGGCTGAAATCAATGGGATCCCTGGACATTTTATGTATTATTTTATTAAAGGGCATATGAGTTTATTTTAACCCTGGGCGTAGTTCGCGAAGTAGCACTACACGAAGCTACGCAAAGTGCACTTCGCACTACGCGAGCTACGCGTAGCACTTCGCGAACTGCGTAGTACCCTGTTCGCACTGTGCAAGATGCCGTTTTCAATGATTGCACAGTGCGGACAAGCATCCGGCACTGTGCAATCATTAAAAACGGCATCTTGCACAGTGCGAGCTGTAGTTTTCTGCTGCTCAAGTAGATTTTTACTCGAGCGGCAGACTTCTCAACGCGGACTGGTAGTTTCTCATTGCGAGCGGTCGCGAGCATACGCAACCACTCGCAATGAGAAACCTGACCTCCTCGCGTTGAGAATCTCGCCGGGATGTTTATTTTCCACGCTCGCGATCGGCAACTTGATGTTGCTGATCGCGAACAAGGAAAAAGTCTCGCCAGGATGTCCTTTTGCTTGCTCGCGGTCGCCAACTTGATGTTGAGGACCGCGAGCAAGCAAAAAATGACCGCTGCACTACGCAATGCTACGCTACGCATGTTTGCACTGTGCTACGTGCAATTCGCGTAGTGCAAAGTAGCACAAACTACGCGAACGTAGCGTAGTGCTTTGCCCAGGCTTGGTTTATTTATTCTGAATTGCTGCTTAGCTAATCTACATCTTCTGAGAGCAAATGTGTAAATAATTAAGGTTTTAGATAAATGTGTATTTTATATTTGTATTGAATATTTTAGATTTATGAACTTATGATTCATTGATTGGTACTCTTTAGTGGATTTGTTTATAAATCCGAATAAAGAATTGAATTAAAAATAGTCTGCACACCTTGAGAAGGCTACCTTAATCCTATATATTTCTGTGTCTGTTTCTCCATCTCTTATTGACCCTATTTCTTCCTCAAGTGCCTGGGCTAATCCCTTCACTTTACGGGAGCATTTACCTGCTGATGTCATGTCCATCTTACTTCTACCTATGTTATCTCTTCTTGTTGGACTGCATGTCTTTCTCATCACTTCTCCCTCTTATCTTCTCTTATGGGGTGCTTAAGCAAGCCCCTATTTTGCTTCTCTTCTTCCCATTTTCTCATCTGATTGTTTTGAGGTTGGCTTAAAGTTTTTGAGGATCAATAGAGCAGAAAGGAGTGAAGAGAAGTACTTAAGCACTCCCTAGAATTATTCACTCATGAACAGGAGCAAGAAAAGTTGATAATTTCGAAAGATGGCGGAGGTCCACTGAGAGCACAGATCTTTATAGTATAGACCACAAATCATTTAAGGGAGTGAAATATGTTGATGAACCAAGAACTTTATTTTTAAAGTGAAACCAAATATAACTGCTGAAGTTATTGTTACATTCCTGGTCGCGATTCGTTCTCCCACTACATTACCTGACCTCACTGTCTTTTCATTCCACTCGTTCCACCACTTTCTCTTAATTCCACTCCATAAATCAAGAGTTCTCGTCTCAGTGGGAGGAGGTGTGGTGAGACATATTTTCTTAGCACAACCGGCAACATTTTTGCTCGATTGCTCTATGCAGACGTGTCTTTTGAAACCCTACCTCTGGCCCTTCAGCTGCCTGACTCTGTCCTGCTCCACAGGTAACCTTATGACAGTCCGCTGGACCCTGGGCAACGCCTGAGCTGAGATTTTAAAGTTAAGAGTCCAAAGGAGGGTGCCCACTGAGATAGACTCTACTCCAGAAATGACTACTAAATGAATGAGACATTGAGACTCTCACCCAAGATCCTGCTTCAAGGTGTCCCACTTGCACACACTTGCTGTGGCTGTACTTCCAAGTGTGACATATTGCACTAGAAACCATCACCCATTGTGTGAGCTTGTGCGCCTTGATGTGGAACTCACAGCCAATGTGTATATCTGTGTTCCAACTTGGTAGACCCACACAGAGAGGAGAGACTTTGCACCCTTCTTTGTGGATGTATCAAACGAGTCAAGCTGTTCCCCCCCCCCCCCCCCCCTAAATGTGAGATTTGCACCCGAAGTGAGATTGTCTGAGTTCTGATGCTGTTTTGTTTAATTCACTCTTCACATCCAAATAAGTACCCCCCTCACCCCCCATGATCCCGTGTGGCTAAATTTCTGAGCACTGGAAACAGCTGAACTAATACAAGAAACCTAGTATAATAGATTACAGTGTTCCATTGCATGGTCAGAAATTTAATTAAGGACCTTATCCAATGCTTTGGCACGCAGTAATCAACCAAGGGAGTCTTCATCAGGACGCAACAGAAAAGACCTTCATCAGGACATATGCCACCAACACCTTAAAAATTATTACTTCTATAAAAATAGATGTTAAAGACTGCTTTTAAAATTCACATTATTTGGTTTCTTTAGGTAAAAATATAGTTGGCATAGTTGAAATGTGCAACCTCTGTTTAACGATGGTTCTCACCATTGTTAAGAGTATGGACGTATATGGATTCAAACGTAATTGGTTAACTCAACAAAAATGAAATATGAATAAATACCTGTAAGAAGAGAAAATATAAAGGTAAACGCAAATGGGGATAATGAAGTATGCCTTAAAACCAGTAGGCATAATGATCACTCAGAAAAAACTGCTAATATAAGATTTTCAAGTAAAGTGCTGTGTTTGGTGAAGACCTCGGCCGTGAGAATAAATCAACCGAACGCCCGTGACTGGTTGGCCGCAGTAGTTTGTATCTTATTTAGAATGTCAAAACCGTTTTCTTAAATTAAGCATTAATGGATTGAGTTGAGTCCTTCAAGGGTAAATAAAACAGACTTTAAAACGATTCAAATTAATTGTTGAATAATAATAATGGCATTTGTAAAGCGCAACAGCTACCTCATGCAGAGGTGTCCCGGCGCCTAGCAGTTAGTGCAGGTGAGGAACTGGCTTAACAATAGGGCCAACCTTGACTAAAAAAAGGCAGATCTTCAAGGTCTTCCTGAACTCAAGTTCTGACTCGATCAAGCGCATATGGTACGGAAAAGAGTTCCACAGCCTGGCAGTCCTAACCGTTAAGTACCTTTCTTCCATTCAGGACTTTGCATAGCGAGGTACACAAAGCAGGTGCTTGAATCTGATTGGAACTTGTTTATAATCTTTCCAGATAGGTCCACATTAATACACTCCTAACCTTCCGGAGTATCTTCAGCTGTTTCTACTCGTTGGTTGGACAGTGTGGTTCAGTGCAATTTATATAACTATATAGAAATATATATATATATATATATATATATATTTTTCTTTCTGAACTGGGATAGAGTGTGCATCATTCTCAATAAGGTTAGTAATGTATTTCATCAACCTTTTCCTTTAGAGACTGCATTACTTCTACATGAATAGAAACTACAATCGGTGGCATTCTATGTGCCACTTCCAAAATATGCAGATCTGTCTCTGTGTTGTATTTGTTATTTTATATATATATATATATTTTATGGCTAAGCAACATTTTATGAAAAAAAAGTAGTGAAGCTGAGGTGGTTCAAAAGAAAACAGAAGGTGCAAAATTAGGTTCAAGTAGGCGTACTGACCGTAAATCCAAAAGAGAGATTTGAAAAGAAGGTATCCCTTTTATATATGAATGCTTTGCTACTACATTTCCAACCCTGACTAAGTATTTACCCAGGGGCTTTGGCAACTCTTCACAAGTGGAAATGCATATGCAAGCCATTGCCATATGTGTAGGACATACTGACTGACAGTAGAATTTTTGAAATTTAAAGTTACTTGCATGCGCCTCAGGCTTGACACTGGCCCCAGCGTGAGGGACCCCTACCCCACATTGTCTAGCACCCCGCAATTTTCTAGCGCCCACCATTCAGGCCAACTCAAATTAATTTTTGTGAGATATAGGAAATGCAGGGGTCCCTCATCACATTATTGAATGGGGCCCCATAATGTTGCCCTGCACCACTGTTGTCCCTTTCATGGTAACACACTAAAGTATTCAATTTCTTTCAAACATCCATGCCAATCTAGTCTGCAGTCTTGTGGGTCATCGGTGTTTCCATTACGATATCATTGTCTAATGACTGCATGCAGTTGTCTTCCCTCCACAATATGAAAAAAGTTTAGATATCACCCAACTTCTGATGAGATAAAGGGTGGATCTTCAGGCAATTGGACAAAACCAGTATGGTGCCCCAGTTCAATACTAATGGAATCTTCTTTGGGAGAAGTGCTGGAGGACACATCACTTACTCACCCAGAATGCTTTTTTAGTTTATGGTTTCCTTCCCAGACACGATGACAGCAGCCCTCAACCATTCTCTGTTTTTCCTCCACTCTTTCAATGAAAGAAAGCACGATCGACCACATGAGCTTCACTCGTCTCTCTGGGTCGATAACTGTGTGATTACGCCCTTTCTCCCTAATACCTTGCTGTGGAGGCTGCCAGGTCCATGGTGTCTCTCTGAGCTAGTGAATGTTTATAAATGCCATTTAAGATTTTTCTTTATTTCTATCCAAGGACCGGTCTATGAACAGATGATTTTCTGGCCCGTGTGTTCCAGCACTGCCTTTGAGTGCGCCACTATCAGAACATTCTCTGTTCCTTAACTATGTAACCCCAGAGATCAGAGTCAAGTCCCCAAAACCGCAGTTTGCTTCATTGCTACCCCTTATTGTTATCCTGTAGAATTTGTCAACATTAAGGGAATGAGTTTGCATTCCGTCTGAAAGCTGTAGAATCCAGCCAGTTACAAAGGAGATGGTATATTTTCCTTCTCCCCTGTGATACATCAGTGAACCTTATATGCTCCGTCCCAATCTCTGTACGTTTTATTGGGATCAGTGAATTTGGCTTTCGTGCACCCAGCCCCGCATAAGGGAGGAAAATCTTAACTAACACGTTTTGAAATTCATTGCTTAGGTTTTGTGCTTCTGTGTCAGTCTCTTCCATTCTTTTTTTCTCTACTGTGGCTCATTCAGTTTCAGAGTCATTTTGCCTACATTTCTATGGTTCAATTACTCGTTGTCCCCTGAATCATGGTCTGTGGATGCTGCTTCTGTGAGACCGGTGTTTCCCCAAGCTTGCATGTATGTTACTCTGGCTAATACCCTTCCTGGCCTTGGGAGTTCACGGTCCTTCTTCTATGTTGCCTGCCTCATGACTGCCAACAGTGCCATTGTGCTGCTCAGACCGGAGGAGGTTGTACTGGGGACCCTGGGCAACACGCCTGGCTTTTCCCTGGGGCTACGCTTGCTCTTCATAACCGCTTGGCACCCTGGAATAGCCCATAAATAGGTTTAGGGTTGTGCCTCCTCCTACAGTGAACTCTGGCACAGCTGACCTTGTGCAGCTGCTCAGTGCACCTCACCTCTGCTGTTCACCCAGACCCTGTTGTCTAGTTACCCCTGGTCCCACTCTTGTAGCTAAGTGTGCACTCTGCCCCCTTAATTGTACTCCTGAGGACACGAGACACTCTTCAGAGAGCACTCAACAGTCAATAGCCAATACCAATGTGGACACCCAGGGCCACGCCAAGTGTCAAATCGCCTGCTTCGGCTTCCATTACTGGGCAAAAGATCTTCTCAATATTCTGTTTGCTGCATCATGCTTCTGGACTCGATGTCCATGCACCTTGCTGCCCTTGGACACACCTCCTGCATTTTTTCTTCTTCTAATATTGCAGGGGTACATTCCTATACTGCCTTTATTCCACTTTCCGACAACACATGCTGCTGGATGTAAAATATTCTTGAATTTCACAACTTTCCCGTTGACATTTGAGCCCTGACACGCGAAGGTTGAAGATGATTTAGGGGGTACCACACCACCCAAAAGGGATTTAATTCTTATGAAGACACTGAAAGAGGAGTTCATACTTCATGCCACTTAGAAATCCCACAAGTTTGGAATGCACAACCGTGATGAAGTCCTAGGGGACGAAACGCATTGGCTGGACTGACTGAAAAAATCATGTGTTGAAAAATGAATAAAAGTTGGATACTGACCGGAGTCTCAAGACTCCTGACAATTGAGTCTTATTCTTGTTCATTATGGATATGTTCTTAAACATTGGACTGACTGAATTGTGGCTGCAAACAGAATAATCTAGTGAAGGCTTCTTTTCAAATTGTTGTAGTGTACGTTGGTTAATTGTGGCTCCTAGGCAGTGGGGCCATGAAAAGTAGAGCGCAGGATTGCTCATGATATCAATACGATACACTTGTGCAACTTGAGGGTCTACACTGACAGCTGTTGCTTATTTTTGCGTATTCTTTTATTTCAGTTGCTTTCAGTTACATAATACCAAGTTCCCTAATAAGGAGATGAGGGGAAAAACTGCTTTAGTGTGAAAGAATTTGGTTGTGTTGACTCCTCCATCTACAGAAATGTATCTCCGAAATATCTTGTGACAGAATCGGTTGCGTTGACCCTGCAAAGTAATATGCAAAAGATGAAAGCACTTTCATGGAGACAGACAGTCGCATTTTACCGGAAAAGCAGTTGTCCCATACACTTAAATATATATAATAGAGCATTCTGAATGTAAACAAACCGGTTTTGCTTTATTAATGATGTCCATAGTCCTGTAAATAGTCCCTCCCAGCCTTTCATCTGTAGCGGGCGGCTTTCCAGACACTCCTTTTAAACTCGTCTGATCTTTTAAGGTCTAGTGATTCTTGACTTATCTTTGCTATGCCAAGATTCAGCAGGACTGGACCAAGTTCAACAGCATCTCGAGGTCTAGGTCGTACTTTAGCTGTTAATGTCGCAAACAAATTAGATTTACATTTTTATAAGGATGACAACCTAATAATCTGTTCCTTCAAAACACAGAAGAAACAGGCTTATGGTAAGAGCGCAGAGTCCAGGAAACCGGCCAAGGGTAGAGCATATTTTGGAGACGGGTGATACAAGTGGATACTGGCAACAGTAGAGATGACTGGGCGGCGAGGTGCTGCACCCGGATAGATGACCGTATAGTGTCAGCCGAGGCAGCCTGTGTGGTCTGCCAAGTAACTATTCCAGCCCCTGGCTTGAAATATCTGCTTGGGGCAGAGTTAATACGGAGCAGACAATACCAAACGTTTCACCATTCGGACATGCCCACTAGGAATAACTATTGGCATTTTAGAAAAGACGGGGCAAGTCCCACTTCTTCCGCTTCACAAGAGAATGTATGTGGATGTTCCACAAAAATGCAACTTTAAAAAAAAAAATCCGGTCTATAATTTTGATTAAAACCTACTGTATGATGCTTTGTATTTGTGCGTAAGCGGCTAACGCTTTTAAACTTTTAGTAGAATGGATATTCAGAGGCAGAATTATAAAGTTGATTTTGATTGGTGGCTTGTTACTTCAGGCATTAGTGGTGGCAAGTCCAGCTACTTTTTGCACTGAATTGGAGACACTGATTTACACCAAGCGATCAAATCATTTAGCTAGGACAACTGACCTTTTTACCAGTCAGTGGAGATGACTTTCCATGCGGCCTTTGAGGGTGTCCTGGTAATGTGATCATGCCTGCGAGTGGTTCAGTAGAGCTGTCTGCATGTGCTCTCTCTCTCTCTCTCTCTGCTTGCTCAAGGGATAAGTGTCCCATATTTGCAGGACTTTCTTAAGCCACCATCACGTTGGTGTAAGATGCCAGAACATAGGACAGGTGATCAGCAAGCCATAAGGTTGGGTACTGTTTCTGGATTGAACACAACCTATTGTATGGTCATTTGGGTGCATAGTGGCTGATTTGAGTTTGACAACATGCCGACTCAGATGCTCGGTGTACCCCTGTGCCATCTACCAAGGCTAGGGTGCACCTGCAGTATGGAAAATCCCAAATTCGATCTCCGTGCGGTTGGCCATAACCCCCAAATGTGTGGAGTATCTCTCCTGCCAAAAAACTCTGCTTTCGTTTGAGTCTGCAAACGTATTTATCAAAACTGCAAATCACTGAAAAATGGAGCAGGGTGTCCCTAAGGGAAGGTAACTCGCAAGTTTTATATTAAATTACAGATCTGTCCAGAAAAAGCCACATCACTATACCAACAAGCAGGTGCAGGGGTAATCTTATGAGTGTGAGAAAAACCAAGAGCATGTGAGCTTCAAAATATCAACATTATGCATGTAGTTTCTACAAGTACAGTAATTTGTAAATAACAAAGTCTGATGCAAAGAGGGCTCAAAGCCTCGGCTGTGAAATGAGAACTTTGTTTAACAGGTTACGGTATTGTTAAGTTAACACTGCAGTTGCGCATAGCAATCTACATTTGACACTTCCATGTTGACAAAGCCACAATAATCCTGGATCATCCTCGACCTCCATTGCAAAGTGTGCCTATTGTGTTGGAGTTTTACACATTCGCTGTGTGCGTGCCCTAGACATGACTCTCCTATGATCCTTATGATGCGAACTTAAAGCAGTCTTACTCTGGTTCCCATTTTCCAAGATAGTTGACAGTGGAGCCCCCTTGAGTGGGAACCTGCCCCTGTACCTGCAGTCTGTAGCCTGGTGCTGTTGCTACTTCTGTAACTGTGTGAAGTGGTTTTGAAAGCCAGGTGAGTCCAGGGTTGGGTCAGTACTAGCACCAGCTTTTAAGACCTCACCGCAGTGTCCTCCTCCACAAAAAAGCATTTCTAAGTTACGCATTTCCCCAAATAGACAGCTGCTGCATAGTTTTCCCACTTTTGAGCTCTCTCAGTGGACCCAGCTACATAGCTAACCACAGTATTTCACAATTGCCATTTGGTTCCATCAGCACTGGTCTTAAGGAGTAGCTCTCCAAGCATGAGTACCATGAATCCCTTGATGTCGGCAAGCCCTGTCTCCACTTACCATGAGTCAGCTTTGAAAACCATACACTTGTAACACGAAATTACAGACAATTATGTGATTATGCCCACTTGTGTAATTCAGAGTAATTTGAGGCCAAAATGCCTACCGCAAGGCCAAAGGAACAGAGCGCAAGTGGCTGCTGCTGTTCAATTTCATTCAGCACTATTTTCTTGGAGCAAAATGCATCCTCTGATCCATCTTGGGTGCGAGGGGCTGGGGTCAATTATGGGACCATGGTTGCATTTTGCGCCAAGTAAATAGTTCTGTATGCTAGGAAATGAACCTTGGGTAATCTTGCGTAATTTTGAGAAGTTACACTATAGCAAATTACCCAAGTTACCCCAGCATTGGATACAATATCTTGCAGTACTGTATAAAACACTTACCTTCCTAACCACAAGAACTTACTGCCACAAGTCCCTGAAAGGCAGGAGAAGCAGCTGGTCCCCATTGTTGTCATATGGTCACAAGGGAGCATTAGGACCCCAAGTGGACCATCTCAGACAACCGCCACATCTAAAACTGATGAAGAGATTCACTTCTGTCATGACCGATATGCCCTAAGGTGAGCTCCCACCACCTCTCCTTCCACCACATCCTATTGCATGTTCTCTGTAGCATTGTTTCATTAGATACGAGTGGCGGCTCCTCCGCTAAGGCGGAGGAGTGTTGACCCACTGCACTGTGAGCAATTTCAAAAGCAAAACTAAAATGATGATAACCAATGTTAATATCATTTTAGTTTTTCGTTCCTGCTTGGGGGCGGGGCAAGGCGAGGCTGGGCTGGTCAGAGCAGAAGCCAGAGGGAGGAGTGGTGGTACACTCTAAAGTGCGCATGATGGTTTGGCTGGCCGTCTTGGGCCGGCCAAACATTCATGCGCACTTTGCATATTCTCTACTGGCTGTAATGCACAGCCTAGGTGGAGAACATGCACAGCCTCCCATTAGAGTAAACATCACGTGTGCTGACAATCAGGCACTCAAGCGTACATGGTGAACAAACACTCAAGAGGAGAGGGTATAGGTGGGACTGACCCTCTGGTAGATTGACTGCTTGAGCGCTCAGCAAATAAATTCAGAATGTTTCATTCTGTATCTTTCTTCACAAGGGTCTGGAAGGTAACTACTTATGATAACCAGAGTCTAGAGAGGTAAATTCACTTATTTCTGCCTCTACCCTGAATTTTGCCCCAACCCTATGTGTTATTTGCACTTGTGATCCGCTTTAAATGTTATACATTTCTAATTATACATAGCGCAAGCTGTAGGGAAACGGCCTGTACTCCTTCTCTTACATGTCTCACTCCTATATTGCAGCAAACCCAGTAAGTAAACTTGTCTTTGAATGTGTGGATCATACAAGGAACTGTATCTTTACCTAGTTACAAGCTGGTAAAATAGATTTTGTGAAACTTGAACATGTGTGGTGCGCAGCAATATCATGGTGCCATTGGAAACGTACGAAGCCAGATTGATGGATGTCTCCTACTTTATAAATCTTCGAACACTCTACAGTTCTCTTTTAGAGATTTACAGGTTTCTTCATCAAATCATGGTGGCAAAAACTGGAGATAAATGGAATACAATTTGTACAGTGAGCTTTGATCACAGAATTCTCCATGCTGAATCAAAAGGTTTACTTGTCTTTTGAAAGGTCTCCAAAGAGTGACAGGGCGCACACCGCCATTCTTGTCCTGTGTGCGCCTGATGGATCAGGAGCGGTGTAATCCTGATGTACTGATTCTGGTGCTCCCATTGGACAGGTCTCAAATTGGCATCCTAAATGGCAGCTTCAGTTGACAGACATGTAGAACCCATTTGATACCACAAGAATGACGGATAGGGAAGTCTTAACCTTAAAGGTTCTATTTTAAAAGTTTGTGTTTATACAATACATGTAGCATAGTCGGAATCAATACGTCGGAGTGCAAAGCTCATTAAAGTACAGAGTCAGTCAATTAAGAACTCAAACTTCGATTCATCAAAATGCTAAGTATAGAAAATGGGAGAGCAATCTGGCAGGGATTCGCCTCCTAAGGTGAGTGGGGAAAAGGGTGTCCTGTTACTTCAAGAAAACACACACTTTTGTAGGGTTCTGAGCAATGGCTTTCTTACACTGATTCCAGTTGTACATGATTCACATACCCTGAACCAATCTAAATTAAGCAAAGAGGAACATTTGCAACTAAACACTTTCAACAATATTCTCATAACTCTACAACACAAAGCTTCCTCACAAACGCTACCTGTCTATACAACAAAAGTGCTTACATCGTCTGCCATTTTCCAAGGGACAGCCAGCTTTAACGTTGAATGAATATACCTTTATTTACGACAGCTTGCTATGGTCGCTGTGCTTGGTTATGGAGAGAGACATGAAAATACAGACCTATTCACGTGGTCTAATGAAAAGTCACTGACAAAATTGAATTTGAGGCTTAAATTCTTCAAGTTAACCGGAGATTGAGTTATCAAAAATGCCAAGCGTAACGTTTCAGGAACACACCTAAATCCACGACCCCCCCCATCAGATGATTCACCAGAATCCTCACAAATGTGCCCTCTATAAACTTCACAGCACAGCTGTCATCAGTATTTAACTCTTCTGTTTGAATTCGTCCAACTCTTTCATTTCGGTGTACACACAACTTCATAACTCCTCCACATCAATGTCAGTCCACTTCCTTTTTCTTCATCATAATGTCGACCGCTTCTTTTTCCCATCATTTGTCCCACCCTTTGATGCAATGAATCTACATCCTCTGAGGGAAAGAAAAATGCATGCTGCTCCAATCAGTAGTTTTACTACAGGAGTCAGGAATTCAAGGATTCCTCCACCCATGCTTCCAAACCACTTGCCAATCTGTAAAAATTCTCTTCCAAAGGAAGTAGCTAGAGAAGCTATTCCCTCCCAAACACCAGTTTCTTCAAGCTCTCTTAATTCATGTGTGATGTTGGTGAAATTCTTGACAAAATTATCACTCTGGTTATCTATTCCAGTGATTTGTACACCGCATTCGCTTGAGTGTTTGCAAACGTCGTCTTCTTTCTCAAGAAGCATGTCTAAAGCAAGCTTGTTTTGCATTGCCATGGCTCTCGTGGCGAGCAATTCTTTGATGATGATGGTTGATGCACCGGCAGTAATTTTGGCAAGTCTAACTACTAAGGTGGAAACTTTCTATTCGTCACATGGTTTAAAGCTACTCCTACTGAATGTATTAATGTGCCAAAGAGATCGCCTGAAGTTCGTCCAAAAGCGTCTGCTTCTTCTAAGGATAGTCTCAATTCTTGCCTGTAAACTGTTGGTATGACATATCCTTAGAAAGACCAGGGCTGCATTGCAACTTCCTACACTTCCTACTCAATTATACAGCAAATGAAAATTAGCAGATTTACCACAAATGTAGTATATTCCGTTCATAATCGTTTATGTTCTGTTAGTACTGTGTCCTTTCTTAGGTAATTCAGATCACAATCGCCCCAACCCACTGTCTTTACTGTATTATTTTGATACTGTATTCGAACAGTGCTTAGTTGCCCTCTTTGCCAGACTCAAATCTAACTTTGAAAAGAAGTATTTCTTTCACCCTTTTCTCCCCCCCCCCCCTTTTGGTTCTTCTTTCAGCCCCTCTGAAACCTCCTTTCCTATTTGTTCATTAAGATCATCAAAGGCCCTCTCCGCATGGTTAATGTTGCATGCAAGCTCATTGCATCTGGGCGAGTTGGGTTAGAATGTGCAAGAGGCAAGTAGTATTTCATCATCTACTCCATTTTACTCCCCCGTATGTATACATTTTGAAATGTAGAAGTAGGGTTTGTCATCCATGTGTACAAATTCGAAGAAGTTCTGACCTGTACAGAATAAAACATCTTAATCAAATCTTGATGGTTGAGCAAATTCAATTCCACATTACGTAAGAAAGCAATACAATAAAAGATGATAGTATGTAGAACCCTCAGCTGCAGACGTAGGAAGATAAGATCAAATAAAGCAATATTCTACACGCATGAGTCTTACATAATTAGCAAGCATTAGATATTACACATTATATCAAAAGATACTTTCAGAATTTTGTTTATGTGAAATTCTCCCTTCTAGCACTTTATTCACTCTACTATGGTTAGGTAAGGTGTCTCCCTCTAGAAGATAGAGATCCAACAACAAGCCAACTATGGAAATCACTGACAATAGCCAAAACATCTAGAACAAATTTGCAGCATATTTGTGCCTTAGATGTGTTTTAATCTCTTTACGGCTCAAGGCAGAAAAGGAAAATCAGTCTTTTACTTCAGTTTTCCTTCTTGTTAGTTATCCATCCTCTATACTACTGTCTCTATCTTATCTAGAAATCTACGGTGGTAGTAGTCTTCAACGGGATACCTATGAGCTCTATGGTCCCCTAACCATTGGATTAAGGTGGATTGTCTCAAAATAATCCCTCCTCAGTAAAGTTCTGCAATTTTTGTACATTTCCAGTCTCCTGAACTCCAGTTCCTGGTTTAATGGAGGCTTGTCCGCTTCAGTTTGTATGTCACTTAAGTAAGTGTCACTCCTCACAAGGTATGTTCAATACTATATCTTTGGTCTCTTTGTCTCTGGTTGATCCAAGTCACTGTCACTAAAGTCTCTTTGCTCTTTGTCATCTTGTCCCTCTAATTCCCTCACTTATCTAATGTTCTCTGGCCTCCTAGATTTTGACAATATTCTCCTTTTGCCTTAATTCCTTGGTCAGTTGTCTTTGTGATGCACTCTTTCCCTTGGGGGAACTTGCCTCCTCCCAATTGTGGAGTGCACTTTCACTCACGGAGTCAATGTTTGCTCCTGCTGTTTCTCATGGCTCACTTTCAATCAGCCTTCCCTTGTACCTGTTTGATCTGCCTCCATTATTTAGGATTCACTAGAGACTCGATGAATGCAGATTCTCAATCTTGAGTCTTGTGTTTCATTCTGTGCTGCAGACTCCGTGAGTTCGATTGGGTTCTCTTCTGGCTGCTCTTCAGATGAGTGGTGCTGGGGACTCTGAGGTCAAACCTCATCTCACCCTTCCACTGATGCTTCAGAAACTTCAAATCGGGCTGGTCAGTGGATGTTATTTCCACCTCTTCTTCTGCTCATCTCACTCTTTGTATGTGATGAATGGATTCTGTTCGGAAGGCCTGCACATTTCACAGCAGTGTTGATCACAAGGATGACTTGATGAGGTCCCCTCCAATACTCCTCCTAGCATGACCTGTGAAGATGTTTTGCACAAGAACCCAATCTTCTGGGTTCAGGTTGTGACACAGGTGAGGCCTCACAGTGGGTGTCACCAACTCGACCTGGTGGGAAATAGAATGCACCATATCACCAGTCCTTAGCATTAGTTGAGAAATATGTCTTATGGAATATTCACAAGTGCAGCTGCAGGAACTGCAATCAAATCTCTGGTCAATACCTAAGGTTGTGCACAATAGCTGCATCCCTTCAATCTTGAAATTACTGCCTTAATCTGATTCATGATAAACTGGTATGCCAAACCTCAAGAGTAGTTTGGCAACAGTCAGACTGTCATATTGCCTAGTTGGGTACACCTCTAAACCTACGACGGCCAGGATATACTGCAGCTGAATATAGCTGGGAATCTCCAAGAAGTTAATCTGGAGTGGATTGAAAGGGTCAACTGAGTTCCTTATGTGACTCATAATCAGTCTTTCTAGCTGTGTTTATTTTCTGATGCACAATTCAGCCATGACAGAGACTGGGATTGTGCCAATACCGTCTCAATGTCTGTGCCTTTCCATCTCGACTGACCTGGGTCTGGCCATGCAAATGTCTGACTATAGCCAGTAACATGGATTCGGACACTGGAGTGTCCATCGCTAGGCACTCAAATGTCACTAGAATCCTTCATACACACTGCTTCACTTTTTGATTACAGGAGCCTTGTGCTGCTCAGTAAAGGTCTGTACAGTATTCAATAGCATATTTGAGACCGTCACATTTTCCTTACTGCCTGGTTCATCCAAGTGAAATGTGCTGGGCTCAAGACAAACCAACTGGCAATCTCGTTTGCACGTTGCTTCTCTGCAGTAATCCAGTCGTCACCGGTTTTGTGGGGCAGCAAACTTCACAACCATTCGCTTTATGGGCAACTAGTGGGCACACAGCAAATTCATGACATAAAGGCTATTATGTATGAGGGAACCAGAGGAGGTCAAGAACCCTCTCTGCAGGGGTTTTGCACCATGCTTTAACCATACTGACTGTTGGTATAAATGGTACCCCTCAACCCGTCCGACGTGCAGCATGGCTTCATCAGAGTTATCAATTCAGCTACTTGTGTAGAAGTTAAAAGACACAAATAGAATGCTTCCACAGCCCTAATAGATGTAAAAGCGGCATATGCTGCTTTTAAAACGCCATTTTTGTCTCTCAAGCAAGAGCCGTTAACAAATAATGTGTGATCAGATTCCATGAGGGGTACATTCAGGAATCCTGGTCTCAGATGCTCTGTTAAGTTACAAAATGTTATAAAGCGCACAGACACTGGGTTGGTTTCATGGTGCTACTCTAAGAGGTGCCAGATTCCTGGAGACTTACTCATATGCTTGTCTAAATAGCCAGGTCTTGAGGAGCTTAATGATGCTCAAGAGGTCTGTACAACATCTTATTTCAAAGGGGAGGGAATTCCGCTATCTGGGAGCTAGAACGGCACACATAGCGCTGCCCAGACGCTTCAGTTTGAAGGAGGGTGTTGACAGAGGGTGCTTGTGAGCCAAAAGCAGGTTGCGCGAGGGTGTGTGTCTTTGAATAAGGCTGTCTACAAATGTAGGGCTCCTGCCATTCAGGGATTTAAAGATGAGACCGCATACCTTGAAGGTGCATCGCTGTGTGATGGGGAGCCAGTGCAGCTTCCTCATGAGTGGGGTGACATATTGTTGCCTAGGATGCTGAAAAATCAATCTCAGATCAGTGCACCACTCCGTATCTCCAAGTAAATTGTGTTAAAACGCCTAATCCTCTCTCACGGAGAGGGCAAAAGGGTTGCGGGGGTTCAATGAATTACACCTCCGCAGTGAGACTGGATTATCAGTTCCTAGCGGGTGAGGAAGCTATTTGTCTTGTGTTGTACAGAAATGTGGGTCATGGGTATTTCAACTGAGTGGTGGACCATGACAAAGGGATGTTCCATTACAATGCCTTCTCTCTGCTGTATGCTCAAACTGATAGCTGCAACCCCTTTAAGACAACCAGGAAACTCAACGACCACTGGGTGAAGTGTAGCTGGAAGATCCGCCACTGGCCGCTTCACATTCTCGTGTCTTTCCGCACAGACAAAGCACACCCATTTTCTCTGTGACAATCTAACACACAATTCTTGTGGTAATCTGGCATTCCAAGAGCGGGTGCGCTGCACATTGTTTTTGAGATATTGGAATGCTTCACAGGTATCTGGTCACTGTCATCACTGTACGTAAGCCTCTGTAGAGGTTTCATCACAAGTGCAAAGTTGGGAACCCACTGACAACAGCCCACCATTCCCAAGAACATTCTCACCTTTCACTGTGTGGTGGGCATTTCATCTTCAGGACTGTGGAGATGTGCTCATGCCACACACTCCTTGCACCCCTCTCAAATTCGTGTCCTAGGCACCGAACGTCTTTCTGGCAGTATCACAATTTGTGCCAGTTCTCAGTAGAGCAATTGCTCCTGTTGTTGCTGAAGTCACAAGCAGATCATCGATGTACTGCACCAATGTCAAACTGCACGGCAACTGCAATGTCTTGTTTTTTTTTCAGTCTTCTTAGTGTGAGGGGTTTTCTGTATTCCTTTGAGGATCTCAACACCAAACAAGAGTCTTATTTTCAAATCTGAATACAAAGAAGTATTGTCTGTCTTCATGCAGGGGGATGGAAAAGAATATCTTATACAAGTCTATGACCATAAACCACTCAGCCTCTGTAGGAATTTGGAAAAGAGTTTTCTTAAAATCCTGCACTTTAATCCATTTTGTATTTGTTTGTTGAAGAACCATGATCAGAGAGTTGAACGGACTCCCAATGGCTGCTTTCAGAATGCCCTGTTCTAACATGCATTCAATGATCGGTGTTATGCCAGCTATTGCTCTGGGGAGGCTTGTATGGGAATGTCTGTGAGAAATCTGTCTTGTCTTAAGGTAAACTTGTGGGTTTTCCTGTTTTTGAGTAGCACAATTTCTCACCCTGTAAAATCACAAATGACTTCTTTAAGTTTCCTTTAAATCAAGGATACAGTGAAAGACTCCTCTTTCGTGAGCAAAGGGTACAGCCTAGTTCTGGATTCTTGGGTCTTTATCTTGCATTCTAAGTTGGCTGCCTGCCTTTCCATCTCCATACCTTCCTGTGTGCAGTAAACCACACAGATGGGTTTGCAAAGTAGGTCCCTTCCCAGTAAGCTTACAGGATTTGATTGGCAAATTGCAAACAGGTGATTGTCTCTGACTAAACCTATTTTTACTTGGACTGGGGCTGAAACTTTATTGTGCATGTTTATCTTTACATTCATCTTTATATGTCATGTCACTGATAGTACTTCACAGTACACACCCCAACCCTAGCAGACCATTCAACAAAACAAGTAGATCTCGAGATCAGACTTCGACCTCTCGAGGAGCCTAGCGCGCATCCAAGATGGTCGCGTGAGCACAGGGCTCCCCGGACCCTTTCTGCTCCTCGGAATAAATCCTGAGACTATCCTGATTTGGTGCATGGAATCTGGGAGATGAAGACCAGCGGATCATATATCTCTTTTCGAAACTCTAATCGGACCTGGGAATCCTGAGTTATCGTCGCCGGAACTTTTGGGACCCACCCGACGGAGGTGGCCGGGGTGGAGGTGACCCGTGGGGCCGGGCTGCAATTGAACAACAGCGGCCTCAGCGCGGTGCCAGTTACCGATTCTGCACTTTCGGTTTCGGTTTTGGCCTTCAGGAGATCGGCTGGCGTGCGTGCTTAAGGTGGCGAGGTGCCTCCTGGGCCTCTGCCCGAGGTTTGCTTTCACCTACTGGCGGGTCTGACGCCTCCGACCCCTACACCGGCAGTTTGTGGTCCTTTCGCTGGCACCCGCGCACCCCTTGATCGGAGGTCCCATTGAGTGACTGCGCTCACATGGCGGGCAAAGGGGGTCCGGAGGGGCGCAAGACCAAGGCTTCACTACGCGGGGGAGCGGTCCAGAGCAACAACATGGACCGCTATACCCAGGGCAGGGGGTCCCCTGGCGCTGCTGGCCTCTCCCCGGATGCTGCGGGGGGAGGCACGACCGTCGCTGCGGAACCTTCCCTACAGGACATTATGGGCGCCATCGAGGGCATCAGGGAAACTATCGCGACGCAATATGAGGCCCTGGCCCGTAAGATCGACACTGTCGCGATCGACGTCACCCTGATTCGGGCCGACCTCTCTAAAACCAACGAAAAGGTCCAGGCCCTTGACACACGGACCTCCACCCTGGGTGCGGAGGTGTCGGATCTGCGGGCCGCGCTTGGGGACATTAGAGTGGTCAACGACCATATGGCCCGGCGGCTTGAGGACTTCGAGGGACGGGCCCGACGCAACAATATCCGCATCATTGGGGTACCGGAGTCCTCCGACAGCCGCCCGGTGGACCTCGTGGTCGAGGAACTTATCCTGCAGCAGCTGTCCCCGGTTGGCCTAAGCAAATTCTTCGCTGTGGAGCGGGCCCATCGAGTTCCTGGCGGCCGGCCGCGGCCGGGGGCCCCCCCGAGGCCTATTGTGGCTAAACTGTTCCACTACAGGGACCGCGATGCTATTCTGCAGGCTTCACGGACCCGTGGCCCGGTCCGCTACGAGAACTCGACCATCAACTTTTACCCGGACTTCACGCAACTGGTCCAGAAACAGCGGATGGGATTCCAGGGGGTGAAGCGCCGTCTCCGCGAGCTAGGCCTGAAGTATTCGATGCTCTACCCGGCGAAACTTCGAGTGGAGCATGGAGAGCGGACAGTCTTTTTTGACACTCCTGTGGCCGCAAGTGACTGGCTGGACTCGCTGCCGGACGGGGGTGGCCGGCCCGGGCCCTCTGGGGGCACCGCAGGTGACGGGTCCCCTTAGACTGACTTTTGGTCCTTGCTTTTGCGGTTTTGCACTGTACAGTTGGGTCTTACTTCTTTTGCATACTGTGTTTTACCAGGACCCGTGAGGGGTGCGGGCGGGTTCGGGTCCCTTTCCTCCTCCGGGGTCTTTTTGTAGAATGGGGTTAGTGGGGCGACAGGCACACTGCAAGTTGGGGGGGGTCTTTGGCCCGCAGGGGTGCAGGGTGGGGGGCGTTGGACTTGGGGTGGGGTTGGGGGGGAAGAGGGGTTGTTTAGTTGTGTGTTTTTTGTTTACAGGGCGAGGTATTGATTTTTATCCATATTTGGGAGCGGTGCTGCGGGCTGGGGGCCTCTTGCTCTATTGGAGGGGATGGGGGGAGACGGGTTGAGGCTTATGTCGTGGAACGTCAATGGGTTGGGGGACCGTATTAAGCTGGGTGTTGTACTGCAATATTTGCGTCGTTTGACTCCTGATGTGGTGTTTCTCCAGGAGACGCATTTGGTCGGCAATGTCTGCCATGCGATGAACAGGGGGGGATACCGCCTCGTAGCCCATTCTGGTTTCACAACTGGCTCCAGGGGGGTGGGCATTCTCCTGCGAACCTCCCTTCCGGTGGAGATCACGAGGATAGTCTCGGATGACAGAGGGCGCTATGTGTGTCTGATTGGGAGGTGGGAGGGGCAGCCCCTTATCCTGGTTTCAGTCTACGTCCCCCCGGGCCTCCAGAACTCCACCTTTACTGATTTGGGTCGAATGCTGCTTGACCTCCCGGACGGCCTCCTGCTCATGGGCGGGGACTTTAATTCTGTGGTTTCGGGTGAACTGGATCGTCACCCACCGAGGACCCTCCCCGCTGCCCAGTCATGGCTGGGTGGGATGTTGGAGACCTTCGGCTTGGTGGATAGTTGGAGACTAATGCATCCGACCCAGTGCCAGTTCACCTTTCACTCGGGGGCGCATGGGAGTCTCTCCAGGTTAGACTACTTCCTTATGCCCGCGGCGCAGACTGGTCGGATTCGAGAGGTCAGACACCTGGCGCGTGGTATCTCCGACCATTCTCCGCTGTGGCTTCTCTTTGACACCGGGTCGCGGTCCGCGGGGCGGATAGCTCCCATTAACCCCTGGTACCTGCGGGACCCTGTGACTCGTGACAGCCTGGTTAAGGCCATGGACCAATACTTCAGTGAAAACGAGGGGTCGGTGTCGTCTGCATTGTCCCTTTGGGAAGCCTTTAAAACTGTTATACGCGGACACGCCCTCGCCCAGATAGTGGTGGCCAAGAAGGTTAGGAGCGAGGCGGTGGTGAAGCTGGAGACTGACCTCTCGGGGCTGGAGTCGGCCTTGGAGGCGAATGTTACTCCGGACGGGCTACATGCCCTTAGCCTGAAACAGTTCGAATATAGGTCCCTGGTCACTGACGCGGCCAAAATTATGTATAGGGAACAGCAGGGCCGATTGTATGACGCGGGGGACAAGGCGGGAAAGTTGATTGCGTGGCTGGACAAAAAGGAGAGAGTGAATCGTGTGGTCCCCGAGTTGCGTGCTGCGGATGGTGTGTGTGTGACTGAGCCGGATGAGATTGTGGAATGCTTCGCTGACCACCTCCGGGCGGTGTACTCCCCGGTGACTGACAGGGACGAGGATGACTCTCGCCTCCTACTGAGAGATATTGCTCTGCCCGGCCTGTCCGTTGAGGACCGGGAGCGGCTGGACGCCCCTTTATCGTCGGATGAAATAGCGACCGCGATTCGTTCCCTTCGCTCGGGCAAGGCTATGGGTCCTAACGGTCTGCCCATTGAACTATACAAACTGCGTCCTGATAAGCTTGCGCCCTTCCTCAGCCGCATGTTCCGCGACTCTCTTGCGGCGGGTTCCCTTCCGGCCGACCAGCGCTTGGCCACTATAGTCGTTCTCCCCAAGGAGGGCAAGCCGCGTGACCGCTGTACCTCTTACCGGCCTATTTCACTGCTCAATGCGGAGCCTAAAATCCTGGCGAAAGTCCTGGCCAATCGATTGCTGAGTGTCGTGTGCGACCTTATTCATCCGGACCAATGCGGCTTTATCCCGCACCGCAACACCGCTCTTAACTTGCGGCGTCTGCATGGGGTCCTCGCCAGGGCGGAGCTCCTCACCGAACCGGCCGTGCTGGTTTCTTTGGATGCCACGATGGCATTTGACACTATTGAGTGGCCATTCCTCTGGGCCGTCTTGGATAAATTCGGCTTTGGAGAGGGATTTATTGGCTGGGTGAGGCTCCTTTACACGGGACCCATGGCTCAAGTGGTGGTGAATGGGCGGGTCTCTCGGCCCTTTGCCCTCGGCAGGGGCACGAGGCAGGGGTGCCCGTTGTCCCCGTTGCTTTTTGCTCTCGCCCTGGAGCCACTCGCTGCCTGGCTCCGTTGGGAGCCCTCGCTTAGAGGGATCCGGTGGGGCCCGGGCTTTGAAGATCGGGTCTCGCTGTATGCGGACGACATTCTCCTGTATCTCACCTCACCGCGGCAGTCACTCAACGTCCTCTTTGACGTTCTGACCTCCTTTGGGAACAATTCGGGTCTCACGATCAATTGGTCTAAATCCTGCGTTTATCCCATCGCTGGTGGTCCTCCTCTCTTGCCGCCTCGGCTCCCGATTCAAATATCTCTGAGCGGCTTTAAGTACCTGGGGATATACGTTTCACTGGACCCGGTGGCTCGTTACGAGCAGAATCTTCTGCGTCCACTTCGGCGACTGCGTGAGGACACGGCCCGGTGGTGCAGGCTGCCCCTGTCCCCGCTGGGTCGGTCCGCGCTGTTTAAAATGATGTCCCTTCCCAGGTTCCTCTATGCACTCCAGAACTCCTTCGACGTTATCCCAGTGGCCTACTTTCGGGAGGTGGAGAGCCTGCAGAGGAGACTGGTGTGGAACGGCCGGGCGCGTATTGCTCTTGCCAAGCTCGCTCTCCCCTGGTATGACGGGGGCATCGCGCTTCCTGACATTCGCAGGTACTATTGGGCCTCGCAGCTATCTGCCATTAACCACGCCACGTATGCGCCCGGCTTGAATCCGGCGTATGAGATGGACAAGTTCCTGCTTCCCGGCGGGAACTACAACAGGGCACTTTATTCCCGCCTGGCTGACCGGACCCTTACGGGTCCTACTAAGATTGCTGTGCGGACCTGGAGGGCTGCCACTGCGGCCATGGGCTGGAGTGAGCGAATGACATGTGCTACTCCCTTGTTTGCCTCCGACCGCCTGGGCAGCTTGTGGACCACCAAGGGGTTTGACCAGTGGGACACGATTGGTATCAGCAAAGTGGGAGACCTGTGGCACAAGGGCACGGTCAAGACTTTCGCGGTGCTCCAGGCCGACTACGAGCTGACCGACAGGGAGTTCTTCCGCTACGCCCAGGTTCGACACGCCCTGCTCTCGGTCTTCGGGGAGGGGACCAAGATCCCTGTTTCCTCGCCCCTCGAGGACCGCGTACTTGACGGACATGTCCCTGATAGTACTATTTCATTAATTTATAAAAAATTGATTAATCACCGGGCGGATCTCCTGGTGCGCCTTCGGGAGGCTTGGACTGGGGATGGGGTCGAATTGGATGACGAAGACTGGCAGTCTGCACTGTCGTCCCCCAAGGAGGTTGCCATTCCGGCTCGTCTCCGGTTGGTACAGCTCAAGATTCTCCACCGGGTGTATGTTACGGGTCCGCGCTTGGTCGCGATGGGATTTTCCGACGACGGGCTCTGTAAACGAGGCTGCGGGCTCAGCGCCACCTTTCTTCATATCCTTTGGGAGTGTCGCGAGGTGGCGGACTACTGGCGCCGGGTCCACACGGTTATGGGACAGGTCACCGGGGTTGTGCTGCTGCCGGAGGTGCGTCGCTGTGTCCTGAATGTGTGGGAGCCCAATGACTACAATGCGGCTCAGACTCGGTGGGCGGCCCTAGGGAACATGATTGCCAAGAGGGATATAGCGCAACTTTGGGGCGCTCAACGGCCGCCCACCGTGTCAGTATGGAAGGAGAACATGGACTGGTGTATGTTTCGGGAGAAGACAGTGTATGTGGCCCGTGGCAAGCCGGGGGCATGGGGTAGAATTTGGGGTCAGTGGAATGCGTATCGCGGAGGCATCTGTACGCCCCCCCTGGTAGACACTGATATCGCCATGTCCCCCTGACCCTTGACGGCTCCTGGCGCTTTTTGTAACAACTCCATATGGACGTTCATCTCCCTTGATCCCCTTCCCCCCCCCCCTCCGTCCCCGGCCTCCCGGTACTCCTCTCTTTAGCGGATTGCTCGAATGTTCTGACTGGAGTTTCCCGGGGGGAGCCTGAACCGCACCGGTATCCCTCGTAACTCGCCTTTTGTTTTTATTGTTTTTTCTTTTGTTTCTGTTACTGTTGGACTGATGTTTGCTGTTCTTCGAGAACTATCTTGAGCCACTGCGGGGCAGTGCCCTGGGAACGGACTGCAGCCTTGATATGTATATATTTCCTTATGTACCTAGCGGCCGGCCCGGGTGGTTGTAGGCCCATACTTGTAACCGAATTATTGTTCAATAAAAACTTTTCAAAAAAAAAAAAAAAAAAAAAAAAAAAAAGACTTCGACCTCTCCACCAACATAAACCACAACTTTATTTACAACTGCCTTAAGCCTATCGAGCGTAAGATAAATCGCACCGAGCAAGCCATCGCTGTCGCGTCTCAGATAGTGGCCTCAGAACTCATACAAAAACATCAACAAAACGAAAACCACGGTTCCTATGAACTCTCAAATCAGAGCCTCATAATACATAGATTCAAAGTTCAACAAATTCATGACATCTTCTCTTTCGTACCACATGCTCCAATATTCACCCCTTCAAGTTATCCTTTGTCGCATCACCCATGGGCAGCACCTTTCTCTATTGAGACTCAGAAAGACTGCTTCAGGGATCCCAGTGCAGCTACCGCATCTCTGTAAGGTCATCAGGAATCAAAGCTGCAGATTCAGTCTGGGTCAGTTTCAATCTTGGTCCAAGACCAGCTGAGCCATGAAGGTGCAGTTCTCAGTCTCTAAACCTAATTTACCTATGCAGGTCAAATCAGTCCCATTCTGGTCCTAACAGAACCATCACTCCTGCTATCAGATTTTGATGGTACATAAGCCTTTTGTTCTTATCCTGTGTGTGCCTGAACGATTGGGCGCAATGTATTACTGATACAAATTATGGTGCTCCCCACTGGACTGCTCTCAATTTAGCAATTGACAGATGTGGAACCCCTTTGGTCCTATAAAAATTACAGACAGGGAAGCCTTACACGTATTAGTCATACAGGACTCCATTTATCATAGTCAAAATCAATCAAAAAAAGCGCAAAAATCAGTTAAAGTACAGAATCAATTACGAACTCAGTAAAGATCAAATCATCAAAATGCTAAGTGAAGCAAATGAGAGATGAATCCGGCATGCTTTCTCTTCCTTGGGTAAGTGTAAAGAGTCTCCTGTGGCAACAAGAAAACACTTTCTTTTTTAGGGCTTTGAAAAATGGATTTCCTACACTTACTACAGTTGTACATGATTCACATATCCTAAACCAATCAAAATTAAGCTAAGCGAAACCAATCACAATTGAGCAAAGCAAAACATATGCAACTAAATACATTCAACAAGATCCTCCTAATGCTAATTCTACAACATGGAGCTTCTCACAGACCCCACGTGTACATGGAACACAATTAGTTACATCATATGCTATTTTCCCTGGGAAAGCCTGGCTTACCAATCTGTTCAGGTGGTCCAAGGGATCGACAAGAAGTTGAGTAGTGATAGCGTTGCTATTTGGTTGCCTCTCATTAGCCATCGTGGCTACAGAAGAAGCCCAACGGGGTTTTTCAGGTGCCTTACTAGTTGATAGTGGCAACACTGTAGTAAATGGTGGAAGTAGAGGAGGACCATTAACGTTAAATGTTGGTTAGAGATTCCATATGCCAATCTCTTTTCCCTCAAAGCTGTACCCTCCTGTAACTCTCAGTTCAATCTCAAGTAGAAGTATTAATTTACTAAGTACTCAAAGAACAGAAGATCATGAGTCTCCTCCCTGGACTCAGCCATGCCCACTGGGGCCCACAGTTTTGGCCTCCGGAGCTTGGCTCCCCCCCTATCCCAGCAAAAACAGTAAAGAGTTTGGGCGTAATCATTGACGCCGAACTCTCCCTTAAAGCCCAAGTTGGAGCGGTAGTATCATCTTGTATGTACCAACTCCGCAGGATCCGCAAAGTCCGTCACCTTCTTCCCCCAGCGGCACTCACCCAAACTGTCATCTCTCTTGTGCTCTCCCGTCTGGACTTTTCTAACTCCATCTATCACGGTCTCCCACAACTCCTGTTACATCGCCTACAAGTCGTCCAGAATCAAGCCGCCCGCTTGATTCATGGAACCCCTAGATGGCAATCAGCCAAGCCTCTGCTCCACAGCCTCCATTGGCTTCCAATAGCCCAAAGGGCGGCCTTCAAGGTGGAATGCCTCACTTTCAAAGCCCTTCACTGTCCTGGCCCGGCGTTCCTCAAATCTCTCATCCATCCTCATTGCCCAACACGTAATCTCCGATCAGCCCACCGATCAGCCCACCGCGATTTGTTAATCACTCCTAAAAGCAAAACCAAGAAATTCGGCGGTCGCCGCTTCTCCTATCTAGCTCCTGCGCTTTGGAATCTCCTTCCTCTTCCAATAAAATCCTCCTCTTCCCTTCTGAACTTCAGAAAATTGTTAAAAACTCACCTATTCCTCCCCATTAGCTCAAACCCCGCCTTCTATGCTCCCTCCCTACCCACTCTGTCTATCAGCGCCAGGAAGCTTCGGCGTCAGCGCGCTTTACAAATGGCACTTAAGATAAGATAAGATAAGCCTCATGACCGGTCCCCAGACCCAGTGGCAGTGTCTTTTTACTACTCTGACATTCTGGACCTACCTTGCTGTTGTGAGTCCATGTACCAGGAAGCGCTCTTGTGTGACACCGCTGAAGCGGACGCTGATTAGGGGTAGAGAGTAGTGGTTGCAACCAATAGCTTACCCTTTGGTAACCCTGGCAATGAGGTTGTGATCCCTTGTTTCCGTGTCCATGAAGGAAAGTGACAGGAGCATAAGATAGACGGAGCCACTTTGTTTGCTGTTGTTTCCACTCCTTGCTCCTCTTCACTCCCTCATCAAATAAAAGGCTTTTTTAGGTCCCAGTGGTGGGCACTTTGTCAACACTGTGAAGTCCTTTGGGGTTAAAGGGTGGATTGTCATTTAAGTTACCCCTGGTATTTTGGTGAATGAACATCTCTAGACGCTGCCAAACTCCTCCGAATGAGAGGAGCAGAACTTTTTGTCAGGAAAACCCTGAATGTTTCTTGAGAAGAGCCGCAGAAAAGGTCCCAAAAGTCCAAGCTGTTGACTTGAAGCACTGTTCGAATGATGAACATGATTGACACAGACTCTGCTGGCAATTCTAATTGTGGACATTCTTGCACCATGCACTGTATTTTGTAAAAATCTTTTTTTTGTATTTATTTGTTTTTTGAGGAAACGTTAGAAAAGCAAGTATGCATGAAATCCTCTGAAATTAAGCAAGGGAGACCGTTGAGATGCTCATCGAAGTGGACACCTGCTTGGATTCCAACATTTACCACACAATGTCAGATTATCTTTATCACTCCAGATACTATTTTTACCGTAACTTCAGACTCCGTATAGAAACACCAGCCACTACAGGCCTCCTTTCAAAATACGCCATACTTTGAGAAGAGCCCAGAACGAGAACCTCTCCCTGAAATGGTCCACCATATGCTCAGCTTTGTCCGCCAAAGCTGCAATCTCCTACCTTGAACTTTTACACTTTTTTAAGCTTTGTTCAACAAGTGCTCCAGCAGGTCTTTTTCGGAGCTGTGGAGCTTCTGTCAGAAACCTCATCCATCTGCTCCTTGGTTGGTCCTTGGTCCAGAATTCACTTGAAATCCGGTCATGCCTTGTTTCACTGACACACACACCCTCACTTCAGGCCAACCAAGTAGTCTTATAAACACCAACACGATGATCTTCATTCTGCTGAAAAGTCCTTTAAGGGCACTTAGAAAATGATTAACATTCAGTCAAGTTTCTACTAGGTGTTTTATTCCCCTCAATATTTTTACTTCGATTTTATAAACTTTCTTTCCTAATTGTATTATTATTCATCGTTGTTTATTAGAACAGCGTTGTCTAAACTTAAACCATCATAAGTGTCAAAGGCCCTCTGACCTGACCCCCTGTGAGGTCATTGGAGATTCCAAGGATATTTGATGTCACTTCCTCCTACCCTTAAGATTTGAAACAAATATAACCGCTTTTCATCCCATCACCAAAATATTTTCTCCACCTGTGTTTCTAATGAATCTGCAGAACTGCACTAGACTTTTATTATCCAGGAAAATGATTCTAGTAGTTTTTTGGTTTTTTACGAGGCAGATTGAAGCAGGGGGAATGAAAGCCTTGTAAACCATGGGGCGGGGGGGGGGTCTTAAAGGGTCTTCTCTTGGCTGCAAAGAATACCAGTGGAGCAGTCTAAGAATCAAAGAGGAACAGGAAGTCTGATCAGACCCACAAGAGTGAATGCCGCAGGTGGTGTTTGAGGTCCATTTCAGAGCCAAGGTGGACCTATTAATGGTTGCTGGCCAGTTTCACAAGGACTTGTGCAGGATCAGCAGAGGTGTCAAACAGCTGAAAAAGAGAGAGGTGTGATGACTGCACATAAAACAATAGCATTGACAGAGCAGGGCAACAAGAGATGCAAAAGGTAAGAGGATTGATGCTTACATGTTTAGGACTTTTTTTTACTCCAAGAATCACCAAAACCAGTGGAGAAAAACAGAAGAGAACTTTACCACATCAGCCGACTTGTTTACCAGAGTTTGGTGATATAGCAAATTGAGTGTGGCCGAGAGATCCAATAAACTCAGCTGCTCTTGTTCATTACTGTCCTATGCAAGAAGAACCTCTTACCTTATACCTAATATCTTGAGCACCGTCCCCAGTTTGGTGTGAAATTCTTACTGGGGTCAACCAAGGCAAACTAACTTTCTACATGAATCTTTTATAGAATTGTTATATAAAGACAACGTAAAATAGCCTCTAACTTAGTGGCTGTGGGGAAGAGATGCCAGTTCTAATTCCATTTTACCGACTTTTTCTCTTCGTGTGACCATTAATAAAAACTCATAGTACCTTTATTGCCAAGTTGCATTGAAAAACAATATATGTATGGCAGTTGAATTGGCGCAAAGGTGAGTTTGTGTGGCCTCTACTGTAAGTAACTTGTATTAATGAGTCTATTTGGGTTGCCTGCTTGGCCCTGGTTGGTGAATGAGTAAGGTGTTTGTAGAAGGTGCTGATTTTCTGGTCAACAAGAGGGTCATTTCTTGAAAATACAGTTGGCCAGTGGTCATTTGCAAGGGAATAAAGTACTTTTGGCTGCTAGATGTTTGTTCTCAAGGTAGTCTGCCAAAGTGACGTCTCGCATGAGCCTTATGTGGGGTCAGTCCTAAGCTTGACTTCTCCCACTCATGAACTCAATTTATGAGGCCTGTAATGCAGAAAGTCCTCTAAGATGAAGTGAGTGAAGGTGTAGGTCATAATTGGGGTGATTGTACATGAAGTGAGCCGGCTCAGCTCTGTTCTTTATCATTTGTGCACTAGCTCTGCACGCAGTGTCCAATCCCTGGTGAACCAGCGGTACACCACAGGATACTTGCTGGGCTGATGGAAGCAGGACTGCTTTCAGTGGCTGCCTCTGGTTCATGGTTGCAGTAGTTAAACCAACGTCTTGTACCTTAAAATGAACTCTCCATGTAACCAGTTTGGTGTCAGTCATAGGTTTGTGCAGTTTTAGGGGTGGATGCTTTTAAGCTCGGAAAGGTGTAATTGAGGGAAAAATGCTGCTGCACTGAGGGTGGAGTCCACCATCAGTTCACTGATGTGACTTTCTTAATCTTCTTCCTACAAGCAAGATTGTGTGCTTTACACAATATCTATACTTTGGTTTTAGAGTTTTCTGGTTCTTAAACAAAACCCTTTGCTCTTCCTGGAAGCCTAAGCACTTTAACTCTGCCTTAAGCAGGACCTCTTGCGTTGGTCATGGCATCTTGGTGACTCTCTATAGTGCTGTGAAGCCCTAGGAACTCTGTGAAATCGGTCTGTGGTGTCCAACACGTGAGCTGATGGACTGGGTCGTTCACTGGTCCCCTCTTGACAATTACATTTTATCTTTGCTACATGATGCATGTCTGAGAGGCCTCCTACTTGTAACTCTCGCCTCTGCACATAACTAACACACAGACTTGACTGATTTGTATTGTCTGCAAGGCTCCTAGCCAGTGACTGTTGTGGGGCTAACTAATGCTTCTTCTTTCTTTACATTTAGGGGCCTCTGAAGCGAAGGAAGAGGTTGCCAGACTACGTGACGTTTTCCCGGGGAACCACCAAGAACCTAACTGTGACACCCGTGTCAATCAATGATGTGGAGCTCGAGAGGAAAAAGGAGTCACTGGAGCGCAAGGTCAATAACAGCAAGGTAGGGTTTGACCTTACTCCTACAACCCAACCTATCGGAGTCTTACTCTAGAGACACCCCTTACACGTTGGTGGTATTGTTGACAGACAACCGGTAGCAGCATCACTAACCAAACATCAGTGAGTTGAGAGCAACTCACTAGAGGTCCCACTTCAGCTCCCTAAACCCAAGGGATTCCCATCAAGCACTGGAAAGCTCACACACCACTGCATCCATAGACAAAGGGTTTCTCTGAGCCCAGAGGTTTTACTTGCCAGGGTCCTTTGATTCTCAGGTTCCTCTAAAAATGAAAGCAGACGGTTATTTATATATGGTAGTATTGATGACCCTGAGGTTTAATATCCCAGTCTTTCAGGGTATAGGAAGCAAGAGCTTTCATTAAAATATTCAGCATTTGGTCTCACTGTTGAGGTAAGCTAAGCGAGGACACCTGCAACAAAGGAGCTCATTACTGATGTAAAAGTGTTATCTCAAGCAAACGCGGCCCTTACAAAATGATGGGTAGGATGGAAATAATATCTAATTATACAAGGAAATATCATGATTGACTGAGGCCCACATTGTATGAAATGTGCTGAGGTTCTGAAGGACTTTAAAGGTGCTCTCGTGTGAGTGGTGTTAAGGAGTGAAACTGAAAAGTAGGCAAACAATAGAAACACCCTATAGCTTCTTGACATTGGCAAATTTAGAGAATGCAATGGAGTGTGAACTATAATTCAAAATGATCTGTTTGAAAGGAAGACTGAGGTAGTAACAGCATCACCTAGGATTGATGTGACAGCATACTCTTCACTTGCAAGGGGGAACTTGTACATCTAGTGACATATTCGCTGACAAACCTGCCTACACCCCTCAGACACATCCTCATTGGCCAGTCCATGGGGATCTTATCAGTAATGGATCTTCCTAGTGATATCACTGATTAAATAGCTTTGTGGCCTCATACCCTGCCAATTACATAGGTGGAATTTTCAGTGTCCTGCCACCGAGCAAAGTCTAAACATCCTGACAACATTAGTACGATTACCATTGGTAAGTTAGCTTGGCAAGCTGATTCCCCTGTTGCAAAGATCTCTGTGCCACCTGCAGGCCACAAGTTTCAACCAGGAAGTTTCATATCAATTTTTCATCCAGACAAAATTATCTCTGGGGCAGATATATTTGTAACACATCTTACATCCACAATTGTCTTTTTGTGTGCGTGCTAGCCACATTGTCATATCTGCTCAGAAGCATGCTGAGATCATGGCCGCCCAAACATCTATTTGAGACTGGTGGGTATTGAAAAAAGGAATAATCTTTGAATACTGTCCTTGTACTCCCTAATGAGTCCTAGGCCATGGTTCCCAGAATCCCACAAATTGTTCACCCCTGTACAGTGATTGCTAAGGTTGAGTTGGGTTTGGTTTGATTTGTCTATTTGATTGCGCTATCTGTGAACTTTTTCTAAGTTATGCATGTTGAGATTTTGAATGATGCACGATTAGCACATGTGATTCCACATTCCGAGATTTGCACACCCATATGTTTGTTATTTGCCTGGCTGATTTGCTCCATGTTCGGCTGGCAAAAAACAGCCCTGGCTTAATTTGGTGAACACTTGAGTTTGTACCCAATTCTATATCCATAGTATCTATGTCTATAATAGTCACTTTTGATTTAAAGACTTATAATTAATTTCTCAGCTCTTGTTATGTTCTAGCTTGACAGTGCAGCTGTTGCCAGACAATTATGTGAGAATCACCAGGATATGGGGTTTGGCTCTGCCCACATGTTGGGAGCCAGGAGTACATGTTCTGATTGGGCAGACGTTGTGTACTTCCACAAAAAAAGTGCTTGCCTACAAACAGCTGTATTCATTTTGTTTAATTATGCAGCTGCCTGAGCTTGAACTTTCAAGGGCACACATATGACACTGGACTGCTATTAAAGTTCTCAGATAACTAGGTCATTTATGATGTTTTTGTCTGTCAACAGCACAGATGGGAGAGCGTCAGTCATTACCCTATGTGGATTTTTAGGTCTGGCTTAACATTGCAAATGTCACCTGACCTATAAACCTACACTAATATTCTTCTACAAGTATTTGCTTCCACACAATCAAATATCCATTCCCATACTATCTACTTATAATGCTTTACATTACAATTACACCATTCCTTTAAAGCAAGGCCTATTGGCATTGCCAATGCTTGTTTTTACTGTTAGACTGGTATTTTTCTTTTTGTTTTTAAAACAATTTTATTGAATTTTGTTTTACCAAAGAACAAAATACAGCATGTATTAGCAGATACAAAGAGGTTACAATGCAATTGAAAAAAAGTCAGGATTGATTGTAGCAACATTTTGCATGTAAAACTAGAAGTAGAAGCATATATTTTGGTTCATCAAAGATACGTGGGGAACCTTCAAAGATGATCCTCAATTTTGCTGGGCCAATAAAGTGGAAAGATATGTTGAGGGAGTGGTGATCTTGGTGAAGAGCTAGGAACGTTTTTCTTAGCTCCACTGTATGCCTTGCACAGTCTTGTGCGATACCAATTTTGTGATAATCCAGCTGGGAGTTTTGATTTTCTTCGTACAGTTGAGTACCATTTATGTATGCTGGTACCTTAGAGGTCTGAAGATGAGGGCCCTTGGTTTGTTTAAGGAGATATTGGTGATGTGTGTTGGAACCCTATAGGCCCATTTAATCTCAAAAGTATGGTCAAAAGTAAGTTCAAGGACCTGAGGAATCCACGCTTCAAGAAAGGAGACACAAGATTTGCCTAGGTCTTCTATTGTTTCTTATAAACCGAATATCCAGAGGTTGCCTCTCCTGTTTCTATCTTCCAAGGCTGAGATTTCTTTTACTAGAGAGATTATTTACTGCAACATTAATTCAGAAGATTTTGTAATGGAGATCTGCTTATCTTCAATCTTTGGACCCTCATGTTTCAATTATGTGGTCTTTCTCTCTTATCTGTCATGATCATGCAGCCTTGAGCTTAGAGAGAGCTTTTAAAGAAATTCGACTTGTTCCTTAGCACTTGGAGATATCTGACGTGGAGGTATGTGGTGTTATAGTCAGGAATTTATTATGTAGCTGCCTGAACAATATCACTGACTATATACAGTCTCTGTTGCAAGTTGACAAGCCAACAGGAAAGTAGAGCTTCTGCTAAGGCACAGATTGCATAGAAAGACTAAACCTGCGCTGTTAACATACGTTGCCAGGCGTGATAGAGACAAAATCCCCAAAACAGTGTTCATAACATTTGAATACAGATATAAGATTCTTTGTGTAGCAGAGCCACCAACAGTGAAAGTAAGTCAGAGGCGGATAAGGTGCTTGCATTCAACCTATTGGGCCACATACAGCAGTTTCGCATTAGATGTTGAAGCATGAGAGACTTTGAACTAGCTTGAAGTTAAATTTGCAGACGCTTGGAGGCACCACTACCTATGACAATTGCATCTCACTTGCTAGCCACACTGGGATACGGTAGCCAGATATCGGCTATGATAAGCAGTTTAACAAAATGCAGCACCTTCTGTGCAATATTCCCTCTCTTGTGACTGCTATTCACGAAATCACAAGCAATACATTGATATTTTTAATTTAGCCATTTGACATTGAAACTAGACATTTGAAGACCTCATTATTTGCTACTACTTGACACAGTTCGTAACAACTACTAGCTGCCACTTAGTTACCAGTGGGATGTGACCTACACCCCTAGAAAACGATAGTCCGTATTGGTGACACTGACTGTAAGCAAATTAAAAGCGCAACAGCTTCTTTACACTTTGCGAGCGCAGAGGGCGCGCCGATGGCGTGCCTAAGGCAAGCCCGTCTGCGCCCGTCAGCGCCAAGTCAGTGCTCAGGGCGAGTTATTCTGCCAGATCTGATTCAGCTAACAGAAAAAACATCCAGTATTCAAGCGTGTTTTTAAAATCCTTTAGAACTCCATCGTGTCCGTCACACAGCGACAACCCGGTAGGTTCTATTAGTGTTACTGCTTGTGTGGACTGTGGGTTCTCTTTTACACCAAAGCTTTCTTCATATAGCAGGTCTGCTGACTCGCATACACAGGGGAGCATTAGCGCCTGCCTCATCAATGCTAGATCTTTGAGGAAGCATTGTGTAGATGTTGCAGATTTGGTCTCTGATAACCTTTTAGATCTACTGTTTATCACTGAGACCTGGCTTGATGCGTTTTCTTACCCTATTGTGGCCTTGGCCACTCCTGCTGGCTATAAAATCCATCGGGTGGACCGCCCAGTCGGCATTGGTGGGGGCGTGGCCATTTTATATTGAGAATGCTGGTCCCTACATAGTGAAACATCCACCATCTGGGGTAAATGTGAGGTCCTGGATTTCAGCTTACAACTCTCTGCCCATTTCACTCTGGGGGTGTCTTTGAAATATCGACCACCAGGACCAGCTAGTGTGTTTTTGGACTATTGTGGAGACGCTCTGTGCTTCTCGAACCATTTTCTCCTTGGGGATATTAATATCCATCTTGATCTTATAGAGGCGGCCGACTCAGCGGCTTTTATGGACTCTCTCCATTTAGCCCAGCTCTCACAATGAGTCAGATATCTGACCCATCAAGGTGGGCATACTCTGGACACTATCTGTGCCAATTTCCCTATTTCGGTTGTGAGGCCACTCCCTGTCGCTTGGTCGGACCATTTTCCCATATTTTTCTCATGGGATATTAAGCGCCCACCATGACTAGCTAGTTCCCTTTGGCCTCCTACCTCTAGGAAACTGGATACTGGGCAGCTTATCAACTGCTTGGCAGCCTCGCGTCCTTCCCTTTTAGAGGACCTAGAGGATAATGTGTCCAGGTTTGCAGATTGGATCACCGATTCGGTTGGTGCTCTTTCTGCTCCAGGTCAGCTTAAGCTGAGGAGAGAGTCCCCCTCCAAGCCTTGGTTTATTCCTGAGCTGAAGACTTTGAAACATGCCTGCAAGATATTGGAGAGAGCATGGCGTTCCAGCGGCTACTGCTCCATTGCCAAACTTACTCTTAGAACCAAAAAGAAACTCTATTATGCGGCTATTGGAATGGCCAAAGGCCGGCATTTCTCTGCTCGCATTGATCGGGCTAATAATAATTCTAAATAAATATTTACTATTGTGCAGAGTTTCGTGGCTCCCAGCGCCCAGGTTTTGGTGGTACCTACCTCGGATACCTGGTGCAACACCTTGGCGAAATTGTATAGGGACAAAATAGTCAGCATACAGGATACTTTTTCGACCACATCCAGGAAGTCTATTGCCACCTCGCTGGGGAAGCAAGTGATAGAAACTGTTTCCATCTTTTCTGCATTTAGACCTGTTGATCCGCCTAGCACCCCTAGAATTCTTAGGCACTTAAATCTGGATCACCTAGCGACCCATGTGCAGCTAGGCTTCTGTCCGAATTGGCAGACACTATTAATTTTGAAGTAAATCTAATGGTCAACAAGTCGCTCCGCGAGGCGTTAGTTCCACTATCATGGAAGCAGGCGTTGATTCTCCCCCGCCTCAAGAAGCCATCTCTTGACCCTCTGCTTCCTGAGAACTACCGTCCCATCTCGCTCTTGCCAAGTCTGGCCAAAGTATGCGAGAAGGTTGTCACGTCTCAGCTCACCAACTATGTAGAGATGTCTGGCTTGCTTCATCCAGCACAATCTGGTTTCCGTGCATCCTATAGCACGGTATCTGCACTGTTTGAGGTGACAGAGGCGATCCGGGAGTGTCTGGATGCCGGCGGGAGAGCAGCTCTGGTTATGCTTGATCTCTCAGCGGCATTCGACACTGTGCCTCATTCTTTGCTCCTTGATCGCCTAGTGGAAATTGGTATTTCTGGATCGGCGCTGTGTTGGATCAGGTCCTTCTTGGAAAATAGGTCGCAGCAGGTTTGGCTCCCTCCTTGTGCCTCTATGCCTATGCAGCTGACAACTGGTGTACCGCAGGGGTCATCACTCAGCCCTCTCCTTTTTAACATCTATGTGACTCCGCTGGTTTATCTCGCGGAGTCACTGGGGGCTAAAGTGATGGCCTACGCGGTTGACACGAAGCTTTGGTTTTCTTGGAGGAAGGGCGATGAGTCTGTTGTTGTGGCGGCGCACCACTGTTTGTCCTCTGTGTTTCACTGGATGGCGAGTGCACAGTTGAAGTGCAATGAAGGAAAATCTGAAGTGCTCTTGTATGGCTCGTTCCCAGTGGACTTCAGAGAAAGGCTGTGGCCTCCTGATTTCCCCCGACCCACCGTGGGTAAGGGCACTGTTAAAAACCTTGGTGTCTGGTTTGTCCAAAACTTGAACTTCTCGACACAAGTGAAGAAACTGGCAGGGACCTGCTTTGGCACTTTGAAAATCCTGAGGAAGTTTCTCCCTCTTCTGCTTAATAGTGCCAAGGAAACTGTGGTCCGGGCTCTGATCCTGTCCCGATTGGACTAAGCCTGGACTGCCAACCAAAAGAGCGTTGGCAATCTTGCAAGGAAATTGCAAGTAGTCCAAAATTCAGCAGCCAGATTGCTACTGGGACTATCATCTAGACATAGTGTTCGTATCCATCTGCGTAACTTGCACTGGCTCCCAGTTGAATCTCGGCTAAAATTCAAAATGCTGTCCATTGCACATCGGGCCTTTTATGGTCTAGGCCCCATCTATCTTCAGAAGAGATTTGCCTTTTATAAACCTAGTAGACCACTTTGTTCGTCCGACCAGCTATTGATACTGACTCCCAGGTTCAATCGACAAAGGCTCGGCGGGAGTTCTTTTGTTTGTAAAGCCGGCCTGGCCTGGAACATGCTACCGTTGGCACTCCGGGGCATTCAGGACCCTCTGCTTTTTAAGAAAAAACTTAAAACGTTGCTTTTTTAGCTTCTGATCTGTGTGCAGTCTACTTTCTGGAGCAAGCGCCGGGACACTTCGAGTAGCCGTGCGCTTTATAAATTAAACATAACAACTTGTTACAACTATTTGACGCTGCTCGTCACTCATTATCACTGCTGGCCACTATTTGCCTCCTCATGCAGTCAGCAGTACTTTGCCATAATATAAAAATAAAGCAGAATAGTCAAACACTGTTCAAAAATAGTCAGATAGCTTCACATGAGAGAACTTCAGAAAGTGGGTGTCGCGACGTAATTATAAATCGTGTGAAATACTCGTGGCCGCTATTTTATATAGGTGCTCCTAAGGTAGCAAGATCTTCTCCTAGAGCTTCTTTTTAGCGGACTTCCCATGGTAGGGTAAGGACGCCACAAGATACTAGGGATATTGTGCTGATCTGCTGGACTTCAGGGTAATACATCTACTCTCGCAGCGCGATGTATGAGGCAGTAACACAGGCCTCTGAGGAGAGACGGGTGCCATTTTAAAGCTCGCTTCACACGCATCGGGCGATAGATGCGCTAGCTCACTGTGTTGTGAGCCATAGATCATGAACCTATTCCAGGACTCCAACAGCCACATGAGGAACACTTCAGACCTGCAGGAGTTCATTTTTTAGGCAGGGTGTTTCATTAGGTGTCAGCCAAAACTGCATTATGTGTCTGCCCGGGTCCGGACCTCCGCTGTTACGCCGTACTCTTCAATGGGCGTTAACCACACCTGGGGATTCCTTAAATAAGTATATTTCAACAAGGCTAAGACACGCAGAATATGGCATTGTCAAGAAAAGAGAATATCGGATCACAACAGCTAGCACTGCAAACCCACAAAGAACGCACTGTAATAAAATCCTGGCTACTAGAATTGGGTGTGGTAACGCATATTCCTGCAGTAGTTTCTTATTTCTTAGGGGTTGTTTAGGGTCCCACGTGAGAATTCTGTGGTATTCTACCAACCCATAATTACAGCTCGCCATTATATTGATAATGACAGGTGTAAGAATATTGATGCATTACACCCAGCCGAAATGTAATAAGGCCATTGCGGGTTGCCAGTGTTACATATAGAAGGACTGGTAAGCCTTCTAAAGATCATTTTGAACTTTTGTATGCAAAGGAATGAAGGGAATAAACTGCACGCTCAACTTGCTGTTTGATAAGTAAAATTACTTACTATGTAGGCAGAGTCGGCAAAACAAAACTGAGAACGTCCAAAATTTGACATGATGATTTGTGAAAACTTAGTCCAGGAATGTCAAGTAGCTGGTCATATCACTTGCATGCCTGTCATTCTTGTATAACTCTATCAGCAGTGCTTTTGTTATAACCCTTTACAGCTCCCCATATTTCCAATATTTTCAGACATAGTTCTGATTCCATGGTTTCCCTGAAAAGCCAAGGGGAGCCATCAAAAAAGCATAGCTATTCAAGGATATGATATTTTTTGGTAAATCCAGTCTTCCAACACCTGGGCAGAGGGGATTTTTAGGTGTCCTTACTGTAGTTTGGGCATTCGAGGAAAGTTAAAAGAAGGACATGTTTGTGTGCATGCGTGCAGTGTTTCGGCATGCTCATCAGAGGTGAAATTTAAACATAGAACACTGGCAACGAAGTAGCTACCAGGAAATAATCTGCAAAAGAACAAGACACATCGCGACTTAATACTTTTGGGACTGGCTGAGGACAGGACCTACATCTCGCCTTGCCATGTTTATTGCCAAGCAATGTAGTAAAAATAAGTACGTTTAAAGCAATCTACTTGGTGACATTTGGCAATATAGAATAGAAGCCATTGTCGATACAGAAATTATTACTACAAAGTGATGATAATACTCCCTTACATATGTAATCCTGAACTTTAAACTCTGTGCACTAGTCAATTTCGTAGCTGGTACTCGATATTCTCAATAAAAGGGACTATACTATACTCAGCGCTGTTATGAATCAAAATAAGTTCAGATTGTAACCATTCAGAATAACATGACCGACAACAGTGGGTGTTAGATGAAATTACTGAGTGTTGAGAAAGTTTGTTATTTCCAATAGAGGTGCAGGAGTGTACTTCAAAGAGTGGAACTCTACATCGCTGTTTAGTCCAGTCACGTTGGTGTTGAAGCTCTTTATCCAGTTTGCTTCTTTATGTTGAAGAGGCCAATGACTATTTTGTATCTTTCACAGACGTCCACTGAAGCTGCTCTGCTCCGGACCAAATTGTCTACTTACAGCATGTACGGTCTCCCCCGTTTATCTCGCGATATTCGCCTGCACTGGGAAATCAGAGAAGGAAATGAGACCAGCATTCGTCTGGAAAACTCTTGGAGGGACATCGTCAGGGGCCACGAGGTGAGGGTAATGCACAAAGTGATCCATATGTATGCACACTTATCCACTCCACTGATGCACATATTGGCGCACACAATTGTCCATGTTAACAGAATTCAATGTTCGCAATTGTCTGGGTAGACTCAGACGTGCATGCAGCTCCCCTACACCATGAAGATGTCTATCTCGTTCTTGTTTTTCTGGTCTGTCTCTTTCTCTCATTAAAGGATCGAGCTACAGTGTGTCCGGTATGTTATGCCATGTTTGTCCTGTGTCTTTGCACCCAAAGTCATAAAGAAACAAAGAGAGACAACATAGTGATCCAGGGTCAAATCGGGCTTGCCAGAATGTTTAGTCCTTTGATGGTCCAAGTAGACATGGACGAAGTACTTGTGGTCCAGGTCTGTCCAAGGCAGCTGGATGCAGACTTTGGTCTCCAGAGTGGGTTCCGTTACTCGAGCCATCCTCCATGTTGATCCAGACTGCTGGTCTCTGTTGTTTATCCTTCAGGGTCAGGCATTTTCTCTCCTTCTCATCATTATACAAGGCAGAAAAAACTTCCAAGGAGGAGTTGCAGAAGCAGTCGAACAATGGCCTTGACTTATTCCTTGACTTTGTAGGGTGGGAGAGAACGAAACACTACATGGGTCGAGCTTCTTCTGTGAACCAAGCAAATACTAAAGACTGGTCATAGAGGGCCAGTTCTTATCCAATTAAAAGAAACACTGGTGGGAATTGAGGGCCAATCAAAGGGCATTTCATCTTCATAAACAGAAACTCTGGGTAGCAATAATAGGAGCCATATTGCCAGACTTTCTTCACAAAGCAGGAATGAAAGCTCGCCAAACTGGCCACAGCAACGACCGTGTAGATTACCTTAGAGCGATAGTAGTGATTTCCAGAGCAGTCTTAGGGCAGATAAAGGTGAGAGGTCCTCATAGCCACACAATGTTTATTTAAGGGGAGATGGGCCAGGTACTCTAAGCAGGGGTAGGTTATCCACTGGCACAGCTGGAGCCTAGGCTAATAAACCCATGAAACCTGTTCTGGGTATCTCCTTGTTATAGATATAGCTGGTATGTTATGACCAAATGTCAATGTGTGCTGCCAAATCTATCCTTGATGAGCCATGAGTTTGTAGTGGGAAGCCACATATAGGTTATTACGTATGCATGGCAACCAGAAAACAAACCTTGGTTCTCCTGAAGGACACCAATCATGCTGCACAGGAAGTCGCAAACATGCAACATACAACACACATCACATTCCACACTCCACCACATATGTACACAGGATTAACTAATGGACAACAGTTATACAAGGCTGAAACGGTTTTGCAGAGGAGACCGAAGAATTCTCTTCCAGGGGTAAAGGTGCATATGTGTGTGCACCATTGGATGTATGCACAGTCCAACACAGCCTTGTCCTCTTCTAGTGGAGCAGAACTAATACATGGATCCCTTCAGGTAGACACACAGAGGGCGCGGCCACTGAGTTAAACCAAAGGTCAATTTACCACAGCTGTTCGCACAGCACTATGACTTTAGTACTAATAAAGAAAGTATCGCAATTGGACACCATTGCTTTCTTAATATACCCCTTGAAATACTACACGTTCTTAATATACCTATTGGTTGTTCCAGCGGTCTACTATTGCCCAATAGACAAGGTCCTTATTTTATTGAAATAGAAAGTATGAAATTCTGCACCGTTTCCTTGAGCACTCAAACATGTGACTTGCAGGTCGCACATAAAACATTCATCACAATAGCTTTTGAATTTTGTAAACTAATCACGTTTAAGATAGGCATAATTGATCGGACCATTGCATGTCCAGTACAATTAAAATGCATACATGGCAAGCATGATTTCAGAGGTTTAGATAGTTACCAGGCTACCTGTTTTTTTAAGCAAACATACAAAGGTTTACATGCATATCTCTCTTCCTGGATATACACATAAACACACGCCACGCACCCAAATGCAAAGACAGTTAGTTTTACTCACTGATGAGCATGCAGGTTGTTGAGATTTCATAGTGGGGAATGGTTGATGGGTTGTGGTCTACATAAAGGCGTATTTAATCCCTGTCGTACCTAAATAAGAAACTCGCCTTCATGTCAAATGGGAAGAAGGCTTCAGTCCTGTTCTTCACTCTCCGCTCTGTTTCGCCAGAAAACAAGTTCTTTTGCGATGCTGGACTTTGCCAAATGCAAAAGAACTATAGATGGACAAAATGCAGAACAATGTCGTACATTCACCCCAGTACAGAGATCGGGCCCTAAATCCATCGATTTTTTTTTTGCTCACTTTGCCATTCCAGTTTGGACCCAGCCATATGCAAATCAGTCTTGACCCTGTGCCCTATGGGAGCAGTCCAGCCCGAACTGCCAGGTCAGGTCCTCCCTGGACTGGAAACATGCATCCTAGGACTGGTTTCGGGGTTTCACCCCTCTTCAGCCAGGATAGCTTGATTCCAGTGGCATGGAGAGCACAGGACTCATGTCTGAGCATACCCGTCCCATCTGAGATAGCCTGGCTGATGAGGGTTATGAACCCGAAACCGGTCCCAGGATGCTTGTTTCCGGTCCAGGGAAGACACAGCTTGGCATTTCGGGCTGGACTGTTCCCATGAGGCACAGGGTCAGACTGATTTGCATATGGCCATGTCTGAACTGGTTTGGTGGAGTGAGCTAAAGAATGATGCTGGATTAAACCCAGATCAGTTGACTGGGGGTGAGTGTTTGATTTGCTCAAATGCTCCGTCCATCATCCCCTTTGGTATAGCTTTGCCCGCCCTAAGTTGGCAGGGTATGCCCAGACGTGGGTCCCTTGCTCACTTTGCCACTGGATTCAAGATAGCCTGGCTGATGAGGGTTATAAACCCGAAACCGGTCTCAGGATGATTGTTTCCGGTCCAGGGTAGACACGGCTTGGCAGTTCGGGCTGGACTGTTCCCATGAGGCACAGGGTCAGACTGATTTGCATATGGCCATGTCTGAACTGGGGTGGTGGAGTGAGCTAAAGAATGATGATGGATTAAACCCAGATCAGTTGACTGGGGGTTAGTGTTTGATTTGCTCAAATGCTCCGTCCATCATCCCCTCAGGTATGACTTTGCCAAATGGCAGTGAAGTCATCGGTTCCTCCCAAACATGATTTTAGTCTTATTCAAAAAATATACAAGATGGATCCTCAATAGTAAAAAGAAATTGATTGGACACAGGGTACAAGGATAGTCTTCTTCTAAACATATCTCATGAACTATCAAAGGGGCGGCAAACAAACCAACTTTTTGGGAAATGAAGATGACTCTCCCAGTATTCCAGATAGATTGTAGTCTGGAATATCACCCAGAGATTAAGCCGGTTAAAAGCTAAGACCAGGTACACGCAAGATGTTTCCTTAGAGAGACCATGCAAGGTCTTCTCAACACTACCCTTAATATAATGAATTCTTAGACACCTCACACGCTGGGGCCTCAACATAGGAGTACATTTATTTTGAACGTCAAAAGGTTTAGGTGGCAGGAACCTTTCAGGCATCAGAAAATACTGGGAGCTGGGTAGGGGGCAAAGACCAATTATAAACGCACACAAATTCATATGCACAAAGCTGGACATACGGACATCCACACACAAAGATACACATACATATACATATCACCTACTAATAAGGATATACTCAGCGCTTTATTTGTAAATGAAAGTGTCTGGCCCGAAGTTTTACTCAGAAGCCCACGCCCAGGATTATTGAATGTTGGTGTAAGTAGAACCAAGGGTGCATAGTCATGATTCAACCTCATGCCTTTTAAGTCCACCTCCAGACACTCCATGTCCCTTTATCTCACCCCTGCAGTTTCCTTTTCATCCCTGCTTTTTTCCTGTCAGTTGTTCCATCTTTATCTTCCTCCTCCTTTCTCCATTGTGTGTTTTTAGGTCGAGCCTAGCACAGCACGCATGCGCTGCTCTAGGACGGGGCCTCTTGGAAACATTCCAAACTTTCTTAAATCTCGTGCGTGTGGTTGTCACATTCTATTGGCCTTTGCATGTGGCTTTCAAAAATGAAAGTACGCAAATGGCCAAAGGCAGGTGCATGTCCCGCCTTTTCTCTAAACGTTCACTCTCATGGCCTTTGGGTCTCTGGGGCGAGCAACAGCGCGCCGGGTGCCAGCTGCATTCCTGGATCATGTTGCTCATTAACCCAGCATGGTCGCTTTCACTTTCGCGACCGCGCTTGTTTAGCCTGCCTAACAGGCGGCGCACAACTCGAGTAAACATTAAAGGAATATGCTTTAAAGGATAAAACATCTGGTTCCAGTCTCACTCCCAATGCTTAATTTGTAACCTTACAACTGCCGGGGCTTTTACTAGGCAGCAGCATCAGACAACATACTTCTTTTTTTTACCCTGCCTAACAGGCAGCACACATCTTGTGTTAATGGGAAGTGAATGCGCTTTCAGGGGCAACATTTCTAAGTGTACGAGCTCGGAAACCAAGTTCCATTCTCAAATGTTGCCTAATAGGGTGTGATTTTGAACAAAGCACTTAATTTCCCTACACACTGTAAAACTACAGGTGTCCTGGAGTGCTGAAAAAGTATTTGTTGAAGTTCCCAAATGAGAGACCTATTGGCTATGCCAATGCTTGTTATCTCTTGTTCTGGATCAAACTCTGATAAGCAGAAATGTGCCAGTCCCAAAAAACATAAGTGCTGGTGGGCCCCACCTGCAACCACCGGCTCAAATTAAGCACTAGATATACTCCTATACACCCACACAAGTTCGTACAAATACTCCTACTTCTGCAACACACAGATGCATCAGTATGCACACAAGTCCACCACACAAACATACGATGCACTCACACACACACCCTCTTAGAAGTAGGACTATTCCAACACACATGTTCATGTACATATAGATGTGCACACAAATCTTCACACACATTTTATTTTATCAGATTAATACACCTTCATCTATACAAAGGAACATATAGTTCTAAACAGATAATATACCGATTCTCATGTATGTGCATATATGTACTTACAGATAGATCTAAACAAACTCATAGTAAATATGCAGATTTGCTGTGTGTATTTGTTATTAGTGGCATACAATTGTTGAGTGTGGGGAGTCTTGAGCGGGTCATGCTGCCTCTTCCCTCCCTCATCTATGGTAATAAATAGCATGTTAGTATGTGGGATGCTTTTCTTCCAATGTCCATTGGTTATAGTCACGGGGATTTAAGCAGACGGGCTGCACCGTCCTGCCACATGGTCCCACAGAGTGAAGCAGTGATGGTCCGCGCTAGGATCTTGGGTTTAGAAGACCCAGAAGATGCAGCTGTGCTCTGCCAAAACATGGGGCTTGCCCTTTGCAACTTGGTCATAAATGTCTGAATTAGGCCAGTGTGAAATTTAAATTACGCCAGCGTAATTTGTGTAATTTTGAGAATTTCATGCTATGCTTGTTACGCGGAATTCCTGAAATTACTCCATTACAACACTTTAGATAATTACACACCACTCAGTGTAAAAATTTACCATGAATGGCGCCATTTGCCCAAAAAAAGAGAAGGCGCGAAAAGAATTGTATGCGAGTGGCCGCTGTTCATTGTGCTTTTAGTTAAATGGGTCCTCGCACCAAAAGATGACAGATTTCACCTACTTTTGCATAATTACGAAAAGCCAACTTCCTGTTTATTACTCCTACTCCAAATAGTACGTTTTATTAGCCAAATATTTATTTTTACTACTGTGTAATACATAGTATAGATGCTAATGCAAAGAGTGTAATAAACGTGTTAACGAATGTGCGTTTTTAATTGCACTTCCTTTAAATAACATGTTATTGCACCAAAGATATTTTCACAGGCACAGCATAAATACAGATGCATTCGCGGGTATACAATCACCTAGACCACGGCACATTGTGCATAAAGATGTAACTATATAGATATTCCAATAGATTATAAACTGCAAATAAACTGGAGCCAAAATCGACCAACTGGGTCGCACTCGTTAGTTCCTGCGACATGTTTTCGGGAGCAGATTGCAGTTTATTCCTCTGACAGAGGTTTGTTTCTGATTCCTTCTTTCTGTATGCTTGTAGAACATGAGCCGGAAATATTCGCACCAGCAGGAGGCAGTGTGGGAGCTGCTCTGCACCGAACTCTCCTACATGAAGAAGCTGCGGATCATCACTGACGTAAGACTTTGCGTGATGTCGTCTCCACGTAAATTCACCACGTGCCAGAATCGGCTCCTACCTCCTAAACATACATTATAGAACACTTCCCTCTTAAATTGACTGAGCATACAGGCCTGTGTCTTCCAGACTCTCGTTAAACTTCCCTCCTTATCACTCTCCCTTATGCTGATTTACATCCTAAATTGTCCAAAAATGCAATCAAATATGCCTAAAAACTTTTAAAGTTGGACATTCTGCCAATTATCCCACTTTGATTGTTTCTAATTCTTTTTTTTTAAACTCTGTTTATTGACAGTGTAGTAAAACACAGGTACACAGCACATACTGTTTCTAATTCTAAGGTGTGTGTGTGTATATTTTGTAAAGAACATTTAGTAGGAGATTGTTGGCCCACATCTGAAACAAAAAGAGACTTGTCAGTTGGAATACATTTTACTGGAGCCTCAGCTAAAGTACAGAGAAGATGAAAGTCAATTATGGTAGCTTTCAGGGCGGTGCAGAGCGCGAAAAGGGGCATGTATACAGAAATATTGTTGTCCTAAAGTACTTTTTGTGTACATGGTTGCACTTCATGTTATATTATCCCAACTTTGTAAAATTCTTTTTTGGACCACCCAGGCTACAAGCATCTTTTGTGCTTACAACTTGCAAATAATTTTTGAAGGTCGAGAAAGGCAGCTCTGATAAAACAAATTGTGTACTTTTTGTAAATGTCTGCATTGTTGTTTCAGGCAAGCAACCTTCCATACGTCAATAGTCTGCGATTGTCTGAAACTAACCTTCATTTCTTGTTTAAACCAACCTCTTAGTTCTCAGTGAAGCCACTAATCCTAGCTACTAACTTGATTGACATGGATAGGTGTTTTGGCTTGGTGATACCTTCCTGTGCCCTGAAGCGATACCCTTCTACCAAAGAAGGTACTAATGGGCGGGGCACCAAAGCTGTGGGCCACTGAGAATTCCCACAACAATGCTGAATGGCTCAAATATCTGAGGTGTTCCGTGCCATCCTGGAACAGCCAAAAACATGCAAACCGGCTGTTCATATTTCTAAATTGGTATTCTGGATTTGGAAACCAACATGGCCTTCTCTGACGTCACCAGCCCCCAGTCCTTATTGAGCGGATGCTGAAATAGAATAATACATTTTGTGGGTTAAACAAAGTGACTGAATGAATTTGTTTTCATGTCTCCTATAGCTTGTGATCTGCACGCTGCTCAACCTTCATGATGCCAATTTCCTAACTGAGGTATGTGGTTCCCTAGGGATAGGGGAGGTATGTTACAGTTGTAGGTGTATGTTGGGGTCAGTAGTGGAATGAGTGGAGAACATTGTACCCCAGCTGTAGCTCTGGACAGGGAGCCATGAGGCTACACGTGTAGAGGGACAGGAAGGGTGATACATTTATGGATCTGTAATCCCCTCAGGAGTGGAGGGGACAACATCTGTGAATGAATAAGAAAAAGCCTCAAAGATTGTGGCGAACAAGTGCAGCAAAAGAGGAAATATACAGATAGTGACATAATACAGAGGCGATGTTCACTGACATTCAGAGGCTGTAACATAGGCAGACTTCTGGCAACGTTCCTCTGCCCTCAAGATCACTCTCAATGGGAACTTTGAGGTGGGGAAAAGGGGCATTTGACCTGGAAGTGTGGGGTATTAAAAAGTGATCTGTGACAGAGGGCGGCAAGTAGACGAGACTGAGAGGATGTTGTAGTAAAGTAAGTAACAGGAGGCTATGGGGAGAGGTTCACAGCATCTTCCTGTTTGCACTTCATTGATTGAGCTACCACAAATTAATAAAATGCTAAATAAGTTGGAATTTCTCATTTGTTGACCGGCATAGATCCACCCGGAGAATTTATTCAGCAACATCCCCCACATCATTCGTGCTCACAGATCTTTCTGGCAGGAGGTCATCTCCCCAGTGCTGGAAGAGGCAAGGAGAACCCGGCAACCCATTGACCCAATGAGCTTCCAGGAGGGCTTTCAGACGGTGAGTCTGGGACGTGTGGTTCCAGGGGCTACGGGAGACTGCTGCCACTTTGCTACCAGATCATGAATCTGGCCCAGAGGACACTGATCGAAAGGGCATGGGCAACCACTAAGCTTCTACATAATGAGTTTGGATTTGGGTTGACTGGGAGGGGGCAGCTAGTGATTAACCACATGAGTTTCATGCAGTGCATTTGGGAAAGGGTTACTGGATGACTGATAACCACATAGGGTTTCCATGTATCATGTTGTATTGAGGCTTCAATGATATATTGCACACATAATTGAAGTCTGGGACTGGGGGAGGTGCCAGTGTTGAAAGGGAAGTGATGAAATCCCAATGAAACATTTCCCAGCCTTCCCACCAGAAGAATGCACAACACTGTATCACACAGCAGTACCATGCTGCCTGTCAGTCCATCAGAACCCCAGTGTATCTTACCTACATCAAAGCTCCTATAACCCTCCATTTTGGTTCCAGTCTCTCGTAACTTTATCCAAACTCTTTATTCACTTGTGCATCTTATATCCTCGATATGTTCCCACTTCCTTCAAACCCTATACCTTTCTCAGACTAATCACCCACTTGTTACCTTAATCATGACTCTCAATACCTCAAGCCTTTCTCCCGTTTTGTAGTTCCCTCTTGTTTATTCCACTTTTCTTGGACAACTGACCTTCCCCCCCAACTCCCTACTTTCACCACCTCAAAGCCCTGCCACCCCTTTATATCCACAACGGTAGTCTTCCTTCCCTCACACATCTTGTTGTAAGCTCTTTACTTCAGTGGTGGTTTTTGCCTCCCCTCACTTTCCTCTCACCTTCCTAATACCTTTTTCCTCTATTGCATCAGTTCCCAGAGCGCTTCAAGGCCTACATCCACTATTGCCTGGAGGTGAAGAAGAAGATGGAATTTGCCCGGGTCCACTATAAAGACAATGAGCTTTTCAGAGTCTTTGTGTCAGTGAGTATCTGAGGACCTCCACACCTTCTCTGGGTGGTTTAGTGGTATGGTTTAGAAGACGAGTACTCGAGAGGGAGATAAGTAGAGGGTCAGGTTTGTGAAAATTCAGAAATGTGGGACATTGATCATTTTCTTTAATGGATGATCTAGTTCACTTAATTGTGCAGTCATGGGGACACAAAGACAAACCTAAATGAAAGAAAAGACAGATGTGACCTCAGGGCACCGTTTTGGGATGAAGGCCAAATGGAAGGAGATGGCCAAGTTGAAAATTGAGTTCCAGCGGTGAGCAGAACCCCATCCCAAACACAAGTCCCAGTGAGACAATATCCCAAGGGATGAACTGATGTAGGGGATCTAAGGAGAGTATTGTTTTTAGGCCAGAATCCTCGTGTCTCCTACTATCGCTGGTCCAAAGACCAAGAATCCTAATTAAGGGATTCTGTTTTGATAGTCCTCCAACAAAGGGCTCACCTGAATCAGTATGTGATTTTGTGTTGTGACATGATTGTTGAAATGGTTATAGAGTCCTGATTCTCCATCACATTCTTGTGCTCTTTGTTCTTAGTGGGTTGAGAAACATAAACAGTCTCATCGTCTGCGCCTGAGTGACATGCTCATGAGACCTCATCAGCGGATCACCAAGTACTCGCTGCTGCTAAAAGCTATCCTGAAGCGGACCGAGGACCCAGCCTCCAGGGAGGCACTGAACAACATGGTAAGGACTCCATATTGAACCCGCACCCTCCTTTCAAAGAACCCACCTGAGGACTTCGCCACCATAGATCCACTGAACCACTTAGTTCAGGAACTCCCTTTGAGAACCCCAGAGATGGAATTCACAGAGACTCCTTCTGAGTCCGAGTGCTGAGGAGCATAGCAAGAGCAGCCTGAAGGAGGCGGCCCATCAAATAACTGAGGACCTAGTCAAGAGGGATGTTCTCTAAAATGTAAGAGTTCCTTGAGGACCTCCACAGTGGAGAGCTTTCAAGACCCCCTTTACAACCTGCCTCCACTAACCAGAAGGTACTAAAAATATTTATTTTTTGGGGGGGTTTAGGGGGTAAGGAGTCTCATCAACCAGCCAGTGACCTAGGTACCTGAACCACATAGCAAAACCTCCCCCTCGGGGGTCTGAGGAACCAGCTCCACAGAGACACTCCGGAACTCCCACAGAGAGTACTCCTCAGCCAGAGAACGCAGTCACCATGGAGGCGCTGAACATCATGGTAATAACACTCTGAAGCACATCCATCCTTGCTTGGTCCTTATAAATCACATGTGGTCCAAGCCAAGAGGGATGTGCTGAGCAGCTTTCTAATAATACATTTAGGAACTCTCACAGAGGTATCTCTCAAAGAGCTCCCTGTACTGCCTGGCAGTCCTCACAAATGAGAGACATTAAACAGTACAGCAGCGCTTCTTGAGCATCCCCATAAAGGGACCCTATAACCACTTGTGAAGGTGAGCACCAGGAAGGGGCTGAACCACAAAGTGATGTCTATCTGAATCTGCTCACAAAGAGAATCCTAAGGGACCGTCTCCATCTTGAGGAACCAGGTATTAAGTCATCAGTGCCGGCTTTAACACTGGTGGCGCCCTGTGCGACAATGTTTGTTGGCGGTGGCGCCCCCCAATGGCCACCTCTGCCACGGATTCCCTCACTAGCACCCTTTAACAGTGCCCCTCAAGTCTCCATATCCACTGTCTCTCCGATTCATTTAGTGCTATAGCACCACTCATTCCAGTGTAAGGTGTTAGAGCACTTTACATCACACACACATGGCACAGAGACAATTGTATGTGTATGAATCGGTGTATAGAAGATGTACATCAGACAGAACTGCAAGGTGTAGAATAGGAGTGACACGTCATTGATACTGGTAGGCAATATAGATTGAGTCCTTATTCTGGAAAAGCACAAATTCAGAAATTATAACGTAACACCATTGTTAGAGGTTCTCTTTAATAATAGGAATTGTTTTCTACCCAAATAAACCCTTTGGGAAGATTTGAATAATGAAAGACGGTGCAAAGAACATGTAGCTCTAACAAATAACTTGCAGTTTGCATGCAGCTCTTTGATGACAATTAATAGCTCAATGTTATATATTAGGATTTTGACTTACAAACTTCAAATAACAAAAAGAGCTATTTTATAGAAGCAGTAACCCACTGACCTATTTAAATTATATGCACTTTATGATCTGCATGGTATACGTTCTTAGCAGCAGGCACTTTAACCCTCTGCGCTGCTGTTCCATGAGTCAAAACGTCCACTAGACAAACCTCCAGTCTCTTTCCAGGAACACTAATCATCACAGGAGATATCTTGAAGTTTTAATTGATGCTTGTAAATTGCTGGATGCCAGGAACGCAGCAGCAGGTGCTTTTAAAATGTTAATATCCTTGCAAAAAAAAACCCCGCCCCAAGTCAGCGCACGGTGCTGTGGCACCGATCGCACCGCCCTAGAGCCGGCCTTGTAAGTCATGCAAGACCTCAACAAATCCAAGGAAACCTCAGGGAACACTCTTCAGGCTGGGAACACTTCCTCCAGGGAGGGTCTGAATGACACAGTAAGAATAGCATCTCTTGAGGACTCCACACAGGTAGAGAGTTCACTCCGTAACCTCCCCCCTTTGCCGGAGAGGCTGTTGCCACCAGTGAACTGGAACAGAGATCCCACGGAACATGGTACGACCATGCACATTTCTATAAATGACACTTCCACCAGAGGCTTATTTGCCAGGGTTCACCTTCAAGACATGCTAAGCCTTCTAGAGTATTCAGATCTCGCAGCCAAAATAAACTGCCTCTCTTGGGACATATCCAGCTGAGACTGACTAAACCCAACCCATTAAACACTCTTTTTCATAAAGTGTGTCCTCTCTTAATATGGCATTACACAAAGGGGAACAAAGCCATACTAAATCTGGAGTCTACAGTGTAGACTTTTCTATTTGCCCAGTTATCTAAATCCAGGTTCAGTGGAGTTAAAAATAATTAGTGTCAGTAGTCTACAATAGATAATATGTTTGTTAGCACAGTGTTGTGCCCGGCTAAACATGGGCATCCTCTTTCCCTACGAGGAATACTCACACTCCAGTCTCAGTGCCACAGAACAATCCATGTTTTCCGGTGAAGTGTTCCCCATGGATTCTCTGCCTTATCTTAAGAGAATTTATCAGCAGAGTCGCTGGTGATCCAGGGTCGTACCTGTGTTGCCAAAGTTATCACGTGTAATGCTTCTGCAGGGGTTTACATCAGAACCTCTCTGCTCTTTGAAGGTGATGTCGTCAAAACTAAACATGCTTTAGTTTCTTGAATCTGGCCTCACCATGCACTGGTGAAGTAACTTAATAGTTGAATTCAAAAAGATATATTGTATCACAGGACAACAAGTCCAACTTCATTAGAGTCATGGAACGCTCATTGTAAAGTAATGCAACATTTATATAGCACTTACCGCTTCTATGTGAGACAATGACACACTTGCGTATGTGGATAACCTGAAAGTCCCTCAGGAGATGTTATATCCACAGATAAAACATAACAAAACTGCTGAAGTTATTATTTTGCATGATGGAATGTGAAATTCAATGGATTGGTCACCCCGAATCCACTCCACTTCAATTAAATTGTATATATTGCACCAGTGTGGTCTTCCAATATATGAAATATTTCAAATATATATGAGAAAGCACACACTGTGTCAAGTGTGTAAAATAAGTAGAGCAATTTATTTTGCACACAAATGTTTTTTTCAATATTAATTCACATAACAGTAGATGATTTTTCAACACATTGTAATTACAGTTTAGTTTTTTCAATACTAAACTGAACAAGCAGGAAATAATTTTCACAGACGTATGAAGGGTCTGAACGGATGAAACGCACCAAAAAAGCCAGAAATGAAAAGGGCATTTATAAAGCGCATGGCTACCCGGAGGCCTCCCAGTGCTAGGCATGACCGGTGATCAGGAGGAAGAGAATTATTTAGGGAAGAAAAGGGTTTTTAGTTGTTTAGGGAAGGTTAAGTGGCTAGGCTCTTTCCGGAGGTGGATGGCAGTGTGTTCCACAGTTTTCCTACGTTCACGGAAAAACGTCTGCCGCCACTTCTGGATCGTTTAATTCTGGGTATCTCGATAAGGTGGAGTTCGTCCGAGCGCAGCGTCCTCCTCGCTTTGTAGGGGCGAATCATAGCCGAGATAAGTGGAGGGCCCATCCCCTGCAGGGATCTGTGAACAATGCAGAGGGATTTGAAAGTAATTCATTCCTTCATTAGAAGCCAGTGTAGGCAGCGGCGGGCCGGCTTTGCGGAAAGGGACTTGGATGTTCCTGACAGTAGTCTAGCTGCGCAGTTTTGGACGGTATGCAGCTTGTCAATAACTGAAATCGGGGCTCCTAAGTAGAGTGCATTCCCGTAATCCAGCCTTGAGAACACGAGATATTGGACCATGGTTTTCTTGGCTTGGGGGGGGAACAGGGGGAGCACTTTTCTGGCCATTCTGATCAGGCCAAAACAGGTTGCGACAGTCTTTCCCGCTTGCGACTTGAATGTCAGATTCTGGTGTAGCCAGATGCCCAGACTCTTTATTTCTGGCTTAGGTGCTGGGTCTGGACCCATGCATACTGGCCAGATGTTTCTAAGTGTCGCATTGCCAACGTTGCCCAGAGTCATAATCTCTGTCTTTTCTCCATTTAATTTCAGATGGGATGCCCCCATCAATTTTACGACTTCCGTCAGGCACGTCTTTAGAGTCACTGGGTGTTGTGTGGTTTGGTTCAGTGCTACGACCAATTGGGCGTCATCAGCATATGTAACTAAGCGGATCCGGAAAGGGGCCACGATTGAGGCCAAGGGGGCCATATAGGCGTTAAAAAGTGTGGGGCTCAGTGATGAACCCTGCGGCACCCCACACCAGAGGGGCTGGGGTTTAGGGCTCACGCCTTCTTCAAAAACCTGGAAGGAGCGTCCCTCCAGGAAGGAGCGAAGCCAGTTCAGTGCGGCCCCGGCTACTCCCAGGTTGCTGAGGCGATGGATCAGGACATGGTGGTTAACCGTGTCGAACGCCTCACTCCGGTCCAGCAGTATAAAATAGTTGTTCTAGTGCAATAGTTCATAGAAGAGGCCTTAGATGATGTAAAATCCACTTAGCCCATGTGTAAATGATCTGTGTTTACAAATACAAAGCATCAAATACAAATTTCATGGGCTGATTTAGCAAGGTTGTTGACGTTTCGATCTCGGCAGGAAGAAATTCTTGAGACCATCCTCAGATTGTTGTCTTTATACAGCTGGTATTAAAAAACCAACAGGAGAACATGTCTTCCAAGGAAGACTCTCTTTGCTGTCAGGTGTTTCATCCTCATGGTTCAACCTCTTGGCGACTTATCTGACCATACTTTTCAAGCTCTTGAATCCTATTTGCCCAATCTCATGATACCTCTTTCTTTCATGCCATACCTTGCTTATGTCAATGCTGCTACTAGTCTGAATGAATGAGTCCCAAATCGACTTACTGGTAGACCCCAAGTTGTCAGTGCATTGCACGTAACCTGCTTAAACTGGAGCTCACTTAAGGAGCCAGCCATATGTTTGAATACTGGGCCGTCCACTGCTGGTCCCAAAGGCACGTATACATTGAGAAGACCTACTTGGCATGTGACTCGCATCTTCAACCTCCTTAGACTCTGTATCAGACCACTCTCCCTCCTAAAGAACACACTAGAACAGAGGGGTGAGAGGATCAAGTCCCTCTTCGGCCTCCCGCTCAGACTTTAATCACAAAAAGAAGAGGGATATTTCATAAAAATGAAGGTTTCTAAGAGTGAGTGAAAGGAGAATGCACCTAGCTTATAAAACTGCCCTCACACACAGCAAGCTGTGTAATGCTTCATCATAGGGCCGCTAACACACCTCCATGTTTACCCAACACTGGAGGTGGAGCAATAGGGAGGGGAAGACAATACAACATACAGTGAGTCGTAAGTGAAAAATCAAGGGTGAGAAATGGTGCAGACAAAGTGGTGGTAAAAGCTGGTCCCAGGGAATCCTTACTACAATGTTAATATTAGGTCCCCTGTCCAGGGTTAAAAAGAAATTAGTGGATGCAAGGTAGAGGAGCTTATAATGAGACTCCATCTGCTCAACTCACCAGCTTTTACCACCACTTTGTCTGCACCATTTCTCACCCTTGATTTTTCACTGACTACTCACTGTATGTTGTATGGTCTTCCCCTCCCTATTGCTCCATCTCCAGTGTTGGGTAAACATGGAGGTGTGTTAGCAGCCCTATGATGAAGCATGACACAGCTTGCTGTGTGAGGGCAGTTTTAAAAGCTAGGTGCATTCTCCTTTCACTCACTCTTAGAAACCTTTATTTTTATGAAATATCCCTCTTCTTTTTGTGATTAAACTCTCCCTCCCAACCAGGTCCTCTACTCTGAGACATGGTTCGCCCCTGACCCTCTGGACGATACTACCGACTCTGTAGGTCTAGAAAAAAGCTATGTTGAATGTCACCCTGAACATGTTTTGCTCTGCTTGCACGTGGCAAATTGAGCATAGTCTAGTATGCCTAAAAAATTTGCTGGATTGGATGGGCAGGTTTGTTTTTTTCTGCTGTGTCTGTGATTAGCCCCTTATTTGGCTCTTCAATGGCTGCTTGAAGGGTCCCCCTGCCGTCCTGTTCTCATACAGTATGCTACTGTAGTAGGTGCTTCAGTCCAGGCTCTTGTTTTCCCTCCTTGGTACGCCTATTTTGTGAAATGCACCAAAACTCTCCGAACTTGCCACCCATCCCTCAGATCCCTTAAACCTGTGACCTGCTTAAAGATGGCCGGGTACCATTGTACCTTCCAGTGGTTTGGGTGAGGGTATCTGGGGGCTAGTGCATTGCTTATCAGCATGCCGAGGTTGGGTCTACCAGTTTCCAAAGCTCCAGTGGGAATGGTGTCACCCACTTGTGTGTGGATGGTGCCAGTCCGGATCTTCTCCCACTGCAATTGAGAGCACCTGCTGTAATGTTGTTTGCTACTGGCACATGCTTTGTTCTTTTCTCTATATTCACTTTTAGCTGGGGGTTTATCAGTTTCCTCAGTAAACTGAGTACCCTAGGACAGTTTCATGTACCATTATTTAGGAGCCGGGCTACACCCAGTTTATCCGATCCTAATGTTCTATTTTTTTGTTTGTTAGCCAGTCATTCCAAGCCGGGAATCGCTTTCCGATAGAGCTTCAATAATGCATTTATTTGTACTCTTGTGTAACTTCCAATCCTGGGACCATTCCTGGGATGCCTCCAAACCCTTCACTGCATGCTGAATCTGTGTACATTCCCACTTGTTGAGAGGAGACCCATGGCTCTCTCCAAATTCACGTCCCATTAAATTCAGTCGGGAACCTCCCCCAAGATTTGTAGGTTCTTCTACATGGGAAATACAGAACAGCCAAAACTGCAATGCCAATGGCATTAAGTTAATATTATTAATAATTGGTCTCCAATGTTGTATGACTTGTCAGCCAAGTAATAGATTTAAATAAAGTTAAGAAATGGAGTTCTTAAAATACACACATTTTCATCTTGAAAACACACTTTTCTATTTTGATATACATATAATAATTCAACCAAAGACAAGCTTCTAATGTAGTAGGCAGGGTTGAATACAGGAGAGCTTCTTAAAGGTAGCTTACGAGCTACTGGTTGGAGAAGCCTGACTAAAACTCATTGTGTTGAGTGAGAGGGTCCAATGTGGGACTGGCCTACCGGGTACTCCGGCAGTGCCAGAAGGATTAGTCTGATTTGTATGCGTCCAAGCGTAGGTGGTGGTGTTTTGCCCTCGTCTCTTTTGTCATCCATGACAATCTTTTGCTAATGTTCTGCCAAGTGGGATCACCCTTCTGGTGATACTCAGTTTCCCTATTAGACTGTGAATTTCTTCCAAGGTTGCCTTGTTCTTCTCTGACACGGTATCTCTCAGTTGTCCTATTTTTTTCTTCTTGGAGCCTGCACACTTCAATTTCTATCTCTAGAATTTTTTTGCTGTGTTCAGGATTTTGTTTTGTCTTGTGCTAGCAGGACTGCTAACTCGTCAGCCAATTTCTTAAAGGCCTCCAACAAGTTGATGCTCTGGGCCAAGGCTGGTTCCCCCTTCAAAAACATAAATCCTGCCTACCCGGGTGCCTCTGATGCAGTGCCCATTCAAGGAAAGTGCTGAACATTTAGAAGTATGAACAAGGCACTGCTCATTCAATGGGCAAACATCTGTCATAAAAGTATCCTTTGAACAGAAAATTCAGCAGCTTGTAGCTAGTCAGATGGACTGGAAGTAGCCTGAATGCAGATTCGATGTCCCTTGCCCGCTGCTCTATCCAATTCTTTTGCATCATCCTGCCATGTGTATGCTACTTTACATTGCTCCAAATCTATGCCATCATTCACAGATATAGCCTACTTGGTGTGACGGGTGATAGATCATTATGAACTGCCATGGTACTGCCACTAGCAGCGATACCATGATCTCTGGGAAGGGCACTCCTTTGAATGACCCTGCTACCAATCGATTTCTTTGTTGAAGCAACTTGGCCATCTGCCTCTCAGGGCTCATTTAACCTGGTCTGAGGTTATTCCCATTGGCTATTTCAGGCTGGCGCCCTGGCTACTGCTCCTGCCACTCTAGTCTCTGCTTCGCTGTCGCCAGGCCCTCGCTATTTAGATTGTGGGGTTTATGAACTGCTAGAGAGTGCACAAACCCCCTGAATGGTTTGCTATATACTATTTACATCCTTTTTAGTAGACTCATTCACTGCTGTGCTGAAGAAATTCTCTAAATGTAAGAAAAATTGCATCTTTTTATATAGCATTTAGTATTACATTCTGCCCATGTCTAAGTTCTGTAAATAAATTATCATTACCCAATTTCCTGGGATGTACTTTACCAATCTCAGAATGGCTGAGTTGGCTTTTCTGGGATTGAGAACTTCCGGCCTGCAGGTCTCCCAGATGTCAACAAAGACGTTTGACGTTTAACTCTTCCTAAATTTCTGCAACGAGTGCCACAAATAATATTTTGGTAAGGAGAGGCCGATGCAAGTGAGTAGGTGTTTGAGGGTTACTCATGACCAAGGAAGAGAGAGGACCCAATGGCAATGACCAAACACAGCATCTCACAATTAAACCGGCAGACAAGGGCGGAGCCGTGGTCCTATTGAATACTGTGGATTATGACCTTGAGTGCCGTAGACTCCTTAGTGACCGCAAGAACTATACACCTCTTCCCAATGACCCCTCTAATGATCTTAAGATCCAGATCGAGAGGATAGTCGAGGAAGCACTAACTGAAGGCACCATCACCAGACCGGAAGCACGTTTCCTTACCGAGAGCCAAGGGACCATACCATATTTCTATACACTCCCCAAAATTCACAAGGGGAGACTCCCTCCCCCTGGGCGCCCCATTGTGTCGGGGATTGGCTCCCTTTTGGAACCATTATCTCGGTTCTGTGACCATTTTCTCAAACCTCTGGTCCAACAATCATCGACGTATCTTAAAGATACCAAGGACCTGCTCAAACTACTGAATGGTATTCAATGCTCTGTGAATACTATCCTGGTAACGTTGGATATTGAGAGCTTATACACCAGTATCCCCCAGGACGAGACCATCCGGGTCCTGGGTGAATCTCTCAATTCCCATCCCTGGGAGTATGGGACCTCGAAGAACTTCATTATCCAATGTGCAACTCTGGCACTGAAAAGGAACTTTTTTGAGTACCAGGGACAACTCTATCTGCAATCCACGGGTACTTCCATGGGGAGTACCTTTGCTCCAAGTGTAGCAGGTCTATACGTGTACGACTTCGAACAGAAGTACATTCTTCCTGACACCAATCCACATCTTCTTTCCATAGGCCTATGGAGACGTTATATTGATGACGTGCTCCTCATATGGCACGGTGATACCAACGCCCTTGAAACATTCCTCCAGTGGATCAACACCTTGGATCCGAATCTGAGATTCACCCATACTTATGACTCTCATGAAGTCGTATTCCTAGATGTCTTGATCACTAACAAACATGGTTCTTTACATACCAAGACACATTACAAGCCTACTTCTAGAAATAATCTCCTAGAGTTTACAAGCTTCCACCCTCGTGCACTGCGGGAGAATCTGCCTTACGGGCAATTCCTCCGCTTACGACGGAATTGTACCGCTCTGGGAGACTTTAAGGCACAATCTAGTGATCTGACTTCTAAAATGACAGCCAGAGGGTACCCTCTACCCCTCCTTACTAAAAGTTACAAACGGGCCAGAAACCAACCCAGAGAAGCCCTTCTGGAGGACTCTGTTAAAGACGTCACATCTATACCACTGACATGCGTCACCACTTACAGTTCCATGTCCAATGCCATGAAAAAAGTTGTCATGAAACATTGGCGCATCATTAACAGCAACAAACGGAGATGGGAAAAACCTCTGTTCTCCTTCAAACGGGCTCAAAGCCTGCGTAATAGCCTAGTACAGACGCGTCCCATTACCAGACCTAACACTTCTCAAAGATCCATCACAGAAGCATGGGGTCTTCCCAAGGTTACGGGCCATTTCCCTTGCTCGGATTGCAGTATATGCCATCTGACTTCTCACACTACCAGTCTTCAACTTGAACCAGGCAAGATTTGGACCCAAAATAGCCACACCAACTGCAACACACCTAATGTTGTCTACCTCATCACTTGTCCCTGTGGCCTGCGCTACGTAGGGATGACCACCAGGAAAGTGAAACTCCGTATATGTGAACATCGGAGCAACATTAGGTGCAAAAAAATCACTACTAAACTCAGTGAGCATTTCCTCTCTGCTAATCACACCACCAATGACCTGCACTGGACAGTAATTGAGGAAGTCACTGCATGTAGAAACACTCAAAAAATCCTTTTTGAGAAGGAACAAAGATGGGTGTACCGTCTGGGTACTAACCTCGTGGGTCTTAATGACCATATACCCTGGGTCAACATACTCTAAGTATGCACTCATGTTTGCAGCTACTTTCATTGTACCATTGGTCTACAGTGACCGTTACTTTTACTGAGCTGGGTCACCTTGTGTGACTTCACCGAGTCCTGTTCTGACCCCTGGTGCTGTACCCCATTACGCTATCAACATTCACCTACTACACTGGGGCACATGACAAGCAGCGTCCCCTTAACATACCGCTTCCCAGCTTATCACTGGCATGCTCCTCTGTCTGATCTTGTGGACGTGCGTTGAAATAAACCCCCTCTTATCTGCAACTAGTATTTCAATCTGACACACGTTTTCGTTGTGTCAAGCGTGCTCATCATTGGCATGCTTCTCTGTTTGTTCTTGTGGACGTGCGTTGAAATAAACCCCCTCTTATCTGAAACTAGGGTTTCAATCTGACACACGTTTTCGTTGTGTCAAGCGTGCTCATGCGTCCCCGCTTTGCACCGCATAAAGTTTCCTTTTTCAAGCTATCTCTTTTTTCAAACTACGGACGAGCCTCCTTCCATTCCTGGCGTCCTATTGGCTGTGTTTCAACCCATCAGTACACAGCTTGGGAGGTCCCTTTAATAAATTGTCGAGCCTTTGCCTCTAGGCGGCCTATTGGCCGGGGCTCATCCAATCGGACCTCAGCATGTGAGGTGCTGCCCAATCACCGACGGGCTTTCTTCTCGCACTCTTGTTTTTAGGAGCCTCGCACCAGGTCTCTTCTCTCCCCGGACCCGGTGGCTTGAGGCGGTGTAGGTGCCTAACGGGTGCCGAGCAGCGAGGGCGTAAGTGTATCTTCTGGCTCTGATTCCCTTTTGGTAAGGCTCACAGTACTGTTCGGCTTGTGTTTTCACTATTCAGCCGTTCGTGGCCGCTTTTTCTTCTTTGTCTCCTCCAGGGTGTGCCATATTTGCTCGCACCTCTCCCCCGGGATCCCTGAGGCGACGAACAGTCTAGCCTCACAGTAAGAACCTCTCTATTCCCCTCGGCATTTCTACCTACCAGGAATGCTTCACAGGCCGCGTTCATTGTTTCAATGAACCTTGCTAAGTTTTTAGTCTCACACGTAGCATTAGGACTCCACGTTGATTCCGTGATACATTGCTAGTCACGCTATTCAGGTGAAGTCCTTCACTTCCCTGACACCAGTACCTGGCTAATTCTAGGTGCACTGTTAGCACATTGTTGATGCACCGAAGGTACGGACTACTGGCACTGTCCCCATCCACGCACTTTGTTTGAGCCTATATTATGGCGCTTTATAATGTTTTGACTACGCACATTTACGATTCTTTTGTGTTTTGTCTTGTGTATGTATGTCTCCTTCTCATTTTAGAGTAAACTCGTTTCTCTCCACCATTATAGTTTTTGGCGGATTTTTCCCTGTGTTTCATTTTATTTTTCACACAGCAGCCCACGGGAGGGTGAACCTTAGTGCGTTCACACCACCGGGGCACCCACACTTCCACTCTGGTCCTGAAGAAAGCCTGTAAACTACACATAAAGGCAGAAACATGTTGACCGCCACGGAGTGAACCCGGTCTGTTATTTTTTTGACCATCACTCCTTTTTATTATGTTTTAATTTTCCAATTAGCAAAACGAATAAAATACTTTTTTGACTCAATTGGGAATTTTAAATTCACTATCACCACACACAACCCCGCTCCGCAGTAACCTGGCGTTGCAGCACACTGGGATGGCACTCGGCCATGCCCGGTGGGGCCCGATGATGAAGCATGTCACCAACCAGGTTGGTGAGTGAGGGCTTTTCATACAAAATTTGTATTACCTCCGCAGGTCTGTTTTCCTCCCTGTAATTGTTTGGGTAGGCTCTGACCTTGGAGACCAGTGCTTCTACGGATGGTAAGTGCATTCTTGAGATTACACTGACTTCGTTGGTTTACACAAACACAGCATGTGGCATGGGTGTGCATGCTCATCCAACCCAGTCTCCAACACCAGGCATCAAGGGCTTACTTGTCCTAGGCTCTGGAGGGAGGACTGCATAAGCATGTACACGAACATATATAATATATATTGTTTATGTTGCATGCACTGTTCTCTGAGACTTGTAAGGCTTTTCCTTAGGGCCACATTACAAGTGGCCCAGAGGAGTAGTCTAAATGGATCGCACACAATAAAATTTGATAGAACCGATACATTCCACCTATTTCGAGTAAAAGTGAATTTTGATGCTCAGTGCACCAAAATCTACACGTCTCTGTAAGTACTGGGCTATTTTCAGCTTTAAATTCCGTCAGGTTTCACCTTCTGACATTTATCGAGATATGCTGACCTTAACATCACCTGGTGTAAAAATTCTGACTACTGCACAAACTGGGGTTGCACAGGGGTTAGAAGTTTGCAAACCCTGTATACATACTATTGGATGGACACAAAAGCGACAAATGCCTGTGAATATGTAGCATGTGCTCAATGCTTTCCTGCTCACCTAGTCTTTCAGTGGCGGCTGGTAGGGAACAGGGGTGGCGGGGCGGGTTGATGAATATTTGTTTTTAAATGTACCTCTTCTGCCATCTCTTCTTGTCGTCTATCCACTTCTCTTTCGGACTTCGAATCTGGAAGAAGTGGAAAGCGCACAGGCTCCCCTAAGCCAATCACCATGCTGCAATGCAGAGTTGTGATTGGTCTAAGCGCCGTGTTTCGATGCTCAGACAGGGACAGGGAGCATGTGTATGTTCTCCACCCAGGCTGTGTATTACAGCCCGTGGACAACATGCAAAGTGCTCATGACTGTTTGGCAGGCCCAAGACGGCCAGCCAAACCATCATGCGCACTTAAGTTCATGTACCACTCGTCCCCATGTGGCACCAGCCCCGCCTGTGCTTCCGCAGCAAAAAAAATAAAATGCTGCTAATCTTATTATCATTTTTATTTTTCCCTTTTCCACTGCTCTGAGAGCAGTGGGGCAACGCTCCTCCGCTAAGGTGGAGGAGCCGCCCCTGCAGTCTTCTCTCCAATAATGGAAAGGATGATATCAGAACTAGGATCAAGCCCTCTCCGCTACCGCCTTCATGTCTGTGAGGCATTGCCTTGGACCACAGGTCTGCAACCTTTTAAGTAAAAAGAGCGACTTAAGTTACATGGAAACCACCTCGAGCTACGATTATTATTAATGTGGTTTAATAGTGACTACATCAGACTAAAGTATACATTAGTGGTCAACAAATGCAAGATTAGCAGCCGTGACCACCTCCATGTAGGGTTGCCAGCAGTAGTTTAAAAAAGGCTTTGTACATTTGAACTGCCTCTACATGGGTAATACATAAGCCATAGCTGCAATGCCACTGGCACCAAGTTAGTATTCTTAATAATTAGTCTCCAATGTTGTATGATTCATCTGCCTAATATTAGATTTAAATATATTTTAGAAATGGCGCTCTTAAAATACACACATTTTCATCTTGTAAACACACTTTTCTATTTTAATATACATATAATAATTCATTCCGAACAAAAGCTTCTAATGTAGTAGGGGTATGCACTGCACATGCATCATCTGCGCAATAAAGGAAAGAGGGGCCCCATCCCACAAATGTACACATGCTACATAGCTACCCGCCCCTCTCTCCTGCAGCACCTCTAATGTAAGACACTGTCTCAGTGTACCACAGTTCAGGGATGTTTAAAGTTCACCACTGAGTCTATGCAGCAACCGCATAGCTAATCTCTCTCTTCCCAACAGCCGCATACACTTTCACCAACCCACCTGACACCTTCGCTCTGTCTCACTCAGTCGCGCACACTCCCCTCATCTGCAAAAGAAAAACTGGAGGTAGCTCATTCTCCTACATTTTACCTAATATATGGAATGACCCCTGCTAGTACCTTTGAGCCTTCTCCTCACTTGAGTTCAGCAAGAGGCTGAAGACCTGGCACTTTATATAAGCTCCTTGAGGACTACATAACCAACACACCTGTCCATGTACCTGGATACCCTCTCTGGTGACTAGTGCGCAATGCAAATTGACATAACATAATATTGCAGTCTTTAACATTAGAATAACCCCACTCCCACCACAAAGCAGGCCTTGTACCTGCCCAGTAGCGGCAAGGAGGAGGGACAGCAGCAGTAGAGTAACATGGAAGATTGCAAGAATTTTCACAAAGATCTTAAAGCCTTATAAACATTTGTTTTTAACTGCCTACAACAACAGAAGTTACATTCACAGTTCGTACTCACTTAGCACCAAGAAGCCCTGCAACTGAAAAAGCAACTAAGCAACTACATTAAAAAGATTTTACATGCCAGAGATCCATAACCTCTCACAGACACTATTTGAAATTACAGCACCCAGCCATGGGACATTCATAGAGGGTTTAATGAACAATATTTCTCAGCAATAGTCATACCCCTTGTTGGGTCTGCTTAGCTCCTAACCTGTCAGCATCTTGGATGAGGTGTCCACTGACTTTATAGTGTCTGTCTGTAGTGTTCTACCAGCAATATCATACAAGGTTCCTCTTCCTTGGTATATCTTCTGGAGACCCACAAAAGGTTATCATAAATGTTATCTTGCTTTATGGTCTCCCACGAGGAGAATCTTGAATGCTTACCTAGTGCCTCTCTAAGGACCCAAGCAAGGAGTTTATCAAGGACATCCTTTTCTATGGTATATCTTTGTTATCATGCAAGAACTATGCTAACATCTTCATTCACCTGAAACGTCTTTAGGGATGCACACAATGACTATTGTAGGAACGTCTCCTCAACTCAGTCTTTCTGTTTTTTTTCTGTTTATTTTAAATATGCAAAAGAATGAAGTCTGTTTTCTATTTCATATCATTCTTAATTATCCCCCCCTCTACCCACAAGTACACATTTTACATAACCTTAAGCTATCCATAAGCCATGTGTTGGCATGGTATGCTGTGTGACAGCGGGCTTCACAGGGTTTTCTCCTTACCTTGTCAGCCACTGAGGGGTGAGGGATGTCCCATGCATGGTCTGTTCGAGGTGGGCTGGAAATCTTGTGTCTGTATGGAGTGCCCACAGCTCAGCACTGGCCTCAGGATCAAGACCAGGAAAATGACCAGGGCATATATCAGCTAAAGGTTAACTTTCTGTAGTGGCAGCACACAGCTTAGTGAATTAGAAACAGTGGCTAAGCTGCTGCCCCATTCCATGATGGCAGGGATAGACAAAACATGGCCGCAAATGACGAGGCAGGAGGAGCGCGACACCACACAGGGTCAGGCAGTATCAGTCCATTTCGGCCAATGGTGCCGGGGATGGCATGTGGGGCTGTGGTGTGGGTCACTAGTCTCCCACCAGTTGCTTATTTGCTGCTCCTTCTAGCAAACCCCTCCCCTGGAAACCCCTCATGAAGGGAGAGGGACCTCATAGTCCAGTAGGAGAGCTGCTGAGGTGAACCGGGGATGCTGTCTCAGCCTGGGTAGTACCACAGTCTATGTACAGTTCAGTTGTTTGGAGAGAGACAGACAAAACCCTCCTAAGGGCCATGACCATCTGTCCTCAGGTAAGTACTTTAATAAAAGACCCACCCCCTCTTACTCTACATGTGCTAAACCTCCCAGGTCGTTCCCCTTAGAAGTCTACAAAATAAGAGAGGAAGAGGAGATTAGTAACTGTAGGGAGTGATAATGCAGGCAGAAGGATTTTGTTTCTCTTAAAGACACTGAAATGTATGTTTGGGCTCGCTGATGAGTCTACCAAAGAGCCTCTTTATTGACTGTAAAATTCCCATGTGTACACCCAGGGTAACAATGAATTGGGGTGTAGCAGTTACACAGAGCATTGTACCCCTGTTGAGGCCCTGAAGGACTTCCAGGTTGTCGAGAAGAAGCTAACCTTTTTGTTGCGCACGGTTGGCAGCATGCAGCTTTAGAGTGTCCTATGTGGGAATCTTTTTGGGAGTCATGTATGAGGTGCGGATGGGAGCTCTCTACGTATTGTGGCAAACTAGTTGTTGAGACCGAATGTGAAGTGAAGGCGTGATATGTAAGGGAGATAGATGCTGGTGCATATTCTTATTATAACCATATTTGGATGATTGGTTAAGAGGAAAACTGAATGGTCAATGAGGCTCACATCAGAGCTTGGACTGCCATTGCCCAGCACCTCTGGCCTATAACCCTTTGGTGTTCCTGACATCTTGCACTTGCATAGATGGAGACCCTTACTATTTGGCCTAGATAGCCAGTGCACTTGACATGATATTCCCAGATTTGTGCCTTGAGTGGCTCCTTCAGATCAGAACTTCCTGGCAGTGCTAAATTACGTTTTAACCTTTCTTTAAAATACATGGGAAATGTTAATGTTAAACTTTTTGTGCTGCTAAATTTTAGCTTTCCCCAAAAATTCTTAGGACTGAATTTAGAATAGTAAATTTGCCTTCCCATCTTCTCCAAAGCTGTGCAGCCCTCGGGGCGCAATAGAAGACCAGACAATCAAATGTGTGCCCTCTATTTTAATCATGCTGAGACCCTTGTCGGAAGGCTTCCTGCAATGCACTGTGATTGTGGTATACCATCTAGGGCTCCCATAGGAAGCCCACACGCAGGCAAACATTATCCATCAGCCCTTCCCTTGTTTATGAAGTAGACACTGTCACTTTGTGTTATGATGCATCAGAATGGCAAAAAGAACTATTGATGGACAGAAAGCAGAACAATGTCATACATCCACCCCAGTACAGAGATCTGGGCCTAAATCCATCGTTTTTTTGCTCACCATGCCGTTCCAGTTTGGACCCAGCCATATGCAAATCAGTCTTGACCCTGTGTCCAATGGGAAAAGTCCAACCTGAACTGCCAGGCCAGGTCCTCCCTGGACTGGAAACAAGCATCCTAGGACCGGTTTCGGGGTTTCACCCCTCTCCAGCCAGGATAGCTTGAGTCCAGTGGCATGGAGAGCACGGGACTTGTCTGAGCATACCCGTCCCACTCGGGGTGACAAATGCAAAAAGAACTATTGATGGACAGAATGCAGAACAATGTCCTATTGGATATGGATTGGAAGTTTGGGCTGGACTGTTCCCGTGAGGCACAGGGTCAAGACTGATTTGCATATGGCCAGGTCTAAACTGGGGTGGCATGGTGAGCAAAAGAATGATAGATTTAACCCAGATCTCTTGACTGGGGGAGAATAAGTTCCGCATTCCGTCCATCAATTGTGTGTCTTTTACATCAGAATGGCAGCATTCCACACATCTTTCCTCCAAAATTGAGATTTTTGCCCAGGTCCCTCCTCCAGACTGGCCGCCTCATCTTCTGAAGAAAATAATGACTTTCTGTGGCAGCCCAGCTAAAACACATCCAGCAGTTTTGTGTAGTGAAGAACCATTTTCAACATCCTCTTCTTCTGGTTTACAAGTCCTTGGAATGTTTTTCCCCCTCATACCTCAAAGGCCAAATAAAAAACATATTAATCAACCCACCCAATCTGCTCAACAGGATGGAGAAAGTTCATCTCACAAAGATTGAAAAAAGTGACCAGAGGATACATGAGATTCACAGTGGTTGATTCTCACTTCTGGAACAAGCTCCTCTCAGACATCTGCAATGCTTCATCCCTCTTGCTCTGTCCCTCATGGTCTTCAAGAGTAAACTTTAGACACTTATTCCAACACTAGTAAAGGCTCTACTCCCCATACAGCCAACCACTCATGGACTGGTCACCCCTCCCTATCGTGTATCTATTCTTCTGCTGGAATTATACCCGACGTCTTACTAATCTGATCACTGTGGTATTTTGTGTAATAAGCAATTTATCCTAGTGGTGTCTCATCATAATGATTAATGTGAGACCGGCCTCGTGGCGTGGGCCCTCCCGACCAGCAAGTTACCCTGCAACCACGCCGAACCTCGTTGATACAGCCTTCCGGCTCCCGTGGGCCAACATTCCGAGGGCCGACCAGATCCCCAACACGCATGCCCGGCCGAGGGAGAGCGAAACCCCCCCAAACCAGACCGAGAGGCGCCGACCCTGTCACACCTCTGGTCTCTCCCCCGAGGGAGGTTTCGATCGACCACCAGGCCCCCGGGGAGCGGGCGCCTCGCCTGCTGGTTGTCTGGAGTCCCCTCCCGGACCCACCTGAACAGATCAAAGGGGCCGAGCGACAGGAAACCCCGGCACACCGCCCCCCAGGCACCAGACCCCTCTCCGCGAGGACTCCGGACTTCAAAGAGGAGGGGGAGTATAACAAAGGGTGCTGGAGGGACGAGAGCAGAGAAGACCTGGACTAACGAGAGCCTGCTGACCTGGTCGCGGCTCGATCGCTCCCCGAACCGAAGAACGCTACCCGAACTCTGAACCATCTGAGCCCTGCTGACGCCGTCGCGGCTCTCCAAACTACGAACCTCCGGTGCCTGCTGAGTGACTCGCGGCCCGCTCCTCCAAGAGAATCGACAGAGATTGCCGAGAGAAGCAACATCCCCTCAGCTCGAGGATTGAGAGCTGTGCGCCGGATACCTCGCAGATACACTGATTCAAAGACTGTCCCGCTACCCCTTTTTCCTCATCACGAGATCGCTGCCGCTTGTGGCATTAATTCTGCACCTGCCTGCCGGATCATAAAGATCCCTGACAACTATCGATAAAAGCATATTGTCTTACAACGAATTACTGTGTGGTGTCCCTCTATCCGAAGAGAGAGTAAGCGCAGCGTGTGCGATCCTAGGTACGAGACCCTTCCAGGAAGGGCCTCCCCGCTCTTGCTCAGCCTAACTCTGGGAAAGGTGGGCCTCCGGGTGGTCGGGAACGCATTCCGTAGCCTCCCCGGGGAACGCCTTCCAACAATTAATCTTTCTCAAAACTAGAAAAAAAGTTATTTGTAGTGTAGTTGTATCTTCTACTGTTCTGCGTGCTAAGCATGACTTCCTAAGTCTGAAGGTGGGTTTCTCATGCACGTAGAAGCAATTAATTATGCAATACAAACCTACAAAATAAACCTGTTTCGGTATACCGTGAGTAGACCCAGTAGCGCCCTGTACAATCCACCATCTTGTATCAGTAAATACAGTGTTTTAGTAAACAAAGCACAAAAGGGGCAATGGAGGGTGAGGAGGTGTTTATACTGAAAATGTGATTTTTCTCCTTTCATCTCACTCTTTGGACCACCTCAGGTGTCCTCCGTAGAACAATTTCTCCAAAACATCAACACCCAGATGCAGCGTGGTGAAGATTACGACAAGCTTCGAGCCACCATGGACCGCATCGGGGCCTATGACATCCAGGAGCCAGGATCAGAAGAAATTGAGAAGGTGAAGGAGCCAGGGATAGGGGATGTGTGGGGGTGGGGGACACAGCAGAACAATTCCCATATAGCCCACACTCATAAACCACACTATTCCAAGCAGACACAGCAGTAAATGAATGTAAAATGCTTGTCGTTTATCCTTTACTACCTTTTGCTCAACTACAAAGAAGGAGCAAATTGTATGAGGTTACGAACACCACTCTGGTCAGTCACACATGACATCAAAACACTTAGGCCACATTGCATACGGCCACCCCCACCGCCTCCCACGCCCCACCCGGGTAAGTGCCATTAGCTTTTTAATATACTTTTGCACCTCATTAGGGGTGTGGGCCCATATATGTCCCTTATGGTGTAGTAGTCCATATGTCCCTTAATGTCCTTTGTCACTTCTTTAGGGGTCTGGAGCACTATATAAAAGCGACTATAATATAATGGAGGCAGACAAGGGGCATCTGAAGTTGGAATGAAATAGCATCTACATCATTCTGGGACTAGGCTGTGAAGATGGCAAGGTCTTGGCTCTGACAGTTTATGGATGGGCGACCCATGGGCCCTAAATGCAATGCTGGTGGACTCCAAAGATTGAGAATGTGAGCATGGTTGGAAAGAAGAGCTTGTTTTTTCATTATTCTTTGGTGTCCTTATTAAAAGGAGTGTACAATGTCCTTTAAATAAATGCCATAATTTTAATTGTAACTTTAATTGCATTTATATAGCGCTTACTACACCTGACGAGGTGTTGAAGTGCTATGCAGCAAGCGGCAGGCTACCCAGCAACCCAAATTTAGTGGTTAATCCCTTGGTTTGTGGAATGACTGTTGTGCTGTCAATTAAATCATCCTATGTATTTACTCTGATTTCTTTGTTTACGGTTAAATAAATAGGAGTCAGTTATGATCTTTAGTGGTGGCATAGGCAAGTTTCTGCAGATGGTTGATGGGATTAACAGATGAGGGAGAGGAGATTTGGCACTGTATAGTTGCAGGTACATAGCACAAAAGGAGAGGTTGTGATCTATGAAAGAAAGAGGAGGTATGCAGGGGTTCATGACTTTTCATCCTCCAAATATTAAAGGAAGTGATGCCATGCGAGCTGATGGACTGATACCTTCAAAGGAAGTGGAACTGGACAAATCCTGACTCCATTAACATTGCAGGCAGTAGCATTACATATCATGAATCCTTGATGCCTTCTCAGTAGTTAATTATTTAAACTTTGATAAAACAGGCTCAGCAACTCCTTGAAATTAAAACCGTGTCATTTGTCTCCAAGAAGTAGATAAACTTCTGCTCCTCTTCAGCTCGGCCATAACCATGTCCTTCCCACCCTCCACAGAAGTTGAAAGCCTATACAACCCTGGACCTCACCTGCCCCATCTCCGGGGTCGCGCCTCACAATATCCGGCAGCTGCTCAAGGAAGGACCCCTGAAAATGAAGGAAGGCAAGGAGGCAAGGGTGAGTATTCTTCGTGTCTGTACACTGCACGTTTGTGCCACTGTGTGGGATGCACATATTTGGCTCTAAACCGACCTGCGTTCACTCTACAGGTATAGCTCAAGATGTGTTCAGCCTGCAGATGTTCAAAAATTTACCAGCTGTGTCGGTTTGTTGTGACGTAGGTACCGATCAGTGCCGAACCACTTTCCTTTCTACACTTTTGCAGATATTTACTGGGGTCTTGCACCCTCCAATAGAACATGATACTGAAAGTGCTAAGGAATGACATTGGCTTTTACATCTGTATTTTTTGCACCCCCAGGTACTTTGGTATTACAGATGGAGTATGCCCCTGCCTCAAAGTGCATAATGATAGATCACACATCCTCATCTGTGTCCATGTAGATTGCACCTTTCATCAGCCTATTGAAACCAATTAATGCCAAACCTATTGCATCCGACACACATAAAAAAAACAATTGGATGGCGTAGCTCTGGTCTGGAAACATTTGGCTGCTTCCGGTGAGCAGCGTAAGCATGCAAAGGTTCAAACCAAACCCATAAGGCGGTTTGTGAGATACAAGAAGTTGCTGCAAGCAGAAAGTGACTATGTGGGGTGTATACGTTTCTGCATAGTTTCTTTCCTTCATAAGGTATTTTGAATGAAGTTAGTTTCTCATCCAACTTTTAAGTATGGTAAACACCACAAGAGCAATGCATCATTTTCTCTTATCATAAATTATAAAGGTGGAATGACATTGATGCTGTAGTACGTTATCTGCTTTGAGCTGACAAAGAAGCTGAAAACCAAGACTGAACTTTTGCAAACACAACCACCTTAAACCAACCCTAAACCAAGACTGAACTCTCAAAGACAACCACCTTAAATCAAACCTAAACCAAGACTAAACTTTCCAAAAACCCCACGTTCAGCAACTGCACTTCTAACCAACCAAACCACTTTTAAAGAGCTTAAAAAGAGAGGAAGATCTTTGGGAGACCAGGGCCGCAGAATATGGAATGCACTTGGACCACACCTGAAAGGCAGACCAACCTCCAACTGGTCCATGAAAACAAATAAAAATGTCACTTTTCAGACTTTCATTTAATCTTTATTGTGAACCAATCATCGGTTAGAGAACATTGATATATAGATAGATAGATGGATATTGATGTAGATAGATAGATATATAGACGAGGCATTTCGGAGTTAGCCTTAATTGATAAAGGCTAACGCCGAAACGCGTCGTCTTGGTGCACAATAAACTATTGTGCAGTCTCCTGGTGTGCCGCTCTTGTTGTTTTTTCCTGGGATTACTTAAGGAAAACACTGGAAATACTATATATATATATGTATATGTATGTATATATATATGCATATATATATATATATATATATATATATGCATATATATATATATGCATATATATATATATATATATATATATATATATATTTCCAATGTACCAAAGTTACGTACGCTCTCAGGCAAGTAAACAGCAGATCCAACGAGTGAAGGTGACCAGGTTTATTTCATAACGCGTTTCAACTGCGTCCGCAGCCTTGCTCACATGAAACCGTGCAACACAAAACAATTTACGACTCTATACACCGGACACGGCACTTTGAGATGTAAGAGTCGAAACAGGACTGTGCTAATAATTGTAGCCGCCATCTTGCAAAGGTCATTGAGTGAAAATAAATTACAAATAACAAAGTAAACATCACCCACAATGCAGATACATACTCAGAACAACATGCTAGTTCGCATACTTGATATAAGTACAAATATATGTAGCGTAACTGGTAGAATAACAAAACACATCCTGGCCGCGCTGCTGTGACACAGACAATATTCTAAATCCCAAACTGCTGTCAATAAAGTTCGATAGATGAAGTAAGTGTCTATCAGAGACTGTTGCTGTAAATAGGCAAAATGACAAACGATGTTAGAACGTCTGACAAAGGCGAGTGTTGTGCAAAGATAACAGTGTATTTTGATCAATACAAGCTTGCCGTATTGCTAAATAAGACTGTCTTATCTAGCGCAGTGGCTAGTGTGGTAACATCTCTTAGTGTTGACTTATCCCAGATTATGGTTCAACAAGAACTGAAAATGTGTACTTAAGGAAAACACTGGAAATACTATCTATATATATATATATATATATATATATGTGTATATATATGTGTATATATATATATATATATGTGTATATATATGTGTATATATATGTGTATATATATATATATATATATATGTGTATATATATATATATGTATATATGTATATATGTATATATATATATGTATATGTATGTATATATATGCATATATATATATATATATATATGTGTGTGACTAAGAATCTATCGATTTTTTTATCTCATGCAATACGTGAAATGGTTTTTTGCACTTTCTTGCACTTGCACTTTATTTAAATAGAGGTTAATGCACTATGTCACTTTATTTGTAAAAAAATGTTTACATGGAGAACTAAAATTTCTCTGTATGAAAATATCTATGGGAAATTTTTAGAAAAGAAACCTCAAATGCAGGTTTTTTCTTTTAAAATGATGTCCTTATTTCACGTGCATATTTAACTAAGAATGTTTATATCTTTTCTGATAGTATTCAAATAGCCTAGAGAAAGAATACACACCAAATATGAAGCAATATGGGGTGTAGAATATTACATGTTTAAATAAAGTTTTTCTGTGTCAGACAAAAAATGAAAACAAAACTTGTAAGGCTGTATTCAGATAATCCATATGCGAAAAACAAGTCTTTCCTTACTGTCTAACAGCCAGTGATTGGTGTAGAATCACCATGTGACCTTTTTTGTATTCAAACTTTTATGTATTTTAACCCACAAACTGAATTCGTTCCTCATTGCATGATTAAGGCAGGTGATGCCGAAACGCGTAGCAATGGAGTGATAACAATAAATCTGTGAATCCAGCAAAAGTCGTTGGTGTCGGTGTCCTCTCTTTTGTGGAAGATAGGACTTGGTGGTTGATATATATATCCATATCCATCCTACTGGCGGGCGCCAGTAGGTAGTTATAGTTAGAACCTAGTTTCCATAGGAAAAGCGATTTGTGATTTGCTAATAATTTTAGCGTCGTTTGACGAATCTTCGCGAAATTCTCCAAAATGAAGGTCTATCCAGGTCAGCTCCTATCCTGAAAGTTTGGGGGTGATTCGTCAAGAGGGGGCTGAGAAAAAGGGGGGGGGTTACAAAGTGTTTTCTCCATGTTAATTTTCATAGGAAACTTTAGCCACAGCTACAGCCCGAACTGCTGAACGGCATTACACCAGATTTGGCAAAAAGGTAGTGCTTGGTTCAGAAAGTGACCTTTTTTTTAAATGGTGTAAATCCATTCAGTAGTTGCTGAGAAATTCAAAAAATAAAAGTTTCGATATCTATGGCCGCGGGGGGTTCGTGAACCCGCCCGACCACGAGCTTCATTCTAATTGGCTGCCAACACTCCAATTGGCAGCCATCTTGTGACTCGGTAGACCCAAGTCACAAGACAAGAGAAAAAAGAGGATAAAAGCAATAAAAGGGGGCCGGGTAGAAACACCCAACCCCCTAGGCCTGCTCAGGGGGTCCCACAAGGACCCCCAGGGCCAAAAAAAGCATTTTCGTTCATTAAAAATCGTCTGGGTTCGCGAATCCGGACAAATTCTTTTTTTACAAATGTAGCGCAGGCTCCCGCACTTCGTTATTTTTAATCCCCCGGGTGGGCCAGGTCCCGGGGCCATGCAAAAAATGTATGGTGGTACCGCCACCTCCCGGGGGCTTTATTTCTGTTTTGCGTGGGGCATGCAGCCCCCACGCAGCCTGGGGACCGCCACCTCCCTGGGGCTCTATTTTTTAAATCATTAGTCTGTGTGGGGGGGCTCGGGCCCCCCACACACACTTCAGGGACCACCCCCTCCCCAGGGCTTTGATAAAAAAATGCAAGGGGGCATGTACCCCCCCGCAGCCCCAGTAAAAAAAATAACCTGTGGGTGAGGGGGATCAAGCCCCCCAACATGCCCCGGGGACCGCCTCCTCCCCGGGGCACTAACTATGCAAATGTCGGAGTCCATTACGGACCCTCGAGTCCCGGGGACCACCACCTCCCCGGGGCTTTGCCATGGATGGGAGGGGGCTGCGCGGCCCCCTTCCTTGAGCCCTTGATGGCCCTGGGGACTGCCACCCCCCCCCCCCCCCCCCCCCAGGGCTGGCTCCTGCAGTGTCCCGGGGTGCCCACCCAGGACACTGCTGTTTGCTATGACAGGGTGGGGGCCGTGCTGCTCCCGCCCTATCATAGCAAACACTGCTTTGGATTTTAAAAGCAAGAGCAGGTTTCCTGCTCTCGCTTCCAAAATCCAGAACAGATTGCTTTTCCACAAGGGGAGCTGCATGTTAGCAGGTCCCCTTGTGGAAAAGCAATGCTGCCGCCTGCAGGAGGCGGGGAGCTAGCGGGACTGTGAGGGCATTGGGGCTCCCCCAACGAAGAGGCCAGGCCCCGGGGGATGGGGTCCCCGGGGCCATTATTGGCCTGAGGAAGGGGGCCACGCTGTCCCCTCAGAAAAAAAGAATTCATGAATAAAACGGATGGCCAGGCCCCGGGGGATGGGGTACCTGGGGCCATAATTGGCCGTGGGAGGTGAGCCACGCAGTCCCCCTCCGCATAATAAAAAAAAACAAAGGGTGCAAGGCCCCGGGGGATGGGGTCCCCAGGGCCAAAAGTGGCCAAGGGAAGGGGGGGGCCACACAGCCCCTCTCCCATTTTTTTAAAAAAAAAATTATGGAATAAAAAGGAACCGGCAAATCACCGGAGGCCCCGCCCCCTCCCTGCACCACTGTGCAAACACGCCCCGTGGTGTGTGTTATGGTGGGGAATTAGTTCCCCTTAAATTCTGATAGTCCCTGAGGGCTATCTAGCCCACCAGGTACCTCCAGTGGGGGCCACAGGGCTGCGTTGCAGAGAGGTGGTCTGAGGCCACGACCCTTTTAACACCTCTCTGCAACGCAGCTGTGTGGCGCTTACTAGAGGTACCTGGTGGGCTACTTGGACCCCAGGGACCCTTGGTATTCAAGGGGACTTAATCCCCCAACTACCAACGTGTCAGGGGGCGCGTTTGCACATTGGTGCAGGAAGGGGGCGGGGCCTGATGTGACAAGTGTGCAATGCTAGCTTGCTTCACCTATATTAGGTACAGTCTAGCAGTAGCGGTGCAAGCTTCCTGCATCTAGAACAGGTATAGACGTGCAGGAGCAGTGCAAGCTTCTTTCACCTAGAACAGGTACAGCTCAGCAGCAGTGCAAGCTTCCTTCACCTAGAACAGGTACAGCCCAGCAGCAGTGCAAGCTTCCTTCGCCTAGAACAGGTACAGCCTGGCAGCCGTGCAAGCTTCCTTCACCTAGAACAGGTGCAGCGTGGCAGCAGTGCAAACTTCCTTCACCTAGAACAGGTACAGCCCGGCAGCAGCAGTGCAAGCTTCCTTCACCTAGAACAGGTGCAGCGTGGCAGCAGTGCAAGCTTCCTTTGCCTAGAACAGGTACAGCCTGGCAGCAGTGCAAGCTTCCTTCCCCTAGAACAGGTGCAGCGTGGCAGCAGTGCAAGCTTCCTTCACCTAGAACAGGTGCTGCGTGGCAGCAGTGCAAGCTTCCTTCACCTAGAACAGGTACAGCCCGGCAGCAGCAGTGCAAGCTTCCTTCACCTAGAACAGGTGCAGCCCGGCAGCAGCAGTGCAAGCTTCCTTCACCTAGAACAGGTGCAGCGTGGCAGCAGTGCAAGCTTCCTTTGCCTAGAACAGGTACAGCCTGGCAGCAGTGCAAGCTTCCTTCACCTAGAACAGGTAAAGCCGTAAAGCCCGGCGGCACCAGCAGTGCAAGCTTCCTTCACCTACAACAGGTACAGCCCGGTCGAAGTGCAAGCTTCCTTCACCTAGAACAGGTACAGCCTGGCTGCAACAGTGCAAGCTTCATTCACCTAGAACAGGTACAGCCCGGCAGAAGTGCAATCTTCACCTGGAACAGGTACAGCCTGGCAGCAGTGCAAGCTTCCTTCACCTAGAACACGTGCAGTGTGGCAACAGTGCAAGCTTGGCTGTAACAGTGCAAGCTTCCTTTACCTACAACAGGTACAGCCTTGCAGCAGAGCAAGCTTCCTTCACCTAGAACAGATACAGCCTTGCAGCAGAGCAAGCTTCCTTCACCTAGAACAGGTACAGCTCTGCAGCAGCAGTGCAGGCTTCCTTCACCTAGAACAGGTGCAGCGTGGCAGCAGTGCAAGCTTCCTTCACCTAGAAGAGGTACAGCCTGGCAGCAGTGCAAGCTTCTTTCACATACAACAGGTGCAGCATGGTAGCAGTGCAAGCTTCCTTCACCTAGAACAGGTACAGCCCGCCAGCAGCAGTGCAAGCTTCCTTCACTTAGAAGAGGTGCAGCAGTAGAAGCTTCCTTCACCTAGAACAGGTATAGCCTGGCACCAGCAGTGCAAGCTTCCTTCACCTAGAATAGGTACAGCCTGGCAGAAGTGCAAGCTTCCTTCACCTAGAACAGGTACAGCCTGGCTGCAACAGTGCAAGCTTCATTCACCTAGAACAGGTACAGCCTGGCAGCAGATGAGCAAGCTTCCTTCACCTACAACAGGTACAGCCCGGCAGAAGTGCAAGCATCCTTCACCTATAACAGGTACAGCCTGGCTGCAACAGTGCAAGCTTCGTTCACCTAGAACAGGTACAGCCTTGCAGCAGATGAGCAAGCTTCCTTCACCTAAAACCGGTCCAGCCCTGCAGAAGTGCAAGCTTCCTTCACCTACAACAGGTACAGCCTGGCTGCAACAGTGCAAGCTTCATTCACCTAGAACAGGTACAGCCTGGCAGCAGATGAGCAAGCTTCCTTCACCTACAACAGGTACAGCCCTGCAGAAGTGCAAGCTTCCTTCACCTAGAACAGGTACAGCCTGGCTGCAACAGTGCAAGCTTCCTTTACCTACTACAGGTACAGCCCGGCAGAAGTGCAAGCATCCTTCACCTAAAACAGGTACAGCCCTGCAGCAGTGCAAGCTTCCTTCACCTAGAACAGGTACAGCCTGGCAGCAGATGAGCAAGCTTCCTTCACCTACAACAGGTACAGCCCGGCAGAAGTGCAAGCATCCTTCACCTATAACAGGTACAGCCTGGCTGCAACAGTGCAAGCTTCGTTCACCTAGAACAGGTACAGCCTTGCAGCAGATGAGCAAGCTTCCTTCACCTAAAACCGGTCCAGCCCTGCAGAAGTGCAAGCTTCCTTCACCTACAACAGGTACAGCCTGGCTGCAACAGTGCAAGCTTCATTCACCTAGAACAGGTACAGCCTGGCAGCAGATGAGCAAGCTTCCTTCACCTACAACAGGTACAGCCCTGCAGAAGTGCAAGCTTCCTTCACCTAGAACAGGTACAGCCTGGCTGCAACAGTGCAAGCTTCCTTTACCTACTACAGGTACAGCCCGGCAGAAGTGCAAGCATCCTTCACCTAAAACAGGTACAGCCCTGCAGCAGTGCAAGCTTCCTTCACCTAGAACAGGTACAGCCTGGCAGCAGATGAGCAAGCTTCCTTCACCTACAACAGGTACAGCCCGGCAGAAGTGCAAGGTTCTTTCACCTAGAACAGGTACAGCCTGGCTGCAATAGGGCAAGCTTCCTTCACCTAGAACGGGTATAGCCTGGCTGCAGTGCAAGCTTCCTTCACCTAGAACAGGAACAGAGGTGTTTGGAGGCGACGCTCACATTTCTCCACCACTCTCCAAATGTGACTGCTACGTTATAGTTAGAAATTAGCATTTTAAAAACCTTTGAATTCACTGAAAAAACCATAGGTTTTAAGGACGTTATAGATAGAAATTAGCATTTAAAAAAACCTTTGAAATTCATTGAATAAACCATAGGTTTCAGGACGTTATAGTTAGAAATTAGCATTTAAAAAAACCTTAGAAATTCACTGAAAAAACCATAGGTTTCAGGAACGTTCTAGTTAGTTGGAGATTTCACTAGTACAAAACCAGAGAAATGTGGCCGTTATAGTTAGTAGAGCTAACTATAACTCGCGCCCCCGCAATGCGCTGCTGATTTCATATATTACATCACTCATGACATGCTCAGTGACATCACTGATGACATCTCAAATGACATGACTGATGACATCATCCACAAGATCATCTGATGCAGCTCCTCACACCCTAATAAAACCTTTTATACACCCACTCTAAAATACAGACCACCAATATCGAAACCATAGACAGACCAATAGCAGTTAGTACATAACTGCTCAGTGATTCATACATCTACACACACATCCACCCACTAACCCATACAGTCACTCATACAGACAGTCATTCATCAATACAGCTACTGATATATCCACTCTTACACCCATATAGACACTCACACACTGCCACTCACCCAAAGAGTTACTCACACACCTAGTCAGTCATGCAAAGAAACTATCACACACCCATTTACTTGCCTATACAGTCATACACACACCAACAAACTTATTTATACAGATACTAATACATACTTACTCTCTTAAACAATCACTCATAGAAACACACACTCATCCATACAGCTACTCTTGCAATCACTCACTCCCACATAGTCATTTATATACTCCAACACTCACATATACTGCTTTAAAACATATGTAGTTACTCACACATGCACCACTGATACATCCATTCAGTCACCAACACACCCATACACATACTCACCCACCCATACAGTTGTTTCAACATGCACCCTTCAACCCATACACCCAGTGAATCAACCACTCACATATCTATGCACAGAGTCACACACCCCCCACCCATCCACAAAGACACTCAGGCACCCATACAGATACTCTGACAAGTAATCAATAACCCACGACAGTCATGTAGCTACTCATCAACCCATGCAGCCACTTATACACAAATAGGCAGTCTGATACAGCCATTTACACAGTTTACTCACTAACCCATGCATTCAGTAAGATACGCTTTATCAGTCACTTATACACTCAGTCACGCACCTACTAAATCATCCATTCACACACTTATACACCCACTCATTCTTCAATACACCTTGGTGTATATATATATATATATCACATATTTAAACTTTACAGAAACACACATTCACTGGATGATGTCATCAGTGATGTCACTGAGCATGTCATGAGTGATGTAATATATGCCATCAGCAGTGCATTGCGGGGGCACGAGTTATAGTTAGCTCGACTAACTATAACAGCCGAATTTCTCTGGTTTTGTAGGAGTGAAATCTCCAACTAACTATAACGTCCCTGAAACCTATGGTTTTTTCAGTGAATGTGTGAAAATAAATATATATATATATATATATATATATATATATATATATATATATATATATATATATATATTTTATTTATTTATTCACATCTCCTCTATCCCCCACCCCACCCCTTCCATTCCGGTTGAAACGCGTCAGTCAATAAAACTTTAGTCTCCGAGATCCTGGAGTTTGGCTAATTCTTTCACGTGCCAGCGTGAGGACTTTTGGAATATATATATATATGTGTGTGTGTGTGTGTATATATATATATATATATATGCAACACCATACACTTCTCCTCCAGGAAGTATACACGGACGCCAGGGATATTTGCAGTTATCAAATTGGTTTAATGGACTGCACAAACAACGCGTTTCAGCTTTCGCCTTGTTCACGTTACAATGACGTTTTTTTGTATAAAGTTAAATACAGTTCCTGTGCACAGAAATAAACAAAATAAACAACAGACTCTTAGCACCAGAGAATGTGTAGAGTGGCAAATTGGTAAACTTGGCGGCCATCTTAGCCTAGTGCAGAAAATCAAACAAAGGGTATCAGTTACCCAGTAGCATTTCCAAAATAACACTTCATGTTTAAAAAGTAATACTCAAATTTTGTAAATAAACATATCCACTACCGATTTACAACGTGATTGAGAACGCAATGTCATGTTATATAACATAAAGACGTATATTCAGCCCTAGTGGGCGTGCTTTCATAAATGATTTATAATGAAATGTAAACAATCACTAAATTAAATAATTTCGTAAAGGATATGCAAACAATCACGCCCCAGTGGGCATACTGAAAGAGTAAATAGATGCTTGAGATATACATCGAAGTTCTGCAGTACCACAGCATAATTCAATATCATTCTCTGAAAACGAAAAATAAAAGTTTTAGTACATTACAAAAGGAAAAAACACAGTAAATACATGATCGCAATTCCATATTCTATTTGTGTAAGTGTACCGAAAGTTCTTCACTGGAATTCAATCCTCTAGGGAACATTGTATCGAAATCTACGATGTATCTAGATTCCAATTGTCTCAGATGGAGCAATTTATTGCCCCCACGTACAGTGTCAGTCACAGCATCAATCACCACCATTTTTAACAACGCTTCATTCTGTGCATGTTGTTCAAAAAAGTGTCGGGCAACAGGATATTGTTTGTTGTTATGGCGTAAAGCCCTTATGTGTTCTAACACTCTCTTTTTGGCGCGATGAATAGTGCTGCCAATATATGCCTTGTTGCAGGGACAGGTTAATGCGTAGACACAATACATTGTGTTGCAAGTTACAGCTTTTTTGATAATGAACTTGCTATTCATGCTGGAAAATTGTACCTCCGTACAATCCACGCTGTTTTTGCAAGCCTTGCAGTTTTTGCAACAACGGAATCCTGGTCTACCAGTAATCTTCGAAGATGTTAAACTCGATATGACATTAGGACTTAGCTCATCTCTAAGAGAATTGCTTCTCTTAAATGTAATTTGTGGATGGCTGGTCAGATGTTTTTTGAGATTATTGTCCGTTAAAAGGACATGCCAGTGTTTATCAAGAACACGGCGTACCTCATGCGCTCGTCCTGAGTATGTAGTAATGAAGCGAAGACTCTCTGTTTCTGATGTCCGTGGCCTAGGATGCAGCAAATCATTGCGTGCAACTTTATCCACTTTGTTACATGCTTCATTGATAGTGTTGGAATTGTAACCCCTCTCTTTGAAGCGTTGTATCATCATATTTTTCTCGCTCTCATAACCACTGTCAGTACTACAATTGCGCTTAGCACGCAGTAATTCCCCATATGGAATACTGTGTACCAGCTTGCGGGGGTGTGAGCTGGAAGCACTTAGAATGCTGTTACCAGCCGTCTTTTTACGGTACAGCTGTGTGTGCATGGATTGATCCCTAATCTCCACTGTGACGTCGAGAAATTCTACAGAAGTTCTACTGACGTGTTCGGTGAACACTAAGTTATAAGGATTGTCATTCAATGTGTTCACAAATGCTGTAGCAGAGTTTAAATCACCATTCCAAATTAAAAAGATGTCGTCTATGTACCGGAGCCACAGGACACAGCTGGAGAAATCATCCAATTGTGTGGCCACCTGCTCCTCCCACCAGCCCATGACAAGATTGGCATAGCTGGGGGCGAAGCAGGTGCCCATCGCTGTGCCCTGCGACTGCCGGTACACGACACCATCAAACAGAAAAAAATTGTTATTCAGACAATATTCGATCATGGCCATGATCATTTCTGAGTGACGTAAGTAGGAAATAGAGCGGGTCTTTAGAAAATGTTGTACAGCCTGCAGACCTAACTGATGTTGTATGCTGGTGTACAGGCTGCCAACATCCAGGGTAACCAAGGTGTAATCTGGCTCCCAGTGTATCCCATCAATGATGGTTAAAAAATGGGTAGTGTCGCGAAGATAAGCTGGTAAGGCAACAACATAAGGACGTAGGTAATGATCGATATACCTGGAAGTGTTTTCCAGAAGAGACCCAATTGACGACACTATAGGCCTGCCCGGGGGGTTCACTGGTCCTTGTGCAATTTGGGAAGTAAGTATAGCACAGGTATCCGAGGGTGAGGACATCTAAGGTAGTTGTATTCCTCCCACTCTAGCAACCCCTTTTCCCTCCATTCTACTAAAAGTTCCCAGTATTTTACATTGGAAGCTGATATCGTCTTTTTGTCTGACAATGCATAACATGTGTGGTCACTCAATTGTCTCATACCTTCTTGCAAGTAAGAAGGTAATTCCAGTGAAGAACTTTCGGTACACTTACACAAATAGAATATGGAATTGCGATCATGTATTTACTGTGTTTTTTCCTTTTGTAATGTACTAAAACTTTTATTTTTCGTTTTCAGAGAATGATATTGAATTATGCTGTGGTACTGCAGAACTTCGATGTATATCTCAAGCATCTATTTACTCTTTCAGTATGCCCACTGGGGCGTGATTGTTTGCATATCCTTTACGAAATTATTTAATTTAGTGATTGTTTACATTTCATTATAAATCATTTATGAAAGCACGCCCACTAGGGCTGAATATACGTCTTTATGTTATATAACATGACATTGCGTTCTCAATCACGTTGTAAATCGGTAGTGGATATGTTTATTTACAAAATTTGAGTATTACTTTTTAAACATGAAGTGTTATTTTGGAAATGCTACTGGGTAACTGATACCCTTTGTTTGATTTTCTGCACTAGGCTAAGATGGCCGCCAAGTTTACCAATTTGCCACTCTACACATTCTCTGGTGCTAAGAGTCTGTTGTTTATTTTGTTTATTTCTGTGCACAGGAACTGTATTTAACTTTATACAAAAAAAACGTCATTGTAACGTGAACAAGGCGAAAGCTGAAACGCGTTGTTTGTGCAGTCCATTAAACCAATTTGATAACTGCAAATATCCCTGGCGTCCGTGTATACTTCCTGGAGGAGAAGTGTATGGTGTTGCATAATTGGGGTTGCCGATTACCCCCACACGGACCGCCCAGCAGACAGCCTTCGTCTTTATCGGGACAGGTTTTTTGATATATATATATATATATATATATATATATGTGTGTAAATATGTATATTGCATTTATATAGCGGTTACTATCCCTGAGGAGGCGTCTAAGCACTTTTTCGTCAAGTAGCATGCTACTCCGGAACCCATAAAGGATTAGTGGTGAATTAGTATAGTGAAAATATTAAAGTAATTTGAGTGGTGGATATGTTAGTCAGTTATTTGGATTGAGAAGGATAGTGGAGGGCTAGAAAAAGTCAAAAGGTTTGCATTTCTATAGTGCTTCAACCCCCCTGATGGGGGGGGTTGAAGTGCTTTTTTTTCAGCGAGTAGCACGCTACTCTGGTACCTGTACAGTGTTAGTGGTGATTTAGTATAGTGAAATATGAAAGTAATTAAATATAGGTGACTCGAACAAATGGACTCGCCAAAGAATATAAATATATTTCCACTGCAATGTGTCGGCTTCCGCCTTACTCGGGTAGTAAAAGATTGTATGCACAGCGGCTGCTATAGCATATTAGAACATTGGAATGTTGAGCCTTCGGCTCAGGCCGTTATTGTCTGGTAGAGCTACGGTGGGCTCTAAGACTACAATAGAATAATCTTAGGGTGACCAGAATTTTAAAGCCATAAAGAGGGACATTTCACAAAAATATAAGGACTACAGTTTTGTTTCAACCGAGCGCACAGAATTACAGCTTTACTCAGAGAATTACAGAAGAGGCAGTAAGAACATAAACAAACAAAATGCAATTTTTAAAGCCAGTAGCATGCCTGTTAATTAAATTGCTTTCTTAGAACAGCTGTTAACTATTCCTGCTTTGGAAAACATAAAAAGGCTCCTCCTATCGTTTGCAGTCGATCCTCTACTGTTGCAGGGATTCTACACAAACACAGACCTATGTGCAGGAAATGGGTCCTCTGTGTATATGGACTGGGTCTTCTTACCAACTTAGTACCCACAAGCCCAGGACCGACTAGCTATAGTGCCTCACTTGCTCTCCTACTCACTCACAGAGAAACAAATGATTAGGCACCCCTGAACACAACACTCCCAGATTTCCCAAGAATCGCGGTAACAAGACTCACCATTTCGCTCACTCTCTTGTACTTGTCCACAATAAGATCTGACAGACATGAAACAGTTTAAAATATTTATTTTAACTAACGTGCCCTAACATGCATTATACGTGCCACAACAAGCAGGAAAATGCATAGTACAAATACAGCACAGCAGCAAGTCCACACATCATGAAGGGAGATGTCATCATAAAAAGACAATGGAGAAAAAGACTATAGTGCCTAACCTTCCTCCCCTTGCTAAGCAGTATTGTTATATAACAGAAGGTCTCTGGGATTTGCCAGCAGAAACCATACCTTAGCCTATAGATGGTTGATCTACTTCATGGGTGTTGTCTCACTCTTCTCCCTGGAAAGGTCCCTCTCCAAGTATGTCCAATGCATGCGTGCATCCCCATAATATCAAAGTATGAGTTTTCAACAACAGCTGCATTGGTATGTTTTGTCTAGGTGCTAGGTAGGGCCTCACTAGAACAGAATAACAAGGGGTATTGTTTTATCGACCTTGCACACAATGTTCAGTCTAAACTCCAGGAACTGGCAGAGAACGAACACAGCAGACAGTTCTCATGGGAAAGGCACAAACAAAGTCCATTGAAAAAATAAAGCCATGTAGTAACGTGTGCAAAGCAGCACAATGGCTGCATGCTAACTTAGTGATGTCGACAATGTCCCGAACAGCCACATGACACTACATAAACCAGGAAATTAGCTAAATTTCCTGAAATCTGTCTGGACAGCTGGTGAAAATTGGGACTATCCCGGTAGCCCCGGGATGCCTGGTCACCCTAAATATGCTGTATTATAGTGCTCCGAAGTAACTGGAGCAAAAAGGCAGCATCTTCTAAAACTCCTAACTAATGAATACAGCAAACTGTGACAAGCAGCCCAGGCTTTGTAGAAAGGTGTATTCATCATTTGACTAGGAGAGGCGGTTTACACGCACATGCCTCACCAGCTCCCCAAACAACGTCTCCAGCTGATGACATGCCATGCAATGCCCCGGCTGGCCTACCCTCCACATGCCACGCTGAGATGGGTTTACCAAGGTACTGACCCACTATTCAATACTGGTGAGTCCTGTGTGTCGACGCTCAGTCACCTCTCGTATTCCTCAAGTACTAGACTTTATTATCCCAGAATCCTTTGCTGTGGTTTATGTATGCCAGCCAGCCTCTGGCCCTCCTAGGTTTCTCCAGACATTTTGACATTCGCTTTCGTCAGACGGTGGTTTAGCATCTCGGGGCAGGACAACATTAACATTTTATCAGAGGGCAAGCAAGGGTGCGGTATGGGAAAGTGGACTTTGGACAGTTTTACTTGCTGTGATCAGAGAGCTACCATGGCAAAAAGTTGACGGTTCCTGTTCGATTTTAGCCTTACTGCTCACTGAAAGGTTTTACAGGACTTCACACCTCACAAACACTCGTTTTATTAGTTTAAGGATTGGCAGCTATCACTCTTCAACTGCCCACCCTGCCTGTCAGTAGACCTTTCACCACTTATAACATATGACAAATGGCCTTCTGCCAAGAGTTATTACGGTTTTTCTTTAAACAAGTGAATTGTTGGTCATGCAGGTACATGGCTGGACTGGTATCCGGCCCCAGCTGAGTGAATGTAGAATAGAATGCATACATAAACAGACTCAGCATCTGAACTGTACATGCTGTGCTTCTGCATATAGCATATATACCTGTATACCGTGGCCTATACATTTGCATATAGAGAGATTTTGAATCCAACCTGCAAATGTAGCCTGTCTGATTACAGTAGACAAATGCAATTTTGGAACTCGGCATGGGTACATTGTGAACATGTGCAGGTATGGACCAGACTTGTGTATTGCTCATACACCGGTATATATGGACCACACCTGTCCTCTCCTATCGATATAGCGCGAGTGAGGAGCCCAGGTCCAGTCCCACACATAGATATTCAACAAACCCTGTGAATAAGACACATTTACACACAGGGAGCAGACACCAACATATACTTCTGCGGACCAGTCATGTATAAGGGCTGCATACTTAAAGATGTGGACGAGACATGAGTATGACCCATCTGCAGATACAGGTCAGCCTCCTTATGGTGCATCCACAGAAATGCATATCCCTACTAACTGCCATGTCTCTCCCTCCCTCTCTCTCTCTAGATGGAAGTCCATAGTTTACTCTTCACGGACACCTTCCTTATCACCAAGATGCACCGGAAGACGGAGCTGGCCAAGGTTGTCCGCTCCCCGCTCATGCTGGACAAGACAGTATTGCAACCCCTGCGGGACCCCAGTATGTACTCTGGCATTGCTTCTAGTACCCTATCCCTCTTGAAATCCCTCATTGCTAAGGTCCTAATTCCACAACCCCTGCCCTAGAGTACAAAAGGCCTTAGGCCACCATGACCTGTCCATGGTGCTGTCTCTCCAGAAGCTCTGTGCTATGTATGACCCTGTAACTTCAGAAATCCATACCTGCCAGGGCCCTATACAGAGCCTGCATAAATACAGTTCAGGAGTCCATTAGTCCTTTAATATTATCCAGATCCAGGGCGTCACTTTCTATACTATTGAATATCCCTGTTAGTTTCTTCTAGTTCTTGCCCCTTTCCTTCAGTGATATTTCACTCCTCTCTTTTATTTCGCAACACAGAAGCTGTGACCTTGAACATGTCTGTTTGCCCTTGCACATCTTCTGTACTCGTTGCTAATAATTCACTATTTATTTTCAGGTAGCTTTCTCCTCATTTACCTCAACGAGTTCGGCTGTGTGGCTCTGGCACTCAGTTTCCAGTGTGCCAGTGCCCCCCTCTGCAAGGAGTGGACGGATAAATTCACAAGTGCACAGGTGAGAAGGTGTGGTAGGGCCTGAGTCCCACCCCCAGACTAGGAGGCATGGGGGAGATGGCAAAATGTGGACCCCAGACGTGGTGAAATTTAAAATAATACACTTCTTGAAACTTGAAGGCCATGAAAGTAATCTGCCCCTGTAGTGAGACCAACTATTGTAAATATGTACATTTCTGTGTATATACCCAAGTGTGGAGGCATACTCCCATTTGCTGTTCTACTGTGTATGCTTTGCATTGTACTTTATTCAGAGGTCACTTTGCCCTACATGTCCCCGCCCTCACTCAAAGGCTTATTTAATAGATGCCATTTATAACCACATTGGGTTCTGTAACCCGTACACCCCCCCCAACCCAACTATTCTCTAATCCACCGAAATGAGCTTATCTTCAAGTGCAACATTTTTGATCAAAATATCACTTGGTGCTTCATGTTAAATAAACAAGTAAATGATGGGGTGAATCTTACACCCCTCCAGTGAGGAGGTGTTGGCAGATTAAGCCGGCAACCTCCCATGCCCAACTCCATGAGAAAAACATAATTTTCTCTGGGTTTCCAGAGCTGTGGATAGACACCAATCTATCTCACTCACATAAGGCTTCTCCCTGAAATATTCAAACATTTAGGGCTCCAAGTGGAAAGACTGTCCAGTTGCACAGAGAGACTGATGAACAGTGGCTATGTGAAAATATTGAAATTTTGAATAACACTCTTTGACAGATAGAAAAGGATATAATGCTATTTATGCACAGATGCAGTGACGGCGAAGTAGCCCCTTGGTAATCCAACAATGCTTCCATCGTAAATTGATTACTATATCTTATGAACGAGTCCCACATGGAACAGCCCCACATTCTCTGCTCTTCGGGGGAGCAAACAAGGCATCGCGGGGCTTGCCAGGATCGACCAGTCATTTCCCCACTACATCCTTCTGCTCTGTCCTTTTCATTCGTGGTGTAGATAAACACAAGGGCAAACCAATGTCTCAAAAGACCCTGGGTAAATGATTACCTAAGAAACAGTGGTTCACTGTGGATCAATTTCCCTCGTCTGTTACTCAATGGGCACTGAATTACCCACATCTATGATCTTCTTTTATAAATCACAACCAGCTAGTAGGATACAGCCCATTAGAACAATTTTCGTAATTTAGAAGTTGGCTAGAGTGTATCACACTTCTAATATTTGCGATTAGAGAACTGTTGAGTGCTCAAAGTGATCACACTATGAAGACAACATAAGGAATAGTGTGCGTATATTCAAAAAATGCCATGAACAATTTTGGGGGGTTTCTAGGCATAAGGGAGTGACCAATTAATCAAAAGGGTGGGGACTGTCTCCTATTTCTAGATTCATATTGTGCTCAACAATTAACTATTTCCTTATGAAGACCATGGAAGCAACCTCAAAGGTTGAAAGGCTGTTGACCATGTTTGCAAACACTCATCTTTTTTCTTATTGATTCTTACGCCTATGTTCCAATTAATGGTCCATGACTGTTTTTTTTGTGTTTTTTTTTTTTAATAGTCCCGTCATTTGCATTTTTGTATATACACACACACTCTGGTTACAGACAATATGGAAAAAGTCCCAGGCCATTTTAAATATGTACTTAACTTACTTTGCAAGGGGAGAACATAATGTGTATTCATTTACTCTTGTTGAAATGAACACTACATAGCAACAGACTGAGATGCTAACTTGAATTGCACCCACCTTGTGGTAAAGTAATGGTGATGTGCACTAGTGAATTTCTTATGCTGTTAGGCCGCAAATGCATAATGCTGGCAGTTTACATTGCTGGTAAACTAAAGGAATACACAAATCACATTCTGAAATGCTCGTTGGATGTCCCTGATAGTAATAGCACACTCAAGAAGTAGAGCAGGACATGACCTGTAGCTGAAGGTCAAGATGTCAAATACCTCTTGTTCAAGACACTGGGACTGCACAGCATGGCAGGGAACAACAGAAGAGTAAGTATATCAGCTGAAGTAACTAGAGAGTAAGAAAATTATACTAAACAATTCCTGTAAAGGGACAGCGAACAAGGTAAGTATTACTGCCCATATAGCTAAGCTCGTGCAGGGAGCAATGCCTTGTAAGGCATACACAAACCATCAGTATCAAAATCACTAGGCCTAGCATGACACACAATAGCTCCAATGAGTGTAAACTGTTAAAACACTTTCTAGTGAAGCATCCTTGTCGCTTTGGCTTAACAATTTCAATCACCTTCGGCCAACAGTAAACTTTCGTCTTCATCAGTGGTGGGCGCCCTCCCTGCGCCGGAGTCGCGCCAGAGTCCTGCCCGTCTGCGCTCGTCCGCGCCTCGGCAGGGCTAGGGCAGGCCACCCTAGAGGGAGATCATGCTTTCAGCAAACTATCTACGTAGTTGCAGGAATAGGGTGAGTGGCTTTGTACACGGGGATCTTGACCCTCTCTCTGGCCCTGTGCAGTGCGCCGGGTGCAAGTTTGAGCTTCCATTGCCAATGCCTATTAGGGCTCTACAGCCCCCACCCTGCGTCACTACTGTGGTAGACCGCTCAGTGGTCTCCCATCGGCAAACCTTATTTAAAATATTTCACCTAAATGTAAGATCTTTGGTCTGCCACTATTTAGATGTGTTTACATTACTCACTGATGAAAGCCCTGATATATTTTTCATTACCGAAACCTGGTTGCATGACAACGCTACGGCGGCGATAAATCTTGCCTTGCCTACGGATTACACTATGTACACTCTACACCGTAATTCGAGAGGTGGCGGGATTGCGGCCGTGGTTAAGACATGCTATCCTTGTTTATGGAATATCGTGAGTATAGCGGGTTGTGAAAGTGCTCACTTCGCTATTTCAATGACCCCTCAATTTACCTTTTCTGGTCTGGTAATTTACAGACCCCCTGGTCCTGATGAGGCCTTTCGAACAGCCCTTCCAGAGGTGATCTCCTCTTTAGCCCTTAGATCAGCTAATTTCAGCATCATAGGTGATCTTAACCTCCATATGGATGCTCCTCAATCCTCTGCGGTGTGCAATTTTCTCGCAGATCTTGAGGCACTACGATTACATCAGCAAATTAGCGGTCAGACTCACATTGGGGGTCATCTTTTGGACCCCTTCTTTACGAATCTGGATAATGCGAAGGCATTGCCGCCTAAGCCGATAATTTGGACAGATCACTCCTTGATTGAAATCCAGATCACTTCGGCTGCCTCTCCTTTTAGAAGCACCACACCTATTGTTTTTAAACGTCCTTGGAGGAATTTGAATCTGGAGCATTTCCACCAGCTATTGTTACAACATATACCAGAACATCCTATTGATGTTACCTCCGGATATGATCATCTTTGCAAATGGCTGACCCAGGCTTTAGATACCTAAATACCAGCAGGTTGGAGTAAGACCAGGCCTGGCCATTCCAGCCCATGGTATGATGAATCTCTTAGGCTTCTTAAGGTCGCCTGTAAAAGGGCAGAAAGAGCCTGGCGCAAGGCATATGACCCTATTCTTAAACAAAGATATCAGGCCACCATTAAGTCATATCATCGGGCTATTTGCAAAGCACGGGCTGCTTTCTACTCCTCAGAATTTAAGAATTGTGCAAACCCAACCAAATTAATTTTTAAGGTTCTCAAAGACTTATCTAATGTGAAAACCGCAGGGTTGGGGCATGGCTCTCTGGCTTATTGTGAAGAGCTGGCATCTTTTTTCGTGGAAAAAGTGGATGCGATTTACAGGTCTTATCCCTCTTTCACTACATCCATTAACAATGTTGAGTCTATGTATTCCATCTCTAGTCCATTGTTAGTGCTTCCCGTGCCATCTCAGGAAGAGTTTGATTCCTTAGTTGTGAGGGTCAAATCGGGTTCCCCGGTGGACCCTTTGAGACCTGCACAATTTAGGGAATCTGCTGAGATCTGTCTTCCTCTTCTTCACGATCTTATCAGGCTATCTCTGACTTCTGGGACGGTACCTATAAAATGGAAGCAAGCCATGGTTATGCCGATACTGAAAAAGTCTACGTTAGATCCAACTAAACCAGAACATTATCGGCCCATTTCTTTGCTTCCATGGATTTCTAAGATTGCTGAGGCCCACGTCAACAATATTCTATCTGTTCATCTTTTAAACTCAGGCATTCTTCATCCTTCCCAGAATGGTTTTAGAGCAGGCCACAGCACCGAGACAGCTCTGTTGGCCATGGTTGAGCACTTACGGAGGTTGGTAGACTCTGAGCAGACGGCGGCACTGATCCTTCTGGATCTTAGTGCCGCCTTCGACACTGTTTCCCATCCGATTCTGCTCCAGAGATTAAGAGAAGCCGGAGTGGAGGGTACTGCTCTGGACTGGTTTCACTCATTCTTGGCTGAGCGTACTTTTAAGGTGTGTATACCTCCTTATGAGTCTACTCCTCGCCTTATCTCCCAAGGAGTTCCGCAGGGTTCGGCACTTAGTCCGACCCTGTTCAACTTGTATGTACGACCACTGATGGGGGTTGCCAACAAATGGGGCCTAACCATGGTGTCATATGCTGATGACACACAATTAGCGGTCGTACTAAATGGAAATACTGCGCTGAATGCATCTAATTTTCAGAGAGCCCTTAAGGAGGTAGCAAGCTGGATGACGGATAACAGTCTCCAACTTAATGCCTCTAAAACGGAAGTTTTAGTATTGGGCAAAGAAGCTCACCTTTGGGGAGACGATTGGTGGCTGTCAGAGCTTGGTCAAACCCCCATTCCGGTGACTCAGGTGAAGAATCTTGGGGTTCTGCTGGATGCTAATTTATCATTTACCCCTCACACAAAAAAAGTTGCGGGTACCTGTTTTGGGGTCCTTCAGAGTCTTAGGCCCATTTTTAAGTTTTTTGATGCCTCTACTAGGCAATTAATAGTTCAGGCTCTGATTCTTTCTAGATTAGACTATGCTAGTGCGCTTTTATTGGGCTCTAATCAAGCAGAACTTACACGTCTTTTGCGTGTGCAAAATGCGGCTTCCCAGAATGTTGATTGGTCTGCCTAAGTTTTGTTCAGTTAGGCGTTCCATCTCTGATCTTCATTGGCTGCCTGTTAGGCAGAGGATAAAATTCAAAGTATTGTGCCTCGTTTTTAAAATCTTGAAACTTGCTTCCCCTCCTATTCTAGCTCAGACCATTTCCTATTATATCCCTGCTAGAGCACTACGTTCAACGGGTCAATTTTTGGTTAAGGTTCCCCGTTTTAAAAAAGCTAGAGTGGGCGGCCGCTCATTTGGTGTTTTGGCAGCCAGTCTCTGGAACACACTGCCTTTTTGTATCCATTCTATCTCTGACTTGCTGCCTTTCAGAAAGGCTGTGAAAACATTTTTGTTTCCTTTGGCGTAATGATCTTTGCTGTAACTTTATGTCTGGTGTTGTGTTGCTTGTTCTTGTATAGCGCCGGGACGCCGCTTGGCTGTGGCATCTGTGCGCTTTATAAACATAAAATAACATAACATAACATAACATCTGATATGCATGCGTTTTGCACTTCGAAGTCTTCTTTTTTTAATCAAGTTTTTGTCAGTCTATGAAATACTTCACAGCATTTTCTTCTGCTTCTCAATTTCCTTTATCCTTTTGAAAATATGTTCTTTATAAGTCTTCCAACAATTACAAAATGTTTTGCCTCCGTGCATTTCGAGCTATGTCTAGCTCTTCGTAAGGATTTTGCAGGTAATTGAATGTAGTTCGATCTATTCTCTGAATAACTAAAACAAAAATTAAACGTTTGCCACCTGTTGCATGCAATATTGACATTAAGCACCTCCAGTTTATGCAAAATAAATGTGTTCTCAAACCTCTGGTATCGATTGCCGAAGTTCATTTGAAACCTCTGTTCCTCATCCAGTCTATACGAATGGAGAAGTGTGGCTCACTGGTTAGAGTAGGCAGACCTGGAAGCAGAGGTCAGCCCGGGACCAGGGTTCAATTCCCGGCTCGGCTGGGTCTTGAGTCCATAAATTGTCCATGGACTCGATAATTCTCGCTCCAGTGCATACTCGATTCATGGGTTCACACTCTGAGACTCTGGGAAATAGCTTGCTTAATCTCCACAATGACCCCTCGCGGCGGGATGCCTGGCTTTCACCTTGTGGATGCCCTGCTGGGTTATCTCACAGGGGAATACCAGGACGGGTTCCCTAAGCAAGCGCTTAGAGACCGGTTGGTGATTTGCGCTATATAAATATCTGCACATTTACATTTACATCTAGCTGCAATTAACAAATGTCCTTGTCTCCTTCCACCCTACATTCCTTTTGTTCTTAAGATCACATCATGTGATCCTCATTCATAACTATTCTGTTCATGATGCACTTTGAATGAAACACTTGATATCTCTTTTATCCTTTAAGCTGTGTTGTCGTATAGTTTCTAAGTGTTTTATCCAAAACTTTTCACTTTTGAACCAATCTTTGGCCTTGATCTCCAACCACTTGTAGTCATTGGATGAATTATAACAAATACACTTAAAGGCTAGAGAATAATGGTAAATAAACTAATACAGGTGAAAACAAACAAAATAACTCCAATGGAACTTGTGGCAGTGGAAGGACATGCAGAGGCCAGATACCCATGGCTGCTGTGACAAGAGCCAGACCTTCACACGCGTTTTTGTATATTGTAAGAGAGACTTGACAACGTCTTAGTTTTACCTATTTGAGAGCATCGTTTTCTGTTACTTTCTGAACTCATACTTTACCTCTGAGTTCACTATAGAAATCGATGATTGGAAAAGGCAAATTAAGTAGCACAAATATTTCTATTTTGGTATTTTAACATACTGCTGAGGGTACCAAACACCGTAAACAACGCAAATGTTTCTTAAGAAATAACAAACATTCACCAGATTGTACTGAAAATTGTATTCAGCAACAAAAATGATTTTGTCTTGCAGGGTGGCTCAGAAATAATACAATCCGTTCTAACGCTGAGGAAAAATAATTTGCATCACTTGGATGTCTCTGTTACTGGTGCACTCAGCAGAAAACAAGCCTACAAGTTAATACTTCTTGCAAAAAAAATGGCCTCTTTTATTCTGCATATCCTAACATTATTTTCAAATGATTTTCAATTCAAGTTAACTTTATGTCCACACCTGAACCCTTGAAGGGGATTTTTCTAAAAAGAATGAGCTTTTCAGAGCAGCATTGCACATTATCTAAATACATGTATTCTCTTAATAGGAGGTACTATACGGTTCAAGACATCATTCGATAGAATGAGCAATTACAATTTGTGTACTCCAAGTGCCCTCTTCAAATAATGGCTGGTCTGAGAACATGAATTTTCACCAAAAAAATAATATATTTTCATGACAAAGAAGGAATCGTTTTTACAGTTTGAATTACCTTTAGCTATATATTTTTTTCTTCAGAAGACCCTTCCCAGTCCATCAAGTAGGAACAGTAATACTGTTTAGACAAAGTTTCATCTCAGTAGTACCTGTTTACTACCTGAAAACAGCAGTCACTACTGAATGTTGAGAGGATAACGTATAGAAGTATCTGCCACCCTGATGCACCACAAGGGCCTTATTTATTTTAGTAACACTTGCTGAGAGTGAGCTTGAAACAAGGCTTTTGTTGCAATCTGCAAATCCTGGTGCACTGGGAAGGAATACGTGTGGAGTGTGATAAATCTATAATTATCAATTTCTCTGGCAACAAGTAAAATCAAAAATTAAAAGTCCTTCATGTATAAATAACCTAATACCTAGCAGAAGTTGGAAAGAGGGTGAATGAGTAGTGGTAAAATAACAAACCTCAATACAGTTTGAGTCGCTTTAGTGATGGATACAACTCAACTAGTGTGCCCTCTATAATCGAAAATGCGGGATTCCAGAATCAGCCGCCCAGACCCGGATGCAATACAACCGCCACTTGGGTGGCTCCATCACCTATGTCACCATGGACTCTATCGTCCGTGGGCCCATAGATTGGTGTATTCAGTTCACAGTCGGCCCCATTTGGCTTAAAGAGTGCACACCATGGGCTTTATCAATTCATCGCTTGGCACCTCAATGGAGCTTGGTCACCCCTCTTGAGCATCTTTCCCTGTGAGCTTCATCGCTTACTAGACCTCAAGCTTTGGGATCATGGTAGGTTGCATTCTTGCAATGAGCTCCTTCACTTATAACCCCAATGGGTTATTCACTTCTACCTCATTGAGATTTATCACCATGGGTGCCGATGGGCTTTATCACCTTTGGTACACAAGTCACTCAGTCACTGATGATCCACAAAGGGCTCAAGTACCAGGTGCTAGTGATGGACTCTTGCATCTTCATCTGTGTCACATGTCAGATGGGCTCCATCCTCATCCTTCGGAATTGGCCCTTTCGAGCTCCGTCTCCAGTAGTGACTGAGACACTGTGTATCTGCTTTATTGCGCAATAAGCTCCCTCGTCACCAGTAGCCCCCTCTGAGTTTCCACCACCACCACATTATTCCCAGTTTGCTGCCTACACTCACCTTGCTGTCCTTCTCTCCTTTCTCAGGAGTCACTCAAGACACTGAAAGCTGAAGAGATTCGTCGCCAGGACCAGGAGCGCCGGACCCTCTTCCTGTCCAGTGACTTTCAGAATGACCTTGTGGCCTTGGACAACAGTAGCCTCTCCCGGTGGAGCGATGACACAGCGCAAGATGCCAGGAGGTAGTTTCAAAGTACAATGCCCTCTTTAGAGTAGACACAACCCCTCGAAACCCTGCCAGAACTGTCCATAATCGACCTCGGCAGCTTTGTACATAAAATGCTCCCTTTAAAATTGACTGTCAAAGGTCACTAAAGAGCTGGTGTTCCCTTCCCACGGATAAGGTTGCCCTATATTCAGTGGGGCAGTATGGGGAACTGTAGTTTAGTTGTTTCCTATCACCGGATGCAATGTCTGTCCGACTGAGTTCAGTGAGTGATTCAGTTACTGCGAACTTCATTCATCTTTTGGCTCTTGTGCGCGCTGCCATGTAGCTGTGGCAGCCAAGCGCTGCGTGCCCACCAACTGGCATGGTACGCGGGCAGCATTTTTTTGTTTTCCTAAGAGGCACTCTAAGTTTATTTTTGGATGGCAAAGCTGAATGTTTCTGACAAACTGGGGAATGTCTCCAACACCTGGGGATATTTTTAGGATTTTTTTGTTCCCAGTTGTGATTCAGCGGAAAAGGGATAACATGGCCTCGAGGGCCTGCCCTATAGGGGGGTGTTACTTTCATCACCATGTGAGTTGGCAGGGTATTTCCAGCGGTGGAGCCAGCTGTGGTGAGTCATTGAAAAGACCGTGCTTCTGGGTGAACCGCACATCAGTCGTTTTTCAATGGAAGTTCTGTTACCACTGAGGTCTAAATGACACCGGACATCAGCAGCTGGAGTGAGTTAGGTCCGGCTGGGGTTTGCTATTGCAGTATGTCCTGCAGTGACTAAAGGTTCACTTCAGTGAGTGTAGGGAGCGTGCAATTCCAGATGGGGTAAAGTGCATGGAAGGATGAGACTGTAGTAAAGTATTGAGGCACTGGGTTGAGTGTCTTGGTGGATTAAGAGATTGTAATACGTAAAGGCCCTGGCATCAGTGAGCTGAGTAAAGTGTGCGGAGAGATTCATTTTTATCTAAGCTCTATCGAAGGAGCACAGAATATAAGACGCATGAGATCAAAGTCTTATATGTGGAATATAGATATGTATATGTTATATGTTAGGCAGTAGACCTGGTTGGGCCAGTTTCCCTTTAAAAATACATTTTTGTTAATAACGTTAAAAATCAGCCGATTTGGGTTCAGCGAGGCCAGCTTCATGCAGATACATCAGGATGTAAGGGGTCAAAGAAGGGACTTTAACCATTTTAATTCCTATAGGATTCCTTGTTCTTCTGTACAGAACAAACACAGCTGAATGAAATTGCACCAAACGTGGCGTGAAAGTAGAACCTTATTCGAGGAAGTGTCTTTGCTTAATTTGGTGTAAATCCATTTAGAGAGGATTTTTTTAGGAATTAGAGTTTACAAAATGTTTCATAGTGGTATTGAAAGGGTTAAAACATTTGAGATTTCTGGATCATTAGTCAGCGGTTGGTCTGTGAATTCGGGTTCACAGACCATCTGCTAACTAAATTGCCCAAAAAAAAATGTAATCTGATTGGATGATGGTGCATTTTTCTCGTTATGCATTTCGGGTCCGTGGACCAAACAGTGGTTCTATGGAGCCGAAGCATCTGATTGGCTGGCAGCAAATCAGAAAATAATGTTGCAGCGGCCATTACAGGACACGCGGCTTGGTCCCTCTGCCCTGGGAAAACAAATATACACAAGCCATAGGGGAATAGGGACAGCATCCCCGGATACCCGCCACCCCCACCCCGCCCCCCCAGCTCAGGTGGAGGGGATGCAAGTGGGCAAACGGATTACACCTAGACAAAATACATACAGAATTTACCCCAGCATAAGGTTTGGGAAACCTAGAAAGGTCCTGAGGTTCGCAAACCCTGGCTAAGTGTCAGTGAACCTATGATAATCGATCTCAGACGCTTCATGCGCCTCCCACAGGGTTCTCGGTTCCGCTACAGGGAAGTGAAACACTTCAAGAACATGTGGCGGGGTCTGTGAACCGGTAAAAATTAAAAATATTGATTAAAAACTAAATTAATTACAACAAATAAAAGGGACCAGACCCCCTTTGTCAGGTAAATGCCATGTTCATCTGTTACGCAGGCTTTGTGGGTACAGGGCTTGTCCATTGCCCATTGGCCAGGCCCTGCAGCGATCTCCTGTGGCTCGTGTTTGAAGGCCGTTTGTGGGCGGAGTGCAGGGAACCGCTAATGACCAGGCCCTATGACCAACCCCGCATTGTATTCGGTCCCTGGCATGACCAGCAATGTTTTTTTTATATCCTTTGTAATTGCATTGGTCACATCGAAGGCGGGGTCATGAGCATTGAATTTGTTCTGAGCTTTACGGTTTCGCATGACTTGCGCAGGGAGGCCCCCCAACCCATTCAGGGGGCCCACTATCCTTCAGGGGTCCCCCATTCAGTTCAAAGCCAGTAAATCATTTTCAGATATAATACTGAGGGGCCACTCCTCACGTTTTGCAGGGGGGCTCCACCATTTTGCATGATGCCAGTGGGCAGTTGTGTGGGTGGGCATTGCATTTGTTGTGTGAGTTATGGTTTGCATGGCTGTTGTGTGAGTGAGTGTAATAATTAAATGTCATCTGTCGAGCCTGAACTGATTTCTCTTCTGTTATCCACCTTCCCTCTGCAGTCAGTCTGAGTTTCCAATTGCCATTCCACGCCTGATGATCACAGAGGAGGACCAGACCATGAACAGTCGAGTGAAAACTGGTGAGACCAGCTCATCCAGGACAGCGGACGCTAGCAGCAGTGCAGACGAGCACTCTGAGGTCTCAGACCCTGGTTATGGGACACTTCTCCCCCCCATGGGATCCATGCGGCCAGATGATCTGGGGGTTAAAACGTCCACTGAGGTTGTCCTCCGAGAGCAGAAAAGGCATCGGTCGTTGCCTAGCGAGGATCAAAGGATGACTTTATCCGCTTCAGACCTGAGACACAGGCATCTCTCTGAACCATTTGATCTCATTGAGACCAGTACAGCATCTAGTGGGAAATCTCCAATACCCAAACAGGAATTCCGGAGAAGCATGCCGCTGCTTTCCCACATAGAGCAGTCTGCCGTGCCCAAGACAGCATTAAAGGTTCATGTGACCAGGTTAAGGCCACTCCCAAAGTATACTCTTTCCACACCCAGACCCTTCCTCAAGGCCCCAGAGACCTACCGCCAGTCTGATCCAGAAGAGGAGAGTTCTGACTCCAGCTTCACAGCTCGGCCACTCTCCAGAGCCATGCGGGGACCAAGCCTGGTGATAGAGACCCTTCGGCGTGCTAAGTACCGTGAGAATAATTGGCGCCACTCATTGACAGACTCTGTTGAACTCTACAGTGACAGTCAGTCAGATCTGTCAGATGCAGAAGAAGTGGAGGTAGAGGCTGGCAGTCCCCGAGTAGAGTTTAACCAGGAGGGGCAGGACAAAGTCATTCCCATGGAGCAAGATCTCTCCAGACTCTCCCTGCGGGAGCAGGAAAGGGAGCAGAATGGACACCCCAGAACTGTTGAATTAGAGTTGACCGAGGACCTTTCCAACCCTAGTGACTCATTACAGACAAGTGAGATAGTTCACGTAGAGGATGATTTGGTCTCAGCGGATGAAGATCCCCCTCCCAATGGTGCAGCATTTAATTTTGAGAGATCAGACAGTCAAGACTTTCAAGATGACTTGGACACCACAGAGGCTGGAGAAGTGGAGGATCCAGTAACTCCCTGGCTCTTAAGTCCCAAGGAGTTCCTGACAGACACCGGCCTGCTAAACCTTTCCCACATCGTCATGGAACCTTTGCTGACAGAGGACATCTTTTTAGACATTGTACGAGATACCAGTCACCAGCGTCGCCGAATGACCAAGGCAGAGCTTCGACGGATCCGCAGCATCAAGATCGATAGTACAACTTCAGTCTCGTAAGTGCCCTGGCAATCTTGGGGGAGGGAAGAGGAAAATGAGGGAGAACCTGTGAACCAATGAGCTCAAAAAGTTCAAGCAATAGGAATGGGTGGGCTAAGAGAAAACTAATTTATCAGATTCAGTAAGGAGGAAAGAAATGTGAGGTGACAGAATAGAATTTAAGAACATTTCACTGACAATCATAGCCTCCAATAGTCTGTTATGGAAAGTGCCATCGGGCATTTTATATATAGTAGCAAAATGCTATGAAACATATGTCTAAAATAGCAATGGTAAGGAAGCACCATTAGTTACTACTAAGCGCTACGGTGTAATGCCAAATTCTGTATGAAGCGGGGTCAGTGAGAATGGATTCCAGTCCGGTAAAAGAGGAACCCATGAGCAACATGTTTCAATTGCGACTCCAATCCAAAATACTAATACAGCCAATTCAGAAGTCTTCAAATCAATTTTATTGCCCTAAACCATGCTGAGTTCTGGTATAATGCTACATGATAGGGGACACAGGGAGTCATAATGCGGCTGCGGGAGTCGCTGTTGCTTTTAGCCGAGGTCTTCTTGAAAGTTGATCTTTAGTTCCTGGTCCATTGCAAAAGGAGTGGAAAAGATTAGACCTAAAGAAAGCGGTAGCTATGGAAAGTGAGCATGGAACTTCAGTCACCAAAATACATGTGGTAGTTTAAATGCCGAAGCGCCTGAGAGTCCGCAGCAAGCACAGGTAATCCAGAAGGAAACACCTTTGACGAAAGTGTGAGTAGAAGGGTTTCTCCCCATGAACTCTTCCATGGGGGCCCCTCGCTTGTTTAAGTTAGGGACCATCAAAATCCCACTACTCATCGGCTATTGCCCAACAGGCCTGTACTAATGGGTATAATGTGGTTGTCTCCCGATGGATGAATTAACACCATAATAGAGAGGAGTTAGGAAAATAAGGGATCTGGGTCTTGAAGAAAGTGGAGGCCTGTGTAGGGCCATTATATACGCTGAAACAAGTCAATCCACTCTGATGCAGAGGTAATAAGCAGTCCCGTGCATCTCCATAGTTTTAACCATTCCATAGGTCCAACCTAAAGGAATGGAAATTCTTGGCTTTAGGACATAGGGATTTTTATATCCTCCTGATCCTAGTTCCATAGACACCCACACTCAAAAGTACTCCTTGCACCACAGATTCTATTCACACACAGAAATATCTCTGGTGAATTAGGCACCACCATTAATGAAGAATGACACCCGGGGGGGAGGGGTTGCCATGCCAATCAATTGTTTATTAATTCACTGGTACTACACATATTGGGAAACACAATATGGATAAGGGCTCCCAAATGATGGGTATTTACAATGAGTGAGCCCTCTTTGTGTCTTTTTGAGACCAGCCATGCTTGTTTTTGTTTCTTGGATGCACCTTCAACCTGCAGTGATTTCGGAGGATTGACCAAATCCCCATTCCTCACACCTTTACCATCTCTTATTTGCTGATGAGAGACGAAGGAAAGGGCAAGGAGAGGAAACCAAGAAAATCATGGCTTAGGCTCCTGTTTACCTTCTATTCTATTCCTGATGCTACCTTCATTAACCTTGAGAACAAGATATAAAATGCTCAGTCATTCAGTAAATGTGAGTGAGTTGGGAGTAATATTAATGGGGCACCGTCCACCCGAACGCCTTCCTTCATCGGCACATGTCCACACAACTTTTCAGTGGGAATCCCTGGTTTGTGGGTTACTCAATACTAAGTTATTAGTACTATCACTTGGCCTCAGGCTGAGCAAGGATTAGAGGTACTAACTGAGAATCTTCTAAATCTTTAGATAGGGTCACCAACCTGATTTTGTGGCATCTTCACATGTCCAAAGGTTGAGGAGCAACCAGATACAATGACCAAATGCACTGGTTATGTGCTTGGAAAACTCCATTGCTCAGGGTGTACAATAGTTATTAGATCTTTAGATAGTGTGCAAACCGGTCTGTTGGCAGATACAAAGCTGAAGGCACAATTTGTAGCCAGTGAAGAGGATTCCAAAAGATCCACACTGGGATGTGGGCTGTAGTGAGGAGGGATGTCATTACATACTGTGGGTGGTAAATGGTTTTGTGATGTAATTTCTGAAAATGCTGCAAATGGGGTGAGTCTGGATAGCAATTAAGAGATGTAAACCTTACCATGTAAGAATTAATTTTACTGAAGAGGGAATGGCCCTCAGGAACACATCACCTCAGTGTAGTGTGTTTTTATTTTTACACAAATGTTACTAAGTTCATGAGCCCATCAGGGATGTTAAGAAGGAATTGGCCTCTTTGAGTTGCAAGGCTGTCTCCAAGCTAGTAAGATGTCTTGCATTATTTACAGTGTACATTGTTTAGGACTTGTGTAGAAAGAATGTTACAGAAGCACAGTAGGACTGATCGACAATGGTTCATTCACAATACAGAAGCTTTGTAAGTTAAATAGAGTGACGGGTAGAAAATTAGTGCTATCAGAAACTCACTACAACACATAGAAACATGAGTTAGAGTAATTAGCATTTAAATGGACTTTCCTCACACTTGATGTAGTCATAGAGGATCTTCTGGTGCGAACCAACTAACTTGTGGTAGTTTCAGGCCCTTCTTCCAGTGGGTCCCAAAGAGATCTCGGGAAACCCAGCAGAGTTTCCAGCCAAATATGAATAGTCCCCCTATCTTGCTTTTCTAATCTCTACAAATCCTTATGTTCACTCTCAAGGAAGACAGATTGAGCTGCACTATTTTTAGATCATACATTCTGGCAATCCTGCCATACAGGAATTCACCTGTCATCTTACTGTGAGCCGGAAGGAGGAGAGTATGGACTAAGGATGTTCTAGCTTCAGCCTGACCCCGGCTCAAATCAATGGGACACACTTGGGCTCACATGAGGAGGATCCATCAAGAATTTCAAATTAAGATTTGGAGCATGATATAAAAAGGGGGAGAGAAGAATTACTTGATATTAGGCCAGGGACATCTTAAGGATTTGGGGGGCCCTGGGGCAAATGTATTCAGGGGGCCCTAGTACAAATGTATTCTGGGGGGCCCTGTTCAGAACAGTTTTGAATTTATGATCCAGCTTCAGCTCTTTCATGCCCTCTTTGGCCAGGTCACTGACAGTGCACATGCACACTGGTCCATATTCTAAATGTGTTTACATCTAATATTTAGGGATAGTGACCTATATTTTCAATATTGTGCAGGAGCAACTCACTAATATTACTGCAAATAATTTCTGTGATATATGAACATGTGAGGTCCATGTTTGATCTAAAAGAAACCTTTTTATGGATGTCGTGTGAAATATAAACACAACATTTCTCTGCAAAATATCTTTTATGGACTCTCACGCATCCACCACTTTAAAAATAAAGTAAAGGAAATTGATATTTGAAACAATCTGCTTAAGAATCATTGAAGGTCATCAGGGCAAGACTCTTTGCAGAACAGAGCAGCTGGCTCCATCTGGGGGCCCCCGGCAAGGTTGGGACCCTGGGCCAGAGACCACTTTGCCCATGCCTTAAAACGTCTGTGTTAGGCTGATTGCGTCATCCCATTGCCTTAAAGTGAACAATCAAATGGAAAATAAAGACTGTGAGATGTAGGGCAGAGATGTCACCACCATCTGAGAACATCTGTGAGAACAGTGCACACCCAGAATGGCTTCATGTACAGAGAACAAATACAATACAAATGGCATGATGGCAGTAACCTCTGTGTCAGCATCTGCCTTTAGGAGGGATGCTTAGCTAGGTCCAGAAAGAGACATGAGAGACTATAGGCTGTTGATGACTCATTGAACCAATTGTATCCACTGGAGCAGAATTTACAAAATCTGGTTTTGCTCATTATGGATCTTTCACACGCACCGGGTACCAAAATACTGAATTTTACTAGGACCTTAAAAGTGAGCTATAACTGTATGATGATTTGTTACTACTATTTTTTCTAACATTCATGTCTCTGTTGCAGGGAAGTGTAAGCGTGTCTCCAGTGTTATCTGCACAAGGAAGATGGAAGATATGAAATATGGCTCTTAGCTCAGCCTTGAACATGCCCACCACGGAAAGACGCAAGAAGCCAAAAGTCATAACCTCATCACCTTGGTGTGGTGTCTACACACTAGAGGTGGCAGACTTTCAGCCTCTCAGGGCATGTGGACAATACGTATGGCAAGCTTCAGCCACCTCTCAGGACATGCAGGCACTAACAGTGTCACAATTCCATCTTCTAAGGACATATGGACACACTAAGGACGTGCACTAAGAAATCCCAAATTCTACCCCCTGAGTACATGCAGACAGTAACCATGCCAAGCATCCACCATCTATGTTTACAAAGAGTTTGTCTATCTCAAGTTTACAACACCTATCATCTTGTAGATGTTAACTTTACCAAGTTTAGCTCCTCTCATTTCTATACCAGAAGCTATTATCTTTGATCCAGTGGAGGTTTGCCAGCAGAAGCTTTTCCAATTATATGTCCTAGAACCTCGGAAATTGCAAGCTTCTGTCACTTGAGTCTACGTTGTTGTTCACCTCTTCAGCTTACAACTGTAAGGAAGAACAGATATCCCCTATTTCAAGCTTCTCCCATATTATATTACAGAAAAGCTTACTAGCCGAAGGTTCTGCGGTCTCCTGATATAGAGTTCTTGACTCTCCCAAACTTCAAAACATTGTTTTGTTAGAGGTTTAGTGCCAAGCTTCCAACACCTTGGCTCATATGGCATATCACCATCCTTAGTTTCCACCCTGGTTGCTTATATTTGAGATAAAGTACTCCCTGCCGTACATTGTAAGGATGTTGCAATTATTTGAGTAGTTCCATGACCGTGTAGAGGAATGAAGCCGAAGGCTAAGTTCCTTTATAAGAAACGGAACTTCGAGGTGACTTGCAATATTCTGATCATGTACGAAAGGGGGTACTTTATTCTTTATATTACGAGCAAAACACTGTCACTTTTCCCTCAAACCACCAAAATCCTTGGCCTTTAGCTCTTTCATATGAAAAAGAGCATGGTTACAAATATGAAGACTAAAAATAGACTATCTATTGTCAAATTAAACACATCAGAAATGCTGTTGGATATGTGCTGCAAAACCATTGAATCAGTTTAAAACAATTTTTTTTTGTATAAAGGTGCATTAGTTTGGGATGTGTAGAAACACTCAAAGATTTTAACTTTTCTATAATTACCCAAGAAGTGTAGAACAATAAACATGTTAAACAGCTGGCTGTGGCAGCAGGCAATGTGCCGTCAGAACCGAACTGTGATAGTGTATTACAGTTGAGTTCTGATGTCAATCAATCACATTTTCTTTATTCGATTTGCAATAGGAATCATAAAAGCACAGTACAAACAATTAAAACAGTTAAAAAATGTTAGCACATACATGAGCTATCCAGAGGCTACTAATTCATACATAAGCATGAAACGCCCCTTGTAAAAATCTAGATGAATAGCAACCTGCATTACAATTATCTAAGTTCTGATGTCATTTCTTTAAAATAGGTGACTTAGTGCACATAAGTCACCAATTATAAATATATTAGAGATGTTGTTTTACACAGGAATTGCAGAAACCCATGCATTAAAATGAAATTTACAAGCTCAAGCTTCCCTATCTCAAGTCATGCCTTAAATCGCCATATAGAGAGCTCTTCAAGTAACACGGTGTAGTTTCACCATCTGAAGCTTTCGTCATAAGTGATGTTGTCACTCCTGGCAACAAGAGTCCTCCTTCGGTTAAATCATGTGGATCACTGTCTTGAATGTTTGGTCACATGAAAGCTAATGGCATCATGAGCCATTTATGTTGGGTATTTGAAGACTCCTCACACCGCCTACTCCTCGTCCCCCACCCCGCACATCTCCGACCATATGCACTACTGACCAATGTCCTTGTTTATTAAAGATAAACATGGCAATTTACAGAATTTCTTTAATCAAACACCCCTTCACAGGTTTCATGTAATCTAGCCAGTCATGCTATCTTTTGTCCATCCCTGGCACCGTGATACCACCTACACCAGTATCCATCACCTTAGATAATACGGACACTCCACTCTAAACATATCGTGTGCCTCCATTTTGTGTTCTATGACCCATAAACACTTTCTGGTACAGCATTGTATAACTTGTGATGGATTGCTACACTAAATCGTCTTACTCTAAAGCCATCACCAAGTCATATTAGGCTCCTACATCTCACTAATTAGATCAAGCTTTGTGGAATCATTTACCCCCAGAATAATCTGCAAGACTACTATTTTAGGCCATGTGGCCACTATCCGTAACAAAGTCCACCATTTTTGATGTTCACCACAACACACCTAACTTGAACAATATATTACGCACACGACACCTCTTGCATCTTACTTCATGTGGTGATGCGCCATACAGAGTGTTTTGTTATCAGCTCTACTGTGGTGGACATGCTTATGCCAGGTTTCCACCAGCCTATTGCACTTGGTGCCCAAGGATGCTAAACTTTCAGTCTGTGACTGAGGTCCATCTCCTGCCATTTGCAGAAAGTCTGGGTCTGTCTTGATTCTGTCTGGTGGTCCTGACCTATACCCTTTAACCTTCAGCCAGTTGGGGGTGGGGGGCTTGTGGGTAGCTCCTGGTAGCAATGCTTATTTGTTGCCAGTGGGGCCCACCTGCACTAATTTTTGGGGGCCAGCACTTTTTTCCTCATCAACTATTGACTGCGAGCAAAAGTGGGAAAAACACTGCAACGGCCAAGAAGGAGGAAGAGAAAAACAGGAAACGCTGGCAAGAGTGAGATAAAGCAACAGCAGTGGCTGGTTGGTGTTGGATCAGAGATGTCTCTGGTGCATTCACGACTATGCAGCCTTGTTATGTCGATCGATGAATAGTAATAGCGCTGCTGGAGCAGAGCTTTGGGTACCGCACTCATCCCTTTACAAATTAAGCACTGCCTGGCAGTAAGGACTGATATTAGCAAATTCAGCAGTGATGTGGCCCTTCAGCTGGCCCGGAGTTCATCAACCCTGGGAGGAGCATTCATAGGCCCAGTTTCCAATCTCTTCTGGTTTCCACAGAATGATTAGGTGAGCCATTTGTACCCTCCACCCTCAAGAAGGGATTAAAAGCATATCCACATATCTCCTGCCAAGATGGCAAACTTCCTTGTAGAACCATTGTTGATGGCCGTGCTTCCTGTGATGGGTCATCTTTGATGTGATCGCATCCTATGTATCGCTACACGTCAGTAGGAACTTCTTTCCATGTCTGGATCTCTTCTGGTTGGAAGATTAAGTCACCTCTCCCATTATACATGTATTCTCTGTTGTTGGAGTTTGCCTGGTATTGTGTGCACTTTGGAAACATTTAACAACCACAAACAAAAAACTAAATGTATAACATATTATAAAACTATTTGGGTTTCTTTTTTAACTTTGTACGTCCAGAACCTAAAGGCGTCCAGCTGTGTTGATTCCTTTGAGGTAGATAAAGTGAACATATACCCACTGTTTGACACCTCTGCTATTAATTGCCAATAGTCAGAGCACCATTTCCATCAATGGCCGTAGGTGCACACTAGGGGTTCTGGCTTCACCTTACACAGGAAGTCCATTCCTTCAACATAGTTTTTGACTGAAAACTATTCCTAAAAGCCAGTCCAATCCGGTTTGTCCAGTTCACATTTGCTCTTGACAGATCCAGTTTTGCTGGTACTTTCTCAGTGTTATTGCCAATATCTGTCCCAAGGGCTATTTGAAGTCTTAGGCTGTTTTTTCCCATTTAGCGATTTCTATAGGTAGGCTTTCTCAAACACTTGCTACCGTTTGTTTACAAACATTGTAACACTATGGCTGATTTTCCTGATTATTTTAAGAGCCCCTTGGATATTAGCAGGTACCCAGTTGGCTACCTATAGTTTTTGCTTTTATAGTGCACAAGGAGTTTCGTAGGCATGAGTCACAGGTACCACATGGGCACCAACAGTGGAGATGTGACAATGACACACACACACACACACACACCACACCACACACACACACACACACACACACACACACACACACACACACACACACACACACACACAGACACACACACTTCCCCCAAGCCATCTGACATGACTGAGACACCTGCAATATGGCTGCTTTTGTAATACATAAGTACAAATTAATAACAGCAATAAGAGGAATAGCACAGGTAGGACCGTACAAATGCATGGCAATTTGTACCAGTAGGGGCAGTAGCACTGTAAGCTTTCTTTACAACAACAGAACAGGTTTAACACTTGTATCTGCAATGCATGCTCCCTTCAGTGAGTCAGGGGCATCAAACCAACAACAACTTTAGCATCCATCACACCTACACAGTGTGTTTGGCACTGGCAGCAGCGTACGGTCCACTGCAAAGACACCATGTATAGCACTGGCATCATCAATGCAAGCTTCCTACTCGCAGAACAGGTAGTGCACATGCATGAGTAGCCCAAGCTTCGCAAACACAAAATAGGTACATCATTGACTGCATCCGTGCATGCTTGACACGGGACGAGGGACAGCATGTGTACAAGCTTTTCTCTCTCACTGACTGGTGCATCAGTAAGTAATGCAGGCTTCCTACTCACAGATCAGGTAGCACATGTGCATCAGTAGCACAAGCTTCGCTAACATAAACAGGTACATCATTGATTGCATTGGTGCATGCTTCACTCGGGTACCAGTGACAGTGAGTGTACAAGCTTCTCTCACACACAGGTGCATCAGTAAGCAATGCATGCTTCCTACTCACAGAACACGTAGTGCACATGCATGAGTAGCGCAAGCTTCGCTAACACAGAATAGATGCATCGTTGACTGTATTGGTGCATGCTTCACTCGCACTGGGGTACCAGGGACAGCATGTGTACGAGCTTCTATCACACACTGACTGGTGCATCAGTAAGTAATGTAGGCTTCTTACTCAAAGAACAGGTAGCGCACATGCATTAGAAGCACAAGCTTTGCTAACACAGAATAGGTACAACATTGACTGCATTTGTGGGGGACTCTATCGTATCAAAGGTACATTTTCTAAGTTATCTAGGGATCTTGTTTAACCAGTCACTGAGTTGGTGCCCGCTTTCAACACTTAGATGCCAGACATTTAACTGTAACATTGAAGCAATTTTTAGATTTGCCCGTAAACTACCCCCCCCCCAAACAAAATACAGAAATGCTGAATATATACAGGAGTAAGTGCATCCCAGCGGGGGTATATGGTGCTGGCCTCTGGGGGTACAATAAGGTGGATATTCTACAATGCGCAGAAAATACATTTTTGCGTAGACTACTTTCAGTTTCAGGGGGCACGGCTACCTTAATATGCCATTAGCAGCTCGGGATGCCTTACCTGGAAGATCATGTCAGATTTGCTCCTTTATTATTGTGGGTTTAAATGTGGTCATCCCCAGAGGCCGGAATGATTAGATCTTGCATCTGACTGTGTGTCATTAGATGGGGTTGATCAGATACAATGGCTAAGGTATTTGAAGGTCACCTTTGATTGGGCCTCCTCCATCTTTATAAATTACCCCCAAACTATCGGCCTCAATCACATACTACACGTTAACTAACTGTTTTTAGAGCATTGTATGAATAAACATTTGAACACTGCTCAGGCCAAGCAATCCATTGTAAACTATGCCACAAGTTTAACAACTTATGGTTTAGAGCCTCACTTTGGGGTGGTGCCTTTTCCCTACATATCATCACTGGCTGACTTTGTTTAAATTATGCACTTAGCACTTTACATTTGCTTTTCCATTCCCGGGTACTCGGCAGCAGGATATATCTCTTTTTGTGTGTGACAACTTCTCGATCCAAAGCACCGTTCTTTTAGTTTTGCCCATTGTATCAAGATCCAAGACACTGTTTTTTGGTGCGCAAAGCCAATGTGAGGCGGCATAAGGATGGTTTCGTTTTCATGCTGTCTTTAAGCTCACATGAATTCTATTATGCATTTTTAAATTTTATAAAATCAGTGTTTTACATCAGGAAGAGATATGAATTTTAAGGGTTAATTTTTTATGTTTTAGACATGATTTAGTCTATATGACTTGACTCTTTTAAATACTGTATCTCAGAATTGTCATTTGAAAATTGGGTATTGTCTGATTCTGTACGAGACAAAATGTTTAACCTATGTCTTTTTATTTTGTGTATGCTTTGATGGCCTTTAGCCGAGTAAAGTTTACTTTGAATTGACTTGACTGTATTAGTGCATCCTTCACTCACGCTCGGGTATACCAGGGACAGCACTTGTAAAGTCAGTACAAGCTTCTCTCACACACTGCTGCTGTAGCAGCAGTAAGTAAAGCAGGCTTCCCACTCACAGAAGAGGTAGCTTGCATGCATTAGTAGCTCAAGCTTTGCTAACACATACACATACACGTACATCCTTGATTGCATCGCTGCATGCTTCACCTGCACTCCGTACCAGGTACAGCATGTGTACAAGCTTCTCACACACACTGACTGGTGCACCAGCAGTAAGTAATGCAGGCTTCCTACTCACAGAACGGGTAGTGCACATGCATGAGTAGCCCAAGCTTTGCTAACACAGAAGAGGCACATCATTGACTGCATCAGTGCATGCTTCACTCTGGTACGAGGTACACCATGTGCCCAAGCTTCTCTCACACACTGAATGGTGCAGCAGCAGTAAGTAATGCAGGCTTCTCACTCACAGAAGAGGTAAGACACATGCATTAGTAGTGCGAAGCTTCGCTAACACAAACAGGTACAGCATTGATTGCATTGGTGCATGCTTCACTCGCGTACCAGGGACAGCATGTGTACAAGCATCTCTCTCACACCAACTGGTCCATCAGTAATGTATGCTTCCTTTGCACACAATGGATGCACTATAGGCTACAGCTGTGCGTGATTCCCTGACATACACAAAGCAAACGCAAGCAGTAGAAGTGAGCACAGACTTTCAGAATTGCAAAAACAACTGACTGAGGCGGTAGATTGCTACGTTTTGGGTGAAATTATAGCATCCAACAAATTACAGTCACCTATTGCTATTGGCTGGCCTTAGAACCTATTAAGATAAGTCAGTTTCCTGAACAGGAAGTATGTTGCCATCATGTTCTGTAAACTGTGTAGAGTTCTGAAATGTATGCCTGCCACCCGTTACCATATTCAATGGCTTATAGCACTGCACCTCACTGGTATGTGTGCTGATGAAGAGATGTGTTAGAAAGGTTAAAACTGACCACTGTCTACTAGGGTCATTCATTCATGACATTATATTTATTCTTTCATGATGCCCTCTGGACCAGAAGTCACTTGGGTTTGTTCTCTCACTCCGGTCCTGCAGCCCATAATGTGATTTCTTGTGATGTCATCATGCACTCAACGTTTGGGTGATGTCTTTCCCTATGATGTCATTGTTATGTTATTTTTTTTATTTTTTTATTCAGTTTTTCAATTTTATAAAAAGCACTGCAATTAACAATTCATTACTATTATATATGAGGAAACCTAATTAAAATTTTTACTTATAATTTACAATATTTCATCAAAGAAGAAGAAAAAAAGGACCGAAAGAGAAAGGAAAAAAAAAGGAATACTGTTTGATTCAGAGTATTAAACAAGTAGATTACGGAGATAGACATAAATCTAGACAATGTATAAACACCGTTCTCATACAGCAGCCTTAAGGTCTATTTTGGGGCCAGAGATTCCCTCCAACTATATAAGGGTGCCCATATGTGTCTGCCAAGGGATTTCCCTTTCTTGCCTTTTCTGTCATAAATTCCCTTCTCAAGATTAAATGTAGAGAGGAGCCGTGCTAACCATAAGTGGTCTAGCCAAGCTGAAGCAACACAAATTCGAAAAACTGCCATGGCAAGAAAGAGAAAACGGAGAGATATGGTATGGCCCTGTGTATTGTCGACCCAGAGAAGAATTAAAGAAGAAGTTAGGTTAACCCTAAGACCCAAAGTGGTCTCAAAAAATGTAGTAATTGCGTTTTTTAACATAGCTAATCGGGGGCAGGTTGAAAACGTAATCTAGATCAGCATGTACAGAATCGCAGCGTGGGCACCTTGTTCCCTGCAGCCCCCCCCCCCCTGTAAAATTTTTGCCGGAGTATAGTACAGGGAAAACACTGTTTTGTAGTGCTGGGCCTGAAGCCCAGCAGAGCACAATACTACCTGCCCCAACACTAGGGACTGAAAGAAGTTATCCGGATCCGTATCAAGCCTATCTGCCCATTTTTTAGCATGTTTTTCTAAATCATCTGATTTGAGTGCCATGGGTTCGCTATAGATTCCTTTTATAGTACAGCCATCCCCACTTCTTATAACTTCTAAGGATTTCACCATGCCGAACCCATTGGGTCCGCCCAGTTTTTTGCTGAAATAGCTTCTAAGCTGAAGGTATTTTAAAAAAGTTCCCGAAACTAATACCAAATTTATCCTGGATATCCTTAAATTGATAGATTCCGTCAATGCCAACTAGATCTCCAACTTTCGTAAGGCCACATGCCGCCCAGTATACCATAGTTTGATCCGAAAAGATTTCTGGCAGCGTAGGGTTGCCGTATAATTGTGAATAATAATTCAACCTCCTTAAACCAGTCTTTCTTTTAAAAGTAGTCCAGATTTTAAAGGCCGCCCGTAAGGTTATGAATTTAGTTCGCTTAAAGTAGCTTGGCTCTGTAAATTTCAAAAAGCAGTTTTTAGCATCTTCCCCCGCCAATAACCTATATACATCAGTAATCTTATCTTCCATAGTAGGGTTTTCAGATCTGCCGCCCAGTAATCCACTCGTGTAATTAAAAGCAGCAGCCCAATAATAAAGCTTAAAGTCTGGGACCGCCCAACCTCCCCTGGATTGGGGTAAGGTCGTAAAGCGTAGAGCCCTCCTGGTTTTACCATGAGACCAAACAAATCTATTAGCCAGATTATCCAGTATGGAAAGCCAGTTCTTCCCAAATTCCAAAGGTATTGACCTAAACAATACAGTATTTTTGGCAAAAATATCATTTTTATCACATTGCAGCGACCAACTAGTGACATACGTAGGTTATGGAATTTGTCAAAGTCTACCTTGGCTTTTCGGATTACAGGATCAACATTAATAGCCACTAAATTATTCAAATCTGATGTTATAGTAATTCCAAGATAGATTGCTGAATCTGTCAACCGCGAATCAAGGCAGTTTGTCTCCCCATTCACAACAATCTGGGTCTTCTGTTTATTTAGGGCATATCCGGAAATCATGCCAAAAGCGGAAGCAATATCATCAGCTGCCGCCAACGCTGCTTCAGGGTTGGGGGTAAGGCAACATCGTCGGCGTATGCTAACATTTTTGTGGCAACCCCGTGATAAATAACGGGCTCGATTTCCCGGCATGCCTCCAGCTGCCGAATTAGGGGGTCAATATATATAGCGAATAGTAAGGGCGAGCAGGGACAACCCTGCCTAATACCTCGCATGATCTTAAAAGGAGTATATTTCCCATTTATTCTAAGACGAGCTATTGGTGTGCTATACATGGTGCGGATAGCTTTTGTGAACTCCTGCCCTACTCCAAACCATTTCATTGCCTGCCATAAATAGTCCCAGGAGACCCTATCGAAAGCTTTCTCTGCATCCAAGAGAAGCATAGCCATAGGGTCCCCTGAGACTTCTGCTGCAGCAAATAAAGTTTTTGCCCGTCTGATATGCTGAGTGGTACCCCTCCCAGGGATAAACCCATGTTGATACGGATGGATAACATTCGCGATTATGTGGTTTAGTCTAGTCGCCAATGCTTTGGACATAATCTTTACATCACAGTTTATTAAAGTGATGGGCCTATATGATCCGGGTTCCTCAGGGGGTTTACCCTTTTTTAGAAATATGATAATGTCAGCTCCTGCCCAGGAGGCGGGGACCAAACACCCGAGTTGTGCGAGGCAAATTTTGTCAGCCAAAACAGATCCGATTTCCTCCCAGAAAGTTTTGTAGAATTCCAGGGGAATCTGGTTGGGCCCAGCGGCTTTACATGAGTGAAGATCTTTCAAAGCACAGTGGATCTCGTCATGTGTCAAAATAGTCTAAGTCTTATTCTAGCATCGCCTTCAATACATGATACGGGTATGCTATTGAGATATCCTGAGGTTAAGTCCTGCGGCACCTGAGGTCCAGCCCCATATAATCGCTGATAAAACTGCTGAAAAACTTCCTGAATCTTAAGAGGATCCGTGACCAGATTCCCACTCTCATCTACAATCTCCTTTATTTCGCTCCTAACGCTCCTTTGTCTAAGCCTAACTGCCAGCGTACGACCGATTTGTTCGCTAAATTCGTAGCAATGTTCTCTCTGGGTTAGAAAAAGATCGGCTGCCTTTGCGGCAGCTCGGTCGCCTATTTCTGCCTTAGCCCAAGCCAGCTGCTGTAGAATATTGTCAGTGGATAAGCCGGCATTTACTGCAGTTGCCAACTCCTCCTCAATGTTAGCTAGCGATTTATACAGCGAGTCCACCTGACATACTTCCCTCTTTTGTCGAGAGAGGCTGAAACTGAGTCTCCCCTCTAATACCCGCCTTGAAAGTGTCCCACACCACTCCGGAGCTCACACTATGGTGCCGATAACGATCCTGGAAAAAATTTCCCCGTACGACTCGTATCCGGTCTTTTTACCGTACGAATCGTACAAATGCCGTACAAACTACCAACTATGATTCGCATGGGAAAAAGTCCATACGAATCGCATTGGGAATAATTCCCCACACGTCCTCGGGTCGGAAAATGTGCCCGACATGTCCCCGGACGATTTATCGTACAAATGTGAAAAGTGAAGTCCGACCGCGGAAGTACGATCCATCCCGTGCGTCCGATGTTACAACCGGATGGAAAAAACACCGTCCGCACCGAACTCTTATAGCAACCATGGAGACATCTGCCCGCATACACGCCCAACACCCCCCCAGCCCCCGTATGTATGCGCCCAACCACCCCCCCAGCCCCCGTATGTACGCGCCCAACCACCCCCCCAGCCCTCGTATGTACGAGTCGAACCCCCACCCGTGTATGTACGAGTTGAATCCCCACCGTGTATGTACACCCGTGTACGTACGAGTTGAACCCCCACCCGTGTATGTACACCCGTGTACGTAAGAGTTGAACCCCCACCCGTGTATGAACACCCGTGTACGTACGAGTCGAACCCCCACCCGTGTATGAACACCCGTGTACGTACGAGTCGAACCCCCACCCGTGTATGAACACCCGTGTACGTACGAGTCAAACCCCCACCCGTGTATGAACACCCGTGTATGTACGAGTCGAACCTCCACCCGTGTATGTACACCCCCGTACGTACGGCCTGTAACCCCACCCGCATATGTATGGAGCGTACCCCCACCCCAACTGTGTATGTACGGCCCATACCCTCACCCGCGTATGTATGGAGCGTACCCCCACCCCAACCGTGTATGTACGGCCCGTACCCTCACCCGCGTATGTATGGAGCGTACCCCCACCCCAACCGTGTATATACGGCCCGTACCCTCACCCGCGTATGTATGGAGCGTACCACCACCCCAACCGTCGATGTATGGCCCGTACCCTCACCCGCGTATGTATGGAGCGTACCCCCCCAACCGTGTATGTACGGCCCGTACCCTCACACGCGTATGTATGGAGCGTACCCCCACCCCAACCATGTATGTACGGCCCGTACCCTCACCCGCGTATGTATGGAGCGTACCCCCACCCCAACCGTGTATGTACGGCCCGTACCCTCACCCGCATATGTATGGAGCGTACCCCCACCCCAACCGTGTATGTACGGCCCATACCCTCACACGCGTATGTATGGAGCATACCCCCACCCCAACAGTCTAAGTACGGAGCGCGCCCCAACACCAGCACCTTCACCCAACATCGCGCATGTACGAGTCGTACCAAGCCAGAGACAAAGACAGCACTGTACAACAAAATGGCCGATGTACACACGCTAAAAACACACGTACACAACCAGGACAAAGCAAAACACAAGAAGACTCCATTCGAATCGCACAAAGCCACAAAACATGTCTAACAAGCACAAATACAACACATTCACTGACCTGCAACTGCCAAACTCCCAAACAGAGGCCCAAAACACAACCACTCCTTATAACACACCCACCCAAAGTTCAAACCCAGCCACACCCACCAATGGACCAATAAAAAGGCCCAACACACACAAACCATGATCCTTTGCAACAGACCCACTGCTGCCAGACCACACCGAGAAACAACTGCACCATACTACAACCTCCACTACACCCTACACCTGCACACCTTCACACAACCACCTTCACAAACACCCCCTCATCACATTCACACACACACCTGCACAACCACACCCACACACCCACAACCGTCCACACCCACACCCCCCACAACCATCCACACCCACACCCCTCACCATGCCCACTAACAAGAATTCAAAGTTCACTAGCCAAGAGTTGGAGGTCCTCGTCGACGAAATCCTCGAGCCACACCTCTTTGGAACATTGGTCAGACAGACCAGCATTTCCGAAAAAACAGCCATGTGGCAGACGATTGTGGATGCTGTGAATGCTGTTGCGTCCACCAGAAGGACCAGGCATGAATGCCAAGCCAGGTGGTACGATCTGCGGAGGAGGGTCTGCTGCAAAATGACCGACGACCACAACCAGGCCAACATCACTGGAGGAGGGCCGCCCCGCAGACTCGTACAATACCATCCCTGGGAGGAGAAGGTGATGGCCATACTGCCGGTGGTGGCAGTGGACGGAGTAGAAGGACTCCGAGAGCCTGGTGAGTACACAAACAACTCACCTCACATGGGGGGACCGTCATCCACAATCATGCACGCAACCACCCCAAGCTATCGCATGACCCAACCACACTCCATAAACACGCACATGCCACTAGCGCCACCATGCCCCATGCACCCAGCTGGACAATCCCAAGTCACAGGCCACAGAAAACACCAACACAAGACACGGTAACCCGGATGGCGGGAGTGTGGGCCTCAAAAATCACATAGTGCAACTCAGAAGCAAACAACAATGCCCTCTGCCCATATGGCCTAGGTCACAGCCAGACAAACAGTGTGTCCCCACACAGGAAAGACTTGCCTGCAAATGGCGGACGCCTTGCATTAAGACATGGGGTTGAAGGCACCTTTTTGCACATGACAGCAGCCAATGAACAGCCAACACTGTGAAAGAGTGGCAGCACACACCACCACACCACAGCAGCAGCGCAGACACAGACACTACACCCAATGGGTGCCTGGAGATCAGAAACAAACTCACATGAACAAGCCAAGGGCCATTCAAAGATCTGCAAAAAGTGTGTGCCTAGGAAGCTGGGCTGAGGTGACAGAGGGTGACACACAGAGGGAGGGAGAGGGGGAGTGAGAGGGAGGGAGACACAGGGAGACGGACAGAGGGAGGAGGCTGACACAGGGAGGGAGGGAGAGGGGGACAGAGAGGGAGTGAGAAAGGGATACACAGGGAGACCAATTCATCCTTGGGTGGTGTGGGAATGTCTGCTCGTCAGCAGGTGGACTGCGTGCATGTAGACAAGGGTGGCCAGTGCCTGAATCCCCCTCTCTTCTCCATGGCAAAACACTGGGCCATGTCTCAACCTGTGCACGAGCACAACGACAGCTACCTGCATTATATAAGTGTGTGGAACAACTCCATGTGCCCACGTACAGTGCAACATGGAAGGCGCCAATGCATGGCTCGCCACACCTGCTCACTCCACTGCTGACTTCAGTCACAATTGACGCAGCAAGTAAGACTGTGTCACACATAGGTAAAGTCTCAAAAGCTGTGGACAAGGGACATACTCATGCACAAGTGCACTGTGAGTGGAATGCAAGACATATCCAAATACCCAGAGGAAATGTGCAAACTTTGAAACTAATGAAACATGGATGTTGCATGGAACAATAATAACATTGTCTCTCACACACACAGGTCAACGTCGTGGATCACCCCCCAACACTGGGGGGGAAGACTCACAGGACCCGGCTCTGCGGGATGACAATCCCACCGGCAGCGACGACTCTCACCACTCTGTGGACAACCCCGACCAACCTGGCCCCTCTGGTGTCCAACCACCTGCAGCACCTGCGTCAGGTACAACTGGGCCAACCACCACCCCCACTCCTGCCACATCCCAGGAGACACCCAGGATCCCTGCCCCACCACCACAACGCAGCCAGGCTGACCAGGAGGAACACGGTGTACCGGGCACCCAGCAGGAGGCAGGCGACAACGCAAATGCCACCCCTCAGGGGTCCCGGAGACCCGATGTGCCGACAAGGGCAGGCCAGGCGCAAGTGGGCAGGGGTGGTGGGAGTGGAGGACGGCGGAGGCGCGAGCCTGACCAGTTGGCTGCGGAACCGGTATATTCCCATGTAAGAAACATCCTGGACACATACTGGCAGGACACCACGGGCATGAGCCAGGTTGTGTCCACCCTCAACGAGATGAAGGGGACCCTCGAGGAGATCAAGACCCAGCAGGCCCAGCAACATGCCTGTCAACTGCGACACCAAGGGCGGATGGAGGACAGACAGGCTGAGCTTGTGACGGTGCTCACGGGAATTAACCGTTCACTCCGTCGGATAGCCGACAACATGGGCAACCCTCCCTGTGCCACCAGGCGAAGAACATCACCACCCACAGGGAGGGATCAGGAGGAGGAGGATACATCCGACGGAGCATCCCAAACATCGTCACGGCCTGCTTCTGAGGGTTCCCGCAGGAGGGCGGGTCGTCCACGGAAAAGACCGTGAGGGTCGGCGCAACAGCACCATCTCCCAGGACACCTGGCCTGGCACCTGGCCCACTGGACCAACAGCAGCACATCAGCAAATGACATTCTCTACCACATGGACTTGCTGGTCACTGTCTGACCAATGTTGACAAAGACTGTGGCATGGACTCTGATGATTTCCAATGGCAAGGACACCAACTCCCCCAGTGAACTTTGGAATCCACACACCCGGAAAGCCCCTCTTGTCATACTCCCCCCCCCCCCCCCCCCCCCCCAACACGTACCCCAACACAAATAAAAACTTACACGATAAAGAGATGATGCCTACATTTTGCATTATTAACTTGCATGTGTCTTGTAAAGTCTAACCATGCCTGAGTTCTCATATGACTTCAACCATCCACACCCTGGGGCCTGAGTCTGGCACAGGACACACATGGGTCACAATGTATTAGGCAAGACAGACATGGAGCACCATACACACCCGTGATGGGCCCAACCAGCTGAGGGGGTGGCCGCACAACCGTGCCAACAGACATATTGAGTACAGCAACAGTCATGCGCAGAGGTCAGGGATCATGTGGAGTGTCCTGGGGGGCACCCAGGTAAGTGTAGACAGGTGGTAGAACCATGTCCTGCAAGCTTGAGTCAGGTGGATGCAGAGAATGGTGGCCTGGCCAACGTTGGATGCATGGGGATGGCACATGTCACAATACCCACACAGTCATGGACATCATGCACACTACAGAGTCTAATCCCACACAAACAGCTTGCATCTTGCTACTCTACACATAGACACATAGCCACTATCACTGAAAACCATGCCAGACATGCCGTATGCACCGTGGCAACACACCAGCATTGACTGAGAAGAGGCACCTTGGAGGCACAGGGACACCTTTATTAGTCATGTAATCCGGAATGCAGAGGCAACTCGGAGTACACATACACAGGTCATGTGGATTAACATGTGGGTCCAACACTGGCACCCCCCTTCTGCACCACAAATGCGTGATATCCATGGAATGGGCACACAAGTGTCGGGTAACAGCTAAACACCCCCTGCTGCTCACGGAGAGGCTGCCATACACAATTGATCCTCTGATGTGCAAGTCCCACACCATGTCAAGCCAATGCAAACCGTATGTGTCCGAGGGCAGTGTTGCACACATTGATGCCATCATCACAATCCACTATCCCATTACAGAGGACTGTCAACAAGTCTGACCATCTATTCAGGTTTATCCAGCTACATGTAATGTGTCCCATGGTGATGCGACATGTCTGCAGAGGAACCAAACATCGACAGGGGCAGTGTGCACACATCGTAAACAACTGGCACACCCAATACACCCCTGATGCATCCCTTGCCCTAAGGAGACTTCCAAACTTGTCCGTGCGTGTAACGCTGAGTCAGCACACGATGACGTGTCCATGAGGAATAGCAGTGCCACAACAATGCAACCAGCAGACGGCATGCGCAAGTACCTGGGGATGAGAGACACACAAGAAGTCAGACACAAAAAGCACAGCCACTTGCATGTGCATGTACTCGACACATGTAAGGATGACAACATGCTAGGTCACAATTATGGCTGGGGAAATACACTCATCACTGGCACCATCACTCGAGTGACACATCCATACACACCTCTGACTCACGTGCCATACATGCAGATGGACACACACATCGCAACACATGCCACACAGGGACCAATGCGTGCACACTCAGACACTGGTACTCACCACTAAGCAAAGAAGTTGTGTGTGAGCCGACTCCGGATGTCCTCTTGCGGAACCACATCCTCCACATCACTAGCCCCATTGCCAAGCCCTTCGTCCTCCACGGGTGGATGGTCTTGATCATCTTGATCCAGGATGAGTGGCACAGCTTTCTCAACTGCCATGTTGTGCAGCATGCAGCAGACCATGAAGATTTTGCAGACCTTCAACGGGGCATATGGGAGGGCGCCGCCGGTCTTGTGTAGGCACCTGAATCGGCTCTTCAGGAGGCCAAATGTCCTCTCTATCACTCGCCTTGTCCGGCCATGGGCGGTGTTGTAGCAGAGCTGGGCCGGCGTGCTGGGGTTGCGGAGAGGTGTGATCAGCCATGGCATGTTGGGATAGCCAGCATCCCCTACATGGAAACCACATGGACATAAGTAGGACAGGAGAAGCGGTCGGGCTGGAAGTCTACGCAAAATACAGGACAGACAGAGTGTACCCACCAACAACACATGCTCGTTCGTTGCGCAGCTGCGTCATCATTTCAGGCACCCTGCTACGCCTCATGATGTAGGCATAGTGTGCTGATCCTGGAAAACGAGCACAGACATGTGAAATCACCATGTTGGACAGGCACACCACAAGGGCATTGATGGAGTGGTAGTGCTTGAGATTCCTGTACGCTACCTCCTGTGCCTGTGGTGGTACCAAAGCCACATGTGTCCCATCTATGGACCCAATGACATGGGGCATCCCTCCCAGGGCATAGAATCCACGCTTGACTCCAGTCAACTGTTCAGGAGTTGGGAAATGGATGAACTCATCCAGGTGAAGCAACATGGCCTCTAAAAAATCATGCAGCACACGGCTGAACATGCTCTGGGACATGCCACCAACATGAGCTATGGTATATTGAAAGGTACCCGTGGCAAGAAAATGTAGGGCTGCCATTACCTTCAGCTTGGGTGTCAGTGCTGTAGGATACCTGCGCAGCGGTTGCAGGTGTGGTGCCAGCCTTGCCGTCAACTCCTCAATCAACGGTTGGGGGAAGCGGTAGCAGCGTATACAGTCATTCTCCCGCATGTCAGCCAAGTCCGGAATAGGTCGGGGAAGAGGCGGCGCTCTGCAGTGATTTGGAAGTGACAAGGAAGAGTGAGTGCACTACAACCACAATTTATATGTACTGAGCACATGTTAATCTGTCAATACACATATGCTACATAGGGAGTCAGGTATGTGCTACATGCCCTGGACACGTATGGCTGCCAGGTGACACTCCTACCAAGACCCAGCTACACACGGAGATTGTGAACCTCCACATCCCATGGCATGGGACTAGCTGTGTCCCAGTGTAAGTGACCAGCCAGACGCAATACAGGAGTGACATACATCAACATATCAGCAGAAGTAGGATGTTGATTGCAGAGACAGGTAGCGGAACACTAGAGCCACAGGTCACATGACATTACACTAGGACAGCCCACACACCTTGCCATGAAGGTGTACATGTCATGACTGACCACACATACATTGAGAGGATGCAGACAGGTCCTTGTTACGCTACTCCATGTCCCATGCATACATACACACCTTACATCCGATACCACATGTGGCCTAGTGTGCGTAACAGTGTGCCATGTCCATCTACACACAGACACATGTTGGTTGCATTAACAGCAGATGCTTTTGAGGGAACACCAACATCAAGCTAATGTGAACACACCACACATACATGACATAGTCACATCGTGCACCGTGGGTAGTCACATGTCTGGTGTGGTAACCCCTGTAGCGGGCATCAGGGGACACTTGCGTGTGTTGTTGACTGTGCCATGCCAGTGACACTCATCTCAAGTGTGCTGTACGACATGCACACATGTCAAAGGAGTGAAGGGCATGTCTGGCACATATAGCACCGTCACACATAACATCTGTACACTTCTAATCATACATCTATTGCCTTCACAACTCAGGAGTAATGTGCCACCTCACAGCCTTTCACACCTGTGCCCCACACATGTAGTACTGGCCAGACAATGCCTTGATGTCCATCCATGGACAAGTATGTCAGCTCTATTCCTTTCTGTGTGCTGCATTGTCACCACTGTAATGTGTGTAAGGCACCGTACATTCGCCCTGAGGGCGTGTGTACGTTCCCCATCACTATGAGAGTGCTGCCGTAGGCCTACCCATAGTGATAGTGAGCGTACGCACGTGTGTATGGTCCGTATCACTATGGGTACGCATACGCGAGCACACCCATAGTGATAGTGAGCGTACGCGCGTGTGTACGGGCTGTATCACTATGGGTACGCATACGCGAGCACACCCATAGTGATAGTGAGCGTACGCGGGTGTGTACGGTCCGTATCACTATGGGTACGCATACGCGAGCACACCCATAGTGATAGTGAGCATACGCACGTGTGTACGGTCCGTATCACTATGGGTTTGATCGCGTATGCGTACCCATAGTGATACGGACCGTACACACGCGTGTACGCTCACTATCACTATGGGTGTGCTCGTGTATGCGTACCCATAGTGATACGGAGCGTACACACGCCTGTACGGGCCGTTGCTATGCATTTGGGGTGCCCTAGGGCCCCGGAACGCACCGTACCTGTGTGTGAATCTCCAAATTACATAGGGGACACATGAGGGACAAGTATAAAGGCCTACATGCATGTTGGTTGTCATGGAGACCAAGTTTAAAGTATGAATTTTTTTCAGCAGGTGCACAGCAAAAGTCGGTTTGAATGAATCTACATTGTTGCAAAGTGGTTGTGGAGTTGACATGCTCAAGAAAAAAAAACCAAACCCACTGACTGTGCTAGGTTTAAAGGGATTGGAGGAAACATAGGATGCAAATGTGAGTGACCAATCACTCTGTACTCCTATGCATGAAACAGGCCAGCAAGGCAGATATAAGGCAGCCAGGTCCAATGAGAGAGCACTTGCCTGCACATCTTTTGATTCTACGACACTGCTGCTGCTCGTGATTCCCTGGAACCATGTCAAGGTCTGTGGAGAGGGCCCAGCCTTTCACCCTGGAGGAGAACCTGGCATTGCTGGATGTGATCCTCCCACAGTACCCCTTGCTGTATGGGCGACCAGGGTTTCAGGTGAGTGCAGAGTCCACTAGCACAGACTGCGTCCCTTTTTTGTGACTGTGACTTCTGGCATTGTGTCCAGGTGTGACACACATGCAATGTACTGTAGGGGGGGTCCCAGGGGGGGGAATGCCTGATGTCTCCCAGCCAGAGCATGCTGTGGAGCATGTCTGCAGTCCTCACTTGCATTGTGTTTACTGTGACAATCACTGCATGGTGCATGCCACATTCTGCCTGTCTTATCCTCCTGGGAATGTTGCCTCTACAGTCCTCATGTGATTATGTGGTGAGCCCAGTGTGACCGGTGACTGTACCCACAGATGTGTGTCAGTTCTGTGTACCTGTGCTGAGTGTCCACATGATGTGTTCGTACCCTGGACATCGGTGTGTGTGTAAGTCCCCTGTCATGTGGGTGGGTGCATATGTGGAGTGTAGCACCCAAGCTGCATGAGGGATGGATATAACCTGCCTATCTGATGTGAGCAGGGAGCAGTGCTGTGTGTCTGACGTGCAGAGCCAGCCCCACACCTTTGAGCCCCCCGTCTAGTGGCACATGTGCAGAGTGAGGTTTGTAGCTGCATTTGGCAATGGCAGGTGAATGTCCTGTGCCTGTGTGTGTCTGTGTACTCTGCTGAGGTAGCGTCAGTGGCCTGTGGCATGTGACTGCTTTGAGGTGCTGCCCATAATCCTGGTGTAGCTTGTGATGCACAGTGTGAGCCTGGATCATTGATTGTGTCGTTGCCCTCATTCCACCTGTGTACTTTCAATGGCACGTACTGCTTTTGCCCTTCCCCAGAGGATAATGTCCCTATGACAAAGGTGCAATGCGTTGGCTGCATACTATGCCTTGTTGTAACCAGCAAATTTGTTCTAATATGTGTCTCTGTGACATGTGCCAGGTGTATTGATGTAGTGTCACTTGTTCATCCTCACAGGTAGGCGCCTCTGCCAAGAAGCAGATCTGGATGAACGCCGTCAGTGCCGTGAGGAGGACGGAGGGTCGCAAGCGGCGCCTGGCCCAGGTGAGAAAACGCTGGCAGGATATCCGGTGCTGGACGCGGAGGATCGCACGGGTCCTGCTGGGGGACTCACCTGAGACCCATAAGAACCGTGGGCGCCGCCGTCTGACCCACATCCACAAGCGTGTGCTGGCGGTGGTCTTTCCAGACTTGGACAGGCGCTTACAGGAGAAGCAGCAGCAGGAAGGGGGTAGGTACATGTGTGTTTGTTGTGTGTCACCAGCATTTTTAAGTGCGCAGTTGCATGGATACACTGCCAGGGTTTAAATGTGCTGTGCAGATCCTGTTACCGACAGTATAGCGGTGCTCCTGCCTCCCTTCCCCTCCTTGCAATGTGTTCCCTGGTCTGTGTGTAGTCACTCCTTCACAAGGTTATCTAGGCTGGCAGTTTATCCACGTGAACAATGCCTGTAGCATCATGTGTGGGGGTGGTGTGTAACAGGTTTTGGGACCTTGCCTGTGCCCTGTCCAGTTCAGTACTTGTGGGTTCCATGTCAGTTGGCACTGATGCTGAGTCCAGACATGGGAGTTAGTCTCTCAAGTGTAATGCCTTACAGCACGCATGTCCTATGTTGTGGCCTGTGACATGATGTGCATGTGTGGTGGCGTGTGTTGCAGTCATTCCCATTCAGGACCATGGAGCTGTGTGGCCACTACTGTCCCCTGGGGCATATTTTCCTAGGTGTCATGTGTGTCATCACAAAATGTGGACACTCTCAGTGTCTACAGCATAGGTTGTGCTCTGTGCCATTGTCCCCTGGCACCATGTATATTGACGTAAAATGTAGTACAAGTGTCCACTGTGCAGCCTGACCTGATTTTCCTTGTTCATACTCACGGTGGCCAGTGCCTGAGTGTCTTGTTACAATCATCTGATGATGCCCATTTGTACATGATTATTTAGACAGGCGCACCTTGGGTATTTTGTGTTCAATCTTGATTTTTTCCAGCCCATGTGTATTTCACCCAGACTAAGAGATGTAAGTGCTTCCTGTGTCTCAACAAATTGTCTCATGTAGGGGGTGGTTGGTGCGGGCAAGGCCTACATGTCAAAACCTGAAATATCCTTGCTAGGTCTGGCCAGTGTGCTATGTTTGTCTGGACATACACTCAAGGTGCAGTGAGCTAGTCATGGTGGGCATGTTTTCAGTATTACCTATGCAGCATGTGCCTCAAGTTCATGGATATGGTCCCTGCTCATCCCTATTTTCGGCAACGCTGTGTGGTGCAGATGCAGTGCTGGATTGTCCCCAGAGCCTGGCTCCTCTGTCAAAATCCATTTCATGTCATTTGCAATTGTGTCATGCTCTCCATAGTTTTTCAGTGGCATGGTGGGTCAACCAACTGTGTGTTGCAGGGCCTACATATGTACCTTGTATTGTAGATGTTACTCATCTTTCTTTTCAGGCTATGCACTGTAACCTATTTAGATTGGACTCATGTGACATATGTATACAGGTGTATGATTAATTCCTGTCTCTTCACCTTGCCCACAGCATCGTCGGGGGACACGGATGGAGACATCAGCACAGACCGTGCGGAGGGACCGAGCACCAGTGCCAGCAGTGACATCTGGCTGGCACATCGAGTGGAACTGAGGCGGAGGGGAGTGAGGCGGAGGACCTGTCCAGTGCCACCACAGAATATGAAGCTGACTGGTCCGAGGCTGAGCTCTCCGAGTGGGCGGAGGCTGCACCACCAGCTGACAGCGGCACAACATCTCTCCCCGCCCCTCCATTGCCATCAGCCGCCTCCCACTTGCTCGTGTCCCTTCCCAGCGTGCCCGGTCACCACATGTCTCCTTCTTGCCAGGCACCGCACCCCCTGCCCCTGTCTCCACTGCCGCCGCCAATGCTGAGTCTGTGGACATCCAGCGGCAGTTGCAGGTTGGTCAGGCTGCGATGCTTAATGTCCTCCATGGCCACAGCCAAGTGCTAAACAACATGGAGGCATACTTGGAGGGCATTTTCTCATCGCAGGCTGACCAACGCAACTTGCTGAGGTCCATTGACTCGACACTGACTGCAGCAGTGGGTCTCCTGTAGCGCTTCGTCCAACCCCCTACCCCTGACCCATCCACACTTCCCACTCCCATGCCTGTCCCACGTACACCCAGACGTCCGCATGCACCCACCACAACAGACACAGGCACCACACCAGCTGGGAAGGTCAAACGCACACCTCCTGGCACGCACACACAGGGTGAAGTAGGCACACCCACTGGGTCGGGGGGCAAACGTAAGACACGCAGCCAGAGTGGGAGTCCGCATTCCACAAAACCCACTCCCTCCAAATCCCCTCCCCTCCCCTCAGCTCTCCTGGCCAAAAGTCAGATATAGGGTCAGTCCTGCCCAGTCTGTCTATCAGCCCCAGTGTGGCACCACCCCGCAAGCGGTGGAGGCAGGACACCGGCAGGGGAGTTGAGGCCCCCCCCCTGTCCACACCCTCCCCCAGTGGCGCTGCGACCCATCCCTCCGACCCCCCCCCCTCCTTGGGGCCTGTGGTTCCTTCGGGTGCAGGGGAGACGCTGGGGGACCTTGCTAAGGTGTGCAGCGCCATTCTGACCTCCACCTTTGGCACTGCCCCACCCCCTGTGGTGGAGTCCTCCGTCCCTGCACCCACGACGCCTACCCTTCGCCCTCATGTCCCTGCGGTGCCTGGTCCTTCCCCCCCCCCCCCCCCCCCCACATGATGCCCCCCCTCCTCTGGAAGACAAAGGAGTCTGACTGTGCAGGCAAGCTAGGGGACACACGTCCCACTGTGTCCCCCATCCGGATTGGAGTCATGGACTGCCCTATGGGCCTTGTATATATTGACATTTATAAGGATTATTACTTAGATCCTGCTGAATAAAGCATTTTTTTTTTTTAAATAGAACACTACTGTTTATCTGGTATTGCTGTTGGTGGACCTGCTCCATTATTTTGGGTAGTGGTAATGTGTTGGGTGTGTGGGAATTGTAGTCTTGTGCTGGTCATAGGGTGGACCCTGGTATCTGTGTGCCATCACAAGCTGTTGGCTACATTACTTTGTTCATGTAAGCAGTTACTGCATGGTGACATCGTCCCAAGGTGTGTTCCTTCCTCTGTGTAACCTGACATCTTCCCTGCAGGGTCATTCCAATATGTGGTGCTGAGCTGTGTCTACATTGGCTGGGTGTGTGACGGACTCGTTAGACTTTGGCCATGCATGCTGAGCGATGTCTCCACCTGCATCATTCGTGGCATCCTTGGTGGTCACTGTACTTGTGTATGTAGACTGTTGATATGACTTCATGTGGACATGTTTTCTTTTCGGCGCTATGCATGTGTATACTCCCAGCCTCGCACACATGTGGTACATGTACTGCAGGGTCTTTGTGCACCTGACTGACATTTGTGGCCATTGGATCAGTGGGTACTCCACCCTTTTCTTTCCATGGGCACTGCTGTGAGTGTTAGGCACCCACCCCTCCTGTGTCTGGGCACTGCTGGGAGGAATCTGCACACACCCCTCCTGTGTCTGGGCACTGCTGGGAGGAATCTGCACCCACCCCTCTTATGTCCAGGCACTGCTGGGAGTGTTAGGCACCCACCCCTCCTGTGTCTGGGCACTGCTGGGAGGAATCTGCACCCACCCCTCTTATGTCCGGGCACTGCTGGGAGTGTTAGGCACCCACCCCTCCTGTGTCTGGGCACTGCTGGGAGGAATCTGCACACACCCCTCCTGTGTCTGGGCACTGCTGGGAGGAATCTGCACCCACCCCTCTTATGTCTGGGCACTGCTGGGAGTGTTAGGCACCCACCCCTCCTGTGTCTGGGCACTGCTGTGAGTGTTAGGCACCCACCCTTTCTGTGTCTGGGCACTGCTGTGAGTGTTAGGCACCCACCCCTCCTGTGTCTGGGCACTGCTGGGAGGAATCTGCACCCACCCCTCTTATGTCCGGGCACTGCTGGGAGGACTCTGCACCCAACCCTCCTATATCAGGACATGTACGCTTAGAACATACACGGGTGTGGGTTCGCTCCATGCATACGCGGGTGGTGGAACGGTCCGTATGTACACTGTTGGGGTGGGGGGTATGCTCCATACATACGGGGGTGGTGTTACGGTCCGTACGTACACTGTTGGGGTGGGGGGTACGCTCCATACATACGGGGGTGGTGTTACGGTCCGTACGTACACTGTTGGGGTGGGGGGTATGCTCCATACATACGGGGGTGGTGTTACGGTCCGTACGTACACTGTTGGGGTGGGGGGTACGCTCCATACATACGGGGGTGGTGTTACGGTCCGTACGTACACTGTTGGGGTGGGGGGTACGCTCCATACATACGGGGGTGGTGTTACGGTCCCTACGTACACTGTTGGGGTGGGGGTACGCTCCATGCATACGCGGGTGGGGGGTACGGTCCGTACGTACACTGTTGGGGTGGGGGGTACGCTCCATACATACGGGGTGGTGTTACGGTCCGTACGTACACTGTTGGGGTGGGGGGTACGCTCCATACATACGGGGGTGGTGTTACGGTCCGTATGTACACTGTTGGGGTGGGGGGTACGCTCCATACATACGGGGGTGGTGTTACGGTCCGTACGTACACTGTTGGTGGGGGGTACGCTCCATACATACGGGGGTGGTGTTACAGTCCGTATGTACACTGTTGGGGTGGGGGTACGCTCCATGCATACGCAGGTGGGGGTACGGTCCGTACGTACACTGTTGGGGTGGGGGTACACTCCATACATACAGGGGTGGTGTTACGGTCCGTACGTACACTGTTGGGGTGGGGGGTACGCTCCATACATACGGGGTGGGGGTACGGTCCGTACGTTTACTGTTGGGGTGAGGGGTACGCTCCATACATACTGGGGTGGTGTTACGGTCCGTACGTACACTGTTGGGGTGGGGGGTACGCTCCATACATACGGGGGTGGTGTTACGGTCCGTACGTACACTGTTGGGGTGGGGGGTACGCTCCATACATACGGGGGTGGTGTTACGGTCCGTATGTACACTGTTGGGGTGGGGGGTACGCTCCATACATACGGGGGTGGTGTTACGGTCCGTACGTACACTGTTGGGGTGGGGGGTACGCTCCATGCATACGCGGGTGGGGGTACGGTCTGTACGTACACTGTTGGGGTGGGGGGTATGCTCCATACATACGAGGGTGGTGTTACAGTCCGTACATACACTGTTGGGGTGGGGGGGTACGCTCCATACATACGGGGGTGGGGGTACGGTCCGTATGTACACTGTTGGGGTGGGGGGTACGCTCCATACATACGGGGGTGGTGTTACGGTCCGTACGAACACTGTTGGGGTGGGGGGTATGCTCCATACATACGGGGGTGGTATGGTCCGTATGTACACTGTTGGGGTGGGGGGTACGCTCCATACATACGGGGGTGGTGTTACGATCCGTACGTACACTGTTGGGGTGGGGGGTACGCTCCATACATACGGGGGTGGTGTTACGGTCCGTACGTACACTGTTGGGGTGGGGGGTACGCTCCATGCATACGCGGGTGGGGGTACGGTCCGTACATATCCGTACCCATGCTGTGGAATGCTTGTGCGGCCCGTACCCAGGCCTTTGCCACGTCGGTATGAGCCGTCTCGCCATTGTTGGGGTGACGTAGGTGTGGGCGTGGTACGACTCGTACCCACGCTCTTAAGGCGTGGGTACGGGACGTACCTGTATTGTTGTGTTACCGGTTCGCGTCGTCAACCACTTCCGTTGTGGCGGACGCTGGCTTTGCTGGACACGCCCCCACCCCCTCGTAGTGACCAGGGCCTGGGGGTCAGGTATGTCCAGGGCATGTGTGCTGTGTGACTTGGGTGGGGGTTTTGTGGCCTGCCCCTGCTCCTGCTCCCCCCCTTTCCCCCCTCCCTTTGTTGTTCTGACCTTCTGCGGCGTCTCCGTCGGAACCTGTAGAGGAGGTCGACTGCTATGAGGGCCGGGATGACACGTAGGTTCGGGTCCATGTCTGTCCGTCGCGTGCAGGTACTCCTTGTTCGCGTCGTCCTGATTTCCCGGCAGTTTTTGGCTGCTGGAAAATATTCTCCGTGCGGGATGACGTCAGTGCGAATCGTACTTCCTGGTTCGTGAAAGGCAGGCTGCGTGCGTCCCGACGTCACGTCGGCGCTTTCCCGGATCACATTTGTATGTATATTTTCGTCGGTCGGTGTTTTGTATGATTCGTACGGAAATAGTATTTCCGTGCGAATCGTACTTCCATGTTTGTATATTGTTCCGACCGGGTACGCGTCGGACGGAGAATATGGTCTGTCCGATGGTTGGTACCCGGTTTTTCCAGGATCGTAATCGGCACCTGTATCTATTTGCATCCCAAAAAGATGAGATCCATCTCTTCATATACAAAACCTATTCAAAAGTCCATGTCCGTTCATTTCATGGACCATTCATAAAAGCCAGGGTAAGGGCTAAAGGGTTATGATCGGATATTATCCTAGGGTATTTTTCTATCCTTGCCCGGTGTACTAATGTATAAGAAATAATCAAATCTGGAAACTGCCTTGTGCGGATCAGAAAAAAAATGTGGTCCCAGGATCCATATGATTCAGGTGATTCCATAGATCAATAAGCCCATGAGTACTGGACAAGTTCTTAAGTGCCTTAAAAACCCTTCCCCCCCCCATCCTGTATATATATATATCCCCCCCTCTTCCCCATAGCCCCCCCAACCCATTGATGTTAAAGTCACCACAAATTATTAAAGGGGTGGGCCAATTAGAAAGTTCGATGTCCAAATACTCAAATACCTCTGGGTCATCAGCAGTCGAGCCGTACACCGAGCATAACCTAAAAGCCTTCCCGGCAAACCAACATTCTAATACAACCCACCGTCCCCATCTATCTGATAGTTTCCTTTTGACCGTTATATCATTCCGTCTAGTGAGAATGGCAACTCCTCTTGTCCTGGTACCCTGTTTGGTGGCCACCAATAACCTAAACCCAAGCTGTTCGAGAACTCTGCTCCTTGTGTCCTCTATGTGAGTCTCTTGGAACCTTCAAATGTCGGCTCGCAGAGCTTTCAATAAGATTGCCACCCTATGTCGTTTAGTTTGATCATTAAGTCCACAGATGTTAATGGTTATAATTCTAAGGTTTAATCGACTCGTAGAATAATTTGTAGCATCTTTCCTTCATCTTAAATTTATTGTGTTTCTTCTCAAATAGAACCCTCTTAGTCTCATCTTCACTCCGGTTAATAACCCATCCCAAGGGCCTACAACCTTTCAGTCCTCGTTTCCTCATACATTGTGCTATGTTGTGCGGTGACCTACCCTCCCCCATACCCCAAACCCCCTCCTGAGCCAAACCACCCACCACCCCCACCCCACAATCCCAAGCGGCCAATTAGGTCAAGCACGACCTATGTATGGCGGCTAATCTCGCAGCCTAAGCTGCCCCCCTTCTACACCCTGATGTGCGACTAAACAAACAATATATAACCAGTAATAACCTACCACTTAAGAATCAAAAAGGTGTATAATGCAAAGATAGCAACTATTCTGCCCTTCAATCTTCATTCATCATTCATTATCCAGTTAGCAATTATCATTTAGTCAATTTTATCAATTCTATCGGTAAGCAGAATCAAAAAACGGTATGTAACATCGGTCCTGTACTATCCTCCCCTTTTACGTCTTTAGCTCTGTCAAAAATTCTTGAGCTTTGACCTCTGAAAAAAACATATGCACACGCCCTTTAACGATAACCTTGAGGCGAGCTGGAAACAGCAAGTATGCCTCACACCCATTCCCCTGAAATGCAGCTATCGTTTGACGTAGTCTCCACCTGCGCTCCACAGTGGCATGGCAAAAATCTGGGCGTGCGAAAAAGGTATGACCATCAAAGGTCCTCTTAGTGTCTAGTCTAACCATATCTATAATAGCTTGACGAAGCAAAAAGTTCCCAATATAGATCAGGATCGCTCTGGGGCAGTGGCGTCACTAGGGTTGGTGTCACCCGGTGCGGGTAACTCATGGTGTCACCCCCTCACATCTTACCGCATGGACCTCCTCCGCTCCGAGTCCGCCAGTGGACACAGTTGGCAAATAACGGGACCATACAAAATCCTTAGTAACCTTTGTAAATGTAGGTCCTATATTTACAAAGGCCATAGAAGAAAAATTGAATTCAACAAGGTCGGAGGTACTGTAATAAGTTAAGAACTACATAGAAAATATGTTACTTTTGCAACATTAAACTTTAAATGTTACTGTTACAGGAGATAAGGTTGTAACCGTTCTGTATTGGGTTTGCACAATCAGCAACTGCCAGAATAGTATGCAACAGTACAAATTACAATGTCACATTAAATCTCGACTAATCAGAACTTTCCTTTCCTGGCCTTTAAAGCTGCAAGCTTGTTAATTACTTCATCAAAATCAACATCTTTCGCCAAATGACTTTCAATTGATAATATTGCAAGATCAGAAAGAATTGACTGTCCCATGGTAGATCGCAAATAGTTCTTTATAAACTTTAGCTTTGAAAAACTCCTCTCACATGAAGCTACAGACACACAGATTGTAAGAAATAATTGTAGGCTCAATGAGAGATATGGGAGAGATTCTAGGAAGTCCCATTCAACTATAAATTTTAAAATGTCAAATACTGACCAGTCTTTGGCTTCTTCGACTTCAATGTCTGCTGCCTTCAGGTGCCTTCTCAGCCTTGGTATTTCTAATAAAAGCTCTCCCTCGGATAACTCATCATAGAAATTGGACAATTTTGGAATGGACACCAGTAACTGTTCTTCAGTGGCAGATATCAAACTCTTGGCTTGAACAGCCTCAAACATGGCTGCTACTTCCTTGATGGCTCTTGATCTGATCTGGAGTTCAGAATGGAAACGATCAATACACTCAAGCATCGGCCTCTTGTTTTCTTCTTGCAGAGTTAGTCCAGCATCTCTTGCCTTCTCACCCGTCATCCTCTTCTTGAACCTGGGTCTGCTCTCTACTGAAATTCCATATTGGTCTAATTTTAAAAGCGCCCGTTCAATTGCCTGCTCCACTAGATGATTGCGCTGCTCGTCGTACAGAAATAGTGTTAGTGTCTCTAGCTTTGTCACCACCTTGTCAAGAGTTAAGCCCTTAGTCTGAAGGTACAGCTGTGTAAGATTAACTTCTTCAAGTACATCACACCAAAAGTAGAGGTAGCACAGAAATGTGAAATTGCAGACAGCAGGCAAAAGACCACGGGCTGTACCTCTTGTGTCTAAATTTTCATCTGGATCACATAGAGCTTCAATTGCCGCCACAAATTCATCAAATTTTTCTTTCACTGCCTTTACTGCAGCATGATGAGCACTCCAGCGTGTTGTTGATAGTCTTTTCACTGAGACTCCAGTGTGCTCCATTAAAACATCCCATCGGTGAGTAGAAGCAGCAAAGAAGGAAAACATTGTCTCAAGAGTTCCAAAAAAAGTCACACATGAAGCATTTTCAGCAAAAGAGTGTTGGCCGCACAGGTTAAGCGAATGATCCACACATCCATTAAAAATAGCTTTCCTGTTCTTTCTTTTCAAAATGGCTTGTACACCCCCATGCATTCCAGCCATAGTGGCAGCATTATCGTAACCTTGAGCGCGGCACATCATAAAGTCGAGTCCATCACGTTCCAGATTTTGAAGAATATCAGAACTGAGGTCAACAGCTTTTTTCCCCTTTAAAGGGAAAAATCCCAGAAACACTTCTTTAACTTCAACTTTCCTATTTTGTATTTTCACATATCTGATCACTTCGGACATTTGGTCAGTGTGTGATGTGTCAGGTGTGCTATCGAACATGATCCCAAAATACCTGGCAGATTTTATATCCAAGACAAGCTTCTCCTTCACATGATTTGCTAGGACATGTATAAACTCATTCTGAGTTTTTGGTGCAAGATAAGATACTGATGCTTTGAGTTTACATGTGCTTCGCTTTAATCTCATTAGGTGCTCTTTCAGCACTGGGTCATATTTAGAAAGCATCTCAACCATTTCAAGAAAGTTTCCTTTATTCAAGGAAGATTCATCTCCCTTGTGGCCCCGGAATGCCATATTCTGCTTGGCAAGAAATAATGTGATATCGAGCAACCTGTGCAAGATATCTCTCCACTTTTTCTTCTCTATGTCCATCAAAGCAACACTTTCGGTGTCAATTGTTTTGTGCAGTCTAAGTCCTGCTGCCAATGTTTTCCATTTTTCAAGGCAATGTAAGTGCTCTTCGGATGTTTCATGATTTTGCACTTTCGGGCTCAGTTTCCACCACTTTTGAAACCCAATCACAAATTTGGATGTCGTGTCTGTAGCATGACTAGCGGCAAAGAGTCGGCAGCAAAAACAATATAATTTCTCACTGACGAGTAAACCATCCATGACCGCAAGACTTTCTCGCCATTTGGCATCACCTTGTAAAACCACTCTTTTGATAGCTGGCGAACATCTCCTTTTGCTTTTGGATCTTGCCTGGTGGCAATTCCGAAAGGGCCATCTTTGTTCTGGAAAGAAGCACTTCCTCTTTTGATGATTGCAACCCGCAAATGATCTGGAACAGGTATTTTCCAAAAAGAAGCATCATCTAAAATATTCAAATTTTCCCCCTTAACCTCAGTCCTCATCTCATTTACAGTATCCTGGTTAGAGTCACTTTCAGAGCTCTCTTCTGCTTCAAATTCATCCATTTGAATTTCCATTTCCTTTCCTTGTTTTTCTGCTTCATTTTCTTCTATTTCAACTCCTTCCTCTTCTGTAGTATGCATACTAGCATCAGGATCAGCGTTATCAATTGGTGGCCGAGGAACTGTGTCTTTTGATGAACCCATACCCTGGCCATCATCTGGTCTCTTGACATATTGAAGCATGGATCCACGTAGTGTTGAGAGTGATTAATTTTTTACCTTTTTTGCTTTTCTTTGCTGGCATCCACTTGGCCTCTTTGATGTATGTTTTCCATGTGGCATGATTGATATAATATATCCTTGAACTATTATTATCCAAAAAAATGCGACTTTAAAAACACCAACAACAGCAAAGCGTGTTTTTAAGCACGTGTAGTGGGCGTGGGCTGATGAAACGGCGGGTCCAGTCAAATGTAGGATGTCAATGTCACCTCTAGTACAAGTGGTTTGTTACTGTACAAATAATTTGGGAGGTTTTCATCTTGGTCGTTTTGTCAGTCGCCCTGTGCCGCTGTTCATGTTTTTTGTTTTCATACTTGCCGCCTATTTTATCGATGGTGATAAGCCTGTAAAAGACAGAAGCCGGGATTGACTATCACTCGCTGGGCAAACATGCTCATTATTGCATTTTCTTAATAAGCATGATTAACAAACATGTTAAATTATACAGTACAACGGTTTAATAATAAAGACAAGCACTGCAAATGAAAATATAGAATTCAGCAGAATGATTATTTCTGCTTTACTAACCACAGTTGGGAATCATGGCATTATTGCAAGCCTCTTGTAATGTGGCCCTGCTGCATACCCTGTAGATTGTAGCAAAAATAAAATTCTGTCTTTAGGTGAAGCAAATCAAAAGTTAATAAAAACGTGTGAGAAGTGCTCCAGTGCTGTTTAAGGCCCTCCATAGAGGTGGACTGGTCATCATTCAGTCATACCCTATTATGACACATCACGTAATAACGCACTGTTCGACATAAAAAAATTACAGAGAATGCCCATTGCACAGGAACAACGCGAATGACAGAGCAAGCGGCTGTTTGAGGTGCTTGTGTTTTTTTGTACTTTTTAGCGCAAAATGCATTCTCACATTCGAAGCGGACACACGTGTGAATTTCTTGCTAAAGTACAATGGGGTCATCACATTTTCATAGCCCCTTCTTACATTTATTCTTTAATTTCTTTTATGGTGCTACTCATCCCAAGTGGGGTGTCAGACCACACTACTTGACACACACATGTATGATGCTGAGACAATGATTTATACATGTGTAAATCAATGTATAGGAAATGTTGCATAAGACAATAAGAGATACGAGGTGTTGTAGTCACATGTAGTCCGTACTGGTAGACTTTGTATGCTATGAATGCTGAGTGTGGAAAAAGACAAAATTCAGGTTTCACAACGTGACAAAGTGGTTGGGGTTGTGTATACTAATAAGACTGTATCACTACCCAAAGGAACAGTATTTAGTACCTTAGAATGAGAAAAGATTGAGGGGAAAAATAACTTTCTAAACTCAAGCCTTGCAGTTTGCGTGCAGTGGTTCGTAAATCACTGTGTTCTATTCCAAGGATTGTAACTTAGGAACTGCTAGTTACCAAATGTTTCTCTATGACAAAACCCACTAACCTATCTACAAATAAATCCAAATCTGTGGTAGGCATGTTACACTTTGTGGTTTGCGGAAGGCACCTTAACTGACTATGCTACTTTATGATGAGTGAAAACTGTCACTAGACAAGGCTCGGTAATCTGCCCGGCTCCACACATCTCTCAGCTGGGTCGTTGGCATCCCTGAACTGCCTGCATGCCGCATTATGGGTCGTTGGCAGTGTTACGCTTTTTAGCAGGACCAAGACTGAACTGTGGCGGTGAAAACATAGTGGTAAAATGAAAGGTTGTTTTAACTGTTGAGCTGTCATTTATTTTAATGCTATGATAATAGTACATTTTCTGTATATCGCTTCACCAGTTAATTCGTAAATGCTCTCGTAAATGCTCTTGTTGTCATCATCATTATATTTATAAATCATGGAAACACTTGAAAAAGTGACTCAGTACTGGTGAATCGCCAGTGACTTGGTGATCATTCCACAATGAATATGCCTTTCTGGGTCTGGGACAGGGCCTTTATCTGCTTTTTTTTTTTTTTTTTTTTTTTTTTTTTTAAATTCTTCGAGTCATCGCCCATTCAATCATACTGATATCTGTCCAACTACGCACATCTTTATCTGTTCTGTGCTCCATCCTTGCACTCAAACACACTCATGCATGCACTGTCCAATTCTTACAACCAGTGCTTTAAGTGGGCCGGGTCTCACCGGGTCTGAGCACCGGCAGTTTTTAAAGTTGGGCTCGAAACGGGTCTCTATTGGGCTCTGTTTTGTGCCCCGGCACAGGCGGTCTGTTTGTTTCCGGACTGCACATCGTTGTGCGTGTGCTCACACTGCTCACCTCTCACTAGTGTTGAAGTTATGGCATGACGTCATGCCTTGTGAGCGTTGTAGAGGAAGGGAAATTCTTTTAAGAGTCATTTTCTCTCTGGATTTCCCTTCTCTTTTTGAAACTCAGGAGCAGCAACATTGTCGTGGTGTCACCAGGCTTTAAGTGGAAGCTTTTTCAATATTATATACAAGCCATAGTTGCTTCTAATTTATCTTATGCAACTAACAACCATTGACAAAACCAATAGTACTGACTTGTTGTAGGTATGATGTTACTTGTTGTATCATATATCTGGATGCAGTGACAAAAACAGCAAAATACAAGTCGGGCGGCACACTATGCTAAGCACGGATTTTTAGCTTATGTGTTTTTAAGCTATGCCCTTAATTACATTGGCCACGACCCTTCGAGAGACCCCCCCAGTATTTTCATCCCACTTAAAGCCCTGCCTACAACCATTTGCTCATTTTCGCATTCAATTGTTGGCTCAAACATAGACACGAACTTTACAGTCTATGAAGAAGCCCTTGGACGCTTAGAACAGTTGGACCTACTGGCTTTGCCCGTGGTTATTTCTTATGCTGGTTGCAGGTACATGTAGGACTTTCTGATAAATGTTTTTCTCTAAGGTTGACAGTGAACTATGCAAGCATCTAGATTTCATTATTAACTACTTAATGTACACAAAGTTTTTAATTTTAAAACATTGCTTTTTATGCTGCATTTACTTGTTAAAGGGGCCAGGTGTTCCTACGGAAGAATAAAAATAAACATTTTCATTAGCCTGTACGAGGTATGAATTTAGCCTTCAACTAAAGACAATTACACTTGCTTAACCTGCCATTTTCTATTTAAGTCTTGAAAATAGCAACTCATCGCCACAGGTCTCCTGCAATGAACACGAAGTCATTGTCACATAAATCGTAACCCTTCCTGGTAACATCGCTCACGCGTTAACGAACAAAAACAATCACATCTCCTAAAGTTTGCTACTGGAGTTTACCTCCTGAATGCAGAGGTCATGTAGATCGGCAAATATGTGCCAGAACTGTTGTTAAAAGGACTTTCACAGATTTTATCATTAGCTCGATCTAATCTCCAATTACAAGTAACTCGGTATTCTATGCAAAGATTCCTTTACAATTACCGGCTGAATTCTCTGGTTGGAACGCCACCGATTACGAGTTAGTCCCCTCAGAATGTGGAATAACTGTGCAGGCCTGGAATGACCCTGCAGGATTCTACGTGGTATTTCAGATTCTGAGGAGTGTAACACTTCCATGTATCACAGGTCTGAGCAGGTGGCAAGTGAGAGCAGGGGTTTCTCTGTGGGTCAGGGCTGGAGGCAGGAGAGTTGAAAGCGTAATAGAAGGAAAGGGTAAAAGTGTTCTGGAAGGGCGCAGCAATGTACGCCTCCACTTGCGGTTGAAAGAGATCAGTCAGGGGCTTGGAAGCTGTTGCCACCAAGGTTTCAAGTAATTTTTTTGGCTCTAGCTTTTGCCTGATAAAATACGGTCTGGTGTTCCAGCTTTAAGCATAACCAGTTACGGGTCATTTATGATCGGGTGGGGCGAAATGCCACACAGGCTCATGTTTTGGTGGGCCTGACCCACCACCCGGCCCACCCGCTAGAACCGGGCCTGCTCGTGACGCATCTGAAACAATAACTTTTCCCCTCTCTCCCCTCTGCTCCGGATCCAGTGAGGCTGAGTGCAGGGTGCTGGTGAATGGCGGCCACTGTGCCCTGCTGCTCGCCAGAGGCACCTCACTGCTTTCAGCTTCAGTTTCACCCTCGTCTGCGTCTCGGTTCACTGTTGTCAGCTGACACCGTCCACTCCTTACCGATGATAATGGAAGGAATCGCGAATAGGCAATAGTAGGCCTGTCCACTCACCTGCTGAGTTGCAGACAGGGGGGGGGACTACCTCGGTCAGCCTTCCTTGAAAATTAAATTATAGTGGCAGTGTGGGCTGGCGACGGGCCAACGGCGACCTGAGACCTCCTCACCTCCTCGTCGTGATGCCAAGTCACGCGGATGCGGGAACCCCTCTAGTGACGACGTGACGTCACTGCCGAGGTGCGCAGACACGGCGGAGGAGGAGACAGTGCGCGCTGTGCACAGGCACCCCCTGTGAATAGAAGAACAAGGTTAGGTTGCACTGGCGCGCCGCGTCGTCGTTGCGTTTGGACTGCTGGTGGTTTACTTTCAATAACATTGCATTGCATTGCATTGTGCACCCACGGTTGCAGTGCACGCACCACAGACAGTGACACATCACCGACCGGACCGGCCCTTTGGTGTCACCCCCCGTGAGGGTGTCACCCGGTGCGGTCCGCACCCCCCGCACCCCCCTAGTGACACCACTGCTCTGGGGTGTTCTTCTTGCCCAGCCGGATAATTATTTTTCCCCGCATGATTGGGAAGCGATGAGCCCGCTGCACCTCAGCCCCCCAGTTCCTTTGCGCAAGTTCCGGGAGCGCACCTTTTAGTAGAGAAACAACGAAGGTCATTATATTCCCTCCCTCAGCATTTTCGGCAATTCCAAGTAGTCGGACGTTGTTTCTCCTTTGCCGGTTTTCGAAATCTTCGAGTTTCCAGCACATGTCCATTGCCTGTTTTTCCTGCTGTCCTTTGGACTCCTGTAGTTTATCAACCGCTTCTTCCAAAGCCACTGTTCTGTCCTCGACTTGTGTGACCCTTTCAGCCATTTCAGTGCATAATTTATTTGCTTTGCAAATTGAGGCCTGTAGCTTCTTTGTTGCCTGTAACGCCCGCCTACTTTCTATTCTAGCCTCACCCTGTATTTGTTTTAAGGTGGAGTATATTAAATGGGGAGGGGGCGGCAGACCCCAGGGGTTGTGGCTCTGCCTGCGGCTGTCGTGGGGCACATATTCTCAAAGACCATACTTGTGGCGGAGTAATCCCATTCTAGATTTCTTGCGGTAGTCAGAGTACTTTTTGTGGGACTGACTATGGCTCTTGATTTTCGCTTTTGCGATTTACTATGGGCCTTTTGCACTGTTGAAGATTTTCCAGAGTCCGTACCACTAGATATAGTTGAGTCACTCAAAATTGGGGAGTCAGAGTCAGTATCATCATTTAATGAGAAGAATGTGTCACCTTCAGGAGAACCATGCGTTGTCGTAGTCAGGAGCTGGGGCTATGGCACTTGCCTGGAATCACTATCTATGGCATTAGTATCAGCGTCACATATGCATAGTAACCCCCCCCCCCCCCCTCGATGCCATCTATATTAATATTTTCATTGCTTTCACTATAGCGTGGTTCAGCAGGCTCCGTCAGTAAAGGCATAATAGTTGCTTATAAATTACTATCCTTCAGCAGAACAGGTTCCAATACTTGTAATGATAGTGCGCTTATAGTATTATTTTCGGCTAGATCTGAACAAACTACAAGATTTACCTGCAGAATCCCACTTTGACAGGTCAGGTCCAGACCTGATTCCTGTTGCTGATCCGATCCGGGTATTACTCCCAGCCCTGTTTCTGAGCTGAGCACAGCTCACACTGCAATTCCAGGGGTCACCGGATCAAGAGAAATTTCTTTGCTGTTTTTAGCCTTTAAGGGTGGTCAAGACATTGACAATGCCTCGACTACAGTAGGCTGCCTCAATACGTTTTCTGAGGCAGCTGCTGCCATCCGTAACCGGGTCCCCCCGGCAGCACCAACCCCTTTCAGGCCGCCATCAGCCCCCTTTGCCTGGCCGCCGCGTCGTCCTGTGTTTAGCCCCGGCGATGAAGTAATACCGTCGGGGACAGCTGCAGCTGTAACTTTGATGTTAGAGGCACTAATACTGGTTTTGGTACTAGGAGGGTCTTTCAGCCCCCCTTTGGCCGCCTTATCGGTTTTGTCCAGTCTCGGAGCCATAACCTGATCTAAGCAGCGGGGAAGCGGTATTCCAGAGGTGCGGAAAGTATACCGGTAAAGCAGGTGAAGTACCGCGGCAAGCACTCTAATCCTCAGCGGGATCCCGGCACTCAGCAGCCGCATATCACATCGAAGGAGAAGTCCCAGTTGACTAAGATAAATGCTCCTTTTGTTTCTGCTTGTCAATATCCTTGTTCACTCTTCTCTCTCCTGCGTTGAGCTCACTATTGAACCAGCATGTCTCGCATGGGTACAGAGGGGAGAAACAGCAGCGGCTCTGGTCGAGGTCAGCCAGCCATCTTGTCCAAATTGTTCCCAAACCCTAAACCCCGCCTCAACTTCCTTCTACCAGCTGTTATGTTAGTTCTTAAAGAAAAACTACCTCTTCTTGCTCACAGAATGTTGAAAAGATGTGCTTTTTGAGGAGCATTGGCAAGCTACCGAAATAAAAAGCAAGTACGCCAGCTCCGGTTGTATGACGGAACCACTTATGCTATTATAACACTTACCTTAACAATGTGGCCATTTTAATGACTGTGTTGTTACCATGCATGCCTTTACAACGAACTTCTTTACCATGCATAGGTCTCGATCATGAAAAAGTATTATATACCAGGTCAAAATAACCATATATATATTCACTGAAAAAACCATAGGTTTCACACACGTTATAGTTAGGAATTAGCATTTAAAAAACCTTGCAAATTCAATTAAAAAACCATAGGTTTCACACATGTTATAGTTAGCTGGACATTTCACTCGGCAATCCTCTGCTGATGACGTCAGATATTACATCACTGTATTTAGACACTTATTTACCCATGTCTTCTTCCATTAATTTTTAGCTATACATATATTACAAATATTTTTTTTTCAGAAAAGACACATATGTCATCAGTGATGTAATATCTGACGTCATCAGCAGAGGATTGCGGCCGCGTGAGTTATAGTTGCCTGCACTAACTATAACGGGGGAATTTCAATGGTTTTTCACGAGTGAAATGTCCAGCTAACTATAACGTGTGAAACCTATGGTTTTTTAATTGAATTTGCTAGGTTTTTTAAATGCTAATTCCTAACTATAACGTGTGTGAAACCTATGGTTTTTTCAGTGAATTTGTATGGTTTTTTAAATGCTAAGTTATGTATCTTTTTTTTTTTTTAAGTTTTTTCTCCGTGCGCGTACCGTACGCGTACGGTGCGCGCACCCCGTGATTTTTCGCGAAAAAAATAGCTTTTTTTTACCCTTGGGGGTCCTTCAGTGACCCCCTGACAAAGGCTAGGGGGTCAGGACCTGTCCATCCTGCCCCCTTCTCACGTTTTCCCAATTTGGTTTTCATTACCTCAGACTGCGAGACACAAAATGGTGGCCGACACTTCCTGATTTCGACCGATTCGAATGTTTACTGACATCTACAACCAATCAGAATTGCGCTCGCGCACGTCACCGTGCGCGTACGGTAAGTTTTACCGTGCGCGCACGGTGCGCGCCTATAGATATATATATGCTTTTAAATGCTATTTTCTCAGGAAATACAGAACAGATTTACACCAGACCTGCAAAAGGCACACCCCTGACCTGAGGACTACCTCTCTGCCAAATTTCAAGTAATTCTGTTCAGCCGTTCGGGCTGTAGCTTGGACTAAAGGTCCTATGGAAAAATGCATGGGGAAAACGCATTTTGGGACCCCCCCTTTTTCTCAGCTCCCGCTTGACGAATCCCCCCGAGACTTTCAGGGAAGGAGCGGAGCGGAGCGCCCCACCTATTTTGAAAATTTCGCGAGGATTCGTCAATCGGCGCCAAAGTTATTCCAAATAGAATGTTGCGGATTTCCTATGGAAACACGGTCCTAACTATAACTATCTACTGGCGACCGCCAGTAGATAATATGTGTGTGTATATATATATATGCCTTATAGTTATCGGCAAAATACTTACATTTTCATTGTACAAACAGGCCTGTTAAAGGCATATGCATTTGTAAAAAACTATATGTATATTTATATCTATTTTTATACACACATACGTGTTCACATTTACACATACATATATAGATATGTAAAATGCATATTGTTATATATACACGTGTGTGTATATATAATAAAATATATATATATTTCCTTAACCCTTAAACCTTACCCACCCAAAACCGTAAAAAAATCCCTTGCCATCCGTAATCCCATATCCATTCTAAAAATTCTCTTGCCAACCAAATTCCCATATCCAACATAAACCCTAAATATTCCCTTGCCACCCAAAAACCCATATCCACCCTAAACATTTCCTTGCCATCCAAAATCCCCTACCCACCCTAAACCCTGAAAATTCCCTTGCCACCCAAAATCCCATAGCCAACCTAAACCTTAAAATTTCCAATGCCACCCAAAATCCCATACCCACCCCTAAAAATTCCCTTGCCAACAGAAAAACCCACACCTACCCTAAACTCAAAAAACGCCTTGGCCCTAACATACACACACACATTATACACATAGCTTTATACTTACATTCCCCATAGTAATGGCATGCGTTGGAAAGGCAGGTCATGGTAAAGGGATGTGTGGTAACGAAGCATGCGTTCTAACGGCACTCGTGGTTTAGACCACATTGTGATTGCTTCCCCCCCCCCCCCCCCCCCCCGCAACTGATGGGGATCTTGTAAACCCAACACACTAGAACTGAGGACACATGATGACATACAATACAAGGCAACCCTAGTAGAGCCTCAAGCAATTGGGATTGGGACCAACATGAACAAATGTGTACAACCGGTGACCTCAGGGTGCAGATGACCCTTGGTAAATGTCACCCATCCCAGAAACAACTGGTCACCTGAGACAGAAAGGTTCATTGTGTCCACCAACCTTCTGTGCACAGCTCAGAGCCCTGGTCCTTCATTTCTTGGAAAAAATATCTCCATGTTAGCCAGAAACTCAAGTCTTCAATGATAGAGTGACTCTATATTTATACCATGGAGCTTTGCACCCTGACCACCACCATTATCCAATCGAATGCAGAATTATTCTCAACCTGCCTCTTGACAGTGATGTACCAGAACCTCATTATCACAATATCTTCTGACCTATATAGATATTATTATGTAAAGAATATTTAGGACACTATTTTTTATGTCCGATGAGATTTCCGCATACATGCATGATGCATGTATGTGCATGATGAGAGAGCAGTGAACAGCTTCATTCACAGATAAAGTAGGAGAACTTGCTTTGTCTGGTGAAGTGTCCACATTGGATGCATTGAGAGGAGATCTTTGTTTTTCCTCTGCTCACCCACAAGCTGCAGAGTTTTGTTTCCCAAAACTCCTCGACGGAATCCAGGGGGCGTCTCTAGCTGTAATGGCATATTTCTAGTGGCCGAGTTAACATTTACAACCATGACACTAGTTGTCGCACCGTCGGCATTCTGTCCTAGCATTACCCTAGGGATTAGTTACCAATAACTCAAAATGATGGTCACAGCAGTGGGGATGTTCAGTTTCCAAGGACACCAGATGGGTGGTATTTCCGCTAAAGCACCCTTTGGCCAGGGCCGGACTGGGAACAGAAACCGGCCCTGGAAAACTGCTCAGCTGGAGCCCCTGGGGTGAGGAGGGAGTGCAGCCGAGCAGTTTGCGAGGGCCGGTTTTGGCCGATTTTGTTACAGGGGGCCAATATCGCCGACCCCCGGGAAAAAAAAGTCCCCCAGGGGGCCAAAACCAGCCCCAACCCTAGTGGCGTACCGGGGAAATGCCTGGTGCCCGCTATGGCCAGTCCGGCCCTGCCTTTGGCCTAGGAAGTACTCAAAGACAGTCATTGTTGGGGACACGCTGTATTTGCTGCCACTCTAGTAGATTCTTAGCGCTAAACTTAATGGTTGAAGTTGGCGAGATCTAATGAGAGCAACTTTTGTCATCTTTTATAATTGTACAGGAACAGTTCCAGTGCTTAATTTGCATTTTAAAAAAGTGCCAGGGCTCTCGTCACCACACACTGCCCCTAATTTGCTGCTAATGATCGTAACAACACAACTACTAACTATCACACTCCAACAAGTGTGACAACTTGGACTATTTCAGGCCCTCAAACCTATAAGGATGGCTTGGATGTCGGTAACGCTCATTTTAATGTAAATAGATTTAATAAATGACTGTTGTGGTCATGTCTAAATTAGACAGACCGTGCCAACTTGTGGCAGGCTGTCACAAGCGCCGGCGTTGACAATCAAATGCCAGTGCCAAGCACTAGAAAACAGTGGCTCAAATTAAGTGCTGCAGTGCCCATATTTTCTGGTTAAAAACAGCCATCCCTGAACAGTTAATGCCGACATTTGGCTGAACTTCAGGTTCCTCAGGCTGAAAGAGAAAGGAGGGGGTCTCCTGTTCTGTGAAGACAAGGGAGAGGCAGAAGGTGAAAGAAGAAACATGCCTTCTCACTGCAGTGCCTGTTATCTGAAAGAGATGCAACTGTGTGGATGGTTAATCAGCAAGTCTAAAGGCTGCTTGGGAGCCAAGATGTCCCTGTAATTAAAGGAGTTATTTGAAGCTTTGTGGTGACAAAGATGGATCTTTTTGAGTAGTAAGGTGTGGGTGTTGGCATCTGGGCTCTGGAATGTGCAATTCCAATGGAAACTTACAGCAAGCACTGGCAAAGCCAATAGGTATCGCATACGTGATATATCGGCTTTGTCAATGTTTCAGCCATGTACAGCAGGGCCGTTGCTATCCATCATAGCTGAAAGGTGTTTTGAAAAGTGCTATGATGCGGCCATTACTTTTTATTTTTATTGCAGTGTGAGGGCAGGGCATGCGGCATTACAGAGAGTGGGAAGGCATGCAACTCGGAGGTTATGTGTGGGGCGGGGGAGTGCTATTACTTGGCATCCGTTTTAAAATGCTTTTGGTCGGACAAGCAACAACTGAGGAAGGATGGCTGAGAGTTTGATCAAAAAGCACTGAGTGACGCTGCCATATAGAGGGTAAGTAATATAAGCAATAACAGACAACGGGAGGAGGGCGGGAAAGGAAAAGCAACAACATGGAGGAGAAGGAGGGTGAATGGATGGGGGGGGGGGCTAGCAACAACATGGACAGAGGGAGGAGGGCTGCAGGAGGCAAGCACCAACACAGAGAGTGGAAGGAGTCAAGCAACAGCACAAATAGCGGGAGGAGGACGGAAGGGGGCAAGCAACAATAAGGACAAGAGGGGAGGAGCAAGCAAGAACATGGGCAGCAGGTGCGGCAAACAGTAAAGACAGCAGGTGGGAGTTAAGCAACACCATGACAGTGGGAGGAGGCAAGCACCAACACAGACAGAGGGAGGAAGCAAGCAACAGCACGAATAGCGGGAGGGGGCAAGCAACAATAAGGACAAGAGGGGAGGAGCAAGCAAGAACATGGGCAGCAGGTGCGGCAAACAGTAAAGACAGCAGGTGGGAGTTAAGCAACAGCATCACAGTGGGAGGAGGCAAGCGCCAACACAGACAGTGGAAGGGGTCAAGCAACAGCACGAATAGCGGGAGGGGGCAAGCAACAATAAGGACAAGAGGGGAGGGGCAAGCAAGAACATGGGCAGCAGGTGCGGCAAACAACAGTAAAGACAGCAGGTGGGAGTTCAGCAACAGCATGACAGTGGGAGGAGGCAAGCGCCAACAGACAGTAGAAGGGGTCAAGCAACAGCACGAATAGCGGGAGGGGGCAAGCAACAATAAGGACAAGAGGGGAGGGGCAAGCAAGAACATGGGCAGCAGGTGCGGCAAACAACAGTAAAGACAGCAGGTGGGAGTTAAGCAACAGCATGACAGTGGGAGGAGGCAAGTACCAACACTGACAGAGGGAGGAAGCAAGCAACAACGTGGACATTGGGTGGGGGCACATAAGGGATAAAGCTTGTGAGTTACAAAGTTACAAATTGAAAAGCTAAAAATAACTAGTGATTTTCAATGTTTTATATTGCATGTTTATCCTGGGGTAGTGAACCTGAAAAAGCTGTTTTATTTAAAGTGAAGCTAAAAATTGGCCCTGATACAAATTAGATTGTTTGGGTTTTCGTTATCTTCCTTGAATAAAATTGTTAATAAAACAGTAGGCAATGGTGATGGTCATTGGATTCAGGAGATTCTTTGGCTGCAGCATTCAGTGTATAAATATTGAGTACTGCATTTGCCACACCAGGTGCTGCACAGTTTGTCACATAATTTGCAAAATGTGCCGATCACACCAAAAATGTTGTTTATATCTCAAATAAATGGAAATAATACTGCCAGAAAATGTCGCATGATTTACTGCATAATTTAGATTGGCTTGTGGCATAATTTGGTTCTCAAGGCTCCATAATTCAATTATCCTCGACAAGGATAAAGTCCTACAGATTGTTTTGGGGGTTGTCATTATGTTATGTTAATATAACTTATTAAGCGCACGAATACCCGGAGGTGTCTTGGTGCTAAACCTTAACGTCAACCGGGGATATGAGGGAAACTAGTTTTGAAATAGCCATGTTTTAAGGCCTTTTCTAAATTAGGCAAGTGAGTTTGCAGCGCTGATGTCCATAGGAAGCATTTTCCATAGTTTTGCTGTGCCGCGGCCAATGCTTCAGCTTCCCCAACTAGAGGTGCGAATCCTCGGAACCATCATAAGCCTGGCGCCAGTAGAACGTAACTGTCTGCCAGGATGATACCAGGAGAAGATGCTTTCCAAAAATACCGGTCCTGTGATATTCAAAGCCCGTAGGCTAGACATAGTGTCTTAAACTTGATACATTGTGCCACAGGAAGCCAGTGAAGTTTCCGGATTTCTCTAGAGACTGATTCATGCTTTGGCAGGTTTAATAGGAGCTTTGCAGCTGCATTTTGCACCATCTGTAGTTTTTTCTGATGTTGCTTCTGCATATTCAAATAGTGACCATTACAATAATCTAACTTTGATTATACCAGTGCAGTTACGACCGTCCTCATGGAGTCGAAGGGGATATAGGGAAGATCCTTCTTCAATACAGTAGCATTTGTTTGCTGAGAGAAAGTTAGTTTGTTGTCAATCAGGACCGCAAGATTTTTTTGCCTCTTCTACAGGTTTTGGTAGCTCTCCGATCTCGGCGTGCCACCAAAGTCCGTCTCGTCTTGGCAGGAGATTGCCAAAGATCACCACTTCGGTTTTGTCCGAATTGAGTTTGAGACCATGCTTGGCCATCCAGATGCTAATTTCCCTCTTGCACTTTTGAAACTGCATTGCAGGGGGCACTTGAGCTTTATGTGCAGCTACCACGATCTGTGTGTCGTCGGCATATGATGTTAAATTGAAACCGAAATGTTGGATTAAGAGGGCCAGTTCTGACACATAGATGTTAAACAGGGATGGGCTAAGCGACGAACCCTGTGGGTTCATCATTCTGATGATGAAAATGTATTTCACTTGGTTCCATTAAATATTTTCCATATTTCACAGCTTCCTGTAAAGTATGGGTTTTTATACTACGGCATGTTGAGCGCTAAAATATATATGGATCTGTGAAATAATGAAAATATTTCATGTGTCCTTGTGTTGTGAAATATAACAAATATTTGGCAGGTCACTGATTAGAATGGGTGTTGTCATTCAAATGACAGTTCCAAACCACTTTGCAGAGAGTTAACATTATTCACTGTTTAATCCACCAACAGATTGTTTCATTTCCTGTTTTCAGTAAACAGCCATATGTGGAAAGAGCATTCCTTTTCCCTCTAGCAAGGGCGTTAGGGAGCTGACACTGAGTAGAGACTTTTTACAGATTGTTTAAACGCCACTGTGGTAACAAAAGCACACTGACGCCAGAGGAAAGATTGGGGTGAAGATGAAAAGCACGTGACGGAGAAGACGGGTGCAAATACATGCATTCTAATGGAGTGCTTCACACAAAAAAAAAAAAAATAGTGCCCAAAAGCAGACACTGGTGGAAACATTGAAGCAGCCAGCCAGAGAGATGGTAATGAGGCTATGCTTCACGGGAGGCCCAAACCAAATAAAGTCAGCAGATATAAAGTGAATGATCAAACAAAAAGCTAATGGTAAGCAATGGACATAAGCCATTCCTAGGACAACTTGATCCCAAGATTTTTATCACACCAGACAGATGAGCTGTCTGGTAGGCTTCAACCTAAAAAGAGTTTGTAATTTGTACAGTCTGGCTGCATATTATTAAAAATATATATTTTTGAAGGTACTTGTTTAATCTTAAACGCATATGGGCCAATTAGGATGTCTTGTAGACTTGCGTTCGCCCGACGGTCTTATTGTCAGAACCGACCAACCTAGGTTGGCAGCTCTGCACCCCCTATTACGATGCGACTCCAAACTCCCATTTCTCTATGGGAGCTTGTGCTGCGGTTGTAAACCGGCCACAGCACAAGCTCTCATAGAGAAATGCGAGTTTTTGTGAATCCCAACACCGTGTGCAGGCACCTCACGGTGCAGGGATTTACAGGCCCCCAACAGGAGGCCACTGAGGGAGGGGGCCCTGCTAGGGTACTAGGGGTACCCCAAGTCGCTTTCCGACAGGCTTTCCATGTGTGAAAGCCGGACCAGTCAAGCCCATCATGGAAAGCCTGTTAATATAATCCCGATGGCATAAACGCCATCCTAAAGGGATTATGTCGACAGCTACTTGAGCCTGTTGGAAGCCAGCCGGAAAGAACGGCCGTTTTGAATTCCAACTGCCGTAATCGTAATAAGGCGCTCAGAATTCAAACCAAGGATGTCGGTCAGAGAGCCCTTGATGACCAACATTCTAACTAGGGCCTAAATCTATGCACATTTTTCAACTCATCTTCTATTGTGTGTAATGCAATTTTAAACTATCAACTTGCATATTCACAGTGCATTCAGTTGCAGCCCGGGATCTCATAGCACTAATAGTACAGATGTCACAATTCCCTACCACACCAACCAGGATACAGTTCTGCGACTGTCCGGTTACACACATAGACATGTGGAGTGATCACACATTAACCAACTGAGCTTTCGTAAGATAGAAGATTGCATTTACCCCTGATTGTTTTTGCTTGTATTTATTTTTCCTTTAAGCTGTGTGTATTACATCGTATATGTATTTACTCAAAGTTGACAGGCCAACAAAATAGGTACAGATCATTGTGTTCTTTTCAGCCACTTCTCTGGTCCCCAACCCCTCTCTGGCTAAACCTGCCTACTCAGGATAATAGGGTCAAATTTACAAACAAATATTGCAATGTAGCGCAGCAAGTAAAGATGCTGGCTGCGTTGCGAGAACTGATGAGAGCAGATCTGTGCAATACCAACAAGGACATGACCCATTTCTGCTCTCTTTCTGAGCTGGAACATTTTCAATAGCCACATTCCAACGCAGGGACCTTTGCACCATAGTGCAAGGGTGTCTGTGTTGTGTCCAGCACAGTTTTTGCACAGGAAGGCACGCCGGCAATTTCCTTTTTGTACGTGTGCTGCAGAGTGAATCACTCATGTAAAGAGGAAAAAACTAGAATAAAAATATTGTTTTGCCAGCCTCTGAGAGGTGTAGGATTTTGGTACAAATCAATGTCTACAATTGTTTGTAAATATCGAGTTATGTCAAAGTCCATGGGTCAAGGTACGAGAATGGTCATGCACCACGCTTTGAATGCTCCCTCAATGCAAAGTAACGCAAGAGAGTACATTGTGCTGCATTGTGTTAATATGGTTTCAAACCAACGCAAATCGCCAACCTGGATTTTGTGTTGGGTTGGAGATAAACCTAAAAAAAGCAACGCAAAACATTTGAGAATTGAGCCATTGTTACCATACTGTAGTTTTATGCAGCTCAGCCACTGGTATGTTCCGTTGCAGCCCCAACTATAGCCGTTGGGTACCCCATTAGTAGGAGTTATATTGAGGCCTCAACTCTCAAACAGTGTGTGCCACTGGATAAAACACATTTCTTTTCCTGCTACATGTAGGGTCCCTATAGAGACTGTAGGTTCTTGTAGCCATCCCTAAGGAGATAACAATAGGCTCTGGGGGCAAATTTACTATCAAGTCACTCTATGTAACGTAGCAAGAGAACTTGCTGTGAGCTTCGTTGTGTGACAGGAAGGGAGCAGGACTGCCCCATATCTACTGAGCTATGACCCATTCCTGCTCTCCCTTTGCAAGCACACTGAGTGCAGCCTAACGCTTATGCATGCACCTTTGCGCCATGGTGCTTGCGTTCCAGGTAGGATTGTTTTTGCTGCATGAGGGGCCACCTTCCAGCACATAAACAATTCTCAGAGGCATTTACCTCTTTCTATGTGTGCTGCAGAGTGCAGTAAACCTGGGAATGCGCCAAGAAATGTACGGAAACACCTATGGAACACTTTCCCTGGGCAGAGTTGCACAAGGCAGTGACTTGCCCTGCCGTGCGTTAATCCAGATTCACATAGAGCCAGGCAAGATGGCTTTGCGTGGCTTGGTAAATCTTTAATGATGCAATAGCAAGGCAAGGGCTTCGTAAAGCTGGCCCTGGATGTCTAGAGGAGTTCTGAAGCCACAGAACAAAAGGTCGCCATAACTGCGCACAGTACTTTGGGTGTGGCAACTAACTGCACACACTGTGTGTGTGTATATATATATATATATATATATATATATATATATATATACACACACACATATACTTGGGCACAACTCTCCAGGTGAGTGCTGCACTGTTGTGTTTACATTAACATGGCATAATATATGCCATAACAGCTAACAGAGGGTGACTCCCACCAATTTTAGGATACCACCAAATATACCAGGAGGTGTCTTTCAATAAGTCTCACCTTGATTATATTGTGCTGGGATAGATAAAATGTTCCTGTTCACAATAAAAATATATTGTCCACCAATATTACTCAGGCCAAGATTTCACACCTTTTTTTATTATTATTATTATAGCGTGCTATCTTTAAGAGGTGGAGTGGCAATCCATATTGTTGACTCCCTATAAAACATGTGCTATCATCTTTTAAAAGAAGTCTCTGTCCACCGAGTCAATGCTCCGACAACATGAATCAATATATACCTCCTGGTATGTTTGTCAGTCTCTTAAAATTGGTGGGAGCCATTATCTTCCAGCTCTTAAGGCATTTATTATGCTCACACTTGCTTTTATACAACCATATCTAGTTTTTCAATAATCATAAATTAATGCTTTATGGAAGATCCAATGCATTTCTGAGTCCTGAGGAAGGTCGTCTAAATTCATTTAACCCACTGAAAGGCATCAACGAACGCTAGGAGCTCATTTCTTGATCTTACATTTAGTGTTCTGAAATATAAAGAAAATGTACTCAACAACATATGAATTTTCCTCAGCGTCATAGACGATTATATGATTTTTTTAAAAGAAATCTTCAATTTTTATGCTTGCTTTGTTTGACATTTTTAATTGTTGTTGCAATTTGTCCAAATAGACGTTTGTCACATTTTAATAAATTCTATCGTTTTTGCAAATTTAATTTTTTTGCACAGTTGGCAAAGAGTTTATACAAATTAGCAACAGCACAACTTAGAGGAGGTGCCAGAGGGAGCATATCAGGACATGGCACTGAGGCCCACATGTTCTAAAGTTTGCGGCTGTGCTTTTGTGATGCAACGCGGTTTAGCACAGCACATCAGCCTTTAAAATAGAAAGGAGACTGATGCTATATCTTGCATAGCTTGAGTGTCAGCACAACTGTTTAGTAAATGCAGTACCAATGCCCTCTTGCTAGCATTATTCTTCATAATGAGTTGCATTAGAGGATGTTGATCTAGCCATCTATATGTTGACATCCTGTAGTCATGGTTACATCTTCTCTGCAGTTGATAACACTGTACCTAACTATTTGTAAGGATTGGGCTCTGGAGGCCTATGGACTGCACATAGTACAACACCTACATATGTATCCTGGCACAGTGGACAACTCCGACATATGTGTCCTGGCACAGTGGACGACAAACCGTCCTAGCTTCTTGTAGCTGAATCCACCGCTGGAGCCAAGGTAAAGGAATAGCCGATGAGGTCAGAGTTGATCAGTCAGGGAAGAGGAAGGCATATACTGCCTTGTACATGGACTGAGAAGTGGTAAGCTATAATTCCTGGCACTGTCCAGCCAACATTACTTCCAATGGGGAATCCAGCCATGTTCTCGAAGACATCTACAATCCTTCTGCAGAGCTCTCAATTTTTCTAAATTCTTAAACGTGAGAACTAATTTGTGCATTAATGATGTATTAGGAAGTGGTGTCACAAAACATGCATCCCCTTCTTCACTCCAGGCTTCCCCCGAAGGTACCCAGTATCTGATGCCACCACTGAGGTCAGTCATTGCATGCCTGGCAGGATGCTGCATAACTGCACTGGTGGAAGCTCACTGCAGTGCCAAGGGGACACCATGCCACACTTGCGTGCCCAGAGAGGCAGGCTGTATCAAACCGCTACATCGTTGAGCAGTAACAGATTGCTGCAAGCAACAAAGGCTGTGGAGACCCTCGTTCCCACAACTGGCACTGGCCTGGGGGCCACAGTGACCGCCCGGCGGCCAGAGCCTGGCACAGTTTGCAGACTCACTCAGACAGTGGACAGAGCCACATGCAACAAGATCAGAGTAGGAACCCTGTGGAGTGCAGCACGGCATAGCGTGGCAGCCACCAGGTCACAGCCCAGTTGTACCAGGTGTGACAAATCCGGCTCTGGCACCAACCCACCAACCGAGGCATGAGCTGCAGTGGCACGTGGATGCCTCCCCTGGGTGCCTGTCCCTGAGCCCACCCAGGCCTTCGAATTAACCTATGGTGGGTCTTGGCTTGCTACGGGGTGGCTCAGGTTCCAGGCCTAAGAATTACTTTTAACCATGTGTAAGAGACATTGGACCACATGTATCAACATTAGGAATAGCGATCACCTAATAGTGATTTTCTGCAAATCGCAATTAGGTAATCGCTATTCCTAATGTATGAAACTCCAAGGGTTTAATTCAGCGATTCCTAGGGGGCCGCAAATCGACCTACCTCATTATTAATGATGAGGTAGGTCACAATTTGCGACCCCCTAGGAATCGCTAAAATCACGGGGATGGTGGTCTGCTAAGTTTAGCAGACAACCATGTCCGTGATTGCTTTTCAATAAAGTAATCATTTTTTTTTAAATGCAGCCCTTTTTCCTTAAAGGAAAACTGGTCTGTGTTTAAAAGAAAAAACATAAACAATTTACTTATCATGTTTTAAGAGCAGGCTGTGGTCCGTGGGATTTCATCACCATTCCCAAAGGGAAGGGGTCCCTTGGTTCCCATTTGGGAGTGGGTTACCACCAACTTCAAGTTGGTGGTAAAATGCAAATGTTTTGCGACTGCATTCACGGTCATAACACATTCATACATACCACTGTGATTCGGTATTTGGAAGAGATGCCCTAAACACGCCCCTTCCAAATACCGAATCACAAACCCCTTTTGCCATTAATCGCAAAATAGGGTTTGACATGTTGGAAAAGCCTTTTTTGAGTTTGCAAACAGGCCAATTCTGTGAATTGTCCTGTTTGCGAACGCAAAAAAGGTTCCTACATGTAGCCCATTGAGCTGTATCGTGTCGTTTTTAGAGTGTTTTGTTGTGGTTATGTAGGAGGTGAGATTCACAGTATTCATTAAATGTCTTATGAAAGTTCATTTAAGGTGGCTGTGTCTTCCAAGAGCACGGAATCGCAGGCAGCAGTGATGAAAATGGATGTGAACACTGAGGGCGTGCTGGGCGTGGACCGTGGTGGTGAACGAGCCGGCAGCACCACTCCCTTTGTAACAACTGGTTCCGACAGGCGGATGATTGTACTGTAAGACCCCATCGCGCTCTATAGCTAGGTTTATACCTTTCTGTGCGATGTCCTCCTATTAGGAGTTTTTCACCTAGGGGGCGTGGCTAAGCGCCCGAGGGGAATGGCGGCGTCGGAGTAGCGCTCCGTCGGACCGAGGATCAGCTGGCGGTTCCGTGCGCGATTTGCGCACACCGAAGGGGAGCCTCTGATGCATAAGTACGGCGAGCATGCCCTGAAGTTACTTTTGCCGCCATGAGGGCATTTCTTCAAGTGTTATTGTCCTTCAGGTCCCGGTCGCGGATCTGAAACGGCCGCGACCGCCATTTTGTTTTTTTTTCTCTTCTTCAACTGACCGGGATCTACTCAGCAATGTGTCCAGAGCGCATTAATTTCCTGGAACTCTAATTATTTCCATGTTATTCAAGGCAGTGCAGGCGATACAGCAACTTCAACCAAGCACTTTCAGGTGACTTTCTTTTTTTTTATTTTTATGGTTCTTTCCTGATTCAATGGTCGTTTTTGGCTCTCCTCAAACCCGGCAGCCATTTTGAGACTTCTCTCTGCTCTTCATGGTTCTTGGCATTTTTTTTCTTTTTTCTTTTTTCTCAAGTTCCTTGGACTGCGCAAAGTGCCTGTTTCGTTCTCAGTTTTTGAATTATCCCTGGTATATTTGCGCTTCATAGGTGTGTTGATGGCTGACTGTTCCACTAAGGTTCACAGACGCAATTATATTAAGAATTCCAAGCTCTTCACAGAACTGGCTCATCTTGAAGCCTCCCAGGCTCTGTCTGTTGATGAGATGTCGTCGCACGCAGAACCCTCTTCACAGCTCTCAGCAAAAACGATGTCTAAGAGGCTGAAAAAAGATCCACCTTCACCTCCCAAATCTTCTGCGACCATCTCGATGGAGTTACTCCTTGAAGAGATACGAGCCTTGCGCCCTTTTATGGAGGAAACCAACGCTAAGCTGCAGGTCCTTACTGACAATTGGACTTTAATGAATGAAAGAGTGTCGTCAGTTGAGCGTGATGTCTCCTCTCCAAGAATCTGCCGCCAAAACCACCCATTTGCATGCGCAGGTTTCCTCTCTTCAGAAGCAGGTGGAGGACTTGGAAAATCGAAATCGACGCAACAACCTTCGCCTTTACGGCCTGGTGGAAGGATGCGAGGGGAGCGACCCTGTCAATTTTTTTAAATCGTTTCTTCCCAAGCTTTTACATCTGCCCGAAGACACATCGCTTAACATCCAGCGTGCCCACAGGCTGGGTCGTGTTTCCTCCTCTTCATCTGCGCCAGTGAAACCCAGAGGTGTAATAATGTATTTCCTGGAATACACAGATCTGCTGAGGGTTCTCTCAGCGGCCAGAGCCTCTCCTCGCCTTACATGGTCGGGTTCCACCTTGTTTTTCGCGCAAGATTATGCCAGAGCTACCGCAAATCGACGCAAGGCTTTCTTGGATATGAGACCTGACCTTCGCTCACTTGGCGCTCGATATGGTCTCTTCCACCCTTGTTTATTTAAAGTAACCTATAATAATAAAACTATGACATATGAGGACCCTACGCGACTTCGAAGCTTCCTGAATTCCTGCTGTCAGCATGCCATGGAACTTTCTGGGCCTTCTTCTTCTCTTCCACCGTGACTCTTATTGATGCTGTATTGTGCTGCTCCAGCTTGAGTTGAATATTGATTTCTATTACTCAATTGTTCTTTTGCTGAGTTTATATTTCTCACTGAAATGTTCGTTATTTTTGTCATAATCTCTAGGTTTGTCCTATCCCATGTGTGTCTTTTGTTTCTGCCATTTGCTGTTGTCTAACCCTGTTATTTTTCTTCCCTCGCAGTTCAATGTCCTACGATCCGCCCTGTTCCCTTTGGTTTGACGCCGCACTGACCCCGAGTGTCCTGCCTTCTCCAGTTGGCCTTACCTCCCTCCCCTCATATCCCCGTGCGTCTCTACATATTCCTGTTCCTGATCGTACCTTCCCTAACCCACCCCTCGTAAGTATCCCTCATATCCTTTATTATATGTCTATTTTTGTTCTATTATTATCGACCTTGATTTTTCCTGTCACGTTTTCAGTTTCAATGGTGTCAATATTTTTTCCACAACCTTTTTCCTCTTCTATCTGTCTTTCCTTGCTTTTTTTTATTTTTTATTGCCTTCCTCGATCATGCTTCTTCCTCACTTTACATTTTATTTCCTTATTACTTCATCTCTCCTTTGACTTACACCCATTCTCTTTTCTCTTTGGTTGTTTTCTCTCTCAACACACTTCTTTATTAGTCTTACTGTACTTGCTCTTTTTTCTATCTTATTGCACTCATATTATTATTATCCTTGGATTTTATTCTATCATTTCACTGATTTTAATAACATCTTTTTACTTTTTATGGGTTTATCTCTCATTGGATCTGTCACTTACATTTTTTATAAATAAGTTGATAACATGTCGTTGAATATATTGTCATGGAATGTGAAGGGTATTAATTCTCCGATTAAGCGTCAACGGATTTTGTCACATCTTGCCAAATTGAATGTCGATATTGCATTCCTCCAAGAAACGCATTTAACTGAGGCTGAATCTGTTCAGCTTAAGCGTGGTTGGGTGGGTGAACTGTTTTTCTCACAAGGTGATGGCAAACGCAATGGTGTGGCAGTTCTTTGTCGCAAATCTCTTCCCCTCCAGGTTATCACCCATGAGTCGGATACCTCTGGTCGTTGGGTCTATGCTAAGTTGTCACTTAGAGGTGTTCTAGTCTCTATTCTCAATGTATATGGTCTTACCACAGGCGAACCTTCTTTTTGGGCTGATTTTTCTCCCCTTTTAACTAAATTTATGGACCACAATTTTATTCTGGCGGGAGATTGTAATCAACCCCTTGATCCCTTTATCGATAGGAAGTCCATAGCCCCTTATGTCCCCAACAAGCCCCACAAGCTGTTTAGTCATGCAATTTCACAACATAAACTAGTAGACTCCTGGCGCCTCGCCAATCCAAAGTTGCGGGAGTATACTTTTTATTCTCCCTGTCACCGCTCCCAGTCACGACTTGACTACATCTTTCTCTCCCACAATCTCGCTCAGTCACTCCTACACTCTGAGATAGGTCCGATTTTGCTCTCTGACCATGCTCCTGTCCTTACTAATGTTGATGTACTCCCTAAATCTGTTGGCCCTAGGAGATGGCGTTTCAATAATTCCCTCCTCACAGATCCCAAATTTACAGCCACCTTTACATCCTTTTTTGATGAATTTTTCCTCCTCAACGATGACGATACCCTCCCTGACCACAATATCTGGGATGCTTTTAAGGCAGCAGCGCGTGACTTCATTATAAGTTATGTCGCGAACAAGCGTAAGATCGCCCGAAGGTCTACTAAAAATCTTCTTTCTGGCATTAAAACACTGGAACATGCGTATTTTACCTCGCACTCTGCTGACAGCCCTCATTGCAGCAAAAATGAAGTTTAATGAGAAATCTACAGAAGGTGCCTCTTTGTACCTGCTGAAATCTACTGCTAAATTCTATGGGGGTAGGAACAAGGCTGGGAAGCTCCTAGCCAATTATTTGAAGATTAAGCATAATAAGTTAAATATTGAATCTATTTATGACTCTGATGATAATTTAAAGCATACGGATGTTGATATTCTTGCTGAATTTTCACGTTTCTATGAAACCTTGTATACTTCTGAGACCCAACCTACCCCTAGTTCCCTTGATTGTTTCTTTTTCACCATTCATACACCAGCTGACTTTCCTCCAGATCTTTCCTCCTTAGAATCAGAAGTCACACAACAGGAACTACTTACTGCACTGCACCATCTCAAACCCAACAAAGCCCCTGGGCCTGATGGCTTTACTGTCGAATTCTACCTTCACTTTTCTAAACTACTGATCCCACGACTTCACTCTTTACTTCGTACTTTTATTTCTTGTGGTGCCTCTTCAGGGACTTTTTCCGACGCCCATATTTGCCTCATACCTAAACCCGGTAAGGACGCACAGTACTGCAAAAATTATAGGCCCATATCTCTAGTCAATATTGATTACAAACTTTTCGCTAAAACATTAGCGATTCGACTGGACCATCTTCTTCCCGACCTATTAGGAGAGGAGCAATCTGGGTTTGTTAAGGGCCGGTATATTACGGACAATACTAGACTCTTATTTAATATCCTATCAAAATCCTCCCGTTACCAGCATTCACTTGCAGCGATTGCCCTTGACGCCGAAAAGGCTTTTGATCGCGTTGAATGGCGCTATCTCTTCCACACCCGGTTTGGTTTTGGTCCTAGATTCATCTCTTTAGTTTCCCTGTTATATTCCCATCCTAGAGCGGCAGTTTTTGCTAATGGTCAAATTTCACCTTATTTTGACCTAGGCAGAGGCGTTCGACAGGGCTGCCCTTTATCCCCTTTTCTTTTCAACCTTGCTTTGGAACCCTTCCTTTCCAGGTTGCGTCAAAACCCTGCCATTCATGGCTTCCGGATTGCGGATTCGCATGTTAAACTCGCTGCATATGCAGATGATATATTACTCTTTCTTTCCAAACCTGCAGAATCCATCCCTGCTTTCATGACTGAAGTAGGAGTGTTTTCCTCTATCTCCGGATATAAACTTAATCATGACAAATGTGAGATCCTTCCCCTAACCAATTTTACTTTTAAACAAGAATTTATTGAATCTCGGTTTACTTGGAGACCGTCCCACATTAAATATTTAGGTCTATATATTACCCCCTCAATTTCAGACACTATTTCTTTGTGTATGTCCAAATGTTCACAGAAGATTGCAGATCTCACGACAAGATGGCATCCTTTATACCTCTCTTGGTGGGGACGTCTCGACACTATCAAAATGATGATATCTCCTATTGTTCTATACACACTCTCCAATATTCCACTCCCCATTCCAGTGAAATTCTTTACCAAGATTAACTCAACGTTATCTTCGTTTTTATGGAACTCCAAAAAACCAAGAATGTCTCGGACTAGGCTCATACGTCCGGCTTCTGAAGGTGGTGTCAATTTTCCTGATTTCCCCGCATATCAGAGGGCCTTTTTGCTGCGTCAAGCTTCCCTTTGGTTACAAGATTCCACTTTCCCCTGCCCTTTATGGCTTAAGGTTGAACGTACTTTACTCTCCCCCTTCTCTTTTGCAGAATATCTTGCTTTTTCCCGCAAGCCTTCGTCGATTCCCACTCCTATTCACAAGTATACCCTTAAGCTCTTATTGTCAGCTGCTCCTGGCCCTCCTACGACCGTGGCTGAATTCATCTCTTCCACTATCTGGCATAATAAATATCTCCTAATTGGTAATAAACCCTTTTACTGGAAATCATGGAGAACCCGTGGCTTGATTTGGATTTCACAGCTCTTTTCCGGTTCTACCTTTGTTTCTTTTCATGATCTTTGTTCCTCCTTCGGCTTACCCAAATCCTTTTTTTCCAAGTATCTTCTTCTCAAGACTACTGTTCTGGAGATTTACCTACGACTTTCGGCTTCTTCTCCTCCCTCTACTTCTATCACCCCTACTGTTCGACTTCATTCCCTCCTTCGCACTGCCCCCAAGGCCTCTCTTCTTTATAAATACCTTCACTCACCCGAGTTACTCAGACCTAAATCTAAGGTTGAACTTCAATGGGAAAATGACCTTGGGATAGATTGGCCGACATCCTTATGGGACAAAATTTGGACAAAATTGCGCAAAACTTCCAGAGCGGCTTCGTTGACACAATCCCTATTTTTTATTTACAACAGGTTACTTCATACTCCTTCTACACTACATAAGCGATTTCCTACTACCCCAGATAAGTGTTGGTCATGTGATGCTCCCAATGCTACCCTACCACACATGCTATTTCTCTGCAAACACGTACATGACTTTTGGTTACAGGTGTGGGCCCAAATCAATGTTATTTTTCATACTAGCATCCCCTTTTCTCTTACTCACCTTTTCCTGGGCAGTTTGTCCACTAGTTGGAGTAATGTGGATATTTCTGCTCGCATTGTTGATTTGCTTTTGGCTGTTGCTTTTCAACAGATTACTGTCAATTGGAAAAATGCATCTAACATTTCGTTCAAAGCGTGGTGGTATAATGTTTGTTACAACCATAGACTTGATCATGCATTTGTCTTCCCTGTTCAATTGGCAGCTAAGCGTGCAGACTTGTGGCTCCCCATTACGCTATATTTAGATAATTGTGTTGCTCACTCTTCCCTTCCATCGCCTGCCCAACAAGAAGTTCCCAAGCCCCCATGATACCCCCTTCACGTTCTGTATATTTTATCCCGTTGTTTCATTTTTATGCTCTTTGTATCTTATTGTTTGATCAGGATTGATACAATTTCTTTATTTATTTTCAATGCCCATGTTCACTGTTTTTCCATGCAATTTTTCTTCTATGTTTCATTTGCAATCTCATTTCCCTCCCCCTTTCCTACCCCTTTTATCTCCCCCTCTCTCCCCAATTGATATCTTGTATTGCATTTATTTGTTCACTGTTTAATAAAGCTCTTTGGAACTAAAAGGAGTTTTTCACCTAATGCTCATCGATTGCTCTGTCTGAGTGTAGATCCAGTAACTACTTTCCGGGGTGAGCGAGTTGCTATCACCGCTCTTTTCTTATTAACATTTCAATCTGATAAAAGGATGAGTTCCTCCTTTATCTAACGCGAATAGGAGACACAGATGGGCTTAATGTAAAGTCAACCTTTTTGGTTAGGGGGGATTTAAAGTGTTCGTCAATCTGACCAATCCAGAGGTAGCTCCTTTTGTTGAGGGAGGGACCATCACTGCCCTTTATTCGATAGCATCCGCTACGACGAGCATTTGATCTATACATGATGGCCTCGGGGACACCTATTTTGGTCTTTTTATATTGGTGCTAAACACAGTTTAGCCTATTTAGCTTGTTTTCCTTGTTGTTTCAACCCAGGCTCGACAGATGTTCCATATTGAAAGTAACAAAGATACCCGGTCGTGTTGCTATACATATATATATATATATATATATATATATATATATATATAGAGAGAGAGAGAGAGAGAGAGAGAGAGAGAGAGAGAGAGAGAGAGAGAGAGAGAGAGAGAGAGAGAGAGAGAGAGAGAGAGAGAGAGAGAGAGAGAGAGAGAGAGAGAGAGAGAGAGAGAGAGATATATAGAAATAGATGTATAGATTTTTTTTTTTTAACTAGGAGGCAGATTTGTGCACAACGCCGTCTCTTCATTTATGGTAAGGCAGCTTTTTCATCAAGTTCTATGTAAATATGGCACTATATGCTTGTGCCTTAGCCTCTACTTGGGAGAGAAGTAAGGGAGACTTTACTGTGTAGGACATTGGGGAGCATTGCGGATAATGGGAATAGGAGTATCCGCTCTGAGCTTTCAGTGAATATGATGGGAAACGTTTCCTTTGTTCCTGTAGGTTTTCTTTTGTCCCTGAAGAGAGCCTCTCGGAATACTGAGCATGAGATAATTCACTTGGTCTCGGCATCTCTGAATGGGATTCGTGCTCATGCACACACCCTGTCTGAAGACCTTTTAGGTTGTATCCCTAATAGAATGAGATCTTTAACAGTAGTGTTTTGAAATTCTTCTGGATGGGGGATACTAAAAGGATCACATGGTCTTTCTGTCACCCCATTGAGTGTTTTGTTGGGGTTATGTAGGCGGTGAGATTCACAGTATTAATTAAATGTCTTATGAAAGTTAATTTGAGGTGGTTCTGTCTTCTGAGAGCATGGAATCGCAGTCAGCAGTGTTGACAATGGATGCAAATATTGAGGCGGTGAATTCATGAAAGCTCCTGTAGCCCCTGGTGAGCTCTGGAAGAGGAGCCAGGATGTCCTGTCTGGAGGATCAAGTGATGACGCTGGTGGTCAAGTGAGAAAATGACCCTTTGCGCTATTGGTCATTGCAAGGCTCCTGCGGACACTTCCCAGGGGGCCTGCTGAGTGAGGAACTTAAAGCCTCAACTTTCCTATTACCATATGTCAGAAGAGTAGTTAAATCTTTTTGCATTCTGGGATTTATACCAGTGGTGGAGGAGCGTCGCCCCACTGCTTTGCAGCAGTGAAAGAAAGGAAAAATAAAATTATACTAACTTTAGATTATTATCATTTTATTTGTTCCTGCTGCAGCAGCAAGGAGGCGGGGCAGGACTGCTCTTCTCATAGCGCAGGGGAGGAGTGGTGGGCACTCTGAAGCGCGCATTACACTTTGGCCGGCCAAACAGTCGGGTGCACTTAGTATGTTAGAATGTTCTCCACCTAGACTGCATTACAGCTGGGCGGAGAACATGCCCAGGCCCTCAGTCGCCGTCACAATGCTGCATTGCAGAGTTGTGATTGGCTAAGGGGAACCTGGCTGCTTCCTGTTCAGCGAACGCGGAGGAGAGATGATGTGGGAGAGAGCGGCGAGGAGGTAAGTGTCTTATTTTTTTCACACCCTCTTACCCCCTCACCACCCCAGATCCATGCCGGCCAGCACTGATTTATAGCCATACTAATACAAATATAAAATCAGGACTTAAAGCCCTAGAATGCAAAGAAAACAACCTGGACTAGAGCAGCTACTCACACATGCAACTAGGAAAATTAAGAGCTTTGGCAACTCAACAATCCTCTGGAATGAGTTCACTGAAAATGAGGAATAATGTCGATGTGGCATGTTTCCTTAATGAAAAGTGATTCTATGTCATCATTGAGTAGAATGTCTGCTTTGTCAACTATTTATCCTAATGTGAATGTGCATTTCAGCTTGTGTGATAAGCCGTGTGTGGCTTTGGGGTAATGTGCTTGAGGTTAGGTAGGCTGGACCTGTGTTTTTAGGTCCTACCCAGGGCACAAGTTGGGAGTAGACTGGATCCACCCACACTTTTCACAGGGTGGATGCTGTCCACCCTGCCAAGAAGTTGGGCCCCATTTAAAAATGTTGTGCTCGTCCCAGAGTTATTTTCATACACCAGGACACATTCAGCAGCACCTGCACCTTGGCTGCTTTCATTTGGAGCAGCACTGTGCAGGAAACAAAGGATCCTTGTTATTTTAAACTCCAGCTGAGCACAGAACTAAGGCCAAAGTTAAGGGGCCATAAGGCCCCTTTTTGTTCCAGTACCTTGGCTGGGTGCTATCTGGGGCCTCACACCTAGATGCAAACGCAATGGAAGGGAAGCAAAGGCACACCGCTTATTACTTGACGTACAAGAGAGCTTTTAACTTTGTTCAGTCCCTGTACATAAGAGTTATGCATGCACTGTAAGAATCTCATATGTGTTGGTCTGTCCCAATATTTACACAAATAGCAATTTAACCCCTTGCATGCTGGGCGCATTTTCACGCTGTGCAGGCGATTTAAATAGTGGGCAGGATTCGGACAGCCCCCGGCCATCCTCCGCACACGCCCACCGTGATGTATGATGGCCGGGGGCCGTCCAAAGAATGCAAGGGGTTAACAAGCATTGAAAATGCAATAGGTCTCGCTCTCGTTTAAGTTAAAGCAATTCTGTTTGTAATTAGGGGGCTTTTTAGTTTTTTTGTTTTTTTTAGTCTTTTTCAAACTTTCATGTACATAACATGCATATGTATGCATATATGTATATGTATGCATGCATTTATATTTGTATTTAAATAGATATGCAGATGTATATATATATGTTTATATATGTATGCATGTATATATATTAAGGGTGGGCGTAATGTGCGTAAGGGACCTACGCGAAGAGGCACAGAGATGGAACCAATCTCCGCACTCTCCGCATAGTTCCCTTACGCACATCCCGTCTCCTGCCCGCCTTCCGCCCGCAGTATTAAATACTTAAAAAAATAAATGTTTAAATAACCTTACCTGATCGGCGGCGTCCCCGGGCTTCAAACCTCTTCCAGCGCGTCTTCTTCTGAGAACTTTATGTATTTAATACTGCGGGCGCACAACTTCCGTTATGCCCCGAGTTTTACGGAGATTTGCCCTGTTTCTCCGCCTATTATCGCGGTAGGGCAAATCTCCGCATATTCCGTGGGCAGAGCGGAGTTGTCCACCCACCCTTAATATATATATATAGATATACACATACATATATAAATGCATATATATATACACATATATATATATATATATATATGTGTGTGTTATGTTATGTTAAAATTTCTTATAAAGCGCACATACACTGATTGGTTTCTTGGCGCTAAACTTGAAGTATTGCTGGGGCACCGTGTATCTTAGATGTCGGCAAAGTCTAGTTATAGACTTGGATAAATAGCCAAGTCTTAAGAAGCCTACGGAATCTAGGAAATTCAGTGCAGGTTCTTATATCTAAAGGTAGAGTATTCCAAAAGCTGGGTGCCAGTACAGCAAATCTGCAGCCACCTAGTCATTTCCGTTTGTAGGGAGGGATGGTTAGAAGGTTCTTGTGGGCAGAGCGCAGACTATGCGCAGGTAAATATTTCTGGACAAGTTTGGTTACAAATTTTAGACTAGCACCATGCAGAGTTTTGAAAATAAGGCAGCCAACTTTAAATGCACATCTTTGTTGGATGGGAAGCCAGTGTAGCTCCTTCATGGTGGGAGAGATGTGTTCCCACCTAGGTTGTTGGGATATCAACCTGGCTGCCTGGTTCTGTACCATCTGCAATCTTTTGGTAAGATAGAGCGGGATGCCAATGTATAGAGAATTGGCTTAGTCCAGGTGTGACATCACCTTAGCTAGGACCACCTGGATTAAGGCTTCCCGAGTAAGTAGTCTTCTGATCTTCCTTATCTTCCTCAGCTGAAAGAAACAGGTAGATGTTACTGCTCCTATCTGAGATTTCATAGTGAGATCACTATTGATGATTACACCCAAACTTTTAGCTGAGGAAGAAGGGTTGGGTGGGGAACCTAATTCATTTGGCCAAAACTGAGTGTTCCAGGGGTTCAGGGATCCGCCTATCAGAATCACTTACGTTTTGTCTGGATTTAATTTTAACTGGTTATTATTCATCCAGTCATGGATGTGTAGCATCGTTGCCTGGAATTCAGATAACAAATCCGAGGAATTGTCAATAGAGAACACTAGTTGCAGGTCATCTGCATAGTTCTACTTGCACACCTTCCTATTTTTCAGAGATTCGAGTAAGGGAAGAAGGTAAATATTGAATAAATGGGGGGGATAACGAAGAACCCAGGGGTACTCCACATGTAGTTGTCATTTTGGGGGCGGAGAACTGGGAGATACGTACTGACTGAGTACGTTCCCCAAGGAAAGACTCAACCAGCTGGATGCCACCCCCTTAAGATCGACCGTCCTGACACAGTCGATCAGGACACCATGATCGACTGTGTCAAATGCCACGGACGGGTCTAGCAGCACCAAAGCCTGGGGGAGCCCTTATCAGCTTCCTTTCGCAGCGTGTCCAGTACAGTGAGTATTACTGTCTCGGTGGAATGGCCCGGTCGAAACCCTGCTTGGTTAGGGTCGAGGTAGTCTGACCGTTCAATGAATGTGCATAGACATTTGGCCACATGGGATTCCAATATTTTGGCCAGATAAGAAAGCAGGGAAATGGGGCGATAGTTAGTCAATGTCCCAGAGTCTGCGACTAGTTTTTTTTGCCAGGGGGACAACTGTTGCCTCTATGAAAGCTCTAGGAACATAGCCCTGTGTTAGAGAGTTATTAAGAAGTGCCAAGGCGGGTTAAGGAAAGATGGTGAAAATGTATTTTAAAATATGAGGCGGACAACTGTCAGTAGGTGATCCTGATTTTACTTTAGACAGAATATCTAAAAAAGTTTGACTGTCTAATACTGGGAACTGTTCAATAATGCACGGATTTTCTGGCATTGAGGGTGAACCCTCCGGGGCAAGGCAGTGGGGGATACTGGCTTTTATTGTAACAATGTTATCGATGAAGAACGAATTGAGAGAGTTGCAGAAGGCTTGGCTAGGTGAGATTTTACTGTAACTCTATCTGGGTTGGATAATTCTTTCACGATGGCAAATATTTCTTTGGACCTATTTGTGGAGCTCATAATTTATAAAGAGAAGTAGGCATCTTTGGCAGAAGAAATTGATTTTTTGTATTCTTTCTGTTGTATCAGATAGCTCTCTTTTTTGTCTGGGGAGTAGCTACTTCTACATTTCCTTTTGGATTAACGAAGTGCTAGTTTTTCGTTTTGTAGATCAGGAGAGAACCATCTTTGTGCCTCATGACGTCTTGCTAATCAGATTGTTTTTAGTGGGGCATGTTCAATGCTGGCCGCAGTGAGCCATGCCGTGAGATTCTGCTCACTTACATTAATTGGCATCTGGTGGGTAGGAACTGTGTTAACTAAGGTGGCATGGAAGTGGGTTTTATTAATATTTGCGGGTAGAGGTGTAGAGGTAGAGAATAGTAGAAAGAGAGGTAGAGAGTATTAGAGAGTGAGTAGTAGAGAGTGAGTAGTAGAGCGTTAGTAGAGAATAGGGTAGTAGAGTGAGAAGTAGAGAATAGTAGAGTGAGTAGTAGAGAGTGAGTAGTAGAGAGTGAGAAGGAGAGAGAGAGTAGTAGAGTGAGTAGTAGAGTGAGTAGTAAAGAATGGTAGAGAGTGAGTAGTAGAGAGTGGTAGAGAGTGAGTAGTAGAGTAGTGTAGAGAGTAATGTAGAGAGTAGTAGAGTGAGTAGTAGAGTGAGTAGTAGAGAGTGAGTAGTGTAGAGAGAGTAGTAGAGTGTGAGTAGGAGAGAATAGAGAGTAGTAGAGAGTAGAGAGAGAGAGAGTGAGTAGTAGAGAGTGAGTAGTAGAGTGAGTAGTAGAAAGTGGTAGAGAGTGAGTAGTAGAGAGTGAGTAGTAGAGAGAGTAGGAGAGAGTGAGTAGGAGAGAGTGAGTAGTGAGTTGTAGAGTGAGTAGGAGAGCATGAGTAGTAGAGAATAGAGTGAATAGTGTAGAGAGAGTAGTAGAGAGAGTAGTAGAGAGTGAGTAGGAGAGAGTGAGTAGTAGAGAATAGAGAGGAGTAGAGAGAGTGAGTAGTAGAGAGTAGTGGAGAGTGAATAGTAGTGGAGAGTGAGTAGTAGAGAGTAGTAGGGAGTGAGTAGTAGTGAGGTAGTAGAGGGTAGTAGAGAGTGAGTAGTGGAGAGTGAGTAGTAGAGAGTAGTAGAGTGAGTAGAGAGTAGAGTGTAGAGAGTGAGTAGCAGAGAGTAGTAGAGAGTGAGTAGTAGAGAGAGTAGTAGAGAGTGAGTAGTAGTGGAGAGTGAGTAGTAGTGGAGCATGAGTAGTGGACAGTAGAGTGAGTAGTAGAGATTAGTAGAGTGAGTAGGAGAGATTAGTAGAGTGAGTAGGAGAGATTGAGTAGGAGAGAGTAGGAGAGAGTTATTAGTAGAGTAGTAGAGAGTTATTAGTAGAGAGTAGTAGAGAGTGAGTAGTAGAGTGAGTAGTAGTGAGTAGTAGAGAGTGAGTAGTAGAGAGTGAGTAGTGGAGAGTAGTGAGTAGTAGAGAGTGAGTAGTAGATTGAGTAGGAGAGAGTGAGTAGGAGAGAGTGAGTAGGAGAGAGAGTGAGTAGTAGAGAGTGAGTAGTAGAGAGTGAGTAGTAGAGAGTGAGTAGTAGAGAGTGAGTAGTAGAGAGTGAGTAGTAGAGAGTGAGTTGTAGAAGGTGAGTAGTAGAGTGTAGTAGAGAGTAGTAGGGAGTGAGTAGTAGTGAGGTAGTAGAGGGTAGTAGAGAGTGAGTAGTAGAGAGTGAGTAATGTAGTAGAGAGTGAGTAGTAGAGAGTGAGTAGAGAGTGAGTAGTAGAGAGTAGTAGAGTGAGTAGTAGAGAGTAGTAGAGAGTGAGTAGTAGAGTGTGAATACTAGAGAGAGTAGTAGAGAGTGAGTAGTAGAGTGTGAATACTAGAGAGAGTAGTAGAGAGTGAGTAGGAGAGCGTGAGTAGTAGAGTAGTAGAGAGTAGAGAGAGAGAGGAGAGTAGAGAGAGTGAGTAGTAGAGTGAGTAGTAGAGAGTGAGTAGTAGAGAGTGAGTAGTAGAGAGGAGTAGAGGGTGAGTAGTAGAGAGTGTAGTAGAGAGTAGTAGAGAGTGAGTAGTAGTGAGGTAGTAGAGGGTAGTAGAGAGTGAGTAGGAAAGAGTGAGTAATAGAGTAGAGAGTGAGGAGTAGAAAGTGAGTAGTAGAGAGTGATTAATAGAGTAGAGAGTGAGTAGTAGAGAGAGTAGTAGAGAGTGAGTAGTAGTGAGTAGTGGAGTGAGTAGTTGAGTGAGTAGTAGAGAGTGAGTAGTAGAGATTAGTAGAGTGAGTAGGAGAGAGTGAGTAGTAGAGAGTGAGTAGTAGAGGGTAGTAGTGAGTAGTAGAGAGTGAGTAGTGGAGAGAGTAGTAGAGATTGAGTAGTAGTGGAGAGTGAGTAGTGGAGAGTAGAGTGAGTAGTAGAGATTAGTACAGTGAGTAGGAGAGAGTGAGTAGTAGAGTGAGTAGGAGAGAGTGAGAAGTAGAGTGAGTAGGAGAGAGTGAGAGAGAGTGAGTAGTAGAGTGAGTAGGAGAGAGTGAGTAGTAGAGTGAGTAGGAGAGAGTGATTAGGAGAGAGTAGTAGAGAGTTAGTAGTAGAGTGAGTAGTAGTGAGTAGAGTGAGTAGGAGAGCGTGAGTAGTAGAGAGTGAGTAGAAGAGAGTGATTAGGAGAGAGTAGTAGAGTGAGTAGTAGAGAGTGAGTAGTAGAGAGTGAGTAGTGGAGAGTAGAGAGTGAGTAGTGGAGAGTAGAGAGTGAGTAGTGGAGAGTAGTGAGTAGTCGAGAGTGAGTAGTTGAGAGTGAGTAGTTGAGAGTGAGTAGTTGAGAGTGAGTAGTTGAGAGTGAGTAGTTGAGAGTGAGTAGTAGAGAGTGAGCAGTAGAGTGAGTTGTAGAGGGTGAGTTGTAGGGAGTGAGTAGTAGTGAGGTAGTAGAGGGTAGTAGAGAGTGAGTAATGTAGTAGAGTGAGTAGTAGAGAGTGAGTAGAGAGTGAGTAGTAGAGAGTAGTAGAGTGTGAGTAGTAGAGTGTGAGTAGTAGAGAGAGTAGTAGAGAGTGAGTAGTAGAGTAGTGAGTAGTAGAGAGTAGAGAGTGAGTAGGAGAGCGTGAGTAGTAGAGAATAGAGAGGAGTAGAGAGAGAGAGTAGAAAGTAAGTAGTAGAGCGTGAGGAGTAGAGAGTAGTAGAGAGTGAGGAGTAGAGAGTAGTAGAGAGTGAGTAGTAGAGAATAGTAGAGAGTGAGTTGTAGAGGGTGAGTAGTAGAAAGTGTAGTAGAGTCTAGTGGAGTGTAGTAGTGAGTAGTAGTGAGTGAGTAGTAGAGAGAGTAGTAGAGAGTGAGCAGTAGTGTAGAGTGAGTAGTAGAGAGTGAGTAGTAGTGGAGGGAGAGTGAGTAGTGGAGAGTGAGTAGTAGAGAGTAGTAGAGTGAGTAGAGAGTAGAGTAGTAGAGAGTGAGTAGAGAGTAGTAGAGAGTGATTAGTAAAGAGTAGTAGAGGGTGAGTAGTAGAGAGTAGTTCAAGGCATCCCGGCAATTCACATCCACCAGGGAGGGTTTCCATGCTGAGGGATAAGTGTGCAGTCTCTGTAGTGCGGAAGGGGCACCGTCCTGCACAAAAACAATCCTGGGAGGCTTATTCCTCTTTCTTGGAAGAAACAAGGAGCAGTAGAGAAATATTTCTCCTTGTTACTCCTCCCCAGGAAAGGTGTACATTTTTGGGGCATCGCCAGGTTTACAAGTTCTTGTAAATCTAGGGATGCGTCAAAACCCATGGGAGTTGCGTGGGAACACCCATGCAATGCCTACTCAGGGCTGAGTAACGCAATGCAGCGATTTGCGCTGAGTTATCTTACTCCAGATTTTTTAAGCCACTCTGAGCCAGGCAAAGGGGCTTTACGTGGCTTCAAAACGGACTTCGAGGTTTGTGTCACTCATGCACCACGTTGCGTTGTGCAAACGTGATGCTACCCTCTCATAAAGAAGGGCCTTAATATATAAACTGAGGACCAGATTTTGCATTGGGATTGCATCACTTGTGATGCACTCAAATATACTCATAATAGACCTGCTAAATATGTGTGAGGTGTTAAGCTCTGATATCACTTCTTATGGTGTCACTTCGTGTGAGGTCATGAGTTGTGATTCCACATGCAATGTCACACACCATGATGTTACTTGCATACTGCCTAAATTGGTTAGTCCCCCCTTCCTTTTTTAGGTTTTACCTGCACAGCTGTGTTTGTGAAATCTATTGTATTAAATACATCTTAAAAGGGACTTACATTCTGCTTTCACTTCTTCACTTTTTATTGGTCCTTGTGCTTGTCACTTTACTTTTCCTCATTCTATTGGTTGTAGGCGTTCTATTTCCTGTTCTCCTCTGTGTGTTTCTCTTATCAGTTTCCCATCAGCAAAGTACTGGGTGTATCTATTTTTGTGCAACTTCTTTAAAGCGTTTCAAGCATCATAAGGAAAACAAAATAAAAACAAGAGCTACACCCCTGCTTTAAATTACAGTGATGGTAGAGTGGTGTGGGAGCAGTGTGCGGTTATTATCTTCGTGGAGATCTTCCAACATGCCTTTTATTCCTTCTCTGCACTCTGGACGAAGAGGGCACTAACTAGTGCCCCTGGGGCACAAGCAGGAACTCACTTTAGTGTCATCATCATGGTGTGCACTCCACTGTCCCCCATGGGCACAAGCAGGCATCCACTTCAATACTTGTTCCGCTTCCCTCTCATGGATGCCTTCCCTGTCTTAGCTTGTCCCGGATAGAGACCTGTTTCTATGCCACTTTTAATCACTTCTTTGCCCTAATGCAAAAATGTAGTCTTATTCTTATCGCACACTTTTATTGAAGAGACAGACATACATACATGTCAATATTAAAAGTGTCTGCTCTGTTGGCATCTCCCTACTCCTCCTAAGGTCATGTCCAGAAAGCGATCTAAGGCTCCTGTATGTGCCGCCGAAATGGCCGACACATTGGAAACAAACTACGTTTTTTATTATTTCTTTTGCAGTTTTATATAGCCACATTTATTTTTGGGTCAGGACAGAACCACAGGATGTTAAGCCTAGACTCGAACCTGGTTCCCCAGTTTGTAGGTTGGCAGCACTGGCCATTACGCCACATCCTCTCCCCATTGTTTACTTAGTATGTGAGAAGTCACCAATTCACACTGTGCTTTTTAACTTGCATTGCTTTGGTAAGCTGTCAGGGAAAGGTATCCATACTTCATCATTTTGTGTTTGGTATCCATACTTCATCATTTTGTGTTTGTATGTGTGTTTTTTTTTTAAAGGCATTATTCACTTGGAGAGTGATTTATGGTGAAGTACTTTTCCTGTGTAGTTGAAATTGAAACACTCCTAAAAAAGGTCTTTGGGTGCATCCTTTGACCGGACAATGAATTACACTTGAGGTACGCATGGGTTTTCCACATAGATAGCTAACGCTGGGAACATCTAGTTATACACCTTCCGTTGCCTGCTAGAAACCTTTTGTTTGGTAATTCACACGCCCACGCTTTACCATGCTGATGCAAACAGATATGTCCAAGCTTACACACACTGGTTTTCACTCTATAATCACGCTCGTTCTCCTAGGAAAACTGTACATGGCGGCAGCTTTGCGGATTGGCCCAGAAAATAAAATCTATTCCTTAACTGTAGAAGTACAGAGTTTTGGCTTGCTGGGGTAGTTGTCGAATGTATGACGTTACAACGCATACATTTACAACGCATGCCTTTACAATGCAGTTTTTACATCGCAACATCCTTTACAACGCATTCCATTACATCGCATGCCACTACATCGCATTTTTAGAAACTACCTTTACAACGCATTCCATTACAGCGCATACTACCTTTACAACGCATTCCATTACATTGCATTTAAGGTAAGTATTGGATAGTATGGGGTAAACATTACTATTCTAACTCCAGGGGGTGCAATAGTAGGGTAAGTGTTGGACAGTGTAGGGGTGAAAATTACTTTTCTAACTCCAGGGGGTGCAACAGTAGGGTAATTGTTGGATAGTGTAGGGGTAAAAATTACTATTCTAACTCCTGGGGGTGCAACAGTAGGGTAAGTGTTGGATAGTGTAGGGGTACTATGCGTTGTAATGACATGCAATGCAATGACTGCGTTGTAGTGATGACATGCGTTGTAAAGGATGTTGCGATGTAATGACTGCATTGTAAATGTAGTGCGATGTAATGACTGCGTTGTAAAGGTTGTTTCCCTTAGTTGTCGCCTCTGATTGTGTGATGCACAGTGAATGAGGCACAGTGATTCGTCTAGAACCGTGATACTTCCTTGGCGGCCCACGGACCTTGCAGGTAATATACCCATGGCTCCCCAGAGAGATAGAGAGAGAGAATGGGGGGAGAGAGAGAATGGGGAGAGTGGAGAGAGAGAGAGAGAGAGTGGAGAGTTGAGAGAGAGAGTGGAGAGAAAAACAGTGGAGAGAGACAGTTGAGAGATAGAGAGTGGAAAGAGCTTAGAGAGAGACTGACTGTGAGGCTGAGATACTGACTGACAGAGAGAGAGACCGACTGAGAGAGACTGACTGAGAGAGACTGACTGACAGAGGGAGAGAGAGACTGACAGAGAGAGAGACTGACTGACTGAGACTGAACGAGAGAAACTGACTGACTGAGAGAAAGACTGACCAAGAGGGAGAGACTGACTGACTGATAGAGAGAGAATGTCTGAGACTGACTAAGAGAGAGACTGACTGACTGACAGAGAGACTGACAGAGAGAAACTCACAGACAGAGAGAGACTGTGATGGAATTGGGGACAAAGTGTGTAGGAAGCTATGCAATTCCTCTTAAGATTGCTATTGTCTGCTAATACAAATGTATTAATAAAATGTGCTCTTTGTAGTTACATCTGCTTTTGAAATACAGCATGATCGCATTGTCTAATTATTTGAAACAGGTTTGATTTTTTTTACTCTAGCTCCGCCCCCCCGCTGACGCTACCCCTACCAGTGAGGCCCTCGGCCACAAACCACACTAATTATAGCACCCGACAGAAAGTTTGTGAGTACCCATGGTCTAGATTATCCTCATACAGGGCATGCTTAAAAGCAAAACTGCTCACGCCATGCTAAAACTATGAGATTCACAGTGCTTTGTGTACTCAGTACCCACTGTAGACTTTTCTTTCAATTGCCCTTAGATATGATTTGATATTTGTAGTGCTGTTGATTACTACGGATTACAAATACATATTAATAGCTGTTTAATCACTGACAATTGTGTGTGCCAAACTGATTAGCTGCATATCAGAGTTTAAGGAGAACACCACACACCTCTGTCAGTTAACAATGGACTCATTCCAAACCTATCTTTTTCTATTTAAAGAGATGGTACATATAGGTACCTATGGAGAATTTGACAGAAAAATTGACAGTTCTAGTTCAAAGGAGGATGGATTCCTACCAAAGATAACATGGTTTAACTGAGGGTTCAGGATTAAAACCCAGATTACGTCTTCTGAATGATTTCCTAGTGTTTCATTTACAGAAAGCATTGTTAGCCACCTTTAGGAACAGAGGCTTTAAATCCATTCAGTAAACTGAGATGTAGGCGTTATCAGTAAATGAAGAATGTTGACGTCCTTGATGTGTGTGGGATTCCATTACCCTGCTGGTCTCACTCCTCTTCTAGATTTACGTAAATTGTGAACATCTGGGGAAGCCAACCTATCGCAATGCACAGGAATTCTGCTTGGGACATCTGTGAAAGCAATCCTCCCTTAGCAGAGCTTCAAATGCAAGATTGCAGGCCTTTATTTTTTAAATAAATTCATCCCATTTTTTGATTTCACAGTTTATAGAATTAGGTCAGTCAGTCAGTCTACATATCAAAGACAGAAGGAGTACATCATGGTCCTGGCAGAGAGAGGCCGAAATGAGACATTAAGCTGGACGAGAAGTACACAATAAATTGCATTGAAACGTGCATGGTTTGATGTTTTTCATATTGTGTAGGGAATGAAGGGTGTAACAACGACCTGCATGTCGCAGCACTCTATGCCACTATACTCTGCAACACTCTACACCAATGTACTCTACACCAGTCCTATCTATTCTGTACCACAAACCTTTTCTGGCTCACGTAAGCTCTGAAAAGAAAATAACTTGCTGCATAGGACTCCGCTGGCTCTTGGTATTCTCAGGGTCTGGTACAGGCTGCGATGCGTACATTCGAATCTCACTTAATAAGGTTTACGTTTCCTGAATTCTGAACACAAAAAAGTAGCTTTCATAGAAATCGCTTTTATGTTGATAAGTACTTTCGAACTCATAAATATGATTTGTTAATGTATTTTATCAAAAGAGACATTTTCTTGGTAAAAAAAAATCTAAATGTCACAATCTTGTTGTCGAGTAGTGTATTCTCCTATAAGAAAAAAAAAAAGCAAATAAAGGAACAGCAGATATACTCGTGAGCTTCTAAAAAATAAAATGCAAACAAAAAAATATTGCATTGAGAAAACTACATTTGTCAGACGCACCCTAATCAACTTATTTTTAGGTTTGGCTACAGGCAGGTTTAACATGTAACATATGCAGAAAGCGGCATCGTGACGGCCCCCTAAGATATCAACTTGTTTAGGTGAGATTCCTTCAGACAAAATAACTGTGGGCTATCCATCACGTTTTTGATAAACCCACAGCACTTTGCGAATGTCTACAGTCCCCATCCTGGCAAATGTCTACAGTCCCCATCCTCTTGCAGAGGTCAAGAGAAGTGGCAGCACCTGAATTTTAGCAATAACCTTGCCAATAGGTCCCCTCCATACATTTGAAATACCCCACAGTTCTACTATTTACATCATTTTCTTTCTCTCATATTGCACAATTGGTCAGATGCTCATTACAAAAAATAAGTTATTCTGCATTTGTTTATATTATCACTAGCCAGCAACCCAACAACACCTTTTCAACCACTTTTGAAAAACTATTTTTTTAGGATTTGCTAACACAGCACTTACATTCTCCTTGCTGTCTTTTTCTTACACCCTTTACCTAATCTGCCCATGGCTGCACCCAGTTCAACCCTAGTTATCAGGTACATTTTTTTTTCTCACTTTGACCTCCCCCTTTACTTAACATCCCTGCTTTAATACCACTAGTAACAGCACAATATATTGCCTTTCTCACTAAACAACACATAAGACTTTAACAGAGTTTCAATAACTTATATTGCACAGCTACTCTCAAAACTACAAATTACAACAACAACAAGCATTGGCATAGCCAATAGGTCTTGCCTTTGGGACCTTATAAGTGTTTAGCCATGCAACAGTTAATGTTATTGCAGTAAGGATATTATGCTGCATAACTCAATACTTATAAGGTCCCAAAGGCGAGACCTATTGGCTATGCCAATGCTTGTTTACTTATTTTTTGGCGACATATGGACACCACTTTTAGACCTTAGCACGTTTACATTTTATTGCTTTATATCTTTTAATGCCATTTGCATGAGTTTAAAAAACATAAAAACATCACAAGCTTGCCAAGGCCAGACCTATTGTCTTTGCAGTGCTTGCTTTATCATTGCCTTAAATATCAAAAGCTGTGTCAAACCGCATGGATTTACACCCGAATCCTTCAGAATGGATTTAGATGTTTGCAACGGGTGCATTGATACTCTGAGCTATCTCACCTAACCGCAGACACATAATGTACACTGTTTTGAAGTATTCTGTGCTTGTGGTCTTTTGCCCAAAACACATCTCATTTAAAAATACACTCCCCATTGCTGTTGGTTCATGTTTGCTTTCAAATGTTCCAGTGACTGGAGCTGCTTGTACAAGAGATGTGAACAGTCACCCTGAGCTTGAGAGAGGTTATGACAGAATCCTTCTGACAGATCTGTAAGGTACAGATCTCTGCAAACATGTCGAGAATGATGACGGCCGTGTAGGCGGTTATGATGTGAAGGAAGGGAGGGGAGTGGAGGTGAAGGAAGGAAGGGAGGGGGGTTAAGAGCAAAAGAAGTTGTAAAGGAATAAGAAGACACAAATAAACACTGAGAAGCGAAAACCGAGGAGGCGTGTCAAAGAAAAGAAAAGCAATCTGTTAATCAATGACATGGGAGACAAAAGGATCCCTCAGCACCCAGCAAAGGTGTACAAAGGACACATGAATATGTCATCATGCACAGAGCTTTGCTTCGAAACTGAAACATAGAGAGGCTTAGCTGTGGCAGAAACTCTAGATGGAATAGTACACATTCTACCTTTGAAATGATACAATAGTAAATGGTCTGAGCTGAGCAAGCTCTGTTGATGCCAGACATGAGAGTGAGGCTTTACAAGTCAGAAATGGGCACAACTGGGCAGCATTGGTTTAACACTAGGCGTACAGTGACGCTAAGGCAAATCAGGAACATTTCATAATCCCTCATTTTGCACAATATTGTCTAACCCTCAAAGCAAATCTATCAAATCAATCAGCATAGCTGTACACTTCATCCCAAATTACTTCAATAGAATATTTTTTTTTAAATCACACTCAGAATTATCAGCATTAATACCGATGTCTAGTAATGTGAAGGGGTATGAGGGAGCGGTCCCTTTACATCTCCCGAGACGACTAATGGAGCATATACAAACCGTAATGAATATACTACAACAAACCACACATCCTCCATGCATGCCACTGCCCCTCCTATCCAGCCAAGCGTCCTTCCATCAACCCACCTCCATCCATTCCGAGCCACACACTTCTTCAAACTGCATCGTTTCCACTAAAAGCTGCCCTGTCGCCTGCCCTATGCAAATGAATATGCAGTAACCTATTTATTTCACAGTGCCTCATACCGCATTTCTGCCGAATGGCGAACAGGGGCACATTCCTTCTCAGTGACAACTAGCCACCATGACTGTGCCATCAAAGTGCACGCTGTGGCCGTGTGGACACTCACTGACCACTGTAGCCAATCCTACTCTGAAAGCAGACGCTAGAATCCGACCCAAATGGTAAAATTCCAGAGTAACGAGTCCGACCATGTAGAGGAGGCAGAATGGGAAAGAAGGTGAATTGTGCGTATTAAGGGCGGCAAGTACAGAATGTATGCGTGCATAGGAAGGACAAAGTCAGAACCATCAGTCTTTAATACTTTTCGCAAGTAATTAATTCCCTATTTGTACACCATGTTACCTAGTAGAGAAAACTTTTGCTTATAGGGATTATAATGAACAAGTCCCCAGTAACTCATGCATTTTGTACTACAGAGCCTGCAGGGTTTTCAGTGTATTTGTTTTGATCCAAACTCTGCTTTCCCTGCGCCCGTAGCAGCAGCAACAAACAGAGGCATCTCTGCCGCAGTAGGAATGTGAGCCAAGGAAACAAAAGTGTGCGGAGTGCAGTCAGGGACTGCATCCAAGGCGAGCATCAAATGGCTGCAAGTGCGGAAGCTTCGGCCAGGCCTGTCCTTAAGTTTCATGCTGTGCCGGTGTTCTAACCAACAGAACACCGGCAGGATTAGCGAACTTCCAATGGCAATAAAATCTGTCTTGAAGCAGATTTGTTAAAGAAAAGTGCAAGCCGCAAGACGTCCAGCATTGTTTTTTAATTAAACGAGCAGGGGCTGGCACTAAGGGGAATCCAAATACACCGCGTACACGCTTATTGCAAGGAAATGCACACGTAGCATTTTGTATTCCTGGATGGGAATGCTTTTACATGTGTTTATCAGTAAGTACGAGGAGGGCAGATGTGGGCGGATGCGGCCAGGCTAACCAACAGAAGGCGAGACCTATTGGCTATGCCTAGGCTGTCCGGTTTTAGGTTTAAACCTATAATAAATGATAAAACCCCACTGGAAGGGAAATAGCCCTCACCAGTGTAAACATATAAACACTGAAAAAACCCCTGCACAACCACAAACTAAATGCCATTCAAAGAAAGGAAAAGGAGAGTGAAAGAGTCATTTTTATTTCTTCCTAAATGGGCCAATACACTGTAACTTTGTTGTATAAGGTAGCAGTAAGAAAGTCTGGGCTAACATTATTCTGCTTGAGTTTTGTTGTTTAGGGATGTCACTAAAATAATATTTCTTCTTCCTTTTTTCAGTTTTGTGGTCTTTGGTCTAAAGGTACAAGGATTAGAAGCATGTTTTAGGTGTTGTTTATTTATTTTATAAACTGTAGAGCATCAGGAAATATCTAAATCATATTTGATTTTTTGGCTACATTTGAGTCTTTCACTGATAGGAAACATGTAGGTTTCATAAGACTCTTTTCCAATATGTACCATCACATTTACCCACAGAGAATGGGTAAAAACCATACACACATTAGCCCCCTTTTCTAGTTAGTCAGTATTGATAGTAGGTGAATTGCCAAACACCCCAGGCTTTAAACATTCAATGCAAGGTATAGTGACAGGTATGTGAGTGCAGTCACAAAGCATCTGGGATACTGCTGAAAACATGACATCAGACTTTTGGAAAACATGGAATGCAGTGTCACTTGGAATGCTACTGCAAAAAGTTTTTACCAAGTTCAACCAAAATTTGAGTGCTATTGTTTGTATTTGCAGTGATTCAGCTACGTATATGAATATGTTCTGTGATGACCTGTCAAAATCGATACCTGAGCTGAAGTGCTTCCCTGTAAGAGATCCTTGCCACTTGTTAGATGGTATGCTGAAAGCATCTTTGCAATCTTCAAAGTTAATGAAGAATGCTATTGACTTTTTAGTCCATTCTGGTGCACTGTTTTGTTATGCGCGTAAACTAAAACACAAATATTTCTCATTTTGTGCTTTGTGTGGCATCGAAGAAAGAGTCATCCCAACTGTGTCACTTAGCTGGTGGTTCTCAGTCCTAGAAGCCATGAATGCTATATTATCCATGTGATACCAAAGGGAAAAATGGACGGAGCGTTTGAGCAAATCAAACACTCACCCCCAGCCAACTGATCTGGGGGTCGGTCCCTTGCTCACTTTGCCACTGGATTCAAGATAGCCTGGCTGATGAGGGTTATGAACCCAAAACCGGTCCCAGGATGCTTGTTTCCGGTCCAGGGAAGACGTGGCTTGGCAGTTCATCCCCTTTGGTATCGCTATATTTTCCATGTGGCACCTGTTTACAGAGCTTTGGCTCAGTGATGATGCAAACAGCAAGAAATGAGGGTCTTTGGTCACATAATGATAGTGATTTGAAAAAAAGTACACTCTACTGCATTCTTACATTTTTTCAGGAAAACATGACTGCTGTAGTGGACATAAAAAAAAAATAGAGTCTAAAAACACCCTTGTCTACCAAGTGTTCACCATAATTTGTGTAGATGTGAAACATCTCCTTGAGAGTAAGCTGGGCGACACTTCTAGTGACTTTGGCACTGCAACATGTTCCATGTTAGAGTGCTTGCCACTTGCTAAGCAAAGAAATGTTGAGGAGCAATTCAGGAACTTTTATTTTACAATGCATGAGAAATATCCCTTCATCAACCATGGCATTTGAAGTCAGTGAAGCCTCACTGTGGTACTCTTCACAAGTTATAGATCCCTTCCATACAGAAACATTTTCTCTGGAGTTTTAAAAGTGTTGCCTCATTTTTGACCGCTTCAATAACTCTGAGGGCATATGTGGCCATTTCAACACACATGTTGGAGAACCTGTCGTAGAGAATCAAAATCTTCAGGTGCACCAGTATTGGCATGGAAAGCTAGGCCAGTGGCCAGAGTTAGCAAATCGTGTACTGGCTATTTTGGTGTTGCCTGTCTCAAGTGCCAATTTTGAGAGGGCCTTTTCACAGATAAAAGTTTACATGAGAAGGAAAGAGCGAGCGTGCCTGACCAAAGACTGACTCAAGAAGTATTGTATTGTGTACTACGATAAGTTTCATTTGGAAAAATGTATTTGGACTTCATATACACTGTACGTACAATGTCTATATACTATGCACTATCAGTGCAGAAAGCAAGCAACAATAGAAGCAAAACGTTCCATTAACACTGGAAAAACACTTTCTGTTTTTAATGGCGCGAAAATGTGTAACCACTGATAACCACTGTTTTTTTAAGGTATTGAAATCACGTGAAAACACTGAAAAAACCCCACCAGAATTTAGCCAAAATAGAAACTGAAAACAGGAAAGCCTAGCTATGCCAATGATTGTTGGAGTTGTTTTAGGTGGGCTGCGTGGTGGAAAAGGACTACGGAAAGCTTTTCTTTTGAGGGGGTGCAGTGAAGGAAGGGGACCTGTGAAATAAGTTCATCTTCTTAAAGAGACAGCCGCCCTGATTTACGGTTTCAGTAGGATTGCACAAGAGACCAGATCACAGGCGTAGGCCCGGCAAGTAAAATTTTGTTCAGACATGTTGTACAAAAGGACACGGAAGTGGTACATGGGACAAAGCAGATTGGGTGAGTTACAAGTACCACAGTTTTTTAATATTGTATGCGATAGGCTTGCTGTTACAGAAAAGATAACAGCATAGACAAACATAGCTCCCGTATATGGCTTCATTTCCATATTCGCAAATATGAACTGGCTGATGTTAGCAATTTGTAGAAATAAAAAGGTACATGAATTGCTGCTCGTTCACACTTGGCTCTTTTAGAGATATCAGTTTTGTCAATCAGGCATTTCTTTGGTGATGTTGTTAACTATGTAAATTCCGCAAATAAGTCACATTCTCGGATAAAATACAGACAAAATATATGTTATAAGCTTGGCACCTTGTTTAATTCTTTAGTTTGTAGAAAAAGAAATAACAATGGCGCCCTCTACTGTATTTTAGAAGTATTGCTGCGTTCTTAAAACAAGCATTGGCGCGCGAAAGCACTTAATGAGCCATGACGGCTCGTAGATAAGAAAGGCAGATGGCGGCTGCGCGCGTTCACGCACACATGCACGCAAGCGCAAGGCCAGCCAAAGCAGCTTGTGGTAGCACTTTTTAAAGCCCCTACTAAATGTCTCTCTGAGCAGCACATGCACTGGCTTAGCGAGACCTAAAAATTTATTATTAATCGCATAGGTGAAACCTAATGCATTTACCAATGCTTGTTTTAGGACTTGTGCCCTGGTCTAGCTCAAGCCGTCTGGTTGGAAAAAGACCCATTGTCCTGCTTGACTGACTTGTATTTTTCAACTGCTCACTTTTAGAGAACTACTTTAATTCCCTTTTGTTTAACCATTCAGTCTCTCATTGCTGGCTTGTAGGTGTATTTTCATCGTATGAGTCAAGCACTTTTGGCAACGAAGTGCATGTAAAGAACAAGGGAGGAGTTTGAATTCCTTTAAGGCGAACACAAATCATTGTTTTTCTTGCCATGTATAAGAGTAACAATTAATACCTACCACGAAGTGAAACTAAACAAATCAGTTTATCTAGAGTGCTATGTAAATGGTCATTGGTATAATTATGCAGCGATGACGTAAAAACATCACGTGTAATGTGAATTGAGTACATGTTTTCTTTGCCTAACCACAACACAGGCATGTGTTTTCTAAAATGGCGTGGCAGTGTCCAGCTCAATACTTCCTCTAACCCAGTGACGTAACGCAAAATGGCGGGTCCTGCCTGCAGAATGTGATGGGGGACACCCGAAAATCACGTCTTGCTCAAAGCTGCCAAGTTTCCCGCGTTCATGCTGTGATATGCTGCTCTGCTCCAGGTTTTTCCATATGAATTCTGGGGCTTGGTGTCCCGTTTTATAATGGAATAAACAAGTCTACCAGTCCCAGAGTTCAAAGAAAAAGCTAGACTGCAGCAGTACATCAAGCATGGACCTAGGAAACATGGCACAGCTGTTAACTTATAGCCATAGGATTTACCATGAAAGGGGGACCTCACGCTGTAGGGTAGGCGGGCACATGCGCTTGTGTTTAAGGGGCCCGTGGTGCTTCTGTTCAGGGTTGGATTGGGATGAAAAATCAGCCCAGGCACACCCAAAAAAAGTGGCCCACATTTGCGTATTGCCTTTCCACAAAACACTGCTTCAGCGAAGTTTTATTAAAAGAAAGGGGGTGTGGGGCATGTTTTATTAACTTCACTTAGATTTTTAAAAAATGCACAGATTAGTTCACACTGTTTAGCCACACACGACTGCAAGTGAGACCACTTCTGCTCAGGCCCCCTGCCCCCGCTCAATCAGCATACATTAATGGGCCGGCCCAGCGAGAGAAAGGGAGTGATACCTCTGCCCATCTGCCTCTAGAAAGGCCACTCGGGTACCCACTGGGCCGCTGGCGGCATCCTAAAAGCACAGACAGCCCACAGGCTGCCCAAAAAAGCAACCCACAGCTGGAACTCGGCTACCAGCCCTTCGGCCATTTCCCGAGTGCCCACGTTACCAATCCGACCCTGTCCATGTTCTATCCTTTGTCACTCATATATCTGGTTAAAGACAGGGCTGAACTGGTCAATTATCCCATCAGATATTTCCCTGGGAGACTGGAGGCATATAGGCTGGTTTTTAATTTTGGTGCGGTGAGTCCACGCTGCAGATGTGGCGCACTCAACAGAGGGGGGCCGGGCTAAGGCCCACGCAGGCCAGTGAAGGGTCCGCGTTGCAGAGAGGTGGTGCACATAGAAGAAGGGGGCAGGGCCAACTATGACGCAAGCCTGTCACTCGATTTGTCCAGCAGAAGCAGGCAGGCCCGATAGGGGCTACAGGCCAGACAGTAAATAAGCTGGTGCGCTTAGGGCCGGGAGGTCGGCCCGTTTCCAGTATCAAAGGGCATGAGAGGGGGGTTGGAAGCAGCCACCACGGATTTTCAAGCTTGTGTGTTTGGGCAAGGATTGGTGAAATGTTGGGAACAGTCTGAATTTGGCCATTTCCGTCAGGTGGGGGGGAGGAAAAATGTGGCTGTGGAGGAGGCAGTTCAGAGGTCCTGAGAGAGGGTGTTAAGGTGTACCTGGTGTTTCTTGGGATGGCATGGGCCTCGGTATGCGCTCTGCACCGGTATACACAATCAGAGGCAATGGCTTAGGGAATGCAAGGCATGGTGGATGTGGGTTCTGAAGGTTGAGGATAGGGGCTTCAGAGGGTGAGGAGGTAGTGAGGGAATAGACTGGACAGGCAGCGGATTTTGGAAGGGATGGTGGGGTCGTTCATTTTCAGCAGGGAGAGTTTGGTATGAATCATAAACCCCATTCCGAAGACAGGTGCGGCTGGTTCTGAGACAGCGGAGGACCTGACTGGATGTGGCCTGGTAAGGCTTTAGCCAGCCTCTCCACAGCAGGTGGATTTCTATGAGCAACTTTATGACGAGCACATTGGCAATGGAGATGTGGGTAATGGAGAAGTGGCCAGCACAAGTTCATATGGGCGTGATGATTTTGAATCTGGAATGAAAGAGCATGTGTTGGATAACAATGATGAGCTGGAGGAGGGTAAATTATGGGACTTCGATAGTAGGGCGACTGGGTGGTGGAAAGCACCTCAAGATTTGCGTCATGGGCGCACAGTAGCTAATGCTGGTGAAGGAGTTGGTGTTTTACAGGTGAAGCGAAAGCCTGAAGAGCAAAGGGAGATGCCCGTGCAGACGGATAGAGGACTGGCATCGGGACGCCCGGCTTCAGAATGAGCAATGACCTCGAAGCCAAGTAAGGAAGGTGTGCTTTGACATAAAAAGGTTTGTCAGTCAGTGGAGGTAGGAACTGGGGGGGGCCACGTAGGTGCACCTAGTGATGGGTACATTTGTGCAGGACCAGGGGACAGGTGCAGAAGCTGAAGGCAAGGGGAGATGTTAGACCTGTCAGTCCTAGGGTGGTTTTACCCCGTTTTTTTTGCCCTTGTTGCCTCATTTTTGCCGCCAACTTTTTTTGGCCCTAGGTCTCTGGGCGCCTTACCACTGCTAAACAGTGCTGAGGTCCATGTGCTCGCTCCTAACAACATGGCTGCCACAGGCCCCTGCTACTGCGGAGTGGCCATTGCATACACGCACTAGTGGTTAGGAGCAGGCAGGGACATCTTGATACAGTATCTTTACCATCCCACCTTTTTGTCCCATAGACAGTTATGTGGAAGCTCCTGGAAACTTCCAGCCCTGGGAGGGATTATGCTTTGCCGCCTTTACAGGAGGGTCACCTGACCTGGGGGTATAAGAGTAAAGGAGGGAAACTGAACTAGTCAGTTGAGGCACCACTGGACCTGGGGAAACCTCTGCCAGAGCGTAGGCGGTTGGGCCTAGGGGAGAAACCTACACTACTGGGACTGACTGTCTAGGCCCTGCTGTACCCAAGTTAGATGAGGGACTCTGCCTGCCTGCTGATCTTGCCTGGTGAGGGGGCAACCCAGGGGACCATCTCCAGTGTGCTGCAGGGACCCACCCTGCCTCTGATGCCTGCCAACTCAACCCCATTCTCCCCCTCATAAGCCTGCCAGGGGGACCTGCCAACCTCCTTCCCCCCTTAGATAAGTGCTGCACTGGAAACATGAACTGTCGCTGTGGGCCCTACAAGAACTCCAGGTAAAGCGCTGTGACCCCAAGCACTGTGCTGCCAGAACTGTGCCCCTGAGAAAGAAAGCTGTCTGCTGTTGAGCGCTGTGTCACCTTTCAGCGCTACTTCTCTGCCCCATCCCTGAGCGCTGTACCTACCCAGCGCTGTGACCCCCCCTAAGCGCTGTGCCAACCAAGCGCTGTGCCTTCAAGGAGCTGGGTCCCTACGCGCTGTAAGCCCTTAAATCACCGTCGCTGCCCGGGGACATACAACCTAGCGCTGTGGGAGTGTAGCGCTAACTGCCCCGAGTCACCGCCGCAGGCCCTCGCTTCAAAAAGGGGGAAATACTGCACCCGCCATCACCGCCGCGGCCCGGGACCCACGCACTGGCGCCGTGCCGCTGGGAGAGCTCACCATTAGGAGTCTGCCGTCGCGGCCCCCAGCACCCCTGCCCCCAGCGCTGCAGCGCAGGAGATCTGCCGCCGCAGCCCCCGAAGTCCAGGAGGGCCACTGTGGCCGCGAGGGAGGCCGCGCTAGGCCCGAGGAGTGACGTCAGCTGTTCTTCGTGGAAGGCGCGGCCCCATTGGTCCTGGGGACCGCGCCCTCGCAAAGCTGCCTGCTGATTGGCTCCCGGGTCGAGGGAACGCCCCAAGGCCGCCTCGGACATCATCGCGGGGGCTCCGAAGCAAGCAGGAGCCCCAGGCCAGGATAGAGCCGCAAGACCCTTCTGGGAGGTGGGGCCCACAGGTAACATCCCCGGGAGTGGTCCGAACTCAGAGGGGACGGCGGGGCTGCTAAGGAGCATCGCGCGAACCGCGTGGCAGCCCCGCGACTGCCCCTCACCTCCCAGGGACTGCAACCAGGCCTTGGGGGGCCCCCCAGGTACACTGTATTCCCATGCTGCTGGGCTGAAGTGAATGAGGCTGCCCGCGAGAGGGAAGTGAGGGATATTCATGTCAGGGTGAGATTGAGCACGGAGACTGTTACCCTGAAGTTGCCTACAGGTCACCTGCCTGAGTTAGTTGATGCCCTGTAATGCATGGTTCTATTACAGAAATGAGTTAGTTGATGCCCTGAAATGCATGGTTCTATTACAGAAATGAGTTAGTTGATGCCCTGAAATGCATGGTTCTATTACCGAAATGAGTTAGTTGATGCCCTGACTTGCATTGCTTTGTTACAGGAATGAATTAATTGTGGCCCTGCAATGCCCTGTTCCATTTAACTGAATGAATTACTGGCTGCCCTGCGGATATCTGTTTAGCCACCTGAATGAATTGACTGCTATTCTGAAGGACCTTCATTATCCCAGAATGAATTGATTTTTACCTTGAAACGTACCGATCGCTTGACCTGAATGAATTTGTGGCTTTGAAGTTACCTGCATTAGCGCTGAAATGAGTTGATTCACCCCCACTTGGGATAGATAAAAGAACTTGTTTTTACCAAACCACTTGGTGTTGTGTCCTTCATTGTGTGCGCATGGCTGAATCCATGTGTGTGAGTGCTGCACAACTGCTTTACACATTGCCTTTGGGTGCCTTCCTACCTTGCGCCAAGCTACTGTGTCGGAATTGGTGATCCCAGTTCTAACAGGAGAAATCAGGGAAAGCTGTGGGATCTAGCACAGGGGCGCAACTAGTGAAGGGTAAGTACGTTCAGGATCAAGGGGCAGCTTCAGAGGAGAGTGACAACCAGTGGGAGAAACAGGGAAAACAGCAGGGTCTGGATTAGGCAACACAGAGGATCTAGTGAGGGATGAAGAAGAGGCCAAAGAAAGTAAGGAAATTAAATATAAAACAACTTCTTTACATGGGGATTACCAAACCGCGTGGGGCGCATCTCATGGCATTTACTAAAGAACATATCTGGAATAGGGAGCATATGGAGGTGTTCAAGCGGTTACATAGGGAGGTCAGGGCTAACAAAGTGCCAAAAGAGGAGTACAAGCTGTCCAAGAGGCCATCAGTGCCAGTTAACATACAAGATTGGATGGCAGTTTTCCTGATATACTGTAGCGTATACTGCGTAAAATTCCAAGAGCGATGAGTGTCATTGTTTATATACCTGGACGTAGTGCTGAAGTCCCAGATAACCTTTGGGGTAAGATGAGGAATTTAGGGCCTGTTTGGCAGATGACGCAGACAGCGTCTGGGTACATTCAGACAATTGTTTTTGCAAAGATGATGCTTGCACGCCCGGCCAATGACTTATATGGCAAGTGGGTGGCCAGTGATTTATAAGCCCTTTCATGGCTGTCCCACCCAAGGAGGGGTGGGGTCAGGGGATTGAGCGCAAAAGACAAATGCAGGAGCATGCTGGGCCTACAACAAAGGCACGTCCAATTGGAAGTAATGCAGTTTTCAGCATGAATTCTCACAACGTAGAAGGAGACATCCAGGTTTGCAATGCGGGCAACATTGGGAAGCAGGGGTACTGGTCGTACAAGGGGGTCAGTGGCAACACAACAGTGAGAGGGGCAGAGGGTGAGGTGGACAGAACAGCATGGGAAAAGGCTTGTAAGCCAGTAAAGACCGATGGATTGAGATATTGGTTGCCCTGGAGTGCTACTTTATTATTGTTGGAAGGTTTTGAAAATGGTTTTAAGTTGGGTTATGTAGGTCTGCGTTGTGCCACTGCGCTGAGATTTGTGTTCTATCCAGGGGCATGAGTAGCTGGTTTGGCAAAAGCTTATGAAGAGAGGATGGCAGACCCTTTTGTAGATTAACAGTTGCCTTACTTAATCATATCCCCCATTGGGGTTATCCCTAAGAAGGAGCTATGGGAACTCTGACCCTCTGGCCAGCACATATGCTGGATTAGTCTATCAATAAATGATGTTATTACTGAAAGGCTGAGCAGAGTGCATCATGCCCCAGTGGTCTATGCTATTGAATTGAGCCAAAGGTTTGTGCCAGGTACCCTGATGGCGAAATGCAATATTAAATCGGCTTTTCATTTGCTGCCCGTTCACCCGGACAATTTGGAGTTGCTTGGAATCCAGTTTGCAGATTATTAATTTGTTGACAAAGCATTGCCGATGGGCTGTTCTGTTTCTTGCTCATTGTTTGAAGCCTTTAGTACATTTCTGCAGAACTTGTTTCAAATGGTAATCAGTTCAGATACCATGACACATTACTTAGATGATTTGTGCATTGTGGGTTTCCCACAGTCTACAGAGTGCGCAGACATGCTGATCAGGTTTCAGGATATGATGCAAGACTTGGGGGGTGGCTATGGCCCCAGAGAAGACAGTTGCAGCACTGGTGGTTTTGACCTTCCTAGCTGTGGAGCTGGATTTCGTGAGAATAGAGGCGCGGCTGTCCTAGGAGTAAAAAAGAGAAGTTGATTGCCTTGCTGAGTAAGATGCTAACCAGGGACAAGGTGCAGGTCAGAGAGAGTCAGGTTTTGGTGGGGCAGCTACATTTTGCTTGCAGAGCGGTCAGGACAGTCCGTACGTTATGAGGACATTGGGCTTGGCCCGGTCGGGGCGATTTCTCCTGCATCATAAATTATGGTGAAAGTGGGAGTGAAAGCAGACTTGAGGATTTGGCAGACTTTTTTTTAATGAGTTCAATGGGGTCGCGATGGTGGGGATGGGGGAGAAAGCAGAGGAATCTTTGGAGCTTTTCTCAGATGCAGCCGGTGGCTCATGTTTTGGGGTTTAGAGGCAAAGGCATTGGTGTGCAGAATCCTGGCCAGAGCAATAGAAAGGCGGCGGCTGCAGTATAGCATTTCTGGAATGTCCTTCACTAATGTTGGCGATTTGCCTGTGAGGACACAATTTCTTCAACAAGAAAGTGATTTTTCATGTAGAGAACATGGCGGTGGTCCACATTGTCAATAGACAGTCACCCAGAGACCTGCAGGCTTTGAAGTTGTTGTGAGGTTTTTGTTTTGGAGTGTCTGCACCTAAATGTCATTTTTAAGGCACAGCATATTGCAGGGGTAGATGACAGCATTGCAGATGCTCTGTCTTGTTCCCAGTGGCAGAGATTCTGTGGGCTGGCGCCCTGGGCAGACAAGAGGAGGACACCTACGCTTGGGCACCTGTGGCCCCCTGGAGGGAGCGCATGATGAACCTGGTCAGAAGTTCTTTGTCAGACTCCACGGAGCATATGTACAGTCAGGCATGTATAGAGTTTATAGCGTCTGGTGCTAAGGGGAGGATAGCAGAGGATGGCGAGGAGTCGAGCCGGGTGGATGTGGTGAAGTTCATTATATTTTTGATTGAACGAGGTCTGTCTGTGGTGACAATTGAAGGCTAGCTGGTGGGCTTGGCTTTTTTCAGCAGGCTGTATTTAGGTTATGAGTAGGGTGACCAGGCGTCCCAGATTTACCAGTGTAGTCCCGGTTTACCAGCAGCTGTCCTAGCAGATTTTGGGCAATAGAGCTTATGTCCGGGTTTTAAGAGGAGGGGTCGACTGAAAACGGTGGGAGCTGCCTTTTTATGTTTTGCCAAGCAGGGATAGTTATCATCTTTTATTTAAAAAAGTAGCATTTTATTTATGTATGTTCTCACTGCCTCCTCTGTATTTCTCTGCTGAGGAGCGCTGTCATTCCGTGGGCTCAGTTGAAGTAAATTTATAGTCGTCCTTCTATTTTTTGGAAATGTCCTGGTTTTTGGTTTTCAAATTCTGGCCAACCTAGTGATGAACCATCGGCAGGTGAGTTGGCAAAAGAATTTTGGAAGGCTGGGTCAGAGAGAGAACCTAGGAAACGGATAAGGATGCCGGTGACTATGCAGATTTGTAAAAGATTGGTGGAAATCCTTCTGCCATTTTGTCTGATGGAACAGGAGAGCCAGCTTTTTTTCGGCACTGATGGTTTGGCTGTTTTATGGAGCATTTCGCGTGGGAGAGTTAATTGGTTCCAAGAAGGTCAGCACGAAGGGAGAGAATGTACGAGTGCTGCCGGGGTAAGTGAGGGTGTGGCTGCCACAATCCAAGATTGATCAGAAAGGTCAGGGAAAGTGTATCAGCATCAGGTGTTGCCCGGATGAAAGGGTTAGCCCACTGCCATGGTGGCAGATGTCCACAGGAGGGGAGCCTCTGGAAGGTGAAGTTTTACGGCACGCCACAGGGAGCAGTGTGTTAGCCTCAGGTTCTGGGAGTGATGGGGTTTCCAGGGGAGGAGTTTGGTACACAATCCTTTAGAATAGGCATGGCAACATTGGAATAGTTATGAAAAAGTTCTCATTGTCCTGATGTTTTGTTGCTGCATTTGAGGGAGAATGATTTAGTTAAAATGAAGGGCTTGGCCCTAACAAAACGCGTCCAGGGCGATTTGCATGAAATCAAGATGGTCAACAACTATAGAAACTCCAAACCCCAGCCCAAGGCCATAGACTTCTTTAAACAGCACAACAACCCAGCTACCACAACAGACATCAGACTAGCCGAAAAGAGCCAGCTCGTCCCACGGGACACCACCTCCATCATGAACTGTGACAGCCATTGAGAAAAGGCTAGTGTATGGAAGGGAACAATGCTGCTTTTGCAGACCGGGAATTTCCTGTATCACTGTAGCAGTGATGAGGAGGGCTGCATCCTGCGATGCTGCAGTACCCATTGGCAGAAGGACAGCATCTGGACTGGGTGCTGAGAAGAGGGACAGGGGCTGCGCAGGCAAAAGAGGCAGGATCTGAGCTAGAGGGGCTGCGCACCTCTTAACTGGAACACAAACATACACATGTACCTGGCCCATTAACCGTGGGAACCTGGGCAACGTCATAATAGAGAAAACAATCGTTCCTTCAAGAAGTACTCTTGAGCAACCTTGAAGAGCAGTTGAAAGATCCTGGATAATCTGATATCCTGGAATGGTTTGATATCCAACCAACGATTGTATGTTGGAACAACAAGTTCCTCATAAACGACTACCTCAACAACGTGGTCATTACAACAAGCGTGTCTTAACCACGATTGTTTTTACCACGCATTCCTTAACCACAAATTTTCGTGGTAAATGAATGCATGGTAAACTGAATCCCTCCCACCCCTTAAAAACGAACCCGAATCCCCCAACCCCTAAAAACTAACCCTACCCCTCTCACCCCCTTAAAACTACCCTGTACCCCCACCCCCTAAAAATTAACACACCACCTGAAAACTAACCCAAATCCCACCCAACCCCCTGGAATCTACCCCGTACCCCTTCCCCCAAAAACGAACCCGAACCCCTCCCACCCATAAAAACTACCCTGTACCACCCACCCCCGAAAAACTAACCCAAACCCCTTGAACGACCCCAAACCCCATCACCCCTAAAAACTATCCCATACCCCTCTCACCCCCTAAAAACTAACCCGACCCCCCACCCCCTAAAAACTACCCTGAACCCCTCACACCCCTAAAAAAAAACTCAAACCCCTCTTACCTGTCCTGTCCTTCGCTCTGCTTTCCCCACTCATCCCTAACAGTAGACCAACTTAACCTTAACCACGCACATGCGTGGTTAAGGATAAGTCGTTGTTTGGCTTGCGTGATACCGGAACTCGTCGTTCCGCAGTCGTTGTTCAGGATGTTTCCCCCAACCAACATTCAGAAGGCCAGCCCAGGGGCAGGGTACGCCGAGAGAGGTAGCTAAGAGACACCCAATGCTCTGTCAGCAGCGCACACTCTAAGGGACCTTCTCCTAGAGTGCAGTGCTTACCCAGACACAAAGACTGAATCAAGAGCCCAGAGCCTTACTTGGTAGAATTTAACTGAGTTCCAGACAGGAAGAAAAGGAGAGGCGTGGCTTCACATCTGCAGAATCATGCCCCCCCCCCCCCAATTACAATTAAACAATGCTAATTAACACAACATTCACATGCGACTGACAACTTGAGGCCTCAATTTATAAGCAGGCTACTAGTTGCATCGGTTTGTAAACCTTGTATTTCTAGCCAACCTGTGAAAAAGTTCAGTTAATTGTATTATAGATGGAATTTCAAACACAATTTATATGCTCCCATTTATTTCCATTGATCCATTGCCTTTTTGGTTAAATCGGTGATCTTTTTAAATAACTCCTTGTCATTATTATAAAGGCTTTATTTAATCTACACTTCTCATACTTTAATAGCCGCGCTATTGAACAGGTTTTGGAGACTAAACTTGAGAAAAATACACGTCAGTGTTACACTGCTCCAGAGTTTATCAAGGGTTTTCAAAACCACATATGCTGCAAGGACAGTGGTAAATTTTAAGAAGGCACTCACCTGTAAAGCAACAGGTTCAACATTATTGTATAACTGCAGACCGAGTACAGTCTGCCAGGAGTAAATGCTGCTATATTTGTGTGGCCTGTGGTCAGAAGTGTTTGGGGTTATGTTTTCTGTAGTTTGATCTTCAGACCTCAGATTAGCACGCAACATACTGAAGCCTTGAATATATAAGTAAAACAATAAAGGGCACAATGTCAGAATGGCAAATTAGGCGCTTTCCCAACTCAGTACCGAATTATGGCCTCCACCATATTTGAAAGATGTCACAGAAGACCGACAAAGAGTGGATTATAAAACCATGAAGGGAATGTGTAGCGAAAGCCGTAGTATGTGGGGGATAATTTAAGATGTGTGACACTTGGTTGGATGTCCGAGTAGTCTAATGGCAAGTCCCTGCTTCCCCACTAGGCCAAATGCAGTGATCCTGGGCATATCACTTTATGTCGTTGCATTTTATACCTCAACTGCATTTGAAGCAGTTAGAAATATTTCAGCCCAGAGTGAGCCATGTACAAAAAAACAACTTGATCTGACAGACTATAATATTGGTTCACATATTCTTAAAACGGAACTCTGAACATACACTGAGTCTTTCTATGCAATTAATAGGCTATTAGGGTTCCCAACAAGACCTGCTACCATCAGCTACCTGGCTTACATATAGGTTTACCGGACAGTGAGAAGCTACACCAAGTGAGAAATAGTCTGGGGTTGTCCTCTGATCTCACCCACTAACATAAAAAAGCATCACAGTTAATTCAAACTAGCTTATTCACCTTCCTAAACCCCAGGTCTACAATATTGAATGACACTTGGGCCTGAGTTTTAAACGTTTGGAAATCCATACCTTAGACTACTGACAGATGCTGTGATATCTTTAGGGTTGCCACCCTCACAGAAAAAATACCAGCCATTTGTTTACCTTTTGATACTCTTTAAGGGCCATGCGCTTCTAGTTTAACAATACCTTGGTAAAGTCTCCAGAACTAACATGTTTCAACATCACAATTATCCTTCCGTTTGCTTTAATGATCATTTCCCCCCAAAATGTAGCTACCTCTCAAAGACTTTTAAAGCATTTCGATGCAGGTTTGCTTTTTTGAATGTATATTTTTGAAGAGGGACGAGACACTGGAATTTCACCGATTTTCCTATTTTTATCTCCCTCTGACCTCGACATAAACATTCCGGTCAAACAAGGTGGCGACCCTGATGCTATGCCATACTAATGGAATACCTTATGCTATCCAAGTGATAATTAACAATAACTAGAATGTACTCACGGTGAATATAGTACACACAAAAATGTATTTGTATGCTCGCTCACTCAAGGTAACTAATGAGTTGTGTTACATTTTTCCAAGCCAGTTTAAATCTTTCAATAAATGTCACTAAATGCAGCCATGTAGTGGAAGAACAACATCACTGTGTCGCGTCGATTTTACATTTAAAAAAATCAATAGAGAAAAAAACATTTAAAAAAAAAACATGGTTTCTTAAAGCTACAAGCCACAATAACGCTCATATTTCCGGAAATCAGTTCGCACCATGCATTTGCGACAACTGAAAGGTTCACAGCAAATAAAGAAATTGTTGGTGCCGCACCAACACATCCTGTCGCTGGAGGGCAGCATTGTCTTGATAAGAAAACGTCCATACATTTCCGCGCTTGAACAAACTACAAGAGGCTGGCCAATGATGTTTAGCAAACAGATACCTTTATTGCTTTGCGATAGAGGTCTGTACTAGTGTGAGGATTTTATTACAGGTTGGTCTATTTCGGAAATTTGTGCGAAAAATGTATTGAGCTTTAAATCCCACTGACTTGAGTTAATGATCCGAACAGTTTACGTTTTAACAATGGACCTTCTGGGAGCGCAGCCAGAAAAATCACAAAGGGGTGGGGCTACACCGAATCCCTCTCCCAACCCGACCCTCCCACCGGGCAATTTCCAGTAAACCTATTTGCAGCGGGAAAAGGCACTCTTTGGGCAGAGAAACAGGTGTTAGTGTGGTTAAGGCAAAGTGCCGGATATTGCACGGATTGTCAGAGCAGAGGAAGCGGATGAGAAGCCAGAACTTGCGAGAGAAAAACAAAAAAAAAAAAACTCACTCGCCCCCGATGTGAAGCCCCACCCAGCCTTTCAGAGCCCACCTGATAGAGGCCAGCTCTGTTCTGCAGAGAGTCTTGTCCCGATGACCTTAAATAACCTTAAATAATTCTCAGATTGTTTTAAATACCAGTTTCCTTTATTTTTAATGTGGGGGATGTGTGTGAGTCTATTACAGAGGGTTTGCAGAGCAATGCTGTGTGTATGCTTCAGCAACACCCATAATGAAAGTTTCTTTTAGATCAAAACAGCAGCTCACATGTGAGAAATGGAAGGGTGTCTCAGAGGTTATTTGCAGTAATATTTGTGAGCTGCAGCTGTGCTACGATATTGAAAACACGCGTCACTGTCCCTGAATATTAGATGAAAACACAAATCGAATTTGGACGAGTGTAACCTGTGCCCCGTCAGTGACCTGGCCAAAGAGGGCATGAAACAGCTGAAATGAGATCATAAATTCAAAGCTGTTCGAACACAGTCCCAGCCCCCCCCCCCCCCCCCCCCAAAAAATATTTTTGTCCCCGGTGTCCCAAAATCCTTAAGATGTCCCTGAAACCTCCCCAGAATTAATCTTTGAGCTTTGGTAATTTTTGGTGCCTCATTCCACGTTTTGGTCTGCACAAAGCTCGAAGTTTTTCTCGTGTAATAGTGCTTCACAAGCACAATTTCCTCTTCATAGCACCCAGAGGTAAATGCGCTTTTGCAAATTTTGTGCAAACCCTCTAATGTACGCTAACAATAAACACGGGCTCAAAGACAGTCTGCACCCTATTGTACAATTACCAGGCACTCTAAATGAGGCCATTAAAGGGACATTTTTTCACACCCCGCATCATGCCTTTGCACATAACATTCATACGTACTGTTTTGTACTTGCACATATATACATATGTAAAACTATTATTAATTCTACACAGGAAGACGAAACTGAGCCGCACCAGAAAAGGCAAGTTACATCGACCCTAATCCGACCGCAGCAGGCTTTCCTAAATTTAACATTCAATGAAAGTATTTCCGATCAGCAGTTGAAACACCATAAAAACATTTTGAGCAATACAATAATACTCTGTGCAGAAGGTGAAAAATACTACATTAATACCATAATCAATAACAAGCTCTCTGCAGGGAAATCTGGATCAATGACCTCCTTGTGTAACGTAACTGGTGCTCATGTAAAGCGCTCCGATACCAGATACCTTCGGGTCAAGTTTGCGCTATATAAAACTCCCGGGGGGAAATGAGACATATAAATATGCTTTTGATCTCTGCAGGGAACACTGGATCAATGACTTATAAATATACTTTTGTCCACTGCAGAGTACCCAGATCCCCACCATGATGTTAGTATCTTTGTAATTTCTCCAGAGGATGATATATTGACAGCACCAAAATCTTCTGACCTTTCTAATAACCTTTTATTAAAAATATAAGCAATCTCTTGATATCCACATATATTAACATATTGGTAATCTTTTCAATAGCTCAAGTTCTCTGCAGAGAATGCAATATTGTGGTCTCTGCAGAGACTTCCATTAACCTCCTGATCTCTGCAGTGAATTATTTATTGATAATGTTACAAGTAACATTCAAATCATTGCAAAAATGCCTATATTGAAAATGTCGCCAATATTCTTCTGATCCATGCAGTAAAAGCACTATTGCTGATGTTACCAATGATCTGATTTCTGCAGTGACTGCTATGAAGATAATCTGACCGATAATCTGTAGGAGACGCTATATTGACTATGTTAACAATGATATTCTGGATTCTGCCCCGAAAACCACTAACCTTCTGTTCTCGGCAGAGAATGCTTTATTGATCATGTTATCAGTAGTTCTCATGTTTGCAGATATTGCTAAATTGAAAAAGTTGCTAATAATTATTTGGTCTATGCCGCGATCACTATATGATGTCACCAATAGCCTTGTCATCTCTGCGGGGAATGCTACATTAATTATTCTGCAACAACAACAATTGATGGACAGAATGCAAAACAATGCCATACATTCACCCCAGTACAGAGATCTGGGCATAAATCCATCGTTTTTTTGCTCACCATGCCATTCCAGTTTGGACCCAGCCATATGCAAATCAGTCTTGACCCTGTGCCTCATGGGAACAGTCCTGCCCGAACTGCCAGGCCAGGTCCTCCCTGGACTGGAAACAAGCATCCTAGGACGGGTTAGGATCCTGGCTATCAGCCAGGATAGCTTGACTCCAGTGGCATGGAGAGCACGGGACCCACGTCTGGGCATTAATTATTCTAACACTGACCTGATCTCTGCAAGTATTTTATACTGTGGTCTCTGCAGAGTACGTCATATCAATCCCAATAACCTTATACTCCCAGCAGAGAGCGTTGTATTGTAACATCACCGATAATACGCTCATATCCATGGAACAGTTTGGAGATACCATTCTCAACAGCCCACTCCTCTTCTTTACACAGAATATTTCAATATTACAATAAACTCCCCATCTCTCCTGGTAGAACAGCATCTATAAACTCATGACCAGTATCCATAAATGCTGGAGGCTCCAGAACGGCATCAATAAACTGGTGAACATCCGAAGAGAACCAGAAATAAGAAATGCTGCAGGTTACTCTGGCATGGTCGGCTACTGCGACAAGAGAAGAATGGGGTTGGGAGCAGCGGTGTCCAACAAGTAAATCATTGTAGTGATAGCCCAAGAAAGCAGGATACTAGAGTTCCTTCACACATTTATTATCCAACTCATGCTGAAAGGTCTTCACGAAGCTGGCTTTTCAGGGTTTGCACCGGAAATGAAGACTGCCCTCTGATGACGAGATGTTGCACCTCATTCTCAAGCATCGAGAATTCAACATTTGGGGTTCTCCATGTCTAGGGAGAACGGCATTTCCTTGTCCATCGATGCAACCTTTCTGAAACACTGCTCACTGTCCTTCGGAGACAGAGCTCCTTATCTTTAATATACGGAAGCAGATAGATGAGACATTATTATGTCTCACACAATGAGATATTAGTCAGGCCAATGTTCAAGGGCCTAAAATTGTCATGACTAAGGGATGAAAATGAGCTCAATAGAGAGACAAGAATTGCACAGCTGAGGAGATGCCTCAATCACATCACCAGTCTCCTCCTAAGTTCTGGACCACTGATAGCGGATCAGGCTAAAATGAAGAGTGGGTCCTGGATGATGCAAGACTGAAAATGGAGCAAACTCCTGGATCACACTCATGAATGTGAAGCAAGATCTGGATCCATCAAGCCCGGGGGTGGAGAGCTTCCTGGATGGCCTCGCTGCAGCCACTTAGGTCCATCTCCCGCAGCACTCGACTAATGACCTCCACAGTGGACCCAGCCACCCCCGTTCGGCATCGCCACTTCTGCAGCATCTCATAATGCCCTTCACGGCAGTCCCGGTTCTGCATCTCAATCAATTCAATGTCATTATCACTGAGACCCAGCCGGCGAACAAACTCCTTCCAGCGACGTGCAGGTACAGTGTCAACCACAGCGTAGAGAACACGAGGGTCTGGAAGGAGAAGGAAGAGAAATAATCCACATGAGTTATCAGGGAGGTAAGCTCCAGATGGACAAGTAAAGACTTCACATCCACTGTGTACACCATGGGGCTCACACAACTCATCTCTTACCAACAGATTAGATCTCAACTCTATTTCGCACACTTACAATTCCACTACTGACCAACAAAGAATTGGTACGATGCTCCACATACACAATACAGTCCACTAAAGTGAAAGAACATATAACACCATAAAAATGTTGCACATCCCATAAAAGACTTTCAACATAATATCCCACAAATCTGTTGAGTTGCTACAAGTACTGAAGCTAGCCTTATGAATGGATTGTGTCTCAAGCGCAACGCCATGTTTGGTTAAACAACGTCCATACAATCATACGCTTTAATGTCAGTCTTTGGATAAAGTTGAAGGCCCAGGGAAGCTATGACAAGCTTAGACCTCTGCATTGCACTACGAATAGTCCGATTGAAAACAAAAGATGAAGGGCGGCATGACTGTGTACCCCAATGCCAACACTTCTGCATAGATTTTGCACACGTCTTACATCAGGTACACCCACTATAAGGGCTTGATAATTTAGGTCCCGAAACACATGCACACATTCATATCCTAGCACACGCTTGCACACCTGTATGTGGCACACCAAGGGGTTAACTGAGGACTTGTGAAGGGTTGTTGAAACGCACTTTCTGAAGTCGTGCAATATCCGCCAGCACACGCACCACTGTGAGCCAGCTTTCTGTTAACACGTGTGATTGTGGGTGCGCATGCAGTACAGTGGTGGCCATGCACAGCACAACTCTGGCATCTCATGTAACTTTTATTATGTTGGTAAAACATTATTGTCGTAAATGCCACCTGCGCATGGAAGTCTTGGCTCAGTAAAGCAAGACACGAAGATCGATAATCTAATAGAGAGATTCAGCCCTTCGCCAGCAAGGCACAGCTTTCGAGGCTTTCACACATATGAACATTAGGTTAGTAGTCCATCCACAAGAACATCCAGGCTACTTACATAACTTACACTTATACACACACACTTAAATATCTTATGTGCATAGACTAAAATACATCAGACATACCCTTACTCATACATCAAATACACTCGAAACCTCTGCACACCATTAGCATCCCAACAAACTGCGTACCAAGGGACGAGCGCACACCCCAGTGTTCCTCAGCTACATGTGTTCAATAACACATCAGACAACCAGTAACATTTAACATACACTTTCACCAAACAGGAGCACTTAGGGCACATTTGAAAATAATACACATACATACTATAAGCACATTAGCTGTATCTCCAAAGCCTTGTCGCATGTGCACACACACACAGACGCCTACTTACACCATCACACTAAGGTGTGATAACAACAAGTTAGGCACGCCCACATGTGCCACGCATCTACTCACCCTCAGGAAGCTGTGTCCTTCCTGCATCACTGACACAGTCTGGTAATTGAGACACCATAGGGGATGTGCACGGGGCGGTCACAGGCAGCAGGACCTCTGGATCCGAGCACTGTACTGGCTGTCCGGGGAGGTATGTGGACTTAGTAAGTCCAGTTTCCATCTAGGAGCAGATGAGAACAAATAAAACCACATGGTCACAAAACAGACACAAAACAGCAACCATATCCAGAAGTTATACAGCAGGAAAAAGGAAGGGGAGGGAGCCCATATTCAGAATTGGCAGGCCTTGCACTGAGATTCGATTAAGGCAAGCAAAAGAGGGCAGACACACAGATGACTAAAATGGAGAAAATACTCACCGACAGAGACAAAGGACTAAGCAGAGAGAATTGTTATAACCTTGCAAGCTTGTATAGTGTTGTTCCACCTGGCTCCTGGACTTACTACGTTTCCAAGTTCCAGCTCCTGAGCTAGCGTTCCAGGGAGGTGAGCTCGAGTCTGACTGGCTGAGGGACAGTACGCTTAGGTTGAAAGGAAGATCTTTAATAAACCCAGTGTTTACTCACCCCCTGGTGTCCTGTCGTTCAATGAGGGCAGTGCAAGTAGAATAATACACCAAGATTACAAAACTGAGGAGAGAGACCATGTACAGAGACTGCGGAGGGGCACTGCGGAGGTTGGAGGGCAAGGGGGAAACATGCAGCCATTAGAACCGATAAGGGAATAGAAGGGTCATATAGAGATTTTATACAACAAAGAGGGACCTCAAGGCCCTATAAAGTGACTAGGCTACGGATGAGGAGTAGTAAAAAGGGGTCACGAACACAGATCGCATACTACAGAGAGGAAGTGAGGCCATTTGTGGAGAATGAAGACCGGCGAAGCAAGAGAGTGATTACATGTCAACACAGAGTAAGCAATATATCTGGAGTTTACGGAGGAAGAGAAGACCTTCACAGACACTACAGCATGGGGAAGAGGCCCTATCCAGAGATTACTGACCATGAAGGAGGTAAAGAGTGGGCATATATTAATCGGAGTTAGAAAACAGGGTGGCATAACCGAGGCCAAATATAGAGTTCGCAAACTTCGTGTTACCGCACATCGGTGGTCATCGCCATGATATGAAAACACTTCCCACATAGGATCAAAACAAAGACAACATCCTTCCACCATCCATGCTACCCATGTAGGCAATTGCTTCAGCGCCCCACATAGGGGTAATAAGAGCAGAGCAATACAATACTCTCTCTCTACGGGAATTCTCTCTCTTATACAATGGGAGGGCATTGGCGATGCCATATTCAGACTATTTACCAATATCAATTTGTTTACGTATTTCTGTCGACTTCCGGCCACTTGTGGAAACTTGGTTTTTGCTTGAACCTTGCACTGCGTCTCTAAATACTTGTGGGTCAGATATAGGGCATTGTGCATTGATACATAGGCTTAGGTTATACAATCTTATCATTAAGTTTGGATGCCAGAAAGGGGTGAAACCTCTATTTATGATAAGGATAGTTGTGAGAAAAATGGGGACAAACAGGGGTGGTGGATCACTGGCTGTATGCAATGAGGCACAAAACTACTACTGCCTTAAAAACAGGTTGGTTCTGCTCGTCCCTGCATCTCAAGTCAGCAAGGTGAATCTTCAGTCAGATTTTGCACTTCTTAATTTATGGACAGAACAACACAGATCGCATAACAATAGTCCAAGAAGGTTGCAACAAGAGAGCTACTCATCTAACCTCAGTGGTTAGTTACAGAGATTGGCTAGTTAGAAACTGGCCTCTTTGATCACTGAATTTTATTGTTCCATGTTTGGCAAAAATCAATGATTACTTCCAAGTTCCTTTCTCTCTGCTTGGAAGCGCGAGCTGCCGCGGCAGGCAAGGCCAGGCAAATGAAATCGTATTGTTTGATTCATCAAGGCAGAGACAAAATCCCCCAGCCATGCGGTAACTATGGCCTGGTCACTTTTCAATAGCTGGTTAGTTTTCAGTCGTAGATGAATCGGAGGGTCATCTGAAATGGCAGATACTGGCGTTCAATCACTAGTGCCTCTGCATGCATGTCAATGTTAAAAAGTAGGCGCTATGAGAATGACCCATGGAATGCACTTCAATCTACTTTATAAATATCATTTCAGCACCTTTCTGAGCATAAAAACATGAATGCTGTTGGCATACTACATTTTAGGATAAAAAAAAATATGATAGTTATCTACTTTGCATTTTTACTAAATACAAACCTGATGTGTTAGTAAAAGGAATTTGCTGGCAAAAGAGCAAGTTACTTACCTTCAGTGTCTATTTCTTGGGGCTAGTCTATATAATCAGAGACTTCTAACCTTAGAATAACCCCCAGACACCAGTCTGGATTTAAAAAACGTTTTTCCAGCCCACCGCTAGGTGGCACTGTGGCACCCTCGAAGGGGTGGCGCAGAGCCAAATGTAATCACCACCCCTGCACGCTGACATCCGGTTCTCCCCCCCACCCTGTCAGCCCCCTCAGATGCAGAGCATGAACAATTGTTGGTACCAGTGTACTCAATACTAACTTAAGATTTCTTCAAATTGTTACAAGCTACTTCACAGAATGGGAAAGCGTAGGGCAGAGAGGGGTCTGCGGTTAGATAGAAGTAATCATCAGTACAACAAGTTACTTGCCCTCAGTAATACTCTTTCGATGGCGGATCTAACTTCAGATTCCTCACCTTAGAATAGATATCGAAGCATACCTCCCCAGATGGCGGGTCTGTGGCATGGACTCAGACCAATGTGTCCAGCAGGACTGAGCAGCAAAGTGCCTTTCCATCAGACCTGGCTGTCAAGACAGTAGAGTTTTGTGAACGTATGAAATGATGTCCATATCGCAGCCGATCACATTTCAAGGACAAGCACTCCACGATTCAATGTAGTGATAGCAGCCTTAGCCGCCGTAGTAATATGAGCTCTCAAACCTTCCCGGGGCCCCTTGTTGACTAGTGTGTTGCAGACCACTATTCATCTCAAAGGGGTCCCCTTCTGCACAGCCTTCCCTTTCTTCGCCCCAGAGAACCCCACAAAAACCTGATTGTCTACACGGGTTCCTTGATATGATTAAAATACAAATTGAGAGCCCTTTTGGGGACCAGTCAATGCAGCCTCTCCTTCTGCTTTGAAGGATGAAGGGCGAAGAATGCTGGTAGAGTGATCAATCACACAACAAGGAGGGAGTCCCGACCTTCGGCATGCATGCAGCTCCATCCCTCAGCACCAAGCTGTCCAGGAAAAAGGTGGTGTGCAGTGGTTTCACTGAAGTGCCTGGAGCTCACTCTCCTCTCAAGATGACGTAAATGCAATGCGGAAGACTGTTTGTGAGGTCATGAGATACAGCGAACAGCTATGCATTGGCTCAAAAGGTTTACAAATAAAAAATGTCAAGACCAAGTTAAGGTCCCACTGTGGCGTCACAAACAGCTTGGGAGGGAACACGAGTCTAAAATCCTTAATAAATCCCAGCACAACTAGTGATTAACTCAAGAATGGTTGGTCCAATAAACGTAGACTGTCTGATAGGGCACCATTAAAGGTTGATTATTGGTTTGTAACTTTGAAATGGGGAGTAAAGATGAGAGCCAGCTTGCAGGTAGTTGTTGGTGTTGGGCCTTACACTAACTGGTTGAGAACAAGGGTTTCCATATTCTCTCCAGTCACTAGGGATAAAAGAGTCAGACAGCTGACAATGAAGGGAAAGAGGCCATATGCAAAGATAACACACCAGCAAGGAGAAAAAAAAGGTCGCCCAGCTGGCCCAGTTTTTGAGGTAAGATGGCTTGGTTAAAACAAGCATAGGCATAGCCAATAGGTCTCGCCTTTGGGACCTTATAAGTGTTTAGCCATGCAACAGTTGCATAACTAAATACTTATAAGGTCCCAAAAGCGAGACCTATTGGCTATGCCAAGCGGCCGTGCGGCCGCGAAAGTGAAAGTGATTGCGGTCAAGCACATGCACTGTAGCTCTAGGCTGGCCAGGTAGCACTTTTTGGAGACCTCTCAATAAGTCTAGAAAGAACAGCGCATGCGCTGGGTCAGGCGAGACCTAAAAACGTTATGAGCTGTATTTAACATGTCATAGCGTTTTTATTTTTTACTTTCAGCTGCTGTAGAACATGACTAAAAACTTTGGCAAAGCCAAAAGATCTTGCATAGGCAGTGCTTTAAATGGGAAAAAATAGTGCAGGTACTCATTTAAATGTGGCGAGTGGGCGGGACTAGAGGCGGGGCTAAAGGCAAGACATGCAAAGTTTATTGGTTTATATACTAGTTGCAGTACACACGAGAAATGTCTTTCTATAAACAAATCAGGATAATTCTTTATACAAAATGAAAGTCAAACAGTGATATTTTAACCTTTCCTTATTTTGTAATATTTCTCTCACAAAAAGACGCACACACAAGCAGGCAAACAGACCCACATAAGCAGACACTCACACAAAAGAATCAGGTAGGAGTAAAGCCCTTTTAACCTCCCATGGCTTTTCTCATTGGGCTGTCACTGGGCTGCCTCGATTCCTTGCAACACAGCATGACGGCGAACACTGGGATATCATGCAAATGAGCCCATGCTGAAAAGTTCAGCGGGGGCTCAGCTCAGGGCTTTAAAATTGATTTGGCTGAACAAAGAGACAGGCTATCACCACTAGAGGCCAATGCGCCTACCCTCCATGAGTACCGGTACTCTCCACGGCCGTAGAGAAGTGCCATTACTCAGGGAGATAAAATTAAGAAGGGCCGGTACTCAGTACTGGTGAGTAAAGGCCCATTTAAAGCACTGTGCATAGGCAAGACTTATTGGCTTTGCCAATGCTTGTTGATTATACTTTAACATGTGACTTACTCTGCTTAGCATTATTGATTTTTCAGAGTTAGAGCGAGATAATCTAAAAAATTTAAATAGCCTGTCAAGTGAGAAACTTCTCAGCCACATTGGCCTTCAGAGGGAGCGAGGTCCGAACATAAGAGGAAATATACGGGTTGGTTTCCGTTTGGGCAAGTCCACATCTGCCAATATAGATAGAGCTGGAAAGAAGATATAGCCCGGTCAGCGGGATCCCCGAGGCTCAGCTGCAAAGCCTGGCTTCTCTCGGGATGAGCCTCCCTCTCAGCCGCCCGTGCCTGCAAAGCCCAGCAGTGCGCGGCCTGGGGCTGCAGTGGTATTGTTTCCAGGGTCAGAAAATCCTGTCAGCTTCGGCAACTCAGGGAGACACGAGCCCGGAGGGCTGGGACAGACAGCCTTGTGAACTGTGGCAATTAAGAGCAGAAGAGATTCAACCAAAGAGAAGCTTTTATCGGAGGCTGGTTAAAGCTGCATGCAGTCTCGCAGGGCTGCTTGATCTCAACTTGACATCATATTTCCAGCCCTGGCTTCTGAGAGTTGCAATCTCCGTTTGCTTCATGAGTACATTACATATGTGTGAGACTGTCTTGGCCACGTACAGCCGCCGTGCGAAAGTAAAACATTAAAAACAAGTACAGGCTATGCCAAGCGGAAGTGATGGCGTTTGCGATCAAACATCAAAGCGGCGAAAGTGAAAGTAATCGAGCAGAGCATCAAAGGGCTGGGTGAGAAGGGAGGGGGGAATGCAAGGAGCAGAGGAGCAGCTGTGCACGTGCACGCCATCGTGCACTCAAGCCCTAGGCCAGCAAAACCATGTGGGTAGCACTTTTGAAAGCCCACTTACAAAATGTCTCACAGAGACAGCTTTCGCTGTCTCAGCGAGACCTAAAAATGGAAGGGTCCTATCAGGATGGTTGCACCCGAGGACCCAAACACCCGCATCTTTAAGGGGCGCAATGGCTGCTGGAAAGGGTGGGCTGCTACGCTCAGAGGTAGGGCTGGCTTTCGACAGGCTGCAATGGATTCGGGGAAGCACGACCATTAGCTGAATTGCAAATGTAGCAGTTTCTGTGCCACACAAGAAATTATGTGCCTAGAAGCAGGGGTTCTCCATGGAACCTTCTCCCTTCCCTTGGAAGGTATAATGTCTTATCGTGCACATTATCAGGGTAGCACATCATCAGATTAGCACATCATCCTATGCTTTTAACGAAAGAACCACCCTGATTCCTTTTTGTAGCAAAGTCGTTTCCAGCAGGGTTTTGTTGGCTTGAGGCGGCAATGGGCATAGTAATCCCCGATTTATCTATAAACTATGTATCATGAATGCTCTAAGTAGAAATAATCAGTTTCTGGCAGTTTGTTCTCCCAAACTTCTGACAGTGTTTCCTATCCAGACCACAGAAAGCAGCACCTCTTAAGCCACAGCATAAGATAAAGAGGTCTCTGCTGGGCAAAGGCACACAACAGGCAAGGTAATAGGCCAGAAAACACAAACATTGCTTGGGAAATCAGGAGGTATAGCTTCGAGCTCGCAAGCAGCTGTGTACAAGGATTACACTCAGAGGAAAGACAGAGAAATACCACAGTTGGAGAAAGTGTCAGGCAAGTGAATTACAGACTAGGGAAGGAGCGACAGGTAACCTCTCCCTTCTCGCAGCCCTCCACCCCTCAAGCAGGGTGCTTTGCTCCCACTCACCTGTGATGTGCCGTCGATTGGAGAAGACTGAGGAGACACTGTAACAAAAAGAAGACCTGTCAAAAGCACTGCTGAACTCAACTCGTGCTTGTTCGCTCTCTTTCTGTATCTCCTGTCTGTTCCCTCTTTGTCGGTCCTTTCTCTCTCCCACCACATGCTCGCTGTTTCACTCTTCTCAATCTTTCCCTGTAATCTCCCGCTCTTTCTTCACAATTTCTTTCCCTCTAAGTTTGCAATTTCTCTCCTCCCTTTCCTCTTTCCAACCTATGTTTTCACTCTCTCTTGCCTCTCCACCATTCCACGTCTCCCTCTGCTCCCTTTCACTATTTTTTCCCCTCTTCTTTGTTGTGTCTCATCTCTACTGCTTCCCATCCTTTGTTCTCTTCTCTTTCTCATCTCTATGATCGTTTTCATCTCTCCCGATACCACTTTTCCACCTTGCTCACTCCCAAACACCCCTTTTCACTCTCCTTCTCAATCTTTTCCTGTTTATTCTTTCAATTTTCCCTTCCTCTCTCTATGTTCCCTGTTTCCCTGTCTCATCTATCTCTTCTCCAGTTTCATCACTTTTCTCCTTTCACTCCATTTCTCCATCTTCACCCATTCTCCATTACTTTCCACCTTCCTTCTCTCCTACTTCCACCTTTTGTCTTCTGCCTCTTTCCTTCATCCTCCCTCTCTTTCATCTGTTTGTCTCCTCTCCGCCCGAGTAATGATACCCTGTTCTACGCAGCGCCAGGTTAAAGTGCTGCACAAACCCCAGTCAAGTCACAAGTTCTCCTTCTCGGATAATGCACCATTGCTTATGTAATAGGAACATGCAGAGTTATGAACTGGTCAGTTCGAAGCAACAACCACAACAGCATGGGTAGCATCCTCCCCAGCCCGGGAGCATGCAAATGAAATGTGCTGCACACAGAACTCTGCAACATAAGCCTTTATTTATTCTTCAACATGCAACCACACACTGCACACATTGTGTCATAACCTTTAAAACCACACCTTAACATTTCCCAGCAGATTACGTAATTCCTGTTTAGAGTCCGCCCAGAACCGCAAGGGTCCTAGCGCACGCAATATCAAAACTCTACAGCATGTTTAAATTGTCAGTCCCAGTCAAGTTTATGTTCAGCCCTGGCTTTCGTCCTTTCAAACTGGGTCAGATAAGTGTCCTTGAAATGTTGTACAGTCAGCAGTGGCAGAAGTACTCAGGGTTACCAGGGTACGGGTGCACGCACGCTGCTCCACATGCTCGTTTTGTATCATGGAAGAGGCATGAGAGGTGCTACGGCTTGTCTGTGATTGTTGGAGCACGCAGCAGCAACTCAAAACGAGAACTAGTGTAACATCAAAGGGGCCAAGACATGCATGGGCATGTCTGATCATAGCTGAAGAAAGATTCATTATCTGTTGCTGCTACAAGCCCTCAAGGTGGTTCCACTGTTGGAGTGTACAGAAGGAGAAAGGAACATCACAACCGCCCTGAGTGACATGGAGGTAGTTTGTGTACAGCACAGGTCATCAAACGAGGGATGGGCTATTACAGGGGTGCCAGGCGCAGGCTAGAGGTATTGTGTATTATTAGGTAGTATGCCTACCTGGATTATACCATTAAAAACAGGGCCTGGAGGGAGGGGTTAGAGTGGGGCTGCTAAAAATCAGAACCACAGAAATCCCATGTGCTTCATCACTCAGGTCAGGAGTACACATCCTTTCACCATGCCATGGACATTCCCCACAAAACCAACTCTTCATACTAGGCACATGTGTACTTTCACTTTTGACTCCGAAAATAGCTCCCCTGGAATTTGATTGTGAACCCCTCCAAATAGTGGCTGTGTTGTCAGGGTTTGATTTTCCAAAATGGTGTCTTGGGTAAGCGATTTTATGGCTCAAAATGTGCAGTTCAGATGGGTTCAACCACAATGTAAATTCGTTTTTTAACATAGCCATATTTTTGCAGGAAATGGGGTCCAATTTGACAATAGGCCTTAAAAGGGACATGCTAAGATAAGAGGGGATGGGTGAGAGGAGGGGCTTAAAACCAAGCGGGCTGATCCGGACAAGAGTGCACCATGACTTTGCCACTTTAAAAAATTTAACAAGAATATTCTTCAGGTTTGCCTCATCTCTCTCTTTTTTGTTTAGCTCCGTCTGTCCCTTTCTTTTCTCCCTCTCGTATATAACACCTCACTCTCTGAGACACCATTTTCTGCCTCCCTTGCTCCCATTGACCTCCTCTGTGAACCCTTAACCTATGAGAAGCTCTTCCATCTTCCACTCCCCCCTTAAAATGGCACCTAGACTCATCTCTTAACCCCCTAGGCACTTTTATTCTGTGACTTGTGACGTCAGAAGCGCATCCAGTCAGTTGCCTCCTTATGGAGTACACGGTCTTGGAGGGCTGACTTGGCTTCCTGTCTCTACAAGCCTCACCTACGGAGTCCCTGAAGGACCAACATTGTTACCACCTAATGCCCCTTGTGGTCATCCTAAACAGCTGCACCCTGGACACCTAAATGTATCACATATACATAAGGCAGTATTCATGACATGGGCATCATTGCCAAGCCATGGACCTTCTCAAGTAGGCCTACAGCCGGTACATCAGAACTGGTTATGCCTTAGAACTGATGGATGGGATTTTCGGACCTTCAGAACAAACTTTAATTCCCTTGAGCGGCCCCTTCAAAGCGGTTGGTGCCTACCTCAGAGCATCGCAGCGATCCTCTGTGCCCTGGGTCCTTCCTTTCGAACACAATTTTTTTTGGGCACCTTCCACGCCTTGCAATGGTAATCTTTCTGCTGCCCGTTATTTAGGACTATGTAACCTGTGTGCCTTCTGTGATGCCACAGTGCTATTGTAAAGCGCTCCAACACCATGGGTAATGTCGGCGCTATATAAAACTGCTTAACATAAATAAAACACCAGCAACCTGACAGTCGCTCTCAATGACTATGTCTCTTTAGTTCGAAAATGAAATTAAAACACACCCTCCATGGTATCTTTCCTCTCCGGCTGATTTTCATCGCAGATTTGCTTGGTCATTGCGCAGTTTCTCTCCTGTATCATCTATTTCAGAGCCAAGGAGGGCCTTAAAATCAAGATGATGACCGCATAACTACGCATAGTCAAGACAAGTGACCAGTCTCCAACAAGCACATAACAGAAGACCATAGTTGAAAAGTCCAGAACATAAATCACTTGGTGGACTCTTAACCAAGCAAATAATTGAATTCAAAGCTTTCAAAATTCTGCCTACTTGAAGAAGCCCAGATGTCCCGGAGACATTCTACATTAACAAACTGAGGCGGTCAGATCGGTCAGCCTTGTCACCTAATGTTAGTTACTCATAACAGGCTCACCCTCCGTTTGTGGATAGATCCTTACTTGTGCACGCTCCTCCCTACGGAGCTTCTTCCCACAACCTTTGCGGCTTGAAACATCCCTGCGAAGCGTGAAACCAAACACGGGATATACAACAAGACCACAGGGAATGGCCCGGCTGTCTGTCAGCGATAAAAGTAGACCAGGAAAAAAAACTCCTCCCCAAAGCGTAAAGAATCACACAATCAGCACTCAAAATTACTTTCTAAAATCTATTATAACTTACAATTCTTTTAGTTACAATTATACTTATTTTATATGATAGAAATCACAAAATTGACATTCATCACTGTCACCCTGCAACAGTTTCTTCTGTTGAATATGGTTGATGTGCATGTGGCTAAAGCATTTTTATGATAAGGAATGAATGGGGATGTGTGGCGTGAATGCAGTTGGCCTTTTTAAGATGGAGGATGGCCGCGTGTGATACAAGGGGAGAGATGAAAGTGTGTTTAATATTTTCTGATTTGTATCATATAGAACAGATATAATTGCAATTTGTAAATACTGAATAAGGATATTGTGATTCTTTACACTTTGGGGAGGTGTGGTTTTTCTAGTCTTCTTTGCTTATTCCCCTGTCCTGCTCCCTATCATTTCAACAGGGGCAATTATTTTTGGAATTTTGTCTTTCAGTGGTAACCATTGCTAACTCTTAGTTTATGGCTGATCCCCCCTGCCCCTATCCTGCACCACTGAGATGCCAGTCTAGCCTCACTCCCAACTATGCTCTCAAGCAACCGTTCAATGGCGTATGCTGCATATAAGAACAGCTATAATGCAGCAAGCATGCACTCACACTCACCTGGGTTATAGAAAGTTGAAGAAGAACGATAATAAAATTTCCAGACGATCCAAATTCCTAAGAGAACTAAGCAGCCCCCGAAAACTCCTGTTAATGCAATCAGGAGGGGTGGGGTACCTGTAGAGGGAACAAGGGTGGATGAGAACTCAATGCCCCTCGATTTAGAGCCCTGCATGCCCCAGCATTGAACACTTGTTCATTACTCACCCATGGGTACAGGTTTTCCAATGGCCAGAGGGCATTGGTTACGGCATTCATCACTCCGGCACCTGAAGAACAGCAAACACGGTCATGAGATCAACTCAATCTAATGGCGAACCTCCACGTGGAACCAGAAATATACGAGACCTCTTCCCTGCCCCAGAAACCCGCTAGATGCAATTGCCTAAATCTTGTTATCCTGAAATATCATACTGCTCATTGGTATGGTAAATGTCTTACGGCTCATTGGTATGGTAAATGTCTTACGGCTCATTGGTATGGTAAATGTCCTACTGCTCGTCCTTACATGCCATATATTACATCTTATTGGTGAGGGTATTCTTGTATCTTACTTATAGGACAACTGTCTCCCAGCTTGCTTCTGGGGGCAATGTCTTTCAGCTCACTGATAATGGCAATTTCATGCAGCTTGCGGTAACTGGCAATGTCTTACAGCTCAAAGCCAGGGAGCCAAGCTTTTACAGCGGGTTACTCGCAGCTCATTACTACAAATCCATTTCTTACAGTTCTTCTCTAGGTGCAAATTCTTATAGCTCAGAGCGATGACTTCATGCACGTCATCAGAGAAGCTTTCTAACAGACCACCCAGTGCATTCCATCTTCAACAATATAGTTGCCTAGGTTAAAGTAAGTCAGCAAAGAGTCTGTCCTCCATGTCTATGGAAAGCTCAGCTGATAAACTACCTCTCATGGACGATAGACTATCAACTATATCTTATGTTTGATATGACGAATTCCATCCTCTGTGTCTATTATTTGCCCCAGGCCATTAGAAATATTGCATAATCCTGCCCCAAATTAGGAAGGGGTAATGCAAATCATGCCACACCTGAGAGTGTCTAAAGTTAACTTATGCAGTACAATATATACATTTTGTATCTAGCAATTACATTTTGCATTGAAATACAGTAGTCCAGTTATATTAATAGGGTCCTCGCTCCCTTCCAACGAAAACAGTTTGTGTGAACAGATACAAATATACACTCAGCAGAACATAGTGCTACACTTGTCCAGTTTTTTGCATATTTTCCTGTTCCAAACTCACCAATACATCTACAAGTAACAATAACATTAACCAGTGCGGCAACAGTCATGTTACTGAAACATAACTCCGCCCCCCACGTTTGCCCACAATGTTCACATCTGTTCATCGTACTGCTTGGCAGCGTCATTAAGGTACAAGGCAAGGGCTTGTCTTCCAGCCGCAGTCTGTCTAGGGGAGAGGAGTCGGCCTAACTGCTAGGGTGGTCGACCTCGTATCTGGGGAACCGGGTTCGAGTCTCGGCAATGACGCTGAACATAAAAATATATCTTCCAATCATGGACACTCCTCAAGCTTATTCCCCAGGCTTACCATAGTAAAGTTCACACTTCAGTGTCCATAAGGGACACAATTATCTGCATCCGCTGGTCCACTATTGTTTTTAGGTCTCGCCTGAGCCAGCGCATGCGCTGCTCTGGCGAGACTTTTAGTAAGGGCTTCAGAAAATGCTACAACGGTGGCCTAGAGCTTGCTGTTGGGCACGCGCTTATGAGCATAGGCGCCATATGGCTTTCCTCGTCATGCTCATTAAGCACATCGCTCGCCGTGCTTGATCGCGATCGCTTTCACGGCCGCGCGGCCAATGCTCGTTTCTTATCTCTTTCAGTGTTCTCCTTTCTACACATCTCTTCTCTTTGCCTATCTCCTCCCCTCCTTTCTTTCATACCTATCCCTAATCTCTTTCAGTCACTTCCTCCCATTAGTTTCCTGTCTTCTCCTCCGTTCTCGACCCCATCACTCTCACAACCGTCTGCCTCCCTTAATCTCTCTCCCTCTACTATCCCCTCCCCCCACGCCTCTCTCCGTACTCACTCCCCTGCAAGCACCTTGGCAGTGACTGAGTTCACTGCATGGAGCTTCACACTTCCCACATTGCACGTGATGCTCCCAGGCCACCGTTATCATGAATTATTCTTAACCTCTGCAATACCAGCCTGGACACTAACACCGTGTTTATATCGTCTATTCAACTTTTCTAGAAAAAATATTTTACCTTTCTTGTTCATGTCACGGGAAGTTTTTGCCACACGTGCATGTGATTTAATTGCATCCGGTCGTGTGAGGAGGCCGATGGAGAGAGAAAAGCCCATTCTGAATTCCACGATGTCACACGCTGCTCAGCAATTCTAGAAGTGTGACTACGCTTCTCCGACAATGTACCACAAGCCTGAACTGCAACGTCTATTTTCCGTTTCCGGGGCAGGACCACAGATCTGCCAATACTCTTCAATGCTAAATTCCGACGCCTCAGCTGTTCTCCAATTGGTTTCGAGTCATACCTGTTAATGCTTGCAACCCTGGCTTTCCACTACCTACGCCGACACTCAATTCCACTATTCATATTCAACCTCATCCGACACACTTTGGCCCTTGTACTCTTGTTCAGTTCAGGACTGTCAGTGAACTAAGATGAGACCACTGAATGTTAAAAATAAATCTGAGAAGAACAACAAAGTTTCCCTAAGGCTGTATGTGACAGCACCCTCTACTAGCTGAACAAGCATTGGCATAGCAAATAGGTCTCGCTTTTGGGACCTTCTAAGTATTTAGTTATGCAGCACAATATTCTTGGTGCAACAACAACTGTTGCATGGCTAAACACTTAAAAGGTCCCAAAGGCAAGACCTATTGGCTATGCCAATGCTGGTTTCTTATGCCACGAGTTTCTTCTGAGCACAAAACAGCTCCTTCCGCTAATGCCCATTTCTCAACAGCTTTTTTCCACCTAGTATGTTTTGGCCTCTCAGGCAATCACCAAGGCATTGCCTGGTCTCTTCGGGCGAATACCAATTCTCGTAGCAAAATCCAACCTTTTTTATTTTGCACATATATAAAATAGACCTATATTTTGAAAACTACCTCCTGGGGCTAAATGTCAGGTTTATCTCACTTTGGGAATCTCGAACCTCTATTGGCAATTTTATTCAACAGATAAGGAATCGTGCCGCGAATGTCAAAAATTCAAAATTCCGCCTACGGCTAGGGTCAAATAGAACAGTTTCTCCAACACTGTGGACACACAATGAAGCTACAGGCTGTCTCTTAGGAGGACTGTGTTGAGTTTCACAACACATTTTCTATGACTATTTATATCCAGCGCTATTTCATACTTTCTATGTGTTGGAGGCATCCAGCTCTTCGCACCCTCTTACATTGCAACCAATGCCAATAATGTAAACCTTCTCACACTGATAGCTCAGAGCAGGCAGAATTAGATCAGCCGCGGCCTGTGCAGGTAAGAGCGGTGGGGCCGGGTGAGGGGGGATTTCGACGGACGATGATGAGAAAATTAATTATTATATTTTCCCTCGTCATCATCCGTCAAAATCCCCCCACCTGGCCCCACCGCTCCACCACTCTTACCTGCACGGGCCACGGCTGAAGTAGACCCTCCACATCTATGCCGAATGTATACTCTTTGCACATGTCCAGGAACTCCGTGTAGTCTTTTTTCTATATCTATCGATACCCGGATTCAAGGACAGGTAATGTGTCTTTACAACTGTGCTTTGGTCTAATTACAGGCTCCCTGCATGGATGGGAATGGTCTCCGTCATTACAACATCAAGATAAAGCCAAAAACAGTCACTTACATCCAATACTCACTCAGAAAGTTAGTTCCATATTCATGGGGTAAAGACTTTACTAACTCAGACACATGATACAATAGGAAACGAGGTAGGACGTTAGGTTGTTACCTACTCCAATATAGTGAAGTACTAGTATGTAGTCAGAGAGGGGGACAAGCCCAGTATTACTCCCACTGCACAGAGAAGCTAACACCTCTATTCAATCATCAGCGAAGGGCAATACTAACCAAAGCACCCAACATATTAAAACAGGTAGGGTTGTTGCGCGATGGGATACTCACTCATTGCATGGACGGCACGTCAGCTCTATGTCGTGGAAGAATCCGTTATTGCACTGGCAAATTGTGTCATGGAACCCTTCACCTGCAAACATCCACAACGAGAAAGGGGTTCAGAAACAGACACAGGGTAAACATAGCATGTCCTCAGAGACCGCAGCATATGTACTTGGAGTAGAGGTAGTGCGCTTGTGTCATCTCTATTGGCCTCATAACAGACCCAGCATGTTGCCTGGAGCGTTCAGAATCAGGAAGGCTTTAGTACCAACAGTGGGTGGGGAGGAAAGACTTATTCTAAACTCTAGATATCTCCTGGACAGGCTCAACATGTTCCCTTGAAGAAGCGCGTCCCCTTACAGTAGTTGTCTCAGAACAAATTTACTACATCCCCAGAAGATGGTCCGCGACTTAGACCTACCATACCCGATGGTGTAGATCATTACCAGCACAGACTAATAAGCTAGTGGAGGATACATTATCAAAATAAATGACTTATCTACCATTGGGGTTGGCGTGCCAGATGCACAAAAGATCCAGCCCTGATTTAGCATTAACCTTGGAAATCAAGACATGTTGATAGAAAAAAAAATAAAGACCCTTTGAGAGAGGGAGTGCTCAGAGCAAAAAGAGCATGTCCCACAGACTATGATGTCTTGTAAAGTCCTCATCTTGAACTTTTGAGAATGCGCCCACATGCTACGTGGTCATATGCTCAGACTTGGCCCTTGTGTGCCCTCATTTGTTTATGCAGGAAAGGACAAGTTGAATGTACCACCCAGCCGCTCTCTGGTATTGGCCCCACCTCAATTGCTCCTTTCTACAAACTTTTCTTACTCCTCTTCCAATGCAATGGACACTGTTTGCTCTTTGCAATATGGTTTTCGTTGTGATCTACTGTGACGTTTAAAGGTCAGAGGATTATTTTGTTGTATTTTGTGTCTAGAACCCCCTAGTCTGCGGCAAATGGTCTATCATTCAGAAGGAAAGGATCTCAATCATTCTCTGCCACCAGCACATCTGTGGTTGGGAGTCAATTCTGCCTCTTTAGTTGATCTGGTCCTCGTAGCTTCCCAAAAAAACAGTACGAAATCCATGGGTCTGAACAACTAGCTAGAAAAGTGTGTGATCAAAAGCTACAAAAAGATGGGTGTATAATCTATTGAGCCAGAATCACATAATACACACCTAGGACTACCAAAGGGCATTTCCCTTTTTAGGACAAAATCCCTCACTCACCACAAAGGTGACATGCTTCATCATGGGGATTCTCCTCTCCAAGGATAACCTAGTTCCTTGGAGGGCTACAACCCTCTCAGTTAGAGAGTGGAGCTCAGGGATGTTTTGAATACCAAATAGGATATCCTAAGTCCTCATGTGAAAGACAAGAGTATGAGTGAAGGCGCAGCGCAAAAGAATATATAAGTTAAGAAGTGTAGAATAAAACTGGATAAGGGTTGTACAATTGAGAATTTATTCATATACACCCTTTGCCAGGATTAAAACCAGAGCACCAGCGGTATGGATTTAGAACCACTCCGGTGACAGTGAAAAAAGTGGTCGACATGTTTCAGCCATACTGCCCATACGTGGGTCAGGCTTTCATCGGGACCTCTAACAGGTGCTGCTGCGAACAATGTGTGAACAAGTGCAACAAAAAAAGGATACTGAGTATATTTCGTCAGTGTATAAACTCCCTCCTCAGTGTATCATTTGGAAGGAAGAGGAGTATACCCGCATTTGCTGGGTATTCAATCCCACCTCAGCCTGGCAGCCGCTCAGGTAGGGGGCACCGCTCTCTCCGTCGGTACTCCGTGTTGTATAGAGCCGGCGTCAGGCTGAGGTGGGATTGAATACCCAGCAAATGCGGGTATACTCCTCTTCCTTCCAAATGATACCTCACCCAGCGGGTCATGAGGTTGGTCTCCGCAGCATAGTGAGGGGGTGCAGAGCCCTAACATGTGTCATTTTGAATGTGGAGGGAGTGTGTGGTATCTGGGGAGGCATGGATGGCGTTTTACTCACAGCTCTTCAAGGTCTTCCCATTCGTGCACGCTTTGCATTGCTTGCATTGAAAGTCGCCTCCCCCTTGCACCTGGAACTCCCCACCGGGGCATCCACAGACAGTCTTACTAGAGGTAGTACAAGGAGAAACCTCAATCTGCCCAAAACCTGTAGAACGTGAAAGACAATACATGAGAAAAGAGTGGAGTTGGAAAGAAACAGGGTTAAGTGGATATTGCATACTCTAATCAAGGGTACTGCAGACACTTTCAATGCAATGAATATCACACGTCCTCGAACATTTCTTATACACCCTGCTTACACATTGCATATTATGCAATGGTGTTAGCCTTACATAGGCACAAACAACTCCGACACTCTGCATATTGTATACCAATGAGCTAATCCAAATATGCATACCTCTCACTCTAGGAGTATTACATACCTAGGGCAGTGTCACCCAAACCGTGGGTCGCGACCTACTAGTGGTCGTGAGGCAATTTTCAGTGGGTCGCGCAAGACCAAGCAAAAAATAAAGATACCTTTAAATCCTATGTTTATCTGGTCACATTTGCTGTGTTTTAAAGACAGAGGTCAAATGTCAAACTGGGTCTTCTAAAAAATGGCTGCTTATGTTTTTTAACACAGGGATTGGTGTTTATAAACTCCACTCACTTTTCAGTAAAGTGAATTATATGACAATCTTGCTTGGGTTTAGAGAGCGTTTTTTTGAAACAAAACAAAAGGTGAATACCTGTAAATGAACGCTACACATTCAGCAGTTAGGAAAGCAAAAATGAAGCACATTTGTTTGTAATTCTTAAGTGTGATGGAAACAAAGACCTCAACAGGATCAAAACAAATCAAGAAACTTGATGATGCACAAATGATAAATATTCATTGAAACACGATTTCCCAATGTAGTTTTATCAGTCAAACTGTATGTCTGGGCAAATTTAGTGCAGGTTTAAATGGAGAATATGCTGTATGTAAATGACAGTGCAATGCAATGCGATAGTTAAATTTAAAAAAAAAAAATTTGTAATTCTAAAACTTGGATCATGGTTCTAAGAACCCTTACGTATTTGTTACGTTGGTCTCTCCTGTTCTTCCCATTTGGCCCATCCGAGAAAAGTGGAAGTCCTGTGCCTCTGTGGGTATAGTAAAGAGACTTATTTATATTTTGACTTTGCCTTTGGTTTGCTCAGAAGATAAGAGGCTGCCTAGATGCAGGAACTTGAAATTGTAAAGAGGCAGTCAAATATTGTTCAACCACCATCAATTGTATAATGATTGGTAAATTTGTGAAATGTCTGATCTTTAAGATTGTGAGATCTAGTGATTCGTGCCATTTTAGATTTTGTTTTGAGGGTTGGCACCAGCCTATTTTTATGTGTAGTTGCAATACTGTATTTAGAAGTGTATTGTATTTTTTCTTAAAATATGGTAGGTATTGTAAAGAGGATTCACACGAAGACTCTTTGAAATGTTTATTTCTTACACCCACCAAATACACAGCGATGACAGCAGGCTTCAGCTCCAACTGTCCCTTCAGTCCCTTGTACACTCTAAACCATGTCATCACATTCTGAGACAGAACTACCACTTAAAGGAGAAGCTACAACAGTAGGATTTTAATTAATCAGGCAGTAACATTTCTGACACTAATGTAACTAACAGGCTATCTAGATTCTACATGAAGAGCCAGGAGTGGGGACTATTCAAGCTTCTCTGTAGGTCATGAAAGGGCATATGTATATAGAGATGCCAACTTCTAAAAACAAATCTCTAAAGAAAGGGTATTTTAATGCACAACATTTTAAATTTAGCTAGGGTAATACAATTTTTGGTTGGCTACTATTTGTGCGTGCGCTTTACAAATGTATTTGGAAAAAATTAGAGGAAATTTCGGACCTTTAAACAAAGCAGTCTTGAAATTCTCTATTTAACATGCTTTATATTTTGTTAAGAGGTGACACTGTCTTTGTTTTAGTTACATCTTTTTAATTCAATTAAAATACAAACGGATTGGATATTACACACCAAGAGCCCATCACTCTAACACCACACATTATAAATATCACAGTGTCTTCCACTCCACAAACACGTCTTACTCTTATGGATATTTCACACCCAGCCCGTAACTCCAGAACCTCTCACACTGCGCGTGCTACACACACCTCACGAACAATGTGGAATAGTACACAATTATTGTACGCAATGATGCACTGCCTGCCTCTCACCTCCCCTGCATGCATCACAGAGCATGCATTTGGATATATAATTTGGCACTTCTGTGTATGACCCCTCCTCGCAGCGACGGCAGCTCGTCACCTGGCCCTCGCCTTTGCAGTCTGACACCTTCCGGAAGCCTGAGGGTTGGATGGTTAAGCAAACAAACATGCATGATTGGGACCAATCAAAAATTCATACATATAGATGTCCATACCCTCAGCTCTCCCCGAGTTTACAAATCTCTACCCCATGCAGCACTTCTGTGTTGGAGTCTCAGTGCCAAGAATGGACCTTGCCCACTCATTGTCAGCCACCCTCCAAGCCCAGGTTTCATCCCCTCATACATTAGCACTTTCCAAATGTGCCGATCAGATTTGAACAGTCTTTTCCCTCTTTTCAACAGCCCCTCTAACTCCTGAGACTCTCATCGTGTTTCCGCTTTTTGTCCACCACAGTATGGTTCCCATAATGCCCAGAAAAGACGGCATAATATTTAACTTTTCCCTACAGCTCCCTTCCATCTTGGGGATCTTCCCAGTTTCAACACAGGGCCTTCCCACCACCTTATTCCACACATCTTAAACCACCCACTAGTGCCTCTTAGCATACAGTGGGAGCTCTAAGTCACGCCCCCCCACACTCCATTCATTCTGGGGTGACTCTCCGTGTCCTGAAGTCCATTTATGCCCTACTCCCCCCACCCCAACACAGACCAGAATCTCCCTATTTCCATTAATGGATTTTCAACTACCACCTCCATTACACCGTGTTTTACCACTATTTACTCTTATCAGAGGGGCTTTCCTCCCGACCCTCTGCCTTTTCTTCTATTCCATGTGCAACTCATGGTGTCTCCAAGTAGTCATCCTTTCACATTCTCCTCTAACCCTCTTACCTGCTAAACACATTTTGCAGCAGAATGCCCCACTTGGGTGCTTGTACTCGTCGTCTTGGCAAAGGACATCCCGCCGCACTCTCCAAGTGTCATTCAATAAATTGCTATCCCCAATGGGAGCCCCGTGGATCAGCAGGGCACCCAACACGTCCGGAACAGTCACCTTGGCCGCCTGTAGGTGTGCCAGGCCAAGAATCAGCTAGGGCGAGAAAGAGAGTAGAATTAGTGTGGTAAGGCCATGGTGAAGATCCTTTGCATGTATTTGGTCATATGTAGTAGCCTACCTTCCTGTGTTTTCTAGGTGTGTTCTTCAGCTCTACGCACTCTGTGGGTATTAAAAACTGAGCGATAATCTTACATGGTGCGATTGTCTTTGCAGTGCTAGTTTCTTCAATTTACTCCATGCCTAGCAGCCTTTATATCAGTCATGCTATTGGGTAGGCAGTGAAGACCAGTGCTGCAGCCCCTTTAAGAACAGCCTTGGTTTCTCAGTCCTAAGCAGGCACACGCCCATTACACTGTGGCAATGGTATGGTCCAGGTGACAGGAACATACTAGCGCTTGCACAACCGTCCACAAACCCAGAAGGGGTAGGTAGGATTCTGTCTTTAGGCCGAGGATCTCTCACAGTCCTACAGTCATCTCACATTGGAACCCTCCAACAACTGGCAGTGAGGCAGATCACGACCCAGCAATACACCGGTGAGTTTCCTTAACCATCTCGCTCTCCAACGAGACGTCAGATGGAAGGGGTGGCAAGGCTCTGCAAGGATTGCCCTCTTCTTCTACTATTATGTTACCACCTTTTAGCCTCACAGCTGTTCCTCTTCAGAACCTTCTTGCTAGAAACTGAGAGTGGCACATCTTCAGAAATAAATCCATGCAACGAAAGAGGAATACCTCGGCCAAATGCTCTGCGTCACTATATTTTGTGAAAGAAAGAAAGAGTTTCTTAGCTGTTAACTTTAATATGGTAGTGTCTCAGTGTTGGAATTTGCCCTTTTTGCAGGGTTATCCACAAACTTTTGGCTTCTTCTATTTTTTCCTGACCGTTTGTTATTGGCTATAGGACTCTGGGCACTTTACCACTGCTAATCAGTGCTAAAGTGCATATGCTCTCTGTATAAATTCTTATCATGATTGGTTATCCATGGTTGACATATTTGATTTACTGGTAAGCCCCTAGAAAAGTGCACTGAGCGTGCCAGGGCCTGTAAATCAAATGCTACTAGTGGGCCTGCAACAATGATTTTGCCACCCACATGGGTTGCCCTGAAAAGGTATCTCAGACCTGCCACTGCAGTGTCTGTGCGCAGTTTGTTAACTGCCATGTCAACCTGGAAAGTGCACCCACTTGCCAGGTCCTAAACTTCCCTTTTCTTATATGTAAGGCACCCTTATGGTAGGCCCAAGGTACCCCCCTGGGCAGGGTGTAGTGTATGTAAAAGGTAGGACATGTACTGGTGTGTGTGACAAGTACTGATAGTGAAATACTGCCAATTTTGTTTTTCACTATTGAAAGGCCATCTGTCTCATAATATAGAATGGGAAATGTTTTGTAACATCTTACAAGTATTACTTCCCATTGGGACAAGATGGAGAAATGAAGTTTAGTCTCTCTGAGCTCAGAATTTAATAACATCTTTTAGTAAAGATGGTTTTTAAATTGTGTGTTAAAAAAATGCCACTTTTAGAAAGTAGGCATTTTCTTGTTTAACCATTCTGTGTGCTTCTGCTTGTTTGTGTATTGACTGCCTGGCTTTGGAGTGACAGGGGCTGGGGATGTGCATTCACTGTAGACAGCCACTGGGGGTTTCAGGTGTGCCTGGTCCTTCTGTATGACTCAGAGCTGAGCTGAATAGACCTTGGCTGAATTTAGAGTAGTAGGAGGAGATTTCCTTGCACCTGAATAGGGCCTGTCTCCCTTGCACAATGGTGTATCCACCCCCTGTGGTCATACTGCACCAGTGAGGACAGAACTGGTATGGACTGGGCTTAGAGACCCTTGCACAAAGAGAACAAAGACATTTTGGAGTATAAGTATTAGACCTAAAGCCCCAGAACTTTAGATTACTTCTGGACTTAAGAGAAACCTCTGCCAAGGAGAAAAGCTGAAGAGCTGTGAGGAAGAGTACTGCCCCTTTGCTGCGTGCTGTGCACCATACTAAGCCCAACATGTTTAAGCTCGATTGCCTAGTGAAATGTTTGCATTCATTTGTGTTTTGTCTTGTTAGCTTTGCACATTACTTCGCATTATTTCTTAATATTTTTTAAAACGCTTCTTCAGTGCTCTCCCCACTCCCCCCCCCCCCCACACACGCCGCTGATGCATCCATAGCTCCCAAGGGTTCAGATTACTGTGTGTGACATTTTCATAATTTCAGCCTAATTATGAGTGACATTTCAACGACTATGAGTGACACTTTGAGAGAAAAATTAAGCAATGAACATGATGTAAACATATAAATATCAGATATTACACCAATTTGAGCAACGAGAAACAAGATCTTAACAAGCATTGGCATAGCCAATAGGTCTCGCCTCTGGGACCTTATAAGTGTTTAGCTATGCAACAGTTGCATAACTAAATACTTATAAGGTCCGAAAAGCGAGACCTATTGGCTATGCAAAGCGGCCGTGAAAGTGAAAGTGATCGCGATCACGATCAAACATCAAAGCGGCCGTGCGTAATCGCGGTCAAGCGCAGCGCGCGTGCCAGCGCACATGCACTGTAGCTCTAGGCTGGCCTGGTAGCACTTTTTGGAGCCCTCAATAAGTCTCGCCAGATGAGCGCATGCGCTGGGTCAGGCGAGACCTAAAAATGATGCAAAGCACCTGAAATGGACGGGCACTAACCCGAGACAGACTGCACGACTGCAGTGCTCAGTAGCAGAGGGCAGGCAGACACTGCAAATGCTGCCAAGTCCCACAGCCAGCGACACAGATCACGCCACCAGCAGGGAGCTGTGTCACAGAGCTGCACCAGGTTCTACTGATGATTTAATGATGCTGCTGGCAGCCTGGCGCTGAAACTAAGGAATTGTACTGTCACTGCACCACAGAGTCAGTCATGTGTTTGACTCGCCCGAAACGAGTTTAGTGCGGCTGTATGCAGCTCTGAGTCATCGCAAGGAGCTGCAATACAGTCAGTGATTCACCAGACTTGCAAACCAAGGCTCACTTCAGGCTGCAGAACGTCAGTGACAGTAGGGCAGGCACATGAACATGACCTACGTGCTAAGCGCTTAACTAACTGCTATTATAATTATATGTAAACCACATTTTTATTATTAGCAGAGTGAGAGATTATGCATCACTAGTCCAGGCACTGTCTCACTTACTTTTGAAGTAGCTCCAATTCGGTTACAGGCCGGCCGCCGTCGTGGCTGAGCCCAAACAGGCAGCAAACCGGTTATGATAATTCAGGGCTCAGCAGAGCTCAGCTGTACAGTAGTGTGCTCTGGGCTCCAGCGCCACCATGGTCGTGGGGATCAATTTTTTTTTTAAATAATTACTGCGGTGACGAAAGCAGTGCTAATCGTCACTGCAGCCTCCCACAACAATTTCACGTCAGGAACTGCACCGCCGCAGGCGGCAGCAGGACATCCCGCGGGCTAGCGGCCTATTAAAGTGTCTCTGTCACAAAGATCTCATGATCCTTACCAGTCACCACATGGTTGATGTCTCTTGTTAGTGGCCATTGGGCACTGCCTCTCCTGACGTCACTCTCAGTCATGTGTATAATCAATCATACGCGGTGTCGGGAATAGATTGTTACACTGTAGCAGCTATGTAGCCGCAGCCCCGAAAGCCTGCATGGAGAAGCGCACACAGCGTACTGCCACTTCTCCAGTTTTACTAGGGTTTAGCATTCCAATGGGTGCATGATTATCAGCGCTCTACGGCTTGACAGCCGATGAGGCTGCTACGCCTATTATGCGCGACTTTACATTTCAGTCTGGTAATGCGGACCTCCACACTGTATTGCATTAATCTAACACCTCATGTGTGATACATGGCAGGGCTGCGCTCCTGCTGGTCATTCAGTTCGTTCACTGAGACGGAAGGGTCGTTCATTGTCCATCTTCAGGTTTTAGTGCTGGTAAATGGCTTTGTTTGTTATTGATACATCTGTGTTTCTTCTGTGGGTGTGGTGTGTCCTTTAATTAGTGCCGTCTGATGTCTGTAGTGAGTAGGTGTGTGCAAAAAGTGCATTGCACTGCTAAGGTGGTACACTCCGGTTTGGGCAGCGTGCTGTCCACGTCAGGGTGGGATGTGGTCTGACACGGATGTTTGTTGCCTCTGTGACCAACTGTGTGCACTAGTCCTTTAGGCTGGACTGAGCTCACACACAAGAGCGAGGCTCAAAGTACAGGTATTGAATTAAACAAGAAGGGAGTCACTGTGCGTCACTCCATTAAAGACAGTGGAATGGCGCAGGCTGTAGTGGGATCTTCTGCTCAAATGGGAGCTAACCACCATTGAACAGGGCTGTGCACCGAGGTGTGAGACTTATAAGACTAAACAAAAAGTGAGTGAGCGGCTGCTTCACTGTGTGCCACATCACTGAAGCACAGAGAATGATTCTCACTTTAGTGAGACATCGCACTAGTGAGAGGCCTACCCCAGCTGAATTATGTTGCGAGAGGAAATACACAGTGAGAGAGACTACTTGTTCGCATCTGACTTTAATACAATACATGGCATGATGGACGGTGGAATGAAACTGTGTACCGTTGTGTAAAACGTACACGAGCCGAGTGACACCATCTGATGAATGCACCACTCTTGAAGTCATTGGGATGGCTAAAGCTGGAGTGAGACTGCATGAGCATCACTATGCAGCTTACACACTCTGAACGAGGGCATGCACTAATGTGTGAGATTGTGCTGTGTGCTGTTGTGTGAGACCATCAAGCATATTGCCCGACCGAGTGCCACAGTCGGGCAGACTCTGACCAACATAGAGAGGCTTTGCTCCGAATAGTGAGCAACATATCCACTGAGTGACAATACTCAAAGGTGTACAACTACATTAGAGTCTACAGGGTGGCAAGCTGAGAGCGACACTATAAACCAAGCGTGAGACACTCAGTGAAGAGAGGTGGGAAACTAAAAACGCAGTCCGATTCCACCAACATGTGTAGCACCGTTAGGAAGTATAGTTTCACAGCGGGTTGAGTGGGTCTATGCCTCATTGAGAGACCCATATCTGCCTACTGAGGCTGTTCATTGGAGTGTAAAACTCACGACAAAACCGTGAGGGTAAAAGACACACAATTGATGGACAGAATGCAGAACAAATCAAAACATTCACCCCAGTCAAGAGATCTGGGTTAAATCCATCATTCTTTTGCTCACCAGGCCACCCCAGTTTAGACCTGGCCATATGCAAATCAGTCTTGACCCTGTGCCTCATGGGAACAGTCTAGCCAAACTGCCAAACCAGGTCCTCCCTGGACCGGAAACATGCATCCTAGGACCAGTTTCGGGGTTTCACCCCTCATCAGCCAGGACAGCTTGATTTCAGTGGCACAGTGAGCCCGGGGAACACATCTCTGCACTGGGGTGAATGTATGACATTGTTCTGCATTCTATCCATAAGTTGTTCTTGTTGCATTTGTCACCCCTAGTGGGACGGGTAAGCCCAGACGTGAGGTCCCGTGCTCTCCATGCCACTGGAATCAAGCTATCCTGGCTGATGAGGGGTGAAAGCCCGAAACCGGTTATAGGATGTTTGTTTCCAGTCCAGGGAGGACCTGGCCTGACAGTTCGGGCTGGACTTATCCCATTGGGTGCAGGATCAAGACTGATTTGCACATGGTTGGGTTCAAACTGGAGTGGCATGAGGTGCAAAAAAGCAATGGATTGAGACCCAGATCACTGTACTGGGGTGAATGTATGACATTGTTCTGCATTCTGTCCATCAATTGTTCTTTTAGCAATTGTCACCCCGAGTGGGATGGCCCAGATGTGAGTCCCGTGCTCTCCATGCCACTGGAGTCAAGCTATCCTGGCTGATGAGGGGGTGAAACCCTGAAACCTGTCCTAGGATGCTGGTTTCCAGTCCAGGAAGGACCTGGCCTGGCAGTTCGGGCTGGACTGTTCCCACTGGGTGCAAGGTCAAGACTGATTCGCATATGGCTGGGTTCAAACTGGAATGGCATGGGGAGCAAAAAAAAATGGATTTAGGCCCAGATCTCTGAACTGGGGTGAATGTATGACAAAGTTCTGCATTCTGTCCATCAATGTTTGCAAAAGCGTGAGGGTGGCACGCTGAATGAATGAGACCGCGGCCAAAACCTGTAACTCCATTAAAGACCCTGGCGTCATTATGCGTGGCACGAGACTGTGCGAGACTCACACCCACGGAGTGAAAGTGCACCAATTTGTGAGACCCGCGCCCCCTCCCAAACCCCTCTTGCCCTATCAGGGTGCGTGTGTGAGTACAGGAAGGTCTTTATGGCTGCTGACAAGGCCTGGCATGGAGTGACCGGTCTCTCCCGCGAGCACTCTGTGCACGGAGGTCACCCTGCCAAGAAGGGGAAGGCCCTTCCGAGAAACCGGTCGCCAGAGCCCAAACAGGAAGGGAAGCTGGGTCGCGGTGTTGGCAACCCCGGGCCAGCACAGAGAGCATCACTCACTGGAAGCTAGCAGCGTAGACGCAGTCCGACAGGAGAGAAGCGCTGTCTGACAAGAAGCGCTATACACAGTACAGAAGTCCATCTCTACCCCAGGGCGGTGGCCAGCTGTTGCCCTCGGGTACTGAGCGTGGGGTAAGGGCACCTAGACTCACCCCTCGGTATTATCCAGCAGAGGGGCATTTCCAAACCCCCTCCATCAGGGATGGTAGCACGCGGCTGCAAGTCTGGCCCTACACCTGTTTCAGTTTTCTGGGAATGGGTTCGTGTACATTTATAAGCGGTCTACTTCACCATCATGACTCAACGCGTCCCCAAAATAAAAAACAGAGGGACGGTGAAATTCACGGTCACAGGTTAATTCCCACTTGACTTCAAATGGAAAGTCACACCCTCTATAATCTACCCCCAAAAGCTGTGTACACGGCTCAGTCCGCGCAGCTAGTCTTACTGGGGCACCGGTCTGTGACAGACTCGTCCCCAGCACTTCTGGCCTATCACGTGCCTTACTTAAAGTGCGCTGACTTCCCGCAGATCAGCGGGCTGCATTTATTTTTGGGAGGCGGTCCGCGCGCGCGCGCGCGCGCGCACACACAGACAGTTTACTGTCCTTGGCCGGGGCACTTCTGCACGAGCTCCAGCTGCAATCCGTGCAGGGTTTCCGGTGCCCGCTGGCTGGATGGCTCAAGGCCTGCACGCGCACAGGACGAACAGGAAAAGACAGAAAAAAACATGCCTGCCGCACCTTCAAGGGGATTGCACAACGGTGGCGTGGGAGGAGGAGAGCACCAAGGGCTCTTCCTGGACAACAAACACGGCGCGAGGGTACTACTTCGCCCTTTCAGCCCGATCCGGACAGCCTCAGGGTGGTTAGTCCTGGTACAGGCAGTCCTTTAACTGGGGAAAAAATGAAGTACAGGTAATCACCCAATGGAGTGGGTGTGGGGTTGGGGGGCAAAACAAGGATGGTGCATCGAATGGGATAAGGTTTTCAAGGTGTGCCTCTGCGGTGACCAAAAATCTTTGGAAATAGTGGGTCGTAATTAGGCATGGATGTACTTGAATTACGCCGGAGTATTATCGGTAATTCGCAAAATTACACTATTATTCACACTCGCGTAATTTAGTTATTTGGGTGCAAGATGCATACCGCAAGAGCAGGCGAACAGAGCACAGGCAGACATTGCTGTTTATGTTGTTTAATTTAGCATTATTTTCTTAGTGTAAAATGCATCCGCTGATCCATTTTAGAAGGAAGGGTGCATTTTGGACTAAGAAAACAGGATTACGTTTCTTGCGTAATTCTACATAATCTCGACTAATTTTGCTGTAATTAGCAGAATTTCGTTTCAGCAAATCACGCGAGTTATGCCCATCACTAGTCTGAACAGCATTTGAAAGTCAGTGGCTAACAGGGCACACATGAGTAGTGAGTAGGCTGTCTTCAGGCCACCCAGGAAGTCAGAGTTTGAGTCGGGAGTAGTATATGTAGGCTGGTGAATGGCCCTCATCAGGTCACACACAGTCAGTGGCAATGTCAAGACCTGAAAACACGGGCTGGTGAGTGGGCTTTGCTCAGCTCATAGAGAGCCGGTGACGCAGTAAGGAGCTGGACAAGCAGGAGTGTACACTGCTTACGTCACCCCAAGAGTGAGGCTGAGCCAGGCTAGGGTGGCCCCCTTTCCACTTCATGTGTGTGGGGACATAATCCGTGTGCATGGACAGAAGACGTTTTCTGAGGTGGGAGGGGCACTGAGTCGCCCAAAGCATTTTTGGGGGTTTCATTCTAACCTCCTCCCCCAAAAGCGGGCCATCTTAAAACATATAACCAAGTCGGAAATCTAGCTTATGAACAGTTATTACTATTCATACTTTACTTGAGGTCTAATCCTTTTACTACATCCTGGAGGAACTTACTTCAGGAAAAAATGTTGAGTGTGGGTGCTGGCATCAATGTTACATGACTACACTCAGGGATTGTGAAAAATCTAAACATTGCACAAAGTGTAGCATGTGAGCCACACCCATTCATCAGAAGAGTAGCAAGGATGTGGTATGTAGCCCTCTTCAACATCTACATGACTCCACTTGCAGACTTGAAAGCATTGTCAGATTGCACACCATCTGCTACGCCGACGACACAAAACTTGTCCTCTCACTCTAAACGAACCACACCCACACGAAAAACCAACTTCCACAACTGCATGAAGAACGTTGCAACATGGATGAAAATCAACTGCCTGAAACTCAACACGGACAAAATGGAAGTTCTGATCCTCAGCAGACACACCACCATTTGGAATGACTCCTGGTGGCCAACAGAGCTCAGACCCATGCACGAAACCTCAGCATCAAACTGGACAGCCAACTCTCCATGAAAGGTCAGGTCATCGCTGTCATCTCAGCCTGCAGCCACATGACCCGCAAAATCTTCAGATGGCCTCCCATCAGCACAAGGAAAACCGTGATGATGGCCATCATCACCCGCCGGTTCGACTACAACACACACTATGCTGTCACCTCCACCAAACTCTTGCAAAGACACCAGACAATCCAGAATGCAGCAGTCAGACTGATCCTCAAACTGCCCAAGAGGACACACATCACCCAGCACCTGAAGGACCTCCACTGGCTCCCCATCCAGAAGAGATGTCAGTTCAAGCTCCTGACTCACGCATACAAAGCCCTCTACAACCAAGGACCAGCCTACATGAACCACTGCCTGACCTTACACCAAACCTCCGCTCCGCACACCTCACCCAGACACAACGTATCTGCAGCAGCCGCTCCGGAAGATGCTCTTTCTCCTACCTCGCCACCAAAGCCTGGAACGCCCTCCCCCTCCACCTCTGCACTTCTCTCACGCTGAACCACATTTAAAGAAGGAAGTCAAGAGACCTGGCTCTTCAACTGATTCCTGCAGCACAGCGCCTGGATACCCCCCAGGGTGATAAGATGTGCTATAAAAATAATTGGATTATTGATGGTGCACAAAGTTGCAAGTAGATTACTAAAGCAGGATATGGTAGTGTGCTTCATTTACAGACAACACATTTTCCATTGAAATGGCCACAACATTCACACAACAAGCAGTTTTACTGATAAAAGTATATGGTGCCCAAACAAAAATGTGCAAAAATCATGTATAGCAAGCATTTATCCTTTACCTATATCATGTCTTGATCATATTATTATGTTTGTTTTCATCATACCACCCAATTACAAAAAAATTTGCTTCATTTGTGCTTTCCCAACTGCGTATATGTTTTGAAATATTTGCACACTTATTTTACAGGTATTTAAATGTGTGTTAGAAAAAAACCATACATCCAATACCCTTTCCTTTCAGACTCCCTGTACCCCAGCAAGATTGTCAGAAAGCTTACTTAGCAGCCTTACAAAAGAAAAGTGGACACCCATCTTCATGTTAAAAGAATAAGCAGCAATTTGTATGATGATGTTGTCTGACATTTGACCTCTGTCTTTGATTATTCCCCACTCCCTTTTATCAAGATTGGGAGTAGTTAGAAAAGCGGGTTTTGGCTGTGTGGTTTAAAAAAAAAAACTTGGACTGGATATTACCCAGAGAGGGGAAACGTGCCCAGTGTCACGGTATATTCCCCCAAATGCAGTATGCTGGTAAATGTATACCATCTGCAGTAAATAGCAGTGTGCTACATTCTCAGGTCTACTATTTAATTAACTGTTTGATCCTGGGCAATGTATACTTTCCATGTATCTCTCTCCAATGAGCTTACAAAAAATAATCTTTTGAAAAGCAGCTTAATAGGAGAAATAACCAAAGATGGCATACTCTAGAGACAGCCCTGAACACGGTATTCATTAACTCATTCAGAGATATTCCTAGGCAGTGAAAGGAATAGTATCTCAATAGAAAAAATGCTTCTGTGCAGGACCTCTTCTGTGTTGCAGCTCCTCCCTCCCAACTAGAGACAGGCTGTAAAGGGCTAAAAGAGAGAGAGTTCTTGAGAGAGACGGTCAAAGTGGCGTAGAACAAGACAACAGGCATCCAGGAGTGTCTCTGTGTAGCTATAATTAGGAATGGCCCTCCTCAGGTCACACAGAGAGTCAGTGGCAGGCACAGTGTAATAGCCCAGGGTTTGATTGGCCCTTGTGCTGTTAGTCACATTGTGATGCAGGTCTGAATCAGTGATCCAACCGGTCATTATGAAAATGAGCCTCTGTTGAATAATTTGCCTGTGTCTCATCCGGGGTTAAGCATACTGGCATTCAGCTGTTAGGGAGGAGCACAGGACCGGCTGTGCTCTTACTGCCCCATCATTGGAATCCCATCCCCATCATCCCTATATCTTCCCCTGCTCCAACTTCATGGGTATCAGTACTCTACTCGGGAAAGGAAAAGTGCAGGTGCACAAAGGGAGCAAAGTGAGAAATGCTGGTACGGAGTACCGGTAAGCACCGCCCTATTTAAAGCACACAACAATCACCAAAAGCTGTTCACCCACCCCACCAAGCAGAACCTAGACTCTTTCTTTGCAAATAAGTAAATATGGATCAATGGGGCACATGCATCAACAATGCCATTTGCGATTCCTTATTAGCGAAAAATAAGGAATCGCTAATAAGGAATAGCAAAAGGCTATGCATGTAGGAATCGCTATTCAAATAGCGATTCCTTAACTTTCCTTAATTGCGACTAGCAAATTGCGAGTAGCAATTAAGGAATGCCGTCCCAATCATTCCTATGGGCCTCCAGGCCCATAGGAATGAATCGGAGATTGCATGAGCAAATAGCGAGTACCAGTAGGTTCTCGCAAATTGCTCATGCAATTTCAAGGGTGCAAGGGTGTCAAAATGACACCCTATTGCACCCCTGAAATTGATATGTGCACATATGTTGCACACACATGCTCTAAGGGCATGTGTGTGCGCAACATGAAACTTTGAAAAATGCACAAAAGTGCATTTTTCAAACTTTTAGCAAATTACCATGCAGTTCATCTTCATGGTAATTTGCTCCCCCTATTAGCGAATTCGCTAATTTTTTAACTTTCATGCATTGCATTTAAGGAATCTCAATTTGGGATTCCTTAAATGCAATCGCAATTTAAGGAATCGCTATTTAAGGATTCCTTAAATAGCGATTTTTGTATTTGGGTTGATGCATTGGGATTAGGTTTTATTTACTCGCTAACGGGTGTTATTAGCGATTCGGTATTTTACCGACTGGATTTTGGCTTGATGCATGAGGCTGAATGTGCACAGACGACAATTGGCAATGCGGACAGTAATCGATGCAAACCTGGACATCAACGGCATTTCCTCTGGTATCCTTGACAGAGCCCTCATGAACACCCATCTTTTCAGGACAAAGTCATCAGAACCCCAACACTAATATTTATTTTCTTTCTACTGGTTGTTGTTCATACCTTTCAGTAGCAAAGTTAGCATCCGTTATACTCTACGCTCTGTAGCCCTATTCTCTTCCCGTCCTCTGTATCAAGCCACCGGTTTCTTTCCACTGTTCTCTGCCGGGTTCAACCCTGGAGCCACTCTCAAATCCCTCAAACCTACTTGTAAACCTGGTGATTCTTGGCTCTCCACTGAGATCACGCCCCTCTTCCAAAACGTTATCCAGGTTAAGCATCCACAGGCATAAACACTGGGCCTTTTTTTTCCCCCATCTTGCTTTCTTTCAGTTCATAACACAACTCAAAGCTGCTAAGGATTATTTCTTTCACTCACGCATCCCTGAACTATCTTACAATGTTCTCCTATTTGGACGTTTAAGTGTTTGCTCTCCCCACCTTTTCCTAACTCATCTCTTTAATCTCACACTGCTGATCATTTGGTTACGTACCTCACATGAAATATTTCTAGCATCTGCACTACTTTCCTTACTTCTCCAATCAGTACATCTTTTTTTTATCCCGAATCCCTATATTTCCTTCTAGAATCTTCTCTTTTTTGTGGCAACCAGTTGGTCAGAATTCTGCGTGCGCTCCGTTTTGGATATTCAGCTTTCTTAATCCGAGTCAAGACCGACAGACTCTAGCCCTGGTTGTTTATTTACTCTTAGGATGAAAACGGTGTATCCAGTACTTATCCTTAACTGGTCTGTCTCTCCTTCTTATCTCTTACCTTTGGACACTTCCCTCAATTCTGAAATTGTTCAACCTTTACTTATAAAGTCTTCTGAGTCCCAAGAATCTATGTAATTTCTAGTCTTCCTCAAATTTCAGACCTTCGAAAGATAACGGGACATGTTGTTTTCTCACAACTCTTTTCTTTTGCTGAGGCTACTAATTGCCACTCACCTGTTCAATCTGGGTTTTATTCTGGCAAATTTACTTGAGTCGTGCTACTTCCCATCTCAAAAACTAGTTCACAGTCCACACAATAAACAATCTTCTGTTCTCAATCTCCTCAACTGCTGTGCTCCTTCCCAACATGGTGGATCACTCTATTCTTAATTTCCCTCTATGCAAGCTTGGGATTCCTGGCACTGTTATCAATTTTTTCTATTTTGATCCTACTCAAAGCTCCTTTTTAGTTTCATAGACAGTGAGTGTAGCCGCTCTATATCCTGTTCTCTATGGTGCTTTTTAAAGGTTTAGTTCCAATACTTTTCTCTTTGTATACCATTGCTTTAGCTTCTATTATTTCTTCATTTAGGTTTGACTCCTATTTCTGTGCTTCCACTCTCAGATCTAGGTTTCATTTTCCTCTTTCAGTAACTCTCTGAAATCAGGTCACAGATTTTATATCTACCTTTCAAAAACTGGATGTTGTTGCATTTCCTGAAATTCAAACCGAAGACAAATGAGATTCTCTTTTTTCCAGTCTCATCAGATATAATTACTCCCCCCATATACTTTTACTTAACTCCTATTCCATTTTCTATTTCAGCCTGGAATCCTATTTGACTAATCATTGACTTTCTCTGAACAACTTCAGCACCTTTGGCTACAACTTGCATCTCAGCTCAGATTCCATTATCTTTCATATTTATTTTTTTAAAGTGCTTTCACTCTTGCTGAACCTACCTATGTACTTTGATATCTCTATGTACCCCAAATTGTTTCTTTGCCTCTGGCTCCCACTCCAGTTTCTTCCGTTTCAACACTTCCATGTAACTGTTAATGTTTTCAGTGCTTCGCTATATTCACGCATTCGGTTTCGAAAAAAACTTACACTTTCTTCTGTTTCCCCACCCCCATGTATCTCTTCAGTTTCTTCCGCTTCCCCACCCCCATGTACCTCTTCAGATTCTTCAGTTTCCCCACCCATGTACCTCTTCAGTTTCCCCACCCCCTGTACCTCTTCAGTTTCTTCAGTTTCCCCACCCCCCGTAGCTCTTCATTTTCTTCAGTTTCTCCACCCCCTGTACCTCTTCAGTTTCTCCATCACACGTACCGCTTCAGTTTCTTCTGTTTGTCTACCACCTGTACCTCCTCAGTGTCTTCTGCTTCCCCACCCCCCATGTACTTCAGTATCTTCTGTTGGCCACCCTGCCCCATGTACATCAGAGTGCATGCTCCAGTGTAAGTGAATGAGTGGAGGTTGCTGTGCTAGGCTCGAACTTCATTCCCTGGGTCAGTGATGGAGTTCAGTCTCTAGTTTCAGTGACTTTGTTAAGTCTCTCATTTAAGGGGATTCATAGTAACCCTGGGCGTAGTACTACGCTACGCTCACGGAGCGTGCGTAGTTTGTGCTATTACGCACTACGCAAATTGTACGTAGCACAGTGCAAACAATGTGTAGCGGGCATTTTTTGCTTGCTCGTGGTCCTCAACGTCAAGTTGGTGACCGCGAGCGAGCAAAATCAACATCCCGGCGAGACTTTCCTCGTTCGCGATCAGCAACATCAAGTTGACGATCGCGAACGTGGAAATTAACCTCCCAGCGAGATTTTCAACGCGGGGAGGTCCGGTTTCTCATTGCGAGTGGTCGCGTATGCTCGTGACCGCTCACGATGAGAAACTACCAGTCCGCGTTGAGAAAGCTGCCACTCGAGTACAAATCTACTCGAGCGGCAGAAAACGACAGCTTGCACTGTGCATGATGCCATTTGCTATGATTGCACAGTGCGGACAAGCATCCGGCACTGTGCAATCAGTGCGAACAGCATTTCCCTATCGCACTACGCAGTTCGCGTAGCATGCGTAGTGCGAAGGGCACTTCGCGTAGCGCAACTATGCCCAGGGTTAATTCATAGAGGCTTTGGGCGTAAGGGACAGATTTCAATCAGGTGCATTGTTATTTTTGCAATATTATTTCTTGAATTAATCTTCTAAGTATTTCTGAGTGAGTGTTGGAACCAGGTGGAGATTTGTTATTAAATTTCAAGGCTATGGTTTACTTTTTTTTTAAATCGTATTTCCAAGGATGAAAGACTAGAGCTCTTTGTAGAAGCAGCATCACTGTCCTACAAATTTGTGTGCTTTCCCACAGTTAACATTACTGTACCCCTAGGGAGGAGGTATTTAAAATTAAGTTCACATGTTTTATATGCGCTGTCATTAGGAGTTTGCATCCATAGAAAATGTAAAGAAACACCATAACCTTTTATGGTTGGAGCGATGTTAATTTGTGATGCTTTGATTAAAAATATGCTGGGACCTCTTGGGTAAAAATGGGGTGGGGAAAAAAATAGCGTAATTAAGTTTTGCATATCATTTTATAAAAGGTATGCATTTAGCATGAAATTCAGTTTTGCAATATCTCGCATGACTTTTGTACGAAAGGGAATATCTCACATATGAAAGTACTGCAAGGTACAGGAAATCGTTGGGAGTAGAAAATATTTCTCAGAAGCGGTTTTACCCTTCCTGCAAGACGTTTTTAGTTTGCCGCAGTCTACCGCCAGAGTGGATTATGTAACATTATGCAATGCGAAATTTTGAAGGACTTCATAGATTTAATGCCCACGAAATTTGAGAATTTTACTTTCATAAGTAAACTTTCACAAAGGCTTTGGTGAGGCCTACTTCATAGTGGTACCTCTCAATGTTTAATAATAAAAGTGCAGGGTACAGTTATCCAAAATTGATGAAAAGGAGTTTTTTTTCTTAACTCAGGGAAAGTGAAATTGGATCACTGTGGCAAGTGTTGATATAGAATGCATGTGGTACAGAGGCAGGGCAGTATATGGAAATCAGAGGACACCCATTAGAAGGTTTGGACGCAAATCTTCATACTAAAACATTAGTCTGGCAAGTCAATGTGAGAAAGAATTCAGTTTTCTAAAGAATGATCCAGGGTCAAGTGATCATCAGGATATCCTGAGTTGATAAAATGTACATATCATCAAATTTAACAGGAAACATTGACACAGTAAGGGTTACTCCATAATATCAGTCTCAGGGCCAGTGCTAGTCACCACTGGCATGAAAGTGGAGAGAGAGAGACATTGATAATATCGCGAAATGGAGATCAAACATTTCCAATTTACAGATCTTCAGGCCCTTCGGAAAGGATGCAGCATTTAGTTCACATCCCGGGCATATGGATCATCCATAACCGAGCAGACTGCTCCACCCAGTGAAATGCCTTTTCACCATCAACAATAACCACAGGTAACCCAAACAAGAGGCAACATTGCCACACACATTGCAAAAGACCGAGGATGTTAAGGTAAAAAATGTAAATGTCATCCTGAGCCAGATAGATCAGGTGCTCAGCAGTGTCATCTTCCAGGAAATCAATGAATATTTTGGGACTTCCTGGAGTGCCTGATCAGCTTGGGTAGGGTGACAAAGGCTTCTTCTCAAAGCCGCTTTAGCATTTGGAGTCACAGCCGCAAAGCACAGGCCCATGGATTGAGCTTTGCATGAACTCACTTCTAAGATGGCATGTAAAGCCTGGCATCTGAAACCTCCACCGTAAAGTAAAAACATACATTACATTATTATAAGATGAAATATATATTTTGAAAGCTGCCTGGAGGATAAAATGGTGACACTGAAATCCAAAAGGGTAGAGGAAGGAATCATCCACAAAGCTCTGTCAAAACTTTTCCTAACCGCCCATTTTATGTTTCCCTCAAATATTTTTTCTGTAAATCTTCTTGTTTGCCTAAAGAAAATTAGTTTTCAAGGCAAGTCTGCCTCAAAGGCATTCTAAGGTGATATTTCATGAAATAGCGACAGAACTAGAGAAAGTGCTACAGAAACTCCCGGTGACAGAGTTTTGGCCTCAGCAGGAGTGATCTTAAAGAGCCAGAGTGAGGCGTTCTCCATGCTTCCTCAAGCAAACAAAAATACATATATTCCAGGTGTGTTTCGAAACTCCAGTTCTTCACCAAACTAAACCAGGATTGATTGATAAAACTAAACTTATGGGCACGTGACTAATACTAGAGGCAAGAACTAGGATCATTCCTGCAACTACAAAAACTCCTTGGACTCAGATCTACTGGCCAATACATTACATAAATGGTTAAATGGTGGTCGGTCAAAGGCACATCAGAGTCCTGCCCATTGAGCGTCTGTTCTTTAAAAAAAAAAATAAAAATTGGGGAGTTTAACATGCTGCGACGTATTAGCGTCTGAGTACTGGGGGTACGCTAAACTTGTTGGCAGCCTTCCCAACCACAGAACAATGCAAGTTAGGATTGAGTACCCCGTTATATCAATGAGAAAATTGATTTGGGGGGTAATCATTTAACCCGGTCACCGCTGTTATCTAACATAGATTTGATTGACTGATAAACAAGAGAGCAAAAGAGTCACAACACTAAACGGGAAACAATTACGTTCCAATATTTTGTCATCAATATTTTCAGATAAGACTTCCGGGTATCTGTGCACGTTACAAATGTTCGTCAACATAACATAACATAATAAACCAGAAAGTTGAAGTGTGAGTGGTTTGTAAATTTCACCATAACACCAAGGTTGTTGGACTGTGATAAACATTACCTGCTAAGCAACTGGACTAAAAGAGTCACTTTTTTCAGACAATGCATATCGAAAAATAGTTAATACTGGATTAAATGGTTAAGTTGTGTGTTGTAGAAAAAAAAACTAAGGAAAATGTGTCATGCTAGTAAATCAGGGACCACAGGCAGAGATCTAGAATGTATGATTGTCTTTGGCACAGTCAGGAGGCTTCAATGAGCCTGCATATGGGCATTAAGAATTAGGAGCTAGGAAAAACTCTTAGAATTGTCCTCCTGTCGGATGAGGCGTTACCCCTAGAGAAGAGAGGCGTTATCGTCCACTACACTGTGCCCCAGGAAGTACTGAATGGTAAGGTACTGAAGTAGCACATGTTTGAGAGGGTAGCAGAACATGTCCCTGCAAATTTCCATTGTCTATCCCATGTTGCTGGGTATCCCGCTTTGTATGTATGACCTTAGTGTTAACAAGTTCTTGGATTGGTCTTAAAGCTAACTGGGAATCATATTGGATGTGGAATATTACAAACAGGTGTTAAAAGTATTTACACGTAAGCCAATTTAGAACTGGGCATCAGTTGAGCTCACAAGTGGGTCTGATTTTTTTTTTTTTACTAACACATGCAGTACAGCATCGGCAAGATGGGAGGAGGAGCAGGGCCGGACTGAAAACCCAAAACAGCCCTGGCAATTTTGTCGGACCACTACAAGGGGAGGTTGGGGGTTTTCGGGAGGGCAAGTGTGAAGCACTGGCTGGCCACAGAGGCTGTAAATGAAAGAGTGGATTAAGCTTGCTTGCTGCTTTTGTTACTGGGGGGCAGATGTTACAGCACTGCTTCAAACCGGCACCCAGTAACAAAACCGGCCACCAACCTTTCAGCCTCCTGGGGAAACGCCCGATGCCCAGTCCGGCCCTGAGGAGGAGGAGAGCTTGATGTCAGAGCCGTTTCATTTTATAGGCACTCAAATGCTCGATTAGGCATGCAAGCCTAGAAAATGATGAGGGTGCAATTTCTTTTTATTTACCATTCTGAGATGGAACAGTAAGTTGAAAAAAAAAAAAAGCTAAGAAAGAGGGAGAAGAATACTGCTTTTAAGGCAGATGGGCAAACAGCAATTAGCTACCTGACCCTCCCCATAATAAATAAAAGTGGGGGAAGGGAGAAGCAACCAGGAGTGGCAGGGTAGGAGTGCAAAAGAAGCACCAGTGGCGGCTCCTCCGGTAAGGCGGAGGAGCGTCCCCCCCCCACCGCTTTAAGAGCAGTGAAGAGGAAAAATAAAATGATAATAACTGAACGTTATTATCATTTTATTTTTCTGTTCCTAGGGCCGGGGAGGGGTGGGGCTGGCCAGAGCATGGCCCAGTGGGATGAGTGGTTTTCACTCCCAAAGTGTGCATGGCTGTGTAGCCGGCCCGAGAGCCGGCCAAACTGTCATACACACTTTGCATCTTCCCCGCCAGACTGTAATGCACATCCTGGAGAGGAACATGCACAGGCTCCCTGTTCCCATCTGAGCTCAGCACCACGGCGATCAGACCAATCACAACACTGCATTGAAGTGTTGTGATTGGCTTAGGAGAGCATTGTTGCTTCTTGCGACAGAGGAGAGTTGGTGGCTTTGACGTGAGTGTGGGTACGTTTTCTTTCTTTTTTTTTCTAAAATTCATAACATCAACTTTATACAACAGTAGAATTAATTTCTCAGCCGGTCTAGTTCCATTTTGCACGATAATAAGTATATATGGAAAGCAATACTGTGCACATCACTGCCGAAGAGATTGTACTGATGCATGTCAGTGATTCGTGAATTTTGTTCCTTCAGGAGTGCACAGATCCTGGCAGGTCTCGCACAAGAGCCACAAACAGAAAACAAAAGAAGTTATTAGACTTGCAGGAGTAAGTGACCTGTCTCCTCCCACAACAAGAACTTTATAACATACCACAGACCTGCTCCTCCTTGGACATCATTAATAGAGGTGCGGAACACAAGGCAACAGACTATACTGGTCAGAAAGCCAACAAAACTCTAACTAAACCATCACCGCAACACTGTTTGCAAACACCAGACTAGAATGCAAGACACTAATCAAACATCGTCAGGGCCTTTAATACACCTTGTTCCAATAGCAAGCACCATTCAACAACAAATAAAACACCACATCAAAGTCACCCTAACAAGTACCACATGATTCACAATCCCACTTCTAATGAACCAGTGGATAACCAATCACACCACTGAACAGGCAACCACCACACACAGCAAGCATCACGGTATGAGCCCTATAAAGATCTCACTGCCTGGCCCGTAAAAAAGGTAAAAAAAGAATGGGCAGGGGCACAAAAAAAAGGTAACACAGACATGCGAGAGGAAGGAGCTTTAAATCGATAGGGAAAAGAGAACCAGCATCTGCAAAAATGAGCAGGGATACAGGCAGGGCTTTAAGTGGTGGGGGAGGTTCTGAGCACCCCCAATTTTTTGGGACGGGGCCTCGAAAGGGGTCTCTAGGGGGCTCTATGTTCGGGCCTCAAAGGTCAAATTCAAGAATGTTCCTATTTTTCATGGTAGAAGTAACTCTGTTGCCCTTAATCAAAATCAGTTTTACCAAAGTCTGTCTGTAAATATCAATAAATGAAGTGCCCCGGATTCTGAGAAAGAATTTATAGCCAGCTTCCGTGTGCTAGATGCAGGCAACTTGCCTTCTGGTGATGAATGCATTCTTTATGGTGAAACAGATACCCAGAAACTGTGTTCAGAGTTTCAGCTGCCAGCAAGAGATACTATCCAAGCTTTTAGACTTTTCAAAAATTTTAGTGGAAAGAAAACCCCTGAAGCATTAAAAAAGGTAATAGTTTGCATGGAAACCCTGCCAGCAAGTAATGCGGACTGCGAGGGAGGTTTCAGCGCAATGAACTTAATTGCTCGTCCAACAAGGGCCTCTCTTCCTGTAGAGACCATTTCTTCATGCTTATGGGTAAAACTCAATGGTCCGCCATTTGAAACGTTTGACCCAAAGCTGTATGTAAAGCGTTGGCTGGCAAAAGGTAGAAGGTCTGCTGAAGAAAATGGTTGTGAGAAACCCCAGCAAAATAGACACAGTGAATATCTTTAAGGGTTTGGGGAAATCCTGCAATAGATTTCTAAGTAATGTAAATAATGTTTACATGTTTTTTAAAGTGTTTGGTATTTTATGGCTTATACTTAATAAATATACCTTTTTGCCTATTTTATTATCCGTTGCTGGATGAGACTTTCATGATTTTCTTAAGCACACAATGCTAGTTATCTTGATTTAGACCACTCCCCTACTCGGATAGGCCACACCCCTTTAAGAAATTTGCAACGCCCCTTTTAGAGCACCCCCAGTTTTTTTTCCCCACTTAACGCCCTGGATACAGGGACACAGAGAAAACAGAGAATAGGGTCAGATAGAATTCTGTTCATAACCCCAGGAATTATCTGCCTTCCCTAAGTGAGCCAGGCCAGTGCTTAATTTGAGCCGGTGGGGGGCACCAGCACTCCTTTTTGGGGACCAGCACATACTTTTCTGCATCAGACATTAACCATGAGCAAGAGAGTGAATAAACACAAAAGACAGGAAGACCGGGGAAGAGAAAGACTGTAAAACTCACAAAAGGGGAAAGCAGAAACCTGCAAGAGCGAGATGAAGGGGCAAGGAGAGTCTGGTAGTGGAGTAAAGAGGCATGAGGTGGGTTCCATACTTTGCAGCCTTGGTATTAAACACGCCAATGTTTAATTGTACTGGCAGCGGGCTTCTGGCCAGTGTTTTGGGCACCAGCTAATATTTGCTTACAAATTAAGCACTGAGTCAGGCAGAGCACCTAATCCCACATCTAATGTAAGGACCGGCCACTATATAAAGCTGTGCTGAAGAATAAGTACAGGAGAGGTAGCACCAGCTTAAACCATCCACCATCGCCAGTACAAGCACCCACCAGCACCGTGGGAAGGCAGCGACCCTAGAGGTGGGCGAGCTGCTGAAGGCTGGCTCAGCGCGAGGTCCTGTTGGAACCTCGAGCGGAGTGTTCATGTGGCTTCTGCCTGCCTCCGTCGCTCTACCCTCATGCACAAAGAGGCAAAAACAAAGCATTAACGTTTGAGGTAAAAAGGAGGGAAATGGATACTCATTTAGTGGCTGATTTGAAACCAGAAAACCTAGATGAATCGCTCTTCCTGCTTAACCAAATTGTGTGATCTCAGGCAAATATTTTATCAATAGTCCTTTTTCATCCATATAGCATACGAAAGCACCTTACAATACGTAAATTCAGAATAAAAGCTGTGCAAAACCCTTTGTGTTTGATTTAATAGACCAATTTCACTCCTAGAAGAATCTGGGCTGCATACAGTGTTACGTGACGACTGTCTTGCCTCCTAGCTCACAAATGGCGCGGTCCCCAGGACGGGGGCGGGGCAGAATGGTTAATCACATTTGAAAACTATCACTTTTAATAGTTACTTCTCAGTGCAGTGCTCCAACGTGATGTATTCACGTCAAAGGTTAAATAGGTTAAAGACATACCCTTTAAAAAAAAAATACAAATTTGAGGAGCATCCATCATTTTATTTGAAGTTTGTTGTAGATTCACATGGCAGACATTTTCAGGACTCCGCTCGAGCACGGGCGCCAAGAGCCAGGCCAGACCCGTGGCTCGGCTCGCCTCGCCCTACTAATTTGCTGGCTCGCCCACCATTAGATCCAGGGTTGGGATCAAAAATAGGGCCCGGACTCGCAAAAAAAAAAAAGTGCCCCACATTTGCGGATTGCGCCTTTTTACAAAACTCTGCTTCAGTGGTTTAAATATTATGGAAAGAAGTAGAGGGGTCCGGCATTAGCCCAAAAACTGAAACTAGAAGCTTTGTCCATGCAATTAAGGTTGTGGTCTAAAACATGTGAACTAAATTCCTGTGCCTGAGCAGTATTTGCGTAGCCCACTGTGAGTTTTCTGTTATTGAATCCCAAGTTTACTATTAGAAGATGAGCAGAAAACAATGTAAAACGTATCAATTAGGGAAGCCATAAGCTGACGCTCCTTTTAACGCTTCTGCGGCAGTGTCAAAGTCCCAACAGAAAACGAAGTTCCTAAAAAGCCCCAGAACATCGCCTGAACATAGGACGCGGCCCTTGGTACTGCAGCTAACATTATTATAAGCAGGGCATTATGGGGAACTGAACTGGTGACCTTTTGATGAGGAACATAATCATGCAGTGATCACAATAAGCCAGGGGGCTGTCAGTCTAGCTGTAAAGAGCTCTCAAGCACCTATTGACACAACTTTTGTTTTCTTAAATCCACTAAGATATCAAATAAATGCAAATCTTGCCAGCACGCACTCATTGTGCACGGGTCGGTTTACACTGGTGCACCACACCTGAATGTTAGTGGCCGCCTCTGCTCAGGCCCCCTATCAATCTGCATGCATTAATAATGGGCGGGCCTAGCAAGAGACTAGGAATGACATCCGCCGCCCCCACTCCACCCCCACAGTTGGGGAAAGAGGGAGGGGGTAACGTAGACCCATCTGCAGGCCTCCAGAAAGGCCGGCTATCATGCCGCCCAGAGAAGCTGCCCACTGCTGCAGCTCCGATGCCAGCCCACTGCCCGCCCTCTAACCCGACCCCCTCTAGAGCAGCGGGGCCCTTCCATTGCGGTGCATCCACCCGACGCACCACGACCTACCTACCCGATTCAAGGCCTGGGCAGCAGGTCTCAACATACCACACTTAGGCAACCCATCCGCAGAGAAACGCACACAGCAAGCAGTTCCACACCACCCCTACTCAAAGGACAGATTATGGCCACATACATCCCTCTGGAAGGCCCCGCCCCGTGAGCAAACCAGCAATCGCAAGCAAGGTCGGCAGCGAATGGGAGCCTGGGGGGCAGCCGAGCACAGCGAGGTCCGCCCCCCGGGCAGATTGGGAGGGGGGAGTGGCCGGAGTGGCCATTTTGTAAATATTGGCCTACATTTGGGGATAGCCCAAATGTAGCCCAATTTCATAAAAGTAGCCCAAGGGGTATTTAGGTCGTTTTCGCGCCATCCCAGCCACCATTTTAGGCTTGGTGACCTGGTGGCTGGGAGCGCTAGCTAAAAGATAGGTTTGGTAATTTGGGTCCAGGAACAGGGAAAGGGTATCCAGGTTGGATAAGTTTAGATTAGAGGTTGGATAGTTACAGTTGCACAGAAGGCAGGTAGGGGTTACGGTCAGGGGAGTTTGGGAGTTGGAAAGGCTACATGGTGTAGGATTGGGTTATATGTTGGTTATGGAATGTTATGTTGTATTTTGGGGGATGGGGGAACTGATGTGGGGATCGTAGGGGTGGGGGAAGAAACAAGGGGTCAGGAAATTATTGTTTAGCGAGGTGTTAGTTTTGTAAGGCAGTGGCCAAGGAGTCTAAATTGTGATATGCACCTGTTTCAATAAAGCGGCCTTTATCACACACAATAAAAGTGGTCTGGTGTCAGCTTGCCCCCCCCCCCCCCCCCTTAATCTCCCAAGTGTCAATACTCAGGAGAGCGAGCGATGGGTGGTCGTGGGATATGCAGAAAAAGCATAAGATGCCATAGTCGGTGTACCATGGATAGGAGTCCCCAAATCGGGCAGTCGCATTTCTGAGAGGAGTCTTTTTCGGTTGAGCCTCTAACGTCATACAAATAAAGCAGAATTTTAGTGGTTCACTTGTCAAGCTCCCTGAAGCCCTAAGGTCGAGGCAGCCACTCATGCGAGATCCAGACAGGTTCAGATCAACGGCCCAGGCCGAGGATGAAACGGAGGTGTACAGCGCTGCTCTTGTCCACGATCACACAGGCACGTGCCTTGGGGTGGGGAGGCGCTGCTCATAGAGAAGCTCGCACAGCGCGGGGCAGCCTCTCTCCGCTGCTGGGCCTGCTAAGGTTGCAGACTTCCGCGGTTTGTCACGGATCATGTCATTTATAATACAGCATTTCCCAAAATAAATCTAGGAGGGTGGGAGGGACAGAAAGTACATTCCAGGAGCCGAAGAGCAGGACCCGGTCCCATAAATCTATCGGACAAAAGCGCCTTCTGGCGAAGGTCTACCCCCGCCCGCATCAGCAGGGCAAGTGGCGTCGCCTCTATCGGTACACTGATCATCACACCCGCTCACGAAACTGACAGGATATTGCAACATGGATTCTGAAAACAATCAGTACTCCAGTTAAGCCCTTTCCATCATCTTTACATCTAGAAAAAGCGAAAGAACTCAAAACATAGGGACTAGGAAGTAGGTGACTTACATAGCTGCATTGTGTTTACATTTTGACTTCCAGATTGGAAACCTCTACGACATATTCTGAAAATGGCAGACCCCCAGCATGGACGTCGATTCTCCAAAACCCAAAGGGCAGCCGAAGTGACATCATATACCCTTTGACCTAATGAGGTTACAGAAAGTGATACCATATGACCTTTGATCCTGAATCATCCCACGAAGTGATGTCACATGACTCTAATCCTGATGACACACAATAATTAACATTGCTGAAGTTACACAATAATTGTACAATGAATATTCTAAGGGAGAACAGCCATAGGCTCTGAAAAAAAACTCACTAAATATTCAAGTCCTTTCATGGCGTGCCTAGCTAATGAAACCTGACAGTCCCCATGAGGTCACCCAATTATGTTTTTATTATGTCCTACGACTGCCCCCTTATGTCAAAACTTACCTCCAATGCTAGGACCAGCATTTTGCAATGGTGGCCCCTTTTGCCCAAACATTACATACAATATTCCAGTGCCAGATTTTCCATAATACTGCTTCTCTTGCACTATGGATGTCCCTTATGTCAAAGGTTAGGTCTAATATGTCTTGGACCACATTTTGTCATGGATGGCCCATGACATTGCCACAGTTGTCTTCCTATAAGCCAAGAATGTCTTCCAATGTGCCATCACCTGCAATTTGCCACAGGTGCCTACCATGCCAAGGATTTCCTCTAGCAGGCCAGCGCTGACATTATTTTCATGGGTGCCCAGTGCAAAATGTACCTACAGTGTACCATCATTGGCATTTTGCTGAAGGTATCCCATATGCAGGTATGGTCTCCAGTATGCTAGTGCCAACATTATGCCAAGCGTGCTTTGACACACCAAGAACCATGCCAGGTCCAACGGAGGATTTGCAAACATAACGGGCTCACTTACAGTCAGTTGCGCTCATTCATTTTCACTTAGTGTCTTGCACTCGCTCTCACCCTGCATCACTCATACGACTTATACTTGCTCACTCGCTTTGACACCCCCCAATCCCACATGCAAACATACATGCTCACACATACACACACACTCTCACAAACTCACTCTCACACACATGCATGCACGCACGCACACAACATACATTTAAAGCCTTTATACTCTTCTTACCTCAGTTGCCAGTGACGGTCCAGGTCTTGCTGCTTCATTTTTATTTACACTAATAGTGAATAATAAACTATTAATGTAATAAAAATGAGCAGAAACAAGACTCTGATAATGCCAGACACCCTTGTGTTCTTGGCACTGAAATTGCCACCATTGAGGCCACGGGCTGCAAAGGCAGTGCCAGGGGTAGCAAGAGGCAAACTAGGGGTTGCAACTGCGACGCCGCCAACCCCTAAAGGGTGTCCATGACCCCGCATTTCTCTTCCGTTTGGTGCCTCAGCGAGCCCCTTTCTCCACTATGCGTGCCCAGATTGGACGAGTTATAAGTCCCATCGGCTGCTTGGCTTCACCAGAAACAGGGCCGGACTGGACTGGTCCCATCAGGAGCACAGAAGACTCTGCTTGACATGGGACAGTGGGCCAGAGGCTGGGTAGATTAAGGGAGGCTCCGTCCACTAAGTTGCAAAATCAGCCGCAAACCAACATAAAACACTTTTCTTTTAGGCACATGCAACATTTTATTTTCTTCTCTGGATAAATACTCGTAAGGCGGGGCCGGCATCGGCCCCCGCCGCAAATATGGCGGGGCACCGACCCCCTCCTCCCCTCGCCCTTGTATCTCGATCGCGCGGCGCTGAATCACCGCGTCATCGTGACGCGGTGGGCGCGCCGTGCGTTTGATTGGTCACAATAGTGACCTATGGCCCGGAAGCGGTTAAAGCGCTTCCGGGTCATGGTGAGTTAGGGGGGGGGGGTCGGGGTCAGACCAGTTAGAACCGGTTTGACCCCAGGTTCAAGCTTAAAGGGCGGTGGAGCGCGGGACTCTGTCTCTTTGTCCCGCGCTCTTACAGCACCTAGGTCGCAGCCCTCTAGGAGGCTGCTTAACTCTTTTGTTTGTCTCCTCTGCAGGTTCGCGTCACCTACGTGGTAGTGCCGGTGTGGTATCCTGGTTCCTGGTCATGATTCTTGCGGGGCGGCTGGCGGTCGATTTCGTCCTGGGTACAGCGCCTGGAGGCTGGTTCGCGTGTTGAACACGGAAGCGGTGGCATCGGTGTGCTCCGGTGCGCGGAAGGTCCCGGTTCGAGATCGGGCAGAGGCGTGGTAGAGGGGCTTGTGAGCCCTGGTGGAACGGCGCGCGCACGCGCCGATAAGGTATTCGTTTTCGGGGGGGAAGGTGCCTGCGGGTTGCGTGTAGCGGCGAGGCTGCTTTGGTGAACGTTCCTCACGAGACAACACGCTTTAATTGCCCTGGGAGCTCACGAGCTGCATATTGAAGTGTATTTCCATTTAAAACGGTATTATTGTGAGGGCAGAGTCCGGCTAGTGACGGATATTAAGGCAACATCTACTTACTGAGGCTCTTGGGAGATACATCAGTAATTTCAAAGGACGGTTGTTTTTTATGAGGTATTACTCGTAGGGCCACAGGCTCAATTTTTAGGTGGGCTGTTTCAGCTTCCTGCTCCTGTGAGGACCTGGCAACGCATGTGAATTAGAATATCAGTCGATTAAGGGTTATTAATTTCGAGTAATTTGCGCATTTTTTCGTAATTACATTGTTACCTTATCCTGTTTCAGGTGCGCGTTCAGTGGGGCAGGGACAGTGTTTGCAGTATTGTATTGTCAGTTGCACAGGTTTATGCTGAACATTTGTGGTATTTTGTCTGCAATATTGTGATTATTGTATTACGCTAAGGCGGTGTCGCTTGTGTTGTTCCAGGTTAAGGTGCGAAGGGAATTGAAGTTGGGTGAAGGGGATTCAAAGGAAAGCGCAAGGGTCAAAGCATAGGATGTCAGGGAAGCGGGGGGCCAAGCGTTCGCGCATGGAGCATATGCTAGAGGCAATGATGCGTAAGATGGCGACTATGGATAGGAGATGGGGTAAGGTGGAGCAAATTGGCCATAGCTTGGCTGAGCTTAGGCAGAAGGTTGAGGAACAGGGTGGGCCGTCCGGAAGGCCAAAGCGGGAGATAGTACCACCAAAACCGAGGGGAGAATTGGAGGCTCTCCCTAGGAGGGTTAGATCGAAGAAGGGTAAGGTTCAGGATCCAAAAGTAGTGGAACCTATAGAGACACCGGGGGGGGGGTGGTCCGTCTGGGCTCCCAGTAACGCCTGTTACCCCTGAGTTAGTACCCAGCATCCCGGGGTCAGGGGTGCCAGTACCGGCGCCAGTTCCACTTCCAGTTGACCCAGTAGTTGAGCCGGTTGTTCCTAGTATTATCCCGATAGTGCCCTCAACAAGCCCCAAGGCTCCCGAATTGAACCCAGTGGCCCCGAAACCATTACCAGTAGGGGGAGGGCAGGTCCCGGGGGAGTTAGCTACTCAAATAGCGGCAGTGCTTCCATGGTTAGGAAAGGGGGGGGTTTTGCCGTTGGCGGTGGGAACCGATCCCCTGGCAGAGGCTCAAAGAATGGTGGCGAAGATCATGGCGGCTCCGGGCATTGAACAGAGCCTGGCCGTGGGGAAGGCACAGCAAGCACAGCCAGGGCCACAGGAAGGTGGCAGTGGAAAAGCAGGGACGACAGAGCCTGCGGGTAAGGAGCTGGCTTTGCCATTGTTGGGCGCCGGGGTGTTACCTTCTAGGAAGGAATATTTAGCTCGCCATGTTGCAAAGGATGTGAAAGAATTGATTTGGGCTGGGGCGTATGTCAATATGTTTTCTTTGCTGGTTGATAACAGGGAAATGGAGTATGCGAAGAGACAGAAGGATTGGATGCTTCCCAGTGAGTGGCGGGCGGAAATGTCTAGATTCAGGGTGGAGGAGACATTGACAAACTGGATAAGGGCATTTTCTGTTTATATGGCCATAGTGGCTGAACGTACACCAAATATGCAGGCGGAAATGGCATGCTATCAGAGCAGGGTGGCAATGACGCATGATAAATATGGTGGGGGGGGTTGGAAGGAGTATGACATGAACTTCAGGAAGGCTAAGGAGTTTGACTCTTCATTAACATGGGACAGGGTGGATTCCATTTCTTGGTTTGATCAGTTTGCCCCCGGGCACATGGGAAGCACGACTCAGAATTGGGGAAAGGCCCACATTTCACAGCCTCATCAGCCTTTTCGGACTGGGCTTCCCGGGGCGGCGGCGTCGGCCACTGAGAAAGGGGGAAGGCGAAAGGGGGTGTGCTGGGACTTCAATAGAAAGTCCTGTACTAGAGCCCAGGGCACCTGTAAATTCAGGCATGCATGTGCCATATGTAATCACCCCTCTCACCCAGAGTCAAAATGCTTTAAGAAAGGGAACAATGTCTCAGTGTCAAAAGGGGGGAAAAAGCAGGAATGAGGGGCCAATCCTTAACGACACGCACTCGCCCATTGATGTTGTGGCTTTGAATCCTTGGCTTAATCGGTATCCAGACCATGCTACAGCTAGGTTGCTGCAGGAAGGGTTTTCATATGGTTTTAGGATACCAGTGGGGGATTACAAAGGGACAGCAGTGTGTAAAAATCAATTGTCTGTCACAGCTAATACACAGGTTGTGGTGCAGAAAATTAGGAAGGAATTGGGCTTAGGGAGAATTGTGGGCCCATTCGACACTCCCCCGGTGCTGAATTTTGTCTGTTCTCCCTTAGGGGTGGTACCAAAAAAGGAGGAGGGGGAGTTTAGATTGATTCATAATTTATCAGCACCCAGAGGCAAGTCGTTGAATGATGCCATTAATGAAGAACTTTGCAGTGTCAAGTATGCATCCTTTGATCAAGCAGTAGAGATGCTGAGGGCGTTGGGCCCGGGGGCATGGCTGGCGAAATCTGATATCGAATCGGCATTTCGACTCTTGCCAGTACATCCTTTAGATCATCATTTGCTTGGTTTTTCATTCAAAGGTCAGTTTTACATGGACAGGTGCATGCCTATGGGTTGTTCAATCTCCTGTGCGTATTTTGAGAAATTTAGTTCTTTTTTGGAATGGGTTTTCAGACAAGTCACAGGACATCATTTTGTGATGCATTATCTTGATGATTTCCTCTTTCTGGGACCGGCGGGCTCTCAGGAATGTTCTGTCGCCTTGGAGAAATTCTGTGCCCTCATGCATACGTTTGGGGTTCCCCTGGCTCAGGGGAAGACAGTGGGGCCAACGAACAGAATTGAGTTCCTGGGCATCGAAATTGATTCAGTACAGGGTTGTTTTAGGTTGCCAGAACAGAAGATAAGGAAATTCCGTGCTGCATTGCAGCAGTGTTTGTTAAAGGACAAAGTGACATTACACCAATTACAGGAAGTGGTAGGACAGTTGAATTTTGCATTACGGGTGATACCCATCGCTCGTCCATTTTCCCGTTCCATCTCTCAGGCTATGGCAGGATTACATGAGAAACACCATCACACGCGCTTGTCATCTGAGGTTCGCCAGGACATGCGGATTTGGATAGCATTCCTGGAGGGTTTCAATGGCAGAGTGGTGTGGCCCTGTCCTCCTACTACTTCGGCTGCTCTGGGTCTATGGACTGACGCGGCGGGTAGTGTGGGATTTGGTGCCATACTTGGAAACAAGTGGGTAGCCCAGCCGTGGCCAGGGTGGTGGTGTGATAGTGGCTTGACAGCTAACATAGGTTTTTTGGAATTGTTCCCCATCTGGGTCGCATTAACGGTATGGCCCCAGGAGCTACAAAACCAGTCTGTCATATTTTGGTCAGATAACATGACAGTGGTGGAAGCCATCAATCAACAGGCAGCAAGGTGTAGAATGATTCTTCGCCTTTTGAAAGAGATAGTGCTGTTATGTATGAAATTGAATGTCCAGTTTAAGGCTAAGCATGTCCCGGGAGTGCAGAATAATGCTGCTGACGCACTTTCTCGCTTCAAGATGCAGGTTTTCAGGGAGCATCTGCCATCCGCGGAGGCGACAGCATCGCACTTTCCAGAAGTTCTTTGGCAGATTGGTGCCCCCAACTACAGAACCTCGTGGCTGCTAGCCTAGCTCCAGGGACACGGAAAGCTTATGAAGGGGCGTTTGGGTCCTACAGGTCTTTTTTGGGTCACGATTGGGAGGAGAGGTGGCATACGTCAAGAGCATTCCTATCGTTTTTAGACAGCTTACACAGGGGGGGGCGAACAGTTGCGGCTGCCAGGCGACATGTAGCGGCAGTATCCTTCTTTGCGCAGATTAGTGACACGAATGATCCGACCAGGAGCTTCATCGTGAGGAAGGCATTGAAGGGGTGGCGAAAAATTCAAGGTGGGGTTCCCGATTCCAGGCAGCCGATAGGGTTGGCGCGGCTGAGTTCACTGTTGTCAGCGCTGGGTGTGATCTGCAGTTCATTGGTGGAGACTCTGTTGTTCAGAGCTGCCTTTGCATTGGCCTTCTATGGGGCATTCAGAGTGGGCGAATTGGTGGCCCGAAACAAGCAGGACAGGCAGGGTGGCCTTTTAATTGGGCATGCAAGGATACAAGGTGATAGTCTGCTTTTGACCATACAAAAATCAAAAACGGATCAGGAAGCACGGGGCGAAGGGGTGGTTCTGTATAGAGCATTAACCAACCCGTGTTGCCCAGTAATGCATTTGGAAAACTACCTCAGTGTGAGGAGCAGCGCGTTGGGTGGGGCATTACTAGTACATGCGGACGGTACACCACTTACCAGGTACCAGTTCAAAATGGTATTGGACATGGCAATCGCCAGGGCAGGCATGGATCCAAGTGTTTTTGGAACACATTCCTTTAGGATAGGGGCTGCCACAGAGGCGACGGCTAGGGGATTGCCTCCCAGTAAGGTACAGAAGATTGGGCGATGGGTTTCCAACAGTTATAAGCGTTATGTGCGGCTGCACATGTTGTGAGGGCGCATTGAAATGGTGTGACTGATGCCTCTCTTTCTGTCGGTTGCTTCACAGTTTCTCAATCCTGTCACGCAGGGGAGGAACTGCCATCTCACCACCAACAACATTCGACGCACGGAGCAGCGCAACCACAGGTCTCAGGGACGCGGAATGTGTGGGTTGTGGGGCATTCATATGTTAGGCGTATGAAATCTGTTTTTCTTGCAGGTGACTATAGGAAACGGGCAGAACAGAAGGGGTTCACAGTATCTTTTCATGGCAAGGGGGGCCTTTGTCTTAGTCACTTTAGGGGGTTTATGAGCGATCTGCTGAAAAAATACAATTCTTCTCCCTCTATCCTTATTTTACACCTGGGGGGCAATGACTTAGTCAGGTTGGGCAGGAGGGTTTTAGTTGAGAGCATAATATCTGAGATTGGTTGGTTAGCCAAGGTGTGCCGAGGGGCTTACATAGCTTGGTCACACATGATACCCAGATTTAAATGGAGAGGGGGGGACTCGGTGAGGGCTTTGAACCACTCCGTAAAGAGGGTCAATAATAAGATAGGAAAATTGTTCCGATCTCCTAAGTTACAGTGCATCGCACATGGGTGTGTTAGGGGGGAATTGTTTTTCTTAAAAGACGGGGTACACTTGACTAGGGTGGGGAATGACTTGATGTTAGAGAATTTCTTAGCTTGGCTAGGGGGTCTCAGGGAGGGGGCATGACCTTTCTGAGGGATGGTTGGGGGGGGGCCAGATAGTCGGTCAACTATGCTGGCCTGTGGCGGTAAGGTCATGACTAGTGAGCAGTACATTTAAGGTCCTTAGGGGGCTGCCTCATTCTCGGATGGGGTCGCCCAGGGGGAGGGACAAGGGGTCTCTCCTATAACTCCAGGGGCGGTACATCCGGTTGGCTGGATGGGTGCGGGGAAGGGGGGGGAAGTCACGCTTTCTCTTAGGCTGGTTGGCCACCCCGCACTGGCATTGACGTCATTAAATGGCGCAGAGTGCAAGACCCCCCAAATTGGCGTGGAGTTCAGTTAACGTATGGGGGTAACCGGGAGGGGGAAGTACCCTCTCGGTAAGCGGGCCCCCTGCGCATGCGCAACCCTACTGGGGGGGCGCGGTTAAATTGATAAGGATCTGACACCAGTTAATGACCTTGCCGTAGGCCCAAATAGGATACGCAGAAAGTAATTAATGTATGATTATGATCTTTATGTTAGATTCGGATAGGAAAACTATGTATTAGTGAAATGTTAAGGTTAGCCATCTGAAATCTGTGCATATTAATTGTAATCAAAATGTCGTGTTATGTTTCTGCGTATACAAATGTAAATAATGTTTATTTTTAATTTTTGATTTGTTTTCATATTTTAATAAATACGGCCGGGGGTTGCACGACCCCCGCCTTCCAAAAGTCATTACCTCTCATGTTCCTCATTTTAAATGTGTTTAGGTTCCGGGGGGGAGGGGGAAATTCGGTAGTCCCTGGCCATATAATCCTGGGCACAGTAACAGGTGAGAATCGAGTCGTGTTTAAGGCAATGTGCCACTGCCACCGCATCCTACTAAAGAAAGACCCAAGATATCTGCAACCTCTAATCAAATACATACCAGGGTGCAGCTTAAGATCGTTGGACAAGGATCGGGTGACTGTACCGAGAATTTTCAGAGCAAGAATGGGGGAACGCTCATTCAGGTACCGTGCTGCAAAAATGTGGAATAGCCTACCGATGGACCTAAGAAGAGAGCCATGCGAAAGCAGATTTCGTAGGCAGCTAAAGGCCTGGCTGTTTGTGCAACCCCTACAAGGATAAGGCTCGGTTAATGGACTTATGTCGCGACCAATCTTGCATTTAGAAGCTGCACCTCCCAGAGTCCTCTCCAAGCGTGGGGACACACTGATGGTGTAACCATGCGCTCTACAAATGAATAAATATTGGAACTTCATAAGCTTCCCATTGGATCTGCCAGCAAAACGTGAGAAATTTTACCCAATGTGTCTTGAAAATTGAGCTGCAAAATGCATTTGAAAAAGGTTTCTTGAGAACCTCACCTGCAGACCCCTCTGGGAAGGAGCGTGGAGCCCCACATAGCATGTAATATAGGTTTGTATGAAACATTTTCAAGGACTACGTTTTTCTCCCAATTCAGCCCTGACAAGGAGGATTCTGCCTGGACCTGCACATCACTCAAGTACTGACGACTGCTGAAGGCATGTACTCTTAAACTGTTATTCATGGAAGTTTCTTATCTTCCAAAACTAAATTCTCTACAATTTTAGACATAGAATTCCACGATCGCCTCTCTGCTTATACGAATAAGCAGCAAGAAAGAATTTCAAATTGTCAAGGAGGCATAAGGCATAACGTGATTGGATGATGTTTAATCCCAATCCTCCAGAAGATAATAATTCCTTAAAAAAAACAAGCTGGGGGAATGGGCCAACCAAGGTGGAAGGAGGAAAGGGTTCAACCAAGCAGGAAGGCGGGGGGGGGGGGGGGGAGGGTTAAACCAAGCAGGAAGGCGGGGGGGGGGGGGAGGAAGGGTTCAACCAAGCAGGAAGGGGGAGAAGGTTCAACCAAGCAGGGGGGGGGGGGTTCAACCAAGCAATGGGGGAAGAGGGTTCAACCAAGCAGGAAGGGGGAAGTATTCAACCAAGCAAGGTGGGGGGGGGGGGGGGGGGGGGAGTGTTCAACCAAGCAGGAGGGGGGGGGAAGGGTTCAACCAAGCAGGAGGGGGGGGGGGGAAGGGCTCAACCAAGCAGGAGGGGGGGGGGGGGAAGGGCTCAACCAAGCAGGAGGGGGGGGGGGGAAGGTTCAACCAAGCAGGAGGTGGGGGGAAGGGTTCAATCAAGCAGGAGGAGGGGGGAAGGGTTCAATCAAGCAGGAGGTGGGGGGAAGGGTTCAACCAAGCAGGGGGGGGGGGGAAGGGTTCAACCAAGCAGGGGGGGGGGGAAGGGTTCAACCAAGCAGGGGGGGGGAAGGGTTCAACCAAGCAGGAGGGGGGGGGGAAGGGTTCAACCAAGCAGGAGGAAGGGTTCAACCAAGCAGGAGGAAGGGTTCAACCAAGCAGGAGGAAGGGTTCAACCAAGCAGGAGGGGGGGGGGAAGGGGAGGGTTCAACCAAGCAGGAGGGGGGGGGGAAGGGGAGGGTTCAACCAAGCAGGAGGGGGGAAGGGAAGGGTTCAACCAAGCAGGAGGGGGGAAGGGAAGGGTTCAACCAAGCAGGAGGGGGGGGGAAGGGTTCAACCAAGCAGGAGGGGGGGGGGGAGGGTTCAACCAAGGGGTGGGGAAGGGTTCAATCAAGCAGGAGGGGGGAAGGGTTCAATCAAGGAGGGGGAAGGGTTCAACCAAGGGGTGGAGGGTTCAACCAAGCAGGAGGGGGGGGAGGGTTCAACCAAACAGGAGGGGGGGGAGGGTTCAACCAAGCAGGAGGGGGGGGAAGGGTTCAACCAAGCAGGAGGGGGGGAAGGGTTCAACCAAGCAGGAGGGGGGGAAGGGTTCAACCAAGCAGGAGGGGGGGGAAGGGTTCAACCAAGCAGGAGGGGGGGGGAAGGGTTCAACCAAGCAGGAGGGGGGGGGAAGGGTTCAACCAAGCAGGAGGGGGGGGGGAAGGGTTCAACCAAGCAGGAGGGGGGGGGGAAGGGTTCAACCAAGCAGGAGGGGGGGGGGAAGGGTTCAACCAAGCAGGAGGGGGGGGGGGAAGGGTTCAACCAAGCAGGAGGGGGGGGGGGAAGGGTTCAACCAAGCAGGAGGGGGGGGGAAGGGTTCAACCAAGCAGGAGGGGGGGGGAAGGGTTCAACCAAGCAGGAGGGGGGGGAAGGGTTCAACCAAGCAGGAGGGGGGGGGGAGGGTTCAACCAAGCAGGAGGGGGGGGAAGGGTTCAACCAAGCAGGAGGGGGGGAAGGGTTCAACCAAGCAGGAGGGGGGGGGAAGGGTTCAACCAAGCAGGAGGGGGGGAAGGGTTCAACCAAGCAGGAGGAGGGGAAGGGTCCAACCAAACAGGAGGGGGGGAAGGGTCCAACCAAGCAGGAGGGGGGGAAGGGTCCAACCAAGCAGGAGGGGGGGGAAGGGTCCAACCAAGCAGGAGGGGGGGGAAGGGTCCAACCAAACAGGAGGGGGGGGAAGGGTCCAACCAAACAGGAGGGGGGGGAAGGGTCCAACCAAACAGGAGGGGGGGGGAGGGTCCAACCAAACAGGAGGGGGGGGGAGGGTCCAACCAAACAGGAGGGGGGGGAGGGTCCAACCAAACAGGAGGGGGGGGAAAGGGTCCAACCAAACAGGAGAAGGGGGGGAAGGGTCCAACCAAACAGGAGGGGGGGGAGGGTCCAACCAAACAGGAGGGGGGGGAGGGTCCAACCAAACAGGAGGGGGGGGAGGGTCCAACCAAACAGGAGGGGGGGAAGGGTCCAACCAAACAGGAGGGGGGGAAGGGTCCAACCAAACAGGAGGGGGGGAAGGGTCCAACCAAACAGGAGGGGGGGAAGGGTCCAACCAAACAGGAGGGGGGGGGGAGGGAAGGGTTTCAACCAAGCAGGAGGGGGGGGAAGGTTTCAACCAAGCAGGAGGGGGGGAAGGTTTCAACCAAGCAGGAGGGGGGGAAGGTTTCAACCAAGCAGGAGGGGGGGGGGGAAGGTTTCAACCAAGCAGGAGGGGGGGGGGGAAGGTTTCAACCAAGCAGGAGGGGGGGGGGGGAAGGTTTCAACCAAGCAGGAGGGGGGGGGGGAAGGTTTCAACCAAGCAGGAGGGGGGGGAGGTTTCAACCAAGCAGGAGGGGGGGGAGGGTCCAACCAAACAGGAGGAGGGGGGAAGGGTCCAACCAAACAGGAGGAGGGGGGAAGGGTCCAACCAAACAGGAGGAGGGGGGGGGAAGGGTCCAACCAAACAGGAGGAGGGGGGGGGAAGGGTCCAACCAAGCAGGAGGGGGGGGAGGGAAGGGTTTCAACCAAGCAGGAGGGGGGGGGAAGGTTTCAACCAAGCAGGAGGGGGGGGGGGGAAGGTTTCAACCAAGCAGGAGGGGGGGGGGGAAGGTTTCAACCAAGCAGGAGGGGGGGGGAGGTTTCAACCAAGCAGGAGGGGGGGGGAGGTTTCAACCAAGCAGGAGGGGGGGGGGAGGTTTCAACCAAGCAGGAGGGGGGGAGGGTCCAACCAAACAGGAGGAGGGGGGAAGGGTCCAACCAAACAGGAGGAGGGGGGGGAAGGGTCCAACCAAACAGGAGGGGGGGAAGGGTCCAACCAAACAGGAGGGGGGGGGAAGGGTCCAACCAAACAGGAGGGGGGGGGAGGGTCCAACCAAACAGGAGGGGGGGGAGGGTCCAACCAAGCAGGAGGGGGGGGAAGGTTTCAACCAAGCAGGAGGGGGGGGAAGGTTTCAACCAAGCAGGAGGGGGGGGAAGGTTTCAACCAAGCAGGAGGGGGGGGAAGGTTTCAACCAAGCAGGAGGGGGGGGGAAGGTTTCAACCAAGCAGGAGGGGGGGGAAGGTTTCAACCAAGCAGGAGGGGGGGGGAAGGTTTCAACCAAGCAGGAGGGGGGGGGAAGGTTTCAACCAAGCAGGAGGGGGGGGAAGGTTTCAACCAAGCAGGAGGGGGGGGAAGGTTTCAACCAAGCAGGAGGGGGGGAAGGTTTAAACCAAGCAGGAGGGGGGGGAAGGGTCCAACCAAACAGGAGGAGGGGGGGAAGGGTCCAACCAAACAGGAGGAGGGGGGGAAGGGTCCAACCAAACAGGAGGAGGGGGGGAAGGGTCCAACCAAACAGGAGGAGGGGGGGAAGGGTCCAACCAAACAGGAGGAGGGGGGGAAGGGTCCAACCAAACAGGAGGAGGGGGGGAAGGGTCCAACCAAACAGGAGGAGGGGGGGTAAGGGTCCAACCAAACAGGAGGGGGGGTAAGGGTCCAACCAAACAGGAGGGGGGGTAAGGGTCCAACCAAACAGGAGGGGGGGTAAGGGTCCAACCAAACAGGAGGGGGGGTAAGGGTCCAACCAAACAGGAGGGGGGGGTGGGAAGGGTCCAACCAAACAGGAGGGGGGGGTGGGAAGGGTCCAACCAAACAGGAGGGGGGGGTGGGAAGGGTCCAACCAAACAGGAGGGGGGGGAAGGGTCCAACCAAACAGGAGGGGGGGGAAGGGTCCAACCAAACAGGAGGGGGGGGAAGGGTCCAACCAAACAGGAGGGGGGGGGAGGGTCCAACCAAACAGGAGGGGGGGGGAGGGTCCATCCAAACAGGAGGGGGGGGGGAGGGTCCATCCAAACAGGAGGGGGGGGGTCCAACCAAACAGGAGGGGGGGGGTCCAACCAAACAGGAGGGGGGGGGGGTCCAACCAAACAGGAGGGGGGGGGGAGGGTCCAACCAAACAGGAGAGGGGGGGAAGGGGTCCAACCAAACAGGAGGGGGGAGGGTTCAACCAAGCAGGAGGGGGGGGGGGGAGGGTTTCTACCAAGCGGGGGGGGGGGGGAAGGTTTTCTACCAAGCGGGGGGAGGGAGCTACCAAGCGGGGGGAGGGAGCTACCAAGCAGGGGGGAGGGTTCAACCAAGCAGGGGGGGGAAGGTTTTCTACCAAGCGGGGGGAGGGAGCTACCAAGCGGGGGGGAGGGTTCAACCAATCAGGGGGGGTGGGAAGGGTTCAACCAAGCAGGGGGGGGGAAGGGTTCAACCAAGCAGGGGGGGGAAGGGTTCAACCAAGCAGGGGGGGGGGAAGGGTTCAACCAAGCAGGGGGGGGGGAAGGGTTCAACCAAGCAGGGGGGGGGGAAGGGTTCAACCAAGCAGGGGGGGGGGGGAAGGGTTCAACCAAGCAGGGGGGGGGGGGGAAGGGTTCAACCAAGCAGGGGGGGGGGGGGAAGGGTTCAACCAAGCAGGGGGGGGGGGGAAGGGTTCAACCAAGCAGGGGGGGGGGGGAAGGGTTCAACCAAGCAGGGGGGGGGAAGGGTTCAACCAAGCAGGGGGGGGGGGAAGGGTTCAACCAAGCGGGGGGGGGAAGGGTTCAACCAAGCGGGGGGGGGAAGGGTTCAACCAAGCAGGGGGGGGAAGGGTTCAACCAAGCGGGGGGGGGGGAAGGGTTCAACCAAGCAGGGGGGGGGGAAGGGTTCAACCAAGCAGGGGGGGGAAGGGTTCAACCAAGCAGGGGGGGGGGGGAAGGGTTCAACCAAGCAGGGGGGGGAAGGGTTTAACCAAGGGGGGGGGGGAAGGGTTCAACCAAGCGGGGGGGAAGGGTTCAACCAAGCGGGGGGGGAAGGGTTCAACCAAGCGGGGGGGGAAGGGTTCAACCAAGCGGGGGGGGAAGGGTTCAACCAAGCGGGGGGGGGGGAAGGGTTCAACCAAGCAGGGGGGGGAAGGGTTCAACCAAGCAGGGGGGGAAGGTTCGACCAAGCAGGGGGGGGGGAGGGGAGTATGGGGATCTACCAAGCGGGGGGAGGGTTCTACCAAGCAGGGGGGGGAGGGGTAAAACCAAGCCAGGGGAATGAGTAAAATCAAGCCGGGGGAATAGGTAAAACCAAGTAGCAGGAGGGCCATCTCTGACTGTCACACTCCGGTTTGGGCATGCAGCAACCCTTGCCACTGGAGCATAGAAACCTGCTGAACCTCAGGGCTGTGAGTCACTCTTGAGCAGGAATTCCTCCTAGGCGGTGTCAACAACTTGAAACTTCACAACCCAACCGGAAATTCTGGCAGCTTCCCTGTTCATGCACCACAGCAGACGCAATACTCATGAATCTTTCATTAACAACGCCCTTTACCTGTCAGCCTGATCAGGAATACATTCTGATTCCACCCTTAGCATAAATCAACATTCAAAATACAACAGCAACAATTCTTTGGTAGAAACAGAGTTAAAAAAAAAGAAGGCAAACAAGCACCATACCAACTACACCACTTCAACGACACTGCTCCCTTTATTAAGAAATGTGCCAATCACACAAGCCTGGTCACCCAACACATCACAACCACACTGTGCCTTACACTCTAACCCAGCAAAAACAATAAGATGCTGGACAGAGAGTTGAAACTTTTCAGGCACTCACCCCCAGTCACTGATCTGGGTTTAAACCATCATCATTCTTCTGCTCACTAAGCCACCCCAGTTTGGACCCAGCCATATGCAAATCAGTCTTGTCCCCGTGTCTCATGGAACACTCTATCCCGAGCAATATTCTTACCCAAATGAGAGGTTATTGTGGGAGATTATGTCTCGATGATCCGTAACCAAAACTACAGCAAGCCAATCAACTGAGCTGTGGAATCACTTCACAGTCTTATCCTCCCTTCACACTAAGTTCATCTTGCACCACTGCCTAAAACAGAGTCGCCCTGCCCAAACACGCTCAGTGCACTCACAAGTGAAATAGTTGTCCTGTCGCTAATTACTCTGCGCTGCAGAAAAGTTGGACCGCAGAGCTGAATACTGCATGGATCTACCCCCAACATTATATGACTTATCACATCCTGGAAGGCAGAAAAACCGAGAGTAAGTCCATTGGTACAACAGGGAATTGAACATTCAACTGCTCCACACGTTGGAGAACAAGTTCTTTTTTGTTTTTGTTTTACAAGACAATGGTTCGCAAATCCAACAAAGCTAACAATACCCAATTGAAAGTAGCCAGCACCTAAACCAAAACTGGCCAAATGTCCAGGCTTTTGAAGAAACTATGCAACACCATCGGACCAGAATCTCAAACAATTTCGATTAGATATGAAATCTACCAAATTCAACCTCTTCTCAAAAATCAACGAACCACTAAAGTCCATCCATCATTCTTCAGCCCACAAACAGAGCAAACCGTGACAAACTTTAACCTCCAATAGCTTTAAAAGTAATTAAAATTATCACTTCAGTATGGCCAAGCAATTACTTCATCAAGACTATCTATGAATTTTTGGCAGCATTCATATTTAACTTTGACATCTGTCCATCCTAGTTCAAAAGCCTTAGTACCCTTTTACCAAAATTATTTACCACCAAGATTAGCATCCCACCAAAAGCAGCCTCAACACCCCATCAGGCATGAATGTTTACTGGCCAACTATAAACCTTTGGGAGAGAGTCCATGAAAAACGTGCATTCAGGGTCTCCAACCAGTAGCTTGTGAGCTACTGTAGCTCTCCGGCTACCTCAGAGTAGCTCACCTGTGTGCAGACCAGCTTATTAACTTAGAAAGCTTTGGCTTGGTTCAATTATACATAAAAAAAAAATGAAATTATACAACACTAATTAATATTAGTAGCTGCCAAAGTGTTTAATTGAACTTAAGTAGCTCTCAGTACAGAAAAGGTTGGAGAACCAACTAGTTCGAGAAGCACCCGCTTAATGAAAATACCTAAATCAGAAGCCCTTGGGCCCTGGGTCAATCACACCTTCATCCCACAAGGTGATGGATGATATACTGTGCGCATTGGTTGAGAGTGCCGCATATGCTCTAGTCGTGGATGCTCACTTACCTCTTGTCAGGACGGAAATGTTTATTGCATGTAATACAGGTGTGTTCCCCTGCATTCCCAACTGCATGTATATCTCATATCCTGGCTTATCATGGCCCCAGGCTCATTCTAATCTAAGCATGTGGGCAGAGGAATAAAACTGTCCCAGACTGTGGATGCTCTTGGACTTGTTGGGGTACCCTTATTACGGACAGAGCAGTACTGTCCCGGTCATGGGTGTAGTGCATAAAATGGTGGTGGCAGCATAGAATATTTTAAAAGGATCATTAATCTGGGTAATTGGGAGTGAGGCCTCCTGGCCCCACTTGTGCAAAGTTCCACTATTACCTGTATTCCCTGAATCTTATGTTGGTACTCCACATGTATGTAAAATGCATGTGTTGTATGTATAATAAATGTGTAGTGATAGATGGTGCATGTGAGGGAGCCTGAGTAATAAGCCAGTTGGATCCGTTTTGGACGCCACAGGCCTGGCATAGCAAAGGTTGGAGGGTGAGAACGGTTTTCCCAGACAGCGGAAGTGTATTGCCTGCGTTCTTGCGGCTGGAGGGGGGAGAACCAGACACTGAAGTGAGAAGGATGGAGACAGTGCTGCCTTTAGGAATTCAATAAGGCTTTTTGCTAGCAATGAGCCGCTGATTTGCCTTCCTCAGCACTGCCGTTAGGTTGCTGGAAGGGATGAGGAGAGGGACTGCATTTTCTTTTGTGTAGGTAAACCTAACCTTTTGTTTATCCCAAATTACTCCCCAGTTGGGCAGATGACAGCCAGATGCAGAAAATTCATACCTCAATGTGCCTGTGTTGCTGGTACTCTGGGTTGGAGACAGCTCCACTGATAGCTGCTGTGAAAAACATCACTCTACACAAAGGCTGTGTGTGGACAGCAACCTGAGAAACACACTTGATAGAAGAACCACCTCGAACCGGTTCTGCTGTTTAAGGCAGTCGATTTGCATCCCCTGTTTAGAAGATGTGTATAAAAGTGGGACCCAAACCACCCCAGTTTCAAGTACTTTATGACCAGGGAAGGGAGTGCTCCACAGAGTACTCAAAGGACTGCAATGTAACCAGGGCTGGAGTCTGACAGCCAGTCTTTCAGAGGTCAGGGAGCAGCACATGTAGCCTGCACTTTCTATTGGAGATGGTTTAGATCTGCTAGAAGCCTGCCTGCTTGCTGAGTGAGGGAAGGAGTCCACCAGACCCTGCTGAAGGGGAGACTGTCCAAGAGGAGGGAAGTCAAACACATCCTGGCTACATCCAAAGAGTACTGACTGTTTTATGGCAAGCTGGAAGGGACCCATGTAACATAGGATCTTCCTGGTCTCTCACCACCAGTTTCTGGCAGGAACAGCTTCACTTTGCTTTTCCTTACGGCAACCCTGGGGATGCAACTGCTCTGATCACCTTAGGCTCGATATGGACTGCATGTTCCTTTGCCCGGTTTGAAGATGCGGTCATTGAAGTCTCGATCAGGATGCGTTTACCTTTTGCTCGGTCGAATCTTCAACCACTGTTATCATCGTAGGTCCACACAGGGCTTTATCTACCTTCAGCTCAGTCTAGGACTGTATCTCCCATGATCATCACTGGCCCGATTGGGACTGCAGCTGCCATTGGCTCAGACAGAGCCCACCACCATGATCCATGGAGGAATAGGTCTCTTCACTCCGCAAGCAAATACCACGCAGTAGGTTACAACGTGGACGTTACATTGTCTGCGTTGTTACCACGCATGGCTTTACATCGCAAGTCGTTTCTACCACTTGCACTAGATGTCGCGCTGGACTTAGGAATAGTATAAATTACTATTCCTACTCCAGTTAGAGCAACAGCAGGGAATGTGTTGGATTTAAATCCAACACATTCCCTGGCGTTGCACGCCATCTAGCGCAAGTCGTTAAAGACTAGTAAAAGGAGGTCAGAGGTGTAGAACCACAAAGGTGAAACCAATACCTTTCTCCGCATGGTGCCATCTAGCGCAAGTCGTTGAAACGACTTGCGATGTAGTGCCATGCGTGGTAACAACGCGGATGATGTGTAACGTCCGTGTTGTAACCTACCCGCGTGGAATTGCACGTGTTGAAACCGCTGTTTCCCTCCATGGAGACCACCGGAGCCAGGTCTGCACTTGCGCCAGAGAATCACACGACTCAGGCAGGCACAGGGAGTGATGCAGCCCGTGCCTGGCCTACCCAGCAGCCTTGAGGAATCCTCAGTCGCCGCAGTTCTCTAAGACGCACAAAGGTGTCGATCGGAGTGCCTGAGAGGAGTGGACAATTATCTACCCGCTTTACCATAAGGGAGTAAGACTCAAAACCATCTTGAAATGAGTGCACCTTTAACTGTGTGAAATCTAAGACTGCACCGGAACTTCACTTGTGATTTAGCTGAGTTCCAGAAGGGACCACCAGGGAGTGACTAGTAAAAGGAGGTCAGAGGTGTAGAACCACAAAGGTGGATCGCACCCTGGGACACTATCTTGTGCAACACATTGGATTGTATGTTATTGAGTGCTACTGTCTAATCAAAATAACTTTATTTTCCTGAAAGACAACCCACTGGGCTAGACAAAGTTATTGTGTTTGTTGGTTGATGGTTGAATGCTGAGATTGTGCACCACACACTACCTCCCTGATAATCCCAGTCCTGTGCACCCCAGCTACCCTGAGCGTCCAGACAGGAAAATATTCTCCACAACCAGACATGCAAGAGTATGAACATGGATGTCCTCTGGCGGTTGTGTCTTGTGATGTATGTTAATAAGATGCGCTGAGTTCTACGGTCCAGGCTTCGTGTGGCGCCCAGAGTTAGTCTAGCTACTGATAAGTGCGGGAGTAGGCCATCCCAACAGGCTGATAGTGTGGAGGCGGAGGTATGTTGTGAATGGGTCCCATATGCCCAGAGGGCCATTTGCCTGCGGCATGAGGTCGCAAAAAGTAGTCCGCTGCATTTGGCAGCGTGTTACATCAGACAGCCATGCCTTCTCTGTAGGCACTGGTCTGCGGCCCCAGTGTATCGCTACCTGCCACTTAGCCAGCAGGATCGTTACGAGCCGACGGTGCACAGCCGTAGTTTCCTTAACATACCCAAGCAAACAACAATGGGTCGGGTGAGGTCAGGTCTCCTGTGATGGCACTAATCATCTCACACACTGACCTCCAGAAGCTCGCCACTCTTGGACAGTTCCAGGCCAGGTGTAAAAAAGATAGCATCTGGCGCCGCACAGCACCAGCATCTCACGTTGCTAGACAGACGGATCTTGTGTAGGCAAATGGGGGTGCGATAGATTCTGTGCAGAAATTTAAAATGGATCAAGTGCAATTTATAGTTGGGGGAGAAGCTTTCTGGTTGCCCACAGCATTAGAGCCATTGTTCATCAGGTATGTCCAGGCCAACCTCTAATTCCCAGGCCCAGCGTGCCCTCAAGGGGAGGCGGACATCGTTAAAGAGTGGAGTCGAGTAAAGGGTGTATGTGGCGTAGGGGTTGTGTATATGTATTCTAGTGCTGCAGTAGTTTGAGGGGCAGGGAATGAGTTGTTTACAGCTCTACACGTCGATCTGATTTGGCAGTATATAAGTGTATATCCATCAAAGTGATTTCCCTCGTGTCCATACTAGTGAATGGGGGGGGGGTGGGGGGAGGAGGAACTGGTTGTTCTGGTGCAGGTCCGAATATGTTTTGATGACCAATGTTGCAGCATGCCGCGCCATACCGCAATCCTGCAGAGGGAGAAAGAAGGGATTCGCTGCAAGAGCGGCGGATGGTGCATAGAGCTGGCAAGCGCCAATCCATCTACATATCCCTTCCCATGCCCGTTTCACGCACTCAATTGTGTTTAATTCGGCCCTGGGTGCTGTATATGGTTGGAACAAGGCCGTTTTCAGCGGCCATGGTGTGGTCTGATCCCTTTCTACCGCCAAATTTGGCTGAAAGTGGGAAAAGTTATAAGAATTTCGGTAGAACCACAATTTATGCTATCGCTATGCGCCCGACAATAGTCAGAGGGAGCTTACTCCATACCAGTACAAGTGTCTTATGTCATTCGACTGCCCGGCCATAATTTATTTTGCACAGTTCCCTTGGGTCTCCGCACAGCCATCAACCTAAATATTTAGTCTGTTTCGATGCCCATTTTAAAGGGTAGTCCGTTTGGAAGGGTCTCGTGGCTTCAGTAAGCGGAAATAGGATCAATTTGCTCAAGTTAATCTGGAGTATTCTCCAAAGCGCATCACTTCCCTCACCAGGGGGATCTAGATTTTCCTGTGGCTCACGGATGTACAGGCTAATGTCTTCAGCATACATGGACACCACCAATCCCTGAGTGGTGAAACCAATACCTTTCTCCGCATGGTGCCGTCGCAATCTAGCAGCCAGTGGTTCCATTACTTCTGCATACAAAAGCGGGGAGAGGGGGCATCCCTGGCTAGTACCCCGTGAGATCACAATGGATTTGGAGACATGGCCATTCAGCTTGATGCGAGCCGAAAGGAGGTTGTATAGTAATATGATGTTTTGGTCCAACGTGCGCTGAAGCCCAGGCGTTCTAGGACCGAGAAGAGAAATGGCCATTCGAGGAAGCTGAATGCCTTAGTGGCATCTAGGAGTGCCACAACTGCTGGCAGGAGGGAAAGTGAGGTTCATCAGTGTTTGGCCCGTATACTGCTGCCATTATCAATGGTCGTGCGTCTAGAGTGCCTACCAAAATGACGAAAGTTCTGTCTTTATCTATGAGGGAACTAGTGGTGTGCCACAGCAATGCCTTCCTGAGAATAGTGACCCACGGGCATAATTAGAGTAGACTGAGGAGTAGAATTCCCCCCACCATCTAGCCCCAAGTCGGGCCGTGCAATCTGTGGATAGGTGGGTTTCTTGTACGAAGCAAACGTCTGTGCAGTGGTGCACTAAGTTTGCGTGATTAATCAGGATTTGCGGTGGCTGTTGAGGACCGCCACGTTCCATGTCAATCATGTTACACTCACCATGTCAGAGGTTATTTAAGGCGTGTGAATCAACATATCTCATGGTGTTCCTAGTGTAAGTGTACGCTGCATCTTAGTATTGTGGTTTTTGTAACTTCCAAGCTTGAGTGTTGTTGCAGAATAGACCTTATAAACACTAAACATGTAACCACCCCATTCACACACACCCCCCTTCACCCCTCACACAAAAACTCGAAATGTCCACAAGTGAAAATTGACTGAAAAGAAATAGCAGTTTCCCCACCACCAAATCCAACCCCCAAACAGGTTGAGAAATGTTCCCCTCCCTCCCCATAAGATCCCAACTAGAAAACAAAGAGATGCTTGTGGGAATTATCCCATGGGGCCATGATCCCACCAGGGGGACACCCCTGACTCGCGCTCAGGGTTGCCGAGCTATATCTCGATGCGGGAGTGCGCTCGCTTGTAAGGTAATGTGCTGAAAACAGAAGACCATTTTTACAGGGATCCATCAGTAAAGTTCAACAGTACAGTTCTATTTTTGCTCCAGTGTAGCCCAGTGTCCACAAGGGTCCATCCAATGTAGCACATGGTCACGGGGCTAATCATGGTCACTCATGCGTTCTTCCTCCAATGTTCTGAACCACCGGGATTTGCTGTTTCAGCTTAGTTCTTTGGCATGGGTCAGCGCAGCTTTCGGGTCAGTAAAGAATCGTGGCCTCCCATGACACACACACAGAACAGCTTAGCAGGGTAAAGAAGCACATACGGAATCATAAGCCTCTGGATGATTCGTTTTGCCGGCAGGAAATCATGCCCCGCCACCTGCACCAGGGAAAAAGGACAAAGTGTTGCCCCTGAGTCTACCTTCCCCTATTTCTCTAGCCTTCCACAGAATCACGTCCCGATCACAGTAGTTTCGCAGAAAAGCAATTATTGGGCATGCAGGTGCACCAGGTAGAGGCCTCGGCCCGAGAGAACGATGGGCTCGCTCTACAATGAAAATCATCGACAAGTCTGCCCCAAACAATTGGTGGAGCAGGGATTCTAGACAGTCCTCCATTCTGGCAATCTCCGTGGATTTGGGAATACTTGGGATTCGAATGCGGTTCGGTCTAGAATGGGATTCCAAGTCCTCATTCTTTGCCTGGATAATCACCAGCACTTTATCCATCTTTAGCAGACGCTGACTGTCCTCAGTGAGAGTGTCTTCCGCCCCAACACTCTGGATTCCACCTGGGTAGTCCGAGCATCATGTAGGTCGACTTGGTTAACAAGGTCTAGTCGTATCGTGAGGTGATCCAGTTTAGCATCTATCGTCTTGAGGCTGAATTTGACCTTCAGCAGTAGGGAACGTATGTCCCCCTTTTGCGACTTGGCGTCCTCAGTTTGCGTGGCCTTTTCCCCCGCATCTTGTAATGTTTCTCCATGGTGTCCTGTGTGCCTGTTTTCAAAGGTTAACTCAGGCTCCTTAGCGTCCGATTCCCCCATTATGCTAGGTGCAGAAGATACAGTAGATCGGCAGGAGAAAGGTGGGTGCACCAGTGCGTTTTCATGTTCTCTGGTGTTCTAGTGACAGTGTCTATGTCTCGATCCACACAGCGCGCCTATGGAACGCCCTTCCTCGAGACCTGAGGAAAGAATCAAACTATTTACGATTCAGGAAACGACTCAAAACCCACTTGTTTCCTTAAAACAGCTTTTAACCACTTCTTTTTTGCTCTGTTTAAAATTGCTTCTGTCTAAAATTGCTGTACCCCCCTTTTCCCCCCCCCCCCCCACTGGTGTAGGGATTTTTTTAGCGCTGGGATACCTCCGGGTGACTTCGCGCTCTATAAAAATTTTAATAATAATAATAATAATATGTCACGGAGGTCATTTACCACCTCTTCCTCCACAAGGTTGTCGGATACTTGAGATGTCGTATGCCCCAGCAGGCCAGGCCCACTGTGGGGCAGTGATGAGTTGCCACGGGATGATGGGGGGGGGGGGGGGGGGAGGGGGGGCGAAGGAATGAGTCGATGAGCCGCAGGGTCCGGGTTGCAGCAAATCACCAAGGTGAACGCTACAAGGCTCCAGACCGCACCCCTCAACAATGCGCCTCCTCACCTCGCGGGATCGCAGTGATGTTGAATCTGCAGTCACATCAAAGGCCACCGGGTAGGACCCGCACCTGCGTCCTGGCAGAAGGGAGGATTGGTGGGCTGTGCACTTGGGTTTCAAGTGCGCATGTCTCTTTGCCCAACTGTCTAGTGATGGCCAGCAAGACATGAGCATTTTTAACCTCTCTAACGTTAGAGAAAGCACATGCATCCGGTGCCCTATAGAGCGCCGAGTGTGGCCGCTCCCTCTAATCCTAGTGCTTCTCTCATGCTGGTTACCAGCATGAGAGCAGCACCACGATTGGTTAGGGGAATTGGCTGGAGACCACGCTGGAGCCTGGAAGTGACAGAAGAAGAACACGGCCCGGAGCGAGGGAGACGTCGGACGTGTCATGTAGCATGCAAGTTTAGTGACTATTTCTTTTTATTTATAGTCACCACTCACCTGGCATGCATGCACCCACCACCCACCCATTTGCCCGCCGCACCACTCTTCTTGGTTGTCAGCCGCCACTGGTAACGGAAGCACATTTGTGACGGCAACATATTATGCTATTAAAGAAGTGAACAGTGTTTTTTCATTGCTCATCCCATTTTTAGGTCTCGGCTAGCGAAGGCTGCGCTTGCGCAGTCTTGCTCGCGAGATTTAATGTTTTTTAGTATGGGGCTTGAACCCGCCCCTCTTCTCCATTGGCTGGCTTCCTAAACTGAGGCCAGCCATTGGAGGAGAGGGGCGTCTGTCCGTTTAAGCCCAGTCTTTTTCGGATTCGGGGGCGTGTTTTTTACTTTCTTTCTCTCCTCTGGAATGTAAACATTCCAGCCGATGGGAAGAGGAGAGAAAGAAAAACACGCCCCCCAATCCGAACATTTGCTGCGTTTCTCCGAGGCATTTCTGCTTGACCTCGGAGAAACATGGTTAGCAAGTCGGCTAGCTACTGCGGGGTCCTGGGGTATGCACAATATCTGAAGTTGTCTCTAAGCATGTGGCGAATATTGTATATATTTTACATGGGGTATTGAATGTACTGGGGATGTGGTTGCCTCTAATATGTGAAAGCGTGGATGCTCATTTGAAACCTTTTATGCCATTACAGTATGTATTTACGTTCTTGACACTGTATTATTAGCTATGTGCATGTTATTTAAATACTATGCTGATGTCTGAGACACGCATGAGACCGTTTTCAGATCATCTTCAATGTGACTTTCAACAAACTGCTCGATACTGCTCTTCCATTCGAGCAGGGACGAAGGCGGGTTTTAGCTTGCCACTGGGAAAGTGTACAGAGTAATTTTGTTTCTTTTTATTTACTCTACACAGGAATACCTTGAATGCATTTTAGGACATTTCGCAATACTGCCAGCGCTCAGAGGGTGCCCTGCCCAGTTAGACGTGTCACGTTTGCCAAACTTTCCACCGCGCCCCTTGCGTGCACGCTGACGCAGAGCCAGCTCGCAATACTGCCAGCACTCAGAGGGTGCCCAGTTACAGACGCGTCACATTTGGCAAACTTTCCACCACGCCCCTTTGAACCTCTCTAACGTTAGAGAAAGCACATGTATCCAGTGCCCTATAGAGCGCCGAGTGTGGCTGCTCCCTCTAATCCTAGTGCTTCTCTCATGCTGGTTACCAGCATGAGAGCAGCACCAAGATTGGTATGGGGAATTGGCTGGAGACCACGCTGGAGCCTGGAAGTGACAGAAGAAGAACAGGGCCCGGAGCGAGGGAGACATCGGACGTGTCATGTAGCATGCAAGTTTAGTGACCATTTCTTTTTATTTATAGTCACCACTCACTTGGCATGCATGCACCTACCCATTTGCCCGCCGCACTACTCTCCTTGGTTGTCAGCCGCCACTGGTAACGGAAGCACATTTGTGACGGCAACATATTATGCTATTAAGGAAGTGAACAGTGTTTTTTTCATTGCCCATCCCATTTTTATTTAAAAGTTGTTCTAAATCTTCTGGTGGGAAAAGGTGATTGCCTAGGTAATCTGCAATAACACTCAACACTGACATTATTATATACCCTCACTTGTGCTGGTGAGAACTTAAACTCCTCAAATTCTTTTTTTTTTTTAAAGCAGATAGATGGGTTGCAGAATCAACAGGGGCTTTAAGCAACACAGGTGAAGGAGAGGGGATGTGGAGGAGAGGGGATGTGGAGGCAACGGGGGGGCAGAAGGAACACAATAGAGGGTGGGGCAGAAGCAGCACAAGGGTTGAGAGAAGCAACATCAAGGGCATGAGTGGGAGAAGCAACGGGGAGAAAGAAAGAGGGTGCAGGTGGGGAGAACCAACACTGAGGGTGAAGGAAGCAACAGGGAGCAACAAGAAGTGCAGGATGACAGACGTGCATGAAAGAGGCTGCTAGAAAACACACGCACACTCAGTGTTTAACACAAAAAAAGTAGTTCTTGAAAAGGAAGCAGAGAGAGATGGCATTGAGGAAATGCTCCATGGTAGGGACAAACACAAGATTGACAAGCTGGGTCACAAATAAGAAGTAGGCAAATAAGAGTGACTTGACAGCCAATCAATGGTAAGCAATGGGCAGGCTCCAAGCGCCTCTGTGTTCTTGGTAAGCCATATGTTTCACAACAGACAGCGTGTGCGCCGTGTAGTAGGCTTGACCTAAAAAAACAACGTTCTGGAATTCAAACGGAGTATTTAGCAGCACCAGGATGTTTTTATGGTTCAAATGTTTGCATTATTTGAGCCGTCTTGGTGAACCAATCGTCTGGACCGTCTCAAAACTTTTCAATCCCATCCTATAAATAAGGGCCGGGCACTCTTCAGAGTTTTTCCACTGAGTCTGACACTGGCTCATGCGCGTGCTGAAAGTCTCGCAATGAGGGCTGTCTTGGAGGATGGCTATTTTTCTGAGTGCCCGAAAGAGGGGGAATGCTAGACCGTTTTCTAAAACAGTAGAATCATCTTGGGCAAAGTGTATTGAAATTGCTGAGGACGTTGTGGCACTTTGAAGAAAAAAAGGAAAGTCAACTTATATCAAGAGTAAACCTGGATGTGTCTGCATTATTGATCCAATGTAACGTTATGACTAATAATGTACCAAGGCACTGGGAATGTTGGAAATCATGGGAATTGCACTGCACTTTGTCTTTTCTTGTTTTGTCGTCCTTGTTTTTGTTTATTCAATAAAAAAATCTATTTTAAAAAAAGGAGTAAACCTGTGTGTGCATTATGCAACAAGGAAGAGTTCTCAATCGCAAATAAATAAAATCTATGTTAAAAGCCACAGTATAAGGAGGTACAGAGATTAAATGAATACCAAAACTGCCAGAACGATTGTGAAATAATATTGCCGCACTCAGTATAGTTCCCTCTAAAAATAGGTGCTCACTCTCAGAGCCAATCGTTGAAAAGACCCCAAATTAAATACAATGTAACACAATGAGAGAAGCACACATGCATGAAAGAGTCAACAAAAACATGAAGTTTCTCTGAGGGAAATGTATCCCTCCAAAGAATCAAGGAGCTGAGTTACAACAATGTCACAGTACAGGAAGTAGACATCACAAAACATAGATATTTTACTGGAAGTTCATTTTTTCATTTTACTTGCACTTTAGAAGCAGAGACGAGGACACAGCCAACGAGTTTCATCCCTAAGCATAGGGACTTCTTCGGGGGGGGGGGGGGGGGGGGGAACATTTAGAGAGCTGCTGTGGAACCCAAACAATGCTTGAAGTTGTAGCTAAGTGGTTCCCCAAATTATTTCAAACACGTGCCCACATTCAACTAATATTTTGAAGGCATGTGTCAAAACAGCAAATTCTCGTTCAAGTCAGGTGAAATATCAATTCCCAATCCACTACCAATGCTCCAGTCAAATTAAGAGTCTCGGCATGTATAGTATGATGAAACTTCAATTCCCAGCATCGTGCACCAACAATCATTGATGACTGTTGTAACTCTTCTCCTTGAATCTTTGGAGAACTTCACCTACTATGTATTTGTCCGGCATTATTACACATACGGAAAACCCTTCTTTGGCCACTATTGAAAAAAGAACAAATAAGGACTTGCAGAACTGCTGTAATCAAATGCCTAGGAGGCTCAACAGTAAAACTGTCTTGAAAGGCAATAACGTTTCTGACTATCGCAGCAAAGGAACTGGGGATACACGGTGATAAATTGCAATTAAGAATTTGAAGTCTATTTATTACAGCCCCATATACTTCACCCTTGCGAAATAATAGGAAATTAACAACGGTAGTAGTCTCCAGCCTAGATAAAGTATAAATAAACATTTTTTTCTATTGCAGACTATTAGTTTACAGCACCAAGCACTTTATCCTGGAATCACTCGATTCAATCTACGGTACTAGTCTTCTTTTAGATCACCAACCCACTTCTATCCTTTTTAACTTGTTTTATTGTAAATTTTAATAAGACTCATGTTAATTAATGGATTGATATAATCGTCCTTGTACATTGGGTATATTGGTGGATGTGCCACCCTTTTATGATTTAAACAATCAAATAAAAGTAATTTATCTTCCTTGAATCTTTGGAGGGATACATTTCCCGCAAAGGAACTTCATATTTATTTACTTTTTCGTGCATGCGTACTTGTTGCTTTGTGTTACATGGTAAAGAGATGAGACTCTGGGATAATGAAAGATGGAATAAAGGTCTGTCATAAAAATTCACAATAACCTTTACACTCCAGTTCAGCCAAGTGAACCTACTCACTATTTGAATATGAAGGCTCAAGGTAAAAAGTTACAGAAATGTAGGCCTGCATGCTGCGAAAAACATTCTGTTTTTAATAGTATTGTCATGGTTCTTCTTGAAAATAAATTACTATGCTTTGTAACTATGAAGTGGAGTGAGAACTCAAACTAGCTTTGCATTCTGTTTTGTGAAAAATATTCGTGTAGAAGCAACTAATGTACTAGGACAGGAAGGTTTGCAGTTAATCCCACAATCTTAAACATGGTGTGGCCATCTCTCCTCTGCACTTGGATTTCACAAGCTCCTCTCCAACGATAATTCCAACAACTAACCAGTTTCCCAGCAAAAGTTGGAACTAAAGTTTGATAAATATTAAAACTAATCATAGGGAGGGTTTTAGAATTTACCCAAAAGGGACGCGAACAAAAGTATCCCAAAAGAAATGGGAGGGATATGATTTCTGAGCTCCAGTTACGCCTGTCCATAATTCAAAGGATATTCATTGTAAGGTTTTCAGTGCGAACTAAGACAATGGGGGTGGTCTTGTGATGCTCGCTTCTTGGGGTAGAATGTATAGAGGTAGGCAGGGCTCTGGATGGATGCTCTGCTTTTTGAATGCCTGGCGCACTATGCAATTCTTCTACTCCTAGAGGCGGGAGCGCACTTCTATCTGTGAATTCTTAGCAATTGACCCACCTGCTATTAGACAACATTGGGCTCACCCGGAGGGAGGCCTTTTAACTCAAGTCTGTACTAGATATGCTAAGTCAGTTTTACCTCTGGTAAAAGATAGCAAATGGGCATTAGATATTTTAGTTGTATTTTATGGCTATGGGAAGTAGTTAATCTAAATATTATTAGTAAACTTTCAAGTGCCGCTAGTGGAAAAAGCTATGGGGTGAACTTCACTGGCCATCCTGGAAAGCGATTAGCCAAGAGTTTGATAAACAAATCCACAAACAATAAAGGTAGTGGGGGGAGGATTTTAACCTGCAGATTAACTCTGATCCCTTCAATGTTTGCTTAAAAGATCTCTCTTAGTAGATGGTGTGCCTTCTAGCCAGGCTCCTGAGAATCATGCCCAAGATTGCCTTGCTAGTGGGAACAAAGCGGTCTCAGTTAAACCTTGTGCTTGAAGCAAGGTTCCTCTTTTGATGTTCCGGTCAGGGTACATTTAGATTTTGCTTCAATAGCAACCACAGATTATATGTCTGTTTCGGCAGAATTTTTTTATGACTATAGATTTTAAAGTTAGTGATAAAGAAGGAACCGATCAGCATACAATGATTGTAGATTCTTTTAAATTTGAAACAACCTTTCATGGAAGCACGCTCTCTAGTCCAGCTTCCTACCCTCAGAGACTACGTGTTTGTTCCAACTTAAATTATTGGAATACGTTGTGGGAGTTTCAATTTGCTACTGATTTTAAAATCAATTATGATAAAGAGGGGGATGTAACAAATGTCTTGAGTAGGGACAATGTTTTAACAACCTGCCAGTTTCTCAAACTATTTTAAGAAGCACAAATGCTCAACATGAAAACAATGGATTCATGAGGAATGATTCTACTGAAAGAAGCAACTCACTGTCTTTAGGATATAGAGGAATAAAGTGTCTGTAACTTTTCACAAACAATTAAAGCTTAAGCTAAAGATTTTTTTTAAAAAAAGAAAACTTCACATTTATGGGACAAATGGCAAGAGACGAGTGAGGTAGTCCTTTGTGAGGATGCTGTAAATTTTAGGCAAATCGTGACCAATGTTTCACTGTGGAGGGCACATTTCTGGATTGTATTGCATCTTGAAGTGCCTGGCCTTACTTTTTGTCTAACTTGCTTGACTGTCACATCCCCTTGCTGATGTGTGTAAATTAATGGATAAACAAAAACTGAGAAACCACATTAGAGGAAACCAAATCATGGAAACAAATTTTAAGGAAATACAAATAAATCGAAAATCAAAGGAAACATTTCAAAGGAAATATAACTAAGGAAAAAATCCAAAATGACGTTAAACTTGGGTGGTGTTTAGGTGTAGTGAGGAATAATTGGATTCAGGGAGGGGTGGATTTGAGGCGCAGAAATGGGTTTTTAAGGTTCTGGGATGAGTGAAGGTTAGCGGTGGTGACGTTTTTCTAGGAACAAGGAAGGGTAAAGTTTAGGGGTGGTGAGGTTTTTTAGGTCTCGCCTGACCCAGCGCATGCGCTGGTCTGGCAAGAGATTTTGTGAGGGCTCCAAAAAGTGCTACCAGGCCAGCCTAGAGCTACAGTGCATGTGCGCGGGCGCACGCGTCGCGCTTTACCGCGATTACTTTCACTTTCGCGGCCGCGCGGCCACTTTGATGTTTGATTGCGATCACTTGATGTTCTCCGTGAGGATTCAATAGATTGCAGCAGTTAAAACAAGCATTGGCATAGCCAATAGGTCTCGCTTTTGGGTCCTTTATAAGTGTTTAGTTATGCAGCTGTTGTATGGCTAAACACTTATAAGGTCCCAAAGGCGAGACCTATTGGCTATGCCAATGCTTGTTTTTTTTTTTTTTAGGTGTGTTTAGGATGGCGAGGGATTTTTACAGTTCAGGGATGGGTGGAGTGTAAGGGTGCCGAGGGGTTTTTAGGTTTCACAGATGGGCAGCATTTACAGCTGGTGAGGGTTTTTAAGGTTCAGTGATGGGTAGAGTTTAGGGGTGGTGAAGGATTTTAGGGATAGGTGGGGTTTATGAGTAGAAAGTTTTAGGATTTAGGTATGGATGGAAGTTAGAAAGGTTGGACTGTTACAAGGATCGTGGAGTTTAGATGTAGAAAGGCGTCTTTAGAGTTCAGGGCTTGGTTGAGTTTAGAGGGGTTATGGGGTATTAGGAGTCTGGATGGATTAAGAAGAGTTTTTGGTGTTAGGAATGAGTGGAATGTTGGGATAGTGAGGGGTTTTAGAGTTTAGGGACGGGCGTAGTCTGCGGATCAGTGAGGGGTTTCAAGGTTTAGAGATAGGCAGAGTTTAGGGGGAGAAAGAGTTTTAAGGGGTCAGGAATGGGTGTAGTTCAGGCATGGTGCTGAGTTTTAGAGGGCAGGGACAGGTGATAAGAGGTTCTGAGAAGGTAAGGGATGAATGGTGTTTAGGGGTGGTGCAGGGTCAGAGAATTGGAAAATCTAAAGTAATTGTTTGACAGGGTGAAAGATAAATCTGAACTATTCCATGAACTACAGCACTGAAATAAATACCTCCGACAAACTGGTTTCTAAAAGTAAGACCTGCAACCATTGAATTTACACCTTAAAAAATATAAGCATGCAAAAGTCAATTTAGAAAAAAAATTACATTCTAAGAATTGGTTTCTATCAAATGGTAAATGTTGTTTATACTGCAAATTTCTTTTAAACAGTTTAGGTTAAATGGTTTCTCAGTAACGGTGTTCTATGAAACCATTTTTCTATGAAATCACATACATCTCCCCATATATTGAAGTAATACAGTAGATGTAGAATTGCTTTCTAACTTTAAAATAGAATTGATTGCTAGCTTACAAAACGTAAAAAAATAATAGTAAGGTACGAAAATTAGTTGGGAGCCAGATAATTTCCCAAAATTGTAGTACATCACTGTGCCAATTGGTGGACTCCTCAACATGCACTGTATGTTCCAATGGGTAACACGACTGGTACGCTTTCTAAGTCATGGTGTGGGGAATCAATGTAACCGTTCTTAATAGAACCGCTCAGAGATTCTGCGAAATATTGTTTTGTTTCTTAAACTGGTGTATGTGCCAACATTATGTCTAAGATTGTACAGTTTTAGATAAATGGATGGATAGAGTTTGATAATATAGCGCTGCAAGAACAGGAAGGTTTTAACCCCTTCGCTGCGGCGGGAATTCCGCCGCAGCGCTGGGGGGCGCGGGGGGGCAACGCGGTGACGCTGTGCTCATGACGGAGCCACTCCGTCATGAGCCACGGTTGAGCTGTGCTCATGACTCCGCCCAGTTGCGTTGTCCCCCCGTACAGGCGGGGAAACAGCGCCGCGTGGGCGGAGCGGCCGCCAACGGTCGTGGCATGACGGAACCGCTCCGTCATGAGCACACGGCAACCGTGGCTCATGACGGAGCGGTTCCGTCATGAGCGGGGAAGGGGTTAAAGGGGTTATTTTGACCGCTTGGTGATCGCACAGAAATTAGTGGAGTTGCTGGGACAGTTTTGTTGACACGGTTGATTTCTGGCAGCCTTTTCACTGGTCAATTTTGTGACTCTTTGGAGAAAATGGAGTTCCTGGAAAATTTCAATTGGCCCGTTATCTGCTGTTATAGCCAGCATAGTAATAATTTAGAGCGGACTGACATGGAAAATTGTGGTTATTTTAAAGAGTTTCTGTCAAACATATCTTAAAACAGGATGTCTGCTCGTGGAAGCTCTTTTAGCCTGCATCTGGCTGATCTCCCACAGACCCTGCTGTATACCCGTTGTTTGTGTAGCTCGTTTGCAGATTTGGTAATAATTAATTCGACAACTGAGGAGCTCCAATATAGGTTTAAAAGCCTGTGTGCATAATAAGTATCCCAAATAGGTTTTCGGTGAAAATAAAGAAAAACAAATATTACGCTTTGTTAAAAAGCAGTCCAAATTTAGCTGGTTTGCTTTTAGGTCCAAAACTTGGGAATGTAAGCTCGAGGAAATACTTACATTTTGTGCTTTCAGGTTCTTTTGGTCATATTGGAAAACTTTGGTAACATAAGGGTCTGGGCATCTTCCATGACAGATGTACAGTTGTTTGATGCCCAACATAAGGGCCCCTTCTGTGGACCCTCAATAGAAAGGGGAAGTCATCCAAATGCTCTGTTGAGCTTTCTGGTCATTGCCATAAGATTGGGGGAGGCAGTTTCTATGTGCAATAAAAAGCATGGCCATTTAGATTTTAAAGCACATGTTGATTTTAATGTTGTAAGTATAGAAACGTAATTTGCATTTTTAAAGACAGTTGTCTAAATAAATGGTTTTGATTTTCACTCTCACAATAAGAATGTGTCGGAGATAATAGGAAACAGCCTTTACAACGTGGTTTTACCACATTATACCTTTACCACACATTTTTTTACCACACATTTTCACTACGCATATCCTTTTACAACCTATGCCTTTACCACGCATTTAAGGTAAGTTCGGAGGTGTGGGGGTTTACTCCCACAAATACATTGTATATATATCAACAATGAGTGGTAAAGGCATACGTTGTAAAATCATATGCGTTCCAAACAAATGCGGAGTAAAAAATGAGTGGTAAAGACGTGCAGAGTCGTTGTGCCATCATACAACGGAGATAAATAGTCAGAGATCCTGCCTTGGCCTGCTCCGGATTTGGGTTTTGCACGTAGAGCAAGACTTCACTGGCGAACGTTATTTTGGAAATGCTACCTATCCTAGGGATGAGCGATCAATTGGAAGTACCAGGAGTTAAAAGAAAATGTATTAGATGATTTACAAATCCTTTGTTTTCAGGTGTTAGTACGAATTAATCAACTAATATTAAAGATAACTACAACTCCCAGAAAGCATCAGGTAGTTAAGCAAAACCCAGAACAGGGGCACTGGGTCATTGGTGACATGGAGGCAAGCACTGGCAAAGCTAACAGGGTTGACGTGCGTATGGCATGCGCATCGGAGAGTGAACGTAGACAAACGCATCTGCACAATGGATGCTACAGAAAAGAAGGTGGTTACTTTCTTTTCGAAATCGCCCACTTTTCAGATGTGCCCGCTCCATAGGTTTACAAGAAATAAATGCGTTGTTTCCCGTAGGAGTAACGTCTCTTACTCAGCACTCCGGTATTTATTGAATGTTTAAATGATTGTACAACGATTGTAGAATTTGAAGTTTTGAGGCGTCTTTTATTTAAAAAAATCCTTATGAAATTCATATGATATTCATTCTTTGTTACTCAGATTTCAATCAGTGGGTTTCATTATTCATCACATTTCTGCCCAATGCATTTCGGGCGAACCCTTCGTCAGGGGACTTGTATTCTGAAAACATTAAAACGAATAACATGTAGCAAGGTATAACACAAATAACAAACAATCAATTTCACTGTTCTCAAGCTGATAATGGTGGTTGTGGCGAGACTATAAATTAGTGTATCAGGTGAAAAAGGGAAAGGGTGCCGGACCACGTGAAAGGTTTAGTTGTGAGCTGATGTTATAAGCCAGCTTATTCATGATTTAGAAATGAACGAACAAGCGTGTTTATCGTGTCAAAAATGGTTAACGAGAGCAAAATACGACAATGTGGAAAGAAAAAGTGTGGCGGATACAAGAAAGTCATGCGTGGTAACAACGGAGTGCATGCTCTAATATAGTGAAGAAAAGAGAATGTAACGCTGTAATACGAGCGATATATAAGGTTGAATTCTAACCTTTCAATTTAAGTTCTTAGGAATCTTGGGTACATAACGAGAAGAACCATAAGGTAACGGAACGGTAAAAATAAACGTTCTGAAAAACATAAAATGGTTACGTATAAACGCTATACCATATGTAAATATTAATCATCGAGTATAAAACCATAGGTTTCTCAGACGCGATTTCTGGTGTTCATAAAATGGCATGCCGGGCTAATAGAGGTGGAAGGACATCTTCAAAACAGCCAATAGGAAAACGGTGAGACTGAAATACTCCTGTGGACTGATTCAAGATGTCACTCACAGTGTCTTGAGCCAATGGCTGAAGCCTCCTGGGCATAAAAAGAGAATGGCTAAAGAAGGAAAGCCCAAAGCCTCTTATAGAAAAAAGAGTGTTTGCCCTAAGTGGCACAGGCCCGATACATGTTAAAAGTAAAAGGCAACATGTCACTTGGCCGAGGTTTAGTGCAGTCCATGTGTCATCTGGAAAGACTCCGCGGAATCTGTTTTCTGAACCAAATGCATGAGATCACGCGTTTCCTATTGATATGACCTTAAGAGTTATCTAAAGCAAACACCTGGGTTCAGCACAGTGTTCAGGGACAAACAAAACAATTGGGAAAGATGGACATTCCCCAGTAGGCCAGCTCGAACTATAGATACTATCTGTCATGCCCCGTAGGAAGACAAAACTACCAATTCAAGAGCCATTCGGAGAACTACAGATCCACAAGCACACAGGGCTGTAAGTAACAACCAGAGACCTATAGATACCAGTAGACCCTGCAGTAAGACAGAACTACAGACTGTAGCATTCCCTGGAGAAAGAGACATTCAAAGAACTACAGATATGAGCATTACCTGCAGTAAGAAAAAACTACAAGATCCAGCATTCAATGCAGCGAGTCACTCAGATACACTTACTATCATACCCTGCTGTAAAACAAAACTATAAGTTCCAGAATACGATGCAGCAAACGTCAAAGAACTGCAGACATGAGCAGAATCAGCTGAAAGGAAGCCATGCAAGCTACAAACACCACCATGCCCTTCAACAAGAGAACTACAATTCCCAGAATGCATTGGGGTAAATGACATTCGGAGAACTATAGCTATCAGCATCCATTCAGAGGAAAAAAATACTCTGCACTGAAGAAGAAAAAAAAAATTACCTGCAGTGAAACACCAACAGAACTACAGCTACCAGCATGCCCTTCTGTAAAAGACAACCAACGCCGGACCTAGTGGCTCAATGGACTATTGCATTTACTACACGTGTCTGTGGTAGCCCTCAAAGTCACAGATAAAAACCCTGGTGGGTTCAGTCATTCTTTTATCCTCCTGAGGTCAATAAAATTAGAACCATTGAGGTGGGTAACAATAAACATTGATTATTCAGTGCCAAGACGCCCCTGAGGGTAACGGTGAGTTTTACAAATGCAGAAGTTATGTTAAAGGAGAGTACATGCAGTGGTGAAAAAGAGGGGGCTCCAGCCACAAGCAGTACCTATTACTGGGCCAAATGCGGGCCACCCCACTGCTGTATCCGGGTGCAATCTGCCGACACATTCAGGGGTGCCAGCACCTTGTGTTTTGTCTTCAGAGCAGCAACTTGCCGGGGGTGGGGAGAGACAGCTGGTGCCCGGGTGATGAGAATGTGCAGCAGGCACTTTCACCCTCTGTGCTATTTTATGCAGAGTCAAAAGTGTGATTAGACCGCTCACAACTCTACAGCAAGCAAGTGCAGAAACCGCCAGAGCTGTCCTGCTGACACTACAGACCAGAGTTTGCGCAGTACACAGAGATCGCAGGTGCCTTCACCCAGGGACACAGTTTAAACGCTAATTATGTAAGCCGGAACAGAATTACTGTCAGTGTGTCTTTGTTGCAAGAAAGACACCGAATCTAAAAAAATAGATGTGCGAGTTGTATGTCAGAGCCCACTTCGCATGTGACGCCCTCTTCCACCTTGGAACTCCACCCGAGGGTCGGACTGGGACAGAAAATATGCCCGCCCGGGCACCAAAGTAAAAGTGTAACTCATTAGTACATTAGATAGCTAAAAAAACTGCCCATTTGCAACTCGAGAGTTTTTCACTTGTGAACACACGCTGTGCATGTGCTTTTCAATATATGGAAGGCAGGGCGGATTTAAGCTTGCTGCAGGCAATATATGTGGTAATCTCCGGGAAATCAACAGTACAAACAGGCCACCTGCCCACAAAACAGGCCAAGCAACAGCCAGAGAACCTGCCCCCTCACTGACTTGTCAGGGTAGCCCCACCTGCCCACTCAATGACGTGCGAGAGCAGCCCTCGGGCACTGCCTGTGCCCAATAGGCCAGTCGACCCTGCTCCACCCCTTTTCTGGGGCCACCCTTTAACCCCTCAATGTATATGGACATGTCGTCCAATCAGATTTAAAGCACAGGTTGGCCCTGCAGTTACAGGTGTCGAGAGAGCCACAAATGGTCCACCTGTAAATGATACCCCGAGAACGGATGACGTCAGCACAGGCAATGGGCTGGTGCTAGGAAACTGCACTTGGTTCATTTAAAGGGGCCGCACAGGTACTGAGGTATGGTGAGCACCTGTACTTTTATACTTTGCTGTCAAACCCTTCTGCGAGGAGTTTTTAGGTGTCACTCAGCATTGCAGGGGGGGGGGGGGGGAGACGGAGAACTACAGCGTTACCAGCAGCTGGACACCGCGTTATAGACACGAGTATGCATGCCCTGTTATAAGCAGTGGGCGAAGTGGGAGGGATTGGCAGGGCACGGCGTGCCCCTACTTTTTTTTTTAAATTTAATAGAAACCGTTCCCCTACTTTTTTATTTAAAAAAATCGTCCCCGGACGGCAGAAATAGCCGGGACCGGTGCATGCTCAGAGAAGGACAGTGTCCGCTTTTCCTGCTCTGCCTCTGTCAGCTATTCCCCGTCTTTCGGTCTTTGTTTCGCTCCTCCTCACTTTCTGAAACATGTGACTTCAAGAAACGGCTGGTAACCCCTTTTCACTCATTTCGTTCATTCGTTCTCCCGTTACAAGGATCCAAAAACATAAAAGCTTTTGCTGGAAATGCCATTTTTTTTTTTGCTGAAGATGTGCATTTATAAAAAAATATATATATAGGTACATATACATCACTGAAAAAGCTGAACCAAACCTTTGGCAGAATGAATACATGTTTGAGTACAAACATATATCGACGTGGTAAATTTTCAAACTGTAATGCAAGTTAAAATGGGTATTTTCGTACTCATTTCATATGGATGTTACCGAAACTACTGTCGTGAAAAGGTTCATGCAGCTTAGATGAGAAACCAACTTCAGACAATTTTAAAGTTCCTTCTAAACGAAAGATTCAGTTGAATAAAAAAAAAAAAAATTATTCTCGCAAGTTGTATGTAAAGCAGCTACATCATAACAAAAGATTCATTACGCTGCAGGAATTTAAAAAGACATTTCTAATGGTGAGGAACATTTTCTGCACAAATCAAATCCAAGCCAAGGAGCAAATCTGCTCTTCCTAGTACCCTACTGAAGGCAATGCTAAGGACAGCTGGAAACCCCATGGAGCAGTTGTGATTGGACCCGTTTCCACTACTGGGATTCGGGAAGCCCCAATGACCTCGCCCTAGCTCTTAATGTATTACTAGGTACTAGGAGTAGTGCTGTTGCACTAAGAATCTTACGCACAAGCACTTTACCAATCATCTCTATAGCATTAGCTACATTTTTGGGATGGGCTTGGCCTGTAAGGAAAAAAGCCTTTAAGTAAACACTTGAAGTACTTCTATCAGCATATATAAACAAAGGGGTGTGGGTTTTTCCTCCTGTATCACAACATGATTTTTACTAATTGATATTGTTTTACCTTGTAGCAAAAGTTGCTGTTTTTAACCATGCAATTTTAACATTGTAGTCTTTCCGATTTGTTTAATGCTTTTTTTAATTTTCTTAAGTATTTATTGATGGATTTTAATAATTCTGTTGGGCTCTAGATGTCATGCCTTGTTATATGTTTGTGTCTTTTATGATCTTTTAAAATCAAATAAAGACTAATGATGATGATTTTAATGCGCAAGAATAGCTTCCAAGCTGCATGTGTGCAGGATGGGGGACATGGAGTTTAGGGCAACCTTAATTCACCCTGTAATGAAAGGAAAGGAAAATGAGAACAATGGGCTCCACTGTTGTCCTGTCTCATCAACGAGCATGTTGCAATCAGGTAACAAGGATGGCCACTCCATTGGCAGCTTCTATAAAGGAGATGGATTCCGACATCTAAATAGCAGAATAGCTGCATCTAAACAGTTCTAAAATTGGGGGCCGAAGGCCTGAATTCTCCTTCAATATCTAAATAAAGAGGACTTTTTTTTTTTATTAGAGACAGGGTGCAGGGGCATGGTTATATGACAGTATACTCACTGAACTGCTACATATCCAACAAATGAGGATGGCACTGGCTAACAGATGGAAAAGGATATTTTGAAACACATTTATTACAGGTCCTCTCTAATATCTTTCACGGCCTATGCCCAAAAATGAGTAACTGATAGCAAATATTCTGGAAATATAGCGTTCACGCTTTAAAAATTATATATTTATTTTTTGACCTACAAGTGATTATATTCAATCAATCAATCAATCAATCGGGGGTTTATATAGCGCGCTACTCACCCGTAAGGGTCTCGAGGGTAGGGGGAGGCAGCTCCGGAAACAGTAGAAAAACCAGGTGTTGAGGTTCTTCCTGAACGTGCACAAGGTCGGGGAGCGTCTGATGTTCACTGGGAGCTCGTTCCAGGTCTCGGCTGCGATGTAGGAGAAAGCTCTCCCGCCGGTTTTGTGTCTGTGGATGCGAGAGACCTCTACCAGGGCGAGGTCGGCGGAGCGGAGGTTTCTCTTGGGTACGTGGAAGGATACTCTCTCGTTGAGGTATTTGGGTCCGATGATGTGTAGGGATTTGTAGGCGTGGGTGAGGAGTTTGAAGGTGACCCTCTTCTCAACGGTGAACCAGTGGAGGCCTCATAGGTGTTGGGTCATGTGCTCATGGCACGGTGTTCCGAGGACGAGTCTGGCTGCGGCGTTCTGTATGGTCTGGAGTCAATGCAGGAGGGTTTTGCTGATTCCGGCGTAGAGGGCATTGCCGTAGTCTAGTCTGCTGGTGATGAGTGCGTGGGTGACGGTCCTTCTGCAGTCGGAGGGGATCCACTTGTAGGTCTTACGGAGGATGCGAAGGCAGTTGAAACTGGTGGAGGCAACGGCGTTGATCTGGTGGTTAATGGAGAAGGAGGAGTCAAGGATGATGCCAAGGTTCTGAGCGTGGTCTGTGGGGATGGGTGGGCTCCCGAGGGCGGAGGGCCACCAGGTGTTGTCCCAGGCGGAGGTGCAGGGACCGAGGACGAGGACCTCGGTCTTCTCTGAGTTTAGCTTCAAGCAGCTGTCCTTCATCCAGGCTGCCACGTTCTTCATGCCTTCCTGGAAACAGAGTCTGGTGTCTTCGGGATTCTTCGTGAGCGAGAGGATGAGCTGGGTGGCATAGGATACGATGCTGAGCCCATGCTGTCTGACGATGGCGGCGAGGGGGCCATGTAGATGTTGAAAAGCATGGGGCTGAGTGACGATCCCTGGGGTACTCCGCTGTTGATTTCCGTGGGTACGGAGAGGAAGGGGGAGGGGGGAGGGGGGAGTCGGATCCTCTGGGTTCTGCCGGAAAGGAAGGATTGGATCCAGCCGAGGGCGGCTCCTCGAGTTCCTACGTCGTGTAGTCTGGCTGCTAAAGTGCAATGTGAAACGGTATTGAAGGCTGCGGAGAGGTCTAGAAGGATGAGGGCTGCGGTGTGCCCCTGTCTTGAGTATCATGCGGATGTCGTCAGTGGCGGCGAGGAGAGCGGTCTCGGTGCTGTGGTTGCCGCGGAATCCCGACTGGGAGGCATCCAGGATGAGGTTCTCTTCTATGAAGGGGGTCAGCTGGGTGTTTACTAGTCTCTCGCTGACTTTGGCCGCAAAGGGGAGGAGAAAGATGGGTCGGTAGTTTTTCAGGTCTGTTGGGTCGGCTGATGTTTCTTGAGGAGGGGTTTTACTTCCGCCCATTTCCAGTCGTCTGGGCAGGTGCCGGATCTGAGGGAGGCATTGATGGTGCGTCCCAGTTCGGGTGCGATGACGGTGGCGGCCCTATGGAAGATGTGCGGTGGGTAGGGGTCCGTAGGGGCTCCAGAGTGGGTGTTCTTCATGGTAGCTGTGATGCCTTCGACGGTCATGGGCTCCCAGGACGTGATGGTCGGCTTATCGGCGGTGGTCGGTAGGGGGGGTTGGGTACATCATTGGTTCGCTGAAGTTGTCGTAGAGGGCCTGGATCCTCAGATGGAAGTAGGAGCTGACCTTGTTGCAGAGTTCCTGGGAAGGTGTGATGTCCATGGCTTCGCAGGTGGGATTTGCGAGCTGCTGGATGACGTTGAACAGTTCCTTGGTGTTGGTCGCGTTGGTCTGGACTTTGTCTCTTATGAAGGTCCGTATGGTGTCTCTTATGCACTTGTGGTAGTCCTTCAGGGCGCTCGTGGTCGTTCTGTGCTTCCGTAGTTTTCAAGTTTCGCCAGGTTTTCTCTAGGCGTCTGCAGGAGCGTCTGGCTTCTTGAAGATCTGTGGTGAACCAGGCGGCTTTCGGTGGGCGTTGTTTGGAGGGGTGGTGTGAGCTTGTCAGCGCAGCAGGTGATCCAGCAGTGGAATTCCTTGGCTCCGGAGTTGGTGTTGGTTGTGGCGGGTCTTGGATAAGGGTGGTGTTTAGGAGTTCCTCTATGACCTTACTCCAGTTCCTTTGTGGCAGAAGTAGGGCGGGTTTGGGTGTGGTGGTGGTGTTGAAGGTGAAGTGAACGCAGTGGTGGTCAGTCCAGAGGGGCTGGGTGGTGTGCCAGAAGCAGATGTTTGTTCCTCCCGCGAAGATGAGGTCGAGGGTGTGGCCCGCTCTGTGGGTGGGTGTGTTGATGAGCTGCTTCAACCCTAGGTTGGCGAGGAGAGCAGTGGAGTCGGGGTCATTGCCATTGTCGAGGTGGAAGTTCAGGGCACAGAGTAGAATGTAGTCCGTGGAGGTGATGGCGTGGGGTGCGGCAAGCTCGGCGATGGTATTCACGTGGTGGGTGCGAGGTTCTGGCAGTCTGTAGATGAGGGTGCCGCATAGCTTGGTCCTGGGGCTTGTCTGGATCTGGAAGAGGAGGTGTTCTGTGTTGGAGTGGGGGTCACCCGTGCTGGATGTGGAGCGGTGGAGGGGGGTCTTGTGTGCGATGGAGAGTCCTCCTCCTGGGCGGTCTGGGCAGTCCTTTCTCTGGATATTGTAGTTGTCAGGGATGGTGGTGGCGAGGTTGGGACCGGAGGTGTCATTGGTCTAGATTCATTTGATTATGATACTTTATAATTTTGAAATTTGTGTACATACTAACAGTCTCTGGAAAGATTTTGCCTCATTAGTACCAGTGTAACATACAAATGCAGCAGTGAGAAAGGTGACCAGTCAAGCTTTGCAACGGGCCCTCCACTTCTTAGCAACACAAGTCACATTTGTTTGTAACTTTTCATCCGTTTGAGCTACAAACAATTTGATTAGTTAAAATCGTCAGATTATGCAGCAGCAGATGTATTATGTGGCAAACATTTGCAAACTACGATATTTTGCTATTCATGTTTGAACTGCTTTTGCGAAAAAAGGAGAAGTGCTGAGGACAGAAACGTAATGGTTCGTAGACAAATGGCTTGTGCTTCCACTTTCAAGTGAATTTGGGACATTCTATGATTGGAAACACATCTCGCTTTGTGAATGTATTTTAATGCCAAAAACCTGAAATAAACTTGACTGTCCATTGGATCAATTAAATAACATAATAAGCTGTTACTGGTCCGTAAAATGGCAAATACTAACAAGCATTTGCAATGCATTAGGTCTCGCATTACTGAAAGTTTGAGCTATTGGCGTTGCATCATTATTTGCAACGCCAGTAGCTCAAACTTTAACTACTGTGAGACCTATTGCATTGCAAATGCTTGTCTTTTGTATTGTCATAATTTTTGTAAAATACACTTAAAGTTATAGAGAAAAAATATTTGCCACTTGCAACACACCTAATTCTCGGGAACGAGAAGTAGGGGTGTTGCAAGTAGCAATTTGTGAAATAAGTTGGAATCGAAGAGGTTTACTTAGAAAGAAGATTTAATATGGGTACATTTCCATGACTTAAATCAAGCCAGAAACTAAAAAGGACAACATAAATGACTGTTTACTGAGGTTTTCAAAGGCCATGCTTTCCCATGATGGGTTTCCGCATAGGAATCATATCTGGGAGGTGGTTGTATGAGAAAGAACCTGCTGCCAGGTCTAATCTAATTGTCTGTACTCAGATGAGGGGTGGTCGGGGTTTCTGAGCTATTTCGCATAAGATAAAACTCGACAATTGCTCAGACACAGAGGGGATGTTGTATAACTTAATTTAAGGTCCTTATATTTCTCCTGCTTGCATCATTATTTTGTGTGTAGTAAACACATGTGATGTAGTCATTGATATCAAAAAGCTTCCGCGATCACTTCAAATAATGTTTCAGAATATTTTTTCTGGTGGACTTCTCAAAGGTTTGCCCGCTCTTTCACCCTTTCGTAGGCACGCGGCGCCCTTCCAATGTGCCTAATGGACAGACGATGGAAATACAATTCTCCAGCTGTCAAACAATGTTGGAACTTGCCCGAGGTAGAGACGAAAGGGGCAGTGAGGCAGTGCTTCGCAGAAAATCTGCTTTCATGTAGTGCTTGGAAACACAGATTTGTAGCACTGTAAACAGACGTGAGCACTTATCCTCTACATTAAAATCACTCATTTGAATAAACCGCAGAAATATGAATTGCGGAGTCAGTGGACGTGAATTCTAATCCGTGACTGACGGGTGTTGTACCGAATGGTGTCGGAGGTGCGTTAACTCGCTGGCAAACTCAAGTACAGTAAAACCGGTGCTTTAATGATCATTAATGCGCCTCTCTGCTAAAAGGCCGATCTGCAATTGCAGGCGATGCCACATCTCCGTTGTACAGTGGAAAGGGAATTCGATACCGTTCCAGTGACAGAGGACGTTCGATTTCTGCGCCAAGCGTGATACTGGCTGTAACTTGGGGACTCACTGGGAAGGTAACGGCAGACACTGATTCACTGCCTGGCAGATGGCAGGCTGAGCTACAATGGGAAGCGACACATGCGTCTCGACTGGGAGACATATCTGGAATGACACACAGTGAATGTGGCACGGCGAGAACCTGGAAACGGAACAGGAAGTGCCGCCGCTCTTCGGGGATGGAAGGTAATACTTTGTGTTTCAGTTAACGGAGTTGAGATCAGTCCTCCCACTGCAAGTTCAGAACAAGACAAGCCCGGCGGAGCGTGGCGCGCACGCGCTTGGCGGGGGAGCGCATTCCAGGCGGGGGAGCGGACCCTTTGAAGTGCGATGCCAAACAGATTGCATGGCAGCACGATGCATGTGATTGTGCGCGTGCTCGCCATGCAATCCGCTTTTCGGAGCACTTTTAAATGCCCCTTACTATAGTCTCGCTTGGCGATCGCTTACGCGAAAGCAAGGCGAGACCTAAAAATTGGGATGTTTTGCTCTTTCTGGCCACACCTCTGACTCTGCCCACTGACCAATCCTCAGGATACACCTGCCCTCTGATTCGCCACCCACAGTTCCCCTACTTTTTTCCCCCCCACTTCGACCACAGGTTATAAGACACCGTCAGGTACCCGCGTTCACTGCCCACCGTGACTATTCAGTGTTTGCACAGTAAACACACACTACCAAGTACCCTGGCAACGGTATCGCCTCTCTGCACAAAACTCACCGGATAGCATATCTTACATGTCCCGTGGCATGCGCCTGGCTTTCAGTCGGCATTGTTTTTAAGCCTGGAGAAATAAGTATTTTATACTTTTACTTTCAGTTTAGGCGCTATAAATAAATACAAACCTGCGAGGGAAATCCAGAACTGGTTGAAAGTCACCTTCATGTGCCGGAAACAGGTGGCACCCGAGCAGTGGTAGTTACTCATCGCACACAGTCACCCACTGGGAAATGCCTTGTATCTGTTCTCCCGCTGTTCCGTGGATTCATCCTATATCAAGATTCATTCCTTCGTCAAGGAAATGGGGGGGCTAGAGTCACGCTTTGTAGTGAAAATAGTTGCATTCTGGGACCTGTAGTTTCGCCTTTCCCACTAAAGGTATGGACTCACTAACACCAGCGTGAAAAGTGTTGTTGGCGAACACGTCACGTATAGCTGTAGCAACCATCACCACTCGCTTAGTACCCGGTCAACCATCACTAGTACTCACCACTGACACATAGGCACGGAGGAGTACTTATGTCACCGACCCAGAGTACCCGAATAAGCACACCTGAGACGTTTACCTCTCAATATCCCGTTTACTACGGTCTACCCACCGTGTTCAACACCACGAACTAGCGCAGATCTCTCAACAGAGTAAACGTCAGTATAGGGAAATAAACGAACGAGACCAGTACTCACCAGGACGGCGCCGGCCCCCGGACATCCGCCCATGGCTGCGGGCTCCCGGTCACGGCCTCACCCGTGGGTCCTAGGCGGCGAGAGGCGCCGCTAGGCGCTGTACACAAGTCCCGCGGCGGCCGTTCCCGTGGGGCCCCTCTCCAAGCTACAGAGTGTACGAGGAAGTCGAAGGCAGAGGAGGAGCGGGGGAGGATCGCAGGGCGTCCGCACCTCCCTCCTCCCAGGCACTCACTACGTTAACCTTACAGGAATGTGACAGGGAGGGAGGAGTGTTGTACCAGGGGAGGGGAAGCAAGGAGGAGAGAGGGAGGGAAACATCTCGCACAGAGAGGGTGCAATCGAGAGGGGAGAATGCGGCTGAAGGAGAGAGGGTACCTCAAGCAGTGGGACAGAACTATAAGGAGAGTGGCAACCAACCAGAGCTGCGGACTTTGGAACTGAGGAAGCAAGTTCGAGTCTCGGCGCCGGCTCAACATCCTGTGATTCTGGGCAAACCTCTGGAGTTCTCCCTGCCTACAAAAAATTAATGTGCAATATAACCGGTGCTTCTGTCAAACGCTACTACACCTTCGGTTCGGGTCTGCGCTATATAAAACTGCAGAAACAAATTATACTATTCAGGGACATCTTAAGGATTTTGGGGGCCCTGGGCCAATTGTATTTCAGGGCCCCCCAGTTCGGGACAGCCTTGAATTTATGATACAATTTCAGCTCTTTCATGCCCTCTTTGGCCAGGTCACTGTCAGCGCATAGGCACACTAGTCCAAATTCTAAATGTGTTAACATCTGATATTCAAGGATAGTTACCTGTTTTCAATATTGTACCACTGCAGCAGCTCACTGATAATACTTCAGATTTCTGTGACATCCTCCCACTTCTCATCTGTGAGGTCATGTTTTATCTAAAATATAATTTTTTATGCCTATTGCATGAAACATAAACCCAAAATTTCTCCTCAAATGTCTGTAATAGACTCGCACATCACCCACATTAAAAATAAATGAAAGGAAAAGTGTATTAAAAAAATTCTGTTTAAGAATTATTCAAGATAACCAGGCCAAGACTCTGCAGAATAGAGCTGGCTTTATCAGGGCTTCCCTGAGAGGTTAGAGCCCTGGGCCAGGGCCCACTTTGCCCATGCCATAAATCGCCTCTGGAGAGAGGAGCGCATGTCCAATAGAGGGAAAAGAAGTGCCTTAAAAGTGAGGGAGAACACCTGTCTAACTGCGAGGGCCCCCAGGAAAAAAAACATAACTCTCAGTTGCTTGGGGGGTCTTCCCTCAATGTACCCTCACTTTTAATCAGTGCCATGATTCAGCTTCCAGCCCTATGTTTTGTGATGGGGCGTGCATGGATCGAAAGGCCGAGTGTGTGGGGGCGTATCGTCGGTCCATTTACGCTATTGTACTCAAGGGGGTCAAAGACGTGTCATACTCGACCGGGTGGTGGACTGGGACAGCGAGAAAATGTTAAAAGTCTAAAGTTTGCGGCACTGGGAGGAACTCGCAAGTAAGTGCCTCCCTGGCAGGAGAAGTGTTTCATTCAGAGGAGTAGCGTAGAGCTAGATGTATGAAACATTTTTGCGTCTACTAATGCAAAAATGCCTTTTCTGATGTACAAAGCCCAAATTGCGATTCGGTAACCTATTACCAATTCGCAATTTTTCGGTCTGTGATTCTGTATTTGGAAGGGGCGTGTTTGGGGCGTCCCCTACAAATACTGATTCGCATTGGTAAGTATGGATGTTTTGCGACCAAAATGCGGTCGCAAAGCATTCCCACTTTACCGCCAACTCAAAGTTGGTGGTAACCCATTCTCAAATGGGAAGGGATACCCAAGGGACCCCCTCCCCTTTAAGAATGTTTAAATAAATATTTTTTAGGAGCAGATGAAACTAATACGTTTCATTTTTTTAATTTTGAATTCATCTCTCTTTTTATATAAGAAAAATAGACAGTTTATATATTTATTTATTTAAAAGCAAGCACAGATATGGTGGTCTGCTGACCCCAGCAGGCCACTGTCCCTGTGATGGCAGGTCATCCTAGTGGGTCATAAATTGCAAATGACCTCATTAGTATTCATGAGGTAGATCTATTTGTGACCCACTGCCAATCGCTAATGAAACACAGATGAGTTTCATGAATTAGGACTATCGATTTCCAAATTGCGTTTCACAAAAAAAATCGCAATTGTGCAATCTCTATTTCTAACTTTCAGACATTATTTATTTATTTATTTGAAAAGTTTTATAAAGCGCAAACCAGAACCAGATCGGGTATCAGAGCGCTGTACAGAGGACAATTAACGTTGCCGTGAGGAGACAGTAAAAGTACAATACAAAAAAGGTAGCATAGGAGGAACCAGGTGAAGGACCTACTAGACGAGGCTGTGCCGTTTAAGCAGCGCACTACGCCCCAACAACGATACAGTACATTTCGAATCGAGTAAATATCTCGAAACACATAGAGAAAATGATTGTCAGGCATACATTACAATACACAAAGTAAAAATGATTGTTAAGCACGCGAGGGAAGTGATTACCACATGACATAGAAGCTATTGCTGCTGAAGTTCTTCCAAAAGTAGCCATTTGACTTGTTTCTTAAAAGAAGCAGTTAAGGGGTTGGCTCTGATTTCCGTCGGGAGGGCATTCCAGATTCTTGGAGCCAGCCCTGAGAAAGTGTGATTGTAAGTTCTTTTTTTTGTTGAATTTGGGTGGTTTCAGGAGTAAGGTATTGGAGCTTCTTAAGTTTCGACTGGAACCAGAGAGCTCGAGTTTCTTTGTCAGGTAAACGGGGCTATTGCGATGTATAGCTTTATGTGTCAGATATGCTATCTTGAAGCGGATCCTTGCTTCAATGCGAAGCCAGTTGAGTTGATTTAGGTCCGGTGTAATATGATCATGTTTTCTGGAGCCTGTGATTAGTCTGGCAGAAGTATTCGTAGCTCTTAGCGGAGCTAACCTCGCTTTAGGAAGCCCTGCTAGGGTTACCAGGCCATATTCTACTTGCGAGATAACAAGGGATTGGACTGCTGACTGGATGTCCTCGGGCGGTAGGAAAGGTTTGATTTTCTTGAGAGTGCTGAGCTGATGATTGGCCCTCTTATTAGTAGACATCAGGGCCGGACTGGGAACCAAAACCGGCCCTGGCAAAGTGCTCGGTCGGCCCCCCCAGGGCTTGGGGGTGCCGCCGAGCTCTTTGACAGTGCGGTTTTCGGCCGATTTTGTTACAGGGCAGATTTTGCAGCTAAGCTGCAAAAACGGCCCTGTAAGAAAACCGGCCCCCACCCGTGCGGCGCACCGGGGGATTGCCCGGTGCCTGCTACGGCCTGTCCGGCCCTGGTAGACATCTAGCCCTTGGTGCCTAGCAGAGAAGAGGTATGTTCCACTGAGAAAGGGAGGCTACTGCCTCACAAAGAGGAAGTGTTGCCAGGGTCTGGGGGTCTCCCTCTCCCTCAGAGACCCAAGGGTAGGATTTCTAACCCACATGGTGCAAGAACTCTGTTCAATGCACCAATACGAGTTAGAAATCCATTTGGACTGCAACGCTACACAACCCACTAGGCAGTATTGTGCAGGTGGTTTCTGGTCACGATCAGTCCCACTAGGTGAGTTGGGGTTCTGGAGTAGCGCTTTAACTCCTCCTCAGGGGTAGTATGCGCTACATAAATACAATTACTACAGTAAATACATGTGTTCTGGGCCATAGTGGAACTCCAAACCCTCTTTCATAAATAAATAACAGATTCAAATAACACCAGCAAACACAGGATAAAACTTAAAACATTTTATTTCTAAAAGCCAGGACAAGTGCATAGAATATTAAAGGTAACCACACAGAATAAGAAAATAAATGTAGTAATGCATGACATGGCCAGCAAAAACAATATGAACATTCCTAACATGGTTAATACCAGTGCCAATCTTAGGGCAGTGCAACCAGTGCCCCCGCACTGGTCGCTAAGGTAAAGGGGGCGCCCTCTGCACGACATGCTAAAGAACACCCTTTAGAGATCTTTGTGTACACAGCATTTTTCAAGGGATAATTACAACAATGACTCTGGTGGTTAATGTACTTGATGAAGAAATCTGCAAATTGTCTAGTCACATTTTTGACTCAAGCTATCACAGCATAGAGGGTTAATGTTCCTGCTGCAAAACACAACTGTGACATGCAGATTACAGGTTTGTATTTTCTGTAGGGTTATTGCTTTTGTCACAGAGATTCTTTTGTTACTTGGAGTTCATAAGTAACAATCCTTGTAATGTAGCACATTGACCTATCAACTGGCATCAAAGCGCTGCATGCAAATTGAAAGGAATAGGTTTAGAACCTTATTGTTTTTACGGTCAAAGTTTTGTAATTCTAAGGTTGTTTAAAAGAGTTCCTTTGGGTAGCAATGCAACCATTGTGTTACGTTTATGAGGTGGATTTACTAACACTTTGCAACTGGTTTGTCTCAAACCTGGTGAAAATTGCTGTTGTGGGTCTTACTTTCCAGAGCAAATCCTGAACTGCGTTGGACAGTAGTCCTAAAGTAACACAAAGTAGCAATATGCGCTACTTTACACCAAGGAGGCTTATCGTCCATGCTTAATATGAGCCAGTGGTTTCTTGTGCTCAGCACTGGCGCTTAATTGCCAACACCAGCATTTGTGCCAGCTGCCAGCTGTATGTGTAATTTAAAGATGATTAGGACAACAGTTGTTTAATAATTGAAAAGAACTAATGCATGTCACCCATACCATTCTTTGAGCTTTAGTGGCCTCTAACAACCAGAATTGCCTCAGTTGTACCCGTGTGATGGTTAGTGGTCGTGTAGGTACCGTCATTGGCAGCGTTGGCAGGTGCTATGGATGGTGCAAGCTGCAGTGGCCTCCTGACAAATTAGGCACTGCTTATCGTGTGTGGTACATGAATGTTTCCATTGACTCACTCATGGATTGTGACTCTAATCCCTATCTACTAACTTTCGTGGAAAGGGATTGGCATCAAAATATTACGCCTCCTTAAAGCAGGTGTAAAGTTGGTGAAAAAGATTGGTTTTCTTCAAACCTTTCCAACTTTGCATGTGTGCTCCACCGTTCGGCACACATACAAAGTGGTAAAGTGTAACTCTTTCTGAAAGCATCACATTTTATGTTGGAAGCATATTCTTCCAGAATGAAACCTAAGCTTGACATCACACAAACACCCTTGCAAGGGTGTGTGCATTGCCGCAAGGCAGCCTAAGGTATCCCAGCACTCGAGGAGAAAGCGACAACACCATATTATAAATAGGGCCCTGATGTGCTCTCTCCTTTACACATAACGCAGTAGAGCAACTTGGTGACTGGGCATCTGAAAAACGTAATTAATCTGCCCTTTATTTCATGTTCCCAGCTGGCGGGGACATTTTTAAAGCTCCTGCCTGCTGGTAGCAGTTTTTGTCTTTGCTTCCGTGGGCGATTCAAAAATGCTTCTGCGACGAGGGAGGAAACACAAGTTTTCGTGCCCACGTCAGTGTGGGCAGGAAAACCACTTTGTCCCGGTGGTGGGCTCCCTGGGACACAGCAAGCATGCTGGCCCTGGGGGATGGGGTCCCTGGGGCCGACTATGGCTCGGGGAGTGGGGCCGCATGCCTGCTCCCCTAAAAAAAAGTAAATTAGGCCTCGGGGAATGGGGTCCTTAGGGCTGAAAACGGTCATGTGCTCCCCTCACCTTAATTAAAGATGCGGCTCCGAGCTGCCATTATTTTTTTATTTTTGCGATCCCTGGGGAGTCCTGCGGAATTGCAGCAAAAACCCCAGGTATTTTTTATACAATTTTGGCTCCATGGGGTGGTCCTCCCTGGGCCCAAAGAGGGCAGGCTATCCCTTCCCTGCCCCTTTCCATAATTTGTTTTTAAAGTTTAGGACTGGAAACTAAGTCCCCAAGTCCTGTAATGGCTGCCAGCAACATTTTCTCATGTTACTGGCTGCAAATCAGAGTGGTCACCCCTGAGGAGTCTGACTTCTGCAGGAGCGAATTGGCCCAAGGGTAAAAAAGCGAATTGGACCAATCAGTTCGCTCTATTTTTACATTGACGCTCCTGCGGGCCTCTCGAGGACCTAACTGTCCAGATATACAGATATTTTTAAACCTTTATTTTTCATAAACCACTGTATGTACACAAAATCACAAAAAGCACAATCAGCGCACCAAGATCTAGTTTCCTTCCAAATTTAGTGCAACTTTGTTAGGGAGATTTTACTGTAGGCCTGTCTAAAGAAGTCAGTGGAAAATGCAAGGGATTTTGTGTTTTGGGACCCCCTTTTTTTCTCGGACTCTACTTGATGGATTTCCCCGAAACTTTCCATGCACAAACAAGGTAATAAATAGCACTTCTTTCAAAAGTTTCATAGAGATTTGTCAAATAGTGCCAAAGGTATTAGGAACCCAGTAAACACATTCTCATGGAAATGCTCACCTAACTATAACTACACAGTGGTGACTGCCACTGGTACATAAACATATATATATATATATATATATATATATATATATATATATATATATATATATATATATATATATATATATATACATATATCAAAGTTCACAAAGTTTCCCAAAGCGAGGTGCACTCTCAGGTCGGCTTCAATAGGGTCAGGGAAGGTACCATACAGATCCACCGTCAGCAGTTACCTGACACGTTTCGGGCTTGCGCCCTTCCTCATTGGTTTTACTGCACAGTTGAACACCAACATAACGGACTCTCCAGCATTCTTCCCTTTTTATTCTTGTAAATAACACTCAGGTGAGTAATCTCGCACAGCAATCTGGGACTGGTAATCCATACAATAAAACCCACGTGGGCTGTTGGCATCATACTGGTAAATGTCACTAATAAAATCTGGATAGGAAAGGAAACTTCCCCCATGCTGCCACTTCGCCAATTTGATCCGCTCCGCTATCTCCCATCAGACAGCAGCGGAGCCGTTACATTTGCGGCGGTGCACCTCCCAACCAGGATGGCCGGATACATCAAAGTTCACAAAGTTTCCCAAAGCGAGGTGCACTCTCAGGTCGGCTTCAATAGGGTCAGGGAAGGTACCATACAGATCCACCGTCAGCAGTTACCTGACGCGTTTCGGGCTTGCGCCCTTCCTCATAGGTTTTACTGCACAGTTGAACACCAACATAACGGACTCTCCACCATTCTTCCCTTTTTATTCTTGTAAATAACACTCAGGTGAGTAATCTTGCACAGCAATCTGGGACTGGTAGTCCATACAATCAAACCCACGTGGGCTGTTGGCATCATACTGGTAAATGTCACTAATAAAATCTGGAATAAAAAGGGATCCACAAATTTCCTCCCACCCAGCATTCCCCCAGGTCTCCCGATAAAAATGGTACCTCACGTGTGTGGGTAGGCATAGTGACTGCAACAGGAAATGGCCCAAATCGTACTGTTGAGACTTCTAAATTACCTATAATAAACCTCCTGGTTTTGGGGGGGTGGCACCTGGGGTTTTGGCCCCAGGCTCGCCGCTATCTAGGGAAACCTACCAAACCCACACATTTCTGAAAACTAGACACCCTGGGGAGTCCAATGAGGAATGGCTTGCGTGGATCCCACAATGTTTCCCTACCTAGAATCCCCTGCACACCTCAAATTTGGCTGAAAAAAAAACATTTTCCACATATTTTTGTGTGAGAGCCAGACAAATTACCCTATCCTTGATTCCTCTGGGTGTCTAGTTTTCAAAAATGTATAGGTTTGCTAGGTATCCATAGGTGCCAGCAGAGCTAGGGTTCAAAATCTACAGCTAGGCACTTTGCAAAAAAAGGGTCTGTTTTCACTGTGAACATGTGTTGTGTCCACGTTGCGTTTTGGGCCGTTTACTGTCGCGGGCACTAGGCCTACCCACACAAGTGAGGTACAATTCTTCTTGGGAGACTTTGGGGAATGCGGGGTGGGTGAAATTTTGTGGATCCACGCAGATTCCAGAACTTTTCACCACAGGAATGTGAGGAAAATGTATTTTTTGGACAAATTTTGAGGTTTGCAAGAAATTCTAGGTAACAGAACCTGGTGAGAGCCAGACAAGTCACCCCATCCTGGATTCCCCTGGGTGTCTACTGTTAAAAAATGTATAGGTTTGCTAGGTTTCCCTAGGTGCCGGCAGAGCTAGGGTTCAAAATCTACAGCTAGGCACTTTGCAAAAAAAGGGTCAGTTTTCACTATGAAAATGTGGTGTGTCCACGTTGCATTTTGGGCCATTTCCTGTCGCGGGCACAAGGGCTACCCACACAAGTGAGGTACCATTTTTCTCGGAAGACTTTGGGTAATGTGGGGTGGGTGGAATTTTGTTGATCCACGCAGATTCCAGAACTTTCCATCATAGAATTGTGAGGAAAACGTGTTTTTTTTTACTAAGTTTGAGGTATGCAAGGGATTCTGGGTAACAGAACCTGGTGAAAGGCACACAAGTTACCCCATCCTGAATTCCCCTTGGTGTCTAGGTTTTAAAAATGTACAGGTTTGCTAGGTTTCCCTATGTGCCGGCTGCGCTAGGGTCCAAAATTCACAGGTAGGCACATTGCTAAAATCAAGTCTGTGCCTAGTGGGCTTTCTGCCGCCCTGGGGGGAAATCGGGGGGGGTGGAGGGTTGCCCCGATATGACTGTGGCTATTTTTTTGGAGGTGGGGGCATTTGTATGCCCATGCTGGGCAGCCTCCACCCCCAAACATAAAAAAAACCAGCATAATCGCTAGCGCCTAATGGGCCTTCTGCCCCTCCCAGGGCAGACCAGGGGCCTCCGCCCCCCCGGGGGGGGGGGCGGAAGGACTGTGGCATTTTTATGGGGAGACGTGGGCATTGGCATGCCCATTTTGGGCTGACCTCACCCCAGAGTTAAAGAAATAAATCCTGAGGCCTAGTGGTCTTTCTGCCCCCGGGGGGGGGGGCAGATAAGGGGCTGTTGCCCCAATATGCCTCCGGGGAGGGGCAGAAAGACTATGGTAATTGTTTTTGAGGTGGGGGAGCAGATAAGGGGCTGTTGCCCCAATATGCCTCCGGGGAGGGGCAGAAAGACTATGGTAATTGTTTTTGAGGTGGGGGGGCAGATAAGGGGCTGTTGCCCCAATATGCCTCCGGGGAGGGGCAGAAAGACTGTGGTAATTGTTTTTGGGGTGGGGGCATTATCATGCCTAGGTTAAGAAAACGATGGAGGGTAGTGCCTTCTTAATTGGTCCACGTCAGTGGATAATCAATATCAGAGACATTGCTCGAATGAAGATCATTTGTGTTATTTTTATTTATCTTTTTATCAAAGGAGCGCAAAAATTTCAAATTGTGAAGAGAAAAACAAAAGCCGACACGTGTTTCGCCCTAGTGGCCCATTGGCCGTGGGCTTTTTCAAGGCGGTGAATATTAATCAACACAGTCTTCCTGTGAGAGTAGAAAAGACGTCTCTGCGGTCCTCCGGGGAGGGGCAGAAAGACTGTGGTAATTGTTTTTGGGGTGGGGGCATTATCATGCCTATTCTGGACAGCCCCCACTCCTACATTATAAAAAAAAATCCCTGGTTTCTAGTGGGCTTTCTGCCCCCCCGGGGGGCAGAACGACTGACATTTCTGTGGGTGGGGGGGTGGCATTGCCATGCCCTTTTTGGGCAGCCCCCACCCCAACATCAATAAAAAAACAATCCATGGTGTCTAGGGGGCTTTCTCTCCCCCCCCCCCCCCCTCGGGGGGAGACAGATTGGGGGCTTCTGCCCCCATCTGACCCCTGGGGGGGCAGAAAGACTGCCTGCTGTGCCCAAAAGAAAATGGGGGGAGCACAGGCTCTTGCCCAAGGGGCCGCTCCCCCCTCCCTGGTGCTAGTGGGTGGATCCCTGCTTTGGGATCAGCCTCCTGGGGTGAGCACCAAGCAGGGATCCACTAGGGAAGGGTACCATTGGAAAGAAGGGGAGAGTCTCCCCTTTCCAACTATACCTCTCCCATCTTTTGCGGTGCTTGGGGGGCTGAGATAGCCCCACAAGCACTGAAACTGAGAAACTGAAACTAAGTTTCAGTTTCGATTTCATTGTAATGACGATAGCGCACCATGCGCGCAATCGTCATTTCAATGAAATTCAAAAATAGGCCTGGGGAGGTTGGGGAAGCTCTTCCCCACCTCCCCAGGCAACACCAACAAAAATGCGAAATCCCTCTGCTGTCTGCAGCAGAGGGATTTCCTGAGCATGTGCTCATGAATTAATGGTTCCGTCATGAGCACATTAGAACTTGTGCTCATGACGGAACCATTCCGTCATGAGCACAGAAGGGGTTAAACACGTTATAAATATTTGTATTGAAGAGAAACTCTGTCTGCAGATGACAGTTGATGACTTGTGTCCAGTATGTTCCACACACTGTTTTTGGTTCTGCAGAAAAAGTTTCCATCAGGGCAAATATTCTGCATAGTAGATACTAAGGGGCCTATTAGGATGGCGCACCCTAGCAGTGCTGGGACCGGCCGCCAGTGGTACGGCGGTCTAGCACCGGCAATTAGGATGCCACCGCCGCGGTGGCATCCTCTATTCCCAGCATTGTGGCGGGTTGTGCTCACAGCACCACCCGCCACAATGCTGGGAATGCACATCGTGCATTGGCATGCACAAGGTGACAGGCACTGCGCTGTGCCTGCCACTTTGTCCGTGCCAATGCAGGGGGGTACCATAGGTACCCCCCATTTGCCCCCCCAACATCCTGGGGGCCCGCAACGGGCCCCCAAGGCTTCTTCCCGCTCCCATGGTAATATGGATGGCGGTATCTAGCAGACACCGCCACCATATTCAAGCCTTTTCCGCCCGGTCGACTCGTCGACCGGGCAGAAAAGCGGCGGGCGGTCTTGCCGTCCGCCGCGGTACCCCCCACCATCATAATATGGGGGTGGCAGATGGGAGGCGGGTGGGGATGATGTCAGGCGGATCGTCACCGCCATGCGGGCGGTGGCGATCCGCCCGACATCATAATAGACCCCTAAGTTTTATAAGCAACCTTGAGCTATTTGACAGAATCAGCTCACCATGACACTTTTTGCATAACATACTATGTACATGTGCTTATTTTGCTTCAGAAGATAGGCTATCTGTAAAGTTTTCACCACAGTATGAAGGCTGCAGGTGGTATGATGGATTTAACTCAGATCTAATAGTGACTGAGGGGTGAGTGTCTGAAAAGTTTCAGCGCTCCGTCCTTCATCTTATTGTGTTTGCTTTGTTCGCCCTGAATTGGCAGGGTATGCCCAGACGTGAGTACCTAGCTCTCTTTGCCACTGGATTGAAGCTAGCCTGGATGATGAGGGTTGATACCCCGAAACTGGTCCCAGGATGCTTGTTTCTGGTCCAGGGAGGACCTGACCTGGCAGCTTGGGCTGGACTGCTCCCATGAGGAACAGGGTCAAGATGGCTGGGTCTGAATCGTTGTGATGAAGTGAGTAGAAGAACAATGATGGATTTAACACAAGTCTAATAGTGATGGGGTGAATGTCTAAAAAGTTTCAGCGCACCTTCCTTCTTCTTATTTTGTTTGCTTAATATGATCTTTAGCACCTTCAGATCATGGTTTTTATAAGCAAATAGTGTCTTTTTTTGGCAAGTATTGCATAGAGTATACACTGTTCTTAGTAGATACTTTTTACTACTCTGTGGTGTATTTCTCATGAGATTTTCACTGTCTACAAACAGTTTGGTATAGAGTAAACTCTCTCCATAAAGTAAACAATGTTTACAGTGCCCACTTTTCTGCTCATATCAACTTCATTTCTCAATATAGGTTTGGTGAACATGAGGGGTTTAATACAGATAAAATCTGTCCGTAGCAGGGCATTAACTTTGGAACAGACATTGAGTATCTTGAGGAACTTGGCTTTCTCCTAACAGTCGTATACATATTTTAACACAGTGTCAAAAAGGGGTTTCTATGTATCTGTGGTTGATTGTTAATGTGAACTTGGCTACCTGTGAAGTGTATGGTTTAGGGTCAATGTTGCACATAAGACATGCTTGCTACACCTAAGGGGGTCATGTCTGTGATGCATTAATGATGCTTCATATTATTCTGACCTATTTTGTACTTACTTTCAGGCATCTAATGCTGTACCAGTCTATAGAGTAATGTGCACCATAGAAGCTTGGATGATGTTATCAGTGATGTCATCAATGATGTCATTTGAGATGTCATCAGTGATATCATAAATAAAGTCTTAGAACATGTCACGAGTGATGTAATATGTGAGGTCATAAGCAGTGCATGTCGGAACGTCAGTTATAGGTAGCTCTGCTAACCATAACTGGTGAATTTCTGGGATTTATTTTGTTCAAAATGTTAATATTGTCACTGACATATTGACCTAACTAAAACTTTACTTTAACCTTTGTTTTTTCAGTGAATGTGTACGTTTTTTAAAACAAAAGCAGATCTTTTTTTATCACACATATATATAACATTACTTTAACCTTTGCTTTAATCAGTAAATATATATAAATATCTATCTAAATAAATATTTTTTTTTCACTGAATAAAACAAAGATTTAAGTAATGTTATCATTAGGTGTCATCAAAATATCTGTTTGCATTTAAAATAACCTTAGAAATTCATTAAAAACAAAGGTTAAAGTAGCGTTATATTTAGGTGAATTTCTCAGTGACAACACTAACGTTTTGAAGTAAAAAACCCACAGAAATTTAGCAGTTAACTATAACTTGTACCCCCCATGCACTGCTTATGACCGCACATATGACATCATTTATGACATGTTCTATGTCCATCATTTATGACATCACTGATGACATCTCAAATGAAATCATTGATGACATCATTGATGACATCACCCAATGAGCATGCTAGTTTGTTTTATAGTTTACATAGTGGTGGGTAGTTGTCATATTGGTTTTCTTCCTAATTTTTCACAGCTTGGAGTCAGCTAATGCATGTAAGTGTCTACAAAATGCATGTGCTCCTAATGCACTATAGCTGTGAAGAGGTATTGAGCACGTTAGACATATTTTTACTCAAGAGTAACTAAGTGTGCATGTGACAGTTGACTTGTGTTCATTATTGTTCGGACATGTTTTTTGGTTCGACAGAAAACGTTTCCCACAGAAGGAAGATTCAACGTAATAGATACTAACTTTTGTAAGTTGCCTTGAGTTATTAGAGAGAATCATGTCAGCATGATAAAATATACTTAACATAGAAGACTATGTAACAGGAACTAAGATATGCACACCCTTTAGTTTTGCTAGATCAAATGAGCTATCTGTAGAGTTTTCACCAATGTGTAAAGGATGCAGCTACTATGTTCTTTAGCACCTTCAGAGGGTGGTTATTTTTTGAAAATAGGGTTTTTTACACAACGGTCGCACAGAGTGTACACTGTTCTTAGTAGATTTTGTTTAATACTCTGTGGTGCATTTCTCATAAGAGTTTCACTGTCTACAAACAGTGTGATACAGAGTAACCTCTCCCCATAGCGAAAAAGCTGTATACAGTACCTACTTTTCGGATCATATCAACTGAATTCGTCAATGTAGGTTCATTGAGCATCAAGGGTTTATACAGATAAAAACTGTCCATAGTAGGGCATTTGGATTTGAACTCACATTCACATTTAGGCTTTCTTTCAACAATTGTATGGATATTGAGCACTGCTGTCAAGTAATGTTTTTCATATATCTATGGTTGATTGTTAACTTGATCTATGCTACCTGCATAGTGTATGCTATGGGCTCAATGGTGCTTGTAATGCTTGTTTTCAACATCTGAGTTGCGTGTGTGCTGGCAGTAGTAATGGGTGATTTTCTCCTAAGCTCTTTTGTACTTACTGTCAGGCCTCTAGTGTTATACTAATGTATAGACCAATATGTGTGAAAGTGAAGTTTGGGTGATGTAATATGTGATGTCATAAATGATGTCATATAACATGTCATTAGTGATGTCATATGTAAGGCCATAAGCAGTGCATGGTGGTGGCGCAAGTTATAGTGATGATAACTATAACTGGTGAATTTCTGTGTTTTTTTTTTGTTCAAAACGTTAATGTTGTCACTGAGAATTCATCTAACTATAAAATTACTTTGCCTTTTGTTTTTTTCCAGTGAATTTCTATGTTTTTCAAAAACGAAAACAGATATTTTCATTACACCTAACTATAACGCTCATTTAGCCTTTGTTTTTTTCAGTGAATTTCTAGTTTTAAAAAAAATTAGTAAATTCAATATTTTTGTGTGAGTATATGGTAGAATACCTTTATAAGGCATGCTGTATTCAGACACTATTTAGTAAATTAATGTTTTTTTCTTGTTACAAAACAAGATATGTTTCACAGTTTGCAAAATCTTTCTAAATTGTTTGTGTATTAAACAGATAAATGTTCAATAGAAATTGTTTATTTGCTCAGTTATTGTAACTTTGATATTAAGACATGTTACCAGCAATCCTTTTTTAAAATGTCATTACTCTCGTAATGATGGGTGTGCGTGATAGGGTGTTTAGAGGGACTGGCCTCTCTGCTGAGACCTCTCTCTGTAAGGATGGGTGTGCGTAGTAGGGTGTTGATGGCCTCTCCTTTTAGACCTCCCTCTCAGATGATGGGTATGTGCAGTATGGTGTGCGGAGGGACTGCCCTCTCCTTTTAGACCTCTCTCTCTCTCTCTCTCTCAGATGACAGGTGTGCATAGTAGGGTGTGTGAAGGGCTGGCCTCTCTGCTGAGACCTCTCTCTGTAATGATGGATGTGCGTATTAGGGTGTTGAGAATGATTGACCTCTCCTTTCAGATCTCCCTCTCAGATGATGGGTATGTGCAGTATGGTGTGAGGAGGGACTGCCCTCTCCTTTTTGACCCCTCTCTCTCAGATGACGGGTATACATAGCAGGGTGTGTGAAGGGACTGGCAACTCTGCTGAGACCTCTCTCTGTAATGATGGGTGTATGTAGTAGGGTGTGGAGAGGGACTGTCCTCTCCTTACAGACCTCTCTCAGATGTCAGGTGTGGGTTGACGGGTGTGGGGAGGGACTGCTGTCTCCTTGCAGACTTCTCTCTCTCATATGACAGGTGTGCATAGTAGGGTATGTGCATGGACTAGCCTTTCCTTTGAGACCTCTCTCTCAGATGACTGGTGTGCATAGTAGGGTGTGGGAAGGGACTGCCCCTTCCTTTTAGACCTCTGTCTCAGATGATGGATGTGTTTGTCGCTTCGCAGGTAAAACACTTCAGACTAATGACCTTATTTTGACTTTAGCAGTCCTCCTGCAGAGCCCCACGGTAGCACTCCGCAGGGCAACCGCCAAAGTCGTGGTCACACAGCCCTCGGATTCATGCAGCAACTGGGGTGCAAACGTACAGGCGGCACAATCCTGTCTAGGTTAGACTATTGCAACAGCCTCTTGCTAGGGGCTAATCAGCCTGTGATTAATAGGCTTCAACGCACTATGAATGCGGCAGAGTGCATTCTATTTGCATTACCTAAGTACAGTCCGGTGTCAGGGGTACTGCATCAACTCCACTGGCTTTCCGTGGAGCAAAGAATCAGGTTCAAAGCACTTTGTGTTATTCATAAGGTTCTGACGGGATCTGGCCCGGCGATCCTTAAAAGTTTGGGTTACCACCATGTTCCTTCCCGTGCTCTGCGGACCTTAATTTGATGCATGTGCCACGTTTCCGTAGAGACAGAACTGGTGGCCATTCCTTAAAAGTGCTGGCTCCCACCTTATGGAACTCACTACCTCCGGCTATTAGGAGGACTTATAATCTTTTGATGTTTAGAAAGGCAGTAAAGACATGGCTGTTCCAGTAACCTATTCATCTCGCTTGTTTCTTTCCATGCTCTTCAGCGCTGGGAAGTCTCTTCGCTGGAACAGCCATGCACTTTACAAACGGCATAACATGTGCCCCCCCTGCATGCACCCCAGGCCCTGAAGAGGCAAGGGGCCCTGTTACAAGTTGCGGACTATTCTGGGATGGTGGGGTGATGTTTTTGTTTTCTTTTCTCTCTTCCAGGATAGTCTAAGGTTAGTAAGTCTTAAGCTCCTTAGAACTATACTTCTTTTTCTATCTATGGCTAGATTTTTCCTTCCTGTTTCTGTCTTCCCCTGAACCAATCAGGGGTACTCTGTCCCTTCTCTATTTGGGATCTCGTTATTTATTAGTATAAGAACGGTGTTAGGAGTTTAGAGAGGCAGCTGGTGAGTCAAAAAAGAAAAACATATACCCTCACCGGGACTTCACTGACTGAATAACTGAAATAAACATACAGTGCTATGGGAAGACAAAATTGCCAAAAGCTACTATAATCCCTCTGGTATCTTCTGTGCTCCTTTGCCTACCCCGCTCATTATTTCCCCACCCTTCCCCTTCCAGAACCACCATCATTCACACACTTGGGAGAGCCATGCTCCCTCTGGAGTGGGGTGGAGCACAGTGTATAGCTGGCAGGTCCCATGGATATCCTGTAGCTTCTAAGACTTCTCATTCCGTTGGTATAGCAGGAAATCTAGGCAGACTACAAGGGTGTGTTTCAGTAGTGGCGCAGGTCCTCAGCATAGGAGCTTCCCATCTCCTCAATTGTGGCATCTTCCCTGTAGTTGGTTCCACCTCTGTCAGTTTCCTCCTCTGCCCTCTCTCTGGGCCTAAGTCTACCTTTGCTTTCCCCAGCTTTGCCTTGTATACATGCCTCCTGTGTTTGTCTGTCTTCTGTCTCTGCCATTCTTAGTGTGGTGTCACATAAAAGTGTATTTTCTTTCTCTGTTGCAGGTGTGGCTTTCGGGACAGCCCAGTAGAGGTCAGGTAGGGGCTCCTCCGAATTCTTCCGATCTATGCTCATGCCCATCAGCCTGACGGTGAAGTACAGTGTGTGGAGGAACTGGCCTCTCCTTTCAGACCTCTCTCTCAGATAACAGCTGTGCATAGTGGGGTGTGTGGAGGAAGTTCCCTCTTCTTTTAGATATCTCTTTTAGATAAGGGGTGTGCATTTTAGGGTCTGTGGAGGGACTGGCTTCTCTGCGAAGACCTCTCTCTTAAATGATAGGTGTGTGTAGTAGGGTATGGAGAGACACTGCCCTCTACTTTGAGACCTCTCTCTCAGTTGACAGGTGTGAATCGTATCGTCTGGCGATGGACTGCCCTCTCCTTTTTGACCTCTCTTCCAGATGGCGGGTGTATTTACAAACGGGGGATAGGGTGTTATAAACGCTATTGATATTAAAATAATCATACTATGTAAGAAAGAGAGGAAAGCAACAAGAGATCTCACACTTGCAGGGTGACGGTCAGGCAAGCTTCCATCTTGGTCCTCTTTTGTGCCTTGGCATTGCATTGAGATTGCATCCTGCTTCAGCACTAATTGTGGCCCCTGTGATTCAAATCTAAAGCGACTGCTGACTGACCCCCAGGACCTGGCCTGTGTAAGGGATTTTGGGAAGGATTGTAAGGTTTTTAAGGTAAACACGAATGTGAGTCTCCTCAACCCGTACACCTAATACACCAATGAAACATTCCTGTGCTCAACCACCCCGTTCCCATATCCACCCTTCACACTGCAGTCTCCTGGAAGGTACAGTAATACTGACCCACCTGCATGCAAGTATTGGACCAAGCCAAAGCTTTTTTTTGTACAATTCCCTCCTAACAACCCCTCTCCACCCCCACCCCCACGCAGTCTAGTTTCAGATGCCCCACTCGTTCTGCCTGAGACTAAACCAATCAGCAGTCGCAGCTCAGGCAAGACTGACACGATCATCAGGTAGTGAGAATATTACAAATCGCAGCAGTGCCCCCACCTCTGCCACCCCAACCCCCGGACGGGAGCCGGGGATGCGAAATGTCGTGCACCACGGTGCAAAGGGATAAGTGGCGGGATTCACTAACCTGAAAGATTATGATGCCCGGTCCTCATGGGAGGAGGTGATGAATCATTCTTCCAGTTTGAGTGACACACCCATGGCATGCTTTGCTCTGAAGTACATTTCCACAGACGCGCTCCGGGAGGTTGGGGGGAGGGGGACAAAGGCACCTAAATAGGTAGAGGAGGTAGTGAGTTTGTACTTGGGCATACAACCCGTAATAGGGTGAAAGAAGGACAGAACTTGGACAGCAACTATCCACAGGCCTGGGGGGGGGGGGAGGCCCCCTCCCTGGCTTGCTAATCCCTGGGGCCTGGGATGGCAGCGGGACTTTAGTTTTTCACCCCCGCGTTGCTGCTTACCCGCAGACTATGTCCAATTTGCAGCCTCCTGATCTGGTCTCCCATACGAAAACGAAGGAGCGTACGGTTCCAGGTTTCGGGTGCACAGTGCTCCTCGGGATGTCCACATGTTGCATGGCTCGGAAATGGTTGGATACGGGTTTTTCTTGGGGGAGGCCTCGTGTGTTACTCTTCACAGTTGGAGAAGTGAAGCTTACGCTGTTGGGATCGCAGGACTTTACAATTAATTGTTCTGTTTCAAGTTTCAAAAGTAAACGAGCGTCAGGGCCCGGGCTTCAGGGCGCAAAGCTCCTGCCCGGCAGTCCGTGAGGTCCACGTTTCATGGTTTGATGCGTACTCTGTCCCTTGGGGAGGCATCGTGTTTCTTTACTCAGTTTACAGTGCAGTCCATGCTGGTTGGAACCCAGTGGTTTAAATGGGGGCTCCTGGGGGTGGCAATCGCAGATTGTCCACCCCCGGGCTGCTTTGGGCAATGGTATGCCCAGACAGGTGGCACGCGCGCTGCACGGTTGGCTTGTTTACAGCGCGAGCAAGTGGTGACGTATTAACCGTCACTCACTACCGCTGAGGTGCGCTGAGGAAGGCGGTGGCGTTTTTGGCGGCGGGGTGAAGATTTAACGGATAAGTACGATAATGGAGGGAGATAATAAAGCAGCCGCTTCGGTACGGGAAGCGCTGCGCACGCTGTGTGAGGCGGGACGTGAGGACCTCATTATGCCGGGTGTGCTGTCTCAGGCATGGGTGGGCATGGAAATGAAGACGCGCGGGGCGGCGGGTGGTGTCGCTGCTGCGGTGGTGGCCTGCATGTCGAGCGAGAGCTCCCCTGCTCGTTCTATTGATGGCAAGTACTTAAAAGGCAAGAATTTACCTCAGGCTGAGGGCGCTTCTCTGTCACAGGCTCCTGGGGATGTTTCTTTCCCGGCAATTCTGAAGAGGGGGAGGGGCAGGCCGCGCACGCGCGTCTCCAAAGTGTTGCTGCCTCAGCAACAAGATACAACACCAAGGGGCCCGGTTTCCATAAAATCAACAGAAGTTGTTTCAGGAAAAGAAAATACACCATCTGGTGGCTTGAGGCCGGTATTGCAGGAGGGGCTGGCTGGAAAACAGGCATTGGCAGCACGCAAGCATGACATTTGCATATTTAGGCAGAAAAGTTTGAGTGACCCAGCTGGGGGTCGAAAATTTTCTGGTGAGCGAAGTTTATCACCGGTTTTTTCCAGAGTGGGGGGTGATTCAAGGGCTTGCTCAGTGCAGGGTCTTGGCACCTCGGACATAGGCGAGGCTACGACAGCACAGGTGCATGAAGACATTTTGTGGGCACCTGACAGGGTGGGGTTGGCAAGGGGAGGGGGGGGGACTGCCAGTGTACGATGACGTTGTCAATCCGCCTGACGGCTGTTGGGTTTGGCTGCCTACAGAAATTAAGGACTCGGCGCGGCTTTCACGTTTTCAAGTTGAGGGGGCGCCAGCCGCTGCGGGGTCAAGCGCCTTGCAGCCCAACGGGGGAAAAACGCTGCCATGCACAAAAAAGAGCAGTGGGAATTCTACATCCAGGCTTTTGGCGTCCTGCAACGAACGAAGCGGAGAGGAGGGGAATTTTTGGGCGAAATTTCCCACGCCTTTGGATCCCAAGAAGGCGGCTCGTTTTGCGCCACAGATAAAATGGACTGTGTATGATGGGGGTGTTGGGGACGGGGAATTGCCGGGTTGCAGTACAAGGGGGAAGTAGGTGAGGAAGGGGTTTTGAGGTGCAAGCAGGTAGAAGTGGATACCTTTTCTTTGGAGGAGGGGGAAATTGGGGATGAAGATGACCTGGCGCAGGATTTTTCTTTTTCTTTGGGGAGCATGGGGGGGTCTACTAAAGACTTTTCCAGAAGTTATTTTTCACAGGGAAAAGAGAAGGTGGAGACAAATACAGGGAGCAAGTCACGATCGGAAACTACAGGGAGGAAGAGAAGAGTGTTTTCGGAAGGCAGACAGGCCATACCAACAGGTGAGGCACTTACGAAATCACGTTGTAAGATTTCATGTGTGGATAAGGGTGTGGGCACGGAGGGAGGCGGGGTCAAGTCAACACGAACGGCAGCCAGTCAGGCAACTGTGGATAATAGCAGCTCAGGCAAACAGGATCAGGAGGCTACAGGTAAAGATGAAGGGACAAAAACGGAGGTTGGCGCAACACAATCATCTGTTTTAAAGCGCTTACCGTATATGGGTTTCTCGATGCCATTGGGGGCTCATTTGTCCAAAACCACGAAAGAAAAGATTTGGAAGGGTGAATTTGTAGATGTTTTTAAGCTATTACACAGGGAGGTCCAGGCAAAGGAGGGTTCCAAAGAGGAGGCGTGGGAGTTGTCCAGAAGGCCTAGGGTACCCACCAATATTGATTCCTGGACCTCGGCGTTTCTTATCTTTGCTAGTGTATATTGCGAACATTTCCCAGACAGGTCAGTGGCTATATTTAAATATATGGACACCATTAGGAAAGCTGCCATTGAGTTTGGTGGGTATGCATGGCTGCGGTATGATGAGGAATTCAGAGCACGGTTGATTCTATTACCTGAAAAACCATGGGGTGAGGTGGATAATGAGCTTTGGGTGCAATTGATGTATCCACAAAGGCCCCCGCCAACCAACTACACAGCGAGTGGTTTAGCGGTACACAATCGGCCCTTTCAAAGCAAGCCCACCCTGGGGGGGGGGGGGTAGTTGGAACAAACAACAAATCGCAAGTTCCGGTGCTTGTTGGAACTTCAACAAAGGGTTTTGCAACAAATATCCTTGCAAATACAAGCATGCCGTCACGCAATGCTTTGGGGAGCAGTGGCAGTGGGGGGGGAACAGCTTGCCAAGTAGAGGTAGGGGCGGGGGCCCTCAATCTGGTGTCAAAGGCTTCTACACCAATTAATATCGGGAAGTTGACTGCATACTTGGCATATTACCCTGACATACACGAAGCTTCTTTACTCGCATGGGGTTTCAAGGAGGGTTTCAAGCTAGGCTATCAAGGACCCAGGTGTCGCCGTTTTGCAAAAAATTTAAGGTCTGCAGAGGAGTTCCCACAGGTGGTGAAGAAGAAACTGTTGACAGAGGTGGCTGAGGGTAGGATGGCAGGCCCTTTTGGTACATGGCCATTGGAAGATCTTATTGTGTCCCCTCTGGGGGTGGTGCCCAAAAAGGCGGAAGGTGAGTTTCGTATGATCCACCATCTTTCCTGGCCTCAAGGGGAATCCATCAATGACTTCATTGCCAGGGAGGATTCCAGGGTAAGGTTTGCTTCTGTGGACACGGCCCTTGGGTTGATAAGGCTTTCTGGGCAGGATTCAGAGCTAGCAAAATGTGATATCAAGGCGGCCTTCCGGCTGTTGCCAGTCCACCCATCAGATTTTTCCTTACTAGGCATACATTTTGAGGGACAGTTTTTTGTGGATAAGGCCCTTCCTATGGGTTGCGCAACGTCTTGAAGGCTCTTCGAAGCTTTCAGCTCTTTTTTGCAATGGTGTTTTTCATGGGTATCAGGCCATACGGGAGTGACACACTATTTGGACGATTTCCTGTTCATAGGTGCGGCAGGTTCACAACAATGTGCCAAAGCATTAGAGGACTTTGAAGCCTTTGCACAAGATTTGGGCGTTCCATTAGCGCCAGAGAAAACTGAGGGGCCGAAATGTTGTTTAACATACCTGGGTATCGAAGTGGACACCCACAGGATGGAGGCTAGATTACCGAAGAGTAAGGTGATTGAGATCACCAGAATTCTGGAACATGCCATAGGAGCTAACAAGTTGAAATTGTATGAGGTGCAGTGTTTACTGGGCCATTTGAACTTTGCCTGTAGGGTGGTCCGGGCAGGGAGGTCATTCTGCAGAAGATTGGGATTTGCCATGTCGGGCATTCAGATGCCACATCACAGAATCAGAATTACCGCCAGTATAAGGGCGGATTTGGTAGTATGGTTACGCTTCCTGAAAGATTTCAACGGTGTCACAATTTGGTCGTTGGATGTTGATTTCAACTGGGAAATACAGTTGTATTCGGATGCATCGGGTGCAAATGGTTTTGGCATATTTTGGGAGGGGAAGTGGTGTTCAGAACAGTGGCCAAAGGCATGGATTGAGGAAAAAAGGAGCATAGCTTTTTTGGAATTTTTCCCGCTGATAGTGGCATTGGCCATTTGGGGCCCACAGCTAGCCAACAGGGCAGTGGTTTTCAACGTAGACAACAGAACTGTGGTCGATCTAGTTAATGGGCAGAAGGTCAGGGACACAAAGTTGTTAAAATTGTTACAAAATTTTATGCTAAGATGTTTGCAATTTAATATGACTTTCAAAGCCAAACATATTGCGGGAGTGGCAAATAACATCGCAGATGCCATCTCTCGTTTCCAGTGGACGAGATTCCGTGGTTTGGCGCCCGGAGCAGACAGTCAGAAGACACCGTGTGGGATCTAGTGAATTGACCACGCATCATCTCATCGAGAGCTCTTTGGCTACCAGCACCAACTTGGCTTACAGACGAGCTTGGCTGGAATTTTTAGAGTCAGGAGCTAAGTATAGATCTCCTAGCGGGGCAGGTTTCAGGCAGCGTAATGATGACATCATTAGATTTATAATGGATAACATCAGAAGAGGCATATCTTCCACTACCATAGCTGGGAAGTTGGCGGGGGTGTCTTTTTATGGAAAATTCTTTTGGGGGTATGAACCTTCGGCGGGGGAGATGGGTCGGAGAGTCCTGCAGGGTTGGGCAAAAATGAAAAAGAGGGGTCGGTATAAGAGAGAACCCATATCACTTAGATTGTTACACAATATTATCTGTGTTTTTGGCGGGGTCTGCTTTTCCCAATTTGAATGTAATTTGTTGAAACTATGCATGATTTGGCTTTTCTTTGGGGCATTCCGTATTTCGGAATTGTTGGGTACAGCTCATGTCGAGGGACTAAAAGTACGGAATGTGTCCATTTCCCTCTCTTCCATTTCCATTTTTCTGGAACAGTCTAAAACAGATCAGGTTGGTCAAGGGTCCACTGTGGTTTTACAAGCGTTTAAGGGCCAGCTATGCCCTTTGAGAGCATGGTCGGATTTCATATCTGCTGGAGGGGCAACATCAAGGTTTGTCTTCAGGCATCAGGACGGCTCCCGGTTAACGGCCTACCAAACACTGGCGATCCTGCGCAGAGCATTGATAAGGGTGGGGGAGGACCCCTGTCAATTTGGGACTCATTCCTTTCGCATAGGTGCGGCTTCAGAGGCTGCCAGGTGGGGCTTTTCTATCAGTGATGTAAAGAAGCTGGGAAGATGGACTTCTGATTGTTGCTTGCGCTACATTCGCCATTTAGAGAGTGAGGTCCCTAAATTATGATACTAATTGCCCTTTCTTTTCAGGTCCTTGTGCCAGTGGTGCATTTTCTCAACGCCGGGTATGGATCATTGGACATTCGTTTATTAAGTGGGCCGCTAAGCAGGCTGAGAAAAGGCAATTTGGGAAAAACTTAGGCTTCCGTTCGGAGGAGATCCTGTTGTCATGGTTTGGTAAGAGCGGCATGAGGTGGGGTCAGCTTTTGCCTCTTATCAGCGAACTGTCCTGTAGAAGCAAACCGGAAATGTTGCTGATTCATCTTGGGGAAAAAGATATCATTCAATTGTCAGGTCTTGGGTTAATTATAGACATGAAAGCGGATCTCAGAATCCTCTTAAAGACATGGCCTGAAACGCATTTGGTTCTAACAGCATTAATGCCACGACGAGTTTGGAAAGGAGCAGAAAAGTTTACAGCAATCGAGAGGGCAAGACGCAAAGCGAATAGAGACCTTCATCGCTTTTGTCACGAGGTGGGAATAGGTTGGTTGTCTCATGACTCCTTTACAAAGGATGATTATCAATTTTTTAGACACGATGGGGTCCACTTATCTTTTATAGGTAATGAAATCTATTTGCTAAATATAAGGGAAAAGGTTTCGAAGAAGTTTCAGATTAACACATGGTGTTAGTTACGATGTTTTGGCGACATTCGTTTTTGTCTGCATAAAATGCATTGTGTTGTGGGGAAAGTTTGGTTGAGACATGTACCTTTACTCTAATGTATAGTCATGCAGCAGTTAACGATCAAAAAAGTTTTTATCTTTCCCTCCCTCTTCCTTTTTCTTGTCCTTGGCCCAGGGTCATTATTATTGCCCGATGGGGGCTCCTGGGGGTGGCAATCGCAGATTGTCCACCCCCGGGCTGCTTCGGGCAATGGTATGCCCAGACAGGTGGCACGCGCGCTGCACGCTTGGCTTGTTTTCAGCGCGAGCAAGTGGTGACGTATTAACCGTCACTCACTACCGCTGAGGTGCGCTGAGGAAGGCGGTGGCGTTTTTGGCCCTCCCGCCCTCCCCATATATTAAAAAAAAAAAACAAAAAAAAAGAATATATTTATATATATATATATTTATATATGTAAAAAAAATATATATATATATATTAAAAAAAAAGAAAAACCCTTTGGGTGGTTGTCGCTTGGCCAGGTGGCAGAGTTGGAGGAGAGCAAGACAGGCAGGAAGGGTTGGGGGCATCAGGAAGAGTTTCGGACAGAGGGAAGCAAGGGAGCGAGGTTAGAGGCAAGGGGTAGGCAGGAGAGGTAGATAGGGGTTTGGGGAGGAGGATTAGGCACGACAACGTTCGGGGAAGACGGTTGTTGGGGAAATTTGGTAGGGGTGGGGGGTGATAGGTAGGAATATGTATTTGTGATATTTTTGTATTATTTGCCACCTGTCCAATAAAGCGGCCTTTTACCCCACTTATTGGCCCAGGGTCATTATTATTGCCCGAAAATTAATTGTTTATTACGATTTTTTTTTTTTTTTTCTTCAAAGTTAAAAAGGAGCCTAGGCGTGTAGGGCTTGTGTGCGCTGAGCTCCCGCCTGCGTCCCGTGATGTCCACATGCTTTGCGGTTTTCCGTGGGGAGACCCCGGGTGTTTCGTCACAGTTACCTACTCGGTGGAGCACGGCATTAACATTTTTTGTGTTCAGATTTTCCATAATAAAATGAGCATAGGGTAACGGGGTTCAGGTGGTCAATGCTCCTGCCCTGCATCGGGTGATGGATCACGGTTTTGGAATGAATGGATGTTTTGTCCTAATGTAACGCAACTGGTGCTATGCAGCGCTCTGTTACCTGATTGGATTAGGGTCAAGTTCGCGCTATATAAAACTGCAACAAACAAACAAAAAACAAACAAACAAACAAAAAAAAACATTATAATAATAATAAAATACATGAGGCGTGCCTTGTCCAGGGGTGGCCTCGTGCGTTTCTATTAACATTTGAAGGTGAAACCGACCCGGGTCGGAACACAGTGCTTTAAATTATATGTCAGGTTCCTATTTGCCCAATCCGCCCCGGCTACGCCTTGGGGATGGCTTTATCACTCATTTGGAGCTTCATGGAGTTGTCGCAAAATACCGGCTACGCCTTCTGGGAGCTCCCAGTCCGGCTGGGCACTGGCACAACACTTGTCACCAAGGGTGCATTGCAGGCACCAGCGAGGTCAGGGGGTCGAGGCCGTTGCCACGGTGCTGTGGAGCGTTTCTCCGGTCACCGGCACAGAGAGGAAGGTGCAGCGCTCTGGGCCTAAAATGGCCTCATTTTGTTCGCGCCTGGATGTGTCATTGTGGTTTTGCACTGTAGTGGGGAATGGGACACAGTAAGGGAAAAGAGCTTTGATGTGTGTTTGTCATACAGTCCATTTAAGAGTTACTGTATAAAGTTATTTCCTATCAGAAGAATTCAAGAGCACTGATGAGTGTGCAAATTGAATTCTGTTGTACGATCATTGGTCACCTGCACCCAGCTTCATATCAATACACATATGAAACGTGATATAGTAAATGATGACGGTGACATCAATTGAATTTTATGAATGGGAAGCTTGGCAAATATATGAAGCAGTGCTATCCTCTCTAATGACATACCTTGAGTGTCCAGGGACTTCTCCATCCCTCTTGAGCCTTGGCTAGGGAAGGGGTGGCACGATTTGCCACCGCTGTCTTCGCCGCTCACCGGAATCTGGCGGGCAGGGTGGCTTATGCCTTGTTGCAATAGGTGTATCACGTGCCTCACATAGAAACTATGGGACCACATTCATGTTCACTGTAGTAGCACAGATAAGGATTAAGAACGCTTCAATTACCAGGCTGTGCCAACATATTTCCAGCTTAGAATGCTCTATTGTGCACAGAGGCAGGGTTCTTGCAGAGAGGGTGAAGGTCAGTTGTGGAGCAAGAGGTGCGAGCGAAGCTAAGGGTTGACTACCTTCACCCCATGGGTCACAAGTCCCATATCCTCAGCAGGCTCCGCGACGAGCGCAGGGGCACTGGCGACCTGCGTGCGTTGGTTGGTTTCTGTGTATGGGTCGGGGGCATTACACCCTGAATCTCCTCCCTTCGGTCTGGGAGATTTTACCCCCCGAGGTGAGCCTGTGTCCATGGAGGGAGTTGTTTGGGACCTGGAAAGTCCCTAGCACTCACAGGCCTTTGGTTCGGTGTTGCGACAGGTTGCCGCTGGTTTTGGCAGTTCAAGGGCCCTGACCCGTTCTTGGCTGCAGGGCCAATAGCTCGAAGCCGTTGGGGGGTGCGGTCGCCCAGCCGGCCGTTCCGCCCTTCTACACAACGTAGCAACAGAGGTTCTTTGGCAGCGGGGAAACATTGGAACGGCGTGATTGATGACCCGCAGCCCTTCCGGTTCACGGGCCTCTACCGGGGTTTCTGACAAGTGGTTCCGTGTCTGGAAACGGCGTTTGTTGCTGGCTGTGAGATGTATTTTCCCCTTGCACCTCCTCGGAGGTGGCTTGTCCCTGCTCATTTGGGCACCTCCCCCATCCCACTTTACCAGCTTGGTGCTGCCGCTCGCTATTGCATAGGCGGGGAGGGGGGACATTGGGGCAGGGCACAGATGAATGACACCTCGCAGTGTTGGATGCCGCTAGCCGGGCGCTCTGCATCCGTCCGTTCTGCCTTATCTTATAGGCAGGCACAGGATCCATCTACAGTGAAGAGTCCTGCCTGTCCAAATCTTGGGCTAGGGTTTGGCCAGCTCTCCTGCGGTATTGTAACACACCGGGGGAGCAGAGTGAGCAGTGTGGCTGAGGAGCTGCTGCTCCAGGGCCTGGTGTTGAGTTCATGGCAGGGGCGCCTGGTCTTTGCATAGCTGTGCCTTGAGAGGGGCTCCTCGCACGTCAGCAACACGATGCATTGGGGTTGGTTGCCTAAGATTCGGAGGAGGCTTACAAAAAAAAAAAACCCGTCAGGACATCAGGCAGAGAGTCTGGTGATTTGGGTCTCGGCCACGTGCGTGCGGTCAGCCCATAGGGCCTAATCTTCGCTTACTGGTCAGACAGCTGTGGATTGGTCCTCTGAGCAGCGGTCTGTTGGGAATATCTGAGAATGTGTTAGACATGGTGAGGGAGGCCAGGTTCGGGAACTGAACCCTGGATATGGTTGAGCCTTATTGCATCAACGTTTTCTTATTTCCGGGTATATTCTACCTTGGGTACTGTTGCTACACGGGTCTCTGCGTTACAGCGCTTTCATTAAAGCACTATTAGTAGGTGGTGTGCAGTTGATAGGCGGGACACATTAGTGTTATTAAGAAGGTTGGTCGGTTGTTCCCTTCCCTTCATAAGAGCTTGGCTGTGTGTGTGTCATATCGTCCAACTTCCGTGACGGTACAAGTAAATTCCATGAAGAGTAGAATTATAGAGCAGGGATGAGCGTGCAGATGGAATTTTGGAATGTTATTGGGTTACCTGCTTGCTAGCGTCATTCAAATTACACCCATGGATCGTGAGGTGTTGCTAGTTTAGATGACATCAGTAGGATTGATGAAAAGGAAGCCTGGCAAGTAAATAAAATGTTAGAAGTGGGTACTTCAGCACTGGAATGTAAATGTTTTAAATAGACCTGGGGAAGCAATGATCTGCCTGACTTTGCCTTGACACCAGTAATGACTACGGCTCTCTCTGTTGGTAATGCACATCCTTCATCGGGATGGGCACGGGGCCCGTAGGTATCCCATGTGCATTTTGATTCAAATAATATTTACACTGAAAGGACTTGGGAGTGTGGTGGCCGTTCTGTAGGCCACAGCCAGTGCCTGAGCATGCTGGGCAGCCCTGCAGACCAGTTTTACTCTGGAAAACACTCCAAGCTGCGCAGGGCTTCCTAGGTTCTGTCGGGGTCTTTTATATTAGCCGGGCACTCCTGGGACGCTTCACCACTATGGTCGGGAGCAGGGGGAGGTGTCACTTTGCATCCAGCACCTAGGCTAAGCAAAGAGTTACGCCTAAGGTTGAGTGGGTGTTAATGTACCTGGTCGTTCATTGGGGCTCCTTAGGGTAGGATGACCTAGCGGCAAGGAACAGCCAGGGTGGTTTACGTGTGCTTCAGCGATCATGAAGAAAGTATGCATCGCGGGCCCTGGCTCACACGGAAGTGGGCAAAGATCACACACACTACACATGCCGAGGCCTGCTCTGATGCCTGGCATTGGGGTCCCAGGTTACTTCTGAAATGGCTAGGCCTTCAGATGCTGAAAGGATGTCCGCTGTTATGTACTCGATTGTTAAACGATTGGTTATTTCCTGGGGTCATCCGCGGGTGGAGAGCGTTAGGCTCTTGTCTTTCCATCGGGTCGGTTTGATGCGGGATGGTGGTTTTTGGGCACAGCCACGTGGTGGGTCTTTCTGTGTCTGACTGGGGATAGCCTTCCTTTAATCTCCCGGTTTGTCCACACGGTTGTAAGACGGGGGGACCCAACTAGCCCTGTGCTGATTGAGTTGTTACTACGGTTATTAGTATTAAACACATCAGGTACTTGCGGTACTGTCATTTGCTCCCAAACAATAGGTACTCTAGGGCGCATGTCCTCCATTACACACATCGCCAGACAGGACTGCCCCCCCTCCCCCTCCCCCCCTCCAATTCTTGGTGCGATAGGGGTCCAAATTCTTGTGGGTTGGCAGGCTTGGACAGAGGTTGGTGGCGAGCCCCCACATCATTCGGTAGGAGGATTTCATAGAGTCTTGGGGCAAGTCACAGGCCGCTTCCTCTCGCTGTGTTTGTCTTCTAGGTGTGGTCGGGTCAAGTGACGGAGGAGAGCAATCATCGCATGGTATATCTGGGCATGAAGGAACGCCAGGCAAGATTGTAGCGCAGGCAGATAGTGGTACTTATCGGGGACTGGATGTTGGTCTCAATGGCATGCCGCCATGCAAGGGGACCATGTACCTAGGTCACGTACATCAGGCAGTGACAGGTGAACTGGGACCATGTGTACTAGAATATACAGGAGTGGTTCCCACCAGGGTTGGTCAGATGGGAAGCTGTCATCTTTATTCTCACTGGATACCCATACTCCATCACTCCTATTGTAAGCCGAGGATGCCTGTTGACGCTGTTAGACCTGCTATTAGTTATTACACTCACTTGTGTGCCTTGGCATGGTTTGACTCGCATCAGGGCCAGTTTGGGGTTACTGGCGAATTGTTTGCTCCAGGGCTGAAGCGGGCGCTTCTAGAACAGGGCAAGATTGATTAGGCCAGGCAGCATGACCAAGGTCTTTTCGGCACTGGCAGAATGGTGCATGCTGCTAAGTAGTCCCAGTGCAAAACATAGATTTGTCAACATTCTGCTAGGAAAGGATTAGTAGCAGGAAGGTATTGAACAATGGTGAGCAATTGGTTGTGGGTTCGTGCTCAACAGGAGCAAGGGAATTGCATTCTGTTCCATCAGGCTTCGGGCACCGTCTATAGCACCAGAAACTGTAAAGCTGCTATTTTCGCCCGGGTCTGGGCTGCCAATGTCATCCAACTTTGCAGCCAGACACTGAGTAGGCAAAGGCATACTTGCGATGGTGCAACGGGCACTCAGCAGTAGAGTTAGATGTGTGCCATCATACACCGATATAACGTCAGTGTTAAAACGTAGGTTGTGGCTACACACAACCAGGCACTCTAGGGCAGCTGGGGCGGGAGTGTGCCAGTGCCAAGAGGGTGCGGGTTGCCTGGGTAGGGCTGCTGGTTTGGAGGGAGCACTAATGCGGATCCCCACAAGAGCACGTTTTGTTTCATAGAAGGCTGAATTGTTACTTTTATGGCATGGTGCCTGTTGCTTTAGTTATGCGCATGTTTCTTGGCAGTGTCAGGAACATTCAGAACGCAATGCTGGTGGTTAGCCGGTTGTCATGCTGTTCAGAGGTATTTTAGCTCATGCATGGCCAAGCATGGGTTATAGGCCGGTGGTCTGCCCTGGGATTCGTGTTAACAGGCAGGTGAAGCAGCAGAACTTGGAGGGGCTTGGGTTTGACCTCTGGATACTAGGGCGGAGCCTGGTTGCTCACTTAGTAGCCCGCCCTTGAGTTCGACGAAACAGGTACCTTTGATGCGAGCATCGGTACCGGGTAACTTCTCCCGCCCTCCAGCACTGGCTTTTTAATTTTTTTAGAGAGTTTTATATAGCGCAAACTTGACTCAAAGGTAGCGGGTATCAGAGCGCTTTACACGAGCACCAGTAACGTTACATGAGGCACATTCATTTTTATTAGGCACAGGGAGATTAAGTGATTTGCCCAGAATCACAAGATGTTGCGCGTCCTTGCCGAGATGTGTTAATTCCTGCTCTGTGTAATTCAGCGGGTGGTTATAATGATCAGCATTCTGTAAACACTGCTCGTTCTGTGAGGCTGAGGCTGCTGCAGAGCAGCCTGGATTTGTTGATCGCGCCAAGACGCACACAGGAATGAACAGATGAGCCCGCGGGCTGACAGACACACCATCGGCACAAGCTAGATCCTCAAAGAGATGAACACACACACAGATGAAGACAGGTAATCAGTGCGAAGGTGCGACTCACGGAAGCAGGCACACAATAAACAGACCATTCTCTAGACATGAAAAGGAAACAGAGAGGCACATGGAGACACGCACAACACATGGGCAAACAGTAAGTGTGAGCGACCGAGAAATGCCGCTGCAAACGGACCCAGCGACACAGAGATATACATTAAGCACACTGCGGACAATACAAGTAAAAACCAGTGCACACTGACAAACAATTTTAAACAGACACAGTGACTCACAGCGATAGGCACAGACTGGAGAAGCTTGGCTGCTGATGAGATTGCTTATGGAGATCTTTAATTAATGTCACTGTCACTTGGGCGCGCACTGCCTCTGATGCACACACACACCTCTTCTACACACAAGGTGCAGCTCTACCAAGAGTGGAGGGTGTGGAGAACGTAGTGTAATACAGCTGTAGCAGCGCCACATCAGCATGTACATGTGTGCTCAGAACCCCAAAGCTGCGTTTGTGCTGCCTTGAAGGGTGGGAGGAGGGCTCCTAACGTGAAGCAGAAAGAGGGAAATCCAAAATTAAAAAGAGGCAGCGACGGAAGGGAAATGCTGCGTTTGTACTATTTTTACTTGCAACAATTATAAAAAAATATATACATACGCTCCCTGATGCCCCTCGGCGATGTCTGTGCTGTAGCATATTAGAGCCCACATCCGTCAGTAAACATTCCAGCGGGCGACTGAACACCGTGAAAGTGATCCGAGGCCGAGTGAGTGCCCGGGCCTCTTGCTGCCTAACTTGATGCACTCAGAAAGGGTGGAGGAAGGGAAATGATGTATTTGTGCTCGAAAGGTGGGAGGGCAAAAGGAACAAATAAAACAAGGGACTGCGTTTGTGCTTGGAGGGCGGGAGGAGGTCTCCTAACGTAAAGCGGAAAGAGGGAAAGCCAAAATGAAAAAGAAGCAGCGACGGAAGGGAAATGCTGTGTTTGTACTATTTTCAGTTGCAACAATAAAAAAAAAAAGCGCGGCCGCGAAAGTGAAAGCGACCGCACTGTAACATGAGCCACGATAAGGAGGAATGCAGCTGGCACAATGCGCGCCGCTGCTCGCTCCTGAGACACAAAGGCCGTGGGAGGGAACCTTTAGAGAAAAGGTGGGTCATGCACCCGCCTTTGGCCAATTGCGTGCTTTCATTTTTGAAAGCCACACACAAAGGCCAATAGAATGTGTGGAAAATAAAAAGCCACACGCACAAGTTTAGCGAAAGCCTGGAGTGATTCCAAGAGGCCCTCTCCTAGAGCAGTGCATGTGCACTGCACTAGGCTCGACCTAAAATATTGGCAATATCAAGAATCTAGCCAATGCTATACAAGTGAAGTCATCGTCATTATCATCAAATGCTTAACAGTAGTGTACCCAAAACACATGCATAAGCTATTTTATCACAAACCATATTGCACAGAAAAGGTTAGAGTGTGTCCCTCCACTGCCATGGTGGGAATGGGAGCCCTATTGTAGGCAGGAGATACAGGGGATCAAATACATGAAATAATTGCTGGTGGCGCACCAGGGCCCATGGGAACTCTACAGGAGGCAGGGGTTGGCAAGCAAAAATGTAAAAAAAATACATTAAATATTTGCTGGTGGCCCACCAGGCCTCAGAGCCAATGGGGACTCATCCAGAGGCAGGCAAAATTCCAAAACAATACATAAAATAATTGCTGGTGGCCCACCAGGCCCCATGTGGGTTCAACAGGGGGCAGGAAAAAAATCGAAAAAAATACACTAAGAGGTCCATTAGGATGTAGGGCGGTGGGACCACCGCGGCGCTGGCGGTGCGGAAAAATGCCTTTTTCCGCCCGCCAGCAGCGGACATCACGTCCGCCATATTAGTATGGTCAAACATAGGCCAATTTCCGACCGTCGCGGTGTGACGTGCACCGCCATCAAAGTGCGCCCGCCACCGCGGCGGTGGGAGCCAATGGAGACCCTCCGCCGTGCAGAATGACGTCCGCCCCGCTCCACAAATTAGGATGACTCAAGCAAGCAGACGCACCGCAGCGGAGACACCACCCAACCAGAGATGGCGGAAACTCGACAGCGGAGCGTCAAAGCAGAGTTCCGGTCACGACCGCCATGGATCCAGCTCTACACGTCTTTCCGGTGCTGTACCTGTTACATCACCAGTAACTCATGGACCACCGCGGACGATGCCGCAGGTACGCAATAACACAACACACAACACACAACCCACGGCCTGACACAGGGTTCAAATCCACATCAGACACCCTAGGGGGGACAGGGACACACCCACAAGGGCACCCACACATCATCCACCTGCTGCAAAGTCACCCCGCTGCATCCTGGACACACAGCTACCGCCACCATGCAGCAATGTCCCGGTCACGTCACCGCAGTGGCGAACACAAGCAAATACATGCGCACAATGCAGAAGGCAGGGCCAGTGCCATGCCTGGCAGGGCACAAAGACCACAGGGACACACCCACTCCCACCACACACTAGCACACCCAATGAAGGCACATGCCATGTGCTCCCCCTGTGCACCCCATGCACAACAACAAGCCAGGGCAATACGTACCCTGCACCACACAACAAACAATCATGGAGACACACAATGCAGGAGTGGCTGCACAGGAACACACAACACACAGCACAGTAGCGCAGGGCCAGGGAAACACACACAACACCACACTCAGGGAAAAGCCAATGAGGAAAAGCAACAAATGAACACACACAAGGAATCAACATCCAAATGGACACACAGCCTGCACAGTCACACATGCATATCAAAGACTGACACACACACATACACACCCCACATGCCACCAGCAATGGAGCACAACAAATAGGGAAACCAAAGTGAGCTGCACACAAATGGAAGGCCATGGAGACACACAACAAGCATGTGTACATCATATCAACACAAGGAACAGAGCACAACACCCTCACACCATCAAAGCACACATGGCTGGCACAGTCAGTGAAATCAAACCACAGATAGATCAGTGCAACAACACAGGGAGACAACAAGGCAAACCATGTATAGGCACAAGCATGAAAGGATGAAAGGAAGGCCCTGAAGTCAAACTGGGAACAGCCACACATCCATACAACTACTTCACAGGATGCGAAACTGCTCGATGATATAGAAGTAAGGACGTATAAATCTGTTTTTAGGGTTCCCAGACATATTAGTCGTGCTAATTTAAGACTCGAATTTGGTATAAAAAAACAGTTATTGGCCAGACAATCTACATATTTAAAGTCTTTACTGTCACTATCTTGAGCTGAAGAGGGCTCGCTAGCTAAATTGTGCTGGCTTGAGATTTCGAAAGGTGAATATTCAAGTAGCTGGCAAGTTTATTGAAATGAGTGTTTCTGCAATTTTGAATGCCCAAACTTAGTAAATGAAGTGAGGAGCAAAATGGTCTATAAAAAAATCAATTAACCAAACAGCAGCCTTAATGTCTTCTATAACAGACAAAGATGAATTAAGGCTAAAAAATCATTTATGGTCAATAGTTAAATCTTTTGGCAAATTGTTGCCACAACCGTATTTGCTCTTTCATTTAAAACCTTTGATTAAAAATAAATTCATGTTATTAAGATTTGGGATATATCCAACTAAAGATGGAACCCCAAAATAGGAGAATAAATGCCCATTGAGTATTTGTAGGCTATGTGGGCTGTGTGACGAAACCTTATTGCACATAGTAACTCTATGCCCAAATCTGTTAGAAGAGAGAAAGACCATTTTGAAGGCTATTTTTAAGGAATTGGGGGCTAGATCATGTAGGACTGCAATTATAATATCTCTAAGTGGTGTTAACATTCATATTATTTACCAATTTGTTAAGTTTGTTTTTATGGCTGAAAAGAAACTTTGTAAAACAGACATTCTAAGTAAAAGAAATACTAGTTATGAAAGTTAATAGAAAAAGGGTGACGATATAGGGGCCGATTCCGATCCTGGAGAAATATTCCCCGTACGAATCGTATCCGGATTTTTTTACGTACGAATCGTACAAGTCCCGTACAAACTGGCAAGTACGATTCGTATGTAAAAAACACCATACGAATCACATTGGGAATATACCCCGACACGTCCTCGGGTCGGAAAAAGTGTCCGACACGTCCCCGGACGGTTTTACGTACGACTCGGTAAACCGACGTCCGAACGCGCAAGTACAATCCGTCCCGTCCGTCCGAATCCACAACCGTATGGTAAAAACACCGTACGGAGCGAACCTCCATAGCAACCATGGAGACGTCCAAACATGTGCCCGCATACGCGCCGAACACCCCCCCATGTCCGCGCCGTACCCCCAGCCCCCCCCATGTCCGTGCCGTACCCCCAGCCCCCCCATGTCCGTGCCGTACCCCCAGCCCCCCATATGTCCGTGACGTACCCGCACCCCACCCGTGTATGTCTGCGACGTACCCGCACCCCACCCCCGTATGTCCGTTGCGAACCCCCACCCCACCCCCGTATGTATGGTGCGAACCCCCACCCCACCCCCGTATGTACAGCGCTGGGGGTCCGCACCGTACATACGTGGGTGGGGGTTCGCACCGTACATACGGGGGTGGGGGTTCGCACCATACATACGGGGGTGGGGGTTTGCACCGTACGTACACGGGTGGGGTGCGGGTACGTCGCGGACATACGGGGGGGGCTGGGGGTACGTCGTGGACATACGGGGGGCTGGGGGGTGTTCGGCGCGTACCGGGCCCCCTTTTCGCCGTGCATCGTGGCGTACTTAGCTTTTCCGGCACTTTTTGTGTGCCGTAAAAATATAGCCGTCCGGAGTGCTGTCGGTACGAATCGTACTTGGTGGTACGTAAAAAGCTGCCTGACTCCGTCCGCATGTCGCGTACGCGCCATCCCGGATCACATTTGTATGTGTTTTTGTGTCGGTCGGTGTTTTGTACGAATCGTACGGAAATGGTGTTTCCGTACGAATCGTACTTGCATGTTTGTATGGTGTTTTTACCGGGTACGAGTCGGACGGAGAAAACACTCCGACCGACACATTAGTGTTATTAAGAAGGTTGGTCGGTTGTTCCCTTCCCTTCATAAGAGCTTGGCTGTGTGTGTGTCATATCGTCCAACTTCCGTGACGGTACAAGTAAATTCAATGAAGAGTAGAATTATAGAGCAGGGATGAGCGTGCAGATGGAATTTTGGAATGTTATTGGGTTACCTGCTTGCTAGCGTCATTCAAATTACACCCATGGATCGTGAGGTGTTGCTAGTTTAGATGACATCAGTAGGATTGATGAAAAGGAAGCCTGGCAAGTAAATAAAATGTTAGAAGTGGGTACTTCAGCACTGGAATGTAAATGTTTTAAATAGACCTGGGGAAGCAATGATCTGCCTGACTTTGCCTTGACACCAGTAATGACTACGGCTCTCTCTGTTGGTAATGCACATCCTTCATCGGGATGGGCACGGGGCCCGTAGGTATCCCATGTGCATTTTGATTCAAATAATATTTACACTGAAAGGACTTGGGAGTGTGGTGGCCGTTCTGTAGGCCACAGCCAGTGCCTGAGCATGCTGGGCAGCCCTGCAGACCAGTTTTACTCTGGAAAACACTCCAAGCTGCGCAGGGCTTCCTAGGTTCTGTCGGGGTCTTTTATATTAGCCGGGCACTCCTGGGACGCTTCACCACTATGGTCGGGAGCAGGGGGAGGTGTCACTTTGCATCCAGCACCTAGGCTAAGCAAAGAGTTACGCCTAAGGTTGAGTGGGTGTTAATGTACCTGGTCGTTCATTGGGGCTCCTTAGGGTAGGATGACCTAGCGGCAAGGAACAGCCAGGGTGGTTTACGTGTGCTTCAGCGATCATGAAGAAAGTATGCATCGCGGGCCCTGGCTCACACGGAAGTGGGCAAAGATCACACACACTACACATGCCGAGGCCTGCTCTGATGCCTGGCATTGGGGTCCCAGGTTACTTCTGAAATGGCTAGGCCTTCAGATGCTGAAAGGATGTCCGCTGTTATGTACTCGATTGTTAAACGATTGGTTATTTCCTGGGGTCATCCGCGGGTGGAGAGCGTTAGGCTCTTGTCTTTCCATCGGGTCGGTTTGATGCGGGATGGTGGTTTTTGGGCACAGCCACGTGGTGGGTCTTTCTGTGTCTGACTGGGGATAGCCTTCCTTTAATCTCCCGGTTTGTCCACACGGTTGTAAGACGGGGGGACCCAACTAGCCCTGTGCTGATTGAGTTGTTACTACGGTTATTAGTATTAAACACATCAGGTACTTGCGGTACTGTCATTTGCTCCCAAACAATAGGTACTCTAGGGCGCATGTCCTCCATTACACACATCGCCAGACAGGACTGCCCCCCCTCCCCCTCCCCCCCTCCAATTCTTGGTGCGATAGGGGTCCAAATTCTTGTGGGTTGGCAGGCTTGGACAGAGGTTGGTGGCGAGCCCCCACATCATTCGGTAGGAGGATTTCATAGAGTCTTGGGGCAAGTCACAGGCCGCTTCCTCTCGCTGTGTTTGTCTTCTAGGTGTGGTCGGGTCAAGTGACGGAGGAGAGCAATCATCGCATGGTATATCTGGGCATGAAGGAACGCCAGGCAAGATTGTAGCGCAGGCAGATAGTGGTACTTATCGGGGACTGGATGTTGGTCTCAATGGCATGCCGCCATGCAAGGGGACCATGTACCTAGGTCACGTACATCAGGCAGTGACAGGTGAACTGGGACCATGTGTACTAGAATATACAGGAGTGGTTCCCACCAGGGTTGGTCAGATGGGAAGCTGTCATCTTTATTCTCACTGGATACCCATACTCCATCACTCCTATTGTAAGCCGAGGATGCCTGTTGACGCTGTTAGACCTGCTATTAGTTATTACACTCACTTGTGTGCCTTGGCATGGTTTGACTCGCATCAGGGCCAGTTTGGGGTTACTGGCGAATTGTTTGCTCCAGGGCTGAAGCGGGCGCTTCTAGAACAGGGCAAGATTGATTAGGCCAGGCAGCATGACCAAGGTCTTTTCGGCACTGGCAGAATGGTGCATGCTGCTAAGTAGTCCCAGTGCAAAACATAGATTTGTCAACATTCTGCTAGGAAAGGATTAGTAGCAGGAAGGTATTGAACAATGGTGAGCAATTGGTTGTGGGTTCGTGCTCAACAGGAGCAAGGGAATTGCATTCTGTTCCATCAGGCTTCGGGCACCGTCTATAGCACCAGAAACTGTAAAGCTGCTATTTTCGCCCGGGTCTGGGCTGCCAATGTCATCCAACTTTGCAGCCAGACACTGAGTAGGCAAAGGCATACTTGCGATGGTGCAACGGGCACTCAGCAGTAGAGTTAGATGTGTGCCATCATACACCGATATAACGTCAGTGTTAAAACGTAGGTTGTGGCTACACACAACCAGGCACTCTAGGGCAGCTGGGGCGGGAGTGTGCCAGTGCCAAGAGGGTGCGGGTTGCCTGGGTAGGGCTGCTGGTTTGGAGGGAGCACTAATGCGGATCCCCACAAGAGCACGTTTTGTTTCATAGAAGGCTGAATTGTTACTTTTATGGCATGGTGCCTGTTGCTTTAGTTATGCGCATGTTTCTTGGCAGTGTCAGGAACATTCAGAACGCAATGCTGGTGGTTAGCCGGTTGTCATGCTGTTCAGAGGTATTTTAGCTCATGCATGGCCAAGCATGGGTTATAGGCCGGTGGTCTGCCCTGGGATTCGTGTTAACAGGCAGGTGAAGCAGCAGAACTTGGAGGGGCTTGGGTTTGACCTCTGGATACTAGGGCGGAGCCTGGTTGCTCACTTAGTAGCCCGCCCTTGAGTTCGACGAAACAGGTACCTTTGATGCGAGCATCGGTACCGGGTAACTTCTCCCGCCCTCCAGCACTGGCTTTTTAATTTTTTTAGAGAGTTTTATATAGCGCAAACTTGACTCAAAGGTAGCGGGTATCAGAGCGCTTTACACGAGCACCAGTAACGTTACATGAGGCACATTCATTTTTATTAGGCACAGGGAGATTAAGTGATTTGCCCAGAATCACAAGATGTTGCGCGTCCTTGCCGAGATGTGTTAATTCCTGCTCTGTGTAATTCAGCGGGTGGTTATAATGATCAGCATTCTGTAAACACGGCTCGTTCTGTGAGGCTGAGGCTGCTGCAGAGCAGCCTGGATTTGTTGATCGCGCCAAGACGCACACAGGAATGAACAGATGAGCCCGCGGGCTGACAGACACACCATCGGCACAAGCTAGATCCTCAAAGAGATGAACACACACACAGATGAAGACAGGTAATCAGTGCGAAGGTGCGACTCACGGAAGCAGGCACACAATAAACAGACCATTCTCTAGACATGAAAAGGAAACAGAGAGGCACATGGAGACACGCACAACACATGGGCAAACAGTAAGTGTGAGCGACCGAGAAATGCCGCTGCAAACGGACCCAGCGACACAGAGATATACATTAAGCACACTGCGGACAATACAAGTAAAAACCAGTGCACACTGACAAACAATTTTAAACAGACACAGTGACTCACAGCGATAGGCACAGACTGGAGAAGCTTGGCTGCTGATGAGATTGCTTATGGAGATCTTTAATTAATGTCACTGTCACTTGGGCGCGCACTGCCTCTGATGCACACACACACCTCTTCTACACACGAGGTGCAGCTCTACCAAGAGTGGAGGGTGTGGAGAACGTAGTGTAATACAGCTGTAGCAGCGCCACATCAGCATGTACATGTGTGCTCAGAACCCCAAAGCTGCGTTTGTGCTGCCTTGAAGGGTGGGAGGAGGGCTCCTAACGTGAAGCAGAAAGAGGGAAATCCAAAATTAAAAAGAGGCAGCGACGGAAGGGAAATGCTGCGTTTGTACTATTTTTACTTGCAACAATTATAAAAAAAAATATACATACGCTCCCTGATGCCCCTCGGCGATGTCTGTGCTGTAGCATATTAGAGCCCACATCCGTCAGTAAACATTCCAGCGGGCGACTGAACACCGTGAAAGTGATCCGAGGCCGAGTGAGTGCCCGGGCCTCTTGCTGCCTAACTTGATGCACTCAGAAAGGGTGGAGGAAGGGAAATGATGTATTTGTGCTCGAAAGGTGGGAGGGCAAAAGGAACAAATAAAACAAGGGACTGCGTTTGTGCTTGGAGGGCGGGAGGAGGTCTCCTAACGTAAAGCGGAAAGAGGGAAAGCCAAAATGAAAAAGAAGCAGCGACGGAAGGGAAATGCTGTGTTTGTACTATTTTCAGTTGCAACAATAAAAAAAAAAAGCGCGGCCGCGAAAGTGAAAGCGACCGCACTGTACCATGAGCCACGATAAGGAGGAATGCAGCTGGCACAATGCGCGCCGCTGCTCGCTCCTGAGACACAAAGGCCGTGGGAGGGAACCTTTAGAGAAAAGGTGGGTCATGCACCCGCCTTTGGCCAATTGCGTGCTTTCATTTTTGAAAGCCACACACAAAGGCCAATAGAATGTGTGGAAAATAAAAAGCCACACGCACAAGTTTAGCGAAAGCCTGGAGTGATTCCAAGAGGCCCTCTCCTAGAGCAGTGCATGTGCACTGCACTAGGCTCGACCTAAAATATTGGCAATATCAAGAATCTAGCCAATGCTATACAAGTGAAGTCATCGTCATTATCATCAAATGCTTAACAGTAGTGTACCCAAAACACATGCATAAGCTATTTTATCACAAACCATATTGCACAGAAAAGGTTAGAGTGTGTCCCTCCACTGCCATGGTGGGAATGGGAGCCCTATTGTAGGCAGGAGATACAGGGGATCAAATACATGAAATAATTGCTGGTGGCGCACCAGGGCCCATGGGAACTCTACAGGAGGCAGGGGTTGGCAAGCAAAAATGTAAAAAAAATACATTAAATATTTGCTGGTGGCCCACCAGGCCTCAGAGCCAATGGGGACTCATCCAGAGGCAGGCAAAATTCCAAAACAATACATAAAATAATTGCTGGTGGCCCACCAGGCCCCATGTGGGTTCAACAGGGGGCAGGTAAAAAATCGAAAAAAATACACTAAGAGGTCCATTAGGATGTAGGGCGGTGGGACCACCGCGGCGCTGGCGGTGCGGAAAAATGCCTTTTTCCGCCCGCCAGCAGCGGACATCACGCCCGCCATATTAGTATGGTCAAACATAGGCCAATTTCCGACCGTCTCGGTGTGACATGCACCGCCATCAAAGTGCGCCCGCCACCGCGGCGGTGGGAGCCAATGGAGACCCTCCGCCGTGCAGAATGACGTCCGCCCCGCTCCACAAATTAGGATGACTCAAGCAAGCAGACGCATCACAGCGGAGACACCACCCAACCAGAGATGGCGGAAACTCGACAGCGGAGCGTCAAAGCAGAGTTCCGGTCACGACCGCCATGGATCCAACTCTACACGTCTTTCCGGTGCTGTACCTGTTACATCACCAGTAACTCATGGACCACCGTGGACGATGCCGCAGGTACGCAATAACACAACACACAACACACAACCCACGGCCTGACACAGGGTTCAAATCCACATCAGACACCCTAGGGGGGACAGGGACACACCCACAAGGGCACCCACACATCATCCACCTGCTGCAAAGTCACCCCGCTGCATCCTGGACACACAGCTACCGCCACCATGCAGCAATGTCCCGGTCACGTCACCGCAGTGGCGAACACAAGCAAATACATGCGCACAATGCAGAAGGCAGGGCCAGTGCCATGCCTGGCAGGGCACAAAGACCACAGGGACACACCCACTCCCACCACACACTAGCACACCCAATGAAGGCACATGCCATGTGCTCCCCCTGTGCACCCCATGCACAACAACAAGCCAGGGCAATACGTACCCTGCACCACACAACAAACAATCATGGAGACACACAATGCAGGAGTGGCTGCACAGGAACACACAACACACAGCACAGTAGCGCAGGGCCAGGGAAACACACACAACACCACACTCAGGGAAAAGCCAATGAGGAAAAGCAACAAATGAACACACACAAGGAATCAACATCCAAATGGACACACAGCCTGCACAGTCACACATGCATATCAAAGACTGACACACACACATACACACCCCACATGCCAACAGCAATGGAGCACAACAAATAGGGAAACCAAAGTGAGCTGCACACAAATGGAAGGCCATGGAGACACACAACAAGCATGTGTACATCATATCAACACAAGGAACAGAGCACAACACCCTCACACCATCAAAGCACACATGGCTGGCACAGTCAGTGAAATCAAACCACAGATAGATCAGTGCAACAACACAGGGAGACAACAAGGCAAACCATGTATAGGCACAAGCATGAAAGGATGAAAGGAAGGCCCTGAAGTCAAACTGGGAACAGCCACACATCCATACAACTACTTCACAGGATGCGAAACTGCTCGATGATATAGAAGTAAGGACGTATAAATCTGTTTTTAGGGTTCCCAGACATATTAGTCGTGCTAATTTAAGACTCGAATTTGGTATAAAAAAACAGTTATTGGCCAGACAATCTACATATTTAAAGTCTTTACTGTCACTATCTTGAGCTGAAGAGGGCTCGCTAGCTAAATTGTGCTGGCTTGAGATTTCGAAAGGTGAATATTCAAGTAGCTGGCAAGTTTATTGAAATGAGTGTTTCTGCAATTTTGAATGCCCAAACTTAGTAAATGAAGTGAGGAGCAAAATGGTCTATAAAAAAATCAATTAACCAAACAGCAGCCTTAATGTCTTCTATAACAGACAAAGATGAATTAAGGCTAAAAAATCATTTATGGTCAATAGTTAAATCTTTTGGCAAATTGTTGCCACAACCGTATTTGCTCTTTCATTTAAAACCTTTGATTAAAAATAAATTCATGTTATTAAGATTTGGGATATATCCAACTAAAGATGGAACCCCAAAATAGGAGAATAAATGCCCATTGAGTATTTGTAGGCTATGTGGGCTGTGTGACGAAACCTTATTGCACATAGTAACTCTATGCCCAAATCTGTTAGAAGAGAGAAAGACCATTTTGAAGGCTATTTTTAAGGAATTGGGGGCTAGATCATGTAGGACTGCAATTATAATATCTCTAAGTGGTGTTAACATTCATATTATTTACCAATTTGTTAAGTTTGTTTTTATGGCTGAAAAGAAACTTTGTAAAACAGACATTCTAAGTAAAAGAAATACTAGTTATGAAAGTTAATAGAAAAAGGGTGACGATATAGGGGCCGATTCCGATCCTGGAGAAATATTCCCCGTACGAATCGTATCCGGATTTTTTTACGTACGAATCGTACAAGTCCCGTACAAACTGGCAAGTACGATTCGTATGTAAAAAACACCATACGAATCACATTGGGAATATACCCCGACACGTCCTCGGGTCGGAAAAAGTGTCCGACACGTCCCCGGACGGTTTTACGTACGACTCGGTAAACCGACGTCCGAACGCGCAAGTACAATCCGTCCCGTCCGTCCGAATCCACAACCGTATGGTAAAAACACCGTACGGAGCGAACCTCCATAGCAACCATGGAGACGTCCAAACATGTGCCCGCATACGCGCCGAACACCCCCCCATGTCCGCGCCGTACCCCCAGCCCCCCCCATGTCCGTGCCGTACCCCCAGCCCCCCCATGTCCGTGCCGTACCCCCAGCCCCCCATATGTCCGTGACGTACCCGCACCCCACCCGTGTATGTCTGCGACGTACCCGCACCCCACCCCCGTATGTCCGTTGCGAACCCCCACCCCACCCCCGTATGTATGGTGCGAACCCCCACCCCACCCCCGTATGTACAGCGCTGGGGGTCCGCACCGTACATACGTGGGTGGGGGTTCGCACCGTACATACGGGGGTGGGGGTTCGCACCATACATACGGGGGTGGGGGTTTGCACCGTACATACACGGGTGGGGTGCGGGTACGTCGCGGACATACGGGGGGGGCTGGGGGTACGTCGTGGACATACGGGGGGCTGGGGGGTGTTCGGCGCGTACCGGGCCCCCTTTTCGCCGTGCATCGTGGCGTACTTAGCTTTTCCGGCACTTTTTGTGTGCCGTAAAAATATAGCCGTCCGGAGTGCTGTCGGTACGAATCGTACTTGGTGGTACGTAAAAAGCTGCCTGACTCCGTCCGCATGTCGCGTACGCGCCATCCCGGATCACATTTGTATGTGTTTTTGTGTCGGTCGGTGTTTTGTACGAATCGTACGGAAATGGTGTTTCCGTACGAATCGTACTTGCATGTTTGTATGGTGTTTTTACCGGGTACGAGTCGGACGGAGAAAACACTCCGACCGACGGTTCGTACCCGGTTTCTCCAGGATCGGAATCGGCCCCATAATGTTTGTAAGTGTCTTTTGGGAGTATTGGGCTATTAATGTATTTTAGACTTATTTTGATTAATTGTAAATGTTGTTGTTTCTATTTGTTATTTTAATGTTGTAGTTTACCCCTTGAAATGCTGCAACTTTTTGCTGCTAGCATAATGGCACTTTAGTTCTGGAGTTGAAATTGTAATGCACGTTGTCTCTGTGGCTTATTGTTATTGGCATATTGTTAAAATTGCTGCTATTATAAGGCACTTTAGTTTTGGTGCTGTAAGTAAATCTCATTGTATTTGTATATGTATATGTTTAGTTAAATGTTGCTGTGGATATTTACTATTTTTATTTTATATTATTTTTCCCTTTGTAATGATTTTAATTAATCAACAAATAAATCAATCAATCAATCAATACTTCACAGGAGTACACCAGCAGCACTACACACAGGGACCATCTACACACCTCAGGACTGACAAACACCAGTAAGAATCTACACACATACCCCCCTCACACCAGCAGCATACAACACCAGTGCCAAACACACTGAAGGCTGGCAATACTTGACAGGCAATGCACACACAAACAACCACACACCCTGGGCACAGCCACAAACCTCACACACACACACACAGGTATGCCACCACAGATGTGGAAACAAATACAACAGACAAACACATAACCCAACAGAAACACACACAGAGCCACAACAACAACAACAGACATGCCCTGTGCAGCTAAACTGGGGAAAGGCAATGGGAGCACAGACACAACAGGAGTGCACAACCTCATCACTCAGGAACAATGCACAGACAACATACCACAACACACACAAGAAGTGCACCATCACAGGACAACACAGCCACAGCAAACAAACAACAGATGCACAGGCAGAACAATCACATAGCAAACATAGCACAACATCAGGGGATGCACACCAGGCAATCACAAGGCAACACACACATGCAGCACTGCATGCACAACAGGCTGTGTGTGCAAACCAAGCATACCAGACACACATACATCAGTGACAGAACAGCAACCCACACAACACCATACAGCACAGCATAAAGACAACCGCACACCCAGGAAGTGAAGCAATAACACAAACAACACACATACATCCAACACAACACCCAATAGATGCACAAGTCTGGGACACAAAGGTGGAAACAACTTGACCGCAGGACTGGGCAGCACACACAGTTGAACTGCATAGCCGCAACCATGACTGACAAACAGCACCAGAACATCACACATGACCCATTGGGGAAATGCACTGAGTGACACATTGACCCTGGACAAAGAACTGCACCACAAAGCACAGTGGCACAAATGAAGTCATCGGGAGGCACACACACATAAAAACCAAGGGTACAGCTCACACCAAAGTGAAGTGTACTGCATGTCAGTAGGGGACATAGCAGGAGTGTACCATACACAAAGAGAGGGAGTGCAGACCCACAATGGGTAGGCAGCTGAAGCACAGATAGGGGATGGCATGACAACACACACAACATGCCACACTGGAGGCAAGAAGGCACCATGGGACAGCAAGGCATGAGAAAACACAACCACAATGGCAGTGTGGAGCAGCAGGTCTGCACAGACCCCACAAACAGCCACCAGACACATGGATATGCAACAAAACACAACACTGAATTGCCAGTAATACTCTCTGCATACTCACAAGTGACAAAAACAACAAGTAGGAGTCAGACAGAACTGCAAGGGCACACCAACACACTGCAAAGTGCACAACATATAACCCACACATGGGCATACAACCACATCCACAGGGATGAACAATCAAAACAACAGGCACACAACTCCTGGGTGACACGTGTGTAGTTGACATTGCAGAGGCATGCACACATCAACACTCCCTACAAACTCACCCCCTTCACACTGCACACTACCTGGCCATCCAAGAGCACAAATGGAAAGTAAGCCATGGGACTAGGATGACTGGCCATCACAAGATGACAACACACAAACACCACTGGGCACACATATAGGAAGAACACATACATGATGACCTTGGACAGACTGCCTGCAATACTGTGTGCAGAAACCCACCCTGTGCTGGCAGTGCCCCCCAACCTGACATGTGTACAATAGAGCCAACATGAACTAATCAAGTAAATGAGTACTGCTAACCATTTGAAATTGACACCATTGCCACCACAAGTATCTGGGCCAAGAAGAACTGAAGACCCTGTCACCCCTGAAAAAAAGAGAGCAAGTGAGCCCAAACTTTGACCATTTTGAAGTGCCACACAGACATGTGGCACAGTAAACCATTTACACACAGCAAAATAACTTTATTCAGTAAGGACACTGACAAAATAGACAACTGGAGCAACTGTCTTTATTCACACATTGCACAGACAGGCACCATGAGAAGAGAAGAGTAAGGCACAAAATGCAGAGCATGTCCATGAGAAGCTGCACAGGCAAGGGCAAAACAGCAGTGAACAACAAGGCCAGTGGCCAGGGAAGAGTGCAGAGTATGTGGTAAATAAAATATTACGCTCTCAGAATTTTTAAAATATAAATAAGATCATGCATAAAGCAAGAGGCTGAGTCTGTGGTATCAGGTTCATAAAGGGCTTTATTCCAATAACTCGAGTCAAAGGGAGAATATTACCATCACCAAAAAGGATCTGGAAAGGGACTCAAAAGTATTCTCAATATTCTCAAAACATTATTCACAGAGTACAGTATATATACATTTCTCAATTGTACGTAAGCAAAAGAGCAAGAGAGAGTGAGATAAGAGCATGTGGGCGTGTAAGTAGGCGTGAAGGTGGGCGTCCATGTGGGCGTCCACTTGATGATAATGGGTAATTTGTCATGTGTGGGTGGATACCTGGAGGGGGTTGCGTGATCTGCTGGAATTGTACTGGAACTTTTGCCTTACTTGTGCTCAACTCGAGCATGACGTGTAACTGACATGGGGAGGGTTGCTATGCAACCGGACAAGTCTGGAAGTGAGGCCTTCAGTGAGTGAGGCCTTCAGTGTCAGGACGACCAGCACATCTTGTATTATCTGATATCCGATGTCTAGAGCAGGGACTGATTTGTGACATAGGTTGCTCATCACCAAGAGCCGATGTGGCATCTATTTCTTCATTTACTTCATTTACTGCAGAGGCCTTACATGGGGGCTATGGGCTTTTTACTGACGTGAGCTTTGCAATCTCACAAAGAGAGACAGTAGGGCTGGGCTCCCTCCTTGCAGATGGGTCGCGTTCATTCCTCCTTCACCAGGCAAGAATGTGGTTTCAGTAAGAGTAAGCAGATAACCGTGCTCAATACTGTCTCGGCACCTCGGTCGGGGCCCCTTTGGCTGAGGCCCAAGTGTGCAAGGCCAAGGATACGTAGCTGCAGCTTTCAGAGCGTTCTGAGGCATGAAACCTCTTTTCGGCTCTGGCTGAGCCATAAACATGGGCTTCATGAAAATGCAGGAAAACATGATGAAAAACGTGTAGGCCTCAATACAGATTTGTCGTTTCTCTCATGGGAGACTGGATGATGGCAGGCCACGTTATAGCATAAGCATCATGATAGAAAGGCCATGGAGGGGAAATACATAGGTTACATGTATGTGCATATAAGCGTTTGGGGGGGGCACATGGGGACACAAAGGCCTCATAGATTTTTATTTTCCTCATTCCCTCCTTGTACCCTAGTGAACCCCCTATGTAACGTCTATTTTCATGAGACAGTCGATCTGTTCTTGCAGCATTATTTTTCCATTTTCAATGCTTTGTAAATAGGGATGTGGAACACATGCAGTAGCACACAGGCCACAAATGGCCGGGCCACACTGCAGACATAGGCAACAACTGAATATCATTAATAGTATCAACCCACAGACGGTCAACACTTTCCATCCCCAAGCCGATATTAATCCCCAGAGCCAACCGGACCATGTCCACGTGCCTGGGTCTTGATGTATGTTTTGGGCAATCTTGCTTTGTATTCTTTGGCATCACCGTTGATGGATGTAATGAAGGCAAACCATGCTCCGCAAGAACCATTATGGGAGAACGGAAAAGGAAAAAGAGGCAACACTCCCTTTACCTTCTGATACGGGGGAAATCGGCCACAGACCCAGCAGTCTGTAGCATTGCTAGTCTGATGTGAATGGTGCAGTATCTGAATAAAGGTATTGTTGTGTAAGGCAAGTCGATATGATAACTCATGGGATGGCAGATCACTAAACGTGTGTTTTGTGGCATCATTAGTGGAGGAGTGTAAAAGTGAGGCAATAGGAGGAAAAATAGCATGTAGTATTAAGCTGATACATATTATCGTGATGCACAGAAGAGATAGAAAAATTACAGTCACTATACATCTACCACGTAATATTTTACAGTATTTGCCTTTTATCTTGCTCTCTTATTTTTGCTTTATGTTATTGTCCAAGATCGTGTGCGAGCCAGAATACATGTTCAACCGCTTCACCACCTAGTGGACTTAATTGATCAAACGGGTTTTGACTTTTTAGATCAAAGTTTAGCTTTGTGGAAACTTCTGGGGAGTCTCCTCTAGAAAATGGTGTTCAAAGTCTTTCCTTTGTAAAAGAGTGGTGAAGGTGCAACCATCCTTTCCGCCCTTTGACTTTAACGGCCGTCCCCGTGGTCCAGAGCACTGACTTTGGCGCCTTCCATCCAGGAGCGATGGAGTATTCTTTGACCTGGGTGTTGTCAGGGAAGGCGGCAGCAACCTGCGAACAACAAGAGAGTAGTGCAGACATCAAGGAAGCCAGGTAATCTGTCAGCATGTTACTATCAACATCAGTAATCTTTTAGGCATTGGAGTGCCCCACATATTTGGTAGTCTACCAAAGACCACTTCATAGGGAGATAAGCTTGTTCTAGAATGGGCCACCATTCGCATGTAAAAGAGGGCAACCGGCAGGGCTACCGTCCAATCTACACCTTTGTCTGCGCAAATTTTTAATGTCTGATTATGTCTTTCTACAAGGCCTGCTGCTTCAGGATGTCGCACACAATGGAATTTCCAGGTATACCCTAACAGAAGGGACACCTGCTTCATTAGTACCAGGACATATTTGTAACCTCTACATCTGTTTATTTGGATATAATCCATTTGGAGCACTTCAAAAGGGTGGTCAGGTGGATGGAATCCACCTTGTTCCATCGGAATGCCTTTACCTGGATTGAATTGGCAACAGATCATACATGTTCTGACCTTTTGTTTCGCTGCTGCACGCAGGTGCTTGTTGAACCATATATTCTGTAAGCTATCTATCATTGCTTTCTCTCCTAAGTGTGCAGGACTATGTGCGGTATTTATAATCACTTGTACCATCGAATCAGGAAGAAACCATGTGGATTTGCCCTTATTCATCCAACCCTGATCAGTCAGTACCCCTCCTTGTTCCGACCATTTCTTTAATTTGTCTAGAGTAGCATGTGTCTGAATGTCTTGTACATCCCTGGAAGGATCCCTAACTGTCATGGCTTTGGACAGTGATAGTATCTGTGATTTTGTCATGTCTAGTGGGGTCTGAGCTGTCTGTTTAGCTGTTCGGTCTGCCAGATCATTGCCTTGGGAAATGGTATCTGTGGCTCTAGTATGTGCTTTACATTTTAGGATAGCTATGGCTGTTGGTAAATGTATTGCTTCCAGTAGGGCTTGAATAAGGGGGCCATGCTGTATCTTGGCCCCATGAGAGGTCAAGAAACCTCTTTCTCGCCACAGAATCGGTGTAAATGTTTACTCTCAGGTGCTTAGCTCTTATGCACGCTTGTGTCAGGGCGATGAGCTCTGCTGCTTGTGCTGACAATATGTCTATTCTTTTAGTCTCTATTATTACAGTATCAGTAGTCACTGCATATGCTGCCACTAATTCTCCCGCCCCTGTCCTCATGCATGAGCCGTCAACTTAGTGTTAGGTCGGGGTCTGGGAGTGCAACGTCTGTCAAGTCTTGTCTTAGTTTAGTCACGGTATGTATTACTTCAACACAGTCGTGTGGTGAAACGCTTTCTGTACTGGAGGGCAAAAGGGTAGCAGGATTCAGTATGTTGCATCGTCTGATCTCTATGTGTGGTTGAAATAACGTTGGCTCATAGCCTGTCAGTCTAGCTACAGTCAGGTGTTGTGTTTGTGTCCGGTTCAAGAGAACCTCTACTGCGTGTGGTACTTGTACTGTCAGAGGGTGGCCCAGCACTATTGAGTCACTTTGTCTTATGGCTAAGGCCGTTGCTGCAACTGATTTTAGGCACGCAGGCAAAGCCTGTGCTACTGGGTCTAATGTACTAGAAAAATAAGCACAGGGCTCGTGTTTTCCTGCATGATCTTGTGTTAGGACAGATAGTGCTGTTCCATCCCGCTCTGTCACAAAAAGCATAAACGATTTGTTGTAATCAGGGTTTGCTAAAACTGGTGCTTGACATAAAGCTCTCTTTAATTCTTCAAATGCCACAGTGTGTTCTTGTGTCCAAGGGAGGACTTTAGTAGAAGCTGTATTAGGGGCTTGGACTAATTCCCCTGAAAGATCACAATAAAACATGAGAAAAAGGGGAAAGCACCATACCTATTTCCTCGGCTTAATTTCTAAGGGGGCTAATTTCTAAGGGGCTTAATTTCTTAAGGGGCTAGCGGGAAGCGAACCTCCTCAGGGGCCAGCAGAAAGCCAATATTCTCCTCCTTCCCCCCCTTTTTGACAGGAGGAAATCCGAAACAGATTTCACTGCTGTCAAACACTATCAAACCCTGTGTCTTGTCAACACTATTAATCCCTGTGTGTAGCTACTGGGCGTAAGCAAAATTATAGGAGATACACAGCGTATTTGAAACAGCGAGAAATCCTTCAAATTAATGTACAAACCTCATTGTGTTAGCTCATAAGCTGGCCAAATGACATCTCATATGCAAATGTCCCTATTACATGAACCTACACCAACCTGAAGTCAATATTAATGCTAGGAGGCCCTAATAGGAATGCTAAATTACCTAAATATTCGGAAAACCAAGTTTAAGAACAGTTGTTAATGTTGATAATTAATAATTTATCTGCTAAAGAAATCAGTCATTTTGCAATAATTTCCACCTATACAATAAACAGCCTAATTTAAAAACAAGTCAACTTTTGGGGCCACCACTTACAAGAATGAGCTTACTAAAGCAAACTTTAAAAAGGAAATCCTGTTTTTATATAGGCATATAGCCCTTAAAATTCCAAGCAAGAGCAACATTTTACTTTCTGGCCAGAAGCAATATAACAATTGTTAAAAAATAAAACAAATCTTCTCCATAGACATTTCTCGGGGCACTGGTTTCGCACAGAATAGAACAAGGGAATCTTTCTCGACTTACATTTCTCAGCTGCCCTGTCTTATCAGAGAAGCTAAAAATAGCCCCTCAGCGCGGCCTGAGCCTGGGCTGCCAGCCAACTTTTTTTGTTGTTCCTACTCCTGGCCCCCAAGGCTCTCCGGCTGCAGGCATTACACAGATGCGATGTCAGTGAAGCTTTCTAAGCAGTGCCTCTGTTCTGCTCCTCTCACCGGCCCCCACCTACACTGGCTACAAGGTCAGAATCTGTCTCCGATTTCTGTATCACATTCTGCTCTACACAGCCCCCACCTTCTCCTCACTCTGAAGCTGTCAAAGACAAAAAGACTACTCAATTCCATAAAAACTGCAATAATTCGCCCAATTGAAAAATTATTTTTACATACAATTTGCACTCAGGGGGTCACAATCTCACCGACTTGACCCAGCACATTGGCTCACTGGACCACCAAGAACACAAACCTGTATTCTTGAACAATTTGCAAATTCGAAATACCCACAATTCTTTTTTCAAGCTAAACTTTTCACTAATTATTTTTTCGTTAACACTTTGTACATTAGGGGTGTCATCAAATCACAGATGTTGCTCCTTCTCTAGCTACACCCCTCTCAATTTCCTATTGACAACGTAGTCAAATGTTGGACCATGTAAACACCGGCTATGCGCTGTTCGTTTGGTGGGAGGCTCAAGAACCTTTGGGCTACTATATCATTATTATATGTATCGTGGTACTTGCGGTGGCACTCTAACTGGACCTTCTACTGGGGCCACTCTTGCTAGGTCCTCTGAAAGGACGGGATAAATACCAGCAACGTCAGTATTTCTTTCTCTGTCAGCCTGCGCTCATTTTACCTGCTCCACTTCCTCCTGTAACATCTTTTCCTTGGCTTTTCCAGACTCCAGTCTACTTCTCTCTGCTTCGTGAAACACTTACTCTGTCCTCCTATGTGACTCCTTGCGCCAAAACTCAATGGCATCCTTCCGAGCTGGTCTACATTTTCTCTTTCATAAGAGTGTTTCGTTGTCTGTCTACTTGTTCTGCTTTTACTCGGATACCTTCCTCAACTAATACGTTTTCTCGGGCTTTGTCTGAATCCTCCCTACTTTTCTCTTCTTTTCTGAGCGCTTTCTCTGTGCGTCTATGCAATTCTTTACGCCATAATTCAATGGCATTTTTCTGTGACTGTCTGGCTGTCTTTTTCCATAACTCTTCTTCTACTCTCATGATGCAATCTGCATCCCAGGTCCCAGCTGCGGGCCACCTCTGACTTTCTGGTAAATCCTTGGTGTAGTCCACCCATAAATCAAGAAATAATACGGCATCTAGGCCATGCTTATGATACATAAAGTACCCTGGAGTGTCCCTAGGTGGAATGGGAACAGCTTCCTCGAGTACCCCTTTTCTAGTTTTGATCTGTCTTAATTTTGAAAAGAACGGCATCTTTAAACTTTGCTACTTGATTTTGAACACAATAAATTACAATAAACACAATAATGAACACTCATTCATACCACAATTTTTAAAACATATTAAAACATTTAACATTTAACATTTAACGAACGATGATAACTAATAGGAAACTAGTTACTGACATAATACTAACACTAGAGAATACTGAATTATATGCAAGACATACTAGATATACTGCTAAACAGTACAGATACACTGCTGAAACAGTGCAGACCGGATTTGTGTACCCAAACCCGTCTTGACCGGCACAACCTAATGTGCACGTCTAACTGCCTCCCCAGCAACGGTACTCACCGGGTAGCACGGAACGGAAGGCCTCGGAACTGAACTGGACTAGACCAAACTGGACTGGACTGGACTCGACTCGTGACTTGGATACTTCGGAACTTCGGAATCTGGTGGGCCTCTGTATACCTCGGACACAGCTCTCTCGCAGGTGGGCTCTGGGTAGGACAATCTGCGTTCCTCACCGCCTCGTATGGATGCCTGGTCGCAGTCTGTCCCCTTCGTTGGCCTGCGGGAGTTGGCGGGAAGACCCGCGACGTGCGCGCTTGAAGTCCGTCACGGCTATGGAAGGGGGCAAAACTGGACCTTCATCTCCGGCGTGTGGGGAAAGAGATGTCCCTGTTCGGGCGCCATTATGTGGTAAATAAAATATTACGCTCTCAGAATTTTTAAAATATAAATAAGATCATGCATAAAGCAAGAGGCTGAGTCTGTGGTATCAGGTTCATAAAGGGCTTTATTCCAATAACTCGAGTCAAAGGGAGAATATTACCATCACCAAAAAGGATCTGGAAAGGGACTCAAAAGTATTCTCAATATTCTCAAAACATTATTCACAGAGTACAGTATATATACATTTCTCAATTGTACGTAAGCAAAAGAGCAAGAGAGAGTGAGATAAGAGCATGTGGGCGTGTAAGTAGGCGTGAAGGTGGGCGTCCATGTGGGCGTCCACTTGATGATAATGGGTAATTTGTCATGTGTGGGTGGATACCTGGAGGGGGTTGCGTGATCTGCTGGAATTGTACTGGAACTTTTGCCTTACTTGTGCTCAACTCGAGCATGACGTGTAACTGACGTGGGGAGGGTTGCTATGCAACCGGACAAGTCTGGAAGTGAGGCCTTCAGTGAGTGAGGCCTTCAGTGTCAGGACGACCAGCACATCTTGTATTATCTGATATCCGATGTCTGGAGCAGGGACTGATTTGTGACATAGGTTGCTCATCACCAAGAGCCGATGTGGCATCTATTTCTTCATTTACTTCATTTACTGCAGAGGCCTTACATGGGGGCTATGGGCTTTTTACTGACGTGAGCTTTGCAATCTCACAAAGAGAGACAGTAGGGCTGGGCTCCCTCCTTGCAGATGGGTCGCGTTCATTCCTCCTTCACCAGGCAAGAATGTGGTTTCAGTAAGAGTAAGCAGATAACCGTGCTCAATACTGTCTCGGCACCTCGGTCGGGGCCCCTTTGGCTGAGGCCCAAGTGTGCAAGGCCAAGGATACGTAGCTGCAGCTTTCAGAGCGTTCTGAGGCATGAAACCTCTTTTCGGCTCTGGCTGAGCCATAAACATGGGCTTCATGAAAATGCAGGAAAACATGATGAAAAACGTGTAGGCCTCAATACAGATTTGTCGTTTCTCTCATGGGAGACTGGATGATGGCAGGCCACGTTATAGCATAAGCATCATGATAGAAAGGCCATGGAGGGGAAATACATAGGTTACATGTATGTGCATATAAGCGTTTGGGGGGGGCACATGGGGACACATAGGCCTCATAGATTTTTATTTTCCTCAGTATGTCCATGAGAAGCTGAACAGGCAAGGGCAAAACAGCAAGGACAGTGGCCAGGGCAGAGTGCAGAGTATGTCCATGAGAAGCCGCACAGGCAAGGGCAAAACAGCAGCGAACAAGAAGGCCAGTGGCCAGTGCAGAGTGCAGAATATGTCCATGAGAAGCTGCATAGGGAATGTGTGCGACTGTATCTTTCCATGCTCAGCAACACAGTCAGGGGGCAACAATGTGCAGTACAGGTCCACCTGTGTGAGACACAGGTGTGTGAGGGTGACTACCACTCAGACTTGGCTGTCAGGCAGACTGGGAGCTGGATGTGTCTCGGGGACTGTCGGGGCACTTGACGGGGGAGAGATCGGAACAGCTGAGGTAGAGCTATCAGTGGCTTGGCAAGCTGGAGGGCTGTTTGGACCAGGTGGTGTAGTGGCACGTGGAGGTGGAGTCATGCAGACGGGAGTCACGGTGTGGCTGGGAGATTGTGGATGGGTGCCCTTCCACTTCTTGGGGATCCTAAATGGCTTGCCTGACTTTGGATCAATGGGAAGTGGTGTGGGCACAACAGGCACACTCACCACCACTGCTGCAGCAGGTGCAGGCGCTGGCAGCCTCTCTAGTGATGTGCTGGACCCAGCGGAATGCTTTGCCTTGCTTCGCCTCTGCCCCCCCTTCCCACTAGGTGTTACCCCTACAGTGCCCTTCGGCCCCTGCTTCACTGGGCTTAGAATGGGAGTCGAGTAGGTTGGTGATACTGCCTTTGAGCCCTTTCTAGGTGTACCCTTCGCTTGTACCACCTCCTTGGTGGGCACAGACACTGTACGATTATCTTTGCGCGATGCTTTAGGGCCAGGAGAGTCCTTGGATGGGGATGCCACTGAGGCATGTGTGCCTGAGGTCTGCTGCTTTGCTAATTGTCCACTGGTGTCGCCTGATGGGCTTTTCTCCCTGCGCACTGGGGTGCCTTTGGTCTTCTGTGGGGATGGTGTCTGCGCCCGGGACCGCTGGGGTTGCTGCTGCTGTGTGCACCATGTGCTGTATCGTGACTTTGATGTATGTGGACCGTGGTCACTATCGTCAGACGTGGCCACTGCCCGAGGGGTGGACACAGGAACTGGAGCTGGACTGTGAGAATGTGCCTGTTGCAGGGCAGACGTCACTGTTGATGACAAAGCCTGGACTGTCCGGTGCAGGCCACCCACGTCGGAATGTATGCCCTCCATGAAAACAACCACCTGGGCCAATTTCTTGTCTTGGTCAATGAAGGCATTGAGAAGAGCTGTCTGGCCTACACACAGCTGGTGTAAAAGGTCCACAGACTCAGCACTGATGGCAGCAGGGGGGGCAGGGGCAGCGGTGCCAGGGGTGAAGGACCCTCTTCCCCTCTTACTGAGGCGGACACAGGCAGCACCGGAGGACGTGGCTGGGAGGGTGGGCAATGGCCGCTGTGTGGTGGAAGTTGATGCAGAGTCCCTGTTCCCTGTGTCCTCCAACATGGATGCATCCCCGCTGGCATCGGAAGATGTGGTGCTTTGTGTCTCAGGCTGGGACTCCTCCAGCAGACTCCTGTCCCCCTCTGATGCGCTGGTGACATCTGTGTCACTGGGCTCCTGGGAAGCTGTGGTGCTAGGTTCACCACCACTGGTGTCTGTCTCCTGTCCCTCTGTAACCACAGGTGATGCTGCATGGGAGAGAGAGATGTAGGGTCAGGTCAGTGGCAAAAACAGAACAAACATATGCAAGCAATGCATGACAAAAGTAGAGCAAATCTACATGTTGCACACCACCCTGTGCAATCACATCGTGCCAACTAACTACATAGACTCAAGCAGTGCGTGGAAACTGGAAACTCAGGCATGAGTGAGCCATGTGATGACCACACAGCACAACACCCTGCTTGTGGCTCTGTTCAAACAGACACACAACTAGTTCTGAGCACACCTAGGGACATGATGGGGACACACTACTTGTTGCCAATGACAGAACTGGATGGAACAGGAGGGGACAACACAGAGCCAGACTACAACATGACAGTCCACAATGGACATTAGCCCATGCCACCCACCATGTCGTACCTTGGGGAAAATAGAATGCTGCACATTGCTGTAAGCTGTCTAGCCCTCCCCAATATGGGTGTATGCAATGGACGCATTGATGTACGTACAGTCAGATTGGGCACACTGCCGTTCCCTCCCATGGGATTCCCAAGACTACACCAATGCAGAAGAAACCTGAAGAGCACAACTCAGAATGTAATGTGAAGGCACAGCATCCGAATCACCTTTGTAAGTACACGTAGTGCAAATGCATGCCACAGACACCCAGGCCAGCAGCCACTTACATGCCACAGCATCTCACTACCAACATCACTGAGGCCAGCGCTGGCACAGGCTCTGTACACATGCAGCCACTCCCAGCCAAAGTCAGACTCCCCAAATGCTCACTCCTTGCTTGCTGCTGATGCTCCTTCAAATGTGCATCCAGCTCAGGCTGTGTCACCGCCAAGATGCGCCCCATTAGTGGTGTCATACTGCGCCGTGCCAGACGACCAGTGCGAGGAAGCAGCCCCAGGGTCATCTCCGCCACATTCTTTGGCAGCCGGATGATGCCGTCCCATCTCTTGTGGCAGTGGGTGCACCGTCGGTTTGAGACCCCCAGGGCTCGCACCTTCGCTGCAATGGCCCTCCACTCAGCCTTACGCTGGTGTACCTTGAGCTGCAGGTATGAAAGACAAGAGGGAGAAATGATCAGGGACACAGTGTCATGTACCAACATCTATCAGTATATCAGCAAGATATAAAATCATCACATATCCAACGATAGGTCAATCAGAGACTATAGTGCAGCCCCCATGGGACCCCTGCATGGGAAAAGCTGATGTTAAAGCATGCAGGTGTGAGGGGGAACACAGTCCCTGCACATCTTACACACATGCAGGATGCCAGCACTGAAACACCCATATAGCCTGCCCACATCTCCAGTACATTGTTGGCTTGAGCAACACATACATCACATGTCAACCTGTGATTGGGGGTGGACTCACTGTGTCCAAGACTGCGCAGCCATCAATGTCCCTGTCCTGTGAATCTTTGAATGTGTCATGGTGGTCTCCTGGAGGGACATGATATCACAAATACAAAATGCCAATCACAAGGGCAGTTGTGTGCAAACCACAGAGCTGAGATGGACCATAGCTGGAGTGCAATGTGACAAGACTGATGTCCTACTCTGTAAGTTCAGTGAGTTATCCTTGTCTTTGTAGGCGGGGACTGTGCAGGCCAGCTGGGCTCCCACTGAGATGGACTACAGGGGCACACACAGCCATCCAGCCAAGCAATCACTGTCCTGACTACAGCATGAACAACCTTCTGTGTCACTGTATGGCTGACAACACAACACAGGTCACTCATACATACATGTGCAGGGAGGGAAAGGGATCACTGACATAATATCGATTACCAAAATATCGAGTACTTAAAATATCGTTGCCAAATTATCGACTACAATATTATCGACTCACCAAACTTATTTAAGAAAATACTAAAATATCGAGTACACAATATCGTCTTTACAAATTATCGTATATGATTATATCGAAGTTAAAAATATAGTTAACAACATTATCGTCTACTCTTAAATTACTATGTAAATGTTAAAATTATCGAAAACAAAAATATAGACAACCAAAATATAGTTAATTTCGCTATATCGACTATCTAAAAAAATATTTAGATAATATACTTTAAGCCCAACACATACATTAACATTGTAATACATAATAAAACACCTAAATAACATTAAAATTTTCCTTCTAACATATACATTTAAAAATAAACATTCCATAAACTATATGAATACATTTCATAACATAAATAATGTTATAATTATTATACATCCATTAAACCAAATTTAAAAATATATTTAAAGCATGTAATAATACAAATAAACAATTACTTACTACTAATAAGTTGCTAATTAGCGTTTTCCTTACAAGGAAACAAACAGCCAGTAGATAAAAAAAAAATTCAGGTGGACCAATGAGATGCTCACATTTCAAATTAAACCAATGAAATGAAGCAACTAATTAATTGCACACTATAAAACCACTACATTTCAACATCTCTTTCACACTACAAACTGAAAAGAAGAAAGAAGACGAAACTCTACTCAACTATTTCCTGAAAGAAGAATTACAATCCTAAAGAAAATTTAACAACTACAGAAAGTAAGTTTTACTCTATTTATAAAGCAACGAATCTACAATTCTACAGCTGAAACTATTTCTATAAATGAATGTACTACACTTGATTTAATTACATTCATTTCTCCTCTATAGATACCTCCTAAAATTACCGAAATATTTTGGACACCCCCACAACTCTAATATTAATCAATGTAAGTATTGTTTTACTTTTTCCTACCGACCTACAACTATTAATTACAAAAAATTATTCTAAAAAATATTTTTTCCTTATTTCTCGCCTCTACAGAAAACCACTGAACCATCGAAAACTACCTTCTACGCAATCACCTACTGGACCAAACACATAAGTAAGTATATAAACCTCAATCATTAAACAGCCTAAAATACGCATCCAGAATGTTACTTTCCCCCTTAAAACAGTAGCACATTCAAAATAATGTATCCAACTATTAACAATATTTTTTTTTCTTATCAACAGATAATCTATCTCCAAGATTAAACTGAAAGCTTGAAGTCAGCTAATTAACATCTTTCAACACATCAAATTAAACATTGTAAGTATATTCACTAAAATGTAAATATATTTAAAATATCTATAACATTGTTTATATTTACAAAATATTTTTTCATCTCCCCTAGCATAATACAGAACAACATGACAGAAGGTGCAGAATTTATAACATCTCAAAAAAATAAAATGTTGTTATGTTATATGGGTTATGTATATACACAAGAAAAACAAAGTGGTCTGAAAATGTTTTGGAAATGTAGCAAATACTACTCAAACAAATGCTATGGTAGAGCTATTACAAAAGAAATCACTGTTCTTTCTGTAAAAGAACATAATCACCCCCCCAATATTACAGAGATAGAAGTTAGAAATGCTCTTGAAAACATTAAAGAAGCAAGTACTAGCACTGATAAACCCACCACCCAAATACTCAAAGAACAATTAATTAAAATACCACACCATGCATCAGCACAATTACCCCCAATTGATTGTTTAAAAAGAACTATAGCTAGACAAAAAAAACTAACTACCAAAACTTTACCTACCCCTAAAACATTTGAGACAGTAATTATTCCCCCAGAATTAAGCATAACTCACAGTAATGAACCATTTATTTTTTTTGACAACAAATCTCCTGATAAAAGAATAATTATGTTTGCTACTGCAAACAATTTAGTGAAATTACAACAATGTGACACTTGGATGATGGATGGAACTTTTAAAGTTTGTCCAAAACCATTTTACCAGCTGTACACAGTGCATGGATTGTACCACCATTCTAACATTCCATTCATCTATGCCCTCTTACCAAATAAACAGCAAACAACATACATAGAAATATTAACCAAAATTCAAGAAGAAACCAATAATTTTTTCCCACAAAAAATAATTATTGATTTCGAATTAGCCATGATCAATTCAATACTAAAAAATTATCCACACACAGCAATCCAAGGTTGCTATTATCATTTTAACCAGAGTCTATGGAGACATCTGCAAAAGTCCACCCAAAGGTGCCGATCACAATCCGGTAAAAACCGGGTACGAACCGTCGGACGGAGCATATTCTCCGTCCGACGCGTACCCGGTCGTCAAAATATACAAACATGGAATTACGATTCGCACGGGTACACCATTACCGTACGAATCGTAAAAAAGACCGACCGAACAAAAAACACCTACCAATGCGAACCGGGAAAGCGCCGACCTGACGTCGGGACGCACGCAGCCAGCCATTCACGACCCAGGAATCACGATTCGCACCGACGTCACCCCGCACGGTGAATATTTTGCGGCAGACAAAAACTGCCGGGAAATCAGGACGACGCGAACAAGGACCACCAGTACGCGACGGACAGACGGCGACGCGAACAAGGAGGACCAGTACGTGACGGACACACAGGACGACGCCACCAAGGAGGACCCGTACGCGACAGGACGACGCGATCACGGAGGACCCGTACGCGACAGGACGACGCGAGCAAGGAGTACCAGTACGCGACGGACAGACATGGACCCGAACCTACGAGTCATCCCTGCCCTCATAGCAGTACACCTCCTCTACAGGTTACGACGCAGACGCCGCAGAAGGTCAGAATAACTAAGGGAGGGGGGAAAGTGGGGTGGGGTGGGGGTGGCACGACCAGGGCAGGCCACAAAACAACCACATGAGTGACACACTACACATGGCCTGGACATACCTGACTCCCATGCCCTGGTCACCACGAGGGGGTGGGGGCGTGTCCTGATAATCCAGCGACCGCCACAACGGAAGTCCGTCACCACGCGAACCGGCAACACAACCAGACAGGTACGTCCCGTACCCACGCCTGAAGAGCGTGGGTACGAGTCGGACCACGCCCACACACGTCACCCCAACAATGGCGGGACGGATCGCACCCACGTGGCAAAGGCCTGGGTACGGGCCGCACAAACATCACATAGCGTGGGGACGGATATGTACGGACCCTACCCCCACCCCGTATGCAAGGAGCGTACCCCCCAGCCCAACAGTGCAAGTACGACCCGTACCCCCACCCGCGGACGTACGGAGCGTACCCCCAGCCCAACAGTGTAAGTACGACCCGTACCCCCACCCGCGGACGCACGGAGCGTACCCCCAGCCCAACAGTGTAAGTACGACCCGTACCCCCACCCGCGGACGTACGGAGCGTACCCCCAGCCCAACAGTGTAAGTACGACCCGTACCCCCACCCGCGGACGCACGGAGCGTACCCCCAGCCCAACAGTGTAAGTACGACCCGTACCCCCACCCGCGGACGTACGGAGCGTACCCCCAGCCCAACAGTGTAAGTACGACCCGTACCCCCACCCGCGAACGCACGGAGCGTACCCCCAGCCCAACAGTGTAAGTACGACCCGTACCCCCACCCGCGTATGCAAGGAGCGTACCCCCCTGCCCAACAGTGTAAGTACGACCCGTACCCCCACCCGCGTATGCATGGAGCGTACCCCCCATGCCAACAGTGTAAGTACGACTCGAACCCCCACCCACGAATGCAAGGAGCGTACCCCCCTGCCCAACAGTGTAAGTACGACCCGTACCCACACCCGCGGACGTACGGAGCGTACCCCCACCACACCAGTGTCAGTAGACTCGTACCCTCACCTCTAATGCAGTGTACGTAACCCCACCGTGTATGTGCCAAGCGCACATATCCAGAAATCGGAGGTGTGTGTGCAGAGTCCACCCAGCAGTGCCCTGAGACAGGAGTGGTGGGTGTGGAGTCCTCCCAGCAGTGCCCTGAGACAGGAGGGGTGGGTGCCCATCACTCCCAGCAGTGCCCAGAGACAGGAGGGGTGTGTGCAGAGTCCTCCCAGCAGTGCCCTGAGACAGGAGGGGTGGGTGCAGAGTCCTCCCAGCAGTGCCCTGAGACAGGAGGGGTGGGTGTGGAGTCCTCCCAGCAGTGCCCTGACACAGGAGGGGTGGGTGCAGAGTCCTCCCAGCAGTGCCCTGACACAGGAGGGGTGGGTGCAGAGTCCTCCCAGCAGTGCCCTGACACAGGAGGGGTGGGTGCAGAGTCCTCCCAGCAGTGCCCAGACACAGGAGGGGTGGGTGTGGAGTCCTCCCAGCAGTGCCCTGACACAGGAGGGGTGGGTGCAGAGTCCTCCCAGCAGTGTCCAGACCCAGGAGGGGTGTGTGCAGAGACCTCCCAGCAGTGCCCAGAGACAGGAGGGGTGTGTGCAGAGTCCTCCCAGCAGTGTCCAGACCCAGGAGGGGTGTGTGCAGAGTCCTCCCAGCAGTGTCCAGACCCAGGAGGGGTGTGTGCAGAGTCTTCCCAGCAGTGTCCAGACCCAGGAGGGGTGGGTGGTGAGTCCTCCCAGCAGTGCCCTGAGACAGGAGGGGTGGGTGCAGAGACCTCCCAGCAGTGCCCTGAGACAGGAGGGGTGGGTGGTGAGTCCTCCCAGCAGTGCCCTGACACAGGAGGGGTGGGTGCAGAGTCCTCCCAGCAGTGCCCTGACACAGGAGGGGTGGGTGCAGAGTCCTCCCAGCAGTGCCCTGACACAGGAGGGGTGGGTGCAGAGTCCTCCCAGCAGTGCCCAGACACAGGAGGGGTGGGTGTGGAGTCCTCCCAGCAGTGCCCTGACACAGGAGGGGTGGGTGCAGAGACCTCCCAGCAGTGCCCAGACACAGGAGGGGTGGGTGTGGAGTCCTCCCAGCAGTGCCCTGACACAGGAGGGGTGGGTGCAGAGACCTCCCAGCAGTGCCCTGAGACAGGAGGGGTGGGTGGTGAGTCCTCCCAGCAGTGCCCTGACACAGGAGGGGTGGGTGCAGAGTCCTCCCAGCAGTGCCCTGACACAGGAGGGGTGGGTGCAGAGTCCTCCCAGCAGTGCCCTGACACAGGAGGGGTGGGTGCAGAGTCCTCCCAGCAGTGCCCAGACACAGGAGGGGTGGGTGTGGAGTCCTCCCAGCAGTGCCCTGACACAGGAGGGGTGGGTGCAGAGTCCTCCCAGCAGTGCCCTGACACAGGAGGGGTGTGTGCAGAGTCCTCCCAGCAGTGTCCAGACCCAGGAGGGGTGGGTGCAGAGTCCTCCCAGCAGTGCCCAGAGACAGGAGGGGTGTGTGCACAGTCCTCCCAGCAGTGTCCAGACCCAGGAGGGGTGGGTGCAGAGTCCTCCCAGCAGTGTCCACACCCAGGAGGGGTGTAACACATGTGTGTGATGCCACAATTACCCACATCCATACTGCCTACAAGGGAACATGTCCCCATGAACTCATGTCAACTGACTCCACACACAAGTACAGTGATCACCAAGGATGCCACGATTGTTGCAGGTGGAGACATGGCCATGCATGCATGGCCAAAGTAGAAGGGCTCCGTCACACACACAGCTCATGTACACACAGCTCTGCGCTAAACATTGGGAACACCCTGCAGGGAAGAAACTGGGTACACAGAGGAAGGAATACACCCTGGGACAATTGAACCATGCAGTAACTGCTGACATGACCTAAGGAAGTTAGCCAACACCTTGTGATGGCACACAGATCCTAGGGTGGCCCCAAAGAGCAGAACACTACTACAAATCCCACACACCCAAAGCCTTAAACACCACCCAAAACAATGTAGCAGCCCCACCAACACCAATACCACCATAGCAGGAGTGTGAGAATGACAACAAAAATAAGCTTTATTCAGCATGAGCACAATGTCCGTGGATCAAAGGCAGTTCAAAGTCAACAAAGGCCATAGGGCAGTCAATGATTCCCAGCTGCATGGGGGACACAGTGGGATGTGTGTCCCCTACCTTGCCTGCACAGTCAAATGCCATCGTCTTCCATACTGGTGAGGGCATCAGGGGGGGGGGAAGCAACAGGCACCGCAGGGACATCAGGGCAAAGGGGCGGCGTTGTGGGTGCAGGGATGGAGGACTCAACCACAGGGGGTGTGTCATGGCCAAAGGCGGAGGCCAGGATGGCACTACACACCTTAGCAAGGTCCTCCAGGGAGTCCCCTGCACCCGAAGTGACCTCAGGCCCCAAGGAGGGGGGGGGTTCAGAGGGATGGGTTGCAGCGCCACCGGGGGAGGGTGGAGACAGGGGGGGAGACTCAACCACCCTGACCGAGGACTTCCTTGACCGCTTGCGTGGTGGCGTAACTGTGGGGCTCAGGGACAGAGCGGCCATGAAGGAGTCCTTGGGGGAGATGTGGCCAGGAGAGCTGAGGGGAGGGGATTTGGAGGGAGTGGAATGTGTGGAATGCGGACTCCCACTCTGGCTGCGTGTCACACGTTTGCCCCCCGACCCAGTGGGTGTGCCTATCTCACCCTGTGTGTGCGTGTCAGGAGGAGTGCGGTGGACCTTCCCTGCTGGTGTGGTGCCTGTGTCTGTTGTGGTGGGTGCATGCCGACGTCTGGGTGTACGTGGGACAGGCATGGAAGTGGGAAGTGTGGATGGGGCAGGGGTAGGTGGGGGGAGGTCGCGCTGCAGGAGACCCACTGCTGCAGTCAGTGTGGAGTCTAGGGACCTCAGCAAGTTGCGTTGGTCAGCCTGCAAAGAATGAATGCCCTCCAAGAATGCCTCGATGTTGGTGAGGGTTTTCCCGTGGGAATGGAGGACATTCAGGATCGCAGCCTGACCAACCTGCATTTGCCGCTGGATGTCCATAGACTCAGCATTGGCGGCAGCAGTGGAGACAGGGGCAGGGGGTGCGGTGCCTGGCAGGAAGGAGACATGCGGTGACCGGGCACGCTGGGAAGGGACACGAGCAAGTGGGAGGCGGTTGGTGGGAACTGAGGGGGCGGTGGCAGGTGTTGTTCCACTGTCAGCTGCTGGTGCAGCCTCCGCCAACTCTGAGACATCCTCCTCGGACCTGTCAGCTTCGTAGTCTGATGTGCCAGTCGACAGGTCCTCGGCCACACTATCCTCCGCCTCTGTCCCACTCGATGTGCCAGCCCCGATGTCACGGCTGCCACTGGTGCTCGGTCCCTCCGCCTGGTCCGTGTCCATGTCTCCCTCTGTGTCCCCCGACGATGCTGTGGGCAGGGTGGAGAGACAGAAATTAATCAGACACCTGTACACATCTGTCACATGAGTCCAATCTACATAGTCAACATTGCATAGCCTGAAGAGGCAGATCCCTAACATCTGCAAAACAAGGTACCGATGTAGGGCATGAAACACAGTTGGTTGAGCCACCATGCCACTGAAATACCATGGAGAGCATGAGACAATAGCTGATGACAGGAAACGGAGTCTGACATAGCACCCAGGCCCTGGGGACAATCCTGCACTGCCTCTGCACCACACAGCGTTTGTGAAAATACCTATGACCAGGGACAATATCCATGAACTTGAGACACATGCTGCATAGGTAATGCTGCAAACATGCCCAACATAACTCGGTCACTGCACCTTGCGTGTGTGTCCAGTAACATCACACACTGTCCAGACCCAGCAATTAGGAATCAGGATTTGACACATAGGCATTGCCCGCCCCAAGCAACCCCCACACGATGCTAATTGCTGAGACACAGGTGGCACCAACATCTCATAGTCTGGGTGATAAACACAGTGGCAGGCAAAAGGCAAGATTGGACGCAAAACAGCAAAGGTGCGCCTGTACAAATAATGAGGTACCAGTGCCCATCCTCAGATGAGTATAACAAGACACACAGGCACTGGCAACTGTGAGTATGAAGAGGGACAATCAGGTCAGGCTGCACAGTGGACACCTGTACATAATAGCACGTCTATATACATGGTGACAGGGGACAATGGCACAGAGCACAACCTACGCTGTAGACAGTGAGAGTGTCCACGTTGATGATGACACAAACAACACTGTGGATAAGGTGCCCCAGGGGACAGTATTGGGCACGCAACTACATGCTACTGAATGGGAATGACTGCTACACACGTCACCATCCCTGCACTATGCGTAGCGCACACTCATGCACATCATGTCACAGGCCACTACATAGGACATGCGCGCTGTAAGGCATGACACATGAGAGACCAACTCCCATGTCTGGAGCCAGCATCAGTGCCAACTGACATGGAACCCACATGCAGTGAACTTGACAGTTCACAGGCAAGGTCCCACAACCTGTTACCCACCACCACCACCCATGATGCTACAGTCATTGTTCTCGTGGACAAAGCGCCAGCCTACATTACCTTGTGAAGGAGTGACTACACACAGACCAGGGAACACATTGCAAGGAGGGGAAGGGTGGCAGGGGCGCAGCGCTACACTTGGGCAAACTGGATGGGCACAGCACCTTTAAACCCTGCCAGTGAATTAATGCCACTGTGCCCTTACAAATGCCGGTGACACACAACAAACGCACATGTACCTACCCCCTTCCGCCTGCTGCATCGCCTGTAAGCGCCTCTCCAGGTCTGGAAAGACCACCGGCAGCACACGCCTGTGGAGGTGGGTCAGACGGCGGCGGCCGCGGTTCTTGTGGCTCTCAGGTGAGTCCCCCAGCAGGAGCCGTGCAATCCTCCGCGTCCAGCACCGGATATCCTGCCAGCGTTTCCTCACCTGGGACAGGCTCCGCCTCCGACCATCCACACGCCTCACGGCACTGACGGCGGTCAGCCAGATCTGCTCCTTGGCAGTGGCGCCTACCTGTGAGGGAGTACAAGTGACACCACATCAATACACCAGCCACATGTCACAGAGAGACATATGTGAACATAATAGCTGGTTACTACATGGCATGTAATGCAGCCAACGCATTGCACCTCTGTCATAGGGACATCATCCTCTGGTGAGGGAAAAGGCAGTACGTGCCATAGTGGGTACTCAGGTGGAATGATGGCAATGTCACAATCAATGATCAAGGCTCACACTGTGCATCACACCCACACCTCCTGTCTCAGGGCACTGCTGGGAGGACTCTGCACACACACCTCCTGTCTCAGGGCACTGCTGGGAGGACTCTGCACACACACCTCCTGTCTCAGGGCACTGCTGGGAGGACTCTGCACACACCCCTCCTGTCTCAGGGCACTGCTGGGAGGACTCTGCACACACCCCTCCTGTCTCAGGGCACTGCTGGGAGACATCAGGCACCCCCCCCCTGGTACCCCCCCGACAGTACATGGCATGTGTGTCACACCGGGTCACAATGCCTGAAGACACAGTCACAACATAGGGACAGTCTGTGGCAGTGGCCTATGCACTCACCTGATACCCTGGTCGCCCATACAGCATGGGGTACTGTGGGAGGATCACATCCAGCAGAGCCATGTTCTCCTCCAGGGTGAATGGCTGTGTCCTCTCCACAGCCCTTGACATGGTTCCAGGGAATCAGTAGCAGCAGCTTGGTCGACAAATGCAAAGATGTGCAGGCAAGTAATCCCTCATGGGACCTGGCTGCCTTATATGTGGCCTTCTGCCCAGTCTCATGCACAGGAGTACAGAGTGATTGGTCACTCACATTTGCATCCTATGTTTCCACCAATCCCTTCAAACCTAGCAGTCTGTGGGTTCTCTATCGGTTTCATTCTCCTGCATGATGTCAGCCCCACAAACACATTGCAACAAAGTAGAAGAATTCCAACTGACTTCTGCTGTGCACCTTCCAGAACAAAATCGAAATTTGAACCTGGTCGCCATGACAACCAGCATGCATGTAGGCCTTAATACTTGTCCCCTATGTAATTAGGAGAATCACACACAGGTACGGTGCGTTTCCGGGCCCTAGGGCACCCCAAATGCATGGCAACGGCCCGTACATGCATGCCTACGTTCAAAATCACAATGGGTCTGCACGCGTATGCGTACACGTAGTGGTACGGACCGTACAAATGCCTGTACGCTCACTATCACTATGGGTCTGCACGCGTATGCGTACTCGTTGTGGTACGGACCGTACAAATGCCTGTACGCTCACTATCACTATGGTTCTGCACGCGTATGCGTACTCGTTGTGGTACGGACCGTACAAATGCCTGTACGCTCACTATCACTATGGTTCTGCACGCGTATGCGTACTCGTTGTGGTACGGACCGTACAAATGCCTGTACGCTCACTATCACTATGGTTCTGCACGCGTATGCGTACTCGTTGTGGTACGGACCGTACAAATGCCTGTACGCTCACTATCACTATGGTTCTGCACGCGTATGCGTACACGTAGTGGTACGGACCGTACACTCGCATCTACGCTCACTATCACTATGGTTCTGCACGCGTATGCGTACTCGTTGTGGTACGGACCGTACAAATGCCTGTACGCTCGCCATCACGATGGGTACACATACGGCAGCACTCCCACAGTGATTGGGGAACATACACAGGCCCTCTTAGCAGCAGTACGCCGGTTTGTACACATCACTGTGGTGATAGTCGACACACAGGTAGGAATAGGGCGGACATACTTGTCCATGGATGGACATACTTGTCCAGGAATGGACATCAAGGCATCGTCTGTGCATTACTACATGTGTGGGGCACAGGTGTGACAGGCTGTGATGTGGAACATGCCTCCTGAGTGGAGGAGGCACCAGATGTATGATGAGATGTGTACAGGTGTACTGTGTGAGGGTGCAATGTGTGCCAGGCATGCCCTTGACTCCTTTGACATGTGTGCATGTCGTACTGCGCACTTGGGGTGAGCGTCACTGGCATGGCACGGACACCAACACACGGAAGTGTCCCATGATGCCCGGTACAGGGGTCATGACACCTGACTTGTCACTACCCACAGTGCACAATGTGACTATGTCATTTATGTGTCCGGGATTTACATCAGGTTGATGTTGTAGCACCCTCAAAAGCTGCAGCCGTTGCAGCAACCAACATGTGTCTGTGTGTAGATTGTCATTGCACACTGTTCCGCACACCATGCCACATGTGGTATCTGATGTGAGGTGCACATGTATGCATGGGACACGGAGTAGCGTGACAAGGCCATGTCAGCAAACTCACAAGGAATGTGTGGGGAGTCATGACATGTGCACCTTCATGGCAAGGTGTGTGGGCTGGACTAGTGTAATGTCATGTGACCTGTGGCTCAAGTGTTCCGCTGCCAGTCTCTGCAATCAGCATCACACTTCTGCTGATGTGTGGGTGTATGTCACTCCTGTCTTGCGTCGGGCAGTGCACTTGCACTGGGACACAGCTATTCCCATGGCGTGGCATGGGGAGGTTCTCAATCACCTTGTGTAGCTGGGTCTTGGAAGGAGTGTCACCTTGCATCCATACGTGTCCTGGGCATGTAGCACATGCCTGACTCCCTATGTGGCATGTGTGTATTGGCAGATTTACATGTGCTCAGTAGACATGAGTTGTTCTCGTAGTGCACTCACTCTTCCTTGTCACTTCCAAATTACTGCAGAGCGCCTCCTGTTGCCCGAAGAATTCCAGACTTGGCCACCATGCAGGAGAATGACAGGATCCGGCTCTACCGCTTCACCCAACCGTTGATTCTGGAGCTGACGGCGAGACTGGCACCACACCTGCAACCGCAGCACAGGTATCCTACGGCACTGACACCCCAGCTGAAGGTAATGGCTGCCCTACATTTCCTTGCCACGGGTACCTTCCAATATACCATAGCTCATGTTGGTGGCATGTCCCAGAGCATGTTCAGCGGTGTGCTGCATGATTTCTTGGAGGCCATGTTGATTCACCTGGATGACTTCATCAAGTTCCCAACCCCTGAACAGATGACTGAGGTCAAACGTGGTTTCTATGCCCTGGGAGGGATGCCCCATGTCATTGGGTCCATAGATGGGACACATGTAGGTTTGGTACCACCACACGCACGGGAGGTGGCGTACCGCAATCGGAAGCACTACCACTCCATCAATGCCCTTGTGGTGTGTCTGTCCAACATGGTGATTTCACATGTCTGTGCACGTTTTCCAGGATCAGCACACGATGCCTACATCATGAGGCGTAGCGGGATGCCTGATATGATGATGCAGCTGCGCAACGAACGTGCATGTGTTGTTGGTGGGTACAGTCTGTCTGTCCTGTATTCTGTTTGGCCGAGCAGCACTACCGCTTCGCCTGTTCTAACGATATCCATGTGCTTTCCATTTAGGGGACGCTGGCTATCCCAACATGCCTTGGCTGCTGACACCTCTCCGCAACCCCATCACGCCGGCCCAGCTCCGCTACAACACCGCCCATGGCCGGACAAGGCGAGTGATAGAGAGGACGTTTGGCATGCTGAAGAGCCGATTCCGGTGCCTCCACAAGACCGGCGGCGCACTCCCATATGCCCCGGCGAAGGTCTGCAAGATCTTCATGGTCTGCTGCATGCTGCACAACATGGCAGTTGAAAGAGCTGTGCCCCTCATCCTGGATCAAGATGACGAGGACCATCCACCCGTGGAGGACGAAGGGCTTGGCAATGGGGCTAGTGATGTGGAGGATGTGGAGCCGCAAGAGGACATCCGGACTCGGCTCATACGCGACTTCTTTGCTTAGTGGTGAGTACCAGGGTCTGAGTGTGCACGCATTGGTCCCCGTGTGGCATGCGTTGTGATGTGTGTCTCCACCTGCATGTATGGCACGTGGGTCAGAGGTGTGTGTGGGTGTGTCACTGGAGTGATGGTGGCAGTGATGGTAGTATTTCCCCAGGCATAATTGTGACCTAGCATGTTGTCATACATACATGTGTCGAGTACATGCACATGCAAGTGGCTGTGCTTCTTGTGGCTGACTTCTTGTGTGTCTCTCTTCCCCAGGTACCTGCGCATGCCGTTTGCTGGTTGCATTGTTGTGGCACTGCTATTCCTCATGGACATGGCATCGTGGGCTGACTCAGCGTTACAGGCACGGACACGTTTGGAAGTCTCCATGGGGTAAGGGATGCATCTGGGATGTATTGGGTGTGGCAGTTGTTCACGATGTGTGCACACTGCCCCGGTCGGGGTTTGGGTCCTCTGCAGACATGTGGCATCCCCATGGGACACGACATGCAGCTGGGTACACCTGAATAGATGGGCTGCCTGGTTGTCAGTCATCAGTGATGGGATGGTGGATTGTGATGAAGGCATCAATGTGTGTGACACTGCCCTCGGACACATACGGTTAACATTGTCTTGACATGGCGTGGGACTTCCACATCAGCGGATGTATGGTGTATGGCAGGCTCTCCGTGAGCAGCTGTGGGTATTTAGCTATTATCCGACACTTGTGTGCCAGTTCCATGGCTATCACGCATTTGTGCTGCAGAAGGGGGGTGCCAGTGTTGGAGCCACATGTTACTCCACATGATGTGTTCATGTGTACTTCAAGTTGCCTCTGCAATCCCAAACACATGACTATTAAAGGTGTCCCTATGCCTCCAAGGTGCAGTCAATGCTGGTGTGTTGGCACGGTGCATCCTGCATGTCTGGCATGGTATTCCCTGATTGTGGCTATGTGTCAATGTGTCGAGTGGCAAGATGCAAGCTGTGTGTGTGTGCTGAGACTGTGTAATGGGCATGATGTCCATGACTGTGTGGGTATTGTGACATGTGCCATCCCCATGCATCCAACGTTGTCCATGACCCCATTCTCTGCATCCACCGGACTCAAGCTTGCAGGACATGGTTCTGCCACCTGTCTACACGTACCTGGGTGCCCCCCAGGACACGGGCCAGGATCCCTGACCTCTGCGCATGACTGTTGCTGTACTCAATGTGTCTGTCAGCACGGTTGTTCGGCCACCCCCTCAGCTGGTTCTGACCATCACGGGTGTGTATGGTGCTCCATGTCTGTCTTGCCTAGAAAACTGTGACCCATGTGTCCTGTGCCAGACTCAGGCCCCAGGGTGTGGATGGTTGAAGTGAACAGATGACTCAGGCATGTTTAGACTGTACAAGACACATGTTAGGTAATAATGCTACCAGCAGGCATCTACTCTTAATAGTGTGATTTATTATTGGGGGGGGGGCCAAGTGAGGGCCTTTCCGGGATTAGGGAATCCAAAGTTCAGTAGGGGAGTTGGTGTCCTTGCCATTGGAAATCCTCAGAGTCCATGCCACAGTCTTTGTCAACATTGGTCAGCCAGTGACCAGCAGGGCCATGTGGCAGAGAATGTCTCTTGATGCTGTGATGCTGTTGCTCCAGTGGGCCAGGTGCCAGGCCAGGTGTCCTGGGAGATGGTGATGTAGCAGCCACCCTCACGGTCCTTTCCGTGGACGACCCGGCTTCCTACGGGGAACCTCAGCAGCAGGCCGTGACGACGTCTGGGATGCTCCGTCGGATGTTTCCTCCTCCTCCTCATGATCCCTCCCTGTGGGTGGTGATGTTCTCCGCCTTCTGGCACAGGGAGGGTCGGCCATGGTGTCGGCCATCCGACGGAGTTCAGCGTGAATCCCCTGGGACGCCGTCACTTGCTCAGCCTGTCTGTCCTCCATCCTCCGTTGGTGTAGCTGTAGACAGGCTATTAGCTCCGCATGTTGCTGGGCCTGCTGGACCTTGATCCCCTCGAGGACGGACACAACCTGGGCCATGCCCGTGGTGTCCTGCCGGTATGAGTCCAGGATGTTACGGACATGGGAAAATACCGGATCCCCAGCCAACTGGTCAGGCTCGCGCCTCCGCCGCTCTCCACTCCCACCACCCCTGCCCACTTGCGCCTGGCCTGCACTTGTGGGCACATGGGGTCTCCGGGACCCCTGAGGGGTGGCATTGGCGTTGTCGCCTGCCTCCTCCTGGGTGCCCGGGACACCGTGTCCCTCCTGGCGAGCCTGGCTGCATTGTGGTGTTGGGGCAGGGATCCTGGGTGTCTCCTGGGATGTGGCAGGAGTGGGGGTGGTGGTTGGCACGGTTGTACCTGACGCAGGTGCTGCAGGTGGTTGGACACCAGAGGGGCCAGGTCGGTCGGGGTCGTCCGCAGAGTGGTGAGAGTGGTCGCTGCCGGTGGGATCGGTCTCCTGCAGATCCGGGTCCTGTGAGTGTTCCCCCCCAGTGTTGGGGGGTGCAGCACGACGTTGACCTGTGTGTGAGAGAGACAATGTTACTTTTGATCCATGCAACATCCATGTTTCATCCGTTACAAAGTTGGCACATTTCCTCTTGGAATTAGGATCTGTCTTGCATTCCACTCACAGTGCACTTGTGCATGTGTGTGTCCCTTGGGCACCAATTTGGCCCCTTTAACTATGTGTGGCACAGTCTTACTTGCTGCGTCAAGTGTGACTGCAGTCAGCAGTGGAGTGTGCATGTGTGCCGAGCTATGCGTTTGCGCCTTCCTTGTAGCACTGTACATGTGCACATGGAGTGGATCCACACACTCATATGATGCAGGTGGCTGTCCTTGTGCTCGTGTACAGGTTGTAACATGGCCCTGCGTTTTGCCATGATGAAGAGGGGGGGTTCTGGCACTGGGCACCCTTGTCTACATGCACGCAGTCCACCTGCTGACGAGCAGACATTCCCACACACCAAAGGACTGATTTGCTCTCCCTGTGTCTCCCTCCTTCTCTGTCCCCCTCTCCCTCCCTCTCTGTCCCCCTCTCCCTCCCTCTGTGTCCCCCTCTCCCTCCCTCTGTGTCCCCCTCTCCCTCCCTCTGTGTCCCCCTCTCCCTCCCTCTGTGTCCCCCTCTCCCTCCCTCTGTGTCCCCCTCTCCCTCCCTCTGTGTGTCAGCCTCCTCCCTCTGTCCATCTTCCTGTGTCTCCCTCCCTCTGTGTCCCCCTCTCCCTCCCTCTGTGTGTCAGCCTCCTCCCTCTGTCCATCTTCCTGTGTCTCCCTCCCTCTGTGTCCCCCTCTCCCTCCCTCTGTGTGTCAGCCTCCTCCCTCTGTCCATCTTCCTGTGTCTCCCTCCCTCTCTGTCCCCCTCTCCCTCCCTCTCTGTCCCCCTCTCCCTCCCTCTGTGTGTCAGCCTCCTCCCTCTGTCCATCTTCCTGTGTCCCCCTCCCTCTCTGTCCCCCTCTCCCTCCCTCTCTGTCCCCCTCTCCCTCCCTCTGTGTGTCAGCCTCCTCCCTCTGTCCATCTTCCTGTGTCTCCCTCCCTCTGTGTCCCCCTCTCCCTCCCTCCGTGTGTCACCCTCTGTCACCTTGGCCCAGCTTCCTGGGCACACACTGTTAGCAGATCTTTGAGTGGCCCTTGGCCTGTTGATGTGAGTTTGTTTCTGATCTCCAGGCACCCATTTTGTCTGCGGTGTGTCTGTGCGCTGCTGCTGTGGTGGTGTGTGCTGCCACTCTTTCACACTGTTGGCTGTTCATTAGCTGCTGGCATGTGCAAAACAGTGCCTTCACCCCCATGTGTTGATGCAAGGCATCCGCCATTTGCTGGCAAGTCATTCCTGTGTTGGGACACAGTGTTTGTCTGTCTGTGACCTAGGCCATATGGGCAGAGGGCATTGTTGTCTGCTTTGGAGTCGCACTATGTGATTCTTGGTGCCCACACTCCTGCCATCCGGGTTACCGTGTCATGTGTTGTTGTCTTCTGTGGCCTGTGACTTGACATTGTCCAGCTTGGTGCATGGGGCATGGTGGCAGCAGTGGCATGTGCCTGCTCATGGAGTGTGGTTGAGTAATGCGATGGCTTGTGGTGTTTGCGTGCCTGTTATTAATTTTGGTTGTGGTTGCAGTTCCCCCCATGTGAGGTGCGTTGTTTGTGTACTCACCCGGGTCTCGGAGTCCTTCTACTCCTTCAACTGCCTCCACCGGCAGTATGGCCATCACCCTCTCCTCCCAGGGATGGTACTGTACGGGTCTGCGGGAGGGCCCTCCTCCGGTGGCGTTGGCCTGGTCGTGTTCCTCCTGTCTCTTGGCTCTGACCCTCCTCCGCAGATCGTACCACCTGTTCTGGCAATCCTGCTTGGTCCTCCTGGTGTCCGCAACAGCATTCACAGCATCGACGATGGTCTGCCACATGGCTGTTTTGGCTGCCTGGCTGGTGCTTCTGACCAATGTTCCAAAGATCTGTGGCTCGACTCTGAGGATTTGATCAACAAGGACCTCCAACTCTCGGTGACTGAACTTTGGATTCTTGGTAGTGGGCATGGTGAGGGGTGTGGGTGGGGATGGTGTGGGTGTGGGGGGTGTGTGGATGTTGGGGGGGGGTGTGGATGGTTGTGTGTGTGTGTGAATGTGATGAGAGGGTGTTTGTGAGGGTGGTCGTGTGAAGGTGTGCAAGTGTAAGATGTGGTGTCGCTTGTAGTCTGGTTCTGTGGTGTCTGGCAGCAGTGGGTCTGTTGCAAAGGCTCATGGTTTGTGTGTGTGGGCCCTTTTTATTGGTCCATGGGTGGGTGTGGCAGTGTTTGAATTTTGGGTGGGTGTGTTATAAGGAGTGGTGGTGTATTGGGCCTCTGTTTGTTTTTGACAGTTGCAGGTCAGTGATTGTGTTATTTTAGTGGTTGTTGGCCATGTTTAGTGGCTGTGTGCCTTTCGAATGGTGTATTGTTGAGTTGTTTTGTTTTGTCCTTGTTGTGTACGTGCGTTTTGAGCGTGTGTACGGTGTGTACATGGGCCATTTGGTTGTACGATTTGGTCCTTGTGTGTGGCTTTGTACGACTCGTACATGCGGTTGTGATGTTGGGGCATGGGGTGCGCTCCGTACTTAGGAGGTTGTGTTGGGGGTGCGCCAGGAACTTACTGGGGTGGGGGTACGACTGGAACGTACTGGGGTGTACATAGACGGTGGTACGACACGTACAGGGGTGGGGGGGTGTACATTGACGGTGGTACGACACGTACTGGGGTGGGGGTACGACTGGAACGTACTGGGGTGTACATAGACGGTGGTACGACACGTACAGGGGTGGGGGGGTGTACATAGACGGTGGTACGACACGTACAGGGGTGGGGGGGTGTACATAGACGGTGGTACGACACGTACAGGGGTGGGGGGTGTACATTGACGGTGGTACGACACGTACAGGGGTGGGGGGGTGTACATAGACGGTGGTACGACACGTACAGGGGTGGGGGGGTGTACATTGACGGTGGTACGACACGTACAGGGGTGGGGGGGTGTACATAGACGGTGGTACGACACGTACAGGGGTGGGGGGTGTACATTGACGGTGGTACGACACGTACAGGGGTGGGGGGGTGTACATTGACGGTGGTACGACACGTACTGGGGTGGGGGTACGACTGGAACGTACTGGGGTGTACATAGACGGTGGTACGACACGTACAGGGGTGGGGGGGTGTACATTGACGGTGGTACGACACGTACAGGGGTGGGGGGGTGTACATTGACGGTGGTACGACACGTACAGGGGTGGGGGGGTGTACATTGACGGTGGTACGACACGTACTGGGGTGGGGGTACGACTGGAACGTACTGGGGTGTACATGGACGGTGGTACGACACGTACAGGGGTGGGGGGGTGTACATTGACGGTGGTACGACACGTACAGGGGTGGGGGGGTGTACATAGACGGTGGTACGACACGTACAGGGGTGGGGGGTGTACATTGACGGTGGTACGACACGTACAGGGGTGGGGGGGTGTACATAGACGGTGGTACGACACGTACAGGGGTGGGGGGGTGTACATAGACGGTGGTACGACACGTACAGGGGTGGGGGGTGTACATTGACGGTGGTACGACACGTACAGGGGTGGGGGGGTGTACATAGACGGTGGTACGACACGTACAGGGGTGGGGGGGTGTACATTGACGGTGGTACGACACGTACAGGGGTGGGGGGGTGTACATAGACGGTGGTACGACACGTACAGGGGTGGGGGGTGTACATTGACGGTGGTACGACACGTACAGGGGTGGGGGGTGTACATTGACGGTGGTACGACACGTACAGGGGTGGGGGGGTGTACATTGACGGTGGTACGACACGTACTGGGGTGGGGGTACGACTGGAACGTACTGGGGTGTACATAGACGGTGGTACGACACGTACAGGGGTGGGGGGGTGTACATTGACGGTGGTACGACACGTACAGGGGTGGGGGGGTGTACATTGACGGTGGTACGACACGTACAGGGGTGGGGGGGTGTACATTGACGGTGGTACGACACGTACTGGGGTGGGGGTACGACTGGAACGTACTGGGGTGTACATGGACGGTGGTACGACACGTACAGGGGTGGGGGGGTGTACATTGACGGTGGTACGACACGTACAGGGGTGGGGGGGTGTACATAGACGGTGGTACGACACGTACAGGGGTGGGGGGTGTACATTGACGGTGGTACGACACGTACAGGGGTGGGGGGGTGTACATAGACGGTGGTACGACACGTACAGGGGTGGGGGGGTGTACATAGACGGTGGTACGACACGTACAGGGGTGGGGGGTGTACATTGACGGTGGTACGACACGTACAGGGGTGGGGGTACGACTGGAACGTACTGGGGTGTACATAGACGGTGGTACGACACGTACAGGGGTGGGGGGGTGTACATTGACGGTGGTACGACACGTACTGGGGTGGGGGTACGACTGGAACGTACTGGGGTGTACATAGACGGTGGTACGACACGTACAGGGGTGGGGGGGTGTACATTGACGGTGGTACGACACGTACAGGGGTGGGGGGGTGTACATTGACGGTGGTACGACACGTACTGGGGTGGGGGTACGACTGGAACGTACTGGGGTGTAGGTAGACGGGGCTGTGACACGTACTGGGGTGGGGGTGTGGCTCGAACGTACTGGGGTGTAGGTACACGGGGGGTACGACACGTACTGGGGTGGGGGTGCGACTGGAACGTACTGGGGTGTACATAGACGGTGGTACGACACGTACAGGGGTGGGGGGGTTTACATTGACGGTGGTACGACACGTACTGGGGTGGGGGTACGACTGGAACGTACTGGGGTGTACATAGACGGGTGGGGGTATACATATACGGGGGGTACGTGTCGGACGTACGGGGGCTGGGGGGAGTGTTGGGCGCGTATGCGGGCACATGTCTCCATGGTTGCTATTGGTGTTCGGTGCAGACGGTGTTTTTTCCATACGGTTGTAGGCTCGGACGCACGGGATGGATCGTGATTCCTCGGTCGGACTTGGATTTTTACGTTTGTAAGGTAAATCGTCCGAGGACGTGTCGGACACATTTTCCGACCCGAGGACGTGTGGGGAATGATTCCCGGTGCGGGTCGTATGGACTTTTTACCATGCGAATCGTGATTGCCAGTTCGTACGGCACTTGTACGATTCGTACGGTAAAAAGACCCGATACGAGTCGCACGGGGGAATTTTTTACCGGATCGTGATCGGCACCTAACTGTATATAATTTACTATTCCCACTCCAGTTAACATTAAGTCAGGAAAGGTGCTGGACAGTAACCCTATATAATTTACTATTCCCACTGCAGTTAACATAAACTCATGAAAGGTGTTGGACAGTAGCCCTATATAATTTACTAATCCCACTCCAGTTAACATAAACTCAAGAAAGGTGCTGGACAATAACCCTATATAATTTACTATTCCCACTCCAGTTAACATAAATTCAGGAAATGTGCTGGACAGTGACCCTATATAATTTACTATTCCCACTCCAGTTAACATAAATTCAAGAAAGGTGCTGGACAGTAACCGTATATAATTTAATATTCCCACTCCAGTTAACATAAAGTCAGGAAAGGTGCTGGACAGTAACCCTATATAATTTACTATTCCCACTCCAGTTAACATAAACTGAAGAAAGGTGCTGGACAGTAGCCCTATATAATTTACTATTCCCACTCCAGTTAACATAAACTCAAGAAAGGTGCTGGACAGTAACCCTATATAATTTACTATTCCCACTCCAGTTAACATAAAGTCCGGAAAGGTGCTAGACACTAACCCTAAAAAATTTAATATTCCCACTCCAGATATCATAAACTCAGGGAAGATGCTGGACACTAACTGTATATAATTTACTATTCCCACTCCAGTTAACATTAAGTCAGGACAGGTGCTGGACATTAACCCTATATAATTTACTATTCCCACTCCAGTTAACATAAACTCAAGAAAGGTGCTGGACAGTAACCCTATATAATTTACTATTCCCACTCCAGTTAACATAAAATCAAGAAAGGTGCTGGACAGTAACCCTATATAATTTACTATTCCCACTCCAGTTAACATTAAGTCAGGAAAGGTGCTGGACATTAACCCTATATGATTTACTATTCCCACTCCAGTTAACATAAACTCAAGAAAGGTGCTGGACAGTAACCCTATATAATTTACTATTCCCACTCCAGTTAACATAAACTCAAGGAAGATGCTGGACACTAACTGTATATAATTTACTATTCCCACTCCAGCTAACATTAAGTCAGGACAGGTGCTGGACATTAACCCTATATAATTTAATATTCCCACTCCAGAAAGATCAAACTGAGAGAAGGTGCTGGTTATAAGATCACTTAAAATATTAATGAGCTACATGTATTAACTATGAGATATAATTTATAAACTATTAAAAATTAAAAAACTATAGTTGCAATACCCACCCCTATCCCATAATCACCATAATTTAAAAAAAAATATGTACAATATATTTTCCATCAACTATACAATTATTTTATTATATTTATATTTGTAAATTTTTGATTTCACAATATTTACAAATAATGTGATTTTTTGTATAATCTATATTTACACTATTATTTTTAAAAATTACTCCCCACCCTTCTCCCCTAATATACCCAAATCCCACCCATAAACACTACATAAATATTGAAATTAGATTTTCCTATTAAAATTACATAATTCAATTTCGACATAAGGGGCCTCATGTAGGTAGCCAAATACAGGTGGGTAACGGCGGATTTTAGGTAAATATGCGGTTACCGACGGATATTCAAACAAGTGAGATGTAGGAGTCCAAAAACCACTTTTAGGTAAATATGAGGGGGTAAATACCGATTCATATTCACAGAATTCCTAAATACGGATTAAGAGTTACCGAATACATAATTAACGAATAGGTAAATATGAAGTGGTAAATATGAAGTGGTAAAAATGAAAATGACATGTAGGAGCACTAGGTAATTAAGAAATCCAAGACAATGGGTAAATAAGAGTAGGTAATTAACACGGATTGAAAGCAGGTGGTAACAATCAACAGTGCAGATAAGCAATCCCAAAATGCAACAGCGTGGACAACATGTCCGCTATGTACGTCATTGCAAGGCGCCTACATGTACAGGCAGCAGGACTGAGGGTTTGGCGACGGGAGGAACGCATCTACAGACAGCGCATCACACTATTCCAGCTGACTGATGCAGAGATACATGAGAGGTCCAAGCTACACCCCGAAACCATCATTGACTTAATCAGGGACCTGCACCCACTCCTGGACCAGCCAATAAGAAGGGCGCACGCCAAACCCCCACATGTGCAGGTACTCTGCAGCCCACATGTGTTGGCATCCGGCGGTTATCAGGTGGTGACAGCTGCGGTGGGTGGTGTATCCCAGAGTTGGCTGTCCCGTTCCTTCTTGAATTTCCTGGATGCCATGATGCAGAGAATGCACCACTACATCTGCTTCCACAACACACAGGCTGCACTGCAGTAAACAAAAACAGACATTTCTCACATGGCACAGTTCCCCCATTTCATTGGCTGCATTTATGGTACACACATCCCAATCTGTCCACCAGCTGACACAGAGCACATCTACAGGATCAGGAAGTCCACCCACTCCATCAAGGTGCATACCGAATTGAGTGATTTTGTGAATGGTCCTTTGGGTGGCATAACCAAAAGGTGGGCGTATGCTATTTACAACGAAGTCTGCAAGTTGTCGCACAGTGAGGCGGCTTCCAGATTGAGAGCTATTGACCAAGCAAACATGGAGAAGGCCTTAGCCGTTATAGATAAAAGCTTTAACACCCTCTCTTCTATGATCCATACATCAGACAATAGGCACATGCAAGTACACGGCGCATGCTATGTACAAGCCCAGATTCTGGCGTGCGTCCTACGAGGTATCCCAGTGCCTGTGATTACACCTTCTTTCACTCTGCTTGCAAACGCTATTCATTTAATGTTGAATAATGAAGCTTGCTGCTGGATGTGAGTGGGAATCCAGTACATAACTGTCTCGCATTAAGTTGTCTGCTGCAATACTGTTCTTTTTCCACCCCCGCATGTGCGGCGGGATGTTTCCATCTGGCCTTCGATTCCAACCTTGAAAGCAGAGTTCAACAAGTTGAGCCGAATAGAGAGCCATTGTCCCACAAAGAGGTTCCTTTGACTTCCTCTACTAAAACATTTCTCCTTCACGTTGCTCATACGCGCAATGAGATACAGGCGCCTCTGAATACTGACCTCCCCCTGCATTTGGGCTCTTTGATCCAAACTATTATCAATGCCTTGTCCACCACCGGCCTGGCTCATTTTTTTAAACATGTGGGCTCGGGTCTCGTGACCTTTTCCCAAACTATTTTTGGTGTAATACCGGCATTTGTTCATTCACTGTTCTAGATCATCTTTGGAGGTGTCCCGCTGCTCCTGGCGCTAGTGGCAGGTGTGCTGCTTTTCTTTTCCATATTCCGGAATGGCTACTCCTTCTATGCCACACGAGCACCTGTCCCGTCTGCATCTTCTTCGTGATCGGATGCTTGACTTCTATGGTACTTTGCCATTGGCGACTTTGAGTCTGGCTTATGGATTATCCTTCAGGTATTCCAACTTCACCTGCGTACAACCTGTATTACACTGCCTGGATTGTCCCTTTGAATGGCCTCTGGATTTGTGCTTGACCAACATAGTGTCTCCGGTGCCGGATTTCGATCGACTAATGAGGCCCTTAGTGTCTCACGAGTTGGCCTGTTCTGGTGTCCGGATCATGGCGTGTGGGGCGGCGCATGGTATCCTGGGTAATTGGGACATCTCAGCGGCAGCCTCCGACTTCTTGTCCATGAGCTATTTGGAGGAACATTCCGGGTGCCCTCTGATTGTGCTAGAGGCTCCGTTGGTTGGAGAACACGTATGTTCCTTTTCTTTACTTAATTGGATGGCTGAGACTTTTAGTGGCCCTGCAAACGAATTTTTGTTGGAAGCCGTGGCCACATATGCTGCCTATACATTCATGGATTAACTGGATTGTCGTCCATTGCGCCTGTACTACTGGACAGCACCCTGGCGCAACATTTATTTCTTTTATTTCTCTTTTTTCTCTTCCTGATGGTCGGCTTGAGTTTTTTACTATACTTGCATTGTGTTTTTTTGAATTTTATGCTGCAATTAATTGGACTTTAGGACTTTGGCGCTGCATTGGTTACGCCTTGTTCTGCTCTGACGAAACTGAACTCTGCGTTCTCTCTTTTCTTGCCTATTACATATTGCTTCGCTCAAGGGGGCGTGTAGTGAGTTCTCCCTGAATACGTGCATACATTGTTCAGTTGGCATAACCACGTTGAATGTTATGTAGCCATATTTTTGTCTTTGCACACGACACTGGGTTTACATGTTCTGTCTTGAATAAACTGCTTACTCGAGACTTCCTTCAGACGAGTGCATTCTGTTGTTTCCATCCCAAGCTCTGCGCAGCGACCTTGGTCTGTACATGCTGTGACACACAGTCTGGAATTTTACACAATGCATGTGTTCCACTCTAGGTTGTTCGACCCACTCTTTAGCCATGACACACGCGAAGCTGCAAATACCTGAAAGTTGTTGCTTTTCATGTCACAGACATCAGGTTTATTATTCAGACTGAAGACGAGCCTTCCTGCGAGACGGCTCCTGATGCTCCTGAGATGTGATTTCACTGAGCTTATTTTTGAGGTATGGGGTCCCCTATTCCAGCCTAAGAGACCTTCTATTATAACATCATTATGATATTAGCTACTTAGTTAAGGGAAGGTGGTATTTTCCTTTGTATTTTAGGAATCGCTAAATACCACCTTGGTATTTTCCGAATAGCTAAATACCACCTCGGTATTTACCGATTGGGTAAATACCACCTGGGTATTTACCGATTGAGTAAATACCACCTGGGTATTTACGGATTAGTTGAATTCCGAATCGTGATTACCTAATGTTACCGAATAGGTAACTGTTACCGAATTGTTACCTACATATAACTTACAGATTCTAATGTACCGATTAGGTATGGCTGGGTATTTAAGAACAGGTTAAATTTATTTACCTACATTAGTCCCAAAATGTTCACATATTACAATTATTCCCAATTAAATATTTATTTATTACTCTATAATTTTGTAACAATCATTAAAATACAATCCACACCCTTACACCCTTAAAACCCAAATTCCCTACCATGAAACAAAAAAATAAGGTCGAAATTATTTTGAAAATATTTTGTAAACATTGTCAAAATGAAATTAAAATTTTAACATGTCTAATTCTTTAGTAATAATATTTATAACTTATTATCCAATTTTTGAGTAATCTTTTTAATACACTCCCCACCCTTATACACTAATAACCCTACATCCCACTCCTAAAACAAAATTAATATTTCATTAGAATTTGAAAATATTCAATTTCGTAATTTTATATAAATTTTTAAATTGCGAAATCTAAAAATTTACAAATTTTTACATTATTATCTGATTTTACTATAACATTTTTAAAACACTCCCCACCCTTATCCCCTAATAACCCCACATCCCGCTCCTAAAAAATATATATAATATAATTTTAAATTTCAAAATTATAAATATTTAATTTATAATTTTCTTTACAATTTCCTATTCATAATTATTTATTATGTAATATTTTAAATTTTTATCTGATTTTACACTAATCTTTGTAATACACTCCCCACCCTTATACACTAATAACCATACATCCCACTCATAAATTTAAAAAAATATTTCATTAGATTTTTACAAAATCTACTTTATAATTTTTATAGAAATGTTTAAATTTCGAAATCTTAAATATTACAAAATTTTACATTTTTATCTGTTTTTACTATAACATTTTTAAAACACTCCTCACCCTTATCCCCTAATAACCCAACATCCCGCTCCTAAAAAATATATATTTTTTTTTTTGAATTTCTAAATTATAAATATTTAATTTGGAATTTTCTTTACAATTTACTATTCATAATTATTTTTTATGTAATATTTATAAATTATTATCTGATTTTACACTAATCTTTTTAATACACACCCCACCCTTATACACTAATAACCATACATCCCACTCATAAAAAAAAAATTATATTTCATTTTAATTTTAAAATATTTTATTTCGAATTTATATAGAAATTGTTAAATTTCGAAATCTAAAATATTCCTAATTTTTACATTATTATCTGATTTTACTATAACATTTTTAAAACACTCCCCACCCTTATCCCCTAATAACCCAACATCCCGCTCCTAAAAAATTTATATAATTTCGTGATTTTTTCTAAATTACTAATATTTAATTTAGAAATTTCATTACAATTTACTATTCATAATTATTTATTATTTAATAATTTTAAATTATTATCTGATTTTACACTAAAAAATTTTAAACACTCCCCACCATTATCCCCTAATAACCATACATCCCACTCATAAAAATAAAAATAATATTCCATTTTAATTTTAAAATATTTTATTTCGAATTTGTATAGAAATTGTTAAATTTCGAAATCTAAAATATTCCTAATTTTTACATTATTATCTGATTTTACTATAACATTTTTAAAACACTCCCCACCCTTATCCCCTAATAACCCAACATCCCGCTCCTAAAAAATTTATATAATTTCTTTATTTTTTCTAAATTACTAATATTTAATTTAGAAATTTCATTACAATTTACTATTCATAATTATTTATTATTTAATAATTTTAAATTATTATCTGATTTTACACTAATATTTTTAAAACACTCCCCACCCTTATCCCCTAATAACCCAACATCCCGCTCCTAAAACATATCATACAATAAATTACTTAACACTATTAATTATATTTTAAACAATAATAAAGTATTTATACAAATATGATTAAACAATTTACTTATTCAATATACATGAAATACACATTTTAAACAATATATATATTATATTTCGATATTTCTCACAAAACTATTCAATCGATATTATCTTCAAACGATATTACTACTTCGATATTTCATACTTCGATATTTTACTAAACACTTAAAACACGATATTACTTACCTCGATATTCTACACTTCGATATTAATGTTATCTCGATATTTTACCTTCGATATTCTTGTTGTTAGATATTATTTTTTCGATATTATGTCCATTTACCGAGGGAAAGCTTTGGCATTGGGTACACACACCCTCCCACTGGAGACAGCATGTCAGGCAGTGCATGACACTACCCCACACTCCCAGGCACATACTGCATCAGTCCAACTACATGTGTGGCCCCCCTGCCCTACCCCACCACTGTTGAAGACTTACCACGACATTTGGGGCACCATATAGCCTTGGGTACTGTGTGAGCACCTCGTACAGCAGGACCTCCAGCTCCTCGCTCGTGAAGGGATCTTCTCTGTCCTTGCCATCACTGTGGACGTGAGACAACAGCAGGGGATTTTGGTGGCGAGGGGTCTCAGGCAGCAGTCCCTGGAGGCGGCAGCAGGTGAGGGGTCTCAGGCAGCAGTCCCTGGAGGCAGCTGCAGGTGAGGGGTCTCAGGCAGCAGTCCCTGGAGGCAGCAGCAGGTGAGGGATCCCAGGCAGCAGTCCCTGGAGGCAGCAGCAGGTGAGGGACCCCAGGCAGCAGTCCCTGGAGACAGCAGCAGGTGAGGGGTCTCAGGCAGCAGTCCCTGGAGGCAGCAGCAGGTGAGGAATCCCAGGCAGCAGTCCCTGGAGGCAGCAGCAGGTGAGTGGTCTCAGACAGCAGTCCCTGGAGGCAGCAGCAGGTGAGGGGTCTCAGGCAGCAGTCCCTGGAGGCAGCAGCAGGTGAGGGGTCTCAGGCAGCAGGCTCTATGAGCAGTGGCAATGTGAGGCTCACTCCCACATATATAGCCCGCTGGGGTCGTTTCAAAGGTGCTAAGCTGCAGCAATTGGTGGTCCAGGTCTGCCTCTTTCAAATCCAGCCAATGTGCGCCTCCGTGGTGGCGGAGCACGCCTACCGCAATCTTCAAAATTGCATCATGTCACCACAATCATGGCTCCCATTGGCTGTAAGGGCATGCTCCATGGCGGTGAAACAACATTGGGGCCCGGGGTGCGCTACCGCGATGGTGATCTTTCAAATCCAGCCAATGTCCGCCTCCGCGGTGGCGGAGCACGCCTACCGCCATCTTCAAAATTGCATCATGTCACCACAATAATGGCTCCCATTGGCTGTAAGGGCATGCTCCATGGCGGTGATACAACATTGGGGCCCGGGGTGTGCTACCGCGATGGTGCATCTTTCAAATCCAGCCAATGTCCGCCTCCACGGTGGCAGAGCACACCTACCGCGATCTTCAAAAATGCATCATGCCACCGCTATCGAGCTTCGCATTGGCTCTAGAGCGAGCTCCATGGTTTGGAAACACCGCAGGGGGAAACACCGCAGGGGCCCGGTGTGCGCTACCGCGATTTTAGTGGCGGAGCATGCCAACCGCCATATGGGCATGTCTCCATGCCTATGACTACCGCACTTGTGTGAATGGAGGTGCTGGTGACACACTGCTGGGGCCAGGCAGTAGCTACCGTGATATGGGTGCCATTCATTGACACGAGGCACCACGATTTTAGTGGCGGAGCATGCCAACCGCCATATGGGCATGTCTCCATGCCTATGACCACCGCGCTTGTGTGAATGGGGGTGCTGGTGACACACCGCCGGGGCCAGGCGGTAGATACCGCGATATGGGTGCCATACAATGGCGATGGCCATCTGTCAAACATCACCAGTGCACAGTGCCACATGTTCATTGGCCCATCATTGTGCACACAATGCCAATGTTCAATTTACTCCACTGATGGCTACACATGCCATGTTTGTGTGTGTGTAACGTAGATTTGCCCCTACCCACTCACATGATACTTAAGGATTTGATGTTGGTGTAGGCAGGACAGTGTAGTCCTGGACTGTACAATGTGTACACAAGTCAATGTGTTGAGGTCCAGTGACACTCACAGCAATGCTCGTCTCGATGGATGATGATCTATTTAGCATTGCCTCTCATGTCTGCCCATGAACACATTCGTCATTCTAGCGCCGACTGTGGTCATTGTGTGGTTGATGTGTGCCAGCTTGTAATGACGCATTAAGGTGTGACCGGTACAGCAGCTAGGTATGAGACAGTGGTTTTGATTAGTTACACATATGCTGGATGCTATACTCCCAGGCATGCACATGTGAACTGTGGCCATGTCCCTATGTGCATTCACATTGCCCAAGGTGGTGTTTAAGGTACTTGTCTTGTGTAAGTTGACACGTGTGCCCTTTGTGTAGCTGAAGGTGTCCCTCCATGTATGCTGGTCTATTAGTCACTATGAATGTCAGTCATTGTTGTCGTTGTGTCATCCAGAACGTGATATGATGGGCACATCTCATGATGTATTGCATTGACATGTGTCCACTATCATCTCCACTAGGAGGAGGCCAAATTTGACTCGTCACTTGACGGTGCTGGAGGACATGGAGGATGTTGCGATCATACGGAAATGCCGCCTGGACAGAGCCATCCTGAAAACCCTTTGTGATCTGTTGGAGCCCCACCTGCAGCCCCGCAGGACATATCCAACAGCTTTCACCCCTACTTATAAGGTGATGGCAGCCCTGCATTTTTTTGCCACTGGATCGTTCCAGGAGACTGTGGCCAGTGCTGGTGGGATGTCACACCTGATGTTCAGCTTGGTGCTGCATGATGTACTGTCCGCTATGATGCTATAAAAGGACAGATATATCAGTTTCCCCAGGGGTGCTGAATTGCCAGCTGTGAAGGGAGACTTCTATCCCCTTGGACACATCCCCAATGTTGTTGGGGCCATTGATTGCACCCATGTTGGTCTTGTGCCACCACAGGCAAGTGAGCACATTTACCGCAATCGCAAGCATTACCACTCCATCAATGTGCAGGTGGTGTGCCTGGCAGATATGACCATCTTGCAGGTGTGTGCCAAATTCCCAGGCTCGGCCCACGACTCCTACATCGTGCGGAACAGCATAGTGCCCCAGCTGATGGCTAATCTTCTTCCCGAGCGTGCATGGATTGTGGGTGAGTATGCCTAGTCGTGTGACGTGCTGTGTGTGTGACCTGCTGCCCTGAGACTCTGAGATGTTGCAATGTCTATTTGTGTTTGTCATACCTAGGTGACTCTGCATATCCCAACCGTCCCTGGTTGCTGAGCCCACTGAGGAATCCCAGGTCCCCGGCTGAAGTCCGCTACAATGAGGCCCATGGGAGGACACGTCGTGTGGTGGAGCGTACTTTGGCCTGCTCAAGTCACGTTTCCGGTGCCTTGACAAGACTGGAGGTGCACTCGCATACTCGCCCAGGAAGGTGTGTCAGATTGTTGTAGCATGCTGCATGCTCCACAGCCTAGCCATTTGCAAGGAGATTCCCCTGCTCCTGGATGATGGTGAGGACCCAAGGCACCAGCCTGCAAACCAAGCCGTGTCCAGTGATGAGGACAGTGGAGAGGAGGAAGGTGTTGACCTGCGCGAACAGCTCATCATCCGCGACTTCACTTGACGGTGGGTGTCAATGTGCAACATACCCATTGTCTGATGATATTGCTGTTGTTGTAAAGGGGCATGTGAGAATTGTAGCATCTGCCAATTGTAGTCTCAGTGGTGGTTGGAAATGTTTCTAGGACATGTCATTTGGGATCATCAACAGGACGTGTATGTTGACACTTGGTGGACATTGTGACATTAGCATGTTGGGTTATCCTGGTGTTCGGGCTTGTGTGATGTCTGTGATGCCACACCCAGGCCAGTGACAGTTGTTTTGTTGTGTTTCCCTAGGTCCCTTTGACTTCTCCTTGCCTACATACAGCCCATGCTCCTGGTACATTGTGATCATATTGAAGACTGTACACCCTGCAATAAAGACGGAGCAGACACAACAACATGTGTGTGAGGATATTTTATTTACTATGGTGAGATGCGAGGGGGGTGTACATTTCCATTGGGTGGTGGGGTGGAGCAGTGAGTTGACAGTTGTGGTAGATGACATAGTTGAGTAGTCTCCACAGTGCTGTGGTGACCCAGTCCAACAGACAGATGCCATTCACAAAGCAGTGGGGGGGGGGAGAACAGTCCAAAGTGTCAATGCAATGGTGGAGAGGGTTGCCATCATGGATGGCTCCGTGACTGGCGTCTGGCAGGTGCTTGGCCTCCAGATACTCCCAGGGTCTTCTTGGGACGGCCCCTTCGTCGTTTGGCAGGGGGGGCCCTGCTGCAGGGCCAGTGGGGTCTGAGGACTCACCCCTCTCTAAAGGCGCAGGGGAGGATGATGAACTGTCTTTGTGCAACCCACCAGAGGGAGGTGGAGGTGTTGTCTGTGGCACATGCCTGTCCCTCAGAACCGGTCCACGATTTGTCCCATGCGGGTGTCGATGGACCTCTTCAGCAGGATGAGCTCATGCAACAGATCGTCCAACCGGCCCGTTTGTCCCTGGGCCTGTTCATATGCACCCAGGACTCTGGTGATGTGTTCTAGGGAGTGGGTCCCAGCCTCCTGGTGTCCCTGGGTGACCCTGCCCCTCCCACCTGCCCTGCTGCCACGGACCTGTTGCCTCACCACTGTGGGCACCCGCATCCTCTCCCTGCCCTCCTCCGGCGGTAGTGTGTGCTGGGCATCCTCTGGGACAGGGAGGGTGTTGCAGGCAGCACTGGTGGTGGTGGTGGCGGTGGCCGCACAGGCCGTAACAGCAGTGGTCTGCTGTGGAGTTGTTGTTGCCGCAGATGTGGCGGGGGGACGATGGGGTCCTGGGACCTGTTGCTCCCTGGCACACCAGATGGGCCGGCCTCTAGCTCATCGTCCATGGAATCCTGGAAGTCAAAATCCGAGAGTCCTTGTACCAGGGGTGGAGACTGGCTCTGCAGGTTGCTGGTGTTGTCCTCGGCAGTGAGTTCTTGGTCACCTGTGGGTCAGATGTGAAATGGTCATTGCAGTGCACCCGGCAAGCTTTGTGTTAGCTGTGTGTCATTCACTTTGTGTACACTGCACAATTGACATATCATCACATTGTTGACTATGTGCACTACTGTGCTTCCTGACATGATGCAGTGGTACAAGCATTACTTGTCCACGGTGTGAGGTGTCAAGGCATACCAATGCAACCGTGCACAATTGAGGTTTACATGGACTTGTTGCCATCTAGGGCCTGGCACAACATGTGTTTAATTGAGGAATCATAGTTTATTTGTCTGACCTAGCAGATGTCACATCTGGCCATGGACTGGCCATTGTCATCTCCTGCATCCATTTGCATATCTTGATTTGTGCCACCACACATGCTTTCATATTTTTCGAATGGTCCTTGTTGCACTTGCCCCATGGTGATGCACATGTAACTAGTTGCTGTGAATGATTGTGCCCTGATTTTCTTCTACTTGTACATTGTTATGTCTCACTTTGGTGGTTGTGACAGTTTTCTTAGCTTACCTGTGTGCACACTGTGCTTGGCAATGGGGTAGGTCCTTTTTGAGCGGCAGGTCTTTCCAAATAAATTCCTCCATAGCCTGCTCTGACTCTTTTGCAATCTCACACGGCGTACCACAGGGCTCTATCTTGAGCCCGCTGTTTTTCAATATCTATTTGAGACCTCTAGCTGATATTGCTGAAAAATCTGGACTCGCCCTGATGACCTACGCCGACGACTCTCAGATTATTTTCTCCCTCTCAGAGCCCCGTCCTTCTTCCTCTTTTCTCCTTAAGCTGGGGCTGCAAAACATCCTGAATTGGATGACCAGCAACCAACTAAAGCTAAATGGAGACAAGACGGAGGTTCTTCTCCTGGGTAAACAGCATGAGCTGTGGAATTCTTCCCACTGGCCTGACCAGTTGGCCACAATTCCTTCCCCAGTGACCCATGTACGAAACCTGGGATTTATTCTGGACAGTACTCTTTCTATGAGTAAACAAGCAAACAAAGTAGTGGGTCTTTGTCTTACCATTATCAAATGGTTACGGAAAATCATATGGATGTTACCCCTTTCTACTCAGAAGACCGTTGTCAATGCCTTGATTACTTATCGGCTTGACTACGGTAATGTACTGTATCTTGGCTCTAACAAAGCGGTAGTTAACCGACTGCAACTTGTTCAGAACGCTGCAGTCCGCCTACTCTGTAAAATCCCGAAACATTCGGAGGTCTCAACTCATCGTAAGAATCTCCACTGGCTTGAGGTGGAAAACAGAATTCGCTTCAAAGCTCTGACCGTGATGTTTAAAATCAAGGCGGGCACGGCTCCTAACTATCTTTTATCTCTGGCCCAGCTCTACCATCCTAAGCGTAGTCTTCGTTCCCAATCACTTTCATATTTTTGTATTCCAAGATTTAAACTGGCAAGAATGGGTGGCAGATCTTTTGCCTTCCTTGGGCCCTCGTACTGGAACGCTCTCCCCCTCTTCATTCGCAAGGAGGAAAACTATGACAGGTTCCGTAAACATCTTAAAACCTGGCTTTTTGACCTATAATCTCAATCAGCTTGTTCTGGTCATATATATTGTTTTCTGCTGTATCTCGGCGCTGGGAAACCCTTTTTGGGTAGCTGTTGCGCCTTACAAGTTCTAATAAATAAAAAAATAAAAAGTAGGTATGCCCCTTTGTGCAATGAGAGGGATGGTGTTGTCATATGGCACAATTTAATTTGTGAAAAATGGGTGGGTGTACGTACTGGCTACCTACCTGTAAGTTTGTTTGGTGTACTGCAATGGCTTCCAACTGCTCCTGAGTGGGGTGGGGGGGGGCTCCATCCTGCTAAGGTGTGAGACAGAGGGAATGTTGGGAGTAGTAGTGCATCCCTCCCAGCCACAAACACCCTCCCAGGGAATATGGCTACCTACCTGTAAGTTTTATGAGGGTTGTATAATGGCTGACACATGCTTTTGGGTGGGGTGGTGGGAGGGATCCATCTTGGTAGGCTGTGGGACAGGGGGCATGGTGGGAGTAGTGGTGCAGGCCTCCCACCCCCAGACACCCTCATTGTGAAGACGGCTACATACCTGTAAGTTTGTTTGGTGTACTGCAATGGCTTCCAACTGCTCCTGGGTGGGGTGGGGGAGGGCTCCATCCTGCTGAGGTGTGGGACAGAGGGAATGTTGGGAGTAGTAGTGCAGCCCTCCCAGCCACAAACACCCTCCCAGGGAATATGGTTACCTACCTGTAAGTTTGATGAGGGTTGTGTAATGGCTGACGCATGCTTCTGGGTGGGGTGGTGGGAGGGATCCATCTTGCTAGGCTGTGGGCCAGGGGGCCTGGAGGTTGTTGTAGTACTGTCTGCCTGTACACATGCCCCCATGGTTATGTTGTTAGCTATGTTTGGGGTGAATGGGAGTGGGTGAATGTTGGATAAGTTAGCCATGTTTTTGTGAGTGTGTGGTGCAGATGGATGGTATGTGTCCTAGGTGGTGTAGTTTTGTAGTTGTGCAAGGCAGTACATTGCAGAGTGGCGGTAGTCATTTGTTTGTACTTACCAGCCTCCACTCCCCCAGCTTCTCCTGTGAGACTCTCTGGATGCAGTATGGCAAGCACCTTCTCCTCCCATTGTGTGAATGGTTTTGGTGAAATGGGAGGGCCACCGCCAGTCCTCTGAGCCAGCTCATGGTTCTTGCTCCTCCTCTCCTTGACCACCCTCTTCAGATCATGCCACCGCTTCATGATCTCCTTTTTTGATCTTGGGGTGGTCTCTACTGCATTGACCCTTTGGACTATCCTAGCCCACATTTGTGTCCTTGTGGCTAATTGTGTCTGTTGGACCAGGGTACCAAAAAGCTGTGGTTCCACTCTGACTATCTCATCTACCATGACCTTCAGCTCACTCTCAGTAAATTTGGGCATTTTCTGTGTGGCCATGGTGTGTGGTGTGCAAAGTGATTGTGGGTGCAGGAGTGTGAGTGGTGGTTGTGGTTGTGCTGTGTATGGTGTGTGTTGTGCAGGGGGGTTAGTTGTGCTGGAGTGGAGGTGGTGGTGGTGCTGTGTGTGGTGTGGCTGGTGATGTTGTGTCCTTTGCCTCTCCTGTCAGCTGGGGTATGTGTCCCTTCTCGCCTGGAGTTTTGCAAGGGATTGTGGTCAGGGAAGGGGCTGGTTTTATACTCAGCTATGTGGTTGTGTCCAATTGGGGTGTTGCTGACAGGTGTGTTGTCCCAGGTGTGTTGTCCTGGGTTTTGTATTTTTCGTTTTGCCATGTGGTTGTGTCATTTGGGTGTGTTTTGTGTATTTGGGAGGCATGGCTAATTTTCTGTGTGCACTTTTTGGCCTTCTTGTGGGGTTTTGGCTTCGTCCGCCATATTTCTGACGGTTCGTCCGCCGCGGTGGCTGTGCTTCAGCTCTTCTGCTTACTCTCCCATTCATCCCATTATGCGACAGCGGCTGTCGGAAACAGCGGTACGTACCGCGGGACTGTCGTGGACATACTAATTTCCGCTGCGGTGTCTCCGCTATACTTGCAGCGGGTTGTTGTTTTTCCGCCGCGATTCCGATCTGATTTTTGGGCGGTTAATCCTAATTTGACCGACGGTTTTCCCACGGTGCCGGCAGGCGGTTGTTTTCCGCTTCCATGGCGGTCGGGGTGCTTTTCCGCCCGCCGTCCAGAAAAGAACAAAAAATACTGGTGCATGCCCTCCCTCTAACAAGAAACCTTTTCCGAAGTGCTGCATTGCACTTCCTTGACTTCCTACAAAATGGTAAGATTCCAATTGTGTGGATACAGCAGGGATTGCAGACAAAGACAGAGAGTGCTGCTTTCCCTTCAAAATCCAAATCAAAAGTGAGCTAGGGCTAGACAAAGTAGAGGGAAGAGTATTCAGGACAGGAAGTTGCTACTGTATGTACAGGAACATTCCAGTCTGTATAGCACTTCCTTTCTGTTAAAAAAGAAAAAATGAAAGTGCATTTCATGCTGAAAAACTACCCAAACGTTCTGTTTGGTTAGAAATTTCAACTTGAAAATGCATTTTGAGTTGATTTTCTGGCCATTCGAGTAGAAAATCTACTTGAAATGCTACCATGCAACTGCTTGCTTTAAAGTACTGCTGCTCGCGTTCTCAAATGACCGCTGAAAGTTTGCCAACGAACACGAGTGTTCATGCTCTCTCATTGTTTTTGTGCATCTTTGGGTCCCGGGGGTTTGATTCCCCCCGAACAAGAGAATGACATGGCCTGGTGTCATGGTGTTACAATCAGTAATTCCGCATAGCAAAAGTAACACGGAATTACCAAATGACGTCAATTATGCTGGAGTAATTATAATTTTGCCCAGGCCAAATTTTTAAATGCTAATATCTCAAACTACTAATTAGATTTACACCAAAAAAGTAAGGGCACTTCCTTTAGTAAAGTTCTACCTCAGGACAAGTATAGTTTAATTTGTTTCAGTGTTTTTTTTCTGTATCAGAGAGGAAAGATTCCTAGGGAATTAAAATGGCAAATGTCAATTTTTTGTCCTCCCTATTATTTTGAGCCCATTTGACAGATCTACATGAAACAAGACATGCCGTACCAAGAATGGATAAACTTTTTTGTTGGAAAGTTCTGGGTATTTGCTTAAAAGTTGCAAAGTTAATAAAAAAACATTTTTTTTTATTTTCAGTGGAAATTGATCCGACACACGACATCTTTGGAACTGCTGTTCTCGTTTGGACCACTTTTATTGCATTATTCCCCAACTCTAAAAGGTTAGGAACACTCGAGATAAAACTCAAACTCTTTATTTTACAAAACATAATTACTACACAGCAAAAGTAGCAGCTACACACGAACATTTTTCAACCAAGAAGGTCAGATATTCTTCCCTAGCTTTTTATACTTAAGCACTGTTTTTGCCAATTTCCATTCTTCATAATCTGCCCATCACAATTTTTTCTTAGCTGGTACTGAATTAAAAATCGATTATAGTCAGGGCCACTAGAACTATGCGGCAGGAGAGGGCTAAATTATACGGCAGGATTGCGTAAATTATATGGCAAGAAAAGGCAAATTATGCGGCATAATGCGCCACATTTTGTAATAGAGTTACTTCTTTAGTTCATCATTTTTCAACTTGGTAACACTCTTTGGGCATTGGTTGCACCTCATTAGTACCTGTTTGATGCCCAAATATATCAATAAGCAACAGTCCAGCTTTGCAAAGGGCCTTCCATTGCGCTGCAACACGTTTCAACGCATTTTTAGTAACTTTTGAGCCATTTGAGCTAGAAACTATTTTTTTTTTAAATCTGTATATTCTGTGGAAGATGATTGATTATGTGGTAAATGCGGCAAATTTATAACTGTGCGAAGATCATTGCGGCCGCACAATCGCATACTTCTGGTGGCCCTGATCATAGTCCATTGCATAACATTTTTAAGCAACAAATAATTGTTCATTGCACATAAATTAATTACATTCTCAATTAATTTCGGCCCTTCGGTGGGCAAACCTTGTTTATTGTATGTAACAATACAACTTCAATCAAGGGCATAGTCCATATTTATATCTCTCATTTATGTGCCTGTTACTTAACATTAAAGGTATCCAAACAGTCATTCAAAGCAGATAGGGTTGAAAATCAGATAAACTCGAATGATTAGATTATCATTAGGTTCCAGTATTATTTTATACAGGCTTAGTCAATATGTATGTGAAATTCTTCATCTTGGTTACGCCTCAATGGGTACCTTGTTTAAACGATGTCCAAATGTGTCCGGAGACTTCACACTTTAAACTGAATCAGCGGTCTCAAGACACACCCAAAGTGTGTATGTAGCATGTGGACTTGGCTTGCAATTTGTGCGCTCTGGTTGGGCGCCCTCTATTGGTCCACATGTTTGTCATGCTGTTGACACAGTGTTCACTGATATAGATTGAGGACCCAATAGGGTTCCACAGGTTTTCAGACTCTGCTCAGCATTTGCAGACATTTAAGCAGCATTTGCGAATGTAGAGACCCATCACATACCTCAAGTTTGTGAGCCCTGAGACAGAGCTTTGCAAACCTTGTGCATTGGTACTATTTTGTTTCAGATGTAAACTGCCAGGGGTCCCTTTGTTTCCCAACCATAAACGTGGGGGCAGGTTGTGCTCAGCCTGCACCCTTATGTGCCATTTTTATTTTTGTTTTTTAACAATGGGATTTTGTCTTTTTTTTTTTATTGTGACAATGGAGTGTCCACAAATCTAGGTTTGAGGACTTTCCATGAGCTAACATTCAAGATAGTTCTATCACAAAATACTTTAATTCCTGCCTGATACTTTTTTGTCATGTTGATTTGTCAAGCATAACTGAAAAGATTTACATCAAACCAGGCAAAGGCAGTCTTCTGAGCAAAGTTTTAGTTTCATGTGTAGAATTATTCCATTCAGCTTTTTTTTCTGTAGCATAGTTTTCTGCTGGAGGTAAAATGGGAAATGCACTTTTCTTTGCCTTAATGTTTTCCCCTTGCCTCTTGACGGATCTGCAGGAAACTTGACATGCCAAAATTTACATAGTTTTGCTATATGATTGGAACGTTTTGAGCAGATTCACCAAAAACTACTAACATTCTAAGCAAAGCAAAAAGCACCTTTTCGATGGAAGGTCAGGCTTGACCATATTATGGGGAAGTTTCTAAGTAACATGGTCAGAAGCCAACCATACAGCTGTGTTCATGCTTCCACTTTGAATATGGTCACGAGTATACAATGTGAGCGCCATTTTGGAAAACTGCAAAAACATTAAACAATTTCAAATAATAATTAACAAAAATTGTAGAAAATTACCATAATGAGCAGAGTAGATGCAGATTACAACATGCAGCTTAAAAGGAGTCTTTTAATGTTTTGTCCCAAAAAAGCAACAAATAGTCATGATCTGTTGTCTTGAAAGAGCGCCATTTTGAAGTGATGTGTTAGAGTACAGTAGTAACTTATGTTAATGAAAACATATGGAAGGAACTTGCAATCCTGGCATAGGTATCTCATTAGAAACACACTTATCTCAATGAACGTCTCAAAATCTAGATGAAATAAAGATAACGTTTTTGCAACCCTGATCTCACCCTCATAATTGTAAAGGAAGTGGACTCACAATAAATTAGTAACATGTATTGAAGAATTATCTTTTTAAAATCATCACATTCGAATTAATGTTTATATTTAGCTGAGTGTACCTTAAATCTGAGAATAAATCCAGCATTGTTCCTTTGATAATAAGATTCATTCCACCTCACATTTCGGGACGGTCACATGTTTTAATGATGTCCACTTAAAGTCAATATATGCATGACTATGATATCTGAAGTTGGAAACTAGCTGTCATTCGAACTCGAGGCATGTTTTAAAGCAAATCACAGAGCGGGCATATCACCTCTCCTCGGTTTCAATATTTTCCTGTGTTTTTTTATTATCATCCATAAACGGTTGGCTAGGAAATCTAAGGTCATTAGTAATGTTATTCTTTCACCCTAAAGTACTAATTTAAATGATTTCCTCACCACTCATGTAGGACATTCCTTCTGTAGTAGTTTTTGTTGCAGAGTATCAGATTGTCCAAAGAACTCTACAGCATCACTGTAGTTTTGCCTAAATCTAAAAAAATACCTGACCACTAACTTTTTCTTAGAGCTTGTGGATTATATGATTCATAACAAAGTAAGGAATTAATGGGAGTACCTTTTGGGTGTATATTAGTTTTTCAATATCCTTCATGATCTACAATGTTCAAATCGACAACAGTGATCTGTCCCTGCTGATTAAGCACTTAAAAGAAAGTGGTGGATCTTGTTTGTTCCACCACCCTAGAAACTCATCTAGGTGATCTGCGTGCCTTGCCAGATACAAAAGACATCATCAATGAATCTTTGTCAAATAAGAATTTATTTAGTTATTTGTATGGATGGTTTTCGGTGTATAGGGTGAGCTCTTTGAATTAACCTATAATGAATTAACCTGGATATCAAAGCATCCCACTGATATCCATTGCCACCTGTATTTGTTTTGTAGAGTAATATTCCATTTCTTTAAGAGAATTCAAGACATCAGTATTATCCCTTACCTAAGATCTCTGGTTGAGGACTGATTCTCTTAGAAATAAAATAATCTGCATATTTTGATAATGGTTCCAGTACTGACCCACTGCGCATCACAAAGGGCTGCCAAGGGGTGGAATGTTGTTCTTAAGTACCTTCAACAAGAAATAAAATGCCAGACTTTTACAATTCGGTTTTGCTATCCAGGCCTTCTGAAGTGCATCATAGAAAGACCAGGATAAAATTTGCTGAAGTTCTGTAATGGGATCCATCTGAAGGGCGGAGTAATTCTTTAAATCCATCAATAGGCACCATGCTTCTGGTTTGAAAGTGTCTGCATCCATCACCAAGATAGTTCCCCTTTGTCAGCTTGTTTTATTACAATTTTAGCATTCCTTTTAATTTGTTTCAGTGACTTTTGTTCTCTTCTTTAACAGCTCAAAGGTGTCAATTTCTGGACACATACCTGAACTAGGTAGTAGAAGTAGTGACAGAGATGGGCTGCCACCGAATTGAGAAGCAGGATTCCAGAGGTGGAAATGTGTGAGAAGAGTGTGCATAATTTTTGTGTGCAATTCGGTGTGGCCGTGTTGTAGTGCTGACAGCGGTTCACTGATATAATATCGATGTTAAAAATATCGATGCCAAAAATATAGAATGCAAAAATATCGACTCCCTATACTTAAACAGGTAAGTACAAAAATAATAAATCAAAAATATAGAAGTAAAAAATATAGATGTAAAAAATCAATTGAAAAATATATATAAAATTAAATTAAATATATTAATTAATATTATTTTAAAACAATAAATTACATTTAATATACATTTTAACTAAATATAACATAAAATTAATTTAAAAAATGTAAATACACAAACATAATAATTTATACATATACATATTTAACTGTTATCTGTTTTTAATTTTTAAACTTTAAAATTATATAAAAATAAAATATATAAACATATATCTATAATTTCAAAAAAACATTCTATAATACTTTAAAACAAATAATTTTAAAAAAATTAAAACTTACATTTTGCAATACAATAAATGCAACAGTAGGGAAAATGTTGGCTAGCAAAATAATTAAATTTACTATTCCAACTCCAGTGAATGCAACAGTAGGGAAAGTGTTGTATAGCAGAGGATAACAATGAATATTCCCACTCCAGTAAGACAAACAGTAGGGAAAGTGTTGGATAGCAGAGAGGAAAAAAATACTATTCCCACTCCAAAGAGTGCAACAGTAGGGAAAGTATTCAATAGGGAAGGGGTAAAGATTACTATTCCCACTTCATAGAGTGCAACAGTAGGGAAAGTGTTGGATAGCAGAGTGGTAAAAATTACTATTCCCACTCCAGTGAGTGCAAAAGTAGAGTAAGTGTTGGATAGCGGAGGAATTACATTTACTATTCAACTCCAGTGAGTGCAACAGTAGGGAAAATGCTGGATAGCGGAGTGGTAAAAATTACTATTCCCACTCCAGTGAGTGCAGCATTAGGGAAAGTTTTGGATAGAAGAGAAACAAATTACTAATAACATTTAAACAATAGAAAAAATGTAAGCAATTATAAAAATAAATAAACAATATTACAACAATTTTGATTAATTATATTAAACATACAAACAGAACACATATTATAATATAAATTACATATAACAAAAAGATACAAATATAACAAAAAAATTCATAAATACATTAAAAACAATAATTATTTAAAAGGAGCAAATATTAACAAACAAATATTTATTTAAAACATAAGTGTATTTATTTTATTTTCTACCCTATAACACTACACCAATAAAAAAACACTTCAAAAGTTGTATTACCTTTATTTCCATAATTAACATAATTAATAATCAATTAAAAATATTTTTAATAGAAAAATAATAAACATTCATTAAATACACATGTTGTAACACTATAATATACACAACACACACCTAAAATTAATTACAAAATTACCATAATTAATTTCAAATTAATTAATTTAAAATTAATTAACAACTAATTATTAATTCAATTAAAAATAAATTACTTTACCACCCTTCCCACCATTTACACCCATAAACACCACAACACACACCTAAAACTAATTACACAATTACCATAATTAATCGCCAATTAATTAATTAAAATCAATTGCCAATAAATTATTAATTAATAAATAATAAATTACTTTACACATCTAACACTATAACATCTCAATCAAACAAATATTAATAAATGAAAAATATTCAATAAATGTAATATAATTAAATTACTTCCCACCCTATTCCTCTATAAACTCACAACCCGCTACGGAACTAAAAACGTAAAATTCTAATGAAAAAATATTAATAACTAAAAATAATCTCTACATTTTATATAATTAAATTACTTCCCACCCGATTCCCCTATACACCCACAACCCACTAGGGAACTAAAAACACATAATTCACATTGAAAAAATGAATAACTACTAAAATGTTAACACATATTGTATTGTATTGTAATTGCATTTAAATAGCGCTTACTACCCTTAACGAGGCGTCAAAGTGCTTTTTCGGGAGGATAGCAGAAGAGTAGAAGAAGAAAAAAGGTTTGTAATTATGTAGCACTTGTTACCCCAGATGGGGTGTTAAAGCGCTTTTTTTTGGCGAGTAGCACGCTACTCCGGAAACCCATAAAGGATTAGTGGTGAATTAGCATGGTGAAATATGAAAGTAATTTGAGTGGTGGATATTAGTCAGTTATTTGGAGTGAGAAGGATAGCAGGGGGATTGATGCGGAAGAAGGGTTTGCATTTGTATAGCACCTGTTACTCCTGATGGGTGTTGAACCGCTTTTTTTTGGCGAGTAGCACGCTACTCCGGAACCCATAAAGGATTAGTGTTGAAAATTAGTATAGTGAAATATGAAGTCATTTGAGTGGTGGATATGTTATTCAGTTATTTGGACAGAGAAGGCTAGGCGGCGAGATAGAAGAGGGAAAGAGGTTTTTATTTATATAGCGCTTACTACCCCTGATGAGGTTTTTAATCGCTTTTTGGTGATTAGCACGCTACTCTGGAACCTATAAGGATTAGTGTTGAATTAGTATAGTGAAATATGAAAGAAATTTGAGAGGTGGATATGTTTATCAGTTATTTGGATTGAGAAGGGTTGAGGAGGGGTAGAAAAGGGAAAAAGGTTTGCATTTATATAGCACTTGTAACCCTGGCGTGTTGAAGTGCTTTATTGGCGAGTAGCACGCTGCTCTGGAACCCATAATAGATTAGTGATGAATTAGTATAGTGGAATATGAAATTTGAGAAGTGAACATGTTAGTCTGTTATTTTGATTGAAAAGGATAGCGGAGGGATAGAAGAGTAAAGGATTTAGATTTTTCTTTTATTTTCGAGGTCCTAGCAGTAGGAGGAGGCTTTTGGATGAGTAAAAGGGGGTTGTGAAGGGGGTTGTGAAGGGGAAGAGTCAGAGGGAAGAGTTTACAAAGGTTTGTTTTGGGGGATCATTATAGTAACAGAGGTGTGAGATGATGCAATGAGGGGTAGAGTAGGGGAGAGTCTAGAAAGGAATATTTTGGGGATCATAGTAGTGGCATGGGGTTTGGGATGAAAGAGAGTGGATATAGAGGATATATTGATAGATGTATAGGGTTGGAAATAGGGTAGTGCATTGAAAAGAGTAGTAGAAAGAAGTTTGAGATGAGTCAGAAAGTTGGGCTAGAAGATATATTGAGAGAGGTATAGGCTGAGAAATAGGGTGGTGCATTGGAAATGCTAAATTAGAAGAAAGTGATAAATATATAGATCCATAAGTACATTGAAAGTATATAGATGCATAAAGGAGGTAAGTATATGTAGATTCAAGATATTGATAGAGGTACAGGATGAAAAATAGGGTAGTGCATTGGATATGCTTTTTCAGGAGAAAAGTAACAAACACACAGATCCAAGTACATGAAGGTACATAGATGCACGATGGAAGCAAGTACATGTAGACCAAAGATGCACCAGATAAACCCAGGTTTTCAAGTGTTATTGTACTATAAAAAAAAATGTTCTCAAAATAATTATTCTACATGTTTATACAACGCAGTACACAAAGATAGGTACATATCTATAGTGAAAATAAATGCTTATATACATATATATATGCTGTAGATTTCTGTTTGCTTTTGGTGCTTATGTGGGGAAGAGCCAATTCTTGAGTAGTTTTCTGAAGATAAGGTGGCTGTCTGTGGGTCTTATGTTGGGGGTAAAGAGTTCCATTGTTTGGCTGCTTGAACAAAGAAGGATATGCCACCCATGGTTTTTTTCTTGTATCTTAGGATTTGGAGGTGAGGTGCCGCTTTAGAGTGGAGGTTCATTTGTTGAATGTGTTTGGTGATTTTATTCCTGATGAAGAGCGGTCCCATTCCATGTATTGCTTTGTGGGTGATACAAAGCAGCTTGAACGTGGATCTTCTGGCAACCAGTAACCAATGCAGAGCTTTCAAGGCAGGTGAAATGTGGTCTCGCAGTTTGATATTCAAGAGTAGTCTGGAAGCCTAGTTCTGAATCCGTTGTAGTCTTTTTATGGTCGTTAAAGGTGATCCGTGGTAAAGGGTATTGGCGTAATCAAGTTTGGACAGAACAAGGGAGATGGTAGCTTGGACCTTGTGTGGAAATCCAAAATAAGGGAAAATTTGTCGCAGCGTTTGTATAGTGACAAAGCTTGATCTTGCTAGTTTGCCCACTTGGGCATTCATCGATAGCTTGGAGTCCATGGTCATTCTGAGGTTTCTTACTTCCTTCGATACTTTAGGCGGTGATCCCAGTTCATCATGCCAGGCGGCAAGCGGATCATAATGTTTCCAATCGCCACACTTGAGTATTTCCATTTTGGGAGCATTCAATTTGAGATGGCTCCAAGTCATCCACTAATCCACGGCTTTGAGACAACTGAAAATTGAGAATTTTCCAATGACATTGGGGCATTCCAGTTGAAGGAGTATTTGCGTGTCATCTACATAGTTATAGCACGTGAGGTGAAATTGATTGATTATTACCGGTAATGACTTCATGTAGATGTTGAAAAGCATGGGCGAGATGATAGAGCCTTGAGGTACCCTGCTTTTGTAAGAGTATGGTTTGACCAGAAAGGTGGGGTATGGATGACATTAGTTCTGTTTCGAATGTAGGATGTGATCCAGTCTAGAACAGTCCCCTCTATGCCGATTTCATAGATTCTTTGTTTGAGAGTGTCATGGTCATCCATGTCAAAGGCAGCCCAGAGGTTCAAGTGGAGTAGCGCAACAACCCCATTGAGTTCTACTGTATTCTTTAGGTCATCCCAGATGGCAAGGAGGGCAGATTCAGTGCCTCTTCCTGGACGGAATCCTGTTTGGAAGTCTGAAAGTATGTCATTCTCTTCAATGAATTGTGAAATCTGGGTGAACGCTGCTGTTTCTATCAGTTTGATATGATATGATAAAAATACAAACAATTCTTATACAAAAAAAACATATATCACATACATATAAAATATGTACTAAAATACATAACCTTAAAAAAATCAATATTTTTAGCAACTATATTTTTGCATACGATATTAAACACTTCATTACTTTAAACATCGATATTACTTACCTAGAATTGATATTCTTGACCATGATATTTTCGGTCGATATTTCTGACCCACGATATTTTTACTTAGAAATTTGTGCAAGTCGATATTTTTGCATTAATATTCTGTCTCTGCATCGCTGACAGCATTGTTGTCTTTTTAGCAGCAGGGTGTAGCTAAACTCAGTTCAGAAGTTCTCGGACATGAGTGTGGTGAGCCCTGGACTGAAAAAAATCAGTCCTGGAAAAAACATCCAAATCAGGAGGCTGCGACTAGAATGGGGCTAAGCAGAAATGAGTGGGAGATAGCAGTCCATCCTACTCTAAAAGCAGTCACCTAGCCTGTAGCCCACTGGAAAAATGCAGAGAGCTGTAATGCGTAGACAAGAGCTGAAGGTGGTGCCTATGTATTCAATTTGGCAGCAAAAAACTGTAACAGAGAACAATGGAGGCTTGCTGTCACAGCTTGCTCAACAGGTGGTCATGAAGGTCTGAAACTTGTTATGTACGTATAAAGCTAAACTCCATCTGGAACAAGGATGGTAGTCAGGTCCACCCTAAGACAGGCTGACTTAATGTGACTTGGCTAACCCTAAAGAAACTGAACACCCGGTGTATCATACACACAACGAACCAAGGTCAAGAAATACATACATAGAAAAGGGACCATAAAGTGCATGCTACTACAGACCACACCTTTTTGCAAACAACAATATCTCAAACACAACAAAACGGCAAACACAACATGAGCTGACCACATATGCATAAAACTACAAACACTGGCCTACACCTGCAAAAAGTAGTAATCACACTGATAGCAGACACATAATGGATGTTGGGCTCAGGTAATGACAATACTCACCATTCCATCACACATGTAAGACATCACACATAAGAAATATGCTCAGATGAACACCAGAAGTGAAAAATCATATTTACCATACTTCGTGGTGACATTTCCACAACTGCCATACACAGTTGCACAACCAATTACCCACTAGCACAACCACCTCCTAGGTCATGTGCATAGCCATGATACCAAAACAATGAACTACTCATAGTCCAATAGGTGAACCCCACCAGACATTCCCTATCAATCCAAATGATATATAAGAACACAATCCAATCAGCCACAAGGTTGATCATACCCTTATGAAGTTTCATGAAATGCACAGTACTATAGCAAAAACACTACACCTGTGCTGACACCCATTTCAGTGACACTAAAGTGATGGAAGGACTGTTTGAGTTAATCTCACCCTCTAGTGATATTTTGAAGCCACATTCCAGTCCATCGTTTTCCTCCCACTGGGCCATTCTATACAAATATCACCCTGTTCAAATCAAACTTGGTCGTACTCCAGTAGGAACAGTTCTGCTTGGTCTGCCAGGCCACGTTCCATCCAGTGGGGAACACAAGCAACCTCAGACCAATTTCGGCATACTTAGGCCTGATCAGAGAGGTATAGTTTGATTCCTGTGCCAAAGTGAGCACATGACCCACATCTGGGCATATCCGCGACACTTAAGACATGTATTCTGTTCTATTCTATTGGTATTTATAAAGCACATGTCTACCCAAAGGCGTCCAAGTGCTAGAATCCAAAATACAGCTGATAATCAATGCTCATCGGAACATCTTGATCAGCACAGGGGCTAGATTGCATAAAGCCAGATTTGCTCCCTGAATGTAAGTTCATTGTTCATCAGACGTAAACTATTTGACAGAGAGTTCCATAGCTTGGAAACAAGGTAGGAAAAAGAACTCCCACCACATTTCATCCTACGAATTTAAGGAACTTTCATGAGTCGCTCATTGGTCGACCTCAAGGTCTTACCTGGAGAATACTGGAGCATTAAGGCTCGTAGTAGTGGTGGGCCTTACCCATGCAGTGGTTCGTGTACAATGCATAGAGCCTTAAACTTCGCCTGTTGCTCAATTGGAAGCCAGTGAAGCAAAGCCAGGGCACTCTCACCTGGTAGGTGCCTTGGGATGTTGAACTAAAGGTGAGCTGCTGCATTTTATATGACTTGTAGCCTTTTAGTCATGAGTTCCCATAGTCCAGGTGTGAGAGTATCAAGTTCTGTACAATGAGTCTACTAGATAGGAGAGGAAGCATATCCATAATAAATGGCCAAAGGTTTCCTAATGTGGGCTTCCATTCAGAGGGAATTATCTAGTGACATTCCCAAACTTTTTATGGGAGTTTTGGGGGAGGGTGCGGTACCTAAACACTCAGGTGATCCTAGTAAAGACTGGATATTTGGATTGTTGCCTAGCATCATAATCTCAGTTTTGTTCCCATTAACCTTAAGGCAGCAGCTGGTCACCCAGCTAGCTACCTTCTCCAGACATGGACCAAGTTGTTGAGATTGTGGCACCTGCTCAGATGAGATAGAGAACGCTAACAGAGTGTCATCCATATAGGAGACGATCAACATAAAATCCCCAAATAAACAATCTCAGCCAGGGGATGCATATAGATATGAAAGAGCATAGGACTGAGCGCTGGGGCCTGGGGCACTCTGCATTTTAGGGGGAAGGTGTCAAAATAACAAGTTTTGTCAAATATCTGAAAAGTCCTGTCCTCTAGAAATGATGGGAGTCATTTTAATGCATTGACTTTTATCCCAGCCTTGTTAATTGTCTGAATGAGAATTCCGTGATCTACTGTGTCGAATGCGGCACTAAGATCAAGGAGTATGATTGCGGATTAATCTCCCCAATCCAACAGCAACTTAAGCTCCTCAACTACTTCCAAAAGTGCTGTTTCAGTGCTATGCTGCGGTGGAAACCCTGTCTGGGTAGGATGCAAGATGGCATTTTTTTTCCAAGAACAGAGACAGAAGTTGGTTTTCATGTTTCTCCAGTAGCTTGCCCGTTCCAGGAAGAAATTAAATAGACCTATAATTCACTAAACAAAGTGGGTCCAGTTTAGGCTTTTAAAGCAGAGGTTTTACTACTGCGTGCTTCCAAGCAGTAGCAATTAGACCACTCGATAAAGAAAGATGAAGAAGGTCCAGTAGGACCAGAAAAAATAAATTCTGCTCCTTGTAGGAGGATGTGGGGAGGGGCAGTATCGAGAGGGGAATCCGACATCACCTTGCTAAAAAGTACTGTAAGTTTGGAGTAATATCAGGAAATGTTGCAAGACAAATCATGGAATTCTCCTTCACAACACTGGTTAGCAGAGGATCTAGCTCACTTTTAAGATCTTGGAAGGAAGAGTAGATGTCCGTAATTTTTTAAAGAAAGATCTTTGAAAGGGCATCATGGGCATCATTTCGGAGTAGTCAGGGGTGGAAGCTGTGACCTCTGGCTTGCTCCCTGCTACTCCTGGCACTTTTTTCGTGACACCTGTCCTCCGAGGGGGCAAAACTTTTTCTTCCCCTGAGGCCAGGGGTCGCAAAGGAAGTGCCAAGAGTACCAGTGAGCAAGCTGGAGGTCACAGCTGTGACCCCTGACTACTCCCAAATGACTTCCATGTAGGTCAGTACAGTGGGCTACCATAGGCTCTGGTAGTGAGCTTTCAGCGATTTAACAATTTGAAATAGTTCCCGAGAGGCGTTAGATGCCCTATTAATCTTGTATTCATAGTAGGAAGCTTGGGCAGACCTAATTTTTTTAGGTCGAGCATTCGAGACCTTTTGTATATACTTTAGTATATACTTATATATTAGTATATAATTATATGTGTATGTACTTTGTGGACTCTGGAGATCAGCCCTAGGACTTGTCTGCTTCCTTTTAGGGACTTTTTTTTCTGTACAACTGCCTCTATTTAACTGTCTTAATAAAAAAGGGCCAGTAGAGGTCAGTAAAATGCCAGAATTGCTTTCTGCTGAGGGACTTTATTTTTAAACATTTTCTGGCAACTGCCTCTATTTAACTTTCTTGATAGAAAACGACCAGCAGAGGTCAGTAAAATACCAGAATCACGTCAGCATTCTCTAGATTCCAGTCCATAGAAATTGTCTTCCATGAGCACCCATAGACAATAATATTTTTTTCAAATCTTGCATTTTCAGTGATATGACCGCCAAGGGGTCTGATTTTATATTAAAAACAGAGCTTTGCACCATACCATTTCCCACTGAAAGGTATTATTCCTCTCCATGTGCTCCCATACCTGGCATGTCACGTACTTTGGTGCTTACTTTCCACCATGTTAAAGAACAGTAGATGTTTCAGCACCCAGGCAAATGTGCTGCATAGCTTAATACATATAAGGTCCTAAAGGCGAGACCGATTGCATTGCACATGCTTGTTAAATTATAGTTTCTAATAGCCATACGATTCTTCTTACACTGTGCATCATGTGACTTCTTCCATTTCCTTTCTAGTGTTTTACATTCTTTCCTTAGGATCAGTAAATGAGGTGTAAACCAAGGGGAAGATTTACCTTTGGGATTCAATTTGCGCGTTATGACTGGGATAACCTTAGCTAAAGAGTGTTCCACCCAATCAGCAAACCTATCATTCGCAGTGCAAGGATAGTTTCCTTGTATAGGTGTAAAATTGAGAGTAGATTTCCATTGTTCGTTATTAAGTTTACACCACCTACGATCCCTCTGTGTAACCGGCATAGGGGGAGAAGTAGGCATAGAAGCACAAGGGAACTTTGGGATCAAAAAAGGACCCTACCACAATACTGGTGGAGGGTCTCAACCTTAAGATTAGGGTCATTACTGAGTCAATAGGATGCCCTTTCTCAAGATTTGAACCAGCCACTTTTTGTAACAGCTGGAAGGAACCAAGGTCCTGCAGTATGCCGGAGGACAGGGAGTTCTGGGCATCTTCGAAATGAACATTGAAGTCCCCAAGCAGAGTGAAATTAGGCTTTCCAATTGCTAAACTGGCAATAATATTGGGAAGAGCCTGAGCAAGATGAGTACATGGACCTGGGGGTATATATAGTAGCACTCATGAAAAAGTGATTGTTGGTTCCAGTGAAATAGGAAAAAAAGACTCTCACAATCGGGAATAAGTAACGGGTCAAAAACACATTTAAGAGACTCATTGAGAATGATAGCTTTATTTATGCAATCTCTCCAGCATATATATAATATCCCAAGGGTAGAGCTTGAATTACGTCAGGCATTACAATTTCATGCAACCATGTTTCCATGAGGAAGACCACATCTGGCCCCTCATCTTCAAGAAGGGAAAAAAAATGAGTTTATGGCATGACAAAGACCTGCAGTTAATCATAAACATTCTCCATCCTTCCCACGCTTTCCGCCCAGCCAGACGACCTGCAGGCAGATAGAGGAGACTGAACAGTTCTTGCACTGAGACTCAGATCTGTTGAGATCAATGGAGTGAGGGCAAGCCTCATTAGGAATAATCTATAGTGCACGTAGTTGCGGAGACGAGTATGGGATCTTACTTGAGGTACAAGGGGCAGAGTTCTTGGCCCTGGTCGGGCGAGAACAGACACAGACGGGATTGACTTTGACATGCATTTGGTGCACCAGTGGCACGCCTGCGCCCTGGCTTTCATTTAATGCCGTGGTGAGAAAAAAACAACTAGAGCCCCGACTACAGTGGCATCTCTAGCATAAAAGGCAGTAGTAGCAATTCAGAGACCAGTGCAATTTCAAATCTATGACAGCAAACAACAAGGTGATGCAAGGAATGCTTGAATTAATCTCAGTGACTGGCGATCACTCATGCTATATTCCATTATTTCTTCTTTTAACCTACTATGCCACTCCAGAGAGACACTACCCACATACAAATCAGTCTAGTCCTAATGGCCAGGGCAGGTCCCTTCCAGATGAGAATACAAGCAATACAATCCTAGAGGAGTTTTCCCTATTTAGGTCTTGTCAGTGAGGAGCACCTTGAATCCTATGGCACAGTAAGAATATGATTTGATTCACATCTTTGAATACCCATCGCACTTAGGGTGCACTTAGGGCATCTCCTGAAACAAACCATAAAAGATGGAAGGAGTCTTGAATTAATCTCAGCCAGTGCCGATCCCTGAGGGTCACATTGTTTTTGCACACCACGCCCCTTCAGATATACATCAACTATATGAAAATCAGTCCTGTTCCTGCTCCTGTAGGGACATTCTAGCCTGAACTGACTGGTCAGGCCAGAGACTGAGAAATTTACCATTCTTTCCATCATTTTGTTGTTTGTTCCAGATGACCCCCTCAGGGAAGCATAAACCATCTAACACAGGGGTACAATAAACTATCATACACCTGGTGTAAAATCAGTAGCAGCTGCTACCAGATGAGGGGGGTTGGGGTAAGGCGGGGGGGGGGGGGGTTGATTAACAAAAAATACACTTACCTCGGAACGGTCAGCCGGACGGCTGCCGCCACCTCCTCTGCCTCCTCTTCCGTTCTGCAGTTCGGCAGCAGAAGAAGTACCTGCACACAGGTTCCCCAGAGCCAATCACAATGCTGCAATGCAGCGTTGTGATTGCTCTGAGCGATGTGGATCAGCGCTCAGACTGAAACAAACCACTCCTACCCTGCTCTGGCCAGCTCTGCCCCACACAGGCAGTTGGCTGCATGCAATAGTAAACATAAAATGACACTAATGTATTGTTTTGTGCAGTGGGGCATGCTCCTCCGCCTTAGTGGAGGAGTCGCCACTGTGTAAAATATCAAAAACTACAAAACACTGGTCTTAGAAAACGTCAACACACAACAAATCTCCCTACCCACTGAGTGTACAGTAAACCAAAGAAGAAGCGTTCCCTTGTGTCCCCTGCACCTTGTGTACTGGTACTCATGAACCTAGGAACCCTACCCGCTGCCCTCTCCGTCACTAGGCATCCTAACCCCCTGCCAGGCTGCCCCACTCGCCTGTAGAGCCCTTTACAGCCGAAAGAAAGGAGATGCCCCATTTCCCCTCAGGCCCCCATTTTGTCACACAGCACTAAGGTCTGCCTACCCCTAAATTCAGTGGTGAACAGATATACCACTGCATACACCACCTCAGGTACAGTTTACAAATACATCACAACTATAATCAAGACTTTAAGCCTTACTCTGTAAACTTTATCTCCCAACCCTATCCCCTACCACTCGCCTAGTCTCCAAAGCACCTATCATTTCTCTTCAGAAGTCACACCCCAAATCCCATCCACATATTAAGGTCGTGGGGAAAAAATTAGACTGATTTTCACAAAATTTCATGAACATTTCACATAAATAAGTGCTATTACGATTTTAATAAGAAATGCGGTTTGACGATATCTCATATCTTTTTTTATGCAAGGGCATACGTCACCTAAAACGTCACACATGATGCTGATTTGAGCAGAAAATGTCTCTCGTTCGCATGGGTGAAAAATTGCATACGTCATTAAAAGAAATTGTAAATTTCACACCCCACACAATTTTGCCATTTTTACAAATTTTCAACCATAAAAAAAAAATGGTCAGGCCTATCACTCATATACATTATTCACCCCCAATCACACAGCAATGCATAACTCACTCACAGGAATCACTAAACCCCTTCACTACCGAACAGTAGGTGCCCTTTTAAAATTAGTAAAAAAAATACTTTTTATACAATGTAAAGCAGACATGAACAATTTCTCCATGAACGTTTTTAGGTCTCGCCTGAGAGCGCATGCGCTGCCGCTTGCGAGGCACTTTGTTTACATTGTTCACACAATGCACAGGTAGTTTACTAAATGAGCACTGCACTTGTTATGAGTGTTTTCAACATTTTCCCTCCTCAGAACTGAACACATAAACAGTAGCTCATATAAAAGGAACCTTTGTTTCAATTGCTAAATCTTAATTCATCTACAAACAATATGTAATAAACAAACACAACAAACTAAACAATGAACACTCGGCACATTTTCTTACACAAACAAAAATATCTGGTCTACATCCCGTTTCTTCAGGTCGCTGCCATGGCAACGGATCACGAGTTGATCAGCACGTCTCAAAGTTCGGAAAAAAGCAGAGGTTGTACGGAGAAAAGTGACCACACGAATGTGACCCGTCCCTCCTTGTAGGTTGTGGTGGTGCTCTCACTGTAAAGTGTTAACCAAACTTAGCCTCATTTTTGTAAGCACTAACTTTCCTTGTTTCGAACATTAAATGCGCCCTCATTAGAAAGTGCAGAGGTGCAGAAAATCGTCGCTGGCTTCTATTTGCAGCGATCATAGCTGCCACGTGCACCCCTGACACGTGTGACGCATTCAGCCTGTACTGGCTTCTAACCCACCACAGCTATATGTCCAAATCAGTGACAAACAGAAGACTACAGGCCCCAGAATGCAACGCGATGGAGGCTTAAGCAGGCCAGGACTGGCTGATGCCAGGTGTGACTTGAGAACAGCTATGCACGACCTCCACAGCATCCTCGGCTGGGCCTTGGTCCAGTTTTAACAGTGTCCAGCTGCAATTTAGGAGTAGCTGACTCAGAGCTGAGCCAGGGTGCCGGCTTGAATCTAAGAGCAGAAGTACGAGCCGAGGCAGCTAAAACAAGCATTGACATAGCCAATAGGTCTAGCTTTTGGGACCTATAAGTATTTAGTTATGCAGCACAATATCCTTTGTGCAACAACATCAACTGTTGCATGGCTAAACACTTATAAGGTCCCAAAGGCGAGACCTATTGGCTATGCCAATGCTTGTTTATTTACAGTAGCCGCCACCGAGTGTTAAACGACAGAGTGGGATAAAGTCATAGCATATCATCAACAAGTATCACGTAATGCAAAGTTTAAATATATTCAGATTAACATATTGCATAGAACCTACCTCACACCTGGTAAACTTAACAAAATATTCCCTTATTCATACACTGGCTGTCCTTCACCTTCACCTTAAGTGGATTTAAAACACCTGCTGTAGCATTGGCCCGCCATAACAGATTATTGGGCAGACGTTCTTGATGAGCTGACAGAAGTGATGCGTCTGATCGAATGTTGTATGCTCCATCTATACAGATGAGAAATGGACTGTAACATTGGAAATGGCTTCCTCCTTGAGGTAGAAAGCCAGGGCACCGCCAACCTTCACTAACTGGCTGAAAGGGACACTTCCGGGCACATCCTCACATGCCAACGCTTGTCTCCCAGGAGATGGCACCTTCTGTAATAATGACTCTTCGCCCTGTTTAAAGATCCTCAGTTAACGCGCTCAAATCATTGTTCACTGAAGGTTTTCGACCTGTGACTAGAAAACTAAATATAAGCAAAGCACGAAATTTAATACACGTATATACGCATGTCTATGTCCTTTTAGTAGCCAATGTTTGTAGTATGTTGTTTCTTTTTTATTGAGGTTGGGTTTCATATCGACTTAATTAAATGTTCTCACCTTTGCATCATCTCCCTTGAGTTTGTGCACTGACCTGCCACAGCAGCAGAGCCAGCATGTTCTATGCGCTCCAATACACTCACCTCCCTCAGATTTATTTAAAAATGTTTTTTCCTTTGATTCTCAGGATGCAGTCACAACACAGTAGACAGAGCATCGACGCAGCCAGGGCGCAGGGATATGCTAATAACTCCTTAAGTAGTTCCCTCAAGTCTGACGGGCTACTGTTGCGTTTTTTTATGGGGGGGGGGGTGTCGGTTGGGGGTTGACTGTTGCTATGGACTGTGACGTATGTTTCATGCGCACTCTGAGTAAGAAGCTCAAATCAGAAAGAAAATGACTGGGGAGTGGGGACCCCCGTGGCTTGAAAGCAAATGCCAGATGACTGTTCTCGGAAGCACCTAGTGGGCTGGTGTCAGGGAGTCAGTGTTTGTTTAAGGAAACGTCCCCATCAAACTGTTTGTTAGCTTAACGTGCAATATCAGTCAACTGGACTGCCCTAGTCCTGGGACCAAAGAGAGAAATTAGTCAACCAAGCGTCAGGTATTCACAATGTACTCAGCTGTTTCGTCAAAGGGGGGAAAAACGTAACGAGAAACATCACCCCTTCCTCTTCTGAAAAAACAAAACACAGACGGCTCTTTTCGGAGGAGTGTTGCCAGCACACAAAGTGCGGCTCCCCCAAGTTTGAAAGCAGCAGTCAGTCGCTGGAGCTCTACAGGCAGTTGTAGCGTCACGTGGTGATTTGTGCTTATCTCACTTGGGCTGCGTGTGTTTGTTGCATGCAGCAGTGAAGTGACATGTTGCCGCGGGGATTTCTCCTCTGCTCAAAGCAGCCTGTATGCCAGCATTATGTTTGCTGAAAGAAGTCTCTGGGAAATCTTCACTGTGTTTAAAAAAAAAAAAAACAGTCCCACAAAGCGTTTCCCTTGCGGGAGCGAGCAGGAGCACCATCTGTTTGAAAATTAATTACAAACAGATGTTGCCAAAGCTCGCTCCCGCAAGGGAATCGCCAAACGTGCACGCGTTGCCATTGAAAGCAATGCAAAGCGTGCACGGTTTTGGGCGAAAAAACGAATCAATTCCAAGAGGTAAGAGGTCTCCTCCTACGTAGCGCATGCACACTGTGTAGGCGAGACCTAAAAATCATTCTGGGAATTTCTTTTTGTAATTCACTGAAAATACGTACATTGTGCTATACAGGTCTACAAATAAACCAAGACTCCTTAAAATATATACATTTTTTGGTTCAGCTTTCTTCACACTATGCAACTCAAAAATGTAGCTATTAACAAAGGCAACTCAGCTGTTCATACCTTTCAAATATCAACAAACTAAGCAATTTTAAATTAGGAAAAAGAAAATGAAGTTACTTGTTAGTGCTCAGAAAAACCAAACTGCGTAATATGGCGCTATAATAAAAACACTTGGTTGTACTATATCATTTATAATTGGTTGGAGATTCCCTATCAATGAGGGCTTCAAATGATTAACATGCAATAAAACATTAGAGACTATGGTGCCGATCACGATCCGGTAAAAACCGGGTACGAACCGTCGGACGGAGCATATTCTCCGTCCGACGCGTACCCGGTCGTCAAAATTTACAAACAAGGAATTACGATTCGCACGGAACACCATTTCCGTACGATTCGTAAAAAAGCCCGACCGAACAAAATAAACCTACCAATGCGATCCGGGAAAGGGCCGACCTGACGTCGGGACGCTCGCAGCCTGCCATTCACGAACCAGGAATCACGATTCGCACCGACGTCATCCCGCACGGTGAATATTTTCCGGCTGCCAAAAACTGCCGGGAAATCAGGACGACGCGAACAAGGACCACCAGTACGCGACGGACACACAGGACGACGCGAACAAGGAGGACCCGTACGCGACGGACAGACATGGACCCGAACCTACGGGTCATCCCGGCCCTCATAGCAGTCCACCTCCTCTACAGGTTACGACGCAGACGCCGCAGAAGGTCAGAACAACTAAGGGAGGGGGGAAAGGGGGGGGTGGGGGTGGCAGGACCAGGGCAGGCCACAAAACCCCCACCAAAGTCACACACCACACATGCCCAGGACATACCTGACACCCATGCCCTGGTCACTACGAGGGGGTGGGGGCGTGTCCAGCTAAGCCAGCGACCGCCACAACGGAAGTCCGTCACCACGCGAACCGGCAACACAACCAGACCGGTACGTCCCGTACCCATGCCTCAAGAGCGTGGGTACGAGACGTACCACGCCCACACCCACGTCACCCCAACAATGGCAGGACGGATCGTACCCACGTGGCAAAGGCCTGGGTACGGCCCGCACAAGCATCACATAGCGTGGGGATAGAGATGTACGGACCCTACCCCCACCCCCCCTATGCATGGAACGTACCCCCACCCCAACAGTGTAAGTACGACCCGTACCCTCACCCGCGTATGCATGGAGCGTACCCCCACCCCAACCGCGTATGTACGTACCGTACCCCCACCCCAACAGTGTAAGTACGACCCATACCCTCACCCTCGTATGCATGGAGCGTACCCCCACCCCAACAGTGTAAGTACGACCCGTACCCTCACCCGCGTATGTATGGAGCGTACCCCCACCCCAACAGTGTAAGTACGACCCGTACCCTCACCCGCGTATGCATGGAGCGTACCCCCACCCCAACCGCGTATGTACGTACCGTACCCTCACCCGCGTATGCATGGAGCGTACCCCCACCCCAACAGTGTAAGTACGACCCGTACCCTCACCCGCGTATGCATGGAGCGTACCCCCACCCCAACCGCGAATGTACGTACCGTACCCTCACCCGCGTATGCATGGAGCGTACCCCCACCCCAACAGTGTAAGTACGACCCGTACCCTCACCCGCGTATGCATGGAGCGTACCCCCAACCGCGTATGTACGTACCGTACCCCCACCCCAACAGTGTAAGTACGACCCGTACCCTCACCCGCGTATGCATGGAGCGTACCCCCACCCCAACCGCGTATGTACGTACCGTACCCCCACCCCAACAGTGTAAGTACGACCCGTACCCTCACCCTCGTATGCATGGAGCGTACCCCCACCCCAACAGTGTAAGTACGACCCGTACCCTCACCCTCGTATGCATGGAGCGTACCCCCACCCCAACAGTGTAAGTACGACCCGTACCCTCACCCGCGTATGCATGGAGCGTACCCCCACCCCAACAGTGTAAGTACGACCCGTACCTCACCCGCGTATGCATGGAGCGTACCCCCACCCCAACCGCGTATGTACGTACCGTACCCTCACCCGCGTATGCATGGAGCGTACCCCCACCCCAACAGTGTAAGTACGACCCGTACCCTCACCCGCGTATGCATGGAGCGTACCCCCAACGGCGTATGTACGTACCGTACACCCACCCCAACAGTGTAAGTACGACCCGTACCATCACCCTCGTATGCATGGAGCGTACCCCCACCGTGTATGTTCCAAGCGTACATATCCAGAAATAGGAGGTGTGTGTGCAGAGTCCTCCCAGCAGTGCCCTGAGACAGGAGGGGTGGGTGTGGAGTCCTCCCAGCAGTGCCCTGAGACAGGAGGGGTGGGTGCCTAACACTCCCAGCAGTGCCCTGAGACAGGAGGGGTGGGTGCCTAACACTCCCAGCAGTGCCCTGAGACAGGAGGGGTGGGTGCAGAGTCCTCCCAGCAGTGCCCTGAGACAGGAGGGGTGGGTGCCTAACACTCCCAGCAGTGCCCTGAGACAGGAGGGGTGGGTGCAGAGTCCTCCCAGCAGTGCCCTGAGACAGGAGGGGTGGGTGCCCAACACTCCCAGCAGTGCCCTGAGACAGGAGGGGTGGGTGCAGAGTCCTCCCAGCAGTGCCCAGAGACAGGAGGGGTGGGTGCCTATCACTCCCAGCAGTGCCCAGAGACAGGAGGTGTGCAACACATGTGTGTGAGGCTGGAAGTACCCACATGCATACTGCCTACAAGGGAACATGTCCCCATGAACTCATGTCAACAGACTCCACACACAAGTACAGTGATCACCAAGGATGCCACGAATGTTGCAGGTGGAGACATGGCCCTGCATGCATGGCCAAAGTAGAAGGGCTCCGTCACACACACAGCTCATGTAGACACAGCTCTGCGCTAAAGATTGGGAACACCCTGCAGGGAAGATATCAGGGTACACAGAGGGAGGAATACACCCTGGGACAATTGCACCATGCAGTAACTGCTTACATGAACAAAGAAAGTTAGCTAACACCTTGTGATGGCACACAGATCCCAGGGTCCCCCCAATGAGCAGCCCACTACTACATTTCCCACACATCCAACACATAAACACCACCCAAAACCATGTAGCAGCGCAACCAACACCAATACCAGCATAGCAGTAGTGTCAGAATGAAAAAAAAAATAAAGCTTTATTCAGCATGATCACAGTGTCCGTGGATTGCAGGCAGTTAAATATTCACAAAGCCCATAGGGCAGTCAATAAGTCTCAGCTGGATGGGGGACACAGTGGGATGCGTGTCCCCTAGCTTGCCTGCACAGTTACATGCCGTCGTCTTCCACAGGGGTGAGGCCATCAGGGGGGGGGGAAGCACCAGGCACCGCAGGGACATCAGGGCAAAGGGGAGGCGTTGTGGGTGCAGGGATGGAGGACTCCACCACAGGGGGTGGGGCAGGGCCAAAGGCGGAGGCCAGGATGGCACTACACACCTTTGCAAGGTCCTCCAGGGAGTCCCCTGCACCCGAAGGATCCACAGGCCCCAAGGAGGGGGGGGGGGGTCAGAGGGATGGGTCGCAGCGCCACCGGGGGAGGGCGTAGACAGGGGGGGAGAATCAACCACCGTGACCGAGGACTTCCTTGACCGCTTGCGGGGTGGTGTCACTGTGAAGATCAGGGACAGAGCGGCCATGAAGGAGTCCTTGGGGGAGATGTGGCCAGGAGAGCTGAGGGGAGGGGATTTGGAGGGAGTGGACTGGGTGGAATGCGGACTCCCACTATGGCTGCGTGTCACACGTTTGCCCCCTGACCCAGTGGGTGTGCCTACCTCACCCTGTGTGTGCGTGTCAGGAGGAGTGCGGTGGACCTTCCCTGCTGGTGTGGTGCCTGTGTCTGTTGATGTGGGTGCATGCCGACGTCTGGGTGTACGTGGGACAGGCATGGGAGTGGGAAGTGTGGATGGGGCAGGGGTAGGTGGGGGGAGGTCGCGCTGCAGGAGACCCACTGCTGCAGTCAGTGTCGAGTCTATGGACCTCAGCAAGTTGCGTTGGTCAGCCTGCGATGAATGAATGCCCTCCAAGTATGCCTCGATGTTGTTGAGTGTTTGCCCGTGGGCATGGAGGACATTAAGGATCGCAGCCTGACCAACCTGCAGTTGCCGCTGGATGTCCACAGACTCAGCATTGGCGGCAGCAGTGGAGACAGGGGCAGGGGGTGCGGTGCCTGGCATGAAGGAGACATGCGGTGACCGGGCACGCTGGGAAGGGACACGAGCAAGTGGGAGGCGGCTGATGGGAACTGAGGGGGCGGTGCGAGGTGTTGTTCCGCTGTCAGCTGCTGGTGCAGCCTCCGCCCACTCGGAGACATCCTCCTCGGACCTGTCAGCTTCGTATTCTGATGTGCCAGTCGACAGGTCCTCGGCCACACTCTCCTCCGCCTCTGTCCCACTCGATGTGCCAGCCCCGATGTCACGGCTGGCACTGGTGCTCGGTCCCTCCGCCTGGTCTGTGTCCATGTCTCCCTCTGTGTCCCCCGACGATGCTGTGGGCAGGGTGGAGAGACAGAAATTAATCAGACACCTGTACACATCTGTCACATGAGTCCAATCTACATAGGTAACATTGCATAGCCTGAAAAGGAAGATCCCTAACATCTACTAAACAAGGTACCGATGTAGGGCATGAAACACACAGTTGGTTGAGCCACCATGCCACTGAAATACCATGGAGAGCATGAGACAATAGCTAAAGACAGGAAACGGAGTCTGACATAGCACCCAGGCCCTGGGGACAATCCAGCACTGCATCTGCACCACACAGCGTTGGCGAAAATACCGATGACCAGGGACCATATCCATGAACTTGAGACACATGCTGCATAGGTAATGCAGAAAACATGCACAACATGACTCGGTCACTGCACCTTGCGTGTGTGTCCAGACAAACATCACACACTGCCCAGACCCAGCAAGTAGAAATCTGGATTTGACATATAGGCTTTGCCCGCCCCAACCACCCCCTACACGAGGCAAATAGTTGAGACACAGGTGGCACCAACATCTCATAGTCTGGGTGATAAACACAGGGGCAGGCAAAATGCAAGATTGGACGCCAAACAGCCAAGGTGCGCCTGTACAAATAATGAGGTACCAGTGCCCATCCTCAGATGAGTATAACAAGACACACAGGCACTAGCAACTGTGAGTATGAAGAAGGACATTCAGGTCAGGCTGCACAGTGGACACCTGTACAAAATAGCACGTCTATATACATGGTGCCAGGGGACAATGGCACAGAGCACAACCTACACTGTAGACACTGAGAGTGTCCACGTTTATGATGACACATACAACATCGATGAAAAGGTGCCCCAGGGGACAGTAGTGGCCACGCAACTCCATGCTCCTGAATGGTAATGACTGCAACCCACGCCACCATCCCTGCAGTATGCGTATCGCACACTCATGCACATCATGTCACAGGCCACTACATAGGACATGCGCACTGTAAGGCATGACACATGAGAGACCAACTCCCATGTCTGGAGTCAGCATCAGTGCCAACTGACATGGAACCCACATGCAGTGAACTTGACAGGGCACAGCCAAGGTCCCAAAACCTGTTACCCACCACCCCCACACATGATGCTACAGGCATAGTTCTCGTGGACAAAGCGCCAGCCTACATTACCTTGTGAAGGAGTGGCTACACACACACCTGGGAACACATTGCAAGGAGGGGAAGGGTGGCAGGGGCGCAGCGCTATACTGGGGCAAAATGGATCTGCACAGCACCTTTAAACCCTGGCAGTGAATTCATGCTACTGTGCCCTTACAAATGCCGGTGACACACAACACACACATGTACCTACCCCCTTCCGGCTGCTGCTTCGCCTGTAAGCGCCGATCCAAGTCTGGAAAGACCACCGGCAGCACACGCCTGTGGAGGTGGCTCAGACGGCGGCGCCCGCGGTTCTTGTGGCTCTCAGGTGAGTCCTCCAGCAGGACCCGTGCAATCCTCCGCGTCCAGCACCGGATATCCTGCCAGCGTTTCCTCACCTGGGACAGGCTCCGCCTCCGACCATCCACACCCCTCACGGCACTGACGGCGGTCAGCCAGATCTGCTCCTTGGCAGTGGCGCCTACCTGTGAGGAAGAACAAGTGACACCACATCAATACACCAGCCACATGTCACAGAGAGACATTTGATAACAAATTAGCTGGTAACAACAAGGCATGTCATGCAGCCAACGCATTGCACCTTTGTCATAGGGACATGATCCTCTGGTGAGGGAAAAAGCAGTACGTGCCATAGTGGGTACACAGGTGGAATGATGGCAATGTCACAATCAATGATCAAGGCTCACACTGTGCATCACACCCACCCCTCCTGTCTCAGGGCACTGCTGTTAGTGATAGGCACACACCCCTCCTGTCTCAGGGCACTGCTGTTAGTGATAGGCACACACCCCTCCTGTCTCAGGGCACTGCTGTTCGTGATAGGCACACACCCCTCCTGTCTCAGGGCACTGCTGTTAGTGATAGGCACACACCCCTCCTGTCTCAGGGCACTGCTGTTCGTGATAGGCACACACCCCTCCTGTCTCAGGGCACTGCTGTTAGTGATAGGCACACACCCCTCCTGTCCCAGGGCACTGCTGGGAGACATCAGGCATCCCCCCCCTGGGACCCCCCCAACAGTACATGGCATGTGTGTCACACCAGGACACAATGGCAGAAGTCACAGTCACAACATAGGGACAGTCTGTGCCAGTGGCCTATGCACTCACCTGATACCCTGGTCGCCCATACAGCATGGGGTACTGTGGGAGGATCACATCCAGCAATGCCATGTTCTCCTCCAGGGTGAATGGCTGTGACCTCTCCACAGCCCTTGACATGGTTCCAGGGAATCAGTAGCAGCAGCTGGGTCGACGAATTCAAAGATGTGCAGGCAAGTACTCCCTCATGGGACCTGGCTGCCTTATATGTGCCTTTCTGCCCTGTCTCATGCACAGGAGTACAGAGTGATTGGTCACTCACATTTACATCCTATGTTTCCACCAATCCCTTCAAACCTAGCAGTCTGTGTGTACTCTATCGGTTTCATTCTCCTGCATGATGTCAGCTCCACAAACACATTGCAACAAAGTATTTTTATTCCAACTGACTTCTGCTGTTCACCTTCCAGAAGAAATTCGAATTTTGAACTTGGTCTCCATGACAACCAGCATGCATGTAGGCCTTAATACTTGTCCCTCATGTGTCCCCTATGTAATTCTGAGCTCCACACACAGGTACGGTGCGTTCCGGGGCCCTAGGGCACCCCAAATGCATTGCAACGGCCCGTACACGCGTGACTACGTTCACTATCAGTATGTGTGGCCTCGCGTATGCGTACTCGTAGTGGTACGGGCCGTACACACGCCTGTACGCTCCCTATCACTACGAGTATGCATACGCGAGCCCACCCATACTGATAGGGAGCGTACAGGCGTATGTACGGCCCGTACCACTACGAGTACGCATACGCGAGGCCACACATACTGATAGGGCGCGTACAGGCGTGTGTACGGCCCGTACCACTACGAGTACGCATACGCGAGGCCACACATACTGATAGGGCGCGTACAGGCGTGTGTACGCTCCCTATCAGTATGTGTGGTTCGCGTATGCGTACTCGTAGTGATAGGGAGCATACAGGCGTGTGTACGCTCCCTATCAGTATGTGTGGCCTCGCGTATGCGTACTCATAGTGGTACGGGCCGTACACACGCCTGTACGCTCCCTATCAGTATGGGTGGGCTCGCGTATGCGTACTCGTAGTGATAGGGAGCGTACAGGCGTGTGTACGGCCCGTACCACTACGAGTACGCATACGCGAGGCCACACATACTGATAGGGCACGTACAGGCGAGTGTACGCTCCCTATCAGTATGTGTGGCCTCGCGTATGCGTACTCGTAGTGGTACGGGCCGTACACATGCCTGTACGCTCGCCATCACGATGGGTACACATACGGCAGCACTCCCATAGTGATATGGGAACGTACACAGGCCCTCTTTGCAGCAGTACAGCGGTATTCACACATCACAGTGGTGACAGGCGGCACACAGGTAGGGATAGGGCGGACATACTTGTCCATGGATGGACATACTTGTCCATTAATTGACATTGAGGCATCGTCTGTGCATCACTACATGTTTGGGGCACAGGTGTGAAAGGCCTGTGATGTGGAACATTACTCCTGAGTCGAGAAGGCACCAGATTTATGATGAGATGTGTACAGATGTACTGTGTGATGGTGCGATGTGTGCCAGGCATGCCCTTGACTCCTTTGACATGTGTGCATGTCGTACTGCGCACTTGGGGTGAGCGTCACTGGCATGGCACGGACACCAACACACGGAAGTGTCCCCTGATGCCCGGTACTGGGGTTATGACACCTGACTTGTCACTACCCACGGTGCACAATGTGACTATGTCATGTATGTGTGGGGGCTTCACATCAGGTTGATGTTGGAGCACCCTCAAAAGCTGCAGCCTTTGCAGCAACAAACATGTGTCTGTGTGTAGATTGTCATTGCACACTGTTCCGCACACCATGCCACATGTGGTATCGGGTGTGAGGTGCACATGTATGCATGGGACACGGAGTAGCGTGACAAGGACATGTCAGCATCCTCACAAGGTATGTGTGGTGAGTCATGACATGTGCACCTTCATGGCAAGGTGTGTGGGCTGGCCTAGTGTAATGTCATGTGACCTGTGGCTCCAGTGTTCCGCTACCAATCTCTGCAATCGGCATCCTACTGCTGCTGATGTGTGGGCGTATGTCACTCCTGTGTTGCGTCTGGCTGTTCACTTGCACTGGGACACAGCTATTCCCATGGCGTGGCATGGGGAGGTTCTCAATCTCCGTGTGTAGCTGGGTCTATGAAGGAGTGTCACCTTGCATCCATACGTGTCCTGGCCATGTAGCACATAACTGACTCCCTATGTAGCATGTGTGTATTGCCAGATTAACATGTGCTCAGTACACATGAGTTGTTGTCGTAGTGCACTCACTCTTCCTTGTCACCTCAAAATTACTGCAGAGCGCCGCCTCTTGCCCGAAGAATTCCAGACTTGGCTGCCATGCAGGATAATGACAGCATCCGGCTCTACCGCTTCACCCAACCGTTGATTCTGGAGTTGACGGCGAGACTGGCACCACACCTGCAACCGCAGCACAGGTATCCCACGGCACTGACACCCCAGCTGAAGGTAATGGCTGCCCTACATTTTCTTGCCATGGGTACCTTTCAAAATACCATAGCTCATGTTGGTGGCATGTCCCAGAGCACGTTCAGTGGTGTGCTGCATGATTTCTTAGAGGCCATGTTGATTCACCTGGATGACTTCATCAAGTTCCCAACCCCTGAACAGATGACTGAGGTCAAGCGTGGATTCTATGCCCTGGGAGGGATGCCCCATGTCATTGGGTCCATAGATGGGACACATGTAGCTTTGGTACCACCACACGCACGGGAGGTGGCGTACCGCAATCGGAAGCACTACCACTCCATCAATGCCCTTGTGGTGTGTCTGTCCAACATGGTGATTTCACATGTCTGTGCTCGTTTTCCAGGATCAGCACACGATGCCTACATCATGAGGCGTAGCGGGATGCCTGATATGATGATGCAGCTGCGCAACGAACGGGCATGTGTTGTTGGTGGGTACAGTCTGTCTGTCCTGTATTCAGTATAGCCTACCAGCACGACCGCTTCACCACTTCTAACGATGACCATGTGCTTTCCATGTAGGGGACGCTGGCTATCCCAACATGCCTTGGCTGCTCACACCTCTCCGCAACCCCATCACGCCGGCCCAGCTCCGCTACAACACCGCCCATGGCCGGACAAGGCGAGTGATAGAGAGGACGTTTGGCATGCTGAAGAGCCGATTCAGGTGCCTCCACAAGACCGGCGGCGCACTCCCATATGCCCCGGCGAAGGTCTGCAAGATCTTCATGGTCTGCTGCATGCTGCACAACATGGCAGTTGAAAGAGCAGTGCCACTCATCCTGAATCAACATGACGAGGACCATCCACCCGTGGAGGACGAAGGGCTTGGCAATGGGGCTAGTGATGTGGAGGATGTGGAGCCGCAAGAGGACATCCGGACTCGGCTCATACGCGACTTCTTTGCATAGTGGTGAGTACCAGTGTCTGAGTGTGCACGCATTGGTCCCCGTGTGGCATGCGTTGTGATGTGTGTCTCCACCTGCATGTATGGCACGTGAGTCAGAGGTGTGTGTGGGTGTGTCACTGGAGTGATGGTGCCAGTGATGGTTGTACTTCCGCAGTCATAATTGTGACCTAGCATGTTGTCATCCATACATGTGTCGAGTAAATGCACATGTAAGTGGCTGTGCTTTTTGTGGCTGACTTCTTGTGTGTTTCTCTTCCCCAGGAACCTGCGCATGCCGTCTGCTGGTTGCATTGTTGTGGCACTGCTATTCATCATGGACATGACATCGTGGGCTGACTCAGCGTTACAGGCACGGACACGTTTGGAAGTCTCCATGGGGTAAGGGATGCATCTGGGGTGTATTGGGTGTGGCAGTTGTTCACGATGTGTGCACACTGCCCCTGTCGGTGTTTGGTTCCTCTGCAGCCATGTCGCATCCCCATGGGACACGACATGCAGCTGTGTACACCTGAATAGATGGTCTGCCTGGTTGACAGTCATCAGTGATGGGATAGGGGATTGTGATGATGGCATCAATGTGTGTGACACTGCCCTCGGACACATTCGGTTAGCATTGGCTTGACATGGTGTGGGACTTCGACATCCGCGGATCTATGGTGTATGGCAGGCTCTCCGTGTGCAGCTGTGGGTATTTAGCTGTTAGCCGACGCTTGTGTGCCAGTTCCATGGCGAACACGCATGTGTGCTGCTGAAGGGGGGTGCCAGTGTTGGACCCACATGTTACTCCACATGATGTGTTCATGTGTACTTCGAGTTGCCTCTGCAATCCCGAATACATGACTAATAAAGGTGTCCCTATGCCTCCAAGGTGCCTCTTCTCAGTCAATGCTGGTGTGTTGCCATGGTGCATCCTGCTTGTCTGGCATGGTATTCCCTGATTGTGGCTATGTGTCAATGTGTCGAGTGGCAAGATGCAAGCTGTGTGTGTGGGCTGAGACTGTGTATTGGGCATGATGTCCATGACTGTGTGGGTATTGTGACATGTGCCATCCCCATGCATCCAACGTTGGCCAGGCCCCCATTCTCTGCATCCACCGGACTCAAGCTTGCAGGACATGTTTCTGCCACCTGTCTACACATACCTGGGTGCCCCCCAGGACACTGGACTGGATCCCTGACCTCTGCGCATGACTGTTGCTGTACTCAATGTGTCTGTCAGCACGGTTGTTCGGTAACCCCCTCAGCTGGTTGGGCCCATCACGGGTGTGTATGGTGCTCCATGTCTGTCTTGCCTAATACACTGTGACCCATGTGTCCTGTGCCAGACTCAGGCCCCAGGGTGTGGGTGGTTGAAGACAAAAGATGACTTAGGCATGTTTTGACTTTACAAGACACATGTTAGGTAATAATGCTACCAGCAGGCATCTACTCTTCATAGTGTGATTTATTATTGGGGGGGGGGGGTGGGGGAAACAAAGTGAGTGTCTTTCCGGGAAGTTTGAATCCAAAGTTCAGTAGGGGAGTTGGTGTCCTTGCCATTGGATGTCCTCAGAGTCCATGCCACAGTCTTTGTCAACATTGGTCAGCCAGTGACCAGCAGGGCCATGTGGCAGAGAATGTCTCTTGATGCTGTGATGCTGTTGCTCCAGTGGGCCAGGTGCCAGGCCAGGTGTCCTGGGAGATGGTGATGTAGCGCCGACCCTCACGGTCCTTTCCGTGGACGACCCGGCCTCCTGCGGGGAACCTCACCAGCAGGCCGTGATGACATCTGGGATGCTCCGTCGGATGTTTCCTCCTCCTCCTCCTGATCCCTCCCTGTGGGTGGTGATGTTCTCCGCCTTCTGGCACAGGGAGGGTCGGCCATGTTGTCGGCCATCCGACGGAGTGTAGCGTGAATCCCCTGGAATGCCGTCACTTGCTCAGCCTGTCTGTCCTCCATCCTCCGTTGGTGTACCAGTAGACAGGCATGTAGCTCCGCATGTTGCTGGGCCTGCTGGGTCTTTATCTCATCGAGGCTCCCCTTGATCTCATTGAGGGTGGACACAACCTGGGCCATGCCCGTGGTGTCCTGCCGGTATGAGTCCAGGATGTTACGGACATGGGAAAATACCGGATCCCCAGCCAACTGGTCAGGCTCATGCCTCCGCCGTCCTCCACTCCCACCACCCCTGCCCACTTGCGCCTGGCCTGCCCTTGCGGGCACATCGGGTCTCCGGGACCCCTGAGGGGTGGCATTGGCGTTGTCGCCTGCCTCCTCCTGGGTGCCCGGGACACCGTGTCCCTCCTGGCCAGCCTGGCTGCATTGTGGTGTTGGGGCAGGGATCCTGGGTGTCTCCTGGGATGTGGCAGGAGTGGGGGTGGTGGTTGGCACAGTTGTACCTGACGCAGGTGCTGCAGGTGGTTGGACACCAGAGGGGCCAGGTCGGTCGGGGTCGTCCACAGAGTGGTGAGAGTGGTCGCTGCCGGTGGGATCGGGCTCCTGCAGATCCGGGTCCTGTGAGTGTTCCCCCCCAGTGTTGGGGGGTGCACCACGACGTTGACCTGTGTGTGAGAGAGACAATGTTAATTTTGGTCCATGCAACATCCATGTTTCATCATTTCATAAGTTGGCACATTTCCTCTTGGAATTAGGATCTGTCTTGCATTCCACTCACAGTGCACTTGTGCATGGGTGTGTCCCTTGGGCACCACTTTGGCACCTTTAACTATGTGTGGCACAGTCTTACTTGCTGCGTCAAGTGTGACTGCAGTCAGCAGTGGAGTGGGCAGGTGTTGCGAGCCATGCATTGGCGCCTTCCGTGTAGCACTGTACATGTGCACATGGATTTGTTCCACACACTTATGTGATGCAGGTAGCTGTCATTGTGCTCGTGCACAGGTTGTGACATGGCCCTGTGTTTTGCCATGGAGAAGAGGGGGGTTCTGGCACGGGCCACCCTTGGCTACATGCACGCAGTCTACCTGCTGACGAGCAGACATTCCCACACACCACACGGCTGATTTGCTCTCCCTGTGTCTCCCTCCCTCTCTGTCCCCATCTCCCTCCCTCTCTGTCCCCCTCTCCCTCCCTCTCTGTCACCCTCTCCCTCCCTCTGTGTGTCAGCCTCCTCCCTCTGTCCGTCTCCCTGTGTCTCCCTCCCTCTCTGTCCCCTTCTCCCTCCCTCTCTGTCCCCCTCTCCCTCCCTCTCTGTCCCCCTCTCCCTCCCTCTGTGTGTCACCCTCTGTCACCTCAGCCCAGCTTCCTGGGCACACACTGTTAGCAGATCTTTGAGTGGCCCTTGGCTTGTTGATGTGAGTTTGTTTCTGATCTCCAGGCACCCATTGGGTGTGATGTGTGTCTGTGCGCTGCTGCTGTGGTGGTGTGTGCTGCCACTCTTTCACAATGTTGGCTGTTCATTAGCTGCTGTCATGTGCAAAACAGTGCCTTTACCCCCATGTGTTGATGCAAGGCGTCCACCATTTGGTGGCAAGTCATTCCTGTGTTGGGACACACTGTTTGTCTGGCTGTGACCTAGGCCATATGGGCAGAGTGCATTGTTGTCTGCTTCGGAGTCGCACTATGTGATTTTTGGGGCCCAGCCTCCCGCCATCCGGGTTACCGTGTCATGTGTTGTTGTCTTCTGTGACTTGCCATTGTCCAGCTGGGTGCATGGGGCATGGTGGCAGCAGTGGCATGTGCGTGCTCATGGAGTGTGGTTGAGTAATGCGATGGCTTGTGGTGGTTGCGTGCCTGTTAGTGATTTTGGTTGTGGATGCCGTTCCCCCCATGTGAGGTGCGTTGTTTGTGTACTCACCGGGTCTCGGAGTCCTTCTAATCCTTCGACTGCCTCCACCGGCAGTATGGCCATCACCCTCTCCTCCCAGGGATGGTACTGTACGGGTCTGCGGGAGGGCCCTCCTCCGGTGGCGTTGGCCTGGTCGTGTTCCTCCTGCCTCTTGGCTCTGACCCTCCTCCGCAGATCGTACCACCTGTTCTGGCATTCCTGCCTGGTCCTCCTGGTGTCCGCAACAGCATTCACAGCATCGACGATGGTCTGCCACATGGCTGTTTTTGCTGCCAGGCTGGTGTTTCTGACCAATGTTCCAAAGATCTGTGGCTCGAGTCTGAGGATTTGATCAACAAGGACCTCCAACTCTCGGTTACTGAACTTTGGATTCTTGGTAGTGGGCATGGTGAGGGGTGTGGGTGGGGATGGTGGGGGGGGGTGTGTGGATGTTGGGGGGGTGTGGATGGTTGTGTGTGTGTGTGTGAATGTGATGAGGGGTGTTTGTGAGGGTGGTTGTGTGAAGGTGTGCAAGTGTAAGGTGTGGTGTAGCTTGTTGTATGGTTCTGTGGTGTCTAGCAGCAGTGAGTCTGTTGCAAAGGCTCATGGTTTGTGTGTGTGGGCCCTTTTTATTGGTCCATGGGTGGGTGTGGCAGTGTTTGAATTTTGGGTGGGTGTGTTATAAGTAGTGGTGGTGTTTTGGCCCTCTGTTTGTCTTTGGCAGTTGCAGGTCAGTGAAGGTGTATTTGTAGTGTTTGTTGGCCATGTTTAGTGGCTTTGTGCCATTCGAATAGTGTCTTCTTGTGTTGTTTTGTTTTGTCCTGGTTGTGTACGTGCGTTTTGAGCGTGTGTACGGTGTGTAGATGGGCCATTTGGTTGTACGGTGCTGTCCTTGTGTGTGGGTTGGTACGACTCGTACATGCGGTTGTGATGTTGGGGCCTGGGGTGCGCTCCGTACTTAGGAGGTTGTGTTGGGGGTAGGACCGGAACGTACTGGGGTGTACATAGACGGTGGTATGACACGTACTGGGGTGGGGGTACGACTGGAACGTACTGGGGTGTAGGTACACGGGGGGTATGACACGTACTGGGGTGGGGGTGGGGCTCGAACGTACTGGGGTATACATAGAGGGTGGTATGACACGTACTGGGGTGGGGGTACGACTGGAACGTACTGGGGTGTACATAGACGGGGGTATGACACGTACTGGGGTGGGGGTACGACTGGAACGTACTGGGGTGTAGGTACACGGGGGTATGACACGTACTGGGGTGGGGGTGGGGCTCGAACGTACTGGGGTGTACATAGACGGTGGTACGACACGTACTGGGGTGGGGGTACAACTGGAACGTACTGGGGTGTAGGTACACGGGGGTATGACACGTACTGGGGTGGGGGTACGACTGGAACGTACTGGGGTGTACATAGACGGTGGTACGACACGTACTGGGGTGGGGGTATGACTGGAACGTACTGGGGTGTAGGTACACGGGGGTATGACACGTACTGGGGTGGGGGTATGACTGGAACGTACTGGGGTGTACATAGACGGTGGTACGACACGTACTGGGGTGGGGGTACGACTGGAACGTACTGGGGTGTAGGTACACGGGGGGTATGACACGTACTGGGGTGGGGGTGGGGCTCGAACGTACTGGGGTGTACATAGACGGTGGTACGACACGTACTGGGGTGGGGGTACGACTGGAACGTACTGGGGTGTAAGTACACGGGGGTATGACACGTACTGGGGTGGGGGTACGACTGGAACGTACTGGGGTGTACATAGAGGGTGGTACGACACGTACTGGGGTGGGGGTATGACTGGAACGTACTGGGGTGTACATAGACGGTGGTATGACACGTACTGGGGTGGGGGTATGACTGGAACGTACTGGGGTGTAGGTACACGGGGGTATGACACGTACTGGGGTGGGGGTGGGGCTCGAACGTACTGGGGTGTACATAGACGGTGGTACGACACGTACTGGGGTGGGGGTACGACTGGAACGTACTGGGGTGTAGGTACATGGGGTATGACACGTACTGGGGTGGGGGTACGACTGGAACGTACTGGGGTGTACATAGAGGGTGGTACGACACGTACTGGGGTGGGGGTACGACTGGAACGTACTGGGGTGTACATAGACGGGGGTATGACACGTACTGGGGTGGGGGTACGACTGGAACGTACTGGGGTGTAGGTACACGGGGGTATGACACGTACTGGGGTGGGGGTGGGGCTCGAACGTACTGGGGTGTACATAGACGGTGGTACGACACGTACTGGGGTGGGGGTACGACTTGAACGTACTGGGGTGTACCTAGACGGGTGGGGGTATACATACACGGGGGGTACGTGTCGGACGTACGGGGGCTGGGGGAGTGTTGGGCGCGTATGCGGGCACATGTCTCCATGGTTGCTATAGGAGTTCGGTGCGGACGGTGTTTTTTCCATACGGTTGTAAGCTCGGACGCACGGGATGGATCGTGATTCCTCGGTCGGACTTGGCTTTTCACGTTTGTAAGGTCCGAGGACGTGTCGGACACATTTTCCGACCCGAGGACGTGTGGGGAATGATTCCCAGTGCGGTTCGTATGGACTTTTTACCATGCGAATCGTGATTGCCAGTTCGTACGGCACTTGTACGATTCGTACGGTAAAAAGACCCGATACGAGTCGTACGGGGACATTTTTTACCGGATCGTGATCGGCACCTATGTATATAGCATGTGTAGAGGAACAATATATGAACCATTAGTGTACCAATCAAAACAAAAGTTTTCACATATCTTTCTTCTTTTTTCTTTATAACATCGATGAAATGTTAGGTACTGGATGAATGTGGGAGAATTCCTGAACCCGACAATCCTTTTTTAAATTGATTAAGTAAACACAAATTTGTACATATGCATAATTATGGTGTATTAACTGAAAAAAAGGAAAGAAAAATTTGTATTAATAAATGTTTTGGAAATGAATATGCATCTGGGTGTATACACATTTCTTTAGAAATTCTGAAGGTCCACCTATTTAATAGCTTCCTAAGTATTTTCTCACAAATGTCACTAGATTTGCCTAGCGCATAGACAGGGGAAGTTTCTGTTTATTCAGAGCTGTGGTGTGGTGTAAAGCGTGTGCAGATATGGGGTAATTGATGCAGTATATGACTTGTAATATTCCGCTGGGAACCTGTCTGGTCCAAGAGTTTTCCCGGTGGCTATTGCTGCTATTGTGTCTTGAATTTCCTCGGGTGAAATTGGCTCATTCAGTATCTCTCTTTGTTCAGGGATTGCCTCTGGTAGACGTACGGCCACCCGCAGACAGGCAGGGAATATCAGGGAGTAACAAATGTCTAATTCTCGAATTTGGTGCTTCACTGCACTGAAAGATCCTCGTCTCCTCTGGATTTGCGCAGTATAATCTGGAAATAACATGATTTGGTTGTTTCAGATCTTGATATCGGTGAGTTTACATGTTTCCCTAAGCACTTAGTCTCTGTCTCTATAGTTTAGTAGTTTAAAGAGAAACTGTCTTGCGCCCGGAGGTGGCTTGCGGGCCGGCACCCGATGTGCTCGCTCGACCACAAACTGAGGCGACAACGCGTCTCCCTGGAGCTGCTCCCTTATCTAGCATTCCACATATGCTCCAGGGTCCTGTCCTTCCTCTCCCTCGGGAAGGCCCACTACGCGAACATTGTTGCGGCGTGAGCACCCCTCTGCATCCTCCAGTTTGTCTTCAAGCATGTTCACTCGATCCAGGAGATCCAGTAGAGCTGCCGCGTGACTGTGAGTTGTTGGGTTCAGGTCTAATAGGGTTTGTTCATTGGCCTGGACATTGTCTACCAGTTTGTGATGGTCAGCTTGCAGTAACATGAAGTCTGATGTGACCTTGTCTATTTTGGACTCCAAGGAGGTCCATGTTTGATCAAGTGCAGTGCTTATTTTCTCTATTGCTGCCAAGACTGAATCAAGTTTTAGTGGATAGTGCTGAATATGGGACTTTGCTGGCGCCATCCTCTTCTATATGTGGGACCTCTTAGGTTTCTGGGTGCATAGTTGCTTGTTGTGTATTTGTGCGCAGCCGGCAGATGGCCATTTTTGCGCTGAAGGCAAACAGAGGGTAGTTATAGTGTCCTCCTGGGATCGGGTAGCTTTGCTGAGCGTTCTAGATCTGGGGTGGAGGGGTAGCTGATCCCCTATTGCTAGAAATTGTTGCAGGTGCCGGTTGTGACCTTGTATTCTGGGTGGGGCTTTGATAGTTTCTAAGGGGTGGTGCTCTCAAGGTCTGTTCGTATGTTCCGCTAGTAGGGTGTAGTGGGGTGTTCTCGCTCCAATCTGGGTCTGCATATAGGATGTCTGATCGGGCCACTTTCTAGCAATGTGAAGGGGTGTCATCTCAGGTGCGTATCGGCATTGTGCATGTGTATTTCCTGACGCCTGAACCAGGAGGGGAGAGAAGAGGGATATGTAGGTGTCTTGGGCGTAGTACTACGCCTCTGCACTAGGCCTGCCTTGTTTATCCTGAGATCTGGGCCCGGACAGGCCCCCCGGTGTCTGAAGATCTGGTTAGGTCTCCGTATTGCAACCTTAATCCTGGTGCTTGAACGTTTTCGAGTCCTCTGCGTGTGTCTTATCTTGGAGGGCCTGAGCGTGTTGCGTGCTTGGCGTGCTTTCCAGTTGGGAGGGCCTGGCTTCAGATCTGCCTGTGTTTTATGGCCCAGTGTCTCCCCTTAGGGTCTTCGTCATCCTGGGAGGTATGGTGGTGGGGCTTACATCTCGGAGGTCGCAAGTTGCTGCTGCGTGCTTGGTTATTAGGCCGGCACCGTGTCATTAATGGCGTGCACTCGTTCTGGCCTCTCCCCCTGTAGTTCTCCCAGGGCCATTCAACATGCACTCCAAGCCAGTGCTGTCCTGTGTGGTGGGTCCAGAGCGATGCTGTCTCCGCTTTTCATGGCTAGGGACGTGTGCGGTGGAGCCTGCACATCTGCGATCGCCTAGACAACCCAGAGGTAACTTTCAGTCACCGCTGCATGGCCACGGCTTTATCTCGAAGTCCCGCCTGACCCAGAGTGTCACTGCTGGCCTCCAACTTCCCAATCACTGCTCTATGGGTTTTCAGCTGACTTGTAGGTCCTCTCCGCTCCAACAGTTCACAACGTCTTCACCAGTTTGAGCTGATCCCGTCTGCAGCTCTAGCGGTGAGCGAGCGTTTCACAGGCAGGGCCGCGGGTGAAGTCACGCTGCTATCCTTCATCCTGCAGCGACCACACTCGCCAGGCCATATCTGTCCGCACTCCGGTGCATAGTGTGATGAAGTTTGTAGTCCGATGAAGTGGAATTATAATATTTTCAGGATAATCGAGGGTGTATGCGCGGAGCGTTAGGAGCTTGCATCCACCATCTTGGCTGGTTTGCCATGCCCCCCCTTCACATTGTCTCTCATGAGGCAGTTCAATAGCTTGTTGTCTCAGACTCCCTGGTATGACAATTCTCGACCCTCATAAGATGATGCCTTCTGGGGTAACTGAAAGTACTTCCTGCTCATTTTTGAACTTCTGGCCACTATGAAGAGGTTGATTATGTTTTTGCCATGAATGGTGTGTAATAAAGTCTTTGAGTATTGGCAAATCCCTGGCAGTACTTGTGGCAGCAATGATTTGTTTTACTGATATGGCAGCTGGACTTCACAGTAAAATTAATATAAGCATCAGCTGCTTTAGAAGTAGTGGCATGACTTGGATCGGCACACATGAGAAGTAGTCTTCCATTCATTCCCCAAGACCTTCGCAAAGCTGTGGTAGTAGTACTGATTTTTTCGAGAATCGACTACTGCAATGTGCTTTTTCTAGGAACTGACAAATGCCAATTACTAAAACTCCAATCTCTGCAGAATGCTGCGGCTTGGGTGCTACTCAACATCCTGAAATACCATCCCATTTCCAACAGTATTAGGGATTGGTTTGCAGTCCAGAAACGCATCAAATTTAAAGCTCTGGGTCTGGTGCACAAAGCACTATGTGGAGGCGGTTCATTGGACCTACAGCAACTTTTTCTTTGGAACATCCCACGCCGAGACTTCAGATCAGCCAATAAAGGAGTAGTCCAGGTCCCTAAAATCTAAAGAGCTAGATGGGGGGGGGGGAGGGGTCCCTCTCTTATGGGGCAGCTAAACTCTAGAGCTCGCTGCGGCCGCAATTAGGTTAGAAGCAAACAGACTCCTGTTCAGGAGAATGCTTAAAACCTGGTTGTTTCCAACTAAGCAAATGTAATCATGTCACTCTATAACAGTTACCATGACTCATTACACCTTAGAGCCAAGACGCCTTGGCATTCGTTGCACTCTATAAATGCTTTACTTACTTACTTAGTCAGCAGAGTTTTGATACTTTCCTGGATGATGCCCAATCGTATAATCATACTCATGCAGTTGAAACCCCCACCTTTCAATGCGTGGGTGCAACTTGGCCATAGGATTGCTGAAAATGGTGAGCAATGCTTGATGGTCCATGACAACTGTGAAATGCCTTCCATATAGAAACACATGAAAAGGCTCACAAGCCCACACCACAGCGAGGCTTTCTTTTTCAGTTTGCAAATAGGCACGTTCTGTCAATGACAGACTTCGACTAGCATAAGCCCTAATGTGTCTTGAGGCATTAGGATGTCCAATGTGCTGGGCCAGTATGGCACCCAACCCAAATGGGCTTGCATCAACAACCTCCGTCTGCAATTTTGGAACAAAGTATGCCATTTCAGTGGCATTCTCATTTGCACGCTTGACTTTCTTGAAGCTTTGTTCACATTCACACGACCTGTTAAATGGGACATTTCGTTTCATTAAGTCTCTCAATGGGGCACTTACAGTGGCAAAGTCATGAACATATCTTGAAAAGTAACTGGTCAGACCAGGAAGGATCGCAGCATGGGGAAGAAGTGGCTGGCAAATCCTGTACTTTTTCTGATCTGTAGTCATTCTCCCTTCAGAAAAGAAGCGATCAAAGAACTTGGGTTTGGTTTTAGGATATTAACACTTTTATGCATTTAACGTGAGACCTGCATCAGCAAGTATATGACACTCTTGTGAAAGCATCTGTAACTGACTGTATTATGAATGACATCCTGAATATGTTCTGCAGCTGATGACACTCCAGGACGTAGTAATTTGTATATAAGTAACCCAACATGAGTTCAAAAGGTATTAATGTACCTGCAATTCTCTGCTAGTTCGAGTTGGTGACATCCTTTGTTCAAATCAAAGGCGAGAAATACTTTGGTTCCATTCAGCTGCGTAATCATTCCAGCAATGTATGGGCCTGGATGTAGTTCTTTTTCAATTGCCTTGTTCGCTTGGTGCATATCAATGCAGATGCTCTCCTTTATCGGCACTACCACTATAGCTGATACCCATGGCGTCAGGCCAGTGAATGGCTCAAAGATGTCTCGCTTTAATAGTGTATAAAGATCATTCTGCGCAGCCTCTTGTAAATGACATGCAATTCGGCAATGTTGTTGTGCAACAGGATGGATGACCTCATTTATGTGACGGTGCACTTTCTTGGTCTTAAGTCTTCCTAGTTCATGAAACAAGGATGGAAACTAATTCACTATCTCATTATAGTCACTGACATTGTAGTTTACAGAAATCAACCCCATGTCAGCAGCAGTACTGAATCTGAGTAAACATGCTCTGGATGAAGTGCCTGGCAAGACATGAATTGGTGCTTGTACTTTCGTCTTTTTATGCTTCACAGTTGCTGTGAATGAACCTTGACTTTGCAGTGGTGTTGAAGTGCAATCTAGTAACATTCTAAGGAGTATGAAAGGTGAACATAAGGTTGGGAAAAGCAAGGAAGGAAAATCTGGTCATTTATGTTGATGTATTCATTCTGATCATATAGTATACAATATGTAGAAGTCACATGCAGGTTTTGTCAAAATCAATTTGGCTTGTTGCATTCAGTTTAATTATATTTAGTAATGTCTCAATAGGAAACAGAGACTGGAAAGAGTCAAGAGCTGCGTGAGAGGGGCAGTGATGTGCAAACAGTCCTATTGTAAAACACTCTTGCACAATCCTAGTTGCTATTGGCGGGAACGGTTGCCTGTTTGAGCAACCGACCTTGCATTTACCATGCTAGGAAGGCGGAGGTTCCGTTTCTGTTCCTCTCTTTTCACTGCTGAATGTGTGAAGCTCAGGGGGTCAGAGTGATTTTTCAACTTTCACAAAGCTGTTCACAAGGCCAGTGTTTTTACCTTATTGAAAATTTGAACTGTTAAGTGTAAGCGGCAGAAGTATAGGGGACAGGTTTGGGTGTTTTGTTTTCTTTGATTTTTATTGCTGAATATGGGCCATAGCGATTACCTAATTATGCTTTTCTACGAATTCCAATTCGAAAATCGCTACTCCGAATGTCTGAAACTCCATGAGTTTTATTTAGCGATTCCAAGTGAGTTGCACATCAACCTCCCTCATGAATATTAATGAGGTGGGTTGCAATTTGCAACCCATTAGGAATCGCTAAAATCACGGGGATGGTGGCCTGCTGGTTTCAGCAGATCAACATGTCCATGATTGCTTTTAAATAAAGAAATCTTTTTTTTAATGCAGCCCGTTTTTAGGGCTCGCGCCCTGCATTGCAGAGCGCAGCCCAGAGCCCTTTTGTAGGGGGTTTAGAAACGGAGCCTGATATCGCACACGTACGTGTGCTTTTCCTTTTGGCATCCGCGATTGGCGTGCGTGTTTTTCTCAAAGACGGCATGCAATAGGCCAAAGGCGGATGCATTGCTCCGCACATGGCCTATTGGTGTCTATTACGCGCACCAAAGGCCATGCGGTTTCAATTATCGTGCCCAGACACGGGTGCGATAATTAAACACATGTTCGCTGTGGCGCGCACGCACCACTCACGGTCCTGTTTTTTTTCTTCAATAGCGATCACTTTCGCGATCGCTTTCAGTCCCGATTGTTTATTATTCCCGTTGGACATTCCAAAATCCATCAGATGACTTTAGACTTATAATTTAGATCACATTACATGCATCTAGTTCAGCACATAATAGATATGCATCATTTTTGCTTATCAAAATATTTTTATTTATAGTTACTATACATTTTTTTACTTTTTAGGTCTCGCCTGACCCAGCGCATCCGCTGGTCTGGCGAGACTTTCTGTGAGGGCTCAAAAAAGTGCTACCATGCCCAGCCTAGAGCTACAGTGCATGTGCGCGGGCGCGCGCTTAGGAGCAGAGGCCCCATGTGGCAAACCTCTTCATGCTCATTAAGCGCCCGCGATCACTTTCACTTTCGCACGCGATCACTTTCATGGCGCCCCTTTGATGTTCTCGTTCAAAGAACATCAAACATCAAAGAACATCTTGTTGTGTTAATGCTTTGCTGCGCCCGTTTGACTTACAATGTGCTTTCTCTTTCAACAAACTCAATGTTTGTGTTCCTTTATTTTGAGATGCTTTTAGTATTACTGTTTGTGACTTAAAGATCATTAAGGAAATGTTACTGTGAAACTGGACAACGTTCACAGTGTTTATTTCTGATCGCAGCGGCTGCTTCATGTCCGTTGCACCATTCAGGGAGTCCTTTCGTTGGTGTTTTCATGAGGACATGATGAGGAAGCTGGAAACTTTTGGCACATTCTCTTTAAAAGCACAGCATGTTGGCGACTGGTTAATCGATTAGACCTATGTAGCGCTTTAGATCTCAAAGCGCTATGGTGGGTGGAGCAGTTACAACTCATGAAATATGGGATGCAACTCACAAGGAGGGGGCAGGTTTGAGTGCACATTGGCTACAATCGAACTCTTAAGATGATGGGCTGTGTGTATCCATTGTCAGCACTCAGTCTTCGCTAAGTGATCTTGTTTGTTTTGTTGTTGTGTTAAGGCTTTGCAGGGCCCGTTTGACATACAACGTGCTTTCTCTTTCCACAAACTCGATGTTTGTGTTCCTTTATTTTGAGATGCTTTTAGTATTACTGTCACACACACAAAAACAACCACACATACAACCACACACACAACCACAACCACACACACAACCACACGCACAACCGCACACAAATCCAGACACACAACCAGACACACAACCACACACACACACAACCACACATACAACCACACACACACATCCACACACACACACACAACCACACACACACACAACCACACACAACCACACACACACACACAACCACACCCACAACCACACACACACACCAACAAGCACACACACAACAACCACACAACCACATACACACAACCACACACAACCACACACAACCCCACACACAACCACACACACAACCACACACACAACCACACACACAACTACACGCACACGCACAACCACACGCACAACCACACACACACAACCACACCCACACACACACAACCACACCCACACACACACACAACCACACACAACCACACACACAACCACACCAATCATTGGCATAGCCAATAGGTCTCGCCTTTGGGAACTTATAAGTGTTTACCCACACAACAGTAGATGTGGTTGCACCAAGGATATTGTGCTGCATAACTAAATACTTAGAAGGTCCCAAAAGCGAGACCTATTGGCTATGCCAATGTTTGTTTCTTTTTTTAACTGATTCATTTTTTACAATAACTCAATGAATCAGTCACAGAAGTCTCTGTCTCACATACCTCGTTAAAGTAGTCCCATGTTTTCTAAATCAGACTTTCATTTGATATGGAAACCTCTGAAACGCTGGAGAAGTCATCCGGATAGCCCATGGTGGCTCAGGAAGGTCGCAACGCCACATTGTTTCACTTCCAAGATAAAGAAGTGGGGATGCCACTGATCTGAATTCCAGGGGATGTCTCAAAGTAATATGGTAAGAGGTAGGTGGCCCTGGCGCCTGTGAGCATGCCAGCCTGTCTATCTGGCGTGCCACAGGAAGACAAATTACCCTTTGCAATGAGGCGCTTTAGAGTTTAGGCCATGTACTACTCCTGACACACACGCCCACCCATCTAGTACTGTCATGGTTTTGGTCCCTTGTGGTAACAGTGATGCGGTTGTCTTTCAGTTTTTCCTAAAATGGCTGCCGTGGGGGGATGAACTGTTTTGCAGCGTGTTTTTTAGGTCTCGCCTGACTCAGCGCATGCGCTGGTCTGGCGAGACTTGTTGTGAGGGCTCAAAAAATGCTACCATGGCCAGCCTAGAGCTACAGTGCATGTGCGCAGGCGCGCGCTTAGGAGCAGAGGCACCATATGGCAAACCTCGTCATGCTCATTAAGCGCCCGCGATCACTTTCACTTTCGCTCGTGATCACTTTCTCGGCGCCCCTTTGATGTTCTCGTTCAAAGAACATCAAACATCAAAGAACATGTTGTTGTGTTAATGCTTTGCTGCGCCCATTTGACTTACAATGTGCTTTCTCTTTCGATGTTTGTGTTCCTTTATTTTGTTTTGAGATGCTTTTAGTATTACTGTTTTGTGACTTAAAGAACATTAAGGAAATGTTACTGTGAAACTGGACAACAAGTTCACAGTGTTTATTTCTGATCGCAGCGGCTGCTTCATGTCCCTTGCACCATTCCGGGAGTCCTTTAGTTGGTGCTTTCATGAGGACATGATGAGGAAGCTGGAAACTTTTGGCACATTCTCTTTAAAAGCACAGCATGTTGGCGGCTGGTTAGTCGATTAGACCTATGTAGCGCTTTACATCTCAAAGCGCTATGGTGGGTGCAGCAGTTATAACTCATGAAATATGGGGTGCAACTCACAAGGAGGGGGCAGGTTTGAGTGCACATTGGCTCTCAACCACACACACAACCACAACCACATGCACAACCACATACACAACCACACACACACAACCACACACACAACCACACACACACACACATAACCACACATACAAACCCCCCCCCCCACACACACACACAACCACACACACACACAACTCTGTCTCGTGCATACGGAGGCGAGTCAGCAGGAGGAAAGACACTGCTGCAAGTCCAGGAAGTACTGTTGCAGTTGTCTGATTTGAGTACTCATGGTGCAGGTGGTACCTTCATTGTCTCTGTTTGTACTTCTGGTGTGGATAATCCTACTTTTCTTACATTCTACAGGTAACAGTGCTGTTGAGAAGCATTCCATTTGTTTTTGTCTTGTACTAATAAATATTTTTTTGGGTTCAGTTTTGTACTTTTTTTTACTCAAAGTAAGGTAATGGCCTAAAAATGACTAAGAGCCTTTTATGACCATGGCAAGTAAGTGTGATATGAATGGCAATAAGGGATTTGCAAAGTCACCAAGATTTCTTTGTGAAGGTTTTAGAACATGTTGCAACCTATGTGAAGCTCTACATGCACACAGTTTCTCTATGCAGTGTGAAGTAAAACTGTTGATGTTAGACACGTGGTTCAGGCAGTACTGCTCCTGTTTGCTGTCACACTTTTTCCATCTGGATTGATGCTCTCACAAAGTTTACATATAGTGCAGGCTGCACTGATGCTGTCACACTGTTCACATCTGGTGGAGGCTGTACTGATGCTGTCACGCTGTTCACATCTGGTGGAGGCTGCACTGATGCTGTCACACTGTTCACATCTGGTGGAGGCTGCACTGATGCTGTCACTGTTCACATCTGGTGGAGGCTGTACTGATGCTGTCACACTGTTCACTTCTGGTGGAGGCTGTACTGATTGTCCAGTGGGAGGACCAACAACCACCGCAAGGAGTAACAACCAGGAGCAGAGGGAGAACGGAGATGCCCTCAACAAGCAGGGATTAACCAATATCGTTAATATCAGCACACACACCCTAACTCCTGATGAAGAAACCATTCTAAACAAAGGTTTAGGTTTCGTTCCTACCCCTAAAAATGACCCTTTCACTCTTAATGTGGAATTGGCCCAGTTTTTCCGTAAACTTAAGCTCCGAGATTTCTTCGGAGACACGCCAGAAACGGAGGAAGATAAGAGGAAATCTACAGGGTTGCGCAAAAAGTCTACCTTCCAACCACCAAACCAGAACATCTCATGTCAAATACTAACATTTGAACGAGCAGTGCTGAATGACATAGAAAATCTTGATTACCTTAACACCAAAGGGTTTAATAACCTTTCAGGGAAAGAACGGATGGCTCTACTAGCACTTAAAAACAACCAGGATATCGTCATCAAACCGGCGGATAAGGGGGGCGCGACTGTTCTGATGGACCTCGCGATGTACCGAGATGAGTGCATGAGATTGGTAGCAGACACGAACAGCTATGCAATACACCAAAGGGACCCCACGGGCCCAATTAAGATCAAAATCAAGAGCATGGTGGAAGAAGCTCTGGGTCACGATTGGATCACGAAACATGAAGCGGAGTTCTTAATTAATGACGAACCTAGGATGCCGCGCTTCTACATCTTACCCAAGATCCACAAAGGACGCATGCCACCGCCAGGTAGACCAATCGTCTCCGGCATCGGATCAGTTTTAGAACCTTTGTCCCAATTCTGCGATTGGTTCCTACGGCCCATTGTCAAGGAAACACAATCATACCTTAAGGACACGAAAGACGTCCTATGCCTCCTAAGAGACCTGGAGATTGATACCACAAGTGACTGGCTTATAACTATGGACATTGAAGCCCTGTACACCAGCATTCCGCAACGACGAACCTTGGAGGTGGTAGAAAACATCATCTTGCACAGGGAGTGGGATTTTGTTACCCCCCCAACATTTTATCATGGAATGTGCTGAGTTGGCACTCACAGAAAACTTCTTCGAATTCGAACAGGTCATTTACCACCAAATAACAGGCACTTCGATGGGGAGCACATTCGCTCCCAGCCTGGCCTGTATGTATGTCCAACAGTTTGAAGATGATTTCATCAATAATGCAGTCAATCCATTCCAAAATCACATAAAGATCTGGAAACGTTACATAGATGACGTCCTGATTGTATGGAATGGAACAGAAGAGAACGCTACAGCCTTCGTCCAGTGGGTGAATCTTCAAGATAGCCATCTAAAATTCACTCACACTATCAATAAAAACCACGCGATCTTCTTGGACTTGGATATAACACTCACAAGTGAGGGGATCACAACTAAAGTTCATAACAAACCCACCGACAAAAACAGCCTACTCCTTTATGAGAGCTATCATCCTAAAGCCCTAAAACAGAACTTACCAGTCGGTCAGTTCCTCCGTATCAGGAGAAACTGTTCCGAGAAAAAGACTTACACTGAGCAAGCAGAACAACTTGAAAAAAAACTGGTTGAACGCCATTATCCGAGGAAACTGGTTAAGAAGGCTAATAAAAGAGCCAGAAACAACCCGAGGGAGGCGCTTCTGGAAAACGTGGAAAAGGAGAAAACCAACAGACCGGTCTGCGTCACCACTTTCACCCCAATCTCAAACTCAGTCCAGAAAATTATTCAAAAAAGATGGCACATACTTAACAGCACTGGAAAACATTGGGAACCACCACTGTTCGCATACAAACGGAATAAAAATCTCAGAGATGAACTAGTACATGCCCAGATGAACACACATGAGAATACAGACCAACTAAGATTCTGGGATCAACCACCCGTGGTTGGCCATTTTTCTTGTGGCGGATGCCAGTCGTGTAATCTTACAAAGAACACTAAATCAGTGGACATTGGAACCAACAGACCGTGGCAACTAAAATCGTTTAGCAACTGTAACACGGATAATGTGATATATCTACTGACATGCCCTTGCCGACTACAATACGTAGGGATGACTACGAGGAAAGTGAGAATTCGTATCAATGAGCACCGCAGCACAATCAGGCGCAAAAAAACGAACACCAAGTTAACCCGACACTTTACTGAGAAAAACCATACAGATACAGACCTACAGTGGACTATCCTGGAGGTTATGAAGAAAACGAAATTTGATCTCACAAGGGCTCTTCATGTGAGGGAACAACGTTGGGTGTACCGCCTACGCTCTCATGAGAAAGGTCTCAATGATGACATTCCATGGCTGCAGTTAACTAATTGAAGAAAGGAGATATAATTCTGACAGTAGAATTACTATACGCAATGTTTCCCCTCAATTTCCTTTCTTTCTAACACTAACATTCTCTAATCGATCTAATACACAAATGATCCAACCATCAATAGCCATTTTGTATAGTTTTACTGCATGCTAAAAAACGGGCCCCTTCCTTCATTATTACCGTCTTTTCGATCTGGGAATCAGGGCACTTGTGAATGCACTCGTTTTTATAAAGCAGTACTTTGCACATGGGCTACCAAGCTATTCAGATCATTTTTTTGACGTGGGTATGTCAAAAGATTACGCATCTCTGTTTTAATTAAACAAGGTTACCCTAGCTGAGCCAATCTCACTTCTTACGAATCTGTCCCAGTCCGGTGCACTGCATTAGTCAGGCTGCAGCACGCTCTATCATTGGCATCCTTTCGATCACTCGTTCCCCATTGGACGGAATTTCCACACCCCCAGGCTCCTCACCAAGCCAACGTCACCTCCAATGACATTGCGCCTATCTTTCGTATAGAACCAGACAGGCCACAGCGCGCACTATGAACGGCGCCTTCTTGATCCCCTGCATCCGATTGGACGACACTCTCACACCCCCAAGCTCTCCACCAATGAGCTTCCCCGTCTCTCTCACACGCGTACTCCGCCATCTCGATTCCAGGCTCTATGCCCCACGGACACCGGGAATCCATCACCTGTTTAAGGTCCCGGCTCAATTTGTATAATTTAACAGCACATAAAAGGCGGCGCCCGCTCTCTCCAGTCTTCGTAATCGGGAGGCTCGAGCGGACGCGTAGGACAAAGGCATATTCTGCTACCTGTTACAGTAAGAGTGTGGATGATGTGAATGACTAAGCGGCATGCGTGTGTATTATTACCTTGCATTATACATGCTGGCTTCTTTTAGTGTCCCTTTCAACACGGTTGGGGATTTGCTTGCAATGTTAAACCATCATTCTGCCTGTGTGTTGATATCTCTTGAATCATTTATTTTGAAGCATTGATTAAGAACTAGGCTATGTGCTTTTCTTCCTACAGAAGTAAATTAACAGTGGATCTCCACAGTCCCTCCTTCCCCCCTTGGGACAAGTTGTCCGACCGATTAGGGTAAGTTTGGTAGCAGTAATTACTGCTCCCAGGCTGCAATTGCTCACAAAAAGTGTACACAAATAGAGTGTCACAGAGTCACAAACACTATATTCACTCTTAGAGGTCAATGCATGCATTGTATTCTCTTTCTTTCTCCTTTTCGTTTACAGGTACGTTCGCATCAACTATGTTCTAAATAAATTCTGTTTTTTACCTTGTTTTATAGGCTTCACCTTTGGAAGCACCATAGGAAGTGAAGTGTGGCCTATGCCACACTCACGCAGTGGTAGTATCTTACCGACACATGGTAAGAACGGAGCCCTCACCTATACTTTGGTCCTGATGAATGCCGCGGACCCGACAGGGCCATTATGGCAGAAACATGTTGACCACACATAGGACGGTTAGGGGACATTAAAACCCTATACACCGTCACACATATTTTTAATATCATATAGTTGTCATTCACATTAAAATCACTTTTGACCACTATAATGATTTTTAACCTCACTCACAATCTCACGGGCCCCCACTTATCCATTTAGAAAGTGCATCCTTGTCGCCAAGTGTATGCCCGCCCTCTATCAAACGAAGGTTTTAGAGGGCGAGGACTGGTCAATGATGAAGCATGACACCAGGTGGTGTGTGAGACCAGTCCGCAACTTTTTGTGAGATGCCCACACTTACGACGTTCCTGTAACTCGTTTTGGGTTATCACACTAGGGGCGGCTTCTTGTGGTAAACAGTTATAGTGGAGGCTGCCAGCCCCTAGAACCCCTGTGCCTCTAGTTCCCTCCTCCACAGATCCAGTGGAGACTTTTTGTGTGCTAGCTGTCACGCTATTCACATCTGGTGGAGGCTGCACTGATGCTGTCACACTGTTCACATCTGGTGGAGGCTGTACTGATGCTGTCACTCTGTTCACATCTGGTGGAGGCTGTACTGATGCTGTCACGCTGTTCACATCTGGTGGAGGCTGCACTGATGCTGTCACACTGTTCACATCTGGTGGAGGCTGCACTGATGCTGTCACTGTTCACATCTGGTGGAGGCTGTACTGATGCTGTCACGCTGTTCACATCTGGTGGAGGCTGTACTGATGCTGTCACGTTGTTCACATCTGGTGGAGGCTGCACTGATGCTGTCACACTGTTCACATCTGGTGGAGGCTGCACTGATGCTGTCACACTGTTCACATCTGGTGCAGGCTGTACTGATGCTGTCACGTTGTTCACATATGGTGGAGGCTGCACTGATGCTGTCACACTGTTCACATCTGGTGCAAGCTCTACTGATGCTGTCACACTGTTCACTTCTTGTGGAGGCTGTACTGATGCTGTCACGCTGTTCACATCTGGTGGAGGCTGTACTGATGCTGTCACGCTGTTCACATCTGGTGGAGGCTGCACTGATACTGTCACGCTGTTCACATCTGGTGGAGGCTGCACTGATGCTGTCACACTGTTCACATCTGGTGCAAGCTGTACTGATGCTGTCACACTGTTCACTTCTGGTGGAGGCTGTACTGATGCTGTCACGCTGTTCATATCTGGTGGAGGCTGTACTGATGCTGTCACGCTGTTCACATCTGGTGGAGGCTGCACTGATGCTGTCACAGTGTTCACATCTGGTGCAAGCTGTACTGATGCTGTCACACTGTTCACTTCTGGTGGAGGCTGTACTGATGCTGTCATGCTGTTCACATCTGGTGGAGGCTGTACTGATGCTTCCACAAAGTTTACATATAGTGCAGGCTGCACTCATGCTGTCACACTGTTCACATCTGGTGGAGGCTGTACTGATGCTGTCACGCTGTTCACAACTGGTGGAGGCTGTACTGATGCTGTCACGCTATTCACATCTGGTGGAGGCTGCACTGATGCTGTCACACTGTTCACATCTGGTGGAGGCTGTACTGATGCTGTCATCCTGTTCACATCTGGTGCAGGCAGCAATGATACTGTCACACTTTTCACATCTGGTGCCGGCAGTGCTAATGTAGTCACATTGTTTACATTTAGTGGAGGCACGATTGATGCTGTCACACTGTTCACATCTGGTGCAGGCAGTGTTAATGCTGCACTGCTCACATCTGGTAGAGGCATTACTGATTCTGTCACACTATTCACATCTGGTGCAGGCAGTGTTAATGTCGCATAGTTCACATCTGGTGGAGGCAGTACTGATTCTGTCACACTGTTCGCATCTGGTGGAGGCAGTGTTAATGTCGCACTGCTCACATCAGGTGGAGGCAGTGTTAATGTCACACTGTTCCCATCTGGTGCAGGCGGTGTTAATGTCACACTGTTCACATCTGGTCTGGTAGTACTGAATGTCCGGTGCTCACTTTGAAGAAACATAGAGATTATGACAGTGTATCTTTCCTTCTCTTTTACATTCAGGCCTCCGACCAGGCAGAAGTAGTCCTTGTCCATACTGTCTGTTCCTTTCTCCCCAGTTTCCCTCTTATCTGCGTTGTGTTCTTCTCTACTTATCTAGCCCTACACTCATTGGTGGAGGATGAAGGGGCCATGCCTCTAGTGTGTGGCTGTCACTCTGTCAGAATGTTATGCTGCACCTCAGACAATAGCAGTGGCGGCTCCTGCGCTATGGCGGAGGAGCGTCGCCTCACTCCTTTTAAGCAGTGCAAATAAAGTAAACATAAAATGATAATAACTTTGAGTTATTATCAATTTAGGTTTCCGTGCTGCTTGGCGGGCCAGCGGGCCAGCAGGGCTGCTCTGCTATCAGAGCAGGGTAAGGGAGGAGTGGTTTGCCCACTCCTAATTGCACATTACTGTTTGCCCGGCACTCTGGGACCGGCCAGTCATGTGCACTTTCTCTGTACTCCACGCAGGCTGCATTACAGCCTGCATGGAGAACATGCCCAGGTCCCCATTCCCTGGCTGAGTGTCGAACCATAATGCTCAGACTGAGCACAACACTGCATTGCAGAGTTTTGATTGGTCAGGGGAGTCTGGGTGCTTACCAATCACAACACTGCATTGCAGCGTTTTCATTGGCCAGGGGAACCTGGCTGTGCTTCCTCTTCCTGGAGTCTGACGGAGGAGAGCAGGAGCAGAGACGCGGGGTCCAGCAGCAAGATAAGTAATCATTTTTATTTTTTTTAATTCATTTAGTAAGTAGTAAGTATTTCTGCTGCTGTCACTTGTTACATATGGTGTAGGTAGTTCTTCTGCTGTTACTCTTTACATATGGTGTAGATGGTTCTGCTGATGCTATCACTCTGTTTTCATATGGTGTAGGTAGTTCTCCTGTCACTCTGTTTACTTATGGTATAGGTAGTTCTACTACCAGCACTCTGTTTACATATAGTGTATGTAGTTCTACTGCTGTCATTCTTTGCATACAGTGTAGGTAGTTCTGTTGCTGTAACTCTGTTTACATATGGATTAGGCAGTTCTCCTGCTGTCACTCTTTACATATGTTGTAGATAGTTCTCCTGCATGTCACTCTTTACATACGGTGTAGGTTGATCTTCTGCTGTCACTCTTTAAATGTGGTGTAGGCAGTTCTGGTGCTGTCACTCTTTACATATGGTGTAGGTAGTTCTGCTGCTGTCACTCTTTAAATATGGTGTAGGTAGTTCTTCTCCAGGCACTCTTTACATATGGTGTAGGTAATTCTCCTGCTGTCACTCTTTACATATGGTGTAGGTAGTTCTGCTGCTGTCACTCTTTCCATAGGGTGTAGATAGTTCTTCTGCTGTCACTCTTTAAATATGGTCTAGGTAGTTCTTCTGCTGTCACTCTTTACATATGTTGTAGATAGTTCTCCTGCTGTCACTCTTTACATATGTTGTAGATAGTTCTTCTGCATGTCACTCTTCACATATGGTGTAGGTCGATCTTCTGCTGTCACTCTTTACTTGTGGTGAAGGTAGTTCTCCTGTTGTCACTGTTTATATATAGTGTTGGTAAATCTTCTGCTGTCACTCTTTAAATATGGTGTAGGTAGTTTTCCTGCTGTCACTCTGTTTACATATAATGTAGGTAGTTCTCCTGTCACTCTGTTTACTTATGGTATTGGTAGTTCTACTGCTGGCACTCTGTTTACATATAGTGTACGTAGTTCTCCTGCTGTCATTCTTTACATAAAATGTAGGTAGTTCTGTAGCTGTAACTCTGTTTATATATGGTGTAGGTAGTTCTGCTGCTGCCACTTTTTAAAATATTCATCTGGATCCCCTGTTATATGGTATATTTAAGTAACATTTATGTAAGAACTCCCTCCTATCTAGTCAGTCTTTGAGGAGGTCGAGTCCGCCCTGGTGGCATTGTCCTACAGGGGTGGGGAGAGGACTCCTATGATGAAGCATGACACTAACAAGTGTGTGAAGTTTCCTCTTCCATTAATGATGACTTCTCTGACGATAGAAATCTAAGGTTTTAGTCCTGCAAAGTCTGCATATGTGCCAGAGCCAATACTTTTGGGATACTGAGTACACAGTTCTGTATTTCACTGTCACCATACATTTACCTTGTGTCAGGTGATATATGAAGGGACGTACGGTGCCAAACCCTTTCTTCTGCTGTCACTCTTTACATATGGTGTAGGTAGTTCTGCTGATGTCACTCTTTACATATGGTGTAAGTAGTTCTTCTGCTGTCACTCTTTTCATATGGTGTAGGTAGTTCTCCTGCTGTCACACTGTTTACATACGGTGTAGGTCGTTCTGCTGCTGTTACACTTTACATATGATGTAGGTAGTTCTTCTGCTGTCACTCTTTACATATGGTGTAGGTAGTTCTGCTGCTGTCACTCTTTACATATGGTGTAGGTAGTTCTTCTGCTGTCGCTCTTTTCATATGGTGTAGGTAGTTCTGCTGCTGTCACTCTTTACATATGGTGTAGGTAGTTCTGCTGCCGTCACTCTTTACATATGGTGTAGGTTGTTCTGCTGCTGTCACTCTTTACATATGGTGTAGGTAGTTCTTCTGCTGTCGCTCTTTTCATATGGTGTAGGTAGTTCTCCTGCTGTCACACTGTTTACATATGGTGTAGGTCGTTCTGCTGCTGTTACACTTTACATATGGTGTAGGTAGTTCTTCTGCTGTCACTCTTTACATATGGTGTAGGTAGTTCTTCTGCTGTCACTCTTTACATATGGTGTAGGTAGCTCTGCTGCTGTCACTCTTTACATATGGTGTAGGTAGTTCTCCTGCTGTCACTCTTTACATATGGTGAATGTGGTTCTTCTGCTGTCACTCTGTTTACATGTGGTGTAGGTAGTTCTGCTGCTGTCACGCTTTCTATGGGCATGGTGCTGACAGCTCTGCTGTCACCTTACCCTTGCTACACTCTTGCCACAGTTAGTAAGGCTCAAGCTAGTGGGTTGAGTAGTAATTATAACACCAAAGGTTTCCAGAGAAACTCGTTTTCCTATAAAATCAGAGCTGGTAGTCATTTCTGTTGAGGAGTTTAAGGCTGAAATTATTGTTAATCGTGCAGAGCTGAGGTTAGTAAATAGCACATTATGAGTTTGCAATTTTAATTAGTACAACACAATTAGCAAAGGAGGATTTTGCTTAGTGGGTCCTGCTAAAACTGCTATGATTGTCTGTTCCTTGCTTGCTGGCTTCGTAATAGCTTAATAATGGATACCAATCAGGCATAGGCAAGGATTTCAGCAGGCATCCTTCCCGGCACCCTTACTTCACAAGGTCACAGGGGTCATGACGGCAGTAGCAGTCATAGAAAGTGAAGAAGGCTCTAAGACCCCTCTCTGCTGTTTCCACTCCTTGCCTTCAGGGTCATCATCAGCAAAGAGGAGACACTGAGAGCAAAAGGATGTGATGAGGAGACAACCATGTGCTATCATACGGCCAATAAGTACGTGATGTCACGTCATTTCTGGTCTTACAATGACCTAGTTGAGATGTCTTTTTATTGGTCATTAGCCTTTTGATGTTCACAGCAATACCAAAGGGGATGATGGACGGAGCGTTTGAGCAAATCAAGCACTCACCCCCAGTCAACTGATCTGGGTTTAATCCACCAACATTCTTTAGCTCACTCCACCACCCCAAATCAGTCTGACCCTGTGCCTCATGGGAACAGTCCAGCCCGAACTTCCAAGCCATGTCTTTCCTGGACCAGAAACAAGCATCCTGGGACCGGTTTCGGGTTCATAACCCTCATCAGTCAGGCTAGCTTGAATCCAGTGGCAAAGTGAGCAATGTTGTACACAAACACTGATCCCTAGATGGATTTTCAGAGACAGATTGGGACGGTACACGGGTGCACTGTATGTATATGGTGATATGTGTGCTATAAATGAAAATAAAAATAAAGTATCAAAAATTGTTTCTTGCGGTACATAATGACAAAAAAACAATGAATTTAGAAATGGAGTCTAGTGTACTATGTACATGAATTAAGGAATGAAGAAAGAACGTGTCCTATGATGTAAAAAAAAAAAAAAGAAACTATTTTAAGATGGTGAGTTTTCTGGTATGGAATGAAATTAAAGGGATATACACATAAACGGGTTGTCAAGCTACAAAATGAAAATATACACGTATCAAAAACACAAGTTAGGTCCGTCTTGGGGTAGTAATGGAATACGTCAACTGCATGAAGAGAGAGGCACTGGGCCCAGTTTGTAAAATGTAGAACTCTACTCCCAGTACTATTGCCCCTGCTTCTAGGGTGGACTTCTTTTATATGCTTCACGAAGAATTCCAGGAGTATTTTTGTAAACATAGTCATAGACATCCAGGAGTTCTCGAGTGCCCAACATATACTCATGTTCACACACCGAAGAGGAATGCGTGGGTGCAAAAAACTTCCATAAATCGACCCTGTCATGCATGAAATTAAAAGAAATTAAAATGAACTTTGTACTAGTGGGCCTGTCTGAGAATGTGCTGTCTGGTGTGCAGTGCACAGTGCTGCACAAGCAACGCTGCAGAGCAGGTACTCTTTGCAGGTGCCAGTAACTGAGGCGGCCGCAGCATCTTTCCGCTGCCTTGTGGTCGGAGTGTCAGCGGGCTGGTGTTTCCACGAAGAGTCGCTGAGTCATCATAGCCAAAACCTGCAGAGAAGATTTCTGCAACCACCCAACCTCCATCACACCAGAAACAAGCAACCACCTCAAGAGGTCCACAGCAGATGCTTCTCTTAACTAAAGACCTGAAGACACTCAACCAAACCTCATGAAAGCACCTACTAGGGTTTCATGGCCGTCGGCTTTGGTTGACCATCTTGGGAATATTGGTAATTGGCTACTGAGTCAACAATTCTAGTTATATTACTAATAAGATGTAATAATGGAGTTGTCTTGCCTGGACACTCTTGGGCTTGTTTTTCTCAGTTTTCACCCCATTCCAACCCAGCTGAGATTTTGTTCTCCTTTCTCTTATGCCTGCAAGAGCCCTTCTGCTAATAGAGGAACTTGGAGGGAGAGTCAGCCGAATGTTACCAGAGAGCACACAGTGTGTCACAAGGGGTTAAGCTGCATGTTATCAAACTATTGAATCAGATTTATTTCTGAAAAGAGCCCAAAAAAATCCATGCACGGTATGCACGTGCAATTCAAGCAACAGAAAAGAGTTTATAAAGCAAACATAATTTTAAAAAAAGGATAAAACATTGAACAAATAGCACAATTGTAATCACATTACAAGTATACAGTTCTTAAAACCAATATTGTGCCGACTAGGAGTAGGTGCGGTTATATTCAGAGTAAAAAGCAAAAGATGAATTGTTATAATGCACGAAAAGGTTATGCAAAGGCACTGTCGGAATTCTGGCTCATGTGTGGGGCCAATAGTCATTGAAAAGGACCCCAAAGCATGGCAGAGTCCCCCCAAAAGGTCAGTGCCCAACAAGCAATTGGCATCTTGCCCTAAGGTAAATGTATTCATAGGTCTGCACTCACCTATCTGATAAATCATCATACATAAAGAGCAAGAGAAAACAGACTAACATGTCATTTACAGCCCAGATGCAAATGTAGTGCATGTAGAGAGCATGTATAATATTCTTTGAATAAAGTGCTTAGTTGTATATCAATTGACTGTGCGGGGTAGGTTCGACACCAGATAACCTAAAACACTCTTACAACTTCCTTGGATATTCCAGAAACGTATCTTAAAAGTTTCCAACACAAAAAAATCTCCAGGAAAACGAAGAAAGCGAAGTGATAGAATGGCCAGAATTTCTTGTCTAAAACAATTGCTTTTTATGATAGGTGAAGTAAATTTGTCACAAATTTATTTTGAAAGAGGGCAAAAAAAGTGAATGTTTTTTGCCTCACGGTCATGACATTATATGACTTGGGGTACAAACAAACCATCGGGAATCTTAAGGAAAGACCAAATCTGAAATGGCTTAATTGGCATCCAAGATCACTTCCTTGGAGAGGACAATTTTCGGTATATAGGCAGCACTTAAGTAAAACTAAAGACCTCGCTGATAGTTTTAATAGTTAATTTCCTTCCTTCTGTGCTGGATTCTGGCAAAAACCTAGCACTCCCTAATGGATCTTTCAATCAGGGGAAAACTAAAACCTTTGACTCAAGTAACAATCATTTGCATAGCTAATAGAGCTCGCCTTTGTAACCTATTGGCTTTGCTAATATCTATTGCTAATGCTGAGGAGCTTAAGCAAACAAATAGAAAACAAACAAGCACTGGCAAAGCCAATATTCTAGTCTACGTGAGAGCTATTGGCTTTGCCAATGTCTTTTAGCCAGGTTGTACAGCAGCGTGGTTCCTGTTCAGCATGGATAAGGTAGAGTAGAGTGGCATAGAGTTTCTTTGCTACACAAATCAAAAAGTTGACGAAGCGGGCAGCTAGTCTGTAGTTAGTAACTTGAAGAAACTCGATCACGGCTCTTCTGCACATGTGGATCCCAAATGGGTTTAAGCCAAATTCTGCATTCTATCTGTAAATGTTATATGTTCTATTGTCTCCCCCTCCAGCTCAGGGCCAAATCTAAAGTCGGTAGCTCGCCGAGTCGATACATGATGAGCTGCCTTTTAACTGTAGAAGAAAGGCTGGCTTCTAAATAGGTTTGCGGGTGCAGGGTCTTGTAGCTATTTATAACAAGGTGGGCATGGGATCGCATTGCGAATATAGCATGTTACAATGCATGCTATTACATCACGTTCTATTATAACGCGGTCGTTACAATGACCGCGTTGTTAGAACGCAATAGCTTTGCATCGCAAGTCATTAGATCGACTTGCTGTAGGGGGTGCGCTGTATTTAACAATAGTATACTTTACTATTCCAACTCCAGCCTACGCAACAGTAGGGAAGGTGTTGGAATAGTAGATTATAATATTCCTTAGGTTAGAGTGCCCCCTACAGCATGTCGATCAAATGACTTATGATGTATAGGTATTGCGTTCTAATAACGCGGTCGTTGTAACAATCGCGTTGTACAAGTAATGCGATGTCATGGCAGCGTTGTAAGTGCTGTTTCCCCGAATAGCCAGCTTATTCTTGTCAATGGATGAGGAGAACTGCCGCATGACTTTGTTAACTGAAGTTTTGAAGAAAGAAAACAGACTTTCTGAGTGCCGGAGGTACAGTAGTGTCAGGCCTGTATTTTCCTTATCAAGATCTACTTGAGTCGAGCATGGTGGCCCTTTATCTGCATTTCAGATTATAGGAGCTGGTTTAAAGTGTCAGATTTCAAACTGCAGAGTTTATGGCAGAATTTTACATACGAGCCCTGGCGCATTACATTTTGGCTGATGATTCCAAACTTCAGCCGTATTTGTGACAGTGACACGCCATGTGGTAATCTGAAGGCCTTCCTATATGTAGTTGTGGCCAGGTTGACAAGAAGCTGCACATCCCTGCCACACATGGCTTCTGAACCGTTTGAGATGGTCGGGATCAATTTTGCCCTAATTACCTCTAAGAGAGGCCTCAATAAGTGTCCAATTGTGCACTTTGCCAATTTTCCAAAGGAATTTTGAAGAGCTCCTGTCCTATTCTAGATGCATTTCTTTTGGGGCAGGAAAGAACCACGGCTGTCAAATAAAACGCCCAAAGATATGCAGATGTTATCTTTGCAAATCTTTCTGCCATTTGGAAACCATTCACCCACCTTTTTGATTTTGTTCTCTATGATCATTGTTTTGTTTTTTTGTAAATTCACCACAAGGTGATTCTTATCGGAATACAGAGGAAAAATTGAACTTCTTAAAATCCTTGAATCCTTTAATTATATGTTTACAAGAAACCTGCTCATGCAAAGATTTTGATTGTGATGGCTTCTTTGTTTTCTCCTGTCACGCTAAGCACTCCCAAAGGGGACATGCTAGCGGGGGGATCTCCATTTTCCTTAAGAATTTGAATAAGTGAAATCAGAAAGTCTTTTGCCATCCATCAAATCTATGTATTTGACTGAAGCTGGCATGTTTGGGAGAGTTTGGTAGGCCTACCTTCTTCCTGGTATTATTGACAACAGTGGTCCCTAGAGAAACAAAAATAGGAACAGGGGAATGAATATAGACCCAATCAGTACTATATTTGTTAGACTTGTCCACCCAGACAGAGGTCTAATATTTAATACTTTTGAATCCAATAAGAACAGTATACACAAAAATTTCCAAGTGGGACACAAGCCTGCATCCTACTGAAACAAAAAGGACAAACAATAGGACATACAAAAAGGCTCAGGCAAAGCTGTAGGTTTGCTACACACAAAATTCTCAATGTGACAAACAAATCACAAAAGAACACCTTTACACCTTAAATGGCAATTCAGAGCAGTGCATAAAGCATTTTAGGGTGTCGACGGCGTTTTGATCCATATAAACAACAAATGGATCATCATCAGGACATTTAAGATAAGCATGCCTGTGTACAATTGCCTCTAATGAGCGTTATCAAGTCTCACGTAGATAGAGGTAGATGTGAGGCTGATAGTACAGTCAGCGAACTAATAGAGCATGAAAATTCACGGCGATGTATTTATAGGGAAAGATGCCTCAGTCTTGGTTCCTCAGTGGCAGACAAGTTATGTCGGCTCCCACATCCCGATAGCCGACATACCTTGTCTGCCACTGATGAACCAAGACTGAGGCATCTATCCCTATTGGACCCCTGGAGTACGCGGCTGCGGCTCCCTGCCTATTCACAAAATAAGCGACATCGAGCGTTTCCAATCACTGGATGGGTGATTTTTGCAAACACTACGCCATCGCCTCTGACGCCCTAAGCGGTCTGTGATCCTCCAAATATGTTGCCGGGAATTTTCATGGTCTATCAGTTCGCTGACTGTACCATCAGCCTCACATCTCACGAAGCATGCCAGTTTATGCAGCATTCATTGATTTCTCCACGGCGTTTGATAAAGTGGATCGTCAAACGCTGTGGAGAAAGCTCTTCCATCTTGGTATGCCACACCCCCTCTTGGGCCTCATCATAGAATTACATACGGACACCTGGTGCCAAGTGCTGATTAGCGGCTTGCAGGGGTTATTTCGTAGGATTAAGACTTATAATGGGCTTAAGCAGGGTTGCCTGTTGGCCCCTCTTTTGTATTCTTTCTATATATATGATCTCCCCGGCGCGTTAAACTTAGTGATGGGGGATGCCCTAGAATTGGTACAATGTCCATCGGTTCCTTATTATGTGCAGATGACGTTGCAATTTTTGATTTAACTCCAATTGGCTTGCAACGTCGTCTGGATGCCCTAACTAAATATGCAGAGGACCATTTTTTGAAAATCAATATTGCTAAAAGCTAAATTTTAGTCTTTCGCAAAAAAGGTCTTAGAATAAAGAAAGAGTATAAGTGGCTGTTGGGGCATGATTGCAATTTTATATGTAAGAGTAGTCTGACAGCCGAGTTCTAAAGCCGTTGTAGTCTTTTCTTGGTCATTAAAGGTGATCCGTGGTAGAGGCTATTGGCGTAATCGAGTTAGGACAGGACAAGGGTGATGATAGCCTGGACCTTGTGTGGAAATCCTAAATGGAGGAAGATTCAATCAATCAATCAATCAATCATTTGTAAAGCGCGCTACTCAACCGTGAGGGTCTCAAGGCACTAGAGGAGGGGGGGGAGGAGCAGCTACTGACCGAACAACCAGGTCTTGAGAAGTCTCCTGAAGGTCAGCAGGTCCTGGGTTTGTCGCAGGTGGGTGGGGAGGGTGTTCCATGCCTTGACGGCGAGGTGGGAGAATGATCTGCCGCCGGTGATCGTTCGGCGGATGAGTGGGACGGTGGCGAGGATGAGGTCAGAGGAGCAAAACTGGTGGTTCGGGGTGTAGAAGGTGAGTAGTTCGTTGAGGTATGCTGGTCCGGCGTTGTGGAGTGCTTTGTGAGCTTGGGTGAGGAGCTTGAAGGTGATCCTCTTGTTGATCAGGAGCCAGTGCAGGTCTCTCAGGTGGGCGGTGATGTGGTTGTGGTGAGGGATTCCGAGGATGAGGTGAGCGGAGGTGTTTTGTATGCGTTGAAGTCTTTTCTGGAGTTTGGTCGTGATTCCCGCGTAGAGGGTGTTTCCGTAGTCCAGCCTGCTGCTGACGAGGGCTTGGATGACTGTCCTTCTGGTTTTGGAGGGGATCCATCTGCAGATATTGCGGAGCATGCGGAGGGTGTTGAAGCAGGAGGAGGAGACCGCGTTGACTTGCTGGGTCATAGAGAGCGTAGAGTCCAGGATGAACCCCAGGTTGTGAGCGTGGTTGGTGGGTGTCGGGGCAGTTCCCAGCATGGCGGGCCACCAGGAGTCGTCCCATGCGGAGGAGGTGGAGCCGAGGAGGAGGACCTCCATCTTGTCAGAGTTCAGTTTCAGGCGGCTGGTCTTCATCCACTCTGCGACTGCCTTCATTCCTTCGTGGAGGTTGGAATTGGCGGTTGCCGGGTCCTTGGTGAGGGAGAGGATCGCAGAATTTTTATAGTAACAAAGCTTGATCTTGCTAGTTTGTCCACTTTTGCATTCATCAATAGCTTAGAGTCCATGGTCATTCGGAGGTTTGTTACTTCCTTCAATACTTTAGTCAGTGTTCCCAGATCATCGGGCCACGCGGCGAGCGGGTCATAATTGTTCCAATCGCCACACGTGAGTATTTCAGTTTTGGAAGCATTCAGTTTTAAATGGCTCCACGTCATCCATTGATCCACGGCTCTGAGACAACTGAAAATTGGCAAGTTTCCAATATCTTTGGGGCATTCCAGTGGAAGGAGGATTTGTGTGCCATCTGTATAGTTATAGCGTGTGAGGTGAAATTGATTGATCAGTGCCGGTAATTACTTCATGTATATGTTGAAAAGGATGGGTGAGATGATAGAGCCTTGAGGGACCCCTGCTTTTGTGAGGTACGGTTTGGACAAGAAAGGTGGGCTATGGATGACATTAATTCTGTTGCAAAGGTAGGATGCGATCCAGTCTGGAGCAGTCCCCTCAATGCCGGCTTCGTAGAGTCTTTGTATCAGAGTGTCAGGGTCAATTGTGTCAAAGGCAGCCGAGAGGTTGAAGAGAAGTAGCTCAGGAACGCCATTGCGGTCAACTATGTCCCAGATGGCAAGGAGGGCGAATTCTGTGCCTCTTCCCGGACGGAATCCCATTTAGAAGTGTGAAAGTATGGGTGCCTGCGTTGGCGCTAGGCAGCTTAAGTTAGCGCCACCAGTAGGTAAAACCCAGGGATGCACCATATCTTTGAAAATATGGCCAATTCCTGCGATTTTGGAATGGCGGAGCGTGGCGTTGACTTTTTGTGCTTAAAGAAAGCCATGCTCCGCCATTCCCTTGTAAATATGCCCCTGAGAGTCAAAGAGGGGAATTTGCGAGTTGCAGGTTTTTGACAACTGAGTATGGTTGTTACTAAGTCCTCACGTGCATTAATTAGGTTTGGGGGGTTGTTTAGGGATCTGGCTAAAAAGGGCTTCAAGAACTGACCCAATGGAGTTTGCCAAGGAATCCTTCCGGAATAACCAATTCAGGTTTATTGAGTGCAGAGAGATTCCCAAAAGCTGAGCTACCTTGTGAGTTGGAATATAAAGGTTAATTTTGATGCATTGATGGAAATGATCCCTTTCTGTCCGCTGCTTAATTCTGAATGATTCAATGTAGGTAAACAATAGTCCATTCATGAGTGTAGAGTCAAGTATGGACTTTGGACATGCAGTGCTATGTGTGGGGTGGGGTTGTTGAAGCTCCTCCGTCGGCATTAAGAACTCTAAGGGTACGAAATGCACAATGGTTTGTGAATGATTCGCCTAAGTGATCTTTTTGGGGGGTTTTTTGGTTTTGCTTGGTGAGGTATCTCCCAGAAGGTATCACACAAGGTTATTGTCTCATCTGTTGCAGGTGTAGCGAATGTATAAGTCACCTGTAATAAATAGATAAGAGTTGTTGCGTTCAGCTATGATCGCTGTAAAGACTGATTATAAACTGCAGACAATACTGTTTTCTGCTTTCTCAATAGATTTATGTAGACGTTCCTTATTAATATTTTGAAGGCTGACCCTGGGTGTGAGTTTTCAAGCAGTACCCGTAGGTCGAGTTTCCTCCCTTTGGTCTGCCTTTAAGCTCGCCTTTTTGGCTTGGTTAAACAATTCGATAAATCCAATTAATGGCGTTGGCTCGAGTGCCCACGTCTCCTGAAGGGTGAGTATGTCATACTTACAAATGAGAGTGACCACAAATACAACTAGTGGTATGCTGTGGGCGGGTTGTAAGCCAACTGAAGTGTAAACAATACGTCTTGCAGCACAGCCCATGCGCTGTTCATGCAAGACCTAAAAAGGTGCCATCCAGTAAAAGCAAATCAAGCATAGAAGGAAAATGAAAGAAAAACAGCATCAAAGGGCTCAGAGAACACTGGCGACGGCCCAGGCGCGCAACACCCATTGCACTCACAGGGCTTCAGCCCCCCCCCCGTCGTGTGCGGCAGCCCGGGATGAGACACCTTCCCGGGCAAAAAAGCAGCCGCACCCGAGCACTTCACAGGTCTTTAAAAGACCATTTGCGTGTTAATAATGCCTCGCTGTTGTTTCACCCCTTCTAAGAGCCCCTGCAGCTCCACTCTGCCAATTGCTTAAAGTTCAGCCCCCCCCGAAATTTTTGCTCAGCCCCCCCGAAATTTGGCTCTAGTTGCGCCTCTGGGCGACGCCAACATGGCCGACCTCCTAGAAAGCATGGCTAACCTCAGACTCAAGCAGCTTGCACCCGAACCACAGTGGCGTAGCAAGGTCAGGTGGTACCCTGTGCGGAAAATTTCTTGTCACCTTGACAAAATGGCAAAATATGTGTTTAAAACACATATTTTTGCCATTTTGTCACCCCCCTCAGTGATGACACCTGGGGCAGCCCGCACCCACCGCACCCCCCTTCCTACGCCACTGCTGACCCAAACCACACTGCAGGAAACCCGCTTGACCCCATCTTCTCAGCCAGCTTCAGAGTAACATACACCCCCACCGAGGACCTCACCTGGACCGATCACCACTGCATCCATTTCGTCATCTCAGAAACCTTCAAGACCCCTAACTCCACTGCCAGCAGTGGCGTATATAGGGGGGGCGGACCATCCAAGGCGGCACTATTTTGGGGCGGCCAGCGGCAGCTGCGCGGTACTGGTGGCCCACCCAGGATCTACTGGGGGGGACAGGTCGACAGGATAGTGATGACACTACACCCACACGTGCGACGGCCGTTGCTGAGCAGCCAATACACCACACATGTATCTGTAAGTGCAAGCGCACCTGCTTGCAAGCAAATGCTGCACCACCTAACATAGTGGTGGTGCGGCACCGGCGCGCCGCGCGGTGTACCGTGTTGGTGGGTCCCAGGGCAGTCAACCTTGTAATGCACGCAAGTGCTACCAATGACGGCTCTGGGCATCATTTTTGGCCTGCTCCTGCACTGCAGCAGTGACGCGCACTGTCACGCACAACACCACGTGTGCTCTCTTGAGTGGAGGAGTCTCGTGCTGGGCAATACAGATTTGCTGCAGACAGTCTGACCATACTTCTGACTTACTCCGAGTCAGTCACACACTCTCTGGACTGTCTCTTCTCAATCTCTCTACCAGAAGAAACCCGGCCTGCTGGTGGTGGTGCATGCATGCGCTGGGCCTGGGCTGTCACCTGTGCTGTTGTGGCCCGACCCCCTTCTTCACCTCGAGTCGACTTGAGAGTCGAGAGAGACACCGACAGCCTAATTAAGGTAAGTGAAAATGAATTCCATTTTAATTTTTATACCTCTGTCCTATACAACAATCCACTTGCCAAATTGATAGATTGATGAGCGGCAGTGATGTTTTGAGTCCTCTACTGACGCGGTTGAAGTACTACTCTCGATGAACATGCTTAGGTTTGACCATGCAACCATGCGACGGTGACGTGGTGGCTTATTTGCATTGTACTATTTGTATTTCAAAGACAAATTCCCAAACCAGGGGTTTGCTGTTAGAAAGCGTATAATCAAGGTCTCCACCGTGCTGAGACATTCCCTAAAGTATGTGGGACTCACTGAAATGTCCGCCGTGCTTGCAATCCCCTTGCTCTGCATGGTTTGTCCTGGGAAGGGAAGCAAGCATTGGCATAGCCAATAGGTCTCGCCTTTGGGACATTATAAGTGTTTAGCCATGCAACAGTTGATGTTGCACCAAGGATATTGTGCTGCATAATTAAATACTTATAAGGTCCCAAGGGCGAGACCTATTGGCTATGCCAATGCTTGTTGTTTCTTGGACTGCAGTTTTTATTACATTCCATGGCCTGGTTCTCACCATGGCAGCTGCCTCGCAGTTAAGCTGCTCTGCCATTTCTTTATTAAAGATTACTAGATACTTAAGAACTAGCCTACATTGAGGAAATTAGAGGCAGGCTTTTACACATGGGTTGCAGGGTCCCGTGTGCTTTACTCACACACACAAACACACAGATGTGCAGAATGTAATATGCATCTGATTACCACTGCTGAGCGTGAGAAGGGGCCATGGTTCATGAGAGGTGAATCTTTGAGTGGGTCATGATCAGGGCCACTGGAATTGTGTGATGATTCTGCAGCTTTTCTCGCATAATTAAGGATTTGCCATATCTACCACATAATCCATTATCTGACTCATAATCTGCAGATTTTAACAAGAAAATTGTTTCTATCTCTAGTAAAATCAAAGGTTACTTAAAAAATAGTGGCAACATTTATTTTCACGCTTTGGAAGACTCTTTTCAAAGGTTAACTGGTCATCTACCAGATGCTTATTTACGCTTTTGGTTGTAAAACTGGTACTAATGGGGTTAAATATTTGCCCAGACAGTGTAACCATGTGAAAAAATTACAAAATAATGAAGTAATACTGTAAGAAGGTGCCGCATGATAGAGTATAACTTGCCTTTTTTTAATGCAGAATTTAGTCAACCCTGCCGCATAATATGGTGCTCCTGTGCCACATAATTTAAGTGGCCCTAGTTTTGATGCCACTTCCCTCCCCTAACAATAGTAAGCATTATTATATTATGCTGCACATCTTCATTTATAGTAGCTTTAAGTAAAGGTATTTGCAGATAACCAGGGTTTAAGAGATTAAATGAACATGATGAGATATAACCAGAATGAACATGCCTTGTCACTAGTACCTCAATTGTTTTCCTTTGTACTGTCACATGCGACACGTAAAATAATGAGTAGTGCGTTTTTTAGGTCACTTACGGTATACTGTGATAACAACATTGAATTTGGCCCCTGCACTTTAGTAATAAATGTGTGAACGTGTTTTCTGGTAATTGCTCCAAGCAATTGTCCCACTGCCAAGGGGTGGTGGGTGTGTGCATGTGTGTGTTTCCTATAAAACACCCACACACCACAGAAATGAAAACAAATGTGGCCTAATAACGTTATTTGAAGCAAATGTATTAATAAACACACATTCTAACATTTATAACTAAAATGCAAAATTCAAATCTCATGAAATTACAACAATATAGCAAAAGTGATGTGGGTAGGTCACTGTTTATGGCCTCACAGATGACGTTACAACCGTGTGACACAGCATTAGGCCTCTTCTATGGGGGGGTTGCCCATGGCACACATGTAACCCCTTCCATCCTGGCACTGGTAAACACACATGAACAATGCCATAGCATAAACCATTTATGCATATGTGCAGTTTGTAATATGCTAGGTAGCACAAATTCTGAAAGGGGCACGTGACCCATTCGAGGATTCATCTCTCGGGAGTTATGGCCTCTCCCCCACTCAACAATGGTAATAAACAGCAGCTTACATTCTGTGCATCAACTGAGTGTGTGTATACATAAGACAGACCCACCGGCCATAAGACAGACCGATAGAAAGATAGACGGACAGAAAGACAGACAGACAGACAGACAGACAGACCGATAGAAAGATAGACGGACAGAAAGACAGACAGACAGACAGACAGACAGACAGACAGACAGACAGACAGACAGACAGACAGACAGACAGACAGACAGACAGACAGACAGACAGACAGACAGACAGACAGACAGACAGACAGACAGACAGACAGACAGACAGACAGACAGACAGACAGACAGACAGACAGACAGACAGACAGACAGACAGACAGACAGACAGACAGACAGACAGATAGATAGATAGATAGATAGATAGATAGATAGATAGATAGATATTTATTTAAGGGTTGCAAAAAAGAAGCGAGACGGGTCCATCAGAGGCCGGCAGAATGGCGGAGGGGGTGTTTGTTATCTGAGGAGGAGGGTACGAGGCTCTGTGCATTACTCAAGCCGCCCACAGAGCTGCCCGGGCTTTTCGCTGAAATTATTACAACTCATTGCACAAGGAGGATAAAGTAAATAATGGATGGATGATAAGTCCCTGGTTGGTAATGGCGCTTCCTCTTTCCGGTATCAAGTCTGTGCAAGTCTATCTGTAGGTGCTCAAGGGAAGAGGGGTCACCCACCCCTGCCAATTCGTAATCCCTAGGGATCACACACAATGTAGATTTCGTACCCGAGCACACATACAATATCAAATACTGGTTATTATCCTATAACAATATGAAACAGGACAACTTCGTAGTGGTTGCACTTTAATTTTCTTTCTTCCGTTGGTCCAGCCAACACGTGTTTCATCGCCCGGGAGTACCCGCGACTTCCTCAGGGCTAATGAATATGATGTGATGATGGTTCAACCTTGTGACCGGTTATAATTCCGTCCCGGACAGACAGGCAGGGTATGAAAGATAGGTCCGTCAGGAAAGGGTGTGCCCTGTGCATAAAACATCGCTGCAGTCGTTGCTTCCGTGAAATCCAAGTTCAGTATAGGGCACTTTCATGCTTCGGCGTGTGTACACGTCAATCTTCGGTCCCCAATGTGGCCGCGGAGTTGCACAAGGAGGTCGGCGTTGGCAGCCCCGGGTGCTGTGTGCTCCAGATTTGGAACACAAAGGAAGGTCCTGCGGCTGTGCATTGAAAGGACCACTTGGTGGTTACACAGCCTCCTCTCCACAGCAAAGACACACATTCAGAGAGGCAGCCGCACAAGCTCGCAAACCACATACACTCATTCAAAATCTCACTGAGACAAGCAGACACACAGGCAGTCACAATGACAGACACTCAGAGAGCCAGACACACACTCATACACAGATACAGACTCGCACCTAGACACGCAGACACACAAGCAGACACATTTACAGACACTCAGAGAGGCAGACACACACACCACGCATGCACACAGACACACAGACACACGTACAGACACATACAGAGACACATACACACACTGGCTGAGACACAAACACACACACACATAGAAGAAGAACACACAGACGCAAATACAGACACGGGCACATACACAGACAACCCACACACAGATACACATTCAGTCTCGTAGAAAGGCACAAACACATGCAGACACACCCAGGAGAGCCCGAGGGGAGTTCTGAGTGTGAAACAAAAGAAGGACACATCAAGGTGCAGTTCTAAGGGTGAAAAAATAATTGGGAAATAAAGATTCGAAGTGTAAGAGTGGGTATATTAGGGAGAAAATACAAGGGTGGGGATGTAAGGTGGGAAGTATTTAATGCGAAATGCGAAGAAGGAGAAAACAGAGAAAACAGAGGCAATAAACGTAGGGAAATATAGCGGTGTAAACGTCACTGAGGTCGAACGGGGCTCAGGCCGGAATGGCGGTCAGGAAAGAAATACAAGGATACAAATATAAAGGACGATAGAGGAATATAGAGGAATCCGAACGGGGCAAAGCCTATAGCGGAATTCTAATTCAGGGAATGGGAAATATAGGGGTGAAAATACAATTTATAAAGTAAATATAAGACGTGTAATTAAACACGGAAGAGAATGTAAGAGGGAAACTGCCCGGGACGGTGTAGGGGAAAGGACATAAAAGAATGCTCATAAAGGGAAGACGGGCAGAGGAGAATATATATTAGGAAAAAAAATAAAGCTGGGAAAATAGAGGATTATAGGAGCTGAAAGAGGGGAATATACACGGAAAGCAAAATATGTGCGTAAATTCACCAGGAGGGGATTTAAGGTAGAAACTATCAGATGGGAAATTTGATGATGGGGTGTCGTGTGGTTTTAGTTCATGGCTGACGATCGGCACATTTCCTAGCAGAGTGGGTTCTGCTAGTGTAGAAAGGCACGAGGCACCAGTAAACGCATGGCGCTGCACCGAGCCCCCTCCCAGCCCCCACCACCCTCGCAGTGGAACCTTCCCGATCTGTGGCCAAGCAGCACACCGAGCTACTGGTGGAATGTGTGAATGAAGGAATGAAGCGGTGTGAATATCAGCCTCCCCACACACACACACCTTCCAGACAGAGCCTACCGTATTTGCATTAAAAATCAACCACTGCAGCCTAGCAGGCATGTTCACGCACACAGGAATTACCACGCACATACATGAACACGTAAACAAGCAGACAGACATCCGCGCGCTGGCACAGAGACATGGCCGCATGCACACGCACACACGGGCACATAAGAGGCAACACAGAATCGCACTCAGACACACGGATGCGCAAACATAGCCACAGGTACGCACACGCGCACTCGAACGCACATACTCATACATCTATCAATGTGTATGCTCCTATGTACCACATACAGCCCACCCTGGTCCTACAATCGGTGGATTTATTTCTCTATATACACAAAGATGAGATTAAAAAATAGGGGGTCGGAGAGACGGTCGGGGTGCAAACTATGTCCATCCTGAAGAAGTCATGCTGTACATATGTTGTCCAGTTTAACCCAAATGCGGGTGCTCTGTTGAAAGCTTCGAGTTTTAAAGGCAGTAGACATGCGCTAGTTTCCCTTGGCACTCAGGGGCAGATTTACAAGGTCTGGCGCATCTCTGCAAATCAGCAGGGATGCGCCAGAACACTTGCGACCCACAAAACCACCCGTGCGCCACCACTGATACAATGCGGCGCGCCGTGGCGCATGGATGGGCAGATGCGTGTCGCATCCCACGGCGGAAATGCAGTGCGTTGCTCGAGTCATGTCGTAAGCGCGACGTGGCTACAGCAAGGCTCGGGGGTGCCCTATGCCTAACATGCTGCGTCAATCCTTCAAGCAGGCGCAGGGTTTTGACGCAGCATGGCAGTAAAAGTGACTCCGTGAAATCTTGTAGATTTCACTGCATCACTTTTACGAGGCGTACCTGTGAGGGAACGCCCACCATGCGCTGGAACGCCCACATAAAACCTGATGCAGGTTTCATGTGGCGTAGAGGTTTACAACGGGACCCTTCCTGCAAAGAAGCGCTGTTCCTGTGTTGTTGCTGTCTGGCCACTTCGCCACGCCTCGCGGCCCCCGCTTTGCGGGGGCCGCTCGTAGGCTTAGACTCTCTCTGGGGAACATCCTTTCTGCCTCCCTTCACGTGCTTTGAGCACCAACGCGCCCCTTGCAAGCTGTCATCTGGTCAACAGGGGTAGAGGCGGGACTGCGAGGACCAGCATTCCTAGCGGCGTGGATCGGCCGCAGCTGGTCCTCTTCCCGCCCCCTCCTCCTCCTCTTTAAAAATCTGTGTGGAGTGAGTGAGCCTTGGGACCCTTCCTGCAAAGAAGCGCTGTTCCTGTGTTGTTGCTGTCTGGCCACTTCGCCACGCCTCGCGGCCCCCGCTTCGCGGGAGCCGCTCGTAGGCTTAGACTCTCTCTGGGGAACATCCTTTCTGCCTCCCTTCACGTGCTTTGAGCACCAACGCGCCCCTTGCAAGCTGTCATCTGGTCAACAGGGGTAGAGGCGGGACTGCGAGGACCAGCATTCCTAGCGGCGTGGATCGGCCGCAGCTGGTCCTCTTCCCGCCCCCTCCTCCTCCTCTTTAAAAATCTGTGTGGAGTGAGTGAGCCTTGGGACCCTTCCTGCAAAGAAGCGCTGTTCCTGTGTTGTTGCTGTCTGGCCACTTCGCCACGCCTCGCGGCCCCCGCTTTGCGGGTGCCGCTCGTAGGCTTAGACTCTCTCTGGGGAACATCCTTTCTGCCTCCCTTCACGTGCTTTGAGCACCAACGCGCCCCTTGCAAGCTGTCATCTGGTCAACAGGGGTAGAGGCGGGACTGCGAGGACCAGCATTCCTAGCGGCGTGGATCGGCCGCAGCTGGTCCTCTTCCCGCCCCCTCCTCCTCCTCTTTAAAAATCTGTGTGGAGTGAGTGAGCCTTGGGACCCTTCCTGCAAAGAAGCGCTGTTCCTGTGTTGTTGCTGTCTGGCCACTTCGCCACGCCTCGCGGCCCCCGCTTCGCGGGAGCCGCTCGTAGGCTTAGACTCTCTCTGGGGAACATCCTTTCTGCCTCCCTTCACGTGCTTTGAGCACCAACGCGCCCCTTGCAAGCTGTCATCTGGTCAACAGGGGTAGAGGCGGGACTGCGAGGACCAGCATTTCTAGCGGCGTGGATCGGCCGCAGCTGGTCCTCTTCCCGCCCCTTCCTCTTGTTTTTCCTTCATAGCTTGTGTGGACAACGCGCACGCGGGACGCGCGCGGGGCAACGGCCGGGGCGAAGACCGGGCTAAGAGCGGGCCGTTTGAGGCCGTTCGAGGACGGCAGAGGACGGCCCTGGCCCACCCCCCTTATTGCTCCTAACCTGCTTGTTATTGTATCATCGTGCTGAGACAGGTTAGCTTAAACTGAAGCTTCCTAGTTAGTAAGTCGAGTGACGACCCTGATCTCATCGTAAGCACCATGAGTACTAGGATGACACGTAGCAAAGCTTCCAAAGGTGGTTCACAAATCTGTGGCCCTATGGACGACTTCATCACCCGCACAAATATAGCCATCGATGAAGAAATATCTAAACTTCAAACCCGGGTATCCCTAGAATTGGTAGCTGCACGTAGGCTGTCCGAGGTAATTGCCCTCTCGAAGAAATCATCCCTAGGACATATAGCCTCTGCTGTCACTCCAGCACGCCCTGCCTGCCCAAATAGTATTACCACCCAGGTTGTTTTACACCAGCCCCCGATTACTTCCACCCTCACTCCGCCCTTAGAACAATCACGCATTACAGAAGAGCTAAGTCTCGCTGCACCTTCTCACGCCCAGACCCCCACCCTTAATCCCCTTTCCCAAGTATTCCCAACTACTTCCCGTGTTAGTGGTGCACAACCCAAAAGAAAACGCCAATCACGCTCAGCCTACTCTCGTAAAAAGGCAAAGGTCACAGTCTCCCACCAGCTCACAATGACCAACACTCAGGCACGTAATGCTTTACCTGAGGGTTCCTTGAGCACACAGTCAGTATGCCAAAGTATGGGAGAGGGTCCAGCCAACACCACCCCAGTAGACGAGGGGGCGCAGGTACAAGACCAGGGAAGGAATGATAAGGAATTTATAGATCAAGTCTGGGAAACATTAAAAAAACTTCTCTCACCACTCGACTTAAGATTGTCTAGGATAGAAAACAATCTACTCGAGATGGAGAAGAGCATTATTGCTCTGGCCACTCTTGGCCTGAGAAGTCTCGAAAACCAGGGCGTGTCCTTGTCCGACCCACTTTCGCCAGCCCCTGTTTTGCAAGCTGAGCAGCACCCCCCACCAGTACCTGTTGCTGTAAGGCCTGTTCCTAAGCCGAGGACTGTGGCTGTGGATCAAGTTTCCATAACCGCTAAACCTCAGGCTACCAAACCGCAGATTCCCACACGGAACTCTAAGCCTGGAAAAGTAAACCCAAACCTGGTAGCATCTGCCAGACCCCAGCCTACAGAAACCCAGGGTCCTCGTCCAAAAGAAAATTTTAGAGGAGGCTATATAGACCTTCCACCAGAGGCCAATGACTATGTGGTCGTGTTGACAGGCGTCCCTGTGATTGGCACTGACCAACACGAAAACCACTGGTCATTGAAAAATAAAACTATGCACTGGCTTAACGTCAACAGACCGATTTCTAATGGCAAAAGAAGCCGAGTAATGATGGTCCGTAGAATATCCTGGGTGGGCCCAACCAAGAAATCTAAGCAAGGGGACTGTGTAGTTGTAACTTTTGAAGACCCACATACGGCGCACCATATCTGTTCCTGGCCAACTAGTGAAGATTCTTTAGTCATACCAAGGCCGCTATCCTATTTTTACCCCCCACGCCAATTGCATACCCAAGCGGATAACTGGTCCTTGGTGCAGCACCACCCATGGAACACCCATCCCATGAGGCAAAAGAATACTCTTTTACACTGGAATGGCCTTTCAACCTACAATAGATTTGGAGGCCTGGAGGAGGTCGATTGACTTTCTATGTTCCCAGCATGCCCACAACTAGAAAAAGCATTGTCTCCACATGTTATAGACATAATTGGAAATCCAACCAACGGCCCTCCAACTAGCCAAGCCGGGCTTCTGACTCTCTTGCCCCGGGCCATGGAACCGATCAAAATGGCCATTTTAGATTGCAAAAGAGTGGAAACGAGGCCAGACAGCCCCTGTTCGATCCCCCCTCCTCCAGTACAATCTAATCCAATGGAGATCGACCTGCCTGATAGAGTTGCCTCCCCAGGCGATTCTTCACTGAGGGTCTTAAGCTGGAATGTGGCTGGCCTTGTACGTAACTTTGATAACCCGGAATGGAATACCTTCCTGGCTCCCTATGACATTTGCTTGCTACAGGAAACATGGTGCCAGGAACCTAGACATAGAGTGGGGTTTTCGACCTTCTATGTTCCGGCTGTATGTCACCAAGGTTCTAAAGGACGCCCATCCGGTGGTCTTCTCATCTGGATCAACATAGCACTAGATCTCAGTGTTTCTCAAAGGACCACCGAAACACCTGACCTTCAATGGCTAACAGTGCACTACAAAGGGGGAAGGAAACTAGAACTATTTAATCTCTACTTAAGGGGCAATAGGAACGGAGGATCTCTAAACTCTTTAGGCTTAAGTAACTACCTGTCTGCCTGTGACGCCGACTCTCTCGTCCTGCTGGCAGGCGATTTTAATTGCTGTTTTGAGCCTTTAGCCAAAGAAGATATTCTGGATACCAACGAGGAGGATAACAGGAGGGGCATCCCTATTCTGAACCTCGAACCGATCCCTAAATGGACACAAAAGGCGATCGATATAAATGCTCTTTGCATGGAGCATAACTTGAGAGCAACGAATGGGCGTTCTAAATCAGATCCCATGGGTGCCCATACATACAATAGGACGGGCCACTCATCCAGAATTGACTTTGTTATGCTCAACTATAACCTCTGGCCATATCATCAAGACATGGAGGTTTTAGAGACCTGTGACAGCGACCACAACCCTCTCGCTTTAACCATTTCTGTCCCCTGGCAAACTGGGTCTCAAGAAACCACTAATCAGTTATGGAAAGCTTCACATGAGATTCTTCCCTCAAACTATGGCAGACGTCTTAAATGGGTAAGAGTCTCAGCGGATGAGGCTAGGATGTCACAAGCTGAAACCATCTTACTAGAGGCTGAATCTAGGTTTGATAGCACGAATAGCGATAGCAAGATGTTTTTATCGTTATTTACGGAGACTGTAACGGCACTAAGTGGGCTGTTCATCATTCCCAAACCCAGCTCCAGAACTGCTTCAAAGGGGGCCCTGAGAACAAGTGAAAAGTGGTTCACAGCCAAGTGTCGACTTGCTAAGGGTGATCTTGTTGCTGCAGTTAAAGGAAAAGACCAAGCTACCATCAGGTCTGCAAGGAAACTGTATAGGAAAACTGTGACTGAGGCCAAGCGGACATATGATTTCAACTTTTGGCGTGACCTAACGGAGGCGAGCACAAGGAAAGATGCTAAGGGGTTCTGGGACTTGCTAAGATCAAGAGACAAGCCCATTGATCAACAACTGACTTGTAATATCCCTGGTGTTGCCTGGTTTGCCCACTTTTCGAAATTGTATTCGGCTCAGACAGGGCCTCCGCAACCAGACCCGCTCCCAAGGCTCAGTTCCACAGATTTCCCACCAAATGAAGTCCTATTTACCACCTTGGAAGTAGAGAAGGCAATCAGGTGTATTGTTTCTAACAAAGCGGCAGGACCTGATGGGATCCCGGGCGACTTGATAAAAAATAATCCCCCATTTTGGAGCAGATTAATTGCTGCTCTTCTTAATGAGGTTATGTTGGGGGGGTCTTTCCCTGACTCTTGGAGGGGCGCTGAAGTAGTCCCCATTTTCAAGAAGGGTAGCAGGGAAGACCCAGCCAATTACCGACCCATCAGTTTGCTGGATTCGACGCAAAAGGTAGCGGGGAAAGTGGTATTGGGCAGGATTCTGGAGTGGGTGGATGAAAATCAGATATTGTCTGATTTCCAAGCGGGTTTTAGATCAGGGACAGGCACCGTCGAGCAGACATTCCGCCTTTTAATGCTCTATTGGAAGGTAGTGGTGCTAGGAGGGGGCAGCTTATACTTAGTCTTCATAGACTTAAAAACAGCCTTCGACCTGGTTCCAAGAGCATTATTGTGGAAGGTCCTTGACGAGTTAGGTCTACCTCCCTATTTGTTGGCCTTGCTGATAAAAATCCATGAAAACAACTTTGCCCAAATCAGATGGGGTGCCCAGGGAGAAAAAACCCCGTGTATTCCAGTAGACAGGGGCGTCCGCCAGGGGTGTGTGCTTGCCCCCACTCTGTTTTCGCTTTACGTCAATGGAGTGGTGGAGCACCTTCTTCAACATCCTGCAGATGCACCATCCCTGGCTGGAAGGAAAATCCCGACGCTCCTCTTTGCGGACGACACCCTCCTGATTTCGAAATCACCTGCAGGCATACAGTCATTACTTTCCAGCTTCAAGGCCTTCTGTGACACCAAGGGATTGGCCATAAATATTGGCAAGACCAAATTTCTTGTCCTCAACCCTCCTAAGAAATCTGTTAAACCCCCCACTCTAGACTCTGTCACATTAGAACGGGTCAAAGAATTTGACTATCTAGGCATACGTCTTTGTGATAGTATGAGCTGGAAGGCCCATCACCAAAAAGTGTTTCTAACCCATAAGAGGGTTGTTGGTGCTTTACTTAAAGAGCAGCGTGCTTCCTCCATAAAACCTATTGGGGCACTTCTTGATATTTATAGGGGTAGGGTTGTGAGTGCAGCACTGTATGGCGCAGAACTTTGGGGTACCCAGAGAGTGGATACTTTGGCCCACCTAGAAAATAAATTTCACAAAGATCTGATGAGGCTACCCCAGAGCACCCCCACAATCCCCCTCTTGCTGGACGCAGGTACTCGTCCAATCTGCGAGCAAGCTAAATTACGCCCCTTACTACTATGGTCTAGAATTTGGAACGTCCCCGAACTCCACAGTTATGCAGACGCCCTAAAAGATGTACTGTCCTTATCTGGCTGGCATAAGATCGCCTGGCTCAGAGAGGTCAAGAGGGCATTATACAAGCTCGGTCTGGGAGCTGCGTGGGAAAATAAAACAGCACCTCCTAAACAAGAACTGAAGAAGGCTTACTGGTCTTGGGTGGATAACGAGAGACTTGGTAAATCAAATCACCCAAGATCTGTTGCCAACTTCTTGATGGTTAAAGATATCCCCTCCAGAGAACCATATTTGGACTTGATTCACAGTTCACATGATAGGGCATTATATTTTAAATTCAGGGTTGGGGTCTTACCTTTATGTCAGTTTACCTCTACCTGGAAACCACCACTGCAAACTGTACCCTATTGCCCATTCTGCGAGCTAAAAATCGAATCTGTCGCACACTTTCTATTTGAGTGTCGAGTCTATATGGCCCCTAGGCGGAGGTGGTTGAAGCCTCTTTGTAGGAGCCTGGGAACTCGCTCACATCTGGAAGCTATAAGAATACTGCTCTCAGATACAAGACCCTTTTTTGCCATTTGTTTGGCTAAATTCCTAGGCTGGGCTTGGCGCATAAGATCTGCTAAACAACTGACGATACAGTAAAGTGTCCCTTTTTCATTTTTTATAAATTCTAAGATTATCTCGTGTAAATATGAAATGTTTTTAATGGTAATACGAATTGTAAATTGCTTTGTTTCGACCATTGTTTTTATGCTGTCATGTTTTGCTTTTATGATATGTTTTTATATCGAAATAAAGCTTTACTACTACTACAACGTGACGCATCTCCCTAGATGTGACACGTTATAAATACGGCGCAACATGGCGCATGATTTACGCCTCCGCTGCATCACAGAAGTGACGCAACGGCGGCGTAAATGTGTCGCAAGGGGCTTGTAAATCTGCCCCTCAGTCTTTATGTCTGTTCAGTCGCACTAAATATTTCCTTTTGCGCTGATGTGAGCACCTCCATGGCAGCAGCTGCTTCGTGGTTTTAGAGGTCACGTGTCTGTGACCTTCGGGAGCCCTTTCTCGCGCCAAATGTCAAAAATGTTGGGGTAGATTTACAAGCCCCTTGTGCCACTTTTGCGTCACTTTTAACATGGGAAAATTGTCATTTTTAACCGAACTGTAATGTGTAGACCACGGGTACTCATAGTACGGCCCGCGGGCCGCCAGCGGCCCGGCAAGCCTTCCTTGGCGGCCCGCGGACCTTGCAGATATAGTGCCTGTGCCCTGTGCTTGTCAGCGAACACCGCCGGTTACAGCAGCACGGAGCTGTGAGGCCGGGCGATTCTTTTAAAGGCCATTTACTTGTTAATGAGGCTTTGTTGTATTTCACCTCTTCTTAGCGCCCCTGCATCTCCCCTCTGATTGAGAGGAGATGCAGGGGCGCTAAGAGGAGGTGAAATACAACAAAGTCTCATTAACAAGTGAATGGTCTTTAAAAGACCTGTGAAGTACTTGGGTGCGGCGGCCGTGTGTGTTCCCTGGAAGCAGTCTCAGCGCCGGGGTGAGGTGACAGAGGACAGCAGGGTGAGGTGATGGAGGGCAGCAGGGAGTGAGAGCAGGGGGTGAGGTGACAGCGGGAGGAAGACAGAGTGCGACAGAGGGAGGGAGAGGAGGAAGACAGGGAGAGGAGGAAGACAGGGAGAGGAGGAAGACAGGGAAAGGGGGGGAAGACAGAGAGAGGGAGAGAGAGGGAGAGAGAGAGGGAGAGAGAGGGAGGGAGAGGGAGGGAGAGGGAGGGAGAACGGAGAACGGAGGAGGGAGGGAGGGAGACAGAGGGAGGGAGACAGAGGGAGGGAGACAGAGGGAGCGAGACAGAGGGAGCGAGACAGAGGGAGCGAGACAGAGGGAGCGAGACAGAGGGAGCGAGGGAGACGGAGAGAGGGAGGGAGAGGGAGGGAGGGAGACGGAGAGAGGGAGGGAGAGGGAGAGAGAGAGGGAGGGGGACAGAAAGAAAGGGAGACAAACAGTGAGTGAGACAGAGGGAGGGAGAGAGAGGGAGGGAGACGGAGAGGAAGGGAGGGAGAGAGGGAGACAGAGGGAGGGAGAGAGAGGCAGGGAGACAGAGGGAGGAAGGGAGGACAGAGGGAGGGAGGGAGACAGAGAGAGGGAGGGAGACGGAGACAGAGGGAGGGAGACGGAGACAGAGGGAGGGATAGGGAGGGAGGGAGACAGAGGGAGAGAGGGAGACGGAGAGAGAGAGGGAGGGGACAGAGCGAAAGGGAGACAAACAGTGAGTGAGACAGAGGGAGCGAGAGGGAGAGAGAGAGGGAGGGAGACGGAGTGAGACGGAGACAGAGAGGGAGGGAGACAGAGAGAAAGGGAGACGAACAGTGAGTGAGACAAAGGGAGCGAGAGGGAGACACAGAATGAGTGAGACAGAGTGAGTGAGACAGAGAGGGAGGGAGACAGAGAGAAAGGGAGACAAACAGAGTGATGGAGGGAGAGAGAGATAGAGAGAGGGAGGGAGACGGAGCGAGAGAGAGGGAGAGTAATAGAGAGAGGGAGGGAAACGGAGAGATAGATAGATAGATAGATAGATAGATAGATAGATAGATAGATAGATAGATAGATAGATAGATAGATAGATAGATAGATAGATATGTGTGCATACCGGGTCTGGTGGCTCAGTGGATGAAGGCGTCCGCTGCAGGGGCCTGTGTTCAACCTCATGGTCATAGTTTTTTTTTGCTCTAGCCCCGCCCCCTCCCCCACTGGCCCCGCCCCCACCGGTGCGGTCCTCAGCCAGAAACCACACTGTAAATTTGGCCCCCGAGAGAAAGTTTGTGAGTACCCATGGTGTAGACATATCCTAAAAGCCTTAAGCGGACAACATTTAGGCATTGCAACCAACAGACAATGCTATTTTATAATCCGAAGAGCTTTATGCAGCTATTTTTCGCACCAGAAATAGAAGCGTAAAATTCGAGCCGTCCGACTGCATCACGTTTGGGAATAGAGACAGCAAGCATAGCAAAGATCGCGGATGCTTTGAAATGAATAAATAAATGAAAAAAGCATTAAAAGTAGCTGTAAAATCAAGGTTAGCGGAAATCGGAGAAGTCATCTAATGACGCTCTGAGCGTTTCCTTAATGATGCTCTGAACGTTTCCTTAATTGATGACTGGCCCGTCCGACATCTTCTACGCAAAGTGGGGGGGGGGAGGGTTTTAGGGGGGCAGAGCAGGGGATCTATAGAAATATCACAGGTACATCCCCGAAGATGTCAGCCCAGCACCCTCCAAGGTGGCTCTTTTCGTTGTGTTACAAAAAGGCACCCGGTTCTGAGCTTGGACTGTGACCCCAGTGAGCTGTAGGGCAGCACAAGGTGTAATTTACAGCTCCACGAAGACAAGAGTCAGGGAGTTACACTCTGCTCACAACTGCAACGTGGGGGTCCCTCTACCAGCTTATTTGCGGGCTGTGCCACTTCAGGGTGAACCCCTGCCCTTCCTTCTTCACAAGCATGCCCAGCACACACTGTTATGACGCGTACACGCATGCACGAACACATAGTGCACGCTGTTCACGATCCAAAGGCCAGTCCACAAAGACATTTTAGAGTACAGAAGACCGTACTCCTGCAGTACTCTGGTCCGTACTCTTCACATGCCCAGCAGAGTTTACCTAAGTTGTCTCAAATGGGAGCGTTCAGAGACTGGTCATATACAATGACAGCTACAAGCAGCCACAGTAAGAGCGGTGGGGCCGGGTGGGGGGTATTTCGACGGACGACGAGGGTAAATGTATTATTTATTTAATTTTCTCTCGTCATCGTCGTCTGTCACTCTATCACACCACACAAATGTTTGGAAAACTGAAGTTAGTTCAGACCTTTTGCAGATGAGATAACAGGCACTTGCAGCAATTTACTGACCTTTCAGTTTGTATCTATTCTGCATTCGCATTTTAAAGTTTCCTGAAACTGCACACAAGAGAGCGCACATAAGCACAGCTTAGTGATTTTTAAAATCACTAGAAAAGTGTGGAACTCACACAGACATACACACACAACGGGCACAAGGAGAGAGATCGGAGGTTATACACAACGTTTAGAGCTACTGAAAAGAATGCATACAGTTTAAGAACTCTTACCATTACAAAAACACATCAGACTTCGACAAATGTCCCGGACGTATATGAAATGCATGAAATAAATATAGCATATCAGACAACCTCTTTGTAGGGGTAGAACTCTATAGTTAGATGGACTAGGTATGTATCGAAGTTAATGCTGTTTTCTAACATTCAGGAAAAAGAACAAGCCCGCGAGTGGTGCGCGCGCACGCCACAGCGAGCGATCTGTTTTCAATTATCACGCACACATCTATGCATGATAATTGAAAACAGATGTGGCTTGTGTGGGTAACCGCAAGCAATAGGCTGTGTGCGGAGCAAAGGCGGGACATGCACCTGCCTTTGCCCAATTGCGCGCTGTCTTTCTCAGAAAGACGCAAGCAAAGCTGAATAGCCTGGGAGACAAACATAAGCACACGCACAAGCGTGTGGTGAGATTTCAGAAGCCCATTACTAAAAGTCTCGCAAGCAGTGCATGCGCGCTGCTCTAGGCTCGACCTAAAAAACAGTGTTGGAAGCTCAGCCATGATGGGGTGGTTCAGCAGACGCAATGTAGCCGGCAGTTCTGTGGCAGCTTGTACACCACAAATGTGTTTCTGTACCCATGTACAGATCGACCACATGGCTGTATGAGAGACTGGGGAGAAATAAACTCTCAGGGCCTTTACCACCACCTCAGTGGAACTGTCATGCACAAAAGTGGTATACACACTCCCTCTTAGTCATATTGAAAAGAAAGAGTATGCAGTTCCTAAGCGAGACGGGGGAGTGTGGGTGCAGAGAAGAGACCGTAAGAAAGAGGAATTCCTCTATTCGGAACTAGGGTCCTCACACACCCAGCAAGCTAGGTGTCATGCTTCATCATATGGACCTGCTCCTCGTCGGGCCGGCGCTGCAATGCCCGACGGGCACCCTAAAAAGGGGCTCTTTGGCGGAGATCTTTAGTTCCTGGCCGTATGATGCAGTGTGTGTGAGAGGAACCTAGTGGTGTAGATGTGAGTGCAGGTGTGTGGGTTAAAACAAGTTGGAGAGTCCAGAAATATAATTTTATTAAGGGTGGCTCTCCACCTGATTAAAAATGAAAACAGAGTGGCAGCTGGCTGATATTATGATTCAGCTTGGCTAAGCTCTTCTGTGGTGGTCGACATGTTTCTTGCCCGGTGGTCCTATTGATCTGTGGCAATTCCTCAGGACCTATTGAACTGTCAATAATCTACACAACGTGGTAAGTACAACTGTTACCTGCCACCTGTTATATGGAAAACGATCTCGCCATATGCCTAAGGGAACCTAGAAAGAAAGGAAAGTTTTAAGGAAGGCATCCCAAGCAAAGGCAGTGATTAAAATAAGTACTGTACAGGTCGATCTCACATAGTGGTGATTACCCCCTTGACCAAATGGCACAAGTAAACGTCCTTTGTCACCAAGTGTCAACATACCCTATACAGTGAGTAGGAGTTCTCCTACAAAGGTGAAATTAAAAACAGTTTAAAAACAGAAGACTGGAAGTGTTGTGCTCCCTATAAGGAAGTTATATGAAGTGACTACAAGTATCTCCATAGTGGAGTCATGGGACACTCACCTATTGTGGTGTGATACCCTGCTCCTATCCGTGGCCGTGGCGCCACCGGGACACCAAGAATCTGGTGTCCTAGTAAGAAACAAAATGGTTCATGGAATAACAAAATAACTAGCCCGACAAGTATCGGTGGCTTCCCAGGGTTTTCGCCGGTTACTTTTTACGGCAAACCGGGCTTGCCCTAGACTCAACGCGTGGAGCGAGCGATTATGTGGTGGGACCTTTATTTGGTGGTTACGCATTTCTGACTGGCTGATACCTTGAACGGGTTGGCATTCACGACTTCTGTGACTTCTTCTTTCTTAGTTTGCTTCGTGGTGCTATTTTATCATCTTATTATCCCTTGTGGTTTATGACTCGCATCACAGCAGCTCATGTGACGGGATCGCACACGGGCGATATGGTTTTAATATGCTGACGATACTTGTCGGGCTAGTTATTTTGTTATTCCATGTACCATTTTGTTTCTTACTAGGACACCAGATTCTTGGTGTCCCGGTGGCGCCACGGATAGGAGCAGGGTATCACACCACAATAGGTGAGTGTCCCATGACTCCACTATGGAGATACTTGTAGTCACTTCATATAACTTCCTTATAGGGAGCACAACACTTCCAGTCTTCTGTTTTTAAACTGTTTTTAATTTCACCTTTGTAGGAGAACTCCTACTCACTGTATAGGGTATGTTGACACTTGGTGACAAAGGACGTTTACTTGTGCCATTTGGTCAAGGGGGTAATCACCACTATGTGAGATCGACCTGTACAGTACTTATTTTAATCACTGCCTTTGCTTGGGATGCCTTCCTTAAAACTTTCCTTTCTTTCTAGGTTCCCTTAGGCATATGGCGAGATCGTTTTCCATATAACAGGTGGCAGGTAACAGTTGTACTTACCACGTTGTGTAGATTATTGACAGTTCAATAGGTCCTGAGGAATTGCCACGGATCAATAGGACCACCGGGCAAGAAACATGTCGACCACCACAGAAGAGCTTAGCCAAGCTGAATCATAATATCAGCCAGCTGCCACTCTGTTTTCATTTTTAATCAGGTGGAGAGCCACCCTTAATAAAATTATATTTCTGGACTCTCCAACTTGTTTTAACCCACACACCTGCACTCACATCTACACCACTAGGTTCTTCTCACACACACTGCATCATACGGCCAGGAACTAAAGATCTCCGCCAAAGAGCCCCTTTTTAGGGTGCCCGTCGGGCATTGCAGCGCCGGCCCGATGAGGAGCAGGTCCATATGATGAAGCATGACACCTAGCTTGCTGGGTGTGTGAGGACCCTAGTTCCGAATAGAGGAATTCCTCTTTCTTACGGTCTCTTCTCTGCACCCACACTCCCCCGTCTCGCTTAGGAACTGCATACTCTTTCTTTTCAATATGACTAATTGGGCATGTATGCTGGACCTTCTTAAATAAAAGCCCGCCAGTCCCTCTTTTGATAACATACACACTCCCTACTCATCCAAGAGTGGCAGGATTTTGTTTATTTCCTCCCTGGCCTCCCCTAACATCAGCGGAGGGGAACATTGACCCCATTTCTTCAAAACTAGTCAAAAGGTGGAAGGGCAATTTTTATGTGCAGTAGCCAGTCGCTTGCTGCCCTGTCGCCAAAGGAGTCCCCCAAATTTCCAACATATAAGGGTGAGGAATTTTCTCCCCTTCATCCTCCATCTTTCGCAACAGCAAGGGGAGTTTAATAAAGATGCAATTCAAACATTGTGATAATAGCTCTATGCATTCGGCTGGTGCGACATAGGGGGTCCATGTCAATGTTACTCTGTCAAGATATCCTTTAAGCAGGTCATTCCAGTCAGATGGGACTTGGCTCTCTTCTGCGGGTTCACTTCATCCTCCTGGCATGCGCTGTCCAGCTCCCAATCACAGACAAATAGATCTTCTTCTTGCCACATTTCCAGCTTCAAGGCAGTTCTGCAGGGCAGAGGCAGCACACCCGATCACACTCTCCGTACACAATGGCATGGGTGTATTACCCCTGCCATTCCCAAGTGCAAGGTGGGGCTAACACTTATTAGCTCCCAACTTGCTAAAGGTATAAGAGTATGTACTAGAACCCCATATTATCAAAGTGTATGTGGGGCATTTTGTTCAACTTCCACCACTTTGCCAAACGGGAGGTTGGGGGGAATTTTCTCTTCATCCTTAGTCAGGGGTGAGAGGCAGTGAAAATGAAGAGGATTGGGTATCTGGGAGCACTTCTGTGGTCCACCAAATGCTCCAGGCCTCAGATAAATGAGGCAGATCACAGCTCACCTACTTCTCAGTTCACAGCCTGAGCCCTGGGAAAGCTGAGAACAGCCCATAGCTCTTTCAACAGGCATATTGCAATTGTGAACTGAGCACTCAGTGAGCTGTGAACTGTTCACAGTTCTCTTTGTGCTCAGTTCAAAACTGTGAGCTGAGAATTGGGAGAGCAAATAGCAGCTGACAGGTCTCCGAGAGCTCAGTTCACAATTGATGTTATGGTATGGTTTAATAATACAAGCATGTACGCCTTGGATTCTTGGCAGTATAGAACATAATAGGAGAAACAGTGTTATAAAAACAAGAAAGATCAAAATGACAAATTACATACAAGAGTCTTATGTTGTTTTTATGCACAATAGGGGAAGGTTATCCCATTCTCTAGCCAATGCAAATTAAAAAGCCCTGTCCCAAAAGGAAGCAATTTTATTCCTGAGGACATTCAGCAAATTTGTATTTGTAGCGTGCAAAGTTAATATTGGGCTGGATTATTAAAGTGCATCCCTGATACAAAGAGGAGAGAAAGAGTAGATAGAACGGTGTACAATCACTAGGGTCTCTTATGCCTCACAAGAAGCCAGTGGAGGAATCTCAAAATTAGTGTAACCTGTCCAGGAGTCTGAAAATGACACCGGGACTAGTTCAGCATATTTCTATGTGGCCCAACTTCTTGGCAGGGTGGAGGGTGTTTACCCTGTGAAAATAGTGGGTGAACGCATGCAGCACCTCCGCTCCAACCTTTACTTTCACCTGCAGTGGAGTAGAGAGTGGCGTCGTAACTTAAACCCTGCCAATCCACCCCCGCTGCTCGGCGCCCTTTTTCCCCAGCCCCCCCGCCCCCGCTACTGGCCATGGGCGGCATTCTGAGGGATAGCCCCGGGCACCAGAAGCTCTAGCTATGCCACTGACTGCCAGCGAAAGACGTCACAGCTGGGCAAAGGTATCAGACCAACAATGGATCAACGCCCTCAACTTCCGCCTACCCACCACCATCGAAAAGCAGCGGATATCCTCAGGACCTGGATCACTGCAAGTGCTGACAAAGTCGCACCAAGGAAACCCGCCAACCCCAAGAAGCGAACATGAAACCCCAGCTCGTTCACGACAAAACTGAAAACCCAGAAACGTGACTCCAGACAGAAGAAAAGAAAATGGCGCACCAGTAAGACCTTTGAGGATTAGAAGTGATTCTAAGACGCCCTCAACCATTACCACCACCTCCTGAAAAACACCAAGAAGACTGCCCTAGCCACCCACATTAATGACCGCTTCAACACCAGCAAGGAACCGTTCAACATAGTCAAGGAGTTCACCAACCCCTAAGCACCCGAAAACACCATCACACCCTCGCAAACAGTCTGCAACAACCTTTTGGACATTTTCCACAACAAAATCTACACCATCTACCAAGACTTCACACACCATCCCCTTACGAGGATGATATCAACCTCCTCATGCAAAACGACACTCACCCACACCAGTTTCCCTCATGGAGCACCCTCACCGAGAAGGAAACCACATACATCATGAGATCCATCCACTCCAGAGCTCCAGCAGGCCCCTGCCCCCACCACACTTTCAACCTTGGCAATCAATCCATCAGCAAAGAACTTACCGAAGTCCTCAACTCCTCGATCACCACAACCCACTTCCCCAAGAAATGGAAACATGCCGATGTAAAGCCGTTGCTGAAGAAACCACCTGTGGACCAAGGAGGATCCAAAAACTACCAACCCATCTCCCTGCTCCCCTTCCCTGCCAAGGTCATTGAGAAAGCTATCAACATCCAACTAACCAGACATCTGGTGAACCACAATCTTCTGAACCCCTCCCAAGCCAGCTTCAGACCAAACCACAGCACCAAGACAGCTCTATTAGCATCTACGGATGACATCAGAATGCTGCTAGACCATGGAGAAACAGCAGCCCTCATCTTCCTCGACCTCTCAGCAGCCTTCAACACTGTATCCCACCACACCCTGATCAACAGACTCCACCAGATCGAAATCCAAGGAGCAGCTCTCAAGTGGATTGCTTCCTACCTCACAGGAAGGACGCAGAAGATCATCATTTCTCCCTACTGCTCGCTCCCTAAGAACATCAACTGCAGTGTACCTCGAGGCTCATCGCTCAGTCCAACCCTCTTCAGCGTATACATGACACCGCTCACCAACATCGTCAGGAGCCACAGACTCAACATCCTCTCCTATGCCGACGACACCCAACTCATCCTCTCCCTGACAAACGTCCCAACAACCATCAAAGACAGGTTCCAAAGATGCATGAAGGATGTGGCCGTCTGGATGAACAACAACTGTCTCAAACTCAACACAGACAAGACAGAAGTTCTTATCTTCGGGAAAGGCAAAGACCCCCTATAGAACAACGAATGGTGGCCACCTGAGCTGGGCCCTACCCCCAAACCCAACGAACACTCCTGCAACCTCTGCATCATCCTCAACCACCAGCTATCCATGAAGAAGCAGGTCAGCGCCGTCTCCTCCACTTGCTTCCTCACCCACCGAATGCTCAGGAAGGTCTTTTGATGGCTCTCACCCAACACTAAGCGAACTGTCACGCAAGCTCGTGTCACCAGCAGACTCGACTACAGAAACTCCCTCTTCATAGGAATGACTGCCCAACTCATGAGGAAACGCCAGACCATCTAGAACACAGCAACCAGACTTATCCTTGACCTCCCCAGACAGACGCACATCACCTCACCTCAGGATACTCCATTGGCTACCAATCGTGAAGAGATGCAAGTTCAAGCTGCTCACCCAAGTTTACAAGCCACTTCACAACAAAGGACTGGTGTACCTCACCAAACAAGTGAATTTCCACCAACCTGTCCGGGAACTCCATTCCAAATCCCTCTCCCTAGAAGCTACCCTGCACATCCGCCAGGCAAACAGTGGAGGCCGCTCCTTCTCCCACTTGGCAACTAAGATCTGGAACACCCTTACCCTGCACCTCAGAGCCTCACCGTCGCTCCAGCAGTTCAGGAATGACCTCAAGACCGGGATGTTCAACCAATAGGAACAGGCAGCGAAGTCCTGCAGCATGACCCCACAGCACCTCGAGACCCTCACGAGTTAAACAGCCTCGTTATCCAAATCCTTTATTGATTAGTACACACAGAGTTGTTTGTAAACATTCAAAATGTTATCCGCAGACAGAAGTTGTCATCAGTAGCAGGAAACAGAGCTCGATATCCTGCTGTCCATCATTATCCCCATGCAGGTCCAGCCAGACTGGGGGCAGCTGATTGAGGCCGAAAATATAAGTGGTCCCACACCTTCTGAATTCCAGGCTTCTCACCACTGGAGAGTTAAGGTAATGCCCACCTGTGATAAAATGGATCCTGGAGCAAGAGTCTTTATTTCGCTCAGCGGAGGCAAGGACAAGGGGTGCAACGCCAATGCAGTTGGGTTACCATCAAGCTAAAGTAGCGTAGGCAGTTTCTGCTGACCTTGCAAGGATAGTGGCTGTTGCCCAGTTGGGACATTACTAACAGGTTTCCAAAAGGGTTGGGGCAGAGTCAATTGGTGGTCAAGCTACTTGAACGTACAAATATATTTTAGATCCTATGATGTCCTGATCAGTGACATAGCCGGTGCTCCTGACCACACCTTTCATGCCAGGGCTCCTGGGCAGACCTTTCATGTAGCTCTGTTATGCAGTAGATGACAGCCACAATGGGGTGCACTGGGCCCTCGAGCCACTGGAGCCCGTGCACTATTAGTAGCTGAAACCCTTAATCCTTGAAGTGCCAGACGGGGACAGCAACAGGGAAAAGGGATGGGTGGGAGGGGAAAGACACAACAGAGGGAAGGGATGGGTGGGAGGGGAAAGACGCACCACCCAGGGGCACATCGTACCCTTTGAAACTGGTGGTGCGAGTGAAGTGCCCCACCACTTTGCAAAAAAAAAAAAATCCCTCCAAAACTCCAAATTAAACCACCCATCCCTCCAAAAGCTCAGAATAAAATACCCTTTCCCTCCAAAAACCCAAATTAAAACCCTCCATCCGTCCAAAAGCAAAAAAACACAATAGAAATACATTTAAAATAAATAATTCTTACCCACAGCGGCACGTCCTCCGTGTTCCTTGGTATTCCACTTCTGAATCTGCAGTCGAGCTCCCCTAACCAATCCAGACACTGTTCTCATGCGGTTAACCTGCATGAGCGAAGGGCTTGGATTGGATGCAGGGGTCTGGCTGGACACTCCTGGCACTGTAGGCCTGTGCTTGGCCTCCACCCAGCTGTTTAAGAGTGGAGAGCTTCAAAGTGTGTATGTCACTTTAGCCGGCACAAGACAGCCGGCCAAAGTGACATGCGCAATATGAAGCACCCAGCCAGCCACTGCTCCAGTCCTCTGCAGCCAATCAGCAGCAGAGGAAACACCCCGTATGTCTATGGGCTCAGGTCGGCTGGCTGCTGCAGTGTGCACGTTGGAAAAATAAAATGGTAAAGAAATCTTTTAATTGCCATTTTATTTTTCCGGCATGGCTCACAGCAGGCAGGAGGGCGATGCTCCCCCTTCCCTTGTGCAGAAACTGCCGCTGGCACCACGCACAAGGGGAAGGGGAAGAAGAAATAGTACTTCACTCATATCGGGAGCAGCGGACGGCCTCTAATTAAGTTGAATCAATCTGTGTCTGGTCCCTGCTTCAGCGAAAAGGAATGGAAGTGACACTTGGCATGCGCTGGGCAATTAGGAGGCAGCAAAGAAGAGTGACACTGAAGCCAAAAAATGGTGAGCATTGGGCGGGCTCCAAGCCCTTGATTATAAACAAGCAGGCCCAATGTAAAATAGCGCAATTAAATGTACGTGCACACGCTATGACATCCCAGTGTGATAAATTATGCTCGTGCATCCATGACCATGCATGTACATGTAAACTATACGTCATGACGCTGCCGCCATTTTCTTTATTTTTTAGTTTATCTTTGTAAACTGGTGCATTCGCATTCCGTTTGGAGTGGTAGCAGGCCTGGCTCCAGAAATTTTTATTTGGGTGGGCCAAGGGTGCATTTGGGTGGGCCACTGCGGGCTTGATTTGTCGCATATATGTCTAGGCAGGCCTGCTTCAGGGGCCTCCTTTATCTCTTCTTAGTCTTACAAGGCCCAGTATAACGCACTCTTTTCCAAATCTCTTTCTAAATATTATCACTCTCAAAAAGTGTTTTTTCTATGTATGTTCCTTTGATGGGAAAAGGAGGTTTCTGAGTTGGGAGTATCAGGCAACTGACACTTCTCGGGCTCCCTCTGTGCGAGCCTTCAGGGAGAATCCCTCTTCATTACTACCTCCACCTGACCCCGGACTCTGCAGCGCACTCCCTTACAGGCTTGATTATCCACTACTCCTCTCCAGTGCACCTTATCTCACAGCTGACCTTGTGCCCCAGCCCCATATCAGGCATTATCGGGCTCCACTTTCATTTTTCCCGGTAAAAACATTAGTAAAATCACCTTCAAACTTAAAACATTGAATATAGCAGTGAATATAATTAGCTCACACTTTAAAGTATGTTCCACAGTAGCCCTTATGACCCGACTGCTAATTAAATAAACAAAAACAGAAAGGCCATGACAGGGCCAGGTTTAGCGCTGATGCGAAAGTCTTTTTTGGTGCCACACCAATAACCTCTTTCTCCATAAATACCTTTACTACCACCTTCCAACAGTGCCCCTCATCCCTCCATGGCCCCCCTATTGACCTCTTCCTCGGATTCCCTCACTGCCACACGCCACAAGTGACCCTCATCTCCCCATAGCTCCTCCCCCTCGTGACCGCCTCCTCGGATTCCCTTACTGCCACCCTCCACCAGTGCCCCTCATCTCTCTGTAGCCCCTCCCCCTCATGTCCTCCTCAGACTCCCTCTCTACCACCCTCCACCAGTGCCCCTCGTCTCTCCCTAGCTCCCCCCTCCACCCCATGACCTCGTCGTCGGATTCCCTCACTGCCACCCTCCAACAGTGCCGCTCATCTTTACGTAGCCCCTCTCTCATGCATTTCATTTGTTGTATAGCGCAACTCATATCAGTGTAGTGTGTGTCAGTACTTTACACCACACACACATTATACAGAGACAATGAATCATACAAGTATATAAATCAATCTACAGGGAATGTCACATAAGCCAATGAGGATTACAAGGTGAATGAGTCACATGTCATCCATACTGGTGGGCAGTATATTTTAAGAGGGTTTGGTCTGGGGAAACACAACCTTAGGATTTAGAGAGTATTCCATGGAGGTCAGCTTTACTGATAAAAATGTATATCTGCCCAAACATACTCATTTTAGCAACATTAGAAGTTCTAACTATATCACAAAACAAAAAAAGCGAAGTTCTAACTATACCATTCAGGTTTGCATGCAGCTCTTTGGTGACAGTTCATTGGTCACTGTCCTATATTAGGATTGTAACTTCTGAACTGCAAGTAACACAAGGATCTCTGTGACAAAGGCAGTAACCCACTGAGCTTCCACATAAACTACAGTTCATCTACATTTAAAAACTACTAACAGACAAATGATTGCTCTCCAGCAGGATCATTAACTCGTTCCGTGCTCATGACGGAACCACGCCGTCATGAGCCACGGTTGCCGTGTGCTCATGACGGAGTGGTTCCGTCATGCTGCGGCCGTTGGCGGCCGCGCCGCCCATGCGGCGCTAATTCCCCGCCTGTGCGGGCGATTAGCGCTGTGGGCGGAGTCATGACAGAACCACTCCGTCATGAGCACAGCCCAACCGTGGCTCATGACGGAGTGGCTCCGTCATGAGCACCGCGCCACCGCGCTGCCCCCCCGCACCCCCCAGCGCTGCGGCGGAATTTCCGCCGCAGCGAAGGGGTTAATCACCAGAGTTATCTGCGCATTTTGTATTATCTTATTGTTGTCCTGCATCGGCCACGATAATGATAACAAGCATTTACAATGCAATGGTCTCGGCATTGGTAAAGTTAGAGCTATTGGCATTGCTCATGACATTATTTTTGTTTATGTTTTTGTTTTTAAAACATTTAAAGAAACGGCATTGTCATGAGCAATGCCAATAGCTCTAACTTTAACAATGCCGAGACCGTTGCATTGTAAATGCTTGTTAATGGATGTGAATGCCTTCAAGGAGCTTTTCGCACGATACGTCTTTCTACAGTATGCTAAGTCTTGGGAATGCAGCTATAGTAACATAAAACCAGTCCCCTGTCTCCCCTTCGGCTTAATATTGCTCAGGAAAGGCATTTTAAGGTTTTATACATATATCGTCACACTAAACTAGCATGTGATATGTGTATTTATGGAACATAGTTTCCAAATTTAGAACATGAAAAAAGTGAACAGACAGCATTGTCCCTTGCTCGTACAGGGCAAAGCTTGGGAATGCAGCTATAGTAACATAAAACCAGTCCCCTGTCTCCCCTTCGGCTTAATATTGCTCAGGAAAGGCATTTTAAGGTTTTATACATATATCGTCACACTAAACTAGCATGTGATATGTGTATTTATGGAACATAGTTTCCAAATTTAGAACATGAAAAAAGTGAACAGACAGCATTGTCCCTTGCTCGTACAGGGCAAATCAAGGAAATATTCATCCAGTGATAGGAAGAAACCTCCCCACTTCACCAAATTGTGTGATACTAAGCAAATAACTATACTTCACTATCCCTCATTTGAATTGAGCATCAAATCTGTGACCACCTTTAAGACATTCAGTTCAGGATGTTTGCTATACAAAATCCTCATGTAGTTATGTTTTAATAGAGCAAAACAGAATCTACATATATTAGATCTATGCAGTGCACGTGATAAGCAGGTATCCAGAAAGGCAAACCTTGTAATCTTTTGAAATCAGTTCCTGTCACTGTAGGCATGACAGCAGGAGAAACCCCATGTAAAACCCCATTAAATATTGTTTAAATTCAAAAACACATATATGAGCTATGCACAAACCATGTCTCATCGGGATGAAGAACCGTACACAAACCTATACACCAGCTATTCGTCGCTCAAAAAAACATGTCATAACCAAACTACTGCCAGTGTCTCTCTAGATTCCAAAACATTACATTCATACCCAATCCTGGCCACTTAAACTAAAATTCCTAAATCCGGTCCCGTCACGTGCACCTTAAAACATGTGACATGCCTGAAGTCAGCTGTGCGGGATCAGGGTGGTGCTATGATGCCTGCCCCTCTGAGAAGGCAGAGGAGTTGGGACAGGGGAGGGGCTTGTAAGGACACAGAGTCGCCATGGCGGCTCACTGCTGGGACGTGTGGTTACCCGGCATGCCTTGTCATGCACCTCCACGATCCTCCTGTCAGACTCAGCCATCCCGTCCGCGGTGTTGCCGGGACTCCTCGTCTTGGGCTCGGTCGCCTGCCCGCGCCCCTCCTCGCTGCTCATGGAGGCTGCAGAGTACATGAAGCCGGGGGCCCGCTGGTGTCCGAGGCAACCTGTCCCCGCACGAAGTACCGGCGCCACCGCCTGCCAGCGGAAAGGGTACATCCAACTGGCGAGGACGGCCCGGGGAGCAGCGGCATCAGCGCGGCTGGGTCAGAGGAGGGGCCTGGTGTGGCGAACATTACCCCGCTCTGACTTCCTGCTGTCGTGTTTTTAGGGGCAGGCCTGGAGAGCAAGAACGCGCTCCCTACCTGCTCTCAGTAAAGTAGTTTATTCTTCCCTTCCTTCCGTGGGGCTTGCACAAGTCTTGTCCGGCGCAGATGTTAATTTCAAAGATTTGGATTTCTCTCTCTTTTGTCCAGTCACAGGGTAGACTTCTCGAGTACGTAGCGAACAAGTTTAAAGTAGATTCTAGGGGTCGAGTGGTAGCACAACCTTTTTGTGTGTGTTTTTTTAGGCAAGGCAGCACCGGAAGACACAGCCGCCTTTCTCCGAGGCAGAGCAGAAATGCCTCGGAGAAAGGCAGCATCCTTTTCGGATTCGGGGGCGTGTTTTGCTGTTGTCTCCTCCTTGAGACTTCTTGCAAAAAATACGCCCCCCGATCCGAAAAGGACGGGCCTGTTTGGAATGACTGACCTCTTCTCCAATGGCTGGCCAGCATTCAAGAGGCCAGCCAATGGAGAACAGGGGAGAAGAGGGGCGGGTTCAAGCCCCTCTTCTCCAAGTCATTAAATCTCGGAGCGAGACTGCGCAAGCGCAGCCTTCGCAGCCGAGACCTAAAAACTGTTTAAATTAAGCACTCACAAAGTATGTGTCCTGCTGGTCTTGTGCACATTTTAAACCGAAAAACTACTGAGATTCCGCGTTTCCCTGCTTATGTGATTTTGGGACTACCCAATCCCATCACGTACCCACTCAAGTCCAGGCAGGGCAGACTTATGGGGATAGCTTTAGGAGCTGCTACGCAGAACATCCTCTCACATTGGAGTTCACCTAGGAGACCGACACGACTGGGGTGGCTACATAAACTATGGTATGTCCTGGGAATGGAGCGTATACAGGCCTCTCTTTCCGACACTATGACTGGCTTTATCGATGCCTGGCACCCACTTCTTGCTTTACTATCGATGGAAATGAATGAGATTACATGCCCTAAATATCTTCGCCTCCTCCGGCTCACAAGCTTGGCCCCTGCGCCATAACCTGCGGAGATTCACGTGGGGCTTGCTCTGTCACCATGCCACATCTTGGAACACTAGGAAGGCACACCAGTTCGGGGTGGGAGAGGGCGTTGGGGTTAGGGGGGACACAGAGGAAGGGTTCTTTTACTTTTCTAAAAGGCAATATAGCAACGTCCCTAACCGTTTGTCTGCTGTCTGCTGCATGACAACTTGTGCGGCGACACAGGAGGGGGTTATTTGTGGCGACTATTGGATTCCTAGATTTTGTCACACAAGAGGGGGCTTATCATCGATTTGATGTGCATGAATAGTATATATGTCCTCGTTGGATTGTTTGTATTCCTCTTGAAGCAAATGCCAATAAAACAAAGTTAAACCTAAACCGAAAAACAAATAGTAACAAATTCTCTTACCTACTCCATTAGTCAAACTGTGTCACAGCCTGATGTGATAAGCGGCTGCAGGGGCCAGGAAAGGTGAATAGGAATAAACCAACTTCTTTTCTCCTGCACTGCATAGAAAAAGAAATATCCACGCAGTAGGACAGTAGGCAAAAGTTACCTTTGTCAAAGAAAGGATTTGTCCCTTTCGCCATGTGGAGATGAAGGGGTAAACAAATAAACAAAGCCTCATTAACATGTAAATTGTCTTTTAAAGACCTGTGAAGTACTCAGGTGCGGCTGCGATAATCTCAAAAACTGTCTGTGTGTGTGTGCTCCCAGGAAGCTGTCTCAGCCTGGCTGACACACAGGAATGGGGGTTGAAGCAGCCTCGGAGCGAAATAGCGTTGCGCCCCTGCCTTCAAGCCCTCACTGCGAGGGCCAAGGCTCCTGTTTGAGTGGGCCAAGCAGCTCATGTTTGGGTGGGCCTGGCTCACCCGCTAGAACCGGGCCTGAGTGGTAGGGTAGGAAAAAAAAGCAATTTAAAAGTGCAGAAAGTGCATTTCACATAGTGAGCGACCAGAAGCAAATGGCAGCTGCCAGACCCTCAAAATATTGTACGTTAACAAAAATATGTATGGACCGCAACGGGAGAGGTGGGAAACGATGGAAGCGTTGACGGGGGGAAGTCAACAGAGACGAACAATGGTGAGTGGGCGGGTGAGCGACCGAGGAGGCTGAGGCGCGGGAGGAATAATAAAATGGAAGCGACTTGGGAAGCAAAGGATGAGGTGGGGGGCTGGGTGCGGAGGGAGCAACACGGAGCGCATGGGGGCTATTTAAGGGGGTAGAGCATTGTATATTTCAACAACAAATGTTTCTATCTTAAATGGATCACAAAATACTAAAAAAAAAAAGCACCATGCTCCGTTCTTTGAACTGGCAAAACCTTTGCAAAGATTAGCGGGTCAGTGTTCAGTTACTGAGTGCTGTATTCAGGCGTTCAACCGCATCTACGGATGTCCAACTTTTGACCAGATATTAAATAGCAAAAAACATACCAACATGGATGGGGCCACACACTACGTCGAATAATTAGCATTTTCTTGCTGCATAATTTGGTCCTGCACTGTTGCATAATTCCAGTGCATACATACAAAAGTCATAGGGTGACCCAATATCTATACGAGCCTGGGTACTCTGTATGGAACACGTATACAGTTGTTCCCTTGTGCCTGTTTGGACACAAACTAAGGAAAAGGTGGCAGGGGCAATAACATAAATATGCAAATACTGTGACAGCACACTGCAGTCTGCCCTCACACACTGAGAGCTGAAGGGACAGTGCACTGCATGCTGCCCTCACACACACTGAGCTGAAGTGACAGCACACTGCAGGCTGCCCTCACACACAGAGCTGAAGGGACAGCACACTGCAGGCTGCCCTCACACAGACTGAGAGCTGAAGTGACAGCACACCAGAGGCGCAACTAGAGCCACATTTCTGGGGGGGGGGGGGGGCTAAGAAAGAATTTTGCGGGGGCTGAATCTTTAAGCAATAGGCAGAGTGGAGCTTATTTCGGGGGGGTGGGGTGGGGCTGAATCGTTAAGCAATAGGCAGAGTGAAGTTGCAGGGGCTCTTAGAAGGGGTGAAACAGCAGCAAGGCCTCATTAACATGCAAAGGGTCGTTTAAAGATCTGTGAATTGCTCGGGTTCGGCTGTGTGTGTGCCCGGGAAGCGGTCTCATCCCTGCTCTTTCAGACTGAGAGCTGAAGTGATAGCACACTGCAGGCTGCCCTCACACACACTGAGAGCTGAAGGGACAGCACACTGCAGGCTGCCCTCACACAGACTGAGAGCTGAAGTGACACCACACTGCAGGCTGCCCTCACACAGACTGAGAGCTGAAGTGACAGCACACTGCAGGCTGCCCTCACACAAACTGAGAGTTGAAGTGACAGCACACTACAGACTGCCCTCACAGACTGAGAGCTGAAGTGACAGCACACTGCAGCTGCCCTCACACACATGGAGAGCTGAGGTGACAGCACACTGCAGGCTGCCCTCACAGACTGAGAGTTGAAGTGATAGCACACTGCAGGCTGCCCTCACACAGACTGAGAGCTGAAGTGACAGCACACTGCAGGCTGTGGTTACAGACCGGGAGCTGAAGTGATAGCACACTGCAGGCTGCCCTCACACAGACTGAGAGCTGAAGTGACAGCACACTGCAGGCTGCCCTCACAGACTGAGAGCTGAAGGGACAGCACACTGGAGGCAGCCCTCACAGACTGAGAGCTGAAGTGATAGCACACTGCAGGCTGCCCTCACACAGACTGAGAGCTGAAGTGACAGCACATTGCAGGCTGCGGTTACAGACCAGGAGCTGAAGTCACAGCACACTGCAGGCTGCCCTCACAGACTAAGAGCTGAAGGGCCAGCACACTGCAGGCTGCCCTCACAGACTGATACCTGAAGTGACAGCACACTGCAGGCTTCCCTCACAGACAGAGCTGAAGAGACAGCACACTGGAGGCAGCCCTCACAGACTAAGAGCTGAAGTGATAGCACACTGCAGGCTGCCCTCACACAGACTGAGAGCTGAAGGGACAGCACACTGCAGGCTGCCCTCACACAGACTGAGAGCTGAAGTGACAGCACACTGCAGGCTGCCCTCACAGATTGAGAGCTGAAGTGATAGCACACTGCAGGCTGCTCTCACACAGACTGAGAGCTGAAGTGACAGCACATTGCAGGCTGCGGTTACAGACCGGGAGCTGAAGTGACAGCACACTGCAGGCTGCCCTCACAGACTAAGAGCTGAAGGGCCAGCACACTGCAGGCTGCCCTCACAGACTGATACCTGAAGTGTCAGCACACTGCAGGCTTCCCTCACAGACTGAGAGCTGAAGGGACAGCACACTGGAGGCAGCCCTCACAGACTAAGAGCTGAAGTGATAGCACACTGCAGGCTGCCCTCACACAGACTGAGAGCTGAAGTGACAGCACACTGCAGGCTGCCCTCACACAGACTGAGAGATGAAGTGACAGCACACTGCAGGCTGCCCTCACAGATTGAGAGCTGAAGTGATAGCACACTGCAGGCTGCCCTCACACAGACTGAGAGCTGAAGTGACAGCACACTGCAGGCTGCCCTCACACAGACTGAGAGCTGAAGTGACAGCACACTGCAGGCTGCCCTCACACAGACTGAGAGCTGAACTGACAGCACACTGCAGGCTGCCCTCACACAGACTGAGAGCTGAAGAGACAGCACACTGCAGGCTGCGGTTACAGACCGGGAGCTGAAGTGACAGCACACGGCAGGCTGCCCTCACACAGACTAAGACCTGAAGTGACAGCACACTGCAGGCTGCCCTCACAGACGGAGAGCTGAAGTGACAGCACACTGCAGGCTGCCCTCACAGACTGAGAGCTGAAGTGACAGCACACTGCAGGCTGCCCTCACAGACTGAGAGCTGAAGTGACAGCACACTACAGGCTGCCCTCACAGACTGAGAGCTGAAGTGACAGCACACTGCAGGCTGCCCTTGCAGACTGATACCTGAAGTGACAGCGCACTACATTCTGCCCTCACACACACTGAGAGCTGAAGTGACAGCACACTGCAGGCTGCGGTTACAGACCGAGAGCTGAAGTGACAGCACACTACAGGCTGTCGTTACAGACTGGTAGCTGAAGTGACAGCACACTGCAGGCTGGTCTTGCAGACTGATACTTGAAGTGACAGCACACTGCAGGCTGCGGTTACAGACTGGGAGCTGAAGTGACAGCACACTGCAGGCTGCCCTCACACAGACTGAGACCTGAAGTGACAGAACACTGCAGGTTGCGTTACAGGCAGAGCTGAAGTGACAGTAAACTGCAGGCTGCCCTCACACACACTGAGAGCTGAAGGGACAGAACGCTGCAGGCTGCCCTTGGTGCAGATTGGGGTGTACAAACTCTCCCTACTTCCACGGATAGAGTAAATTCACAGATACACGCACATACACTCATCATACGCTTGGGCCCATTTCACTAACATATACTCGATTACTCTATCAGCACTGAACCTGTGGAGAGAAAACCTTCTAAACACCCTGCATCTACACTAAGGTCGATAAGACCTAATTGACATTGTCTTGAGTCATGATTTAACCAATAATAATCAACAACAATCAAAATAGAGTACTCAATAATTGACAAGAAATAACCACCAACACTGTATTTCAAATAATGGTAATTTATCTAAAATTAGTTCAAAGAAAATCAATTCAAAAGCAAAATCATTATTCTCATAATTACCTATTCTAGCTAAATGTCATAAACGGGTCAGGACAGGTCTCTCAGTAGAAATCTCCCAAGTCACCGTCCTCACAGCATCGATCCTCACCAACGCAAGTTCGGAAAGAAGTGGCCTCAGAATCCAAAATGCAATGACACAGACCCTCTCTAGGCTAACAAAATTTATTATAAATTTAACAAAATAAGGCAACATAAAATGTTTTGGATATCCGCTGAACCGCTGAGCAGAGCGAGCAGGAAAGGATGTAGCATCGCTACATTTGGAAAAATCTCCGCTCAGAAAAATCACAAAAATAAAAAGACGGAAGACGGAACTAAAACTTGCAAATGTTTCTTTTTATGTTCATATTTCCTCGGAACCAGCATTGTGATCACAACGTTCATTGTGGCTCCTTTGTCCTCCAAGGACACTTGGATGTCCGCCCAGAGCTGCTGTCCTCACGGAAAACTTTTTAACCAGGCGAAGACTGTGGTCAGATGACTCTCGACCATGTTCAGCAAGGCCTTCTCATCACAAATCTACTACTCAAATACAGGCTTTAAACGGCAGCCATCTTTCACTAGGCCAAAACGTATCATCTTAATTAAAAGAGACAAAACAACGTTACCACAGCATAGTGATTAAACAGTGTTAACCCCACTAATACCCTTATGTGTATGTAATTATCTAGCCTTTGCAACACAAGAAAAGCATTAGTACACGACATTTTAAAAGCGTTTTTGTCCTTTAAAATAAACAGCACTCAGCAACATTTATTTAATTAAACATGCACATTATTAGTAAGTAACATGAATGCATCCCCACGTATAGTTTTCTCTTATTAGTACGTATTGATTAATCAGAACATTTACACAAAACAAATAATTAGTAGTTATAAATTAATAATTTTAATTTCTTTCGACAATAGACAAACCAGAGCTTAAAAAAAACCCAATAGATTTTCAACAGAAAACTCTGCTCCAGCACCCTCACACAGACAGAGCGGAAGTGATAGCACACTGCAGGCTGCCCTCACAAACACTGAGAGCTGAAGTGACAGCACACTGCATGCTGCCCTCACACACACTGAGAGCTGAAGAGACAGAATGCTGCAGGCTGCCCTCACACAGACTGAGAGCTGAAGTGACAGCACACTGCAGGCTGCCCTCACAAACACTGAGAGCTGAAGTGACAGCACACTGCATGCTGTCCTCACACACACTGAGAGCTGAAGAGACAGAATGCTGCAGGCTGCCCTCACACAGACTGAGAGCTGAAGTGACAGCACACTGCAGGCTGCCCTTGCAGACTGATACCTGAAGTGACAGCACACTGCATGCTGCCCTCACACACACTGAGAGCTGAAGTGACAGCGCACTGCAGGCTGCTCTCACACACACTGAGAGCTGAAGTGACAGCACACTGCAGTCTGCGGTCACAAACTGAGAGCTGAAGTGACAGAACACTGCAGGCTGCCCTTGCAGACTGATAGCTGAAGTGACAGAATACTGCAGGCTGCCCTCACAGACAGAGAGCTCAAGTGACAGCACACTGCTGGCTGCCCTTGCAGACTATTAGCTGAAGTGACAAAACATTGCAGGATGCCCTCACACTTGTGACAGCACACTGCAGGTTGCCCTCAGCAGACTGAGAGCTGAAGTGACAGCACAAGGCAGGCTTCCCTTAAAGAATAATAGCTGGGGGCGTGGCCAAGCCACAAATGGAGTGAGAGGTGTCTTGCTGAGTCTCCGCTTCACCGCGAACTGCTAAAGCTTGCCAGCCGGTTCCAGAGCTTAGCTGTGGGCATATGACCTGAGGACCATCTCCTAGACCCTACCAGGCACCTGCTGCCACCCTGGAAATGGATCGTGGGGCCACCCGGTGCACTTTTAGCACCCGGAGAAGGGAACGCCTTGCCACCCGCAGCGGCCATCTTAGGTTTCGCCGGTCAAACTGCGCAGAGGGACCTGCTCCTCCTGCCTTCGTCTCCCAGCACCCAGCCTCACCCGGCCTGGGGGGCCGGCCCGACTCTACGGACCCTCCCGGGACCACCGGTGGACTGGGATTGTGATCTACCTGCTGTGAGGACCAGCTGGGGGTCTGTCTGGCCCATGGCAAGCCCGCTTGCTACGATCTGTATGGCCGCATCGCTGGAGCTGCAGTCTGGGGGGCAGACCCTTCTGCCTGTGAACCCTGCCGCGCCCGCTGCTGACATCGTGAGGTGACTGCGACAGAGGGCCCCCCCCGCCCTGAACCAACCTGGAATACTCCCCGGCAGGTAGTGCTGGGCCCGGCCGCTCCTCATCTTCCTCACCGCTGCCGCCTGCCACACTTAAGGTCGTCGGCCTGCATCACCTGGGGTGGCGGTGATCGGCTGCGAGGCTCAAGCAGCAGGGCCCCCTAACTCCAGGGGAAGGAGCATCTCATCGCCTGCGGCCGCCATCTTGGGTCTGCTGGGGGTCCGGGTCCCTTCTGCCCTCGCCTCCCAGCACCAAGCCCCATCGACCTTGGGGGCTGCCTTGGACCCAGCAGGCTATCCCAGGACCATTGCCGGGCGGGGAATGGTGCCCGCCTGAAGAGGAGCATAACTGCAGTCATGCCAGCCAGGCCCTAACGGTTGGCCCGCCCGCTGAGTCCTGTGTGGACACATCCCCGGAGCTGCCATCCCGGGGGGCGGGCTCACTTCTCCAAGGTCCCCCTCGCGCCCCACCGCCGACATTACGGGGACCTGGGCTCAGCTGCACTCCGTCCTCCTCGCTGATGCGGTCAGTCCAACCTGAGGTGCGAGTGATCAGCTGCAGAGCTCGCACAGCGGGGCCTTCTGCTCCCCCTCACCTTCTCTGGTGGGTCCTTCATCTGTCCCTTCTGGCGATTGTAGGCCCGACCTCCTTGAATACACTGAGGGCCGCATGGGCTCAGGGGCGGTCCCTTTATCGTGCCGGGGTGCACTTGATCCTTGCACACACGGGCCTGTTACAGTTAGCGCTCTAGCCTTTCGGCTAGAGCGCTGGACGATATGCGTACGTTTCGCTCACGTCGGGGACGTGAGCGCGTAGTTAAATAATAAACGGGCGGGCGAGCAAGGCAGTTCGCGCCCAACCAAGCAACCGGCTGCAGAGTGTTCATTGCGCTGTGCGCGCGAGGCCCCATACCTGCTCCCAGACAGCGTGGGTGTGTACCCAGGGACCCCACCCTTCACAGGCAGAGGTCAGGGAGCCAAACTCAACACTGGCAACGAGGGGTAACTGCTGAACCCCAGGAGCTCATCCACCGGCTGCTTAGCCAAGAAGGCCTCGACTAGCGGCGCAGCACACCGCGCCTGCCCACGTGCAGCTTCCAACTACCCAAGTGAGTGCACGACGGTCACTGCACACAAGTCGGTGGTTTCGACACCACCATGAGCGACACTGAGACGCCCGGCCCTGTGGGGGCACTGCCCCATCACCCCGCATCGGGAGTACTGCCTCCTTTTAGCAAAGCCGCGGACCCCACGACAGCCGCTCCGCGGTGGCAGACGTGGCTGGGCAAGCTGGAAAACTATTTCGTTGGGTCCAGAGAGACAGACGGAGCGGTGAAACGCTCCCTACTCCTCCACTATGCGGGAGAAGAAGTTTACCTCTTATTTAAACACCTGCCCGACACGGGACCCCCGACTGACTACGCAGCGGCGGTGGCGGCTCTGAATGCACATTTTGACCCCCAAGTCAACCCTGATTATGAACACTTCAAACTTCACCAAGCGAAACAGCGCGAAGGGGAGTCGGTTGACGCGTTCCACGCGAGGCTGAGAGCCCTCGCAGACACGCACCTGGTCGGGGACCAGGCCAAAGAAGAAATCAGGGCGCAACTGATACTGGGAATCAGGAGCAAAACGCTGCGAGGCCTGATACTTCGCAAGCCCAACATCGCGATGAACGAAATTCTCGTCCTGGCCAGAACACACGATCTGTCAGCGGCGCGCACAGAAGAGATGGATTTGGCCCTGGTGAAAGGAGCTGACAGAAGCGTCGAGGTGAAGGTGGAGAAGACGGACGCAGTCCGGAGGAAAGAACGGCCGCAGAGGCCCCGCGACTGGCGGGCCCCAGATCACGCCAAGCAATGCGGCTACTGCGGATACGACGAACACCCCCTCAAGACATTCCCGGCTCGAGGGAAAACGTGCACCAACTGTGGCATCGACAACCACTTTGCGTCGGTCTGTCGCAGGAAGACGCAGAGAAGCAGCCACAAGCGAGACAAGCCAGTGAGGAAGCTGGTGCGACAACTGTCACACACGTCGCTGTCGTCGCAGCCGAGGCCCAGAAGGGAACAGACCAGAGATTATCCAGACTCAAGCACTGAGTCTGACGATGGGAAAGAAACGTACCTTGTGTCGTTCCCCAGAGCCCTCAAAAGCACCCGGCGACCACAGCCACGATGTGACATACTAGTAGCTGGATCGGAGGTGAACGCCGTGATAGACACCGGCGCATCGGTGACGGTGATGGGCGTGCAACAGTACAACCGCCTCAGACCGAGGCCGGAGCTCCGACCGTCGAAGGCCAAGATATTTGCTTATGGAAGTGACACGCCGCTTCCGCTGAAGGGAAAGATGACGGTGGCCGTACAGTCAGAAAAGGCGGAAATCGTCATCGACATCCATGTAATCAACCAGGAAGTAGACACATTACTCAGCGGCCACGCTGCAGAAGATCTAGGACTGATCACGTTTCTCAGAGTGGTCCAAGACAGGCAGGTCGAACACTTGCTCGAAGCGTTTCAAGGCTTATTTTCAGGACTAGGGAAGATCAAAAGGCCGCCGGTACGGCTCCACATAGACCCCGCTGTACAACCGACAGCCCTCAGACACAGGCGCATTCCATTCCACTTACGCCCGCTAGTGGAGGAGGAGCTCCGAAGGTTGGAGGAACAGGGTGTAATAGAGAAGGTCACAGGACCCACACCATGGGTCTCACCGATGGTGATAGCCGAGAAGCCACGACAACCTGGGAAAATCCGGCTATGCTTCGACATGTGCCTCCCAAATAAAGCCATCAAAAGGGAAAGGCATATCACGCCGACCATGGATGACATTGTATCCGATCTAAACTGCGCCCGATGGTTCTCAAAACTGGACTTAAATGCAGGGTACCACCAACTCACCCTAGCAAAGGAGAGCCGTTACATTACTACCTTCAGCACACACTTAGGGCTAAGGCGGTACAGACGCCTGAATTTTTGGGATCTCATCGGCTGCCAAAACCTTCCAGAACACTATTAGAGACATCCTGGTCGGACTCCCTGGCGTCCGGAACGTGAGCGATGATATCCTCATCTACTCCAAAACAGTGGAGGAGCACTACCGACATGTCCGAGCCACCCTAGCGAGTCTACAAGAGCACGGAGTCACCCTACACAGAGAGAAGTGCCAACTGTTCCAACAAAGAATCGAATTCTTTGGCTACATCTTCACCAAGGACGGCATCCAAGTAGACCCTTGAAAGTCGCACGCCATCAAAATGGCTGCGGCCCCCGCGTCAGTGGTGGAAGTACGCAGTTTCTTGGGAATGGCCACGTACTGCGGGAGGTTCGTCCCGAACTTGGCCACCCTGGCCGAGCCCCTCAGGCGCCTCACCAAAACCGACGTGGTGTGGCAGTGGACTGACACCGAAGAAAATGCATTTGAGGCGATCAAAGAGGCGCTACTAGACCAAACGACACTAGTCTACTTTGATCCGACCAAGAAGACCGAAATCCTGGTGGATGCCAGCCCCGTAGGGCTAGGGGCAGTCTAAACACAAGAGCAAGAACCGGGGCAATGGGCAACTCTTGCGTATGCTAGCAAGGCCCTCACAGACACTGAAAACGATATTCCCAAATCGAGCGGGAAGTGCTGGCGATTCGATGGGGCTGTCATCATTTCCATCTGTATGTGTGTGGACATCCGTTCACAGTGGTGACAGACCATCAGCCGCTGGTGCCGCTATTCCGAGGGACAGCGCCACACCTGCCCCCACGCATAGAGCGGTGGGCCATCGGCCTGCAACAGTACCACCTGAGCGTAATATACCGGCCAGGGGCCAAAAACCCAGCGGACTTCTTGTCCCGACACCCAGAACGTTGCAGTGAGCCCGAGCACAAAGACGCGGAAGACGAGGCCGAAGAGCACCTTGACATGGTGGCGGCGCTGACGTGTCCCCAGGCCATAACGCTTGAGGAGCTCCGAGAAACAGCCGACCAAGACCCCCTGATGGTCAAGGTCAAGAGCACCATCCTCGAAGGAACCTGGCAGCATTTTCTGCAAGCAGCGAACTCGTGGGCCAATGAAGACCGAGAGGACCTTCAACACATGTGGAGGGTACGCCACGAGCTGAGCGTGACCAGAGGAGGGCTCCTTCTAAGAGGTTCCAGAATTGTCGTCCCAGTGGCCCTCAGGACAAGAGCGACACAGCTAGCCCACAAGGGGCACCAGGGGACGGAGAGGATGAAAGCCCGGATGAGAGAGAAGGTTTGGTTCCCGGGTATCGATGACTATGTCAATGACACCGTCCGCAGCAACCAGTCATGCCAGCTAACAGGGGAGGCCCAACCACCGGCGCCCATCATAACCGAAGAGCATGGGCGAAGCCCATGGGAGAAGATCAGCGTGGATTTTGGGAGCCTGCCCGATGGGCGAGTCACACTAGTCATCATCGACAGCTACTCGAAATACCCGATAGCAGAGGCCTTACCATCCACCACCTTCGTGCATGTGGGGCCCGCCCTGGAAAAGGTATTTGGGATGTTCGGATACCCCGAGGAGCTGCGGAGTGACAACGGACCCCCATTTCATGGACACGAGTTCGAAGAACTCCTAAAGTCACACGGCATCAGACACAGGTGCATCACCCCGCAATGGCCCCAAGCCAACGGGAAGGTGGAGCGGTTCATGCGCACCATCAACAAAATACTACGCATCGCCGTGTCCGAACAGCTAGACCCGGAACAAGAACTACAGCGATTCCTGAGGGAGTACCGCAGCACTCCCCATTGTTCCACCCGACAAGCGCCTTGGGCACTAATGTTCCATGGAGCTCGCCGGGACGGGTTACCAGTAGCCCCCGGCTGGGTAGCGCCGCCATTCAGCGAGGAAGAAGCGTTCCGGAGGCGCCAAAGGCGAAATAACAGAGTCAGTGAGGCACGGAGGGCTGTGACCCGAGAGGTTCAGGCTGGAGACATGGTGGTCCTAAAGGAGCGCCGGCCGGGAGGAAAGTTTAAGACACGATATGAAAGAGGGTACTGGAGAGTGGTCGACCATCGAGGGACCATGGTGACAGCGCGCCGAGGGAGAGACCTGGTCACCCGGAACATATCGTGGTTCAAGGTGGTGAGGAGACCCGCAGACGACCAAGGCCACGACTCCGGGGACATCCCTGCGAGTGCACCCAGCTCCGACCCACGGAGCAACACAGAGTCTGAGCCAGGTGGCGCCGACTGCACAGGTGGTGAACCAAGGCAAGAGGTGGCACCCGAGACCCAGGCCCCGGGCGCACGAAGGGCCGCCAGGTATGAGCTGAGGGAGAACCCCAGGCCCAGCAGTCGGCTGAGAGACTTTGCGTGCCAAGTAAGTGATGCGGCGAACTAAGAATTGAACTGTCGTCAAGGACTGAGTTGAGAAGGGATGTTACAGTTAGCGCTCTAGCCTTTCGGCTAGAGCGCTGGACGATATGCGTACGTTGCGCTCACGTCGGGGACGTGAGCGCGTAGTTAAATAATAAACGGGCGGGCGAGCGAGGCAGTTCGCGCCCAACCAAGCAACCGGCTGCAGAGTGTTCATTGCGCTGTGCGCGCGAGGCCCCATACCTGCTCCCAGACAGCGTGGGTGTGTACCCAGGGACCCCACCCTTCACAGGCAGAGGTCAGGGAGCCAAACACAACAGGGCCCACCAGGCCGCAGGGCAGGGGCTCCACCACATGGACTCAGTCACTGGGGAGACCCGCTGCGGAAATCGTGCAGCGAGTCCGCACACTCCTTCCCCCTCCCCTGCCTGGTGCAGATACTCCCCTACTGGACTGGAGGTCCTGGCCTCCCTATTGCTGCGTGGACAACTGCTGTGGTCTACACTGTGTGGGGACCATCTGCGTGGCCTGCCTGGGGGGCAGTGCGGGTCTGACTTGCCTCTGAGAACCCAGGTGCGGATGACATGTCTCGCCCCCAGCAGTGCTGCCGGATGCCCGTGGGTCCCTCTGGCCTGAGACCCGCTGCATGGAGTGGGCTCACGGGATGTGACTGGTGTGTGACCCCCAGACCCTGGGAAGGCCCCGGCGACTGAAGTGTGATATTGAAATTGTCTATTGTTGGAAAACGAGGCATCATCTGCGAGGCCTGCACAAATAACATGACTACATTTGTCCTTCACTGGGAACCAAACACCCAATTGTAGCGCCTGACTGAGGGTAGCGTTGCAGAGCAGTCTGAGGCTTACTCAAGGGAGGTGGTGTGGGCTAGTAATCGCCATTTGCAGGTGCGCAAATATAACACTCAATAATTGATTGTCCAGTCTGTACTTTGCTTTATAAAAGTAAGAGTACATTTATTAAACACACACACCACTCAATACTATGCACCAATTTACAAATATACATAAGCTGTTGGAATTACTTTGTGACATTGCATAACATCTCCACCCCACCCGCAGGGGGGGTGGGGTCTAGTACCACCACTACCATGTATGCACATCAACTTGCCCCCAATGCAGTTAGTTGAACATAACCTGGAGCGAGGGCCCTGCCCAGTGGTGACCCACCCCATGACCTCAACAAGCATTAAAAAGGGGTAAACCTGCCTTGGTGACACATGACCCCGACTGAGCATCTCCTACTGACCATAAAGTATGCACCTCTATATCTTAAGGGCTAGCAGTCTGGGGTCTTCACCTAAGCGCAGCAGCAAGAATCCATGTTTACGCACACTTTAGAATGACAGTACTCATCACCTTGGTTGATCATTTGAATGCATTGCAAATACAGCCCCTAAAGACATCACAGATGAAATCACAGGGTTACGCATATACAGCCAGACACCCTAGCAGGACTGTCTGGCAACATAACCCCACTTAGCTCATGCCATCTCATTACACATGTGACTTACAGTCCCTTCAAAAGACGTACTCCTGGCAACTACACTTCTCCTGCAGTGCACCTATTCACTTTAAAAGGATTCACAGGTAAAAGCATGGGATTACGTAAATATAGAGAGACTCCTAGCAGGAAGGTTCAGCAACATAACTCCATTTAGCTTAACATCACCTTACACAGGTACTTCACTTTACACATGTGACTTTCAGTCCACCTAAAAAGAAATAACCACTAGTAAATGCATTTCGGTGCAATTACACCACTTCACCTCCAGGGGATGCACTTCTTCACACATCCCCAACTCAGCCCTTCACTTCATGATGCACTTCTCCACACACCCTCAGGTGTAGAACAAAAGTTCCAGCCTAGAATGTGTTTAAATGCTATCTGAGCCCTTGAGGGGTAGTTTCCTTTAGGTCCCCATGACACTGAGGGTGGGACTTTTCTTTGTGCTGGGGGTGGGGGGGGGGGGGGGGGAGACTGCGCTTCTCCAGCAGCTGCCCCAGCACCTTTTCACAAGTGAGGGTGACCCCCCTCCTCTGGGCATCACAAAGCACCAAAACGGCAGATTTCCAATGGGGCGCTTCATGCTCCTCTTTACCAGCCCCAGCCACTGGGAACACTCTCCTCCGCCCTCTGGGTCTCTGAGAGGGTATATTCAGCAGGGTGCTGTCTTCACTGGCTCCCTGCGCCAGCCTTTCGCCTGGCTCTCCTCCTTGGCCTCTCTTCTCCCTGCGTAGAGGCCACTGCTCCTGCGCACCGGTCCTGGGCTCTTCTTCTGGTGCTGTTAGGGTCCTGGGGGCAGTCAGGGGGTCTCTCCTTCCAACTGCCCATTGCGCCAGGCTTCAGCACCTTCAGCCTCAGCAGACCACACCCCAGAGAGAGAGCTTCTCTTTCTGTGCAAGCACTTTTTAAAAGTTGAGTAGGGGGCTGGCAGGAAGTCCTGGTTGGTCCTATCAAACAGTGACATCACTTTCCTGCCCCTGCTCCCTCCTTGTCCAGCCTCTGGGTTTGTTCAAAATGGCGTCGTCCAGGGTCTCGGCCACATGTCTCGGAAGCACCTTCCCCCCACGCTGCCTTCCCTCCTTGGTGCAGCCTGGTGCCTGGCACCCAGCGACAGCGGTTGATGGACTGGCCTGTAGCCCCACCCATCTTCTCTTCGTGGAGAGGAGGCCCTCAGAGAAATATGACAGTTCTGGATGACCCAAAAGCATAACAAATATGAATTTGGACTCTGCAGAATACTTCTTTTCACAATCGCTACATTGGACTTAAGTGCGTGTCTGGAATCTGTAGGCCTAATGGAAGTTAATCTAGCCATGGGCCCCACATCCCCATAGGGGAATAATGAAGTGAAAACACAGTAATACACACTGACTTTCCCTGGCATGTTTCTTTCCAGTGTATAAAGCCTATTCCATGTCACCACCCAATACGGCATAAGTCCTGCCACACCATTCACTTTGTAGCTGCTCCTGGACTGCGTACGCTAGGAATCTCCCCTGCGCAGCCCGTACATGTGTGCACACGCATGTAGACATGTGTCCGCATGTAACCAGCCCGGTGTCCCTTACTCCAGCTGCTGCGCAGTGGCCTGGTCAAGCCAGGGGAACAGTCCCAACTTATGAGGCTCCCCCACAGTAAAAGCTCAACAATTAGGTGCTCAAAAAGCGAAAAATCTGGGCGGCCCAGTGTCAGAACCACCTTCTAACATCTATATTGTTTGAACCTGCTCTGGGCCCTCTGGACACCTTGTCCTTCAGCCATCATTAGGCCGAGGTGGATAGCTGGCCTACACCTCTCACTGAATCAGTCTGATTGACACAGGTGTGACTGCCTCTCTCAAACACCCTCCAGTTGTTGCCTCCCCTTCTGCTTTCTGACACTCCCCTCTGGTGCCTGGTGAACACGGTCCGGTGCGTACTCCCCCTGGAAGGTCTGCCCCTCACAGCGATTGATGATGTTCCAGGCCCTTGGATCTGCCTATCTTACTTTGACACCCCCCCCCCCCCCCCCGCAGTATTACCGCTCCCTCACCGCTGGCCAGCGCTGGATCTGCAGGTGTTGTAAGGGCTCTTTCTCTTGCCGCACAGGCCTCCATCTGCGCCGCACCTCCCCTGCGTGGCCCTCGTACTGCTGAGATTGCACCCCTGGCCATGCCACGCTCCAAGTCCGGTAAAGATACGGTCCCTACCTGGCTAAGGACAATCCTGTAGTCTCCCAGTGGCTGAAATCCAACCATCCACAACCGACCCCCCAGGTGCCAGGGCTGTTGAGGACCCGTCATCGGCCCCGATCACACAGGCCTTTATGAGCTCATTTCTCTAGGAAATTAAGGCTGAAATCGGATCTCTCAAACACTACTTCAAAACCTGCCTAGGAGTAATCGGTCAAGACGTCACGGAGATTGGGGGCCGTGTCGACGACCTTGACCGCACAATGGACACGCGAGTGGAGGATCATGAGAGCCTCTGGCGCAGCATATCAATCTCCAATTGAAACAGGAGGAACTCGAAAATAGAATCGGACGTAATAATACACGCTCTGCGGTGCAGTGGGACAAGACATTGTCTTTTACGGCAGACCTCCTGCAAACGATCAGGGCAGATGATGACGCCTTTCCCCCAGCCCTTGACAGAGCCCATCGAGTCCCTGGGCCAAGGGGATGCCCGGAATTTATACCGGACATTCTCACATGAGTCCACTTTTTTGTGGAGAAGGAAGCCATTCTACAGAAGGTGCGCGAAGTCACAGACTTAACATACAACGGCTACCCAATCCAGGTCTTCAAAGACATAGCCCCAGTCACCCTTCGTAGACGTAACAATTTCAAACCAGTCACTGATGAGCTGCGCGAACTCAAAATTAAATACCAATGGGGCCAACCCCTCATGCTGATTTTTACCTGGGAGGGCAAGCGCCAAGTTCTTCGCTCGTTGTGAGACGCAAAATAGCTCCTCTGGCTCCCGATGTATACTGGGGATGCCGATTTCTCCTCCCCACGGGCCCAGCGCAGGGAGGCAACCCATCCGGAATGTTCCACTATTCCTCTCCCCAAGCACAGGACTTGTGCCAATGAGCAGGACTCCTCTCAGGCGAAACAAGACATTATCAAACATCTCTGCACCATGAGCGACTCTCTTACCGGCCCACTCCCCCGCGGCTTTGGTCTGAACTATGCCTGACATACCGATGCCCATACCTTTCTTCCCATGAACATGTTCTTGCCTCTGGATTTCTAGGGAGGCATATGCAAGCACTACGCTCCAGAACGCCCTGTCCCACTGAGCCCTTTTTGCCTCATACACTCTCGCCTGGTGGCCTCGTCAGTTGATGCGGCTTTACCTGATAACCCAGAATGCATCAAAATGCCTCTTTTAATATACAAAGGCAGACTGACAGCTGGTGACCTTCGTTGCAACCTTAGAGATTGGCTGGATGCGGAGACCTTCCAACCCCTGTCTTTGATTACTGCGCCCCCCCACAACTGCAGTGTCTTCTAGAAGAGTGGCTGCTTCAGAATGGCTCCTGTCTCAACTTCTGAGCTGTTCCAAGAAGACATTGAACTACATAGACCTTGTTGTCCCCCGCTTGTTAATATTACCATTTCCCCCCACTCCCTACCGCTCACCTTTCATTTCTCATGGAGTGAGTGCATTACAGGGGTCCCCCATAACTTTCTCGGCCCACTGTACACCTTGGGAGTGCTCATCCACCAGAGATATGTGGCATGCCTTTACAAACCTCTCCCTAGCACCCACAATCCCCTCACGACCCAGCCTTCTCACATTCTGCTCGAATGATGCTCTTCACCACAGCCCCCACCATGATGTCTGCGGCTCCATCCATTAAGCTCCTCTCTCAATGTAAAGGGGCTTAACTCCCCTAACAAGAGGCAACAGGTCTGGTGCTGTCTACTCCTACAAGATCCCGACATTATATTCCTTCAGGAAACTCACATAGTCACCTCTGACTCACGCCTCATTATGCACCCCAAATACCCACGTCATTATTGGGCTTGCTCTTCCTCTAAATCATCGGGGCTTGTAATACTAACAAAAGCCATGCTGGGAGTGGGGACCCCCGGGTGGTCCGGGACGTGGAGACCCGTTATCTAAAGGTCCAAGCGCATCTGGGCACCCAACCCCTGACCCTCCTCAATATTTACACACCCAACCAAGCGCTGGACACATTCTTGAGGATCCACCTGAACGACATGCTACGTGCCCCGTAAGAAGCGATTATTCTCGAGGGTGATTTCAATCTGGTATGGGATCCGGATTTAGATTCCAGTGTGCCTGCATTCCAAGGCACCACGGCTATGTCGGCGGATCTCAGGAGGGTTGTCACTGATCTGGGTCTAACCGACGCTTGGAGATATCTATTCCCTGACACCAGGGACTTCTCACATGTCCACCGCTCATACTCACAGATCAATTATTGCTTTCTCTCTCTCCGCCTGATCCGCTTCTAGGAATCAGCTGAGATATCTGACTTCTCCATATCAGATTACGCCCATGTTGCTGAAGGCTTCCAAGTTCCAGGTGGACAACATACCACTCCCCATCGCTGGTGGCTCCCACCCCACATTCTGAGGGATCCGGTAGATCTAGCAGACATCCGCCAGGAAATTGAGGCCTTTTTTACCACAAACGACACCCCGGAACCGCCTGAACCCATTAGATGGGATGCCTTCAAGGTGACCATTCGGGAAGTAATCTCTTCTATTACCATTTCCCGATCTCGAGAAGCTCGCATTGCTGAAACAAATCTGTCCAAAGATATTAAGGCCATAGAGCATAGAGATCATAGGCTGCCCTCGGCTCAAAATAGAAAGCGATTCGCTATGCTCTGGGGACAGTTGCGTTTCCATCGCACCAACAAGGCAGAGAGCTCCCATAAACAGAAATTCTAAGTCGGGGGAGATAAAGTGGGTTTCTGCTTAGCATGCCGCCTGCGAGCCCAGGCTACAAAAGCCCATGTCTCTAAAATTCAGCGGGTCGACGGCTCTTGGGCCACCTCTGAGAGCGACAAAGGATTGACATTCTGCAACTTCTACAAGGCCCTCACCATGCATAACTCTTAGACGAGCCAATCACTCTAGACCAGAGGTCTTCAAACTTTTTGATGCCGAGACCCCCTTGTCAAATTCTTTTTAGGTGTAAGGACCCCATCTGACAAAAATTTCTAGAGCCTGGTACTCTCATCAACGACAACCATAAACGCAGCCAATTCCCACAGCAAATCATTTTTATGGTGGGGAAATCATATTAAACAGTGTTTAGCAAACCAAAGATCAGTGAAGGTGAGGGTGTGGTCTAAGGTGTAGCTAAAAACCAAGGATTTAATTTATAAGTAATTGGCGTAGGGCAGCGCTACAATATCTTCTTACTGTGCTGCTCTACGCCGATGTCAACAGGCAGGAATGCACCATATTTATAAAATGTGGTGCATTCCTTTCCTTTTCCCTTGCTTCAGTGCACAAATTGCTGCCTGGCACCAACATAGGCAGGTTTACTTTTGAGCATGAAGGTGCACAAAACAATCTGGAGAGGCATTTTCCTCCTTCTATGGGAGTTGCAGAAAGCAGCACACATAAAAAGAGGAAAAAACGAGGAGAAATAAAAACATTCCTCCTCATTACGCCTCTCCTGGGAAGGCGTACATTTTTGGCGCTTCCCCAGCGTTACATGATTTTGTAAATATGGGGCCGCCGTCGAAATCCATGGGAACCCCCATGCAATGCCTATGGAACACCTTCTTGACGCAGAGTAAGGCAACATAGTGACTTGCGATGCTTTGCCATACTCCATATCTATGAGGCCAAGAAAAGCCATGTAGGGATACTTTGCGCTGCCTCATAGGTATGGTTGAGAAGCTTGTGTCGCCGGAGAGTCAAAAAAAGTTTTAGGTCTTTCACTTTCAGGCACCTACATATAAAATAATTGGCGACGTAAATGGAAAATAAATTTTAAAAAGTTGTTACTCAGTGGGAAATGCACTGTAGTACATTATGAAACCTCTATTAGTTGATGCACTGCAGAGGTCTGTGTGTAACCAGAGCCACAAATTGAAATCTTGGTTGGTTCAGTGGAGAATAGCGACTTGTGTATTTTTGGTGCTACAAGGTCACAGCCTGTGACAAAACGCACCGTGAATATGTAAGTCATTATTTTATACTTGTATTGCATTACCCACAGTAGAAGATACACTGATACACCATTTTTAAATAGTTTTATGATAAAATGGTGCTTCCAAAATGTAGATTTTAGTAATACCGGGTCATATGTAATGCTTTTTTTTCTTTTTACATATCTGTCCCTTCAACACCTCTTTAGGGGTACTAAGGGCTGTGTAAATACTGTTAGGATTAAAAGCAACCACTTCACAGTCCAGTTGTTAACGCTTTGCACTACCACTAAAAAAAAGAGCAAATATTTTTCATCACAAAGCTTGTAACGATTCACAGGTCCCAAGCACTCCTTAACTGGCAGATTAACTAACAGGGCACATTTGTGTTTCTTTCAGGCAACCAGGTACCCTGGCACAAAAACTTTTCACCGCACAAGAGACTCAGCTGGAGCATTTTAACAATCGAAATTAGCCATCTTTTTCCAAGACGAAAACAAACGTTTTGGATTCCTGAGCACAAGTGAGGTTGGGGACTCCAGAACCCCCCTGGGGGTCGCGCCCCACAGATTGAAGACGTCTGCTCTAGACAAACTGACAAGGGCAAAACTCCCCGACTGGACGGACTTACGGTTGCCTTCTATTGCAATTTTCTCCACCAACTTCAAAGCCATCTCTTACACCTTTTCAACAGCTTCTCTGAAGTCTCGGGCCTCACGCCCACAATGTCGGAAGCAGAAATGGTACTCATTCCAAAGCCTGGAAAGGACCCTTCACTCTGCACATCATACCGGCCTTTTACTCTTCTGAATACGGACGCGAAGATCTACACCAAGATCCTCACAAACCGTCTTAAATCCTATCTCCCTGGTATAATAGACCCAGACCAAGTGGGAGTTATCCGACATCGCCAAGGGGCAGACAGCATACGCCCCATAGCCCATCTCATTGAAAAGGTCCAGCGTAGAAACATCCCGGCCTGCCTGGTGTCCCTAGATGCAGAGAAGGCGTTCGATCGGGTGGACTGGCGCTTTCTACGTGCAGTGCTACACAAAATAGGCCTAGGCCCAGTCATGATCTCTAAATTGATGGCTCCTCATGTTCGCCCGTACTCACAAATTTGTATCAATGGCCGACTCACGCCCCCGTCTCTGTACACAGGGGTACCATGCACGGCTATCTGCTCTCTCCACTCCTGTTTGCCCTAGTAGTGGAACCTCTGGTGATTGCCAGACATATCGGGTATCCCCTTTGGAGGCTACGAGTACAGGGTATCTCTCTTTGCTGATGAAATTCTCCTTTCCTTAACCACCCCTGTCTCCTCCCTGCCGGTGCTTACTTCGCTTCTCCACTCTTTTGAAACAGCCTCGGGCTTCAAGATTATTATAGCCAAAACCCATGCCCTAAATCTTACCGTCTCAACCCCATTGGTGCATCGACTACAGACCCTGGTCTCTCTACATTGGGGTGACCACTCAATACGATATATGGGCCTCAACCTGACCCCCCTCACTGTCCTCTTGGACCCAGGCCAACTGGCAGTCGTGTAGACGTGAAATATGGGAAGACATACGCCAGTGGAAGAACCTCCCTGGTTGGGGCGTATCAACGCGATTAAAATGTCCCTTCTTCCAAAAGTGCTCTATTTATTTTAAACTCTTCCCACTCAGACATCACAGGTAGACATCCAGCCTCTCCAACAAGATCTAAATGCCTTTATATGGGGCAATGGGGCAAAGGTCGCCCGCGCTTGGCAAATAAACTACTTATGCTACCCGGAGACTTGTCATGTCACCTCCGCTACATATCGAAATGGGTCATTCGCGAAAGCGAAAAACACTGGCTCCACATGGACCACGCGGTCTCCTGTAGGCCCCTGTGGGACATTGCCTGGCTCTCCAGAACAGCGTGCCCCGCAGTACGTATATAGCTACCCCTACGAAAACAGTACTTGACATCTGTGATAAACGTGCGTTGTCTAGAGGCCTAACATCTTTCCCATCTCCCAATATCCCTATAGCACGCAACCCCACCCTCCCGTCGGCCTTGCCACCTCATGCCTTCCTATCGTAGTCAGAGGGCGACTCTCGTACAATCCAGGAAATATTTGAGGGGAATACCTTTGAAACTTTTGTACAACGTAAAAACTCTTTTCATACTGCAGATTCCTCGAGGTTACAATACTACCAACTTCGTCACTGGCGGCTTGCCCCCAACTACATACAGGGAGCAACTAGATCACTCACCCCCTTTGAAGCCCTGTTCCCGGCCTTTGAGGGCTCATGAGGATTAATCTCCTGCACATACAAGGTATTACAACACTCGCACCAGATCCAACCTCACGCATACCACAGACAATGGAATACGGATGCTGAGGAGTAGGCCACACTAGAAAGCTGGGAACGGCTATTGTACAATATTCCCAAAAATTGACAGAAGCATTGCCCAACGAGAATCGGCTTACAAACTGATGACGCAATGGTATTACACCCCTGCCCGCCTGCAGAAGATATGCCCAAACCTCTCCCCGATATGTTGGAGATGCCAAACTGCAATAGGTGATTTAATTCACATCTGGTGGACCTGCCCCAACCTGGTGATCTTCTGGAAACAAGCTCTCAGTCACATTCAGGACACCGTGGGCTTTCCTATACCAAGCTCTCCCATGGTGACCTCACTAGGCATTAGACCTTTTTGGCTTGTTGCTATAATCCACTATGACTGGCACCTCATAGCGCAGATGCTGGGGACAGCATGACAATCTATAGCCCTCTACTGGAAAAAACCCTCCCCCACCTATCTCGACATGGTTCCTTCGTCTCCGGTATGTCATGGCTCTGGAACTATTAACTGCCCGTCTTAATCACACAGACACTAAATTTGCCCAAACGTGGCAGCAGCTTATTCAACACTTCTCTCGTCTAGAGAACTCTCGCTATGCCAGCCCTTGGCCGTGGGCTCTGCAGTTGTTTGAGGACTCTCTCCTGCCGTACGCTAGGGAGGCCCCCCAATAAGCCCCCGACACATGGTTCTGATGAGGCTCCTCCTTCCCCCTAAATCTTCCACTCGACCCCCCTGACTGCACTCTAGCTTACTCCTCCCCCCACACCTTACCCCTGTTATGGTTGCCCCACACCCCCCCCCCCGGTTACTTGGTTATCCCGAATGTGTTTCTACTTGGGTATTATCTACGAACTCTCTGCAAACGTTCAGCTCGCCTCCCTGGTGCAAAGCTGAACCTCCTACCCAAATACACCCTATGGCTAAGGATACCCAAATTCTCCATAAGTTATAGCTACTGTATGTTGCTTGTTCCTTGCACAAAGGTATCTGATGAATTACTACTCCTACCCACAGTCCAACCTGTTATATCCTGCTTACTTAATCATATGTATGCCAGTTTACCTATCTCCTAGCTGCTCAGCCAGTGTGAGTGTTGAGAGTGGAATGTTGGTGTGACTGTGATGCTTGGAATGCTTGGGTGCCTGTGTGGATGAGGTATGACAGATGGAACATGGGCTGAGCAGCAGGCAGGCTGCTCCTGGTGGGGCTGGTCTATAAGGTTTACCAGGCTGAAGAGCAGATGCACATTATTGCCATCCTACAACCTGAACTTAATAAAAAAAAAACTTAAAATGCAACTCGGCTACTTCTGGTAAGATACAACGCAACCCTTTTTGCTATTTTAGTAAACTCCCAATGCCATAAGATGTAACCAGTGTTTTATGCTGCCTCTGTTGATCTCTGTTCTTTGCAAAAATTTTAATAAACAGATTTGAAAGAAAAAAAAAGAATAATAGGTGAAGGGTCAGCACACTCCAGGCTGCCCTTGCAGACCGATAGCTGAGGTGACAGCACAGTGCAGGCTGCCCTCATAGACTGGGAGCCTAGCACGCTGACTTTGCTCCAGTTGTATGAGAATGGCAGCTTGGCTGCAGCACACTGCAAGCTGCCTTTGCTGCAGTTTTATTAGACTGGGAGGTGAAGAAACTGGTTTCTGAAAGCTTCCCTTGCTGCAGTTCAATCATAAATGCTGGAAGCTGAAGGGACAACAAACTGCAAGCTTCACTTGCTACAGTTGTTCCTGACTGTCAAAATCAAAAGACTTTATTGCATGATTAGTTAAAACCTTTGCAACATTTGTAAAATGGCATCAAGTCCGAATTTACATGTTCAATAAAAAAATGCCTCTTTCTAAAATCCATACTTAAAACAGATACTTTCAGCGGAGAAGGTGCCTGCGATCCAAGGTCAAGCTAACCGTCGTTGGATGGAAGCCAAATTCTGATGGAAAAGTACTGGAAGAAGACCTGGCTGAAGAGGTGTGCCTAAGGGCGTGTTCTATGATTTTGGGATTTTGTATTAGGGACAGTGCCCCGAGGGTTGAGCAGTTGAGGTTTAGATGGGAAGCTAGAAGGAGCATCTTAGAACGAGCTCCGACAAAGAGAGTACTCTTCTTAGGAATTCTTCACTACTGACACCTTTTATTCTCTTGCCTGGGAAGGGAAATGCTAAGTAGGGATGTCACCTTAGAGATAGAGTAGGGAAAGACGAACTGATTTTTCTCTTAGGCTAATGGTTTCAGATGTAGAGATTGGATTAATCATTGTTTTATTAATGCTTTTAGAGTTGATTATTCTTTTTATTCTGAGTCGTATGAGACTTTTATGTAGAATTGCTTTTGTATTAGTGCCCATCTATTTTCTTCACCTTGTATTGAGGTGTTTGTATGTGCATTTATTCCTGGTTGTAATAAAATCTTAAATTTTAGATTCGGAGTCAGTAGTCCTTTGGGAATGGGAATTGATTTGGTTAATTATGAATTGAGATTTGAATTTTCTCCCCTCCACACAGTTTAGCAGATAAAAAAGATCCTGGCGACCTGAGAGGATTCTTGGTGATAATCATGTAGTCAAGAATCCGGCTTTATCAAAAGTCATTGGGACTTAGAAAAGTGGCCAGATTTACATATAACTAGCTAACTGAGAACCACCTCCTATCAACACTTCCAAAACCGAATTCTTGCTAATTTCTCCTCCGAATCATACCTCTAAGGTAGACCTCTGGTTGAACCATCTCACTGCCTTCAACTGCCCCCCTGTCATTATTGATTCAGCCAAATCGCTCAGAATCACCCTGGACACACACTTACATTTGAAGAACCACATTAGTAATGTTTGTAAGGGTGCGAATCCCCAGATGAGACTACTCAGGAATCTCAAACCTTTCCTCCCACAAGCGGACTTCAAGCAGGTGGCTCAAGCGCTGGTTTTGCCGAGGCTAGACTATGGCAGTGCTACACTATGTGGCCTCCCGAAATATACCTTGCACCCCTTAAGGCTGTATATGAATGCAGCGGCCAGACTGACCACGGGCATAAAAAGATCTGCGCACATTTACCCAGTTCTAAAATCTCTAATTTGACTGCCTTTTGAAGCAAGAGTACAGCTAAAGATCGCCTGCCTGACTCACAAAGCTCTCCATCTCAAAACCCCCAAGTACCTATGCAACAAGATAGACAATCTGGAGGTGGTAGACCCTCAAGAAGTGCTATCACCTTTCTTCTTAAACCACAGATATTTTGCAAAAAGAGAACTTGTCAAAGAGCTTTCTCAGGCTCGGCTCCATGGATCTGGAACTCTTTCCCTCCTGGAATTCGCAGACTCACCACCACAGTTGCCTTCAAAATGGAAGTAAAACGATTCCTTATGTGCAAGTTCTTACCCTAATTAGACTCTTATCATTTGCTTGAAGATACTGGTCTTATACCCTCATCCCCTGTACTGATGTTTTATATCCCCTGACCTAATCTTTTCTTCCCCTCCCAGTCCCGCTATATAAATAGTTTTTGTTTTGTTTCTTCACCTATTGTACTGCTGTGTTGTAACCTTTGTAACTATATCCTTTGTGCCTGACAATCCTTAATTGTGAAGCGCTCTGATATCCTTCGGGATCATGTACGCGCTATATAAAACTTCCGAAATAAAAATAAATAAATAAAATAAAATGGTGCTATTTTATAAAGTGCATGCATGAGTGAAATAGAAGCCGGAGAGTTTGCACCGTTGCGCTAAAAAGAGTGCGAAAAATTTGCGTAAAGAGGTTTGTACACTTGACTAGACACCTGCGCTTCCTGACCCAATGGTATCAGCTTGGTCATGTTTAATAATCTCAGGAAGGAAGGGGGGGTGCCGTCAAGAGGGGGCAATCAGAAGCAGGGGACTATGGCCAGGTGGTGACCAATTTGCTACTCGGCCCTTCGCCTACATGGTCCTGGGCCTCTATCTTTCTTGAGAAACGAATTAATTTGATCAGAGCACAGTTTCACATAAAATTGGATGGGTCAAAACAGGCCAGCACAGCTTCCCTGGAAGATCTTATGTCTTTAGAAATTCACCCCCTTTGTAACAGAGCCCTCCTGTCCTCTAGGAGGGCGGGGCACAGGCACAGTACATGTATTATGTCCTCTTTTTGCTGATTGCAGAGCCGGCACATTGCCTGTTCCTTACCCCTTTTCCAAGCTGGAAGATGACATGGGATAGGGATTACCCCCATCCTCGGCTTCATGAACTGTGACTTTGTCCTTTCGTTGTAGGGGTTGTTTAGGTAGCACTGTGGTTTCAGGTATTTATAGGTACCGTGTCATCCAGCTGCGTTTCCATGCAGAGAGGCTGGCCTTGTCTTCTGTTAGTGAAAGCCGTTTTGTGCCGATTTTTGCAATCCTTTTAAATTCCTGATGGCTGATAGTTAGGTCCCAAGTGGTTAAGCCAAGCTTGCTAAAGGCTTTCCCACCGACCTTTGTTTTGTAGCCAATTCAGTCCATCGATGGTGGGCCAGGGTACCTTCATTTGCGGCCTTAAGTTTGTGACAGCTTATTGCAAAGGCCGTCTTGCATGCCAGCGCCTGTCTACATATTCCAAATTCCAGTCTTATTTGAGCAGGTGATGTGTGGGAGAAAAGCTGGAAAACTGTTCTATTTATCTTCGTGAGCGTTTTGTCAAGTGTCGCAGTCTCCCGTCCATTCATTGCCTCACTCCCATATGTTAAGATTGGAAGAACCTTAGCATGGGCTACTTGGAGGATAGGCATGAGTGTGGGACCTTTTAAATTTGTATATACAGATCTGAGAGCAAACGATGGTGCAGTGCCTTTCTGTTTTTTTCGTCAAATGCTCCTTTATCTACCATTGTCGTTAAATTGGACTCTTAAGTACTTGTGGCATTTGATTGCATCTAGTTTCTCTTTAAAGAGTCCATGTCAACTTTTGTGTTCTAGCACCTCGAACGGCAAGGATCTTAGTTTTCTTTGTTGATCAGCAGACCGTTCCTAGTTGAAAATGTGGCGGTTGCGTCCAAGAGGCGTTGCAAGCTAATCTTTTTTTACTGATGAGAATCAGGTCATCTGCATAAACTAGGTTTGAAAGGCAAAAGCCACCCAGTTCGGGAGGGTAAGAGTTTATTGTGTTGAGGGCCAGGGACAAGTCACATAGAAACAAGTTGAGTAGGGTAGGTGCAAGAACACAACCTTGCACGAAGATTTGTGTAGTGGTTATAGGCCATGACAAGCGCGATCCTTCTCCAATTTTTATTCTGACCCATGTTTCATGGTGCAGCAACTGCATGGCCCTGAGCAGGGTATCTGGGATGTTAAGGTGCACGAGTTTCTGTCAACCCTGTCAAAGGCAGATTTATAATCAATAAAGCCCATGTAGACAGGATGATAGTTGGATTCTGCCTGGTCTATCAGTAAGGAGTGCAATGAGTGCTTTATGAGTCCAGTTTGATTTGGGGGTATGATTTTGTTTGTCTCGGCCCATGTTTGTAATGAGTCCAGCAGCACACCAGCAAAATACTTTGCTTCGTTGTCGATTAGAGCTATCATGCAATAGCTCCCGAGGTTTTTTTTTTAATCACCCCCCCCCTTTGAAGATGGGAGCGAGTATCAAACCAGGCCATGAGGGGGGATGCAATTCTTCTCCAATATGAATGTATACAGCAGATCTAGTTGAGTGGGCCAGAATATTGGGTCCTCCTTGTAGAGAGCGGGTGGAATACCGCATGGTCCTGATGCCCCCTCTCTGCGTCCTTTAACAATTTGTTTCCAGATTAGGCCCTCAGTGATCGGGCACCCGGAAATAGCCTGATCGTGGCTTTCTGTTGCATCTTCTGGGACACTGCTGGCTGCTGAACCATCCCCCTGCGTATGAGATTGATCAGGTAGTGATTGCTTATTGAAGTGTTCGTGTAGAAAGCGGTACCACACTGGCTCAGATATGTAGGGAAAGGCCGCTTTTGGGAGAGTGCCGCCCAATTCGTTTATAGTGCACCAGAAGTTGGCAGAATTATTTGTACTGGTGTCATACAGTAGTTCTGTCCAGAACGAGTTCCATATTTTCCATTGGTGTTCCCTTTTCGGCACCTTCAGATATCTTCGAGCATCCCTCAGGGTGCTTATTATTTTTGGGTCCTTCGGTGACCTTTTAGGACTTCTCCACAGCTGGTTGATCCTTTTTATGGCAGTCCTCATTATGTGGATGAATCCTACTGCCTTTCCCAGTACCGGCTTTGCATGCCGGTCTGCTATTTTTTTTGTGAACATTACCAAGCTAGTAACTGGGTCTCCCTCTAAACTGGGGTGTTGGCTAGTAATAGTTTGGCTTCTGCGACCAGAGCATCTCGATGCGTATGAGATTAATTGTATAACTTTCAAAGCCTTGATCAGCTACAGCACCGCACTCATCTTACCTGATGTTAAGAGTGAGCTCTTGAGGGCGATGGTCACTGTTATTTTTTTCACCAAAACCGAATGAAATGATTTTGTTCAGTAAAGGAAGGCTGGCAAATGTGTAGTTGAGTAGGGAGGCCCCAGTGTCCATTAGATATGAGAGGCCAGGTGGCTTGTCAGGGAGGAATGGATCATTGAGGGCTCTCAGATAGAGATGTGGCAGGCTTCCTTGGAGGACTCGTCTCCTTGAATCCTCTTTATGCCACCAGGGTATCACTGTCTTGTTCCCAAGAATGAATAGCAGACACATACATTGCAAGGCCTCCACTTCTATGGCCGTTATTCCATTGTTTAATTGCAGGAGTGTAGAGATTTGTGTATCCTTCCAGTTGGTGTGCCATCTGCGACCAAGTCTCTTGTAGTAAGATGATTTCAAAGGAGCGTTGATAAGAGGTGGTGTCCCAGTCGCCCAATTTGGTGGCCAATACGTTGATGTTCCAAAAGCATATCTTGAGTAATTGTTCAGAAAGTGCAGTTCGGAGGCTGGTTTTTCACCTTAACAGTTGGGTTGAGTTCAGAGTCCCTGACAGCCATGTCCAGTATTCCACTCCTTCAGGGCCAACGGTTTGATTTTTGTGGCCACCCTTTATGTGCTCTGTTAGGGGTGCAGATGTTTTACTTAGGGTGCCTCTGAGGACTAAGTAAACTAGTCTTGGCTGAGCTGTTGAACTGACCGTGTCCGATGGACTTTCGTGGATGTGTGGATAACCTGGTTCCTTAGAGGGGTGGTGGTAATGCCCCACTGTTTCAAGATCACCACGTGTCCCACAATTTTCATGGCTAACTGCATGGTTCGCCAGGTTAACTTGGTTGTTTCATTATTCTGGCCATGTCCAGGCGCAATAAGCTTGATGGATGCGATCTTGTGTGATGAGACTTCTCCCAGCGTGCCCGTGCCTCGGATTAGCTTAAGGATGTTACCACAGTTTAGAATGTCAAATTAACCTTTGGACTTGGGTTGAATAACGTGCAGGTGGTTGAGGTTTTTGGTTGCCTTGTATCTGGGCGGCCATCTTGAGCTCTGACAGGTGTTTTGGTGGCTCGAATTGAAGGGGCGAATGGAGTAAGCTGGCCTGGGGCTACTCCCACTAGGCAGAGGGAGGTGCCTGTTGTTCCCAATGTTAAAATGGACCGGTTCCTGAGGGCTGGAAGTGGGCCCCCTTCGTGTGGGCTAGGGACCAGACTCGAGCTTGCAATTCTAAGTAGCAGATTGAGAGATGTTCTAGGCTCCTTTTGACTGGGCCAATGATGTTTTGCATGGCACCTGCTTGGTTGGATTCCTCAAGCTGGCTGGTTAAGTGCTTAATGGGTCTGTTCCAGTTGACTGATGAGGTCGTCCAGATGCTAAGGCCCCCACCATGGGGCTCTGGACTGAGGTGGCCCTGTCTTGCCTAAGGATTTTTGTGTGATTAATCAGGGCCCTTTTTGCTGTGATAGCTCGGTCTGCAGCATCTGAGGTGGTGCTTACTTCGGTGGGTTCCGTGATGTTGGTCTTTTGCATGGAAGTGGGTTCTGGGGTTTGACTTGGCCCATCAGGCACCCCTTCCGGGCCACTCAACTGGGTTTGTTCCTTGTGCTGAGTGATCTGCACGGTTCCAAATTTTAAACAGAGGGTAGGGAACCAGGTTATGCTTCATGGTTCGGATTTAGTTGTGGCCCTTCCTTCTTTTTGATTCATCTGCTTTTGGAATATGCTTCATCTACATAGTGTGCCCGGACTTGTCAGCGTGAGGGTGAAGGATTGTCCCCGAGACTATTGGCCACGGAGGAGGCACGCAAGCGGTTGCTGTCCGCGTTACCGTCTCTTGCGACCAGTCGCTGCAGTTGTCCAGCCGCAGGTGCCCTTTCAGCTTTTGCCCTGTCCATTTGCCCATCTTGGTGACCTTTTTTGGCCTTTTCACCTCCTTCTAGTGTCTCACTTCCAGAGATTGGAGGCTTTATGTTGGTTATTTCTTTCAGCTTTGTCATCACCTCTGGAAGTGCGCTTAGTTTGCCTAGGACTAGGGAGCAATTACATGTTTGGCAGGAGTAGTCAAAGTCTGCCTGAGCCCGTTTTATCAGATTTTTCAGATTTGTGATCTTTTCTTCGATGTTGGCGACGTACAAAACCAAGGTGTTTAGAAGGCTGATCTGTATGTTCATTTTGGTGGCTTGAAAGGACTTTGTGTCCACCAACCTCTGAAGGATGCCAAGGGCTGTGACCCAAATTGTCTCTTGTTGGCCTTTTGATTCCCCTTTTAGGGTGGCTGAAGGACTTGAGTTTGTAGGGGCTTCTTTTCCATAGGATGACAACATGATCTCCCATTCCTTGGAGCGGAGGTAGGATAAGTCCTTTGTGAGGTAATAAGAGTCTTCATCGGCGGGGGTCAGTTGGGTTCGTCCGTTTACCTATGATTTTGTGCTTTCTGGCTTTTTCAAAGCATCCATGAGTGGTGATAGTTCCTCTGGTTGGCCAGTTATCCGATATGCAGAGCTTTCGTTTACACCTTGGACCACCCGCTTCCTCTAGCTGAGAGATTAAGTGGGATAAGTCTTCCCCACCCAGTGACGAGTTGGATAGAGGCTGCGCTAGGTCCCCGTTGCTGGCTGAGGTCTTGATTTTTTCTTTGTCCTCTTGTGCTGGCCCAGCTTTGCACCAAGGTTTGGTGCAGAGGGTGACTGTCCGAGCCCCCGCCCTGCCCGGAGTATGTGGGGGTAAAGCTGAAGCTCCTTCTTCTTGGGGCAAACCCCTAATGAGCTCAGGGGACCCAAAAGATTTACTTACTCCGGTTTGATTTCCAGCTGAGGAAGTTCTCGGTTGAACTTGATGCCCCCTGCACTAATAGTCACTATCAGGCCCAGAGAGATGGGCAGGCCCTTGATGCTTGAATTGCTGGAGAAGATAACGGACTTGCATTTTTAAGGTAATTGAATTTAGAGGGGATCTTTGGCTGAGAGAGCATAGTGCTAGGTCCTGAAAAGCTGGTTGCAGTTGTATGTAATGTTGAATTAATCTGCAACCCACTTGTTGGCTTAGTTGGTGTTAAGTCAACAACTTTATCAGATGCCACTGTAGGTTCTGGGGGGTCTGCCCTCTGCTTCCATTTCTTATAGGCCACCACAGGCCCCCTTGGTTTTCCAGAGCGCATGCCTTTAATAAGTGCTTCAAATGAGTGTTAATGGCAGGAAGCTGAATGCCCTGGATAACCCCCTATGCCCTTCTCTGGAAGGGTGACTGCTTGGCTCCTGGTTTGGGTAATCCTGGTTTTTGTGTTCTAGTTGGTGCGATTGCTAATCTGCAGAGGTGGAAAGACCAGTTGCGGTTACAGGCACGGGGGTAGGGGGTGTGTGGATAGTGTACTGGGCACAATCTGCACCAGCCTAATGCTGGCTGCTTCCGTGGAACACCAACCACCACAGCCGCACTTACATAGACGGCCTTCCCTTTCCCCTCCTTGGCCATGCTGGGAGTTGTTGGCTGGAAGGCTGGAGAAACTGGTAGCCCCTTAAGATGTTTCTGGTGCTGTGCCCCAGCGGGGTTTAGGACACTACAGTGCCTGCTGATCCTCATCCCAAATACCGGTACTGATGCTGAGGCTAGGGCTAGGGTCAGGGCAGCTGTGATTCATGGAGGACAGTGGATAACAAGAGTTGTTGGTAGTGGAGGTGGAGGGTAGTACAGGGAGGGGGAAGCATACACTACAGATACAGTTAGCTCTGCTCACCATACTTGACTGGGAGCTGAAGCTACAGCATACTGTGAGCTTTCCTTGATGCAGTTGTATCAGACTGGGAGCCCGAGTGACAGCACCATGCAAGCTTCCCTTGCTGCAGTTGTATCAGACTGGGAGCCCGAGTGACAGCAAACCTGCAAGCTTCCCTTGCTGCAGTTGTATCAGACTGGGAGCCCGAGTGACAGCAAACCTGCAAGCTTCCTATGCTACAGTTGTGTCAGACTGCGAGCTGAAGTGATAGCATCCTCCAAGCGTCTCTTGCTACAGTTGTATCAGACTGGGAGCTGAAGTGACAGCACCCTGCAAGCTTCCCTTGCTGCAGTTGTATCAGACTGGGAGCCTAAGCGACAGCACCGTGAAAGCTTCCCTTCCTGCAGTTGTATCAGACTGGGAGCTGAAGTGACAGCACTCTGAAAGCTTCCCTAGCTTCCCTTGCTGCAGTTGAATCAGACTGGGAGCCGGAGTGACAGCACCCTGCAAGCTTCCCTTGCTGCAGATGTATCAGACTGGGACCTGAATTGACAACACAAGCTGTCATTGCTGCAGTTGTATCAGACTGGAAAGTGGCAAGATAGCACACTGCCTTTGCCATAAATGCATCACACCGTATGCTGCCTTTGAGGTTATCCCCCTCCCCGCCCTCCCGAGGCACCTCCCACAACGCTGCACCTCCAATCATAGATCCCATCTCCCCTGGCAGACGACCCTTCCACTCACGCCCCCCTCTCATCCCTACCTGCCATCTAGGAGCGAGCATCACCCCCAAGCTCAGTCCCCCTTCAGCCTCACTGTGCCCTCAGGCCACACAGGGCCTAACCCTCGTCATGAGCCAGTACTGCCCCTGCCCAAGATCCCTCCCAGAGACATACCAGGCAGCTTCTCCCCCAACAGCCACCGTGACTGGGACCCACCCCCTCGGGCAATGCTGCCCCAGACTCCCCACCTCCCACGTGGATATCACGACGCAGCGCCTCAATCTCCTGGAAATTCAGCTTGAAACCCTAATCTGAGGCCTGAACGAAACTTTATCTAACCTGGTCTCGATCCGAAAGCCCACCCAGCCACCCACAGCACCGCCTTCTCTCACCCATCCCGAGCGTGCCAAGGTACCGCCCCCCAGGGGGCCCCCTGCCCCCCCCCCCCCCGGACCAGGCCTTCGACCAACAGAATGGGTACTGAGAATCGCTCTGAGAGACCCAGAAGAGCAAAAGCCGCACTTTCCTCTCGGGAAGCAGCATACCTAGCCTCAACCTATGATTCTCCCTCTAAATTCTCCCCCAAATCTATGATCCAAGTAATTACGGGAGTCGGAAGAGAACACCTTACACCAAGAGTTCCTAGACCCCCAGCTCACCTAACTTCTCTTCCTATAGCCCCTTCTACTAAGAATCCGAGCAAAGAAGGGTCCCCCCCATTAAATGCATGCTCCTAAACTGCAGATCGGCCTCTAAACAAGCAACCGAACTAGCAGAAGCCATCCTCTCCCATGATATAGACATAGCATTCATTACAGAGACCTAGCTCAACAATCTCTCTTATCCCAACATGGACATGCTGGTGCCTCCCGGATTCACAATGATCAACAAAGACCGACAAGAGCAAAGGGAAGGGGGCATAGCAATCATTCACAAGAATATCATCTCCATCACAGAAATCGCATACTGCAAGTATAGCTCCTTTGAATGTGTCGCAGTCAATATCAAGACATGCGATGACAGGCCATCAATTTGCCATCTCCTTTACCACCCCCCAGGCAACTCCTCCGAATTCGGGGGAACACCTTTCTGACTTGATTGCCCATTGCGCACTCGGTAACTTAAACAATATAATTGTAGGCGACCTCAATCTAAGATGGAATGAAACAAAAAAACCTGCTTATTCAATCCATAAACAACCTCATCCTTCCCGTAGATTGGTCTGACCATCACATCATCCTTTTCTGCATCAACCAAGTGGTCAACACCCCAAGCAGGAAACCCCCAAATGGGTTAGGAACACAGCTCAGATCCCTCGAGCTGTTCTAGAAGAAAGAATAAGCTTGCTCCTCCCCAACATCACTGATCACCTCTCAACTATTGAACTCACCTCTCTTTACAACTCTAATATGACGCTCACCCTAGACAGCCTTGCACCTCTGAAACTAAAAAAATCCAGGAACATTCCATCCAGATCATGGTTCACTACTGACATCAATGAAGGAAGAAGACATCTAAGAGCCTCAGAAAAATCTGGAGGAACAATCCCACCGCCCTCCATCGCGATCAACTCCAAGCAGCCCACAGGAATTACAAAAACCACATGAAGAACAAAAATACATCTTTCTTCTGCTCTGCACTAGACACCGCAAAAAACAGACCCAAAGACCTCTTCAATATCATCAGGAATCAAACCTCTAAGCCAGTGACATCCTCAACTCAGGCATCCAATGAATGCTGTGAAAACTTCGCCATCTTTTTCAACGACAAAATCGCCAAGATCGAGCTCTCACTTGGCTCAAATCCCATCCCCTCCGCCGAGAGCCAGGCGTCTGAACCAAACGATTGTGCTTCCTTGAACCCCCCAAAACTCTGGTCTTCCTTCATCCCCATTCAGGAAGCAGAGATAGTCAAACTAATCTCCAACGCTAAACCCTCATCCCACGCCATGGATCAGCTACCCTCTCAATTGACCAAGGACCTGAAGCTCGTCCTAGCCCCGCTTTGGTGCAAGATCATTAACAGCTCACTGAGTTCAAGAGTCGTTCCAGACTGCCTCAAAGTTGGTCAAGTCACTCCACTGCTGAAAAATCCAGGTCTAGACACTAAGGATCTGAATAACTTTAGACCTGTATCGAACTTACCTCTTCTGTCCGAAATCCTGGAAATATGTGTAATCCCTCAGCTGACCCAACACTTGAACAACATCAATCTTCTAGATCCCTATCAATCAGGCTTCAGAAAGGGCTGCAGCACTGAAACCGCAATCCTCAATGTCATAATCGATCTACACAAGTCACTTGACTCGGACCAATGCTGCCTTCTAATCCTCCTAGACCCATCGGCTGAATTCGATACAAACTACTCATCAAGGTTCTACAAGAAAGGGCTGATCTTGAAGAGACGGTCCTCCACTGGTTCTCTTCCTTTCTCCACAACCACTCATAAAGAATAAAAATTGAAAACTTTGAGTCCGACCTCCACCCGGTCAACAGGGGTGTTCCACAAGAATCAGTGCTCTCCCCTCAGCTTTTCAACATTTATATTGAAACCCTTGTAGGAGAGTAGGGTCTGCTTTCTATGTTCACCCCCACTTTTTGCTTTTGCTTCACTGGTTTTCGACTTAGATGTGGCTGTGGGCCTGCCAATCAGACCCACAGCCCAGCTGTTCTCTCTCTAAATTTATACTATGTACTTTAGGTGCATAACCCAATTGGTTAGGATCACCTTATTGGCCCCTGTATAGTGTACCTTAGGTACCCAGGGCATAGGTGTACCCTAGGCCTACCAGGGGCTGCAGCATGTATTGTGCCACCCCTGGCCTGGCCTTCCATTATGACACAACTGGCTGATCACTCAGCTGGGGCAAGGTCGTGTAATCACCCCTTGCTTAGGTGTAGTATTCCTATACCTACCTTATATATAGACACATGTGTACCTATCAGCCACTCCTATGGCAGGCCTTAACAATCCTGGAGGCAGAGTGCTTGGTAACATGTGAGATGGTGCTCTAGCATGAGCTGAGCCTGTCTGCAGCTTTCGGAACCATGTCCTTATAGCTGTTCTATGATATAGCCTACCATATACTCTTAAAGTACCTTATAATCTTAAACGGTTATGGTAACTATGGTTTGGCTTTATCAAAACATGTCGTGTAAGGTGTCTAACACTTTGGAATAATACCCCCATACCATCTCTGGCAATGAGGATATTATTCCTCCCTTCTAGAGGGAGAAGACATGTTGAAACCTACTTACCCGGTTAAAGTTAACCAGAGCCCCAGCATCACAAAATGGAATCTGCTGCCACAGACACAAGTCTGACCTCCTGCTGCTGGGAGTCCTTCCAGCGAGGGAGGCTTAGACAATAGGTTTCCTGCCTTGGGAGGTGCGAGCACCACCCCAGACAGGATTTAGTGTATTGAGGCAGGGAGGGATGAAAGAAACTAGACACTGCCTGGGGCACACAAGGTGTCCCATGCATAGTCCAGTTCAAACTGGCGCTGGGGCACTCCAGCCCCAGCTCTGGCGCGAAACTGGACAAAGGAAAGGGGGTGTAACCACTCCCCTTCCTGGTCCCACCCATAGGAGGGACCTTGCAGGTAGCCCAGCCCACTAGCCCAGTATAATCAGTAGGTAGCTGAGCCCTGCTAAATTAGATTAACCTGAATCTGCAACTTGAACAGAAACTCTGGACCTTCGACATTCGACCTCAGGAAGAAGACTGAAGAAATCTCCCTTGTGGCCAAGGAGTGACCACCCTGGGCAACCAGGCACCATCCAGCGACCGCTGCTTGCTTTGCGACTGATCCTACGAGGGACGACTGCAGAGACTGACCAGCGCCGAGACTTCCAGACACCTCTGACCCAGATCCACATCTATAGCGAAGCTGAGACCTGTGGAGGCGACGAGTGACGTGGGACCAGCGACTCGGGAAAAGTGGCTAGTACCTGACTAGCGCGACTTCTGAGGCTTCCTCGAGGCTGTGCTTGGGGAATTGAGAAGCCCCCATCCCGAGCACCATCTGCAAAGAAGATCAGCTCCCCACACTTCACGTGTTCTGCATGGGGCCCTTCTGCACCTGAGTTGCTCGACGTGTTGTCCGGTTGCTGGCCCGTTGGCTAGTGACCTCTGCGACGACGAACCTTTGTTTTCATCTTGCTGGTCTGGCTCCTCCAGCTTGGCACCCGCTCCTCTGTGAAAGAGAAGCACCCCAGACCTTCCTGGTCTGCACCAGAAGCAAGTCCTCCATCCTGCGTGGGTTCCGCTTGCCAAGGCTTGTTGGGTCCTGACTCGACATAGACGCCGCCGACAGCAAGAGCCTTCGTGGGACAGCTCACCTCCTGGTCCTGGTCATCCTCGACACCTCCTGGTACCCGTGGCTGCTGCGACAAGCTTCACTTCTTCACCTGCATCTGCACGACATTGCCTGGTTCCTTCCTGGTTCCTTCCCGGCTCCTGGCTGGTGACCTAGACTCTGTCCCTTCTGCTTGCAGGTATCCTTCCTTCTTGATTCCATCCTTGGGATCCACCGGACACTCTTCACTGACTGCCTGTCAGCAACTTTCCTTCAGGCATCCATAGGAGTCAACGACGAAACCCGACGCAAGTTCACACCTATGCACCCGCAGCCCGTGGGCTAGGTAATTTGAGTACTTCGGTGCTCACAAGGGTATTGATTATCCTAGGGTCTAGTTTCCAAGTCTCGACTTCCTAGCTATTTCAGAAGTGTCCTAAAACTGTTAAATTCTAACAACTACTATTTCTATCGACTTTTACGCATTACGCGTGAGTGTTTCCACTCTGCACCTGAATCCCGTGGGCCTCCCACTTCCTATTATTTGGTAGTATAGTGTAGCCCCAGCGATTCCCTAGGCCTAGGCCTATCCTGTGTTCGTGACAGTGGTTCTTATACCACTTACTTAGTATATGGTTTGCGTGGCCCCTAGGGCCTAACTGTATTACTTACCTGTGTGACTTAATGTATGCTTAAATAAGACTGTGTTGTACTTACCTCGAATCTCATAAAGAGTGCTGAAGGTTTGACTAGAATAAATACATTCTATTTTCATATATATCTGTTGTGGTGTCCTTTCATTTGGTATTCAAGGGATTACATATGGTATAACAGCTGGCTTCACATGCCATACAGAGTTTAGCCTAAGACTGCTCTTGTCCATGCTACCAATAGGATAGCTGGTCTATAAGGTTGACTTTACAACCAATCACCATAAGGGTATTTGGACTGATATAAGGTGTACACTATAACTAGTGACATCATACATCAGGCCAACTTCTCACAACCCTTACCACTCTACTCAGGAAATCCAACATCCCTTTCCACCTATATGCGGATGACACACAACTATATCTGGATACCACCTCCATTGACGACATCCAGAGACTCAACGCCACGCTGAGAGAGGTACAAAACTGGCTCTCAAGCAATCACCTGAAACTCAATCAAGAGAAAAACGGAAATACTCCTCATCTCCAACAGACAAGAACCCACAAATCACAGAATGGCTCAAAGCTATTGATGCCCTTAATGGAAACCTCATCCTGGCGGATTTGGTAAAATCTCTAGGTATCACCCTAGACCCGAAACTGGACATGAAAAACATATTACAAGATCCGCTAAAATGCCTTTCTCAATTTGAAATTACTGTACAAAATAAAACCCTTCCACCCGCCCAAGGACCTTCAACAAGCCACCCAAGCACTGGTGCTCTCCAGAATGGACTATGGGATTGCAACCCTGACTGGGACAGCAAAATCCCACCTCGCCCCCCTGAAAACAACCTTCAATGCAGCAGCCAGAATGGTCACGGGACTAAAAAGTTTGAACACCATCTCCCCGGCACTCCGAGAACTCAAATGGCTCCCATTTGAGTTGCGAGCCAGCTTCAGAACAGCCTGCCTCACCCACAAAGCTATGCACACAGGCAAACTGGAATACCTGGCTGCCAAACTCAAAAGGGCAGGCCAGTCCAGGAACCTCAGGAGCTCCAACACTCAGTTACTCATCCGCTGAAAACTCGCAAGCAAAAAACCGCAGCAAAATAGTTTGCTGGAAACGCCCCCAAAATCTGGAACTCCCCCCTCCCCCCCCCCACATCAGAACGATCCCCTTATTCCCAAAATGCAAAACTCTGCTCAAAGTCCTCTTCCTCGTCCGTTCTCGAGCGAACCGATAGAAGCCAAGGATGCACCCTAGCCGGCACTCTATCTAACTTTAATTGTATGACCGATGACACTGACTCAGATCAAGAAAACGTTTTGGACACTTTTCCTGTGTGAACAAAGAAACTCGTCGGAGGCTCGTCTTGTTTGACCTGCACCCTCCATGCCCCTCTGCTCGACTGCGCCTTTGTTCGCTCGATACCCGGCTCGATCCCCATGTTTTACTATACTATGTACTGCCTATTTGCACATAATTTACTTGATGTGAAGCGCTCCGATACTCTCGGGTCCAGCTGGCGCTATATAAAACTCCTAAAATAAAAAAATAAACAAATTTAAAAAAAACATTTGGTGGTGTTGCTGTGCATCGTATGGCTCTCTAGAGACGTAATGAGTGTGAAATGAGTGTGGTAGAAATCATATATCTATATAGTATACATAAAGTCATTAAATAGCATAACTTAGATCAAATAGGAAAATGATATCATCCAAAGACATATCCTGTATTTGGTGTGCAGATGGAGCCAGGAAGTGACGCTATACACCAAAACTATTCACTTACAAGTGAGCATGTGCTTCAGGCAGATCTCAGGTTATCCACAAAGATATATGTGCATGTAAATAATCTAAATAGAGCTTAATTTCATGGTCAGTGGTTATGAAAAGCCGACACATATTTCACCCTCCAGGGTCTACGTTGGACACCCCTGGTGTAATGGGTCTGTGCTTACGCACTAAAAAAAGGATCACACCTAATGCTAGGGAGAGAACTAAAGAAACCTGCTATGCATGGTCTTCCAGTTGTTCTCGATGTTACCTCGACATTACATTGGAGTTACCTTTGACATGTAACTGACCTTACCTTGTCCAAGTATTCAAAAATGCAATACAAAACAAGCATTGGCAATGCCAATAGGTCTGACCTTAACGGAATGTTGTATGGTAATGTGAAGCATTACAAGTAAATAGCATCAGAATGAATATGTATTTGTGAGGAACCAAAGACCAGTAGATTACTATTGGTGTAGGTTAAAAGGTCAGGTCAGAGTTGTACAGTCAAGCAGACCTAAACATCCATTTAGGTTAATGACTGCCCTCCTCCCATCTGTGCTGCTGGAGCAAGACAAACAATCAACTATCTAGTTATCACAGAGATGTTTACAGCATTAACAGGTCATGTGTGTGCCCCAGAAAGTTCAAACTCAGCCAGCTGGATAAATACAATGATCACAGTTGCAGTGGCGGGCAAGAGCTTTCTTGGTGGAAGCACACAACTTCTGCCCAACCAAACATGCCCTCCTGGCTCCCAACATGTGGGCGGAGCCAAAGTCCCTCTCTAATGACACTCACTGAAATGTCTGGAGACAGATGCACTGTTAAGCTCGATCATAAAAAACATACTGGACTCAAAAAGGGACCACTCTCAGGGACTAGGAACAGGATGCAGAGAGGTGGGTCCATACAAGAAAGAAATGGAGAGAAAAAGGAAAAAAAAAAAAGATATAAAACTAAAAAACGAAAGAGGAAGGGAACTGGTGTACAAGTAATAGGAAACAAAATAACTTAACAGAAACATATTTGAGGTAAAGAAGAAATAACTGTTTTGAAATTCAAACAAGCATTGGCAATGCCATTAGTTCTGGCTTTAAAGGAATGTTGCATGGTAAAGTAACACAAGTAAATAGCATGGGAATGAATATGTATGTTGGTGAACGCAAAGAACTGTAGAATAATATAGGTGTAGGTTAAAAGGTCTAGTGACAGTCTCACGGTCAAGCCAGACCTAACAATCCATGTGTGTTAATGAGTGCACTCCTCCCATGTGGTGCTGCCAGAGAACTCCCCCCATAAATTATCTAGTTACCTAAGACAGTTTAATAGAATTACAATGTCATGTGTGTGCCCCTGAAAGTTCAAGCTAAGACAGCAGGACAAATATACAAAAAGATCACAGATGTGTGGAGGGCAAGCACTTTTGGGGGAGGAGCAGCCCAGACTGGGAACAGCAACCAGCCCTCGCAGGTTGCTGCTCGACCGGCTCTGGGAGGGGGTGGGGTGATGCGGAGGGGGGGGGGGGGGGGGTTGCTAGCAAAAAGCACCTCTCCCACTTTTCTTACAGGGGGCAATATTGCAGCACTGATGCAAAAACACCCCCATTGCCAAAAGCAGCAACCACAGGCACAAAAGCGCCCCCCACCGATCCAGCCCACCGGGAAATACCCGGTACCTGCTAAGGCCAGTCTGGCCATGCTCAACTTCACCCCAATCAAAATAGATACTTCTGACTACCATATGTGGGCGGACCCAAATGGCGACATAAAAGGTGAATTATTGACATGCAACCTGGTCATGCAGACCTTTACCTAGCATGCTTACTTTTTTCTTGAGGCACTTACCCTGCCCTTTGACCCCAATTCATTGACCTTATGAGAAGCACATTAGTGATCACTTAGATTGTCTCTGGTGTCATTCATTAAAAACTGTGTTGAATTATCAGTAACTCCGAGGGTATTGCGTCAACTGCCAATTTTACACTTCAGGAAACGTAACATTACATTTTTATGCTGTTAGTAAAAAAAACAAAGATTTTTATAAACAACATCAATGGATTTGTTGGAATAAAAAGCAGATTTATTTTTTTTAATTACCCAGTTTTTTTTATACAGAGAAGTTTAACATTGTTACCTTAAAGTTTTCTGATTCAAGTAAGCTAAACTCTCTCTCCAAATTGGTAGACAAATTGTGACTTTTGTACCATTAATTTAATATTTTTGGATAGTATAAAATCCTTCATTCTTTTTTAAAAACCAACAGGGCAAAAGGAAGTTATCAGTGCATTTATCGTCTTCTGCTCAACGGTGCCACCCCTGTCTGCCCATCCCGCTGTCCAATTCGTATGTCATGCACCCCATTGGTCAGGGCCTCCTCTCCCTAGACCATAAGCAAAGACTGTACATCGTTCTTGTTGTCTTCACACAGACAATATGCCGGTGAAACCCCCTCCTCTAGTCATGCAGAAGGGTGGTATGGATTAGACTTATGGAAGGGAAACAGATCTTTGCCGATCTATGTGTATTCTTGCGATGTCGTATATTGATTGCAGCGTAAATTACCATAATACTTTGTGTCTACACCATATTGGAATCCTGTCTTCATTTCTAAATAGCTTTGTTATCTTTTACTTTAGATCTACTGCGTCAATTGACGTAAAACAATCCTAGAATCCACTGAGGTGTTGAATAAAAGCCTATATTTTGGTGTTAACAGAGAGTAATTAGGGAATCTTAATCCCAGAAAGCAGGAGTTATGGTGTGGAGACGACAATATTCTGCAGGCTCCGTTCCTGGAAATGTCCAATTTAGTGGATAAGAATTTTCACAGCAGAGGAAGGAACCCTAAATAAGGTACAGAGGCCAAAGGCATTTACTGCATCTAAAGGACCTTCTCAAGTCTGCCTTTAAAGTACCTCAGCTGGAATCAGGCAGGGTATGGGTGAGATGCTCTTAGATACTTGTTGCTACAGCATTCTTAGACAGTGGCAGGTTAGAAGTGGTATTTAGCCATATCGGCAATTAAAAAATGTGTGGTTGATGACAGTTATCTCAATCCTAAACTTTAATACTCTCTAGAAGTTACCCAGGATTCTCTCAATTAATCCGGATAGAAATCACTCAAGAACCTCTTTCTGCACTCTTAAAGATGTTTCACAGCGATGATAACCAAAGAATCTTCAAGTAAGAAGGCATTAGTTTGAAGAAATACATTGATTTGTGAGTGATTTGGACTCAAGACAATTTCTTATGGAGGCTACAAGGTTCATATCTGTCAATATATCGAGTCACAACGGCGAGATTGCGTTTCCTTTTCCAAGCAACCAACATTATGGAACGCAGATACTGGTTATTGTGAATTTCCTTCGTGCTTGGACTGCAAAATTCTAAATTTCTTCTTCCTTCAAAAGCAAAAACCTATAGTGCATGTAACACTGATAAGTGTTTTGTCTAGAGGAACAGAGCAAAAATGTTCTTTTAGCAGATTTAGTTTTTTGTGATTGTTAAAATTCCCTAGACTTTATTAAGAAAATGCCCATTCAAGTCATGTGGGAAGTCAGACTTCAAGAAAAGTATGTGCGATAATCTTTGAAGTGACTGTCATAGATGATGGCCATACAGCATTGCCCACAAGACAATCGTGCATGTGACTGCCCTTCAAAGGTGTCATTTCTTTATCCATGGATGGCAAAGACCGCAAGCTATCCCGTCCACCCATCCACCGTATTTTGTGTTCCCACATAAAAACATCACCTGGAAATAACAAGCTTGAAGAAATTGGGTACCCGGTAGTAATGCTGCTAAGAGGTGGCTACTACCCCTTTTCTCAGTAGGAAAGTGGTAGAATTGTTGAAGTTGTGGCAGTGGGAGAACCTTTCATGATGTAAAGCGCCCCATCAGGCATTCTCGGAGGCTGTCGAGGACTGGCTCTTAGAGGATATATTGCTTCGGAGGCTTGACCGGTGTGAGCAGGAGCAGCTGGCCTCGCACTCCTCTACGGCTTGCATCTCAAGGCTGTCATATGCAGGTGGCGGGGTGATGTCAGCCACTACCCGGAACTGGTGCGAGGGTGGCTCCTCCTCAGGCTGGAAATCCGGATTATCGCGGCCCTCCCAATGGGGATATGCTGGGGTGGGATCAGACGTAACCTCTTCCACAGACTCCACAGACTCCATCTTCCTTTTTTGACGGCGCTTCAGATACAAGATGATAGTGAGGGCCACCAGGTCAAACAAAAGCTCTCCCATCTCTACAACCGACAGAACAGACGAGCCGAACCAGAGGGACCACTGACTTCCCAGGAGGGATAGCAGAACCACCATCTGTGGAGCAAAGGGAAATCCAACAGTGAGATATAGAGAATAGCCCAGAAACTACATCAGAAGTATGTGTGTGCGAAATGTAAGAAACGTGCTGTAGTGTAATTACGCAAAATTTCAGGAAACTTTCACGAAGTTACACATAATTGGACAAGATGCCAATAAAACATTTACCGCTATAATTTCGCTCAAAATGCATCCTCAATTTTTGATGTGAGAACACATTTTGCATTAAAAGTATAGTACAAAACATACAGACTCTAGCATTCGGCCATGAACGGCTTGAAATTACATGACATGGCATAAAGGCATAATTTCGCGAATTTAGCATAAGAACCATAGCGCAAAATTTACAAAATTACACCAATTATGCTTCCACCATTTCACCTGGGACTAAAGAAAATGATATGAACTACAGAAAATCCAACCAAGAAGCCCATGTGAGGTAGCTGCATCATTGATGGCATCTAAGCCCATGGACCCTGCACTCTGGAGAATATGCCTTGTCCATCACCGTACCCACCCATATCCACCACGCTGCAGCCCACCTCCACTAGTTTCCTGTTACTTACATTAAGTGTAGGGGATTCCACAGTAGATTTGTACGTCATTTCCGAAAAAAAGATGTTTAATTTGGAAACCCCGCTTCTGCAACACCAAAGAAGATGTGATTAGAAAACAATACAGGACCATGCAAGGTCTCTACCCAGGTTCCACCACAGCCTCTCTGCATTTTCCACTAGTTGACTTTCAAACATGTGTGGCCTTCAAAGCGCATTATCCCAACTCCAAGAGTTGTCCCTAGGGGATCTCCACATGGCGTAAAATAAGATTAAAACCCTTGCCCAAATTGTGCTTTTTAATTCGCAATTTTCCAAAGATATTATCTCAAACGCTTAGAGTTTCACATGCATTTCTGATGGAGCAATCATTAAATATTCCAGGAGTTGTTATTCAACACAGTTGTAGCAGGTCTCTGACTGGGTGCTAATAAAATGTACGAAACTTAACAGAAAGAAACTTTTGGTCAATATTTAAAGCGAATGGAGGAATAACTACTAAAACAGAGCCAGACAATGGAGACATCAAAAACAAAATATGAGGATTCGGAAGGGAGAGAAACACTATAAGGAACTTTTCAAATACCATAAAAATATTGTTCAAAGAAATATATCCAGCAAGTAAATGCCATGAAACCGGAAGGGGTCGTGCTGCGGTCTGTGTGGGTCTGAGAGTGGGAGTAGGCTACAGTGTGTACATGGGAACATTGCATTAGATAGTGTGGACAGGATGTACTGAGGGGATTGCCACTGGAATTATGGGATTCTGTGGCCACAATGCTTTCTGCACAATTATGGATTTGCCACATAAACCAGTATCTGCTGCATTATTTGCAGATTTAACAAAAAAAGTCTCTCAAACAGATCAAAAGTTAGTAGAAAACGGTTCAGCTCCGTGATCTTTCGGTTGCTTTGTGCTCCAAGTAGGTTTTTAACTATTACTAATAAGGTGCAATGCTGGCCAAGCAGTAGCAATAGGTGTTGAAATGACAAATTAATAAAAATAACGAAATAACGCTGTTCTAAATTAAGGTGAATAATTGGACTTATCTTGTCACACAATTTAATCAGACTGGTCACATAATTTGGCTCTCAATTGCCACATGAGTAAATGGCCCTAAGTGTATGTTATAGGTGATGGGTTATAGTATGGTATGGACAGGTGACACTTAAGACCACAGCACGAATAGGAGGAGGTAGGGTTTAAAAATGGAAATACTATAGTGTACAGTGTGAACAGGGACAGCATTCCACTGTGAAGGAGAGGCCCTGCAGACCATAGAATGCATAGGTGGGATTGTAGTCTAGAGTGTGAGTGAGAATTGCTGTGATCTACAAAACCAGTGGGAGATACTTTAGATTATAGAGTGAATCAGAGGGATTGTAGCACCCAGTGATTGAGAGGCACTGTAGTCTTAGTTAGAAGCCTGGAAGGATACAGGAAGTGAAGGTAGTGCCCATCCCTTGGTTTTGACCTGCACTAAAATGAGGTCTGCTAAGGGATGGCATGCTGGGAATTTCACCCTAACTTTTGTCTGAACAGCTTCCTCTGTCTCATGACCTCCATCTCAAGCAACAGCCCACCTACCACCTCCATTTCCAGATCCATACCAGCCCCAGAACGACCCTAAGAGGCACCCTCACCTACAGACCTCCAACTATGTTCACTGCTACCATCATCGACTTCATCGCCTCAATGGACTACATACTCATCAGAGACCTCAACTTCCACCTCGACAACCTCAGCAACCCCATCACCACACTCCTGGACAACCTCGCCAACCTCGGAATGAAACAACTCATCACCACCCCTACCCACAAGGCAGGACACACCCTCGACCCCATCTTCGCAGGAGGTAACAACATCCACTTCAGCCACACCACGCAACCCCCATGGATGGACCACCATTGCGTACACTTCCACATCGACAATCCCACAGTGCCCAAACCTGGAGCAAGATCATGGAGGAGCAGCTCAACTCCACCCTCAACCGCGATGCCCCCCCTTGCAGCGCAAGGACTCCACAGATGGTTCTCAAACTGTGCAGACGAGCTCGCACCCTTAAGTAAATCCGACAGGCGGCGCCCCAGGAAGGTCACCTGGTTCACAGTCGACCTCCAAGAATCCAGAAGCACCTGCAGAGGTCTCAAGAAGGACTGGAGAAACAGCAAATCCCCGGAAGACCGCACCACATACCAGAACACCATGACAGATTACCACCAATGCATCAGAACTACCAAGAGGACCTCCATCCAGAACAAGATCCTCTCCAACTCCAAGGAGCTCTTCAGCATCATCCAGGAATTCACCAAATTCCCCCATCGAAGCCACGGACACCACCCCCACCATCTGCAACAAGCTCGGCTCTTACTTCCACCTGAAAATCAAGGGCCTCTGACAACTTCAGCGACCAGACACACGACTCCGAAACCACCTCCTCCACAAGCCAACCAGCCCACCATCACCACCTGGACCCCAGTCACCATCAAAGACACTGCATCAACCATGAAAGGCGTCCACTCAGGAGCCCTTATGGACCCCTGCCCATCGCACATCTTCCACAAAGCCGCCGCCATCGCCCCGGAATTATGGCAGACAATCAACACTCACCTCGAAAACAGGCATAGTTCCCAAAGACTGGAAACGAGCAGAAGTCAGCCCCCCTGCTCAAGAAGCCCTCAGCAGATCCCACGGACCTCAAGAACTACCCATCTCTCACCTCCCCTTCGTGCCAAAAGACACAGAGAAGACAACCAATATCCAACTGACAAGATTCATCGAAGAAAACTCCATCCTCGACCTCTCCCAATCCGGATTCCGCAGCACTGCAACCGTTCCACTCGCCGCCACAGACGACATCCGCACCCTCCTTGACCAAGGACACACAGCAGCCCTGATCCTACTCGACCTCTCTGCAGCTTTCAACACCGTCTCCCATCACACAGTCCCCACCAGACCCCGCAAAGCCGGCATACAGGGAACCGCCCTCGACTGGCTCTGCTCCTTCCTCACCGGCAGAACCCAAAGAATCAGATTCCCAGCCTTTCTCTCCAAACCCACGGAAATCAACTGCGGAGTACCCCAAGGATTGTTGCTCAGCCCCACGCTCTTCAACTTCTACATGGCCCCCCTCGCCGCCATCGTCAGACAGCATGGACTCAGCATAGTATCCTACCCAGACGACACCCAGGTCATCCTCGCCCTCAGCAAGGACCCAATCACCACCAGACTCAACTTCCAGGAAGTATGAAGGACGTTGCATCCTGGATGAGCAACAGCTGCCTAAAGCTCAACTCAGAGAAGACAGAAGTGCTCGGACCCTCCCCCTCAGCATGGGACAACACCTGATGGCCAGCCATTCTCGGCAGCCCCCTCAAACCCCACAGACTACGCCCGAAACCTCGACATTGTTCTAGACTCTTCCCTCTCCATGACCAGACAGGTCAACGCCATCGCCTCCACCTGCTTCAACACCTTACGCATTTTCCGAAAGACCTTCAAATGGATCCCACCCAAATCAAGGAAGACAGTTGCCCACGCACTCATAACCAGCAGACTGGACTACGGAAACACCCTCTACGCCGGAATCAACAAGTCTCTGCTCCGCAAACTCCAGACCATACAGAACACAGCAGCCAGACTCATTCTTGGCATCCCTCGACACAATCACCATCCAGCACCTGTGTAACCTCCACTGGCTCCCAGTCGAGAAAAGAGTGACTTTCAAAATACTCACCCATGCCTACAAATGCCTTCACAATGCGGGACCACAATATCTCAACAACAGTCTCCTTCCACGTACCCAAGAGAAACCTCTGCTCCGCCGACCTCGCCCTCACCGAACCCCCGTGCATCCAGAGAGCAAGAACGGGGGGGAAGAACCTTCTCCTACATCGCGGCTAAGACCTGGAACAAGCTGCCAATCAACATCAGATGCGCCCCCACCCTGCACATCTTCAGGGAGACCCTCAAGACCTTGTCTCTGACTGACCAGAGCGGCTTCCCCCCTCACCCTCCCAGCGCCTTGATACCCTCACGGGTGAGTAGCACGCTTTAAACTTCCCTGATTTATTGATTGATCATGAGAGCATTTACCTTTCAGAGTCAGTTATGTTGTACTTGTTCTGCTGGGACAACAAGTAGAACACCCACTTCTGCAACAAAAAAAACATTCAGTGGTCAATGAACCTTGAAAGCCATACCACGTCATGAACATTGCTCACACCCTCACACATCCCGGCATCCTATAGTTGAGGTGATCTCATGTGCAATGGAAACAGGCATTTCCATATATGTCACTGACCAATGAAAATAACAGATATCTCAAGATCCTCAAAAGACCTGGCATTGGTGCCCTCCTATTTAAGCACTGCAGCTGGTTTGTAAAGGTCTCTACCCTTGTTTATATGGATCCCAGAGGGATGAGATGTGCCAAGCCAAGAATGAACTTCTCACCCCAAAACTCCCAACCCTAGCTGGAGGAGTAATAAACATTCTAATGTGCCAAACTAAGGATGAATTTTCGAAAGAGATGGTAGCTAGCAGGAACAGAAGGAAGGGGTGAGTAACTCAGACACTTATTTTAGATTTTTGCTTTGGTAGGGATCATGAATGGTTCCTGTGAGCCATTTAACTTTTTCCCACCAGCAAAATGTAAGGATACCCATTCCCATCATAAATAATATAGGGGTTGAGGCAAAATACATTGTGCAGTATCTCACTGTAGCATCATCCTAAGAATGCAGTGCTGAAGCAGTAACTCTTTTATCCCTATAGCTCACTGCTGCAAGCCATTGGATCAGCTCTGCTAGTCAAGAAAAGCTTTCAGACCATGATTCGTTTCCTAGTCAGACCCATTCCCTTCTTCATGGTGGATATGCTATCTGCTATATTACAGGTGCCATAGGCTATAATACATTGGCAATACAGACAAGACATCTGCAGGTTTGTCATGGGGTATTCTATCCACCGTACTGCAAATAAGGCTCTATGTGTGGATACACTTTGACTGGCAATGCGCCTATGGATTTCCGTTCTTTTTGCAGCATGAGGAGAGATTAGCCAGCTACTTTTTTGAGATATCTTGGGGCCAGATGTACAACCCTTTTTTGCGACCACAAATGTGCGATCCTCCGGTTTAGGACCGCAAAAAAGGTTCCAGGCATGTACAAATGCCATTTTGTGAGTCACTGACTAATAGCGAGTCACCATGCCATGCACTGTTGTTTTGCGACTGCATTCGCAAAACATTCACAGTTTACCACCCTTTTCAAAAAGGTAGTAAGCCTCTCGCAAACGGGAAGGTTCCTCTTTGTGAATGGGCTTGCAAATATTTTTTGAGAGCAGGCAGTGGTCCCAGTTACATTTTTTTTCTTTTTTAAAGCATCCCGTTTTCCTTTAAGGAAAACAGGCTGCATTTAAAAAAAAAACTGATTTATTAAAAAAAGCAGTCACAGACATGGTGGTCTGCTGACCCCAGCAGGCCACCATCCCTGGGCGTGCTACGCCATTCCCAATGGGGTCGCAATTTGCGACAGCCTCATTAATATTCATGAGACATGCAATTTGCGACCCTATTGGGGATAGCAAACAGTGCCTGAGACACTGTTGTATATTAAGTTTAGCGAGCCGCAAATTGCGAGTCGCAATTTGCGACTCACTGAACTTAATGGTCGAACATCTGGCCCTTAAGTATTTGAATGTGGTGTCATCTAGTGTGCATGCCACACATCCTACAGAACGGGGAGGTCAGGTTTACTCCTACAGCATGAGACAGGAGGTTTCTCTTGAATAGAAGTAGAAACATATCCAGGATAAATCCCTTCCATGACACTGTGCCCCAGAAGCGTCTCAGGGGTGGTGCACAGGGGGGTGTGCATAGTGTGATATACAGATGTGCAAAGTCTGACACAGCAAAGTGCAGGAGAGACGCCCAGTAATTAGCTGCTGCCACCCTGTTCATTTGATTGACTTAAACTCAATATAGGACTGAATGCATAGGATTGGTCCTTGCATGGAATCATACCTTGCTAGACTCCGCGGGCCACCTAGAATATCCAGCAGAGAGATGGAACTCTGTCAACCTAGGGAAGAATAACCACCAATCAGTGCAAAATATAGGGATTCAAGCCCATTACACAATTTCCACCATCAACATTGACTCCATATGCCATGTTTTACAGATAGTGTTCCAAAAACACCCTGCTGGTCAACATGTCCACACAATCCAAGCACTCCTACCTCACCTCTTACAACCAGTGCTCCTACAACATCATCTGCAGTCAGTGCTCCTACACCTGCTGCAAACAGCGCCCCTACAGCACATTCCACAAACTTGGCTCCTACCTCATCATTCACAAGTGATGCTACAGCTGTACTTCCACACCAGTGCTCCTATACCATCATCTGCAGGCACGGGTACTACGCCACTTGCCACATCCCAGAACTATGATTCCTACACCATCATCCACAGGTGCTCCTACAGCACCTCCACAACCAGTGTTCTTACACAATCATCTGCAGGCAGGGCTCCTACACCACCTGCTGCAATCAGTGCTCCTACAACACATCCCAGATCTATGGTTCCTACACCATCATTCACAAGTGCTCTTACAGCTATACTTCTACAACCAGTGCTCCTATAACATCATCTGCAGGCCGTGCTACTACGCCACCTGCCACACCCTAGAACAATGGTTCCTACACCAGTATCCACAAGTGCTATAACAGCACCTCCTAAAAACAGTACCTATATATCCACAGCCAATGCTCCTCTACCACCTCCTGCAACTAGTGGTTCCACACCACATCCCAGTACTAGTGCTCTTTCACCACCAGCCAAAGCCAGTGCTCCTACACAGCACATCATCCACAACCAGACCTTTTTCACCATCAGCAGCAAGTGGTCCTACTCAACCACCCCCTACCAGTGCTCCTACACCACATCCACCGTCAATGCTGCTCTATCACCTACAACATTTAGTGCTTCTACACCTCATTCCAATACTAGACCTCCCATACCCTCATCCAAATCAGTGCTCTTACACCTCGATCCACTGACAGTGTTCCTACACTGCCTGCCACAATTAGTGGTCCGACAACACATTGCAGGACTATTTTTCCAACACTCCCAACCAATGCGGTTACACCACCCCTAGAACACCACAACTGGTGCCCATACAGCACACCCAACTTCCCTACACCACTTCCCATAGTAAGTGCAGTTACACCACCTTCTATAGTCACTGATCCTAAAATATGCTGCTACAGACAGGAAATGCTCAGCACACTCTACACCCAACACACCTTTGCCTCCTCCTAAATAACCACTGATCCAAACCCAGCCTCCAGAGCCAGGGCTCATTCTCCACCTCTTGGGTCTATGTAGGTCCATCTAATACTTCATCCTTATCCTTTCAAGTATCCAATGACTGCATGTCTCGGTAATGGTTCTTACTTGCAGGGTTTCCGGCATTTTGCGAAGCATCCAAGTTCATCAGAGGCAAATTCGTTTTCAAGTTTATAGTAGCAATGCCCTGGGGGGAAAAAGTTTGTGTTTGAAGTGAGAAAAGATCAACTTAAATAGGAGAATAAAAAATATATAGTGAATGTGGATTTTACAACCGTTGGCCCACATCCATCAGAATTATCATTAGAATTAGAAATGCACTACAGTTCTGCTTCAACTCAAACACTAAGAACCTCATTAGGATAGTGGGTGGACCACCACCGACAGGCTGAGGTGGTAGTCCACCCGACATTCAGGCCATCGGCCCGACCGCTAGATTACAATACCGGCAGTCATAGTGCAAAGGTCGGGGGAGGGAGGGCGAAGACCGCTGCATCTAAAGGATCCAAGATCCGGTCGGGCAGAAGTCATAATCCAAACCCAACAATGGAGGCAATGCCTGTCCAGGCACTACTGTAGGGATTTGTGTGTCCATTTCCGACTGTCTTTTCATGGTGCTCCCACTGCCATGAAAAGACAGATGGTAATGAACTTTAGGGGGCCCCAAGCAGGGATGCTAAGTGGCGTGGGGCCACATGTAGTACCCCCCAAACATCAATGCACCGTGTGCCAGGCACCACCTGGTGACTGGCACAAGGTGCATGGATGTGCATAAAGCACCTTTTTCTACTGCTGTATCCCTTTTCTTGGGCTGCAGCACAAGCTGCAGTAGAAAAAAAGCACTTTCCGACCATCTGCACAGCGGTCTGATCGTAATAGACCAGGTGGGACCGCCGACTCATTGTCGAACTGTCACCTGCTTGATACAATGGAGGTCCTACCGACCACCATCGTAATGAGAGCCTGTCTGAACAGGCTGTATGTCACAACATTGGAATCAATAATATCGATCCGCACAAATACTGATTCCACAATATGTGCTACCACTAGATCATAAAGATATGTATAGATTTACTTAACATCTACTTACCTTATGATATAGTGGTAGTTGATATTTTTTATAAAAACACGGCTATCACCCTACACTCGCCTCCACGCCTGGCCTAGTTTTTCAAGGCTCTTCTGAAAACCTATTCTTCTATGTGAACCTCTTCAACAGGACCAGGTTTTGAGAGCGTACAAGCATTTTCACACCAAATTCCTATCTTTGGACACAACATTCACTGTGGGAACATTAATGACAATAACAAAGACTGGCAACTGATTGCCAATGACACTAGCTCTCTGATATCAGCAGCAGGTTATAGTCAAAACAAATATAAAGACAGGAAGAGGAGGTTATGAGGAGGAGGTTGACCAGGAACTCAGCAGTATAGGAAGAAACAAATGGATACGAGGTGCCGAAGAGTACTATGTGAAATTATTTTTGAGTGTTATGTTTCTCCCTTCTTTGAGGATGTGCTGTCTGAGAGTCCTTAGAGCAGGGCTTTGCAACATCAGCCAAAGAGAGCCAGCTGCTTACAGATTTTGAGGATAACCATTAATAGCGTACACTACCCCCACTTTACAACCAAGTATAAACTTTATCCTGTGTGGATATTCAGCAAGTTTGCTGGGATTTAGCAGCTCTTGCTCCCTGCTTTAGAGGCATCTTTCTGATGTTCCACAATATTGAGGGCAGCTAAAAGTTCAACATGATCAGCAAAGAAAGAGCCCCTCTCCCATAAGCACACACTATAATCTCAAAACCCCATCAGTGAAAATTCTGACCCAGGTGTTGACAAGGAACTTGACAGGTTTGCAGGCAGTATCATACTATTGAGTAAAAAAAGCTGCAATGGGAAATCAGGAGCTGCTCATGAACACCCACCTCCTGAATCACAGGGTGGAGCTAAATTCACAAGAGTAAGTCCAGCACCACACACGGCCAAGCCCAGATACTGCAAAACCCTCTCACAGAAAATAATAGCGCAGCGACCTAAAGTAAAACCCTGTGGCAAATAATGTTAAAATAAATTAGTTCATTTTGACTTTTAGAAATATAAATTTATGTTAATATTTAAAATATATACAAATAAAAATATTTTGTGCTAAAATATTTTAAAAGCATTTTTATTTTTTTATAATAAACCTGACCTACATTTCTGCATTTTTTTAAAAATTAATTATAAACAAACATTTTTGTAATACCTAATAAGCAAATACAAATATTTTACTTTAGCTGGGATTTTTATAAAATGAGGTACTTAAAAATGTATTGTAATTTCATTTAATATATTTAAATTAATTAAATATTAAATACAAAATTAAGTTATTAGTGTAAAGATACTAATAGCAGAGTTTCACCAGTAGACAGAATTCTCTAACATTTGGACAGAGAGCTCCCTATAGTAAAGTATAGGCAAAAAGTAGAAAGTTTATTAAACTTCTCAAAAATAAAAAAATAAAAGTAAAAATATTTCATGTTACATAATAAAGTCATAACTGTAGAGGAAAACAAGAAAAATCTCAGCACTGTTAACTTAAATTTGAATTAAATATTTAATTATTTAAAAAAACATTACACTAAGATTATTTTTCCAATGATTTACTAAACAAAAATCCAATCTAACGCAAAATGTTTAAATGAATTTATTGTGTAATAAAACAATTAAGCAGTGCCTGCCACCAGGTGCAGGGATCAACCGGGGGGCCCTGTAGGTGCCCTCTAGGCTGTCATCCGTAGGGCTTGCACCCATTGGGGCCCTGCTGGGGGCCCACAAATTCGGATTCCCACAGCCTTTCTGTGTTGGAAAGGCGAGCACAGAAAGGCTGTAGGAATCTGCCATCGTAATCCCTAAGGCAGAAAGAGCCGCCCTTGGGATTACAGGCCCCTTTACGAATTGCAGGAAATCCCATTTGGATTAATCTAACCATCTCCATCAAAATGGGTCGGTCGGAAATTATTCCAAACAGGAGATTACTATGCTTATGGTACCATAATTGGTCCCTATGTAGTAAAGATGCATATTTAAAGATCTCCCCTTAATAAAAAAAATAGGAGAGATGGAGTTGGAGAATTACACTCCTAGGTTTCTGAATTATGTTTTGCAGTAAAACATACTGTAGTACTACTTACATACCACAAAATGGACTTTGAAAATCCTTTGCCTGATTCACAGCCAGAAGAGAGCCCTGGAAGTTCTACGTGACGGGGGCAGATCAGCAGTAATGGAATAGTATATTCTGGAAATAGGGTAATTTTTGCATTCCATGAAACCCCACATAACAGGGACAGTTTCCCCCAACCTGGTGTCCCTGATGAATCCCTAAAATCATGTTACCACCGGTCTGTGCTTTATTTGTTACTCACGTTTGATGGTGCCTGGCACTTGGACTTACTTTGAACATCTGCAGTTATTTATTGAAGTTGACTACATGGTGTCATTGTCTGCCTATTTTTGAGGCACACAAATCAGTAGAGTATTACATAATATCAATGGGCTTTAAAAGTATGTAGACCTTCAAAGATATCCATACATCATGAGGTGGCCTGGAATAGCCCAAAATGTCCCACTTGTATGAGTGGGATGGTCAGAAAATATTTGGAAAGGTAAAGGTGCCAGCTGTATTAGAATCCTGAGAGATGAGCTGGGCTCTGGCATTTATATTTTCACAAATTAAGCACTGCTACTGTTACTCACCCCAGTTGGTCTGCTTATGGTAGTCACAGTATTCTTCACCAGGGGGCAAGGGATCAAAATAATAGCCACAACCGCAACGCTTGACCATGGCGGTCTGGAAGCAGGAACGGACACATACCTGGGAGATAAAATAAAATGTAATGTCATTATTGGTAATCTTGGTCATACCTTTGATAATTAAAATTCTTTTTCTTTTACACAGACCTGGTTTTGCGCTCAATTTCAGTGTCTGTGTGTTTTACTCCCACTTCCTACTTTCCATTGTAATTAATGAGATACCCACAAATGCTTTTGCTTTGTTTAAGCGTTTTTGGATTTGCTCCAAACAATTTGTGCTCCCCAACCTTTATTTTTTTGAATAAACTCTTGTCCACCATGTGCTTCTTTACTCCATTACTCTTTCATTTTGGCCTTTGGCAAAAACCACTCCTCTTTTTCTAAAGCTTTAGAAACATGTGTGTTTTACTCTTTACTCCTAGAATCTATGAAGCTTCCTGTGGTAGGGCCCACCTCCTGTCAAAGAAGCTTATGAGTGGCAGGGTTATACATCACTCATTCATCCTGGTCAGGTAATGCGCATCTATTCCAAAGTGAACGAGGACCAGGCTCCTGGAGCTCCACTTCCTGTTATGGGTTACTGGTTCCAGAATGAAGCAGGCCCAGGCCAAGTTGGTCTTTGGCAAATATACTAATTCTGTCCATTTCCTGTTTCCCAACATGTGTTGTCAGAGCAATATATTTCTCTCCTATATTTTCCATTTGCTCATGGCATATGTTTAGTATGTAAATACATCTACATCCCTCAGATTGTTTAATGTTTGTCTAATCTGTCATTGCATTTCCACAGAGAGAATGGAGCCAAAGGTGTTTGTGTATAGCAGAGTTGTAAGTTATGTTTTACATTAAGGTTCATAAATGGTCAAAGAGACCTTACCTAGGACACAACTCTAAACACTAAATGACCGTCCTGTGTAGCTAATATGTATTTATATATATGGGTATGTGCATAGGGTGAAGCTAGATAGGAGTAGCAGATACCTTTACAGGCAAATGACCTATACGACTATCCAAGATTGTTTACAGATGCAGATATGCATGCTCGTGAGTCATGGTGGTGTTGTAGATGATGCACCTGGTCTTTAAGATGATGTGGGTAAGCAATTCCAGCCAGTGGACTTCCATCAGAGTAGAGGAGAGGAGATATGATCAAGTTTTTTCAGGCCCTTGATGAGGTGTGCTGTTGCATATAGAATCTCTTTCAAAGATCTACTGTGTGGTTGGAGACCTTGGAGCAGGTTTTTGCCTCTATCCTAGTTTGAGAGTGCTAGAGCTTGCTCTACAGTGGGGAAATTGGAAATCCGGAGGAATAGTTTCACTTTTTTTCAGGAGGGAGAACTGGCACTATTCTATCGTCTTCATAGGAATACAATCCTTAAGTTAAAAGCTAAGGGTGAATTCCAGTGAATTGGTCTTGGTAGAAGCCTTCCACGTGGTTGAACCTATATTGGACTAGTCTTGCTCGTTGCTGGTGCGGAATTCAGCCTTTACGGGTTTGAGCTTCAAGTAGGAACTGGACATCCAGTCCAGACTGAGTTGAAGGTTGTGCTTGAGACATTGACTGTTAAGAGACATGAAACGTTTTGTAAAATTGAGCATCACAGGCATAATGGTACACTTTGGTGTTGCTGTCAGTGTGTAGGATTCCGAGGGGCTCCAGTAAGAGGTTGAAGAACATGAGTGATAGGATGGATTTACTTTCAAAGAATCCAATCCCTTCAACCATTTCCTATTAACAGCCTGCTCAAATCTCATCAGATCTGCCCCTGTAGTAGTCAATACCAATCTACTTTACCTGCTGGGTATATTTGGAGTTGAAAAGATTTGGCACGTCAATGTCGCTGCCGTCCTCTGTGCAGTCGCTGTATAACCCTCCAAGGCGATCCACAATTTCCTGTGTAGTAAACAAAGAATCAGTCAGCGGCGGCAGACCTCTGTAAAGATGGTCGGAGACAGGAATGTAGATTAGGAGTGTTTATTCATGAAACACTGGAACAGCAGAGAAATGCCTCTGCACTCTTCTCAACTCAGCATCCACATCTCCACACTCTAGAACATACATTGACGTGGAGGAGTGGAGCGAGTACAAAATGAGAAGCGCGAGACAGAACAAAGTAATAAGTGCGAGGCATACAAAATATACGAAACATACAATAAAACATAACACATCTTCCCCCTAACAAAAAAAACAAACATAAAAATCAATAAATTAAGATACATCATCACAAAAATAACCTGACATCCATTTAGGTTTAGAACGAATACATTTGTTGTCACAACGTGGAAGGTCAACATCAGCACTGACTTGGTCTCCTCCTTGATCTCCTCCAGATGGTAATTCAATGTTGCTTTGCTCTCCACTAGATGGTAAATCCACATTACAACCTTCACCCGAAATGACAATACTATTGTTCACATTTGAAGAATCAGAATCAATATTAACACAATTAGAAGTGCTATGAAAAATTTCCATCACAATTGGTAGCATCATCATCCTTTGTGGTAATGTCCCACTCAGAGTGAGTCGAGCGGGTAATCTTCAAAGGAGGAAATTTGTTAGACAAACTTGAAGGAGGGCGAAAAATGGGTATCCTTTTAAGGTTCCAAACTTTACCATCCGACAATTGTACAGCATTTTTTAAAGACTTTCTTAACTCTTAAAGGTTTAAAGTATTGACTTTCACCCTTACTAGTTTTCCAGGGTTTCTTGACCCTGACCCAGAAACCAACCTTGATATAAACATCCTTAGTAGGATATGTTTTTGATTATACGCTTCTTGGTACTTGTTACATTTATCAACAATCTTAGATCTAATGACTTCAACAGGGACAGTAGAGGAAGTCGTTTCTAACAACCACTCAGGATTGCACTTGGTTCTGGCACCACGACCTCTCATGACTTCAAAAGGGGATACTTCCAAAGATTCACGAGGTGTAGATCTATACATCCACACTGTTTTAAAAATGTGCACTTCCCAATCACAACTGTTCTGGATGGCCATTTGAATAGAACTCTTTGAAACTCTATTAAATCTTTCAATCATGCCATTACCAGAAGGGTTGTAAAGAGAGGTTGTCCTATGTTTAATGCCAGCTCTTTTAAAATACTCTTGGGTCAAGTTAGGCATAAATTGGACTCCATTGTCAGAAATAACCTGGACAGGTAAACCTTCTTCAATTAAGGTTCTGTCAAGAAACTTTAAGATTTCTTCAGAATTAATTTTGTTAACAACTTTGATGTCAGGCCACCTAGAAAAAGTGTCAATGAGTGCTATAACCTATTTCTTCTCCAAGCCAACTGGACCCATAATGTCAATAGCAATAGTGTGCCAAGGTTTGTTGGGAACAAAAGACTCACCTAATTTTGGTCTCAGAGTGACTAAGGATTTATCAGAATTACAGCAAGGTAAACATTCACGAACAACTCTCTCAATTAAAACATCAATTCCCGGCCACCAAAACCATTGCTTGACCCTCTGCTTGGTTTTAACAATGCCACTGTGCTCCTTATGACAAAGTTTAACAATTTTCATTCTCATTAAAATAGCAGGAATAACTGTCACCCCTGAAAATAGAACCATTGTTAACAGAAAGTTCATGTCTGATTTCCCAAAAGGCTTTAAAAGCCTTAGGAAGTTTGTTTTTGCAAGGCCAACCATTATTTATAAAAATGGTCAATTTTTGTAAAATAGAATCAAGTTTATAACCATTTGACCATTCCTTCTCATCAAGGTTGGATAAGCCTTGATTGTGAATCAAAGCAACTTGTTCAATGTCCAAGTCAGAAGGGTCACACGCATGCATCTCGATAGGTAATCTAGACAGGAAATCTGCAATAACATTCTTTTTGCCAGGAACATACACAATCTGGTAAATGTAATCTTGTAACCGCAAAGACAATCTAGCGATTCTAGCTGAAGCATTCACAATTCCTTCTGTAGTAAGTAACTTGACTAATAGCTTGTGATCAGTACGTACCACACAGGACTTCCCTCAAATAAAAGATCGAAAATGGTCCATAGCACAAGCACATGCAAAGGTCTCTTTTTCAATGACAGAAATGTTTTCTTCAGACGGAGAGAAGGCACGGGAAGCATAACCAACAATATTCTCTTTGCCATCAGCTCTTATTTGAGATAACACACCACCCAAACCCTTGTTGCTGGCATCCACAGTAACGATATTATCTAAATCAGGATCAAATCCCTTTAGAGCAGGGGCTTCTACAATGGCACATTTGATGTTGTCAAATTCAGATTGACACTCTGTGCTCCACAAGAGCTTGACTTTATTCTAGAAAAGTTGCCTAATGTGGAACATTTTTGAGGAATTTTTTTTAACAAATCTGGAATAAAATTCCCAGAAAAGACCGGATTTCCTCCTTGCTCTTGGTGTTGGGTGCATCACGAATTGCATCAATTAAAGAGCGTTTGGGAGAAATACCTTCTTTACTGATAGTGTGACCTAAGTACGTGATAGATTTGGCAGCAACCTTACACTTGGAATGCTCAACAGTTAACCCTTTGGACTTCAGGATGGTAAGGACTTCATTCAGAATTTTGTCATGTTCATTCCTGTCGGCACCAAAAACAAGAATATCGTCTTGGAAACATCCGACGTTTTTGATTTGGCCAAATAAATGGTACATTAACCTCTGAAAAATAGCAGCCGCAGAGGCCAAGCCAAAAGGAAGTCTCTTATATTGGAAACAACCGAAAGGGGAGAAAAAGGCTGTCAACTGTTTGCTCTCATCTGCAAGACAAATCGGATGATAAGCAGCAGAAAGATCTATTGAAGAAAACCACTCTGCATTTTTCACCAAGGACAACATTTCAGAAATTTTGGGAAGAGGAAATGTATCTACTACAATATTATTGTTTAGCTGCCTAAGATCAATACATAATCTCAATTTGCCGTTACTACGTTTAGCTACTACAATCGGAGAAATCCATTCCGCGGGTTCAATGAGGTCAGCTTTAACCAATTTATCCAGCTCTTTTTCAACATCATTCCTGAGGAGAACAGGAATCTGTCTGACTTTGTGTATTTTTGGGCAAGCATTAGACTTCAATACAATGCAATGCTCAAAATCATTAAGATTTCCTATGCTTCCATTAAAGATTTTGGGAAACTTCTCTAACATTTCCTTGCAAAGCAAATCATCCTCAGTAAGCACCATGACAGGATCTGAACTGTTAGGGTTGAGAATTATATCTAATTTACCCTGGTCCTTCCAGCCTAAAACTGAAGGTCCTTTCTTGGCAACATATAGTTGGCTGGTGGTTTGTCTATTCTTGAATTTAAAGACCAAGGACCTGTACCCAACCATATCTATCTTCTCTTCAGAGAACCCTACTGGTTGAATATCAGGTTGGAGAGGTTTATCAACAAAAAGAGATTTCCACGTTTTTTCATCAACAATAGTATATGGCGATCCAGAATCAGCATACATTTGCACTGAAATCCCTCCAATAAACATGGTACACAAAGGTTTTTTTAAGATTCTATTATTACTGTCATAGATATTCTAAATAACTCTTTCGGATTGAAATTATGAGAATTACTGGAATCATTGATTGTAAGTTTCTTAATACTATCTTCACAATCACGCGAATCACAATCAACCTCATCCAGACACTTGACTTTCTTTTTGCTTTTCCTCTTGCAAGTTTTGTTAAAGTGACCCACAATACCGCAATTTGAACATCGTTGCCTTAAAGCAGGACATGTTTTACTGGATGCTAGATGCGAAGGACTATCGCAACGATAACATCTAAAATTGGTATTGTGATTATACTCTTTTTTTTTGGTGGTGTCATGTTTATATTTTACCGGATTATTTGTTTTGGAAGTAGACATTTTGGCTTTGATATTGCTGACTACCTCTGCAGAGTTTTCCGCAATAGCGGCATCTTGTTTAAGCAACTTTGCACTGCACATTTCAGCCTTTGTTACAATGCTCAAAATATCTTTTAACTCAGCATCTCCATTTATCCACAACCTATCTTGTACAGCTGGGTCATTATTGTGCATTACTACTTGATCTCTGATAAATTGATCAACTAAATGATCAAATTTACAGTCATCAGCAAGTTCTCAAAGCTGATACGTATTCGTCTATGGTTTCATTAGCTTCTTGTTTCCTGTGAAAGAATCTAAACCTCACATTTCCAATACAAACTTTAGGTGCAAAGTAGGTGTCAAAATCCTTCATTATAGCGTCAAATACATTGGAATCGCCACCTCCTAAAGCTTTGGTCATTCCTTCATAAGCCTTTAACCCTCCTGGACCAACAGAATGTTAATAGCAGTTTCTTTTTTCTCTCCGGCGTCATTTTCCCATCTTCTTCGATAGGGTCTATAAAGTTGAGAAAATAGGCTTTCCATTCTGACCACTTCATGCATGGATCAGATCCAGCAGGCCAGAACACTTGAGTAGACTGGATTGAATAATTTTGACTTGTCATGTTGAAAATCAGATAAGGTAAAAATAAAAAAAAACAACAAACTATCCAATTACAGAATAGTAATAAAGGTGTGCGCGTCACCGTGCTGAATTAAAATGAAATCTCGTAAAATGCAACTAAATAAGTGTGCACATCACTGTAGGATTGAAGGTAAGATGGTGCACAGGAAAATAGCAGAAGCAAACAAGGTGTGCGTATCACCGTAGAGAATTATATTATTAGATGCGCAATAAACAATTAAAAGGGTGTGCGCATCACCGTGTACATCTATTAGCAATAGAAAGATGTTTATGGTAGAATACTTTTAGGCAGGATGTGCAAGTAATTAGGTGTGCGCATCACCACGTATGCTAAATATAATTATAACCAGCTTATTGTGGTAAAACGCTTGGACGGGATGCGCGAGTAAATTGGTGTGCGCATCACCGCGTATGCAAAATAGAATAATAATCAGCTGTGAAACGAGGAAATGCGGTGAGCGCTGGTGCCTGACAAGATGGCGGCACATTGAGGTTACAGAACGTGACCTCAGGTGTCACTGCGTGAAGGCGTACCAAGGTATATCCCATCCTCGTCGCCAATTGTAAAGATGATCGGAGACAGGAATGTAGATTAGGAGTGTTTATTCGTGAAACACTGGAAGAGCAGAGAAACGCCTCCGCACTCTTCTCAACTCAGCATCCACATCTCCACACTCTAGAACATACATTGACGTGGAGGAGTGGAGCGAGAACAAAATGAGAAGCGCGAGACACAACAAAGTAATAAGCGCGAGGCATACAAAATATACAAAACATACAGTAAAACATAACCTCAGTCGCATATGGTATTACTCCGAGACCAGTTACGCCAATTCCTTATCAGTAATAAGTGATGATGACATTGCGCTAAACCTCGTTCTCTGTATGACGGATGGCCTGGGAGCAGTGTTAATCCCTTAATGGATTGTTGTGTTCCGTGCAGACCTGTGCTTCAGTAATAGCACTTTAAATGGACACTTTCAATATCGACATTTACAACCCGTTTGGTCCTACAAAGACGACAGACGGAAAACGTAAACTTTAAAGGTCTATATTCATATTATAGATCGTAGAGAAATCAAATATTATCATCAATTGATCATTAATCAAAGCGCAAAGTTTGGTTAAGATACAGAACCAATCAGAAGAACTCAGTAAAGTTCAGGTCAGCAAAATACAAAGCATAAAATGGGAGAGCAACCCAACATGGATTCGCCTCCTAAGGTCAGTACGAAAGGGGCTCCTCACACACCCAGACGTGCACTCTAATGTCGGGTTCTGAACAATGGATTTCAAACATTCAACACCATTGTACACATTTACCGCAAAATAGACCAATCAGCATTAAACAGTGTGAAACAGTTGCAAGTACATACATTTTGAAACCTGTTCAAATGTTTCTACAACATGAAGCTTCTCATGAATGCCTCCTGCACTACAAGAAATATTGTTACGTTCATGTGTAACTCTGCTAAGACAGCAAGAATTAACCTTGCACACGTGCAATATGTTTTTCGTTTGAGGCTTCAAAGTGGAAACATATTTGAGCAGTATTCAAATGAGGCATCAAAAACATTTTTATCTATGTGATGCAGAACAATGGCAGCAAACATCACAAACAAAATGAAGTTTGAGGTCTACTATTGCAAAGTTGGCTAGAGTTCGAGTTTTTATTAGTACAATAAACCCACAATGGAGTTGAAGGTTACAGGTAAAAGAATAACTCATAAAAACATGCATTCTCTGTCCTAGATCTTCTCTGGCTGACGACCACTCAGAACCGGTTTCTAGGTGCCCATATTCTTCAATTATATCTCATCTGCTTTCCTTATTAATCAATGAAGTACTTGTATGTGATGTATACAACTCTGAGCATCAACCAAAACCACATCTTCTCCCTTCAGTTCTCACAGCAGAAATGAGAATCTGAAGATGGCCACTATAAAATGGGTAATTGAGGGCTGACGGTGAAGATCACAGGAAGTCATACTGGCTTCTCCTATTGTTGATGCCGAAATGAAAGTTTTTTATTTAAAAGGTGTATTTTCGGACCTTACCACAAGATGGCAGAATAATGCACAGCATGTAAATTTAGGTTCATGCTGCAAAGAGTGCAAGAACTACATGGTAACAGGCAACTCGTTGAAAACTATTGTGGATGGGATTTCTGTACAGTGTTAGTTCAGTGATAGTTTGCTCAATAGGCGAACATTTTCTTTCCAATTTCCTGTGGTTCCTAGGGGGCAGAGGAAGGACACTGTTGGCCGAGGAAAAGTCACAAGCATGGCCCTGGAGAGGGTGTGCCCCTGCCTCACGTTAATCAACGCAAGGTCTGTAGATTGTTTTACTCCCGCTTGAGCACGCATGTGTGCTCGCAGACGGCTTTAGTTGTGAACATGGATTGTGACCCCGAATGGGGCTCTATTGTCAGGAGAGGCACACCATGTTTACCATCCTTATCGAGTGTGACTGCCGTCAGTTCGTGCTGCTGTGGGGACAGCAATAAGCTTGTGGTGCCAAAGCCTTTTAACCAACGTCTGAGAGGAAAGTAACTTATTGACTTGTCTTCCATTTTTTAAATTGGTCTGCCAGTTCTCTACCACTGGCTCTTTTTTTTTTTGCCTATCCATGTGGGACATAGATGACGCATATGTATATATCACTTCGGTGCTTAGGGGATGTATGTGGAGCTGGGGTCACCAACTTTTTCCACAGTGAGAGCTACTTCTGATCAGTGAAGGCTATCTTATGATAATGGCTAGTACGTGGATTAAGTAAGGGTACAGAACAAGCCACTTAAACACTGCTGGTCGCTCGCCATCGACTGGTGGGAGTGTTTGTGAGACGGCTAGCAGTAGCTACTCTGGAATTCATTTTGTTTATCCACATTGGTACCTAAGGTGGACAGTGAGGAGAGCCCCAGACAGCAATGTCAATTGCATGACGTCTTCAGTACATTTCTTAAATCCTTTATAGTGGGTCAGACTTTTGGGTGTGGAGGAGAGAAGACAGAGGGTTCATTTGAAGCTTAGGTAGTTTTCTCCACCCCTCTTCTGCCCCGTTGTTCACTAGAGCTATCCCTAAAGGTTATCAGGTAGTCATGTGGGTTACCCCCCTTTATTTTGAACGCTTGCAGGAGACACCCAGCTACACCCCATCTTCCTGCTAGCACTTAACAACAAAAAGTATGGCTGGAACAATCTGAGTGTGGAAAGGAAAAAAGCAAGAACTGTTTAGGACTGTTCTAGTAGGGGACTGTGGGAATACACAAATTAACCTGCTAATAATTCTCTAGCAGATCCGGCGCATCCACCTCAGTGGCCACTGAGAAACATCTCTCTGCTCCAGAGTTGGAGTAATATCGTCAACTCCTCTTGCCAGGCTTGGGACCAGAAACCTAGGAAGTTTTACCAGCCTGCCAGTAGAGGCTTCAATGACCCCGATTGTAAGGGGAGAGCTGACAAACTGAACTGCTTAGGAGGGGAATTAAAAATGTCCTTGCATGAGGAAAGCACTGCCCAGGAGGTGAGGGGCAGTAAAGGAGCTGAGGTGGGACCAACAAAAGCCATCCCGTGCAGCATGGAGAAGGGCCTGCACCATTCTGCTGAGAGTGAGGCCTGGAAGTCCTGAAAGGTCCCTGAGGCATCCAGAATCAAAGGGTTGTCTGGAAATCAGTACTGCGCGAGATCTGCTGAAAGTACTGGGCACCAAGAACCATCAGAGTGATAAGAAATCCTGACTGCACCCTGCAGTTTACCTGAAGAGCTGAAGCATTGGAGGAAGTATCTTACAGGCGAATAAGACATCAACCAGCCATGAGTACTCATAGCAATGACCCAGGGTGGGCACCCTACACGTGTGGGTGGTGGACTTTGTTATTGGGCCATAGAAAAAACCTTAAGGGCACACAGGTGCACTAGTGGCATACTGCAACCATGTTGGCTGGGAAAGAGAAGGGACATTACCAGCTGCCCGTTAGGTGGGTGGTGCTGAGCATCATATCAAGGGTGGTATTGCTCCAACTGACCAGCAAAGAAAACAGCAGCCTGTAACAAAATAAGAAAGCCCCAGTACACCAGCGGTAAAGAGCTACGATTGTCACAATCTGAACCCACTAACCCCTGAGTGCCTGAGACTCCTATAAGACTTCCCACATAGATCATTAAGGCTTATTGCATAGTTTTGGAAGCGGATAGTTTTACAAAGAAAATGAACTGAGCACCATTAATACATTGTTCAAGTGTAGAGAGTTTAGGAATCTACAGACAGATTGTGGAGGATAATGGTGGTGGTGAGTCAGGAAAAGAGTGTACACTGAAAGTCTTTTTTTCTTGACTTTAACAGTACTAAGATAGATACAATTTAAAAAAGATACAAAAGTATTTAAGGAATGAGTGCGCACATGAGGTCATTGACTTACCTTGTCTTAGAGTACTAATGGGCCACATGAATATTACAATCCATTGAAGAGCTCATTTTTTGATGTCCTTGTGCAAACTATATATGTACAACTGTGGGCAGGAAAGAGCCTGACATTGTTTAAATTGTATTTACTTGTAAGCAGCAAAACCTTTTCAATCAGAAATGTCATATTGGGTTGGTTAATGAGCTGGTAGCAGTAACTAATGGGTATTGAATGATAACATCAATGTATAAATCTGATTGGTGAAGGCAACATAACTATGAACTTATTCTATTACTAGCTAAAGGCAGCATATGACATGTATATAGAAGGACTAATTATATATATACACATATATATATATATATATATATATATATATATATATATATACACATACATACACACATATACATATGCAACAGTGTGGGTCGTTTTGTGTTTCATATTGCAGCAAATGTCTTTTCAGTATGATTTTGAACTCATGGAGTAAGCCGGCGGTACAAATGCCAGGCAGTACAGAGCTCTGGTAACAGGTAGAGGTCTTAGATAATGCTGGCAGTGCAGAGTGGCTTAGGCATGCTGAAAAGATTATGAATAGAGGATCTGAGCATGTGAATTTTTATGTAGATTAGTATGCTGTCGGAGAGGTAGCTCCGAGACAGGTGTGATTGCAATAGCTCAAAATGTATAGAAATATCTAAAAAATGTTTTAAGTATATAACTGGTAATACCGATGGAAAACAGTGACAAAAGGTGGGTTGTACTGACGAAGATGCAGAGGAGGGATGTGTCAAAGCAAGGGTGAAACGTTTAGCAAATATCAGGCAACTGAGGAAGTGGGGGACAGAAACAGAGGTAAAAGGGGAATGTTGTTTGAGCTTCTTCTAGGGGTGTCGAGAAATATTATAATGGAATGGTAAGAAGGGGCATTTTCCCCAAAGTGTACACAATGTGATTTAAAGGGACTGTATTAATGGTCTTATCCGATAGAGGTAATATCAAGAAATTTATAGGGCACATTTTAAATGTGAGACTAAATAAGAAGACGCCTTTGAGATATTTAGAGAAAGTGGAATGGACTTGAACATTTCAATAGAGTTAAGGTTTACATACTCCATTGAATGTATAGAGTTGTTCAGAGGAAATAGGAAAGCAAAATGCACGATTTATGAGATTTGTAATGGAAATGCAGATGCCCAACGGGGTTTGTCTTGTAATATAAAAGTCAGCACTTGAATATATAAGGTCAAAAAAGTTCCTGTAACTGCAATTTTACTGAGCATGCAAATATGAATAGTAGTATGTAATAGAGCACATTAGAGCTTATGAATTACTCTTCCAGTTGTAATACTCTACAATCCCAAAGGACGGACCATCAACAGGGCTATTCACAAAGGTAACTTATACTTGTGAGTAAATTTATGTATGTTATTTACTCATACTAACTTTACTACTTTTGACTGTCCACACAATCAGAGTGTAAAGTTACACAAAAAGTGTAACTTGCATATCTCTACCACCTGAAAACGTGGGTGAAGCAACACATATAAGTGTAAGTTACTACTAAAAAAACAGCGGCAAGTCTAGCACCAGACATGGCTAACCCTTTGTTGTGCAACACCCTCCCATAGAAAATAATGGAGGTAGGAGGCTAAAAAATAAAAATAACACCTCACAGAAAATAATGTTAAATTAAATTATTTTAAATAGTAAAAAATACACCTCAATATAAATTAATGTTAAAATAATTATATACAAATAGTGCATATTTTTAATGTAATTCTAAAATGTTTTAATACCCATGTTTGCCTTTAAAATTAATACAACTATTAAAGGTTATTAAAATATCAATACATTACTTTTTAATACATTATGTACACCACTTTTACTAATTATGGATGCATATTTTTTACTGTAGGTGGGAATTTATTTCTTCATTTAAACTTCCGAAAAATAATGTACATTTGATGTATTATATTCACACTAATTACATATTTAATTCTAAACTTACTTAAGAGTGTTGGAGCACTTTTTGGAGTCTCCCTATGGTAAAGTATAGGGAAAAATAAATTGTTTAACTTGAGAAATATATTTAAATATGTTTATGATAAATGTGAATTAAATGTGTATGTATATATATATATATATATATATATATATATATATATATATATATATATATATATATTCACTTAAAAAACCATAGGTTTCACACAGGTTATAGTTAGGTGGACATTTCACTCATAAAAAACCAATGAAGTTCCCCCGTTATAGTTAGTTCAGATAACTATAACTCGCACGCCCGCAATCCACTGCTCATGACGTCACACATTACATCACTCATGACATGGTCAATGGCATTACTCATGACATCACTGATGACATCATCCTTGTGATAGAGTGGCGGTCGCGCGAGTTATAGTTACCTGAACTAACTATAACGGGGGAATTTCATTGGTTTTTTACGAGTGAAATGTCCACCTAACTATAACCTGTGTGAAACCTATGGTTTTTTAAGTGAATTTGCAAGGTTCTTTAAATGCTAATTCCTAATTATAACGTGTGTGAAACCTATGGTTTAAGTGAATTTGTATGGTTTTTTAAATGCTAAGTTATGTATTTATTAATTTTTAATTTTTTTTCAAGGTTTTACACCGTGCGTGCACCTTGCGCGCACGGTCCGCTGCGCGCACCGTGCGCGCGCTTTGGGCGCACGGTACGCTGCACGCACCGTGCGCGCACCCCGCAATTTTTTTCCAAAAATAATAAAATGGTTTTTTCACCCTTGGGGTTCATTCTGTGACTCCTTGACAAACGCTAGGGGGTCAGGAACTCTCTTCCCTGCCCCCTTTCCACATTTTCCACTGAGTCAGTCTCTCAGTCTCTCAGTCTCTCTCTCTCTCTCGCTCTCTCTCTCTCTCTCTCTCTCTCCTTCTCTCCGTCCCTCTCTCCCTCCCTCTCTACCTCCCCCTCTCTCTCATTGATAGTCCACCGGGAAGACTCATAATAGCAGCCTGTGATGGACTCTTGGAGAACTTCTCCAGATATATTGACTTTTTATTGCAAGACTATGTAAAGAGCTTAAAATCATATGAGCAGGATACATGTCATTCTTTTTTTTTTAAAGAAACATTAGGGATATATCATGGAAATCAACCTACTTACTTATAGCATTAGATGGATCATCCCTATATACATGTATTAGGAATAAGGATGGTATGCGGGCTGTAGAGTATTTCTTGATGAATAAATCTATTAAGTATGTTCAGCACACTAATATGCTTCTTAAAATGTTGCTCTTTTGTTTGGAGAAAAAGTTATTTTTGTTTAACGGCAAACTGTACCAAAAAAATATAGGGAGTGGCAATGGGTGCCAGCTTCTCCCCTAGTTATGCCTGTTTATTTATGGGCTGGTGGGAGGAGCTGGTCCTCGTGCAAAAATATGAGCAGACATACAAAACCAATGTCATAACCTGGTTACGTTTTATTGCCGGTCTATTTATAGTGTGGAATGGTGATGAACGAAGCACCACTGAATTTATTGCTCAGCCTAATAATAATTCAATCAATTTACAGTTTACTTCAACAATAAGCAAAGACAGTGACATTTTTAGATGTACAGGTCCAAGTGTTTAATAACAATTTGTCCACTACATTATTTAAAAAACCGACTGCAGGCAACACTTTGCTACATGCATCCAGTGCGCATCCACCTCATCTTATTAAAAGCATTCCCTATGGGGGAATGCTGCGCATAAGGCGCATATGCAGCAATGAGGAGGATACAAACATCAAGCAAGCAGAAACCCGGGCTCGGTTTATAGCTAGAGGATACAGAACACAAATAGTGGATGCTGCAATAACTAGATCCAAACAGCAGGTGCGAGAAGACCGGTTACGATATAAGGATCGAACTAGTAGGGAGGCTATTACAACACAGGAAGAGGCCCATCAACCCACCAGACTTGTTCTGACTTTTTCCAGGCAGGAAAAACAAATCAGAGCGATAGTTAGACGCAACTGGCCCATAGTAAGAGATAACCCTGTAATCAGCAAATATTTACCATCAAAACCCGCTGTGGCATTTAGGAAAACCAACAGTATGTGCAATATGTTGGTCAGAAGCAATCTTGAAGAACAGGGCAAAGACATGTGGCTCACAGCTAGAAAGGGGTTCTTCACATGCTCTACATGTAAAGCATGCCAATATGGCATCAACACTACTTCGTACACAACTGCGTTCAATGCTAAGATACAGAAAATTGGGCAGCACCTTACCTGTAAAACAGAATATGCAGTTTATATATTGCTGTGCAGCTGCAATCTTAATTATATTGGCAGTACGAAGTTAGCTGTACATAAAAGAATACTTCAGAATATACGAGCCACCATTAACAACGATGCCAGCTATCCAGTGGCGAGACTTTAAATTATGCCATAATAGCGATCCTAAACATCTTAAGTATTATGTCATAGAGGCCATACCACCCCAGAAGAGAGGTGGGTATAGAGAATCCAAACTAAGACGCCTGGAAACCAGTTTTATTTTACAGTTTGATCCCAAACAGCCAGGGGGCCTCAACACTAGCGAAGACCTTTATACATTTTTATGATTATTCAAACATATGTTGATGGATGTTGAGAAAACTAGATCATACTATGGAGTATATTTATGGCCTTGATTTTATTAGCATTTCCTCTTGATGATGTTCTAATATACTGAATGATTGAATACATTTTAGGATATTATGCCTTTGTATTTTTTTACATATGTTTTTTATAGTTGGTTTTATGGATCATATTTATAGGGATTATGTATTTTGTATATATGACATAGTATATTTATGAATCTATATGGGGATCAACTATGAAATATAAAGAATATATCGATCTGTGATTAATATAATAAGTCCTAAGCACTATTGCACTGTCTCCAAAAAGCACTTTAGTACTTGTATATGATGAGAACAGAAGTATTTTACAGGAATATCTCATCAAGGACACTAGTAAAAGGAAAATGCAGACGCAGTAGTGTATATTACTACGAGGTCTGGTCACTGGATATAAGAAGGGTTAGTAATAGTACCTTCCTTATTACACCAGGCACCTTATTTTTGTTCATAATTATTAATCCAATTTTTTAAGCACTTCGCCACTTTAGGAGTTTTTCTCTCTTTAAAAAAATAAATAAAAAAAACATTAAAAGGCAGATACAGTATATATTCATATGCCATAAGTGACGATAATCACATTATGGGTTGCACATATTTATTAGGTTATGGGGGGCACCAGTATACTTTTAGTTTCACAATTGGACTGGAATGTTTTTAGAAAGATTAAAAGGCATTTAGACCATTATTAACGTAATCAATATATTTATATATTTATTATGTGAATTTTTCTACAATTGTATTTTAAGGTGACCCAATTACATTTAGGTGACAATATAGTTTTTGCATTAGCTGTTATAAAAATAATGTTGCAAAGTCGATATTTGCGTGCAAGAAACATTTGGATCGTTGTAAATGAATATGTTTTCTATGTCCATTGTGAAGCTATTTGCACTTGCGCTTTAAATAGTAGTAACACTGTCTAAGCTGTGTCATGTGGTCAAGGGCGGGATTGCCCGAAACGTGTCATGGCAGACTGAAGAGGTGGCAATAAAGTAAACCAGCACTGAATTTGGGTCTACTCTCGTTTTTCCTGGTGGAGCAGTTGGTGTTAACGAGTTTCTTTATATAAATATATATTTATTTCCGAATACAAGGCTAAATACAAAAAATGTTACAGCACAATTACATTAATTTTGAATTATTTAAATAATGTAAATATGATAAGTTAATTTTAAATTAATTTCTGCAGTTTCAATATAAATTAAATTCCCACCTAAAGTACAAAAATTATTATTCATTAATAATTTGACGGGTGATGTGTAGAATATTTTTAATGCGTTTGAATTATATTTTAATAAAATATATTGTTTCAATATTTATAAATGCAAAAATGTTACTGAAATATTTTACATTCAATTAAAACTATATACTATTTTATGAATTATTTTTAACATTACATTATAGTGATTTATATCTTAAATTATATAAAATAGTTTAAAATAGTTAAACATTATTTCCTATATGAAATAATATAGGAAACTTCATTTTTGTTATGGCAGGTGGTTGAAATACTAATGGTTAGCCATATGTGGTGCTAGACCTACTCCAGCTCCAAGATGGAGTAGTTTCCTAATGTTTTGGGTACATTTTTGCCTGTAGTAACTCTAGTAGTGTAGTTTGTGAATAGCGATGGGTTTACTCTCTTGTGAATGGGTTGCTGTTCCTCCCTAAAACCTTCCCCGATCCTCCCTAGACTCCTCCTTACTCCTCCCTAATCCACTCCCTTTATTGTAAAGATTCCCCATTATCCAGCCACTCCCCTGTGCATCCCCCTGCATTTACAACTAAAACATGTATCTGTATGTGCTGAGAGTCTGCAGGTGGGATGAAGATCTCCGCACATACAGGTATAGGAGAGGCAGATGCGTAGACTCCGCACCTAGATTTATGAACAGCATTTTGTCATACTTTTTGTAGTACTACAAAAGGCAGTTAGTGAATAGCCCCCAATCTGTACAACCAGAAAGAGTTGACTTAATGTTTGGATACCTGCTCATCCTAAACCAAATATTTTAGACACTCATGTACCTGGAAGGGTTCCCCTCTTTAGATTTGTTTTCTGCCTATCATTAAGTGGCTTTACAATCATTCTGAGAACATTTGGTTTCTTATTACGATGTCGGGCACACACCGTTGCTGAAACAGGACCGACCGACCTTTGGTCGGCGGTCCCGACCACTGGATTACAATGCGTCCGATACTCCCATTCCTTTATGGGAGCTTGTATTACGGCCTTATACCAGCTATAACACAAGCTCCCATAGAGGAATGGGAGTCTGTGTTCATCCCTGCACCCCGTGCCACGGGGTGCAGGATGAACAAGGGGGCACCTATGGTCTCCCTCGGCCCCCAACCATAGGCCCAAAACAGAAGGGGGCCCTGCTAGGGGTCCCCAAACACGGTTTCCAACATGGTTGCCATATCGGAAAGGCTGGCATGGAAACCCTGCTGGAAACCGTGCATTGTAATCCAGTAGGTGGAAATGCCTTCCATTCGGATTACAGGCCCGTCTCCGACTGGCAGATGAGCTCTTGGAGCTTGTAGGAAGCCAGCCGGAATGACAGGCCAGTTTAAATTCCAACCGGCTGAATCATGATCAGCTTGTCTGAATTGAAACCGACAAAGTCGGTCGTAAGGCCTCCGTACTTAGATCGGAGGCCTTACGACCGACATCGTAATAGGTCACTTGATGTCTTTCATGAAGTCTCATTATGCAGACAGATTAATATGCATGCCTTTCAGATTGCATGCGTCTCATAGGCTAATGCACTATTGTGTTAAATGTTTATGTAAGCATATTAAAACAATGGGTATAATTATGGCAACAATTAGTCACTATAGATACACAAGAAGAGGACACACCAAAACGTCAGCAGGAGAGAGGCTGTACCTTCTATACTGCTCCTTTTTCTGTCCTTGCCTTTCCTCAATACCTTCTACTCTAACAACTGCAAAAGCAAGTTATAGATTCCTCCAGAACATGCATGTCTACCTACAAAAAAAGCATTTAACAAACTTAACTCACATAATGACATTGAGAGGTTACACACTTAACGCCTAGGACTGTGACCTCATGGAGTTGTGTTGCTGTTGGAATCACATCCCCTGGTCACGTCACTTTGCTTCTCCCCTTCCAGAGAGGCACGGTGCTTATTGCCTACTGTAGCCTATGGATGTATCATATAAAGTTCAAAGGCTGATGTATTTCTTGTATTTTCAAGGTAGTATTTAAGTATGTGGTTTTACTGAGTTAGAGCAAGCTAGACGGTTGAGATTGGTACTGGAGCTTCTGAAGAAGCATTTAACACTTCAAGAAATATATCACATTTATTTTCTAGTTGTGATATATTTTGGACACATGTTAACAAAGAAAGACATGAGGAAATAAAATAGATGGATGCAATAAAAAAAAATGAGTGTTTGAGAAAATAAAGATCACTTGCGATCACATCTGTTGCTAATGAAATAATATTCCAGTAGGTGGTTTAAAAGAAAATGCGGTATGATGAGATTATTCAGAAAGGGGATCTATATCTAAAGAGTGAGTAGAATTTCAGAGACTAACAAAGACATAACTGAGGCTCCTGCTCTTCACAAATTTGAAGCGATGAAATGAATAACGTAGAAGATTACTGCAAACATAAAAGTTCAGGCTCAATTCACACACAAGTACAGGATGGTTAGGAGGCGACAGCGGCATATGCATCAGCAGTGATGAGGGAGGAGGAAAGAAACTCTGGTACATGAACCAAGGCGTTGGCATGAATTAGGTGTGAATCATTTTGAATCACATTAGAGAGGTGTGCAAATTAAAATTAATTCAGATCAAAAGCTCCCAATCCGTGTCCTAATGACAACAGTTTCAGTCAAACCACGCCTAGGAATTTGAGGTGGTTAACGAATACGCAAAAGTTTAATGGTGCAGGTTACTTGCCAATATGTCCAGTTAAGAAATATTGGAAACCTAGAAATAAGGGAATAGTAAAAGATGATAAAATGCAGTATGAGGGGATTATTGTTTAGGGAGATTAAGTAGGTCTAACATAGAAGGAAAGAAATAAGGTTTATAAACAAGAGAAGAGCTGAAGCAAGTTTACGAAGACTTCACAAAATGGAACGCAGCTAAAAGAGAGTGTCCAGAATGACTAATTCAGAAACTAGTAACTTCTCTGAAAAGTAGACATGATGAATATATATAAAGCTAGTTGCTCTACTAGTAACTGACTTTGACGTGCATATATATGTTGCCATGACATCCACAGCAGAGACGCTGCGGGATCGGGGGGCCGTGGCGGAAGCCCTATTCCTGAACGTACCAAATATTGACAATGTAAATATGGGAGAGAATAATACTATAAAAGGCAACGAATGATTTGAAGACTTTATTGAAAAATTTGGAGAAACTACTACGTACTGAACTCACCCAACGGTGGGAAAAAAAATCCTTGGAAAAGTATAAGGAGGCAGGGAGAGTGCCACGGGGGTTGAGGGTTCTAATTGCCCCTTCGTTCGAGAACCCCAACCCAAATATGCTTAAGGGATGGGCAACTAATAACTTAGAAGCATCAATGAACATGGTGGCTATCCTCATAAATGAACATGGTGGCTATCCTCATAAAATATGCAGAGATCGACAGAAATGAGATTCTTAAACAAATAGATTAATTGAACCAACAACTAGAGGGTCATGAGCAACAAGACACTATCAAAAAGGGCAGAAGTGAAATTGACAAACGCCTTAAAAAACATGAAGAAACTATTAAAACTAGAAAAATATTCAAATTTGCCAGGGATAAACGGGACTATGAGACGGGTGGAGTTTTTACTTTTGCCCGCAAGTTTGACTCTGTAAAACGACAAACACTGACATCTAAAATCCCAAATATGCAGGCATCCAATGTACCAGAGAGAGAGGACACAAACGCTGACTTCAGTTCAGCACCAAGCAGTTCTGACTCGGTGAGCAGTGGTCCTAATACTCTCCAAATACAGATTCCAACAAGCTTCACTCCTTCAGAAGAACTCGGTTTTTTAGTGATAAGCCGCCGCCAGACTTTGAGACCACGCACACAGGTGAAGAAAGGCGGAAACGAAGGAACAAATGCAGAACAGAAAGAAGAATATACAAACGTAGGTGGCAGTTACAAAAGCAAGAGGGGCAGAGCACAGAACTGGCAAAAGAAGTAAGCAAACAAAATATTACAAACAAGACAGTCGTTAATTTATCTGACATCAAACTTAAGAATGCTGAGACACAATTACTAGCTTTGGGCCTTTCCTTCTGTCCTCCTAACAATTTCAACTATGTACAAACACAAATTGACGTATTTAAATTCATAGGTAAGCTCAAATTAATGAAGTACTTTAAGCTTACCAAAAGTATTGAATCTATATCCAGGCCAGCAACAATTGAAATGTCAAGCACTACACTCCAAGTAGCCGACATAAGCACATTAAAATCTATATATGCGCTGGGACAAGACACAGAGGAACAGCAGAATTCCACACAAGAACAAATAAGAGGAATGGGTATCATGGACAATCTTCCTTCTAATAGTCCCTTTCGTCCAGTGTCCACATTCATACCTCTTATGCCATGGATACGTTTAGTGATTGCATAATTGAGGATTTAAAGAAATTGAATCACAGGACACTGCAAAAAACAGAAACGACGAAGATTTACTGACATATAGTACTCTGCACTTATGCGTAAATTAAAAGACAATGTGAATGTCATCATTAACAAGTCGGATAAAGGGGGTAATGTAGTGTTGTGGCCCGACCCCAATACATAGCTAAAGCTCAACAACACCGAACTGATGAAGCCTGCTATAGAAAAGCAACAATCAATGATCTAAGGCTGGTAAAGGACATGGTACATAGAGAACTGGGACAATGGAAAAGAGAAGGATTGTTAAACAAAAATGAACACAGCTTCCTGAAAAAGGATCATCCAATCACCCCAGTACTCTATTTTATACGAAAAATACACAAGAAACAAATACCTATACCAGGTCGCCCTATCATTTCTGCCCAAAAGAGTCTACTAGATGCAACGTCTAAATATGTAGACTACTTTTTGCATGAACCAGGAGAACATTTTCCTTCCTATATCAAGGACACAGGCCATTTCTAATCAACATTGTTAACAACTACTTGGAGTGAGGACTATGTATTCATTGTCATGGATATATGCTCTCTTTATACCAGCATACATCATGCGGATGGGTTGAAAGCTGTGAAATACTTCCTAGAGAAGAGAAGCATACATTTTCGTCAACACAATGCTATGCTTCTACGCATGATTGAACTATGCCTCTTCAACAACTACTTTATGTTTAACAAAGAAGTGTATCAACAACTTCGTGGAGTAGCTAGGAGGGCATGCTTCTCTCCCAGCTACGCGTGTCTTCACGTTTGCTGGTGGGAGGAGCATGTCCTCAGGCAGACCCACAAGGATATCTATGAAGCACATGTCTCACAATGATGGCGCTTCATAGATGACGTTTTTGTTATCTGGAAGGGGTCAACTGAATCAGCTAAAGAGTTAGTAGATATGATCAATGTTAATACTCTCAACCTAGAATTTACTGTATACATTAGCAAGGAAGCTGTTCAATTTCTAGATGTTGTAATATATGTCAATAACAGACTAAACTACATAGAAAATGCACAGCTGGTAATTCGGTACTCCCCGCTACTAGTGCCCATCCCAAACACCTAATTAAGAGTATTCCTTACGGTGAATTCCTAAGAACTAGAAGGATTTGTAGTTCTGATGAGGACCTCTTACAATGTCAAACATAGTCTTTTGAAAGATTTGGAGCCAGAGGCTATACAGCTAAAGACTTCAATGCAGCTATGGCTAAAGCAAACACTGTGCCTAGAGAGGAGTGCTTGAGTAGTGTCTCTAATAAAACTCGGAGTAAAGATCCACCTAGCACTGATATCCTCCGTGAGACTACTAACCAAGTGAGAGTAATAACCACCTTCAATAACCAGGAGAAACTAATAAGAAATATCTTTTATAAAAACTGGCCCATAGTTAAAACAGATTTAACTATGTCTCAACTACTGCCAGATCTCCCTCAGATAACATTTAGAAGAGCTCCCTCTATGAGGGATGCCCTGGTTAAAACTAGTCCTGAGGTTGTTAATACAGGTACCTGGCATGTTTGGTACCAACATGCCTTCGAAACCACACCTACTAAGATCAGAGGAACATTCACTTGTAGAACAGACTATGCTGTATATGTACTAGAGTGCTCTTACCGAACGAAATATGTAGGTAGCAGGAAATTACAAGTATACATGCGTATACTACAACATTTACGAGCTATAGTCCATTCAGACAGCACCTATCCTGTAGCACGACATTTTAAATCTGTACATCAGAACAATTTGAATGATTTAAGCTACTATGCGATAGATGCAGTACCCAGACACCACAGAGGTGGCAACAGAGAAAGAAAAGGACGCCAAATGGAGTCACGGTATATCTTGTTACTCGACAGTAAAATGCCTAATGGTTCAAACATAGGAGAAGATCTGCACAATTTTTTATGAACTTGGTCTGTTTATGTTGTTAAGAGCTCAACATATTCCTATGAATTTCAGTACTTGGTGGTTTTACATATAGGTTTTAGCCATTCTTTTTAGCCTGATCTGTTTAGCCTGATCTATTTTAACCTCATTTGTACCTAGTTTTACCATTGGTTTTACAGGGTTAATAAGTTTTTATGGTTAGGCTTTTTAGTAGCGATTTTTAAACCATTATGGAACCTTTATGATGATTTTATATTATGATTTAATATAAACTTGCTTACATTATTTTTCACAGTTTTCTACACATCATGTTCTCTATCAATATTATTTATTCTCTGCAGCTGCACTTTATATGCTCATTTGGCAATTTAAAACGAACTTTATGACAAAGCAAATTCTAAACTATGATTAGCTATGTGCACTTGCACTGTGGCCAGTTCAGATCCCAAAAATATTCATTATCATTATGGATTATGGGTGAAATTCAATACATGGATTAGCTTGCTGCTATTTTGCTTTATTTTTCACATTGTATTATGAACTTAGTTTATGGATTTTTAAATAATATTTTAAAAACATTTGTTTTAGATTTACTAACTAGATTATGATATGTGCTGTATGATACCTATAAGCGAAGATAATGCTAATGAATTGCCAATACATCGTCAGAGAAAATAATATCAATAAGAAGTAGGATTAGTATGGCCTCCTTATGATGTTTTTAATGTTTTTTTAGTTCTATGGTCTGTTATGCGTTTAATAACAGATTAGAGTACGGTATAATTTTGCACTTGCACAATTGTTTTATTATTTTATTTCCAGTCGATTCCTATTGGTTTTTGGACTTGCCAATTTTGACATAGGTTTTATCTATCTTATCCAAGGTCATTAAATACCACTTGAGATATATATATATATATATATATATATCTCAAAATACCATTGTAAGTGTACTAAAAGTACTAAAGAATGTGGTATGGATCTAGTTTAATAGTATGTCTTCTATGGCTATTCTAAGGAAATGACTGGAAATGATGATGTGTCATTCCCTTATGTGGTCCGTACCTGCTTTAAGTGGCGAGGACTTGGTGCTCAGGAATATAGGAAGGAGATATCTCTCTCTCTCTCTCTCTCTAAAAGAACCAAAGGGACACAGCGGGGAATCCAGGTGAGTTGCTTTATTTCTTAACATCATTGGCATGACGCGTTTCGGACTTTGCGCCTTTGTCAAATGCCTGCTCCAACAACAGTTTTCCACCAGTTCACTTTAAAATACTCCCATTCGTTCTGCCATTTGGCGGCCATCCAGGTGGGCTGGGTCAGAGTCTTAAACACACCTATATTGGCGGACTGCAGATCCCAAAATGTATGTATGTTATATATATATATATATATATATATATATATATATATATATATATATATATATATTTAGTTCTAGTTAGGACCGTGTTTCCATAGGAAATCTCAAAATTCTATTTTGAATAACTTTGGCGCCGGTTGACGAATCTTCGCGAAATTTTCAAAACTAATGGGGCGCTCCGCTCAGCTCCTACCCTGAAAGTCTCGGGGGGATTCGTCAAGCGGGGGCTGAGAAAAAAGGGGGGTCCCAAAACACGTTTTCCCCATGCATTTTCCTATAGGACCTTTAGTCGAAGGTACAGCCCGAACGGCTGAACAGAATTACTTGAAATTTGGCAGAGAGGTAGTCCTTAGGTCAGGGATGTGCCTTTTGCATATATGGAGTCAATCTGTTCATTAGTTCCTGAGAAAATTGCATTTAAAAGCACATACATATCCATAGCCACGCATCGTGCGCGCAATGTGCGCACACGGTGCGCACACCCGAACGTGCGCTAGCGTAATTCTGATTGGTTGTTACATGTCAGTCAACGTTCGAATCGGTCAAAATCAGGAAGTGTCGGCAGCCATTTTGTTTGTTTTCAGTGCGAGAGTGGAAAAGGAAGGTGGCGAACGTGAAAAGGGGGCAGGGTAGAGAGTTCCTGACCCCCTAGCCTTTGTCAGGGGGTCCCTGAAGGCAGAAAAAAACATTACAAATTGTTTTTTTTTTTTTAAATCGCGCGCACGGTCAAAAACCATTAATAAAAAAAAATTTAATACCTAGTTTATTGAAAAATAAATATATTAAAAAAAATAATACATAAATAACTTAGCATTTAAAAAACCATACAAATTCACAGAAAAAACCATAGGTTTCACACACGTTATAGTTAGGAATTAGCATTTAAAAAACCTTGCAAATTCACTTAAAAAAATCATAGGTTTCACACATGTTATAGTTAGGTGGATATTTCACTCGTAAAAAACCAATGAAATTCCCCCATTATAGTTACTTCAGATAACTATAACTCGTGTGACCGCCACTCTATCACAAGGATGACGTCATCAGTGATGTCAAGAGTGATGCCACTGACCATGTCATGATTGATGTAATATGTGACGTCATGAGCAGAGGATTGCGGGCGCGCGAGTTATAGTTATCTGAAGTAACTATAACGGGGGAATTTCATTGGTTTTTTACGAGTGAAATATCCACCTAACTATAACATGTGTGAAACCTATGGTTTTTTAAGTGAATATATATATATACACACATATACATACACACAAAATCAACGTAGTGGTTCCTATTGGACCCTTGTAATGCAACTACTATATTGCAAGACTAAGCTAAAGTTATTGGTGGCCACAAACAGATGACCAGTAAGAGAGGAAGGTAAAGCAGTATGAGGCATGCAGCCAGCATGAGTAGCAGCATACATTAGGAACTGAACATTTAGATTCCATTGAGGTCCCTGTAGTCCACAAAAGAAAGTCAATACATAGAAAATGAATATAAAAGTATTTATGTCTTTAGAGGGAATCGGCTTAGAATTGTGGTGATGGAATTTTACGCCTAGCATCACACAGGAACGTTTGAGTTTACTCAAATTTATATGCATCATATACTTACTTATAGGTACTTTGTCTGCCCTCTCCAGCCAAAATTATTTTCTTGTGCCATTCACATTTTCCTTCCATTCACTGTCACTGTAGCATACAGCTTGGGCAGACAGCATGGGGGCAATAGGTAAGCCCACTTTAGAAATTGGTTATCTTCTGTGTGAGTGGCAGCATTCTCATCCACATCCACACACACACAATAGTTCCCTTCAGTGACAGGTACTAGAATGGCAAAGTGTGATTTTGACCCCCTAACATATTTTTGCTTTTAGTCAATGTTTTTTTTTTTTTAAATATTGGTGAGTGCAAATTGGCTCCCGCAACTATAACAGTGTACACAAAACATGCCAAAACAAGCATTGACAAAGCCGAAAGGCCAGCAGAAATCAGATCTAATGGCTTTGCTAAAGCTGGTTTAGAGAGTGGTTGAAAGTAAAATTGGCCTGCCGAGCATCAATCAATAGGGGACAGGTTTCTTGAGGAGTGTCTTCTCAAGAGAGGATTCACCAAGAAAAACGGTCAGGCAGTTTTGTAAGTATGCCTTGAAAGTACTTTATGATCACATTTGGTACCATTAATTTACTTTTAAACACTACATTACAAAATCTCATGAGTTTGAGCAGGAGATGAACAGAATGATAGAAGAAGGCATTAAACTAGAATTGTGTAACAGGGTAATTTGTGTGAAGATGTTGGCAGAATTAGAATGGGCCCACAGGAGGATGGCTAACAATAGAACAAGCTTCAGCTTGTTTGCTTTAAAGAGCACACCCACAGCCAGGGCACCATCAGACTGGAGACTAAGGAGTGTAAAAGAGAAGTAACAAGTCAGCAGGACTTTTCAATCTATGGATTCAGGATCTGGAAAAACATCCCCTTGTTCATAGGACTGAACCAATGATGCTCCAATTTAGGAAAGAGTGGATGACTCCCCTCTTTAAAGAAAACTACACCACAATGCAGTAAGAATCCGATAACCAGCTACCTCTCCTGTCAGGCGTTGGCTGTATGCTACCCTTTGTCCTTCTACATCGTTCTGCTGCCTTTTCAGCTAAGTTCATACTGTACAGATATCACATACATCATACACATACAAATCCAAATAGGTACTACAAAAAGACAATCTCAGTATTCAGAAGCCAAGATGGTTAGGAACAGTGGTACGAGGCTGGAACTCAGTGGGCTCGAGATAGGTTGGTTAAAGTGGATTGTAAGATTAAGTGGACTGTGGAAGGAAGTCCTGGAGTGAAACAGAACGATGAGATGGAGGGTTAAAGCGAAAAAGTCAAGTAGTTAAAGGCTAATCCTAAATGATTTCAGGAATATGAATTAGTTTAGGATTGATCTATAAGGATTATTTTGTGGTTTCTATCTAGGTATTTTTCCAAGGGCGCAGATCTCTTTTCATCGTTTTCCACGCATATCCACAGAATGGTCATCTAAAGAATCTATGACCCTCTAGACAGGAAAAGAGATGGGAGAAACTGTTGGGATCTTGGTTTCTGTTCTATGAAACTGATTACTCTACAGAGGAAGGCTCCTTTCCCATTGTCATTCCTTACAGTCACTATATGTAGGGACCCTTCTCTACATATACACGAGAGACACAGATGAGAAAGAGAGACAGAGTGGGGGAGAGAGAGAGAGAGAGAGAGAGAGAGACAGTGAAAGGAGGTAGGAAAGTAGGCAGAGAGAGAACTAGAGACTGGTAGTGAAGGACCAGCACCTTCAGTGTGCACCACAGTGGTGTGCACAGAGGGATTAGAGATAGGTCTGAGAGGTATATGAGGTCCAGACAGTATCGGACTGACAGCCCTTGCTAAGATGCAATTGGATAGAAGATGCATGATGGGGAACAGCACATAGAAGAAATGAGTACACCCTCTTTTCCTGGGCTTTCAAGTGTCAATCCTCTGATTGTCTTTGGATGATAACTTGACTTGGTAATCTGGACATGTATGGTGTATTGGTAAATGTTAATATGTTGTTCTCCCTGCAGCCAGAGAGATGGGCTGTGCATCCACCCTGTGTATTCGGGAGATTGTTGATTAAAGGTTGAGCATGGCACCCAATTGGCAAAGTATGATTATTTATTATTTGATTAGATTTATGGCTCCTAGGCCCAGAATACTAGAGGGAGACATGCTTGTAAATAAGATGGAAAGGCGTAGGCCTGATTCAGGGAAGTTTCCCTGCATGTGCGCAAATACACCGTGCCATCGCTGTAATCTTAATCATGAGAAACAGGCAAGATAGTCCTCTCCACAGCATGACAGAGCCATGATCTAGATATCTTCCTTAGTGCCACATAGGAGGCGAGGTAACACTCGCTGGGGAACAGAGGATTACATGTAGTTGTGAAATACCTGGTACAATCTGGCTAGTTGACAGACACCATAGGGCCTTATTCACATATCGGCACACGGTTTATCCGTCACAATGAGAATAATTATCCCGTCCGCTGAAATCTAGATCTCATAGGATATTATGGGATTTATATTTCAGCTGACCGCATATCCGTCCCTGTTGTGACAGAGTAACCCGTCTGCCGATATCCAAATCAGGCCCTTGGCCTTTGAGGTAAGATAGCAAAAAGGTATGTCTGTCAGATTCACATCTAATCTTCCCTAAACACATGTCAAGTTCACCACTGCTTATGCTTCCTTGCTGTCCTACCTTAGACATGGTGATGGAGGTCTCCACCCCAGGCTGGATGTTGAAGCCCCCATCGTCGGGAAACGATGGCTCGTCCCGTGCGTGTACAGTCACTCGGGCACCGGCCGTGGTGGATAGCAGTGGGAGGTAATCCTTCTGCTCCGTCTTTAGCACCAGCGACAGACCTGGGTGAACAGATAGGATGGAGGTGGGTTGAAACATATCATGGAATGCACGATAAGGTGGGAAGACCTTGACATTACCAAACGTGTTTTGTAGAGACACTGGAGTAGGACCTCGTAACTGGAGAAGAAGAATCAGAGCTAGAATTTGGTGTTTAATGGAAAGGAGTTTGGGTGTAGATGGTTGTAACCTTAAATGGATTTCTGTGCCTCCAGAATGGATTCTAGTGTTTGGTCCTAATGGATTAATCTAAACAAGATTTTGTTCCTCCCTCGATTAACTGTGAAAATACCCCTAGATATTGGTGGCAGACTGAAAAGTTTTGGGTACTTTTGTTGGGGCGCAGTAGAAGCACTTCACAACCCGTTTTCAGTTCAAAGTCCCACCACTCCAAGCCTTTCACCCTCGTCTTACATATTGAAAAAATGGTTAGAAATTATTAGTCCTTTCTCTGGTTCTCGGTTTGTCTATCTTCTGCAAGAACTGGTCATGTTACTGGCCATGGTTATCGATGAACACAGGCTTCACGACTTCCTGGGGAGGCAACAGGTAGAGGGTACCCTCTGGAAGGCCTTTGATTGGCCTTCACACACATTCTTTTTTATATGGTTTCCCTCTATTTTCTTGATTCCACTGCCTGGTTTACTTAAAAGATGTGGGCTGCATTCAATAAAGGGGGTGAGGGTCCAGGTTTCTGCATTCAGAAACATGAATTATGGTCAAATGGAGCAGCCCTGCACTGCCTCTCCCAAGTCTTTCAGATAGTAAGCATCTGGAAATTTACAGACACGGGTCATCTTGAACTTTAATAGAGAGAGTAATCAATGGACGAATAAGTGTATAGCAGCCAAATGCAATATAACATCTGGATGAAAGAGCAAGCAAGCAAGGCTGACTGAGTAACCATTGAGTAGTGCGGTAACATTACCTTCTCTTACAAGACAGTATTAACTTTATAAGACTGTATAGTAATCTTAACGAGTGGCGGCTACTCCCAGGCAGCAGTAGTGGGGCCCGTGGGGCATGTGGGTTAAAAAAAGAAAATAAAAATAAAAAAATCACTTACCTGATACCTCTTCCTTCTGTGTGAAGGGGAAGCAAGAAGCACCTAGGCTCCCCAAAGCCAATCACAACACTGCAATGCAGCATTGTGATTGGTCTGAGTGCCGTGGTTCGGCGCTCAGACGGGGACTGGGAGCCTGGGCATGTTCTCCACCTAGGCTGTACAATACATTCAGTGGAGACCGTGCAAAGGGTGTATGACAGTTTGGCCGGCCCAAGACGGCCGGCCAAACAGTCATGCACACTAGTGCCACCACTCCTCCCACCTGCTCTGCCCAGCCCCGTCCCATCCCGCCAAACTGCCTCAGCACAGAAATATAAAAAATAATATTGCGTTATTTTATTTTTCCTTTTTTGCAGTGCTGAAAAGCAGTGGGGAGACTCTCCTCAGCCTTAGCGGAGTAGCCGCCCCTGATCTTAACACATGCCGCTGTTTTATTCCCAGGAGGAGATGCAAAGGTGTAAGGAAAATACTGTACATCACAGGCAGCTCCATATAAATAACCATAAGACATTGCATGTTAAACTCTTTACTTCTCCTAAATGTTCTCCAATTTCTGATATATCTAACACACTTACCGTTTTTGACCCCAGGCATGGAGGACGCCCAGGAATCAGCACCAGTAGTGCGGTTTTCATTGAACGTATAACAGTTCCCGTAGAGGGGATGGTGAAAGTGTGTGTAATTCCTGTAAGAAAGAGGCAAGTTGTTGGTCAGTGCTCAGTTTGGCGAGAAGTTGCAAGATATCAAGAATGAAGACATAAAATACACAGCCTCTTTGCCACTAACTGTTTATTGCATGCCTTCCCTACTCAGCCATCTTGTTTCAAAATTCCCTGCACTTCGCACCCATGACCTCACCTAAATCCATCTGCTGTACTCCCTCCATCCCTCTCCTGAGCTCCCCAACTATTGACCTGTCCTTATGCCCCTCTCCCCACCCCCTTTCATTTCGTGCTCCACTCACCCTTCCGAGCAGGGGTTATCGTTGAATCTACAGGCGAAGATGAAACTCTCGAACTGCTCCTCATTCAGTGGGGTTCCAGAATGCGAAGGGACCCTAGCCAGGATGTTGATGTAGTGGAAGCGATACCACTCACGGATGGCATCCACACCGGAAGAGTACTTCTGGTAGAAACAATCCTCCCCACTGTCATTACACTGGAAGAGTATTAAGAAGAGTTATCACTACAGATAACAGTAGGCCAACAACCAGCAAGAGAACAGGTAGACCAAAATGACCAACAATCCAACCCTGTACTTAGAATCCCATTTCAGCTTCTAGTTTTCATTTTATCATACTGTAGATAGCACAACAATGTTTCCTGACAGCCCCAAGTTGCCGTCACCCATTTTTGACCAAATGTGCATCTCTGTGATACTTCTACTTGTGGGGGGCAGGGGGTGGTTCATTATCAAGCCAATGAAATGGGAGAGAGGGATATTTTCCCCTATTTGTAGCACCAGTCAGGAAACATGTTCCTGATCAGATGTTTGTTATATTTGAGCATATGGATTGTCTGACAATGTTAAACTAGCTGTGTTTGATACAAGCAGTGTGCTGGGTCTGATGCATGTAAATTAATGGAAAAACAATAACTGAGAAACCACATTGGAGGAAACCAATTTTAAGGAAAGAATGTTAAGACAATACAAACAAATTGAAAATGAAAGGAAACAATTTAAAAGGAAAGATAGTTTTGAGGAAACATCCAAAATCATACACTTGGGTGAGGATGAGGGGTGGTGTGAGTTGTTTGGGTTCAGGGATGGGTGATGTTTAGGGGCGTTGAGGAGTTTTGCGATTCAGGGATGGGTGGAATTTAGGGGTGATGAGCAGTGGCGGCTCCTCCGCTATGGCGGAGGAGCATCGCCCACTGCTGAATTGCAGTAGACAGAAGAAAAATAAAAAGACAATAAAACAATGTTATTGTTTTTTTATTTTTCACTTCCAGTTAGGAGTCTAGGGCGGGGCCATACCGCAGCATCAGCAACAAGGGGAGGAGGCATGGTAGGCACTGAAAGTGTGCATGTTGGTTTGGCCGGCCGTCTTCAGACGGCCAAACTGACATGCACACTTGAATATCTCCAGGCTGTCTCTTGGAGATATCCACAGTGCTCAGGGGCACAGGCTCCCAGTCCCTACTGGAGAGCAAAACCCTCCTGCCCCGCCCATTCCCAGCACTTCTCTTATGCTGGGAGTAATAGCATGAGAGAAGCGCTGGGATTTCCGGGGTTCTGGGAGCCTTTGCTCATGGGAATTGCAGTGCCAGAACGGGAGCAGAGCAGCAGCGTTGCTCGGGAGCATAAGATCAAGGCAGCCAGCAGGACAGGTAAGTCTGGTGGCAAGAGAGTTTTAGAGGCATGGGTTGAGTTTAGGGTGGTGAGGGGTTTTTAGGGTTCACAGATGAGATGCATTTAGTGGTGGTGAGGCGGTTTTAGGTTAAGAGATGGGCAGAGTTTAGGAGTAGAAATGGCTTTAGGGGTTAGGGTATGGGTGTAGTTGAGGGGTCAGAGACAGGTGAAGTTTAGGTTTTGCAAGGGATTTTTAGGATTCAGGGATCGGTGGAATTTAGGGTTAGATATCGTTGACAAGATCGACTGGGTTACTCTATTGGCGGTTCGGCATTAGCGTCCTTTCAGAATTCGGCTATTCATGGTCAGCCTGAGGACTGTCAGGATGACCCGTTTGTATATTTCCTCAGTCTTCCGGGCCCCCTGACATGCTGTAGAAGCGGTCCGTATCCAAATACAGTGTATGCTCGAGTTTTAAAGTAAACAGTTTTGGATCCTTCATTACTATATTTTTCTTCATGCCTGGACTCTTATACCGTTGTCTCCGGTACCTGCAAATTTGTCTTCAATATTAGGCCCTTTGAGCTTTCATTTTTATCAATATTCAGCCCTCGGTGCCGGTTTATTGAGGATATATTTTGCATTCCTTATTTTCACCTTATTCTGGTTTGAGACAGTTCGTTTAGCCCTGCCTTCACACTATACATTGTGCATTTCTAATGTTGATGGCTATCTTCCGGCCACTAAGAAATTACAAATTATGAAGGCTGCGCCCTGATGAAGGAAACTTGAAGTAGTGGCATTTCCAAAACGCGCGTCGGCGCTGCTCACCTTTGTGGTCATGTTTGTGATGTGTGTATGGTTTATGTAATTCACTGTTTATTTTTTTTTTATTGTGTTAGGTTGTGATACTTAAATTTTTGGGGTTTATGGCTCATATGTTAGTCAGTTGGTTCTCTGTATAGTGTGGCTTGATTATATTTCCCCTTTGGACTTTTTGTCTGTCTTATGATCTTTGATGTAGTGTACACATGATTGTTGTTTTTCATTATGTCTTCATTTTTATATATCTGAAATATTTATGCCAAAAGAATACTTTTTCTACTTTATAAAAAAATATAATGATGAGAAATAAATAACTATTATGTGAACTGTTCTGTGGGTGATAACTTTTATTTTTGGAGCTACTGACCATTTCACTTTACTTAGTGGGGATATCCGTACATGTTTTGTTTGGAATTTAGGGTTAGAACCAGCTCTTAGGGGTCAGGGATCAGTGAAGTTTAGGGGTCAGGGACTAGTGGAGTGTGTGCATGGGGAGACATTTTTAGGGGGTAGAGATGGGTGGGGTTTAGGGGTTGTGACGGTTCCGTGAATTAAAAGCATCCAAAGTAATTATCTGGCAAACAAACCGATATAAATCTAAAATAATGTCCGCTGATGTAAAGGACTGACAAATACCTTCAACAAAAAAGTTTATGAAAGAAAGTTCTACAACCATTTCATATACACCTTAAAAATATGTATGCAGAAGACAATTAATAAAAAAAGAATTATGAATTGGTTTCCATAAACTGGTAAATGCCATTTATCCTGAAAATGTACTTTAAATTGTTTATATGAAATGGTTTCTCTGTAATGGTATTCCAAGAATTAATTTTTTCTATGAAATCACATACAACACTGCATCTCCCAATAAAGGGGCCTAGCTTACAATCATCTCTAAGAACCTTTCTTTATTCAGCGTATTGCTTCAGGTTGTTTGCGGTTAAGATCTACCACAAGGAAGTCTTGAGGACTAATTGATGTTACCCAAAAGCATGGAGGAGAACCCCTGGGAATGCGGCCACCAAGCCAACTGCAAATCAAAAGACAAAGGGCCACCCTAAATTGATTGATCAGTCCATGGAGACATCCTCAGAATCTACAGCCACAAACTTTTGAATCTTAATTTGAGCTGGTGGTTTCTGGTGCTCAGCACCGGCACTTATTGGTCATAGCCGGCGCTAGTGACAGTGTGTCACAAGGTGGTGCTGTCTGGCTAATTTAGAGATGAACTCAACGACAGTTAATTGTGAATTCAATATACATTACAAATGACTACTACCTGCCGCCCAAGCCATTCTTATAGCTTGGGGGCCTGAAATAGTCTGAATTGTCACACTTGTAGGAGTGTGATGGTTAGTAGTTGTGTTGTCACTATCAATGGCAGCATGGCAGGGGAAATGTGTGGTGCAAGCTGCAATGGCCTCCTGACAAGAGCCCTGACACTTATGTTTTTACAAATTAAGCACTGCTTACCACATAGCATGAGTGACCACTCCCTCTTCATTGAGCCCCATTCGTCGACACTAATACGCCCACCTCCCCCTGATGATAGAGACGGGTCTCTTATCTCCACACAAGCCCTATTCCCCACCACCTCATCCCCTGTCCATTCCACCCTTTCCCACAGTAGGATCACAGTTGTATTCATTTCAAGTCCTCTCCGGCAGGTGGCCCTTTTGATCACCATAAGTACTATGTGAAAGTATTGTAAATGCATGCATGTACACGTTACATGTTATAGGTTTGCTAAAATACTCAATAAACAAACATGTTTTTAAAAAAAGGGGACAAAAGGTCCTCCTGCTCTATTCAGGGTACTCCCAAAAAACAAATGGTGAAAACAATCTGCAAGGAGTGCATTGCAGCAGGGAGATGAGAATTCATCAGTTAAACTGGAGTACAAGGTGAGGAAAAGAGTTCGGAGATTACTCTCAGGAGCAAACTTAACGGTGGTTGTTGGACTTGGCCCTTTTTGGCTTAAGTTCCCTAAACTTTTTGCCTCCCCCCTAGACCTTTTTTCTGACATGGTGTTGCCAACTTAGATGCTTTGGGAACTTTGCCACTGCTGATCAGTGTCAAAGTGCAAGTGATCCCTGTATAAAGTGTAATGGTAATTGGTTGTCCACGATTGGTATGCTTGCCTTACTAGTAAAGTCCCTAGCAAAGTGCACTGTGTGTGCCAGGGCTAGTAATGCAAATGCTACTAGTGGGCCTGCAGCACTAATTGTGCCACCCACACAAGTAACCCTAAAGAGGGAACTCAGGCCTGCCACTGCAGTGCCTGCGCCCAGTTTGTTAAACTGCCCTGTTGTCCTGACCAGTGCACCCACTTGCCAGGCCTTACCCTTCCCTTTTTATGCACATCAGACACCCCTATGGTAGGCCCGAGGTACCCCTGGGAAGGGTGCAGTGTAGGCGAAAGGTAGGACATGTACTGAGGTGTGTACCATGTCCCGACAGTGAAATACTCTCCATTTCGTTTTTCACTGTTGAAAGGCCATCTTGCCCATAGGACAGAATGGGGAGGCTGTGTAATATGTTTCCAGCCTATCTTCCCATAGGCTTAAGATGGAGAGGTGAAGTTTAGAGTGGATGAACTCGCAATTTAATAACATCTTTTTTTTAAGGTGGTTTTTGCATTGTGTGTTTAGAAACCACTCTTTTAGAAGTGGCTGGGTTTTTGTGTTCTCACATTTCTGTGTGTCTCTGCCTGGTAGTGGATGGACTGTCTGGATTTGAATGTGATATCCTCTGGGGAATGTCTTGACCCAGGGGAGGAGGTGAGACAGCAACAGGCTGACCTACATCTGGAGTGTAGGGGGGAGGAGTAGCCTCTGAAGGTGAAGAGGCCTGGGCTCATGCCATAAAACAATGGCTCCATCTCCTGCTGAGTGATTGAGGATCCAGACCCCCACTATCAAAAGGAAGAAGGTGTCACTGGCAGGGAAACACCCAGAACTGGTTTGGACAGGGGTCAGTGCTCCCCTGAACACAAAGACTTCAAAGACATTTAGGGGTATAACTAGGAGAGCTGAAACCCCTGAACGTTGGAATGGAACTGTTCAAGACTGTAAAGGATTGAAACTACTTTGTGGTCAAGAGGAACCTCTGCCAAGGAAGAAACAGCTGAAGAGACTAAAGGAAAGGACTGACCCTTGCTGTGTGTTCTGGGGCTGGCCTGCAGTTTGCCGATTTAACGAAGGAGAGGCTAAAGGGACTTTGCTGTGTGCTGTGTCTCCCTGCTTGAAAGGACTGTGCTGTGTCCTGAAGTAACGTATCCCCAAGGGCCCGAGGAGAGCTGGCTCCCTCTTGTGGCACCTCAGGAACACAAAAGTTTCCAGGTGTATCTCAGCGACGCTGTGTGCGTGTGCTTTTTGCAGCCTGAGACCCTCGTAAGAATTTCCCTGTGATCGTGGGCACCTGGAGTCCAAGTGAGTTGTGTGCGTGTGCTTCGTGCAGCCTGAGACCTTCGTGAGGATTGTCCGGTGATCGTGTGCACCCGGAGTTCAAGTGAGTCTCAGCGACACTGTGTGCGTCTGCTTTGTGCAGCCGGAGGCCTTCGGGAGGATTGTCCTGTGATCGTGTGCACCCCGAGTCCAAGTGAGTCTCAGCAACGCTGTGTGCGTGTGCTTTGTGCAGCCTGAGACCTTCGTGAGGATTGCCCTGTGACCGTGCCTGTGGGAGCTCAAGTGAGTCTCAGCGACGCTATGGGTGTGTGCCCTCTTGCAGCCTCAGACCTTCGTCATTGCCATCGGCCCGGACCGGCGTCCCCAGAGGAGCTGTGCTACTGGCCCGAGCCTGCCGTTGCTAAGGAGGGAACTCGAATCATCCCTGTCGGGGGTGGGGGCAGAGGACCAGTGTTCCACTACCCAAAACACCAAAGTCGCATCGGATACCCAAGTCGCAAGGAGAGGAGAACGAGGTTGCACCCACCAGGTAACACTCAGCGAGCGTGTGTTGCCGCCTGGGGCAGGGTGCGTGCTTCGAGAGAGGACATAATTTGAAAGAACTACTGTCGAAACCATCAGAGAATACCACCATCATCTCGTACAAAGGATTACAACCTCGTCACAATTGTAGTAATTGTCACAACTCCATACCTGGTACTACCATGACTCACCCTATGAAGGGCACACGGATTAAACTAAAAGTCAACGCTACATGTAACACGGCCAATGTGATTTACCTGCTCAAACGGCCATGCGGCTTAGGATACGTTGGTCATACTGAACGGAAAATTCGGACACGCATCTTGGAATACAAGAGCAATATACGTACTAAAAACCTGAAATCAAGTAGTAGCCATTCAATTTCTTGACAGGAAACATAACATAAGTCAATTGAAATTCCTTGTCTTGGAGATAGTAGAGAAAAGAGAAGATTTGGACAATAAGAACAGATTGCTACAGAGAGAGAACCATTGGATTCGGTTTCTGAGCACCATACAACCCAATAGGCTAAACGACTGGATGGAATCCTTGCGTTACTTATAAACTTTGACAGATCCTGTTTAACATGTTTGCTTTCTCATTCCATCATGTTTAGATCTCATATTGTGTTTATTGGCACGCATATGTGTTCTAATTTTTACTGTCAACTTTGACATCATTTCAGCCACTTTGCCGGTCTTCACCATTTAATTTCTTGGCTCACTTCGTCTTTCATTGACTTAACATATGCATCCTATGAATTTCTTTTATAGAAGTGATCTTGGTAACTTTATACATGATTGTTGTACTGTATTTCACATATCTGCACCTGGCAGATTCTTACACATTTATGTATCCATCGTTCCTTCTCCCCACCAACCTTATTTACACTCCGCACCCGGTTTTCCGTGATATGTTTTTCTTCACCATTTCCTCCACCCTAAGATGGCGCCCGTGTTTACCGGCTTCCCCCATTGATTGCGATCACGAGACCTTTTTACCACGTGACCATCCAACTTTATTGAACGTACTGCCCACACCCGACACCGCTACTAACTTTCCACCTGAAGTTGCAGATCGGAACTTGAACCTTACGGTATATCACACCCAGATGCCCTGTAAGTATGTTACTAACAAGACTCTGTGTGGCTCATATTATGCTTCACGTTTATTGGCCGTTTTTTACAAACTTGTCTTTGTTATCCCCACAGGGGAGCTTCGTAAATAGACCCGCGACGAGTATCGTGTAAGGTAGCCATCATTTTAACTTGATGCATGTTTTAAACTTTACGCTGGTCTTCGTCACGTCCCTTAACGTTCACACACCCGTGGTTCACTAACTCGTTGTGTAAGGCACGATAGTTTTCACGTTCCTGACATCTTTAGAAAGCGGGTGTTTTAACATAGTGTACACCTTTATCCTTATGCCGGTCTTGTCATCTTGTGATTCACTCATTCTATGCACCAGGCATGTGAGCTATTTCACGCCACGTGTAACAAATGTCACGGCATTCACTTATGCCTTGCTCTATTCATCTTTAATATCAGGTACATGAGCGATTTTTATATTAGTCGTAGAGACACTGGTCTCTTGCACTAGCATGTTGTTTTTATCTCATTGCACACAATTTCGTCGGCCAACCGTTCACCCTATTTTGCATGTAGGCACTATATGATGGCCAAACACTTATTAGACATTGCAATCCAATTTTGGTCGTGCTTCCTATAAGCGCTGTATTTTTTATTTATCTTTTAGATTGTTCCCCTGACGAAGGGCACTTTACCGCCCCAAATGCATCAGGATTGATGTGTAATATGGTTTACATTCCAATGGATGGATTCATTTTGATAACTCTGCATTTGAAGACGCCTTGGTTTATGAACTTGATGTGAATAAATATTTCATTACAAGTGACTTTACTTTTCCAATTTATGTTCAGATTTAACTACTACCCTGGGTTTATAAGCTGTGCACAGGGGGACATCTCAATAGGAGATGCAACTTGGTTCTTACTATTTGATCACACTTTTAGGAGAAGAAAGTGAATCCCCAGGAGCATGCTACAAATTTACCAACCTCTGGTACAGCTCTGGAAGTGCGTGTCTTTATCCAAATTATAGCCCGAGACCTTCGTCATTGCCATCGGCCCGGACAGGCATCCCCAGAGGAGCTGTACCGCCGGCCCAAGCCTGCCGTTGCCAAGGAGGGATCTCGAACCATCACCGTCGGGGGGGGCAGAGTTCCACTAACCAAAATCACCAAAGTCGCATCGAAGACCCAAGTCGCGAGGAGAGCTAGGTCGGACCCCCCAGGTAACACGCAGCGAGCGTGCGTGTGTCGCCGCCTGGGGCGGGGTGCGTGCTCCGAGAGAAATGCTCTCGGCCTTTCCCATTCTCGTAGCGTGAGCCTCCGCTCAAGCTCATATCGCAGCCCGTACTTGCCGAGGAGTGGCAGTACTGGGGCCGGAGTGTGGAGCTGCACTTTGTTTTCCACCATTCCCGTGTTGTGGGCATATTTTTGCAGTAGCTGACCGTGGGTCAGTACGAGTGGCATAGAGACCGTCCAGAGCACCATGATCGGTGCCGGAGTACATTGTTGGCATTGCGAACTGCCCGATTGTTGCATTACGCATTGCATTATTTTTGCATTACGAACTGCCTGAATGTTGCATTACGCATTGCATTACGAACTGCTGTATTGTTGCATTACGCATTGCATTATTTTTCCATTACGACCTGCCTGATTGTTGGATTACGCATTGCATTATTTTTGCATTATGAACTGCCGGATTGTTGCATTATTTTTGCATTACGAACTGCCCGATTGTTGCATTTCGAATTGCATGTTTTTGGCATTACGAACTGCCTGATTGTTGCATAACGAACTGCATTATTTTTACACAACATACTTCCTGATTCTTGCATTACGAAATGCATGGCATTGCATTTGGACTGCATTGGATCATCTAGAATTGCTTATTAATACTCCAAGAACCTACAAGGGCTTGCTGGCCTAATAACCGGCCAGGTGAAAATATTACAAATACGCATAGGTTGGATTTTTATCGTGTGGTCTCATCTTATATCTTTTTTTATAAACATATAATTGTTTTTTATGAAACTCGTGTGGAGTCTATTTGTGGTGTCCTCATTGGGTTACTGAGAGCGTGGCTGCAAATACTTTACACATTTGCCTTGGAGATAAGCCTGGCTGCTCGGGCCTAACTACCAAGGGGGTGACCAGGGGCTAATATGAGAAGGTGACCTTCCTTTCCCTGACTCAGAAGCAAGGATCTCTATTTGGACTAATTTACCTACCTCAGCCAACTAGAGACCCCCAGTTCTAACAGTGGTCCATCCAGAGGAAAGAGACTGGAAATCTCTATCCATACAAACTTAAGGGATATTTTGCTGTGCAAAACAGGGTTAACATTATCCTTTTTTCTACTTAATTTTATTTTGATTTTTTTCGGTTTGATGCTATTGTATTGACTTACCGCAGAAGTCTTGTCCACTCCTCTGTATTTCCCTGTTGACCAATTGAATCAGATTTGAGGAAGTAACGGTGCCTTGCGAATGGACCAGATGAGAAAAAAAAAATACTGGGTTTCGGTACCCTCCACCCTCTCCGTAGCCAACTCTCAATTCTGTCATTTCCATGAATTAAGTATGGGGTATCCCTCTTTTCCTACCCGAAGAGATCAGGTTTGAACTTCCATGATTTTCCATCAAAAATATAAAAGTGTTCAAATAATGTTCCATTTGTTGTACAATGTTTTTTTTTTTTTAAATAATCTGAACGTATTTCATTCAAATAATCACCTGTCATCCAAAACTTTGTATAACCAGCATTGGCATAGCCAATAGGTCCACCTTTGGGACCTTATAAGTGTTTAGCTATACAACATTTGCATAACTAAATACTTATAAGGTCCCAAAAGCGAGACCTATTGGCTATGCAAAGCAGCCATGCGGCCGCGAAAGTGAAAGTAATCACGGTAAAGTGCGACACGCGCGCCCGCGCACATGCACTGTAGTTCTAAGCTGGCCTGGTAGCACTTTTTGGAGCCCTCTCAATAAGTCTCGCCAGACCAGCGCATGCGCTGGGTCAGGCAAGACCTAAAAATATTTTTAAAGGGTTATTCTATAATTGCAAGCTTCATGTGCATTTTAGAATGCTGTCCTTCTGCAATTAAACGTGCCCATGGACAAGCAAGCCCAATGAGCAGTGGTGATGATCTACAACATATGGAAATGTAGAGACGGGGGTGGGGGTGGGGGTGGGGGAGGACAAAGGAGTCCTTATACCAAAAACAACCATGTTGGATCCAGTCCAATGCTAGCCATGCTAGACGCAAGAATGTATCTGGCAAGTAGAAAACCAGCCCAGAATAGTTCGTTCATAGAGAGCAAACTTGGACCCTTGCATTTCCTGTTCAGTCTGCACATCATACCAAGATGAAATCCAATCATCTCTTGCAGGGCCCATCCGCACCCCACCACACTGTTGGTATTTCATATCATCCCCGCTTAGCAACAACAATCTTACTCTATATAACTCAGCTTTCCCATTGCTGTTCCTGGTCTCACTCTCTACCCAGCTTTTCCCATATTTTCCCTGGCCCTCACCAATTTGAACCCGATGTTCCAATCTTTACGTTTCATGGTCAGTTCATCTTCATTGACTGCTGTACTTCTGCTTCTCTTAACACGACTTTCTGTTGTCTCTTCATGGTTCAGTCTCTCTAGCGGGAATGCGTCGAGCATTGTGGTGTGGCGCCGTCTCCTGGTGGCCGCTTTCGGAATGTTCATCTCTGAACTGTTGTACTGGTAAAGGTCATACAGTGTTTGCTCCGTTAGTTTGTCCAGTGCCTCCAGGTCTTCTTGCACTACAGTGTACCTAAAAATACAAGAGCAACAGAGGTTACTTTGGCAGACGCAAAAGTGCATTTCAGTGGATATCCTGCCTACAGGTGTTAAGGTGCTGGGCTAGTGAACTCTGGGATGTTAGGTTTGTCCTATGGAGAATGAGGTGTGGCAGTGAATGACAACATGGGTTTTGAGCTTGTTCTTGGATAAGTTCTCGTAAACAATGTTGTTCTACTGGCTTTCTGGCTACATAGGATCATCTAGACACACAAAGACCTTTTAGAGGATGAGCCTGTCCCAGTTGACCTCCAGGCTGTAGACGTTGACATGGTTTACGTGAACTTATCTACACTGTTGGTTCATTCGCACAGACCACCCACCTGTATGGGTTTAGCGTGCACACAGTGATGGCAGGGAAGAGTAACTTGTCCGAGTTGACGTTTATGTTGATGCTGACTGGGTAGCTGAAATATTGACCAAAGAGAAGTCCAAACTGCCAGTAGAGGAGGCCGAAGGTGACGATGAAGAGCACGACCCAGAAAGCAGTTTTCATGCGATTGTTGGGTGAGCAGGCCAAGCGGATGGTGCCATGAATGGTCGTGTTGTTACAGAAGAACTCGAAGAGTTCGCGGTAGGACGAGTAGAACTCGATCAAGCCCTCCTTCCCTTGCTTTTTCTCTTCCGACATCTTGGCTCACTGCAGGAGGAAAAGAACGGACATTGTCAGAGGAGGAAGATCGTCAGGGGGTGATACAGCAAAGACACAATATGGTGGCGCCCACCTGTAGAGCTACAGATGGGCCAAAATAGAAAGAGGAGACCCCCACGTCTTAAGGACAGAGGAACCCTCCACTACGCAGCCCATTCCATCTCCTTTTCATGGCATCTCATGGACAGCAGTAGAAGGACAACACTGCATGGATGTCCACTGTGGCATATGGAAGCCTCTGACTCTATAATTCAATTGACTTTTTGTTCTAGGAAACTAGGCCACACAGCTCTGCTGTATCAAACATTACCCGGAGAACCCCATAGGAACTATTTTTTCTTTGCAACTATCTCAGTGAGATGGTTGATAGAATCAGCCATTAATGTAAATACTTTTTTCGCTCTTTTAAATGTAGACAAGCTGCACTTTACCATCCTGCAATGTTTTACGGGTTTTATATTATTATTCGGGTGTGTGACTTTGTGATCATTGTTATCAGGCAGCAGCAAAAACAATATTCGTGGTCTTGGTAAGATTGTCATTTTTTTCCATGCTGCATACATTTGCTAAAAACGAATGAAAAAAAATCAAACATAAAAAATAAGGAGCCCAAGAGCACCAATCATGGGACTTAAGTGCACTCCTTTGCAGGTGCTAGTGCACATGTGATCAAGCAAAACGCTGTCACTTTTGCAAGACAGCCAATGTATATAACGGGCTGACCCATTGGCCCTTGCTGTAAGGTCTTGTGGGTGGAAGCAAATGTGAATGACACGTCACAGACAAATCAATGAGGTGGACTGAAAAAAGAACTCTTTATGTATGTATTTTTATTATGTTTTATATGGAAGTCATGAGACTGGAAAGGCAGCTAATGCGGTCTCTATCCTAGCCCTAATAAGCATTGGCAAAGCCAATAGATCTCACCGCTTTTGACCTATTGACTTTGCCAGTGCTTTTTTCCAATGCTGTGCATCAGAAAAAAGACAAATGCATCTTCTGGGTCCTTCTAAAAAAAGAGGTATAAAAACCACAGCTGGGGAGTGGGGATGTGAGTTGGAAACAGCACACGTGGGAGAGCAAAAAAATACAAACTCCTATGGAGCTAAGGAAACAAGAGAAAAATAATTTGCTTCATGGGAAGCTGTGGAAGCAAAGAAACCATAAATGAGAAGGATTGTAAAGAAGATATAACCCGATGGAGGGGCACACAAGAGGATGAAGGAAAGCCATCAAATAAGATGCAAGTAAATGTTATTAACAAGAAAACCAACCAATGGTAAGCAAAGAACTGTCCTAAAGCGAACTGTAAGTATTGTTATGGGCCACAATACCTCTTGGAAAGTAGCTCTCTGTAGGTGAAAAAAAATGACCCTCGCTGGCTGACTAGTAAAAAAAACAGTGGAAATTAGGGTCGGCTGTTGTCTCACACAACCCTTGGGCACTGGTGCCTATGTGTCTGCTACATTATTATTAGTCCCTTGATCTGTCCAAACTCGATTACGCCAATAGCCTCTACCACGGATCACCTTTAACGACCAGGAAATGACTACAATGGATTCAGAACTCGGCTGCCAGACTACTCTTGCATATCAAACCGCGAGACCACATCTCACCCGCCTTGAAAGCCCTGCATTGGTTACCGGTTGCCAGAAGATCCACGTTTAAGCTACTTTGTATCACCCACAAAGGAATACATGGAATGGGACCGCTCTTCATAAGGAATAAAATCACCAAACACATTCAACAAAGGAACCTCCGCTCTAAAGGGGCATCTCGCCTCAAAATCCCAAGATACAAGAAAAAAACCATGGGTGGCATATCTTTCTCTGTTCAAGCAGCCAAACTATGGAACTCTTTACCCCCCAATCTAAGATCCACCAACAACCACCTTATCTTCAGATAACTACTCAAGAATGGTCTCTTCCCCACATAAGCACCATACGCAAACCGAAATTTACAGCATATTGCTCTGTATATAAGCATTTATTTTCACTATAGATGTGTACCTATCTTTGTGTATTACTTTGCATAAACATGTAGAATAATTACGTTAAAAAAATAATCTTTGGTCTACATGTACTTGCTTCCATTGTGCATCTATGTACCTCCATGTACTTGGATCTGTGTGTCTTACTTTTCTCCTGAAAAAGCATATCCAATGCACTACCCTATTTCTCAGACTGTACCTCTATCAATATCTTTAATCTACATTCTTGTTTAAGTAGGTCTATTTTCATCCTCTAGGTCTTACAGCGCTGGGATGCCCATGGGTAGCCATGCGCTATATAAGAAAGTATTCATTCATTCATTCATTCATACATATACTTAACTCTTATGCATCTATATACTTTCAATGTACTTATGGATCTATATATTTATCATTTTCTTCTAATTTTACATTTCTAATGCACTACTCGATTTCTCAGTCTATACTTCTCACAATTTATCTTCTAGCCCAACTTTCTGACTCATCTCCAACTTCTTTCTACTACTGTTTCCAATGTACTATCTTATTTCTCACCCTACACATCTATCAATATATCCTCTACATCCACTCTCTCATTTATCCCAAACCCATACCACTACTATGATCCCCAAAATTACCCTTTCTAGACTCTCTCCTCCTCTACCCCTCCTTGCATCATCTGACACCTTTTTTACTATACCGATCCCCCAAAACAAACCTTTCTGAACTTTTCTCTTTGACTCTTCACCTTCAAAAACCCTTTTTACTCATCCAATAGCCTCCTCCTACTGCCCTCCTACTGCTATGACCTTAAAAAAAAATATTTTAAAAAAATTTAAAAATCCTTCACTCTTCTATCCCTACACTATCTTTTTCAATCAAAATAACAGACTAACATGTTCATTTCTCAAATTCCATATTTCATTATACTAATTCACCACTAATCCTTTATGGGTTCCAGAATAATGGGGAGAGGGGCTGGTCTAACGGCTAGGGCGGTCGACCTCGAATCTGGGGAACTGGATTCGAGTCTCGGCAATGACGCTGAACTTCCTGTGATTCTGGGCAAATCACTTAATCTCCCCGTGCCTGACAAAAATGAATGTGTGTCCTCATGTAACGTAACTGGTACTATGTAAAGCGCTCTGATACAGGATTCAGGTCAAGTTTGCGCTATATAAAACTGTTTAAAAATAAAAAAAATAAAAAGTGTAGCATGCTACTCGCCATAAAAGCGTTTCAACACCCCATCAGGGTTACACGCGCTATATAAATGCAAACCTTTTTCCCTTTCCCTCCCCTCCCCAACCCTTCTCAATCCAAATAACTGAGCAACATATCCACCACTCAAATTAATTTCATGTTTCACCATACTAATTCAACACTAATCCTTATGGGTTCCAGAGTAGCATGCTACTCACCAAAAAAGCGCTTCAAAACCCCATCAGGGGAAGCAAGCGCTATATAAATACAAACCTTTTTTCCTCTTCTATCCTTCCGAATCCAAATAACTAACCTATCCACCACTTAAAAATTACTTGCACGTTTCACTATACTAATTCAAATCTAATCCTCTATGGGTCCTGGACTAGCGTGCTGCTCGCCGAAAAAGCGATTAGATGCCTCGTATGGGGTAGTAAGCGCTATACAAATGCAATTACAATACAATACGATATTTGTGAATCTACATTTCAGTATGAAGGAACTGTTCACCTGAAACGTGAACTTTCGACATCCCAGCCATACCCTTATGCCGAAGACCTGCACCACCACCTGCATTTATTAAAAGGTTGTGGCAAATAAGCGGCTCAAATACTCTGGATGTTTTTGGAGACCCAAAAACAGCTATTTGACTTTGATAGCAGAATCATATATCTTCAAGGCATATGGAGAAAGAGGCCATTATGCTGACATGGGAGGCATTAAAAGGAGCTTCTATGTGTGATCAGTACGCCACAACATATTTATGGTATGTTGGAGTCTTGGGCATGATGTCAATCTGATGCCAATTATGTGTAATGTATAATTCGAGCCACATAGATGTGCCTGTTTAGAGGCCTGGCTTGGCAGGTCGGGCTGGACTGTTCCCATGAGGCACAGGGTCAAGACTGATTTGCATATGGCTGGGTCCAAACTAGGGTGGTCAAGTGAGCTAAAGAACGATGATGGATTCAACAAAAGAAAAAAGGATGATGTAGCCACTAGACCTGTATTTCTGTGACTTGGCTACTTTGAGCTGTTGGTTCTGTTCTAATTATGTTGAAATATTTACATATTTAAAGTTTTTCATAAGATCATATGTATTATATTGTTTTCATGTCTTATTCAAAATATCTCATAATAGTTCATTTACAAACAGCATAAATATGAACACAGTCTACAAATACATTTCAACAATCCCTTCTATGTATGGTGGCATCGCTGTTGTATGGAGAAGTGTGGCTCAATGATTAAAGCGGCAGACCCTGATGCAGAGGTCTAGCCCGGGACCAGGGTTCAATTCCCTGCCTCGGCGGGTCTTGGGCTCAAAAATTCCACGGACCTGATCATTCTCGCCTCGGTGCCTATTCCAATCATGGAGTCCCACTCTGCAACTCTGGGCAATAGCTTGCTTAATCTCCACAACGGCCCCCACAACGCTAAGGATGCCTGGCCTCCACCTTGGGGGTGCCCAGGAGTGGACGCCTCACAGGGAAAGCCAGGATGGGTTCCACAGTGGTATTCGTACAAGCGCCTTGAGACCCTTGCAGGTGAGTAGTGCGCTATACAAGTATCAAATTTACATTTACATTTGTATCAAAGATCATACACTTTTTTTAAGAACTGATTATCACCATTAGAAAAAAATCCAACTTACCTTATAGCTCATCCTCTCATTCTATCATACAGTATGACTCAGACACTAGCATACTAAACACCCATACTAACAACCCAGTATACTGTACATGCAAGAAAGTAAACCACAACAAAGGTGTAGAGTAAATTATTGTCCGCTGTGGTGTTGTGGGCTGGAATCTTTTTTCCAGGGAAAAGGTCTTTTTTTTTGTTTACTTTCAAGCATGTTTAATACGCTGGGTTGTTAGTATGAGCGTTTGTAGAACTGTTGTTTTGAGATATGCCAATGTGAATCACTCTTGTTGTGTAGATTTCTCGAATTTACTGTGACTTTTATCAATGTTGATTTGCACGAAAGTGACAAATTAAGTCCCCGAGAGTAAATTTATATGAGTTTCATTTATATTCGTATGCACGTTTTTATCTCATGGGGATACTATGAAAATCCGGCTAGGATCCACCCCTTGTGGACCGGGTCTGGACACCTCTTAATACTCCTATAACGAACCTGCTAACTCACCTCAATAAACAACTGACCCCCAACGCACCTGGTGTGCCCTCAAATACCTATAGCTGTATGTTCTGCCGTTCGATCTGTCTTTTGATCAAAAAGGTCTCCCTTTCCTCAGACTCACCGCCATTACAAATAGTAGAACTCTTGCTTGTGGTGCCAGCTGAGAGGCCAAGGGCTGAATGGGAATGCACGCTCCAGTTTCACCTCACATTCCTGAGCAGGGCAGTCCACTGGTAAACAGTGAGACGCTCACATATCTGAGGGGGATTTCAGACCCGATGCTTCTAATCTGCCACCGAATCCTCACCCTACATTCTCCCAAGTGCTTAAAGACGACTGCATTTGCATTGGGCGCTGTACTAGTGTATGCTTTCACCAAACTGGTTTCCGGCAGCCTCAGCTCTTTTGGGATAAAATGTCTCCATCTGCCTTTGGGTGAATGACATTGAAAGGGAAGAAAATTAACAAGCCTTCTCCGGGACCCATGCTGCCCCGAGAAAGTTGGAGAGGTGAGGGCTAGTGAGACAGAGGTCATTCGTGCCAGGCATTAGAAGAGGCCCAGTGACGAGGTTCAGAAAGTTAGAAAGGGTCGGGCATGCCCCGGAGTAGATGGAATCCTGGGAAGGACCTACGCATTAGTGCAAATATGTGTGGCATGGATTCATCACTTGAAATAATTTCATATTTCCCTATACTAATTCACCATTAATCCGTTGTGGGTCCGGAGTAGAACACTACTCACCGAAAATGCGCTTCGACTCCTCGTTAGGGGTAGTACGCTACATAAATGTAATTACAATTACTGGACCAATGGCAGCACAGAGTCCAAACATGCTTGATGTTGTGTGAGTGTACAGTCACTACCACGTTGGTGTCACACCCCCCCCCCCCCCCCCCCCGCCGCCAACTGTGGCTTCGGTTCCTGTGCTGTGGGGACAGGCTGGTTGCAACTATGGCAGCTCCAGGGTCACGCAGTGCCACCATTCCTTTCCTTCTAGGCTTGGCACCAGGCACAACACAAGCATTGGCTCCATGATCATGAGAAAAGTTGCGTGGCTGGGGTCACAGCTAAGGGTTCCTGATAACTACATGTCACCAGGGACAGCAAGTTCCAGTCCATCCTTTCCTACTTCAATATACTCCGAAATAAAACTTCATTCTAGTCAGTATTGATATGAGCTAGGGCTACACGTCCCAGAATGCATTGGTGTGTTAAAGGAAAGACTGAAAAAATGTGTCTTAAAGACATGAAGTCAGCCGCTAACTTTGCCTGGCAAGATACTATGGCCATGCACCCAGATACACGAGGGGAATGGCGCACACACATTTACACCCTCAGACTTTGTACTCGTTCCAACCCTCAAACGACTCTTCCTTTCCAACACTGTGGAATGCAGTCCAGCATACAAGATGTCTGGCTGCACTCTGGCAGGATTGTTTATTTTTCTGTGCATAGCTGAGCGCCCATGAGTTTCGAGAGGAGGACTAGGCGGCCGCCCACGGTAAACAAAGCCTCACGTCACTGCAGGAGTGTGCTCCCGGGGAGTAGCCTGCGCGTGGCCTCTCCCAGTGCATTGTGGTTGTTTCAGCTTTGCATATTTACATACACAAGTGGTAAAGTAGATGCCTCAGGTTGGGTTGAACTTTGGCAGCACTTATGTACTTCAAAACAGTCAATATAATATGGCCTTTACATTTCCCAAAACATGTCCTTGATGGTTCAACATTGTAACAAGCATTAGCAAAGCCAACAGGTCTGATATTGGCTGCCAGCCTTTTGGCTTTGTTAATGTTTGTTTTATTTGGTCATGAGTTTCACAAAAAGTTATAGTTACGGAAACTGCTCGATATTTCATGTTAGCCTAAAAAGATATAAACAGTGGCTGGAAGCAGAGATATATTTTTAGGTCTCAAAAACACCCATTGCCAAAGTAGTCTTTGGTACTAAAGAGAAGTGCTTTGTGTATCAATGTGCTCCTTGTGAAAGATAAGAATGTGCCACTCAGTCAATTTAGCCAGTGGCTGAAATGGGCTGATACGCTGCCCCGTACTGTGTGCTGTAATGGGTGGGAGAAAATGTGAATGACACAAAAACAGACCAATGAAGGGACAGCACTGGTGAAATCCCCTATAAGTAAGTAAATTGTGCAAATAATATTAGTAAAAATCAAAAGGTCTTGGCTAAAGCCATATCTGAAAAGTGTACCTCCAGTGTGACGAGCTTTAGTAGCCGCGGTCACACAATGCCCATCATTAGTATTTCCAGAGCAATCATGAAGTCCTTTCAGAGATCAGCAGAGACACATAGCCTCGTCAAAAAATGCCCCCTTGGACTCAGTTGTGATATTTTCCTTTCAAGGCAGAGTCCACATGATCTGGCTGGACAGGCCGGGCCCGTTCACAGAACAAACTTAAGACAAAATCCTAAACTTACTACCATTTTGGTATTCACAGAAGGCACTTACTCATTTTGGTATTCACAGAAGGCACTTACTCATTTTGGTATTCACAGAAGTTAGGAGTCCTAATTTAAGGACTCCTAAATGCCTGATGTGAATACCGAAAGTCTTAAAGTTAGGACTTTCCTCAGTTTAGGAGTAGTAAAGTTAGGACTCCTAAATGCCTTCTGTGAAAACAGAAAGTCTTAAAGTTAGGACTTTCCTCAGTTTAGAAGGAGTAAAGTTAGGACTCACTTTACTACTCCTAAACTGAGAAAAATCCTAACTTTAAGACTTTCGGTATTCACAGACGGCATTTAGGAGTCCTAAAGTTAGGAGTCCTAACTTCTGTGAATACCGAAATGAGTAAGTGCCTTCTGTGAATACCAAAATGGTACTAAGTTTGGATTTTGTCTTAAGTTAGTTCTGTGAATTGGGCCCACCGTGCCGGGCATCAGGTGTTTCCCCAGGAGGCTGAAAGGGTGGGGGCCAGTTTTAAGATGGTGGGGGCAGGTGCTGCAATGTTGGCCCCTGTTACAAAAGCAGCACTTTACACTTGCAGGGTCCCCCCAGGGGCTGGTCTGACAAATTTGCCAGAGCTGCTTAGTGTTCAGAGTCCAGCCCTGAACGTGATAACTAGTTGCCAATTCATGCATCCTTCTCTGAAGGCATAGAATCGCATTTAGAAGATGATGGGCAGCTTGCCACATCCAGAGAGGTCTTAATTGCCCCCCACCACCCAGAGAAGAACCACCCACTCAAATTAGACCGCCCCCACCCCCGTGCTGGCAGATCTCTCTGCTGAAAGTGCAATCCTGCCACAGTCCCCCACAGAAAGAAATAGCTACAGAAGCCCCCCTAAGTTGGGTGGACTTCCATCACTGTGAGCCGGAGAACCGGTGGTGAATGGACCAAGGGTTTGAGGCGATAGAGCCTGCCGAGGAACAGGCATCTGCAATGTGGGATTTTCTCACATATAAATGAAGTGGGTGAACCGCGGGTTAAGGGCAGGGCTTCTGGTGCACCAAACCCTAAACTAACCCCACAGTGCCTTAGGACATTTATGCATAATTATGTTCTGCATCGCGTTACCTTGTGCCTTCTACGCCTCAAAACAACGCAGCAAACAGAATGTCTGCAGTCTTACGGGATTATTTATTCTCCATTGCGTCGCCAAATAACTCCAATGCGCTTCAAGAGGAACAGGGTTCTGCTGCAGAAAATAGTTAACAAGAATTGGCAGAGCCAATATTCCTCGCCCATGCAAGCTCTATTGGCTTCGTGTTTTTTTGTTGTTGTTGCCGTGTTGTACAGCAGCACAACTTTTGTGCAGCATGGCTAAATGGAAAAAAAAAAAAGTTCTATGACGCGGTCAATGCTGGCCACGTTATAGCGTTTAAGCTTTTTACTTTCAACTAAGATGTAGCTGTACAACAAGGCAAAGAAAATATTGACAACGCCAAATACCTCTACCGTTTTTGGTTCTAAACCTTCAGCTACACTGCACATGGCCAGAGCAGCTGTCTTCGGGACTGGGGAACCCGCTTTGGATCTCGGCATCTGCTGAACATCTTGTGATTCTGGGCAAATCACTTGGTCTCCCCTGCCTAAAAAATGAATGTGAACTTGTGTAATGTAACTGGTGCTCATGTAAAGTGCTCCAATACCTTCAGGTCGGATCGAGTTTGTGCTATATAAAAATGCAAAAAAAGGAGGAAATAATACCTCAATCACAGCACGAGCAGAGGACCATATCATTCTCTACTTCGGCCCTGCTCCACCCAAACAAAAGGAAGTGATGCAGGAAGTGACGCTTCGCACGTGCGTGAAATTGGAAGGCAACAAAGATGAGTGGCAATGACGCACGCTGCCTGCAGCCGAGAGCTAAACATGGTTCCCTATGAAAACTGATACTGAAAAAACACTACTAACATCTACAGCTAAAAGCAGAGATCTCAAATTTCCCAGTTCCATATGAGAGTAGCTCATGCATTCTGGCATATTTAGTCTAGTTTATCCCATAATAAATTCAAGAGTAAAGAAACCATAATGCAAGGAAAGCACATGTACTGTATGAGCTACTCATGAATGGAACTGCAAAACCCGAGACCTCTGCCTCCATATACAAATACAGAGATGGTCATGTTTGATCATATTAAATCTAGCTAACATCATTTCTTACCTAGTGTAGTATGCTTGTGGGCAAGTGCTGGGTAGTGTGTTTAAGTGCCTATTGACATTTTTGTATGAAGAGGTTATGTAGCACCACGATTTTGGCAGCAGATGTTTGTGCCATTTTGTGGTTTATTTTTTTCCAACTTTTGTTTTCACATCCTATAAAGAACACAACAATCTCCAATTGTTTACACGTGTGAGCGTGTAGCAATGATCCTAAAGGTCTGTGTGTTAATGAAACAGCTTCAGTTAATACATTCCTAAAATGTCTGCTTCAAAAACTATGCCGACTTGGCCACCCAAGCTAGGGTGAAAGAGCCACCCTCACAACCAGCAGTGTGAATGTGGTGAAAAAAGTTACCACACAATTGTCAGGGACAGTTCCGCGATGAGGGCGAAAGGGCGTCACCCCCTGAATTTGTTTCCCCGGACTCCATATTAAAAATGTTAAACAACATTAAAGGCCACCCCCCAACCGGCCACACCCTTGTATAATTTCAGTTGTCCTGCACAATGCAGGCAGATGCACGAGAGTGCCCTCTCTCGGTGGAGGTGGGGCTGAATTATGACAGCAGACAAGCTTAAGTGCAGCATTAGTGCGTATGTCGGGTTGGACAGGTGTCTTTCTCCAACCAACCCGACATGTGCACTAGAGGACTCTTCTGCCTGAACACCTAGTGAGCTGGGGAATACAACCCCAGCCTCCACGGTCTCCTAAGCAGCGCTAGTGAGGCCTGCTCAAGCCAATCCTGGTGCTGCTCTCATACCGTTTTCCAATATAAACCGCATGGGAGCAGCGTCTGGATTGGCTCCAGAGAGGCAAATAGACCTAGTCTAGCCCTGCATACGACGGAGTCAGCGCGGGGGAGGGAGGTGTGGTTCTTCAAATATGGGCAGTCACTGTAAGGGTTTATTGTGAACCTATACAGCGATTGGTCATTTTCTGTTCCTTTGCTCTACTCTCTGTTCCATTCTCATCATGCACGAGGCGAGGGCCTGCAAAACGAGAGGGTCCAGGGTGTGGCGGCGGTCTGAGAGTTTATCGCATCCCTCCAACAGTCACTTTATGCCGTAAAGTAAGCCGTATACTTCTTTTTATCTGGTGCTGGCTGTTTCTGTTCTTTCGTAACAACATTATCCACGTAGGGGATATGATTCCGAAGAACACGGAATCTGTGCAAAGATACGACAGCTTGATTGTTGATACTCAAGTTCGGGGGCGGCTCCTCCGTTTGAGCGGAGGAGCGTCGCCGCACAAACAAAAGCCCCAGTACAGAGCAGAAAAATAAAATGGTAATTTTCTTTTTCATTATCCGTCCCAACCCAAACAGCGCGTCAGGACGGGGTGGGGCTATTGCTGCAGAGTGGCAGCAGGGAGCTTTGTGGTTTCGAGTTTCAAATGCGCATGTCTCTTTGGCCGGCCGTCTTGCGATGGCCAGCCAGGCATGCACATTTAAAAATCTCTCTAACCCAGCTATCCAAAGACGGATAGGCTAGTGAGAGCAAAGGCCTCCAGTGCTCTTGTGAGCGCTGATAAAGTCCGCTTCCACCAATCCTAGCGATGCGCTCATGCTGCATGAGAGCAGCGCCAGGATTGGCTGGGAGTCGGGAGCCTCCCTGCTGCCTGCCTCGAGCAGAGAAGACTCGAGGAGGACAGCGCTGTTGAGAAAAGGGACTTTTTTTTCTTCATGTGCCCACCCCACTACTCTCAAGACTTGCCAGCCACCACTGCTCAAGTCAAGTAAAAATGAAAGCAAACAGTGTGTAACTTGCATACAAAATACTTTCCCCTTCATAATGCATAGAACTCGCCATCCCATCTCCTCGCGCATCACTGTCTGCTCTGTAATTTCGTGGCAGAATCAAACGAAGGCAGACTTGGAGACCGCGGGCATGGATATAATCTATATGGGCAAACTTCAGGTTTATATTCTTTCTACAGCGCCTCATGGACATCATTTGGAGGTAGTCAGTGGTCGCAGCTGCGACCTCTTCCTTACTCCCTGTGCTTGCTTTATGACCCCTGACCTCAGCTTTCTCTGGGGCCAGGGGTCGCAAAGGAAATGCCAGGAGTAGTAGGAAGCAAGCTGCGACCCCCGACTACCTCCGGATGACATCCATGCAGCGCCAAGGTCATCTCACATTGAAAGTGTTATGTAGGAAGGTGTCATTCATGTATTGTATGTACTGTGATCGCAAAGGTTGTTTTAAAGCTACGGACATATATACATTTCCTGTAATTTGGCTGCGGATGCTTGCTTTGGTGTCCTGGGAATCCGCTGCGCCCTGTAAATGTGAGAGCAGCCGCATCACAGGTGATAATTAAAGCACACAATGTGCTGTGCCTGCAACGATCATAAATAAATAAAAAGAATGATCGCATCATCATGTAAGTGGAAATTAAATCTGACACGGCCCGCGTTCCTTTGAAGTTGTCGAAGCTTCGCCCTGCAAAGGAAACAAGCATTTGATTCAGCAGAGCTGCTGAGCTGTGAAGGGCCTGCTGTGGGTTTCTGCTAGTATAAGGCTGGCCCCTTTAAAATGCTGGGGATTGGTTTGTTTGCATGGAGCTCCAATGACGTTCCCCAGCTACATCTCTTAACTTGCGTCATTAAGGGTGTCCTATCCGTTGCTAAATCAAGGATGACGTCCTTCGAGCGATTATTTTCAAACCAGAGGTTTCAAAATATTGCAGGCAGGATTAAGGAACACAGAACCAGCTTACACAAACACAAACAAGGCCATGTGTTTTTTCCTTTTGAAGTTTTGCTTAGTAAAGAACAATAAAGCCTGGGCCAGTGATGTCTTCGTCTATGGAATGCAAACCACTTGTCGTACTGTACAATTTGCACACCACAATACTTGTTGAACATAAGTTATGCAGTAAGAGAAAGGACAGTTTTAATGTGTTTAAATATTTCAAGGCACAGGTTCATGCCAGAAACCGGTCCCAGGATGCTCGTTTCCGGTCCAGGGAAGGCATGGCTTGGCAGTTCGGGCTGGACTGTTCCCATGAGGCACAGGGTCAAGACTGATTTGCATATGGCCATGTCTGAACTGGGGTGGCAGAACGGTGATGGATCAAACCCAGATCTGTTGACTGGGTGTGAGTGTTTGATTGGTTCTGATGCTCCGTCCATCACCACCCCCTTTTGTACCGCTAAATATTTCAAGGCACAGGTTCACAATTACCATATTCCTGCATTCTGAAATCTGCTTTAAACTGCACCATTTTCTACTTTTTTTCCAAATTGTTCTTGTGACGAGAGACCCCCCCCCTCCCCTTTTGTTAATCGTCTCACTCATTTCACTCTCGACACAACAACACATTCTCAACATTTTACGCCCTCACCACTTTCAAATGTCACCTGCCACCACTGCAATCGATGACCATCTTTCTCAAAACAGGAATTCAAGTGTCACTGGCATGTTGGGACAAAGTACCAGCCCTCCAATAAAACTGGAAATGTGGGTACTGACGATGTACCCCAACTTTGGATGAACATTCCCAGGGCTTACTTTGGAGGAAATTCAGCCATCCTACATGAATATGGTGAAATTTCAGTCATGTAACGCATCCCAAAAGTGTCTCGGCCCAAAAAGGCAGCCACTTCGGAGAAAGAGGGGGTTTAACCCCGGCCTCTATGTTTAAAGGGTCCATCTAATATACGTTGCCACAGTAGACCTCAAAACCCAAGCAGACATGGTCAAAGAAACAACCAACACATTTTGTTATGCTTATTGCTGATGGTTATGTAGATGTACGACTGGTTTGAACGGAACGGTTTGTTTTTATCTACAATAGATGGCTCCTTAAAATATGGCAAACCTTGCACCGTTCCCTCTGCAACACTAGTAGGTGAAGGGTCTTCCACACAAAGCCAACTTCAAGTCAGTAGATCACCAACTCCCTTCTTTAATTGCCTTTTGATTTAACTTCCCATAGTATTTCTTTCTTCTGCATTGGAACCTGTGCTCTTAAATCAATGCCCTTTTTTTTTTTAACAAAACAAACTAGGGTTTTTTGCACTGGAATTCTTCTGGTCGATGAGGTATACCATAGCTGACAGGAATTTCGGGGGACCCAAGTATAATTTGCATACGAGAGCCAGCATTTTGTATTACACCACTGATGGGAAATGTGCGATATGTTTATCACAAAATTGTTATGTCTACCGGGCATAGACACCATAGAAAATCGGTTAAAGAGCATGAGAACAAATCTCACACACAGGCAATCAATTGCCTCTCTGTGTTCAGAGCTGTGCTGCCTGCAGTTCATACATTAACTCAGAAAAAAATGAGCTGCAGACAAACATGTTTGGAAGCACAGTCCTAGTGGGCCCTGTGTTTAGAGCTGTGCTGTCTGCAGTTCTACACTAGCTCGTGAAGGGTGTGCTACAAAGCTCGGAAAACAGAGCTGTAATTGCTTCTCTAGGTTTCTGAGCTATACTGCCTGCACTGCATACATTAACTCACATTTTTTGGGGGTTAATGTATGCACTGTAGTTAACGTAATTTCAGGAACAAATATATGGACACGTTTCTGTGCCCACGCATCAGCCCTGAGAAAAGGGTGGAGCCAAAGTTTGTAGAACAATGTGACTGACAGACATTTTAAAATAGAACCATCACTGATGATTCAGCTTTATAAAACAAGTTTTACCGAAATGAAATTGAGGAGACCTTCACCTTTGAGAACAGGAAGCGGAAATGCTCATCTATGAAGAAAGTGGCCTGCACCACAGCCATATGAGGCAGCTCAGGCAGTATTTTGCAAAGGAGCCGTAAAACTACCTCTTTAGACTCCTTAGCACACAACGAGAATTTGAAATGGTAAATCGGTCTAGAACCGGTTCTCAACATGGTCTCAGTCCTGGGACCGGCTTGCCGGAGAGGGACAGGCGGCACGCCTCTCCCCCGTCCCGCCCTCGTGTCTTTCTTCAGCTCTCCCAGTAGTCCGTCGTCTAATTGCGGCCTCATTAGATCACAATGTTCTCTTGAGATGGAAGAGGCTGGTTCCTTCCAGTTCGATCCGGCGGGTGCTGCCTCGGATTGAAACCTGCGTCGCCTGCTCCTCCGCCCTGCCTCTGCCCTCGCCTCCTTACTGCAGGAGCAGGCGTGCCCATCCCAAACCGAAATTCATGAACTTAAACCTAACGCCAGGTAGAACAGGACGAATCCGGTGCAGTCCATGAACGCCAGCCTGCCTGCGACCCTCCACAGGGATGCAACGGTACCGAACCTAGCATCCATACAGGTGTAGCCTAGGACCTCTTGGTCTAGGTAGTCCTAGTGTTTTTTTTGCCCTGAGTTGGCATGGCAGCAGTTTCTCCAATTCAAAATTACTATTTTTCAGCCCTTCCTAAAAATACTTGGGGAATTTACAACTTCCACCAAAATATTGTAGGACTGGAGTCACAACAGTAAATAAGCCACCTGGAGTATTGGGGTGAACATTGCTCTTTTCCTAAAATATTTTAAGACGGGAATTAGAATGCTAAATTTGACCTACAAGTGTCCCCAAGCCCGCTGCTGCCCTGAGTAACACAAACAGGCGTCTTTCTACAGAGCAGGGACCCAATCTCGTGTGTCACAGTAAATAGGTAGATCCCCTTACCACACATATATCAGAATTGTGAGTTTCAGCAAACACAGCACGCCCACACCACATTTTCCCTGCTAAATTCAGTACACCCAGAATTTAACAGTAGTTCATTTCATCAGGTCAATCTGAAGAAAAATGTCCAGACCAGGATAAGTGTATTTTAGGGCAGGGGAACCTATTTTTAGGGCAAAACTCGTAATAGGTGCTGTTTAAGACAGTTGCTAAATTCTGAACTTTGTAGATAGAGCGATAGAAAGAGGCAGATAGAGAGAGTTGATGGACATAGTCTCAGCACCGCAGTTGGCAGTGAAGCAAAGTAACACTCCTGGAAAAGAGGACATGACCTTAATTTAACCACAGCTTTCTTGCTAAGAGAGTTGGAGTGAGCCGCGCTCTGCTGCAAACAGTAATTCTACACACAACTCTAAAATCATTGTACTTGTGCTGACTTGCAGGCAACTTCACAAGATACCTCCTCATCTAAGGCGCAGCACAGAGCTGTAGACGAAAATTAGCAGATTTGAAACTATCATCCATCTTTACGATTGTGGCTGCGAAATTTGCCTTCGCGTAATTATAGAAAATTTAGGGAAAATGTCATTTAGCATTATATTTTACACAAGGACGCCATTTGTGCTTAAAAAAAAAAAGGTACAAAAATCCAATTTGCAACTGACAACAGCTGCTCACATAATTGTTGTTTGTGGTTGGGTTTGTGTTGTTTCTGCGCTTTCATGCTATAATATTGGCACAACAGTGGTGTAATTACACAATGTGGCCCAATGGCTTAAATAAATAAAAAAAATCGTAATATAAAATTCCCAAATTTATGTAAAATACGCTGGCATAATTTATATTTCACCCTGGACTAGCCATTGATTTTCAAGCCAGTCAGACATGTGACTGCTTCAGGGCTATCAATCAAGTCAGTGATAGGGCACAGCATTCAACTCCATATCTGGGGACGTGTGCATTGCATTTATCCTAAAACAAGCATTGGCAAAGTTGAAAGTTCTAGGTTTTGGGACCTACTAACTTTGCCAATGGTCTTTAGCCATACTGTATATCATCACCCACGCAGGATGCTTGTGGCCAGGGGTGGGAAGCATCACAAAAGAGGAAAGTTTTCAAAACGACTACGGTGCTTGATTGCAGAGTGTTTTTTAAAGAAGGTGGAGTTTAAGTTGAATACAGTCGTACCACTGTGAGGAAGGTATTAGTCATCGATCACTTAAAGCACTAGTAGTGACAGAAATTGTGTGCCACCACTTTAAGCATTGAGGTGGTCGGAAGCATAGGAGGGGCTAGAGCAGAGCACGAACAGCCGTGGTGCTCAATAAAGTATAAACTATTTTTCATTAGGATCCATGTCTAGAAGATATCCCTAAAAGTACCTAAATGTTCTCTCTGAGAGCCATCAGGCCCTGATCTATCCGTAATTTGTTCCCACACATCATTTCAAAAAGAACATAGCATGATGTGTGTATGTATCACCTACCTAAAAATCTGTACTCTAAAATACAACATCTTAAAGGATAAAATAAAACAAGAAAAAAAGCGCTACTGAGGGAGCAGCTGTAATAGAGAGGGCTAAGAAATAGTACCTCAATCACATCGGGAGCAGTGGAAGGGCAATGATTAAGTTGAATCAATTTGTGCTTGGTCCCTGCTCCACAGCAAGAATCGGAAGGGAAGTTTCACCTGCACAGGCCAATTAAGGAGACTGTAAAGAAGAGTGAGGCTCAAGCCAACAAATAGTAATCAATGGGCGGGCTCTGAGCCCTTTTTCTAAACAATAGTGTCTCGCAAGCAGGGGTGCAATGCTCTCGAAGCCTCGACCCTAAAAAAATAGAAGGAGCACTAATTAGCTGAAGTGATGCATTATGACATCACATGGACTGACATCACAGTAAGGGAAGCCATAGTCCAATCAAATCTTTGATGAGAAGATTGGCCTTTTTTCCCCTTCCTTGCTTGCCACAGCCACCTCCTGTGACAACCACCCAATCTTCAAGGCAAATGCTGCAGTTTCAGCGATGCCTATGGAGCAACACCGAGCTGGAATTGCATGGTGTTTGGCATTCCAAACCATTTAGAAGAGGTTGGCAGATGAATGTCTGACTTTAGGGCAGTTTATTTGGAAGAAGCTGAGCTGCTTCAATTAATACTGACCTAATAATTTACAGTCATATTAGTAACTCCCTTCCGTAGCCGGAAAACTAAACAACAGATACAGTTTATAAATGGCCCCAATTTTTACTTTGCCTCTTCTTTTTATGCTATGTGACAGCCAGATAGCCATGGCCATCTTGAAATCACCAGTGCATTGTTTCAAGTCCTGCACAGGATTTGCTGCAAGGGCAGCATCCACGTGCCCCCAGTTTTGAAGCACAGATTTCACCAGTGCAACTTTTAAAGGTTACTCGAAAGGGTTAGACATAAGTATTGGTATGACCATACCTTTTCAACGTTGTTTTCCACCAAGGACCATGAGAAATTGGGATTCGTCCCAAAAATCATACAATTTTGGTGTTTTCATCATTTATCACGCATCAATCCGCAGGCAGTAATAGTGGGGAGTCTCCAGTTTCCAGCAAGTGGGAGAGAAGGTGGTTGAGAAATAGAAAAAGATGAGTAAGGAGAAGAAATGAGAGAAGGGTTTGCAGGAGTAGCTGTAAAAGCTGAGGGTGAGGAAGGAGAGGGAGTTGCAAAAAAAGTAAATAAAGGGGAAGTTGAGTACAGGGTGAAAAAAATGCAAATGTGACAATAGAAAAAAAGGGAGTGATTGAGATGTGAGAAATAGACGCGAACACACAGGTATGTAATGCAGACTAGGGAAGATCAAATAGGGGGTAGAGAGTGAAGAAGCAAAAGCGAGTTGAAGATCAGAAGCAGGAGTGGGAGCAGAATAAAATAAAGGCAACATAGAGGTGCATTTTTTATTTTCTGGAAAACCTTTTTTCTCGAAACTGCCCTGCTGCTGTCTCGCAGTAGCCCCTTTCACGTTCTGAGGATAAAAAGTATTCTTAAAGTTATAGGCAAGAGTCCACTCTCTCAGAGGTAAAGTTGGTAGAACCATGCGCAGTGCATCTTAATACCATCTCAGAGGTCTGATTAGATATGATAGTAGTTGGAAATGCATGCAATGCCAGAAGTAAGTTTGCAGAATACAACAGCAGCAGGAACCAGAGAGGCGGTAACCGCATTTGCAGAATACAACAGAGGAATCCTCGGACAGCAGAACAAGTCAAACTGGAACCGAAATGGTGACAGGTGTACAGATGGGGAATGCCACCTAAGAGAAAGTTGGAAATGCATGAAATGCCAGAAACAAGTCTTTGTTTTTCACTATAGCCTCATATTTTAAGTCTGGTGATAGCCAATACCTTCAGATCAGATCTATAATTTACTTAATTAAAGAGGCTTGTCAGCCATCTTCATCCATTGGTCTGCTGTTATGTAATTGACATTTTTTTTCACCCACTAAGCATACAGTATGGGGCAGTGGGCCAGCCCACTACAGTCATTGGCTAACTTCATTGTGAGTGATGGCATGCACTCTGCTCTTTTACAAGAGGCACATCCGCACAGTCACAGAAATATAATGTGAGGAGGCAAGGTAAACAATGAACATCACTTCAAATGTTTTGTGAAGTGTTATAAACCTGGTCAGTATCCCTTTATACTCCCAGGGACCCCTCCATGCAATTTGGCTGCCACGCTTTTTTTGTGAGCAAGGCTGCGTGGCCGTCGAAATGCGTCAGCAGGAGCACGTATAGCACTTTAAAATAAAAGAAATAGGAACACCACATGTTGTCGGCGGTCTGTTGCACCAATACACAAGAAGACAGGAAACGTCTAATACTAAGGTTGCAGACTACGTTATTGAGCCGACACACCAGTCGATAAGGAGCACGGTGGCAGCCAGCAGCTGTGAATGGGTATATATATATTTTACCTACTGGCAGTCACCAGTAGGTAGTTACATTTAGAACCTAGTTTCCTTGGGAAAAGTGGTTTTTGATTTGCCAATAACTTTGGCACCCTTTGACGAATCTTCACGAAATTTTCAAAACAAATTGTTCACTTAGGTCAGCCCCTGTCTTGACAGTTTCAGGGTGATTCATCAAGCGGGGGCCGAGAAAAAAGGGGGGTCCCAAAACGCATTGTCTCCATGTTAATTTCCATAGGAAACTTTAGACACAGCTACAGCCTGAACTGCTGAACGGAATTACACCAAATTTGGCAGAGATAGCTCTTGGTCCAGAAAACACGCTTTTTAAAAAGGGTGTTAATCCGCTCAGTAGTTTGAGATATTTAAAGATTTACAGATATCGATATTTTAGAATTGTGAGATCTGATTAGCTGAGCCCTCCTGAGCATGATCTTGCCTCTGATTGGCTGCCAACACTGCAAACCCGGAAGTGTTGGCAGCCATCTTGTGACTCGGTACCGAGGGGGAAAATGAAAAAAGGTGAGTGAAACATTAAAAAAAGAAGAACGGGGCAGGGAAAAGACACCCTGACCCCGAGGCCTGCTCAAGGGGGTCCCGCAGGGACCCCTAGGCCCCAATAAAGCAATTGGGGAGGGGTCACGCTGGGAGCGCGTACAAGTCTGACATTTTTGGAAAAACGAATCGTGATGTCACTGACCATGTCATGAGTGATGTAATATGTGACATCATCAGCAGTGCATTGGAGGGGCGCAAGTTATAGTTAGCTCTACTAATTGAATATACAATTATGATAAATTGCCATTAAAAAGTGAAAAGAAAGAAATTCACATACTATAATAAATAATAACAAAATGATTACTCAATAGAATTTGGAACATCAATTTTGCATAGGCTACCCATGCTCCACTCTTTTCCATCATCAAGAGTCACCACTGAGTTCATTACTTTTATTACTCTTTGTGGTTTAGAAAATTTGCTTTCTCCTTTTTTCACAAATCCCATTTTTCTAGTCACCACCCAGTCACCATTAACAATTTTAACATCCTTCACCCCTTTTTTTTCGGTCAGTCATCCTTATTCCGTTCTTGGGACTCTAACTCTTGCTGCAATACGTTCTCGGTCTACCCAAACTTGATCTTTCTTTTGCAGCCACACAGGAGACTCTTTGGTTGCTGGTTCTCTCCCTTTCAGAGTCACAAAAGGTGACACACCTGTAAAAGAGTGGGGAGTCACCCTGTGAGCCCACATCATCTTTTCTAATTCCTCTTTCCACCTTAGTCCATTACTCAGAGATAGTTATATGTTGTCCATTATGATACGATTAACCCTCTCGACTAATCCATTTGCTTGAGGTCTAAATAGCGCTACCCTCTCATGCTTTATACCTAATCCTGTAAGGAATCTTGCTATTACAGTGGAGACAAGCTGAACACCATTGTCCGTAACCAGACTCTTGGATATCCCTTCTTCCAAAAATGCATTTGTTAAAAATTCAACTACAATCTCTGACGTAATGTGTTCCACAGACTTAACCACAAACAATTTACTGTGATAATCCACTAAAACAATTAAAAATCTTTTTCTTACACCTAATCTATCAATTGGACCCAAAAAATCCATTGCTAACTTCTCCCAGGGTCGATCAGGAACACCTATACACCCCAGTGGTGATTGGCGGATCACTCTGCATTTATCGCTATTACTACATGCTTGACTGTAGTTCACTGTCTCTTCTACCTCCCTATCCATTTCGGGGCACCAAAAATTTTGTCTCAATCTTCTCTTGCACATATTTCTCCCTAAATGTCCTTTGTGTACAAGTTTGACTAACTTTCCTCTCAACATTTTAGGTGGAACTACACAGTTGCATCTAAAAACCTTATTCACTTGTATGCTCAGCTGATCTTTGACCTTTATATATTTCTTTAATTCCTCATTTAAAGTCATCACATTTTTCCACCCATCGCGTATGGCGTCCTTAAGCTCCATGTACTCTTTCTCTCTATTCTTCTTGTCTTAAAGTCAAATCTACATCACTAACAATGCATAAAGGTTCCACTTCAGACACTAAGGGAGAATACTCTTCTTCTCCTCAACCGGCATGCGTGACAAGCAATCAGCTATGACATTCAGGGTACTTCTAACAAAATCAATTGAAAAATTGTAATCCATTACCGACAACAGCCAGCGAGAAATTCGTGGAGTCACATTTCCTTCAAGACCCATTCCACCTTTGAAAATGTGGACCAAAGGCCTGTGATGTTTTGAGAACGAAGGGCAATCCCCATAAATAAAATCTAAAATGATTTATCGCCCAACAGTAACCTAATGCCTCTTTCTCAATAGCAGAGTAGGATCTCTCCGCTCCCTGCAAGCGACGTGGCGCAAACCCAATCACACTTTCTCCATTGTTGTCCTTTGGGTCAAAACAGCACCTAACCCAACATTACTAGCATCAGTTGTTAATATGGTATTATTTGTCACATCAAAATGAGCCAAGGCTGGTGCAGTAACTAGTGATGTTTTGATTTCCTTAAATGCTGCCTCACATGCTGAATCCCATTGAAACAACACACCTTTTTTTAACTCTCTCAGAGGTTCCACAGTATCCGAGAAATTAGATATAAACTTTGAACAATACTCAGCTAGGCCAAGAAATGATTTTAACAAATCCTTATCAGATGGTTGTGGAGCATCTAGAATTGCTCTTACTATACTTTTATTTGGTCTAATTCCATTGGCAGATATCTCAGGACCTAGATAGTTTACTTGCTATTTTCTCAGTTGACATTTATCCTTTTTTATGGTCAATCCATGTTCAGCAATTCTTTTCAAAACTTCATACAACAACTCATCATGATCTTTAAAAGATCTACCCACCACCATTATGTCATCCTGAAAGCATAAAACTCTACGCATTCCCTGAAATATGTTCTGCATAATTCTTTGAAAAACCGCAGAGGCTGAAGCTAACCCGAACGGCATACGACGGTAGCGGTAAGCCCCTAACGGTGTGACAAAAGAAGTTAAGGGTCGTGACTCTGGATGCAGATTTACTTGGTGATAGGCAGCAGACATGTCTAAAACGCAAAAAATCTTTCCACCAACCATCACGCTCAACATCTCCGTTATATTTGGTAGTGGTTGGTGGTCTACCCATATGTTTTTATTTAAGTCTCTTAAGTTTATACAGAGATTAATCTTATTTCCTTCCTTGGGTGCGACGACAATCGGAGAAAGCCATTCCGAGGATTCAATAGGCTCTATAATTTTACATTCAAGAAATTTGTCAAGCTCTTTTTGTAACTGTTCTCTCATTAATAAAAGGTATGGACCTAACTTTGTGCAATACAGGACGAGCATTCTTTTTTAGGATAATGCGGTGAGTACATTTCTTCAGCATACCAAACGCATCAGTAAATACACGGGGAAACGACCTAATTAAATTCCTACCCCAGTCAGAATTATCTTCTAAGACAGGTAGACTGCATTCTTGTGCAGACTCTACAACCATCACAGGTTTCTTGGCATTTGGATCAAGAATGATGTTAAGATCTTTTTGATGGCGCCATCCTAAAAGATTAGACCCATCTTCAGTCACATACACTCTACCACGAACACCATTATTTTAAAAAAATATGTTCATCCATTCCATCCCCACAATGTTGATCCTTTTTCCACCATATCCTACTGCACTTATATCGGAGTGTTGTAAATCATTCAAGCTTTTCTTCAATTCCTTCAGATATACATCTTTAGACATCAATGTGAACAAACTACCTGAGTCTATTAACATCTTGATTTCAGTAATACCAAAAGTAATTCCACAATGGGGTTTCTCCAGCTTCTCTGTACTTTCCATTCGTATACCACTGCTCTCATTAACAATCTCTTCATGTTCTGACATACCACATTCATCTACAGAAAGTAGTAATTCTTCTCTTATCTCCCCTACATTTTCTATAGTTTTAACACTAGGACTCTGAATTTTAAATCTACACAGCATGCTTATTAGAAGTCTTGGGTAAGAGTGATGAATAATACTAGTCTTTAAACTGTCACTAATGGAGGTCTTAAGCTTTCTTTAACCTTTTATCTCAATTATCTTTAAACTGTTCATTGTATTTTTTCTGGAACACTCATATTCAGAGTCTAACGTTTTTCACTGTTCTTTACTCCTTAGTATTTTTTCTTTAATGCGCACTAAACCGTTGCTGCTTTCTTTTAATAAGTTAGTTCTCTCTTCCATCCAGGCAGTGCTTAATTTGTAAAAGGGTAAATGCCGAGGCCCAAATTATTTTCAGAAGCCAGCCAGTGTCAAATGTCAGGGTTGCAAAATACCAGTGCTTGATGTTCTTGATTTGATTTCCACCATCATACTATCCCTGCTGTCTTCTCTCACTTTTACAGGTTCTTTTTCATCCCTGCTTTCGCCCTTTGACTTTTTGTCTCTTATCCTTCTCCTTTTCCCCTTTACTGCTTTTCCTTTTCTTGTCTGGGTGAAAGTATGATGATTAAAAATAAGCCCTGGTCCCCAAAAATGAGCGTCAGAGGGCCCCACCTGTAACAAATGGCTCACATTATGCACTGGATACAGGTACCTGTGAACATTTTTGTTTTTCTGTATTCAAGAATTTCAGAGGGAGGAACTGAGATTGATTGAGTGCCGAAAGCTTTCAGACAGCAAATGAGAATAACAGATGCATTTTTTATGTGGAGAGGAGCGCGTGCTAATCTCTCCAACAGACCCCATTAAAGTGCGCAGTTGAGCAGCATTGTGTGTGCGTTATCCCTTCTGCATGAGGCATCATAATGTGTTGTCACGCAAGGCCATTTTCTATTTTGTTGTTTCTTAGCAGCCATCTTGGTGGTTTGTGTTGCACTATTGTCTCCATAAAGACATCCAACAAGTGACTCTTGGATTTCTAGGCAAGTTATTCTGCCTGAACCAATAACTAATGATTGGGTGTCTGATCAGAAAGGGAATCATGTACCTTGCTGCATTATTACCCAATCTCTGTATATGTATTTTCTTCTGTCTTGGTGTTCCTGATAATAGTTTTTTGTATACACTTAATGTAGTAATGCAGTGTTGGTGGATATTTTGCAGTCAATACTCTTGTAGGACTATATTAGGTCTATATTAGCATCTCCATATTGTGGTACAACAACCATACAACACCCACTAGTGGACTGAGACTGTATTATGCGTGGATATAGTATCGTTCTTTTAGATACATTCAAGAGTCTACTGTACTCAATTGGCAAAAAAAAAAAAAATGACTGATGTTTCCCAATACACCTCACGGAGTCACCCGACCCAATTTCCACCTAGAGACCTGCTCTCCTCAATCTATACAACTTTTACCTGCTACACTTATGGTTTTGTTCACAGACAACAAGTCACCATGAACGACGTAGATACGTTACTTTAACCAGCCATAGGAAAGATCAACTAATGTTCAAATGACTTTGGGTATCTTCAACCAGTCAATCCCTAGCCACCCAGTAGCTCCCAGACACCTTCAGAGTAGCTCACAGCCTTGAGTTCCTTTTTAAATAAGCACAAGGTCACAATGTCCTTGTAAAGTTAAGGGAAGGTTGTGCTTATTGCATATTATTATGATCAGGCTGCAGATAGCAGGGCCTGCTCATGAGCAGTGCTCAGTCAGATTTATGACTCAGGCTGTGGAATACAGGTGAAAACCTGAAGCATTTAACTGTTTAATACAAGTCCTTGTCAACTCAGTATTGGAGCTGTTAACAAAATGATGTTTCAGAATGCTTTTAAATAGGAGAAAATTCAAATGAAATGATTAAGAACTCATCATTTTAATTTTCTCCCATTTCAAGGTGGTGCATTACAAATAGCAGGCCTCTTGCTCCCAGTGGCCAGTAGACGCTGTGCCTTAAGTGTAACTGAAAAATACAGCCATTTAAAAAAAAAAAAATAAGAGGAGAATTTTAAAGTGGAGAAAAATGTTCCATATTATGAACATTTTTGCAGAGCATTTTGCTGCACTTTAAATTTCTTCCAATAAAAAAAAGTATTTTCTATGTTTCTGTTATACATATCATGGAGCCACACAAGGCGAAAGGTATCGCCTGTGCTGCAAGTACATACAACACAGGCTCTCAGTAACCCATAAAAATAAATTCCAGTCACATATGTTCATACTTCCCAAAAGACCAATTTCTCACTGACACACATGGCAGACCTGTCGAAGTGCCCCTTTTCAAAAGTATTTTGTTTAAACCATAGTATCTGGCTTTATGGACATTAGGCTTAAAGTTAATGATTCGCAATCAGTGGGGTCCCTCCCAGGTTTGGGTAAGACTACTAGATTTGCCTCCCGTAGAAAAGGTGGCAATACTACCGTCTCAAATGCCTCCTTATACATAGCTAGCAATGGCGTCCACAGTAAATCCACATATGTCTGGTAGAATTCAGCTGACAGGCCATCATTACCTGGTGCTTTCCCTGTGTTCATGTGCTTAATAGCTCACCTGATATCCGTTTGCTTTATTGGAGCATTCAGAAGAACCCTAGCATCCTCATCTATCGTAGGTAAACACGCTTCATCCAATATGGTATCTATGTCTACCTCATCACGGTTGTTGCACTGTGCAGCACCTTGAAAATTCTGCAAATTGGTCCAATATATCAGTTTGAGCTGTCAGTCCCTCTCCAGTTGTGGTCTTAAGAGACACAACAGCACTCCCACCATTTTCTCTATTGATGAGCCATGCTAGCAGGTGTCCTGATTTAGCTCCTTCCTCGTGTTGGGTTTCAGTATACATTCTGAAGTCATGTTTCCCTAGTATTTCCCATGTCTCACCTAGGTCAGCACCCAGTTTGCGTCGGGTCACCGAGTTTGCCTCATCATGCAGTGCCTGCTTATGAATATCCCCTATCTGCTGTTCTAATGCAGAAACCGTGCACCCAAAGTCCCCCATATGAGGTGGCCGTACATTTCCCTCATATGGTCACCTTGAAGGCTTCCCATGGCACCCAGGCAGAGGACACAGTTCCTTCATTCACATCACAGAATTCCCTTACTACGTTCTTGAATTCCTCTTGGAACACTTGTCATATAAGGCATGAGGCTGGAGCCGCCATTATGGTACCTATAAGGTACCATATCTTTTCCACCCAATCTACGAATTAAAAGATATATTGTCCTCACCGATACTCAGTGTTGTTCAATTCCACCAATGCCAATTAATCTCTCCAGGCAAAACATGCCAAGAGTGACTCGGAGGCTTTGACTTCACTAAACAAATGATTGGACAAGACATCTCCATCAAAGGGCATTTACCATCTATAACAGCATCAAGGTACCTGTAAATTAAGGCATGTGGAAGAATAGCAGTGACATATCATCACTGCCCAATCCGAGTAAGAACTCAACTCCCCAACACACAAATTGTCAATGTTCTCCACCAATATTTGAGCATATGACCCTGTGATGGCATAGATATGCACATTAGGTGTCCCGTCTCCTTCATTTACACACTCTCTAGCAGCAACATTTAACAAGACATGAACAAGGAGGGTACATCTAGAAAGGACAATGGGTCAGATCCACTCCAGAACCTAAGGGATATTTCATTGACATTGCAAGCAATGCCACAGCAAGAGGTGTGCTGTCTTCCTTAGAGGAATCATCATGTATCCACCTTTAGAAATCTAAACAAAGCACGTATTTCACCATGAAACATCGTGCCTTGTCCGGTCACCGAATGACATGTTCCTCACCTGGACGTAATATCCAACTATGATGCTGAAGGTGAGTCAAATGTACATACAGAAGGTATGAAGGAAGAAAGAACAAGGAAGGAAGAAAGAAAATTAATCTCCATATTAAATAGCTAAACTATTACTTTCTTAACCACAAACTTCCAGACCTTGACCATGTGACTCTTGAAAAGGATGACAGTGATAACCATGGCACCCTTGAAGCATGGCAGTGAGCAGGTGGGCTCTACTGGTGAAGGATTCCCATAATATCCCAGGGATGATGATCCCACTGTAGCCCAGTTCTGCTACGGCTACACCCAAGTGATGTTATTTTCAGTTGGCAGCAGGGGCAGTGTGCTCTTTGAAAGAAGAGCATGTGCTGTAAACAGAAACAAAGTCATTGGACAAGGCATTAGGTGGGCACCTGTCTTAGGCATGGTATTTTGTGAAACACAGACCATCTTTGAGTTCCAGCAAGTGGGCATATGCACTTCTATTGAATACGGGACCTTTATGAAACAAATTAGGTGATGCCCCCAGTTCTGGCTTTCACCCATCAAACTAAGGACAACCATGCACCAGCTAGGAAGAAGGGATGGGGCACTACTGACAACTTAAGAGGCTTTACACAGGTGATGAGCAGAGATGGCTAGGGAATGCCAGGAATTGCACGTACTCTCTAACCAACCACTCCCACGTAAAGAGATAATCCAAGCAGGAAGTGACACAGCTGGGACGGGCTCTAATTATCTGATGCATCCTTAATTGAAAATTTTGCTGATTAAAAGGTTTACTCCTCAAAGCATTTCCTGTTCATCATCACTCGCAGGTGATGGCGGAGGGAGCTCTGACACCCCTATCACACCACATTCACAGACTCACTATCAAGTGTAGCAGCTCAGAGGGTATTGATCCAATAACTGAGAAATGAAAACTGAAAAAACACAGGTACCTACCTACAATACCATTTGAGAGTAGTCTTGTGTTTGTTATTAAACAGTTAGCCAGATCTCTTCATGTACAATAAGGCATGAACCAGAAGATAATCCTTGGGCTGGACCATGGGCATTGGATGACAACTTCACAACACCTATGGTACTTGGAGACAAAACTGGGGGAACTGATCATACACAGAGACACTACTAGGGCAACAGATCATGTTCTGGGAGACACTACTGGGACAACAGGTCATGTTCTGGGAGACACTACTGTGGCAGCATATAATTAAGGCTCCCGCAATTTGGTTTTGACTGATTTTTACAGATAATTACGACAGAAAACAAAGTGTTTCCTGTCTGTATTTATTTTTAAAAGAAGAAAAATGCAGAAAAGTGTGCTTTTTGTGATTGACTCTCCATGCTGTTTTTCATGATTCCTAGGACAACAGCTGAGCAGACAAGCAGCATGGGAAATTAGAAATAGGTTGAGATTTCCCTAAATGCAGGTGTATGGTAACATACATTTGCATTATAATGCTCATATGTATCTGAAGGTGTAGTATTTTGCTATAGTTGGCTACTTAATTTGCTAAAACGTGACAGGCAGCTAAAGTACGAATGCATGTTTATCAGTTAAATAAATGTGGAAATAAACCATTTTATGACTCCATATATATGCAAAAAACTAAAAAAATATGGGTAAATACCAATAAGATAGGCAAAAAATAAATATGGATAAATAGACAGAAATGTTAAAAAATAAATACCATAAAACCGGGAGGCCTACATATAATGTGCTGGAAGACACAGCTGGGATAACAGATGTGTACTGGGAGACTCAACTGGGGCAACAAATCATGTACTGGGAGACAACTGGGGCAACTGTGTCATTTGATGGAAAACGCAGCTGGTGCACCAGATTGTGTACAGAAAGGCACAGCTGGGGGAACAGATTTATATAGCACAGCTATCACTGGAATCTCCTGGCACTAGGTAGCACCTATCACAAGTAAGATTGCTGTAGGAGGTTATTAAGAAAAAGAGGTATGTTTTAAAAGTTTTACCCACATTTTAGAAGCTTAGGCAGGGAATGTATTTCAAGCGTAATTTTATTCCAGAGAGCCGCACCCTAGATTCTTATGGCTCTGCCATCTCATTTAGCATTTCGTGGAGCTAGCTTTATTGCATGGTTTCAGGGTACTAGTGGGTATGTATTTCCTAAATTTGTTGTCCAGTAACTTTGCCACAGATTATTGGTAGATCTTCTACAACATACAAGGTGATTTGAAGACTATAAGTTTCTGGACTGAAACCCAGTGTAGTTGGCTCAGATATTTTTCTGTTATTTTTTAGGTTGAAAATGGTTCAGATGACAGCATTAGGTCTGTAGGGGTGACTAGGCCTGAGCAAAATTTTAATTATGCCGGAGTAAATTACATAAATTTGGGAATTTTGTGTTACATGTGATATGCAAAATTCCCAAAATATGCCATTACACCACTTTGCATAATTATTTGGCATTCACAGTAAATATTTACAGCAAAACGTGTCATTTGCAGTAAAAATTCAACACAAATACCAGGACCAATAGATTGCAAACAGCTATTCTTTGTGGTGCCAAAAATTGATCGAGGACACATTTTTTGTTGAAATATAGTACAAAATGAAAATTTGCATTTCACCTAATTATGTGCATTTTGCTGAAATTATGTGTAATTACGCAAAAGTAATTTATGTGAATTTCGCTCACCTAACCCTTGACTGCCTGAAGGTATTGGCAACCATGCTGTTGTGAGTCTGTCAGAAGAATGGCATAATACAGTTTAAGGTCCTTATCTGAAAGGAACAGGATAGCAATCTAATGAACAAAGTCATTTTGCAGCTGCAAAGCCTTCAATTTGCAACATCACAGTACTTGCAACCTGAAGATGGCTTTTTTAATTAATTAACCCAATGTGCGGTTCGATAAAAGGTTCCTGAATTGCAAAATGGATTTAGAAAGGCATAATGAATCGCTATTTGGAAGGGGGATGTTTAGAGTCCTTTCCAAATAGTGCTTCCTTTTGAGATGTATCAATGTTTTTTGACCAAAATCTGGTAATATAACATTTAAAACATTTACCAACTACTGAGTTGGACTGGTAACTGACATTGGGACAAACTTAATAAAACCTTTTATTTTTAAATGCAGCCCCTTACATTTTCAGCATAAAAAAAAAAAAGTTTACTTTATTTAAATGTGATCAAAGACATAGGGGTTGCTAACCCAGCCGGCCCTGATCCCTGTAATGGCATCCAATCGCAGCGAGTGGCAATTTGTGGCCTATCTCTTAAATACTGATGCAATAGGTCATACTGCGACTCACACAAATTTTGAATTTTTTTTGAACAGACCAATTAGTACCAAAGTCAGATAGCAAAATTATTTTCATTCATAAAAAGTCAGTACACAATTTGACCACTTTTTTGTGAATGGAAATGTTGCACTTTAGGTGTTTCGTCAGCCTGGCCGTCTGATTTTTAAAATTAAGATGAAAGTTCAGTATCACTCCTAGATGCTGGATTGAGAAAATAGTAGCATGTTGGGGAAGCAATAAAGGATTATTGCATAATGGTAGCCTCCGGTATTGTAATGAAATTTACAGAGACACATACTGAGGCACTAGATCACACACTGGGAGACATACCCTCCCATTCAAGAAGCATGAACTGGCAGATAAAGCATGGGCTATGCCCTGGACACTGGATCATGCATCACAAGGAACAAATCATCCACTGGGAAACACAACGGGGGCAAAAGATCATTTACTGGGGAACACAACGGGGGCAAAAGATCATTTACTGGGGAACACAACTGAGGCAAAGATCGTTTACTGGGGGAACACAACGGGGGCAAAAGATAATTTACTGGGGAACACAAGGGGGCAAAAGATAATTTAATGGGGAACACAACTGAGGGAAAGATCGTTTACTGGGGAACACAACAGGGGCAAAAGATCATTTACTGGGAAACACTACTGAGGCAAAGATCGTTTACTGGGGAACACAACAGGGGCAAAAGATAATTTACTGGGGAACACAACGGGGGCAAAAGATAATTTAATGGGGAACACAACTGAGGCAAAGATTATTTACTGGGGAACACAACAGAGGCAAAAGATCATTTACTGGGGAACACAACTGAGGCAAAAGATCATTTACTGGGGAACACAACTGAGGCAAAGATAGTTTACTGGGGGAACACAACGGGGGCACTGATCATAACTGGGAGGAGCAACGTGGGCAGCTGATCTTACACAGGGAGATGCCACTGAGGCAACAGCTCTTGTACTGGGAAATGCAGCAAGAGCAACAGGTCCTGCACTAGGTAACAGATCATGCACTGACAGATGCAACAAGGGCATAACATATTTTACAAGGAGACACAAATGGAAGGCCCAGATAATACACTGGGAGACACCAATGGGGCAAAAGATTCTTCACTGAGCGACACAACTTGGGTGACAAATCACATAGTGGGAAACACAACTGGGACCGCTGATCGTGTACTGGGAGACACATCTGTGGTAACATATTATGCACTTGGAAAATGGACAACATATCAAGACTGTTGCGCAACCGTGACACAACGTACCATTTACTGGGTGGCACAGCTGGGACAACAGATCCAGTGCTGGTAGAAACACCCTAGGAATGGTATTGAGAGATCCATCTGGGGTAGTACTGAAAGAAATGGGAGACACAGTAGGGCAAAATGCCAGTTCGGAGGAGACGTACTTCTGGAAATGTTTGGATTACTTATCACTAAACCCCATTATGCTGCATCCTCCTCATCCTCATAATATACCACTTCCCCAAACATCCTGTATTTATCACAAGCAGTAACAAATCAATACCACCACTCTGGGGAGAGGATGGTAGGATAGAAGAACTCGTAAGAGAAAAATAGCCAACAGCGCAATGGAGATTACAAGTAAGTAATACAATCATTACCCCTCTGTCCCGCTTCCTCATCCCCATTCTTAGCATAAGAGGCTAAAGCAAGCAAATACAGTGGCAATGATGAAAAAGAAATCTTTAAAAATAAGGGATAAATGACAATTTATTAATCAGTGAGAAGAGAAACTCACACCAAAAAATAGCTTCAGTTGGTTACAACACTTAAAACAGCCATATCAAACTCAACTGCAGAATTCACAACTTTTAACATATAGTGCTCAATGAAGGTGTCTGGAAAAGTCCAGGCAGCAGATTTGCAAACAACAGAGACACCACAAGCTGCTATCCTTGAAGCAGAAATATCCCTAGCGGAATGCCCCAGGAAAGCAGAAGGAACAGGAATCCCGGTCAGCTCATACCCAAAGAGATAACCAAGTGCACCCACCAGCTCAGAGTTGCAGCTAATGTCTTAAGACCCTGTTGGCAAGAACCATGTCACATAGAGTCTGATTTGCGAAAATCAGAAGTTCTCTGTAAATAGATTCTCGTAGCTCTTCAGACATTCAGAGTATGTAACAACGCTTTGTGAGAAGTTGGCCTGGTATATGATGCTCACTAGTTAAAGTGATCACCTTGTACCATGCCAAGCAACCCTTATGGTGTGGTTGTAAGTCAACCTTTTCGGACTAGCTGCCCTAGTGGTAGCGTAGGCTAAGCAGTCTTTGAGGCTAAACTCGTGAAGCGTGTTAAGCCAGCTGTTTTACCAAATGCAACCCCCTTTTATACCAATGAAAGGACACCACACAGATATATATTCAAAATATATATGTATTTATTTCTCAAAGTAACCCCTAGTCTCTTTATGAGCACAGGAGCACAAATCGTCAAACAAGATTACAGTAGAATACACAGAAGTTGCACTTTATATGGATAGGCCCTGGTGGCCGCTCAAACCATATACTAAAATAGTGGTATAAGTACCACGAACAGAAAAGGGAAAAGGCCTAGGGCCTCTAGAATCGCTGGGCCTACAAGGAGCTAACTTCAGTTAGTGACCAGGAGGTCCACGGGTGGCGTGTGCAGAGCAAATAGTCACACGCGTGCTCCCATAGGTTTCAATGGGTGCGTAAAAAGTAAAAAGTTACTGCAAAAAGGATCTTCCGGATGGACTAGGAACTCAAGATTGGAAACACAGGCACTAGAGATGATACTCTACACTTGGGCACCGGAGTGCCAACTTTACCTCACCCACAGGAAGCGGGTGCATAGGTGTCGAAGTGCGTCGGGTTTCTTCTATCTGTTCCGTGGAGCCTGAAGACAAAGATGCTTCAGGCGGTCGGTCCGGGAGAGATGCGGTGGATCCAAGAGTGGATCGGAGATGTTGAAGATCTGTAAGCAGAGGGGACAGTGTTCACAGTCACTAGCCAGTGACCAGCGTGGCACCAGGTGGGTACCAGGCAATGTCGGGTGCAAATAGGAAGAAAGGTGTAGCTTGTCTCTGCAGCCACGTGGTCCCTGGAGGTCGACGACGTCCAGGAGTCGGTTCACGAGCTGTCCCACGCAGGCTCTCGCTGTCGGCAGTGTCGGCGACTTGATCGAAGCAAACAAGCCTTGGCAAAAGCAATTGTTGTGGAGAACAAGATAAGCTGATTGTTCTGACCAGCAAGGTCAGAGGGACTGCTCCTTTGGAGGGGAGCAAGGGCCAGTCTGGAGCAACCAGACCAGTGGTGTAGTTCTTGAAGTTCGTCGCCAAGATGGCCACTAGCCAGCGGGCCAGCAACCGGTTAGGCGCGTCGAGTGGCAAAATGCAGAAGGGCCCCACGCAGATCGTGGAGATGCTGGAGGGCTCACCTTTGGTGCAGATGCTGCTCGAGGGTTGGGCTTTTCAGATCCCAAAGCACAACTTGGAGGGAGCCTCGGTTGTTGCGCTTGCAGCTTGTCGTCGTCGTTCCAAGATGGCTGGCTCCACGTGTCTCGGTGCCTCCACGGGTCTCCTCTTTTCAGGGACTGTGGATCGGGCGGTGAGAGGTCTGGAGGTCCAGGTCTTGTCAGTCTCTGGGCTCGGGCTCCGGCAGGAGGCGGCGGCAAAGCAGACGTTGATTCGCTGGATGGTGCTTGCGTTAGCAAGGTGGTCACTCCCTGACCACAGGGGAGATTTCCTTCAGTCTTCTGTGCAGCAGAATGTCGAAGTTCCCGTCTTCTTCTTAGTTTCAAGTTGATTCCAGGATGTCTGAAGTCTTAGGACACAGCTCCTACCTTTAAGCGGATTCTAGGGGCCGGACTACCTGCTAGGTCCCTCCCTAAGGGTGGCACCAGGAAGGGGGGTGGTTACACCCCCAATCCTTTGTCCAGCTCGCCCCAGGCCCGGGACTGGTGTGCCCCAGGACCGGTTTGAACTGGCATATGCACCGAGGCTCCTTGAGAGCCACAGGCATGTCTGGTTTCTTTCAAGCCCTACCTGACCAATACACAAAATCCTGTCTGGGGTGGTGCATGCACCTCCCCTGGCAGGAAACCCTTTGTCCACACCTCCCAAGCTGGAAGGACTCCCAGCAGCAGGAGGTCAGACTTGTGTCTGTGGTGGCAGCATCCATTTTGTGGAGCTGAGGCTATGTCTGATTTTACCCGGGTTTCAGGTACTGTACATGTCGTGTCCCTCTAGAAGGGTGGAATGCTAACCCCGTCGCCAGAATTGGCGAGGGGTTAGTATTCCAATTCGTATGACACCTTACTCGACATGTTTTGATAAAGCCAAACCAAAGATAGCATTTAACCGCGAGGTTCATAATGCACTTAAGAGTATATGGTATGACGATATCTGGAAACAGTAGAAGGAAGTTGTTCCGACTACTGCAGACAGGCTCAGCTCATGCCAGAGCACCATCTTACATGGAACCAAGCACTCTGCCTTCAGGATTGTTAAGGCCTGCCATAGGAGTGACTTATAGGTTACCAGGTGTCCCATTTAAGGTTAGGTATAGGTATACTACACCTAAGTAAGAGGTGGTTACACCAACTTACCCCAGCTGAGTGATCAGCCAGTTGTGTCAAATTTGTTAGGCCAAGCCTGGGGTGGCATAATACATGCTTCAGCCCCTGGCAGGCCTTGGGTACACCAATGCCCTGGGTACCTAGTGTACACTGGTACAGGGGCTGACAGGGTGATCCACTTCCAATTGGTTATGCACCTAGGGTGCATAGTGTTAATTTAGTAGAGAGAACGGCAGGCTGGGGGTCTGATTGGCAGGCCCACAGCCTCAATATGTCAAAAACCAGTGAAGCAAAAAGCAAAAATTTGGGGTGACCATAGGATAGCAGACCCTACTCTCCTACACAACCCCCCCCCCCCAAACGCAGGGACATTAAACTAGCCTTGACCAGTCTCGTCTTCATGTCCTAAGTGGAAGTACCTGGAGAGACCATCTGCATTCCCATGGTCAGTACCTGGCCGGTGCTCCACTGTAAAGTCCATCCCCTGTAGGGAAATGGACCACCTAAGCAGTTTGGGGTTTTCACCCTTCATCTGATTTAGCCACAAGAGGGGCTTATGGTCGGTCTGAATCTTGAAGTGAGTGCCAAACAAGTATGGCCTCAGCTTCTTCAGGGCCCACACCACAGCAAAGGCCTCCCTCTCAATAGCTGACCAATTCTTCTCTCTGGGGGTCAACCTTCTGCTAATAAAAGCAATGGGTTGGTCTTGACCATCTACATTAAGTTGTGACAGCACAGCTCCCACACCCAACTCAGAAGCATCTGTTTGGACAATAAACTCTTTGGAGTAGTCAGGACTTTTCAGGATAGGTGCAGAGCACATGGCCTCCTTCAGGTCATCAAATGCCTTTTGACAGCTTACTGTCCACTGAACCTTTTTGGGCATCTTCTTGGATGTCAGATCATTAAGAGGAGTCACAATGGACCCATAGTTCTTAACAAACTTCTTGTAGTACCCAGTCAAGCCCAAGAAAGCTTGAACTTGAGTCTGGGTGGTTGGAAGAGACCAGTCCTTGATGGATTGTATCTTACTCTCCAGTGGTTGAACTTGGCCTCCACCTACAAGGTGGCCCAAATATACAACCTTACTCTGCCCTATCTGGCACTTAGTAGCCTTGATAGTGAGGCCTGCCCTTTGCAGAGCCTCAAGAGCCTCCTTCAGGTGGATCAGGTGATCCTCCCAGGTGGAGCTAAAGACAGCAATGTCATCAAGATATGCTGCGCAAAAGTCATCCAACCCAGTAAGGACTTGGTTCACCAGCCTTTGGAAGGTGGCAGGTGCATTCTTCAGACCAAAGGGCATCACCACAAACTGGTAGTGCCCACCTGGGGTTGAGAATGCTGTTTTGGCCTTAGACTCCTCAGCTAATCTGATTTGCCAATAGCCAGCTGTCAAGTCAAACGTGCTCAAAAACTTTGCAGAAGCTAGTTTGTCTATGACCTCATCTGCCCTTGGAATAGGGTGTGCATCTGTCCTGGTGACAGCATTGAGTCCTCTGTAATCCACACAGAACCTCATCTCTCTCTTGCCATCTTTGGTGTGAGGTTTGGGGACCAGAACCACTGGGCTAGCCCAGGGGCTCTCTGAGGGTTCAATGACACCTAATTCCAGCATTTTATGTACCTCAGCCTTTATACAGTCCCTGACGTGGTCAGGTTGTCTGTAAAGCTTGTTCTTTACAGGCAGACTGTCACCAGTGTCCACCACATGGGTACACCAGTCAGTTTGGCTAGGTATTAGGGAAAACAGATGTTGAAATGATTGTAGAACTTGTCACATTCAGTCTGCTGATGGGCAGTGAGGTTGCCTCCAAGGGTCACTCCTTCAACTGAGCCATCTTCAGGGTTCTGAGACAACAGGTCTGGGAGAGGGTCACTCTCTTCCTCCTGTCCCTCATCTGTAGCCATGAGCAAGCCCATGTCTGCCCTGTCAACATATGCTTTTAACCTGTTAACATGGAGTACCCTGTGGGGACTCCTGGGAGTTCCTAGGTCTACCAAGTAGGTGACCTCTCCCTTCTTTTCCAGGATTGTATGGGGTCCAGACCATTTGTCTTGGAGTGCTGCTGGGGCCACTGGCTCCAACACCCATACCTTCTGTCCTGGCTGAAACTCAACCAAGACAGCCTTTTGGTCATGCCAAGCTTTCTGTAAGGCCTGGCTTGCCTCAAGGTTTTTGGATGCCTTCTCCATATACTCAGCCATCCTGGAGCGGAGACCAAGTACATAGTCCACTATGTCTTGCTTAGGCTTTTTGAGAGGTAACTCCCATCCTTCCTTCACTAAACACAGTGGGCCTCTTACAGGGTGCCCAAACAACAATTCAAAGGGGCTGTAGCCAACCCCCTTTTGTGGGACCTCTCTGTAAGCAAACAGAAGGCAGGGTAGAAGGATGTCCCATCTTCGCCTGAGCTTTTCAGGTAATCCTTTGATCATACCCTTTAGGGTCTTGTTGAATCGCTCAACAAGCCCATTGCATTGTGGGTGATAAGGGGTGGTGAACTTGTAGTTGACACCACATTCCTTCCACATAGCTGTTAAGTATCCTGACATGAAGTTGGTACCTCTGTCAGAAACTACCTCCTTAGGAAACCCCACTCTGGAGAATACTCCCAGCAGGGCCCTGGCCACAACAGGTGCTGTAGTGGTCCTAAGGGGAATTGCCTCTGGATACCTGGTGGCATGATCCACTACCACCAGTATAAATCTGTGCCCAGATGCAGTGGGAGGATCCATGGGACCCACTATGTCTATTCCCACTCTTTCAAAGGGGACCCCCACCACAGGTAGTGGTATTAGGGGGGCCTTTGTTGTGCCACCTGATTTGCCACTGGCTTGGCAGGTCACACAGGAGCGACAAAACTCCTTTGTATCTTCATTCATGTGAGGCCAGTGAAAGTGAGGGACAAGCCTGTCCCAAGTCTTGTTCTGGCCTAAGTGTCCTGCTAAAGGAATATCATGGGCCAAGGAAAGAAGGAAGCCCCTAAATTGCAGAGGTATAACCAACCTCCTGGTAGCACCAGGCTTGGGGTCTCTAGCCTCTGAATAAAGGAGCCCTTCATCCCAATACACTTTATGGGTACCTTGAGCATTCCCAGCAGCCTCAGCAGCAGCCAGCTGTCTGAGGGGTTCAAGAGAGGGACAGGATAACTGAGCCTGCCTCAAGTCAGCCCTTGAAGGTCCCCCTGTCCCCAGAAACTCAACCTGATCAGGTTCAAGCTCTTCAGGGACAGTTCCTTCAGGGTCCTCTAGATCAGCTTCCTGGGAAGGTTGATCATCACTCTGAGGCAGGGGGGAAGGCACAGCCTTGACCCTCCTGTTCTTCTTCTTGGTAGGTGCTTGGTCCATTGTTCCAGGATCCAAGACCTGAGGTTCAGTGAGGCACTTTTTGGCCTGTGACCTGGTCACAGCAAGGACATGTGATGATATACCTAACATCTCTGTACGAGTCCTGTACTCCACTTCTGACCATAGAGAACTCTCTAGGTCATTGCCCAACAAACATTCTACTGGGAGGTCTGCACCAACCACAACCCTTTTGAGGCCAGTTACCCCTCCCCATGAGAAGTTAACAACTGCCACACTATGTGAAGTAGTGGCATTGCTGGCATTGGTCACCAGGTAATTCTCACCTGGTATGTACTGTCCAGGGTCCACAAAGCCTGGTGTCACCATAGTGACACTGGCACATGTGTCCCTGTAGGCTTGAGCCACTTTTTCATTAATTAAAGGAGTCTGTCTGTACTTGCCCAGGTTACTGGGGCTCACAGTCAGGGACAAGTCAATGTCCCCATCACAGATCAAGACTGCCTGTGTCAGGGTTCTGTCTAAGTCAGAATCTCCTTCAGTTCCCATAGTGATTCCCACTACACCCTTTGTCTGGGGACCAACAGTGCTAACAGTAGTACTGGGAGCAGGTGCCTTAGGGGCAACAGTGTTGGGGGCTCCACCCTTTTTACAATCACTAGTCCAGTGAGTTGTATTCTTGCAATGATTGCACCAGGGTTTCTTTTGACCTTCTTTCTTCTTTCCCTTAGATTGTTGTTGGGACCCACCCTCCTTAGCAGTAGTTTGGGGCCCTGTTGAAGACTTCTGGTCTTTAGATTTCTGATCTCCACCCTTCTGGTCTGTTTTCTTCTGATCACCCCCTTGGCCCTGGTTCTGGTTCTTTTGCTTAACCCTGGTTCTGACCCATTTGTCTGCCTTCTTTCCCAATTCTTGGGGAGAGGTCAGATCAGAGTCAACCAAGTGTTGATGCAGTTGCTGGTTTTGACAGTTATTTAAAATCTGTTCTCTCATCATCAAATTGTACAATCCTGTATAATCAGATACCTTACTTCCCAGCAACCAACCCTCCAAAGCCTTAGTGGCACATTCAATGTATTCAGACCAGTCCTGAGTCTGTGTCTTCTGGGTGTCTCTGAACATTAACCTGTACTGTTCAGTGGTTAAGCCTAACCCATCAACTAGGACACTCTTCAGGACTCTGTAATTTCTGACATCCTCCTCCCTAACAGTGAGGAGTCTGTCTCTGCCTCTTCCTTCAAAGGAGAGCCAGAGGATTGCTGCCCACTGGTCTTCAGGAATCTGCTGCACTTTGCAGGCTCTCTCAAGAGCAGTCATCCATTTGTGGATGTCGTCCCCACTTTTGTAGGGGGGCACAACCTTAGACAGGTTCCTATTGTCAAAGACCCTATCTTTGTCCTTAGGAACAATGCTGCCACCAGTGGGTATAGACCCACTCTCTCTAGGTTGCCTAGCCTTGTTCAGTTTCTCTTCCATCAGGGCTACTTCTAGCTCCTGCTTCCTGATCCTCAGCTGGGCTTCCTGCATTCTGGCCTCATGTTCCCTCCTCTGAGGGGTGGTCATCCTTTTCCTGGAGTGACCTTGAGAGCCTCTAGAGGCATGAGAAGCATTAGAGTCACCTGAGCGATTCCTTTGCCTCCCAAGCCCCTGGTTAAGTCCACTGGGTAGATCCAATGGGATGATCCCATTGTCAGTCCCCAATAGCCTTAGTTTAGCTGGGCCAAGTATAACACTTGGCACTGGGCTAGTTCTCCCTTCATCCTCACTACTTTCTGTATCCTCCCCACTTTCCTCCTCTGTAGTATGATTCTCATCTAAGGGATGGCTATTGGAAAGGGGTACTTCAGTAGCATCTTCAGAAGGGGGGGGGCTCCTGTTCCTGTCCCTAAGGGGCCTAACTGGGAGGCTTTCCTGAGAGCTTTCTGATCTTCATCAGCCTGTAAAAGCTCCCTGAGTTCAGCAGAAGTAGGATTCTTGGGCTGTTTAAGGCCCATGATATTTGCCAACTGCCTGAGCTCATTTTGATTAAGGGTAGCAAAGATGGATGGTGCCCTCTGGGGGTCACTCTCAACAGAGATGGGTACAGTGGACCCCTCTGCCCCAGCCATTGCTCTTAAGTGTGGGTGGATGTGTTGCAATCTACCTACACTTGGGTTTACCTACTAAACCTATCTAGTAGTTGTAGTCAGGGTGTGGTACTCCCTTTGCTCTACAACAACTAAGTTCAGTAGAACTTATGTATATCTAATCTTGTTTTATATGTACCTACAGGTACCTATGTGATCTTTCAATTGGTAACCAAGAGATTACAATGGTAAAACACAGCAAGCTCAAATCCAACCGCTGCTCACCAATGTGAGAAGTTGGCCTGGTATATGATGCTCACTAGTTAAAGTGATCACCTTGTACCATGCCAAGCAACCCTTATGGTGTGGTTGTAAGTCAACCTTTTCGGACTAGCTGCCCTAGTGGTAGTGTAGGCTAAGCAGTCTTTGAGGCTAAACTCGTGAAGCGTGTTAAGCCAGCTGTTTTACCAAATGCAACCCCCTTTTATACCAATGAAAGGACACCACACAGATATATATTCAAAATATATATATGTATTTATTTCTCAAAGTAACCCCTAGTCTCTTTATGAGCACAGGAGCACAAATCGTCAAACAAGATTACAGTAGAATACACAGAAGTTGCACTTTATATGGATAGGCCCTGGTGGCCGCTCAAACCATATACTAAAATAGTGGTATAAGTACCACGAACAGAAAAGGGAAAAGGCCTAGGGCCTCTAGAATCGCTGGGCCTACAAGGAGCTAACTTCAGTTAGTGACCAGGAGGTCCACGGGTGGCGTGTGCAGAGCAAATAGTCACACGCGTTCTCCCATAGGTTTCAATGGGTGCGTAAAAAGTACAAAGTTACTGCAAAAAGGATCTTCCGGATGGACTAGGAACTCAAGATTGGAAACACAGGCACTAGAGATGATACTCTACACTTGGGCACCGGAGTGCCAACTTTACCTCACCCACAGGAAGCGGGTGCATAGGTGTCGAAGTGCGTCGGGTTTCTTCTATCTGTTCCGTGGAGCCTGAAGACAAAGATGCTGCAGGCGGTCGGTCCGGGAGAGATGCGGTGGACCCAAGAGTGGATCGGAGATGTTGAAGACCTGTAAGCAGAGGGGACAGTGTTCACAGTCACTAGCCAGTGACCAGCGTGGCACCAGGTGGGTACCAGGCAATGTCGGGTGCAAACAGGAAGAAAGGTGTAGCTTGTCTCTGCAGCCACGTGGTCCCTGGAGGTCGACGACGTCCAGGAGTCGGTTCACGAGCTGTCCCACGCAGGCTCTCGCTGTCGGCGACTTGATCGAAGCAAACAAGCCTTGGCAAAAGCAATTGTTGTGGAGAACAAGATAAGCTGATTGTTCTGACCAGCAAGGTCAGAGGGACTGCTCCTTTGGAGGGGAGCAAGGGCCAGTCTGGAGCAACCAGACCAGCGGTGTAGTTCTTGAAGTTCGTCGCCAAGATGGCCACTAGCCAGCAGGCCAGCAACCAGTTAGGCGCGTCGAGTGGCAAAATGCAGAAGGGCCCCACGCAGATCGTGGAGATGCTGGAGGGCTCACCTTTGGTGCAGATGCTGCTCGAGGGTTGGGCTTCTCAGATCCCAAAGCACAACTTGGAGGGAGCCTCGGTTGTTGCGCTTGCAGCTTGTCGTCGTCGTTCCAAGATGGCTGGCTCCACGTGTCTCGGTGCCTCCACGGGTCTCCTCTTTTCAGGGACTGTGGATCGGGCGGTGAGAGGTCTGGAGGTCCAGGTCTTTTCAGTCTCTGGGCTCGGGCTCCGGCGGGAGGCGGCGGCAAAGCAGACGTGGATTCGCTGGATGGTGCTTGCGTTAGCAAGGTGGTCACTCCCTGACCACAGGGGAGATTTCCTTCAGTCTTCTGTGCAGCAGAATGTCGAAGTTCCCGTCTTCTTCTTAGTTTCAAGTTGATTCCAGGATGTCTGAAGTCTTAGGACACAGCTCCTACCTTTAAGCGGATTCTAGGGGCCGGACTACCTGCTAGGTCCCTCCCTAAGGGTGGGACCAGGAAGGGGGGTGGTTACACCCCCAATCCTTTGTCCAGCTCGCCCCAGGCCCGGGACTGGTGTGCCCCAGGACTGGTTTGAACTGGCATATGCACCAAGGCTCCTTGTGAGCCACAGGCATGTCTGGTTTCTTTCAAGCCCTACCTGACCAATACACAAAATCCTGTCTGGGGTGGTGCATGCACCTCCCCTGGCAGGAAACCCTTTGTCCACACCTCCCAAGCTGGAAGGACTCCCAGCAGCAGGAGGGCAGACTTGTGTCTGTGGTGGCAGCATCCATTTTGTGGAGCTGAGGCTATGTCTGATTTTACCCGGGTTTCAGGTTCTGTACATGTCGTGTCCCTCTAGAAGGGTGGAATGCTAACCCCGTCGCCAGAATTGGCGAGGGGTTAGTATTCCAATTCGTATGACACCTTACTCGACATGTTTTGATAAAGCCAAACCAAAGATAGCATTTAACCGCGAGGTTCATAATGCACTTAAGAGTATATGGTATGACGATATCTGGAAACAGTAGAAGGAAGTTGTTCCGACCACTGCAGACAGGCTCAGCTCATGCCAGAGCACCATCTCACATGGAACCAAGCACTCTGCCTTCAGGATTGTTAAGGCCTGCCATAGGAGTGACTTATAGGTTACCAGGTGTCCCATTTAAGGTTAGGTATAGGTATACTACACCTAAGTAAGAGGTGGTTACACCAACTTACCCCAGCTGAGTGATCAGCCAGTTGTGTCAAATTTGTTAGGCCAAGCCTGGGGTGGCATAATACATGCTTCAGCCCCTGGCAGGCCTTGGGTACACCAATGCCCTGGGTACCTAGTGTACACTGGTACAGGGGCTGACAGGGTGATCCACTTCCAATTGGTTATGCACCTAGGGTGCATAGTGTTAATTTAGTAGAGAGAACAGCAGGCTGGGGGGTCTGATTGGCAGGCCCACAGCCTCAATATGTCAAAAACCAGTGAAGCAAAAAGCAAAAATTTGGGGTGACCATAGGATAGCAGACCCTACTCTCCTACACGCTTCATCAGAGGAGTGTGAAGACAAGTAAAAAAAGGATAATTTGTAGATTAAAATGAAGTTCAGAAATGTCCTTCAGCAGAAAAGGAGAAAGGTGAACACCAACACCCTCAGGCAGAAATTGAAGAAAGTTCAGAAGAAGGTAGAGCCCTAGTTGCACCCAGCATGCATGCAGTACTAATGGATACTAAGAACACTTTAGCAGAAAGAATCTTCAAAGGGTTCAAAAAGAGCAGATTGAAGAGCATTAAGGACGAAAGATATATCCCAGTGTAGACTAGGGGAGCACATTTAGGGCGAAGCTAGATCAAAGCTTCTACAAAAAAAAAAAAAAAAAAAAGGGAGAGCACAGTCAGTAAGAGAATCAAGATTATCCCAAGGTGTACAGAAAGTCATAAAAACTCCAAGTTAAAAACATTGAGTATGGACAGCAAACCCCAGAAGAAAGCCATCATGATCAAAGCCAAGAAAATCAAGAGGCACACTAGGAAGAGAAGTCAAGTCCTTAGTAGCGCACCAATGTCTAAAAGAGATCCGGTGTTCGTTATAAGACTTTAGGGTTGATAGGCGAGATTTAATCACTAAAAGGTATTGTTTAAGAGACCCCTAGATTGCAAAAACATAGCCTCTCAGGAGCAAGATGTCAGCTTTTACTGGGTACAGGCTTATAAAGGTTGAAGAGGCCATCACAGAGTGGGTAGTGGAACAGGAATAAACCACTCCTGATATTTATTAAACTCCTTGCGCGTTGGACGCCATCACTTCATCGGGCAGGCTGGAGCTACAAGAACAACTTTAGTCTTCACCGTGCAAATTTTGATAAGAACTTCTACAGTATCCAAAAGTGAGGGGAAGGCAAAAAGGAGACCTAGGGGGAAATGAGATGCAAGTGCATCGATTGCTAGGGCCTGGGTAGCCTCCCTCTGGTAAACAAAATCTGGAGGTGAGAGTTGATTGAACTCAAAAACAGGGTTCCCAGATCTGCAACAAGTTTCATGAAAGAGGTCTATGCTCAGGGAATATCTTGTAGAAGTTAGGACTACATTCTGCTTAGGAAATCTGGTGATACATTGTTCATCCCTCATATATAAACAGATGGAAAAGAGAGAAGATAGCCTGCCACCCAGGCACAGATCTTGTGACCAAGTCTCCCTGGAGACTAAGATCTTATTCCCCATCGCATGTTCACATAGCATTTCGCCACCAGATTGTATATTCTGTTGAGGACATCCTAGCCCATCGGAGATGGGGCAAAAAGTAGAAGGGCTCTGAACTCTGCGGTCAGTTCTTAAATATTAACAGATTGAGTCATTTCTTCCTTGGACCACCATTCCTGATAAAATAGCTGACCTAGAGTCACTCCCCATCCATCTGCTGTAAGGAATAATGGCATTGGTGCAGAGAGGTCTTTTCCAAGTTGGCTTAGGTATAAACCCTGCTTGGTCTGTATGGATAAGGTGGGATACCTTCGAGAGAAGGCGCGCCACCAGAATCCCACTAAGTATTTTCACATCTATATTTAGTAGCGAAAACGGTCTGTAGGAGTTGGATAGCAGAGGGTCCCTATCAGGTTGGGTATCATGGCCATCCACAGCCTCTCGCATGGAGGGCGGTAGAGAACCAGCCACAAGCACCTTCGTTGTAGACCTCCAGCAGGCGGTCGGCCAACAGGGGGGCGAACGTCTGGTAAAACTCCGCCGGCAGCACATCGCTTCAGGGGCTTTCGGCAGATGCGAGACGCTGAATAGCCAACAATATGTTTAAAAAAATAAAATAAAATGAGCGCTCAGTACCAGATTAATTTCCTGATCCAACGGGGGGGAGCTCAACAGAGTCTAAAAAAGTTTGGACTGCCTCCTGCTGGGGGGAGGGTCGGTACGCATGTACGGCGCCAGGATGCTTCGCCAGAGCCTCAGTGATCGTGCGCTGTGTATATACCACATTCCTGCTGCATTCTGCAGGATAGGGGTGGTAGGCAATTCCCATTTAACCTGTAGTAGAGCCATCAAGGCTCCAGTTCGGTCTCGCTTCTTGTTCTCGCCATATGTCACAGAAGTGCATGCCATCAAGAATGCCTCGTAGTGACCCGGTCAGTCGGGGCTTAGTGTGGGTTTGCGGGGGCTCACGGGCCAGTGAGCCGACAAGGATACAATTAACGTTGCCTGCTAGTAATATTGATGCACCCAGGTATGCTACTTCCATCAGAGCAGGAAAAAAAGATGGACAATCATTAGGGGCATACACATTGAGAATGCATATTTCTTTTCCATCTAGTTTCCTGTGTAGGATAACATATCTCCCCTCTGGATCCTCTACGTGGTTTAAGTGTTGAAAGGGGACCCCCGGGGCCACCCAAATAAGGACCCCTCTGGCAAATCCAGAATAAGAGGTGGCATAAAATTCTCTCTCTAACATTTCCTTAAACATGGTAGGGAATCCCCCCAAATGTGTGTTTCACGCCGGCATGCCACGGTGACTTTGTACCGTCTCGGGTAGGCAAATACCTTTCTGCATTTTTCGAAGGTGGCTATGCCACAGACATTCCATGTAATCAACTTTGTCATGGGGGCTGCCATAAAGCACATAATCCATTCTCATGAACTTACTAGACCTATTGGTTTTGCAAATGCACTACCTCTTGGCATTGGAAACCATTACGGAGATTACATGAGTTCCCTTTGCCATGTGCTCAGTGCGCTATAGTACATGTTTATCTTAAGCCATTTTAGCACAGCATACAGAGGCTTTTTTTCTTTCAGTATGAGAGGGAGGTCTTATTCTAGCCTCCATTCAGTACAGAAGGTGCATGTATAAGGTATTAATATATAAACCTAATTGAAAGGCAGCAGGGCTCTGTATATTGTGAAGGCAGAGCCATCACAACCTATGATAGAAGTGGTAACTGGTTTGTGGAGTATTACTCATATGGTTTGACGTAAAAGTGTGAATCAAGGTCTGTAAATCAATCACCTCTTGCGTCATTGTCTCTGCTCAACCCGTCAGTGAACTTGAGTCACGTGACACCGCGTGAAGATGAAGTAGCCTGCTCGCACAACTGCTTTCATTGCTCCCGAACGTTAACTTTTGGAACATGAGGGGTAGCCGCAAGACTACAACGCAACAGTTCCTTTTATAAAATACCTAGCGGTAAAGTTGTGCGTTTGCATATATGGTTTGGATAATTATTGTTAATGCATTGTGCCTTTGTGTGATGGTTGGCAGTCTTACATGTGTGCGCAGCTCTCCATATGAAGCAGTTGTAACAAGGGGCCAGGAAGCTAAATCGGAATTAGAGGGGAGAAGATGGAAAGAGCGTCCGACAACGAAGTGGACAAGCAGCAATGAGGGAGGGGGGGGGGGTTGGATGAAAAGGGCCCCCTCGCAAAACAGCAAATGTGATGAGATAAGGACGAGATTTGCAAGGCTGTTTACTGAAACGGTGCTAGGAGCATCAGCAACTACAAAGAACCACAAGCATTGGTAAAGTCAATAGGTTTCACCTATGTAACTTATTTTTGCTTTGTTATTCTTTAATTGTAGTCTATGCTGCTATCTAACCGGATTATTTAAATTTGTAAAACTTAATTATAATGACAAATCCTTTTTGATGAAAGCTTTTGTGTTTATGCATAATTACTGTCGCTAAACCCATCATCTGCAACTGTGCCTTTTATATTACTGGATAAAAACAATTTCCTAATTTGCAGGCACTTGGGTTATGATTTGAATGGTGAAGCAGGTACAGTGGCACAGGGGCAAAATATCTAGGAAACCCACTGAACACCGATTATTGCTGTATTGTCCTACTACCCAAGCAGTCACAAGTGCAATGCACTGGGGGCACAAGGGTTGCGGTTTGAATGATGCAGAAGGGCAGTGGCCAAAAAGTCTAGGAACGAGGCAGGCATTAGCGGGACAGCCCTTAATTGGGTTCGTTCCTTCCTTGCAGACCGTCATCAATCGGTCCGTCTCGCTCAGTTCACGGCAAACCAGACGAGAGTCACCTGCGGTGTCCCGCAGGGTTCATCCCTGTCACCCCTTCTCTTTAACCTTTACCTCACCCCCCTGATCCGCTCCCTCCGCGGTAGGAATGTCACTGCATTTAATTATGCAGATGACATACAGCTCGTCTTCAATCTCGACTCCTCGGACGAAGCGGCTCTAGATTTCCAGTCCACCCTCTGTCACATCAGTAATTGGATGGGCACACACCATCTTAAACTTAACCCCGACAAGACGGAGCTCGTTCTTGTCGGAGGCCCTTCCAATCCCTGGAATTCCACCTTCTGGCCCTCCTCCCTCGGCCCTCCCCCCCGCCCTGCTGACAAAGTGAAAAGCCTCGGGGTCTACATCTCCCAAGACCTCTCGATGCAGCATCAGGTCAGTGCCACCGTGTCCTCCTGCTTCTTCCAGCTCCGGAAGATTCGAAAAATTGCCCACTTTCTGACCACTGAAGCCCTCACCTTGGTACTACTGGCATTAGTCATCTCCCGAATCGACTACGCCAACGCCCTATACGTTGGCATCCCACAATATCAAATCAACAGACTACAACTTATTCAGAACCAAGCAGCTCGCCTTATCTATCACCAACCGAAACACCACCACGTCCGTCCCCTCCTCAAGGCCCTTCATTGGCTTCCTATTTCGGAGCGCTGCAAGTTTAAACTGGGTTGCCTGACCCATAAATCTCTGGCAGGCACCGGTCCTTCCTTTATTTCCTCCCTCTTGCATCCCTATACCCCCTCTAGGAATCTCCGCTCCTCTCATCTTGCGCTCCTTCAGACTCCCCGCTTCAAGCGCAAAAAACACGGCGGTCTCAGATTCTCCTTTCTGGCACCCTCTTTCTGGAACTCTCTACCGCTGGAATTGAGACTTTCTCCCTCTTATTTTCACTTCAGGTCCCTCCTAAAAACCCACCTTTTTCTCGGTATCTATTCATAAATCTCTTTCTCCTCGTTCTTGCTTCTGCCTCTCGTTGACTAAAGTGAATAGCGCCAAGAAACCGTCCGGTGAATGCCGCGCTTTACAAATAATTTTTACATTACATTACATTACAACCCCACTGTACACAGATTATTGCTGTATTGTCCTACTACCCAAGCAGTCACAAGTGCAATTGCACTGGGGGCACAAGGGTTGCGGTTTGAATGATGCAGAAGGGCAGTGGCCAAAAAGTCTAGGAACCACACTGTACACAGATTATTGCTGTATTGTCCTACTACCCAAGCAGTCACAAGTGCAATTGCACTGGGGGCACAAGGGTTGTGGTTTGAATGATGCAGAAGGGCAGTGGCCAAAAAGTCTAGGAACCCCACTGTACACCGATTATTGCTATAGTTTACCACTTAACAAGCAGTCACAAGTGCAATGCACTGGGGGCACAAGGGTTGCGGTTTGAATGATGCAGAAGGGCAGTGGCCAAAAAGTCTAGGAACCCCACTGTACACAGATTATTGCTATAGTTTACTACTAAACAAGCAGTCACAAGTGCAATTACCCTGCAGACACTAGGGTCTCGATTTGAATGGTGCAGCAGGTGCAGTGGAGCAGGGGCCAAAAGGTCTACGAAACCCACTAAAACGCCAATTATTGCTATATTTTCCTACTAAACAAGCAGTCTATGTGAGGTTGTATGGCTTTGTCAATTGCTTTTTAGACATATTGCACAGCTGAGCAAGTCAAGAAAAAAAACTGCTAGATATGGCCACGTTTACTGCGTTATAGGGCTTTACTTTCCTTTCAGCATTCTACATAAAAGGTCATCTGCATTAAGCAAGAGCACAAATGGCCTGTAGTGTGAAAACAAAATGCACAAGGTTATAAATGGGCCCTCTGAATACCCAAGAAAAACACACTACAGTTATGCAACTAAGGAACAGGGAGCTAGAAGCGGTTCAACTAGTTGAACCCATCAGCTGCTCCAATCAATATTGAAATGGTTTTCTGTCTGTGCCAAATCAAACACTCTTGAAAAAGGACCATCATCATCCTCAAAACACTGAACTGTGTCCACAACTGAGAAATGTAAAAAAAAAAAGTTGCTATGCCAGTTCCTCAATGAAGTCATACTCAACAGCCGGCTCTGGTGGCTTAATGGACTAATGCATACACTGCAGGGGCCTGTGTTTGACCTCATAGTCACAGGTTCAAATCCCAGTGGGTCCACTCAGCCTTTCATCCATTTGAGGTCGATAAAATGAGTACCATTGAGTTGGGTAACAATAAACATCTGTTATTCAGCGCCTCGAGACCCCTGGGTGATAAGTGTGCTCTACAAATACAAGTGTTATGTTATTTAAAAGGCACACAAGTCAGCCAATACGTTTTTTTTGGTCCTGCAGTTGTGCAAATTTGATAAATGAGGCAGGGCTAATAGTTCTAATATCAACCAGAAAAAGAGCATGTAAGGAGGAAAATGCCATACTTATTGCAGTAAATAAAAGTTGCTCCCTCTTGGAAATAACCGTGTTTCTAGACAGCATAGTAACAAAAAAGACCGCCAATTAAGATATCGGTTTGCACCATTTTCCAATGACCACATGATCCAGAAAAATTCCCAACTCAATAATTAACATCACACAGTCGAGCAGGGGTGGCCCCTTGGCAATGACTCAGCAGCATAAAAATAAAACTATATTTCAATAGGGTTTTATTTTTCATCCGCTTGCTCTGCCAGCATGTACAGGGAGGGCTGGGGCCGAGGTGGGGGGAGGAGGAGGGCTAGGTGCACTCCCTAAGTGCTCATGTGTGTTTAGCCGGCTGTCTCAGGCTGACCAAAACACACATGCATACTTAGGGTTCTCTAACCGGGCTGTATTGAACAGTAGAGACACCCCACAGACTCCCTGACCTGAACGGAGCGTCTTTCGAGCGCACTCAAGCCAAACAGCACGGGGATTGGACAGGGAGTCTGTGACATAGTCACAGTGTGTCTGCTGGGACAAGGAAATCTCAGCATGAAGGCGCAAGCGGGAGGTGGCCGGCAGCCGGTAAGCGTAACTTTAAAAAAAATATTATTTTAAACACACTCGCTTTCTGCTACCCAATTGGTTTAGGTGCTGGGAGCCGAGGCTGAGCAGAGAGGGGAAGAGGGCTTTCAATTTAAGATTGCCAGTCTGCAGCCGGGGATCCTCGAAGATAAAATGTGAACGCTTCTCCGATTTAAACCACTAATACAAATCTAAACTGCCTTATCGGTCTCCCTCATTGTTATGAATGAATGAATGAATGAATGAATGAATGAATGAAGCTCCACTTATGCCAACCAGGGAAAAATTTAAGAAAAATGGCAATACTTTTAAAGATGGTGTTCACAACATAATGTGCTAGTTACAGCAGTAACTTTAGGTAAGTTCTTATGGCCATATTTTGTGACGTTATAATGTCAGACACTACAAAAGGCAATTGTTACATTGCTGCCTTTACTGGAATTGAGCTGGAATGTTGCAGGGCATGTTAATACAAACAACAAATTATTTGGAGATTTTTAAAAAAAGGACAAAAAGGTCGTAAATAACTAAATCTCCTGACGCTTGCATTTAAATGCAATACCTGCTTAAATCAAATAAAAGAGCTGCTAATAATGTTGTAACTCTGTTTAGCTCAGTGTCCAGCTTCTTCCAACCTGAGCAGCAAGGGCTGCAAGTATCCTAATTTTCCTACAGTAATGCCGGAGTGATCATAAACAGCAGGAGTTTCCTTTCTAAAATAGTGGCATACTAGCTCATCACAATACAAGCAGATACGAAAGTGAATACTATTGGCTTTGTCAATGCTCACATTCCTAATGCTATTGTGAGGAAGCCTCTGTGATTTGCCATAACTTCCTTTCTGGACTAGAACGTTATCCCAGTCTCATGGTAATTAATGGAAAAGTTAAGGGTGTGTGTGATCCGCCCCCTTGGGAGACTCAGAGTCTCGCTGTTGTGCAAATCGATATATAAAATCGGCATTACGTTCCTGGGTGGCGTTAGAAAGGCCAGGTCACAACGCCATCCTGGGGGACACCTCCCAAGGGGATGCGTGTTCAATTTACAGCAAGCATGGCATTTGATATTTACCAGCATGTGGAAGACACACATGCAGGAAAAACCTAGTTATTGCATTTTTACTACAGGTTTTCAAAAAGCAGCACATTACCAGAACAAGGTTAACATGTTCCGTGTCGAAGCATAAGAAAGTGGCAATTTATAAAACATCCTTGTTTAGATGGACGTCATAACGCTTTGACGTGAAGAAACAAGTAGTAATTGCCGCTGCGTGCAAGTTTGCGCAGCCACCAACTGATTTACATTTGCGCTAAATACAAATTCGGGGCAGACAAACTGTATAGCACAAAAATGATTATGCAAAAGATTGGTGTTTTTGCCATGACTGGAACAGCATCTGCTCACACGTTGAACAATATAGCAACCCCTCACGCCCCCAGAACACACACAGACCCTATTCTTCAAACCAGGTTCGAGTCTCGACAGGACAACATCCTGCGATTCTGGCAAATCACTCAATCTCTCTGTACCTAAAAATGAATGTATCCATGTGTACTGCAACTGGCTCCTCATGTAAGTGCTCCGATACCGTCGTGTCGAGTTCGTGCTATATTAAAGTGAAAAATAAAACAAAGGATGTGGTGTAATGGCTGGAGCAGTCGTCTTTGAAGCTGGAGAACCGGGTATGAGTCTCGGCAGGAGGCTGAACATACAAAGCTCCCGGTGGACGAACAAGCGCATTAAACAAACAAATAATGTGTTCTCATTTAAAAAAAGGATGTATTACAAAAAATGATGGAAGTCCGTATGCAGTGTTAAAGAAGGGATGTCAAGATTTACAGGGCTGTTTACAGAAACGCTAGGAGCACCAACACTAAAAAGAAACAAAAGGGTACCTTCCCAAAACACGGGCTGAATGAAACAAAACAGTGCGTATACATGAACTGAAATAGACAAAATTGAAAGGATACAAGTAATAGGCCACGGATCCTTGGGAGGGAGCACGACACCAGAAGGAGGCAAAAACACAGATTACCCACATAGAAGCAAGCTTTTGGGAAGGACGCGCGAAGAAACTAATCAAAAGCAATGGGAGGACTGTAATCCCACAAAGTGGATACAGTCTGTCTCGAAGAGACAGCGCATACGCTGCCTAGGCGAGACCTAAAAATATTTGCCATAGTCACTCATGGAGTTATGTGGCCCATTGTAGGAGTGATATTAGGGGAACCGTTGTATGTATTCTAAATAATTGCAATTGCATGTATATGGCGCATACTACCCCCGAGAATGACAACTGTTTCATTTTCCACATCAATCAGAATGTCAAGCCAATCCATGGCAACCAGGAAGTAAAATTAAAAGAGACATGTAGACAAAACTTGTGACAAACCATAGGCATCTTCAGCACAGGTCCTCTCGAGATGCCCTGGGATGTTCCAAACACTAGATTGTGTGGAATTTCAGAATAGAAAGCAAAACGACTGTTAGATGAACAACAAAGTAGTACACAACCAAATCAATAGGAGATATCACCCAAACCTTTGGGGGTGGTTCTCGCTAAGTACCCCCAACACACTCTAAGTATGCGATTATGAGTAATGACAATTGTGTTCTATGGAATGAAGGCTGTCCACCATAAACAAGACACAAAGGATAGAAAACATTAGGGGAAACAGTGCAAAAGTGAGGCATAATACACACAAGGGTTGCAAGTTACCGGCTGCGCATGTGTGCAGTTTTGCACTGGCAACTGAGCTTTTATTATGTAAATTGAAGCAATGCTTTACGGCACTTTCCACCACATAAGCACCGCAGTATAACTTTAGCAAATAACCCCATGATCTCTACCTAGTGAGGGAGATACTCCCTGGGTTCTAAGAGTGAGATAATGGGAATGACAGTAGTGTCTTAGTGATGAAGGCTATTTTCAAAGACTCAGAACTAGATTTAGAGTTTGTGAATGGGTTACTTTGTCAGAAACGTAACAGATATCCCGCCCGCCATATTACAAGTGTATTATATCCAATGGCACTTGTAAATACCACGGATGGAATATCAGTCAAGTGTGTGATGGAGAATTCCATCCACCGTACTCTAAATCAGGACTTCAGTTAGAAAGACTAGAACAGATTGTGAAGGCAAAAGTGATGCAACGATGAGATTTATCACACAGATCTTCGGTACAGCTGCTCCCAAAGCATTCTTGCTTTTTTTAAAGTGGCATGCTGGTGTGTCCATAACTCGCCGATAGACAGAATAGCGTAGCAATACTTTACAATAAAAAGAAACAACAGAGACGTGTAGACCCTGACTTGCGTCACTAAAGGCCAAACGCACAAAACCGTTTTGCGAATGCAAACCCTGCGATTTGCAAAATCCCAGGTTCCGCACCCACAGTATGGCTTTCTGGTATCTATTAGACCCATACCAAATTACAGTCTGGATGGGGCATGAAAAGGAAGTCCTCAACCAATTGGGATTTTATATAGCAACAATTTTTGGGATGTAGTATATTCGTTGCAACCCTTGTAACATCTTAGTACACAAGTTGCATCACAAAAATCAGAGACTGGATGCAAAGAATCCGAGCACCCTTTGTGACCACTTTTTGTGACCTTACCGGTCTCTTAGCACATCCGGCCCTGACAGATGTCTTCCATAAACTGAAAGCCCTCTCCCAAGAAGAGCCCACACAAAAGAAAGCCAAGCCATTTTAGTGGCAATGGAAACTAAACTTAAATACAGAGGAAACCCAGAAATCTGTGTCACAGATACTCCCCGAGTACCAAGACATCTTCTAAGAGATTTGGAACGAGACCTGTATTTTATGGAAGGACACCTACGTTCCATGACCGGCCGCACAAAGTAGAATGCCAATTCATTATAAGAGGAATGAGATTGTTAACACAAGCTGTATCACAAATATATGTTCCTCTATGATTGCCCTTTCATGTTCCAAGATGGCACACCAGATGGGCTTGGTAAGGTGACAGCTGTTTCCCCTGGCATGTTCTCTTCCCCTGCCAAGTTCTCACCCATTAGCACACAATTCTTGACAAGGGAAAGGAAAATGACAAGTGACACACTGAATACATCTCAATGGTCCTTTGCACAGGTCCTCTCCAAGTAGCCATAATATGGGAGATGACAGGTGGGTTCTCTAGAATGATACCCATGTTTCAAGACACGTATGTACACATATGCATTACTAGGAAGATTGGAAATGGTGATGAAACGTTAATACAAATGTACATATTTAATGATGTTCTTCCACAATATTGAGTTTTTAATACTGACTTGCAACAACATCCACTCCAGGATAAGATGTATATACTGCCAAGATAAGTAATAGTAATTCTACGCTTATCCACACATACTTCACAATATAGCGAAAGTCAAGCTTCTAGAGTCATTATCATTGTAGGTCAATTATTTTCACCTTGAGGTTGTATAAAGCATGAACCTAGCTTCAAAGCCACAGAAAGATGTGCAGTGATGTACAGAATGGACATGTGGACTTCAGGAGACATACACGAGAAGGGATACAGAAGAAAAGAAGGGATCCAATTGGATGCCAAGGGGAGGGAATCTTTTACGGTATAGGACAGAAGAAGAGTCTCAAGATAAGGATACTTTTGAATCCTGAGAAACAAGGAGGTTACATAGGGATGTGCTAGGCTTTTAAGAGAAGGGCCCACTGGCTGAAGTGAAAGAAGGAGAACGCTTGCAGTACCTAGAATCTGTTAGAATTTCAAATATTCTCTGTGCTCAAGAAGGAGGCCTGAAAACTTCTGTTCTCTCTAGTGTACTTTCTGGCCAACACCCTAGTGAGGTTGCAACCGCAAGGTATTGTAGAGTCCACCCATTACATTGGTCTATGTTGCCGGATAAGGTGAGATGCTCGAGTTTATCACTTTGTAGACAATGTAGTAGGGTTTGAAGAAGGTGTGTACTCAGGGAGACAGCCAATCAACTTCTCTAGCGGTGGAAAGGGTCACTTATTTAACCTCTGATCCCACAAACTACAACATGGAGAACACTTTTCAAGGAGGTCCTGTGGAATCTGGAACTTCAGTAAGCATGGTGTTGCCTTTCTCGGATACAACATCACTGGTACATATAACATAAATCTGAATACTGATTTCATGCAGAGGGGGACAATGGATGCCAGAGGTCCCTATGAGGCCATTACACCTTCTAACACGCATTTGCAATGCAATAGGTTTCGCATTTACGCGAATTTGAGCTATTGACATTGCAAATAACAATGCCTTTTATTTATTTTTTCATTTTTAAAACATAAATAAAAGGCAGTCATTCACAATGCCAATAGCTTAAACTCACGTAACTGCGAGACCTATTGCATTGCAAATGCTTGTTTTATTTCCCCCACACATTGTACTGCATCAGGTTTCTAATTTGTAAGCCTGAACCTTAAAAGCCAGTACACTTACTCCATGTAATAGGACTCTTAAAACAGGTGTGTACTGGTGGACTTCCTGTGGCACAGATCTTTCTGACATGTCTCGTTGTTTAAGCCTGGCAATAGCCAACACCTTTCTGATTTTACTAAAATCGTTCGAATAATATACTTATAGGTGCTTTCAGCCAGTGCTCTTCATCCTCTGATCTGTTTTCGTGTCAGTCACTCTTTCCTTCCAACGACTATATTCATTCAGCATGGGGCAGTGGGTCTGTCCACTTCAGCCAGTGTCTACCTTCACTGTGAGTGACAGCATTCTGCCCTTTTAAAAGGAGAACATCTATACACCAAGTAGCTCCTTTCTGTGCCACGGGAATATATGGCAAGGTGTGTTTTTCGAGACCAAACAAAATGTCTGCTTTTACCGTTTATTCTTTTTTATGTCATTGGGAGCCAGTCAGCTCCCCAAACAAGAATGGTTCACAGTAATCATGGCAAAACAAAATAAGCATTGATAAAGCCAATTGGATGCTTCACACAACACACCTACGGACTTTGCCAATGCGTATTTCTGTGTTTCACCTTTAATTTGCCATACTGCTAAAATCTATTGCCAGTCGGTTGTCTTCATTCTCCCTTGTTCTGCATTCCTGGTCATGAACAAGAGTTGCTGTTCTTCAGAACAAAGCAGCCATTCTACGGATTTTCACTCTTCGAACCTGCAAGGATGACTCAAGAGTGTAACGCCACAGATATTAGTGGTATATCTTGGGTTTTGAAGGAACTGTGCTGGACCACTATTGAGAAGTGAACCTTGACAGTAACACGTACAGTGTTCACCTGTGGACTACTTGCAGACCCCATGAGTTTGTGCATCAGCGGAACTTGTGGAATGATACAGGCGCAGCTCAGTGGAACTCGCTTTGAAATGTTTTCAAGATGGCTGCCCACAGTTTCTCCCTGGAGTACTTTTTCAAGGCTTGAATCGGATCACAAAATATGAAGTCGTGAAGAAATGCTTTTTTTCATTAAAGTTTATTAAGACTTCAATGAGCATAAAGCTTAAATCACCCCAAAAGTCGAGGATAATGTGTTAGTGTTACAAGTGCGGGAACAAACAGTGCCATAAAACACAATGTATTGGTCTAATATAATAAAATGATGGGAGGTAATAGTGTGGCATGGTGTTAATAAATACTTATAAGCATCAGTGAATACATATAATTGTAGAAAGAAACAACAAATGACAGTAATACGAATAGTAATAGTAAGGGTGTCATGGCTTTTTAGTGTTCTGTGGATATGATAAAGGAAGCAGCTGAGAGCCAGGGGAGGCACTGGAAGACAGCATGAAGGAAAACGAATGGGGGAAACTCCCAGGGTATAGGAGCCGTTCTTATTTATTTTCAAACTTTGGGAGTTTGTTTTTGGAAACAACAAAAAACCTTTGAAAAGTTTGATGGCTGGCCATCATGGTGGACTCTATCTACATGTGAGATGGTTCAATTAATCTGAGCCTTGGAACATGTCAGGATGCTGCAAGAGTACCAGTGTCAAAAATGTTTGGGACATGCTAGTCGCCTGTATGTTCTTCTTGTTATAACGTTCTGGCATGTTGCAGTACCTGCCCTGCCCTTGGAAACTAGCTGACAGTGTGAAAGATTCCTGCCATTTACAAGTAATCCTGGCCTGGGAACACGCCAGGATACCGTGAGACTACCCGTGTTAAATATATTTGATGCATGACTGAGTAGTCAGCAAGTACTTTCACATTTCCTACTCAAGTAATGTGCAAACATGACATGATAGGCTGCTTCACATATTCATGGAACATGGGTGTCATTCTGTGTAAATCATCTGTTAATCCTCTTAATCCTGGTCTTGGAATATGCCAGGGACCGGACGGAGTACTTCTGTCAAAGATGTGTGCTAAAGGTCTCAGAGGTGTGCCTGCATTTCACCAATATAACCCTTCATCTTTATTCTGTTGCTATAAAATGTCATCCATGTTATTGAACATATCATCATTCCATATTCTCCCTCTCAAAACATACCATGGTGTAGTACCTTTGCCAGAGATCTTTGGGAACCATCGGAAGTTTTGTTTCTGTGCCAGTTCCACCATAATTACCAGTAAACTTTGCACATTACGTGTGAACACATTCCAGTGAGCGTCAAGTCCTCTGATACGCCCTTCCCAGTACGCATTTGCTTCGTTTTGGCCTCCATGTCAGAGTACCACCAGAGTCTATATGAGGTGGGCAAGCCTTTCCATCCATGCCCCCAGGATCTGGAACAACATCCTTGTATCATCGTTGAATCACAATGCATTAACCGTTCATAACCCAGTTTCGACTCCTATTACTCGTTAACTTCATTGTATTGTATTGATATAGCACTTACTACCGCTGACGAGGCATCAAAGCGCTTTTCGTCGAGTAGCATACTACTCCAGAACCCAAAGAGGATTAGTGGTGGATTAGTATAGAGAAATAAGAGTCACTTTTGAGCAATGGAGAGTGTGAGTCTAAGTTGGATTGAATAGGATTAAAAAAAAAACACGACGAGAAGAGAGATTTCGTTCGCAATGCTATTGTTTGTCTTCTCTACGTGAGATGTGAAAAATCTGCCTTTTCAGACCTCCCTTCTCATTCTCAACACATTCAAGACGTCTCTGGGACTTTCCTGGCCAATGAGCTTTGTATTTAGGCTTTGGGTGTCTGACTTCGCTTTCCTTCTCAGTTTAGTGTATCGAGTTGCTAATCTGTCTAGTCTTGTCTGGGACATGGCTGCCACTCTACAGAGTACAGCGTCCCTGCTATATAATCCTATTCCTAAACAAAGACGAGGCGCAGCGGCGCCAGTGTGCCCTGCTGTCTTTGTCATCTTTTAGGGTCACTCCCTTGCTCTATAAAGTGCTGCATTTCAGTTGTATATGGTTGGTCACCTAAAAGAGGCGCCAGTCTGTTGAACACGGCGGTTACTGAATGTCACCCCACTCGGAGGCCATGCCAGCAGGGTTGGCTTGGGATCAATAATCAGGGCCGGGCACACCAGAAAAAAAAGTGGAGCCCGTTTGAGTATTGCCTTTTGGCAAAACACTGCTTCAGCGAGGTTTTATGAAAAGAAAGGGGGTGTGGGGCATGTTTTATTAACTTCACTTAGATAAAAAATAATGCACAGATTAGTTCACACTGCTGAGCCACACATGAATGTAAGTGAGACCACCTCTGCTCAGCCCACCGCCCAATCAGCATACATTAATGGGCCAGCCCAGCGAGAGAAAGGAAGCGATACCTCCGCCCATCTGCCTCTAGAAAGGCCACTCAGGCTGGGCCGCTGGCGGCATCCAAACAGCACAGACAGCCCCCAGGATGCCCAAAAAGCAGCCCACAGCTGGAACTGGGATGCCCTTATGTGTGAGTAGTCGCGCTTAACAAACACCCGATTTGATACCGGCCCCTCGGCCATTTCCCGAGTGCCCGCTTTACCAATCCGACCCTGCATGCCAGTGAGTGTTCCCACGCAGCTGTGTCTCACATACCCCAGGCTTTCGTCTGCATTCCCTGCCTGTTGTAATGTATCCCATTGCTCTTTTGAGCAACATTTTAAAGGAGAAATCTATTTCCTTCTTCAAAATAGATCTCTCATTCCATATAGTCTTACTCTTCGAATGTATTGGGGTGCCTGTTGCGTACCTGTGCTGAAGACTGTATGCATCAGACTTCGCTCAGCACCCCACTATCAGCTTCATTTTATTATAAAGGGTCAACAGTCAAAGCAGGGAGAGGAGTTGGCCTAACGGCTAGGGCGGTCGACCTCGAATCTGGGGAACCGGGTTTGAGTCTCGGCAATGACGCTGAACATCCTGTGATTCTAGGCAAATCACTTAATCTCTCCATTGCTAAAAAAAAAATGAATGTGTCCTCATGTAACGCAACTGGTGCTATATAAAGCGCTCTGATACCCAATTTGGGTCAAGTTCGCGCTATATAAAACTCTGTAAAAAAAAATTATAATATATATATCTATCTTGGTAGCAAAATATTGAGGCACAAGTATCGCAAACCAAAACATTGTGAAGGCAATTGGATATTATAGGTGAATATAAAGGGACTGTACTTAACTCCACATCTATGTACTTTGAAGATTCCCTCTCGATAGATATATACACAACTTACATTTCTAAACCAAGAGAGCACCACAGAAGATGTGCCCCTTCCACCGGTCCACACTGGTGCACTTGTTGCTCAGCCTCTCCGTATGCAGGGACACCCTAAGGATTTGGGGGGCCCTGGGCCAAACGCATTCTGGGGGCCCCTGCTTGGAACAGCTGTGAATTTATAATCCAGTTGTGGCTCTTTCGTGCCCTCGTTGGCCAGGTCACCGACAATGCACAAGCGCGCCATTTCAATTCTAAATATGTTTACATCCATTATTCAGGGATAGTGACGCGTTTTCAATATTGTAACATAGCAGCAGCTCAACATTACTGCAAATAATCACTGCGACACCCGCCCATTTCTCGAACGTGAGGTCTTGTTTTGATCTAAAAAAACTGTTTTATGGATGTTGCATGAAACATAAACACTACGTTTGTCTGCAAAATGTCTGCAATAGACTTTCACCCATCACCCACCTTAAAAATAAATTAAAGGAAAACCTTATTTAAAACAACCTGTATAAGAATCATTCAATGTCATCAGGGAAATACTTTCTGGCTTTATCAGGGGCCCCCTGGAAGGGCCCACTTTGCCTTAAAACATCTCTGTCCGTATGTGCCTCGCGCACGGCGCACCTCATCCTTTTCGCCCTCAGCTCGCTCCCTCCCTCCCTCCCCGCCCGTCTCCCTCTGAGAGGGACCCGGAGCTCACCTGTCTCTCCTCCGAGGGGCTCTGCTGTCCTCTGCCCCTCTCTCTCCGGGCCGCCTCTCTCTGCTCCTGCAGCGCTCTGTTTCTCTCTCCTCAGAATATTTACCGTCCGTGCTCACCTGTTTGGGTTGAGACTGGTTGCATTCTGGTTTAAGCTGCCGGTGAACCCTAAAGCCAACCCTCCTCTTCCTCCTCCTCCACCCCCGCCCCTCCTTGTCCTAACGCTCCTGGAACTCTGACGTCCTCTTCCATTCAATGGGCAGTGAACTCCCCTTCAATACCGGGGCCTGCCCACCCTCCGGCTCACCTGCTCAATAAAGCTCAGCGCCACAATGCTTTATCGCGCAGCTAATTAAAGACGGAGCAGCCGCTGCCGTGTGGCACATGCAGGGACCCGTATTTCACAGACTCCCAAAGGATCGCCACTTCACTTGACAAACCTTCACCTAGTTCAGAGTTTACTTCACAGATGGTTTCCCGACCAGGCGCGCAACACCCATTTGACTCAAAGGGCTTCAGTCCCCCCCCCCCCCCCCCCCCCCCCCCGTCGTGTGTGGCAGCCCGGGATCAGACAGCTTCCCGGGGACACACACAGCCGCACCCGAGCACTTCACAGGTCTTTAAAAGACCATTTGCATGTTAATGAGGCCTTGCTGTTGTTTCACCCCTTCTAAGAGCCCCTGCAGCTCCACTCTGCCTATTGCTTAAAGATTCAGCCCCCCCCCCCCAAAAAAAAAATAGATCTAGTTGCGCCTCTGTTCCACACTACGTTTAAATTGGGGGAGGGGGAATAAACACACAATTACCAGAAAGAGAAAAAAAGCAGCCAGCGAGGGAAGTCAGAGCCCGCTTCTTATGTTCGTGATACAAATGTAATCATTTATGTAGAGATCTGTAATAATATCTAATTTTACACGTCTGCTGTTTCTAAGCACTATATAGAGGGCCACTGGAATTATGCGATTCCGGGCCGTGGCTTTTTTTTTTAGCATAATTGTGGTTTTCAAGTATCTGCCACACAATCCATCATCTGCCACATAATGTGCAGATTTTAGCAAAAAAACTTTGTTTCTTGCTAAAATGGATCAAAAGTTACTAAAAACGTGGTCCATGTTCGTGCGCAGTGGAATCCCTTTCTCAAAGGTTAATTGGTCAGCTTTCAATTACTTATTGCTGTTATTTGGACTAAAGAGCGGAAATCTTTGCCTAGACGGTATTACCATGTGTAATAATTACAAAGTAAGGAAGTAATACTACCCAAAAAAGATACTGCAATGTGCCGCATAATTTTCCTTTTTTTGCCGCATAAGTTAGTCAACCCTGCCACATAATTTGGTACTTCCCTACTGCATAATTCCAGTGGTCCTGACTATAGTTCTGCCACGTGTAAGGGCTGTATATAATAGGATATAATAGATGTTGCTATTACTCCTTTTTGTGTTACTTAGTTAACCCACCTTGGAACGACTGAAGGTTACATCGGTCTTGCTAGGATTCGTATTACTAAACAATATTCACAAACATACGGGAGGTCCTGGCTACGACTTGTCTATCTTTTTCTGTTCTGCATCCCGACTGCAGGGTTTCTACACACTAAGTGTATGTTTTAATAGCAAATGTGGGAGGGACAAAGAGAATACTCACCACTAAAGGGGAGGAGTTACGGGTGGAGTATTGTCCAGTTTAGGAAGGGATGTGCACCCATCCACAAAACAGTCAGCCCATTCATATTCCCAAACTGCACTTAAATAGATACCACAGCAAAACAAGCATTGAGAATGCAATAGATCTTGCCCTCGCTTAAGTTAAAGCAATTCGGTTTGTAATTAGGTGGCTTTTTAGCTTTGCTTTTATTAGTTTTTTTCAAAATTTCATGTACATAACATGCATATGTATGCATATATTTATATGTATGCATGCATTTATATTTGTATTCATATAGATATGCAGATGTATATATGTTTATGTATGTATGTAAATATATACACATACATATAGATAAATGCATATGCATATATATGCATATATATAATTCACTGAAAAAACCATAGGTTTCACACATGTTATAGTTAGCGGAAATTTTACTGATAAAAAACCAATGAAATTCCCCCGTTATAGTTAGTGCAGGCAACTATAACTCACGCGACCGCAATCCTCTGCTGATGCTAATACTGTATTTAGACACTTATTTGCCCATGTCTTCTTCCATAAATTTTTAGCTATATATATATTACAAATATTTTTTTTTCATAAAGACACATATGTCATCAGCAGAAGATTGCGGTCGCGTGAGTTATAGTTGCCTGCACTAACTATAACGGGGGAATTTCATTGGTTTTTTATCAGTAAAATTTCCGCTAACTATAACATGTGTGAAACCTATGGTTTTTTCAGTGAATTTGCAAGGTTTTTTAAATGCTAATTCCTAACTATAACGTGTGTGAAACCTATTACTTACTTGTAGGTACCACTAAAAAATCATTTCATAAACACAACGGCTCTTTTTAGAGCCCCCTAATATCTAAACACTTAAATCTGAATTTCATTTATTTTTTTATTTTTTTTTTCTACCGTACGCTTACCGTAAGCTTACCGTACGCGTACCCCGTGATTTTTTTTAAAATCCATAAATGTTTTCTTTGTACTTTTCTGTCCTTCTTTGACCCCCTCACAAATGTAAGGGGGTCTGTAACTCTCCTCATTGCCCCCTTTTCTTGTTTTCACTCTTTTTTTTCTGAGTGAAACACACAAAATGGCGGCCGCCGCTTCCTGGTTTCGGCCGATTCGAATGTTTACTAAGATCTAACAGCCAATCAGAATCGCGCTCGCGCACGCCACCGTACGCGTACCGTAAGCTTACCGTAAGCGTACGGTAAGCGTACCGTAAGCGGGCTCAGATATATATATTGATTTAAAGGCTATTTTCTCAGAATCTACTGAACAGATTTACACCAAACCTACAAAAGGCACTTCCTTGACAGAGGGACTACCTCTCTGCCAAATTTCTAGTAATTCTGTTCAGCCATTCGGGCTGTAGCTCGTTCTAAAGGTCCTATGGAAAAATGCATGGGAAAAACGCGTTTTGGGACCCCCCTTTTATCTCAGCCCCCGCTTGACGTATCCCCCCAAGACTTTCAGGGTAGGAGCGGAGCGTAGCGCCCCACCTATTTTGAGAAATTCGCGAGGATTCATCGACCGGCGCCAAAGTTATTCAAAATAGAATGATGCGGATTTCCTATGGAAAAGGGGTCCTAACTATAACTACCTACTGGCGACCGCCAGTAGGTAATACACACACACACATATATATATATGTGCATATGTGTGCGGGTAGAGAGGTAGAGAGTGGTAGAGAGTAGAGAGTGAGTAGTAGAGAGTGAGTAGTAGAGAGTGAGTAGTAGAGAGAGAGTAGTAGAGAGTAGTAGAGAGAGAGTAGTAGAGAGTAGTAGTGAGTAGTAGAGAGTGAGTAGTAGAGAGTAGTAGAGAGTAGTAGAGAGTGAGTAGTAGATAGAGTAGTGGAGAGAGTAGTAGAGAGTGAGTAGTAGAGAGTAGAGAGTAGTAGAGTGAGTAGTAGAGAGTGAGTAGTAGATTGTGAGTAGTAGAGAGTGAGTAGTAGAGACAAGTAGAGAGAGAGTAGTAGAGAGTGAGTAGCAGAGAGTAGTAGAGAGTGAGTAGTAGAGAGTGAGTAGTAGAGGGACTCACTTACTGTTGAAAACCGCCATTTGCTCCCGCAGCCTCCCTGTGTCCCAGGAGGGATTGACCGCCGGAGTCCCGCGTTAACAGCTTGCAGCACCCGCTTCGCGGGTGCTGCTGCGCGGCGCTCAGGTGTGGGGTCGAGGCAGCGGGTCTACACCCAGCATCCAGCACCCGGGAGGAACGAAGAACTGTGCAAGGTAATTGGGGCGAGTGACGCAGGGACTACAGAGACCAGGAGCCCCCGCGCTGCACAGGTGTGCACGGCCGCACCCCCAGCAAGCCACGCCCCCGGCCGTCCAAGCGCTGCTGAAAAGTGAAACTTTCCAGAGCACAGTGGGACTCACTTACTGTTGAAAACCGCCATTTGCTCCCGCAGCCTCCCTGTGTCCCAGGAGGGATTGACCGCCGGAGTCCCGCGTTAACAGCTTGCAGCACCCGCTTCGCGGGTGCTGCTGCGCGGCGCTCAGGTGTGGGGTCGAGGCAGCGGGTCTACACCCAGCATCCAGCACCCGGGAGGAACGAAGAACTGTGCAAGGTAATTGGGGGCGAGTGACGCAGGGACTACAGAGACCAGGAGCCCCCGCGCTGCACAGGTGTGCACGGCCGCACCCCCAGCAAGCCACGCCCCCGGCCGTCCAAGCGCTGCTGAAAAGTGAAACTTTCCAGAGCACAGTGGGACTCACTTACTGTTGAAAACCGCCATTTGCTCCCGCAGCCTCCCTGTGTCCCAGGAGGGATTGACCGCCGCAGTCCCGCGTTAACAGCTTGCAGCACCCGCTTCGCGGGTGCTGCTGCGCGGCGCTCAGGTGTGGGGTCGAGGCAGCGGGTCTACACCCAGCATCCAGCACCCGGGAGGAACGAAGAACTGTGCAAGGTAATTGGGGGCGAGTGACGCAGGGACTACAGAGACCAGGAGCCCCCGCGCTGCACAGGTGTGCACGGCCGCACCCCCAGCAAGCCACGCCCCCGGCCGTCCAAGCGCTGCTGAAAAGTGAAACTTTCCAGAGCACAGTGGGACTCACTTACTGTTGAAAACCGCCATTTGCTCCCGCAGCCTCCCTGTGTCCCAGGAGGGATTGACCGCCGGAGTCCCGCGTTAACAGCTTGCAGCACCCGCTTCGCGGGTGCTGCTGCGCGGCGCTCAGGTGTGGGGTCGAGGCAGCGGGTCTACACCCAGCATCCAGCACCCGGGAGGAACGAAGAACTGTGCAAGGTAATTGGGGCGAGTGACACAGGGACTACAGAGACCAGGAGCCCCCGCGCTGCACAGGTGTGCACGGCCGCACCCCCAGCAAGCCACGCCCCCGGCCGTCCAAGCGCTGCTGAAAAGTGAAACTTTCCAGAGCACAGTGGGACTCACTTACTGTTGAAAACCGCCATTTGCTCCCGCAGCCTCCCTGTGTCCCAGGAGGGATTGACCGCCGGAGTCCCGCGTTAACAGCTTGCAGCACCCGCTTCGCGGGTGCTGCTGCGCGGCGCTCAGGTGTGGGGTCGAGGCAGCGGGTCTACACCCAGCATCCAGCACCCAGCACCCGGGAGGAACGAAGAACTGTGCAAGGTAATTGGGGGCGAGTGACGCAGGGACTACAGAGACCAGGAGCCCCCGCGCTGCACAGGTGTGCACGGCCGCACCCCCAGCAAGCCACGCCCCCGGCCGTCCAAGCGCTGCTGAAAAGTGAAACTTTCCAGAGCACAGTGGGACTCACTTACTGTTGAAAACCGCCATTTGCTCCCGCAGCCTCCCTGTGTCCCAGGAGGGATTGACCGCCGGAGTCCCGCGTTAACAGCTTGCAGCACCCGCTTCGCGGGTGCTGCTGCGCGGCGCTCAGGTGTGGGGTCGAGGCAGCGGGTCTACACCCAGCATCCAGCACCCGGGAGGAACGAAGAACTGTGCAAGGTAATTGGGGGCGAGTGACGCAGGGACTACAGAGACCAGGAGCCCCCGCGCTGCACAGGTGTGCACGGCCGCACCCCCAGCAAGCCACGCCCCCGGCCGTCCAAGCGCTGCTGAAAAGTGAAACTTTCCAGAGCACAGTGGGACTCACTTACTGTTGAAAACCGCCATTTGCTCCCGCAGCCTCCCTGTGTCCCAGGAGGGATTGACCGCCGGAGTCCCGCGTTAACAGCTTGCAGCACCCGCTTCGCGGGTGCTGCTGCGCGGCGCTCAGGTGTGGGGTCGAGGCAGCGGGTCTACACCCAGCATCCAGCACCCGGGAGGAACGAAGAACTGTGCAAGGTAATTGGGGCGAGTGACGCAGGGACTACAGAGACCAGGAGCCCCCGCGCTGCACAGGTGTGCACGGCCGCACCCCCAGCAAGCCACGCCCCCGGCCGTCCAAGCGCTGCTGAAAAGTGAAACTTTCCAGAGCACAGTGGGACTCACTTACTGTTGAAAACCGCCATTTGCTCCCGCAGCCTCCCTGTGTCCCAGGAGGGATTGACCGCCGGAGTCCCGCGTTAACAGCTTGCAGCACCCGCTTCGCGGGTGCTGCTGCGCAGCGCTCAGGTGTGGGGTCGAGGCAGCGGGTCTACACCCAGCATCCAGCACCCGGGAGGAACGAAGAACTGTGCAAGGTAATTGGGGGCGAGTGACGCAGGGACTACAGAGACCAGGAGCCCCCGCGCTGCACAGGTGTGCACGGCCGCACCCCCAGCAAGCCACGTCCCCGGCCGTCCAAGCGCTGCTGAAAAGTGAAACTTTCCAGAGCACAGTGGGACTCACTTACTGTTGAAAACCGCCATTTGCTCCCGCAGCCTCCCTGTGTCCCAGGAGGGATTGACCGCCGGAGTCCCGCGTTAACAGCTTGCAGCACCCGCTTCGCGGGTGCTGCTGCGCGGCGCTCAGGTGTGGGGTCGAGGCAGCGGGTCTACACCCAGCATCCAGCACCCGGGAGGAACGAAGAACTGTGCAAGGTAATTGGGGGCGAGTGACGCAGGGACTACAGAGACCAGGAGCCCCCGCGCTGCACAGGTGTGCACGGCCGCACCCCCAGCAAGCCACGCCCCCGGCCGTCCAAGCGCTGCTGAAAAGTGAAACTTTCCAGAGCACAGTGGGACTCACTTACTGTTGAAAACCGCCATTTGCTCCCGCAGCCTCCCTGTGTCCCAGGAGGGATTGACCGCCGGAGTCCCGCGTTAACAGCTTGCAGCACCTGCTTCGCGGGTGCTGCTGCGCGGCGCTCAGGTGTGGGGTCGAGGCAGCGGGTCTACACCCAGCATCCAGCACCCGGGAGGAACGAAGAACTGTGCAAGGTAATTGGGGGCGAGTGACGCAGGGACTACAGAGACCAGGAGCCCCCGCGCTGCACAGGTGTGCACGGCCGCACCCCCAGCAAGCCACGCCCCCGGCCGTCCAAGCGCTGCTGAAAAGTGAAACTTTCCAGAGCACAGTGGGACTCACTTACTGTTGAAAACCGCCATTTGCTCCCGCAGCCTCCCTGTGTCCCAGGAGGGATTGACCGCCGGAGTCCCGCGTTAACAGCTTGCAGCACCCGCTTCGCGGGTGCTGCTGCGCGGCGCTCAGGTGTGGGGTCGAGGCAGCGGGTCTACACCCAGCATCCAGCACCCGGGAGGAACGAAGAACTGTGCAAGGTAATTGGGGGCGAGTGACGCAGGGACTACAGAGACCAGGAGCCCCCGCGCTGCACAGGTGTGCACGGCCGCACCCCCAGCAAGCCACGCCCCCGGCCGTCCAAGCGCTGCTGAAAAGTGAAACTTTCCAGAGCACAGTGGGACTCACTTATTGTTGAAAACCGCCATTTGCTCCCGCAGCCTCCCTGTGTCCCAGGAGGGATTGACCGCCGGAGTCCCGCGTTAACAGCTTGCAGCACCCGCTTGGCGGGTGCTGCTGCGCGGCGCTCAGGTGTGGGGTCGAGGCAGCGGGTCTACACCCAGCATCCAGCACCCGGGAGGAACGAAGAACTGTGCAAGGTAATTGGGGGCGAGTGACGCAGGGACTACAGAGACCAGGAGCCCCCGCGCTGCACAGGTGTGCACGGCCGCACCCCCAGCAAGCCACGCCCCCGGCCGCAACACCCCCTACAAACAAAGTGCGGTAACGCTTAGCGGGACGCGAGCGGGACGCCGAGCGAAGCCCGGGCAAAGGGCGGGCCCTCTGTGGCCCTCAGGGGCCAGAAGAGGCTGGGCCAGCCCCCCAAAATTGCCCTTTTAAAAATACACCGCTAACAGTTTTACGGCAACCAGCCTGATTACTGGCCACCCCCTCGAGACAAGCTACATCTGCCCGCTACCCCCCAATATAGTACCCCTTGCAATGAGGAAACCTACCAAGAAAACCAGGATGCCTACCCTAAGATCGAGCACAAAAACCAAATCGGATCATCCACCCCCTCTACCGACCCTTACTGCCATCGACAAAATGCTCAAACAGACTATAGGGGCGGTCTCGGATGCCATAGCTAACACCGAGAGAAGATTGTCCTTACCACCTGTAACTATCATTCAAGAAACTCAGGATTCACTGATTAATCTATCAGAAGCCTCCGTTGACTTGGCCGAGGAGATGGACACTAGCCGGCCCATAACCCCACCATCTTTTGCTGACCTCCCTTGTGCCCAGGCGCCCGCTGAAACCAGCAGGGATAGACCTGGTGCACAAACAAGCATTCAAATAAATACTTATGATAAAGACATATCCCCCGCGGAAAAAACGCCGCACAGGGAAGGCCATATACAAGGGAGGAAAAAAGGTCACGTAAAATCCAGTAATCACAATCTGATCACGCCTTTAAACCCATCTACACCTGGAATACCATGCTGGATAACCAACATGGTGGCGGATCTTAAACTTGACCTGGAGCATTCCATCACGGTGCTGTTAAAACCCCTCATAGCAAAAATAGATAGACTGACATCACTGGTCAATAATAAGGGGATCAGCCCGAAAACCCATCCTGTGCAGGAACGGGACTCGACAAAACTAAAGGACCTTACACCAATAAGTTTACCAAGTGATAAGGTCTCTTTAGCAACCAATGGGGGGGCTAAGCTCAATAACAATAGTGTCACGCAGAAGGGAGCTCAGGAAAAACAAAAGGTTGCCTCTACCCCGCAAGTAGGCAAAAATAAAAATCAAACACCCACTGGCAATAATAAACTTCCACCCGGATCTTCACAAATGTCAGAAGAAAATAAGGCCCTAACCCCTAAGGTGGACCCTAAGTCCCCACGGATTCCCACCGCGACAACCACTAACGATAAGAAAACTGCAACATGCTTCAGGACAATTAACCTTCCGCCTGAGGCATTGCCCTTTGTAGTCGTCCTAACAGGAATTCCTCCTTTAAAGGAGGGTCAACGGGAATCACAAATTGAATTAAAAAACAAATGTATGCAGTGGCTGCAAATACACAGACCTTTGCCCCTAAACATCCACGGGGAAATCCTTGCAGTGAGAAGGGGCGAGTGGATCGGCAAAGGTATCAAGACCATTGCAGGGGATATTATTACGGTGAACTTTAGAGACAGGGCGGCTGTTAACTTCATCTGCAACGCTCCCCCGAGTTATACTCGATCACAAATTCACCCGGTCCATCTATCCTACTTTTACCCCTTTGCACCTCAAAGGCCCAGGCAGAATATTGGCCCTGATAGATCATCGCATTTGGGTTCCCAATACGGCCCACCCCAATGGCAAAGGCCAAATCCTGTATTTCCAATTTATGACTCCTCCATTACACAGTACGCCCACTGGAATAGGTTCAGTACACTTGAAGGGGTGGACTGACAGAGATTGGGCTGTTCACCTCCAAAAGTCAAATACAGGAAGGAGCCAACTCTACCATCAACAGGGATAAAAGAAGGAACCGACCAGGGCCAAACTGATGCTTTGGATCCTGTGCACACCATAGGAGGCAGTAGCACACCACCGAATACCAACTGGGGAAAAGGGGAGGGGATAAATCCCACAACAGATAACTCCCATTCCACTCATAGAAGAATGGCCACCCCCTACAGGTCGCAACCAAGCCGGGTTGCTGCACCCGCAACGGATAAACAATCAAAGCCTTTGCAAGGCGAGGGAAAAAGAACACCCAAGGTCTTGTTCCGTGACAACCTACTAATAGCTACCTGGAACATCGCAGGGCTAGCGGCCAAGTTCGCATCCCAGGACTGGCGCAGCTATATAAGCAAATTCCATATTTTATGCCTGCAAGAGACGTGGGCCACTGAACCGCACGCCTACAGCCTTGAAGGCTATAAAAGCTTCTTTGTCCCTGCAAAAAAAGCTACTTCGGGGAGAGCAAGTGGGGGGCTCGCGGTCTACGTCAATCTAGACATCAAGGGCACCTGGTCCAACACCAAATGGGCCACACAGAACCTCCAAGTACTAAGGTTCACCTCACCAAGTTTAACATTCCTGCTAATGAACTGGTACAACGCACCGGCTATAACGGAGAAGGGTATAGCCATAAATGAACTAGAAAATTGTTTGAACTTTTTATCTAAGACACCAAATCTCACGGATTTAATACTAATGGGAGATTTCAATTGTCACCTTTGTGAGAAACTAATACCCTTCAACAAGGACTGGTCAAGATGCACGATCATGAAAGGCCCTCACTTTACCCATTCAACAGAGGGCTGGGATTTAGAAAGACTTATGAAAAGGCACAACCTAATCCAAACTCTAGACCTTGTTACCCTAAACGAGAAAGGAGAATTAACCCCAACATTCAAAGGAAGAGGTTGTCACTCTTACATCGACTTTGCACTAGTCTCTCCCAATCTAAAAAGAAACATCAGTACAGTCATCATAGAGGCCAGCAGCTTCAGTGATCACAATCCGGTGATCATTAAAATGGAAGGATTTGTTTTCTCACTCCAAAAGAGATCTGCCATTATGGAAAGAGTAGTGGACCAGGGAAGAAGAATCAAATGGGCCAAAATTGATGCAGACATTTTTCTCAAAAGACTATTACTCGAAGCCCCAGCAGCAATCAATAAATGTCTTGACCCCTGTGTAATCGGAGCTGAGGTGGTGAAGGCATTTGAAGAAATTGCGCAGGTTGTAAATAACTCCTTACATACCACAGGAGCTAAGAATAAAATACCCCTAAACCCCCGTTGGTTTGACTCAAATTGTACAAAGGCGTTGAAAAACCTGAAGGATAGCCTCCACGCCCAACCAAGGGACAAAACGAAGGTGGCACGGAACAGAGCTGAATACAAAAAAGCTCTGAAGGCACGAAAGCAAAGTATACAAAACCAGGCTTGGGAAGACTTAAGGGACGCCGCAGAAAGAAAAGACTCTATTGCCTTCTGGAAAGTGATCAACGCCCCCTGTTTCCAGGACCAAGGGGCTCCTAAAATCATGAACACCATTCTGCCGGAACAATGGCAGAAACATTTCCAGAGCTAATATAACCATTCAAACAAGGCACCCCAGGAGGAGCTAGCGGAGGCCCATCAGCCCGTAAAGCTAAATTTTACCCTGAAGGAGGTCGAACTAGGAATTACCGGGCTCAGCAAAAATAAAGCGGCGGGCCCGGACGGAATTCCACCAGACCTATTCCTAAGTAGACCTGAACTATGGGCTCCGTTACTTACGAGGGTGCTAAATGAGGCGGGGGAGGTAGGTCTCCCCCAGTCCTGGTCAACGGCGACCATAGTCCCCATCTATAAAAAAGGCAACCGTGATGACCCCCAATGCTATCGACCTATTTCCCTCATCGACGTGACAGCTAAGGTCCTGGGGCGAGTCATCCTATCGAGATTGCAAGATTGGGCAGAGGAGCAACAAATCCTCTCCGAAATCCAATACGGGTTCAGGAAAGGCAGATCTACCACCGATCAATGCCTAAATCTATACCTCCTGATTGCAAAATATACCATCGCCGGGAGGGGGACAATACATATGGGGTTTATGGACCTCTCAGCGGCCTTCGATCGTGTAAACAGGAGAAAGCTCTGGGCTATGCTAAAGGATCTAGGAGTGGACCAATCACTAGTCGACACTCTACAAAACCTCCACCGGAACACCTCTGCAAGTGTAAGGTACAGCCAGGAAGGTAAAAAGACCGACCCTTTCACCTGCAATAGTGGAGTAAGGCAGGGATGCATCCTTGCGCCCTTCCTTTTCTCTATTTACATTAATGCATTGGAAAAGGACCTCCTTAAGCTCAAAGTTGACTCACCCCAAATTGGTCACCGAGCAGTGCCCGTACTACTCTACGCCGATGACGCGGTCCTGCTCTCTAGAACACCTTTGGGACTGCAAAAACTAATTGACGGGTTTGTCAAATTCATGGACAAACTGGACCTGGCAACAAACCTGGAAAAGTCCTATATTATGTCATCTGGGAAACCCACAAAAGGAACTTTCACCTATAACATCGGGTCACATAAAATAGACCAGGTCAAGTCTTTTACGTACTTGGGGGTGTTATTCGATCACGACTTATCGTTCAAACCCCTGATTGAGAAGCACTCTACAAAACTGGCAGCTGCAGTAGGAGCAATCATGGGGTATGGGCAAAGATTAGGGAAATGGTCCCCGGAACAAATTCTGACCTTATACAGATCCATCTGCTGTGCGAAAGTAAGTTATGGGGCAGAAGTGTGGGGCTTCCTGGGCAAAAAAGCACAGCCGCTTCAGACTGAAGAAAACAAATTCTTACGAAGAATACTAAAAGTTCCACAGAGTGTTTCGGCCCACATTATACACGAAGAGGTAGGAGAACCCTTTTTAGAGGATAAAATCAAATCCAAACCTCTCCTGGCATGGGTGAAAGTATGGACCAACCCTGAGGCGGCCCTTACAAGACAAATCATTGAGGACTGCCTCAAAAGAGACAAAGGCCACGCAATCCCCTGGCTGAAATTTGTCAAGAAGTCGTTAATAGAGATTGGTTGCTCTAAATACTTCTCATCCCCCGACTCTCTGACCCAGGAGAGCAAGATCTTGGTTAAAAAACTTTTTCTTACACACCTGAAGACATTAAGGGCTGAAAAAGAGAAGCATAAACCCACTAATCACTCGTATAACGACCTCACTGCGAAGCAAGGTATGGAACCCTATCTGAGGGTCATGTACAACGCGCAGGATCGCTACCTCATGACCCGTTTCAGAATTAATATGTTACACCATATCCTTGCAGTGCCATCTGGGTTTACCCCCACAGTGGAAGAGAAGGGTACCTGCGGCTGCGATCTTAGATCTCCGCAGGACACCCTCCATTTTGTTTTACTGTGTCCATTCTACACGATGCCAAGACGCAAGTCCCTGGTGGGGTATCCTGAAAGAGCAAAAATTTAAACACGCAAAACTGGCGCTGAGATTCCTACAGGAAGCGGAGGACGCTTACACTCTGTTTTGCACAATAAACTTTATTCGAATTGCAACAAGACTGAGGAACACCAGAGACATTGGCCCCTAAACGTGATTCGAACATTTAAAACTCTTCAAATCCCCTGGCCCTCTACCTGAGTACAGAAAATTTTAATATTTATATTTTTAAACTGAATATCACTTGCTGTGTTTTTAATTTGTGTAAATATATATTGTATTTGCGCTTTTATGGTGTCTTTTTAAGAACCGAATAAAGATTATAAATTGAAATTGAGTAGTAGAGAGAGAGTAGTAGAGAGTGAATAGTAGAGAGTAGTAGAGAGTGAGTAGGGAGTAGTAGAAAGTAGTAGAGAGTAGTAGAGAGTGAGTAGTAGAGAGTGAGTAGTAGAGAGTAGAGAGAGAGAGTAGTAGAGAGTAGTAGAGAGAGAGTAGTAGAGAGTGAGTAGTAGAGAGTAGTAGAGAGTGAGTAGTAGAGAGAGAGTAGTAGAGAGAGAGTAGAAGAGATTGAGTAGTAGAGAGTAGTAGAGAGTGAGTATTAGAGAGTGAGTAGTAGAGAGTAGTAGAGAGTGAGTAGTAGAGAATAGTAGAGAGAGGAGTAGAGAGTGAGTAGTAGAGGGTAGTAGGGAGAGCACTAGAGAGTGAGTAGCAGAGAGTGAGTAATAGAGGGTAGTAGAGAGAGAGTAGTAGAGAGTGAGTAGTAGAGAGTAGTAGAGACAGAGTAGAAGATAGAGAGTAGTAGAGAGTAGTAGAGAGTAGTAGGCTGAGTAGTAGAGAGTAGTAGAGAGACTAGTAGAGAGTGAGCAGTAGAGAGTAGTGGAGAGTAATTAGTAGAGAGTGAGTAGTAGAGAGTAGTAGAGTGTGAGTAGTTAGGAGAGAGTGAGTAGTAGAGTAGAGTAGTAGAGAGTGAGTAGTATAGGGTAGTAGAGAGAGAGTAGTAGAGAGTGAGTAGTAGAGAGTAGTAGAGAGAGAAGTAGAGAGTAGTAGAGAGTGAGTAGTAGAGAATGAGTAGTAGAGTGAGTAGTAGAGTGAGTAGTAGAGAGTAGTAGAGAGACTAGTAGAGAGTGAGTAGTATATAGTAGAGAGAGAAGCGTAGAGAGTGAGTAGTAGAGAGTGGAGAGTAGTAAAGAGTGAGCAGTAGAGTAGTAGTGAGTGAGTAGCAAGCTTACATTAAAGATCTTCAGCAGGGGGAGTTACTGCAATATTTTGGTATTTATGTAGATGTTTATATTCATAAAGAACAGTATGTCACTATAGCCCATTCAGTATTTTAACTATTGTACCTGCCACAGTCGGATCTAGCAATGCTAAATCAAATACTACAAAGACAATATGACGGAGACAAGGCCCTTAGACTAAACGGTGGGAAGTTCAAATGTCCTCCATTATATTTTCAAGGTGGAGAGGGGTAATATAAGGGTTATGACTCGCAGGCTGGTGGCAGTCTCTCTCAAATCTCAGGAAAGGTTCAGGGTAGTCACTGAAGCGAGTGTTCATAGAAGAATGAAGCATCAATGGATAATAAAGTGGAACTATGCTATTTCCATTCTAGATGCACAAACGATTCCAGCCCGATGGCACTCAGAGCGCCGCCGGAAAGGAAGCTGCTTCGCTGAAGGAGGGTGGACAGCCCGACGCCATCTTTGTCCTATGTAGTGCGATCGTTATAACTCACAATAATTAAACGAAGGTGCACCAGTTATGTATGTAGGGAGAATGCTGAAGTGCACTCAGAATCTTGCAATTATTATTTTTTTTTTTTGGGGAGGCCGATACAGTCCTTAAAGAAGCAGGTCTTCTATATCTTTTGAGTGGACATCTGATCAGTGACAGGGTGTTTTTCCTGATCTTTGTATAGTTGGAAAATTAATCTTTTCTGGTCTTATGTCCTTTTTTTCATCTCGTGATTTCTAGTCGAACCAAGTCAAGTCTTCTTGTATTGTTTTGACCCCAGTATCTGGTGGTTTTGTTGGCCAGGTAGGGTGGCTTGTTAGTAGTTTCTGTTTTGAGGATGGCAAGCAAGTTTTAATAGGTCAGGCTAGTGCTGATCCTTCAACACTTGTTGCGTTCTTACCAAGTTCATTATTTGCACTCCCTGAGCATGACATGCAGGTCAATTCACCAAAATGCCAGGGGTAGCGGAAATAATATCAGACGCCCTTTAACTTTCACTCACACACACATACTTACATATACATAGACATTCACACTCACACACTCTCACATAAACACAATCACCCACAAGCACACCCACAACATACATTTTAAGGCATTTTTTACATACCTCAGCTTCCAGGGAAGGTCATATTTCAGCTAATTGAACTCCATTTTTACAACACTAATAGTGAAAAATATGATATCTATATATATTCACTGGAAAAACCAAAGGTCACAGGGGTGTTATAGTTAGGAAACAGAATTTGATTTTTTTAAAAAAAATTCAGTGAAAAAACCAAAGGTTACCGGGACGTTATAGTTAGGCTGATATTATAGGCTGATATTTAACTCTTACAAAACCAGAGAAATGCAGCAGTTATAGTTGGCTGAGCTAACTATAGCTCACGCCCCCGCAATGCACTGCTTATGGCCTCACATATTACATCACTCATGACATGGTCAGTGACATCACTGATGACATCTCAAATGACATCACTCATGACATATTAAATGACATCACTCATGACATCAACCAGTGATTGTGAGTGTTTTCTAAAAGTTACTGAGTATATATATATATATATATATATATATATATATATATATATATATATATATATATATATATATTCTCCACTATTAATGTAATTATATAATTGGCAGAATACAAAGAGAGTGCATCCCCAGCTGACATCCATATTGATGAGCCGCCCTGGCGATCTCTAAATGACGTCCATGGAGCATGATGTTTTATTTTCTGACTAAATCATTTAACAATGATGTGAGTGCACTCTCAATTGCACATAGTGAGAAGAGTCTCCCCAACACGGGCTCACAATCTGCATGTAATGGCATACCCACCGATTGTTTGCTGTTGTGTTATGGCATGTGCCATTGCCATTTTTGTATATATTTGCAGCAGTTGGACCCAAGTCAAAGCAGATTTGTTATTGTAGCATGCGATTAACATTATGATATGGGGTCTAGTAGAGATCGGATTATTGACACCAGGCTGCCATGGACGTGGGAGCATGCAACAGGAACTTTATTAGCCCACTGTACAGTTGAATGTTTACATTTCCTGTTACGTCACGTGTTATTTAATCTCCTGTCACGTGTGCGGCATGCTGCTATAGCATGCTTGGCTGGGCAAGTTTGGCTACTAGGTGTATCTGGAAAGTTAGCAGTGGGCAGTGGCAACTGTTCGAAATGTATACGCTGCATACTTATGTTTCAGAAATAGCATGAATATTAGGTCAATTGTAATGCCCGTAGTAGGCTGTTATTTTGTTTGCCCTGGTGATCCAGTAGTTCTGAATTTCCTAGGTTACTGTTCTCGGTTTTCCAAGAGCACATTTGCTTTCTTTCCCTTGGTAAAGGGCACGCGGTTGGATGAAAGGGGGAGCTGGGTTGAAATTCAAGGGCCATGTTCTTTTTGTAATTCTCGGTTTGAAAGACAAGCATCCCTGGAGGTATCATATTCCAGTTGCAATATAGGGGTTTTGAAGCCGGCAATATAACTGTAACAAGGGTGTTGTTCTACTGGTTAATTATAAATTCGAACTAAATTCGATAGATACAATTTACGAGGCAACTGGTCAACCGGAATTTCAAACTCATTCAAACTAGGGGAGCTCAAACGATATTTTTAATGAAACAACCTTCACATATACATTTTTCATGACAGTCCTTATTATGTAATCATAAAACAAACTAGCTTTAAAATACACAGAGTATTAGCAACATGCAACACAATACTGAAACCATGTTATCATTGTTTACTCAAACCTTTCAGTGACACTGGGTTTTAATAGACCCGCAGTGAGGGAAACGGCCTCAAAAAGTAAAACACTGAAAAGCCAAACGAGAATAGTCCATGGTGATTCAGTGTGGAATTAAGTAACAGCTGGGAAGAGCACTGTTGACTTTAGTGTGTGGCGTAATAGTGCGCTGGCCATCTTGGCTACGTGCATGTTGGCACCCCGCCTGTTCGTATTTAGCTCGTCTGATTTGTAAACTCTACCTACATCCTCTGGGATTTCTCCCCAGCATTTTAAGAGTTTTACAAAATGGATGGCTGAGGAATCACTCCGTCTGATGCATTCTTCCGGCCAAAAGAAACGCGTGTTTCTCCTCCTGTTCCCATAGAGTCGGGTTTGGAAGGCGATGGCTGTCATACCATTCGGAGTACTTCACTTGCGATTCCAGCCTGATGGCACTCAGAGCGCCGCCGGAAAGGAAGCTGCTTCGCTGAAGGAGTGTGGACAGCCCGACGCCATCTTTGTCCCTCCGTGCTCGTGAAAGCCGCCATGCACGCGCATGTGGATATCATATGCGAAGAGTTGCCATGACAATGGCAAGCTTAGCACAAGATGGTGTCGGACTGTCCACAGTCCGTAGGGGCACGCGCATGGTGTCTGCATTGTCCATGCAGGCGCGTGCATGCAAGCATTGGGGAGAATCGATTCCAAAAGGTCTCTTTGACGAGGGCAGCGCATGCGCTGCTTTTCGCCAGGCGAGACCTAAAAAGGACCCAAATTAGTAGTAAATGTACTCCAGCTCAGAACTGGAGTAAGCACAGTACCACACATGGCTAATCACTGTTATTGAAACACTCTCCCTTAGAAAATATTAGAGGTAGGGACTTAAAAGAACCTCATAGAAAATACTGTTAATTAAATTACTTAAAATAGTTCATAATATAAATGCATTTATTTGATGTTAACAAGTACCTAACAATAAAACCTATTTTTAATTTTATCTTAACATATTTTAAAAACCTTCTTGAATTAAAACATTTATGTAACATTGTTTTTTATTACAATAAAATACATGTCTTTTAATCAATTCTGTGTATCGCTTTTAATAATTACTAATGCACTTATGAACTTTATGTGGTATTTTTTATGAACTTTATGCCGCATTTTTTTATGTAACCTTCAGGAAAGGAATTTTAATTTAGCTTCATATATTCCGATAAATTAAATATAATATGTGAATAGAGCTGTTTTATTTTTTCTACATTTAAAATAAATACACATAATCATTTACTTAAATATTTAAATTACCAAAAGTTTAACAATTTAAAAAAAAAGTTTAATAAACCTTTTTACTTTCCCTATACTTCAATGGGGCAAAGATTTCTTGATAATTAAGAACATGGAGGATTTAAAACGTTTATTAGACTTGTGAAAAATAGTTTTAAAAAACTCTTTTATGTTACATGTAATGTCAACTGTTTTTATGTATTTGTTTTAAATGTAGAAAAGAAAATGCTACAGCACTATTGACTTAATTGTGAACTAAATATTGAATTAATGTAGATATATTACATTCAAATTGTTTTTTAAATATTTATAAACAATAAAACAAAGTAAAACATATTTTTATTATGTATTATTAATTATTAAAAACTTCTATATAGAAATAATTACAAATATTTAAAAGAAAAAATAATGCTACATTGATTAAATATGTTAAAATAAAATAAAATACATGTTTATTTTTAGATAACCTTTTAAAACATTAAATGAAATGTATTTATATTTTCAATTATGTTAAATAATTGTATTAAATTTAATAGTATTTCTTAAGGGGTCAATTTCAAGTACCTTCCGCCATTATTTTCTATGGATGAGTGTTACAGTATCAGTACTTTGCTATGTGTGGGGTGGGAATTACTACTGCTCCTCTTTGGAACCCCTAGGGTAGGCCCTATAATACAGCCCATAGAGCAGGGTGAAGTGTATTTAAAAGGTTGGACATTTACTCTTAACTTTTACATGTCCTGGTAGTGAAAAACTCTTAAATTCTTTTTTCACTACTGCAAGGCCTACGTCTCCCATAAGATCACATTGAGTTACCTTATTGCATTTAATAAGTGATAACTTTTAATTGAGAGCAGGTAAGGACGTTGAGTTCGGACTCTAAAGAATTACAATTCAAAACCCTCTTTAATGGTGAAGTTGCATTGTAAGTCGCAATTCTGAAAATGGCACTTTTAGAAAGTTTGCATTTTCTTATCCTAACCATTTGGTGCCTGCAGCCTGTCTACCGGGACACATGACTAGGGGTAGCTGGCAGTTGGCCTTTGTGTATTTTTCCCAGACAGTGAGACAAAGGGGGAATAGGTGTTGTAAGGATGAGCCATAACTGTCAGGATGAGGGGAAGGAGCTGTCACCCACCACATTTGCACATCATAAAGACCCTCCCTCAGCAGCAGCCAAGCTGGGCCAGGACAGGGAGGAAGGAAATTCCAGACACCTCTGTAGTGGGAGGACTCTAGAAGCTTCACCCACTTCAAAAAGGGCACCAGGTATAAATAGCTGACCCTCAGTCCCCAGACTCAGAGAGGGACTACTGTGCTGCTGCAATAAGGACTGTCCTGCTGCCTTGCCACTCTGCCACCTGAGTAAGGAGGGATGGATCTGCATTTTGAACACTTTATCACCAGGGTGACTCAAAGGACTAGCTGGCTGGCCTCCTCATCAGAGCCTCGGCGAGAAAGAAGGCTCCAACCATCTTTAACCCTGCTCCTGGACTCCTAACCCCCAAGCGGTGTCCCCCCAGTCATGGACCTTTGAAAGTGGGGAGAAAGGTGCTCTGCCAGCCCAGCTGTGGGCCACATCAGAAGCGAGGCAACACAAAGCACTGCAAAGTCTCACCAAACAGCTGCGAGCCTCATCGGAATCAAAGCCAAGCAATGCAAAGCCCTGGAAAGTGTGGTAAATAAAAATTCCTTTACCGGGACTGAATTTGATACAGAAACATTATAAAATAGCTCAGTAAAATGAGAGGCAGAATCCGTGGTATTAGAGGTTCGGAATGAGCTTTATTCCAATAATCGATTATAATCGGATGCTCCAAGTTCCATCACCACGGGGGTTCAGGAAGTGAAGTACATACTTTATTGACAAGAAGTAACTTTTATAGTACATACATTATAATGAAGTGAATACAGTAGGCGTAACAATTGATAAGGAAAATGACGTTTTGTCTGCGTAACCGAAAATGGGTGTAATAAAGAGTAAAAAGGAACATAATTGGTTGTGATGTCACCTATAGGTGGATCTATAAGATAATACTTGGCATAGATGCGCGCGCAGCAGCATGACGTGTAATTGACGTGTAACTAGGGGGTGACGGGGACTTGACATTTAGCTCTACATGTGGAGACGAAAAGTCTGGGGGGTCAAGTCAACCTAATCCCAAATCATATCTAACATCCTATGTTTAAAGAACTATGTTATCCACAAAAGAAGGACTCTCGGACAGAATCTATTCTATACTGACTGTGCGTGCGTGTACAAGCGTCTAAGTGTCTACACTGAATGCGAGGGGGTAGGAATATTCCATGGTAACAGGGCTATGAATTACTTGCATGAGGACAGAGAAGCCGAGCCCTTTGCTTGGTAACTGGAAGAATGTTTACTTAAACTACTAGGCAGGAATGCATCGGCTGAGGGGGAAGCAGATAATTCGAAGGTGAAATACAGTTCTTGGCAGAGAATAGGCTGATGTCAGGCTTCGTGAGCCGCGCAGAGAATGAGACAAAGTTCATGGTCACAGATGCAGGCTCGAACTGGAGCTTTCAGAGGCAGAAGGCAAGAGGAGTTTGATGACAGAATCTGGGCCTACTTGCCTGGACTGTAAAATGGCATAAGTGAACCATACAAAGCCGGTGGCCTTTCATATTTAGGAATGGAATATCCGGCCTATTCATGGCGGATCTGACAGAGGACATGTTGACGGTGGACGCACATGTATTTGCGTCTTCATAACTGGAACTGGAGGGAACATACATGTACTTGTGACATGCACATAGAACCGTTGGGGTCCAAGATAGGGGACATAACTGACCAGAAAAATCCATATTTCCACATTCCCTCCTTGTCCCCTACTTGCCCTTCAAGAGATATCAATCTTCATCAATCCATTGATCTGTTCATATAGCATCATTTGTTCTTCTTTCTTCTTCCGGGATCTTGAATGAAAATCTTGATGTGGAATGCACGATGTGGCACACAGACCACAAATCGCTGGTCCACATTGTAGACATAGACAGCAACTGAATAGTAGGAGAAGGCCAATACCTAGGAAGGATAAAACTCTCCATCCCCAGGTTGATATCACACTCCAAAACCAACTGGACCAAGTCCAAGTGCCTGGGTTCTGGTGTATCTGGCTTACAATCTTATGAAGGCGAGTGATGGCTTTATATACAGATGGCGAATTTTCTGGTATGAATACGCAGCAGCTTGATCCGATGACCCTACAAGCTCCGCCCCTATCAGCCAGGATGACGTCAAGGACAAGACGATTTTGAAGCACAACAATCCGCATAGCAGACTGCTCTTCTGTTAAATTGCCTAAGGCGGAAATAGTTTCATTCACTACTGCTTCAAGGGTTCTAGTTAATCTACGTATCAGCTTACTATTAGTAACAGTACCTATATAGGGAAAGATGCCTTTATTAAAATCTACATACTTGTCCCATGCCGTCTCAGTGTAATCGACAATGGGGAGATCTCTCCGCTCTCTGGTGTGTACTAAATGAATATTTCTATAATAATCAGGAGGAGCTAGGAAAACAGGTGGCAAAAGGAATGCAATGTAGCAGGTACCATCCCAATCTAGAGGTAGACGCATATATGCAGTCTGACCACATATAAAGTAGGAGTGGCGAGAAGCTCTAAATGAAGATTTGCCTTGATCACTGAATTCTACTATAGAAGTGCATTTACTATGGCCCATATGTATGGAACCAACCTTTCTTACACACAATTCACCCTTCGCTGGGAATACTGACATGGTGGGTAAGACTAGTTCAACTTCGGATACGACATTTAGAATCATGAGATTAGGTGTAAAATTACCTAATCCATATACTTCATTTTCTAGATCAGTTCCTGTTCTTTTGGGGCGACCCTCCTTGTCAGGGTAACAGACCTTGAGTAGAACTAGGTTCAGGTTTCCCCATACCCAATGATCTTGGTAAACTGCTGTGTCTGAGTCTATGGAATTAATTAAACTAAACCATGCTCCACAGGAGCCATTATGTGTAAATGGATGTGGAAAGAAAGGCAGGACTCCTTCATAATTCTGATAGGGAGGGAGTCGGCCACACACCCAACAATTGGTGGCATTACTAGTCTGATGGGAATGATGTAACATACTAATGAAAGTGTTATTGCGCAGCGCAAGTCTATAAGACAATTCATGCGGAGGTAAGTCACTAAAAGAATGTTCAGCAGCAACATTATAAACATGTCTAGAAATAGGGTAATATATGTGCAACAACATACTTGTAATAATTATTAAAAGACTCAATAAAAACAAAATTAATAATGTCACTATGCAGTGGCTACGCAGTGATTTACAATACGCCTGTCGTTTCAACATTTTTCGGGTATTTTCTCTACTCAGGTCCAAGGGATACATGTCAGAGACAATTCAACCGCTTCACCTTGGAGAGGACTTAAACAATCAAATTGCTCGACTGGTTGGGCCTAAGCTTTAGTTTGTAATTTTCAGATTTGTTCGGTTCAACAAAAGGAAGCTTTGTATCAGTCTGTGAGGGAGTGCAGGGCACAATGTCTATATCCGAGGATAGTCCATGAAATTTCTTGATATGGCTTGAATGAATCCAACCTTTGCGGCCCTCGATCTTCACGGCTGTTCTTGTGGTCAGCAGGACCAACTTGGGTGCTTTCCACCTGGGCTCCAGCTGAGTCTTTCGGTCGAAATTCCTCACAAAGACAAGATTACCCGGAACAACGTCATGGGGTTTCACCTCAGTGTTGTCGGGAAAGGCTGCAGCTACCTGTGAACGAGAAGATTGTAGTGCAGACATCAAGGAAGCCAAGTAATCTGTCAGCATATTACAGTCAATATCAGTTATTTTGCGTGGTATAGGCGTCCCCCACATATTTGGTGGTCTGCCGAAGATCACCTCATACGGGGATAGCCCTGTTCGAGAGTGTGCTACCATTCTCATGTAAAAGAGTGCAACTGGTAACGCTACTACCCAGTCGACACCTTTCTCTCTGCATATTTTGGACATTCTGATTTTCAGTATCTGGTTATGTCTTTCTACGAGACCTGCTGCCTCGGGGTGTCGGACACAGTGGAATTTCCACTGATATCCTAACAGAAGTGAAACGTGTTTCATTAATTCGGATGAGAACGGCTGGCCGTTATCTGAGTGAACAGCACGTGGTAAACCGTATCGTGGGAAGAATTCTCGAACCAACTGTTTGGCAGTAGTCGGGGCAGTGTAATCTGAAACCGGGTATACCTCCGTCCAACGGGACAGAGCGCAAACAACTACGAGAACATATTTGAATCCTCGACATCGTTCCATCTGGATATAGTCCATCTGGAGTACTTCAAAAGGATGATTAGGAGTATGAAATCCACCCTGTTCTACGGGAACGCTTTTTCCTGGGTTGAATTGACAACAGATCATACAGGTACGGACCTTTTGTTTAGCTGCTGCTCGTAAATGTTTATTGAACCAAATGTGTTGAATGCTGTCTAGCATAGCTTTTTCTCCTAGATGTGCTGGACTATGTATAGTGTTAATTATAACTTGGACCATTGAATCAGGAAGGAACCATACAGACTTTTCCTTCATCATCCATCCTTGGTCCGTTTGGATCCCTCCTAATTCAGTCCATTTCTTTATTTCGTCTGGTGTAGCATGTGTCTGTATGTCAATTACGTCAAGAGTAGGATCTTTAACTGTCATACAATGTGTCGGTGTCGGGACTATTGTCTTTGTCATGTCGGGGGTTTGAGTTTGAGCAGTCAGTTTAGCTGTTCTGTCAGCTAGATCATTGCCTTGGGAAATGATATCAGTAACCTTCGTATGGGCCTTACATTTCATAATTGATATTTCAGTGGGTAGATGTATTGCATCTAATAATGCATGAATGAGGGGTCCGTGCTGAATGTGGGCACCGTGAGAAGTTAAATAACCTCTCTCTCGCCACAGCACGCCGAAGTCATGTACAACTCCGAATGCATAACGTGAGTCAGTGTATATGTTGACTTTTTTATTCGTGGCTTGAATACAGGCTTGTGTCAGAGCGATAAGTTCTGCGGCTTGAGCTGACAAAGTGTTTATACGATTAGTTTCAATGACTTCAGTATCTGTGGTGACTGCGTAAGCAGCCACTAACTCTCCTGTACTTGTTCTCATACAAGAACCATCTACATACAATGTTAGGTCTGGATCTGACAATGGGACATCTGTCAAGTCTTGTCTGGGTTTTGTCGTTATAGTAATAACTTCAATACAGTCGTGAGCTAGTGGATCTGTTCCGATTACAGGTAAAAGTGTGGCAGGATTCAATGTGTTACAGCGTCTGATTTCTATATGTGGCTGAAACAATGTAAGTTCATATCCTGTAAGTCGCGCTATAGTCAAGTGTTGTGTTTGCGTTCTATTTACAAGAACCTCTACTGCATGTGGTACTTGTACTGTCAATGGATGTCCTAACACTATGGCATCGCTTTGTCTGATTGCTAAAGCTGTCGCTGCTACTGATTTCAGGCACGCAGGCAAAGCCTGAGCTACGGGATCTAATGTACTAGAAAAATAAGCACATGGTTTGTGTGCTCCTGCTTGTTCCTGTGTGAGTACTGACAAGGCAGTACCTTCGCGTTCTGTAACAAAGAGTGTAAACTGTTTTCTGTAACATGGCGTTGCTAAAACGGGTGCTTGACATAAAGCTTTCTTTAGGCTTTCAAAAGCTTGTGTGTGTTCCTGAGTCCAAGGGAGAACAGTCGATGTGGCTGCCTCCTGTGTGGTTAACTGAATGAGTGGTTTTGCTAGAAATGCGTATTGAGGGATCCACTGCCTACAGTATGAAGTGAGGCCTATGAAAGCTCGTACCTCCTTTTGTGTCTTGGGTATTGGCATGTTAGCTATTAACTGAATGCGGTCGGGTGTAAGCTGCCTTCCCTCCTTGGACAGCGAGTGTCCAAGATAAACAACTCGCTGGACACAGAATTGCAGCTTAGAAGGGGACACCTTGTGCCCCTTTTCGGCTAGAAATTTTAAAACTGTCAGTGATGCTTTCTCACATTCCGGTTCGCTCCTAGCGGTGATCAGCAGATCATCGACATATTGAAGCAAGGCAGTGTTAACTGGCATGTGGATACTATCTAGTTCTCGTTTCAGTGCTTGGCTATAGATGCTCGGGCTTTCTGTAAATCCTTGAGGTGCGCGGGAGAATTTAAAGCTACGCCCATTTAAACTAAATCCGAACAAATATTGGCTTTCCGGATCTATTGGGACGCTGAAAAAGGCATTCTTGAGATCAATTACAGTAAAGAATGTTGCTTCAGAATCAATAGCTGTCAGTAATGATGAGATATCTGGGACCACAGGAAATTGTGGCACAATACATTTGTTTAACTCGCGCAGATCAATAACCAATCGATATACTGGCGGCGCTGTGGGATCTGTTCGTTTAAGAATCGGAATTATCGGTGAATTACATACATTGGAGTCTGTTTCTACAACTACTCCTTGGGCAATAAGCTTGTCAATGATTTGTAGTAAAGCCGCTGCAGCATCTGGTGGTAACTTGTATTGTCGCATTCGTGGTAGCACCACTCCTGCCTTTAGTGTGACTCGATATGGTGTAATATTCATGCAACCAACATCAGTAGGGCCTTGTGCCCATAGATGTGTAGGTAAAGTCTGCAGTCGGGGATCCATGTCTCTAGACACATAGTGACCTTTAAAATCACGTAAAAACAACCTTACTCCTTCCGGAGAACAACATATTATGGCTCCTAGAGCTTTCAATGTTTTTATCCCTAGCAAGTTTTCTGGACATGATTTAGTAAGCAATAAATCTGTAGTTCGGGTCAGTGGTCCTATCGTAAGTGGAAGAGGCTGTGATACTTCATTAACAATAGGTTTTCCTGAAAAACCAAGGGAAATATTCTGAGAGCCTTAGAGGGGTGCCCCTGGAACTTCACTACGTTTTATAGTTGTTCGACTTGCCCCTGTATCGAGTAAAAATTTTCTATCTTGACCTAATAATTCACTATGTACATAAGGTCCTTCTTGATCTACAGGAATCTCGATAAGGGGTAAGTCAACTTCCCTCTCTAGGCTAGTTCATGCGTAACGTTGATACTCAGGATATTCATACTGTGCAGTCTGATACATTTGTCGTGTTGTTGTCTGTGTGGCAGCAACAGGCAACGGTGGTGCAGCTGGCACAAACTGTATTGGCTGTTGTGCGGCTGGCATGGCCTGTGGATGCTGCGGAGCTCCTTGTTCATTCTGATCTTGTCTTAGTGGCCGTGATCTTTCTTGTGTTTTACCTATGGCGATATTATGTTTTAAAACTGGACAATCGTGTACGTAATGACCTGGCTTTTTACAATAATTGCATGTCCCTTTTACAGGTCCTGCTGAATCGGTATGTGTCATACCCTTTTTATGTCCTTCAGCTGGAACTGTCTGGGAAACTAGCATTTTCATTTTCGTGTCTTTCATGCGTCTGTGTTCATGTTCTTGTTCCTCTCTAATTCTATTGTGATGGTACTGTAACATTTGTAACATTTGTGATGGAGTGTTACCTTGCCAAGTACTCTCGAATTTTAATACTCTATTCTTTACTGGGGGCAGGGCATTTTCTACTAATTTTGTTACAAACAGATGCGGGTATGATTCGCTACTTGCTTTTATGCCACTATTTATACCAAAACATTTTTCAAATCGGGCATAGTAATCACTAGTGTCTTCATCTTGCTTCTGTTTACAGGCTGAAATTGTACCCCAATCTTCCTTTTTCGTAGTTAATAAACGTGGCAGTACCTGTACTAGTAGACCTGGTAGTGCTTTAGTTTTGTCCCCAAGCCCCGAACCTGGACCTCGGGCCCTTTCTTCTGCTTCTAATGCTGACCATTCTATCTTTTGGTCACCTACCTCCCACTCTTTTTCCTTGAGTTTCTCATAAATGCCAGCAGGCATCAACACCTTTAATATTGTCATAATGTCGGGGTAGGTATACTCTCCCATGAGTAACATGTCTTTAATTTCTCGGTGAAAACCCGCTGGGTCTTTGTCATGACTAGGTACTACTTTCTTCATTTCTAACAATTCTATTTTCGATATGGGCGTATATACAAATACACGTTTAAACTGATTGTCCTCGCCTTTTATTGGGTGTACTTCTCGTAAGGGATTCTGTCTATCCAGGTGATACGTGGTTCTTTCCTTGACAGGCAATGAGACATGCTCTGAGCATACAAAAAGAATATACTGCTTTCTTGATACTAGAATTTCTTTAATTAATTTAGTACCTGGACCTCTCCATTTATTCATAAGTAATTCAGTCAATATGTCAGGTAAGGGACCAGGGTCCGAATGCTGACTCTGATATAGTATAATGAGTTGTTGAATCATATAAATCCCAGCTAACCTCTGCTCATCTGGGGTGAGATTCAAAAATGTGCGTACTACTGTCTCATCACTATATTTTCCGGGACTGTCCATCCAATGGACAGCTGCCCTTGCTAAATCTTGTTCATCCATAGAATCGAGAAAATGATAACCCCTTCGTTCTCGGAGTAGCTTGTCGGCGGTTTGGAACGAATGCTCGTTGGTCCTTATATTAATTATAGGTATTTGGAAATTCCTGTCATTATCTGGACATATTGGACGTATTGAGTCACTATGACATCTAGTCTGATTCCTATTACAAGATCTTCCTCTACCTACATAAGCTATGGTGTCCGACTGTCCTGCGGGCAGTCCTGACCCTTCTTCCTCGCTTTGTTCGAACTCGTCTGTCTCTAATCTCTCCTCGTGTAGGCGTTCTATTTCTTTACGGATCTTTCGGCACACGGCTATTATACAATTTTGCTTATCGTGTCTCCCTTCTGATATATTCTGGCTCCATTTTGTAAGAATTTTCATTGCTTCCGGATCTACCCCCGGTCGGTCTTGATTTCTGATCACACAGTTTATGAGGAAACGTAACAGTTCCCCCTGTATCTCTACTTTCTGGTATTCCATAGCTCTGTTAATACATTCTGGATCTCGCCCTGTTTGAACAAAATGATATATTTTATCTAGATGCGCAGTCATTCCTGGTAGCTTCGCTAAATACCCTGCGGCTCGTCTGATACGTAATGATGCCAGGATCATTTCGTCCTCTTTACCGAGCACCGGGTCATATCTACAATCTATAAGAAGTTCCTTAAGCGTACGATCACTTACGAATTTGGGTGTACGTGAATGCGCTGACTCTTGAAAAGTAAGTTTATCTGTTCTAGGTGGCGTAGAAAAAATATTGGTAGCACCTCCCGTGGCCCCATCTGGGGCGTCGGGTGTGAAAGGATTCGTCGAACGTGACACAGCAACTATAGGTGTGGACTCAGCTATAGAAGTACCTGTAGGAACAGATGCAGAAACAGATGTGCTTGCCGGAACTTGTGACTCGATTTGTTGCTGTAGGGATACGGGTGCTGGATCTTGGCGTTGGACCTCCCTGGTATGCGGTCTACGTGGGGCGGAATTAGCATACTCGGGAGCTGCGTCATCTAAATATGAGGAAAGAAAAACATCTTCTGCGGTTCTAGGATGCCCCTTAGGATGTACCTTGATTGGGAATAATGGGGGTGGCAAGTCTTTCGGTATCTCTGGAGTAGCCTTAGGTAATCCTTCGGCTAGAAGGGGATACATACCATTCATAAGGGCATTTCTTTGTCTGTCTACTTGTTCTGATTTCACTCGGATACCTTCTTCAATTAATAGATTGTCTTGAACTTTGCTTGAACTTTCTTTACTCTTCTCTTCCTGTCTACGTGCTTTTTCTGTACGTCTATGAGATTCTTTACGCCATAACTCGACGGCGTCTTTCTGCGACTGTCTGACTTTCCTTTTCCATAACTCTTCCTCGACTTTCATGATGCACTCTGCATCCCAGGTTCCCGCTGCGGGCCATTTCTGACTTTCTGGTAATCCCTTGGTGTAGTCTACCCATAAATCAAGAAATAATATAGCGTCTAAACCATGTTTGTGATACATGAAGTGCCCTGGAGTATCCCTAGGAGGAATAGGGACGGCTTCTTCCAGTACCCCTTTTCTAGTAGTGATCTGTCTTAATTTCGAAAAGAGCGGCATATTGACAACTGATCTGATACTTAATCTTGAACACACTTAATACAAAAGCACAATAATGAACAACCATTCATACCACAATATGCAGGACGTTTAACACCTTAAACATTAAAACACTAAACCTTTAACTGAAACAACAATGATGATCGTCTGCATAACTAAATCACCATGCTTAATTCTTAACACTTACTAGATACTTCGGAATACTTGATATACTGCTAAACAGTACAGATACACTGCTAAAACAGTGCAGACCGGATTTGTGTACCCAAACCCGTCTTGACCGGCACAACCTATGTGCACGTCAGAAATGCCTCCCCAGTAATGGTACTCACCGGGTAGCTTCGGAAACGGAAGGCCTCGGTAACTTGAACTTGAACCGGACTGGACTCGACTCGTCTCGTCGGAAACTGGGCTTGACTTCGAACTGGTGGGTCTCTGTATACCTCGGATCTTGCTCTCTCAGCTAGGCTCTGGTCGGGATACTTCGCATTTCTCACCGCCTCGTCTGGGTGTTGATCGCAGTCTCAGTCGCCCCCGCTTGACCGGAGGGAGATACAGGAAATCCTGCTGGTACGCGTAATTGTCCGTCCAGCTGTGGCAGGAGACCGGGCCTGCAACTCACCGCCGGCGCGTGAGATGAGAAAGTGTCCCTGTTCGGGCGCCATCATGTGGTAAATAAAAATTCCTTTACCGGGACTGAATTTGATACAGAAACATTATAAAATAGCTCAGTAAAATGAGAGGCAGAATCCGTGGTATTAGAGGTTCGGAATGAGCTTTATTCCAATAATCGATTATAATCGGATGCTCCAAGTTCCATCACCACGGGGGTTCAGGAAGTGAAGTACATACTTTATTGACAAGAAGTAACTTTTATAGTACATACATTATAATGAAGTGAATACAGTAGGCGTAACAATTGATAAGGAAAATGACGTTTTGTCTGCGTAACCGAAAATGGGTGTAATAAAGAGTAAAAAGGAACATAATTGGTTGTGATGTCACCTATAGGTGGATCTATAAGATAATACTTGGCATAGATGCGCGCGCAGCAGCATGACGTGTAATTGACGTGTAACTAGGGGGTGACGGGGACTTGACATTTAGCTCTACATGTGGAGACGAAAAGTCTGGGGGGTCAAGTCAACCTAATCCCAAATCATATCCAACATCCTATGTTTAAAGAACTATGTTATCCACAAAAGAAGGACTCTCGGACAGAATCTATTCTATACTGACTGTGCGTGCGTGTACAAGCGTCTAAGTGTCTACACTGAATGCGAGGGGGTAGGAATATTCCATGGTAACAGGGCTATGAATTACTTGCATGAGGACAGAGAAGCCGAGCCCTTTGCTTGGTAACTGGAAGAATGTTTACTTAAACTACTAGGCAGGAATGCATCGGCTGAGGGGGAAGCAGATAATTCGAAGGTGAAATACAGTTCTTGGCAGAGAATAGGCTGATGTCAGGCTTCGTGAGCCGCGCAGAGAATGAGACAAAGTTCATGGTCACAGATGCAGGCTCGAACTGGAGCTTTCAGAGGCAGAAGGCAAGAGGAGTTTGATGACAGAATCTGGGCCTACTTGCCTGGACTGTAAAATGGCATAAGTGAACCATACAAAGCCGGTGGCCTTTCATATTTAGGAATGGAATATCCGGCCTATTCATGGCGGATCTGACAGAGGACATGTTGACGGTGGACGCACATGTATTTGCGTCTTCATAACTGGAACTGGAGGGAACATACATGTACTTGTGACATGCACATAGAACCGTTGGGGTCCAAGATAGGGGACATAACTGACCAGAAAAATCCATATTTCCACAAAAGTCACGCCAAACACCTGCCAGCTTCATTATCACTGATACATAGCGGCACAAAGCACTATTAAACCTCACTGTGGAACTCACTTGAGCCGACAGAGAGCGAGGCAAAGCCCTGAAAAGCTGCGCAAAGCAACGTTGTGCAGACCAAGGATATAAGGTACAATCATCAGAGGGCAAACTAAGGGCCTCATTATGATGGCAGACAGACTTAAGTCCGTCTGCCATCATCTTGGAATGGGGACCAACCACCAATGAGTCAGCCTATTCACACTCCAAATTACAATGCGACCGCCACCACAGCGGTCGCATTCCCTATATTTTGTATTTCAGCGGGGATGCAGTCAGCAGCCCCCACCACAATACAAAAAATAGGGTGTTTACATATCCCTGCACTACGTGGCAGGCACCATGCGGTGCCTGCCACATGGTACAGGGATACGCAGGGGGCACCATAGGTGCACCCCAGGGCCCATGTACCAGCCCCATGGGGAAAGGAGGGTCCCTAGGAGCCCTCAAATCCCTTTCTGCCACCTGTTTCACAGCGGGTTGACCACAGCAGAATGACCAGTGGAAAGGGATACTGTTATCCCCACGGCGATGCCTGACAGGCACTGCCGCCATTCTGGGAATGGAGGGTGGTCCACTAGGCGGTCGGAATGCTTCTGACCGTCGGGACCATGGCGGTCGTTCTTTTCGACTGCCAAAACACCGCCCGCCTTCGTAATGTGGTGGGCACTGATTCAGTCACCCATGGCATGGAGACCGTCGCTGACATCCTGTGGGTGGCGGTCTACCCGCCATCGTAATCAGGCCCTAAATCCTGTGCCCGGCCTGTGCTCCATCACGGTCGCCTGAACTTAGTGACTTTCTCCAGCGGGACCAGATAACCTCAGTTGGTGCTTTGTGCTATTTTTATCTAAATCTTTACAATTGCATATCTCCTGTTCTGCTAATTTGATTTTTGGTATCAAATAATTTATTAGATTTATTTTCCTTTATTTTTCTAAAATGGTGTGTGAATTTTGTTGTATTTTGTTTGCACTTTATTACTGTTTGTGTGCTGCATAAATACTTTGCACATTGCCTTTAAGTCAAGCCTGGCTGCTTTTGCGAAAGCTACCAGGGTGTTAAGCACAGGTTAATTTAATGACTTTTAGTGGTTCACCTCGACAGGAATTGTGGCTGTTAGTATTTCTTGAGCAGGGTTTCACCCCAATCAACCAACAACCACCAACCACGTTTCTCACAGTCTTGAGCCAAAGCACTTTTAATACAACATTTTCCTAGCATTTATAATTATTAACTGACTGCGCAATCATGTCACCGACCTTGGAAAGTTGAAAGGCTGCGTTGAGGATGTTGGCATGGGAACCTCTGACATACACTACACACACATATTTTTGCAGCCAGTGCTCATGTCACTTAACTTTATGTAAGCGTGTTTGCAAAATTTCAATAGTAAGCTATAACATGCAAATGACACAATGCAAAATCGGTATAAGTGAAGTACAAATGCACTCCCATGTGGGTCATGGCGGGTCGGCCTAGATTCCAAAAACAGGCCTGGTCAGTTTTGTTATCTCAGCTCCAGTTCTGCCTGGAGTAAGTGAGTGCAGCAAGCATGAATCCTGCAAGGGATGTGTGTGTCTGTGTGTGTGTCTGTGTGTGTTGGTGGGGGGGTCTGAGGGTTGTCCAGTCAAAACATGGTTGAAGTAAATGGGAAATGTTATATTGTAAAAAAAACATTTTTCATCACCTATTTTGCTTATTCCGCATCTTTTTTCCACTCTGTCCACTTTTCCTCTTCTTTCTGATCCTTTTCCTTGAGCACTCTTATTTCTCTAAACCTGAAATCTCCATGACTTCTCTCTCTCCCCTACTTTCTGCAAGTTCCTCGTTCTTCCTTAGGCTCTCGCCTTCTTAACCCTTGTTCATACTTCATTCTTCTTATTGCCCCTCCCTCCATATTTCATTTTCCTTGTCCCCTCACTTTGGGGTCATTACAATGGCGGAGGGATTGCCACCGCTGGCCCAGCGGTGGCGGTCCCTCCGCCATCTCCATGCCCATCCCCCTACCAGATCAGGATGGCGGGGGGAATCGTTCCGCAAGGGTAGTGGGCACAAAGCCCTCCCGCCACTCTTCCGCCACAGGCAATCATACCGCTTGATGGCGGAGCGGATAAGGCCGTGGATATGGGGGCGGTGCCTCGAAAGCACCGCCAGCCCGATCACAAGGCCAGCGTCAGCCAGCCTTTCCATGGCGGTTATGGAAAGACTGGCGGAGGCTGGCTTCGGGGGGCCCATTACGGACCCCCTCTGTGGGGGGGGCAGTTGAGCACTGGGAGGTACCCATGGTACCCCCTCCATCTCCATGCACAAGGTGGCAGGCACCGCGCGGTGCATGGCACATTGTGCAGGGAAATGCACAACATGGCCATTTGACATTGCAGCAGGTGCTGCAGCCAGCAGCACCTGCCACAATGTTAAATTGCCAGATGCGACCGCAGCGGTGGTGGTTGCATGATTATCAGGGGTGCGGGACCGCCACATGACAGGCGGGCAGTCCCGTTACCGCTAGGATGACGGGCAGACTCAAGTCCGCCCACCATCCTAATGACCCCCTTTGTTCCCTCGTTCCTACTATGTGGAATCCTTTCTCCTTTCTCTGTCACCCCTGCTCCTCCGCCCCCTTCTCCTTCTTTGTGCTTCTTTCTCTTCCCTCTCTTGTTCCTATAGTCTCTCTTTCTCACCCTACCTACTTTATTTTTGTCTGCCATCTCATGTTTCCCTGCTGTCTACTCTTAAAGGCACAGCCAAGTAGCGACAGAGATCTGCACTTGAATGGTGAAGGGTGAGCTGGAGATCATGCATGGACTAGGAATAATGGGCGGGCTGCTTAAGCATGTCATCCTCCTACACAAGCTTGGCCAGGCGGGGCGTCAACACATCCTAACAAGCATTGGCAAAGCCAATATGTCTTGCCTATACAAGAGCTATTGGCTTTGGTAATGCGTTTTTTCCATGCTGTACACCAGTGTGGCTGCTGTTCAGCATGGCTAAAAGCTAGTGGCGTGAAGTGTGCGGTTGCCGATCCTGGGGGGTTTGGCAGACTACAAAAATGGCCGACACACGGGGGCACGCATGCGTGGCAGCCGACCAGACAGGTCAAAGCGCAGCTACCCCTGGGCAGTAACGGTTCGCGTTCCAGTTGCGGGAGAGTGCGACTTACTTTCCGGGTCTACTCTGCACTTCCGGGGGCATCGGGATCCTCGTCCGTGTCCTGCTCCGAGGCGGCGTTGTTCTCCTTTCCATTTCTCTTCCTCTCAATGTTCCTGTTCCGTGTACCTCCTCCGCATGTTGGATTCCGTTTTTTCCTCGACAACCCTGTGCCAAAAAAGGAAAAGAATAAAAGAAAGTCTGCATTACTCACATAGACGGTAACAGCGCATTGCTCTGACATTTATTTCAATTTACTTTTCCCCTATGTATACTTATCTGATCCAGTGATCCTGACACTGTGGTCATCCGTTCTTTCTGTCTGGATAAAGCTACCTGTTACAAAGGAGAAAAAGGGACATTAGTTATATATACCTGAATATAAGGTGACCTTTTTTGTTTGGTCATTAGAAAACGTTTAAGTTGGGAATTACACTATGCACAAAGAATTCTTGTAACAAGGTCCGCTCATTAGCATAGAACTTTTCTACTGTTTCTCTCTCTCTATGTAAGCCTCCCTCTTACTAAGTAGTTTCTTGTTTTTCCTCCAGACCCAGACATATGCCTGTCAACCTCAGTCATTTGGATGATTTAGAAGAAGGGAAATCCTAGGTATGGGATAGTACTTTTAGAGAGAAATAGGAATAATAGGTGAACCTTTCTATATACTTACCAGTTCTCTGTTCTTCTCTCTGTCTACAGCTTTTAGGCCTTGTCCATACCTGGTTCTGTTGCAGGTCGGGGTTCGACGTGGGACTGTTATCTCTCCTTGTTTTGTTTCCCTTCTTCCCTGGGTTACCATTGTCACTTTGACCTTTGTTGGGTGCAATAGGTGATTAGGGAAGTTGTGGATATTTCTTCATGTCCATGACGTTCCTGTGGAAACATAGTTGAGACCTGACATGGAGTGGGTGGAGTAGAGTGTCGTAGACAAGATTGGGGTGGATTGGATTGGGGTAGAGTGAGTTGAATTGAGTAGATTGGGCTGGTTTGGAGTGGGTGGACTGGATGGGTTGGATTGGGATGGGTTGGTGTGTATTGGATTAGAGTAGGGTGGCTTGGAGTGGGGTGAATTAGTGTGGAATGGAAGGGGGTGGATTGGAGTGGGGTGGTGTGGTGTGGATTTGAGTGGGGTGGATTAGAGTGGGGCAGAATAGAGGTGGATTGGACTAGAGAGCAGTAGATCAAATTGGAGTGGGGTGGACTGGAGTGTGGTGGGCTAGATGGATTGGATTGAGTGGGGTGGATTGAACTAGGGTGGGTGGGTTAGATTGGGGCAGAGTGAGGGGGATTGGAGTAGAGTGGGGTAGATTAGACTGCATTGGCGTGGAGTGGATTGGGCTGCAGTGGGGTGAGGTGGATTGGAGTGAGGTGGATTAGATTGGAGTGGGTTGGATTAGGGTGGATTGGATTGAGGTGTGGTGTGGCGGGGTGGACTGGATTGGATTGGAGTGGAGTACGGTGGATTGGAGTGGGATAGAATGGAGTGAATTGGAGTAGGGTGCATTGGATTGGCATGGGATGGGTGGACTAGAGTGGCGTAAATTGGATTGCAGTTGGGTGGATTGGATTGGAGTGAGGTCGATTGGACTGAGTGGGTTGAATTGGGTTGAGGTGGATTGGATTGGAGTGAGGTCGATTGGACTGAGTGGGGTGAATTGGGTTGAGGTGGATTGGATTGAGGTGGAGTGAGCTGGATTAGAGTGGGGTAGATCGGATTTGAGTGTGGTGGACTTGATTGAGGTGAGTAGATTGAATTGGAGTGGGGTGGATTGCAGTTGGGTGGATTGCTTTGGATTGGAGTGGGACAGATTGTTTTGGATTGAAGTGGCACAGACTGGAGTGTGGCAGATTATTTTAGATTGGCGTGGGGCAGAATATTTTGGATTGGAGTGGGGCTGATTGTTTTGTATTGAGTGGAGCAGATTGTTTTGGATTGGTGTGGGGAGGATTATTTGGATTGGAGTGGGGAGGATTGTTTGGATTGGAGTGGGGTGTATTAGGGAGGGAGTGGGGTGGATTGGATTAGGGTGAGTTGGACTGGACTGGAGTGGGGTAGGATGGATTGTGGTGGATTGTGGTGGATTGGAGTGGGGTGAATTAGGATGGAGTGGATGGATTGAGGTGAGGTGGATTGGAGCGAGACCAATTGGAGTGGGGAGGATTGGAGTAGGGTGGATTAGAGCGGGCAGACTGGAGTGGGGCATATTGTTTGGATTGGAGTGGGGTGTATTGGGGAGCGAGTGGGTGGATTGGATCAGGGTGAGTTGGATTGGGCTGGAGTGGGGTAGGTTGGATGGGGTGGATTGGATTGGTGTGGGGTGAATTGTGGTGGATTGGAGTGGGGTGAATTGGGATGGAGCGGGTAGATTGGGGTGAGATGGCTTGGAGCAGGACCAATTGTAGTGGGGAGGATTGGAGTGGGGTAGTTTGAAGTGGGGTAGATTTGAGTGGGGCACACTGGAGTGTGGCAGATTGTTTTGGAATGGAGTGAGGCAGATTGAAGTGGAGCAGCCTGTTTTGGATTGGAGTAGGGCAGATTGTTTTGGATTGGAGTGTGGCAGATTGGAGTGATATGGATTACAGTGGGGCACAAGTGAGTGGGGCAGATTGTTTTGGATTGGAATGGGGTGATTGGAGTGGGGCAGATTGGAATGGGGTAGATTGTTTTGGATTGGAGTGGGCAGATTATTTCAGATTGGAGTGGGGCAGATTGTTTTGGATTGGAGTGGGGCAGATTCTTTTAGATTTGAGTGGGGCAGACTGTTTTAGAATGGAGTGGGGCAGATTGTTTTAGATTGGAGTGGGGAAGTGTGAGAAGGGCGATCTCCGGGGAGTCAGATGGTGTTGGACTGACCACCCCGAGAGACGCCATTCCGTAGGAAAGTAGCCGAGCGCCGCTGAGAAGCCTCTTGGGCGAGGTCCTTCTCCTATGATCGTAACAGCCAAGCAATCCCACCACCACAGAGGGACACAACAAGGGTATCAATTCTCACAAGTTTTTATCGGTATTAAAGGCAGGTCTCCGTGGCAATATTTACAGGCGGATCGAGGGATCCAAAAGAGTCTCAGGGTCTTTTAGGGACGGGGTAGCGGGACAGTCTCAGTACCAGCCCGGTACGGGGACACCCTGCGCCCAGCTCTCAATCTTCGAGCTGGGGGGGTTCCGGGAGCCGGGACGTCGTCCTCAGGGCTCAAGGGGTTGCTTCGGTGAGGTCGAGCCGCGACGAGATCAGCAGGGCTCCGATGGTTACTTCAGCGAGGTCGAGCCGCGACGATGTCAGCAGGGCTCCGATGGTTTCTTCAGCGAGGTCGAGCCGCGACGGGTTGGGGTTGCCCCCGTTTGGTCTGGTAGGAGGGTTCGGGACCACGCCACGAGGCCGGGTCCAACAGGAAGATTGGAGAAGGCAGATTGTTTTGTATTGGATTGGGGCAGATTGTTTTGGAATGGAGGGGGAGGATAGTTTTGGATTGGAGTGGGGCACATTGTTTTGGATTGGAGTGGGGCAGATTTTTTTGGGTGTGAGTGTGGCAGATTGGCATGAGGCAGATTGGAGTCGGTGGGTTGGGAGGATTAGAGTGTGGTTGATTGGAGGGCATTACATTGGGGTGTATGGTTTGGAGTGGGGTGGATTTCATTGGTCTGGGGTGGATTGGAATGAATCGGATAGATTGATGTGGGGTGAAGTGGGCTGGGTGGATTGATGTGGGATGGATTTGCATGGGGTAGATTGGGTTTTACTGCACAATTATGTGTTAAAGCATAATTTCAGAAATGATACGAGAAAGAAACAATGTTGCTTTGCAATAAAATAATCCTCGTCTTTTGACCTTTGCAATAAAATAATCCTCATCTTTTGAATACAGCGCCCACAATCAAAAACAAAAGAAACTTGAGGGCAAGGTGAGAATAGATGATTTACCAAAATTTAAAAAAAGTTAAGTATAGAAAATACATCTTTGAAATTTTGCTTATCCTGCTGGCCACGTTTTTGCAAGTCACACCTCTTCTATTTGAAGCGCACTAAAAGTTCAAAATAACAAAATTGAGAAATTGAGGTGAACTGAATTCGGGTGGGGCGCATTGGATTGAGAGGGATTGGTTTGGGGTGAGGTAGATTGAAGTGGAGTGGAGTGGATTGGAGTGGGGTAGATTGGAGTTGGCTGGATTGGGGAGGATTGGATTACAGTGGGGTGGATTGGAGTTGGGTGTGGTGGACTGGATTGGGATGAGGTGGATTAGATTGGAGTGGGGTGGATTGCAGTTGGGTGGTTTGCTTTGGAATGACGTGGGGCAGATTGTTTTAGATTGGAATGGGACAGACTGGAGTGGGGCAGATTGTTTTGGACTGGAGTGGGGCAGATTGGAGTGAGTCGGATTGTTACAGATTGGAATGGGGCAGATAGTTTAGGATTGGAGTGGAACTGATTGTTTTGGATTGAGTGGAGCAGATTGTTTTGGATTGGTGTGAGGCAGATTGTTTGGTTTGAAGTGGGGTGTATTGGGTAGGGAGTGGGGAGTGGGGGGAACTGGATTAGAGTGAGGTGGATTGGACTGGAGTGGTGTAGGTTGGAGTGGGGTAAATTAGAGTGGGGCGGATTGCAGTGGGGCAGACTGGAGTGGGGCAGATTCTTTTGGATTGAGTGGGGCAGATTAGAATAAGGGAGACTGTTTTAGATTGGAGAGGGGTGGATTGGAGTGGGACAGACTCGAGTGGGTCAGATTGTTTTGGACTGGAGTGGGACAGATTGGAGAGGGCAGGTTGTTTTGCATTGGCGTGTGGCAAATTGGAGTGGGACAGATTACAGTGGGGCAGAAAGGAGAGGGGCAGATGGTTTTGTATTGGAATGGGGTGGATTGGAGTGGGGCAGATGGTTTTGGATTGGAGTCGGGTAGATTGTAGTAGGGAGGATGGTTTCAGATTGGAGTGGTGTAGGTTGGAGTGAGACAGATCATTTTGGATTGGAGTGGTGAAGAATCTTTTGGATTTGATTGGGGGAATGTTTTGGAATGGAGTGGAGCAGATCGTTTTAGATTGAAGTGGGGCAGATTGGAGTGGGGCAGATTGTTTTGGATTGGAGTGGGGCAGATTGTTGTGGATTGGAGTGGGGCAGATTGGAGTGGGGTGGGGTAGTATGATTAGAGTGTAGTAGATTTGAGTGAATTGGATTGGGGTGTATGGTTTGGAGTGGGGTGGATTCGCTCTGGGGTGGATTGGATTGAGTGGGACGGATTGGTGTAGGGTGTTGTTGGGTGGGGTGGATTGGTGTGGAGTGGATTGGGGTTTACTGCTCACTTATGTGTTAAAGCATAATTTCAGAAATTACACATGAGAAAGGAACAGTGTTGCTTTGCAATAAAATAATCCTCATCTTTTGAGTACAGCGCCCACCAGCAAAAACAAAAGAAAACATGAGGGCAAAGTGAGAAAAGAAGACTTGGCAAAATAAAATGAAAATTACCTATAGAAAATATATCTTTGAAATTTTGTTCATCCTGCTGGGCACATCTTTGTCAGTCACACCTCTTCTGATTGCGGGGCACTAAAAGTTAAAACAAACAAAATAGTACCTCATCCCATCAGGGGCAGCAGACTGGCACTGATTACATTTCTCAACAGAGAGGAATGGAAATGATGTTAGGCGGCCTTGAGGAATTACAAGGCTGTAAAAAAGAGTGCCACGCAAACCAGCAAATGGGTAAGCGATGTGCGGGCTCCAAGCCCTTTTTAGGTCTTGCCGGATCCAGCGCTTGCGCTACTCTGCGAGACATTTAGTTAGTGGCTTTTCAAAGTGCTACCACAAGCTTTGACTGGCCTAGCGCTTGCGGTTACGCACGCGTGCACGCGCGCAGCTGCCATCTGGCTTTCCTATCTCTTCCTCAGCATCGCTCGTGATGACTTTCACTTTCGCGGCAGTTTCACTTTCACAGCCGCGCGGCCAATGCTTCAGCCCGCCGCGCTTGTGCTTTTCACGCATGCGCGCACAGAACTCCCGCTTCTCCCCCTCCCCCACCACAGATCGCTTCTCGCGGCCACTCACGCACGCGCAGCCAATGCTTGTTATGTTTTTGACCGCGTGTCATTGTGGTTCGAAGATCACAGCCCTCCAGAACATCAATCAGGCGGGAGCGTCACCAGCAGCAGGTGAGACCGGCCTCTGGTTTCACAAGCTCTTCCTCAGTGTTCCACCATCTGGCGGCCCATGTCACAGAGGTCTGTGCTTCTCTCCAGCTGTTCACTGCAGATACCCACGGTGGGTAACGACGAGGCAGCCCGAGAGCTCGCGGAATCCTCCATGGTCTGCTGGCCGCCGACTCCGCCATTCAAACTAGAGTTCCCTGCGTGCGTGCCGCTAGTTGCCCGCAGCCGGGGATCACTGATCCTGGGGACTCTCGACCCCAGTGCCACTGCATCTGCTGCACCGATGGTAGCAACGCGCCCGGAGCTGACCGGAATTTTGAACATTAGAGAATCGTAAGTGTTGGCCCGTTGTACTATTTAATGGTTAAGATGTTAAACAAGAAAACCAGGGTTCCAACCCAAAGTCCCTTGCCAGAATAAAGCACTGCGACCTCTTGTCAAACCTCTGTATGCCCCTGTGCCTTTAGTGTGCTCTCCTTCCAAGTATAATAAGCAGATTCAGCTCCGAAGCGCTGGTAGGTGCGCATGCTGCGAAACATAAATTATGCAAATCAAAGAGTAACCTTCTTCTAGCATGAACTTCCTGAAATCAATTTCTAAGCCGCAAGATGTTTATCATCACCTGGCAACTCATTCTGCAGCAGCTGCAAAAGCGGCAAGTAAATGACGTTGTAAGAATGCCAACTGTATACGCAGCGTGTAGTAGGACAGTACGCGTATGTGTGCATGGGTGCCTGTCTATCGACGAGGCTAGAAATCCAACTACATTTTCTGCACTGTGAAAAACTAGAAAACACAGCGCACTGTGTACGCCTCACGCCCCTTCCACTACAGTGCAAAGAACCTGTACCCAGACACCCTCCCCCAGATGTCAGTCCCTGCCCCCACACCGACTCCACCATAGTGCACTGGCCGAGCACCCGTTCCCCACTGTGCACAATGTCTTCATCCACAAAGAGAATAAACCACAGCACTCAATCTCCACCCGATGTTCCTTTCCGCTACAGTGAACAGTCCCTTCACCCATGATCCCTCACCCAGTGTTCAAAGGCCGATCACCCATTCCCCACTGTGTAAAATCCCCACACCATGCATTGCTACCAGCACAACAGTTCTACATAAGCACCCTCACTACCGCAGTGCACAATCTCTGCACCACCTCTCCCCACCCCAATGCACAACGAATGCACCTACACAACATCCACCACAGCACATTGTTTCCACTTCCACACTGGCTCTAAGTCAGCACCCACTCCCTCCACCCTTTACTCATTGCTAGATGTCTCTACTAATCACCAATCTTTCAGTGCATTGAGATCATCCCAACTCTTTAATCCAGGAGCTTGCTGTGTATCACAGCCAGTGCTTGAAATGGAAAAATACAAGTGCAGGTACTCTGTATCAGAGTACCTGCTTGTTTCTGAGAAGTGCCGGTACTCTCCAATTAAAGGTATTGCATTTCTTTTGAGAAGTGCCAGTACTCTCCTCCTCAAAATAAAAAAGTGCCGGTACTCCGTACCGGACAGTACCGGCCCATTTAAAGCACTGATCACAGCCTGATGGGTGGGAACCTTCAGAATATTGTGGGTATCTTAAATGCCCTCCACTGCACTCCACTGTTACTGTCAGTGAGCACTCAACAAAGCCACATTAAAAAAGTACAGAGAGCCTGAGCCCACCACCTTGCCAACCTATGTACAGATGAAAGTGATGCCTAAGTGCTTCGGGTTTCTTGTAGTGGGCACAGGGGCCTATCCCTGCACCGGCCTTTATTGGCTATCTCACATGAGCTGATTCATATTCAAGAGAGAACTGCTAAATATAATCCTTCATTAACACACGATACTGCTAATATTCCATTCCGTCACATATGCTGTTTTACCAGAAATCTTAATAGGTGGGCTATGATTTGTCTGCAGTGGATCCCGGAATTAGGTTTCTAGATCTAATCTCCTTGGATTTACAGACATGAACAACTGAATAAATTAGGCTCATGGACAAGCACAGAAAAAGGAAGGACAAAGGGCAAAAAATAATTTATATTACCGTTAAATAAATTCAAATACTAGTTTTCACTAAAGGATTTGGGAATGTGGCTGTTTGTCTTATAGTCTACCATAAAATATAGGCATATTTTCTCAAAAGAGAGTTGGGTTGCTATGAAACATTTTCCAGTTTCTAGATGCAGTGCTAAAAGAGGAGAGGAAAAATCCACAAGTGAGTTTTCTTCCAGCTTAGAGAGACTGAAGGAGGACATTTGGGCCGTGGAAGTTCCTTTAGATTTAACATTTCCTTCTAATCAATTTGGGGAGCTAGAAGCTGCGATCCATACGGCTTCCAAACAATTATCCATTTATCATAGGGGAATGGATCACTTGTCCTGTATTATTACCAGGGTCTGGGGTGTTAGCTGTCTCAAAAAACCCTCATTCACGTAGTTGTAACGGTGGCAGTATATCTTGATTATCCGCTAGTTTGTCAACGTGAAAAGCATCATCATTGGGTCTTTCAGTATGCTTTCCTCCAACTGGAGGGAGACCTACTGGTGAGTATAGTAGTGATCAGTGATGGTAAGAAAGTGAGAGTAAAGTGAATTTAAAATTGCCTCCATCTCTCAACGTGTTTTATTAGGTCGGGATGGGGCAAGGTTTAAAAAGTAAAAGAGGGGTGCATATCTAGAAGTGCTGCTATTCTATAACATCTGTTTCAAAAAAAGGAGGAGTTGATGGTCGACATGTTTCAGCCCCATCGGTGCCCAAACGGGTCGGGGTGCTTTCTTCAGGACCAGTGTCACACACATGACCACGCTAATGGTGTGGGAAGGAAAGTTACTGCACTTACCCTTCTTCTCAGGTGATATGGGTCAATAGTACCCTTGAGTTCAGTTTTTGTGCTTTCATGGGTGTCGCACGGATGTGTCCTCATATTCTCGAGGAACAAAAAAACACGACTTGTGCTTCCTCCTCCAGCTGTGCCCAAGCACAAGTCGTGTTTTTTGGCTCCTCGAGAATACGAAAACTGAACTCTAAGGTACTATTGGCCCATAACACCCGAGAAGAAGGGTAAGTGCAGTAACTTACCTTTGCACACCATTAACGTGGTCAAGTGCATTCCCAGTACACCAGATATTGATGTAGCCACTGTAGGAACATTACTTCTACTACTACAATAGCATATCAACATGGAACCCAATTCAAGATTATTCCAAAAGAGCTCATTGCATCACTGTTTTGCCACAAGGCCAACTGCCTACAGAAACAGGATTATCTGCTCACTCGTTAAAGATCGAGTACAACTGCTAGCATACACACTCACGAGTGTCGACTCAAGACTGTTTCCCCAATGCTGGTGCCCACTGCAGGTGGTGTAAAAGTATTCAACGAGCTCTAGGCAGCCCTGATGATGTTGTCTTCGAACTTTGTTCACTGCTGTCAGTCGGTCGTCCCTGATCTTCAGGTCCCTGACGGCAGAGCTGAGTCCACAACATAACCTTCATTGTAATGCCCCAAGTAAAACAGGCTGGTTGGGTTAGCCATGAGCGTTGCTAACCAGGACTTTCCATAACATCCTACCTCAGTACAACAAGTCTGTGTGCCCCCAAATCACTCTTCCAAGGAGGGCAGGTGAATGTTTTCATTACGCCCATGGTGCCTGGGACAGCTGCTGAGGTGGGCGGCCCGGGGCCTTGCAAGACTTTCCAAAACATCCTGTCAGCCACTGTGCCAGTGAGCGTGTCCTTGTCCGATGGTCCGGCGTGGAAGAGGCAGCATTTTTGTGGCAGTGGGCATGGCAAGAAAAACAACACTGCTGCCCACCACCTCAGTATCTACTTTGTCGGCCAATAAGATCCTGCATGGTCACACTGGGGCAGGGCTTTGCTAGAATTGGGAAAAAACAAAACTGAGGTACTTGTTAAAGGAGAATTGAGACATTTTGCCAATTCAATTTTAAAATGTTTGACAACTGTTTATTGAATTGAAGTAATGACCTTAGATGGCCATTCATATTTATTTTGGCTGTGATTATTGCCGTACTCTGTGTTTGGCTCACCCTTCATGCCACTGCCTATAAGCTAGTTGTGGATGGCTCGGCCAACTTACCCCAGTGAAACATGGAGGTGTGGGACACCCAACATTCAAAGCAAACCAATTAGACAGCATCCTGGTCAGTAGTGAACACTTGCAGTCTCACATTTGGTGGTTTTATGTGGTTCCCAACTTCATGGAGCTGGAAAAAGCCATGATGGCGTTTATCCTTTGACTACAACTATTCTGAATTTCTTTGGGGCAGCTCAGAGCACACAGCTGTGACCCACATTGTCAGACTGCAAGCATAGCTTATTGTCCAGGACAGTGCATGCATCCTTCACCTCTGTTCACAGTCCCCCGCATCCGAAGAGCGACCTCCGGTGGCAGGTCGTTCTCCCACCTCGCCGCCAAGACCTGGAACACCCTCCCCATCCTCCTACGGCAGACCCAGGACCTGCTAACCTTCAGAAGACTCCTCAAGACCTGGCTATTCGAGCAGTAGCAGCACCCCCCCACCCCCCAGCACCTTGAGACCCTCACGGGAAAGTAGTGGCCTTTACAAATGTTCTGATTGATTGATTGATTGATTGTGAAAGATGTGTTATGCCCTCGTGTTATCTGAGTACAGATTATTATCAATTGCTCTGACAACGTAAGTGCAAACCTTGCCCTCTTAGGATGATGTGGTCTAGGTTAGGCTAGATTAGGTTAGGTTTGATTAAGTTAGTTTAGGTTATGTGCATTTCCTTAGTGGCTCTGGAATTTTCATTGTCCGGAGACAAAGTGATCAGCTGATATTCTATTTCGCTGTGTTAATGTGACTGATACTTGATATACCTCGGGTTGTTACCTGAACGGCTTTTTACCAGCACCACTGGTATTTTAATGTCCTGCCCCGTACACAAATAAGCACAATTTTTGTATTTGTAGCCCTTATCTGTACATACTTCAAACAACAAATGTAAATAGAAAGCACTTTTAAATGTGTTCTTGTGCTAACGATCCCTGACTAATAAAGTAAACAAAGGCAGAAAAGTCATTTTTCAAAGAATAGGTACGATGTTGGTTAAAGTCCTATTTAGTATCATGTCTGGGCCTTTGCAGACTCTTAAAACACTACCAAATGGACAGTATTTCTTCACTGGAGAAACTTAAGTGCGCATGTGTATTTTGGTCGGCCGGAGACGGACGGCCAAACATATATGCGCACTGAAGGAGTTCACATAGCACTCCTTCTTCCCATGCCCCGCCTCTCCCTGTGCAAGCTGGCTCAGAGCCGGAAATTGAAAAATGAAACAATGAATTTTTTTTCTTTTTCATTTACTGGCTCTGTGCTAGGCAGTGGGGCGACGCTCCTCCGCCATTGTGGAGGAGCCGCCACTGAGTGACTGTGGGGAAAATACTAGAATGAAATACACCTAAAAGTGGGAAATAGAAGTCGACATGTAGCAGATTGCACCTTCATAAGAGTGAAATGCCATCACCTGTGAAACTTTCGAAAACTGTCATGTGAACGGGCCAACAGACAAAAAAACACACTGAATGGATATTGCTGTTGCAATTGATTGGGCGCTATTCTCCATGCAAATTTTCATGCAAATTCAGAGTCAAACAGTGCCCTCAAATGAATGCTTAGTTCCGACAGAGGCTGCCAACAAAAGTCAATTCATTTCAATCAAGTGAAGCACATTTTGCCCCCACAAGAAAGGCAGTGTTGAAGTTCAAAACCACAAAGTTACAAACTCAAATCATCATAATTAATTGTAATTCAATAGCCAATAAATTAATGCATTAGTCAATATATTGAAATAAATTCAAAATCTTAAGAGCAAAGACAAACTGTTCTAAAGTTGTCTCATAAAGAAAATTCGAGCAAGACCATTTTTCCCATAAAGAGAGCACTCTACACTGCCAAGCTAAGAGAAACTAGGGGAAATAAGGAGAGAAGTCGGGTCAAAAGAATTGTGCCAGCAAGGTTATGAAAGGCAACAGCAAGCATCTGCTTGCAAGCAGTGGAAAAAGGAGTTCTGCCTAAGTGTCAAACAAAGAAGCTTCTGCAAGCTAGAGGGAAGGAGTATCTGTCTCTGCATTACATTGCCTTATATCACACGTTTTCTAACTTTTCGCAACACTTAGACGATTCCCATCAATCAGATTAAAGTCAGAGGTGTAGCTTCAGGGAGGACGTTTGGGGTGTGAAACCTCTCAAATAAATGCATTTTTGGCTTGGTAGTTGGGTCTGGTTGCCCTGAGTCGGGGTTTCTATGTCTATGTCAGTTTTTCTTGTCATCCTGATCTCACTTATTAATGTTTAGATCAGGAAACTTACATATATTAAGGCCAAGACTTGCAAGGATTTTGCGTCATGTTTCGTCACTTTTTTGATACAGCCCCAACACAAATTCCTCTCTGTTATTTACAAAGAGACACAAATATAAATGTGCATGGCTCTGTAATAAAATGTAGCACAAGGCAGCACACTGTGGTGCCTTGCATTACTTTGAGTCACGTAGGTTTTCCATGGGTGGTGCTTGGGCTTTCCTGAGCATCCCTCCATGGATTTTGACGCGAACCCATATTTACAAAGAGTTATAGACATAGGTTTGGCCAAAATAGTGCTCCTGCCTGAAGATGGCACAACGAGGAGAAATATCTTTATTTCTCCTCATTGTTTCCTATTTGCATGTGTACTGCATTCTGTGGCATGTATACAAAGAGGAATAAGCATTGGCATAGCCAATAGGTCTCGCCTATGGGACCTTATAAGTGTTTCGCCATGCAACAGTTAATGTTGTTGCAGTAAGGATATTGTGCTGTATAACTAAATACTTATAAGGTCCCAAAGGCGAGACCTATTGGCTATGCCAATGCTTGTTTTGTTAACAACAATGTCTCGCAAGAGAGACGAATGCGCTAGCGCATGCTCTCGCAGGCTCGACCCGAAAAATGAAACCTGTGCCTTGTTCATAAAATTCCAGGGATGCCAGGCAGCAGCTTTCTGCCACTTTGGCACCAAAACGTTCTACAGATTCTTTTCATAAAACCATGAAATCTAAGTAGCCCTTATAGAGTCGTACTTTTGCAAAATCAACAGATATTTTCAGGTTTGTTCAAATTAATGCACAAATTTCACTCCACGAATATAAATTGTCATTCACCCTGCAAAGGACACGAAGGCTTGCTGCAATAAATGAGTCACAGCTTTCCATGATCACACAAATGTCCTGATTTTTTAAGCCGTCTCTTCCAGGCTTAATATGGTGCCCCTAAGCTTAGAAAATGGGCATTGAAAACATTTTACTATTTGAAATAAGCCTCCATGATTTATAAAATAGAGAGAAAAACTATCAGAAAACGCAACTGAAATGATCATAAGCGAAAAAATAGGGAATCAGTAGATAACAAATCATGTTATTCATTCTTAACGACAATAACATTTAGGGCATCATTTACAAGAAAGTGCAGCAGCGCGACACCCCAAGCCCTTTGGCTACGCCACGCTAGGGCACTTTCAAAGCTCAGGGATGAGTCATATCTACAAGGATATGATGGATCCCTTTGCTCTCCCCTGAGCTGGCGCACAATTAGCTGCCATGCACCGATGCAGGAAGGCAGCCCTTCCTGCACCTAAACAATCTAAAATGGCGTTTTTCAACTTCTATGTGAGCTGCGTTAGCACACATAGAATTTGTAAAACGTATTGTTTTTAATGACACTTTATGTGCAGAAAGGAACACCTTCCTGCACATAACCAATCATAAGAGGTGATTTCCTTGTTTTATGTGTGCTGCAGAATGCAGCACGCATAGAAAGGCGGAAAACAAACGAGGAGAAATTAGTAAATTTCTCCTCGTTGCGCCTCCTAGCATTGAGACACGTTTCCAGGTTTACGATTTCTCATAAATCTGGAAATGTGTCAGGTTCCATAGGTGTTGTGTGGGAACGCCCACAGCAACACCCATGGAACACCCCTTTCACGCAAAGTAGGGTCCAATGTATATGGCTTTTCGTGTCTTTGGTGTGGCTTTTCGTATCCTTGTAAATATGGTGCAGCAGAATGCGCGCCAGTGCGTCACAAAAAGTGGTGCACAGTAGGCTTGTTAATAAGCCCCTCAACTTTTTAATAACATGACGCACTATTTGACATTCTTTACTTGCAGCCCCACAACCTTCTATATGCTTTCATAAAAGGACTTAAGGGTTAACCAAATATTACTTTATTGCGGTACATTACTAAAGTGCCAGCCTGCAGTTAAGACAGTGAGCCAGGGTTCAGTGTTTTCGTTTTCCTCTTAGTTGGAGCTGATGTGTGTGTTCATCAGGTTAAGTCTAAGATTCTTGAAAGGGAGTGGATTCCAGTTTTTCGGGTCTAAAATACAAAACCTTGTTTAGAGTGTGGCTTCACATTTCCATTTTTGTAAACCCCTTGTATAACTGTAGTTCTTGTGATATAAGTCGCGCGCACATCCATGGGCAGGCATACGGCCGCCGGCAACCTCAGTCATTCACCCACATCCAGATGTGAACCTCAAACACCCAGCATTCAAAACGCTTTTTAGGTATGGTGTTAGCTATGATCTTTTGATTTTACTCAGATTAATTGAAAACTTACAGGGGCTTTCAACCAGGCCCCTTCATCCTTTGGTTTGTTATTGTGGCATACACATTTTTTCTGCCTACTACAGCATACATCATTGGGCAATGTCTCAGTCCACTTCGATCCATTGACTAACTTCACAATGAGTAATGGTATTCTGCCCTGTAGTAAGGTGCACATTAACACAAACAGTAGTTCCCTTAAGGGCCAGGGACTACCATGGCAATGGTTGCTTTCTCAGAGAACCCATATTTATGCTTGTTGCCAATGTGTTTTTTTAAGGTGATGAGGGCCAGGCATCCTTTCCACCAATACATTTTTGCAAAAAACATGAGACAAGAAGACAAAAATTGACTACGCCAAAATGATGGCTGCCAACACCAGACCTTTTTGCTTTGCCAATGCTTGTTTTAATTACCTTCTGGTGTGAGTTCTCACCGCCTGCATTGGTCCTGCTGTTGCTCCAGCCTTCCTCCCTAAGGCTACTCCATAATGGAACAATCTGCAGCTCCTGTAGCTAATCCAAGCCATACTCACTGTGATCTGTGTCCAGGGCCACCCTCACACACAGTGTGAACGACAGGCAGAGCCCTGCACTATCAGTCACACTCTATGTGTGTCATTGCTGTAACCATAACGCAGTGACAGGAGGGGCAGAGGCAAGTGTCTCTGAAGGAAGTGGGATAGTTCTGGAAAGTAGTGGCAGGGGCCAGTGACGGCCGGCACGGCTCGCGGGTGGCAGAGCAGACTTGCGGTGGGCACATGGGAGCACAATGTAAAACTTTTTTTTTAAATAAACACTTACCTTGCCACCGGGTCCAATGTCTCTGCTCCTGTTCTCCTCCATCAGACTCAAGGAACAGAAAGCACAGTCAGGCTCCCCTCACCAATCACAACACTGCAATGCAGCGTTGGGATTGGTCTGAGTTTCGTGTTTCGACGCTCAGCCAGGGAATGGGGGCCTGGGCATGTTCTGCACGCAGGCTGTAATACAGCTTGTGAGAAGAACAGGGAAAGTGCACATGACTGTTTGACCGGACCCAGGGGGGCGGCCACACAGTCATGTGCACTTAGGAGTGCCGGCCACGCAATCATGTGCGCTTAGGAGTGGGCAAACCACTCCTCCCTTTCCAAGCTCGCAGAGCAGCCCCGCCCACCCGCAAAGTAGCACGGAAACATAAAATGATTATAACTCAGTTATTATAATTTTATGATTCCTTTATTTGCACTGCTCGCCATAGCGGAGGAGCCGCCACTGGCAGGGGCCTTTATTGTTTGCTCATAGCTATGGCACAAGTTAGGGCTTGTTTTCGCTTGAAAACCCCTCACTTGTGTTAATGCCAGCAGCAGCAGTTGGCAGGCAAGATCGGGCTCCAAAGTGACCAGGCGACTAGGATTTTCCCCATGCAGTCTGTGGCCTGTCTGACCATGGAACACAAAGAAAATTAGATGGCCGTAGACTGGAATATAGACCCATATTGATTATAGTGTGGTGTGCATTAGGGCCCTCGTGGCGCTTTCTGTGATGCTACTGTGCATGCTAATTAGCCTCCTGCCCCTTATAGTTTTTAGGACTTGTGCATATTAAAGCATATTTACATTTATTGAATGATCTGAAACAGATAACTACATTTATCACCTGCCCTCGCCCTCTCTTTCTCTTCTCCACAGATAAAGTAACCTACATTGCTTGGCTGTGGGGAGGCAATAAGTATACAAAACAGTGATGGGTGGAAAGCTTGAATTAATCTCAGACACTGGTAATCACTCCGGCCACATCCCAATCCATCATTATTTAGCACACCATGCCACCTCAGTTTGGACCCAGCTATATGCAAATGAGTCTTGACCCTGCTCCAAAAAGAACTGCCCAGCCCAAACTGACATGCCAGGTCCTCCCTGAACCGGAACACAAGCCACCCAGTGCCAGTTTCACCCCTAGTTATGGGTTTATCAGCCAGGTACAGCTTGGTTCCAGTGAGAGTGATATGGGGAGACGGTACAGTTGGTGGCAGCCTATCAGTTTTAGAGGTATAGACCTTTCACTATTATCCTTGTCTGAGGCTACCGGCCCATACACTAAACTATGCAGTTACCATAACAGGACCATTAAATTCACCCTTGACTGTTTGGTAAAAATGCAAAAAAGAATGCCTGAGTTCTTTGAGGGATGCTTGTGTGTGTTATTGTAGCTCGACTTAAACAATGTTGACAAACCCTCTATGCGTATGTGTTACAATCACTACGTGTGGTAACTACATGGACCCATTAGGTGTACTTAAAAGACCCCTCACACACCAACCTAGCTGATGTCATGCTTCATCATTGGGGTCCCAACCGGGTGGCCGAGTGCCCCCTGGTTGTGCTACAACGCCTATTTACAGCAGAGCTGGTGTGGTGCAGATATGTGATGTGACGTGAATTGATTATGTTATAAATATCTCTGAGAATCCTTGCCTTTAGACTTTAATATTGGCGGCTCAGGATATGGTTAAAAGATATATATGTGATGCAATTATCAGGAGATTATTACCGTTAGTTGACTATTTGTTGAGGTCAACACATAGTCGGCAACCCGGACGTGACCCCATGATGAAGCATGACACCAACTAGGTTGGTGTGTGAGGGGTCTTTTAAGTACACCTAATGGGTCCATGTACTTACCACACATAGTGATTGTAACACATATGCATAGTGGGTTTGTCCACATTGTTTAAGTCTAGCATTACATTTGGGAGCAGGACGTACCCCATCTTCTTTCCCTCGCTCTCTCCTTGTTTTTCCTGTTATTGTAGGTCCCCAATAGAGGGAATTCCCTGTGGAAATGACCTCTTCCCAAGAGTGCCTCTACCAAGATGTTGGGTCACCACATAAGGAGCTGATTTTAAGACATTTAACTCAGGGCTTGAATACCTGCCCTGCCCTCCCAAGCCAGTTATTAAAGGAAGCCTAAAAAATGCTTTCCTCCATGGTGCCTGGCTGCCTAAAGATTAAAACTGAACTCCTTACTGATTGAGAGCCTAATCTCTGTCCATCTCCCCTGCAATGCACAAGTGCCAGTCCTCTTAATCGAGTACGGTGAAGACCAATGCCCTGACCGAACCTGTTCTGGACCTAAAGAGTCCTTCTTGGGCTTTGGAGCTGCATGCTCCCCGCTCCCCATCAGCTGGGTCAAGCCACAAGAAAGAGTGCTACCCTCTATCCTGTCTGATGAATCAGAGACCTTCAGCAAAAGAAGACCACCAGCCCACCCAGAAAGAGCTCAAGTCTTAGCCTGAGTGCAAGGACTATAAAGCTGCCAGTGCTGGGACAGGTATGATGCAGTGACAGAAAGGATGGACTATAAAGATGCCCAAAATGGAGCTGGACAGCACACAGTATCCTTTCCTGGCCATCACCCCTGGACCACCTATGTCTGAATGGTGTCTGTCTTTAATTCTAATTATTTAAAAAAAAAAAAAATATTTAATTTTAAAATGCATTCTGATCTTCATAACCAAAGTTTCTCATGGCCCACCTGGAGCCCAAGGACCTTGTTTGTACAATTAAGTTACTATCTGGGCTATTCACAAAGGTTACACATGTATGTTTACTCTTACAGTTTTGAGTAGGTGTACTGCTTTTGGGAAGTCACCATTTAGAAGTTTAAAGTTACTCAAAAGTGTACACATACATCTCCAATCCCTGAAAGAGGGCGTGGAGCTGACTTTATGAGAGTAAGTGTGATGCCAAAAAGGAGCAATAGTAAGTCCAGCACCACATATGGCCGAAACTGCAACACCCACCACTAGAAAACAATGGATGCAAGCACCTAAAATAGAACTCCATAGGAAATGAGAAAATAATGTTAAAATTAATTAATTATTGTTTTACTTAAAAAAAACACAAATATATATATACATATATATTACCTACTGGCGGTCTCCAGTAGGTAGTTATAGTTAGGACCTATAATCCATAGGAAAATCGTAACATTCTATTCCCAATAACTTTGGCGCCGGTTGACGAATCCTCGCAAAATTTTCAAAACGAATGGCCCATTCCAGTCAGTACCTATCCTGAAAGTTTGGGGATGATTTGTCAAGCGGGGGCTGAGAAAAAAGGGGGGTCCCAAAACGCATTTTCCCCATGTTATTTCCCATAGGAAATTTTAGACACGGCTACAGCCCGAACTGCTGAATGGAATTACACCAAATTTGGCAAAAAGGTAGCCCTTGGTTCAGAAAGTGCCCTTTTTAAAAAATGGTGTATATCCGCTCCGGAGTGCCTGAGAAATTAAAAAAATAGTGGTGAAAAAATCATTTTCCCGTAGGAGACTTTAGACACTGTTATAGCAAAAACTGCTTTACAGAATTACACCAAATTTGGCAAAAAGTTACTTCTTGGCTCAGAAAGTGACCTTTTTAAAAATGGTGTAAATCCGTTCAGTAGTTTTTGAGAAATTAAGAAATAAAGATAGTGATATCTAGAGGCACGGAGGATCCGCGCACTCTCCCGATCACAAGCTTCATGCTAATTGGCTGTCAATACTCCAAACCAGGAAGTGTTGGCAGCCATCTTATGCCTCGGTAGAACCGAAGCACGAGAAAAGCAAAAAACAAACGTGTAAAACACGAAAAGGGGGCAGGGTAGAAACACCCTGACCCCCTAGGCCTGCTCAGGGGGTCCCACAAGGCCCCCAGGGCCAAAAAAAGCTTTTTTTTTTTTTAAACCCCGCGGGATACGCGGAGGATCTGCGGATCCGGCCGCGAAAATGAGAAGAACGAAGCGCGGACTCCCGCGCTTCATTTTTAATTAACCCCTGGGTGGGCCAAGTCCCGGGGGCAATGTTTAGATTATAATGGGGGGCCCAAAGGGGACCCCCAGCCCCAGGGACTGCCACCCCCCGGGGCATTTCAAAAGTATTTGCGGAAGGCTCATGGCCCCCCCGCAGCCCCGGGGACCGCCACCCCCCGGGGCTTAAACAGTAAATGGGTGGGGGGGCTCAAAGGCTCCCCCAAGCCTCGGGACCGCCACCCCCGGGGGCTTTTATAAAATATTAGGGGGGGCACATGGCCCCCCCCCGCAGCCCCGGGGAATGCCAACTCCCCGGGGCCCTAATTATTAAAATTTGGGGATCCGTACGGATCCCCGAGCCCCAGGGACCACCACCTCCCCGGGGCTTTGCACATGTTGGGAGGGGGGCCGCGCGGCCCCCCTCCTGGAGCCCTGTGATGTGCTGTGATGGCCCTAGGGACCGCCACCCCCCAGGGCCGGCTCCTGCAGTGTCCCGGGGTGCCTACCCCCGGGACACTGCTGTTTGCTATGGCAGGACGGGAGCTCTTTCTTGGAAGAGAGAGCAGGAAACCTGCTCTCTCTTGCCAAAAACCAAAGCCGATTGCTTTTCCGCACGGGGAGCTGCCTCTTAGCAGCTCACCATGTGGAAAAGCAATGCCAGCTCCTGCAGGACGCGGGGAGCCGGCGGGACCATGGGGGGATTGGGGACCCCCCACGGTCCCCAACGGATATGGCCGGCCCCGGGGGATGGGGTCCCCGGGGCCATAAATGGCCCGGGAGGGGGGCCACGCGGCCTCCCTCCTCAATAATTAAAAAAAAAAAACAAAGGCTGGCCCCGGGGGATGGGGTCCCCGGGGCCATAAATGGCCTGAGGAGGGGGGCAACGCAGCCCCCCTCCAAATAGATTTAAAAATAAAAACTGGCCATGCCCCGGGGGATGCGGTCCCCGGGGCGATTATGGCTTCGGGAGGGGGGCCACGCGGCTCCCTTTCAATTTAACAATAAATAAATAGGGGTCAGGCCCTGGGGGATGGGGTCCCCAGGGCCAATAAAATAGGAAAAGAAGGGGGACAACACAGCCCCCCTTCTTAATTTCTTTTTTTGTTTAGAAAGACCGGCATTGCGCCGGAGGCCCCAACCCTTCCCTGCAGCACTCTGCAAATGCGCCCCCTGGCAAATTTGCAGATGGGGAACTAATTCCCCTTGAATACTGGGTGTCTCTGGGGGCCAACTAGCCCACCAGGAACCTCCAGTATGCGCCAGGGAGTTGTGTTGCAGAGAGGTGTTCAGAGGCCACGCCCCTTTTTACACCTCCCTGCAACGCAGCTTAGTGGAGGTACCTAGTGGGCTAGTTGCACCCCAGGGACCCTCAGGATTCAAGGGGACTTAATCCCCCAACATAAAACGCGCCACAGGGCCCGTTTGCACAGTGGTGAAGGGAGGGGGCGGGGCCTGAGGTGACATGTGTGCAAACACACCCTGTGGCGCGTTTTAAGTTGGGGAATTAATTCCTCTTCAATCCTGAGGTCCCCTGGGGGCCAAATAGTCCACCAGGTACCTCCAATAAGCGCCACAGAGCTGCGTTGCAGAGTGTTGTAAAAAGGGGCGTGGCCTATGAACACCTCTCTGCAACGCAGCTCCCTGGTGCATACTGGAGGTACCTGGTGGGCTAGTTGCCCGCCAGGGGACCTCAGGATTGAAGAGGAATTAATTCCCCAACTTAAAACGTGCCACAGGGCGTGTTTGCGCACATGTCACCTCAGGCCCCTCCCCCTCCCTTCACCACTGTGCAAACGGGCCCCATGGTGAGTTGTAAGTTGCGGAATTAATTCCCCTACAATACTGAGGGTCCCTGGGGGCTAACTAGCCCACCAGGTACCTCCAGTATGCGCCAGGGAGCTGCGTTGCAGAGAGGTGTTCAGAGGCCACGCCCTTTTTTACACCTCCCTGCAACGCAGCTCTGTGGCGCTTACTGGAGGTACCTAGTGGGCTAGTTGGACCCTAGGGACCCTCAGGATTGAAGGGGTCTTACTCTGCCAACTTAAAATGGCCACAGGGCGTGTTTGCACAGTGGTGAAGGGAGGGGACGGGGCCTGAGGTGACGTGTGCAAACACGTGCTGTGGCGCGTTTTCAGTTGGGGAAATAATTCCCCTTCAATTCTGAGGGCCCCTGGGGGCCAACTAGCCCACCAGGTGCTTCCAGTAAGCGCCACTGCGCTGCATTGCTGAGAGGTGGTCCAGGCCGTGCCCCTTTTTATACCTCTTTGCAACGCAGCTCTGTGGCGCTTACTGGAGGTACCTAGTGGACTAGTTGGACCCTAGGGAACCTCAGGATTCAAGGGGACTTAATCTCCCAACTTAAAACGGCCACAGGGCGTGTTTGCACAGTGTTGAAGGGAGGGGACAGGGCCTGAGGTGACGTGTGCAAACATGCCCTGTGGCGCATTTTAAGTTGGGGAAATAATTCCCCTTCAATCCTGAGGGCTCCTGGGGGCCAACTAGCCCACCAGGTGCTTCCAGTAAGCGCCACTGCTCTGCGTTGCAGAGAGGTGGTCTAGGCCGTGCCCCTTTTTACACCTCTCTGCAACGCAGCTCTGTGGCGCTTACTGGAGGTACCTAGTGGGCTAGTTGGACCCCATGGACCCTCAAGATTCAAGGGGACTTTATCCCCCAACTTAAAATGCCTACAGGGCGTGTTTGCACACATGTCACCTCATGCTCCCCCGCCCTTCACCAGTGTGCAAACGCACCCCGTGGCGCGTTTTAAGAGGTAGTTGTAATCCCCCTGCCCTATTATGTACTAGGGGCTTACAGAGGAGGTCATGCTAATCACAGGAGTACCCCAACTCATAGTGTTCCCTAGTGTATGTAGGTGTTTTCACTGTATTCTAAGTGTCATTTAGCATACCACTGGCTCTAGGCGTGGTTAGTCAGAGTCAGTTAACACCAGTACCCGTCTGAAAAAGTTGTGGGCACAGGATGATTTTGTAAAAAGACCTCTTTCTGCTCCTCTGTTGGTTCTTTCTGCACATGTCTTGCTTCTTCCTGCACTTTTCTCCGTCCTTGAGGACTTTTGTTGCTTCTTTCTGCATTTATTTTGCTTCTTTCTGTGTGTTTTTTCTTCTTTCTTCACATGTCCTACCTCTGTAGGCATAGCTAGAAACTAGCATTTAAAAAACCTTAAAAATTCACTTAAAAAACCATAGGTTTCAGGCACGTTATAGTTAGAAATTAGCATTTAAAAAACCTTTGAAATTCACTGAAAAAACCATAGGTTTCAGGCACGTTATAGTTAGAAATTAGCATTTAAAGAACCTTAGAAATTCACTGAAAAAAAACATAGATTTCAGGGGCGTTATAGTTAGTTGGACATTTCACTCTTACAAAACCATAGAAATTCCCCTGTTATAGTTAGTTCAGCTAACTATAACTCGCGCGCCCGCAATGCACTGCTGATGACGTCTCATATTACATCACTCATGACATGGTCAGTGACATCACTCATGACATCACTCATGACATCTCAAATGACATCTCAAATGACATCACTGATGACATCACTGATGGCATCATCCTTGTGATAGAGTGGCAGACCTCCTCTCACCGTAATATAACCTTTGATACACACACTCAAAAATAGAAACTAACATTTTCAAAACAATGGACACACCAATACCAGTTACAACACACCTATTCAGTAATTCCAAGATCTACACGCACATCCACTCATTCAGCAATAGTCCTATACAGTCACTCATACATGTAGTCACTCATCATATGTACTCAAACACCTATACATCCTGTTACACACCACCACTCATCCATAGAGTTACTCACACACATAGTCACACATGCAAACAAAGTATCAAACATCCATTTACTTGCATATGCAGTTATACACACACCACCACACTTACTACAGAAACTTACACATACTTACTCTCTTAAGCAATCACTTATAGAAACACATACTAATTTATACAGGAACTCTTCCAATCTCTCACTCTCACATATACTCACTTATATACAACAATACTCACATATACTAGTTTAAATCATATGTAGTTACTCATAAAGACACAATTGAGACAGTCATTCACTCACTAACACACCCATGCACACACTCATCCACCCATACAGTCCTGCACACATGCTGTCTTCAACACATACAAACAGTGAGTCACTCATTCATGCATCTATGCGCTACGTAATAACCACCACAGAACCATACAGACACTCAGACACTCATACTGATACTCAAAACACCAACTAATAACCTATATAGACACTCATGTAGGTACTCACCAACCCATGCAGCCACTTATACACAAGGTGAGAGACTGATACAGATATTTACATATTTAAACATTACTGACTAACCCATGTATTCACTAAGATACACTTAATCAGTCAGTTTTACAATCAGTTTTACAAAACAAAATCATCCATTTAGACACTTATATACCCATTTATTCTTCCATCGACCTTGAGATATACAAATATATAAAACATATTTAATTTTCAGAAAAACACACATTCACTGGATGATGTCATCAGTGATGTCATCAGTGATGTCATTTGAGATGTCATCAGTGATGTCATGAGTGATGCCACTGACCATGTCATGAGGGATGTAATATGTGATGTCATCAGCAGTGCATTGCGGGTGCATGAGTTATAGTTAGCTGGACTAACTATAACGGGGGAATTTCTATGGTTTAGTACGAGTGAAATGTCCAACTAACTATAACGCCCCTGGAACCTATGGTTTTTTTCAGTGAATATATATATAGATAGATATAGATATATATATATATATGTGTGTGAGCAAGGACTAGTGTATTCCGAAACGCGTCATTCTTGAGGAATAAAAGCCTAATCAAGCCATACCTTCTAGTGGTTCGTGTCTCTCTATTCGCCGGATGGAAGTTGGAGAGTGAACTGTTTTTTGTATATATACATGTATACATATATGTTTGTGTGTAGCTAGGAAATGTTAGTTGTATATACTATAATGTTAATTGTAATTGTTAATATATGTAAATTAATTACATATTTAATTCTAAATTAAGTTAATAGTGCTGAAGCATTTTTAAATGTTGTTCTACATTTAAATGAAATACTTAACATTTAATTACAATAACATTTGATGTAAAATGAATTTCACTAATGTTCTTCAAGTCTAATAAACTTTTGTTTTACTTTTCCTTATCCTTTACTTTAGGGAGTCCCCTGCCCGATGGTGGAGCTCTCCCAAAGGTGAAGTATGGGTTTGCTTTGACTGATCATTCTACTATCCCTCCTTGCTATATCAGTTCATAAAAGCCTGAAAAGTGAGCTGGGACTTTGTCTGGGCAAAACGACAAAAGAACCCATTCACTTGATGATTTGAGCAAAATGCAAGAGTACCTGAGATATAGGAGTGAAATAAAGATGTAACTGTTTATGAATGTGCTATTTAATATTTTTATGCTGCTACAACATTTCTATACATCTGGTGTGTTTTCAATTTTTTTTCTATAAAGATGGCCATTGTCAGTAGCTAAATGTCTCTGTGAAGAAATGTTTTTACCTCAGCAATGCAATTTCCTAAAATGGACACTTGGCTGGGCTACGATTGGCCAGCCTGACCCATCTGAGTATGCCATCGGACAAGGTCGTTTTTTCTTTCACATTTTCCAGGGATCCCACAGGAAGATTGCCTGCAGTTAAGGATGCATGAGGTAAAGTCTCCCTCTCCTCTCCTCTCCTCTCCTTCTCCTTCTCCTTCTCCTTCTCCTTCTCCTTCTCCTTCTCCTTCTCCTTCTCCTTCTCCTTCTCCTTCTCCTTCTCCTTCTCCTTCTCCTCCTCCTCTCCTTCTCCTCCTCCTCTCCTCTCCTCCTCCCCTCCTCCTCCTCTCCTCTCCTCTCCTCTCCTCCCCTCTTACAGGCCTGAAAGTGCCAGAAGCCCTGCTCTTCCAATGGCAATTCTCGCCATGTCCAACAAAAACCCACAAGACCCTTCATCTTCAAGATTCTAAAGAAACAACCCTCACATGCTCCCTGGAATATTCTCAACAATATACACACCTGTACTACATCTGTTTTTTGTAACATTTGTTTTATTGCCATTTATCATATTTCCACTCAAATTGGTAGTCCCAATATTCCATTGTATTCATTGTTAGGTACAGTGCGTATCCTTCCCATCACGCCTGTTCTTCTCATGGCTCCAATACACTTCAACAGTCAATATTACTACTGTTATATATTTCACTTTACCACACCAGTCTATGTGTAAGGCCCTTGGATACTTTCACACTCTCCTGTGATATGTCAAGGTTCACGTTGATGGTGTATTTTATCCTAAATAGGAGCCCCAGAGGGGATTGCTCACTGATAGTGCCTTTAAATTTAAGTGAAAGAATTAACCAATAAAAAGAAAGAATACGTTGTTGTTCCCTAAACTGGGACACGTGCTACATCTGTTTATAGACTTATGGCTCTATTGTTGCTCCCTTTTGGCCCAATGGCCATTGATCTGCCAGCCTGTAACCAGTGCATGTCACGTTCTAACCTCTGTTGCTCTTAGATAATAATAATAAGAATCCACATTTGTAAAGCGCAAACAATCACCTGTAAGGGTCTTTAGGCGCTGGGGGCCCTCGGGAAGATTAAGCAAGATATTGCCCAGAGTCACTTAGAGCTGGCGGCTTAAGGGAACCTAAGAGTGGGCAGTGTCTCCTCCCTGCACTGCACCACTGTTGTCCATAACGGGGACCCATCCACATTAAACTTTGAAATCAGCTAATTTATATGAATTCAGGCTTCTCCTGAAGCAGGAAGCTCTTCAACAAATATTTACTGCCGCTCGTAGCTGTTGCTGAAGGCTCTCGTTGTTGGGGGAAAGCTGTCAACTCACCTGCCTGTGGATATCTGGACCCTGTTTTCATCAAGGGACTTTGGTGTGTGCATTTTCCTTGCCGGCGGGACTGCGAGGACCAGAGTGCTGAGCGCGGCGATCACCGCTGCACCTGGGCCCTCTTCCCGCCAGCTCCTCTTGCAAATTGAACTTTCCCGCCCTACCAGCTTTAAAAACAGCGCGGTCCCCGCTTCCCGGGCGCCGCTCGTAGCTGTTGCTGAAGGCTCTCGTTGTTGAGGGAAAGCTGTCAACTCACCTGCCTGTGGATATCTGGACCCTGTTTTCATCAAGGGACTTTGGTGTGTGCATTTTCCTTGCCGGCGGGACTGCGAGGACCAGAGTGCTGAGCGCGGCGATCACCGCTGCACCTGGGCCCTCTTCCCGCCAGCTCCTCTTGCAAATTGAACTTTCCCGCCCTACCAGCTTTAAAAACAGCGCGGTCCCCGCTTCCCGGGCGCCGCTCGTAGCTGTTGCTGAAGGCTCTCGTTGTTGGGGGAAAGCTGTCAACTCACCTGCCTGTGGATATCTGGACCCTGTTTTCATCAAGGGACTTTGGTGTGTGCATTTTCCTTGCCGGCGGGACTGCGAGGACCAGAGTGCTGAGCGCGGCGATCACCGCTGCACCTGGGCCTTCTTCCCGCCAGCTCCTCTTGCAAATTGAACTTTCCCGCCCTACCAGCTTTAAAAACAGCGCGGTCCCCGCTACCCGGGCGCCGCTCGTAGCTGTTGCTGAAGGCTCTCGTTGTTGGGGGAAAGCTGTCAACTCACCTGCCTGTGGATATCTGGACCCTGTTTTCATCAAGGGACTTTGGTGTGTGCATTTTCCTTGCCGGCGGGACTGCGAGGGCCAGAGTGCTGAGCGCGGCGATCACCGCTGCACTTGGGCCCTCTTCCCGCCAACTCCTCCTCCTCACTCCCATCCTCTATTTCTACGACCCTCACCACCTACGCGCTAGCGGGACGCGTGCGGGACGACGGCCGGGCGAAGACCGGGCAAAGAGCGGGCCGTTTGAGGCCGTTCGAGGACGGCAGAGGTACGGCCAAGGCCCCACCGTGCTACCAATCCCTGCATTTGGTACTGGAAGAGTTTCATGAGAATGTCGGCCAGGGAAACTAGAAGCAGATCTAATCGGGCCGCTGGAGCGCCGAAAGGCCCCTTAGACACCTACTTTGCTAAAGCTGGTTCTTTAATCATTGACGAAATTTCCATCCTTGAACGGCGAATATCCCAGGAAATTGACTGGGTTAGAAGATCCTCGCTAGGGCCCTTGGCACTTGCTATCACGCCTGAACAATCTGTTGCCCCAAACACGGTAGACCCTGTAGGATCAAATGTTATTCCTGATTTAGCTGAGCAGTGCAGTCCTATTGTAAATACCACTGACGGCGAGATGTCCGATATTACGGAATTAAGCATCATGCCTCTCCCCTCTGCCAGAGCGCCATCACTCCCCTTGAAGGGGATTCCAACCCTCTCTACCGGTGACATAATCACCGATAATCCTATCTCCACTTTAGATTTAACACGGAGGTCAAGGGAGGGGGCAATACCGAAAAAGAAATCCCCAAAAAAGGTTGGTTCCTCTGGCGGACGTAAGGTGAACGCTTCCAAGTGTTCTACCAAAAACGACTCGTCCCACAAGATCCCAAAATCAAAGTTATTAAGGCAACCTGGGCAAAATGGGGCATCATCTGCTAAAAATAGGCCTGTGCCACCCCCTACTTCTAATTGTACAATAGGGAATGAGATACCCACTCTCTTGGATATCCGAATCCTCCTAAGGGAAATCCTCAATCCCTTGGAGGCTCGCATCTCCAAGATAGAGTCACTTCTAGTGAAAATTCACACTGGTTTATTATCCACAGTAGAGGGGAATGAGACTTCCAATGGCAATACTAACAAGGAGAGGGATAATAATCTTGAACACCCACCCCTACCTATCCCTATTCCAACGCAACAACCTTCCGCATGTACATCAGGGAAATCCTTGCCACTCAATCCATCTAGCGCTAATACAATTCGACAAGAAGCCTCGGCTCCTCCCCCTCTAGAGACACCAACGCTGGCCCCACAGCATAGGATAGTTAATCTCCCACCTCAAGCTATGCCATACGTGGTGATTCTGGCAGGTATTCCGGAATTAACCACTTCTTCCGGAGAATCAGTGGGAGCACTAAAAAAATAAAATTATTCACTGGTTGTCCATCAACAGACCTTTGCCTGAGGGCTCACATAGCGAGGTTCTTATGGTGAGAAGAACACCGTGGATAGGCTCCACTAGGAAGTCTATCCAGGGTGACTGTGTAGTGATAAACTTTAGGGACCCTGCCACTGTTAAGTATATCTGCAGTTGGCCACGGAACACGCAGGGGTCGCCAATTCAAACACTCCCCTTGTCTTTTTTCTACCCCTCAAATGGATGTGAGGGGGAGGGAGAGGGAGAGGGATGGGAACTTGCGTCTACCAGAAGGAACTGTAAGAGGAGATCTATTGTACAAAAAAATCACCCTATTCCTAGAATTATGAGGGATGACTACTTTCCAACATACAATAGGTTTAGTTATTTAGATAGAGTGGAGTGACTGGATAGGCAAAACTCAGGGGAGGTGGAGAATTGCAACAGCACCCCACTACACATTGACCCACCTGACAATTCTACCCAGATTATTGGATTTCAGCAGACACAAACGAATTTGAATCCCTGTGAAGTGTCTCCTATAGAACTTAGCGGTGCGGTGCTGGGGAGCCTTGCACAAGACCAACCCCTTGCCAACCCGAATGCAAATCCCATGGACACTATATCACTATCTCCCAACCTAGAGAATATCAAAGTTCCCCTTCTAAATATTTTATCCTGGAATGTGGCAGGTTTATCCAACAAATTAAATTGCCCGGCTTGGAATATCTTCATAGAGAATAGGAACATCTGTTTGTTCCAAGAAACCTGGCTGAGGGAAGATTTTACTCGCACTGGCTTCGCTGTTTTTTCAAAGAATGCTAAATGGTCTGGCAAGGGCCGCCCTTCTGGCGGTCTGGCAATTTGGATAGCCACAGACCTAGGCTGCAGGGCTGCCCCGTTGGCATTAAACTCGGAGGATATTTTGGCCGTACTCCTAGAATGGCCAGACTTGTACCGGCTATTGATAATAAATGTCTATTCAAGGCCAGTTAGCTTTTCGAAAGAATCAAGTACCATTGATGAGCTTGATCTTGCCCTTAATACAATCACTGAAGGCGTCCCCTATATAATAGGAGGAGATTTTAACTGCCATTATGAGCCCCTTATGGGCTCATCGGATAGCTTGACCAAGGAGGAGGACCTTGTTTGGTCCATACCCCCCTCCCAGCTACCGGCCCCAAGAGCCTGGTCTCCTCTGGCGGTGCAAATCTCATCACTTACTTTTAAACACGGACTTAGGGCCTGTAACGGAAGGTTACCATCAGACATACCTCCAAAATGTACCTTCCACAGGGGAAATATAACATCAAACCTCGATTACATTCTGGTCCCACTGGCATTATGGGCAAAGTTAAGTGACTTTCGTATATTGCTAAGAGAGGATAGTGACCATAATGCTCTGGAGCTTGAGCTCCTTTGCGCGGGTCTTGAACCCTTGAAAAGGAATGGAGAGTCTCCAGATGCTGGGTTACTTCTTTCTAACAATAGGCGAAGAATAAAATGGGAGACGATACTAACGAAACAAGGGTTGCTCCCCAAGTTGTACGCCTTAGTTACCCCCTTGTTAGAGAAGGCTCAAGTCTTAAATAGTGGCACTAGCATGATAGATTTATTCACGGAGCTGGGTGAGCTACATGCAGATCTCACCACTTCTGTGTTAGAAATTCTAACTAGTAATCCCCATAGGGCCCGTGTGACTACCACTGGTCCCCTCTGGTACAATTCCACCTGTAGGAAGGCCAAAAGTGACCTCCTATTTCTAATAAAGAACGGACATGACCGGGACGAAATTAGTGAGCAAAGGAAGGCATACAAATTCTTAATTACAAATGCAAAGCTTGAATGGGAACAGGAAAAGTGGGAGAAATTAACAAAACATCTGGCGTGCAGAGACTCAAGGAAATTCTGGCGCTGTGTAAACACAGGCTCAGAAGAGCTGGTCTCTGCGGTCGAACCAAACATTTCAGCTAAATCCTGGCAGGACCATTTCCAGTCCCTATATATGCCATCAGAGGGGACGGTGATCGATCCTGTCCAGGCACAAACAAGTATATCCTTGAGTTCGTCACTATCCCTTTCACTCAAAGAAGTTAAAGTATCCATTATGGGTCTGGCGTCAGGAAAGGCACCGGGTTTGGATGGCCTTCCGGGAGACCTGTTTAAACAGGAACCTGAAGTATGGGCACCATATTTTGTGTTTTTATTTAATTCTATTCTTAAGGGCATGAAGCTTCCTGATACTTGGCTGGGAGCAGAGATCGTCCCAATTTTCAAAAAGGGTTCGCCTCTGCTCCCAGCCAACTACAGACCAATTAGTCTCATAGACGTCTCCCAAAAATTATTTGGGAGACTGATTCTCAATCACTTACAAGAGTGGATGGACGAATCAAACATCTTGAGCACATATCAGGCTGGCTTTAGGAGGAAAGTCTCCACCATTGATCAGATTTTTAGATTAAATTGCATTCATTGGAAAACTGTTTTAATAGAAGGTGGCACTTTGTATACTATTTTCGTTGACTTACGTGCCGCATTTGATTTAGTCCCTCGGGACAAACTTTGGGGCGTTCTGGATGACATGGGGGTTCCCAACGATATATTAGTCATCTTAAAAAGACTCCACTCGGGGAATTATGCAAGGGTGAGGTTTGGAAGGGGGGGCACCTTGACTGACCGATTCCCCGTTGACAGGGGGGTCAGACAGGGCTGTGTGCTGGCGCCGACTCTGTTCTGCCTATTTGTCAACGGGGTGATCGATCATTTAAATCCGCTGGAAAACATTGATGCTCCTAGACTCGGAGGCACAGGGGTACCTGCTATTCTTTTTGCGGATGACACCCTGTTGCTCTCAAAATCTCCAATGGGCATTCAGCGGATCCTTGATGGATTCGCAAATTTCTGTGCGATCCGGGGGTTGGAGATCAATGCTTCGAAGACCAAGTACATGATCTTCAACCCCCCCAAGAAATTACGTCCCAACCCCACACTAGGACCCATCAGGCTGGAAAGGGTCTCCAAATTTGAATACCTTGGGATAACATTAAATGAGTCTATGACTTGGGACTCACATTGCACTAAGGCCAGACTCAAACTAACCCAAATGACAGGTGGTCTGGCAAGGATGTCCCTTGGTTTGACATATCAGCCACTTTCTTCTCGGCTACAGATCTACAGGATGCAAGCTAAAGGGGCAGTGATTTATGGTGCTGAATTATGGGGGCATTCTGCCACTCATACTCTCCAGGTCACTGAGAACAATTTTATCAGACAACTAGCAGGCCTCCCGTCTAGCACCCCTCTTTTACCACTGAGACTGGACTTAGGCCTAAGACCGATTTTGGAAGAATTAAGTTTGAAACCGCTATTGTATTGGCAGAGACTATGGTCGGTACCAGAATTGTCTAATTTCAGAGCCGAGCTTCAGGAAATAATGAAACTGAGCAATCCTGTACGGTTTCCTTGGCTCAGACATGTCAAGCAATTATGTGAGTCATTGGGCAGGCAAAGTCTATGGTCCGACCCAGAAAATATCTGCCCCAGAATTTCACGAAAGTCTCTCTCAAAAGTTTATTATGAATACCAACTGCGCATTAACACAACCAATGCAGAGGAGAGATCTTTGACGGGCAAATTCTTGGGGGTAAAAGATTTATATATGCAGGAGGATGTTCTTGACAATATTGCGCCCCCAATTTCCAGGAAAATTTTTCTGCAGTGGCGGTATGGCACCCTTCCTCTCAAAGCGCACACTGCACGATGGACAAATGTTGAGAGCTCACTCCAATGCCCAGCGTGCGACTATTGGAGGGAATGCGACTTACACATAATATTCTTCTGTCCAGCATACAGGAAAGCAAGAAATTACTGGCTTGTTCCAATATTGAGGAACCTGGGTTTTAGGCACTATCATCCAGCCTACAGGATCTTGAAAAGTGATCTGTCTGCCCCAATTGTTTTTGCACTGGCAAAATTTTTAACTTCAATGTGGCGCAGACGCACCCAGTGTATTAAGTTATTGAACGAATGATGGTTTTACAAATTGCTAAATTAACTGTAAATTTTATTGTATTCCAATGATATGAATTTCTTTTATGTTGTAATTCTTTTATGGTCCAAGTGACCGAAATAAAGAACAATTGAATTGAATTGACTTAGAGCTGGGATACTGCCGGCGCCGGGAATCGAACCGTGATCCCCAGATTCCTGCGTCAGTCGCCCTGGCCGCAGCACCACACCTCTTCCCTGATGGGCCCTGTGGGCACTGATCCAGGCTAACTGTAACCACTGCACTCCTTACACTGCTCCTCTGTTGCTCCTGAAGACTGTATTGGGTATACCCTGTGCTGCACCTGTTTAACTCCTGTGTGTGGACCAAGCGTAGTTTGACATCTACCTGGCGCTGCCAATGCTTGATGATGAAAGGGTGAATGCCATTTACAAGCTGCACTTTACCCGTTTGCCCTGTGTCAAATGATGATAAATGTAGGTCATGTGACCGCTGTGTCATAAACTGCATGGCAGATTTTCACTCCTTATAGGCGACTCATGTTTCTGATGTATTTATTTCACAGTGTAGCGTACTCCCTGTTTGAAAAGCTCTTCATCACCTTGTCAGGGGTAGAATGCACTATATAAATGCCAATACAATAGTTTTATCCTCCCCTTTTGATGCTCTGTTAGAGGCAATAGTTTGCCTGTAGTTGTTCTTTGCCTATTAGCACCATGAAGACACTTCTAGGAAATGGTTTGTACAATAAACTCCTTATCAACAGAGCTAACGGAATCATGTGGCAGTGGAGGAACGAATTATGTGGCGGACTTGACCAAATTATGTGGCAATCACAGGCAAGTATGCAATGAGGAAAATCGAACAATGCAACATATTGTGAGACCGAAGAAAAGTATGCAGCACATACTGTGTACATATGATCTACTTTAACACACTAAAGCAAACAGACACAGGGTTCTCAAGCAGGAAGGTTATACAAAAGAAGCAGAGACTATTGAAAATATTATTCTTCGACACTTAATAATGTTGTCTTGCGTGGAAGCATGGGAATTTATTACCATGCTTTTGCTACCCCCAAGAGTAAAATCGTCTGGCAACACACAGGTCTACCCTCAGGAAAGGGACATACCATTTGAATGGAATCATGTATCATTTATATTTGGGGCATTCCAATTAAGTTCCAAAAATAGTCTCCTGTTTCAGTGTATCCAATTTTCACACTGAAAAGAGCTTTGAAAGAAGGGGTGTTGCCAATGTTAACTAAGGGTGTGGCACTGTGATTTCAATAGTGTGCCACCCAAACAGTATTTTATTGCCTCTCTGAGGTTTCTGTTATTACATCCAGAAATATAACACAAAAAATGACTACACCTAAAACCTGCCAGAACAATTGGCTTTGTCACTGATTTTTCGGTAAAGAATTAATATTGAAAATATTTACTTAGGCCTGTGGAATTGGTTTCAGAGTGTCTCAATCATACCCATTATGTTCACTCAAAACTAGACATGCATGCCCTTTTTCTTTCAACATCTCCCCCATCTATATGGTACAACTCACCTCTTTCCTCTTCAGCACCCTTTTTAGGTCTCGCTGAGCCCAGCGCATGCGCTGGCTCGGAGAGACATTTTGTAAGGGACTTTTCAAAGTGCTACCATTGGCATAGAGCTACAGTGCATGAGGCGTGCACGCGCGCAAAGCAGCCACATGGCTTTACGTCGCCGCCATGCGCTAGGCCAGCCAGCAGCACTAGCGCGTCATCGCGATCACTTTCGCTTTCACAGCGATCGTGATCGCGATGACCTTCGTGGCCAATGCTTGTTTTCGTTCCCGCTAGGTGGCAGTAGTGTCAAGCTAATGGAAGTATCGTCCCTCTCATTTTACTCGGATTTCACCGTTGAGGTTGTTTGGTAATTCCGTATGCTGGGGCTGAAGTCGGCTTTGTAAAACAATGATCACAGGTGTTTTTCTCGGCTCTTACCCTCTGTCAGACATCCTCATTTTCATTGCTGTAATTATACTGCTACTCAGCCCCTCTTAAGAGCCCGAGTAGACAGCGCGTGAAAATAAACACGTTTAGGTTTTCTTAACATGTCCACCAAAGCACCTGAAAAAGCAAAGACTCATGGAAAAAACTGGCAGCCTCCTCCAAGACTGCTCTGAATTACTACCCTGACCATTCAACATGTACTGACCTCTGTTTTTCTCTAAATTTTGTACTATGTATGTCGAATAATATACAATGAACACTCGCAACCCAGCAACTAACTCCTCAACCTCCTGCGTGCTTCCTCCACAGCCTGTAAAAAACGTTTACGGGCGAACGTTTGTACGTCCTCGCTTGTTGAAGTGATCTGTGGTGCTTCTCAGAGGGTAGCAGAAGGGTTATTCAGGTTTTCTGAGTTGAGTAAACCTCCTACTCATAATGTTGTTTTATGGAAGCTTCCAGAAACAGGTTGTGGTCTCTCCATTGCACGCGCAGAGCACATATATATACTGCAATTTTGTTTGTACGTGTGGATTGGGAGTGGAATTTTTTTATTCAATTATTATCAGATATTCTTGGGTAGTGCATGCTACACGTCGTCACAAAAAGCTATCCGTATGCAGTGAGATGAAAAACTGGTGTTTCTTGGCTCGCTAACATCAGAGAACTTGGAACCGAGCATCATACATTCACAGCATGCATTGATCAGCGGAATCCAGCGAGCGGAAGTAAAATATAAACTGTGCGAACTCCAGCCGGCTGAATTCCTACTACAGAACTACAGAAGTTAGCGTTTCTGTCTGGTTAGTAGCTTGAAATGCATAAGCCAAGTTATTTACTAAGCGTATGTCGCTGGGAGGTGTGTGGCTTGCTTCACATAGTGGGGCTAAGTTAAGAGGTTTGGCCCAGCAGACATAACAGTGCCTCCAATCTCGTGCAGAGATTGCCAAAAAATTTATTTAGATCTACTTATTAATAAGTCCAGCCCTATCAATCTGTTCACGAGTTACCCTATAGTGGTTTGCAGCCGATACTCATCCCTTATGTGGATCAGGTGCACACACGCTAGCTGCGGGTGAATCTTACATTACCGCCTTTGAGATAATCTTTGGTGTTTCCAGTTGACAAACAGACCACAACCACTCTGCAAAGACCACTACTAGGTTAATTGGTTGGTCACCACCACCTATGTAGGATTCCCTGCCGCAAGGGACCACACCCCAAGCACAGTTTACAGTAAAACCCCAAAGGCTTCTATTTCTCGCATGTGCACATCACACATCTTAAAGCTAAACGCAACAGTCCCTGTGACCAAAAACAAATTTTCGCCGTCGTCAATAAACTGCTTCTGGAGGTGAAAAATGTCAGTGTTGTCTGGATTTTATTGAGTCAGTTCACTGTCCAGTGCTGGCAATGCAACTGGCATGGGTGAAATTGCCTCTCACACGAAAACATTGGAGTACAAGGATCGTTGGGTCGATCATTGTTCCTCTGTGGCTCGTTGGGCTAGTTATTATTCCTATGGGGCTCTTTGGGCCGGTCATTGTTCCTATTGGGCTCGTTGGGCCAGTCATTGTTCTTCTGGGGCACGTTGGGTCGGTCATTGTTCCTTTGGGACCTGTTGGGCCGGTCACTATTCCTCTGGGGCTCATTTGGTCGGTCATTGTTCCTCTGGGGCTCGTTGGGCCGGTCATTGTTTCTCTGGGACTTGTTGGGCTGGTCACTATTCCTCTGGGGCTCGTTTGGCCGGTCATTATTCCTCTGGGGCTCGTTGGGCCGGTCATTGTTTCTCTGGGGCTCCCTGTTGTGACCTTGCAGAGTCTGCGCTAGCTACCCTTTCTATTAAGTACTGACGACCCCTCCAGTAGTGCGCTAACAATGGTGTAGTGTCATCCTCAGAATGCTTATTCAACCATTGCTGCACATTTGTTTCCCTAACCCAGATTTAAACTTATATCCGAACAAAGGTAGAGGTCTTGGCATCCTTAACTCCACTTGTAAATGGCATATGTATATCAGGATCTCCATAATCCATCCAGCCAAGTACTCATGCCCACCATAGGCAGGCCTCGCTCAATTTTCAGTTTCAGTCTTAGTGTGCACCCAGCCTAGGAGCCAGTACAAGCACTTGACCGCGTTGTGTCTCACATTTGGGCTACGTTCATGCTTCCTGGCTTCTCCCTCTGTCTGTGACTGTGCATCTCTTCTAACTGCTCGATCGCCGCCGTCCCAGGCTTCGCAGTAGTTTCCTTAGGCTGTGCTGCTGCTTCTGAAGCTGCCCCAATACTGAAAGAATTAATTCCATATTGCCCGTACCCCAAACCCCGTGAAGATGACATGTTTCGTTCATTGAGTGGGGAACTGTTCTCACATTCCAACAGCTCCTTTTGACCCCAGGGCTCTCCCCTTTTGAGACTCCTCAGCAACAGCAGCCTGGCACAGTAAGCCCTTTCATTTGGTCCTCTGAAGAAGTTTGAGGCTCGGATTCATGAGTAACCGAGTTACCGGGGTTTACTCCATGGGACCAGAGTAGTAACTGAACCCAGTCGAATCATCAGTTGCGATTGTACTACCGAATATCCGTGTGATGAATATCAAGATACAGGACTTTCGTGGACAAAATATCTAAGACAAAAATATCAAAAGGTATGTGTATATGTACTAATCCTGACTCCACATCTACTTACCTTGAAGATACATGTATCATATAGGTACATATCTGTGGAACTAGGTCTCGAAAATCTATTTTTAATTTTCAGTATTTTGGATTCAATATTTTGTCCTTGGATTGTGTATTCATTTTTATTCCAGGTTTGATGTTCAATGAGCATGCCAGCATTAACATTGCAGCTATATCCGGTGAGATTAACTAATGTTCTGATGCCAGAGCACCACACAAGCTAGGATTTAAAGAAACTCAATCTATTCCTTTTTCCCAGTAATTAAAGGAACTCATCCTAATACGTACAAACTCTAAAGCCGGTTCAAGGATTCCTTGAGGTGCACTACGTAAATGAAGAATATACTGTCAGAAAGCTGTTTTTGAACATTACTAGAGCTTCTTGGTTAAATGTTTGCCAAATTTTCTAGGTTTTCAACCAACCCCCTTGTTTTCCCTCTGCATTTTCTTTCACCATCACATCCTCTTGTTTCTGTTCCTCTCTTCCTCCCACCTTCATTTCAACCATGATCGCAACATATCCTTCACCTCACTCTGCATCTGACATACTTCCTAACCACCGTGGATTTTCGTACTCCTCTACAAGCTGTCGGTAAGCATATATCTAATTCTTATGGATGCATTTTTCCTCCAGGTTCATGACTTTATGAATTATCATTCCAGGCACCAGCCTTGTCCAGAAAGGTTTTCTTTGTTTGGAGTCTTGACACGGTTTCACAACTCCATTCGATAACACTGAGCTCTTTCTCATTATTGGAGAAGATCCAGACGATAAAAAAGATGAGACTGGTGTGTCCGGTTCCATTGTCCAACCCTGCGCAGGTGGAAGCCTTCTGGCATGCTAGGCACCCTCTTGCCCAGATACCCCCAGCCCCAAAAGAGGAGCACGTTCTTGCAGGCTGGTGCCTTCGGCTGCTCCAAACCAGATTCCTCCCATGATGCCTGGCAATATGTTGATGACTGCAGGGCCCTTGTTTCCAGTCAATGAAGCCCTCTTGCATCATGTCATGGATACATGGAAGAAACACTTTTCTTGCCCTGCAGTCATCAACATATTGCCAGACATCATAGGCCTGTTCTGAATGATCTACATTTTTTGGTGCTGTGTCTCTTGTCATTTACCCATCTCTGGATAATCTACTGGTTGGAACGTCTTCCATAAATCAGAAACTGAATACCTTCCATATGGTGCCTTCTGGAAGAGAACTGAAGAAACTTTTTTTTTTTTGCAGAGTTTTATATAGCTCGAACTTGACCCGCATCCAATCGGGTATCAGAGCGCTTTACATAACACCCAGTTACGTTACATGAGGACACACATTCATTTTTTGTTAGGCACGGGGAGATTACGTGATTTGCCCAGAATCACAGGATGTTCAGCGTCATTGCCGAGACTCGAACCCAGTTCCACAGGTCAGAGATTGAGTGCCCTAGCCATTAGGCCAACTTGACTCTTTGGTCCATAAAATATTTGTTTCTGGCAACCTGGCGCTCTGCACTGCGAATGCCATCTGCCTCCTGGGTTGATATGTTCATGCCTTGAGATTTACAAAAAGATAGCAGTCATATGAACAATCACACCTAACAATGTATACAATTTCATGGCTAAGTATAATGTAGAAAGGAGGTCGTATCTTTGGTGCTATACTTGGTATCCAGACCTCCTACTACTAGGGGAGTCAGAGGCACATGAGCCAGTGATCCAGTGCATTAAATAAGATACAAGTAGATACCAAAGCACTCATGGAGAAGTCAAATAGAACATGTATCAGGACCATAAATGTAAGGATGCCAGTAGATTGAGTCCAGTTCACTTTATTGTGTTAACATGAGGTATTCAGCACAAAGTAAGGGGCGTTATAATACACAGCTACAGCCGACACGTTTTCTTCACACAGGTGACTTCTTCTAGGCTGTAAACTATACAGTACAACGTCAGATGCATAACTATACAAGCATTGGCATAGCCAATAGGTCTCGCTTTTGGGACCTTATAAGTATTTAGTTATGGAACTGTTGCATGGCTAAACACTTATAAGGTCCCAAAGGCGAGACCTATTGGCTATGCCAATGCTTGTTTCACTCTCTCCTGAATGCACTTTGTTGCATCTCCTCACTTCACCGCACACCCACAACACACCCCCTCATGTGTAAGCACTGCAATTATTTGTACTTTTACCTTGTCAATATTTTGAGAACTGTGTACCTCCTTCACACACATTTGCACAGAATCAAAACTGCAACTAGAATATGTGATCTGCAAAGATGCCAAGAATTGGATGGCCATCAATTCTGAACACTTTTCTGCTCCACTGACGGGCACTGTGAGAAACTTGCACTGCCTTCAGCCTCAACTCCAGAGCTCTTAATCGTAACTCGTTTTAAACACCTGGGGGTGACTCGATTCAAAGTATGCACTATACAAGAGTAATAGGCTACGTGAAAAACAACACATAAACGCATCTTCTTCGAAATAGCAAACACGCTTAGAGAATGCAAGATTAAGGTTAAAAATAAGTAAAACGTGAAACATAAGCAGGAATTAAATAGCTGATATGGATCACCTTGACGTTTTTTTACATTCATTATTCAGAAATCACTCTGTGTTTTTGTCTGTAAAGTTCAGGGCATGTATATAGGGCCCTATGGAGACCCGTTTCAATGTCTATTTTTAATTAATAGCGGATCTGAGAACTGGATGGACTCGGTCGACTTAAAGCCCTTCAAGAAGGCCCTATAGGATTTAATACATTGCATAGTAAATAAAAATAGAACATGTTTGGGATTCTTCTAAAGCTTGTGTAGCCTTTTGGAAACACTGCTGCTTGGAGGACAGTGTATGGCATGTAAACAAGAATGTGTAAATTGTATTTTTCTTTCCACCCTGTTCGAGTTATATGTAGGTATTTAACGTTTTCGGCTTCCTGCTGCAGACAACATTTTTTCTCCTTGTCTTTCAAATAAGGATGTTTACACCATCTAGTGTCAAATTTCACCCTTTTAAACACCCCAATACAGCAATCAATAGATGGAAGCTGACTAGTTCACTTTTGAAAAGTTTTAGGTGTGGCAGTGCACCTTGTGAAGTGGGCTTTATTACCTTCTGACAGTTTAGAGCTAAAAACATTTCGATTACCATCTGCAAACCATGCATCAGGTGGTGGATTAAGTGGCACAGTGATGACAGGCTTGCCATAGCCTCTTACCACCCTCATTTCCTAGCCCTGTCTGTGACCTCCTTTCCAAGTTGTGAGTCCTAGCCATCAGCCCCGGGACAGAACTGCCAGCTCTGTAATTTTGCAAGATTGCCTTCCATGCACGTGCGGCAAGGTATGTTCCACCCACCGGGAACATTGTGTGCTTGCCAAGCCCTGATACCAACAGGTGAGGTTGTTGCAGTCAACCATGGCAGAGATCCATGCCAGCCAGTCTGTATTATTTTTTTTTTTGTGTTTGAAAGCTTTATTAGAGAAAAATAAGTAATACAATAAGGTGACATCAGCCAATATGAGAACAAAGGTATAAGATGGGACAAAGAAAGTAGAATCAGCCAATATCACAGTGAAAGACAAAGCATTTTAAATGGTGGGGAGGGAAGGAGGGGGGGGAAGGGAGGAGAGAAGAAAACAAAAAACATGGTATTGATCTTAGAGGATGGGTAAGCAATAATAGGAAATACAGTCAATGGCAATCAAAAAGTACAGTAAAAGGCATCATATGAATAATTGCATGAATGAAAAATAAATATGAAGAAGGTCAATATAAAGCTAAATAATAACAATATTGAGACTGAAAAATATCATGAAAAACTGCAGGCAAGAGTACATGAGTTCAGGGGGGCTTGAAATTATCTGAAGATAGTGGAGAGTAACACTTTTTGGCGGATTGATCAAGGTATAGAGTGAGAGGTAGCCAGTAAAATTCAACATTTCGGGAGGGTTTACAGGAGGAGGCAAAAGCAACATCAAGTCTGTGTGAGTGACATACAAGATTCCACCAACAATTGAGAGACAATTTGTTCAGAGATTTCCAATTAGAGACAATATGTTGTAATGCCAGAGCCAGCATAAGATCAAAAAGACCGCGAGAATGTGGGGGAAGGACTAAATCCTCTGAAAGGCTACCAAGAAATACTAAAGGAGGAGAAAATTGAATAGAGAGGTTGAAAATGCGAGAAAGGCGAGAGAATATCTGAGACCAGAAAATACGAGTTGAAGGGCAGAAGAAGAAGAGGTGGAAAAGATCCGCAGAAGGGGCATTACAGGTCCAACAGTTAGATACAGCATCAGGTTGAAAACGGGAGATAGAAAAAGGAGAAAGGTAAAGTCTGTGGTAAAAGAAAAATAAGGATTGAGTGAGAGAAGCAGTACGGGAAATCTTCAAGGACCGAGCCCATATTTTGTCCCAGAGAGAAGTCGGCCATGAAGAAAGTAAGTCTGTCTCCCAGGACAATTCTAATTTTGATTTGAGACGAACTGGATTGGGGGCTGAAAAGTACCGGTAAATGATGGAAGCTTTAGGAGTTGTAGAAAGGACAGTGAGTAGAGAGGAAGATGAGGCAGGTAGGTCCTCAGAAGGGAGAGAATAATAACGATCTAAAATGGTTTCCATAAGGATGGGGAATTTCTTTGCAAAGGAAGGAGGGCAGTGGAATTGAGACCGAAATGCAGGAAATGAGCAAGGGGATGACCCATCAAAAAGATGACGTATCCAAATGATACCTTTCGCTCTCCATGAGGGCCATGCAATAGGTCGATTGTTAATTAATAAAAGTGAATTGTACCATATAGGCAATAGTAGAAAGGATTCCTGCGTTACTGAGGAAGGTGAAACTAAAGGGCGCAGAAGAGAAGAAGTATGCTTGAATAAAAGGGGATTAAGGCATGGGGCTTTAGAAGTAAAACGAATTACTTCTTGGAAAGAGTACGGAAGCAGTAGTTCCTGTTCAACAGAAAGCCAGAGGGGAGAAAAAGGGGAGGGTTCCTGAGATAACCAGCGGGAAGCCTGTCGAAGGGAAAAGGACTTGTGATAGAGGCGAAAGTCTGGAAAGTTGGTACCACCATTAAGTTTAGATTTACGTAAGTTGGAAAGCGATATGCGGGCTTTTTTCTGCTTCCAAAGAAATTTGGACAACGTAGAGTCAATGCGGCGGAAATAGGAGTTTGGGATACGAAGTGGGAGCATGGATAATAAATAGATCAAAATGGGGGCAATCATCATTCTGATGGAGTCAAGACGGCCCCACCAGGAAAGAAATAGTGGATTCCAAGAGGTGAGTAATGAGTCTATCCTAGATATGACTGCATTCATGTTGAGTTGAATAGAGGAGGATATAGAGCTAGAAAAAAGAACGCCGAGATATTTAATTTTTGTAGAATTCCAAGCGAAGCCAGTAGCCGTGAAAAAGTGGGGGAGACAAAGTGTGGTTAAAGGAAGAATCTCTGTTTTGTCCGAGTTTATTTTGTAACCGGAGACCAAGGAGAATTGCTGAAATTCGTTTAGTAATGCGGGGACTGAGGTAGGCGGGTCAGAAATAAATAAAAGAATATCGTCAGCATATGCAGACAATTTAAGATGACGTTTACCGTACGGGAAGCCAGAGATGAATGGATTACTGCGTATGGAGGTAAGGAAAGGTTCAAGCGCTAAAATAAATAAAAGAGGTGATAAGGGACAGCCCTGACGAACACCCCGTTGAAGTGTGAATGGGGAAGTGAGTTGACCATTAACGAGAACAGACGCTTTGGGCATAGAATATATCAAAGAAATATAAGATATGAATTTAGGGTTAAAGCCGTGCCATTTTAAGGAAGCCAGAAGAAAAGACCAGTCAACCCGGTCGAAGGCTTTCTCAGCATCTACTGAAATGGCTGCAAGGGGAATCGATAGTGAAGGGGCTTTACTTAAAACATTAAGAAAGAGTCTAGAATTGTCCGAGGTCAAGCGGCCCCTGACAAAGCCGCATTGTTCTTTCCCTATAAGATGTGGTAGGAGCGGGTCAAGGCGAAGAGCTAATAGTTTCGCAAAAATTTTATAGTCAACATTAACTAGAGATATAGGTCGATAATTTTTACAGAACTTAGGATCTCTACCATCTTTAGGGATAAGGCATATGGTAGCGTCCTGAAAAGAGCCTTGGGCTGATCCAGTAGAACAAAAAGACTGAAATAGAGATAAAAGGTGGGGTAAAAGAAGGTCTGAGAAATGTAGGTAGAATTCAACTGGGAAGCCGTCCGGTACTGGGGTTTTCCCCTTAGTGAGGGAGGATAGAGCAGAGGACAGTTCCGAAATCGTGAGGTCAGAGTCAACAGCCGAAATATTAAGGTGGGAAGTATCTGGTTGAGGTATGTTGTCAAAGTAGGATTGAATAAGGTCTGGGGTGGGAGGGTTTTCCGGAGTATATAGAGTTTTATAAAAAGAGTGGAATTGTTCCAAAATTTCTGCATTGGTATGAAGAAGTACATTAGAGGGGGAATAAATAGAATCAATATTAGTACGTTCTTTACGAGATTTTAAATAATTAGCTAACAATTTACCTGATTTATTTCTACCTCCATAAAATCGCGCGCTGCTCCGGAGAAGAAAAGAGGAGGCAGAGTCTGTGGTAAGTTTGTTAAAGGCAATCTTAGCCTTAAGCAATTCAGGAGACATAATCTTATCAGAGGAAGTATAGAATTGATGTTCCAGAGATTTAATATGAGCAAGGGTGACTTTACGTTTTTGAAGGAATTTTTTCTTCTTTTTAGAGACAAAATCAATAATAAAACCTCGGGCTGTGGCCTTGAAGGAATCCCAAAGAATATGAGGTAGGGTATCAGGCGTAGAGTTAAGATGAAAAAATTCAGAAGCAAAAGCACGAAAAGAGGAGGAAAAAAGAGGATCAGTAAGAAGAGAAGGGTTGAAGCGCCAGCGAGAAGATTTAGGAGTAGGAGGAAGAAGGTCAAAAACAGTAGTAATAGGAGCATGGTCAGAGATAACAATTGGTTCAATAGAAGAAGAAATAAGGTGTTGAGAAAGAGATGAAGAGAGAAAGATATAGTCTAAGCGGGAGAAGGAAGCATGAGGAGGAGAGAAGAAGGAGAAATCCATAACGTCTGGGTGAATGAGTCTCCATGAGTCTACAAGATGAGTTTGGGTAATAGTGTCAAGGAATTGTTTATGTGGTTTATGAGGGGAGAAACGAACAGAGGATCTTCGGTCTAAAAATGGGTCAATGATCTGGTTACAATCTCCACCCAATAGAAAAGCATCATCTTTATGTTGAATACATTTTGCTGTGATGGAGGGCCAAAAAGAGGAGTCAAAACATGTGGGACCGTAAACATTGAATATCGTAAGTGGGATATTGTTAATTAGTAGTTTAGCTAAGACCCAGCGTCCCTCGTCATCCTTTTCTTCTAGAACTACTTTACACTGGAGTCGCTTATGAATCAAAATGGCTACTCCATTCTTTTTTTGAGAAGCAGGAGAAAATAAAACAGTTCCAACCCATAGTCGCTTTAGCTTTAAAGATTCGATGTCAGATAGGTGAGTTTCTTGAATAAGGACGATGTCTGGATTGTAAGAGGAAAGGTGGGAGAGTACTCTTTGCCTTTTGATAGGGTGATTAAATCCTTTCACATTCCATGAAACAACTTTGAAGGTGAAAGCTTACTAAACTGATCTAAATCAAGAATTGCAAAAGCATACTGTACATGTAATAATAATTCAAACTGTATAGAAGTATTAACCATAAAACTCTTCAAAAAGGAAGAAGGAAGAACAGGTAGAAAAGGAAGAAGAAAAAGGAAAAGGGAGGAGGAGAGGGATGGGAAAAGGGAAAGGAGATCAGTGGGGAAGGAAGAAGGAAGAAAAGAGAGAATGCATAGAAGACAGTACAAATCCAGAAGGATGACTGTATTAAACATACCTGAAAGAGAAAAAATACACATAGGGAAGGTGGGGAGGTGGTGATGCTTTACAAGACGTACGGACCAGGATCAGGAGGAGAACCACATCGAGACCGCACAAAAGGAACATGGAATGGGACAAGGTGTTGAGAGGAGTATCCGGTACATATCCGTCTGGGGAGGAAAAAAGGGAAAAATGTTAACAAACATAACATGTAGACGTAAAAATTGAAGTCTAGAGAGTAGAAAAGAAAATAGAGGGATATATAGGAGATGCCAGAAACAGATAAAGAAGAGAAGAGATACGAAAAGAGAGTGTAAGAACTGAGATGAAAAGTAAGGAGAATATACGAAGTCAAAGACAAGCCATTAGGAAGACGAACAAGTTAAACAATAAAAGTCCAATTTCAGCCACTGGTCGAAGCAGAAGAGGAGGCGTCCATCCCTTCTCCACTGTGTAGAAGAAGAAAGTTCCTTAATTCTCCAGGTTCCTGAAATGACCAAGTCTTTTCTCGATAGGTGACTCTGAAAGTACAAGGATGAAACAAGCCATATCTTGCTCCCAAGGCGCGCAGAGAGGGACGCATAGCCAGAAATTCTTTACGTCTGGAGGCGGTGACATTAGAGACATCTTGAGAAAAATATACTCGTTGACCTTGCCAAGACACTTGTTTTTTACTCCTCGCGGCTGAGAGAATCAATAAAAGATCTGTGTATTTCAGAAATAAAATAATGACTCCACGAGGTTTTGAAGAGGAGCCCGTTCTGGCACCTAGTCTATGGGCTCTTTGTATACTAATGGAGGTGGAAGGTGGTAGGTCCAGAAGTTTCGACAAGAAAGTGGTGAAGAAAGTTACTGGATTATCCCCCTCAAGATTTTCCGGCAAATTGTAAATACGGAGGTTATTCCTCCTATTTCGATTTTCCAAATCCTCTGTATGCTTTTGGAGTGAGAGTACCGTTTTTTCTAAAGAGTCTATACGTTGTGTGTTGGACTGAACTTCAGGGAGGTGCTGTTCAACAGTAGAGAGACGGGCATCCATATTATCCCATTTATCTTTTAAAAGCTGCATATCTGTACTCGTCTTTTCAATAAATGGGCGCAGCGCACGCAATTCCTCTAGAATTTGGTCAATAGAAGAATGAGAAGGATTGTCTTCTGGTGTAGGAGAATTTTGCTTGAGGCGCTTGCCCGCCGGAGCGGGTGGGGAAGACTTACTGGTGTTAGTATGAGCCAATGATGATTTTGGAGTCGTCATTTTCGCAGATACAGTGGCTCTATTTGTACCAGATGAAGATGCACCTGAAGCACTCCTCGATGGTATGAAGACAAATTTAGGTTTGCGTAAGTTGACCATAGAAAGGAATGAACGTGCGACAATATAGGGTCAATTCCCTGTGAGAAGACTAAAGGTGCATGTGAAATGTTCCAGAAATATCTCCAAAGAGAGGGAGAAGCACCCAGACGTAACTCAGTGGGAAAGGCGACAGAGAATTAGAGTATGCTAAAATAACGAGTACAAAAAAGGGGAGAATGGCTAAAATGGAAGCACAGGAAGGAGCATCCTGAAGTAGCTGAGGCGCAGGAGAAACAGGCAAAAAGTCTCAGAGAACGTTGTTATCATAGCGCCATGAGGAGGAAATTTAGGATAAAAAGTATTTCAGAGCAGCGAGCATGTTAGAGCGGGAAACATCCAGTTGTCAGGGGTGAAGCGCCGTAAAACTGCGTATTTGGACGTTTCCTCTAATGTGGAGGAGGAGAGAAAAAACGGAGTAAAGGTGTCTTGTACAATATATATAAATCTCACCCCTGAGGTGAAGTCGGTGTCTGAAAGTTCATTGGTGTCCAGTGGCACATCGTGTGGTGACAGCTCGTATCAGCAGAGGCTCAGATGCTTGAAAGAACTTCAAAATGGCGGCTCCGTGAGGGGCAGGGAATTCATCACGGAAAGGGGCGAAAACGGCTCCACCAGCGATGAAAAGCTGCTCCGCCGATTCCGCTAGTGTTCCGCCAACCAAGTCCGGCAACGGTGCTCAGTAGCGGTCCCGTTTACATCGGGAAAAAACGCCGTGAGGTGTTCGATGCGGCGGAGCTCCGTACCTAGCCGGCCATCTTGCGCGGCATCCAAGCCACGCCCCCAGTCTGTATTATTTTTAACCACAGAGCCAGAGGTGGAGGAAACTGGCAAAGGACCTTGGCACTTGTGCCACACTGCAGGACTACAACAAACAACAAAGTGATGGAAGGAATTCTTGAATTAATCTCAGCCACTGGCGATTGCTCAGAACCACATTTCAGACCATTGTTTTTTCTCATGATGCGCTACTGCAGACAGAGATCAGCACATGCCAATCTGTGTTGCTCTGAGTGTTGACAAAACACACAGAAGAGATCTCGTAGTCATCCAAATCAGCCGATATGAATATGGAGTTCTTTGCTTTCATTAAGTCCTCCAAGGAACGTAGTTCCAAGCAAGATAATCAACTTATCCTGTCTCAATCTCTCTTCCTTCATTCCCAGTCTTTTTCTCCTCTCTGTTTTCCCTGTTATTCTGAGTGTAGGGGGTGTCCCCCTGCTGCCTTGGGTATTTGTTCTATTCAATTTTATCCTTCAGATACCTGACACGATTCTCCATCCCTGTGCATGCCATAGTTTCCTGAGCGTGAAGCGATAGAATTGAAATATGCATTTTTCATTTTATATATTTTTTCACAATAGGGAAGCCACATGCCCCCACGAGGGTGGGGATTTTTTGTTAATTTGCTTTGTCATTCGGCGTATGCCTTATGGGTTTGGATTTGCTTGATGGAATTCGGGGTCAGTATTACTGACCGAGAAAAAACGTGTTAGCTGCTTCGGCCACTGGGCCATGGACACTTTGATAAGCAGAATTGAAGGGACAAGACACTTGTTTGTTAACTCACACGCTGTGCTGAGTGAATAAGCCATTGGTCTGCAAATGTATTACTCCTGATTTTATGTTGAAGCCACATGGCTCATATTACTGTCTTTTTATACTTTAATTTTAAATGTTATCATGAGCTTTGTCCCTAATTTCACCTAAATTTGATTTAAAAGAAAGCTGATTTATTATGACAAACCTTTCCCAGAGCATGTCATTGATAAATTCTTTAAGTATCTCTTTTATGTTTGTCACTGACCTTTTTAAGGGAAGTTGTGCACATTCTTTTTGTAATGAGGCGGTGACGAAGACCCGGCTGGGTTGAAACGCGTTGCCAATAGAGTTATTTTTAAATTGACATGCTGTGTGCAGGCTGCTGATCTTGTGACTCTACGATATTCGCCTTCTCCTGTACTACAAGTGGGGATCCACACCAATTATCCTGCACTGTCCTCGCATGGTGGAAGCGGCTGGTCTTAAGCGGAGAATGTGTGTGTGTGTGTGTGTGCGCACCCGCGTGGGGGTTTATATTACTATCCTTGTGGGGACTTGAGTGTGATAACACACTCACGCTGTGGGGACTTGATTGCACTGTGGGGACCTGAACCCAGGTACCCACAAGGCAATGTCTTGTAAATGAAAAAAAATGACTTCAGGGACATCTGTGTCAAATTTTACAACTTTTTAAAAAACTGCCTTGTGGGGTCTTGGATTTCATCAAGAGTGTTTATATTTTTGCTCAGCTCTGCCCCTGAAGATAGGACGCGGTACTGTAGCCTTAAACACACTTTGCATTTTAAACACACTTTGCTCACCAGAAACACACACTAGCAGCAGAAAGGACAGGCATTTCAAAGGAAAAGATGCATACCGTGGGTTTATGCAAATGTTTTTTAATGCAAATTAACCTTTTCTCTATTCATTAAAATAAAATTTTATTTACATGGATCTATTGAATTTAAACTTTTTGTATCTGAACATTGTTAGTGGTTTCATAAACATTGCTTTAAGCAATTTGGGTCTGCTTTGAGTCCTAGAATACTTTGCTATTGCTGTTTGATCCACTTCTGCAATTAAATAATGATGGTGCACTACACTGTGATACACCATAAACTGATTTGTTCGTTTTTTCAAAATAACAGTTGGATCAATGCCTGTTGTTTAACCCTGGGCGTCGTGCTCCGCTTCGCCCACGGAGTGCACGTAGCGCTGCCTGTTTCGCCATTTACGAAGTAGGCGTAGCAGGCAGCGCTACGCACACACCGTAGCGAAGCAGAGCTGCCCGCCACCCGCCTCCCGCCCGCCCTAATTTTAAAATAATTTAAAGAAGGTTAAAGGTAAATAAACCACCTTACCTTCAGCGCGGCGTCCCGGGGCTCCCTCCTCTTGCGGACGGTAACTTCTTCATGCAAATGCGCATGCGCGGACGCCCGTGCATGCGCATTTCTCGCGAGAAATGCGCATGCGCGGGCGTCCGCGCATGTGCATTTGCATGAAGAAGTTACCGTCAGAAAGAAGAGGGAGCCCCGGGATGCCACGCTGAAGGTAAGGAGGTTTATATTTACTTTTAACCTTCTTTACATTATTTTAAAATTAGGGCGGGCGGGAGGCGGGCGGCGCATAGTGGGGCTACGCGTAGCGCGCGTGTGTGCGTAGATTTTGCCCCACTACGCGCTGCTACACGTAGCCCCACTACGCCCAGGCCTGCTGTTGTTACAGATCTGTTTGTGCAGTTTGCACCAGGCTACAGATTAAATTTAAGACACATTTACAGTAAGAAATTCCATGTACTTTGAAGATGCTCAAATTGCAATTTATAACCAAGTTTCCATTTCAATTCCTCAATAAAGGAGAGCCTGATGGCTTAAATGGGTTGCTTAATAGTGTACTAAAAGATGTGAAATGCTGGTAAAGGTATTTGCAGATTATGGTTGGGAACTGAGGTAAAAGGAGCGTTTTGGGTGCCTTCATCAACAAAATAGGCTATGAGATACACATCATTCACAGTGCGCCCTTTCACTGCACAGCTGCCGTCTAGACATAAGGAATACTTTGTTCAATTGCAAAGTATATTCTAGTAGTATTTTTATGTGCACAAATAATTTTGGTATACATGTCTAAATTACACATTTTGCTTACGTGGTGCAAATGGCAGAGTGGGCGTGTGGGTGTTCCTATCCCATCCAACTTTTTCCAACATCCCAGTGCAAGATAACTCCTTTCCAAAGATAGGCCTTGGTGAGATGTGTGGGCATTTTAGGTTTTCTATCCACTCACTGCCCGTACTCAGCGACGGCCCGTATAGGGCGTGTTACCGGGGCGGTGATGTGCGGCAGAGGAGGGGCAGGGTGGGGGGTTGCAAAATGCGGCATACGGCCGATTGCAGGTAAGTTACGGAAAAAAAAACCAACTAATTTTGTTGCGCGCGCAGCATCGCCAAATGCGATGCAGCGCGCGCAACAAAATTCATTTTCTTTATTTTTTTCGTAACTTACCTGCAATCGGCCGTATGCCGCATTTTGCAACCCCCCACCCTGCCCCACGTCAACGCGCCGGTAACACGCCCTATATGGGCCATCGCTGGCCGTACTGGGATGGAGTAGTGCTCACTTCAGAGCCTACAAGATTTCACATTTTTAGACATCTGATCCATTTTGCGACTTGTGTCTAGTAAAGAAAACCTTCAACCAGAGTTTCAAAATCCAATGTGATTTATCTCAAATTGAATTAAAATGCTGGGGAATCACTGATTGTTGTTTGAGAATTTGCATACAAATAAATGTGACTGCAGATGTGGAAATCGTTCCACCCTGGAGGCTGTAATCAGTGACAACCTCTGTTTGAATGCTTTTGCCTGCCACTGACTGCCACCAGGACACCGGAAATGCTCACTGGTAGAAAGGTGTGTGCCTTGCAGCATAGCCCATGCCCCAGTGTGGGAGAGTAACCAACTTCAAGTGCTTAGGTGCCCTGATCACTTGAGATGGGAACAGCGCTTTTGCAATGCATGAAGATGGAAAGCTTGAGCCATTGAAAGATTTTTGACAAAACAAATGCTGCTCATACTGTATGTTTTAAGAAGACCAAGAACATTAGATTGCATTCAAAATTACACTGAGCTTCTGGATAAAAAATCATAACATCAACTGAAAAGTGAAAAAAAAATCTTATGCTGGACGTTTGCCTCTGTAGCAGGTGGACGGCCTTTTACATAAGTTAAAAGATGTTAAATGGCTGCAACTTTGAATATACGGATTCTTCGCCACGGAGCATTCCTTGCTTTTACGCATGTGTGCGGCGCTAATGTCAAAGTGACTCCAGTTTATTGAGAAGTAACTGAAGCCCATACCAATCTACAGATACTAACTACTACAAGGGAGTGAAAGCGACCGGTGGGAGTGTCAGCCTCGGTCTGGGCCCTTTGTGATTCAGAGCTGCCCTAAAGCACCCATTCGCACCTGTTCCTCCGCCACTGGCCTGACAATAGGAGCCCTCACCTCGCATATCAACAGGATGGGGGAAGAGGATTGTTTCATAGGAAGCTCTTCCCAGCTTAGCAAGTGAAATGTTCTCCCCTTTCCAGCAATGGAGAAAGAATCTTCCATTTTCGTCCTGTGGGAAGCGGCATTTCAACACATTCACCTGAGACTTGGAAATTATTTTTAAAAATCGACTGCACGCCATTTTTGGGGAGAAGGGGGGAATAATTGAGTGCATCCCTAAAAAAATACAAAGTCTCTTCTCAAATCTGCAAATATAAAAAAAAAACAAAAAAAAACTGTCTCTATTTTGAACTGTGCTGGATGTGCCTGCGCTTTTTCGGTGATTTGAATTTTCTCTGTAAAGTGTTTGACTTTAAATATTTTTCATTACGGCCTGTGTGTATGATTTCTGGGAACTGATTTGTATATAGCAAGACTCTCCTTCTTACATTTCTTAAATAATGAGTATGGTGTAGAAATGCTGAGCTGTTAAAAGTAGCATATGAAATCCTAGTTTTATTGTTTACATTCTCGAATGTGTAGCTTTTGCGATTGAAACTACAGGCCTGCCTCGGGGAGCAAACAAGCCCAGGGCAGCGCCTGCTATTGGACAGATTAAACTCTGATGATAAACATACCTCTCCGCTTAGGGTTCCAGCACCAGCAGCATGTTACAGAGACATACTTTGTGCTCACTTTGCAGTTCTTTGGGTTTGAATAGATTGACAATGCTATGTGGGTTACATTATCTCGCAATCTGCAGAAAAACTTTGCTTGTGACCTTTGTAAAGCTTTGCACGAACAATGCATATGTAAATTATATTTATGCATTGATTTATAGATTTCTACGAAAACCGAAATTTGTAAAAAAAAATAATAATTTCTATAGGCATCATTTTCCTTAAAAGCGCTATTGAAGCAGGTTTTCAGTTAGCCCATTCATCGTTTAAAAGTACGGCTGCGTTTTGACAGCCTTTGGAAAGGGTCAACGGACTCTTGCTCGGAACTTTCCCCGATTAGTGTAAAGAGGTTATTTAACTAGAGCCGAATGAGTTTCAAGGCGCTGGGGGATGGGAGCGAGGTCCCTTTACTCACGCAGGGCAGGCCTCCGCGTTTAGTTCTTGCCCTGCGGGCTGGGAAGTGACCACGGTTTGCATGTGTTCATCACACCTGCGTGATTGCGCTCTAAAGTAACCTGGAAGGAACCCTTTGTGCTGTCCAGGCGGCGCTCTTCTCCCCATGGCTTGTGCTGAGTGGAAGGGAAGGTTTAATCGCATCATTTTGAAAACATATACTTTGAAGCACCAACATTTAGGCTGTTTAAAATATACTGTGGTTTACTGTATTTGCGACAGAAAGTTAGGCAGCCCACTGAAAATAGCTGTTAGAGAATTTCCTTCTCTTTAGACCGAGCAGAAACAACGTTCTATGAAGTAGATTTTCAAACATTTTGCAATGGGGTTAGAGTCATAAAAGTGATGCTAACGACACATCATGTTTTATTACCAATTTACTTTCCAGCGTAAAACTTGTTTTGCATTGGAAAGTACCCTACAAGTAACAGAAAGTAGCGTGAAGTATTACTTTGCGTTACTTAGAGTCATGAGGATGTGGTCCGTCGGCTGCGCTGCCGCCTCTGGTGCAGGAAACCAGGGTTCGAGCCTCGAGGTCGCGTCCACATCATGTGATTCTGGGCAAATCACTTCATCTCCCGTGCCTGAGTGTGTAATGTAAATACGGTGCTAAGTAAAGCGCTCCAATACCTTCGGGTCGAGTTTGTGCTATATCAATATGCAACCAAAAAAAAACCAAGCATTTACAATGCAATGGTCTCGGCAATATTATAGGTAGAGCTATTGGTATTGCTCATTATTTTTTTATCATTTTTGTATCCCTAAATAAATGGCATTGTCATTAGCTTTTTTTTGCATATGTGATACCTATTGCATTAGCAGAGAGAGAGCGAGGTAGTGAGATAGAGAGAGAGAGGTATTGAAATAGAGAGTGAGGTAGTGAGAGAGAGTGAGGTAGATAGAGAGTGAGGTAGTGAGATAGAGAGTGAGGTAGATAGAGAGTGAGGGACGGGCAAAGCGGTCCATGCAGGAACGAAGAAGCATCTGTGGAGCCAGGACAGGGAAAAAGTGGTATCTGTGAAGACAGGGTAGGGAAAGGGGCATCTGTGGAGCCAGGGTAGGGAAAGGGGCATTTGTGGGGGTAGGAAAAGGGTTGTGGAGCTAGGGTAGGGAAAGGGGCATTTGTGGAGCTAAGGGGCATCTGTGGAGTCAGGGTATGGAAAGGGGCATCAGTGGAACCAGGAACTGGGGCTCTGGGGGGCCAGGGTAGGGAAAAGGGGCATCTGTAGAGCCAGGGTAGGGAAAGGGGGATTTGTGGAGCTACGGGGCATCTGTGGAGGCAGGGTATGGAAAGGGGCATCTGTTAACCAGGAAAGGGCCCTCTGTGGAGTCAGGGTAGGGAAAGGGGCATCTGTGGAGCCAGGATAGGGTATTTGTGGAGCCAGGGTAGGGAAAGGGGCCTCTGTGCAGTCAGTTCTCTGTTGGACCGGTCAGAGGGATGCATTCTGGGAAATGTAGTCTTGGGTTGCTTCCACTAAAACAAGTGGCGCAGCAGGCACATTATTAAGGATGCTTGATACCAGAAAAGCACTGTCTGAAAACAAGGTCTACAGTGCCAAAATGCAGCGAGCATTGTGCACCACCCTTAACCTTTTTTTATTTTCGAAATGACAACAGCAGTTGTTGCAAATTATATCTAAAGGTTTTCCACAGAGCTGCTAGGGTGACTAGAGTTATTTATGTGCAAGGAACGCTTGTGTGGTGTTGGTTAAACACTTTAGATTTTCGCGGATGGTAAATAAATTTTAAAAATAAAGAAAAAAATACAACCGGTTGCAGTCTCCCCTCATTTTTTAAGTCAGGAGTGCCCAGTGTTGGTTCAGGCTGAAGACATATTTAAACGAGATGCAGTGGTAAATAATACAAACTAAACACAACTCATTTATTTAATTTTGTATCTACCTGAACATGGGCCATAGATTTAGCTCTCTTGGACATGCGTTGGACCTGTAATGGGTGTTCTGTGGCTGAACGCCCCTGCTGCCTCTGGATCTGTGGAGGACGGGATGTATCGGGTTACCTGCTGGACTAGCCTGTGCGTGCGTTGCCACCCAGCCTGACTGCATCAACGAAGCCAAGATTTGGATGTTGGCGGCCGGGCTAAAGACTGCAGCTAGCAATAGCGATGCTATGAGAAGCAGGGGAGTGGGGGGTCCAGCAGCCCCGGCGATCCCAAGCCAAATGCAGGGAAACGTCGATGGCACCAGCCCTGCAATGTATTTCAGAAGTGCTTTGTGACTGTTTATTTCTATCGGGTTTCATGCATTCCCGACAGTGCCGCCTAGACGGTAGGCATAGCGTGCACCAGACCCCAGGGAGGTTGTATCCAAGTAGCCTGATGCTCACCACTATACAATGAAGGGAACCTGGTCGGCAGTCCGACGGTCAATGTCAGAGCTTATCTGGAGTTTGAAAGTGTGTCACATACATAACGTTGTAAGCTTTATTAGTAAACCCAGGGTCGCGTGTGGCACAGCAGGCAGGGAGTATTCATCAAGTGAATTTAAACCTACATTTTCACAATCCCCAGGACCGAGAGCCATGCGTTGTCCAGGTGAAGCGTCCCTAGAGATGTTCAGGCGGGGTAAATCGCGCATCACTGTAAAGCGGACTATCGCTGGAAAGGTGGTCCGATGTAATAAAACTGCATGGGGATCACTGACCTCGTGTAGCACACCAGCAATTGAGATTTTGTCGGCGGCGGTGTGCGAATGGCATCGGATTGCGGACAGCAGCCTATGATCTGCGCAGATGGCTTACCTTACTCATGCACAACAGCAAGAAGATCCTCACGGCCAGACGAGACGATACCTGAAAAATGGCGGATGGAAGCTCCAAAACTTTTTCGGATTCGGGGGCGTGTTCCTGCTGTTCTAAAGAGGGCGTGGCTAAAAAGTGGAAAGAACAGCAAAAAACACGCCCCCGAATCTGAAAAAGACGGAGCCTATTTGGAGGGACGGCTCTCTCCTCCAATGGCTGGCCTCCGTTTAGGAAGCCAGCCAATGGAGGAGAAGCTAAAAGAGAGGCGGGCTAAATAGCCACTCTAGAAATCATTAAATCTCCCGACTTCCGGTTCTGCCTTCGGCAGACCGTTAGTCCTCGACCTAAAAATGAAAGGTATACAGGCGTTTCCATACAAACACCCATGCCTTTTGATGCAAAGCCCTATTTACAAACACTTGCAGACAGGGTTTAGCGTCCAAAGTGAGCGCCTACTGAAAGGAGGCGTTAAGAGGAGAAATGTTTATATTTCTCCTTTCTTTCCCTACTTTGTATGTGTGCTGCACTGTGCAGCACACATACAAAGTGGGAAAAGTGCTTGAACTTGTTTAGGCATAACATTTTGTACATGAAGGATACCCTTCCAGTACACAACCTATGCTTTACTCTGGCATGCACCTTAACACTATGGTGTGTGCCTGGCGCACAGCTGCTGAAATCAGCGCCGCCCCTTGGGAGAGGGGAGGCGAGAGCTATATCTCAGTAGCTATGGCGCCCTCCTGCTCCCTCCCTGTCACGCAACACAGCGCAGCATCGATGGCTGCTGTGCTGCTTAACTTTTTTGAAAATCTGCTCCTAAGACTTTACGGGAGGTGAAGAGAGAGATGCAAAAATAAATGTAGCTGTTAACAACTGATAGCCCTTATTTTTCAACGCAGTTAGCAGTTTCATTAAAAAGCTCTGTCCATCTCATATACATTCCAAGGATTACCGTAATATGAAAAAAAACAATCCTCCATTATGCAATACAGGTGTCGGGGCAGGTGGAAGCTGTGAAATGGCCACAGCTTCTCACGCTGAAGTAGCTGAAAAGAAATGTGTTCAGGTCAAGAAAAAGTGAATGATTTAAATCTTTGAAAAAGTATTAGGCAGACCTTTTGGTGATCAGTACTAGCATACTGGGATACATTGCTGGTCATAACAGACATGCATTTTAAAAACTCGTCGGATGATCATGTTAAGATTGGAGCACATTCAGCTGGTCACTATTTTATTTTGGAGTATTATATAGCGCTAGCCAGATCCGAAGGTATCGGATCGCTTTACAACATTTGTCAATGACAGTCGAGTCTACAAAGAGTGGCACAGTAAACACAGTGTTCACAGTATAGGATGAAGTGGGATGAATTGAAAAATATGTCTGATGTCTTAGACATAGAGCTGCAAAGAATGGTGCAGGCCTAAAAGAGGAAAGTAACAATTAAAAATTTGCTAACATTCGTGACAAGAATTTTCAATTCTATTAAGGACAAGGAGGCGAGGATTATGCTTTCTCATTTCTTTACTAGAAATGCTCAGCAGCCAATAAAACACAGTATAAGAAAAAAACTACAATACCCATCAACACCAGGGTATGACGTATAACCATAGAGTCCACAGTATATATAAGGTAATATGGCAAGCACAACATCCTCTTTCTTTGGTGAGGAGAACAGTTCCAATAGAAGAAAAAACAGATGAAGAGTCACGACGACCAACAGGAGGGACCACCATCAGAAGCCGCAGGAGTCTGTAAGGCAAAACGCACAGCACTGGAAGGCGACAGGACTCTGGTAGCCACAAGCCATCGGATGCAGATGAAACCAAAAGATGCAGTAAAATTGTCACTTCGGGTCAGAACCTGAAAAGAGACAGACTGCCGTAAAATACATCCAATATAAGAAAATGTAACAAGGGGGGGAAAAAATATCAGAGAGCAATATAACAGCAGAAGATATATAATGCATATGCAAACATCCGTATAAATGCAAATTAATACATGAGAAGAAACATAATGGGTGGGATAATCCTCGCCTCCTTGTCCTTAATAGAATTGAAAATTCTTGTCACGAATGTTAGCAAATTTTTAATTCTATGTCAGGACAGGAGGCTACGATTATGCTTGTTCAAAGCTTATCCACCACTACTGAGGCAACATGATCAATAGGTTTATCATAAAAAGCCTTAAACATGGAATCAGAAGACCAATCTGCGGCCTTCATAATGTCAGACAAAGTCACACCCAAGGAAAAAGCTTTAGAAGCCATAGCTCCTCGTGCAGAATGAGCCCCAAAAATAGACACATCAATGCCTGCTTCTGACATAAGCCAGCGCACCCAACGAGCTAAAGTAGCCGGGGTAACAGGACGAAAGGGTTTCTGCAAAGCAATCAACAGTTGACCCTGTAAATCAGAACGTAAAGAAGCAGTACTTACCTCATAATCTTTGACACATTGGACCACACAAAGATTGGGACGGAGAGGAAAAGAAGGATAGGATATCAATGAAGTATTCGTCTTGGTACGACGAGAAATTCGAAAAGTGACACCCTCAGGAGTAAAACAACGACCAGCCAAATCTAAGGCCCGAACATCAGAGACTCGTCTGCAAGAGACAAGGCAGAGTAACACGGTCAGTTTGGCTGACAGCTGTTTGCGGGAAAGCAAGGAGTTGGAAGGCCAGGCGTCCAAAAAATTCAAGACAATGGAGACATCCCATAAAGAAGAGTATTTAGGACAAGGGGGAGTCATTAGGCGAATACCCTTGAGCAATTTAGTAATCAAAGGGTGTTCACCAGCAGGTTTACCTTCAAGAGGAGAATGGCCTGCCGAAATGGCAGAACGGAAGTTGTTAACGGTCCGATAAGCTAAGCCTGAAGAGGCAAGAGACGCTAAAAAATTAATAATTAGTGAGACATCCGCTGTAGCGGGATCAGCTTCCCGTTGAACACACCAATCACACCATCGTTTCCAAGAACCTGCGTAGCGTTTGTGAGTGTTGGGTGCCCAAGATTCACTGATAAATTTGCAAGCGTCGCTTGAAAGGCCTGGGACCGACCAACGGTCCCCGAAAGTCACCAAGCCAGAAGATGGAGAGAGCCTGACTGGATTAGGGGATGCGAATTCCCTAGAGGGTCCAGCAACAGATTCCACTTCTGGGGAAGAAGGATCGGCACCGCACAACACATTTCCAGAAGAACTGGGAACCAAGCCTGAGCCCTCCACAGAGGAGCAATCAGAATCAGCTCCGATTGAAATCGCTTTGTTCGAGCCAGGACTCTCGGAATCATCATGAACGGAGGAAAGGCATAGCACAGCAGGGCAGGCCAGGTCTGGAGAAATGCGTCCGTGGCCAGAGCCTCCGGATCCGGTCTCCAACTGAAGAATCGGGGAAGTTGCGCGTTGAGGCGAGAGGCAAAGAGATCTATGTGACTCTGCCCCCAAAACCGACTGAGGGAACGAAAGATGCGGGGATGAAGTCTCCAATCGCTGAAATCCCGAAGGTGACGTGAATGCCAATCCGCAATCAGATTGTTGCGGCCCGGAAGATATTCTGCAATAACAGTGATCTTCCTTTGCAGACAATAATGCCAAAAATCTTTGGCGATCTCCGCTAACAGTTTGGACCTCGTGCCGCTCAACTTGTTGACATAACGAACCGCGGACACATTGTCCATGCGGAGAAGAATGCAACAATTGGCCTGAAGAGGCGTGAAGCAACGAATCGCAAAGGAACCCGCCAGGAGTTCCAGACAATTGATGTGAAGAGACAACTCCTGCGGGGACCAACGACCCCCCGTTAAAATAGGACCGCACCGGGCTCCCCAGCCCCACCGGCTGGCATCTGACTCTATCACTATCTCCGGAGAGGAACCGAACAGGGCTCGACCCTTCCAGGCCTCCATGTGGTCCAGCCACCACTGCATCTCGCATCTCGCCTCGTCTGACAGAGGAATCTGATCGGAATAGCGAAGACCCTGCTGAAGATGACGGATCTTCAACCGTTGTAATGCCCTGTAATGCAGAGGACCTGGAAAAATCGCCTGAATTGAGGACGCTAATAGACCGACTACACGAGCTATAGATCTCAATGACACAATCCGTTTGGAGATAATCGACACCAACTCCCGTTTGATATAACGAATCTTCTGAGAGGGCAACAGAAGTTGACAGGTTAGAGAATTGACCTGGAAACCTAGAAACTCCATCACCTGAGAAGGAAGGAGGACAGATTTCTGAGGGTTCACAAGAAACCCTAAGGATTGGAGAAGATCGATCGTCCAATCGAGATGCAGGATCAATATGTGAGGACAATCCGCCATGATCAGAATGTCGTCCAGATAGACAATCATGCGGAGACCCCGCGCGCGTAAGTGTTCCACCACTGGCTTCAGAAGTTTCGTGAAGCACCACGGGGCCGACGAGAGGCCGAACGGAAGGACCTGGTATTCGAACCAGTTCCCTTGCCACTGGAACTGAAGAAAACGCCGATGAGGCTTGAAGATTGGGACTGACAGATAGGCGTCTTTGAGATCGAGACGAACCATCCAATCTCCCGCTCGGAGAAGATCTCGCAAAAGATGGATCCCCTCCATCTTGAAATGTCGGTAAACCACTCCGCCGTTGAACTCCTTTAGATTGAGGACCAGGCGGGAACCGCCCCCTCGTTTCGTAACTAGAAACACCGAACTTACAAACCCTCTGGGATGGCGGGTAGTTTGAAGAATAGCCCCTTTCGCAAGAAGAGAGACGATCTCCGATGAGATGATCTCCTGATCCTGAAGAGAAAAGATCAACGGGGTAGGAAGGAGAGGTTGAGGCATGGGCTGATAAAATTCTATTTTGTAGCCCTGAACAGTTTCGAGAATCCAAGCATCGCTGGAGATTAGTTGCCAATTGTGAAGAAAAAACTGGAGCCTTCCCCCCAAAACCACATCGGAAAAAGGAATCACTCTCACCTGAAGTATTGGAGTCGTGATGACCTCCTTGCTGTCCTCCGAAGCGACCCTTCCGGAATTGTCCCCTTCCCTTGCGGGAGGGTGTAACGCCCTGAACGTCTCAGGATCGTTTAACAGACACGACAATGAGGACGCAACCACTTGTGAAGGGTTAGTTCTTTTAATGAAGGCAAATAAAATACAAAGAACAAACAAAAGTTATAGTCACTGGAATCCTCCAGGCTAAGTACGTTACCAGCCCACAGCACGGATGGTCCTAACCGTCCTCTGCATATACGCCGATCCCGGCGTATGCCAACAGAGGGCAGAAATGAAATGGCCGACAATGCCAATCGGTAGGCTGTGAGGGGCACGAAGAGTGTTGGGGAGAATCGAGGAGTCAGGGAAACACCCAGCCGGGGTCTCTACCTGAAGGGAGCAGCCGCTCAACCTCTTCCTCAGACTGCACCGGGATGCGGAGTCACCTCCTGGTGATGCGTCACCGATACCCCAATCACAAGCAAGAAGACTGAACCGAGAGCAGCCGCTCGATCGATCGATCCTGTGGACTTCCGAGTCTGTAACGCGGCAAACACCTCCTGGTGTGCGTTACAGCTGGCAGTCCCTGTGTCTCTGGTCGGGCTGGGAGTTACAACTCCAACCAGCAAAAGCACCACTGCGCTTGGACTCAGCCGTGTCAAAAAGCGAAGCTCAATGGTTGACCGGTAGAGCTTCCGGGTCCTTCACAGGTGACGATGGGGCAAGACACGGCCCAGGGAGTAACGACTCGACCTACCTCCGTTCTTGCCTTACTGGAGCACCACTCCGGAACACTGCTCTTCACGAAGCAGGTACGTCGGTGTAAACACAATATCCGACAGCCTTGTACCTCCCGGTTCCTCCCTTTATAGGGCGTGTTTTCCTTGAGTTATGTAACAGCTCTCCTGTTTACATAAGGGCGTGTTTCCCTTGAGTTATGTAACAGCTCTCCTGTTTACATAAGGGCGTGTTTCCCTTGAGTTATGTAACAGCTCTCCTGTTTACATAAGGGCGTGTTTCCCTTGAGTTATGTAACAGCTCTCCTGTTTACATAACCTCTCAACCGCTAAGCATCCTGTGAGATGTAGTCCGTTTTCGCTGGTTACCGTTTTCCTCCCCTCGTATGACAGGAATTCTTGACAGTACATCCTCCCTCTCAGCGGCTCCCCACGGGTCCAGCGCTGGCAGGAAAACGCCGATGGAACAAGGAGACCAAGCGCGGAGCATGAACCCCTTCAGCCGGTTCCCATGAATGCTCCTCCGGGCCATAGCCTTTCCACGCAACCAGGTACCACAGCTTCCCCCTGCGCCATTTGGACGCCCGTATGCCCGACACTTCATACTCCACCTCCGACTCCACGCATACCGGCCTAGGTGTCCCAGACGGCTTGGAGGGTGCTGGTTTGAGCAATGATACATGAAAGACAGGGTGTATCCGCAATGACTGGGGCAAGCACACCTTCACGTTCACGGGACCCATACACTTGGTAATTCGATAGGGGCCCATGTACTTGGGATGGAACACACTGTTCTTTCGAAACCTCATGTTTCTTGTGGATATCCAGACGTAGTCTCCAGTGCGGTACAGTGGCCCGGGCCTTCTCTTCCTATCTGCCGCAGCCTTGTATCTTCTCTTGGCCTCTATTAGGACAGCCCTTGAGCGCATCAACGTGTCTTTTATGTGTGCCACCCTGTCCGCTGTGGCGGGAATCCTGTCCTCTCTGAACGGATGTAGAAATGGCAAGAACCTGGGATGTTGGCCATAGTTGCTATAGAACGGAGATGACTGTGTGGAGCTGTGAGTGGCGTTGTTATAGGCTATCTCTGCAACCCATAGCAAGTCGACCCATTCTTCCCTGCCCTGGTCCACAAAACATCGCAGATACTGTTTGAGCGTTTGGTTCAGGCGCTCGGTTTGGCCGTCCGTTTGAGGGTGGTAGCTGGTGGACAGGGCGGTCTTAACATGCAGCGCAGTGCACCAAGTCTTCCAGAATTGCGCAGTAAACTGCGACCCCCGGTCCGACACGATCACCCCAGGTAATCCATGCAGTCGTACCACATTCTTTAGGAGTAGTGACGCCAATTCCCCGGCCGTAGGGACTCTCTTGCAGGGGATGAAGTGCCCCATTTTCGTCAAGTAATCCACCACCACCAGTATTGCCGTCATCCCCTGGTCTACCGGTAGGCCCACCACGAAGTCCAGTGATATGCTATCCCATGGTCTATCCGGGGTCGGAAGTGGATGTAAGAGCCCTTGGGTTCGGCCATGGTCGGCCTTCATGGTAGCACACGTAGGACACTCCTGTCCCCACCTCCTGACATCCACTCTCATGGTTGGCCACCAGAAATGCCGTCCCATGCTAGCCACCGTTTTTTCAAAGCCCAAATGACCTGCGCATGGAGAGTCATGGCACCAGATGAATGCTTGTTTCCTTAGCCTAGGCGTGGGTATCAATAGGCACCTGCCCTTCAGGGGTATCCCGTCCTTCAGCTGCCATTCTCTGTGACTGAGGAGCCACCTCCGCCATGCGAATGACCTGATCCCTCTCTTTATTCCCCTCAGGAAAGTATCCGGTTGGATAACCCCCAATACCATCCTCGGGGAAATGATGGAACGCTCGGTCGCAGGCAATGGTTCCTTAACTGCAGATTGACGGGACAGGGCGTCCGCCTTCCGGTTTTCCGTCCCCGGCCGATATGTGATGCGGAAGTTGAACCCCGCAAAGAAGATCATCCACCGCAGCTGCCTGGGAGAAAGGTGTCTAGTGGCCGTCATGAACTGTAGGTTCCGATGGTCCGTGTACACCGATACCACATGTCTTGCCCCCATCAACCAATGCCTCCATTCGGTGAAGGCGTCCTTGATTGCGAGAAGCTCCTTCTCCGCAATATGGTAGTTGCGTTCGGCGTCGTTGAGTTTGCGGGACATGTACGCAACGGGATGAAGCACCCCTGTGTCGTGGTTGCGTTGGGACAAGATAGCCCCCAGCGCCACATCCGACGCGTCCGCTTCCACCACGTAGGGGAGATCCGGATCGGGGTGAGCCAACACCGGCGCCTTACCAAAGGCGCTTTTCAGGGCCTCAAAGGCTTTGTTCGCTTCAGGGGACCAGACAAACTCCTTGGACTTCCTCAGTAGCTGTGTGATTGGGGCCACCACTCCTGAAAATCCATCTATAAACCGCCTGTAAAAGTTGGCGAAGCCAATGAAACTTTGGACGTCCTTCACGCTTTGGGGCACCGGCCATTCTTTCACCGCCTTGATCTTTCGTTCTGCCATCTCCTGTCCCTCTGGACTCAGCATCACTCCGAGGAATTCCACGGATGTGACGTGGAAGTCACACTTGCTGAGTTTACAAAACAGCATGTTTTCCCTCAGCTTTTGGAGCACAGCTTTGACGTGGTGTACGTGCTCCTCCACACTGGACGAATAGATGAGGATGTCGTCGATATATACGACCACGTAGATATCCAACTCCTCTCTGAATACCTCATTCAAAAAGTACTGAAAGGCTGCCGGGGCGTTGCACAGACCGAACGGCATGACGAGGTACTCAAAAAGGCCGAACCTGGTCTTAAAGGCGGTCTTCCACTCGTCTCCGTCCCTCATGCGCACCAGATGGTATGCCCCTTTCAAATCCAACTTGGTGTAGATACGAGCTTTCTTGACCTGTTCCAGAAGTACACTGATGAGAGGCAAGGGGTACCGATTTTTTATGGTTATCGCATTCAATGCCCTAAAGTCCACACAGGCTCTCAGCTCCCCATTAGCCTTCGGGATGAAGAAGAGTGGCGAGGCGGCCGGAGACTTGGATGGGCGGATGAATCCTAGCTTGAGGAGTTTATCCAGGTACCCCCGGAGATGCACGTTTTCAGGCTCCGTCAGGGCATACAGCCTGCCGCTGGGAACGCTGGCCCCTGGCACCAGGTCGATCTGGCAGTCAAACTGTCTATGTGGTGGTAGCACTTCCGCCTTCACCTCATCAAATACATCCTCAAAACTGTGATAAGCCTGGGGGAGAGCCACATCTTTTTCTGCCGCTGTAGCCACCGTCTGACTCCCGCTCTCATCTGCGGCAAGGGATTCCGTTCTTATTCCACAATGCAGGATGCAATACGGTGACGTCATTTCGATGCGATGTGTTGGCCAATCCACAAAGGGGTTGTGTTTCTGTAGCCACGGCAATCCCAATATGACGCCATATTGGGGCGCTCGGATGATGTTAAAATCGATTTGTTCCAAATGGTTCCTCCCATATCTCATCGGAAGGACCCCCGTGTGCTGTCCGATGGGCCCCGTCACCAATCGCCTTCCGTCTACCGCATAGACGTCTTCGGGTACTGCTTTGGGAAGAAGCACTAGCCCTAGCCTGCATGCCTCGTTGTGGTCCATAAACATGCCAGTGGCCCCTGAATCCACCATGGCCACAACGGGTATCCACTGGTCATGCACTCCCACGTGCACAGTGATAAACAGGTGTCGTTGTCCCTTAGTGACCGAGTTGGAAAGTGAAGGGATGGATGAGTGACTCCGAGATGCCCCTTCTCTGGTCTTGGAGTCCACCACGGCTGTTACCGACCGGTTGGCCCGATAACGTGACGTCTTCGGTTTGGCAGGGCATTCACGTACGTAGTGGCCTTTTTTGCCACAATATAGGCACAATCCTTGTTTACGGCGTGACTCTTTCTCCGTGGCTGTGAGGCTCGCTCGTATTGCGCCGATGTCCATGGGTTCTCCCTTGGATGCGGTGGAAGTTTCAGGACTTCCCACCGTCACATAGGATGGAAGGGATTTTCCTTTTCTCCCATGATCCCCCTTTCTTTCACTTAGCCTATGTTCCAGCCGTAATACCAGGTTGATAAGGCCCTCACATGTCTTGGGTTGAGGGTCAATATGAGCCACGGCGTCCTTGAGCTCATCGCACAGCCCTTGATGGAAGAGCGCCGTCTGTTTAGCAACAGGCCACTTGGTTTCCGCAACCAGCCTTCGGAACGCGTTGAGATACTGCACCAGGTCGTTGGATCCCTGTCTCAACTCAAGCATTTCACGGTCCGCCGTGTACGAGTCAGCCCTTCTGTCGAATACCTTCAGGAATTCCTCGCGAAAAGCACCCCAATCACATAAGAGGGGGTCGTCCCTGCTCACCAGAGGTACGGCCCATTGTGCCGCGTTTCCAGCCAAATAGGATATAAGGAAAGCCACACGAGCCTGACTCGTGGGGAACGCCTTTGGTTTGCACGATAAATGTAGCGCCACTTGTGTGAGGAATACCTGCACTGTGTTAGGATCCCCACTGTACCTCTCTGGTGTTGCCAAGGGGATGGCTACCGGCATTTCCACTACTACCGCAGGGGTGTGGTTCGTGAGGGAGGTGCTGGGCGTGAGCGGGTCCAATTGGATAGCATCCAGTCTGGCTTTTACATCAGCTGTTTCTTGCCTAGAGGCAGCCACTTCAACTTGCATGGCCGCTAAAGCAGCCAGCACATCATCAAGTGTTGCCATGTCTGTTATCGACCGGGAGACAGTTAGTGTTATTAAGGTCGGATATTTTGTAACGCCCTGAACGTCTCAGGATCGTTTAACAGACACGACAATGAGGACGCAACCACTTGTGAAGGGTTAGTTCTTTTAATGAAGGCAAATAAAATACAAAGAACAAACAAAAGTTATAGTCACTGGAATCCTCCAGGCTAAGTACGTTACCAGCCCACAGCACGGATGGTCCTAACCGTCCTCTGCATATACGCCGATCCCGGCGTATGCCAACAGAGGGCAGAAATGAAATGGCCGACAATGCCAATCGGTAGGCTGTGAGGGGCACGAAGAGTGTTGGGGAGAATCGAGGAGTCAGGGAAACACCCAGCCGGGGTCTCTACCTGAAGGGAGCAGCCGCTCAACCTCTTCCTCAGACTGCACCGGGACGCGGAGTCACCTCCTGGTGATGCGTCACCGATACCCCAATCACAAGCAAGAAGACTGAACCGAGAGCAGCCGCTCGATCGATCGATCCTGTGGACTTCCGAGTCTGTAACGCGGCAAACACCTCCTGGTGTGCGTTACAGCTGGCAGTCCCTGTGTCTCTGGTCGGGCTGGGAGTTACAACTCCAACCAGCAAAAGCGCCACTGCGCTTGGACTCAGCCGTGTCAAAAAGCGAAGCTCAATGGTTGACCGGTAGAGCTTCCGGGTCCTTCACAGGTGACGATGGGGCAAGACACGGCCCAGGGAGTAACGAATCGACCTACCTCCGTTCTTGCCTTACTGGAGCACCACTCCGGAACACTGCTCTTCACGAAGCAGGTACGTCGGTGTAAACACAATATCCGACAGCCTTGTACCTCCCGGTTCCTCCCTTTATAGGGCTTGTTTTCCTTGAGTTATGTAACAGCTCTCCTGTTTACATAAGGGCGTGTTTCCCTTGAGTTATGTAACAGCTCTCCTGTTTACATAAGGGCGTGTTTCCCTTGAGTTATGTAACAGCTCTCCTGTTTACATAACCTCTCAACCGCTAAGCATCCTGGGAGATGTAGTCCGTTTTCGCTGGTTACCGTTTTCCTCCCCTCGTATGACAGGAATTCTTGACAGAGGGATAGAAGTTTGAACGGGTGGAGAAGCCGGGATCCTGTCCACCGCCACTGTGGGACTGAAATCCTCGTTGAGAATTTTGCTGGGATCCGCGGCCGAACGAACGTCCCCTAAGACGTCCGGCCTTTGCAAAAACCGGCCGAAACGCCCGCCTCAGCGAGGCCTGGGCTTTGTCAAGGCCACTGAAAGTGGCCACAAAACTAGAAAGTTCTTTGAGGAATGGTTGTCCAAATAAAAGCCCCTGAGCCAAGGGACCGGCCTCAGAAGAGGAGAGCTCCGCTAGCCTGGGGTCCAGGCGAAGAAGGATGGAGCGGCGTCTTTCGCATGAAAGCGCACAATTGGCATTACCCAATTGACATATGGCTCTCTGAGCCCATTGAATGAGTTCATCCGGGTTAACAAGAGCCGATGATTCTTTAGCCAGAACACCCAAATCTAACATTTTTGTGAGTGGGCCCAATAAATCTAATAATTTATCCTGGCAGGAGCGCCAAGATCTATCCAAACCTTTTTTAGGGTCTCTTGCATACTTCTTCAGGTAGGTGACCATGGTAGGATCAACCTCCGGAGTGTCGGCCAAATGATCTGCCAGATCAGGACGGGGACATTCAGATCTCATACGTGCTCGGGCATCTTGAGGAAAAGGTTGGCGAATGTGGGATTGGACATAATCCGCCACCGCTGGTGAAGGTAGCCAGGAAGTGGAATGGGGATGCATAATCTCCGAAGGTTCAAATGTAAGAATGGGAGGAGTGGAAGGAGCATCAACAAAATGCTCTTTGCGAGCCCTTTTCCGAGGAGGTGGTTCAAATTCAGACGAGGAGGAATGTGCATCATCAGCGTCAGGATCATGGGAGGATGAAAAAGAGGTCCCAGCCGACCCTTTAATAGAGGACGTGTCCGAAGACAGCGTCTTAGCCAACCTATGAAAATCAGACTTGTGAGGATTGACAGGGGACTTTGACGCACGGGACGGTAACCAACCCTGTTGCTGTGCATACAGAGACAAATGTCGCTTCAGAGGATTTATTGCGCGCACAAGCGCCTTATTCACGGAGTGCTGCACCCCCTGATCAAGAGCTTCCACCAAGTCCTGCTCCAAAGAGCCAGAAGGATCCTCCTCATAATAATACTCATCCTCGTCATAATATTCTGCCATGCTGACACAAAGTGTAACAGTATTCAATGCCCACAATAAACAAGTAAATCAATAGTGGCCAAAGGCACAATGCAAGGGGGGAGTGAAAAACCCCACAGCAAGCCGAAGTGTAGATAAAACTGAACACTTCAAGTAAATAAAATTCAAATGTGGAGGGAGGGCTTGCTGTAAACAAAAAACTAGCACTCTAGGCAATGCCTATGCATAATTATACAGCCCAAACCTTTAAAATAGCAAAATGGGCATAAAAAGGGGGAAATACTGTAGCTGTGGGCTCTCGGCGCGTAGCGACCGTTCTGACGGGCGAGAAACACCTGTTGTCATCAACAAATATGGCCGCCGTGCATGCGCGGTAACGGCCGCCCAGTATTTACAAAAGCGGAGCACTCGCAGCACCAGCGCGAGTCTCCGAGCCCCTGTCTCCCTCTCCACAACTTTTTAGACGCGGGCGCAAGGCGCCCGGCAACGGGAGGTGAACCACACGCTCCCCGCACCTGAAATGACACGCGCGGCGAGCGAAGATTAAAACAACAGCGCGGGTAGAAAAAACAGCATAACCATGGTGATACCACAACAATGCGCGCTAAAACATGAGAGCGTGGCAGCGTAAGAGCAATAATAACAAAGCTGCAACAAAGTCACAATAAATGCAGTGAAAATGACAAAAAACAATTAACTGGCTGCGGAGCAGCAAAGAAAGAGGATGTTGTGCTTGCCATATTACCTTATATATACTGTGGACTCTATGGTTGTACGTCATACCCTGGTGTTGATGGGTATTGTAGTTTTTTTCTTATACTGTGTTTTATTGGCTGCTGAGCATTTCTAGTAAAGAAATGAGAAAGCATAATCGGAGCCTCCTGTCCTGACATAGAATTAGACAGAATGCTGAAAGTGTCTGATAATCTGAATGCTCGTGTCGACATGAAAAATCACAACTCACACTTTAGTTTTCTTTATACTTCTGGATCGCTTGCTTCTCTCCTCAGAACAACCTCATTCCTTACCATCGATCACAACCTGGCAGGCAGTTTAGTTTGTGTGAAATGGAACATGCATGTCATCAATGTTGTTATGTTTGCAAAAAAACACAATTTACATGAATTAACTGAATAAATATATTTAAACATAAGAAGAGGAAGGACGGAGATCTGAAACTTTTCAGACACTCACCCTCAGTCACAGATCTGGGTTGAATCCATCATTGTTCGTTAGCTCACTTAGCCACCCCAGTTCAGACACAACTATTTGCAAATCAGTAATGACCCTGTGTGTCATGGGAACAGTCCAGACCTAACCGCAAAGCCAGTTCCTTTCTAGATTGGAAACAAGCCTCCTGGGACCAGTTTCAGGGAATCACCCCTCATCAGCCAGGCTAGCTTGAATCCAGTGACACAGTGAGCCCGGGACCCACGTCTGGGCATACCCCGCACACTTAGGGCGAAAAAGCAAAAGACACACAGATGATGGATGGAATTCAGAGCAAATCAAACATTCACCCCCAGTCAATAGATCTAGGTTAAATCCATTGTTCTTTTGCTCACCAAGCCACCCCAATTAAAACCCAGCCATATGCAATTCAGTCTTGACCCTGTTCCTCATGGGAACAGTCCAGACCGAACTGCCAAGCCAGGTCCTCCCTTGATCAGAAACAAGCATCCTGGGACCTGGGTTTCTAGATGGATCTTGGCTGCATTTTTTACTGTTGACCATCAGGTGCTTCTCAAAACAATTTCAGAAAGAGCTGGTGTTGAAGAACTGTACTGTTCTGCTTGCATCAGTTCTTCCTAATTATACTCATGTAATTAAACTCCCTCCTTTGCTCTCAGATACTGTCAGCATCACATGGAGAGTAAGCCATGCCTCAACGTTGTCTTCAGCACTGTTCTGTGTCCGCATGGAACTTTTTAGCAACATTAAAGACCCTTGACGAGGCTGGCTATCCAATTTATGCTAATGACACCCTGTTCCATTTGATGCTAAAAAAAGATTTTTTAAACTTCAGAGTGCAGTTCTGTGTTTGAAAGCCAAAGATAGGAGTTTTAGTACTGGCTTGGCAGTGCACCCATTGTCTTACCTGATGTGATAAACAAAATAGAGCTTTCACAGTCCTACTGTGAGAGAGAGATTTAGGATCCACCCACATGTAGCTTTCCCTTAGTACATGACTTGACAGTGATGAATTTGTGTGCTTCCAATACAACAAATGATTGGATTGGACTTTTTAGCTTGAGGCAAAATGTATGCTCAAAACAGAAGGACTGGGTTGGTTATAGTGTCAAGCCAGTGATCATGATCATGGCTCTGCGCCTGATATATTTGTTAATAAATGTTATGACAAAGCCACTAGACCTGGCATATTTATTGTGAAAAACATATGATAACACCAATAGATCGAGCCCAGACTGCACTGCGACTTTAATGTGATGCATATATGTGTGTAATTGTAATTGATGTAACCAATGGGAAGAAAACAAAAATTAATAAAATGTGTTTTAAAAAAAATGATAACACCAATAGGCATTTAAGTGTGGATCCGTATTACAATATAATAAAACCTTCAGCTAGGCATTTTGTTAGATGTAATCTCACAGATTACCATAGTAGGCAATGTTCTTTGATGTTGAACACCCAGTGTGACAAATCATGGATATAGAAGGTATGTTCTGTCTGAATCCCTGCTAGGCTGTCTTATGGTATGTAGTATTTTGATTAGCTAACTGTAATTTTGACCCCTTCCTAACTTAATGGCTGTTTTCGGTAGTTGCCTTATGAAAAAGCTTACGCTCAGAACTATAGGCTGGGTTAGATATGGAAACATTATGTCCAATGCCACAGGTCTAGTCTATTCTTAACTGTATATCCTTATAAAAACATAGGGCCTTTGGGTCAGCTCTCTTCTGTCATTGCATTGGTCTGTCTGCATGTCATTAACACTTCCATTCATGAAAGTGAAGTGCATGGGGTAATGGTTCAGTCGGTGTCAGTCATTGTCTCTCTTACCTTGTGAATGATAGCATTCTCTGATCATGTGTGCACAGCCACCTGACGATGAGTATGCTTAGTGTCAGGGACAGTTAGTGAGTCCTTTAGATTGGAATGTATTGTTCCCCTTTTGTTTCTTTGCTTTTCTTCTTTTTATTTTAATGCTTCTCAAGAGGATTCTCCAGTTGTCCAGGCAGTTTTAAAGTGTCACTTGCTTGCACCTCATTTCTGCAGTGCACTGCATCTCACATGGCTGCTTCTCCACCAGGAGACCATCATGGAATGAAGTCCTCGATCGTATATCACTGTTTTACTATTCCAAGATGGGAAACACATTGGTTCTAAATGTGGTGCCCATCCGTGAACTTTAAAACAACCACATGTGCTTGATCTAGACCTAGCACACTCAGGCATGATCTGAAATACCTCACTGAGTATACAACAGTTAGCATAGAATTTAAAAACAGGGCTAAGTCAATACTAAGCTTCATCACATTGACAAAAGGCACAAATGTGTACTCTTTCCTAAAGGGGGCCGGTAGGGCAATCTCCAAGTGTCCAAGAGGTTGAAGTCTACATCTTTGAGTAGTGCACTTTCATTATTACTCTTAGCAGCACCCACAATCCAAATTTGTCAAGTATGGTATGTAGAGGCATCCACCATTAATATTTTTTGTGTTCTGGAATAGTGCACTATTCACCAAGAAGCACTTTGACACCTCGTCAAGGGTAGTAAGCACTATATAAATACAATCGCAATCTTCCAATCACCTCTTACTACTACACAATTACTGCTGAATTCTATAAACAATCTAGATAACTTGAAGACAAAGATGGCTTTAGTACCATTACTTGCATAGACTGAGACCTGAGTACTCCTGGAGTTCATGGTAAGGATTTTAATAAAGATGTGTGTCTCCCTTCAAAGTATATCCAAGAATTACGAGGACTAATGACTAGGGTGTTCATGAAACCAGTGGCTTAACTGTACTAAGGGAGAAGAGTGTATGACAGAGGAGGAGGCAGAACAGCTTTTGCTGACCACTTGTCCCACTCAGGCCCTAATCAATGCAGGTGGTCCGAGACGGAATGCCCGGAATGCCTTTTTCCTTTGGTATTATCAGGAGTCCCACAAATATAGATATTGTCCCATCTGTTACAATCTTCACATTCCACATCGCACCAAACATCTCCAGCTAGAGATGGAATTCAGTTGGTCCCCAAAAACATGCAACCTCTTCTCTGTCATATTAAGCCTTACATGACATGGTGTGATATTAGAGCATATTGTTGGGACTTCCTGTGACATTTTAGTCACTGTGTGCTACACTGATATATGCTTTAATTGTCAGAAGTTCCTTCATGGTAGAGTCCTGGTTTGCCTCCAGCCTTTTGAGGCTAGGAGTGAGACGTGATATGAGGATCAGAAATCACCACCAAAAGCAAGTGTGGTCTTCAGAGTCTGAAATCAGACATCAGTATATATCCAAACATATACTTCAGGAATCCTGGCCAATAACCAATTTTAATATTTTCATTAGGTGTTAGAAATTGGGTTATGGTTGACTGGGGTGAAAGCCCTAGTCAAGCAGCAACCACATTCCTAGTTAGGGTAAGGCACAAGTAATTCACAAATTAACCTATGCTCAACCCCCTGGTAGCTTGGCACAGAGAAGTCAGACTTAACTTAGAGGTAATGTATAAAGTATTTGTGGAACACTTCAAAAAATAAAACAGTGAAAACACCACACTAAAAGATCCCACACCAGGTCAGAATAATAGAGCAAAATGTAATTAATAATACAGGACCAAAATGAAACAAATCCAATCCTTAGACATGGGGGTATGAACTTGTAAAGAATAAACTGTAAAATAGCACTTAAAAGCATAAATCACCAATCAGCGATATCTGGTCGTGCTGGAACGGGTCAACATCAAAAGTTCAGGCAGATTAGTCCTGCTGAAGTTTTACCTTCTCAAGATTGTGCCAAGGGTCCCGTTTGCAGTGGAGAGGGTCACAGGTAGTAAGGAGAGCATAACTGGTGGTGGGTAACGTGGTGCGAAGAGCAGGCTGAGCGTCGCAGATGGGCAGGCTGGAGCTTTGCAGATGGGCTGGTGACATGGTTCCGGTGTAAATTTTCCTGAAGAGCCCAAAGCTTAATTTCAATATCTCTAGAGCCACACTAAGGATCCAGGACCCGAGGGGCACCACTTGAGGGTCAGGAACTCGCTGACGAAGGATCCAGGAGCTGTTGAGGAACCTTTTGTGTCCCTGATGCTGAGATTAGGAGGCCAGCAGATTAGCTCTTTGAGCCACTCTGGGGTCCTGGTTTCAGGATGAGTTGCAGGTCCAGTTCTTTTTCCCCAGGCAAGAGGGCAGCAGGCAGCAGGTTAGCACAGCTGGGCAATTGTCCATGTAGAGCAGCAGTTCCTGCAGATTAGCAGTCCAGCAGAGTGGCAGTACTTGTAACAGCACAGCAGTCCTTCCTGGCTGAGTATCAGCAGTTTCAGAAGTGTACTGAAGTGGTGGTGTCTGAGGTCCTTCATTTTTGCACAGTTGTGCCTTTGAGGTGGGGAGAAGCCTCTAAAGGCATGCCTTTGAAGTGCACAGATGCCCTACCTTCCCTGCCATGTCTCCAGACTAACCACAGGGTTATGCAGCCCTTTGTGTTGAGACAGGACACAGCATATTCAAATGTAAGTGGGGCTGTGCTTAGCTTATCCCTCCCATCCCGTCAGTGCTGGCCCATCCCATCACACCTCAGCTCCCATCGTGTACATTTTGTGTGGCTGTCAAGGAGAAATACACAAAACCCAGCTGACAACTATACCCGGTCATGTGACCCAGAGACAGGCTGCAGGCACAATAGGGTACAGCCAACTTTCTAAAGGTTAACAAAGAGAAACAGGGGTTAGGCCAATACCACATCAGCAAGGCTCGGCCACTAATGATAGAATAATTGAATTTGAAGTTTAGTGGGCATGCAAATTGATTACTGCACCACCTTTTATTTTTTCATACTCTCAAATATTAATACATTTTTTTTCATCAAAACACAGACAGTTGACAAACATAAATGAAAAACAATAGCAGCACATTTCTTTTCAATCACATTATATAACCCACAAAGCATTTACCGCAAGTCATAACTTACACATGTGAAAAACATTAACAACCTATTCACACCTGAATGAATATCAAAAATAACCTTGTATCCTGGTTCTGAACTGAATATCGATATTAGGGTTTAGGATGGGAATGGGTTTTTGGGTTGTAAGGGCTTTTTTAGGGTTTAGGGTGGCTATAGGTTCTTGGGTGGTAGGGGATTGTTTAGGCTTCAGGGTGGGTATGGGTTTTTGGTTTGCATGTGAACCTTTAGTGTTTATGGGATTTTGGGTGGTAATGAATTTTTAGGGTTTAGCATTTGTATGGGTTTTTGGGAGGCAAGGGATTTTTGGGATTTAGAGTTGGTACGGGCTTTTGGGTGGCAAGAGAATTTTTAGGGTTTTGGGTGGGTATAGCTTTATGGGTGGTAAGTGTTTTTTTAAGGTTCAGGGTGTGTATGGGTTATTGGGTGGCAAGGGAATTTTTAGGGTTTAGGGTGGTTATAGAGATTTTGGGTGGCATGGGATTTTTTAATGTTTGGGTGTGCATGGGTTTTGGGTGGCAAGGGAACCTTTAGGGTTTAGGGTGGGTATGGGTTTGTGGGTGATAAGGAATATTTTAGGATTTAGTGTTTGTATGGGTTTTTGGGAGGCAAGAGAATTTTAGTATGGGTATGGGTTTTTGGGTGGCAAGGGAATTATTAGGGTTTAGGGTTGGTATGGGTTTTTGGATGGTAAGGGATATTTTAAGGTTTAGGGTGGGTATGGAATTCTGGGTGGCAAGTGAATTTTTAGGGTGTAGGGTTGGTGTAGGTTTTTGAGTGGTACAGAAATCTTAAGGGTTTATGGTGGGTATGGGATTTATGGGTGGCAAATACATTTTAGCATATAGGGTGGGTGTGGGTTTTTTGGTAGCAATGCATTTTGTAGGGTTTATGGTGGGTCTGGGCTTTTCGGTGGTAAGGGAATTTTCAAAGTTTAGGGTGGGTATTGGTTTTGTTGGGCAAGGGACATTTTATGGTTTAGGGTTGGTTTAGGTTTTTGAGTGATAGGGAATTTTTAGGGTTTAGGGTGTTTATGTGTTTTTGTGTGGTAAGGTATGTCTTAGGGTTTTAGGGTGGATATGTATTTTTGGGTGGCAAGATAATTTTTAGGGTATAGGGTGGGTATGGGTTTTGGTGTGGTAATGATTTTTTTAGGGTTTAGCGTTTGTATGGGTTATTGGGTAGCAAAGGATTTTTTAGGGTTCATGGCGGGTTTGGGTTTGTGGGTGGCAAGGTAATTTTTAGGGTTTCGGTTGGGTATGAGATTTTGGGTGGTAAGGGATTTTTGGGGGTTTAGGGTAGCAATGAGTTTTTGGGTGGCAAGGCATTTTTTAAGGTTTAGGTTGGGCATTGGCTAGGGTGGGTATGGGTTTTGGGTGGTAGGGGCTTTTTAGGGTAGGTATGTGTTTTTGGGTGGCAATGAATATTTTAGGGTTTAGGGTGGGTATTGATATTTGGGTGGCAAGTGAATTTTTAGGGTGTAGGCTGGGTGTAGGTTTTTGAGTGGTACAGAATTTTTAAGGGTTTAGTGTGGGTATGGGTTTTATGGGTGCAAAGCAATGTTTACCTTATAGGGTGGGTGTTGGATATTTGGTGGCAAGGGATTTTGTAGGGTTTATGGTGGGTATGTGTTTTTGGGTGGCAAGGGAATTTTTAAGGTTTAGGGTGGGTGTGGGTTCTTGTTGGGCAGGGGACATTTTATGGTTAAGGGTTGTATAGGTTTTTGGGTGATAGGGAATTTTGAGGGTTTAGGGTGTTTATGGATGGAAAGGTATGTCTAAGGGTTTTAGGGTGGATATGGGTTTTTGGATCGCAAAATAATTTTTAGAGTAAAGGGCGGGTATGGGTTTTTGTGTGATAATGATTTTTTTATGGTTTACGTTTGTACGTGTTTTCGGGTAGCAAGGGATTTTTTAGGGTTTATTGTGGATATGGGTTTTTACGTGGCAAAGTTATTTTTATGGTTTTGGGTGGGTATGTATGTTTTGGGTGGTAAAGGTTTCTCTTTGGGTTTAGGGTGGGAATGAGTTTTTGGGTGGCAAGGCATTTTTTAAGGTTTAGGGTGGGCATTGGCTACTGAGTGGTAATACGTTTTTCAGGGTTTGCTTTGGGTATGGATCTTTGTTTTGGGTAATAAGGGATTTGTTTAGGTAGGGTATGGGTTTTTGGTTGGCAAGAACATTTTTAGGGTTTAGAGTGGGTATGGGTTTTGTGTGCCTGGGATTTTTTTAGGTTTTAGGATGGGTATGGGTTTTGGGTTGCAAGGGAACCTTTATTGTTTAGGGTGTGTATGGGATTTTGGGTGGTAATACATTTATAGGGTTTAGCATTTGTATGAGTTTTTGGGTGGCAAGGGATTTTTTGGGTTTAGAGTTGATATGGGTTTTTGGGTGGCAAGGGACATTTTTAGGGTTTAGGGTGGGTATAGTTTTATGGGTGCTAGGGGATTTGTTAGGTTTTAGGATGTGCATGGGTTTTGGGTTGCAGGGCAACCTTTATTGTTTAGGGTGTGTAAGGGTTTGTGGGTGGTAATACATTTTTAGGGTTTAGCTTTTGCATGAGTTTTTGGGTGGCAAGGGATTTTTCGGGTTTAGAGTTGATTAGGGTTTTTGGGTGGCAAGGGAATTTTTAGGGTTTCAGGTGGGTATGGTTTTATGGGTGCTAAGAGATTTGTTTATGGTTTTGGGTGGGTGTGGATTTTTGGGTGGTATGGGATTTTTTAGGATTTAGGGTGAGTATGGGTTTTTGGAAGGTAATGAATCATTTAGGGCTTAGTGTTTGCATGGGTTTTTGGGTGGCAAGGGATTTTTTCAGGGGGTATGTGTTTATGGGTGGAAAGTGAATTTTTAGGGTTTAGGGTGGCTGTAGGTTTTTGAGTGGTAAGGGATTTTTTAGAGTGAGTATCGGATGTATGGGTAGCAAGGGAATTTATAGTGTTTAGGGCGGGTGTGGGATTTTTAGTGGCAAGGGATTGTGTAGGGTTTACAGTGGGTATGGATTTTGAGTGGCAAGGAATTATTAAGGATTCGGGTGGGTGTGGGTTTTGGGTGGTAATGATTTTTAGGGTTCAGCTTTTGTATTGGTTTTTGGGTGGCAAGGGTTTTTTTAGGGTTTATGGTGGGTATGGGTTTTTGGGTGGCAAGGTCATGTTTGGGGCTTGGGTGGATATGGGTTTTCATGTGGCAAGGGAATTTTTAGGGCTTTGAGTGGGTATGGGTTTTTAGGTGGCAAGGGAATTTTTAGGGGCTAGGGTGGGTATGGGTTTTTGGGTGGCAAACACATTTTTAGGGCTTTGGGTGGGTATGGATTTTTGGGTGGTAAGGGATTTTTTATGGTTTAGGGTAGGTATTGGTTTTTGGATGGTAATGAATCATTTAGGGTTTAGTGTTTGTATGGGTGTTTGGGTGGCAATGGATTTTTTAGGGTAGGTACGTTTTTTTGGGTTGCAAGTGAATTGTTTTGGATTTTAGGTGGGTGTAGGTTTTAGAGTGGTAAGGGATTTTTCCGGGAGGGTAAGGGTATTTCATTGGCAAGGACATTTTTAGGGTTTAGAGTGGGTATGGGTTTTTGGGTGCTAGGGGATTTTGTAGGTTTTAGGATGGGTATGGGTTTTGGGTTGCAAGGGAACCTTTATTGTTTAGGGTGTGAATGGGTTTTTGGGTGGTAATGCATTTTTAGGGCTTAGCATTTGTATGAATTTTAGGGTGACAATGGATCTTTCGGGTTTGGAGTTGGTATGGGTTTTTGGGTGGCTAGGGAATTTTTAGGTTTTCGGGTGGGTATGGCTCTATGGGTCGTAAGAGATTTTGTATGGTTTAGGGAGGGTACGGGTTTTTAAAGTGGCAAGGTCATTTTTGGGGTTTAGGGTGGGTATGGGTTTTTGAGTGGTAAAGGCATTTTTAGGGTTTTGGATGGGTAGGGAATTTAAGGGTTTAGGTTGGGTGTAGGATTTTGAGACATAAGGGATTTTTTTAGGGTTTAGGGTGGGTATGGGTTTTATGTGTGGCAAGGGAATTTCTAGTGTTTACGGTGGGTGTGGGATTTTTTGTGGCAAGGGAATTTGTACGGTTTAGGGTGGGTATGTTTTTTTTTGGGTGGTATGAGATTTTTTAGCTTTTAGGGTGGGTATCGGTTTTGGATGGCAAAGGAACATTTAGGGTTTATGGTGGATATGGGTTTTTGGGTGGCAAGGTAATTTGTGGGGTTTCAGGTGGGTATGGGTGTTTTGGTGGTAAGCGAATTTTAGGGATTAGGTTTGGTATGGATTTTTGGATGGCAAGGGAATTTTTAAGGCTTTGGATGGTATGAGTTTTTGGGTGGTAAGGGATTTTGTAGGGTTTAGGGAGGGTATGGGTTCATAAGTGGCAAGGTCATTTTTGGGGTTTAGGGTGGGTATGGGCTTTTGAGTGGCAAAGGCATTTTTAGGGTTTTGGATGGGTAGGGATCATTGGGTGGTAAGGGATTTTTTAGGGTTTATGGTGGGTATGGGTTTTTGGATGGTAATGAATCATTTAGGGTTTAGTGTTTGTGGGTTTTTGGGAGGCAAGGATTTTTTGGGGGTTTAGGGTGGCTGTAGGTTTTTGAAGGGTAAGGTTTTTTTTTAGAGTGGGCATGGGTTGTATGGGTGGCAAGGGAATATTTAGTGTTTAGGGTGGGTGTGGGATTTCTGGTGGCAAGGGATTTTGTAGGGTTTACAGTGGGTATGTTTTTTTTGAGTGGCAAGGAATTATTAAGGATTAGGGTGGGTGTGGGATTTTTTGGGGCAATGGAATTTTTAGGGTTTAGGGTAGGTATGGGTTTTTTGGTGGTAATGATTTGTTGGGTTCAGCATTTATATTAACCTTTGGGTGGCAAGGGAGTGTTTAGGGTTTATGGTGGGTATGGGTTTTTGGGTGGCAAGGTAATTTTGGGGGTTTCGGGTGGATATGGGTTTTTGGGTGGTAAGGGATTTTTTTAGGGTTTATGGTGGGTATGGGCTTTTGGATGCAAAGGGAATTTTTAGGGCTTTGAGTGGGTATGGGTTTTTAGGTGGCAATGGAATTTTTAGGGTTTAGGGTGGGTATGGGTTTTTGAGTGACAAACACATTTTTAGGGTTTTGGGTGGGTATGGATTTTTGGGTGGTAAGGGATTTTTGTAGGTTTTATTGTGGGTATTGGTTTTTGGGTGGTAATGAATCGTTTACAGTTTAGTGTTTGTATAGGTTTTTAGGTGGCAAGCGAATTTAAGGGGTTAAGTTGCGTGTAGGATTTCGAGTGATAGGGGATTTTTTTAGGGTTTAGGGTGGGTATGGGTTTTATGTGTGGCAAGGGAATTTCTAGTGTTTACGGTGGGTGTGAGATTTTTGGTGGCAAGGGAATTTGTACGGTTTAGGGTGGGTATGTTTTTTTTGGTTTTGGGTGGTAGGAGATTTTTTAGCTTTTAGGCTGGGTATCGGTTTTGGATGGCAAAGGAACATTTAGGGTTTAGGGTGTGTTTGGGTTTTTGAGTGATAATTAATCTTTTACGGTTTAACATTTGTGTGGTTTTTTGGGTGGCAAGAAATTTTTCGGGTTTAGAATTGGTATGGGTTTTTGGGTGCCAAGGGATTTTTTAGGGCTTCTGGTGGGTATGGTGTTATGGGTGGTAAGTGATTTTTTTATGGTTTAGGAGGGTATGGGTTTTGGGGTGGCAATTAAATTCTTAGGGTTCAGGGATGGTATGGGTTTTTAAGTGGCAAAGGAAATGTTAGGGTTTAGGGTGAGTATGTTGTTTTGAGTGGAAAAGACATTTTTTTCGGGTTTGGTTGGGTATGGATTTTTGGGTGGTAAGAGATTTTTTAGGGTTTAGGGTGGGCATGGGTTTTTGGATGGTAATGAATCATTTAGGGTTTAGTGTTTATGTGGGTTTTTGGGTGGCAAGGTATTTTCAGGGTGGGTATGGGTTTTTGGGTGGCAAGCGAATTTAAGGGTTTAAATTGGGTGTAGGATTTCGAGTGATAAGGGATTTTTTTATGGTTTAGGGTGGTTATGGGTTTTATGTGTGGCAAGGGAATTTCTAGTGTTTACGGTGGGTGTGGGATTTTTGGTGGCAAGGGAATTTGTACAGGTTTGGTTGGGCATGGGTTTTTGGATGGTAATGAATCATTTAGGGTTTAGTGTTTGTGTGGGTTTTTGGGTGGCAACGTATTTTTTCTGGTACATATGTGTTGTTGGGTGGCAAATAAATTTTTAGGGTTTAGGGTGGGTGTACATTTTTGAGTGGTAAGGGATTTGTTATGGTTTGGGTGGGTATGGGTTCTATAAGTGGCAAGAGAATTTTTAGCGTTTAGGATGGTTATGGGATTTTTGGTGGCAAGGGATTTTGTAGGGTTATAGTGGGTATGGGTTTTGGGTGGAAAGGAATTATTAAGGATTAGGGTTGGTGTGGGTTTTTGTGGGGCAAGGGAATTTTCAGGGTTTAGGATGGGTATGGGTTTTTGGGTGGTAATGATTTTTTAGGATTCAGCTTTTGTATTGGTTTTAGGGTGGCTAGGGAGTTTGTTAGGGTTTATGGTGGGTATGGGTTTTCGGGTGGCAAGGTAATTTGTGGGGTTTCAGGTGGGTATGGGTGTTTTGGTGGTAAGCGAATTTTAGGGATTAGGTTGGGTATGGATTTTTGGAAGGCAAGGGAATTTTTAGGGTTTTGGATTGTATGAGTTTTTGGGTGGCAAGGGAATTTTTAGGATTTAGGGTAGGTATGGGTTTTTGGTTGCCAAACAGATTTTTAGGGTTTTGGGTGGGTAGGGATTTTTGGGTGGTAAGGGATTTTGTAGGGTTTAGAGTGGGTGTGGGTTTTTGGATGGTAACGAATCATTTACTGTTTGCGTTTATATAGGTTTTTGGGTGGCAAGGGATTTTTAGGGTGGGTATGGGTAGCAAATTAATTTTAGGGTTTAGGTTGGGTGTAGGATTTTGAGTGGTAAGGGATTTGTTTTAGTTTTTAGGGTGGGTATGGGTTTTATGTGTGGCAAGGTAATTTCTAGTGTTTAAGGTGGGTGCGGGATTTTTGGTGGCAAGGGACTTTGAAGGGTTTAGGGTGGGTATGAGGTTTTTAGTGTTGGGTGGTAGGGGATTTTTTAGCTTTTAGCGTAGGTATCGTTTTTGGGTGGCAAGGGAACATTTAGGGTTTAGGGTATGTAGGGGTTTTTGGGTGGTAATGAATTTTTAGGGTTTAGCATTTGTGTGTTTTTTTGGGTGGCAAGAGATTTTTCGGGATTAGAGTTGGTATGGGTTTTTGGGTGGCCAGGCATTTTTTAGTGTTGCTGGTGGGTATGGTTTAATGGGTTATAAGAGATTTTTTTATGGGTTTGCAGGGTATGGGTTTTTGGGTGGCAATGAAATTCTTAGGGTTTAGGAAGGGTATGGGTTTTTAAGTGGCAAAGGAAATTTTAAGGTTTAGGGTGGGTATGGGTTTTTAAGTGGCAAAAGCATTTTTAGGGTTTTGTGTAGGTATGGGTTTTTGGATGGTAAGGGAATTTTTTAGGGTTTACGGTGGGTATGGGTTTTTGGATGGTAATGAATCATTTAGGGTTTAGTGTTTGTATGGGTTTTTGGGTGGCAAGGGATTTTTTCGGGTGCGTATGTGTTGTTGGGAGGCAAGTGAATTTTTAATGTTTAGGATAGGTGTAGGTTTTTGAGTGGTAAGGGATTTTTTTGGGTTTAGTTTGGGTATGGGTTGTATGAGTGGCAAGGGAATTTTAAGCGTTTAGGGTGGGTGTGAGATTTCTGGTGGCAAGGGATTTTGTAGGGTTATAGTGGGTATGAGTTTTTGGGTGGTAATGAATTTGTAGGGTTCAGTGTTTGTATCGGTTTTAGGTTGGCTACTTATTTTTCAGGGTTTATGGTGGGTATGGGTTTTTGGGTGGCAAGGTAATGTTTGGGGTTTTGGGTGGGTATGGGTGGTAAGCAATTTTTTCAGGGTTTACGATGGGTATGGGTTTTTGGATGGCAAGGGAATTTTTAGGGCTTTGGATGGTTTGGGCTATTAGGTGGCAAGGGACTTTTTAGGGTTTAGGGCAGGTATGGGGTTTTAGGTGGCAAACAGATTTTTAGGGTTTGGGCTGGGAATAGATTTTTGGGTGGTAAGGGATTTTTTAGGATTTAGGGAGGGTATGGGTTTTTGGGTGGTAATGAATCATTTAGGGTTTAGAGTTTGAATGGGTTTTTGGGTGGCAAGGGATTTTAGGGTGGGTATGGGTTTTAGTGGCAAGTGAATTTTACGGTTTAGGTTGGGTGTAGGTTTCGGAGTGGTAAGGGATTTTTTAGGGTTTAGGGTGGGTATGGGTTTTATGTGCGGCAAGGAAATTTCTAGTGTTTAGGGTGGGTGTGGGTTATTTGGTGGCAAGGGACTTTGTAGGGTTTAGGGTGGGTATGGGTTTTTGGGTGGTAGGGATTTTTTAGCTTTTAGGGTGGATATGAGTTTTGCGTGCCAAGGGAACATTTAGGGTTTAGGGTGTGTATGGGTTTGTGGGTGGTAATGAGTTTTTAGGGTTTTGGATGGGTATGGTTTTATGGGTGGCAAGGGAATTTTTAGGGTTTCGGGTGGGTATGGTTTTATGGGTGGCAAGGGAATTTTCAGGGTTTAGAGGGGGTATAGGATATTAGGTGGTAAAGGATATTTTAAGGCCTAGGGTGTGTATAGATATTTTGGTGGTAAGGGATTTTTTAGGGTTGAGTATAGGCATGAGTTTTGGGTGCTAAGGGTACCTTTAGGGTTGAGGGTCGGTATGGGTTTTTGGGTGATAATTAATCTTTTACGGTTTAGTGTTTTTATGGGTTTTTGGGTGGCAAGGTATTCTTCATGGTTGAGGATGAGTATAGGTTTTTAGGCGATAATGGATTTTTAGGGTGGGCATGGTTTTTGGGTGGCAAGGGAATTTTTAGGTTTAAGGATGGGCATGAGCTTATGGGTGGCAAGGGATTTTTCAAGGTTTAGGGTGGGTATGTGTTTTTGGGTGGCAAGGGAATTTACAGCATTTAGGATGGGTGTGGGTTTTTGGTTGGCAAAAGGTATTTGTTAAGGCTTAGTGGGTGTAGATTTTGGGGAGGCGAAAGGAAATTGATGGTTATGGATGGGTATGGGTTTTTGGATGTTAAGGGAATTATTAGAGTGTGTGTGTGTTTTTGGGTGGTAAGGTATTTTTTGGGTTTAGATTGGGTATGGGTTTTAGGGTGGCCAGTGAATTTTTATTGGGTTAGGATGAGTATAGGTTTTTGGGAGGCAAGGGATTTTTTAGTTAGGCTAGGTATGCATTTTTTTCTAGTAAGGGCTTTTGGAGGGTTAGGGTAAGGAATGTTTAGTGTTTAGCATGGGTAATGTTTTTTGGGTAGCAAGGGAATTGTTAGGGCTTATGATGGATATGGGTGGCAAGGGATTTGTTAGGGTGTAGGGTGGCAAGGGAATTTTGAGTGTTTAGGGTGGGTATGGGATTTTTGATTGGCAATGTATTTTTTAGAGTTTGGGGTGGGTAAGGGTGGCAAGGGAATTCATAAGGTTTAGGGTGGCTGTGGATATTTTTAGGGGAAGGAAAATGTTATGGTTTCGGTGGGTATGAGTTTTTGGGTGCTAAGGGAATTTTCCTGCTCTTTGGAGCCCATTCCTCTTTCTGTTCTCCTGCCTGTTGGCCACAAGACTTGGGTTCGTTCTCCATTCATGTTAGTAAAACCGCAACTTGGGAGTCCTAATCAATGACAAATTGACTTACATCGATCAAGTCAATGGCGTCACTTCTGGAGCTTTCCATACCCTTAGGATGCTAAAGAAGATACTACTTTTATCCCATCGAATCTTCAGAAAACACTAGTTACATCCCTTGTGCTATCCAAGCGAGACTATTGCAACAGTCTCTATAACAATGCTCATCAACATGTACTTTACAAACTTCAAATCCTACACAATGTGACGGCCCGTCTCATGTTGAAAATCCCAAAACACCATTTGGTTGCTAAATCTATTAGGAAACTAGACTGGTTGCCCATCAGACAAAGAGTTAACTTTAAAGCACTTTGCATTGCTTATAAAGCACTTAATGGATTAGGCTCCGACTTTTTAAAAAACAGCTTCAAGCGGTATACTCCAACTAGGACCTCAAGGTCCACTTCAACAAAAATTTGCTCTCATGCCTAGATTTAAATGCTTAGCCTGGGGCGTCAGCAACTTTGTGTTGAGAGCAACAAAAGCTTGGAACATGCTTCCTTTACATATCAAAACCATTCCTAATTTGCTGATAATCAAGAAAATACTCAAAACATAGCTGTTTAGCAATGACTAGAGTCTTCACTATCTCTGAGTTTTTCTTTCACTGCATTTAGAGCTAGCGCCAAGACACCCTTGAGTATTCAAGTGCTTTAGATAATTAACATAACACAACAAAGTACAGAGTTTTTTTTTGTTGTTTTTTTTATTTCTTTTTATTGAGAGTTCATAAAAACAAAATCTTCAATACAGAACACATTTGTAGAAAGATTAATACGGTACAAGGCACATAGGTGTAAAAGCATTTTACAAATTCATCAGTTCGAAAACTTGATTATAAAGTGCAAAGTGTAAAGCCAAAAAACAACAACGAATTTCGACAATTCAAATCTCAATTGTAAAGTGTAATGTGCAATTATAAAGTGCAAAATGCGTAGGGAGAAACACTCTAGCAGACTATTAGCTAAGAAGATATAGTTAAAATTAAATGCTGTCAGGAAATACAGTAAAAAGGACTACGATTCAAACACACTCCAGAACTTCTCATATTTCTTGAGTGCCCCAGATCTCAGTGCATATTTTCTTTCCCTGCCCTGGATTCGTAATAATTTTGCCTTCCAAGCCTGAAAAGTTGGTACTTGATCGGTTTTCCAGGACTGTAAAATAAGAGATTTGGCTATTAAAGAAGCTATGAAAAGAGACTCATCATATGGAGTGTGGCACATAGAACAGCCTAGTACAGGAACTAAGTCATCGAATATTATAATGGTTTTAAGCTCAGAGGAGAGGTATTTTTCAATTTCCTTCCAGAATGGCTGGATTTTAGGACATTCCCAGACAATATGTTTCCAGTTCCCTTTCTCCTCGCACCGAAAACATTTATCAACAACTAGGGGAAAGATACTATGGAGATAAGCGGGAGTTCTATAGATCAACCATTTATTGTAAAATTGCATGCGTCTAAAATTAGCGCCACGGAAAATTATTTTATTAAATTTATTTATCTTGTCCCATACAAACTTGTTGATTTCAATGTTTTCCCTCTTTTTCCACCTCTCAATGATCCTACTGGAACATTCCTGCCCTTTATCCTCTTTTAATAATTTGATCCAGATGCTCATCTTTTTTGGAATTTTATTATTCATAGCTGTCGAGATAGTTTCTTTGTGGTATAGATTTCCTATATCCAACCCTCTGAGCCTTTGATTGAGCATACAGAAAGACCAATTCAAGGTGGGGAACTACCTTTACAACGCAACTTTTACAACGCTATGCTATTACAACGCATTTTTTACAACGCAAAAACTTTTACAACGCATGCTTTTACAACGCATGCTATTATATGGTAAGTACTTTTACAACGCATATACCTTTACAACGCATTCTTTGAAAATGCCTTTACAACGCATGCATTTACAACGCATGCATTTACAACGCATGATGTTATATGGTAAGTACTTTTACAACGCATATACTATTACAACGCATTTTTTAATGTTGGTATTTTATTTTAAATAAATATATATATCGTATAATTAATTTTTATTAAATAAAATATAATTTTTAAAAAGTGAGTAGTTTTACAAAATATTAATTCTTGAGTATTTTGTCTAATAGAAATGTTTTTTTGGATAGTTAAATTAATACTAGAGTATTTCTCTAAATAGAAAGAGTATTTTTAAATTTAATTTGAAAAATATTAGAGTTAATAGTGAGTTTTTTAAAGTTAAATTAATACTTGAGAATTATTCTAAATAGAAAGAGTATTTAATATTTAAAATAAAAAAAATAAGAGTGAGTAACTAAATATTAATACTTGAAAAGTGAGTAGTATTACAAAATATTAATACTTGAGTATTTTGACTAATAGAAATGTTTTTTAGGATAGTTAAATTAATACTTGAGTATTTCTCTAAATAGAAAGAGTATTTTTAAATTTAATTTGAAACATATTAGAGTTAATAGTGAGTTTGTAAAAAGGTAAATTAATACTTGAGAATTATTCTAAATAGAAAGAGTATTTAATATTTTTTTTTTAAAAAAAGAGTGAGTAACTAAATATTAATACTTGAGTATTTTTCAAATTTTAAAGTGTATTTTTTACATTATGTTATTACTTGAGTTTTTTTTTTAAATAAAAAATATATTATAAATTTAATTAAAAAAATAATTAAGAGTACTTAATCAGTAATAAGAATGATTAATACTAGAGTATTTTTAAGTTTCTAAAATAAAGTATAATTATTTTCCATAAAATGGAAGAGTACTTTTTGACTTTTTATAAAAATATTAAGAGAAATATTTTAAAAAAAATTACAAATATAATTTTTTTTTTAATATTTAAAGAGTAATAAAAAATGCATTTTAAAAATAATATTATATTAAAAAAAAGAGAAGGAAAAAAAGTACTTACTTTAAAAAAAAAATTCCCACGGTTTTGCATTGAAGTCTATGAGCTTATTTGTCCTTCATTTATTTTGGCAGCTTCTGAATATACAACCCGCGGAACAAGAAAAGAAGGATCAGAAAGAGAAGAAAGAGGAAGTTTTGAAGGGAAAAGACAAAAGAGTCGAGGTAAGGAACATATTTAGTAAATTTACATATAAATAGTTACAATTTTGAAGATTAAATCACTTTTTAATAAATAATAACAGCAAACAATTATTGTTTTGAAAATATTTATTTATACAAAAATAATGATAAAATAAACCATATTTTTATTTAATTTTGCAATGTAAGTAACATTTTCCAAAAAACATATTAATATTTTATTTACATTTATAAACATTTATTAACAGATTAGTTCAATAAAGTAGTCCGTTGAATATTTTGATGCACGCGATGACGTAATGACGTGAGCGTCGACGTAATGCGCCATTTTGCAGAGCATCGGAGGAGGAAGCAGCAGGAAGCTGATCTGCGGTCAGGTAGGAAATACTTTCATTTGATATTATAGATTAAACCTTTAAAAGGGATACATATATAGTGAGGAAAGAATAAGGAGAGGTTGCGGGAAAACTAATTGATGTCTTAAATGTTTTTAAACATGTCCACATTAATGTCATTAATGTATGCCTAAGTCGGGTCGCAAAAAGATATTTTTTTATTTAAAAAAAGTTTGTAACTGTTAAAGAATTTAAAGTTACTGTTCAGAAAGTTGATTTCTTTATTTAGGAAGTAACAAAAGTAATGTCGATCTTCATTTCGAATTGGAAAAAAATAGCGCACTTGTAAAATTTGGAAAATAAAGATTGATTAAAAAATGGTGATTAAGCAGCAAAGTGCATTTTTGATTATGGTTTGACGTGTAGAATTTAGATATGTTTGACTTTTGGTGATTTCTTAGGACGGAAATTATAATGGAAGTTATCGGTAATTATAGTAATGGCGTTCCGATTTAGAAAATTTGTTCAAATACTGTGGGACAGTAAATTTGAACACATTGGTAGTTTTTGCTTGAAATGAAGATTTGTTGAAAAAAAAAAAGGACCCGTTTGTAAAAGTTTTTTGAAAAAAAAATTGTATGCCAATTGTAATTTGAAAAATATTAAATTTTGAAGCAAAGCAGGAAAGTAAGTTAATACATTATTTTAGAAAGAAAGAATGTTAGAAAGATTTTCCAGGTAGTCTATAGCCACACACAACGAAAATTGTTGTAGAATTGCCAATAGTCTCTCAGACATTTCCCTTGTTTTGACTGTTACTCGTGGGTTTAGACTACCTGCGAGTGTTTGGGCTATTCTCATTTCCTGAAAACTTTGCTCCTTCTTCAAAGTTTCCAAAAAAGAGTAGAAGTTTGGATGTGGTTTGCCAATTGTGTGGTTGAAGGAGTTATGCCATCCCTCAATGGCATTGTTTGTTTTTGCTTCTCCCTCTAAACAACTCGTGTAGCAGTTCCACCACTCCACATGGAATCGTGGCTTCCTCCTGCGACCCGATCTGCTTAGGTGTCCAATCCATGTGTCCTCAAAATAATTTAGAATGGGTGCCAATTTTTCTTCGTTACTCGTATAATAAACAGATTCTATAATTGCAGTGTAGTACTCGTCCACACTATCGGGAGGAACAAAACAAAGTGCAGTTAATTTTTTTAGTTCAAATTGTAGTTTGCTATCCCGAGAATATTCTGCAACTAGGGATGTTTTCTGTAATTTACGCCAAAATGCCTGCGAAAAATGAAAAAAACATCCCTGAATTTGGGTATCCGTGTACGTTTTAGTGATCACATTGATCATGCTCAATTCAAAATCAATAATTATTTTTCGAGGACTTGAAGATGTTTTACTTTTAATCACTGATAAAAGTTCAGTGTATGTTGCAGAAGTCTTATCAGGTAGCAAACTATAAACTAAGGGAATAACACTATTGTTAATTTTAGCATGTATAGTGTAAATTTGAGTGAAAGGATGGGGTGTACTTTTAAACGTCCCATCCATCATCCAAATTTCACTACTTTCTAACTTAGCAAGGTTACGTGGGGTACTAAAAATGAGAATTCGTTTCTGAGGGTTTTCGTTGTCATGCAGAAGGAAAGGTTCATCAGAAAAAGAAATAGAAAGATCATGAGGAATTCTAATGTCAGAGAAAGAATGTGGTGTAGATAATTGAATGTTACTTGCCTGCTTTTGTCTCTGAATAATTCTTCTCAAATTAGGAATTATAGGCATGTTACTAGCAACATGACTGGGGACATGCTGTGCAACCTCTCTTAAAATGGATCCTGTAGAATCATTGGAGGTGCTTGCAATAGCTTTCATTTCGTTTATTGTTTCTCTAATTTCTACCTCCATTGCAGAGGCAGAGTGGTTATGTTCTGTAGTTTTCACAACTAAATTATCAACAGTAACCGCTCTGCCACTGCAATGGGTAGTGTAGTATTGCACACACCTCCAATGATTTCTAGTTAAACTTATTCTTTCCTTACTATATATGTATCCACCATGGTTTAATAAAATTTTGCCCTTCTTGGATTTAATAAACTTTGCAGCTTCCAGACTAGACATTATCTGAAAAGAGAAGAGAAGAAAAAAAAATTAGCCTGACAAAATAAATGAAATACCAAAAACATAACATTTACACCATCCAACACTTTCTCTACTGCTGCACCTTCCTGGAGTTGGAATAGTAAATTGCACCCCTACACCATCCAACACTTTCCCTACTGCTGCACCTTCCTGGAGTTGGAATAGTAAATTGCACCCCTACACCATCCAACACTTTCCCTACTGAAGCACCTTCCTGGAGTTGGAATAGTAAATTGCACCCCTACACCATCCATCACTTTCCCTACTGCTGCACCTTCCTGGAGTTGGAATAGTAAATTGCACCCCTACACCATCCATCACTTTCCCTAATGCTGCACCTTCCTGGAGTTAGAAAAGTAAATTGCACCCCTACACCATCCATCACTTTCCCTACTGCTGCACCTTCCTGGAGTTAGAATAGTAAATTGCACCCCTACACCATCCATCACTTTCCCTACTGATGCACCTTCCTGGAGTTGGAATAGTAAATTGCACCCCTACACCATCCATCACTTTCCCTACTGCTGCACCTTCCTGGAGTTGGAATAGTAAATTGCACCCCTACACCATCCAACACTTTCCCTACTGCTGCACCTTCCTGGAGTTGGAATAGTAAATTGCACCCCTACACCATCCATCACTTTCCCTACTGCTGCACCTTCCTGGAGTTGGAATAGTAAATTGCACCCCTACACCATCCAACACTTTCCCTACTGATGCACCTTCCTGGAGTTGGAATAGTAAATTGCACCCCTACACCATCCAACACTTTCCCTACAGATGCACCTTCCTGGAGTTGGAATAGTAAATTGCACCCCTACACCATCCAACACTTTCCCTACTGCTGCACCTTATAATGTTGTTTAAAAATACCTTGTTTTTTTTAAATTGGTTTTCTTGCTGAGTCTTCTTCAGTGGGAATGGCCTGTAGGCTGGAGTAGACACTTATGTATTGATTGGAAATGTAAAACAAAAACAATTGTCTGCAAAAGTGATAAAAGGAAAAAATGAGAAAAATGAACGTTGTAGAGAAATGCAAATTTACAATAACTTTTTGCAAAAATTAAATTCATTTAAACATATAGTACATAACACTTTCACTACTGCTGCACCTTCCTGGAGTTGGAATAGTAATTTGCACCCCTACACCATCCATCACTTTCCCTACTGCTGCACCTTCCTGGAGTTGGAATAGTAAATTGCACCCCTACACCATCCATCACTTTCCCTACTGCTGCACCTTCCTGGAGTTGGAATAGTAAATTGCACCCCTACACCATCCATCACTTTCCCTACTGCTGCACCTTCCTGGAGTTGGAATAGTAAATTGCACCCCTACACCATCCAACACTTTCCCTACTGATGCACCTTCCTGGAGTTGGAATAGTAAATTGCACCCCTACACCATCCAACACTTTCCCTACTGATGCACCTTCCTGGAGTTGGAATAGTAAATTGCACCCCTACACCATCCAACACTTTCCCTACTGATGCACCTTCCTGGAGTTGGAATAGTAAATTGCACCCCTACACCATCCAACACTTTCCCTACTGCTGCACCTTATAATGTTGTTTAAAAATACCTTGTTTTTTTTAAATTGGTTTTCTTGCTGAGTCTTCTTCAGTGGGAATGGCCTGTAGGCTGGAGTAGACACTTATGTATTGATTGGAAATGTAAAACAAAAACAATTGTCTGCAAAAGTGATAAAAGGAAAAAATGAGAAAAATGAACGTTGTAGAGAAATGCAAATTTACAATAACTTTTTGCAAAAATTAAATTCATTTTAACATATAGTACATAACACTTTCACTACTGCTGCACCTTCCTGGAGTTGGAATAGTAATTTGCACCCCTACACCATCCATCACTTTCCCTACTGCTGCACCTTCCTGGAGTTGGAATAGTAAATTGCACCCCTACACCATCCATCACTTTCCCTACTGCTGCACCTTCCTGGAGTTGGAATAGTAAATTGCACCCCTACACCATCCAACACTTTCCCTACTGCTGCACCTTCCTGGAGTTAGAATAGTAAATTGCACCCCTACACCATCCATCACTTTCCCTACTGCTGCACCTTCCTGGAGTTAGAATAGTAAATTGCACCCCTACACCATCCAACACTTTCCCTAGTGATGCACCTTCCTGGAGTTGGAATAGTAAATTGCACCCCTACACCATCCAACACTTTCTCTACTGCTGCACCTTATAATGTTGTTTAAAAATACCTTGTTTTTATGAAATTGGTTTTCTTGCTGAGTCTTCTTCAGTGGGAATGGCCTGTAGGCTGGAGTAGACACTTATGTATTGATTGGAAATGTAAAACAAAAACAATTGTCTGCAAAAGTGATAAAAGGAAAAAATGAGAAAAATGAACGTTGTAGAGAAATGCAAATTTACAATAACTTTTTGCAAAAATTAAATTCATTTTAACATATAGTACATAACACTTTCACTACTGCTGCACCTTCCTGGAGTTGGAATAGTAATTTGCACCCCTACACCATCCATCACTTTCCCTACTGCTGCACCTTCCTGGAGTTGGAATAGTAAATTGCACCCCTACACCATCCATCACTTTCCCTACTGCTGCACCTTCCTGGAGTTAGAATAGTAAATTGCACCCCTACACCATCCATCACTTTCCCTACTGCTGCACCTTCCTGGAGTTGGAATAGTAAATTGCACCCCTACACCATCCATCACTTTCCCTACTGCTGCACCTTCCTGGAGTTGGAATAGTAAATTGCACCCCTACACCATCCAACACTTTCCCTACTGCTGCACCTTCCTGGAGTTAGAATAGTAAATTGCACCCCTACACCATCCATCACTTTCCCTACTGCTGCACCTTCCTGGAGTTAGAATAGTAAATTGCACCCCTACACCATCCAACACTTTCCCTACTGATGCACCTTCCTGGAGTTGGAATAGTAAATTGCACCCCTACACCATCCAACACTTTCTCTACTGCTGCACCTTATAATGTTGTTTAAAAATACCTTGTTTTTATGAAATTGGTTTTCTTGCTGAGTCTTCTTCAGTGGGAATGGCCTGTAGGCTGGAGTAGACACTTATGTATTGATTGGAAATGTAAAACAAAAACAATTGTCTGCAAAAGTGATAAAAGGAAAAAATGAGAAAAATGAACGTTGTAGAGAAATGCAAATTTACAATAACTTTTTGCAAAAATTAAATTCATTTTAACATATAGTACATAACACTTTCCCTACTGCTGCACCTTCTTGGAGTTGGAATAGTAATTTGCACCCCTACACCATCCAACACTTTCCCTAATGCTGCACCTTCCTGGAGTTGGAATAGTAAATTGCACCCCTACACCATCCATCACTTTCCCTACTGCTGCACCTTCCTGGAGTTGGAATAGTAAATTGCACCCCTACACCATCCAACACTTTCCCTACTGCTGCACCTTCCTGGAGTTGGAATAGTACATTGCACCCCTACACCATCCAACACTTTCTCTACGGCTGCACCTTCTTGGAGTTGGAATAGTAAATTGTACCCCTACACTATCCATCAGTTATCCTATTTCTGCACTTTAGTGGAGTAACAATAGCAAAAGGAATTACTATTAAATTGTGGAAATTATAACACTCATAATGTAAAATACCTTTGTCAGTTGTTGTTTGTTTTCGTGCCTTTAAGGTAATGCTTGCTGCAGGATAAAGTTATATTTTTTGTAACCGATGTACTCTGGAAAAAAAAAAAAAAAAAAACAATTAATGTTACTTAGCCAACGTTGGTTAAAAAAAAAAACTCATTTTTGAAAAGTATGATATTTGACAAATGAGTATGTGTAAAAATTGGTTAAGCAAAACATAATACACATTGAATGCATTTTAAAATAAGAGTAATAATGGATACACCGACACTATCACTCAATTACTCTACTGCTGAACATTCTGGGACTTAGAATACTAATAGTTACCTCAGTAACTTGGAACGCATTTTCAGGTGTTGTACCTAACTGAAGTCTTATTAGTAATTGTTACCTCTGCACCATGGTATAATTTCGTTTATGATGTAGTGAGAATGAGGAAAGAAAAAAAATCACCTTTGCCATTACAACACTTTAGCTAATGCTTAAAATATATTTTTAAACTAAAATAATTTAAATTAAATTACATTTACCTTCAATATCCTAAAGGTGAGTCGTTTATGTGGAGGTGATGCAAAATTAGGTACACCAATTTTTGATTCTCAATGTATTGCAAGTTTCTGTTTTTGGAAAAGAAAGTAGTTGTTTTTAGTTGGTATATATTTTTAGTCATAACAAATTAGAAACAGTACATTTTAAAAGTTAATATTAAAAATTTAAAAATATATTTTGTATGGAAAGTAGACATATTTTACGCAAAACCATGGTTTAAAAATATTTTACTGACTTACTAGTAGTTGTCTTCTAATAATGGTTTTCCGAAGAAATTCAGTGCTCTCTCTGAGGAGGTCGTAGTGGAGGTGACAGAGGGTCAGGTTTTGACGTCTGGTCTCTCTGGTAGTTGATAATCAACTGATTGTAAAATGGTGTCTTCCTGGTATTTATAAGTTTTACTCTGTGTCACTATTAATTTTTTTTAAAACTGCGTTCGATGTGTTTTTTTTTGTACTTTATTTTACTGTGGAAAATGATAATTTAAAAATGCATTTAAAAAGGAATTGTTTTCACTCATTTGCTCCGTTTTGGCATCCATTTTGGAACATGTCTTTTGGTATTGTTTTCATAGAAAGTGTTGTAGGACAAGTTTTACAAGTGAGATGGTTAAAATGGCGCCTATGTGTATGTGTGTTTTACTCTGTTTACTTACTTTCCGATTTAATCATGATAAAAATGTGTAAGCACTGTTGTTAAAACTATCGTTCTTTTTGTTAATCTTTGAAATGTGTGAAAACGGAATTTTATTGGGGATTTTGAGTATTAATTTTAATACTCGAGTATTAATTTTAATACTCGAGTATTAATTTGGTAATGCATTTCAGTAGATTTATGCTCAGTTTTTCTCCACATTTTAATACACTTCCCCACCCTAAAACCCCTAATTTCCCTGCATCCCGTGCCAGATTTTATTGTACTTTTAAAAAAAAAAAAAAAAAATCGCGTGTTAATGGTATGCGTTATAATAGATTTCGTTGTAACAGCACTTTTCAGTATTTTAATAGGTTTTGCGTTGTAAAAGTGTTCATTGTAAAGTAATGCGTTGTAGTAGTACTTGCGTTGTAAAAAATGCGTTGTAAAGGTATGCGTTGTAATAGCATGCGTTGTAATGTCATACATCCATTCAAGGTGGAATGTGAATAATGTACCTGTCTGGAGATTTCATCCCATGACTTCCACCTATTGCCAATGAGGAAGTCTTCAATCTTCACAAAGCCGTTTTCTTTCCAGAGATTTATTATTTTACTCTCCATACCTCCCTCTTCTCCAAAGTTAAAGTTGTTCAAATCCGTTGGATTACTTATTCTAGGGATGGAGTAGAATTTCAAAAACTTAATTTTCTGTTTGAAAATCCACTGAAGGGACTTGTAGCGAACTTTCTTTGGATCTTTTATAATTCTAATTGGATCAATTATTTTTATTTCTGACAGCATCTTCCTCATAAAAAAATTGTCTGCTTCGTTAGTGTCTGAGAAAAAAAACCTAAAACTATGATGTGCAAAAGATGCAAAGTAATATTCTCTAATATTTGGAAGGGACAGCCCTCCTTGTGCAAAAGGAAGATATAAAGTGTCACGTGCAAGCCTAGGAGATTTTTTAGCCCAAAGAAAAGAAGAAATCAGAGCATCCACTTTATTAAAAAAAGAGACCTGAATTGGGCAAGGTGCGGTATCAAACAAAAAATTAAAAAGAGGTAAGACCGACATTCGTATTAATGCTGCTCGCCCCATCAAAGATAGGGGTAATAAGTTCCAACGATCTAAAAGAGACCCCACCTTTTTTAACAATGGTGAGAAGTTCAATGAAAACAGATCTTCCAGATTATCCGATATAAATATTCCTAAATACCTCTTTGGGGATAGATTATATATTTGCCTAAATTCTGGTATTAAAGTGTCTACAGTGCAGTTTACTAAAATAATTTCTATCTTGTTAACATTAATTTTATAACCCCCTAGATTCTGAAAATCTGAGAATATTTTTAGAATCTTCAATTGACTAGAGGGTTTGGAATCTAAGAAAAGGGCAATATCATCAGCGTATAATTTTATATTAGTCATACCAACTATTGGGGCTGTGTCGGTGCGTATATTCCTAATCGCAATCGCCAAAGGTTCAATGAATAGCGCAAATAAAATTGGCGACAAAGGGCATCCTTGGCGCGTGCCTCTAGTGACTAGACATGTCCCAATATTAGATTTGTTAATGATAATCTGTGCCTTAGAATCCATATATAGTTGTTTTAAAAGTATGATAAAAGCATCCGGGAAATTGAAACTGTGCAAAATAGCAAAAAGGCAGTCCCATGACACTAGGTCGAAGGCCTTCTCTGCGTCTAGAAACCAGATTTGAGCCTTCACTTGATTAGTTTAAAAAAAATCTAGTGCTTCCAATACAAACTTTGTGTTTGAGTGGAGATGTCTGCCTGCAATAAAACCGCACTGATCGTTAGCTACGAGGTATCCCACTATTTTATTCAATCGGTTTGCTAAAAGTTTTGTAAAGATTTTATAATCTGTATTTAGGAGACTTATAGGTCTATATGAATTTATATTCTCCTTGTCCTTCCCTTTTTTCAAAATGCTAACCACCACAGCTGAATGGAAGGAGTCTGGCGGGGGACCTCCTTGGAGTAAGTCGTTCAATAAAAGTAAAAGTTCTTTATGTAGGGTTCCTCCAAATTTTTTAAAAAATTCAATAGGAAAACCATCATCGCCGTTTGCCTTACCGTTAGGAAAAGAGCTGATTACGTCATCTAATTCTGACATTGAGAAGTCCTCTGTAAGGCATTTCTTGCCCTCATCGTCTAATTTCGGTATTGCCAGATGCTCTAGGAACTCCCCAATGGAATCAGATGAGGCCCCTTCGATTGCTTGATAGACTCCCTCATAGTGTTTTAAAAACAACTCGCCAATAGAGCCTGTAGTCTTAGCATATGATTTGGTGATGGGATTAATTAATTGATCTATTCTATTGCGAGCCTGCTTTTCTTTGGCTTGAAAGGCCAAAAGCTTGCCTGTATATTCGCTCTCCTCATAGATCTTCTGGGCATAGAGATTGCTATTAGTTTCACCCAGGATGTAATAAAAATCCCTCATCCTGCCCTTAGCCTCATTAAGCTTTTGCCCTGAGTGCGCTGATCTAGTCTTGTAGTGTTCTTGAGTTGCTTCCGTGAGATCGGTTTGAAGTTTTATTTTCTCCTCCTTTCTTGCCTTCTGCTTTGGTATTTCTTTAGATGTTATGAACCCACGGAGTGTAGCCTTGAAAGCATCCCAGATCATATTTAATGGGGCAGTACCTCTATTCTGTGTGAAAAACTGCTCAATAAATTCTTCAATGTCTGTACACCATTTAGGATCAAGGAGGTTAAGATTATTGAAAAACTATCTTCTAATAGGGCTTATGTCTTGTAGTCCCAACTTTACCTCCATGCAAACTGACACATGATCAGAGAAAGCATTGGACAGATGTAAATAGTTATATAACTCTAAGTCATGAGAAGTTAAAAAAAAATCTAATCTGGATGCAGAGTTATATTTTGCTGAGTAACATGAATATTCTCGTTTAAGAGGATTGGAGAATCGCCAATGATCCATGATATCAAGATCTAATTTACAAGATTGAATGGCCAAAGCAGTTTGGGGTTTATTTTGACGGCGATCTTTTTTGGAGGAGTCCAATTGAGGGATCTGAAGAAAATTAAAGTCTCCCCCCCATAATATTAACCCAGGGAGCCCTGTTATGGCGTTCTTTAACTGTAAAATTGGCAGAGAGTTATCTAAAATTGGTGCATATATTGTAGCGAGGATTATGTCAATATTATTTAATTTACCATGTGCAATTGCCCATCTACCTCTATGGTCTATGGCTGTGCCAGCCAGAGTAAAACCTACATGTTTTCCTATTAATATGCATACTCCTCTCTGTGCCAACCCAGCTGAACAAAGTACAGAGTTGACTGATAGGCAAGCAGTCATTTTTAAATTTGATGGGTGGTAATCCTTCAGGATGGTGGTGGTACTGTCCTCTGCCACATTGATGAACGAAGTATTGACTATCAACCTTGAAATCATAACCTAATTGTGCTTGGGGAGCCTAAATGGTGGACAACAGGTTTAATTATATGACGGAAAGGAAGAAAGTATGCCACTGTCTCAAGAGGAAAGCTCTCAATCCATTCAACCCCAGGAAACTCCTGTAACTATCCAAAAGGTTCTAAAAACTGATTGGAAATGTACAAGAACAGGGACAGAACCTTGAATCCATATCAACTTTTATGCAGTGCGTTTTGAGCCTGAAAATGTCCATGGTTGAGGAGAAAAGAGCTGACCCTCTGACCCAAGAGCCATACATCTGTGGGAAATATGGACATTTATTGCAGTAACATTAAGAGCACCCACCTGCTAGAAAAGGCGCATAGAGGTAATAGACCAACTTTTCCTCAAGATCCTATATGAAATGCCGGATATCTAAGACCTTCAATCATATCAACCCCATCTTTTGTTCTACTTCATAGTGACTTAAATGGTAGTGTAATACAGCATGTTCTTCTGACACTCCTCAGATAAGAGCTCTCGACCCAAAGCCTTTTCTAGTCCTTGACCACACTCTTCCATAGATCACAATGTGAAACATCATTCTACACTATTGCCCTTGCCACCCATAAAACCCATACCACCCTAAAAAATCCCTTACCACCCAAAAACCTACACCCACCCTAAACCCTAAAATTCACTTGCCACCAAAAAATCATACCCATCCTAAACTCTAAATAGCATTAATCAAGGTGATGTTAAAAGACATAGTGGGATTCCAATAGTTAAAGGCACAGCAAAATGGTCATACAACAATAGTAGCATAGGGGGAGCAGTCACCAAGTCCGAGACATTGGAAGTACTGGATCCAACAAATGGCTGACCAGATGAGTAGGGCCAGTGTTGCAAAAAGTCTGGCTGAGGACACCAAGATCCACTATGAGAGTGGAACTTAGGTTGCACATGGGATCTTCTAAATGAAGATTGATATCAGCAAGTAGGGTGAAATGTGTGGCGCTATCAAGTCTGGCAAGGAGGTACACCAATTTCCTGTGTAACCAGGTAGACAATACAACAGGGCTCCTGAGATCGTGGATTTCAGTGTAAGTGAGAGCACAATGCCGAAATATCTACAGTCAGGAACAGAGAATTTTTTAGTTTTACACTGAAAGTCATTTTTAAAAATAATGGCAATCCCCCTGCCTGTCCTGTTTTGTTTATCTTTCCTAACTATAGAATAGTTAGGGGGAGGGCCGTAATTACATCTGGTGTTGAGCTCTCATGTAGCCATGTCTCAGTAAGAAGCAGAGCATCAGGCTGAGAAGCCCATAAAAAGTTGAATAGATGTTGTTGGTGTTTAGGGAGAGACCGACAGTTAAAACTCAAGAATCATAATTCCCTGGTCTGACTAGATCCTCCAGAAGACTCAGAGATATGGTCAGTCATAGTGGGGGAAACCTCAAAGCCGTTGGTTGCAGATGAGTGCCAGGCATTACTATCATTGCTGTTTACATAGATAGAACATACATAATTACAGTTGCTACAGGCTAAAGGATTCACCCCAGGCACAATAATCTGTGGGGTGGACAGGCTGTAGAGCCTTTAATTGGTTCAGAGTGTAAGTTAAGCTCTCCATTAGACAGAGGCCAGGGTTAGTGGCCACTGGCTCTGGCGAGACACGGACGGGCGCAGACGGACTTGACATTGGTGCACTAGCAGCACACCTGCAGCACGCGTCTGTGGCACATCCACTCCCTCGCCATTTTAAATAGGGCCGTGTCACTTGGAGCTAGACCGGAGGTGGCAGAGAAGTTATGGCACAACAAAAATGGCTGTCTGGCAAGGAAACAGCACTTGAACACGTGGTTTTCCTGCAGCCCAAAAGAATAACACACAAGCCCCAAGTCCCCCTGAAACACCCTTTGTTCCCACAGCAAGCAAGGATTTAAAAAAAACAAAGCAAGCAAAATTAAAAACAGAGTATTTAAAAAACAGTTCTAGCCAACATACCGGGGAATGCAGGAAAAAGCTATATTTTTAAAAGTCACTAGCAGACATGATAATACAGGTAGAACAAACAGTAGAAGAGGCAACTTTAATCAAGAAACGAACCCCTACCTTGCTGCTAAACAAATGATTACATTCATAGACACTGTGCCCCAAGATATATTAAGAGCAACTCTGTGGTCGCACATCTATGAAATCAAAACATTTCCCACTAAGGAAGATAAAGACTCTGCCAGCCATACATGCAACCTGTCCAAAAATATACTTTAGCACCACACATGAAGCACTGTACAATGCAATACAATAGCAGCAACTCAGTCCTTAATGTCGGGAACTGGCTGCTGTTGGTTCTTCACCCCATCTTTTCCCAGTTCCACTGCACCTGCTACACTAATGATAGCTAGGCCCATATGCTCAGGCCCACTGGAATTATGGAATTGTGACGCTGCTGCAATTTTTATACAATTATAAATTTGCTGCATTTGCCACATAATCCATAATCTGTAGCATAATCTGCAGATTTTAACAAAACAATTTTGTTTCAGGCTCAAGCAGTTCAAAAGTTACTAACGGTAGAACGTATACCGCCTGTCCAGCGCTTTGCCGGCATGTAATTCGCCAGATGAAAGAATGGCTCATCTTCTATTCTTTTGTGCAGCGTATAAAAATCCCAGGAGGAGGGGGATAATACGGATTTGCCATTCCATGGGGGTAACGCAACAAGCCGAGGCATTAAGGCTATTGAGATAAGACACTAGTGAAGCCATTGTATGCAGTCTGTAAAAGTATCTCCAAATGGTTTGATGCATGAGGAGAGATATCATTGACAGGTTGGCTGTTCCAGAATCATGTTAAAAACACATTAAAAATTGAGAAATTTCTGAAATAGGATGAATATTATCTTATGTTTATATTTATGTTTTATCAGTAGAATCAGAGTTGTGAATTTGTAAATTTTAAAGTGAAAAATAGTGCCAAAATTTCAAAGCACCAACTGTGGGCATCTAGTTGTGCAAGATCAACTCAAAGTCAAAAGTTAAGGCCGACCGCAATGGACCACAGTTTGGATACAAGAAATGGATTGGACCGCGTCTCGACTTACTTTCAGATTTAGAAGAATTTTTTAAGAAAAATGTCTGAGAAGTTATAGCTCAGCTGGGCAAGGCAGCTAACGGTGTCCAAAGAGAAGGCATCATTTCCGTGGAGCCCTTGGTCGAAGTCACAGTGAAGATTCCTAATTTCAGACTTAGGGTCAAATTTATCAAGATTGGATGCAGCGCAAAGCAGCAAGACAACATGCTGCACTGCATCAAATGGAGAGGGCAGGAATGTGCCATATTTATAAATACTTTGCGCATTGCTGCTTTCTCACTGTGCTGGTGCATCATGTGCTACCTAGTGCCAACGCAGGCACCTTTGTGCCGTAGTGAAAGGGTGTCTGTGTTGCAGGAAAGATTGTTTTTATTGAGGAAGAGACACATTCTGGCACAGAGGCAATCCTTAGATGTATTTTTCTCTTTCTAAGAGTGCTGTATTCTGAACAAACAAGGATAAATAAAGATATTTCTCTTTGTTGCGCCTCTATTAGGAAGGCATACAATTTTGTGGCATCCCCAGGTTTACTTGTCGTGGTAAATCTGTGAATGTGCCATAAAATATGGGTGAATGCATGGGAACACCCAAACTCTACCCATGAAACACCTTTCTGGCACTGACTAACGCAATGCAGTGACTTACACATCTTTGCATTACTCCAGATTCACCAAGCCACACAGGGCCATGCAAGGTGGCCTTGCATGGTTTGTTAAATCTGACTCAAGGATTGCATTGCCCTTTCATTGTCCTTGAGTCACCCTACGTGATGGAAAGGCAAGCAATTCGATTGCAAATCTGGGCCTTTGTCTCTTTTTTGGAAGTTGAAAATCTAGAGCAGACGAGGCCGCAGCTGTGTCAGATGAGGGCTCCAGGAGGTTGGATACCCTTCCAGAGAGTGACCACTGAACAGGTTTTGCAGCAGTGGAGAAGAATGTAAGGTAGCTACCTCAAAATCAGGCTGACCGGAAATGCACCTTGGATGGATCAGTGAGAAATGCACGTTGGTCTTCTCTCAGTCCTCAGTGCACTTTTAGGCAGAGAATTCCCAAGTTTTTAGATTTGAGGCATCTGCTCACCTTCAGCACCACTTCTAAGGATCCAGGACTGGAGGAGAACCACTCTGAGTGTCACAACTCACTCAGGCTGGGTCCAGGTTCAAGATGGTTGTCATTGGGTCGTTTGAGTGCATGGTCAGTCGGAGGGTGTTCTCATGGATGATGGCGATGCCTCCTTCTGCTCGGTTGGTGCAGTCCTTGCGGGTGATTTTGTAGCCGTTAGGAATGGGGATGGCAATGTTCGGTCCGGATAAGGGGTTGATCAAGGTTTCTGTGAAGAAGGTGATGTCGGGAGAGGCGACGTTGAGGAGGTCCCAGATTTCTGTGGCGTGTTTGTGAAGGGATCGCACATTGAAGAGGATGCAGTTGAGTCCCTCGAGTGTGCTGTTGGTCGTTGGGCGGCGAGAGGTTCTGGCATGCTGGCCTGGGTGAGGATGTGGCTGCATTTCAGGCATGAGAAGGGTCCTTGGGTCTTCTTCAGTGACAGGTGGTATGGCGTCCTGAGTTGTGGGCGAGGAGGGTGCTGGCGTCATAGGGGTGGAAGGTATGACAAACAGGGTCCCTGGCGCTGGGCATGGTCCAGGCACGGACGGGTGCAGACAGGCCTACCTTTGGCACGCCCGTGGTGCAGCCGCAGAGCAGCTGCCATTAAGTTGTGCTGGGGGGCTGGACAGCTGTGAGGCAGGAAATGCGGGAAGGGTCACTGGAGGGGGCGTGCCATGGGAATCACAGCAACAGGGATGAGGGCGGTAAACAAAGGGAAAAAAAGGGGAAAAAAGTAAAAAGCTGAATAAATGCAGAAGGCAGAAATCAGAAAAGAGAGACAGAGGGACAGCCCAGCAGCAGAGCAGTGATGCTCCACCACTGGATCACCAGATATGAGGCGCAGGCAGGGGCCTGCGGGTGGAGGTGGGCCTCCACCAAGGGTCAGCAGCAACAGGGGCAGCAGCAGCTACCAGGCGGAGCTTCGCTGTGAAGGGAGCAAGTCCACTAGAAGGTCAGTGTTTGCTACTTCTACTCCAATCTAAGTAACAGTAGGGAAAGTGTTGGACTTCATAGGGGTTCAAATGGCCATTTCCACTCCAGTCTAAACAACAGTAGGGAAGGTGTTGAATAAGCCTGGGCGTAGTGGGTGTAGTGGGGCTACGTGGAGCAGCTCGTAGTGTGCCCAAATCTCGCGCGCTCCGCGTAGCCCCACTACGCGCCGCCCGCCTCCCGCCCACCCTCCTTTTAAAATATTATCATGCATGATAAAATAATTAAATGTAAAGACTTACCTGCAGCGCGGCGTCTCCGGGGCTCCCTCTTCCTCGTTTCCAACTTCTTGTGACAAATGCGCATGCGCGGACGCCCGCGCATGCGCATTTCTTGCGAGAGGTAAGTCTTTACATTTAATTATTTTATCATGCATGATATTATTTTAAAAGGAGGGCGGGCGGGAGGATGGTGGTGGGTGGCAGGCAGCTACGCTTCGCCCTGGCATGTGCGTAGCGCTGCCTGCTTCGCCTACTTCGAAAAGTGCGAAGCAGGCAGCGCTAAGTACACTACGTGGGCGAAGCGAAGTATAACGCCCAGGGTTAGTGTTGAATCTCTAAGTGGGTTAAATTTACTATTCCCATTCCACTCCAAGCAACAGCAGGGAAGTGCTGAAATTCGGAGAGGTTAGATTTGCTAATCCCACTGCAATGTAAGCAACAGCTGCAAAAGAGTTGGACTTCAGAGGGATTAGATTTGCTATTCCCACCCTCATATATACAAGGAAAAGTATTGGACTTCAAAGGGGTTATATTTACTATTCTCACTCCAGCCTAAGCAACAGTAGGGAAAGTGTTGGACTTTGTAAGGGTTATATTGACTTTCCCCACCCTAATTAAGCAATAATAAGGAAAGCATAGGAATTGGATGGACTAGATTTACTGTTCCCACTCCAGTTTAAGCAACAGTAGGGAAAGTGTTGGACTTCAGAAAGGTTACATATACCATTCCAATACAGTCATTAAAAAACATATTTAAATACCTAAAAACATAAAATGATTAACCATAGTTAAACTAGAAAATACATATTGTATAAATTTAAATGGAGTGCACAATTTATTATTAATATACTAAATAAACGTATAATTAAATGAAATATTTAAATAAACGTACGTAAAATTCACTTCTCTCACTACTACTGAAAAAACCACAAACACCAAGAAGATAAAATAAAATATAAATAAAATATTACAATTTAAATAAATGAAACATGTACAAATAATAAATATTATATAGACTTGCTGATATATATTACTAATTGTTTCTTGCATAGTCTAAATAAAACTATATTTTCATTTTAAATATTCAATGAAAAAAGTATGATTTATAAATTAAATATTTAAATAACAAAATATTAATAAAGAAAACTATTTTCATTTAAATAATTTTCCACACTATTCCCCTACAAACTGAACATGCCACTAAATTAGGTATAACTAATTATACTACACAAAATATAAATAAAAAATCTGAAATTAATCCCAAATAAATGAAAGAACAATTAAACAATTAAAACATTACATACTAATAATATATATATTGATTTTACCTTACATTACTTAACATTAAAAAACAATTAGTTAATATGGAATTAACCTCCCACCATATTCCCCAAAAAACCCAATATCCGGCTACTAAATTACAAACTACTTAAAATAGGTATTTGAAGATCGCACATAAACTCTTAGGCATCTTAGCACTAACAGATGTTTATTGTTACCCAACGGTAGTCATTTTATTGACCTCAGATGGTTAAAAGGCTGGGTGGACCCGCCAGGATTTGAACCTATGACCATGAGTTTAAATACAGGACCTTGCAGTGGACACATTAGTCCACTGAACCATCAGACCCATCTAATTGCCTTTTAAAAATTCAATTACACATTTAAAATTGCAAACTATATTTAAAAAAAGACAATTTTACTAATAGTATAAGTATATATATATATATTGGATTATTATATTATTCTATTATATTAATGTATTAATGTTTTTATAGTATTTTAATATATAAATCTCCGTTTCTTGCCTCAACTCCATCAGCTGAACTCCCCTTATGACAAATAACTTTTTATATTTAGACCTTTTGCTCTTTTCTTCCCCTCTTTTTTTAGGATTGCGCCATTATTCCAATCATCATTATAATTGATGTTAATGGCCTGTTAAAGCACTTCTAAGCACTCTTGCACTTTATTCGGGGTTTTACACTTATATTTAGCACCTTATCTTTTAGACTGAATTAAGCTATTAATTTACCACCAACATTGAACCAAATATATTATATCCTCTGGTTCTAAGGAAGGGTTTGAATTAACATCTCACAATGTGTTTTTATACTGTTTTGAATGTTTTCATAAAAAGGATAGAACTTTTTTAACACAATGTTTTGTACACTCTCCTATTTATTGTACTTGTAAAAATATTACATTACAGGGTCTTACCTATTAGAAATTCCAACTATCCGACATATATGTACATTCTTTTTTAATGTTTTTATTGTATTCATACAGGAACTTATTACTAATTTTTATCAATATATGAAATATAATAGTGACCCAGGCTGGCTTACGGCATTTAAGTCGGAATTGTAGCACATTTAAGGTGCGTATCAGGCATTCTTGCAGAGTCACTTTGTTTATTTACATACATTGAGCATCAAACAATGGTCCATATTATTCTCAACAATATCGGTAAAATAACATTGTGTTGGTAATTAGAAAAGTAAATGGCTCTGTTATACACATGTTTTGCAAGCATTATGCTTACATTATGGATTTGGTGGCAAAAACAGCGCACAGTCTGTCTTCATGGTCTATTGTTCACTAGCACTGTATAAAAAAAGAAAAAAAGCCACAGGCATGTCATGTGATCAAGGGCTTACGGGCCCGAAACGCGTCATGGCGGCATTTACTGCGGGAAAAATAAAGTAATCTAGCACAAAGTTGGTGTCCGTTTCCTACTTCAGAAGGTCTAGCAGTGCGATTCTTCCGGATCAGTTGGATTTCGACGATATATATATATATATATAATAAAAAACAATGTTTATTATAAGTATACTAAAGTACACAATATTAATTACAACAATTTTCTTCATCACCATATTGTATACAATAAAAACTTGCATACTTAATTTTTATATTCTGTTCCACGAAATTTTTGCAGCGGTGATATCTTTGACAACATATTTATGTCACATGATATTTTGGAATCAATATTTGTTTCATTCACCATATTTAACATGTGCCCATTTTGAAAAATGTCCCTTTTCTCATGTAAAGTGTAGTTACAGAACTATTAGTCATTTTCTCTACTCCGGCACAAAGGAACCACAAACCTAATTGCAAAATGAGGAGCTTATTTATGAGCCCCTTGTTACACTTTTGCCCCACGGTTGTGAGGGTGCAGCGGCATACAAAATGCGCTATGTTGCACCATATTTACAAAGTGACGCATCTAAGCAGATGCATCACTTTATAAAGCCCTGCACCACATTATACCTGCGTCAGGTATAATGAATGCAGGGTTGGTGTTCCCACACAAAAAGCCTAGTAGAAGTGGCACAGTGAAATCTATCAGATTTCACTGTGTCACTACTAGGACGCTACTGTGTCACAGCCTTACGCCTGCCTCACAGCAGGCATAAGGGTGACACAGTGCAATGGGAATAGGCTTCCCCCATTCATTGCTGGAGTTGCATGATGCTTACGACACAACTCCAGCAATGCGTGGGTTTCACTTAGACAGATATGCCAGTATTTCTGACGTATCTGTCATTCCTTGCGACATGGTGTGCCATGCAATAAATGCGGCACATCCATCACGTTGAAAGGAGGGCACAATGAAAAGTGTTGCATCGCTGCTTTCACACAGAGATTCAACACTTTTCATAAATGAGGCCCTTAGTGTTTAAGACTGTATGTATAAAATTCCCACTGCTTAAAACACGTTTTTTTTAAACTTTGCTAAGGACTCCAATCTTTAAAATGGGAAAATGTTAAGGTTTCTTTTCTCACAAAAGCAGCTACTGCATGACTATCAAATTGTCCTTCTCTATTCCTTAACAAAGGTTTCACCGGCACCTTTTAGGAAGCCTAGTTTTATTCCCCACACAGACTGAAGTACAACATTTGGGCTCACTCATCATTTTTTTTTAACAGTTTGAAAGATTCCTATAATTAAAGTAGGCATATTCTGAGATTTTTATTCCCATGAAAAAGACAGCTGTATGTCAGCCAAAGTGACTTTCTCTACTTTACATTATGAGCATACCAGCTCAGTTCAGGAACACTATTTGTAAGACTCTTGTATATGATTTGCCCTTCAAATAACTTGACCATCAACGCTGAGAAAGTATCTTGTAGCTGAAATGGGAACTTTTGAGAATGTTTAAGCCTTGTTTAAGAATTTCTATTTTACACTCCAAATATAAAAGGCTGAACAAATAGATGTTTCAACTTTTTGAAAGTTTCCCATGTTTCACCTGGGCACATTTTGAGAAAGTGCCTGCCCATAAAAAGGCAGATGTATCACTGCCAACTTGATTTTTTTCTACTCTTGCTCAAAGGACTGCTAGCTCCAGTTTGCAACAGGTTGCAACTCCATGTGTTGCAACCTGCGTTTTGTGGATTCCGGGGTGCTTCCTAATCACCAGTGGTGCTGGTTTGAGGCGATGCCACATCACGCCTCTAACAATCGAAAAATCCCACCACTCACATGAAGAATGGACCAGCACTCAAATCTCTTGAATTATCCAATTTATTTCAAATCTTATCATCTCATGTGCATATATAAAGTGCACATTCACACCTGAGGGTATCTTTTTGCTGAATACCATATTTTTTTTGTTATCCAAGTAAATAGTATTTATTGTATAGACCTTGGAAGGAATAAAGGCTGAGTGGTATCACCAGGATTCAAACATGTGAGAGAGTGATCAAACACATATCCCCCAAGTGGATTAATTCATTTAATAAACCACCAGACTAATACGATCTGTATGGGTTCTTCAACATACCTATCATTACACACATAACTGTAGAGATTTGAATATGACTGTAATCACACATTATCACTGCGGTGATTTAAACATCACTGTAATCTATAATCTGTGTCCAATCCCTGTGCATCCCATTAATCACAGACTATCTCTGTGGGGACCTGGGCATGCCTATAATCACACACTATCTCTGTGGGGACCTGCGCATGTCTGTAATTATACACATTTTCTTTGGTAACCATGGTAATACTATAGTCACACACCATCTCTGTGGGGACCTCGACATCTCTATAATCACACACTATCTCTGCGGGGACCTGGGCATGTCTCTAATCACACACTACCTTTGTGGGGACTTGGGCATATCTGTAATCAAACACTATCTCTGTGGGGACCTGGGCATGTCTATAAGCACACTCATTCTCTTTGGCGACCCTGGTAATACTATAGTCACACAGCATCTCTGTGGGGACTTGAGCATTCCTGTAATTACATGCAAGCTCTGTTTTGGCTTGAGCAACATCAGCTTCACATTCTCTGTATGGGGCTTTGTGAATACTGTACAGTAGTAAAGTTAGACTTTTGGTTTAAGTTTACATTGTTGAAACTGAAAAGTAGAAAAGTTAGATTTTTTGTCTAAGTTTACCATTGTGAATCGGACCCTATTTTAATGAGTTAAACACAATCATCTTAATGCACTATCTCTGTGGGGACTTAAACATCACTATAATAACACACTATCTTTGTGAGGGCTTGAAAAAAACTATAATAAAACATTATCTTTGTGGGGACTTGAACATAACTGTAAAAAGATACCATCTCTGTGGGGACTTGAGCATTTCTGTAACTAAATGCAAGCTTTGTTTCGACTTGAAGCACCAGGGGGTGCCACGCGGCACAGGGTCAAGACTGATTTGCATATAGCTGGGTCTTAACTGGGGTGGCGAAGTGAGCTAAAAAAAGATGATGGATTCAACCCAGATCTGTGAATGGGGGTGAGTGACTGAAAGGTTTCAGCACTCCGTCCATCATCTCCTTGTGTATGCTTTGTTTGCCCTAAATTGGCAGGTTATGCACAGACATTTGTCCCTTGCTCACTTTGCTACTGGATTCAAGCTAGCCTGGCTGATGAGGGGCTGTTACCCCAAAACTAGTGCCAGGATGCTTGTTTGCGGTCCAGGGAAGACCTGGCTTGGCAGTTTGGGCTGTACTGTTCCCATGAGGCACAGGGTCAAGACTGATTTGCATATAGCTTGGTCTGGACTGGGGTGGTGAAGTGAGCTAAAGAACGATGATGGACTCAACCCAGATCTGTGACTGGGATTGAGTGACTGAAAGGTTTCAGCACTCCGTCCATCGTCTCCTTGTGTTTGCTTCGACTTGAACATCATCAGCTTCACATTCTCTGTATGGGGCTTTGTGAATATTGAAAAGTAGTAAAGCTAGACTTTTGGTCTAAATTTACCTTTATGAATACTGAAAAGTAGTAAAGTTAGACTTTTTGTCTAAGTTTACCATTGTGAATTGGGCCCTATTTTAATAAGGACTTAAACACAATCACCTTCATGCACTATATCTGTTGGGACTTAAACATCGCTATAATAACACACTATCTTTGTGGGGACTTGAACAACGCTGTAATAACACACCATCTCTGTGGGGACCTGAACATCACTATGATAACACACTATCTCTGTGGGGACTTGAGCATTCCTATCATTACACACAACCTCTGTGTGGACTTGAACATCATTAGCTCACACTCTTTATAATGGAATTTAAGCTTTGAATGTGCACACTATTTCTATGGAGACTTAAACACAATGATCTTCACCCACTATCTCTGTGGAGACTTGAACATCTATTTTGGTAAAAATGTTAACAGCTAATCAAGCTCCGGGTTCCACTTGACCATATTCCTTGGCTCCAAATGTTAATTTCCTTATATGTTAGTTCCGTTATCTCCCCAAATTTTAAGCACTAATAAATAGGCTAAATACAGCTTTAAGTGTCTTTCTTTAAGCATGATATGATATTTTCTGTCACATTAACATTATCTGACCTTATTGTACACCCCTAGAATATATGCAGCAATTCATATATGAATAGATTATAATGTTGTTTGTGTATATTGTTGATAAAATAAACATTTAGCCATGTGCCTTCGACTGTATTCAATCACAAATAGTGTTATGGATTAAGTCCCCACAAGGATGGTAGCACCTGTTCAAGTCCTCACAAGGATGGTGCTGTGCGCACGATTAAATAACAATATATTTGCAAATTTGAAGCAGGATCCTGTATCATGAATTTTTTCTGAACATTTTTCTGTTATTAGTGTGTTTTAAAAACATTGGGAAAGGTTAGTCCCCACAAGGCAGGTATTCACACATAGCCCCCACAAGGATGGTAACACATGCATGTGTGTGTGTGTGTGTGTGTGTCCCACAACATCCAAAGACCATTAAAGATACAAGAGAACAATAGACCGCTACACCCTAACCACTCTCACCTCCCAGTGAACATTCTCAATGGGTCCACCACCTTCCATTCACCCCTGGTCTCAAGACTACGATCCACACCCTGCCACAACTCCTCCACTAGAGCAGCCAGGGCCAAAGTCCATCTCTCAGAAAAGGACATCCAAGCCCTTCTCCACACATACAAGACAAAACATCATGACTCCCCACACAGTCTGAACCCCTTCTTAACAATTGCATCGAACCCACACAGAGGACAAAGACCAAACTGTAGAAGGATAAATAAGGCCAACCTTAAACTAATTCCCATCGCAGAGAAAACCTCAACGAACACTAGACCGCACCTGAAATGCATGCTCTTAAATTGCAGATCGGCCATAAAACATTCAGCAGATATAGCAGACCTCATCCTCACGAATCAACTTGACCTAATCCTCCTAACCGAAACATGGCTAAAAATCGACTCTGCACCCATCCTTGACATTCTAATACCTCCAGGCTATGACATTATAAGAGTTGACTAACCAACAAGAGCTGGGGGTGGCATAGCCTGTATACATCGCACTAACCTTATGGTAAACCAGTCACAAACCATCGTCCTCCTCACCTGTGAATACCTATGCATAAACATTGTGAGCAACAACAGTACCCCATGTAAATTACACCTGATCTACCGCCCTCCAGGTAACAACCACGCATGCATCGAACAAATCATGGAAATCATCTCCTCCAACGCTGGACAACATTGCTCCCAGGGTTTCCTCGGAGACTTCAACCTTCACTGGAACGACCCAAACAAACCCACTGTTAATAGCCTTAAAACCTTCCTTACTGACCTCAACCTGGTCCAAATCTGCGACACCCCGGCGCTCAACCTTGGGGCAACACTGGATCTCGTCATTGCTAGATCAAACTCCATTAAACTTGAATTGATTGTCCCATCTGGTTGGACATACTACCACTCCATCACATTCTTTATTACCGAACCAACAAAGACACATAAACCCCAAATTAAGAAACTCAAACAATGGAAAAGGAACACTCATGACATTAACCTCAATTATCTAACATCCCTCAACAACAACGTACTAGGGCCACCAGTGGACATGACAGAGGTCCATAAGCTCACAAACCACTACAACAACTCGATGACTAGCTTTCTTGACGCAGTTGCACCCTTTCAACTAAAAAGAAAGTCCTCTGAAGACTCCAAACCATGGTACAATGGGAGCCTAAATGAACAAAGACGCAACCTGAGACTAGCTGAACGGACATGGAGATCCTCACCATCGCTAGAACAGCTTAAGCAACTGAGATCATGGAGAAGCACCCACAACAATCACATCAGAATCTCAAAAGCAAATTTCTTCAATGTCAGTTAAACAAGGCCAGAAATCGTCCAAGGAAACTGTTCGAGATTATCAAGCAACAATCTGCTCAACAAGTCAGCACCTCCACATTAAGTCCTAACTCACAACCAAACTGCGCCATATTCGCCTCCCACCTCCTTGGAAAATCTAAAAAGATAGAAAATGAACTCCAAACAGCAAATGAATACCTCAAAAAGATACCTCCACGTAGCCCTCACTCGCCCCAGCCTGTGCACACCCTAAACAAACCCAAACTCACCCTCAAAAACAACTTCGATGAAAGTGACATCCTCAAGATCCTAACATCTCTTAAACCATCAAATCACTTCTGCGACCGTCTTCCATCCAACATCTTCATTGAGATCAAAACTTCTCTAATTCCCATCTGGACAAAGATTGTGAACGCCTCCCTACTGCTAGGAACCCTCCTGAGTTGCCTAAAATCAGGCCAGGTAACCCTCATTCTAAAAAAACCCACAGCTGACCACACAATCCCAGATAACTACCGCCCAATATCCACTATTCCTACTCTAGCCAAACTACTGGAGGAATCCTAAACTAGGGAGTCACATAGCTCAATTCCACCTGATCGACCAGTTTCAATCAGGCTTCCGTCAGGACCATAGCACGGAAACAGCCATGACACACACTGTCAAACATGACACTCTCCTGGACTTACTTCAACACAGAATGAGATTATCTGGGACTGTCCTAAAATGGTTCGCTTCTTTCCTAGACAGCCGAACACAAAGAATCAAGATCAACCAATCGCTATCCACCACCACAGCAGTCACCCTAGGTGTCCCTCAAGGTTCCGCCTATCACCTACTCTCTTCATTCTATTCATGGAGTCCTTAACTGAAATTCGGAAACTCTCCAATGTTCACTACCACATATATGCGGACAATACCCAACAATATCTAAAAGTATTATCTCCAGATGATAGACGGTCACTCAATACAACTCTGCAAAAAACTCACAACTGGCTGACCAGAAACCACCTCAAACCTAACGCACTCAAAACCGAATTCCTCCTAATTACCCCTCCGCGAGGACACATCGACATTGAAGATTGGATGAAACACTTAACAGCCTTCAACTGCAAACCTCACATCATAGATTCCGCAAAATCTTTGGGAATAACAATCGAAAAAAATCTCAGCATGCAGGAACACATCAGTACAGCCACCAGAGGAGCAAACTTTCATATGAATATTATTAGAAGACTTAAACCCTTCCTCCCCGCTGACGATCTCAAATCAGCAGTGCAAGCTCTAGTGATACCCAGAATAGACTATGGGAATACAACCTTATGTGGTCTTTCGAGATCCAGACTCAGCCCACTAAGAACCACTCTCAACGTGGCCGCAAGACTTGTCACCGGCTCCAAAAAGAACAACCACATCACCCCTGATCTAAAGGCACTGAGCTGACTCCCTTTTGTGGCAAGAACACAGCTAAAAATTGCCTGCATGAGACACAAAGCCTTGCACTTTAACACACCAAGATATCTAGCCGATAAACTGGAACTTTCCCAGATGGTGGCAGAACATAGAGAAGCTACAGCACCTGGCTATTGAAACCACAAAGATTTCAGAAAAAGAAAACATACAACTGTCCTTTCTCTGGAATAGCACCTAGAATCTGGATTGCCCTGCCATGGGAAATCAGAATGAACCCTTCTACCACCTCATTCAAGAATGAAGTCAAATTGCTTCTAATGAACAAACTCCAACCCAACACCAACACTTGACTTAGCCCAACAAACAGGACTTTCCCTACTATAAACCCTCATAATTTTTTTGTACCTAGTGTTACAAACTACTCATGTAATGTAACTTTGTAAAGCACTCTGATACGCCACCAGGGTCTAGTTCATGCTATATAAAACTTTTTAAATAAATACATATATATGAATAAGCAAAGTGTCCTTGCGGGGGGAGCAAGGACACTTTGCTTATTCATTTTGAAACTCGGAGGAGAGCCCAGCGCGAAGAGATCGGAAACCTTGAACAGCAGCGTCCAGGCAGAACAAGTTATTGGAAAGACGGATGAAATGCTCCTATCGCCTCTCATAGGAAATAACCAACGTCGGTCTTTTTCTACATGTTCAGCCGGAATCTAACGCCTTAATCGTGGATGATCTGAAGCAATCGACAACGGTGAAAAGCAACAGCTAACGACTGGTAGAGCGCCGGCGAGCGGCGTCGGAGGACACCACTACGTCCGGGAGTCTCCCAGGTAAGCGAACAATCGCGCCGTGGCTGTACTTAACCAATGTCAAAGCGCTGAGCGAATGTACAGAAGCTTCTTCGGAGTACAAATACCCCGGAAGCGTTGAATTATACATTTTTCTGGACAAGTAACGTGACCATTTATGAATATAGCACTTGTTGCAGCCATCTTCATATTAATTAGTACCAACTGAAAACTGAACTGCTCAATACCGAAGTAATTGTCTGCAAGGGGCTCATTTACATTACTGTCATTGGTGAATTAACTGAATAACCATGGAACAAAGAGCAGCAAAAAGACTGGAAAAAGCAGAAAGCATGTTTGTCAAGTCATCTCCAAGTACATCAACGTCTTCAAATAATCCTACCTTACCAAAAGAAGCATCCACAATAAAACAATTATTCAACCAATTGGATAAACTACTTCGGAAAGAAATCTCATGCAGTTGGGAAATAATAACTATGGAAAAATATGTAGAACTTGATCTTGTACCACGAGGACTACGTATATTCACTCTACCCAACCACCCCGACACCAGCCCTGAGATGTTGGATGAATGGGGAAAAAACAATATGGATTGCTCGCGCAGAATGATGTTGATAATCATCAAATACGCCCAAAAAAACGTAGAAGAATTACATGAAAAAATAGATGAAATAGAACAGTCTATCAAATCACATGACAAAGAGGAAGAAAACATCAATAAACTACGTTCCATGATGGAGAAAAACTTAGACAAACATGAAAGTGAAGTCCAAGAGAGAAAGCAACGCAAGTTTAGAAGAGATGAGTCAGATTATGCAAATGGGACAATATTTACATTTGAGAAAAGGTTTGATCTCATGAAACAAAATTGGGACAAAAATGAACCAATCACACGAGAATCCCCATATACAACACCCAGTGTTTCAGAGGGGGAACAAAGTGATGGAGAAAACTCATCTGTGGGAATACCTATTAAAAAGCTTTCTTTTTTAGAAGAAATGAGAATGCTTTACCAGGACCAACAAAATCCAAAGCCACGAGGGAGAGGACGAGGCAGTGGTCGAACAAGAGCTCGCGGAAGGGGTTTTTCTGGAAACAGGGGTCGCGGAGAAAAACAAGACGAGGCCGAAAAACAAAAATATTTCCTACGCAACAGAACAGTGACAAAAAAATAAACTACAAACATAACATGCAAACAGAACCGGATCTCATAATTACTCACTACAACTTATCAGAGGCCGAACGTACCTTACTGAATAAAGGACTTACCTTTTGCCCAGAAAAACATTCAGATTCTGTGGAAACCAGAATTGACATGTACAAATATGTCCGTAAACTGAAGTTAAAGAAATTTTTTGCAAAACTACCGCAAAAAACGGCAACACAAAACCTTCCTTCTGGAGCATGTGATATGTTATCAAGATCTGAAGGACTTACCATAGCAGAAACCAAATCACTCAGAACTGCATATGAACTAGCAAATGAGATAGAGGAGACAGAGTTATCAGACACACAAATACTACAGGAGATGGATGTAACAACGAATATTCACCCCCGCACCAATTTTAAAAATAAATCTAAATTCTGTCCAGCATTACATCCAGGGAATCGGATAGATATGTTTCATGACTTAGTGGTGGCGGAATTAGAAACAATGGAAAACACCAAATTCAAAAAGAAAGAAAATCTTTCCAGACAAGAGCGTCAAGCCTTACAAGCATTGAAAAACAACAACAAAATCGAAATAAAACCTGCTGACAAGGGGGGGAATATTGTCATTTTAGATAAACAAGCGTATATTGATGAAGCACTACGCCAGCTAAATGGCGCAACCAATTACATTCAACTAAAATCTAACCCTATTCCAGACATGATCAGCGACCTTCACCGTCGACTACAGAAATGGTTCGAGCAAGGATTGCTCAGCCAAGATGAAAACATTTTTTTGACAACGATAAATCCGGTGACACCGACAATCTATTTTCTGCCGAAAGTCCACAAAACCCTGCACAAACCACCAGGGCGACCCATAATTTCAAGCTGTGGGTCCCTCTATGAAAATCTAGCAAACTATGTGGATTACTTTTTATCTCCCATTGTTCCAACATTAAATTCATTCATCAAAGACACAGGTGACTTTTTAAGAATCCTGATGGAGACTCAATGGCAACAAGACTATCTTTTAGCCACGATCGATGTAGTCTCGTTGTATACATCCATTGACCACAATATTGGATTAAAAGCTGTGGAGTATTTTCTGAAGCAAAGACCAATCAGAGAACTAAGACATACGAACATGCTTATGGAAATGATCGAGCTATGTCTCACCAACAATGTCTTCCTATTTAATAAACAGCTTTACTCCCAAAAACGCGGTACTGCTATGGGAGTTTCCTTCTCTCCAAGCTATGCGAATCTCACCATGGGTTGGTGGGAGAGACACATAGCTTGGAGAGAAGAAAACGATCCATACACTACAGATGTGGTACTCTGGCTCCGATTCATCGACGATCTTTTCCTGCTTTGGAAGGGATCTAAAGAAAAATTATCGGACTACATAAAAATCCTCAATACAAATGATGTAGGTCTGCAATTCACCTACAACATACAATCAGAAGAAATTGACTTTCTTGACACAAAAGTGTACATCAAGTCAAATGAAATACACACCACGGTTTTTCGTAAAAAGACAGCAACAAACAGTATCCTTCACGGATCGAGCTTTCATCCACCTTCTCTAAAAAAAAGCATTCCGTATGGCGAATTCATACGGATGAAGAGAAACTGTTCCGAACCTCAGGAAATGGAACAAAAATTTCTGGACATCAAACAGCGCTTTGCAGCACGTGGTTATAAACATGGAGACATCTTACGTGGAGAAACAAAAGCTCGACTTAAGACCAGAGCTGAAACACTAACGGCCAAAAACACAATGAAAAAACAGATGAGTATGGAAGAGTCAACAAAAGAAGAGGCACCCCGCCTAATACTAACGTACTCAAAAGAAAGCTTCCAAATTCGAAAAATCTTAATGAAATATTGGAATGTATTAAAAAAAGACTCTGATATTGGCCCAACACTGGGAAACTTTCCAATGATAACCTATAGAAAAGCGCCATCGCTATGTGACACCCTGGTAAACAGCCATTTTCAAAACAACAAGACCCAATCTTGGCTGGAAAAAAGACAAATTGGATTTACAAAATGCACCTCCTGCAAAGCATGCAAGATAGGCAGAAACCTAAGAACACTAAAGGATCCCAAAGATCGGACCTTCAAGATTGAAAGCTCGATAACTTGTGAATCACAATTTGTGGTATATCTGATTGAATGTTCGTGTGGGAAGCGATATATAGGCTCAACCATCTGTCCACTTAAGAAGCGTATTCTGGAGCATATACGCGCGATCCAAAACAAAGACATGTCCTATGCTCTGACGAAACACCTGCAGAATCATGTCAGTTTAACATGGAGAAATATCAGTTACACAGGCATCGCCGTGATCTCTGACCATGAGAGAGGAGGTAACAGAACTGAAAGACTGAGACGCCTGGAGTCTAAACTAATAATCCGCTTCAAAACTCGAATCCCTCATGGGCTCAATGGGGATGAGGAACTTTATGTACACTTATGAACGTTACTAAGAGACTAAAATCCATCTTTAACATTGGATCTTAGAAATCGCATTACTTGAAAAATTCAGTATGCAGATAGAGCTACCAGCAGAAAATTCAAAATGTACTAATGAAAAAATTCTTTTTTCTTTTTTTCAAAGCTGTTCCCACTTTTCTTACTTATTATAGGTATGGTAAAGCAGAATAACAGGGGCACTCAGCCCGCATCAACACACAGATCAACCTGTTACACAAATGGCACTAAGCCGCATGATCTCATCAAGACAAACTGGTTGACGAATAACTGTTTGACTTTAATTACCATCCTCGGCACTTTGCCGTTTACATGCGTAATTGGTTACATGTACCAATAACTGAAACTGTCAGTCATGGATTACGGACTTTCCGTGCTAATTCATAATACACTTTAAATTGTAAATATACAAGTATGTTTTTGGGAAACAAGCATGAAAAATATATATGTATAGTTGTGCTTTGAAACCAAAACTCCCAGAATGCTTCATTGTGAGCAGGACGGATCAGTGGGTATAAATGTAGAAACAAATGATGGACTCTTGTTAATACCGTGATCAGGAACCAGTGGAGTTCGAAACGCGTTGGTAATAGAGATGGTCATTAAAACTTACTAAACCAAGATCCAGAAAGAGTGCGGCTTTCCTTTTGCTTTTGAAAATACATATATATATATATATATATTACCTACTGGCGGACGCCAGTAGGTAGCTATAGTTAGGACCTATTTTCCATAGGAAACATTCTATTCCCAATAAGTCTGGCGCCGGTTGACGAATCCTCGCGAAATTTTCCAAACTTTTGGCCAGCTCCGCTCCGCTCCTACTCTGAAAAGTTTGTGGTGATTTGTCAAGTGGGGGCCGAGAAAAAAGGGGGGACCCAAAACACGTTTTCCCCATGCAATTTCCCATAGGATCTGTTGTCGCAGCTACAACCTGAACCGCTAAACGGAATGACACCAAATTTGGCAAAGAGGTAGTCCTCAGTTCAGACTCATGCCTTTTGCATAAATGGTGTGAATCCGTTCAGTAGTTCCTGAGAAAATTAGAGTTAAAAGTACATAAATATCTATGGCCGGGGAGGATCCGCGGACCCTACCCGCACCGTGAGCGCACCCTCCCCGAACCGAGCGCGCACCCTCCCGATTGCGCGCTGAATGCTAATTGGCTGTTGAGTGTCTCTCTACATTCGAAACCAGGAACTGTTGGCGGCCATTTTCTGCCTCGGTAGAAGCGAGGCGGAAGAAGCAAGGGGAATAAGTGTGTAAAACATATAAAGGGGGCAGAGTGGAAATACTCTGACCCTGTATATGTGCTTAGGGGGTCCCATAAGGACCCCCTGGGGCCCCCTTTTAAAAACAATTTAAAAACGGCGAAATGAGCGCACGGTGCGCGCATCCTATCGCGTTGGGTGCGCGGATCTACGGATTTAAAAAAAAAAAAGACAAGAAATCATTGGTTGTATGACTACTTTGTACACTGAAAGGTAGGGTGTATATTTCAGTTTTTTTAAAGGCATGATTCTTATTGGTTAACAAAAACAGATTGTAAGGAACATTATATATGATTAGCTGATATGTTGAAAAGTGAAGCACACTTCCTCTCTTGTATAGGAACATTGTGTGCTGAACTTCTGACCTGTGTGCTTAGTGCAGTGTTCCATGACCTGTTTCTATGGTAACAGGCAGAAGGCAGATTGTGGAAGGGTTGAAATGTATTTCAGTTGGAAAGGGTTGAAATGTTTAACCAATAGAAATGTGTTTGCTTTTGAGTTTGTGTGTGAAGGATTGTGATTTGATGTTTACATGTATATGTGTGGAAAATGAAAGTGAAACTTTTCCATTCTTTGTTTTTGCTGAGAGGTGCACAGTGCAGAGATTCTGTAAAAGAAAATATGGTGAGTGACTGATATACTTCTTAATCTACAAAATAACTTGAAATATGAGTTATTTCATTGTGAGGGGATGTATGTAGACTATTTTGATTTTAATCAGACATGTATTTCTCCTGCTAAAGTGTAGGGAGTACTTTTTTTCTCTACAATCTTATTGATAGTGTGTGTGCATGTAGAAACCATTCTGTGATAAGCATTTGTGTTTTTCATGTGTTTGCAGACAGATAACTGTGCTGTTTTTATATTTTGGTAGAATTAGAAACCAGTCATTGTTTATGAATTTGTGAAATGAGTTATGTTATGTTTCTATACTAAAATGTAGCACTACTTCTAGATGAAGAAATGTGTTTTGGTATAGTGCAAGGGATAGTGTTGTTTGTCTAGAATCACACAGTGAGTCTGTGTGCATTTGGGAACCACTGTGAGAGAAGCATTTGGTAACATTGTGTATTTGCTGACAGATAACTGTTTTAACCTGTCATGTTGTGAAGTTTTAGTAGCATTAGAAGACAGTTATGGCTTATGATTTGATTAAATGAGTCAGGCTTTGACAGAAAAGTGCAGTCCTGAAATATGTAGATTGTGTGCAGTTCCCTTACCACTTGCACTGTAGTGAATGAGTTTTGGTAAACTCCTAGGGATAGTGGCGCTTGTCTAGAATCACAGTGTGAGTTAGTGTGTATTTGGGATCACTGTGAGAGAAGCATGTGGTGACATCATGTATTTGCTGACAGATAACTTTTTTAAAACCTGTCATGTTGTGAAGTTTTAGTAGCATTAGAATCCAGTCTTTGCTTATGCGTTGATTAAATGAGTCATGCTTTGACACTGATGTGCTGTACTTAAATATGTAGATTGTGTGCAGTACCATTAACTCTTCTAGACTAGTGAATGAGTTTTGGTAAACTCCTAGGATAGTGTTGATTGTCTAAAATCACACTGTGAGTCTGTGTGCATTTGGGTAAGGATTGTGAGATAAGCATTTGGTAACATCGTGTATTTGCTGACAGATAACTGTTTTAAAACTGGTCATGTTGTCAAGTTTTAGTAGCATTAGAAGCCAGTCTTTGCTTATGCTTTGATTAAATGAGTCAGGCTTTGACACAAAAGTGCAGTCCTGAAATATGAAGATTGTGTGCAGTTCCCTTACCACTTCCACAGTAGTGAATGATTTTTGGTAAACTTCTAGGTATAGTGGTTGTTGTCTAGAATCACACTGTGAGTCTGTGTGCATTTGGGAACCACTGTGAGAGAAGCATTTGGTAACATTGTGTATTTTTTCGCAGATAACTCTTTTAAAACCTGTCATGTTGTCAAGTTTTAGTAGCATTAGAAGCTAGTCTTTGCTTATGCATTGATAAAATGAGTCAGGGTTTGACACTAAGGTGCAGTACCATGTACTATTCTCTTCACTGTGGCAGAACTTAAAATGTAAAAGTTTTACCTAAGCACTGTCCTAAAAGTAGTCTGATTATTTAGTCAGTTTCTAAGTACCAAATAGATTGCTTCAAATGTCTATGCAGTATCCATGTAGTGTTCTAACATACTATACACTTGTCTTTTACACCTTCAATTCCCTAGTCAGTATCCATACACTTCCAGGAAACACCCTGTCACTCCCTTTGCAGTCCTCTAATGACCCATTCAACACCATGTACTAATCTATTCACTGTGCCAAAACCCAAACACTTATAAATTCACCAAGACACTCTCTTTCCAGTACTCTAATGTTTCAGTCACTGCCTAAGTATTCATGCACTGAGCCAGGCCTTAGCACATGGACTTCTTCAAACCCCTATCCACTATGCATGCAGTCCTCAAACCACCTACACACTTGTCTTTCACATCTTCATTCCCCAGTCAGTATCCGTTCACTTCCAGCAAACACCCTGTCACTCCCCTTGCACTCCTCTAGTGACCTTATTAAGCATCATGTACTAATCCATTCCCTGCGCCAAACCCTAATAAATTCACCCAGGCATTCTCCTTGCAGTACTCTAATCATTCAGTCAGTACCCAAGTACTCATCCAGTGACCCAGGCCTTAGTATATGGACTGCTTCAAACCCCTATCCACTATGCATGCAGTCCTCTAACCACCTACACAATTGTCTTTCACACCTTCAATTCCCTAGTCAGTATCCATACACTCCCAGGAAACACCCTGTCACTCCCTTTGCAGTCTTCTAGTGACCCATTCAGCATCATGTACTAATCCATTCACTGTGCGAAAACTCAAACACTTTTAAATTCACCAAGATACTATCTTTGCAGTACTCTAATCATTCAGTCAGTGCCTAAGTATCCATGCACTGAGCCAGGCCTTAGCACATGGACTGCTTCAAACCCCTATCCACTATGCATGCAGTCTTCTAACCACCTACACACTTGTCTTTCACACTTTCAATTTCCCAGTCAGTATCCATACAGTCCAGCAAACATCTTGTCACTGCCTTTGCACTCCTCTAGTGACCCATTCAGTACCAAGTACTAATCCATTCCCTGTGCGAAAAGCCTAGCACTTATAAATTCACCTAGGAACTCTCCTTGCTGTACTGTAATCATTCAGTCGGTACCCAAGTAGTCATGCAGTGAGCCAGGCCTTAGCACATGGACTGCTTTAAATGCCTATGCAGTATGGATGCAGTCCTCTAATCACCTACACAGTTGTGTTTCACACCTTCAATTCCCTAGTTAGTATTCATACTCTTCTAGCAAATACCCTGTCACTCACCCAGTGTGTCTCCTTATAGTACTGTAATCATTTAGTCAGCATGTAGAGTTTTAGTGAGGTAGGCTTTAGGGCATGAACTGCTTCAAAGTAGTATGCACTATGCATGTAGTGTTTTAACCATCGTTACACTTGTGGTTCAGGGACATAGTTTCTTAGTCAGTATTTATATAAAATGTGTTTGTACAGTAATGGAATAGTATAATTTTGAAAGTTATTAATATACATTTATTTGTGATTCTTTTTTACAGATACAGAACAGGAGTGTTTCTCATCTGTTTGCACTCTTCTCATGCAAGATTGTTTGGATGAAAGGTCCTTAGGTGTTTCATCATACTTGCTGTGCCGCATGAGTATTTTTTGTTAGGATCCCCTCATAACAGAACTCTTTTGAAAATCCTGTGCATGAGAAAGGTGGTATTGGTCTTTGTTTGCCCCTCGAGAAAAGTAGAAAATTTCCACATCACTGAAGGAAAACGTTGTGGGCGTGGTGCATCCTCCAAAAATTCAACTTTAGATTTGGTGAATATTTTATAGCGACATCATTTACAGTTTTTGTAAGTAAAAGTTAAAAAATTTTGTTAGCTGTGTGCATTTTATATTTCTGTGATTTGTATTTTGAGATTGGCATGTTGTTGTTTTTTTAACAATCTTTGAGATTGTGTTTTTTTTACCCGCTGTTAAGTGATGAGTACGATTGAAATCACTATTTTTAGTGAAATTTAATATATTCTGAGAACAGCAAAAAAGGCAAAAAAAATAAGCAATTTATATGAATTTATATTTGAATGAAAAACAGAAAAAAATGTATACCATTTTTTATTCCTATTACTGTGAAGGTAAGTTTAACTAAGTCTCAATATGCAGAATGAAGAGGCCTGCAAAAAGCTACAAAGTTGAAACACGTTTCTAAAAACACTCTGTTTATGTAGTTTTGAAATCTGACCATAATCAGATATCATGTGACCTGCAAAAAAAGAGATTTGAGGGGTTCATAATATTTCACCTTTTTAGCTGTTAAAGGACCGCAATCATTTCAATCATTCTTCTTTGAACATCTTTGCAGACAAAACTCTGTGCTTACCTTCTATTATTCGCAAGGAAATTTAAAAACGGAAATATGCCACTTTTTGTAACATAGTTATTGTGCAAGATACTCTTTTATATTTACAAAGAGAGGAAAAGGCACTCTGTGCACTTTTTATACTCCATGTAAATATAACCTCATCATGCACACCACTTTGTGTTGAAAGGGTGTTCTATAAGTGTTGTTGTGCATGATTGCACTTAATACTCATAGAACAAGACACATGTCTAGATTTATCATAAATCATAAATCTCGATATGTGTGTGAATGGTGCACCATTCTAAAATTGGTGTAGGAAAGCACAACAAGGAGAATTGTTTTCATTTCTCCACATGTTTATATCTTCAATACATGCTGAAATGTTCAGCATACATTGAAGGACATAAATGCATTTTCTCATTGTTTTTGTGCAGGAAGGTGTGTCTTCCTGCAGAAAAACAAACAGCATATGACACAGATATCCTTGCACTACGGTGCAAGGGTGCCTGTGTCACCACATGGCTGCAGTTTAAGCAGCCGTGCAGACAGAAGCATAGATTTTCAACATATTTATGTACATATGTTGCATCCCTGTGCTTCGGAAGTACTACAGCACACTGCAGTTAAAGAAGTTACTGTGTGATGCTGCAGCACTTCCTCATACTTCTGCACTTATACATTCACCATAAGCTACTAATGCATTCATTCAGTTAATTACGTACTACACATACATTCATCTAAACTCACACCAACAAAGAAATTTAGCTCTTTTTTTAAACCAGGAAAGTTAGTTCTTACAAGAACTTTTTTTTTCTTCTTTCTTCTTTTATAATTTCTTTTGGGTTTTCTGAACAATTTTTAATTTTTTTTGGTTTTCTGCAAAAAAAAAACCAAAAAAACAAACCAGGAGAAACCAAACAATGAACTTCAGGGAACAATAAAAAAAACTAGCAAATGTGACTTTCTTGGCGGCGGCAGATCAGATCGATCAACTGCTCACCATTGCACTTAGTGCAGAGCACTTTTAAGAATTGAAATTGAGGACGGATGTCCGAGGTTTGGGCTGATGGATGCACTCTTGATGTGCTCGGCTGCGATGAGGTGGATGGCGCAGGAGCAGGAGTGTTTCTCATCCGTCGGCACTCTTCTCGTGCAAGATTGTTTGGATGAATGGTCCTCATGTGCTTCATCATACTTGCCGTGCCGCAAGAGTTTTTCTTGTTAGGATCCCCTCGCAACAGGACTCTTTTGCAAATCTTGCACGTGACCAAGGTGGCATTGGTCTTATTCTCCCCCTCGGGAAAAGTAAAAAATGTCCACACCACTGAAGAAAAACGTTCTTTGGGTGGTGCCTCCGGCAAAAATTCATCCTCAGAAGTATGAGGTGATGCAGGTGATGCCTGCTGCCCTGAAGCCATTTTTGGTTGAAAAAAGTTAGAGCTAAGTGTAAACTTAGTCTAAAAAATCTTCTTCTCTCCAAAGAGATGGTGCTCCAAAGAAGGTCAAAGAAGAATGATTGAAATGGGTGGGGTCTTTCAATAGTTAGAAGAAGAAGTGTAATGAACCAATCAAACCTCTTTTTTTGCAGGTCACATGGGATCCGCGCACCCTGCGCATATGCAGCACGCACCCAGCGCGCATCCGCGAAATTGAATAAAAAAAGATTATAGGATTAGATGTAAAAATATATTAGTTTTAAGACTAGTATAGAGTTTGTCTTCAATTAATATTCACATGAAATACATACATATGTTTTTTGAAATGTTAAATACGTCACGGGATCCATGCACCCACCGCGTCATAGACGCAGATGACGCATCGCGGAAGCACGTAAACGTTGCATTACATACATCGAACGTGTCACATATAGGCTGGGAGTCGCGTACCGGTCGCATTGGAATCGCGCACTAACCACGTACCCGACGCATACCATGTGCGGATGCTATCGCGTAGGGATCGAGAACGGTGCGCATAGGGTCCGCGGATCCACAAACATTGAAAAAAATATATAAAATACAGTTTTGAACATATAGTTAAAAAAATATTTTGAAAAATATAAAAAAATATGTTTGAAAAACCCATTAAGTTCAAATAATATTTTTTAATTTTTAAAAGAATTAATTGGGTTTTGTACGAGTGAAAAGTCCAGCTAACTATAACGCCCCTGAAACCTATGGTTTTTTCAGTGAAAATATATATATATATATATATATATTATCTACTGGCGGTCGCCAGTAGATAGTTATAGTTAGGACCGTGTTTCCATAGGAAATCCGCAACATTCTATTTTGAATAACTTTGGCGCCGATTGACGAATCCTCGCGAAATTATCAAAATAGGTGGGGCGCTCCGCTCCGCTCCTTCCCTGAAAGTCTCGGGGGGATTCGTCAAGCGGGGGCTGAGAAAAAGGGGGGGTCCCAAAACGTGTTTTCCCCATGCATTTTTCCATAGGACATTTAGTCCAAGCTGCAGCCCGAACGGCTGAACAGAATTACTTGAAATTTGGCAGAGAGGTAGTCCTCAGGTCAGGGATGTGCCTTTTGGTGTGAATCTGTTCAGCATTTAAATCAATATATATATCTATAGGCGTGCTCCGAGCGCGTACCGTAAGCTTACCGTACGCGCACGCTACCGTGCGCGAGCGTGATTCTCATTGGTTGTTAGATCTTAGTAAACATTCGAATCGGTCAAAACCTGGAAGTGTTGGCCGCCATTTTGTCTCTCACAGTCTAAGGGGGTAAAAAACAAAGGTGGATAACGTGAAAAGGGGGCAGGCTGGACAGTTCCTGACCCCCTAGCCTTGATCAGGGGGTCCCAGAAGGACCCCCAAGGGCAAAAATGTATTTTAATTTTTTTACGAAAAATCGCGGAGTGCGCGTAGCGTACGCGCACGGTAGAAACGGAAAAATTCCGCGAAGTACGTAACGTGGGCGCGCGGTGGCACAGCGTGCGCACGGTGTGCGAAGCGCACCGTGCGCGCACGGTACGCGCACCGTGCGCGCACGGTATGCGCACGGTGAAAAAACTTAAAATAAATAAATACATAAATTAGCATTTAAAAAACCGTACAAATTCACTGAAAAAACCATAGGTTTCACACACGTTATAGTTAGAAATTAGCATTTAAAAAACCTTGCAAATTCACTTAAAAAACCATAGGTTTCACACATGTTATAGTTAGCTGGGCATTTCACTCGTGAAAAACAAATGAAATTCCCCCGTTATAGTTAGGTCAGATAACTATAACTCGCGCGCCCGCAATCCAGTGCTCATGACGTCACATATTACATCACTCATGACATGGTCAGTGGCATTACTCATGACATCACCGATGACATCATCCTTGTGATAGAGTGGCGGTCGCGCGAGTTATAGTTATCTGACCTAAGTATAACGGGGGAATTTCATTGGTTTTTCACGAGTGAAATGCCCAGCTAACTATAACATGTGTGAAACCTATGGTTTTTTAAGTGAATATATATATATATAGATATATATATATATATACATCGTTTCTTTTGCACTTTTTTTTATTCCTTCAAAATAGCTAGCTGTTTTAGGCAAAGCTCACGATCGTGAGCAAGGAATCATGGCATTCCGAAACGCGTAGATCTTGCTTTGCCTAAAACAGCTCGCTATTTTGAAGGAATAAAAAAAAGTGCAAAAGAAACGAATACGAGAGTTCGTCCCATCTGTATCTCTCCGGCTGGAGAGATCATTGTTTGTATATTGAGCGGCGTGGTTCTGCCGCAGGGAAACAAACCCACGAGGAGCGCTGCATATCCCGGTAAAAGTGGAACCAAGGGAAAGGATATATATATATATATATATATATATTACCTACTGGCGGTCGCCAGTAGGTAGTTATAGTTAGGACCACGTTTCCATAGGAAATCCGCAACATTCTATTTTGAATAACTTTGGCGCCGGTCGACGAATCCTCGCAAATTTTTCAAAATAGGTGGGGCGCTACGCTCCGCTCCTTCCCTGAAAGTCTCGGGGGGATTCGTCAAGCGGGGGCTGAGATAAAAGGGGGGTCCCAAAACGCGTTTTTCCCATGCATTTTTCCATAGGACCTTTAGACAGGGCTACAGCCCGAACGGCTGAACAGAATTACTAGAAATTTGGCAGAGAGGTAGTCCTCAGGTCAAGGAAGTGCCTTTTGTAGGTTTGGTGTAAATCTGTTCAGTAGATTCTGAGAAAATAGCCTTTAAATCAATATATATATCTGAGCCAGCTTACGGTGCGCTTACGGTACGCTTACCGTACGCGTACGGTGGCGTGCGCGAGCGCGATTCTGATTGGCTCTTAGATCTTAGTAAACATTCGAATCGGCCGAAACCAGGAAGCGGCGGCCGCCATTTTCTCTCTCGCACTGAGAGTGATGTTTAAAATATTAAGCCCAAAAACATGTAAAGGGGCTGTTTAGACAGCTCCCACACACATAGCCATGTTGAGGGAGTCCCCAAAGATCCCCCAAGGCCAAAAACGGATTTTTTTTTTTTTCGCTAATTTCGCCGATTACGCTTACCGTACGCGTACGGTAAAAAATTATATAAAAAAAAAAATGATCCACACTCTCCCCACCCCGTGTGCAAATGGTGCCCGAAGGGCACCAATTGTGCATGGCTTATTAAAGATGAGTTAAACTAAAATATTTAAAAAAAGAATAATAAAAAAAAAAATTATCCACACTCTCTCCACCCCGTGTGCAAATGGTGCCCGAAGGGCACCATTTGTGCATGGCTTATAACATATACGAAAAATTAAAATATTACCTTTCAAAACGAAGTGCATCATATGTCCTCCATGTGCGCACGGTGCGCGAAGCGCATCGTGCGTACATGGCCCATCTAGCGTAACGTGGGTGCACGGCACTAACTGCGTAAAGTGGGCGCGCGGTGCGCGAAGCGCACCGCGTGCTCACTGTGCGCGCACGGTGCGCGAAGCGCACCGTGCGCGCACGGAACGAACTGCGTTAAGTGGGCGCGGACGCCACGAATGGCGTAAAGTAACTTAGCATTTAAAAAAACGTACAAATTCACTGAAAAAACCATAGGTTTCACACACGTTATAGTTAGGAATTAGCATTTAAAAAACCTTGCAAATTCACTGAAAAAACCATAGGTTTCACACATGTTATAGTTAGCGGAAATTTTACTGATAAAAAACCAATGAAATTCCCCCGTTATAGTTAGTGCAGGCAACTATAACTCACGCGACCGCAATCTTCTGCTGATGACATATGTGTCTTTATGAAAAAAAAATATTTGTAATATATGTATAGCTAAAAATGTATGGAAGAAGACATGGGCAAATAAGTGTCTAAATACAGTATTAGCATCAGCAGAGGATTGCGGTCGCGTGAGTTATAGTTGCCTGCACTAACTATAACGGGGGAATTTCATTGGTTTTTTATCAGTAAAATTTCCGCTAACTATAACATGTGTGAAACCTATGGTTTTTTCAGTGAATATATATATGCATATATATATTCAAATGTGCATGTACATATTTTATATATATAAATATGTAGACACGCACACACATACACACACACACACACACACATATTTTAAACTTCTGCCCCCAACATGCCAAGTATTGTCATCAATGATGGGAACTGAGATGTTATTAGTGAAGTCAAAAATTATGTCAACGAACGTGTCATGAGTGATGCAGTCTGTGAGACCTTAAGCAGAGCATGTTGTGAGCACAAGTTCTAATTAGCTCAGTAAACTATAACTGGCAAATTTCAGTTTTGTTACATTTTAAAATGTTACATTTTTAACTGGCATTTTCACCTACTATAACGTCACTTTAACCGTTTGTTTTTCCAGTGAGTTTTTTTAAGGTAAAGTAAGATATTATTACCATACCAGTACAAAAGGGGGTGGTGATGGACAGAGCATCAGAACCAATCAAACACTCACACCCAGTCAACAGATCTGGGTTTGATCCATCACCGTTCTTTAGCCCACTCTGCCACCCCAGTTCAGACATGGCCATATGCAAATCAGTCTGACCCTGTGCCTCATGGGAACAGTCCAGCCCGAACTGCCAAGCCATGCCTTCCCTGGACCAGAAACAAGCTTCCTAGGACCGGTTTCTGGCATTATTACCATACCAAACTTTAACCTTTGTTTTTTTCAGTACATTTTTAGGGATTTTTTTTACATAAAGTAAGATCTTATTATTATACCTAAACACCTGTGAACGGACAACCCCCACTATGCACAGCCGTAGGCTATGCGCCACTTGTGGTTGGAGCCGGGCCAGGCTGCACCCATCGTTCACGATCAGCCCACCCTTGATGGACATCTACCCCACTTTTGGTGATTACATTTCCCAGTCCCTTGGGGCCCTCTGGACTCCCTCAGGAGTCCCAAGGGTCTACTGAGGGATCAAGCTGACTTCTAAAAAAAAAAGTCTTAATTTTGGGCCCCGGAGGATCCCTCTGGGTCCCCCAGGGCCTGGGGGCCAGGGTACCCGAACCCTGTCCCCTTAGATTGTATTTTGTTTTAAATTTTAGGATAGGGGACACACACACATATTTATATATATATATATTCACTGAAAAAACCATGGGTTTCACACACGTTATAGTTAGGAATTAGCATTTAAAAAACCTTAGAAATTCAATGAAAAAACCAAAGGTTTCACACATGTTATAGTTAGCTGGACATTTCACTCGTAAAAAACCAATGAAATTCCCCCGTTCATGACATCAGTGATGTCATGAGTGATGTCACTGACCATGTCATGAGTGATGTAATATGTGACGTCATCAGTAGTGCATTGCGGGCGCGCGAGTTATAGTTAGCTGAACTAACTATAACGGGGGAATTTCATTGGTTTTTTACGAGTGAAATGTCCAGCTAACTATAACATGTGTGAAACCTTTGGTTTTTCCATTGAATTTCTAAGGTTTTTTAAATGCTAATTCCTAACTATAACGTGTGTGAAACCCATGGTTTTTTCAGTGAATTTCAAAGGTTTTTTAAATGCTAATTCCTAACTATAACGTGTGTGAAACCCATGGTTTTTTCAGTGAATTTGCAAGGTTTTTTAAATGCTAATTTTTTTTTTTTTCTTCTTTTTTTTTTTACATATTTTTATTTTAATTTTCTATCCTTTTTTAAAGACTATGGTTAAATTTTTAAAATTCTACAATATGTTTTTTTTAACATTTTTTATAAAATAAACAGGTAAAATTTATTAGCAATACATTTTTTCCTTTTTTTTTTTTTTTTTTTTAGTACGCGTACTGTAAGCTTACGGTAAGCGTACGGTTTACGCAATGTCCGTAATTTATCTACGCTGTTTGCGTATAGTTAGGCAATTTGCGTAGCCGCGCGTACTCCGCGTGGGGCGCGTACGCGTGTACGCTACACGCGCACGTTACGCGGAAGTGTCGGGGAGTGACTGTTATGCGCATGCGCGCAAGCGCGTGTCTTTTTTACGCGCATGCGTACTTTTGCCGTAAGCGTACCGTAAGCGTACGGTAGGTCATGTGATCATGAAACACAACTTTTGATTGGTTGAAACTACTTTCAGTTCTAGAACTCTCCTACACCACACCCATTCCCCTCATTTCTGCTTGTGATCCCTTAGGAGAAGGAGCTGGGTTGTCTTTGTGATACGATGGCAGAACAGCAGAGCTCTTCTGAGAGTGAGGCTAGCAGCACTACCTTGAGGCAGAGAGCGAGGAAACAAAAGACCTCTTACGTATGGGAGTATTTTACTTTTCCAGAAGGCCAGCAAAAGGTAAATGCACCCTTAGTGACTTGCAAGCTGTGTAAGCGTGTACTTTCAAGAGGTAATCCTGACAGGAAGTATTCCTTTGGGAATCACACCATGATGAGACACCTTAAGGATGTACACAGAAGGACACATGCTCGACTTACTGAAGGTAACCCTTCAGTAAATCAACCAAGCACATCCACAGCAGCTCAGCCTGGACCATCATCTGCAGAGCCAAATCCTTCTTCTGCAGGTCAGGTGAGCCCTTCATCTGTGGGGGGAGCATCTCCTTTTTCTGGTCCTCTGGAAATTAACCCTCGGTTTGCGAGGGTTGAAGTACGGTGCGCCAATTGTCACGATCTAATTACTTATAGGGAGACCAGTATTTCCCTAGTGAACATTAAAATAGATCAGCACACTTGTCGTACCGTCTAATATTCCCAATCTTTCTTTCCTCTGTCCCTGCATGAACACAACGGCTCTTTTAAGAGCCAACCTTACCTTTCATCTATTTTTTATATATTTTTTTAAAACTTTTTTTTTTATTTTTGTTACCGTACGCGTACGGTACGCGTAATTTTTTTTTTTTTTTTTAAAAACACTAAAAATCAATTATCACATTACAAGGTCCTTGAGAGACTACAATTAAAAACTGCAAATGTGATTGTAGAGAAGTGGAAAAAAGGGACCATGACATTATTGACTTACCATACCCACTCAAAAAAAGATTTATTCATTTAATTTTTTTTTAATTGCTTTAAAAATGGTTCTAGTTTTCGAAAATTTTCTATCTCAATCTGAAAAAAAAGAAAAAAGTATTAATATTTAATAAAACATTTAATAATACAGTACACATATTTACATAGTTTTCAAAAAATATTTTTGCCTTTTTTTTGCTGTTTTCAGAAAATATTGCATTTCACTATAAATTGTGAAAGCAATTGCATTCATCATTTAACAGCAGGCAAAAAAAAAATTAACGATCTCAAAGATTGTTTTTAAAAAAGCCCACAATCTCTTTTTGCATAAACATAACTTTATAGAAATGCATAATATTCTTAAAAAATATCATCTAATATCAATACTTATTTCTTTAAAATACCGTCTGATATTTTTGTTTCAGAAGTATAATCACAATAATATATGTCAAATAACTCCACAATACATCTGGTTCCATTTCCTTTAGGCCAAATAGTAATTTTAAAATTCTTTTTTTGTTTAATTTCCAATGGTAATCCAATAAAAAACAAAAGTTTAAATTGTACAGATGTCACCGATTCTCTGTAACATTTTGGTTTCCGAAAGATTAATTAATAATTAAATAAGTCCACAATAGAATTGTTTACTTTTCCGCATGGCCAAATAGTAATTTTAAAAATCTTTTTTGAAAAAATTTCCAATGGCAATCCAATAACATTCCAAAATTTAAATTGTGCAGATGTTACCGATTTTTTCTAAATTTTTGGTTTTCCAAAGTTTCCTTAAAAAATGGAAAAATTCCACATTACAATTGGTTACCTTTCCATTAGGCCAAATGATAATTTGTTAAATCTTTTTATTTGTAAATTCCAAATGGTAATCCAATAAAATGGTAAAATTGTTTTGTCCAGATGTTGTCAAATCTCTCTAAAATGTAGGTTTCAGGAAGATTAGATAGGAATTTGCTAAATCAAAAGGCAAACGTTGCTTAAAAATCAATTGGGAATCATTACACAGTGTCCAGCCTTTTTCACATTTAAGATAAACTGTGTAATGACCAGAAGTAACAGTAGGTCCATCATGGAAAATTATTGCAACTGTTACAAAAGTTTTTCCTGAAATTGATAATTGCTGTCCTGTAAACTTCTTTATTAAAGTATCCAATTTTGAACCATCAGCTCTACATCGTTGCATCATTAAAATTACATACTGTCTGTATTCCTTTAAAATTAATGTTGAAAACATGTCAGATTTACACTCACCGCATTGCATGCTATGATTAGCATCTTTAACTAATTTAGCAAAAGTGACTGTTTTACTCTCTGGCAATGTTAAATAAATAAACCTTTCAGAATCAACATTAGAGCCACATATATTATAACAGTTTTCACAACTATGTTCCCATTTATAAGAGAGACCAAATACATTTTCAATGTTATCCCCTTCTTCTTCCAGTACCTGAAGAAAATAAATCAAGAATTCCTGTGCGTCTTGCTGTACATTTTGAGAAAACTGTGTTCGTCCTGAACATACATCTAAAACTTTTCTAATTTCAGTAGCACTTTCTATTTGAGTTTTATCATTACTCAGCTTTTCAAAAAGGAGACTCAGCACAGAACAGAATTTTTTCCCTGATTTCCTATTATCTGCTCTTGCAAACTTTCCAGATAAAATGCAACATTCAGCACTACATTAGCGTAGCAGTTGACACCAGAGCTATTTTCAAAATAACATCCTACAACCTGTTCTTCATTTTCCTTATTCTTTTTGCTTGCAATTACATCACTCCTCTTTTTTTTCCTCCTCTCTACATCTTCATTACAGATATTCTCATTTCTCCTTTTACGAGAAACTACACGTTTCTCCAACACAGGATACTGACCTAAATGAGGAGCATAGCTTCTTCTTAATCTATTATACTCCTTTACACAATTTGTATCAGCACTAACTTTTGAATCATCAAAGTCTATCATGAATAAACCTGATAATGTTTTCACTCGTGACAAAGCAACATATGCCATACCTTCTTTGAACACAGTTGAACCAATGTTCACAAATGCACAATCTACAGTCAATCCTTGAGACTTGTGAATAGTTACAGCATATGCTAGCGAAAACGGAAACTGCTTCCTACGTACATATAAGTCTTTCACAAGCATGAAACGAACTGTACAACGACAAATGTCTTTAACTTCTTCTATCTGATCAAATTTTATTTTTAAACATTCAATTCCATCTTTTTTCTGATAATTAATAAAACCCACAACTCTTCCCATAGCTCCATTAACTAAACCTTTTTCAACATCCAAATTTCTCCTTAAAAATACTCTACAGTTCATGCAAACATATAGATTTTTTTCTAATCCAGCTGTTTTGGAAATCTTCTTCTCTAGTGAATCCAATTTATTTTTCAGTGTGCCTGTTAATGTGACAGTAATTCTTCCATCCTCAATTTTGTCCACTGCTTCCAATTTCCTGATATCTTCCTTTTCCAATTTCAAAAGCTCCTCATTGAATATTGAGCATTCACGTAGAGTTGGCATTAAGCAGATGACACTTTTGTTTTCTGCAATGTTCTTGTATATCTTCTCTGCAACTATTTCTTCCTTTGGAAATAAATTATGTAGCAGCCGAGTCTGTAATGCTTTTTTGCCAGCTTCTGTGAGTAGTCCAATCCTGATATCTTTCAGAATACTTCCATATTCTTCATCGTTTGCTTGCCTCATATTAGTTGTAAGTTCCTTGTACTCAAAGAAGGACCAAATATTTGTATTACCGATGCTTCCCAATGACTTCTTCGTGTCTTCATGTGTCACAGTATTAAACACTGGTTGTCCTTTAACTGGAGTAAGTTGCAAAAGATCTCCAAAAACTATGACGTGTTTTCCTCCAAATAACACGTCATAGTCTGACTTCAGAATTTGCTGCATTCTTAAATGCACAAAGGCAAGCATTAAGTTCGATACCATGCTTACCTCATCAATAATGAGAACTTGCATCTTCTTCAATACTCTTGAAACTTCCAAGCATGCTTCTCCAGTTAGCTTGTTGTATTGTATTTTGTTCTCATGCTCCACTGGTAACATTAGCAAACGATGTAAAGTGATTCCTTTTATGTTATATGCTGCTAACCCAGTTGGAGCAGTAACCACACAAGACAAAGTAGAATCCGTTTTTTGCTGTAGGTAGCTTCTGATGACTTTTATTAGGAAACTTTTTCCAGTTCCAGCTTGTCCGCTTACATACATCCTGATTGGATGAAATGATGTGCATGAGCACTCTTTTTTTTCATGTAGAAATCCGTGATCAATTTTGTTTCTGATCTCTTCATAAATTTGTTGCTGCTCTTTGTTCAGTTGTCTTTCCAAATTTTGTAAGTCTATAAATTCTCCTTGAGCTTGATTCATAGCCGTTTCCACTTCATTCATGGCTATTGATGCTTCATTTTCAACGATTGGTTGTCCTAGGGGATCTTGACTGAGTGTTCCTGAACTTTGGCTGTCCTGAGAACTGTCTCTAGCTATTTCTGCTGCAATTGTAGTTTCCTGTTCAATTTCTTCATTTAACATTTGCAGATAAGTTGTGAATGTATTGCATTGTATGCTGTCTTTGCATGCATTAAAAGAATCTTCATAGCTTTGAAATTCTCCCAGTAGTTCATCCTCTGTACGCCATGGTTTAAACAGCTGTAAAAGAGCCAAGTAGTAAAATTCCTTTTTGTCAGTAGTTTTGCAACTCAGCTTCCGGTGATTTCTCAAACTTCCTTTTGTTTGCTTCACCAAACATCCTTCCTCACCAATGACTTTATATTTTCCATTGTTGATGTCTTCTGCGGCTTTCCGTGAATAAATGTAGTTCTGCAGCACTTCATAGAGACACATGTTCTCCAGATGATGACTTCTCTTTGGGTAATATGTGTCCAACATGTTTGATTTCAAAATATCTGTACTTTCTGGGTCATTCTCGGCCAAATATTCAATTTCTCCAACAGATTTCAGTACCCGATTTCTCATTGCTGCAAGGCCTAAACTTGCCCAAATTATTCTTCTTGATTTCGAGTAGAGACTTGCAGAAGATAACCTATCTGAACATTCGTAGGATCCAATTTCTCGATGCGATAACATCTTCAAACTGAAACTGTACAGCTTCTTACTGACAGTTTTCTCGTGAGAAATCTCTTCCCACATTTCCTTCAATTCTGTTTTTTCTGATTTCGTAATGTAAGACGTTACATATCGAGCAACAGCAATGGAATTGTCAGCTACATACTCTATATCCATGTTAGCGTTCCACATGGATAAAATCACTGGGTTGAAGTCATTTATATTTTTTGATTCTTCTTTTCGTTTAAGGTTGTAGGTATTCTTAGGTGATTTTCTTGTGATAGTATGTCTCACAGATGACATAAAACTGTTAACTCTTCCATTTGAAAGAACAGGTCTAGGAAATCCAAATCGACATTTAGTGTAGTATTTATCTTTGCTCTTGTATTTCCGTCGACAGTATTTTCCACACCGATGACTTTGGAAACGTAAAACTTGCTCCTTTAACTTTTTCTCTTCTGTGCTTTTTGGTATAGCACATGTTGCATATTCTTCAATGTAAGATAACACTGCTTCATCAGTATCTGTTCCAAACTTTGGGGCATCCTTGATCCACAACAGCATATGAATATGAGGAGCACCTCTTGCCTGGTACTCTTTTCTCCAAAAGAAATCCACTACTTCTCCTAGAGGTGGATTTTTTTTATTGCAGATGAAGGACATCATAGCCTCAAATCTATGATTGAAATATCTGCAAACATTAATTGGATCCAATGAGCACAGTTCTCCTGCTGTCTTGTATTCGATGTTTTTAATGTTTGAATTTGCCTCTCGTAGAAAATCCAGTAAATCATCCCAAGCGTACTCGGCACAGCTTAGGGTAAGGAACCATGTTGGAGTTCCTAAATTCCGTAACATGCATTTTAATTCACCATGGCGTCGGTACCAATATTCATTTGTCCCACGCTGACAAGCCATCAGATTGATCAGTTGTGTTTCCAAATGATCATCTCGGTGCTGCACTTTCTCCATAAAATCCTTAGCAGACACATTTTGTAAATGTACTCCACTTTTTAAAATGTGATTTACTGCATAAGACAGTGCAGACAAGTCGCTTTCAAATAAAAGATGGAACAAATAAGGAATACTTTGTCGAAATCTGGGATCTTCAGCATATAGTCTTGTAGTCCGATACTCAGAAGCTGGAATCTGTTCCGGACGTTCATCGTATCGTCCTCCTTTTCCTTTAGGAAACAGCTGGGGAAAACATCGAGCTTCCAAGCTCTCCTCCCATACACTCACGGGAGTTCCTTTTGCTTTCTTCATCTGAAATAGATCAATATTGTCTCCCATAACTTCTTTTGAATGAAGAGGATGTATGCTAAAATGTTCATAAATTTCTTCTTCCTTTGACTTGTCCACTTTTTCAATTTGTCCAGTTGGTGTTTCTGTGTCTTCTTGTAAATCTTCTTCTTCTTCTTCTTCTATATAAATTGATTCATACCATTTGTTATTCCTTTTCAAATACAAATTTGCTCTTTGTACTTTCCGTACATCTACCAGCTCCTGCCAAATCTTCTTATTCTTTGTAGGTACACCATTAACCAGAATAATTAATGGTTCAGTTTCCAAAGTATCCGCATCAATAGTTTCCATATTTTTTTCAAATCCAAGGGCAAATACACCACTCTACGTTTTAAACCTCTCAGTAAATCTGAAGGAGGTAATTTACCAGTTTTGGGCTCCATACGTACTATGGTCTGGAACGGATGAACACATTGAATGAGTATAGACTCATATGTATTTAATTCAGAAAGTTCAGCAGGAATAGCATCCAATTCTAAATTATTATGTACAGCTCTGGTCGGCATTCTATTTTCCTCTAACTTGTTGTAACAGTATTTACAAATACGCTGAACTTCACCCAATTCAAAACAATTTTCAAGAAATATATATGTGGCAAAATCCTTCCACTTATAATTATCTTCATTTTCACTCTTTCTGTAGAGATCAACATACCTGGTTTGTTTTCTATAATGAGTTCTGCGGCAACAAATACAAGTAATATTTGGTCTTTCATTAGAGATTATTGCAAATTTTGTTATGTGATCATTAAATGTCTTACTTACAGAGGGTTCCTCATTTTCTTCCACTTCTTCCTCATTTACTGTGTCCTTCTCTGCACTGTTTTGTTCAGGACCAAAGTAACAAAACTGAATTTCATCAACAACCTTCTCTACATCTGATACCGTTCCACGGAACAGAGCCCTATTCAATTCATCTAACTTTATTGCTGGACTTTTAGCAAAATACAACCGTCTCACAAACTTTCTCATTTCAGTATGATGAACAGCCAGCATCTTAAAATGATGGAAAACACTATTACACACTTTTCTAGATAGACAAGCCAGAGAATGACCCTGCAAACCAGTATTCTCTCTCATTCTGCATGGATCTAGACTTTGAAGCACCTTAATCTTCTGTTTCACACTTTTTTTGCTATATTCTCTTAGAAACTCACGAAATTTATCAATAGATTCCTGACGCACAGTGCAAATACTACTACAATTCCAAGTGTACACTGGGGCTTTAGGACGTCTCCCCATAGCCTCATCCGCCATCACTTGTACCTCATCTCTTGGAACCATTATCTCCTTCTCCATTATGCAACCATTTTTCACTTCATAAGCACGACCTCTGGTGTCAACTGCATGCAGCAAACTATTACTTTGAAAATAACTCTCTTCATTAAAAAATGGTTCACTACTTGAACTATGCATCCATTTTCCTAAAAACACTTTACAAAAGTTTGTTCTGTTCACTACTCTTTTCCTTTTGCTATGTGATTTCAGTACATTAACCATTTTGTCTAATGTACGCATCCTATTCAAAATTAAAATGAATAGTTTCCTTTTTAATTCTAATGCCTTTGCTGCAATGGCTTCAATTTCTTTTTTTCTCTTATAAAACTTTGCCTTTTGCTTATATTTCTTCACATCCTTTATCAAATTGGACATAACTCTTCTCTGAAACATTTTTCTACGTATCTCTTTAAACACTGTTTTTCTGTTTAAGTTTATCTTTTTAGTTGCAGAAGGTATATTTGCATTAACTAAATTCTCAATTTTTTCCTGTCCTTTTCGATTGAAATCATTCTTTCCAGTACAGACATTTTGTACATTTTTCCTTTTTTTGAATATGTTCCTTAGAAAATCTTTTGTTTGCTTACCAGAAGATTTTTTCTTCTTCCCAACATGAGCATCTTCAACTAACTTAGGTCCTCCAGTTGTCTTCAAATATAGGTTTTTTTTGTGGTCTTTTTTTACTCTGGATTTTGTAGGCATCTTAAATTTTGTTCACTGCTCTTCAGCAATACCTGAAAAAAACTAAAAAAAAATTCCTTTATTTTATTTAAATATATTACTACATTTGTTTTCACATTAGTCACAAAACGAAATTTCTTTGCCAATTTGAAAGCACACTTACTGCTCTTTTTTTTGGCAAGTGATAAACACTTTTACAGACTGACACATTATGAATCCACTTTTCAGATTTTTTAAAAAGCACATGTCCAAACTGCTTTTTCAGACCATCACCATTTGTAACCTGGGTGACTGCCTACACTCCAGCAAGGGCAACCAGCCTTAGTGATGCTGAATGTATTTGCATTACTGACTGAAACCTCAAACCCCACTCGCTTGTGAATACTGTGCATGATTCCACATGGTAAGCAGCTGGGTGTGTGCTAAGAGTCTGCTTCTGCACCAAAAAATGGCTCCCCCTTTCCTTCTAATGCAACTGTGAAATCACCAGAGCAATACGCAATAAATCTCTGCCTGTAATTCCTATTTGCACACAGAGTCATGTTTTCACAATAGTCACAAAACGAAATTTCTTTGCCAATTTGAAAGCACACTTACTGCTCTTTTTTTTGGCAAGTGATAATCACTTTTACAGACTGACACATTATGAATCCACTTTTCAGATTTTTTAAAAAGCACATGTCCAAACTGCTTTTTCAGACCAGCACCATTTGTAACCTGGGTGACTGCCTACACTCCAGCAAGGGCAACCAGCCTTAGTGATGCTGAATGTATTTGCATTACTGACTGAAACCTCAAACCCCACTCGCTTGTGAATACTGTGCATGATTCCACATGGTAAGTAGCTGGCTGTGTGCTAAGAGTCAGCTTCTGCACCAAAAAAAGGCTCCCCCTTTCCTTCTAATGCAACTGTGAAATCACCAGAGCAATACGCAATAAATCTCTGCCTGTAATTCCTATTTGCACACAGAGTCATGTTTTCACATTAGTCACAAAACGAAATTTCTTTGCCAATTTCAAAGCACACTTACTGCTCTTTTTTTTGGCAAGTGATAAACACTTTTACAGACTGACACATTATGAATCCACTTTTCAGATTTTTTAAAAAGCACATGTCCAAACTGCTTTTTCAGACCAGCACCATTTGTAACCTGGGTGTCTGCCTACACTCCAGCAAGGGCAACCAGCCTTAGTGATGCTGAATGTATTTGCATTACTGAGTCCAACCTCAAACCCCACTCGCTTGTGAATACTGTGCATGATTCCACATAGTAAGCAGCTGGGTGTGTGCTAAGAGTCTGCTTCTGCACCAAAAAATGGCTCCCCCTTTCCATCTAATGCAACTGTGAAATCACCAGAGCAATACGCAATAAATCTCTGCCTATAATTCCTCTTTGCACACAGAGTCATGTTTTCACATTAGTCACAAAACGAAATTTCTTTGCCAATTTGAAAGCACACTTACTGCTCTTTTTTTTGGCAAGTGATAAACACTTTTACAGACTGACACATTATGAATCCACTTTTCAGATTTTTTAAAAAGCACATGTCCAAACTGCTTTTTCAGACCAGCACCATTTGTAACCTGGGTGTCTGCCTACACTCCAGCAAGGGCAACCAGCCTTAGTGATGCTGAATGTATTTGCATTACTGACTGAAACCTCAAACCCCACTCGCTTGTGAATACTGTGCATGATTCCACATGGTAAGTAGCTGGCTGTGTGCTAAGAGTCAGCTTCTGCACCAAAAAATGGCTCCCCCTTTCCATCTAATGCAACTGTGAAATCACCAGAGCAATACGCAATAAATCTCTGCCTGTAATTCCTATTTGCACACAGAGTCATGTTTTCACATTAGTCACAAAACGAAATTTCTTTGCCAATTTGAAAGCACACTTACTGCTCTTTTTTTTGGCAAGTGATAAACACTTTTACAGACTGACACATTATGAATCCACTTTTCAGATTTTTTAAAAAGCACATGTCCAAACTGCTTTTTCAGACCAGCACCATTTGTAACCTGGGTGTCTGCCTACACTCCAGCAAGGGCAACCAGCCTTAGTGATGCTGAATGTATTTGCCTTACTGACTGAAACCTCAAACCCCACTCGCTTGTGAATACTGTGCATGATTCCACATGGTAAGCAGCTACCTGTGTGCTAAGAGTCAGCTTCTGCACCAAAAAATGGCTCCCCCTTTCAATCTAATGCAACTGTGAAATCACCAGAGCAATACGCAATAAATCTCTGCCTGTAATTCCTATTTGCACACAGAGTCATGTTTTCACATTAGTCACAAAACGAAATTTCTTTGCCAATTTGAAAGCACACTTACTGCTCTTTTTTTTGGCAAGTGATAATCACTTTTACAGACTGACACATTATGAATCCACTTTTCAGATTTTTTAAAAAGCACATGTCCAAACTGCTTTTTCAGACCAGCACCATTTGTAACCTGGGTGACTGCCTACACTCCAGCAAGGGCAACCAGCCTTAGTGATGCTGAATGTATTTGCATTACTGACTGAAACCTCAAACCCCACTCGCTTGTGAATACTGTGCATGATTCCACATGGTAAGTAGCTGGCTGTGTGCTAAGAGTCAGCTTCTGCACCAAAAAAAGGCTCCCCCTTTCCTTCTAATGCAACTGTGAAATCACCAGAGCAATACGCAATAAATCTCTGCCTGTAATTCCTATTTGCACACAGAGTCATGTTTTCACATTAGTCACAAAACGAAATTTCTTTGCCAATTTCAAAGCACACTTACTGCTCTTTTTTTTGGCAAGTGATAAACACTTTTACAGACTGACACATTATGAATCCACTTTTCAGATTTTTTAAAAAGCACATGTCCAAACTGCTTTTTCAGACCAGCACCATTTGTAACCTGGGTGTCTGCCTACACTCCAGCAAGGGCAACCAGCCTTAGTGATGCTGAATGTATTTGCATTACTGAGTCCAACCTCAAACCCCACTCGCTTGTGAATACTGTGCATGATTCCACATAGTAAGCAGCTGGGTGTGTGCTAAGAGTCTGCTTCTGCACCAAAAAATGGCTCCCCCTTTCCATCTAATGCAACTGTGAAATCACCAGAGCAATACGCAATAAATCTCTGCCTATAATTCCTCTTTGCACACAGAGTCATGTTTTCACATTAGTCACAAAACGAAATTTCTTTGCCAATTTGAAAGCACACTTACTGCTCTTTTTTTTGGCAAGTGATAAACACTTTTACAGACTGACACATTATGAATCCACTTTTCAGATTTTTTAAAAAGCACATGTCTAAACTGCTTTTTCAGACCAGCACCATTTGTAACCTGGGTGACTGCCTACACTCCAGCAAGGGCAACCAGCCTTAGTGATGCTGAATGTGTTTGCATTACTGACTGAAACCTCAAACCCCACTCGCTTGTGAATACTGTGCATGATTCCACATGGTAAGTAGCTGGCTGTGTGCTAAGAGTCTGCTTCTGCACCAAAAAATGGCTCCCCCTTTCCATCTAATGCAACTGTGAAATCACCAGAGCAATACGCAATAAATCTCTGCCTGTAATTCCTATTTGCACACAGAGTCATGTTTTCACATTAGTCACAAAACGAAATTTCTTTGCCAATTTGAAAGCACACTGACTGCTCTTTTTTTTTGGCAAGTGATAAACACTTTTACAGACTGACACATTATGAATCCACTTTTCATATTTTTTAAAAAGCACATGTCCAAACTGCTTTTTCAGACCAGCACCATTTGTAACCTGGGTGTCTGCCTACACTCCAGCAAGGGCAACCAGCCTTAGTGATGCTGAATGTATTTGCATTACTGACTGAAACCTCAAACCCCACTCGCTTGTGAATACTGTGCATGATTCCACATGGTAAGTAGCTGGCTGTGTGCTAAGAGTCAGCTTCTGCACCAAAAAATGGCTCCCCCTTTCCATCTAATGCAACTGTGAAATCACCAGAGCAATACGCAATAAATCTCTGCCTGTAATTCCTATTTGCACACAGAGTCATGTTTTCACATTAGTCACAAAACGAAATTTCTTTGCCAATTTGAAAGCACACTTACTGCTCTTTTTTTTGGCAAGTGATAAACACTTTTACAGACTGACACATTATGAATCCACTTTTCAGATTTTTTAAAAAGCACATGTCCAAACTGCTTTTTCAGACCAGCACCATTTGTAACCTGGGTGTCTGCCTACACTCCAGCAAGGGCAACCAGCCTTAGTGATGCTGAATGTATTTGCATTACTGACTGAAACCTCAAACCCCACTCGCTTGTGAATACTGTGCATGATTCCACATGGTAAGCAGCTACCTGTGTGCTAAGAGTCAGCTTCTGCACCAAAAAATGGCTCCCCCTTTCAATCTAATGCAACTGTGAAATCACCAGAGCAATACGCAATAAATCTCTGCCTGTAATTCCTATTTGCACACAGAGTCATGTTTTCACATTAGTCACAAAACGAAATTTCTTTGCCAATTTGAAAGCACACTTACTGCTCTTTTTTTGGCAAGTGATAAACACTTTTACAGACTGACACATTATGAATCCACTTTTCAGATTTTTTAAAAAGCACATGTCCAAACTGCTTTTTCAGACCAGCACCATTTGTAACCTGGGTGTCTGCCTACACTCCAGCAAGGGCAACCAGCCTTAGTGATGCTGAATGTATTTGCATTACTGACTGAAACCTCAAACCCCACTCGCTTGTGAATACTGTGCATGATTCCACATGGTAAATAGCTGGCTGTGTGCTAAGAGTCAGCTTCTGCACCAAAAAATGGCTCCCCCTTTCCATCTAATGCAACTGTGAAATCACCAGAGCAATACGCAATAAATCTCTGCCTGTAATTCCTATTTGCACACAGAGTCATGTTTTCACATTAGTCACAAAACGAAATTTCTTTGCCAATTTGAAAGCACACTTACTGCTCTTTTTTTTGGCAAGTGATAAACACTTTTACAGACTGACACATTATGAATCCACTTTTCAGATTTTTTAAAAAGCACATGTCCAAACTGCTTTTTCAGACCAGCACCATTTGTAACCTGGGTGTCTGCCTACACTCCAGCAAGGGCAACCAGCCTTAGTGATGCTGAATGTATTTGCATTACTGACTGAAACCTCAAACCCCACTCGCTTGTGAATACTGTGCATGATTCCACATGGTAAGCAGCTACCTGTGTGCTAAGAGTCAGCTTCTGCACCAAAAAATGGCTCCCCCTTTCAATCTAATGCAACTGTGAAATCACCAGAGCAATACGCAATAAATCTCTGCCTGTAATTCCTATTTGCACACAGAGTCATGTTTTCACATTAGTCACAAAACGAAATTTCTTTGCCAATTTGAAAGCACACTTACTGCTCTTTTTTTGGCAAGTGATAAACACTTTTACAGACTGACACATTATGAATCCACTTTTCAGATTTTTTAAAAAGCACATGTCCAAACTGCTTTTTCAGACCAGCACCATTTGTAACCTGGGTGTCTGCCTACACTCCAGCAAGGGCAACCAGCCTTAGTGATGCTGAATGTATTTGCATTACTGACTGAAACCTCAAACCCCACTCGCTTGTGAATACTGTGCATGATTCCACATGGTAAGTAGCTGGCTGTGTGCTAAGAGTCAGCTTCTGCACCAAAAAATGGCTCCCCCTTTCCATCTAATGCAACTGTGAAATCACCAGAGCAATACGCAATAAATCTCTGCCTGTAATTCCTATTTGCACACAGAGTCATGTTTTCACATTAGTCACAAAACGAAATTTCTTTGCCAATTTGAAAGCACACTTACTGCTCTTTTTTTTGGCAAGTGATAAACACTTTTACAGACTGACACATTATGAATCCACTTTTCAGATTTTTTAAAAAGCACATGTCCAAACTGCTTTTTCAGACCAGCACCATTTGTAACCTGGGTGTCTGCCTACACTCCAGCAAGGGCAACCAGCCTTAGTGATGCTGAATGTATTTGCATTACTGACTGAAACCTCAAACCCCACTCGCTTGTGAATACTGTGCATGATTCCACATGGTAAGCAGCTACCTGTGTGCTAAGATTCAGCTTCTGTACCAAAAAATGGCTCCCCCTTTCCATCTAATGCATCTGTGAAATCACCAGAGCAATACGCAATAAATCTCTGCCTGTAATTCCTATTTGCACACAGAGTCATGTTTTCACATTAGTCACAAAACGAAATTTCTTTGCCAATTTGAAAGCACACTTACTGCTCTTTTTTTTGGCAAGTGATAAACACTTTTACAGACTGACACATTATGAATCCACTTTTCAGATTTTTTAAAAAGCACATGTCCAAACTGCTTTTTCAGACCAGCACCATTTGTAACCTGGGTGTCTGCCTACACTCCAGCAAGGGCAACCAGCCTTAGTGATGCTGAATGTATTTGCATTACTGACTGAAACCTCAAACCCCACTCGCTTGTGAATACTGTGCATGATTCCACATGGTAAGTAGCTGGCTGTGTGCTAAGAGTCAGCTTCTGCACCAAAAAATGGCTCCCCCTTTCCATCTAATGCAACTGTGAAATCACCGGAGCAATACGCAATAAATCTCTGCCTGTAATTCCTAGTTGCACACAGAGTCATGTTTTCACATTAGTCACAAAACGAAATTTCTTTGCCAATTTGAAAGCACACTTACTGCTCTTTTTTTTGGCAAGTGATAAACACTTTTACAGACTGACACATTATGAATCCACTTTTCAGATTTTTTAAAAAGCACATGTCCAAACTGCTTTTTCAGACCAGCACCATTTGTAACCTGGGTGTCTGCCTACACTCCAGCAAGGGCAACCAGCCTTAGTGATGCTGAATGTATTTGCATTACTGACTGAAACCTCAAACCCCACTCGCTTGTGAATACTGTGCATGATTCCACATGGTAAGCAGCTACCTGTGTGCTAAGAGTCAGCTTCTGCACCAAAAAATGGCTCCCCCTTTCCATCTAATGCAACTGTGAAATCACCAGAGCAATACGCAATAAATCTCTGCCTGTAATTCCTATTTGCACACAGAGTCATGTTTTCACATTAGTCACAAAACGAAATTTCTTTGCCAATTTGAAAGCACACTTACTGCTCTTTTTTTTGGCAAGTGATAAACACTTTTACAGACTGACACATTATGAATCCACTTTTCAGATTTTTTTAAAAGCACATGTCCAAACTGCTTTTTCAGACCAGCACCATTTGTAACCTGGGTGTCTGCCTACACTCCAGCAAGGGCAACCAGCCTTAGTGATGCTGAATGTATTTGCATTACTGACTGAAACCTCAAACCCCACTCGCTTGTGAATACTGTGCATGATTCCACATGGTAAGTAGCTGGCTGTGTGCTAAGAGTCAGCTTCTGCACCAAAAAATAGCTCCCCCTTTCCATCTAATGCAACTGTGAAATCACCAGAGCAATACGCAATAAATCTCTGCCTGTAATTCCTATTTGCACACAGAGTCATGTTTTCACATTAGTCACAAAACGAAATTTCTTTGCCAATTTGAAAGCACACTTACTGCTCTTTTTTTTGGCAAGTGATAAACACTTTTACAGACTGACACATTATGAATCCACTTTTCAGATTTTTTAAAAAGCACATGTCCGAACTGCTTTTTCAGACCAGCACCATTTGTAACCTGGGTGTCTGCCTACACTCCAGCAAGGGCAACCAGCCTTAGTGATGCTGAATGTATTTGCATTACTGACTGAAACCTCAAACCCCACTCGCTTGTGAATACTGTGCATGATTCCACATGGTAAGTAGCTGGCTGTGTGCTAAGAGTCAGCTTCTGCACCAAAAAATAGCTCCCCCTTTCCATCTAATGCAACTGTGAAATCACCAGAGCAATACGCAATAAATCTCTGCCTGTAATTCCTATTTGCACACAGAGTCATGTTTTCACATTAGTCACAAAACGAAATTTCTTTGCCAATTTGAAAGCACACTTACTGCTCTTTTTTTTGGCAAGTGATAAACACTTTTACAGACTGACACATTATGAATCCACTTTTCAGATTTTTTAAAAAGCACATGTCCGAACTGCTTTTTCAGACCAGCACCATTTGTAACCTGGGTGTCTGCCTACACTCCAGCAAGGGCAACCAGCCTTAGTGATGCTGAATGTATTTGCATTACTGAGTCCAACCTCAAACCCTTAAACTATTCTTTTATTATACCAGTACACCTTAATTTATTGTGAAAACATAGTCCATATTATTTTACTTGTTCCTCACATTTAAATTTCTCCCAAAACAGAAAATAATAAACACAACTTCAACAAAAAGAATTGCATTTCTATTATTCATTTCTTAATTTACCATATACATCCCCTCTCAAACTCTAAACTCACCTTTAAAATTAGTCATTTGTGAAAGAAATGTGGCACTCAAACAGCAGATTATCAGAGCCAGGATCTCTGTTCTTTACACCTCTCTCCTCTCAGCAGAACCAGATAATGGCAAACTTTCCCTCTCTTTTTCCACACATATACATGTTAGTTTCAAATCTCAGTGCTTGCCCCTTTTTTTCAAATGTAATCACACATTTCTATTGGTTGAAAACCAACCCTTTTCCAAAAGTACCCTTCCCCCAACTTGACTTCTGCCTAGTACCCTTCCCCCAACTTGACTTCTGCCTGCTACCATAGCAACAGCTCATGGAACACTGCTGTGTGGAGTCAGGTCAGAAGTTCGCCAAACAATGTTTCAATTCCACAGAGCAAGAGTGCTTGACTTTTCAAACCTAACAGCAAATCCATAGTACTGTTCTTTGGTAACACATTTTTCTGTACCAATACAAAACATGCTTCTATTAATTTACACATACAGCCTAGTTTTTATTTCAGAATGGTATGAAACAGCCAATCAGTTCTTTTTTTTATGAAAAAAATATGTATGCCTCCATTTCCAAACTGTCTTTCTTTTCATATTGCCATTCTACTGAATTACACCTCCTGAGTGCATCCAGTTCTCCTTTGAAGATGTTCACAGTGTGGATTGTAGGGCACAGCTATGTCTTCTGGAGTGAAAAGTTTGCAGAGAAAACAGGTATGGTGAGAGACCTTGCTTTGCCAAATGTAGACATTAAATGGATTGGTCAGAGAGGGTTAAAGTGGCACCAATTGATGCCATTGGTGAAATCCTTCATGCACATCCAACACCCTGACCTCATAATAGTGCACTGTGGTGGCAATGACCTAGGCACTTTGACTGGGGTAGGTCTGGAAATGCTTATGAAGGACACCTTTGCACAACTGTTTTCACTTTTCCCTAAAACTGCCTTTGTGTTTTCTAACATATGCCAAAGGCAAAAATGGAACTGGTCCAATCATTTCTGTCCGCAGATTGACAAAGCAAGAAAGCACGTCAACAAATCTGTTTCTGCTTTCCTCCGTGACTATGGTATGGGTTCCATTTACCACAACAACTTGCGTTATGACATGCAAGACATTTATAGAGGAGATGGTGTGCACTTCAATGATGAAGGGAACAGAGTCTTCCTCTTGAACCTTAGACTCTGCATCGGTACTTACTTGTAGGTACCACTAAAAAATCACTTCATAAACACAACGGCTCTTTTTAGAGCCCCCTAATATCTAAACACTTAAATCTGATTTTCATTTCTTTTTTTCTTTTTTTTTTACCGTACGCTTACCGTACGCGTACCCCGCGATTTTTTTTAAAATCAATAAATGTTTTCTTTGTACTTTTCTGTCCTTCTTTGACCCTCTTACAAATGTTAGGGGGTCTGTAACTCTCCTCCTTGCCCCCTTTTCTTGTTATCACTCTTTTTTTTCTGAGTGAAACACACGAAATGGCGGCCGCCGCTTCCTGGTTTTGACCGATTCGAATGTTTACTAAGATCTAAGAGCCAATCAGAATCGCGCTCGCGCACGCCACCGTACGCGTACGGTAAGCGTACCGTAAGCGCACCGTAAGCTGGCTCAGATATATATATTGATTTAAAGGCTATTTTCTCAGAATCTACTGAACAGATTTACACCAAACCTACAAAAGGCACTTCCTTGACCTGAGGACTACCTCTCTGCCAAATTTCTAGTAATTCTGTTCAGCCGTTCGGGCTGTAGCCCTGTCTAAAGGTCCTATGGAAAAATACATGGGAAAAACGCGTTTTGGGACCCCCCTTTTATCTCAGCCCCCGCTTGACGAATCCCCCCGAGACTTTCAGGGAAGGAGCGGAGCGTAGCGCCCCACCTATTTTGAAAAATTCGCGAGGATTCGTCGACCGGCGCCAAAGTTATTCAAAATAGAATGTTGCGGATTTCCTATGGAAACGTGGTCCTAACTATAACTACTTACTGGCGACCGCCAGTAGGTAATATATATATATATATATATATATATATGTATCTATGGGTCGGGTACTTTACCAGAATCATAGTAGTTAAATGTGCTATCTCAACCCTTACCGTCTGAAGAATGGTACATACTTTGTGCTAATAGAGATGTAAAAAATTGGAAATTGCGGGCCTGTTTCCTTAAATTGATTTTCAATGAGCAGTGGGAGGAGGGCGTTTTCGCTTTAAATTTGAGACTCTGCACAATAACTCTATGGCCCAGTTGAAGGCTTATTGCCGAAACGCATAGGTCTTTTCCTTTTTTGATGCACGTGCACTTTTGCCTGAATAATGAAAAGGAAACGAAAATAAAAAAGGAAGTATCCGCCTGCCCACGTGTGTGCCGTCTTCCTAAGGTGTCCAAGTTGGCTTGGGTGGAAAAACTTGTCGGATAGTGGCTGGGAGTGTGTACCATATATATATATATATATATATATATATATATATTACCTACTGGCGGTCGCCAGTAGGTAGTTATAGTTAGGACCCCTTTTCCATAGGAAATCCGCAACATTCTATTTTGAATAACTTTGGCACCGGTCGATGAATCCTCGCGAATTTCTCAAAATAGGTGGGGCGCTACGCTCCGCTCCTACCCTGAAAGTCTCGGGGGGATACGTCAAGCGGGGGCTGAGATAAAAGGGGGGTCCCAAAACGCGTTTTTCCCATGCATTTTTCCATAGGACCTTTAGAACGAGCTACAGCCCGAACGGCTGAACAGAATTACTAGAAATTTGGCAGAGAGGTAGTCCCTAGGTCAAGGAAGTGCCTTTTGTAGGTTTGGTGTAAATCTGTTCAGTAGATTCTGAGAAAATAGCCTTTAAATCAATATATATATCTGAGCCCGCTTACGGTACGCTTACCGTACGCTTACGGTAAGCTTACGGTACGCGTACGGTAGCGTGCGCGAGCGCGATTCTGATTGGCTGTTAGATCTTAGTAAACATTCGAATCAGCCGAAACCAGGAAGCGGCGGCCGCCATTTTGTGTGTTTCACTCAGAAAAAAAAGAGTGAAAACAAGAAAAGGGGGCAATGAGGAGAGTTACAGACCCCCTTACATTTGTGAGGGGGTCAAAGAAGGACTGTAAAGTACAAAGAAAACATTTATTGATTTTAAAAAAAATCACGGGGTACGCGTACGGTAAGCTTACGGTAAGCGTACGGTAGAAAAAAAATAAATAAATGAAATTCAGATTTAAGTGTTTAAATATTAGGGGGCTCTAAAAAGAGCCGTTGTGTTTATGAAATGATTTTTTAGTGGTACCTACAAGTAAGTACCGATGCAGAGTCTAAGGACTCTGTTCCCTTCATCATTGAAGTGCACACCATCTCCTCTATAAATGTCTTGCATGTCATAACGCAAGTTGTTGTGGTAAATGGCACCCATACCATAGTCACGGAGGAAAGCAGAAACAGATTTGTTGACGTGCTTTCTTGCTTTGTCATCGCACCGCGTGCCCACCGTGCGTGCACGGCACTAACTGCGTAAAGTGGGTGCGCACGCCACGAATGGCGTAAAGTAACTTAGCATTTAAAAAACCGTATAAATTCACAGAAAAAACCATAGGTTTCACACACGTTATAGTTAGGAATTAGCATTTAAAAAACCTTGCAAATTCACTGAAAAAACCATAGGTTTCACACATGTTATAGTTAGCGGAAATTTTACAGATAAAAAACCAATGAAATTCCCCCATTATAGTTAGTGCAGGCAACTATAACTCACGCGACCGCAATCTTCTGCTGATGACATATGTGTCTTTATGAAAAAATAATATTTGTAATATATGTATAGCTAAAAATGTATGGAAGAAGACATGGGCAAATAAGTGTCTAAATACAGTATTAGCATCAGCAGAGGATTGCGGTCGCGTGAGTTATAGTTGCCTGCACTAACTATAACGGGGGAATTTCATTGGTTTTTTATCTGTAAAATTTCCGCTAACTATAACATGTGTGAAACCTATGGTTTTTTCAGTGAATATATATATATATATATATATATATATATATATATTACCTACTGGCGGTCGCCAGTAGGTAGTTATAGTTAGGACCACGTTTCCATAGGAAATCCGCAACATTCTATTTTGAATAACTTTGGCGCCGGTTGACGAATCCTCGCGAATTTTTTCAAAATAGGTGGGGCGCTACGCTCCGCTCCTACCCTGAAAGTCTCGGGGGGATTCGTCAAGCGGGGGCTGAGATAAAAGGGGGGTCCCAAAACGCGTTTTTCCCATGCATTTTTCCATAGGACCTTTAGACACAGCTACAGCCCGAACGGCTGAACAGAATTACTTGAAATTTGGCAGAGAGGTAGTCCTCAGGTCAAGGAAGTGCCTTTGGTAGGTTTGGTGTAAATCTGTTCAGTAGATTCAGAGAAAATAGCCTTTAAATCAATATATATATCTGAGCCAGCGTACGGTGCGCTTACGGTGCGCTTACCGTACGCGTACGGTGGCGTGCGCGAGCGCGATTTTGATTGGCTGTTAGATCTTAGTAAACATTCGAATCGGTCGAAACCAGGAAGCGGCGGCCGCCATTTTCTCTCTCGCTCTCTGAGTTGGGCAGCAAAAACGATGCCAAAAAATGTCTAAAGAGGCAGTTTCTTGAGATCCTAACCACCCAGCATTGATATAGGGGTCCCCAAACAACCCCCAAGCCCAAATAAAAAAAAATTTTTTTTCGGAAAATCGCCGATTACGCTTACCGTACGAGTACGGTAAAATTTAAAAAAAAAAAAAATTATCCACACCCTCCCCACCCCGTGTGCAAATGGTGCCCGAAGAGCACCATTTGTGCATGGCTTATTACAGATAAGAAATAAACAAAGAATAAATTTCACAAAGATGCGCATAATATGTCCCCCATGTGCGCACGGTGCGCGAAGCGCATCGTGCGTACATAGCCCATCCCGCATAACGTGGGCACGCGGTGCGCACAGCGCACCGCGTGACCACCGTGCGTGCACGGCACTAACTGCGTAAAGTGGGCGCGCGGTGCGCGAAGCGCACCGCGTGCTCACTGTGCGCGCACGGTGTGCGAAGCGCACCGTGCGCGCACGGAACGAACTGTGTTAACTGGGCGCGCAAGCCACGAATGGCGTAAAGTAACTTAGCATTTAAAAAAACGTACAAATTCACTGAAAAAAACATAGGTTTCACACACGTTATAGTTAGGAATTAGCATTTAAAAAACCTTGCAAATTCACTGAAAAAACCATAGGTTTCACACATTTTATAGTTAGCTGTACATTTCACTCGTAAAAAACCAATGAAATTCCCCCGTTATAGTTAGTGCAGGCAACTATAACTCACGCGACCGCAATCTTCTGCTGATGACATATGTGTCTTTATGAAAAAAAAATATTTGTAATATATGTATAGCTAAAATTTAATGGAAGAAGACATGGGCAAATAAGTGTCTAAATACAGTATTAGCATCAGCAGAGGATTGCGGTCGCGTGAGTTATAGTTGCCTGCACTAACTATAACGGGGGAATTTCATTGGTTTTTTACGAGTGAAATGTACAGCTAACTATAAAATGTGTGAAACCTATGGTTTTTTCAGTGAATATATATATATATATATATATATATATATATAGGATCCATCTGAAGATTCTGCGGAACATGCAAAGCTGATTTTGGTGTTGGAGGGGTCTTCGGTGAGTGAGAGGATCAGTTAAGTATTGTCTGCCTAAGAGATTATGTTGAGTCTGTGGGATCTGACGACGTCCTTGAGGTGGGGTCATGTAGATATTAAACAGGGTGAGGCTGAGGGATGATCCTTGTGGAATGCTGCATATGATGTCTTGGGTGCAGAGGTAAAGGGAGGCAGTCGGATGCTCTGTGTGCATCCTGTAAGGAAGGAGGTGATCCACTTGAGGGTGTCATGCTGTATTCCTATGTTGTAGAGTCTGTTAATGAGATTGTTGTGGGAGGTGGTGTTGAATGCTGCAGAGAGGTCAAGGAGGATCAGGGCAACAGTTTCACTTGGCACTTGGCTTAGAGAACTTCCGGGTTTCCACAAATGCGGCACGTGCACAGTTCCAACATCAGATCTGCCCCTCTGCCTGGTGGTAGAGAACACAAGATTAAGCCTTTCATTACCTGTACCAGTGATTTTGCGGTGTATGTGATTGTTTGTTTGCGCTGGAAAAGGTATGTGGGGAGCACCATTTTCCCAGTCAAAAAGCGCATTCTTGAACATCTGAGGGCTATCCGGAACAATGATAGAACGTATCCCATGGCCAGACACTGCAACACTTCACATAGTTCCATTGATTTTGAAAAGCTCAGAATCTCATTTTTTGTAATTGACAGGGTTGCAACTAACATCAGAGGTGGTGACAGGGAACGGCCCTGGCCATGATCGGTATCAAATGGCCTCATGATATCCCTTGCCTTCTGATTTTCCTTGCCATTTCACTGTCTCCCTTAGGGCGCAACTCTCATTCTTTCTTTGTACGCCTTTACTATCATCTGTGTCTGAAAACCATTTTTCCTTGCCTACTCCTCCACAAACCTGCCCCACACACATATATATCCCCCCCAACACCACCCAACCCCTGCCTAACCACTCTCTCCTCTGTCCTTTCTTCTGTGCTCATCTCAACGGATCCTTTCGTATCCATCCTTATTGCTCACCGATTTTCATGGACCTATATTTCAGTTTGAGCACCACCTTCTGAGGACCTATGATGGGAATAATAATGCACATGCACTAGCATTTTTGTGTGAAGTACTTAGAGAAACCGAGTCACTCCAGACTCTGTTATGTTTATGTTATTTTTAGTACTTTGTTTTTTCACTCTAATTTTCACGTTTAAAGTTTATTTTATTTTAAATTTATTGTACATGATTGAAAATGTCTCTATTTTATTTTAAGGGGAGAAACATTTTATTACCATTTCTGAGAATTTGTTGACTTTTGAGTCTTTTATCTTCTGAACTGAGTGGCACTTCATCCATGTAATAGTGCCTTAAGTATTTTTCCTGTTTTCATTAATTATGTAACAGTTGATGGAGCAGATAAAAAAAAGTTTGTATACCTCCTCTAATTTGCATGAAATTAATTACGTAATCATTCTAAGAAATTAATTTGTAATAACCTGTTTGCAGTGAAAATCTTTTAATCAACCTTTGCACCTTGATAAACATGAGCTACACGTGGGACTAAAATGCTAATTGCATGGCAGAACAATTAATTAATTAATTATGTTACGCAAACTAACCTTAGATTGTGGTGAAATAGTAAAATTGCATTATTTATGTTGCTTTGTGAATGTTTGTGCTTTAAAAATCATCAAATGGTAAGTACTATCGCTTTAAATGTTGCTACAGCTAGGAAAATACTAATATACATTGGGATTAGTGTGGGGTTAAACATTAGAATATTCATTTCTATATTTTAATTACTGTTATATCTATTTTTGCTTAAGTTGGCATTCGGGCCTACTAGGCCACAGTACCCAAGATGGTGTTCTCTGAAGCAGATGCCACCATGTGAGAGCGATGATTTTTGCGCATGTTCGGATGGCTCTGGAGATCACCAAATGACCTGAACCCCTGACATCGCTTCCCTATCAAGGACAGGAAATTTAAATTGACTGCAAGCCAATAGATGACTATGTGGGAACAGCGGAAAGGACAATACAGAACCTGTGAAAAGATGACTTTTTACCTTGAACTGTTACATTCGCTACTCTCGCCTGGAAGCTATAATGAAACTTAACAATTTGTGCCTTCCTATGCCAAGTCCTCATGAAGTACCAGTTTTGCCCTGGGAAACTTTCAATAACCTACAGATAACCCCGAACTGCCCAATCAGAACATTTTCTCTGCCCCTAAATGTTACATGTTCAGTATGAAGTAAGAGGGAAAAAGGATATAAAATGCCCTCATCTGCCATTTGGGTGTTGTCAATAGTTTTGATCTTTCATGGCGTTGGGATGCATTGAGCTGTTGGCGATTTGTTGGTCTGCCTTGGGTTTATTTGGTGTTCGGGAGAAAAGTTTGCAGTGCATCCTATATGTTCGTTTGACAGTTTGATCCTTTGCTGTGGGTAAGACAGCCTGTCCTGGGAGTTGTACCTGAGAATGCGGATAACTCTCTGTTTGAACAGAACCCATCGCCTTTGCTAATTGTTAATTAATTGACTGCACTTTTCTAAATTCATGTCTATTTACTAAATGTTTGATTTCTTTTTAAATAAAACTAAAATTTATAATATGAGCTGTAGCGAATGAATACCACCGTAAAGAAATTTACTATTAGATAAACAATAATTGAAATAATGAGAAATGAGTTTGTGGTTCTTTAATTAATTACAGAAAATATCAAATGTTTCCTAGGCTTTAATTGTGTCTTAGCTGGTTCTAATTCACCATCAACCAGTCCAACTAATTGGTCTATCGACCAAGTGGTGGAGTGCCTTGATGTTAAGGTCAGAATTCTGAAGATGTATATGTATAATGTGTATATAATGTAAAGCAATTTAATCCTGATAGGTAATAAGGTATCCATATGTCCAGTGCTTTTCTCCTGTGTGCAGATTCGAGTGAATTTGATTAAATGATGAGTGTGTTGGTGTTATGGGCCCCACTAATGAATGAGTGTATGAATGAACTGTTGTGAATAAGAATCTGTGACATAAGGAGAATATGTAAATCTTTTCCTCTGCGCTGCATCACAGTGACTCTCTGACTTCATAGAGAGCACTGCCACAATGTATCCCCAGCTTTGAAGAAGACCATAAGGTCGAAACACGTCAGTGAGAATAAAACTTCCCTTTGGATTATATCCTGGTGTGCGGGGTGCGGGTCTCCTTGCAGCCTCGGCGGTGTTGACAAGGGTAATGAGAATATATATATATATATATATATATATATGAATTTCAACAAAGCGCCCTTGCGGGGGGAGCGCTAGGAAAGCTGGTGCCGGCCGTGAGGTAGGACAGCCTCACAAGTATTTCAGAAGCAAAAGAAAATAGCCGCACTCTTCCTGGATGTAAATTAATAGGTTTAATGACCTTGTCTCAACCAACGCGTTTCGAACTCAACGGTTCCTGATCACGGTTTTTACAAAAGTCCATCTTTCATTTTTACATATTTATACCAACTGTTCCGACCTGCCCATCATGAGGCATTCTGGGAGTGGTAGTATTTAACATTTTAAATTATAAAGCTTTATTGACAAACCCTGCTGGTATCTTAAATTAAAACGATGTCTCTGCATGGTGTTGTTAATTTATAAGTGATTTACAACACAGTTAGTCCGTGTTGGAAGGTAGTCATGTTTAAACTACGTGTGCTGTGACATAACAAAATAAATGTGTGTCTGTAAACTTAATTCAAAAGGGACGAACAGGAGCATTAGGACTAAGTGCCTAAATGTGTTTATGAAACAACATTATTACTCTTATCATATATAGACTTGGTCAGATAGAATAATTCCATGTCCAATGGACAACCAAGTTGCTCAGTGCTAGCAAAATTACGATCACGCATAATTGTATTAGATCATGTCATTTGGATTTGAATTGAGGCTGAGTGCCCGAGTCATGCAGAGACATCGTTTTAATTTAAGATACCAGCAGGGTTTGTCAATAAAGCTTTATAATTTAAAATGTTAAATACTACCACTCCCAGAATGCCTCATGATGGGCAGGTCGGAACAGTTGGTATAAATATGTAAAAATGAAAGATGGACTTGTGTAAAAACCGTGATCAGGAACCGTTGAGTTCGAAACGCGTTGGTTGAGACAAGGTCATTAAACCTATTAATTTACATCCAGGAAGAGTGCGGCTATTTTCTTTTGCTTCTGATATATATATATAAAAGGTGTATTAAGTGATTTACAAAGAATGAGATATAACAAAATATCAGGGAACATGAAAAATCTCACAGCTAAACAAATCACATCCATAGACAACCTCAAAGCAGACCGCAGCATAGTTATCCGTCAATCGGATAAAGGTGGGAATGTGGTTGTCTTGGATAAGAAGAAGTATCTATTAGAGGGGTTGAGACAACTACAAGATGAGAAATGCTATTGTAAGACCAATATGGCAGAGGTATTGAAATCCAAAACCACATACAGAGAGATGCTGGTCGGGTGGAAAGATAGAGGACTGTTAGAACAAGAGGAATTTAGCTATCTTTACTGTGCACATCCCAGAGTACCCATTTTGTATCTACTGCCGAAGATACATAAGGATATGCAGAACCCGCCAGGACGACCAATAGTGTCCTCTATCGGGTCACTATATGAGAACACCTCAAGGTTCATTGATTATTTTCTCAGACCATATGTGGTTGCTTTACCCTCATATTTAAGGGACACCACACATTTTCTGACTATTATCGATGGCATACATTGGGAGACCGATTACACTCTGGTCTCTTTGGACGTCAGCAGTTTGTATACTAGTATACAACATGATTTGGGGCTACAAGCTATTCAACACTATTTCAGGACCAGATCCATCTCATTGTTACACCACTCCCAAATGATATTGGAAATGATTGAGACTTGTCTCAAAAACAACTTTTTCATTTTCAATGACACCATTTACAAGCAGTCACAGGGCACAGCTATGGGAACCTGCTTTGCCCCCAGCTACGCGAACCTGTTCATGGGCTGGTGGGAGGAGCAGGTGGTGGCTACCATGCAAGAATTTAACAACGTTGCCCTGTGGCTGCGATACATTGACGACATCTTTTTCATCTGGTGTGGTGATGAAGATTCAGTACGGATCTTTATCAACAAATTGAATATCAATATATGCAACTTACAGTTCACGGAGAATATCAGCAAGAACTCAATGGAGTTCTTAGATGTCCGCTTGGAAGTCATTGACAACCAACTTACGTCGAGATTATTCCGTAAGGAAACTGCGGGCAACAGTATCCTCAATGCCAATAGCAGTCACCCACACAATTTGGTGCGGAGTATCCCTTACGGAGAACTGCTACGGGCCAAGAGGAATTGTAGTACTGTTGCTGCATATAAGAGTGAAGAAATAACTATGTGCCAAAGATTTATTGAGAGGGGTTACAGTGTTAAAACTGTGAAAGATGCAATTTCCAGAGTAGAAACTAAAACTCGCAATGAACTTATTCACCCTAAACCCAAAGAAATCAAGGAAGAAAAAGTACGATTCATTACCACTTTCTCAGGACAAGCAACTGAGGTACGGAATATATTCCACAAACACTGGCATGTGCTACTCACTGACGAACACCTCAAGAAAGATCTTGGTAGCAATCCCCAGATCACGTTTAGAAAGGGACGGTCTCTGGGAGATGTATTAAGCCATAATTACATCACAGATATGGCCAGTGACAGCAATTCTGACAGAGTGGGTTTCAAATGTTGCCGTAGGTGCAAGGCATGTAGGAACAGTGTGGATTGCAACAAGCTGCAGGTACCAAATTCAAAAAGGGAATTTACCATCAGGAGACAGCTGACATGCAACACGACACACTGCGTATATGTTCTTATCTGCCCATGCGCAAAATGGTATGTTGGGAGTACCAAACATACAGCCAAGAAACGTGTGTTAGAACACTTACGGGCTATACGTAATAACAACAAATTGTATCCTATAGCGAGACATTTTTCGGAACAACACTTTCAAGATGAAACAAAGGTACGCATGGTGGTAATAGACTCTGTGGATTTGGGGATAAGAGGGGGCAACAGAGAATTGTCATTAAGAAAACTAGAATCCCTTTACATTGTGGATTTTGAAAGCCTCGCCCCGAAAGGGCTTAACATGAGCGAGGAATTAGCTATTCATTTACAAGAATAATGTAAGAATATTGTCCAGTCAGTTAATTTCAAGGTTTTTATGAATTTTATATCTGTTTGTATTTCAGACGGTGTCACAACTTTATTCAACATGAATATTTTGTTTGAAGGATGATGCATTCATTACAGGGAATTCTATACTCAACAAAGTATTTAGCTGGATTTGTTTATCGAGGCTGTCATATGTGTTTTGAACCACTAATGGGTTGTTGACGCTCAGACGTTTACCAGTAAGCTCGTAAGCCCATTTGGGCGGTATTGTGAGATGCAACTTTATTGAATTTATAAAAATACGGTGGTTTCCACTCTGGGGCAGGGCCCACTTGGGCAAGCGACAATTTCACCTGCGATACACTAGTTGTATTTAATGACTGATTGAATTACATGAATTTTATTTGTTCATGATTATTAACGTGCACCAACATGATGTCATTTTTTTGCACTTATATTATTATTGACTTACTGCACTGTAGATATCTGCACTGGTTCTAGACTAATGTATTTCACTCATTACATCGTTACAAGATGGCCACGACTGTTAAATCAAGTTCCTTCAGTTGTGGTAGTCCGTCTTTTAATGAATTTGTATATGTACCATAATGATTTCCTGTGTATTCGAGCGTGACCAAGCCGTAATTGCGAAACGCGTCGTTTTGCACTTGTGCGAATAAACGTAACTGCATACAACTTTGGAGTCCGAGCTTCTTTCCCGTCACGACGAGATTGTGTGGAGCGTATATATATATATATATATATATATATATATATATATATATATATATACTGGGACCCATGAAGGGAGCGTACCGGTGATTAGATTCCAAACGACAAAGAACAATTACGTACGCTCTCAGAAAGAATCCAGGCAGGTAGCAATCTAGGTGACCGGTTTATTCCGCGCGTTTCGGCAAAAGCCTTGTTCACCTGGATTCTTTCTGAGAGCGTACGTAATTGTTCTTTGTCGTTTGGAATTTGAGGACTGATTAGCATACTTCATCTCCCATAGAGCAACGTAACTCATTCAGAGTCCCAATTCATGGTGAAAGATATTTGCTAAACTACGAGATGAAGATGCCATGCGCTCTGTGTCTGCAGTGCCCCAGGAAGAAGAGGTAAACTCGAAACATGTTGGGAATGTGGACTATGCATAATTAACCGGTGAATAAGACTGGTCGAAGGTACAGCCCGAACGGCTGAACAGAATTACTTGAAATTTGGCAAAGAGGTAGTCTTCAGGTCAGGGATGTGCCTTTTGCATATATGGAGTCAATCTGTTCAGTAGTTCCTGTGAAAATTGCAGTTAAAGTACATAAATATCTATAGCCGCGCACCGTGCACGCACCGTGCGCGCACCCCAACGTGCGCGAGCGAAATTCTGATTGGTGGTTACATGTCAGTCAACATTGAATCGGTCGAAATCGGGAAGTGTCGGCCGCCATTTTGTTTGTTTTGAGTGCGAGAGTGAAAAAAGGAAGGTGGCGAACGTGAAAAGGGGGCAGGGTAGAGAGTTCCTGACCCCCTAGCCTTTGTCAGGGGGTCCCTGAAGGACCCCGAAGGCAGAAAAAAACATTTTAATTTTTTTTAAAAAAATCGCAGGGTGCAAAACCCCAAAAATATTTTTTAATACGTAGTTTAATGTAAAATAAATAAATAAAACATATAATAATAAATACATAACTTAGCATTTAAAAAACCTTACAAATTCACTGAAAAAACCATAGGTTTCACACACGTTATAGTTAGGAATTAGCATTTAAAAAACCTTGCAAATCTGAACTAACTAGAACAGGGGAATTTCATTGGTTTTTTACGAGTGAAATGTCCACCTAACTATAACATGTGTGAAACCTATGGTTTTTTAAGTGAATATATATATATGCTCCAAACTCCTTCGTTCCAAACCCTCGGTGAAGGATCACAGCACCAAACACAAAGGTATCAAGTACGTATTTTTTTATTTATTTTAAACCATGATGCATAACAAAAACGGTAGAGGACGGTCGAGATATATATATTACCTACTGGCGGTCGCCAGTAGGTAGTTATAGTTAGGACCTATTATCCATAGGAAATCTGCAACATTCTATTTGGAATAACTTTGGCGCCAGTTGACGAATCTTCGCGAAATTTTCAAAACTGGTGGGGCGCTCTGGTCCGCTCCTATCGTGAAAGTCTCGGGGTGATTCGTCAAGCGGGGGCTGAGAAAAAATGGGGGTCCCAAAACGTGTTTTCCCCATGCAATTTTCCATAGGAACCGTTAATCGCAGCTACAGCCCGAAATGCTGAATGGAATTACACCAAATTTGGCAAAAAGTTAGCCCTTGGTTCACACTCGTGCCTTTTGCTTAAATGGTGTAAATCCGTTCAGTAGTTCCTGAGAAAATCAAAAGTAAAATCATAGAAATCGTAGAACCGAGGCACAAGAAAGCACAAAAATAAACGCGCAGAACGCAAAAAGGGGGCAGGGTAGAAACACCCTGACCCCCTAGGCCTGCTCAGGGGGTACCACAAGGACCCCCAGGACCCAAAAATTATTATTTTTTTTTTTTTTAAATCGGCAAAATCTGTGCTGGGTAAAAAAAAAAAAAACAAGCGCGGGCTCCCGTGCTTCGTTGCTAATTTGCCCCCTGGGGGCCAAAACCCGGGGGAATTGCTAGTATTGAGTTGGGGCCCAAAGGGGCCTCCCAGCCCTGGGGACCACCACCCCCGGGGCTTTATGGAAATGTGGGGGGGCTCACAACCCCCGAGCCCTGGGGACCGCCACCCCCCAGGGCTTGCAAAATGAATGGGTGGGGGGGCTCAAAGGCCCCCCCAAGCCCCTGGGACCACCAATCCCGGGCTGTGTGAAAATATTTGTTGGGGGCTCATGGCCCCCTCAGAGCCCCGGGGACCACCACCCCCCGGGTTTTGTGTATTTAAAAAAAAAAGAAATACCCTGTGTGGGGGGGCACAACACCCCCCAGCCCCGGGGACCACCACCCCCCGGGGCTTTGTAAATTGGTGGGCCGGGGGACGCGTGGCCCCCCTGGAGCCAATGATGGCCCTGAGGACCGCCACCCCCAGGTCCGGCTCCTGCAGTGTCCCGGGGTGCCCACCCCCGGGACACTGCTGTTTGCTATGGCAGGGCCCTGCCATAGCAAACTTGGTTTGAATTTTGAAAGAGAGAGCAGGGAAACCTGCTCTCTCTTTCAAAATTCAAACCAAATTGCTTTTCCACACGGGGAGCTGCATGTTAGCAGCTCCCCATGTGGAAAAGCAATGCCAGCTCCCGCAGGAGGTGGAGAGCCGGCGGGACTGTGGGGGGATTGGGAACCCCCGACGGCCCAAAACGGAGAGGGGCAGCCCCAGGGGATGGGTTCCCCCCCCAAAAAAAATGGGGAAAAAAAATTTGAAAGGCTGTCCCCGGGGGATGGGGCTGATAAAGGCCTCGGGAGGGGGGGCCATGCGGCTCCCTTCCCAAATGTATTATTATTATTTTTTTAAATTAGGGGGCAGGCCCTGGGGAATGGGGTCCCCAGGGCCAAAAAATGAGTAAAAGAAGGGGGGCTATGGCGCGTTTGCGGATGTGGAACGAATTCCCCTTGAATAATGGGGGTCCCTGGGGGGTCAACTAGCCCACCAGGAACCTCCAGTATGCACCAGGGGCCTGCGTTGCAGAGAGGTGTTCTGAGGCCACGCCCCTTTTTACACCTCTCTGCAACGCAGCTCTGTGGCGCTTAATGGAGGTAGCTGGTGGGGTAGTTGCACCCCAGGGACCCTCAGGATTCAAGGGGGGGTAGTCCCCCAACTTAAAACACACCACAGGGCGCGTTTGCACAGTGGTGAAGGAAGGGGCGTGGTCTGAGGTGATATGTGTGTAAACACGCCCTGTGGCACTTTTTAAGTTCAGGAATTAATTCCTCTTCAATCCGGAGGGTCCCTGGGAGCCAACTAGCCCACCAGGTACCTCCAGTAAGCGCCACGGAGGTGCGTTGCAGAGTGTTGTAAAAAGAGGTGTGGCCTATGAACACCTCTCTGCAAGGCAGCTCTCTGGTGCATACTGGAGGTACCTGGTGGAGTAGTTGGCTCCCAGAGACCCTCAGGATTGAGGAGGAATTAATTCCCCAACTTAAACCGTGCCACAGGGTGTGTTTGCAGACATGTCACTTCAGGCCACGCCTCCTTCAATCAATAAGTTAATTTGTAAAGCGCACTACTTACCCGTAAGGGTTTCAAGGCGCTGGGGGGGGGGGTGCTGCTGCTACTGGTCGAAAAGCCAGGTCTTGAGTTGTCTCCTGAAGGTCAGCAGGTCTTTGGTTTGTCGTAGGTAGAGGGGGAGGGTGTTCCAGGTCTTGGTGGCGCGGTGGGAGAAGGACCTGCCTCCGGAGGTGGTTCTAAGGATGCGTGGGACCGCAGCCAGGGCTTGGTCAGCAGAGCAGAGTATCCTGTTGGGTACGTAGAAGGAGAGTCGACTGTTGAGATAGGCTGGGCCGGTTTTGTGGAGTGCCTTGTGTGCGTGGATCAGGAACTTGAAGGAGATCTTTCTGTCGACGGGGAGCCAGTGCAGGTTCCTCAGGTCAGGGGTGATGTGGTCACGGCGTGGGATGTCGAGGATCAGGCGTGCAGAAGCGGTCTGGATTCTTTGTAGTCTGTTGATGAGCTTGGACGAGGCTCCGGCGTAGAGGGCGTTTCCGTAGTCGAGTCTGCTGCTGACTAGGGCCTGGGTGACTGTTTTCCTCGTGTTTGTCGAAATCCATCTGTAGATCTTGCGGAGCATGCAGAGGATGTTGAAGCAGGTGGAGGAGACTGCGTTGACTTGTTTGGTCATGGTGAGTTTTGAGTCGAGGATGACTCCCAGGTTGCGTGCGTGGTCGGTAGGGGCCGGGGGGGTCCCCAGTGATGCGGGCCACCAGGAGTCGTCCCATGCTGAGGGGTTGGACCCAAGGATGAGGATCTCCATCTTGTCTGAGTTCAGCTTAAGTCGGCTTTCCTTCAGCCAGTCGGCAGCGGCCTTCATTCCCTGGTGGAGGTTGGATTCGGCAGTGAGAGGGTCCTTGGTGAGGGAGAGGATCAGCTGCGTGTCGTCGGCGTAGGAGATTATGTTGAGGTCATGCTGTCGGGCGATGCGTGCTAGTGGTGCCATGTAGACGTTGAACAGCGTCGGGCTGAGGGAGGATCACTGTGGGACACCGCAGATGATCTCGGAGGCCTTGGACCGGAACGGGGGAGGCGGACTCTCTGAGTTCTGCCAGAGAGGAAGGAGGTGGTCCAGTCCAAGACCTTCTCCTGGATCCCTGCGTCTTGGAGGCGTGTGCGTAGTGTGTGGTGGCAGACGGTGTCGAAGGCGGCGGAGAGATCCAGGAGGATGAGGGCCACTGTCTTGCCATTGTCTAGAAGGATCCTGATATCGTCTGTGGTGGCGATGAGGGCGGTCTCGGTGCTGTAGTTGCTGCAGAATCCTGATTGGGAGGGGTCCAGGATGTAGTCTTCGAGGTGACGGGTGAGATGGATGTTAACTATCTTCTCGATGAACTTTGCTGGGAACGGAAGCAGGGAGATGGGCCGGAAGTTCTTGAGGTCGCTCGGATCCGCCTTGGGTTTCTTCAGTAGGGCGTTGATCTCTGCGTGCTTCCAGTTCTTGGGGAAGGTAGCAGTCTCGAAGGAGAGGTTGATGATGTTGCGCAGGTGGGGTGCGATGGAATTGCCGGCTTTGTTGAAGATGTGGTGTGGGAGAGGGTCGGATGGGGATCCGGAGTGGATTGTGCCAATGGTTTTGATTGTGTCCTCGATGCTCACATTGGCCCAGGTTGTCAGGGAGTCGTGGCCGGTGGGGTGCGGTGGGTCCGGTGCACCGAGGCCCGCCGGGGTTGTCCGGGGTTTGAAACTGTCAGGGATGTCGGTGATTTTTCGGTGAAAGAAGGTGGCGAGGGAGTCGCACAGGGCTTGCGCTGGAGCTGGGGTTGGAGAGTTCCTTCACAATGTTGAAGAGCTCCTTGCTGTTGTATGCGTTGTTGTCAAGGCGGTCTGTGAAGGAGGTCCTTTTGCGGTCCTGAGGTGGTGGTGGTTGCGGATGGCGTCTTGGTGGGCAGCGCAGCTGTCCGGAGTCTTGTCGCTGTGCCATATGTTCTCCAATTTCCGGCAGGTGCGCTTTGAGGCGAGGAGTTCCGGGGTGAACCAGCTGGCTCTTTTCCTGGTGTCTCTGTTGGTGGGTTTTTACAGTGTTGGCGCAGTCGTTTATCCAGTGTTCGAGGGTGAGTGCCCCATCATCGGGGTTGGTGGGGTTGGTCGGAGGGTTGAGTGCGAGGCTTGTCCGTAGTTGTTCTTCGGTGACTTTGCCCCAGCAGCGGCGGGGGATCTCTAGGGTGCGGTGGTGTGTGATGGGTTTTCGGGAGGAAAATGTGGATGCAGTGGTGGTCTGTCCAGGTGAGTTTGGAGGCGTGGCTGAAGGTGATGTGGGGGCTTGAGGAGAAGATGGCATCAAGTGTGTGGCCGGCGATGTGGGTCGGCGTCGTGACGAGCTGTTTTAGTCTGAGGTTGGCGAGGTTGTCGATCAGGGTGGAGGAGTTGTTGTCGTTGTTGTTCTCCAGATGATAGTTCAGGTCTCCGAGGAGGATGTAGTCGGTGGAGGTCAGCGCGTGCGTGCTGATGAGGTCGGCAATGGAGTCGCAGAATTGAGGCCGGGGTCCTGGCGGTTTGTAGACGAGGGTGCCTCTTAGGGTGGTCTTGGGGTCTGTGTGGATCTGGAAGTGCATGTGTTCGGCGGTGCTGAGGGTGTCGTTGGTGTTTGTTGAGACCTTGATGGTGTTTTTGTAGACGATGGCGATTCCTCCTCCGGCCCCGTTGGTGCGGTCTCTGCGGGTGATCTTGTACCTGTCGGGGATGGCTATGGCGATGTCTGGCGAGGAGGCTTTGTTCATCCAGGTCTCGGTCAGGAAGGCGACGTCCGGGGATGCGGTGTCGAGTAGGTCCCAGAGCTCGACGGCGTGTTTGCGTGCGGAGTGGGTGTTGATCAGGATGCATCTAAGCTGGTTGGGTTCCGTCGTGGCGGGTATCTCGGCACCTTCGAAGCAGGAGAAGCTGCAGTTCAGGCAGGTGAAGGGACCGTGGGTGCACTTCGGGGCGGCCTTGCAGCAGGTGTGGGTCCTTCCTGGGTTGAGAGCGATGAGGGTGTTGGTGTCGTAGCGGAGGCGGTCTTCGTGGCTGGTGCGGGGGCAGGGGTTCTGGCGCTGGGCGCTGTCCAGGCGCGGACGGGCACAGACGGGCTTGCCTTAGGCGCACCTTTGGCGTGCCAGCGGCGCGCCCACTGCGTGCAGCCGCCATATATGGGGAGGTGGGGAGGGAGGAGCAGCTGGGAGGCGGGAGGTGTGTTGCAGGAGCAGCGAATGGGCACGGAGGGGGCGGGCCGCAGGGGAAGCAGCGGCGGGGACGGGGCAAGGAAGCGGAGTGGAGCGACCGCGGGAAGGAGACAGGCAAGGGGCAAGGATCAAGAGGGCACAAAAGTCAGCAAAAGGGGCACAGAATCAAGAGGGGGCAACAGCAGACAGAAAACGGGGCACAGAATCGAAAGAGGGGGCAACAGTAAACAGAAAACGGGGCACAGAATCAAAAAGGGGGCAACGGCCGACAGAAAATGGGGCACAGAATCAAAAAGGGGGCAACAGCAGACAGAAAACGGGGCACAGAATCAAAAAGGGGGCAACAGCAGACAGAAAACGGGGCACATAATCGAAAGAGGGGGCAACAGTAAACAGAAAACGGGGCACAGAATCAAAAAGGGGGCAACAGCAGACAGAAAACAGGGCACAGAATCAAGAAAGGGGGCACAGAATTAAACGGCGAGCGGGGGGCAGGTGGGCACAGGAGGAGCGGACAGACAGAGATATGGCACAGCAGAGCGGATACAAACCTAGGGCCACCACTGGCCACCAGGGATGAGGCGCAGGTGGAAGTCTGCGGGTGGTGGAGGGCCTCGACTTCGGCTGTGGTCAGTGGTCCTCAGCGGGGGTGCTGGCGGAGCTGCAGCGGGGGGAGCGACCTACCAGGAAGGTCAAGAGTCGCTCTCCTCACCACGCAGCGGCCGCCATATATGGGGAGGTGGGGGGGAGGAGCAGCTGGGAGGCGGGAGGTATGTTGCAGGGGCAGCAAATGGGCACGGAGTGGGCGGGGCCGCAGGGGAAGCAGTGGCGGGGACGGGGGCAGGGAAGCGGAGCGGAGCGACCGCGGGAAGGAGACAGGCAAGGGGCAAGGATCAAGAGGGCACAAAAGTCACCAAAAGGGGCACAGAATCAAGAGGGGGCAACAGCAGACAGAAAACGGGGCACAGAATCAAAAAGGGGGCAACTGCAGACAGAAAACGGGGCACAGAATCGAAAGAGGGGGCAACAGTAAACAGAAAACGGGGCAGAGAATCAAAAAGGGGGCAACAGCAGACAGAAAACGGGGCACAGAATCAAGAAAGGGGGCACAGAATAAAACGGCGAGCGGGGGGCAGGGGGGCACAGGAGGAGCGGACAGACAGAGATATTGCACAGCAGAGCGGATACGAACCTAGGGCCACCACTGGCCACCAGGGATGAGGCGCAGGTGGAAGCCTGCAGGTGGTGGAAAGCCTCGCCTTCGGCTGCGGTCAGTGGTCCTCAGCAGGGGTGCTGGCGGAGCTGCAGCGGGGGGAGCGACCTACCAGGAAGGTCCTTCACCACTGTGCAAACGCGCCCCGTGGCGTGTTTTAAGTTGGGGGATTAACTCTCTTTTAATACTGAGGGTCCCTGAGGGCCAACTAGCCCAACAGGTATCTCCAGTATGCGCCAGGGAGCTGCGTTGCAGACAGGTGTTCAGAGGCCATGCCCCTTTTTACACCTGAATGGAACGCAGCTCTGTGGCACTTACTGGAGGTACCTAATGGGCTAGTTTGACCCTAGGGACCCTTAGGATTTAAGGGGAGTTAATCTCCCAACTTAAAACGGCCACAGGGCGTGTTTACACAGTGGGGAAGGGAGGGGACGGGGCCTGAGGTGACGTGTGCAAACACGCCCTATGGCGCGTCTTAAGTTGGGGAAATAATTCCCCTTCAATCCCGCGGGCCCATGGGGGCCAACTAGTCCACCAGGTGCTTCCAGTAAGCACCACTGTGCTGCGTTGCAGAGAGGTGGTCCAGGCCGTGCCCATTTTCTCTGCAACGCAGCTCTGTGGTGCTAACTAGAGATACCTGATGGGCTTTTTGTACCCAAGGGACACTCAGGATTCAAGGGAACTTTATCCCCCAAATTACAACGGGCATAGGGTGTGTTTGCACACGTCAGCTCAGCCCCCCCCCTCCCTTCACCAGTGTGCAAACACGCGCTGTGGCGCGTTTTAAGAGGTAGTTTTAATACCCCTGCCCTACTATATACTAGGGGCTTACAGAGGAGGTCATGCTAATAACAGGGGTACCCCAACGCATAGTGTTCCCTAGTGTATGTAGGTGTTTTAACTGTAAGTGTGTTTTAGCATCTCACTGGCTCTAGGACTGGTTAGTCAGAGTCAGTTACCAACAGTACCTATCTGAAAAAGTTGAGGGTACAGGATGATTTTGAACAAAGACTCTTTCTGCTCCTCTGTTTGTTCTTTCTGCACGTCTTCCTTCTTCCTGCACTTTTCTTCGTCTTTGAGGACTTCTGTAGCTTCTTTCTGCATTTCATTTTCTTCTTTCTTCACATGTCCTACCTCTGTAGGCATAGTTACAAACTATCATTTTCAAAAGCTTTGAAATTAACTTACAAAAACCATAGGTTTCAGTTACGTTAAAGTTAGAAATTAGCATTTAAAAAACCTTTGAAATTCACTTAAAAACCATAGGTTTCAGGCACGTTATAGTTAGGAATTAGCATTTAAAAAACCTTAGAAATTCACAGAAAAAACATAGGTTTCAGGGGTGATATAGTTAGCTGGACATTTCACTCATACAAAGCCATTGAAATTCCCCTGTTATAGTTAGTTCAGCTAACTATAACTCGCGCCCCCGCAATGCACTGCTGATGACGTCACATATTACATCACTCATGACATGGTCAGTGACATCGCTGATGACATCGCTGATGACATCTCAAATGACATCACTGATGACATCACTGATGACATCATCCATGTGATAATTTGATGCATCTTCTCACACCCTAATATAACCTTTGATACACCCACTATAAATTACAGACTGCCATTCTCAAAACCATAGACACTCCAACAGCAATAACTACATACCCACTCACTGATTCTTAGGTCTACACACCCATCCACTCACTCACCCATACAGTCACTCATACTTATGGTCACTCAGTACAGGACTATCATATGCACTCATACACCTATATAGACACTCACACACCGCCACTCATCCATAGAGGTACTCACACACCTACTCAGTCATGCAAATAATTAATCACACTGCCATTTACTCACCTATACAGTTATATACACATCAGCTCAATTACTCATACAAATACTAGCACATTCTTATGCTCTTATACAGTCAATGATACAAGCACACACTCATCCATACAGCCACTCTCACAATCACACACTCTCACTTATAGCCATTTATGTACTCCAGCACACATATATACTGCCTTTCACATATGTAGCTACTCACACATGTACCACTGAAATATACATTCACTCACTAACACAACCATACACATGCTCACCCACCCATACAGTCCATCACAGATGCACTCTTGAAACCATTCACCCAGTGAATCACCCACTCACACATCTATGCACAGAGTCACACACACACCACCCACACAAACACTCAGGCATCCATACAGTTACTCAGACAGCCAATCTATAACCCATATAGACACTCATGAAGCTATTTGCAAACCCATAGAGCCGCTTACACACCAACAGACAGACGGATACAGACATTCACACAGTTTAGTCACTAACCCATGCATTCAGTAAGATACGTTTAATCACTCACTTATAGAGTCAGTCACGCACCTACAAAATCATCCATTCACACACTTATACACTCACTCATTCTTCAATATGCCTTTCCCTCTATATAATAAACATATTTAAACTTTACAGAAACACACTGTCACTGGATGATGTAATCAGTGATGTCATCAGTGATGTCATTTGAGATGTCATCAGTGATGTCATCAGTGATGTCACTGACCATGTCATGAGTGATGTAATATGTGATGTCATCAGCAGTGCATTGTGGGGGCGCTAGTTATATTTAGCTGCACTAACTATAACAGGGGAATTTCAATGGTTTTGTACGAGTGAAATGTCCAGCTAACTATAACACCCCTGAAATCTATGTTTTTATCTGTGAATATATATATAGATATATAGATATATATATATATATGGGATCCATCTGAATATTCTGCCGAGCATGCAAAGCTGGTTTTGGCGTTGGAGGGGTCTTTGATGAGTGAAAGGATCAGTCAGGTATTGTCTGCATAAGAGATCATGTTGAGTTTGTGGGATCTGACGACGTCCTTGAGGGGGGGCCATGTAGATGTTGAACAGGGTGGGGCTGAGGGATGATCCTTGTGGAATGCTGCATATGATGTCTTAGGTGCAGAGGTAAAGGGAGGCAGTCGGATGCTCTGTGTGCATCCTGTAAGGAAGGAGGTGATCCACTTGAGGGCGTCATGCTGTATGCTTATGTTGTAGAGTCTGTTGATGAGAGTTTTGTGGGAGATGGTGTTGAATGCTGAAGAGAGGTCAAGGAGGATCAGGGCAACAGTTTCTCTGCGGTCGAGGAGTGTTCTGATGTCATCTGTGGCAGCAATCAGCGCAGTCTCATTACTGTAGTTGGCACGGAATTCTCATTATGAGGCGTCCAGTAGGTTGTTTTGTTGCAGGAATTCGGAGAATTGCTGGTTGATGGCTTTCTTGAGTACTTTGGCTGGGTATGGGAGCAGGGAGATCGTGCGATAATTTTTGAGATCGCTGGGGTCGACGGAGGCTTTCTTTAGGAAGGGTCTGATTTCTGCGTGTTTCCATCTGTCTGGGAAAGTTGCTGTGGAGATGGATGTGTTGAGGATGTTGGTGAGTTGTGTGCTTATTGAGTTCTCTGCAAAGGTGTAGAGGTGGTAGGGTAGGGGTCAGTGGGCGCCCCGGAGCGGATGGAAGACATGATGGCTGAGGTGGTCAGGGTATTTATCAGAGACCTGGTGGTAGGTTGGGCTGTTGTTCGCTGGTTGGTTGAGGTCATTGGGGTTGAGGATAGTAGGTTAGAACTTAAAATTGTTGTAGATGTTGGTGATCTTGCTTGCACATCCTACTATGGACACCCATCATATTAGAGTGAGCTCTCAACGGATAGGCTAGTCCAGTGCTTAATTTGTAAAATATTAAGTGCAGGTGCTACCATTTTTTTAGGAGGCCACGCCCACTCCCCGGCTCCTCCCACTTCCTCCAGTGGCTTCACCCACTTCCTTTATTGGCTCCTCCCACACCCATATGCCTCAACACATCAGAGCTACCTCCTCACTTCTTGAGTTCCGCAAGAAGCTGAAGCCCTGGCTCTTCACATAAGCACCTCGGCGGCCTTACACATACATACCTGCCCAAGCATCTGGATACCCTCTTGAGTGATTAGTTCACTATACAAATCAATATGACATAACATAATATAACAAATAGGAAGCCTATGACAACAACTTAAAAATGAACTCAAATTATAGAATGTGTGTAAATCTCAAAATGCAGCTTTAGGAAAGGCCATTTGAGGACTTGAAGCAGTTTTGCAAACTAAAGAGAATGTGCTTGCACTGCGCTGTTTAAAAGAAAGGAAGGGATGAAGGAAGGAATACATTAAAGAAGGCAGCAACAAATGCAGGCGCAAAGGAGAGTACTGGAGTGAGGAAACAAATAAGTAATGGATGAAAGAAGGAGAAAATAAGAAAAGAAAGTGCAAGGGAGAAATTAAGGAATAGTGCGAGAATAGAAGTGAACAATGGGTAATGGATGAATAGAAAGAAGAATGAAAATGAGGAAGAGCAGCAGACGGAAGGGTTGAGGATAAGAAAGGAAGAAATTAAAGACGGAGTAGGGGAAAAAAAGACAGTAAAGAATAAATGGAGGAAAAAATGCACCAATGGAGGAAGTATGGGGAATGAATGAGGATATATGGAAGCAAGAATGGAAAGAAGAAAGGAGGTATGGCTGGAGGTGCGGAGGATGAGAAAAAGGAAAAAGATGGGACGAAGAAAAGAAAGGAGGTCAAGGGAATGGATGCGAGTTTGAAAAGGTACTGGATGAAGCAGGGACAGAGGGAATAATGACAGTGTAATATTGCAAAGAAATTGAAAAACAAAAGATTAAAATACATTTCTGTGTCCTTACACACCATGTATGTTTGTAAAGCACATATTCAGCAGAGGGAGCCTTGACACCAAATTAAAAATGTTGCTATCCAGCTCAAGGGCACTCATTTTATCGACCCCAGAAAGATGAAAGACTGAGTGGCCACACCAAGATTTAAATGTATGACCCTGAAATCAAACACCGATTCCTGGAGTGGATATAAAGATATGTACAAGAAGGAAAAACATAAAAGGGAAAGGGAGGAAGAAGGAGAGGCTGGAAGACAAGGATTGATACAAAGATACAAAGGTAGACAAAGAATGTGGAAAGAAGTGGGGAAAGCAGAGATTGGGAGTGCAAGATTGGAGTGAAACATGATGAGAATGAAAAGTGGAAAGAGGAGAAAGGCATGGGACGAAGAGCAGACAGCGGGGAGCGCGTGAAACGAGAGTGGAAATGAAAGCTGAAAAATTAAAAACAGTTAATGAGGGGAAACGCGGACGTAGGGTAGAAAGTGAAGGAAGAATGGAGAGAAGCAAAGGAGTGAGGTGTGAATGGGGGAAGAAAAGCAGATACCGAGAAAGATCCCCCTTTTCCCCTGCCCCCTCCACAGTTCTGGTGTAGCTTTCCTGTGACTCTGCTCCACTAGGAGAGGACTCAGTGGATATGGAGTTATGTGCTTCTCCCTTTTTGGATTAAACCTTAAAGAAGTAGCATAGAGAGGTGGTGATCTTTATACCTTTTGTTGGTTTACTTACTTCCTTTCCTCCAGAAATCCCGAGAGTTATAATTATCGCCAGACTAATTGGGTGGGGGAAGATACCGAACCCTGCGGGGTCAGACATGGAAGCGCTGCAAGCTTTCCCTTTCTGAGTTTATCTTCCTCTGTTCCACAAATGTTTTGAAAAGAAGGGGAAGACCTGGGTTGGCTCTACCCAACTCGAGACCCTAGGCTTTCTTGTGGGAAACCAGCAGCACAAATTAAGCACTCGGAAGGATGGAAGTAAATTGGCAGGGCTCTTGGGAGGGGCAGACACAAGACGGAAAAGGAAAACCATTGAATAAGAAGCAAGCAAAAGAGAACGGCAGGAAAGTCAATCAGTGTCAATCAATGGGAAGGTTATAAACTCCTTTATGTTCTTAAAAAGCCCACAATATGCCCTACAACAGCGCGTGCTCTGTTTTGAGGCTCTACCTACAACTGACAAGGACACAGACCTGGAGGCATAGAAACAAACAATTAAGCTGATGCATGGCCTTATTGATAAGAAGACAGGCTAACACATATACAGAGAGACCACTGGATGTACGGAGATCTAATATAGGCCCTTAATGATTTATACTTTGGAATGTATTACTTTAAAGCAAACACTGAAAGAATGTGAGGCCAGCGAACTTAGTGAAGAGTGTGGAGGAATTCCATTACAGATGTCTTGACTTCACAATTATAAACCATAGTCCTTGCTCTGGCAGCCTTCTCTCCTTAATTAAGTGAAATGCATTTATTTAGTGTTGCTTGCTGAATCTTTAAAAAGCACATTCTCTCTGGTGTGCCACACTAGAAAGGATTTCATATGCAATTGCTGAGTGATGCCATACATTTTTTGTCTTAGTTTGTTATGGCTGATCAGATATTTCAAAAGTAGACTTTAAAACATATGTACATGATCACAAAGGAAAAGAGCCCATCAGAGAACATTTGGCTTTTCACGGATTCATTGCCCCCGCTTATCTCTTCCCCGGAGTGGCATTTAATTCCAAGAGTGTCATATCATGCATTGCATTGTGTTGTGTCTGGGCTTGCTGATTGTGACACAGAACTGTTAATGGGCGCGTAAATCGTGAGGCTGATTATGAATGGAGAGCCACAAGCCACTTATGCAGACTCCAGGAATCAGACGATGAAACCAATGATTCACTCATATCTTCCTCGCCTCCATACCTGGCACCATTTTAATTGCATTACTGTAATTGTATGAAAGTGTACACAAATTACTTTGCAACATTTTTCCTAATTCTTACACAAAATATGGCACTTGACTCTGTGCTAATCACAATCGTTTATTTTCCTACCATAAATAAGCCCCAGGAGCAATCTGCACGTTTGTTAGTAAAGAAGTTTCCATGTGTCACCTTGGGGAAAACTGAAGATGTATATATATAATTTTAACATGTTCCCCATTTTAACAAGAAGACTGATCATCAGATGTTTTTAAGTTCTGCAGGTGTATCCATTTTCTGGTACTAACACTGCTTGTCTGAAATCTCTCACCTCCAACTGCACTGACCTTTTATCCAGCGCTCGTTTGCTCACAGGACGTTTGGGCATTCACAACGGTTTCCTCTGCCACTTGCTCTGCTTGCTCCGTGTCCTGTCCTATCATTGAACTCAGCTTCTCCTTCGCAGTATTCTGAAAGATTCCTTCGCGCCACGGCCGGGGGCTTGGATGGGGACACCCAATCAGCTCTCATGCTGCCAGGAGTGCCCCGGAAGTCAATTCACGCCAAGGCCTACCTGTTTCTTTCGCACCGAGGCCTGACTGTTCCATTCGCACCAAGGCCTGCCTCTCCCTGTAGAGAGTTGAATCTGATCCGACCACAGCCCCGCTCACCGCTTCACTCTTTCTCTGCAGCTGACCAACTCCGATCAAGGCCCAAGCAACTAAAGAAATTTCACAATTTAAAAGTTGGCACCTGCAACACTAGCATACCCATGGCTCTCATGTCTATAGACCCGGCCCTGAGAAATAAGTGCCGGTGCTTAGCACCGGAAAGCACCGGCACAAATTAAGCACTGGGCTAGTCCCTCCATTCTATGCACACTTGTTACCCAGGACGGAGGACTGAAAGGAAAGACAAGTCCCACATGCTACTATGCACACTTGGCATCTGAGAGAGAAGTCTCAAAGGACAGACCAGTCCATCCACACACACAATACTATGCACACCCGTCATCTGTGAGAAAGGTCTCAGTGGAGAGGTCAGTCCCTCCCCAAACCCTACAATGCACTTCTGTTGTTTAAGAGAGAGGTGTCACCGTATTGGGCGGTCCCTCTCCACACCCTACTACGCACACCGTTCATCCAAGAGAGGGATCTCAGCGGCAAGGCCAGTTCCTTCCCACACTCTACTATGCACACCTGTCATCTAAGAGAAAGGTTGCTGCGGAGAGGTCCATACCCTACTACGCAAACCCGTCATCCAAAAGAGAGGTCTGAGCAGAGAGGCCAATCCCTTCCCACTTTCTACTATGCACTTCTGTGATGCAGGTCTCAGCAGAGGAGTCAGTCCTTGTTGACACCCTACTACCCACTCCTCTCATCCAAAAGAGAGAGGAGTCAGCATGTGGGAGTTGGCTGTGGCCATGCTCTGCATTCACTCCTCTGAAGGCCATGTGCAACAGTGAGGTGCATTTACCTATAGTAAATAAATATTACTTTACTCTTTTTTTAAAAAACCTTGAAATTTACTGAAATAAGCAAAGGTTAAAATAACGTCATAGTTGGGTGAATATGTCAGTGACAACATTAATTTACTGAACTTAAAAAAAAGTAATTCACCAGTTATATTGCACTGCTTATGACCTCACATATTACATCACTCATGACATGTTCCATGACATCATTGATGAAATAACTGATGACATCATTCAATTACTGTGTTTTATAGTTTACATAGTGACGGGTAACTACCATATTTCTTTTATACCTAACTTTGTAGAGCCTGTTTCCAGAGTAAGAGTATTTACAAAACACATATGCTCATAATGTAATGCAGGTGTGTAGAGGCATTGAACACATTATAAATCTTTGTATTGAAGAGTAACTCTGTGTGCAGGTGGGAGTTGACTTGTGTTCATTATGTTCCACATACGTTTTTTATTTCTGAAGTAGAGGTTTCTCAAAGGGCAACATACTAAGTATTGTAGGCAGCCATGAATTATTATGCAGAATTGTCTCAGCGTGACAATTTCTACATAGAAGATTGTGTGCACCAGATAAAAACCTATGTACAAGTGCTTGTTTTGCTTCAGAAGATGGTTTATCTGTAATGTTTTCACCACACTATGAAGCCTGTAGGTAGTTTAATCTTTAACACCTTCAGACATTACTTATTTTAAGTGAATAGCGTCTTTTTTGCCAAGTTTTGTTAAGAGTGTACAATGTTATGAGTAGATACTTTTTAATACACTGTAGTGCATGTCTCATGAGAGTTTCATTGTCGGCAAACATTGTGGTACAGAGTAAACTCTCTCCATAGAGTGAATACTATTTACAGTACACATTTCTCGGTCCATGCAGGTAACTGCGGTTGGACAGGGCGGGAGGTGGTGGAAGTCGACAGATGACGGAATATGGGAAATTAAATAAATAAATAATTCCTATTCTGTCATCTGTTGACATCCCTCCCCACCCAGCCCTGCCCCACCCAGCCTACCTGCACGGATCACTGCGGTTCTCTATTATTATCAACTCTACTTCTCAATGTAGGTTTGGAGACTATTGGGGGTTCGATACAGATAAAAGCTGGCCATAGTAGGGCATTCTTTTTGGAACAGAGGTTCAGTATTTTTAGGAACTTGGCTGTCTCCCAACAGTTGTATACAGATTGAACACCGTATGCAATGAGGGTTTCCCATATATCTGCAGTTGATTGCTAATGTGAGCTACACTACCAGGGCCGGACTCACTGTAGCGGACACTGGGCGTTTCCCCGGTGGGCCGCCAGGGTGGGGGCCGGTTTTGGGCCCCTGGGTGGCTGTTTTTGATACAGAGGGCTGGCAATATCGGCCCCTGTAACAAAACCGGCTGAAACCGGCCCCAGCAAACAGCTCAGCCGCAACCCGCCTCACCCCAGGGGGGCTGGCTGAGCAGTTTCCTGGGCCGGTTTCGGTTCCCAGTCCGGTCCTGTATGCTACCTGCAAAATGTATGCTATAGGGTCAATGTTGCGCATAACACATGCTTTCTACATCTAAGAGAGTTGTATCTGTGATAGCATTAATGAAGCCTCATATTCTCCTTAGCTATTTTCTACTTACTTTCAACCCTTTAATGGCATACTAACATATAGAGAATTATGTGGAAAACAAAGCTTGGAAGATGTCATCAGTGATGTCATTAATGATGTCAATTGAGATGTCATCAGTGATGTCATAGAACTTGTTATGAGTGATGTAATAAGTGAGATCATAAGCAGTGCATGGTGGGGTGCAAGGTATAGTTAGTGCTGTTAACTAAACTGGTGAATTCCTGTGTTTCCTTTAGTTTAAAACATTAATATTGTCACTGACATATTCACCTAACTATAAAGTTAATTTACCCTTTGTTTTTTACAGTGGAGATATATATATATATATATATATATATATCTCATACCCAACTCTCCAACTCGTAGAGAAATGGAGTCGCACTCTCACGATTGGCTGACAAATACTTTTATTTAGCAATGATGGTGGCAGTCCTGACGCGTTTCGGTCCAAGGTGACCTTTCTCAAAGGTAAGCCACGCACTGTTTGATGCTGTTAAAGTCCCCACATCGATTTCCTCCTTTTGTAGTTTCCGTCCCTCTAGTGGGCGTAGTTATCATTATACGGCATGCTGGTACATGTGGTTCATTTAACAGTAGCATTTTCAAACCCTCCAGTGGGTAGTGCATTTCGTTTTGTTCAATATTATTTCTTTAAGTATAGTCAATGTCAGCTTACAATCATGCTCCAAAAACAACTCATTTTCAAAGCTGCTCGGAAACCATACCGTAGACAGTCCTCGGTGGCAGCCACTTTCCCTTTCCGCTTTCACGAGCTTTTACATTTTGTGGTTCGTGACGGGAAGTTTGGCGCGCTTGCTGGTTGTGCGTAACTCCCGCGGCTGAACCAGGCCGCTTTACATCATACCCAACTCTCCAACTCGTAGAGAAATGGAGTCGCACTCTCACGATTGGCTGACAAATACTTTTATTTAGCAATGATGGTGGCAGTCCTGACGCGTTTCGGTCCAAGGTGACCTTTCTCAAAGGTAAGCCACGCACTGTTTGATGCTGTTAAAGTCCCCACATCGATTTCCTCCTTTTGTAGTTTCCGTCCCTCTAGTGGGCGTAGTTATCATTATACGGCATGCTGGTACATGTGGTTCATTTAACAGTAGCATTTTCAAACCCACTAATACAAGATACACATCTTTTTTTTTTTTTATGTTTTGATGAATTCACATAAATGTGAGGCATTCCCCTGTGCATTCGAGGCACATTCGCTTTTCAGTCCTCCCAGGGAGCAGAGTGTATATATATATATATATATATATATATATATATATATATATATATATATATATATATATATATATATATATATATATATATATATATATATATATATATATATATATTCACTTAAAAAACCATAGGTTTCACACATGTTATAGTTAGCTGGACATTTCCCTTGTAAAAAACCAATGAAATTCCCCCGTTATAGTTAGTGCAGGCAACTATAACTCACGCGACCGCAATCCTCTGCTGATGACGTCAGATATTACATCACTGATTAAATATGTGTCTTTCTGAAAAATAAATATTTGTAATATATGTATAGCTAAAGATTAATGGAAGAAGACATGGGTAAATAGGTGTCTAAATACAGTGATGTAATATCTGACGTCATCCGTGATGTCATGAGTGATGTCACTGACCATGTCATGAGTGATGTAATATGTGACGTCATCAGCAGTGCATTGCGGGCGCGCGAGTTATAGTTAGCTGAACTAACTATAATGGGGGAATTTCAGTGGTTTTGTACGAGTGAAAGTCCAGCTAACTATAACGCCCCTGAAACCTATGGTTTTTTCAGTGAATTTCTAAGGTTTTTTAAATGCTAATTCCTAACTATACCGTGCCTGAAACCTATGGTTTTTTCAGTGAATTTCAAAGGTTTTTTAAATGCTAATTTCTAACTATGCCTACAGATATAGGACATGTGAAGAAAGAAGAAAAAACGCACAGAAAGAAAAAAAAGAAATTCAGAAAGAAGCAACAGAAGTCCTCAAAGACGAAGAAAAAGTGCAGGAATAAGGATAACGTGCAGAAAGATCAAACAGAAGAGCAGAAAGAAGCCTTGTTGCAAAATCATCCTGTACCCTCAACTTTTTCAGACGGATACTGGTGGTAACTGAGTCTGACTAACCAGTCCTAGAGCCAGTGCTATGTTAAAAGACACTCAGAATACAGTGAAAACACCTACATACACTAGGGAACACTATGCGTTGGGGTACCCCTGTGATTAGCATGACCTCCTCTGTAAGCCCCTAGTATATAATAGGGCAGGGGATTAAAACTACCTCTTAAAACGCGCCACAGGGCGTGTTTGTACACGTCACCTCAGGCCCCGTCCCCTCCCTTCACCACTGTGTAAACGCACCCTGTGGCCGTTCTAGGTTGAGAGATTAAGTCCCCTTGAATCCTAAGGGTCCCTAGGGTCAAACTAGCCCACTAGATACCTCCAGTAAGCGCCACAGAGCTGCGTTGCATAGAGGTGTAAAAAGGGGCATGGCCTCAGAACACCTGTCTGCAACGCAGCTCCCTGGCGCATACTGGAGATACCTGTTGGGCTAGTTGGCCCTCAGGGACCCTCAGTATTGAAGGGGAATTAATTCCCCAACTTACAACTGGCCAGGGGGAGCGTTTGCAGAGTGCTGCAAGGAGGGGGCGTGGCCTCCGGCGCGATGCCGGTCTTTTATTTATTTTATTTTTTTAAGAAGGAGGGCTGTGTGGCCCCCCTTCTTTTTCTAATTTATTGGCCCTGGGCACCCCATCCCCCAGGGCCTGTACCCTAATTTATTTTGCAGAAAAAAAAAATTGGCCCTCCCATGACCTTAATCGGCCGTTTTAAGTTGGGAGATTAAGTCCCCTTGAATCCTGAGGGTCCCTAGGGTCCAACTAGACCACTAGGTACCTCCAGTAAGTGCCACAGAGCTGCGTTGCAGAGAGATGTAAAAAGGGGCACGGCCTAGACCACCTCTCTGCAACGCAGCGCAGTGGCGCTTACTGGAAGCACCTGGTGAGCTAGTTGGACCCCAGGGTCCCTCAGGATTGAAGGGGAATTATTTCCCCAACTTAAAACACGCCACAGGGCTTGTTTGCACACATTAACTCAGGCCCCGTCCCCTCCCTTCACCACTGTGTAAACACGCCCTGTGGCTGTTTTTAGTTGGGAGATTAAGTTCATTTGAATCCTGAGGGTCCCTAGGGTCCAACTAGCCCACTAGGTACCTCCAGTAAGCGCCACAGAGCTGCGTTGCAGAGAGGTGTAAAAGGTGGCACGGCCTGGGCCACCTCTCTGCAACGCAGCTCAGTGGCGCTTACTGGAAGCACCTGGTGGGCTAGTTGGCCCCCAGGGTCCCTCAGGATTGAAAGGGAATTATTTCCCCAACTTAAAACGTGCCACAGGGTGTGTTTGCACACGTCACCTCAGGCCCCGTCCCCTCCCTTCCCCACTGTGTAAACACGCCCTGTGGCCGTTTTTTAAGTTGGGAGATTAAGTCCCCTTCAATCCTGAGGGTCCCTAGGGGCAAAATAGCCCACTAGGTACGTTCAGTAAGCGCCATTGCAGAGAGGTGTAAAAAGTGGCACGGCCTGCACCACCTCTCTGCAACGCAGCTCAGTGGCGCTTACTGGAAGCACCTGGTGGGCTAGTTAGCCCCCAGGGGCCCTCAGGATTGAAGGGGAATTTTTTCCCCAACTTAAAATGCACCATAGGGCGTGTTTGCACACGTCAGCTCAGGCCCCGTCCCCTCCCTTCCCCACTGTGTAAACACGCCCTGTGGCCGTTTTTTAAGTTCAGAGATTAAGTCCCCTTGAATCCTGAGGGTCCCTAGGGGCAATATAGCCCACTAGGTACGTCCAGTAAGCGCCATTGCATAGAGGTGTAAAAAGGGGCACGGCCTGCACCACCTCTCTGCAACGCAGAGCAGTGGCGCTTACTGGAAGCACCTGGTGGGCTAGTTGGCCCCCAGGGTCCCTCAGGATTGAAAGGGAATTATTTCCCCAACTTAAAACGCGCCACAGGGCGTGTTTGCACACGTCACCTCAGGCCCCGTCCCCTCCCTTCACCACCGTGTAAACGCGCCCTTTGGCCGTTCTAGGTTGAGAGATTAAGTCCCCTTGAATCCTAAGGGTCCCTAGGGTCAAACTAGCCCACTAGATACCTCCAGTAAGCGCCACAGAGCTGCGTTGCATAGAGGTGTAAAAAGGGGCATGGCCTCAGAACCCCTGTCTGCAACGCAGCTCCCTGGCGCATACGGGAGATACCTGTTGGGCTAGTTGGCCCTCAGGGACCCTCAGTATTGAAGGGGAATTAATTCCCCAACTTACAACTGGCCAGGGGGCGCGTTTGCAGAGTGCTGCATGGAGGGGGCGTGGCCTCCGGCGCGATGCCGGTCTTTTATTTATTTTATTTTTTTAAGAAGGAGGGCTGTGTGGCCCCCCTTCTTTTTCTAATTTATTGGCCCTGGGGACCCCATCCCCCAGGGCCTGCACCCTTACTTATTTTGTAGAAAAAAATTAATTTGGCCCTCCCAAGACCTTAATCGGCCCCGGGGACCCCAACCCCCCGGGTCATGGCCTTTTTTTTATTATTATACTTTAGGAGGGGGGCTGCGTTGCCCCCCCTATTCAGGCCAATTATGGCCCCGGGAACCCCATCGCCCGGGGCCGGACTTTGTTTTTTAATATTTTAAAAGAATATATATTTATAGAAACACGTAGGACATGCTGGACAAACCGTATGTACCTATCACATGACATTTTGAGTGATACTCATTAAAAGGCGACTATGCATACAATGAATCCACGTGGAATGTAATTACACCGCTAGTGAAGCTCTGACGTGTCTGACGCCCTACCGTGCCTAATCCCGGCGCCCCCGCCGGTGGGTACTCTCCAAGTAGACGCCCTTGTCGTTTATTTATACAAACATGGGTAGCTATTGATGGGCACATTTAATACACACGCACACCAAGCCATTCAAAGGGGATCCGACAAAAATTCGACCAAACTATGCAAGAAACCCCCCTCACGGTTAATAAAACACACATCCACCGCTGAATGTGTAATACTTTTTATTTTACTCTCTGGAAAGGAGACAAACCTCACTTGAGAGTCACAGCGTGCTCCTGGCTGAGCCAAATGCTGTGTTACACCCACCAGTGCCCGCCGAGTGCCACACACCTCTGTGTTGTATTCCACCAGCTAGTGCGTATGCTATGACACTCTCTAGCCCATGTGCACTGTAACACCACCCCGTGAATATATCATGCCACACTTGCCTTCGCACGGGTTATATTGCCCCATCTAACGTGCCTTCCTCGATGCCTACGTTATAACGCACAGCGCTATGCCATACATATTACAATCTGGGATCCATATCTTTGTCACAGTGCATATGCAATGTTACACTCCCCAGCACATATTTTATATTACAACTTTAGAGACTAGTTAGGTTACACAACACTGCCCTGTGCATATTACACTCCAAGGCGCATAACGCATAGCACGCGCTAGTGTCTGTGCTATCTCACGCTCTCCAATTAATCTGTCATTGCGCACAATGTATTTCATATTATATTTCACGCCCCGGTTCATCTTATATCACACTTTTTGGTGCATAGTTTATACCATATACTATATCTAGTTTTCATTTTCAATCGTGCTCTCAGGACTATGTTCTATATAACACTGCGTCCACCTACCCTTTTCACGGGCATTACATTTTACGATGGGGGTGGAGGGTCAGGGGGTGTTTCTGCCAAGTGAGCCCAGAGTCACAGTCACAAACGTCCTCTTCTTCCTGAATAAAAGTGAGATTATGCTGCATACTTGTTCATATTTTAAGTAGTTCGCACAGACACACATTAAAAAAACAATAAAGTTCCTAATACCCACCTTCGCTGAACAGTTAGCTTGCTGCCCCATCCACCTCCTCCCTATCCTCTGTTGTCTGAATCTATGGACTAGCCTCCTCCCTCCTGCCATGCATGGTCTGATGTGCTGCCACTTCCCTCCATTTAGCATGATGTACCAGTCCACTCCTCCTGCCCTCCATTGCCCAATTCTATGGCCCATCATTGACATCCTGCTTAGCCTCTGTGCTTAGCTTGCTGCCCCTATTCTCCTTTCCCCTGCCCTCCGATGTCTTTGTGCATGCCCCTGCTCCATCCTTTTTGCCCACCATGTTCCATGGACCTGCCACTCCTATCTACTCTGAGTGTTCTGTTGAGCTGCCACTCCCCTCCCACCTGCCTAGCATTGTCAGATGACTGCAACCTGTCCCTGCCACCTCCGCCCTGCCTGTCCACATGCCATGCCCCTATCCCCTTCCTCCTGTCCTCCATGGTCCATTTTACTGCCACACCCTTCTGCCCTCCGTGTTCTGTTGTGCTGCAACTGCTCCTCCTGCCTGCCCCGCGCGGTCTGTTGTGAGGCCCCTTCCCCGGAACTCTCTTGGCTGTGCCCAGGTCCTGACCCTCCCTCCTATCCTCCATGGTCCTTTGTGCATGCCCCTGCACCCTCCTTCTTGCCAATCATAGCCATTGTGCTGCCACTAACCCTCCTGCTTGCCATGCATGGCCTTCTGTGCTGCCATGTAATGTAATGTAAAATATATTTCTATAGCGCTACTATCACTCCAGGGAGTATCTTGGCGCTCACCCAACCCAGATGGACGAGTTGGAAGGAATAGACACAATTCACGCTAGACACTACATATTTAAACCATTGCTGTGCAGGCTGCATCAGTCATAGAAAATACCCAAGTTTTTAATGCTTTCCTGTACTGGGTTTCATGAGACAAAGAACGTAGAAAAAGGGGGGGCTTATTCCAGGCCTTGGCACCCAACACAAAAAGGGATTTGCCGCCTTTAGTTGATAGCTTGAATCGAGGGATTACAAGTAGATTCTGACCCACAGACCTTAGGCAGCGTACCGGATGGTATCGTCTAAAGCCATTCCGTAGGTATTTAGGCCCTTGATGGTGAAAAGCCCTGAAAGTGATTAAAAGGATCTTGAAAAGAATCCTCTTGGCAATAGGAAGCCAGTGAAGTGCATTCAGTGCTGCTGAGGCTGATGACCTACGGGGCCAACGTAAAACTAGGCGGGCCGCTGCATGTTGGACCATTTGCAATCTGTGGAGTACCGATTTATTGGCTCCAGCATAAAGACTATTACAATAGTCCAGCCTGGAAGTGATTAGAGCCACTGCGACTGTTTTCCTAGCTGACAAAGGCAGAAAATCAAAAAACTTTTTCAAAGCTTTTATTATGTGGAAACATGTGCCCGCTACGGTAACTGCTTGTTGTTTGAAGGACAGCTGATTATCAAACTTAATGCCTAAATTCCGAGCTGATGTGATGGTGTTAGGGGGGGCTACTGCATCATCAGGCCAACAGATTTTCGGGGAAAACAAATTTTGCTTTCCGAATGGCAAGATTTCAGTTTTTCCAGTATTACATTTAAGGTGATTATCAGTCATCCACTTAAATGTTGCTGCTAGGCACTCTTTAAGATTTTCCTCAGCGCCAGCCCACTCCCTATCCAATACTAAGATGAGTTGAGTATCATCAGCATACGAAATTGTACTGATCTGAAAAGAGGCGATCAGTTTTACCAGGGGAACCATATACAGATTAAAAAGTATAGGGCTTAGGCTCGATCCCTGGGGAACTCCGAAGCTGAGGGCCTTAGCTTCAGATTGATAATGGCCCAGCACTGTAATTTGGCGTCTGTCCCTAAGAAAATTTCTCAGCCAAGCCAGAACCATCCCATCCACTCCTGCGGCAGCCAAACGGTCCACTAGGATTTTATGTGAGACCGTATCAAAGGCTGCCGACAGGTCAAGTAGAATTAAAACAGCCTTCTTTCCCTGATCAATGGCCATACGCAGGGTCTCTGCTGTAAACAGCAGGGCAGACTCGGTAGAGTGATTTGACCGAAACCCTGACTGATTTGGGTGTAAAATATTATTTACTTCCAGGAAGCTCGTAAGTTGGTTATTCACGAACTTCTCAGTCAGCTTGGACATCACCGGGAGCAAGGAAATCGGGCGTAAGTTGGAAAGGGTGGTTGGATCGGGAAGTGCCTTTTTCTGGAGCGGCTTAACAGCAGCAAGCTTCCAGTCGTTAGGAACATCTGCCGTAGCTAGGGGTGAGTTGATAATACCATTTATGATGGGATTAATGACTTCTGCTAAGGTCTGTAGGACCAAAGGAGGGCAAGGATCAAAGGGGGATCCAGATTTGCTAGCAAGAATAGCTTTAAAGGAATCTTCAAGGGAGACAGGAGCAAATGTATCCATGCAAGTTGGAGATTTCACCCTCTCCACTCTTTCGACATCTCCTAAAGTGGAAGACACTGGGGGAAAAATTCTCACAATATCGAGAATTTTATTCTCAAAATAGTCTGAAATTTCATCGCAGAGATTTTGAGATGGCGGGATCTCCTGCAGAAGGACTGATGGATTCATGAAGTCTTTAACTATCTTAAAGATTTCTTTTTGCTCTTGAGCTGCCATAGCTATAGCCTGAAAATAGTAGGCTTTTTTGGCTGACTTTATGCCTGCATGATACTTTCTTCTAGCCTGTTTATAAGTATCACGAGCAGTGACCTCATAATGCCTACGCCACCATCGTTCCAATACTCTTAGTTGACCCACTTCTACTCTCAAATCCGGTGTAAACCAGGGGGCCTTCCTTTTAGTTTTCGTAGAAGTAGGATTTTTTAGGATAGTAGGGCCTAATTTGTGGCCTGCCATGGTTATCCAGTCACAAAAATGTTGGTTGTCTACAGAGGTGTTACCTGTTAGCACCGGAATGCGAGTTACAAGAGCATCCAACACATCAGATCTACTAGGTAGTTGTTTCCAGTTAGGTTTGTAGATCAAATTAGATGTTATAGTATTATTTGTGGAGGTACCCAAAATTTTGTGATTTAATGAAATATAAAACGGAATGAAAAAATGATCAGACCAGATCTGAGGACAAGGAGGTTTAACTACAAGCCCAGTGAAGTTGGAACAAACGCAGTCCAATAAGTGGCCTCCCAAGTGTGTGTGTTGATGGGTCAAAAGGGTAAGTCCTAGTATATTAATGATGTCCATAAAGCAATCCACTCCTGGGGCTTTTGGAGAGTCAAGATGTAAGTTTAAGTCGCCCAGTATAGTAAAGTTAGAAAATCTGAGCGCTAAATCACTTAATACTTCTCCCGCAGTTTCCAGAAACTCCCTCGGGGGACCTGGAGGACGATAAATAAGTGCACCCGAGAATGTGAATGAGTCATGGACACCCAAAGAGAATGCTAGTGCTTCCGCTCCCTTGATGTCAGCTAATTCATGGGAAGAGCATTTTAATGAGCTACGATACATAATAGCAAGGCCCCCTCCCCGTTGTTCAGTTCTATCCAGACGCTGGATGGAAAAGGTTTGCAGGAGGGCTATAGCTAAGTCAGGATTACACCAAGGCTTAAGCCGAGTTTCTGTAATCAAGAGCCAATCGAGCTCATTATCCATAATAAGATCGTGTATATTTTGGGCATTTTTACAGAGCGAGCGGGCATTAATGAGACCGCCTCGCAATACCGAAAAACTGGGCGGTATCTTAATAGTAGACTCTAATGATGACATGACCGTGTCTTGCTCACAGCAAACGAGAACAGGCTGATTGCCAGGAGGTACAGCCTTATGGCAGTCTGAAAGCGGTACCATACACGATGGTACGGGTGCTGATAACATACCTGTAATAATATGTAGTGGCCCCTCCCACCTTCCCTGTGTGGTCAGCTAGCTGCCCTTGACCCCCTCCCACCTTCCCTTCATGGTCTGTGTGTATGCCATCATAGTCTTATTGTTGCCCTCCATGGTGTGTCTTGTTTCCAGTGCCCATCCTGCCTGACCTCCATGGTCATCTTGCTGCTCCTGCCCTGCCCCCTTGCCCCCAGCCCTCTGTTTCCATGTGCAGTCCCCTATTCCCTCCCTCCTGGCTTATCGGTTCCATTGTAATGCCCCTGATCCGTCCCTCCTGCCCTTTATGGTCTGTTATGCTGCAGCTTTCTCTCCTGTCTGTCCATTATGGTCAGCTAGCTACCATTGCCTCTTTCCCCTCTGTTGTCTGTTGTCCATGTGCATGGTCCTGTCCCCTCCCTATTGCTTTCTATGGATTGTTGTGCTGCACTCCCGTCCCGCATGCCCTGTGTGGTGTATTGTGCTGCTGCAAACCCTGATGCCTGCCCTGTAGGGTCAGTTTGGTGCACCTCTCCATGTCCCTCCTGTCCTCTGTTATCCGAGTCCATGACCCTACCCCAATTCCTCCTGCCTACCATGATCCAATGTACCATACTTGCAAACATTTTGAACTTGGTAAGAGGGAGATTTTGAAAAAAAACTGGGGTGTTGATTTTCCCCTTTGAGTTACATTGAAAAAGAGGAGATTGTAGACAGGAGACAGATCAAATAAAGCCCATTTGAGCTTAAAAACATTGGACGTTTCCTGGCTGAAACGGGTCTGTTGGCATGTATGGTTGCACTACCACTGCCTCTTCCTTCTGCCCACAATGGTCTATTATATTGCCACAGCCTCTCTTGCCAGTCCCGTATTGTTGGTTTGTTGCCCCTGCCCCCCTTTCCACTGCCCTCCATAGTCTGTTGTGCTGCCACTGCCCTTCCTGCCTGCCCAGTGTGGTCAAATTGTTGCCTCTGCACTCTCCTACCTGCCTTCAATTTTCAGAGTCCGTGCCCCTGGCCTCTGCCTCTCAACAGTATCCCAATGAACAACTAGATTGCTAACATTCTATATTTATTACAAAAGTGTGGAACGCCTGACATCATCTTGATGTGATCAAAACTGTAATACCTAGAGCATTTCCTTTAGAAATTACATATATGAGAGGGTCTTATTTGCATCAAAATTATGGTTAGTGCTCTAAAAAGCTAAAATGAGGACATATTTTCTGAGTTTTCAAATAGCGACAAAGAACTTTTATATTATTTGTAATCTTTATTTTTTTTATCCAGTTGACCACTTGATTAAATGTTGCACCTAGGGGAGAGGATGTGGTGTTACTTCCAGAGCTGCAGACTTTGCAACTGGGGAACCAGGTTGGAGTTTCTGCTTCAGCTCAACATTCGGTGATTCTGGTCAAAATCTTAATCTCTCCCATGTCTACAACCAAAATGAATTTGATCTTGTGTGATGTAACCAATGCTCATGTAAAGCACTCCAATACCTGACAAGTCTGCACTATATAAAACTGCAAATACACAAAAAATAAGTGTTTTGCACACTTCTGTCATTGGGCTACATGTGGGCTACATCTGGGTGATATTTGTGCTGCATTTGGGCTCTTTTGTCTCTGGTGGCCATTTTGGGAGACTTATTTGTTATGAAGTTTCCTAATTTCCTCGTTTACTACAGTCTCCTCAGTAGGAAATACTTTCAGTTTTTTACTTTGATTCCATCAAGAAGGCATTCAGATGTGTCACACATTTGCCATAAATTCAGAATGTTAGCACTCTAGTTGCTCATTAGATCACTGTAGTAAAGGTACTGCTCACCAGGGAAGTCTGCTGCTGGTATTGAAAGTGCATGTTTCAGTCTGCATGTCAGAATTTTTTAATGAAATAGAAGAGGATTTGAGAAGTCACTCAAAATGTGCCCTAATTTTTCTTTCTGCAGCACTAATCATACTTTCTATGGCAAAATTAACCCCCTCATTGTGTTCCTTTTTTAATTAAATATTTTAAGAGTTACCACTTTATTCCATTCAAGATGGCTTCAGGTGTGCAATACGTTTGTCATAAGTAGGACTGTTAGCGCTCTAGTTGTTCTTAAGAACACTCTGGGACATTCTGTCATTGGGCTATACTTGGGCTACATCTGGGTGATATTTGGGCTACATTTGGGCTCTTTTGTCTCTGGTGGCCATCTTGTGAGATTTATTTGTTATGAAGTTTCCTAATTTCCTCATTTACTGCAGTCTCCTCAGTAGGAAATACTTTCAGTTTTTTATTTTGGTTCCATCAAGAAGGCATTCAGATGTGTCACACATTTGCCATAAATTCAGAATGTTAGCACTCTAGTTGCTCATTAGATCACTGTAGTAAAGCTACTGCTCACCAGGGAAGTCTGCTGCTGGATTTCAAAGTGCATGTTTCAGTCTGCATGTCAGAATTTTTTTATGAAATGGGAGAGGATTTGAGAAGTCAAAATGTGCCCTAATTTTTCTTTCTGCAGCACTAATCATAATTTCTATGGCCAAATAAACCCCCTCATTTTGTTCCTTTGTGAATTAAATGTTTTAAGTGTTACCACTTTATTCCAATCAAGATGGCTTCAGATGTGCCATACTTTTGTCATAAGTAAGACTGTTAGCGCTCTAGTTGTTCGTTAGAACACTCTGGGACATTCTGACATTGGGCTATACTTAGGCTACATCTGGGTGATATTTGGGCTACATTTGCGCTCTTTTGTCTCTGGTGGCCATTTTGGGAGATTTATTTGTTATGAAGTTTCCTAATTTCCTCGTTTACTACAGTCTCCTCAGTAGGAAATACTTTCAGTTTTTTACTTTAGTTCCATCAAGAAGGCATTCAGATGTGTCACACATTTGCCATAAATTCAGAATGTTAGCACTCTAGTTGCTTATTAGATCACTGTAGTAAAGCTACTGCTCACCAGGGATGTCTGCTGATGGTATTGAAAGCGCATGTTTCAGTGTGCATGTCAGAATTTTTTAATGAAATAGAAGAGGATTTGAGAAGTCACTCAAAATGTGCCCTAATTTTTCTTTCTGCAGCACTAATCATACTTTCTATGGAAAATGAACCCCCTCATTGTGTTCCTTTTTAAATTAAATACTTTAAGAGGTACCACTTTATTCCATTCAAGAGGGCTTCAGGTGTGCAATACGTTTGTCATAAGTAGGACTGTTAGCGCTCTAGTTGTTCTTTAGAACACTCTGGGAAGCTGCAGTGGAACACAAAGGAATCAACTGACAGTCTCTGCCCTTGTTGGATGTACATGTTTTACTGAGAATGTCAGACTTCATTCTCACATGACTGAGAAAGATAATGTGAATTTACAGAAAATATGCTCTCAGTTTAGCTTATAGATCACTTTCCAAACCTCTGTGGGAAAAGCATGAGAAAATGCTTTTCTCTCAAACATGATTCATGATATCACAGAAAAAGGCTTTCTCACATGGTAAAATCACCTTAGAACACACCACAATTCCTAACATGAGTATGATACCATCAACAAATGATTTATAATGTAACTAAAGTCTTAAAACCTTCTAATAACTGCAATGCTTTTTAATGAGGTGCTATCATGTATATTGGTCCCAAGATGGCTGCCAACACTTCTTTGATGAAGTGCTGACAGCCAATCAGATCTCATGATGAGATGTGAGGTTAGGCTCCGCCCAGATATATATGTGATTTTGATTTAGATTTACTCAGGAACTACTGAATGGATTTACACCATTTAAGCAAAAGGCACAAGTCTGAACTGAGGACTACCTCTTTGCCAAATTTGGGGTAATTCCGTTCAGCAGTTCGGGCTGTTGCTGCGTCAACAGGTCCTATAGGAAAATGTATGGGAACGTGTTTCGGGACCCCCCTTTTTTCTGAACCCCCGCTTGACGAATCACCGTGAAATTTTCAGGATAGGAGCGGACCGGAGCTGGCCAAAAGTTTGGAAAATTTTGCGAAGATTCGTCAATTGGCGCCACCGTTATTTCAAATAGAATGTTGCATATTTCCTATGGAAAATAGGTCCTAACTATAACTACCTACTGGCGACTGCCAGTAGGTAATATATATATATATATATATATATATATATATATATATATATATATATATATGTTCACTGAAAAAACCATAGGTTTCAGGGACATTATAGTTAGAAATTAGCATTTAAAAAACCTTAGAAATTCCCTGAAAAAAACATAGGTTTCAGGGACGTTATAGTTAGTTGGTCACTGCACTGCAGATGACGTCACATATTACATCACTCATGACATGGTCAGTGAAATCACTGATGACATCACTGATGACATCTCAAATTATATCACTGATTACATCATCCAGTGATCATCTGATGCACCTCCTCACACCCTAATAAAAACTTTCATACACCCACTCTAAAATACAGACTACCAATATCGAAACCATAAGTTTCAGGGATGTTATAGTTAGAAATTAGCATTTAAAAAACCTTAGAAATTCACTGAAACAACCATAGGTTTCAGGGATGTTATAGTTAGAGGTCATAAGCAGTGCATGGTGGGATGAAGTCCACTTGTGTCCTGAGGTCCTCAGGACACAAGAGGACCTCATCGCCCCACCAGCTGTGTGCCAAGAGGCAAGTTCGCAGAGTGGAGTAAAAAGGGTCGTGGGCTCGGACCACCTCTCTGCAATCCAGCTCTGTGGTGCTTACTGGAGGTACCTAGTGGGCTGGTTGGTCCCCAGGGACCCTCAGTATTCAATGGGAATTAATTCCCCAACTTACAATGCGTTTGCACAGTGGTGCAGGGAGGGGGCGGGGCCTCCGCCGAGATGCCGGCTTTTATTTTTAGAAGGGGGGCTGTGTGGCCCCCCCTTCTTTTAGTATTTTTGGGAACCTGTGGACCCCATCCCCAGGGCCTGACCCCTTTTTATTACAAAAAAATGGGAAGGGGCCGCATGGCCCCCCTCCCAAGGCCAATTTCGGCCCCGGGGACCCCATCCTCCGGGGTCTGGCCTTCTTCTTTAAGTTTACTTATTTGGGAAGGGGGGCTGCGTGGCCCCCTTCCCTAGGCCACTATTGGCCCCAGGAACCCTATCCCCCGGGGCCGGCCTGCCCTTTTTTTCTTTTTTTAATTAAATGGGAGGGGGGCCGAGTGGCCCCCCTCCCGGGCCACTTCTGGCCCCGGGGACCCCATCTCCCGGGGCCGGCCCTTAGCGTTGGGGAACGTGGGAGGAGCCCCAATGCCCCCACTGAACCAGCCAGCTCCCCGACTCCTGCGGGAGCCTGTATTGCTTTTGGGCAAGGGGAGCTGCTGACATGCAGCTGCCCTTGCCCAAAAGCAATTCTGCTTTGCTTTTTGGAAGCAAGAGCAGGTTTCCTGCTCTCGCTTCCAAAAAGCAAAGCAGGAGTTTGCTATGACGGCTCCCGCCCTGTCATAGGAAACAGCAATGTCCCGGGGGTGGGCACCCTGGGACATTGCTGGAGCCGGCCCTGGGGAGTGGCGGTCCCCAGGGCCATCGAGGGCTCCTCGCGACCCCCCTCCCATCATTTGTAAAGCCCCCGGGAGATGGTGGTCCCCAGGGAAGTGCGGGGGGCTCGAGCCCCCCCACACACATTATTTATTACAGCCCTGGGGTGGTGGCAGTCCCCGGGGCTTGGGGGAGGCCCGCGAGGCTCCCCCACCATATTTAAATAAAGCCCCGGGGTGGTGGTGGTCCCCGGGGCTTGGGGGGGCCCGCGAGGCTCCCCCACCATATTTAAATAAAGCCCCGGGAGGAGACTGTCCCCGGGGCTTTGGGGGGGCCGTGAGGCTCCCCTGCCCCATTATAATAAAGCCCCGGGGAGGTGTCGGTCCCTGGAGCCTCTGAGGCCCATAAAGGGTTTACAAATGAACTTACCAGCTAAGTAGTGCAGCCATCAATGGCCTCTAATTATCGGCACTTCAAATCCCAGAATGCAGTGCACAGTCTCATCGGAGCACCCCATCGAGGGGCGTGACATCACGCATCAATTTATTAGGGGAAGTGACATGAGAGCACGTTTTGTTTCCGCTAAGCCTCTGAGGAAGAAGCTCTGTATTTGAAACGTGTCATGTGACGGAACAGCTGTTTGAACGTTTTCAGCATGTAGGGAGCTGCCCATACCTAAATAAAAGCTTGTACTTCAACACTGCTGTCGAGTGCCTCCCTCATGTTGGGTAACCTTCGAGCATATATATATATATATACATATATATATATATATATATATATATATATATATATATATATATATATATATATATATATTCACTGAAAAAACCCCAAAAACCATAGGTTTCACACATGTTATAGTTAGCTGGACATTTCACTCGTAAAAAACCATTGAAATTCCCCCGTTATAGTTAGTTCAGCTAACTATAACTCGCGCGACCGCAATCCATTGCTGATGACGTTACATATTACATCACTCATGACATGGTCAGTGATATCCCTCATGACATCAGTGATGACATCTCAAATGACATCACTGATAACATCTTTGATGACATCATCCAGTGAATGTGTCTTTCTGAAAAATAAATATTTTATATATATGTATATCTAAAGGTTAATGGAAGAATAAATGGGTAAATAAGTGTCTAAATGGATGTTTTTTTTGTAAAATTAATTGTATAACTGACTTATTAACAGTATCTTAGTGAATACAAGTATTAGTGAGTAATGTTTAAATATTTAAATATCTGTATCAGTGTCTCACTTTGTGTAGAAGTGGCTGCATGGGTTGAGGAGTAGCTACATGAGTGTGTATATGGGTTATTAGTTCGTTTTTAGAGTATCAGTATGAGTGTCTGTATGGTTCAGTGGGGGATGTTACTTAGCGTATAGATGCATGAATGAGTGACTCACTGTTTGTATGTGTTTTGAAGCCAGTATGTGAGCAGGACAGTATGGGTGGATGAGTGTGTGTATGGGTGAGTAAGAGAGTGAATGACTGTCTCAATAGTGTCTTTATGAGTAAGTCCATATGTTTTAAACTAGTATATGTGAGTATTGATGTATATAAGTGTGGATATATGAGAGTGAGACATTGGAAGAGTTCCTGTATAAATAAGTATGTGTTTCTATAAGTGATTGTTTAAGAGAGTAAGTATGTGTACGTTTCTGTAGAAGTAAGTGTAGTGGTGTGTGTATAGCTGTATATGCAAGTAAATGGATGTTTATTTGCATGTGTGAGTATGTGTATGAGTAACTCTATGTATGAGTGTAGGTGTGTAACAGGATGTATAGGTGTATGAGTACATATGATGACTGAGTACATGTATGAGTGATTATATAGAAGTGTTGATGAATGAGTGGATGCGCATGTAGATTTTGGAATTACTGAATAGGTTGTTCTAACTGGTATTGGTATCTCTATAGTTTTCAAAACTTTAGTTTGTATTTTTCAATGTGTGTATCAAAGTTTATATTAGGATAAGAGGAGGTCTGCCACTCACACAAGGATGATGTCATCAGTGATGTCATCAGTGATGTCATTTGAGATGTCATCAGTGATGTCATCAGTGATGTCACTGACCATGTCATGAGTGATGTAATATGTGATGTCATCAGCAGTGCATTGTGATGGCGCGAGTTATAGTTAGCTGAACTAACTATAACGGGGGAATTTCAATGTTTTTGTACGAGTGAAATGTTCAGCTAACTATAACATGTGTGAAACCTATGGTTTTTTCAGTGAATTTGCAAGGTTTTTTAAATGCTAATTCCTAACTATAACGTGTGTGAAACTTATGGTTTTTTCAGTGAATTTGCAAGGTTTTTTAAATGCTAATTCCTAACTATAACGTGTGTGAAACCTATGGTTTTTACAGTGAATTTGCAAGGTTTTTTAAATGCTAATTCCTAACTATAACGTGTGTGAAACCTATGGTTTTTTAAGTGAATTTGCAAGGTTTTTTATATGCTAATTTCTAACTATAACGTGTGTGAAACCTATGGTTTTTTTAGTGAATTTGTAAGGTTTTTTAAATTCTAATTTATGTATGTATTATTATATTTTTTATATATTTATTTTACAATAAACTACCTATGTATATAGTTATAGATTGACTGTATCCTGTAATATGGAATGGCTCAGCTCTTTGTTTTAAAATTTGGATAAAGTTGAACAGCATAGTTAATATCTTCTATAAACTTATAAACAGTTAAAAATGTTTTTTTTAAGGGTTTTTCGCGGTGCGCACACCATGCGCGCACTGGCAATTTTTTTATTAAAAAAATGTTTTTTTTTTTATTTACGAGGTCCTTTAGGGACCCCCTGAGAAGGTCTAGGGGTCAGGGAGTGTCTTCCCTGCCTCCTTTTCATGTTTTAGAAATCGGGTTAAAAGTAATTCATTTCTGATGCGTGCGTGCACCGTACGCGCATACATGCGAGAACCGTGCGCGCACCGCGCAATATATAGAAAAAAAATAAAATGTTTTTTTCACCCTTTGGGGTCCTTCAGGGCCCCCCTGACAAAGGCTAGGGGGTCAGGAACTCTCTAGCCTGCCCCCTTTTCACGTTCTCCACCTTTATTTTTCACTGTTACACACAAAATGGCTTCCGACACTTCCTGATTTCGACCGATTGGAATGTTGACTGACATCTAACCACCAATCAGAATTACGCTCGCGGACATTTGGTGCACGCCTCGTGAGAGCACCGTGCGCGCACAGTGCGCGCATATAGATATTTATGTACTTTTAACTGCAATTTTCTCAGGAACTGCTGAACAGATTGACACCATATATGCAAAAGGCACATGCCTGACCTGAGGACTACCTCTTTGCCAAATTTTAAGTAATTCTGTTCAGCCGTTCGGGCTGTACCTTCGACTAAAGGTCCTATGGGAAAATGCATGGGGAAAACGCGTTTTGGGACCCCCCTTTTTTCTCAGCCCCCGCTTGACAAATCACCCCGAGACTTTCAGGGTAGGAGCTGAGCGGAGCGCCCCATTAGTTTTGAACATTTCACGAAGATAAGTCAACCGGCGCCAAAGTTATTCAAAATAGAATTTTCAGATTTCCTATGGGAACTCGATCCTAACTATAACTATCTACTGGCGACCGCCAGTAGATAATATATATATATATATTCACTGAAAAAACCATAGGTTTCACACACGTTATAGTTAGGAATTAGCATTTAAAAAACCTTGCAAATTCACTTAAAAAACCATAGGTTTCACACATGTTATAGTTAGCTGGGCATTTTCCTCGTAAAAAACAAATGAAATTCCCCCGTTATAGTTAGTGCAGGCAACCATAACTCACGCGACCGTAATCCGCTGCTGATGACGTCAGATATTACATCACTGTATTTACACATTTATATACCCACGTCTTCTTCCTTTTTTTTAGCTATACATACATTTTTTTTTTTTTTTTCAGAAAGACACATATGTCATCAGTGATGTAATGTCTGACGTCATCAGCAGCGGATTACGGTCGCGTGAGTTATAGTTGCCTGCACTAACTATAACGGGGGAATTTCATTCGTTTTTTACGAGGAAAATGCCCAGCTAACTATAACATGTGTGAAACCTATGGTTTTTTAAGTGAATTTGCAAGGTTTTTTAAATGCTAATTCCTAACTATAACGTGTGTGAAACCTATGGTTTTTTCAGTGAATTTGTACGGTTTTTTAAATGCTAAGTTACTTTACGCCGTTCGTGCCGTACGCGCACGGTGGGCACGCGGTACGCGAAGCGCACCGCGCGCCCACTTCACGCAGTTCGTTCCGTGCGCGCACAGTGAGCACGCGGTGCGCTTCGCGCACCGCGCGCCCACTTTACGCAGTTAGTGCCGTGCACGCACGGTGCACTTTGCACACCGTGCACGCACGGTGGGCACGCAGTGCGCTACGCGCACCGCGCGCCCACGTTACGCTTAATGGGCCATGTACGCACGGTGCGCTTCGCACACCGTCCAGACACGGAGGACACATGATACACTTTGTTGTTAAGGGTTTTGGTATAACATGTTTGTATCGTTTAAGCCATGCACGCACACAGGGCTGCGTGCAGCGTGCGCACACGGGGGGAATGACTTTGAAATTTTTTTTTAAGCATTTAGACCGTGCGCGCACGCAGCGCGAACATCGCTGAATTTTTTTCATTTCGATAGTGCGCGCACGCTACGCGCACTCGGCGATTTAGCGAAAAAAATTAACTGTCCAGCCTGCCCCCTTTACATGTTTTTCACCTTTGTGTTTCACCCCCCTCTCAGTGCAAGAGACAAAATGGCAGCCAATACTTCCTGGTTTCGACCGATTCGAATGTTTACTAAGATGCAACAACCAATCAGAAGTGCGCTCGCGGACGGCCGAGTGCGCGCACCCGGCGCACACGCTGCGCGCGTATAGATATATATATTGATTTAAATGCTATTTTCTCAGAAAATACTGAACAGATTTACACCAAACCTGCAAAAGGCACCAAACGGACCTTATGGCTACCTCTCTGCCAAATTTCACGTAATTCTGTTCAGCCGTTCGGGCTGTAGCTGCGACTAAAGTCCCTATGGAAAAATGCATGGGGAAAACGAGTTTTGGGATCCCCTTTTTTTCTCGGCCCCCGCTTGACGAATCACCCGGAGACTTTCAGGGTAGGAGCGGAGCGCCCCATTAGTTTTGAAAATTTCACGAAGATTCGACAATCGGCGCCAAAGTTATTCAAAATAGAATTTTGAGATTTCCTATGGAAACTCGGTCCTAACTAGAACTATCTACTGGCGACCGCCTGTAGATAATATGTATATATATATTTATATATACATTACAATGTTCACGCTACATCCCAAGCGCGAAATCAAGCCCTCCAGTCAGACGTCAGGTAAGAAAGTTTTTAATTATCCACAGGCAAAGCATTACACGTTTCGACCTCCAAGTGGGTCTTAATCATATGCAAATACGAGGGTCAGTGACATTGGGTTTTAAATACACTGGGATCATCAACAGTGAAGAGGGACTACGGGTGCACCACATAACATTTTCGTTCAAAACTATTTTTTCTTCTTTCAAGCATCAGGAGCCAGGAAACGTTTTCCCTTTAGTAATACTCTTACAATAACATGGCTAATGCCCAATATTTCATAGTGTTCGAGTTTACATAGTCCTGGTTATAAATCCTGTCTTTTAAAGGACTACCATGTCCATAATGCACTGCAACTCTCGTATGATGCACCGTAATGTCCGTCATTCTTTAAAATCCTTGTATGCCTTAATAAGCCTCAATGAAAAAAGGCTGACATAAGCTGGCTTTCAAAGGAACAGTTCCATGTCGGGCCAAATGACAGTTCATCTCATTTTACCTTTAAGGCACTGTCCCTCGTGTGCTCTTTGTTTCAATCTCCAATGTAGCAACCTGTGGATTATTTTCACTCCGTCCGGCTGTGCATGGGTTATACAACTCACGCAAACCCTGGCTGCCCAGAAATCATCGAGAAATCTCCAGCCAACAGGCCTTCTGTCAAAACAGTGGCGGAGCCTCCCGTTTTTGAAGTGGCACCGTCATGGTGAAAGCATTCTTTCCAAAATGAGGGCAGCCGGCGGGCCTCCTTTAAACAAAAATCCAAATGCAAGAGCGACGAAGGGAAGCCCATCCAGGCAGGCCGGGGCTTGTAGGCGAAGTCACCGCCATAAATCATTACTATGTTCAGGCTACATCCCAAGCGCGAAATCAAGCCCTCCAGTCAGACGTCAGGTAAGAAAGTTTTTAATTATCCACAGGCAAAGCATTACGCGTTTCGACCTCCAAGTGGGTCTTAATCATATGCAAATACGAGGGTCAGTGACATTGGGTTTTAAATACACTGGGATCATCAACAGTGAAGAGGGACTATGGGTGCACCACATAACATTTTCGTTCAAAACTATTTTTAGGTCTCGGGACCATCCAGTCGGCAGACCGGAAGTCCGGAGATTTAATGACTTGGGAGAAGAGGGGCTTGAACCCGCCCCTCTTCTGCCCTGTTCTCCATTGGCTGGCCTCGTAAATGCTGGCCAGCCATTGGAGAAGAGGTCCCGTCACTCCAATCATGCCCCGTCCTTTTCGGATCGGGGGGGGCGTGTTTTTTGCGAAAAGTCTCAGGGAGGAGACAACAGCAAAACACGCCCCCCGATCCGAAAAGGACGCTGCGGGGCACTGCTCTGCCTCGGAGAAAGGCGGTGGTATTATCCATACTACAGCAACTTCAACTTAACAGCCATGGTCCATGCTTGACGAGCTCTTATGCTTCTGGGGGCGCTGAGGTTGACATGCATAGGCAAATTGCATGATGCGATGCTCGAAAGGTTCCATGGCAGCTGAGACTGCCTGGTGGATGGATGCGTCCACCGCGTCGCAGAATTCATCGTCGACGGGGAGAACCTGAATGTTTTCCTTTTCAGTATACTCCTCCTCCATGACGTTAGTTTGTATGTAAATATATGTAAGGCTAGTAAGGTAAAAAAAAAACAAGCGCTCTAAGCGCTCGTGTTAGTACACTCTCTGGGGGTATGTTTTGGCGTACGCTGAGTCACTAAGTTTTGGGTACCCCTGAAGTGAGCGACTTTTGTGGCCGATAGGGCCTGAAGGGGCGACTCACCCTGCAGTCAAAACGGGTGTCAAAATTGCTCTGGGCCCGCCCCTGGATAGTACTCCCCGCCGCAATCCCAAATGATGTAAATGAGGGTAAACTCGCCTTACGGCGTTTAATACTGACCCGCTGGTGCCGGGCGTAAGAGGAGACCGGCACACACAGTACAGACCCGAGGGGGCGTCAGGGCTTCTGAGAGATGCGAGGTGGCGCGGAGGCGGTGGGGACGGTTATGTGTCTCGATGGTTCTACAGCTGAGGAGCGCGACATGAACCAACGAGACAGACATGCGCCCCCTATCTAGCAGTTGTGCACCGCCCCACGCTCCCACCTCAGGCGGGGCCGCGAGTGAGCGAAGAGCTCCCAAGGCCCCGAAACGATAAATAACCGCAAAGGTAAGAAACAAGCATTTACAATGCAATGGTCTCGGCATTGGTAAAGTTAGAGCTATTGGCATTGCTCATGACCTTATTTTTGTTTATGTTTTTGTTTTTAAAACATTTAAAGAAACGGCATTGTCATGAGCACTGCCAATAGCTCTAACTTTAACAATGCCGAGACCGTTGCATTGTAAATGCTTGTTTCTTCTTTCAAGCATCAGGAGCCAGGAAACGTTTTCCCTTTAGAAGGCCTGTTGGCTGGAGATTTCTCGATGATTTCTGGGCAGCCAGGGTTTGCGTGATCCCAGTGTATTTAAAACCCAATGTCACTGACCCTCGCATTTGCATATGATTAAGACCCACTTGGAGGTCGAAACGCGTAATGCTTTGCCTGTGGATAATTAAAAACTTTCTTACCTGACGTCTGACTGGAGGGCTTGATTTCGCGCTTGGGATGTAGCGTGAACATTGTAATGATTTATGGCGGTGACGTCGCCTACAAGCCCCAGTCCGCCTGGATGGGCTTCCCTTCGTCGCTCTTGCATTTGGATATTACCTACTGGCGGTCGCCAGTAGGTAGTTATAGATAGGACCACGTTTCCATAGGAAATCCGCAACATTCTATTTTGAATAACTTTGGCGCTGTTCGACGAATCCTCACGAATTTTTCAAAATAGGTGGGGCGCTACGCTCCGCTCCTACCCTGAAAGTCTCGGGGGGATTCGTCAAGCGGGGGCTGAGATAAAAGGGGGGTCCCAAAACGCGTTTTTCCCATGCATTTTTCCATAGGACCTTTAGACACAGCTACAGCCCGAACGGCTGAACAGAATTACTAGAAATTTGGCAGAGAGGTAGTCCTCAGGTCAAGGAAGTGCCTTTTGTAGGTTTGGTGTAAATCTGTTCAGTAGATTCTGAGAAAATAGCCTTTAAATCAATATATATATCTGAGCCAGCTTACGGTGCGCTTACGGTACGCTTACCGTACGCGTACGGTGGCGTGCGCGAGCGCGATTCTGATTGGCTCTTAGATCTTAGTAAACATTCGAATCGGCCGAAACCAGGAAGCGGCGGCCGCCATTTTCTCTCTCGCACTGAGAGTGATGATTAAAATACAAAGCATAAAAACATGTAAAGGGGCTGTTTGGACAGCTCCAAAACACCTAGCCATGTTGAGGGAGTCCCCAAAGATCCCCCAAGGCCAAAAACGGAATTTTTATTTTTTCGCTAATTTCGCCGATTACGCTTACCGTACGCGTACGGTAAAAAAATATTTAAAAAAAAAAATTATCCACACTCTCCCCACCCCGTGTGCAAATGGTGACTGAAGGGCACCATTTGTGCATGGCTTATGAATGGTGCGAAAAATTAAAATATTACCTTTCAAAACGAAGTGCATCATATGTCCTCCATGTGTGCACTAGCGTAACGTGGGCACGCGGTGCGCGTAACGCACCGCGTGCCCACCGTGCGTGCACGGCACTAACTGCGTAAAGTGGGCGCACGGTGCGCGAAGCGCACGGTGCGCGAAGCGCACCGCGTGCTCACTGTGCGCGCACGGTGCGCGAAGCGCACCGTGCGTGCACGGAACGAACTGCGTTAAGTGGGCGCGCACGCCACGAATGGCGTAAAGTAACTTAGCATTTAAAAAAACGTACAAATTCACTGAAAAAACCATAGGTTTTACACACGTTATAGTTAGGAATTAGCATTTAAAAAACCTTGCAAATTCACTGAAAAAACCATAGGTTATCACACATGTTATAGTTAGCGGAAATTTTACTGATAAAAAACCAATGAAATTCCCCCGTTATAGTTAGTGCAGGCAACTATAACTCACGCGACCGCAATCTTCTGCTGATGACATATGTGTCTTTATGAAAAAAAAATATTTGTAATATATGTATAGCTAAAAATGTATGGAAGAAGACATGGGCAAATAAGTGTCTAAATACAGTATTAGCATCAGCAGAGGATTGCGGTCGCGTGAGTTATAGTTGCCTGCACTAACTATAATGGGGGAATTTCATTGGTTTTTTATCAGTAAAATTTCCGCTAACTATAACATGTGTGAAACCTATGGTTTTTTCTGTGAATTTATATATACATCCAACTCCTTTCCTGATGACACGTGAGTAGAAAATCACGGCTCGGGCACAGACACCAGGATAAGTGGTAAACATCAAGTTTTTATTCAAATCGCAAGGTCCAAATGACGCGTTTGGGCCGCAGTCCCGCGGAATAGATCACATAATACGCTACATTCAAATGCAAGCTTTTATACTATGCAGAAGTGTAACTTGACCGTGATTGACGTGTGAAAGAACACAGGTGAGACTACAACTCCGCCCCCTAGGTGTAAACGAGAATGAACATGTAGGTGACCATGTAGGTCGTAGACAGTATAGACAGACTTTATGCCAACATCTACAAAATCAATAGAAATGAGAGGTATCTGTAATTACCATAATGACAAGATGTATACGGGCATAAGGTGAGTGTCTCAATGAGCGGCGGCGATGCATGTATATTTTGAACTACGGGCGCATGGAAATGAGCTACAGGCATGTGTCACAGATTGTGAGGTATGTATAGCAACCGGCATCGGATATACGCCGAGAGCGGCAGCTAAATATGCAGCGCCTAATTGCGGTAGTTCGTAGTTAATGGTTCTGCTGCCGAAAATACGCGAGTAAGTGGAAGGTCGCCTGCCATTGACCCATACACTATGTGCCCTAGGAAAGAAAGAGTTGGTAGCCCAGGAGTCTGAACCAGGGGCTACCTAGGGGAGTAGGCGGGTGCTCCCTGTGTCGTGTGTGAGCTCAGCAGGCAGTGCTAAGATGGTGCGATAAACTTGGCACTAGGTTTGTGCATGTGGTGCCCTTGGTAAGTATTACATTGGGGCTACTCAATGTAGGGAAAACAATGTGTGGGGAACAAATAAAAAAATAGTAAAAAATAGGTTGAGGCTTAAGTGCAGAGCGGCGCTAGATGGAACAATAAAAAAAATAGCTATGTGGCAAGGTTGTCAAGGTGGCCCGTGTTTTGCAAGTGAGGAACTGTACATACGCTGCAGCTTGGGGTGGCAGAGAATGGCATATGGCATGGCATATGGCTTTGGTGAGTGTCACAGATAATCAGCAATATATCAACAAAGTACAGAAGATAAGCGCTAATTACATGGATACATAAATCGGATACACCGCAAGTGTGGGAATGTCACAACTGCCTTAGTAGTAGCTAAGAGAGAGAGACAAAAGGAAAACTGAGTGAGGTACAGAGGAGGGAGACCAACTGGAAAGCAAACATACCGATAGAGATATGGAAACAAGAGGATATGAGATTCCAGGTATCTAAACAGACTTCGAACAAACTTACACAGCATAGTGCTAGGTACAAGACCCTGGGCGTAGTTCGCGAAGTAGCACTACGCGAAGCTACGCAAAGTGCACTTCGCACTACGCGAGCTACGCATAGCACTTCGCAAACTGCGTAGTACCCTGTTCGCACTGTGCAAGATGCCGTTTTCAATGATTGCACAGTGTGGACAAGCATCCGGCACTGTGCAATCATTGAAAACGGCATCTTGCACAGTGCGAGCTGTAGTTTTCTGCCGCTCGAGTAGATTTTTACTCGAGCGGCAGCTTTCTCAACGCGGACTGGTAGTTTCTCATCGCGAGTGGTCGCGAGCATACGCGACCACTCACAATGAGAAACCTGACCTCCCCGCATTGAGAATCTCGCCGGGATGTTTATTTTCCACGCTTGCGGTCGCCAACTTGATGTTGAGGACCGCGAGCAAGCAAAAAATGACCGCTGCACTCCACAACGCTATGCTACGCATGTTTGCACTGTGCTACGTGCAATTCACGTAGTGCGAAGTAGCGCAAACTTCGTAAACTACGCGAGCATAGCGTAGTGCTTTGCCCAGGCTTAGTTGTGATATTATAGGAAATTATACAAATCCTCACTGATATTGAGACCACATGGTATCTTAATGTTGAGGTCAAGTATGTAAAGTGACTCAAGTTGACTGAGAAGGTATTTCGCAGTTATCGCCTCTTCTGGTTATGGGTACACTGTCAATTACATAGTATTTAAAGTGTTGTAAGTTGTTATTATGGACCTCTTTAAAGTGTCTCGCCACAGGGTATGTGTGATCTTTGTTCACTATCACCCTGAGGTGTTGTAGAATACGCATGTGCACTTGGAGTTTCGTGCTCCCAACATCTCCCAACATCTAAGGTTACAGGTACACTGTAGAACGTAAACCTCGTATTCGGGCTTGCAGGTCAGTTTATGGCTGATGACAATGGGTTCAGACCTAAATGCTGCAGTGACTTGAGTGGTATTAATCCCAAAACAACAGGCCTTACAAGTGTTGCATTTGAAAAAACCTTTCACATTAGTGAGCCAGTTAGATGTAGTAGTGGTTTCTGGGCTACTTCTGACTAGAGCATCCCTCATGGAGTATGCATGTCGGTAGGTGATGTTGGTACGTGCGGGGACTAGCGGACCATGGATAGGGTCTGTTTGGATGATCCACCGCTGTCTATTTATGATGGATCTGATGGCTCCCTCCTCACTGCTGTAAGTAATAATGAGGTGAGTGTCTACTGTACCTCCAGTGTCAGTCATCGGGGTGGCAGTTGCGGATATTAGAGTCTGAGTCTGAACCTCATGGGTGTGCCTTCTCAGTAGTTGTTCTCTGGGTGTGTCGTTAGCTATCGCAATTGCTCTGGTGATGGTCTGAATAGAGTACCCTCGTGCCTTGAATCTCCTAAGGGCATTATGCTGACATCTAATCAAATCCTCATTATTACTGCATATTCTCCATAGGTGGAGCATTTCACCGTAAGGGATGCTAGTCACTAGGCGTTTGGGGTGAAAGATAGAAGCGTGGAGTGTAGAGTTGCCTGCAGTGGTTTTGGGATGTAGTTTTGTTTGCAAAGTATTATTAGCAGTGTATTCAGTTACATCAAGGAATTCTGTGTGGGAGGCACTGATGGTGGCACTGAATTCTAGGTTGAGACTATTGTTGTTGATCTCAGACATAAAACCTAAGGCGCTTCCCGCAGTGCCCCTCCATATCACAAAAAATATCGTCAATATACCGAAGCCAGGTAATCACATTGTCATTAAATGCTTTGTGGTGGATCGCCTTGAGAACATGCTCCTCCCACCAGCCTACATCAAGACAAGCATACCTAGGGGAGAAGCTTGCCCACATCGAGACCCCCCTCAACTGTTGACAAATATCATTGGCAAACAGAAAAAAGTTGTTGTTTAGGCACCACTTAATCAAAAACAGAATAAGTTCATTATGCTTGTAGCACTGGAGAGGGCGGCCCATGAGGAAATGTTCACAGGCTCTGAAGCCATCTTTGTGGTTTATGCTGGTGTAGAGTGACGTTATGTCCATTGACATCATGATTAGTTCATCCGACCATACAATGTCTTTAATCTTGAGTAGGAAGTCCCCAGTGTCCCTGATATAGGATGGTAGCGGTATCATAAAGTCTTGGAGAAAGAAATCCACAAATCTGGATATGTTTTCAGATAAACTCTTACGTGCCGATATGATGGGGCGCCCAGGTATAGGAAGCAGCACTCCCCTGTGAACTTTGGGGAGAAAGTACAGCACCGGCAAAATTGGGTTGTCATTGTTGAGGAGGAGGAATTCCTCTTTGGTCAAAAGTCCCTCGTGTTTGTAGCAGTTCAATTGAGACTTCAAATTCTTCTTGATGATGGAGAACTCATGTGTGTTAGACTTTTTGTAGCACGTTGCATTATTGAGGTGCCTGTGTGCTTCCTCTAGGTACAGGTTTCTTGGCCATTGCACGATGTTACCCCCTTTATCTGATTTATTGATGATCACTTGGTTGTTACTCTGTAGTTTTTTGATGAGGGAAAAATATTGCTGGTCACAGTGTTTGTATTTGCATTGTTTGCTGTTAGTTCTGCGGTGTAGGTCTTTGAGTTCCTCAATGATGACATCATTGAAGGTGTCAATGGAGTCCCTTGGCATAGTAGGAGTGAACGTGGATTGAGGTTTAAATGGGCTTCTGATGGAACGCGATCCTGTGATGCCTTCTTCATTCGGGATTTGTTTCGTGGAACTTGCCTGCGTGGTACATTGCAGGCCATGCATAGTACGGATGGTGGGAATGTCAGAAACCAGGAGGTTAGCATTTTCAGGCACCTGTGCAGTATTTAGTGCAGCAGTGGGGTCATTGCTGTGCTTAAGTTTGAAGTACTTTATTAGTTTGAGTTTGCGAAAAAATTGGAAGATATACACTTAGTTGTGCTGTAGTTGAAACTACTTTCGGGACAGAAAGGGAGTCAGAGTGAAAGCAGTTGAGATTCAGCTTTGCTAAGGGTGACATTACTGAGGTTGATTACGGTATTGGCACTTATGTCTGTTTCTTCCGCCAGTTGTTGCCTCTCCTGTTTGAACTTCCTGCATTGTTGCCTTTCTCATCTGTTTTTGTTGTTGTGTCTGTTCCTTGTTTCCTGGAAGTCATGGTCGGAGGGTCTGTCTGCAGTCAAGCCATAAAAAATCTAGTTCCTCGGCGAGTGTGTAGTTACAAGTGGCTCCTTCAATGTTATCTGAATGGCTTGTACCATCCTCTGAGCTGGTTTCACCATTCAAGGCTAAACTCATTTTAGATCCTGAGGCTGTGGTTTCAGTGTTGGTATTGCCACTGGTACTTTGAATCATACGGTTGGCTCTGATGTTCTTGTGTTTTTTCACATAAATGAATTTTCTTGAGAAGGTGAATATTTGGCCTGATTCGTAGTCAGCCTTATCGCGTGCGAATTTAAAGGCTTTCCTGGTTTTGATAATTTCCTCCTTTTTTTTAGTCTCATGGCAATCTCTTCCTTCCCTTTGGTAATCAAATTTTTGAGCTCCAATTTCTCCAGCTCACTGGAGATGTGCCCAATTTCCTTCATGGTAGAGATCCGTTAAATCTCAGCATATTTGATGAGGATAATGATGAGGTGCATGGATGCATCCAGATTGCTTTCTGCCCATTCTTTTAGCATTAGAGGGTTGGGGTTTTCAAAGCTGGGGGCCAGCATAATTCTCAATCCTCTAAACACATTTTGATTTTTTTGTAGTGACTTTCCCTCCCACCATTTAGTTAATTCAGTTTTCATTAGTTTCTCCAATGTTTTCAATAAAGTTTTATATGCAGTGTTAGTAGCGCTCTGGTTCACACTGCCTGATCTCTGCTGACTATGTACTGTGGGCAAATTGTCAAAAAGAGCGTCCGCCACAGCCTCGTGCTCACGTAGTGCCTCTATGGACATCGTGCAATAGTTGGAAAATAAAACCTTCTATGATTCGTAGCAGCGCTAAGGAGAGTAGGCTTACTCCCAGAGTAATGTCAAGAATGATGTAATATGTGACTTCATCAGCAGTGCATTGGGGGACGGGAGTTATAGTTAGCTCAACTAACTATAACGGCAGAATTTCTCTGGTTTTGTACGAGTGAAATGTCCAACTTACTATAACGTCCCTGAAACTTGTGGTTTTTTCAGTGAATTTCTAAGGTTTTTTAAATGATAATTTCTAACTATAACATTCCTGAAACCTATGTTTTTTTCAGTGAATTTCAAAGGTTTTTTAAATGCTTATTTCTAACTGTAATGTCCCTGAAACCTATGTTTTTTTCAGTGAATTTCAAAGCTTTTTTAAAGGCTAATTTTTAACTATGCCTACAGAGGTAGGACATGTGCAGAAAGAGGAAGAAAGGTGCAGAAAGAACCAAGAAAAATGCAGAAAGAAGCAAGAGATATGCAGAAAGAACCAACAGAGGTGAAGATATAGGCCTTGTTGCAAAGTCATCCTGTGCCCCCAACTTTGTGCTGTCTGGTACTGGTGGTAACTGACTCTGACTAACCAGCCTCGGAGCCAGTGCTATTTGAAAGACAGTTAAAATACAGTGAAAACACCTACATACACTAAGGTACACTATGGGTTGGGGGACTCCTGTGATTGGCATGACCTCCGCTGTAAGGCCCTAGTACATAATAGGGCAGGAGGATTAAAACTACCTCTAAGTCAGAGATGCAGAAAAAGGGAAGAGAAGTGCAAAAAGAGGCAAGAGAATTGCTGAAAGAAGCAACAGAGGTATAGAAAGAAGCAAGAGAAGTGCAGAAGGAGGCAAGTGAGTTGCAGAAAGCAGCTAGAGCAGTGCAGAAAGAACCAACAGAGGTGCAAAAAGAGGCAAGAGGGGTGCAGAAAAAGGTAGCAGAAGTGCACAAAGAGGCAAGAGAGGTACAGAAAGATGGAGGATGGGTGCAGAAAGAAGGAAGAGAAGTGGAGAAAGAAGCAACAGAGGTGCTGAAGGAGGCGCAAATGGTGCAGAAAGAGCAAGAGAGGTGCAGAAAGAGAAAAGAGGGGTGCAGAAAGACGCAAGGGGGTACAAAAAGAAGCAAGTGTGGTACAGAAAGAGGCAACAGAGGTGCAAGCAAGAGAAGTGCTGAAAGAGGCAAGAGAATTTCTGAAAGAAGCAACGGAGGTGTGAAAAGAAGCAAGAGAAGTGCAGAAAGAGGCAACTGAGGTGCAGAACGAGGGAAGAGAGGTACAGAAAGAGGCAAGAGGGATGCAAAAATGTGCAAGAGACTAGCAGATAGAAGCAAGAGCAGTGCAGAAACAACCAACAGAGGTGCTGAAAGAGGCACAAACAGCAGAAAGAAGCAAGAGAAGTGCAGCAAGAGGTAGGAGAGGTGCACAAAGAGGCAAGGGAGGTACAGAAAGAGGCAGGAGGGGTGCAAGAAAAGGAAGAGAAGTGCAGAAAGAAGCAACAGAGGTGCTGAAAGAGGCTCAAAGGGTGCAGAACGAGGCAAGAAAAGTGCAGAAAGAAGCAACAGAGGTACAGAGAAAAGCAAGAGCAGTGCAGAAACAACTAACAGATGTGCAACAAGAGGCAATAGGGGTGCAGAAAGAGGTAGGAGAGGTACACAAAGAGGCAAGAGAGGTACAGAAAGAGGCAGGAGGGGTGCAAAAAAAGGAAGAGAAGTGCGGAAAGAAGCAACAGAGGGGCTGAAAGAGGCTCGAAGGATACAGAAAGAGGCAAGAAAAGTACAGAAAGAAGCAACAGAGATACAGAATGAGGCAAGAGAGGTGCAGAAAAAGACGTCTTGGCCCCCAAAGTCCCTCAGGAGTAAATTGGACTTCTTCCCCATCCCGTACTCTGCCAGGAGGTGCGTTTGCAGAGTGGTGGAGAAAGAGGGGCATGGCCTCCGAAGATGTCTTAGCAATCCCACTGTGTGAGACTTACTGGAGGTAACAAGAGGGGTAGTTGGCCACCAAGGACATCCTTGGGGGCCAACTACTCCTCCTATTACCTCCAGTAAGTCCCACACAGCAGGATTGCTAAGTTGTCATAGCAGGCCATGCCCCCTTTCCCCACCACTCTGCAAACGCACTTCCTCACGCGCTCTTGGATGGGGTTAAAAGTCCCCTTCGCTGCTGGGGTCCTTAGGGGCCAACTAGCCTACCTGATACCTCCAGTATGTCCCAGATAGTGGGATTGCTGAAAGATGGACACAGGCCATGCCCCCTTTTTCCACCACTCTGCAAACACCCCCTCCTGGCACGTTCTAAGTTGGGGTATTAAGTCCCTTTAAATACTGAGGGTCCCTGAGGGCCAACTAGCCCACCAGGTACCTCCAGTAAGTCCCACACAGCTGGATTGCAGAGAGGTGGTCCGAGGCCACGCCACTTTTTACACCACTCTGCAAACAAGCCTCTTGGTGCACTGCTGCTCGGGGGATGAAGTCCACTTGTGACCTGAGGTCCTCAGGACACAAGAGGACCTCATCGCCCCACCAGCAGTGCACCAAGAGGCGCGTTTGCAGAGTGGTGTAAAAAGGGGTGTGGCCTCGGACCACCTCTCAGCAATCCAGCTGTGTGGCGCTTACTGGAGGAAACTGGTTAAGATTGCCCCGAGGAGATGGTGGTCCCCGGGGCCTGGGGGTATGCAACAGACCCCTGTATTTAAATAAAGAGTGCCCCGGGGAGGTGGTGGTCCCCGGGGCAGTGTGGGGGGGACTCAAACCCCCCCACACTAATTATTCAGCAAAGCCACCACGAGGTGGCGGTCCCCGGGGCTGTGGTGGCCCCCACGGACCCCTGCAACATAAAACAGCATTGCCTCCGGGACCTGGCCCACCCAGGGGCTTTCAAAAACGAAGCACGGGAGGTTTCATCATGTGATCAAGCTCGCTTTAATGAGCGAAACCTGTCATGGCAGGCACTATGCCTGTGTATTTCTGTGGTTTACTGCATTAAACTACACTGCTTTCTTCCACAAGACTTTGTTTGGATGTCCGTCCATGAGTGTGGCTGAGGCCCCTGCCTGCTGGTTCTGCCGACGATAGGCAGAGCGGAACTTTTCACGATATATATATACACAGAACCACCCAAGGTAAGTAGATAGGGACCCCACGGAGAGCGTGTGCAGTGTGTAAACACGACCGCGTGCTCCGTACAAGTTTATGTGCAAGTCGCGGTTGAAATTTTAAAGATTAGATACCCTTCCCAGTGGACCCCAAAGAAACCCAGTGGAAGACAGAAGGTTGGTGAGCCACCCCACCCGTGGATACCGAAGTACCCAAGTTACCTAACCCAGGGAAGCCAGGTATAGGTGTGAAGTGGTGTCGGAAACTGCTGTCGAACCCAATGGAGGACTTCAGGAAAGTGCTGTTGCTGGAAGAGTGTCCGTGGGAATCCAAACGTGGATTCTTGAAGAGGAGTAACTGAAAGTACAGGGGATAGTGTCTGTCACTTGTGAGTGACAAGGAGACTTGGAAAACAAACACCATCCCATGTCAGGTGCTTTTTCGGCGAGTAGCATGCTACTCCCGAACCCATAAAGGATTAGTGCTGAATTAGTAAAGTGAAATATGAAAGTAAAATGAGTGGTGGATAGGTTAGTCAGTTATTTGGATTCAGAAGGATAGAGGAGAGATAGAAGAGAGAGAAAGGTTTGCATTTATATAGCGATTGTTACCCCTGATGGGTAGTTGAAGCGCTTTGAGTTTTGAACACACTTTATATTCCCCTGGCTTTATGAGGGCCATGCAATTATTTCTCATTGACTAGGCTGATAATAGATTAACCTTGTATTTTTTTAATTGAAGCTAAATTTCAATAAATCCTAAAAGACAGCTTTTAATATTGTTTCTTATTTGAGCTGAAAAAATATAACTTCCACTAGAAGCTAAAAGGCATCACATCTCTAAGAGATGGAATCCGGATCTAGTAGCAGGTGTGGTGCTATATAAATGCAATAACAATGCAATGCTAATCTCCTGTTTCAAATCTAAATGCCACAGTTCTTAAGACAGGAGACAACTTACAGTCTCAGGCTTAGCTTATAGCTTCGTCAAGCTGTGAAAGCAGGTCAAGAAGATACATAAAACTAGATGCCATATGCTGCTAGACAAGAGGGCATGAGAGTGCCAAGCGCAGCATATTGTTTGGGGAAGTAAGTTAATAATAAATACTGGAAAAGAAGAAGAGGTGCGTGAAGCAACAGTGAAGGTGGGGATGGGGTGCAGAAACGCAGCAACATGGAACCTCGCGAGGCGAGTATTTAATGGGGAAGAAGCTCACGAGAGAGAGAAAGACAGATAGTAAATACACACACTCTCATGGCGTGCTAAGCAAAAAGAATCAAGTATTTGCAATTCAAAAGGTCTCGCATTGTTTAGAGTTAGAGCTATTGGCGCTGTAAATGACAATGCCTTTTACCAATGTGTTTTAGTTTGGAGTGTAGTGGATGTATGAACAGAGACAGAGCTGCAGCATTGTCTAGAGGACTAAGAATGGGGAATTAACACGGGGACCAGAGAAGCAGATGCAGCAGTGTCTAGAGGACTTGGAATGAGGAATAATCGATGAAAGCGAAGAAGCAGGTGTAGAGCACTTAGAATTAGGAATTACCAACCGGACCAGAGAAGCAGATAGCAGCACTGTCTACAGACATCAGAATGAGGAACTACTGAGAGCTCCAAAGATGCAGCTGCAGCACAAGCTAGAGGTTTTGGAATGAGGAATTACTGATGAAACCAGAGAAGCAGCTGCAGCATTGTCTAAAGGACTTAAAATGAGAAATTACTGTCAGGACCAGCGTAGTGGATAGCAGCACTGCCTAGAGGACTTAGAATGAGGAATTATTGACGGCACCAGAGAAGCAGCTATCAGCACTGACTAGAGGACTAAGAATGAGGAAATTCCACTGGGACCAGAGAAGCAGCTGCCGCACTGTCTAGAGGACTTAGAATGAGGAATTACCACTGGGAACTGAGACACAGCTTCAGGGCTGCCTAGAGGACTGAGAATGAGGAATTATGACTGGGAACAGAGAAACAGATGCAGCAATGTCTAGGGGACTAAGAATGAGGAATTACCACTGGTACCAGAGAAGCAGATGCTGTTACCTAATTGTTGTTTGCAAATATAAGCAATTGTAAGATTTTTATGGTGAAAGGTTGCCAGCTGAGTTTAGCAGCTGGGAAAGCCTCTCCCACCTTGTTGCCATGGTACCGGTGAGGGGAAAAGGCATGCAACTTGTAGTGTGTGTAGGGAGAAAATGTATTTTAACAGTCACGTATCACCCATGTCTGCCTGTTGCAGATTATACACTACCTGGACAATGCCAGAAATGAATTGAACTTGCGCTCGCAATGAAAGAATAAAAGGTTTCCCCGAGGGTACCAGAATGGCGAAGAGAATCAGTTTTATATTAAAAAAATGCCCATGCTGAAATATAAAGAAAAACACGATTAGAATGGGCCACAGGATATTTTCTATGTGAATGTTTTCACAATTACTCCAGTGGAAGTTTTCATGAATTAAATATGAGTTTTGTCTTGAAATTCGGTGTTGTAAACCTAAATTATAAGAGGCATTCAGTAATTAAGGTGGCACAAACAACGGGTCTAGCGAAGTAATCTCTTGAAGTGTCATATGGCGCCGTTCCAGTCTATCGGGGTTCCCTCTGCTTTGCCAGAAAAAAAATGACAGCTGAGAAAATTAGATTTCTAAGTTGAGCAGTTTTTGATAGCTTTAAAGACTGAAAACTGAAATTAGCTCACCCTGGCGCCGTCGTGACAAAAGAGCAAATTAAATATGCAATGTGGGTTTCCTATAACAATCAAGAAGCCCTGCCAAGGGAAATTTGTAAATGGAACTGAAATGCGTGTCTCTCCATGCAAAAGTGCAAGTGCACTGACTTCATACATTGTTTATACGAAAGATGAAACCCATCAGATCAAAGTGGCCACAGTGGTTAAAGTTGTTCTTGAAAATTGGAGCGGCTCGCTGCACTGGAAGGGTTTACTGGATAAATCAGAATTAAAATAATGTATTGTGTGTTTTGGGCAAAGTGCAAGTCCAATTTAATTTTTATTCTTTACTTTCTCTTTCCTTAAATCTTTACTGGTGGGAATGCCCGTAAAATCAGAGCACTCCTACTAGCAAATGACAAAGATGACAGAGGAGTCGGACCTGAATAGCAAGAAGTCAACAGTGTGACCCGGTCAGCAGGCTAATTCAAAGATCGTTATACCTAATTGTTTATTTGCTCAAAAGGTAGAAGTGCTGCAATTGCTTTAAGTACATCGCGCTTCTACCTTTCAAGCAAATAAACAAAAGAGCTTTCCAATACGCATACATGTTTGAGTGCCTGGTGGTAAAGATTAGACAAACTTTGATTTTTAGGCCGAGCATCCGCGCGCATGCGCTGTCTGCAAGACCTGCTGTAATCACTCTACTGAGTGTAATTACACCTTCTTGCATTCAATTAGTTCACAATCACACTGCTCCAATTTGCAGGCTCCTTAATGGCCTGTGCTCCTGCTACATCACATCTGTTTTTGAGCCAGAAGTACCCGCCAACAACAGTTTCATTACACTCTATGGCCTTATCTGTTTCTTGGGGGCTACTTATTTATTATCACGCACCCGGTGTAGCGTCCACCCGGCTCGGCAGATCCATGCCCGGCGAGAAGCCCCCAGGTTCGAGTTGGGTCACATGGTTCCGAAGACATCGCATCCGGGAGAACTACGATACCCATAACTCTTTGCGACCTCGAAGCGGGGCCAGGCGGATTCCCTTGTCTATTGGCCGATAAAAGAGCCTCCTTCCCGGAAGGGCGGCGCTTGACAATCTCGCCCGTAATCCTGCTTCCTGCTTTTGAGGGCGGATGGTGTTCCCCGCCGGAGTACTTGTTCCTAAGGTCGGGACCGTAACCTGGGAGACTCGCTGAACTTCTAAGCAGCCGGGAACGGAAGGTTGCGCCTTGCCGACACCATTTTCCAGCATTTCTGAAATCAGGTATTTAGGCATGCAAGCTCGATCCTAAACGAGGGAGGGAAACGCCGGACTTGCGTTCTCCTTTGTTTCCATACGCTGTTGAGCGTTACTGCTGCTCAGACTCTTTCCTTGTGACACTTAAATTCTTGCCCCTGGCGCCAAGCTACCTGTGGAGCAAACAGCGTAGCTTGGCGGTTTAATTTGATATTCGCTGCCTGGCATCGGACCTCCTACGCTGTGACAGTGAACAGCGTTCGGAGGGGTTGTTTGCTACTTTCCTATTGGACCCCCGGCCAGTCTGCCCGTATCTCCCATATCTCCCGCACTTTCAGATGCCAGCAGCCTCTTTTCCTTCTTCAACGGCCTTGCGAATAGGGGAGAAACTCAAGGATATAACCCACCTCGAGTCAGGTGAGACGGGGTATCCCGGGCCTGGCCTGTTCACTGCCCTACCAGGGAGAGGGTGTTCTCTGGGTATAAATGGGGTTTGGGTTGCAGTCCTTCGTGTCATTAGGGAGTAATTCCTTTCCTTTTATTGTCCCCATTACAGTACTTCCCTGGGGAGGAGATGCTGCACTGTTGTCCACACTGCTAGACGGGGGTATCCAGAAGAGGCCAGAACAGCAACCTGATATATATATTCCTGTCCCTTTCTCCCCGGGGTGCTCCCGTCCACTGAAGTAGTCTGATCCTCCGTGGGGGGGAGCTCCCAGAGAAGGAAGGGAATAATCGTCCGTCGTCGTCCCTGCTGGTCCGTCCTTCAGGTTAGGGAGCATCTTATATCGCGTGCCACTATCACGAACCCGACACCCGGCGGCCTTGCTGAGACCCTGACACACATGTCCTGCTATCCAGAGGGCAATACAGTACCATAGGTCTCGGGGATTGCACTCCCGGAAACTCACACCCGCCCCTAGCTTGAGAGGATTCTTGTTGCACGGTCCTCTGCTTGTTGCACGGTCCTCTGCGTGGACGTGTCTGGGGACAGCAACTCCTTGAGCAGTTGCAGGATTTGCTGCAGGCCTTGCTCGTCCGGCTTCCATGAAGTGTTTAGGGGCTGATAAAACCTGGTGGGGTGACTCATCCCCTTCTCGGGATAGGGCAGTCTCAGGCAGAACGTTGCTCCGAAATCACATGCAGTTCCACTATGATTAGCACGCAGTTGGCAGCTGGGTCTAATGTAATTTGTTCCTCGCCGGCTCCAGAGACTATGGGTCTCACAGGGACATGCTATACGCAATTAAGTCACTCGTCAGATGGGAGAGCACGACACCACAGTGTGGCCACCGCTGTAGGATACGCTTTCCTTGTTTCTCTTATTGGAGTGTCCTTGGACCAAGGTAGAGGGGCAGAGTCTTACACAGCAATTGCTCATGGAGCAATAGTTCCTGCAGCACAACGGATACACGGTGCGACATTGGCGACCTGCACTGTGGTGTGTACTACAGAATCAGTGTGGTTGCAGAATGCCAAGTGCAACACTTCTGCGTTTGTTGCTGGTCTTCTGCAGACAGGTAAGCTATACAAGCCTGTCTGCTAGGAGATGAATGATAGGCGGCTCATTTGTTTTCTATGGTGAGTCAATATGTACTACGTGAAAAGCGCATGCTACCAGCCCACCAGCATTTTCTCAGAGTCGCTGTTGCACATTGCATTGGTATAAACCCACCACTAAAACTATTTATGCCTCAATACTTTGGCCTCATTATATTTTTTAGCTTTGATATTCTGACACATAAACCTTGGTTCCAGTTCCAATAAATGTTTTTTCTCTACCTATCCGTTTGATACAATAGTTAACAAAATGAGATAATGCCATATTAGTAATGCTGTGTCCTGCCCCACTGGGTCTCTGAGTATACTGAGAGGATTACCACAAAAAATAAGTAGGGAGTGTTATTGTGGCATCCTTAGCCCTTTCGAGGAATAACTCGAGGGCTCAACAGGGTCTCTTAATGTAGTAGGAATATAAGGCAAAGAAATTGCCACAAACCGTACCCGTATGTCGACATGATGGCACACAGAAGTCTTTTCAGTCCTTGTGGGCACTTGTTTTATTTATCTTTATTCAAGACTTTTCTGACCTCCATGGCTCTTCAGTGGATAGTTTGTGATTTTACATTCAAGTTTGTTTGGCCGTAGCTTGGATGCAAGTTACATAGAACAATTTGCAATCAAATTTGGTTCTCTTTTATTATGCTCTGCCAAGTGTGACGCTGAGGATTCATGTAACTATTAATGAAGCATTCTGCTTGTAAAGCTGCTGGTTTTCAGGCCTATGCTGTATTATGTGTTACAGCAACTGTGTGATATTTATTCTATGTCAGAGCCCCTTCAACCAAAACTTAAAATAAGAGGCAATTAAAATGCGTGTAAAAAATACAAAAAATTCCGGAGGTCTCTTAACGTCATTGCAGAAACCACATATAACCACTCCATAATACATTGGTAAAAGACATTGTCATTTACAAAGCCAATAGCTCTAATTCAAGTAAATGCGAGACCTACTGCATTTTCAATGCTTGTTATTATTGTCAGCGTGGGTGCTTTAGAACGCTAATTGTTTATTTGTTGGAAAGGAAGAAGTGTGCTGCATTTCCTTAAAATGCATTGCGCTTCTGCCCTTCAAACAAATAAACAAAAGTTCTTTCCAAAGCGCACACTCTCCCCAACGATAAAAAACAAAGATGGTTTACCTTTGCCAACACATACTCACTTTCCAATATAAACAACAAGCATTGGCAAATCCAACTGGTCTCAGCAATCCGAGAGCTATTGGCGTTGTTAATGTCCATGTCTTTTAGGCCTGGGTTATGGACTGGTGAGGATGTATGTGTGTGGAGTGGAATTATGTGGGCTGGATTGCAATTTCGTGTGTTGGGATTGTGTGGCGTGAAATTGAGTGGTGTTGAGTTATATTATGTGTAGTGGAATTATGTGGATTGCAATTATGTGGTACTGAGTGTACTGTGATTATGTGGAGTGGGATTTTGTGTCATGGTGTATAATTATGTGGAGTGGTATTGTGGATTGTGTATTGTGAAGTGGCGTGTAGTGGAGTGGAATTATGTGGTGTGGTGTTGACTATTGTGGCATGATGTGGAATTCTGTGCTGTGGATTGGATGTATGTTGTGTATAGGGGAATTGTGTTGTGGAATTATGTAGTCACTTCTGGCCAATGCGAGAATAACTGTATAAAATACAGCATCAGGATGGACGAAAGGCAGCATTTCACAGATGCCTGTGTGTATTACATACTTTTGTGTAACAGGAAAAAACAAAGCTGAATCACCACTCAATTAATCAATAATGCAATAGCGGAGTCCATGATGAGAAGGAATCCTGAGACCAGCCTAAGATGGGGATCTGTACACACTCAAACAATTCCCAGGATGAGAACAGATAGGTTCAGGAGGTTATTGCTGCATGGGGGCCGGACAATGCAGAACAATTGCTACAAATCTGAAGACGGTTATCAGTTATAATGGAAACTTATCAAGGGGGTTGGAGAAGTGAGAGAGTAGATGTTAAGCAAACCTGCTTCTATCTTTGTAGGAAAGCCAGAGTGAGGGTGATGTGGTGGTTGTTTAATGGTCTATTGAACAATATTAAAGAGAAACATATCCACGTGGTGCTTCGGATGCAACTTTAATTGCTGGATATTTGCAATGACAAATATACCCCTTTCAAAAGTAGCACTTTTTATAACTTTGAAAAATCAGAGCAGTAGTCCAAAGAGTTTCACCATTGAATCAAGTGAAATCTGGGTCTTATCACTGTATTTTTATTTCCCTACCTAGATCCTCCTTTCCTCTTTCAAAATATACAGAGGTAAAGGACAGGGAGGTAGTGAAAATGGTACTGCGAAAGCAGAGACGTAACGGGAGAAGGCAGTAGGGCTAGAGAGACAGATGAAGTAAAGAGGGACATAAGGTAAAGAGATGAAGATGAGACACCCAGAAATAAAGATAAAGAGAGGCTGTTAGAGGAAGAAGTAAGGTAGACAAAAAGAGTTAGTGAGGTGTGTGAAGTTTTAGAATGTAGTTGAGAGGGCTTGAGATTGGGAGAAGGACATTTTGAGAAAGAGCATTGAGGCACACTGAGGTTGAGGTAAGTTATAAAGGTAAGTAAGGCAGAGAAGGGTAGAGGTAGTTATGTAGAGAGGCGAGGTAAAGAATAATAAAGACACGATGTAGAGAGAGTGGTGGGGTAAAGGCAAAATGAGAAGAGGTGTAGAAAAACAGGGCAGGTTAAGAGAGTAGTGAGGTATAGAGAAAAATGGGTGAGGTAAAAAAAAGAGGTGAGGTTGACAGGTGCAAAAGAGAGAAAGAATGAGATAGAGAGAAAGGGTTGAGGTAAAAAAAGAAGTGAGGTTGACAGGTGCAGAAGAGTGAAAGGGTGAGATAGAGAGAAAGAGTTGTGTGGTTAAGAGGTGTTTGAAGGTGCATATGTAGAGGCAGATGAGGTAGAATGGGTGAGCTGACACAGAAGGAGATGCAGAATGATTACAGAGAAGTAGTGATAGAAAAAATATTGAAAAGAAAGGAATAAGTAGGTGAGGATAAAGAGCAGAGGTAGAAAGAGTTGAGGTACAGATGTGAACAAATGTTGAAATAAATTGAGAGGTTAAGTAGTGAGAAAGTTGTGTAGTACGGAAAGAAATGAGTTAGAGAGGAGAGGTAGAGAGTGGTGAAGTAGAGAGGGCTGTAGTATGTGGGTATGTATGTTATGTGTAGCACTATACTTTGTTAGGGTGTCTTTAATAAAGTTGAGTTCATTTTAGAATGCATTAGGTCACTTTTTGTAGAGGTTCTAGATTGTCAAGCTTTCCTACTCATTGACTGCCCTGCTGTCAAGGCGAGCTGGCGTGGGTCTGCTGTATTGAAATAAAAACATCTTCTGGATTACTTCTGCGTCTGGATTGTTTCCTGCACCATCCTTACTACATTTATTGATGACGATTTCACCTCTTGCAGATCCACCGACCACATGGATTACATTTTTGCACCGTTTTAAAGTTGTATTGGAATGTTCTACGTTTTCGAGATGCCGAGATACACAATTATTTGTAATTTCTCTTTATGTTCTCCCGTAAAACCTGTTTTAGTGCATATGAACATTTTTTTTATTATTGGCTATTTTTGATGAAGTTGGGTCTCACCGTGTTGTCTGTGGGAAGTAAAGGGTTACACACTGACAACTCAGCTGTGCTAACTTCTGAATGAGACTACTAAAGATGGTACTTCAAGGTTTCGAAATAATCGTTACATTACACCCAACTTGATGCCCAAGTCTAATTTAATGTAACTTTCTCTAACAAGATAGAGAGGTTAAGAATGGAGAAAAATGCAGTAGATGGAGGAGAGATACAACTAACAGATGTAAACAGCTGTGAGGTGCAGCTAGAAGGATGAAAGATGGTGGTAGAGTGAGGGGCAAAAACGGACAGAAGTAGTGGTAGATTAAGAGAGTGGTAGAGAGAGAACTGAGGTTGTGACAGTAGGTTGGAGTAAATAGAGGTGTATGGAGAAAGAGATCAATTAGCCATTGTTAAGCTAGAGGGACCTGAGGGCTGGGGGGGTGTTTGAACCGAAAGATGGGAGACAGACAGTACTGGAATCGGAAACCATTTACTCCAAAAACTTATAGATTGGGGTGCACGTGTGGCAGTAGTAAGGGGGTAGAGTCACGCCGTGTGGAGTCTGTCAGGAAACCTACAGATTAACTTTTTGAAAACTCTGCGGCAAACTAATTGTCAATAAGTAAAAATGTGAAAGTAAGGCTCTTGTGGTTCACTGAATTGGTCAAAAAGAGGCTGCATGTTAAAATATGTTAAGGGGTTAAGGCACCTGCTGCAGAGATCTCTGTGTTCCCAGCAAATGTCAGAGGATATTAATAATAAGATAGATCAGGTGATTAATGCGCTTGCAGGGTCTAACTCTGTCTTTTGCTTAGTAATAGTTTTGTTTTTATTTTTTACTCAGAAGTTGCATGGAGAGCTAACATGCCTGCTGCACAGCTCATCATGGAACATGGAGATCACAGGTTTGTATTTTACCTACATACATACCTAACAGTTACTTCTTGTGACACAGAGGCCTTTTTAGGTCTTGCATGGCGTTGGAGCGCGCATGCGCTCCTCGCCTGCGAGAGCTATAGTAAATAGGGGTGGGCGGAATTTGCGGAATTGCGTTACGCAAATCTCCGCGAAACGGTAAAAAAATCTCCGCGAACACGCAGAAATTCCGCGAACGCGCGGAATTGCTTGTTCGCGATGCTTTTTTCCTGTTCGCAATTGCTGTTTGCGTGCTCAAGGAGAAATATCTCGCGAACATGCATTTTGAGAACGCGAAGAAGCAGAAATTTCGCGAAATCGCGGAAAGCAGACTTTTGAGCAATTTTGCGTTCTCCGCGGAACGCGAAATTACGCAACTTCCGCAAATTCCGCGAGCGGAACGGAATTTGCCGCCCAGGCCTAATAGTAAACAAGATTTAGAAAAGGACTTGAATCCCCACCCCTCGTTCCGATTGGCTTGCGTAATCCGTTATGGTAAACGTGATGCGTGATTGGATATCGGGCTTTGTTGTTACTGCCCTTTTGCCTTTTGGGACGGCCCATGGCGACTGGCCCACGCCATCTTTGTTTCGGTAGTTTGTTTGTCCTCCATGTGAGAAGGTAACTTCATTAACCTATCTACATCTTTGTATGGGTGCCAGTTCTGTTCAGGCCTCTTTTGAAAGGGGTTGGGGCTTGTTCTGAGCTTGCGCTGCAGAGCGACAATGGCAGGGCTTGTTCTTTGTTCTATTTGGGAAGGTGAGCTACGCGAGGCGACTGTCAGCAGCTTCCCGCGCACGGCTGCCATGAATTATTCTATCGTTAATATCTGTCCGGTTGACGCCCGCCCCGTGTCTCTTACACTATATATTATTCAGAGCCACTGAGACAGGACTAGAGTGTGATTAATGATTTTGTTAAGTGAACAGGTGTGGGAGATAGGCACACAGTTGATGGCTTTCGCAATGCTAACAGCTTTAATCACCTGTTATGGTCTCTTTTCCACAGTCCGCTAAGGTGTTTACCCCACAGCCTTGTCTGTTCTGAGTTTTTTAGTTTACACACTTGCCAAACTGTTAGTTTTGGGTTGCGGGATAGTCCTTTTCGGACTAATCTGAAATGTCTAAATGGAGAGATCGTCGGATGATAATCTGGGTCAGCCTTTGTTCCAATCATACCTTATATGATTGTTATTGTGAAATGTGTGTCAAGAAGTAGTCATAATACATGGTTAATCGGTACTTGTGGTGGTGAATTAAATTGTATTCCTCTGGTGGCCCGCAGCAGATGGCTTCGGTTTTTCTTTGCCCTTTCAGTTGATGATGGGTGGTTTGTTACTTTCGACTGGTACAATACTGGATTTCGTCCGCATGTTACATGTACTATGGGGCAACAGATGGTTTATTTTACATCTGCATGGAAGTGCCTGAGTTTGCTTTAGGAGATTAGGAGTGAATCTCTGAAACACAGGTCTTCAGCACACATCTTTGAAACACATTTACCTTAGATTAGCTAATAAAGGCGATCCATTTTATAACAGAACATCGATAAAAAGACCAAGAACCCGACCGAGAGCCTTTATTTCACATCAGTAATTTGTCTGGCATTAACTACATTCCCTCTCTGTCTCGGCATGGAGAAAGCAGGAGCCTTTGAGGGAGTGCTCCTGTTTTGCAGCGTGTCTTTCTACGACTGGGAAGAGGGTTGGGGGAGCAGCTTGGTTACCAAAACAAGCACTGAATGCAAATTGCACTCATTTACATAGTTCGGGATGTCCGGAAAATCTGGCAGGTCAGAGGCACCGGTACAAAACAAACAGCTTCTATAAAGACGAAGTGGGAAATTCCCAAATCAAAGTATATTTACCTAGACAACCAGCACAAACAAGCATTTGCAATGCAATAGGTCTCGCTTTTACGCGAGTTTGAGCTATTGGCATTCTAAATGAAAAAGCCTTTTATTTATATTTTGGTTTTTAAAACATAAATAAAAGGCATTGTCATTTACAATGCTAATAGTTTAAACTCGCGTAAATGCGAGACCTATTGCATTGCAAATGCTTGTTGTCATTTCATTTCAATAGCTGCAATACTTCTAATATAGGACAGTGAGCTTTTACCAGCATTAATGAACTGAGTGCAAAGTACATGGCATGGGTTTACAACGTTGTATTTTTTCTCAATCTGTGTTTATTGTTAGTTTTTTAAGAAGTGTTCCTTAGGTTGCTAACAGACTACCCCAAACAAAGCCTTACGATTTAAATCCTGACCTTGCACTCTTTAACGCGCAGTGCCTGCGGAACAGTCGCCAACTGCCCAAGAGTGCAACGGGTAAGTTTGGATATGTGAATCCTTTGTGCCTGTCAGTCAGATTAAAGCATAATCCCTTGCTAAGCATACTGTTACTATAGCGAGACGTCTGGTTGTCCAATCCCATTACTAGGAGGCACCTTTAATGTGTGGGCCCTGGGGCAACGTTTCCTTTACTTTTAAAATATGTCTGCTCGCAAAACCAGCGCTTTCAACACAATTGTCTTTTGTGTGCAAGATAGACACATCTTGCGAGGCAGGACAGGCAGGAGTAGCAAACGTCGGGACTGGCTGCAAATTTGAAATGCCTCAGTTCAGTATGCAGATACTAGAACTCACCAGTGTGTCTTTTGCTTTTCTCTTGGTTGTCTTTGTCACCGGCTTTCTGCGGCAAATATAAATGAATAAATTGCACCGAAGAGCGTCACGTATAAAAGCAGACTACACTAAGTTTTTAGTATGGTCTCCAGCCTAACACTCCTATTCTCCACAGTGAAGAACTCTAGAATTTTACTGCAACTACACTAATTGGCCTCATTTATTCAAAACTGTTGGTTTGGTGCAGCCAAGAATGCTTTCCAGTTTTACCTCTGTCTTCTCTTTCAAGTGAATGGAGTATTAAGCCACTAACCTCGGTGTTGCTCAGGGGAATCCCGTGCAGTAGGAATATATGACGTTACAACGCATGCAATTACAACGCATGCTTTTACAACGCAGTCTTTACATCGCAACTACCATTACATTGAATGATTTTACAACGCATACCATTACAACGCATAATACTTTTAGGGCAACAGTAGGGTAGGTGTTGGATAGTGTAGGGGTAAAAATGGCTATTCCCACTCCAGTGAGTGCAACAATAGGGTGAGTGGTGGATAGTGTATGGGTAAAAATTACTATTCCCACTCCAGTGAGTGCAACAGTAGGGAAAGTGTTGGATAGTGTAGGGGTAAAAATTACTATTCCCATGTACCCCAAAACCCATACCCACCCTAATATTAAACAAATCCCCATTACTTACCTTATAATGCTTTGTAATGGCATGTGTTGTAATGGTATGTGTTGTAATGGCATGCGTTGTAATAGCATGCGATGTAAAGGCAGTTGTGTTGTAACAGTTTGTGAGAAAGTGGCTCTGTATATCCTGTTCCTTAATAGGTACAGGGTGTACAGAGTCCACAGACCCCAAGGGTTTAACAGAGGTTAAAGTTAGATGTAACCTTACTCTCCAAAGTGGTAGCCTGGTCGAGCAGTAAGGCAGTATCAGAGGACAGTGTAAAGCATTTGTTGTACACACTCAGTCAGCAAATAGTTCCACACACTCAATAACTGAACTCTAGGCCAATGGTTTGTATATAAAAAATATATGCTTGTTTTATTTTAGAACCAACACTTGGAATTAAAATATACTTTCTCGACAGGAAATGTTTCATAAAAATACTTTTGTATATGCAATAGACTTTTTAGTAAACAGTTACAAGTAGTTGCAATAGGCAACTCTATTTCTAAACACAATACATTGAGCTCAATGATAAATTCAAATTATATGCAACAGATTACTTTTTAGATTACTTTTGTAATTCCAGGCTTGGATCCTAGATCCAGTCCTGGGTCAGTTCTCAGAATCAGCTGTTGAAAGTCGACTTTGGTACTGTAATGATTTTTAACTAATATTTAGCTATTTCAAAAATTAGCACTTAGAAAATATTTCAGAGCAAACAATCAATGATTCCCTATGGAAGGAAATGTAGGTTACAGGTACAGTAGATTGATGTACTTATAGAGCACAGCTATCACCCTACGGGCATCTTGGCGCTTGCATTGGGAACCCGTCCTGGTTTTTCCCTGTAAGATAACCCGTACTGGGCATCCCCAAGGTGAAAGCCAGGCATCCCGCCACGGGGGGCCGTTGTGGAGATTAAGCAGGCTTGTTGCCCAGAGCTGCATAGTGTGAACTCGTGCTTAGAGTGGGCACCGAAGCGAGAATAATCGAGTCCGTGGACGATTGGGCTCTGGACCCTGCCGCGTCGGGAATCGAACCCAGGTCCCGGGTCTGATCTCTGCTTCAGGGTATGCCTCCTCTAACCAGTGAGCTACACTTCTCCACTCACAGTAGGTTATCGTTACTTTTGTAATCCAGTACTGGGTGTCTAGACTCAGTACTGGGACCTTTATCCAAAACAGGTAAGTAATTATGTTTTCAGATGTTATACGATTTTTGATGTATATTTAGAAATTGCAGAAATCAACACTTCGAAGAAATTTCACAGAAAAGCAGTCAATGGTTTCCTATGGAAGAAAAATGAGTTAAAGGTAAGTATAGTTGTGGGTACTTTTCAGAGTCAGTGCTGGGCACCAAGATCCAGCACCGGGAGCTCACCTAAGAGCAGGTGAGTAAATTCGTTTTTGGTACTCGGCTGATTTTTGGTGAATATTTTGAGTTTTGAAAAGTCCACACTTGGAAGAATTTCCAAGAGAAAGCCAGTCAATGTTACCCTATGAGGAAAATGAAATTAGCGGTTTAAGGGTAAGTACTCGACTGGCAGAGTTGAAGTTCTGGGCATAGACTCAGGGGTCCCCCAGTGTCAGGTAGGTACAGTCAGTTCACCCTCAGCGGTTTCAGGACGGCCGGGTGCAGAGAGAGTTAGGCCCAATGTTATCCTATGAGGGATAGGGGGGCCTGGATTGGTGGCTGCTGTCGGGCAAGCCACGCGGCTGTGGGAGCTGAGCTCCTGGTCACTTACTCAGGGCAAGTGGGGAAGTAGGATAGAGTAGAGTTTTCACTGCCAGGGCCACTCGGGCGGCTGGGTGCAGGGTGCTTTTGAGCCGTCGGGCGCTCAATTGATTTCTATGGGAAATCTCCGGTTTGGAAAAAGACTGCAGGCTCGGGGACGAGGACTCTTCAGGTGCCACCACCACTTCGAGGGGTAAGTTGGGTAGTTGGAGGATAGGTAGGTACCCCGGGATTGGGCACAGAGGGCCGTCGGGTGCAGGGGTGCCTTTTGATGTCGGAAATCTTACCCTCCTGTTGATCGCGGTTGGGGTGGCACTCTGTTCTGAGGCTTCTTCAGGATAGTTGATGGGGGTCCTTGGGTGCCGGACTCGGGGTCACAGTCGCCGTGGGGTCGTCTTTGTGGGTTTAGTTCACTCCGGCACCGGCCAGGCTTGGCGGGTGCAGAGTGGGCTGGGATCGCGGTTCCGGGCTGCTGCCAGGGGTGAAAGGTAGGTTCTGAGTAGAGCCTCTACTCATGGGAGTCCCAGGGAATCAGAGTTCAAAGGTAGCCAGGTCCTCTGGGGTTTCTGAGGTTGCTGGCCACAAGACATGCCGCGCTGGAGCAGGAGCAGGTTCGAGGGTCGACAGGCCGGTAGGGCTGGGGCCAAAGCAGTTGGTGTCTTCCTCTTTTTAGCAGCTGCAGGGCAGGTCTTTGTTCTTCTTGCTCTTCTTGTAGTTTCGAATCTGGGATCTGGGGAAGGGAGGTTCAGGGTGCCCCTAAATACTAGATTTAGGGGCGTTACAGGTAGGTGCAGGGCAGGGACCAATGGGTCCCTGTCCTGGCGTGGGTACACCCCCTATCCTGCCTCTCTCCTGTGGGAGGGGGGCAGTAGCCTAATCCTGATTGGGTAGGGCTTCCCATCTTCAAGATGGCGAGAGCCCAGGGATGTGCTTCACCTCGCCTCCCCCACCTGAGGGGTGGGGTTGGCAGGCTGGCACATTCCTTGTCCTTATTTGGGGTTTCCGGCCAAGCTTCCCGCCAGAGTGGGGGGTTGCAGTGGCCTGGGGAAACTCACAGAGGCGGCATGCCTTTGAAGCTTCCCCCTGCCCATCCGGGGGGAGGAGATTTAGCATCTCGCCCAGGATGTGCATTGTTGCAGGCCCAGGAGAGCAGGGGCTCTCCTACCCAGGGGTCCAGCAACATGTCTGGTGTGTGGCAGCCTAGCCTCAGCACAGACGTGGATTGTAGGTTAGGTTTTAGAGGGCATCTCTAAGATGCCCTCTGGGGTGCTTGGCACATTAAATCCCACACTGGCATCAGTGTGGGTTTAATGTGCTGAGAAGTTTGATACCAAACTCCTCAGTCTTCAGTGCTGCCTTTATGGTGCTGTGGAGTTCGTGTTTGACGAGCTCCCAGCACCATGTACTCTTAAAGGGCAGCACTGCACTTACAGAGCCCAGGAATGGACCTGGGTACTGTAGGGGCACAGGGCTCCTGTGCCCACATCATTGGCATAGGGCACCCAGCTAGAGGGGTGGCTGATGTATGCCATGGCAGTGTAGGTGTGGGCATGGCACACAGGGATGTGTGCCATGTCGACTCTCTGTTTTGTCTTGTACCTAGACACTCAGCCTGCAAGAGCAGTGTGTGTGTGTTAGGGTACAGGGCCTGTAAGGGTGGCACAATAAGTGCTGCAGCCCTTAGAGGCCTTCCCTGGTCACAAGGCCCTGGGTACCTAGGGTACCATTTACCAGGGGCTGACATGTGGCCAGGGTTTGCCAATTTGGGTTTTGTCTGTTAGGCAGTTTTTAGGGAAGGAACACAGGCCCTGGGCACCTGATTGGCAGGAACCCAGGGCACAACAAGGAAAAGTGCATCAGCTATTAGGCAAAAAAGGGGGGGGGGTTACTGCAACAAAAACCCACTTTCCTACACAGTTGCATTGTAAAGGTAGGTCATTATAATGACTGCGTTGTAATGGATGTTTCCCATGCAGAAGGCAGATCCAGGACAAGCCAAGCACCTGCAAGGAATGAAGGCTTTCTCAGGCACTTAGCTGATGTCATACTGCAATGAATGAAGCCTTTCTCAGGAGCTAACGCAACGACATTGCTTCCCCCCAGCAAGAGCCCACAAGGTCACTCGCCAGCGCTGAGACTGACAGCGCAGACTGGCAGTCAGTGAAACTCGCCCTGCTCTCTGGTGCATGAGCGCTGGTCACAAGCAGACAGCGTGCATACTCCACAGCAATGTAAAGAATTCTCTGAGAGGACAGAGAGGGTGAGGGAGGATTGAAAAGAGAAGACATTGCTTTCGCTGGAAAGGGATGGAGTCAGGAAGTGGAGAGAAGTAAAATTTCACTAAATCTGTAGCAAAGAAAAGCTCGATAACAGAAGGGCAGTGGAGATGGGGCAGCAGCTGCTCCTGCGCCGCACATGTGTGGAGGGCTATTCACCAACGCACTCAAAGTACAAGGCGAGAGTGGGTGTGTGTATTCAATGATAGCCCCGAACACTACGCACCTAAAAAAATGGAGGAATACCTGTAGGGACAGGGGATTTCCATCTAAAGAAAGTAGCCTGAAGTATACATAAAAATGGCTGCTGCGGTGTAGTTGGTCAGGTCGTTTGGGGAGAGCTAATCACTAAAAAAGGCATAACGTATGCATGCTCTTGACAAATGGGAGCGGAGCGATGATAGTGCCAGCCAATCTGAAGCTGTGGGCGGGCTGAAGCCCACAAACAGTAGATACAGCATGTCTCAGTTCGAGCTAGCGCAAGCGCACCATCTAGAGTGGAGACCTAAAAAAAGTGAGGTCTCCTAGGGGCGTGTGTGAGAGGGTGAAAATAAAGTATTCCATTCAGGACAGATGATACGATTAGAGTTAATTACAGCAGCAGGCAAGGCAGGGACACCGGTCTCTGCCGGTCGCTCTTCAGCGTTATGGCAAGAACATTGTGAACTATCAGCACAGCCCTCCCTCTCCCTTCCCTAGCTCCCCTGCTCTGCTGTGAAGCAGGCCAGGCTGGAGCCCCATGACTGATTGGGAGTGGGAGAGAGAGCAGAAAAAATACACAAGAATGAAATCATCAGCGCAGCGCTCTGGAAACAGCCACATCGCTGATAAAGTATCTCCACAGTTATTAAAACAAACAACCGAGTGGGAACCACAGTGGGGGAAGGCAGCAGTAAAAAAGGCAGCAGTAACACAACTGTGGCATCAAGAGGAGGTGGAAGGAAGAATGGTATTTTTTATTGTAAGCAGCTAGGGCACTGAAACTGAACAAGAGCAGGAAACCAAGAAAAAATAGTCCCCTAAAGAACAGATAAAGAACCATAGCGGAATGAGACAGTACCTGCTCTGTGGGGGGACCAGAAGGAGAAAGGAAGGAGAAAGAGGCAGGACTGACCACTAGCAAGCAAGATTTTTTAAAGGACACTGGCATAGACAAATGAAAAGCAATGGAAAGAAAGGGGATGGACTTGATGCATACAGACTGATTACAGTAGGTCTCAAAGAGACAGCGGATGCACTGTCTAGCTCAACCTAAAAAGTACCCTAACAGTGAGCAATGGTAGCAGAAAAGGCAGCCAACCAGAGAGATAGTAAAGAGGCTAAGTTCCAGGGGAGGGACAAGCACAAGACTGACAAGCTGGGACAAAAAAGCCATCAAATAAGAATCAAGCAAAAGGGAGTGACAGTAAGGCCAGCCAATAGTAAGCAACTGGTGGGCTGTAATCTCCTGTATTTTCTATGTAAGCACCCAATATGTCTTTCACAACCAGACAGCTTGTGCTGTCTGGAAGGCTCAGCTTAAACAGCAACTGCGAACAGTGGAAATAAACTTAAGATTGGCACTGGTGCCTGAAAATCAGAAGTGGAAGCTGAAAATATGAATCAGAAGGGAAAAGTGCACATGAAACAAAAAAAAGTGATATGCAAAGTGACAGGTAGGAATGTTTAATAGAACACCGTTAAGGACAAGCGAAAATGGGGGAATGAGACCAAAAGTGCCACCAAAAAATACAGCTCAGTCCAGGAGGTGGGAAGAAGCACGAAGAGAAAGGGTCACAATTGGTCTCTGTGGCACCATGACATAGCGTACACAAACTTAGAACAGTGCTGTCCTTATTCACTGCTGGATGACCATTACTTATCTCAAAATCATCAGTGTCATCTTTATAATTCCAACATTGACTATGCGAAATGAGTCCCTACAAGAAGTTACTAGGCCAAAATTTATGATATCATGCACAAAGTGTTAAAAGAATCCTGTAAGGAAATCCTCTTTTTGCATGCTCACCCCCAAAGTTTTGGACTGATGCTGCTGTTTTTGTAACTTTAAGAGTGCCCTGAGGCCTGCCAACCAGACCTCAGTGTCAGTGCTCTGACCCTTAAGAGTATGTTTGATTGGCTTACCCACAATTGGCATAAGTGAACTTAGTTATAAATCCCTAGGATATGGTAGCTGGGGACCAAGGGCCTGTAAGTTAAAGTGTCCTTCATGAACTGCAGCTCTTATTGTGTCACCACAAGTGTGATACAGCAAAGCTAGACTCCCGGCCTATAACTTTTGGGTGGCAGAGCAGTTTTCAAACTGCTTACTTGAATTTGCCATTTAAGCTAATGACAAAGTCCAGACTTTCTTTTTTAGTATATGTAGGTCGCCCGTAAGACAGACCTATTGAGCCCTAAGGCAGATTGCTGTGTGTTAAAAAGTAGGACACATGTTTTTTTATGTTCTAACAGTAAAAATCCCAAATAGTTGTCTTTGCAGTAGAAAGGCTAGTTGCCTCAGTGGGACGTAAAGGGTGCTAACTTCTGATACTACTAAAGATGGTACTTCAAGTTATCAAAATAATCTTTATTTTACACCCAACTTGATGCCCATGTCTAATTTAACGTAACTTTTAATTAAATGGCAACTTTGGAAGGTGCCACTCTGTTGTCCAAGTTTTACAGTGACTGTTTACGGTTGCTGGCCACAAGACAGCCTTCTGCCTTCCCGGGAGGGGGGGGGGGGGTGTGAACGATTCTCTTGTAGGAACACACAGGACCTGCCGTTGGAGGGGTTTGTTACCTCTCTCTGGGAGGAAGGCCAAACAGGGTGTGAGCCCAAGAGGCAAGCTTCAAAGGAGAAACAGCCTTTGAGGGGCAAATGGTGGACACACACTAGAGTGGCAGCTGTTTTGTTCTGGTTGACATGTTGACGTTAAGGACAGAGGGGGAGAAACATTTGCCAAAACAGTTTTCCTGTGGAAGTGTAGCCCTAAGGTAGCCACACTTCTAGGTGGGCTACCAAGCTCCACACATCATGAGAGGGATTCTGTCATCTTGGGAATGGGCAGATTATTGCATTATGGTATAGCAAGATGCCACACTATGCAAGTCGTCATCCTGCAGTTTGGGCCTGGAAGCCCATTGGCTAATACTAACCACATCCATGAGGGCAAGTTCTGGGCATATAAGTGGCCCCTGTGGCACCCAGACCTCCGACCACATCTGCACTGGAGAGAGGACCAAAGAAGGACTGCCCTGCTGCTACCTGGACCCAGCAAAGAGAGATTGCACAGAAGACTGGACTTCATCTACAGATCCTTGGGCTAGCAAAGAGAGGACTGTGCATGTGGTGCCCTGCTTGAGGAAAAGTCATCCTGAGGCCTGACATAAGAGCTGATGACAAAAGTCAGTTGGCTGACTTCCTGCTATATCTACAGGGGCGAAAAAGCTGGAGATGCCTTCTTGCTGAATTGGTAGTCACCATAACGTGACCACGACTTACTGCTGAAGCACAGTGTGAGAGAACAAGTTGCAGTGCTCAAAAGTTGCACTAGAGTTTGCTGGAACTAGGAGAGTCATCAACAGATTGGTCAACCAAGACAGACACTAGCCTCAGTTGAAGGGAACCACTAGTGTTGCTGTAATCGGAGACCAGTAGCCCAGAGGCAACCGGTTTTTGGCTGGACTTCAACCGAACTTCAAGGGACATTAGCCCATGTGGTCAAAGTTCCCCATCTGTGTTCGTGGACCGAGAGGTTGCCCAGGTAGACCTCCATCATCAGATCAGCACCAACAGCATCCTTCAGCAATTTCAGCATCCTGTATCCCTTGCTTCAGGACCACTACATTGATGTCTATGGCAGTTCACCCATAGAACCTAGAACTGGACTGGAGACTGCTTTGTCAGCAGGTAATTGTCCTGCCAAGCCTTTTTGGCTCATGTAACTTACTCTCTGTCAGCGATGGCCGCTCACAACGGTGGGCTTCACTGTACATAACTGCAATCATGTTTTAAAGTTTTCCAAGTAACCACTAACTGCAGTAGTTGCAAATGCTTGTTTGTGATATGAATGAAAAGCAGTGATTTATTACTTGCTTAATAACTTATATCTCCGGAACCCTCTGGATTTTGTTCATGTTGGTGTCTAGTATTTCATGAAAATAAGAGCTATTTAATACACTGGAATCAGATCTTCCTTGTGTCATGTTTCTTTATTGTTCAACTGTTTTGGTACTTCTAAAGCCACAGCTACCCAGGGTTAAGCAAAGGTCTTGCAAACGAACCTTGCTAGACCGAGGACATGTTTGTTACTTTAATGCATGGTGAGGTCACACAACCACACCATATAATATACCACTTACCTTACAAATCCCACATAGCCAAGGCAACTTTTTATGTATAAAAATACATGAATATTTTTTCTATCATATCGTATTTAAATTCATACAATAGCATAGATTGTATATAATAAGGGACTTAGGGCCAGATTTAGAGTTTGTTGGACAGCATACTCTGTTGCCTGATTTAGAGATGGGTATCCCTTGAACTTTCCGTCAACAGAGCCACTGTTAGCTCCGTCAATGGCAAACTCCCTCCTATGACGGAAGAAGGACATTACACTATCCACCATATTTGAAGTTTACGATGTGATGTCCTTATTTTCTGGCTGCCAGGGAAATAACTGGTGAGGGACAGAAAAAAAAGCAGCTGTGCTGACAGTCATCTATGAATTTGGCAGACAGTTGTAAGTCATCCCGACCGGCTGTACTCCATCCGCCAAAGCCTAAATCAGACCCTTAGTTCCCTAGTTCTACATTTATTTCATAATTACCATATAGCACATAGCCACATGCCTAGAGGTAAGTCAAATGATCCAGTATTACTGACCTGACAATCTACTCCCATATGCTTATTTGTTTTACAGTTTAGGAGGCTGTATTACTCATTCGTGCAACCTATTCGTTATCCGTCTTGGACATTCTTGTCAATAATTACCACTTGTGGAAGTTCAATTGGTTAAATTGGATTGAACTAATATTACAATTCCCAGAATGAACTGATGTGTTACCAGCATCGGCTCCTCCGCTAAGGCAGAGGAGCGTCGCGCTACTGCTCTCCGAGCAGTGTAAAAATAAAAAATAAAATGATAACACAAAGATATAAGGATTGTTTTTTTACTGCAGTGGCTCAGTTTGTTTTATGCGGGATAAGGCGGGAGGGACTGGGCTGGCCACAGCACTGCAGGGGGAGGAGTGGTGGCACTCTCTAAGTGCTAATGTTGGTTTGGCCGGGCATCTGTCCTGCGCACTTATCATGTTCTCCACCCGGCTGTATTTTACAGCCTGGATGGAGAACATGCACAGCCTCCCACTCCCTGTCTGAGCACCGAACTAGGGCGCTCAGACCAATAACCATGCTGCTGTCAGGGAGCCTGGGTGTCTGGGAGCCTGGGTGCTTCCGGGACTCAAGACAGGAAGAAGAACAAGAGGACGTACAAGCGGCAGTGGCCGGCTGTCCCCTTGTAAGTGCTTTTTTAAAAATGTTTTCATCCCCCCCTTTTTCCCATCCCGCCACACCCCACCCCTCCCCACCTCCCCCGTTCGGTAGGAGCCGCCATTGTGCCACATGAAGCCACAACATTGATTCCCTAGATTCATGCATCCACTCAAGGGATCTGTGTTTAACCTCACAGGCTCAATTCGCAGCAAGCCTATTCAGCCTTTCATCCTTCTAAGATCGATACAATGGGCACCATTGAGCTGGATAATAATCAACATCACAATGTCGACATACCGTCATCTTGTAACCTTCATGATACACAGCTCAGAGAGGAACAAATGAAAAGATGAGCAGGAGAACATGGCTCTATGGCCAGGTTGACAAGATTCCAGGGAGGCAGGCCCGACTCTGCAGTGAGTGTGAAGGAGGATAACTCAAGAGGCTAGTGTGAGAGATGCCCAGGCATGCCAGCCTCTGAACAAGTGCAGCAGTGTGACCGAAGCTGCAGAGGCCAGACCCAGAGAGGCCAGAGTGTAAACCAGTGTGACCGAAGCTGCAGAGGCCAGACCCAGAGAGGCCACAGTGCAAACCAGTGAGACCGAAGCTGCAGAGGCCAGACCCAGAGAGGCCAGAGTGCAAACCAGTGTGACCGAAGCTGCAGAGGCCAGACCCAGAGAGGCCAGAGTGCAAACCAGTGTGACCGAAGCTGTAGAGGCCAGGCCCAGAGAGGCCAGAGTGTAAACCAGTGTGACCGAAGCTGCAGAGGCCAGACCCAGAGAGGCCACAGTGCAAACCAGTGAGACCGAAGCTGCAGAGGCCAGACCCAGAGAGTCCAGAGTGCAAACCAGTGTGACCGAAGCTGTAGAGGCCAGGCCCAGAGAGGCCAGAGTGTAAACCAGTGTGACCGAAGCTGCAGAGGCCAGACCCAGAGAGGCCACAGTGCAAACCAGTGAGACCGAAGCTGCAGAGGCCAGACCCAGAGAGGCCAGAGTGCAAACCAGTGTGACCGAAGCTGCAGAGGCCAGACCCAGAGAGGCCAGAGTGCAAACCAGTGTGACCGAAGCTGTAGAGGCCAGGCCCAGAGAGGCCAGAGTGTAAACCAGTGTGACCGAAGCTGCAGAGGCCAGACCCAGAGAGGCCACAGTGCAAACCAGTGAGACCGAAGCTGCAGAGGCCAGACCCAGAGAGGCCAGAGTGCAAACCAGTGTGACCGAAGCTGCAGAGGCCAGACCCAGAGAGGCCAGAGTGCAAACCAGTGTGACCGAAGCTGTAGAGGCCAGGCCCAGAGAGGCCGGGGTGTGAACCAGTGTGCCCGAAGCTGCAGAGGCCAGGCCCAGAGAGGCCAGGATCTGAAACAGTATGGCCGAAATTGCAGAGGCCAGGCCCAGGGAGACAAGGGTCTGAAGCAGTGTGATCGAAGCTGCAGAGGCCAGGCCCAGAGAGGCCAGGTTCTGAAGCAGTGTGACCAAAGCTGCAGAGGCCAGGCCCAGAGAGGCCAGAGTGCAAACCAGTGTGACCGAAGCTGCAGAGGCTAGGCCCAGGGAGACAAGGGTCTGAAGAGGTGTGCCCGAAGCTGCAGAGGCCAGGCCCAGAGAGGCCAGGGTCTGAAGCAGTGCGATCGAAGCTGCTGAGGCCAGGCCCAGAGAGGCCAGGGTCTGAAGCAGTGTGATCGAAGCTGCAGAGGCCAGGCCCAGAGAGGCCAGGCTCTGAACCAGTGTGACAGAAGCTGCAGAGGCCAGGCCCAGAGAGGCCAGGGTCTAAACCAGTGTGACCGAAGCTGCAGAGGCCAGGCCCAGAGAGGCCAGGGTCTGAAGCAGTGTGATCGAAGCTGCTGAGGCCAGGCCCAGAGAGGCCAGGGTCTGAAGCAGCGTGACCAAAGATGCAGAGACCAGGCCCAGAGAGGCCAGGGTCTGAAGCAGTGTGATCGAAGCTGCAGAGGCCAGGCCCAGGGTGGCCAGGGTCTGAAGCAGTGTGACCGAAGCTGTAGAGGCCAGGCCCAGAGAGGCCAGGATCTGAAACAGTATGGCCGAAACTGTAGAGGCCAGGCCCAGGGAGGCCAGGGTCTGAAGCAGGGTGGCCGAAGCTGCAGAGGCCAGGCCCAGGGAGACAAGGGTCTGAAGCAGTGTGATCGAAGCTGCAGAGGCCAGGCCCAGGGAGGCCAGGGTCTGAAGAGGTGTGCCCGAAGCTGCAGAGGCCAGGCCCAGAGAGGCGAGGGTCTGAAGCAGTGTGATCGAAGCTGCTGAGGCCAGGCCCAGAGAGGCCAGGGTCTGAAGCAGTGTGATCGAAGCTGCAGAGGCCAGGCCCAGAGAGGCCAGGGTCTGAAGCAGTGTGATCGAAGCTGCAGAGACCAGGCCCAGAGAGGCCAGGGTCTGAAGAGGTGTGCCCGAAGCTGCAGAGGCCAGGCCCACAGAGACCAGGGTCTGAAGCAGGGTGACCGAAGCTGCAGAGGCCAGGCCCAGAGAGGCCAGGGTCTGAAGCAGTGTGACCGAAGCTGCAGAGGCCAGACCCAGAGAGGCCAGGGTCTGAAGCAGGGTGATCGAAGCTGCTGAGGCCAGGACAGAGAGGCCAGGGTCTGAAGCGGTGTTTCCGAAGCGTCAGGGGCTTTGCAACCAGTATGAGAAGTGACAGGAAATCCTTAAAGCCAGCGTGAGGGGAAGTGATGCAGAATCTACGTTCAACAGTCGGTGGGGTAGGTGAAAACCAAAAAAGGGCAAGCTTTACAACCAGTGTACAGGCGAGGCTACGTTTGTGGCAGGCGCGGTGCCGCTCAGAGAGGCCGAATTTTACAATCAGCATCTCAAGAAAAAGCCTCACAGTGGCGGGGTTTTACAACCAGTAATAATAGAGAGGCCAATGGAGGCCTGGATTTACAAGCAGGGTGAAGGGAGAGGCTCAGAGAGGCCAAGCTTTACACCCAGCATGACAAGTGAGAGGCCTAAAAAGGCCAAGCTTTACAACGGGATGTGGCGTAATGGTCAGGCTTTGGAACTAGGGAACCAGTTTAGAGTCTCAGAGTTGGCTCAACAACCTGTGATTCTGGGTAAATCACCCAAAAAATTAATGTATACTTGTGTAACATACATGGCGCCCATGTAAAGCGCACCAATAACTTCGGGTCGAGTTAGCGCTATATAAATTAAAACTACACACAAATTCATTTAAAAAATGGCAAAGCAGATGTGAAACTAAGGACGGCCAGGCTTTGCAGTCGGTGTGATTGGGGCAGAGTCCTGGGCACCAAAATAAATTAGCGAATCATATGTCTAAAAAGGGACCTTACATGTATGTACAAGGGCAGTTTTGAATTTGCAAAGACACGCTCTATATAGGTGTTTGCAAGGTGTGGGTGACTGCGTGCATATGTGCTTCCATGAGGCGATTTTTGTGGTAATATAATATCTTGGAAATCAAAAGTAAAACCCGGCTCACCACTCCATAAAACAGGCCCACAAACACACACTGACCAGCCCATCGGCAGTTCATACTGCCTATGGGAAGGGGAGTGGTCTGGGACGGTGTGCGGAAGTTGCAGGAGTCCTGGGCCGAGCCTTTACTAACGAGTCAAACAAAGAGCCGCCTGTGTCACTCCTGGACAGCTCCCAAAACCGCCATAGTTCACGCACAAGTCAGAGCCGGCTTGAACTGCACGTCCTGGGAGTGATGTGTGACGAATGAGGGCTTCTGTTCTGACACACATTCCTCAGAGTTCACTGCTCTTCCGGGTACTGAGGAGGAGTCTCGAAGCCCTCAGCAACAATTCTAGAACCTGACGTTAACGTAACCTTCTATTATTTAGTGTTCCATGTAGGGTGCAGCAAGAAAGAAACAAGCAATGGGCGTTTGGTGAAGCCACAACACCTCACCCACATGTGCAGCCTTGAGCTCAAATCAGCTCCTCTTTGGTGCATCCTGCTGGTGGCGATGTAAGACAGCTGCCTTCTCTTGCTTGATGGACGCCCGAGACTCCAGGAACTGCTCTGGCTTGGTTATAAACAGGGTCACTGGAATTATGCGGCAGGATAGGGCCTAATTATGCAGCAGGGTTGAATAAATTATGCGGCAAGAAAAGATAAATTAGATGGCATAATGCAGCACATTTTGTAATAGCATTACTTCATTATTTCGTCATTTTAAAACTTGGCAACACTGTTGGGGCATTGGTTGCACCTCATTGGTACCAGTTTAATACCCAAATATAAAACTAAGCAACAGAAAGGTGACCAGTCCAGCAGTGCAAAGGGCCTTCCTGTAGTGTTCGGCTCTTTCCTCATGGGACTCTCGTGCCTGAGATGCCCCGCGAGGAAAGTGTAGAACCATGGATACGTAGCTGTATAGCTTAACTGTTTAGCTTACCTTTGAATGTCTAAGGGCACTGGAGGGCAGTTGAATTGTAGCTGTCAGCTCCCGGAGACTTGTCTTCTTTGTCTGGTTAAGTAAATTTAATAAATACTTGGTTCATACTTAATGTGTGGTTCTGGAATCCACTGTGCAGCAACAAGTGTCGCTACATTTTAGTAACTTTTTAACCATATGAGCTAGAAACAATTTGTTTTTGTAAAAATCTGCAGATTCCGCGGCAGATGCTGGATTATGTGTCAAATGCGGCAAATCTATAATATTGCCAAAATCGCAGCAGCCGCACATTCGCATAATTCCAGTGGCCCTAGTAACAACAAGGAATCAGTGAGGTAACAGGAAATGTCTTGTTCTGAGGAAGGTGGCCTTGACCTCGAATGTACAGCTGTGGATGGCTAACAAGTGTGGCTCTGCTCGATGAACCTGAGTCAAACTTTTGGAATAAAGGTGCAGGTGCATCTTACATTGAATATCAAAATTTTAGTACCGGTTGGTCATGGTGGAATTTTGGTAGGAGGGTTCTTAATAAATTAAGCTGGTGGTGACAAAACATTTAATGGATTTATTGGTGAAGAGGAAAGAAACTTCAAAATGGATCGACGTCATAGTGTGTCCAGTACCTGTAGCCTTCGGGTTAAAGGCAAGGGTGTAGTCAGAAAATTAAAGTCCCCCCCACTTTGAAATGAAAGCTCTAATGGCACAAAGCAAGCAAATGCATGTGAGATTACCATCCCCTAGAAGAGTTCTCCTGTCTCTTCCATCCAGAGAACTATCTATTCATCCTTTCGCCTTTCTATCCACCTGCTGATATCCACTATTTCACTTTTACATTCTTACATCCATTAATATTTTTCATGCATTATTCAATCTTTTCCCATTCATCAATCCATTCACCCTTCAATCCACTGATCCATCCATCCACTCTGCCATCCATCCCCTCATTCACTCTGCCTTCCATCCATCCATCCTCCATCCTTCCGTCCACTCTGCCATCCATCCTTTCACCCATTTATCCACTCTGCCACCCATTTGCTCATCCTATTACCCACACATCCATCCTTCCATCCCTATACCATCCTTTTCACATGTCCATCAACCTATCCATTCATTCACCCGTCCATCCACCCAGTAGACCATCCTTTCACTTGTCAACCCACCTATCCATTCACTCATTCTTTTACATATTCATCCATCTATACACACATTCATCCACCTACTCATCCCTTCTACCTTTCACCCTTCCTTTTATTCAATATTCCTTCCTTCCCTTTTCTATGTACCCATGTTTTGTGTTTCCTTGCTCATGCTTGCTCTTCCTTCATAGTGTTATTTAGGGGATTTGTAGCTGCCAAAGTGGGGCTCTAGGAGAGGTTCACTGGGCCCTTGGTTAGAGGGCAGAGGGATTCAGGCATAGGCAAGGACCATGCGCTGCTCAGAAAGCCCTATTCACAGGACAAAGAGCCCTGAAGATTCCAGGTTGCGGCTGAAGGACACATTATGGTCTTAGAGACCACTGGAACAGCCAAAAGATGCAGGCAAACTCATAGTCCTTATTAATCTGTACCTTAGAACAAAACAATGTGCAACCGCCAAAAATACCCACGCCTGATGGTTAGACAAATATTTATTTTATGTTTTTTATTGGATTGATTACTAACTGATCATAGAGGACAATCATAACCCCTGTTAATATAAACTTATTTCTAAGGTTTTTTCGACTGTTGAAGTATTTGTAAATTTCCTGTGTAAACTTTGGCCATGCCCTTCATCCAACCTCCTCGCCACAGGACCCACAAGGCATGGCTTTCTGCAGTATCTGTGGACTCGTAGAAGCCCCCACCGCCCAAGACTCAAAATGCCGAGGGCTGTAGGAATCATGGACTTTGGCCAAGTCATGTTGAAGGCCATATTCTGGAGGTCTTGGTAAAGTCACTGGTTACTGGGACATATCCTGCATCTGTATTCTTGTTTACCACTCGTGTCCAAGGTCCACAAGAGCTAATGCACTCCAGTTGGGTAACCAAGATACTCACATTGAGCGTAGGCCTCTCTCTAGATGGGAGTGAGATATTGAGGCTTACTCATGGAGGCGGCAGGGGTTAGAAGCCAGATACCTTATGACACTGTATATTAGACTCACACGCTTCAAGGTCCATTAAATGCTGCAATTTAGAAGAAAAACTGGATTTTTATTTAGAAGAGCAGTTAAAATCGGATACACGCAGCACACCTGAAGCTGCTAGCACGTTTGGGGTCATAACATTCACCGAAAGGCCAATGTATTACTAAGAAACTCTGTTGAGTCAAGTCTGGGAACTTGAGGATCCCTCTGTGCCACACCTTACATGGTTATGTTACCTCATAAAGGATTCAGTGTTGTGCAAGGGACAGAAATGCATCGGTTTTAGACCGAGTCCTTGTACTGGTCCAGCTCTGACTTGTGGGCGGAACAGTTCATTGAGCCAAAGCCTGAGCTGCTCAGTTACCAGTACCAAAAAGATATATAGACCCTCGTCTCTGGAGACAAGTGCCTATCACCAAACATCAACGGGTCCCACCCAATAGAGTCACTGACGCAGCTCATGGCCTTCTAGTTCCAGGAGTTCATGTTAATCATCTGGTCACCAGTGCATGGTCTGCAGTGGGTGATTTATTCCTGGAGGCTTCTGATGGCCTCCAATGGCACTCTTTTTTGGGGGGACCATGAGACTCTGTCTCTTTCCACCTATCGTTGTCCTGCAAGTCCGCTAAAGCACCCACTGGACAAACATGTCTTGGGCTGAGGGCTGCCCTGGTCCAGGCATGTTTTTGGACAGCACACATGTGACAGGTGGTGAAGTTACTTCATTAAGGGATCGGTGAGTGTCAAACGGGTGCGGACTCCTAAAGTCTGCCCACGCTCAACCATGCTCACGTATGGCATTCTGGGCTGAAAGGCAGCATCTGGACTCCGCCTAAGGTCTGTCCCAAGAGGAGGCTGAGTGAGTGGAGCCCAACAGGAGGCAGCCAGGGCTGGACTGGGGAACAAAAAGCAGCTTGAAAAAAATGCTGAAACCAGCCTTGCTCTCTTCCTTTACTCGCTCTCTTCCATCCATCCTTTCTCTCTTCTCTCTCTCCTCTCTCTTGACGCCTCACCATGCCTGCTGCAATTAAGCTTGGAGAGCTGGGGAAAGTGACAGAGGCACCAGGAGCGGCCCTGGGCTTTCTATACCAGCCTCCAGTCATTGCAATCCACTGGCAGAATCCCATTCCCTGGTGGCCCGAAAGGCCAGTCCGGGCCTGGCGGCAGCTGGAGTGCTGAAGTACAGAGCCCAGGCTTTGACCGCACAACCCGCTTGCCCTGCCTGGTGCCTGCCTGACACTGCGACAAAGAAGGCTGTCAGTATCGGGTCAGTGCTGGTGGAGTGTCAAAGAGCACTGTCGGGTGAGAGAACATCCACCTATTTTTTTCTTCTTTTTAAGGAAGACCCTTGTGGGCAACAATAGCAAGCACCCACTAGGGAGGTGCAGGGGCATCATGTGCACACTAATAGGTCTCTCTAACATACTGCACAGAAAATAAATCAACATTGCTGATTTATTCACAGATTAGTTCTGTCACAAAGGATTTACTTTGCGCTAGTGCAACAACAGCAATACAAATACATATTCTGTAGCAGTGCTGCTCACCAAACAAAGTAGCAGTGTTGATATATTTACAATGCGACAGATACAAAGTATTTCCTTTTCATTCCTTTTAGACTACTGTAAAGTAAACATTCTGTACCTGTACTGCTTATGAGTGGTGGAGCTAGCAATTAAATATGAAAAGCTGAGTTAAGGGTCTGGCTCGGGCCAATGATCAGGGCACAAGTCAAGGGTACCCGCTAGTAGACGGCGTCTACCTACTCTTTTCACAAAGGTGGCACGGGTGGCTCCTTCACTATGGCGAAGGAGCCGCCCCACTGCCCGCTGAGGCAAACGAAAAATCATTGATCTTAATGCAGATCATTTTATTTTTCGTTCTATGGCTGAGTCTTGCGGGCGGGGCCACAGCACTGCAGCAGGGGAGGAGGAGTGGAGAGCCCTGCTGACAGTCCGCATGATGGTTTTGGCCTGCCGCCTCAGGCCGGCCAAACCATCATGCACACTGACATCTCTCCATCCCAGCTGTGCTGCTTGGTGGAGAGATCAGCAGGCAGAGGCTCCCAGCTCCCGATGGAGCGCTAAACCAGTGCGCTCCGTCCAATCCCGACACTGCTCACATGGTGAGAGCAGCATCGGGATTGGCAGCAGGGGAAGCTGGAAGCTTCAGCCTGCGCCAGAGGAGAAGCTCGGGGAGCAGCGCGGCGAGCAGAAGACCAGCAGGTAAGTTTTCTTTCTTTTAAAATTAATTCAGCCTCCTCACCCCTGCAGTCCCCCCCATGCTTCACCCCCACACTGCCCAACCACATTTCCCTTACACCAGCTGCTACTGCAGGGTGGATGCCGTCTACCCTGCCAAGAGTTTTGGTGCCACAGAAATATGCTACACTTGTCCCAGTCACCTGTGCAGCGCCTTCACGTTGTCTACTTTCATTCCGAGCAGCAACATGCAGGAGGGAGGGGCCTTACCAGATACCCCGGCTGGAATCTAAAGGGAGCCTCACCACAGATGCAATGGCAGGGAAACAAAGGCACACATCTTGTCATTTCACAGGCACCAAAGAGAGGCATCCTTTTGACTTGTAGATAAGACATATGCATGCACTGTAAGAATGTGAGATGTGTGGTCTGTTCCATTATTTACACAAATAATAATGTAAATGCCACTATTTAATTGTATTTCTTTTGTAGTAATACTCATCCTAATGCTGGGAGTCAGAGCGCTTTATATCACAGGTACATATTATACATTAACAATAAATGATATGCGCGTAAATCAATGTATAGGATGTGTTACATAAAACAATGAGGATTACAAGGTGTAGGATCCACATGTCTTTCATAGCTCACTGTGCTTAGAAGACTTGCAATTTATGAACTGCAAATAACAATAGGATCTCTGCGTTAAAGCAGAAACCCACTTAAACCCATTTACATAAAATAACAATCTGTCATGTGTGTGTTGCATAATCTGCTTTGCAGGAGACATATGAAGCCCTGTATCCTAATTTGATTTAAAAATGGGACTAGACAAAACACAGATTTCTGTAGCAAATACATTAACGTCGAGAGTTATCATACCATTATTATTATTATTCCCTGAGATTTAGTTGGCACAGTAAGATTTCTGCAGCAGGTGCCTTAACCCCACAAGATATTTTAAAATGCAGGCATTGCAGCCAATTAAGCAGAACAGATTTACTTCCACGTGTCTCCTTGTTTGCGGCAGAATTTAAAAAAATGCATGTATAAGTTGAGGTCCAGACTTTGCCTCGGTGTTGAGTCACTTTTTTTTCAAAATTGAATTTGTTAAATATTTTAATGCGCTCAAATGTACTCATGGTACACCTGCTAAACATATGTGTGAGGTCTTAAGATCTGATGTCAGTTCTTGCGATGTCTCCTCCTGTGAGGTCATGGGTTGTGATGCCACTTCCTATGAGGCTACATGCGATGTCATGCACCGTGATGTTACACGCTGTGATGTCACATGCCAAGGATGTCACTTGCATACTGTCTCACTTGGTTAGTCTACCCACTTCTTCTTTTAGGATCTGTGCTCTGTGCAGGGCACAAGTTGGGGGTACACAGTGTCCACCCACTATTTTCATAGGGTGGACGCCGTCCACCCTGCCAAGAAGGTGGGCCCCACAAAAATATGATGAACATGTCCCAGTGTAATTTTTAGACACCGGAAACTTCAGCTTCCGTCTGCTTTCCATTACCAGCAGCAACGTGGAGGCAGCAAGGGTTTTTTTTCACTTCCAGCTGGGCCAAAGATAAAGGCCAATGTTAGGCCATTGAACCTCCTTTTGATCAGTATCCTGACTGGAGGAGGCCTGGGACCTCCATGCAATGGAGGGGAAACAAAGGAACACAGCTTGTTATCTCTTCGCAGGTACTTAAGAGAGGCATGCTTTTGACTTTGTTCAGTCCCCGTATATAAGAGATATGCATGCACTGTAAGAATGTCAGATGTGCTGGTCTGTCCCAGTATTTACACAGATAACAATATAAGTAGCACCATTTTATTTCTTTGATAGGGCTACTCATCCCAATGCAGGGTGTTAGAGCGCTTTACGTAGCATACACATTGTACATCGACAAAAAAACCTATATGCGTAAATCAGCGTACAAGATGTGTTACATGAGGCAAGGAGGGTTACAAGGTGTAGGAGTCACATGCCCTTCGTAGCTCACTGTGCTATAGTAGAAGGATTACAATTTATGAACGGCAAATAACACAAAGACCTCTGTGTTCAAAGCAATAACCAACTTACCTATCTACATAAAAAAAAATCTGTCATCTGCATGTTATATGATATGCTTTGCAGGAGACGCATTAACCTTCTATACTACCTTGATTTAAATCTGACTACACAAAACACAGATCTCTCCAACAAAGGTGTTAACCTCCAGAATTATCTCACCATTATTATTATTCCCTGAGATTTACTGGGCACCTCTGCAGCAGATGCCTTATTCCCATAAAATATTTTAAAATGCAGATTTTACAACTAATTAAGCAGAACAGGTCTACTACCTTGCTTTTCCTTCCTGACAATTTCTTTGTGACAGGGTTTAAAAAAAAAGAAACTTATTAGTCGAGGCCTAAATTATGCGTCGGATTGTGTCACTTTTTTGGCACAACCCCGACCCCAAATCTCATTTGTTAAATCTCATAATGTGCTTAAATGTACTCATGATACACCTGATAAACATATGTATGAGGTTTTAATATCTGATGTCACTTCTTGTGATGTCACTTCCAGTGAAGTCAGTTCTTGGGATGCCACATGCAATGTCACGTGTCGTAACGTCGTGCGCTCATGCGCCATGACGTCACTTTCATATTGCCTAACTTGGTAAGTTCCCCCACTTCTTTATTTAGGACTTGTACCCTGGCTCTGCCATTGATAAAGGCTCTGGAAAATGTAAATATATGTGTATTTCTCTAATATTTTGAAGTACTTCACTTTAGTACATTGATTTTTTTCTGTACTGCATTTGGTGATATTTATTAGAAGTGGTAGTTTCAGAATCATCCATGAACTCTCCGCCCTCACGACAATGCCATCGATGAACGAAGATAGATGTCAGTTGTTGTGTGTTGTTGACCTGTATTCTTATTATAGACAGGGCAACATTATTCCTACTGATCCATCTACAGAATTGGTGTTTGTATAGCGTACATTCTGAACTTAATTACTTGAAGATTCTGTACCCGAACCCTCCTTTGAGATAGGGAGGCTCATTCACTGCACTTCCTCTTTTGGCACTGTACATTCAGGAAGTAGGTGGGGCCAGTGTTTGAAGTGGGCGGGGACTGTGGGAAAGCCATTGGTGCTGGAAAATGAAGTGGGCGGTGCCGGTGGGGAAAGGGGTAGTGGCCTCCTAAGAAAGACTTTGGGTACCTGCCCTTTCCTTTATTTATTTTTTACAAATGAGTGACTGAAAATCGAAGTCCATCCTTCATAGGGGTGTGTCTCATTTGTTATCTCATGTATAGTACTCATTGGTGAGTTATTGGTGGTGGCTTCTAAGATACTGTACTTAGGATAGAATCACTCCTGGTTCATGGCCACAGAAAGGTGCCTTTGCATCAGGGGCAGGTGAGATTTCACTCACAGCTGAGATACCACAAACGCAGCAGCACTTCCTGGTAGACTCCCGCGTCAGGGCTGGTGACAGTACAGAAGCCACATCTATAGTTTCATACTGTTGCCAGGCAGAAGTAGGCTTTTCTACACATTATGTGAGACCTGCTTCCTAGCAAAGCTGGGTCATGTGGAAGCCACAGACGCAGCCAACCTGAGACAGTTAACCTCAGGACCTGCAACAATCAAGAATGGGCAGGAAAAAGCAATGACAATATTTTCAGCATGAGCTTTGCAAGAAGGGAGGCCAGCAGGAATTGCTTCTATCACGTGAGCCCAGAGAGAACATAGGACACAAGCCAGATTGGGTTGGACTGTTTCTCATGGGGGAGAGGCAATACTGATTTGCATATGATTCGTCTTTATCTGTTGTGGGGCAGGTAAGGACCTAGTAGAATGGGGGCAATAAGGGAGCCATGGACAGAACCAGAACCAATGGTTCAGTTGGCACAAGCAGAAGATGAGGCCAGCCAAGCATTCATAATGAGGACCGCTAGATCAGAGTAAGGTTTACAGGAAGTGAGGATGGAGAGAATGAGCAACAGACAAGAGCCAGAACAGCTCATTCAGTTGATGGTTTCAAGTAGGGAGGCCAAAGCAGCATCCATAACCAGGAACACTTGTTCACAGCAGTAATATACGTTTGCACAGATCTCTGAAGCTGGAGGACCACATGTTATTATCAAAGTGAGACTGCATGTGATCCCTACTGGCAAGGTCTGCCATTGAAGGCTAGGCCTCCGCCGCCATCTCTTTTCCTATGCAGCTTGGTCGAGCAGTCCAAGGATTGCTAATGGAAGAAGGAGTGAGGGTTGGGTCAGATGCAGTTAGAAAAGGCTATACACACTGTTAGAAATGGGGGTCTCTAGTTTGCAATGGTTTGCACCTTTGTCCAAGTAGGGACCTTTCTTCCTAGTCAGGGTAAGGGGGATACACTTCTAAAATAACCCCAGCTCATCCCTTTGGTAGCTTGGCCCGAGCAGATAGGCTTATCTCAGAGGCAGTGTGTAAAGCATTTGTGAACACACACAGTAATACAGTGAAAACACCACAAATGGACACAACACCAATTTAGAAAAATAAGTAAACTTTATCTAAACCAAACAAGACCAAAATGACAAAAATCCACAATACTGTAATAAAAATATGACTTTTATATGGTAGGAATAGTTCAATTCAAAGCAAATTGCAGATGCAACACTTTTCAAACGAAGTACCTTGGATGTGTCGCACAAACAAACAAAAAGGGCTGCAAGGAAGGTGATTCGTCGGTTGCTTACACGCAGGGAAGGTGATGCGTTCGTTCCTTGTTCCAGGGGAAGTGATGTGTCGGTTCCTTACTGCTGCGCAGGGGAGGTGATGAGTCGGTTTCTTACTGGAGAGGAGGTGATGCGTCGGTTTTTTACTGCGTGGAGTGGTGATGTGTCGGTTTCTTACTGCGTGACCCAATGATGCGACAGACCTGGTGCCTTGATGCAATGCGATGATTAGGGATGATGTGTGGGTGCTTGCAGCTGCACAGCAGGGCTTGCGTGGAAATCGATGTGGTGATCTCGGACTTTGGGAGGCGTGCAGCGATTTCTCGAGCAGCAGGCAGGCACTGCGTCAGTTTCTTCGGCGATGCATCGGAAACAGGTTTGGTTGCATTGCGCTCTCATCGTTGCATTGCTTTTCCAGCTTCCCACAGCCAGAACAACCTCCAGAACAGCTGCAGGCACCTTGTCAGGTGGGAACTCCCAGCAAGGAAGTTCAGGGAAGCTGGGGGTAAAGTCTTTGTATCCCTCATACTTCAGAACAGGAGGCAAGCTCTATTCAAGCCCTTGGAGATCTTCCTCAAGCAGGGGACACAGCAAACAGCAAAGTCCTTTTCCATTTACTTGGCAGACAATAGCCACTGCAGGCCAACCCAAGACAGCAAACAGCTCAGGGGCAGTATTCCTTTTCAGTTTCTCTAGCTCTTTTCCTTGGGAAAGGTTCCTCTTGATTCCCAGAAGTGATCTCTAATGTCTTTTCTATCCCTGAGACTTCCAACAGGAGGCAAGCTCTACTTCAAGCCCTTGGAGAAAACTCTAACAGCAGGATGGTGAAAGCACAGTCCAGTCCTTTCCCTGCCCAAGACAGAAGCAACCACTGCAGGCCAACCCCAACAGCACAGAGGCAGTACTTCTCCTTCAGCTTTACCTGTTCTTCCTCCTGGCAGGTTCCTTAGTTCAGCAGTAATCTAAATACTGGGGTCTGGGCCCCACCATTTATACAGCTAATTCCTTTGTTCTCATGGTGCGGTGAGGCTCTGTGCTAAACCAAAACCAGTTCTGTCCTCTCTGGTGCAGCTGCCTGGCAGGAGATGGAGACAGCATTGTCCAAGGCAGCCCAGGCCCATTCAGGTGTGAAAGAAGTCTCCTTCCCCTACTCTGAATGCAGCTCAGTTCTATTCAGCCCAGCCCTGACTCACACTGGAAAGGCAGGACACGCCTAACCCCCCTCCCAAATAGATGTCTGAACCGAATGCACATCCCCAAACCCTGTCAATCCAAAACCAGACAGTCAATAAATAAACCAGCAGAGCCACACAGGATGGCAAAGCAAGAAAATACCTACATTCTAAAAGTAGTATTTTCAAACACAGAATTTAAAAATCCCCTTTACTAAAAGATGTATCTTTAGATTCTGAGTTCAGGCATACTAAACGTTATCTTCCTATCTGGTCCCAATGGTAAGTTATATTTATAAGATGTTATAAATAAACTCCCATTCCTTCCTATGGGGCAGATAGGCTTTCAATAGTGAAAAACGAAATTGGCAGTATTTCACCATCAGGACATGCCACACACATCAGGACATGTTCTACCTTTCACATACCCTACACACTACCCACAGGGGTACCTTGGGCCTATCTTAGGGGTGACTCACATGTAAGAAAAGGGAAGGTTAGCGCCTGACAAGTGGGTGCACACAGACACCTCAGTGGCAAGTCTGAGTTACATTTACAGGCTGGTCATCAGTGTTGCAAGCCCACTAGCAGCATTTGATTTACAGGCACTGGGCACACACAGTCCACTGTGCTAGGGACTTACCAGTAAATCAGATATGCCAATCATGGAATCACCAATTCATAAACAAAATTTATAGGGAGAGCATATGCACTGTAGCACTGATCAGCAGTAGTAAAGTGTCCTGAGTCATAAAACCAACAAAAAATGGTCAGAAAAGAAGGCCAAAAAGCACAAAGTCTGGGGATAAACCCACTGGTCAAGCCAGGTATAACACATACCTTATAGTTAAAGATGGAATATTGACCCAGATCTACTGCCTTCTAAAGGAATTATACTTTAATAGCATATTAAAATTATGATACTTTGTGGTTTGGGAGCTGCCCCGCTGCAGCAAAATGGCCATTTTGAATACATTTTTCAAATGCGGGCCCTCTTGTGATACCAGCTTCATACAGTTCATATTAATGAAGCTATTGCACTGAAAATTAACTTGTGAGAGGGACGGGCAGAAAAAGAATCTCAGAGGCTCAATGTGTGCCTCAATTTTGGCATGGTTTATTGTGGAGCGTGATAACAGGAGAATTAAAATGTCACAGTCAGGACTCTGTCTTCTGCCCGATGGATTTCTTTCCTTGAGGCCTTATTCCTTCGAAGCCAAAGCTTCTGCAGAGGGACGTCCCCAGAAGTCACGGAGGGAAAGAAGAAGATGGCGGTAAGTCTGACTGTCGGGCAGGTTTAAGCTCTATAGGGTAAAGTCCTTCACCATCCCCGGGAGTGTTGGGGTGCTAGGCAACAAGGTGTGCAAAAAGCTAAGTTACTAAAAGAAGAAAACTAAAAGGTACTCTTCAGAGATCGGGTTTATGCCTAAGATGTGTTGTGTCTGCCATGGGAGTGGGTGCATGCAAAGTGCTTGTGCCAATAGGGCCAAAGACATAAAAGTCAGATTATAGGCGTGTTCCTAGAAAGGGGGTCCAGATGCAAGGGTAGTAGAGGTGATTGGCAGACATACACAATAAAATCTCCTCGTCATACCCCTTGTGCCCCCCTCCCCTAGTCCTCCCTGGTAATACCCTCCCCCTCCCTTTCCTCCCTTCCCATGTCTGAGTCACATACCGCGGAAGCTGCAACTCTCCTGAGTTGCGGCGGAGTGAGATCGTCCTCCGGGGGCGACCACCAGTCTTCGGACCAGCTCTTGGGATCTCTGTTGGCATCCTCGTCTCCTCTCGCGGCGTTTGTTACTCTTTTTGGTTGGTGTTCTTCTCTCCTTGGCATGGCTCCTTACCTCCTCTGTAGTGGCTTCCACCATCCGTGCTACAGCTGGGCTCCGTCTTCCCTCGACGATCTCGGTGTCTCCTGGGTCTCCTGGGTCCTCCTTACGAGGTGGTCGCTCCGCCTCCCTTTTCGCCAACCACTGCTCCCATTGGTTCATGTTCTCCGGAGGCCAGTTCTTTCCCTGTACACGAAAGGCGTCAGAGAGAGTTGACGCTGGCTTTCCTGATCTCTGCGGAATGGTAGTCCTGGCATGGGGAAGTGAACACGGCATTTGGGGCAACGGGGGAGTCAAGGGTGGGTCCCCTTCCTCACATCACTGTTCACAATTATCAGAACGATCACACCATCTGTGCTGTTCGCAATCAGGGATTCACAAAATGTAATGATTGTGACTTTTCTCATGGGACTCGATGGACAAATATTATCTATGAGAGGCAATCGGATCACTGATCTTCCCGCCATAACTACGAATGCCCGCTGTACTGTTAGCGATTACTATACCATGATCAGAAACCACTGTTTGCAATGTAAGCGACTATGATTATCTGCAAAAGAAATATTGGCCGGTGTCCCCTTATGGATGAGGTTCAGAATACCGATCTGCCAAACAAAACTGATGGCCCTTACTGTACTGTTTGTGGTCCCATGAAACAGATAACTATATCACAGTTGGAGCCGAGTAAAAGAGGGGCAGATCCTGAAGCTTAAGGGGGCGAGGATTGACTCCGTACTTATATGTACTTGAGTTGGGTCTAAATAAAAGTCTAAATGAAGTAGCAAGACACCTGGTTGTGTAGACCTCTCCACGCAACCAGGCAGTGTCATGGGACCATAAGTGTGGCTTGGTGAAATGTTTTCACCCCACCTGGACCAAAGTGCCATCATGTAAAGAGTCTATTGGGTAGCATGAATGACAAAGTGTGTGGATTCCACAAAGGTTGTTGGTGCAGGGATGAGCTCACCACCCAGAGCCATCTTTAAGAGGTACAGCGATGCTTGAAGAATATGCTTTGGAAGTCAACCACCAATTTCTGGATGTAGCAGAGACAATATCTCACTCTGGCTAGCTTTCTCTGTGCTCCTTGAATAAGTTTGGGCTTGCTTGAAGTGAAGACAGTGACAGTAGCAGGCACCCTAGCACCACGCCAACAGTGTGACCTGTGAACGAACCGCAAGAAGGGATTTATCCCAAGACTAAATACTACTAGTGGCACAGACCAAAAAAAGGCCTAATCTAAATTTGTTGCTTGCTGAACCTTGAGAAAGCCCCAGGCTCAATAGCCCTAGGGGGTGAAACACGTGTCAGCTGCCTAGTTTTTATTTATTAACATACCGATTGGAGTATTGTTATCCATATCAGAAATGGAAGAACATGTGCAATAAAAGAACAAATGAAGAACATTGAAATAATGTCATCTTAATTTCTATAAAAGGGAAAGCAAAGCACCCGGAATCTTTTTCTCAATTACTTCGTCTTGGGGTACATAAGGTCCAAGCCCCATTGGAGAGTTCACCTTCAACTAACATTTGGGAATTTCAATCAACAGGAAGAGGGTGTTGGACCTTATATCATGTCAATCAGGGCTTAAACCTAGCCGTGAGGATTCCCACAGCTTGCAGCAGCAAACACTTCGGAAAACACATCAGAAAGGTCCACACAAATCTGATGATGATGAAGCGGCTCGTGAATAAGCTGGAGTGTATCTCCAGTCTGGGCCAACTGCCCAAAATCCCATGACCAATCACAGTCCATCCCAGAAGTTCAAAATCTCAGTTAATTATGCAGAGGCAGTTTTCCATTGGCGACATGCAGATGTTGCTGGGTATAGTAGGCGTGTCCTCCTCCCAGCCTGCCTTGCAGAAGCCAGTAGCTGAATGCCACCACACAAGGATGCCCACAGGAGCATCAAATTGGAAGCCATGTGTATCCAATTGAGGAAGCTGCTGAAGGAGAAAGAGTAAGAAAAAGCAGGGGAAGGGTTAACCTTGTCCTTTGCTGATGTCAGTAACCCCCTTTCACTTTACATTCAGCTCTCATACAAAAAGATGTTTGCATTCACATATGGGTAATCCTAATGGCAGGTGCAACCAAGGTGGTCAAAATTGCTTTTCCGTTTATACTGATTCCGATATTCACTATCGATATTACACTGACATTCAATTATCAATCTAATGATCACAAATTCTTCTATGCATTTGAAAATGTTTATACATTAGGTTCTCATTAGCATTACTAGAGGCCAATGATCTTTACCAAAGAGTGAGAGAGGGGCACAGATATGTTCCCTTTGTACCACTACTGTAGCATAACTCTATGAATAGGATGCCACCACCCACGATATAAGTTAAATGGTCAATGGGTGTATTCATTTGGGACAAAAGCGGTGTGTAAATAAATGTAGTATCTTCTCTTTGCCAGATGACCAAGGATACCGGGGGAAGGGGCACTAAAATGGCAGTTTGAGTGCTTTTACAAAAGGGGTGCCTAAAACATAGTCAAAAAATAAAGACAGCGGATCTTCAGAGGCGAAGGAAAAATGGCGACTTGGGACAAGTGATATGCAAAGGGTACCAGTCAGCCATTGCCAATCAAGAGGATGTGGGAACTACGGTGAACAATATGGTGCCAGCGTATCGCACCACAACCCATAGTGTGACACAGAGGATTCCTTTTCAGGATATGAGAGGCTGTTTACCGGCCACCAAACTAGTTCCTGGTTGGATGAGAGAGTGGGTTCAGAATGATGGGCAGGTACAACCCGAGGGAGTAATGTAGAGCAAATTTGGGGTAGGTGATTGGATCAAAGTTCTATCAGGGAGAGCAATGGGGGGTCTCTCCAAATTCAAAGGTCTCTTCCGTATTGTTAAAATGGGCAAGTTCTCTGTGACTTTGGAAAATGGGGAAAGGTGGAAATTCAGGAATGTTGCTCTGTATCAAAGAGGAGGTGAGTGCGTGAGTAAAGAGGAAGAGGGTGTTTCAGGTGCTATGTTACCGAGTGATCATTTAGTGATCAGTAGTAGCATTGTTACAGGCGAGGCTTCTGCCGTGAGGGGAATGGGTGGCACCAGTGTTGGTCATGATGTGAGAGGAAGAACTGGTAATGCCAGACTTAGTACTAGGTCTCGGAGATCTCCCACTTATCTGGAGGGCTACGCTGTGTGATTATGGTGTTTTGTATGTGGTATTTGCTTCTTTTAGTTTATCTTACTTTTGTTGAACAAGCTTGCATTTCTTTCTGTTGCTCCCTTATACATACAATGGTCGCTCCTCCGCTAAGGAGGAGGAGCATCGCCCCACTGCTTTTCGCAGTGTAAAAAAACTAAAAATAAAATGAAAATAACTCAAGGTTATTATTATTTTAGTTTTTCCCATAGCTCTCAGAGCAGGGGGAGGAGTGGTTTGCACTCCATATCTGAACATGAGTACTTGACCAGCCCTCTCGGGCCACCCAAAACAGTCATGCACACATACCGTGTTCCCCATGCAGGTACTTCCTGCTTCCTGTCTCCCCAAAAAGCCAGGAAGAGAACATAGGAGAGGCTGCAGCCTTCCAGCCGGCCGGCAGGAAGGTAAGTGATTTTTTGTTTAACCCATCCACCGCCACCCCTCATTCCACACCCCGCCCCACTGCTGCTTCCAGGTAGCAGCCGCCACTGTATACATATGTTGTTTTTATTTACCCTTAAGGGATGGGAAGGAGCTGTGTTGTGATGTCACTGCATTTACATGTGTTCTATGATTTGAGTGTAAGGGGGAGGGCATTCCAAGAATGTCAGTTGTGCCTGGCATCTTAGTGTGGACTGACGCCAGGTTGTGTCTCCATTAAATCTTCATTTCTGAACAAGCCTAGTGGTGTGTTGGCATATCTTTCTGTCGCAACATCCTGCTGTGTGTAGGATGCCCCTAAGGGGTGTTAGTGTGAAGATTAGGAGGCCACGGAGTAGGGCATTAATACCGTTCAGATGCAATAGTGCAAGGGCTTGTACAGAAGTTCTGAAGTCACTTTCTGGAAGTAACAGTTTGCCTTTTTCAGAAGAGAGAGCTGGTACCAGGGTATCTTTGTTTGTTTGGCAATGTGTTTCTTGAGGGAGAGATTGGTTTCCAGGGTAAATCCAAGTGATTTGACATATATTGAATGGTGGGGTTTGAAACCATCAAGGTTCATGTCATTGAGCCAGGTTCGTACTGTGTCTTGTTTGTTGTTCTCGACAAATAATAGCAATTCTGTCTTAGTGAAGTTGAGCTTTAAGTAGGCGCTGGGTATTCAGGTCTGGATGATGTGCAAACAGTGTTCGAGGCATTGGAATTCTGCAACACCGGAGACTTTCAACTGCACCATGAATGGGGGAGTTCTCCTTTCATTATATTTTTACACTTTTAGATAGGGTATAACGACCAACATGGTGTCAAATCAAATACATAGCAATCCCATCGGAGTTCAAAACAAAGTAACTGCTAATATGTAAAGCAATACATCTATAAGTAAATAACTTGGGTTCACCTGATGAACGAGAGGAAAGCTTGGAAGAGTAATAGCCCTGGAAAGGCAGGGTTGGAAAGTTAGAATGAGTATGCACTGACAGCAAAGGAGGAAAGAGAGAGAGAAAAAGAGAGGCGATAGCTGCTAATGAGAAGAAAGATTAGAAGAATGAGAGCGTTGGAATGACATTAGAAAGTTGGAAGAGCTAAATGCAGAATAAACATAAAGATTTGTTTTCATGTAGCATTTCAAACCACACTTCTGCCACTCTGATGCACTAAAAAATAACAGATGCTCCTATTATTCAATTCAAAGGTGCTTAATTTTCAACTTTAAATTGATAAAATGCTGAGTTGGCTTTGCCAATATTCCAACTCGAGAGACCTGCAGGTTATTTCAATGTGAGCTGAGAGTATTAACTCATAGTGCAATCTATCTAGCTAGATTATGTTACCTTCATTTCTTTTATCTTATTTCCCTGCATTAGCACCTAGTTTGATGGCCCTTTTCCATGCCCGTAACACATCAGAAATTGATGCATATTAGTTACTAGTTCTCAATTTCACCAGTTTTTTAGCACGGCTTCTGTGTTTCATTGCGCTTGTATGTGTGTCTGTGACAGCATATAGTACTAGATTTGCAAACATTTAAAAAACTATTTTTCTTTTCGCTAATTGCTAGTCTGAAATTCTTTGCCCAAAATTGATTCCATGCTTCAAGCATTGTATCATTTATACCACAGTCAGGCAAAATAAAATAAAATTCAGGTAATGAAGGGTTATGTCACAATGGAATTTGAGAATTTACACTAGGAATATGCAAGGATTTCAATTTTTCACAAGGTGCTCCTTCCAGGTTTTGCAAGATATGAAGCTTGATTTGTTTAAAAAATGTAGCCGGCCAGTGTTTAAGAAAATTTCTTGGAGGATTCGCTTAATAGGCTAATTAATTCAGCTAAACCTTGGAGAGTGGCCCACCAGCGCACCAACCTGGGAGATCAGCAGAGGCTCTGTGCTTTGTTGGAATGGTGTAGAACTTCCCGCTAGAATGAAATACTCTTCACGGTCTTTCGGGGATCCTTTTCCCTTCAGTTCATCCACCGGGGTGTGAATTGCACTGAAAGCAGAACAGGCGCTTTATTTTAACCTTATTGAGTATTCTTTTTGTTTCACTGAATCAGACTCTCAAATTGGGAATTTGTTTCAATAAACCACAAAATCAATGGCCCATACCTAGCATGGTGGTCCCAGGCAGGGAACCTTATTGATCATTGCCCTGATCTCAGTAGGGTGGGAGACTATCACGGTGACCTTCTGACCGAGCGGTGGATAGGCCCTACTGGTAAGAAACCTGTTGGAGGAGTCAGACCTCTAAATGGCAAGACTGGCAGAAAGAGCATACAAGGTTTGATAGCAAATGCCAACCTAAACCATGTAGAAAGCAGGTCTAGTCTGCCATTTCAATACCAAATTTAGGAATAGGTTGCTGGAGTCAGGTCCAATATTAAAGCTGAAAGCCTGTACAACCTAACCTACATCAGGCTAAATTTGTTATAAACCTCCTTGCTTGTCCTCCTTTCTTATAGCACCTAACAACCCTTGAATGAGCATCCTCCAAACTGTGCAGAAAATGATTTGGAACATACATCAGTAGAGCATAAAATAAATATAATAATCTGGGTTCAAGTATTCATTACAGTGTGAGTGCAATGAAGATTAAACCTATATTTTAACAACAGATAACTTTTAACATGTCTTCATAATTATTTCTAAACATTTTGCATTGATCAGTAGTAACTTTATTCCTTAAAATTAAGCCTTAATACTCAATATTTCATCTGCAGTCTATACATGGGTTGTAAGTGCAGTAGTGAGATTGAATTGCATGTTACCTCATTAGCAACAAAAAGCAATATTTTAACCGTTTCTCAATGAGTTTGAGCTTGTTGCATGCTTGGCTTCAAATCTGCTTTTGTGCTCAATGGCTCCACGAAGAGAGCAAATATAAGCGGCCACATGTGGCATCCCTATGTTTGGTTTATTTTAAATAGGCGGGAAAGATTGCCATCACACGTTACAGCCCCTGGAGGAGGATATCACTACATCTAAATGACACATTGTGGTTCCTCTTAATGACCCTCTGAAAATCCCAAGAGACCCTGTCAAGTGCTTTTTCAATACCTGCCTTCTCTGGGGATTCTGCAAAATTCAATTATGTCAGCCACCACAGTGATCTTTATATGCTCAGTAGTGTTAGCACCAGTGATGAAACCATGCTGTCATCTTTGAGCTAAAACAGTTAGATATGAACTCATGATCTCAACGTTAGGCTAACATTGGTACACAATGATTGAGTCACTTTACTGATACTTTGGCATAAACCTTAGTAGCAGAATTAAGTAAAATGTACATTCACCCCTACTTTTATTTCATGAAGGGAAATCACATTCTTAGACTTTCTACATATTTATGCAAAAGGCCTCATCTTCAGCATATTTCGGAGGACTCGACCTGCAGCTACACATTTATAGTCGCCTGCTGCCGTAAGTGCTTGATAAGCACCTCAAGTTGTTGAAATAGATGATTCTAGCATCCTCCCCTTCAGCCAGATGTGGAGTTATAGCTGAATCTACAAATTAATTGCACGGCTCTAAGTGGAGCGAACAATTGTTTTATATAATGACTGCTAATATTGATCGACTGAAATAGTGATGCAATGCAGCACAGCAACGAATCTGCCAATTCTGACATTAAACCTATTTCTTATGCCACTGATATTTTTTACCATTAGTCTGAGTGACAAGAATCTTTCTCTGTATTTATAGATATTTATCTTTCTCACTTCACTCTTGTTTAAAACCTCCTGATTAATTATGTGTTCGGCTTAGCTTGGCTCAGAAGACAGTTTTGGGAAGGTTTATACTCATTTTGATCACATTGCCACGTTTTACTTTGAGTTTTCATAAATTGAGTGACTCGGATGCTCAATCTGAGAATGCTTTCTGATTCCCAGTAATAAACATTTACAGGACTTTAATTTTTCAAGGAGCTTTACAAATGTCCCAGTCCACACCAATAGAAAATGTATCTTCATTATTTTGGAGCGTCATCAATCTCCCTTTTCATGTACAATCTCTTATCTTTTGGGAGTACCCTGTGAATTCCCTTGCATTAAATTGGTCTAGCCGCTATGATTATATTATATTAAAACATGTAATGATTTGTGTTAATACTTTCGTGAATTTGTAGTTGTCCAGTTTTTGCCAAAGACTAGCATAACATTTTCATTTCTAGTCAAAACAGGGGGTATTTTGCTATCAGTTAATTCCACTATCATTTCCAGGAATGTTCACCTGAAAAAGGTCCATTTGCAGAGCAAGTAGGTCACAGCGTTCACTAACATTCATAGAAGTTTGCCAGGAAAGTGCCACGGTTTGCAGTAACCTTTTGCACGTGATCCAACATAAGCAATGTAATTTTTCTGTCTCTTACTGACTCCATCAGTGACCACATTACTAGAAAATGAGATCCAGTGGTAGAAGTGGTGAAAAGGGAAATGGATAAGAGAGAAAACAGAATCTCAGTACTCCACACTCTACTTTGCCACTTCTGGGGTCAAGGAAGGTGTCAGGTGGGAATGGATCCCTACAAGACAAAGAGACACTTTCAATAACTTGTAAATGGAAGACAGAGCATTTTATGTGATTATGAATGATATAACTTAGTAATGTCTTTGTAAGACCAGCTCTCTCTGCTTCGATAGGGTACTGGGAATTCCAGAGATGTAAACAAAAAAGACATATATATCTTGATAGAAATTCATATGTACATCTTGGAATGGGCCCTTTTTGAAGGGTTATCGCCAAACAATTTGTTTTGCCTTCTGCTTCCTATTATTCCTGACCTGTTTTTGCTGTTTGGCTTTAGGACTCTGGGCACTTTACAAATGCTGATCACAGCTCAAGTGATTATGTTCTCTTTATAAATTGTATTGGTGATTGGATTATTCATGATTGGCAAATTTGATATACTGGTAAGTCCCTAGTAAAGTGCAAAGTGTGTGCCCAGGGCCTGTAACTCAAATGCCACTAGTGGGCCTGCAGCACTGATTGTGCCACTCACATAAGTAGCCCTGCAAACATGTCTCAAGCCTGCCACTGCATGTCGACCTGGCAAGTGCACCCACTTGCCAGGCCAAAATCTAAAGGCAGGCCCAAGGTACCCCCATTAGCAGGGTGCAGTGTATGTGAAAAGTAGGACATGTGTGTTTTACGTGTCCTGATAGTGAAATACTGCTAATTTCTTTGTTCACTATTATAAGGAATATCTCCCCATTGGAGCTGCCTTGTAACACCTTACAAGTGTAACTTTCAATTGGGAAGACCTAGAGATTTGGAGTTTGGGTTCCCTGAACTCAGGATTAAAAAACACACCATTTTGTGAAGGTGGTTTTTAAATTGATTGAAAATGCCACTTTTAAAAAGTGGGCCTTTTTTGCTTTACCAGCCTGTGCCTCTGCCTGCCTGTGGAATCCACATCTGGTTTAGACTGAAGGTTGGGCTGTTTGGGCATTCACTACAGACAGTCACACAAAGGAAGCTGAGATGTGCCCTGCATTTCCTGATTGCCCATCACTAGGCTGAAGGGCCTTCCAGAGCTAGAGTGACACTGACACTTGAATAGGGCTGTGCCTGTCCTGTCACAATGCTGTCTCTACCCCCTGTAGTGTGTTTGGAGCCATGGTATAGCATGGCCGGATCTGTGCACTACAAAGACTATCCTTTGAAGAAAAGCCAAAGGGGGTATAAGTATTGGACCTGTAACACCAGACATTTAGAACACTTCTGGATCAAGAGGAGACATTGCCAAGAGGACGAGCTGGAGACCTCTTTGCTGTGCTGCTTTGCAAGGTTGGCCTGCAGTTGCTACTTCTGTCTTGGAGAGGACAAGGAATGGCCTTTTTCTTTGGTATCCTGCTTGAGAAGATTCTTCAATGGCTTGTGTCAGGACCATCAAAAATTTCATCTGCAGCCCTCCTAAACTCCTCTGCTAAGAGTAGTCATGGCCTGCCAAGTGGTGCAAATTCCAGTTCTGGGCCCATGGAGGTGGTCTGGCTGCGTTAAAGACTCGAAATCCATGCATTGCCGTCCAGCACCTTTTTTGCTGACGCAAGCTTGCCTTGAGGTTAAAAAACCAATGCATTACGGCTGTGCGGCTGAAAAGTCGATGGAGCAATTGTTCATGGCCAGAAGAACCACCGCAGCTTGAGTCCAGAGCACCATGTCTGGGATGTCCAAGATCCCCGCTCCGACACTCTGACCTAGGCTCTGCTGTGTGGCTGAAGGAATCGATGCATCACCAGTCTGCAGCTGGAAGAATCAAAGCAGCGCCTGTTTTGCTGCTGCTGCATCAAACCCAGTGAGTCCAGAATTACACGCATCGCACCTGTACACCAGGTTTCTAGCGCATGGCCCCGCTGAAAGGACCCGCTCTCGGATTTTGACGAATCACTTCTCCTCGCAGAAAGAAATCGACGCAACCCTTCTCCTGAATGCTCCAGAACTGATGCCTACATTCCCCTGAGACTCAAGAATCGACACATCACTGTCTTTTCTGATGCTTCACGCCTTTGCAGCTGTTTTTAGTGCTAAAATCAATGCATCCATAGAGTTCTATCAACAGAATTGCTTAAACCTTTAAAAAGTGATATCTTGAGTTGTGTATGTTGGCTTTATGTCGCTTTGGTCTTGTTTGGTTTAGATGAAGATTGTTTATTTTTGTAAGCTGGTGTGGTGTCCATTTGTAGTGTTTTCACTGTGTTACTGTGTTTGTTATGTACAAATGCTTCACACATTGCTACTGAGATATGCCTGACTGCTTGTGCCAAGCTACCCCCAGGGGGTGAGCAGGAGTTATCTTGGGTGTGTAACTTCCTTACCCTGACTAGAATAATATAAATGTATTATCAGCATATAAACTTGGCCGCTAAAAACTTCTTCTTACTGCTACCAATGTTTTAGCAACTCCTAGATGCCAAGCCACTATGTAATCATGAAGCCAACTCATGGCCTCATGCACTTGTAGTCAGCGAAAAACAACGTCTGTCTGAGTTGGCTAGGAGTAAGTCTTCTGGCTGACTTAAAAAACAGCAGATTGTTGTGGTCTGTATATCCTGATATAATGTGTTTTGCTCCTAAAAGAAAATTGACCATTCGTCAAAAGATCTTTTGATGGTGAAGGGATATTTGTCTGTCATGGCATAAATTAACTCTACTGGTAAACATGTTTTGGAGGAATAAGCTAGTGTGTGAACCTGGCCAGCATTTGGAGCATTCTGGGATAGAATACCTCTCACATTATAAGAAGCTTCTGTCCCAAAATGGAAGGACATTTTACATTAAGGTGTGTCTGAAAATTAGAGCACTAGATAAATGTTCTTTCAAAGAACAAAATAGTTAATCTACTGTAGTTGACTAAATAAAAGCCACTCCATTCTGCAGGAAATAAGTAATTGGCCTTACAATTTCAGCAAACTGATGAATAAACTTCTGACATAAATTGTCACAGCCCAAAAACCTCTGAACTGCATTGACCGATGTGGATGCAGGCCAATGAAATATGGCAGCTACGTTTCATCCATCTTGTTACCCACTGTTTTAAAGATGTACCCCCAAACAACGCAGTAGTGGTATAAAAAATACATTTATCCATTGCAGCATAATTAATTTTTTAAGCATTGGCCCACTGCTCTAATGATCTGTTTGAGCCTCAAAGTGTCTGAGAATCAATATATCATCTGGCTACAAAATACACTGCCAGGAAACTCCTCAGTACCTCATTAATAAACTACTGAAATCCTACATGACAACTGAAAAGTCCAAAAGACAACACCTGGTATTTAAATAATCAAAATTTAGTACAAACACCTGCTTTCTATTCATCACTATGACTAAGTGATACGATATTTTTAAATCCCACATAGGGAATATTTTGGCATTTCTGAGCAAATAAGACGTATATAAGTGATAAGGAGTAATGTTCTTCACAGTAATTCTACTAAGGGACTGGTACCTATAAACACCCTCAAGTCACTCCCTTTCTTCAGTACAGAAAATAAATAATGGTGAATAAGCTGAAGACTGTGAGGTTCTAAAAAAACACAATTGCCCAAATGTTCATCTAGATGCTATCTGAGATATTCTGCCTGTAGCTCTGTGAAAGCATACATTCGCCCTCAAGGAATATGTGCACCTGGTTCCATATCTATCTTGCAATCATACCTTCTGTATGGAGGTAATACATTTGCCTCTATCTTGTCAAAAATATCAATAAATTATTTTTGACAATTAGGTACATAACACACGCCACAGTTGGCAAAGTAGCCACTTCGAGAAGAATCTTAATAGGACACTTTTCTTCCGATTAACACAAAATCAAAAAACAGTTCTGACAATAATCAAAATTCAACTGAACTGTCCTGGCAGCCCAATCAATATGAGGATTATATAGGGTGAACCAGGGCGTACCTCAAATCACTTTAAACTATGGAAAATCTATGAGACGAAAACAAAACTTCTCTTGATGATTTCGAAACAAATCATTGAAATCATCTGTATATGAAACTTATCTAAGCTTGAGCATACATTGGAAATGTCCACACCCTTAATATTCTCAGGAATCTTCTCCTTAACTAATGGAATTTATAACATTATGTAAATTTAATATTCATATAATTCCCAGAGGCTCTAGAATCAAAATGTCCTGCGACAATCTTTTCGAGGCCGCTTCACTGACATAATTCAAAAATACAAATATTGTGATACAGAAATATTGTGTGAAAAAATCGATCAGAAAAATATAATTTTCCTATACATATAAAGGTAAGTGCAAAAACATCGAAAACAAATATCGTTTACACTAATATTGAAAAATATATACAAAAATATAATTTTTTAATATACATATATAGTTAAAAATAGTAAATATTAAATATTTTAACATAATTATATAATATAAATTAAATATGTTTAAATAATATTTAAACATATATATAAATATATACTTATTTAAACAAACACACACATGTATGTATGTTTATGTACATATATATAAAGTAAAACTATTATTAAAAATATTTATTATAATTTATAAATCCAGGTGCTGGCCTTTAGCCAAATACCATGCTCAGCAAATTGAAATCCCTATTTGTAGTTACAATTTTAGTTCATTACTATTTTTGCAACTACAACGCCTACCATACATCTTGAAAGGCTATTTTGCTTTCGCAAATGGCCAAAGTTACCGATTCGCATCGTTTGCAAATGCAAAATTGTTTGATACATGTGGCCCTATATATTCTTAAAAAAATAGAAATGGTCCTAAGCAGTAACTTGTAAATACAGTGGTACTGCACACTGCCTGAAAGTCCCTTAGCTATTTGAATATCAGGTATTGCCCATGACATTATATCTTTATTCTAAATGAACCTTCATGTAGTGACGTGAAGGGTGACTTGCCAGGACTGTTAAGAACATTTTTTGGGCCGGCTAACTTACTACTGTACGGCGCCACCTAGTGGCGACTGCCCTTGCATACCAGATCATGGTATGGAGCAGAGTCTTAAAAAGTGAGTTTTTAGGCCTCGCCTGACCCAGTGCTTGCGCTGGTCTGGCGAGACTTAAAGTAAGGGCTTCAAAAAATGCTACCGCCGGCCACAGCTTGAAGTGCATGTGCTCGGGCGCGCGCTTGAGCAGAGGCGCCATATGGCGTGATTACTGCCGCACGCTCACCGCTCGCGCACATGCACTGCAAGCTATGGCCGGCGGTAGTATTTTTCCCCCGCCACGGCAGTCATTTCTCGAAGCAGGCGCTTGCTTTTTTTTTCTGTTTATTACTTCTATGTAGTAATGGCGGCACCCGTGCTTTAGCTTAAACATCTTAGGCTAAAGTCGGGCGCTGAGATTGCTTCAAAAGTAAAGAAATAGACAATTCTTTACTTTTGAAGCAATCTCGGCACCCGATTTTAGCTTAAAATGTTTAAGCTAAAGCACGGGTGCCGCCATTACTACAGAGCGGTAATAAACAGAAAGAAGCATTGGCATTGCCATAGGTTTCGCTTTTGGGACCTTATAAGTATTTAGTTATGCAACTGTTGCATGGCTAAACATTTATAAGGTCCCAAAGGCGAGACCTATTGGCTATGCCAATGCTTGCATTTTTGTTTGTTGCATATTTATATAGCGCAAACTCGACCCGAAGATATTGGGCACGCTTTACACGAGCACCGTATTTACATTACACATTCAGGCATGGGGAGATTAAGTGATTTGCCCAGAATCACAGGATGTGGACGCGACCCTGAGGCTCGAACCCTGGTTTCCAGCACCAAAGTCGGCAGTCTAGCCGACGGACCACATCGGGTTACGCAGCCCGGCTGATTCCTCTTGTGACGCTGAACACCTGGGGGCCTGTGCAGTGTCCCTATCAGTGCCGGCGACAGTTCGAATGCCACAATACAGCAGGGGAAATCGGCAGACATTTTGTTACCATAACTTTTCACACTACATCACAAAGCTGACGACAGTGATGTTTGATTCATTCAAGGTTTAAATGGACACACTATCCTCGGGAAATTATTGTTTGCAATCAAATGGTTTCAAATTACAGCTTTTTACTTCTCTGTTCATCCGCCTGAAGAAGTGGCAGCTCTAATGTTTTCACTCTGGATCCTCTTTCTGCCATGGCAGGGAGTGTTTGGTTTACTTCCTGTGTGGAAAAAAGAAAGATTATAGATGGAGAGGTTAGTGAGCCCTACTTGGCTGAAAGCCAACCAGAGAAACCCATTAATAATTGCAACGGACAAAAAAAAATCTAATTTGGGAACAGCAACGTCCTGGGAAATTATTGCAGCATAGTGTCTCACTCCCCTTTCTAACCAGACAATGTGGGTTGCTGCATGTGCTCAGTTTCTTATTGTTTTAATGTATTTATGTATGTCTGGATGTATGTTTTCATTTATTTAATTAATTATTTATTTATTTTAGTGCTATGCCTAGGGCAGGGTGCAACCCAGATGCTGCTGTAGGGAGAGACTGTTTTGTGAACCATCAGCATTGATCAATGTTCACATCAACAATTGTGAGTAAAAATTGATGGTGGTGGCTGTAGTCAGCTTTACTACCAATGTATTTATTTTGATTCATAAAGATTTATACAGAGCGAACATGACCCTAGTGGGTATCAAAGCACTTTACATGAAGGGGGGAGCTTGAGGTAGGATATAGGTGTGAAGCCTCTGACTCGTGAAGGGATCCGAGACACAAGCAGGGGCATCGTTTCAGGGGGGTATTTAGGGCCCAACACCCCCCCCCCCCCCAATAAATGTATTTTCAGTTGAATAGTTGGGTGCAGCGGCTTTCAGTTGGGTATGGTGAGCTGTCTGTCAGATTTCAACCGGGATTTTTGCATATGCACACTGACAAAAGAAAACACACACTCTCATCTCTGTTCTGAAAGCCCTAACAAATGTTTATTTACAAAATATTGTGTTTCTCTCATTTAGTACTTCTATTAATCCGTATTCCTCTCCCTTTCCACTGCCTCTTAAGCCGCTTTCATGCACCCTGCCTGTCATATATTGTATTTTAACATTATATACCAGCGTGATGGTTGGGAAATCTAAGGCTCACATCCCCCCCAAAATTACTGACCAAGCTACACCCTTGGACACAAGGTGGTGTGGTGGCTGCTATCGGACTTGTCAAGATATCAGTGGTCCGGATATCAGTGGTCAGGATATCAGTGGTCCGGATATCAGTGGTCAGGATATCAGTGGTCCGGATATTAGTGGTCAAGATATCAGTGGTCCGGATATCAGTGGTCCGGATATCAGTGGTCAGGATATCAGTGGTCAGGATATCAGTGGTCAGGATATCAGTGGTCCATATATCAGTGGTCAGGAAATCAGTGGTCCGGATATCAGTGGTCCGGATATCAGTGGTCAGGATATCAGTGGTTAGGATATCAGTGGTCCGGATATCAGTGGTCAGGATATCAGTGGTCCGGATATCAGTGATCCGGATATCAGTGGTCCGGATATCAGTGGTCCGGATATCAGTGGTCAGGATATCAGTGGTACAGAGATCTGGCAGCAATTCTGGTAAAAGGCCAGCAAGCCCTGCTTTCAACAGTTAGAAACCAAGGGTCATATTTACGAGGTCCCTGTGCCAATGGATCGTCACTTTTTTTTACGCTCCGGTGGCGCACAATGCTGAGCCATATTAACAAGGCCGCACAAAGCCACCCTGTGTGTCTTTTCATGGCCTTGTAAATATGGCCCCTTTCACGCATTACTCTGCATGAAAGGGTGTTCCATGGGTATTGCTGTGGGTGTTCTCAAGCAACACCCATGGATTCTGATGCAATCCCAGATTTACAAGGTTTCTTAAACCTGGGAATGTCTCAGATTTTAATGCCTTCCCAAGGGAGGCATTCAAGTGCTGCAACGAGGAGAAATACCTTTATTTCTCCTTGTTTTTTGCTCTTTCTTTCTGCAGCACACAACGAAGGAAAGTGCAATCAATGATTGTTTTGTGCAGGAAGGTGAACTTTCCTGCACAAAAGCAGTCATCCTTGCAACGCAGGCACACTTGCACCATGGTTCAAGAGTGCCCGCGTTGGAGCCAATTGTGTTGCATGGCAGAGGAAAGCACAGGGATGCATCGTATTGCTGTAAATTCGACGAATCCCTGCAATTTCCTAATGACGCAGCTCAGTGCAGCGAAATGGCTTACAGTGCTGCATCATTTTCTAGTAAATATACCCCCAAAAGTTCTCTGATTATCCTGGTTTTAGGTCCTTCCTGGATAGTGGCTCAAATGGGCCGTCCCAGCTTAGTTCAAACTCTTCCATAGGGCTCAGCCCAGAAAGTTTAATATTGATACCAATATTAATAACTCCAGAAGGTCCATTGAATTTGCGGTGGGACCCTGAGAGTCCATACAGATATGATGGATTATGAAACGAATTGGGAATACCACACCCAATAAACCCAGTAAATCCCAATTTCCCCAAAGGTTTCGCCAGGCATTTAGACTGCTTTCGGCTGCTGGAGAACCCGGGAGAGACAGCATGTCAACAATATTCCACACATCTTCTAACTCTCCCATGTAGATGAATATAAATTGAAACGTATACAGTTTCTTGCATAGAGCACAATTCAAACTGTAGTGCTTCTTGGCACTCTGAATTGTTTTGCCTGATAGGGAAGTAGACACAGCAGGACATTTTATCTAAGGTCACATCTTTATCACATGGATAAATCTGGATTTGGTCTTAGGTCTTCTGGTTATGACATTTTTTCATGCCAAGTGACCCTCCCAAAGAGTAATGCCACCCCAAGGCACTATTTGGGAACATTTTGGAAATTCATAGAATGATAGTTACAAGGAGTGAGACTTGGTTTTATGTGATTCCCTCTTGATGTTAACATTTTGTTAAAATACAACAGTGCCAATATAGCACATTTTCAAAAACATTCTGACAATGTCTGAATATTTTAGAAGCAATATATTAGCCTAGTTTATAACTGGTTAGCATATCCTTCTTTGCTGGGTGAAACACAAACAATGAAAATGCATGTTATGTAATTCAATAGCATCAAGTTTTTATTTCACTTATTAGACATTCTCTAACCTAGGACTTCTCTTCCAGGCATTTTTGTAGTTTACTTAAAAGAAAAGTAACTGTCCTGTTTGCGATTAGTAGAATAGTTGGAAAGAAAAGCAGAAAAATTACTTTTGCAGGTTTGATTTATCAAAAATTAAGGCTGATTGTGCTGCAATTTCTCACTTCCGGGAGGCAAGTAAAACCACAGCTGAGAGCCCTCCAGGCACAGAGTATATGTGGCTGCAGACTTGCTCCAAGGCTGTCTGAAGGGTCAAAGTCAGAAGAAGTAGATTTTGAAAATTGGAACGAGTGATCCAGAACGACAGAAAGATGGTTGAAGCAGATTTATGCTGATGCTTCTCATCGGGAGTAGAAGAACAGCTGTCGAACATTATCGAGATGGTGATGGTTCTTTCTATACTTGCCTGCTTTTCTACATCATTGTGCGCATTTGCAAGATCTGAAACAGTACTGTGCATTTACCAATGTACGCACCAATGTAGGCGTGAGGGTTAATGGTCGGCTGTAGAGTTCTGTGCATCTTTGCCACTTCTCTGAGGAGAGACAGGCTGACCTCTGATGAAGCGTAAGGTAGATACTGCCCCATGGCTACCACTGCCACATGCACCATCACCAACCCTGGATAGCATCAGCACAACCAATAAGAAATACCATTCCATCAGAGAGAGGGCATTGGTAGGGCACCTCAGCACCCCTATGCACTCACAGGTTGGGCTCTCCCTTCCAGCACACCATGCACCAGTAGACCACCTCCAATCAGCTGCAATAAAGGGGTGCAGAGCATGCAGTGGATGATACATGTAACCGTGAGGGCATAGCTGGTGCTGGACAGTTGACCTAAGTGTTCACAGGGTTGGTGAAGAACACTTTGGTGTCAAATGAGATGCCAAGGTACAAGGCCTTTTCTGACGAACCATGGGCGCTGTCCACTGTCTCTGACCAGGAGATAGGGAGGTGAAGAGTGTTGGAACTGTCCAATATCAGAGAATTAAAAATTTGTGAACAGACGTGACAAGAATTTTCAATTCTATTAAGGACACGGAGGCGAGAATTATGCTTCGCATTTCTTTGCATTTATTACAACAGCAGCCAATAAAAACACTTTTTTTATTCGTAAAACTACAAATCCCATGAGCACTAGGTGCCCCATAACCATAGAGAGTGCCCTATATAAAGTCACCTCCTCTTTCTTTGCGTGATCCATCTGAAAAACGATTAAGTCCAACGTCTTTAACTGAAAACAATCCAGTACGGTAACCAAAGTTCTGACGCCCAACAGGGACATTCCAGCTCTCGGGGAGGAACAACTCTGTGTCTCACAATCGGCGAACGGTCACCGCACTTCAAAGGAAATAGAACACTCCAACAAACCCAGGAAGGCGAAGGCAGAAATTCTTACTTGCCATTCATATCTGAAACAAAAAGAAAAAACCCGTAATAACGGTCACCGAATGAACTTTTCGCATATATAAAGACCATTTAATCAGGGTAGGAATACAAATCAACAGTACAATCAAAAGCATTAACAGTAAACAACGCAATTCATGACATATATATCAGTCTAATGTACAGTCTTGGGTGGGATAATCCTCGCCTCCGTGTCCTTAATAGAATTGAAAATTCTTGTCACGTCTGTTCACAAATTTTTAATTCAGGACAGGAGGCTCCGATTATGCTTGTTCAAAGCTTATTCACCACTACCGATGCTACATCCACAATCGGTTTATAATAAAAAGCTTTAAATGTGGACTCTGTCGACCAGTCAGCTGCCCTCATTATATCGGCAAGCGTTACACCCAGAGCATGCGACTTAGAGGCCATTGCCCCTCAAACTGAGTGAGTCCCGAACTTAGAAAAATCAATACCTGCCTCGCTCATGATCCAACGGACCCAGTGAGCTATAGTGGCTGGGGTCACTGGACAAAGCGGTTTGTGTAAAGCAATAAACAGTTGACCTTGCATATTAGAATGAAACTCAGCCATGTTTACCTCATACGCTTTAAGGCATTGGACCACACATAATTTCAGATTATCCGGAAAACTAGGATATGAAACTGAAGTGGTATTGCACTTGGTACGCCTGGAGATAGTAAAAGTGACCCCTTCCGGGGAGAAATGGCGACCAGCCATATCCAAAGCTCTGATATCAGACACTCTCTTGCAAGAGACCAAACATAACAGCATGGCCAATTTGGCCAAAATCTGCTTGCACGATAGATATCTGTTAGCAGGCCAGGCTTCTAAAAACCGTAGAACTACAGCAACATCCCATAAGAACGCGTATTTTGGACATGGGGGTTTGATCATCCGAATCCCCCTTAGCAGCTAGCAGACCAAGGGATACTGTCCCACCGGTTTGCCATCCAGCTGAACATGTCCCGCCGATATTGCAGAACGAAATGTATTAATTGTTCTGTACGCGAGACCCAAGGAGGCTAGGGAAGTCAGATAATTCATGATCATGGAGACATTTGCTGTATTAGGATCGATAGCCTGGTGAGCACACAAGCTACACCATTTGTTCCATGCTGATGAATACCGCTTGTGGGTATTATCAGACCAAGCCTGTTTAATGAAGGCAGTAGTGTCTCTCGAAAGGCCAGGGATCACCCATATATCCCTGAAACTCGCCATGCCACCAGCGGGAGTTGTCCTGCTAATACCAAGGGATTAGAGGGCAAATGTATCAACATCACCATTTGCGATTCTCAAATAGCGATTTTTAAAGAATCGCTATTTGAGAATTGCAAAACGGGATGTATTTAAAAAATTGCAAACTTTTTGCGATTTCTTAAAATTCCTTAATTGCGATTAGCAAATTGCGAAATCGCAATTAAGGAATACCTGCCCATTCATTTCTATGGGCCAGGAGACCCATAGGAATGAATGGGAAGTAATTCTCAAATAGCGAATCGCAATTTGCTAATCGCAATTTGAGAATAATTTCAAAGGTGCAAGGGTGTCATGATGACACCCTGATGCACCCCTGAAATGAGCGTGTGTGTGCATATGGCGCACATACATGCCCTAAGGGCATGTATGAGCGCCACGTGGCACTTTGTAAAATTCAAAAAAGTGCATTTTGAAAGGAAATCGCAAATTACCACCAACTGGAAGTTGGTGGTAATTTGCGATTTCTTAAGGATAATTCGCACAACTTGGGTGCTTTGTACATGTCATTTAAGAAATCGCAATTTGCGATTTCTTAAATGCTTACTCAAAATTAAGAAATTGCTAAATTAGCAATTCCTTAATTTTGCGATGGGATTTGGCTCATACATCCCGATTACCGATTTTTTAATCGCAAACGCTGTTATTTTGCGAATCGCAGCGTTTGCGATTAAAAAATCGTTTGATACATATGCCCCCAAGTTGCTTGTGAGGGTCCAGCAACAGGTTCCATGTCTGTGGAAGTAATATCGGTAAAGCACAAGACATCTCCAGTACAACTGGAAACCAAGCTTGTGCTCTCCACAACGGAGTGACCAGAATGAGCTCCGTTTGCTGCCGCCTGGCTTGCGCCAGTACTCTGGGCATCATAACAAATGGCGGGAAGGCATAGCAAAGGCCGGGAGGCCAGACCTGCAGAAATGCGTCCGAGGCAATCGCCGCCGGGTCCGGACGCCAACTGAAAAATTTTGGGAGTTGTTTGTTCAGGCAAGACGCAAACAAGTCCAATTGACAAGGGCCCCATGTTTGGTTTAGGAAGCGAAAGATTCGAGGATGAAGCCTCCAATTGCTGTAATCGCGTAGGTACCGAGAGTGCCAATCCGCCACTTAGTTGCTGTGCCCTGGGAGATATTCCGCCACAACTGATATTTTGTGTTGGAGACAATAGTGCCAAAAATCCTTGGCTATCTCCGCAAGAATTTGTGACTTCGTCCCGCCCAGCTTGTTCATGTATCGAATTACCGATACGTTGTCCTTCCGTAAGAGGATAGAGCAATTCGCCTTCTGGGGGGAAAGACTGCGAATTGCAAACGAGCCTGCTAGCAGCTCTAGACAATTGATGTGTAGTGAAAGCTCCTCTGGGGACCACCGACCCCCCCATCGAAATCGGACCGCAGCAGGCTCCCCAGCCCCAGCGGCTGGCATCCGATTTGATCACTATCTCGGGACTCGAGCCGAATATGGCTCTGACATTCCACGACTCCATGTGATCGCTTCCTCGGAAAGAGGAATCCGTTCTGCATATCCGAGGCCTTTGCGGAGATGTTGGATCTTCAAGCGCTGGAGTGCGCGATAATGCACAGGTACCGGAAATATGGCTTGGATTGATGAGGCTAACAGGCCCACAACTCGGGCCACCGCCCTCAAGGACACAATCCGCTTGTTCACAATCAATCTCAATTCTTTCTTGATTGCTCTGATCTTTTGCGCGGGAAGAAGAAGCTGGCAGCTCCGGGAGTTCACCTGAAAACCCAGGAATTCTATAGATTGCTTGGGGGATAGAATGGACTTCTGCGGGTTCACCATGAAACCTAGGCTTGAAGTAAATCGATTGTCCATTCTAGGTGCATAAGTACCAGGTGAGGGCAACGGGCCATGATAATGATGTCGTCGAGATAGATGATCAAGCGAACTCCCCGAGCTCGCAACGATTCCATGTCTGGGCGCAGGAGTTTTGTGAAGCACCAAGGTGCTGGCGAAAGTCCAAAGGGAAGGAACTTATACTCGTAGCAGACGCCTTGCCAGAGAAACTGAAGAAACCTCCGATGTGGAGCGTAGATGGGCACTGAAAGATAGGCGTCCTTCAGGTCGAGACGCATCATCCAATCCCCTTCCTGTAGAAGGTCCCGCAACAAATGGATGCCATCCATTTTGAAGTGTCGGTACATGATCCACCCGTTGAACTCTTTCAAGTTCTGAACCAATCTGGATCCGCCCCCTTTCTTCTGGACTGAGAAAACCGTGCTGATGAAACCTCGAGGATGGGGTTGAGTGGCCACGAATAGCCCCTTTCTTGAGAAGAGCGAGGATTTCATCTGTAATGAAATCCTGATCTTGATGAGAAAAATGAATGGGGGAGGAAGGGAACCCTGGGAGGGAGTATCGTACAATTCCAGTTTGTACACCTGAACCGTCTCCAAGACCCAAGCATCCTGCAAGATCATTTGCCAGGCCTGCAGAAAAAATCGAATGCGACCCCACAGAACTACTTCTGAAAACAGAATGAGCCTCACCTGCATTTCCGGTGTCATGGTGCTTTCCCTGGTTGCCCCCAAATTGGCCTTTTCTGAAGTGGTTTCGACCTCTTCAAGAGGGGTAGAAGGAGGTGTTGCCGGAGTTATGATCCTGGTAACCTCCTCTTTGAGGTTGTTGTCCACGTGGGGTGCCTTGATTGTACCCACGGACGAACGACCACCCTCGATTTTGTCCAGCCCTGGTGAAAACCGGGCGGAAGGTGTGCCTGAGCGATTCCTGCGCCTTGTCTAAGCCACTGAAGACTGCCACCAACTTAGTCAACTCCTTCAAAAATGGCTGGCTGAAGAGAAGACCTTGGGCCACGGGACCTGCCTCCGAAGAGGATAACTCTGCCAACTTGGGGTCCAACTTGAGGAGGATAGCACGCCTCCTTTCGCTTGACATGGCGCAGTTGGCTTTGCCCAACTGGCACACTGCCCACTGCGCCCATTCGATCAACTCATCTGGGTCTGTCGGGGATCCGGATTCCTTGGCCTGAAATCCCATTTCCAGAATCTTGGTAAGCGGTCCGGATAGGTCTAGCAATTTATCTAGGCATGTCCGCCAGGCGCGATCTATGCCTTTCTTGGGGTCTTTGGCATATTTCTTTAAATACGTGAGCATTGTAGGATACACTTCGGGTGTCTCCGCAACTCGCGCCGCTAGATCAGGCCTCGGGCAATCCGGCCGCAGTCGGGCCCTAACGTCCTTGTCAAAGGGACGTCGGAGGTGCAATTGTACATAATCTGCCACTACCTGCGACAGGAGCCATGCGGTGGAATTAGGGTGGATGATGTCCGTAGGGTCAAAGGTAAGGAGCTTAGGCTGACTGGGAACCTTAAGGTGATGTCCCTTCCTAGACTTTTTCACTGGTCGGGGTGCCTCGTTCTCCTCTGACTCCTTGTCCGATGAGGAGTCCCCTTTCTCACCTTGAGTGGAGTCAGTAGACTCCGTTGATGCAAGGTATGCATGGTCGTTCGCCAGAGCCCTGGATAGTCGAGCGAAAACCTCTGAGTGAGGGTTGGAAACTTTTTGGTTGCTGGCTGGTGGTTTAGCGCCTGCTGCTGGAATCCACTCCTGCTGGATGGCGTACTTATATAGATGTCGTTTAAGGGGTGCAATCGCCCTTACTAGGGCATTGTTTACAGAATGTTGCACCCCGGCATCAAGGGCCTCCATGAGGTCCTGCTGTAGTGAGCCAGATGGCTCCTCCTCCAGATAATCATCTTCGAAGAAAAACTCGCCCATTGCGTGACAGGGAAGTAGCCTTTACTATTGTACTTCAATGTATGGTTGTCCCAATTGTAAGGAGGAGACACGGGGGAGAGGAGCAACCCCCAGACAAGCCAGACAGACAAATACAATTTTGTGTTGGAGGGAGGGCTTGTCTAGACCTCTATCAGCAGAGCCTATGCTTAATTGTACAGCCCTCCGCTATAGGAATGCGTCGGGCGACACTGGGGACTGTAGGCAGGCAAAAACAGTTTGAAAATCAGAGCGTTCTCCCGCTCGTAGTATTCGCGTACACCGATGACTCAGAGTGCACGCAAAATGGCTGCCACACATGCTCGGTGCCTGCGCCTGCCAAACACAAAAAGAGGACTATACGTGATTGGGCGACGCGTGGTCCTCGTCCCTGACTCCCACTCCACCTGAGATTACCGAGGGCGCTGCGCGCCTGGTAAGGAAGGCAAGAGCGCTCCCGCCCGCGAAAGGAAAACAACACAATAACGGGCTATTAAACCCCCGGGCGCGCTAACAAAGCGCTTGTGAACAACAGAATACTAAAGCATGAAAATGAAGAACAAAACCCTGGAACTGGGCCAAACACATAGCATAAGAGGCAATACTCTAAGGAAAAACGCATGAATTAAGCGCATTACATCTAAACCTAAGGCAAATACCCATACACTACAGTAATATAGAGTAGCAAGGGAAAGGCACTTAACTGGCTGCGGAGCAGCAAAGAAAGAGGTGACTTCCTCTGTGAGACTTTATATAGGGTACTCTCTATGGTTATGGGGCACCTAGTGCTCATGGGATTTGTAGTTTTACGAATAAAAAAAGTATTTTAATTGGCTGCTGTTGTAATAAATGCAGAGAAATGAGAAGCATAATCGGAGCCTCCGGTCCTGACATAGAATTGCTTTTAGAATTGTTAAATCACAGATAGCTTTCCTGGGAAGGTTAGGCTCCAGGAATATTCCAGGTATTTTCTGGGGTTATCCGCTCATCTAGAAGAGTCAATATAACATGCAACTTAATGTACAAAATATCAATATACATGAGGATTAGTTCATTAATATTTCTCAATGTTTCTTCCAGTACTTCGATATTAAAATTGCATTTATGTAACCAATTCGCGACAACATCAACAATGTCTATTAATTCACTGTACTATGATATCCATTTTACAAGGTTGGCCAGACCATTAGTCCAACATTTGGATATTCAGTTCTAAATAGGCGTAACAGGCACAAGTGAAGCCAGCCAATTATGCATTTAAAACAACGTTGGATAAGGAGTACGGTTTGTGAAGGGGCAGCCAGGCCTCTCGTCCTTCACCGTGTCGTCAGGTATTTTCCCTTCGATTAAAAACTATTACATTGCAATAATCCAGTAACATTTCCACTATCCTCCGTAGCATTCATCATTATCTGTGGCACAGAGAAGATAGTTTGATGAAAGACCGCATGCCTCCTCATCTAATGTCCTGGACTCCATGGAAGCTCTTATCCTAGTAACCAGATGACGTGCGTTCAGCAGGAGCCCTGGTACTAGCAACCTGATGACCTTTGTGCCATCGAGGCATTGACCATGGATATCAGGTGTCCTTAGTTCCATGGAAGTCATGGCCATAGCTATCTGCAGACCTTGGTCCCATGGAAATGTGGACCCTAGGAACCAGGTGATGTGAGTTCAGTGGGATCCCTGACCATAATAGCCAGGTAACATTGGTCCCATGGGGGCCATGATTCTAGACATCAGGTCTCCTTAGCTTCATAGGCGCCGCAACCCATAGCCATCTGGTGACTTTGGTCCCATGAGAATCCAACCCTTGTAAACTAGTGGCATTGGTCTCATGCGGGCCCTGGCCTTAAACATCAGGTGTTCTTAGTTCCAGGAGAGCCATCTGCTGACTTTAGTCTTATGGGAATCCTGGCCCCTGTAACCAGATGGCCTTGGCCCAGTGGGGGCCCATGTCCTAACCATCAGGTGACTTTGGTGTCATGGGAGTCCTTACACTAGTAACTAGGTGACCTTGGTCCTGTGGGGTCTTCTACACCAGCAATCAGGTGACCTTGAGCCCATAGGAGTCATGACCCTAGTAACTAGATGACCTGAGTCCAGTAGAAGTCCTGGTCCTAACCACCAGGTGACCTGGGTCCAGCAGGAGGTTTCACCTTAGAAACTGGGTGACACTGGTATAATGTGGCCCGAACCTAGAAACCCAACCAACCCTCCAACCTTTCTGTCTACCTACTATTGTCAACATTTGATATCATCCATCACTAGTCGCAAAAGCTTGAATCAGACCGGACTTTCAAAATAACTAGTGATGACGTAAAAGATTTCCAATTCAATTCAATCTATATACATTTATCTCATTGAGACTTCTTGAATTCCATTTATGGCTTCAGACCTTATGGGCTTATGCTGGACAACCTAACAGATTTGCTTTAACCTTTATGGAAAAACCTCTCTTTTGCTTCCAAACAAGAGCCTGCAAGGAAAAGAATAACACAACACACGGGGTCATTTGGACCCATGAAGGAGTGCTAACACAGATTCTGGTGAAATTTACACCCATTGTAGCACTAGCCCTGTCAGGAGTAGAGCACCTACACTATATATTATTGTGCTTGTGCAGACAACTGCCACCACGTCTGACCTGGTGGCACATATTGACGCAAACAATATGGCTCAAAAAGGACTAGAATAACGTTTGCATGGGTTTTTCCCAATTTTATACCATTTCTCTATATTTCTTGCAAAATCCCTGAGAGCACCCGCCAATCAGTGCAACTTTTACAAGGGTGTTTTTACACCCAATAATACTCGTTAGGTCTAAATAGCCCTGTTATTTTTGTTTAAACCACGTAGGAAAGACTACATAGCCCAACATTGCTCGGCTTCTATGTGTCTAATTCTTCACCTTGTCAGTATGGATTAAATATATTGTGCATTACCCAAGTCAATTATATCCTTAATGCCTATCCTACAAGCATGAAAGATTTGAGTTACCCTGTTGAGGGCTGTAACCAGTCACCATCAAGTAACATACATATTGCCACAGAAAATACAGTAACCTGTAGTTGACCACTGAGTCATTGACAGCTCGTGAGTTATCGCAAGAGGCATCAAAAGCTTAAGAGCTGTTAACCTACCTCAGGGCACCGCACACCACTTCCTGCAAAGCTGAGGGTAAAGAAAGGGAAGGGAGAAGAACACAAGGGCAGAGCAGCACAGAGGCAGCATGGTGTGATGCCAGCTCCCCAAGGAGAGAAGTCTACGCAGTGCTTAGTTTGTAATTAATAATAAGTGCCAGGGCCCTCGTCAGGAGGCCACTGCAGCTTGCATCACCCATTGCCCCTGCGAGCGCTGCTAACGACAGTACCAAGAGAACTCCTATCACACTTCTACAAGAGTGACAATTCAGACTATTTTCAGTCCCCAAAGCTATGAGAATGGCTTAGGTGGTAGGTATTAGTTCTTTCCAATATATATTCAATTAAGAAAAAGATGTTGTTCTGCTCATCTCTAAATTACAGAAACAGTGCCACCATGTGGCAGACTGTCAGAAGTGTGGGTGTTGACAATTAAGTGCAGGTGCCAAGCTCCTGAAACCACCGGCTCAAATTAAGCACTGAGTCCAAGAGATAGTACATGCTGGCTAACAAGAAAGACAAGATGAGAAGTCAACATATGCATCAATTTGAGCATGGGTGCCTGCGGATTGACTTAGGACCCAAAACTGATCCCCCTGATATCTACTGCAAGTTCTAAGCTCATACTGATGGTTGGTCAAGAGAATCTATACGGCACATAGAGATTTGTTTTGTGGTTACAAAGCCAAGACTGGCCGAAGGCCTGAACCCAGCTGACAGCTCTGCTCATCCAGCTGACATATTTCCTTTGGACTGCAACCTGTAAATTGTAGATTCCATAAAATACATCAGGGTGGTCATTGAGTCCCACCCGCCCCGGGGACATCTTATACTGATGGCAACGCACGGTCTGCAGCCTACACACAAATTCCGGCAACAGGCATGCAAACCCATCGAGTTGTGATTGAAATGGGAATAAATAAGTGAAGGTAGGCATTATCGCAAAGTACCTGTTTGCTATGTAATTAACCTCTTGAGTACCCATGACGAGCTGGACTCGTCATGGGCCGCGGTTGCGCTGTGCCCATGACGAGACCAGCTCGTCATAAACCCCGCCCGCTAATGAAACGCCCGGCACAGGGCGGGGAAAGGGCGGGGCACTCAAGGGGTTAAGGGCATGGCTTAAAAATGCCGAAGCTAAAAACCTGTGCTTAGCATAGTGTGCAGTCCATTTGGTATTTTGCGGTTTCTGTCATTGCATCCAGATATATAATAAAAGCAAATAACATTATACCTACAACATTCCAGGACTATTGGCTTTGCCAATGGTTGTTAGTCGCGTAAGATAAATAGGCAACAACTATGGCTTCGCTGTTTATAATACTGAATTTGCTACAGTTCTGAAATAAGGAGACTGTTAAAGACATACAACGAGTCTTTTTGAAGTTACATCACAGGCAGTGAAGAGAGGTACTGCTGCAGAGTTTTTAAAAAAAATCACCCTGAGGGTGAGGATAGAAATGGAGAGCCCGATGGGGACCCATCTCAGCACAAGCATTTGTAGAACTGCCGGTGCTGAGAAGCGGCAGGACCCGGCCCGCTTAAAGCCCTGGGCGCAGGTACTAAAAAGTGCAAGTTGTCTACCTTTCAAACTATAGATGTGCAGGCACTGAGTACCCTTGAATACCTACCCATTTAAAGCACTGTTATTGAGACATGTTAGTAAGCTAGACACCGTGACATGCAGGTTACACAGATCCGAAGAGCTGGGAGGCTCCTTGCAGCTCTATTCATATTTTTAAGTCATTGCTCTATGCACTTAATTCACAGAACAACCCAACCCCCTCCCTCCCCATAACCCCCACCACCCCAAGCACCAGCCCTGTGCACTCCTGCAACAAGCGCCCGGTGAGCTGAGGCCTGCAGGTTTCATGCGAGCACGAGGAACAGGAAGTCTTTGAGGTTTTGGCACATGCCGCTCACCTGATCATAACTAACTTCCTTTTCTGACCCACACCAGCCCCTCCCGATGACCTATATCAAAGACAGCTCCGTGCCCCTCACACACTTCACCAACATCATATTCTTCTGAAGACGACACAGCTCCCAGGCTCGTGCCAACCCCAGAGCCCGCCGCCCCCCGTTAAAGTGACGGTAACCGAAGGATTGATAAGAGAGGCTTTCGCTGTGCATGACGGGAAACCACAATGCAGCCTGTGCCGAGCAACCCAAAATTAAAATTAGCAATTTTTTGCAGAAACCGACTTGTTGCTCTGAAGAGGAACTTGACATTTTTTTCTTCTCGAGTATGGTCTATTATTTTATTTTATTTGTTTTACAGAGTGGAAATCTGCTCGTAGACTCGCGTAGATAGGTTGCTTTTTTTTTTTTACCAATTAAAGGGATTAAGATTTTTGATTTTTATAACGTTTGTCTAGGGAAAAAAAGAGAGTTGGACTGGCCAGAACTAGCCAGCATGGCAGCCTACAGACTGTTGCTCATCACTGACGCCTTCTCTCTGCTTCTTTTGTGGGTTCGAGCTTCGACGGGCGCGGCGGTCCTGGAGGAGGTAAGTGGGCAACGCAAAGCGCGCGTATTGGTAGGAATCCTACACAGTGCGAAAGAGAATCCTTATTGGTGACTCAAAATATCCCTGGTTAATGGACCTGTTCCAAAATGGACACATTCCCCGCATGGGCATAGGATTTTTGTGCAAGAGGAATGACTGTATGGTGCTCCCTCGTCCACGAATTGTGCTACTCCAACAACAGTCCGCGGGCATAACTTAAAATGACGCCCCGACCCCCATTTGTCTTCGGCTAATGCCCCCACCCCCGTAGCCTTTTGGGGTCCCTGAAGGCTTTGGTGCGCCGCCGGAAACTGTGTTACGTCCCTGCTGTCATAGGGCCAGTTACCTTAGCCACCCTCTCGCCCTAGACTGGGGTCAAATTGCATAAAAAAGTATGGAACCTGTGATCCTGAGCACACGTGGGGGCGGAGTAAGATGCTTAACTAAAATAGAAAAATATGTTGTGACCATTGTTGCTAGACCTTCAGGTAAAGAGGTAACTGCATGTAGAATATAATGCGAAATGCAAATGACTATTTCGTCACAGTGTAGGAGACCCCTTTCTTTCCTATTAACCTGAAGCAACTCAAAGTTGTTAATTAACAGTGCAGGAACAGTTATTCTCTTCCAAAAGGTTTGGGATCTATTTTGATACATTTTAAAAAGTTTGGGGACGTTACTCCCAATAGATCCTATCCACTTCAGCCCCTGGTCACAGACAAAAATTAAATGTTGCGGTCCTTGGTTTTACCTCCGGCTCCGATACGGCCCACTTTCCTTCTCCAGCACTCCAATCTAGGTTTTTTCACAGCGTTAAACCGCCTGTGTGATAAAAGTCACTGCTTTTCAGTTTCACCTCCGCACCAGCAGGTGGCACTCTTAGAACCTTAATTTGGCCCGTTTCCACAGAGCCTGTATTACTTCAACAGTGTTTCCAATCTTGGCCAGCTGGTGTCAGTGTGCCCTCAATGACAGTCTTACTGCAGTAACACTCCCTGCTGTGAATTTTGGAGTTATTTGGTCAGATTTCAGGACGGGCTATTTTCTCTGAATCGCTCACATTTTCGAAGAGTATTGGGTTTAGGACTAATAATTTGTTTCTAGGAGCTACATACTTGATAGCTTAAAATAAACTGAGTAATAAGTGGTGTAGGTGGTTCAGTAAGTAAGTTAATCACTCTCTAGTGAGACAGTGCAGCACCGAACAACCGCGGTGGTAACTCTGTTACAGGTGAACCTTGGTAGCCAACAACACATGTTTCCTTGCATACCTCATGCCTCTGGTTCTGTGTAACTTCAGCTGCACTTCCAGGCTTTGCATCAGATGTCACTGTAAGAGCTGTATTGGGCCATCTTAGGTCGAGGCAGCACTGCAGTCAAAGTGTTTGTCACTGGTATGCAACAAGGGAGACACTGGGAAAAGAATATTGGCAGTAGAGAATGCTCAAGATAACACAGGAGTCAGAGGTGAAAATGAATGCACTAGGTAACCCTTATCAGGAACTCAAAAAGACATAACATGTGTATTTGTAAAGTGTACGTTCACCCAAGTGTTTCTTGGTGCTGAATAACAGATGTTTATTGTTACCCAACTCAATGGTACTCATTTTATCGACCTCATAAGGATGAAAGGCTGAGTAGCCCAGCCAGGATTTGAATCTGTGACCATGGGGTCAAACACAGGCCCCTACAGTGGGCGCATTGGTCCACTAAGCCACCAGACCCTGCATCTGAGTGCTTGACATGAACACTCAGAACACCTAACATACAGCACCTAGAAGATGACAAGCATTGGCATAGCCAATAGGTCTCGCTTTTGGGACCTTATAAGTATTTAGTTATGCAGCACAATATCCTTGGTGCAACAACATTAACTGTTGCATGGTTAAACACTTGTAAGGCCCCAAAGGCGAGACCTTTTGGCTATGCTAATGCTTGTTGCTTTAAAATTCTGGTCACCCTACCCTGCCAGTCAGTATACATTTCCTGCAGATGTGTTATGGTAAAGGCAGTGTGTAGAGTTACCTAGGCTTATTCAAAAGTATTGAAGGGTTTGCCAAATGTTCATGCAGCCAGTGCTGAGGTTCTCTGGATAGATTTGTTTCTAGATTATTGCCTTTCAGCTACCGAGAATAACACGTTAGTTTGGGGGTGAACGGGAATGCGGCTAAATGGCTTTTAGGCTAAGTACCTCTCCCAGAATGCAGGTGTATCTGCAGGGTCTCGTCAGCCAGCGACTCTAAGAAGGAGCCACAGGGGTGAGGGTCGCACGCTGCCTGGTGTCATTATCAGCACACTTGTCACCTATGCTCCACACATACACAACACTGGCAACATATGGCTATCATTTCAATACTTGTGAGTGACCTAAAGTCACTCTGACTGAGTCTTGCCTCAACCATAATGTATCTGGGGGAAAGTTCGAGATGAACAGAGAGCGGGAGAAAAAGAGACAAAGACAGGAGTCAAAGAAAAGTCCAGGAGGCACAAGAAAGACAGGGAGAGGCAGACTGAGATGAGGCGAGAGAGCAAAGGAGGGAGCGACTCTAAGAAGGAGCCACAGGGGCGAGGGTCGCACGCTGCCTGGCATCACTATCAGCACACGTGTCACCTATGCTCCACACATACACAGCACTGGCAACATATGGGTAACATTTCAATACTTATCAGTGAGCTAAAGTGACTCTGACTGAGTCTTGCCTCAACCATAATGTATCTGGGGGAAAGTTCAAGATGAACAGAGAGCGAGAGAAAAAGAGACAAAGATGGGAGTCAGAGAAAAGTCCAGGAGGCACAAGAAAGACAGAGAGAGGCAGACTGAGAAGAGGAGAGAAAGCAAAGGAGGGAGAAAGAGGGCTCGAGACAGATAGACATCTATAAGAAGAAACAGGAGAGTGAAATATGGAAAGATAGAGCGAAAAACAGAAACTGAAAGAAAGTGACAGAAAGCAAGAGAGAGAGGGAAATAGCAGAGAGGAGGGTTGATTAAGGAATGCGTGTGTGAAAACACGCTGAAAGTTAAAAAAAAAACAAGGAATGCGCGTGAGAGAGAGGGGGAGCAGGAGGTAAGCCCGGGAGTGGTGCGCGAGTGCGCGCGCAGTCTGCTCTTTTTCGAAGCACACACTCATGCTTGCAGCACGCCCCTGCGCGCTCCCGCAAGGTGTATGCCGCCACAAGCACGAGTATGTGCTTCGAAAAAGAGCTGAACGACGGCTAAAGGTCTCTTATGCAGCGCATGCTCGCTGCCTAGGCGAGACCTAAAAACTGAAAAGGGGCGAGGAAACCCCACAGGAGCTCTGTATGATCAGGCTGAAGCTGAGTGAGTTCTTCACCCAGAGTTAAAGCGACCAAAATTGTCAGATAAATGTCCACAAATAGGATTTTCTTGAAAGGACAGGCTCTGTGGGGCGAATACATTTGGTGATGTTGGAAAGAGTAACTTCAAGTCAATAATCAAGATGAGAAACCCCACCTTAGTTGGCAGCTGTGCGCACACCTGGCAAACGTACAGTAAGATGAAAGGCTGAAACACTCAAGGTTGAAGAATTGAGTAAACACGCATTAGATGAGAAACAAGGAAGAAACCAGTGCTTAGCTTGAAAACATGAATAGAAATAGGCGGGAACTCACCTGCAAACAACCAAGGCACACAAAGTAGCTGGCATCTAAGGAAGCAAGGAAAGCACAGCAGAAATCACAACCAGGGAATCTACTACAAATAGGCATATTAAAGAAGCAGGTAAACACTACCGGCTCTGCAAGTGGGTGCCCCGGCATACTGCGAAACAGTGATGACCAGGAAAGACTGGACATACGGAAGTATGCTTGCTGGGCATGCAGGATCAAGAAGTGCTTAATTTGAGGAGGTGCTCAGCACACACACTTAATTGTCAACACCGACGCTTGTGACAGTCTGCCACAAGGTGGCGCTGTCTGGCTAATTTAGAGATGCAAAAACCAAAGGAAATGATGGACGGAGTGTTGAACATTGCAAGCACTCACCCCCAGTCAACTGATCTGGGTTTAATCCATCACCGTTCTTTAGCCCACTCTGCCACCCCAGTTTAGACATGGCCATATGCAAATCAGTCTGACCCTGTGCCTCATGGGAACAGTCCAGCCGGAACTGCCAAGCCATGTCTTCCCTGGACCGGAAACAAGCTTCCTAGGACCGGTTTCTGGCATTTCAGCCGTCTTCAGCCAGGCCTGCTTGAATCCAGTGGCAAAGTGAGCAAGGGACTCACGTCTGAGCATACCCTGGCAACTTATGGCGAACAAAGCAAAAACCAAAGGAAATGATGGACGGAGTGTTGAATGTGTTGAGTGTCTGAACTGGGGTGGCAGAGTGGGCTAAAGAACGGTGATGGATTAAACCCAGATCAGTGGACTGGGGGTGAGTGCTTGCAATGTCCAACACTCCGTCCATCATTTCCTTTGGTTTTTGCTAATTTAGAGATGGCCACAACAACAGTTAATTATGAATTCAATATACATTAAAAATGACTAATATCTGCTGCCCAAGTCATTCTTATAGCTTTGGGGGCCCGAAATAGTTTGAATTGTCACATTGATAGGAGTGTGATAGTAGTTATGTTGTTACTGTCATTGGCAGCATAGTGGTGGCAATGTGTGGTGCATGCTGTAGTGGCCTCCTAATGAGAACCCTGGCACTTATGTTTTTAAAAATTAAGCACTGGGAGCAAGTACGTTTTTTATTTGTATAGCGGGATCATAGCGAAAAGAGAGCCAAACACTGAAAAGGATCAACGGCTGGGATACAGTCAACAAGTGATTGGATAGGTACAGTGCCAGCTTTACTTATTAATCAAAAAGTTTGATATTTTGGACAATTGCAGGTCATCCCAAGCTGTAGGGATAAACTGGAAGTCTGAGTTTTATAAATTTTTAATACACTGACTACCTAACCACTCGTGCTGAGCTCAAAACATAGGCTGAGAGCCCCACCTTGTGGTGTACGCTCATAAATAAAAATAAAAGTAAGTGCTGGTGCCGAGCATCAGCACACACCAGCAGAAATGAAGTCCTCCAGGGTGGCTTACTGCCTTGCGACAGCCTCTATAGAGGCTTCAGCCTGTAAACAGAGAAGGAACACTCTCTTCTCCTCCATGATGCCTCCACTGTAGGAGCCTGTGTTTGACCTCATGGTCACAGGTTCAAATCCTAGAGGGTCCACTCAGGATTTCATCCTTCTGATGGCAATAAAATGAGTACCATTGAGATAGGTAACAATAAACATCAGTTATTCAGTGCGAAAATACCCTTCTGGGTGGATGTGCGCTTTACAAATACACATGTTATGTTATTACTAGGAAAGAATTAATGCTGAGGCACCCGGACTCTAGTCCATGGCTATGGTAGGTGTTTAACTTGCATGGCAGTGGCAGATCCAGGGAGAAATGGATGACTTGATCACCAAGGAGACGGGAGCTACTCACCAAAATAGATGCAAGCTCAACAGGGAGAAAACACGACCTAAAGTAACCTGCCTGTAAATGAGAGTACCAGGACATGTAAAGAAATAAGGCTTATTAATAAGGATTAATATTAATAAGGATAAATTAATAAGGATTTATTTCCACTACTGGAGTTGTGTGTAGTTCACAATCAAATCAAATCAAATCAAAGGATATTTATTAAGCGCACATATCACTACAAAAGTCTCATGGCGCTGGTGGATAACTCAGAAGATTAGATGAAATTTGTGCGATTAGATGTCAAACAGCAATGTCTTCAGCTTCATACGAAAGCAATTATGATCCATTATAGTGCGTAACTGAAGAGGCAATTTATTCCAAAGCAAAGGGGCCAGAAAAGAGAAAGATCTACCTCCGTTGGTGGCGGTACGAATTCTAGGAGATACAAGAAGGGCTGTGTTACTGGATCTCAGAGTTCTACCAGGGAGATACCAGCTAAGCTTTTTAGTCCAGAAACCAGGACCTTTAACATACATGTTCTTATGTGTCAAGCAGAGAATCTTAAATTGGATACGCTTCCTAACAGGCAACCAATGCAAAAGCTTCAGAGTGGGAGCCGATGAGGATCTGGGTGGAAGATTAAGTACCAGCCTGGCTGCAGTATTCTGCACAACCTGAAGCCTTGACAGTAGATTATCATTTATGGCTGCAAGTAAGGCATTACCATAATCCATTCTACTAACAATTAGTCCCTGAACTAAGGGCCTTCTTGCCTCAATCGGAATCCATTAAAAAACTTTACGCAAGTTGCGCATAACACCAAAACAGGTGCTCACTGTCTTGTTTACATGGTCTTTCATGGACAATTTATTGTCCAATTGAAAACCAAGATTGCGCACAGTTGACGTTGGAGTGGGACAAGGGCCAAGGTTAGAAGGCCACCAATCATGGGACCAAAACTCTAGAGCCCTACCATAGAGCATTATCTCTGTCTTTCCTCCATTCAACTGCAGATGATTAGCACACATCCAATTTTCAATGTGAGACATACAGTTTTTAAAACGGAGCCTAGTTTCTGTTGGGTCAGGACCAATGGTGATCAGAATCTGAGTGTCGTCTGCGTATGAGACGACATCGAAACCAAAGGATCTAATCACCTTGGCCAGAGGGGTCACATAAAGATTAAAAAGAGTAGGGTCCAGAATAGAACCCTGAGGCACTTCCATCTTAACTGATCTGCTAGAAGAGATGGTATCATCGACCTGGACAATTGTAGTACGATCGGAAAGATAATTTTTTAGCCACTGCAAGGCTTTTCCTCTGACACCAATCTCCCACAGTCGACGTTCAAGAATGCTGTGGGAGATGGTGTCAAATGCTGCAGACAGATCCAACAGAACGAGAATAGTAGACTACCCTCTATCCAGAGCACGTCTGATGTTATCTGTCACTTCCAACAGGGCTATTTCCGTGCTATGGGCTGCTCTGAAGCCCGTCTGTGAAGGGTCAAGCAGCCCATAGCTATCAAGATGGTCGACAAGCTGCTTATTAACGAGAAACTCCAGCATCTTACCAAAATGGGGGAGCAGCGAGATTGGGCGGTAGTTGGAAAGAAGATTAGGATCTGCAGTGGGCTTTTTTAATATAGGCCTAATTCTAGCAGCTTTCCATATTCTAGGAACTACAGACCTAGACAATGACTCAATAAATAGGTCAGTGAGACAAACCAATAGAACAGGAGCCAGGATGGGAAGAATTCTAGCCGGTAGAGGATCAGTGGGAGAACCAGAAGTAATTTTCATGATAACCTTCATCACTTCATCAGAACTACAAGGAGTAAATTCGTTCAGTTAAAATTGAGGATTAGCACGAGTTTGCTGGTTTGTGAAGTTTCTCTCCAAAACGTAACAAGAGAAGTTTATGGTTGCATTTCTATTTTGAAGGGACAATATCTCTTTTATTGTGTCAAAATTAAACTTTGTGTTTTTCCTCTTAAAAATCCTGATTTAGCCAAGCCAGGTTTTCCCTGAACTGCCAACAGGCATCCTGGGACTGGTTTCTGGGTAACACCCTTCATCAGCCAGGCTATCTTGAATCCAGTGGCAAAGTGAGCAAGGGACCCACGTCTCGGCAGACCCTGCCAACTTAGGGTGAACAAAGCAAACACAAGGAGATGATGGATGGAGCGCTATTGGCAGGGTATGCCCAGACGAGGTCAAGGAAAAACATGGCTTGGCAGTTCAGGCTGGACTGTTCCCATGAGGCACAGAGTCAAGACTGATTTGTATGTAGCTGTGTCTGAACTGGGGTGGTGAAGTGAGCTAAAGAATGATGATGGATTCAACCCAGATCTGTGACTAGGGGTGAGTATCTGAAAAGTTTCAGCACTCTGTCCATCATCTCCTTGTGTTTGCTTTGTTCGCCCTAAGTTGGCAGGGTATGCCCAGACGTGGGTCCCTTGCTCACTTTGCCACTGGATTCAAGCTAGCCTGACTGATGAAGGGTGTCACCCAGAAACCGGTCCCAGAATGCTTGTTTCCGATCCAGGGAAGACATGGCTTGGCAGTTCAGACAGGACTATTCCCATGAGACACAGGGTCAAGACTGATTTGCATATAGCTGCGTCTGAACTGGGGCGATGAAGTGAGCTAAAGAATGATGATGGATTTAACCCAGATCTGTGATTGGGGTGAGTGTCTGAAAAGTTTCAGCGTTCTCCATGATCTCCTTGTGTTTGCTTTATACATTTTATACTTATAGGGGCTTTAAGCCAGCCCTTTTCAGCCAATCGTCTAGGCTTAGCCTTTGTGTGTTTTTCTCTTATGAATCCTAATTTATCCACGATGGTTCACCCTATTTTAGGTCTCTTTTACTAAAATTAGATACATACTATACTGATAGGGACAACACGACTCAAGCGGTAGGGCTCCAAGCACGGCGGGATTTATTGGGCCACGCTGTCGACGATGGTCAATTACTACCATTGAGAACTTCATACCGTAACAAGATTTGAATAAGATTACTTGTTTGAAAAATACACGGGCAAAATTAACGGATATTAAATAGATGAAACTCTTCTAAGAATACTAGTACACTTAATATTTTGATTCATGCGGTACCTTTGAACGATTTAATGATGAGATTCACCTTAAAATTACTTAAGCCCTGATGACGTCTTTTTAAGTCGAAACGTGTTGGCTGAATTAAATATTGCAACATAGAGTGATCTGATTTATGCAAGAAAGCTGCCTGTCTTTAATTTGAAAAAATCAAATGACTTTTCATGAAGAAAACTTGACTTGAATTACAATAAAGAAGATTGGATCTGAATCATGAACTATCTGCCTAATGACTTCTTTTCGTTTTGAGGATTTAATTCTAATATAGATATTATTGTCATTTAATTGTGTTGTTCCTTCTCCTTGATTGAGTATACTGATAGGGACTTTGAGTCAGCTGTCTTCATCCATTGGTCTCCTGTTGTGTCATTCACATTTTACTTCTGCACTACAGCACACAGCTTGGGACAATGGGACTTCAGTGTGAGTGACTGCCTTCTGCTCTTTAACACGGAGCACATCCACGCTCACTGTGGTTCCATTCTCTGGATCGGACTGTATGGGAATGTGTACTGTTCGACACCAAAAACATATATTTTTTTTCCCAATGATTGACAAAGGCCCAGTAGTTCCCAGAACAAAACAAGGTTTGTGCAAATCCAAAAAAGCTGGCAGCCAATGACAGACCGAATGGCTTTGCCACTACTCGTTTTAGAAACGTGGTCGACTTTGTGGAGCTCAGTAAGTTGACAGAGTTTTAAAACAAACTTCCAGTAGTGATTGAAAGCCAAGTTGCCCAACTTTGTACACTTTTGGTGACCACATTCATCATGGCTGACTTTAAGTAGAGGCCTCCTTGGAAAACCACAGGGTTCGGCCTTGGAAAGTTGAAACACCAAAGGGTGTTTCAGCCTTCCTGGCTCAGACAGTAGCTGGTAAAAGAAACAGACAGAACATTAAAGAGTACAATATTGACATATCGGCTGTCGAATGACAAATTTTCGGAACTACAAACAGTAGAGTATTCCAGTCTTGTCGCTTATGTTGTCACATAGACAAAGAAGGTATGCAGGTGAGTGGCAGCCTCTTTTCTCCCTGAAGCAATTCTGAAAACAAAATAAATTAATCATCATGTGAAGAACACCTGAATTGTATGCTATGCATAAATCAAATTTGAAAAGTGCCTGCTTCCTGTAAAGTGCTTCTGCTGAACTTGCATTTCACATGCAGACAATAGAAGGTTCGCCTGCATTCTTCAGCTGTGCTGCATGTAGCAGACGTGCTCCATAGAAAGTCTTCAACCTAGAACAACCTGTTTGAGGAGTCTGTGAACACTTCGTCTTACTATTTATTGTTTCTTTACAGTGTGCTGTGCCTCTTTCCTCCACACACACTGCTTATTTACGTTTAACTTTCCACCACAGAGACCATTATGTGCTGTTTTAATCAACAGTGTTTGCTAAATTGAGTGTAGTCAGTCAATCAATCTTTATTGCCAGATCAGATAATGCAATCCATCAACAAAGTGCAAAGATATAAAATGCAATAAAAACGTTCACGCAAGGTATTAAATCAACAAACTTAAAAACTCTAAAAAAGTACTTGGATTACAATAAATAGAAAAGTGCAGCTTTTAAGCAACAGATGGGTTGTCCGTGCACGATATTTTAGATCCTGTCAGCCACGCTGCTTACAGAAACTTGGAAACAGCAAACACCTTGGGGCAGATTTACAAGAACCGGCACATCTCTGCATATTAGCAGAGATGTGCCAGTGAAATTGTGTCATGTAAAAAAAACCCTTGCGCCACCATGGATGCGTCGCATTTACAATGCGGCTCACCGTTGTGCAAGGATAGACAGATGCATGACGCATCTTTTGGCGGAAAGGCAGCGCATTGCTGGAGTCGTGTCGTAAGTACGACGCAACTACAGCAATGGTCAGGAATGCCTATTCCCATCATGCTGGGTCACTCCTTATGCCTGCTTCAAGCAGGTGCAAGGTTAAAGTCACTTTTATGAGGCTTTCTTGCGACCGAACGCCCACCCTGCATACATTATACCTGACGCAGGTATAATGTAGCGCTGGGCTTTACAACGTGACGCATCTCCCTAGCTGTGTCACGTTGTAAATATATCACATCATGGCGCATTGTTTGCGACGCCGCTGCATCACAGAAGTGTTGCAACCGCGGCGTAAAGTTGTCGCAAGGGGCTTGTAAATCTGCACCTATATGCATACTAGTATCAGTTTAGCATACACTGAAGTAATTTGTGTGATCCCTTAAAACTGACATAGTGGGACAACCCATCCGGTTCTTTGATTTGAATAAACAGGACACAAAAACTTCACACGTTCCTCAGATTCCTCTGTGGGGTAACAAACAGGACAGAGTTTACACCTGGTAACAGAAGATGGTCAAGAATATGTAAAAGAGGCTGAGTGTACAGGCATGTTTAAAAAAATGAATTTTCCTTCGTGTTATCCCACCTTTTCAAATTGAATCATTCTGGTGTAGCTTAACTTGTTTTTGAAAGATTTCGTATAGAGTGTACTGTAGATTTATCATTTGATTTGTGTTGCTGCAAGTCAGCAGTGAACGTATCTATTTCTGAGAGACCACTATGCAGAAGACATTGATGTTTGGTGTAAAACTGGATACAAGAGAAGATACTGGTCAGTGTCAAAATGACAGGCTCAGATCCCAGCTACATCATTAGACCACATTTTGTGATTTTGGGCTAATCATTTTAGGTCCCTCCTTCTCCTTTTCATGAATTTGGGAGTTCCTAGAGGTGATTCTTCTCAGAGTGTGCTGTGCAGGATATACTCACTCACATATGATTAGGTGCCCCGGAATGTTGTTCCATAATTATATACATATATTGATGATTTAGGTCAAGTATTTAGTGCACATCCCACACTGACCTGTTAACGGTTTTGATTTTAAGAAGCATCAGCAGTTCGGAGATAATCATCAAGCAGGTGAAAAACATCAAGCAGTTCAGCGATAATCATCAAGCAGGTGAGAAACATCAAGCAGATGAGTGATAATCATCAAGCAGGGGAGAGACATCAAGCAGTTCAGTGATAATCATCAAGCAGGTGGGAAACATCAAGTAATTTAGTGACAATCATCAAGCTGGTGAGAAACATCAAGCAGTTCAGTGATAATCATGAAGCAAGGATGAAACATCAAGCAGTTCAGTGATAATCATCAAGCAGGGTAGAAACATTAAGCAGTTCAGTGAGAATGATCAATCAAGGAAGAAACATCAAGAAGTTCGGTGATTATCATCAAGCAGGGGAGAAACATCAAGCAGTTCAGTGATAATCATCAAGCAGGGGAGAAACATCAAGCAGTTCGGTGATAATCATCAAGCAGGTGAGAAACATCAAGCCGTTCAGTGGTAATCATGAAGGAAGGAAGAAACATCAAGCTGTTCAGTGATAATCATCAAGCAGGGGAGAAACATTAAGCAGTTCAGTGATAATGATCAAGCAAGGAAGACACATCAAGAAGTTCAGTGATAATCATCAAGCAGGGGAGAAACATCAAGCAGTTCAGTGGTAATCATCAAGCAGGGGAGAAACATCAAGCAGTTTAGTGATAATCATGAAGCAAGGAAGAAACATCAAGCAGTTCAGTGATAATCATCAAGCAGGGGAGAAACATTAAGCAGTTCAGTGATAATGATCAAGCAAGGAAGAAACATCAATAAGTTCAGTGATAATCATCAAGCAGGGGAGAAACATCAAGCAGTTCAGTGATAATCATGAAGCAAGGAAGAAACATCAAGACGTTCAGTGATAATCATCAAGCAGGTGGGAAACATCAAGCAGTTCAGTAATAATCATCAAGCAGGGGAGAAACATCAAGCAGTTCAGTGATAATCATCAAGCAGGGGAGAAACATCAAGCAGTTCAGTGATAATCATCAAGCAGGTGGGAAACATCAAGCAGTTCAGTGATAATCATCAAGCAAGGAAGAAACATCAAGCAGTTCAGAGATAATCATCAAGCAGGGGAGAAACATCAAGCAGTTCATTGATAATCATGAAGCAAGGAAGAAACATCAAGAAGTTCAGTGATAATCATCAAGCAGGTGGGAAACATCAAGCAGTTCAGTAATAATCATCAAGCAGGGGAGAAACATCAAGCAGTTCAGTGATAATCATCAAGCAGGGGAGAAACATTAAGCAGTTCAGTGATAATCATCAAGCAGGTGGGAAACATCAAGCAGTTCAGTGATAATCATCAAGCAAGGAAGAAACATCAAGCAGTTCAGAGATAATCATCAAGCAGGGGAGAAACATCAAGCAGTTCATTGATAATCATCAAGCAGGGGAGAAACATCAAGCAGTTCAGTGATAATCATCAAGCAGGGGAGAAACATCAAGCAGTTCAGTGATAATCATCAAGCAAGGAAGAAACATCAAGCAGTTCAGTGATAATCATCAAGCAGGGGAGAAACATTAAGCAGTTCAGTGATGATGATCAAGCAAGGAAGAAACATCAAGAAGTTCAGTGATAATCATCAAGCAGGTGGGAAACATCAAGCAGTTCAGTAACAATCATCAAGCAGGGAAGAAACATCAAGCAGTTCAGTGATAGTCATCAAGCAGGGGAGAAACATCAAGCAGTTCAGTGATAATCATCAAGCAGGTGGGAAACATCAAGCAGTTCAGTGATAATCATCAAACAAGGAAGAAACATCAATCAGTTCAGAGATAATCATCAAGCAGGGGAGAAACATCAAGCAGTTCAGTGATAATCATCAAGCAGGGGAGAAACATCAAGCAGTTCACAGATAATCATCAAGCAAGGTAGAAACATCAAGCAGTTCAGAGATAATCATCAAGCAGGGGAGAAACATCAAGCATTGCGGTGCTTATTGAAAGAAAAATTTCTTTTTATTTTACTGAGTTAGAATTTTAGACAGCCTCTGTTATTTCATTTAATTGAACCATCCTTTACTTAAGACTGGACAGCTCGTAGTCTTTGTCCCCTACTGTCCAATCCCCAGCTCTCACACAAACCGTCCCAGCACCCTCAGTTGCTTTCTGCCCTACTCCAGCCCAGTTCCCGTGCTACTAACCACACAGCCTTTATCTGGAGCCTGGTAGCTAGGTTTCAGCCAACGATGAATCTCAATGCTGCAGATGACCCTAACACATCTCAAACTCCCGTCCTCACCAGAAACTGGGTCTCAATTTGACACCCATTTAGCACCTATTGGCTAATGTTGGTGGAACAACTAAGGAGTAAACACCATCTCTGGTTAGACCAGGCTATGTAGCTGCCAAGTGTCCTCACGTCATGTGCGATACCTCCAGCCACCCCGGGTAGTTTAGCCAAATTTGAGCACATTGCATTCTGCAACCTGTAGCATCCTTTATAGTAATGTAAGTATGGGCCCAAAAACCCAGCATACAACGGTCCAGCACTGGATGAAGCTGTCACATGGAATTGAATTCTACTAGGAAGCGAGTTATCATCCGACAAACGCGCACCCACAGGCCTCGGTTACTGCACCGGTCTGTAGCAGAAGACAGAGACAAGTTCTTTACTTCTAACACCATACTTGGCGCCGGGCCACTATAGATGGTCGGATGTGTTTTTTCAGATACTGCTCAAGAAAATTTGTGCTCATCCGCTGGCCTATTTCAGTGGTACGGGAAATGAAAAGAGCGATAATATTGTTGCATCCCCTACTTCCTGCATCTCTTTATCATAGATGTAACAGGTGAAGCCATAAGGACTAATTGTGGTGGACATTGGCAATCAAAAAGTAGAGCTGTCAAAGCAGAGCCCTGGGGACCCCACAAATCAGAGGCTGAAGCTGGGAGTCCATACGCAGAGTAGCTGCATTTAGCTCTCTTACTTTTTGGTCAAAATGGCCACAACAGCACAAGATCTGTGAACCTCTGGCAGCACAGTCAAGTTAGTGGAGATACTTGATTGGCAGTGTGGAAAGTCGCTGAAGAACGTCTTAAAATCTGACACTGTTGCTGTAGAGCTGATGCAGTCAATCACCAAGAACAGGATGGACTTCGTTCCCCTAAAGTTAGGTAAGAGTTGCCTCCTCAAGAGAACACCTGGGTCCCTACATTTGTATATTTTCCTCTACACCAACAGTACACTCTAGATGTGCACTCTGGTACCATTGCATGCACAACACCAAACACGAGAGCCATACAGATGCCTAAGCATTGCTGCATCAACAGCACATCCCTGTCGTAAGAGAACTATTCAGAACCAGTCATATTGATTCTTCTTTATTTCCATCTGCACAGTATTGCAACAAAGGCATACATGATCTGATCAAGCTCCCTAATTTAACAACCACCTTTGGCTAATCACTAGACAAGCGTGGACCCCAGGAGAAAGAAACAAAGTACCAAATACCCGAGGCACATGTGTCCACACTTATAACACATGCCACAGATTCATGATGGGAGCTTGCTCGCCACCATCTAGTATAAACGATATCTAAGTAACATGATCAAAGGCAAGACATCTTAGACTATGGTCAAGGAGAATCCCAGAGCCCCAATGTGCGCTTGAACTCCAAAGGTCGTCCAAGAACATACTGATAATAGAAAGGCGTAATACCAAATGATGCTGATATAATAAAATAACACAGCTTAAAATGACAGAAGTCATGAGAGAGGGACCCTCTAAATGAGAGAAAGGCATCTATTACTACCACCAGGACAGTTTACTTGGGTTGAGAAGGAGGAGAGTGCGCTGAATAGTCCTTTTTAAAAAAGTGTCAGAAGCACTTGTCGGAATGAGTGATACATCCAAATGCGGAAACAACAAATAGGGTACACAGCTACTAAACAGTTTTAAAATATACAAATTCGAATCATCCATGAAATAAAGATGTTCTGGGATCCAATAATGTTTAAAGCAGGGGATTCATCACAAAACATCTTTGGTCTCTTTGATATTAGGATCTTCGATATGCCTTTTCTCCACACTCAAACCTTATGTGATCATCGATAAAATTGAGATCTTAAGTCTGATGATGGATGTGACTGATAATTGAACCCTAATACCGTGTCCAAAGACAACAGAGCATTTTTTAGAAGACCCAATCGATCAATCATTGAGGGCTGTGTCTGTAGAGGAGGCAGGGAGCATCCTGAAAGCTCTTAAGCTTGCAGATCCCCCTAATGACTGAGCTTCATTTTGGCTGAAAATAAATTTCCCAGCATAGCTCATCCCGCTTATTTGTGAACTGGTCAATCTTTCCATTCAAGAGACCCTCATTCCATCTCAGCTCAAACAAGGCAGACGTACCCCCAAACCTCTCGTGCAGAGATGCTGGAGAAAATGACAAATCACGAGTCTCTGGAAAATCTGGCCATGCCATGGAACTGAAACTTGAGGTTCTGGGATGAAACAATCAGAATGGCAGGTATGGAAGCAGCTGTTTTTTGGTGATGTTTGATGTAACAGCGTCCTTCGACCACTTGGACCATTCTATCATCCTTAATGGGTGGCTGCAGCGACGGATGTCAGGGAGAAGACCATGGCCTGGTTTTGATGTTAACTTGGGGCAATTACAGAATAAGGGAGACAGTGGGATCACTTGACCACAACTGATGAATGGGCAGAAATGCCTAGTCTTTCAGGAGGCAACCTATTTAGAGTTCACAGAGTCTCATGAGAGGCTGCCAGGGAGTTATAAGACCAATCAATCAATGAGTTTATTTGTATAGTACAGCTAATAACCTGAGATGATATCCAGGTGCTTGCAGGGACCGAGAGAATCAGTTGAATACCCAGGTCTTGAGCGCTTTTTGGAATTCAGGTAGATATGGGTAAGTCCTGAATTGCATGGGAAGGCCATTTCATGTTTTTGCTGCAAGGTAGGAGAAGGAGCATCTTCTGCTCATGCTTCGGTTGATGTGGGGAGTGTGGATGAGCGAGTGGGAGGAGTGGTGTAGTTGTTTAGCAGGTTGAAGTTCAGGTGGTGGATGATGTAGGCCGGTGCTAGGTTGTGTAGGATCTTGTATGTGTGGGTCAGCAGCTTGAACTGGCATCTCTTCTGTACTGGGGTGGAGTTTCTTGAGGTGAGGGGTGATGTGGGTCCATCAGGGGAGGTTGAGGACGTGTCTGACTGCTGTGTTCTGAATGGTCTTTAATATCTGGAAGAGGTGTGCGGCATTCCGAGAGCAGAGAGTGTTGCCATAGTGCAGTCTGCTAGTGATGAGGGCTTGTGTGACGATGCGTCTAGTGTTAAGGGGTAGCCATTCGAGATCTTTGATAGCATATGTGAGTGAAGAAGCAGGCAGAGGACTTCATGGTCAGCTTGCGGTCAAGGATGATGGCGAGGTTTCTGGTGTGGTATGATGGGGATGGTGCTGGTCTTAGTTCCGTGGGCCACCAGGAAGCGTTCCAGGGAGTGGTGTTGTTGCCGAAGATCAGTACTTCTGTTTTGTCAGTGTTGAGCTTCAGGAGTTGTCTCTCATCCAGTTGGCAATGCTCGTTATGCACCTGTGGAAGCTGATTCTGGTGGTGGTTTGTGTAGTATCTGATGAGTTAGCAATGACGGAACCCTTTTGGCTCCTGATAGACTCCGTAGAGCTGTGACATAAGTGTTAGAGCGGAATGCAATGAAGGCTGGTTTAGAATGTTGAGTTTGCAGTTAGACGCACACGGATAAAGACATTTAACACTAAGTTCCGTGTGTGGCGTAGTCATTGGTGGGTACCCAGGCAGGGGAAGGTGCTACAGTGGGGTCATTGGAGATGGAGAGAATTAATTGAGTATCGTCTGTGTAAAATATGATGTTGAGTCTGTGGGAGCTGATGATGTTGGCCAAGGGAGTCATGTAGGTGTTGAAGAGAATAGGGCTGAGGGATGAGCCATGTGGGACACTGCAGAGGATTTCCTCATGTTTGGAAGTACAGGGATGAAAGAGGACTTTCTGTGTTCTTCCAGTGACGAATGAGGTGATCAATCTGAGAGCATCCCCTTGGATGCCGACATTGTGTAGCCTAGCGATCAGTGTATGGTGGAATATGGTGTTGAATGCTGCTGGAAATCGATGGAAATCAGGGCCACTGTCTCCCCTCGGTTGAGGAGGGGTCGGATGTCATCGGTGGCTGCAATCAGGGCAGTCTCAGGTAACGGGTAAAGAACCAAGCTGCTCGACTCATATTTAACCTAAGATTTAATAACCAAATTGCACCTGAATTTTGCTTAAAGAGATAACTGAAGACAAGGCCCCCTCGATCATCCACAAATCACTCTAGCCATGCGCCATGCTTCCTAACCAAACACTTTTGGTCCTTCCAAACTCCAATGCAAGATCTGCCTCCTTGAATCTTCTGCACACCTACTCATATAGGCTCAACGATTGGCAGATTACTCCATGTGCATTGATGTGCTCTCTGGAATGCCCCCCACTCCTCAACTGTCCCTCTCTCCTTATTTGTTCACCCTTCTTTACCTCTCCTCCCACAGGAGTCCAATTATAACTGTGCTGGTGAAAAGCAGCAATTTCCCCAGACCTTGCTGTCACTCCCTGACTTTTGGAATTCTTAGTTGTGGGAGAAGGTGCGCCCATTGTGTCCCTGTCCAGGCCAGCCCATTGTCATTCTGCACATGACAATGAGCTGGATGACTTTGAGAACACCATCAAACTTACTTTGTACACACCAACCATAAGTCTGCAGCAGCCTTTTGAATTGAGCACCAATGACCAAGCCAGTCCAGGTCAGGGGCCAGTTTACCCCACCATAGCCCCATCAGTCAACTTTGGATTTTCCGGTTCCTTGCCTATTTGAGCCTGACCCCTTTCCCTGGGCTTCACACACTTAAGCCTTGCAGGGTGGCATATATTACGTATCTCTTCACAAGACACTTTGGGCACATGGAGACATCATATGATGTTTGTTGAGGATCAGGGGATTATTAGTCATATAGAACATTTTGTTACATTTAATTCCATTAACACATTCTCTATTCAATCATTTTAAAATACATATATAGAAAGGCATGATATAGTGATTATATCTCTCACCTGACCCAGCCTCTTACTTTCTCTCTCTGGTTCTGTCACTTTTTACATCCATCTTTCCTCTCCATGATCTACTCTCTACCTTTCAATTTTCCATCCAGCCTCTCACCTTCTCTTGCTGTTCCTGCCCCACTTACATCCACATCTCGCTTCCCTGCTCAACTCTTTACATCTCAACTCTCCAACAAGCCTTTTATATTTTCTGCTAGTTCGCCCTCCTAAATCCACCTATCCATTTTCCTTTCCCCCTTTACTTTATCTGCTCTTGCTGGTTCTGCCCCTGTTGCATAACCTCTCCTCTTCCTCCTTGCCCCACTCCACTTACCTCCTCTTACAGGTTCTGCCACTCTTTGACCTCTACCTCCCTGATCAACTCTTCATCTCACCTCTCTCAACAACCCTTTCAATTTCTCTTGCTGCTTCTGCCCATCTAATATCCGTTTCCCCCTTCTGTCTCCCTCCCCTCAACCTCTTACCATCTTTTAGTGACTCTCCTCTCTTCCACCCACCTCTCACAATTGCTTCTGTGCCCTGTCCACTCTGCATATGTTCTCTAACTGGTTCTGCCTCTCTTAAATGCACTGCTCTTATCCATACACTACCTTTGACCTCTCATACCTCCAAGTCCCGTAACTTCTTTCACTGGTTTTACCTCATTACATCCACCTTTCCCCTACAATCCTCCTGAAGCGTCTTAACTTTTCTCGTTGAATCTACCCCTCTTACATTCACCTCCCCCTCCATACTCTAATCTTCTTCTCATCCCTCCCCAGACTCTTACTTTATCTTGTGCATTCTACCTCTCTTACATCCATCTCTCCAAACTTCGTCCCTTCTCTTACTGGTTCTGTACCTCGGATATCTACATTTCTCTTCCATTCTCTACAGTTCACCTCATCTCTCCACCTCTTACTGTTCTCACTGATTCTGCCCCTCTTACATCCACCTTTCACAATTTCCTTCCTCCCTTTCCACTCCACGCAAATTTCCCTGACTCTCCCATTCATGTACTGCCCTTCACCGCTCATCTCTACCTCCAACCTCTTTAATTGTTTTCTTGGTGTGTCCCCTTCATGCTCACCGCTACCCTTTCATTCTCCAACCTCTTTTAAATTCACCTCTCACTTCCATGATTTACACTTCACCTGACCCCTCCTCTCGCCTCTTACCTTAATTTGTAAAATAATAAGTGCCGGTGCCCAAAGCACTGCTCAGAAATCCACGGTCAGCGCTATTAAATATCAGCGCTCCGAACACCAAGGCTGCATAGTCCTGAAACTACCTCATGCTTCTTTAATCCACTGCTAGGTACTGACAACCTATTTATCTCACTTTTAGAGGTTCTTGCTTTCTCCCCTGGCGACCGTTTTTATATCTTTCTCCTTCTTTCCTGTATATGTGTTTTTCCCTCTCTATGTCTAGGTAAATGCCTGATGCAGAAAAGTAAGTTCTGGCAGCCCCTATCGGCAACCACCAGCTCAAATTAAGCACTGCTCTTACCTTTCTCTCTGATTCTAGTCCTCTTACATCCTCCTCTCTCTCCTGCCTGCTGGTCACTTCACCTCTCATCTCTCTCCAGCCTCTAGCCTTCTCTTTTTGGTTCTACCCCTCTTACATCTGTCTCTCTCCATGCTTCTCTCCCACAGCCTCATACCTATTCTTGGAGGTCCTGTCCTCTTACATCATGATCTACCTCTCACCATTCCCTCTCCCACCACTTAAGTTCTTATGGTCCTGCCTCTCCAATCCATGCTCTACTTTTCAGCTTTTATTTTTCTGATCAGCCTCAACATTTTTCACTTGTTCTGCACCCTTTACATAACCTTTTCTCACCATGTTTTTGTCTTCATGTTTTATCTATCCCCTGCCCCTACTCTCCTCTTGCTTGTTCTGTTCCATTAACATACACCTCTCCCCTCCATGCTCCTCTCTTCATATTTTATTTCACCTTACTGTACCCAGCCTCTTACCTCACTTCACATGTTCTTCTCCTTTGTATCCATCTCTCCCAGTGCTTAATTTGTTAAAAGAATAAGTGCCGGGGCTCTCGTCATAAGGCCACTGTAGCTTGCACCACACATTGCCCCTGCCAGCTGCCAATGACAGTACAAACACAGCTACTAACCAACACACTCTTACAGGTGTAACAATTCATACTATTCCAGGCCCCCAAAGCTATACCAATGGCTTGGGAGGCTGGTATTAATCATTGCAAATATAAATTGAACTAATACACACCTGTTGCTGTGCTCATACTTAAATTAGCCAAACAACGCCACCTTGTGGCAGACTGTCATAAGCCCCGGTGCTGGCCATTAGGTGCCGGTGCCAGCACCACAAAACACTGGCTCCAATTAAGCACAGACCCCTCCCCTTCTGAACTCCCCAATCCTCATACCCTTTTGAGCAGATTCTGCCCCTCTTATAGCCCTCACTTTTGCATGCTATGCCCTTCATCTCATCTCTTTTATAGGGACTTAGCTACCATTTGGTGCAGCAGATGTAGTGGCACCAGTGTCCAGACTTTTAGGGGCCCTGAGCCCTGATAATTGCCTATTTTACTATGCCAACAGCAGTCAAAAGGGCCATTTCCCTTCCTTGCACCAGGGCCCGTGGCATCCTTGCTACGCTGCTGCTCTCTCCCAGCCTCTTCCCTTCTCTCACTGATTCTGCCCGTTTCATCCACCTCTTTGTCTTCCCCTCTTCCCCTTCCACCAGCCACTTACTCTTCCATGACGATTCTGCCTCTCTCTCTTTCCTACTTTACTATCACCTATCAGCTCATCCCCTACCTCGAACCTTCTACCATTTGTATTCCTAATTTTATAATTAGCTCACCTGGCTATGCTCTGTTCTACTCCTTTTCCCTTCATCCTTGGTGAGCTGTGTCCATTGTGATGCAACGTCATTCTTTGTTTTGATAGTAAACCCTGTAGGATACCCCTGTATTTCATTCATGCAGGGGCACGGAGCACTTAAGTCTTAAGGGCACTATCAGTACCCATCTAAGAATCAAGGGTGTTATGCAGATACAGTGATTAGGCCCAGGGAGACGGTCAATAAGGAAAGGTGATTAAAAAATAATAATAAACTTGTTGAGCTGAAATGTCTCAAGTGAGGCGACTGAAAGTTGCTCAATAGAACTGGAATGCTAGCCACCCGGCAATGCGCTGACGCCCTTTCTCTCAATGGCTGTGTGGGGCGCAGGGGAGGGCCCAACACTTTGGGGCTTCGCAGCGCTTAACCTTAAGAGGATGTGGTGGAACAGTCAGAGCTACCGACTTTGGAGCTAGGGAACCAGGTTCGAGTCTCGGCTTTGGCTCAACATTCTTTGATTCTGGAAAAATCACTTAATCTCCCCGTGCTTACCAAAAAATGAATGTATCCTTATGTAATGTAACTGGTGCTCATGTAAAGCGTTCCAATACCTTTGGGTCAAGTTTGCGCTATATGAATTTGCAAAACAAAAACATGGTTGGGAAGCCTAGGTGAGGGGGCCATGCCTGTTCCCAGGGCCCCGTAGCACTGAGGCCTTGAAAACGTGGCAGAGTGGTGCGAGGCCCCCATGAGTATGAGCAGGCGAGGGGCCCTGGCAGCTGCCCACACTGCCCATGCCTAGCACCGGCCCTGGGTGGTTTGCTGTTGTTATTGCTGCAGAATCCTGATTGGGAGATGTCAAGAAGATGGTTCTGCTCGAGATATTTGGTCAGTTGTTTGTTGATGGCTTTTTCAAGGACCTTGGCCAGGTAAAGGAGTAAGGAGATGGGCTAGTAGTTCTTGAGTTCGCAGGTGTCGGCTGATGGCTTCTTGAGTAGATTTTTGACCTCTGCGTGTTTCCAGTCTTCTGAGAACGTGGCCATGGTGATCACTGTGTTGAGCAGGGAGATGAGTTTGTGGCTGATTCTGTTGCTAGCAAGGTTGAAGATGTGGTATGGGCAGGGGTCTTTGGGGCCTCCTGAGTGGGTTGATTTCATGATGGCTGTGGTTGCCAGGAGTGTGAGCAGGATCCATGTGGTCAGTCGGTGGTCTGTCTTGGTTGCAGTGTGGATGCGTAGGTTGAGGAAGTCTGTAGGGTTGGGGTAGGGCTAGAAGTTTTTGTAGATGGTGGTGATTGTTGTGGAAGAAATTGGTGAAGTTGTCACAGAGACCCTGGGAGGGGTGATGCTGTTCTCTATGGCTGCGGGGTTATAGAACTTCCTGCCGATGTTGAAGAGTTCCTTGCTGTAGTTGGAGCTGGAATCAATGTGAGCAGCTAGGTCATCTCTTTTCTAAGCCTGGGCAGAGTTCGCAGAGTTCCGCTATGTGGAACTCCGCGAAGTGCAAAATAACTCAGACGCGCTACGTGGAGCTCCGCAAGCGGTGGAGTGCATTAGATAAATGCAGTTCGCAGTGATTTTCGGTGCCAAGTGCTTGTCCACACTGTGCAATCATCGTGAACGGCACCATGCACAGCGCAAGCGGGTGCTGCTTCCTTTCTGCCACTCAAGTAGACTTTTACTTGAGCGGCAGCTTTCTCAACACGAACGGACAGTTTCTCAATGCGAGCGGTCGCGAGCATACATGACCACTTGCAATGAGAAATCGGACCGCTCGCATTCTGAAAATTCTCCGGGAAGTTGATTTTCCACACTCACGCACGCCAACTTGATGATGATGACGATTGCGAACGAGGAAAAATCTTGCCGTGAGGTGAATTTTCCTTGCTCGCTACCTTGACGTTGACGAGCGCAAGCTCAGCGTAACGCGGGGTGTGGAAAACTCAGCAAACTCCACAAGTGGAACGGAGTTCACCACCCGGACTTCTCTTTTCTTCTCCCTCAGTAGCTGGTGGTAGCGGTTTAAAAAGTTCTTGAAAGAAGTCCAGTCAGTGGTGTCCTTGCTAGTGCGCCGCCTTCTTTTCTGCTGTTTGCAGATGTGTTTTGCTGTTCTAAGTTCTTCGGTGTACCAGCTGGTCTGTTTCGTGGAACTTCTGTGGTTGCTGTCTTTGATGGGGGCAATGTTCTCTGATAGTTTGTGATCTAGGTGTTGCAGATCCTAACACTCTGTTTGAGGAATGTGGCGGGGTCGGAATTGGAGCTATTGAGAGCGTCTGTCCATTGGTTCTCAGATATTTTGCTCCAGCAGCAGTGGGGTGTGCTCTACTGAGTGTGAACAGCGGTGTGTGTGTTGGTGATGTTGAAATGGATGATACAGTGGTCCACTACATTCAGCTAACCTTGATTCATGGACCTTTATGTACTCCTTGCAAATATCTCATCTGCCCAAACATTTGGAAGAAAGTGAACAATACCAGTGGAAATGTACGGATATGTGCTAATTGTACCCACGCTTCTTTCCCAGGCTTCTTCTGACCGTCGAGGATGCAATGCTACAGCGCATGAGTACTTGTACGAAGGACGATGCTGCCGGCAGTGCCCCCCAGGTAACACATCTTACAGAAAAAGAGGCACATCTCTAATAAGTAAGGATGATGGGGGATCCGGAGTTAATCTTTTCAGTGCTGTATCTATGTATTCCTCTCTCTTGTTCTCTGTATATATAGCTGGTGCGGGCGGCGAGTAAAGGACTTGTCCTCGCAAAGGTAATTCAATGCAATTTTAGAAGAATACGCTGCACTCGTTTCGGAAGTAATCAACTTGTTCTTATTGACTTCTCTCACGTGATCAAGAGCTGTGTGCAGCTCGAAGCGCGTAGGAGGAGAGAAGAGAAGTCAATAAAAACGAGTTGATTACTTCCAAAAGGAGTGCGGCGTATTCTTCAAAAATTGCATTGAATGTATGTATGTATATATATGTATATATCTATATATATATTTATTTATGTGTGTGTGTGTATATATATATAATTTTTTCTTTTTTATTCACCAAATGCCCAAAGCTATGAGGAGGCACTCAACAGCATGCCACAGTGTTCATTTTCAAATTGCCTCGGCATTCCGGTCATTTAAATTGTAGTGCCCAACGTGTTTCAAGGCAAAGAGGATTTGGCCTAATGGCTAGGGTGCTCGACCTCAGACCTGGGGAACTGAGTTTAAGTCTCGGTAATGACGCCGAACATCCTGTGATTTTGGGCAAATCACTTAATCTCCCCGTGCCTAATAAAAAAATGAATGTGTCCTCATGTAACGTAACTGGTGCTATGTAAAGCGCTCTGATACCCGATTGGATATGGGTCAAGTTAGCGCTATATAAAACTCTGCAAAAAAAAAAAAAAAGAGCCTCCCTCTCAGGGGCTGCGCTTCATTACACATGTGGCGCGGTGACGACTCTTCTTATTATCTTTTCTGCATATATATATATATATGTGTTCCAACAAATGCCCGCAAGCTGCAGGGACGCACACAATGCAGATGAAAAACCATACGGCTTTTATTTTGAAACAGGCAACTTGCATTGTAATCCTTTCAGTAAATGTTCAAAGACCTGACGCGTTTCAAGGTGCTGTCCTCTTTCTCAAAGGTCTCTCTTCATATGAATGTAGCGCAGGGAGTCGTGCTGTTATGCAACTCTATGTGCTTGATTGTTTTTATACTGCCCCCAGTGGGCTCCGCTCGGTGCGTGTGTGGTTTCCTGCATGCTGGGTTTAGTAGTTTTATGCAGGACAACTCCATCACCATAGTACGTGCTGCGCAATTAATCATATTGTTTGAAGCTTTTTTAAATACCCTGAGTGGGCCCCAGGATCGTCCGCAAGTTTAATTTTGTCTTATCTGCAATGCTGCTTCGTAGGTCTGGACTCCGTTCCGACCAAGCAGCCTCCTTCCATTGTGAGGATGGTGCCGTCCCCCACGACAGGGCTGCCGTGAGTTTAAAATGTTCAGCACAACTCCCTGCGCTACATTTATATGAAGAGAGACCTTTGAGAAAGAGGACAGCACCTTGAAACGCGTCAGGTCTTTGAACATTTACTGAAAGGATTACAATGCAAGTTGCCTGTTTCAAGATAACCTCTGCATTGTGTGCGTCCCTGCAGCTTTCGGGCATTTGTTGGAACATATATATATATATATATATATATATATATATATATATATTCACTGAAAAAACCATGGGTTTCACACACGTTATAGTTAGGAATTAGCATTTAAAAAACCTTGCAAATTCACTGAAAAAACCATGGGTTTCACACACGTTATAGTTAGGAATTAGCATTTAAAAAACCTTAGAAATTCAATGAAAAAACCAAAGGTTTCACACATGTTATAGTTAGCTGGACATTTCACTCGTAAAAAACCAATGAAATTCCCCCGTTATAGTTAGTTCAGCTAACTATAACTCGCGCGCCCGCAATGCACTGCTGATGACGTCACATATTACATCACTCATGACATGGTCAGTGACATCACTCATGACATCACTGATGACATCTCAAATGACATCACTGATGACATCACTGATGACATCATCCAGAGAATGTGTGTTTTTCTGAAAATTACATATGTTTTATATATGTATATCTCAAGGTCGATGGAAGAATAAATGGGTATATAAGTGTCTAAATGGATGAATTGTTTTTGAAAAATTGATTGTATAACTGACTGATTAAGTGTATCTTAGTGAATACATGGCTTAGTGAGTAATGTTTAAATATGTAAATATCTGTATCAGTCTCTCACTTTGTGTATAAGTGGCTGCATGGGTTGGTGAGTAGCTACATGAGTGTCTATATAGGTTATTAGTTGGTTTTTTGAGTATCAGTGTCTGATGTCTGTATGGTTCGGTGGGGGGTATTACGTAGTGCATAGGTGCATGAATGAATGACTCACTCTTTGTATGTGTTGAAGACAGCATGTGTGCAGGACTCTATGGGTGGATGAGTGTGTGCATGGGTGTGTTAGTGAGTGAATGACTGTCTCAATAGTGTCTCTATGAGTAACTACATATGTTTTAAACTAGTATATGTCACTATTGGTGTATATAAGCGAGTATATGTGAGAGTGAGAGATTGGAAGAGTTCCTGTATGAATAAGTATGTGTTTCTATAAGTGATTGTTTAAAAGACTAAGTATGTGTAAGTTTCTGTAGAAGTAAGTGTGGCGGTGTGTGTATAACTGTATATGCAAGTAAATGTATGTTTGATTCTTTATTAGCATGAGTGACTATGTGTGTGAGTACCTCTATGGATGAGTGGCATTGTGTAACAGGATGTATACGTGTATGAGTACATATGATGAGTGAGTACATGTATGAGTGACTGTATAGGACTGTTGGTGAATGAGTGGATGTGTATTTGGATCTTAGAATTACTGTATAGGTTGTTGTAACTGGTATTGGTATGTCCATTGTTTTTAAAATTTTAATTTCTATTTTTGAATGTGTGTATCAAAGGTTATATTAGGGGAAGAGGAGGTCTGCCACTCTATCACAAGGATGATGTCATAAGTGATGTCATCAGTGATGTCATTTGAGATGTCATCAGTGATGTCATGAGTGATGTCACTGACCATGTCATGAGTGATGTAATATGTGACGTCATCAGCAGTGCATTGCGGGCGCGCGAGTTATAGTTAGCTGAACTAACTATAACGGGGGAATTTCATTGGTTTTTTACGAGTGAAATGTCCAGCTAACTATAACATGTGTGAAACCTTTGGTTTTTTCATTGAATTTCTAAGGTTTTTTAAATGCTAATTCCTAACTATAACGTGTGTGAAACCCATGGTTTTTTCAGTGAATTTGCAAGGTTTTTTAAATGCTAATTCCTAACTATAACGTGTGTGAAACCCATGGTTGTTTCAGTGAATTTGCAAGGTTTTTTAAATGCTAATTTTTTTTTTTTCTTCTATTTTTTTAAACATATTTTTATTTTAATTTTCTATCCTTTTATAAAGACTATTGTTAAATTTTTAAAATTCTTTAATATGTTTTGTTTAATATATTTTATAAAATAAACATGTAAAATTTATTTGCAGTACATTTTTTCCTTTTTTTTATTTTTTTTTTTAGTACGCGTACCGTAAGCTTACGGTAAGCGTACAGTTTACGCAACGTCCGTAATTTATCTACGCTGTTTGCGTATATTTATGCAATTTGCGTAGCCGCGCGTACTCTGCGTGGGGCGTGTACGCTACACGCGTACGTTACGCGGAAGTGTCGGGGAGTGACTGTTAAGCGCATGCGCGCAAGCGCGTGTCTTTTTTACGCGCATGCGTACTTTTGCCGTAAGCGCACCGTAAGCGTACCGTAAGCGTACGGTAGGTCATGTGATCATGAAACACAACTTTTGATTGGTTGAAACTACTTTCAGTTCTAGAACTCTCCTACACCACACCCAATCCCCTCATTTCTGCTTGTGATCCCTTAGGAGAAGGAGCTGGGTTGTCTTTGTGATACGATGGCAGAACAGCAGAGCTCTTCTGAGAGTGAGGCTAGCACTAGCAGCACTACCTTGAGGCAGAGAGCGAGGAAACAAAAGACCTCTTATGTATGGGATTATTTTACTTTTCCTGAAGGCCAGCAAAAGGTAAATGCACCCTTAGTAACTTGTAAGCTGTGTAAGCGTGTACTTTCAAGAGGTAATCCTGACAGGAAGTATTCCTTTGGGAATCATACCATGATGAGACACCTCAAGGATTTACACAGAAGGACACATGCTCGACTTACTGGAGGTAACCCTTCAGTAAGTCAACCAAGCACATCCACAGCAGCTCAGCCTGGACCATCATCTGCAGAGCCGAGTCCTTCTTCTGCAGGTCAGGTGAGCCCTTCATCTGTGGGGGGAGCATCTCCTTTTTCTGTCCCTCTGGAAATTAACCCTCGGTTTGCGAGGGTTGAAGTACGGTGCGCCCATTGTCATGATCTAATTACTTATAGGGAGACCAGTGTTTCCCTGGTGAACAGTAAAATAGATCAGCACACTTGTCGTACCGTCTAATATTCCCAATCTTTCTTTACTCTGTCCCTGCATGAACACAACGGCTCTTTTAAGAGCCAACCTTATCTTTCATCTTTTTTTTATATATGTTTTTAAAAACTTTTTTTTTTTTTTTTTTACCGTACGCCTACGGTGCGCGTAATTTTTTTTTTTTTTTTTAAAAAACACTAAAAATCAATTATCACATTACAAGGTCCTTGAGAGACTACAATTATTATTATTGACTTACCATACCCACTCAAAAAAATATTTATTCATTTGTTTTTTTTAAAAATTGCTTTAAAAATGGTTCTAGTTTTCGAAAATGTTCTATATCAATCTGAAAAAAAGAAAAAAGTATTAATATTTTTAAAACATTTTATAATACAGTACACATATTTACATATTTATCAAAAAATATTTTTGCCTTATTTTTGCTGTTTTCAGAATATATTGCATTTCACTATAAATTGTGAAAGCAATTGCATTCATCATTTAACAGCGGGCAAAAAAAAAATAACAATCTCAAAGATTGTATTAAAAAAGCCCAGAATCTCTTTTTACTTAAACTTAACATTATAGAAATGCATAATATTCTAAAAAAATAACATCTAATATCAATACTTATTTCTTTAAAATACCGTCTGATATTTTTGTTTCAGAAGTATAATCACAATATTTTATCTCAAATAACTCCACAATACATCTGGTTGCATTTTCTTTAGGCCAAATAGTAATTTTAAAATTCTTTTTTGATTAAATTTCCAATGGTAATCCAATAAAATTCTAAAGTTTTATTTGTACAGATCTCACCGATTCTCTGTAACATATTGGTTCCCGAAAGATTTATTAATAATTTATTAAGTCCACAATAGAATTGGTTACCTTTCCACATGGCCAAATAGTAATTTAAAAAATCTTTTTTGAAAAAATTTCCAATGGCACTCCAATAACATTCCAAAATTTAAATTGTGCAAATGTTACCGATTTTCTCTAAATTTTTGGTTTTCGAAAGTTTCATTAAAAATTAAAACAGTCCACATTACAATTGGTTATCTTTCCATTAAGCCAAATGATAATTTAAAAAATCTTTATTTTTGAAAATTCCAATGGTAATCCAATAAAATGGTAAAATTGTTTTGTCCAGATCTTGCCAAGTCTCTCTAAAATTTAGGTTTCAGGAAGATTAGATAGGAATTTGCTAAATCAAAAGGCAAACGTTGCTTAAAAACCAATTGGGAATCATTACACAGTGTCCAGCCTTTTTCACATTTAAGATAAACTGTGTAATGTCCAGAAGTAACAGTAGGTCCTTCATGGAAAATTATTGCAACAGTTACAAAAGTTTTTCCTGAAATTGATAATTGCTGTCCTGTAAACTTCTTTATTAAAGTATCCAATTTTGAACCATCAGCTCTACATCGTTGCATCATTAAAATTACATACTGTCCGTATTCCTTTAAAATTAATGTTGAAAACATGTCAGATTGACACTCACCGCATTGTATGCTATGATTAGCATCTTTAACTAATTTAGCAAAAGTGACTGTTTTACTCTCTGGCAATGTCAAAAAAATAAACCTTTCATTATCAACATTAGAGCCACATATATTATAACAGTTTTCACAACTATGTTCCCATCTATAAGAGAGACCAAATAAATTATCAATTGCAACTTCTTCTTCTTCCAGTACCTGAAGAAAAAACATCAAAAATTCGTGTGCATCTTGCTGTTCATTTTGAGAAAACTGTGTTCGTCCTGAACATACATCTAAAAGTTTTCTAATTTCAGTAGCACTTTCTATTTGAGTTTTATCATTACTCAGCTTTTGAAAAAGGAGACTCAGCTCAGAACAGAATCTTTTTCCCTGATTTACTATTATCTGCTCTTGCAAACTTTCCAGATAAAATGCAACATTCAGCACTACATTAGCGTAGCAGTTGACACCAGAGCTATTTTCAAAATGACATCCTACAACCTGTTCTTCTTTTTCCTTACTCTTTTTGCTTGCAATTACATCACTCCTCTTTTTTTTCCTCCTCTCTACATCTTCATTACAGATATTCTCATTTCTCCTTTTACGAGAAACTACACGTTTCTCCAACACAGGATACTGACCTAAATGAGGAGCATAGCTTCTTCTTAATCTATTATACTCCTTTACACAATTTGTATCAGCACTAACTTTTGAGTCATCAAAGTCTATCATGAATAAACCTGATAATGTTTTCACTCGTGACAAAGCAACATATGCCATACCTTCTTTGAACACAGTTGAACCAATGTTCACAAATGCACAATCTACAGTCAATCCTTGAGACTTGTGCATAGTTACAGCATATGCTAGCGAAAACGGAAACTGCTTCCTACGTACATATAAGTCTTTCACAAGCATGAAACGAACTGTACAACGACAAATGTCTTTAACTTCTTCTATCTGATCAAATTTTATTTTTAAACATTCAATTCCATCTTTTTTCTGATAATTAATAAAACCCACAACTCTTCCCATAGCTCCATTAACTAAACCTTTTTCAACATCCAAATTTCTCCTTAAAAATACTCTACAGTTCATGCAAACATATAGATTTTTTTCTAATCCAGCTGTTTTGGAAATGTTCTTCTCTAGTGAATCCAATTTATTTTTCAGTGAGCCTGTTACTGTGACAGTAATTCTTCCATCCTCAATTTTGTCCACTGCTTCCAATTTCCTGATCTCTTCCTTTTCCAATTTCAAAAGCTCCTCATTGAATATTGAGCATTCACGTAGAGTTGGCATTAAGCAGATGACACTTTTGTTTTCTGCAATGTTCTTGTATATCTTCTCTGCAACTATTTCTTCCTTTGGAAATGAATTATGTAGCAGCCGACTCTGTAATGCTTTTTTGCCAACTTCTGTGAGTAGTCCAATTCTGATATCTTTCAGAATACTTCCATATTCTTCATCGCTTGCTTGCCTCATATTAGTAGTAAGTTCCTTGTACTCAAAGAAGGACCAAATATTTGTATTTCCGATGCTTCCCAATGACTTCTTCGTGTCTTCATGTGTGACAGTATTAAACACTGGTTGTCCTTTAACTGGAGTAAGTTGCAAAAGATCTCCAAAAACTATGACGTGTTTTCCACCAAATAACATGTCATAGTCTGTCTTCAAAATTTGCTGCATTCTTAAATGCACAAAGGCAAGCATTAAGTTTGAAACCATGCTCACCTCATCAATAATGAGAACTTGCATCTTCTTCAATACTCTTGAAACTTCCAAGGATGCTTCTCCAGTTAGCTTGTTGTATTGTATTTTGTTCTCATGCTCCACTGGTAACATTAGCAAACGATGTAAAGTGATTCCTTTTATGTTATATGCTGCTAACCCAGTTGGAGCAGTAACCACACAAGACAAAGTAGAATCCGTTTTTTGCTGTAGGTAGCTTCTGATGACTTTAATTAGGAAACTTTTTCCAGTTCCAGCTTGTCCGCTTACATACATCCTGATTGGATGAAATGATGTGCATGAGCACTCTTTTTTTTCATGTAGAAATCCGTGATCAATTTTTTTTCTGATCTCTTCATAAATTTGTTGCTGCTCTTCATTCAGTTGTCTTTCCAAATTTTGTAAGTCTATAAATTCTTCTTGAGCTTGATTCATAGCCGTTTCCACTTCATTCATGGCTATTGATGCTTCATTTTCAACGATTGGTTGTCCTAGGGGATCTTGACTGAGTGTTTCTGAACTTTGGCTGTCCTGAGAACTGTCTCTAGCTATTTCTGCTGCAATTGTAGTTTCCTGTTCAATTTCTTCATTTAACATTTGCAGATAACTTGAGAATGTACTGCATTGAATGCTGTCTTTGCAAGCATTAAAAGAATCTTCATAGCTTTGAAATTCTCCCAGTAGTTCATCCTCTGTACGCCATGGTTTAAACAACTGTAAAAGAGCCAAGTAGTAAAATTCCTTCTTGTCAGTAGTGTCGCAACTCAGCTTCCTGTGATTTATCAAACTTCCTTTTGTTTGCTTTACCAAACATCCTTCCTCACCAATGACTTTATATTTTCCATTGTTGATGTCTTCTGCGGCTTTCCGTGAATAAATGTAGTTCTGCAGCACTTCATAGAGACACATGTTCTCCAGATGTTGACTTCTCTTGGGATAATATGTGTCCAACATGTTTGATTTCAAAATATCTGTACTTTCTGGGTCATTCTCGGCCAAATATTCAATTTCTCCAACAGATTTTAGTACCCGATTTCTCATTGCTGCAAGGCCTAAACTTGCCCAAATTATTCTTCTTGATTTCGAGTAGAGACTTGCAGAAGATAACCTATCTGAACATTCGTAGGATCCAATTTCTCGATGCGATAACATCTTCAAACTGAAACTGTACAGCTTCTTACTGACAGTCTTCTCGTGAGAAATCTCTTCCCACATTTCCTTCAATTCTGTTTTTTCTGATTTCGTAATGTAAGACGTTACATATCGAGCAACAGCAATGGAATTGTCAGCTACATACTGTATATCCATGTTAGCGTTCCACATGGATAAAATGACTGGGTTGTAGTCATTTATATTTTTTGATTCTTCTTTTCTTTTTAGGTTGTAGGTATTCTTAGGTGATTTTCTTGTGATAGTATGTCTCACAGCTGACATAAAACTGTTTACTCTTCCATTTGAAAGAACAGGTCTAGGAAATCCAAATCGACATTTAGTGTAGTATTTATCTTTGCTCTTGTATTTCCGTCGACAGTATTTTCCACACCGATGACTTTGGAAACGTAAAACTTGCTCCTTTAACTTTTTCTCTTCTGTGCTTTTTGGTATAGCACATGTTGCATATTCTTCAATGTAAGATAACACTGCTTCATCAGTATCTGTTCCAAACTTTGGGGCATCCTTGATCCACAACAGCATATGAATATGAGGAGCACCTCTTGCCTGGTACTCTTTTCTCCAAAAGAAATCTACTACTTCTCCAAGAGGTGGATTTTTTTTATTGCAGATGAAGGACATCATAGCCTCAAATCTATGATTGAAATATCTGCAAACATTAACCGGATCCAATGAGCACAGTTCTCCTGCTGTCTTGTATTCGATGTTTTTAATGTTTAAATTTGCCTCTCGTAGAAAATCCAGTAAATCATCCCAAGCGTACTCAGCACAGCTTAGGGTAATGAACCATGTTGGTGTTCCTAAATTCCGTAACATGCATTTTAATTCACCATGGCGTCGGTACCAATATTCATTTGTCCCACGCTGACAAGCCATCAGATTGATCAGTTGTGTTTCCAAATGATCATCTCGGTGCTGCACTTTCTCCATAAAATCCTTAGCAGATACATTTTGTAAATGTACTCCACTTTTTAAAATGTGATTTACTGCATAAGACAGTGCAGACAAATCACTTTCAAATAAAAGATGGAACAAATAAGGAATACTTTGTCGAAATCTGGGATCTTCAGCATATAGTCTTGTAGTCCGATACTCAGAAGCTGGAATCTGTTCCGGACGTTCATCGTATCGTCCTCCTTTTCCTTTAGGAAACAGCTGGGGAAAACATCGAGCTTCCAAGCTCTCCTCCCATACACTCACGGGAGTTCCTTTTGCTTTCTTCATCTGAAAGAGATCAATATTGTCTCCCATAACTTCTTTTGAATGAAGAGGATGTATGCTAAAATGTTCATAAATTTCTTCTTCCTTTGACTTGTCCACTTTTTCAATTTGTCCAGTTGGTGTTTCTGTGTCTTCTTGTAAATCTTCTTCTTCTTCTTCTTCTATATAAATTGATTCATACCATTTGTTATTCCTTTTCAAATACAAATTTGCTCTTTTTACTTTCCGTACATCTACCAGCTCCTGCCAAATCTTCTTACTCTTTGTAGGTACACCATTAACCAGAATAATTAATGGTTCAGTTTCCAAAGTATCCGCATCAATAGTTTCCATATTTTTTTTCAAATCCAAGGGCAAATACACCACTCTACCTTTTAAACCTCTCAGTAAATCTGAAGGAGGTAATTTACCAGTTTTGGGCTCCATACGTACTATGGTCTGGAACGGATGAACACATTGAATGAGTATAGACTCATATGTATTTAATTCAGAAAGTTCAGCAGGAATAGCATCCAATTCTAAATTATTATGTACAGCTCTGGTCGGCATTCTATTTTCCTCTAACTTGTTGTAACAGTATTTACAAATACGCTGATCTTCACCCAAATCAAAACAATTTTCAAGAAATATATAGGTGGCAAAATCCTTCCACTTATAATTATCTTCATTTTCACTCTTTCTGTAGAGATCAACATTCCTGGTTTGTTTTCTATAATGAGTTCTGCGGCAACAAATACAAGTAAAATTTGGTCTTTCATTAGAGATTATTGCAAATTTTGTTATGTGATCATTAAATGTGTTACTTACAGAGGGTTCTACATTCTCTTCCACTTCTTCCTCATTTACTGTGTCCTTCTCTGCACTGTTTTGTTCAGGACCAAAGTAACAAAACTGAATTTCATCAACAACCTTCTCTACATCTGATACCGTTCCTCGGAACAGAGCCCTATTCAATTCATTTAACTTTATTGCTGGACTTTTGGCAAAATACAACCGTCTCACAAACTTTCTCATTTCAGTATGATGAACAGCCAGCATCCTAAAATGATGGAAAACACTATTACACACTTTTCTAGATAGACAAGCCAGAGAATGACCCTGCAAACCTGTATTCTCTCTCACTCTGCATGGATCCAGACTTTGAAGCACCTTAATCTTCTGTTTTATACTTTTTTTACTATATTCTCTTAGAAACTCACGAAATTTGTCAATAGATTCCTGACGCACAGTGCAAATACTACTACAATTCCAAGTGTACACTGGGGCTTTAGGACGTCTCCCCATGGCCTCATCCGCCATCACTTGTACCTCATCTCTTGGAACCATTATCTCCTTCTCCATTATGCAACCATTTTTCACTTCGTAAGCACGACCTCTGGTGTCAACTGCATGCAGCAAACTATTACTTTGAAAATAGCTCTCTTCATTAAAAAAAGGTTCACTACTTGAACTATGCATCCACTTTCCTAAAAACACTTTACAAAAGTTTGTTCTGTTCACTACTCTTTTCCTTTTGCTATGTGATTTCAGTACATTAACCATTTTGTCTAATGTACGCATCCTATTCAAAATTAAAATGAATAGTTTCCTTTTTAATTCTAATGCCTTTGCTGCAATGGCTTCAATTTCTTTTTTTCTTTTATAAAACTTAGTCTTTTGATTATATTTCTTCACATCCTTTATCAAATTGGACATAACTCTTCTCTGAAACATTTTTCTACGTATCTCTTTAAACGCTGTTTTTCTATTTATGTAAATCTTTTCAGTTGCAGAAGGTATATTTGCATTAACTAAATTCTCAATTTTTTCCTGTCCTTTTCTTTTCAAAACATTCTTTCCAGTACAGACATTTTGTACATTTTTCCTTCTTTTGAATATATTTTTTAGAAATTGTTTTGTCTGCTTACCAGAAGATTTTTTCTTTTTCCCAACATGAGCATCTTCTACTAACTTTGGTCCTCCAGTTGTCTTCAAATATAGGTTTTTTTTATGGGCTTTTTTAACTCTGGATTTTGTAAGCATCTTAAATTTTGTTCACTGCTCTTCAGCAAAACCTGAAAAAAACTAAAAAAAAAATCCTTTATTTTATTTAAATATATTACAACATTTCTTTTCACAATAGTCACAAAACGAAATTTCTTTGTCAATTTGAAAACACACGTATTACTCTTTTTTTTGGCAAGTGATAATCACTTTTACAGACTGACACATTATAAATCCACTTTTCAGATTTTTTTAAAAGCACATGTCCAAACTGCTTTTTCAGACCACCACCATGTGTATCCTGGGTGACTGCCTACACTCCAGCAAGGGCAACCAGCCTTAGTGATGCTGAATGTATTTGCATTACAGACTGAAACCTCAAACCCCACTCGCTTGTAAATACTGTGCATGATTATACATGGAAAGCAGCTGGGTGTGTGCTAAGAGTCTGCTTCTGCACCAAAAAATCGCTCCCCCTTTTTCCTACTAATGCAACTGTGAAATCACCAGAGCAAAACGCAATAAATCTCTGGCTGTAATTCCTATTTGCACACAGAGTCATGTTTTCACATTAGTCACAAAACGAAATTTCTTTGCCAATTTGAAAGCACACTTACTGCTCTTTTTTTTTGGCAAGTGATAATCACTTTTACAGACTGACACATTATGAATCCACTTTTCAGATTGTTTTAAAAGCCCATGTCCAGACTGCTTTTTCAGACCACCACCATGTGTATCCTGGGTGACTTCCTACACTCCAGCAAGGGCAACCAGCCTTAGTGATGCTGAATGTATTTGCATTACAGACTGAAACCTCAAACCCCACTCGCTTGTAAATACTGTGCATGATTATACATGGAAAGGAGCTGGGTGTGTGCTAAGAGTCTGCTTCTGCACCAAAAAATCGCTCCCTCTTTTTCCTACTAATGCAACTGTGAAATCACCAGAGCAAAACGCAATAAATCTCTGCCTGTAATTCCTATTTGCACACAGAGTCATGTTTTCACATTAGTCACAAAACGAAATTTCTTTGCCAATTTGAAAGCACACTTACTGCTCTTTTTTTTTTGGCAAGTGATAATCACTTTTACAGACTGACACATTATGAATCCACTTTTCAGTTTTTTTAAAAAGCCCATGTCCAGACTGCTTTTTCAGACCACCACCATGTGTATCCTGGGTGACTGCCTACACTCCAGCAAGGGCAACCAGCCTTAGTGATGCTGAATGTATTTGCATTACAGACTGAAACCTCAAACCCCACTCGCTTGTAAATACTGTGCATGATTATACATGGAAAGGAGCTGGGTGTGTGCTAAGAGTCTGCTTCTGCACCAAAAAATCGCTCCCCCTTTTTCCTACTAATGCAACTGTGAAATCACCAGAGCAAAACGCAATAAATCTCTGCCTGTAATTCCTATTTGCACACAGAGTCATGTTTTCACATTAGTCACAAAACAAAATTTCTTTGCCAATTTGAAAGCACACTTACTGCTCTTTTTTTTTGGCAAGTGATAATCACTTTTACAGACTGACACATTATGAATCCACTTTTCAGATTTTTTAAAAAGCCCATGTCCAGACTGCTTTTTCAGACCACCACCATGTGTATCCTGGGTGACTGCCTACACTCCAGCAAGGGCAACCAGCCTTAGTGATGCTGAATGTATTTGCATTACAGACTGAAACCTCAAACCCCACTCGCTTGTAAATACTGTGCATGATTATACATGGAAAGGAGCTGGGTGTGTGCTAAGAGTCTGCTTCTGCACCAAAAAATCGCTCCCCCTTTTTCCTACTAATGCAACTGTGAAATCACCAGAGCAAAACGCAATAAATCTCTGCCTGTAATTCCTATTTGCACAGAGAGTCATGTTTTCACATTAGTCACAAAACGAAATTTCTTTGCCAATTTGAAAGCACACTTACTGCTCTTTTTTTTTGGCAAGTGATAATCACTTTTACAGACTGACACATTATGAATCCACTTTTCAGTTTTTTTAAAAAGCCCATGTCCAGACTGCTTTTTCAGACCACCACCATGTGTATCCTGGGTGACTGCCTACACTCCAGCAAGGGCAACCAGCCTTAGTGATGCTGAATGTATTTGCATTACAGACTGAAACCTCAAACCCCACTCGCTTGTAAATACTGTGCATGATTATACATGGAAAGCAGCTGGGTGTGTGCTAAGAGTCTGCTTCTGCACCAAAAAATCGCTCCCCCTTTTTCCTACTAATGCAACTGTGAAATCACCAGAGCAAAACGCAATAAATCTCTGGCTGTAATTCCTATTTGCACACAGAGTCATGTTTTCACATTAGTCAAAAAACTAAATTTCTTTGCCAATTTGAAAGCACACTTACTGCTCTTTTTTTTTGGCAAGTGATAATCACTTTTACAGACTGACACATTATGAATCCACTTTTCAGATTTTTTTAAAAGCCCATGTCCAGACTGCTTTTTCAGACCACCACCATGTGTATCCTGGGTGACTTCCTACACTCCAGCAAGGGCAACCAGCCTTAGTGATGCTGAATGTATTTGCATTACAGACTGAAACCTCAAACCCCACTCGCTTGTAAATACTGTGCATGATTATACATGGAAAGGAGCTGGGTGTGTGCTAAGAGTCTGCTTCTGCACCAAAAAATCGCTCCCTCTTTTTCCTACTAATGCAACTGTGAAATCACCAGAGCAAAACGCAATAAATCTCTGCCTGTAATTCCTATTTGCACACAGAGTCATGTTTTCACATTAGTCACAAAACGAAATTTCTTTGCCAATTTGAAAGCACACTTACTGCTCTTTTTTTTTTGGCAAGTGATAATCACTTTTACAGACTGACACATTATGAATCCACTTTTCAGTTTTTTTAAAAAGCCCATGTCCAGACTGCTTTTTCAGACCACCACCATGTGTATCCTGGGTGACTGCCTACACTCCAGCAAGGGCAACCAGCCTTAGTGATGCTGAATGTATTTGCATTACAGACTGAAACCTCAAACCCCACTCGCTTGTAAATACTGTGCATGATTATACATGGAAAGCAGCTGGGTGTGTGCTAAGAGTCTGCTTCTGCACCAAAAAATCGCTCCCCCTTTTTCCTACTAATGCAACTGTGAAATCACCAGAGCAAAACGCAATAAATCTCTGGCTGTAATTCCTATTTGCACACAGAGTCATGTTTTCACATTAGTCACAAAACGAAATTTCGTTGCCAATTTGAAAGCACACTTACTGCTCTTTTTTTTGGGCAAGTGATAATCACTTTTACAGACTGACACATTATGAATCCACTTTTCAGATTTTTTAAAAAGCCCATGTCCAGACTGCTTTTTCAGACCACCACCATGTGTATCCTGGGTGACTGCCTACACTCCAGCAAGGGCAACCAGCCTTAGTGATGCTGAATGTATTTGCATTACAGACTGAAACCTCAAACCCCACTCGCTTGTAAATACTGTGCATGATTATACATGGAAAGGAGCTGGGTGTGTGCTAAGAGTCTGCTTCTGCACCAAAAAATCGCTCCCCCTTTTTCCTACTAATGCAACTGTGAAATCACCAGAGCAAAACGCAATAAATCTCTGCCTGTAATTCCTATTTGCACACAGAGTCATGTTTTCACATTAGTCACAAAACGAAATTTCTTTGCCAATTTGAAAGCACACTTACTGCTCTTTTTTTTTGGCAAGTGATAATCACTTTTACAGACTGACACATTATGAATCCACTTTTCAGATTTTTTAAAAAGCCCATGTCCAGACTGCTTTTTCAGACCACCACCATGTGTATCCTGGGTGACTGCCTACACTCCAGCAAGGGCAACCAGCCTTAGTGATGCTGAATGTATTTGCATTACAGACTGAAACCTCAAACCCCACTCGCTTGTAAATACTGTGCATGATTATACATGGAAAGGAGCTGGGTGTGTGCTAAGAGTCTGCTTCTGCACCAAAAAATCGCTCCCCCTTTTTCCTACTAATGCAACTGTGAAATCACCAGAGCAAAACGCAATAAATCTCTGACTGTAATTCCTATTTGCACACAGAGTCATGTTTTCACATTAGTCACAAAACGAAATTTCTTTGCCAATTTGAAAGCACACTTACTGCTCTTTTTTTTTGGCAAGTGATAATCACTTTTACAGACTGACACATTATGAATCCACTTTTCAGTTTTTTTAAAAAGCCCATGTCCAGACTGCTTTTTCAGACCACCACCATGTGTATCCTGGGTGACTGCCTACACTCCAGCAAGGGCAACCAGCCTTAGTGATGCTGAATGTATTTGCATTACAGACTGAAACCTCAAACCCCACTCGCTTGTAAATACTGTGCATGATTATACATGGAAAGGAGCTGGGTGTGTGCTAAGAGTCTGCTTCTGCACCAAAAAATCGCTCCCCCTTTTTCCTACTAATGCAACTGTGAAATCACCAGAGCAAAACGCAATAAATCTCTGGCTGTAATTCCTATTTGCACACAGAGTCATGTTTTCACATTAGTCACAAAACGAAATTTCTTTGCCAATTTGAAAGCACACTTACTGCTCTTTTTTTTTGGCAAGTGATAATCACTTTTACAGACTGACACATTATGAATCCACTTTTCAGATTTTTTAAAAAGCCCATGTCCAGACTGCTTTTTCAGACCACCACCATGTGTATCCTGGGTGACTGCCTACACTCCAGCAAGGGCAACCAGCCTTAGTGATGCTGAATGTATTTGCATTACAGACTGAAACCTCAAACCCCACTCGCTTGTAAATACTGTGCATGATTATACATGGAAAGGAGCTGGGTGTGTGCTAAGAGTCTGCTTCTGCACCAAAAAATCGCTCCCCCTTTTTCCTACTAATGCAACTGTGAAATCACCAGAGCAAAACGCAATAAATCTCTGCCTGTAATTCCTATTTGCACACAGAGTCATGTTTTCACATTAGTCACAAAACGAAATTTCTTTGCCAATTTGAAAGCACACTTACTGCTCTTTTTTTTTGGCAAGTGATAATCACTTTTACAGACTGACACATTATGAATCCACTTTTCAGTTTTTTTAAAAAGCCCATGTCCAGACTGCTTTTTCAGACCACCACCATGTGTATCCTGGGTGACTGCCTACACTCCAGCAAGGGCAACCAGCCTTAGTGATGCTGAATGTATTTGCATTACAGACTGAAACCTCAAACCCCACTCGCTTGTAAATACTGTGCATGATTATACATGGAAAGGAGCTGGGTGTGTGCTAAGAGTCTGCTTCTGCACCAAAAAGTCGCTCCCCCTTTTTCCTACTAATGCAACTGTGAAATCACCAGAGCAAAACGCAATAAATCTCTGGCTGTAATTCCTATTTGCACACAGAGTCATGTTTTCACATTAGTCACAAAACGAAATTTCTTTGCCAATTTGAAAGCACACTTACTGCTCTTTTTTTTTGGCAAGTGATAATCACTTTTACAGACTGACACATTATGAATCCACTTTTCAGATTTTTTAAAAAGCCCATGTCCAGACTGCTTTTTCAGACCACCACCATGTGTATCCTGGGTGACTGCCTACACTCCAGCAAGGGCAACCAGCCTTAGTGATGCTGAATGTATTTGCATTACAGACTGAAACCTCAAACCCCACTCGCTTGTAAATACTGTGCATGATTATACATGGAAAGGAGCTGGGTGTGTGCTAAGAGTCTGCTTCTGCACCAAAAAATCGCTCCCCCTTTTTCCTACTAATGCAACTGTGAAATCACCAGAGCAAAACGCAATAAATCTCTGCCTGTAATTCCTATTTGCACACAGAGTCATGTTTTCACATTAGTCACAAAACGAAATTTCTTTGCCAATTTGAAAGCACACTTACTGCTCTTTTTTTTTGGCAAGTGATAATCACTTTTACAGACTGACACATTATGAATCCACTTTTCAGTTTTTTTAAAAAGCCCATGTCCAGACTGCTTTTTCAGACCACCACCATGTGTATCCTGGGTGACTGCCTACACTCCAGCAAGGGCAACCAGCCTTAGTGATGCTGAATGTATTTGCATTACAGACTGAAACCTCAAACCCCACTCGCTTGTAAATACTGTGCATGATTATACATGGAAAGCAGCTGGGTGTGTGCTAAGAGTCTGCTTCTGCACCAAAAAATCGCTCCCCCTTTTTCCTACTAATGCAACTGTGAAATCACCAGAGCAAAACGCAATAAATCTCTGGCTGTAATTCCTATTTGCACACAGAGTCATGTTTTCACATTAGTCACAAAACGAAATTTCTTTGCCAATTTGAAAGCACACTTACTGCTCTTTTTTTTGGCAAGTGATAATCACTTTTACAGACTGACACATTATGAATCCACTTTTCAGATTTTTTAAAAAGCCCATGTCCAGACTGCTTTTTTAGACCACCACCATGTGTATCCTGGGTGACTGCCTACACTCCAGCAAGGGCAACCAGCCTTAGTGATGCTGAATGTATTTGCATTACAGACTGAAACCTCAAACCCCACTCGCTTGTAAATACTGTGCATGATTATACATGGAAAGGAGCTGGGTGTGTGCTAAGAGTCTGCTTCTGCACCAAAAAATCGCTCCCCCTTTTTCCTACTAATGCAAATATAAAATTACCAGAGTTGTACACAATAAATCTCTGCCTATATTTCCCAACATGTGTAACCTGGGTGACTGCCTACATTCCACCAAGGGCAACCAGCCTTAGTGATGCTGAATGTATTTGCATTACTGAGTCCAACCTCAAACCCTTAAACTATTCTTTTTTTATACCAATACACCTTAATTTATCGTGAAAACATAGTCCATCATATTTTACATGTTCCTCACATTTAAATTTCTCCCAAAACAGAAAATAATAAACACAACTTCAACAAAAAGAATTACATTTCTATTATTCATTTCTTAATTTACCATATACATCTCCTCTCAAACTCTAAACTCACCTTTAAAATTAGTTAGTTGTGAAAGAAATGTGGCACTCAAACAGCAGATTATCAGAGCCAGGATCTCTGTTCTCTACACCTCTCTCCTCTCAGCAGAACCAGATAATGGCAAAGTTTCCCTCTATTTTTCCACACATATATACATGTAAGTTTCAAATCTCAGTGCTTCCCCCTTTTTTTCAAATGTAATCACACATTTCTATTGGTTGAAAACCAACCCTTTTCCAAAAGTACCCTTCCCCCAACTTGACTTCTGCCTAGTACCCTTCCCCCAACTTGACTTCTGCCTGCTACCATAGCAACAGCTCATGGAACACTGCTGTGTGGAGTCAGGTCAGAAGTTCGCCAAACAATGTTTCAATTCCACAGAGCAAGAGTGCTTGACTTTTCAAACCTAACAGCAAATCCATAGTACTGTTCTTTGGTAACACATTTTTCTGTACCAATACAAAACATGCTTCTATTAATTTACACATACAGCCTAGTTTTTATTCTAGAATGGTATGAAACAGCCAATCAGTTTTTTTTTTGTTGAAAAAAATATGTATGCCTCCATTTCCAAACTGTCTTTCTTTTCATATTGCCATTCTACTGAAAGACACCTCCTGAGTGCATCCAGTTCTCCTTTGAAGATGTTCACAGTGTGGATTGTAGGGCACAGCTATGTCTTCTGGAGTGAAAAGTTTGCAGAGAAAACAGGTATGGTGAGAGACCTTGCTTTGCCAAATGTAGACATTAAATGGATTGGTCAGAGAGGGTTAAAGTGGCACCAATTGATGCCATTGGTGAAATCCTTCATGCAAATCCAACACCCTGACCTCATAATAGTGCACTGTGGTGGCAATGACCTAGGCACTTTGACTGGGGTAGGTCTGGAAATGCTTATGAAGGACACCTTTGCACAACTGTTTTCACTTTTCCCTAAAACTGCCTTTGTGTTTTCTAACATATGCCAAAGGCAAAAATGGAACTGGTCCAATCATTTCTGTCCGCAGATTGACAAAGCAAGAAAGCACGTCAACAAATCTGTTTCTGCTTTCCTCCATGACTATGGTATGGGTTCCATTTACCACAACAACTTGCGTTACGACATGCAAGACATTTATAGAGGAGATGGTGTGCACTTCAATGATGAAGGGAACAGAGTCTTCCTCTTGAACCTTAGACTCTGCATCGGTACTTACTTGTAGGTACCAATAAAAAATCACTTCATAAACACAACGGCTCTTTTTAGAGCCCCCTAATATCTAAACACTTAAATCTGCATTTAATTTCTTTTTTTTTCTTTTTTTTACCGTACGCGTACGGTGAGCTTACCGTACGCGTACCCCGCGATTTTTTTTTAAAATCAATAAATGTTTTCTTTGTACTTTTCTGTCCTTCTTTGACCCCCTTACAAATGTTAGGGGGTCTGTAACTCTCTCCCTTGCCCCCTTTTCAAGATATCACTCTTTTTTACCGGAGTGAAATACACAAAATGGCGGCCGCCGCTTCCTGGTTTCGGCCGATTCGAATGTTTACTAAGATCTAACAGCCAATCAGAATCGCGCTCGCGCACGCCACCGTACGCGTACGGTAAGCTTACGGTAAGCGTACCGTAAGCTGGCTCAGATATATATATTGATTTAAAGGCTATTTTCTCAGAATCTACTGAACAGATTTACACCAAACCTACAAAAGGCACTTCCTTGACCTGAGGACTACCTCTCTGCCAAATTTCTAGTTATTCTGTTCAGCCGTTCGGGCTGTAGCCCTGTCTAAAGGTCCTATGGAAAAATGCATGGGAAAAACGCGTTTTGGGACCCCTCTTTTATCTCAGCCCCCGCTTGACGAATCCCCCCGAGACTTTCAGGGTAGGAGCGGAGCGTAGCGCCCCACCTATTTTGAGAAATTCGCGAGGATTCGTCGACCGGCGCCAAAGTTATTCAAAATAGAATGTTGCGGATTTCCTATGGAAACAGGGTCCTAACTATAACTATCTATATCTATCTATATATATAGATAGATATTTATAAGTATTACCTACTGGCGGTCGCCAGTAGGTAGTTATAGTTAGGACCCTGTTTCCATAGGAAATCCGCAACATTCTATTTTGAATAACTTTGGCGCCGGTCGACGAATCCTCGCGAATTTCTCAAAATAGGTGGGGCGCTATGCTCCGCTGCTACCCTGAAAGTCTCGGGGGGATTCGTCAAGCGGGGGCTGAGATAAAAGGGGGGTCCCAAAACGCGTTTTTCCCATGCATTTTTCCATAGGACCTTTAGACAGGGCTACAGCCCGAACGGCTGAACAGAATTACTAGAAATTTGGCAGAGAGGTAGTCCTCAGGTCAAGGAAGTGCCTTTTGTAGGTTTGGTGTAAATCTGTTCAGTAGATTCTGAGAAAATAGCCTTTAAATCAATATATATATCTGAGCCAGCTTACGGTACGCTTACCGTAAGCTTACCGTACGCGTACGGTGGCGTGCGCGAGCGCGATTCTGATTGGCTGTTACATCTAAGTAAACATTCGAATCGGTCGAAACCAGGAAGCGGCGGCCGCCATTTTCTCTCTCGCACTCTGAGGGGGGGGCTGTAAACAAAGGCAAAAAACATATAAAGGGGCTGTTTAGACAGCGCCCATGCACATAGCCATGTTAGTTGAGTCCTCAAAGATCCCCCAAGGCCAAAAACGGTAAATTTTTATTTTTTGAAAATTTCGCCGATTACGCTTACCGTACGCGTACGGTGCGCTTACGCTAAAAATTTTAATAAAAAAAAAAAAACACTCTCTGTGCATGGCATATTATTGTCATCACTTACAAATTAAATTTAACAGGATACCTATCACAAGGAAGCGCATAATATGTCCTCCATGTGCGCACGGTGCGTAACGTGGGCACGCGGTGCGCGTAGCGCACTGCGTGCCCACCTTGCGTGTACGGCACTAACTGCGTAAAGTGGGCGTGCGGTGCGCGAAGCGCACCGCGTGCTCACTGTGCGCGCACGGTGCGCGAAGCGCACCGTGCGCGCACGGAACGAACTGCGTTAAGTGGGCGTGCACGCCACGAATGGCGTAAAGTAACTTAGCATTTAAAAAACCGTACAAATTCACTGAAAACACCATAGGTTTCACACACGTTATAGTTAGGAATTAGCATTTAAAAAACCTTGCAAATTCACTGAAAAAACCAAAGGTTTCAGACATGTTATAGTTAGCGGAAATTTTACTGATAAAAAACCAATGAAATTCCCCCGTTATAGTTAGTGCAGGCAACTGTAACTCACGCGACCGCAATCTTCTGCTGATGACATATGTGTCTTTATGAAAAAAAGATATTTGTAATATATGTATAGCTAAAAATTTATGGAAGAAGACATGGGCAAATAAGTGTCTAAATACAGTATTAGCATCAGCAGAGGATTGCGGTCGTGTGAGTTATAGTTGCCTGCACTAACTATAACGGGGGAATTTCATTGGTTTTTTATCAGTAAAATTTCCGCTAACTATAACATGTCTGAAACCTATGGTTTTTTCAGTGAATATATATATATATATTTTTTTTTTATGCAGATAGATACACGCAGATACAGTGTTGTAATAGGTGAAGGCCTCTATGAACACTAACACCTCTAATAGATCCATACACAAATACACTATGTACCCAAAAAGTGCAGTCCATAGTTCATATATAGAACCCCAAAATTGTAATTTTTCAAGTGAAATGCTCACACTTTGGAGTAAATTATTTACCGAAAAGTGTGCACCTAATTCACACAGGTAACTTTCACTTTTGAGTAAGTTTACACCTTTGAGTAAGGTTACTACTTTTTGGCATTGACAAACAGCACTTTTGTAGTAACTTGCACCTTTGTAGTAAGTCCAGCACTACAAATGGCCAACTACAGGTACTGCAACATCCTCCCATAGAAAATAATTGGAGGTAGGGACTTACTAATAAAGTTTAAGTCACTATAAAAGTGTAAGTTACTATTAAAGTGCATATTGTAAATAGGACTTTGAAGTAAGGTTTGTAGCACTCCAAAACTTACTACAAATCGTACTTTGTGAATCAGACACTAAATGTTCACTTCATGAAAGTCACTCACTCCTGCCATGCGCAGTGTTGTCATCAAATATGTCATTTCATATGTCACCAGTGATGGCATCAATGATGTCATGGAACATGTCATGGGCGATATAATATATAAGGTCATTACCAGAGAATGGCAAGGGTGCAAGTTATAGTTACTTGAAATAATTATAACTGGTGAACTTCAGGTTTTTTTCACTTTATAATATTACATTTTAAACTGACATTTTCACCTAACTATATCGTCACTTTAACCTTTGTGTTTTTTCAGGAAATTTCTGAGGTTTTTTAATGCAAAGTAGGATATTATTACCATACCTAACTCTAACACCACTTTAATCTTTGTTTTTTCAGTGAATTTCTAGTTTTTTTAAAATAATGTAAAGTGAGATTTTATTATCATACGTAACTATGCCAACCCCCGCCTTTGGCTGTGAGTGGCATGGAGTTGGCCGGAGGGTCTGGCTGTGGGCCAGATTCTTTGCCCAAACCCCCGCAAGCAGCCACACCTTGCCACTCATGGCCTTTGGCTGTGTGCAGCATGGAATTGGCTTTAGGACATGGCCTGTGGCCTGGCTGTAATAGTTAACATGCATAAGTATTTACACATGCATATCCAGAACTTGAGATGTGATTTTTGTTCTGGAGTGTTTGTGTGAGCTGGGATGTTAGCTCTAGAACCTGAGGAGTTCAGTTGCTGTTGGGACTTGGTGGATAGGACATTTCATGTTATAGATGTTACTTGTTTAAATAAAGAAGAAGCTGTTCAACCTCTACAGGATTCAAGAGCACTTCTTTACACAGGCCCCGTGCCATGCCCCCTGTAGGCAGCCACACGCCGCCACGCATGACCTTTGATTGTGCACACCATGGGTTAGCAGCTGGGCCAATCGCTCATACCCAGCCAACCCACCACAGACACTCATGCCATCCCTTTTTTTTCCAATGGTCTTCATATTCCGCAGGACACCCGTGGGAGTCCGCTCGGCAACTGCAGTCCTGTGGGGCTTTCACATGAACACGGGCCTCCCGCTGGTTCACAGCAACCCAAAAAAAGAAAAAAAATAATTTGCCCCCACATGTTCCAGGGTGCCAGGGTACCCTTAAACTGCCTCCTTATACCTTTTTTATTTAATTTTCAGGACATCTGAACACGGTCCCCATGTCTTCTAATAGCAGCGGAAATATTTCACCTAATTTTGAAGCCACCCAATCAGAGCACGAGCTCCCACGGGAGAGAGATGATGAACGAGAAAAAAGGTTCCCTTGGATAATCTGATAGCTCTACTATTTGATGTTGCATGTCCACGGGACTCCTTCAAGTGTCCCACAAACAATACATCCAGATGTTCAAACAATTTGAACCATAATTTCCCCAAAACTACTTGATGGATTTATAGCAAATCACACGTTTTCTGGGTAAAGATCTAACTTTCTGCCAGATTTGGAGTAATTCCGTTAAGCCATTTGGGCTACAGCACTGTGCAAAAATCCACATCGAAATTATATGGGAGAATTGCGTTTTGGAACCTTCCATTTTTCGCAGCCCTGGCTTGACGGATCACCCCGAAACCTAAAGGAAGGAGATGATGGTGATGAACTTCTTTTTGGGAATGTTTTGTGAAGATTTGTCAAAGAGCAACAAAGTTATTAGTTAATAAACACACAAGTGGACAGGGCAAATGTGACCAAAAATATTTTAATAAATCCTACTGTCCTCCATTTTGTAAACAATTTATCTTGATAATGACAGATATTGGGAGGGATTAAAAACAAAATGACTCAAAGATTGGGAGCTATAACGAAACCCTTTGGAATTAAAAAATCACTCATGTTTACAAACATCGGGAGAACTTAAAAAAATGGTGTGGTAGTAGGAGGGGTTATCAGGAAAGGACCAGCAGAATACACTACATGGCTGCAGGGGCACTGGCAATAGCTGTGGGGGACCCAGGTCACATAGGAAGGAGATGGGGCAAATACGAGCTGAAGAAGGGAAGTGCCACACAGTGAGCAGCAGGGAACACAGTTGTGCGTTGAGGAGAGGCAAGGGCACACCGAGGGGTTGCAGGGCCAAAGCAGAGCTGCACAATATGAGGTACGGTTATGGAACGAGGGGCTGGAGGTTGGCAGGGGACACAGAGGGGAATGGTGCAGGGCCACACAGAGGGTCAGAATGAGGGCAGGGCATCACACAGGTGTTGCAAGCAAGAGTGGGACACATATGGGCCTGTGGGGGAGGGCAGATAGTTGCAGGGAAAGAAGAGAAAATACAGATAACTGAAAGGGGAATGGAGCTGCACACAAAGGAGCTGGAAAAGAGACGTCGTACCCCAGCACCCAGATACCTCCAGGGCAGGGACTGGCCGAAGCGGGCACTGGGCCTTTTCAGGGTGGGGGCCGTTTTTGGACCGGTGGAGGCCATTTTGTTCATGGGGGCCCCCTGTAACAAAAGAGCAGCAGCACTGTTTCCCACCAGCACCCCCCCCACACACACACACACGTCTGATGAAATTGCAAGGGCTGGTTTGCATTCCCTGTCCAGCCCTGTTTGACAGCTCTACATATGCTGATTGATTGATTGAATGATTGACTGAGGTGAATGGCAAGGTGGGACAGGCCTGCACAGGACAAGATAAAACATATGAATTGCAGAGGGCCAGGGATACATGCAGGGAGGTGAGAGGTACACACAGGTGTTGCAGGAGAAGGTGGGAGGAACAAAAAGTACAGGTGGGGATAGTGGCCGCTGTGGGGAGAAAGGGGTCACAAAGGGGCTGTAACAGGTGCCATGAGAATGTGGGGGTATCCAGAGGGGCTGTATGAAGGGAGGAATCACACATACACTCAGTCAACATTCACACCATCATACATCCACACAATCAACCTCATCTGGCAACAATCGGCATCATAGATGCACACAACCAACTTCATAAGTCAACAAACCCACCAATGGACACTAACAAACGCTGTCTAATACAGTCACAGACCCAGCATCCTATGCCAGCAATGTTAACATCATATGTCAGCGCACCCCTATCATACAGCCACCCACCCAACATAATATATGATTGCAACCCACAATTACAGGCTGGCTAAACCACCAATATACACGTACATACATCAATCAGCCACAGCCATATTTCTACACCCACACCGACCAACATTCTTCCATACCCCATTTGTCAAATGACCATATCAACCACAATCACCATACACACACCATTATATGTATGGACACCCAGACAACCAGGCAGCCATATTCATGTGCCTGAATCCACCAACATATGTACACACTCCCACTCTCTCTATATATATATATATATTTTTTTTTTGTTTCCACCCAAAGACTGCCGCTCTCATACATGGCGGGTGCAGCGGCTCACGAGAGCAGTCGCGAGAACAATCCGTTTTGCCTCCTCACAGAAACGTTGCACGCTCAGGAGCGATTTTTAATTAATCTTTATTACAGTATAGCCACAACAACAAACTGACAGATTCGTTTCGGCCCCTGACCTTTGTCAATGAATATATATATATGACGTAGGAGGTAAATTAGGAAGGGTGAGAAATAGAGGAAGGTGTGTAGGAGAGGAATGAGAAGAGAAAAGATATAGAGCTTGATAGGAAGGGATAGCACAAGGTGTAGAAAGTGAGTGAATGCTAGAAGTCGTAAAAGGGGTGAGCTATGGGGGAATCTAGGAAGAAACCCAAAGCTGTGAGGGCCTGTGGCTTACCTGATCCCAGGCCTGTCTCTTGTATTTCAGGACAGTTTGCACAGTCCAAGTGCTCTGCCACTCGTAAGACACAGTGTGCCCCATGCTTGCCAGACTCATACACGGACTTATGGAACTCTTACTACACATGCCTCCCTTGCCGGACCCAGTGTAACACAGGTAAGATGGAGTATGCGTGTGCCTGAGCACCTCCCACTTCTTTAACACCCTGGATATGCCTTATTGAGCTAAAGGTGGGCATACTACTCAAACGCCTTTTTTTCTTGTACAAACCTGGCACTATCCCCATCCTTCCTTCTCTTCATCCTTTCGCACCTAGGGTTTTAGGTATTCATCTTTGCCCTCTTTTCTTCCTTTCCAATAGATGTACTTTCCTTCTTTCTTTTATCACTAGAACTGTCTTTTAGCCAGCTTAATACATGTGACCTTGATTTCTTCCCTATGTGTCTCTTTTCCGTGGATCACTGGGCTCTCCAGAAACACTTTTTTGTCTCCCCATGCTTCTGTCCTTCCTGCTGTTCTGACATCTTGCACCTGCAATAATTCGGACCTCCTTTACCTTTACAGCGCTGGCTCCTCTACAGAATACTATAATACAATTATTTGACTCATCCCTATCCCAAGACATGCTTAGAAGTGTCATCTTGTCATGCCTCATTTTGCCTCTCTCTCCCAGATAGTTACTTGGTGGAGACCAGCAAGTGTTTAAGTGACCGCCCTCGAAGCTGCGGTTGTCGCGAAGGTTACACCTGCAGTCGCGATGATGATGGCCAGTGTGAGCAATGCACACCATTGGTGGGGAGCAAAGCGACAGCAACAAGTGAGACTGAATGACACCCAACACACTTACAGACACGTACACTTCCTTAAGGGCCCTACCCTGCCATCAGTTCTGTGAATCTATTCTTCAAAAGCTCTCCTACTGCTGCCCTCATTTCCTTTTCTTTGAAACTTATCCCTCTGCTGCACAGTTGTCTCTTCTTTGTTGCTTATCCCACTGCTGCACAGTTGTCTCTTCTTTGTTGCTTATCCCTCTGCTGCACAGTTGTCTTTTCTTTGTTGCTTATCCCACTGCTGCCACCTTTTCTTCTTCTTGCACCTTATCTTACTACTGTCATTTCGCCTGCTTTCATCCACCATTTCCTCGTTTAGCAAAAGATCCCCTACTACCACATTTCTTCTTCTTTGCAAATTATTCTCCTGCTGCCACCATTTTCTTGTCTGTGCCTCATCTGATGTCTTCCACCTTGTGCACTTGTTCACAATTTCTCACATAGCTGCGACCAGTTCCTCCTCTATGCTATGCATGCAGGTGGTCCACCATTTCCTCTTCTTTGCAAATGAGGCCACTGCTGCCTAAATTTCCATTCTTCTTTGCAACTCATCCCACAGCTGCCACCATTTCCCATTCTATGCAACCTATGCTATTCCATTATTTCCTCATCTACGCAACATATCCCACAGCTGCCACCATATCCCATTTTATGCAACCTATCCTATTTCATTGTTTCCTCATCTGCGCAACCTATCCCACTGCTGCCACCATTTCCCATTTTTTTTAACCTATCCTATTCCATTATTTCCTCATCTACGCAACATATCCCACAGCTGCCACCATATCCCATTTTTTGCAACCTATCCTATTTCATTGTTTCCTCATCTGCGCAACCTATCCCACTGCTGCCACCATTTCCCATTTTTTTAACCTATCCTATTCCATTATTTCCTCATCTACGCAACCAAGCCAACACTGCTGCCACCAGTTCCTCCACTTTGCAATTAGCCCCACTTTGCAAGAATCTCTGCCTCTATGCAACCTATCCCATTTCTTGCACCACTTCTTCTTCTTCATAAATGATGCCACTGCTGCCACCATTTCCTTGTCTCTGTGGCTCATTCCACTTCTGCAGTCCCATCCTCTTCTATGGAACTCATCCCTTCACTGCAGACGAGTCCCCAGTGATGCAGGAAGGAGTGTGGAATTGATACCCAACCAGTCCTACCATTTCCAACCAAAGATCTGTACTTTTTGAACCATACAGGACAAGTGACCACTGCTGGTGACTGTGGGGCTGAAGGAGTCTTCAATGCCACATCGGGGAGATGTGAAGACATCATCCAGTGAGTATGCCTCTTTTGCTGCCGGTCCTCTTCTACCTGTAGGTCTTTCTTTTATTTCTATTGCCATCTCTGTTAGCATTTCTCTCCCTAGGTTTGTGTCATTTGTCTACTCTTTCAAGAGAGCATACCTGCTGCCTAAACTGTGATGGTTTTAGTGCATTTCAGCCCATCTGTTCCATCCAATGAACCCTAAGCTCAGTGGGTGTAAAGTAGGGTGTCCTCTTTACTAAGGGTGCGGATTTCAGTATTCCACCACAAGTGGTAGTATCACAAAACATGGATGAAATAAACGTGAGCTGCTAAAACATATGGTCTAAAACATCTACTACCAAAATATATATCCTATAAAATATAAATCCAACAAAAAATAGCTCCTTACAAAATGTGAACATGTACCCAACGCCACTCAGAAGAATTCAGACCCAAATATGCTAAATTTGGAGTTCGGAAAGTGATATCACACAGTGTTGCAGGCAATAGTCAATATGAAAGTATTTAATTCAAAAGTGGTTAATATGTTTGTAGTGAGATATGTATATATATATTCAATAGAGATTTTGGCAGTAGGTTTTTGAGTCTATGTTTTTGCGCTCTTTGTTTTTGGGGTATATTGTCTCATGGAACCAGCTCTTGAACCCTTGGCATTCACTTGCTCTGCATGGAAGTTGAGTGTCTCAAAGACAGCTTGGGTGTTTTAGATGGGCTTCATGCAAATATGACCACCGGTAGCTCTCTTCTGGGGATTGTGGGCATTAGCAGCGGCCGGTACCCTTGCATACCTCAATGAAAGGGACTAGCAGCAGGAGAACTGGGCTCTCCAACCAGGAGGGTGACCACTAAATTGAAGATTCCACTCACCAAGATGGTGTGCACAGCAGGTGACACTCTCATCAGGGTAGGAATGCTGCCCCAGGAGATGCTTGCACTAGGTGGACACTGACAGAAGGGGCACTGGACCTTGTGGGGACTTTCACAACAGAGAGTCATTCTTTGCAGGGTCTTGAACATTAAGATCAGAGATGCATTTGCCAGGGTAAGAGATGATAAAACAGAGGTCTTTATCATCTTCACGCTGGGTCCCCTTGAAGTAAGTTACTTCTGGCTGCTCCATACCCTGGATCAATATGCATAATGACAAAAATAATGTTTTTTTTGTCAGAGATCCTATGAAATTATGAGAAAACCTAGGAAATCGATTTTCTGAGTGGGAATAAGCGTTGATTTTTCGGGATTTAAGAGGAAACCCAGATCTGAAAGGAACGAACGAGTGAGGTGCAAATGTCCCCTTGAAGTAAGTCACCCCTGGCTGCTCCATATTCTCCATCAATCTGCATAGTAACAAAAAAATGTTTTTTTTGTCAGAGGTCCTTGCTTCTTTTGGTCTTTCATTTTAGTCCCATGGGAGGTCCTGATCCAGAGCTGGATGAGAGCTTCAGAAAAGGGTGCGCTTATCCTGGGGGAATACCCTTGGAATGGAAACCCCCAGTGCTAGGAAATTATTTGAACAGTTTTTCTCTCTCTGTAGGTGTGAAGGAGCCCGATCTGGAGGCCACACCTGTAAGGATCACTTGCTGTCTTCACACGCAGGTAAAAAAGACCGCAATCCTACACAAAATTGTTTAAGCTCTTGGTTTTTTCTTGGGTTTTAGGGATTTTGTGTATATCTCGGTGGTATGTTACCATTACTTTGTAGGTTTTACAATGAAGGTCTTAACATTGCGGTCAGCACATCAGGAGTCTTTACATTGCAACAAGGTTTTCTGTCTTTTACTTCACGGGTAGGTTACTCTTTAAAGTTTTAAGTACCAATATACATGAAACACAGTAAAGGTGCACCACAAGTAATAACAATATGAACACATTTGCAAATAGAATTCCAAGGTATATGCAATGCTTCTTTTTATTCTTTTTTGTTCACGTATTCTTGTATAAAATATATGTTGCCAATTTTACAGCAGAAACAGCCAACGCATTTTGTCTATAGCAATGGACTTCTTCAGGGCAAAGTTGTATTCAAAACTCATGTCGTCAAGTCAATTACATACATGCGACAATGGCCATCCTCCGAAATGCATGTCAATGTGGAACAATAAATTGTCGACCCCCAATAAAAACAGACGACGACGTGGCAAGTGGTAATGTCCACAGGCATTAGAGTAACAACATTCTGTAGATTCTACAGACATCCAACTAAAATTATGTATTTTTGTCAAAGAAGGTGTCCATCCACCCTTCTGTGGCACTAGGGAAACTTAGTAAACTTATACATTTTTTTAAACGAGACACTTGGGGGACTCCAAGGTGGGGTGACTTGCATGGCTCTCACCATGTTTTATTTTTACCCAGAATGTTTGGAAACCTCAAACTTTGTCTAAAAAAACACATTTTCCTTACACTTCTGTGATGGAATCTGTGGGGAGCCACAAAAGTCCATCCCCCCCCAGCATTCCCCCATGTCTTCCGATACAAATGGTACCTCACTTGTGAGGGTAGGCCTTGTGCCTGTGACATGAAACGGCCAAATGCAACATGGATGCAATTCATTTTTCCACCCAAAACGAACCCGTTTTTTGCAAAGTGGGAAGCAGTGGGTTCTGGACCCTAGCTCAGCCAACACCTAGAGAAACCCAGCAAACCTGCACATTTTTTAAAAACTAGGCTCCAAGGGGTAGCCAGGATGGGGTGACTTGTGTGGCTCCCACCAGGTTTTTTACCCAGAATCCCTTGCAAACCTCAAACTTTGACTAAAAAAACAAATTTTCCTCATATTTCTGTGATGGAAAGTTCTGGAATCTGTAGGGAACCACAAACTCCCATCACCCGGCATTCCCCATTGTCTCTTGATAAAATTGATACCTCACTTGCGTGGGTAGGCCTTTTGCCTGCAACAGGAAACGGTCCAAAACCATGGACGTATGTACTATGAAGTTAAGACAGCATCACCATAAACACTACTGGAGACTTTGGCTGATACAGTTGTAGGTTTATTCCAAAGTTAAGGACCCACAACAAAAGAAACATCAAGATTGGTCTGAGTACTGTTCAGGAATGACCATTCTCAGAACTATGTCATAAGTTCCAAATAGAATACATTAACACATTACATCAGAATGAACAAACATACTACATCACCTTCCCCCATAAACAAAGTAAAAAAAAACCAGAATATATAACTGAATAACAACAAAAAAGCAATATCAAAAATAGAAAAATAATACATCTTCAATATAGCTCAAATTCCTGAAGTTTCACTGGTATTTTCACAGATCCGGAGGAATGAGTTATAAACACCTCTTTGAGTATCACCTCTGTTTGAAATCCCTGCCCCTTGGACACAAGTTGTAGGAAATTCATTCATCCCAGCATTCATGACTTTGCAACCAACCAAGGTGGTTTCCCTACCATCCCCGCAATCAAAAGCAATCTGCAAATCACTCAAATTAAATCTATCAGAGGCATTACCTCAAGAACTATGCACATCCGTAGACAACATGGACTCACTTTCAACAGCACCTCTATACGTTTGTTTGTAAATTTCAGAAATTGGAATTACGCTATCCTTGTTCCACCACCCTCTGTCTTGGAGCAAAACAAAGGACTTGCTGACTTTATTGACCTTTATCGGCAATGAGAATTTGGATTCACCTTTAAGTACTCCAGTGGGTTTCTTAATCAAAACAAAATCATTCACTTTGACCTCAGATTCACGCACATTGTGTTTGAAATCATAATATATTTTTATTTTTTTCAGTGTTTCTATTATTCTGTCTCTCAAAACCTGATCTTAGGAACTACCCCAATACTTAAGAAATGTAAATCCAGAAGCAAACTGTTACCACCCTGGAATGAGTTTGGTTCTGATCTCCCTACCTTGTAAGCTTCGAAAGGAGAAAGCTCTGTCATGGAGTGAGGGGTGATCAGATAACTCCAAATCTTAACTTCCAAACATTTAGCAACGTCTAGATGAGCAGAGAGTGCAGTTTGAATACCCTCCTTGAGATCGCACTCTCAATAAAACCATTCAAGGAAGGACTATACAAAGCAACTTGTTGATGAGTGATATCCAAACTTGCCATAAAATTGTTCATTTCCTTCGACACAAAATGTGCACCATTGTCAGTAACTAAGAATCGCAGACAGCCTTCAATTAAAAATATTTAAAAAAAACAAAATCAGAGTCTATTATTAAGGCCATCGACAAATAAATAGTAGATCCATTTAGAAAAATAATTAATAAAGACTATTAAAAACTTCTGGTCAGCGGGCAACAACTGGAAAGGTCCAGAAAAATCCATAGCCACTTTAACCCAAGGACCAGAGCGAAGAGGAACAGGATGGAGAGGCCTAGTAGAGTCTAACCAGTGCTTACCTGATACTATACACTGAGGACATTTTCCAATTAAAGCTGACGTCATTTTGCTCAACCCACACCACCAAAAATACAGTTTTATTTTTTGGCAAGTAGCAGATATGCCCAAGTGAATTTCATGAGCCATGGTAGTGATGCGCTCATATAGGGTGGAAGGTGGAACAAACAAAGTCCTCCATATACAAAATCTGATTTTCACAGGATAATTCTGAGGCAAATTGTGGGAAACTACGCAACTCGCCTAACTGTATTTTAGAAGGCCAACCAACATTTGTTTAATAAAACACTTTCTGAAGAACATCATCATGATCGGTAGCATTCAACCACTCACTCTCAGAGATTATACCAGCACAAGCAGCTACGACATCCACCACAGCAACAGCACACTCCTCATCGCCTCCACCTACATCAAAAGGAATAGAAAGTGGCAAATGCAAAAATAATAAGCTCTAAAAGTTTTTCCTTTTTGAGTATATTTGACAAAAATTCTATTCCTGAAGCTTTAATAGTAATCTTACTAAGCATGCAGACACTTTTCCCAAACCATTTTCGGCTAATAGGTAGACCAGCGGTTTGTGGTCAGTGAACAAATTAAAAAAGCTGTCCTCCAAATATACGTCTTAAACTTGTCCCCCACCCAAACACAGGCAAGAGTCCCATGATCAATATTATTGTAATTGACCTTTTGCATCATATACAGTGCAAGAAGCAAAGGAAACTATATTCTCTTGTCGATTCACCCATTGTCCAAACACAGCACCTAATCCTTTGAGACTAGCATCAATAATGATAAAAGAACTGCCTTCAGGATTATACAGTTGAAGGGCTGGCACATTGATTACCAGATCTCTAATACTCTCAAAAGCTTGATTAACTTGTGAAGATCACTCAAATTTAGTTCCCTTCTTAAGTAAAGTGCCCTAAGATTGAATCAAGAGAGCATACACTGGAACAAAGCGTGCATAATATTCACAGAGACCTAAGAAAGATCCTAATGCAACTTTGTCCACGGGAGAGGGTGCACTCTTGTTGGCCTCAACATTATAAGCTTTGGCTTGATACCTGTCGCTGAAATTGTGTGTCCCATATATTCAACTCGGTGGACAAACAGATTACATTTTTCAAATTTCACTGTCATGCCACGTTCTTCCAGGATTATGAACACTCTTTCCAGGACAATCAAATGCTCCTCCGCTTTTAGTGTGGACCAAGATATCCTCCGGGATAGCTTGTACTTGGTGTTCATCACTAAAAAGAGTATCCATCATCTTTTGAAAAACATTTGCCGCTGACGCTAAGCCATATGGGAGTCTCAAATACTTAAAAGCCCCAAAAGGCATGACAAACGTTGTTAAAGCTTGTGAGCTGGGACTAAGAGGAATTTGGTGGTAGGCAGAATGAAGAAACTTTGTTGAAATGTTGTGGTAGTGGGTGGCAATTAACAAGTATGTTTTGATTAAGGGATCTTAAATACACACATAATCTTAAATCCCCAGATCATTTTTGAGATAAAACGACCGGAGACACCCATGCTGAAGAGTTGGTTGGGGCAATGGTACCCTCAGCCGTGAGTTTTTCCAACAGTAACTTCAAATCTGCCCTTATGCTCAAAGACACTGGACGCACTTTGTGAATAACTGGTGATGCGTCTTTCTTGAGTTTAATTTTGTATTTAAAATCTTTAACTGTGCAAAATGTATCACAGAACACACTAGGGAACCTATTAACTATCGAGTGTGTCACCCCTACTTGAGTATCAATGGACATAATAGGTACTTCTCCTAAGACAATTGGTTCTCATGTCCTGGGAGTAAATACATTCTCAGCTTAGCCAAGTCCAACCAATCAATAATGTCTCAGCCCTTGGCTGCTATGTAGACTTTGGTGGTTGTTTGTCTGCTAAAATATTCTCAGGATGTTATAAAATACCCCAAAAGTTCCACATCCTGTTCACCAAAAGCCTTGGGGCAGATATCTGGAGAAACCAACGTTATGCCATCAGGTCACCATCTCAAAAATGTAGAATCTGCTAAAATGGTAACCAGAGCTTTTAAGTCCGCCATGACAGTAAGGGTTTTACTATCCACTGTAGCGTGACAAATATGTCCCTTTATTTGTTTCGACAATTCACTAGAAGGCATGTCAATTGTTAATCGCACATTGGCAAACCTGTCAGCACAGTCCTTCACCTCCTTAGGATTGCTCAGCACATCCACATGACAAATGTTGATCTTATCAGAAGTTGCAAGAGCACTTTTAAACACCCCTTGGAAGTGCCCCATTATTATGACAATGATTACACCTTCTGCCTAGTGCAGGGCAGATAGGATGGTTTCCCATGTGATTCGGTGAACCACACCTATAAAACACTGGAATACTCCTTTTGGATTTTCCATTTTTACTGATTGCTCCAATCATAGATTCATCTGACACGTAACTGGCAGGTGACAGTCCAGTATGAACATTAAATTGATTGGTTCCCTGTCCAGACATGACCTGTGTAGTTATGATTGATCTTTCTATGCTCTTTGCAATGTCAATAGTCTCATCTAGGCTTGGGTTCTTGCAAGTTATTAGCCTCTCTTGCACTTTCTTAGAGTAGCAATTGAACACAAATTGATCCCTTCTGTAGCTATCTACTCTATTTTCAAACTCACAGCGTGATGCCAACACACACAAGGTAGCTATGTATTCCTCAACTCTTTCTTCAAATGCCTGTTTGCATTAAAAACAAGCATTGGCATAGCCAATAGGTCTCGCCTTTGGGACCTTATAAGTGTTTAGCCATGCAACAGTTGCATAACTAAAAACTTATAAGGTCCCAAAAGCGAGACCTATTGGCTATGAAAAGCGGCCCTGCGGCCGCGAAAGTGAAAGTGATAGCGATCACGATCAAACATCAAAGTGAAAGTAATCGGGGTAAAGCGCGGCGCGCGTGCCCGCGCACCGGCACTGTAGCTCTAGACTGGCCTGGTAGCACTTTTTGGAGCACTCTCAATAAGTCTCGCCAGACCAGCGCATGCGCTGGGTCAGGCGAGACCTAAAAATTATGTATCTCTAGAAGAACCCTGGATTCATCAATTTATTGCTTCCACATCTTTTCCTTGGCTTTTATATACGCAATCCAGGTCACATTATCATCTGATGGAGCTGGCACAACAGGTTCATTAACAAATGTCTCTCTGACCAGCAATAACTAGATGATTAAATACAAGTGCAGACTTTCTAACAGGAGAGTACGCAAGATTAGCTATAGCTGCAAGATGATTTTTAATAATGCGCAACCGTTGTCTCCACGTAATGTTGGGTTTCCCAGGTCTTTTGAAAAAAAGGAGATAGGTGAACCGCTCCTTGCACTGTTGCCGTAACTAGAGAAAGAGAAAATAAAAACTCTCACCTGTGAAAACAGCTGACCTGAAAAAAGGGATGCTGATAAAATATATTAATGAAGTAGAATAAACACAACAAGGTGTGCATGTAGACGCAAGTACAATGGTGAGGAAACAGCTGCTAGCACACGTCCTCAGCCGGAGGGACCACTGAGAGAAAAAGAAAAAAACACTGTTAAAAACGCTCCCCGTGTTACGGAAGTGCACAAAGAATCATAATCAAGGGTTTTCTCCTGAACTAAGATGGGTGCCGACATGTGACTTTGGACGTCCCTGCGATGTTGGACGTGCAGACCAGGCCACCGGTAGAGAAACTTGCATTTCAGCCTTGTATAAGATATGCTGAAGCGGGGAAGATCATGTCACAGTCAGTGTTGCCAGATTGGGCTATTTCTTGCACAAATGGGCGACATTTTTAGGTCTCGCCTGAGCCAGCGCTTTAGCGCTGCTCCGGCGAGAGCTATAGAAAACGGGGATTTGGAAGTGCAAACAAGTGCTTTTCAGGCCCCCAACTACAGTGCATGTGCGCCGGGCGCGCGCACCATTTGGCAGCCTGCGTGTACATTTTGCGGGCGCTTTGATGTTCTCAGTGAGCCGCGCGGCCACTGCGAACATCAAAGCGGCCGCAAAAGTGATCACAATTTGCCAGCCTGCGTGCCTCTCTCCCCTACCTCCTCCCTTATCCCACTTTAGGTTAGGCATGATACTTGTGAGCTTTGAGTATACAGCATGAATTTCTGCCATGCCGTTTCTATCCCTGACCTCATATGCTGAGACAGCCAAAGCAAGACAACAGAAGCAGAGTTACAGGTAATAAAGTTGCATAAAGGACGAATACTTCAGCTCCCTGTAGAGACACTCATTAATTCCACTTAGGGGGTTGTATCAAGCTGCAGCCCGTGCCCGTCTCTTTCCGCATGCCAGGGCGTGCTGGCAGGTTCTCGCGCGGTCCATTCTCTGCACTGAGGAGCGCGTGTTTATACTGCAGCCTCTGACACCCGATGGCAGTTCATTACCCCGACTCTGCACCCCTGCATGGCAGGAGCACTGTGGTGATGCAGTGGCGCTCTCTGCCCCCGTCTCCAACCAACCACAGAGCCGCACGCAAGGACAAGAGCGCGCCCTTGGGCAGAACACAATTTAATTAGTGGATCGGGCTGAGCTCAGCGCAGGCAGAAATACACCCAGCGAGGTCAGCTTTATTCTCACATGGGAGCGGCAGGCTATGCAGCGGCTAGACTGCGGGCCTCTTCCTGCGAGGCGCTGTGTCCTAAACCCGGTGAGGCCGTGGAACAAATGAATAGGGAAGTTTCCTTAACAATAATCGTGAAGGTAGCCCGGCTGGCTATGTCCAAGCTGCGGTGAGTCTGCATATCTTGCAGGTTCCAGGTCAGAAGGTGTGCAAAGTCTACTACGGCTTTCATCCTTCCAAGGTTGATAAAATGATTAAAATCAATTTCCATAAAAATAAACCTATTCATAAGCGAATTTAATAGGTCTCGTTTTTTGGGACCTTATAAGTATTTAGTTATGCAGAAGCACAATATCCTTGGTGCAACAATATCAACCGTTGCATGGCTAAACACTTATAAGGTCCCCAAGGCGAGACCTATTGGCTATGCCAATGCTTGTTCCCATTTGTGCAGGAAATAACTCTCCTGGCAGGGGGGCAGAAACTTAGCCTTTACTTGGCCCTGTGTGCACAAAATCTCGAAGGGGGCAGCGCAGCCAATCAAACTCCTGCAGAGCTCCCGGATTCCGCAGAGCAGAGCCGTCAATCTTTCATAGCGCGAAAGCGCTACCTATCACGGCCCTGCTAAATATTCCTGGCCTGCCCCCAGAGTGACTGGACCAATGTGGTCGCTAGGGGCAGGCCTTGATTGTTAAGATTTCCGGGTGGTAATTGCCTCTTGGCGCGGGCGTGCGGCGAACTCTGAGTGCTGTGGAGCTGAGAGGAGGAGTCAGAAGCCGCAAAGACTGGTTTTTCGATCGTGCACTCTGCTTCTGTTGCAGTGGTTCTTTAGGTGCCAGTGTATATGGTTGGATTAATTTAGTGGTCGAAATGTCCACTTTTCCTGCTCTGCCGTTGTCAGCTGCCCCCTCTTTTTCGGTCTTTCTCTCTCTCTCTCTCTCTCTCTCTCGCTGAAACCGTGCTTCAATAAACGTCTCTCGTCTTCTGTTTTTTCTACTTTCCTTAATTCGTTCCCTTGTGAAATGGATCCAAATAAGAAAGAAACCCTTTTGTTGGAAGTGTTTCTGTCATTTTTCTGTTCCAAAGTGCAGCCTCGGGACGAAGAGAAAAAACAGGTTCAAAATACGAAAAATAAATAACTAAAGCATTACAGAGCATTCACAAGGAGGCCAGATTGGTTTTATTAACACCCAAACACAGTAGTGGCACTTTACAGAGTTTGCCAGCGAAGCGCTACTTTTGTTTTCCCCTCTTTCTTTGAACAGCATTGTTTTCCCCGGGTGGGGAAGTGCACCTTTTATGGAGATACTGCAATACCTGGTTGATGGGTGGAGTGGAAACCGATTAATGTGATCCTTATCAGCTTTTTTCCATATTTTAGTTTATAAAATGCGTACCACGGCTCTGTGTTCAGCGATATAGTCTTTTTAAACCATACTGCTCACGGTTCATAAGGATATAAGCAATGGACAGTGATACTGGCCCCTCCCGGAATCTGTAGTGGTGCTTAAAGTTTCAGGCAAAAACACTCTTGATTTCTGAATAATGAGTGTAAAAGTGTTAAGGTAACCATGTTGTTCTACTTAGCTAGGGGTAATTCATGAATGCCAGGTTCAGGTTTGGTTCTGTGGTGACAGAACTACAAGATGAAAAGTCAAAGTGGTGACTGGTTTTGAAAATGAGTAGTTATTAACAAAGGTGCCCAGTTAACCTCCTCCCACAATCAGTATATTGAATAGAATTTAGATTTTTCCTTAAAATGTTTTCTGAAGACCACTCTAGCAAAATTTGAGAGTTTCGACTTTGGGCTGGTTTTTGGGCTGACACTGGTCTGCGTTGAGCTGGATTTGGGCTTATACTTGAGGGTCTTTGGGCTTGGGATGGGTCTCAAAATCTGGCAACACTGGTCACAGTGAGCGCGTCAGCGTGAGCGTATCAGCCTTCTCCACGAACTCCTGCTGAGAATTCCAAAGACCGTGAAAAACTTCTCCTGCTCACAATGGCACCGGCAGTTAGTACAGCAATGTCTAGAGCTCTCGCAGTAGGAATATAGTTCTTTCTGATAGCTGATAAAAAGATAAAAACAGGCACTGCTCACCACAATTATACAGGAACTCACACAGTACAGCCCCCCAGTGTGATGCCTTCTCTTGTAAAGTAACCCCACTCCTAGTACCAGATGAAGTATGGGGTTAAGACCGTATCACCATAAATATTACCGGAGTCTTTGACTCAAAAAATTTTATGTTTATTCCAAATTTAAGGACCCACGACAAAGGAGACATCCGGATAGGTCTAAGTACTGGCCAGGAACTACCATTTTCAGAACTATGCCTTAAGTTCCAAATAGAATACAACACATCACAATGAACAACCATACTAGAACGCATCACATTTTCCACTGAAAACAGACCCTTTTTCCAGTGTGGATAGCTGTAGATTTTTTGGCCCTAGCTCAGTCGGTCCCTCTGGAAAACCGAGCAAATCTTTACAATTTTAAAAACTATATACCTAGGGATATCCAGGTTGTGGTGACGTGTGTGGCTCTCAATAGGTTTTTGTAAACAAAATCCCTTGCAAACCTCAAACCTTGACTAAAAAACACAAAGTTTCCTCACATTTCTGTGATGGAAGGTTTTGAAATCTGCGGGAAGCCACAAACTTCCTTCCACATAGCATTCCCCAAAGTCTCCTGATAAAAATTGTACCTCCCTTGTGGGAGTTGGCCTAGTGCCAGGGACAGAAAATGGCCCAAAACGTAGCATGGACACATCACATTTTTTCATTCAAAACTAACCCTTTTTTTGTAAAATGGGTAGCTCAGCCGGTACATAGGGAAACCTAGCAAACTTGCACATTTTTGAAAACTAGGCACCTGGAGAAATCCAGGGTGGGGGTAATTGTTTGGCTCTCACCAGGTTTTTACCCAGACTCCCTTGCAAATCTCAAACTTTGACTAAAAAAACACATTTTCCTCACATTTCTGTGATGGAAAGTTCTGTAATCTGTGGGGAGCCACAAACGTCATTCCACCCAGCATTCTCCTAAGTCACCAGATAAAAATGGTGCCAGCGACAGAAAATGGCCCAAAACTCAACATGGATAGATCACATTTTTTCTCCACTGAAAAAGGACTCTTTTTTTGAAAAGTGGGTAGCTGTGGATTTTGGGATCTAGCTAGGACGGTACCTAGGGAAACCTAGCAAACTTGCACATTTCTGAAAACTAGACACCTGGAGAAATCTAAGGTAGGATGACTTGCATTGCTCTCACCAGGTTTTTATACCCAGAATCCCTTACAAACCTCAAACTTTGACTAAAAAAACACATTTCCTCAGATTTCTGTGATGGAAAGTTCTGGAATCTGCAGGGAGCCACAAACGTCCTAACCCCTCGAGTTGAAACATGTCTCCCGATAAGAACGGCACCCCACTTGTTTGCACAGGCCAAGAGACTGTGACCCAAAAGGCTCTAAAGTGCTACATTGATAGATAAGCAATAGGGCAGCCACTGTATTAGGGCTGTGCTTTGGAGCCACCCACTCAAACCTATGAACCACAGTAATTTTTTTAAACTAGACAACCCGGGTATTCAGGGTGGGGTGTCCTCTACAGATCCTATGAGGTTTTCTTACCCTGCAACCCTCAAGCTATACCTCAAATCACACATTTTCCTTATATTTCTGTGATGGAAATTTCCGGAATGCGCAGGAATCCACAAAATTGCTACCACCAGCGTTACCCCCCTTGTACCGATAAAAGCACTGTGCAACTTGCTTGACTGGGCCTAGTGTCCACGACAGGAACAGATCAAACCAAAGTCAATGGGAGCCCTTGCGGGGGACTCCTATTGGCCTCGGTTTGATCCATTCCTATCACGGACACTAGGCCCACCCATACAAGTGGCACAGCATTTTTATCGGCACATGTGAGGTAACTTGTGAACGTTTGTGATTTTAGGCAAACTTTGAAATTTGCAGGGTATTGTGGGGGTGGAAACCTCATGGGATTTGTGCATCAGAAATGTGTGGGTTTGCTAGTTTTCATTCGGTGGTGACCTAATCAGGCCCCATCTGATGCAACTACCCCTATTGCCAAACCAGATGAGTTTTTTTGTCAGGAAAATGTTGATGTTTCCACAATACGTTTTGAGGCTTTTCCTGTTGTGGAAACTAGTAGTGTTTTTTAGTGGAACAAGTGAGAAAATGCTGGGCAGTATGAATTTTGTGGATCTCTGTGTATTGTGGAAGCTTACATCACAGAAATGCAAGGAAAATTAGTGATTTTAGGTAGAGTTTGAGGTACGCAAAACATTATGGTTAAGAACACCCTGGATTCCCCCTGATGTCTAGTTTTCCAAAATGTCTGGAATCAGTCATTTTCTTTAGGTGGTGGGCTTCTCAAGCCCAAAAAGTGCAGCCATTCACCATGGCAAGTGGCAAGACATTGGACTTAGCCCTAGTCGCCTGGCTGGTGTGAAAAAACAACACCCAAAAGAATCAAATGTCCTCTCTCTTGTCTATGGGATGGGGTGTTATAGTCCCTGGAGAGCAGAAAGACTGTTGGGGCTTTAGGAAAGAGGGGGGTTCTAGATGTCAGGATGGACCAGACCCTTCCTAATATTTTATTTACCAAAGAGTCCTTTCATCCACTGGGCTTGTTGCCCCTGGTCACAAATTGTGGGAAAAGTCCATCTCTGCCCTCCAAGGAGGCCACAGTACTGGTTTATCCTCCTTGGGGTAGAGTGGTGGCCAGTGCCAGAGTGCAATGCCTCCACCCTTTTCTTTTGCCCCAAATGCAAATGCCTGGAGTCTGGTGGGCTGATTTGGGGCAACACACTCAGTTGGGGTGGAAAGACGCTTTAACCTCTTTTAGGGTGTGGGTGTGGCTAAATGCCAGGGTAAGCCCTCACCTCCTTTTGTTTGTTTTGGCACCATTTTGAAATCACTAGTATTTACTGTACTTTCTGTCCCCCAAAGAAGGGCAGATTGAGGGTGAAAATCCATGTTCATTACCTGGGGAAGGTGGGGGGGCAGAAAGTCTATTGGGCCCTGGGGTTGGGAGAACAGATTCTCATGCCTAAGGGAATGCAGTCCCTCCTGTCTAGTGGAGTTTTAGTCCCCCGGGGGAAGCAAATTTGGGGTAATTGCCCTATCCACCTCCTAGAGGGTAGAACGACTACTGAGTTTTTTTTGGGGTGCTGGGTATCGCCAGACCTATGGTGGGCAGCCCCCACCCCAATGTTTTTTTTCCATAGTGTCTAGAGGACATTTGCCACCGAGAGGGCCAGAAAGACTGTCTGTGCCGTTTCTGGGGTGTGGTATGGCCATGCACATGGTGGGCAGCCTCAACTCCTATGTTTATTTTGAGAAAATATACCCTGGTGTCTTGTGGGCTTTCTCCCCCCGTGGGGCAGATATGGGGTAATCAACCCATCTGGAACCCCTGAGGGGGGGGGGGCAGAAAGACTGTTTCAAGTATATTGGGGTCAGGGCATGGCCATGTTCTGGTGGGCATCCCCTGCCCCTATATTTTAAATTTAAATAAAATACCTAGTGGCTGATTATGATGGCGGAAGGACCGCCTCCGCAGGGCCGGCGGTGGCAACTGCCGGCCCTGCGGTGGCGGTCCTTCTGCCATCAAATGGATATTTCCCACCGCCAGATTAGGATGGCGGTGGGAACAGGAATGCGTCCGCAGCGGATGGCCCAGGGAGCACAAAATAGTAGCGGTGCCTAGCAGGCACCGTCCAACAGATAAGGATGGCAGTAAAAGACAGCTTTGCCGCCATGGAAAGGCATACGGTCTTTTGCCACGGGGCCCGTTGCGGGCCCCTGAGGGGGTGGGGGCTGCACTTGGGGCGTACATGCCCAAGGTGGCAGGCACCGCGCGTTGCCTGCCACATGGTGTATGGCAATGCACGACGTACCTCTTTGGCATTGCGGCGGGTGCTGCCTACAGCTCTGTCCGCCGCAATGTTAAAGCTGCGAATGCGACCGCCAGGGTGGCGGTCGCATCCTAATTAGTGGTGCGGGACTGCCACACCGCTGGTGGACAGTCCCAGTACCGCTAGGTTTGGGTGGAAGGGCGGACATCCTAATAGGGCCCCTAGTGTCTATGAGGCTTTCATCCCTTCTTCCCCTTGGATGGGGTAGAATGACTGTTGCATGTATATTGGGGAGGAGCATGCCCTTGTGGGCAGGCCCTCTCCCTATATTGTTATATATATTAACTAAATTTCTGGCTTCTAGTGGGATTTCTGCCTCCCCAGGGGGCAGATCAGTAGCAATTGCCCCATCTGCTTCTCATGGGGGAAAAAAGACTGTTGTATGTATATTGGGGTGGGGCACTGGCTATGCCCTTGTGGCCAACCCCACCCCTATATTTTTATATGTATAAAAAAAGTCCTGGTGTCTAGTGGGCAAGTAATTGTCCGATCTACCCCCAGGGGGATGCATAATGACTGCTTTAATGAAACATGCTGGGGGGAGCACACACCTTTGCTAAGGGGCCTCTTCCCCTATCCCTGGTGTCTAGTGGGTGGATCCTGCTTGGGGTTCGCTCTCCTGTGGCAATCCCCAAGCAGAGATTCACTGGGCAGAGATACCATTGGAAAGGGGAGATTCTGCCCTTTCCAATGATACCACTACCATAAGAATCAGTGCTCCGGGGTGAGATATCTCCTGAGCACCGATTCATGAAAAGAGCCCTTTGGCTTGTTTTACTTTCACTTATGTAATGTGATGAAGTCAGAGTGCCCTGTGCACTGATCGTCAATACAAACAAACAAAAAAAGAGCTCAGGATGCTACTGGGCTTCGGGACAAAAAAAGGAAGCCTTTGTAACCCCCCACCCCCAGTGTCGGGCAGTGGGCGACGGATGCACTGGGGATGGAGTGTGATCGTCAGCCATTGGCCGACAGCTGCACTTAAGGAGTTAAAGAAAGGAAGTAACTAAGGTGTCTTGCACTACTTAACTGTAGGAACACCGTCATTTTTAAAGACATCTCGCCAACAAACTTGTAAAATTTTGATAAAGTCACTTCAAAATCTAAAGTGTGATTATTTTTACGTAACGAAAAACTATTTTGCGGAGGCGCAGATACAAATCTACCCCAGGGTTTCCTCAGATCACAACCCATTAATAATAAAACTCACGGTGCAGGGCTTGGTTCGGTCCCACAGGACATTCTCATTTGATAGGAAACTACTTTTTAATGATCAGTTTATTTCTCAGATTTGACAATGGCTAAACCAATTTTTGTCTGTTACCCGCAACTCTACCACTCATGGCACGGTTTGGGATGCTTTAAAGGCGGGTTTCTGGGGAAATTCTGAGTTTTGGATTATATGCTCAAAAACAGCAGAGACAGGTCATACAGGAACTATATGCGGACCTTCAGAATGCAGAGTATGCTCTTATTCAAGCTTTACAGGTGAACCTTGACATTAGTCAGGTGCAAACGAAGGTAGCTTGCTGCAAGGCTAGCATAAATGCTCTTTGGTCAAAAGATAATGCCAAGAAATCTCAGATTTTTAGAAGGGATTGTTACTAATACGGTGAAGCAACAGGCAGATGCCTGGCAAAAAAAATTAGGTGCAAGGAGGTAAAATGTGCAAACAATGCGATTGAAGACTCAGCTGGGAGATTAGCCGAAACACCTATGGAAATACTAGAAGTCCTTAGGATCTTCTACAAGGAACTGTATAAGGATGATTCAAGTAGACAGGAGAAAACTTAATCCTTCTTCAAAGACCCTTTTAGAAAAATGCTCTGTCTAGCTGACCAGAAATATTTGGAAGAGCCTATAACACTGGAAGAGCTTGTGGAGGCTGTTGGCTCTTCAGCAACAGGCAAGGCTGCTGGGCCGGACAAACTTCCATTAGAACTATATACAGTCTTTTTGTGGGAATTAAAATCAGATATGCTTAGTGTGTTTCTGGAAGCACAGAAAGACGATGCCCCGGCATCATGGGATGTAGCTAATATTATTATTTTTAAGAAGAAAGACAAATCGTCTATACTACCTGGGTCGTATAGGCCCATTTCACTTTTAAATTGCAATGGGAAAATATACGCGAAGATCCTTGCCACACGACTTTCCCGAGTGATTACCCTCCTAGTCTCTGTGTGTCAACACGGCTTTATCCCAGGAAGAGGCACGGTCAACCACATTAGCAGGATGGGTGCTTTGTTGGAGTATGTCCAGCAAGCTCCATGTGGAATAATTTTATTAGACGCAGAAAAAGCGTTTGACCGTGTCTCTTGGGAATTATTATGGGCAACTATGCAGTGGCAAGGGTTCGGCCCGGGCTTTATCAGGGCCGTAAAAACTATGTATAAGTCTCCTTTGGCCCGAATATGCGCAATGGGACTCGAATCTGATCTGGTGCCAATTTTTAGAGGTACCTGACAAGGGTGTCCGTGCTCCCCTCTACTCTTTACTCTTTACATCAATCCATTTTTAAACTTATTGAAAATAGCTTAAACATCCCCCCATCCGTGAGGATTGGGCGACAGTATGTCAAAACATTAGCATATACTGATGACATTGCTGTAGTTTCGTAGAATCGAGCCAAGGCCGTGGTAGAGATTGAGCGGCTAGCAACTTTATTTGGACAAAACTCTGGTTATAAATTAAATTTATCTAAAACGTAAATAATTTGTACAAAGCAAGCGCTTTTTACTGACTGCAGGGTCACAGAAGAGGCAACCTACTTGGGGATCCGCATAAATGTGTGTTTGTATAAAATGGTACTTTCCAATTGGGACGCCTTGGTTCGTATAATTAAAAGGGAGCTTGATAGAATAGGTCAACATCTTTCAATGGTGAGCAGGCGTAATGTTTTAAAAATGAATATTCTCCCTAAATTTCTATATTACTTTAGGTCTGTAACCCTGGAACTTACTAAAAAGCAGCTTCAAAAACTACAGTCTATATGTAGCAGTTTACGTGGGCTCAAGGTAAACCCAGTCAAGCAATGAAATACTTAAATCTACCACGATCGCGAGGGGGCTGGTCAGTACCCAATTTCATGTTTTATTATTGGGCATGCTTACTTCAGCATATGGGAATATTATTGGTGGGGGCAGGGGAAGTTGTAGCAGCTGAATTCCCTCATATATTTTAAATGCTTCTAAGCTTTGATGCCGAGAGGGGTTTCGTTCCAAATCTAGAGCCTAGCTAGTACTAGAAAACCCGTTTCAAGGTGTTGCTCACTGCTTACAAGGTATGGCTCCAGGTGCGGAGGTATATACAGATAGGGAGGATTAATCTTTACACACCTACCGCATCTTGAACATTATTGCCATCCATCTTTTCGAATACCATAATGGCCAGATGGAGATGGAAGGGTGTCGTAATTTTGGGAGACTTGGTGGATAAAAACGGTATACGGTCTTACTCCTCGTTGGTCTCTGAATTTGATTTGCCAAAAGCGGACTTTTTTAAATACCTGCAAATCCAGGACTATCTATTAAAAAAGGCAAATGTAGGCATTTTATCCCCAAAAAATAACCTACTAGCGACAATTAGGGGGCGGGGGAAGATTGGTACCCTATGTCAACTTCTCATTGAGGCGCAATCTGATGATTTGAAGGCGCAAAATTTAAAATGGAATGCCAGACTACATGACTCGATTGCATTGGCTGAAAAACTTTTGTTATCCTCCAGCCTTCAAACGCAATATTATAAGACTATATTTAATTTACATTATACCCCGGCCAAAATAGCATGCTGGGGTGGGTTAAATGATAGCAAATGTACATGGTGTGGGGGAATAAGGCTGATAGTCTACATATGTTTTTCGCCTGCTCAGAGTTGAAGCATTTGATTAGCAGGATAGAGGCTTTTTTAACCGAGGTCACAGGAGTACAGATGCGGATTACTCCCCCTGTTATGTTATTAGGGATTCTGAAAGACTCAATGGTTAGTGGCGAGATGCATAAACATAGGTATTTAGTATTCATAGCCGTAGCTGTGGCTCGATTATGCATAACGACATTATGACGACAGAAAGAACTACCGCCATTTGAAATGTGGAGAAGAAGGTTATACTTTATCTGTAATTTAGAGCAGAGGCTGTATGCTCTCAAGGGGTTGCACAAAGGGAGATTGGGTATGGAGATATGGGGTCCTTTAATATATCACCTGACGGATACCAGGGCTTAGGTTATGCTGCTGGGCATATTGTTGCATAATTTTCCTGCCTACTACTTTTTATGTTGTTTTTTCTTTTACTTTAGGAATGAATTGATATGTACTTTGAACCTAATGTGGGCTTTATATAATTATGATTCTTTTGTATATGTCTTGTCACTTCTCCCCTCCTGGATTCAGAAATGATGTATGGCTGTTGAGTTATTTTACCTGGTATATGCATACTATGTATTATTGGCTTATCAAAAAAAAAAAAAAATCTAAAGAGTGTTTTTCATGAACATGCAGAACAGTCCACCCATAGTGCATCATATTATACTAGTGCATTGTGAAGTTAGTGATAGTTTGCAAACATGTATATTGGAAAATGGCCCTCTGCAGGGTCACCCCCAAAGTCATTAACATTTTCTTACTTTAGCCATTTGGTGCCTGCTGCCTGTCTTTAATACAAGTCCGGGAGGGTGACAGCTGGGCTTTGTGTATTCTCCCTAGACAGCCACACAGAATGAGATCTTAGGTGTGGCTTGATGGGCCATCCTGGCAGGCTGGGAGGGAGGAGCTGGACCCAGCCTCACTTACACCTGAATAGTCTGTGTGTTGTCTCCACACAAAGGGCTGCAACTCCCCCGTAGTGGAGCCATGGCATGCTTCCCCCAACCCTTGCAGTAATGCAAATCATAAACTAAGAGGAAAGTCAGTTGGTATATGTACTCTCTGAGTGACCTGGGTTGCTACTATACATGAACAACATTATAGTTCATGAATTAAAACACAAGAGAAAGTTTTATACAGCACACATCCTGAAGTCACATAATTCAAGGTTCTCATATATGAGATAAAGAAAGAGGTGAAAAGTGAAATAAATCAATTGCCTAGGATCAGACAATTTGGTCAAGTGGGAAAGCCAAGATCGATCACAAGTATTCTGGCTTCACAATGTGCTATTCATCATTTAGTCATACATGCTTTGTTGTCCTCAGTCACACCACACACCAAACGTTTTGCCCCCCTGGAATATATTTCGAGTACCCATGGTCTATAACTTCTCTTCAACTTAGAAAGAAATTAGTTTACATTTTGTTTTAGTTTAATACATGTATATTTTAAAAAATATATTTATTGTAATTACCAAAATAGCATAGTTTAATATTTTACATATGATTTTTGTGTGGATTTATTTAAATAGTTTTTTAAATATTTAATATTTTATTACATTTTGTAAAATGATTAATATCTGGTTAAATGTTTATTTTGTGTTTTTGAGAAGAGTTGAAAATAGTTTTTAGGATTCGTGGATGGGTAGTGCATACGGGTATTAAGATGTTTATAGATTTGAAGGACAGGTAGCGTATAGGGGTAGTATGAGTGTGTTAGGGTTCAGTTATGGCGGGTTATAGTGGAAGAATAGCATTTAGAGAGTTCAGGGATAGGTAGTGTATGGAGTAGTAAGTGTAGAGCGGAGTGGCATACAGTGGAATAGCATATAGTGGTGTGGCGTAGAGTGGAGTGCTGGAGAAAGTAGTGGCATACAGTGGAATAGCATGTAGTGGAGTGGTATACAATGGAGTGGTGTTGGGTGGACTGGCATACAGTGGAATAGCTAAAGGGTCTAGTGGAGTGGCGTACAATACAATAGCATAAAGTGGAGTGGGGTAGAGTGAAGTTTTGTAAACTGGAGTGGTGTATAGTGTAGTAGTGAACAGTGTAGTGGCATATAGTGAAATAGCGTACAGTGGATTGGCGTAGAGTGGAGTGGCAAACAGTGGAATAGTGTAGAGTGGAATGGAATAGCGTGGAGTGAAGTGGTGTTATCTGGAATGGCATAGAGTATAGTAGTGTACAGTGGAGTGTCATACTGTGAAATAGCGTGAAGTGTCATACAGAGGAGTGGCGTACAGTGTAGTGGTGTAGAGTTGAGGTGTATAGAGTGGAATAGCGGAGAGGTGTACAATGTAGTGTATTGGAGTGGAATAGCTTAGAGAGGACTAGCAGAAGCATACAGTGGTATACCATACAGTGGAATGGCGTAGAGTGGAGAGGTGTACAGTCAAATAGCTTAAAGTGTAGTGATGTATAGTGTCGTTGCTGACAGTGGAAATGAGTATAGTGGATTGGCGTAGATTGGAGGGGGTACAGTGGAGTGGTGTAGATTGGAGTGGAGTGGTGTAGCGTGTAGTTGAGTACAATGGAATAGTGAGCAGTAGAGTGGAGTGGCATAGATTGGAGTAGGGTGGTGTGCCATTGAGTGGCATAGCATACAGTGGAGTGGTTTAGAGTGAAGTGGCATACAGTAGCGTGTGGTAGAGTGTGGTGGCATATAGTGGAATTGTGTAGAGTGGAGTGGGGGAGAGTGAAGGGGTGTAGAGATGAGTTGCATAGTGTGGAACAGCATACACTGGAGTTGGGTAGAATCAAATGGCATACAGTGGAGTGAGGTACAGTGTAGTGGTGTAGAGAGGAATTGAATACAGTTGAGTGAAGAAGAGTGGAGTGTTTTAGAATGAAGTGTCATAGAGTTGAGTAGTGTAGAGTGGAGTGTTGTAGAATGGGTTTGCGTACAGTGGTGTGGCATACACTGGAGTGTTGTAGAACGAAGTGGCGTAGAGTAAAGTGGTGTAGAGCAGAATAGCTTAGACTGTAGTGCTGTAGTGGAGTGCCGTAGAGTGGAGTGCCGAAGTTTGGAGAGACATACCGTGAAGTAGCATACAGAGGATTGGTGTAAAGTGGAATAATGTTGAGTGTAGTGGCATACTGTGGATTGACATAGAGTGGAGTGCCTTATAGTGGAATAACATAGAGTGGATTGTTGTAGAATGGAGTCTCATAGAGTGGAATTTCGTAGAGTGTAGTGTCATAGAGTGGAGTTGCGTACAGTGGAATAGTGTAGAGTGTAGTAGCTTACAGTGAAGGTTTCTACAGTGGTGTGGCGTACACTGGAGTGTCGTAGAACAGAGTGGCATAAAGTACAGTACCGTAGAGTGAAATAGCATAGACTGTAGTGCTGTAGAGTGGAGTATGGTAGAGTGGAGTGGTATACAATGGAGTGGTGTATAACGTTGAGGGCAGGGGTGTACAATGGACTGTTGTACGGTGGAGTGCAATATAGTGCAATAGTATAGAATGGAGAGACATAGAGTGGGTTGTTATACAGTGGAATAGCGTAGATTGCAGTAGTGTACAATAGAGTGATGTACTTTGAAGTACTGTGGTGTGTGTAGAATAGAGTGGCATATACTGAAGGGATGTAGAGTGGAGTGGCATACAGTCGAATAGCGTACAGTAGAGTGGTGTACACCGGAGTGGTGTAGAGTCAAGTGACATAGAGTGGAATAGCGTAGAGTGTAGTGTCATAGAGTGGAGTTGCGTAGAGTGCAGTAGCTTATAGTGGAAGGACGTTTAGTGTAGTGACATAGAATGGAGAGGCATAGAGTGGGTTGTTATACAGTGGAATAGCGTAGATTGCAGTAGTGTACAGTAGAGTAATGTACTTTGAAGTACTGTGGAGTGTGTAGAATAGAGTGGCATATACTGAAGTGATGTAGAGTGGAGTGGCATACAGTCGAATAGCGTACAGTAGAGTGGTGTACACTGGAGTGGTGTAGAGTCAAGTGACGTAGAGTGGAATAGCGTAGAGTGTAGTGTCATAGAGTGGAGTTGCGTAGAGTGTAGTAGCTTATAGTGGTGGGACGTTTAGTGTAGTGACATAGAGTGGAGTGGCGTAGAGTGGTAATTGAAACATAAGTATCGTGAAAGTGTGTGAATGGATGTAGGAGTAGGTGCCCAAACCCTGCAACTCCCCCTGTCTGTTGGCTACAACAGATGACACTGTCTCCCAAAACTATTAGAAAATGCAGCTGCTGTTCCAGCACGTATTTTTGTGCTAGGCACATCTGTTATATTGCAATGCTGTTGCAATTTCTTCTACTTGACAAGGGTGCAGGGTCTTTGAGATACATCTAAGAGAGGACCCCAGGACTCTGCCAGGCTGTAATTCTATCCAGAGTTCACCCTGAAGCCATTGTCTTCATCAGGGCCACATCCTGCCTCACAATGAATGGAATGGACCTAGGGACTGTAGAAATCAAAACCTTCTCTGGGGCTTCACTGATACACCTGGTCCTTTTAAACCAACAAAGAAGAGATTGGCACAGAAGCTGTAATATAAAAGACATCTTTTTATTTAACCTCAGAGAGGGAAAAAATGTGTTACACAGTATTCTCAAGTCACTGTATGAGACATTTTCTAAGGAGTACAGAGAACAGGGGCATTATATACCCACACAGGGGCTGAAAAAAGGAGGTACAAGTACACATGAGAAGAGTTATACACATAGATGGTCATACAGAAACTGCACAGTTAACAAGTAGGAGGAGTAATAAGTTGCTGACATCAGTTAGAACAGCCTGACAGTTCTATACTAGGAACAGGTGCACTCTACTAGCTAAGCACATCTGAGCATGTGCAAGACTCTGGGAGAGGGAAACAGCAAATGGCTAGCACATAGCTAACTAAAATGGCTGCCAAGTACAAAATGGCTTTCAGCTCATGCTAAGAGATTAATGCAATCTTCAACAGATGGTCCTTTTAGCATGAGCTAAAGACATTTCCCATAATCCAGTAGGAAACGATAAAATATGCACATTAATTTTTTTCATAAATTTATCAATATCCTAATTCATTGCTTGGTGGGCATTTCACATTCTAAATATTGTTAAGCGGGTATGTATAAGGTATAAGCAGGAGTACAAAGGGAACAGAGCATTGGGTCATACAGATAGCAGGAGAGAGTAATTACTATTATCAGAAACAGAACTATTAGCTTTCTAGACCTAAGCAAATCCTAGAACCATCCAGTAAAAACATTTTCAAGGCTCCTATGCATTTCAGTGACCATCAATTTCAACTTCAAAATAGCCAACAGCACATATCTAATAAAAACATTTTCGCTAGACTTTTCCAGTGTTTCCTTTATCAGGGCTAGAGTATCAATCAAGGAAAGGGTAAAGTAACATTTGTCAACTGCTCAGATGAACTTTTCTCTTGTAGAATAAACATTATTCCTAATACAATTATGAAAGCAGTCAGACATATTATTACAAAAATGATCCTGGATCCAGAGGACCAGGAGGACCACACAGGACCATGAGGATTAGGACGAAGAGCTGCAAAGGGCTGCTCCTCCTCAAAAATGAGACGACCAAGGGGGTACATTTTCAACAAAAAAGAAAAAGAAGTCCTTGGGAAATTAAAGCCGCTGTACAACCAGCCAGAGGGGAGTCTTCTCCCTGTGTCCGTTTGAGCCTCACAGGCAGGCTCTTGTTGTTCCCACGGTGGAGCTGCACAACTCGCAACTCAGGAATCACGGCCCAGTTTCAAGGGAAAAGTTTCTTCTTTCAGGATAGGGCAATCACCCACCAGGGCAAATGCTCTCAGCGATCCTGTCCAGTGTCTCAGGCAGTGCACCAGCTTTCTTCACTTTAATCTAACAGGCACTAGAGACACAGCACCTGTACCCTGAACTCAAGTCCTTCCCTAACTTCTGTATTGCTCTGCTGGCACACTGCTCTTTCGTCAGGGCCATAGATTGCATTCAGTGTGCCCAGGTATCTCTTGACCAACAAAGGTGAAGACTTTACAGCCACTTTGGGACCAGGATTCAGAGGCCTGCTGCTAGGATCTCTGAAGCAACCCTTGTTTCAAAGGGGGTTACCTCAAGCAAAAACTTTCTTGCCTTCCTGGTCGGTCTTTGACTCTCGGCTGGGCATCAAAACTTGATCCACGATTTCTCCTTTCTGATTTGTGAACCCGTCTTTCGCCCAAGACAGTGGCAGGGGTACACACTTCACATCCCAGTGCTTCCGGCCTTCTACCTTCACTGAGGTCCTGGTTGTCAGCAATGCCTGTGCTGGTTACCTTCACTTTGACTTCAAGCTGGACTGGTGCTGACTCTCCAAGCTGGATCTGATGTCCGCGCCCCTCGGGCAATGGTTGTAAGGCAGCAAATATCTATTGGTGGACAGAACAAAAGGTCTTTAGACAAGGCACAGAAATAATCTATCAACAGAGAGGTTAGTCTCAGAATACTTCCTAGTCTAGGGACGCCCCATATATTAGCAAGGCACCCAAGAACCACTTTCATCTATGTGAGACTAAAAAAAACAACAGCCTCAACCTATTGGCAAGTATAAAATGAACTCTTTGGTGAACTGACAAGAGTAATACGTCACCCAATCCCAAGCAGCCAAGGAAGTCTGTGTTCATTTACTAAATTCTGAGAAAAGAGAAAAACAATACAGACATACTCCAAATCCTTAAATCTGTATATTCCTATCTTAATCATCTAAAGACCCTCAAGAAAAAAGGAAATGTTCTACACTTTTACTCATAGACTTTGCATTACTTGTACAGGACTGCAGACACTTCTAAAATGATTTCTCTTAATAAAAGCACCTACATTGTATGTTTAGGACCATGCTCTCATGTTATAGGAGCAACAGGAAAATCTAAAACTGCTAATTTAACAAGGATTCCTATTACATAAAGAACTAAAAACTTCAACATAATGGGTACATTTTCTCCAGCAGAACATCTTGTGACTAACAGACTCCTATAAAACAATATTTTCCTCAAAAATGTTTGCTAAGGATCACATGGGCATCTTCCCTGCATTCTATTTTTTCACAATCCAAACTATGCAACATCAGCTCTAGTAAGGACTGTCAGTTTATTTACACAGACTAGCTAATAAAAATTAGCAATGCCCTTGCAAAACTGTATGTAGCATGAGAATAACAAACAATAGTGGTGTTATCACCTGAGAATTTTAGAACAAAAACTACCCACAACTAGTTCCCCTTAAAGATCAATTAAGGAAACAGCAATCTAGACTACTCATCCTTTCATAATTTCATCAGACAGAATGGGCAGTGACATAGCACATTTATTTATTCATTTTATTAATGCTAATAATGTTTAAAACAGTATTACTGAATAGCCAATTAAATGTCTCATGGCTATTTCACAGACAGTTTAGACAGGCTCAAAATACATTGAGAAAAAGAGAGAGAAAACATAAATTTGCCTACCCTTAATTTGTAGAGGAGCTAGCCTCCTCCCCCCCATATTTGACAGTAGGAAACCTGTAACAGGTTTCATTCTGTCAACACTATCAACCCCAATTTGTAGCAACTGGGCATAAACAAACTCTGAGGAGGTAAATAGCACATTGAGCTAGCTAAAGAACATATTCCTTTAGCAAATGTACAAGTGTAACACGAGGGCACATGAATTCAAACTAAATCCCATTGCTTCCTTAATTCAGCCCTAAAAGCATTAGTGCTATACATATGGCAGAGCCATTGTCTTAATAAGAGCTCACATATACCATTATTATTCAATCTGTTCATTTGAGTGAACAAAAACTTGCTTTTGCCAAAAAAAGTAAGCAAAACCTCTTTCTGTCCCTGCCCTTACATATGTACATTTACTGGAGCCTAAGGCAGTTTAAAAGCTGCTCTGATTGGAATAACCTCATTTAAATAGTGAGTTTTACTCAATTTCGACTTTGATGTTTGGGGCACTTAAAAATGAATATCCTACAATGATTTGGCATAATAGTCATCCCCAGAATGTCCTCTACATATCCCAGAGATGTGGCATCGGAAATGTATAATGTATACCCTTATAAAAATGAGTTTTGTACGCCTGGATAAAGTGACATTTCACATGTAAGTGACCCCCTATTGCTGTATAGCATGGCTTAAATTCAATTTGGATGCTAGGAGGTCACAGCATCATTATTAGGCATTATAAATATTAATAAACAAATTTAATGCACCTATTTTAAATAACATTTTTTATATAATCAATTTTTATTTTTTATTTTTAAAAAATCTAATCATTTTGATAAGTCCACGTATGAAAAGCAAGCTGCATCCCTTGCCTATCATATTTAAACACATTCATTCTTAGCCCTAAGAACAGAAGCTTAACTTGAAACATCTTAAGTCTGCGCCACTTTTAAATAAAGGACAGTCATTATTATTTAAAATCAAAAACCACTCTTATCCTTATTTAAAAAGGCATTAAGAAAAGAAATCCCTACTGTCAATCTGTCCTCTGTTTATCAAAAATAATGAAACTATATTTCTAACTTTTAAAACAGCAGTCTGAAATGCAGGATTTTACACCGTTTTTGCACTGACTTAAGGGGTAGTGACTTCAGCTGTTTTCTGTGGCCGGAGTCAGAAATAGTCTAATGTTTACACAGCTGCTTGACACGTAAAGGCCTCGAATTCACACGCCTTTCAAGTCAGCCTTTCGAGCCAACACAAATCTGTCGTTCTGTAATGTGTATTTTGGTTCAGCAACATCCAACTCACTCAGATAATGTGATGCCTTTTAATACCTAATACAGAAGGATAAATGCTGTGACATTTTGTATCTATCTATTGCAAAACACACAATTTCGTTTTTTTGAAGCTTTTTTATTCCTATTCAATGTGGATTCTAATTTTATCTTTAACATTGTGGCAATTTGCACATATGTATAGTGTCTTACTCTGTCAATTTAATGATAGCGTTCAGCTATTTAGCATATATTATATAATTAATTGCTGGATTCTTTTAAAATATATTTTATTTTAATGATGTTTTGTATAACAGAATGATGACAAAAAAAAAAACATTGAGCTCATTCCAGACATTTTCAAAACGGTGTCATACACATAATACAGGGCACTTAAGGCTAGCCATTCTTGCACTAAGAGCGCAATCGCTACTTACAAGTACCACTAATGACAAACCACAGACATTTAAACACATATTTAACCCACAGATCAACACTTAGGACAGAAACAAAAGACAGCCCACAGACTGTACTTAAATCAAACTATTTGTAAATACTAGTTGTAAGTCATATTCACTAGATTTGGCTGGCAGAACACCAGGAAAAAAAACGCTCTGCATATCACCACTTGTGAATGTTACTAAGTGCACAGACCAGGATCCTTTCTACGTACATATTTAGTTCCTCAGGGTACTAGTCACCAAGGAAGAAATACTTTTTATACCTAAACCTAGTTAGGTATCCCCTCTAGGGGAGCCGGCTAATTCAATACAAGTTCCAAGGGTACCTACACAAATGCAACACATTCTACGATGTGTGCTAAGAACAGGCATGCCAAAAATATTGCAGCATATACAATATTATACACAAAGTAGCGCTTAACTCAAAGTGTGCCGTTCAAGTTTACAAAAGTTTCTCATTACCTGCCTACATAAACTGCAGTTTACATATTTCCAAATTCCAAATATTGGCCAATTTCCATACAAATCCAAGAAGCGTCGTAACAAACGACCTTACCAAGCACAAGTTTCCAGATTCTAACTGCCAAGTTCTGAGTGACCAAACGGTCATTTTTAGAATACTCACGCCAAAAATGTTCTCAGTCAGGAGTGGTAAGCAGTTGGAGGAGTCCAATCAGGAAGACCAGAAATATACTGGGCTGCAGAGACAGAATCTCAGTTTTAGGGTACCTTTTTACTAGAGTCCTGTTCTGTCCTCCTCAGCAGATTCCTGTCTCCCATCAGGATCACTCCCTTGGATAGCCACTTCTCTGATGAGCCTCACAGAGGGCACCAATTGTAGAAATCAAAGCCTTCTCTGGGGCTTCACTGATACACCTGGTCCTTTTAAACCAACAAAGAAGAGATTGGCACAGAAGCTGTAATATAAAGGACATCTTTTTATTTAACCTCAGAGAGGGAAAAAATGCGTCACACAGTATTCTCAAGTCACTGTATGAGACATTTTCTAAGGAGTACAGAGAACAGGGGCATTATATACCCCCACAGGGGCTGAAAAAGGCGGTACAAGTAAACATGAGAAGAGTTATACACATAGATGGTCATACAGAAACTGCACAGTCAACAAGTAGGAGGAGTAATAAGTTGCTGACATCAGTTAGAACAGCCTGACAGTTCTATACTAGGAACAGGTGCACTCTACTACCTAAGCACATCTGAGCATGTGCAAGACTCTGGGAGAGGGAAACAGCAAATGGCCAGCACATAGCTAACTAAAATGGTTGCCAAGTACAAAATGGCTTTCAGCTCATGCTAAGAGATTAATGCAATCTTCAACAGGGACCTTTAACCCTACTTATTCCAGTAAAACCCTCTTCTTCACCATTGCACACATCCTACTCTACTGTATTTCTACGAAACCATGAATACGGAGCTCTCATATGCCATCCTACTCACTAAGTGGTCTGACCACATCTACACAACTTCTTCACATCCAGCACCACTAGAGCACCTTCAGCTGGCAGCACGGCTAGTCCATCCACCACTAGTAGTACCTGTATGCCATAAGAAAGTGATTGACCTGATATTTGTTTTCTTGTTCCACCAGGGACCAGTCCACTGCTTCTGGGGCTACTTATTGCTTTCTTATCACTTATGCTACTATGCACCCTCCTGCTGATTCAGAGAAGGAAGCACAGACTCCTCTGCCTGAAGAAGGGTAAGCGATCATTCAAACAGAATTTGGCTCTGGAGGGTACTTCCTAAGCAGATCTCACACCCTGGGCACTGTAGCACAGCAGTACAGAACATAGTGATTCCTTGGGGGAGGTGCTCTTGTGGGGATTCAGGGACTTGTGAGGTGGTCTGAGGGGTGTATTGTCTTTTACTCACTAGCCATGTTCCTTATAATTGTTCAGGCACTTGTGCTGCTGTCTCATGGGTGTGTTCCCCTAGGTAGCCTAGGACTTGTTTACTGTGGTGAGGATGGAACTGGTGCAGTTAGTTCCAGGGATGTGTTCCCTAAGTGACAAGGCAAGCAAGGCTCAAGCTCAGTTTGGGTCAAATGTTGGACTCTGGCTGAGACCTTCTACTGTAACGGTGAGCCAAAATAGAACCAGAGAAGCCACCCCAAACAATGCCCCTTTCCCTTCATATTGCAGATTTGGAACACATACACAGTTAAAAGCAAGACTGCTGAGCAGATATGTAAAATCTAAAAGGATGCTTTTCTGCCTGAATTGAACGCTGAATATTTAAATTAATGTCTGCTCATAGCCAGCTGCTCTGTACATGTGTCCTATAAAGGGTGTGCCCTTTTTTGGTTGGTTTCATTAATTCGCCGTATGTTGCTTAGGATCAGTAATTGCAGATTTACTATTAGTGTTGATTGCTTTAGGATGGACTAATTCAGCCGTTTCAGCCGTAATTCAAATGTCAGAAGGTATATATATATATATATATATATATATATATATATATATATATATATATATATATATATATATAGAAACTAGGTCCTAACTATAACTACCTAATATATGTGATTTAAAGATGTTTTATTCATATAAAATATAGTTAGCTGGACATTTCACTCATATAGTTAGTACAGGCAACTATAACTCACGCGACCGCAATCCTCTGCTGATGACGTCAGATATTACATCACTGATGACATATGTGTCTTTCTGAAAAAAAACATATTTGTAATATATGTATAGCTAAAAATTAATGGAAGAAGACATGGGTAAATAAGTGTCTAAATACAGTGATGAAATATCTGACGTCATCAGCAGAGGATTGCGGTCACGTGAGTTATAGTTGCCTGCACTAACTATAACGGGGGAATTTCAATGGTTTTTCACGACTGAAATGTCCAGCTAACTATAACATGTGTGAAACCTATGGTTTTTTAAGTGAATATATATATATATATATATATATATATATTTGTAGATATATATATATATATTGACAAATCCTCACGAAAGCTTTTGTGGTGACCCGTCAACCGTGGGCTGAGAAAAAGCCGGGGTCCCAAAACACTTTTTGCCCACGCATTTTTCATAGAAAAAATTTGACAAAGACACAGAGAAAATGGCTGAACACATTTTCATATAAAGTGGCTGAATACCAAATTTGACAGAAAGCTAGATCGTTACACAGAAAGTGCTTTTTGTGGTTGATGTAAATCTATTCAGTAGTTTTTGGAAAAATTAAGGTTAAAAATGTATGGATGTATTGACAGTTGATCTGAGAAACTCCTGCAAATTCAAAAATTGGAGCGATCTGATTGGTCGTGATGCTTTTTTCCCCCATAAGGAGTGATCAATCTGATTGGTTAGCCGCAACATGAATTAAAATTGTGCAGCCACCACTGCAGGACATGGGGAGTCAGTCTCCATTACCTGAAAATGTAGGGGAAAAAAAGGGTAGTGGGCAGGGTAGGGGTATCTGTGTGCCCTGAAACCCTGTCCCTTATGGTGGGGTCTCTTTTGTGATCCTATGGGTCTCCCATGGGAGCTAGCTCAGCCCCACTGTGTCCTCTCGTGGGACTCCTGCAGGAGCCCTGTGAGAGTCCAGCAGGACCAAAAAAAATAAAAATAATTAAAAAGGGAAGTAAGTGTCTGGGACTGGATGTCAGTAGACCATGCATGGTGGGGGGTGGCTGCTTGTTCACTGAAAAAAACAAAGGTTAAAGTGGAGAGGTATTCGTGAGGAAGGTAGTTAGAAAAAAACTGGAAAATTGGCCATTTATGCATAACTGACATAAGTATAACGTGCACCGGTGGGATGCTCTACTTATGACCTAACATATGACATCACTGATGACATATTGAATCTATGGCACTGGAAGTTATACTCATGTCAGTTATGTATAACTGGGGAATTTCCCTGGATTTTTTGTTTTTAAAACGGTAATGTTTTTCAGCGTATTTCTACGTTTTGTTTATCATAGGTTAAAATATTAATACCTTTCCCAACTTATAACTCCAATTCAATTAATTTATATTCACAAAAAAAAGTAAAGTGACATTATTGTTAGGTGACAATTTCAGTGCCAATGTAACATTTTAAACTAAAAAAACACAGAAATTCCCCAGTAATAGTTAGCAGAGCTAACTATCAATTTCGCCACGCCATGCTCTGCTTATGACCTCACATATTACATCACTCACGACATATTCTGTGACATCATTAATGACATCACTGATGACATCTCAATTGACATCACTGATACCATCATCCAAGCTGGTTTTGTACACATTGCTTGATAAAATAGAATGGCATTTGAGGCCTGAAATTAAGTACAAAATAGTTCAGAATAATATGGAGCATCATTAATGCCATCACAGATACAACTCCCTTAGGTGTAGCAGGCATATGGTATGTGTAACAATCACCCTATACCATACACTTCACAGATAGTCTAGTTCACATCGAACACAGATATATGGGAAAACCTCATTGCACACGGTGTTCATTCGCTATGCAACTGTTCAGAGAAACCATATTTCCTAAAGATACTCAAAGTTTGTTCCAGAATTAATGCCCAACCATGGACAGATTTTATGTATATCAAACCCCTCAGTCACTTTTTTTTTTTTGCAGAGTTTTATATAGCGCAAACTTGACCCGAATCTAATCAGGTATCAGAGCGCTTTACATAGCACCAGTTACGTTACATGAGGACACATTTTCCTTTTTTGTTAGGCACGGGGAGATTAAGTGATTTGCCCAGAATCACAGGATGTTCAGCACCATTACCGAGACTTGAACCTAGTTCCCCAGGTCCGAGGTAGAGCGCCCTAGCCGTTAGGCCAACTCCTCTCACTGAACCTACGTTGAGAAATGAAGTTGATGCGAGTAGGAAAGTGGATACTGTAAATAGTGTTTACTCTATGAAGAGAGTTTACTCTGTATCACGCTGTTTGCAGACAGTGAAACTCTCATGAGTAATACACGACAGAGTATTATTAAAGTATCTACTAAGAACAGTGTATACTCTATGCAACACTTGTCAAAAAATACACTCTTCGCTTAAAATAACCAAGGTCTGAAAGAACTAAAGATTATACTACCTGCAGCCTTCATAATGTGGTGAAAACTTTACAGATAACCCATCTTTTGATGCACAAGAAGCAACGTTCATAGGTTAGTACTTGCTGCACATAGTCTTCTATGTTGTGTAGAAATTGTCATATTGAGACAAATCTGTCTAATAACTCAAGGCTTTCTGTCTAATAACTCAAGTCTGATTACAATACTTAATATGTGCTATTTAGAATCTTTGCCCTGTTGGAAACTATTTCTGCAGAACTAATAATCTTGTGTGGAACACGCTGTCACCTGCACACAGTTACTCTTCAATGCAACCATTTTTCATGTGTTTAATACCTCTACACACCTGTGATACATTAGGAGCCCATGCGTTTTGTCAACACTTACACCTATTAGCTAGAAAAAGGCTACACAAAATAAGGTAGAAAAGGAATATGGTAGTTACTCACCATTATGTAAACTATAAAAATATGAAAACACTCATTGGATGATGAGATCAGTGATGTCATCAGTTGTTTAATCAAAGATGAGATTTGAGATGTCATCTGTGATATCATAAACAATGTCGTAGATCATGTCATGGGTGAAGTAATATGTGAGGTCATAAGCAGAGCATGGCGGGCGCAAGTTATAGTGAGCTCTGCTACTATAACTGGTGAATTTCTGTGGATTTTTAGTGCAAAACATTAATGTTGTCGCTGATATATTCACCTAATTATAACTTTACTTTAACCTTTTGCTTTTCCAGTTAATTTCTAAGGTTCTAGAGTTAGGATTGTGTTTCCATTGGAAATGCATTTTTTGTGTTGCTAATAACTTTGGCCTTGTTTGATGAATCTCCACAAAACATTCCGAATGAGTGCTACTTTCCAACTCGTATACGCATGGAATGTTTTGGGTTGATTCGTCAAGCAGGGGCTGAGAAAAGGGGGGATCCCAAAACAAGTGTTCCCTATTCAATTTTCCATAGGAGATTTAGACACCGCTACAGCCAAGCCACTGAATTTATTTACACCAAATTTGGTTGGAAGCTGGATCTTGGTCCAGGAGAGTCCTTTTTGTGTTTTGTTGTAAATCCGTTCAATAGTTTTTGAGAAATTAAAGTTTAAAAAAATGGTATATTTCATGCCACAGAGGATCCCAAAGCCGACAGTTCTTAAACTGGGATCTGATTGGCTGCTACCACCTCAACCAAGTGGCAGCGATGGAGTCCTAAAAAAAACATGAAAAAAGACAAAGGGGGGCTGAGTAGAAATATCCTGACCTCTAAGGCCTGGTGGTGGGGTCCCAGAGAGACACCGCCTGGGGACAAAAACATTCTTTTTTAAAGGTTTGCAGTGAATTCGCGGAGGATCTGCAAATACGCATCGAGATAGGAATAACCTGCCCCCCTAGGCCTGGCAATGGGGTCACACACCCATGCAAATTCGTAGTGGATCCATGGATTTCTTTTTTTTTAAAAACAGACTTGATCTCCTGCACTTGTTTTTTCTAGCCCACCGGGTAGGTCGGTCCCATGTGGAATGTCCGCTGAACTACAAGATCATGATTAAGAAGTAAAAAACTCTCTATTTTACACGAACAATAGAAACTGCAAAAAATTCTACTAAAGAATTATTCCAGACCGTAAAAAAAAATTGACAACAGGAACATCTAATATGCTGGTCAATACAAGTCAAGTGTTCTGAAACACTTTAGCCAAATTTTTTCAGCATAAAGTAGAAGAGGTGTCTGACAAAATCTCAGAATCTATTGCCTCTTCCTCCCCCAATCTTACCCCTTCCTCAAACATTTTGGTCTACTCTCCAAGTCAGAAACAGTGTCAGACACTACTGAAAGAATTCACTCCTCCTACCTTGGAGGAAGTAGTGACGTTGATCAACGCTGCTAAATCTGGCTCCCCTTACTACTGTTGCCCCCCCAAGGTGACCAAACCGGCCCCGGATATTATTGCCTCCAAATTAATTGAAATCTTCCAGTCAACAGGGATCTTTCCTACGACCTGGAAGAGAGCATTGATGCTTCAATTAATTAAAAAGCTGTCACTTAACCCCTTGGACTCGAATAGTTACTGTCGCACATTACGGTTATCTCTACCAGCCAAAATGGTAGAAAAAATCATGAACAAACAGTTTTCTAGCCACATTTTGCATAATAACTCACTAGACTGTACCCAATTTGGATTCCGTCGTGGCCATAGTACAGAGTCAGCACTGATCAAAGCCACGGAGGAGATTAGCTGGTCCCTGAATCAGGGAGGCAGAGCAGCTCTCTATCAGCAGCTTTTGATTCCATTAATTATGGGCTGCTGATAGATGGGCTGGCTGCAATTGGTGTCACCGGGGCAGACCTGAACTTGCTAAGATCCTTTCTCCAGGATAGAGAACTGTTAGTGGCGTTAGGTGAGTTCATATCCCAGCTTTTCTCACTTCCCTGCCAGGTCCCCCAGGGGTCCCCGCTTAGCCCTTCTAAGTTCAATGTCTATGCCACCACCTTAGCAGAAGTAATTAGATCACATGTTTCTCTCTCCCACATCTTATGCTGATGACGTTCAAATCTTCTTCTCTTTGGCCCGGGATGAATATGGCACAGGATCTAGATGGCAGGTTTGTATGGTGGCAATGAGTACCTGGATGAGTAGGAACTGTTTGAAACTAAACTCCGGAAAAACTGAGGTTTTGCTATTTCGCTCTATCTTATATTTTTTGGACCCCTAATTAGTGACTGCAGAATTCAGATGTACTGCCATCACTAGTTACCAAGGCATGGAATCTAGGGGTAGTAATTTATAATAAACTCCCTTTTACTGATCAAGTGAAAGAAGTGACATCTTCTTCATTTTATACATTAAGAACCATAAAAAGATCCTACCTATTATTCCTTTAGATCTCCAAAATACTGTAGTCAGCTCTCTAGTACTTACTAAAATAGACTGCTGTAATGGACTGTATCTAAATCTGCATCAGTACCTACTGAACAGGCTGCAGATCCTCCAAAGCGCCGCAGCATGACTGTAGTTGAAAATCCTAAAATATCAGTCAGTATCTAAAGCTATAAAGAAGATACACTGGCTGCAAGTAAGACAGAGGATCATTTTCAAGGCTCTATGTACTGCCCATAACCAAGGTGCACTTTTTCTTAAAAACAGCTTCAGTTGGTATTTCCCAGGTAGAACATTATGGACAGCAACAGCCAAATGTGTAGTAGTCCACAGGTTTAAAAGGTCTTCCACTGGTAGAAGACATTTTTTAATTGGAGCAGCAAAGGCTTGGAACTCTCTTCTCCTGCAAATTAGAGCCATGCCCAATTTACTGATATTTAGGAAGGCTTTGAAAACCTGGTTGTTCAATGTAGAATAGTTTCATTCCCCCTCTCGGTTCTTCTTGATAGAGCCAAAGCAAGCACCAAGATGCCTATGGGCATTCAAACACTCTTATAAATTCTACTAAAATAACATACCATAACATCCCCCAGGTCCAGATCCTGCTAGGTCCCTGGGGGTCCACCCATTGTGCCTGCAGTTTCAAAACTCCTGTCAAGCGAGAGCAAACACAAATTCTGCTCCCAGCTGGTGGGAGCTTTAAAAATGCCTCAGCCATCTGAGAGCAGACTTCAGATCGGTTTCCCTGCCTGCAGTGAAGCGGGCAGAGAAACTGATCTGAATATTGCTCCCACCTGCAAGGAGCAGCATTTTAAGCTACTTCTGCAGTCGGGAGCAGTGCCGGCTCCTGCTTGATGCGAGGAGCCGGCTGGGCCACGGGGGCCTTGGGGCTCCCCCGCTTCCCCCAACCAAGATATGGTTGGTGACCTGGGTGATGTCTTTCATCGAGAAAGGCACTTTGCCGAAACGCGTCTGTTGTGATTAAGTCCACGAATAATCTATTAAAAGGTTATTCTTTCCCGTGAGTGCCAGTCGTAATTTGTTATAGAGCTGTATATAATGCGAGTACACCCTCGCAGGACCTGGCACCCAATCGCAAGTACGGAAGTAGTGGCGAAAGTGGAGCACTGATATATATATATTGTGATGCCTGCTGATCCTGGTTGCGGGCAGCAGCGCACTCTTTAATCTCGCTTTGCCGTGTTGCGATACTTCACGTGGCAGGACCTTGCCACTGCGGTGTATCCAAATCCATTACTGTTGTAAAGGAAAACAAAGCCGAACACACAAGTGAAGGCCTCCTTTCGATTTTGCAATTGCAGAGTTTGGCTAGCTGAATTCAAAATACGCCCAACACGTTTCGGTCCCCCCTGGACCTTGATCACTGGTTCGAACATGAAAAAAATGAATGTATTATGGAGACCCTCAATTCTTTCATGCCCAATGTTCCATTCCGTTGTGCATCTCACACAGTCTGTGTGAAGTACATACTGGCTGTGTTTACTTCTTGGGATTGGGATCTTTATAATGCAAGCAGATTTTGATTTCACCAGTTTCATTCTCCTGTATTTGTTGTAGTTTGTGCACACCCGTGTGCTGGAGATCTTTCAAAGTTGTATATGCACATGTGATGATAACCCATTGCATTGTGGTTATTGACTGTAATTCATGATGTCACTTTATGATTTCTGTTTGTTCTCATATCGGTATTTCCATCATTCTTGATGGTGAGACATCTCACAGATTGTCTGTTAAGATAACAAATTACTTTGTGTTTTTTAATTCTTACCAGTTTACCAGGAAGGTTCCTATATTGATACACAATTTATCCAATTAATTATGATTTGTCCTCCAGTGGGCTCATTCTTTTGAGACTGTGCATGCCATTTCTTCCTCAGTTTGCAACGTGTCAGATGTTAATGTTTTCTATATAGTGCACAGCTGGTGGCGTCATGTTATGTGGTGTTTTAGGGCTTGATGAGTAGTGTCAATTTTGTACTATTGAATGGCCCTTCAAAGAGACTGTCACTTGAGGTTGGACACTGATTTGTGGTGCCTTCCTTTGGACACGTTTATCCAATTGTTGTTTGATTTCTGTGAGTTTAACCATTGATATAATGCTTGATCAGTCATTGTGTGCTGTCCCTTATATATCTACATTTAGTTCTTCATCTTGATATTACCCTGTCAGGGTGAGGGTATGGAGTAACATTAAGTAGCGTGATTCTCTTTGTCTCAGGGTACTTTCCATGTCTCCACCATGTTCAAATTTTTCCACTTGGTCTATTGCATAAAATTTACTTTTTCCCAGGTGACTGTCTTTCTGGATTCTGTGGGGATCCATCTGAATGTCTTTCAAAGCAGGCGGAGCGTGTGGAAGCAGGCTGAGGAGACTGCGTTGATTTGGCAGTTCATTGTGTGTGATCAGTCCAGTATTAAGCCGAGGTTGCGTACGTGGTCTGTCGGGGTGACAGGGGATCGCAGGGTGGCTGGCCACCAAGACTCATCCCAGGCTGAAGGCGTGGGTCTCAGGATGAGTATTTCGGTCATGTCTGAGTTGAGCTTGAGCCAGCTGTCATTCATCCAGGTAGCAGCAGCTTTAATTACACTGTGGAAGTTGGTACTGGCGGTTGCGGGGTCATTGGTGAGGGAGAGGATCAGCTGGGTGTCATCGGCATAGGAGACGATGTTGAGTCTGTGGCTTCTGACGATTGCTGCGGTGGTGGCCATGTAGACAATGAAGAGGTGCGGCTCAGGGAGGTGTCCTGGGGAACTCCGCAGCTGATCTCTGTTTGTTCTGACAGGAACGGGGGTAGTTTGACTCGCTGGTTTTGGCCAGTGAGGAAGGAGTGGATCCATTCCAGGGCCTTTTTTGCGGTGAATGCCGGCGTCATGGAGTCTCATGATTGGGGTGCGGTAGGGTACGGTGTCAAAGACGGATGAGAGGTCCAGTTGCCAATTTTAGTTTGTGTATATATCGGTACAGGTCCATTCTTGTTTGCGTAATATCAATGTGTGTCATTCGGCAAAAACTTGACCCTTTCTTTAGTAAGGTTATTTCAGAGTTTATCATTATATTCGTAGATAGATTGATTATTTTCAGTTCTTGACAATTGATCTCTGTCATTGTCCCAGTTTTGTGTCTGCTTGTGTCCAGACTCCTGGTTTCTCCATGCCCTTACCTCTTTTTTCCCTCCTTGTTTTCCTCCTCGTGGTCCCACTCTGTCCCTTTTCTCAGCTTCTCGGGGGATTCCTGCTTTTTTCCCATTGCCGTTGCTGGAGTGTGAGGCGCATTTTGGTTAAAAGCTGTTATGTTTGAACTACCTTCTCCTTCATTTTGGTCTGTGTCTGCATATACTGATTCACTGCTTGACCTATCCGTTGTCACAATGTCAAGTTGTTCTTTCTGTTGCAAGTTATCGAATCTTTTTGCGAATGTGAAAATTCTGCCCTCCCCATAGTCACATGTAATGAGCAAAATAAAGAAATATAAAAAAGCACCAGAACTTTGGAGTCCCTGCTCGTGTGTACCACGGATGTGTAGTACAATGAGGTTTGCTGTTTTTATATATATATATATATATATATATATATATATATATATATATATATATATATATATATATATATACAACCCTTCACTTCTTCAGATATCCCGGGACACTTTAGCGTCGGTGCAACCGTGGGTCCGAAGACGCCCACTATTATCCATACATTTTCACCAAGTACTCACAGGTACCGTTGCACTCCCGTCAGGAAATAATCACCGCACAGAGTCCATCCGTCATTCAGTGAAATAATCGTTTATTCTTTTCTTATCGGTTTCCAGCCAGAAAATACCCTACGCGTTTCAGCGATACACTCGCCTTGGTCACGGGTAAACAAAACATTTTACCAAGTGGTTTTTAAACACGTTACGTATGACGTACCAACATAGATAACGGACTGTCATCCTAAAGGTTAAGCTCCAACATAACGGCGGCCATCTTAGAGCAGTGTTCTCTTACAAATTAATGTTCTTACAAATAAGGTTATTGATAGAACAATAAGGGTAATGATATAAACAATTAGAATCAATTGCACCAAACTCTTGCAAATATTCTAAAATTAGAAATCTTCAACACAATTAAATAAAGTGATGTTGTCAATCACGCCTCCGAACATGGATATTATTGACAGTTACCCTGGAGAAGACGGAACAGAATGTGCCCCATTTCATCCCACTCAAGCACCCGTGAAATATCTCTCCGTGTGTTGATGTCAATAAGAGGAAAATTAGTCAATTATTTTATCCTGTCCTCATTGTGCTGAATAATACTACAACCTTTGTAAATATTCTATGCATATTCAAGCTCATATTGTCATCAAGTGATTACAAAACAACGTCTATCCATGTCACATGTAAGAATTTTGCTCTTATACCCAAGTGGGTAATATTAAATGAAACTTTTCTTCAATCGAAAACCCATAGTTCATTACAACATCCTTTTACCCAAACTTTGCAATTATTCTATACATAGTTAAGCTCCCATTATTATCAAGTGATTACCAAACAGCGTCTATCCATGTCACCTGTAAAGAATATTGCTCTCGTACCCCAGTGGGTAAAATTAGATGAAACTCTTCTTCAATTGCAAACATATAATTCATTGTAGCATCATTTTATCCAAATGGACAATTCAAGATTTCTTTTTTGAAAAAAATGCAAACAGATCATCTTCCTTTCTTCTGACGTTTCAAGAAAACTAAAATAGAGGAAGAAGAAAAAGAAACCAATTGAGAAAAGTGTTACCTTAGTAACATCAATACTGCAAAATGTTCTATTAGGGTCCGCCAGTTGGAGCCATACGAATGACTACTTAAAAGTGCATACATGTATATCAAAAATGGATGTTAAGGATACCAAAGAGTACGTGATAGTTCGATAATTCAAAAATTAAAAAAATTTGAATATTTAAAAGACACAAAGTCATCTCAGGAAGAAATTAATAGAAAGAGATTCAGGATTTACACAAGACCTAAAATAAGGAACAACATGTTCCAATAGCATACCTCACAAATAAGGAAGCTTCACTACACAAGGAAGATCATACATGAATACCGAATACATTTTGAAATTACGGCAAATATTATTCCCCCAAATGCCAAGACATCTCTTCTTCTGAATTCAAACCTGTAGGGGCCTTGGTATTTAGATCTAGAATATACCTTGATTCTAATTGACGGAGTTTACGTATCCTGTCACCTCCTCTTTGTTTAACCTCTACTCTGTCAATCACAAAGAACTTCAGCAGATTACGGTTGCTGTTGTGAAATTCTTCGAAATGTCTGGCAATTGGTGAGAGTTTGTCCTTGTTTTGAATTGCCCTTTGATGTTCCAGCACACGTTTTTTCGCTGTAAACATTGTGCTACCCACGTACTTCTTAGTGCAGGGGCAAACCAAAACATACACACAGAAATCAGACAAACAAGTGAGATGTTTGCCTATGATTCTTTCAGTTTCACTGATGGGGTAATAAACCTTTCTCACATTAGTGCTAAACTTGCATGCTTTGCAAAGCATGCATGTAAAGAATCCCTGTATGTCACTCTGTGTTCTGTTGGTGCTGGTTACTTCATTTTTACATAGCTTGTCTTTAAGAGAATCAGATTTCCTATAGGTAATGCTCGGCACTGGTCCTAATCTCTTAGCCAAAGTTGGTTCGGTGGATAGGATTTTCCAATGTTGGTGTAGGCATTTCCGCACTTCCCAGGAATTAGAGTGATATGTAGCTATATATCTTATAACTTCATCACTACTATTGTCATCCTCTTTAACTCTAGGTGTCAACAACTGCCCTTGTGTAAATTCATTAGCCTTTCTTAGTGCTTCTTCAATTACATTAGGGTTATAGCCTCTTTCTGCAAATCTCTGGGACATACATTTGCTTTCAGCAATAAAGTCCCCATCCAAGCTGCAATTTCTCCGAGCCCGGAGAAACTCCCCATAAGGAATACTGCGGATCAGGGTTTTTGGATGTCCGCTGTTTGCATACAGCAGAGTGTTCCCTGCAGTCGGTTTCCGGAAAAGTTTGGAAATCAATCTATTGCCCAGAACCTGCACTTGTAAATCCAGAAATTCAATGCTCTGATTGCTCATAGTTCCTTCAAATTGTAAGTTCATTTCATTTTGATTTAACATGGAGATGAACTCCGTAGCTAATTGCTCAGACCCACCCCAGATGATAAACAGATCATCAATATACCGCAGCCATAATTTCACATGGCTGCGGTATAGATGCTGTGTCTGAGACACCTGCCGCTCCCAGCACCCCATAAATAGGTTGGCGAAGCTGGGAGCAAAGCAGGTGCCCATAGCTGTCCCTTGTTTCTGCCTGAACAGTCCTCCATCAAAAATAAAAAAATTATTTTCTAGGCAGAAAGTCATCATTTGCACCAGCATCTCATTGTGTCTGAGAAAAGAGATGGACCGAAGGTTTAAAAACTCTTGACAGGCCTGTATGCCCTGGGTGTGTCTGATTGAGGTGTACAGGCTACAGACGTCTAATGTCATTAACAAGTAGCCTTCTTTCCATTCAAAGTCCTTGATCAGACTTAGGAAATGTCTGCTGTCTTTAATAAAGGATGGTAACTTCTCTACATAAGGATGAAGAAAATAATCGATGTATCTCGATGTTTTTTCTAATAAGGAGCACCTAGATGACACAATGGGCCTCCCTGGTGGATTAACAGCATCCTTATGGAGCTTAGGTAGAAGATACAAGATAGCAATCTTAGGATTCCGATTGAGTAAAAAGGCATACTCATCCCATTCTAGAATACCAGTAGTATGCCACAATTTAAGCATCCCAAAATACCTCATGTTAGATTCCTCAATAACACTGATAGAAACCTGTTCGTAACAATCACCACCTTGTAGCTGTCGAACTCCTTCACTTATGTAATCAACCATGTTCAATATGACTACATTACCGCCTTTGTCCGACTGGCGAATTACAATATTCGAGTCAGATTGCAAAGACGTTACTGCCTGTCGTTGTTCTCTTGTCAAATTGTCATTCGTCCAAACCCTTTTACTGGCAAGTTTCTTTAAGTCATTAGTAACTAGTGTCTCAAATATATCTATCCCACAAGCTGGTAACGTGGGATTAAAAATAGACTTGGGTTTGAACTTGTTTGGACAGCTCAAATCAACCTTATAGCCCAGGGACACAGCATCAATGGGTCCAGAACCCACATCATCAAGACTTTCCACCTCCAATTCCTTCAAAGCAATCAACGCCTGTACTTCATTAACTGACTCAATAGCTGGAATCTGATTACTTCCAGCTATACCATGTGTGTGAGTCTTAACTTTCAATTCATTCCATTTGTGTAGTCTCAGCTTCCTAGTAAAGTAAAATAAATCAATTCTCTCTTGGGGATAAGAAAATAAAGAGGTGGGACAAAATGATAAACCAAATTGTAACACATCATGTTCCATGGACGTAAGAAAACGTGAGGAGAGATTTACCACATTACGGCAGTTCTTCATTTTCCGCGTCTCTTTTGACCCCTTGTTTCCACTCCCACTGGGGTTGTTGTTTTTCTTCTTCCACCATCCACCTCTCCTGGATTGTTTGTGGATGATGTTGTTTCTGTAGCTTTTCCTCTTCCTCTGCCTCGTCCTCGTGAGCCCCTTCCTCTGCCTCGTCCCCTGTCGATCTGCCATTTCGGTTGATTTGATGACAGGTTCATCAGTCGGATGGCCGCCGTTATGTTGGAGCTTAACCTTTAGGATGACAGTCCGTTATCTATGTTGGTACGTCATACGTAACGTGTTTAAAAACCACTTGGTAAAATGTTTTGTTTACCCGTGACCAAGGCGAGTGTATCGCTGAAACGTGTAGGGTATTTTCTGGCTGGAAACCGATAAGAACAGAATAAACGATTATTTCACTGAATGACGGATGGACTCTGTGCGGTGATTATTTCCTGACGGGAGTGCAACGGTACCTGTGAGTACTTGGTGAAAATGTATATATATATATATATATATATATATATATATATATATATATATATATATCTATATATATTTCATCCACTATGGTTCCTGAATGCCGGTATCGCAGCGCTCCACGTGGGTGCGTTCTCCTGCGGCCGAACCACGCCGCTACTTATTGAAACTCAAATCTTCCTAGCCAGGAAGAAATAACGGGTCGCACTCTCGAAGTAACAAACCACTTTTATGTTCCTCCTTCTTTCAAATGGGCATATTCAGCAGACTTGATCAACGCGTTTCGATGCCTCCTGACACCTTGCTCACGATCAACTGGCCCACTGTCCAAGTCTCACTAAAAAGCATTCACTCTGCTGTGATGTCACTTCCTGTGTTCTTCCAGACTCTTTGCCTTCTGGTCCATGTAGTCTCCAGTGGTTTCGTTGTAGGGATTGTTTGTTTTTTTACTTTTTTTTACTTATTTTCTTGTCATCTTTCCTTTTTTCTTCATTTCTATTGGAGTAGAAGATTTATAGAGATGCATTTATCAATTGGTAGAAAGCTTTTTCTCATTATGTTAATTACTTTTAATATGATTTTATTTTGATTTTCTTGTTTCTTTATATATGTGTATTCGGTTAACATCACTATTTTAGTCCACTTTCTTTTACTCTTCTCTCCTTCGAACTGTTTCATTCCAATCTTGTTACTCGACTCCAATCTTTCTGAATTGCTATGTCCCGGAATTATAAATGAATGTACATCTCTTCTGATTGATTTAGGCCATGCGGACTGAGGGTTCTCAAATTTAAGATGTAGCGCGATTCCTTCTGGCGCAACATCTTTTCACGATCTCCGCCCCGTTCTTTTTTGTGGATTGTCTCTATTCCAAAAAATCTCAACTTCTTCCAATCTCCTTGATGGAATTGCTCCATATGTTTCGATACAGCATTTGTTCGATCTTTGTGTATTGTTGCCCTCACATGCTCCATTATTCTTTTCTTTAGTTCGCAAATGGTACTTCCCACGTACCTTTGTGGGCATGGACATTCTATCACATATACTGTGTATTGTGTCTTGCAAGTGATTAATTGCCAAATTTCCCAAACTTTATTGTCAGCCAATTTTACTTCTTTGATGGGTTTGGCTATTTGGCACATTTTGCATGAATGGCATTTTACGAAACCTGTTGTTTTCAGCCATGTGTCTTCTTTTTTCTTCCCTCTGAAGTGACTGTGAATCAGATGATCTTTTAGATTTCTTGCTCTTCTGTAAGTCACTGTGGGATGGCTACCCACTATACCTTTCACAGTGTTATCCAATTGCAGAATCTTCCAATTTTTTCTTAAGATTTTTTCAATTTGATTACTTTCTTGTGCGTAATCCATTATCATTCATATTTGATCCGTTTTCCCCTTATTCTCAACTTGTTTCACCGCCAGGCAGTCCTCTCGTGTTCTCTCATTAGTTCTTTCCCAACATTTTGTTACCAACCCTGGTTTGTATTTCCTCTTTATAAATCGGTTTGCTGTTTTTTCACTTTCGATTTTCCAAATCTGCAAATCCTGCGGATCCTTAAAAACTCTCCATATGGGATGCTGGAAATTAAGGAGCCCTGGTGGAAGCTGGTTGCTTCTAGGGTGGCATTTGTCGCTGTTGCTTTTCTATGTAACGTCGTTTGAATCTCATTGTTCTTAATATAGATTTCTGTATCCAGGAAAATTACTCTTTCCTTACTTATCGTGTAAGTGAACTTCAAATCTTTTGTGCAGTTGTTAATCACATTGAAATGTTCCTGGAATTCTCTTGCTGTACCGTCCCAGATTATTAACAAATCATCAATGTATCTTTTCCAACTGACGATTTTGTTCACAGCTTGATCATTCATTGTACTCCATGCGTGCTCCTGCTCCCACCATCCCATGGCTAAGCAGGCGTAACTGGGACTAAAAGAAACTCCCATTGCAGTCCCGCTATTTTGACGGAATGTTTCTTCCCCAAAAACGAAGATATTTTGATTAACACAAATGGATATCATCTCCAACAGCATTTTGTTGTGATTGCTGTATTTCATACTTCTTTCCTGTAGGAAGTGATTGCATGCTTTTATACCCATGTCATTCCCAATGTTTGTATATAGGGCTATGACGTCCATTGTTATTAGCTGGTATTATGTCTGCCATGGTGTATTTTGTAACAATCTTAGAAGATCACTTGTATCCTGTATATATGAGCTCAATTGGGCAACATAAGTTCTTAAAAAGTAATCTATAAAGTTAGCCATTGGTTCCAGCAAAGATCCCTTCGCTGACAGTATCGGTCTTCCTGGAGGTTTTTTCTGATCTTTGTGTAGTTTTGGTAAGAAGTAAATTGTCGATGTTACTGGATGCGTCACCGTCAGGAATTTGCGTTCATCCTCATCAATTAGACCACTTGATGACCATTCTGAAAGTTTAGCATCCACCATTTTTTTGATTGTTGCGGTTGGATTAGTTGTTCGTTTCTCATAGTATTGGGTTTCCCTCAACTGGCGATGTGCCTCTGTTATGTATGCTGTCTGTTCCCATATCACTATGTTTCCGCCTTTGTCGGCCATTTTGATTTCAATTTGGTCATCCATTGATAGTTTCTTGAGGGCCTCCCTTTCTTCTCTCGTTAGATTGTCATCATATTTGGAATGTTTCATTTTGTACAAGTCTTGAATTACTGCATCTTGAAATAAGTCAATTTTATTTCCCGGGCCCAATTGAGGATAACATTTTGATTTAGGCTTCTTTCCACTAAGGCCACCTCCCGTTTGACTGCAGGCCTCTTGAAGGGAGATGTCATCACTATCCATCACATCCAAATTGATTAATGTTAGGAAGCTTTCTGAGTCTTTTGCCTGAAGGCCACCAGTTGTTTCTTCTCGTGTTGTTTTCTTTTGTTGACTGTATTTAGCTTCTTTGAAAACTTTTGCTAGTTTAATTTTTCTTGTATACAAGTATAAATCTATCCTTATTTGTGCTAGATCTATCCGACTTTTGGGACAGAAATTAATACCTCTTTTCAGTAAACGAGTCTCTATTGCATTTATCGGTCTTTTTGATAAATTGACAATTTGTAATTCATCACTTATTGTTTCTGTCTCTGGCGCATGCTCCTCGTTTCGGTGCCTATTTTCTCCGCACCACCGCTTGCACCTATTTCCTCTTCTCTGCGGTTTCTTTCCGGCCACCGCCGTCCTCTTCCTCTTCCTCTTTGTTGTTGGTGTTGCTGCGGAGGGCGATTTTGTTCCCACTGTCTTTGTTGCAACACGAGGCACATGTCCCCTAAAAAAGACATCTTTATAATGTCTGGCACTGATCTTGATTCACCATCGTTTGATATCGCAGAAGCTATTGAGGAAGATTCTGCAATTGGATAACACTGTGAAAGATATAGTGGGTAGCCATCCCACAGTGACTTACAGAAGAGCAAGAAATCTAAAAGATCATCTGATTCACAGTCACTTCAGTGGGAAGAAAAAAGAAGAGACATGGCTGAAAACAACAGGTTTCGTAAAATGCCATTCATGCAAAATGTGCCAAATAGCCAAACCCATCAAAGAAGTAAAATTGGCTGACAATAAAGTTTGGGAAATTCGGCAATTAATCACTTGCAAGACACAATACACAGTATATGTGATAGAATGTCCATGCCCACAAAGGTACGTGGGAAGTACCATTTGCGAACTAAAGAAAAGAATAATGGAGCATGTGAGGGCAACAATACACAAAGATCGAACAAATGCTGTATCGAAACATATGGAGCAATTCCATCAAGGAGATTGGAAGAAGTTGAGATTTTTTGGAATTGAGACACTCCCCAAAAAAGAACGGGGCGGAGATCGTGAAAAGATGTTGCGCCAGAAGGAATCTTAAATTTGAGAACCCTCAGTCCGCATGGCCTAAATCAATCAGAAGAGATGTACATTCATTTATAATTCCGGGACATAGCAATTCAGAAAGATTGGAGTTGAGTAACAAGATTGGAATGAAACAGTTCGAAGGAGAGAAGAGTAAAAAAAAGTGGACAAAAATAGTGATGTTAACCGAATACACATATATAAAGAAACAAGAAAATCTAAATAAAATCATATTAAAAGTAATTAACATAATGAGAAAAAGCTTTCTACCAATTGATAAATGCATCTCTATAAATCTTCTACTCCAATAGAAATGAAGAAAAAAGGAAAGATGACAAGAAAATAAGTTAAAAAAAAGTAAAAAAACAAACAATCCCTACAACGAAACCACTGGAGACTACATGGACCAGAAGGCAAAGAGTCTGGAAGAACACAGGAAGTGACATCACAGCAGAGTGAATGCTTTTTAGTGAGACTTGGACAGTGGGCCAGTTGATCGTGAGCAAGGTGTCAGGAGGCATCGAAACGCGTTGATCAAGTCTGCTGAATATGCCCATTTGAAGGAAGGAGTAAAATAAAAGTGGTTTGTTACTTCGAGAGTGCGGCCCGTTATTTCTTCCTGGCTAGGAAGATTTGAGTTTCAATATATATATATATACTGTTCTGGGATCTGCGGTGCCACTGGAAATCCTGCCTATTTAAAAAAGCATTAAAAATGATATATGAAATAGTTTTCTGTTTATATTTGAACTAAGTGATTTACTGAAAAAAACATAGAAACTTGTACTCCACTAAGTATTTCTTGCTTAGAAGGTTGTTGTAATATATTTTTTCAGATTCGCAGTGATGTCGCGGCACTGCTGCAACAGATCTGTGATTTCCATGTGAAACACAAAAAAATAACTTTGATTGGTTGGAACACCTATAACACAACAAGGCACTGGGAAGTTCCAATGACTTAAAGGGTATGAGAGGCAAAATTGTGTAGAGTATATCCTCCCTACAAGTAACTATATTCACAAAAAAATACTCTAACGGACCTAGAGAGGGATCCAAAAAACTAAAGGAAAGAGGAAAGTGAAAACTCCTGAAATAAAGGTTGTGCCTAATCCAACCATGGTCGTGGGGGAGATAAGTATTTCTTTAGGTTACCCTCACACACCCTAGTGGTGTCATGCTTCCTCATCGGGTCACCCAGACCCCTAGAAGTCCGGGTGGGCTCGACCACAGCGTTGGGAGTGCTTTTAATATGTTAAAGACAGAGGGGGTTAACTAAATAAAATACCTCAGGCAGATCCCCAGTTTCCCTTTATTTTTGGGTCTGTCTGGGTAATTAAAATAGATAAAAGTGGGTCTTATAGGAGTGTTATGGTCCTAGGACCCTAGTGCCGACATGTTTCAGTCCAAAAAAAGGGGCCAAAAAATGGTCCAGGACTTTGTTCAGGGCAAGGATGTAACTCCCCTATGTGAGTGAAATTACTGGGATGGGGTGTCCCTATCCTATCAGTATGGTGGGGGCAGAGTAGCTGCTCCACGTGATATTACGTAAGAGTGGGTGTGTGTCAACTGCCAGGCTCCATCTGAAAAGGAAGGTAGAGAAAAACAACATATAAAGATATCAGCGGTATGATTTCCGCCGTGTTCATTTCCCCTTTCGCGGTGTAGTGATAACCGCAGGTGGACTTGTAGGGAGGATATACTCTACACAATTTTGCCTCTCATACCCTTTAAGTCATTGGAACTTCCCAGTGCCTTGTTGTGTTATAGATTATTGAGCAGCGCACAGCTGTGGGTTTGAATACCTTAACCTGAGAACTGAACTGTCTCTCATAAGATTAAAAAGAAAATAGCTCAGCACCTTTGTCTCTTCAGCTAATTTATATCGTCACCAAAATACTTATGATTTAAAATAAGCATACACACACCACATACCTGCCATGGCTGAACAACTAGGGATTGGTTATACAGACGAGATGGCGTCTGCTATCTTAGCAGGACCATCATTGCTTCCAGACACAAATATTGGTCAGAGTCTTTCCCAAGCACAGAATTGCGATGAACTAAAAGAACTCAAGCACTGCCAGATGAGAACTCTCTTACACCGAGCCATCATGACAGAATATCTCCGTGGGAATATAGCACCAACAGGCTTGTTGGTCTCGAATGCACCCAGGATATTCCTGGATGATCCTCTATTTAAAAAAGAGTGGTCACTCATTGCATGGCGCTGTTCGAGAGATTGGCTTATCCTGATAATTAATACAGCCAAGCGCTTGTCAGATGCCATACTAATCAAAATCAAAACCAGCGAGGACCACCTCATTACAGAAATTAAATTATCACTCTATAAAAAGAAGCTTGAAGAGGTAAACAAAGAGATCACTGAACACAAGGATTACCTCATGCAAAAAAAGATTTCCAAATTACAGAAAGACCTCAAGAAATTTAGCCATGAGAAGATAAACCCTTACATAAAGGACGACTACAAAGGACAGGACAATTCGGACACAGGGTCCTCACAGAATGACCAATCTGGATCCTCTGATTTCGAACAAGATAGCTGGTCTAGTGATGGCTCATATAAGAATTGGCAAAACAAACCAAGAAGACCTCGACGAGGGGGCTACAATCAGATATTTGGACACCCACAACTGTACCCATGGTCTGGTCCATTTGGCCCAGTCCCATTTCAAGGATCACCACAATATCCAATGGGACCCTACTTCCAACCTGAATTCAACCAGCATTTTTTAGGCCAGGGCGGAAGGAGGGGGAAACGAGGAAGACGTGGCAACAGAAGACTACAATGGGAGGAAGACAGGCCAGGACCAAACACAAGGAGCAACTCCAGGGATCAACAACAACCGGGGACAAGCACAATGAGGGACTAGTAGTAAACCTAACAGATATAACCCTCACTGCAGATGAGATGTCAGTCTTGGAAAGAGGCCTTGGATTCGTTCCAACTACCCACTTAGACAAATTCCAGTTACGCTCTGAACTTGGGGAATTCTTTAGGAAAATCAGACTCAAGGTTTTCTTCCAAGACAAGGAAGAAGTTATCAGTGATGGAGAGTATACTGATTTAAGACTAAAATCAACCTTCTACCCACCCTCGAACATGATGCCCCCAGAGGTACTAGCTTTCGAAGAAGCAGTTGCTAAAGAAGTAGAAGAACTACAACCCAGAGTGAACACTTTTAACAACTTAAGTAACAAAGAACGCACGACCCTGACAAAATTGAAAAATCAAACAGAAATAATAATCAAACCCGCTGACAAAGGGGGTGCAACAGTCATTCAAAGTTCATCTGCCTACAAGACAGCGTGTCTCACTCTTTTGGCTGACACAAAATTCTACAGAAAAATTACCCGAGATCCAACAAAAAAACTCAAGACAACTATATCGACATTAACATCAGATGCACTTGGAAAGGAATGGATTACTAAAAAAGAACACAAATTTTTGAATCAAGAGGAACCTAGAATTCCGCTATTCTATACCATCCCTAAGATCCACAAAGGGAAATTACCCCCTCCAGGCAGACCTATAGTCTCAGGAATTGGATCGATCCTTGAACCACTCTCCCAATATACTGACTGGTTCTTGCGCCCTCTGGTTAAACGAATAACATCGTATGTACAGGATACTAAACATCTCCTGAATCTTCTGACCGACATTGAATATGACCCGATGAATTGTTTCCTAGTATGTCTAGATGTAGAAGCACTATATACTAGTATACCCCAGACTGAAAGCATCGAGGTCATTGAACAACTCCTGGAAAATGAGGATTGGCAATGGACTGCACCTAAGAAATGGATCATCACTTTAATAAGACTGGCACTGACGGAAAACTTCTTCAAATTTGAAACCCAGCTGTATTGGCAAATCCATGGAACTTCTATGGGCAGCACCTTTGCTCCTAGTATAGCATGTCTATACATGAGCCATTTTGAGAACTTACATATATGGAATACAAACCCATACACCGATAACATCTACAAATGGTATCGATATATCGATGATATCTTCATGGTATGGAGAGGCGACACTCAGAGTCTTTCAAACTTCAATCTATGGATTAATGGACTTAATCCTCACCTACGATTTACTATCAATAAAGATAGAGAAACAATTCCATTTTTAGATATCAATATCATTGCAAAAAATGGCACACTGAGCAGCTCGCTATACACTAAACCCACTGACAGAAACAGCCTGTTGAGATTCGACAGTGCCCATCCACGATCTCTTAGGGAGAATCTTCCGGTAGGACAATTCCTACGTATTCGTAGAAATTGCTCCGAACTCCAAGACTACAGAAAAGAAGCAGAAATACTCACAGACAAACTTAAAGAAAGAAGTTACCCAATCAAAATCATTGAACAAGCCAAGAAAAGAGCACGGAATACTCCCAGAGAGGCCTTGCTTGAAACTCAAGAAAGACAACAACCCCAGAATATGATTTGTGTTACCATATTCAATTCATCTTCAAATGATATAAAGAAAATAATAAATAAGAAATGGCCCATCCTTATCTCCAACAAACTCACGTATGAAAAACCCATGTTCTCTTTAAAAAAAAAACGCAGTCTAAGAGATACTCTAGTCCACACAGACACATATGGAACCGTGGTCGACGTCCAAACGACATTATGGAATACACCGCCAGTAACCGGACATTATCCGTGTGGATCCTGTGTAGCCTGTGAATTCACCAGACACACTAAAACTCCGGAACTTGGCCTACGTACCCCATGGGAACAAAGATCACATACAAACTGCAACTCAGAAGCAGTTATCTACCTTATTAAATGTCCATGTGATTTGACTTACATAGGCATGACCAGCCGCAAAATAAAAATCCGGATAAGTGAACATAGAAGCACGATCAGACGTATGATCACAGCTACCAGACTCACAGCACATTTCATGGAAAAACAACATAAAGACACAGATATACGATGGACAATCATTGAGAAGATCAATGGTACCAGAAATCTGCAGAAAAGACACCTGGAGAGGGAACAACGCTGGGTATATCGTCTGAAAACGCATGAAAAGGGACTCAATGACTGTATACCATGGAGCCAGCTGAACAAATGATATCCTCGTTTCTCCAATGCTAAACACCAGGCCTTGAGTTGAGGACAGAAATATATACCCTATGGGCTCCTATAAATATCCTTATGATCTATCATGCCGTCACTGAGATACAGAATTGATAACGATGAACTACCTGTGTGGCACCACGTCTTATATATCACTACAGTGGTATCCTTACACTTAGGACAGACGGGTTTCCACAATATCGCTTATATACGTTGACAACTGAATATTCTTATCAAACATGTATATACCAGTATTCCTACTTCAATTTTGCCATCCCCCCTGTTTATTGAAGGATTCTAATAACCAGTATTTTGCAGACTGAGCAGCGTCTTCCGTCTACCAAATAATATTTTATTAACCTCTATCTAGTGATGTGTTTGAAATATGTACTACGCACAATGACACAGAATGCAATCTATATTCAACCACGATTGCATACTAATTAACCCTGGTTGATTACACCTCTCTCAGCAAAAAATTGGGTTCTTTAAGATCGCCGTTTTAACATACACACGAGCACTTATTACGATCAACTTATAAACTCCTATATTTCCTGTGGACCCATGACGAGTCCGCTACGCTAAACTACAATGTCCAATTTAAAAACTACAAATCCCTTCACACGAGTTCCGTCCTCCGTCATGCACGTTGTGACGTCCCACGTCATTTCCTGTACCCGGGGGGCGGGGTCTCAATTAGCCCGATGTCTCAGCGTGCTTTTATGATACTTAAGCGCCTCACCAATGCAACGAACTTGCGAAAGCCGAGGACCAGAACCAAATAGGTAGCAGGCAGGGCGACCGATCTTAAATAAGACCGCCCGTTCTGACTTTTTGGTCCTGTGAGATACAGTCAACCTCCCCGAATTGGGTAATGTATAACTGGAAACTGAGTATGAGTGAATGTGTTGTATGCCTGTGTATTTATATATCATAAATGTATTTTTAAACAAACTCGTAGATAGGTTTTTGGAATCACCTGGACCAATATATTTACGTTCTGTGTGCACTAGAGACTGGAGACACTTGGTGCACGCTATTTTCAAGTACAGACATCACGCTGATATCACTAGGATGCGAATAGAATCGCCACTCGCACAGAATGCCTGTCACATATACAATGATATGTTACAGTGAATTGATCTTGAGTGGCACAAAAAGAGGACACTCCTCTTAATAGAAGCATGCTCACGAACCCACGCATGTCCACCTGCGGTTATCACTACACCGCGAAAGGGGAAATGAACACGGCGGAAATCATACCGCTGATATCTTTATATGTTGTTTGTCTCTACCTTCCTTTTCAGATGGAGCCTGGCAGTTGACACACACCCACTCTTACGTAATATCACGTGGAGCAGCTACTCTGCCCCCACCATACTGATAGGATAGGGACACCCCATCCCAGTAATTTCACTCACATAGGGGAGTTACATCCTTGCCCTGAACAAAGTCCTGGACCATTTTTTGGCCCCTTTTTTTGGACTGAAACATGTCGGCACTAGGGTCCTAGGACCATAACACTCCTATAAGACCCACTTTTATCTATTTTAATTACCCAGACAGACCCAAAAATAAAGGGAAACTGGGGATCTGCCTGAGGTATTTTATTTAGTTAACCCCCTCTGTCTTTAACATATTAAAAGCACTCCCAACACTGTGGTCGAGCCCACCCGGACTTCTAGGGGTCTGGGTGACCCGATGATGAAGCATGACACCACTAGGGTGTGTGAGGGTAACCTAAAGAAATACTTATCTCCCCCACGACCATGGTTGGATTAGGCACAACCTTTATTTCAGGAGTTTTCACTTTCCTCTTTCCTTTAGTTTTTTGGATCCCTCTCTAGGTCCGTTAGAGTATTTTTTGTGAATATGGTTGGAACACCTGCCAACCTCTTATAGAGAAAGTTCCTTCCCATTTATTCTACTTTGGGTGTGTCTGCTTACTCTTCACACTTCTGCAGCTGAACTGGAAGCATTTCATTTTTCTTGTGTTATTTTATTGAAAGTTAAATATAATGGCGTCTGGAGAAGAAAGGGAGCAAGAAGAGCAGCAGGAAGCAGAGGAGGAAGAGCATCTCCCCAAAAAGGAATCAATTGCTTTGCAGTTCTTCTCCATTCCATCGGGAGAAAAAGGGTGATAGTGAAGGTTGTCAAATGCAACCTTTGGAACAAGGAATTGTCAGGGGGAACATAAAAAAGAATACTTCCATGGGACCCACAGCATGCTGAAACACCTATGTGCCATACATCTGTGCCAGTTAGCGTGAGCTGAGATTGCCCAAAACGCACCACATGCATCACCATCTGCAGCCCAACCTCAGCTTGCTTCCGGAAATGCAGTTCCACCATCTATGACTACTAATATTCCAGCAGAGTATCCCCAGATGCTCAAAATTGCATCATATTGCACTGTTTACAATAAAATTGTTAGTGTTGGTGAGCAGTTCATGCCAGCTTTTCTTCATGCTGTCATCATCCACCGGTGTTGATATTTTGTTTTCCAAATCCTGTTTGCACAAGTTCTGTGCATAGTACTTGTTTTTTTCCAAAGTACATCTAGTTGTCTAAAAAAATTACAAAACACACAAAACAATCATTGTTCTTTTCAGTACCATCTATTATTGTCTGCAGAAAGAAAAACTATATGTTATTTTTTACTTTGTTAATGTATAAATGACTGCTGCAATATTTTTACATGTATGTCATAGGTGTGATTGACTTACAAGTTAAGGCCCATACAAGGGCAATGCAAAACCTATAACAATATTTACCAAGACATACTAAACCACCTTACGTGAACCTGCGTAGCTTGGTAAATGTGGAGTAACGCAAGGCAACCCAAGTTGCTGTCTTTCATTATTCTGCCCCAGGGAAGTGTTACATAGGTGGAACGTGAGTGTATCATACATCCTCCCATGTATTTTGCAGTATTTCCAAATTTACCATTAATAGTAGACTTGGAAATGCGTCAAATTGCTATGCTTCCCCTGGGGAGGCATAACAAGGAGAAATATCTATATTTCTCCTTGTTTCTTCCACTATTTCATGGGTGCTGCATTGTGCAGCACACATAAAAATACAAAAAAGCCTTTGAGGATTGTTTGTGTACACTAAGGTGTTTCTTGCTGCACAAAAACAATCCTGCGTGTACCTCAGCCACATTTCCACAATGGTGCAAGGGTAGCTGTGGTGGCACTATGCAGCTGCTTGTGGGTTAACTTGGGTACAGAGCATTAATATGTTTTATAATGATAAATACGGCGCTTTTGTGCCCTCTGCCTTTCACACAGTGCATTAAAGCAAGGTGCCGATCTGTGTTGTGTGCGTTATATGTCGATAAATATGGGCCATACTTTTATGAATATTACTCAGATTGTGACTGGATGCAGACTGTGATGCCATAACACTGTCTGAATATTTAAGGCTTCTTATCTGTGAGTAGAGTTGTTTACGTCTGGGATTGAAAGTTGATAATCAGCATGGTGAAAGTATGAAAGTATATGTTTGTTTTGGTGTAATACATTTTTTGTGTATATAAATCAGTCAGTCAGTGTTGGTTACATGTGTATGTATGTGAGTATTTGATTGCCTTGATAATTTCACAGTAATTGTTGGACTGTGTACATTACAGTATGTGTGTTCAGGTGCATATTTTCTTCTATGTATTTAATTGTGAACAGTTAACTTAGGTGATTTACTTGTATACAAGTCTCTATTGGTGTGAAAGAATGAATGGTAGAAATTCTCTTTATTGGACATAGTGAGTAAGTGTCTTCACAGTGTATGCTCATGTATCTGCTTGAGAATGTAGTGTTATCTATTGACGGTGGTGCTTGTGCTTCGCCATGAGTAAGTGCAACTGGAAAATGTTGATTGTTTTTGTTTCTGTATGCCACTGATGGCCTGAGGTATTTTATTTAGTTAACCCCCTGTGTCTTTAACATATTAAAAGCACTCCCAACACTGTGGTCGAGCCCACCCGGACTTCTAGGGGTCTGGGTGACCCGATGATGAAGCATGACACCACTAGGGTGTGTGAGGGTAACCTAAAGAAATACTTATCTCCCCCACAACCATGGTTGGATTAGGCACAACCTTTATTTCAGGAGTTTTCACTTTCCTCTTTCCTTTAGTTTTTTGGATCCCTCTCTAGGTTCGTTAGAGTATTTTTTTGTGAATATGGTTGGAACACCTGCCAACCTCTTATAGAGAAAGTTCCTTCCCATTTATTCTACTTTGGGTGTGTCTGCTTACTCTTCACACTTCTGCAGCTGAACTGGAAGCATTTCATTTTTCTTGTGTTATTTTATTGAAAGTTAAATATAATGGCATCTGGAGAAGAAAGGGAGCAAGAAGAGCAGCAGGAAGCAGAGGAGGAAGAGCATCTCCCCAAAAAGGAATCAATTGCTTTGCAGTTCTTCTCCATTCCATCGGGAGAAAAAGGGTGATAGTGAAGGTTGTCAAATGCAACCTTTGGAACAAGGAATTGTCAGGGGGAACATAAAAAAGAATACTTCCATGGGACCCACAGCATGCTGAAACACCTATGTGCCATACATCTGTGCCAGTTGGCGTGAGCTGAGATTGCCCAAAACGCACCACATGCATCACCATCTGCAGCCCAACCTCAGCTTGCTTCCGGAAATGCAGTTCCACCATCTATGACTACTAATATTCCAGCAGAGTATCCCCAGATGCTCAAAATTGTATCATATTGCACTGTTTACAATAAAATTGTTAGTGTTGGTGAGCAGTTCATGCCAGCTTTTCTTCATGCTGTCATCATCCACCGGTGTTGATATTTTGTTTTCCAAATCCTGTTTGCACAAGTTCTGTGCATAGTACTTGTTTTTTTCCAAAGTACATCTAGTTGTCTAAAAAAATTACAAAACACACAAAACAATCATTGTTCTTTTCAGTACCATCTATTATTGTCTGCAGAAAGAAAAACTATATGTTATTTTTTACTTTGTTAATGTATAAATGACTGCTGCAATATTTTTACATGTATGTCATAGGTGTGATTGACTTACAAGTTAAGGCCCATACAAGGGCAATGCAAAACCTATAACAATATTTACCAAGACATACTAAACCACCTTACGTGAACCTGCGTAGCTTGGTAAATGTGGAGCAACGCAAGGCAACCCAAGTTGCTGTCTTTCATTATTCTGCCCCAGGGAAGTGTTACATAGGTGGAACGTGAGTGTATCATACATCCTCCCATGTATTTTGCAGTATTTCCAAATTTACCATTAATAGTAGACTTGGAAATGCGTCAAATTGCTATGCTTCCCCTGGGGAGGCATAACAAGGAGAAATATCTATATTTCTCCTTGTTTCTTCCACTATTTCATGGGTGCTGCATTGTGCAGCACACATAAAAATACAAAAAAGCCTTTGAGGATTGTTTGTGTACACTAAGGTGTTTCTTGCTGCACAAAAACAATCCTGCGTGTACCTCAGCCACATTTCCACAATGGTGCAAGGGTAGCTGTGGTGGCACTATGCAGCTGCTTGTGGGTTAACTTGGGTACAGAGCATTAATATGTTTTATAATGATAAATACAGCGCTTTTGTGCCCTCTGCCTTTCACACAGTGCATTAAAGCAAGGTGCCGATCTGTGTTGTGTGCGTTATATGTTGATAAATATGGGCCATACTTTTATGAATATTACTCAGATTGTGACTGGATGCAGACTGTGATGCCATAACACTGTCTGAATATTTAAGGCTTCTTATCTGTGAGTAGAGTTGTTTACGTCTGGGATTGAAAGTTGATAATCAGCATGGTGAAAGTATGAAAGTATATGTTTGTTTTGGTGTAATACATTTTTTGTGTATATAAATCAGTCAGTCAGTGTTGGTTACATGTGTATGTATGCGAGTATTTGATTGCCTTGATAATTTCACAGTAATTGTTGGACTGTGTACATTACAGTATGTGTGTTCAGGTGCATATTTTCTTCTATGTATTTAATTGTGAACAGTTAACTTAGGTGATTTACTTGTATACAAGTCTCTATTGGTGTGAAAGAATGAATGGTAGAAATTCTCTTTATTGGACATAGTGAATAAGTGTCTTCACAGTGTATGCTCATGTATCTGCTTGAGAATGTAGTGTTATCTATTGACGGTGGTGCTTGTGCTTCGCCATGAGTAAGTGCAACTGGATAATGTTGATTGTTTTTGTTTCTGTATGCCACTGATGGCCTGAGGTATTTTATTTAGTTAACCCCCTCTGTCTTTAACATATTAAAAGCACTCCCAACACTGTGGTCGAGCCCACCCGGACTTCTAGGGGTCTGGGTGACCCGATGATGAAGCATGACACCACTAGGGTGTGTGAGGGTAACCTAAAGAAATACTTATCTCCCCCACAACCATGGTTGGATTAGGCACAACCTTTATTTCAGGAGTTTTCACTTTCCTCTTTCCTTTAGTTTTTTGGATCCCTCTCTAGGTCCGTTAGAGTATTTTTTTGTGAATATGGTTGGAACACCTGCCAACCTCTTATAGAGAAAGTTCCTTCCCATTTATTCTACTTTGGGTGTGTCTGCTTACTCTTCACACTTCTGCAGCTGAACTGGAAGCATTTCATTTTTCTTGTGTTATTTTATTGAAAGTTAAATATAATGGCATCTGGAGAAGAAAGGGAGCAAGAAGAGCAGCAGGAAGCAGAGGAGGAAGAGCATCTCCCCAAAAAGGAATCAATTGCTTTGCAGTTCTTCTCCATTCCATCGGGAGAAAAAGGGTGATAGTGAAGGTTGTCAAATGCAACCTTTGGAACAAGGAATTGTCAGGGGGAACATAAAAAAGAATACTTCCATGGGACCCACAGCATGCTGAAACACCTATGTGCCATACATCTGTGCCAGTTGGCGTGAGCTGAGATTGCCCAAAACGCACCACATGCATCACCATCTGCAGCCCAACCTCAGCTTGCTTCCGGAAATGCAGTTCCACCATCTATGACTACTAATATTCCAGCAGAGTATCCCCAGATGCTCAAAATTGCATCATATTGCACTGTTTACAATAAAATTGTTAGTGTTGGTGAGCAGTTCATGCCAGCTTTTCTTCATGCTGTCATCATCCACCGGTGTTGATATTTTGTTTTCCAAATCCTGTTTGCACAAGTTCTGTGCATAGTACTTGTTTTTTTCCAAAGTACATCTAGTTGTCTAAAAAAATTACAAAACACACAAAACAATCATTGTTCTTTTCAGTACCATCTATTATTGTCTGCAGAAAGAAAAACTATATGTTATTTTTTACTTTGTTAATGTATAAATGACTGCTGCAATATTTTTACATGTATGTCATAGGTGTGATTGACTTACAAGTTAAGGCCCATACAAGGGCAATGCAAAACCTATAACAATATTTACCAAGACATACTAAACCACCTTACGTGAACCTGCGTAGCTTGGTAAATGTGGAGCAACGCAAGGCAACCCAAGTTGCTGTCTTTCATTATTCTGCCCCAGGGAAGTGTTACATAGGTGGAACGTGAGTGTATCATACATCCTCCCATGTATTTTGCAGTATTTCCAAATTTACCATTAATAGTAGACTTGGAAATGCGTCAAATTGCTATGCTTCCCCTGGGGAGGCATAACAAGGAGAAATATCTATATTTCTCCTTGTTTCTTCCACTATTTCATGGGTGCTGCATTGTGCAGCACACATAAAAATACAAAAAAGCCTTTGAGGATTGTTTGTGTACACTAAGGTGTTTCTTGCTGAACAAAAACAATCCTGCGTGTACCTCAGCCACATTTCCACAATGGTGCAAGGGTAGCTGTGGTGGCACTATGCAGCTGCTTGTGGGTTAACTTGGGTACAGAGCATTAATATGTTTTATAATGATAAATACAGCGCTTTTGTGCCCTCTGCCTTTCACACAGTGCATTAAAGCAAGGTGCCGATCTGTGTTGTGTGCGTTATATGTTGATAAATATGGGCCATACTTTTATGAATATTACTCAGATTGTGACTGGATGCAGACTGTGATGCCATAACACTGTCTGAATATTTAAGGCTTCTTATCTGTGAGTAGAGTTGTTTACGTCTGGGATTGAAAGTTGATAATCAGCATGGTGAAAGTATGAAAGTATATGTTTGTTTTGGTGTAATACATTTTTTGTGTATATAAATCAGTCAGTCAGTGTTGGTTACATGTGTATGTATGCGAGTATTTGATTGCCTTGATAATTTCACAGTAATTGTTGGACTGTGTACATTACAGTATGTGTGTTCAGGTGCATATTTTCTTCTATGTATTTAATTGTGAACAGTTAACTTAGGTGATTTACTTGTATACAAGTCTCTATTGGTGTGAAAGAATGAATGGTAGAAAGTCTCTTTATTGGACATAGTGAGTAAGTGTCTTCACAGTGTATGCTCATGTATCTGCTTGAGAATGTAGTGTTATCTATTGACGGTGGTGCTTGTGCTTCGCCATGAGTAAGTGCAACTGGAAAATGTTGATTGTTTTTGTTTCTGTATGCCACTGATGGCCTGAGAAAGTCGTTAGTTATGTTTTTAGAGGCTGTGAGTGAAACTGAGATGGTGTGTGTGGGTATGCGTGTGTATCAATGCGTGACTCACTTTCTACAGAGTGTATATCTGTGTTTGTGGTTGTTTGGTACTCTGCTCAAATATGGGTGACTATGTGTACTTTTGGTTGTATATATGTCTTTGTGTATGTGTATATCGATAACTGTGTGTTTTGAGGATGGTTCATACTGTATGTGATTTGGGTGGTTGTCTGTCACAGCGTGCCAGTGTTATGTATGTGTGCTTATATGGGATTGCTTTAGGGATTATATGGGTAAATAGATGTGTTTGTATGTGATTCAATATATCTGTATGTATGTTTGTGTACTTTTCTACTGTTTGGCTGGTGTATTGGTAACAATCAGTATTTATTGTCTTCTCCATCTGTTTGTGTATGTATGAGTATAAGTGGTTCTGTAGATGTTTATGAGACTGTGTGCATCTAAGATTATTTATATGCAATGATCTAAAGCCTTATTCACAAATGTAAACTTAGACCTTAAGTCTAACTTTAGACTTGAAGTCTAAGTTTAGACCTAAAGTCGAACTTTACATCTGAAGTCTAAGTTTAAACCTGATTCGCAAAGGTATAGTCAAACTTAGAAAAAAAAGTCAAACTTTACTACCTTTCAGTATTCATAAAGGTAACTTATGACTAGAAACTTTACTTGGAGAAAAGTTACTAGTAGTAACTTACCTTAGTGAATACCAAAAATTAGTAAAGCTAGATTTTTGGTCTAACTTTACCTTTGTGAATTGGGCCTTTAGTATATGTCTGTTTGGGTATCTGTTTAAAGTGGGTATGACTTTCACTGGTTGAATGTGTTTATATATGAATGAGTGAGTACCTCGATAATGTGTATGCATATGTGTGACTGAGTATGTGTTGATGTCTGTGTGTGGCTGTAGTTGTTCATATGTGTAACTAAATACTAATGGATCACTCCATCTATCATTGTACATGTGTATTTCTGTGGAGTGTAAAAGAGTAAGTAGGTAGGTAAGACAGCGTAGAAGTAAATTACTAATAGTTTTTGAAGGTCTTCCCGCTATTACTGTACTATGCATTTTACATACTTTAAAAATTCAATGTACTTTAATTACAGTTCTTATAGGGATTTTACTAATTGAGTTAAAAAAATGTAAGTACACTTTTCTATGTTCCATTCTTCATGTGAATGATGGACCTTTAGACCACTGAAAAATACATAGAAAACATTCTTATAATCATAATTGTATAATTTACAAAAACAATACATAACAATTACCTCTGAGCAGAGTCACATTTATCTTCGTTAAATGCAGTTAAGCCCTTAAAATATTGTAATATGCATGTTGCCATTCTCCCTTATTTATACACATATTTATTCACAGAGTTAAAATAGTAAATGTGAAATTTCATTTCATATCGTTATACAGAGCAATTTTGAAAAGAAAGAAATTGGTTATTTAGAAGGTGTAGAAAGAGTAACTAATAGAGGAACATTTGTAAATTACATTTAGGAAAATACATTGGAAAATCCAATTACATTAAGCAACTATGTTTTTTTAAAGTTCTCAGACAGTGTTTCAACTGCAATTGTATTCTTCTTCCAAATAGACAGACTCTAACCTTTTCTGTATGAAGAGCTTCTTATGTTCAATGAAAATCATTCAGAGTTACTAATATTATTATTACTGTAATAGTGACCAGATCAGACTAGATTACATATGCGGCCTCCATAGGCAAGATTACCAGCAATGATTACCTCAGTGCACCAGGCATGGTTGCCAGCAGTAATGTCAAAAAAAGACTTTGTCAATGCGCAATGCCTATACGTTATTAATAAATAACAGCCTTAGTTGCAATGTCCCTGGCACAGTCCCTTGGAACAGCCTGAAATAGCAGAACCCAAATATGCACAGCAATGGTAACATTTCAATAGAGTTTTCCTCATAATGGAACTATGGGAAAAAACATGTTTAATGTAAAAGAAATTCCATAGCAGACTAAATGTATAAACAACTAAGCCTATACACTATTACCAGTCAGACATCATTTTCATACTCTAATCTTTAAAACTAAATGGTATAAGTATAAATCCACAACAGTGAAATAGTTCTATTGAGGAACAAAAGGCCTAAACTGGTCATCACCATTGGTTGGCCACATGACAACTTATTTTCTGACCATAACCAATACAGTCTCCTAAACTAAATTAAATAGTCTAGAACTTTGGTTGAAGGAAAAGGAGATATGAGTTTGCCAATTTCCAAGGTAATTTTGGTTTGAATGTAAGAGAAGTGTCATTACACTTTGTCCATCCAGATACTGTTTTCAAATAGACTTTGTAGTGACCTGAATAAATGTTGTGTCCCTTATGGAAAATGATGGCGACTGTAGTGTATGTTTTTCCTCCTAGAGAAATTTGGTCAGCTTCAAAGTTAGAAATTCCAGTTGATATTTTACCGCCATCTGCTTTGCACCTTTGTAGCATTAATATAACATATTTATTGCTACTGTGAACAATTAGAGTTGACAATACTTCTGCTTTACACTTCTGACATACATTATTTTGCACAGCTTTTTTTATTAACTTTTCAAAAGTAACTAGTTTGCATTCTGGTATGTATAAATACACAAATCTCTCTTCTGTGTGAGTACTGTGTGTAGCATATTCACAATTTTGACATTCATGTTTCCATGAGTAGTTTATTCCAAATATGTTATTTATTAGTAAACCCTCTTTTTCAAGAAGTTGTAACATAACCAATAGAAATTCTTGAGCATCTTCTTGAGTTTTAGAACTAAATTGACTGCCACTATTACAATTATCAACACAATTACGTATACTTTTTGTTGACTGGGGAGCATCTTTTTGTTTTTTTACACTCTTTAGTAAACTGAAAAGTGCTCTACATAATGTCTTATCTTGGTTTTCCTCAATTCCTTCTACAAGTGGTGTGAGCTCAAAAAGAACATTAAGAACTACATTGCAATAGCAGCTAACTCCATATTCATTGATGAAGCGATATCCAATCATTTCCGGTACGGTATCAACTTTAAACTTTTTTACTGGCTTTTTTGTTAAACTGGGAAATTTTGGCTCATCTCTCTTATTACTACGTTTACACAGTTTACGTTCTACAGGTGGATTTCTCAAACGGTTATACTCTATGACACATGAGCTATCTGCACTTATTTTGCTCTCATCAAAATCTACAAGGTACAGTCCAGCCAGTGACCTAACACGTGACAAAGCAACATAACACATTCCTTCCTTGAATACCTTTTGCCCTACATTTATAAGTGCTGCATCTAGGCTTAATCCTTGAGACTTATGAATAGTAACTGCATAAGCCAAACATATAGGAAACTGTTCTCTACATACAGACAAATCGTTCATTAAGAGAAACCTGGCACAACACCTACCTATTTGTTTTGGCTCGTCTATGTGGTCAAATTGTATCAAAATGTATTCAATCTCAGTTTTATTGGGATTTGTGATAAAGTCTACCACATTTCCCATAGCACCATTCACTAAACCCTCCTCAACATTCAAGTTTTGACACAAAATGATTCTACATTTTTTGCAGAGGGTTAGAATTTTCTCCATACCTGCTGTTCTAGACACTGTTTTTTCCAGTCCCTCCAAGTTTTTAACCATTGATTGACACAATGGTTGAATCATACCTCGATGTTCCATCTTGTCTTTGCACAGAAGGGTAACAATTTCCTCATTCTCTAATTGCAGCATTTCTAAATTAAACTGTGCACACTCGTCCAAAGTTGGCATAAGACATACTATTTGAGTGTATGTTTTTTTAAGAGCTTCCATTACATCTGCTGGAAAAATATGATTTGGAAATAGAGTACTTAAAGTGCGACTTTGAAGAGCCAATTTAGCTTTTTTTGTGAGTTTTCCTATTCTGATGTCTTTCAAAATATCTCCAAATTTCACATCTGCAGACTGTCGCACATTCTTAGTGAGTTCTCTGTATTGGAAATGCAACCATATATTAACATTTCCAATGCTACCTAAAGAGTTTCTAGTATGCTTATGGAGCAATTTTTGAAACACTGGCTGACCTTTCATAGGAGTCAGCTGGAGTAGATCCCCAAACACTATAACATGTTTACCACCAAACAAAAAATCATTGCCTGTCCTGAGAACTTCTTGCATTCTCAGGTGAACAAAAGCAAGCATTAAGTTTGACACCATGTTCACCTCATCTATAATCAACACCTTCAATTTCTTAAGAACTCTAAATACTTCATGGCAAGCATCAGCAGATAACTTGCGGTATTCTAGTTTGTTAATATGCTCATCTGGCAACATTAGAAGCCTTTGCAAAGTAATACCTTTTATATTGTCTGCAGCGAGTCCAGTTGGTGCTGTTACAGCACAAGCAAGGTTGCTTGCAGCTTTTATGTGAACATATGCAGTAAGCACTTTTATCAGGAAACTTTTCCCAGTCCCTGCTTGTCCACTAACATATAGAAGTGTGGGCTTGAATGTGGTGCATGTACATTCACAACTATCATGAAGAATTCCATGATCTACTGATGCAGTTATCTCCTGATATATGTGTAGTTGCTCCTCATTTAGTTGACCTACCAACTCATGTAAGTATATAGTTCGAATCTTCACCTGGTCCAAATCATTCTGCACCTCATTCATTGCAATGGCTACCTCATTCTCAATAAGGGGCTGGCCAAGTAGATCTTGACTATGAGATTCTGAACATTGGCTTCCGTGTGAATTATCCTTTTCAATCTCGGCTGCTACAGTCTCTTCTTGTTGAATCTCATCATTCAACATTTTTAAAAAATGATGGGGAATATTGTGTCTAAATCTGAGATCTTCTGAATACAGCCCAGTTGATCTATACTCTGAAGTAGGTATCTTAAGTGGTTGAATTCCTTCTCTAGTTGGAAACAGATGTGGAAAGCAGCGAGCCTCTAAGGCCTTTTTGCACACACTAATAGGTGTACCTTTGGCTTTAGTCATTTGATATAAATCTAATGCATAACCCATAACACCTATAGAATGAAGAGGATGAACACGATAGTGCTCATATATCACTTTAACCTTTGTAAGATCTACTATTTCAAATTGCCCAATGTTTGCAGACTTTGAAATAGGTGTCCAAAATAAAGTCACATGTGGATCTAAATTTACATCTCTATAGAAAATATGTTCTCTTTTCAGATATTCTATGGCTATTTTTACTTTGTCTATACTAACCAATTCCTGCCAAATCTCTTTATTCCTTGTTGGAATACCATTTACTAAAACTGCTAATGGTTTCTCTACTTCTAGCTCTATGCCAAGAGTTTCAATATTTGTTTTTAAATCTAGTGGTAGATAGATAACTGTCCCTTTAAGACATTTTACTAACTCACTTTGAGGTAACTTTGCAGTTTTTGCTTGCATTCTGCCTATGACTTGAAACAGGTGCACAGTTTGAATCAAAACACTCTCATACAGATTTAGGTCTTTGAGTTCTGGAGGAACTGGAACAAGTTCTACGTTATTGTGTATACCTCTAGCAGGAATTTTATTATCAAGTTTAGGGATGTAGAATTTGCACACTACTTGATTAACACATAAATCAAACTTTTCTTCCACAATTGAGTATAGGGCAAGTTTAAACCATTGAATCAGGTATTCCTCGTAAGTTTGTGCACAACTATCTATTTGTCTAGTTTGTGCTTTGTAGTGTGTATATCGGCAACAAACACATATTTTGTTTTGAAACTCAGCAGATGTAGCATTAAACTGACTTATTCCCTTCTTGAACTGCTCTAATTTAATTCCACTACTGTCACTCTCTAGGGTAGGAGATAGTACTACTTCATGTACTTCTGTCTGAGTGTCTGGACCCAAGTAAGATATTTGAACATCTTCAGATATAGTAGTAAGTTCAGACACAGTACATTGAAAAAGAGCTATATTCAAAGCTTCTAAATGAAGAGATGGACTTTTAACAAAATACAACTTTCTAACTAGATTGTACATTTTTGAGTGATGGACAGAAAGCATCCTTAAATGATGGAAAGTACTGTCACATATTTCTTTAGAAAAGCAAGCCAATAAATGCCCTAGCAGTTTTGAAATGTTCCTTACACTACAGGGATCAAGATTTTGCAATCTGATTTTTTTTGTTAAAGTTCCTCTACGAAACTTTGCCAGGAATACTCCAAGCTTGTCAATTGATTCTTGCCTTACAATACAGAAGCTGCTACACTGCCACTCATACAGTGGAGCAGGTGGACATTGCTGTAAAACTTCATCCCTTATTACTTCATCAGGATTTCTAGGTATCAGTTCTTCCTTTGGTATGGCTGTACCATGTTTTACCTCGTAAGAATGACCAACTATATCAATAGCAAAAAGAAAATTGTAGTGTCGAAAATATCTTTCTTCATTAAAGCCAGCCTCAGTACTTGAAGTATGTTTCCACTCCCCATCAAAGATGCTGTAAAAGTTGGTCTTTCTAATCTGAGCCTTTTTGCAATACTTCTTTTTTAGACAAGCAGCTAATCTATCAAAACGCCTCATTTGATTTAGGATCAGACTGAATAACTTTCTTTTAATTGCTTGCCCTACTATACTTTCAACAAAAGTTTTTTGATGAATTCTACTTCCTCTTCTCTTCTCTGGCTCCATTGATTTAATAATGTTATTTATTATTCTTATACAGAAAAACTTTTTTTTAAGCTCCTTGAATTTCTTGTTCTTGTTAGAGTAGTTGCATTGCATACACACAATACTCACCACTGTACATTCTTGTTGTACACCTGTTTTCATTGTGGCATGATTTCTTCCCTTGCTGGCTTCCTTATTTGAAAGTTTGCTGCTAATAATTCTTTTTGTACTCTTACTGATAGTCAGTTTTTTCTGTTGTGTTTCCTCACACCCTTTCAGTTGTGATAACACTTCCTTTCCTGTAGTAGTCACTTTTCGTCGTCCTCTTCTTCTCCTTCTGCTTGGTTGGTAATGTGAGAGATGTAAAACAGCTACAGAAAAAGAATGATGCAATACAAAAGCAAATGTGTTATTAAAAATATATTTTTTTCAAACTTCATATATTAACAAAAAAAACAATTATTTTTAACTATGTTACTTTTAGTCAAAAAAACTTCCTTACATTATTTTATTCTCAAGTTTCTTTTACTCATTACGGATAATAATAGGTGATTTGTTTAGTATGGAACTCAGGTTCCTGTACTTTACTAACGGAAACAGCATTGTGTAAAAGGTGTTTAGTGTACCATTACAGAATTTTTTCTTGGGGGGCGAGTTCTATACAGAAGTGGGTGGGCCTGATTGTTATTTTGTGTACTTGAGCACTTCTGCTTTCATGCACAGCTCTCTTTACAAAAGTGAGTGTGTGTACAGCTAACGTCACATATGAGTACATCAAATGAATGGTTTGGGTCTACAGTATTCATACTTAGCTCTGATAAATATAGTAATAATTTATAGAAGCTCAGGTATTTCAACATAGAATGCTTCTAGTAATGGGGTACAGACTATACTAGGATTTGGTATCAGATAATGTACACACTTAGAAACTGGATGTTTTGATTCCAAGCGTTCTCTAAAGTGACAGGTGTGTGTGAAGTGCTTACACCTACCACTACATGATATGTATGGGCATAGAGTTCAAAATATACAGTCAGCTGTGTACATGAAGAAACTTGTATATTACAGATGCTAAAACTTTTATCTAGTAGCAGATAAGTAGTGAGTAACCTGTGTGCTTTGGCACAGCCTGCTATAAGAACAACTGTGGTCATGAGGATTGGTTTTGTGAAGCAAAAATGTGTTCAGAGAGACACTTTTATATTAGAAAGGCTTGAACCTGTTAAAAAACCTAAAATGTGTTGTAAGGAAGTAGTAACTGAGCTATTAGCTTTACTTAGGGGAACAGGTCAGTAGAGAAGAGCCTTATCCTGTTATCTGGTAATGTGTGTCACTTAAAACTGGCATTTTCATGCACAGCTCTGTTTTTAGAAAACATCTATTAGTAAAAGTGGCTTCACCTATCAGTACATGCTATGTATGTGAGGGGAAAGGACTCTTCACACTCACTTCTGCTGTCAGACAAACGTCAATATGAAAGAGGCTAATGCTTTTTAACACAAAACATGTCTACTAAATGACTACAAAGTTTCTTTTGGGAAAGAGATGTATACAGCATTAGGGGTGCCTGGTATGAGGTGATGTGTGCACTTGGGAACTATTCTTGTAATGCAGAGTGCTCTCTGCAGTGATGGTCTGTATGCAAGTGCTTTAACCTACTAGGACAAGGTGTGTATGGCCTGACACAAGACACTACTCAGGCAGCTGTGTTCTGGGAAAAACTGGCCTATGAAAGAGGTTTGAACCTTTTACCTCTTTATATGAGTAGCAGGAAAGTAGTGAGGGAGTTGATTTGCTTAGGGGAGGAGAAGTGTGCTCCTGGGGACTAGCCTTTTGATGCTGAGATCTGTATAAAGAGAGTGGTGTTTGCGCAAGTGCTTTCAACTACCACTACATGGGGTCTATACCCTGACACCGGGCAGTACCCAGGCAGATCTGTTCAGGTGGACACCTCTATATTAGGAACACTTGCACCTGTTAACACCCAAAATATGTAGTAAGGGAGTAGTCACTGAGAGCTAAGCTTTGATTAGGGGAACAGTTCTGTACAGAAGTGCACTGTCCTGTTATGTTCTGAGTTTTTCATGCCAAGGTCCCTTTCAAATAACAGCTGTTTATAAAGGTGCATTTTCCTATCAGTGCATGGTATCTATTACCTGCAAATTAAATATTAATTCTAATTTCTACTGAGAGAAGGCAAACAATTCCACATACAAAAGCCACCAATGGGTAGAACAGCATTATATTTTAACAATAAAAGTTCTCTTACATATAACTATATTGGTGAACACTGCTTTTTGAAGGAATCAGTGAATTCCAATTAAATAAACTTCTAAATGAGCGAGCCATCTGTACATTTCATTACAGGCATGCCATTACATATAACAGTAAACCTAAAGATAAATCAACATTTCCAAATACAAAGTGATTACCCTATCATAGCCACAAACAGTATAAGAACGCATACCACAAATATCTTTACTGCACATTACTTGATCAATTCCAATAAAAAAAAGTAGCATTACAAAATAATATTAATCTACAGCAACCTGCACACACACAAAAAAAACATGAATTTAGTAATCTACAGTTTACCCCTATGAATATAAAGTATATAAAACATGTCTGTCCATATTGAAGCTATTCTTCTCTGTGCCAAAGTAACAGAGACATTAAAAAACACAGGTAGAAATATTTATTGTTTGTAAATACCTGCAAAATAATCTGGTGGTTCCATATAGTTGAATGAAGGATGTCTATTTGTTCCAGTCTACTTTGCCCAGTACTTTAATGCAACAGTAAAAGAGTTTATCTCCTTCACCTTGTTTATCTATTCATTGTGTCAGTCTGCCATAGAATATACATAGCAAAATATACAAATGTTTGATATCTAAAACATACTTTAATAATTAAAACACAACAATTACAGTAAAACCTGCAAATGCACAGAAAGCAGCTGGTGCTAACGTCTCAATACTTATAAAAATGCATTCAATGGGGCTGTTCAAAGTGAGAAGAATTATGGAGCCACAAAGATAATTTAAAAAATCACCAAATGAGATTAAATCACTGATAAATTGATTCTTGAAATGCCCCTAAAATAGTATAAAAGTGCTAGCGCCTGGGTAGCCATCAGCCGGCTCCAGGTTGTTGATGCTTATAAAAATAGATTAGTTGCAGTTGGCCAGAACGGCATCTAGTTGGAAGGTCACAGAAATATTTTTTAAAATCATTCAAAATAGATCAAATCAATCAAATGACCCCACAGCTTACCACAAACAAATACAGGTGGCTGTAGAACGGTTTATGGTATCAATCAATACATTTATAAAGCGCGCTACTCACCCGCGAGGGTCTCAAGGCGCTGAAGGGAGGGGGGGGCCGCTACTGCTCGAATAGCCAGGTCTTGAGGTGTTTCCTGAAGTTGAGATGGTCCTGGGTCAGTCGTAGGTGTGCGGGGAGAGAGTTCCATGTCTTGGTATATACTGGTATACACTGTTGGAATAAATAAATAAATAAAAACTACATTAAAAACTTCTTAAATTACATGGTTTGTTCAATTGTCTATTTACTCTCCAACCAAATATATATATGAAGAGACTCGATTAATAATTTGATCGGAGTCAGAGCCCTTATACAATATCAAGGCAATATTACAATTTCTCGTTGCATAAGCAATAAAAAGTGGGTGGAGGTATTTTCTTCTGGCTTACAACGTAGAAGTACAAAACAACATAAAATGCATTACCGACTCTACCCCACCCCCTTCAAATTCACATCTGCAGATAGATGGGCTACTTCCACCCTTTTTCCATGAGCTGGTGTACTGCTTCACATGCAGAGTACCTAGCCTTAAATGAATATATAATGATCTTTTGAAAGGGGAGTTCAGCTTGTCCAAGTATTGTTCAAAAATGGGAGTAGGCTTGAATGTCCAAAGCTGGTCTATCATCTGTCCTGACAGATTAATGAACCTATATTGCCAAAATCTTTCCTTTCCTGCCTTTCCGGTATCCTTTGTCATTTTTCCTGGTTCAAACAAGCAGTTAGCACATCCTATGGTTTGCAGGATGTTAGCCACATGACTAAACCAGGGTAATTTAACTTGTTTTGCTTGCACCCAAACCTCTTGCATGATATCCAGATAAGATGTAAACTTTGGTGTTGTCCAAATTCGAACCCAATATTGGATAGGATTTAGCACTGCATACTGCTCAGTGGATTTAATGCCCAGCTCATGCCTCAATGCACCCATAGGGGTCACAGGACCGAGCAAAAGTGACGTAAAATCTAGGGGCATATCAACAAGGCGGCGATAAAAAATTATCGCCGCTTTTGCGGCCGTTTTTGGCCGAAAAGCGGCGATAATTTTATCGCTACATCAGCAAGGTCACGCTAATGCGTGAATCCTTGCCTTAGCGCCCTTTCCCGTAACTCCCACCTTTGCATCTCTAATTAGATGCAAAGTGGGAGTTCCAGCTCAAAATAACTGGAGAAATGCCGCTAACCGACATTTCTCCAATTATCAATGGGCACGCTAACAAGCATAGCGATAAGAAAAGTAGCGCTAACCTTGGTTATCGCTACTTTCCTTACGCCTGCTTTTAGTTTGACTTAGCCATGACATCCAATGGAAGGTGGATATCATGGCTGAGTCTGCCCTGCCCTATCAGCAAGCTATCGCCAAACGTTGTGCGATTATCGCTGTATTTCCAGCGATAATCGCACAATTGGCAGCTTGAGCCTGAAATGTTATTGTTTTTGAGATAAGCGTTGCTAATAGCACGCTATCTCAGCGATAAAATTTGGCGATAGCCGGCAATAATTATCCTAGCCTGTTCCCCCGATTTTGGCAAAGCTAAGTACACCGCCGGCATATTGACTCAGTGTTGCCTCTCCTTTAAGAAGTTGGACTGATCAAGCCAACTTTGAGTCAAAATCAAAGTGGTTGACGTGATCCAGCAGCATTCCATAGATTTGAAATTTAGGGCTACCCTTTATGCTCATGTATTTTGTTTTCACAGTATTAATCCGCAATTACTTTTTGTTGCAACAGTTTTTGAATGCATTCAAGAACTTGTGCATAGCTAGCTCTGTACGTGACAGGAGCACCACGTCAACGGCAAAAAGAACAATTGCTGAATTTTGGCCCCCACAAACCGGAACATCAAGATTTAGGGCCCTCAGGTAATCAACAACATTGTTGATAAAGATATTAAACAAGAATGGCACCAGGATGCATTCTTATCGGACCCAAATATTGATGCTAAAACTTTCAGTAATTTCGCCTCTTGGACCATACCTGACCGATTAAGTATTATTGGTATATAACTGCTTAATAGCTGACACTAGTTTTGCTGGGCAGCCCAGGGCTTTTAATGTTTGCCAAAGTAATTTGCGGCTTACAGTGTCAAAAGCTATTTTTCTATAAAAGTCAGATATAATTTTGTCTTTTTGATGCTGGTATATGTCAGACCGATGTTAAATAGCTGTATCGCTTGGTCAATTCTTCCTTGTAAGCCTGCCTGTGATGCGTTGATGATCCCATAGTCGATTAACCAGTCATCTAGGCCGGTGTGCAGAAGCTTGGCATATATTTCCCTTACTGCATCAAGAAGGAGATAAGTTGAATATTAGAGGGATCATCCTGAGATCCATTCTTGTGTAAGGGGACAATTATTGCAGATTTCCATGATGCCGGTACCCTCTCCTGTTTCCATATTGCATTAAAAACTGCAGTTAAGATAGGTATCCATGAAGTAAGCACCGATCTACACCAGTCCACTGGTATGCAGTCATGACCAGGGGCCTTATTCTGTTTCTGGCTAAGAATTGCTAGGCGAACTTCGCTTTTAGAGAATTCCTTATTTGTTAATTTACTTTCTAATGTGCTCAGTGGTATAATACTTGGAGTCTCCTTCCTAAGACATAATATGTTCTGTCGTCCTTCATTCCTCAGTAATATTCCCTCAGTACTAGGGTTTCTTCGGCTTGAAAGACTATATATTGTAGAAAAATATTTAAACTAGGAGGCAGGCCTAATAGAACTCTCCAGCTGTCTTGGGATGCCTTGTGATCCCTACCTTACTAGCTCCCAGAAGTGCTTGGCATTCTTGCTTCTGTGAGCTTCCATGAGTGCCGGCCAAGCTTTTAGTTTTTGTTGGCTTTATTTATATTTAACAAGATGCTTGAACGTTTGCCTTATCTCTTTTCGGTGGTTAAAAGTGTAGATTTTAGCTTGCTACACTCCTGGTCGAACCATTCTATGTGAAAGTGGCTACAATTGCTATCTTGCCTACTTCCAGGCTCTGGTTGCTGGCCATCTTCCCTCCGAGACAAATTAAAGAGAGTTTCAAATGTAGGAATGATCTCTGAGTCATTAAAGACTCTTAACTCCTGGTAGTCCCCAAGTACTTTTTACTGGAAGTTTAGGGCTCTGTCAGGGTGAGAGATTGGCCTACTGTACTTATGGCATCTAATGGACTTCCTGTTTGTAGTTAGTTGTAATGCACTTTTCCTCAGCTCAGGGACGAGAGTAGTGTGCTCGAATTAAACTTTGCTGGCACACTTAGGCATGCTATCAGCAGGTCATGATCACTCTCAATTCTTTGTTCAATTGCGAGGTCATAAACCAGCTGCCATGATTTCAGATTGATTAGAATATAATCTATCAAGATTGTTTGACTCCCCTTTTAGAACGGTGTAGCTAGATGGCTAGTCCAAAGGCATGGATCCATTTAGGGGACAGAGATCTTTTTTGAGAGCAAGAGACGTAAGAGAGACATCTTTCCTTGAGCGGCGAGTGAAAACGTTTGTGAATAGTTCGTCTACGGGTAACATGATTGTGCAATACATCTATATTGGCCATTATATCATCGGGTTTAGTATTAAAATTCCTGCAAACCAAAATTTCATGTTACTTTGCTTGTGAGTGATTAATACATAAGGATGACGAAAAGGTTTATCTGGCAAGATCAGTTTGCTTCTCTAGCTCATTCAATTGCCTATGAAAATCTGGTTGCAGACCTGGCATAAAGTAAACATTCAATATGGTTAACTCCCAAAGATTGACCGGAATCACCAATTTGGGAGAACACTTGGCCAACTGAATTCAATTGGGTAGATATCCAGATATTGTAGATTCCCCCTCTTCTATAGCATGAACTGGTGTAAATCCAACTCTAAATAGTTCTTGTGATGACACATTTTGCAACCCTTGCAAGGACCCTCAATAGATTACGTCTTCCAAGGATGCCATGATGTCCCTGCGATCTGTATGTTGGTGTAAATAACAAGATTGCAGGATTCTTGCACATCTCTCTGGACCCCATAACATTTTCTGCAGATCTTACTGAACCTTCTGGTTCCAGGCCTGGATGCATTTTCCCAGTTCCCATCCTCTGTGGTCTGGACTTTAAGGTGCTTATGCCTACATTTTCCTGCTGGCATGTTGCACGTCATAAACTTGTCTACTATACTCTAATCTCCTCCTGGTTGCCATTATATTACCTGCGGTATATATGCCACTTGCCCGTAGCATTGCTCCTTGATGCGCTAATCCAGACATTACGGTTTCTTGAGATCGTATGCTATAGGTGGACTTAGTTGCTGCCCGTGCATTCACCATTGTAGTTATATGATGGCTGTCTGCCCAGAGATTCACTTCTAATTCACAAGTTTTGTTACTAGCAGCAGCGGTGGGCCGGTGGAGTGCGTCGGTATCATAGGGATTGACCTTGGATCCTGCATGTAGGGCTGCTGCACTCTGGACAGCTTATATAACAATGTTCTCATGGTCCCAGCTTAACTGACCTTTGATTGGGAGTTGGAGGGGTACTTCTGTCTGCCCCGTATGACCAAAGACAGGCCCTGTACCCATACTAAACAGATCATTATCCTGGATGGTGACCATTGTTCCTAAACATACCTTGTGGGGTACTGTAATTATGTCTTTCAGGGGGAATAGTGGTGTGCCAATCGGCTGTGACAAGAAGGCCTCATTTGATGTCAAAGGAGTTTTACTTACTGCTCTATTTACCAAAGTACTCGACACATTTGGATGGTCAACAGTAACCTGCCCATTGTCTGCTGTTTCAAGAGCTGTCCTGAAGCCAGTAGGAAATATTTGTATATGAGTGGGCATCCAGCAGGATACTTCACATTTCAGAAGTGCTTTTGCACGTCATTTAATACATTTTATGCATTCATAATTTCCTTTCTTGACTTACCTACTTCTGTCTCACTTTTGGTTTGCCCATCTTCATCATTATGTTCTTCTGATTTTAGATCTTTCTCCTCCTTACGGGAACATTTTTCTATCCTTGCTGTTCTGACTCCTAGCAGGCTTTTCTTTATGCGGTTTTGCTTATGTGTGTTTTTAAATATTCTATACAGCAGTTGCTTATGATATTGTGTGGAAGGTTGCCTCCTTTTCTGCGGTTCTAGAGAATGACCAGATTTTGTGGATAAGCTACAGTGGTTAAAGTAGTAATTTGACCCTTTATCCACTCTATCTTCATGATCTACCAACGGTGTCTGGGCCTCACTCCAGGCCTGCCCTTGTTAATCCAAATGCATGGATGGACTGGAAATATTAGGGCCCGATTCTATTGCAGTTACAGTAGATATTTGTTAGACCTGGCACCTTGGCGTGAGTTTCCCTTCCACTTTTTGATGGTGTGCCTCGACTGTTTTGCTGGTGTTGTCCGCTCAGGGCACTGCGCCACGGCTAATCCGTGCCGCAGTGCAAGTGCTCCCGAAGTAAAGTGTACCTGTAATTGATGTCCATGATTGGTTTATTGGATTCACTGTCAGTCCCCAGTAAAGTGCACCAGGGGTGCCAGGGCTTGTGAATGCCAATGCTGCTGGTGGGCTTGCAGCGCTGGTTGCGCCACCCACGGAAGCGGCCTTGTAAAGTGTGTCTAGGGCCTGCCACCGCAGACCCTGTGCGCGGTCCGGGACCGTCGCGCTGACTGCGCAAGTGCCCCCACTTGCCAGTCCCTAAACCTTCCCTTACCTACATATTAGCCACCCCTCTGGTAGGCCCAAGGGCAGGGTGCATTGTAGGCATAAGGTAAGACATGCCCTGGTGTGTGTGGCATGTCTTAGTAGTGAATTACAGCCCTTGTCGTTTTTCACTATTGAAGGCTACCTGCTCTCCATAGGCCAGAATGGGCTGCTGGGATCACGCCAACGCTGTGACCCCCGTGGACTCAGAGAGCATGGTAGAAGTGTCAAGTTTAGTATGCCTGAACTCAGGATGATAAAATACTTCTTGTAGTCAAGTTTATTTTAATATCCTGGGTTTGTAAATACTACTTTTAGAAAGTTAGTATTTACTGACCTGACCATCTCAGTCCGCCTCTGCTGTGTGTGTGTGTGTTCTGCCCCGCAACAGTAAGGAGCAGGGTGGGGGGATCCCCAGAGACAGGTTGGCTGCCAGGTGGTGGGTAGAGAGATTACACCTGGATGGGTGGGAGGAGTACACCTTGACTCTTGAATAGACCTGTGCTCTGCCACCACAAAGCCGGCGCCACCCCCTGTGGGGCGGCTGATGTCTCTGCCCTGCTGCTGAAAGGAAAGAGCAGAGTCACCATAACAAAGTGCTCCAGAACTGGACTGAGCCAGGCCCAGGCCCCCTGGCGCTAAAGAACAAAAGAACCATGGTATAAAAGTAGGAGCCTGGCTCCTAAGAAAGCAGAATCCTGTTTACCACAAAGAACCTCTGCCCGACTAGAAGGAGAAGAAGACGCCGGAGGAGCTGGCCTACTGCTTGCCTTGCTGAGAGAGGAGAGGAAGAGACTTACTGAAAAGACTTTGCTACTTTGTGCTTGAACATTCTCCAAGGGCTTGATCTGAGCTTGCCCCCTGAACTGAACCCCAGGAACAGTGGGTTCTCTGTGCTTCTTGCTCGTCCTCCAATTCGAGCCGTGTGTGCATCCCGCCGGAAAAGAGACTGCGCCCCTCATCGCCCCTCCTAGGGCCGTGACACTCAGGAGCTCGCCTGCCGCAATCCCGTGAGAGCCCCGCTCCGTCCGGAGCCGCTCTCTGCCCCCGGGCCAGGCCGCCTGCACCCCTGTCACCGCCTGCCATTGGAGTGCGCTGAACGCGCTATCACCCCTCCTGCCGGTAGCCGTCCGATGACTGTGATCTACGCCGGGTCATCCAGCTGCACTGACTGTGCCCTGTGGCCCCGCTTCGCTATCCTCGGACATCTCAGGCCGCGCCGCCCCCGCTGGGGAGACCCCCCTGCACCGCCGTGCTAAAGGGTCGCGGGCCGCGCCTGCCTACTTGCCCACACCTGCTGATTGAGGACCCAAGAACACTTCCCAAGCTGAGAGTCGCACCGACCTGTGCCGACTCTCCACATCACGAAAGAAGGTCCAGTATCGGGCTCGGGGCCCGCAACGCCTTATTTCCCCGTTCGCAGGAATCGATCTCTGTGAGTACTGGAACTACAAGTAAAGAGACTACAAAGTATCCATTTGAAACTACGAACCCAGAACATTTGCCTGCTGTATAACCTGGTGGCCTAGCGAAAACGTTATTGGTCTTGTGATAAGTCTGTTGAGATATATATACCTTATTTTTACATAAAGAATCGTATTTTTATATATATCCAAGTCTGGTGTCCGTTTCTGGGGGGATTGATGTATTTACTGTGTGTACGATTGTAAGTGCTTAACCAACAACGCCTGAGGAATCGCCTTGGCTGCTCACGCCACGCACCTAGAGGGTGAGCAAGGGTCATTCGCGAGGGGTTATCCTGCGCCCTGACGTGGAGGAGAGGGTTCCTGCTTGACACAAGGGCAACCTTGCGCCAACCAGAGATCCCCGACTCTAACATTGTTGGCAGCGGTTGGGATTTCGGATTTGCACTTGTAATTTGCATACAGTGAATTATTAATCACCAGATAGTGAGAGCAGACCAAATAACGCAGCCACAGGTTTTTTGTTGAACTTTGTTGAGACATCTGCCATTACTGCAACCATGCCTGGCTCACACTCCGCTGGGAGAGCACTCTCTGTGATTTCTGGAATCGATGAGGTGGATTGGGAGAGACTGGAAGGCTACACGATAGAGCAATTGAAAGGCTACAGTGTAAAATTCCGAGTCCCCCATGCTGGATTCAAGAGGAGAACCCAGTACGCCAAGGCGCTGAGAGCCTGGAAGGAGTCACGAGACCCACGGAATGCGGGGGACATCGTTCCACCCGACAACCTTGAGGAGCCCAGCAGAGTCCGGTCGCCAGAGGAGCTGGCAGACAGGGCAGCAGACAGGGCGCATGCAATGGAGATGGCAAAGTTGGCAGGACAAATGGAAATGGAAAAGCAGAAGTTGGCCCTGGAGGCACAACAACGCCAAATGGATCATGATATCAGATTGAAGGAGTTGGAGCTGAAGGCGAAAAGTTTGGACACCGCTCCTTCTGGTGGCAGCACTCCACCAGCGCAGGTAGAGTCCAAGGTGTACATCCCCAAAGATGTAGTAAAGGAGTATTTCAGAAAGGATGACATAGGGCAGTGGTTTAGGGCCTACGAGGTGGCCATGTCCTCACACCGGGTCCCTGAGAAAGACTGGGGAGCGGGGTTGTGGGGAAGGTTCCTTGCTGAAGGGCGTGACACACTGTTAGATTTACCCTTAGATCTCCAAACCTCATACCCCCATATGAAGGAAGCTTTAATGACCAGGTATGGGTTAACTCCGGAGCTATATAGACAGCGGTTCAGGGAGACGAAGAAGATCCCTGAGAGTACGTATGTGGAGTATGTGACCTTTTTCTGCAGAGCGCTGGATGGTTGGGTGAAGGGTAGCAAAGTGAATGATTATCAAGGGCTGCTTGATTTAATTGCATGGGAGCACTTGTCCAGTCAATGTTTTCCTGAGCTACGCCAGCACCTGATTGATAGCAAGCTGTCCAACCCGAGGAAGCTTGCTGAGGCGGCGGACCGCTGGCTCAGCACCAGGGTCCACAAGGGTCAAGTGGGAGACTGCGCCAAAGGTGGGCAGGGTCCCCAGCAGAAGAGTGGGGGGGACAAGGGTAAACAGAAGGGGTTCCAAAAAGGCCCCCAAAGTAATTCCCAAGGGAACCAGCAGAAGGGTTCTCAGCCTCCCCCACCCCCGCAGCAGAACGGGGCCCCGACAGGTAGACCTGTTCCAAAGGGGCCCTTCAATTGTTATAAGTGTGGTGATCCGGGTCACATTGCCTCTGATCCTAAGTGTCGCCTGTTTGGTAAGACCGCACCCACTGGTGCTCCACCCCGGCAAGTAGCTAGTGTTAACTTTGGGGAGGAAGTAGCAGTCCAGGAGGGTGGGGGTCCCGGGCAGATGACCCTAGTCTCGCTAGGAGACAGTGAGATGGTCCCTGTAACCTACCTGCCCTCTAACACTAAGAAATATGGGCAGGTGGTGACCATCAATGGAAAGAAGGTTGAGGCTCTTAGAGATACAGGAGCCAGCGTGACCTCGGTGAGGCAACACCTGGTGTCTCAAGAGCAAATTGTACCCCATGCCTACTGTAGGGTTGTCAATGCTGACAACGTAGAGAGTCGTTGTCCAATGGCTCAAGTTCCCTTTGAGTGGGGGGAGGTCTCTGGTACTCTACAAGTCGCTGTGAGAACTGACATGCCTGTAGATTGTCTGCTAGGGAACGACCTGGAGAGCTCCCCTTGGGAAAAGGTGGAGAAGACCACGCATCTGAGGATGGTGGGTCTACCCGACTGGGCGTGCGTGACCACCCGGTCCATGGCAGCCAGTAGGGGTGTTGAGAGGGTCCTGGAGCCTGAGGGAGAGGTCCAGGAACCGGCCTTAGGGAGAAGGCGCAGGAGGCGCGGGAAACCGGCCCCCGAAGTTCCCACGGCCCAGGAGGAAGTAGACCCTGAGGGGGATGCTCTGGAGCCTACCGGGGAACAGATTGCCGAACTGGGAGATCTGCCTGAGCTGACCCATTGGCAGCAAGAAGGAGGTCCCTCCAGGGAGGAATTCTGCAGGGAGCAGAAAGAATGCCCTTCTCTCGTGGGTATGCGGCAACAGGCTGCAGACCAGGCCAATGGTGTTCAGGCCAAAACACACTACGTGTACTGGGAGAGTGACCTCCTGTATTCCGAGCCTAAGGCTGCTGAACCTGGGTCAGCCCGTGTGCTGGTGGTACCCCAGAAGTTCAGAACCTTCCTACTGGGGCTGGCTCATGATGTGCCGTTAGCAGGACATTTGGGGATGGACAAGACCTATGACAGGCTTGTCACCCACTTTTACTGGCCCCAAATGCATAAGAATTCAGATTCCTACTGCAGAACCTGTCAGACTTGCCAGGCAAGTGGTAAGAGCGGAGGGAAGCATAAGGCTCCTCTACAACCTTTCCCTGTGGTCGGTACGCCATTCCAACGAGTGGGTATTGATATTGTGGGGCCTCTGGACCCCAAGACAGCCCTGGGCAACAGGTTCATCCTGGTCTTGGTGGACCATGCCACCCGGTACCCTGAAGCCATCCCTCTGAGGACAGTGACGGCCCCCGTGGTGGGACGGGCACTGATGGGGATTTTCTCCCGAGTGGGATTCCCTCTAGAGGTGGTGAGCGACAGGGGGACCAATTTCATATCCACATATATGAAATCCCTGTGGAAGGAGTGTGGGGTAACTTACAAGTTCACCACTCCTTACCATCCCCAAGGAAATGGGTTGGTTGAGAGATTCAACCGAACCCTCAAAGGCATGATCATGGGCCTGGACGGTCCAATGAGGCGTAAGTGGGACGTCCTCTTGCCATGCCTGCTCTTCGCTTACCGAGAGGTGCCACAGAAGTCTCTAGGGTTCAGCCCCTTTGAGCTTCTGTATGGTCACCCGGTAAGAGGACCTCTGAGTTTGGTAAAGGAAGGCTGGGAGCAATCTCCCAGGAAACCTCCCCAGAATGTATATAGTTACATGCTGGCCTTTCGAAACCAGACTCGGCGTTTCAGGCAACTTGCTGAGGCAAATCTGGAAGCCAGCCAGGAGGAGATGAAGCGGTGGTACGACCGGAATTCCACTCTGGTAGAGCTTCAACCTGGACAAAAGGTGTGGGTCTTGGCCCCAGTGGAGCCGTGTGCACTTCAGGATAAGTGGACAGGTCCATTTGAGGTTGTGGAGCGCAAAAGTCCTATCACCTACTTGGTGGACATGCAGACTCCCAGGAACCCTTTGAGGGTCCTACATGTTAACCGCCTTAAGCCCCACTTGGAGAGGACCGAAGTGGGCATGCTGCTGGCCACTGATGATGGAATGGAAGAGGAGACCGAGCCTCTTCCTGACCTCTTAGTGGCCTCTGAGAAAGATGGGTCAGTGGATGGAGTTAACCTCTCACCCACCTTGACGCCCGAACAACAGGAAGATTGCCGCCACTTGCTGGGACAGTTTTCCGACCGATTCTCCCTGGTTCCTGGTGTCACAGATTGGTGCGTCCATGATGTGGACACAGGAGACAGCTTACCTGTAAAGCACAAGGCTTACAGGGTAACTGACAGGGTCAGAGCTTGCATTAAGGAGGAGGTCTCCAAAATGCTTGCGCTAGGGGTGGTTGAGTCCTCCAGCAGTCCTTGGTCCAGCCCCGTGGTCTTGGTCCCAAAGGCTGCTGCGCCGGGAGCCACACCTGAACTCCGGTTCTGTGTGGACTACAGAGGACTCAATTCAGTAACGAAGACTGACGCGCACCCCATCCCCAGAGCTGATGAGCTCATTGATCGGCTGGGGGCTGCCCGGTTCCTCAGCACGTTTGATTTAACGTCTGGGTACTGGCAGATCGCCTTGACCGATGGGGCCAAAGAGAGGTCAGCATTCTCTACACCAGATGGGCACTTCCAGTTCCGAGTCATGCCATTTGGGATGAAGAATGCCCCTGCCACCTTTCAGAGGTTGGTCAACCAGGTACTGGTTGGGCTGGATGCGTTCAGTGCCGCCTACCTGGATGACATCGCAGTGTTCAGTGCCACCTGGCCTGAACACCTGCGCCACCTCTGGGAAGTGTTGATGGCGCTGCGCCGAGCAGGCCTCACGATCAAGGCAAGCAAGTGCCAGATCGGGCAGGGTTCCGTGGTGTACTTGGGACACCAAGTGGGGAGTGGCAAGGTGGCACCCTTGCAACCCAAAATTGAAACCATCCTGGCTTGGGAACCCCCCAAGACGCAGACCGCAGTGAGGGCCTTCCTGGGGCTCACTGGGTACTACAGGAGGTTTGTCAAGGGCTATGGAACGATCGTTGCCCCCTTGACAGAGCTGACTTCGAAGAAGCAGCCCAGGAACGTGATTTGGACTGACACCTGTCAGAAAGCTTTCGACACCCTGAAGACTGCCATGTGCACGGCGCCCGTGCTCTTGGCCCCTGACTTCTCCAAGGAATTCCTAGTACAGACAGACGCTTCAGAGCATGGTGTAGGGGCTGTTCTCTCACAGATGACTGAGGAGGGCTGGGACCAACCCGTAGCCTTCATCAGTAGGAGGTTACTTCCACGGGAAAGTAGGTGGAGTGCAATTGAGCGAGAAGCATTCGCTGTGGTCTGGGCGCTGAAGAAGCTAAGACCCTACTTGTTTGGGTCTCACTTCCGGGTTCAGACGGACCACAGGCCCCTCAGATGGTTGATGCAAATGAGGGGTGAAAACCCGAAGCTGTTGAGGTGGTCCATCTCCCTACAGGGTATGGACTTCACGGTGGAACACCGTCCTGGTACAGATCACGCCAACGCTGACGGTCTGTCCAGGTATTTCCGCCTTAGTGACGAGGAACCCCCTGGGCAAGGGTAGTTCTCCCCACATTTCAGCTGGAGGGGACACGTGTTAGACCTGGCACCTTGGCGTGAGTTTCCCTTCCACTTTTTGATGGTGTGCCTCGACTGTTTTGCTGGTGTTGTCCGCTCAGGGCACTGCGCCACGGCTAATCCGTGCCGCAGTGCAAGTGCTCCCGAAGTAAAGTGTACCTGTAATTGATGTCCATGATTGGTTTATTGGATTCACTGTCAGTCCCCAGTAAAGTGCACCAGGGGTGCCAGGGCTTGTGAATGCCAATGCTGCTGGTGGGCTTGCAGCGCTGGTTGCGCCACCCACGGAAGCGGCCTTGTAAAGTGTGTCTAGGGCCTGCCACCGCAGACCCTGTGCGCGGTCCGGGACCGTCGCGCTGACTGCGCAAGTGCCCCCACTTGCCAGTCCCTAAACCTTCCCTTACCTACATATTAGCCACCCCTCTGGTAGGCCCAAGGGCAGGGTGCATTGTAGGCATAAGGTAAGACATGCCCTGGTGTGTGTGGCATGTCTTAGTAGTGAATTACAGCCCTTGTCGTTTTTCACTATTGAAGGCTACCTGCTCTCCATAGGCCAGAATGGGCTGCTGGGATCACGCCAACGCTGTGACCCCCGTGGACTCAGAGAGCATGGTAGAAGTGTCAAGTTTAGTATGCCTGAACTCAGGATGATAAAATACTTCTTGTAGTCAAGTTTATTTTAATATCCTGGGTTTGTAAATACTACTTTTAGAAAGTTAGTATTTACTGACCTGACCATCTCAGTCCGCCTCTGCTGTGTGTGTGTGTGTTCTGCCCCGCAACAGTAAGGAGCAGGGTGGGGGGATCCCCAGAGACAGGTTGGCTGCCAGGTGGTGGGTAGAGAGATTACACCTGGATGGGTGGGAGGAGTACACCTTGACTCTTGAATAGACCTGTGCTCTGCCACCACAAAGCCGGCGCCACCCCCTGTGGGGCGGCTGATGTCTCTGCCCTGCTGCTGAAAGGAAAGAGCAGAGTCACCATAACAAAGTGCTCCAGAACTGGACTGAGCCAGGCCCAGGCCCCCTGGCGCTAAAGAACAAAAGAACCATGGTATAAAAGTAGGAGCCTGGCTCCTAAGAAAGCAGAATCCTGTTTACCACAAAGAACCTCTGCCCGACTAGAAGGAGAAGAAGACGCCGGAGGAGCTGGCCTACTGCTTGCCTTGCTGAGAGAGGAGAGGAAGAGACTTACTGAAAAGACTTTGCTACTTTGTGCTTGATTATTCTCCAAGGGCTTGATCTGAGCTTGCCCCCTGAACTGAACCCCAGGAACAGTGGGTTCTCTGTGCTTCTTGCTCGTCCTCCAATTCGAGCCGTGTGTGCATCCCGCCGGAAAAGAGACTGCGCCCCTCATCTCCCCTCCTAGGGCCGTGACACTCAGGAGCTCGCCTGCCGCAATCCCGTGAGAGCCCCGCTCCGTCCGGAGCCGCTCTCTGCCCCCGGGCCAGGCCGCCTGCACCCCTGTCACCGCCTGCCATTGGAGTGCGCTGAACGCGCTATCACCCCTCCTGCCGGAAGCCGTCCGACGACTGTGATCTACGCCGGGTCATCCAGCTGCACTGACTGTGCCCTGTGGCCCCGCTTCGCTATCCTCGGACATCTCAGGTCGCGCCGCCCCCGCTGGGGAGACCCCCCTGCACCGCCGTGCTAAAGGGTCGCGGGCCGCGCCTGCCTACTTGCCCACACCTGCTGATTGAGGACCCAAGAACACTTCCCAAGCTGAGAGTCGCACCGACCTGTGCCGACTCTCCACATCACGAAAGAAGTTCCAGTATCGGGCTCGGGGCCCGCAACGCCTTATTTCCCCGTTCGCAGGAGTCGATCTCTGTGAGTACTGGAACTACAAGTAAAGAGACTACAAAGTATCCATTTGAAACTACGAACCCAGAACATTTGCCTGCTGTATAACCTGGTGGCCTAGCGAAAACGTTATTGGTCTTGTGATAAGTCTGTTGAGATATATATACCTTATTTTTACATAAAGAATCGTATTTTTATATATATCCAAGTCTGGTGTCCGTTTCTGGGGGGATTGATGTATTTACTGTGTGTACGATTGTAAGTGCTTAACCAACAACGCCTGAGGAATCGCCTTGGCTGCTCACGCCACGCACCTAGAGGGTGAGCAAGGGTCATTCGCGAGGGGTTATCCTGCGCCCTGACGTGGAGGAGACGGTTCCTGCTTGACACAAGGGCAACCTTGCGCCAACCAGAGATCCCCGACTCTAACAATATTCCTCTGCTTATTGTATATTTGCAATTGTCCAAAATTGAGCTGATGACTTCCGGGACTTCTGTAAGCTTAGCGATGATCTTTGAGCAAGTCCTTAACTCGTTGGAGAATGCATTACTCTTAAGTGATTCTTTCACCGCATACGTGTGAGAGTCAATAGTTGCTATGCTAGATGAGATTTCCCTGCTAGATTATTCACCATGACATCCAATGTTCTGCACATAGTGTGCATAATGGCGAGGATTGGTTGCTCTGGATGCAGCTCTGGAGGGGGATAATCTGCAGTATTAATACCCAGGTGCTTTGGTAACTGGCAGTCCAAGGATACTGATTTCATGGTGCTGTTTAGGTAAGAACTGTTGGGGCTAAGCTCACCTTGATATGTATCTACCAGGCCCAAGGCTGCTTCTTCCAACTCAAACGAGAAATCAGTCTCCCCCCAGTGACAAAAGCAAAAGAAACAATTGATTAACGTAATGCTGAACAATGCAAACATTCACCCCCAAATCACAAAGATCTGGGTTTAATCTATTGTTCTTCTGCGCACCACGCCACCCCAGTTTTGACCCATCCATATGCAAATCAGTCTTTACCCCATTCCTCATGGGAACAGTCCAGCCCTAACTGCCAGGCCAGATCCTCCCTGGACCGGAAACAAGCATCCTGGGAAAGGTTTTGGGGCATCACGCCTCATCTTTTTGCACTAGTGACAGCAGTAACTGATTTGGGCAGGCTAAGAGAAGGGGTAGATGGACATTGTTTGCCATTCTCAGTTGTTCCATTCTTTACAGATGAAGTAATTGATATTCTGGGCACTGGCTCTTACTTTCTCCCAGCTTTATATTCTTTATGAATGGCTGCTGCTGTCATAATTTGATGCTTAGACAGAGCGCAATCAGTCAGAGTTAGGGGAGGACCTATCTCTGCATCCAGAACCTTTGTAAGTTGACTTCTTCTGCAAGACCTTTCCAAGCTCTTAGAGGGGTGATTTACACACTGAAACTCTTTCTTTGACATTCTTTTATTTTTGCGTCAGCTGATGAACGCTCCCTATTTACCTTCGCGAGTGGCTGTTCAATGACTGATGCATTTTAAAAATAGTTCATCATTTTGTTTCATTGCGGCACAGCGGGAACTGATGGCTGCTCCAATGCCTTTAGAAAGAAATCTACTCTGTGACCAGGTGCATCAGAATTGACTGGCACCAGCACAAAAGAAAGCGACTGAGAAGGACCAGTGGACAGTATAGTAAACACATGCCTGTTCAAGGGGTGTATTGGTACTGGCAGCAATTTTTCAATATCAGAGACTAACAAAGACCTTTTAGTTGTAGGATTAGATATTTCCTTGGCGGCAGATGTCACTATAACTTCTTTTTCCTCTATTACTTCTTCTATAGTATCGACTGTGACATCTGTTCGGAGCTTTGACACAAAAACTTTGGGTGTTGCGGCAGCCATATTATCTATATAATACTCAGGAGCACACTCAGGATGCCCCCATTAGATTGATTTGAATGCAAATTAAGTGATTTCTGTCTTAAGGTTTGCAGTTGCCCGTTTTGCCTTTTGCTCCTTTTTACTCTTTTGACATTCTCCAGATCCTGTCCACAACCAACTATTTGATATTTGATGTTTGGTGGTGGTGTTTGGTGGTTGTATTGGGCCGCCTTCACTGGTTAAAACCCTTCAGTCTTTTGGGCCTTTTCACCAGGGGCAAGAGCACCCTCAGACACCTTCAGACAACGTCAGACACTGGGGATAGAAAAATAAATCCACAACGGTATTTTTTAAAGCCGCAATAGGTCTTGCCCACTTTGGGCCTCCGTCTGGTATTGCACTTAATGCTTGCTCGCTAATAACTTTCCCTTGTAATGCACTTGTAATGCTCTTAGAATCCTTCTAGAATATTAATAAAAACCAATACTGTTGCAGTACTAAGACGTGCATGCATTGTGCTAGTACTGGTGTAGGTGCTGATACTGATATAAATTGCATCCAGTGTCACCAATGCCGGTAATACCAATTATTCCAGTCCATCTACTTTAACTTCTACTTTAACTTTAACTTCTATACTGTAATTGCTCCTTTTAGTACTGCTGTGTTATTGCTGCAAGAGACTTGTGTAACTCATGTAGCTTGTTATGCTGTCTTAGAGCGCTTGAATGCTTTGAGCGCTAGCATCCACCAGTGCTCACAAGTGACACCCGGTCCGCCAGGCACCAATCTAAGCTAAACTCAGCAACCAAACTCTTCTCTCGCCCAAGCCCCTTGCTGCCTGTTGCTCCCCCAACCCCCACGCTATAACTGCAACCCAACTCACCTCATCAGCGTAAAGAGAGAGGGTAGCACAATTAGACCAATGGGTGGGGGAGCACAGAGCAACACCGGCGTGGAGCAACAGGCAACAAGATGGAAGGAAAGAAAGGTGCGAGAATGTTGCAGTGATTGTGGACCATGCACCCGGGCCGCTTCCGTGAGCCCTCCCTAAAGTCCTGCAGGCCAAGCAGCTTCCCAGGTCAGCTTGTTGCTACCTGTCAGACCTCCAAAGGGTGCCTTGACAATAATAGGCACAGCGCTAGGCGGAAGTCGTGGGCCTAGAGGAAGAATACAGACAAGAACCAATGGTTGGACAAAGCTGAATCGAAAAAGGAACCTAAAGATGGCCGCCGCTTTCTAATCACCGCGGCGGTCTAGTTTATTTCTCCACAGGTGTTCAGAGGCTGGTTAAAGCGCGCGTGCTGGAACAACCGCGCACTTCACTGAAGTCTTTTACGAAGTACGCAGCTTCAGTCAAAGGCTCCACAGAATTATAGTTTTATAGTAATTACCTCATTGGGTTTTCGTCCGGACATCATTCGTTACCTCCGTCGGGAGTAGACAGGATCAGAGAATAGTATTTAACATCGTACCTGGTGATTTCGTGAGGTGAAGTTCTCAGAAGTGGCAGTTGGTGGCGCCTCTTCCTCAGTAATCCACGTCAACTGGCGAAAGCAACTTGCCGGTGTAAATCTAACGCTGAGAGAACCTGAAGGAAGAAAGAAGACATAAGCTAAGTGACAAACTATAGAAATAATGAGTAAATGTCAAAATGAATTTGAAGGCAATTGTGTATAGTTAGAGACTTAGACAGATACTTACCAGAAATAAATAACACGACAATTATCCTGCAAGGAAAGGAAAAAAAAGGTTACATATAAAATACATAGCAGTTCAAAAGAGAAGACTTCTACATAGTTAGTAAAAAAATACAAGTATTGAGAAGAGTTCTTTCAGAGATTAGAAGCACCACACAAAGTAAGTAAAGAAGGGGCTTATCAAAAAATAAAAGAATACTTAAGGTTAACCAGGAAGATAAGTAGACTAAGTGATATCTTGTTTGATAGGTGGATTTTCCGGGAGCAACAAATAAGAAAAAAGAGAGAAGGTATCAAAGAATAAATATAGAGGAGAGGCAGAGTACTTGGAACTTAGGGTAGGTAAAAGAACATAGGAATTGAATAGAATATTAGAATAGTGTAAAGGTAGAAGTGATTAATAACTTTTACGCTTGTTATTTAGATTCTCTCAGATAATACACAGTCTGCAGATTGGACGAAGAAGCAGGCGAAGGAGAGAAGACAAGTTTCAGGACCAGCCTCTTCTTAGTTTATTATTTTATCCACTCCCCTTTCCCCCTTGGGGGTAGATTTGGGGTCTAGATATTTAGCTGGACCACAGAGATATCCTTGAAGGGGAGTTGGGAATCAGCGTCTCTGTTCCTATGCAAGATTCCTGAAAGAATACACTTTGAACCTTGACAGAGTGAAGTGTCCACGTTAAAAACTTGCAACCGAACAGAAATGACTGAAGGAATACATTTGCAGACCTTAGGGACGGTTTTAGAGACAATACAGAAGGAGTTGGTGGCTGTAAGAGAGGAAAATCAGAGTCTCAGACAGGAGGTGGTAAACTCAAGGAGGAAACAGCAGAATTAGCTCAGGGGTTAAAACAACCATTTAGTACAGGACGAGAAACTTTAGATCCTCCCATTGAAGGTCCAAGTAGAATAACAACACAAGTGATTCAGTCTTTGTCCCCAGTTATACCGTTAGCCCCCCCAGAGCGATTTAGTGGAGACCCACAAAAGGCTCAGATATTCATCACTCAGTGCTCTCTACACTTCATGTGTCGCCCTTCGATTTTCCCAGATGCGCAGTCAAAGGTAGCTTTCGTGTTGTCATATTTAAGCGGTGATGCGGCGTCTTGGTCCATGCCCCTGGTTTCCCGTGATGATCCTCTGCTGCATAATTACGAAGCATTCAAGCAAGAATTTCTTCGGATCTTTGACAGACGAAGAATCTCTCAAGCGGTTGATAACGAATTACTCAATTTAAGGCAAGGAAACCGAGACCTCGTGGCATACTTAGCGCAGTTTAACAAACTGGTAGTGGGAACTGACTGGCCCGAGAGTAAAAGAACTGCAGTCTTTTATAGAGGGCTAAGGGACGAACTCAAAGATGTGCTGGCGCAAATTCCAGATCGACCCACGGAAATTTCAGAGCTGGTAGACCTGGTCTTAGAAATAGACTTCCGTCAAGGTGAGAGGAAAGGAGAAAAAGAAGAGATTTTAAACCAATTATTCCTAGGTTTGATAGGGCTCGCTCAGAAAACACCAAGATTGCGGACGGACAAATGGTTTCGGAACCTATGCAAATAGGAACAATAAGGGGTCCCTTGACAAAAAAGGAAAAGGAGAAGAGAAGATCCGGCAACTTATGTATGTACTGTGGCTCCAGTGGACACTTTGTTAGGGGTTGCCCAAAGAAACCAAGGACTTCCTTTAAGCTGAAGGAAAACTTGCAGCACCACCTGTAGCGGGAGTTGGACCGGTGTATGCTAACCAAAAATCAACTCCAAAAGAACATCAATTAGCGAATACCCTGCAATCATCCGCCCCACACTTGATTTTATCTTTGGTAATTAAAGTTTCGGCAAGTAACACTGACCGAGGTTTCGGTAATGATAGATTCCGGAGCCACCGGAAACTTTTGTGATCTAAAATTTGCAGCCAAGGTGGGGTTACGCGCAATATTAAAATCTAAGAGTGAACCAGTCCGGGCGGTGGATGGAACGAATCTCTCCTCCGGACCCATAGTGAGCCATACGGAGCAGGTGCAATTAATTTCTAGTGACGGACGCGAAGAAGTGATTCAATTCAATTTAATTGACGCACCCCAGTTTCAGCTCATCTTAGGCCTACCCTGGCTTACAGAACACAACCCAACTATCATTTGGAGTTCCAGGACAATAGTAATGGACTCGGAGTATTGCAAGAAGAATTGTTTTGAAGCAAAGGAAAAAACCAATGGGTGTAATCCAGCTCATTCGTTGTGTATGACTGCAGTATCTGTTTGCGTCATCAATTCTCAAGAAATTCCACAAGAGTATCGAGATTCTGAGGATGTGTTCAATGAAACGGAGGCAGAACAATTGCCACCTCATCGGGTGTATGATTGTAAGATAGACCTAGAACCGGGTTCTAATCTGCCTTGCAGTCAAGTTTATGCTTTAACAGAAAAGGAACATCGTCATTTGAAAGAATACTTGGACAAATACCTTGCAAATGGTTTCATCCGGCCATCGCAATCTCCAGTGTCTTCGCCTCTATTTTTCGTGCCGAAGAAGGAAGGCGATTTGAGGACTTGTATTGATTATCGCGCGATTAATAAGATCACCAAGAAAAATCGATACCAGCTTCCACTCATTTCCGTCCTATTGGATCAGGTGAAGGGAGCACAGATATATACAAAACTCGACCTTAGAGGAGCTTACCATCTAGTCCGAATGCGTGAAGGAGATGAATGGAAGACAGCTTTCAGAACGAGGTTTGGGCTATTCGAATACCAAGTTATGCCGTATGGTCTGTGTAACGCTCCGGCTGCCTTCCAGCATTTTATAAATGACATCCTCCATGAATATATAGATCAATGCGCAATTGTGTACATTGATGATATTCTGATTTATTCATCCGACAAAAATAAGCATCGAAGGGAAGTGAGAGGAGTCTTACAGAAGCTCAGAGAAAACAAGCTGTTTGTAAAACTAGAAAAATGTGCGTTCAACGTTTCTCAGGTGGAGTTTTTAGTTTTTGTCCTTTCTCCAACCAGAATAAATATGGATGAACGGAAAATCAAGGCGGTGGTCGACTGGAAGTCCTCCGAAAGTGTTAAGGAGGTTCAGAGCTTTATAGGGTTCGCAAATTTTTATAGAAGGTTTATAAGTGAATTCTCGCGGAAAATACTTCCCCTTACAAAACTACTCAGGAAGGGAGTTTGCTTTGATTGGACAGAAGAAACTGAAGAAGCCTTTAAATCTCTGAAGAAAGACTTCACCACTGCTCCAATACTCTTACATGCAGATTCCTCGGAACCATTTTACGTCGAGACTGATGCTTCCGATCTTGCAGTCGGGGGAGTGCTATCCCAATGACACAAGGTAACGGGTCAGTTGCATTCAGTTGCCTACAGGTCAAGAAAACTGACGCCAGCAGAAGTTAATTACACTATAACGGAGAAGGAGTTATTGGCCATTAAAGACACCTTTAAAGAGTGGCGACACTATCTCATGGGGGCTCAGCATCTAGTAACAGTTTTCACTGATCACCGAAACTTGAAATTCCTGAAATCAGCTAAGACACTAACTCCAAGGCAACTTCGATGGTCGTTGTACTTTGCTGATTATGACTTTGTAATCACTTACAGACCTGGAGCTCAGAATGGGAAGGCTGATGCCTTATCCAGACTAGGAACCAGTAACCAGAAGAGTCAAACGGAAAATTAAACTATAATTCCAAGTACCAGAATCATTAGCGCCACCACCTCAATTGACCTGAAGGAACAAATAACCAAAACCATGAGTCCAGGAGAAATGCAAGATTGGGTTAAAGAGGACACAGGAAGAGAGATCCAACATCAGTTACCCTATTATAAAGGGGCCTTGTACTTGCCTACCGAAGAGTTACAAAATCAAGCACTGTACGATACTCTTTTAGCAGGACACAAGGGAGAAGCTAAGACTGAAGAATTAGTTAAAAGACATTATTGGTGGCCTCATATGACCAGAGACATTGAAAAGTACGTTAAGACCTGCGAAATCTGCGCTCAGGGAAAATCAGAACGGCAAGCCCCTAAAGGGTTGTTACAACCTTTGCTACACCACCTTTTCCATGGCACACAGTTATATTAGATCTCATAGTAGATTTACCTCTTAGTCAAGGTTTCAACACCATTCTAGTGGTAGTAGACACATTTTCTAAGATGGCACATTTCATGGCTCTAAAAGGGGTTCCCACCGCTAAGCAGCTAGCCAGACACTTCAGTACACAAATTGTGAAGATTCACGGAATTCCAAGGGTTGTTATTTTGGATAGGGGTACACAATTCGTGTCTCATTTTTGGAAGGCCTTTCTGGAAGGTCTGGGAATTGAAGCCAGGTATTCAACCAGTTATCACCCTGAGACAGATGGACAGACAGAGAGGGTGAACCAAGAATTAGAGCAGTACCTAAGGTTGTTCCTTTTGAAACAAGATGGAGAGTGGGCAGATTATCTATGGGCTGCTGAGTTTGTACACAATAACGCCAGAAATGTCTCTACAGGCTATTCCCCATTTTTCCTGAACTATGGCCAACACCCAAACTTCACAATAAGGCAAACTGACATTTCGGTTCCAGCAGTGAAAGACTTAGTATCTCATTTAAAACAAGTCCAACAGACTGTTATACAAAACTTAGACCAGGCTAAAAGAAAATATAAGACCTATGCAGATAAAAAAAGACGAGAGGGCCCTCCATTAGAGAAAGGAGATTGTGTTTGGTTAAGTACAAAGAACCTTAGGTTAAAGGGTAACAGAAAATTTCAACCTAGATTTATAGGGCCTTATCGGATAGAAGAAAAGATGTCTCAAGTTACTTATCGGTTAAAGCTACCCACCAAGTTGAAGGTTCATCCAGTTTTTCATGTGTCCTTGTTGAAAAAAGCACCACTAGAACTGCGAAAACTTTCCTCCAAAACCCATTCCCTTACAATCTGGAGTTGAATTTGAAGTCAAGGAGATTTTAGATTCAAAGGAGGTAAAAGGAAAGTTGTACTACTTAGTGGACTGGAAAGGCTATGGGTCTGAGGAGCGATCTTGGAAATTGGAGTCAGATGTTCATGCTTCGAGGTTAGTGAAATCTTTTCATCAAAGATTTCCTACGAAGCCACGATTGAGAGGACCTCCTTTGTTGGGGGTACTGTCAGACCTCCAAAGGGTGCCTTTACAATTATAGGCACAGTGCTAGGCGGAAGTCGTGGGCCTAGAGGAAGAATACAGACAAGAACCAATGGTTGGACAAAGCTGAATCGAAAAAGGAACCTAAAGATGGCCGCCGCTTTCTAATCACCGCGGCGGTCTAGTTTATTTCTCCACAGGTGTTCAGAGGCTGGTTGGAGCGTGCGCGCTTGGGCAAACGCGCACTTCACTGAAGCATTTACGGAGTACGCAGCTTCAGTCAAAGGCTCCACAGAATTATAGTTTTAGAGTAATTACCCCGTCGGATTTTCGTCTGGAAATCGTTCGCTACCTCCGTCGGGAGTAGTCAGGATCAGAGAATAGAATTTAACATCGTACCTGGTGATTTTGTGATGAGAAGTTCTCAGAAGTGGCAGTTGGTGGCGCCTCTTCCTCAGTAATCCACGTCAACTGGCGAAAGCAATTTGCCGGTGTAAATCTAACGCTGAGAGAACCTGAAGGAAGAAAGAAGACATAAGCTAAGTGACAAACGATAGAAATAATGAGTAAATGTCAAAACGAATTTGAAGGCAATTGTGTATAGTTAGAGACTTAGACAGATACTTACCATAACACGACAATTATCCTGCAAGGAAAGGAAAAAAAAAGGTTACATAAAAAATACAGAGCAGCTCAAAAGAGAAGACTTCTACATAGTTAGTAAAATAAATACAAGTATTGAGAAGAGTTCTTTCAGAGATTAGAAGCACCACACAAAGTAAGTAAAGAAGGGGCTTATCAAAAAATAAAAGAATACTTAAGGTTAACCAGGAAGATAAGTAGACTAAGTGATATCTTGTTTGATAGGTGGATTCTCCAGGAGCAACAATATGAAAAAAGAGAGAAGGTATCAAAGAGTAAATATAGAGGAGAGGCACAGTACTTGGAACTTAGGGTAGGTAAAATAACATAGGAATTGAATAGAATATTAGAATAGTGTAAAGGTAGAAGTGTTTAATAACTTTTACACTTGTTATTTAGATTCTCTCAGATAATACACAGTCTGCAGATTGGACGAAGAAGCAGGCGAAGGAGAGAAGACAAGTTTCAGGACCAGTCTCTTCCTAGTTTATTATTTTATCCACTCCCCTTTCCCCCTTGGGGGTAGATTTGGGGTCTAGATATTTAGCTGGACCACAGAGATATCCTTGAAGGGGAGTTGGGAATCAGCGTCTCTGTTCCTGTGCAAGATTCCTGAAAGAATACACTTTGAACCTTGACACAACCAATAGGCTCATCTTGTGGCTTTTGAAGCTGTGACTGCAATTGCGGCATTACAGACGAATGGCTGGCAGGCCACCTTTTCACACGGCTGCTCCTTGCTTCCTTGCTCCTCCACAACTCCTCCACTGCATGGCATTAGGCGTATCACGCATTTCATGTGTCATAACCAATCCAATCAAAGATTCTCTAGCTAGCTACTGTTGACATTTCTTTCACCCTGTCATTAGCCACAGTTAAACTCAAGAAACAAAGGTTTATAGATGGGATAAGTCTTTCTAACCCACAAATCATCACCCTATTAGAAACCAGCTGATGAATTTGACTGGGGACACTTACCATTGGTTGAACCTCATGTAACCTCTCTGTACATGTCATGCCGGATTTGCGAATCCATCGTGGTGCTCAGCATGGCCTTTCGTATAAATTAGTGGTGGATCTGTGGATCCGCTGGAGACCCTTATACATTATGTAGTGTACAAGGAAAGGTGTGTATATATATATATATATGTATGTTTCTCTTTTCCTCGGTACAGCCGCCGCTCACCAGACCAACGGGTGCGTCGCCGCAAAGGACCTCCCAGGAAGGGTCCGTAATATTTTCTCTTTCTTTCGTCCAACGACAAAGATTGACGACGCTCTGTTGGTGAACAAGCCTGCTGGGCAGGCGAAACGCGTCCTTCCAAGCTGTTCCAATAAAATATTTGGCCAGAACAGAGCGTCGTCAATCTTTGTCGTTGGACGGAAGAAAGAGAAAATGTATATATGTAGATATATATATATATATATATATATATATATATATATATATATATATATATATTCATAGAAGGGTTTGCCTTTTGTGGGATGCACTCGAGATGGATGGATATAGCACAAAGGAGATGTGGCCCCCAACCTCCAGACAGTTCTTTTTGAAACAAGATGGAGAGTGGGCAGATTATCTATGGGCTGCTGAGTTTGTACACAATGTTTGTACACTTGTGGGCCGGCTGAAATGCCGTCTCAAAGCATCCTGGGCCTGGTAGTTTCGAAAATTCACCTTTGTAACAAGCAACCCACATGGGTTTGACATTGAAACTACCAGGCCCAGGATGCTTTGAGACGGCATTTCAGCCGGCCCACAAGGGCGTGATTTAATAAATTATTTAAAGGAATCACCTGGCAGTGGCGCTTGTTTGTTTGTGTGACAGTTGCCAGAGAAGAAGGGCGCAAGGCCCGAAACGCGTCGCAAGAACTGTCTGGAGGTTGGGGGCCACATCTCCTTTGTGCTATATCCATCCATCTCGAGTGCATCCCACAAAAGGCAAACCCTTCTATGAATATATTCCGGCCCGCCAGGTCGAGGGAAGCACCACCGCGCCACACACAGCGGGTCCGCGGCTGTTTATTGGGGCAGCCAAGTGCGTGAGTAATGGATGCGCACTATCAAGGAGTTTGTTTGTCTCCGTGTACCATGCAGCAAGAAACTTTCGAAAATTCACCTTTGTAACAAGCAACCCACATGGGTTTGACATTGAAACTACCAGGCCCAGGATGCTTTGAGACGGCATTTCAGCCGGCCCACAAGGGCGTGATTTAATAAATTATTTAAAGGAATCACCTGGCAGTGGCGCTTGTTTGTTTGTGTGACAGTTGCCAGAGAAGAAGGGCGCAAGGCCCGAAACGCGTCGCAAGAACTGTCTGGAGGTTGTGGGCCACATCTCCTTTGTGCTATATCCATCCATCTCGAGTGCATCTCACAAAAGGCAAACCCTTCTATGAATATATTCCGGCCCGCCAGGTCGAGGGAAGCACCACCGCGCCACACACAGCGGGTCCCCGGCTGTTTATTGGGGCAGCCAAGTGCGTGAGTAATGGATGCGCACTATCAAGGAGTTTGTTTGTCTCCGTGTACCATGCAGCAAGAAACTTTCGAAAATTCACCTTTGTAACAAGCAACCCACATGGGTTTGACATTGAAACTACCAGGCCCAGGATGCTTTGAGACGGCATTTCAGCCGGCCCACAAGGGCGTGATTTAATAAATTATTTAAAGGAATCACCTGGCAGTGGCGCTTGTTTGTTTGTGTGACAGTTGCCAGAGAAGAAGGGCGCAAGGCCCGAAACGCGTCGCAAGAACTGTCTGGAGGTTGGGGGCCACATCTCCTTTGTGCTATATCCATCCATCTCGAGTGCATCCCACAAAAGGCAAACCCTTCTATGAATATATTCCGGCCCGCCAGGTCGAGGGAAGCACCACCGCGCCACACACAGCGGGTCCGCGGCTGTTTATTGGGGCAGCCAAGTGCGTGAGTAATGGATGCGCACTATCAAGGAGTTTGTTTGTCTCCGTGTACCATGCAGCAAGAAACTTTCGAAAATTCACCTTTGTAACAAGCAACCCACATGGGTTTGACATTGAAACTACCAGGCCCAGGATGCTTTGAGACGGCATTTCAGCCGGCCCACAAGGGCGTGATTTAATAAATTATTTAAAGGAATCACCTGGCAGTGGCGCTTGTTTGTTTGTGTGACAGTTGCCAGAGAAGAAGGGCGCAAGGCCCGAAACGCGTCGCAAGAACTGTCTGGAGGTTGGGGGCCACATCTCCTTTGTGCTATATCCATCCATCTCGAGTGCATCCCACAAAAGGCAAACCCTTCTATGAATATATATATATATATATATATATATATATATATATATATATCATAAAGAAGCAGCAGCGTTCCCCTGTTTCCGGAGCCCCAGGCCCTTCAGGGTGGCCTCACTGCATGGGCACGGAGCAGCCCACAAACACCACACTGGCAAGAAAAACGATGTGAGGCCCAATACCTTGAAAGTTGCTTTATTTCAAGAGTCTTGTCAAAGTGCCTGTTTCCTTTTTGCCCAACGTTTCAGCATGTTGCCTTGATCACGGACAGGAACACAAGCGCCCAGGTGCGCTCTGGCGTAATTTTAAAGGTGTATCACGTGACTGCATTTACCAGCACTACCGTTCCCATAGTGCATTGTGCATATTTCTCAATGTTAAACTGGCAATCCAAAGCTGTGTTTTTTACCTCGGTGGTAATGTTTGTTGCACAAGCACTGATATTTACATGGAATCGTTTTTAAAGCAGGCAGGTGAGTTTAGTCCACGTCGCAGGTGTTCTTAAAATATTTGGCTCATGAGACAAACTGCATCTTTCAGGCACGATTAAAGCAGGGAATCATCCCCCTTCAAATCCCTTCCACGCGCCATTCCATTTACTATGTAGTCATCCCTTCGTGGGTTGGAAGGCGCGAGTGAGCCAGGCTCCTCAATTAACATCATAAAGAAGCAACAGCGTTCCCCCGTTTCCGGAGCCCCAGGCCCTTCAGGGTGGCCTCACTGCATGGGCACGGAGCAGCCCACAAACACCACACTGGCAAGAAAAACGATGTGAGGCCCAATATCTTGAAAGTTGCTTTATTTCAAGAGTCCTGTCAAAGCGCCTGTTTCCTTTTTTCTATATATATATATATATTTATTTTACACAAACTTCCGGTAGTATGGGGCTTGGCTGCGCAGCGGTCCGTGGTTGGGATCCGGAATCCCTTAATAACACAAGAATACTTTCTCTGCCTCAGAAAAAGAAACCACGGACACCCAAGGATGCTTGATCTGTTTATTCCAAAACAGATGGTCTTCTACCGACGCGTAAGTCATGTCACGTTTCAGTAGACATAGGATCGTATGCATAGATATAGAAATGGGCCAAACAGGTATTAGTCAAAAATACACGGGCGCCATTTTGTAACGGACAAAGTTGCTGAAAAACCTTTCATTTAGTAAAATGAATACAGAATAAGCAAAATGTAAATGCAATTCAATCACTGGTTGAAATTTAACGACTACCCCTGTTCAGTATAAAAAAGAAGAATAATTTGTGTGCACAATACAGTTGTATTTTGATCTCTCAGAATATTCTCTCACCGTGCGTTTTAACATTTTTATCGCACTAAGTGGGTATTTTGTCTGAAAGTCGTTCCGGCAAAAATACACTATAGTTTTTAAAATGCACAGATCGACAAAGTGTACAAATCTCGCCCAAGTGGGCTGACAGTACATTCATCAGGGTATAATAAGACCATCTCTCCCAAGTGGGCTGGTTGTACACTAATCATAATCGTTTTGTAATTCCATATGTTTTTTCGTTGCATACCGGAGTTGTGGCTCGTCGAGTGTATACGGATTTCAAGGTCAGCTCTGTGTTAACTGCGGTTCTCGCCAGTTCCCAGTGACAAATCTCATTGTCCTAGCTGCCAATATAGGTGGCTAATCGCCTAATCCAAAAACCAAAGGAAATGATGGACGGAGTGTTGAACATTGCAAGCACTCACCCCCAGTCAACTGATCTGGGTCTAATCCATCACCGTTCTTTAGCCCACTCTGCCACCCCAGTTCAGACATGGCCATATGCAAATCAGTCTGACCCTGTGCCTCATGGGAACAGTCCAGCCCGAACTGCCAAGCCATGTCTTCCCTGGACCGGAAACAAGCTTCCTAGGACCGGTTTCTGGCATTTCAGCCGTCTTCAGCCAGGCTTGCTTGAATCCAGTGGCAAAGTGAGCAAGGGACTCACGTCTGAGCATACCCTGCCAACTTATGGCGAACAAAGCAAAAACCAAAGGAAATGATGGACGGAGTGTTGAACATTGCAAGCACTCACCCCCAGTCAACTGATCTGGGTTTAATCCATCACCGTTCTTTAGCCCACTCTGCCACCCCAGTTCAGACATGGCCATATGCAAATCAGTCTGACCCTGTGCCTCATGGGAACAGTTCAGCCCGAACTGCCAAGCCATGTCTTCCCTGGACCGGAAACAAGCTTCCTAGGACCGGTTTCTGGCATTTCAGCCGTCTTCAGCCAGGCTTGCTTGAATCCAGTGGCAAAGTGAGCAAGGGACTCACGTCTGAGCATACCCTGCCAACTTATGGCGAACAAAGCAAAAACCAAAGGAAATGATGGACGGAGTGTTGAACATTGCAAGCACTCACCCCCAGTCAACTGATCTGGGTTTAATCCATCACCGTTCTTTAGCCCACTCTGCCACCCCAGTTCAGACATGGCCATATGCAAATCAGTCTGACCCTGTGCCTCATGGGAACAGTCCAGCCCGAACTGCCAAGCCATGTCTTCCCTGGACCGGAAACAAGCTTCCTAGGACCGGTTTCTGGCATTTCAGCCGTCTTCAGCCAGGCTTGCTTGAATCCAGTGGCAAAGTGAGCAAGGGACTCACGTCTGAGCATACCCTGCCCTGCATAATCGCCTAATCCAGCAAATTAATAGGGAGAACCACTGGCTCGGATTTTAGAGACTGTGAACGTGCCGAGCCGTGAAGTTATTTGCTATTTCAGTCATTCGGCCAACCACGTAAATTATGATAAAGTCTCTTTAAAATGAAAAAAGTTTACTTCTTTAACATGTGGAAGCGTTGATATTAATACTTCACATGATAGCTCTGTTAAGAGAAGTGCTTGTTTTAGATTTCAGACCTGGCATACGGCAACGGAGGGCGGAAGCACAGGCGGAGGGTTGAGATCGGAGGACGGGGCAGTGTGTGTGAGTAAACTGCAGAGACCTCCATGAGAGCCGCTGCCACCGCCTGGGGAAAGCCGTGACAGACAACTGGAGCAGAGAGGGCAGATCAAAACGCTGTCGACCTCAGTACAACTAAACTCCTTGTGGGACATCGCACTACCCATGCCGGCAGAAGCTCATGGACACAGTCCATTACCACAACGGGCATGAAATATTCCAACCTATTAAAGGATTTCCCAATTAAGGAGGAGAGACTCTCCGTGCCAATCATCTTACCTGTGCCAGTACCGTTCTCCTTGCCACAGCGTTTCCATCTCCCGCCGCCGCCAAATCCAACAGCGGCCGCGGAGTGGGGACGGACTATCATTCCCAGCAGTCCTAGCGGCAGGGGAACCGCCCACACCGTTTTGGCGCCAGGAGGCGTACAAAAGATCGCTGTCACTTCGGCAGAGCGGGCTTGTCTTTTTGACCTTGCAGACTCTCCGTGCCAATCATCTTACCTGTGCCAGTACCGTTCTCCTTGCCACAGCGTTTCCGTCTCCCGCCGCCGCCAAATCCAACAGCGGCCGCGGAGTGGGGACGGACTATCATTCCCAGCAGTCCCAGCGGCAGGGGAACCGCCCACACCGTTTTGGCGCCAGGAGGCGTACAAAAGATCGCTGTCACTTCCGCGTCGCGGGACCGCGCACGGACAGCGCCGGGCTAAGCCCGGGCAAAGGGCGGGCCGTCTGTGGCCGTCAGGGGCAGGAAGAGGCTGGGCTGGGCCTATTCCCTGAGAAACCATCACACTTACACAAGGTATATTATTTACAACTACGTACTGTGCCCATCTAATACCCAGCGGACTGTTTGAGACTATCGATTGAGTGACATTGTCTGTACCATATACTATTACTATTGTACGCTGACTACTTAAACAGGCAAAATGCCAACACGAAGTACGAAGAGTAGAGCCTCATTGGGTGGTTCAGTGCGAGGCACCTTGGACAATTTTATCACTAGGGCTGCTTCAGTTCTTGAAAAGGAAATTGCCATGGTAGAGAGACGCTTATCGGTTAAACATGTCCAAAACAAACGCTCTTCACTTGGACCAATACAACTGGCTGTCTCTCGGAACCCTACAATATCTGTTTCCTGTTTAATACACGATCCTTTGAATGACTCTAGGTTCCCTTCATCCGTTTGTGACACTATATCTTTGACACAATCTTGTACCCACTTAACATCGCCCGTTTCTAAATCCTATTCTAACCCTTCCTCTGATTGCACACCGCCAGCCTCATCACCTACTAGGGTTATTGATATAAATTCCCAAGAGGAGAAGGGTGCAAAATCTACTACTATCGCTCCTCCCCCTTTAAAAAAAAGAAAGAGGGGAGCGAAGAAAAGCAATAAAAACAACACACCCGCCAATAACAAGTCTAACCAAGCGGGAAATATTGTTATTGACCGTCTCTCACCCGCTAAACAGATAAATGGTCTTGATCTTCAGGCAGGTCCTTATAACTACGACCTAATAATGAATGAAATTACGGGTCGACTAGAATCACTAGTCAAATCACTTGTCCTTCCTGTGTTGGAAAGAATAAAGGGCTTGTCTAAACAATTAGAATCAATAGAGAAGTTGACATTAAAAAATACTGATCAACTGAAAGACTTACTGTCTAAAACAACGGTACCTTTAAAAAGACTTACTAATTCTAAATCACCATTAGTGATCAAAGATATACAACTTAACTCAGAGGCAAATAAAATACCACCAACCTCCTCACCATCCCAAAAAAAACTGTCACTAAGCGGAAAAAGTAAGAATGAACCGCAACAAGGTCTGATTACTCACAACTCTTTAATCAGCGAACTAGAACACAAACCACGTAATGCATCTGTTGGTATCGCCCCGAGAACAAACGAGGGTTATAATTATAGGCATATAGATTTACCCCCAGAGGCGGTCCCTTACGTTGTAATTTTAACAGGAGTTCCGGTCCTGGAAACAGGGAAAAAAGAGGGCTATTATGACCTGAAAAATAAGGTGATGCATTGGTTGAGACAGAACCGGCCTCTACCTCCAAATATTAATGGGGAAATTCTGAATGTTCGTAGACTTGGCTGGGTCGGCTCACGGCCGAAAGAAACTTAAGGCGACGTGATCATTGTCAACTTTAGAGATCACAGGGCAACCAGACACATAATTAACTGGTTCCCAGGCCATGATCAAAGTTCTATTAAAACATACGACCTGACCTATTTCTACCCACAGTCATTTCTCAGATTAGTACAGTCAAATACCTGCCCACGGGCCCGAGCAAGGCCCTCTAATTTTAATATTTTAACATCCAACCGTTTCTCTCCTCTTAGAGGGTTAGAGGATGTCGATTGACTTTCTCTACGAGATTCCAATCAGGGTACTTCTTGCGGTACAACGAACAGACAACTACACAGCGATCCCTCTAATTCCTCTCTAACTTGTACCGCTCCAGTTACCAAGAAGTTATCACCTTTGTCACAAAATACCGATTTACATCTAAGGGATGAATTATTGGAATCCCTGACACCCGCATCAAATTCCAAAATTTCACCTAACCAAGAGTTTAGCAAATTAAAAATTGCGGTAGCATTTTGGAACGTAGCTGGTCTACGCTCCAAGCTAGAGAATGACGTTTGGACTAATTTTATCCCAAATTTTAACGTTTTGTGTCTACAAGAGACATGGCTGACAACAGCGATCCATCTGGATGGTTATAGAACATATTTTTCACCTGCCCAACATTCTAGATCAGGCCGGGCTAAGGGAGGATTAACTATCTATATATCAAATTTGATTAAAATAGACAAGATAAAGGTCATAAAACTTGACCCTAACTTCCAGCTTCTTAGCCTTACGCCAAATACTAGGGACCCTTTTCTCTTGGTCAATTATTATAACAACCTCTCTGATTTGGATGCAATGGAAAAAATTAAATCTATTTTTTCCCTAATACTATCTACAATTAAGAAATCAATCAGAGATGTGACCATCATATGGGGTGGTGATTTTAACCAGACTATTTGTGGCGTTTCCAATGCTTCTTTATGTGGTTTAAACGATGAGGATGATAATCCCATTCCACATTTTCCCCATTCGACTTTAGGTAACTTACTAAATGAAATAATTTTTAATCTCGATCTGAGAATTGCTAACAAACTAGCTAATGAAAACATGACGTTTGCCCCCACCTATCATGGCAGGGGATGCAATTCCACTATCGATTTCATTTTGCTCTCAAATGGTTCGACATTGACGGATACTACCTTTACTATTCATCCGACCGTACTGAGCGACCATTATCCTCTCAGTATTACTTTTCTTCTTTCCATTAGACCCGAGACCAAAATCCCTAGTGTTCTTGACCAAAATAGTCTAGAACTGGCTAGAGTTAATGGCTACTCTCTTAAGTGGCCATTAGTTGACCCAATCGAAATTTCTAACATAGTGGTCACTGAAGCATACTCATCTATCATGAAATGTCTGGATTTGACTACCCCAGACGTTGATGTTATTACTAACTTTGCCAACGTGATGCAGACCATAAAAAAGCTCTAATGGTAAAAAAGAACAGTTCCACGAAGAAAAGACAGGGCTGGTTTAATCACTCGTGCACAGTAGCCTATACTAAATTAAAACTCGCCCTGCACAAGGTAACTAGGGATCGTGTGGAAATCTCTAAATTAAGGAGGGCCTATAATGTCGCTATAAAGGAAAGGAAATTGGAATTAAAAAGACAACTCTGGGACCAACTACATGAGAGCTGTCTTAGCAATAACAATGTTGCCTTTTGGAAGGTAGTAAAAACACCTTTTTTGACCGATAAGGGTAGTCTTCCAAGTCTTGAGGTCGCTATAGCCGAAAGGGAATGGGTAGAACATTTCTCACAAATTTTCAGGTCCAATTCACTGTCAACTGCCCCTAGGGAAAATGATTCCCTTTATCATCAGTCTTCGTCTTTCCCTATTGATATGTTCATCACATACGATCAGGTCGAACGGGCCCTAAACGCAAGTAAGAAAGGGAAGGCCCCGGGCCCCGATGGTGTCCCAATAGATTTCTTCAAGACACACTCCGAGCTCTGGATTCCCTTTTTGACCAGGGCCTTTAATGCGCTGTCCGTCATCGGCATCCCAGAATCCTGGAAGAAATCCATACTAGTTCCTATCTTCAAGAAAGGAGATAGGAACTTACCCTCCTGCTACCGCCCCATCTCCCTATTGGATTCTACAGGAAAAATGATGGGCCAGATATTACTTGACCGCTTGCAGGAATGGGCAACGGAAAATAACATTCTATCCGACTTACAATATGGGTTCCGCGAAGGTATGGGGACCATAGACCAAGCCTTAAATTTATCATTATTAATTGATAAATATGTTAACATCAAAGCGGGCGCCTTGTATATGGTCTATGTAGATTTATCAGCTGCATTTGACTGTGTTAGCCATTCCAAACTCTGGTCCATCCTATTAGATCTAGGGGTGGAACAGACCGTAGTAACCTATATTAGGGAACTCTACGCTGACGCATCAGCCAGAGTAAGGTTCGGTATCAGTGGGGAACTCACCGTGTCGTTTTGGGGTGGAGCAGGGCGTGAGGCAAGGTTGTGTCCTGGCCCTATTCCTCTTCACCCTCTACACTAATTGTTTGGAGAGGGAGATGTTGAAAGGAGCTCAGGACCTTCCTATGGTAGCAAATCGACGTGTACCAGCCCTTCTCTACGCCGACGATGCGGTGATATTGGCTCGTACACCCAACGAACTCCAGAGGGCCCTAAATAGTTATGCATCATTTATGGCCACCCTAGATCTTAAAGTCAATATTGGGAAAACTTTTGTTATGAAGGCGGGGATTGGCAGGAAAAATAAAACAAGGCCCATTTACTTGAACAATGAAAGAGTATTAACTACCAACAAATATCCCTATCTCGGTGTCATGATTGATGAAAAATTAAGTTGGAAACCGGCAGTCGAAGTAAGAAAACTGCAATTTGCAAGAACCACCTCCGCTCTTATAAATTTCTCTAGGAAATTGGGAAAAAAAACACCTGTAGAGATGGTTAAAATCTATAAAGCCAAATGCATTTCAGTGGCTCTATACGGAGCAGGCGTATGGGGACACGCAACTGTGGGTCCTATCCAATCAGTAGAGAATGGCTTTTTAAAATATCTTCTCGCCCTACCTACTACAGTCGCCAATTATTCCTGTCACGTGGAATTGGGTCTTCCCTATGTGACAGACCTGGCGAGAATCCAGCCTTTGCTACTATGGCACCGGATTTGGTCGTCTGAACAAGCAGTCTTTACCCAACAAATTATCCAAGACTGTAAGGGTCTAGATAACGCTCATAGATCTAGGTGGTTAGTCTATGTTAAAAACTTTTTGACTGACCTAGGGTTAGAAAAATACTACTATGACCCTATCCAGATGCAGCAGTTAACAAGAAAGGTCTTCTATAAACTTTGTTTTAATCATTTCGAAGACCTTAGACTCAACTTAGAGATCATGAAACAAACAGTCAGACATAGTTTAACAGTCCAGACGGTCTTTGGGATTCAGCCTTACCTAACTTACACTATAACTTCATATGAACTGTTCCTTCTAGTTAGGTTTAGACTGAACCTCTTCCATCGTTTGGTGACTTTTCCGTTGAGGAATAATTGGGCTAAAATATTGCCACCTTGCCCCTGTGATGGGATATCCTCTCAGTCTACAGCCCATTCTGTTCTTTTATGTAAATATTACACGGACCAACAGAGAAATCTATTAATCCCCCTACTAAAGCGTTGGGGCTTTCGTTCCTGCCACCCAGCACTACTTTTTTTACAATCACTTGAGGGGGAGGGGACAGTCTACATTGTTTCTAACCTCTTACAGTACATTATGCGGCATAGACCGAACTTAGGGTAGCGTAATTTATTTTTCACTGTCGAATTGATATAAATTGATTTTTTATTGTGATATTTTTCTGCATTGTCACTTTAACCATACAGATGGAAATCACTGTGGTCATTCATGTCTGTGATGTATTTTAAACTTATAGGTTTTTTAAGGATAAAACTTTACTATGTAATTGTTTTTAATTGTATCTTTTATGGCCTTTTTCTGAAAAGCCGAATAAAGAAATATTGATTGATTGAATCGATTCTATGATCTCACTCGTCCATTTTTAGCCTTATTAATTGTGACGTCTTCGGATTAACCATTTTCCCTTGAATTGCATACTCCTATTACACATATGACATTACAAAGATAAGAAAAAGAAAACTAAAATAAATAGTTTATTTCTAAATAAATTCCATGTCTATATTACAATTTAAAATCGCAAAACTTGTTCTCGTAGAAAGCGAAGAAATACCAATAGTTCATAGTTATATTCAATTACTATTTTTTTATAATTCATTCTCTTTATGAATCGATCCTTACATTTAATGTCGATTAACTATTCTGAATTTCTTAATGCTGATATACTTTTAACCTAGGTGGATGGCTAGCTCCTCACTTGAATTCAAACCTGTAGGAAACAAGGTCTCAAAATCAATGATAAACTTAGATTCCAAAATCCTTAATTGTCGCTCTCTATCTCCCCCTCGTTCTTGTGGTTTTACTGTTTCCAAGACAACAAAGGACAAAGGTTTATCATTTTGGCCATGACAGGCTTTAAAATGGCGAGCCACTGGGTATTGTTAATTGTTCTGGCGAATTGCTCTTTTGTGCTCAAGGACACGTTTTCTGTCACAATGTATTGTACTGCCTATCTAATATTTTTTACATGGGCAGATGAGGCAATACACACAGAACTCTGTATTGCAGTTGAAGTTGCCTTTGATCATATATTCTCTGTTTGGTACAATTTTTACTGTTAATGCAAGCATTACAACGCATACAACACGAGAACCCTGTAACACCTTGGTCCTTTTTAGATTTAATCTTAGTTGTCACCAAGTTATGGCTGAGTTCATCCTTTAAAGATCTGCCCTTGCTGAAAGTTATTTGTGGTGATTCGTTAAGATAACAATCCAAAATGGCATCTGTTTTAAGAATATGCCAATTACGTTGTAATATTTTTCTGATTTTGTATGACTGACTGTTGTAGGTGGTAATAAACCTGACCTGATTATCATTTTGGCTCTCATCCCTTGTTTTGGGATTAAGTAGGGCTGTTCTTTGTAATTTATTGACTTTGTCTACTGCCATTTGGATCACTTTATTAGTGTATCCTCTAGTTTTGAATCTTAGACACATTAATGTTTTTTCTGTCAGAAATTCCTTTTCCGTGCTGCAATTACGTTTCGCTCTAATTAATTCTCCGTAAGGAATACTTTGAATTAAGCTGTACGGGCGGGCACTCGTAGCATATAATAAGCTACTTCCCTGTGCAGCTTTCTTACCAAATGATTGCCTTCTACACAAACTTCCACATCAAGGAAAATAATCTTTTTCTGATTTATGTGTGATGTTAACTCTATATTTAATGTATTCATATTTAATGATCTTATGAATTCAATGGCACTGGACTCATCTCCCTTCCAAATAAGAATGATATCATCAATAAATCGAGTCCAAAGTATTATTTGGTCTCCGTACATTTCACATTGATTGGTCACCTGCTCCTCCCACCAGCCCATGAATAAATTCGCATAACTGGGGGCGAAGTGCCCTGTGTTTGTCTGTACAGCTGGTCATCAAAACAAAAGAAATTACTAGTCAGACAATACTTAATCATGTCTATCAGCATTTCCATATGAAAAAGGAGTGAAACTGATCTTGCTCTTATTGCTAGAATCCCTGATTCATGTTTTATCGATGTGTACAAACTTGTCACATCTAATGTTATAAGTAAAAAATCTTTTCCCCATAGTAGACTATCTATCATTTAAAAAAAATGCATTGTATCATATAAATAAGCAGGTAGACTTACAACAAAAGGTCTTAAGAAAAAATCAATATACTTAGACGTCATATCCAACTGTGAGCCTATAGAAGAAACAATGGGTCTTCCTGAGGGGGCGGATGGATTTTTGTTAGGGTTTGGGTAAAAGATATAGTCCTGGAATTTTCGCATGTTTACATGACAAACTACAGTATTCCTCCCGTTCCAGTAAACCATGAAGGAGGTGATGGAGAGTCCGCAACAAACCTATCCATTAAAGAAAATTCATTATTACAAAATGAAGTACAAACACAAGGATTATATGACAAACTGGAGAAGTTCTACAAAAAAGAGATGGCGAAATGGTGGAAAGCAGAATCATTACAAAAGTTCATAAATGTGGGGCGAGTCCCAAGGGGACTTCGCATTTACACCATTTCTACATATGAAAACCCAGACCCTGAGATGTTAGATGAGTGGGCGGGGAATTCCAAAGATTGTTCCCTAACGATGATGCGCATTTTAATAAAATATGCTATAAAAGACCAGGCTAAAATACTAGAAGAAATAGAAACAGTCACTGCTGAGCTGATTAATTTGGTCTCCAGAGAATCTTTCGATGAGTTTATTTCTAAACTACAAAAATTCGTCTGACCAAATTGGAGGAAGAGATTTTAAAGACTACCAATCCGGTAGAACGCTCACCTTTCATCGCAAATATGACCATCTGTTCGTAGAAGGGACAGAGTAAACTAAAACCAGTTTGATCGGTACATCTAATTTGGGAGAAAGAAATATCACGGCGGAAGAGAGTGATGTATCCGACAGTAATGCGTCAGATGTTTCAGTGGAGAGACTTGGCCAACAAACAGTAACGAGTGTCCAAGGAAGAAGTAATTTCTTAAAGCAATTTCAACTGATCAATAAATCAAAACAAAATCAATTTAATGCACAATCAACTTAACAGGATTTTCAGCGTGGCCGTGGACGAGGCGCACGCGGAAGAACCAGAAGAACAAGAGGAACAAAAAAGCAAGGCGGAGGAGAAAAAGCAGATTCCACAAAAACAACACCGATGACAACCCGTGCCAAGAGAGGAACGAAATGACTGTTGTGAACTTATCTAATCGTGAGTTGACACCTATTGACATTAATTTATTAACTTTGGCTTCTCATTTTGTCCAACTAATGGCATGGACTATGTACAGACACGTATTGACATGTTTTACTTTTTACGCAAATTGAAGTTAAAAAAATGGTTTAGCTTACATCCACCAGCAGATAGGACATGTTCTGAAGTACCAACACAGAACAAGTTATGTGTATCAGATGTAGAGACACTACATACACAAGCAGAATTGAACCTGGATATAGAATATCATGAAGATCCGAGTATTAATCTGGATAACATAGATGTGACTGTAGATAATACATGTCCTAGTGGTTTTAACCCAAAATCTAAATTTATACCCATGGTACATTGTGATGCCATCGAAGTTTTTGAAAAAAGCATGGTAAAAGAATTGAAAAGATCAGTTACTCAGATAAAAATCAATCTAAACGTAATTTGACAAGATCTCAGATTCAAGCAGTAGAGAACCTCAGCGAAGACCCGTCGATTGTTATAAGGCAATCTGACAAAGGCGGGAATGTTGTGGTCTGGGCGAAAGAGGATTATTTAAAAGAGGGTAAACGTCAACTAAATGATCCAAATTGCTATCAGTTATCCTCTAGGAATGAAGTATTGTCCTCCTAGAACCGGTACAATGAAATCTTAAAAGAATGGAAAGATCATGGTTTACTGGAACGGGAGGAATACTGTAGTTTGTCATATAAACATGCGAAAATTCCAGTACTATATCTTTTACCCAAACTACATAAAAATCCATCCGCCCCCTCTGGAAGACCCATTGTTTCTTCTATAGCCTCACAGTTGGAGAAGACGTCTAAGTATATTGATTTTTTCTTAAGACCTTTTGATGTAAGTCTACCTGCTTATTTATGTGATACAATGCATTTTTTTTAAATGATAGATGGTCTACTATGGGAAGAAGATTTTTTACTTATAACATTAGATGTGACAAGTTTGTACACAACGATAAAACATGAATCAGGGATTCTAGCAATACGCCATTTCTTAAGAGCATGATCAGTTTCACTCCTTTTTCATAGGGAAATGCTGATAGACATGATTAAATATTGTCTGACTAATAATTTTTTTTATTTTGATGACCAGCTGTACAGACAAACACAGGGCACAGCGATGGGCACCTGCTCCGCCCCCAGTTATGCGAATTTATTTTTTGGGCTGGTGGGAGGAGCACGTGTCCAATCAATGTGAAATGTACGGAGACCAAATAATACTTTGGACTCGATTTATTGATGATATCTTTCTTATTTGGAAGGGAGATGAGTCCAGTGCCATTGAATTCATAAGATCATTAAATATGAATACATTAAATATAGAGTTAGCATCACACATAAGTCAGAAGAAGATTATTTTCCTTGATGTGGAAGTTTGTGTAGAAGGCAATCATTTGGTAACAAAGCTGCACAGGAAAGAAACAGCAGGCAATAGCTTATTATATGCTACGAGTGCCTACCCGAACAGCTTAATTCAAAGTATTCCTTACAGAGAATTAATTAGAGCGAAACGTAATTGCAGCATGGAAAAGGAATTTCTGACAGAAAAAACATTAATGTGTCAAAGATTCAAAACTAGAGGATACACTAATAAAGTGATCCAAATGTCAGTAGACAAAGTCAATAAATTACAAAGAACAGCCCTACTTAATCCCAAAAACAAGGGATGAGAGCCAAAATGTTAATCAGGTCAGGTTTACTACCACCTACTCCAGTCAGTCATACAAAATCAGAAAAATATTACAACGTAATTGGCATATTCTTAAAACAGATGCCATTTTGGATCGTTATCTTAACGAATCACCACAAATACTTTTCAGGAAGGGCAGATCTTTAAAGGATGAACTCCGCCATAACTTGGTGACAACTAAGATTAAATCTAAAAAGGTCCAAGGTGTTACAGGGTTCTCGTGTTGTATGCGTTGTAAAGCTTGCATTAACAGTAAAAACTGAACCAAAATTAGCGTACCCAGGGGTAACAGAGAATATATGGTCAAAGGCAACTTCAACTGCAATACAGAGTTCTGTGTGTATTACCTCATCTGCCCATGTAAAAAATATTACATAGGCAGTACAATACATCGTGCCAGAAAACGTGTCCTTGAGCACAAAAGAGCAATTCGCCAGAACAATGAACAATACCCAGTGGCTCGCCACTTTAAAGCCTGTCATGGCCAAAATGATAAACTTTTGTCCGTTGTTGTCTTGGAAACAGTAAAACCACAAGAACGAGGGGGAGATAGAGAGCGACAATTAGGGATTTTGGAATCTAATTTTATCATTGATTTTGAAACCTTGTTTCCTATAGGTTTGAATTCAAGTGGGGAGCTAGCCATCCACCTAGGTTAAAAGTATATCAGCATTAAGAAATTCAGAATAGTTAATCGACATTGAATGTAAGGATCGATTCATCAAGAGAATGAATTATAAGAAAATAGTCATTGAATGTAACTATGAACTATTGGTATTTCTTCGCTTTCTATGAGAACAAGTTTTTGATTTTAAATTGTAATATAGACATGGAATTTATTTAGAAATAAATTATTTATTTTAGTTTTCTTTTTCTTATCTTTGTAATGTCATATGTGTAATAGGAGTATGCAATTCAAGAGAAAATGGTTAATCCGAGGTCGTCACAATTAATTGGGCTAAAAATGGACGAGTGAGATCATAGAATCGATTCTGATTGGTGTACAACCAGCCCACTTGGGAGAGATGGTCTTATTATACCCTGATGAATGTACTATCAGCCCACTTGGGCAAAACTGTTGTAAATTTTTGCCAGAACGACTTTCAGACAAAATACCCACTTAGTGCGATAAAAATGTTAAAACGCACGTTGAGAGAATAATATACTGAGAGATCAAAATACAACTGTATTGTGCACACAAATTCTTCTTCTTTTTTGTACTGAACTGGGGTAGTTGTTAAATTGCAACCAGTGATTGAATTGCATTTACATTTTGCTTATTCTGTATTAATTTTACTAAATAAAATGTTTTTCAACAACTTTGTCCATTACAAAATGGCGCCCGTGTATTTTTGACTAACACCTGTTTGGCCCATTTCTATGTCTATGCATACGATCCTATGTATACTGAAACGTGACATGACTTGCCGTACCGTGAACAAGCCGTAAAGGTGAAACGCGTCGGTAGATGACCATCTGTTTTGGAATAAACAGATCAAGCATCCTTGCGTGTCAGTGGTTTCTTTTTCTGAGGCAGAGAAAGTATTCTTGTGATATAGATATATATATATATATATATATATATATATATATATATATATATATATATATATATATATATATATATATATATATATCGCAGTAAACCTTTCTTTCAAACGATCGTCTTTACCATCGATCAAGAAGGGGACGGACTCCACTTAATTGTTACCGATTTGTTTTATTTTGTTCGTGCGCTATGCCGCCATGACGCGTTTCGGGCTCACACTCACCTCTAAGGACTACATGTCCCAGAATATCAGTGCGCTAATGTAGCTTCTCAGTGCACACTTGTCAGCCCATGAAGAAGAGGCGCTATGACCTCGAAACGCGTAGGCATGGATTGTGATTAATGGGGGCAGTGAGGTGAGCAGCAGCGAGGTTTCACTGAACAGAACGACGTCGAGTAACCTCTCGTTGCTTACGGGCATTTGGGTTTACATATATTACCTACTGGCGGTCGCCAGTAGGTAGTTATAGTTAGGACCACGTTTCCATAGGAAAACCTCAACATTCTATTTTGAATAACTTTGGCGCCGGTCGACGAATCCTCGCGAATTTCTCAAAATAGGTGGGGCGCTACGCTCCGCTCCTACCCTGAAAGTCTCGGGGGGATTCGTCAAGCGGGGGCTGAGATAAAAGGGGGGTCCCAAAACGCGTTTTTCCCATGCATTTTTCCATAGGACCTTTAGAACGAGCTACAGCCCGAACGGCTGAACAGAATTACTAGAAATTTGGCAGAGAGGTAGTCCCTAGGTCAAGGAAGTGCCTTTTGTAGGTTTGGTGTAAATCTGTTCAGTAGATTCTGAGAAAATAGCCTTTAAATCAATATATATATCTGAGCCCGCTTACGGTACGCTTACCGTACGCTTACCGTAAGCGTACGGTGGCGTGCGCGAGCGCGATTCTGATTGGCTCTTAGATCTTAGTAAACATTCGAATCGGCCGAAACCAGGAAGCGGCGTCCGCCATTTTGTCTCTCGCATTGAGAGTTATTTCTCAAACTTGATGCCCAAAAACATGTTACGGGGCATTTTTGACAACTCCCTCCCACACAGTCATGTTGAGGGAGTCCCCAAACATCCCCCAAGAGCAAAAACGGTTTTATTTTTTTTTCGGCAATTTCGCCGAGTACGCTTACCGTACGCTTACCGTAAGCGTACGGTAAAAAAAAAAAAAAAAAAAAAAACACTATCCACACTTACCCCACCCCCTGTGCTTTTGGTGGCCGGAGGCCACCAAATGTACAGGGCTTATTAATAGGTAAAAAAAACTAAATTTTGGCAACATGAAATTATAAAATCGAAATAAAAAAAACACTATCCACATTGACCCCACCCCCTGTGCTTTTGGTGGCCGAAGGCCACCAAATGTACAGGGCTTATTAAAGTTGATAAAAACCGTGCACGGAACGAACTGCGTTAAGTGGGCGCGCACGCCTCGAATGGCGTAAAGTAACTTAGCATTTAAAAAACCGTACAAATTCACTGAAAAAACCATAGGTTTCACACACGTTATAGTTAGGAATTAGCATTTAAAAAACCTTGCAAATTCACTGAAAAAACCATAGGTTTCACACATGTTATAGTTAGCGGAAATTTTACTGATAAAAAACCAGTGAAATTGCCCCGTTATAGTTAGTGCTGGCAACTATAACTCACGCGACCGCAATCTTCTGCTGATGACATATGTGTCTTTATGAAAAAAAAATATTTGTAATATATGTATAGCTAAAAATGTATGGAAGAAGACATGGGCAAATAAGTGTCTAAATACAGTATTAGCATCAGCAGAGGATTGCGGTCGCGTGAGTTATAGTTGCCAGCACTAACTATAACGGGGCAATTTCACTGGTTTTTTATCAGTAAAATTTCCGCTAACTATAACATGTGTGAAACCTATGGTTTTTTCAGTGAATATACATATATATAAATATATATATATTACCTACTGGCGGTCGCCAGTAGGTAGTTATAGTTAGGAGCACGTTTCCATAGGAAATTCTATTTTGAATAACTTTGGCGCCAGTTGACGAATCCTCGCGAATTTTTCAAAATAGGTGGGGCGCTACGCTCCGCTCCTACCCTGAAAGTCTCGGGGGGATTCGTCAAGCGGGGGCTGAGATAAAAGGGGGGTCCCAAAACGCGTTTTTCCCATGCATTTTTCCATAGGACCTTTAGACACAGCTACAGCCCGAACGCCTGAACAGAATTACTTGAAATTTGGCAGAGAGGTAGTCCTCAGGTCAAGGAAGTGCCTTTTGTAGGTTTGGTGTAAATCTGTTCAGTAGATTCTGAGAAAATAGCCTTTAAATCAATATATATATCTGAGCCAGCTTACGGTGCGCTTACGGTGCGCTTACCGTACGCGTACGGTGGCGTGCGCGAGCGCGATTCTGATTGGCCCTTAGATCTTAGTAAACATTCGAATCGGTCGAAACCAGGAAGCGGCGGCCGCCATTTTCTCTCTCGCACTCTGACAGGGGGTTGAAAAACCAAGTGCAAAAACATGTAAAGGGGCTGTTTACACAGCTCCCAAGCACCTAGCCATGTCGAGGGAGTCCCCAACGATCCCCCAAGTGAAAAAAGGCAATTTAAATTTTTTCGAAAATTTCGCGGATTACGCTTACCGTACGCGTACGGTAAGAAATAATAATAAAAAATAAAAAAATATCCACATTCTCCCCACCCCGTGTGCAAAAGGTGCCCAAAGGGCACCTTCTGTGCATGGCTTAATAGAGCTAAACAAAACATATATTTTACCTGTCACAACGATGCTCATCATATGTCCTCCATGTGCGCACGGTGCGCAAAGCGCATCGTGCGTTCATGGCCCATCTAGCGTAACGTGGGCACGCGGTGCGCAAAGTGCACCGCGTGCTCTCTGTGCACGCACGGTGCGCGAAGCGCACCGTGCGCGCACGGAACGAACTGCGTTAAGTGGGCGCGCACGCCACAAATGGCGTAAAGTAACTTAGCATTTAAAAAACCGTACAAATTCACTGAAAAAACCATAGGTTTCACACACGTTATAGTTAGGAATTAGCATTTAAAAAACCTTGCAAATTCACTGAAAAAACCATAGGTTTCACACATGTTATAGTTAGCTGGACATTTTACTGATAAAAACCCAATGAAATTCCCCCGTTATAGTTACTGTTGGCAACTATAACTCACGCGACCGTAATCCTCTGCTGATGACATATGTGTCTTTATGAAAAAAAAATATTTGTAATATATGTATAGCTAAAATTTAATGGAAGAAGACATGGGCAAATAAGTGTCTAAATACAGTATTAGCATCAGCAGAGGATTACGGTCGCGTGAGTTATAGTTGCCTACAGTAACTATAACGGGGGAATTTCATTGGGTTTTTATCAGTAAAATGTCCAGCTAACTATAACATGTGTGAAACCTATGGTTTTTTCAGTGAATATATATATATATATATAACATCCTTATATATACATATTGTGTCGGTTCCTCTTTAAAAATCATAACCATAGTAGGTCAACCAAGGTACTTGTTATTTTTTTCTTCAATTTCTGCACTATCCATTCCACCTTCCCCCATATACTTTGCAACATGCCCAGTTTCCATGGCAACCAACTTCAAAATCCTTAGAAACAAGGTCCAGATGAAAAGTTCATAAAGTGTAGGCTGCTCTGTAACTGTATAAGGGAAAGATGGTCCCAGAATATATAAACTTTTTAGAGTTAACACAGAATCGATATCAAAGGATACAAAAAAATGATGTCAAAGTGTTATTTAATCACACGTTGGCAAGATACACATTTTTATAAATAGATTAGGCATTTGTCAAATAGTGCGGGGTGCCATGGGAAGGAAGGGGGTAGTGAATTCAGGTGAGGTAAAAGGGGGAAGTGACATATAAATTATATCAAACTGTCACAACTTAATTGTAAGGCAAAACAATTTTTAAGCCACAAAATCCAGACGAAGTTCATTAGTTTGAATATAGATTGTTTACAAAAACCATGTACAAAACAGAAGAACACAGTGTAAGTTACACTGTTGAGAGTACTGGCAATGTCATATTGTCGACGTTTCGACCCCAAGACATGGGTAGGTTAGTTGGCTCCTTACTAACGGGGTCTTCTTCAGGACAAGGGTGATGGTGTAACACGGAGGAATGGCACCTACAATGATATTAAGTCAGTGTTACAAAAGAATTTCGGGTCCCACCAGGGAAAGTGAAAGGGACTCATTAAGGAAGTAATCGCTATATTTACCATATTCAAAGGTGGACATATAGTCAATGTTGACTTGGCGTCAAATGGCGCAGGGGCAGATAGGCTCCAATTGAGGGTGGGGTGAGTGACACCTACAAAGAATTATGAGGTGTCATTATAATGATCCACAAAATAAATAAAGGATTCATTGAAAATCACAAAAAACCGGAGAGAGAGTGACTTACTCATTTATGATCAAAGTCAAACTGGGCAAAACAATTTTATTGGAATTCCCCATATGCAAATAAAAAATGTAATTGCCCGTTTGCGACCAATAAAAGCATTTGGTATGTATCAAACGCAAACTGTGATTTGGTAGTATGTTGCCGAATTGCAATTTTGGTTTGCGACCTATTACCCTTCCAAATACAGATTCGTATTTGAAAGAGGCGTCCCTTCCAGATACCGAATCAGTATGGTATGTATTAATGTTTTGTGACCGAATTCTGGTGTAGTGGTAATGCATGGCAAATGGGAAGGCATCCCCTCAGGACCCCTTCCCATTTGTGAATGTCAAAACAAAGTTTGTCTAAGAGAAGGCCGTGGTCCACAGAACCTATGAATCTTCTTAAACAATTAAAATAAGAAACTTTTTCTTTTTGAATGGATCCCATTTTCCTTTATGGAAAAAGGGTTGCATTTAAAAAAAAATAGACTGCTTTATTTAAAACCAATCACAGACATTGTGGTCTGCTGACCTCAGCAGGCCACCATCCCAGTGATGGCATTAATTCCTAATGGTTAATATTCATGAGGTAGGTCGATTTACGAACCAATAGGAATCACTAAATGATACTCTGAGTTTTATACATTAGGAATGGCGATTTTCTAATTGCGATTCACAGAAAATCGCAATTAGGTCATCACTAGTCCAATTATTGATACATCTGGTAAAAGTATTTTACTATCTCCCAATCAGAGTAATCAATTCAGATGGCAGTAATCACTACCTGAGTTACTGTAGTACAGCAATCCTTCAGCCAACCAGAATCTTTGTTTTTTTTTCCTATTTCTCATCACTCTCCATATTAAAGTTTTTCATTCTGCAAGTGATTCCTTGTTTATCCAATTCTTACAAACCAGCGTCATGGTGAGAGCGTAGATTGTGGGACACAGCTTTGTGTTTTGGGCCAGAAAGTATGCAAAGAATTGTGGCACTAAGTTGACAATAATCTAGGGTTTCTTCCAGTGGACATCACTTGGATTGCCCGGAGGGGTATGAAGTGGTATCAATTGTTGTCATTTTTGGATTGCGAGCACCCAGACCTCATGATTATACACTATGGTGGCAATGATCTAGGCATAATCTCAGGTGTTAGACTTGAAATCCAATTGAAGGAGACATTGGTATAATTTATGGCTCTATATCTTCATATATTCCAACATATGTCAAAGGCAGAAATGGTAGTGGTCATCTGAGTTTTGTGCAAAGATTGAGAAATATAGGAAACATGTCAAGGAAACAATTTCAGCATTTCTCCGTAACTATAACATCAGCTCTGTTTACCACAACAACATCCGCTTCGACATGCTTGGTGTGTTCCGAAAGGATGGAGTCCATTTCACAGCAGAAGGGAACCAGATCTTCCTAAAATCAAGGATTGTATCCGGTTCTATCTATAAGTGTGCACAACCAACTATAAACACAAAGGCTCTTTTCAGAGCCACCCAATTAGCAGTGAACAATATTTTATTATTTCAAACACTTTTAAAAATAATTTATTATCCAGGTCCGTGGATCAACCGCAAGGCCAAGATCCAGTTCTATAGCAACAATTTAGTTAAATAATTAAAACAAATAATAATTGTATCTAAATTGTGTCTACAGAACTGTGTTCAACAGTTTCGTTGTGTGTACAAAAGAGTAGGTGTTGTAGTCTGTGATAATCTATCTGACTATGAATGAATGTCTAAAGCTACATGAATGTGTCAATGTGTCTCTAACAGTAGTATATGTTGGTGTTTCTATGGGACTCAGTATGTCAGTGTAGGGGTCTGTGTATGTGTGTAGGTGTCAACTTTGTTGTGCCATTCTGTGACTGTGTATGTATGGGTGTGTTTGAGTCACTGTGTGTCTGGGTGAGTGAGTGTATCAGTGTGGATGGGAATGTCCATCTATGCAGCTGTCTGACTATGTCTGTAAGTTAGTATGTGGTGTGTGTGTGACTGTATCTATCCAACTGTAACACTTAATGTCACTGTGTGTGTGGGTGGGTCTGTGTGTCTAAGGGGTACACGTTCATGTAAGTGTGTGTGGGTGAGGGCCTTCAGTCATGCATGGTGGGAGGTTGGCCACAGGGCCTGCGGCAACCCTGCATGCAGCTAACCCCATGTTGCGCACAGCCTTCAGGTGGCCAACTCCCCCAAGGCAGTCAACCCCACACTGCACATGGCCTTCGGCTGTTCACGATGGGGGGTTTGGCTGCAGAGCCTGGCCTGTGGCCAACCCCCCCACATGCAGCCAACCCCACGCTGGGAACGACCTTCAGCTGTGCACAGTAGGGGGTTTGCCAGGCCCTGTAGGCAACCCACCCAAATGCCCCATGGACCCCATCCCCCAGGGCCATTACTTAAAATAAAAGGGAGGGGTCTACCCGGCCCTCCCTCACCAAGCCTTATTAGGCCCTGTGGACCCAAACTCCCAGAGCCGTTGTTTATTATGAAAGGGGAGGGGGCCTTCACAGTCCCTCTCCCAGAGCCTTCTTAGACCCTGGGGACCCCATCCCCCAGGGCTGTTTTTTATTAAAGGGGAGAGGGACTGAGTGGCCCCCTCGCCAAGTCTTGTTAGGCCCGGGGGCTCCATCCCCAGGGCCACTCCTTTAAGTAAAGGGGAGGACGCCACGACCCCACTCCCCCTAAGCCATTATTTGCCCCAGAGACCCCATCACCCGGGGACCTCACACTTAAAGGGTGGGTGTCCACCATGGCAACCACCATATATGCACGGGTAACCCTTTTGTAAAAGTTTACAGATCACTGAAATATGATTTCTTTTTGCATTTGCTGTTTTCATTTGACATTTCAAAATGGAAAAAATACCAGCTTTTGCTCGTTTTCACATTTTTTGCTGCCTGTGTCATAAAAAATATCCATTGTCGAGCACAACTTTATGAATTTGTCAAGCGCAGGATTCTAGTTCACATGTTCTAGGCATCTACCTAGTTACATAGGCCATGCCTCTTATAAATGATTCCTAGTTCTGTCTCTTTTGTCAGCCCCTGTTTAGAGGCCGTCCTTTACTCAGGGGCTTAGCTTTGGGGGGGGGGGGTTTGGGGTGTTATTGACCCGGTCACTCCACTCCGCACAGCCCCCGTGTGCCCAGATTCTGCTGCTGCTGCCTTCTTGGCCTCTCTTGCTGCCGCCTCTCCTTAAGGCCCCTGCTCTCCAGGCTTGCCCAAGCTTGCACAGGCTTGCCCAGGCTTGCCCTCGCTCTCCCACTCTGTCTTCCCGCTATTTCCACCCCCCCTTCCGCTCCCCGCCGCTGCTCTCCTGTGGCCCCGCCCCCTTCTCTTGGCACCCGCTCCCCATTCGCCGCCCCACTCCCGCCTCCCAGCTGCTTATCCCTCCCACTTCGCCATATATGGCGGGGACCGCGCGTACGCGCAGCGGCCACGCGCATCGGGCACGCCGATTACGTGCCGAAGGCGTGCCAAAGGCACGCCTGTCCACGCCTGGACCGCGCCCAGCGCCAGAACCCCTGGACCCCGCCGGAGCCAGCCAACCCGACAGAGATACGACGCCGCCACCCTCCACGCACTCAACACCGGCCGACAGCCAGCCTGCTACCAAGCCAACCCGAAACGCACCCACGGCGCATTCACCTGCCACGCCTGCAACTTCACCTGCACCCGATCCTGCACCGCACCCACCAAGCCAGGCTCCAGCAACGACCACCTCAAGTGCATCTTGCTCAACACCCGCTCCATCCACAGGCACGCCGTCGAACTCTGGAACCTTCTCGACACAACATCACCAGACGCCGCCTTTCTCACAGAAACATGGATGGACGCCTCCTCAGCTCCCGACATCGCCATAGCCATCCCGGATGGCTACAAGATCGCCCGGAAGGACCGCGTCAACCAAGCCGGAGGAGGCATCGCCATCGTCCACAGAAACACCATCCGAATCACGACCAACTCCGACGACACCCTCACCGCCGCCGAACACCTTCACTTCCAGATACACACTGACCCCAAGACCACCCTCAGAGGCACCCTCGTCTACAGACCCTCAGGACCACGCACACAATTCAGCGAAGCCATCGCAGACTTCGTCAGCCCGCACGCCCTTACCTCCTCAGACTACATCCTCCTAGGAGACCTCAACTTCCACCTGGAGAACAACAATGACAGCAACACCGCCACCCTGCTGGACAACCTCGCCAACCTCGGACTCAAGCAACTGGTGAACACCCCCACCCACATCGCCGGCCACACGCTTGACCCCATCTTCTCCTCCAGCAAGCACATCTCCTTCAGCCACTCCACCGGACTGCACTGGACAGACCACAGCTGCGTCCACTTCAACTTCAGGAGAACCACGACCCACAACCACCCTGAACAGGATCCCCGCAGAAGCTGGAGCAAGATCACCGCTGACCAGCTCACCACCACCCTCAGCCAGAACCCCCCCCACCAACATGACGGACCCCAACGAAGCAGCCCGCAACCTCACACAGTGGCTCACCAACTGCGCCGATGACCTCACACCACTGAAGAACCCCCCCAGCAGACACGGCAGCAAGAAAGCCTCCTGGTTCACCAACGACCTCTAAAACTCCAAGAAAACCTGCCGTACACTCGAGAAAGCCTGGCGCCACGACCAGACTACAGAAAACATGACAGCCCTCAGGAACGTCACCCGCAAACACCACCAACTGATCCACACCACCAAAAGGACCACATTCAAAGAACGACTGGACAACAACTCCCACAACAGCAAGGAACTCTTCAGCATCATCAAAGAGCTATCCAGCCCCAGCGCCTGCAACAACGACATCACACCCTCACAGGACCTCTGCGACTCACTCGCCTCGTTCTTTCACCACAAGATTGCTGACATACACAACAGTTTCGGCGCACAGACCGCTCACCCTACCACCGATCTGGCGCCCCCCACCACCACCCTTCGCACCTGGACGAAGGTCAGCACCGAAGATACCACCCACATAATGAACACCATCCACTCGGCTCCCCAACCGACCCCTGCCCACACCACATCTTCAACAAAGCCGACTCCATCATCGCACCCCAACTCCGGAACATCAACAGCTCCTTCGCATCCGCCACCTTCCCAGAGAGCTGGAAACACGCCGAGCTCAGCGCCCTCCTGAAGAAACCCACCGCGGACCCCACGGACCTCAAGAACTTCCACCCCATCTCGCTCCTCCCCTTTCCGGCCAAAGTCATCGAGAAGATCGTCAACAAACAACTCTCCGCCTTCCTCGAGACCAACGGATCCCTCGACCCCTCGCAGTCCGGCTTCCGAGCAAACCACAGCACCGAGACCGCCCTCATCGCAGCCACCGATGACATCAGGTCCCTGCTCGACAACGGGGAAACAGCTGCCCTCATCCTCCTGGACCTCTCGGCAGCCTTCGACACCGTATGCCACCGCACCCTGATACAGCGCCTCAGCAACATCGGAATCCAAGGAAAGGCCTTGGAATGGATCATCTCGTTCCTCGCCGGCAGAACCCAGAGAGTCTGCCTTCCCCCGTTCCGGTCCGTGGCCACCGAAGTCATCTGTGGCGTCCCGCAAGGATCCTCGCTCAGCCCCACCCTCTTCAACATCTACATGAGCCCCCTCGCAGCCATCGCACACCAACACAACCTCAACATCATCTCCTACGCCGACGACACCCAGCTGATCCTCTCCCTCACCAACGACCCCGCCACAGCCAGAGCCAACCTCCAGGAAGGAATGAAAGACATCGCGGAATGGATGAAGCTCAGCCGGCTGAAACTGAACTCAGATAAGACGGAAGTCCTCATCCTGGAAACATCCCCCTCCGCCTGGGACGACTCCTGGTGGCCTCCTGCCCTGGGCTCCGCTCCAAAGCCAACAGACCATGCTCGCAACCTGGGCTTCATCCTTGACTCCTCCCTCACGATGACCAAGCAAGTCAACGCCGTATCGTCATCCTGCTTCAACACCCTGCGCATGCTCCGAAAGATCTTCCAGTGGATCCCCACCGACACCAGGAAGACGGTCACCCAGGCCCTCGTCACCAGCTGACTGGACTACGGAAACACCCTCTACGCTGGAACCACAGCCAAACTACAGAAAAGACTCCAGCGCATACAGAACGCCTCTGCACGACTTATCCTGGACACCCCCCGCTTCAGCCACATCTCTCCCCAGCTGAGAGACCTGCACTGGCTCCCCATCAGCAAGAGGATCATGTTCAGACTCCTCACCCACGCACACAAGGCTCTCCACGACATGGGACCAACATACCTCAACAACCGCCTCACATTCTACACACCCACCCGCCACCTCCGCTCCGCCAGCCTCGCCCTCGCCACCATCCCGCGCATCCGCAAGACCACCGCCGGAGGAAGATCCTTCTCCTACCTGGCGGCCAAGACATGGAACTCCCTCCCCACCCACCTACGACTGACCCAGAACCATCTCTCCTTCAGGGAACAGCTCAAGACCTGGCTCTTCGAGCAGTAGCGGATCCCCCTCCCCCCAGCGCCTTGAGACCCTACGGGTGAGTAGCGCGCTTTACAAATTCATTGATTGATTGATTGATTGATTGATTGATTGATTATTACACCCCCCTAACAAATGCATTCTGTAGTAAATACTTGGGTATAGGTGCTTTAAATCGGGTATGGTGAGGTGTTTGTCGGATTTCACTTGGGATTTTTACATACACATGCAGACAAAAATACAGACACACACTCTCATCTTTATTTAAAGTTCTTAAAAATTGTTATTCTACAAATCATTGAGTTCTAAGTACCCCTTGCAATCCGCACTCCTATCCCACCCTACTGCTCCTTAAGCCCCCCTCCGGCCCAGTGTCGTGTAGTTCCTATAAAAAGTATACAGGATCTGCGCGTTTAGACAACATACACTGTAGGATTGGTGTCAGATGAACTCTGATCACCCCCACCGGGTATGTTGGCCTTTTTGTACCATCTAGCTCACACTGCCACTATGCTCTCCTCTTACAAAGGAGGGAATAGTTCTTGGCAACCATCGTCCATGACAACCCTGATCCCTCAGGACCGTGGAAACAATACACTACCTTTCGCTCAGTCGCTCGTGCTTACTTAGTTTGTCTCAGAGAGATACACCGAATAAAACAGGCTGGGCATTTTCAATAAGCATTTATTGAACAGTTGTTATTCTGGTGTAGAATAAATGTGCTGCAACAACCATTAGACAGGATAAGATATAAATGATTAGCAGTACTATAAAGGTAAAAGGATGGTATAGTTCTACCATCTTACTTTAATCATGAATACAGTCAAGTATATAAAACACATGATAAAAAGATGCGTATTCCTACGATGCCTTCCTAACTAGATGTACCTAAGTGTACCTAGCCTGGGTGTAGGTGTTAAGCCAAGAATCCCTCTAGGATTTAGTCAACCCCATTACCTGAAGTGTGAGACTGTGGGACCCTGTCCTGGTCTCGAGGTGAACATCCCGCGAGGGATGTTAGACCACTGTGAGCTGGAGGGTCCGTATGCAGGAACCTCAGCGTCTATGGTCAGTGTGTCGGCCGGGAAGTCTCAGTCTCCTCTGTCTATCTTAGCAAGATGTGGTGTATATATACCCACAGGTCTCCCCAGGGGTCCTACCTTGCTGTATTACTGTGTCGGCCTAAAGATGACGTCGGGCATGAACTTTATACATACATTTTATACAGGAGATGGTAGTCCTGCTGTGCTTCCTAGAATCCTCATGCATAATGTATGAGATTTCGACTAGGGAAACTAGATACTTGTACGCAATTATACAAAATATTAGCTTCTTATTGTGTTAAAAACCTTTGTTTTAAAACCTTAAAAAAGGTCTAAAAAATGTTAAAAAAGGAAAAACTATTATAAATTGATATTTAGGCTACAGCTCTAATATGTCCGTAGGTATAGTCCGAACTACTACAAGCATTTTAAAGCCATACATTCTAAAAAATAAATCAATTTTGAAATGGAGTTCTAATTTTTCTGTTTGTTATTCAAAAAGCCGAATTTTTTCCCCAGCACATGGCGGGCCAAATGACTCAAATGTTTGTGTCCTGGCTGGTAGACGCAACATTCTCGTTGCTTGCCTCTGCACCTCGCAGATTATGTCAATTGAGCACAGATGATCTTCCGTACTGTCCACAGCCGGTGCTGGGGCAGCGTGTGCGCTGTCCAAGGCCTGGGTGTCAGAGGAGGAGTCGGTGTCTATACTAACCGGAGCTGATACTACCTGTGATGGCTCTAGGAATGCCGCCATCAACATGGGAATACCCTGGGTACACTGCAGAACATGGGCCGTTATAGGGTCCAGTAAAGCATCAACGTCCGGTTGTGCACATGATGGGAGTGTCAGACAGAGATCCAACACACATTCTTCTCTGCAAAACAGTCTCCGGAGGTCAGGTAAGATGCAGTCAATCCAGACTGGTCTAAATGACAGGAGCCAAGAAGCACTTAGTTCCCTTAGGCGTGGTGTGCCCTGAAGTTGTACCATCCAATCACAGTATTTTCACTCCAGGAGTACTGCTTCCATCTCCTTGGGGACTGGGACGTCCATTGCGTAGCAGAAAAACAACAATCAGGATACCTGCTATTAGAAACAGGATCAGTGGCAGCCCTCCAAATATGCTTCCAAATACGGAGTGTGTAAAGTTTGGTATAACTCAGAGGACCGTCTGAAAGGTGCTTAACAGTCCAGAACCTATGCTCTTAAATAGGTGGACAATGCCTGTTGTATCAGACATGTTAAAGATACGAGTTACCATTTCTGCAAAATGGAAAGGGCAATTTGTACGTATAAGTGCCTGCATCTCTGCCGAAGACCTTACTACTTGAAGATAAAAGGTCTCTCAAGCGCATGTTAAGGGCATGTTTTTTTGTGTAAGCATGGCTTTCATTCTGCTCAAAGCATCAAACCTTATGAATGAAATATTTAGCGAAGGCCATAGCGGCGCCACTCTGACAGTAGTGTTGGGGCAAACAATACTTGCATACAGCAAGTAACTCCCATTTGAGAGTTGTCTGAACACTGGAGTGACCACGGCAGCTGGGGCACCCTTTAAGTGACCGGACAAGTTTGCTACTGAACCATTACAGGCCCCATGAAGCATTATATCCTGGCATATAAGTGATCCACTTAAAGTATTCTCGCAGTTGGCACCGCTTAGAAACACTTCTTTTTCCCCACTCCGAAATCGAAATCTGTATGGTAATTCCCAAGATTCCTTGATGAATTCCCTACCCATTTCTTCATATCTGCCTGCCTGCATTTGTAATAGGCGATATTGGAATTGAAAGGTTGTGACCGGCAGAGTTATGTGGCCATGGATTAACCATTCTGTGGATGGTGTTTCTGCCACTGTGAAGGGTAATCTGTCCAGTTTTTCAATGCACAGCATTGTATACTTTGCTCCCCTCTGTGCCATTTCTATCTGTTTTCCTGTCAGATTGTATGAGGAAAACAGAGACGTGCTCTTTATGAAACACCATGGCACATAGCCTGCGTGCAAAGATTGCAGCGTCCAGCCTAATAACATAATAGAACACAATTGCGATTGCCCGTGTTGTAATATGGACAAATCATGTTCTTGTACATCGATAGCAGATGATACAATGTTGCCTAGTGAATATATCCTGGAAGTTAGTGTTGTTAACCCATTATCGACCACTGCTAGAGTTTTCTCTAGATTCATTTGATCTATTTCTCGTAATCTTTCCACGGCCTCCCGTTGTGATATTTTCCAAATCTCATTATAGACAGCATAATAGAAACGTTTGTGATGTGGTTTCCTATGACCTAATAAAAAATCCCATAGGTCCACATCCTCTGTAGGTAAGGATAAGTGTTGTTTCACCTGTTTGAGTGTTGAGGTTTTTAGCCAATCGAGGCATAACTTCCCAACACTGTATGAAGTCACTACCCCTAGATGTTGTCTCTGTACATAACGTGGATCTGGCCTATTGATACAAAATCCTTTAGTTTTACCCAAGAATCTTTCCTGGCAGTTATTGGTGTCCACAGGCCAAATCAACCATCTTTTCCAATCGGGGTCTGATCTATTGTATTGCATGATGTCATCTATTGTATCCTCTTCTTGTGATGCTATGTTACCCTGAGTGTGTGATGGTGCTGGCACCCGAGTTGCATTCCTTTCGCGATCTGATAAAGGAAGTGGTTTCAGAATAACATTCACTTTTTGTGCCACAGAGCTTTCTCGAAGATAAGTTCCATTAATAAGCATACTAAAAACAGTTACTAGACTAATCCAGAAAAGAAAGAAAAGTATTCCGGTAGATACCCAAAGTTCCACCCAAGGTGATACCAGGTAAGTCTTTTTAAGAAAATCCAGAAAGTCTTTAAATCGCTGTAGACAATTTTTTTGAGCTGGCATCGTTTTAGGTTCGGTTGGATCTAATGAAAAAGTATCAAAGTCAATGAAATAGCCAGATGCAGTTCGATCAATTTTCGGTAGTTCCGCAGGTTTTGTGGAAACTGTAGCTTGCTCTTGTTGGGGCATGTTGACGTAGAGATCCGTGTTTGGTCGAATTGAAATTTGTCTTTCAGTGGAGTTCTCATTTTGAACTTCAGTGTCAAGAGGAACGAGTTCCATTGCATTGTTGCTTAGTCCTTCATTCCGTGCAGGTGACCCTTCAAACGTGATGAGTCTTTCAGCTTGATCTTCTTGTATAGTTGTGAAAAGAGGGTGTCTGTTACTCTGGAGTCCACGCAGCCTACTACTCAGTATCGGCCATATAATGTAGTTTGATTAGGTCAATTGAGATGAATCTTTTCTCCTTTTTACCGGCTTGAGGTGGTAGAAGTACTGTTCTTGTTCCTTCAACTGCCAGGACAGGTACAGGCTTTCTGTATGATGGCACAAATTCTTTTTGTCCGCTATTTTTTCTCTGACCAGATCCCCGATTTTAGGGATCCAGACAGGTCTTGCTGCGACACTTTTTACTTCCCGAGTGGTGGTTCTTTTCACTTGACATTACTCTGTAGTGCCCTGGATTCATTCAGGTCCTGTAAAACAGCCAAACGTTTATGGATGTCAAAAGATTTTTCATCCACCACTGTGCCTTCACAATCAAGATAAGGTATTCACATTCTTGTCCCAAATAGGACCTCATAAGGAGTGACACCCCCTAGAAAGCTTCTTGGCTGATTATTTAATGCCCTTTGAAATCCATACAGATGTTTTACCCAATTTCCACCCGAGCCTAATACTCTAGCTGTTAAAGATTGCTTTAAGTCCTGGTTTTTCATCTCCACAACTGAATTTCCCACGGGATGGTACGGAGAGGAGTACTACAATGCTACACCCAGACTTCCCATGGTTTCCTAGTAAGCCCTAGAGCTAAACGCGGGGCCACGGTCAGAATATCGTGTGCCGATTGCGTATGTCCCTATAAAGACTCGCAAAACTTTTTATAACAGTTCGAGCGTCAGCCGACCGCTGGGGCCACACGCATATGAACCTAGAGCAGGAGTCCACTGCAACCATGATATACTTGTAAGCCCATTCAGATTGTAAGGGGCCGCAGTCGTCCAAATAAACATACGCCAGCGTTTGTCTGATATTAGTAATGGAGTCTGCACTGGACGTGTTACTGTGGAGCCTTTCATCTGCTGACAGATATCGCATTTCAAGACATAGTCCCTAGTCTGCTTTCTCAGTCCTGGCCACCAGTAGCACTGTTTCAACAGAGAAACAGTTGCTGAAACTCCTGTATGTGCAGAACCTATACCCTCGTGTGCTGCTAGGATTAATCCTAACCTACGATCCATATTTAGTATTACTCTATCCCCCACTCCAGGTATTTGAGCAAATGGAACATTGTTTGCATCTAACTTGTAGGAGTACTTGAGTGGAAATCTTTTTGGTACTGCTGAGTTATTGCGTGTGGCAATAATGGCAATAATTGCAAACATTATCTCACTGTCTATTCTCATTTTTGAATGAGTGATCGCAGCTACTGAAGCCGTGCATACAGTCCCCTTTGCGACCTCATCGGCCAATGAATTCCCTTCAACGTGAACGCCATCACGTTGATGACTCAGTGTGTGTATCACGTGAGCCCTTGGTAGTTCGTTTTCAACTCCACTACCTGTTCCAATAGCGTTTTATGCTTAATTGTGCCACCTTTTGCATCTTTAAACCCATTCTATCGCCAGTGATGTAAATATTCATTGTATGACTGTACACAGTAAAAGGAATTCCACACGATTAGTGTGGGGAATTCTCGATCTGTATTTACCAGTGCCAGTATTAGTGCTTTTAATTCTGCCAGCTGCGCCGTGCAGTCTCCAAGAGACTGTGTTTTTGTGAAATTTGGATGAAACTTTCCATCCTGCATACGTCCTTTAATGATAGCACATGCAGCGCTGTATTGCTGTCTACTCCCTATGGCTGGTTGAGCAGAACCATCAGTGTAAATAATGTATTCATACTGATCCAGGGGCATTATTTCATTTGGTAGAGGATATTCTTGTTTGTATTGCAGGAATGCTAGTGTTTTTAGATTTGGGTCATACCTGTATTCTAAATCTGTTGCAGTGAGAGAATTAGCCCATTGTGTCCATCTTGGATGTAAGGCTTTAGCGTTGGGAATGCTTGCTTTTGTCGCAGCCTCTAAGACTGGAACCCGGGTAATGACAATTATACGTTTCCCTTGAGCCAGGGTTTTTTCTCTTCTGAGCGGACCGAGTCTTACTCTGCCTCTTATATGGGGTAGGGTGTCTTTAAACCAGTATAAGTGTTCCTGGTACGTGAGCGGAACCTCAACGTCTTCATACGGACAGTATTCCGCTGGTGCATCACCTTCTGTGTAGAAGTGAAATGTTTTTGTCCTTGCATTTGCTGCTGAGAATGTAACCCACAAATAAAATACCTCTGTTCTCTATGATTCATGTATCTCTATCACGAAAGCTACTTCTACACCCCTATGCGAAAGCAGTTTCAGAGTGACTGCATTTCTAATATTTTCTGCAAAGTGAATTGTATCTGCATTATCTTCTTCATCTGAGAGGTGCAAATTTTGCATGACTCTTTCCGCGTTATCCGCGTCTTCAGTCATTTTTTTTTAGAGGAGAAGAACGTTTCAAAGAACACTGTGTCCTTCAAGCTTGATTAACCACCAGCCAATAAATAGGATATTGCACCTTTCTGGTGTTTTGTGACTTGGAATTTCTGAGCACAACTGAACCACTCAGATTCTACTGTTAAATTAATACCCAACCAACGTTAGTGGCTCCATGTCGTGTAGTTCCTATAAAAAGTATACAGGATCTGCGCGTTTAGACAACATACACTGTAGGATCAGTGTCAGACGAACTCTGATCACCCCCACCGGGTATGTTGGCCTTTTTGTACCAACTAGCTCACAGTACCACTATACTCTCCTCTTACCAAGGAGGGAATAGTTCTTGGCAACCATCGAACTTGACAACCCTGATCCCTCAGGACCGTGGAAACCAGTGCTTAATTTGTGCCGGTGCTTAGCACCGGCACTTAATTGACAGGGCCGGGTCTACGACTACGCATCTCGCACGTGCGCCGTCATTGATGTTTTTTAAAATGTACCTTAAGTAGTGTACTCAGCATGTTCAAGGAGCGGTTAACAATGACTGCGTGTGAGACGACTAACACTACACACACTTGCTTCTCTTAATTAGCTGCCGCGCACTGTGCTGTCCAAGGCAGGCGGGCACAACCCTTCTTGGTCACTTACATACACACAGTGAGTGGGCCATGCGTGGCGCGTCACAGGGGTGTGGATGGGACACTCCCCCCCCTCCCCCGGCTTCCCAGCTTCTTCCTTGAGAAGCCGTCACTTGACCTGAATGCTCACCAGCCGGGAGTAATGTGAATTATTCAATGGGGAGGCAGACGGGCTCTATTGCGTCGGTTCCGGCGGCCTGGCCGCCGTGCAGGGTACCTTTTACCTGCTGCCAGCCGCTGGCTTTGTTTGCTTGCACAGTTGCACAGTTGGCCCTCGCTTGTGCCATGTGTCTGGGGATGGTGCCTCTGCACTGTGCTTTAAAAGCAGGGGGGCTCTGTACCCAGAGTTGTGTCAGTTCACCTCATTAATATCATAGCGTTGTGTGATGCCTACTGCTCCCCCAACCTGGCAAGAGCCTCAAACACCTGGTGCCAAGGAGCCCACCTGCCCTTGTGTGGCAGCAGCGACACAACGAGCCCACCAAGGTCACCGCGTCGTGAGGGTGGGCGCCGGGATCTGCTCCTGCATCTCACCCGACCTTAAACCAGGGCGACCGCCCATGCCTCTGAATCCTTCTCTGCCACCAAGGTCAATATTTGTGGCGTGTTGTTGTCGACGCGTCGCCCCCTCATGCTCGCGGGGCCGCTGGAAGTGCTGTGTGTGTGGATGCGGCGTTGTGAAAGTGCGTGTGCACACATCTGTTTTTGTCGTTTCCTGCACTGACTGAAGCCTGGAAGGAAGAGGGTGGAGCGGGACACAGGATGTCTCTCAGGAAGTGCCTGGAGCGGGTGTGGGGGTCCCGAAGGCCCGGCCGCCCCACTCACTGTTGAGCTTGGAAAGTTTGAACTTCAGAAACTTGTAGAAAATGAAGCGCCGCCTTCAGGACTTCTGCCCGCAACACCCGTGCTTAACTTGAGCCGGTGGTTGCCACCGGCACGTATTGTCGGGGACCGGCCCTTGTTTGTACTCATCAGACATTTATTGAGCGCGAGAGAGAGAAAAGCACACACAAGGGAAACACGGGAGAAAAGGATGGACAAACCATCACCTAGGAAGAAAGCAGGTGTCTGCAGGAGTGACACAAGGGGCGGGGGTGTCTGGTGGAGGATTAAAGAGGCCTGGGTGGAGCCCTGGCTACCAGCTTTGGTGTGTGGTGCGCTGATCTTTAACAGCAGAGCTCTGGCACTCATGCTTTGACAAATTAAGCACTGGGAGCGTGCACTGCACAGTTGACTGTGCGTGCGCTGTGCTTTGAAGGTGGGTGGGCGCGGGACCAGGAGAAAACACACTGGCGTCAGTAGTACTGTGTGTCTGGCACAAACACTGATTTATTGGGGCGCCAGGGGCGGGCTGGAATTTGGTTCTCTAACTTCTAACTGTTCTGATAGGGGGGGTAGGGGCCGTTGTACGCGCGGCAGCGTGCGCAGATTTTAGTCACATGACCACTCGCGTGCGCCACACCCCTGCATAACCACCGCAGCCAGTATCACTGCTAACCTAAACCAGGACATTACTGCTGGTGGTTCTAGTAGCATTGTTGGGTACTACTACTGGGTAGAGCAAACAGCAGCAGTGCACTGGGCCGCCTAATCTTGTAAAAAGTTATTCACTGAGCCGGACCGTACCACGAGTAACGGTAAGAATAAGATTGAAGTTAATTGCCATTCCAATACCGTCAGGCGTCAGTACTGAATACCGTGTAAAAACGCTGTATTTTTATTTTGGGTAGTGTGTGAGTGAGGGTCCGGATTCCAGTTGCATTGTAAGATCACCAGCGTGGGGCGGGGGGGGAGGGGCAGCTCCATAATATTGATTATTTATTAGGAATAAAAATAGGATGCAAATGCTGCCTGAAATTCAGATTCACTAAAGGCTCACCGGCCATTGCGGTATACCATATAGTCGTGCTGGTGCAGCAGTACTGTACTGACCTGCGCTGCGCAGGCTGCGGGTTTAAGTAAAACTACTAGGCCCTGCTGCCCTAGCCTACCCACCCAGCCGCTTGCTGACTTGTCCAAAGATGGCGGCTGGTGCGCGCAGCGGATCCCGATACCTATGGTAATGGTTTCACTTTCTTTCTCGGGTGTGGTGTGGCGTTGTCACAATGGATAGTGATGCAATATATAATATTACTTTTTAGAGTGATTCCCGGGGGTTCAGGTCTCATTGTTCTTGTATTATATTTGTTGGTATATTTTAGTTGCTGTCGACATCTGAGTGCAGAGTGCACAGCCGGTTGGGTATGAATAGTGCATTGTTGTGCAAAGCAAAATTCCCCCCACCCCACCTCCCCACAGTAGTAAGCATCTAATGCTAACCCCTACCAAATGTTTACCCACACTGCTTAGAACAAGCACACGTGACCAACACAAATTTTGATCAGCAGCTGAACGGCTTTCTCAAGGGAATCGTTAAAAGGACATTGAAAAGAGAAATGCAAATTCTGAGCTGGTTATCGGTGATTCCTTGCCAAGCACTATGGCCAGACTAGAGACTTCAGAAGCGACTGAACTGACAATCATGTGCACAATACAAAAATCAAAATGGTATCAAAGTAATGTGACAGTGACATCAGTCAATATGGTAATTTTGAAAGCCATTTCCTTGCCAATCCGCACCAAGTTGTAAATGTCTTCTTTCAGGTCACCGTTATTTATCTAACCTCTTATTTTTGTTAATGCAAAGTTTCAATCAACTGAGGTGTTCTTATTGGTGCAGTAATCGATCTGTTCAATATTTCAGCTTTATTTCAGCTTTACTCTAGTGTTTACTTGGCTATGGCTGGCTTGCGTGTTATGTTCAAGACAAGTGGGCGGGATCAGCAGGGCACGGCGCGCCCCTTCTTCGTTAATTCTAAAGATTCCGTTACCCTACTTTTTTATTTTGAAAATGCCTCCCAGGACGCAAGAAATCACCATTGCCTATAAAGAAAGCTCAGCCTCAGCGTTCCTGGCGTTCGTTGGAGGACGGGCGGCAGAGAGGTAACAGGACTCTGTCTTTTCTTGCCCAGAGAAGAAACATACAATGTCCACTTCTGCTCTGCCGTTTCAGCTGCCCCCCCCCCCTTTTCCCTCTCTTTCTGTCTAGCAGTTCTTCTCTTACTGAAAACTGTGATTTCAAGACGAGGTTCTCACGCTGTTTCCTCTCCTTTCTTTTATTTGCTCCCCTGTGAAATGGAGCCAAAAAAAACCCCATTTTTGCTGGAAAGGTCGTTTTTTAATTCCAAAGTGCAGCATCTGGAATAAAAGGTTACAAATATGAAAACTAACTAAAGTATGACAGGGTGGTAGCAAACTGGCCGGATTGATTTTATTCACACCCAAACACATTAGCACCACTTTTACAGAGTTTGCCAGTGAAGCGCTATTTTTGTTTTCTTGTCTTTGTTTTCCCTGGGCTTGCAACTAGTGCACCAATCCTGGAGGTACTGCAAAGTGTGGATTGGAAAACAAAATGTGTACTGCGGCTCTGGGTCCAGGGATGTGGTCTTTTTACCATACTGCTTACGTTTTGTATGCAACATTTTCACAGGGCAGGGGAAACTCCTATCAAAACCTTACTATGAGGAAGGCTCCCTTGCTGAAATTCATCTGTCTTTTCGCAGTGCCGGTTGAGGATGTGGGTGGAGCCAATGGAGGAAGTGGGTGGAGCCAATGGAGGAAGTGGGTGGGGCCAATGGTGGGAGTGGGTGGGGCCATAGAAAAGTAGGTGTGGCCTCCGACAAAGATTTGAGCACCTGCACTTCATATTTTACAAATTAAGCACTGGTGGAAACAATATACTACCTTTAGCTCAGTCACTCATGCTTACTTCGTTTGTCTCCAAGAGATACACCGAATAAAACAGGCTGGGCGTTTTCAATTAGCATTTATTGAACAGTTGTTATTCTGGTTTAGAATAGATGTGCTGCAACAACCGTTAGGCAGTATAAGATATAAATGATTAGCAGTACTATAAAGGTAAAAGGATGGTATAGTTCTACCATCTTACTATAATCATGAATACAGTCAAGTATATAAAACACATGATAAAAAGATGCGGACTCCTACGATGCCTCCCTAACTAGATGTACCTAAGTGTACCTAGACTGGGTGTAGGTGTTAAGCCAAGAATCCCTCTAGGATTTAGTCAACCCCATTACCTGAAGTGTGTGTCTGCATGCAGGAACCTCAGCGTCTCTGGTCAGTGTGTCGGCCAGAAAGTCTCAGTCTCCTCTGTCTATCTTAGCAAGATGTGGTGTATATATACCCACAGGTCTCCCCAGGGGTTCTACCTTGCTGTATTACTGTTTCGGCCTAAGGATGACGTCAGGTGGAACTTTATAAATAGATTTTATAAAGGAGATGGTAGTCCTGCTGTGCTTCCAAGAATCCTCATGCACTATATATGAGATTTCGAACTAGGGAAAACCTGCATTCTGAATGCAGTGTAATATCTAGGTAAAAGTTCAGTCCCTGAAAACCGTGACAAGTGTAATGTTGGGAGAGAATATAGGTGAAGGGTATCGAGTTTGCCGAGGCCTGTATTATGGTACCTATATGGAATATAACACCAGCTTCTAATATAATGTATTTTAACTAGTGCGATTGCTGGGAATTTTGGAGCTCACACCACCCCAATCTTACTGACCAAGCTACGCCCCTGCCCTTACCTCGCACCAAGCCTTTTTCATTCCACTTATCGCACTGGCCCAAACTTACATCTAGACCTTGGAAGGACTTAGCCAAGGCTTCTCAGATATAAGGTTTCGAGAATCGACTTGCAGCGTGGACACAGCGAGGTACCATGGAGCTAACCTCCCTAAAGGTCCAAATGCCGTGTTTTCCATGTGCCAATCACAGGCCTCACCCCATGTTGTGCTGCAGCAGGTTTTTTCCATAAAGTGTTGCTTTGTGTATGTGCCATTCCTATAATGGCAGTATATACTAATATATACTCTCAATTTTGAGGATATAACATTAGTCTTATCATTTTTTGTCTGCATGGTATACAATGTTTACTGTATACCATTGATTGGTTTTCTTAGTTGTCAGGACAAATGCAAAATGTTCTGAAACAATTCTACATTTCTCAACTGAACCAACCATTAGTAGTTACTGATCTAGTTCCCCAGGTTCTGTGAGATACTGGGTTACCCCATTAATATTTAATGATTCATATGATGTCAACATTTATAAAAGTGTAGATACACTGCTCTGTTTAAAACACTACAATAGACCAGTTATTATGATTCCTGGAAAATGTTCAGAAGTATTGTCTCGTTTTGCATTTTCGAACGTACCACTGTTAAAAAACACACAGCAGCTATCATCATCCTTAAACCTGCTGCATCATCTACAAAGCCATCATGAACAGCACGCCTGCCTATCTGACTGACAAGCTCACCACACCCAGTGGAGATCAGCATAACCCACAGACAGCCAAGACACTAGCATACTGGAGGAAATAACAAGTCAGCATGTCTTCTCCGTATATGCATTCAGGATTTGGAATGACATTCCTGAGAGCATTAGGACTGCCAGAATTTAGGGAAGTTCAGAAAGAAAAAGGGCAACCCAAGATTCCCTTGTGAGCTTAGGAATAAACGAAGAAAAGGTAAATGGCCGACAAGGTGATCATTTATTATAGGGTATTAAATATTGATCAATGTTTGCAATGTCCCAAAAGGTGGTACATACATTCAATCAAATGAAACAAATCACTAAAGGATATCACTATAATTACATTGGATTAAATCAAAACAGGCATGGGTAATGTAAGTTTGAGATTTTATAATGAAAAAGGCAATCCATAAATAAATATACAAGGAGTGCAAGATGCAAAACAACCCTTAATTCATCATGTCTGTCCAAACTACATTCCAGATTATGTGTTGGCCATATATCAATGTATGACAAGCCCACTCTTGTTTATGGAATCAATCCATTGTACAGAGCAGATGATTTATGGAAGGTTATCCAAGAGTTGATATTTGGAGAAGTGGAACTAAGGTTGATGTTTCGGTCTCTGTTTGCAAGCAATATGTAAGACCATCCGCAGAACTGTTTTTGGTGAGGGTGATTTGTATTGACATCATATAGAAGATCTCAGACTCCAAAGAAGAGCTTGATTAAGGGTAGAGTTGTATATGCAACAATGTGTATTATTCAACCAGTATGTCCACATTTAATAGAAGGATTGATATGCTTAAACTCTGTAGATCAAATCAATAGTGGAGCACCATGGCACAATGTCTTGATGACACCAGCATTACCACAATTTAGGAAAGAGCTGCAGACACACCTATTCAAAGAACACTACATCATTATGCAGTAACAGTACGCTTTCACCCTTAGAAACCAGCTATCCCTCCAACCACATGTTGACTGTGAGGCCATGCACTAAGAGAAGGAATCGAGACGCCTCACAATGATTAGAGATGTATAGGGGGCTGAAAGGGGAACATTGTAATTTTTATATAATCACCTTAGTTTTATGTGATTTGATGAATATGATGCAGTCTATTTAATTAATTTTCCCCTACCCTTTTAACTGTTTTAAATGTAATATTTTATGTATTTTGATTGTAACTTAAGTGTTTGGCCTATGAACTTTTATGCATTGGAAATTAATGCGAAATAAAGTATCAATTGATGATTGATGTTGACTTTCTTTGCATTGGACCCTGTACAGCACTCCGCTGCCTTTCGGCTAGATTTGTGCTATATAAATATAATTTACTTACATACATACATACATACATACACATACCTGCACACATAAAGTAATTAATCGGTACCTGTGGTTTTCAGTGGGCAGCTGGGGCACTCATTTTTTAGGACCAGAACCTATATTTTTTATCATCATTCTTGGAACCACAGCAAAAGACAGAAAGGAAGAATTTAGGAGTGAGCAAGATGGGATAATGGTAACAAAGCAGTGCTGAAAAGGAACACACAACAGCAGCTTTTCTGTCTGTAGTGACCCAGGTGAGCTATAGCATGCAGGAAGAAAGAGGCATGAAGTGGAATCAAACTAGAAAGCCTTCGTATTTGACAACGCCGGCATTTGGCATAACCGGCTGCGGTATCCCCAGAAAACCTATGGCTTCCAGAATTTGTTGTTGTTGATTTTTTTCACAAATTGACAACAGCTATTTGTACTATCATTCTGGCCGAACGGTGGCACTGATGACCTCTGGTGTACATTTGGGTTTCACTGCAGGGGTTGCCCTACTCTAACCTCATATACTTCAGGGGGAGCCACAATCAATCATATGATGCTGTGAAATTTTCCTGTCTCTTTTCCCTAGTTTGATGCCAAAAGGGTAGTAGGACAGAATAAATGTATGAGGGAACACAATATAGTGTATGTTTGTGAGTGGCTGTATGATCTAGAGGCGACTTGAATCCTATCTGGTAGGTGCAAGTCAGTCTAGTTGCATGAATAGCGCATATGCCTTATGTCTATCAAATTAGTAATAAACGATTTGATATTTTCTGTTATTACGCCGTACACCAAGCGAAGGAATTGATATCAAGCATACAGACCTGCCAACCTGAACAAAAATCTCACTGTGTGAAGAGGGAGTGGGGTCGTGGAAGGGGCGGGCCTCATGCTGAGAAGAACCAAAGAGGCCCTTTTGAACCCCACCCTGCCCCCAACCCCCCCCCCCCCACCCCCCAAAAGAAAAGCTTGCTGAGACTGCTGCCAATGTCCTGGGGTGTTTTCACACTCCTTAATGGACATCAGCAACTCAAAGCCTTGGAAAACGAACCTGGAAACCACTATTTACAGTGCTTTTCAGCTCATTTTCACTGCCACCGTGTGACAACAACTTCTCACCTGGTGGCCATGTGATCGGAGCCGATATCGTGTGTCATACAATGGCACAGTGTGAGTTGGCAGGTATGAGTATATATCACTTTGCCGACAGGTGCCACACCATGTGTGGGAAGGGCAGACACCGCACTGCACTCTCCACGCTCAGATCCTTGAGCAGATGAACACTTGTTCACACAGGCACTGTTCTTGCTTCTGGTGATCCTACTGGGGGCCCTCAGAAACAAAAAGCTCAATGGGATACATATGTCGGAACCTACCAAGTCACACAGTGCTACAATGTGTCACACGATATCAGCTCCAATCATAGTGTCACCCAGTGAGTAGTCGATATCACGTGGTGGCAGGGAAAACAAGCTGCATTCCGCTGCAAAGAGTGGATTTCCAGCTCGTCTTCTGGCTCTTTGAACAACTGATCACGATTAAGGTTGCGAAAACACCCCAGGACATCGGCACTAGCCTCAGTAAGCTTTTTCTTTTGGGAGAAGGGAGTTTGTTGGGATTGAGGGGGGGGGGGGCAAAAATGTCTCAGGTACTACTCAGCACGAAGCCCCCCCCCCCCCTCCAAAGCCATAGCCCAACTCACACAGTGATTTTTTTTTTTTAGCTTGCAGGTCTGTTATGTCAATCATTTGTTGGTTATATAGTGACTCTGCAATGTTCTTTCTTGCTTTTCAGTTTTCCGTTCCTGCACGCGCCCCCCGCAGGTGAGAGCTGGAGTTTTGTTCATTATCTCCTTTTTTATTCCTTCCTCTCGCTTTTTCTTTTTCTTCACTCTTCTCTCAGCTGGGCACTCTTTCTGTTGTTCTACTGCCTCCTCTTCCAACTCCTTACCTCCTGTTTCACTCGTTCTTATGCATGCTTTCTGTAGCTCCAAGCTCACTATAGTAATATCTCTCACTCCACCTGTTCTCTGCAGCAGAGATTCAATTGCCCCTTTGAGGGTGTACCCCCGGAATGCCCACTGTGCCTGCCGTGTACTGGGGGATCTGCCGCACTCAGCAGCCAATCACAAAAACCAAATGATTGTTGCAAGACTTGTGCCACAACAGCCAGACATACAACAGCGTCCCAAACACGAGGGACGCTGGAGGAGACAGGAAATGTAGCAATTGGTGAGTCTAACATATTGTTTTGGATATGACGTATGGAGTTGATGTCACGCTTGTTCTTGTTCGACTGATGGACCAGGAGCCGTGTTAATCCCTTATCAGATTGTGGTGCTCCTTGCTGGACATGTTTCTCTGTAAATCACACTAAATGGAAATTTCAGTTTAGACACATAGAACCCATTTGGTCCTATAAGAATGACTGAAAGGGAAGGTTTAAACCTCAAAGGTTTATTTTCAGATGGTAAGTCATACAGAAATCAAAAAATATGGTCAAAATTATCTAATCAATAAATCAGAGTGCACAGCTCAGTTAGAGAACAGAATACATCAAAGAGGTAAAGTTCAGGTCAGCAAACTAAAGAGGGCCTTATTTACAATAAAATGGCGTAGTCCTGCCAGCTATTTTGCTGCCCCGAGCTGCATCATTTTAAAAGCATGTCATATTTACAAAAATATGATGCATCCCTGTGCTTTCCCCTGTGCGGGCGCACAATTGGCTGCCATGCGCCAAAGCAGGCACCCTTGCATCATGGTGCAAAGGTACCTGCATTACGGGCTATGTTCCCTCTAAGGTGCGCGCCTGAGTGGCCGCACAGCTCTTCTTGCTCCACCGCGCATTTCAGTTCCAGGAGCGCGCACAATTCTAATTCAGTAAGGAATGTAAAACACTCTGCTAAAGTCTGTCACATTCTCTCATTTAAGTGTGGGTTGGACCAATTTCTTCCCCCTCCCTAACATGAGGGCAGGGTGTACAGAAGTGCATCGTTAACAGGCATTCTCACTGATTGCTTTGTAATCATCCCCTGCAGAGAACCACTTTGTGTTTAAAACAGTGCTTTTTCACCTTTCTTCTCTGCGAATCAAATGCTCGCCTGGGGCCCATAATGGGACATACGATTTAAAACAATCTTTGCTGTTATGAGGGGTTGGAGAGTAATGGATGTGTGTGTGCTCCTGCTTGGCAGATCTTCCAGTTTTGGGGAGAGAGACAGGCAAGGGCTGATAGCAGTACAATTACACAGGTGTGTGTGTAAGAGCCCTCATCATCACACAGCAGGTAAACTTTACCAAGCAGCCACAGTCTGATTGTCCAGTGAACATGCACCCATTTGGTCTGTCTGTTGCAACCCTGATAGATTACAGCCCCCTGGAGGTCAGTGAAGCTGTGACAGTAAGCCAGAAGCAATGGTTTAACATTTTACAAAGTGCTCTAGTCCATCTCCAACGTTGTTACTGCTTGATGTTCGAATAAGCAACCGGGACCTGCAAGCGCCTGGGTACCCTATCGGGTGATTAGCCGCTCTTTCTAAATCATGGTTGATTGATGATTGATCTATTTGCAAAGTTAAATGCAAACCCTATTCACTTGTTCTATGTGATTGCACTATTTCATTCACACCTTGCAGGAAAAAAAGCATTGGCAGTGTCATTATTCATTCATCCTCTGAATAGCGTTTAAACAAAAGGGCTTTTAAAACTTTATTAGCAGGCAAGCCGGTAATAGCAAGGGCAACCGCAGTACAAGCTGTTCTAACACATCACAAGCAGACTGAAATAATGGGGATTTGAGTGACAGTGTGCGTGAGTAACAATGTGTATGTGTGAGAATGTGTACATTGGAGAGAGTGATTAGGTGCGGTATGCATTCACTTGTCCTACTGATCCCAGCATCCTGGAGGTAATTGCTGACATATTTGTAGGGGTGAGCAAAATTCACAAAATTTGCATTTGAGTAATTATTTGAAATTTCAACAAAATTACATGTCATGACATGAAATATAATTCTGCCCTTATGTGTTATATTTTTTGTGTACTTGAGAATGCATTTCTCACAACAAAATCACTAGGAAGAACAGGCGTGCGCATTCTGTTGTTCGCGTGTTTGTGGTAAACCTTTACCGCGAATGCCATGTAAATACGTGAAATGGAGTAGTGGTGTAATTTGGAGAATTTCACCTAGCAAGCGTAATGCAAAAATCCAGAAGGTATGAAAATTATACGGGGTAATTTAAATTTCCACTAGGCCTGCATATAGGGTGGATTAATAGCAAATTCAGCTCCTGGAGAGGGTCAGGCTTCCATGGCTCACCATGAAAGTGCAGGGCTACATCTTGAGTGCCCTTTCAGAGCACATGGCTCTTTTTTGAAAATTATGTGAAAATTATTATCTTAAATGCACTATTTGAGCTCATTTTTTGAAGAATTTTGTGTGAGAGGACCCCAAAACTCCCCTAGAAGAAGCTTAGCTCGCCCACTTCACCTGTTTACTGGAATTCTAGCCACATATTATCCCCCACCATTTTTAAAGATCTCCAGTCACTACAGGTGAGTAGAAGTAGCAGGGAGCAGAAGGGGGCAGTATAAGTGGAGAGAGGACAGTAGGAGAAATGTTCTACTGAAATTGACTGCATTGTCCAGTCTTAAAATAGATATTGTTTTCATCTGTAAGCCCACTACACTCACACCTAACCTGCAATTCTTTCTCATTTATTTTAAGAACTGTTTCATGTCACCCGTCCCACCATTAATATTGTCACCCTGGTTCCTTAACAGGAAATAATAGCCATTGAAATCACCCAATACAGTGTTACTCAATTTACTGACCTCAGTAGAATAGAAGGCTGGGATGCTGGTCACAAAATATGTCAGCAACAAAAGTCCCCAAGTCTCTTTGCCATCGGTCTAGATTCCTTCCCAAAGGAGCAGTTCCTCACAATTAACAAGCCTTGTCCCTGCAGTGTGGATACGTATTCAATGCCCTATATATTTGTCAGCCTTATTGTGGGCTGCTGCTTTAGTGAATAGGGATAGCAAGCTAGGACTCATGTCTAGGCCTGGGCGAAATTTAAATTACAATGGTGTAATTGTAGTTTTAGGAATTTCGTGTTACACTTGTTATGCAAAATTCCTGAAATTATTACATTACGCCACTTTACGTAATTCGCTGCAAACATTTATCACAAATGCACGGGAGCAACAGAACGTGAGTGCCTGTTTACAATGCTTTTATTAAGTGCATCCTCAAGGCAAACATATATATATACACTAATAAACCCTAAACATAGAGTTGCATAGTGTTCTATCCATAAGAGGTTGCTGGACATTTTGGGATTAATTAGAGGTATCAGTAGCATCTATTACCATTCGCTTGCCCTATGGTGTCCCTAGCACCATCCTTCCTGTTCCTGGTTTCAGGCCTCATGAAGACTGTAGCAGAAACAAGAAGTAGGTGAGGCCTGCTAGCTTCCTGTAGTTTCCATTCCTTACTTCCTGTAGTTTCAATTCCTTACTTACTTACTTTCTGTAGTTTCCATTCCTTACTTCCTATAGTTTCCATTCCTTGCCTCCCAACTTATAATCAAGGGGGCTATTGTGGTGCTGCGGGTAGAACAACAGGTCTAACCTCCATTTTCATTGGTTGGTCGAAGGTCATGTGACGTCACTTCCACTACGGTTGCCATTTTGGTGAATAAAAGTTCCTGCAGCACTTTCACTACTTTCACTATGAAAGCATTTAAACTTTGATTCTTCTACGGGGTAAATTATAGCAACATGAGACTAGATGTAGGAAACCAGGTTGTTACAGATATTAAGTTCGACCTCTTCATCAAAAAGTGCCAGGGTCTCAAACTCCAGCAAAAAGCCCCATTTGTTCTTCTGGGGAGAAACTTACAGAGCAGACCTAACGCCACCACTTCCACTGTTTCTTTTGTCATGATAATCTAAAATCTACTCCAAACCTGGCTGGATCGCTACCTCATGTAGAACGGACTAGCAATACTTATTGCTCCTCTGTCCAAATTGGGTAATGAGTTAATCCATGTATCAACCCCAGTCCCTTTTCACACCTGTCAACTCACCCTCATTTGTTAGGTGTCGCCCTCTTTTCACTCGGATTCACCCTCCTGGCAAACAAAACGCCTCCTTAGACTTCGCTGGGTTCTGCCTCTTTTCAAACCTATATTACCCTACAAAACCTGTTCCTATTCACATAAATAGGGTCATCCTCTTAAACTTCTGACTTTACAAACAAAGCAACACCAACGACAGACCAAGGTTAAGCACTTCAATTCCTATTTATTTTTTAAAAATAATAGATTTCTAAATTTGGTGCAACAACTTCCAACATCCGTCGAAGTTAGATGTTCAAAGGATCCAAGAAATTTCTCACAAAGGAAGGTGCACTCAAAGCTAAGTCCCAATCAGCACATATATTCCAGAACAATTTTTTTTCTTCTTTTATTTTAGAAACAGCAAACAGCCAACGCGTTTCGTTCCCTTTGCCACAGGAACTTCTTCAGGGCTGTAATCAACATGTATAAAGACAACATATATAAATACAACATATAAAAAAGAAAGAAACAAGACTAACCTCACAATATATATATATATATGCATACACTGAAAAGCACAAAAACGTGTATATTTGATCCAAGACACCACATAACTAGCATATATGAACAGATAACAAAACAAGTGGCTTGTATCACATATTAACATCTAGGTGGGAACATTTAACACATAAAAATTAAGTCATTAAATATATATTGATAACAAAAAAAGAAAAGTCAAGAAAAAAGGAAAAGTAAAGAAAGGAATAGAGAATCGAATTCATAAGAAATATATATAACTGCCAAATCCAAAAAAGAGTACAGAACATGTCCAGAAAATCTCACCTATCAATCAAATACGATTGCTAAATAATCTCACTATAATACATGCACAACTCAAAGCATTTCAGTTACATATGCTATAATATTAACATATAAAAGGTCTTATTTTTCAAGGACAAGAGGGGCATTTATACAACAAGCACTATATAGATCTACCAAAAATGCTCCCCTTTTTAGGAGTTAAAAAATGGATATAAATCCTTCAATAAGACATAACTGAGGCAGAATAATCAAAATTCAGTTTGGCGCATGGAGTATAAAGATTAACGTCTGCAACACAAAACACAGATCAAACACAACTACAGATAAGGATTTTTTGCGACAAAAAAGCAAACTCCCTAAAATATGCATCTAGCTATCAATGGACTCACCTTCAATGTTGAAGGTGTGGTTAAGGCCATTCGGGGGAAACAAGTATTGTCAATCAGAATGTGGTCCCTCAGAAAGGCAACAGCCCATATAAAGATTTAAAATCTAAACAAAGAAAGAGACAGATATAACAAATCACCCTATATTAGATACCAGAGCAATATACTACGACAAAATAAAAAAACACGCAGTACTAAGACCCAATTATAGAAGATGTTACTATGCACTAACTCTCCCAAATCCAACAACAGAAAACTGAACGGTTTAAACCACCTAACGCATTTATGGACAATTAATAAAGGAAAAAAATAAACATAAACTTAATCATACAAAGACCCACGTGACTATCTCATAAATTATCGCACCTCTAAAAAAAATTATTATGCTGGCTTGTGATTTGTGAGGGGTTTTCTTCGGAACGTTTTCAAAATCGATAAGAGGTGCGATCATTTATGAGATAGTCACGTGGGTCTTTGTATGATTAAGTTTATGTTTATTTTTTTCCTTTATTAATTGTCCATAAATCCGTTGGTTTTTGCTTTGTTCGTCATAAGTTGGCAGGGTATGCTCAGACGTGAGTCCCTTGCTCACTTTGCCACTGGATTCAAGCAAGCCTGGCTGAAGACGGCTCAAATGCCAGAAACCGGTCCTAGGAAGCTTGTTTCCGGTCCAGGAAAGACATGGCTTGGCAGTTCGGGCTGGACTGTTCCCATGAGGCACATGGTCAGACTGATTTGCATATGGCCACGTCTGAACTGGGGTGGCAGAGTGGGCTAAAGAACGGTGATGGATTAAACCCAGATCAGTTGACTGGGGGTGAGTGCTTGCAATGTTCAACACTCCGTCCATCATTTCCTTTGGTTTTTGCCTTTCTGAGGAACTACATTCTGATTGACAATACTTGTTTCCCCCGAGGGGCCTTAACCACACCTTCAATATTGAAGGTGAGTCCATTGATAGCTAGATGCATATTTTAGGGAGTTTGCTTTTTTGTCGCAAAAAATCCTTATCTGTGGTTGTGTTTGATTTTTGTTTTGTGTTGCAGACGTTAATCTTTATACTCCATGCGCCAAACTGAATTTTGATTATTCTGCCTCAGTTATGTCTTATTGAAGGATTTATATCCATCTATTTACTAATAAGGTGAGCATTTTTGGTAGATCTATATAGTGCTTGTTGTATAAATGCCCCTCTTGTCCTTGAAAAATAAGACCTTTTATATGTTAATATTATAGCGTATGTAACTGAAATGCTTTGAGTTGTGCACGTATTATAGTCAGATTATTTGGCAATCTTATTTGATTGATAGGTGAGATTTTCTGGACATGTTCTGTACTCTTTTTTGGATTTGGCAGTTATATATATTTCTTATGAATTCGATTCTCTATTCCTTTCTTTGCTTTTCCTTTTTCTTGACTTTTCTTTTTTTGTTCTCAATATATATTTAATGACTTAATTTTTATGTGTTAAATGTTCCCACCTACATGTTAATATCTGATACAAGCCACTTGTTTTGTTATCTGTTCATATATGCTAGTTATGTGGTGTCTTGGATCGAATATACACATTTTTGTGCTTTTCAGTGTATGCATATATATATATATATTGTGAGGTTAGTCTTGTTTCTTTCTTTTTTATATGTTGTATTTATATATGTTGTCTTTATACATGTTGTCTTGTAATTGATTACAGCCCTGAAGAAGTTCCTGTGGCAAAGGGAACGAAACGCGTTTGGCTGTTTGCTGTTTCTAAAATAAAAGAAGAAAAAAAATTGTTCTGGAATATATGTGCTGATTGGGACTTAGCTTTGAGTGGACCTTCCTTTGTGTGAAAACGTCTGACTGTACCCTGGGTTTAGTACGCTCTGTCAATTAATTCCAGGGATAGACAATAGTGGACATATTATCCAAAGCCACGAGGGCAGTAGTAATCCATAAAGTAATATTGCCTTCCATGAATTGTAATTTGCCTCCCTTTCATCATGCGAACAGAACGGGCGTGTTTTTTAAGCGGTGACTATGGACCAGGGGTCTCCACCCTTTTCTGACACAAGAGCCACTTATGTTAAGTGTAAATCCTCCCGAATTACTAATGTTATTAGCGTTGTAATAGTGACCGTAGAAGATCCGTTTACATTAGTAGCCACAACATGCAAGGTTGTCAGCAGTGATCACCTTAATGCCCTATGCAGGGCTTTTAACAGTATGTAAAACGGCTTTCTCAGTTTGGAATGCCTCTGCATGAGTAATAGAAAAAGAGCCATAGCCACAAAGTTCCAGGCATCAAGGTAACAATATGAGCAGTATGTCTCCCTGACCCCACATGTTTTTCACTCATATCAGCTTTTAAATATACTTTACAAAATCAACTATTTTTCTCTGAGCATCGGCTTCTGAACAAATAGATGCTTTTCAATTCTGGTATACATTTATTAATTAAATCAAGCAAAACCTTCTAATGTAATAGGCTGACCTGCACAGAGGAGAACTACTCGTTGGAGAAGCCTGCTATTGACAGTTACTCCTTAATCTAAATGTATGCACCACCAAATGTATATATGAAGTCAATGGCACAGCGATCCACTCCTGCCTTTGCTTCTGAAGATTTTTGCACTCTAAGGGGCAGATTTACAAGAAAGTGACGTATCTGTACAGATGCATCACTTTCCCTGCGCCACGCTTAGAAACCCTTGCGCCACCATAGATGTGCCGTATTTACCGTACGGCTCACTATGGTGCAAGGATTGACAGATGCGTCAGAAATTCTGACGCGTCTGTTGGCGGAAAAGGCACGCATGGCTGGAGTCATGTCACAAGCACGACGCAACTCCAGCAATGCGTGTTGAGGCCTATTTCCACTACACTGCATCACTACTTACGTATGCCTGCTTCAAGCAGGCGTAAGGTTTTGACACAGTGGCGTCCTAAAAGTGGCGCAGTGAAATCTTGTAGATTTCACTGAGTCACTTTTTGGAGGCCTTCCTGTGTGGGAACTCCCACCCTGCATACATTATACCTGACGCAAGTATAATTTGACGCACAGCTTTACAACGTGACGCATTGTTTGTGCCGCTGTTGCGTCAAAAAAGTGACGCAACTGCAGCGCAAAAGTCACGCAAGTGGCTTGTAAATCTGCCCCTAACTTTTTAAAACTTTAGTCTAACGGTTTCATTGGTGAGAATAATGGATAGCGTGGCCAAACGTAATGGAACTGTTAAATAAAAATCGTGGACTTTGGCATATTATCATTCATGAGATGGAGAAGTTCGGTAACACATCCTTTTCTTCTATCTAGACGTCTAAGGTTCAGAAGGAAATGCTAAGCAAACATTCTCTGCTATCCTGGCTGTTTCCGATTCTCAGCTTTTGTGTGTTACTGCCACCCAGCGGTGAGAACAGGGACTGATTCTTGAGCTGTCTGAATACAGATCTTTATTTTCTGCTTCTAGTTCCCGGACCGGTGTGAATGGAATCCTGCTTCTCCTGTATTCATTTTATTTCTTATCTGGGGTCTTGCCTTGCTTCTTATGTCTTCTAGATCTATTCTTTTGACTCTTCACCTGAATCGGTCAGTTCGGGGAGCTTAGACTATGGCCAATGTGGGTCATGACCGGCTCGGCTCTTTGCTGTAGGTGACCTATGTTGTGACGTGTGTAGCAATTTGCGTTTTGATAGTGTTTGTATATATTACAATTATATATTACAGGCCATAATACATACTGAAAGGTTTGCGTTTGTGTATTTTGTTCACTTAGAGCGGAGCCTTAGAATGAGTCCTTAAAATGAAACCAAATTTCTTACCTTTACACGAAACAAGTAGATTAAAGTTTCATTTTGTGCGTGGACACATTGCCAAGTGTTCTTTGTGCCACTTGAGCCGAAGAGTAATTTCTCACTTCTTTGCAGCTGCACTTTACCAGGAGCTACGAGATAAACCTTTTCCCGCCGACTGACTTTGCTAAGGCTCTGGTTGCCAAACTATTGGAGTCCTGAAAATAAACTAATGCTGCGGAAAGCGTTGCGTTAGGCTATATTTTGCATAAGGCTTGGCCTCTCCCTAATGAGAGAGGAACAGAGATAGCTGCCTCTCCGCCAGCAGCATGTCCCAAGGGCCCTCTTTTCCACAGCAGATACGCAGCAATATTTCATGGCCTAGCAACAGGCAGCATAATAGCCTGCCACAAGGTAAGTAAGCCGCTCTGGAATAAATAATAACGACTGTGTGGTGAGTAATCTGTTACTATGGTGATAATCCTAATTTACATCAATTATACTTTAAAACCTGGAAGAACCTCCCCCTGCATATCAGAGCAGCTCGCACTGTCGTTTTCAACTATGCCTGGGCCAGGCTCTGGCACGTCTATTTCTTCAGACGCCAGTATATCCTCCCAGGTGATATGTGCACCATACAACTACACGTAACCTAACAAGACATAACATGCTTGATTAGCACATAATTAACACTAAGTGGTGGATTCTTATGTAGTTTGGAAGGGCTCCGATTCGGATTCAGGTTTGCTCAGGTTCGATTCGGAACCCTTGTTTCCGACTAAATCGTACACACTTCCCAATGACCGAGTACAATGCCTGGAAACCGGTAGTGCTGTCCGAATTGGTTCCGAAAGGCATTCGGACAGGTTGCGTCTTTCGGAGCCGAATCGTACAGCTCTATGGACACGGTTTCCGAGCAAGAGACTACGATGACTAATACGGACAGCCGTTCCGATTCAGTTTCTCCGGAATGAATCGGCTGCCGGAATCTGTCTTTGGGGGCCTATAGCAGTCCCCCCTTCACCCGGGGCCTTCTGACTCGGGCCTGTGGGAGTCCCCAATGGACTCCCCTTTCCAACCATGCATAGTGTGGCCGGCACCATGGGGTTTTCTCCAACCACCCCTTTTGTCAATGGGAGCCTGTGTTCTCGTTCGGAACATAGGCTCCCCTTGAAGTCAATGGGAGTCTTACCAAATCGTATATGTAAGCATCCCGATCCATCCAAATCGCTCAGTTGGACTCCCCCAATCTGAGTCGTTCGGAAAGCATTCCAGAACCGATTCGGTAGGAATGCTTTTCAAACAAGATCGGAACCGGGCTCAAAGTCTAATTAAACATCTAAGCACATGTTGCAATGATTCTGGGGGGTTTGGGTAAGGTTCTCTTATCAATACCATTTAATAGTAAGAGCTTCTCTGACAGGTCTGTTGGATTCTAAACAGCTCCACACTCCTAATCCAGAGGAGGGATTGGGAAATATCTGTCCTTTTTCCTTATATTTGCAGAAGCAAGAATGGCCAATCCAATTCAGTTGCACCCATTTTTATCAACCATAGGCCCAGGGAAAGCTGAGTTGGTGCAACTGGATTTGAACGTATGACATTTAGGTTACCCATACATTTTCTCATTAGTAAAAATGGGCTAATGATGTCCAGGTAGGATATCTGAATCAGGCACTCTCTGCAAAACTATGTTCATCCACCAGTCCTCAACAGCCTTTGTTTCATGGAGTGGAATTTTGCAGCGACGGGGATTCATTCATGATGGGGAATCAGCATGGAAGTGGGAATTACCATGGAATTGAATCATGCCACATCCAAGTGATTTCATTTATTGATCATGAAAGAGTCAGAGTAGCTCTTGTAAGGATTCAAACATGTGACCTACGGTGTACACTCATATCTCAGCAAGGTAAACCACAAAAGTATTTTACTTGAACTTGAACATGGATTTGAACATGTAACCTCCTGCTTATGTGAAACTCTAGGCAACAGATGTTGCCTTACTTCCTCCTGTCCACAGGGACTGGAACCTATCACCTACAAGTAAAGTAGATCTTGCAGAAGACACTTTAACATTCTGAGCTACCTTACTGTGATGGGGATGCCCACCCTGCAGAATAAATGAATGTCTTTTCAAAGGGCAAATTAGTCCCCTGAGCTTTGTATCTGGCACTTAAAACCTGTCAAAAGTAGTTTCTATAAAAATCTCTGCAGAAGGCTCATGAAACTCATTTCCTTACAAGTGAAACCTGCAGATTAAACACACATATTTTCAGTGCAGTTGAATTCATCTGATTGGCTATTGTGAGAAATTGGATTGTTGGTTACTGGGGGATGAGCCTTGGTCAAGCACAATCCTTGTCAGGGTGAGGCACAAGCCAACCCCAAATCAACCTGTGCGCAACCTCCAGGGCAGTCAGACTTAGCTTAGAAGCAATGTCTGAAGTATTTGTGCAACACTTCAAACAGTAACAAAATGAAAACACCACACAAAAACGATCCAACACCAAGTTTGAAAAAGTAGTGTAAAATGTAATAAATAAAACAAGAACAAAACAACAAAAGTCCAATCAGAAGGACCGGGATATTCAAGTTTAAAGATTTTAGTAAAAATAGCACCAAAAAGAACAAAGCACCAACTGTGGATATCTGGTTGCGTCAAATTGGGACAAAGTCATAAGTTCAGGCTGACGGCAATGAAGCGTGGGCCTGTGACAGGTACCCGATTATGCTGTAAAAGTATTTTAAATCCTAGTTTGCAGAGCGTTGTGAGGATCTACGTCGAATAAGTGTCACGCAGCCGAAGCAATGTGTCTCTTCAGAGATGCAGCAAGGCTGCGATGCGAGGGCCTGCGTCATCTTCGAGGATCCCGTTGATGGGGCTTGCGACATAAGGTTCAGCATCTAAGATGCGATGTGCAGTCAGGGTGATGCGTCAGTTCCGAAGAGCTGCTCTGTGTTGCTCTGCACAGCAAGGAGATGTGTTGTGTCTGCTGGTTCCACACAGGCTGGCAGAGCACCTTGAGCTCACTTCCAAGAATCCAGGACTCGGGTAGCACCACTTCGCAGGATAGACACATAGATGGCAGAATCCAGGTTCAGATGCAAGGTTGTTGGAAGCCTGTTGTGTCTTTGAGGCTCCAGATCAGGATTCTAGCCAACTCGCCCTTGGAATCACACTGGGTTCTGGGTTCGAGAGATGCAGGTCCAGTCCTCTCCCAGGCAAGAGGGCAGCAGGCAACAGCCATGTCCAGTAGGGTAGAAGTTCCTTCACAACAGCAGTCCGGCAAAGTGGCAGTCTTTTCAGCAGCACAGGAGGCCTTCTTTCTGGCAGAGTATCCACAGGTCCATAAGTGTACTGAAGTGGTGGTGTCTGAGGTCCAGTATTTACAGCCAGTTGTGCCTTTGAAGTGGGGAGAAGTTTTTAGAGGCATGCCTTTCAAGTGCACAGGTGCCCTGCCTTCCTGGCCCTGGCTCTAGACTAACTACAGGGGATGGGCAGCCATTTGTGTGGAGACAGGACACAGCCTATTCAAGCAAGTGTAAGTGGGGCTAAGTCCAGCTTCTCCCACCCAACCTGACAGTGGTGGCCCATCCAATCACACCTAAGACCCCCATTGTGAGTTGCTATCTAGGAAGACTACACACAGCCCAACTGCCAACTACACCCAGTCAAGTGACCCAGAGACAGGCTGCAGGCACCAAATGGCTAGAGCAATCAAATGCCAACTTTCTAAAAGTGTCATTTTCAGAATTCTAATTCAAAATCCGACTTCACCATAAGTTAGGATTTTTCATTATGATTCCACCGACACCAAATGTGAACTATTTACCTGTTTCCATTTGGAAATTACACTTATAAAATCTAATAAGGTAACTGTAAGATAAGCACCCCAAGAAACATAGGTTGAAGTCCAAAGGTGGAGCCATGTATCCAGGAGACGGGATACCACAGTACATCCAATGTTATTTTAAGGGAAGGATAGGCCTTACAGTAGTGAAAATGAATGTAAGAGTTTTCCACTACCAGGACATGTAAAACAGAAAATTACATGTTGTACTTTTTAAATACATTGCACCCTGCCTTCAGGGTTGTCCAGTGACTTGTACATATTAAAAAAGAAGGTTTGGGCCTGGCCAAAGGTTTATTTTGCAAGGTTGAACTAGAAGTTTAAAATTGCATACACACACAGGCTGAAATAGCAGACCTGAGACATGTTTAAAGGCTACTTACGTGGGTAACACAATTAGTGCTGCAGACCCACTGGTGACATTTAATTTCCAGACCCTGGGAACAGGTACTGCCACTCTACTAGGGACTTAAAAGTAAATTATATTTGCTGATTGGGTATAACAGCCGAGTGCCCTAATTCTTTTCGATTTGTCAGCAGCATTCGACACAGTCAGCCATTCCATCTTGCTGAACCGTCTATCGAATATGGGTATAAAGGGGCAAGCATTTAAATGGCTAAACTCCTTTTTAACTGACCGCACTCAGAGAGTGCAAATGGGAGATCAGCTGTCGAACGTCAGCTCAGTGACCTGTGGTGTTCCCCAGGGCTCTGCATTGTCCCCCCTCCTCTTTAACATTTATTTGCAGCCCTTGGTGGAAGAGCTAACACGAAGAGACTGCCAAGTCTTCAACTATGCGGACGATACCCAACTTTTGGTCCAACTTGATAATACCAGCCAGGCCCAAGAATCAGTAAAGAACTTACTTAGATTCACTGTCAATTGGATGGCAAGTAACTTTCTGAAGGTCAACCCAGATAAAACCGAGGTGCTCACTATTGTAACCCAAAATAGCCCCTGGTGTGATCTTTTCTGGCCCCCTGAACTGGGTGTGGTACCAAGCCCAGGGACAGTAGTAAAGAGCCTGGGACTGAAAATTGATTCGGATTTGTCCATGTCCTCCCAGGTCTCTGCGGTAGTAGGCACATGCACAGGTCTACTTAGGCAACTACGGAAACTTGTGCCCCTTCTTTCTGTTTCGGCACTACAATCTATCGTGTCCGCCACAGTCATTTCCCGATTGGACTATGGCAATGCCCTTTATTTGGGCCTCCCTCGGAAGCTCCTCAGGAAATTGCAAGTCGTTTAAAATGATGCAGCCAGGCTAATTTTTTCACTCCCGAGGAGAACACGAGCCACCCTTCTATTACATAAATTGCACTGGCTGCCTATTGAACATCATGTGCAATTTAAGTGCCTTTGTATAGCCCATAAGCCAATTTATGGGGATGCTCCAAAATACATCAAAGACCGACTGGTAAAGTATGTCCCCGTCAGAGCCTTGCGCTCCTCCAAGGCCTACAAGCTAACCTCCTCTAGGTATAAACTTAAAACTAAAGGAGGTAGAACATTCTCGGTCCTCCTTCCTCAAATTTGGAATGATCTACCAGAAACCCTGCGAGGGGAACCGGTTCTGCTATCCTTCAGAAAGCTTCTGAAGACTCACCTGTTCAAAAAGACATTGCCTTTAGTTTAATTGTCAGCTTCGCTGCTTGTGGACTTTCCCATGCGGGCAATCTGTTCTTTTCTTTTAAAGCGCTTAGAGACCAGTGGTGATTTGCGCTATATAAAATAAAAGTAACATAACATAACATATAAGACAATCTAACATGTTTGAAGGAACGAGCACAAGCACCTTAGCACTGGTTAGCAGTGGTAAAGTGTGCAGAGTCCTAAAAACCATCAAAAAAGGGTTCAGAAAAAAGGATGGGGAGGGAAAAATGTTTGCAGATGACCCTGCAGAAAGGGCCAAATCCAACAGCTATTTACATTTTATTAGAAATTCCAGTATGCAGATTACACTCATGTCCCTGCAAAAGATGCATTATCCTTCCAAGCTGTCTTTCTGATATTGGGCCTCTGGCCTGCAGGTTACTATGGTCGAAGCTGAACCCAGGGAGATATCCTATTCTGACTCGTGCTGTTGTCTACAAGCTAGAAAGTTTGTTGAAGCATGTGTAGTGACCTTTCAGGTACTCAGTACTGGGATATCAGTGCGTGGTGCATGTCAGTGCAGCAGTGCAGCATGAGAGTCATCTTATTGTCTAAATGCCGGGATACCAATGCAAGGCGGATCGTTTCATCATCTCAGTACTGGCATGTGAGTACATGGTGCAAGTCAAAATAGAGGTCTTTGTGTGAACTCATTGTCTGTCTCATTGATGGAATGGCTGACCATCTTCTAAATGAGAATATGATGGCATTATGAGAGTTCTGCAAATGACTAAATGGTGGATTATCAATCATTGCATGGTGGAAATCAATAATAAGGGCCATTTTCTATATGCTCCCAGGCCAGGATAACGGGTACACTGAACATCTGCTAAACCCGTTTATCCAAGCAGATGGCACACATTCCTTACTTTCTCCGGGAGACTGTGGGTCAGATATTATGGCTCTTCACTATTTACATCCCCATGTTCTCTCGCTTGGCTTAGATCAAGCTCCTAGCACCTGCCATCCTTGTTTCTAAGCACGCCATCAACTTGTGTCTTCCCTGGTGACATTTCTCTGCCGCCTTCCTCTTTACCTTGTTGCCGTGCCAGGTCTAGACAGTTGTTTCAACGAGCCAACTCACCATGCCAGTCCCAGATGACTACTCCCATGGGAAACCTATTGTACCAGCCCCAAGTGGATGCTCTGTTGGCCATGGGGCCTTCGCTTTGCTAACCTAACAGAAGGAGGTGCTTAGCATAATATTGGCATGTACAGTGTGCCCACTTAGCACTACAGGTGTCCTGCTTGGATGTACTTGGGGAGCAGAGCGGAAGGAAGCAGTAGGGAGGGGGGAGGTCCAGGGGCAGCAGGAGCTGTCCTTGCATGTGCATGGGGAGAGGGACATGGTGTCTATGACAGGAATATCTTTAAACAAGTCAATCCGCTACCAAGTACAGACAGAGGCAAACGTTCACATAGCAATGGTACTTCAGTGTCACTTACAGCAGCCAGCTGTGCTGTTCGGCATACCTTGACATACTCTTAATACCTTTACAATATGTCTGATCGCAATGTCCCTGTACCTTCCAAATGTTTATATGCTCACAATATGGTGTTGCAGCACACACCCCTTTCAACCTAGAAAGTGGTCATGGTGGATATGTGTCCTAGTGGCTGAGTTGCTGTCCTTTGGATCTGGGGACAGGGGTTCTATTCCAGAGCTGGGTTGAATTCAGACTTTGGCACTTGACTAAAAGTTGTGTGACTCTAGGCACATCTCTTAATCTCCCTGCATTTAAAGATGTGTATGAAATGTAACATTATCGTACCATTAAAATGTTTAAATTCTCAACTGACGCACACAATCTTGTTCTGTTTCCAACACTCCCCATTAATGCACAGCACTCTGTGCTTCCAAGCTTTGTTGCACTATATACATACCTCTACATGCAGTAATGCTTGTGCATAGCAAGTGCTAACATACCTTACTAGGAGGAAGGCTGTACTGATGGGATGAAGCTTGTACTGCTGTTATCAGGAGACTCTGGGGTGTTCTTGGTTATGGATTTGGAGAGAGGTTTTATCAGCAGAGGCTAAACATCTTTTTCTCTCCCTCCCGCAGGCCCTCTCCACATCTACAGCCCAGGGGCCATCTACGTGGGCTACATCAACAACGTCCAACAGGGAGCACCTCCTGATCTAGTGCCTATTGGGGACACTCTGGGCATCCTTCCTGGAATAAGGGTCTCCAAGGAAGAACTCCAGTACCCAAGGCAGGAGCAGAGCTCATCCAGAGAGAAAGAAAGTCCAACCCTCCCAGAGCTCAGTGGACACCTGTATTCGGATGCATCAAACCCACAGCAAGAGATTGATGAATGTGAAAAATGGGGGGGTGCTGCCTCTGTGCATGAGGTGAGAACAGCAGAGGGCCATGATGCTGCTGGAATGCAAGAAGAAGAGGCGGGACCAGAGACACAGGGCTGCCCTGGTATGCAGCAGGAGGGGTGTGCAGGTGGATATTGGGGGCTTCCTGTGCCCTTGCAAGAAGAGACTGGACCAGAGAGTTTGGGGGTCCTTGTACACCAGCAGGCAATGAGTGATCAGGAACATTTTGTGGATCTTAGGTACCAGGCCAGTGGACTGGCACATAGGGGTACCCCCCAATTTCAAAAAGAGAAACACAAGTGCTGGGAGAGAGGACCCCCCTCTGAAGAGGAGGAGTAAGAGGGTCTGGGAAGGACATACAAAGAAGGTTTGTGCATTTACAGCACAAACCCAGCCTATGTATGGACTTTCTATAGAGCAGACAAACTGCCTCTGGATAAATGATGGATAAATGCAATGGACCGAATGCTTCTTCGATCCTGCCTATGCACTGTCTCCATTTAAAGAACAGACCTTGTGTTAGGACTACCATTCTGAGGAACACAGGCCCAGCCTATAGACTTTCTTTATATAGAACAAAGACTCAGCCTATGGACCGCCATTAAATACCTGTAAGCTAGAATACGATCTTCCTGTGTACAGACCCCATGTACAACTCAGAGCTATACCATAATGGACTACCTATCCCCTATGGAATCTCTGTGAATGCACCAGAAGTTCAACTAATTATAGAACACAGACTTACTAAGCATGTGTGACCTGCACTGGGACAGCATCATGATGTTATCAAAAGTCTTCAGACTGACATGTGACCTTCCTAGGCCAGGGCTAAACAGAGGCCAGACTAATAGCCTGCTGCTTCTCCACAAAGTGTACATCCAACCTGCCTCCACATTGGGAATGTTCTCATTTTTAGTATTCCAGACTAGCACTTTGAAGGGTCTTTGTAGAGCAACCTAGGAGATCTGGTTGGGCTCCTACTGGAAACCTACATATCTGTGTCGCTATTGATGCTTATGACTCTGTAAGTGGTTTCAAGAGAGACATACAAAGCGCAGCCACCCAATATATCTCCCATATGCACACCACATATGCACACACTCTATGGGGTGTGTGCACATGTGGTGGAATGTGGAAGACCTCAGGTCTGCCTTATTGAGCAGATGTCTGGATGAGGTGGCCAAAATGACTTCATGGAATCCCATGACCTTTACCTGCTAGTGCCAGATGTGTTGCAAAAGCATTCCGCAGAAGGACAGCACACTAACAGAAGAGCCACCAGGAGGGAATAATTGTCACACAGAACCAAGGTTCAATAACCCTTGCCCCGTTCTTTCACTCACCCACAACCACACTCAAAGGGTCAACCAAGATAGAAGGATACTGATGGCATGTAGGTTGTTCTGGTGTTTAGGTGTCCTTGTGGTCTTTGGGCACCAGAGTAGTATCACCAAATGTGTATTTCTCTGCAGAAACCTGCCTTGATATTCAAATATATTCAAATTATCCCCCAGGTCGTGCTTTGTCACACGGCATTTATGGGACAAACTTTTCTTCTAGAATGTGGTCTGTGTCTGGAGACCGACCAGGACCCAATATTTCGCTTCTCGGATGGAGCTATCATACTCACTCTTTGGATCTCAGGACAAGACCTTGAGGTCAGGTCAGGAGAGGTCAAACTGAATATCAAAGCATCTCCAGAGGAGAGAGTTCAAGCAGTCACAAGCTAAACCCGCCCTAGAAATGTTGAGAGAAGATGTGGACTAAACTGATAGAAGATAATTGAAGAAGATACACCCTGTGTCCTTTTTCAATGACAGTGTGAAAAGTAATGGATAGCTAGACATGAATTCTGTCTGCCTTCCCTCATGCTAATAAATACAAAATGTCAACATTTCAAAAAGTAATACAACCTTTAAAAGTAACACATAGCAAAATGTAAATTTCCTCATTGTCGCCCGGTGATCCTCACTTTGGATCAACCAAAGAAGAAACTAAAGTCACAAATGGGCCATGATCCTCTGCAGTGCACGTGGTGATCTCATCTCAGTCCAGTTTTAGGGTGATGGCACCAGCACCAGGCTTTCTCTGTTTAAAACCTGCGGGTCCTCTAATTCGTAACTTAGACATATGCATAGTTGTCTCACTGGTGCGTGGACTGATATTTTGCACTTCCCAATGGTAATATGTTGACATTTATTCTAAAATATCCTGAGGGTGTTGGGTTATGATTAAAAAGCCAACTTGCAGAAAATCAGTATCTTTATATAGACCAAGCCAATATCATGGAGCTTTTGCAGCACATCTCAAATATATTTCCTCATTTAGTAAAGCAGCCTGCACAATGTCTAGGCAAAAAAAATCCACAATTTCCTCTTTTTCAGTGTGTCTGTTTAAAAAAAAAATGTGTATATATGTATTTGCTGATAGCTCGAAAGGGTTCGCCAGGACAATAGCTTTCAAACAATTTATTCTGCAGCATTTAACAGACTCGTTAAACCAACTTCCTTAATGGGTCACAGGCGTGCTTACAGTTCCTTCCTTTTTCCTATTTTTCAAAGCTTGAAATTAGATCATATTGGTACTTCTTAAATTCTGCCTTAATAAAAAAAAGATGCTGTTACTGTAAACGACACGTCCACAAAAGTGCCAGTGCTCAGAATACAAATCTGATTTAAAGGCCCTGATAAAATGTACTGTTTATTTTATTCAGATGTTTGTGTCGTTCTTGTGGGACATAGGGACCATGGCACACAGTGAGCACAAGTAAGCTGACATCACAAGGGGTTCTGAAGATGGAGGTGTGATGGTGAATCCAATACTCTGAACTTTAGTGCAAGTCCCTATAGCTGGTCCCCATCTCCTTCCCTCAAAGTACATTATGTCTGCAGACTGGACATCCTGAGCACAGACCCAGCACCTTCATCACAAACCGCACCTTCTCTCTGCCCCGTGAGGGTGTATGCATGCTCTGATGCTTATTTACATGATTTCTAAAACAATCTGTTTTCACAGTACATTATCATAAACTGCGTTAATGATTTGTTAACTGGAAGAAGTATTTTGAAAATCCACTTTTTTTAAAGTCAGGTCTATGTGATAGACCATTGTTTAAAAATAAATTGTGTATATATATATATATATATATGTACGTGCATTTTCATAGCGCGGAGATACCCCTTCGGGGGGGATTCAGGCGGTTTATAAGACACATAAATAAAATAAATAAATGTAATATATATATATATATATATATATATATATATATATATATATATATATATTCACTGAAAAAACCATAGGTTTCACACATGTTATAGTTAGCGGAAATTTTACTGATAAAAAACCAATGAAATTCCCCCGTTATAGTTAGTGCAGGCAACTATAACTCACGCGACCGCAATCCTCTGCTGATGCTAATACTGTATTTAGACACTTATTTGCCCATGTCTTCTTCCATACATTTTTAGCTATACATATATTACAAATATTTTTTTTTCATAAAGACACATATGTCATCAGCAGAAGATTGCGGTCGCGTGAGTTATAGTTGCCTGCACTAACTATAACGGGGGAATTTCATTGGTTTTTTATCAGTAAAATTTCCGCTAACTATAACATGTGTGAAACCTATGGTTTTTTCAGTGAATTTGCAAGGTTTTTTAAATGCTAATTCCTAACTATAACGTGTGTGAAACCTATGGTTTTTTCAGTGAATTTGTACGGTTTTTTAAATGCTAAGTTACTTTACACCATTCGTGGCGTGCGCGCCCACTTAACGCAGTTCGTTCCGTGCGCGCACGGTGCGCTTCGCGCACCGTGCGCGCACAGTGAGCACGCGGTGCGCTTCGCGCACCGCGCGCCCACTTTACGCAGTTAGTGCCGTGCACGCACGGTGGGCACGCGGTGCGATGACAAAGCAAGAAAGCACGTCAACAAATCTGTGCCATTTACCACAACAACTTGCGTTATGACATGCAAGACATTTATAGAGGAGATGGTGTGCACTTCAATGATGAAGGGAACAGAGTCTTCCTCTTGAACCTTAGACTCTGCATCGGTACTTACTTGTAGGTACCACTAAAAAATCATTTCATAAACACAACAGCTCTTTTTAGAGCCCCCTAATATCTAAACACTTAAATCTGATTTTCATTTTTTTTTTTTTTTTTTCTACCGTACGCTTACCGTAAGCTTACCGTACGCGTACCCCGTGATTTTTTTTAAAATCAATAAATGTTTTTTTTGTACTTTTCTGTCCTTCTTTGACTCCCTTACAAATGTTAGGGGGTCTGTAACTCTCCTCATTGCCCCCTTTCCTTGTTTTCACTCTTTTTTTTCAGAGTGAAATACACAAAATGGCGGCCGCCGCTTCCTGGTTTCGGCCGATTCGAATGTTTACTAAGATCTAAGAGCCAATCAGAATCGCGCTCGCGCACGCCACCGTACGCTTACCGTAAGCGTACGGTAAGCGTACCGTAAGCGGGCTCAGATATATATATTGATTTAAAGGCTATTTTCTCAGAATCTACTGAACAGATTTACACCAAACCTACAAAAGGCACTTCCTTGACCTAGGGACTACCTCTCTGCCAAATTTTGAGTAATTCTGTTCAGCCGTTCGGGCTGTAGCTCGTTCTAAAGGTCCTATGGAAAAATGCATGGGAAAAACGCGTTTTGGGACCCCCCTTTTATCTCAGCCCCCGCTTGACGGATCCCCCCGAGACTTTCAGGGTAGGAGCGGAGCGTAGCGCCCCACCTATTTTGAGAAATTCGCGAGGATTCGTCGACCGGCGCCAAAGTTATTCAAAATAGAATGTTGAGGTTTTCCTATGGAAACGTGGTCCTAACTATAACTACCTACTGGCGACCGCCAGTAGGTAATATATAGATATATATATTATATAGATAGATAGATAGATTCAGCCATTATCTTCCATCTGTGCTAGTAAAGGCATTTTGCCCCTGCACAGTGTGTAGATGCGCTATGTAAGTAGTTCTAGGCTTGGAGGGACAAGGTCTGTTTTATTTTTAAAAAATCCTTTTAACCAACTACTTGCTAGAGACTGCGTTCGCTTATCTCAGGATTACAATTTACCCATGAATGTGTCACACGTTTGTCTTTGAAAAGTGCGTCTCGACAGCTGGTCCAACAAGGTACATAAAAAACAGTCCATGCCCATATAATTCCAAATAAAATATTTGTATTGCAATTTTATTGCCCCATCTGTGTCGTTAAAGAAGAAACAAACCTGAGGATTTCCCCTGCTACTCTCCTAGCTTCAGTGCGGCTCCGCCTCGCGTTTCACTTGTTTCTAAAAGGGAGACGACATTTAAGGACCCTTAATCTGTCGACTCACCAAAGCACAGGCCGGCATATGGTCATACAATATATTGCAATGACTAAAGGCGGTGCAGAAGGTGCGAGCATAAGACTATGTATTAAGAGCTGTTAAACTGCAGTACAAGCTGGCTGCACAGGTCTTTGCTCTCTTACCTCCTCCCTCTCCCTTGCATGACTTGCCAGCAGCACTGCCAGGGTCGGACTGGAGAGCCAATAGCAGCCCTGGCAAAAATGCACAAGCATTGGCAAAGCCGATAGGTCATGCCTATGCGAGAGTTATTGGCTTTGACAATGTGTTTTAGTCATTCTGTACACCAGTGCGGCTGCTGTTCAGCATGGAGAAAAGTTAGTAGCGTGGAGTGGGGTGCGATAGATTGGGGTAGAATGGAGCCGGGGAGAGTTAGGTAGATTGGAGTGAGGGAGTTGGGTAGATTAGCATGGTAGATTGAATTGGGGTAGATTGGAGTGGAGTGGCACAAATTGGAGTGTACTAGATTGGGGTAGATTGGAGTGGGGTGGATAGGAGTAGGGTAAAGTAGTGTGGGATATATTGGGGTAGACTGGAGTGGAGTAGACTGGAGTAGAGTCAGGTGGATTGGAGTGGAGTGGGGTAAATTGGAGTGGGCGCGATTTGGTGGAATCTAGTAGGGTAAAAAGGAATTAAGTGATGTGGATTGGGGCAGTTTGGAGTGGGGCAGATTGGGGGAGTTGGGTTGATTGTGGGAGTGGGGTAGATTGGAGTGGTGCAGGGTATCTTGGAGTGGGGTAGATTGAATTGGACTAGATTGGGTGAAGTGGATTAGATTGAGGTGAAGTGGGGCAGATTGGGGTGGAGTGGGGTAGATCATGGTAAAGTGGAGTGGGATATATTGGGGTAGATTGGAGTGGAGTGGGGTAAATTGGGGAAGACTGGCGTGCAAAGGGTTGGGGTAGCTTGGAGTGGGGTATATTGGGGTGACGTATATTGGAGTGGGGTAGATAGGAGTGGAGAGCAGTAGAGTGGAGTGGGGTAGATTGGAGTGGGATAGATTGACATACTCCTCCTTCAGACACAAAACGGGGAAGGTTAGAACCCACTATTGATATAACTGCAACAAACGCATTATGACATCCTACCCCCCCTCCAACAACTTGATTGCTTAGAAAATAAATTATTGGGCACCAAAGCATGTTATCTTCGCCCCACGAGTTCTTTGAATTTCAAAAATGCATTAATTTCCTAATATTTGGTGGGATCACATACTGTATCTAACTTCAGCCTACCTCGAGGAGGGTCGATGTAGTATGGGGTGCGTTGTACCCCTTTTGTATACACTGTGGGGTCTGTATGTTTCCCTGCCCAATGTTGGCATAGTGTGATTCAGGAATACTATGACAGATAATTACATTTTCTTGCATGTAACTAAGAGAACATGGGGGCTTATTTACAAGCCCCATGTGCAACCCGTATGTCGCGTCTCCCCGCCGGATAGGCATTCCGTTGGGGGCCGCTCGTATGGCAGAGGAGCGGCCCCGGCGGTGTCTGCTGAGGGGACACATTCCGGTGGGGGCCGCTCGTATATTAGCGGAGCGGCCCCTGCTGGTTTGCAGGCGGAGACGCAGCAGAGGAACGCGGTAACCGCTGCCCGGAATGCTGCGGGGAGGCAGGGGGGAAAGGAGAAGGGCCCAGTGGCAAAAACGGAGGCTGGAATGAAAGCTCGGAGGGGGAGCGCGTCGCGTGGCTCCCCCAACCCCCCCCCCCCCAAGGTCTCGGGCAGAGAAGGGCCGCTCGTTTGCTAGGAGAGCGCCCCCAAGTATAACAGGGCAGGTTGCACATTTGGAGGCACTGGGGGGGGGGCTTGGGAGTTACGTGTGGAGGAGTCTCATCGGGTTACAGGTGTTGGGGGTGATCAGGCCTCTCTGGCTGCTGGGAGGAGGGGTGGGGGTCTGGTATGGCGCAGGCTCAAGTGGTAGGAGTAGTGGGCTCCAGGGGTCAAGTGGGCATGGGAGTTGGGTCAGGGCAGGAGGGGGATGGGGGAGATTCCCCTTTGCTGATAGAGTTTGAAGTGAGCGAGCGTGATTGGGCGGGCCTGGACATTTTCTCGTTGTGGGCAGAAGGGGTGTCTGGGACGCAGGGGAATGGGGAGCAGGAGGGGGTTGGTTTGGGGGTGGGGCCTGGGGTTTTGGGGGGGTTCGAAGACCTTTCGGCGCATTTAGCTAGTGGGGAGGTGCGGAGGGAATCGGGGGGTGACATAGAAGAGGAGGAGGCTGGGCCAAGTTTTCGGGGGGGTCTGGGGCAGGGGGTGGTAGATCTGAGTGCAGTGGGGCGGGCATGGGTAGCTAGCACTTTGGGCACAAGTAAGAGGGGTTGGGATGGGAGAGAGAATAGAGGTAGGCCCAGCACACCAGACCATCCTTTTTTGTTGCAGGCGGTGGAGCGACGACCAGACCATCGCAGGGTGCCAGACTTGGTAGGGCTGGGAGCGGCCCATTGGCACCAAGGAGAAGGGAGGGTGGAGCCTCGGGCGGCGTACCCAGTACCGGCGGGAGATCCCGGCATGGCTGGCATAAGTAGGCCCGGGACGGGCTCGCTAGCCCCAACTCCCACGTGTACGCAATGTCCCAGGGGACAACGCGGACAACGGAGCGACGCTGAGGACGAGTTTTGTCTTTCGCGTAGGGTGCATTCTGCGCCACCAGCGGGGAGCGATGGGGGCGTGAGGCATGAGGAGCTAGATTATGAGGAAGATAGTATGGAAGAGGGAGAGGTGCGTGATGTTGACATGGAGGGAGGGGGGGCTGAGTAATGTTGTGTCTAGTATTTTCCAGGTGTCACAAGGCCAGGCGCTGCCCACAGGTCGGACATCGCGATGGGAGGACAGCTCGGCCTCTCGGCCAGGACGCAGGGTGGAACGGCGGACGGAGTCTTTGGCACCAGGTAAACGGGCATTGCGCGAGCGTTCTGTGATGGTGTTGGTGGGCGTGGGTGGGGCTGAAAGGGAGGAGGGGGAGGGGGGTAGGTTGAGCAAGGGTGCTTATGTGGTGGACGTTGGGGTAGAAACTGAGGATTCAGGTAAGAGCGCGGTCGAGGGGTCAGGTAAGACAGCCAGAGACGTGGAGAGCATGACGGACAAGAAGGTGACGGTGGGGATCCAGACGGGGAAGGGAGAGACCAAATTGGAGAGTAATGAGGTGAAAATAAAAAGGTTGCCATACATGGGTGTTACTAAGCCTTTGGGCGCTCATCTAATGTCGTCCACCAAGGAAAGGATTTGGAAAGGGGAATATGTCAAGATGCTTAAACTCCTCCATAGGGAGGTGCGGGCAAAAGAGGGTTCGAAAGAGGAGGAATTTGAGTTGGCGAAAAGGCCAAAGGTGCCGTTGACGATTGAGAATTGGACGGCAGCGTTTCTCATTTACGTTAGCGTGTATTGCGAAAAATTCCCGGACAGGTCAGTGGCCATGTTCAAATACATGGACGTGATCAGGAAGGCCCAGATTACGGGGGGCAGCTATGCCTGGGTGCAGTACGATGAAGAGTTCCGGGCACGCATGGCGTGGGACCCGGAGGCAAAATGGGGAGAGCTTGATACGGATTTGTGGCAACATACGATGGGGCTAGCTGGGTCTGGCAAAACCATTTTTACGGCCAGCACGCTCCCGCTTGTGTATCGGCCCTTTTGAGGAGGCCCCACCCGTGGGGAGATGGGGGGAGCCGGCAGGGGCAGGCGGGGGCAAAAGGGGCTTGCTGGGATTATAACAAAGGGTTGTGCACCAGGGAGTCCTGCCGTTTCCGGCACGATTGCTCCAGGTGTGGAGGCCGACACGCGTTGGTCAATTGTTGGGGCGACCAGGGGCAGGTGCAGGGCTCCCAGCAGTGGCAGACGGGAGGTTTTAAGGCAGGGGTCAGCAGCAGCTGGGAGGGGGGCTAAGGGGCCTAGGCCAAAGGGCTCGTACTCCGGTTAAAATTGACAATTTGTTAGCAGCCTTGCAGGGAGGCTGCGGAGCGGTTGTGATTGGGGTTTCTGGAGGGTTTCAGACTGGGGTATGAGGGACCAAGGGTGAGGAGGTGGGCGGACAATCTAAAATCGGCAAGAGAGCACTCTCAGGTAGTGCAAGATAAGCTTGATAAGGAAGTGCGTGAGGGCTGCATGGCGGGTCCCTTTCAAGACTGGCCGTTGCCAAATTTGATTGTGTCACCCATTGGAGTGGTGCCTAAAAAAGAGCAGGGTCAGTTTCGCCTCATACAACATTTGTCGTGGCCAGAAGGAGGTTTGGTGGACGATTTCATCGACGAAAAGGAGGCCACAGTTTCCTATTCATCTGTTGACGTAGCCATGTCACTAGCGGTGACCGCGGGCACAACAGCAAGGATGGCAAAGTGCGACATAAAGTCGGCTTTCTGGCTGCTTCCAGTTCACCCTGATGACTGGGATCTTTTGGGTATCCAATTTAGCGGTCACTGGTACGTGGACAAAGCTTTGCCGATGGGCTAATCTATGTCATGTGCGCTTTTTGAGTGTTTCAGCACATTCCTACAATGGTTGTTTACGGAACGGACGGGTCACCAAGGAGTTACGCACTACCTGGATGACTTCTTTTTTGTGGGCACCTCAGGCTCCACGGACTGCCAGAGGGCTCTGGACAGTTTCAATGAGATCAGGAGGGAACTGGGCGTGCCATTGGCACCTGAGAAGACTATGGGACCCAGCACGGCCCTGTCCTTTTTTGGAATTGAATTGGATTCACGGTTGATGGAGGCACGCCTTCCTGCAGACAAAAAGCAGCAAATGTTGGGGCTGCTGGAAATAATGTTGGCAAAACAAAAGTTCACAGTTAAAGACATTCAAGTACTGCTGGGTCACCTCAATTTCGCCTGTCGGGTGGTCAGAGTAGGGAGGACTTTTTGTAGGCTACTGTGCAGGGCACTGGTGGGGCAGAGGCCTCCACATCATCATGTACGTCTGTCTGTCGGGGTGCGGGTGGACTTGAGGATGTGGCAGATTTTCTTGCAACATTTCAACGGCATACCTTTGATGAGGGAGTCGGACATGTTGTGGGATGTCCAAATGTTCTCGGACGCGGCAGGGAGTACTGGTTTTGGTCTGTACTGGCAAGGGAGGTGGTGTGCCAAACATTGGCCTGAGGAGTGGCTGGAAGGGGGCAGGAGCATAGCCTTTTTGGAGTTTTTCCCCCTGGTGGTGGCAATCACACTTTGGGGGGGAACTCTTGGCACACAAGAAAGTCACCTTCCGAATTGATAATGTGGCAGTGGTGCACATTGTCAATCGCCAGTCTGTCTGAGATGAACAGGTCCTGAAGTTGTTGAGGGTCTTCATGTTGGGGTGCTTGAAGCATGATATTGCTTTTCGCGCGGTGCATGTGCCAGGTGTGGACAATGACATTGCGGATGCTTTGTCTCGTTCACAGTGGGGGAGATTCCGTGGGCTCGCCAAGGACGTGGACAGCACCCCGACCAGAATGCCGCACCAGCTGTGGTACGTAGGCAAAACAGAATGTTGCAACTGGTTCTAGGTTCCCTAGCCCACTCCACGAAAGCAGCGTATCGGGCAGCATGGGAGGAACTTTTACGCTCTGGTGCACGGTGGCGGGCCTCTTTGGCGGCTAGACAGGAAGATGTTATTCAGTTTATATTGGACTTGGTGGAGAAGGGTTTTACGAAGGTCACGATAGCGGGCAAACTGGCAGGGATTGCTTTAGTCGGGAAATTATTGTGGGGCTGTGCCCCCTCCACGGGGGAACTTGGGGCACTTATTTTGGAGGGTTGGGCGCGGGAATGCGGACGTGCAACCCGGGTGCGGAATCCTTTGTCATGGGAGCTGTTGGAGGGGGTGATTGGGGTGTTGCCTGGGTTGTGTTTTGACGTTGGGGTAGTGATACTTTTCTCCACACTGATGTCCTGGATGTTTTTCGGGGCCTTTCGGGTCTCAGAGTTGTTGGGGACCAAAGCGGAGCAAGGGTTGTCTTGGAGGGAGGTTTCTTTTAGTGCCAATAGGGTTCACATTTGGCTGAGGAAGGCAAAGACGGATCAGAGGGCAGGGGAAAATGGGTTTCTTTGCAAAAGGGGCTGGCTTCGCAGGTTTGTCCTTATCAGTGGGGTCTGAGGTGGAGGTCTTTTTCTGGGGCTTTGGGGGGTTTGGTCTTTGGGCATGGGGACGGTCGGTGAGTCAAAGGCTTCACAGCTTTTAGCTGTACTGCAGAAAGCGCTGGGTAGGCTGGGGATCGACGGGAAGGATTTTGGGACGCATTCGTTTCGGATTGGGGCTGGTTCGGAAGCTCACTCTAGAGGCTGGGAGCGAGGGGACATTATGAGGTTGGGCAGGTGGTCTTCGGACTGTTATCAGCTTTACGTGCGCAGCGTACCCGAGGGGTTATAGCGCGTTTGTTCATTTTTCCTGTTGTTCATTCATGTTTCTCGTTGCAGGTTCGGTGATGGGTCCCCTCGCCAGGGAGATGTCCATTTGGATTGTCGGCCATTCTTTTGTGAAACGGGCACAATTCCAGGCCCGCTCTAGCTATTTTGGGGAAAGTTTGGGGTTTAATAAAGACTTATTTTCTGTGGGCTGGCGTGGCAGGGGTGGTATGCGGTGGAACGAGCTGTTACAGGTTCTCAACTGGATTTTGGTGCTGGTAGGTGCCCGGATGTGCTGGTACTTCACTTAGGTGAGAATGACATGGTCAGGGAGACGGGCCTGGCACTTATACGTTGCATGAAGAGGGACTTGGCTTTGATTAAAACTCGGTGGGCTGGTTGTTCCATTGTATGGACGGAGATTGTTCCTCGCAGGGTTTGGAGAGGGGCGGTTAACCCGGGTGCGGCGGACAAAGCCAGGCGTAAGTTGAACACAGAAATGGTGAGATTTTGTCGGCAGATGGGGATTTGCAGGATTGCGCATAAAGATATTAGGTATGACACGCCGGATTTTTTCAGAGATGACGCGGTCCATTTATCTCGGCTGGGTATGGACTTGTACCTTTTGGAATTGAGGGAGGTGTTGGCCAGGTTGCTGGGTGTTTATAGGCGTTGAGAAGGGAGTGGGGGTGTTATTCTGGGGGGCAGAAAAAGGGGTGAGGCGGCGTCTCTGCCTACACTCCCGCCTTTTTCTGGGTGGCGGGGTGGTTGACAGTTGGCCAGGATTGGCTGTAGTTTTTTGTTATATCTTAGTAGTTTGTGAGCAGGAGCAGGGAAAGGGTAACCAGGTAGGATAAGTTTAGATTAGAGGTTGGTTAGTTACAGTAGCACAAAGGCAGGTAGGGATTAGGGTCAGGGGAGATTAGGATTCGGAAATGCTAGATTGTGTAGGATTGGGTAATATTATGGTTATGGAATGTTATGTTGTATTTTGTGGGGTGGGGGATCTGATGTGGGGATCGTAGGGGTGGGGGGAGGAACAAGGGGTCAGGAAATTATTGTATAGTGAGGTTTTTAGTTTTGGAAGGCAATTGCCAAGGGATGAAATTGTGATATGCACCTGTTTCAATAAAGCGGCCTTTTTCACATACAGAAAGTGGGTCTCGTGTCGGCTTGCTCCCCCCCCCTTTATCTCCCAATGGGGGCTTGGGGGGCAGCCGAGCATGGCGAGGTCTGCCCCCCGGGTGGATTACAAGGGGGGGGCACTGGCCGGCGAGCGGCCATTTTGTATATTTTTTGGGCTACATTGGGACTAGCCCAATTGTAGCCCAATATTTTCAGAGTAGCCCAAGGGGTATTTAGGCTATTTTCGCGCTTTCCCAGCCACCATTTTAGGTTTGGTGACCTGGTGGCTGGGAGCGCAGTGCTGTTTTTTCCCCCGCCCTCCCTCCCCAGTTTTTAGGTTATTGGGGGGGGCGTTTTTTATGGCTTTCTTATTTTTGATTTTGTTTTTTGTTGGCGGCATTTGTTGGAACAGGTACATAGGGGTTGTATATATTGTATGTGTCGCTTGGAACAGGTGCAGGCGGGGTGGTTGACTGTTGGCCGGGATTGGCTGTAGTTTTTTGTTATATGTTGGTAATTTGTGAGCAGGGAAAGGGTAACCAGGTAGGATAAGTTTAGATTAGAGGTTGGTTAGTTACAGTTGGCCGGAATTGGCTGTAGTTTTTTGTTATATGTTGGTAGTTTGTGAGCAGGAGCAGGGAAAGGGTAACCAGGTAGGATACTTTTAGATTAGAGGTTGGTTAGTTACAGTAGCACAAAGGCAGGTAGGGATTAGGGTCAGGGGAGGTTAGGATTTGGAAATGCGAGATTGTGTAGGATTGGGTAATATTATGGTTATGGAATGTTATGTTGTATTTTGTGGGGTGGGGGAACTAATGTGGGGATCGTAGCGGTGGGGGGAGGAACAAGGGGTCAGGAAATTCTTGTATAGTGAGGTTTTTAGTTTTGGAAGGCAGTTGCCATGGGATGAAATTGTGATATGCACCTGTTTCAATAAAGCGGCCTTTTTCACACACAGAAAGTAGGTCTCGTGTCGGCTTGCTCCCCGCCCCCCACTTTATCTCCCAATCTGTTCTTTTCACTTCCATTCTGTTCATATAAGTACGTTTTTGGCCGCTTAATACATCCTTAAGTTATTTTCCTCTTGCTCCTTTGTTTCTCATGATTTCCCATTCTTTCTGCTATGCCCCAATCTCTTCTCTTTCATAGTTCTGGATTTCTTAAATCCCATGTATATTGCTCGTTCTCTTCTTGTGCTCTTTGCCTTTTGATTTCTCTCAGCCTATTTTATCTCCTACTCTCTGCTTTCTTCACCCTCCACACTGTACATTCTTTTTCCCAGTTCCTCTTCTCTGTGCACTCTTCATTTTGAGCCATAATGTCCTCTTCCTCTGTTCTTCCTTCTCTGTTTATTTAGGGTCTCTCCTGACATTGCAGCTCATTAACCCTAACAAAGTCTGACCTGTCAGAATACCAGCAATCAGGCTGAGAAGGCATCAGATCACAGTAATGCTGCAAGGCCATACTAATGGAAGAATGTATATTAATGTCATAACATCTCTCTAGGGAAACAACCCACAGGGTCAGGAATCAGCAAGGTTTTTAGGGTTAGAGAATGGCTACAAGGACACCTGTGAGGCCTTTTCCTTTAAGGCTACAGCAGACCCGCATGTGGCGGCTAGGGCTTAGGTCAAAGACAGGACTTCTGGGCTGCAAAAGGTAGCAGCAGTATTTAAACATCATGAAGGCTTGGGGGGGCGCTAGAGTGCCCGGAGCAATATGGCTGCCTTTTAGTGCTGCTCTGCTGGTCGAGGCAGCGATCCGTCAAAGATTCGGCGAAAACGGCGACATCCCTGGTTGATACGCACATGCCTCGCTGCCTTACCCTGTGAGGATTGTCTTGGTGCTGCTGGCATTGCCGCCTGTTCCCCTCCGCGCCATAAACACCCTCGCCTTATCTCTCTGCAAAATGGCGGCGCCGTGGTGACCTCGGCACCGATACTGATATCTGCAGAGTCGGCCGCCCGCTGACTGCTGCCCTGTGGTGCGGAATAATACAGTCGCTACTGCGGTAAGATTTTGACCCGCAATTATTGCATGCCGAGGATCGCCGCCTCTGTAGCACTCCCCGGAACGACACCAGCCTAGCTTGCGCCCTAAAATACATCATCATCAGCTACTGACGTTGCACCATATTTCCTGAACCCCTCAGCGCGTCCCGGGCAGCCGGGGATCCCTGCGCCGGGCGCCTGTTTTACCGCGGGACGCTTTGTGCAGCGTACGCTGGATCCGCGAATCGGCGCTACGGATATTTACTGAAGGCGCGCTTGATGGACCCTCTGCACCACGCTTACTGAGACACTGCGGGGCCTTCACCGGCTGCACCGGGCGGCGTGCTACGTAGTTGCCTCATCTCTGGGGCTGCTCTCACTGCCGCAGATCTACTGTGCAAAATGGCGCCCTCCTGCTCCTCTTGACTTGCCTATTTGAAAGCTTGCTGCTGCACCAACTGGCAATCACTCAGGGGATGTAGTGGCAGGGTGCATGTTCCTGCATTTCTAATTGAGTACTCAATGTGCGGCATGCCCATTATTTAAAGGACGCTGCCCCCATCCCGTGCTGCCTGGGCTAGTGGCGGCGACGGTGCCCGCATCACTGGTGAGAGACTTGCCTGGTTGGGGGTGGTAGGTGGTGACATCCATTGATCACACTGGGCTGACCTCTTCAAAGCACAATCTGTCTGAGCCTCACGGCCTCCTAATCGGACTGGTTGCAATTGGTGGTCAGTGGCGATGCTAACACCTTAGACTTGCATAATTAAGGACCACAATGCTGTAGTGTAACTATTGCACCAGGTGACGCAAACCATCTAGTCTGCAGCGGGTCCCCTTCGCGCTACCGCCTACACGATCTAGACCTGCTGTGCGCTTGAGTCCGCTACTTTCAAGCTTCATTAGGGGAAGAACAGACAAACAGCAGACAAAATTGAATTTTGAGGCGCGGCGGCTCCCGAGATCTCAAGCCCCAGTCGCATCAGACACTGAGCCAGAAATGGGCACGAATACCAAGCTGGAGCGCCTGATGCTCAGCATGCAGCAGAGTTTGCAAACTATTGACGCGAAGATTGACCACCTCAATTTGCGCATGGATAATATGGCAGCCAAACTTGACAAGCATGGCGCCCGAATAGCTGAAGCTGAGCAACGTATTTCCACGACAGAAGACAAGATGGAGGTCGTCAGCGCATCGTGCTCCAGCATGGAGAAAATACTTGAAGTGATCCAGGCCAAGAACGAGGATCTCGAAGGAACAATCTACGCATTACGGGCATTCCCGATTAGACCAACACTGGGGCCATGGAAACATATGTGGAAACACTGCTCAAAGATATGCTAGGGGCTGAACACTTCTCCAATGTGCTCATTGTGGAAAGAGCTCATCGATCATTAACAGCCAAACCTATACCAGGGGCGCCTCCGCGTCCCATTATAGCTCGTCTCCTGAACTATAGGGATCGTGACACGGCGCTGCGCCTGGCCCGGGAGAAGGGAGTCACCACTTATCAGGGCATGAAGGTTGAGTTGTTCCCTGATTTCACCATGGCTGTACAACAGGCACGGAGGGAATTCCACTCTGTAAAGAAAAAGCTACAGACACTGCACATACAATATGCAATGTTATATCTTGCACGACTGAAGAAGCCCTACAATATGTGCGTCAGATTGAGCGGAAGGATTCGGCACGTGCGTTGGAGCCGGTTGCAGATGCTGGTGCAGTGAGCTGAACACGTGAGAATTATGCTGACTGGAACGAGTGTGACGTGGCCTTATTTACAGACTGTGAGCTCTGACATTCTATCTTACTAATGTTTAGTGATGATGTCTATTATCCAGCTATTGCCCTACGGTCACTGCATTTCCATGTTTGTGTTCCAGGTCATGGTGCGTATTACGCATTTTTGATACTCGCTTGTTATATTCTGTTGCCTGCTCTTTCTGCTTATAGAAGGCATGTTATTATGATCTGAATGTTGCTATTAGCTTTGTATACCACCGGTTGTTACGTCCGAGTATATTCGCCTCATCCCCCCCTGTATCTACTCGGGGCCAACGGTCACTAGCGACCCTCCACAAAGGGAGTACCCCACAACTAACGTATTTTACCCCCCCTTTTTTTTGTTGTTATCTGTGTTCTTGCACCCTCTAGGTGCTTTTGTTGGTTCTAATCGCAACATGCAGTTGCATGGTGTGTTTTTGGTTCTGAGGGTTGGGGCCTTTGGCGTCGTTTGGATGCTGGAGTGGGTGGGGGGGTTTGTTGGGGAAGTCTGTATCATTACGATAGTGTTGATGGCGCACCAGCAGCAGACCAAATTCCACTTGAATACTGATTTTGCACGATGGCTCGCTACAATAACTACCCACACTCATTATGACCGTGGCTAAAGTGCCCGCCATCTCATGGGTGACATGGAATGTTAGGGGCCTTAACAATCCCAAAAGGTGAGACAGGTGCTTTCATACCTGGATCGTCACAACATCCAGATAGCCCTATTGCAGGAAACCCACCTTACTGACCGGACAGCCTCTACAGTGGCTACCAGATGGGCAGGAGTGCGGCTGGCGGCCTCATATTCCAGTTATGCTAGGGGAGTCATGATATTAATAAAGAAAGGTACCCCCTTTCACCCAGTGTATGTGGAGGAAGATAAGTTGGGGAGGTTTGTACTGGTACAAGGTACACTATACGGTAAACTGATCCTCATTGTCAATATCTATGTTCCCAATATTGACGACCCGGCGTTCTATGAAACGCTATGGGGTAAAATATGCCAGCTACCCCCATCTGCCATATACGTGGGGGGGACTTTAATGCGGTGTTAGACCCAGCTATAGATAGGTGCACCCTAGCTGAACCCACACTGAAGAAAGCAACCTCCGCCATACATCTCGGTATGCAAAATTTAGGGCTACTCGATCCTTGGCGGTTACGACACCCGGACACACGCGAGGGGACTTGTCATTCATATGCATGTCAATCCTGGTCCCGTATTGACTATTGGCTGGTCACGACGGATATCAATCCATAGACTGTGCAAGTCAAACATCTGCCAAGGACCTTATCTGACCATGCCCCGGTCCTTCTGAGCATCGCCTTGCCGACGCGTACCTCCTCCCGCTTTCAATGGCGCTTGCAATCTTCCTCCCTACTTGACGCAGTATTTTGTGAGGGGATTCGAGATGCTATATCAGACTATTTTCTACATAATACTCGTACGGTGCAATCTACAGGGACCCTATAGGAGGCATTTAAAGTGACTATTCGGGGAGCCTGTGTGGGATTGCAGTCGGGTGTTCTAAAGACACTACAGAACACTATGTATGGGTTAGAGCGTGAGCTGAGTAGTCTTGAGCGTGAATATAGTGATACGGATAACCCTGCAATACTGGCTTCTATTAAAACGAAGATCACGGAGTATAATGATGTGGCAGACAAGGAAATACAACATATGTCAAGTAGGAGTAAAGCTACTTACCAGCTTTGCTCCCGTTTGGCTTAGGTTCACTGAGGCCCACTTTTCCGAAGACGGTGAGTATACATAGTTATTACTTCTATATAGTGAATATTGTGTGTTTTGCATTAGTACTAAATGCTTCCCTAATTAGTGCAATGTTCTATCATCAGAGAACCTCTTTCCCTACCCATGCAGCATACAAATATGTACGATCAGAGATCAATGCTAAACAGTGCTGGCGCCTTCGCTATGCCGGAGGAGCATCGCTCCCCCTGCCAGCTGCATTTAAACAGCAGGAAAGGAGAAATAAAACAATAATAAACATGTTTTAGTATATTTAAATTTTTCTTTTCCTGGCCGAGCCTTCGAGGGCGGGCCAGGGGGATCAAAGGCACTTTAGAGGGAGTGGTATGCACTTGTATTAGTGTGCATGTGGGTTTGGCCGTCTGTCTCATGGCGGCCAAACCAAGATGCGCATTGAAGCTGTCTCCTACCCGAGCTGCATTACCGGGTTGGAGACAGCAGGCAAAGGCTTCCAGTCTTAATCGGAGCACAAATTCAGGGTGCTCGGGCCAATCCTGAGGCTGCTGTCATACATGAGAGCAGTGTCAGGATTGGCTGCAGGGGAGCCTGGGAGCCTGTTCCTGCAGTGGACTGGAGCAGAAGAGCGCAATGCGGCTAGCTGCAGGTAAGTTATTTAACTTTTTTTAAAACATGTTATTTGTTGTCCATTCCCCCCCCTTTCACCCTGCCCCGCCACTCTTCAACGACAACCACCCCCTTTTGTACCGCTTTGTTCGCCATAAGTTGGCAGGGTATGCTCAGACGTGAGTCCCTTGCTCACTTTGCCACTGGATTCAAGCAAGCCTGGCTGAAGACGGCTGAAATGCCAGAAACCGGTCCTAGGAAGCTTGTTTCCGGTCCAGGGAAGGCATGGCTTGGCAGTTCGGGCTGGACTGTTCCCATGAGGCACAGGGTCAGACTGATTTGCATATGGCCATGTCTGAACTGGGGTGGCAGAGTGGGCTAAAGAACAGTGATGGATCAAACCCAGATCTGTTGACTGGGTGTGAGTGTTTGATTGGTTCTGATGCTCCGTCCATCACCACCCCCTTTTGTACCGCTTTGTTCGCCATAAGTTGGCAGGGTATGCTCATACGTGAGTCCCTTGCTCACTTTGCCACTGGATTCAAGCAAGCCTGGCTGAAGACGGCTGAAATGCCAGAAACCGGTCCTAGGAAGCTTGTTTCCGGTCCAGGGAAGGCATGGCTTGGCAGTTCGGGCTGGACTGTTCCCATGAGGCACAGGGTCAGACTGATTTGCATATGGCCATGTCTGAACTGGGGTGGCAGAGTGGGCTAAAGAACAGTGATGGATCAAACCCAGATCTGTTGACTGGGTGTGAGTGTTTGATTGGTTCTGATGCTCCGTCCATCACCACCCCCTTTTGTACCGGGTCGGAGACAGCAGGCAAAGGCTTCCAGTCTTAATCGGAGCACAAATTCAGGGTGCTCGGGCCAATCCTGACGCTGCTCTCATGCATGAGAGCAGTGTCAGGATTGGCTGCAGGGGAGCCTGGGAGCCTGTTCCTGCAGTGGACTGGAGCAGAAGAGCGCAATGCGGCTAGCTGCAGGTAAGTTATTTAACTTTCTTTAAAACATGTTATTTGTTGTTCATTCCCCCCCCCTTCACCCTGCCCCGCCACTCTTCAACGACAACTGCCACTAGTGATGCTTAAGAAGCCCTGGGTACGCTGTGTGTATATGTCTCTCTCTTAACCCTATTCCCCTTTTCCTCTAGTGTTTGACCATGTCTGGTAGTGTTTCCAGTTTTGTTTATTTAAGCAAACATTTATTGGCGCAGTGGTGCATGTGACATGCACCAAGCAGCTTACAGAGCACAACAGTATGAACCAAGAAAAAAGGAAACAGTACATGTAACAGGCATGGTACGTCCTTCTTGGTACGGACGAAGACACACTCTGGGGAGTGAAGCAGATTGTCATCAGAACTCGTCCGATAACATTTCTAAACCCCGACAGTTTATCAGGACCACCGTAAACCAACATGAGTTCTGATTCCAGCCAACCTAAGGTAATACACAGGCCACTTTGGTAATCCAAGAGGATCTAAAGACCACTCCCAGTGAGTGATTCTATTTGGTAAATCACTTAAATCAAGTTTCCCCACACCATGAGAAACGAGTAATGCCTCCTCAGCTCATGCACTGGTGAATCCGGGCTTGATTTCACAACACAGTTTCATGCTGTAATCTGTATCATTCCTTTGGCAGGATTGACCCTTCCTGAGAGGTTTAGCAGGGGTCACAATGTTTTCAATCATTTCTACCAGAAAGTAGCTTGCATTTTCTACCTCTGCCCATTCAATGCACATTAGACCAGGGGCCCTCTCGTCTGGGCCACGATATTGAATTGAACTAGATTTCCTGGTTGCAAGAGTGACATGTGGTCTTTGGCCAGTTTAAAACTGTTTTCAGATGGTGGACGCAGGATGACTGTTGTTACGGTAGGGCTCCAAAGATCTCATCTATCATATTCGCTTTTTTAGGCAACTGAAGGTGGAAGACGTCTCCACAACTTGGGTTTTATCACGCTCTTCTAGATGATCTAAAGGACAAACTCATCGCGAATCGGACCATCACAACTAATGCACAGATTGATTTGCTGCTTCAAATTTGTTCATTAATGAAAAGAAAAAAAGATTACAAAGAAAAGTCATGCTATGTCGATGGGAAACCAACAGCCCCCCGGAGCACATTGGAAATGTACGCAAGCATTCTTCAAAATAAGAGACAGAGAAAAGACAGAAGACCTGGGTTTGCATGTACTGTGTTTAACTTGGCCACTTTGTAAAACAAGCACAAAGCCAATAGGTCTCACCTATGCAAGATGCCAATGTGTTTTAGCCATGTTGTACAGCCGCGTGGGTGCTGTTCAGCATGGATAAAAGTTAGTGGAATAGAGGAGAGTAGGTGGGAGTGTCATAGAGTGGAACGACGAAGAGTGGAGTAGAGTGTTGTATAGTGGAGGGCAGAGAGTGCCTGGTGTTGGAGTGACAGAGTGGAGTCGTGTAGAGTGGAGTACTGTGAAGTGTCATAGAGTTTATTAGACTGGTGTAGAGTGGTTTGGCGTAGAGTTTTGCTGAGTATAGTGGTGTAGAGTGCAGCAGCAAGGAATTCAGTGGTGTACAATGCAGCATTGTAGAATGCAGTGGCGTAAATTAGAGTGTTGCATAGTAGAGTGCAGTGGCATAGATTGCAGTGGTGCAGAGTGGTGCAGAGTAGAATATAGTGCTGTAGAATGAAGTGAAATAGATTACAGTGGCGTAAAGTGGACTGCTGGCGAGTGCAGCGGCATAGAGTGAAGAGATGCATAATATAGTAACGTAGAGTGCATTTTCATAGAATGCCGTAGTGCTGAGTAGCATAGAGTTCTGTGGCATAGAGTGCAGTGTTGCAGAGTTGAGTGCTGTGGTTTAGAATGGCATAGAGAGCATTGGCATAGAGTGCAATGAAGAAGAGTGGTGTTGAGTAGAGTTGCATAGAGTGCAGTGGCATTGAGTAAAGAGGTGCAGAGTAAAGTGAAGTGGCATTCAGTGCAGTGGCATAAAGTGCTGCAAAATAGAATAGAGTGCACTGGCATGGAATGGCGTAGAGTACAGTGGACTCATGTAGACTGCCTTAATGTGGAGTGTTGCAGAGTATAGTGACGTAGAGTGTGGTGGCGTAGGGTGAAGCGGCATTGAATTCAGTGCATACAGCGCAGTGATGTACAATGCAGCAGCGTACAATGCAGCAGCGTACAATGCAGTGGCGTAGATTAGAGTGGTGCTTAGTAGAGTACAGTAGTGTGGAGTGATGCAGAGTAGAGAAGCGTACAGTAGAGTGGCAGAGAGTGCAGTGGCATAGAGTGGTGCAGTGGGAAGTGGCATAGAGTGCAGTGGCTTAAAGTGGAGTAATGCAGAGTGCAGTGATGCAGAGTAGAGTGGCGTAGAGTGCATTAGTATAAAATGCAGTAGCGCTGAGTAGAGTGGCGTAGAGGTCAGTGGTGGTGGGTACAGAGTAAAGTGCATTGGTGTCGCGAGTAGAGGCATAGAGTGCAGTGGCGTAGACTGCAGGGAGGTAGGGTACAGTGGTGTAGAGTAGGGAAGTGTAGAGTGAAGTGGCATAGAGTGAAGTGGCATGGAGTGGTGCAGAGAAGTGTTGAGTGGTGCAGAGTAAGGTGCAGTGGCATGGAGTGGTGCAGAGTAGAGTGGAGTATGGATGGTGTGGTAGCATACTGCCAGTACAGACAACACATTTTCGATTGAAATAACCATTACGTTTGCATAGACATACAGATTTACTAATAAAACTTCACAGCGCACAAACGATATTTTGTGGAAAGGTCACCTAGTGTAATGACTTGTTTTGACCATATTAAGGTATTTGTTTCCCCCATACTTCCGAATCAACAAAAAATATTGTTAATTTGGGTTCCTGATTTTGATATATTCTAAAGAACTTGAACAGTTCATTTAAAGTTGTGTGTTAAAAAAAAAACTTTACTACCCCGAGTATTCAGCAAGATTGTCACATAAATTGCCTCACTTTGAAGTCAGAGAAAGAAAAGTAAGCACCAAGCTCCCTTGGAAGACAGAGCCTGACATTTGACCTCCGTTTTTTTATAGGACAACTAATATGACAAGAACAAGATTTACTGGCCACTTTACAGAAAGGAACACTCTTGAATGAATACAAGGGGTGTTGGGCTGAAAAGGCTTTGCTCCTTGGTAAGGACAAACTCACACTGGACAGCCTAAAACAAATAGCCAGCAAATAGAAAGCCAAACCATGAGTTACAGACAACAAAGCCAATGCTAAGCAGTAGGCAGAATGCATTCCCAGGGAAGCTTTCTGAATTTCCCCAAGCTGTCTGGTAGGCTTTGACCTAAAAACTGCCCTTAGTTGCAGGAAAAAAGCACAATCTCGGTCTTAAGCCACAGACCAAGACAAGGCAAGACAAGGCAAGATTGGAATTCAAGTGTGTGCAGATAGTCAAGCTCTCCCAACATACATAACAACCTTCAACCGCTTGGTGGTAGAAACAGAACGGCCCATAGACAAGCAGACATCCTCATTTTACCAAGGACTGCATTATGATCTAAAAGATGTCCTAGCCCAGGTGGTGAACCTACCCAAATCTTGTGAAGAACTGATAGAGATGATGGTCTAGGTGGGCCACAGATTGCAGGAAAGGCGAGGTGATAAGACACGAGGGGAGGCTATGCTCATAGTGGTTCGCCCAAACAATGCACCCGAAGAAGGGGCCCGTAACACCAATGGTGTTGAACCCATGCAAGTTAATGGACCATTAACCCCTGATGAAAGAGAAAAAGGCACAAGCAAAAGTTGTGCATGTACTGCGGTAAAATTGGGCACTTTGTCAAAGACTGCAGCGCTAGGTTCAAGGCTTCTGAGAAACCCCTGATAGGAAAGGGTCCAGCAGTGATTCGTGAAGATACGGATGAAGGTACAGATGCGGAAAACTAGTGACCTTGACGAAGATGGAGATCCCTTGTTTGGGCATAGAAGATGAGATCTCACCCGCCATAGCACCAACTCTAAAAGCCTCTATGGCACACATGAATGTGCATGTAACTTTGGGGTTGCCGGATGGAGGTTCCCAAGATGTACCAATATTACTAGATTCAGGGGCTACCAGCAACTTTGTTGACCAGTCCTTTGCACAGGAGTTTGAGATTCCATGCACTAGGAACAAATCCCAGAATCTGTCAAGGCTGTGGACGGTACGACTCATTTGTTCCCTTACCCAACCTGTTGTAATGCAGGTTGGCCCAGATCATTTTTAATCTATCAGCAAAGATCTCATTGATACACCACAGTTGTGCCTCCTCCTGGGAATGCTCTGGCTTACTTGCTATGGTCCAACCATTCACTGGGCAGCCCGATCAGTAAGCATGAATTCCGTGTATTGCCAGAAGTATTGTACCAAGGCCCAGGCATGTGCTACACAACAGAGTGACAATCCTGCCAAGATATTCACGTACGGCAGGGTAGACCCCAAGTCTGTTTTACTGTCACACTTCACAAATCCTATATTGAATACCAATCTGTCTTTGACAAGCAAAACGCAAGCCAATTACCTCCTCACTGGGACTAGGACTGCAAGATAGAACTTATTTCAGGACGCACCATCCCTTGCAGTTGCATCTATGCTTTAATGGAACCAGAGATGGAACACCTGCATGAATACATTGATGACAACTTGGCCACAGGATTTATATGGCCTTCACAATCACCCACCTCCTCACCTCTCTTCTTCATACTCAAGAAGGGGGGAAAGCTGATGACCTGTATCAACTACAGGGCCATCAACAGAGTCATGGTGAAGAAGCGAAATCCGCTGCTGCTCATTTCAGTACTTCTGGATCAACTAAAGGGAGCAAACTATTCACCACACTTGGCCCATGTACGGTAAGGCGATGAGTGGAAGACCACATTCTGGACCAACTTTGGTATGTTTGAGTACCAAGTTAAGCCCTTCGGCTCATGGAATGCCCCAACAGCATTCCAGTACTTCATGGATGACATCCTCTAGGCATACTTGGACAGATTTTATGTAGTGTATATTGATGACATTTTGATTTATTCCACCAAGCCCCAGGAACATGAGACTCATGTGCGAGCTGTGTTTGAAAGACCACAGAGACACCAGTTATATGCTAAACTGGAAAAATGCCAGTTTCAAGTCACAGAAATAGGATGATAAAAAAAGTAGCAACGATCCTCCAATGGCCATCCCCCACCAATGTCAAAACTCTACAGATTGTTTTGGGTTTTGCCAACTGTATATTGGGGCTTTATCAAGGACTTCTCTAGTATCATCCAACCCATTACTCACCTTCTCAGGAAAAACATGTCCTTTGAGTGGACCACAAAACCTGAACAGGCATTTCAAAAATTAAAACTCCACCCTGTGAGCTGAGCAACAGTAGTACGGAGAAAGATTTACTGGCGATCAAACGTTTATTTGAGGAATGGCGCCATTACTTCATGGGAGCTCGACATACTGTAGAAATCTTTTCTGATCATCGCAATGTAAAAATATTTAAAACATCCAGAGCACACCCCCCCCCCCCCCCGAAAACTGCAATGGTCGCTCTTCTTTTCTAGTTTTGATTTCTTAATCAAATATATCGACCTGGCCCACAAAATGGAAAAGTAGATGCACTTTCCATAGCAGAAACTTCAGGCGCAGAAGGTGTTGAACCAACGACTGATTCTCCACTAATTCTATCAGTACAGTCAGTTGATAAGGCAGAAGTAGGATTGGTGATGCACAATGCCCCCTTCATAGAAGAACTCAGAACACAGGTTCAAACAATCAACATACAAGCATGAATACAAGAGGATCCTAAAACAGGGTCTAGGAAAATGGGTTACTGTATCAACAAAACACTTTGTACATACCCAACGTAACCTTGCAAAAGCAAATGCTACAGTTGGTCCATGACTTCTCTCTTGGGAACCATATCAGAGACCACAAGACCATATCTGTAACCACGCACTTATTTTGGTGGCCGACCTTGCTTTGCGACATAAAGCAATATGTCGAAACATGCAGTATTTGTGCCCAAGGAAAAGTAGAGCCGGGCTCTTAAGACCAATTCCAGTGCCTCTTAGCCCTTGCCACACGGTCTCTATGGACTTCATAGAGGAAATGCCCCCCAGTGACGGAAAAACAGTCATCCTCGTGGTTTTTGACCACTTAACAAAAATGGGCCATTTAATTGCTCTAGCAAAATTACCCACATCTGCAGAATTGGCCCACGTAGTCCTACAGTACATAGTGCGATTATATGGGATTCCCACTGTCCTCAACACTTACCGGGATACACAGTTTACATCACTGTTTTTGGCAGAACATGTGTGAATCCAGGCACACTGATGACAGACTATCGACCAATTGCAATCCCCAAACAGATGGTAAAACCAAACGCCTGAATCAAACCCTCGAGCAATACCTCAGATCTCTAACCCTACAGCACAGTGAGGATTGGCACACCCACCTGTGGATGGCACAGTTTACTATACTAATAACACTGATCACTCCACATTAGGTTGTTTCCCTATTTTACTGCCTGAATGGATTTTATCCAAACATGCTCCCTTTTGAATGGCCTGCCATATCCACACCTCCTTCCATACAGCAACACACAAACACCTATGGGGCCTCAACAGAACCCCATAACAAGTAGGTGACAAGGTTTGGCTAGCCACAAGCGTTTTGAGCCTAAATGGGGCACCGCAAGCTGAAACCAAAATTCATAGGCCCCTATAATATTGAAAAGGTAATTAACCCTGTAGCAACGCGCCTTAGTTTGCCTTCTACGTGGTGTATACACCCTGTGTTTCACATTTCTCTGCTTCGCCCCTGTCCTCCTACCACCAGGTTACAGCACATGACCCAACCCATAGAAGTAGGCAGTGAAATATTATATGAAGTAATACAAATTCTAGACTCCGAGTTACTGAGGGGTCGAGTACACTACTTGATCGATTGGAAAGAGTTTGGGTCAGAGAAACGCTCTTGCGAATCAGCCCACAACCTAAGCTATTCCGTACTCTTAAGATGGCTCCATACATAAGACCCCTCAAAACCTGGTTAACCGCCATTCGGCGGTTGTTAGGAAGGTACTGTAATGGGCATCTGCAAATACCATCCTAGTGACACCCTTGTAGCACTTGTGTGAGCCCATCCGCAGAGTAGTACCAGCTTTAAGGACATCTCTGCTTTAGACGTCCCCAAAGCCCATAGCTATCTTAACCCTCATAAACCTACCAGGAGATCTGTGCATACACATAGGCTGAATGTGATTGGCATGAATGTACAATAAGCAGGTACATGAGTGTTTGACATGGAGAAACACTTGTGGCGCATTAGATGGCTGAATGCAGTCAAAGTACCCAATACACTACATTTCCCAGCAACGCTTTGCGCGGCCATCTTGCTTTCAGGTTCCAGGACTTAAAAAACACACTGTAGGGAAGTAGGATCTGCTTTTATGGTTACCCACACTTTTTGCTTGGAGTTGATAGAGTGTGGCTGTGCTCTTTCATTGGTAGGGGTGCATTATAATCACGAGTAGTTCTCATCTACACATTTAATCGTTTGTTGTGTTAACATTTGGTTATCAAATGTAATGTAATAACGTGTAAAGTGAAGTGATAGAGGTATTTTGTACAACGTGGAGAAATGAACGTTGTAATTGTGTTCTACATGATGAAACCTTTTTACAAGTAACTAATGAGAAATTAATTCACTGAATTATGTAACGCATTAATTTAAACATGCACAATAATAATGTTCATGTATATGTTATGTTATGTTAAAATAATTTTATAATGCGCATAGCTACCCAAAAAGAGTTTCCCGGCGCAGGATTAAGGTCGAGGAGGAGGAAGGTCAAGGTTTATTGATTAAATAACCAAGTTTTTAGCAATTTGCGAAAATTCGTATGTAGCGTTTCTTTACGAATCGTTATTGGAAGAGAGTTCCATAAAAGAGAGCCGAGGTAGGAGAAGGAACGACCACCTATTCGTGCAAGCTTGATCCTAGGGACCACAAATTTTTCCTGAGTGGTGGATCGTAACAGGCGAGAAGGTTGATAGGGACGGACTAACTTTTGCAGTAGTTCAGAGCTTTAAATTTAGTCCGATTTTCCACTCTAAGCCAATGGAGATCTCTCAAGGCAATAGTGGTGGAAGTCATTCTAGGAAGTTTACAAAGCAGTCTAGCGGACGAATTCTGAACCACCTGAAGCTTATGTAGAACCTACCTATTTGCGCCCAAAAAAAGAATATTTCCGTAATCCAGTCTAGATGTTACAAGTGCCTGGACAACTGTCTTTTGGGTAGTAATAGGGAGCATCCAAATGATTTTCTTTAACCATTTCAATATATGTGTATTTAACGAAGTTTTATAGTGCTTCTTTTGTTAGCTGATCTTCTGTAGGCCTTGTGTATTTTTCCTTGGCTCTCTAGATGAGTTGCTAGTATAATTCATGTGCATGCAGTGTCTGCTCTTTCTCACGTTTCTGTTGCAGGTGGAGAAATTCATCTTTGTTAGTTAGAATAACGCTTTTGTTTTAGGAGCTAGGCTTAGGGAGGAGAGGATACATTTGAACAAGCAGTGCTGATAATGTGGGACGGTGTTCTTTCTCACTGACCACATGGAAAGTTATCTATGAGGCGGTGTCTAGCTGGATGGGGTGATCGCGTGATGTGACGATGGGTGTGTCCTATGATTTCGGTGTTAGGGCTAGGGACAGAGTCCCGGCGGATCTTCGCCCACATTTGCAGAGAGGAAGAATGAGCTCTGTAGCTTTATGCTACTTGACCCATTCAGCGTGAGTGTGCTTCTTAGGAAGTTGTCATGCTCTTACACCTTTTCCTGAACTTGCCTGGGGAAATGCTAAGTAGGGGTGTCACGTTAGCGGTAGTGCAGGGACAGATTAATGCTTTTTACTTGCGAACCTCCAATGAAGAAGACTCTTGACGTTGGAACAGTTATATTCTGCATCCTGATTCTAGAACTGGTCATTCTCTGTCTGTTGCATCGACTCAATTTTACCTGTAGATTTGGCTTTGTTTTAGTTCCAACGTATTTTTACACCCTCATCTTGAGGTGTTTGTATGTCCAATTGTTCTTGGCTTTGTAATAAACTAACTAAAATTAGAACCGGGAGTCGATGATTCTTCGTATTCATGGTTCATTGGAATTGTGATATATGATTGGCAAATTATTTTTTTCGCCTCTACACTTTTAAGCAGGAAACAAAGAACCATCGACCAGGGGTTCCAGAGTAAATCTAGAACGTGGAACCTGGCCCCATCCGTGTCAGTATGTTTTTGACCTAGACAGACTGGAATCTTGCTAATCAGGACCCCAGTCACTGTGCTTCCTCCCTAAATTGCCCATGGTAAGTACCTTTGTACATCTATAATTGGCTACATGTGTACCCTTGTAAGTCCCTAGTATGTTGGACTAACGTACCCAGGACATAGGTACACCAGAAGTCTCCCATGGGCTGTTCAGCATGTATTGTGCCACCCATGGGAATCCACTTAGACTGAGACTACAGGCCTGCCATTGCACCCTGTGTGAGTTTGTGCTTGCACCTCTCATAATAGATATGTTTCCTTATATCTGAGGTCACTGCACTTTAAGCCAATAAGTATACCTGAGGGTAGGGTGCTTGGTTGTATGTGTGAGGGTGCCCTGCATGGGCAGGATACCCCTACAAACCGCGGAGTGTGGTTAGCCATATTAATACATATAGTGGACATCAGGCAATACGAGATGTTTAACTATAGAGTGGCTGCACCGAACCCGGTAATGTTTGGTACCAAACATGTTGGAATCATATCCAAACACGGATTCCAGTGTTGGAAGTATGTTCATACGTACTGGGGGGCTCCTTTGGGGTACCTCTCTGTATTCCCTATAACAGCCTTTTGGGGTCAGACAGCAAGCTAGTGCTGTTGCCGACCACAAACACGATTCTGTCCTCCTGCCCTCGTTACAATGCAATCGCCTTCACGGCGGTCGCAAAGTGTATATTTTATATTCTGGCTTGTACTGGGGGCTGCAGTACAAGCCGCTATAGAAAATGTACACTTTAAAATCATCCCTGCACCGTGTGACAGGTACCATGCAGTGCCTGCCACATGGTGCAGGGATGTTTAGGGGGGCACCATGCCCCATAGCGTAGGGCCAGGGATAAGGGCGGCCCGCTAGGGGCCCCCAAAGTCACCTTCTGCCGCCAAGAAAGGGCAGTTGGAAAGGGACGGCAGTCCAAGAAGGAATTGGTTGTTCCCACTATGCAGACAGTTGGGGACCCATAGCTATCTTGACGCACTACGAATTTTAAGATCGGATACGAGACCATCCTTTGTATGTGCCATTGCAAAATTTCGTGGCCGGTTCTGGGCCATTAGGCGAAGGCTCCTGTCCACTTTTCCTTGTGCCAGGGACCAGCTGTAGTAAAAATCTTACAACTCGACGGTGCTTTAATCCCCAGGATCCTGTTTTTAACTTCCTTCTCAAAGTTTTTATCAAAATCTTCTTAAACTGTGGATATTGTTAGTTATTATTGCACTCGCTCTTTATTCCTGTTTTATTCTTTACTTGATTTTTAATTGAGTACACACATAGAAATGTTGCATCTTAGCGATTTCCCCGGTGTTTACAATTCTCATTACGTGATCATTGACCATTTGAACCTGGTGTATTCAATATTTACTTTTTACTTGTGTTAACTGTATCATGGGCTCCATTGCTAAGGAAGAATATGTGTGTATTTTTTGTGGTTTTAGAACTGAAATAAAGATTATGAATTGTGTGACATTGTAGTTGTAATTCATTGGTCGGACTGCAGCAGCAGATAGCGGTCGCACTGCATCGGATGAGCCGTCAGATGCAGTCCGACCACCCTTAGAATTACCTCCTTAGTGTATTTGGTTGGGGTGGGGGTGCTTGCTAGCACCTCCAGGCTGCTTTGAATAGCACATTTGGTGCCCTCCTAGCATACCCCAGTTTTAGTCAGTTCAGGGAGACCTTGGCTCCCACTCTGATGCAAAACTGGACAAAGGAGATGGGCGTTTACTCCCCTCTCTCCAGGTCCTCCTCTGGGAGAGACCCCTGAGTTGTTCCAAACCTTTCCTTAGGGTAGTTAAGGGCTTACCTGTGGGTGGGTCCTCAGATTCATTTTGGGATGAGACTCAAGTCTGAAACCATGTCACTCTCCCACCGTCTGGTCACTTGGACTTCGTTGGACTTTGCCTGGAACCGAGACTGAACCAAGGAAGACTCTTGCTGCTCCTGGTCTCGCTGTTCTGCTAGTCTTCTCCATTGTCTGTGTCTGTGCTTCTTCCAGGATCTTCAACAATCCTATGGGCCAGGGAGGAGCCAAGATGGCGGACGGACAGGACGTCTGAGCTCCCGGCTCCGCAGCCCGTCTGCTGTTTACATGACATCCTGATTTTTAATCCTGCCTACGGCACGAGCAAATGTACCCACGAATGCGCTGATACTTTCCGCATTCCTCCGATGTTCCCGCCGGCCTTTTTGATCGAGGATTCATAGAGTTTGCCGACTTTGGACTTTGCCCACGCATTCTGGCCCGACCACCACCGCCGGACACCGCTTATCACGTACGGTGAGACGACCTGGGGCTGGACCGGCGCCGGGGGAAATGTGACCGGACGTGGAGTGGGCGGCCTGGCGGAGCCTTCTTCGCGGCGGAGAGAATTCCTGTACGATTGGGTCCGGGCTGGCGAATCTTCCTTTGTCCTCCTACCAGCGGTCAGAGCGGTGACCGGTTGAGAGCGCCCACCACCCACATTGCAGTACAGCCGAGGGCTCTCCCATCGTGTGAGCCCCGTATAGCGAGCAGCAACTCCTCTTGCCCTCACTATTGTTCCTCCGTCCTATGGAGTCGCCCTCGCCCCTCCGAGGCGGGCTGGCGGCGGCAATGGCGTCGGTGTCGGTCTGCTTCGCCGGAGGGGCGGAGGCCGCCATGTCCCTGCCGCAGGTTTCACTGCCTGCTATCGAGCTGGAGGGTGTCCCGATGGCGCCTTTACATACAGTCGGCATGCTGCAGCAGGGAGCAGACCTGACCTATGGTGATATCCTTCTAGCCCTGGGGGACTTGCGGACGACATGGTGCCAACGCACTCGAGAACTGGAGTGGAAGATCGATGCTGCTATGCCATCCAGGGAACTACTGCGGTTGTCTGACCCCCCAATGCCTCTCATTCCCTTCGAGGCGGATACAAATTGGCGGCAGGGGGATACTATGGATCGTCCTCTCCCTGGTTACAGTGTCGAGGGTTTTTCTAATGCCCAAGTTGCAGATACAAAGCTCCCTTCCACTTTACAAACTGAGACTCTGCCTCTGCGGGTGTTGCCGTGTCCGCCTCAACATCGCCGGAGTGTGTGCCGTTCGGTGGGGAAAACTGTGTTTGTCACTATCGATGTGGTGATGGTCTATGACTGGGAACTCTCGCTTCTTCTCCCTCTGCGTCTTCTTTGCCGTGAGCGGCCATCTTGCTCCTTTGTTCTGCCTGAGGTACACTCCCAGCGGCGGCCATGTTTGGTGGGGTCTCCGCGTTCAGGCCAGGGTTGATGTCGCCTCCCTTGATGATCCTGCTTGACCGCCTGGCATGACCCGGACTAGAATATTTGCTTATGTATCGGTTGTGCCGCATGTGTGTAAATTGCTACTGTTTACCGCGGGGGTGGATCTGTGGGGCCGCTCAGGATCGGGCCGGGGCTGGGCGATTTTCTTTAGTTTGCTGTACGTATTGGCGGGCGGGGACTAGGATGAGGCTGCTAATTATTTGCCTTGCTCGCATATTTGGAATGGAGTCTCCCCACCTGCCGCTTTGCTTGCTTCTTCAGTTGTGCTGATGATTATCAGGGTGGGGGATGCTTAATGGGCTGCGGTGACCGGGAGTATGTAACATTTCCTCCTCCTGCCTTCTCTGGGAGTCGGAGACTGGGAGGTTATTTCCCACTCTCCGGACTCTCTTTCCTACTTGGGGTTCATTTGGGGCGACAGGCATGCCTATTGGGGGGGGGTGGGCCATGGCCTTCCGCTGGTATGCAGGGTGGGGGGATGGGATGTGTTCTATGTCTTTTTCGTCTCTATGGCCCTCTTTCTCTTTCTTTCTCCCTTCCTCTTTGGTTTCCTTTTCTTTTATGTTTCTTTGTTTCTTCGGGGTCGGGGTTCAGTGTTAGTAAGGAGCTTATTGTGTTTTATCATTCTGTGGTATAGTGTATGCTTTTAGTCCCTGGATGGTGGCTACCTGTCTCCTCACCAATGCCTTCCTATACAACGCTTCCTTCTGGGTGCTCCGTGAACGGTGATGTCTCTCCTGGTCAGTGATTAGCTTCGACTCCTTTCGATGTACACTATGTTGTACTCGATAAAACCATAAAATTAAACCTTTTCTTATCCTGACATTACTGTTCTTTGTTCTCCAATGTCATAGCGGCCGGCCCCGAGGGGTTGTAGGCAGACGCTGTGTATTGTGCATCTACCGAAATAAAGGTTTTTAAAAAAAAAAAAAAAAAACAAAAAAAAAAAAAAAACAATCCTATGGGCATCAAGGACACCCCAAGTAATCTCCCTTGGAGTGAAGAAGTCACTCCCCTGCATCTACAAGCACCGCAAAGAAGCTGACCTGGCTGCTGCTCCTGACGTCCCACTGACTTCAAAAGGCTCAGCAAGATAGGTTGTGGTTCTGCAACTCCCTCGAGGCCTGACCTGTCCTCTATTCAATTTTGAGGCCAGTATTCCTCGTCGGAACCACTGGGACCAAACCCCTGTGCACCGTATTGACTTGCCATTGCCAAGGCTTGTTGGCTCTGCATGCCAGAGATCCTCTGGCTACGAAAATCTCCGACCTCCAGCATCTCTTGTCTCCAAGCTCAGCGTCCTCACTGCATCTGCTGCACTGTGGTCCTTCATTCTTGGTGAGCTGCTTGAGGTCCTCTTGTGACTCTTGTGCTTTTGGCTTGTGGGTCCTCCTGAGGTTCTCCTACTGCTTCAGTGGACTTTCCTGCTTGCTCAGGGCCTGCTCTGACTCTCCTGCTGTTGGTGAGTTCCTTGGGCCTTGCTGTTTCCAACGTTGTTCCTTCTTCGTTGTCCATGCCCGTTGCTGCTACCAAACTTGTTGGGCTCCCACTGGACACCGACCACCTAGTCACTGACACCTGAAGAATGACAGCTTGTGCATGGCTCCTGGTCTTCCCCAGTGTCACCTGGTACTCAAAGCTGTAGTGACAAGGTCACCTTCTACTCTTGTGAACTTCCCGACTTCTGTGGGCATTGTGTCTCCTGGTCACGTCTGAGTGGCACAGACTCTGTCCCCTCTGCTTGCAGGTTCTTCACTTCCAGAATCTACCCTTGGATTCCACCAGACTTCTTCCTGAACTTCTCCAGAGGCATTTTCTTCCCAGCCTTCAAATGTCCTCTACAGAGCTTTTTGACCTCTCTTCGCCCCTATGCACCTGGCTTTCCTGGTGTGCGTAACCTGGTTCCTGGGGCATACACAGTGGTTCAAGAACCTTACGTCCTCCAAGGGAGTTCTTCAGAGTCCTCTGGAAAGGGTCCTTCTTCTGCGCAATCGCGACTTTTCCATTGACTTCCATTGGTCACGCTGCTGTGTTTCAACTCTGCACACAGCATCTGTGGGGTTACTGGGTACTTACCTTGGGTGGTTCCTTGTGCCTCAGCTCCTCTGGGTCTTCAGGTCAAAGTCCTGCCCTCCTTTGCAGTTTGCATTCCACTTTCTTAATATATGGTTTGGTCTCCTCCTGCAGACCACTGTATTTCGAGCTACTTACCTGATTACATTTGAAGTATTCTTGTGTATTGTGTTGTTATCTCTGGGTAGGGGGTATACCAATGTGTTAGCCAGTGTTGTTTAATAAATAGAAGTATTTTTATATAAACACTGTGTGGTTCTTTTTCATTTAACTTACACTATTGATTAAACTGATAAAACAAGTTGCTTAACACTCCTTCAAGATAAACCTATTGGCTGCTCTACAAAGCTTCCACTTTGAGAGCTTTCTATGGTTGTCAAAGACCACTAAAATCACCATAACTTCTGCCTGGATTAGTGCAAGGTGCATCACTTAAATAAGTGTGCACCATATACTAAGCCAGCCTCCTACACACACCCTTGCTGCCACACCCTCGGTTTACAATCCGTCTCTTCATGACGACAGTCCTTCGTTCCAGTGCTCCACCGCCAAAGACCATTTGCCGAAGGATTCTCCAGGGTGATCCAGCACCTATCCTCCTGTAGCCAGACACGTAGCTACATCGTCGAGACACCAGCACCTCAATGCAGTGCACCTTTCCGTATCGGCTGCAACGCTACAGCTAAGTGCCTCAGATGCACGCATGACTGAAAATTGCGTACTAACCTCTGTGATTACGAGAGTGAGGTAACTCTCGAAAATCGATGGCACTTCAAAGACCGCTAACTTTTGATATCGATAAAGTAGAAACCCGAAGTACTACTAACACGCTTGGTAACGGGTTAGCCCGCATAAAGACTATAATGCACATACGCCTGGTCACACTAAGACACTAAGAGATTGAATCTTATGAACTTAAGTGATGATCAAGGTAGCATGAGCTAACAGACTCGTTTAATCAGCCTCTAAAGAATAGTGCGCGCAGTAGTCGTTTAACAAACTGTGCATTGACTTACTTGAGTATATAAAAGGAGTGGCTCTACAACTTTTTGTTGTTTACGCGATCAAGTGGCCATACAACCTAAACATACATGGGAGTGAAAGAAGAGTGGAGACATTACAAGTGGCTTGATATGCATGTGACATTGGTGAAATGGATGTGCATGCAGAGTGAATGAGGAGGTTACTGCTTGACACATGTTAATAGAGTACGTACCCTTCCTTCCCTGTCAATCCAGATTGCTTCTCCAGAGTGCAAGAGGCATCACCCAATTGGCTGCACCATAGCACCACTCTGAGACAACATCAGGTACACCCCTGAGGCGGACACTGATCACAGAGAAGCAGTAGGCTGTTTTCCCCACTCTCCCATTGCCTTTGGTGCGTTCAGTAGTGAACAGTACTCCTGTTCCCCTGGCAGATCACTAAGGGGAGTCGACAGACTACCATTGCACATCGCTCCCGCTGGCTGAGGGATCCCAAGTTAGTGCATGTGTCTGTGAGTAGGCATCTAACAGGCCATTTATTTTGATCTCAAAAATCTAATTTCCACATCTTAGCGGAAACATAGTGGCTATAAAATCACAATCTGCAAATGGACTGGAAAACACCACAGGTTTATTTTACCTCTGAATAGTTTAAAGAAAGATGTTTTCCTAAAGACATCATTATTATGACTCACCCTTTGTTGTGTGACATAGTGTTGAATTTCCCAGATAATAACTTAAATCTTCTGGAAGCCTATGCTGACTTTGCCTATTTATTTAGTGAAAAGGGTGCAACTACACTGTCATTCCTTGGAGAATATGATTGCCAAGTTACCACCTGGCCGAATCTATCCTTTGACTAGGAAAAAGGATGAACAGCTAAAAGAATATATTGATGAGAGCCTGGGGAAAGGTTTCATTCAGCATTCAACAACCCCCGCTGGTGCACCTATCTTTTTTGTCGTCAAAACTAATAAAGATCTTAGACCCTGCATTGACTACAGAGAATTAAATGCAATCAAAGTGACAAGTAGGTATCCAATACCTATAATTTCTGAATTGTTAGACCATCTTCACACAGCTAAAATCTTCACTAAACTAGATCTAAAAGAAGCACATGATCTCATTCTAAATAAATCAGAACATGAGTAGAAAACTGCTTTTAACACTAGACAAGGATGTTTTGAGTACTTAGTTATGCATTTCAGAGCCTGTAAACATCTTGTCAATTACATCTTCTGTGATACATTAAATGCATACACAATAATATATCTGAATGACAGTCTCATTTTTTTTTCCAGATCTTGAATGAACATAGATCAACGTGGGAATGACGTTTTGTGCACATTGCATGAAAACACAAAATATGCTAAAACAAATAAGTGCATTTTTGAGACCATATTAATATTCTTTTTAGGAGTTATCTTGTTCGACCAGGGTATCAGCATGGAAACTCAAAAGGTCTCAGCTGTGACTGAGTGGCCATTCACGGCACTGTGAAGAAGTTGCAAAGGTTTCATGGACTTCATCAACTTTTACAGATGCTTTATTGAAGTTTTTATTCAATTGCTGCACCCGTTGTACGAATAAGGAAGACTCCACCTTCCACTGGTGAACAAAACTAAGTGCTTTTGATCTGTTAAAAAAGGTTTTCACAACAGTTCAGATATCTCTAATTTGATTAACTGGTCACATGAATCTGAAGTCTTCAAGAAGCCCGTTTCTAATGATTGTTTCTTGAAAACTACTGAATGGATTTACACCAAAGCAAACAAAGGCATTTCTTTGATAGATGGTCTGCAATGTAATGTAATATAAAATTATTTGTCGAGCGCAAACGATTCACCCACAAGAGCATCCACGCGTTGAGTAGATGTGGGAGATCAGGAGCATCAGTCGAAGAGTCAGGTCTTCAGTTTCTTGTGGAATGTTGTGAGCGTGGTGGCTGCTCTGATGTCCTGGGAAGGGTGTTCCAGGTCTTTACTACTAGGTAGGAGAAAGATCAGCCTCCTGTCTTGGTTCTGCAAATGCGGGGGATGTGTGCAAGTGATAGCGAGGTAGATCGGAGGTTCCCGGTTGGCTGGTGGGGGTGCAGTTGACAGTTGAGGTAGGTGGGTCCCTCCTGATGCAGCACTTGAGGATGAGTATCTTGAAATGGCAGCGTTTCTGGACAGGCAGCCATTGAAGTTCTCAGAGTTTAGGTGTGACTTGGGTGTGGCAGGGAAGGTTGAGAACCAGTCTTGTGATTGTATTTTGGATTGTTTGGAGCTTGTATGTGAGGTGGGCAGGTATTCCATAGGAGAGGGTGTTGCCGTAGTCTAACCTGCTCATTATCAGAGCCTGGGTGATGGTCTTCCTAGTGTCCAGGGTGAGCCATTTGAAGATCTTTCTGAGCAGGCAGAGGGTGTTGAAGCAGGCAGATGTGACATGCGTTGATTTGGGGTCTTATTGAGAGTTCGGTCTCCAGGGTGATCCTCAGGTTTTGTGCCCGGTCAGTGGATGTCGGGGTGGACCCCAATTCAGTGGGCCTCTAGCTGGCATCCCAGGAGAGTTGTTGGATCTGAAAATTAGGACTTTCTTTTTCTCAGGTTTGAGTTTCAGGCAGTTGGTGCACATCCATGTAGCAACTTGTGTCATGCAGCTTTTGAAGTTGATTTTGGTGTTGTTGGGATCTTCGGAGAGGGACTGGATGAGTTGCGTGTCATCGGCGTATAAGATTATGGTGAGGCTATGGGAGCGGGTGATCTTTGCAAGGGGTGCCAGGTACATGTTGAAGAGGCTTGGGCTGAGGGATGACCCCTGTGGGACTCCGCAGATGACGTCTTTGGGTTCAGAGTTGAAAGGTGGCAGCCTGACCTGTTGCATTCTTCCAGGCAGTAATGAGAACATCCATTGGAGAGCTGGCCCTTGAACTCCTGTGTTGTGGAGTCTGGTGATGAGTGTGTGATGGGTGAACGTGTCAAAAGCGGCAGAGAGGTCGAGAAGAATGAGGACTGTGGAGTGTCCTTGGTCCATGATATTGTGATATCATCCATTTTTTAAATGAGGGCCATCTCGGTGCTTTAGCTGCTGCGTAATCCTGATTGTAAGTGGTCAAGGAGTTTGAGTTGTTACATGTAGCAAGAGAGTTGGCTGTTGATTGCTTTTTCCATGATTTTTCAGCGGAAGTGAAGAAGTAAGTGGGTCGATAGTTGCTGAGCACTTCTGGGTCTGCAGATGGATTTTTGAGGAGAGGGGTGACATCTGTGTGCTTCCAGGCATGTCGGAAAATGGCAGAGGCAATGGATGTGTTGATGATAAACTGTAGTACTGAGCTTATGGTGGTGCTGCCTAGGTTGAAGAGGTGGTAATGGCTAGGATCCGTGGGGGCACTTGTGTGGGTTGATGCCATAATCGCTGTGGTTTCTTTGCTGGTCAACAGGGTCCAGTTGGAAAGCACTGAGGCTCCTGTGTTGAGGGCCAGTGAATGAGGAAGGGCTATGAGAGGAGGATCAAAATTCTCGTAGATGTTGGAGATTTTGTTGAGGAAGAAGTCTGAGAGTTGATTGCAGAGTTCCTGCAATGGGGTGATGGAGTTGGATGAGGCGGTGGGGTGGGGTGGGTGAATTATTTGATGATTGTGAAGAGTTGCTTAGGTTTGTTGTTGTTGTCTTCAATTATTTGGGACAGGGCCCTCTTTGTGTCCTCTCAGTTCATGATGGTAGGATCTGTGAGTTCTTGTAGGTGCTCCTGTCAGTGGGCTTTTGGGAAAATGAGCACTTCCTTTTCAGCTGTTTGCAGTGTCTCTTGCATTCCTGGTGGTGTCTATGAATCTGTCGTACTTTAATCTTTGGGACCGCGTAGGGGACAGGGTCCCACCCCTGTCTATCCTGGTATTAGCAAACCGCAAATGGTTAATGCGGTATGTACAAGTGCTTTATATATCGTTCTAGCTATGAATGCACTGTGTACACGTTGTTTTACCTTACTTCGCGGGTTCCATTTTGGAAGCGGTGGCCATCTTGTTCTTGCCCTCACATAGGCTATAATGGAGCAAATACGGGCCTCACAGTACATGTGCTTTCCTTTGACTTCTCTGTGACCTGGGCAGCTGGCTCTGCTGGCCCGGGTCAAACTGGTCTCACGAGCTCCCCTTCCTCCGGCCACCTGTGATTAGTATCAGGGCTTGACCCGTCATAAAACCCTTTCATTCTACACGAGCCCCCGGCTAATCTCTTTCACACCTGACTGTTCATGCTTTACGACTTGTTTCCCAAAACAGGAGATGCTCATGTTTATTGGGGGGCCTATTGATATCCGATGTGGGATCTGAACCTTACTGTGTAAATCATTGTGGGCTGGCCGAACTGGAATGTGGGATGGTCATCATGACTCTGCTTTTTCGTTTGTAATGTATACTTGTGATGGCCGTATCATAAAACCTAGGAATGTATGCTTGAGGCAGGAAAAAGCGTATTTAAGATGAAGTCCGTTTCTAGGATTTTCAGCAGTCTCCTGAGAACATACACGCTGTTGTACTTCTAGGATACCTGTAATCGGTCTGCAGCCAATAAACGATCTTTGACTTCACCTAGAAGACTCTGTGTTTCTGTAGGTCCGGAACAGGGAAGAACCCAGAAGTCATAGGGTGTGTGCCCCTGCACCGCTGGGACTAAAATACCCAGTACTTCAGTTTGGCGCCCAACTCTGGACGATTTCAGCGGTACCAGTCCAAGCCAGAGGTTCGTGAGGAGCTTCGTGTGGAAATTCTGGAGGAAGGCCGCCACTTCATCGACCCCTGCATGTCGACGTGGTCCGAAAGTCTTTTCTGCGAGGTTCTCCACGTCCCGACGGCTACGAAGGACTGCTGCCCTGATTAATCAACCTGTTTTGGACCCTTGACGAGTTTTGAGAGAGCGAAACAATCGAGAGAGTCTTCTGGTGACGCCATCGATCAGCAATATTCAGTTAAGTATAAGTGGAGCGTCTCCCATTTGTTTGGTATCCCTCGGGATCGTTTTGATTTGGAAATTTGGAGTTTGCAAACGCCAAAGCCAGAGGACTCGTGTATTCACGAGACTATCGTAATCGATAATCCTTTGACGTTTAGATCTAGACTAGTGAGCAAAGATGCCTGGTTCTAGAATATTTGGTAGATTGTTCTGTTTGGGTTGTGGAAGAGATTTCCAGCTGGAGGAATCATGTCCGGTTCCTCCGGTTGGAACTCCAACTTATGAGCTCTATGTAAAACATGGCATAGGCCCTATTGCATATAACGAAGTGTGGATCCACTACATCAGAAAAGACGGTGTTTTAAAATGGCCCCAAAATGGTAGTTTCGATACCGATATTTTAGATAATTTGGAAATTAAATTGTTTAAGAAGAAAGCCCGGCCGGCGATGTTTGACTCTTTCCGCTTATGGCGAAAGGAAGCCAAACAAAAGGAAATTAAGCTAGCGAAAAAGAATAAAAGAGAGAGAGGTATGACAGTAATGCAAGCAGCTGTACAATTTAAAGACAATGAGGAGGAGCAGATGAATGAGCAATTGCACAGGCAGCGTAAGTTAGGGATCGACAAATGTTACCCAGCTTTACCACACTCTAAGCAGAATGAGTTAGAGGAAAAGGAGAAAGATCCCCTGATGTCGCATTTGTTGAGTTCGCCACCCCCGTATGCTCAAAATGCCACGGCGCCTCCCCAGCTTGTGAATATGCCACCTCCAGTCAATATACTGCAAGCCTTGCCGCTACCGCCAGTTGCTTTGCAGCCGGCTCCTATCCCTATAGCGCAGCCTTCTCAAGGGCCGCCAGTTGTGTTTCCAACTGCCCCCGCGCTTCCTGCGACTTTGCCTAGCATATTGACTGCCTCCCCTGATACTCTTCCTTGCACCACTCCAGTACCTGTTTCTGCATCCTCTTTTCTCCCCTCTGTTTTTCCCCCTGTTTTCGCCTCAGCTTCTCCTTCAGCGCGACAGCGCTTAGCTAATGTGGTTACTACGTTAATGTCGCCTCTCTTTGAGTCATCTAGTGCGACTCCTGGTTTACAGCGTAAGCAATTGCGTAGTCAATTGCCTAACCCCGATGAGAAAAAGGTAATAGATCGCATGGCGCGTAGATGGATTGTTCTCCCTTCACTGTATGATGTGGAATCAGTTGTCAATGTTTTTCATCAGTGGGATGCCCCAAAACAGAGATATGTCTTTGAGAAAATGTGCGAAATTCTCTGTGAAGAATTGGAGGATAGTGGTAAAGACCCGAGCCCGCAGGAGTTGTGTAGAGTGAGGTTTGATTTTGGAACTGGTACAATTGTGGATCGTGAGGTAGATAAAGCAGTTGCGGTTGTATTGTCCTTCAGGAATGATGATTGTCAACAGTCATTGTTTGAACAAGATGTCCTTGTGGGGAAGAAGGTAAAAGCGCGACAATACCCCATGAGAGAAGTTCCCCCGGTATGGAAGGAAGCAGTTGCGGCTGATGCCGGTGCCGGTATCGCCGCTGTACCAGCGCATTTCCAGCGTGTTTGGGTGCATGTGCCATGGAAGCGTTCTGAGGTGTTAGCACTCAAGCAGTCATTGCCTGATCCCCGTAAAAACCCTGCAGGTTATTATAAAGAGTTGTCACAGATGGCAGGGTCATGCGTTATGAATCTGGCCGACATAGACATGTTGTTTGGTAATGTTGTTCCACAGCCTCTATGGGGGTCAATTCGTAATGCAGATCACGATGCAGAACTAGGTGCTACATGGGCAGACATTATTGCCGCTGACGCTAGACAAACTGGTGGCGCGAAACCTGAGCCTTTAATAGCAGAACTGCCTGGTAGAATCATCACGTATATGAAGACAATAATGCCCGCGATGCGCGTAAATTGGGACAAGCTATCTGCATGCAAGCAGAAGAAAGATGAGACAGTGTCAGACTTCTTTACCAGGTTTGAAGAAACGTTTATTGACCACAGTGGGCAAGATATGAGTACTGAAGGTGGCCAACGGTTATTTGTGGATAAATTTGTGCAGAATTTACTTCCTGACCTGTGTAAAAAGTTAAAAGATTCAGAAAGTTCTTGGGCTGTTTCTTCTTCAGCGCAAATACTGGCTACTGCACAGTATTATGAAAACAGAGATAAAGACGAGAAAGATAGAACAGAAAAGAAAACGAAGGAATTAAAGACAAAGGTCCTTTTACAGCAGGCCTATCCGCCACGTGGAGGTCAGAATAATTATAGGCAACCCCAACAATTTCAGAACAATCAGCAAATGAACGGGTATTATCAACCACGTGTCCCTGTAGGTCCCAACCAATGTTCATACTGCAAAGAGGAAGGTCATTTTAAATACAGTTGCCCTAAATTAATGCAGCGGAACGCTAATGCGTATGGCGCAAGAGGTTGGGGTGGTCAGCAAGCTCCTAGAGGCAGAGGGCGTGGAAATGCTCCCCAGAACGCGCGTCCTCTGCCGCCTCAAAATACCATCAATAGTTTTGACCAGCAAGTTAACGCGACTAGTAATACAGCTCAGTATTACAATAATGATTATTATGCAGAGGACGGCGATGCAGAAAATAATGATTACTAGGATAGCCGCAGACAGAGAGAGGGAGTTGTTTCAGTGCCAGTGGATCAGAGCGGACCGTATGTTGAGGTGACTACAGCAAATGTAACGGAGCCCTTTCTGCTAGACACTGGTGCTGCAAAAAGTTCAATCATGCATTCAAAACTCCCTGGCGCACCTTTGTCTGGCGATATAAATGTTTCAGTAGGTTTTTCTGGCGCCCCAGTTAGAAACCCGATTTCTAGTCCCATGTCACTTTTTATTGGACCTTGCGAGCTGAAAGCACCCCTGATTCTAACAACAGGTTGTGGTGAAAATTTGCTAGGGTTAGACTTGTTAAAAAGATTACATGCTACATTGTATTGTTCACCGTCAGGGGTACAACTTACATTAGGCAGGAAAGTGATTTCCCCGATGTACTTGTCTAAAAATACAATGCCACCTGAATTGTCATCCCTTCCGGATGTCCTTTGGGCTACTGGTCCCAATGATGTGGGCCTCTTGGAGATACCGCCATACATGGTAACTTTAAAGGCTAATGTCAGACTGCCACGTATTCCCCAGTACAAGATCTCTAATGAAGGCCAGAAAGCATTGTTAGACATTGTCAGCGACTTGATTAAAAAGGGTGTGATTGAAGAGACAAGAGGCAACGTGTGCAATAGTCCGATCTTACCTGTCTTAAAACGAACGGATCCTTCACAGCCACCTGTTTACAGATTTGTGATTGATCTTAGAGAGGTTAATAAGATTGTTGTGCCACAGTTTCCAGTTGTCCCTGATATAACTGCCTTGTTAACGATGATTCCAGCCTCTGCTGCATGGTTTTCAGTGATCGATTTAAAGAATGCTTTCTTTAGCATCCCAATTGCAGAAGAGAGCAGAGACATTTTTAGCTTTAGTCTGGGAGGCCGAAGCTTCCGCTTCAAACGCGCTCCCCAGGGCTATTGTGAGAGTCCATCCATATACAGTCAAGCTTTGAAAGCGCAGCTTGATGCACTTGTTTTACCTAGTGGCGCTATCCTGATTCAATACGGGGACGATTTACTAATCGCCGCGGATACTGAAAAGATCTGCAAAGAAGCTACATTGTCATTGTTGCGCCATTTATCCGCTTTCCATCATAAAGTGTCTCTCTCTAAGCTGCAATATTGTCGACAAGAAGTGACCTACTTAGGTCATCTCTTATCGAAGGAGGGAAGGAAACTGACCCCAGAAAGAATTCAAGCCATTGCACAGTTGAGTGTGCCTAAAACACAGAGAGAAGTGCGTGCTTTCTTGGGCATTACCTCATACTGTAGGCACTGGATCCCAAATTTTTCCTTTTTGGCAAAACCTTTGTTAGCCTTAACATGCAAAGACACACCGAATCCTATCCCATGGTCTGAAGAGTGTCAGAAAAGTTTTGTGGAATTGCGCAATGCATTGTGTTCAGCTCCTGTGTTGGGTACCCCTGACTACAGCAAGCCTTTTACATTGTATGTTCACGAGAAAGATGGTTGTGCATTATCAGTGTTAACACAGCCTTTTGGCGACAGACCGCGCCCATGCGCATATTTTTCATCAACCTTGGACCCTGTAGCGAGGGCATTGCCAAGCTGTCTGAGAGCGACAGCTGCTGCAGCTATGTCTATCCGACAATCTGCTGGTCTGGTAATGGACAACACATTGATCGTTATGGTACCACATGCTGTAGACACATTATTAAACAGAACCAAGACACAACACTCGACTAGTGCGCGATTATCAGGCTATGAGCTCACACTGTTAGCAAATCACATACACATAAAGAGATGCAACACGCTGAATCCAGCCACGTTATTGCCAAATCCAGCAGACCTAGATGAGAATGAGCAACATGACTGTCTGTTCAGAACAGAAGAAGAGACGAAAGGGAGAGTAGATTTAAAAGATACTCCCCTGACTGAGTGTGATGGTACTCTATGGGTGGATGGCTCGTGTTTCAAGCTCCCTAATGGTGACACAACTGCTGCATATGCTATCACGACTTTACACACAGTTGTGGAAACTGCACGAGTGCCACATAATTCGGCCCAAGCAGCAGAATTAATCGCCCTCACAAGAGCATGCGTGTTGTCTGAAGGAATGAGAGTGAATATTTACACGGATAGCCAGTACGCCTTTGGCGTGGCTCACAATCTTGGACGACTGTGGAAAGAACGTGGGTTCCTGACGTCGCATGGAGCAGAATGGCAAGTTGGTGAATGATCTCCTTGAGTCACTGACCCTACCGTTACAAGTTGCGATCATGAAATGCAGTGCGCACAGGAAAGTCACAGATGATGTTGGACGTGGGAATGCGTTTGCTGATGAGATCGCGAAAGAAACAGCACAGAATGTAAAGACTAGAATGTATATTGCAGGCCCCGCAAGATGGGTTGATGATGTTGGGATGTGTGAAAACACAATAGAGAGTGTGAAGTCGCTTCAAGCTTCAAGCTGAAGCTACAGAGAAAGAATTAAGCAAGTGGAGAGAAAGTGTGGGTAAGTTAGATGAGAATGGTTGTTGGATTGATCTGACAGAACATAGGCGATGGTTGTTGCCTGACGCATATGTGCTTCCAGTAGTTACAATGGCACATGGGATGGCACATATCAGTACGAAAGGAATTTGTACGTTGTTGGCTCCAGTATGGCAGAATGCTGGAATTCCCAAGTGTGCAGAGAATGTGGTTAAGAATTGCATGGTATGCTTGAAATACAACCCTGGTAGGGGAACCCCAACTCCAGCTGGTCACTTTGCACCCCCATCATGTCCATTCGAAGTTTTGCAGCTGGACTTTATTCACATGGAAAGGTGCAACAACCTGAAATATGTGTTGGTGGTTGTTTGTGCTTTCTCCAAGTGGATAGAGGCTTATCCTCTGAAAGATAACACTGCCCTGTCCACAGCCAAAGCTCTTGTGAAGGAGTTTTTTCCCAGGTTTGGAATGCCAAGAATGGTGTGGTGTGATAATGGAAGTGAGTTTGTGGGTAAAGTGATGAAGAATGTATGTGAAGGTTTAGGCATCCAGCAAAAGTTCCACGCTGCAAATCACCCCCAATCAGCTGGATTAGTAGAACGCTATAATGGCGCTCTAAAACTTAAATTGGCCAAAATCCAGGCAAGCACCGGTCTTAAACGGCCTGACGCTCTGCCTTTAGCACTCCTGTCCACCAGAATGACCGTACACTCACGAGTGGGACTTAGTCCTTATGAAGTGGTTTTTGGCCGCCCGGCCAATGTATGGGGTGTACCGAGGCCTACGAAATTTAGTGAGATCGAGCATCCTGTACTACTCGATTACCTGTATGATTTGACTGTTAAACTGCGTGTTTTGCACCAACAGGTACATGATACTCTTCCCCAAGCTTCTGAAGCTCCTGGACACCCTATCAACCCTGGCTCGTGGGTGCTGATCCGAAATTTCCAGCGCAAGAGCAACGACGAGCCTCGCTGGATCGGCCCTTACCTCGTGCTTTTATCAACAAGATCAGCGGTGCGAGTAAAGGGGAAGAAACACTGGATCCATGGCACCCACTGCAAAGTAGTCCCCTTGCCTCTGCCATATGACCAATGGGTCCAGGAGGGTATCACCGACTCCGAGACAGACACTGTACCTCGTTTTGTACCATTCAGTGACGCACGCATAAGAAACACAGCTTCAGACCAAGAGAGTGACGATATTTTACAAGAAGCTGTACCACCATCAAATCGACTGGACACCACAGAGCCTGAACTTTTGTTCCAAGACCAAACAGCACCTGGCCGTCTCAGCTATAATTTGAGACCAAGGCCCATGGACAAATAAAGATTTCCTTACATTTCCTTTTTGGCATTTTTAGCTCTCCCATCTGAAGGACTTTCTTGATTTTTGTTTTTCGAACCACCATCTGGGTTCTGCCGCAGGGTCGCGGTGCCAAGACTTTGGGGTACAGGCCGAAGACGTTAGGTCAACGGTTCTGGTTGGTCTAGGGCGTTTCCCTGGACTGACAGGCGTACTCCTTAGCAGAAGAAACTCATCCGCCGCGAGCGGCCCGATTAGAGGATGGAGTTTTTTAAGATGGAGAGACCCGTTGAGGAAATGAACTTTAAAGCAAGGATGTGTAGAATTGTAAAAAGTAAATGTTTTGTATTTTTGTGCCTATTTACACTGTGTAGTATAATAATGTTCATCGTAGGATTTGTGTTTTTCTCCTCCCAAAAGACCATTGCGCCCACTGTACAGCCTATACCTCTTTCTACTGCCTCCTCTCACTCTTTTCACCCTTTGCCTGAGCACGAACAGACCAGACGATCAGAGTTTGTAAATAACTCGTTTATCCAGCTCTTGCACCAGCACCAACTAGTAATGAATACGACCAATTGCTGGGTGTGTGGGTTAATGCCACATACCATTAATAAGGGTATTCCCTATTTGGTGCTGCCATTTAGTTACAATGGATCGTCATGGGCATTCCAGACCATGTTCCTCTATGCTCTAGATGCTTACTCCCCGCGACAACCGCGTTCCATCAGACCTGGTACAAATAATAAAGCCTTAGTGAGAGGAATTGCCGATATGAGTAGGGATATTGATGCATACTCATCCATTCCCAAAGAAGAGCTGAGACCTTATGTAGGGTGGAACGCAACGCGGTATAGTATTAGTCTGGGTGAAAGACAGCGAAAAATCTCATCCCCAATCTGGGTCGTACCCCACATGGGTCGGTTCTGCTTACAGGGTAATGGTCAGAACCCTAGAGCTCAGCTGGGAAGAAGTGACTGTACTGAAACGTACACTTTCCCGTCACAGTTTTCCCCTGCGTTTTTGGCTGCCAAGGGTACATATTTCATCTGCAATGACCGAGCATATACATGGTTGCCCCCTGACTTCTCGGGCACATGTTATATTGCATATCTGCTACCGCCAACATTTACTGCTGCCTCTGACTATCACAAGACTAGAGTTGTGAGGGGCGTGATTAGTAAGGAGGATACTGCCGGTCAGGAAGCGGGAGACTTCTTTTTGGGTTTCCTGCCGTTTTGGGAACCTATGGTAAATAGTAGGAACCTGAGACAACTGACGCGTGTGGTTGAATCCACTGTCAATGTAACGGCTGGTGCCCTTGGTAATCTGACCGCTGAGCTCCAAGCGGATCGCCTTATGACTTTGCAGAACCGCATGGTTCTAGACGTTATTCTTGCAGACCGCGGTGGGGTATGTAAGGTCATCCAATCTAGTTGTTGCATTTTCATACCAGACAACGCTCCAACAGTCTATCAAGCCATCTCCAAACTCCATAAAATATCTGAATCCATACACGTGGATAAAGGAGATTGGTCACTGGTGGGGTGGTTCTGGGAACTGATATCTGCCTGGGGTTGGAAAGTTCTAATGGTCGTTGGAATGATCTTAGCCATTCTTTTCCTGTTCTGTCTGTGCATACAGTGTGCTCCTGCGATATGTGGCCTCTGTGCTACATTATGTATAAGGAAACCTGTATCGAGGGACGAGCTAAGTAATAGGATGATGCTACAGCAACATCTCCATGACTTCGTGAACATTGACCTAGACTCGGATTAAGATGAGTATAGTGATTGCCTATGTAAGGGCAAAAGGAGGGTCTGTCGTACTTTAATCTCTGGGACCGCGTAGGGGACAGGGCCCTACCCCTGTCTATCCTGGTATTAGCAAACCGCAAATGGTTAATGCGGTATGTACAAGTGCTTTATATATCGTTCTAGCTATGAATGCACTGTGTACACGTTGTTTTACCTTACTTCGCGGGTTCCATTTTGGAAGCGGTGGCCATCTTGTTCTTGCCCTCACATAGGCTATAATGGAGCAAATACGGGACTCAAAGTACATGTGCTTTCCTTTGACTTCTCTGTGACCTGGGCAGCTGGCTCTGCTGGCCCGGGTCAAACTGGTCTCACGAGCTCCCCTTCCTCCGGCCACCTGTGATTAGTATCAGGGCTTGACCCGTCATAAAACCCTTTCATTCTACACGAGCCCCCGGCTAATCTCTTTCACACCTGACTGTTCATGCTTTACGACTTGTTTCCCAAAACAGGAGATGCTCATGTTTATTGGGGGGCCTATTGATATCCGATGTGGGATCTGAACCTTACTGTGTAAATCATTGTGGGCTGGCCGAACTGGAATGTGGGATGGTCATCATGACTCTGCTTTTTCGTTTGTAATGTATACTTGTGATGGCCGTATCATAAAACCTAGGAATGTATGCTTGAGGCAGGAAAAAGCGTATTTAAGATGAAGTCCGTTTCTAGGATTTTCAGCAGTCTCCTGGACATTCAGCCATTGAAGTTCTCAGAGTTTAGGTGTGACGTGGGTGTGGCAGGGAAGGTTGAGAACCAGTCTTGTGATTGTATTTTGGATTGTTTGGAGCTTGTATGTGAGGTGGGCAGGTATTCCATAGGAGAGGGTGTTGCCGTAGTCTAACCTGCTCATTATCAGAGCCTGGGTGATGGTCTTCCTAGTGTCCAGGGTGAGCCATTTGAAGATCTTTCTGAGCAGGCAGAGGTTGTTGAAGCAGGCAGATGTGACATGCGTTGATTTGGGGTCTTATTGAGAGTTCGGTCTCCAGGGTGATCCTCAGGTTTTGTGCCCGGTCAGTGGATGTCGGGGTGGACCCCAATTCAGTGGGCCTCTAGCTGGCATCCCAGGAGAGTTGTTGGATCTGAAAATTAGGACTTTCTTTTTCTCAGGTTTGAGTTTCAGGCAGTTGGTGCACATCCATGTAGCAACTTCTGTCATGCAGCTTTTGAAGTTGATTTTGGTGTTGTTGGGATCTTCGGAGAGGGACTGGATGAGTTGCGTGTCATCGGCGTATAAGATTATGGTGAGGCTATGGGAGCGGGTGATCTTTGCAAGGGGTGCCAGGTACATGTTGAAGAGGCTTGGGCTGAGGGATGACCCCTGTGGGACTCCGCAGATGACGTCTTTGGGTTCAGAGTTGAAAGGTGGCAGCCTGACCTGTTGCATTCTTCCAGGCAGTAATGAGAACATCCATTGGAGAGCTGGCCCTTGAACTCCTGTGTTGTGGAGTCTGGTGATGAGTGTGTGATGGGTGAACGTGTCAAAAGCGGCAGAGAGGTCGAGAAGAATGAGGACTGTGGAGTGTCCTTGGTCCATGATATTGTGATATCATCCATTTTTTAAATGAGGGCCATCTCGGTGCTTTAGCTGCTGCGTAATCCTGATTGTAAGTGGTCAAGGAGTTTGAGTTGTTACATGTAGCAAGAGAGTTGGCTGTTGATTGCTTTTTCCATGATTTTTCAGCGGAAGTGAAGAAGTAAGTGGGTCGATAGTTGCTGAGCACTTCTGGGTCTGCAGATGGATTTTTGAGGAGAGGGGTGACATCTGTGTGCTTCCAGGCATGTCGGAAAATGGCAGAGGCAATGGATGTGTTGATGATAAACTGTAGTACTGAGCTTATGGTGGTGCTGCCTAGGTTGAAGAGGTGGTAATGGCTAGGATCCGTGGGGGCACTTGTGTGGGTTGATGCCATAATCGCTGTGGTTTCTTTGCTGGTCAACAGGGTCCAGTTGGAAAGCACTGAGGCTCCTGTGTTGAGGGCCAGTGAATGAGGAAGGGCTATGAGAGGAGGATCAAAATTCTCGTAGATGTTGGAGATTTTGTTGAGGAAGAAGTCTGAGAGTTGATTGCAGAGTTCCTGCAATGGGGTGATGGAGTTGGATGAGGCGGTGGGGTGGGGTGGGTGAATTATTTGATGATTGTGAAGAGTTGCTTAGGTTTGTTGTTGTTGTCTTCAATTATTTGGGACAGGGCCCTCTTTGTGTCCTCTCAGTTCATGATGGTAGGATCTGTGAGTTCTTGTAGGTGCTCCTGTCAGTGGGCTTTTGGGAAAATGAGCACTTCCTTTTCAGCTGTTTGCAGTGTCTCTTGCATTCCTGGTGGTGTCTATGAATCTGTCGTACTTTAATCTCTGGGACCGCGTAGGGGACAGGGTCCCACCCCTGTCTATCCTGGTATTAGCAAACCGCAAATGGTTAATGCGGTATGTACAAGTGCTTTATATATCGTTCTAGCTATGAATGCACTGTGTACACGTTGTTTTACCTTACTTCGCGGGTTCCATTTTGGAAGCGGTGGCCATCTTGTTCTTGCCCTCACATAGGCTATAATGGAGCAAATACGGGCCTCACAGTACATGTGCTTTCCTTTGACTTCTCTGTGACCTGGGCAGCTGGCTCTGCTGCCCCGGGTCAAACTGGTCTCACGAGCTCCCCTTCCTCCGGCCACCTGTGATTAGTATCAGGGCTTGACCCGTCATAAAACCCTTTCATTCTACACGAGCCCCCGGCTAATCTCTTTCACACCTGACTGTTCCTGCTTTACGACTTGTTTCCCAAAACAGGAGATGCTCATGTTTATTGGGGGGCCTATTGATATCCGATGTGGGATCTGAACCTTACTGTGTAAATCATTGTGGGCTGGCCGAACTGGAATGTGGGATGGTCATCATGACTCTGCTTTTTCGTTTGTAATGTATACTTGTGATGGCCGTATCATAAAACCTAGGAATGTATGCTTGAGGCAGGAAAAAGCGTATTTAAGATGAAGTCCGTTTCTATGATTTTCAGCAGTCTCCTGGACAGGCAGCCATTGAAGTTCTCAGAGTTTAGGTGTGACGTGGGTGTGGCAGGGAAGGTTGAGAACCAGTCTTGTGATTGTATTTTGGATTGTTTGGAGCTTGTATGTGAGGTGGGCAGGTATTCCATAGGAGAGGGTGTTGCCGTAGTCTAACCTGCTCATTATCAGAGCCTGGGTGATGGTCTTCCTAGTGTCCAGGGTGAGCCATTTGAAGATCTTTCTGAGCAGGCAGAGGGTGTTGAAGCAGTCAGATGTGACATGCGTTGATTTGGGGTCTTATTGAGAGTTTGGTCTCCAGGGTGATCCTCAGGTTTTGTGCCCGGTCAGTGGATGTCGGGGTGGACCCCAATTCAGTGGGCCTCTAGCTGGCATCCCAGGAGAGTTGTTGGATCTGAAAATTAGGACTTTCTTTTTCTCAGGTTTGAGTTTCAGGCAGTTGGTGCACATCCATGTAGCAACTTCTGTCATGCAGCTTTTGAAGTTGATTTTGGTGTTGTTGGGATCTTCGGAGAGGGACTGGATGAGTTGCGTGTCATCGGCGTATAAGATTATGGTGAGGCTATGGGAGCGGGTGATCTTTGCAAGGGGTGCCAGGTACATGTTGAAGAGGCTTGGGCTGAGGGATGACCCCTGTGGGACTCCGCAGATGACGTCTTTGGGTTCAGAGTTGAAAGGTGGCAGCCTGACCTGTTGCATTCTTCCAGGCAGTAATGAGAACATCCATTGGAGAGCTGGCCCTTGAACTCCTGTGTTGTGGAGTCTGGTGATGAGTGTGTGATGGGTGAACGTGTCAAAAGCGGCAGAGAGGTCGAGAAGAATGAGGACTGTGGAGTGTCCTTGGTCCATGATATTGTGATATCATCCATTTTTTAAATGAGGGCCATCTCGGTGCTTTAGCTGCTGCGTAATCATGATTGTAAGTGGTCAAGGAGTTTGAGTTGTTACATGTAGCAAGAGAGTTGGCTGTTGATTGCTTTTTCCATGATTTTTCAGCGGAAGTGAAGAAGTAAGTGGGTCGATAGTTGCTGAGCACTTCTGGGTCTGCAGATGGATTTTTGAGGAGAGGGGTGACATCTGTGTGCTTCCAGGCATGTCGGAAAATGGCAGAGGCAATGGATGTGTTGATGATAAACTGTAGTGCTGAGCTTATGGTGGTGCTGCCTAGGTTGAAGAGGTGGTAATGGCTAGGATCCGTGGGGGCACTTGTGTGGGTTGATGCCATAATCGCTGTGGTTTCTTTGCTGGTCAACAGGGTCCAGTTGGAAAGCACTGAGGCTCCTGTGTTGAGGGCCAGTGAATGAGGAAGGGCTATGAGAGGAGGATCAAAATTCTCGTAGATGTTGGAGATTTTGTTGAGGAAGAAGTCTGAGAGTTGATTGCAGAGTTCCTGCAATGGGGTGATGGAGTTGGATGAGGCGGTGGGGTGGGGTGGGTGAAATATTTGATGATTGTGAAGAGTTGCTTAGGTTTGTTGTTGTTGTCTTCAATTATTTGGGACAGGGCCCTCTTTGTGTCCTCTCAGTTCATGATGGTAGGATCTGTGAGTTCTTGTAGGTGCTCCTGTCAGTGGGCTTTTGGGAAAATGAGCACTTCCTTTTCAGCTGTTTGCAGTGTCTCTTGCATTCCTGGTGGTGTCTATGAACCAATTTGCATGTTTTCTGGTTCCTCTGGGTTTGTTAGGCATGAGAGGAGCAAAGCCGTAAGCGAATGTGGCTAGCCATTCGTTGGGGCACTGGGTGTTTCTGTTGGTGTCGTCAGAGAGAGTGGGATGGTGTAGGTTGAGGTGTTGATCCATGATTGTTGGGTGAGGTTTTTCCAGTTGCGCCCCTGGGTGGGGGATGTCACTGTAGGAGTACACAAGGGGTGTGAATGTTAAAATGAATGAGGAAGTGGTCCCTTCAGGTGAGTGGGAGGGTCTGGCTGAGCTTGGCTGTGTTGCTGGTGGAGAAGATGAGGTCCAGTGTGTGGCCAGCTGTGCACGTGGGGCCTGTCATGAGTTGTGTGAGGCTGACGTTGAGGAGGCTGTCTAGAAGGTCATGGTGTAGGGGTTGGTGGTGTTGTCCAGGTGGAAGTTGAGTTTGCAGAGAGTTCTTGGCGCAGAGGGGTGATAAGGTCAGTAATGAGGTTTCTGAAATTCAGTTGAGGCCCTATGGTCAGTAGGCGAGGATTCCCTTGGTGGTGGACTTGCTGTCTGTCTGGATCTTGAAATGGAGGTGCTCTATGAAGGTAGTATCCAGGTCGTTAGCCGCGGTGCACTTTAGGTTGTCTTTGTGAATTATTGTGATGCCTCCTCCAGGCCCAGAAGCTCTGTCCTGGTGTAGTTTTTTGTATCCTGCTGGAATGGCATTGGCAATGTCTGGGGCAGATGAAGGGTTGAGACATGTTTCTGTGAGGAAGGGGAGGTCTGGCGAGTGTGTGTGGCTGAAGTCCCAGACTTCTGTGGCGTGTTTGTTGAGGGAGCCGGTGTTGAGTAGCACGCATGCAAGTGGTTGGTAGTTGTGCAGGTGTGGTGGCCGGGAGTGGTGCTGAGTGCCTGGGTGTGTGTGGGGCATGGGTGAGATGAAAAGTGGCAGTGTGAGCATGAGAAGGGCTCGACCGTGTTGCAGGGAAGGCACAGAAGCAGAGGTCTTCTGTGCGTAGAGGGTTCAGGTGATGGAGTTCCACAGATGAGCAGCTGTGGGTGGTGGGGGGAACAGAGTTTCTGGTGCTGGGCACGGTGCAGATGTGGTTTGCCTGTGGCATGCCAGTGGTGCAGTTGCACTACGGCTACCATTAAGTAGGTCCAGGAAGAAGACGGAGCTCGGGAGGCACAACTAAAAATGTCAAGAAAGCCGCTCTGTCGAGAGAGCATGGAGAGGGGAAACCAAACCAAATGATAAAAAAAGAAAGGAAAAAGACAGCTGAGTGAGCGCAGGCAGGAGAGCGGAGCTGAGGCAGCTGGGCACCAGGCACCTACTCAATGGGGTCGTGCTGTGGCCGCCATTAATTCAGAAATAATAATAATCCACATTTGTAAAGCGCGAACAATCACCCATAAAGGTCTCTAGGCGCTGGGGGCCGTCGGGAAGATTAAGCAAGTTATTGCCCAGAGTCACATGGTGCTGGGCTAATCTGCCGCCGGTGCCAGGGATCGTATCGTGATCCCCAGATTCCGGAGTCAGTCGCCCTGGCTGCGGCGCCACACCTCTTCAGTCCAAGGGGCAGGCGGAGTTAGGGAGGCGGGCTGAAAACGGCAGGAAAGCAGCTCTGTCATGGGAGCTTGGAGGGGAAACCAAACCAAATAATTAAAAAAAAAAAGAAAAAGGCAGCTGACCAAGCAGAGGCGGGCAGGAGAAGAGCAGACCTAAGGGCGGCTGGGACACCAGGCACCTACTCCTATATCTACTTTTGTGCCATTTTTGGTGTAATTCAGTACAGCTGGTTTTTTTCCTGTAGCTGAGAGCATAGTTTTCTGGGAGCTCACCCAGGCCCTACGGTCAACCTGCTGCAGGCGTGAATTCTCGCTTCACGGAAGGGTTGGCACATAGAGCATGACAGTTGGCCTCATTTATTTATTCAATAGTTTTGTTTTTGATTCACTTACCTTAGTTTTTAACTAAAAATCCAGGGCAAGAATCTGGAAGGTCTGGATACTGCAAACCCAGGGCAAGCTTCTCCAACCCATGCTGCCCTTTTGGAGGTTTGCAGATTTGAATCCATATCCCTGACTTTGCGACAAGCAATGCATGGGCTGGAGAAGTTTTTCTGAGGCTTGTGGTACCTGGGCATGAAGCTTTCCCTCAAATTGCATTACCACTTTCCGGATTCAAGGATGCTGTGACTTAAAATGGTGACCGTGGTCTGCAATACTGGTCTCGGGGTCTGCAGGCACCAGCCTCTATTGTAGTTACTGAGGTTCCTTTAATCTCAATAAGGATCAGCAGATCCTGTGAATCATTCGTAAATTTTGTTTTTATGTGGATGATGCGGGGGCCTTTGAGGATCCCCTCATTATTACCTGGAGTTAGGGTATACTAACCCTGTCACCTAATATGCCTTTTAAGTTTGTTCCAGACACAGAGACCATGCACCACATCCTGAACTAGTAGCAAAGAGAGAAATTTCCCTGTTGTGGCAGGCAATGTGATCAGTTGTAACCAACTTCAGAACCCCAGGCCCAAAAGACATAACAGGAGAAAAGGCTACCTCATCTAAAAGGATTCCTTTTTTTAAAACAATTCTGGGTTTGCAAAGGATGTGTGAATTCTAAATGGCCTAGATATGCAGCTTCAAACCCTTAAAGCCCACCTGACAACTTTTTAAAATACTAACACCTCAAGAAATACTAAACGGATTTAGACCAAACCAACAAAAGCATACTTTCTGAATAAAGTTCCATTTTTATGCCTAATTTTCAATATATACATTCAGTGGTTTGGACAGTAGGCGGGAGTAGCATTTGCTATGTGATCTAAAAATGGGAAAACACATCCCAGTTCACACCGGTATAATTTTTTCTGGTTCATTGATGTGCACCAAAACTGGTATGTCAGGACTCCTCTGACTATTTCCAGCGACTGATAACTTTGGTGCGAATCCGTTCATGAAGTCTTTATTTTTGAGTATGCCCCTGTGCAATCTGCTGAATTTGTCCTGGTGTAATCTGCTGACACTGGGACACATTCAGCCGTGCCCGCACGCAGCGGCAGCTCCTTCGCTAAGGCGGAGGAGCGCCACCACACTGCTCTTTTAGCAGTGCAAAAAGGAAAAATAAAATTATAATAACATATTGTTATTATCATTTTATTTTTCCATACTGAGGCAGTTTTACAGGGCGGAGCAGCTCGGACTGGACTGTCTTCACAGCCAGCAGGGGGAGGAGTGCTTGGAACACTGAAGTGTGCATGACTGTTTGGCCGGCCATCTTGGGCCAGCCAAACCGTCATGTGCACTTAGCATGTTCCTCACCTGGCTGTATTGCACAGCCTGGGTGGAGAACATGGACAGGCTCCCACTCCCTCTCTGTGCACCGAACCAAGATGCTAAGACCAATCACAGCCCTGCTGCCATGTTAGTGACAGCTGCAAAAAGAACAATTGGTGGATAGAATGCAGAACAATGTCATACATTCACTCCAGTACATTGATCCTAAATCCATCGATGTAGGGAAGAAAAGGCACAGTTTGTTATCACTTCACAGGCTCCAACGAGAAACTATGATTTCAAGGCGGGAGCCACTGAGCTATCTTCATATAATGCAAATCTGTGACCTGCTTGCTACACAATGTGGTTTGCAACAGGCACATTTACCCACACATCTGTCCTTATCTTTGTCTTGTGTGCTGCAGAATTTGAAAAACAAATAAATGTGTAAGTTGACTGTCAGATTCCGCCAATTCTGACTCCATTTCTCAACCATCTTTCCACTGCCACACCTTGACCCCCAATTTACAAGTTCAAGGAGTATATTTTTTCTCCATTTCCAGCACTGACTGCGGACGTCCTGCACTCGAGCAAGTACTTCTTGTTGCTCCGGTTGTGTGTTTGAATTTTTCACCCCCTCCGGTTGCGCCGGAACTCACCTGGGTGTCAGTTACAGACTTTGCATGGCCCCGCCCGTTTCGCACAAGTCCCCCCGCTGCCAAGTTCAGCTTACAGGCTGAAGTCTGGGGCAGGCATTCTCCCACGGATACAGGGCGCTATAAGATTTATTCTGCGGCTAACACCGATCTATCTCTGCACGAGGCACATTACCCACCCGGCGACTTATCGATAAGGATTCCTGGGAGCACAAGGCTCACTCTGCAGCAGGCACGTTACCCTGCTCTGCTGGACAGACACACCTCTCCTCCTCTAGCGTAAGACACGCCCTCCGTCGGCTCCCGGCCAGGGCTGAGTGTCACTTCCCATAAACCAGCAGACTCGCCCTTTGCTGGAAGAGGGCTGTGCTGCTGTGCACAAACTAGGATAAGTCTCTCATTTCCTGAAAATATTTGCTGACCATTGGTTGAGGAGTGAGCGTTCCGGACGCAGGAGGACCGAGGGCCCTCCGGGGCCCCACACCTGGCAGTGGCAATATGTGACCTGGCCACTCGCCGGGCACGATCGTGGAGGGAAGCGGAGAGGGTGACTCCCGAGTCCTGGTTATGGCACGGAGCAGCTCGCGCGGGGCCTGGGGCCTCGCCTGTGCCCTTCTGTTCGGAATGACCTCGGGCGCAGGAGCCGCACCCGGCCAGGTAGGGGACTTGTACTTACCTAGGTAGATACGAAAGCAGGCGTGACGCGCACCTGTGTAAATACACCGGGATGTTGGAATAGGAGCGCGGATATTTACTAACGGGTGTCAGGAGAGATCTGCCTATATGGAGACGACACATTGTGCAATGTATGCTTAGCCAGAGTCATAAAGGCGTGTCGATTACATAGACGTATTCTGAATATTGTAATGGGGCAAATGGTGAGAAACGCGTGTAGCCTTGTTGATGTACGCAAACAGAGTGGTCCCCACCAGGCGCGCAACACCCATTGGGCTCACCGGGCTTCAGGCCCCCCCCCCCTCCCGTCGTGTGTGACAGCCCGGCTGAGACAGCCTCGCGGGCTGGCGTCCCTCTAATTGCAGCCGCACCAGAGTACTTCACGGGTCTTTAAAAGACCATTTACTCGTTAATGAGGCTTTTGTTGTGTTTTCACCCCTTCTTACAGCCTCTATGGCTGGAAGACTTAGCCCCCCCCCCCCCGAATCTTTTTCAGCCCCCCCGAAATTTGGCTCTAGTTGCCCGCCTGGTCCCCACGCACATGTGAACGCACACGCAAGTACAGATGTTTGGTCAACACGGCAACCTTTTCGCGTGCCTGTACGAGTGTATGCTTATGCTTCCATAACCTGTGTGTACAGTACACACGGGTGTGTGCACCGAATTTGAGAATCTATTTCAAGTGTTCCTCTGTGTGTGTACTGAAACCAGAAATCTTATGCATGTAGGAATGCTTTCCAGTGTGCGCGTGGACTGACTGACTTTAGCAAACCTAAACTTTACTGAACTTTAGTCTTTTCCTTGAGTACTCATCTGTCCATGCACTGACCCTAGAAACATCTTCCGTCTGTACGCAGGTGTGTGTGCTGAATTTAGGATTTGGCTTTATGTTCCATAAGTCATATTCTGTTTTATGCTTGTGCAATGCTTGTGACTATATACAAATTAGAAATCTGTTCCGCGTGTACACAAATGTGCATGCCCTAACCAAAGAAATCAGTTCCACGTGTGCATAAGTATGGACCCTGAATTTGAAAACTATTTCACGCCCACGTAAGTTTCATTTTCATGGGAATTGAAGTGCACGTTTTGTTTACTTAAACCAGGAAGAAGTCTCGGATCCTCTTTCATCCTAAAAAGAAACTGCAGACGGATGATGAATAAAAAAAAAGATGATATTATAAAATATAAAAGTACAAATGTGTGTCATTGAACCAGCATGGCTCAGAATCACCAGCCTGCTGGACAAAACACACACAGCAATAGGGGGAGCATTCTAAAGGTAATCAAAGATACCAAATAATTCACAAATGTAAAATCTACACTGCAGTATCGACAATCCGAATATATGCATTCTCCATTCAGTCCATCGATTTCAGGAAACTGGTTAATGTTCCAAACAACTTTAATATTGCATCTTCCCCAATAAATGTCTAGCTCTGCCAACACGTTTCGTCCTTACAACAGGACTTCATCAGGGATCCCAATTCTCATTGTTTTTGTAAGGACCTCAACATCAACAATATTATTTGCTTTCCATTTCTTAAGTACTCTAGTCCTGTTGTTGACGAAACTGTGTAAAGTGGTGCCATAGTGGTAGAAAGTGTTAATTCCTGAATCTTGTGCGGGTTCCTACAACAAAATGGTTCTAAATATCACCTGATATAACAACAGGGCTAAAATTTGTAAGAAATGGAAAGTAAATAATATTGTTAATGTGTGTTACTGACTGTGTGGGGTTTCTTGGGCAGTGGAACCTTGGGGATGGAAGCACCTCAACTGTGGATTATATGGAATCAGCCACTGGTGTGGTGGATTTTACCTATAACTGCCTTAGTTTATTAGGGTTTTTACGGGACAAAACACGCCTGCAAATACACAACAGGATTGACAAATTGGGCACAAAAAAGGAAATAAGTCCTACTTTTCAATCAGAATTACCACAACCAAATGTCCTTCGAAGAAACTATGCAAGCTTTTATAAGAATTTTGTAATCAAGACTGTACAGCGACATCAGGTCTTCAAATTCAGAGTATCTGCAAACCACGCAGTTTCAAGAATCCCATAATGCTGCTCATTGCAGAAAATCACACTAACTCTGTCCTTCATTAAGGTGCTATATCTCATGAAATTCCATGATCTACTGAGATAAAGTTGGCTAGCTCGCACACCTTCTTACCCTTGACCCCCAAGTAAAACCATACTATCAACTTTAGAAGCAATCCCAGCACTGAATATTATAAATTCCATAACCACAGACATGCTTTAGTCAGAATTAAAAGGATCATACATACAAGGACTTCTTAAGAAGCATAACTTGGACCCAACAGACCTCAACAACTACAGACCTATTTCCAATGCACCATTCTTTGGAAAACTGATAAAACAAGCATTGGCAAAGCCAATAGGTCTTGCTTTTGGGACCTTATTAGTATTTAGTTACGCAGCACAATATCCTATAACTGTTGCATGGCTAAACACTTATAAGGTCCCAAAGGCGAGACCTATTGGCTTTGCCAATGCTTGTTCCTGGATGGGAATCAGCAGTAAAATGTGCGGTGTCTTTTTCTGCTGTGCTGTTTCCATGGGAGAGATCAGAGCCGTTTGTAGCAGGCACCGGGAGAGGGGCTGAGCAGCCTGGCATGCCATGCAACATCTGCTAGTCACACCGGCAGATGAGGGATTTATTCCAGAGCACGGTACGTGTTTTATCATTCAGTGTGTTTAGGACCCCTTGTTTAGGACCCCTTTAGATTTTTTTATTAAATGCAGCGGATTGCCGACATGTGCGTGAGCACGCACTCCAAAGCACCGAAAGGGAGAAGCCGATGTAATCTCTTTAATTAATAATGCTGTTGTTTTTTTTTATGCAACGCAGCATCTGTAGATATTATTTCACAAATTCCCCGTGACATGCACGCACCCGAGGGACATATTTGTTTCTATTTATGATGCAGCGCCGGCTGACCATAATTCTTAATGATGTGCTGTAATTAGTATTCCAAATGTTTTTTTTCTCCATCATTCGCATCACGAAGGAGTGTGTTATGAAGGCGTGTATTAGACAGATGACTTGCTGCTTCGTTTGCTGCTGAAATTCATAGCAACCTTCAGCGTAAGCTACAGTTTTTTCATCTTTTTTTTGCAAATGCTTTGGAGTTTAGTGCAGGCGGGGTGTAGGTCATCTGCTTGGCGGCAGTTGTTTTTTGTATTTTTTTTTTTATATGGATTGTCAATGCTGTCCCAGCCCCTCCTCCTCTGGGTGGTGCGGTCCAGCCCAGTGCTCTTAGCGGCTTGTGTGCAGGGATGTGGAAAGTTATATGATGCTCTTTGGAGACAGACACAAGCTCGCACAGACCACAGACAATACTCGCGCTGTCTAATACCAACAGGCAAAATGATGCTGAACTAAATGCGACTGAGTACATATTTCATAATATAGACAGTTACGTTTGGAACCATTCGCCTAGAAGCTAAATCTGTACTTCCAAAAATAAGTATAGTTTAAAATATGAATCTTTATTAATGTTTCTCTTGTTTACGATTTGCTAACAAGCCCGGAAGTTGTGGAAGACGCGCGGCCACGAGTCGCACTCTGTGGTGGGGGAGGAACGTGGAAGTGGGATAAGGGAGGGGGTGTCAAATGGTGTGCACTTTCGCGGCCGCTTTGATGTTCTCAGTGGCCGCGCGGCTCACTGAGAACATCAAAGCAGCCGCGAAAGTGATCAGACGGATGACAAATGGTGCGTGCGCCCGACGCACATGCACTGTAGCTGGAGGCCTCAAAGAAGCACTAGTTTGCACTTCCAAATGCCGCTTTCTATAGCTCTCGCCAGAGCAGCGCTAAAGCGCTGGCTCAGGCGAGTCCTAAAAAGGGCCATCTTCTTACGCTAAGAAATTTCACCTGTCTGAATGCCCTCTGTATAATTGAGTTTGTATATCCTCAGTTTGTTATCAGTTGAGATCCAAGAGAAACCTTCTTTTGTGAGACATTCATTGTTTCTGTACTATGCCAGGTTTTAAATCCTGATTGTGAAGGTGAAAGCAGGGAGTTAACATAAATATATTTGTTTAGTTTGCCTAACTATGGTAAGTTGGTGATTGGTTTGTTGTCGTCAAGGTATATTGAATCGGCATTGGCTTTTTAGGATTGGTGAGATTAAGTCAGGTTTTGAGCAGAGTCACTGGAATTATGCAGCAAGGAGGACCAATTTATGCAGCAGGATTTACTAAATTATGCAGCAAAAAAAATCGCAAACGAGGAGATGTAATTCGGCACATTTTCTATTGCATGACTTCATTATTTTGTAATTTGTACACATTTAACACTATCTGGGAAATGGTATCACCTCATTAGTTCAAGTCTGTCACCCAAAAATAGTAACATACAACAGAAAGATGACCAGTCAGACTTTGCGAAAGGCCTCCGACTGTGCAGCACCTCATGTAGCTACCGCTATATCAACTCAAAGTCAATTTTGGTCAGTTTGAGCTAGAACCACATTTTTTTGTTAAAATCTACACATTATGAAGCAGATGATGGACTACATGGAAAACTGCACCAAATCCCTAATTATGTGGAAAATGCAGCAGCTGCAAAATTGCATAATTCTCGTGGCCCTGTTCTTCAGGCAGTCTGGTTGGTATCATTAGTAGCACTACTGCCATCTAATAACATAGTGTATTAGGACTGTAACAGAATAATAAACATTCCCTCAAATCCCTTTAATTACAAAAACACAATCAGGAATACAAAGCAGCACATAACTAATGTATCTGCATCAGTAAAACAATGTTGCAACTAACTTTCCACTAGAATAGAAGTTACATGCTACTAATTAGTGTTCCAACTGTATTAATTGTTGCACAATACACGACTGACTGCAACACTTACAACTAACGCCACAGACCCGTTCCAGGTACCATGGGGTAGCATGCTGCTTGTTTGCAAAGCACTTTAGCTCCTCGCTAGGGGTAGTAGGCACTATATAAATCTACCATATAATTCAATACATGCTTACACAAGTGTGCATGTCATAAGCCAGGAACCTGTACTGTGTCTTTACAAGTGTACTAAATTCAGGAACCTTCTTCATACCTACTTAAGTGCAATGCTCTGTTCCACGCATGTACAAGGGAGTAAGCATGTATACTGATATGAGGAATCACTAACATGTGTACACAAGGGTGCATACACTAAACCTACAAATCGTTTTTGTACGTGTGTACACTGAATCTAGGAATCTGTTTCCACTTATATTCCTGTCGTATTTTGTTCCATGTTTACACAAGTACACGTGTGTACAGAAATTTGGAATCTGTTCCACAGTGAGGACATTATGGGCCAGACTGATGGGACGATGGCAGACATAGAAGCCAGTAATAGTATATGGATCAAGAATGCTAGCTCACAGTCAGTACTGAAGCTTTGAGAGATTCATGGCACATGCAAGGACCTCACTGCATCCCCGGGTACAGCAGATAACAAGCATTTTCAATGCACTAGGTCTCGCATTAGTGACACTTTGAGCTACTGAAATTGCAAATGATAATGATTCTTTTTTTTTGTTAAAAAATAAACCAGCAGGGGCGTGGCTTGGCGCCGACAGCAATGGCCGCTTAACCGATCACCACCGATCCCAGACTCAGATACGAGGAGAACTTTATCCCCCCCCCCCGCGGCTGCTATGACGGGATGTTGAGGTCTGGAGGAAGCTCCCCCTGTCCCTGCTCAGGAGGGCTGCACTGTTTAAGATGATGGCCCTACCCCGATTCTTATATGCTCTTCAGAATTATCCAGAGGTGGTACCAAGGGCCTTCTTTCACAAAGTCGAGAACCTGCAGAGGGAATTGTTATGGGATGGCAAGCCGCGGATAGCACTTGGTAAGCTCACGCTCGGCTGGTATGATGGAGGCATCGCCCTCCCCGACATAAAAAAGTATTACTGGGCGGCACAATTGGCCGCTATCAATCAATGCCAATACAGGAGTGGGGATCACCCGGCGTACGGTATGGATAGGTGGTTACTGCCTGGTGGTGACTTCACAAGAGCACTTTATTCCAAACCAACTAGGTTCACGCTTACCGGGCCCACGAAGCACGCAGTGCAGCTGTGGCGCATAGTCACCAAAGCGTTAGGATGGGCCAACAAGCTCACTATGGCCACCCCTCTCTGGGATGCTGAACAGCTGGGAACATTGGGGCACACTAAAGGTTTCGACAAGTGGGATCTAATAGGTATTTCGCACATCAGAGACCTCTGGGAGAGGGCGGGAGTGATTCCCTTTTCGAAATTACAGCAGACATACGAAATGGCTGACTCAGAGCGCTTCCGATATGCACAGATTAAGCACTCACTGCAGGCTAAGATCCCCGCTGGTGCGACATTGCCTGAGTCATCCCCGCTCCAGGACCGGCTGCTTGACGGGCACCTGCCAGATAAATCTATATCGCTCACATACAAGAAACTCATTAACAACACCCCTGATCCCCTCACCGCGCTACGGGAGAAATGGGTGCGAGATGGCCTCGAAATGGACGATGAGGACTGGCAGGTGGCAGTCTCATCGCCAAAGGAAGTAGCCATATCCGCCAAACTCCGCCTAGTCCAACTAAAAATCCTGCACAGGGCATACCTCTCAGAGACACAGTTACTGTTGATGGGCAAGAGCGCTGATGGGCACTGTAGGAGACGGTGTGGGATGGAAGGCGGATTCATGCACATTCTGTGGGAATGCCCGCTAATTCAATGTTACTGGGGGAAAGTCTTGAATTGCATGAGCGGGATCTGGGGTGTTCCACTGCAGCCTGAGGCCAAGAGATGCCTATTGAATGTCTGGGAGCCCACAGATCTGGATGTGAGGGGGAGACTGTGGGCCACTTTAGGGCAGATGATTGCTAAACGTAACATAGCGCAGGCATGGGGGGCCACCATGACACCCACACTGAAGAAATGGAAGGAGGACATGGACTGGTGTATGTTGAGGGAGAAAACGGTCTATGGGGCTCGGGGGTGCCCTCACAAATGTATTGCATTGTGGACTAAATGGAATGAGTACCGGGGAGGACTGTGTGAGCCCCCGGAGGTCCCTGCACCCGAAGAACACTGTATGATATAAATACCATTGCGTGGACTGGTGTGGACTCCCGGAGCAGCCGGGGAAATATGTGCCGGCTTCTAAACCTTGTGTACCATTATGCTGTATGAAGCAAATATCTGTAAGCATGACAGAGTTGTTTATTTCAATAAAAAGATTGAAAAAAAAAAAACAGCAGTAGAATAAGTAATAAAAACAAATTCCACTAAGCAAGGAAAGAGTGGGGTATCACAGGCTGTTACTAGGTGTCCCTGTGGAGTTGTAAAGGGACCTGCATTAGCCACATAAGATACCACACCCTTAATGCAATTGTAAATAGAAAAATTGCAGCAGAGCAAACATTTCCATTTGTTGTATATTAGAAATGAGATGTTTGGTAGCTTGCGTTTTAAAGGCACCATTTAAATAAACAAAAATGAATCATTTTTAAAACTCAAGTTAATATATATATCACTTCCATGATGAGCTGCAATCTTTCTCTTCATAATTGCATTAAGGGTGCAGTATCTTATGGGGCTAATAGATGTCCCTTTACAACTCCACAGGGACACTTAGTAACAGCCTGTGGTACTGCATCCTTTCCTTGCTTCCTGGAATATCTTTGAGTACTTATGCTACTGTTGGGATATTTTTTAAACAAACAAATAAAATAACTAACATTAGCATTTGCAACGACAATAGCTTAAAGTTTATTAAAGCAAGACCTATTGCATTGCAAATGCTTGTTTATCTTGCAAACAGAGTCTGAAGAAAGTTGTAAAGACCTGCTTGAAATTGGATGCATGTTTTCTTATCAAGGTCTTTCCGTGGATCTCCCTTGTGAGTTGTCTCTGGAAAAGGCTGAAGGAGATGTGGTCGATGGAATATGCAAGAGTGATCTTTAAAAAACAAATAAGGCACATTCCCTTTTATACACTCAACTAACTGTACGTATTTTCAGAATGGAAAAACAATTATAAATCCTTATGTTGGCAAGAAAATAGTTTTTAAGGGCTTCAGTACCTATCCAATAAGGTGTTCCTACAGACAGAAACATTTTAAGTAGTATGGCTGAAAGAGCAGTGAAAATAGATTGGATCACGATTGATCCAGTATCGGTTTGAAAAATCCACAATCTATTGTGGCTTAGAGGCTGGTTTCTCAGGTTGTTTGGGACACAACCGGAGTACTTTCAGAGGGGCAAATAAGCCAAGTAGAAGTGGTTAAGCCTGAATAAAGTGTGAAGAAAGATAACTTTATTGGTACATAATTGGAAGCATACTCTCTGGATTAAAAGCAGCAGTCTAGTAGCCTGTGATGGGACGCTTTTCAATGTCAAACTATGTATTTGTGCATCACATTAGTTCGCCGGGAAACCTCCGGGTAGCTGTGCGCCTTATAAATTTAATTTACTAAAAATAATAATAATAATAGTTTACAGTAATACAATATTAATGTGCGTGCATCACGGATATTATACAGCACATGCAGATTGAATAAGTGATGCAAAGTACGATTTAAATTCCTGTAAATGATTCACTCAAATAAATAGTGTGCCTATCGGATGTGCATGCTGAATGATTGCAACTGAATACAGAGACTGAAGGCAGATCATTTAACTCTTCCCCTACAATATGAACTCAACGCACAACATCAGGACTGAACTGTTAGCAGGGAACATGTGTAAACACTGAATACGAAGGAGAGCTACTGCAACATGCTCATGTAGCTCTTATTTGACTAGGCATGTCACCTTCATTTGCAACAGATGCTTTATCTAAATACACGCTAGATGTCTTCCCATTTCAGTATTGCAATGGTTTGATTTATTCTGAAGTGAGAACTGGATACAGGTTCACGAAACGGTGGTGGTTATCAATCAATTAATCAATCATGGTTTTGTTGAGCGCGATTACGCACCCGTAAGGGTCTCAAGGCGCTGGGGAGGGGGGGAGGTGCAGGTTCCAGTCCATCAAGGAGGAGGTCTATCGAAGAGCCAGGTTTTAAGGTTTCTTGTGAAGATGGAGAGTGATGTCATGATATGGTTAGCAGAATATATCATAGTTAAAGGCAATATGCAAGTTAAAGATTGAACATAAGTAGGTACAATATGAAGACTTGTAGAACCCTCATCTAAGTGGGTGAGAAGAGAAAAGTTCTGGGGCCATGCTAAGGCTCTATCCTAAAAGCCAATGTAATGTAAAGCTTGCAGAAATGACACAAACTTAAAGCCACCCGACCCGAAGTTCACAGATGACCAATTAATTGTTACAGCACGTCACCGTAGCAGATGTATAAACTACTATGGCATGTGCGCACACTCACACACACACACACACACACACACACACCTTACATTGCTGACTCACAAATGATTATAGCTCACCTGCAAGAAGGGCTGTATTATAGATCAGGATTTTTCAAACTTCAGAACTACATTACAAAGCATCTGCACACAGTGCCAGCCTACAAATCATAAGCGCACACATACTTTACAAATACACACAGCGGTGACCTGCAGATGCTTGCCGCATACTGCTGACTCGGCAATAATTCACAGGTCTATTAATAGAACTGCCCAGTGTTTAGAGAGAATGGAAAGAACAGGGAGGACTGCTTTAGGTCAACATAAACAGCTCGTCTCGCACTGTAAATGCGACCAAGGGAACTTCAAACACATGGGATGGGTGGGGAAAGAATGCTTGCGGTCTTAGGCACATTCTCTCAGATGGATGTTTTCTGCACGGACCATCTTCATTGGGACACCTAGTAACAGCCTGTGGTACTGCACCCTTTCCTTAAAAATTAATATAGGCATTCCATTACCCAATGGCCTTAGCTCTCAAATGCTCAAACTCGTTCCTAAGGCCACTGGGTAATGGAATTTAAATATTACTTAAGAAAAGGGTTCAGTACCACAGGTTGTTACTTTGTGTCCCAGGGACATCTAGTAACAACCTGTGGTACTGTACCATTTCCTTAAGACCTGATATTTAAATTCCACTACCCAGTGACTTTTGGAAGAAGTGCAAGCATGTCTTCCTTCATTAAGTTTAATTTTTTTCTTATCCCAAAGGCAAATGCTCACGCTGCTCGATCCTAAAGCCACTGGGTAATAGAAATCCTATATTAGGTCTAAAGGAAAGGGTGCAGTACCACAGGTTGTTATAAGGTGTCCCAGGGACACTAAGTAACAGCCTGTGGTACGGCACCCTTTCCTTAAGCCCTAATATTTAAATTCCATTACCCAGTGGGTTTAGGAAAGAGTGCGAGCATTTTTGAGCATTTTGATGTTAGGCTTTTGTAGCCTTTGCAGTATGCTGTACTTTAACTTTAAATGTTTAAAGTTAAAGTGTGCAATGCCGTCAATGTTAGAAAAGCAAAAAAGTAGATAACAAAAAAGCTGGCCCCCACCATTTTGAAATGTATTGCCGACATTAACGTAAAGGTGGTGGCCACCTTTGTTGTGTGATTATTAACTTTTATAATATTGAGGCATTGTACGCTTTAAAGTTCATGACCAGCAGCGATAAAGTCTGTCGGCAGGGCAAGTAAATAAGTAGATAAAGCAGCTTTATCACCATGACAAGTAAATAAGTAGATAAAGCAGCGGGCGGGCGTGCAATATGAGCAAATCATTTCAGAAAATAGAACTCACAGACTAGATAACGCAGACCATGCAGCAACACAAGTGAAAGGTCCAGTCCTCATCAGAGGTTACAAAAGCAGAAAAGGCAGTACTAAGGAGGGCCTACTAAGCCTATTCACGAATCAAAAGCAACCATTTAGAATGGACAGTAAAAGGAACCAATTGAAAAGATGGGTGGGAAATGGGCAGAGCTTCAGATACATACCTGAATACTGCATGTCTCAAAGAGACAGCGCAAGTGCTGCGTAGGCGAGACCTAAAAATGGCACTATTGGTCCTGGTGACAAGATAGGAGATTGTAAAGGAGAAAAAGGACTTGATGGAGAAATGAAAGAAGTTCAGAAAAGAGAATAGGATTTTGGTATGACTATGTTGATCAAGGTGAAGAATTGACTCCTCCTCCATTCACATATATCTTTGACTTTAGACAGTCCTACAGTCCCTCTTGCTGAGCCTATCTATGAGAGAAGCCCTATACTTTCTCTCCTCTTTTGCCACTATCTCTACCCCCAACTCTGTTTACCTCTTGACACATGGACCTCTTGTACAAGAAACTGCTGTGTTCCTTTTAATCCAGCCTTGCAATTGGAGTCTCTCATCACCACCACAGCCACTACAGCAAGATAGCAAATCCTAAATAGATGAAGAATCCGTCCAGTGCCTTTTTTCACTTAGCAAATGCACTGATCTTTACATTTAATTGCTTCAACCACCCTTTATTTGCCATTCCTCATCACTCTTTCTCTCTTCTTTATAAAGTCCCAAACTTCCCTACTAGAGCATTATTGAATCAACCTACAAACACATGTATTTCATGTTATTAACAGATTTGTTGGTTATCTGCTAGAAACATGGTTCTTTATAAACGTCTAACACTAGTTTTCAAAGCCATTCATGGGTCATCCCCAGGTTGTCTCTCTGACACCAAAAACTTAAGATCAGCCAAACGGCACTTCCTGTCTTCATCCAAACCCTCTGGCTCACTTTCTAGTTCTTGGTCCCACCTTCTAGGACCAACCCAATGACATTCACATCCACTAGCCATTAAGATCAGCCCATCATTACATACATTTAAAGCAACACCAAAACTTAATCTCTTGAAATGCTAAGGCAATAAAGGTTAACTTGCCCACAAGGCACTAAACAGTGTAGATATGTTAATTTGAATATATATCACTAATGGGTAGGTGACTACCTATTTATTCTATCTGTGGTGTATTCTTCCTGTTGTATTGAATTGACAAGTCCTTCCTGCTTTTTTTGTGATACTATATCTTACACAGCACTTATCATTTACAACCACATTGGCTATTGTAATTCCACCCAACCTGTTTACTGCACTGTGTAATTAATAAATGTTTGTACTATTGTGCAACATTTCTGATCCAAATGTCATATGCTACTACAAAAAAATGAAAATAAATCCCTATAAGTATATGGAGTTTAGAGGCTTTGAGGGAGCCCAAATAAGATTGATCTTGAGTAAAAAGCTTCGTAGATTTGGGGGATGAAGAAAGAGCTGTGTAAATGCGAGAGAAGAAGTAAGAGGAGAAAAGGGACATGAAAAGAAGAGCATGACAAAGCGTCATGGGCCGAGGGAAGGTACAGGAGTTGAAAAGGACATTTTGGAGAACATTGAACAGTTACGATAAACAAAAAGGCTTTCTGGAGCAGAGCGCGAGAGTTGGAGGAGATCCAGGAATGCAAATGCGTTTTATGGATAGATGGTGACATGGAAGTGACAACTTTAAAGTTGACCTCTGAAACAAAGGGGGAAACCCAGTAACCCAGGGACCTGGGCTGGATACTTTTTAACACAAAGGTGGTCCCTATCGGGGAAGTGTAGCCCTTGACTTCCACAGCAAAATGTCAAGAAGGGGATACAAACACCTCTAACGCAAATAACTTAGCATTAAATATTTATCTTTATATTTTATTTTAGCAACTTTTTCATTGGTTGTTGACAGTGAGAAGTACAACTAATATTTGCTCTATCGAACAATAGGTGCTCCAAAAAAAAGGGGGGTGAAGGCGCAGCCAAAGTGACTATAAGTGCAGAAAGTACATACGTGCTATGTACAGCAATATATACATGTGGCTGATAGGGATAATAGAGTGTTAGAGATCGACCCCCGCTAAGCGAGTGTTGATAGTCACCATCAGTTTCTTGAAAAACATTCCACATATAATGTTTTTTTGTCGACGTTTTGCCCTCCTGGACTTAGATTATTTAGAACGAGGTCATCATCAGGGAGCAGAAATATAGGAGGCACCAACTAATTGGGGCAGTTAGTCCACCAATCAAGAGAATCTTCAAACATCAGTCGTCAAACAGTTTTCAAAATAGGTATTCATACATGCTATTTTGGATAGAATGTATATAGGCACTGTGAAATCATATGTACATCACTGGTTCAGTATGAAATGGACCTCACGGAGGTCGCTCAAGTTAGCAAATTCCCTGCAGAAAAGTGCACTAATTTAGTGTATGTGACCGGAGTAGCATCTCTTCTGGGCCCAGCTGATGGCCCAGAAGAGATGCCTGAGTTTGGAGAATTAGCAAACAGAAATTGCAGTGCAAGACTAAAGAGCACTTGAAAACAGATTTAATTTTGACGAGGAAAGGCCTCCTTACCAAATTTCAGCCTCCGGTCACATACAATACAATAGTGCACTTTTCTGCAGAGAATTTGTTGACTTGAGCAACCTCTCTGGTGAAAAGTCCAGAGTGATTCCAAGAACTTGTTTTCCTAGTGCAGTGCATGCGCGCTGCGCTTGGCTCCACCTAAAAAGCAGTATATGAAATAGAGTCAGAACTTCAGAGAGAAAACTGAGTTGGTAGTTAATTGTGTAGCATTACTTGAGGACGTTATGAGCCAGGATGGAAAGATTATAGAGGAAAAGAGGGTTTTGTGGACTAGCGTGAGGAAATACATCTGTGAAAAAAAGCTTTATGGACTAGATTAAAGAACCCAGATGGGATACATGGACTTTAGGAACTACTACTCGGAACCTTGTGAAGTTGTGGAAGCTGAGAAAGGAAGTACTGACCAAGGTGATTATCTGAGTGGTGAGTGGCAGAGTGGTTGTGAGAAAATTCTAGAGATGGCAACAATGATAAGATACTCTGAGCTCCCCTTAGCCTCTCTGTGAACTTTGAGCCAACAGCATCGCCCACGTATCAACTGCATAACCAGATTTTAATAGGCAGTAAATTATTAAATAGAGCAGACCTGACAATGGTATGCCTCCTCGCAGAGTCTTTGTGGATCTACTGAAAGACCTTTCAGAGTTTGCAACTGGTTCTACGATCTCTTAGAGGAACGCAAGTGCGAAGAAGGGTTTAATCTGGCTCCTCTCTCTTTTGCCGCCTCAAATCGATGTTCTTCGCATACGGTCACAGCCTGTAACAGAAAATGGGATGTAAACTCTTATAATAAATCTTACTGCATTTTTTGAAAGATTTGATACTTGAGTATGTAGTTTCAACTCTAACCAGGATTTGAGTCTTCTCTCTGTTTTGCAAGATGTTGTGTATTCTTAGATTCACTTGACACTCCTTCCCCTGTGAGTGAAAAAAGACAAATCAGATCCACGCACCAAAAGCTTTCCTTAAGTCCTCAAAAACTAAACAACAAAATACAGTGACCCTTTTCATGCTATATCTCTTCAGGGCTCCTGAGTTACATGCCTCATTGCCTCACTCAGGGCCATCCTCTTCAGAGTTAACATACCCAAGCAATACACAAAGATTTTATACAGGACATGTTCTTATGAATAATATAATACTGTACAGGATGGTATGATATTTCACCCTAGATGATGCTTTTAATACAAGCACTTATATCAGACAAAATGTATGTTTACCATGCGGCTTATATGGTTAGATAACATAAGCGTGTTTGTAACAAGGAACATCTTTTACTTTAATTTTATTCGTAATTTCATTTGTCATTTCATTTGTAATTCTAATTTGTAATTTGATCTGTAACTCATTTAATTTCATGTCATCTTGTTGTTTCTTCATTTTCATTATTGTTCTCGTTTTGGAAAACCCAATAAAAATTATTTGAAGAACATACCCAAGCAATCTCTCCGAATATCTACCGTAGAGAGTTTGATGTCTAACTCTGCCAAACACTCTTGGAAGTGAACCAAACACAGTTTGCTAGGGGCTAATGCGAACAAATATTAAGCCAGTCACAATGTAGTCATTCTAAAATGCCCATAATAGTTTATCTGCAGAGTTCCCAACTTAAAAAATTAATTGTGGGTCCTATTTAAGTCAATTATACTAAAGGGTGAGAACACACATCCTAATTACAGTACCACGTCCTATGCAAACGCCATTTTCCAGCAGATTTCACACAAAGAAACCCTTGTGGTGGGAGAGAGTAGAATCCAATCCAAACACTGTGCCAACTAACCGCAGAGGACAAGCGATCCACACCAAAAAGCCAGAATCGGAATCAACCAGAAAAACAACCGAAAAACGGCGAACGCTGGACTTCAATGAAGACGAGCAGCGCCACGCCACGCCATTCGCTCTCAATTTTAAACACTCTTTCTCTTCCGTTCTTAGACGCTGACGTGATCTCAGGAAGTGACGAAACTTCCTTTAGCAAAAAAGAAACACTAGACCGTGTTACACTGTAAGAAAGTACTTCCGGTAGTCATTCTCAACAGTTTCTGACAGCCAGTGGCCATGATTCCATCCATGTTTTTTTAATGGTGATTGTGATGAGAGATGGAGGACTTAGATGTAGATCACTTTGATTAGACTTGGAGCTCTGACAGAACAAAAGTCACAACAGCCATTTACTTCAGATGTGGTTCCAAAGGAGTAACAGAAGCCAAGGCGATATTAACCTGGCTTTGCGACTCCTTTCAAACCACACCTGTGGGAAGTACCCCCTGAACTCAACGATGCATCGGCGGTCTTATACCGAGTGAGGATTTCACATGCAATTGTATTTCCAAACTGGCACCATTTATTGTATTTGGCAGTGAATGAGATATATTCTGTGGTGCTAACACCTGGTATTGTTTACAAACTGGCTTTGTTTCTAAGGAACCTTAGTCGTTGTGGCTTCAGTGATTAATGTTGTCTACCTGTAGAGGAAAAATCAAAGAGCAAGGTCTTCCTCCTTTCCTTTTTAAATAACATTAATTATTCTTATAACTACAGCGGTGAATAAGGTTTAAAAGTTTGACTGCAAAGTTTGCACACTTCGCAAAGACAACATTTTCTAAACGTTACAGAAGTTTGCTTGCAGGTGAAAGAAAATAGTGCCTCAAAAAACTTTATAGGAATTAATTTTTTTGCAATTTTTTTTTGATGAAATAGTTCTCGGCTAAAAGTATATTTTCGCATATTTTTTTATTGCACAACTTTTTTTTTTTTCTTGGACTTAAACTATACCACATTCATGAAGGTTGTCATGTTTGCAAAGTTAAAAAAGACTTCACAAGGTTTGCAGGGTAAAAACTTTGCACACCATTAGCTCTTGACTACGGTAAAAGTGTTATCTTGCCTTCTATTTGGTTGGCTACTTGGGGGCTGATTTGGATGTCGGTTAGAGTTTCCTCCAACTGACATCCCTGCGATTTCAAGACTGACTGACCTCAAGTCGGCGGTCCGAAACAGCAATTACGATACGACCATACATGGTGCGGTCGCAGACTCCCATTTCCCTATGGAGCTTGTGACTCAGTCGGAAACCGTCTGCAGCACAAGCTCCCATTGAGAAATGGGAGCCACTTTAAATCCCTGCACCATGTGACAGTCACCACATGGTGCCTGCCACACGGTGCAGGGATTTACAGGGGGGCACCATAGGTGTCACCCCAGCCCCCAACCAGTTCCCGTGGTGAGATGGGGGCCCTGCTAGGGGCCCCCAAAGTCACTTTCCGACAGGCTTTCCATGTCGGAAAGCCCGACATGTACAGCCTGTCGGAAACCGCCATCATAATCCCAGTGTTGGAAACGCCGTCCACACAGGATTATGTTTGGTTTCCGACTGGCCGACGGGCTCCATGTGCCTGTTGGAAGCCATCAGAATGACTTGCTGGTTTGAATTCCAACCGCCGTAATCCTAATACAGCGGTCGGAATTCAAACCAAGTAGGTCAGTCGGAAAGCCTCCAACCTGGTGTCGGAGGCTTTCCGACCGACATCCTAATGAGGGCCTTTGTGTCATCTCTGTCGGGATGTTCGTATCCACTCCAGCCTTCTTCCTTTAAGGAAGCACCTCATGCATCCGGGGCCCATTGCACGTGGTGGGACTGCTGCGTCAGCTGCACGTGACGTGACGTGCTTGCTGGCTGTCAACTGAAGAAGTTGACCTGTGCTCATTTTTTGTTGTTGTGCCGGTCATTGTTACCAAACATTGTTGCCAAAGACACACATGTTTTTGGTTCTGTGGACCTCAGTCACAAACTTTTCACAGTCGCAAATTACATGTGGTGTGCAAATAGTTAAACTTGGAGTCCCAAACCCCTATTTATAGAATCAGGTTTTGAGAAATATTTGACCCTCAACACTTTTTTTTAAGAAACAATTTATTTAATTTTTCAAGGTATACAACTTCGCAGGAAGAAATAATGTTTCAGGAATAGTTTCCTTTACATAATAGTCAAGTACATGTTTCTGTATGCACGTGTCAAGCAGTTACAGCTTGAATTATATATCCAACAGTTCACACATTCCATGTGCAAGCATTTTGTCACTTTCGAAATGTTTTAACAAAACTTAAACTACCCCCCCCACCCCAATCTTAGTTACCTCTGAAGAGTTACTCAACTAGTATATTTCATTATACACTTAATGAATGCAAGCTTGGCAGCCGCTTAGGTGCCATCCTGCCTGGCATCTCACTGCCATGAAAGGCCCTCTTAAGTCTAGATCAACCGTAGAAATATCATTTCCGTTCCAAGTTGCTCCAACTCACTCTCTCCACTCCTTGCTCTTCACGGTTTATTTAGTACATAACTTCAGTTCCGCCAGGTGTATCTCCTTTCGATCGATGCACACTCGCTGTAGCTATGTTGGCCAGTGATTGACTCCTATTTATTACTACTTTTTAGGGTGGTCTGTCATTGTTAGCCTCTTGTTCAATCACTAATTCGTCCCAGGTTCATCCAATGGGTCTTTTTTGTATCTCTCGCCTTTCTTCCCTTCAGAGAAATCTACCTTCCAACTCTGCCAACTGCACCTGAATACCACTTAAGGTAACAAAAATTCAACCTGTGTAAGAATTGGCCATAGTCGTAAGTGTCGAACCAGAGGTGGGGATGTGGGTGCAATAATAGGAGAGGTGTGGGTGGCAATCGGACTGTGGTGAAGATGAAGTCAGCTTTGTGGGGATTGACCAGCATTCCCAATGCTCTTTCATACCCAAGTTCTGCATTTAGCTTTAATATTGTGTCAGAACTATTTCTATAGCACATTTTGCCATTAGTAGGTCCTTGCAAGGCTGTCAATGTTTTGGTATCCTCCCACCATGGTTTCATGGATTCTGTAGAAGACTGGAGTCTGCTGTTTTTCTGTGTCCTAAGTGGTTTACATGTGGTTCCCTTGATGTTCTATATGCTTGACTCAACATCTATGGTTGATGGTCAGGCACACTGGAAAAATGCAACTCTTCTCCTGCATAAATACACATGTACGGCACTGGTCACTTGGCCAACACCGAACATCTTCTAATCTAGCATTCTTTGTAGAATGCAGCAAAAAGACATTGTGTTTTAAAATTCCTACAAACAAGGTGCCACCCCTCATCTGTTGCTTTAACAACTGCTAACTGGTTATCTCTCAGGTGGTGTTGTATTCATGCATTTAAAGAGGTGAACAGCTTGCAAGAATTGTGCACATCCTCATTTTAAGGACCTATGGAAAGGTTTTTGTCTGCAGCAGGAAACAAAAACCTCAAGTGTTTTAATTTTAGTTAAAACAGAGTGGTTTGTTACTGACATGTTTTGTTTCACTTCACACAAGCCCGTGCTTATGTCAGACATTGCTCTCCCATGCATCAGTCATTACAATAGAGGACAGTCACACTTTTCAAGATCCCAAACATGTTGTATCTCTACAACGAGTATAGGAGGCAACCTCTTATGACAAGACGTGTGTTCATGTAGGCTAGTACCACATTGTTTATGCATTACACAATCTACTCTACACTGGGAATTGGAATAGACAACATTATTGAAATAGCATTCCTATGCTTTCATGCAAGACAAACTCATGAATATTTAATGAATACTATTACAAAGAAGCAGCAAAGCCAATTGGCCTTGCACTGGCTGCTAGCCTTTTTTTTTGTTTAAATTTGTTTATTGGTTTAACCACATCATTATACATCGTAGACTGAGGATAAGTTCTTTTCTGACCCCACATTCATATGTACCAAGTCATTAAACAAAATATACATTTCAATCAACCTGTTCCATCTGCCTGTTGACGCATTTCCAGTTCCACCGTGGGAGATGATACAGGTTCCCCTCGATATTTGTTCCACCTTTCCCACTTCCGATCCCATTTTTTTGGACATCCCCTGGCTACATAACCCTCTGTTTCCGCCAGCATACATCTATCAAGCTCTATCATCCAACCGCTGGGCCGTGGAGCACTGCCCCCCCCAACCCCTAGCAATCTCCCGTTTAACTAGCGTGTATCCTAACGTCGTGAATTGTGTCTCAGCTTCCGTTAGGTCATTGTCCTCCCAGATGTTTAATAGGCCCAATTTCGGCGTCAAACCGAGCTCCTTATGGAGGGCTGTCTGCATGTGCCTCGAGGCCTCCTCCCATATGGCGCGAACCCCCGGGCAGCTCCAGAGGGTGTGGTAAAAAGTGGCCCTCCGGCCACACCCCCTCAAGCAGAGATCATCTGATCTGGAACCTATTTTTGCCAGCGTCTGTCCAGTAATGAATGAGCGATAAAGTATCCTGAATTGAATCAGTCTGAATTTTTGCGTGATGGCTGCCTCTCGGGGGGACATATGGCCTCCTGCCAGTCCTCGTTATCCAACAACCCCAGGTCTTCCTGCCATTTCTCCCTGAGTCTCGCAAAATTATCGGGGAGGTTATTACACAGTTTCTTATATGTGAGTGATATTCTCTTCGAGGCGAGGGGCCCGTCTAAGAGCCTATCTTCCAGAGGCGTGGATTCTGGTATGTCCACCAAGGACGGAAAGGCCGCCCTTAGAGCATGTTGGATTTGCAAGTAGCGAAAGGTTTCCCCACTCGCCAGGTGATATTGCCTCTGTAGTTCCTCAAATTCAATTATAGCCCCCTGTTTGATCAAGTCTTTGACCGTTGATATGCCAATAAGATCCCATTTGTCGAAACCAGGCTGATAGCACAGTGTGCCCAATTTCTGCGTCTGCCATAGGGGCGTTGCCTTCGTGAGAATGTCCGCCCAGCCCAAGCGAAAGTGTGCTTTATGCCAAATTGCAAGGGTGTGTAGGGTTGGTCCAAAAAGTCGGCCCCTGTTTCTCCTGCCGCTGGCATACAATGCCCCCAAATATCCAGACCTATCCATTTGATAGCGGTCCAGAGCATATGCCGGGTCGTCAGGAGGTTGGTAAATCCACTGATTAATGGTTGCTAGCTGCGCCGCCCAATAGTAGAGTTGCAAGTCCGGCAATGCAATGCCGCCATCATACCAGCCTTTAGTCATTTTCTTTAGTGACACCCTCGGGGCTTTCCCGTCCCACAACAGCGTACGGACCTCTCCGTCAATCGCTCAGAAATATGAATCTGGAACCTTGCACGGACAATTTTGCAGGATATATAGGAAACGGGGCAGAGCCAGCATCTTAAAAAGCGCTGCCCGTCCCAGCAATGACAGCGGCAGGGATCTCCAATGTTTCACATCTGCACGTAATTTAGCCAGTGGGGGGGCCAGATTGGACTCGTAAAAGAGATTTGAATCTGGCGTAACAAAGACCCCCAAATATCGAAATCCCGTTGCCGCCACCTCAATCGAGCAACTCGCCGGAAGCTGGGGGATCTGACCTCTTAACATGTACAGCACTGACTTATGCCAATTAATCGAGTATCCCGAGTATTTCCCGAAATTCCTAAATATATCCAGCACCACTCTTATAGAGGTGTATGGGGAAGCCAGGTACAGCAGAATATCATCTGCATAGAGAGATATTCGGTCTTCTACTCCCTCTGCCCATCTTAGTCCCCGGACCATTTCGTCCCGGCGTACCCACGCCGCCAGGGGTTCCAGGAGGAGCGAAAATATTAGCGGGGACAAGGGGCATCCCTGCCGCGTGCCTCTTTGCAGCCTGAATATCCGGGATGTATACCCGTTCACCCTCACCTGTCCCAAGACATCAGCATATAACAGCCGTACCCAGGCCATACATTTTGGGCCGAATCCCATCTTTTCCAACACTGCGAACATGTATTGCCATTCTATTGAGTCAAAGGCCATCGAGGCGTCGAGTGACAAGAGCGCAACATCTTCTTCACTGTAGTTCCTTCGGGCCATTACATTGTGAAATCGCCTGAGGTTAAGGGAGGTATTCCTTCCAGGCATAAACCCGGACTGATCTGGGTGCACCAATGATGCGATTACCGATACCAGCCTTTCGGCCAGGACCTTCGCCAATATCTTCGCTTCGGTGTTAATTAGCGAGATTGGCCTGTAGGAGCCGCAAGCGTCCTTCGGTTTGCCCGACTTATGGATCACGACTATGGTTGCCAATCGTTGATCTTCTGGCAACTGACCTACCTCTAAACTCTCCTCATACATGACCTTAAGATGCAATGTCGTCCGCAGAGCCGTAGCTTTTAAGAATTCGACCGGGATACCATTAGGCCCCATCGCCTTACCCGACTTAAGTAGGCCTATGGCTTTGCCAATTTCCTCGACTGAAAGATCCTCGTCGAGGATTTTCCGATCTGCATCGGAGAGGATTCGGACATCGCTGTCTCGCAGAAGTTGTCGTGACTCCTCCGCCTCATATGAGGTTGAGGGGAGTATATCTTTTCCAGGTGTACAGCGAATTTTTCTGCTATATCCCTAGGGTGGGTCTTAGTGTCTCCCTCCAAGGTGGTCAACTTATGTACCCATCTTGAGCCTTGTTCTCTCCTCTCCAGCCATGCCAGAGTTCTGCCCGTCCTATCCCCCATTTCATAGATTCTATGCTGGGTATGACTATACTTCGCCAACATGTGTTCCCTGGTTTTTATTCGATACTCGTCTTGCTTCAATAGAAGCATATGGGCGGTTTCGGGGGACGGTCCCCGCGCATGCTCGCGTTCTCGATTTATGAGATCCTTTTCCACCTTAGCCAGGAGTTCACGTTTCTTAGCAATGTATCCCAGCTTCAAGGATAACGCGTGCCCCTTAAGGACCACCCCATACGCCTCCCACAACGTCGAGGCCGACGCGACCGAGCCCTTGTTTTCAGCAAAATAGTTTTCTGTTTGCGTTTTGAGTTCCTCCCTGATGTCAGGTATTTGTAGGAGCCATGGGTTTATGACAATAGTGGTGTGTGCCTGTCTCTCCCAGTGTGTGTAATCCACCCAGACCGGGGAATGATCCGAAATACCTCGCGGCAAAATGCGGGACGCAACAAAGTTCCCTACTGACAAGCTATGTGTAAGGAGATAGTCGATGCGTGATAAACTGTGGTGCTTATTGGAAAGGAAGGTGAATAGTTTGCCTGTCAGGTGCAGCACTCGGCCTACGTCCGCCAATCCCATCGCCGCCATAAAGTCAGGCATTAGAGTGTTAAGTTTTGCCTGCGGCCTTGGCGGGTGGCGATCAACTGTGTCGTCCGGTGTCATGTTATAGTCCCCACCCATGATTAATGTGCCTTTGTGGAGTCTCGCCAGTCTGCCCCCAAGATCTCCCAGAGCTATTTTTCCCAGGGCTGGTGGTAAGTAGACCGAGATTATGTTGAAGTCCCTACCCTCCCAGCTGGCCACCGCTCCAGCAAATCTTCCCGCCTGATCCGCCAACACCTCCCGGACCAATAGGGGTACGGACTTCTTTACCAAAATTGCTGTCCCTCTGGACCCCAACGTATACTCCGCATGAACCAGGAGCCTATACCCTCATCTAGTGAGAGCCTTATTCTTCTGTCCCACCAAGTGTGTCTCCTGTAGCAAGACCACATCCGGAGAGTGCCTCTTCAGAAACTGCTGTACAATCCCTCTCTTAATCTTGTCCCCCATACCATTTACATTCCATGTCAACACTGACAGCGTCCGTTCTCTACCCCCCTCCATCCCACATCCCAATGTGAGCAATCAGTCCATGAGTCAATCCAATCAGAAAGAAACATATGTACCTCCAGCCTAGCATTAAGCAGATCCTCATCCTAGTTAACCAATAAAACTCCCAACTGCCCAGTACCCCCCCCCCGACCCCGATCCACCCCCCCCTCCCTGCCCTCCTGCCTGTGGATTTCAAACGACCCACTCCCAAACTTGGCAGAGTGCCTCTCCCCCCCCCAACAGTCTGAAATGTACACGGGTGTTTTAGCTCCCACCCCCGCCTAATCAGGTCGGTTGTATTCTACTGTATAAGCCATCCATGACTATTCTAACATCTATATATCAGGTCACGTTAATGGAACATATCACTCAGTGTCGGTCTAACAGTCCCCATCTGAACCGCTATCCCACTTCAGTGGAACCCCAACCCCCCCACCTGTAGTTATCACTTAAGTTGCACCTCGACCACCTCAGCACTTGAGTTGCTTAGTCTCTGTCCTTAAGCTGACGTCTTCCTCCGTCGAGCCATGCCTTCCGCCTTCTTTGCCAGTTTCTTTATAGCGACCGGGTCTGTTCGGTCTGTCTCTTTTGCGCGCGCCCACCGAGCTCCATCCTTCCATCCAGTCCCATACAGCCTCTGGAAGTCAAAAAACCAGGATTTGCCCTCCGATTCCACTCTCAAACGTGCAGGAAAGAGCATCGCGTACTTTACTTCTCGATCCCTTAGTTCCTTTTTTACTTATTGGAAACTGCACCGCTGGGCCTGGACCTTGGCCATAAAGTCCGGAAAGAAGGCCACCTCAAAGTTATCTATATGAAGGGGGGTGTTGGACCTCGCAGCCTGTAAAATGGCATCCCTGTCTCGGTAGTTAAACACTCGAGCGATAATGGGCCTCGAGGGGCCCCTGGCTTCGGTTTCCCCCCCCGGGACCCTGTGGGCTCTTTCAATAGAGAAATAGCTGGACAGCGATTTAGGCTTTAGGTGCTTCATAATGAGGTCCTCCACATAGAGGTCCGCCGCCGGGCATTCAGTTCTCTCCGGTATCCCAAGAATTCGGATGTTGTTGCGACGGACCCTCCCTTCATAGTCATCGAGCTGCTGCGCCATTCTATCCTGCCGCTTCTGCATCTCAAGCATCTGCACTTGGAGTTCCGCCGTGTCGGATTGTAGGGCCCCAGTGACCACCTTTAGTTCCTAGACCTTGTCGTCCATTTTTCTGAGATCGGCTCGGACCAAAGAGACCTCCACCGTGACCGATTCCACCGAAGTCCGCACCCCATTTATAGCCGCCATAATATCGTGAAGTGTAGGCTCCGGGGTTGGACCAGAAGTGGCCACCTCTGCCGCCGCCCCTCCACCTGGCTGCGACGGCGGTGAGTCCCCTGCACCCTGCGTTTTAGACCACGCAAATTTTGCCAGCTGTTTTTGGGCACTCGATTTGGAACCCTTGCCACCCGTGGCCATTGCTGTGCGACTGCCAGCCGGCTCCTGTGTACAGGATGGATCGTCGATGCGGCCTGTGTGCGGAGCCTCAGTGCCGATGTTTCACCCCCCCAGCAGCTGGGAGAGCCCGCCGGACTTCTCCACCCCTACCAACCACGCAGTATACCAATGCCTCAGTCTTCAGCACCTCCTCCGCAATGAACCTGCCGGGGCGCAGCCGCTACAATGCTTCCACAGTCCTGAACCAGCCCCAGTTGACCGCTGGTTATCCCCAGAAGGTGGACCGGCCCCGTCCCAAGCGGCAGCACCTCACCGCCTCGTCCAAGTGGGGAGCGGGTCTCCACTCCGGGCGTGATGTCCTGGTCTCTTGAACCGTCCACCCTGATAGAGGAGGGACGACCGGGGCACGGGGGCGAGCGGGGGGGGGAGCCCGCCACTGTCACCAAAGAGCCACTCTTACTCCCTCCATCAGTCACTGATGTCCCCTGGTGCCATCAAATCCCCCCCCCGCCTCTTCCCCTCAGCAAAGCGTCCAGACCCCACCAAAGTTCACTCCGGGCCCAGCAAGCCACCAGAGCCAGGGGCCCTGATTTATGGGACCCGCCTCGGAGCGCCAACCTCTCCACCCCTGGGTCTCCGAAGCATTGCACTGTTATTTATGCACCTCTGGGATGCAGGCCTCCCCCCCTGGGTGTCACCCCAACGATCCCGGCAGGTGCCAATGCTCGCGGGCAGCCCCGAGCTGTGGCTGCTAGCCTTTTGGCATTGTCAATGCTTGCTTTGTTTTGCCATGGCTTTCATTAAACATTTTGTGCAGGCTTCCAGGGCTTGCCAGTATCAGATAAATGGAAAAAGCAAAAATATTTTGGGAGAGCTCACATTGCCATATTAGTCCAGATCACTGACAGGAACTACTTTGTGTGTGGATGTACTCCTCGTGAAAGGGCAGAATGACATCGCTCATCATGAAATTTGCCAATAGCTGAAGGGGGCTGAGCAACTGCCCATTTTTGTAAGCTCTGGTGGGAGGAAGAAAACTATGAATGACACAACAAAAAACGAATGGATGAAATGGGATGGCTTAAGGCTCCTAATAGTAGGGCTGTCATTGATTGAGATATATATATATATATATATATATATATATTCCAATCGACGCTGCTCTCCAATTGAGGCACCACACATCAGCGTTTTCCAAACTTTATTTCTCATGGGTGGCAGGGACAACGGCAACTCCAAGTAGGAAATTGTAAAGACCAAAAGGTTTCAGGCTTCCTCAGCCCTTGTTCACTGGTGACATCAGGAGGAAAAGTTACACAGTTTCGCGCCATGTTTGCAGCGCTTAATATTCAATTTCAGCCATAGTGGGCGTAGCTACATTGCACTCTGGTCTTAGTAGTTCGTATTTCAAGTAATGTGCCTCAATGCCTCCTTTGTATTTTTAAAAATTCTTTAGTAGGTTTGCTAGTAATTGAAACCATTGTGTCCTCGCCTGTATTCACCTTGAGATCGATCTCGCTGTTGCACACGGCACCACTTGTCAACTTCACACGGTGTCAGGAGCCACTGTTTCAGCGGCGGGGTGCCTCGCGACCCGAGCTGGGCCACTAACATATTCCAATCGACGCTGCTCGCCAATTGAGGCACCACACGTCACCGTTTTCCAACGTTTATTTCTCATGGGTGGCAGGGACAACGGCAACTCCAAGTAGCAAATTGTAAAGACCAAACGCGTTTCAGGCTTCCTCAGCCCTTGTTCACTGGTGTCATCAGAAGGAAAAGTTACACAGTTTTGCACCATGTTTGCAGCGCTTAATATTCAATTTCAGCCGTAGTGGACGTGGCTACATTGCACTCTGGTCTTAGGAGGCATTGAGGCACATTAATTGAAATACGAACTACTAAGGCCAGAGTGCAATGTAGCCACGCCCACTATGGCTGAAATTGAATATTAAGCGCTGCAAACATGGCGCGAAACTGTGTAACTTTTCCTTCTGATGACACCAGTGAACAAGGGCTGAGGAAGCCTGAAACGCGTTTGGTCTTTACAATTTGCTACTTGGAGTTGCCGTTGTCTCTGCCACCCATGAGAAATAAAGGTTGGAAAACGCTGATGTGTGGTGCCTCAATTGGAGAGCAGGGTCGATTGGAATATATATATATATATATATATATATATATATATACATATATATATCACTGCCACAGGAAGTTCAGTAAGCTCTTGAAGTTTTATTGACACCCTGCAAGCAGACGCTCTACCAGGAACAGCCATCAAAAATTCAAATGCCAGACGCGTTTCAGGAGTTCAATTTCCCTTCTTCAGTGGCGTAAGTTTCAAAGGAATGAAAGCACTGTCGCTGCACACGCTGTAATTGTAGACACCTGCCTCCGTGGGCGTGGCCATGAACTCGCACGGCCTTATGGATGCCGTAGTGTGCAAATCAGTATTCCCTAGTCGGTGCGCAGTCATGCCCTGAATAAAACCAATGTTCCCCAGTGGGTCGTTGCTGTATCCTGGTGAGAGCCTGCCCCGCTTTTCAGGTGTCAACACGAGCATTGAGCTGGCGTCACCCTGCAATATCGCCTGCTCCTTCCTACCATAATGCCGGCACCTTCGTGGTGCAAACAAGGACCCCCAAAGCGGTGGGCAGCTCTTCACTGTCAGGACAGCCAAAATAAATCCAAACAAACCGGTTACCCACACGAAGCACTGCCACAGGAAGTTCAATAAGCTCTTGAAATTTTATTGACACCCTGCAAGCAGACGCTCTACCAGGAACAGGCATCAAAAATTCAAACGCCAGACGCGTTTCAGGAGTTCAATTTCCCTTCTTTAGTGGCGTAAGTTTCAAAGGAATGAAAGCACTGTCGCTGCACATGCTGTAATTGTAGACACCTGCCTCCGTGGGCGTGGCCATGAACTCGCACGGCCTTATGGATGCGTAGTGTGCAAATCAGTATTCCCTAGTCGGTGCGCAGTCATGCCCTGAATAAAACCAATGTTCCCCAGTGGGTCGATGCTGTATCCTGGTGAGAGCCTGCCCCGCTTTCCAGTTGTCAATAAAATTTCAAGAGCTTACTGAACTTCCTGTTGCAGTGCTTCGTGTGGGTAACCTGTTTGTTTGGATTTATTACGGCTGTCCCGGCCGTAAAGAGCTGCCCACCGCTTTGCGGGTCCTTGCTTGCACCACGAAGGTCCCAGCATTATGGTAGGAAAGAACTGGCGATATTGCAGGGTGACGCCAGCTCAATGGGAAATTGAACTCCTGAAACAAGTCTGGCGTTTGATTTTTTGATGGTTGTTCCTGGTAGAGCGTCTGCCTGCAGGGTCTCAATAAAACTCCAAGAGCTTACTGAACTTCCTGTGGCAGTGCTTCGTGTGGGTAACCTGTTTGTTTGTATATGTATATGTATATATATATATATATATGTGTGAGTGTATATAAATATATATATACATATATATATATCCACAAAGTAAGTTGCTCCTTCCGGAATTGCTGGGACCCAGGAGAGGTGGCGCACACGCCGGTGGAGCGCGCCGGTAAAGATAATATCCACACGAAAACCAAATTGAGTAGTGCGCTCTCAGTAAGTAACAGGTAGCCAGCAAGGTAACTAATCAAAGTGTTTAATTCACACAATTATTGTGAATTAAACACTTTGATTAGTTACCTTGCTGGCTACCTGTTACTTACTGAGAGCGCACTACTCAATTTGGTTTTCGTGTGGATATATATATATATATATATATATATATATATATATATATATATATATTAAAATCAAAAGGCCTTGGCTAACACAAGGGCAAAAAGATCTGGTGGAAATATATAGTTTTCTTCCATAAGAAACATGCGTATTTGGTTGGTATTAGAATCACTTTTGCCTCAGGGTGTTAAAATGTAAAAAATAGCAACGTAGAAGTGCCACAGAATGTGTTTCATAATTTACCTTTAATTGCTTAATATGCTGTATAATTGGACCTTCTTTGATGTGTAAATTAGGTAACACTGGCTTAATGTAGCACTCCACGGATGCCCAACTCCAGTGGCCCTTGTTATACTGTTTGATTTGTGTGGTGTGTGGGTAGATTGGTATGCACTTGTAGTTTGTACACATGCCATTAGAGTAGAGTGTCATGCTGAGGTGCCAGAATGGACACACACTGCCATTCCTGCTCTTAGTTTGATGAGAGTTAGGTTATATTTTATTCTGTGTTGTGAAATGGTGTGTGGTTGTGTGAGCATGGTGATCATCAACTATATTGTATATTTGAGCTATGTCTGGTATACAAGCAGCTTTCTGGTAAATGGGTTCTGCTGGATATGTGTTGTTTCCATATTTTGGGTGTGTTGTAGGCATAGTGATACCCAACTACATGGCATATCAGACCTTTGCAGTACAATGTGTATAGTGATCTATCAGAAGTGTTCTGTTGAGTATTGTGTATGTTGTTCATTGTTAATGTTGCTGTGTGCTTGACAATACCCAACTATATACGATATATGTCCTATATTGGTTGTGTGCTCAGGGTTCTATGTACTGGTGTTGTTTGATATTTTGTGTGTTGTTGCTTAGTGAACGTGGCAAGTGGTAGTGGTTGCCAGGGATAACAGGCACTACCCGTGCTGCTTTTGGTTTCAGAGGTCAAGGAAGTAGCAGAAGGAAGAACAAACATTGGCATTGTTAATAAGTCTGGCTTTTAAATGGAAGGGCTCCTCAGTCAATAATGGCTTTAGACATTCAGTAAGTCACCATGCATGAAATCTGCCACTCGCTGTAGCACTCATACATTCATTCTTTCACCCACTGACTCATTCTTGCATTCATACACTTACACAACCATAGTAATCTCACACACAAACTCAACAAAATATGCTAGATAAATTAACGACTAAAAGTATCAAAAGAATACATGTTGCCGCCTAAACATGCTTGCAATAACAAATACAATAAAACATAGCAGAAGGTGGCCATCTTGCAAGGGTATTTACATGGAGTTTCGTTGAAATGAAGTCGCAGTATGGCTGCCACATTTAGAAAAAATGTGTTGTCAATCTTGAGATGGTAAAACAGTGAATCTACGAACAATACCATTCAAAGACGGTGGCCCGCTGCTAAGATTGATGCGGCGCACTGCAGATGAAATACACCACAAGCAAGCATCCTGTTAGCACTGTCTGTGGAGCTGTAGTATGCTCCAAGAATAATGAAAATAAAAAGATGAGAAGGAAATACTGGAAAGAAAAAATATAAAACTAAAGGACTGGCCCGCCAGGTCTGGCAAAAAAGCACACTCGTTTACAGGTGGATGAAAAAAATGGTGTCACTCATGGGGGCAATAGAACCAATGTGTACAGTGGCTGAAACATTGTTCCATGATGAATGTTATCATAGATTCAAGCAGAATGCTTATGCAATTGGCTCTTTTATATTGGCTCCTCTGCCTTGTGAGACCCTGGCAGACAAGAAAGATTGTCAGACCTTCCGAAGACAACCTAGCACGAATCAATACAATGCAGATCTTCTAACCCCCCACCCACACTAGGGTTTGTCAGCAATCCAACCTTGAAGGCGTCTTGGCTTTAACATAGGTGTTTCGTAATAAATACCTGAGGCCTACTGCCTTTGCGGTAACCTTTATAAAGAAGAGATCAGAACTATGGCATCTGGCATTACGTTTCCATAAAACCAATAAGGCCTGTAGCATTGTTTAATTTGTTTGTCATCTTAACCTCCTGAGACTGACTGTATTTAGCATAAGCTTTTCCTACACTGCAGTCTTCAGTGCTGCAGTTGTTGACACCATATAAAATTATTCCCTAGAGTAGGCCACCAACACCAAACAAAACCCTTGCCTACTATGGTAATCTGTGAGATTGCATTAAACAAAATACCGGCCTACAAGCTTTGACCATGGTGTAATGTTAAAAGTCTCCTGCTTTTAACATATGCCTTTCTCAATAAAATGCTTTTCACAATAAGTAAGTTAAGCCTAATGTCTTTCTCATTACTTTTCATAATTAACCGGTGTAACCTTTGAACTTTAAGATGCATTTTCTCAATTAACCAATAAGACCTTTGGCTTCAATACTGTCTTGACACTCTAAACAGCACAGGCCTACTAAAGTAAGCAAATGCTTTTAAAATGCAGTTGTGAAATTACAAATATGTATAGTTGGCAAAACAATATACAACCACTCAAAGGGGCTTAACATGGATTATCCAAATTTCCTACCCTCAAGTTTGGTCACAGGGAATGTTGATCACCAAAACCCTTGTCTGCTATGGTAATCCGTGAGATTTCATGTAACAAAATGGCTGTCTACAGCCTGGTACATTGTGTGATAACAGTCCACCGTTGAAGGTCGATTACCGTTAACAATGCTTTTCACAATAAGTAAGCCAAGTCTACTGCATTTGACATCATGTTTTAAAATAAAGAGATCAGACCCATGGCTTTGGACATAACTTTTACCAGTGAACCAATCATGGTTATATCCTTTGTTATTGTCCTGTCACTATAGCCAACTCAGGCCTACCGTATCGAGTGTACCCTTTCCAACAAGGAATCCATCAGGCATACAGTCGCTAAATTAGAAATGTAAGCCTTACAGTAGACAAAGCAAAATACTAGGTCTCCTAAGGGAGCCTACCAAGACTTTTCACCGTGCGAAATACCTATCTGTAGGGTTTAATACAGAGTAATATTGATACACTGTTAAATGTCAATTGACTTTAACATATCTGGTTCACCATAAATAAGTCAGGGCACTGGCCTGCCACCTCAACCAACAAAGTCCTGCTGTATTGAGCATAAGCTTTCACACATGGCAACCACTGAAACACCATAGTTATCTAATTCGCTAGGAGAAGTTGTTCAATTCCATTCAAAGTGGTATTTGTGTGACTCAAAGGTCAAATTCAATGTCTTACTTGATAAAGAGTGGATAAACAAATGGTCCCAGCTGTTTGCAGGGTAAGCACTCTTTCTGTGGAAGCTGTACTCAGATAAAGCAACATCTGGGAGAAACCTCAGTCCTTCTCTGTATTACTACTGAAATCTCTTTTTTTGATGACCAGAGGCTTAGCAGCGCCCTTAAAGCCATGTTTATTTTGCACAGATCCCACTCTTTTTTCCTCCACTTGACTGTCAGCAGCAAAAGGGGCTAGACACCTTTCATCAGCACATATATGGATCTGCCCTGTGTTTGATGTGCGAGATCTTCTGACTATATTTCAAGCGGATGCAAGATCTTTGAGCGGGGTGGCCAACCATCTAAGCTTATTACTTGTCACCGCTTATCTGGTTACCAGTGGGATTGTGACCTGACTGGGGAGTATGTCTTACAGACAGGTTAACGGAGGAGCGAATATTGCTGTATTCATTTTCTCCATTTTGGGATTCATTATGTTTTAGAATGCTGTAGTATGTGCAGATTGGTTGTCAAAATTCCAAACTTCTGCCTATTTTCAGGAGTTAAAGTGTTTTTTCACCTTGAAGCATATTACTCTAACTGTATGTGGGAAGGATTGTCTGCCATCGGATACTCCACCTGTTTATGGTGATGCACATACTTAGAAATCCACAATGTTCATAATCCCCGTGTGTTTCCTAGGGGATAATTGTGACCCGTAAAAAAAAAGAGTAACTTTACGAAAAATAATAGGCAAAAGCCCAGATTCACAAAATGATCCTTTGTTCCCGAGTCTGATTTCAGTTGTATTTCTTCTCGGGGGACCATCTCTTTGTAGGTTTGTCGCAAGGGGGTGCTGCTGAGATTACTTTAGGTGAAGAAGACATCCAGGCTTAATGGTCTATTTCGATCAGTGTGTCTGCCATATTCTTCCAAAAAATAAATGCAACTAATAAGGGGTGAAGTGCAGTTTTCACCGACATTCTATGTTTCTATTTTAATTTTTTCCCCGAATTCTGAATAATATTACCTTGAATTTTTGACTTCTGCCCTTCTTGTGTATTTTTTCATTTATGTACGCTTCAATTTTTTGCTTTTGTTCCCTTTTTCCTTCACCATCTATGTTCTACTTTTTTATTTATTACTTCTTCCTTTTGACATTTTGGGAACAACCCATCCACACTTCCTCTTTTCCTTTTGCTTCTCCTTGTACCGCATGGTTTGTTTGTTATTTTGGTTCTTCATCCAATCCTACCCTACTAATCACTCTTTTCAAATTTTTAGTGTGTCAAACGTCTCACTATTTAATTTTTTTAAAGTAAAACTTTAAACTTTTGAACGACCAACGAAGATGGCCGCTTCCTACAGCGGCTCCGCCGACCTGATCTCGTCCCCCTGTAAATCTGTCACTTATCCGTTATAGTAGAAACCGTAAGTGTGCGCCGCAGTGAGGTGTCGTCGCTGTGAAAGTAGCGGCGTGAGCTGTAGGCAGAGCGGTGTAAATCCAAGACTGATCCGGACCTGCGGCCTCCGAATGAGCTGAAGCACTGGTATCCAGTGAGCTGCAGCGCCGTGGACGTGGGCTGGCAGTGACGGCAGAGATTACTCGGTGAGATGAAGCCAGCAGCGGGGGAGGGGGGTGACAGGCTATGACTGCGCATTCCGGACCCACGGGCTGGAGGGGCCCGATTGAGACTCCAACTCCTCGATGCAGCGAGCGCAAGGTAAATCGTTTTATTTATTTAATTACTTACTTTACTCCTGTCCGTCGTATGTCCGAGTCCACTACCCCCCCACCCTGCCTTTCCCCCACCCCACTGCCCTGCAGCACTCTCTCGGCAAGCCGCCACTGAGATAGGGTAAGGGAAGAGAAGGTAACGTGGACTGCAGCTCCTGGCTCCAGAAGGGACTCTTTTCTTTTGAGGGCACTCTGCTGCAAAGAAAACAAATGGAGAAGAAAACAAAACACCTAAGATCATCTTCATTAAGTGAACTAAATCCTAAGAAACAAAGCGTCATTAAGGCAATTTTCATTACATCACTCAAGGGGTTGACATAGATTATGAGATTAACTTCATCGACCAAATGAACCATCCAAAGCCACTGAACTGAGTGTAAAAACCGGAAACAGCCCTGGGGGTCCAAGATATCTTTGGGAACATGACATCTGCTTCTCATGCATCATTGGTGTAACATTGGTGTATCTGAAAGCACTGGCTGTAAGGGAACAGGACAGGTTTATTCTAATGCTGGAGCTGTATTGCTTACCGCTTCTCCCATGCTGTAGCAGAAAAGGTGTGCATGACCTCAAAACTAACCGTATCTATGAGGCAGTGGACAGCATGGAGTCTATGGTGAAAAAGAACTTGAAAAAAAGTGTTAAGCTATTTGCTACACTGCATACTTTAATATAGCCTTCGAGCCCACCATAATGTGCTTTACTGGCCATTAAAGGCCCGCTCCGGCGTTATCAAGGGAGAGGGCCTTTAATGGCCGGTAGAGCCAGCTACGAAGGGCTCTAAGGCTATTAGAACATTCTGCCACTAGAGGGCAGAATGTTCTAACAAATAAAACAAAGGCCTCATGGAGCCTGAGGGGATTGGAATCCTCTCGGCTCTTTAAGTGAGGCCTTTGTTAAACAATGGAGTTTTGATGCTCTGAGCTTTTACCGGCAAAGCCCGGAGCACTCCATTGTTTTCAATGGAGCTCCCAACATTCCAATGTTCTAATAGAAGTGCAGCAACATTCATATTAAAACAAGGGGATACATATAGTGACTTGGGGCCTTATTTTTTCCTTAGTAGGTCGCCATTCATCCCGCCTGAGGGGCGACGGTCATGATCCACTATTCTCTGGCTGCCTGGTGGAAATCTCACTGGTGTGAAGGGAGTTGCCGACACAGTAGCCCGTTCCACAGCAGTGATGTTTGCCAAGTGCGCACCATGTTTAAAGCACCTATTCTGGTATCCTTTTTTCCAGGAAGTAAGCTCTCAAACAAGGAGTTTGTTTCTCCACAACCTAAACTAATTGCCCCTGTGCGCAGGTAGGTCTTTTTTGTACATGGGGTCCATTTATCATTTTCCCTGACTGTGTTCATCATGCATGGGAGACACTGACAGTCAAAATAAGTGACGGTTGTCCCACTCTATATAGGGCAGGGCGACCGTCACAGTGATCTGGTGGTTCTGTGGCAGACAGACAATTGGGTCAAGAATTACCATCTCTGGAGGCTCCGCAGCCAGTCACCCAACAGTTTCTCCAACTATAAATAGCGCCAAAAAAACGGCCGGTTTGGTGGGACTGGAGGAATGCCATTTTACTGCATTTTTCCCACTACCCGAAACCCTGAAAAAGACCTGTAGTAATGTGACTTAACATGATTCACTGCTAAAGGAATGTGTTGTGCTGTCGTGAGGTTACATAGGCCCCGGGCACAAATACCTTCATTTGACTTGTTCACGTTTACAGTTGACATCTTTTTAAACAATGACTTTCAACACACATTTGCTTGCACGTCCGCATGGAATAATGTTCTCAGAAAAGGATTTGCTCACACTTCTCCGTCAGGCCTTGGAACATTCTGCACAAGGACTAAGTTCCCTGCGCAAAATGTTGTTTGTTGTTGTCTATTCGGCAACAGCCCTGGGTGGGTAGAATCAACAATGACAGCCAGAACTCTGGCTTAGAGAGAATGAGTCAACTTTATTATATAAACTGTACCGAGATATTGTTTAGACAGAAGAGCATTTCAATGGGATTTTCAAGGTCACCCCATGCCGGCATTCTAGGACGGCTGAATCCGGTTACCGTCATGAGAAGGATGGCAGCCTGTTTTATACCAAGACTGGCTCCCAGGTGACACACACCCGTAGGTAAATGGGAAGTTAGACCACTCTAAGGTATTCTGGAAGATTTGCACACCTTAAGCTATGGAGGATAGGCAGCGCTAGGTAGGTTTAAAATTAAATATATACACATATAATGAACGCAATTGCACAATAGTTGACCGGTTCATTCTTTTCACCATTTTTGTAATGCGGGTAACATTATTTTGCTCTATTCTATTAGTCATTGCAGCACACGTATTTTACGCAAGAATGCAATTGCTTCAATAAATGTTTGAAATGACAATTTGTGTACTTCTTGAGTCTCTTTTTGGGCATGCCTGAGTTAACAATGAAATGGTGGATCTGTTTCCCTGATTTCCTTGTGGAATGAGGGTCATCATATTTTGCGGTTGCAGACACCATCCGGGACCTTATAAGGGTTAGAGGTCCATATGGTGCACAGTGAGCTAGCCAGGAATTAGGTCAACATGTGCTGATGGTATGCGCGGCATCAGTCCCACATAGTTCATGCTCATGTTGCCCAAATACACAGTCTTAAGGAAATAGTAGGAACCGTACGACAGTGCAGATTGATGAACAATAGACACATTGACATCATGGTTTGCTCGCAGACCCCCTAGTAACTACTGTTGTCTCAAAGCAAAGAGATAGATGTCCCTTCTTTGTATGGAATAGCCCCTATTGATATGTTGTGTAAAACTAGCAACTTGGGGTACGCATTTCTTAGTGGTTATGGCATATCTGGGGCAGCTTAGAAAGACACGGTGTTTCAGACTCCTGCGTGAGAGAATAAGTCTGGAAATCAGGATGGCTCAAAAAGAGATCCATGGTATTTAAGTCTCTTTACTCCAAAAGGATTGACAGTTAAAAAGCAGAGCTCTCTCAGTCTAAAGTTGATATTGCACAGTGTCTCCAGTATCAAATACCTGCTACCTTTTCATAAACAAGAGAGACATCATGGCAGCTTATGTGTGAATTGTACACAGAATGTAGTGAGCAACAGGTCAAAGCATATGATGTATAACTATGGCTTTAAGTGGAATGAAAAAGGTGGGAGGTCTCTTAAAGAGTAGGGGCCAAATAATTGTAACTACCAATCCTCTTCAAGATATAGGGTCTATGTAATCATTGGTGTGGCCTCAAACATGTACACTAAAATCTCCTGCTTGGCACAGGGCCCCACCTGACAACTATTTGGGTACCACCGTATGTGTTTTCTGTTCATGCACCCAAAAGCAACATACAATGGATACATACATCTAAAATAGGCCAAACCTATTTGCGTTACCAGCAAGTTAGCAGTGATTTTTGTTCACTATCAGATGAATGAGTAACGACTCACATTGGTCAATTATGCCATTTATCTCTACACACTTTTTTAAGTGCTTTTAACTGGAGGTTTCCTTCATCACTGTCTTTTCATTCCCTCCTTTTGCACATACTTTCTTTCACCTACTCCTTTTCACCATCACCATTTGTACTCACACGTACCAAATGCTACATTTTTTCCTGTGGCACTGTTAATATTTTGGGTGCCTCCTGTTCACACTTTAGCTAAAATCGTAATTGGCACATTGTTCTGTGTGGTCTGCAGAAAAGCCAAGAACTGACTAAGAAGACACCCTCCTTGTTTCCAAAACACCAGTGGGCCTGTAAAAATTATTAAATCAATTCAAGCTTTTCTGTGATGAGAGGGTTCTTGAAATAAACACCTCAAAAACACAACTGATGCTGCTGAACCCCCACAAATCCTTTAAAGGGAACTTGTCCCTAGGTAACATTCCCCCTAGAGAGAGTGAGCTTCTTTTATTACCTAGGGATTAAATTGTCGGAGGGTATGGCCAGGAAACAACATCTCAATAAGGCCTACCAAATTCTCACAGGTAACTGGGGCCCTCAGGAAGGAACACTGTCTCTCTCATACAAAGCCAATTGCACCCGCCTTGAAATGATATAATTGTAAGGCAGTGAGTAGTGCCCTATATGGGGCTGAGCTTTGGGGCATGGAAAAAGCAAGTGGTCTTACAGCATCTGAGAACAAATTCTTTAGGAACTTCATGTCCCTCCTGCAAAGCACTCCACTTTGCCCACTAAAGCTTGATATGGGTATCAAACCAATCAATGCTCTAGTGATGCTCCGCCCACTGCTGTTTTGGCAGAGGTTTGTTACCACTCCCCAATTGACATCTTATGCAGCTTCTAACGAGGTGTGCCCTCTAGACACCATTAATAAAATAGGTCAGATTAAGCACATTAGAAACCTCATGTCTAGCATTGGGCTATCGAGGCCCAGCACTAACTGTCCATCAACTCACACTAAAAAGCAAATCAAATTATTATATTGGGAATGGGTTGAGCAGAATGGATGTAGGATTAGCAAACAGGACATATTAAGCAAAGAATTTAGAGACTTCAAGGTCAGCCGCTCCGTAGAAAGTTATCTCGATCTTATCAAGGTGCCGGCTGACAGGAAACTCTACATACAATTTAGGCATGGCAGTCTGCCGGCTAATGTATTCACAAACTCTTGGGTGCGTAATGACGCCCAGCCCAAAGGTTGCCCTTGCTGCCCTGCTTCCTTAGAATCAATTGGCCATGTTCTTTTTGCTTGTACAGCATATGTAAAACCTACGGGAAAATGGCTAATCCCCATTTGTAGACAACTTGGAACTTGCGACTTCAGAGTGGCCCAGCGCATACTGAAATCTGACACAAGACCGTTATTCATAAGCGCAATAGCGAAGTTCCTGGGCCACTCCCGTGGAATTAGAAGGAAGGCATTGACATCAGCCCGACCCATCCTTGAGATCCCTGGACCAAGTTGGTGTAGGATCGAAGTGCTGTGATGATTTTTCCTTTATGAGATCGATCATCTTTAAGGCCCATTGATTACATTCTATTTTAAATGTAAATAACTTCCCCTTATCCTCATATACTAATTTTTAAAAGGCCGGTTGTAACCCTCTACTATTCACTATGAGTTGACCTGTGGGCAACAATATGCTATTTTTACAAATTGCGAAATAGGATGATCCAGCTTGTACTGATGAATTGTTATGTTTTAGCTGCGTGAAGATTCACACTTTTATGTATGTATTTTAAACCCTTGCTGTGTAATGTTTACGTATGTACTTTTATGGTCTTATGACCGAATGAAGTTTTAATATGAATATGAATAAGCATGTTTTCTGAACATGTTAATTACACTGTGAGCAGCCCAGTGAGAATTTCACACTTCTTGTAGTGTCCACTCAAAATCTGCTCCTTCTTATAATAATAATAATCCACATTTGTAAAGCGTGAACAATCACCCGTCAGGGTCTCTAGGCGCTGGGGGCTGTCGGGAAGATTAAGCAAGCCATTGCCCAGAGTCACATGGTGCTGGGCTAATCTGCCGCCGGCGCTGGGGATCGAACCGTGATCCCCAGATTCCAGAGTCAGTCGCCCTGGCTGCGCGCCACACCTCTGAACACCCATCCATCCCCTGAACTCACCCATATACATAAGGCATCTTAGTTTGTGGTGTGTTCTACACAATACTCATATGCTGCTTGAAAACAAATCACCAGAGAAACATCTGGGAATAGGAACTACTGCTAGGAAAGAAAGACACATACACTCCATGTAAAATGAACATGTGAAATGTAATAGGAAAAACATCACTGACTTGGATTGCCTTAAAATGTATTGCACACGTTGTCGAGAAATAGATCAGGTTTTTTTCCTAATAAATTTAAGAGCTACAATATAGTCCCAGGTAGGGATGTGTTTCGATTTCTGTATTTAGGTACAGCAGGGGCTGCACATAGGCAGGACCCACCTCACTGAAAACTCTATGTAAAACCGAGGAACCGCTATGCCCCCCAGCACATCGGGGGGGCTTTTGCTGAAGGGGAAAGAGAGGCGCTATGCTGCCTGTGGGTGATGATAGTCCTTTACCATGCTCCACTCTCACTGGCAACATGACTGCAAAGTGGAGGTCTATATATAAAACAAAGTCAGTCCACGATCCAGATTCAATCTAGTGGAGATTGATTGCGCTAAAAGTACTAACTTCAGCAATCAGGAAGCCATATCATGATCCCGTTGTCTGCGCTGCACCAGCGGTTTGTATGTTTCTGTTTGTGGTCCGGCTTGACAGCGCAGCTGTCGCCAGACAATTATGTGAGAATCACCATCAGAGGGGCTTAGGCTCCACCCACATGTTGGGAGCCAAAGGTACATGTTTTGATTGGGCTAAAGCCATGTGCTTGCCCTCCACCAGTCTGTGGTCCTTTTGTTTATTTATCCAGCTGCCTGAGTTTGAACATCTGGGGCAACACACATGAAGTTGTAATGCTATTAAAGTGTCTGAGATAGCACTGATGGGAGGAGGGCCGTCATCAACCTACATGGATTTTTACTTTCAACCTACATCTGTATTATTCAACCGTTCATTGCTTCCACACACGTATCCATTCCCATGCTTTCTACTTGTAATACTTCTCATTACCATTCAACAATTCTTTTAGACAGACCTATTGGCATTGCCGATGCCTGTTTGCATTTTTAGAGAATCTATTATTTTAAAAACTCTCCACTTTGGTGCGTGTCTTGCTGACATCAGAGCTCGGAATCACAAAGAAGCAATTATCTGTTGAATGTTTCCATCCTCATCTCTTTGCTGATCTACTAAATTGGAGATTTTTTGAGTTAATGTATTTTTTGACAATACAAAAAAATACAGACATCTCCCTTCTGCACTTGCATAGTGCAGAAACCCGTATCATGTTACGGCCCAGTTCTTGCCATCAACAATTAGTGGGATTAGAAGCCATTGGACAGGTCAGATTGTATATCGATTTGATGAGTTTAAATAAAGATAGATGGATTGACCAGCAACAAAAAAAAAAAAATCAAGGAAAATTGAACAAAGATTTTTTCCAACTTATCAGCAGCAGCACTACATGCAGGGTCCAAATGTACATTTCCTATATAATACCTAAAGCAGCATACAGCAGCAGTCTTTGAGGGACGTAGGCGATGTCTTCTTGGAGATCCGAGTGCTGAGTATTTCATATATAGAATTAATTTTCGACAGTTAAATTGAAGACACTTGTGTGAATTTAAAATCTTGTAAAATAAGTAAGGAGTACAACAATAAGGCTGAGGTTTGAGTAATAGACCTCGAAGTGTCTCTTGAAGAGTGATCTTCTGTCTAAAGGAATGCTTATGTGAAATATTTTTAGGATGCGATTAGTAGGGCAATGAGAAAGGTGGAAATATACATGTTAGTTTGTTTGTGTGAATGTAAATATTATATATAGGTTTTTGTGAAATAAATGTTTGTACATATATATAAAGAAAGATGAATATATAATTATGCAGATCATAAAAAGTGTATAATAAATACAGAAAAGCCTGCTTAAAAAATTAACATACCTTTTGTGTGGAATTGCCTTTGACTTTTGATTGAAACGCAGTATAGATTTGTCAAAGAGAATAAAACTCATAGGAAGGAATAATTGAACTATCTCTTCATCTTATTGTACATTATTTATCCAGAGGCATTATTATCTTTATATAATTCTGTTTATTTACCCAGATGCCGGAGGGTTATTTATTTGGGTTACCCCCTTTTTTTGAAGAGTATTTCATATATGGCAATATTGCAGACTGGCATAGTAGGAACTTAAGCTGAGTGCTAATTAAGAAACATGAATGGAGTTTTCCTGTGGAATGGAGTAAGAGTGAGGTTAGGGTTCAATCATTGAGACTCAGTATCAATCATTCTTGGTTTATGAGTAGACCAGGAAGGGACCAGAGCCGGGAGGAGGGACTTAATAAATTATTGAAAGAAGGTCCAGCTTCAACCAAGGAGACATTGAGATTTCCTCACATCAATAAGGCTCACCGAGACATGTAATAAGGAGCAATGCCTAGGTTGTGAGGAATAAAGACTGTGGTATTCTTCTCACAACTTGGCGTAAGCACATTAAGAGGCTCTCCACATAAGCCGGTTTGATACTAGATTTAAAATCCTAACTACAATTGATTCACCTTCTAAATACATTGAGGCTTGGGATCACAGTGGAAAAATAGAAACAGTGCAGTGGCATTCAATTTCTGAGTAATAACATGGATATAGAAGAAGTAATTTGTTATTTAGAGAGAACAGTGTCCTATGTATTGATTGTGAGGACTTTTAGGTAATACGCTTGTGGAGAAGAGATTGTGATCCAAGCTTCCAACCATGTAAATGTGCTCACCCCGCAGGCTATGGGCAAAGCCGCTCCAAGGATTGAAAGAATGTCCATGTGATTGCAGGAATATGTTTACACTGTCAAATACGTACTAGGTGCTAAGGAGGTCATTACCATTCTCTTATCATGATGACAATAACCAGGACAAAAGAGGAGAAGAGGAAGTAGAAATATAGGTGATCGCAGAAATTGTCAATGATATGGAGAAAGTTGTAGCGGAGGATGAATGGTACGCAGTGAACATTGGTGATGTAAGGCATTATAAGTAAGGCTCCCAGTTTTCAATTTTTATTAATTTTTACAGATAAATATAGACAGGAAACAATGTGTTTCCTGTCTGCATTTATTTTTCACATTGAAAAAACTGAAAATTGTGCTTCTTGTGAGTGACTCAACATGCTGTCTTTCGTGAATTCCAGGCCAATAACTGAGCAGATTGACAGCATGGGAAGTTAAAAAACAGGACTCCATTTATTCTCAAAACACAAACTAAACATGGATAAATACCAATAAGATGGCCCAAAAATAAATATGGATAAATACAGCCGGAAATGTTAAACATAAATACTGTAAAACCAGGAGCACAATTTATAGGTAGCGCTCCCAGTTTTCAATTTTACTGATTTTTACTGATACATACAGACAGAAAAAAATTGGCTTCCTAACTTAATTTTTTTTTTTTTAAATGGAAAAATACTGAAAATTGGGATTATTTCATCAATTCCTGGCTAACAGCTGAGCATATAGATGGCATGGAAAATTAAAAAACAAAATGAGGTTTCATTAAATAACAACATATTGTCAGCATCCATTTGTAGCATAATTTCAATATTTACCTGTGGGAGTATTGTAATGTTTTATTTGACTGCTTAATTTGCGAAAACATGACGGACGTCAAAGTATGAGCACATATTTATTAGTTAAAGAAATGTGGAAGTATACCATATTACAACTTCATCTTTTCAGAGAACACAAAATACATATGGATAAATACTGACAAGATGGGCTTAAAATAAATATGGATAATTACAGACAGAAATGTTAAAAAAAAATAAAAAAAAGACCATAAAACCGGGAGCACTAATTATAAGGCATATTTGCTAAGGTAGGGAGATGAATGGCACAGAGAAGGAAACGAGCAAAAAGAAATACACTTCTTAGAAATCCACAAGCTTAATATGGATTGAGATTTTGTTTAAGAGTATGCTCAATTCTGCCATCAGTTTAATCTAAACAGACATTAATTAATATTAGCCATCAAGGCAATGTGGCTTTAACATTCACTAAAATAAAGAGATAAAAACGAGTTGCAGGACCAGTGTTGTATGTGATGGCGGTATCAAAAGAAAAATATTTCAAAATCCTGCTTCAAATGTTTTGATAAGTCCCAGTTTGACGCCTGCGTGTGTTGCTGGTATGTCAAGCTGCCTCACACATATGTATGGGGGACAAGTTGCTTACATGTGGAATTTGTGTTCGATTGCACTGTTTTTGTCATCGTCCTCCTACCGTGGAGTTTGGCATCCAAATCGCAAGGTAGCGGATCTACCGCCAAAATTTGATAATTTGGAAAAGCGATCATGCAGGGCAAGAGGAGAGACAGAGGTAAATGATAGCAGAGAGCAGGCAGGATGGGAAAAACAAAGTCAGAGGTGGCACAGGGGGTAGGGTGGTGGGTGTAGTAAAAGAGAAATGGAAAAACAGTAAAGGATGCAAGATGAGGCATCCATGGGTTTATTTGGGCCAGGGCACAGAGACAAGATAGAGCACTTTAAGTCAAGGCAAATTGGGTTTACTATGAAGAAGAGGAGACTCATGGGTGGGTAAATGAGGTTAGGTGGGACTCCTGGGCACAAATCACGAGGCAAAGAGGGAAAGCAAAGCTGGCATATCCAAGAAGGTGATTGTAGACATTAAGAAAGCCGATAGGGTGAGCCAAGGAGTGGAGAGGAATGGGTGGAATTCTACACTAACCTCCTCTGTGCCGCACATAATCCGAGGAGCAGATGGGGAAGAGGTGAAAAACCTACACTGGTCCAGAAAGCACCATGAGTAAGTCAACAACAAGCCCCTCTTACTACAGAGCACCACAGCTTAAGAAGGCACAATTCAAAAGAGACACTTGACCGGAGCACTGATTGGGACATGTATGCCAAATCCATTTCTGATTGCATTGAAAGTAACAGAAAACATTTGATAAAACATTGCATTATTATGAGTTTTTTCCACGTGTTGAATAGTGAACCCCAAATCAACCTTGTCTTTATTGATATTTTGGGCAGTAGCTGGCCTTAAAGATACTAAACCCAGTATTGACTAAGGCAGTTTTTGAAGCTATGGACTATAATGTCTATAATGTCTGAAGGGGAGGCTCCCCCGCATGTTAGTGATAATGAAGTTCACTTTGTTCCTAACGAGATTAAGGATTTCTGAAAAGGACCTGGGACAGAAAACATGTCTTGAAACTGATAGGTGAAGGTGTCAATAAGTTTTTTGGGGGGAATTTCTTTATTGTTTCATCATATTATACAATAGAAAACAAACGCTACATAGCAGTTTTTTATACATCCCGTTATCTGTAGTATTATAATTGTTATTCTTTTTATAATAGGAATTCCATTCTTCGTTAAACTCCAAACTTGGAGATAATAACTTGAAAATAAACACCCCTCAACCCCCCTCCCCCCACCAGCTTCCATCCGACGGTGTTAAATATGTTATTTGCTATTTTACGTTTTCTTTAAAAAATAATCCCCCTAAAAGATTAAATTCAATACCTAGGGGTCTTGTTGAGTACCGATGGTTTGTCCTTCCTGGCTATGGGAGGTCTGTGTGTCTCGTTGCTCTCCCTCCCCTGGGTCTACTTGCGATGTCTGGGGACTGGCTGTCAGTTCCTGTACCTTCATTCCCCAGGCTAATAGTACCTCCGGTAGTTTCTCATCTCATCTGTTTTTTCTCATATGACCCTGTTCTGCTGTCGCCCATTCCTTTATGTCTATCTTCCATTTATCAATGGATGGGCCCTGTGGGGTCAGGCAGTGTATTGTTATCCATCTCTTTGCTATAGTGAGCCCCAATATAAAAAAAGGCCTGGTCGTTTTTCGTTTAGGATTACTGGGTATCAGTCCCAAAAGGCATGTTCTGATTTTTAATGTTATCTCCCAGCCTGTCACCCTATTAAGTTGGTCGAGTACTGCCGACCAGTACACCTGTATTCGTGGGCACTGCCAAACCATGTGCACAAAGTCAGCTTATGAGTGACCACATCTAGGGCACTGTGGGCTTCGCATCGCATTGATCGTGTGTAGCCGCCTGCAAGAAAGATACGTCATATAAATTACCATATACTGTATTAATTTAAAAATGGCACACATTGACACTTCACGCACCCCTTTGTGTATTTTTTTCCACTCAGAAGGTGTTACAAGATGATCCACCACCTCGATACAGGTGGGTTACAAACTTACGCCCTCCCGCCATGACAATCATGGTGACCAGTATCTGTCAAGCTATCAACACCCTAGGCGGGGCACCTAATCTTGGCGGGGGCCAGAGGGCGCGATGAGCTCTTTCAACTGCAACATTTTTTGAGAGTTTGATGTTTCCCATGACCGTGGTAATCCACTCTTCTAAGAAGAGATCCGCCACCGGTCCCTCTGCTTTTTCGGGAAATCCCACGAACCTGAGATTGTTTCATCTGGAACCCCCTTCAGCGTGCTCCACTCTATCTTCCAGTCAAATGGTTTGGGTCTGGAGCGTCGAAACTGTTGTACAAAGTTGATTGACCTCTTCTCGTAATGTCCCAGCATCTTGTTTCTGACCCTGTCAGCCACTTTCCGAAGATCAAGGCGCAGGTGACTGATATCCATTGTTGACTCCAGGGCGACTCGGGAGTCTCTGATGGCATTCAGAGTGTCAGTTTTGTCTTGCGCCATCTTGACGGAAGTGGTCGGATCGTTCAGTTCTCGACTGGGCTTCTGCGTCAGGCCAGGTCCTGTTACTGTGTGTTGTACAATTTTATTGGTTTGTCTTCCCCTCATTGACTTGTCTTTGCCCATACCCGGGCCATGTCTTGATGTCATCTGCAGGAGGTGCTGGATGTGAATACCTTTACTGACTTGCGTAGGAGGCCTTGTTCCTTTCTACTTTATACCAGTGGGGCACTGCGCCACTCAATTCCAAAGTCTGTTGTTCCTGCTTGCCGGCTTCTACCAGATGCAACCTCAGTGGCCTTGTACCTCTAGTATGCGAAGGGAACTGCGTATGGTCCCTCGACTCGCCGTTTGCATGTTAAAGTAGTGGTTTGTTGCCTCAGGGATGTTTTTTCTCCAGTCTCCCTATCCCTATTGAAGGGTGATGGGCCGCTAAACTATCTATGCTGGCCTCCTGTGTGTGTGAGGGGATCGGGGCTCCATACGATCTGTCCACTGTTCCCAATGCTCACTCTATCTCTGCTTTCTGGCCACGTTTCTTTTGTTACTGCGTTTCTCCCCAGGGCACTCTAATCTCTTTTACGGCTGCCCGGTCCTCCAGTCTTCATTCTGGGCACTTCTCCAGTGCGCCCCTCTATATGCTGTCCCTCGGACTGTGCTCTCGTGTCTGGGGAATCGTGACGGGTTTCCAGTGGGCTTATTTTAGTTTATGGGTCCCCTCTGGCCCTAAGTATGCAAGCACTTAGAGACCTCTGGTGATTTGGCGCTCTACAAATATAAATTAACAAAGTTCAGGTCCGGCCAAGGTCAGGTTTTCCCAGGACTCACCGCCACCTCCAGGAGCACTAAGGCTTTCCTTTATTTAGCTGACTCACTCATATCCCGCCTCCGGGCCCGGCAGTTCCATTGCGGGGTAGGACACTCCCCGATTCAGCAGTTGCGTAAACCCCCGTTATTTCACTCCACCGGTGGATGAATACCATGTTTGTAGTCCTGCCGGAGTCTCAGAGGTCAGCCGTCGCGATCTCGGCGGCAGTCTTGCAATGCGCCCCCCTCCTCATAGTCTGCAGGGGGTTGCGCTTGCTTACAGGGGATTTCTTGGGCCTCAGATGGGCCTACCTTGAGTTTTCGGCCTCCTGGCCGCTTCGCCGTATCCCGGCCAAACTCCTCTGCGTCAGCTTGCTACGGGTTTTCGCGGGCACCGCCGTAACCTACGGGGGGCTTTCGCAGTCTTCACCGCTGGGTTTGTTCTGTCTCCCTCGAGATTAGTCTAGCTTCACGGCAAAGTCAGGCATCTCCATCTCGGGGTCAGGCACTCTCTTGTAATCTGTCGCGGAGTTCATGAAGCTCCCCGGTATTTTCGGCGACGAAACTCCACATTTTTCACCTCCCCAGGGTCCGGGTGGGTAGTCGTCACGGTTTTTGGGGCTATGCTGCCAATGCCGCCAGGATTAATGTAGGATTTGTGAGTGTGTCAATAAGTTATCAATGTTAATAATCTTGTGAATGTAAGAGTATGTCACCAGTGGCTTACTGCATTACACTTGGAACGGTATCCGCCTAATATTGGACTGTCCCGAAGCTCTTAAAATAGCTTGTTGAGTTGAAAGAGGATACTTTAATTGAAGAGATGTCTTGAAGGAAACATTATGGCCTTACGTCTCAATTTCACATTTGACTGCAGGGAAGGTCCTTTTCTTTTGTTGAGAGGAGAGGTGACTCATTCATTAAACAGAACTGAAAGGAAGGTATAATTTCAGCGGCTGTGTCAGTAGGAGGTGGAGTCTGAATCAATAGCCCTCACAAGGCAATTCTGGTTCTCGAGATACTTAGCAACTAGCATTTAAGTAGGTTGTCAAAAGTACAGGACGATACATGAAGGCGTGTAAAGTAGACCAGAGTGTTTAAGGAGGTTGGTAACAGAGTGGAGGTTGGGGCAGGGTTGAATGTGCTTTTAGGAGATCTGAAAGAGAATAATAACTTGTTTAGATATAGTGCTTAGTACTGCAATATTACCTTTTCAAATGGCCGTCAATAACCGGTGTTACTTTTACCCAATCTAATGGTACTCAATTTACTGACCTTGGAAGAATATATGGTTGAGCCGGCTTTGCCCAGGTTTGAACATGTCACTTATCGGTCACAAAGACGTTAGCAGGTGAGCATTTAATTATGTGAGCCATTTGACCAGCTCACAAGTAAAGTCATAATGGGGCGGGATTTTGTGTGATCTTAAGAGGTGATAGAAATAGTTTAGAAGGTCTAAACTATGTAAATAGTAAATGGCAAAAATTAAGAACATTTTGATACATGTTACAGTTAAGTTGAAATGGCAGATTACATACGTAAAGTTTCATAGGTAACAATGGGGGAAAATATTTGTTGAGGCGTGTAATCTACCGGATATGAATATGTCGGTCTGTGACCATAGAGAGTGAAATATGTAAGGTATAATACAGAAGGGTATTGATGGAATGGGAGCACTTGCATCTGCTGTGATATCAGACCTGCCAAATCACATGGTGCCGCCGTGTGTCACATGATTATGGGTCTCTTCACACGGTCACACAGGGAGGAGCCGACATCACACAGTGGTAGGGAAAATGAGCTGATAACCAGTGTAAACAGTGGATTTTCAGCTCGTTTTCGGAGGCAGTAAGCAGCCGATGTCCATTAAGAGCTGTGAAAACACCCAAGAACATTGGCGACAACCTCAATGACCCTTTGTATTTAAGTTTTTGGGAGGGGCGTGGGGGACTTGGTAAAGGGCAGAGTGCCACTTAGGTAGCCCCCTGCGTGAGGTCCAGCCCCCTCTAATGCCCTGTCCCCTTCTCATACAGTAGCATTTATTTCCAAGTCGGCAGGTATGTGACACCATCAATAAAGACCTGGTGAACTGTTTGAGGGTTAGAAGGAGTGTTAAGCATTGTAACACTTGGTTTCTATGGACTACACCTATTGGCCTTGCTGTTATGTTGTTAGTATTTGTATAGCCCAGATCAATAGAACTGCGTTGTAGCGCTATTAGCTGTCTGGAATGTGCTTGTCATCCCAGCTAATGATTTGTTGTGGTATGTAGGCTGTCTTACAGGTGATGTATGGAGCAGTGTGGCCCAGGAGAGGTCTTTAGTGTGCAGAGCAGGACATCCTGTCTGTTGGTGTCTATGTAGACAACAGAACACTCATCTTGTCAATTCCATGTAAAAACAAGTATCTGGATTGCCAGTCGTTCTGGCTTATAAATGAACATGCCTCTACTGTCATTGATTGGTTTAGGGACTCAATAAGTCATCATACACAAGAAATAACACGATAATTATGTTAAAATGTATAGTTGTCAAAACTATATAAAATCCCCCTTAAGAGGGCCTCGGAAGGATCATCATAGTGCAAATCTTCTGCCCCCACATTTTGTCTAAGTAGGCCACCCACTCTAAAACCCTTGCCTATCACTGTCATCTTTGACATTCCATGTAACAAAATACCTGCCCACAGGCTTCAACACATTGTAAAACAATCTACCCTTAGAGGCCTATTGATTTAGCACATGCTTTTCACAATAAGTAAGTCTGGTCTACTGGCTTTGTCATGCCTTGTCATAATATACAGATCAGACCTGTAGAATCTGGCTTGACACCATGACCAACACAGGCCTACTGAAGTGCACACCGGATGGCAACCATCAAGCATACAGTTGTAAAATCATAAACATGTCCATCATTGCAGTAGGCAAAACAATATAAATCCTGTCTAAAAAGGGCATAACAAGGATTTTCACAATTATACAACTTCTAACCCCATATTGGTCAGATTGGGTGATTAACACTAAATCCTTACCTGCCACAGTTGTCTGTCACATTCCATGTATCAAAATACCTCTCTGCGGGATTTAATACAGAGTGATACCAATTCACTTTTAAAGACCTGTTGCCTTTTACATATGCTTTTCACAATAAATACATCATTTTTTTTACTTTTCATAATAAACTGACTTGGCCTATAGCCTAGATCGTCGCTAAGGTGAAGGAGTGTTGTCCCACTGCTTTTTTTCAGTGAAATACAGAGAAAATAAAAGGATAACTTGCTTTATTATCATTTTATTTTCTCCTACTTCCGCCCACAGCTTACGCTTTGCATGAGGGGTGGGGGCAGGGGACAAGTAGTAGCACCCTTCTAAAGTGTGCAATGACTGCTTGGGCGGCCCTCTCGGGCCACCCACAACAGTCTTGAGCACTTCACATGTTCTCCATGCAGGCTGCATTACAGCCTACATGGAGAACATGCCCAGGCCTCCAGTCAGCATCTGAGTGCCGAAAAACAGCACTCAGACCAATCACAACACTGCTAAGGCAGCATTGAGAAGCATTGTGATTGGCTGACTGGGAGCCTGGGTGTGCTTCATGTGGCCAAACGAGGGAGGACTACGGGGGACAGACGGGCGAGGAAGCGGCGAAAAGGTACGTTTTTTATTTTTTTCATAGCCGCTTCCCCCATGTCCTCCCCCATCCTGCCCCCTACCTCACGCGTCCTCCCCCCTCACTCCCCCGCCCCCTACCTCTGATTGGTGCCTGACACACCTGGATCGTTGGCTTGCCACCATGACCAGCTCAGGCCTACTGTATTGAACATAATCTTTCCCATAAGGCAAGCAAAAAGTGCAATGCAAGCGATAATTTCCAATGGAAGCACACAACTTATGCCCAATCAAATGCTGCACTTAAGCTAAAAAACATCAGACGGAGCCAAGCCCCTTTTGAAGTAGTACTTCTGAAAGCCTTTTTTCTGTTGATCACATAATGTCTAGTGACAGCTGCTCTTTCAGGTCAAATCTAAAAACGCAATGCCATGGAGATACCTGATGCTAGGTCTGGTTGTTTCTACATACCTACTCGAATACTACGTGGGGCTTTCCCTGCATAAATTGGATATTATGCCTAGATATTGGCATAGGATCCCTGTTGATTTTCCCGCTGTATAAATAGACACAATATCTGAATCTTGCCTGGGGAATACAAGAAACTAGTTTTATGTAGATACCTAGACACTGTCATCCTCCAGTGTACTCTCAACAACCCCATGATGTATCTTTGATCTCTAGGCATAAAGTGTACAGTTTGAGTGAAACAGTTCAATCCAGGAGCACCTGCTACCATATGTACTTAGACATACTTTTGTCTCAGAAATGCAAAATCTATGGGTTGAGACTCCACTGTTGTCGGAAGAGCACTGTTACGATATTATGTGTTTGACATAGCCGTAAATGAATCGATCAGAAGTCAGAACCAATATAGTGCCATTGAAAAAGGGTTGTATTGGACCACCACAGTATCAGAGTTTGGTATTTAAGGAAATGATTAGCTTGTTGAACCACACCCTACTAGATATGAAAGTGAAGTGGAGGCCGTGGAAATATCCCCAGGGGGCCCTGATGTGCTTAAAGTCGCAGAAACGCGTCTCAGTATCTGAGCCACAACGTTCTGCAGTAACTGGAGATCCAGCACCAACCCTGTTGTGTAAGACCTAGGTCTCTGAAGAGCCAATGATCTGTGACTCCCGACTGATCACACATATTACCCTACAGACTAGTCCGAAGAAGGAGATCGCCCAGTGGTGATGGGATACACTTGTCTTGCGCCGGGACTAGAAGAGCCAAATCTACAGGCAGGGCCAGACTGGGAACCCAAAGCAGCCCTGGCATTTTTTTCAGACTAGCCCCTGGTGAAGTACTGCCCGGCCCTGAAGGCTGGGAATGTTTGCTTGTGGCTTTTGTTACTGGGAGCCGATACTGCTGCACTGCTGCAAAACTGGCCCTATGTAACACAACTGGCACCCTCCACCCTTCCAGTCTCCCGAGGAAATGCCTGATGCCTGGTATGGCCAGTCCGATGTACAGGTGGGTGCTGTGTGTAACTTAGTTTACCCACTTTAAAATGGCATCCATATCCCTTCTCGCTGTCTAGGAGAGCACCGACCATCGCTTTGGTCAAAAGAGTTGAGAGGTTCCCAACTTGCAGAGAGGGCAGGCATCAGACCCCCCCCTTCCAACGCCATCCCTAACACCAGAGCCATAGAAGTTCCATCCACAATAAGTGTGGACAGTGTGGAACAAGTATTTATGGAACATTTTTAATTTAGAGTCTGCACCGTGCATCTCTGCTCCTAAAGCCCCCACAAGAGTTCCACTCTGAAATATAGCTGCATACTCCAATCATCGTAGCAGGAAAGACAATGTCCTGTTTACCCAGAAAGATATACATTTGGACACTGAGTGGGACTTACGATGTAGAATCACTATTCGTGAAGTTTCTGGGAAGCGGCTGAGAAGATAGCCCTTTCCAACACTTGAAAGAATGGCAGGAAATGGTCTGAGCCAGTGCCAGGGAATGTGACCAATGGCGTTGACCCGCTCTGCGGCCAAGAAGAGGAGCTTGTGCCAAGAGGAGAAAGGGTCTTCCCCTGAGGGGCATACCCGAAACAGACAACTAAAGAGATATCAGAGCTTATAGCCAAAGGGTGCCATTTTAATAGAATTAATGCGTCAAACCGACATTCATGCATATGAGGCCACTGAGATGATCCAGCAGTGAGACTCAGATCCAAGTTGTGAGACTCCCTTGGAAGTTATGGGGCCACTTAAAATACACAGGAGTGCAACTGATGGCCAGGCTTAGAGAAGACATCAAAGTAAATGAGGACCATTGCTACTAGCCTGTGTCGAGACAGTGTTGCAAAGGGAATTAAATTATATCAAAGTATATGGGACCTTAACATGGCCAAATGTGATGCCATGCTTCCAAGGGTAAGAGTATAAAGGACCATTGAAGCCAGATAGATGGTGTGAGAGTGAGACCACTAAATTATTTGTCCCCACATAGGAGCATAAAACAAATACTGCATGAGACGTTTTTTATTATTGCGTATTGGAGTTATCCTAATTTACGTATTCCAGTTGTTGAGAAATGATATCTTTATGTGTAGGTAATTCTTTTGTTTAATTTTTAATTTTGTATGTGTGTAAACCTTATCATCTTAATACATTTTTAGGGTGTATGGGCCAATGAATGGAGCCAGAAATGAGACTGCTTCCGGGTATAAGACTTAATTGAAGAGTCTGAGACCATTTGAGCTAGCTTTAAGTGGAACAGTGATTCCACGTGTAATACTTCTTTAAAATATAAGGATCTATTGAAGCTCACCATGAGTAAAACTGCACTCCAAAATGTAAAACTGCCTTAAAGTATATGGGGCAGTTGAAACTGTCTATAAGTGAAAATGTGCTTCTCAGTATGATACTTTGATAAAGTCAATGTTGCCAGAAGCTGGCCATAACTGAAATGGTTCTCCCAGTTGTCAGGCTTCGCTAAAGTGTACAGACCTTTGAAGCTTTCCATAAGTAGAATTGTTATAACAGAGGTGAGACTACATTAAAGTGTATGGGGCCATTGAAGCTCGTCGTAACTAAAACTTTCTTAATCAATATGGGGCTATTGTATGCCTTGTTAAGGTATACTGAGCCATTGAAGCTAGATAAAAGTGAAAGTCTTTTCCTAAGTGTGAGACTTTGTTGTAGTATATGGGGCCAATTAAGCTAGCCAAAGTGGAACTGTGTTTCTAGATGTGAGACATTGTTAAAAATTATGGGGCCATTGAAGCTAGCCAAAAGTGAAACTGAGCATTCGTTAACGAGTATGGGCCCTTTGAAGCTAGTCAAAGTGAAACTGTGTTTCTGGGTGTGAGACTTCGTTAAAGTATAGAGAACCACTAAAATGAACCAAGAATAAAACTGTGCTAGATTGTGTGAGACTACTTTGAATACAGTGCATCGGTCCATTTGTACTGTCCAGGAGGGAGGCTGCAATCCAGCTCCTGAGACAAGTATACAAATCTATGAAGACTAGTCAGGAGTCAAATGGTCCCCATAAAATGAGAGTCGAGACATCTGTGTGAAAACCTACCCTTTACAAAAACCCAGAGGAAACAGTGGTGTGCACTACCCTCTTTCGGCGACCCTTAGGGCCCTCGGTTACTGAGGCTGTGAGTGCATTAATAAATACACCCTGTGAATTCTGCTAAGGCTTCAACAACGCGACAGATCCCAACAGAGGTGAGGCAGGAGGCTCTCAGTGAGTTGACCTGTCCAGACTAAAGCCCAGTGACTGACTTACTGTTAAGACGGTGCATCACTGTCTCTAAGGATCACTCGCGCCTGTCCCTAAGGGAGATCCTGCTGAACCATATCACACAATTGAGCTGTCTCAACCACACTGGCTGCTGGAGCTGCTTTGTGCCCAGTCAAGCCCACAGCCCTGCAGAGTGCATTCAAGGAGAGCAGAAGTGTCCAGCGTGCAAAGACTGAAAGAAGGTGTAATGCTGATAGACATTAGTTAGAAAGTGAGGCACAAACATTTGCACTGACTTTGAGTAACAGGCTTTTAAAGCATCATTTTTTACAAGCCTTACTGGCAGTCATACAGAGTTCTTCCGGCAGATGGATCTGGATGGGTGCGTCTTACTAGGAAACACAAGGAATGTTTCCTTAGAGATCCAGCAGGGATTCCATGTACCTTTTAATGATCCACTCAAATCTACCTTCTAGGGTGTTAGTCTTTATAATTTCTTTATAATTTCTGCCTTTGTTCCTCCTCTATTCTTTAGGAACCCTGGGGTATTTAAATGCCTCTATGATATACTTCACTCCCTAAGCTACTGGGTTTATGCCCATTGGCATTCAGAAGTCAATCGCCTGATCTTGTTTCTCATCCACAGTTCACAGATGTATGTGCTCGCTTTACACTTCCATGTAGTTCTGATATTGAGCTTGCATCATGTTGGCAGCTCACCTCTTGTCTATCTCTAATCTGCATTTAACTGTCTTAGCATGTGGTCTTCAGATGTGACCTCTAAAAGTTGACAAAATAACCCAGATGTTACCCCAAGATGTGGGGTAACAGGAGGCATCCACAACAGAACTACTACTCAGAGGAGACCTCTAAAACTGGGCATTAGTCTAGGCGTGGCCTCCAGAACTATACATTACTCCAGATGTAGCCTCCAGAACTGGACGATTGTCCGGATATGGTCTCCAGAGCTGGATATTATACCAGGTATTGCCTCCAGAACTGAACATTAATCCAGGTGTGGACTCCAGAACTGGAGTTTTGTCCAGGCATGGCCTCCAGAACTGGACATTAGTCCAGGTGTGGCCTCCAATACAGGGAATTAGTTGAGGTGTGGTTTCTAGACGTGGGCATTAGTAGAACCGTGGTTTTCATAACTGGGCATTAATCCGGCTGTGGCCTCCCGAACTGGACATTAGTCCAGGCGTGACCTCTAGGACTGAGTATTGATCCAGGTGTGGCCTCCAGAACTGAGCATAAGTGCAGGTGTGGCCTTCAAAACTGGATATTAGCCCAGGTGTGGCCTCCAGAACCGGCCATAGCATTTAGAACTGCACATTAGTCCTAGCACAGCCTCCAGAACTAGAGAGAATTAGTCCAGATGTTGTCTCCAGAAGTGGGCATTAGTAGAACCGTGGTTTTCATAACTGGACATTAATCCAGGTGTCGCCTCCAGAACTGGAAGTTAGTCCAGGTGTGGCCTCCACAACTAGAGTTTTGTCCAGGTGTGGCCTCCAGTCCTTGACATTAGTCCAGGTATGACCTCCAGAACTGAGCATAAGTACAAATGTGGCCTCCAAAACTAGATATTAGCCCAGGTGTGGCCTTCAGAACCGGCCATTGGCACAGACGGGCCTCTAGAACTAGACATTAGTCCAGGTGTGACCACCAGACCAGGTTTTTAGTCCAGACGTGGCCTCCAGAACTGGACATTAGTCCAGGTGTGGCCTCCAGCAATGGGCATTAGTCCAGGTGTGGCCTCATGAACTGGAGCCAAATAGAACCTATATACACAACCCCTCTTGCCCTCAACTCATCTGCTTTTGATATTCAGATGGACCTGTGAGTCATTGCATTGAAATCTGACAGCACACATGACTTCCAGGTGTTTAGTGGGTGATGCGCCAATCCAGCTGCGTCTTTGGGATGGTCTCAGATTAATTTAAGAATGTGCCCACGTCACATTTATTCCAGATGGAAAGAGGGAAGTGGATATCTAGACCAAACAAAGACACTGGTGCTCCTTCTGCACAATATCCTTTTGTGTGACACCCATAACTGCACAGACCTAAAACCACTGTCACAATATTAAACTTCCACCAGTCCCTTGCAGTCCAGTGAATGTGCCCTCTACGATATCACCACTACTGCCACCCAAGCACAAAGTGCCACTGACAGGAGAGGCAGTTGCGGTGTGGAAGCATTGGTCCAATGTGCCATGTGCTAGTTAAAAAATGAATCTCCAAGGGTGCAGACAACAGATTGTGCCTTAAACCAAATTACATAAAGCCATTCCTTAGCCCACAGCACAAGTTAGTGGGCAAGCGATGATAAGGTGCAGGCCTTCACTAACACAATCCATTGGCACAACATAGCCCTCCATCATAGCATGTGCGCAGCAGCAGCAAGACAGGGAACAGGTGTGACAGTGGAAGCAGCAATGCAACTTGACCTCCTTTGAGAAATGAGTGCAGCCCTGAGCAGTAGTGCAAGCTTTTTTTCCTTACAGAACAGGTACAAAAGATCAGCAGTAGAACAAATGTCCCTTCCTCGTAGAACAAACACAGAAGGTCAACAGCAAGACAATTTCCCTTCCTCACAGAACAGGTACAGCACTAGTGCCGTTAGCCTCCCTCCCTCCCTCACAGAATAGGCCTAGCATTGTCAGATGCAGTGCAAGCTTCTTTCTCACAGAACAGGTACAGAACCTGCGCCATTAGCCTCCCTCCCTCACAGAATAGGCCTAGGGTGGTCAGATGCAGTGCAAGCTCCTCTTTCTCACAGAACAGGTACAGCACCAGCGCCGTTATCCTCCCTCCCTCACAGAATAGACCTAGTGTGGTCAGATTCAGTGCAAGCTTCCCTTCCTCACAGAACAGATTCAGAAGGGCAGCAGCATAGCAAGCTTCCCTTCTTTGCAGAACAGGTGAAGCACCAGCGCAGTTAGCCTCACTCTCTCACAGAATAGGTCTAGAGGGGTCAGATGGAGAGCAAGCTTCCTTTCCTCACAGAACATGTTCAGAAGGGCAGCAGCATGGCAAGCGTCCCTTCCTGTCACACACACTAGCCCTAGTTATTAGCTAGGGATGGGAACTAGAGGCACAGGGCATAGGGACTAGCCAGCCTCCAATACAACATGTAAACACAAATGGGGCTGTCCCTTATAGGGATTCCTACAGGATTTTTAGAGATGCGCATCCACTGGGGCATCTCACATAAAGTGAAGGACTGGCCTCACACACCACCTGGTGTCATCCTTCATCATAGGCCGTCTTCGCCCTGAAGTTTTTGGAGGGCGAGGACGGCCTATGATGAAGCATGACACCAGGTGGTGTGTGAGGCCAGTCCTTCACTTTTTGTGAGATGCCCCCAGTGGACGCGCATCTCTAAAAATCCTGTAGGAATCCCTATTAGGGACAGCCCCATTTGTGTTTACAAGCTTCCCTTCCTTACAGAACCGGTGCAGAACCGGCACCGTTACCCTGCCTCCCTCGCAGAGTAGGTCGAGCGGGGTCAGATGGAGTGCAAGTTTCCTTTCCTCACAGAACAGGTTCAGAAGGGTAGCAGCATGTCAAGCTTCCCTTCCTCACAGAACAACAGGAGCAGCACCAGAACCATTATCCTCCCTCCCTCACAGAATAATTCTAGCATGGTCAGATACAGTGCAAGCTTCCATTCCTCACAGAACAGTTACACCACCGGCGCCGTTAGCCTCCCTCCCTCCTAGAATAGGTCTAGCGTGGTTGGATGCAATGCAAGAACAGGACAGGTACAGCACCAGTGCCGTTATTATCCCTCTCTCACAGAATAGGCCTAGTGTTGTCAGATGCAGTGCAAGCTTCTCTTCCTCACAGAACAGTTTCAGAAGTAGAGCAGCATGTCAAGCTTCCCTTCCTCACAGAACAGGTCCAGAAGGGCAGCAGCATGTCAAGCTTCCCTTCCTCATAGAACAGGTGCAGCACCAGCGCCGTTAGCCTCCCTCCCACACAGAATAGATCTAGCGTGGTAAGATACAGTGCAAGCTTCCCTTCCTCACAGAACAGGTTCAGAAGGGCAGCAGCATGTCAAGCTTCCCTTCCTCATTGAACAGGTGCAGCACCAGCGCCGTTAGCCTCCTTCCCACACAGAATAGATCTAGCGTGGTAAGATACAGTGCAAGCTTCCCGCCCTCACAGAACAAGTCCCGAAGGGCAGCAGCATGTCAAGCTTACCTTCCTCACACTACAGGTACAGCACCGGCACTGTTAGCCTCCCTCCCTCACAGAATAGGTCTAGTATGGTCAGAAGCAGAGAAGCTCCGCTACTCCCAGAAGAGGAGTAACATTGAAGCAACAAGGCAAGCGTCCTTCTGATACACACACAAGCACACAGCACGGCAAGCTTCTATTTTTCGAAGACCAGGGACAGCTCAGACAGCAGCGACATCCAGGTTAAGCATAATCTGTTTAGTGCCCGCTTAGTCCACTACGCTCTCTTATGTTGAGCTACGGGCCTGCTGAAAGGTGGGAATTTTACTGCCTGCCCTCTGGAAGTGGCATTTTTAGCCATGCCTTCCTAGCACCGATGACAAAATCTGGAAGGGCTGATGAAATCCTCGTGCATTCTGTTTTAGCCAGGAATCAAATGTGCACACAGGGTTCTGAAATTGAGCACCTTGGGTAACAAACGAACTGGCTTATTTACAAGCCCCTTGCGCCGCCGGTACGTAATTTGTTCCCATATTAAAAGTGACTCTTGTAAATAAACCCCTAAATGTGTTAGAACTAGCTAAAGTAGTTGGAGATAACCAGTGGATTTAGACATCTTCATTTTACAAGGTATTTTAGTTCTTACTTAAATGTTCAGGTGATTTGCTGTAATTTTTTTAAGTTCTGACCCATACCGGGAGTTTTAAAAAAAGTTGCTGCTCAGCAGTGCCAGTATATAGCAGCAGTGGGGATATTCAGACCAGTCTGGGCCCTCAGGAGCCGACCAGAGGGGACATAAAAGGAAAATAATTAGCATCCCTGATGAAAGTAGGACTAAAGCAAAGTTGAGGGGACATGGCGGTCTCAGAAAGGCTAAAAAGGCTAATTGTAATTGGATTTATATAGCGCTTACTACCCCCTGATGAGGCAGCGCTATGACACTTATGAGTGAGAATGGGAGATTGGGCATGGAAGAAGGGGCTTTAAGGTTGATAAAATGGTTTTAACACAGTCCATGCCGAGATGTGCTTGCTGCAAGCCACGAATATGTCTGTCTGTTGTATTCTTGCTGTTTTTTAACAGGGGATGTGCACAGGACTTTACATTTCTAAGCCTTAACAACTACTTCCACACCTGCACAAGCTGTTATCCGTTTCCTGCTTTGACTAGTTCCGGTCCAGTGAGGACCTGGCTTGGAAATTCGGGCTGGACTGTTGCCATGAGGCACAGGATCAAGACTGATTTGCATATGGCCATGTCTGAACTGGGGTGGCGTGGTGAGCAAAATAATGATGGATTAAACCCAGATCTGTGACTGGGGGTAAATGTTTTGCCAATGTGCAACATTCCGTCCATCATCTTGTGTGTTTTGTTGACTAGTTCCTTTAACATGACTCTTTCAGTCTCTTATTCTGTACCCGATACCATTCCTCAATGCGTCCTTGTGTTAAACTTGAGTGACTTTATGACCATTTAATGCTGTATTGTTCAACTATGACTCTTATGAATCCCCTCATGTACCTCTTGTAAACGTTATCACATAACATTTGCAGCGCTCTGATACCGTCGGGTCTAGCTAGCGCTATATAAAACTCAAAATAATAATATAAAGAATGTGTCAACCATCTGACATTAACCATACACAGTCACAAAACTACTTCCTTCCCTTCAGCATACCAAGAAAGATTATTTCAGGCACAGTGCCAGACCCACACTTGTGCACCCACACTTGTCCACGCAGAAAACATGCACTTGTCATGTTCCACGTTAAGCAGGTTTCATTCAAGTAGTGGATATTTAAATGTGTCTGTGCACCCCTCGACAACCTCATGTGCACACTTCCACGCAGCACAGCTTGCTCTGAACGTTCATGCATTTTGCAGTTAAAACTCACACCTCCTTGTGCACCCATTAGTGAGGTGTCACTATGAGCACACCCATTAGTGAACCCTCATTTTCAGTGTTTGTCTTTCTCAGTAAGGCCTCTCCTGGAGCATTTTACCCCATCATTACTGAGGCCTTATCTGGATGTGGCCTCACGCCTTGGTAGACCTCTACCTTTCAGGAATGTACCCATACAAGAGATATTTTATGATGCTATTTTATAGGGATTGTGCAGAAATTGTTGTGACATTATCAAGGCCTCTCAGCGCTATATGCCTTTGCTTATCTTCACGTCTGGTCATGAGTGTTCCATCTCAGACAGGAACCAGATTTCTAGATGAGTTGAAGCATCAGGTGTGTTTGTGTACATAATATGTGGTTTTAATAGGCACATATGTGGGCTGCAGTGGATAGTAGTCTGGCTTTAAGTGGGATGAAAAAACTGGGGGGCGGGGGCTCTCAAAGGTACGTGGCATGTTAAATGGCGTGGCTTAAAAACACGTAAGCTAAAAATCTGTGCTTAGCCTAGTGAGCCGCCCAACTGGTATTTTGCTGTTTCCGACATTGCATCCAGACATATAATACAGCAAGTAAATTATACTAAATTATTTGAAGCACAACGCGCTTTAGCTTTAAACATCTGAAGCTAAAGCACCGTTGTGCCGCGATTGCTACAAAAGTAAATACATTGAAAATACATTTTCCATTTATTTACTTTAGTAACAATTGCATCACGCTGTGCTTTAGCTTTAAACATCTTAAGCTAAAGCGAGGCCCCTGCCACCATTGCTACGAAAGGCAATAAATAGAAAAAAAGGTGGGCGGACGCCACATTTGTTTTCCATGCATTTACTTTTGTAGCAATCGTGGCATGCCACACTTTAGTTTTAATTTGTTGTGGAGGGTGGGCCTGCACACCTAAACTTTTTACAAAGTGTAAAATCCTCAATGTGTCAACGCAATAGATTCTCTATTTAGCGTGCTTTCACGTATGAGGGATGTGAGTCTACACCCCTATTTGTGACACTTTAGTTTTAAACATCTTAAGCTAAAGCAAAGCGTGTCACGATTGCTACAAAAGTAAATACATTTAAAAAAAACAAGCAGCTGGACTATTTTTCTATTTATTTACGTTTGTAGCAATCACAGCATGACACGCTTTAACTTTAAACATCTGAAGCTAAAGTGCAGCGAACTGTGATTGCTAGAAAAGTAAATAAATAGAAAAAAGGGTGGACGCCCCCCGCATTTCTTTTCCATATATTTACTTTGTACCAATTGGGGCATGCTGCACTTCAGCTTTAAACATTTGAAGCTAAAGCGCAGCGTGCAGCCATTGCTACAAAAGTCAATAAATAGGAAACAAGCAGCTGGACTATTTTTCTATTTATTTACGTTTGTAGCAATCACAGCACGACACGCTTTAACTTTAAACATCTGAAGCTAAAGCGCAGCGAACTGTGATTGCTAGAAAAGTAAATAAATAGAAAAAAGGGTGGACGCCCCCGCATTTCTTTTCCATATATTTACTTTGTACCAATTGGGGCATGCTGCACTTCAGCTTTAAACATTTGAAGCTAAAGCGCAGCGTGCAGCCATTGCTACAAAAGTCAATAAATAGGAAAAAAATGGCAGGCGGACGCCGCATTTGTTTTCCATTTATTTACTCTTGTATCAATGGCAGCATGCTGCATTTAGTTTTAAATATCTTAAGCTAAAGCGCAGCTTGCCAGGATTGCTACAGGAGTAAGTAAATAGAAAAAATACGGCAGCCGCGCAACTTTATTTTTCTATTTATTTATGTAGCAATTGCGGCACACTGCGCTTTAGCTTTAAACATCTGAAGCTAAAGCGCAGCATGCCGCAATTGCTACAAAAGAAAATAAATGGAATAAATAGCCAGATGGCCAGCTCATTTATTTCCCATTTATTTACTTTTGTACCAATGTCGGCACACTGTGCATCACCTTTAAACATTTGAGGCTCAAGCGCAGCGTTAGGCGAATGGCTTTCTGCAGTCTTTTCTAGCGCCTGCACAATGCTACATCTTCCTCTGTACTGAGCCGGAATTTGTTATGTTATGTTATGTTATGTTATGTTACAGGAATTTATAAAAGCGCACATATACCCGGAGGTGTCTTGGCGCTAAGTTTGTGCATCATGGATTTCAGTAGGTTTGAGCAAGACAACAGCTGCAGCAGCAGGTTAAGCTCTACCATGCTTCCTGTGTGTGTCAGTGGGCCCTGTTGCTTGAGAATAAATAAGCCGGGCCTGGACCTGGTCGTGGGGATGAGTTGTATTCTTCATATTGCAGGATGCAGTACCTTATATGGCTATTAGAGGTACACAGGGACACCTAGTTACAGGTAAAGGTACTGCACCCTTTCCTTGCTTCATGAATTTTCTTTTATTAGTCATGCTACTGCTAGGATATTTTTTGAGAAAAATGAAATTCTAACAAACATTCCCATTTGCAACGCAAATAGCTCTAAATGTAACTAATGCAAGACCTATTGCATTGCAAATGGTTATTTGGTCAGTGAGGTGCCTGATTTAGGCTGTGCCTGGGCTGTTCAGATGCCTCCAGCAGCCCAGTTGGGGCCTGAGCGGCCTTTCTGGAGGCAGATGGGCCTCTATTACCTCCCTTTTACCAATGGGGAGAAGGTGTCATTAGCGGCCTCTCGCTGGGTCGGCCCATTAATGTATGCAGATTGAGTGGTTGGGGGGAGGCTGAGCAGAAGTGGCCACACTCATATTCAGGTGTGACTCACCATTGTGAACTAATTCATGCTCAAAGAGTTCTGGCAACATTTGCATTTTATTTTCACAGTGAAGCTGAGAAAACATGGCTCTTTAAGAGACCCCTCTCCCCCCTTTTTGTTATGAATACTTAAAACACTGAAGCAGTGTTTTGCAAAAAGGCCCAATTTGCAAATGTTGGCTACTTTATTTTGGGTGCCCGGACTATTTTTGATCCCAATCCAACCCTGAGCCACACTAGCTGTTTCAAAGCGCTGCTTGGAAGAGAAGAGGGATGTAGGGACACTGATAAGAGCTGAGAGACTACAGAAAATTCAAAGTTCTGGAAAGAAGAGGTATATAGCAACTGTACTACTAAATATGCCCTTAAGCCGTTGCCAGAAAGAAGCTACAACAGACCTCTGCCTCCTAAGTACTGCTCTCTTTTCCCTGTAGACATGGTAAGACTGTCCTGTAGGGCCATCTGGCAGTGCCCGAAGGTCTGGTTTCAAAGATCACTGTATGGGCTGTGTTTAGGCTGTTAGCCTGGTGTATGGTCTGCTAGGCTGGTTTTTACTGTTGATTTTTCTGATATTATCTCAAACATTGGCTGCAGCCAAATGCACAAATGTACCCACACCTTGTACAACAGGTATACAGCGTGTCTTTACAAGTTCAAAGCTGCCTTGATATGCAGATGTGGTGACCTTTCTAGCTATGTGATTCGCTAATGGGGGCCAGTTTTGATTTGGTGCCCAGTCCTATTTTCTATCCCAGTCCAACCCTACCGCTAGACTGGTGGAAGTGCCATTCCTACCCATGAACCCTCACTCTCGCCACAGTCTGTGACTAGCTGAACCACTGATGCCACCCAAAAAGTGACATTGTCTGCACTATGAAGCCGCCATGTTAGCTCCATGTAGGGAATGTTGCAGAATCAGAGTACTCGGGTCAGCAGGTGTGTAGCACTGTCGACACAGCATAAAATAAGGGCTATAAATCCCAGAATGCATGTAAATTCCTGACCGGGATGACTTACTTATGCATGAACCTGGGAAACGCGAGAGCTCTGCAGAGTACTCCGAATTACCCGCAGCTCTCATGTTGGTCTTACATTAAACAAGGTGATGCATACCCTGCTGGGTGTGGTGCACATCTTGTGGTAAGCTGTGGTTCCTGTTCCAGGACTGGATTTCTTCTTTTTTAGCCAGTGTGGAGTAGTAAAGGAAGTGTACTCAGTACAGGAAGTCTCCAACCCATGGGACAGCAGAGGAACTTTACGAAGCAGCCACATGGGCTTCACGTTTGAGGCGGGGCGACTTTTTCAGCCAAGTTTCTTTCAGTGCCAATCTTTGTGACTCAATCTGCTAAGTAGAACTGACTGGAAATGCAGCTGCACATTGGCAGCTTGCCCTCAGTTGTGCAACATAGTTAATATTCATAGTTCCAGACACCAACCAAGCAGAAAGCTGGCACAGTCGCGTTCTATAGTAAGTACGTGAAACAATCCTTCCAGTAATAATATTAATAATACTAATTTAGAGGCCAGGACTAGTTCTCTTTAGAGGGATTTGCAAGCTCAATAATTTGGCATCAAAAGAAAGCCACACCTCTGATTATGGAACCAGACATATCATTTAGGCCCAAGATACAAAGGGCGACCGGCGGTTAAGTAGTACTGATAACGAACAAGGCAACAGGGATAACCGTGGAAACGTCTAGACAGGTGAGCCTTCAAAGGCGCGTGAAAGGATAGAAGGTCCTCTTGTGCCCGCTGACGAATAACACTCATGAGCAGAACAGGTGCGCTTTTCTAGACACGCAAGGGGAAATAATGGCATATTGTATTGTAATTGCATTTATACATCACTCACTATCCCTAGCCAGCATTTTGGGACCTGATACCAAAGGGCAATTGTTAAGTACAGGAGCAGCCCAAGACATACATCACTTCAAATACTTAGGAAGGCCACTGCCCAACTCTGCACCAGGATCCTTCCTTGCCCAGTACAGAACCCAACCACAGTGGGTCATTAAAGTTCCAGGTCGTCAGGTCAATGGAACCCTTGGGTATGGATGGATATGTACCTATGGAGCACAAACCTGGCCATGAAGCAAAGAATAGCTGTACAAGAAGAGGATTGCGGTGCAAGAGGGTGGTGCGAGCACAACTTCCTTCCAGGGGCTCGCATTAATTCCTAAAGCACTAAGGCTCTCATTTAGGCCTGGGCGGTAAATTTCGTTCTGCTCGCGGAATTTGCGATATTTTTACATTTTCGCATTCTGCGGAGAGCGCGAAAATGTCAAAACTTTTGCAACCTGCCGCGAAACGGAAGTATTTTTCTTGTTTGCGCTTTAAAAATGCATTCTCGCGCGCGTGGTCGTGACTTACCGGGTCCCTCCGTTCGCCGACGAGTTTTCCTATCCGTTCACGTGCGCCACAGGATGTTGGATTGTTGATAGCCGGTCGCGCTATCCCGCGGGAGTTTGCGATCGCGACCACGTCATTGCGATCGCGAACAGTAAATAAGCATCGCGAGCAAGATGGCCGCGCCCATTAGCGACCGCATGGGCAAGTTGGAGATATATTTCCCCGCAAGCACGCAAAAACACATCGCGAACGGGCGGGAAAAGCGAACTCCGCATTTTCGCAAAAGTTTCGCATGCTCACGGAGATTTTGCGCAATTTCGCGATAATTTCCGAAAGTCAATTTTGCTAATTCCTCCCACCCTTACTCTCATTACGAGTTGCTGTTTCCAATAGTGTCGGGGAGGGACCACTCCAGGCAATTATGAATGGTCAGGTGTTTCTGGACCCATAATAACCAATGCCAGAAATACCGGATTTGGTTTTACGAGGTGGGGGACCACACCCGATATATTTGTGGGAGAAAAATTGTACCCCAAAATTTTGACACCACAAAATTTACCTTGTGTTAAATTTCAATTTCATAAGGCAGTGTGTCCCTGCATTAAGGCTCCCCCCTGAACATCAAACTAGCTAAATAAAACTGCTTAATAAGTGATGGTGTCCATTTGGTAATTAAGTTCTAGATCAATGTAAAAGTTAAAAGGTTTTATTACAAAAATCCAAAATAAGCAGTACAGAGTCAATGCCATGAAGGTTCTCAGATGCAGCGTTATACAGGGTAGGCAAAATCATGAAATATTCAAAGTCCCATTGAGCAGCAATATCAGAGAGAAATTGGGCAGCATCCTTAGAAGAATCGAAAGTCTTCTGAAATCTGTCCCACTTTCATAGTCAATGGGTTTTTATACACAGTTCTTGCATAGAATATTAGCAGTTCTGTAAACAGCTTGGTGTGAGCAAAAGTATAATGCCCTAAGCAAATCAAAACAGAATAATAATAAATATTGTTACCATAACATATACGCGCTATCCCAACCCTTCGAATAATATTCAACACTCTATGCTAATGTCATCCAGAGATGTTTGAACAACTATGAAACATCTAACAAGAACACTTTCTCTCAATGAATAGGTCAATCAAGGAAATGAAGACATATTGCAGTCATGCATCCGCACCATAATCATGAGCAAAACAATACAGCAATGAAAAAAAACTAAGATGACCTCAGTTTGCCTGTGTGCTGTGGAGCCTGTGGGAACAGGAGTGAGTGACAGATGGCATCCATCTGATCTAAAATGGTGCTTTTCCCAGAAATCCTGCGTAAACTCAAATGTATCATTAAACACAATTCTACATATCATAGGAAATTCGTTTCAATTACAATGATGTAAATTCAATTCATAAATGTTAAAATCCTTTGTAAAAATACTTTAAATGTCATTAATGATACACAAAACCACACAAGCAGAGGTGGAGAAGAGTGGGGGATGCAGGGCAAAGTCACAGCCCTGACCCTGCCTGTATTCATGTGTAAAAATCAGTAAAAACAGAAAACTGGAGCCTTCCTATAATGTGAGCAGTGGATCTTGATGTTGTTATCTATGATGTGAATTTATGATGGGAGCTGTGAATTCAGAGGATGTTCTTTACTCTGTGATCTGTAAGAGCCTGTGATGGTTTTCATGTTGTGAGCTGTGAATGTTTGTGATGGTGTTTGTGTTATGAGGCCATGGATGGCTTTGATGTTATTGAAGATGTGGGTTGGTACTGCTTGTGGTTTTAGATACAATGACCTACTGTTTCCACTGTGTTTCTATCCTGGGGTAATTAGAGAATGGCATGCTGGCTTGAACTCCTAGAAGCCTCTGACTTTGAGGGGAATCCTGTGAAGGAAGGCTTCAAGGCCTCGAAGGAAGGCTTCTTAGGTTTTAGTGGCGGAAGGAAAACCTGTTGTCCTTGGCAAGTGACTTGAGGGCGTAGGTACACCCAGTTGACACATTTTGTAAACACACTCAATGAGTGCTGGCACAGGATGTTGCAGTAAGGCTAGAGCTGCTGACTTCAGAGCTGGGGTCCCAGGTTCGAGTCTTGGCATCAGCTCAACATCCTGTGATCCTGGGCAAGTGAATTATTACCTCCTTGTCCCAGTCCTTACTGGGTGGGACAAGCATCTCCTTTCCAGGAATGGTTTTACCAAGCTAGAATCAAACAGAAAAAATGCACTAAAGATGGCCGGCTTCCTCTTCCTGTAACCACTATATACAGAGGAAGTCGGCACCAGAACATCATATTTTATCATTTCTCTTCCAGTGAGGATGGTTCTGCCATGATAAGTGAAGAGTTTTTGTAATAAGCTAGTTCCATCAAAAGAGAACCTTTACTTGTTCCTTGTGCTCTCTGGGCTTGTGGCTTCTTAAGGTTCCATCCAACCTGACGACATCCTTGTCTTGTCTTCTTAAACTTCCTTGAGATCCCTTCTAGAGCGTGGATAAGTCTCTAAATCATCGCCAAATGTAATAAGCTAGTTCCATGCGTAGTGGTGACACAGCAGACGTAGCCGAAAAATGTCTTTACGATATTTATTAAGTTCTTAACATCCATAGTAACAGCCCCACCAGGAGCAGTCTGCCTGCTGCTCAGCACATCTTCCAGCTGTTTTACTCACACCAGGCACCCAAGCATTCCACTCATGTCAACCACACCAACATTCCACACAGAACACTATAAAGGGGAACACTATAAACATAACATGAAGATACTACAGGTTTTTTTCTTTTTTATTCCACTGTGTTGTGCAAATTTGCGGAGGAAGGTCTTTTCAAATATTTCAGACAGCAGAGCCCATCTGTAGCGGTCTCTTCCTACTACACGCTTGTCCAACACACTTTAGGGTCGCGTTGCATTCAATGAGATCAGCAGCGACTCGAGACATCGCGTCCTCTTAGCCTGCTCTAGGGCCTGAGGGTGTTTGGGTCTCTTTATTCACACCTGCACGCGTTTCTTTTGAGAAACGAAACAAGGTAATGCTTTTATTTCCTTAATTATTTAGATGGTCTTGCGAGATGGGGTTGCCGAGCAACCCTGAATACAGGCAGTGCAAATGGCCAGTGTTATTTAAGTCCTCGAGCTTTTCCTCCTTTAATGTTCCCGGCGCATGGCTAATTCAGGAGTATGGAGACTGGGATAGTACAAGAAAAACAGAAGCACTGCGAAGCTGAGCCAGAAGAGCCTGTCACACTTAAATCCATTCAATATGTGATTAAGGCAGCAGTGGAAGCAGTTTTTGCGGCTAGAGAAGCACTTCTTCCCCCCCAAAGCTAAAATCCCTAGGCCTGCCCCTGGTGAAGATTTGGATGACGGGGAGACAGATGACAACATTCATGGACCATGTGTTCAAGGGCCAGAATTATCTGTAGTCCTTTTACATATTAGAGAGAATTTGACTCTTCCTTCTACTCCAGAGGTTCTCCAGGGGGATGATCTTTTTAGCCAGTATCATAAGTGAGAGCCTGGCTCCCTCCCCCTTCATGTGTCAGTAAGGGAGAGTGTTGCTTCATGAGTAGGAGAATTTGGAGAAGCAATCCTTCCCCAGATTCCTGGCTATGATCCTGTTAGGGGGTTTGGTGAAGAACTTCCATTGTCTGTGAAAGTGGATGCTATTATGGCTGTCCTTGCAAATGCTTATCCAGCAGACCCAGTAGATAAAAAAGGAGAGGTCCTATATGGCAACAAACGTTTGTATCAGAACCAGCACCTACACAACTTTTATGGGTCAACCTCTTCTAAAAGACTTTCAATCATTGACCGAACAGATTCAATTGGTAAATGACTTTTCTGAGACTTTAGCTATTATGGAGCAACAGGTTTGTTCCCTAGCAGATGTGGCTTTTAATGCCTGGGGAACCACAACTAAGGCCGGTGGTGCAGCGATTGCAGAGCATCAGCATCTTTGGATGATATTTTGGAGGGTGGATGCTGCGCAGAAGAATCTTCTTATGCATCTCCCATTTTTGGGCTCTAAGTTGTTTGACCAGAAATTGGAAGATATGATGAAGAAATCTGTGGAGGATAGAAAATTGGTGACACCCATTAGACCTCCTGGAAGAGGAAGAGGTTTTGGTTACAGGGGAGCATTTGGTCCATCTACCTCTTCGAAGTCTTCACAGCTTTCGAGGCAGGGGTCGTGGCTGGGGCGCACCTGCAGCAGACAAGTCCCAATTTACTCCAGCTTCATCTTCTTCCCCACCTACACCTCAACCTCCTAAGGTATGCCTATGGCAAGAGTCCTTCAAGTTGGGGACAGAGAAAAATATTTTCCTCACATGTGGCAATCACAGATCAGAGACAGATGGGCGATCAATGTCGCACAAAATGGCCTGATGATCCCATTTTAATCTCAGCCCCCAGGCATTTTTGTTAGACGCTTCTGCCAAAGAATCCTCAGTGTCAGTGAGCTCTTTTAGGGGTGTGGAGGAATTGCTTTCCAAAGCAGCTATAATCCCTGTATTACAGAAGAAGCCGCTACTCCATATTTTTACTCGTCCTGAAAATGTCAGGCTTTTTTATTCCTTTTTGGGATCTGAAATGAGTACATTCCTACAACCCATATCACAAGTTCAAGACTCAATACTTCTTCCAACGATGGAACTACGCCGTGGCAAATCCAGATGGCATGACTTATTCAATGCTGTTGAAGATACACCAGACTGATGTCTCAAAGTGGTAGTGATGTATGCACAATAATATATGTTCGCTTTGTATCTGATTGTGTCCTTTTGGATGAATTGCATTGCTGTGCTTTTTGTTATGATCAATAAAAAGAGTTTAAAAAAAAAGACTCAATACTTCCTCTGCTGAACAAGGATCACTTTTTGACATCTATAGATCTGAAGGCCGCTTATTTGCACATCCCAAATCACACATACTCTCAGAAGTTTCTCAAATTTTGTGTGGGGGAAAGATTTACAATCCCAAGTTCTCCCATTCGGTCTTGGTTCTCCTCCAAGAACCTTCACCAAGTTCCTAGCTCCTGTGGTGGGTATTGTGCATTCGGAGGATATCCGGGTATTTCCTTAATTGGATGATCAGCTGATTGCTTTTCATTCTTTTCTAAGTCTAAGGAAAACGTCCAGAACACACTTCATATTCTGTCTGGATTTGTATTGCTGGTGAACATAGAGAAGTCCCACCCATGTCCCTTGAAGTTACTCCAGTTCACTGGTATTCAGTTCCATACAAACTTTTCTTCCCAGTCACAGGAAAGAGAAGCTGGTGTCTCATCTTCGTTCTCTGTTGTCATAACCTTAAGCTTCCACCAGGATAATGGCTAGTGGTTCAGTGGGACATAGCCTCAACAGTCTCAATCCTTCCATGGGCCCCTCTCCATCTGTATCTCTTGGTTCACCATCTTCTAAGATTTTGATCTCCCGTAACTCAGGATTACTCTGTGGTAGCTGTGGTGTCCCAGGATTTTCGTTGGCGGCTCCAGGAGGGATGATTAAGTATGGGACTCTTGTTTCGTCTTTCATCCCTCATAGTCATCTCAACAGATGCCAGTGGGCAGGGGTAGGGGCGACTGTTCTCTCTCATCAGATTCAGGGGAGGTGGGTGCCTTCTCAGATGCAGATGTCCTCATATGTAGGGTAATTAATCGTGGTAGTATTGAGATTCACTCCATTAATCAAGGACCAAGCTGTGCTGATCCGCACGGACAACCAGGTAGTCAGGAGTTATCTGCAACACCAGGGAGGTACAGGTCTGTTGTTTCTGGTTCTGTTGACCCACATAATTTGTCTTTGGGCAGAGTAGCATCTTCTTTCTCTCCAGGCAGGATATCCTCTGGGGAGGGAGAATTCGCTTACGGATCATTCAATAGATTACTTGGCTGGACCGGTAAACTAACTAGCAGAACTCCGTTGTGGGTGGGTAATCTTCTATGTGAGGTGGCTGCCCTCATGGGTTTCAAGGGGTGGAAATTGATAGGCATTGGAATACTTGGGAGACGTTTGGAAAGGAGATACTCCCTTCACCTTTGAGGAACTTCAGCGGGAGTACAACTTGCACCAGACCCAGAAATACCATCATTTGAGGCTACTGCATGCACCCACATTCACGGCGGTGCTTCTATACCAGAATATTCCCCATTGGAGTATAGGTTACTGCTCGATCCCATCCCCGAGAAGGCAACTTCCACCATATACCGAAAACTGATAAACAATATACCAGACCCACTGACGACCCTCAGAGAGGCTTGGGTTAAAGATTTGGGATGTATAGATGATGAGGAGTGGCAAGAGGCAATTCAGAGCCCAAGAGAGATTGCAATTAGAGCCTGATTTAGGTTGGCACAACTTAAGATACTGCACCGCACCTATTATCCTCGTACACACCTGTACACGTGGGGAAGGGCCCCTACAGGATTGTGCATCAGGGGATGCCAGCTGGAGGGTACCTTCCTACATATATTATGGGAATGTCCAGAAATCGCAAGGTACTGGAAGAGAGTCACTGATACCATGTCTGAGGTAGTGGGAGTGCCGATACCCATGGACGCTAAATGACTTTTACTAATGATTAAGGGGGATTCTGACTGGTCCAGATACGTGGGCATTTAGTTGGCTCTTGCAACGTATAGCTACGCGAAACATAGCCATGGGGTGGGGGGCGTCCTTACCTCTGACACTGGAAGAATGGGGGCGTGACCTTGACTGGTGCCAGAGGGTGGAAGAAACCATGAACAAGAGTAGGGGGTGTGTTAAGAAGTGGAAGAAAATGTAGACGCCCTGGCAAAGGTACAGGGGAACGTGCATGGGAGATGACATACACCAGCCGTAAGGGTGTGGAGGGGCACTGTGTTGTGTGACACGGGTAGTGCTACTAGCTACATGTATTTGTTATGGTGTGCAGTTTCACTGGAAGAAATGTTTCCTAGGCTCTCCTTGTCTCATGTTCCCTCAGGACGATTCCTAGCATTGATGTAGTGTATCCACCTTACTGTATGCCACTGCAAGCAATTTATCTAGTGTATGGTCTAATGACCAATGTTAATAAAAAGAGTTTAAAAAAAAAAGAAAATCTGGGACTCTTTAATTTGGGAGGACACCCTAGAAGCCATAAAGACTAATAATCAAGCCACCTTTTGCAACATTCTGAACCATGGAAGCAAATCGAGTAAAATGAGACCTGAAATCAATATTTTACCCACGGATTGGGTGGCCCATTTCAAATCCCTTTTTACCAAAGGTGAACAAATCTACAACGAGTGGGACTCGTCCACTCAAGAGCCCTTGCCCAAAGATCAACCAAACACGGGCCGAGATCCATCTGGGCGCGCGCTAGGACTCACAAACGAAACTATAGTATTCACATTGAGAGTAACTCAACAGGCCATCCATGAATTAAAAGATGGAAAGGCTCCTGGGCTCAGTGGCGGCTCGCAGAGGCAGTGCTGTGGGCGGTCTGGTGGGGCGGGGGAGTAGTGGAGTCGGACATACGACAGCCAGGAGTAAAGTAAGTAAATAAATAAATAAAACTATTTACCTCGCTGAGATGGCGATGCAGCGAGCGCAAGGTAAATACTTTTATTTATTTATTTACTTACTTTACTCCTGGCCGTCGTATGTCCGACTCCACTACCCCACCCCCCCCCATCCTGCCCCACCGCCCGCAGCACTACCTCTGCGAGCCACCACTGCCTGGGCTAGATGAAATTCCGGGGGACCTGTTTAAATATGTACCTGACATCTGGGCACCATACATAAACCGCATTTGTAATTCCATCGCGGCAGGTGCACCCATCCCTGACTACTGAAAGGGAGCAATAATAGTCCCTATATACAAGAAATGTCCAAAAGCGGCCCCGGCTAACTACCGGCCAATAAGCCTGATAGATATAGCCCAAGAAGACCTTTTGAAAACAAGTCCTGAACCACCTCAACATGTGGCTGAAGGACAATAACATTCTGTCCCCATTCCAGGCAGGGTTCTGCACTAGAATAAGTACCATAGATCAGGTCTTTAGGTTCTTGATGCTGAGGTGGAAAATGGTAGATGTTAATGGAGGGAGCCTTTACGTAACGTTTGTGGACCTCAAGGCTGCCTTCGATATGGTTCCCAGAGACAAACTTCGGGCCGTCCTGAGGGACATGGGAATCCCTCCCGCACTACTGGAAATAATTGTGAGACTGCACACTGGACATTATGCCCAAGTGAGATTCGGCCTAGAGGGCGAATTGACTAATCATATTTCTGTAGATTGGAGTTTAAGGCAGGGATGCGTACTTGCTCCAACACTTTTTCTACTTTTTATTTACAGGTGCCTAATGGGATGCATAAATTACTCCCTGGTCTTGGGTGGTGTTAAGATCGCGGCGTTACTATTCGCAGATGACACCATTCTGGTGTCAAAAACCCCCAAAAGGCCTGGAATTGTTGCTAGAAAGATTACATTTATTCTGTACCACCAATGGGCTAGCAATAAATGCTGATAAAACCAAATGTGTGCCTATCCACCCACACAGACAATTTCGAGCAACAGTCAGACTAGGTAGAGTCAATTTAGAAAGAGTCTCAGACTTTGATTATTTGGGTATATGCCTCTCCAACACCAGGAACAGCCAGGTTGCCATGAGTAGATTACGTCTTATGCAAAGGGAAGCAGCCACATTGAATTTTGCTAGGAACACATCTTTTCATCCTATGCCCCCACTGTTGGATATCTGGAGAGCTCAAGCCATGGCTGCGGTTACCTATGGTTCTGAACTATGGGACTATAGCAATGTTAACCCATTGGGTATTGCCAATAACAAGTTTCTGAGAGCAGCACTTAGACTCCCACAAGGCACACCCTGAGTTTTTTTACAGAGTGGATTTAAATGTACGCCTTATTGATGCCATAGTGAAACTGAAACCAATTTTATACTGGCTGAGATTATGGTTGGTTCCAGAGCTGGATTGTTTTAGAAATGGATTGAAGGATATTCCTTTACCTCTAAGGTATGCCAACACTTTGACATGGCTCAGCTACATCAGGTAATCGCTCATAGCCCTTGGAGTCACTCTGCAGTCCTGGGTTCAATATGAGGTTGCAGTTCCTGTCCTTCCTCCCCAGGCAAGAGGGAATGAAGCAGCACGTCAGCACAGCAGGGCAGTAGCTCCTTCAGAGTAGCAGTGCAGCAGAGTGGCAGCTCTTTCAGCAGCACAAAAGTCCTTATTCCTGGGAGAGTTTCCACAGGTCCAGAAGTGTACTGAAGAGTTGGTGTCTGAGGTCCTACTTTTATACCCTGGTGCCCTGGTTCTGGAAAGTGGGAGAAGCTAGGCAGTGGCTTTGAAATGCATCCCTTGCCATGGCTCCAAGCTGGTTGAAGTGACAATGCAGGGTTGTTAGACCCTTGGTGTGAAGGCAGAGCACAGGCAATTCAGTTGAAAGTGGGGCTGTGCTCAGCTCTGCTACTCCATCCAGTCAGCAGATGGCCCATCCAGGCACACTTAATCCCTCTATTGTGTGACTGTCTGGGAGTAAATCTCCAAATCTAACTGTCATTTACACCCAGTCATGTGACCCAGGTAAGGCTATAGGCACAAAAGAGCTAAGGACAGAAAAATGCCAACTTTCTAAAACTGGTATTTTTACATCTCCTTTGAGACATTTTGTTTACTGTTAGTGGGCTTGGCGCGCTCCCATTACTTACCGTTGGTTGGCCTCAAACCCACTCTCAATTTCTTACTTCCTGCTGGTCATTTCTGCGGTCGGCACTTCCCTCTTCTTGCAAGTGACTCTCCCCTAGAACATAGCCCAAGTACTTGTATCCTTGCACTGCTCGCACTTTTTGGACCTATTTATTTGCTTTTTGTTGAGCCACTCTACAGAGTGCCCCCACCCTTGTTTATTTAGCTTCCACCACTGTTTGCATCTTGGCCACATCCTTACTGTATTTTTTTAAAACAATTTTAATTTGCCTGAGATTGTGTTTAAGGCGTGACTGTGAGGGGATCTTGCACATGAGTGTTTGTTATTTTGTAGCTCAAGCACATGTTATCACATTAGAGGGACTGTGTGCCTGTTATACACACACTCTGTTGAATTCCATTTCCTTTGAGATAAGAAAACATGTTTTCAATGCGGTCTGCACTTGCAATGTTACGGTAAAACTATCATTCATCTTTTTTACAGGACTTTTAATAGTTTCCTAAATTCAAATGCCACTGATCTGCAGATAATGAGACCCCACATTGCTGCTGTGTGTTATGTGCAGAGCTGTGGACTTTGAAGCTGGGGAACCCAATTGAAGTCCAAGCAATGCCACAACGTCTTGTGACTGTGGTGCAAATTAGCTAATGTGGACATTTAAAAACAGAATAATCCAGTCCACCCTGTCCCCTTAACATTGCAGGTGAAAGCAGTATGGAAAACACATTTTCTTATCTCAAAAGAAAGAGACCTTGCATGTGAGGGCTTGTTAATTTACCTTTATTCCACCTCTCACAATTAAATGTAATAAGGAATCCCCTATGTCATCCTATGGGAAGAAGCGGCCTCATAGTAGTGAAAAACAAATGTAGGTGTTTTTTATTACCAGGATCTGTAAAACTTAGAAGTACATGTCCAACCTTTTAACTTCAAGCACCCTGTCTGGTGGGCTGCCCAGGGCTTACCTTACGGGTGACATTTGTAATAAAAGAGAAGTTTAAAGCTTGGCAAGGGGGTTTAAATGCCAAGTCGACATGGCAGTTTTCAGAATGCATTCAGACTGCAATGGCAGTCCTGGGACATGTTTTAAAGTGGTACTTAAGTGAGTTCCACAATAAGTGCTGCAGGCCCACTATTAGCATTGAATTTACAGACCCTGTGTATATAGTATGCCACTCGACAAGGGACTTACAAGTAAATTAAATATGCCAATTGGGTATAAGCCAATGTAACCATGTTTAAGGGGAGTGAGCACAAGCACTTTAACACTGGTTGGCAGTCCTAAGGCCAACAAAAGAAAGTCCAGCAAAAATAGAGGAGGTGAGTTAAAACGTTTAGGGGAAGACCACCTTAAGGCTGACAAGTCTAACACATCACAACCTTTCAACCCATCCTCTGCAAACTTTGAGTTTGCCTGGAATACTTTTTGCCAAGTTTTATCTATAACATTGGCCAGCTGAATCGGTTTTTCTTTGGCACCATTTGCACATCTGCAACTAAGGGAGGGTGACCTTTAAATATTACTCACAATTTTATAAAGTTTGTGCGGGTTGCAAAGGTTTCCAAGTTTTAAGACTTTGCAAAACTTTGCCAGCGAATGAAAATTCTCCCCACAAAATATTTCCAGAAAAGTGTTTCCACTAAAACATTTTTTTGCCAGATAACATTCCCACCAAAAGTGTGCCAGCCTCCGTGGGTGTGGTATATATCGAGTGCTCACTTACTATGATATCCCTCACTCTGAGCTATATCCTGTCAATATGATGGCCTTCCTGCCACCTCAGCATAGAGACGAAGGGCCAGATTTATCAACACTTTGAGCTGTCGCAAAGTCCTCAAAAGTGGTACAAACTGGCACAAAGTGCTGACTTGTGATTCACTTTCCAGTGCAAAACCTGTTTGTCTAGAAGGTTGTTTTGTGCTGCTTTACGTTACTTTGTGTCAAAAAAATTTGCCCCAAGGCTTAATTTTTTTAATTTGTACATTGCACAAACAAATCATGCGAGCAAACGCCCTATGGGTGCGGTACCACCTCAACCGTTACACTATGAAATCAGGCGCAAGCTCCTGTTTTTGTGCTTGAATTATGGTTGCATGGTTGAATAATGCAGGGCTTTAGAGGAGGTCCCTTTAAATATTATCCAGCTGTTCCTCCAAAGTAGAATTTCAAATTCAAGAAGAGCAATGAGAATGTATTTGTATCTTAATGTGTCTGTATAGGGATGGTCACGAGCCTTGCGCAGTAGCAGTGTTGGGGCTTCATAGCACCTTGTTGTCCAGTTACATGGCCATCAGGGGCACTGAGGGCCAGCAACCCATTGCTGGTTCAGATATACTCAAGTGAAACGCAAGGTTTTCTGGAAAGTTGCAATAAATCCTTTACAGTTTTTGGCTGGGGTTAAATAAGAGACTGTGGATTGTTTTATTAGATTTACCTTCATTTAATTCCTCATTCAAGTGTACCAGGAAAGTCGTTTGAGATCGATGAAAATTCACCTGGTTGGGGTATAATGTGAAACCATTGCCCGGGGTATAGGGTATTTGTGAGGCAGATATCCCTAGAGGGATATGGGGAGGCTTCTTCTAAAACTCGAGAAATAAATAAATAAATGCTGCCAATATTCTGAAGATTGATCGGAGTCCCAAAGAGGCAAAGAGTCTACTCTGAGTCCTAAAGAGTAGAGGTGGGCGAGCCACTGAAAGCTGGAGTCAGGTTCGAGCCTGAAGCCTGGCCCTGGCTCAGCTCGAGGTCCTGTTGGAACCAGGGCCGGACTGGGAACTCAAACCAGCCCTGGCAATTCAGTGAGACCGCCCGAGGGTGGGTGGGGGGTGGCCTTTAGTGTGAAGCACTGCTGTTGCTTTTGTTACAGAGGAGCAAATATTGCAGCACTGCTGCAAAACCGGCCCCCAGTAACAACAAGCATTGGCATAGCCAATAGGTCTTGCCTTTGAGACCTTATAAGTGTTTAGCTATGCAACACTTGATGTTGTTGCAGCAAAGATATTGTGCTGGATAACTAAACACTTATAAGGTCCCAAAAGCGAGACCTATTGGCTATGCCAATGCTTGTTGCATTTGTTACCCCGAGTGGGACGGGTATGCCCAGACGTGGGTCCCATGCTCTCCATGCCACTGGAGTTAAGCTATCCTGGCTGATGAGGGCGGAAAGCCCAAAACCGGTCCTAGGATGCTTGTTTCCAGCCCGCCTGGCAGTTCGGACGGGACTGTTTCCATTGGGCGCAGGGTCAAGACTGATTTGCATATGGCTGGGTCCAAACTGGAATGGCGAGTTTCTATAACTGGTTTCTCTTGATAGTGGGCACTGGATTTACTTATGGAAACTTTTCAAAGATACGGTGACATGTGCAATGTTTCTCGGTTAAAAATGCACACTTTATTTGCGTTCCTTGTGCTTGGTTCATTGAATGATGTATTCAGGCTTCATTGAAATAATGTGTACATTGCATTTCCATCTGCTGCGTGTAACTTACTCTGGGTTGTTTGATGTGTTACACATTGGCTCCTAATATTACACATCACCCTATAATATTAATATTTATCAATGACTGGGTGCGGATGAGGGAATAGGGCAGCAACATGAGGAAATGTGGGATACGAAGCAAGACATCAGACTCAAGAGGGTCAAAAACATAGAAAACAGGAGGAGGGCGGAAGGGGGCATCAAGACAAAGCACGTTAATATGGTTTCGTCTTAAAATGTGAAGCTCTGTTTACATTTAAATAGGACTCCAAGTCAGGCTATTATTTCGTATTTAAATCCCGCTTTGTCATAACAGTCCCAGTGGGATGTATGACGTAACAACGCGAGTCATTACAACGCGTGCAGTTACATCGCATTTGTTACAACGACTGCGATGTTACTACGCGATGCCATTATAACGCAAGTCTTTACATCGACTTGCGCTAGATGGCGTGCTAACATTAGAAAAGCGTAATTTACTATTCCAACTCCAGTCCACTTAACAGTAGGGAAGGTGTTGGGATAGTAAACTACACTATTTGTAATGTTCGCACGCCATCTAGCGCAAGTCGATGTAAAGACTTGCGTTGTAATGGCATCGCGTGGTTACATCGCGTTCGTTGTAACGACCGCGATGTAACAGCATCGCGTTGTAGTGAATGCGATGTAAACGATGTTTCCCGTCCCAGTGCTAAGAAAGATGGGAACTGTATATCCAAACATGCACTGTCCTGTAGAGGTTTTATTTAAATATTTTAATTGCTTGCAGACTATATCAATTTCTATCTATGGGGAGATACATAGACATGCTGCGACGAGATTGAGAAACACACATCGTGATAAACGCGCACAAGGAAAAAAGGGTGCCCATATGGGGACAACATATACAAACATGGCAAGACAAGCTAACTGGAAAAATACTTTAAAAAATATTAGCATCTAGAGATGCACACGTGCACTGAGATCTGCAAATGCGGGAACGGGTATAAAATATGAGCTCTATACACAGTGAAGATTATAGATATTGGTGAACTACAAGAGGAACAGGACATGCATGGTATGATGAAGTATGATTTTCACGCAGATTCAGATGGGAGGGTATATGTGCCTGCTCTTAGGAAGATGTGCACTGCTGGGTATCTAATGAAACAGACGGGTTTACCCACCAGATAACGTCACTGATAAAAGTATGTAACAGCAGTAAATCTAAACATTCCAACAACAATCTAAACATTACAGTCCTAAATGACAAGAGCGGCTTTGCAGGCCAAAGACAGCAAATACACATGTTCGCACATGTGGCAGAGGAAGACTGACCAGGCAGGGAAGAGAAGATATACAGAGACTGAGGGAAAAAGTAAACAAGATAAACAAGCATTGGCCGCGCGACCGTAAAAGTAACGGCCGCGCGGCCGTGAAAGCGAAAGTAATCGCGATCGCGAGGACGGGACGCGCTGTGTGTCAAGCACGCGAGTGGTGCGCGAGCAGCAGTGATTGGCGGCTGCGCGTGCATGAACGCAAGCGCTAGGCCAGCGAGGTCTGGAAGGTAGCACTTTGGAAACCCGTATACTAAATGTCGAGCAACAGCGCATGCGCTGTTCTAGGCTCGACCTAAAAAACTGCCCCACTGCTCGAAATACGGCCCCTGCCCTTCAAGCCCACTAAAAAACGCCTGATGCCCACTATGGCCAGTCCGGCCCTGGTTGGAACCCATAACGAGTCGAGCTTTCATGGTGCTTCTGTGTGCCACCCTCGCTCTACCCTCATGCACAAAGTGGTAATTCAAAGCATTGACATTTGAGATTAAAAGGGTAGACAAATAGATACCCATTTAGTGGCTGATCTGTACAAAGTGAAACCACTGGATTAATCATTGCTTCCCTGCTTACCCAACTGTGTGATCTTAGGCAAAAGTTCTTTTCCTGATCCTCCTTTTCCTTCACTATCTTATATGAAAGCACTTTCAAATAAGTGAGTTCAGAATACCAGCTGTATAAAAACCTAATAGACTGTAATGTTGCTTTGTCTATAAGATTCTGGCCCACGTAGATGTAGTGTCGTGATAGGGCTGGGAGGAGGGAGGATAGCCAGGAACGGAAGAGGAGGAGCGGGGGCGGAGAGAGTTCGTTTTTGTATAGTAGCGGGGCAGAGAGGAGAAGGATAATAAATACCTCCCAAGGTAAATACTGTCGGTGTAGTGCTTGGCCGCCCCACGACACTACAATACCGGGTCCACATGGCACCTGCCTTCCCTCGTAGTTCGCTATTGGCGCTGTCGCCGGGGTGGGGACGGGGCAGAAATGGCTCTCGGTGGATGTTTAAAAACAATAACTTTTATTTAACAAGTACTTCTCAGCGCAATGCAATATTGTGAGGTATTAATGGCAAAACTTCCACATGTTAAAGAAGTACATTTTTGTGTTTATTAAAGAGACTTTATCATATTTTTTTTACGTGACGTTTGATATAAGATTCACATGGCAAACATCTTTAGGGCTTGGTTCGCTCATGGGCTCTCAGAGCCGAGGCAAGCCAACCCTTGGTTCGGCTCGACCTGTTAATTTGTTAGCTCCTCCACTTCTAGTATGGAATCATAAGCGCCCTCGAGAGTAGATTAAAACACATGATGCATAAAAGGGCTTTTCTGTGGCCCCGCAGGGTCAGACGCAGAGCCGGGGTTACACTGAAGTACAAGCAGGTAAAGATTACACAGAGTGTCAGTAGCAGAGCTGGGTAAACTACAGCGCTGGCAGGTAAAGGCCAAAACAGAGTCTCTGACAGAGAGGGGATTAGACTAAAGTGTTGAGCGGTAAAGGGACTTGTCTGAGGTCACACATAGAATCCGTGCTGAGCCAGGGCAATGACGGAGCAGTGGTGGAGAAAGGGGCGTGTATGATATCACGCAGAGAGTCAGCGCCAGAGCTGGGATAGACTGAAGACCTGAGAGGTAAATAAACGTGTATGAGGTCACAGAGAATGTCAAAGCTGAAGGTCGCCTAAAGAAAGTGCTGGGATTTAAAGTAACTTGTCTGTGGTCAATATAGAATCGGTGTTAAATATGCGAAGAGCTGTGGGAAGGTGAAGGTTAAAGGGCTCTTATGTGACCACACAGAACACTGTGAGGTAAGGCACGGGTCTGACGTCACACACAGAGTCCGTGGACTGAAGACCTGAGACGTAAAGAAACTAGTGTGAGGTCACAGCTGAAGTCAGGGCTATGGTGAGAACAAAGCACATGGATGTAAAGGGACTTGTCTGAGGTCACACAGAGAGCCCGCGTCAGAGCTGTGGTTAGGCTAAAGCACAGAGCGCTAAAGGGGTTTGCCTGAGGTCACTCCAAGAGTCGGTGGCATAGCTGGGGATAAGCTTAAATACTTGGAGGTGAACCTACACGTATGAGGTCGCACAGAAGGACTGGTGGGTAAAGGGAGTTGTCTGGGGCCACACATGCGGCAGGAGAACTAAGGCGACGATTCAGTGTTTCCAGTTCGCTGCCTTGCACTTTTTTCGAAGCATGTCTCCATCCACACTCTAACCTTTCTTCCTCTCCCCTTCAGGTGCTGGCGCCCTACACACCCAGTGGTTCGTGCAGGAACCAGGAGAAGGAGTATCTGCATCCGGAATATGCAGTCTGCTGTGCTCGGTGCCCCCCAGGTATGACACTCCAGAACACCCAGGTGACCATAGGTGGTTCACGAGAGATGGCCGGGACCAGGAACTGTTTTACATTGCTGCTATTTCTGTTCGTCTGCAGTAAACCCTCCTACAGTCATCTGAATCTGTACTTGTTGTACTGCCTGCCGCTAGCAACAATGAAAAATGCATTGTATGATGTCATGTGGACCAGGCGCGCAACACCCATTGGACTCACAGGGCTTCAGCCCTCCCCCCCCCCCCCCCCCCCCCCCCGTCGTGTGTGGCAGCCCGGGATGAGACACCTTCCCGGGCAAAAAAGCAGCCGCACCCGAGCACTTCACAGGTCTTTCAGAGACCATTTGCATGTTAGTGAGGCCTTGCTGTTGTTTCACCCCTTCTAAGAGCCCCTGCAGCTCCACTCTGCCTATTGCTTAAAGTTCAGCCCCCCCCGAAATTTTTGCTCAGCCCCCCCCGAAATTTGGCTCTAGTTGCGCCTCTGATGTGGACCAACATGCCATGCACAGCTGTGGTGCCCACACCTGCATATTCTTCTTCTAGGGCAGGGTTCTCCAAAGTTGGTCCTGGCGGACCGGTTCCAGGCCAGATTTTTAGCATATCCCCATTTAGATAAACGTAGTTATCTTATATATCTGGGTAAACAGACAATCCGTGCCAGATGGGCATGCGCTTCCACGGCCGTATCATGATTCCATAATCTGTGTTGCGCCAGCGCACAAGTGGTGAGCGCGCTTCTTTGTCTTGAGCGCATTCATTAACTTGAAATATCTCTGAGTTAATACAGGTTTTCCTGACAGAGTTCAGAAACACAAATAAGAAGTTGATGCCCTGTGTTTCCAACCTCTGCTGTCAGCAAAATTTGCATTAACTCAGAGCTATTTTGAGTTAATTTATGGCTCACGATGACAAAACGAAGTACACAGACCTTTTCTGCACTGGCGCAGTTGTATTTCTGCATTCATATAGCGCTTACTACCCCTCTGTTTGGTCCTGAAGCACTTGCCTACATGAGCGGCACCCTACACCATGTAGGGCATGTGGTTGGAAAGATGTCTGTTTTCATTCTATGTGGGAAGTGTTTCCTTGTTGTGCAGGATGACCAATGTTACCGTGTTATGGGATGCAGTGGGTAGCAGTGTGTTGGATGAGGAAGTTTGAGAGACAGATGCACAGTTTTATGGTTTTTAGTAAGCTGGGAGATTTCAACAGCTCTGCAGCTCCCTTTATGGTATTTGTTATGGTTTACTCTGCTTAACTGGTTACTGTACAGGGTCTAATCTGAGATTATGTTTATAGCTGTGGTTCCGAGATGGCACAGTTGAAGGGAGAGAGAGGTGGAGAGATCTGTGGGATGGGCATCTGTATTATCATCCCATATCTGAGGTTTTTGAGATGTTAAGAAGTGGTCAAAGTTTATAGATATTTGGGACCTGCAGTGGTGGAATACATTAAAGTTCTCTGATTGTCTAGTAATGTGTGACAGATCTCTTCAGTTATTCTATGCCTGGTTATTTGAAGATGTTTGTGTTTTTGGCTGTGAAGTGCTGCTGATGGACGACCCTCATAGCAGATATGTCATGTGAATTTAAGAAGTATGCGCTATAATTTGCTGCTGACTGCTGCGTATTATGGCTTTGTTTACTGTTATATATTCAAGTTCATAACTATATAATGCCACGGCGACCCATATGTCAGCCCTACTTAGTTTACCTGCATAACAAAAGCAATTTTTTCATTGAGTTGTGTACAGTTCGTAGGTTGCAAGCTGAGGACAGTGCTTGAAGTTGCAGCTGTTTTCTGGGCTCTATTATGGAATGTGGGTGGTGCAGTTATTAGAAAATAGCCATATTTTCAGTTGTCTTCGGAAGTGTATACGCTTCTGTTTGCTTCTAATGCTGGCTGGCAGTGAGTTCCAGAGCTTGGCGGCTTGTACTGTGAAAGCAGTGCTGTGAGAAGTTGGCCTGGTATATGCTGTCCACTAGTTATAGTGGGCACTTTGCACCAGTCCAAACAACCCTTATTGATGATTAGGTTAAAGACAACCTTTATTGAAAGCTATCCTAGTGGTAGCTATGGAGAGCAGCCTTCAGGGTAAGTCTTAAAGGAATGTAAAGCAGCTTGGTTTACCAGATTATAACCTCTTGAATGACCAAATGAAAGGAGAACCACACAAGGTATATATATAAAATATATGTATTTATTACTAAACACTCTCTACTAACCTCTTTATGAGATTAGAGAGCAAGGCAAACAATATTACAGTTCTAAAACGACAGTAAATAGCACAATATACAATGGGCGACTAAACCATATATTAAGAAAGTCGTATAAGAACCACGACTTGACTAGACACAGTGCCTAGAGCACGTAAAATCGCTGGGACCACCCAAGGTAGTGACACAGGAGACCCACTGGGGACGCGTGCAGTGTGAGAACACAGCCGGGAGCTCCATACAATCCTATGGCAAAGTTGCGGTTGGAAGTTTAAAGATTAAAGGACACTTAGGAGAGGACTTGGAGCAAACCCTTTAAACTTACAAGGTTCTAAGGCCAGCACCCACGTGAGCACCGGAGTACTCGTCTTACCTAACCCAGGGAAGCCGGGTGCATAGGTGGCAAATGGTGTTGTAGCAGACCTGTTGTGTCATTTTAAATGGTCTCCCATGGGTGGCATAATACATGCTGCAGCCCCTGAGAGGCCTCTGGTGTACCTATGTCCTAGGTACATAGTATACCATATACTAGGGACTTATATGGGTACCCCATAATCCAATCTGTGGTGTACCTAAAGTACATGCAATCAATTTAGAGAGGAAGCAGCTAGGCTGGGGCTCTGGATAGCAGGGTCCCAGCCAGACTAAAGTCGAAAAACAGTGAAACATCAGCAAAAAGTGGGGGTAACTACAAGAAGCAGATCCTACTCTCCTACAAGTGCCTCCTACACATTTGTTATTGTAAGGTGACACAGTTCAGTAAACGGCATCATGATACGGCCCCTGGTGATCTCTTGCCAGCTTTACTTGTGAGAAGGGTGACAACAGGTACAGGGGCAGACCCTACCTAAGTCCAGTGATGGAGGGGGACACTTCACACAAAAAGTCAGCTAGGACCATGCTCAAAGGGCACCAGAACTATGGGCCGCTTCTTATGTGTGCCAGCAAGAGGCTGCCAGTAATTCATTTTCTGAAGGTTGGTCACACCTTTTGGGTGTGTGTCCCAGGTCCTGCACTCAGCGCGGGCTGCTGGCATGGCAGTCTGCTCCCGCACCGCCAAACTCGAAATTGGGCCCTAAGTACGCTCAGTGTTTAAGTTGGACCCAATATATACTTCAGTAGGCCAGTGCATCTTGCACCATCATCAGACCCTCCCAGGCTGCCAAAAGTAAGCAAAGAGACTACCTTCCAACCATCACACGCCTACATATTTGACAATTTGGAATATACCAGGTAATCCAAAGCTGCTGGTATTATTACTTTTTTCAATATTTGTACACCCTGCTAATATTCTCTGTTTAAAAATCGATAGACAGCGCCACCGAGTGGTGGACCGTGATAAAAATGTACTGATACTAAGAAACAAGTTCCGGTGCCGAAACCTGGCAAAAACCTGTACAAATTAAGCACAGCCTACGCCCACTATTTAGTCAGATTTGTATCTATTTACTATTTAAGGGACCAGATGCCTGATTAAGAGGAGCGTAATATGAAAAGAAAGCCCCAAAAAACACCTTGAATCACTTATGCACACTCCCCCCCCCTTCATCTTTTGATGACTGTTAATGCAGGTAGCACCTTGGCATTCAGAACTGGAAGACAAATACATGTACAGTATCCTGTTAGGCTAATCTTTGAGATAGTACCTACAGTTTAGATTGTTCCAAGTAAAATCTGGTAAACAAATTCCTAGAGAGAGAAAGGGGTGCATTTGTTAAACAGTAGCTGTCTCCTCATTTTAGTTTCGAAGTCCCAGGACAACACCTTTCTGATGTTTACATGGAGAGTAGTTAATATATGATTTTCCCTGGGTCATTCTTCATACTCACGAAATGCCTGTCTACGCCTATCACAGTTGAAGCTAAACCCGCTGAGTGCGGAGCGAAACAAAATAAAGGAGGCTGTCTTCTACAATATGGGTGTGAACATGGGTTTCACTGCAGAGACTACAGATGTTAGGAAAATGCCGGCATTGTATTGTATTGCAACATTTATACAGTGCTACCTACCCCTGTGTGGGGTGCTGAAGCACTTGCCTACATGGCTAGCATGCTACACCTCATGGGGTGTGTGGTAAGGAGTGTGTTGTCTTTGTTTTGATCCTGTGTGGGAAGTGTTTCCATGGCACAGAGACCACTGAGGTGTAGTTATCATCTTGTGGGACGTAGCGCTTAGCAGCGTGGTGGATGATTGGCAGAGCTCTTAGTTTGTCCAAAGTGCTTAGGTGAGTAGCTCATTCAGTCCAGGCATTCTCTTTGCTTTCTGCTTGTAGGCCTAGATTTACGATAGGATAAGCAGGTCTATCTCAGAATAATAGGAAAGACCTGGAATGGGTGAGCTGCTCACGCATGAACATGAGAAACCTGGAACTGTCATTGTTGAGTAGAGTGTGGCTCACAAGGACATCAGAGGCTGGGTTCATGAACTCCGCAGGAGGAACAAAGCAAAGCTGAGTCTAAGAGCTCTGTTTACTTTCTGCAGTTTCCACTCCAGAACCTTCTGGCCACTCAGCAGCTTCAGGCTGTTGAGAGGTAGTGGGAGGAATAAGAGGTAAGCCCGCCCCTCTGATATCAGCGGTCAAAGGGGATGTCGCTTCCGTTTCCCATGGTATCAATCTGTAAAGGCAGGGGGCAGCTGTATTCCTTTCATCTGGAGACATTAATATATTGTTTCACTGAATGTCCTGCCCACAGGAATGTATGCCGCTCAGGAATGCACCTCTGACGTTAACACAGTGTGTCTCAACTGCAGCGCGGACGCCTTTACAGAACAGTGGAACTACATCAAGAGGTGCATTTCCTGCCCAAAATGTGATGGTGGTGAGTATCTAGTCCATTTGTGTGCTGGTCTGGGTGTCCTTTCTAATTGTGACCTCTATTTGAAAGGTTGCTTTTAAACAGTGTTTAATTTGTAAAATAGGTGCCAGGGCCCGGACCAGGAGGCCACTAGTGTTTGCACTACCCATCGCCCTGGTCACCGCAGCCAAATCAACTACTAACCATCTCTCTCGCCTGCAAGTGCAACAGTTCAGATTATTTCAGGTCCCCAAAGCTTAAGGAGTGACAGGGGAGGCTAGTATTAGTCATGTTAAATATATATTGTATTTATAAACAACCATGGTTCTGCTCATCTCTAAATTAGATGAGCAGCGCCACTGTGTGACATACTGTTATAAGTGCAGTGTTGACAATTAAGGGCCAGTGCCGAGTAACGGAAATCACCGGCTCAAATTAAGCACTGCTTTTAAAGAACAAGAAGGGAATTAATTCTCCTGGCCCTCCCAGCACCTGATTATGTTTGCCACCTTACTCCATGACACCAGAACACCATGGCCCAGATCAACAAAACTTTCACCCAATGCAGGGCAGCACTCAAAGTTGCTGCTCTGTGTTGCGTGAGGAGAGAGCAGGAAAGGGCCACATGTACAAAAATATGACACTATCCTGCCCTCCTTCGAGCGCTGGCATACGTATAGGCTGCACAGCGCCACACACACACCTTTCGCCATAGTGCAACAGTTTCTGTGTGATCCTAGCAAAGGGTTTGTACTAAAAGGGTGCTATTTCATCACAAAATACCATGCCTATAGTAACTTTAAAACATTTTCCACAATCTATGTGTGCTATACAATGCAGCACACATGCAAAGTGGGAAAAGTTAGGGGAAATAAAACCATTTCTCCTTTCTAGGTCTCGAGGCAGTGCGCAAGCGCTGCCTAGGAGATGACCTCTTGGAATCACTCAGGACTTTTTCAGAAACTCATGCATGTACAGCACTGTTTCCAATGAGCACTCATGCATGTATGGCGTTTACCTTGTGGGAGCGAGCAGTTGCGCCATCTGTTTCCAATTATCGCACCAGCGCTTGTTTACATTTGCCTGTCTCGCGGTCACGTTAATTGGAAACAGATGGCGGTCGCGTTCACTTTTGCGGCTGCTTGTTCTGTCTGTTACCTCTACCTCACCTTCAGTACGCCCCTCTACCTTTTTTCCCATTTCATCATGTGTGCTGACACGGTCAGCATCCTTCTGTATCTCTTTTGGGCTCTTTTCTTTGCCCATTTCTCTGTTAATCTCTCTTTTAGCATTTGTTCTCTCTTTCATGTGACCGAACCTCGCTCACTTTCTGACTTTCTATCTCTCTCTGTATGTCTGTCTTCCTCTTTTGTCACCATCCTTTCTCTCTCCCTTACACTCTCTGTTCCTCTGTTCTGTCTTCTTCCTTTCTCTCTTCCGTTCTGTCTCCTCTTTCACACACACTCTTTCTGTGCCCTTCCAGCACTTTCTCCGTGTCCTAGGACGCTCTCCGTCCCCACCCAGTTCCAGGTTGTAGAAGTAGCAGGCACAGCCACTGATGACTAAAGTGCACGTAGGACCCCCGTGTCCATCAACCCCTCACCCTACGCTAACATCTGTGCACATCCGTCACTCTTTGTAGTAAATACTGAATTCCAGCCTTCTACCTGAGCTGGCTGAGTGAAGAAGTGTACATGTGTATGTGTGTGCTGGGGTAAGAGGTCTAACTAAGCCTCCCAGAACAATCACGAGTACACAATCAAAGGTGCACTCGCACACCAACATGGTCTGGCAGGGGTGGTGCCGGTGAGAGACAACCTGAGTGTGAGCTGCATGTGTTTCATGGTGTGCTGAGCACTCAGTCCCAGCGCTGTCACACCCGGAGCTCTCAAACCACAAGTAAAGCACTTCTGGGCCTCCAACACTTTCACAACATTTGAGTGCTTTGGCACCCAGCACTCTCCCCACACCATCACTCCACAACACCTACACTTTCTCGCACTTAACACGCTCACAACAATTGCACTATCTTACACACAGCACTTTCACAACACCGTTGCCCGCTCTCACCGGCCACCTTCACAGCACCTGAACTCTCCTACGCATACTTCTCTTGGGAGCAAAGAATTTGTTAAGTCTGACAATTATGGAAAAATCTATACCTTCAGAAAAAAACCATAATTAACAAGCATTTGCAATGCAATTGGTCTCGCATTTACGCAAGTTTGAGCTATTGACATTGCAAATAACAATGCCTTTTATTTTTGTTTTTGTTTTTAAAACATAAATAAAAGGCATTGTCATTTACAATGCCGATAGCTTAAACTCACGTAAATGCGAGACCTATTGCATTGCAAATGCTTGTTAATTCCTGCTTTCAAGTGGTGTTATTTTGTGGCGCAAAACCCTTTTTATTATTAGTATTGTTAGTACATAGGATTTAGGGTCTAAAGCCATGGGCCTTTGTTTTTTTAATTTGTCTTCATTGGAATTCAAAATCAAAGACAGCAGAGAATACAATTTTGATTAGTAGCAGACATTAATATTGACTATATTTTATAGTTCTAGACAAAAGCAAGTTCCCAAGATAAGAAAGAGAAAGGAGAGAGCGGGGAAAAAACCATGGGTGGTTATACGGGAATGTCCACGTACTATCCATGAAATGCCCCTTTGACGCCGAGTAACGCAAAGCAGGCAACTTTCTAACGCAAAACACATTTTGCGCTGGAAAGTAAATCCAAAAGAAGCATTTTGTATAGGTTTGCTTGACTTTTGTGACACAAACCCAGCACAAAATGATTGTTAATCTGGGTCTATGTGTCCAGTCTTTAGCTCTCTTTTAACAACCTACTGCATTTTGGGAACTGTAGTCGCAGTTTGATTCAACTGAATGAACTTTGCCACTTCCTCACTGTTGTGCAGAATTGTGTGTGGACATAAGAGGTGGTCAGTGCACGTGAGAAGTGATGTCTGTAAATCGCTCTTTTTGTCGTCTCATTCCATCTATCCATTATCTTTTTTTTTGCCAACTGGTGACAGTGCTGGGCCTCGAAGTGGACATCTCCTGTTCAGGGACAAAGGAGACTAAGTGCAAATGCAAGCCTGGAATGTTCTGTGGATTGACGACAGCGGCGGGCTGCGTGCACTGCAACGCGCACTCAAAATGTCCCCCAGGGAAGGAGGTCGCCAAGCCGGGTGAGACCATCTTAACTATTCATTCGATTACATATGGTACTTTGTGTCAGTGTAGCGCCACGTGCACACACCTGCCTCAGTGACCTGTTAGTGTGCTTCTGAGGACAGTAGTAACGATAACTTGTTTTTTATAGCAGTTGTTCACCCGAGTTCTCTATCTTTCTCACTGTAAACAACAGTGTTACACCCACAGTGCTCAATCATCACCCTTCGGTGGACGATTGAGGTCTGGAGTTGGCACCTAGATGTGAAAGGCAAGCACTTAACCCCTCCCAAATGTGCGAGTGACCACCACTCCCTCCCGGCCTTAATGCACCCTTTTCATCCCATCTCAATAAACACTAGTTGAGTCACTGCTGGTGCATAATGGCTGCCGTTTATTCACAAACATAGAACATAAACATCACATTTCAATGGTCAATTGTATCCTCCATGATTTTAATACTTCATCACATTTGTCATCTCTATAAACACTCTGATTAATTGGTCCACAGTAACTATTACAGCACTTCCGGCACCCCCCTCCCCCCTGATTTATGGCCCTTTAGCAGGTGTCCAACATTCGTGGCCTCTAGGCTTCCCTTGCTACCGAGATCTGAGTGGGTGGCCATCAGGCCTTCCCAGGCTGCAAGTGCCGTGACCGCCTGCTGCGGACCCTTTGCTTGCTCCCAGTGTCCCTGCCATAAGGCATCCCAAGGACACTGTTTGAGCGGCTCCTCTTCCTAGGCAATTGTGCTTTTTAGGTCTCGCCTGACCCAGCGCATGCGCTGGTCTGGCGAGACTTATTGATAGGGCTCCAAAAAGTGCTACCAGGCCAGCCTAGAGCTACAGTGCATGTGCACGGGCGCGCGAGCCGCTTTTACCGCGATTACTTTCACGGCCGCTTTGATGTTTGATCGCGATCACTTTCGCGGCCGAATTTCCGCTTGGCATATCCTATAGGTTTCGCTTTTGGGACCTTATACGTATTTAGTTATGCAACTGTTGCATGGCTAAACACTTACAAGGTCCCAAAGGCGAGACCTATTGGCTATGCCAATGCTTGTTTGGCTGTCTAAGTGTGCTGTCTCGGAGGCCTCCTTGTCTGCTCCCAACCTGTGGCTGCGACACCTGCAATCCGGTGCCGGTGGGTAGGCCAACATGGAGAGGGCAAGGTATGTCCAGTGTGTTGCACCCTGCCCTTTAACTCTCTTCTTCTGCCGCACGCTTCCTTCTGATTGGGATGGTTTGAACCATGCCACCCAATCACCTGCTTCCAATTTTGTGGGCTTGCAGTGATTTTTGCTGGCTTTCCGCCTTCCGTCTCCTGGCGGTCCCGCCCTTGGGAGGTGTTCATCGGGGGCCCTTCATTGGTCTGGCTTTGTCTTACACGTCCCACAGCTTTACTCAGTGGACCATCTCTCAAGCCTCAACCTAGTGCAGAGAAGTGGGATTGCAGGTGATATCCTGAGGCCAGGAGGGACTAGAGATGGACGCGGTGAGGGTGTGGAGGAGTGGTCAAGATTGTTGCTATAGACACAACAGAAGCAGTAGAGCTTACAGGTCGTGTGTGCATCATGGGCTGTGAGCACTAGGAGTGGGCGAGCCTGAAGCCTCGCTCTAGCTCCACTCAAGGTCCTGTTGAAACCTCGAGCCCATAATGAGCTGAACGTTCGGGTGGTTTCTGCCTGACACCCTCGCTCCACCTCATACACAAACAGGTACAAATAAAACATTTACATTCGATGTGAAAAGAGAAAAGAAATAGATACCCATTCGGTTGCTGATTTGTACAAAGTGAAACCAGAAGCCCTGGATTAAGTGCTGCTTCTCTGCTTAACCAAACTGTGTGATCTTAGGGAAATATCTTATTTCACACATCCTCCTCTTTCTACATTATCACATATGAAAGCAATTTCAGAGGAGTTCAGAATACCAGCTGCACAAAAGCCTTATGTGTTTGACTTAATAGACTACAATGTTGCTGTGTCTAAGAATCTGGGCCACCTGCAGGTTTCATATGACAATTGACTTTCATCTTAATTCACTGATGGCACTGTCGCCGGGTGGGGCCGGGCCAGGAAGGGTTCTAAGTTCATATTTAAAAACTCACTTTTAAAAAGTAAGACTCGGTGCAGTGCTATAATGTGATGTATTAATGTCAAGTCTTCCACATGTTAAATAAATAAACTTTTTTTTATTTTGAAGTGACATTTTACATCAGTGGTTCTCAACTTTTAAACTTCTGGGTACCTCCGCTTAATCATTTCTAGAACCTGGGTACCCCCACTGAATTGTTATTAGAATACGAGGACCCCCACTGGGTCACTGCCCGGCCTAAGGACTGTCGATGATTTGAACCGCAAAACAATACACAAAACATGCAGAAAAAAACATTCATCAAACAAATACACAAATGATGACACATTTTATTTAATTTTCAAACACATATTAATAAAAAAAATCTAAATTTTGATAGAATGGTTGGACCTTTTCTAAATTCAATTGAGACCACTTACCGCCCATACTATATTCTGCTTGATGCACTTGCACTGCTCCCACGACTCAAACTGAGGATACTAGCTTAATTTTTATCCTCCAATTTCAAATTCTTTCACATTTACAGTACATTTAACATTTTTAAATTGTACCTTTAGCTAATTTATATACACTTGATTAATTTGTTAATATTAATTAATTTTCTAAGTAGTCGCAGACTCCCTGAGGATGTTGGGGTGACCCCCAAGGGTTACAAACCACATGTTGGGAACCACTGTTTGGCGTATGATTTGCATGGCAAACATTTTCCAGGGCCCGGCTCACACACAGACTCTAAGAGCCTAGCCAGACCCTTGCCTCGGCTCTTGCTCGGCTTTCCCTGTCAATTTGTTGACTCGCCCACCTCTAGTGAGCACTGACAGATTTACAATTGGACAGTGTCATCAAAATTGAACTGGACCTGCACTTCCGGCCGCTGCTCTTTACTCTTTGTTTACCCAGGGCATCTGATATGCTGTGGCATGGAATATGCCTCTTTTTCCCACTGCCCGTGACCTTGCATGTTGTTACAACGTGGTCGTTACAACGACCGCGTTGTAACAACGCATACCATTACCCCGCAGTTTTTAACAACCACTTGCGGCGGGGGCCGCTGGATGTTGGAATAGTATAATTTACTATTCCAACTCCAGTCTGTGCGGACAATAGGGAAGGTGTTGGATTTTAAATCCAACACCTTCTACCCCATTCGCAAGTCGTTGTTACAACTTACGGGGTAATGGTATGCGGTCGTTACAACGCGGTCGTTGTAATGACCGCGTTGTAACAACATGCGGGGTCACGGTTTCATGGTCAGGGTTAACTGTGGCATGCACTCTACATCAACTGCCAAGTAAGACGGGGCATTCTTGACAAATAATGTGTAATACATGTGAAAAAGGCTGCTTTAGTCAGACAGGTCTGTAATAACAAATTAATTTCCTGTCTGTGCCTTATAGAGAAAAGAAACCTCTCAGTGATACAAATCTAGTACCGATCTACCCTTAACCCTACACAGAAAGCACCCGGGCTCTACATTGCTGCAAGTCGCTCAACTACTGCTGTTCAGCTACTTATCCAAGTAAAAGTCTGTGCCACCAGCGGCAAGCCACACAAGGCTACTTAGGGACAGATGTGTCTATAAAAGCAGCTCTGATCCCTTCTTAACATTATTGTTAAGTTTGGTCACCATGGAAAGAGGGGTGTGTGATGGCCAGCCGGTACCCACACAAGATACAGTGTCCCAGTATCCATTCATCCACCCCTTCATTCACCATTTCATCCACCAGAACATAGCTCAGAGCAGACTGCAGAGAAGCAGAGGCAGGCAGCACCCAGGCAGTGCCCAAGAAGGATAAGCAGGTATTTACAGACTTATTGAGGCATATGGCACCTAGTGATGGCAGAACCCTGTGGTCCATTAGATAATGAAAGTAGGTAGAACCTTTACCCCACTGTTTACTCGACTCTTAATTTCTCTTCTGGTTACTTAGGGTGGAAAAGGAGCAACTGGGATAGGAATGTCCAATGAAGAGTTAGCTGTTTTAGCAGGTGCATCAGGAGAGTAGAATGCCAAGGTGTAAGGTCTCCAAGCAGTTTTCAGCCAGGATAGATGTGCTTGGATACCTAACAGTTAAGGCTCGGTTACAGCAGAGGCATATGGACCTGGCCCTTGCACTCTGTTTAAGGTGCTCCTCAGCAGAGTAGAGGGATAGCCGGGATCCAAGAACATGCTCCAGATTCCTCAAGTCTCACTCATTGCATGCAGGTTTCGCAGCGTGGATGGCCGTCACACGCTGCTGGCCACCTTCAATGGCCTGTATGAGTTTCTCAAACCCAGAAATCATTATAGTCTGTTTAGGTCCATAGGGTTACGTCTTCCCTCCTGTGTTAAAGGGTGTGTGTGTGTTAGCGTGTGCATGCATGCCATCGTAGGCATGAGTTCTGTAGATGGTCACTGCCCTGATCACACCCATGGAATCACTGGAGATGAAGCAGCAGGGCAGAACTATTGGATACATGCACCTCATTGTTAGCGACCTGTTACCCAGGCCATGGAGGGCAGTACCTTCCAAAGATGATGATAAAAGGACTGTGGTATAAGTCCATAGGGTTGGCTTCTCTTGAACTGAAGTCTTCAGAATCTGGTTCAAAGATGGCCAATGGTAGATGTTCATGCAGACCCTTTGATGTTAGCTTTCATCACCTCACAGAAGGCCTGGTCAGAGTTCCTTAAGTCAAAGAAAGTTCCCAAAACATAATTCTGTTTTCTGGGTCAGGATGGACTGCCTCAATTCAGGAAGAACCTCAAGACCTCGCTCTTCGACTTAACTGCAGATCCCCCTCCCCCCGCCAGCACCCTGAGACCTTACAGGTGAGTGGTGGCACTCTATAAGAACCCTGAATGATCGATTGGGTCTGATACACCCAAGATGCCACTGTGGTACTTTGAAAACTGTGAGCCAAGATTCTCCATGTTAAACCATCTCAGGCTCAGTCCTGCTGAGCCGAGGCAGTGTTGATGCTGAGAGAGAGGAGTGGGATGAGGCAAGCGGCCCACTGCACTGCCAGACCATACTGCAGCGAAGATGGGAATCGACCTTCTCTTGGCCTGCAGAGCTTCCCTCCACTTCTCCTTTTGGAGGCGGGCCATGTGACCCCTCCCCAGGAAGGAAGCTGCACTTCCCCTTCTGGTAAGAAAGGAGCTTGTGAGCATTCGAGAAAATAAGGAAGCCTCTGGAGCTTTGGTGGGAACACGTTACTGGAAGTGGCTTTACTGAGAACGGGTGGGGGCGGCAGAGAGAGTGGAGGGTGAGGAACTGGCTGAAGACCACTTTAGAGTTAGCAATAGTTCACAACAGAGAAGTTCAGGCTTCTGAGTGACAGTAGGACTTGCCGCTGTCGCATACCGGTCTCTGGGGTGTCATCTACTTTTCATATCTGTTCACCAGCTGCTAACAGAATTCCTCCGTAGACTTTTACTGACTAACCCGCTTTTCGAGCGTTTATACCCTAAAATAAAGTGTTCATTCTCAGTAGGCATTAATGGAGTCACCCTCTTAAACGCCAGACCTCCCCCTCGTTTGTGAGGCAAGAGGTTGACAGGTATGGTGTCTTTGATACGCTTTTCATTTTTCAGTATCTGCCATCAACCCTCCATTCTGTCAGGATCTCACTTGGCTCCAAGTTCCCAATTGGCTATCAAGATGTCCATCTTGCTCCACAATGACTTCTCTCAGTTGTACTTTCTGCCTGGACGTCCACCTCTTTGCCATTCACTTGTAGCGCTCGCCCATACTGCCAAGCTGTAGCTACCTCTTAATATCCATCTCTTTGCTCTGGTTGGACAGGTCACCTGTTGCAGTCATCATCTAGGATGGGTCTTGTCTGCCCTCTTTGTTGGATCACTTCTTCCTTCTTTCCTGTAATTTCTTCTTTGTGTTCTTTTAATACTTAATACTCATAACCCTTGATGGCTCCCAATAGTGTTGCCTCCCGACTTCTTGTCTGGCCTCTGCTCACCATTGCATGAACATATCACCCTCTGGTAGCCAAGCAATCTGTTCCATCCTTAAGGAAGTCTGGATGCCCAACTACCTGCAACTCACATCCAGCGGGCCTCTTTCATATAGTCATATCACTACATGTTATTAATATAGTATGGAGCCTCAAACTCACAGTGACCATTTTATATTGAGAAAGGAGTCCTTCTCTTTCCATAACTCTTTCCATAACTGTTGCCCATATGTGGGAGAATGCCCTGAGCTGCCTTTCTGTTACTTAGTTGGCCATCTACTGAAAGGCCATTTTGCTCAAAAAGATTGGCCATAAGGTGTGCTTTGTTGTTTATTCCTCTAGCTCCAACTTTCAAATATTTTATAGTAGGCGTTCTCCGTCGTCTGTTCAGTCTGATTCATGTTCTTCAAATTACACAGTCACTGGCCAACATGAATGAGGAAATCATTGTTTGAAAACTCAGCAGAGGAACATTTTTCCACTGCGTTTGAAGCTACCAAAACAATTCTAGTAGCCAGACTCTACTCCAGTGGTCTACTACCCCATCCACACCTAGTTTACCTATATTTTGTTGAACTTTGCGAACCAGTGTGACCACCTCGCCCACTTGTGTAATGTACCTCATTGTCTTTCCTTCTATTGATACTTTGTACCTGCAAAGGTCTTTACTCTCGTTTACTCAAATCACATCACATTGAAACACCTTCGACCATAAGCCCCACCTGCTGACCCATCTCAAATATACTAAAGTATACAAAAAAATTGATGGAATGGTCGAATTGATCTCGGACACAGGTAATTATTTTGGGCTGCATCCCAATCTATTGTTATTTAGCACACAATGTCACCTCAGTTTGGACTCGGCTATATGCAAATTAGTTTTGACCCTGTTTGAGCCAGAACAGTCTAGCCATGTCCTCCCTGAACTTGAACACAGACAACCCATGGCCAGTTTTGCCTTACTTATGGGCTCATCAGACAGGTACAGCGTGGTTCCAGTGACACAGTGTGCACAGGATCCATGTCTGGTCATACCTGTCCCACTTAGGGTGACACACTAACGTATAGCAAAAAAAGGGATGGATGGAGTGCTTGAATTAATCACACCCACTGCTAATTACTCAGTGCTGCATCCTAATCCATTGTTGTTTTGCACACCATGTCACCTCAGTTTGGACCCATCTATATGCAAATCAGTCTTGACCCTGCTCCAATCGGAACAGTCCAGGACAAACTGCAAAGTCAGGTAGGTCCTCTCTGAACTGGAACACACGCAACCCAGGACCGGTAGTATTCCGGTTCTGGAAGGGCTTCACTTGGCAGTTCAGCTGGACTGTTTCCATAAGGAGCAGGGTCAAGGCTGATTTGCATATTACTGGGTCAAACTGAGGTAACATGGTGGGCAAAAAATTAAAGATTGGGATGCAGCCCGAGCGATTGCCAGTGGCTGAGATTAATTCAAGCATTTCATCATTCACCTTGTTGTTGCAGTTGTCACCCTAATTGTGATGGGTATGCCCAGACGTGGGTCCGTGCTCACTGTGTCATTGAAATCAAGCTATACCTGGCTGATGAGCCCTTATCAGGGTGAAGCGAGTCCAAGGTTGCTTGTATTCCAGTTCAGGGAGGACCTGGCTTGGCAGTACGGGCTGGACTGTTCCCGAAAGGGGCAAGGTCAATATTGATTTGCAAATGGATGGGTGAAATCTCGGGTGGCACGGTGGGCAAAAAAGAATGGACTGAGATGCGGCCCGAGTGATTGTCAGTGTCTGAGATTATATCAAACATTCCGTCCATCAACTTTTTGCAGTTGCCATCTCAAATATACAGCCTTATCTTTGTGAAATTTTCATCCACTCATCTTCCCTTCTTTTATATAGAACATAGGTAGCTCTTAGTACGGAGAAGGTTGGAGACCCCTGCTCTAGATTTAGTTTCCACTTTAGAATAGCTTACTCCTAGCTCCTAGATGTGCACAAAAGCATGCTTTTTATTTGTTCTGTTTGGTATTCCTTTTGCAGGTACCACGTCATCCGACACACAGTGCGAACCCTGCTCTGAAGGGTGGTTTCAGAATAAAACATCGCTGGAGGACCGGTGCCAGCGACATACAGAGTGAGTTTTGGGTAACCCCAAGCAAACAGGCCTTGTCAAGTCATAGCAACTTTAATTTACACATACATAACAACATAATTTGTCACATACATACATGTTCTAGTGAAGTGGGTGTGACCTTTTCAAGTCAGACCGCTCCTTTCAGGGGGGCAAAAATGCTTTGTCTATGGTGTGCCATCTTGTCGATCTAAATTCAGTAGAATAGAATGCTACCCGCAGGGATGTGCAGTGGTTAAGTTGTGTTGGCCAAATCCTTTCCATCCAAGACTTTTGGTTACGCCATTTTTATCAGAGGCACACTTCCTAAAATGGCAGGTTGAGCCACAGATCTTGAGTCCATTTTATGATGTTCACCTGTAGGGGGCGTCATTTGGTGAGATGTTAATGTTTAGAGCGCCTCGTACTTTCTTCTTGTTCGGAACGCTTGTGACCTATGGATATCACCTTTAGCACTTTAGCAGATTCATAAACACTTAGGCGCTTTCTGCTTTGGGCCTCCTTGAGCAGCACAGTCCCTCCTTCGAAGCTGGAGCAATTCCCACAGAGCTGTCTCCCGGAATGGGATGCGATGCTTTATTACCAAGACTAACATTATCCTTGGTTTTCAGACATGTGGTCTTAGTGCCAATATCGGCAACACTCCCCGTCCCTCCCACAAAAATATCTAGGAGAAATAATCCGACAAGACACATTCTTTGTGGAGAAAATTGCTGCAGGTTTATTTGCATAACAAATAAGCCAACATGGTGGGTTATCTTACGGGCGATCCCAGGGCAGGCAGCCCCTCGCCGCCTGCCCACCTGATGAGCCAAATGACCTAGCCAACCAGTGTTTGCCAGATTTGGGGGAGGGAATAGCCCCTCCCTCCGGTGGACCACCAGTCCACCCCATACTCATGCCCCCCCAGAAATGGGGCGGAGCATTGCAGGACTAACGGGGTGCCGTCGCTCCTCCAGGGTCCAACACGAGGACCTCCCAGGGGATATTTGGCCTTTGTACTCTTGTGGTGCTCATGCAGAGGGTACCCCTCTGTACCTTACAGCCTCTGGATCGCCCTGTAACTCCGCCACAGCACTGGGTGTGGCCACCGTCACCCCAGGGCCCCCCACCACGATAGGCCTAGTTACCTACACCCTGCTGATTCCAAGGCATCCCCCAGTTCAAGCAAGAACAGGTCTATTTCCACTCTGGACAGGTGTATCCCATCTTCATCATCAAAACCCCTTTGTTCGGTGAATTTACGCATGGCACTGTTAACCCTCCTGCGCGAGGTCTCCATGGCTTCCCCTGATTGCCCTCCTACACCGTAAAGTCAAGTCATTGCCTCCCAGGTGTACGGCCAAAAATGTTGGGAGGGAAGACACCCCCCTCCTTAGTCTGCATCGCAGCCTTTACAGCAAGCTGTTCCAGCGCATGCCTGGGACCCCCACTTACAGGATGCCGGGAAGGCCATCCCACCAGACAGTTGGTCCTGGCAACTTGAAGAAATGTTAGGTTGCAAAATCCCCTTTGTTGAGCACTGCACACTATTCTATACAACTAATCCAAAATTCTGGCCCGTACGGGGATCGGTCCAGCGACCTTGGCATTATAAGCACCACGCTCCAACCCACTGAGCTAACTTGCCATGGCTTGCACCTATTTGCCTCATAACACTGCACCCCAACAAACCTCAGGTGCCTATGGTATATTAACGATTCGCCTATAATTAAAACACTTAACCTGTCATCCGGCCACTCCCCTGGGTGGCTGTTGACGGATGTACCTCTTAACACATTGGGATTCACCTCGTCCCACCTGCATGATGCGCTCCACTGACAAGCCTGCCCAGATCGGTGGTCTTGCTGCCCCTTCAAAAGAGTGCTTGCAAAGTTGCCTGCCAGGACCCGCAAGCCTGACATTTAATCATGCCTTCCATACCAGTTCAAACCCAAAATGGTAAGGGGCGTGCTGTCAGCATGAACCAGAGTCTGATCGTAGTCAGTCTTTGTGATCCTAACCCTCTATTCCAACAATATTAGGGTACCAGCACCCTCTTGGGAATGGCAAACTCACACCCCAGCTGACAGGATAGCCTATTTGTACTCGATCTAAAAGACCCAACCGACACCTCAAACCCTGACAAGAGGATGCCTACTAACCTGCCCCCCCTCTGAGTAAACAACAACCTGTGCAATAGTCGGGGAAGCTGCCACCCAGAAAAACCCTTCCCGGGGGGGGTCAAGCAGTCACTCCTTGGCCTGAAACTAACAACGTTTACAAGTGGATGAAGTCGAAAGACCCATCCCTCAGCGCATGCTTGCAACCTGTCCCCTGCATCACCCTTGTCAGAGAACGACTGCAGGGAGCATGCCGAGGCAGTCGTCCCCATTTGCTGGCCCAGGTCCCCACCCTCACGTGAGTAGCCCATGGCCAGACTCCTGCTGCCGCCTACCAGAATGCCATCCTGCATGTGGAAAATCTACTGGAATGGGGCGCTGGAAAGTGGACCTACCAGGATCCGAACCTGTTACCAAGAGGTCGAACGCAAGCCCCTTACATTTCTGCCGCTCCGCAGGCCTGTGAGTTTGTATCCTTCTGGCACCTGAACCGTCTTGGACATGCCAGAGCTAGAAACCCACATCTAGAAGGCCTGCCAACCAGCTGACCACCTCCAACCCCAGAGTGTCACGCCGCCACTCCGTAACCAGGAACTAAACCAGGTATAGATGTTACGGAAGAACCATCTCTTGGTGCACGCCTGCCACAAAATTAACAGCGTATCCTAGTCTGTTAAAACCAGGGCGCAAGGTAGCCTGCAGAGCTAAGCCCACAAAGAAATCGCCCGCCCCTGCATGCAGACCAAGCATCCCTTACTCGCCCTCCCACAGAGACTTACATGTTACGCGTAGCTGTTATGCACCAGCCCCACCCTGCTTGCACTGGACGTGGCCCAAATTCCAGTCACCGAATAATAGACAATGGCATGACCGCACTGGGCCGCTCCTAATAAGACATTCTATATCATAACCCTAAATTAAACTTGTGCGAAGCTTTACTACCCTTGCCAGGGTGCGACTAGGGGGTTGCTGTGTCCCTGCTGACAAGTTTTTAACCCCATGACCCTCCCTGAAATGATCCCCGCTGAAGGAGTTGGTGTGGGATGTCCTGGTCGACCAAAGGGTGGGGACTGGCCTGAGTCTCCCTGCCTAGAACTTACCACAGCCACCATCACACCCTAAGTTATTGCTCACCGACCTGAGCGCAGGAAAACGCACTGGCCAGTCCTTCGACCAACAGACCTCTAACCCCAAACAAGGTGATCTACCACAAACAACTCTGAAATTGCCATTATGTTCACCCCGCATTCACCAAACAGGACTGCTGGGAGCACAGACCACCAACTTCGCCGACCACCGGCGACAGGACAGGCCGTGCTCATGCCCAAACCGAGCAACACAAGCTAACAACCACACGTGGCACAGTTCCCTTGCCAGGTTGATCCGACCTTTTTTTTTCACCTACTGCAGGAACCTGGGAATTAGTTCTTGTGATCTGCATTGTATAAATTAGTGTCAGATGACCTTTTGAACCGGACCGATAATGTTAATAAAGCCTGCAAATATTCCGCTCAGAGCAACTCGCTAGACAATGGCTCCTATTGAAACGGCAGTGGCAACAGACCTCCAAGCACCAAAGGTGGTACATCGGAGTACAGCTCTAGTCTAACCGATACCCCTTGCATCAGATATCAACCATACCACACCTGGCTGAAAGCTCTCAGTGCTTCTGATGCATCGGCGCTCCCTGATCCCCAGCCAGCTCGCCCAATCAGCTTGTGACTGGGACTTAACAGTGCGATGAAAGCACAAGACACCCTTGCCCGACGTTAACTCGTCAACCAGGCTCCACCAGAAGAGCCCTTCACAAGCCATGTGGTCTAAAACATTCACCCTGTGGGGCGGTTGCAAATGGACTGCAAACAACTCCTAGGCATTCTCTACCAATGTTATAAGTGGAGTTTCTGGATGGCTAAGGTCTGCACCTGAGCCTGGCCGAACCCACCACTAGTCAGGAGAAGGGAGTACACACTACAGCTAACTCCTACTCACCCCCTAGGTAACTAGGCAGAGCCTTAGGGCTTATCCCAGAGGCAGTGTAAATTTAATGTGCAAACCGCACACCCCCAGTAGCAAACAAGGCACAGCACGGAGGAGACTGCATACACCTCTCACATAGTTACCATACTGTCACAGAATGCCACCACCATGCCTGCTGGCACCAGTCCTCAACCTGTCTTGAGCCCATGGTGCCGCGGTGCGCCTCTTGCAGACATGTAAGGGACAAGGAAATCAAGCAATCAACGTTTGGTCCTGCAATTTATATAACATAGTTCTAGCCGGGTAAACTTGATGCTGGGTTTAGCATTAGAAGGCCGTAGACTTTCAACTACACCACTGCATTACCTACAGTGAGCAGCCGTAGTCAACACCGGTAGGCCCGGGCAAACTCGGGCAGGCCTTTGCTTCCCCAGGTATATTTACATTTGCTGTGATTCTGCGCATGGTAGGGATATCCGCACTGCATGACCACTAGCAGTATGCTTGCCTCTATACTAAAAGACAACTAAATTCAAACCTTTGTGGCAAAATCAATGCGTTTGCTGCTGCGAGTTTGCCCACTTACTCACTGTAGGCTCCCACCTGCCAAACCACCATCAACCGAATGTAAGCAGCAAGACAGTGCCACCTGGTGGCTAAAACATAGCAAATAAAAGAAACCTCACAGATCGACAGAGCAGCCTTACTTGTCTCTCAAAGTACTGCTGAGCATAAACAAGGGAGTACGATGTCCTAAAAGGAAATGGCAATGGATAATAGGTGCAAGAAACAGGAGCAGGCCCGCTGCGCCTTGGGCACCTTTGAGGAACATAAGAATTAAAGGTATATGGGTATCTAAATGTCATTAACGGAATCCGGGACCGGAAACAGTCCCACCGGCAGCACAGAAAAGCAGCTGAGGCCGCAAGCAGATGAGTAAGATGCGCCTCACCAGACAGGGAAGGCAAGCCCTTTAAAACTGTGAGGCTTGTAGTTCCGCCCATGGTCAATCTGGTGCCTGCAGAAATTAAAAGGCAATCCTGATCCAAACCAAAACTCCCTATCAATAACATAATATGAAGCGCGCCGTTCACCAGTAGGTATCTCGTCGGTAAATAACACATGGTTCAATTAGCCAAGACAATGGAACTCAATTATCGGCCTCAGAGGGATGGAAAGCTGAGTGGACCCACCGGGGATTGAGTCTGTGACCCTGGGGTCGGGCACTGGTCCCTGCCGTGGAGGATTAGTCCACAGAGCCACCGGATCTGGTCCTGATAACACCCTCAGACCAGCTATCTTGAAAAATCAGATATTGCATTATACGGCGATATGTTGCCTATCCTAAATAAAAGATACAAGAGCAAGACTCTCCTGCAATCTATGGGTTCTGTAAGTAGGCACTGGAAGGTCGGCTGAGTTTCTCACCCTTACCGTATGTTGAGCCGGCACTGAGGATCGAACCAGATTCCTCGCTCCAAAATTTGCAATTCTGGCCACATTCTCTCCCTCACAAGTTTTACTACCCACTTAAAGGGTACCCTTTCAGAGTGCCCATCATGCATGCTGGTCCTCTGTCATGTACCTAGGGAAAGAGGCAAACCCCTGTTCCCTTGACCCTCGACGCACCTGTGAGTCCAGTCAGCTGGAGCCGTCCGTGAAAAATCTGGCTAACTTCGCACTGAGCCATCTACATCCACCGGTGCCTTGCAAGCATGAGTGCCACTCCACGAACGCAACACCACAGGACCACTGCCCAACAACACCGCCTCGGGTCCGCAACTCACATGTGGAAAGTGTGCCGCTCCTACACACCGCGTTCATGACCATGCTTCAGCCTCCGCTGCCACCAAAACCCGACTCGTCTCAGGGGGCCTGAGCCTTCAGCCTGAAACCAGGGGGGGCACAAGTACACCAAAGAAGATTGCCCCCAACGAGCCCCGGACTTCCCCCCGTTACACCAACATGGACTGAACCACCAGAGTGCGGCAAGGAGCGGCGACCAAGCTCTCCGACCCGCAACAGCAGCTATAACTTTTAACTCAGGGACCCAACCCTTGACCAGGATTTGACCCCATACCTTTTAGAGTCAGAGACTTTAACCACTTGGTCACCTCCAACATCCCCTGTAGCAAGACATGGGTATCACCGCACCCACGCCAGAAGAGACTCCCCAGCCATGTGCGGAACCATGTAGGGAACAACAGAAGCGCCTGGACTGCCAACGACCTGCGTGGCCATACTGCAATGGTGACATGTCCCCCATCATGCCTGGAACGCCACACCCCATCACTGAAATTAGAACATGTCACACCTAACCATCTGCAACCTCGTCAGCATGTTAAATTGCTGCTAATCGCAACTCACTGCACACTTGTATCCTGCGACTGCTGTACAGCCCTCTGATGCCTGCGGGCCAAGTCTGTGCCAAAGAACTTGCAGATACAACCAGCAACACTGACGCATTCCGTGGCAAGACCAGAGCCCGACGAGAACACCCAGCTAAGACTCACCACTCAGGTAGCAGCTGCCCAGCCACAACCTTCGCTTGCCGAGCACACGCGCATCCAAGATTCCCCCAAGCCCGTTCATGCAGAGTGCCCGTGATAGCCCTGCCTGCAGCTCAATGGAGGCCACATGCATGTTGGCCCATCCATTCCCACGAGCACCCCACCAGGCACAGGGGTTCACACAACATACCCAGGATCACAGGGTGTTGCAGACGCTGAGACCAGCTCCCGGCTCATGGGCCAACCAGTCGGCCCCCACACCGTAGTCCACCTCTACATACACACACAGCAATTGCCTCTGCCCTGAAGTGTGTCTTGGGCGAGGCCTCAAAACCACAACTGCATTCGCACTGAGCCAGGACGAGACACGAGGTGGCTCACAAGCAGTATCCCTTGAGCTTCCGCAAGACCCCCGAGAGGGGTGGCGGGTCACCAGCAGAACTGGGCAAAGGAGACCTCGTAACCCCGTGAGACGCCTCCCGAGCCGCAACCCACTTCCCGGGATGCCACACATGGACCCATGGAGCTGTACCAACCCCCCCCCCCCCCGCCCCCTGGTGATCCGCAGCCACGGCGATGGCCGGGCGCTGGATGCAATGCCTATTTAATCAAGTGGGGGGGGACGGAGTTCACCGACTCACCACAATGAGGTACAGCTCCAGGGAGACCCATCTAAACGGCATCAGGGCAGCAGGACAAAGAGGGTGACCAGTGGATGGGAGAGGTATAAGTACCTCGCCCCCTGCCTACCTCCTGCCCGGAAGTGACGTGGGCATGGGGACCCTCGCGGGTCCCAAAACCTGGGCGTCTGACTCGTGTGCCATCCTGTGGCACTAAGGGGGGCCGCCCTCTTAGGAGGGCCCCCTTCGTGGACCCGGGGCAGTCCTACAAAGCTTTGATTGCAGGGCCATCAGGTCTCACCTCAAGAGCAGCCACCACATATACAGTTGGTTCGAAAGGTCACACACAAAAGGGGGACAGTTCTCCTCCAATATATCACAATGCTTCTGTGAATTAGTGAAAGAGCCAGCAATAACTACTTTCATCAAAAAGGCTGCCATCTCAGTTTTGGCTTCTTCATGTTCTGCGTGGAGAAGTGAGGGACCTTTGAGGCTATAGTGTGAAACCACTGGTGTGGGGAGAGAACATGTGCCAGGCATGGGAAGCAATTTTAAACGGAGACTAGGCACAGGAAAGGGCACCAGTGTTGAAATTAAAGTTTAAAAAAAAGCATAGGATTTTCCAAGCTCAAGACCCTAGGTACTGTCTGTGTTGGTTTCAAATTTTACAAGAAGACATATAGAACCATATGCAGGACATTGAGATTAATTATATAAGAATACACACTGTTAAACTCACAGCATGTGGTTGCGCCCATATTGTGATTTCTGAACTGAGGTGGCGAAGTGAGCTGAAGAATGATGATGGATTTAACCCAGATCTGTGATTGAGGGTGAGTGTCTGAAAAGTTTCAGCGCTCCGTCCATCATCTCCTTGTGTTTTTATTGTGATTTCAGCATGCTCAGAGGGATGCATCTGTGGGTGCAAGCGTGGATCTGAGTGACTGATTGATTTTGCATTTTGTGCTGCATAGGTGGCCTTTTCTGAGTGCAAAAAAGAACTTTTTTGTGCTGCTTTGCATCCCTTTGCATCAGCTGGGCATTACTGGAGAATTACTTGGGTTGATCATTGCAGACACCCATAGGGTTTGCTGCAATGCGAAGCCTGATCTACTAAGATAACCAATTCGGGCACTCTGTAAGAAAGTAGTGCCTCCAAAAAGAGGACTTGACGTGGGGAGCTATGTTCATGTGTCAGCAAATCTGTTGGATTACTGTGACTAGCTGACATCCAATGGGTGCGATCCTTGCAAGTTCATCTAGGCGTAGTAATGTCTACTGAAATGGTGCAAATCCTGTCTTGACTGCACACATGCACATCTGCACTGTGGTGCAAGGCTGTGCATCGTGCAAAGCACCAGTGCAGGAGATGACAGCAGCAGTTCAATCTCAGTAGATATGGCTCCCTGCTGCTGTATCCCATTTGTGCAGCACAGTGCAGATTTGGTTACTGCGCTGTATGTTTGCTGAAGCATGTCCATTGTCTTCATTTGTAGGAGGTGCATGTATGCTTTGTGAGTGATTATTACATGTGTGGTTGTCAAACACGGTGAGTGATTGTTGAGGATTTTTTATTGTGTTACTGTTATTTATTGTGTGCCTTTCAAGCTGCAAAGTGAATTCTGTGATTGTGTTTTTTTTGTGTCTACAGCTGTAAGTGGCACAAGTCCGTGATGAACATGTGTCGGCCTCACAGAGGGGCTATGTGTGTCCTGTTGCTGAGCGTCACATATTCACTTCTTCCTGTTCCTGTCACCCTCTGTCCTGACCCTTGTGTCCTTGTTCTGCCTCTTCCAGCTGTTTCTCCCTGGGTTTGCAGGTCATGGTCCCTGGCACTACCACCTCAGACGCTGTTTGCTCTGTAATCCCAACAACGAAGACCACAGCGGTGGTGTACACAGACACCAAGAGTGACGGATGGAGTAAGTGAACTGTGTGTCCCTTCTCTTGTCCCCCCTACCTCTTTCTGGTATTCACCGCTCTCATATACACCCTTGTTTTCAGATTTTATGAACCCTGTCATCATCCTTGGGGTAGGCGTTCTGGTCAGCCTCTTTCTGATTGTGGCCGTACTCCTGATACGTAATCCATCCATCTACAAAAAGATTGGTGAGTAGCTCTCTGACAGATCACTGGACCTGGTCTTCAAAACACAGGAATGCATGCAAGGAGGTGAACATGGCAGGGATTGCTTGGAGGTTGGACATGGCATTGCTTTGATCTGGTTGGGGTCTTGGAGGACATGCATTGATGATTTAAATGAGCATACATTTGTTTTGGGCATTTTGTATATCACTATGTCAACTTCCAGTAGGTCTTAAGGCTTGTGCATGGTTGAGATATGGATGGTTATGCACAAATGACAGGGTATGTAGTATTTCCAGACATGGCAGGACATGCATGGAGATGACATGCATGCAGAGCATGCATAATGTGGCCCATAGCAAAGCGTGGCAGTGGGGCATTGCATGGTGGACTGGGAATGCAATATGGTGAATTCTGTATGGGAAAGCATGTTGGTGGAGCACTATATGGCAGGCAAGGGTGGAATATGGTTACTATGCCTTGGGTGGGAAATGCAAGGCAACTGATCATGGCTGAGCCTGTAGGGAGGTAGGCCATAGCAGGGCTACGTGAAGGGGGGATATGGCATGCATATGTAACACTGAGCGAGGCATGGTGTTCATCAAGGTGGGACTGGGTAAGACATGAATGCAGATGGGGTCTGGTGAAAAAGTCATCTGTGAGGGACATAGCAAAGACGGTCTTGCGTTGAGAAACGGCAATGAATGTGCGGGTTGGAAGATTGTAGACCTTCTTGTGAGGCTACAGGGCAAGGCTTAAATGGGATGCAGCATGGCATGCACATATTGAGGTGTGACAATTCAGGCAATGCATGAAGTACAGCCAGGCAAGGCATGATTAGTGGTGCAAACTAACAGGTCATGCATGGATTTGGTACATGACAGAGCATACAAGGGGTTGCGAATTGGAGGTGCGACATGGCAGGGAATACATGGAGGTGAGAAATGGCTGATATTGTATGGGTGTGCATGAAGAAAGGGAATGGTAGGGGATTCATTAGCTTTCAACATGGCATGCAGTGAATGGATATGGGTCATGACAAAAGATTCATGGAACTGGAACATGGCTGGGTATCACTGGAATTGGAGCATCACAAACTATGCATGAGGAGGAGGCAAGGCATGTATGGAGAGGTGACGAGCCAGCACTTTCCACAGGGGAATGACGCAACAAGAAACATGGCTGCATGGTGTAAGACATGCAGACATACTTGAAGCTTGAGTATGGCTACATGTCAGTGTATGTCTGAGGTGGAACATGGCCGGGAATTCATTAAAGCAACACATGGCGTAGCTTGCTAAGAGTTGGTACATAGCATAGAATATGTGGGCTTACGGCTTAGAAGTCTGTGTGTATAGAAGTGAGACATGTCAGAGCATGCATGTAAGTGCAACATGACATGGCATGGCGGTGGGGCATATCAGAGACCGCTTGGAAGAATGACATGACAAAATATGGATGGAGATTTTTTACGCCCTCCTTAGGCAATGGAGGTGCCCCCAATGAGGCAGGCCACCAATGATCACTCCATATATGGGTGCCTCTTCCTAGAAGAAGGATCTCTGATTTGTTAACAAATCAGCTGCAGGAAGTTGTCCGCCATCCAATCCGCGATGGCCACCATATCATCCTGGAACTTGACCATGTTCTGGTTAGAGTTGTTGGAAAGAGAGATCACAAGCGGAGTATCATCCGCATAAGAAACCAAAGAGAGCCCCCTATCTTTCGCTATCACTGCAAAGGGTTGTATGTATATGGTAATAGGGTAATAGCGTACGGTTCAAAGCTGATCCCTGCGGCACTCCATAACGTGCATTATGCACCTGGGAGCAGTAGGGGGGAACCTCTTGAAAATATTTTTCAGACAGAAACGATGTAAACCAAGTTAGAGCAGCACCTCCAATACCTATCTCCTGTAGGCGTTGCAAAATAATCTCATGCGAAGCTGTGTCAAATGCGACGCTTAGGTCGAGGAGGATCAAAGCTGAGGTGTTGCCCTCATGCAGGGAGCCCCCCAAGTATTCGGTAACCGCCAGCAGAGCACATTCGGTGCTGTGGGGGGTTGTAAAACCATTTTGCGAGGAGTCCAAGATTTCATTGGGCTCCACAAATTCAGTTAAAATGGAGTTGATGTGGGATTCTGTAATTTTTGCCACAATGGGGCGAAAGTTTTCTGGCTTGGATACATCAAGAGTCGTGTTTTTTTAACAACGGAATAACCTTGGCATGTTTCCACGGATTGAGTGCCACTGCTGACGACAAGGACAGATTTATCAGTTCACAGCAAATAGGTAAAAGCTGTGGTAGAAATTTCTGGAACTGGTCCGGTTTAAGAGGTTCAGCTGGTGAGCCAGCTGGTTGTTTTGTGCATGTCCCAGTTTTCTGGTTTTAAAAAACATCTTAAAAGACAGCTGTTCTAACTAGTCGCCTCTCTCATCTCCTGCCTGTCAGAGCACCGACCTGTCCCTTCGGGGTCGGATCGTTGCCCTATACCAAGAGCCATTTAACATAACATAGCATAGTATTTTAAATTGAGAATTGTTCTATGGCTGTATGTGACTTTATTGATAAACAATTTCTTAAAATACCAATTCAGAGAGTCCATTCCACCCAAACTGTTTAATCCACGTTTTCAAAATAAATTGCATCTACCATTTTATAGACCCTATCAGAGAATCTTTTTTTTTTTTTTAAATGTACTTTTCAATGTTTTTATGGAAGGCATATTTCTCATTATTCTTGAAAAATTAGATCTCTCGTTTTTTCTACTATGTTTATACCAAAAGTGTTTTTCCTTCACCCCTTCCCAGATGCTGTCACACTCTTCTCTCCTTCCACTGTTTTTTTCTCTTGTTCCTTCCCACTTTCTCCAACCCTTCAACGTGATTTTTCTTGAGGGGTGTTGGGGTGGGTACACTCCCAACCCGCCCCTTCATGCATTATTAAAATGTGTTTATTGCAGTCTCAATGCTGGTCTGTTCTCTGTCTCTGTTTTTGTGGAGCCCTTTTCTGTACCCTTACTTCTCCTCCTAACCCTTCTCCGGCCCTTCCTACCGCTACGTGTGTCTCATTAGCTGTTTTTCTAATTTAGTATTATCTACCTTACTGAGCTGGAACTTGCTGTGGGGTCCACAACTTTTTTCTGATAAGAACTTTTTTTTTTTAATCGTTTTGGTCAACAGTTTATGTTTTAATTGTTCATTTACTATTATTTTCGACGACCATGGCGAACTATTCATTTGTGTTGCAACTAAATGGAATTTAGAGTATTTCGGTTCTGAGATATTGGTGTCTATAAAAAAAAATTCAATTAATTTACATACTACCTTCTTTTATATTTTGTATTATCATCGCCTGTTAGCCAGTATGAACTGTGGGACACCCTGCAATCTGTATTACCTGAAATATTTAAACTTTACTTTAAGCACTTGTATTGGCTGGCTCAGAGACTCTTTGTGCCTCCAGAAGCCAAAAGATCTCCAAGAGAATGTGGCACAAGAGATTTCTGGGTTGATCAATCATAGCCTTTGTCAACAATTGGATAGCATACTTGGTCTAAAGTCTGTGTTCATGCATATGCTTAACTTGCTCAATTTTTTTCTTTTTTCTCTTAAAGGGATGGTTTTCCGGCAGGGACACCAGGTGAGTACTGTGGTAAATAAAATCTTCTTTACCGTACTGAATTTCATACGGAATCTTAAAATAAAGTAAAATAGCTCAAAATAACAAGAGGCAGAATCCGTGGTATAAGAGGTTTTCTAAATGGGCTTTATTCCATTCAAAATGGCCGACTCGAGTCGCGGCCTTCAGGTTCCGTCACCACGAGGGTTCAGGAAGTGAAGTACAATACTTTATTGACAGACATGCATTTTTATAATAAGTACATTACAATGAAATGAATGTAGAAGGCGTAACATTTGATAAGAAGAGTGGCATGACAGGTACGTAATCGAAACTAGGCGTAATAAGGAATAAAAGAAACATGATTGGTTAGGATTATCAGACATAGGTGGATCTATAAGATAATACTTGGCATAGATGCGCGCGCAGCAGCATGACGTGTGATAGACGTGTAACTAGGGGTGAAGGGGACTTGACATTTAGCTCTACATGTGGAGACGAGAAGTCTGGGGGGTCAAGTCAACCTAATCCCAAATCATATCTAACATCCTATGTTTAAAGAACTATGTTATCCACAAGGAAGGACTCTCGGACAGAATCTAGTCTATACTGACTGTGTGCGTGCACAAACGTCTAAGTGTCTATATGAGATGCGAGGGATAGAAAACTTTCCATGGCAGCAGGGCGATGAATCACTTGCAGGAGGACGGAAAGGCTGAATCCTTGCTTGTGAGCTAAAGGAAATGTTTACCTAAATCACTAGACAGGAATGCATCGGCTGAAGAGCAAAATAGATAATTCGAAGGTGAAATACAACTTCTTGGCAGGCAGGCGAAAACTGGCCGAAGCAGACATTGTTAGCTGCACAGGGAGTAGGACAAAGTTCATGGATACAGATGCGAGCTCAAGCTGAAGTTGTCAGAGACAGAGAGCAGGGAAAGGCTTTGAGGACAGAATCGGGCCTACTTGCCTGAACTGTAAAAATGGAGTAACTTAGCCATATAAAGTCGGTGGCCTTTCATACTTAGGAATCGAATATCCAGCCCATTGATGGCGGATCTGACAGAGAACATGTCGACGGTAGACACACATATGTTTGCGTCTTAGAAACTGGAACTGGAGGGAACATACATGTACTTGTAACATGCATATAGAACCGTTGGGGTCCAAGATAGGGGACATAACTGATCAGGAAAATCCACATTTCCACATTCCCTCCTTGTCCCCTTCTTGCCCTTCAAGAGACATCAATCTTCATCATTCCATCGATTTGCTCATGGAGCATCATTTCTTCTTCCTTCTTCTTCCGGCATTCTGAACGAGACCTTGGTGGTGGAATACACGATGTGGCACACAGACCACAAATCGCTGGTCCACATTGTAGACATAGACAGCAACTGAATAGTATGAGAAGGCCAATACCTAGGAAGGATAGAACTCTCCATCCCCAGGCTGATATCACACTCCAAAACCACCCGGACCACGTCCAAGTGCCTGGATTCTCGTGTATCTGGCTTACAATCTTATGAAGGCGTGTTATAGCTTTATATACAGATGGCGAATTTTCTGGTATGAATATGCAGCAGCTGGATCCGATGACCCTGCAAGCTCCGCCCCTATCGGCCAGGATGACGTCAAGGACAAGACGATTTTGGAGAACAACAATTCTCATCGCTGATTGTTCCTCTGTCAGATTGCCTAGGGCGGCTATAGTCTCGTTTACTACAGCTTCAAGAGTCTTGGTGAGTCTGCGTATCAGCTTACTATTTGATATTGTACCTATATAGGGAAAGATACCTTTATTGAAATCTACATATTTGTCCCATGCTGTCTCAGTATAATCGACAACTGGGAGATCTCTTCGCTCTCTATTGTGTACTAAATGAACATTTCGATAATAATCAGGGGGAGCTAGGAAAACAGGTGGCAAAAGGAATGCTATGTAACAGGTACCATCCCAATCTAGAGGCAGACGCATATATGCCGTCTGGCCACATATGAAGTAAGAATGGCGAGAAGCTCTAAATGAAGATTTACCTTGATCACTATATTCTACTGTAGTGACACATTTACTATGGCCCATATGTATGGAACCAACTTTTTTCACACATAATTCACCCTTAACTGGAAATACTGACATAGTGGGCAGAATTAGTTCAACTTCGGATTTGACATTCAAAATCATAAGATTAGGCGTAAAATTACCTAATTTATACACTTCATTTTCTAAATCAGTTCCTGTTCTACTGGGGTGACCCTCCTTATTAGGGTGACAGACTTTGAATAAAACTAGATTCAGATTTCCCCATATCCAATGTTGTTGATAAACTGCTGTGTCTGGGTCTATGGAATTTAATAAACTAAACCATGCTCCACAGGAGCCATTGTGTGTGAACGGATGTGGAAAGAAAGGCAGAACTCCTTTGTTATTCTGATAGGGAGGAAGTCGGCCACACACCCAACAATTGGTGGCATTACTAGTCTGATGGAAATGATGTAACATACTAATGAATGTGTTATTGCGCAGCGCAAGTCTATAGGACAACTCATGTGGGGGTAGGTTACTAAAAGAATGTTCTCCAGTTATATTGAAAGCACATTTAGAAACAGGATAATACATATGCAACAATATACTTGCAGTAACTATTAAAAAACTCAAGAAAAACAAAATTAATAAAGTCACAATACAGTGGCTACGCAGTGATTTACAATAAGCATGTCGTTTCATTATGATTCTGGACTCTACATGATTCAGACCTAAGGGATACATGTCGGGACAGATTCAACCGCTTCACCTTGGAGAGGACTTAAACAATCAAATCGTCCGACAGTTTAGATCTGGACCTGAGTTTCTGTTTATAGAGTTCGGTGCTACTGGCCTCAGCCAAAGGTAGCTTTGAGTCAATGGGGGAAGACACACGGGGAGTACTGTTTGTGTCAGGAGGAAGTCCATGAAATTTTTTTATATGGCTGGAATGCACCCAGCCTTTCCTCCCTTCGATCTTCACAGCTGTTCTGGTCGTCAGCAGGACCAACTTAGGAAGCCTCCACCTTGGCTCCAGTTGGGTTTTCCGATCAAAATTCCTGACGAGAACATAATCGCCGGGAATTACGTCATGAGGTTTCACCTCGGTGTTGTCAGGAAAAGCTGCGACTACCTGTGAACGACAAGATTGTAGTGCAGACATCAAGGAAGCCAGGTAATCTGTCAGCATATTACAGTCAACATCAGTTATTTTACGGGGTATAGGCGTCCCCCACATATTCGGTGGCCTACCAAAGATCACCTCATAAGGCGATAGCCCTGTTCGAGAGTGTGCTACCATCCTCATGTAAAATAGCGCAACTGGTAAGGCTACTATCCAGTCCACACCCTTTTCCTGACATATTTTAGACAATCTGATTTTTAAAAGTTGATTATGTCGTTCCACGAGACCTGCTGCCTCGGGGTGTCGGACACAGTGGAATTTCCACTGATATCCCAACAAGAGTGAGACATGTTTCATTAATTCGGATGAGAAAGGCTGACCGTTATCTGAATATACAACACGTGGTAAACCGTACCGTGGGAAGAATTCTCTAATTAGCTGCTTGGCAGTAGTCGGGGCAGTGTAATCTGATACGGGATACGCCTCTGTCCAACGGGAGAGAGCGCAGACAACTACGAGAACATATTTGAATCCTCGACAACGTTCCATCTGAATATAATCCATCTGGAGGACTTCAAAAGGATGGTCAGGAGGCTGAAATCCACCCTGCTCTACGGGAACACTCTTTCCTGGATTAAACTGACAACATATCATACAGGTACGAACTTTTTGTTTAGCTGCTGCTCGTAAATGTTTATTGAACCAAATGTGCTGAATGCTGTCTAGCATAGCCTTCTCTCCTAAATGTGCTGGACTGTGAACTGTAGCTATAATGGCTTGAACCATGGAATCAGGGAGAAACCATACAGATTTCTCCTTCGTCATCCATCCTTGATCTGTCTGGATCCCTCCTAGTTCAGTCCACTTCTTTATTTCTTCTGCTGTGGCATGTGTCTGTATGTCAATTACGTCAAGTGCGGGGTCCTTAATTGTCATACACTGTGTTGGTGTCTGAACTATTGGCTTTGTCATGTCTAATGTGCGATTCTGAGCAGTCTGTTTAGCTGTTTTGTCAGCTAAATCATTGCCTTGAGAAATGGTATCAGTAACCTTCGTGTGTGCTTTACATTTCATAATCGATATAGCAGTGGGTAGATGTATTGCGTCTAACAAAGCATGAATGAGGGGTCCGTGCTGAATGTGGGCACCATGGGAGGTTAAATAACCTCTCTCTCGCCACAGCACGCCGAAGTCGTGTACAACTCCGAATGCATAACGTGAGTCAGTGTATACATTAACTTTCTTATTTGTGGCTTGAATACAGGCTTGTGTTAGAGCAATAAGTTCTGCTGCTTGGGCTGACAAAGTATCTATACAATTTGTCTCAATAACTTCAGTGTCTGTTGTGACTGCATACGCGGCCACTAAGTCTCCTGTACTTGCTCTCATGCACGATCCGTCTACATACAACGTCAGGTCTGGATCTAACAATGGAACGTCTGTCAAGTCTTGTCTAGGTTTCGTCTTTATTTCAATGATTTCAACACAATCATGAGCTAGTGGGTCTGTTCCAATTACAGGTAATAGTGTAGCAGGATTCAATGTATTACACCGTCGGATCTCTATGTGTGGTTGAAACAATGTCAGTTCATAACCGGTAAGTCTTGCTATGGTCAAGTGTTGTGTTTGTGTTCGGTTCACAAGAACCTCTACTGCATGTGGTACTTGTACTGTCAATGGGTGTCCTAATACTATGGCATCACTTTGTCTGATAGCTAAGGCTGTCGCGGCCACTGATTTCAGGCATGCAGGCAAAGCCTGAGCTACGGGATCTAATGTACTGGAAAAATAAGCACATGGCTTGCGTGATCCTGCTTGATCCTGAGTGAGTACTGACAAGGCAGTACCTTCGCGTTCTGTAACAAAGAGTGTAAAATGTTTGCTATAACATGGCGTTGCTAAAACAGGTGCTTGACATAAAGCTTCCTTTAGGCTTTCAAAAGCTTGTGTATGTTCCTGAGTCCAAGGGAGAACAGTCGATGTGGCTGCCTCCTGTGTGGTTAACTGAATGAGTGGTTTTGCTAGAAATGCGTACTGAGGGATCCACTGCCTACAATATGAAGTGAGGCCTATGAAAGCCCGCACCTCCTTTTGTGTCTGGGGTATTGACATGTTAGCAATTAACTGGATGCGATCTGGTGTAAGCTGCCTTCCCTCCTTGGACAGCGAGTGACCAAGATAAATAACTCGCTGGACACAGAATTGCAGCTTAGAAGGAGACACCTTGTGCCCCTTGTCGGCTAGAAAATGTAAAACTGTCAGAGAAGCCTTTTCACATTCTGACTCGCTTCTTGCGGTGATCAGCAGATCATCGACATATTGAAGCAGTGCAGTATTGACTGGCATGTGGATACTGTCAAGTTCTCGTTTCAGTGCTTGGCTGTAGATGCTGGGGCTTTCTGTGAATCCTTGGGGAGCGCGTGAGAATTTAAAGCTGCGCCCATTTAAACTGAATCCGAACAAGTATTGGCTTTCCGGATCTATTGGGACGCTAAAGAAGGCATTCTTGAGATCGATTACAGTAAAGAATGTTGCTTCGGAATCAATTGCTGTCAACAATGATGATATGTCAGGGACCACAGGGAATTGTGGTACAATGCATTTGTTTAGTTCACGCAAATCAATGACCAATCGGTATACTGGTGGGGCAGTAGGGTCAGTTCGTTTAAGAATCGGAATTATCGGTGAATTACATATATTGGAGTCTGTTTCTATAACTACTCCCTGGGCAATCAGTTCATCAATGATTTTCAGCAAAGCCACTACAGCATCATGCGGTAACTTGTATTGTCGCATTCGTGGTAGTACCACTCCTGCTTTCAATGTAACTCGATAGGGTGTAATGTTCATGCAGCCAACATCCGTAGGGCCTTGTGCCCATAGATGTACTGGTAAAGTCTGTAGTCGGGGATCCATGTCTCTAGACACATAGTGACCTTTAAAATCACGTAAAAACAACCTTACTCCTTCCGGAGAACAACATATTATGGCTCCTAGTGCTTTCAGAGTTTTAATTCCTAACAGATTTTCTGGGCATGATTTAGTAAGCAATAGATCTGTAGTTCGTGTCAAAGGTCCTATCGTAAGTGGTAGAGGCTGTGATACTTCATTAACAATAGGTTTTCCTGAAAAACCAAGGGAAACATTTTGAGAGCCTGAGAGGGGTGCCCCTGGAACTTCACTACGTTTTATTGTTGTTCGACTTGCCCCTGTATCGAGTAAGAATTTTCTATTTTGACCTAATAATTCACTATGTACATAAGGTCCTTCTTGATCTACAGGAATCTCGATGAGCGGTAAGTCAACTTCCCTCTCTAGGCTGGTTCATGCGTAATGCTGATATTCAGGGTATTCATACTGTGCAGTCTGATACATTTGTCGTGTCGTTGTTTGTGTGGCAGTAGCAGGCAACGGTGGTGCAGCTGGCACAAACTGTATGGGTTGCTGTGAGGCTGGCATTGCCTGTTGCTGAACTGGCATGGACTGTCCATGCTGCATAGCTCCTTGTTCATTCTGATCTTGTCTAACTAATCGTGGTCTCTCTTTTGCAATACCTGTAGCTATATTACGTTTCAGGACTGGACAATCATGTACATAATGGCCTAGTTGTTTACAGTAATTGCAGGTTCCTTTTACAGGAACTGCAGAATCACCAGAATGTGTCACACCCTTTTTGTGACCATCTGCCGGTACTGTCTGAGAAACTAGCATTTTCATTTTTGTATCCTTCATGCGTCTATGCTCATGTTCTTGTTCATCCCTAATTCTATTGTGATGATACTGTGACATTTGTAGCATTTGCGACGGAGTGTTACTTTGCCAGGTACTCTCGAATTTCAATATTCTATTCTTCACTGGAGGCAATGCATTTTCCACCAATTTTGTCACAAATAAATGTGGATATGAGTCACTACTTGCTTTTATACCACTATTTATACCAAAACATTTTTCAAATCGAGCATAATAATCGCTTGTGTCTTCATCTTGCTTTTGTTTGCAGGCTGTGATTGCACCCCAATCTTCCTTTTTTGTAGTTAATAAACGTGGCAGTACCTGTACTAGTAAACCTGGTAACAGTTTAACTTTATCCCCGAGCCCCGAACCTGCAGCTCGGCCCCTTTCTTCCTCTGCTAATGCTGTCCAGTCTATCTTTTGGTCTCCCACTTCCCACTCTTTTTCTTTCAGTTTTTCATAAATGCCAGCAGGCAAAAGCACCTTTAATATCGTCATAATATCAGGAAAGGTGTACTCTCCCATCAGTAACATGTCTTTAATTTCTCGGTGGAAACCCGCTGGGTCCTTGTCGTGACTAGGTACTACTTTCTTCATTTCTAATAATTCCATTTTTGATATGGGTGTGTAAACAAATACACGGTGAAACTCATTGTCTTCGCCTTTTATTGGGTGTACTTCTCGTAAAGGATTTTGTCTATCCATATAGTACGGTGCTCTTTCTCTGCGGGGCAGGGAGAGAGAATCTGGATTTACAAAAAGGACATACTGTTTACGTGACACTAATATCTCTTTAATTAGCTTGTTACTAGAACCTCTCCATCTGTTCGTGAGTAGTTCCGTTAATATATCAGGTAAAGGACCGGGGTCAGCATGTTGGCTCTTATATAATATGAGGAGTTGCTGAATCATATAGATTCCAGCTAAGCGTTGTTCATCTGTACTGAGATTAAAAAACGTGTGTGCTACGGTCTCATCACCGTATTTTTCAGGACTGTCAATCCAGTGAACGGCTGATCTGGCTAATTCTTGCTCATCCATGGAATCGAGGAGGTGGTAACCCCTTCGTTCTCGTAGTATCTTATCTGCGGCTTGAAACGAATGTTCAGGAGATTTCAGATTTATTACAGGCGTCGGATACGTTCTGCCATTATTTGGACATACAGAGTGTATGGGATCAGAAAAACATCTAGTATTTTCACAGGATCTCCCTCTGCCTACATAGGCTATGGTCTCTGACTGTCTTGCGGAATTCCCTGATTCGGACACTTCATCTTGCTCAAACTCGTCTGTTCCCAATCTTTCTTCATGAATACGCTCTATTTCTTTACGTATTTTTCGGCACATGGCTATTATACAATTTTGCTTATCGTGTCTCCCTTCTGATATATTCTGACTCCATCTTGTAAGAATAAGCATTGCATTCGGGTCTACCCCCGGACGATCTTGATTTCTGATTACACAGTTTATGAAGAAACGTAACAGTTTCCCCTGTATCTCTACTTTCTGGAATTCCATAGCTCTGTTAATACATCCTGGATCTCGTCCTGTTTGAACAAAATGATATATGTTATCCAGATGCGTAGTCATCCCTGGTAACCTCGCTAAATACTCTGCGGCTCGCCTAATACGTAATGATGCCAGGACCATTTCGTCCTCTTTACCAACCACCGGGTCATATCTACAATTTACAAGAAGTTCCTTAAGCGTACGTTCACTTACGAATTTAGGTGTACGTGAATGTGCTGACTCTTGAAAGACAAGTTTATTTATTCTAGGTGGTGTGAAAGTATTGCTAGCCCCTCCCGTGTCCCCATCTGGGACGTCGGGTGTGAATGGGTTCGTTGAACGTGACACAGCAACTATGGGTGTCGATACCCCTGTAGAGTCGACTGCGGAGACAGATGCGGAAACAGATGTGCTTGCCGAAGCTTGTGTCGGGACTTGCTGTTGCACGGGGACAGATACCTGATCCTGACGTTGAACCCCTCCGCCAGACGGTCTATGTGGTGTGGCGTTAGCATACTCGGGAGCTGCGTCGTCTAGATATGAGGAAAGAAAAACATCTTCTGCGGTTCTGGGAAGCCCCTTTGGATGTACCTTAATTGGAAATAATGGGGGTGGCAAGTCTTTTGGTATTTCTGTAACAGCTTTAGGTAGTCCTTCGGCTAGAAGGGGATACATACCATTCATAAGAGCATTTCTTTGTCTATTCACTTGTTCTGATTTCACTCGGATACCTTCCTTAATTAATAGATTTTCTTGAACTTTATTTGAACTTTCTTTACTCCTCTCTTCTTGTCTACGTGCTTTTTCTGTTCGTCTATGAGATTCTTTACGCCATAACTCAACAGCGTCTTTCTGTGACTGTCTGACCTTTCTTTTCCATAACTCTTCCTCCACTTTCATGATGCATTCTGCATCCCAGGTTCCCGCTACGGGCCACCTTTGACTTTCCGGCAATCCCTTGGTATAATCTACCCATAGATCAAGAAATAATATGGCATCTAAGCCATGTTTATGGTACATAAAATGCCCTGGAGTGTCTCTAGGAGGAATAGGAACTGCTTCTTCAAGCACCCCTTTTCTGGTAGTAATCTGTCTTAACTTCGAGAAGAGCGGCATATTTACAACTGATCTGATACTTACTCTTGAATTTTCTTAATACGAAAAACACAATAAATGAACAGTGAACAATGAACAGTCATTCATACTACAATATTTTGAACACTTTAAACATTAAACATTAAACATTGTAACAATGATCGACAATGATGACAGTCTGCCTAACTAATCACCACGCTGAATTCTCGACAATAACTGAATTCTTCGGAATACTTGATATACTGCTAAACAGTACATATACACTGCTAAACAGTGCAGACCGGATTTGTGTACCCAAATCCGTCTTGACCGGCACAACCTATGTGCGCGTCAACACGCCTCCCCGGCGATGGTACTCACCGAGTAGCTCCTTGAAACGGAAGGCCTCAGAGAATGGACAGGACTCGATAACTGCGGACAGCGGACCCTCTGGACATCGGGATTTCGAAAGACCTGGTGGGCCTCTGTATACCTCGGATCTTGCTCTCTCAGCTAGGCTCTGGTCGGGATACTTCGCACTTCTCACCGCCTCGTCTGGGTTGATCGCAGCCTCAGTCGCCCCCGCTTGACCGGAGGGAGCTTACAGGAAATCCTGCTGGTACGCGTTTATGGTCCGTCCAGCTGTGGCAGGAGACCGGGCCTGCAACGCACCGCCGGCGCGTGAGATGAGAAAGTGTCCCTGTTCGGGCGCCATTATGTGGTAAATAAAATCTTCTTTACCGTACTGAATTTCATACGGAATCTTAAAATAAAGTAAAATAGCTCAAAATAACAAGAGGCAGAATCCGTGGTATAAGAGGTTTTCTAAATGGGCTTTATTCCATTCAAAATGGCCGACTCGAGTCGCGGCCTTCAGGTTCCGTCACCACGAGGGTTCAGGAAGTGAAGTACAATACTTTATTGACAGACATGCATTTTTATAATAAGTACATTACAATGAAATGAATGTAGAAGGCGTAACATTTGATAAGAAGAGTGGCATGACAGGTACGTAATCGAAACTAGGCGTAATAAGGAATAAAAGAAACATGATTGGTTAGGATTATCAGACATAGGTGGATCTATAAGATAATACTTGGCATAGATGCGCGCGCAGCAGCATGACGTGTGATAGACGTGTAACTAGGGGTGAAGGGGACTTGACATTTAGCTCTACATGTGGAGACGAGAAGTCTGGGGGGTCAAGTCAACCTAATCCCAAATCATATCTAACATCCTATGTTTAAAGAACTATGTTATCCACAAGGAAGGACTCTCGGACAGAATCTAGTCTATACTGACTGTGTGCGTGCACAAACGTCTAAGTGTCTATATGAGATGCGAGGGATAGAAAACTTTCCATGGCAGCAGGGCGATGAATCACTTGCAGGAGGACGGAAAGGCTGAATCCTTGCTTGTGAGCTAAAGGAAATGTTTACCTAAATCACTAGACAGGAATGCATCGGCTGAAGAGCAAAATAGATAATTCGAAGGTGAAATACAACTTCTTGGCAGGCAGGCGAAAACTGGCCGAAGCAGACATTGTTAGCTGCACAGGGAGTAGGACAAAGTTCATGGATACAGATGCGAGCTCAAGCTGAAGTTGTCAGAGACAGAGAGCAGGGAAAGGCTTTGAGGACAGAATCGGGCCTACTTGCCTGAACTGTAAAAATGGAGTAACTTAGCCATATAAAGTCGGTGGCCTTTCATACTTAGGAATCGAATATCCAGCCCATTGATGGCGGATCTGACAGAGAACATGTCGACGGTAGACACACATATGTTTGCGTCTTAGAAACTGGAACTGGAGGGAACATACATGTACTTGTAACATGCATATAGAACCGTTGGGGTCCAAGATAGGGGACATAACTGATCAGGAAAATCCACATTTCCACAGTACAAGTCCTTTCTACTTTGCTAAACGTGCATAAGCAAACATTTTACTGCAATATGTTCCAAGCAAGCAATGTGACTCCTGCTTTCCCCTCACTGTCTCTCTTGGTAAACTTATTAACCCCCTCTGGAAAAAAATGGAACCACCAGCTAAATATTGTGGCTATAGGGACAGAGAAAGACCAATGGGGTGGGGTGTGAGGAGACAGGGATGTGCCGACCCGCATTGACACAGCCAAGGAGAAAGGCCACAACTCGAAGACCATCTTGAAAGTTGTAAACCTTGTTACCACGACAAAGCCTTGTCTGCTGGTAACATTGCCTGCAAAAATATTTATCAGGGCAATTAAAATCGCAAGTTTGTTGCTGTAATATTCTTGTGAATAATTGCAGTTTTAGAAGGGTTTTGTTCCTACACGACGTAGGTCCTGATTTAAAGTTTGGCGGATGGAGTTTACTCCGTTATGGTGACGAAGGGGAATATCTCCACCACCTAATGGGAAGTCCAACCGCTACATTTAGAGGTGCATGCCAGCCTACCACACAACTCCCTACAGTGACAAGAACGGCTGTCATGGCGGTCAATGTCAGTTTAAGAAGGTTTGACTGACGGTACTGTCATCACATTTTTTGTTTTTCAAAAACAGACCCCCAAGTGAGAGTTTGATTTAAAGAAAAAAAAAATCAATACCCCCCCCCCCCCCCCCATTCCTGGGAGTTTTCTCCTAGGGTGTGGGCGGGCAATTTTTGTTTTCTTTTCCTGTCCCTGTGGCAGTGACTGACAGGAAAAAAAGGTTTACACCGTCCACCCTAAAACAAAAAAAGCAGATGGCATAGAGTCTTACGTCCTACGGCTCCCACTCTGTCAAGCAGTCAGAGTAAGCATTTTGTTAACAAAAACAATTGGGCCCGCATATTATATTATATTAACTACTACCTCCTCCCCTCTATGTGAGGCAGGCGGACAAAGAGTTTGGGGACCGGGTACTTCTAGATGTTTGCAGCAGAGTCCTCCAAACTCTAGATCAAGCCCTCAGTTTTGGAAGGCTGTTTTGTACACTGTTACATTTCAACTTCACCAGACTCATGAAGTTGACACAGTTGGTTAAGGTTAACAAAAAGTCATAAAGTTAGCAAAACTACTCGGACTCCTAGCATTGCAGTACGGATGAGGTGAAGTGGACTAGGATAATGAGCGCACTGCAGCAGTAAAAACAAAGAAAGACGGGATGGGGGATCATACTGGCTGCATGGCAGACACACTGAACTTGCAGGGTTATCTGGACACACCCATGCAAAAACGTGAAAACAAAATAGTAGACGTGCACGTAGATGAACTTGCCACATTGGACTGTCCAAGAATCCTAAAATGGTTAAATATTCAGGATATTTCGTGAAGAATGTTATTTGTTTCAATCATTAGAACTCTGTCTCCCCCTGATGTGTGTATGAATAGATCTTCATACCCTACTCTGTCAAGGGCCCCATGAGATCATCAATTGGTTCTAGCCATTGCATTCTTCTCACCACTAATACTTTCTTACTCTCTGGTCACACCACCCCACCTTTTTGGCTCTCTTCACTTCACCTCTTCTTGGAGTTTGTGGCTTGCTTTGGTAAACCTCAGATTTAGAAAATGAAGAATGGAATTTAAAATGTAGTGTGTTTATGTGTGTGTGTATGTGTGTAGATTGCTGGTTGTTGAGTACTGGAAGGAAATCACATACACTTGAAATATGGGTGGTTTTCAAAGATGTTTGGGTTGGAATTTGGTAAGCAAGGGTGGTTGAGTGACAGATACAATTTGGTGCTCTAGATATAAAAAGTGGAATATTGTGTTCCATCCTTGTTGCTTCTAAAACACCTTATGCATCCATGAGGCTGTCACCAAATGTCAGGGGGTTGAAAGGCAGAAACAAGGAAACTTTCGAGAGAGAATGAGGAATAAGCTTTGTGAATAAACTATTTCTCTTCAAAATGTCGTGGGTTGTCGCCCTTTGGGATCGGGTCTGCTGAACTGGAGAGGATTGAAGTGGAAGGGACAAGGCTGGGGCAGAAGAGAAGATGGGGAAAGAGAGAATGTAGGAGGATTCAATAAAGCAGGGTGGGAGAAATTAGGGGTTGAGAGGGAAAGAGTGAATCATAATTAATTGTGAGTGAGTTCGTGTCTGTGAGTGAGTGCACATGTGTGTGCATGCCTGCCTGCGAAATCCTGCCAGCCAAGGGTTTGCATATAATGGTAGCTTGCAGGAGGATTGCTCCATTAAAGAGAGCCGGGGAAAAAGAAGACTGAAACCTCCATCCCGTAACAGCATCCGTACTCATACTTTTCCCTTATGCTTGTCCTTAATTAAAACGCTTGCCTGCTGGTCCACAAGATGAAGGAGGTCCCAGGCGTTGGGATGCTGGTGGGCCCATTCTTCTTCATTTTGCACAGGAGCTCTGTCTTCTAGAAGGACAGATGTGTCCTGGTTCAAAAAGGAAACATTCATGAAGCTGAAGAACATGCCCTGGCACTCACCTTGTGTTGTTTGGCTCGTACTATGCTTTTGAAGTGTTGACCTCTTCCCATATTGCCTAACGGATATCCCGGTGATGGATCAAGGTACTTAGGTGGGGCACTAGAGAAAAGATGCAGGGGGGCTACGCCAGACCATTTTGATCTCAGATTTTAGGACTTTGCAAGTTGTCTGGTTTATTGAAGCATATGCCATGGGATAGTATAAGAGTGTGGGTTGTGTGGAAGGAATGAAGGTAGTTCTTGGAGATGGTGAAGAAGCCTTAATCTGTGATGAGGGCCAACTCTTAGGCGGTGTTTCAAAATGCTACGGATGGGGATATTTTCGATGAGTGTTAGGAAGGTTACAAGAGGAGGTGTGGAGTGGTGAATGGAGGCTGGACTCTCAACAGTTTAGGTTAGGAAGTGTTAATGGGACAGGGTGAGGCATTGCATAGTAGATGTGTGTTTGGTTTTGTGAGGATTTGGGATTAAAAAAGAATGTGTACGTGGAGTGGTAACGTGGTGAATATAAGTTGGTTCTAGAATGTTAGCAAGATAATTTCCAACATTTGGATGGAGATGGATCAAGAGAGGGTCTCAAGGAAGGCATTAGGATTGAAAACAAAAGATTGGTGTATTTAGGACAAACATTATTGACAAGATAATGTAGTTTATTTATGGTAGTATACACTTGTTGCTTACTTCAACTATCTTTACTTACACATACACTCCACATCCCTCCTTTTATTTCATGTCCCTTTTCCTCCTACCTTTACTTTATCCTACCTTTACTTTGCCCCACACGCACAAACGTTTTCCATAATTATGTTTCTCAAATGATAATTGGAATGTAATTTAATTAATTGTAATCATACTAACCATTGCCTTCACCTTAAAACTAACTACATTAATTGTAGTTATATTAAAAATATTAAAATAACGAGTTAACTTATTCTAACACAAAACCTAACCCCAGCTCTAAATTAAATTAAATAATTTATATTCTAAAAAATTAATACTTACCCTAGCCCTACATTTTTCATGAAAGGGTTAGGTAGTGGACAGAGATTTGATTGAAAAGGAATTGTTTGGTGTAGGAAGAATTATAAAAAGCAGTGCTTCGTTGTGTTTCCTCACAGACAGCAAATCCACATCACCAGGAAAATTTGGAGAGACCTCCTGTGGCTGAGCCTCTGTTGTCGCAAGTTCCTACTGGAACGCAGACGGCCTCTGCGGAGGTGCCTACAAGTCAGTCAGAAATACCAGCATGCTTCGAGCCAAATCACCTTGCCTTGAAAATGCTGTGGGAAAATCTTCAGCTACAAGTCCCACCCGAATTTCTCGGTGGAGGCCCGTACATGCAAGAGACCGAACCAATGTCACCCTCTGCAGGACCTGGCACCCAAGGTCCTCAAGAAGCAGTGCCTGCTGAGAAGAGTTGCGCCGAGAACCCTGAACGAACCCGAAAAAGGATACGGCAGAGAGCAGACAACAGCAACAGATCACAGATCTATGCAGGTGAGGGTAGCTCGGAAAAATGCTAGTGCTTGTAAAGAGGATAAGAGGTTTTTTGGGGAGAAGCAGCAATCAGGATGATGGAACAAAAGCAAAAAAATAAGGCAGGGAGGATGATATTGGACGAAAATATTGAGGGCACCAGTGGATAAGACATGAAGCGAAAATTCAAGTGAATGAAGAGTGGGTGAAAGAAAGAGGAAATCAGGGAACGTTTTAATGCAGATATGAAGTCCAACACACGCCAAATCAAGAGGTCGTGCTTGTTGCCCTAAACCAAAATCCATTGAAAATGTAGCTTCTTTACCAGTGCAGATCTGTGAATCACTACATTGGATTTATTGAGAATTCAGAATTCCAATTGATGTTCATTGGGCCTGAGAAATAACTAGTTGTGAGGCAAAAACGAAATAAAAAAGGTAAGATGCAAATTCAGTGTGCTGATCGCTCTGTGTATCCATACAAAATTAGCCTGGTTTAAATAAAACTATATACGTGTGCTGCCTGCTGAACACCAGTCGACTGTCAAATACTACTCCAATGTTCTGTGACCGCCCACGGAGCTTGCTCTAAGGTGTGCTGTTGTGAACATTGAAATAGGCCACAAGAAAAGGCATGGAGGCAATTTTAAATATAAGTAGTTCTTCACTCGAGATGTCGGGCAGTCGGTGTGGTGCATATGCGCAGTTTCGTTACAGAAACATTAAACAGGAAAATAAACTTTCCTGTGCCTATTTGATCTGGTTATGGGACATATTTTGCTTTTTTAAAGTGAATCTTTATCTACCAAGCACACAATACCATAGGCTGGCATTGAGATTTTTTTTTCAAGTTTTTTCCCCCCATATTCTTACCTGAAATATATTTGCATTTTCAAATTGTCAATTGACTTGTACTGTGCCTTGGAGGGTTTTTCTTTTGCTTGTAAAGAACATAATCTCATTGGAATGTCACACAAAAATATCTTTCTGTTCTACAGTAGGGTGTGAGGGATTTGAAAAAAACAAACATTTTTTAATGTGTCTCCTTCAAGATCATTCATATATACATCTCCTGTTCACCCAAATATTAGGCAAGATGTTAAAAACCATAAAGGCACTACACCTTCATGACTAAGGTCACAGTTTTATCCACCACCCAATTTTCACAATCCCTAGCACAAGTCTATTTGGTAATTAATTTTACTATAATTTTCCATTGTAGTACAAGAGAATCTGAAAAACATGTGCAGTGGCTCAAAGGGGATACATATCCACACAAAGTGCAGTCAGCAAATTAATATTGGCCCACTGCTGCAATCATGGGGTTGTCATGAAATATGGATTTTCTTAAGGTCTGTACTTTGATGACGGCATAGCACACACTTAGAAGAGTGCACATTTTTCAAAAACAAGTGCATAGATGTTCTTTGTAATGGTCTGTGAACTTGTCGAAAAAGTGGTGCAGCAATTTCCCCCAAAATCTCGAGAAAGTGCCTTTAAAGGTTAACATCACAAAAAGTACAATTTTAAATTCCCTAAAATGTAAATAGTGTATATTTGCACCATTATTTGCCGAATTTCTGTATCTTTCTATTTCCTGCACACTAATTTATTTTGCTGTTGTTGGTGATAAATGGTTATAGTGATTGACATTTAAAAAAAATGAGGAGTGATAAAAGCTGCAACCAGTGCTTAATTTGCACCAAAAAAATGAAAAAAATAAGTGTCAGGAGACGATTGCAGCCTGCACCACCCATTGACCCTGCCAGTACTGCCAACCTAACTACTAACCACCACACTCCTACAAGTGTGACTATTAAGGTTAATCCCGGCACCCAACACTATAAAAATGACTTGGGCAGCAGGTATTAGTAATTTTTATTGCAAATTGAACTAAAAAACAACTGTTGTTGTGCTCATTTCAAAATTAGACAGACAGCGCCAACATGTGGCAGACCATTATAGGTGCCGGTGCTGATAATTAAGTGCTGGTGCCAAGCACCGGAAACCACCGGCTCCAATTAAGCACAGGCCGCAACATAACCTTCTGCAAGTGAGAATACAAGCGAGGTAAAACAAATTATACTATACAATTGGCAGAAATACTTTTCGGTGAAGTAAATAACACATGACTGCGTGCTGTTTCCCAATAAATAGATTTTATGTTCTCTTTTCCACTTACCGTTGACACAATTTATTTGATAGTTTTCTTCTCTCAGTGAGCAAAATGTATTTAATAAAACTCTACTGTATTCTGTGGACACTAAATGGATTCATAATTTAGGACAGGATGTATTTTTCTGCAATTGTTATTAAAAATTCAGTAAAATACATTTTTACTACAACTCTTACAATAGGTAACAAAATGACCTGCAATAGAGTCAGAATAAACTCTAATAAATATGATAATATGTTTGTACAATCGAATGACTGGTCATTGTAAACTAAGAAAGGAATTTGATTAAAATGTAAAAGTAAAGAAGCGGAAAAGTATGCCTTGAAAAAACATCTCTTAAATTTAAACTCTGACATCCTGATATATCAGCTCCTAACATTTTTCCTTCTCCATCTTTCTTTCTAGGCGCTAATAATGGAGTTCACATAGAAGGCAAGGAAGTCACTATCAATGGTGACTTTTACATTTTCCCTCCAGCGATGGTGAGTCCACCATCAAGCCCAGAAGGCAGTGCACGACCAGTGCAAGTGACGCAGGACTTTGGCGGCATGCCCACCTCCATCGCAGAAGAGGGGCCCCTCCCAGCCAATCGGCCACCGCCTTTCTGTCCGGGAGCGGCAGCATGGCATTGTGTCGTGCCACAGCAGGAAGAGGGGAAGGACATGCACCTGGCAACACAAGAGAGCGTGAATGAAGATGCTTGGTATGGGGGTGCAGTCAGAAGCTTCCCCATGGAAGAGGATGGAGAGATGGACATAGGGCGAAGCCTCAGATCTGATATCTCTCAGATGACCAGTTCTTCTGAATGAATAACTCACACACTGTCAAAACCTCTGGTGCTCACATCTACCCTGACCTCACATCCTACTCTCAACGCTTGTTGTTTCCCGAAAGGTGTCAGTGGAGTTGTACAAGTTAGGGAGATGCAGTGTGTCGGAGCAATAGTGGACAATTCCTCAGGTTCAAAATCTGTTCCAGATTTCTATTGAGGGTTAAGATAGGTGGAATACTTAGGGTTAAAAAGCAAATTTGAAGAAGAACTCTGGAAAGAACAAAAATCGAGGTCCACAAACACTAGGGTTGATGTGTTCAAAGGAAATGGAGACAGTAGGGGGCCACCCAGTGTCTAGCAGTGCATAGGATAAAATGTAAGAGATAATATATTGGTGCACTAGGGATGTGTGGTATAGACTGAAGGAGAGATTACCTTCCAAGTCCCTATAATCTAAGGGTGGGTGGGATGAAGAGAAGATGAGAACAAGTCACGGCCCCTAGCTATTGGAGTGGACGACTTAAAGAGAGTGATAAATTAGGAACCCCCTGGCTGTACCATGAATGAGTTTAGAAAAGGGGGCACTATATGGAAGAGCACCACTCTGCTTGTAAAAATGGAAGTATATATGGTCGAACTCCAAGATCGGGTGTGAATGATTTAAGAGATGAAAGGATGGGCTCTAGCAGCCGAGGAGGTAAAGAGAAAAACGAATACATAGCAGGCTTCATGATCCCAGAGGATGATGGAAGGTTGTATGATGGAACAATGCAGGGAAATACTTTGCATGCCTTTACAACGCATTCTTTGCCCCGCATTTGTTTAGAATGCATATGCTTTTAGAACGCGTGCCATTACTACACATTCTTTATATATATTTATATCTATAAAAAATGTGTTTGTGGGGGAGACCACCCCGCCAACTTAACTTAAATGCATGTTAAAGGCAAGTGTTGTTAAGACATACACGTGGTATAAAATGCGAGGTAAAGGCACATTGTGGTAAAAACCTCCTTGTAAAGGCTGTTTCCCGTTGATGGAATATCAGATTCACACAAACTACCTAATGAACACATTCAAATATGAAACACATTGCCTCGGAGATGATCCTTTCTGGACAGTCAGCTAGATTGTGCTAGGAGGGAGGTGTGGGAAACCAAATGGAGACTCTGCATCCACAGGACCAAGTGTGCGGTGGCATTCTGCACACCATGGATCTGTTGTGCAAGGAGCCCTGCGTATTCACCATTAGAATCGTTTAGTTTTACATTCATCTGGCATTGCATAACCAACCTGTGCTCCTCTTGGGAAAGGTATGTCTAGGCTCGTTTGAGCTGATGCTACTGAAGTGAGTCCTAGACACAGAGCAGAAGACTGAGGCTTCATATTTCAAGACCACCCCGTGAATTTGTGTTTGCTTGCTCTTGCCATTGCTGTCCATAGGAAGCGAGGAGTTGAGATGGCCATGTTGAGGTTTTCAGCAGGCTCGGTGGTCCTCAAAGGATTGGGGCCCATGAACGGTGCAAGGATTTTCAAATCCATAATATAGCATTTATTTTACTACTGTTTTTCTGAGGCCTTTTCTTGTTATTTGGTACCACTTACATGTGGCACTCTAATGCTGTTGCTTCACCTCGCCTTCCGGCATCAGTTACCCCTTTTGTGATCACTGAACGTCACCTGCTAACTCCACAGAGAGAGGTGCTGGTGACACTGTAGTGAACCTTTTGCAAGGGCCATTAACTTGCAGATAAATCTCAGTGTCATCTACTTAAGACTAGAAAACTGGACTCTGAGGGCCTTTTTCTTGAGGGACTTCTTGGAGATGTTAAATATGCTAGAATGGGATAAAGGCAAGCCCTGGGGAATTCCACACGCCTTCCCCACACCGTTGAGAATATATGTGACCAGGGCTCTAGAGGTGGATTACTAAAGCAGAAGAAGGGGCCCCAGCCTGAACCAGGAAGTAGTTCAAGAATGAACAACAGCAGATTGGCACGCTTCAGGTGCACTTGGGGCCCCCTGACCAGCAGGCGCTGTGCAGGTAGATTAGAAAAGATAAATATTGGGTGTTTTGAGGACAAAAGAACAGATATAAAGCAGTATCTCTGGTGTAGATGACTTCCCACTTGACCTACAAGTCTGCAAAGGGGGATCTCTTAGTTGTTTCATTAAATGGAATATTCAGGGTTCTGCAGATGTCTGGGCAGCAGGACTGGCCCTGGTGCACTGCAAACAACTTCTCTGTGCATATTTTTGAGTTTTTTCTTGTACGTGTGAAGATCTTTTAAAAGTCGTTCTTCTCAGGGATGGTGCTGGGATTTCGTTAAGGTGCATTTACTGTATGTAGGGCGGCTCTGTGGCCTGAGCCATACTCTTCCGGGTGGACATACATGTAACATACCCTGCTTTGGAACCGAGCCATAAGCTAAAGTGCACTAAATGTAATATTCTACGTCACACACGGGACACCTGCATCACATGAAGAAGGGAAACCGTATCATACACCTGTATAATTTGGAGAATAAAGTGGTTATTTTTTTTAGTTCTGTGGTCTACAAAACAACATACTGTGACATTGTTGGTCTATTTGATTACGTTTGAGGTTTGATTAGTTTGAATGCAAATTGAGAGAGAGAGAGATCTATGTATATATATATATATATTATATATATATATTTTATTTTTAATCAATATTGACAAGTCTATATGATTTTTCATATTTTTTTTTATAATCGGGCCGATGATAGTATAGAGTATCAGGTGCCAGTGAGACCCTGCCTCCGTACCCCTCCATCCGAGATTGCATTGTTCAACTGGAGCAGATCAAGAAACAACAGCAAGAGGGAAGCTAATGGGTGCAGCTCTGGAAATGACGCCCCAAACAAAGCTTCTGGAAGTGATGCTGAAGAGACATTTCCATGTGGAGGCCAGAACATATATACTCCTGCTTTCGCCACTTTTGTACAGCGCTCTGATACCCGTAAGGGTTATGTTCGAGCTTTATAAGATTTTTCAAATAAATAAATACGCGGGCATTTTCCATAATTTATCAAAAAGGGAGTTATTTCAAGTATGGTCAAAGACATGTCAGGTCTTTTATTCCCCCCTTAGGCTGTGCTGGTCTACACTGTTTGATCAGAATGCAGTGGACTGGAGAATGTCTGTTGAACACATCAAAATGGAGCCCATCCCCAAGCATGCAAATGTAAACAAAATACCACGTTTTGGTAAAACCAGTAGGTTTGATGTTTGTTTGGTGTGTGGGATTGACAAGCATGCACCATACAAATGTCAAACTTATTGATATTGACAATGCTTGATGTGGTACTAAGAAGCAAGTGCAGACTAAAGCACTAGATTCTTCATAGGAAAATGGTTGCTTTCTTTTTGGTGGTATCCATATTGCAGATGCTTTTGTTAGTGTTCACTCTCCCGTGGCACTGGGCCCCTTGCTGACTGAATTGAGAAGTAACATAGTGCCAGATGTACAAAGCCATTTTGCATTTCTTAACAGGACGAATCAATATTTCGGCCCATTAAGAAATGCTAAATGGTCTTTTCAGATGCACAAAGGCCCCTTCTAGGGATCCCCTATTTGAGATTCCTAAAGCACATGTATATAGCATTTCCTAAATGTGAATTGGTTATTTAGGAAATGCTATTACCATCTACTTGAAGGTAACCATGTGCAAAATTAAAACAATGCGTTTACAAATGCATTGTTTAATATGAAATGAAGCGCACATATGATCTTAGGGCATATGTGCACTTACATGTGCACAACGCATTTTGGGGAGCCTCCACGAGGGCCTTAAGGCCAAAGGCAACCTTGGGTTTCCTAAATTGCTATTTCCTATTAGGAAATCGCAATTTAAGAAATGCAAACCATTTCCTATTTTACCCACAGGTGGGAATGCAGTAGCGTTTCCTAGTTACAATTCCCTAATAGTGATTTCTGTTTCATGGAAATCGCTATTAGGAAATCTCAAAATTAGTACATATCATTTTGCATTTCGTAAAAAGTGATTCCTACGGATTCGCTATTTAGGAAATGCAAAACTACATCTTCGTACATCTGGCTCATAGTCCCTCATTCCATCCAATTGATATTTCCAAACAGCCAAGAAAAACATTGTGACACAACTATAACTCTAGTGGGCTGATCCAAGATGTGATGTTGATGTTCAAGCAAATTGCTTCCAAGTTCCTTTGCAAAAGAAGGTAATAGCTGAAGAAGACTGATGCAAAGTGTCTTAAAGTAAGCAGAGGATGCAGTATATTCACTATGAATGGAGCGAAAGCATGTATGGCAAATTAAAAAACCTAAATAAATACATTTAGAAAGACCCTGTTGGTAGCGTTGATGTCATATGTAATTGTAAATTGTGTGTAACCTTATAAACAGAAGAATACATCCATATATATGCGCTCATGTATATAGAACCTCATCTACATACCCAGACATACATAGTTTGTCATGTTGCAACATAGAAGCAGTGTCATGCATTTGTTTCTTTTTTTGTTTTTTTATATCTAAATATATTGTTATACCATCATAGAAAGCATAAAACCCCATATGCATAGGTACAGGTGTGGAAATGTACTTTTTAAGTAGCACACCGGTGCAGGGGTCCCCCTTATCTTGTCCACGGGTCCTTAGACCAACAAAATAGAGATTGGCACTGAAGCCGGAATTCAAATAACAAGTTTATTAATCACTCATGAGTGGGACTACGTCCACACAGCACTCTCAAGTGCTGCCTGAGGTAGTACATTGAAGTCATAGAACACAGGCCTTATATACAGTTTTTTTCTGTACTGGTAAGCATGTGGATACAAATAGAAGGTACAGGCTTACACAGAAATAGTTACCAACACACATGGGCAGATGGGAGATCACTTAGTCAGCAAAGTGGGTGGGGGAACAGAACTGTATACATCAGCAGAGAATGATTGACATTTGAGTCTGAGACCAGGTGTTCTGGCAGCTAAAAACTCTTAGCATGCATATTGCTTTTAGCTGAGTCAGGAAGTCAACTAAAATAGACAGCACAGGCAGGGAAAAAGACGAGCAGCAGAGGATGGGAGAATTACAAAGCCAACAAAATGGATGCCACAACCAAGATGGCTTCAGCTTTTGTTAACAGAAATTATTTCAGATTTCCACACGGGTACTTCTTATAATAATTCTTACATATTTTGAAATATATCACAGAAAGAAGCATAAACCCATATACGTTATGTTAAAAAAATTATATAGCACAACATATACCTTTATACAGCAATACAGTTTATCAAAAACATACAATCAGGTACAATATATGTATAGATTATTTTAACTTAAGTTGATACCACCATGACTCTTCATTCCAGTGCCCTTCCCACAGCATTTAAAGGGTCATACAAACTGCCGACACTACGACGTAGCTCCACAGTTGGAGACAAACATATTTCTCTCCTGTATGTATTCAGACTCTGTGCTTGAAAACATTCTTCTCTGCAACCATAGCTCGGTCCATGTCAGCAATACAGTCTTTAATTTGTGGCATCTCCCCAACCTCCCTATCTTTGTGCAATGTTTTGTTTTACTTGGGCCCACCCCTGTGCAACTCATGATTTCTTGGTATGAGTAAGGTCAGTGGCGTCCCATACATTTTGCAGACAGAGCTTAGGGCTAGCCATCAGTTTCCCTCCCCCGCACTCTCCATTTGTTTGCAAAAACTCTCCAGTATGCTTGGGCAGCTGTACACTCCCAGATAGTATGGAGGAAAGTCCCCTCTTGATGACACTGTCAAAGGCAAGAAGGATCAGTCCTCCTGCCCATCTTGACCAGAACTCCTGTGGCAAGATAACCTTAATTTAGGATTTTTAGTTGGACCAGTCGCAGGCTCATGGGAATGGCCACCTCCCGAGGGGAGGCCAAGGCGTTGCGCCAATCATCCTCTTCCAACTCACCCAGCTCCACCTCCTAATTCTGCCACAAGCGCGTTAAGAGATCCGGGTGGTTATTGATCAGTTTTTTATATGAGGGATATGGCCTTCCTGGGCATGGGGTTAAGTATCAGCCTATCTTCGAATGGGGAAGCCTCAGGAAGTAGAACATCCCCCGGTATTGCTGCTTTAAGCGCATGGCTAATCTGTAGATACCTAAATGTTTCGGACTGTGTGAGGTCATATTCTTTCTGTAGGTCAGTGAAGGTGACCAACCCCCTAGAATTCCACATGTCCCCCACCATTGAAATACCTATCAGATCCCACTTATCAAATCCGTGGCAGGCACTCAGACGACAATTTCTCGGGTTCCCAGGGTGGGGTTGCACTTGTAATTATATTGTGCCAGCCCACTTTTATGTTGACCATGTGCCAGGTTTCGATTGCTCTTGCTGTCGGCCTGGTAAGGCCCTATTTTTTAGAGTTAGTGTAAAGTGCTTTATTATATCCTCCTTGTCCCATGAGCCTCCAGTCTGTACGGAAACTCGGGTCCCCCCGATCCCCATGTGCCCAACGGTTGATAACCACAAGTTGAGATGCTTGGTAGTATGACCTAAGGTTGGGTAGTGCAATTCCCCCACCATACCGTCCCGCCGATAATTTTTGCTTTGCTATTCGTGGTGCCCGGCCATCCCACAACAAGGTACACACAGCACCATCAATACTGGAGAAATATTAATCAAGGATCCTATCTGGGGTATTTTGTAATGCATAGAGAAAGCGCGGTAACACCAGCATCTTATAGAGGGCTCGACGTCCCAGAAGAGTCAGAGGAAGAGAGCGCCAGTGTTTGACGTTTGCGCGAAAGTGCGTCAAGGGCAGTTGCAAGTTAGCTTTGTAAAAGCGGGTTGAATCCGTCGTTGTAAAAATGCCCAAATACGGTAAGCCCCCTGGTGCTCCAGGGATCTCATACTCCCTTGGTATGCGCGGTGACGGGCCATGCAGTGTGTACAGTTTCGACGTGGACCAGTTTATTGTGTACCCGGAGTAATTGCCAAATATGCGGCAGATGAGAAGGATAAGATGAAGGGTGCATATCGGAGAGGCCATATATAACAATATATCGTCTGCATATAATGAGATTCTGTCTTCATGATTCTCGGTCCATTTAAGTCCACAGATCAAAGGGTCTCCCCTCACTCAGACCGCCAGCGGCTCCAGCACTATAGCAAATATTAATGGCGATAGGGGGCTTCCCTGCCGGGTTCCCCTTCCTAACTGAAACTGTCTGAACGTATGTTGATTCACCACCACTTGAGCGGTTGGGTTGGTATACAATAGTTTGATCCGTTCTATGAAATTGGGCCTAAATCCCATTCTCTCTAGGACTGCGAACATGTCATTTCATTTGATGGTATTAAAGGCCATTTTGACATCGAGGGACAGCAGGGTCACGTCTTTCCTGATCGTGTGCTGCCTGCCCAGCACCCCATGGAGGCGACGCAAATTCAGGGCTGTATTCCGGCCAGGCATGAAACCCGACTGGTCCCCGTGTATCAGCCCTGTAATCAGGGGGATGAGTCTGTTGGCAAGTAATTTTGCAAGTATCTTAGCCTTTGCCGTAGGAAGAAAGATCGGTCTAGACGCCTTGCAATCATTTGTTGGTTTGCCTTATTTTTGGATGACCACAATGGTGGCTAACCGGATCACTTCCGGCTGTATCCCTTTCTCTTAGCCCTCAAGATACATTTGGCAAATATAGGGAGTTAACTTAGAAGCCGCTGACTTAAAGAACTTGATTGGGAGTCCATTGGGTCCCATGGCCTTCCCCGAGCGGATATCTCGAAAGGCCAGCTGGATTTCTTCTTCTGTAGGTTCCCCTTTGAGGGAATCCCTTTCTTCCGATGACAGGTAGGGAACATTAATGGTCGAGAGAAGCTCTCTCGCCTCAAGTGGCGAGACTGTAACAGTAGATGTGTAGACCAAGTCAAAGTAAGAGGCAAATGTTTCTGCTATCTTTTGTGGATTAGTGATTTCCTCCCCCATGGGTCCGTGCAATTGGTGTACCCATCTAAATGCTTTCTCTCTTTTTTCTAACCAGGCTAAAAGCTTACCCGTTCTTTCCCCATGCTCATATATCTTATGGCAAATGTATCTTTTTTTTGCCTTAGCCGCCTCCGGGAGGAGCTGTTTGTAGTCCAGTATCTTAACCACCAATAACTGCTGTGCGGCATAGTCAGGGTACTGTGTCAGTGCTGTTTCGCACCGTAGGATGTCTACCTCCAGTTGGTCTATGCGTTTTGTTAATTCCCTCTTGTCCCCTTTATAACTGCCCCGAATGCACCCCATAGGATTTGGGCTGAGGTGTCCGAGCCTACATTTTCTTTAAAGTATAGTTTGGTATCTTTAATTAATGCTATCTTGATATGTGGTATTTTGATCGTCCATTGATTTATACTCAGGGTCGTAAACCTAGGTTGGGGACCCACAGCCATCCTAGTAAAAATGGGAAAATGATCGGAAATTCCCCGAGCAAGGCAGCTGGCCTCACTGAATTCGGAGAGGTCCTGCGCATTGGTGAGAATGTAGTCTATTTGTGACTGGCTATGGTGGGCCCCGGAGTGAAAGGTGAATTGCGTGGTCATGGGGTTGAGTTGTCGTCAGACCTAAAGCCGCTAGAAATTCTGCTAATTTAGACCCAGAGACAGGATCTCTACGCGGGAGTAATCAGCCTAGGAAGCCATCTACTTAAAGGTTAAAGTCTCCCCAATCACTAATGTGCCAATTGGAAGATCGAGGATAAATTTGCTGAGGTCTTGCAGAGTGGACTTCTGCAACGCGGGAGGGACATAGACCGAAAGCAGGTTAACTGTTTTTCCTTATCAGGTACCGGACACCGCGATAAACCTGCCCTGTTCATAAGTCCATGTTTACTTAACCATGTATGGGCAATTTTTCAGGAGAAGTACCACTGTCCCTCGGGAGCCCGAAGTGAACCCAGCGTGTGCAATCAATTGATACCCCAATCTGCTTAGGGCCCGACAAGTATTGCCAATCAGGTGAGTTTCCTGCAAAAGGGCCAGGTCATGACATGAGCCTGTCTCTTCAGGTACTGGTGGACTATTCTTCGCTTCAGTTTCTCCCCAAGCCCCTTTAAGTTCCATGTCAGGAACTTAAGTTCCGCAATTGACCCCATTGATAGTAATACTTGTGTGAACCTTGTGTATGGGTAACGGAACACCCATATCGCCAAAATTACAGTGATAATGCAATTTGTAGGTGTTTGTGTTGCATGATTGCCAATAGTGTAGCCACCACATGTTGCATGAAAGCAGACAGAAGAAATATACCCAAGATATCATTATAAGAACATCAAACCCCCATATGCAAGAGTCAAGCGTCTGTTGTGACTGTATTAATGCTACACTGCTGTGCTAAACTAAGACTACAAACTAGACTACCATCACTCTTCCCTGGAACTCCCTCCACCCCCCTCCCTGCATAATGGAAACAAGTGACCCACTTCCCCAACAGTGCAGAGTGCCCGTCGCCCACCCAACCCTGAAACAGAGGAAACGTAGGCTCTACCTGTCCCTCCCACACATTCCTTAGGTTTTCAAATTTTTACACTACAGGAATCATCAAATACAGTCAAATATACTCATCGCAGTCCCGGAGTATGATTCCTCAGGTCCATAATGCAATCCTGCTCAATCTCCTCCGGTGGCCGGGCTATAGTGGACATTGATACATTAACAGGTCCACGTCGAACTCCCAACCCGCCCCCTCAATAGTGATGCGGCATGATGTAGACCTCTAGGTAATTGTCAAAAAGTCGCATCTGGGTGCAGATATCCTGAGTGACTTGGGGAGTAACTACAATGCGTAGATCCACCTATTCGTGAATCAGCCCTGATCGGTTTTTTGCTCCGGATATCTTTTCTTGCCTATTTTTCTCTTGCCATCCAGCCAATCCATTGCCACCACTGGATCTGTGAAGAACCAGCTCTTGCCCTCCACTTCCACACGCAGTTTTGCAGGGAAAGGACATAGCGTATTAAACTTCTCGCTCCCTCAGAACCTTTTAACTTCCAAAAAGGAGCGTCTTTGTTTCTTAACTTTGGCGGTGAAGTCAGGGAAAAAAGTGATATTATTGATCTCGAATTGAGGAGATGGGGCACACCGAGCCGTCTGAAGAATATGGTCACGATCCCGGAAATTAAACACTATCGGCAGGATAGGTCGTGGGGGCACCCCTGTGCTGGGCTTACCCCCCCAGAAAACGGGGGTCTCTCTCAATAGAGAAGCAGTTGGAAAGGTTTTTAGGCTGCAGGTGCTTGATCACGAGGTCTTCAAGAAAAAGGTCCACTGCTGGCCCTTCGGTCCTCTCCAGCACCCCTACGATGCGAACGTTGTTAAGCTGCGACCTCCCTTCGTAGTCATCAAGTTGGGTCACCAAAGACTCAGTCTTTTGTTGTAGTTCACAGACTTGATTTTTCAAGGTGGATACATCGACGACAAGTTCTTGTGTGACATCCTCCACCTCCTTCACCCGGGAGTCCATTTGATGCAAGTCTGCTCTGAGGAGGGATATATCAGTGGCTACTGAGTCAATACGACCCTCGAGTGATGTGCGGACTGTGGCTTGCTTTAAGTTGGGGAATTAATTCCTCTTCAATCCTGAGGTCCCCTGGGGGCCAACCAGCCCACCAGGTACCTCCAGTATGCGCCAGGAAGCTGCATTGCAGAGAGGTGTTCAGAGGCCATGCCCCTTTTTACAACACTCTGCAACGCAGCTCCGTGGCGCTTACTGGAGGTACCTGGTGGGCTAGTTGGTCCCCAGGGACCCTCAGGATTGAAGAGGAATTAATTCCCCAACTTAAAACACGCCACAGGGCGTGTTTGCACACATATCACCTAAGGCCCCGCCCCCTACCTTCACCACTGTGCAAACGCGCCCCGTGGGGTGTTTTAGGTTGGGAGATTAAGTCCCCTTGAATCCTGAGGTCCACTGGCGGCCAACTAGCCCACCAGGTACCTCCAGTATGCGCCACGGAGCTGCATTGCAGAGAGGTGTTCAGAGGCCACACCCCTTTTTACAACACTCTGCAACGCAGCTCCGTGGCGCTTAGTGGAGGTACCTAGTGGGCTAGTTGTCCCCTAGGGGACCTTTGGATTGAAGAGGAATAAATTCCCCAACTTAAAACACGCCACAGGGCGTGTTTGCACAGTATCACCTCAGGCCCCCCCCCCCCTACCTTCACCACTGTGCAAACGCGCCCCCTGGCGCATTTTAAATTGGGAGATTAAGTCCCCTTAATCTGCCTCTGGGACCCCATCCCCCGGGGCATGGGCCTTTTAAAAAAAATATATATATATTTTTAGGGAGGGGGGCTGCATAGCCCCCTTCCTGTGGCCACTTAAGGCCCCGGGGACCCCATCCCCCGGGGCCGGCCTTTGATTTATCATTTTCTGTTGAATTTTTTTAACGGGGGAGGGGGGCCACGTGGCCCCCCTCCCGAGCCACTTATGGCCCCGGGGACCCCATCCCCCGGGGCCTGGCCACCTCGTTGGGGACCGTGGGGGTGTCCCAATCCCCCCACGGTCCCAGCCGGCTCCCGCTTCCTGCGGGAGCCGGCATTGCTTTTCCACATGGGGAGCAGCTAACATGCTGCTCCCCATGTGGAAAAGCAATCTGCTTTGCTTCATTGAAGCGAGAGCAGGTTTCCCTGCTCTCGCTTCAATGAAGCAAAGCAGTTTGCAATGGCAGGTTGGGAGCCGCCAGGCTCCCATCTTGTCATTGCAAACTACAGTGTCCCGGGGGTGGGCACCCCGGGACACTGTAGGAGCCGGCCCTGGGGGGTGGCAGTCCCCAGGGCCCTCATTGTCTCCAGGCCCCCCTCCCACATAATTTAAAGCCCCGGGGGGTGGTGGTCCCCGGAGCTTGGGAGTCCGCAACGGACCCTCAATTTTAAATAATAAGTGCCCCGGGGAGGTGGCGGTCCCCGGGGCGTGTGGTGCGTGCTCGAGCCCCTCCTCCTACCCACACAGGTTTTTTTTTTTTTTTAAAGCATACAAGCCCCAGGGGGTGGCGGTCCCCGGTGCTGCGGGGGGTCCATGAGCCCCCCTGCATACATTAACTTAAAGCCCCGGGGGGTGGCAGTCCCCGGGGCTTGGGGGGGCCTTTGAGCCCCCCTCCCAACTATAATGAAGCTCTGGGGTATGGCAGTCCCCGGGGGCAGGGGGGCCCAGAGTACTATTAAAAATTGCCCCCGGGACTTGGCCCCCCGGGGGCTAATTGTAAACGAAGCGCGGGAGCCCGTGCTTTGTTTTTTTTTTTCATCAGCGGGATGCATCCTACCCTGCCCCCTTGTCGCGTTTTGCTCCTTTTTTTCGGATTTCTTGTGCCTCGGTTCTACCGAGGCACAAGATGGCTGCCAACACTTCCTGATTCAGATTGTTGGCAGCCAATTAGCATTCAGCTCGTGCTCGGGAGGGTTCAGGGAGGGTGCGGGGAGGGTATGCCGATCCTCCGAGGCCATAGATATATATGTACTTTTAACTCTAATTTTCTCAGGAACTACTGAACGGATTTACACCATTTAAGCAAAAGGCACAAGTCTGAACTGAGGACTGCCTCTTTGCCAAATTTGGTGTAATTCCGTTCAGCAGTTCGGGCTGTAGCTGCGTCAACAGGTCCTATGGGAAAATGCATGGGGAAAACACCTTTTGGGACCCCCCTTTTTCTCGGCCCCCGCTTGATGAATCACAATGACATTGTTAGGATAGGAGCGGACCGGAGCTGGCCAAAAGTTTGGAGAATTTCGCGAAGATTCGTCAATCGGCGCCAACGTTATTCCAAATAGAATGTTGTGGATTTCCTATGGGAAAATGGGTCCTAACTATATCTACCTACTGGCGGTCGCCAGTAGGTAATATATATATATATACTCACTTAAAAAAAGCATAGGTTTCACACATGTTATAGTTAGCTGGACATTTCCCTCGTAAAAAACCAATGAAATTCCCCCGTTATAGTTAGTGCAGGCAACTATAACTCACGCGACCGCAATCCTCTGCTGATGACGTCAGATATTACATCACTGTATTTAGACACCTATTTACCCATGTCTTCTTCCATTAATCTTTAGCTATACATATATTACAAATATTTATTTTTCAGAAAGACACATATGTAATCAGTGCATGTAATCGCGCTTTTTCGTAAAATAAAAAAAAAAAATTTCCACCCTTGGGGGTCCTTCAGTGACCCCGTGACAAAGGCTAGGGGGTCAGGAACTGTCCACCCTGCCCCCTTTTCACGTTCTCCACCTTTGTTTTTCACTGCCTCAGACTGCGAGAGACAAAATGGCGGACGAGACTTCCTGATTTCGACCGATTCGAATGTTTACTGACATCTAACAACCAATCAGAATTGCGCTCGCGCACGTCACCGTGCGCGCACGGTGCGCGCTTATAGATATATATGTACTTTTAACTGAAATTTTCTCAGGAACTACTGAACAGATTGACTCCAGATATTCAAAAGGCACATCCCTGACCTGAGGACTACCTCTCTGCCAAATTTCAAGTAATTCTGTTCAGCCGTTCGGGCTGTACCTTGGACTAAAGGTCCCTATGGAAAAATGCATGGGGAAACCTCGTTTTGGGACCCCCATTTTTTCGCGCCCCCGCTTGACTAATCACCCCGAGACTTTCAGGGTAGGAGCGGAGCGGAGCGCCCCACCTATTTTGAAAAATTTGCGAGGATTCGTCAACGGGCGCCAAAGTTATTCAAAATAGAATTTTCAGATTTCCTATGGAAACACGGTCCTAACTATAACTATCTACTGGCGACCGCCAGTAGATAATAATCAATGGAACGGACAAAGGTTACAGTAACTTTATAATTAGGTGACATGTTCTGTAACAATGTAACAGTTAAAACTCTAAATACCACTGAAACTATAAATCATGCCCTAGGGTAACTGTAGCTCCTTCTCTTGCCATGCACAGTTTTCTCATAAATAATTTCACTGCAAATGTTGCATTGATTTTATCAATGATATCATAGAAGAGAAGATGTCATGAGTGATGTAATATGTGGGATAATTTGCAGTGCTTGGCAAGGGCCCAAGTTATAGTTACCTTAGGGCATGAGTTATAGTTACTTGAGATAACTATAACTGGTGAATTTCAGTGGTTTTTAAACGTTGCATAGTTACTGAACATTTCACATAAATATAGCGTTACTTTAACCTTTGGTTTTTGCAGTGAATTTCTAGGTTTATTTTAATGTGAAGTAATATTTAATTGTTGTATCCACACAAAGGATCAAGCAGGAAGGGCCCGACCAATAATGTACTAATCTCTATCATGAAACTCACAAAACGTATGTATGGTCAAAAAAACAAAACATCTTTTTACGGGCCGATTCCGATGTCGGAGGTCCGTCCGACATTGGTCAGGAGCCGTAACCGACCGACCTGCTGTCGTCGGTTACGGCCCTGCAAGTACAATGTGACTGAACCCTGTTCGTTCGCACTCGTATACTTCACAATGGAAGCATGCATTCCGAGCGGAATGCATGCTTGCATTGTGAAAAGTAGGGGGGCAGTTCATCCCTGCACCCTGTGGCCGGCACCCCAAGGTGCCTGCCACCGTGTGCAGGGATCAACAAGAGGGGCACCGTAGGTGCCCCCAGGCCACCATTCGGCGACCTCGCACCAATGGGGGCCCTACTGGGGGCCCCCAAAGACAGTTTCCAACTGCCTTTTCATGCCGGAAAGACCGGCACATAAAGGCAGTGGAAAACTGCCATCGTACTCCCTCGGTCGTAAAGAGGCGGCCGGGGGAGTACTGAAGGATTTCCGGACGGCAGACTGGCTCTCCGAGCCCGTCAGAGGCCATCCGGAAATCTAAGTCAGATTCCTTTCCGACCGAGCCCATCGGAATGGCTCAGTCAGAAAAGAATCTGGCCGGCACGTTCTGATTCGGGCGGAAGGGCTCCGACCATCGTTCGGAGCCCTTCAGTCCAAAATCGGATTCGGGCCAAAGTGTCATATATGTGGGTGTATGTATGGATGAGCTGTTAAAGGAGGAATCCTTTAGTACAAGAACCCTAACTCATCCGAAGGTGACATGCTTAATTTTTGAGTTCCGCCCCTCACAAGTGGACTGCAAGGTCCATGGTGTGGGCTGCAACTACCCTGCGGGAAGGAGTGGCGGTATTTTGAAGATTAGCAATGTTAAAGGGTGGAGCAGAGTGCAAACTATTTCCAGGGAGTTTTAATCAAATTTATTCAGTGGTTATCTGGGAGGGTTAAACAGAGAGGACATGGCGTTCAATCAAATAAACCCCGGTAAATGGTCAACATGTTTCTGCCCATGATTGACTTCAGAGGGGTTCAAAAGCAATCATCAGAACCTGAAAAATTAGCCACTCTGCTTAAAGTTGTGATAATTGATAAAGGTACACTGGCCAAAGAAGTAACAGAACGGACAGGATGGCTATGGCCTGTGTATATTCTGGGTCCACCGTCTTTCTAATTATGAAGAAACATGTCCACTCTCAAACCACTGGGTAGGCCTCTGCCGCAAAACTGCCAATGTCAGTGCAGCATCTGGGAACATCCCGGCAAGAGTAATATTTAATTACCATATTTAAATCTACCCCGCTGCACTCGACCTTTGGCCATGAGCTGCAGGGGTATGGCCGCAGGGCCTGTCCTGCAGACAACCCCCCCCCCGGTTCCCTTAAGGCAGCCAACCTGCATCAGTGCTGGCAGGGAATCAAATCAAAAGTCTACTCCCAATCAGCAGGAACATCTTCAAAGCTCCTGCCAACTGGGAGAAAACTTTGTGTTTGCTCCCGCATGGCTGGAGTTTTGTAAATGCTCCCCTAGATGGGAGCAATCACAAGTTTCCCTGTTCCCTGCCCGATCTGCTGCGTGATGTGAAACTGCTGAGTCCTGTTGGTGGACTCCCTGGGACACAGTGAAGAACCAGAACCTTTTGGGTCTGGCGGCGCAGGGTACGCCTTAATCTCCTGGGTTCTCCTGCTTCAGCTAACAGAGACACGGGGACACTCTGTCGGCGTAAAAGATCAGATTTTATTAGCTGCAGCTAGTACAGTTGTCCTAGAAGTACACATGGTATGTTCTCAGGAGACTGCCACTTCACTCCGTGGCCCACAATCTTATATTGGTATAGGAGACATATACATTAACCAGAAAACACACCTATCACACGCATCGAGAGCCAATAAGGGAAGTTTAAGATAGGACAGAGCCAATAGAGAAGTTTGAAAAACAAGGTATCGAGTAACTCGAAGAAGCCTCTCCTTCAACTGTGTTTGTCGCTCCTCCTTACGGGTTAATTTATTAACGTGTCCGTAGCTGACTCGCAGGTGGCGAGATAGTATGTGTGTTTTGGAGGACAGTTGTGAAATGAGAGAATACGAGCAGAAGACAGCGAAGGCCAGAAGATAAGATGAAGTCAGAAGAGAATAGTGTGAACCAACAGATAGTTAAGACAGGGATCAGGGAAACCAGACAGGGATAAGTGTACTCGGCCAGTCCCTAACACCAGCTTTGTTAACAGAGGCAGAAGGCTATTTTGACACGATATTGCAGGAAAAGCAGAAAAGACTTCGTTTGTCGTGCTGCCTGAGTGAGGGCAACACAAAATGGCGGCGGTTTACAAAATGGCGGGTCAATACGATCAAAGTCGAAAATCGAATTTCCTCAGACCCTCCTTTTGCCAGAACTCAGGCAATAACATACGGACTCATGTTAATCTGAGTCGATGTCAATGGTCATGAGGTCATCAAGCTGATATTCTCTGTTCTCTGTGACTTAGGGTTTGGGATGCACATAGTAGCACAAAGGTCACAAATGGTGGGACCACAGTGCATACAGAGACAACAAGAGAAAATGATAGCCAAAACCATTCCAAGGAATGTTAATACCTTCCAACCCCACTTGGACAGTAGTTCCCAAAACCACCCCAATAATGACCAATCTCCTTCGTCCTGATGAATCGACTCGGAGATTATGTGTAATTTAGAGATGGCCTGGTATACTGTCGGCGCGTCATCAGGTATATAAATATAGCAACTTGATTTGATCAATTTACAGACTCCACCACGATCTGCAAGAATAATATCTAAGGCAACCCGATTCTGTAATGTCATAAGACGATCCGCCTGTAGTTCCGCTGTAATATTACTCAAAGCTCCTACAGTGATGTCTATGGTAGTCTCTACTACACGAACCAGTTGCCTCATATTCCTACTGTTTGCCATAGGACCCCAAAAAGGAAGAAATCCTTTTAGGAAGTCTCCTCCCTCTTGTCCTGCTGTGTCTTTGGAATCAATAATCCCTCTGCCATATCTGTTTTTATGAAAATTTGAAGAAGCAGTATATGTAGGGGGAAGAAGGAAAGCTATATAGCAGGTGCCAGAAAAACCAGTCGGTAACCATGTATAGGCTCTATCGTGACAGATGAAATACATGCCCTGAGATGGTACTAACGGCAGCGAATTCTGAGATGAATGGATGTACATATGGGACCAAAAGCTTTTTCTCTGTTCGGTGTCAGCAGTCTGACCATTTATTTGCAAACAGAAATTGCCTTGATGAGGTATAGTCCAAATTGGTGGAGATTTCCCCTGTTTGCCCTTATCACTAAGACTAGTGATGTAATGGGTGACGTTCCAATTAGTGTATGCTTTTCTCTCATCAATAGAAATTTTACTATTTTCCATGATTTTAGCCATAGCTACCATTTCCTTTATCAATGAACTATGACTGAAATCTGATCCACCAATATAAGAACTGACAGGTCGTTTAAATCGGCTTAGATAGGCATTAGAGAAAATTACAAAATAAGCCCAAGCAGAACGTTCATAAGAGAACGGAATGACTAAATATGGCCTCCCTTTTTCTGTGGCATGGGGCATTAGTCCACACACCCAACAGTTGGTTGTATTAACCACTAATTGATGTTGATGTAATAACTGGATAAAAGAGTTATTGTAATATTCGGTTCTTCGAATCAGTTCATGTTGAGGAAGTGTATGAAAAAGATGTGGAGAGATAGTGGAATAAGAAGGCAGAGTGATAGAAGAAGGGACAACTTTCTGCTGCATAGCATGAACAATCCAACCAATACACGCCATTAAAATACACAATAATATGAAAATACATAAGGTTATACCACAACGACTATATACCATTTTACAGTAGTTCTTCATTTTTTCCTTTCTCTCTCTTTCTCCTAATGTAGTATCCATCTTCTAAGTGGATGCCCACTGCAATCTTCCTCAATCACTTGGTTATGATTATCTGCCGTCCTATGACACTGCACGTCCTGCAGACCTATTGCCACTACTCAGGTCACAACCAAGACTCCTACCGTGACCCTGCAACCGGGATAGAAACTACATGGAAGAGAGAATCTCAAGTTTTCTTCTTTGGTCTAGGTCTCAAATTATAACGAGCCCTATCAGGTACAGTCTGATCCTGAAACAATGTTCGTGGATCTGTGGTATTCAGACGAAGGTGCGGTGGTACAGCTTCCTGGATAATGTCGTCGCTTTCTTTCTCTGACAATGTTCCATTCACATGTTCATCACTAAATGGTACAAAACGAGGAACCTTCTCGCTTTCAAAGTCTCTTATGCCCTTGCGGACCCACTGATCGAAGGGCAAAGGCAAAGGCACCTTCTTGCAGTGCACACCGGGAATCCAATTCTTCTTTCCTTCAACTTTCACTGCTGTACGGGTTGTTAATAGCACCTGACGAGGTTTTCTCCAGCGAGGCTCCAAATTCTTCATCCTCTGGAAATTCTTCACACAGACCCAGTCACCTGGTTGGATGGAATGACCTGAGTCTGTGGAGGCCTCGGGCAAAGCGCTCTGAACCTGTTGATGAAGAATACGCAATTTAGTTGTGAGGTCATGCAAGTAATCAATCAACATCGGGTATGGTATATCAGAGTACTTTTTAGGGCGAGGGACTCCCCATACGTTAGCTGGGCGTCCAAAAACAACCTCATAAGGGCTAAGTCCCAAACGAGAATGCACAGCCGTTCTGGTGGATAAGAGAGCCAAAGGTAGGGCATCGGGCCAACTAAGGCCTGTACTGGCTTGTATTTTAGCCAGTTTAAGCTTTAGAGTGCCATTATAGCACTCCGCTAGACCCGCTGACTGTGGATGGTTTGCCGCATGGAATTTTTGCTTGATGCCAAGACCTGCACAAACGTTTTGCATGACTTGGCCCACAAATTCACTCCCATTGTCACTCCAGACAATGCGCGGCAATCCAAATCTAGGAAAAAATTCCTTTAAAAGTATTTTGGCTGTGGATAGAGCAGTATTGTCTTTCAGGGGATATGCCTCTATCCATCTGGAAAAGGCACATACCACCACTAGAACATATTTGAGATTGTTGCATCGTTCCATGTGAATGTAATCGATTTGCAACACCTCAAATGGATAGGTCGGAGGAGCAAAATGACCTGCTGGAGTTGGGGTTCCCTTTCCCGGATTGCACATTAAGCAAATGATAGAATGTTTCACTACATTTTCTGCACATTTCGGTATTCCCTCATTCTGCCATACTGGAGCAAAAGTTTGCATATTCCTTTCGCACTTAGGTGGGCTGGACCATGCGCCATAGTAACTACAGGTAGTACATAGGCGCCTGGTAACAGCCAACGTTGGTGCTCTGACAATTCCACCCAACAACCCATCTCATCTAACATTCCTGTACTTTCTTTCCACCTACTCAATTCTTTCTCTTTAACCTCTTCTTGAATTGATTTCACACTCTCTACTGTGTCTTCATACATTCCTCTTTCCCTTACCCAATTTGCAGGGCCCGCAACATACATGCGACTTGTAGCATCTCTGGCTGTCTTTTTAGCTACCTCGTCCGCAAATGCATTTCCACGACCAATATCGTCAGTAATCTTCTTGTGCGCACTACACTTCATGATTGCTATCTGGGTAGGTAAAGCAAGTGACTCAAGAAGGTCAGTTACGAACTGACCATGTTGTATTTTAGTGCCATGGGAAGTAAGGAATCCCCTTTCTTTCCACAGGCGTCCGAAATTGAACGCTACACCAAAAGCGTATTGGCTATCGGTATACACGTTCACTCTTTTTCCCTTGGAAAACACACATGCTCTAGTTAAGGCTATCAGGTCAGCTGCCTGAGCTGAGTTATGTCTGATGCGTGCTGTTTCCACGACTGTATGCAAAGTAGTAACCGAATAAGCTGAAGTTGTCTCTCCATTAGGAAGCTTAAAACAAGAACCATCTACCCATAGCGTTTTATTCGGATTCACTAATGGCGTATCTGTTAAGTCAATTCTACCCTTTGTCCCTTCCTCAGTACGGAGGAAACAATCATGTTGTTCTTGAACACCTTTCTCTTCTGGAAGAGGCAACAAAGTAGCTGGATTTAAAGTGTTACATCGTTTGATGTGTACGTGACTAGCTAAAAGCGTCAGCTCATATCCAGTCAAACGGGCACTCGTAAGATGCTACGTTTTTGTTCTGTTTAGCAAAGTATCTACTGCATGTGGCACCATAACAATGAGAGTATTATCTAGCACCACTCCAGCCGACTGACGAATGGAAATAGCTGCTGCTGCTGTCGCTTTAAGACAACTAGGCAATGCTTTCGCTACTGGATCTAACGTAGCTGAGAAATAGGCACATGGCCGCTGTTTGTCTCCAAATCGCTGCATTAAGACTGATAACGCACAACCTTCTTTTTCATTAACATAGAGCATAAAAGGTTTACTGTAATCAGGAGTACCTAGTACAGGAGCAGAACACAGAGCAGCACATAAGTCAGCAAATCTCCTCTGACATTCGTCAGTCCACGGAAGGGGCTGAGGCGTATCTTTCAAAGTGAGTGCCAACAAAGGTTTGGCCAACAGAGAGAAGTTAGGGATCCACTGCCTACAATAGGAAGTAATGCCCAGGAAGGCATGTACCTCTCTTTGTGTGGATGGCACAGACATTTGCGCAATTGCTTGGATACATTCTGGGGTTAATCGTCTTCCCTCCTTTGACAAGATATGACCCAAGTAGGTAACCTCTCGACGAACATATTGTAGCTTAGAAGGTGAAACCTTATGATTAAGATCGGACAAGTGTCGCAACAATGCAACCGTCACATTCTTACATATGTCCTCTGAATCAGCAGCTATCAACAAGTCGTCCATGTACTGAATAAGAGCAGCACCAGACGGCAAAGAAAAAGCATCAAGATGACATTTCAAAGCTTGACTATAAATAGAAGGACTTTCACAATAGCCTTGAGGTGTGCGCTTAAACCGGAAGCTTTGGCCTCCAAGAGAGAAGCCAAAAATATCTCTACTTTCTTCTGCAATGGGAATACTAAAGAAAGCATTTTTCAGATCGATAACAGAAAACTAAACCGCTGTGGAAGGTATCATTGTCAACAGTGCAGTGATATCTGGGACAACTGGAAACTGTGATACAACAATTTTGTTAACCTCCCGAAGATCAATTACAAAGCGGTAAACAGGAGGCTGAGAAGGATCAGTGCGTTTAAGAACGGGAAAAATAGGGCTATTACATATGTTTCCTCTCGTTTCCTCAACCACTCCCTTCTGAATTAAATCATGAATGATTTCCAAAAGCGCTCTTTCACCTTCAGTGGAAATTCTATATTGAGGAACGCGTGGCAATTCAGCATTGGGCTTGAGAGTAATAACATACGGTGGGATCTTAAGACAACCAACATCATTCGGACCCGTAGCCCAAAGCGTTGCAGGAAGAGAGAGCAATTCAGGTGGGAACTGGTCTTTAGACAAATACATTGGAGAAGTCAATCTTTGTCCCTGAGTAAGATATACACCAGAAGGAGAACAAGATATTGTGGCATGTATTCTTTTTAGTAGATCTAAGCCCAATAGATTCTCGCCGCAACCATTCGTTAAGAGAAGCGGAGCTTCCAAATCATAAGGGCCAATTGAAATAGGCAAAGGGCCAGAGACCGGATTACGAACTGGGGCGCCAGAAAAACCTACAGATACATTCGTTAAGCCAGACAAAGGTGCCCCAGGGAGTTTTGAATGAATGATAGAACTTCTCATCGCACCAGTATCTAAAAGAAATGGCTCTGAAACACCCATTGTAGTGACATTAACATAAGGTCCATTCTGATCTACTGGAATCGACACAACTCCCTTACTTTGTCCATGACTGTCCTAGTTAGCATGAAGACCTTCATTATCGCCTTCAACATAACAATCCTCATTGTAGTACTGTGTAGACCGAACGTTTTGCTGATCAAAGTAATTCACGGAATTAGGAGGAGGAAGGGAACGCTGTTCTTGAGTCAACATACCTCGACCTCTACCTCTGTTCACTGACTGGAGGCCACCACGACCTCGTGAAGCAGATGGTGTGCCATTACGCTGCAATAAAACCGGACAACTATTCTTAAAATGACCTTCCTCCCTACAATAGGCACATTGATTAGGACCTAACAAAGATCGCGGAATATATGGCTCAGGTTTTTGATACACCCTCTGAAACTGCGGAGGCTGTTGAAACTGGGGCTGAGCATAACGAGGTGGATAAGCCTGTTGCAAGAGAACCTTAGTTTTTAATTCTTTAGTCTTTTTCTCTTGCTTATCTTTTTCTTCTTTATCTCTATTTTCATAATACTGAGCAGTATCCAATATCTGGGCTGAAGAAGAAACAGCCCATGAACTCTCGGAGTCTTTCAACTTGTGTGACAGCTCGGGAAGCAGGTTGAATACGAACTTATCTACAAATAATCGTTGTCCACCCTCCGTAGTCATGTCCTGACCACTGTGATCAATGAATGTCTCCTCGAAACGAGTGAAGAAATCGGAGACACTCTCATCTTTCTTCTGTTTACACGCGGCTAGTTTATCCCAGTTAACTCTCAAGGCAGGCATCATCGTTTTCCTTAATGTAATAATCCTACCAGGGAGTTCTGAAATCAAAGCATCAGGCTTCGCACCACCCACTTGGTCTCTATCTGCGGCAGTTATAGCATCCCAATTTCCACCTAATTCTTGGGCATGATTCTCTTTACGAATTTTAGCCCATAATGCTTGTGGGACTACATTCCCCATCAACATGTCAATGTCTGCTAAATTCATAATACAGGCATCAACGGTCTGTGACAATTCTTTATAATAACCTGCAGGGTTTTTACGAGGATCTGGTAGAGACTGTTTAAGAGCCAAAACTTCAGATCTTTTCCAGGGAACATGTACCCATATACGCTGGAAGTGAGCAGGAATAGCTGGATTATTACCTACTCCCGCAACCTCTTCTCTCCAAACTGGGGGAACCTCTCTCTTTGGATAATTTTACAGTGTCAACCTAAATGAGGGATCGGAGTCGAGAAAAGTCTGAGAGGTAAATAAGGTTCTAAAGGTAACAAGTCGCTTTACGGCATCCTCAACCTTGGAACCCACAATGAGACCCTTATCAAAATCAGCCTGAATATCTAACAGACCCTGAGGGACCGAACCCAAATCCATATCCTCCCATTCTTTAACGAGAGTATCACACATGACATTGAAAACATATCTCTGCGTAGGCGCATTCCACTGTGAGAAGGTAGGCATAATGTCGAGCACACTATACTGGGGACCCTTCTCAATCCATTTACAAGCGAGAGAATTTAACCTTTCTCGTTCTTCGGAAGCTGGGAACTGACTACAAGACTGTGTTCGAGAAAAAACCGGAGACACATTTAAAGCTTCAAAGAAAGGCGATAAAAGACCAGAAACCGTATCTGTGAGTCGTTTACGCATAGACGGAGAATTGGACATAAGAATAGGGGACAAAGTATTAGGCGAACTAACTGAAAAGGAATCGGTAATTACCGGGGGAGCAGAGGGCAAAGAAGATGAAGGCAAAGGAGTCAAAGGCAAAGCTGGCAGAGGCGGCAATACTTGAGGGGGCAAATGTGGAAGAGCCGGAGCAAGCGGAGGCGCAGCTGGCGGCTGAGCAGACTGAAACAACGGGGGTGCATTAGCACCTTGTACATAGGGCGGAGGCAATCTCAATAAGTGAGACATCAAGGGATCTTCCTCTGAATCCTTTCTTTTATTGGAAGGGGAAGCTGGCAACATCGGATAGCATTTATCTATCGCCATATGATGCTGTCTCTCTGAAATTTCCAACGCATTATCGACTTCATCATCTTTAAATTGTTGAGCAGCCTGTATAATTGTCATACCCTGTGTTTTCCTATCTCGTTTTTCTTGCTTAATTTTTCTCTGTTTGGCTTCCTTACGCCATAGGCGGAAAGAGTCAAACATTGCCGGCCGGGCTTTTCTTTTAAATAAAATAGCTTCCAAATTTTCCAATATGTCAGGCTCAAAACTTCCATTTTCTGGCCATTTTAAAACACCATCATTCTTCGTGTATCGGATCCATGCCTCGTTAAAGACAATGGGGCCAACACCATGTTTAGAATAGAGCTCATAAGTGGGAGTTCCAACCGAAGGAATCGGACAAGAGTCCTCCAGCTGGGAATCCCTATTACAACCAAAGCAACAAAGTTTCCTACACTGAGTCAGACCAGGCATCGTTATGTCACTGGACTGTTCACAAACATCAAGGGGGTTTAATTATTCAACACAGCACAAATGTACTTACCCCTCGGCTTCGGTTATTGCAATACCCGAATCAAAGACCCAAAGAACCTAAGAACCAAAGGACCAAAGAACCAAAGAAGCAAAGAACCAAAAAACCAATGTGGGAGCGACCCACCAATACTTAACTAAGATGTCTTCTTACACCAACAGAGGCCCGTCTATCATCTCGCCTTACCATACATCAACAAAAAGAGGGCCAAGGCAGGGCGGCAGTCAGGGCAGCAGTCGTCAGTAGCCGTCAGGAAGGAGTAACCACTCTGCAAAAGACCTTCCGACCACTTTCGACATACAGGGGTCGCTTGACGTGGCTCGCAATTCCTCCAGAATTTTCTTGCGGGGTTCCTCACGACCTTCAGGCAGAACCACTACCTCTGAAACTGCCCAACGTTGGGCACCAGTTGAAGAACCAGAACCTTTTGGGCCTGGCGGCGCAGGGTATGCCTTAATCTCCTGGGTTCTCCTGCTTCAGCTAACAGAGACACGGGGACACTCTGTCGGCGTAAAAGATCAGATTTTATTAGCTGCAGCTAGTCCAGTTGTCCTAGAAGTACACACGGTATGTTCTCAGGAGACTGCCACTTCACTCCGTGGCACACAATCTTATATTGGTATAGGAGACATATACATTAACCAGAAAACACACCTATCACACACATCGAGAGCCAATAAGGGAAGTTTAAGATAGGACAGAGCCAATAGAGAAGTTTGAAAACAAGGTATCGAGTAACTTGAAGAAGCCTCTCCTTCAACTGTGTTTGTCGCTCCTCCTTACGGGTTAATTTATTAACGTGTCCGTAGTTGACTCGCAGGTGGCGAGATAGTATGTGTGTTTTGGAGGACAGTTGTGAAATGAGAGAATACGAGCAGAAGAAAGCGAAGGCCAGAAGATAAGATAAAGTCAGAAGAGAATAGTGTGAACCAACAGATAGTTAAGACAGGGATCAGGGAAACCAGACAGGGATAAGTGTACTCGGCCAGTCCCTAACACCAGCTTTGTAAACAGAGGCAGAAGGCTATTTTGACACGATATTGCAGGAAAAGCAGAAAAGACTTTGTTTGTCGTGCTGCCTGAGTGAGGGCAACACAAAATGGCGGCGGTTTTCAAAATGGCGGGTCAATACGATCGAAGTCGAAAATCGAATTTCCTCAACAGCATGTGAGCTGTCCCGAAAGCCATTGATGATTTATGGAGGGGGCCAAATGGGCCCCCTCCCTTTTAATTAGTTTAGTGGTCGCAGGGAATGGGGACCTTTAGAGGGTCAGGAAGGGGGGCCCCTCCCATCGAAATTACTTTATAGTCTGGGGGATGAGTTCACCGGGGCAGAAAACGAGCTGGGGAGGGAGGCCGCAAGCCCCCCTCTCCCTAAAAAATACTCTGGCTCGAGGGGATGGGATTTCCAGGGCTAAAATCGTCCTGGGGAGGGGGGGCACATTCCCCACTCCTCCCCCAAAAAATTAACAGTGTTGTCCCCCAAGGCCCTGGCGCACCCCGAGTTTTTTTTTTTTAATTGCAGCAGATTCGCAGATCCTCAATGAATTGTTTCTGGGTTTTAGCGGTGTCCAAAGGTCCTATGGAAAAACGTGGTTTGGGAACACCCTCCCCTTTTTCTCGGCCTCCACTTGATGGATCACCGCGGGGCCAACGTTATTAGCAACACAAAAATGCATTTCCTATGGGAACATGATCATGACTATAACTACTCAGTGGCGTCAGGTAATATACATATACACAAACACATTTTCATATGTACATACACATATATGTATATGCAAGTATATCCCTGTACAAACCCTTAACTGATATTGATGCAACATATATATGCATACAACAACAATTACATATCCAGATACATTTATGCAGTGCATAAACATACATCCATTCCCATATATGTAACAGATTTAATTTTATTTATAGGGACATGAGTATATGCTGACGTACATATGCATTCATATATACACAGACATAACAGTGCCATCCCTATATAAGGCACATACCTCTATACCTGCACAGTTGTACATACCCATTACGATTTCTCTATACACAGTCATATGTAAATGTGTAATGTATAAATATATAAGCATTGGTCGTTAAATAGCAGCAGTAGTTATTTTACATGTATTATTTTAATGTCTTTTGTTGTACATGTTTGTGTTTTAAGCATTGTGATCATGTAGGGAAGAGCCAGCTCTTGACTAGTGTTCTGAAGCTGAGATGGTTCTCAGTGGATCTTATTTTTGAGGGTAAGGAATTCCAAAGTTTGGCTGCTTGCGTAGAGAAGGATGTTCCATCCATGGTTTGATTGTATGCAGAGATTTTGAGACGGAATGCCAATGCAGAGGCAAGGTTCCTTTGATGGATGCATTTTCTGATTTTCTTCCTGATTAAAAAGGGGTGCTTTGCCATTTATTGCATTGTGGGCGATGCAGAGCTACTTGAAGGAGGATGTCCTGGAAACCAGTAACCAGTGGAGGTACTTCAAGACAAGGGATATATCGGTTTGTAGCTTTACGTATGAATACGTAAAAAAACCTTTGGCAGACTGCTCTGATCCTAACAACTACCGGCCCATCTCCAACATCCCCACACTGGCAAAGCTCTAAGAAAAATGTGTACAGAACCAACTCTGCAATCACATAGAAAACTTTCAAGTACTTGATCAACACCAGGCTTCCGTCAAGATCACAGCACAGAATCTACCCTTACACATATTGTAGATGACATACTAAAAATGCTGGATCGGAACGAATCATGCCTTCTAATATTGCTTGATTTATCTGCTGCCTTCGACACCGTCAATCATGACAATCTGCTGAAACTACAGGGAAAAAAATGGGCTTATCAGGGGTCGTATTACAATGGGTCTCTTCATTCCTCTAAAACAGATCCTTAAGAGTCAAAATGAATCAATCTCTCTCCAAGGCCCACACGATAGATCTTGGTGTTCCCCAAGGGTCCTCTCACTCACCCATTCTCTGTAACCTATTCCTGGAACCATTAGCAAACCTCCTAAAATGTTCTAACATCCACTACCATATGTACGCGGATGACACTCAGCTATATCTTAAAATCACCTCTCCAGATGACATTATATCCCTCAATTCCATCCTACAAAATACACACCTCTGGCTCACGGTTAACCACCTAAAACTCAGCGCAGATAAAACTGAATTTCTTCTCATCTCTCCGCCGAATAACTGTGGAAATTTAGCTTGTAACTGAACATTATCTGCGCCATCTTGCCTCTCCCCAGCGCCACGCACAGCGAACGCACGGCCGCCATTTTAGGCGCCCCACTCTCTCTCTCTCCCCGCTCATTGCCGATCACCAGCGCGCCCCTCAGGCGCTGCGAACATCCCCCGCGCGCTGACCACCCCCGCTCTCTCGTACATGGGCCGTAAAACCTCTCCTTCTGCGCGACCCTGCCATGGAATCGCACCCCGTGCCTGACCAACACCTCCTTTTCATCCCATACATGGTCATACATCCTTTCTGATAACCCCCTTCCTCCGCGCCCGATTGTCCGAACCGATCCCAGGCCATCACCTAGCCCTGCGGATGCAGTTTATTGCCCCTACTGTAAAGGAAACACCCCACATCAAAGGGATTACAGCAGATCAAGGCCCCCACCCCCTGGGACCCGACCGGTTGCACACACCCCCGGGAACTGGCGGAATATCCTGCTGTGTGATATCCATCTCCTACTGCGGGTGGGGTGGGGGACTTCTACTGTATCTATGTGTGGGATCGGATCTGAGCCGGGGATTCTGAGGATGTTCTTTCATGTATCAAAGTGATCTCAAGAATGTGCCATGTATGATAACCCTGCAATAAAGTCATAAACGTGTGTATAAGAGACCAGGTCTCTGAGATGCAGTTAGAGCACCTCATGACGATACCTTGCTGTCTGACCTGACGTGTTCTCCTCCGGAGAGAATAAAACTTTGTTTCCTGCCTTCCAGTCTCCGGCGCCTGCCTCTTTGTTGGTTTAGCATCGAATGGTATAAGAGGCGATTACCGCCGGGCAATACTTTGAAGGTTATCGACTACGACTGCCGCTACCATTTAACATAACAACCCCAAGATTCATCTGTGGTTGAATCAACTTACAGACCTCAAATGCTCGCCCCACATCATAGACTCTTCCAGATCCTTAGGTATTACATTAGACAAACACCTAAATATGCAGGATCACATTAGTGCAGCCACCAAAGGAGTAAACTACCAAATGAGCATTCTGCGGAAACTTAAACCCTACCTACCTCATGAAGATCTAAAACAAGCGGTCCAAGCCCTAGTACTACCCAGACTGGATTATGGGGGTGCCACATTATGTGGCCTACCTAGATAGAAGCTGGCCCCACTAAGAGCCTCTCTCAACGCTGCTGCAAGACTTGTCCTAGGAACCAAAAGAAATGAGCACATCTCACCAGCCCTCAAAACCTTAAACTGGCTACCATACGAAGCAAGAACCCAACTGAAAATTGCTTGCATGACGCACAAAGCGTTACATTTCAACAACCCCAGTTGGCCTAAAAGCTAGAAAAATCAGGGGGCAGCAGATCCTCACGAAGTGCGTTCACCTTGCTTCTGAAACCCCAATGAACTCACAAAAAGAAAACTGGGGCCAGAGCATTCTGGGCTATCGCACCCAAGATATGGAACGCTTTTCCACCAGACCTTCGTCTAATTCCCTCTACCTCCGCCTTCAAAAGAGAAACCAAATCTTATCTACTGAATAAGTTCTTACCCTAAGACAATATATATCGGTGAGCCTGAAAAAAGTATAGATACCAAACTCTTATGTACACTGCCCTCCCTAGTACTAGCGATATTCCAGACCAACCACTGTTTATCTTATTTGGATTTTATGATATGTGTTCGGCTCTCACTCTTATGTCTGCATGTTGATCAGACCTATGACTAATTTTTATTCTCTTTATGTAAAGTGCTATGATACCCTCTAGGGTCACGTTCGCGCTATACAGAACTTTCTAAATAAAAAATAAATAAAATAAATACCCTGGCTGCAGATTTCAGAATTATTCTGCAATCTACAGGGTACAAATTAGGTGGTAAATAGATGACAGTTCCAGACCCGCATGAGTTGAGTCTCTGGTGTTTCGACTTGGGGCACAACTCCCAATTTGTGTGAGGAATGTGCCATCATGCACCCGAAAATTTACAAATAAGTTATAGATGGAATGCTTCAATTGATCTCAGCCACTGGTAATTACTCAAGCCACATTCCAGGCTGTTTGGATAAAATGTCTACTTAAAAATATCAGGAGGCTGGCATATTGGAAAATAAACATTGATTAAACATCATGATACACAAATGTTGTGATGCACAAATTTTGTTGACAAGAATATTGTTTTTGAGGTAAGCAATATTGTTTTAAATGCTATCGATGTTAATAATGTTCTCAATAATATAATTGACACTTCTGTTCGTTAATGGTTTGAATGTTTTTCAGTTAATATATTCATTTTATGTGTTATTATTGTTCACATAAAAATAATTTTTTTAATTATAGATTGTAATATTAAGTGATTTAGAATGTTTCATTTATTTCTGTGTAGTACTGTGTTGTAGCGGGTTGTTGGGTTTGTAGGGGGACAGGGTGAAAAGTTAATTAGTTAATAATAACTATGAGTTATTTAATACATTTTATTGAATTATATGATTGATATTAATTATGCAAATTATGTAATATTGATGTATTGTCATATGTTATTTATTGTCATTTGCAGGTTGTTAGGTTTGTAGGGGTATTGAGTGGGAAGTAAATTAATAAATAGTTAATTAATGATGAATTAACTATTTATTTTAATTATATTTTATTTGTGGGCTGCTAGACTTGTAGGGGTCTAGGCTGGGAAGTTAGGTAATAGTTATTTAATTACTAATTGTTAATCATTTAATCGATTTTACATTTGTAAATTATGGAATACTTAGGGTGGGAAGCTAATTAATTAGCAGTGGAATATTAATTAATTAAATTCATTGAATGGTAATTATTTAAACTGATTCATTGTTTTTATTACATATATATATATTTTTATATTAATACTTTTTTATTGAGTTTAATATTATTTCTACATTCATTGTATTACTTATACATGTAATTCATTTGATTTGAAGTACTTTCCTTTCTCTTGTTTGGACTACAGTAGGAATAGTAAAACTAATGTCTTTGTATTTCAACACTTTCCCTACTGTTGCGCTGTTTGAAGTGGGAATAGTAAATCTCACCTCTGCAAATTCCAGCACTTTCCTTACTGTTGCACTGTTTGGAATGGGAACAGTAAATTTTACCCCTCCAAAATCCAACACCTTCCCTACTGTTGCAGAGACTGGAGTGGGAAAGTAATTTCTACTCCTCAAAGTCCAACACTTATCCTATTGTTGAGCGAAATATTGTGGGAATAGTAAATTTCACCTCTCCGAAATCCAATGCTTTCCCTACTGTTTCACAGATTGGAGAGGGAATAGGAAAAGTTACCCCTCCAAGGCGAATTACTTTCACTACTGTTGCACTGACTTGAGTGGGAATAGTAAATTTCACCCCTCCAAAGTCCACCGATTTTTCTACTATTGCATAGATTGGAGAGGGGATGATAAATTTGACCCTCCTAAATCCAACACTTCCCCTACAGTTGCGCCCTTTGAGATGTAAATAGTAAATTTTATCTCTCCAAATTCCAATGCTTTCCCTACTGTTGTACTTTCTGGAGTGGGATTTATGAAATGTACCCCTTTGAAGTCCAACAGTTTCCCTACCATTGCATAGAGTGGAAACAGTATATTTAATATTCTTAGACTCCATTAGGTTTCATTATGTTGGTTAAATAGAGTTTATAGCATTTTATTTGTATATATTTTTCATTTATTGTTTTATTTTAAAATGTATTTGAATGTAAATAGTATGTTTTTTGTAATTGTGTTTTGGGGATTTTTCCATTTTAATATTTTATGTAATGTCTACATTAATTAATATATTTATTCTTATTCCATATTTTATGTTTGTATGGTTTCATTATATATATATTATCTACTGACGGTCGCCAGTAGATAGTTATAGTTAGGACCGTGTTTCCATAAGAAATCTCAAAATTCTATTTTGAATAACTTTGGCGCCGGTTGACGAATCTTCGCGAAATTTTCAAAACTAATGGGGCGCTCAGCTCAGCTCCTACCCTGAAAGTCTCGGGGTGATTCGTCAAGCAGGGGCTGAGAAAAAAGGGGGGTCCCAAAACGCGTTTTCCCCATGCATTTTTCCATAGGACCTTTAGTCGAAGGTACAGCCCGAACGGCTGAACAGAATTACTTGAAATTTGGCAGAGAGGTAGTCCTCATGTCAGGGAAGTGCCTTTTGCAGGTCTGGTGTCAATCTGTTCAGTATTTCCTGAGCAAATAGCATTTAAAAGCATATAAATATCTATACGCGCGCACCGTGCTTGCACGGTGCGTGCACGTGCGCGCACGATGCCGTGTGCGAGCGAAATTCTGATTGGTTGTTAGATGTCAGTCAACATTCGAATCGGTCGAAATCAGGAAGTGTCGGCCGCCATTTTGTCTCTCGCACTGAAAAGGAAAGGGGGAAAAAAGGTGGAAAATGTGAAAAGGTGGCAGGGAAGAGAGTTCCTAACCCCCTAGCCTTTGTCAGGGGGTCACAGAAGGACCCCCATGGGTGAAATAAACCTTTTTAATTTTTTTTTAATAAAAATCGCCGTGTGCCCAATTCACGCGCACGGTGCGCGCACGGTGAAAAACCTTAAAAAATATATATATATATTAATAAATACATAACTTAGGATTTAAAAAACCATACAAATTCACTTAAAAAACCATAGGTTTCACACACGTTATAGTTAGGAATTAGCATTTAAAAAACCTTGCAAATTCACTTAAAAAACCATAGGTTTCACACAGGTTATAGTTAGGTGGACATTTCACTCGTAAAAAACCAATGAAATTCCCCCGTTATAGTTAGTTCAGATAACTATAACTCACGCGACCGCCACTCTATCACAAGGATGATGTCATCAGTGATGTCATGAGTGATGCCACTGACCATGTCATGAGTGATGTAATATGTGACGTCATGAGCAGTGGATTGCGGGCGCGCGAGTTATAGTTATCTGAACTAACTATAACGGGGGAATTTCATTGGTTTTTTACGAGTGAAATGTCCACCTAACTATAACCTGTGTGAAACCTATGGTTTTTTAAGTGAATATATACTCCCAGGATGCTTTGCACTTGCTTTGAACTCACCTGAGGATAATGAGAGTCACATGATGTTATATAATGGTGGACTTTTGTGCACAGACTTTTGATGCATGCAGCCTTTGAGAAAGGAAGTCTCCTTCCGAAACGCGTCAGGCATTTGTTTGCTGTTTGTGCATCTTACCTGAAGCTGCTCTCTGTGGAATAAAGTTTGTTGAAAGTATGCGCTTTGCCTGGGGGCAACTCCTTTTCCTTATATATCTTCCCAAAGATGCCCATGCAATAGAGACGCACTCCTCCAGCCGGTGATTTATCATAAACCTTTTATTTCACAACAACAGGCATTGTCATTCCAATTGTTTCATCCTCCTGCCTGACGCATTTCAGAGCATTCATGCTCTTTCTTCAGAGGCTTTTTGACTGCACACGATGTCTTTGGCTCCCACAGTTCCCTGCGTTTTCACCTTTTATTGGCCTCCGGTGTGCCTGCTTTAGTGCATTTCATACTGATGCACGCCGGAACTTGTGGTTTAGCTCAAATTTAATTAATAACCTCCAGTAGTTTTAGTGCAGTTCAAAACAATTCAAGGATCGATAAAAGCCCTCCAGTGGGCTTCAGAATGAAAAGTCCTGTTCTACAATTAGGAACCAGCTGCGCCGATCAGGTTTCCCCAAACAGTTCAGGAATGCCTAGCCGTGAGAGAAACGCACCACCCTTCGGATTTGAAAAGGGCCCGATTTTCCTGAACTGTTTGGGGAAACCTGATCGAACCTTTGATAGAAAAGCAGACATTTGAGGTGAGCAAATTTAGAGTGTCGCTGGCTTTGAGGGTGCTCTGTACACAAGCTGCCGTCCACCTAAACTTGGGAACTACCCAGAGTTCTCTCCTTCTTTTTTGCATAATTTATGCGTCACTCTATGCCTGCAAGGGAACTGTTTTGACTTATACTAGGTGCTCCCTTGTGTCTGTACAAAGCTAAACCTCTCTGAAGAGCTGTAATGACAGTGAAACACGTGTCAGGGGTTGCTTTTGTTCATTTCAGGTTGGCTTGGATGGTATTTCACCAATCCAAAGCTATAATACTGTGCCTGGAGTGATAAATGGCTTTTGTCATTTTGCAGCTCGGCGTGGATAGCACTGTGCTAATCCTATGCTTAAAGACTTTGCTGTACAAATGGCAAAAGACTTTGTCCATTTCTATCTCGGCGTGGATAGCATTGTGCTAATCCTATGCTTAAAAACTTTGATAGAAAAGCAGACATTTGAGGTGAGCAAATTTAGAGTGTCGCTGGTGTTGAGGGTACTCTGTACACGAGCTGCCGTCCACCTAAACTTTGGGAACTACCCAGAGTTCTCTCCTTCTTTTCCAAGTAAGGCACAGTTGTTGTTACTTTATTTAAAGCCGAGTTTCGGGCATCCGCCCTTGCTCACAGACAGTCAGTTTGATAAATTAAGTCCATTAAATACCTTAAGGTTTTCAATTGGTTACATTTTTTTCACTATTTTTTTGCACCATGTGACATTTAGAAAGTGAAGACACACTACCCAGAATTACATAGTCTGTTTTCCAAACATTTTCATTACAAACTGCAATGTATACGATAAATAAATAACAGGTTAAAATCCAAAACCATATTAATTATTTTAGGCTGCATATAATGCAATCTATCCATAATTTTTATAAATAATCTCTATCATATCGGTAACCATATTAAAAAGTCTGTGCAAATTACGCAATAAAATGCAGATATTACAGATTAAAATTCATTATATAATTTCATTTGTAAATAAAAAAATAAAAAATTTGTTTTTATATATATACAAAAATTTCAAATGTGCAAATTACGCAAAGATGTAAACACAAGAAAAAAAAATGTGTGCAAATTATGCAATTTATCAATTTTTTAGTTATTTAGATATGGCTACCTGATCATAAATGTTATAAATGAGATTTTGTTTGAATATATGATAATGCAATTTTATAATATCAGAACAAAAAATATATTTGTAAATTTGACGCTTCAATGCTTGAATTCAAGAATATTATAAAACCAAACACTGTAAGTGAACTCACTATTAGTGTTGAGTTAAGAAGTCTGGACAGACACATCACTGAGTCTTTGTCAAATAAGTAAAGTAAAAAAACATATTTGTGTATCCCTAAATTGTGCAATTAAACACACATAGGGAAAAATAAAAATATAAATAAAAAGAAAAAGGGGAACAAAATGGAGATTCATAATGTATTTACGTGAAAGCAGGCATGGCAACACACTCTAGGGAAATCTGACCAAAAACAACAAATGTTCAGATCTTAAAGAAAAACGTGCAAATCCTCGGTTGTATTAAGCCCATTAGGAAATCTACTATCCAACTTTAAAATGAATTCAGATTCTAATCTTCTTAGCATTTTATCACGGTCACCCCCTCTCTTGGTTTTTGGAACCGAGGCGATAACAAAATAATTGAGGCATTGCAAATTATTATTGTGGCAGATTTTAAAATGCCTCGCCACCGGATACGATGCATCATTGTTTACAATGGCACGTAAGTGCTGAAGAATTCTAACATGTACAGGTTGTCGGGTACTCCCAACATATCTAAGATCACACGTACATGTTAACAAATTAATGGCGAATTCAGTTTTACAAGTGAAAGATCCACGTATATCAAACGGATCTGGGCTAAATGGTGTACAATATTAGGTAGTATTTTTTCCGAATTTGCACGCTCTACAAGTGGAGCAGCGTTTGAATCCCGGCCGGGATTTCAACCATTCCTCTTGTTTTCTAAGCTCAGGAAAATCATGACAAACATGGGTTCTTAGAGAAGGTCCCTTCTGGTAAGTAATCGTTGGTCCATCCGGTAATCTGGGTTTTAAGACTAAATCAGTTTTCAAAATTGGCCAACGTTCTTGAATAATTGACCTGATTTGTCTTGCCTGTTTGCTATAGGCTATAATCAGCCTGGGGGATTGGCTAGTGTTGGTAGACTCACTATCCATAGATATATTGGATGTAGATAGTGGTTCACAAATTCTGGCTTCCATTTTAAGAACTGCCTCCCTCAAGACTGATTCCCTATAGCCCCTTTGTCGGAACCTTTCCAGCGCTTCCATTATACAAATTTTGAGATCACTGGCCTCACTGCAAATCCGTTTGAGCCTCAATAATTCCCCAAACGGAATGTTATCAATAATATGTCTAGGATGCGCACTGCTGGCATGAAGAATATTATTGCCAGCAGTGCTTTTCCGAAAAAGTTTAGTGGCCAAATGATTGTGATGTACAAACACTTTAACATCTAAAAATTCAGCTTCACATTCGCTGATAGATGAAGTGAATCTAAGATTCTCCTGATTGGTATTAAGGGAAGTAATGAATTCAATTGCACTGGCATGGTCACCACGCCACAAAATAAAAACATCATCTATAAAACGCAACCAAAGTACCACATGTTTGTTGTAAATCTCATAGTGTGCTTGTCTGAGGACATGCTCCTCCCACCAGCCTACGTGTAAACACGCGTAGCTGGGAGAGAAGCATGCCCCCATCGCAACACCACGTTTCTGAATGTAGATGTCACTACCAAACAGGAAATAGTTATTGTTGAGACACCAACTGGTAAGTTCAATCAATAATTTGTTATGATTATAACAATTAATGTGCCTTTTGCCTAAGAAAAATTCCAAAGCTCTGAGCCCAGATGCATGGTCAATACTTGTATAAAGCGATTCGATATCTAAAGTAATAAATAGCATATCGTCGCCCCATCCAGCATTTTTGATCTTACCAATAAAATCCTCAGTGTCTCTAATATAAGTAGGAAGACCTTTCACCAAATCCTGCAGGAAGTAGTCGATATATTCAGTCACATGCTCCGCTACCCCTGCAATGGCAGAAATAATTGGCCTCCCAGGTACTGGAACAACTTGCTTATGGACTTTGGGTAAAAGATACAATTTGGGTAATAAAGGATGCTCAACATGTAAAAACTCAAATTCTTGTTTAGAAATCATGCCTTCTCTCTTCCATTTCCACAATAGCTTTTTTAGTGTCTCTCTAGCTTCATTGAAATCTTTGATGGTACTCTTGGAATAGCATGATTGATTATTGAGTTGATTCATTGCTTCCTTAATATAGGCTTCTTGTGGCCAGATAACCACGTTACCTCCTTTGTCCGCGGTGGCCACAATAATCCTATGGTCTTTACTCAATTTTTTAGTTAGCAATAAATAGTCCTTTTCATGTTGGCTCGTGTATCTTTTTGTGTGTTTTATCCTGTGGTATAGTTTCTTGAGATCATCCACAACAACATCTTGGAAAACATCAATTGAATCCCTAGGCATTGTGGGAATAAATTTTGATTTTGGTTTGAATGGGCTCAGGTTTGCTCCCAGCTGCTCAACCGAGGCCATTCTCAATTCCTCCTGTGTGGATATCGTATCAAATTCAGTCATATCATTTTTTGCCAGTTGATGCAGTGTCAAAAAAGTTTTGGTCTCTTTAGCTTGCAAGGTTAAAGGGTTCTTTGCCGCAGCAGTGTTAATGGATGTATATATATATTATAAATACCAGTCTCCAGTTACTCCTCCAAACTGGACTTCGACAGAGCAGACTCGGTAGCAGTTTCTGCACAATTTATTCAATGCTCGCTGTTATCATTTCGGCAGTATCTCCTGCCTTGCGCACATGACACCATTATATATATAATCTCCATTCAACTACAACTGCTGCCTGCCGTTGGGCTCCTTATCGAAGGGCGTGTCGGCTTTGACAACGGTGTCAGCAACCTCCGTCAGGTCCCGTGAGCAGGAATAGCATTATAAAATTAAACAACCTTGAGCAGCACCCTCTCGATGTCGTCAGATTTGTTCCACAAAATACAATATATATATATATATATATATATATATATATATATATATATATATATATATATATATATATATATATATATATATATATATATATAGTTGTAAAATTAATGTTAAAAAGTTATTAGATTATAATATTTTACATTTATTAGTACAAATATATATAGATATATATTTTGATACTAATAATTTTAAGATATAAAAAACATTCTGTAAATGAATTATTTTTCTTAAATATACTTATATATTTATAGCAAAACATTAAAAAAATTGATTGTTATATAAATATATTTATTATGGTACACACAGGGCCTGATTCACAAAGGTAAACGACGTTTGGTCTAACCTTAGATCAAACGTCTAAGTTTAGGACTTTGGGAATTTACAAAGGGCATTTACGAGTGCTATCTTTATTTCCACGCTGGGGACAGTGATGCTGCCCAAGGAAATAAAGATACTACTCGTAAATGCCCTTTATGAATTCCCAAATTTAAGACCAAACGTCTGAGTTTACCTTATTAGTGGAAAATATTTAATTTACATTAGATTAAAAGTATATATTAAACTATTTAACATTTACTACTTGAAACTCTATTTATATTACAAAGTAGATAATTTTTTCTATTTTTGGACGATATTAGTGTCCAAAATATTTTTTTGCAATATTTTTGTACTTACCATTATAAGTATAAGATCATGAAATGGTTGTCTGTGCCGGATGTGACATGTGTGGTGCCTATATAGGCACCACCCCGGCGTGCTGGCGTCAGTTCTTTTCTTTCCTCACCAGTCAGTGCAGATCCAGAGAGAGATACCCCGTGAGTCCCTTTTTGACTGTGCTTTTTCAACATTTTGTCAAACTTTTCTGAGAGTTCTTCTCCTAGTATGGTAGGGATGTGCACTAGGAAGGCCAGCTTCAAGCCCTGCAGTGCCTGTCATTGAAAAATGTCAGTGACAGACTCGCATTTTGTATGCCTTCCGAGGGGAAGGACAATTTGCCCTTTTGGTCTCAGGCCACCCCACAGACCCTCTATCTCGGGATGTGCTTATTTGGTTCTATTCTAAAGATTAAGAAAATGCATTTAGGGGTGTACATCAGAAGAACTTACTCAACTTCGGTAACGTTCTTTCTTATAGACACTCCATATAACCCCAGATTACTCACTACACTTCCTCAGCCCTGGTCTGTGAAGTGGTGTTTTTTAGGCCTGGGTGAAATTTAAATTATGCTAGGGCAATTTTGCATTGCACTCGTTATACGAAATTCGCAACATAGCACCACTTCGCATATTTATGCACCATTTGGGAGATAAATGTTCTGCAAACACGCCATTTTGCAGCAAACATTTACAGTGAATACGCAGAAATAATTGAATGCGAGCAGCTGTGTTTGTGCTGCTTTTGTTTGAAAGCTTCCATGTGCCACAAATGGTAAGATATATGTTATGTTATGTTATATATATATTTGTATCGCGCACAGCTACTCAAAGAGTGTCCCGGTGCATGCCCAGTGGAACTAGGACAGGAACAGAGAAGAAGGCTAATTAAAAAGGAGGATCTTCAGTCTCTTCCTAAAGATCTTAGGATCCTGAAGGTGACTGAAGTCCAGTGGGACTTGGATCCAGACCACCCCACCCCTTTTATGAAAGGGAGCTGCCACCTAACCTTTTTCGACGAAACCTAGGAGTACAGGTCATCAGCATTGTAGAAGATCGGAGCTGCCTAGAAGGGGCATAGAACCTAAATCACTTTCTCAAATACACCGGGCCAGGCCCATGGAGGGCTGCATGAGCTATTACCAGGGACTTGAATTTCACCCTCTCTTTCACACGCAACCAGTGCAGCTAACGCAAGTGTTGCCTGACACTGACCCTCTTAGGGAGGTTTAGAATAATTCTGGTCGCAGCATTCTGAACTACCTGAAGCTTGTTCAGTGAATAGCCGGGCAGACCGACGTACAGCGCATTGGTGTCGTCGATGCGCGATGTGATAAGCGCACGGGTAACAGAAAGTGGGAGTAGTGTAAGAATTTTTTTTGTGCTTTCAGGATGCCAAAGCACATTCCAGTCAGCTTGTTAATCTGAGGGCCAAAGCTCAGATTTTCATCAAACCAGATCTCTAAATTCTTAGTGGGTTGGCCCAGTGGTGTATGCAGAGGGGACTCATTTGGCCAAAAGGATTGCCAGAGCTGAGGACGGAAATTACCAAATAAGAGAATCTCTGTTTTATCCATGTTGCATTTCAGCTGAGCCAAAGTAAGCCAATGGAAAACTGCTGTCAAGCATGTTTTAACATGGGAGAAATGATGGATTTATATTTTGCGTAACTTTCACAAAACTTTATGAATTTTGCACACCCTTACACTCTTGTTAAAATCCATAAAGGTCCCAAATTAGTGCCTGTGCACTGGTACCTCCAATTGCTTTGAGCTCTGCGTCTGATGGTGTGGAAAGAGTCAAGCAAGAAAATGCCATTGGTGTAAAGGGGCAGTACGTATATAGGGTTCCACTTTGTCACTTCCGTGGCGGAACAGTGCCACCTAGAGGTGCACAGGATTACTGCTATGAAAACTTCCGGGTCCTGGCGCGCTTTAGGATATTCTAAAGTTGAGGAATCTGTGGTTAGATAGATTATCCACCAGAAAGAGCATCACCGAAGGTAAGTAACTTGTTTTTCAGAATGATTGAGACATAAATTTGAATCAATAATGTGGTTAAAAAAGGAACACAATTCCATCGCCTCCTTCATCTACTCTTGCCTCCTCCCCTATTAACGTAGGTACAGTTGCTTGCTCTATACATTAAAAAGTGTCATTTTTACTGTTGTACCACATGCTTTGGCAGTCATCAGTTAAGTAACTTTTAGCCCTTCATGGTCAGGATTCTAGACAAAAAAATCCATTGAGTATCCCTTACAGATGAACTCTAAGGATCATATTGATTAGAATGGCAAATTCAAAATAACATGAAGGATCTGCAAAGTGAAAGTTGATTACCAGATTAGCAAACTGAGGGTAAATTTCCTTGGAGAAAAATGAGAGATGAGATTAGCTGTGGTCATGTAATGTCCACAATGTATTAATTTCTTGGCTGTAGTGGGATCCAAAAAGTGCAACTCAAGAAGAATGCCCTGGTAACCACATTGGTAAACATATACTTTAGGCCGGGCTGCTACCGGAGTATGTAATACAGCAACTAGGGCTTCATGAAGGCACAATGGGGACTGGCCAAGTACTGACTTTTCGTCATAGTGTTAAGGAGCCCTGTTATTCTTATTGTATTAGAAGCCTCCATCTGCCTCCATCTTTTCTCCATCAAGCTGTTTCACAGCGTATGGTTCACCGGACTCGATTTTTAAAAAAAACACCTTTTTATTGGATTTTGTACAGGGTATACCTCAATCAGAGGAAACACAAAAACTTTAATCTTTGCTTGACATTTATTATCCACATTGTCATGGCAGAAAATTCAAGTCCATCGAGGCCTTATCTATCTTGACACCTATGGTGTGCTGAGATGTATGCCTATTCCGGAATAGTAGGTGACATATTGGAGTATCTAGTTCTCAGGTGTAGCTGACGCACCCTCGCTGTCCCTTTGTGATGTTGGAAAGGAAAACAAATCAATTTATTAAACTAAACTGGGGAGACATAACTCTGGGAGATGGGGGCAAGGGATAAGGGGACTGAATGTCGCAGGTCCAATAACACCTAGAGGTGATCTCTCATCAGGATGAGTGTAGCGTTCCGCCTGGGGCAGTAGGGGGAATGGTTCACCTGACTCGATAACCATGGATTTCAATTAGGGGTAACTGCTGCTCCACTTATCCTGCCCTTTGGTTCCTTTGACATGGTCCTGCGTGTCCCCGACTCTGGAGACATGAAGGCAGGGACAGGAATAAAAAGTGAACCGGACTCTGTGAGCCTCATTTAGTAGCTTTATTTTCCACTTTTTCTAACTCTTCATTGAAAGTGTCCACAGAACATGGGACCTTCAGAATGTGAAAGAGAAGAGATTCTGGCTCTCCTCATGTATGGGGATGGAAAAGAAAGCGGAACACAGGTCAACCACAGTTACCCATTTCCTACTAGCAAGTTGGCCTGCAAGAAAGGATGATGGCAGGATTGGGGACCAAATGGAAGCTTGGGATAATCACATTATTAATGGACTAAGTTTCTGGATGAACATGTACATGTTGGCTTTCCCCATCTTGTGTGTCGGGAGAATCGGATTGGGGTATTACATCTACTAACAATAGGTAGTAAAACTCCTTGCATAATCAAATCTGCTACTACTGGGTAGATCCTTTCCTCCACCCCCAGTTTCAAGGGGTTTTGGAGTATTCTCTGTAGCATCTTCTGAGGGTCAGCTTTCACCTTCACTTGTTCCATTGATGATATGAACCCCAATTCCTTGGCCCGGGTTGACCACAAAGTAGATGTACCTCTGAAATTAACTCAGTTAAATCAGGAGACCTGTCAGTTTCATTTCCATTGCTTTGGCGATTTGTGCTCCCACGCTTTCTTGTTGCTGGGATAATTTAAAAAACACACTCTTCCGAGTGCAATATTCAGTACAATTTAGCCTACTGAGAAAACCCTGCCTAACAGATTCATTGAGCAGAGGTAAGAAAGCAATGTTTATCTCTAATTGGTCTTACAGAAAGGAATAAGGGATCAGTAATATCACAGCGAACTCGTATCACAGCGAACTCATTAGTTAATAACACTGGCTGCATCTATGGTTGTGCCCTAGAAGGGTAAAGAAGGACATTTCAAGATTTTTAGAACTGAGCAACTAGTGCCCATGTTAGTGGGACAGGTAACCATTAATGACAATCTACATAGAGACCCTATGGCTCTACTAGATTTAAACAATTCATGAAAAAGTTGGAACCTTTCAGGCTGTTCTAAAATCTGATGAAATCCAGACTGATCACGGAGGGCTAATGCTCTGGATATAATTCTATGACAGTTCCGTTCCAATGCCTCAGCTTTCCACAGCCGGCCATTCCTCTGCACACTAAAGACCCTGTTAGCACAGACCAAACCCCACACCTCCAGCTGCATCGGAAAAAATGTGAACATTCCATTCCACCTCTTCCCCCAGACCAACCAGTATTACGCCATTGAAATGTAGCAAAAAATACCTCCACATTCTCAAGTCCTCCCTGACACCTGCTGCCAATTTCATGCAATTGTGCGGTAACTTCAAACCTGACAAAGCCAAACCCAGTCTCCTGCAAAGGTCCTGCCTGCTCCCACCACCCTACATGGAAAGTTCAAATGTCCCAGCAGGACCTGCATCTCCCACGCCTGAACTTTCTTCTTTGCCCGTATGTCATCAGTCAACTCAACCATGACCATCTTTCTCTCTTCTGGCAGCCGTACCTCCATGGACACAGAGTCAATTTCAATACCCAAAAACGCCAAAACATTCGACGATCCAACCATTTTCTTCTCTGCTAAAGGAACTCCCAGGTCACCCATTTGTTCTTGAGAATTGTCCAGCATGCGCTGGCAGTCTGTAGTGCTGTCTTCTCCCACAAAAAAGAAGTCGTCCAAATAGTGGGTTACCGTTCATGCCCCACTCACATAGGTAAAGACCACTGTAGGAAGTTACTAAATTTCTCAAACAGTTATCAAGAGATAGAGCAGACTTTCGGTAGGGATTTACCTACGAACCACTGGCCCTCAAATTGTATGCCCAACAGTTCAAAATCTGCTGGGTGTACTAGTAATAGGTGAAAGGCTGATTTGATACCGCTCTTTGACATAAATGCCCCAGCTCCAACCTACTGCACCAGTACAATGGCTGTATCTACTGAGGCATAGGAAACTGATTTAATATCCTCTAGGATGTAGTCATTAATTGACTGTCCCTCTGGCCAAGATAAATGTTGGATTAAGGAAAACTATACTTTCTCTTTTTTTTTTAACTATGCCTGTTAGGGACACAATTAGCCACTCAATTGGGCACTCATTGTAAGGCCCCGCCATCCTCTCCTCCCGCACCTCCTTCATCAATTTTTCCCGTACCACCTAGATTGTCTGCTCACCTCCTGACCCATGACCCTCGGTACCCCTAGCTAAAGCCCTTCTGAGCATCTTTGAAAGGGCCGATAAAAGAGTGGCAACCCACTTGCCATGAAGACCGTGGGCGCTGGCCGAGATGGGGCCTTCATGTGCATCCACAAATCATTATCCAATTCCCCCCATTTCCCTGCCACGTCCTCTTCCAGTCGGATCCATAACTCCTTGTCATAATGAAGCCAAACATATCCCCCAGAGCCTTCCAAATCACATCCATATATTTAACAAGAGCCATGCAGCACTCCGGGTACCTCTCGCAGTACACACTGGCATAAATCAGAAATGCAGCTGTCCAATTCTCAATGTTCACGGCGACCCTAGGACACTGTGACAGCTTGTATTCCTCCTCCTTAGACCCCTCATTTGCCCTGATTGCCCTGTGTAACAACGTGAACACCTTTATGGACTCTCCCTTCTGTTATCCTGTCTTTGGTGGCATTCATCAGATGAGGCCAAAACAGTTGTAATCCCTATGTATGGCAGCCTTTTCTGCTTCAGCACTTTGTTCTTTTTAGATTCACATCTGTGTCCTCCTTGTCACTAACCTCTGCCCACCATTGCTGTTTCTGTCCTCCTTCTCACCTGCTCCTGTTCCCATTACTTCTTTGTCTCCTTCAGTCCACTGCTCCGCACTTACCATCAACTTGGCCTACTGCACCTTCGGATTTCTTGGTTCCCACACCCCTATCAGCCACGTATTTACCTTTGTGCAACTGTGCCTCTGTTCCTCCTGTTATGCCCCCAACCCCTTTGACACTATCACTGGCTGATCTTGTGTCCCCTGATTACCTTGCTTCAGGGTTGGGACCCACATTGAAGTCTGCCACCCAGTCATTTCTCTCATGCCCACTGAAGTCAACCTCATCCCCACCGGGCATGCTGTTGTCAGCATCTGTAAAACACCAACTTCGTTCTGTTTTCCCCCTGACAAAGCTCCGCTCTTCGATCCCCGCCCCCACCCCTTTCCTCCTTCCTCCTGTCCCCCCCCAACTCTCCTTCCTCTAATTCCTCCTCAAAATCAAGTGGGCCATGTTCATCAACAACTCATAACTTATCTTGCCAGCTCCTTGATGTCACCACCATATCCCTGTCAGACGGGTTATGCCCCCAGTCAGTTTCTTCACTCCAGCCATTTCCCTCTGGGAAGACGACACCAGACCTGTCTCTGCATGTTGCAGAGGAGGCCCCACCAGACCTTCTTTCCCAATGTATTGCCTTGAACCATGCCATCTCTTCTCCTCGGGGTTCTGAGTCGTACTGGACTCTCTTGAGTCTGTCATACCGTACCAAGTTGAGAGACCCAGTGTGCTAGAGAGACTAAAGACCCTACCATGACTTCCTCCCCAAATGGCACCCAGAGCCATCTGCCACTACCATCCCCACCCCTTTTCTCTTTAACCTGTCCCCCCAACTCTCCTTCCTCTAATTTCCCATTGAACAGATGTATCAAACTTCATGTAAAACCTTGAAGAACATAACGTGGAGGAAATATATGCTAGCTCTACCTAATGAACATGTCAAACAGATTAAGCATGCAATAATTACCACAATCTAACTTCAATATGTTTCGTAGTCCTTAACCAAGTGAGGTACCCTCCGGAACCTTCCTTGCCTAGCTTGTCCAGGAGACACATTGGTCTGCACATCATTTCCTGCGTTCCAAGGCACACTAATAATACAATCAGCCAGCTTAACTGCTTTTTCCACATTCCATACATTTCAGTCTCTCAGGTGAACTGTATGTGCACTTGTAACAGACTTGAGAACTTGAACATTTCCTAAGCACTTGCACCCAATCACCAACCTCAATGCTTCAGGATTTTATGCCTTTCATTACATCGTCTCTGATGACTCTCTTTCCCTCATTTCACCTCTGCACTCCAACAGACAACAACATCCTCACATTTCTGCCCCTTAACAATTCAAAAGGTGACTTCCCAGTGGATCAATTTGATGTGATGCGATACAACTTTATCAACTTCCACACAGCCTCCTTCCACGAACCACCCTGACCCAAGCTAGTTGTAAACCTTCCTTCAGTGTTCTGTTCCACCACTCCAACAATCCATTTCCTTGGGGATAATAGACTGAGGAACAGACATGCTCCATACCCCATTTCTCCAAGAAATCTCATATGACACCAACTGAACATCATTATCCGTCACTATCACCTACAGGACCCCTTCTCCATTCCATAGATCCTCCAGAAACACACTCACCTCTCGCTTATTGACCTTATTAGGAAACATCACCTCTGGCCACCTGGTATGGTAATTCACGGCCACCAGAGCATATACAGACCTTCCACCTAAAACTCCATAAGGTCAGAAATGTACAATCCTATTTTCTTCCATGGAGCGTCTATCTTATCTGTTACCACAGGTGGGTATGTCACTATATTCTGCGACTTATCGTTCCATGCACACGCCAAACAGTTGCAAATGCTGTGCTCCACCTCGCAGTCCATGCCAAGCCATCAGTATTCAGATCTCAACCTGCAGCTCATGGCACTCATTTCAGAATGTTCCTCATATGCCAGAACCAAGAAATTACTCCTTAGCTCCCGCGGCACCACCAACGCTTTATTCCGCCACAACACCCGTTCAATTAATGATAGTCCATTTCCCACTTGCCAATATTCATTGGACTGGACAGAACCTTCCCTTCTCTTTGGCCAACCATCTCTCACATATATTATCACTTCTTGCAACACTTCATCCTTTTTCAAGGCTTACACCCATTCATTGTGCAAAATATGACCTCCTTCCACAGCACTTACTCCAGCCACCATCCAATACTTTTCATCCAAATTGCATTCATGCAAACAATTAACCTGCAACCTGGACAAACAGTCAGCTACCATTTCTCGATTCTGGCAGATATTCCACCACATATGTGTATTCCATCATCCTAATCATCCACAGTACAGTCCTGGCAGAAGCTTTGCCTAACCCCTTTGTGCTAAAAACATCCACTAACGGGCGGTGGTCTATATGGAGTACAAACTCAGTTCCCCACACAAACCTTTTAAAATGGTAAATGCCATACCAACACTCAGGTCTTCATGCTCAATCGTGGAATACGCCAATTCCGCTTCTCTCAATGGTCTGAATGCATAAGCTATTATCACCTCTCTTTCCCCTCGATGCTACATCAACACTGCCCTCAAACCCAAACTACTGGCATCAGTACAAATTATACTTGTGTCATGCATGTCAAAGGATTTAAGTGAAGGAGCAGACGCTATGTTCTCTTTCAACTGCACAAATTATCGTTCACATCCCTCACACCATTTAAACTTTGTATTTGTTGTCATTAGTTTCCTCATATCCACTGTCCTGTACGCAAAATTTGGAATAAACCTTGAATAATATTGGGCTAACCCTGAGAAGGAATTTAATTGGCACTGGTCCTGGTCCTTGTCTTTAGGAGCCAGGGCATCTTATTTGGCTTTAAATTTAGCTTGGGTGACACACCGTGCTCATCCAACCAATGTCCCAGATACTCCACAATATCCTTCTCAATCTTACATCTGTCCAATTTGATCGCATTCTGGAAATAAGTTATATTAGGCATACTTTGGAACAGGTTATTGATTGCCTTGTGGAAAACCGCAGACGCTAGCGCCACTCCAAAGGGCGCGTGCACAACACTGTATGCCCCCTGTGGTGTAATAAATGAGGTCAAGTGTCTCAGCTCAGGATGCAATAGGATCTGGTGGTACGCAGATGATAGGTCTAAGGTAGAAAACACCTTAGCTCCCTTGACCAACATCAACATATAACCAATGTTGGGCAACGGATGCCTGTCTACCCATATCTCTGCATTGAGATCCCGGAGATGTACACACATTCTTAGATCTCCATTAGCCTTCTTTTCCAGCACAACTGGAGCCAACCACTCTGAGGCCTCTGTTTCCTCAATAACATTTTCCTCACACAACCTGCGCAACGCCTTCCTCAAAGGCTTTCTCATGATGAATGGCACAGGACGCGCCTTGTGTACTTTGGATGTAGGTAGCATTGTCCTTCAATCTTATCCTAGCATTCAATCCTTTTAATATTCCCAAATTGTCACTGAAGACTACAGAAAAATTCCCTTTCTTACTGTTCTACGATACTCCATTGACACAGGGCCTCAAACTGGATTCCGTCTCAATGACTTGGTTGGGATGATTAGGATCCAATTTTATTTGCAACACCCTCTGTTGCAGCCAACCTAATAAACATGATCCATCCTTGGTGATGTACACCTTTGATAAAGTTGAGACACCCTGGAATTTCAAAGTACCCCACCAGATCAATTGGCCATCGACCTGACATATCTGTGGTTTTACATCTTTTCCAGGAAATTTGCTCATGTGTTGCACTCCAATCAGTGTATAACATGCTTCCGAATCCACCATCATTTTTACCTACGCATTGTCCACAGTCATTGTGCAAAACTGGTTATCTGACTGACCTACTGCTCCCACTTCACTCATTTGCAACAGGAATTCTTCCAGCACTGCATTCTCATCATCTCCGCTCTCAGGGGCAATCGAGTTTTTTGGTTTGCGGCCAAAACTTCCAACTTTACCCTTGCACGTTTTAGTGTGTTTTTAACTGTGTTTGTGGGCGCTTTGGGGGTAATCTTACCATATTTTTACTTCCCGTCTAATCTTTTGCCAGCGCCCGTTCCACCACGGGTTCTCCCGATTGTAGTGGAGGGCGCCGGCACACATTTGGTTATTTCCTTGTGTTAGGGGGTGGAGCTAGGGGGTCGTTAGCGCTCTAGCGCTCCTGCTATTTACACTCCATGCTTGGCTCGCCGCGAGCGGACATGCTGAATCTTACTTGCTGCATACTTGAATATTATTGAATTATTTTAAGCAGAGACATTTTTGTGTATTTTAACTGTGTTTGAGGACACTTTGGGGGTAATCTTACCTTATTTTTACTTCCCGTTTAATCTTTTGCCAGCGCCCGTTCCACCACGGGTTCTCCCGATTGTAGTGGAGGGCGCCTGCACACATTTGGTTGTTTCCTTGTGTTAGGGGGTGGAGCTAGGGGGTCGTTAGTGCTCTAGCGCTCCTGCTATTTAAACACCATGCTCGGTTCGTCGCGCAGCAGACACGCGCAGCGGGCACGCCGAAGGCGCACCTAAGGCAAGCCCGTCTGCGCCCGTCCGCGCCACGACCGGGCCAGGGATGCTGCCCCTGCGGCCTCAGACCTCCACCCTAGGCGTTGTTATCCTAGAGGGGGCTTACTAAAGCTTAGACCGGCTGCTTTGCCTTGCCATCACACCTGGAATTCTGAGTCTCTCCCTAGGAAGCTTCACCAGGGTTGTAACCGCTGTAACACCAGGTGGAAGCAGGCCAGGAAGAGCTGCCCTGACACCATCACTGGTAAGCTTGGTGGTATGGGGACGCCTATTCAGGGCTTTCTCCTGAATGCGAGATCTATTATCAAGAACAAAATAGCCTTTAGAGACTTTGTGTCAGGTAGAAAGCCCACGTGGGTTTTTGTCACCGAAACCTGGGCAACGTATGCATCAGGCCCGGATTTGGTAGACGCCATCCCCTCGGGTTATCCTTTGTCCAGATGGGATAGAGTGGGCAGGCGGGGTGGAGGACTTGGAATTGTGTATAAAGATGCCCTTACCTGTCGCTCTCAGGTTTCGACCACTCCCTTTGAACCTTATCAGGTCTTTATTTTTCAATTAACTTTCACCCCTCTGAGAGATTTTCAGGCATTTTATGTTATAGACAACCGGTGCCTAGGACTTCTTTTAGTCAGGACTTTGGTAAATTGGTTGAACCATATTTGGAGAGATCCAACATTACGATTCTGGGGGACTTCAATTTTCATTTAGAAAATACCTCTTGTAGGGATACTCAATCTCTTTTGGAAACGCTGAGCTGCTGTGGGCTTACCCAACAGGTCAGAAGCTCTACTCATACTGCAGGACACACCCTTGATGGGGTGTTTTCTAATGATCCTAGGCTAAGGGTGGGGCAGCCCATCCCCCTCGCCTGGTCGGATCATTTTGCTGTTCCTTTTGATCTGTATTGTCAGTCCTCAGTGATAAGAAGCTGGATGTACGAATAATTTTTCACCTTATAGATAAGGAGGCATTTCGGCCCTTCCTTAATAAGCTGGAGCAGGCCGCCTTGTTTGATGCCAACTCCGCTGCCACAGAGCTTTCTCTTACGCTAACACCAGCCATGAATGTCCTGGCTCCGGTTAAAAAGCACTATTCTGTAAGAATCAGGCCGTCTGCCCCTTGGTTCACAGAAAGACTCAGAACACGTAGACAGGGTTGTCGTAAACAAGAGAGGCGGTGGCGTGCCTATTTAGAACCTTCGGAGAGGATACAACATAAGCGTTGTCTAAGAGAGTATAAGGCGGCCATTATGGAGGAGAAGAGATCATATTTCTCCAGGGTTACTGCTTCCCTGAAATCCTCCAGGGATCTTTTTAAGGTCATCAACTCTCTTATCTCGCTGCAGGTAGTGGATCCTTCAGAGCCCTCGCAGGAACGCTGTGATAGATTCTCAGACTTTTTTCAATCTAAAATCTCCGATATATATTCCGCGCTGGAGGCAGCTAACTCCAGTACTAGGCTAGAAGCGGAGTTGCCGACCCTTTTTGGTAAAGCCTTCCCATGGAGGAGACCCCGAGCTTGTTCGCCTTCCCCATCTTGTCCTTGGAGGAGACGGATAGGCTCCTGGACCGTGTCAACTCTGGCTCTCCTCTGGATCCTTGGCCGCTCAAGCTGTTAAAAAGACTGTCGGGAGATTGTGGTTCCTCTCTTTATGAGGGTTATGAATGCTGCCATCTCTGAGGGAGTCTACCCATCACTGTGGAAGACAGCTGTGGTTAAACCCCTTCTTAAAAAGCCCTCTTTGGATGTTGCGGAATTAAAAAACGTCCGGTCGATTTCTCTGCTTCCCGTTCCTGCTAAGATCCTGGAGGCCCATCTAAACTTTCACCTCATCACATATCTAAGGGATCATCATTTGCTTGATGGTTCTCAACATGGCTTTAGGAGACAACATATCACGGAGACAGCTCAGACGGTAGTCTTTAATAACATTCGGACGCAGGTCGATTTTGGCCGTACTACGCTCCTGGTGCTTCTGGATCTTACTGCAGCCTTCGACACCCTATCTCCTCATAGGCTGGTGACCCACCTTCGAGAGATGGGTGTCAGGGGCACAGCGCTGAGCCTCCTTGCCTCCTTTTTGGGGGAACGTGAACAGAGGGTGAAATTGGGGCAATATTTCTCTGCCCCTAATGTCCTGCAGTGTAGTGTCCCTCAGGGTTCGTCCCTAAGCCCTACACTTTTTAATATCTATGTGGCCCCTCTTGCAGAGCTAGTTAGATCCTTTGGGCTAGAGGTATTGTCCTACGCGGATGATACCCAAATAATGGTATCGATAACTCATACCCTGAAAGACTCAGCCCTAAATTTCAGGAGTTGCATGAAAGCAGTTTCCCTTTGGATGGTGGAAATCTTTCTGAAGTTGAACGGGGAGAAGACCGAGGTCTTAATCTTTGGCAAGGATCAGGGAATTTGGTCCACTGATTGGTGGCCGACCTCTTTGGGGGCCTGTCCTTGTCCAGCCTCCCATGGGAAAAACCTAGGTGTGATTATGGATAATGTGCTCTCCTTGAAGCTGCAGGTAAATATGACGGTCTCCATCCGCTTTGGTATTATCAGGATCCTTAGAAAGATCTCTCATTACCTCTCTCTTGAATCACGTAAACAGGCGGTAGTGGCTTTGGTAACCTCGAGACTGGACTATTGTAATGCCTTTTATTTGGGCATTAATAAGGGCCTCGTTCTCCGGTTGCAGATGGTGCAGAATGCTGCGGCTAGATTTGTCTTGAATCTTTCTAGATCTCATTCAGCCGCAGCCTCAGTTAAATCTCTACACTGGCTCCCGCTGAACGATAGGATTATTTTTAAGATCCTGTGTTTGACCCATGGAGCCTTTTATGACGCCGGTCCTGAGTGTATAAAGTTGACGGTCTGTCATTATGCCCCTTCTAGGTCTCTTCGGTCTGCGGACAAGAATCTTCTTGTTGTGCCCAGATTTAGGAGGGCCAATGGGGAGGTAGAGCTTTCTCCTCCTTGGCGCCTAGAGTGTGGAACTCTCTGCCTTTGAACATCTCTGGGGAGCCTTCACGATATCTGTTTGGTAGGGCCTTGAAGACCTGGCTCTTTGTCAATTCTTCAGTATGAGCTTGCTCCTTCTCTCTTGTCCTCTGATGGTTTGCATCAAGCGCCTTGACGCCCTTGGGCATAGTTTGCGCTCTTATAAATCTAATTTCATTTCATTTCATTTCACACCCTGGCAAAATGTCCGCGTGACTTGCATTTCCGGCATACCTGTCCTACCACAGAACAATCTGGACTAGTTGTAACATGTCCCCTCAGACTACACTTGTAGTATTTTACATCTTTTTTAAAAGCTTCAGCAGACTATCCCAGTGTTTCTGGTTTCTTTACACTCAAGTTTCTTCAAGTTTCACGAGAAACACTCATACTTGTTACCTTATTCACAACACCAACGCCATTTCTTTTAGTCCTTCTTGTGTATTCTCAGCCCTCTTTGCAATTTCTATTGTCTTGCTTAGCATCAGACCCTCAGTATATAGCAATTTCTCTTGCGTTTTGTTGTCTCCGATTTTCTGCACCAACTGATCTCTCAACATGTCAGCCATGAAGTTTTCAAACACTCACCAGATCGCTGACTTCTCTTCAAGAATTTGTATCTCTCCACCACCACATTTCTTTTCTTCCCATAATTGACATCTAAACTCCACATAGCAATTTCACATTCATCCAATTTGTCTTCCTCCTCTTCGTCCAAAGAAGTAAGATGCTTTAATACTCAATGTTCTTGTGCCTCTAAACAATGCTTAAGCATTGCAGTTTTGTGCGCTTGTGTAAATATGTCCCATCCCACTGCCATCACCTTGACGTCAAAGTATTATTTCCAGTCTTCCCACAGTTTTGTGGGCTCTCCTGGTGGATTTAGGAATGTCGTGGGAGCGGATACTTCTTCAATTGTCATGACTCTTTACTTCTTCCGAAAGGTTAGTATTTCTTTTACTCTCAAATTCTTCTGCTGGTTCAATGTTAGGCTTGAATTTGAATTGATCAAGGATTGTTTCCTTTGCCAGAGACGTGCTTGTCACATCACTTGAAATAACAGCAGTTACATCAAATTGCTGGGAAGGCTATTCGAGCAGAACTGCATTTGCATAATCCAAGGTTTGTTTACATGAACGAGCGAGAGCTAGTGTTGCCTGGCACAAATGCATTGCTAGGGGCAGACGTGTTACGTCCTCCTGCGCTGGAGACTGCCAGGAGCCTTTAGGCAACAATGTGATGCTAGAGACGCGTGCGCGCTACTCCTCTTGAGCTGGCTCAGTCCAGCGGGTGCAGACTCTTCTTGCGCCGAGGAATATTAAAAAGCTTGCAAGGCCCGCAAACTATATTAAAATCAAAACAATATCAGCAATATCCAGCAAGTGACAATTTTTGGCTGCTGCTTGTCTTCTCAGGCACTCATCCACCGCAGATGCACTGCTGAGGCAGGAGCAGCGATGCTGTCGACGTTTCCCTCTTAGATCAGGTTCAGACCTCCGCTCGTTGCCAGTACAACATCCTTGACACAAGGAGCCTTCGCAGGAAAGATGAGGTGAGCGGAGTTTCTTTATACTAAGAGGAAGCTGTTGCAGCACTGCGCACCTCCCATTCTGCTCCCAATGGACTACCTCGAATGCCAAGACCTCCCCACCCACTACATTCCATGATGCAGAATGCCACAGGGTGCTAAATGGAAAAGATAAATGGTCTGTTGTTGGAGCTGGAATCGGGAAATGACATGAGTAAAACGACCCAGTATTCACAGATCCGTGTATTATTCTTTGTTCTTAGACCAATAACTTGTAATACCTGATTTTGGTGCAAGGTCACCGAAGAACATCTCACCGCCTTCCTCAACTGTACCACACCGCCGACATCAGCAGACTCTAACACCTCAGCATGCAACCTCCACCAATGGATCTCCAACTGCCCTGACACTCTAGTTCCCCTCATGAAGGCCCCCAGCAAACAACAGTCCATGAAAGCTAGCTGGTTCGCTCCCACCCTCTACAAGTTCAGACGCACCTGTAGACAACTTGAGAAGAGATGAAGGAACAACAGAAACCCTGAAACCCACACAACCTTCAAAACTGCCATCAACCCACACCACCTCCTCCTCAAAACCACTGAGAAAATGGCCCTCCAAGACAGAATCACCTCCAACGCACACAACAGCAAAGAACTCTTTGACATCGTCAAGGAGTTCGCCAGGCCCTACAGCGAGACCACAGACATCCCACCCTCCCAGATCTCTGCAACAAACTCAGCACCTTTATCCACCACAAGGTCAGGCAGATCTAAGACCGCTTTGACACCCTAGACCCTCCCACCACACCTGAAACCACTGCACACAAACATGCTGCACACCCAACAGATCCTGCTCAACTGGACTCCGCTCACCACAGACATCTCACTCAAAACCATGAAGAGCATGCACTCCGGAGCCCCCTCAGACTCTTGCCCCTATCACATCTTCCATAGAGCAGCCACCTCCATCGCCCCCGAGCTTCGCCGCACCATCAACTGCTCCATCGAGACCGCCACCTTCCCCGATAACTAGAAATATACCGAGATCAACCCCTTGCTAAAGAAGCCATCCGCCAACCCGGGAGACCTCAAGAACTTCGGACCCATCTCCCTGCACCCCTTCCCAGCCAAGGTCATCGAGAAGGCCGTCAACACCCAACTCTCCGAGTTCATTGAAGGGAACCACGTCATAGACATCTCTCAATCCGGCTTCCGAAGCAACCACAGCACCGAGACCGCACTCCGCGCCGCCACCAATGACATCTGCTCCCTCCTCGACCAAGGCGAAACCACAGCCCTCATCCTACTGGACCACTCGGCCGCCTTCGATACCGTCTCACACCGCACCCTTATCACGAGACTCAACGATGCCGGCATCCATGAGAAGGCCCTGGACTGGATCCACTACTTCCTTACCAGCTGAATACAGCGAGTCAGACTGCCTCCATTCCTCTAAGAACCTACAGAGATCAGCTGCAGAGTGCCCCCTGAGCCCCACCCACTTCAACATCTACCTGGCCCCTCTCGCTGCCATTGTTAGAAATCACGGACTCAACATAGTCTCCTATGTCGATGACACCCAGATGATCCTCTCCCTTACCAACAAGCCCACAGCCACCAGAATCAACTTCCACAGCGGGATGAAGGCCGTTGCCACCTGGATGAAAGATAGCTGACCCAAACTCAACTCTGTCAAGAATAAAGTACTCATCCTGAGACCCCCCCTTCCTCAGCCTGGGACGACTCTTGATGACCCGCCGCACAGGGAACCCCCCCCCCCCACCCTATGGACCACGCACGTAACCACAGCATCAAACTGGACTTGTGGCTCACTATGAACCACTAGATCAACCCCGGAACCTCATCTTGCTTCCATATGCTCCAACTGCTCCGAAAGACATTCAGATGGATCCCCACAGAATCCAGAAACACGGTCACCCATGCACTCATCACCAGCAGACTGGACTACGGCAATGCACTCTACGCTGGCGTCACCCAGAAATTCCTCAGGAAACGACAGAACGTTCAAAACGCCGCAGCCAGAGTGGTCCTCAACATCCCCCGTCGCAGCCACATCACTGGACACCTTCGAAAACTCCACTGGCTCCCAGTCACTTTCAAGCTCCTCACACATGCCTACAAAGCTCTCCACCGCGCATAGCTGAACCACCACCTCTCATCCCACTTACCCGCCAGACACCTTCGCTCCACCCAACTGGCCCTGGCAATCATCCCACGGATCCACAAGATCAAAACCGGAGGAAGATCCTTCTCCCATCTCTCCACCAAGACCTGGAACAGCCTGTCTCCACCTCAGGCAATCCCCCATCTCTGACCCAATTCAAGAAGGATCTCAAGACCTCGCTCTTCGACTGAACCCTGGTGCCCAGACTGATGAGCAGCACAACCCCACCCCCCTCCTCAGCGCCTTGAGACCCTTACGTATGAGCAGCCACGCTATATAAACCCCTGATTGATTGATTGAGGGATGCAGTGATACCAGCCTTGATTGGAGACTGCAGGCTCCCACGTCTCCCCTGTATCACAACACCAAAAAACTGAATGATCCTAGTGGGGCCGTACTTGGGAGTCTCTTGCGTTACTAATAGTGGGTATAATATAATCCGCCAATCCAGTAAAGGTGCATTCATGATAGAATTTGAAAATCTTGCGTCGTCAAAAATTGTAAAAATGTGGGTATGGTGCCCTCTAGTGTCCATTAACAGTACATCCTTATGTTGCGACCGACGGTGTTGCTGAAACAACATTCAAGTAGGCTGACATCTTCTGAGGAGAAGTTTGCAGGTAAGAATTATGTAAAACATATGTTGGACTACAGGAACAGCAATTACTGAAGAATTAGGACAGTATTGTTCTAGCAACATTTCAATTTTAATTCAATTCAAATGCTCTTACTTGCACTAGCGTTAACACAGTAAATTATTTTTTGTTAGTTCAGGGCGCTTTCATTGGTATTTGTAAATAGCAAATATATTTATGTAGATTAATAAAAAATCAGGTGAAATAAGTACATTAACAATGTCGTAAGTAAATGACATTAACTGACAAGCACGTTGCGAGCATAAATGGATTATTAACATTATACAGATTGTTTGAGACCGGAACTAGGGCAACAGAAATTATGAAACGGCGTCATTTAGGGGAAATTGCGTAAAACGTGACTTTCAAAGAGGCAAGGCACGTAGGGACACAACAAATCACCTTCAGCTGTGGGGTTTTAGCATAGCGAGGCCTATTTAAATTGTGACACGTGCAACCCCTTTGAACACGTTTCCAATTGTGATCGGATCGGACTTTTCTCCCCTCTCAGAGTTCTCCTCAAGTACACTATCACCTGGCCAAACAAGCCAATATTTACTGGATGAAAAGGTGCAGAAAATTAAGAGACGTGTGGATTTTAATGCACACAAATTATTTTATTCCCTATTTGCTTTTCCAAAAACGTGTAATAGATGCTTTTCATCCCACCTGTTAAAATCTGGAAGCCACTGAATCAGTACATTACAGGTGTGAAAAAACAACACCTGTTCTCCGAGGTTCCCGTAATCAAGGCACTAGTGCCTAGTGTGCGAACAAACTTTTAGTAAAACGTGAGTTGATGGTTTGGGAGTATTCGGTGTTATATTAGATATGTGCAACATCCACACAGTCTTGGACGGGAACCGAGATTTAATCCTTCTGAGTTTTCTACCTCAAAGCATTGAACTGCCCTCCAAACACTCTTCTACCGGCCCACTTTGTCAAGGCCAGAAATACTTCATCACTATTCTTGCTCTGAAATTACAAAAACTTTCCAGACATCTACGCTGCCAAGCCACACCTAAAAATGATCTATTACAAGCTTTTTGTCAGTGATGCCTGGGTAACTCTTTATGTAAGTCCATCCGAATTTGAGAGAGTGGGCTGGGAGACGGCGAGGACCAGAGGCGTGGGTATTAAAGCAGGGACTCAATTTACATTTCCTGCATCCAAGAAGGGCTAGTGGCAAAGATATTTCACACTTGTGAGTAATTTGAAAATGGAAGTTTGCTCTTACATTTTTGATGACTTTACTACTTTTGCCTTCTCACCATTTACAAGTTTAAAGTTACTCAAAAGTGTACACTTACATATTTCCACCTATTGAAATGGGGTTGAGCCAAATTTGCAATTGAAAGTTACTCCTGTCAAAAGGATCAGTAGTTATCCCAGCACCACACATGGCCAAGCACTGGCACTGTAACACCACCCCATAGAAAATAATGAAATGAAATACCAGCATTTGTAAAGCGCGCAGCTACCGCCAGAAAGGTGTCCCGGCGCTGGGGGCCCTCGGGAAGATTAACTCCTTAACTGCCGCCGTGCGGGAGTTTTATTGAGTGGGCGGGGCCGCGTCAGCCAACGGACGTGCGCAGTACTACCGAGGTAGTGCTCGTGACGGCTGTTGGCCAACGCGCACACTCAACGGGTTAAGCGAGCTATTGCCCAGAGTCACCTCCCACCGGCGCCAGGAATCGAACCGTGAACCCATGGTCCGGAGTCAGGCACCCTGTCCGCTGCGCCACACCTCTTCCATGAAAGGGACTTAAAATACACCACATAGGAAATAATATAAAATTAAATGGTTTAAATGGTGACATATATAAATACATTCCACTGAATCTGGTACAACAGCGCCCTCAGAATAAAGGCCGAGGATTTGAGGTAATGTTCTGCAAGACCAGAAATAGGTCAGCTCCTTTTAAGACAAAGATCGCCCAATCCCACCATGTGTGCATTGAGAGGCATTTGTATATTTAGAATTTGAAGTGATCGATTACGAGATAATTGAAATAAGAGGATCTGCCAGAAATTATTTGACAGCTGTTGAGCTTACTTTCAGTCAGAGCTATTAAAAAAATTATATTAAGGGAAATTAATCAATTCAGAGTTTTTTTTATTGTATCTTATCCCATACACATGTCCTAAGCTTATGAATCTGTAGACATCCATAAACCATGTGAAGCAGAATTTCATGGGATCAATTGGAGTTCCAGTATGACAATTCTCTATAGGTTAGTGGCGTACAGGACTGGACTGGCTGTAGCGGGCATCGGGCATTTCCCCAGGAGGCTGGGAGGGTGGGCAATAGTTTTGCAGTAGTGCTACAATATCGCCCCCCCAGTAACAAATGCAGCAGTGCTTCACACTTGCACCCCCACCACTCTGTGGAGCTGGCCCAACAAAATTGCCAGGGCTGCTTTGGGTTCCCAGTCCGGCTCTGGTGGCGTGTATCTACAGCACTGCAAATAATGACTGGTTTATCTGCGTGAGAGAGATATTACCAATAGTGTTTAAGTTGGCAAGCCATGTGCTTCTTGAGATTTTTGCCCCAAAACTTTCCATTTGTCTAGTCTTCATTTCCTAAAGACTTGTTTACCTCTGCTTTTTTGAAGCATGAATAGGCTTTCTATGAAGCCTCACTAATGCAAATAACAGGGACAACAGGCGGGCACACGTTTACGTACATGCAGGACAAGTGCAACACAAGCAGGAATCATGTGTGCATCCTTATACACCCAGGAGAGACACAGTACATGGAGCAGCTGTAAAATGTGTAATGCATTCTCTGGCTCCTGGGGCAGCTTGTAGTAATGGACAGTTCTCAGGCGAGTAACACTATTTACCAGTGTTGTCTCAGAGCCACCGGTGCTATTGACCGCTCATTATATGCTATGTTTTCCTTCTTGGATCCAGGCTCTCCAAGGCCTACTGAAGTCGAGTGGTCAATACTTTCTTCAGAAGATCAGGGTTTGGAACTCAGATACAGGGTAACATGAATGACAGTCTGTAAAAACAGGTCTATATGATACACACAGGAATCCAGAAGGTACTTGTAGCACCTAGGGGACGAGACACAATGAACCATTTGTCTGGGAACGATTACCTAGGGACGAGAGGCTAAGTGACCTCTGTGGGAATTATGCCCAAGATTTAAATCATGTGTTATTTGTCTGTTTTTTCCTGCCTCCATTACAATGTCAATTGTTAAGACCATTGTTTTTAAAGTATAATATCACTTCAGTAGTGGATGCCCGGAAATATTTGTTTGCACCACCTTCTAAAATAGTCTGTTAAAAAATATTTAAATTTTTTAAACAAGATTTTGCACAGTATAAATTGATTTATAATATTTGTATTGTTCTGTAAATCTGATTGCATTGTATAAAGTAGAAGTAATGTATTAATGTTGCATTGTAAAATATTCTTGCACTACTTGCTACATTTTCTATGCTTGGATAGTTTCCTGTATGCTCTAGAATTATTCTTTATTGATTCAACTACACATTTGCACTTTTTTTGTCTGTTTTTTCATCAAAGTTGAGTATAGTTGTAAGTTGAATGACACTTTTGTGTATTTTATAATTTCGTATATTGTATACCGTGTGAGTTGTTTTTATAAAACTTTGTGTATGTTGTAGGTGGATCTCTTTGAATTCCAAATCATAATAAAAAGTTTAACTTTTTGGCTTGAGATACAGTGTAACACGAGTGACATGCTGTAAAAGCAGTTCTTTATTTGCAGTTGTAACCAAGATATGCACAGGAATCCAGAAGGTACTTGTAGCACCTAGAAGATGAGATACAATGACAAATATATGTTAGCTCCTACGCTGTAAAGTGCTCCAGAGTGGTTTGATTAAGGTCTGTAGAAATGTTGTATGTAGTATATGGAAGGCCTCCACCCTTTCAGCCTCCCAGGGAAATGACCAATGCCGGGTACAGCCAGTCCGGCCCAGTCACTGAGAATCCTGATACTGTGCAACAAAATAGCTCTAGGGGTTGATATGTCTGCCCTTTGCCCTAGATTCCTCACAGCCCTGGGGTCAAGGGGGTAGTTCAGTAACTGACCCAGTAATGCAGTGATGGAACCCAACAAACGTCACCCCACAAAACTAAACTGGGTTTGCAACCAAAGTGGTACAGGAAGTCCTAGTTAGCTATGGAAAAGAAGCAGTGTGGAAAGTTACCGGATGTTCCCTATACCTGGGGTTGCAGACTTCACTCCAGAGGGTTACCGTGGGCAGGGGGAGGGGGGCATCCAGAAGCAGTTCAGGGGCTGTATTACACAAGGTGCTCCAAAGACGCAATGGGCTTTTGCGCCCACTTTGTGGGCCCCGGGGCACTTTTTGGTATTACAGATAGGATCACAGACACTTGTGCATCCCATTCTGTAATACTGAAAGCGCTGGTGCAGAAACAGCACCAGCGCTTCCTCGAGAGGGCATGCCCGCTTTGCTTGGGGGCATGGCCCCACGCAAATGTGGGAATCCCTTTGCATCTTCGCCCCCGCCATATTAAAGACGTGGGCACAGAGGCAAAGAAGCTCTCAGGAGGTACACTGACTGTCAATGTGTCCCCTGATTGCAGCCCTCTGACGAGAGGGAAGGGGGTCCCATGGACCCCCCCGACATATCTGTGTGGGCGGGCGCAGTCACTGACTGCACCCACCTGCAAGGGAATCTCTAGTCCCCTTTAAAAGTGCAGACGGGTTCCTGCTTGCACTGTAAAAACACGGAGCGGCTTTAAAGCAGCTGCTCTATGTTTCACCTGAATGCTCTGCCCCCAGGGCAGCACGATTTTGTGGCTGCCCTGAGGGCGGCACATTCACCATAATGGGTCACATTTTCCTGGATTGTGCTGGGCGCACCTAGCACAATCCAGGAAAATGCACTGCATACATAATATTGCCCCAGGAGTCCCATTCTGGAGCAACCTAGTGAAATCAAATAGCATAGTTCCAAGCTGTTAAATTAATTGGTATGAGACATCACAGTTTTCAGAGAAATTTAGGGAGCTGTATTTCAAGAATACCTGGTCACTGTTCTGAATGTTCAGTGACTGAAACACCCAGCAATCCCAGGGCACCCAAAACACTTGCCTGCAATCACCGGTAATAAGGGGATATCCTAGGTCATGGTTATGATAGCATACCTTAGATTATGGTTAGGGTGACATACCATAGATTATGGTTAGGGTGACACACCCTAGCTTCGGGTAGGATGACATACCCTGGATTAATGTTAGGATGACCTTCCCTGGACTAGTGTTAGGGCAACAACCCCAAGATTAATATTGGAGTGTCATACCCTGGCTAAATGCTAGGATGACATACTCTAAATTAGGGCTATGGTGACACACCCTCGACTAGTGTTAAGGTGAAGCAGCGCCTTCAAACAGCAAGACCTTGGGAATCTATTACCTAAGAGGGGAAGTCTAGGGGCTTCATGCTTAGCACAACAGTCTCAACCAATCAAACAAATGCTCACCAGTGGCCTGTGGCAGAATGGGGAACCCCTAAAGTTCCTCTCTTACTCAGAAATGGATAAAGGAGGCTCCCTCAAAGTCAAGTGGGGAGTGTAATGAATTTGTCTTGTTCACACTGGCCACTACTGAGTCATGGACTGAGGTGCTCACTATACGGTCGTAGGGCAGGCATACAAACGGGCAGGTTGAGGGGGCAGTCTGGGGTCAGAAGCAGGTGCATTCATCGAGGTAACTATCTAACCCTCCTGCAATGTAATTGCCTCTTGGTTTCAGATCAGGCTAGCTAGACTGCTCGACTTTCCAAGAACCTTTACTCCACACTTTCTTACTCCACACTACTCCTTGATAAAGTAGGGCGCGTGCATGTGCTCAGGTCCAGGGCAGCTCCTTTCTAGCGCATTGCGTCTTCTTCCTTGTCTTCCAGGCAGCACTCAGAAGCAGGGCTCCTGTAGACCCTAGACTTAACCCTAGCCTTTTTGAGGACAGTAACACCCCTGTTGCCTGGTGATCCATCCTCCTCTATCAGCTGGCATAGCTGAGCGTCAAATGAAGTCGAGGTGATTCTAAGCGCTGCTTCTAGAGGACCGTTACCTACCCACATATGGAGATGTGGGCGGGAAGTCAAAGCCAATCGGTTGAGCCTCCTTGAAAAATCAAACAGGAAACACGGGCCTTATTTATGAGAAGTGTTGCATCGCTGCGACAAAGCAGCGATGCAACACTTCTCAGTGCGCTCTCCTTGCGACACCATGGATGCACCATATTAACAGTATGGCACATCATGTCGCAAGGAGTTACAGATACGTCAGTATTACTGACGTAACTGTAGGCGCAAAGACGCAACTCCAGCAATGTGTCCTTTCACATGGCACAACCCCCATGTGAAAGGGCCTGCGTCTCCCTTACGCCTGCCATGAGGCAGGCGTAAGATTTTGTTCTAGAAGAAGGCTCACTGAAATCTTATAGATTTCAATGCGCCACTTCTACGAGGCTTTGATGCTGAGGAAATCCCACCATGCATACATTATTATACCTGATGCAGGTATAATGTAGCGCAGGGGTTTACGAAGTCACGCACCTGCCTAGATGTGTCACTTCGTAAATATGGCACAACGTGGTGCATTATTTACGTCGCTGCAGCGTCATTTATGGCTTTTTTGCCGTAGGGCTGCGCAGCAGACCTTGCTGCTGCGCTGCTCTATGGCAAAAGAAAAGGGCAGGAATGCACCGTATCTATTAGATACGGTGTGTTCCTTTCTTTTACTCCTGCACCGATGCACAATGGGCTGCAGTGCACCAACGCAGACAGCTTTGCACCACGCTGCAAGGGTGGCTGCGTTGTGGGAATGATTATTTTTGTGTAGGAGGCTTTTTCCTCTTTGTATGTGTGCTCCTTGTTGTGCCTCCCTTATGCCTCCCCTGTGGAGGAGTACATTTTTGGCGCTGCCTCAGACTTCCAATTTCTTGTAAATCTGGGGCAGTGTCAAAAATCCATGGATGTTGCTGGGAACACCCACAGCAACACCCATGGAATGCCTCTTTCACGCAGTTTTCTGCATGAAAGGGGCACATATTTATAAGGCTATTAAAAGTCACATAACGTGCCTTTATGTGGCCTTATAAATATGCCAGTGGCACATTGCGCCTCAAGAACATCAAAAAAAGTGACATTCCGGTGGTGCAATAGTGCAGTTAGGGCCTCATTTATGACAGTCAGTGCACCCCCTGAGAGCTTCTTTGCCTCTGTGCCCTCGTCTTTAATACGGCGCAGGCGCAGATGCAAAGGGAGGCCCTCAGTCTTTCTATGCACTTTGCGTGAAAAGGTCGTTCCATGGGTGGTGTTCTGGGTGTTCCCACGCAACACCCATGGAACCTGTAGGGTGACCAGATTTTGAGAAGCAAAAACCGGGGCAGGCGAGAAATAAAAGTAGGACTAAAGCCTCTATTCTTACTTCTATATCTGTCCTGTCCTGGTTTTTGCGTAGCCTTGTAAATATGTGCCAGTATGTGTGTGTGAATATATATACACACACATGCTTACACACACATACATTTACAAGGCCGCGTTTAACATTATCTATGGCAGGATCTCTACCCTGAGCCCCCTTCCCTCCTCCACACCCTGTCTCCCCTCTGCTGGGAGCATGCAGCAGACCACCTCCTGTGCAGACTGACAGAAACAGATATAGTTTGCTAATGCTTTTTCAGTCTTCTGAGACGCCTGTGAAAGGAGATCATACTCTTCATTTCTGCTTTGCTGAATTACCTGACCTTGTTTCCCAAAACTGGGACATGTATGTCAAATGCAGAAAAGTGTCGAGACACAGGGACAGTCCACCTAAAACCGTGACTGTCCGGGGAAATTCGGGATGTATGGTCATGCTAACCTGACTCATTTCCAGATTTACAAGAAATCGTAAACCTGGAAATGCGTCTGAATGCTACACCTACCCAGGGGAGGCGTAGGGAGGTGCAACGAGGAGAAATGTATTCATTTCTACTAATTTTTTCCTCTTTCTATGCGTGCTGCATTCTGCAGCACACACAGAATGAGGAAATACCCTCTTATGATTGTTTATGTGCAGGAAGGTGTCCCTTCCTGCACATAAACAATCTAAAATGGCATTTTTCAACTTCTATGTGTGTTGCCTTAGCACCTCTGTTGGTTCTTTCTGCATATCTCTAGCTTCATTTCTGCACTTTTCTTGATCTTTCTGGACTTCTGTTGCCTTTTTCTGCATTTCTCTTGCTTCTTTCTGTGCCTTTCTCCATCTTTCTTCACATGTCCTACCTCTGTAGGCATAGTTAGAAATTATCACTTAAAGAACCTTAGGGGGGGCATGGTTTGGCAGGCCATCATGGCAGACGTAGCCTCATCGAGCTCCGTCCATCCATGCCGAAATCCGCCTAATATCCTCCACTAATCCTGCCCAGAGACGACTCACTTCGCTGAAACAGAAGCCCCTACTTTCCTGGAGTGTGAGGACTCCTTCGCTGTGGCTGTAAGCTGCGCCGTACCTGCGATTCCCGGTGTCTCCGACTCGGCGTGCTGAGAGCCGATTCCACCATTGTGACCCGACCGGGTTAAGCAGCGCTGAGGCCCACTGCAGAGAGTCCTGTACTTCCCCCCCGTGAGAAGCATCACCCGGGGGGTGGATCTGGCGTGGAGGTGCCGCCGCCCCTCCCCCTTCACTCCGAGGCCCGCCAATTTCCCTACGCGGAGCCGGGAGTGCAGCGGCCCCAGTCCTGAGGTGCCACCTGGATTCCGGATGACGGAGACCTGCTGGAGGGACTGCGATCCGACTGCTGCCCCTTGTGTCATCGGGGTGCGTTCCTAGAGGATCGGGCCGCGGATGGCTGCAGCTGGAGGTGCCGAGGCCGGATCGTAGCCTCAGGAGGTGAGCACAAGGCCCGCGTACGTGCCACTCGGCGCTTTTGCCATTGGCACTCTGGCCCCTCTCCCTCCCTTTGTCACCGAGGACATAATACTGCCGCGAGGCCCCAGTTTGTGTGCACCGGAGCCCCGGAGTACCTCGGGGGCTGACCTGGACTGCCTCGTCGCACCAGCTGTGGGGACGGGGCCCCGACTACCATGCTTAAGGCCCTGGGTACGCAGTAATTGTGAGGAGGTGGCGATCTGTGTGGGCCCTCACTGGCTATCCCGCCCAGCTGCTGAAGGCCGTGTGCGTCCCCACGTGAGGGGTGATCCACATTCCTGCACCGCTGAGTGCTTGCATCTGGCTGGTGTTGGCTGGCCCAACTGGTATCTTCCTTGGTGGGCTCCCCGAGACTTGTCTGTCTGGCCTGGCATACTGGACTGTAGTGGCTGCCCTCCCTGTTGCCCGATCCTGACTAGTTAGGCGGCTCCTCTATCCACGCTTGGGCTGCACCAGGGGCCAGGCCTGTACACCGTTGATCATCCCTGTCTCAGTTTGGCGAAGGGACTCTCTACCTCGGAGGCGTGGGCGCAGTGTCCCGGCCACCCGCCCCCTCCCTTGTGCAGCTGCGCCGCCCCAATTCATCCCTCCAGATGAGCAAGACGGGTGGGGCCGGCCATAAACAAGGCACCATCGACCAATTTACTACATCTACTGTGGGTGAACAGGCGGAGATGGGGGTTGCTCGGCTCCTGACAATGCGACCCTCCTGGCGGCGATTAACAGTGCTCGGGACACAATGGACGCAAAGATCAGCGCAGTGGGGTCCGAGGTCTCCTTTTTGCGTCAAGACCTCCGCAAAGCAGTGAACCGAATTACCGAGGCTGAAACGAGGGTCTCAACAGTGAGGATACTGTTACCTCCCTTCAAAAGAAAGTGAACAAGCTCAATGTGGTAACACAAGTCCTGGCTTCTAGAGTGGAAGATGCGGAAGGCTGCACCCGACGGAACAATCTACACTTCGTAGGCCTGCTGGAGGGCTGCGAAGGGGTTTCCATGAGAGGCTTCATCACTAAGTGGCTCACAGATATCCTACCAAAGGATCTCCTCTCTTCGGCCTTTGTGGTAGAGCAAGCACACAGGGACCTGACACAGAAGCCCCCCCTGGGCGCGGCCACCAGGCCAGTCATTGCAGAGATCCTGAATTATGCCGACCGTGACACTATTTTGCGATATGTCAGGACACGTAAGGACAGTTTTAGACATGAATCCCGATCTATCATGGTATTTCCGGACTACACGCGCCTGGTCCAACAACAACGCCAATCCTTCACGGCTGCGAAGAGCAGACTCAGAGAACTGAATGTGCAATATATGTTGCTATATCCAGCCAGGATGCATGTAATTTATAATTTCAAGTCCTTTGTCTTCGACACCCCTGAGGCTGTCTTTACCTGGACTGATGAACGCCCACAACTCAGAGCGAATTCTCCACCAGCCATAGACTCAGACTCCTCTCGTGGCTCGCGAAGTCAATGGCCGTGACGCAATAAGTCTCAGAAGCGGCGAGGTTCGGTATCGGACAGGATGTCAGCAAGCCCAGAGCGACCGCCCTAAATATTCCGGGACCCTTCCAGCGTTTAAACCGCAAGTTATAGGGCACTGTAACTGTTAAAAGATTATATCTGTATTGTTATCTCTGGGCTGGCTTGGAAGCTGCTTCATGGGCTGCTAAGCCAGGGACTTCTTGCACCCCCATGTTCATAGGGTTATAGGGTGGGAAGGGAACCTTTGGTGTGGGAGCTGGGGTCCCCCCGTTGGGGGTCTCCTGTTCTATGCACCGCGACAGATGCTCCTTGTTTCTGGCAGTGTCGGGTGGGGAGTGGGAGGGGTTTCTTTGGGGAATGTAGTTTTAAAATGTTAGTGTGCTTAAGACAGGTTTTTTACGATCCAGATCTCCTCGTTCCATCCATCTCCTAGGTGCAATCTTATGTCAAGTGAAAAGGTATGGGGAGGATATCTTACTTTTACAAGAGACCCATTTACTGGGTACAAAAGTCCCTGGCCTTCTCCGCTTCAGCTTCTATTATGTCTATCACGCAGGGTTTACTAGGGGTTCCAGGGAGGAGGCTGTTCTTATCCACCACAGGGTTCAATTTCAATACACAGCACATAGGGCGGATCCAGGGGGCCGTTTCCTCTTTGTCATGGGTACGCTATATGGAATACAGGTCACCATTGGCAGTATTTATGCTCCTCCTCCATTAGGGACAACGTTTATTGATAAACTCTTGGGGGAATGGGGAACTATCCCTACAGTCTTGACCCTGCTAGGAGGCGACTGGAATGACACTATGGGGCCCTTAGACCGACAACGCACCATAGACACTCCACAATCACCGGGCCCAACTAAACTGCATACCTTGGTTTCGACCTTGGGATGGGTTGACATATGGCGTGAATTTCACCCCACGGAGTGTAATTACACATACCTGTCGGCTGTCCATGGATCACAGTCCCGGCTAGATTATTTTTTTGTCCCTCGGGTGTTTCTCCATAGATTCTCGCAGGTACTACACCAACCCCGCGGACTCTCGGACCACTTCCCAGTCACCATGCAATTTCATACCTGTTCCCGCAAGCCCCATTTCGTTGGCGGATGTCTCCTTGGCATCTCTGTAGTCTAGCATATCAGGACATGCTCAACATGGCGATCACTACCTATCTGGCAGATAACGGTCCCTCCGCCCCCTCTCGTAGCATTCTCTGAGAGGCCCTCAAGCCGACTATCCGCGGCACTGAAATCAGCTACCGCACTGAAGAGAAACGGGCGTGCCGAGAGCAGCTTCAGACCCTAGAGGCACGCCAGGTGACTCTAGCTTCCCAACTCAGCTCCAACCTAAGCCCCATCCTTCGCCACAATTTGATACTCGCACAGCAGGAGCTGCGTTAGTATCTACTGAACGAAGCCAAAGAGATTTGGGCGATGTCACAACATCGGGTATATCAGTGGGGTGATACATCCAGTAAAATGCTCCATAGACAGTGCCAAGCAGATAGCACCCCAGCTGTTAAGCCCATTATTCGGAGTCCAGATGGGTCCATATATATGACACCAGAGGGTTTTGCTGGAGAGTTTGCGAGACACTTCGCCTCCCTGTATGCCCGAATAGAGCAGATCTCAGCCGAACTCATTGCCGAATTCCTGGTGGACATTCCGCCTAGACAGCTCTCTGACTCTGTCCGAGATCAATTAGAGACTCCGATCACGTTAGAAGAATTGACTGGGGCCCTTAATGCGCTCCACCCTGGTCGCGCCCCGGGCCCAAATGGGTTTCCTATGGAATTCCTCTGACCACACATGCACCTCCTGGGACCTCATTTTTTGGCGACTATCAAGGAAGGCACAGAATTAGCAAGTCTGCCGGAGGACTGACGACACGCAGAAATTGTGCTCTTTCTCAAACCCGGCCGACCCCCTGACGACCCCTCTTCTTATCGCCCCATCTCCCTTATCAATTTTGAACCCAAATTGCTAGGGAAAGTCCTGGCGGATCACCTCTGGGGGGGTGTCGCGGACTTGATTCACCCCGATAAGTCTGGCTTTAGGCCACAGAGGGCCACTAGACATAATATTAGGCGAGTCCATAACGCCATTGCTGCTACTCCTTCATTGGGTCGACCCGCTGCCCTGCTCTTAGCCGATATTGATAAAGCCTTTGACTCTCTGAGCTGGGTATATCTCTTTCAGGTGCTTGAGGTGATCAATTTTAGACGCCTGTTATATACCGACTTGACGGCATCGGTTCGTATCGCGGGACATCGATCACGCTCTTTCCCAATCCAGAGGGGTACCCGGCAGGGCTGCCCGCTGTCCCCATTGTTGTTCGCCCTCGCGGTCGAACCTCTGGCAGCCTGGGTCAGAAGCAACCCGGTGATCAGGGGGTTCGATTGGCCCCAATCATGGTCGGATCGTATAGCGCTATATGCAGACGACGTTCTCTTTTTCATGACAGACCTTTGGTACTCAGGGCCCCGTATACTAGAAATTCTTAGGGTGTTTGGAGGCACCATGGGGGTTCATGCCAATCCCGCTAAATCCATCTTATTCCCAGTATGTGGGCACCAAGGCAGTGAATCATGGGCCGCACAGCTCTCCCGGGCTACAGATGGTTTCACATATCTCAGGATTTACATTTCCCCATGCCCCAAGGTTTCCTGGGCGCACAATATCACCCCATTGTTAACTGGCCTTAAGAATGAAACGGCGATATGGTCCTCTCTTCCCCTCTCCTTCTATGGGTGTTCAGACTTCTTCAAGATGGTTTCTTTACCTCGTATCCTATACCGCCTCCAAAATTTCCCATTTCCTCTCCCCCACGCGCTTGGTTTGCGCAAGGGAATGCCATACAAAACAAATTACTTTGGGAGGGCGGGGCGGTTCGTGTGGCACTCCGCACTTGTGCACAGTCCATGTACTGTGGGGGGATTGCGGGAGCTGATATCTACTCATACCATGTAGTGTCCCATATCCTTGTAGTGAACGAATGGTGGTACAACTCCCCCACAGATCCGGCATATGCCATAGAGCACGCCGCTATGGAGCAGGTCCCTCTTCTTCACTTATTGTATAGCTCCACACGTATAGAGCATTTACCGCCGGCAGGCAGAGTGGTCATACAGTTGTGGAGGGCCAAGATCAGGCAAATGGGATGGAAGGGGAAACTCACTCAGCAAACTCCCCTGTGGCAAGGTACATACCTTCAATCAGCGACCGCTTTGGCCGGGTTCCGAGGATGGGACCTGATGGGGATCTCGACCCTTGAGGACGTATTACGGGGCACCACATTAAAATCATTCCAACAACTACAGACTGATTTCGGCCTCCATAAATCACAATTTTATAAATTTCTGCAGCTCTGTCATGCACTCACCCCCCAGATCCGCAATTTAGAGACTCTATCCGAGTTCCAGCCCTTGGAGGGCCGCCTACTAATGGGTGACCTTGGTCTACACAAGATTAGACAAATATATCAGACACTGACGACGCACACACCCACCACCTTGGACAAGACCCGACTTGCCTGGCAGGCTGACATTCCAGAATTAACCAACGACGATGGGGCTGAAGCGAACGCCAGCCCGAGGGGCGCGGCAGTCTCCACACGCTACCAACTCATCCAATACAATTATCTGCATAGAGTATACTACACTAGGGTGCGGCTATGGCGGATGGGTGTCATTCAGTCCCCTACATGTTTGAGATGCGGCAGAGAAGAAAGGTCATTCCTACATACAGTTTGGAGCTGCACTGCTTTGCAGCCCTTTTGGAACAGGGTTCGGTCATGTCTTAATGAAGTGCTGGCATGGGTACTTCCACTCGACCCACTGCTTTTCCTACTACATTCCACCAATGATATTGGGGGGAACAGATATAAACAGCATCTGCTGTTCCTGGCCCTTACTATCACCAAAAGGGATATTGCGCAGGGGTGGAAGGCGACATCTCCCCAACCATAGGCAAATGGAAGAATGAATTAGATAAATGTATGGGGGCTGAGACTGCAGTCTTTGATGCCTGGGGCTGCCCCATGAAACATCGTAAGATCTGGACACGATGGGTGACGTATCGAGGAATCAACCTGCCCCCCTGCCTGAGGTGGACCCATGAGTGGCACCCTTTGATCCCTAATGTGTATCACCCTGTGTTGTATCAATATGTAATATTGCTGCTCTGCTATGATATATGTTTTGAATCCGGTGTATCATGTGCCTTACTATGGAGATCGACAACTGTCTGCACTAGGGGTGGGCGAAATTTGCGTAATCGCGTTACGCAAATCTCCGCGAAACGGTAAAAAATCTCCGCGAACACGCAGAAATTCCGCGAACACACGGAATTGCTTGTTCTCGATACTTTTTTCCTGTTCGCGATCGCTGTTTGCGTGCTCGGGGTGAAATATCTCGCGAACACGCATATTGAGAACGCGAACAAGCAAAAAATTTCGCGAAGTCGCGGAACGCAGATTTTTGTGCAATTTCGCGTTCTCCGCGGAACGCGAAATTACCCAAATTTCGCAAATTCCACGAACGGAACGGAATGTGCTGCCCAGGCCTAGTCTGCACAATGTTTGAATCTTTTGTTTTACCTGCACGGTTGGAAGGCATTGTTTCTCATCAAAAAGTGCTTACCGATGCAAATATTCTCCTTATATTCATACAGGTCTTTGTAGGTCTTGTGCCCCTCATAATGCAAAATACCCTAATAACATTTGTTTAAAAAAAAAAACCTTAGAAATCCACAGAAAAAACCATAGGTTTCAGGGACGTTATAGTTAGAAATTATCATTTCAAAAACCTTTGAAATTCACTGAAAAAAACTTAGCATTTAATAAACCATAGATATTCACTGAAGAAACCATAGGTTTCAGAGACATTATAGTTAGTTTGACATTTCACTCGTACAAAACCAGGGAAATTCAGCCGTTATAGTTAGTTGAGCTAACTATAACTCACACCCCCTCAATGCACTGCTGATGACGTCACATATTACATCATTCATGACATGGTTAGTGACATCACTGATGACATCTCAAATAACATCACTGATCACATCATCCACGTGATAATCTGATGCACCTCCTCAAACCCTAATATAACCTTTGATACATCACTCTAAAATACAGACTACCATTTTCGAAACCATAGACACACCAATACCAGTTACTACATACCCACTCACTGATTCCTAGGTCTACACACACGTCCACTCATTCACCCATACAATCATTCATACATGCAGTCACTTATCAATACAACACTATCATTTGCACTCATACACCTATACAGACACTCACACACCTCCACTCATCCATAGAGTTACTCACACACCTAGTCAGTCATGGAAAGAATCAATCACACTCCCATTTACTCACCTATACAGTTGTACACATACCACCTCACTTATTCATACAGAGACTAAAACATACTTACTCTCTTATACAATCACTAATACAAGCCCACATTCATCCATACAGCCACTCTCACAAACACTCACTCTCACATATATTCATTTATATACTCCAACAGTCACATATACTGCCTTTCACATATGTAGTTACTCACACATGTACCACTGAGACATTTATTCACTCACCAACAAACCCATACACACACTCAAGCACCCATACAGCCCTTCACAGATGCACTCTTGAACCTATACACCCAGTGAATCACCTACTCACACATCTATGCACAGTCACAAACACCCCACCCACCCACAGAGACACGCAGGCACCCATACAGATATTCAGACAACCAATCAATAACCCATATAGACACTCATGTAGCTACTCACCAACCCATGCAGCTGCTTACACACAAACTGACGTTCACACAGTTTATTCACTAACACATGCATTCAGTAAGAAACAATTATTCACTCACTTTTACAGTCAGTCATGCACCTACTAAATCATCTATTCAGATACTTATACACCAACTCATTTTTTAATACACCTTGGCATATATATATATATATATATATATATATATATATATATATATATATATATATATATATATATATTCTTCACCAAATGCCCACAAGCTTCGGGGGCGCACTCACGATGAATTCACCATCCGGTTTCAATTTCAGAGGATATGACTGGCGTGATAGTTCCTTGGATTCTTTTCATATAGACCTGACGCGTTTCAAGGCTGTTGCCTCTTTTTCAAAGGTCACTGAAAAATGGCTACGTCGCAGGTGGTCCCAATCCGTATTTTAAGGTGCATGCAAATCATGTCCCGCCCTCAGTGGGCCGTGCTTCGTGCCTGATTTTCCCTCGATGCATGCTGGGACTGGTAGTCCCATCAGGAACATAAGTTTACCTATAGTAGGTCTGCGATCATGTCATTATTTTAAAACATCATATTTGACACCCTCAGTGGGCCCCAGAACGATCCGCAAGTCTTTTAAGCCTCAATTCACCATGCCGCATACTGGGTCTGGACACAGTTCCACCCGCAGCCTCCTGCACTGTTTCAGGATGTTGCTGCCCCCCACGGCAGGGCTGCCGTGCAATAGATTCTTCACCAAATGCCCACGAGCTTCGGGGGCGCACTCACGATGAATTCACCATCCGGTTTTAATTTCAGAGGATATGACTGGCGTGATAGTTCCTTGGATTCTTTTCATGTAGATCTGACGCGTTTCAAGGCTGTTGCCTCTTTTTCAAAGGTCACTGAAAAATGGCTACGTCGCAGGTGGTCCCAATCCGTATTTTAAGGTACATGCAAATCATGTCCCGCCCTCAGTGGGCCGTGCTTCGTGCCTGATTTTCCCTCGATGCATGCTGGGACTGGTAGTCCCATCAGGAACATAAGTTTACCTATAGTAGGTCTGCGATCATGTCATTATTTTAAAACATCATATTTGACACCCTCAGTGGGCCCCAGAACGATCCGCAAGTCTTTTAAGCCTCAATTCACCGTGCCGCATACTGGGTCTGGACACAGTTCCACCCGCAGCCTCCTGCACTGTTTCAGGATGTTGCTGCCCCCCACGGCAGGGCTGCCGTGCAATAGATTCTTCACCAAATACCCACGAACTTCGGGGGCGCACTCACGATGAATTCACCATCCGGTTTCAATTTCAGAGGATATGACTGGCGTGATAGTTCCTTGGATTCTTTTCATATAGACCTGACGCGTTTCAAGGCTAATGACATGATCGCAGACCTACTATAGGTAAACTTATGTTCCTGATGGGACTACCAGTCCCAGCATGCATCGAGGGAAAATCAGGCATGAAGCACGGCCCACTGAGGGCGGGACATGATTTGCATGCACCTTAAAATACGGATTGGGACCACCTGCGACGTAGCCATTTTTCAGTGACCTTTGAAAAAGAGGCAACAGCCTTGAAACGCGTCAGGTCTATATGAAAAGAATCCAAGGAACTATCACGCCAGTCATATCCTCTGAAATTGAAACCGGATGGTGAATTCATCGTGAGTGCGCCCCCGAAGCTCGTGGGAATTTGGTGAAGAATCTTTTGCACGGCAGCCCTGCCATGGGGGGCAGCAACATCCTGAAACAGTGCAGGAGGCTGCGGGTGGAACTGTGTCCAGACCCAGTATGCGGCACGGTGAATTGAGGCTTAAAAGACTTGCGGATCGTTCTGGGGCCCACTGAGGGTGTCAAATATGATGTTTTAAAATAATGACATGATCGCAGACCTACTATAGGTAAACTTATGTTCCTGATGGGACTACCAGTCCCAGCATGCATCGAGGGAAAATCAGGCACGAAGCACGGCCCACTGAGGGCGGGACATGATTTGCATGCACCTTAAAATACGGATTGGGACCACCTGCGACGTAGCCATTTTTCAGTGACCTTTGAAAAAGAGGCAACAGCCTTGAAACGCGTCAGGTCTATATGAAAAGAATCCAAGGAACTATCACGCCAGTCATATCCTCTGAAATTGAAACCGGATGGTGAATTCATCGTGAGTGCGCCCCCGAAGCTCGTGGGCATTTGGTGAAGAATCTATTGCACGGCAGCCCTGCCGTGGGGGGCAGCAACATCTTGAAACAGTGCAGGAGGCTGCGGGTGGAACTGTGTCCAGACCCAGTATGCGGCACGGTGAATTGAGGCTTAAAAGACTTGCGGATCGTTCTGGGGCCCACTGAGGGTGTCAAATATGATGTTTTAAAATAATGACATGATCGCAGACCTACTATAGGTAAACTTATGTTCCTGATGGGACTACCAGTCCCAGCATGCATCGAGGGAAAATCAGGCACGAAGCACGGCCCACTGAGGGCGGGACATGATTTGCATGCACCTTAAAATACGGATTGGGACCACCTGCGACGTAGCCATTTTTCAGTGACCTTTGAAAAAGAGGCAACAGCCTTGAAACGCGTCAGGTCTATATGAAAAGAATCCAAGGAACTATCACGCCAGTCATATCCTCTGAAATTGAAACCGGATGGTAAATTCATCGTGAGTGCGCCTCCGAAGCTCGTGGGCATTTGGTGAAGAATCTATTGCACGGCAGCCCTGCCGTGGGGGGCAGCAACATCCTGAAACAGTGCAGGAGGCTGCGGGTGGAACTGTGTCCAGACCCAGTATGCGGCACGGTGAATTGAGGCTTAAAAGACTTGCGGATCGTTCTGGGGCCCACTGAGGGTGTCAAATATGATGTTTTAAAATAATGACATGATCGCAGACCTACTATAGGTAAACTTATGTTCCTGATGGGACTACCAGTCCCAGCATGCATCGAGGGAAAATCAGGCAGGAAGCACGGCCCACTGAGGGCGGGACATGATTTGCATGCACCTTAAAATACGGATTGGGACCACCTGCGACGTAGCCGTTTTTCAGTGACCTTTGAAAAAGAGGCAACAGCCTTGAAACGCGTCAGTTCTATATGAAAAGAATCCAAGGAACTATCACGCCAGTCATATCCTCTGAAATTGAAACCGGATGGTGAATTCATTGTGAGTGCGCCCCCGAAGCTCGTGGGCATTTGGTGAAGAATCTATTGCACGGCAGCCCTGCCGTGGGGGGCAGCAACATCCTGAAACAGTGCAGGAGGCTGCGGGTGGAACTGTGTCCAGACCCAGTATGCGGCACGGTGAATTGAGGCTTAAAAGACTTGCGGATTGTTCTGGGGCCCACTGAGGGTGTCAAATATGATGTTTTAAAATAATGACATGATCGCAGACCTACTATAGGTAAACTTATGTTCCTGATGAGACTACCAGTCCCAGCATGCATCGAGGGAAAATCAGGCACGAAGCACGGCCCACTGAGGGCGGGACATGATTTGCATGCACCTTAAAATACGGATTGGGACCACCTGCGACAGAGCCATTTTTCAGTGACCTTTGAAAAAGAGGCAACAGCCTTGAAACGCGTCAGGTCAATATGAAAAGAATCCAAGGAACTATCACGCCAGTCATATCCTCTGAAATTGAAACCGGATGGTGAATTCATCGTGAGTGCGCCCCCGAAGCTCGTGGGCATTTGGTGAAGAATATATATATATATATATATATATAATCTACTGGCGGTCGCCAGTGGATAGTTATAGTTAAGACCGTGTTTCCATAGGAAATCTGAAAATTCTATTTTGAATAACTTTGGCGCCGGTTGACGAATCCTCGCGAAATTTTCAAAACTAATGGGGCGCTCCGCTCAGCTCCTACCCTGAAAGTCTCGGGGTGATTCGTCAAGCGGGGGCCGAGAAAAAAGGGGGGTCCCAAAACACGTTTTCCCCATGCATTTTCCCATAGGACCTTTAGTCGAAGGTACAGCCCGAACGGCTGAACAGAATTACTTGAAATTTGGCAGAGAGGTAGTCCTCAGGTCAGGGATGTGCCTTTTGCATATATGGTGTCAATCTGTTCAGTAGTTCCTGAGAAAATTGCAGTTAAAGCACATAAATATCTATAGCCGCGCACCGTGCACGCACCGTGCGCGCACGGTGCGCGCACCCTAACGTGCGCGAGTGTAATTCTGATTGGTGGTTACATGTCAGTCAACGTTCGAATCGGTCGAAATCAGGAAGTGTCGGCCGCCATGTTGTTTGTTGTGGGTGCGAGAGTGAAAAATGGAGGTGGCGAACGTGAAAAGGGGGCAGGGTAGAGAGTTCCTGACCCCCTAGCCTTTGTCAGGGGGTCCCTAAAGGACCCCGAAGGGTGAAAAAACATTTTATTTTATGTTTTTTAAAAATCGCGGGGTGCGCACGGTGAAAAACCTTAAAAAAAAAAAAAGAAACATAACTTAACATTTAAAAAACCGTACAAATTCACTTAAAAAACCATAGGTTTCACACACGTTATAGTTAGGAATTAGCATTTTAAAAACGTTGCAAATTCACTTAAAAAACCATAGGTTTCACACATGTTATAGTTAGGTGGACATTTCACTCGTAAAAAAACAATGAAATTCCACCGTTATAGTTAGTTCAGATAGCTATAACTCGCGCGACCGCCACTCTATCACAAGGATGATGTTATCAGTGATGTCATGTGTGATGCCACTGACCATGTCATGAGTGATGTAATATGTGATGTCATGAGCAGTGGATTGCGGGCGCGCGAGTTATAGTTATCTGAACTAACTATAACGGTGGAATTTCATTGGTTTTTTACGAGTGAAATGTCCACCTAACTATAACATGTGTGAAACCTATGGTTTTTTAAGTGAATTTGCAAGGTTTTTTAAATGCTAATTCCTAACTATAACGTGTGTGAAACCTATGGTTTTTTAAGTGATATATATATATATATATATATATATATATATATATATATATAATCTACTGGCAGTCGCCAGTAGAGAGTTATAGTTAGGACCACGTTTCCATAGGAAAAGCATTTTTTCATGTGCTTATAACTTTGGCGTCGTTTAACGGATCTTTACAAGATTGCGCGAGATACCCCTTTCACGCTCCCTCTGCCCACATCACCAGCTCGCAGCTATGCCTTTAGAAGGCAGTCCGTCGGCTCGCAGCTCTCTACCTTTGCGAGCTAGTACGCTGCTGTGCCTCTTTTCGAGCGGACATGCCACATTTGGCAGGGAGAAAGGTCGTGGTCTAGAAAGCACGCTTTTGTTTAAATGGGGTAAATCCGTTCAGCAGCTTTTGAGAAATATCATATTGTACAGATATCGATATTTGAGAATTCTGATATTGTACATATATCGATATTTGAGAATTCTGACATCTGATTGGTTGAGGCGTTACAAGCACAAACTTGCGGCTCATTGGCTGCGAACTGTTGAGACTAGGAAGTGTTGGCAGCCATTTGGTGATTTAGTCCGTCACCTCGTATCTCTCCGTAGTTCTACCTTTGCGAGGCAATACTGAAAATATACCGGAGCTCTGTCTGTGCGAGATTCACGTTTCACGCTCCCTCTCCCCACATCACCACTTCACAGCTATACCTTTAGAAGCCAGTCCGTCGGCTCGCAGCTCTCTACCTTTGCGAGCTAGTACGCTGCTGTGCCTCTACCTCTGTGAGCTAGTACGCTGCTGTTCCTTTAGTAGCGGACGGCCCATAGCTCTCCCTCTGAGAGTCGAGCCAATGGGCCGTAGCTGTCCCTCTGCGAGCCTGGGTGTGAACTGTTGATAAGTCACACAATATGAGCATTGAAAAGCCATTTTGTGATTCAGTCTATCAGCTCGCATCTATGCGAGGCAACTCTGAAAACATACCAGAGCTCTGTCTGTGCGAGATACCCCTTTCATGCTGCCTCTCCCCACATCTGCAGGTAATTGCACCATCTTCCCAAATCACCAACATTTCCCCAATAACCTTCTTGGGCCTGCAAGTCTCCCTCTGTGAACCACCGGTCGGCTCGCAGCTCTTCGGGTGCGACTTCTCAGGCCCGCAGTTGTATCTGTGAAGCCAAGACTGGAAATATACCGCAGGTCTCTCTCTGCGAGATACCCCCTTCACGCTCACTCTCTCCACATCACTGTTCCTCAGCTATCCCTTTGGAAGCCGACGGCCCACACCTTTCCCTATACCTGTCGGCCCACAGCTGTTCCAGCCAGTCGGCTCGCAGCTCTTCATCTACGAGCCAGCCCGCCGGCTCGCAAGTCTCTGGGAACAGATGCAATGGAGCCAACGATCATGCAGGTCAGACTCCCAACACTGCTCCGACACCCCCCAGTAGCAGCTCCTTGTCAGCCACCCCCCCCTCATTCCCACCCCCCACAAACAAATGTGACAGTCATGTTAGGGAATCTTGAACATAAAAAATTGGCTAATGTCGTACAATTATTAATAGGAAGATGCTTGTGAGGTTGGACAAATAAGAATCTTAGTCATGTATGGATTTACATATAAAACATTTTATTTAAACAAAAGAACAAAATAAAAGTAGGTACAGGCATGGCGTGTCATCCCTCGAAAATTTGTGAATCTCATTTGAGATGTCATCAGTGATATCATCAGTGATGTTACTGACCATGTCATGAATGATGTAATATGTGACGTCATCAGCAGTGCATTGCGGGGGCGCGAGTTATAGTTAGCTGAACTAACTATAACGGGGGAATTTCTATGGTTTTGTACGAGTGAAATGTCCAACTAACTATAACATCCCTGAAACCTATGGTATTTTCAGTGAATTTCTAAGGTTTTTTAAATGCTAATTTCTAACTATAACGTGCCTGAAACCTGTGGTTTTTTCAGTGAATTTCAATGGTTTTTTAAATGCTGATTTCTAACTATAACGTGCCTGAAACCTATGGTTTTTTCAGTGAATTTCAATGGTTTATTAAAAGCTAATTTCTAAATATGCCTACAAAGTTAGGACATGTGAAGAAAGAGGAAGAAAAGCGCAGAAAGAAGCAAGACAAATGCAGAAAGAGGCAACAGAAGTCCAGAAAGGCGAAGAAAGCTGCAGGAAGAAGCAAGAGATGTGCAGAAAGAACCAACAGAGGAGCAGAAAGTCCTCCGGTGCCCCCAACTTGTTACTGACCGGTACTGGTGGTAAGTGACTCTGACTAACCAGGACCGGAGCCAGTGCAATGCTAAAAGACACTTAGAATAAAGTGAAAACACCTACATACACTAGGGAACACTATGCATTGGGGTACCCCGGTGATTAGCATGACCTCCTCTGTATTTGCCATGTGTTAGTGCCTGGGTCATTGCATAAGTATATGGGTACTGATTGGATGATTCAAGTGCTGCAAGGACAGTGCATGGTGAATTTACAAGTGCCTGGGTTTTGGCGGAGTGATTGGATAAGTACATGGTGCTCGCTGGGTGCTTGGAGGAGTGCATGGGTAGTGACAGGGTGATGGCTGGACTGCATGGGTACTGCTCAGGGTATTGTAGCAGTGCATGAGTTAGTGCATGGCTCATTGCATGAGTGCATGGGCAGTGACTGGATGATTAGAGTCCTGCAAGGAGAGTGCATAGTGAATTTATAAGTGCTTGGGTTTTGGCAAAGTGATTGCATAAGTACACACATGTCACATCAGGCCCTGCCCCCTCCCTTCAACACTGTGCAAACGCGCCCCCTGGTGGGTTTTAATTTGGGGGATTAATTCCCCTTGAATCCTGAGGGTCCCTGGGGGCCAACTAGCCCACCAGGTACCTCCAGTAAGCACCACAGAGCTGCGTTACAGAGTGGTGTAAAAAGGGGGCGTGGCCTTGGATCACCTCTCCACAACGCAGCTCCCTGGCGCTTACTGGACATACCTGGTGGGCTAGTTGGCCCCCAGGGACCCTCAGGATTTAAGGGGACTTAATCCCCCAATTTATAATGTTCCAGGGGGTGCGTTTGCACACTTGCTATGTCAGGTACCGCCTCCTCCCTGCACCACTGTGCAAATGCGCCCCCTGGCGCGTTGTAAATTAGGGTATTAATTCCCCTTGAGTCCTGAGGGTCTGTGAGGGCCAATTAGCCCACCAGGTACCTCCAGTAAGTGCCACAGAGCTGCGTTGCAGAGAGGTTTAAAAAGGGGCGTGGCCTCTGAACACCTCTCTGCAACGCAGCTCCCTGGCGCATACTGGAGGTACCTGGTGGGCTAGTTGGCCCCCAGGGACCCTCAGTATTCAAGGGGAATTAATTCCCCAACTTACAATGCACCAGGGGGCGCGTTTGCTGAGTGCTGCAGGGAGGGGGCGCGGCCTAGGCGCGATACCGGCTTCTTTTTAAACAAAATTGTTAAGAAGGGGGCTGTGTGGCCCCCCATCTCTTTCCTTATTTTGGGCCCTGGGGACCCCATCCCCAGGGCCTGCCTCTTTTGAAAAAATGTTTTTAAAAAATGTAAATGGGAAGGGGGCCACGTGGGCCCCCCTCCGTGACCGATTCCGGCCCCGGGGACCCCATCCCCCGGGGCATGACCACATATATATTTTTTTTTAAGGAGGGGGGCTGCGTGGCCCCCCTCCTGGGCCACTTCTAGCCCCAGGGACCCCATCCCCCGGGGAAGGCCCTATCCATTGGGGACCGTGGGGGGAGCCCCAATGCCCCCACGGTCCGGCCGGCTCCCCGCCTCCTGCAGGAGCCGGCATTGCTTTTCCACAAAGGGAGCTGCTAACATGCAGCTCCCTGTGTGGAAAAGCAATCAGCTTTGGATTTTGGAAGTGAGAGCAGGAAACCTGCTCTCGCTTCCAAAATCCAAAGCAGAGTTTGCTATGACAGGGCGGGAGCCGCACGGCTCCCGCCCTGCCATAGCAAACAGCAGTGTCCCGGGGTTGGGCCTCCCGGGACACTGCAGGAGCTGGCCCTGGGGGTGACGGTCCCCAGGGCCATCAAGGGATCCAGTAGGGGGGCCGCGTGGCCCCTCTCCCTCCATTTCAAAGCCCCGGGGAGGTGGTGGTCCCCGGGGGTCTGTTACGGACCCCCATATCTCAATATTAAGTGCCCCAGGGAGGTGGTGGTCCCCGGGGCAGTGTGGGGGGTTGGGACCCCCACACATTTCTTTAGGAAGCCCCAGGGAGGTGGCGGTCCCCGGAGCTGTGGGGGGGCTGCGTGCCCCCTGCATTTAATTTAATAACCTGGCCCACCCGGGGCTTTTTGAATACGAAGTGCGGGAGCCCGCGCTTCATTTGGTTTTTTTTCTGTCCGGATTCGCGCACCCAGCGCGAATTGGGACGATTTAAAAAAAAAAGCCTTTTTTTGGCCCTGGGGGTCTTTGTGGGACCTGGGACCCCCTGAGCAGGCCTAGGGGGTCAGGGTGTTTCTACCCTGCCCCCTTTTCTTTTTTTTCACCTTTGTTTTACTGTTTTCTGGTGACTCGGTTCTACCGAGTCACAAGATGGCTGCCAACACTTCCTGGAGTGTTGACAGCCAATTAGAATAAAGCTTGTGGTCGGGAGGTGTGCGACTCCACCACGGCCTGAGATATCGAAACATACAGTGGTGTGGAGTAGAGTGGAATGGCATAGAGTAGAATGGCATAGAGTACAGTGGAGTTGAGTAAAGTGGAGTGGTGTTGAGTGTCATAGAGTGGTATTGTGTGGAGCGGAGTGGTGTAGAGCAGAGTGGCTTAGAGTAGAGTGGCATAGAGTAGAGTGGTGTAGAGTGGAATGGAGTGGCATAGAGTGGAGTGCTGTAAAGTAGCTTTGTGTGGTGTGGAGTAGGTAGCAATGTTCCCTCTAATTTGTTTCCTGTGGGTGCAGCAATAGAAGGTCTCTGTGCACTCAGTTTAGACTATGGGCAACAAAGTAATGCAACAACTCACTATGCAAGCAAGTGCAGCATAAAATTTACCAAAACCAGTGATTTGTACCTGTCCAAAGAATTGATTGAAGTCAGCAAATAATGATCGTTTTTCATTAATTTTAGCTGCATGCAATGGTCACCTTTGAGGCAGTTTGCTAATTTCATAGAATCAAGGACCCGCTGCAGTCCATCCATATAGGCAGAGGGGCTACTCACCCCACCTTTTTCACTGACAAGAAGAGTATCTATCAGGCTGAATAAAGGTTAGCCTGACAGGCACTTTTCTTGTTCATGTCAGGGACCCAGGAGCTAGACGTGTGCTAAATTTGCATGTTCCTGGCTGCCTGAGCTGAAATACACCAGGCTGAGGATTTCACAGCCCTTTGGTCGTGACCTCCGCAGCCTGGAAAAATTGCCTCGAGGCCCTCCCTCTCATGACGAGGGGGAACGTCACTGATGGGTCAGACCTGGGTGCTTCAGTTTTAAGCTCTGAAATGCCAAGGGCCGAGTGTCAATCAGTGACACCTCGTCACAGAGTGGGGTGGAGTCAGCAATTCTCACTGACCCCATCCTACTCTGTGACGAGTGAGGGAGTGCTGCTTTCCCTCATTGGCTGACCTTATCCCAATGAGGGAAACTCCAGGACTTCCCTCCCGGAGATCTGCAGTGAAGGTAAGTTTTATGTATTTTGATGTTTGGTGCATGCATACATGTATGCATAAATGTATATGTGTTTGTGAGTAACTGTTGTGAATGGATGTGTGTGTGTGTCCATGTATGAATGCATGGGTGTGAGTGAGGGAGTGTGTGTGTGTGTGGGGGGTGCCCTGCCCCCTCCCTGCTAAAATTACCATCCCCCCACTGTAAAGGACTAAAGTCGACATGCATCCCTGACTCCAGTAGCACCTGTACTCCACAGATACAGCAAAGGCAGGGTTAAATAAAAATGTAGTGGGCAGAGGGTGACTTGAATAACCTAGCGAAGGTGGATAATCCTTGATCATCACCCTACAGCATGGTTGTATACCACAGGTATAGTAAGTTGCAATATTTGTACCCAGATTTGACCTCATTATTACATACAAGCTTGTCAATTGTATAGGCCTTATGGGAACCTAAAGCTGCTTTACAGTGAGAGAAAATGAAAGAAAATAATAAATATCCCTGTCCCCTTTTCCAGGTGCTGAAGCAGAGGTGAAAAGGTGAAGATTAAAGGGCAGTGTGTGAGCTGGGAGAGCATGCGGTCGGTCTTCCGCAGTGCAACCTAAATAAAGCATTCTGATGTACAATCACAATTCTCCATTTGTCAATTAAACCGACTCTGCAAAGAACACTTCTTGTGACAAACTGCTTGAGTGCGTGCGCTGTGCGTGCTACTATAAAGGTGCTGGGGGGAGGATAGACTGCACATGCATGCATGCAGCTTACAGGCACATAGAGTAGAGCGGCATAGAGAAGAGTGGCATGGAGTGGAGTGGAGCGGCGTAGAGTATATAGAGTAGAGTGACATAGACTGGAGTGGTGTAGAGTTGCGGAGAGTAGTACGGTTGTGTATGTGAGCATCAATAGAGATAGCAGATAGGGTGAAAGCAACATAAATAAAAAGCCTGTGTTAAAGTAAGAAAGCACACTGTACGTCCAGGAATACTACTGAATAGCTAATAAAATAAAATAAATAGTACATTGAAAAAAGACAAGGAAGAACACATGTACATGGTCCATGCTCCCAGGAGAAGCTAACACAGGAAAGGAAGGGAAGCTTACGGGAGTTATGCAATCGAAAGATTGCAAAGAAGAGTAACAACAAAACCAACTAATGGTATGCTGTGGGCGGGTTGAAAGCCCACGGAACTTAAACAACATGTATCGCAGCACAGCACGCACGCTGTGTAGGCGAGAACTATGCACACAATTACTCTTCATGTCGAACACAAGGGCACTTTTTACAGCGAATATAATCTAGACCCTTTGGATGTGTCAATTCTTGTTCTTTTCTTGTTTCTTTAGCTAAAGGTCTCTTCAGGAAGACCTAAACACAGCACAACTGCACTTAGTGTGACAACGTGACAAGTGTGATAACATAACATAAAGAAAAAGGCAAGAGATGGGAATGCATCTTGCTGCTTCTTCCCAAGTGCAACTACTGTAGCAGAAAATGTAATGAGGTATAAAATACCGAAGGCCGTGGGCGGTTAAGTACATGTTTATGTGACATTCCTCTGTTTCAGTTTCCTAGAAACCCTCACTGGAGGGAGTGATCTATGAAAACAATGTGGGTTCAAGAGTTCACCGAGGAGCACATACTAGGGCCCAGCAAGCCATGAAGCAATACACATTTTACAAAATTCCGCCATTTCTAATGTGTACTCAGCCCCCAGGCTCTTTGGCATGTGGAAAAACCGAACACAAAATAAAGCTCTTACAACATTCAGGATTATGTTGCAACACACTTCTCACCAGCCTGAACTCCTGAGATGGAAAAAAAATACTAATTTCATGCATACTCTACTCAGTGGAAAGGCAGTGATTTAGCTGAAAAAATATTTAGCAATTTTCTATAGTGTGAAGGTTGTCTAATTTGAGCATTTTGTTTACTATAGTAAACACTTAATAGTGACAGGATATGTTTCCTCTGTGATTATCATAAAACAGATAAGGTAATAGAAAACGGTTTGAAAACTGTAGTAGTTTTATTCATTTGAATTTCTTGCAAAGCAAAGTGGACACGAAAGGAACAGTGCAAATTCTAGTTCATGCAAGTATGAACCAGAAGTTGACTGTGGAAATACATAAATATTATTGCTGTATTAGGGAAACTTTGTTAAGCGCTTGTTGACGCCTGAGGTCTCTTGGCGCTGGGTTAGGAAAACAATTGCAGAAACATATGAAGCACAGCTGTCTCCTTTTGGACCTTTTGGCTAAACAAGAGACTTTTAGTTTCTTTCTGAAATGGAATAAAAGAGATCTTGGGCACTTCCAGAGGGAGGGGGCTAAGGCTGAAGAGGCTCGGCCTCCAATAGTGGGTTTTTTAGATTATATTTTCAAGTTTTCAAGTATTTCTTGAGTATCAGTATTGATTTGGAAAGTGAGCATAGCAGTGAGATCATTCCAAAGTTTAGGCGTCAATAAGGAGGAAGAGCAAAATAGGATTTAAAAATAGGTTTTAAAAAACAAGCTTGCTGCGAAACTTTAAGCAATCTAAGAGAAGCCATGTCTTCAGGCCTGGCGGGGTAGTGAGATACAAGAGACGATGGAACAACCATAAACAGGGGCTATGTGCTCAATTCACAATTACACCTACGATGAGAACAGATTTCTGATTTTTCAGAGATTCACCGTTCAAAAACTCTCACAAATAACACAGCAGCCCCATTGAACCTCTCAAAACCAGAACATCTATATCACAGAAACCACACTCTGGCGGAGCCACTGAAGCCGGGAACTCTTTACTGCCTGGCTTCAGGGCGTTGATCCCACTTTCTTCCTTCCCAATACCACTCTTCAAACAATTCTTATATTCATCTGTATAAAGAGACCACTGACGCAAGAAGTGATAGTGCAATACCTTCAGGAAAATGTCAAAAGGGCCACATCAGCATTAGTGGGATGGGAGGCATTCAAGGTGGTAGTAAGAGGCCATTGAATAAGGGCGTTGTTGAGAACAACAAAAGAGTGAGGGAAGAAACAGGTTACTGGCCACTCACAATCCCCCAGGTAAATGTAATCAAATCAACGAAAGAGTGTGCATTAAATCTATCAAAAGAGCACTACTGTAGAATCCAAATAGGTTTCTTTAGAAAGCCCTCACTCACCAGGGGACATCTTCCTACAAGTAACGGGCACTTCGATGGGCAGCATCTTCGCCCCTAGTGTGGCGGGCCTCTACGTTCATGATTTTGAGCGTAGACACATTCTGAGTATTGGCAACCCTTTCTCCTCTTCTATAAGTTTTTGGAAGAGATATATAGACGATGTTCTCCTAATCTGGCAAGGCACTGAGAATGATCTCCTGGCTTTCCTGGAAAGGATCAATTCTCTAGATCAAAACTTAAAATTTACCCACACTAGCAGCTCACAATCTGTAGTGTTCCTGGATGTAGTCATCTCAAAATCCAATGGATGTCTTATTACCAAGACCCACTACAAACCCACGGCCAGGAACAACCTCCTAGATTTCTCAAGCTTCCACCCGAGGTCCCTTAGGGAAAATGTACCCTATGGCCAATACCTCCGGGTGAGAAGAAACTGCAGCAATCTTGACGATTTCCGCCAACAGGCATCGGATCTGACCACCAAACTCAAACACAGGGGCTTTCCAGACAATATTCTTAACAAAGGTTACAAAAAAGCACGTAACCAACCCAGGGAGGCACTACTGGAAGAAAACCCTAAAGACAAACAGGAACTAGCCGTGACATGCGTAACAACTTACAGTAGTGCTTCCAACGCTGTCAAGAAAGTGGTCAAAAAACACTGGAGTATACTTACAAGCAACAACCGTCAGTGGGATAAACCTCTCTTCTCCTTCAAAAAAGGACGTAGTATCAAAGACACCTTAGTCCACACACGCCCAAGAAACGACCGGGCGAGGGATCTCACTATCACTATCACCGAAGCCTGAGGCCTGCCTAAGGTCACGGGTCATTACCCCTGTGCCTCCTGCAGTATTTGTCATCTCACCAGTCAGACAAAAACTCTTAATCTCGAACAAGGAAAGACCTGGACTCAGCGTGCCGACACCAATTGTAATTCTACTAATGTAGTTTATTTGATCACTTGCCCGTGTGGACTACGCTATGTGGGCATGACGACACGCAAAGTCAAGCTGCGCATAGGCGAGCACCGGAGTAATATCCATTGTGGCAGAATTACAACCAAACTAAGCGACCACTTCATACAACACAATCACACCGCTAACGACCTCAGGTGGACCATAATCGAGCAAGTACACTCAGAACGTAACATCCAGAAAATCATTTTTGAGAAGGAACAGAGGTGGGTGTACCGGCTGGACACTCACCGCCAGGGCCTAAATGACAATATCCCCTGGTCAATGGTGTTGCACCACTAGTTTTGATCAATCTAGTGCTAGCCTTTACTTACGATAGGGAGCTCTCCATTTCAAGACTTTCTGCCTCCCATGACCATACTTTGGTGCCTTTTGACACTGGAGACACATATAACCTACTGACCAGCCTTCTGATATCTAATGTCTATCCCTATCCTCTACTCTCTCTAGGCTCCCATTTTCTTTTCCTCTAATCCTTCTCCCCCCAACTTTTCACCCCCCCACTTCTCATCCTGCACCGTATATTCTACGGACCCCCTCCTTCCCTCTATGCCCATTTGCCTACCTCGCACCTCGACTGAGCTTAATCTTTGCACATAGCTCATGCTCGTTTGTCTCATTATTCATCTATATTTTGCTTCTTGGTCCCATTAATTTTTAATGTTATGCCTTAAAACCATCATGTAACTTTCTATTGCTTTGAGCGGCATTTCTCCGTCTCCTCCGTGCACGTGTTTTTTTCAGTGCAACACAGCGATTCACACAGGCTGAATGAACTCCTTCCACGGGCCCTCCTCCCGAGTCTCCTGTCTCCTTGACAGCGAAGATTCGTACAGTACCCTCTCCACCAATTGGTTACCGACGAGATAGTCTTGTCTTCTTCAGCCCTATTGGATGTTGGCTCACCATGTCATTACGCCCTCCACGTACACGCCCCCGCCGTGGCCACGCCTTCCCTGCCTCGCCTCTCGAGCGCGAGGATCGTACCCCTTCCTTATAAGCACACCGGCCCCCGCCTTCACTCACCATCGGGGTCCGGTTTCAGAGGGTTCGCTTAGGTGCCAAGCGGGTGCCAAGCATAGCAGGCGTGAGTTTCATAGACAAAGGATCTCAGCAAACTAACGGGTGTCTCCCTTTTTGTGAGGTTTATTTACCCCTCGTCCCTCTTTCCCTTTCTTTTCCCTCTCCCTAGGGTGTGCCATTGTAGCTTCCACCCCCCTCCCGAGACCCATGGTGTAGAAATTCTCTACACCCCAAGTGAGATACCATTTAATCTCGGTGTATTCAGTGCCCAACCACACTGTATGTTTACTCCTTTGCGCATAGTGTTCTACCACAATGACTTTGTCTTAATGCTATTGATTGGGCCTTCATATTCGTTAATGTTAGACAGCTACCTACTCATGTCTTAGTAGTCTTTTTTCTACAGCGTGTATGCACTTTCTGACTTCATAGTAGCACAGATGTTCAGCGTTACCGTTTAAGTGCACCACGCAGAGCAACTGTTACTGTACGTCCACCATTGACAAACCTACAAGACCATGTCTAAGCTCTACATGTTTGTCTTTCTTTTTCGTTTGTCTATGTTTGTTTGTCCTTTACCCAGAATAAACTCGGTTCCTCTCAAATGCGGGAGTCGCTAATTTTTTGATCAAATTTCTTTGATCTAATTTTTTCACACTTATAACCTCTGGTTAGGGTGGGCCTTAGCGCGCCCATACTGTTGGGGTTTCACGTCCATTTAAGGTCTTGACGAATGCCTGTTAAAACATAACACATAGGCTGAAACATGTTGACCACACTGTAAGTGACTTGGCTGAACAATTTATTCAGTTCATACGTCCTACACCTTGTTTTTATATATGTATATTTGGCTTCCATTAAAGTTTATTTTGTTGACACAAACAAGACATTTTTAACTATCACTCTCACCACTCACCACACTCACATCACCAGCTCCGCAGTAATTCTGGCGTTGAAGCACACCGGGGTGGCATTCGGCCTCTCCCGGTGGGGCCCGATCATGAAGCATGTCACCAACCAGGTTGGTGAGTGAGGGCTTTCTAAAGAAACCTATTTGGATTCTACAGTAGTGCTCTTTTGATAGCATTGTATAAGGGCAACAATGGGGAGCTGCAAAATCCTGGAACAGGAATACACGGCCATGGATACAGAGCTCAGAAACTTAGAAAGAAATTGCACTCTATAAAGATACAGTTAATAAGATGCTGACAGCAGCCAGGGAAGGATACCTGATGGTAATGGAGAGACTGTGGTGCATACACAACACAGAATATTTACAGTGACATCACACAGATGGCAAAGGAGGCAAATTGCTGGCCTGGCTCGCCAAACCTATCCTGGGGACCTCCATCATTACCCAGATCAGGGATTTGCAGGGACTCATTCCTCTCAACCTGAAATAAATGAAGTGTTCCTTCACTAGCACTTTATGGGCAACAACAGGATTGCCCCCAGACAAATGATACAATTACTTACAGCGACTTGCCCTGAAAAGAATCTCTGCTGATTATAGGAAACAACTGGGCACAGCAATAATGGAACTTCAAGTCCGAGCAGCCATCAACGACTTAGCTAGGGGTAAGGCCCCAGGATCCGCCCAACTACCAGTAGGATTTCACCATGCATATTCGGTCATCGTGGTCCCACACCTGGCCGTATTATATACCACTGCACTGTAAGAGGGAACCCTACCACTGTCTGTGCTTGAGGCAATGCTGGTCACACTTCCCAAGCCACAGAGAGACCCCATTGATAGACCTTCCTACAGGCCACTGCCTCTGTTGAACGCGGATTGCAAAATATTGAGTAAAGTATTAGTCACCCAACTGCTACTCTTGATGCCTGGCTTATTCCATCCAGATCAATCAGGATTCATATCTGGCAGGAGCACATCAATGAACATTAGGCACTTTTTTAGGGTGCTACAAGAGACACCTAGCATCGACATGGCAAGAGCCATGTTGCTGTCAATGGTCCTACTAGGTAAAGAATTTGAAACCTGAGTTGGAAGTTCTTTACACCACATGACCATAGGAGAGAAGTAGACCTGATGAATCTAGTTACTGCACTCTCATCCCGCTGCGAGGGTCCACACTGGACACATTATCAATTACGACATATGTAGAGGGACCACACAGGGATACATGCTATCCCCAATGTTTTTTGCATTGCCAATAGAACCTTTTGCAGCGATAGTTCACAGGGAGCATGCAGGCAGAGGGATATAGCTGTATGACATTGAGCACGCTATCTCCCTGTACGTGGACGATATGCTAGTGTTCTTTCAGGATGGACATGTGGACTTTGGGAGAAAGCTGCCACTATTGGAAGAATTTGGGCCTAGTCAGGGCTACGAACTAACTAGGGGAAATCATGTGCCTGTCCAGAGGATGCAATAGCCAACAGCGGCTCCTCTGCTAAGGCTGTGGAGCATCGCCCCACTGCTCCAACTGCACGATCAATACAAAAAATAAGATGATAATAACGCTTCATTAATATATATATTTTTGTTTATTGAGCTAGTAGTTCAAGCGGCAGGATGGGGCTGGCCTCCCCACATGACTGGGAGGAGTGATGGCTGCACCTAAATTGCGCATATAGGTTTGGCCAACTCTCGTGGGTGAGCCAAGCCTACATACACACTTTGCATGTTCTCCACCCAGGCTGCATTACAGCCTGGGTGGAGAACATGCCCAGGCTCCCATTCCCCATCTCAGTGCCGAACCATGGCGCTCAGACCAATCACAACGCTGCATTGCAGTGTTGTGATTAGCTGGGAACTTTGATGCTTTCTTCTTGGTTCCTGTGTGGAGGAGAGGCGGCTGCTGGTGACCTTCACGATAAGCGGTGAAGTTTCTTTTCCTTTTTTTTTAGCCCCACCACACCACCCCTCCCAGCCCCCCGCCACTGTTCCCTACCAGACGCGACTGCAAGCAATGATCAGCTGGAACTCAAGGGAGTCAGGGGGTGCCCCAACATATTCCAGTTTATAGGGGTGCAAATCTATCATAACAATGCTGGTGCCCTGGTGGGCAACCTGAGAACAGTGCTGCAGGCTCTTAGGGGTACCATCTCCTGCTGGCAGACCCTGCTGATCTCAGTGATGGGTCGCACAGGTTTATCCAAAATGATTACGCTCCCTAAATTGCGTTATCACTTTGTGAACCAACCGGTGAGGATTAAGCCTTGGTGGTTCGAAGACCAGGATGCATTACTGAGGGATGGGGGATTTCATTTGGGGCGCATCGACACAGAGTAAATGCAAGAATCTTGAAGGAGCCCATAGTGGAGGGGGGCCTGGGAGCCCCTGATTCTGAAGTCTACTATTTCGCATTGCAGGTGCAGTGGTTGTCCCAGTGGCTAGAAGGGAGACATGAAAGGGAACTGGTGCAAATGGAGAGCATTGAGAAGATCAACACCCAAATATCCCTTGTCCTTTGCAGGTGTGCGAGCCCCCTCCAATTAACCAACTTGCCACAGGTGGCTGTGAAATGCTGGCATAGATGTATTTTTAAGACTAACAGTGCCCATGTAGTCTTATTGGGAAAGGTTGCCGGAATGGGTGGACCACCGGCACCGTTGAGAGGGTGCCAGATCCCTTCCAGTAGCAGACTGTTACAAAGAAAGGAGATTCAAGACAATGGAAGAGATGGTGGCTGAACTACACTACCACAAACTCACTTTCTAACACCTGAGGAGCTATGTGAGACTATCACTGAGACTAGATGACGAAGAACCACAGACCCACGAAACATGGCAGCGACTGTTCGCGAAAGGTTGAGAACTCTGAATTGATCTCCTGGTTTTACAAATCCTTAGCACACATGACTCAACCAACACTAAGAAAACCCAGAGACAGGTGGGGGTGATACCTGGGAAGAGACCTCACAGAGAGGAACTGATTCACGGTTGAGGATCCTATGCAGAGTGTATCCATAAAATGCACACAATTGAATTATTTCCATTGCATTTATCTCACTCCTGAATGAGTAAATCTAATGAGTTCACACAAACGCATGTCCACGCTGCCAAGAGCCAGACGCAGACTTCATACACAAGGTGTCGCGTTGTGAAGACCTGCAGCTTGACTGGGAGCAGGTGACCGTGGCCCTCAAAGGGCAGCTCATGCAGGACTGAGCCCAGCTCCCAGCATGTGTGTACTGGGCTTATTCCCGAGAATAGCGGCTAAAGGGCCAACTGTCAGATTCACAGACTTGGCTCTAATACTGGCTAAACGGAGCACCGCAATGCACTGGAAAGCAATGGTAGCCCGGCCATAGAGAAACGGAAATGCGGCATAGGCAAGTGGTCCACCAGTGAACACCACCCACTAGTGTGGGAGGAAAGACGTGGATTTAGGAGACACCTCAGGGCTTATTCAAAAGACTTTTGAGACACTGGTGCTTCACTTTTAATATGGAAAGAAGTGATGTTCCGGCAGCGCAATGAGTTTGTAAATAAACCTCTTCATTGCAGAACCCTGGAATGAATTCCTCATGGCCTTCACCAATCCAGAACAGACCCCGCCCACTAGCCCTTCGCAGCACACAACCAACACTGACACACAAACCCCCTACCCCATAATCTGGACAACTGCCACACACGACACACATAGACTAGACATCACCAGACCATGTGCCATAACATTAGGTGAAGGCAAGGATCCACATGAGCCAGTGAGCGAGACATTGAGAGATGACCTTGGATATCATGGACTCCTCATTCCCTATAATGGAATAAAATTGAAAAGCATGATAAACAAAATGAAAAAAATAAAAATAGAGGGACCCCAGACTCTACAGCACAGATGCAGTCAAACCATGTTCAGGGGCCACATGGCAGACAGGCCTACTGGCCATTAACCATAGAGGTAGGCTAGCCTTCAAATTAGCAGGGCGAGCAGGACCAGAGCCAAGCCAAGGGACAAGATTGGCTCTCAGGGCCCGTGCATGAGCGGAGCCGAGAAAATATTTGGCAAACGTCACGTAAAATATGATAAAGTCTTTACAAAATTTAAAAAGTGTGTATCTTTAACATGTGGATACATTTGACAATAATGTGTCACATTATAGCCCTGCATTGAGATGTATTTATTAAATGTGATAGGGCCTGATCCACGAAGGGCCTTTGCACTCGAGGTGGTATCTCTGCAGTGAGAATTCTCATTGCGGAGATTCTGCCACAAGTGCGTAGACTCCCCCACGACTGCGGGACCTCCGCCACGAGTGCAAAGCTCCTTTGTGAATCAGGCCCATAGTGTTTAATCAGGAACTTAGAACCATTCCTGCACCCGCCCTGCGCGAGGGACAGTGCCATTAGAGAAGTAAGAGGCATCCTGCTGCCATGTGATCCATGTATGTGGCCCAGATTCGTATAGACAAAGCAAGATTATAGTTTATTAAATCAAACAATAGGTCTTTGTACAGCTGGTATTTTGAACTCACGTATTTGAAGGTGCTTTCCTATGTGACAGTGAAGAAAAAGGAGGAGGGGTAAAATAAAATATTTGCCTAAGATCACACAATTTGGTTCAGCAGGGAAGCCACGATTAATCCAGGTTTTCTGGTTTGACTTTGTTAAGTGCAGCCACTAAATGTGTATCTGCGTGTCTCTCCTTTTTCCTCAAATGTTAATGCTTTGTTGTGCCTCTTTATGCATGAGGATAGAGTGAGGGTGGCAGGCAGAAGCCATGTGAGAGCTCGGCTCGTTACAGGCTCGAGGTTCCAACGGGACCTCGGGCTGAGCCAGGGTCAGGCTTCAGACTCAAGTCTGGCTCGAGCTTTCAGTGGTTCATCCACCTCTACCCAATCATTGGGGTTGTTTGCAATTGGTGTCATGGGGTCAGTCTTACTCTGGCTCTGCAAACTGGGCCAAGTACAATCTCTTCCAAACTTGACTCTCAGGATAGTAAGAGTGAGCAGTCCCAGGCTTCTCAGGGAGAGAGTGTGCGGTGCCCGAGCTCAGCACTCAACAATCAACCAACAGACACTACAACTTTAATGCCTGTACCAGAAAGTACATTTAAACAACACAGCAGTACTAGAAACTACACAATCCAACTTGTGTTTAACCTTTACAATGCTGTTTACAGCATGGTACCTTTACCACACAGCTTTTACAGCTCGATGGCCTTTACCAAGTATGGCTTCACAACGGTAAGTATTGCATTGGTAAGTATGGGTTGGCCATAATGTTTTGGGTTTAAATCAGGCTGGAGGGTTTACGTCCCAAAAAAACCAGAAAGGGTAAATAGGGGTGTAGGGGCGTAGGTCTAGGGTTAAATGGGGTAGAGGGGTTTACACAAAAAGGAAGAAATGGTAAATCAGATTGTAGGGTGGTGATAAATAGGGTTGTAGGTGGGTTCTTGGGTTAAAGGAGGTTTGAAAAGATTTACCCCTCATAAAACAAAGTGGAAAAAATGGGTGTTGGGCGGTGGCAAGTAGGGGTGAAGAGGGATCTGGGTATAAAGGAGGTTTGAGTGTTACACATCAAAAGAAAAAAAAAGAGATAAAATGGGGTTTCGTATGTTTAGGCTTTAATGGGGATTTGCCCCCAAAAAGAAAAAAACGGTAAATAAAGTTTTTTTTTAAATCATTTTGTTTTTTGTAATAATGGTTCCAGGAGTGGGATGTAATGGTTTTTAGTTGAATAGAATGGGAAGTGCTCTAATGTAATTAGTGGGGTGTGGGTGTTTTTTGTTTTAGGTGTGGTTAGTTATTTTTTTAATTTAACAAATGTATTTGTTTAAATTGTATACTTTTTTTTTAATGGTTTCAGGATGCATAGATTATGGGGGAGTAGGCTGGGAAGTGTTTTAATTTTTTTTTATAAACAGTTGGGGTATGGGTATTTATTATTTTGCAGGGTTTTTATTTTAAATTTTTTTTATTCTTCTATATTTCTTTAAAACATTGATTTAAATTGTTTGGTTTCAGGAGTAGGGTGTACGGATTATAGAGGAATAGGATGGGAAGTGTTTTCGTTTTGATTTTATTTATATATTGGGGTATAAATTGGGGTGTGGGAATTATATATTTTGTATACATTTTTACCTTTTTTCCCTTTTTAAATTTGATTACTATATTTTATTATATGTACATGTTATAGGAGCAGGATGTAAAGTTTTTAGGGGAATATGGTGGTTAGTTCTTATAAACAATGACGGCTTTTTATAATAATGGATTATGAGTATTAATTCATTTTAAATGTTCTATTTTATTTAAGTAATGTATTCATAATATTAGACACATATTTATTTGTTAAACAATATTTATTTTATTAGTATAAATAATTTTATTTTTATAAAATAATGTATTACATTTGAAAACATTTATACATATTCAAAATGATTTATAAACATATTAGCACACTTACTTTTTATCACTTACATATTTTAATACATATTTAGAATATAAATGTCCACAAGCTCAGGTTAGATGTCCTTCACATCTAACATGGGCTTCAATTGGAATTCCATAGAGCATATTATCAAGCCCATTAGCGCCGTTTTAGCGGCAGTTTTATGCCGCTAAAGCGGCGATAATTTTATCGCCTGTCTTGATAATATGCCTCATAGTTTGTTTTCAACATGTTAACAATTTTACCTGTAAAACATTCTGAGATAAAATTAGAACTCTTTTAATTTATTGCTCCGCTTATGGCCCTTCTTGACATGTGCTGATTTCTCTTAGAAATATTCTAGTTTTTAGCCTTTTATTTGGGTTTAGGAATGAATTCCTTGTCTAAATAGTTTTCTTTGGTTGTTTCTGAAATGGAAAGAAGATATGTACATTTGTTTTTTATACTATGTTAATTTATTCCCTTTTCCCAACCTGTTGAATAAAAAAAGAAAATATTTAAAAGCTGTGGAAGAATATTTTCATTTTAGTTAGTACCTTTTTTTTGCTTTGATTTTTTTTTTATATACAAATTTTTAAACTGAGTTATTTTCCTTTTTGAAATTTCCAAATGTTGCTATATTTTTTATCAAAGTTTTGTTCTTCTATTTAAAGACTAAGGGGACGAATAAGAGTTTGGTGGCCCGACCACCGGACCGCCATTGCGGCATTTGGGAGAACGCCACCAAGCCGGGAGCATCCCCACCGCGGCATTACAATATTACTGGTGGTTTTGTATTGGCGGTGCCACGGTGGCGGCATGCTTCGGCTCACCATGTTGTGCATAGCACACTGTGCATGCACAGCAGTGCAAGCAGAGGGGGGCACAACATGTGCCCAAATGCACAAACCCCCCATTGGCAAATTGACCCTTTGGGGCCCCTTCCTCACCTTTCCACTGACCTTTTCATGGCGGGGTCCCTGCCATTAACAGGTCGGTGGAAAGGCATGTTGTGATCAGCAAGGCGGTGCAACCGTCGAGGAGGCAACGATCTTAGGCCACTGTACAAGTAATCAGGCCCTAAATATTTCCATCCAGTATGTCTTCACAGATTCAGTGTGATTGTTGCATTGCTGGCTTCACAATTGGTAACATTGTTGGAAAAAATTAAACATAAATTTTAAAATTAAAATGTATTGTTTTTTTTCGAGCTATTCTTTTTTTTTACTCATATGTGTTAATTCTTGTGAGGACGCGCTTACTCACGTTGTCCGCCAGATGGCAGTGTAGGTTTTGGAACTGCTGTGTCGCTGCAGCAGTTGTGCTGTCAATTGACATTGACTGGTTTTAACCCCTTAAGTGCAGCCATCAGCCAATGGCCACTCTCCCTCCCCAGTGCGTCTATCGGCCATTAACAGACACTGGGGAGAGCTATAAAGGATTTCCTTTATCCTGATTTTTGCTGTGGCTGCTCGGGAAGAACTTCTGAAGCAGCCTGGGCTTTTTCAAAGAATTACTTTTTAATGATGATCAGTTCACATGGCGCACTGACGTCATTACATTCAGAAGTTAAGGTAAAATGAGCCAAAGGGCTCATTTCGCTTTCACTGCATCAGTGCTCGGGGGCAAATCTCAGCCCCCTGAGCAATGATTTTCTTGGGAAAGATATTATTGGAAACGGGAGAATCTCCCCTTTCTATTGGCATCCCTGTCCAGTGGATCCCTGCTTGGGATCGCCACAGTAGGGCGATCCCCAGGCTGAGATCCACACACTAGACATCAGTGAATTGGAGGAGAGGCACCTTAGGCAAGGACTTGTGCTCCCCCCACCTAATATTGAAGTCTGTCTACCCCCTCCCCAGGGGGCAGTTGGGGGTGATACCCTCAATCTACACTTGAGGGAGCAGAAAGCTGACTAAACGCTAAGCAAAATAAATATAGGGGAGGGTGCTGCCCACCCTGGGCATGGCCAGGACCCCATCCCATCAGGCCTCAACTGCGTTTCTGCCCCCACGGGGGCATTTGGTAGTGAATACCCCCAATGTCCCTAGCGGGGAAGGGCAGATACCCAACTAGACACGAGGAAACAGGTTTATAAAACAAACATAGGGGTGGGGCTGCCCACCATGGCATAGCCATGCCTCAATCCCAAAAAGGACTCTTTCAGCCCTCCCAGAGGGGGTGGTTGGATTGATTAGCCCCAATCTGTCTCCTTCGGGGTGGGGGCAGAAAGCCCACTAGACACCAGGGCATACTATAAAAATAAACATGGGTTGAAGGGTGCCCACAATGGGCATGGCTATCCCCCCACCCTAAAAATAAATATGGTGACAGTCTTTCTACACCCTCTGGTGGGCGGATGGGGGTGATTGCTCCCAATCTGTTCCCTGGGGAGTATAAAGTCCACTAGACACCAGGGAAAAAAATAACATAGGGGTGGGGACTGGCCACTATGGGCATGGTTATTCCCCCACCCTAAAAGGGCACAGTCTTTCAGCCCCTCTGTGGGGTGGATTCAGGTAATTCCCTCAATTTGCCCCTCCCCTGGGTGGCAGGAAGATCACTGGACTCTAGGGACAGCATTTATGCAGTATTTTTTGGGGGGTAAGCGGCCTCCTAGGCATGGGCCCAGGCTCTCCCCACATCACGGCCCAATAGACTTTATGCCCCCCGGGGTTTGAATCGGTCTATTCATCACCATTCTGCCCCCTCTGGGGCAGAAAGCCCACTAAACACCAGGCATTTCAAAACAGAACCAAAACAAACAAAAGGAGAGTGCGGCATACCCTGGAATTGAGCCATACCCTTGCCCCAGGAGTGGCAATAATGTCTTTTTGCCGAACTGGAGGTAGGAAGGAGGCTTTTCCCAATTGAGAAGGTTGCCCCAAATGGGAGTAGTGGAGGAGAAAGTCCACCTGTCACCAGGGATTTTGCCTTTGGGGCAAAATAAAGTGGTGCACGTGTTGCACTTTAGTTTGTCCCATTTGGGGTGGGGGTGTGGCCAATTCCAGAGTGCAACACAACATGCACCACTTTCTTTTCCCCCAATGGTAAAATCCATTGTGTCAGGTGGAGTTTCTATTCCCCCGGGGGAACGTCACCAATTGGGGAAAACCTTCTTTATGCATGGGGGGGAGGCAGAAAGACACTATTTCCCCTTCTGGGACAGGGGTATGACTCGATGCCAGGGAAGGATGCACCGTCCTTTTTTTGGCATGTCACCATTATGAATGCCTTGGTGTGTAGTGGACTTTCTGCCCCCCTGAGGGGCAAATTGAATGCTTGGTAGAAGGAAGTTTGTGACTCCCACAGATTCTAGAACCTTCCATCACAGAAATGTGAGGAAAATGTGTTTTATTAGTCAAAGTTTGAGGTTTGCAAGGGATTCTGGTAAAAAAAAAAACCTGCTGAGAGTCACGCAAGTCACCCAACCCTGGATTCACCAGGGTTGTCTTGTTTTAAAAAATTTGCAAGTTTGCTAGGTGTCCCTATGTGCTGGTTGAGCTCAGGCACAAAATCCACAGCGACCCTCTTTACGCTTTGAGTGGAAAAATTTGATGTATCCATGTTGCGTTTTGGCCCGTTTCCTGTCGCAGGCTTATCCGGAGACTTGGGGGGAATGGTGGGTGGAAAGACGTTTGTGGCTCCTTGCAGATTCCAGAACTTTCCATTGCAGATATGTGAGGAAAAGGTGTTCCTTGGTCAAGGTTTGAGGTTTGCAAGGGACTCTGGGTAAAAAAAACTGATGAGCATCATGCATGTCACCCCACTCTGGAATCCCCAGGTGTCTAGTTTTCAAAAATGTGCAAGTTTGCTAGGTTTCCCTAGGTGCTAGCTCTGCTAAGGCCCAAAATCCACAGCTGCCCCCTTTTCCAAAGAAAGGTCAGTTTTAAGAAGAAAAATATGATGCATCCATGCTGCGTTTTGGGCTGTTTCCTGTTGCTGCCACTAGGTCTACCCACACAAGTAAGGTACCATTGTTATCAAAATATATATGGGAGAGTAGAATAGTAGAACATTTGCTATTAGCAATTGGATTTTGCTGCATCTGTGCATTCTAAATGTATGCCTGTGTGTAAAAAGAAGCCCTTTTGAAACATACCCTTCAAATCATGGTAGTGCAGGTAACCACAAATTCAGAGAAATTCAGACAAATAACCACTGCTCCTGAACTCCATACCTTGTGCCCATTTCAGAAATACACAAGCTTCCTTCAGACCCATTTTTCACTCTATATATTTAACTAAATGAATTGGTCTATACTCGGTACACAATGAAAAACCTTTTTATGGTGCAGCTCAGTAGTTGGCACTGGGTACCTTGGGTTGTTGAAGAATCTACAAACCCTATATATCCCCACAACCAGAAAGGTCTAGCGGACGTATTGGTATATTGCGTTCGTAAATCGGCCATTGTGACAGTTACAAATGAAAATGGTGTCACAAATGTCTGTTTCTTCCCAGTTCATTTTCAATATTTATTTCAAAAGTTAGTTTCTTTGGGAAAACCTTGAGGGTTCTACAATATGTTCCATTGCTGAATTTAGAATTTTGTCTACTTTTCATAAATCTATAGCTTTCCTTGATCACCCTTGGGTCTTTCCAACACAAACTGGAAGTAGGATGAGAGCACAAAAAATAGGAAAAATGACCTACCTCTTTGAAAAATGCCGTAGATGTGCGAAAAAAAGTAAGTGTTTTATTCAGCTTTGCATGTTCATGAAAGTTGGGAAGATGGTGACTTTAGCACAAAAAAACGTTTGTTGATGCCATTTTTAGGAAGAAAACACACACCTTTATCCAGAGCATGCTTTTCCTATTTTTCTACAAAAACTCATTATAGACTCCACAAACCCTGTGTACCTTTAAAATCCCTAGGATGTTGGAAGAATAGGATTCAGATCTGGCCTGGATAACTTATGTGAAAAAAAGGTTATGTAGCCCTAAGCAAGAATGACCCCAAATAGCCAAAAAAAGGACTCAGCAATGAGGTGAAAGGACCAGCAGTTAGCAGCTAAGTTGAGCTCCAGCCTCGCCCTCTGCTTCGATAGGGGTGTTGGCCTGGGTTACCAATGTGACTCACTGAATTATAACTTACCTTCATTGCCCTTACCCAGTTAGGACTGGCCAGTGTGCACATCACCAGTGATGACCCTCCACTGGGAAATCATAACAACAACAGAATAACGTGCTGGCTTTTGCACAAGGAAGACGCGTAAAGAGCGTGTGACAAGCCGGCCATTCCCTTGGGTACATGCCATCACAAGCGCATTCAAGGATGCTGGATTTTTTTTATTTTGATTATCCTCCTGATGGCATACCGTGAGTCAGATGGAGAGGTGGGGGATTGGGGGGGAGGGGGCAAGGGGCTTTTCAGAAAGGACTTGGTTAGAACGGAACTCTGCACCTTACCCCATTCATCAATATCCAGATGGAGGAGAGAACAGCAGCATCACACACCTGCATGTAAGTGAACCCTTCCCCCTCTTTGAAAACAATATTCCAACTGCAGCAACGGCGGGCCCTTCTTGCCGCACCTCACATCAGTTCCAAAGAAAAAATATTAATAGTTGTCGTGCAATCAACCCCATACGCCAGCCGCTGAGTGGCGCTACTGTGCTCCAGATCAGTAAAATATAAACAAATGAAAGAGGGGGTGCACGAATAGATAGTCCAAGAAGCCAAACGTTGTAACTAAATGTCCTCTTTAATTCAAAATAGATTTGGGTGGATAAAAAGATGGTCAGCCAACGCATTTCATTCCCTCAAGGGGAACTTCATCAGGGCTTTGATCAATGTATTTGTTCTTGAAAATAAAGCAAGTCTTGAAAGGTTGGCGAAGTGCAGCATATTTCACATGCACTTCAAATTTCGGCAGTCACCTCAGCAGGGTTCCCAGTGTAACGGCGTGTTCCTCAGTGAGGAACACGCCGTTACATAACATTACATAACATAACATAACGAATACATTGATCAAAGCCCTGATGAAGTTCCCCTTGAGGAAATGAAACGCGTTGGCTGACCATCTTTTTATCAACCCAAATCTATTTTGAATTAAAGAGGACATTTATTTACAACGTTTGGCTTCTTGGACTATCTATTCGTGCACCCCCTCTTTCATTTGTTTATACCTTCCCCCTCTTTCTTCATTTTACTTGCTCCCCATCCTATGGTATGTTGTGGCTGCTGTCTATGATGTGTAGTATGTTGTTGCTTTCTATGCTGTTAGCTATCTGCTGTCCATGCTGTCATGCCGTGTAGTTAGCAGCTACAATCTGTTATGTATTCGGTGTGTCCTATGCTATGTTGTGTGAACGTTATGTTATGTAATAGGTAGCTGCGACAGTCCATATTGTAAGGTAGCTTTTTTTATTATGTAGCAGGGTATTCTAAGTTTTGTAGCTGCAGCCTATTATTTACTATGCCACTACTATTGTTTTACGGCTGCTGTTTACATTGTATTTTACTATTTCAGGATTCAAATGTCAATTTTTTGTGGGCTTGGCTTGTATTTAGGTTTTTAAAGCCAAGCTGGATGCTAGGTTCGGCTTGGCTCTTCCCATGAATTCTCTCGCTTGCCCACCTCTACTACTCCTGTTTACTTCCATTAGACTACTTCCCTCACTGGTGATATTTTGATAGCGGCGGCGGTGCCTCCATTAGGGAGCTGGGGCGTTGCACCACTAATATATTGAGGCCCCATTCACATGTCGCACAATGTCACTAACAACTTTCTTCAAATTTATCCCGGGCCGGCCGGCCACCGGGCCCCGCCCGAGGCAGTCAGGAGTCAGCAGCTTTGAAGGGGGCGGGCAGAAGGTTCAGTGAAATCGTCGTCATCATGATGACTGACATCACGATGATCGCAAGAGTGGTCTAGCGCACAGCAAGTGTGTGCATGTTCGGTTTTGGGCTGATCATTTTTCCGACCAGCCCGAACACGCGCACTAGGCTGCACATTAGGAGAGCGAGGCTTGTTTCATGCAGCAGTCCCCGGTCTCCTAATTAGCGGCAAGTATCACTGCTCAAGCCAATCCTGGTGCTGCTGGAACAGCGTCTGGATTGGCTGAGACACACATGCTTGCCAGGCCTCTCCGTAGTCCTGAGCATTGTTGTGCATGAGGCTCCACACGTAGGTGGCACTAACAAGGTGTATGACCAATCACTGCATGGCCATGCATTGATTGGCCATTTCTACATCACTGAGCTGTTCAGCCAGCCTGTTGCTGCCTGCCTGTCAGTGCCTGCCCCTCAGGATGGGAGCGAGCGTGACGTCGGAGCCTCGAATGAGTCAGAGCACACCTCGTGTTCAGTGCTACTGCTCGTGCTCAGTAGCGTGTATTTGTCCCTCCTGACCGCCGCGGGCCTCAGCCTTGATAGATTTCTCTCATTCGCTCACGAAAAGTTGAAGATCTGATCAAGTCGACGACTTGACGTCGACCAGTAGTGCAGACTAGAGTCAGACTCGGAGATTCAGATAGTTAGTACTGACAGTCTGAGCTGCGCAGTGTGCATATTGTAACGTTGTATAAAATAATTAAATAAATACATGTATCTCATCATCGCTATGCAGAGTGGTATATGCTTTTTGTGCTTCTAAAATGGAGGTTGAGCCATAGCTCGGTGTGTACCAGCTGTGCATATGGCAGCCTGGCAGGATAGCTCTGTTAATAATATCAGCAGAATGGGACCAGTGGGGGGATGCAGGATAAGGTCAAGAGGTAAGCCCGTTCTGCCATGCTACCCAATGTCCATTTATTTTCATCACTGGCATCAATACTCCATTTTAGAAGCACAAAAAGCATCCATTTTGTTTAGTCGGGCCGAGGCTTAGTGATGTAACTGCAACAGCAGGCCCGTCCGGTTATTTGTGTTCGACGGTTCGAGCCTGTGCACTTTAGATGCCAGCCGCGCCGCCACTGGAATGCCACCCAGGCAACATGGCGAGATCTTGTCAGTTTAAAGGGGGGGCTCTTGCGGTCCCACGTGCCGCGTGTGCAACATTGTTCCACCGCCAGCTGCTCCCTCCCTTAAATCCTCGGCTAGCGCTTTCATGTCTAGGTGAGGGAATAAGCGGCTATTGTGGGAACATCGGGTTAGCACCCAGGCCTTCCGCGCCATATTAGAATAAGGACACCTGCCAACTGCCAGGATGACATAGGTGCTACCGAACAAAACCACTGCTGTACATCAGAACCGAGGTACATTTGGCAGTGGTTCGTGTGGGCAGAAAGAGCACAACTTAATGACGTGTGTCCCATCACCATATCACGGTTTGTGCACCAGGCCAAGGAAGAGGTGCTTAGACACAGCTGACTGAGTCCCAGTATTGTTGGAATAGGGCGTGTTGTTTGCTGGTAGGATTTAAATGCACTTGGGAAGGGTGTGCCTGTGTGTGTGTGTTGCGTGTTGTATTTGTGTGTGGCTGAGTGCGAGCAAAATTGGTATAGCACCAGGAAGGCTGCAGAACTGAGCTGCATTGCCGGCCTGTACACGCTATTGTATTGTAGCTGCTTTTACATAGTGCTCCAGCCTTGTGACAATGCGACAAAGTACACTTGCGAACATGCTGCGCACTGCTCATTTGGAGTGGTGGGTATAGAATGGGGTGTGGCCTATATGGGCAGGGGTTCGATGTGTGAGATGAACAGAGTTGCCCTCTTGTGTTTTGCTGCTCTGCCTTGGCATGGATTGAAGTTAAAAGGAGTGACCAACAGATGCTAGAGTAGGGATGGATAGAAAGTGTGTGAGTCCAATGTGGCCGATGTGTGAAGTGTCTTGATGCTGTACATGTACAGCAGAGACTGCTCAAACTGTGTCACAGTGAGCTTGTAGCTCTGCATAGAAAAGTATGAGGCTACTTACAATCACCAGAGTGGTTTGCATCCTACAGATTGCACCACGTTGACCATGGAGCATGGGAAGTGCCTGAGGGTTCAGCGTGCCACCTTAGGGAGAAGCCATATCCAGCCGCTATAGTAAATGCTTTGAAGCTCACACAGAAATGGCAGAGAAGCAAGCTGTATAAATGGGCATCAATAACGATATATATGAGGTACTCAGCATTGTTATTTATCTCAAAGTCTGTAATGAAGATCTGTGGTTATATTGATAAGCAGCAACATACATTATATTGTAATACAAAATCTCTACATTGATGTAATTGCTACACTTTCCCAATTGCTTTATTAACATTTTTTCTTTCTGAAATGTCCTTGAAAATGCATCATTCAGCTGCTCTTTTTTCAAAATGTTCTCATCTCGAGGGGAGAACCCCCCCTGAACCCACCTTGATACGTCGGGCTCGCACGTTATGCGCGCTCGCCACAGTGCGCCGTCCACAACTTTTACGTCACCCCACTTTCAAATGTCACCAGTCGCCACTGCTTGATAGCTGGTTCCCCCTGTGGCCAGGTCCCTCTAGAGCAGATCTGATGGCTCCGCCGCAATCCTTCAGGTTGGGCCTGCTGCAAGTGAAGGTAGTGCCAGGTGCCACAGGGTAGGCCGCGTGTGGGCCATGTCTCTGTTTACGTGACCACTCAGCGCTGTACCATGACTGCAGGCCAACTGCTTTGGTTGTTTCGGACAGTGAGTTGGTTGATGGCTGATGTACAGACTTGCACCTCTACTCGGACCGACTCATTAACCACAGCAGATTAGGCTCTGTTCCAGATACCTAAAGCAGTTCCCACTAGGAACCAGCTGGAAATCCTACAAGACCCTCTGCAGCACGACCTCTCATTCTCAGGTAGTCAGCTCTCTCCCTCCGTCCCCAAGACACCCTGGGAATCTCTCCTCCTGCAGGGCGAGACCTTCTTCCTTCTCTCTGCGGGAAGGCAGGCTTCTAATACTTCAGGCAGATCCTCAGCCCCTCGACCAGAAAGTGCAAGCTTCAGGTGAAGTCTCCTTACTTCTGGTAGTCTGGCTGCCAGGCACATACCAGCCTTTTTTCACAAAGCAATCCATAGAGAATTCTGGGGCGCACTCTCTTCCCTGTTCATGAAAGACGTAAACCTAGAATAAATTGGGTTGATTACGGGCTCACTTTTTCCCCCAAAATTTTCCAGTCAAGGGATGTTTATACATTGTCTCAAACTAAAGAACTAGTTTGGGGTGGTTCTCCTTTAAAGTATCCTCAGGCTGCTCTCCAGACACAACCTTTGTGTAAAGTGATGCTTCTCACAGCAGGTAGCACTGGGGCTGTCTCAACACTGGAGCATCCACAACACATTCACAGTGAGGTGTGAGGTTTCGCCACCTGACTGTCATCATTGCAGCTTACGCAGTAAAAGTGTAGAGGAAAGAGCAGGCCTAACCTAGAAACCACTTCAACTTTCACAACAGCGACTGTATTCTTACCTCTCATCCTTACCATCCACTAAATAGCAGGGCCTCAGAACTAATCAGCAGCTCCTTGCTACCGAAATGCCTCAAGGAATTTATTTTGTTAGATCTGTCTCCAATCTCCTCACTTCAATGTTTACATCTTCACCATCAAGCCAAAGGAAAAACTGTCTCAGAGAGCAGTCCACACCCTAAATCTTGTGGTATGCCAGGTCGAGGGTATCCAAAATAGAGCCCATAGACCTTAGTACTTCATTCAGACACACAGCCCATATACTGAGCATGCGCTACACATGTACACACACTCAATAGAAACGGGATGCAGGTGCAAGATTCTAGACCACCATATAGCCTATTTGGTGCTGGAGTAAAGAGATCAAGAATTGATAGGTGTGCCTCATACCTTGGCTCAAATGTAACACAGTGTTTTAACTGTATTTTAATGTACCCACAATTGCGCTTACATAGCACTTACTACCCATGATGAGGTGTTGAAGCGCTTTATAGTCAGTAGCACACAACTGTGTAGCTCAAGGTTAGTGGTTAAATTGGGTGGTTAATTCATTATTAAGTCCAAACTTGTGCTCTATGAGAAAGCATTGCTTGCATTCACCTGTGTATTTTGCTGTAAATTCAATTAATAGGAGTTAGATTATATAATTAGTATGAGCTTTCAAGTAATGTGCAAATGACCGGTGAGAAGAACAGGGGGCTGGAAGAGATTAGGCATTATTGTGTTCATGGAAAGGATAGGCTGGGATCTAGATGAGGCTGCAAAATTCCAGGAACAAAGAATGGGGGGTCAATACCCCAATGCAAAGCTTAGTAGCAGTACAGTAGCAGTAAAATAAAGCATTAAATTAGCTGCAGCATGTATGATCATTCAATGAATGAACACGTTTTTCCATTGCCTCGCATGCATCCCAGCGGTGACGCCAACAGCGGAGGGATGCAAAGTATTAGGTCTGTTCCTTGGTTGTGTCCATTAATTACTAGAAACCCTCTCCATCATCTTTTCTGGTAGCCAGTATTCACTTTGAATGGCCTTTGAAATTGAAGCGCCCGGCTTTAGAAGAAAAGGCATTATGAATTACTTTATCAGCCGTTTATTTGGCCTCAGCGGCTCAAAAGGCTTATGTAGAAAGCAATGTCTCTAGTTCGTGCTTTCAGATCCAATATCTCTTCTCCCCGTTTGGGCTATTCAGACCATGTGCACCTCACTTTCTCATGTTCAGTTCACAACACATTCTCAAAAATGAAAATACTTTTTCCAGAGGTAGTAATATAGTAGGGCTGCCTTTACTAAATAACTGTCAGGGCTAATTCACAGCATAAGCACAGGAGTACCCGGAGAACATGTCTTTGGAAACCAAGAACTCACAATCTTGAGACCACATAATAGAAAGCACACATTAGATCACACAACAGCCTGAATTTAGGCAGAGCCAGTATTTCGATCTAAAACAATATGCAACAGATGCCTGGAAACATGTCATTTGATTGTAACGTCTCTCCGCTTTGCTCAGTTTGCATTTGATTATTGTGTTCCCCCAGGGCTGTTGCTTTTACCCTTTACAGTTTCCACGTGGGCAGGGCTTAACCCTTTTGTCCTTTACCTGTTCCAGTATTTCTTTTCTCAAGGCACCTCTGGTATCTACATACCTTTAACCTTCTTAGCAAATGCCCAGCTGGTCTTCTTGGCATCCAGGGTGTCCGATTGGTATCCCGGGAGGTCAGAAACTCATGAAGATGACTTTGGTTGATAAGTTTGGCAAAGGCTGATTCGACTTCTCCTAACACAGTTCTCACTCTGGTAGGCACATGATTTCCACTGCATGTGTACTGCTTTTTATAGCTGATCCTCAGGCCCTTTAAGTTCGTGGTCTACCAATGGGCAAGCTAAATCCATAGTCCCTAAAATTCTTTTACCCACCTGTACCCAAGACTAATCCACTGGAGGGAGAATCCAGTCTAGACTTTCTCTATTACCAGTTTCCCACTTTTTCCTTCAGTTTCCACTTTGTTACACGGACACATCTGCATAGGGATTCCTGGACGGCATTAAGTCTGTCCCTGCACACAGAACTGGACAATAACTCAATTATAGTGAATCATAGACATGAACAGCTGCACTTGTAGGAATCACGCAAAAAACACTTATCTTAGATACCCATTCCCATAACTGCCCTCCTCCTCTCATATTGCAGAATCAATACATACTCTATAACACGGTTGATTTAGAAAACATCATAAAGCAAGACAACATTGGTAATGAAAAGAACGTGAAATAAATATATGAACCTATTTAAAAATATAATAAATTCATGCGATATCTTACTTGCATTAAAATGCATGACCAATAGGGAGAGTGGCTATGGAGTCCAAGATGGCAAACGCGTTTCAATAACGCTCCGAGAACTCCTCTTCCATCTTCCGGCATGCTGCAGTCACAAGTGGAAAAATCCTCACCTGCTACTAGAGAATCTCCTGCTGCTGCTTGGTTCTTGGACCGGACTATGGGTCTTGGTCAGCACCCCATTGGACTCGGGCATGGCATAAGATGGCATCCCCCTGGATTTGAAATACAGATCACCAGACACCACAGGGCCAGCGAGTCGAGCTGCTCGGGAGTGCGGTCGAAACTGCACAGCGGAGGCTCCGGATTTGGTTTGCTATGAGCCAGAGACGGCAAGGGAGAGCATGATGGAGTGATGACCGCAGGCCACGGTGGTGGGGTGATCCTGTGCAGGTGACGCGGACTGCTGTCATGCCACTGGCAACTGCACCTCTTATAGATTCATTTTGCTGATTAATACTGAACTGAAGATTTTCGCCAAAGTCATGGCAAATAGGCTCCAACTAGTCTTGTCACATTTTATTCATCCCAACCAATGTCCCTTCATGCCTAACTGGAGCGCACACCACTGTTTTAGATGAGTTAATGTGGCGCTTGCCCGCAGCCACGAGGTGACCAGCCTCTGTGCTCTTCTCTTAGTTGACTTTGAAAAGAGTTCTATCCTGTAGGCTGTACCTGGATCACATCCTCCACTATATGGGCTTTGGCCCTAAATACACCAGATACATTCAGCTCCTCTATAAGACACCATCCACTCAGGTCCTGGCGAATGGTGCACTCTGAACTCCCTTTCCAATTCGCAGGAGTAGATGGTAGGACTGTCCACTCTCTCCAATTCTCTTTGCATTGGTGAAAAGAAAACTGGCCCGATTAGCCATTGTGATGCTCCGGTGCAGGGTTGGAGGTGACGGGAGGGTACGGATTGCAGGAAAACCTTATACACAGATTATGTGTTCCTCTTCCTGGCCCATCTGCAGTCGTCAGGTCATAGTTCCTACATATTTTGAGGGTATTTGAAGAGGACTCTGCCCTCTGGCGAACTGGCACAAATTCCTTCGGTTCCACTGAGGGGAGACGTGGCAGAAGTGGGCTGGTTAAATACCATCCCGATTCAATAGCTAAACTTTAAATACCTGGGGGTTCACATATCTTTAATCCCGCAATTTACACAGCATCTCAACCTTAATCCCATGCTTGCAGACATGAGAGTAGCCTTACAGAACTGGTCCAGCCTCCCGCTGAAGACACTGGGAAGGAGTAGTTTCTTTTCTGTAACTCCAGTTCTGTAGTAGGGGTATCTCTGTTATAGTCATAATCTAGTGAATAGTCCCGCCCATGTGCGTGGACCCCGGAGCAATAAAAAATAATCTCTAAAAGGTGACAAATCATGCAGACCTGCATACACCTTTAAGAGAGAATTTAATTTAAAGACAGATAATGCAGCCTATACCCACAGGCTACACTGTCCAGTACTTCAACTAGAATTCCACCAACCACAAACAGCACTGCCCGTCTAGTTTTTCTCCCCATAGGAAAAAACCCTGCCTCTACCAGCAAAAGGCACTGGAATGATAGAGAGGAAGGAGTGGACAGACAAGCCCCATAGGCTGCCATTATGTGGCTTAAAACAGGATACTGTGCCTTTAAGAAAACTTTCCAGGTTTCCAGAACTTTCCCCAGTATCCCAGAATGCCCAGCAGGTCCCATTTACTTTCAGTTCTTTTTGAAGGCGTAGCACGCCAGACCTGTAGCATTCTACCTATGAATAAGTATCTCTCCACCGGGGAGGAGGGCGGGCGCTTATGACTATAACAGAGATACCCCTACTACAGAACTGGAGTTACAGAAAAGAAACTACTCCTTCTGTAGTAGGGGATCTCTGTGTATAGTCATAATCTAGTGAATAGAATGGCAAGCCCATCCCCACACAACAAAAGCGGTGGAGAACACACAAGACACTACCACTACTGTGCGAACAAATTTCGCAGCGAAGCCTGCCCAACCTGAGCATCTGCCCTGGCATCCGTGTCCAGACAGTAATGCGCAGCAAAGGTATGGACCGACTTCCAAGTGGCCGCCTTGCAGATTTCCGCAATCGGAACATTACGCAGCAAAGCCGTCGTGGCAGCTTTGCCCCTGGTGGAATGAGCCTTAGGTTTACCCCCTAAGGTCTTATTAGCCTTTTGATAACACAATTGTATGCAGGACACAATCCACCGAGAAATGGACTGCTTAGAGGTCGCAAGACCAGTCCTGACTGAGCCATAATTAACAAACAATTGGTCAGACCTAAGAATATCCTTGGTCTTATCCAGATAAAATTTCAACACCCTCCGAACATCCAGGGAATGGAGAGACCTTTCCGCTGGCGAAGAGGGATTCTGAAAGAACGTAGGTAAAGTTATAGTCTGGTTGACATGAAAGTCAGAGATAACCTTAGGAAGAAATTTAGGGTGAGTACGCATCACAACCTTAGCAGCATGAAATACAGTATAAGGTTCTTGACAACATAATGCCTGAAGTTCACTCACCCTGCGGGCCGATGTAATGGCCACTAGGAACGCCACCTTCCAGGATAGGTGCTGCAACGAAGCCTTGTGGATGGGTTCAAAAGGCTCCTTCATCAGTCTGGACAGCACCACATTCAAGTCCCAGGAAGGCGAGGGAAGTCTGACGGAGGAAACACTTTCTTCAAGCCTTCCAAAAAATCCTTGACCACAGGGATCTGAAAGAAGGAAGTCTGTGAAGGGCATTTCCTGTAAGCAGTCAAAGCAGCCAGATGAACCTTAATGGAATGGAAATTAAGGCCAGACTGCGCCAGATGTAAAAGGTACGGAAGGATGACATCTTCCTTACATGTTGTCGGATCAAAGTTCTTGGACTTACACCAGATACAGAACCTCTTCCACTTGTAAGCATAGGATGTCCTAGTGGAAGGTCGCTTAGACTCCTTCAGAATGTCCATACAATCGTCTGGTAGATTCAGATGGCCATATAGCACTATTTCAGGAGCCATGCCGCCAAACTCAAAGACGAGAGGTTGGGGTGCACCATCCGCCCCCCGAACTTCGTGAGAAGGTCCGGCCTGCACGGCAACCGCATGTGAGGAAGGAGAGACCGGTGAAGCAGGTCCGTGAACCACCACTGTCTGGGCCACTCCGGGGCGATCAGGATCATCCGCGCCCTGGATTGGGACAGCTTGATGAGCACTGCCGGAATCAGGGGAATGGGTGGAAAAGCGTACAGAAAGCTGTTCGACCAATCGATCCATAGCGCATTCCCCAGCGTCCCCCGCTGGTAGTACCTGGATGCGAAGTCTCGGCATTTGCTGTTTTCGGCGGTGGCGAACAGATCTACGTCTGGAGTCCCCCACCTTGCGAAGACTTCTCCTAGTACTTCGTCGTTTATGACCCATTCGTGGTTTTCCTGAATCAGCCTGCTCAAGGTGTCCGCCTGAGCATTCTGCACTCCTGGCAGATGCGTGGCCGTAATCGTCAGTCCTCTGGCCAGCAGCCAGCGCCAGATCGCCTGCGCCTCCTGCGACAGAGTGCGCGATCTCGACCCCCCCTGCTTGTTGAGATAATACATCGTGGTTGTATTGTCCGTCTGTATCAGCAGCGAGTTGGTCTGGAAGGACGGAAGGAAGGCCTTCAGTGCCAGGAAGACAGATCTGAGTTCCAGGAAATTGATGTGGTACGTCGATTCCAAAGCAGACCACTTTCCCTGAATCTGCAAGTCCCCGGAATGCGCTCCCCAGCCCTGGAGAGACGCATCCGTCACTACACTCGTCGTGGGAATGTCCTTGTGGAAGGGAACCCCCTTGAGGAGGTTTTCCGCCGAACACCACCACTTCAGAGACTGAAGAGCATGCAGCGACAGACGTATCTTGTCGTCCCAAGAGCCTGTCCTCTGATCCCACTGATCCTCCAAACACTCCTGCAGTGGTCTCATGTGTAGCCGAGCGTGAGGCGTGAGGAAGATACAGGAGGCCATCGATCCCAGTAGAGAAGACACCTTCCTCACTGTCGTCGATGGCGCAGTCCTGAGGTCCTGAGCCTTCCGAAGGAGTGATAACCGTCTCTCCTCCGAAGGAGACACGCTTGCTGACCGTGTATCGATGGAGGCCCCCAGGTACTGTATGCACTGGACCGGAGTCGTGACCGACTTGGACATGTTGACGTGTAACCCCAGCTTGTGCAAGAGCTCGCACGTCCATCGGAAGTGTTCTTGCGCTTCCGCGAAGGATGATGCCTTGATCAGCCAATCGTCCAGATACGGGTAGACAAACACCTTGTTCCTCCGCAGGTGTGCCACCACCACCGCCATGCACTTCGAAAAGGTCCTGGGCGCAGATTTTAGCCCGAATGGCAGTACTGTGTATGGATAGTGATTGGCGCCGACTTGGAATCGCAGGAACTTCCTGTGCTTCCTCGCTATGGGCACATGGAAGTACGCATCCTGTAGATCTATGGCACAGAGCCAGTCTCCCCGTTGCAGCTGAGGGTAAATCTGGTGCAACGAAAGCATGCGGAACTTCTCACTGCGAATCCATTTGTTTGCCTGTCGCAAATCCAGAATGGGCCTGAACTCGTTCTTGTCCTTCTTGCGAACGAGGAAGAACCGAGAGTACAGACCTCTTCCCCTTTGAGACAGAGGTACCTCTTCTTCGGCCTTTTTTCTCAACAAGATGTCTGCCTCCGCCTGGAGCTCTCTCAGCTGGAATCGAGAGCTGACAGGCGGAATCGCTGGAGGCGGGCTGGTAAACCGAAGACTGTATCCATTGCAAACAATATTCAGCACCCACTTGTCCTGAGTAATTTTTCTCCACTCTGCCGGAAAAAATTGAATGCTTCCCCCCACTGGAGTGGGTAACGGTTGAGGGGGAAGTAGCCGCTCAGGGCCGAGACCCGGCCGGGCCCTTGGTCGTGGTAGTAGCCTGCTGGCCTCCTCTACCCCTCTGGCGCTTCTGGAAGGGCTTGCGGAACTGCTGCTGTTGTTGCTGCTGCTGTCCCGAGCCCTGCCCACGCCCTCTGCCCGAAGACCCGAACCTCCTCTGGAACGGGCGCCTCTTCTTTTCGGCCTTTTCCAACCAGACGGCCGTCAGGGTTTCCGCCTCCGCCTTCATGCGGGCCATCTCATCGTCCGCATGCTTCCCGAACAGGGTTTCCCCCGAGAAGGGCAGGTTGGCCACTCGTTGCTGCGCCTCTGGCTTGAGGGACGTCAGGCGCAACCACGAATGACGCCGCTGGTGGACGCCATGACAGTAGGCGTGGGCGGCCAATAAGGACACATCCGCCGCTGCGCTGATCACTTGATTAGAAACCAGCATGCCTTCGCGCACTGTCTCCAAGAAGTCCTCCTTCTTGTCCCGTGGCAGTAGGTCCGCATATTGCTGCAGGGACTCCCACAGGGCCCGATCGTAACGGCCCAACAAAGCCCCTGCACTCGCCGCCTTCATGGTGGTGGCGGCGGTCCCACACACCTTCCTGCCCGCAGAATCCAGCCAGCGGCTTTCTTTGTCAGGCGAAACCGTGGATGACGTGGCGGTCGCATGTTGCTTTCTTGCCGCCGTCACGATCACCGAATCCGGCTTCGGGTCCACTCTCAAAAAGGAAGGATCCGACTCCGGGGCCCTATACTTTTTCATGAGCCTGGAGGGAGCGGCCTTCGTCGTCACGGGAGTGAGGAACAGCTCCAACGTGGGTTCCACCAGTCCTGGTACAAGAGGCAGTAGGGGGCGAGACAGGTGTTTCTTATGAAGCGTCTCGAATATCACGGACGTCGTGGGTGTTGGAACCGTCACCGTGATACCCAACTTTGCAGCCCCTCGCAACAGCACCTCTTGGAAAGAGACCAAGTCGTCCACCGGAGACACCCTAGTCCCCGGGGAGTCCGACAGCGTTGGGGAAAGGTCCCTGTCCGAGGAGCGCGTGTGCGACCTGGACCTATACCTCCTACGGCGTCGTCTTGAGTCCGACGAGGACCGTCCACGGCTCCGTGACCTTCTCCTCCTGTGAGAGCGGGAGCGCGACCTCTTCGGCTTCGGCCTCGGCCTGTCCGCCGGTCTAGGCGACCGCGGGCATCGTGGCTTCGGGGTCCCCTGCGGCGGAGTCGGGTACCTTGGAAGGGAAACCGACCGCGGGGGAACCGGCGGCGGTCCCACAGGAGTGCGCGGAAGCGGCTGAGGTGGGGGCGGCGGAGGCAGCGCCCGCGGCTGAGGTGGCGGTGGTGGAGGTGGTGGAGGTGGCGGCGGTGGAGGTGGAGGAGGAGGCGTTGGTGGAGGTGGTGGAGGAGGAGTCGGCGGAGGCGGGAGAGGAGGCGGCGACTGAGGCATCCGAGGAGGCGTATACACCACCGAGTACACCGATTCCGGTGACTCTCCCTTCCTCGACGTCGATCTTCTCCTCGACGTCGATCTTCTCCTCGACGTCGATCTTCGCCACGACGTCGATCCTCGCCACCACGGCGACCTGTGCCTCGACGGCGACCTGTGCCTCGACGGCGACCTGTGCCTCGACGGCGACCTGTGCCTCGACGGCGACCTGTGCCTCGACGGCGACCTTCGCCTCGACGGCGACCTCGAGCGTCTCGACGTCGATCTCCTCTTCGGCGACGTCGGCCGTCTCCTCTTCATCGACGGCGAACGGCGATCCCTCGACGGCGAATGCCGACGCCGGGTCCGATCTCAACGCCGACCGCTGGACGGGGCCGACGACGGTGTCGTCGCCGACGACGCCGATGTAGTCGACGGCAGCCTATTCAGGTCCCTCGACGGCGATCGTCGACGCCGCTTCTCCCCAGAGCCCTGGGGAGACGGCGAACAGACGGTGGTCATCCTCCTCGACGTCGCCGTCGACGCCCTCGACGGGGAGTGGGAGCGCTTACTGGTCTTCCTGCCCCTGGGGAGCCCCCCAGGGGCCTCAGTATGGGCCAAATCAGCCCCTCCAGACCCACCTGGTGCCTTCAGTCTTCTCTCCTCCAGAACTTGAAGCCTGATTTTCATTCTGTCCCTCAGGGTCCTGGCTGAGAACGAGTGGCAGATGGTACAGCTTTCAGGCACGTGGGACTGGGGAAGGCAACCTATGCACACCTCGTGTGGATCAGTTTTAGCCTTCTTTCGACCACATTCCGGGCACTTGTCGAACAAGCCAGGCATGTTGACAGTACCAGCTACTAACACTAGCAAAAAGTGACAAAAATTGCCAAAATCTCCAATAAACCCTTGAAAAGGGGAGAGCTCAATGCTCCAGGGTCCTGCTAGCAGGAGCCGGAAAAAAGAACTGAAAGTAAATGGGACCTGCTGGGCATTCTGGGATACTGGGGAAAGTTCTGGAAACCTGGAAAGTTTTCTTAAAGGCACAGTATCCTGTTTTAAGCCACATAATGGCAGCCTATGGGGCTTGTCTGTCCACTCCTTCCTCTCTATCATTCCAGTGCCTTTTGCTGGTAGAGGCAGGGTTTTTTCCTATGGGGAGAAAAACTAGACAGGCAGTGCTGTTTGTGGTTGGTGGAATTCTAGTTGAAGTACTGGACAGTGTAGCCTGTGGGTATAGGCTGCATTATCTGTCTTTAAATTAAATTCTCTCTTAAAGGTGTATGCAGGTCTGCATGATTTGTCACCTTTTAGAGATTATTTTTTATTGCTCCGGGGTCCACGCACATGGGCGGGACTATTCACTAGATTATGACTAAACACAGAGATCCCCTACTACAGAAAGTAGCCTTACTCAAGATGTTGATACTCCCTAAATACCTACATGTCTTGCAAAACTTTCCTCTCGCGATCTCCAATACTTGGTTTAAACACATCACTTGGCTCCTCTGGATGTTCCTTTTGGGAGGGTGCACTCCACGTATTCCCGGGATAAGTCTTGCCAGGCCATGTTCGAAGGTGGTATAGGGCTTACAGGCCTTAAGCTTTATTACTGTGCATCCCAGCTCTTAGTCATTGGATGAACGGGGGCTGGAATGATCGTGAGTACTTCGCAGAGCTGGTCTCACTGGATCCTGACAAGATCCTAGGATTCCTGTACAGGAGTCTCATCTCTTCTCACATGTTGGAACTTACAAGAGTGGTGTTACTATGCTGGTGTGCGGCGCTCCACTTTACACAATGGTCCAAAACATTGACACAGCAAACAACGTTGTGCACCACATGTCCCAGCTGGCAGGATTTGGATACTGGGAAAAGATTGGGATTACGACACTGGATGGCATGTGAAAAGGGGCTCACACAAAGACCTTTTTCCGAATTGCAGGCACACCTTTAACTACAAAATACCCAGTTCCATAAGTACCTACAGAATAGGCACGCACTGGCTGCACACAACTTTGACCTTTCCAATTTGCCCGAGTACAGCCCTGCTACTGCTGATGGGCAGCCGGGGCTAAAGTGGATTGTCCAAGATATATCGGTCCCTCGAAAATAATGTGCCAGGCACGTTTGGGGCCCTGAAATGGGAGGCAGAAACTGATTAGTCGGAGAGAAGAGAAGCAAGGATCGCCCCAGCGATGTCCTTCAGACTCCAACACACTCAACTAAATTGCTTGCATAAAACGTACCTTACACTCCTCAACCTCTGGTGCACCTGAAGGCTCTCTACACCCAGAAGCTTCTGCTGTTCCCACCCGGACACAGACTTCCGTCACGTGGTCTCCCAAGATTACATCGTAGTGGAATTATATCGCTGGAATACTCACAAGGGGGCTGCGTAGGCACATTGAGTTCACACCCAGGGTGGCTTCATTGGGTATCCCGGAAGACATTGTGTGACATAGAGGGGAATGGGTGCTGGTGGGAATGGCAGAGGTGTTAGCTAAGCATTACATTGTGCGTAAATGGAAACTCCCTGACACTTTCAGATTGGCAGAGGGAGATGGATTGATGCTCAAAACAAAAAGAGTCCATTTACAAAGCACAGGGTTGCCCAAGGTAGCATACCCGGGAGTGGGTAAATGGTGGAACAACTATGGGCTTTTGGACGATGCTGAGATGGAGACACCTATTCATGAAAACCAATAGGCTTTGGGGGGGAGGGGAGTGCTGGCGGGAGGGGCGTAAAAATTATGTGTATGTCTGGTGATTGTCAATATCATGTTTGATAAAATGTCAATAAAACGTATTATAAAAACAAAATGCATGACCAATAATATGGTTTGATCACATTTCTGTCCATCAAACACTAACAATCTCTGGGATAGTGAAAGTACAATAGATACTAAAGCACACAGAAGAGATTAAGGGTTTCCTTTTATCCTTTTGGACACCTGCAAAAGCTTCAGCAACTTCTGTGAATCTCATTATAAATACTGGTGCTTCATCTGGTGACACCTTCCTTGATGTTATTTTATATCTGGGCTTGTTGAATCTAAAAAGCCCTACCAGACATTATCTTTACTCATTTAGAAGTATACAGAACCATATAAAAATCACAGGATCTTGTACTCTACCTACGCAGAAAGGCCTACAGTCCTAATGTAATCCCTCTCTTTCTTGTTCTCTTGGTTTTCCAGCTCTGTGGTCCATTTGGCATGCACACTGAAATGAATTTCAGTTCTGTGATATTGTCCTCCAACACTTTGGTAATTTCATTTGGGTGAATGGACTCAGGATGACCTGTGGTCTTGCTTCATTAGCGATACCAAAGGGGATGATGGACGGAGCGTTAGAGCAAATCAAACACTCACCCCCAGTCAACTGATCGGGGTTTAATCCATCATCATTCTTTAGCTCACTCCACCACCCCAGTTCAGACATGGCCATATGCAAATCAGTCTGACCCTGTGCTTCATGGGAACAGTCCAGCCCGAATTGCCAAGCCATATCTTCCCTGGACCGGAAACAAGCATCCTGGGACCGGTTTCGGGTTCATAACCCTCGTCAGCCAGGCTATCTTGAATCCAGTGGCAAAGTGAGCAAGGGACCCACGTCTGGGCATACCCTGCCAACTTAGGGCGAACAAAGCTATACCAAAGGGGATGATGGACGGAGCGTTAGAGCAAATCAAACACTCACCCCCAGTCAACCCTTTGGTATTGCTTCATTAAGCAGGTGACCTCATGTTTGTTTAATTATTCACTTATTTTCTTAAGGCTTGATGTGGGGGAATGATTCCGTTTAATGGCAGGCTGACGTAAACTACGCACTCTGTTAGGTTTGGTATATCAAATTTTAACATGCGCTTAATTCTGACAGGCTAGAAGGAAGTTCCCAACTCATCCACAGGATAAGAAATGCGACTCAATGACCAACAATATAAATGTTGTACAGGTTGCAAAGGTGCTTTTATTATGTATTTTTATTACATCGAATTCAATGTCAGAGACACCGATCTGTTCACAGTTTTCTATATATATCTTCTGACAAATTAATAAAATACAAACTTTCAGGTTGAAAAATGAAACCGAGAACAACCATTAACATGTGTAGGCCTTTAGTGCTTTGTAATCTCTCATCTGTTCATCGGCGTATGAAAAGACACCAGAAACCAAAAGTTCATAGAGTAAAACCTATTCTCTTTCAGCACCCTACGGTCAAGTGACCAAAATATATTCATTGAACAAGGCTCTGTACATATCAAAAATGAGCTTGTCTTGAATGTGTATTTCAAAAGGTTCCACTTATACTTCTACACTGAAATATACAAGCTGAAACCAAATGCCACTGTCCATTGTTGTGCAGCACAGTGGATTGACCAATGGCCACCAGTAACACAGGAGTTACTTCCACTCCCCTCATGACTTGCAACAAAGTGATGGAAGAAATGCTTGAATTATTCCCAGCCATGCCCTGTAAATCACTTCCTGTTTTGCCTTCAATGTCCCAGAATAATGCTTTAACTCCTGCAGCAGCATCACAAATGCAATTTATTTTCCAATTTTTGTTCATAGTCAACCTGAAAGCCATTATTCAACCCTCAATTAAGCATAATTTTTTTAATTTAAATACAAAATCTGCATGTCTACGACATAGACCAATAAAAATTAAAAGCATCTTCCCTTACACAACTTATTTTTCTTGAAATACCCTTTTTCTCCTGATATTAAACACACACCTCATTCACGCTGACAAGAGCCCCCATGAAGCCAGTTAGCAAAATTCTATTGCGTGGACAAGACACGGTGAATATAACAGAAGGTGTTGTGAGGTACAGATAAGCACAGGGGTAGAGATAAGCACAGAGGGGGGGGGGGTTGTGAAGGAGTAAGAAGGAGCTCTGGCAACTGAAGGCAAGATTTGGAAAATGCAGAGAATGAGTCCAGTGCTCAGTGTGCTGCTAGACTCACTGATGAGGCCCAAAAGGGGGAAAACCAGTCCAGGATTACTTTCATTCATGCCTGAAGGGGGCAGGTCAGTCTTGACTGTTCCTATAAGAACAGGACCAAGAGTAATTTGTATATGGCTGGTCTCTTTTCAGAGTGGCACAGAGGGATGCAGTTACATTGATTGCCAGTGAGTGAGATTAATTCAAACATTCCTTCCATTTCTTGGTTGCTTGGTCCAGTCGTTGTCCTAAGCATGACGGATATAGTCAGACGTCGGCCCAGGGCTCACTGTGCAACAGGGCCCATGCTGCACTTCACAAATATGGCCCTAGTAAGCTAAAGAGAAAACACAATTAAACTTCCAAGCCATTTCAGTGCAGTTGATTTTTAAATTTCTTTCGAAATTAGACCTACTAAATCACAGAAAATTTAAATGCCCCAAGTTTGAGGCATGTGTCAATGTGTCACTGGTGGAACAGTCTACACCACTAGAACAAATGTGCCATCTTTATCAGTAGGCACAGTTACACCACTAGGGACTGGGCAGCTGGACAGTCGATTCTAAAATGACTATCTGCATTTTCCTACTGTCCACATTCCTCACCACTTACCCAGACTCACTACATCCTGTTCGGTACTGAAATAAAGTTAAGACTGAAAAAGAGAGTTCCTTAAAGTAAAAGTTTATGTACAGCAAAAAAAAAGAAATAATATAACAACTCTGACCCCTAGTGCAAGAGAAAAGACCCATGTTGCTCTAATCAGCCAGACTAAATCACAGCTGCACACATCTAAGCATCAGTAATAGGTCCCACTACAAGATTCTTCAGCTAGACAGATCTCATTTTGCAGCAAACCAAAACACCATGTTCCACTTCTAGCTTCCTTCCTGGAAGAACATCCTTACTAGAAGGCGCCCTGCATCACTCAAGCCTCGACATGCTCCACACATCTCCCAACTCCACCACCATTACATCCCTTTGACACCCATTATTTTAAAAGGAGCCAAAAGTCCAGGTGATCCTTTCCTAGCCAACATTGGTTTCTTTACCAACAGCGTGCCACCCACATTGCACACTTGATTCTTCACCCAGTGGCTTCTGTCAAACCAACCCTTGTATTTGCCATGATGTTGTTTAATTTTCTCAAATGACACACTGTTCAGTGCAGCCGTATTTCTTACACACCTCAACCACATGGGTTTTAATTTCGACCGAAACGTATTATGCATCCTCTTTGATAGACAGATGGTGACCACCAGTCACTATTCGCTGTGGTCCAGCGTGCCCAAAGTGTTGTAACTTTTACTTCAAGGGCTTTCTAACTTCATTGCTCTCAGAACACAACTCCCCAGTAACCTATTCATACCCTCAGCCAACCATTGGTTTTCAGAGCGTACAGGTCAGTCTCGTGGTGAACACTGCAAAAACTAAAAAAGGATTCCCTGCATTGCAGCAGGGATGAACTGAACACAGTTGTCAGTAAACAACACTTTGTGCACACCGTCAGAAGCAAACTCATACCTCAAATATTCAAGAACAGTGCCAGTGGCGATGCAACTTACATATCTATTGGTGACCAACATAGTGGTCTAATCCACCTGCAGCATCATGTCAAAACAAATTAAAAGGGACCCATGATAGCCAAACCCAGTTTGGACTCCACTTCTTTGGAGACATCAAAAGGTGACTAAGGAGTCTCCTTTATTACCCTACACTTATCCCTCCTTGCATGCCTGCTGCATCATGTAACACCGTACTCCACCATGCGATCACGTTGAGCCACCAATACCTCTCTCAGACTTAGGCCTTAGTCCGATTCATTTCCAAATGGCGTTCATGGGAAAGATTTACAATTATTTTCCCTCATACCAACTGGAGAGATCAATCTATCTCCTCTGAAGTATTCACCTCCAAATAAACCTAACTCATCCCTCATATTCCAAAATTCCTTATCTAAATCAGATAACGCAATACAATTAGGTCAGACCTTCACCATCTTGTTTCTAATCCCCACCAAGATATTATCTGCTCCTCTTTCTGTGGCATCCTCCCACTCGATTTTCTCTACTGAATTCAGACACACCCTGTGAATACAGTTATCCTGGGGCTTAGACACACCCTATGAATAGAGATGTCCTGGGTCTTAGTAAACACATCATTTACTGGAAGCCTACACAAACAATCAGCAGCCTTGTTGTTCAAACCCTGCAAATACTCTACTATGAATCTGTAATCACTAACACCTTTCCATACACTTACATGTAACACCTTAACTCCAACAAAGTGTACAGCCCAATCGAAGAATTTGAAGTGACTGATCACCCAATAGGAAGCAAGCGCTTCTCCCTAAATCATAGAGTAGTTGGAATCACCTCCCAAAGGAATAGGTGGCAAATGCCACGACTCTTTCCTCACAGTCTGCTATACGAGTAAGCACAACGCCTAATCCATGCAAACTAGTGTCCAAATTCAAAAACTGTCCTCTAGTGTATATCAAAGTGGACATTCTACCAATTTCTTACTTGATTAATTTGAAATCATTCTGGCACTGAAAATTGTCACCACTATCATAGGATGTGCAATTTATGCAAAGTTCTGAAAAATGTTGGAATAGTACTCCACTAACCCAAGAAATCAGCCTTGCTGGTCTTTATCAATTGCAACAGGTGCATTGATTATGGACTCTAACAAATCCATTTTTGGTTAATACCTTCAGCAGAAATTGTGTGATAAGTGACTATCTACACAAAACCAGTCTTCGCTAATCTCTCAGGACCTCAATCAAAACTCTATTGTGGTCTCCCCTATCACTGCCATGTACTAAAATAACATCCAGGAAGAATATCACCTGATCTATGCTCGCCAGAGCACTTTTCATGACCCGCTCCAGAAATATGCAACCACAAATGCCAAGCCAAAAGGCATCCTAACAAAACGATAAGCCCCAGAGCTTATAGAAATGAGATAAGATGTCTACATCCTTCCAGCAACTGTATTCGAGGATATGCAAATGATAAGCCCATCACTCTGAAAAGTTGTGTACCCTCAACATCGGTAATTCTTCCACTAGGTTTGGTAACGGATGCCCGTCTACCCACAAATTAGGATTCAGTTCAGAAAAATGTCCAAATATTCTCCACCAGACCACCAATCATAGGGCGATAACGCTACAGGCGTAAACCACTGAAAAGGCTTTAATCTTCTCCAACATATATGATTCTGGTGTTAAAAGGCCAAGCATTATACTGGGAGCTTTCCTTACATTGTGGACCACAAGTTTTCTCCCACTTTGTGGTTACGTTATGTGATAGAGATTTATACAGCACGCAGCTACTCCAAAGAGTGTGCTGGCGCTAAACAGACATAACGTCAGCTACAGCTAAGACCTACGCAGATTTTTTTCTTAGAGGCAGAGGGATCCCACGTAGTGCATAACTCCCTAGGGAGATTGTTCCATGTGACCGGCCCCAAATAAGAAAAGGATCTGCCGCCCGCTCTAAGCCGACAGATTCTTGGGGCTCTAGCCAAGTGTTCAGAAGAAGAGCCTAGAGTTCTGGCAGCGACATAGTCATGGATCCTCTCCCTCAAGTAGCCGGCCCCAAAGCCTTGCAGGGCTTTTTGTACCAGAACCATAGCTTTAAATAATGTCCTTTTTTATTGGAAGCCAGTGGAGGGCCTCCAGATGGGAATACATATGTGTTCTCAGAGGGAGATTCAGAAGCAACTGGGCTGCCGAGTTCTGAACCACCTGAAGTCTACCTAGGACATGGACAAACTTTTTGTCAGGGCCAAAATTACAGTGTGGTTTGTGGCCAAAGGCCGCTCCAGTAGAGGTCAGAGGGGAGGGGGAGGGGTAGGGGGTGGGGGGGGGGGGGGGGGCCAGAGTAAAAAAAAAAGATCAAACCTTTTTCAAAACATTAGACAATGCAACTATGCTGGATTTCAAAAGCAGATGCAACTACAAAGAGCACATTTTGACAATACATTTTTATTAGCAGACAATAGCAATCTTAAGAGGCATTGAATAGCTTCATACACACTTTGACTACAATTCCATCACAGTCTCTCTCTCTCTCTGTCAGTCAGTATCTCGCTCTTTCTCTCTCTCTCAGCCAGTCAGTCTCTCCGTCAGTCAGTCTCACTCTCTCTCTCTCTCTCTCTCTCTCAGCCAGTCAGTCTCTCCGTCAGTCAGTCTCGCTCTCTCTCTCTCTCTCTCTGTCAGTCAGTCTCTCTCCGTCAGTCAGACAGTCTCTCTCTCTCTCTCTCAGCCAGTCAGTCTCTTTCAGTCAGGCTATCTCTGTCAGTCTCAGTCAGTCTCTCGCTATCCCTGTCAGTCAGACTCTCTCTCTCTATCCCTGTCTGTCAGTCAGTCTCTCTCTTAGTCAGTGTCTCCGTCAGTCTCTCTCTCTGTCTCTCTCAGTCCGTCTCTCAGTCAGTCAGTCTCTCTCGGAGTCAGTCAGTCTCTCTCCCTCAGTCAGTCAGTCACTCTCTCTCTCGCTCAGTCTCTCTCTCTTTAAATAGCAGTATTTCTCTACTATAAACAGACACGCAATAAAAATAGATTTTTAGATTGAACTACGGCGATATATACATATAACTGACACAGATCGCTTGGTTACAGGGCTTTAAGTGGGATGAAAAACCTGGTGGTTCTCTCAAAGGGCCATGACCGATAATAAGGAGATGGCTTAAAAACATGTAAACAAAAATCTGTGCTTAGCATTGTGTGCCACCCTACTGATATTCTGCTGTTTGTCATTAGATCCAGATATATCAGATACAACCAGTAACATTATACCTGCAACAAGTCAGGACTATTGGCTTTGCCAATGGTTGTTAGTAGCAGAAGATAAATAAGCAACAACTATGACTTTGTTGTATATAAATTATAATATTGAAAATGCTTCAGTTCTGAAAAGATGAGACTGTGAAAGAACTAAAACCAGTCTATTTGAAATTACATCAAAATCCTTGAGCAATGATGCTGCTACTGATATGAGATTTTTTTTGTTCACCCTGAGGGCGAAAATGGAGACCCCGATAGTTAGTTGTATAAGATAAATAAGCAACAACTATGGCTATTTTGTATGTAATGTATACAATTGAAAATGCTTCAGTTCTGAAATGATGAAACTGTGAAAGAACTAAAACCAGCCTATTTGGAATTACATCAAAGGCTTTGTGCTGCTGTTGAGTTGAGATTTTTATCTAAGGGCGAAAATAGAGACCCAAGTGGTTGTTAGTTGCATAAGATAAATAAGCAAAAACTATGGCTTTGGTTTATATAATATTGAAAATGCTTCAGGTCTGAAATTATGAGACTGAAAAAATGAAAACAGTCGATTTGAACTGACAAAGGCTTTCTGAGCAGTAGTGCTGCTGCCGAGTTGATATATTTCTTTCTCACCCTGAAGGCAAAAGTGGAGCCCTCGATAGATACCTTTCTCAGCACCTGCTTTGAAGCACCTGGCCCACTAAAAGCCCTGCCTGTTATCTCGGGGTGAACAAACTCGGATAAAAAGTAAATTTCAGCAGATTATTAACTCACAATTGGTCACAGAATGCGGCAACGCCAAGATGGGCAAGGTTTCTTCAGCATTCGAAGCGTCCCAAACCAAGAACCAACCAGGGCCTGTATCTGTGGTTGGAAGGAAAGGGCACTATAAACTTTGAGGCATAAGTTCCTTATTGAGCTCCGATGAGTGCCTGGAAGCGGTGCTTCTTTCGGCCAGAAAGATCTCCATATGTTAGGGGAAGATGAACCGAAGATCATCATCTCGGTCTTATCCGGTTTGCATTTTAGCTGATTAATTGCCAACCACTGGAAGACCTTAGAGAGGCAGTTTTCAATAGCCTCCCCAGCAAACTCGTTTCCCTTTCCACAGGAGAAGAGAAGCGGAGTGTCATCTCCATAAGAAATCGCTTTAGCTCCCAAAGATTACACCAATACCACCAAACATTAAACAGAGTAGGGCTTAAAGCTGAGCCCTGAGGTACACTAACCGTAAGTTAGCGCCCTTTGGAAATAAAGGAGGCATCCAAACCTCTTGGCTTCTGCCGTCCAGAAAAGAAGTAAGCCAGTTCAGAACAGTATTCTTAATCCCAATTGCCTGGAGGCGATCGAGCAGCCTTCGATGAGGAACAGTATCAAAGGCCACCGATAAGTCCAGCATGATCAAGATGGCCTTGCATCCTATGTCCAGGGCATCTCTTACATAATTCACAACTTCTAAAAGTGCAGTTTCCGTAGTGAGGTGAAGCCTAAAATCTGACTGACTGGGTTGTTGGAGATTGTTTTCCTCCAGAAAATTGTTTATCCAATATTTTAGAAGAAGCAGGGAGAAGAGAGATGGGTCTATAATTGGCCGGCGATTTAGGATCAGCTGTGGGTTTTTTTAAGTAAGGGCATGACTTTTGACCTTTTGCAGTGGGCCGGAACCTTGCCAGATTGTAGAGAGGTGCTTCATACTCTGTTTACAATCTGGTTAATAACCTGGGCTACCTTAGCCAACATTGCAGGAGGGCATGGGTCGGAAGGGGAACCCGACTTCAGACTCTTAATAGCAGCCAAAGAATCGTCTAGAGGCAAAGAGTATAAATTAGCAAAGGTTGGACTCCCCTTGGTAGAAGTAGAATCCTTTGTCTCAGAGTGGATTATTACAGATTGGACAAGCACAATCTCTCGCAAAATCACGTGGGTTATTAGATAATAGTAAGATACTTATTAAATATTTAGCCCTAATTTCACTCATTCCTCCCGTTGCTCTTTTTTCTAGTTCAGTACTCAATGTCTTTGATTTGTCTTTCCCCACAGTACTAGTCTCAGTCACCCACTCAATTCTGTTTCCACATTACTAAAACGCTGTCAAAATCATTAATCTCGTCCACCCTACCTTGTACAATGGCAATAACTCCCTTTAGCTTTTGAATTGAAAGAGTCAATCAGATCCCAACATTCACATGTTCTAGCCAGATTTTATAAACACGCAACATAGTTTTCTACACTTTGTTTTCTTCTGCTGGCTTACACCAAGTTTGTTTCTTATTAAGACTACATTTACACGTGTTCCAAAATGTTTTTCTAACATTATCACAGGGGACATTTCATTAATGTCCCTTGGTTTACCCTCACCATTTTGTCAAGACTCTCATAAATGTTCCTCGATTTGATGCCAACATTGTGGGGAAATGTTTACTATCTATAGCTATCAAGTAGGGGTTGGATAGTTTTTTCCAATGCTTCCAAGAAAGATGCGTCTCTCCCGCTTCTGAGAGAAATATTTGTGGCGGGGACATGTTGGCCGCAGCGTTTTAACTACCCGCATTTTAGAAAATAGAACAAAATGACAAAGCAAACTAATATAAATAACACAAAAAATTAACACAAGAATTTAAAATAACTAACTAATATGACTTCATACATAGTGCTTACACAGGTTTCAGAGTACATTACTCTCAGTAGAACTGTTCTAGAATGTGTCCACACAACTCTGCTAAATGCTGTATCATCAGGTAATCCTGAATTTAGCCCGTGCCGTCAACAGAATTAATCCTCAGAGAAATTGTCCGCGAAATCAAGCATAAAGATGTTGGTCACCCTTGACTCCTTTCCACGTGCGCAGGTTTTGTCTTGTATTTTTTATCCTGTAGCTGGAAAGCTCCACTAGACACTAATGTTCTGACTTCTGTTGCAAGGTCTGCAATGTAGTTCCTGTTTTGTCACTGGATGAGCTTGTGTTACACTTTGGTACTTCCCGAACTGCCCATCCAAGGTAGCACTAACATGACTTCACACTAGTGTCACTTAACAGCGTGCATAAGGTGAAGTGAGAAGAAAGGTTTGTTGTAGATGTACTAGTGTGGAAGCGCTCCTTATAGGTGCAGGTGACCTACCACAGCGTCACACTCCACACAGCTTAACAGCCTCCCGAGTTGGTGTCGCTGGAGACGTGCAAGATTAGTGCAGTTACAACTATGTTATTTACCCCCAGCTTATGGGTACCTTAAGTTGGAAACGCCAAATACAAAACTGAACAGTACCTTTTTTCACCGTACGGTGCCTTACTCTGATGAATGAAATAAGCCCGATATTAGATCACGTTGCACCAACAGGAAAATGCAGGGGTTTGTGGTGAAGCCTGCCTCCTACACAGGTCGTCCCCGTTGCCATGTCTTGCAGGTAACACTTCACTGAAGAAAAAATCTACACTACTGGAATTAATGTACCATCATTATTAGTAGCATTGGTTATTCCACCAAGTGCCTGGCAACTGGAGAGCCACTCTTCAACTGACCCTTCATGTTCTTCCCAACTTACTACATCTCCGGTGACATCACCAGATTTCACCTTACTGGCCCAGTCTCAGTGATGACCACAAACATTGGAAACCAAACACCTTCAGCCATACACCCCTTCTTTGTCTGAGTCAAGACTTAGTGTTGCATTATGAGTTTGGTGGTGCGGGAGAGGGACTGCCCTACTCCCACACCGCCAAACCCATGATTGAACCGCCCGCCAGATTAGGAGTTTTCTACTGTCTGGCGGGCAGTTCTCTGGTGTTCCCACGGCAGTGCCTATGAAATGGGCACTTCAATGGGAACGTCAAAATCAGTACCTGCAAGGCATGGACTGCAGCAATCCATGCTGTGCAGGTACTGGGGTGCATGCATACGGGGGCAGAATATGTGCCCCCCTGCATGCACCCCATGACCCTGAGGCAACAGAGGGTGCTGTAGGGCCCTCTTTGTTTCCTCTCAGCCACGGTTTTAATGGCGGGCTCACCGCCATGAAAACTGTGGCGGAGAGGAAACTTGTGATTTGCTTGATGCGACCACGGTGGTCTTGCCAAGCATATTGTGACCGCAAGCCCACCGTGCCACCGCCAAGGATCTCTGATCCCTGGGAGTTGCTGTGGCCCCAAGGTGGCCCAACCGCCCTGGTCATAATAGGGAGGTCTGAAGACCACCACCGCAGCACCCCCGCAAGTCTGGCGGTCCATAGTCGGCCAGACTCCTAATGAGGCCCTTAAACACTAAAGTACACATCTAACAGAAGCAAATACTCACAACCTTCCTTAAACATTTACCATAAAGACTCAAGCACAGAGACATTCTGTACAATGAACAAACAGCATCAAACCGTAGTACCAGAGAGTACCAGAGTATCACTGGGATACTCTTCTGTAGGAATATTGCTTAAACTAAACAACTTTTCCCATGAAAACTTAACAGTTTAGTCCAACCACTTAGTTCTTTACCTGCGTCCACTCGTCCCTTCCTCATCTCCAGTGTTACAAAAAAGAATGAGTGCACACAGGAAAGATCTACCTCTGGAGGCCGCATGTACAAATGTTGAAATATTTTCTATCATGTAGATCCCTACAGCAGCTAATCAGGTATATGAGTCAGTGCCCCATATGTTCTGAATGGAAGCCACAAAATCCTGGGGATCCACATGACATCACACAGGGAACCATAACAAGAGATCACATCATGGCTAGGAAGGGGAAACATCATTAACAATGGTTTCTTTCTTTGATTCTCCAGTGTCAATTCTCTTTAGTCCTTTCTTGAATCAGAGACAAATCTGTTATCCTGGGATAAGAACACATGAGTGTTAATGTCCCGTTGATTAACAAGATAGGTTTGGGCATCAATGGTTAACATCCATGTATTTTTTCCAAAAGTCCGGTGAAGAGGCATGAAAAATGTCCAGAAACAAAACTGCAGACATTAAAGGTACGGGAAGACGGAGAGGACTTCATGTTTCCGAAGCATTTACTAGTTTTTAAAGCCAGCAGTAATGAATACAACTGAGAAGGTTGTTGCACTTTAGGTTTCTACTTGCAGCTTCACGTCTGCACCATCTAAAGATCTCCAGCAGGAACAGCTCTATTGTAACTTCTCTACTTGTTTTAATTTAATTTTAGCTGGAATGGATAGAGAGAAAAAGGATCACTGAGGTATGACTACACCTCCCATTCACATTCTGGACTCTCATTTAACATCAGTTGCTCTTCACTCTCCCCTGCATACCCCAGATTAGCCCATACCCTCAGTAAAGCAAGCTTGCATTACCTTCTGCCCTTCGGCGTCGCTCGCTCTTGCGCGGTCTGTAACAAAAACAAAACAATCATTAGGGAAAGTAGCATTCAATCCAGACTGCAACACAGTGAAACACGACTTCAAGCTCAAAGGTTGGGAAACGATAGAGCACAGCTAATGATCAAATTCACAAAGGGCAAAACTTCTGTTGAGTTTCAGGAAAATATGATGGTGGTTTGTATATTTCTATACTTTTAGAAGGAACTATGGACCTTTAAAGGCCTCCAAGTGCTTTGACCTAGAAGGCAGAAAAGACTGTACATTACCCAAACAAGACTGTCCTTTGCAGTTTTTGGAACCCACAAAAATGTACCTCCTAATGCCTTTCCTCTAAGTTACAGTTACATTACTTTGCTTCTGTTGAACAATCCCCTCATACTCTCTATAACATATACTCTAAACAGGCTATAGAAAAGCTATAGAAGTATCTTGGTACATTGGACCATGAAGCCTTAAGACAATGCTACAACTTTAAATTGGATTCTTTTTTTACTCCACCAGCAGCAAGCAAAGGCAGAGCAATGCTATGGATCTGAGCGCTTTCTTGAAGGCGTCACAATTCTAACGGCCATGTTTTGAATTCAAATTCATTGGACAACGTAGGTGGCTCACACCTGACTGAGCGCAGTTTCTGCTGCATTTGACAAGTCTTTGGCTCAACGATGATAGGGCCCTAAACTTAAACTTACCATAAACTTACAAAAAATAAGGGCAGCTCTAGTACAGGACAGTGTTTCAGATACTATTAACAAAATAGGGCTAATCCAGGATAATGATGACTTTTTCATCTAACTCACAAAATGTGGATGTATTAAGGAAAGAGAAAGGTTTTTAATTTGTGGGTCAGAACCATAGAACATTTTTAAATTATGTGAAGAAAAGTACCTGCCTGCAAACTATCAATGTAAAGAAAATACCAAATTTAGGAGATTTAGAACCAAACTCAAAATCTTTTAGCTTTCACAGACAATTCAAGTGCAAACAGAGGCTTAGTAGCAATTGTGCTTGTGCCATAAATTAAAGCTGTATATGCATAAAGTGTCCTGGATAGTGTTAAATACAACCTTAGATCATTGGAAGTTTAAAATGCGGTTTTCAAGTTTATATATTTACTGTTATATTTTATATGTTTGAGGTTGGAGTGTTGGCATGTCAGGATTGCTAATTAAAGTCTTAATGGTTTTGTGTCCGATATTCTTTTGCTTTTTCTAATTCACCCCATCCTAGCGGACTGTTGGTGTCTGTAGCGTCACATGCAAAGTTGCAATCTGAGGTCCCCAACCTGTAAAGCTACAACGTGGTGTAGCTCTAGGAGTTTTGCAAGGAGAGGGGGCTGCCCGCCAAAAGGAGCACTAAGAAGGCAGAAGGCTTTGTGAGCATGGGTGTAGACCCACCAGTTGCCAGTCAGCACAGAAAACTAGGATGGAGAGGATGATACGGATGGCCTGGATACCAGCCCTGAGATGCAGCTATCAACTGAGGGGGATGACTTGACTCCCGAGTTGGGACTCAGTACCACAGCAGAGAGCAGAATGTCCTCTCAAGGCCTTTCTCCAGAGGAGCTGGAATACAGGAAGGCTGGGAAGGAGTTAAGGCTGCAGATGGCCCAGCTTAAATTGGCCATGGAAGAAAAGAAACTGGTGATGGGGGGAGAAGAAACTGGCTATGGAAGGAGAAGAAAGGAAAATTGCTGACGAGAGGAGCCTTAGAAAGCTAGACATAAGGGCTAGGACAGCAGACTCCAGCAATCTCAGTGGCAGCACACCTGCAGTTTCCTTTTGAGATAAGAGGTTTCATATTCCAAAAGATCAGGTGTCTGTCTATTGTGGGGGACAACATTGACAAGTGGTTTGACACTTATGAGGTGGCTATACAGATGCATAGGATCCTTGAGGAGGATTGGGGGCTAGCCTCTGGAAGCACATCCCTAGAGAGGGGAGGGATGCCCTACTTGCTCTAGATAAGGGGGACGAGATGAGGTATCCCTCCATGAAGGAAACCCTTGTCAGAAAGTATGGCCTTACCCTGGAGAAGTACAGGCAGATGTCTGGGGACAGCCAGAAGCTACCCAACAGTCCTGGGTGAATTGTGTGGACTCCTTTGAGAAGACACTGGGCGGTTAGGTGAAGGACAATGAAGTAATGGATCATCGGGGCTGTACATTTGATTGTGAGAGAGCACATGTTCAGTCTTTGTTTTGCAGATGTGCGCCAACACCTTATTGACAGTAAGCTCACTGACCCCAGGGAGGTTGCAAAGAAATAGACTGCTGACTCAGCACCAGGGTCCATCAGAAGGTATCTGGGGGTATAACCACATGGGTGGGCAAGTTCCTCATCAGAAGAAAGAGGGGGCGGGGGACAAAGAGAAACAGGGAGTTCTCTCAAGGTCCCAAATTTAGATCTAAGGGGGTAAACCCCACCAGAACAAAAGAAGAAATGGTTCCCTGATAGTAAGTCTTCAGGGAAGGCACCCTCCAAGTGCTATGAATATCAACAGATTAGGCACTACAAGGGGGATGCACAGTGGGCACAACCTGCCCACCCCACACACTGGTAGGCAGACATCAGTTTTGGTTAGTGTAGTGCTTGGGGAGAAGATTGCCCCAGATAGTGTTAGGGATAGCATAGAGGTTACCCTTGCATCCCTGGGTGACGGAGAGAGGGCGCAGAGAAGTCACATGCCTAGTAACACAAGGAAATATAGGCAGTGGGTCACCATCAATGGGCCAAGGGTTGAGGCTGTGAGAGACACTGGAGCCAGCATGACAACGGTCAGATATCATCTGTTGACCTTAGAGCAGGTAGTCCCTAAGGTATTCCACCAAGTTTTGCCGCCGACAACCATGAGAGTCACTACCCAGTGGCTCAGGTTCCATTTGAGTGGTTCCTTAAGGGTAGCTGAGTCCATCCTTGCCTGTGGAATGTCTGCTTGGCAATAACCTATAGCACACCATCTGGAAGGAGGTGGAGCACAGGTCACACTTGGAGATGTTAGGTTTGCCTAAGTGGGTGTGTCTGACCACACTGTCTATGACCATCTGAGAGGGTAGTAAGGAGGACCTGGAGCCTGAAAAAAATGGTCCAGGTGCTTGCCAAAAAGAGGACCCCCCCACCCCCCCTCCAGGGGTGTGGTAAACCTGCTCCTGAAATGCCCACGGTTCTGAGGGTGAGGCCCCGGAACCTACAGAGGAGGACATTGCTACCCTGGGAAACCTACCTGAGCTGACCAACTGGCAGCAGGGAGGTGGTTCCACCAGAGAGGAGCTCTGTGAGGCACAGATGGAGCTCCGTACTCTTGAGGGCCTACGACAGCAGGCCAAGACCCCGGCAGCTGATGACACTTCTGGTGATCACCTAATTTATTGGGAGAATATTCTCCTTTATAGTGAGCCTAAGGTTCCTGAGCCTGGTGCAACCCATGTGTTAGTGGTACCCCAGTGCTACAGGGCCTTCCTTCTGGAGCTTGCTCATGATGAACCTCTGGCAGGTTTCATCTAGGGCAGGACAAGACCTTTGAAAGGCTTGTCGCCCACTTTTATTGGGCCCAGATGAGCTGGCCTCAGATGCGTTCTGCAGGTGGATCTAACGTGCTTGCCAGCCTCTGTTAATCCAGCGGAACCAACACATCTCCTCTGCTGCACAACGCAACCCTGAGCAGCATTGATGCTTCACTGCTGCTGCGTGGATCATACCAGTCGCAAAGACCGGCATCGCCTCTGCATCCTCTTTGGTGCCGCCACTGTACGGTGCATTCTTGGTGCAGGCCCTTGCCGACAGCAGCCTTGAGGAAGACACCACACTCTGCATCGCAGCCTTGCAGCTTCTCGGAACTGAAACATCACCCTGACTGTGCAATGCATCCCTGATGCCGGACTTAACATCACAAGCCCCCATCGATGGGATCCTTGCCGACGATGCAGGGCCTTGCATCGCAGCCTTGCCGCACCTCGAAATTGATTGGCGCACCGTTTCAGATACGCGATTCATCTTAAATATGGATCCTCACAACGCTCTGCAAACCAAGATTGAAGTGGTGCCCCCCAGTCCTGGACCCTTGGAAGTGGGCATAAGGTGCTTGCCAGCCTCTGTGGATCCAGCAGCACTGACGCATCACTGCTGCTGTGTGGATTGGACCCATCACAAAGACCGGCATTGCCTCTGCAGCTTTTTTTCGAAACCGCCGCTGCACGATGCATTCTCGGGCCGGCCCTCGCATCGCTCGTCGACGGCAGCCTTGAGGAAAACACCACACTCCGCATCGCAGCCTTGCTGTGCCTCGCAACTGGCACATCACCATGACTGTGCGACGCATCCCCGAAGCCGGACTTCACATCAAAAGCCCTCATCGACGGGATCCTTGTAGATGATGCAGGGCCTTACACCGCAGCCTTGCTGCACCTCGAAATCGATGCATAGTTTCAGATGTGCGATTCATCTTCGACACGGATCCTCACAATGCTCCGCAAACCAGGATTGAAGATTCTTTGTTCAGGAGGCTGAATTGGGTTCCTGTAGACGGCACACTCCCCATAAACTTGTGACTTTGTCCCGAGGCGGCGCAGCTAGATATCTACAGTTGGCGCTTTGTGCTTTTTGGAGCTATTTTTACTAAAATCTCTGGTTCTACTGATTGAATTTTTATCATTTGGGTCTTGTTTTAAAAATAACTGTATTTTTTCAATCCGGTGTGGGATCCTTTTTGTGTGGCGTTTTCACTTTATTACTGTTTGAAGTGTTCCACAAATACTTTATACATTGCTTCTAAGTTAAGCCTGGCGGCTCTGTGCCAAGCTACCAGAGGTTTGAGCACAGGTTAATTTAGGGTAGGCTTGTGCCTCACCCTGACAAGGATTGTGTTTGCTGCTTGTCCACGGCTCACACCCTAATCAACCAGTAACCACATTTCTTACACCTACTGTCTGGCTACCTATGCTTCTTTAACTGTACTCCCCACAATTTTTGACCCATTTGCCAAAACTAACACCTCTCAGCCAGAAGTGCTGGCACACTATTTACTTCTACCATGAGAATTGAATTTATTCACCTCATTCCACTGCGCTTAGCAAATTGCTAAGTGACTAATCACAACTTGAGTAATGAGTAAGCTGGACTTTGGAAGTAGGTTCTTGGTCAGTTTCGAGGACCACTACTTCTTCATTAAAAAAATCTTGAGGACACTATCCAATCCTTACAGACATAGATCCACTTCACTCGAAAGAGATCCGTCAGGCTGGCTCTTGGCCAAGCAAAGGGTCTGATACAAACTTATCACCTAAATATTCAATACTACACATGACAGAACACCCTCCTACCCTTACAAACTACTAGTTCATCAAGGCCCAACTCGTGCTGTTTGCTTTGCTAACCAAACCCTACCCCCGTAAAGTCACCTCACGCCTCCTTACGTTTTTCGTCTTCTAGACTCCTGGGAAATGCTCCCCATAGTCAGCTTGGCGATACCTCTTGCTCACACAAGTCTGAAAACCCACCTTTTGCTCTAGAAAACACTTTCAGCCCATGGTCCTGCACTCCTTAGACCCCATCACCCCTTAGCTGGTATTAAAGGATAGGGTTGTTGCAGTTTGTACAGGTTTTGTAGTTGTATTCTGTGGGCAATGTGCAGGTGTACAGAGCTGCAGTCCACAGTTGCTGCAATTATTCTTAAAACCTGAATTTTTGTGTGGAACTAAAGCTATACCCGTGTTAGAAGCTGCAGATTAGAGGTGTCCAGTAGCTTTAAGTGGGGTGCCAGGTTACCGTATTTTTGATAGTCAGTGAGCCAAGCGAGTAAAGCAATTCTGAACCACCCGAGAATGGTTTGGGGGTCTCTCCTCAAAAACATGTGAAATAATGGGGTCAAATGGTGCACTTTCCAGTCCCATTTGCTAGTAAATGAACACGTCAAAGGTTCTATTTAGAAATATTTCTTATGTGACACTCTGCAATTGAGAATAAAGATGCTTCATGACAGCTCAGTTAATGCTTGTCTAAGGATGCCAATGTTTTAAATATATTTTTGGGCCAACAAGGCACTTGTGGCTACCCGACAGCCTACCCCTCAACCCTCCAGCCCACTAAAGCCCAAGTTACCTGTGTCCACCTGTCAGTGAATGTTGGTTCACTTGTGTTTTTTTTTTTAATCTAACTTCTTACCACAATCATGCAGTTTTGTAGTAATGTTAATGTGCTTCCTGCACAGCAATTCCTGCAACCTGTAGGTGACAAGTTCAGGTCCTAGTGAGATAGTTCAGTTGTTTCATGCAGCTATTGTAGGGATCCTTGTGCAACTTGAAGTTCACAAGCTTCGATCCTTAGAAATAGTTCAGTGGGTTGCTTGCCCGCTGCAAACATCTGTATGCTATTATGTGCAGCATGAGTGTAAATCCTTGCAGGGCTTCCTTCTTCAGATGTTGATGGATGAAATTAATGACATTGAGTTGGGCAGTACTATTAGTAAATGTCAAAAACATGGCATACAGAATAAAATGAATTTCACGGTCTCCAATAGGGGTGGGTGATAAATTCCGCTCCGCTGGCAAAGTTGTGGCCACCCGCGTTAACCTTGTAACGCAGAGTTCTGGCCAAACTCCAGAACTGCCACATGGGGGAGTTTTTTCTCACGTGCCAATAGTAAGTTGGCGAGTGAGAACTGGCTTTCCCTAGTGTCATTTTCAGGCGCAAGGAGGCCAATCGTAGAGATTTTCTCAACGGGAGCAGTCGCGACGATTTGCGGTGAGAAAGCTGCAGCTCAAGTAGAAAGCCTACTGGAGTAGCAGCAAAGAAAAAGGGCCTACTGGAGCACCGTGCGGTGTCTTTTATGCTAATTTAGCAGCACGGAACAATCTCCCTGCGCTAAATATCTGCGCAACGTGTCGATTTCTGCCCGCTTGCGGAATTATGCAGAATCACGCGGTTTTCATGTAACTCCGCGGAATTCCATGGAGTGAAACTCCGCGATTTCACCTACCCCTAGTCTTCAACTCCTTCCAAATCCACAGTTTTTAAATAATAATCTGCAGTTTCTTTATACAACGTGCTACCAGTCTTTAACAGAAGAGCATGCAGTGCACATTGTGTGCTGGTGGTAGTAGGTAGAGGGCAGTGGCACTCATATTGGGGCACCAGGATGTATTTTTCCATCACCAGACTCTGACCCAGAACAAAGAATGAGACTGAAAAACAAGAAGAAAAGAGAAAGAGAGGAAAACAGAGAGAAGGGAAGAAAGCACAGATTAAAAGGAACCTGTAAGAGTGAGCTACAGACACAAGACGAGTAGGGTGGCTGAAAAGTGGCATGATGTAGAAACAAGACCACGCAGCTTTGTGATCTGGCAGCCACAGCATTCTGCAACAGGCCACACAAAAAAAACTTTGGGTCCCTGCATTTGTTTTTACAAATAAAGCAATGATTGCATAACTTCATTTGTTGGCATTATACACAGAAAGGGCCGAATAGAGAAAGCTACAGAATGGAGAGAGCAGTGAATGGGGACCAAGCAGTCTTGTGCAAAAGATGAGAGTCAATTAACAAGGTGACTGGGAGGGCTGCATCTTTTGTTTGCTCTTTTTTACAGTGCAGAGCATAGCTGCACTACAAGCTGTGTAATGAGTGCATGCAGGATCGGCTTTCATAGCCTTATGGGAAAAGTCATGGCTACTCTAGCTTAAAACAAGAATTGCCTTTGGGGTGTATAGGCTTTGGCTAAGGGTTTTAGCTGTGAGGCATAGCTAAAGAAGAACAAAAAAGCCTTTGATGTAGCCCCGATGTCGTGTCGTAAGTGCAAGTTCTACGCAGTGCGTGTCTACAAAATCACGTGGGCACTTTTTTCTGTTTGGTGAGTGATCCAAGTTGGATCGTGGAGAATCCTTTTAAAAAAAAAAATTTATAAAGAGGGTAAGGTGGAAGAAACATTGGTAGGTGACCAAAACAACACAGGGGATTAAAGCAACATAGGGGGACAGAAGCAACACAGAGGGCACGGAAGGGTAGGCGTAGCAAAGCGTCAGAGAAAAACAGAGCGTGGTGGAAGCACATGGGCGAGCTGACAGTGGGGGGAAGAGTAGGTTGTGGGGAGGCGAAGCAACGGGTGGGGAGGCTATGGGTGAGGGAAGCCACAAAGGTAGTGGGTTGGGGAGGAGAGGCACAGGACAACAGAGGCACCACAGAGAGAAAAGTACACCAAGACAACAGTTGAAAAAACATGCACTCTAATGGAGAACTTAAAAAGCAAGCAGTGGAAGCATAGAAGCCAGCGAATAGAACGTGATGGTAAAGAGGGAACGCTTCACGGGAGGCGCAATACTAAGCACTTACATTAGTGACAGGAAAGACAACCAATGGTAATCAATGGGTGAGCTTAAACCCCTGTAAGTTCTTGGTAAGCCCACAATATGTATTGCAACAGGCAGCGCATGCGCTGCATAGTTGGGGAGACCTACAAACACAGATGTGTAGCAGCATGATTTGTTGCAGAATGTGCAGAGTGGTTATCAAGCACTGGCCTTTGGGGACTAGAATAGGAGTGCTGGATGCAGCGCACTGCATAGGAGCCCTGGCTACAGGGGACTCTATTGAAGCACTGGATGAGAGCAATGCTGTGAGAGTGCTGGCTTTCAACTTCTGCTGGAAGGTAAGGTGTACTGTAATGGGTTTCGATGAGTGATGTAGGAGTTCTTGCTTTGAGGGATGGCGTGTATGAGAGCGGACTGCGGTGTATGCCGTAGGCGTGCTAGGGGACGGTTATCCTACAAGTGCTCGCTGGTCGCATAAGCAGATTTCATACCTTGGTTCCTGAGTTTGAAGATCATGTAGCTGGTGATAATAACCAGCATGAGGAGGATGGACAGGATGCAGGCTCCCCAAATATATGTTGCTCCTGAAGGAAATAAATACACAACGTGAAGGCGGGAAAAAGACAAGTGACATTTCGGTAGGAGGCCACCAGCGGATAGAGCGGTGTGTGCTTGGGGGGCAGTGTGTGTACTTTGGTAGAAGGGTGTCATGGGCATGTTACTGTAGGATCTGGGTCCCTTTCACGCAGTAGTTTGTGTAGATGAAGCTCCACTTGGGGAGTAGTCTTTTGGTGGAATACTTCATATGGCAACAGAGACCCCTTAATGGGAGGAAACCCATTGGCTGAACAGTGCAGGAGGTGAGTGAGGTTCCCTCATGACTGGGTCCCAGAGGTGGAGCCAGAGTATAGCGTAAGAGGCACCCCTAATGCTGAGCTATTGGTGTTGCAGTGTGTAGAAAAGGAATGTTCTCCAGCGCTGCGCGGCATCAGTGGGGACGAGCTGGTGCTTAATTTGTCAAAACATAAGTGAAAGGGCCTCAGATACTTCATGGGAAACTACTGGAACTCGAATAACCAGCCAGGGATGTCAAATGCCAGTACCACCGTTACTTACTAACCATCACAAGCTAACACATGTGACAATTTGTATAATTCTGCATCACCAAAGTAGTAACAATGGCCTGGCTGAGTTATCATGTTAATGTTAGCATAAATGTGATTTTTAAACCCTCTGCTTATCTGCAGTGCTCAAAAATAGACGGAGAGCACCAACATGTGCTAGACAGTTAGAAATAAATTGCATTGTTGACAAATAAGTGCTTGTGATGAGCACCGGCAAACACCGGCACAAACTAAGCACTCGCCAGTGCAGAAACAGAGGTAGGTTCATCATGGGCTTACTCTAAATGGTAGAGCAATGTAGCTCGGAAGGGAGGTGCATCCATAGTAGAGCCTCATTAATGAATGACTGCAGATGTGAGGAAGAGCCCTCTTAGCTAATATGTGTATTAGTATGTAAGACATTGGTGGTGTGCATGTGTGTGTATGGCACAATCGGAGTTAGGCTGAGCGTGATGGGGTCATAAGGCTCAATTACCTTTAGGCTCCAGCAACACTCTTGCTGTGATTGGCTCCTTCAGCGATATGTGGCTGACGCTGCAGGTGTAGTCCCAGCCACCTTTAACCAAGTCTGACTCAAGCACCTCAACGGAAGAGCTGATGCTCAAGGTGCCATCCTGGTTGTGCCGGTGGCTGGAGGAGTACGACTCCGCAATCTTCAGTGCATCTTTCAGACCGGCCTGTTGCACATTTCTGGTCCAATGCACCTCAACATCCAGTGGGAAATAACGTATCATGTCACAGGTGAGCACAGTTTTGGGGATTGGGTCATCAGGGTGAGGCAGGACAGAGAGTGTGACCCTTGGAGGTTCTGTAGAAGAGAAAAGACAGTGCTGAACACACAATGGCACAAAGAACAGAAACTGTCCCATGGAAGGCATCAAAAGTCAATTGGACAAGAATATGTGAGGGAAAGAACCTTGAGAGATACTTGTGCCTATAACAAGGCCTGAACACAACATTTGACTCCAGATTCCTCTTGCAAATAAGCAGATCTTTAAATTATTTTACCATTCTAGATTGTCAAGAGTAGCTACTTTATTCCTTCCTCCTTTTTCTCAAGGAGAGATTGAATGGCACCTTTAATGTCACTCAAGCAATTTAACACTAATGAAAGAGGGGTTGAGTGAAGGTATCCGGCCAATCAACCTTCCGGCCATGCATTGTTATATTGTGTAACCTATTTTATATTGAAAATTGTTGTCTTCTAATGCCCGTATGAATCCATGTACTATTCATGTATTTAATACATCTGTGAATAAAAACAAGGTTGCTGATACATTTTCCAATATCTTAGTTCTCCCCCCTATATAATATAATTTACAACATTTATTTTACTTTTGAAATTCACGAAAGGAAACACAAAATTTGTCATACATCACTCTGATTTCATTGATCATTCCAGTTGTTCTCATCTTTAAAAGGGATATGCCCCAAACAGTTCAGTAAAGGTGGCTGTGAAATTTGTCATGAAACTTTCAAATTAGCGTTTTTAACTCATTAAACAGTGGGGCCTATTCACAAAGGTAAATTTGGTCATAAAGGTACGTTTATGACCACATTTACCTTTTTAATGTCTTCGATGAATTTACAAAGGGATTCTTGGCAGGCGTGAAAAAAAAAATGAGGGTTGAGATCTCGGTCCTGCATGGGTGGAAAGAGAGTATACCGAGGTGTAGTTTGACTTGGAAATTTGAAAAGGCCGTAAACAGCGCATGGCGGGGGGCCAAGTTATAGTTAGTGCTGCGAACTATAACTGCTGAATTGTTGTGTTTATTTAGTTCAAAACAATAATGTTGTCACTGAGAAGTTTAACCTTTTTTTTCAGTGAATTTGTAGTTTTTTTTATATAAACTAAATTTGATAGATTTTTGAAGCATACAACACACGACATGTCCACAGGCACAACAATATGGTAAAATAATGGCATACTAAGTACATCTCTACATCCCACCCCAAACATATCTCACTGCAGTCCATGGTACTCTAACCATTTTCTTCATATCTTGTCATGCTTTTTCAGGCATACCCTGGCTTCCTATACAAACTTCTCCTGTGTTACACACCAATCCATCACCTGTTTCCATGGATCAAGTGGGGGATGAGAAGGCAGCTGCCACCCTTTAGCAATATCTCTCTTTGTCAATGCCACTCCAATCCCCACCAGAATCTTATATCCACCGGCATCACACACCCCCATCAGAACACCCAACAGAATGGGCAGTGGTGAGTTGTCAATGGGCCTCCCCACCACAGTAGATAGGACATCAGCGATCCTGCCTCAGTATCATGCAATTTAGATTTTGTTTAAGTAAATTGATTATTTTTGGAGTGTATCAATGGTAGAATAACTGAATAATATATCCTGTATGGGGACATTATTTTGAAAGGGAATGACATTTGTATTGTAATATAACAGAAAAGGGTGCACAGTTTTCAAATTGTTTCTAAAGAATTATTTCGGAGTATAAAACAGAGTAATACAACAATATTTGTGTTGAGATTGCCCATCTCCTCAGTTGTTGCAAGTCTTATATTAAGACATCTTCTCAGGAAGTTCAATACTATTTTAATACCACACTTTTCATAGCCTTCGTATCTGTGTCTACATTAAAGTCATAATTAAAATTCTGAAAGAGTGACCAGTTTTTTCATAAATGTATATTATTAGGTTTCACTATGTAAATCTACTTTTAAGGTGTTTTGTTATACTCACGAGAGGCTTGTGAGCAGCTTTTGCGAGTTATACATTTTGTTATACATTTTGTTTTAAAGTATTATATAAAGTTATTTTTTATGTTTTCAGTTATTGTTTAATGGTAATCTATAATAAGGGACTCATTAAGATATGTTTGTTATATTTATTTATTACAAACTAATAACTCTCGCGAGACACTTGTGGAAGTTGAAGACACAATTCCTGTGTGGACTCCGAGGAGACTGTACGTCCTATTCGAATCTCGCAAGATTGTACATTTGGAATTAACTTAAACAGTGTTTTCTTGTAATACTGAACAAAGTAAGACATTAGAGATGTTGATTAATTTAGAAAAAGCGATGAATAGTTCCATTCAATATATAAAGCAATACATTTTTAGTTAATTATTAGTACTTTTTACAAAGAGGACCTACCGCTAATGTAACTACTTATTTTATGTGCAATTGGACGTCTGTATGATATTATAGTTTTATATACCCTTTTTTTGCTTTGCAGTAACCCCTTAATGTTATTATGTAAGAGGTAATCGATAAATACTGCTGTATGTAAGATCTTGCTCTATATAAAAAATTATGTGGGTTGTTAAGTACATATCTCTATATAAATGCCAATAAAAAGCTATTTAAAAACAAAAGCTATTTATTTTTTACAATCTCATGAGATTCTCGCAAGACTCTCGCAAGAGGTCTGGGAAAAGACACCCATACCAAGCAAGAGCTGTGATTGGAACGTATGGCTGTCTCTATCTACAAAAGGTAAATTCCATCCTTTTGGTTTATTTGACTATTGAAGTTTGCTGTGGGTAGAACTTGTTGTCTTGCTCTGTATGCCTTTTAGTTTTGGAATTGAAAAATATCTTCATCAGATTCTGATGAGCAGCCTAGTGCTGTTGAAACACCTGAGCCACCTCAGCCTACCAAAGAGTCTTGAGTATGACAATATTTTAACATGAGGCCAGATGGCAAAAAGGTCTCTGCAAAGTATGTCATCTGCAAACTTTGCAAGAAGGAGTTCAGCCGGGGGAGTAGAAACAAACAGTATAGTATGAGTACCACAGGAATGTGGAGGCAGCTCAGGTCTCTGCATCCACAAAGACCGGCTTGGGCAGAGTTAGCTTGTTTGTGCTGAGGAGCTCGACAACTCTTCAGGGGCTTCCACCTCATTTCAACCTGGAGATACCGTGCCTCCACAGGAGTGTTGAAGAAGGTAACAACCCTGCTTATCTTAATAAAGCACTTTTTACTGTGTATGTAAGCTGATTATTTTCCATCAGAGACAAGCAGGTCTGCAGAGGACAACCTTGTCCAAGATCACAAATGCCCCCATAGGCAGTAGTTTTTTACATTTTTTTAAAGTTATTTTTTCCAGAATTGCCTCTTTTTTCTTTTTAAATTTGATATTGTTGCTCCCTCCCCCCACCCCCAATTTGTATATTTGAGTTCTGCCCTATTCTAAAATTTAAAAAAAGACAAAAAAAAATTCTAAGTTAGAACACACAAAAAATTGACGTTAACAAAAGCAGCTCTTTTCAGAGCTACCCTATAGTTTAATTATCTATGTTCTTTGCAGCATGTTTCCCTTTTTTCCTTCTTAAAAACTCTTGTGAAAGCCAGGAAAAGCTTATCATAGTCGGTGGCCCTTGTGAGCCTCTCGCGAGGGTTTGTGAGACCCTCGTGAGAGCCTGGCGGGGCAGTGCTGCCTTCTTTATTCTCACTAGACCATACCAAAATTTGAAAATCACCCACTAGAAAAGCTCGTATTGGTTGTAAAGTAACTGCACCATACAATCAGCAGCTGATCACAACCTAATCTACTTTTGTAACTGCCAAAAATCTACTAATTACATTTATAATTTTGCTACCCTCCCACATTTTCATTCCTCATATAACTATCTTGCTCCTGGAGCTTACTCACTCGCATTGGATTTCAAAACTTGGACATCACTTGGAATGATCATAGCAGTATGAAGTGGCATCACTTGTTACCAATGGTTCAGAGCATTCTGGATTGAGAGCACCCAGACCTGATGATTGTGCTTAGGTCATTGCCACCACAGTGCACTATCACAGGAGCTGCACTTGAAATCCACATGAAGGAGATGTTTTCACAATTTATGTTTTTATTTCCTCACACTGCCTTTGTATATTCTAATATATGTCAAAGCAAAAAAGGCAAAAATGGCAATGGTCGAAACAGTTTTGGCCTAAATACAAAAGCCACAGAAACATGTCAATAACACAATTTCTGCATTTCTCTGTGACCGTGGCATGGGTTCCATATACCATAACAATATCTGTTTTGATATGCCAAGTGTCTATAGGTGAGATGAAGTGCCCTTCACTGCAGAAGGGAACAGGATCTTCCCTAACAACATCAAGGAATGTATCCAGTTCTATGTGTAACTGAACACTACACGCTATAAACACAAAGGCTCTTGTCAAAGCAACCCAATTGCTACATTATATGATTCTTTCATGTCACATAACCCCTTTTTAGTTAGAGCCTAGGCAGCGCGCATGCACTGTCTGTAAGACCTGTTGTTATCTCCTCTATCGGCTTTTGGCATGCTCATGAACTGCCATTTGTCCGTTGTTGTGCCATTTAGAAATACGGGGTTTTTATTGGTGCATTGGGTCTGATTCTCCCGCCTTTGCATGCTTGGGTCACGCCCAGGCGATTTCACTCATTGTTTGCTTGCGTAGGCCATCCCAATACGTCCGTGGTTCCTCCTGGTCATCCTGATCTGCCTTTTTATTTTGTAGGCTATCAACATCGTCTCATGGAGCAATGCTCTGTTCGGCACCTGCAAAGTGGCAATTTCTGTCCGGTAGCTGTTGAGCTATGGCAATAGCTCTAACTTAGAAAAATGCAAGACCTATTGCATTTCTAATTCTTGTTTTATGATGATGGCAACTGCAGGACTCTCGTGAGAGCAGAAGCACCCAAACTCCTGCCTCTGCCTGAATAGTTCTCAGACTCTTGCAAGAGTCTTGCGAGCTCAACACTTAGCATATATCTCATGGATAACAGTTCTGTAATCCTGGGTGTGGGCAGTAGAGTGTGCAAACACATAAGCCTCTCTGCTGAGACCTCTCTCTTTAGACAGATTTTCTCTACTACACCCTACCTTTTGATGATCTCGCGAGAGTCTCACAAGAATGTACATTTTTTCAGGGGATAGATTTTACACTTTCTTTCATTACAGTACTTACACTTTATAGTTCCCACTACTAGGGTATGTGGAGAAAGTAGCCTCTCAGCTCAGAGTTTTCCAGGGTATAACAGGAGTACATAATATAGTGCAAGGTGAAACTGGCGTCTGCCCGCCCACAATTCTCTTCAGGGTGACCAGTATGTACAGTAGTCTGTGGGAGGGAATGGCCTCTCTGCTGAGACTTCTCTCTCAGATGATGGATAGCCATAGTAGGGTGTGTGAAAGGACTGGCCTCTCCGCTGAGACCCCTCTCTTGGTTGATAGGTGAGTGTAGTAGGATGTGGGGAGGGATTGGCCTCTCTTTTCAAACCTGTCAGATGACAAGTGTGCATAGTAAGGTGTGTGAAGGGACTGGCCTCTTTGCTGAGTTCAGACCCCTCTCTCAATTGATGGGTGTGCGTAGTAGGGTGTGGGGAGGGACTGGCCTCTCCTTTCAGACAACCTCTCTGGGATGATGGGTATGCGTAGTAAGGTGCAGGAAGGGACTGGCCTCTCCTTTTGACCCCTCTCACAGATGATAGGTGTACGCAGTAGGGTGCGGGAGTAACTGGCCTCTCCTTTGTGAGCCCTGTTTCAGATGCCGGGTCTGGTGGCTGAGTGGTCTTATGAGTTCATTGTATGGGCCTGTGTTCGACCTCATGGTCACTGTTTCAAATCCAAACAGGTCCACTCAGCCTTTCATCCTTCTGAGGTTGATTAAATGAGTACCATTGAGTTGGGTAACAATAATAATCTGAAGAGTGTGCATAGTAGGGTGTATGGGGAGCAACTAGCCTCTAATTTGAGACATCTCTCTCAGATGATGGGTGTGCAGAGTAGTGAATGGGGAGGGGCTGGCCTCTCCTTTGAGACCTCTCTCTCAAATGCCGGGTGTGTGTAGTAGGGTGTGTGGATGGACTGGTCTCTCCTTTGAGTCCTCTATCTCAGATGACGGGTGCAAGTATTAAGGTATGGGAAGGGAATGCCCTCTCCTTTCAGACCCCTCTCTCAGATGATGGGTGTGCGGAGGGACTGGGCTCTCCTTTTAGACCCTCAACTCAGATGACGGGTGTACATAGTATTGTGTGTGGAGGGACTAGCATCTACACTGACACCTCTCTTTTGAATGACGGGTGTGCGTAGTAATGTAGGAGGAGGAACTGGCCTCTCCGCTGAGACCTCTCTATTGGATGATAGGTGTGCATAGTATGGTCTCTGGAGGGACTGGTCTCTGTGCAGAGACCCCTCTCTTGGATGATGGGTGTGCATAGTAGGGTGTGGGAAGAGCCTTATCTCTACTCACAACTCTTCCCAAGCTGATCGGCATGAATAGTAGACTTTGATAAACACCAGCTCCAATAAGACTCTTTTTACAGTAACAAGTGTACATACCAGAGTGTAATCAAAGATGACCTACCCCTGTCTATTTTGCACGATCCAGCGTGAGTCTCCCAAGAGCGTAACTTTTTTTTTTTTAAAGAATAAACCTTCTACTCATCACAGTACTTACGTCTTACACACTTCCTCTCAATAACAAAGACCACTATATGCATTTCTACTACAAGAATGTATTGAGAACTCCTACTCCTTTTTACTATTCGTAATCCTGTTAGAGTCCAATGAGATTGTAATTTGTTTTAAAAAATACCAATATGCATTTATTTTCATCATAGCAGTTTTCCCTTAGAGACCTCCTATCCAAATCTAGGGGAACAGGATGCCTTCCTGCAGCCCCCTTAAACCTCTTTTCTACTTCATTTCCACAACACCTGCAATTTTTCCACAGTAAACAGAAATGGCGGCCACAGCCAATCATCAGAGAACTTGCTGTTGCAAGATTCGCTGGAGCCTTAACGCTCCCGCAAGAGTGTGAAGGCTCACGGGAAAAACAGGCACCTCAGGCAATCACAGGACTTTATATTTTATTTTTTACTCTTAGTATCTCAAAAACTACTGAACGGATTTACACAAAGTCACAGAAAGCTCAATCTGAGGACCTAGATCTAGCTTCCTGTCGAATTTAGTGTAATTCAGTTCAGCAGTTTTTGCTCTAGCCCGTCTTAAAGAAGTCTATGAAAAATGTATGGGGATTTTTCCTTTTGGGACCTCTCTTTTTTCTCGGCCCCTGCTGGACCAATGGCCACAAAACTTTCAAGGAATGAGTTGAGGTGCATGAACATTTTTTGGGAAAGTTTTGTGACAACCAGGGCCAAAGTTATTAGCAAACCAGAAAACGCTCCGTCTATGGAAAAGCAGAACAAACTATATTAACTTAGTGACCACAGCCAGTAGTTAATATGCACACATTTACAACTTTACAAGCCAGGCATATATATGGCCACACATTTACAGGGCTACACAAAAAACGGGACAATCAAGATATAGAAGTGTGACTGAGGGCTTTAGTCCTACGTTAATGTCTGACCTGTCCCTGATTTTGCTTCTCAAAATCTGGTCACCCGAACCTTAAGCCCCTTTTGTTCGCTTTAGAATCCACAGTTGTAAATCTGAAACGCAAACCGGACGAGAAGAAAATCTTCAACAGAAACTGACTCCCAACGTAGCCCAAGCTGACAGACCTATGAATAAACAACAGCAGCTCAAGAAGGTTGTTTTCTAAGTCGGGCCTCAGTGCTCCATCCTGCTGAAGCTCCTATGTTGCACTCAAGAGTCATTTAGAGACTTTGGACACCTCTAAGGTAATCGGCAAAATGTTTTTTAAGACACCACACCTGCATCCTGATTGGCGGGGTGGATCTATCTGCATCCAAATTAGTTTTTTTTTTTATTTACTCTTAACACTTCTTTGTAACTATAACTTAGCCAGTTTCTTTTTTACTCAACATGGGATCCAATTAACCAAGTACATGAACTCTTTTTTTAAAGTTCAACATTAGGACCTCAATGTTCGTTTCACAAATGACTATGAACTGGAGACATGGCATTGTGTGAAGCTCTATTTCATTGGCTTACACCTTAATTTACCAACATCTGCAATAAAGCTTTGGATGTGATCTCATTGTAAAGTTCAACATTAGGACCTCAATGTTCGTTTCACAAATGACTATGAACTGGAGACATGGCATTGTGTGAAGCTCTATTTCATTGGCTTACACCTTAATTTACCAACATCTGCAATAAAGCTTTGGATGTGATCTCATTTCAAACTAGCAGCCCGGGGTCGTTTGAGACACCTTGGTAGTCCTTGCCGAGCTTGAAGAAATCACTGGGTAGGAAGGGAGCTCTGGTAGCAATCAGAAAGAACTGTCTAGCTCTGCTTTACTTCTCCAGCTAGGCCAAACCCACACTAACATGGACAGAACACCCACCCCCTTGCTCAGGACAGGCATGTGGCTTCTCACCTTGGACAAACACATGAATGATCTGCTGAGCGTGGCTCGTAGGCGTGGTAATGAGGCAGATGTATGTCCCCTCATCCTTCACCCCGACATCTGCAATGATGAGGGTGGCGTCCCCCGAATCCAGCAGCAACTGTGGGTCCATCTGCAAACGAGCTGGCCATTTTCCGGATTCATCGCCCGGGGAATGCTCGAGAACAGTGCGACCGCTGCCTTCGTGTTGGATCCTCCACTCCACAGCAGCCGCGTCCAGGCTAGAGGACAGCAGACCGCAGTCCAGCCTCACCGTGTTCCCAATGCTAGTGATGAGAGAAGGGGTGCGGGTCAAGACGCTAAGGTCCACTGGAAAGGAGACAGGGATGGTTAGGAGAAAAAAAAAGAGATGTGTGAATGAAACATTTACCAAAGAGAGAACACACAGTCTAAGGCACAATTATGAGTGCCCTGGAATGGGGTCAATAGCTAACTACTCAATAAAATGAGATAATGGAGTGTTCCAAACTTACATGGATTAATAAATAGCAGCTATTATGAGTTCAACCCTGCAACATGGGGAACAGCATGTGAATTTTGATGCTTTCCGCACCATAATCCACATGGACTACTCATTACTGGACCTCTCTCCAGCACATTGCATCAAGTTTGGACTGCAGGAACTTGTGAGGGGCTAATTTTTAATGTACCCTGTAAATTCTCTATGTAGAAAATAGCGCATGCTCCGGAAATTCCAACGTGTGGTAAATGGAGTTAGAGCACATATCTAAATTTTACAGGGCACTTGTAAGCAGCCGTTAAGTGAGCATTGCGACTGAATTTCCATTGGTTCCCAGAAAATGGAAACAGACTCAAAGGGAAGGCTTTAATGCTGGAGCAGTGTGCATGAGAAGGGGAACATCCACGACTAAATCAACATCTAGACTTAATTCCCATTTCACCAAGAGCTTATTCTAACACATGCATGTTAGAATGCATGTTTGTGTTCAGGGACTTTATCTCATTATGCGTATTTAAACCCAATTGTACTTTTATTGAACTATGGGCCCGATTCACAGAATTAACTTAAGACAAAATCCTAAACTTACTACTTTTGGTATTCACAGAATGCACTTACTACTTTTGGTATTCACAGAATGCACTTACTACTTTTGGTATTCACAGAATGGATTTACGACTACTAACTTTACGTCCGCACTCGGGCCGGAAATTCCGGCCCAGAGGCGGGGCTTCCGGGCCGGAGGCGGAGCTTCCGCCCCGGAGGTGGGGATTCCGGCCAGTGGCAGAGATTTAGCCATGGCCAAAATCTCCGCCACCGGCCCGGAAGCCCCGCCTCCGGGCCGGAATTTCCAGCCCGAGTGCGGACGTAAAGTTAGTAGTCGTAAATCCATTCTGTGAATACCAAAAGTAGTAAGTGCATTCTGTGAATACCAAAAGTAGTAAGTGCATTCTGTGAATACCAAAAGTAGTAAGTTTTGGATTTTGTCTTACGTTAACTCTGTGAATCGGGCCCACTATGTGTAATCGACGGATAGTAAAACGTCTTTCTTAATTTAGGCCCTGCATTCTCTCAATGAGAAGGAGCCTCGCCTACTGCCATGCCCCGTGGTAGAGCAGCGTGCATATATGAGAGTTAAAACTCAAGACTAAACGGACATAGAGACTGTATTTCCCTGTTATCCAGGAGTAGGAGGTCCCTATTCAATAGGGGTATTGGCTAGGGCTCTGCGTCTCCGCCATTCTAGCCCTTGGTGTAGCACTGTGTTGGATTCTTGTGTCACCTATGATTACCTAGTACTGGTATTCTCCCATTGTCACTCAGTGGCACCTTCAGTCGAGAATGAAGTTTGGTTTGTCCATCACTTTGGTTGTCATTTGTCACGGTCTTCGTCACTATGGTGATGCTAATATTTCCATTTGGAACCTGAATGTAAAAAACGAACCAAGAGGATGAATGGGTTGGCTCCTTCTCTTCAAACACTCCCTCTTCCAGTTCAAGTCCCATCTCTTCCTTTAGGATTTCAGTTTTTTCCTCCATAAGCCCCGCCTCTTTGAGCTGAGGCCTTGCCTCTTCCTTTTCAAGTCCGGCCCCTTCCTGTAAAGGCCCCGTCTCTTCTTGTTGGGGATCCACGTTGCTCCGCTCCAACCTCGACATATCCTGGTCCGCCTCCACCTTTTCAAAACCTGCATCTTTCTGCTCAGGTTTCATCTTCTTAGGTTTACTGCGACCGAAGTAGCGGCTGATTTCACAAGTCACCTCCTGCCCATTGCAGTCAGCATGCAGGATAGTTTCTGCTTCTGCCACCCCCATTGATGCTCCTGAAAAAAAGGGAACAAATGACCAATGAGGTGAAATGGGCACATTCTAAATGCAAGTTATACAATCTGACCTCCAGCCTGCTCTGCAAACTTTACCTCAGCCTCAGAATGGTAATTTTCAGGAAATGGCAAAACAAAGAAAAATTTGACCAAAACAACCTTAGCTCCTAGAAATGCTTTCATGAACTGGAGCTTGTGCATTTTATCAAAGTAGAAGTGTCACTGATTAGGGAAGCCTGGCAAGTCGCGCAGGACACCATTTTGGGCTGTATTTGGTAATGAAGCAAATCGTGCATCTATGACAGCTATGACTAAAAAGGTCGCCAATGCATGCACTGGAGAGACCAGTATACACTGCATGCAACAAAACAGTGGTCCTGATTTGCATACAACTTACGCAATACATGGCAGCAAGTAAAGTTGCCACGTAGCGTGAACGGGAGAGAACAGAGCAGCAGCCTATCTCCTTAGATGTATTGTTGGTCTGCTCTCTCCCGGTGATGGCACTCTCTTAGCTGCCATGTGCCAACACAGACACTCTTGAGCCATACTAAAATGGAGTCTGTGTTGTGAAAAGTATAGATTACGCTTTAAGGATTTCCCACTTTGTATGCAGCCTATATAATGCAGCACACAGGCAAAGTGGGGAAAAATGCAGAGAAATGAAAACATTCCTCCTCGTTATGCCTGCCTGAACAAGGTACAGGATGTTGAAGAAATCCCTTTCTACAATTCTTTGTAGACAGAGATGTGTGTCAAAATCCAAGGGTGGTTAAGGGGAACGCCCGTGTACTGCCCATGGAACGCCCCCTTGATGCAGAGTAATGGAAGGAAGCTTTGCTGTACTTTGAGTTATGATCCAACGCAAATCGCTATTTGCTTTGGATTGTGAATCCCAACACAACACTTTGCGTCGGGTTAGCGTTAAAAAAGTAACACACACCTGATGCAAAGTCTTTATAAATCTGGGCCTGTGTGTGCAGCACAGTACACAAAGTGAGCACACTAAAAGAGCATCTAAATCAGAAGCCTGCTCAGTCAGGATTTCACCCAGCCTACGCCTGCTCACGCGATATTTCATCAATGACACGTTATGTTATGTTATGTTATGTTAAAATCATTTATAAAGCGCACAGCTGCCCCAACGAAGGGGCGTCCCGGCGCTAGTAGCAGTATCCAGAGGAAAAATGATTAGGCCATAGGGAAGAGAAAGGTCTTAATAGCTTTACGGAATGAGGTCAGACAGTCCAGGCTGCGGATCTTCAGCGCCAGGGAGTTCCAAAGCTTGGGTGCCAAAAGACAGAAAGACTTGCCCCCAGCTCTCGATCACTTAACTCTGGGGACAGAAGCTAGCATCAATTCAGAGGAGCGCAGCGTACGACTAGGGATGTACGGGGTGATCAAGTCAGACAGGATCTCGGGGGTGGAAAATTTAAGAATTTTGAAGGTAAGACAGAGGGATTTGTATTCAACTCTTTTGGAGATCGGCAACCAATGAAGGCGTTGGATAGCCCCTGCTCCTGAACATGATCTCGAGAGACCAAGGATGGCGCGAGCTGCAGAGTTTTGAGTACGCTGAAGACGGTTCAGTTCCGCCTTATTGGCCCCTAGCAGCAGAGAATTGGCATAGTCTAGTCTCGAGAGAATAGTGGCCTGGACTATAAGTTGGCGTGTAGCCGGGTCAAAAAACCGGAGCGTGGGTCTTAAGGCACGTAGAAGACCAAAGCAGGTGCCAGCTATTTTTTTGGTATGCTCTTGAAAGCTCAAGGTCGAATCGAACAGAAACCCGAGGTTCTTCACCAACAATTTAGGGGGGGGGGGGGGGCAGGTCCCAGGGACGGAGGCCACCAATGGGAGTTCCAGAGCTCCCGTTCCCTGCCTACCAGAAGAACCTCGGATTTAATGGCATTCAGCTGGAGACAGTACTCTGTCAGCCAGCCCGCGATAGCCTCAAGGCCTATCTGGAAATGAGAGGCATCGTGAACATGGTCGTCCGAGAGAGCTACCATGAGCTGGGTGTCGTCCGCGTAGGAAACCATGGAGAGACCATGGTGGTGGGCGACTGCAGCTAAGGGTTGTACGTAAAGGTTAAACAGGGCCGGGCTAAGCGCCGAGCCCTGTGGAACCCCCTGCTCAATGGGTTTGATGGAAGAAGCAAAAGGGGGGGCAGAAACTTGAAAAGATCTGTCAGTCAGAAAGGAGCGGAACCATTCAAGGGCAAGATCTTTTATACCGGCTTCTTCAAGCCGGCGCAGGAGAATCCGATGGGAGACAGTGTCAAACGCGGCACTCAAATCAAGTAATACGAGTGCCGCTGTTTGGCCTTTATCAAGGATGGAACGTAGGTTTTCGATCACAGCTAGAAGGGCGGTTTCTGTGCTATAGCCCACACGAAATCCATTCTGGGATTGGTCTAAAATCTTATTTTTGTTTATATGATCAGAAAGAACTTTATTGGCATGTGCCTCCGCTACTTTGGCCACCCACGGTAGAAGAGAGATCGGCCGAAAATTCTCGGGCTTGGTGGGGTCAAGGAGGGGTTTTTTCAGCAGAGGAAGTACCTTGGCCTGTTTCCAGGCCAGGGGAACCAGAGCCTTGCTGAATGAGGAATTGATAGTCGAGAGTAGCGGCGGAAGGAGAACCGAAAGGCACTCTCGGTATAAAGCTGGTCTCATAGGGTCGAGAGGAGACCCCGATTTGACTTTGGAGCTGAGAGCAAGGAACTCTTCTTGTGAGATAGAAGGGATGCTCTCCAGGGAGGAATAAGATGTAGGAATTGCGAGATGTTCTGACGTCATAGGATGATTAGGGAAGGATTTATAGATATTTGCAACTTTTTGAACAAAGTAGGATGCCAGTTCTTCGCATTGTTTTCCGGAAGTGATATGCAAAGTGAGTGGATCTTTCCTTTTTTTCAGATCATTGAGGATTTTGAATATGCATTTTGTGGGGTTGTTGCTGGAGGCAATCTGATTAGTGAAGAAGGCTGTACGGGCTAGCCGTATGGCTTTGTGATAGCTTTTGATAGCGGCCTGATATTGTTTCTTCACTAAGGGGCAATAGTCCTTGCGCCATGCTCGTTCGCTATGTTTACAGGCGCTCCGCATAGCGGCAAGGGAGTCTGTGTACCAGGGATTGGAGCAAGCGTCACGTCCCTTAGACCATTTTAATGGAATAAGGGAGTCAAGTGCTGCATAAATCCACTCACGGATAGCATTGTAGGCTTGTTCAGGGTCGAGGTTATCAAGGGTGGGAAGGCTGGAAGATAGGAAGGCCAGAAGGTCCTCCAGTTTCAGTTTGTGCCAGCTACGTTTAAACATGGCCCTAGTCGCAACTCCAGGAGTGGTCTCCACCTGAGGAAGGAGAATAGTAATGAGGTAGTGGTCAGACCAGCAGACAGGGCTAGGGGGTTTGACCTGGAGGGAAGGGATATTAGAAAAGACCGGGTCTAATAGATGTCCAGCCAAATGCGTGGGTTCCAGCACCAGTTGTTTAAGTTGACAAGCTTCAAGATCAGCAAGCAGAGAGCTGACGTTCGAATCAAGGTGGTGGTCGAAGTGGATGTTTAGGTCGCCAATAAGGGTGAAATTGGCTGTTCTGGTGGCCAGAGCATGAACAGCTTCCATAATGGCTACTTTAAATTCAGTGGAGGGGCCAGGAGGACGATAGACCAAGAGGCCAGAGAATGCGAAGTTGGCATTAAGTGAGATGGAGAAGCGTGCACACTCGGAACCAACAATGTCCTCGCGAACGAATGTGCAGTGGAGGGGAGTCTTAAAGATGACCGCCAGACCACCACCTCTGGTTTCTCTATTGATGGTGTGGATGTTAAAACCAGGAGGAAGAGCAAGCCCAGGTTCAACAACAGTATCAGCCGTGATCCATGTCTCGGTAATGAAGAAGACATCTGGAGATTCTGACTCAATGAGATCATAAATTTCGTTGTAGTGTTTCACTAGAGAACGCGCATTCAGGTGGAGTATTTTAAAAGGAATTTTGATAGGAATGTGAGCAGCGGGTGGAGGTGAGGGGTATGAGTTGTACCTGCATCTGTTACAGCAGAAGGGTCCCTCTGGAGATAGACAGTGATCTACACTGCACAGGGGAAGATTATGTCCAACTGATAGCAGAAAATCCCTGGTGTACCTAAGCGTTCCGGGCGTGCACCCAGCAGCATGGCTGGCGGCATAATGGCGCGCCCGCTGCGCTCGTCCGCTGCGCGCCCGAGTGAGCGTCCGCTTAAGTGCTGGCATGGAGTGGAAAAGCTAGTGCGGGCCAGGAGTTACCACCAAGATGGCGTCCCCCCTGCCTCCACACGAGAAGCTGGAGTGCCGATCTGATGGCGTCCCTGGTGCAAATGCCCCAAAAAAGTGCAGGTAAGCAATACAAAGCGCAGACCCAGCAGACTGAATTACAAGAAGTATTAAAAGCTGGTAAAACCCCCAACAATTAAATACAAGTAAAACAGTTTAAAAGCAATTTAAAAACGAAAATAGCAGTAAGTAGCTAAGCGTCAAGCTCTACCTCCCGGCTCAAGCCTCAGGAGACTACAGTGGCGGGCCCGAGTGAGCGACCGCTTAAGTGCTGGCATGGAGTGGAAAAGCTAGTGCGGGCCAGGAGTTACCACCAAGATGGCATCCCCCCTGCCTCCAAACAAGAAGCTGGAGTGCCGATCTGATGGCGTCCCTGGTGCAAATGCCCCAAAAAAGTGCAGGTAAGCAATACAAAGCGCGGACCCAGCGGACTGAATTACAAAAGTATTAAAAGCTGGTAAAACCCCCAACAATTAAATACAAGTAAAACAGTTTAAAAGCAATTTAAAAACGTAAATAACAGCAAGTAGCTAAGCGTCAAGCTCTACCTTCCGGCTCAAGCCTCAGGAGACTACAGTGGCGGGCCCGAGTGAGCGACCGTTTAAGTGCTGGCATGGAGTGGAAAAGCTAGTGCGGGCCAGGAGTTACCACCAAGATGGCGTCCCCCCTGCCTCCAAACGAGAAGCTGGAGTGCCGATCTGATGGCGTCCCTGGTGCAAATGCCCCAAAAAAGTGCAGGTAAGCAATACAAAGCGCAGACCCAGCGGACTGAATTACAAGAAGTATTAAAAGCTGGTAAAACCCCCAACAATTAAATACAAGTAAAACAGTTTAAAAGCAATTTAAAAACGAAAATAGCAGTAAGTAGCTAAGCGTCAAGCTCTACCTCCCGGCTCAAGCCTCAGGAGACTACAGTGGCGGGCCCGAGTGAGCGACCGCTTAAGTGCTGGCATGGAGTGGAAAAGCTAGTGCGGGCCAGGAGTTACCACCAAGATGGCGTCCCCCCTGCCTCCAAACGAGAATCTGGAGTGCCGATCTGATGGCGTCCCTGGTGCAAATGCCCCAAAAAAGTGCAGGTAAGCAATACAAAGCGCAGACCCAGCGGACTGAATCACAAGAAGTATTAAAAGCTGGTAAAGCCCCCAACAATTAAATACAAGTAAAACAGTTTAAAAGCAATTTAAAAACGAAAATAGCAGCAAGTAGCTAAGCGTCAAGCTCTACCTCCCGGCTCAAGCCTCAGGAGACTACAGTGGCAGGCCCGAGTGAGCGACCGCTTAAGTGCTGGCATGGAGTGGAAAAGCTAGTGCGGGCCAGGAGTTACCACCAAGATGGCGTCCCCCCTGCCTCCAAACGAGAAGCTGGAGTGCCGATCTGATGGCGTCCCTGGTGCAAATGCCCCAAAAAAGTGCAGGTAAGCAATACAAAGCGCAGACCCAGCGGACTGAATTACAAGAAGTATTAAAAGCTGGTAAAACCCCCAACAATTAAATACAAGTAAAACAGTTTAAAAGCAATTTAAAAACGAAAATAGCAGCAAGTAGCTAAGCGTCAAGCTCTACCTCCCGGCTCAAGCCTCAGGAGACTACAGTGGCGGGCCCGAGTGAGCGACCGCTTAAGTGCTGGCATGGAGTGGAAAAGCTAGTGCGGGCCAGGAGTTACCACCAAGATGGCGTCCCCCCTGCCTCCAAACGAGAAGCTGGAGTGCCGATCTGATGGCGTCCCTGGTGCAAATGCCCCAAAAAAGTGCAGGTAAGCAATACAAAGCGCAGACCCAGCGGACTGAATCACAAGAAGTATTAAAAGCTGGTAAAGCCCCCAACAATTAAATACAAGTAAAACAGTTTAAAAGCAATTTAAAAACGAAAATAGCAGCAAGTAGCTAAGCGTCAAGCTCTACCTCCCGGCTCAAGCCTCAGGAGACTACAGTGGCGGGTCAGAGTGAGCGACCGCTTAAGTGCTGGCATGGAGTGGAAAAGCTAGTGCGGGCCAGGAGTTACCTCCAAGATGGCGTCCCCCTTGCCTCCAAACGAGAAGCTGGAGTGCCGATCTGATGGCGTCCCTGGTGCAAATGCCCCAAAAAAGTGCAGGTAAGCAATACAAAGCGCAGACCCAGCGGACTGAATTACAAGAAGTATTAAAAGCTGGTATTAAAAAACAGTTTAAAAGCAATTTAAAAACGAAAATAGCGGCAAGTAGCTATGCATCAAGCTCTACCTCCCGGCTCAAGCCTCAGGAGACTACAGGGTAGGGTCACCAAATAGCCAATAGCATGAAGTGGGGGGGGGGGGGAATACTTCTCTAGGTGGTGCCAAAGCCCGCTCTATGTACATTTTAAAGAATTTGTAACAAATATGTTGGGTATATTACTGCGCTGCCAATATGGTATGATTTCTACATTGTACATTTCCATGAAATTGCTCTTAATAAATCTATCTTTCAACTACTGCCTTGGAGCAGATCTGTGCCAAACCCCTATAGGATAAGCCCCCAAGCTGTGTCATTTATTACAGAGGTGGCCTTCATCAAGGGTGATGGGAGACATCTTGCAGTTTGTGTTAGTATCCTGAAGCCAAGCATCTCGTAGTAACTTTTCCCTTTCTACTAGCAATGGTTTCTTCTTGCAGCACATTCAACTAACCTCTGCCTTCAAAGATGATGGCATCCTCAGCTGTATCCTGGGGGTTGTAGTCGGTGTAGTCATTCAGGTATTCTCCATCTGTTACCCTGAGATCACGCAGGACTAACGTGGCTGCATCGTGGCTGAATCCAGAGGCAAATCCGCCCATATGTCCAGCCTTCTCCTCCAGGAACATGCAGTCCAGAACCAGATCTACTTCTCGGGGCCCCTCAGTGCTGAGATCCGGGGGTGGCCCCCCACACACACCTAGAGAAGCAATACTTGATTAAGATGTATCCGGCGTGCCTACTTAGTAAACCTACACATACCCTCCTACTCACATGAAAGAGGGCAGAGAGCTATCATAAACTGTTTCTACCCAAGAAACAACAAGCCAGTGTTCCTACTGACATGAAACAATACATCAAAACACTGATTCTGCTCACATGAAAAACATAAACCAGTGTTTCTAGTGACCAAAAACAATACACTGATTCTACTCGCAAGAAAAAAAAACAGTGTTCCTACTGACATGAAACAATATATCAAAACACTGATTCTGCTCACATGAAAAACATAAACCAGTGTTTCTAGTGACCAAAAACAATACACTGATTCTACTCGCAAGAAAAAAAAAACAGTGTTCCTACTGACATGAAACAATACATCAAAACACTGTTTTTACTTACAACAAAAATAAACCGGTGTTTCTAGTAATATGGGTCAAAACACCAAAACACTGATTCTGTTCATATGAAAAGGAACCCACTGGTTCCTCTAACATGAAAAAATACACAAGTGTTTTCAGAAACATGTATGTGAAAATGTTTCAACTCACATGAAGAACTACAAACATGTTTCTACTCAAACGAAAGAGGGCAGCAGTATCTCTACTCATAATACAATAATATTTATATTTACATAATAAAGCTCACCAGTAATTTTGTTCCCATATGAAATACCCTTTTTTTCTATCACAAAAAACCCCAGAGCCCCTGCTCAAATAAATTATAGTTCATTGTATGCGCATTTAAAACACTTCATTGTTTCTACCTACTTGAAAAAAGTTTCCACTCGTAAAATGGTGCCTCGGCAGTTCTCTCACTAAAACGTCATGATATTTAATTGCACTCACATAAAAGTACCCAGGTGTTGTGCTCACATAAAAGTATGAAATGCTCCTATTCACATTATAAACACAGCGTTACTATTCACAAGAATAAAGCTTCAATGTGTCTACGCATCTGGTCATCTGACCCATATATTTCTTTACCTAGCAAAATAACTCATTCTTTCCGAAACTTGTGACCTTGTCACCTATTTCTACTTGCCCAGGGACCTATCCTAGCATCTTGAGTAAGCGGGAACACAATATATGAAAACGTATACATCATCGAGGTATATAGATTCCATTTCACTTACCATCACAATATTCTATTTGCACTAGTTTTGTAGGATGACATTTAAAACGTAATGTCCTGTTAGTACCTTGTCACTAATAGGGGCCTCGCGGATTGCATGAGGAACCTTAAAGACTAACACCTTTCTATATGTACTAGTCATCAAGCAATCTATAGTAATGCATCAGCTCTTGTGGAAATGATCTCAGTGCCTTTATAGTCAACTGGGGAACTGGTATTTCCTCTACATGCTTCAGAATCACCCATATCATATACTTCCCACTGTTTTCGACATTTGATGTCGATTCAAGGAGCACTTCTCTGTGGATGGAAATAGAATAGAGACCCCATCATATGCAAAGGTAGTACATGATGTTTACCATTTTCTATTGTCACTATACTTTGTATATCTATTCTGAATGTCCACTACTGTAAGAACACATTCACACGGTGTACCTCTGCCCAGCACTAGCTCAACACAATGTATTCTTGGTTTCCCAGATATTGCACAGGTCACCAGGTCAATTGTCAGCTGTGCCTGGTCAAACCCAGGGATGTTGTAAATACCTTTCTTTTTTTAGCCCCCTTACCTATCAATCCACACAGCAATTGGACTAACAGTCATGGCAGAGAGTATTCAGAATTACTCAAAAAGCAACCCAATTTCCGTTTTTATCCACGTTTAAAAATAAATACAGAGAAGAAAATGAATGTCTTCTGTGTGTTTTTATCTGTAAAAATCAGTAAAAACGGAAAACCGGGAGCCTTAGTTATGAGGTCAGGGAGTGCTAAAGGGTTGTTGTTTACATGGATATAACGCTGCTGTTCGTGCACCGCTTGGGGAGCTTTAACGCCTCCATTCTGTAGCAGTGATGCTCTCATTAAACCTGATCTGGATACTCTGGACCTTTAGGTTTGTAGGTCTTCATTCAGGAAGCTGTGTCTACTGTGCGTCACATTATCGCAAGATGCTGACTTACAGTCCAGTGAGACATTTTCACGGCAGCTAATCTGCCGCAGAAGATGAACCTATAGACCACAATCCCTAAGCTGGCAGTGCCAGATTTTGGGATACTGAATTATAAAACTGGGAGACATCCTGGAGGACGCAGCCTTGGAATCCTTCTCGCAATTACGAACTGAGGGGCAGATTACGATGGCGGAAGGGCCACCACCGCCAGCCATGCGGTGGCGGTCCTTCCACCACCGGACCACGATTCCCCCCCCACATTACGATGGCGGGGGTATAGCTTTGAGACCGCGGTGGACACAAATACCGTCCGCCACGGAACTGCCACAGGAGCGATCTGCATCCATGAAATGGTGGCGGTGCCTAGCAGGCCCTGTCTGCCAAATTAGGATGCTGTCTCCAGCCAGTCTTTCCGTGGCGGGTAAACCGCCATTGAAAGGCTGGTGGAGATTGGTTTCGGGGTCCCGTTGCGGGCCCCCCTAGTGTTGGGCGGAGGTGTGGGTGCACTGGGGGAGTACCCATGGTACCCCTCTACATTTCACTGCACCAAGTGGCAGGCACTGTGTGGTGCCTGCCAAGTAGTGCAGTGAAATGGACAACATGCTATTTTCACACCGCGGCGTGCGCTGCTGTCAGCAGCACCCGCCGCAATGTTAAAATGCAAAATGCGACCACCATGGTGGCGGTTGCATCCTAATTGGGTGTGTGGGACCGCCACATGTATTGCGGACCGTCCCGGTCACTACCACGATGGCGGACGGACTCCAGTCCGTCCGCCATCGTAATCGGCCCCTGAGTTTGGCCTCTAGAAGTTACACTACTTTAATTACCTACAGTCTCTGCAGGTCATTACGCCAGTCCTAAAGTATCTGAAACTCTGCCAAATTTCTCTTCACTCAAGGCCGAACTGACCAATGGGACTCCGGACAAGTGAGAAGTCATGCAGACCTGTAGGAGATTAGTCTTTCATTACCTGGATTGCTTTGAGCAACTGAGGAGAGGCTGCAAAACAGATATTGGTTCATTACATGTGAAGGAATGGGGATATATTGTTCCACTTTAGACTGATTCAATTCCACTATCTACATCATATTTGCGATACTAGACAAATGCTCTGACATACGGGGCATGACTTATCCCCATTCAGTATCAGATGCCGCGTGACTTAGGGCGACTTCTGACATATAGCCTGCAGCTGCTTGGATATTCAAGAGGTCTGGTTGGAAGTTGCCGTTGTTTTAGGATGGCAGATTCCCCTTACACCTAAACCTGCTTTACCCACTATCCTAGCCTCCCTAGATACGGATAGGCATAGCAGCACCCCAAACAACCTGGGGTTGGTAATAGAAGGGTGACCACTCCATCTCATCATGGGCACCGCTTCCAGTCTGGCATTTTTGTCTTAGAAATCCTCAGTGTGAGGTGTGACAGTCAAATTATATCAGCTGAAGCAAACCAACACTACAACACCCAGATGCATTGGGCTGACACCCAAAAGACCAGGACTGCAAACTGTGTGCATGACATGAAGGGAGATCGTCCCCTTAGATAACAGTCAGGAGGGACATAGCTCAGAGCTAGAGGACTTCTGTGACGCCTCGTGGGCAGAGCTATGCAAAGAATGAGTGTATGGCTCCTTAAACCCCAATATACGAGGCTAGAGGATGCCTGCATGAGCATGGACACATCTGAACCTCATGGAATCTGGACTGAATAGATACTAATGGACATTGTTCGGTCCTTAGTAGGGTATACGTTTATCGCTACCATATATATGTAGCTCCTAGACTGATAGGCCTGCTGAGGGTTGGCCCAGAAATAATTAACGTTATACGATTATACTGTATAGATGGTTATGGAATGTACATCTTGACACGTTGTTGTCACAGTAGTAATAGCTGAAAATGCCAATAAAATTATTTATTTAAAAAAATCTGAAATTGTTTAACGTGGTTGTTTTGGATATGGGCCATGTGGAATGCTGGTCCTGGCTGCTGAACAAAAAACATACAAGCTCATGGGGGTGAAAAGTGAGGTTGTCCTGCAAGAGATAGAGATGCAACATGCCCAAGGTGCTCGGAAGGCCATTAGGCACGGGGGGTTTAACAGAGCCATTCAGTGGTTTGTACTCTGCCGCGCCTCGTAGACTCCATATAATAATCCAGGGTGATTTGGCAGTGCCATGTAGGGGTCGCTCCAGAGTACATTCCACGTAATAATCTTGGGTGATTTGGCAGTGCCATGTAGGGGTCACTCCTGAGTAGATTCCACATAATAATCTTGGATGATTTGGCAGTGCCATGTAGGGGTCGCTCCTGAGTAAATTCCACATAATCTTGGGTGATTTGGCAGTGCTGTGTAGGGATCGCTCCCGAGTAGATTCCACATAATAATCTTGGGTGATTTGGCAGTGCCGTGTAGGGGTCGCTCCTGAGTAGATTTCACATAATAATCCTGGGTGATTTTGCAGTGCCATGTAGGGATTGCTCCTGAGTAGATTCCACATAATAATTTTGGGTGATTTAACAGTGCCATGTAGGGGTCTTTCCTGATTGCGCAGATTAATATTGGGTGATTTTGCAGTGCCATGTCGGGATTGCTCCCGAGTAGATTCCACATAATAATCCTGGGTGATTCCGCAGTGCCATGTAGGGGTCACTCCTGAGTAGATTCCACATAATAATCTTGGGTGATTTGGCAGTGCCGTGTAGGGGTCGCTCCTGAGTAGATTCCACATAATAATCTTGGGTGATTTGGCAGTGCCATGTAGGGATCGCTCCAGAGTAGATTCCACATAATAATTTTGGGTGATTTAACAGTGCCATGTAGGGGTCTTTCCTGATTCTGCATATTAATATTGGGTGATTTTGCAGTGCCATGTCGGGATTGCTCCTGAGTACATTCCACATAATAATCCTGGGTGATTTGGCAGTGCCTTGTATGGATCGCTCCAGAGTATATTACACATAATAATCGTGGGTGATTTGACCGTGCAGTAGTAGTAACTTTATTTCAGACATGGCGGCCATAAAAGTACACATTGATAAAATTAATTGGGTGATTTGACCGGTGCCATCAAAGGCTTACTTATCTGTGACTGTGGGGTATCAGGGGCTTTAAGGTGTTGCACCTCTGTCGTCCCACTGTCGCTCCTGAGTAGACACCACACAATACTCTTGGGTGTCTTGACTGAGGCTACACGGGGTCATCACTCTTTTCTTGTCCACCACTGCAAGGAAGACCCCACATAATACTCTTGAATAATATTACAGTGAAATTAGGGTTGGCACCTGGGTATATTCCACATAATATTTTGGGATGGTTTACCAATGCCATCAAGGGTTTGCTCCTGGGTAGACTCCACATAATATTCTTGGGCGGTTCAACAGAGGCTTCAAGGGGTCGTTTCTCTATTGACCCCGTCGCTACGGTTTCATTAATGGGTCACGCCTGGGTATATTCCACATAATAATCTTGGGTGGTTTAAGAATGCCATCTAGAAGACGCTCCAGGGTAGATTCCTCATATTAATTTTGGGTGGTTTAAAAGTGCCATCAAGGGCTTGCTTCTCTGTGGCTCTGGGTTTAGCAGTGCCCCCCAAGAGGTCACTCCTCAACGTTCCTGGGTTGACGCCACATAATCCTCTTGAGTGGTTTAAGAGCACCTTCACTGGGTCGCTCCTCTGTTATCCCTGCAGGTCTGGGGAAGACCCCCACATAATACCCTTGGACGGCTTTACAGTGCTTTCAAGGAGACGAAACTCTGTTGTCTCTCTTTCGCTCCTGGGTAGACTCCCTATAATGTTCTCATGTATTTTATTAGTACCACCAATAGATTGCTCCTATAATGTCAGCCAGCCACCATCCATCCACCTAAACCCCGCCACTCAATACTGCAGAGAACAGGCACCAATGCCGAAGAGATCTGCCACACATTGTGACGTCTCGTTGGACTTTAAAACAGTCTGACCCTGCACACACCACTCCCCTCCATCACCAATTTCAAGCCACATACTCCGGAATATTACAACAAACTCTTTGAAAACAATACAGCTTATTTAAGAGTGGATTGTAATACCGACCTTCAAGCAGCTATGTCCTCTCAACACACCAGATCTACTAGTAGGTCTCCTAACATCTGTATCTAGTATAGGCAGAGCCACTGGAATTATGCGATTGTGCAGCTGCTGCGTTTTTTTACGCATAACTGTGGATTTGCCGCATTTGCCACATAATTATCATCTGCCCTGTAATCTGCAGATTTTAGCAAAAAATAATTTGGTTCTAGCTCAAGCGGTTCAAAACATACTAAAAACGTAGAGAAAGTGCTGCTGCACAGTGGAAGGCCCTTTGCTAAGATTGGCTGGTCACATTTCTGTTGCTCACTGCCATATTTGGGTGTTAAACTGGTACTAATGAGATGCAACCTATGCCCAGACAGTAACAAGTGTAACAAGCATTGGCAAAGCCAATTGCTCTCGCCCAAGCAAGAGCTTTTAGTTTTGCCAATGTGTTTTAGTCACGTTGTACACCAGTGTGGCTGCGGTTCAGCATGGCTAAGAGTTAGTGGGGTAAAGGAGAGTGGAGTACAGTGGAGTGTCGTAAAGGGGAGAAACATGGAGTGTTGTGGAGTGGCGCAGAGAGTCATGGAGTGGCATAAAGTGACGTGGCGTGGAGTGTTGTAGAGTTGGGTGGCGTCGAGCAGAGTGCCGTGGAGTGGTGTAGAGTGTTGTTGAACGTCGTGGGGGGAGTAGATTGTCAGAGTGGAAGGGTGTAGAGTGGAACAGAGTTGAGTGACAGAGTGGAGTACAGTGTTGTAGAATGGAGTGGCATAGAGTGTCATGGGGTGGCATAGAGTGAAGTAGAGATTGTTGTGTAGAGTGGAGTAGAGTGTTGCAGAGTACAGTGACAGAGCAGAATAGGTTGTTGTAGAGTAGAGTGGCATAGAGTGGAGTAGTGTAGGAGGGTGAAAAGGCACAGAGTGGAGTAGAGTCGAGTAGTGTGTCACAGAATAGAGTGGAGTGGAGGTTAATGGAGTAGAGCACCATAGAGTGGAGTATTGTTGAGTGTCAGAGAGAAGTATAGCGGCAGAGAGTGGAGTGGCGTAGAGTGCAGTGGCATAGAGTAGAGTGTTGCAGACTATAGTGGCGTACAGTGCAGTGGTGCAGAGTAGATTGGTGTGGAGTGTTTTGGTTTTCAGTAAAGTGGTGTAGAGCCCTCTGACGTATAGTGCAGTGGCATGGAGTAGAGTGGCGTACAGTGCAATGGGGTGGAGTGGCGCAGGGTAGATTGCAGTAGAGTGGTGTGCTGTAGAGTGGAACGACGCAGAGTGGAAAAGAGTGGTGTAGAGTAGATTGTTTCAGAGCAGAGTGAAGGGGTGTAGAGTATAGTGGCATAGAGTAGAGTGTTGTAGAGTGCAGTGGTGCTTGGAGTGGATTGGTGTAGAGTGCTGTGGCAAAGAGTGCACCGGTGCATAGTAGAGTAGTGTGGCGTAGAGTGCATTGTCGTAGAGTGGTGTAGTGTTGAGTGAAGTGAGGTGTTGTTGAGTGGGATGGTGCAGAGTGTACAGTAGAGTGCAGTGGTGCAGTTTGTAGTGGTGTAGATTGTAGTGGGGTAAAGTGGAATATGCATGGTGTGGTACTGCACTGCCATTACAGACAACACATCTTCAATTGAAATGACCATTACATTTCACAGACATACAGTTTTACTAATAAAAGTAAACAGCACACAAACGATGTGTGAAAATGTCATCACCTAGTGTTTTAATTTGTCTTGGTTTTGTGTTAAAATATTTGTTTCCACCACACTTCAGAATTACCGTAAAAATGTGCTTCATTTGTGCTTTCCATATTCTGAAATATCTGCACAGTTCATTTACATTTTGTGCTAGACAAAAATACAACATCGTACAGCACACCCGAGTATCCAGTTAGAAAAAATATAACATCTTTCAGCCTTTCTGTCTCACATGGTTACCCAGCAGGATTGTCACATAAATAAATCCTCTCACTTGGAAGTCAGAGAAAGAAAGTAAACACCAAGCTCCCTGGAAGACACAGCCTGACATTTGACCTCTGTCTTTGAATGCACAGTAAATGTGACAAGATAAGAACAAGGTTTAAAGTCCTGTTTACAGGAATTCAATACCAATGGAAGAATACAGTAAATGAAATGTGGGCAAGGGAAGGGATGAACTCAAGCTGGACAGCCTAAAACAAATAAAGCCAGCAAATAGAAGGCAAGCAAATGTGAGTTACAAACCACAAAGCCAATGGTAAGCAATTGGCAGAATGTATTCCCAGGAAAGCTTTCCAAAGTCCCCAAGATGTGGTTAGCAAACCAGACAGGTAGGCTTCGACCTAAAAATGAGAAAATAATACAGTAATACTGCCACAAAATGTGTAGTATTATACCATATAATGTGGCTTTTCTTGCCACATAAGTTACTCAACTATGCCGCATAAGTTGGCCCACTGCCACATAATTCCAGTGGCCCTGGGTATAGGAAGTGGACTGAAAGACTTTCGATAATCACTATAAACCCTCCATGGGACCTGCAGAGGAAGCTTTCACAGCCATGTAATGTAATCTGAGCGTGCGCTCTCTCACTCACCTGTACTGCATCACACTTCTAAGCACTGCCTAGAGGGATTTTACATGTCAAGTATAGCTGACGAGGCAACGATTGACAAGGGAGTGGCACTCTTAATACAGAGTCCCGGCTGCAAGTGTCCCGTGACAGACGACCAATTGGCAGCTGAGGGGTTGAAACAATGCCCTTTGCGTGCTGGCCTGGCACATTAAGGGGGCACTTGCTGAACGCACTACACTGCCCTGCCAGAATCACAGTCTTTTGACATGGAGGTCCACTGACTGATCATGAAACAGGAAGCTCACCACCAGTTCCACAAAATACACCGTCATAGAATCTTTCCTTTTGAACGGTTGGCGTTCTATCCTCAGTCGCTCTCGTCTCACCGCCCGTTGTCAATCATGAGCCTCCCTGTGTCTAGCTGTCAAGTGCCGCCATTCCGCGTGCGCATCTTCAGTCAGCCATGGAGTTGTAGCCAACCGAACTGCATTATGGGACTGGCAGTTTTGTCTTTAAATTGTATGTGTGGAGTTTAAAATTTCACCACGCTAATTAATGTTGGAAAATGTTCAGGGAGGGAGTTACTTCGCAGCTTCCGCTACTCAATCACAGAACCCCGCCTCCTCATGTGTATGGTTATATCTGAATGATACAAGGGGAGCCGCTGGGGCTTTATGGCCTGGTTTGCAAATGCTGCAATAAAAGTCCCTTCTTTACATCGAGAAATCCGGTGGATCTACGACTCAGCCTCGAGGATCTAAAGAATTTATCGAAGCCCCTGATTTCCATGGAATTTCAGTCAGCCCGGCGGATTCACAGCTCTCCAGTTTCCCACCTTCATGCGCGAGTACGTCATCCAGTCGACGGTCTGGAATCTGCATTCTGGGATTTGTAGGTTTTATTTCTTCCGTAGTAAAAGGAGGACTACAAATCTAACAATATAAAGTAATAAAAACCTGCACTTAACGAGCTACTCGCGTATGGCTCTGGGTAACCTGGGAGTACTGCCCGCCACAGCAAGTAAAACCCTAAACCTGCCAGGCTGTCAGATTCACCTTCCGGGGAAGCAAAGACGAGACCCAAGATTGCTGGAAGAAGGCGTCCGAGAGGGGCCCCCGGGACGACCCCGCGGCGGGCACCCATCGGAAACACCGAGTCTCCCGCCCCAGAAGAAAGGAAGCCTGGAGATCCCCTGTTGTTACACCTTACATGGCTGCTTCTTGCTGTGGATACGCACTTTCACTTTCACTTTTAGGCTTCAGAACAGGAAGACGGTTAAACCAGCCTCTTTCCCCCAGCAGCCTCCTCTTCTCTCGGGCTGGCCCAGGGCTGGAAATAAGGGTGCAGGGTGTCCTGCAGCACCCCTAAAATAACCCTGCCGGAGTCCCAAAGGTGAACGATAATTTAAGTTTAGTTTTTATCTTGTCACATTTGCTGTGAGCTCAAAGACTGAAGTCGAATGCCAGGCTAATCTTCAAACAACGTGCGGATTATTATTTTAACATGGGTACTGGTGCTCACTTTTCTTTCTCTTAATGCAGTGTGAGGATTTTGTAAAGTGAATTATCTGACAATCTTGCTAGCCTGAAAGGAAAGGCACACACACCAAAATGTAAATACACATAAATAAAGTGTAGACGTATTTCAAAATAAACAAGAATGCACAAAGTACTTTTTTCTCTAATTCTGAAGTGTGAGGGACACAGATTGTAATAGGAGCAAAACAAATCAAGACACTTGACTTGGTGATGCTGAAACACAATTTCCGCACATCTTTTGGGCGCTACTTAGTTCTATCAGTAAAACTGTAGGTTGGTGCATATTTAGTGGTCATTTAAATAGAAAATGTGTTGTCTGTAAATGACAGGGGCTACCACACCATGCTTTAGTGATATATTTGTGACAGTGTGCCCCAAAGTACAACACCAGCTACTTACTACGCCCTTACCGCTCTCTTGCTTAGTGGGTGCTGCTGACTTACGACAATAGTTCTTTGTGGTGTGATGCTTGGATTTTAAGAATCCCCGAGATCAGTGATGTAACACTGATGGCAGCTCCACAGTTTGAAAATCCTGCCAGCACCACAGGGGCCGGGTTAAACTGACCCGTTGTGTTACCCGTAGTCTGTTGAGTGAAGCTCCCCTACATTGACTAGGCGCTTGTAGATTTGTTTTCAGAATGGATTTTTTACTGGCTTGTGGTCAATAAATCGGAATGGGCTCTACAACAGTGAGTGTTGCCCACGCTACCCACTAGACAGTGTGCAAGAGATCTGCTCAGCAGCAGGCTGGGAGTAGAGGGCAAGCTGCAAGGTCACACTGCCCGCTAGTGAGTGTCAGACATACCTGAGTCAGAGTGAATATAGCTACAGTGGTTCCAGATTTATTGGGTGACATTTCCCTGTTGCAACGTGTTAGACCCGGCAGCCTCAGGGTGGTCCTTTTAATATTGGTGTACATGATGCATTGGAGGCACAAGGGGCTAATAAATGAGCCCCTGAGTATGATACCCACGTCTGGGCATACCCTTCATACTAAGGGCGACGAAAGCACACAAAAAAATGTTGGGCAGAAAGCTGAACAAATTTAATATTCACCTCCAGCCACAGATCTGGGTTTAATTAATTGATTTTTGCTCACCATGCCACTCCAGTTTAACCCTCAGTGGGAAGGGTATGCCCAGACGCGGGTCCTGTGCTAACTGCGCCACTAGATTCAAGCTAGCCTGGCTGATGATGGGTGATACCCCAAAACCTGTCCCAGGATGCTTGTTTCTGGTCTTGGGAGGACCGTGCCTGGCAGTTTGGGCTGAACTGTTCCCATGTGGAGCAGGGTCAAGACTGCTTTGTATACAGATGGGTCCAAACTGAGGTGGCATAGTAAGCAAAAAAACAACAGATTCAACCCAGATCTCTTGACTGGGGGGTTGTGGCTGAAGTGTTTCAGCACTGCATCCATCATCTTGTTGTGTTTGCTATGTTTGCTCTAAGTGGCCAAGGGTTTGCCAACATGTGGGTCCTTTGCTCGCTGTGCCACTGGATTCAAGATAGCCTGGCTGATTAGGGGGTGAATACCCTGAAGCTAGGCCTAGGAGGTTTGTTTCTGGTTCAGGGAGAACCTAGCCTGGCAGTTTTGGTCTCACGAGGAGCAGGGTCCAAACTGGAGTGGCATGGTGAGCAAATGAGCAATGGATTCAACCCAGATCTCTTGACTTTGGGGTGGCTGACGGAAACGTTCTATCATCTTATTGTGTTTGCTACCTTTAGAAAGTTGGCATTTTCTTATTTTAATCAATCTGCGCCTCTGCCTGTCTCTGAATAGGGTGGATGACAGCTGTGCTTTGTGCATTCCCTCTAGCCAGCCACACACAAAGGGAGCGTAGGGGTGCATTATGGGCCATTCACATCCTCATGGTCAATCGCCTGGCTGGTGGGTCTTTTTGAACTAGATGGGAGGGTGGAGCTGACACTTGCACCTGAATAGGAATTTTAAAATTCATATCAACTTCTACTGGATGGATTTGTCATTTTGTTCTTATATTATTTTTAAAACCATAATATATTTTTCTAATCGTCTGTGAAGTCTTTTTGTGGTGATTTCACTACGTTACTGCATGAGTTATTACACAAATACTTTACACATTGCCTTCTCAGTTAAGCCTGCCTGCTCTGTGCTAAGCTGCCAGAGGGTGAGCACAGGATAATTTAGGTTGTGTTGTGACTTATCCTGACTAGTATTGTGGTCCCTACTTGGACAGGGTTCATAACTCTGTCAGCTAGAGACCCAATTTCTAACACAGCGTGTTTATGTGTGACATTTAATTGATGTATGTGGTACACTAAGTGACAGAACCACACAGTAATGTCCACGAGGAAGTCAGGCCTGATCAATGGTCTCGGGCACACAAGGCAAGGTTCCTTCGCAGCTGTCTTATGCATCAATGCATCTATGGACTTAGTGTTTACGTTTGCTGAACAAGATTTCGACAGGAGTGAAATGTGTGATCATGGGTGACAGTGAGATATTGCTGAGTGTTTGGTTGCAGAGAAGGGTGTGAATGGTGTTGTCCCGGGTCCGAAGCCAGAGCAGCTGTAAAATAAGGCCTGATATTCGCACACCTGAGAAACTGAGTGCAAGAACACCGGTCCACTTGTAATTGTGCAGAGCGGAATTTCACTACACAAAACTTGTAGTCGTAGCCTTCGTACAGCTGGAGTCGTGGTCACTTGCCTGTTTTGTCTTAGGGTGCAGATGCAGGAGAAGCGCTTTGAAAGAGAGATGCGCACTCTATTTAATTATTATGACTTGATTAGATTTGTTTTATTTTTGTAAAGTGCTAACAATGGCCCGGAGGCTTCTTGGCGCTACCCATGACCGAAGGGACCGAAAAGCCAGAACATCAACTTTCCCCGAAAAAACACATCACTCAAACATCCAGGGAGACCGACCAGGTATTTATCATCAGTACAGCAATGCAGCCACTAACAAAACATCATGACATCACTGGTCATATCTCTACTCTACCATAAATTGAAAGCCCAATCAGGTTGAGTAAACAATGCAGATATGCAAGGTTTAATCAACACTAATGAGTTATCAATTATAGCTACCCGCCACACCCGGTCAGCATTGCCCTGGAGCTCAGTGGCCCTCATGGTTTAGTACAAAGAGAACGGGTTTTACACAAAAAGGAAGAAATGGCGCTCGGCAAGTCAACGTAACTGTGTCTATGATTCTAAAAGAATTATTTTAGTATGGTGCTAAACTGGGAAGGTGAAACCCTAATAACCCCTTAATTTGCGCAGGGAACCCCTACCACATAAGAAAAACCAAAAAACCCATGCACACATACAATTTTATAACAGGCAAAGTCAATGCATGAAAACAAATTGAGCAAAATCCAACGGGGATGTCTTAGTCTTCTTTAATAGGTTGTTTAACAGAGCAGCCAGCCGACACGTGTTTTATCAGAGAGACAATGGTCTCTGAATCTTCAGGGCGGTTAACTCTAAATCACACACCGTATGATCCCACCACCGGTGATAATTCCAACCCGGTGGGGCTTTGGTCCGTGCTAAGAACGCTGTTCTGCGAAACCATGGAAACAGATGAGTAATAACCAAAAAAGTAAGGACGCAAAGTAACGATAACTCCAGGATTGCAGTGGAGCCGCCAGGACGTTTGATTCCGTTTTTATCCCAGTGGGTCTCATAGACGCAACACACGTATCTGACATTTATGGACTTTGCTACCACCAAGCTAATTTGTGACTACAATACATGGGAGAATTTTGTCCCTGTTTTAATTGTACTGGCGTGATTACTTTCAGCGACATATATGGCTATTTAAGACCACTGCTGTTCTCTCGACTGTTTTATTTGGTTACTGACTATAGAGTTGCCATCGTGGAGTTATCGTTACTTTGTGTCCTTACTTTTTTGGTTATTACTCCTCTGTTTCCATGGTTTCGTTGCATTGACTTTGCCTGTTATAATATTGTATGTGTGCACGGGTTTCTCAGTGGCCCTCATGATTGGACAACTGGGATGGGACAGCCTTCAGCAGCAATCACAACAAAGCAGAATTTCCTATTTCATACCTCAATACCACCTGCATTGTTGTGAACACATTACAATACTTGTACACCTTAACATGCACTAATTGTATATGATTGAATTTCAATATTGTTTATTATATTTAGTGTATTAACCTAAAGAACTCATTAACTTTGATATGTCTGAAAGGTTTCATGCATTTCAGAGGACACAAAATCATTTTATTCAGGTTTGTACAATCCCACATTTTCCTGCACTGTGTAGTAAGCAGAGCTTTGTTTTGAGAATTGACAGCTAGAAGTGCGAATAGGGAACTAAGCATTTGTTGATGTTGTTGTATCTCTCTTAAGGTCTTTTTGCATTCCATCTAGAGAGCAGATCCTGCCTACTGCTCATTAGCTAGTTTCTATCATGTTTCCACACTTCCATTGACTTGTATGGAGAGACAAATGCAAACAATATGTTTGAGATGTATGGATTTTAGCATGATATGCTCTAACTGGATTTGAGCTGATGAGCTAGTTCATTGAAATGATAACTGCAATTAATTATTTTTACATTAACCACTTGTTAAATATGTGGCCTTCCTGAAGTGTTGTGTTTTTTTTTTTTTACACCTCCCATGCCCACAATAGAGCAAGCAGCCAAGGTCTGAGAATTTGAAACCCGATTTGGGTGCGGGGGCTGTGAGGGCCTACCTGAAGCGGGAGGTAACTGTGTCTCACATTGTCACAGACTTGGGTCGAGCGACCACACCCCAATCTATGATAAGGTGGTAGAAGGTGGAGTCAGAGGTGGAATCTCCTCCCCATCTTACCTCTGGCCAAGACAGCTTGCCTGTATGAAATCCATCGGGTGGGTAAGAGAGAAGTAACTGAAAGATGAGTGAAAAGAGAAAAATAGAAAATAGAAAAAGGGTGTTGGGGCTCACCTCTACAAAGAAGAGAAGAAGACAGGAAGGAGGAAGAAGAGAGGTACAGAGATTTCTCACAATAAAAGGGAAACTGGGGATTTATGTGATCCTGAGGGAGAAAAGAAATACTTGGATTTTGGGACATCAAGACACTCACTAGGATGAATGAGACATTAAGGGAATGCTGTTTATGAAAAAAATGAAAAAACCAGTTCCAGATACAAACCCTTCAGAACATGTTTACTTATGTATATTTTTTCAAGACTTACACACACACACTCTTCAACTAAAAACTCACGGCCTGTGGCAGTTCCCACAGCTCAGGCTTTCATGATCCACCTTATTGTGACTCCAGAGAAAGTTGTTGTAAATGTTCCCAAGTCTTTTCAAAGATACCATTGGGTCCTGCACCCAAAATCAAATCCGGGTGATGATCGGCAGTCAGAACTAAGGCCTCTGTGATATGAATCAACACAATCATGCTGAGAGATAAGCAGTAAATTATATACATTGACCATCCTTCTCAAATAAACATATTTTGTAGTCGTCCACTGAAGTGCCTACTGCTATGAATGAGGCTCAGGAGACTCTCATGTCCCATGCTGGAGATCCTGGGTCCCTAGATTCAAGGCGGGAGAGTATTCGCATCTGATTTTACTGCCGGAGCGGACTCAGTCTACATAATGAGTGCTCAGAAAGGGCTACATCTGGGGAAGATGCTGTTTAAATGCGAGTCCTTGGCCGGTTCTTCAGCCCGATGTCCTAAGAGGTAGACATGTTGAAGGAGTCTTTACTTTCAATGTCCATTGGTACGTAAGGCAGCCATCTCTGAGCATCTGTCTTTTGACTAATGTCCTAGAAGACAGCCGTCATATTTTCACCGTGTTTCTTCAATTGTTCTTTCAGCTTGAAGCGTAAAATCACATCCATAAGGTAAGTCTGTGAAGTAGAAAAGAGTAGTCACTGTCGTGATTGTCCTTTCCTCCGCTGCTTGCCTCTCTTCTTCCGGGAGGGCCGTGCCTGCAAAGAAAAGATGAAACAGTCTTAGAAGGGTAACTTCCAAGGCTGCACTTGGAAATCTGAAGCTCATCTTCCAACCTCGCATATCAAACATTCCGTCTCTTTGAGGAATAGAAGACCGACACCATTATTTCAAGCCTTGGTTCAGCCACTGACCCCAGTTCTTATCTTTGACAGGTCATTTCAATGGAATGCCCTGATAGTCTCCCTTTCACCAATTCACCAATCCCTCTGGCCCCACTTTGCCCCATTCCTTGCTGTCAAGGACAGGTATACAACTTTGGCTCCCAGTTTTCTGTTTTTACTGATTTTTACAGATAAATACAGACAGAAATTGGCATGCTTCCTATCTGTATTTATTTTTAAAAGCGGAAAAATACAGAAAATTGTGCTTTTTGTGAGTGACTCTCCATGCTGTTCTTCGTGAATGCTAGACCTCCAGCTGAGCGGACAGACATCATGGAGAGTTAGAAAACCAGAATTAAATGTCCTTAAATACAGGCATAGGGTAACAAATATTTGTATATAATGCTAATATTTACCTGTGGGTGTCGTGTTTTGTTATATTTGACGGCTTAATTAGCTAAACCATGAAAGACATCAAACTATGAGTGCATGCTTATCGGTTAAATAAATGCGGAAATATATCATTTACAAATCAATTTATTCTCAAAACACAAAATAAATATGGAAAAATACCAATATGGTGGCGGTAAAAATTAATTTGGATAAATACAGACGGAAATGTTAAATAAATAAATACCTTATATTTGGGAGACCTATATAAAACAAAGTTCAGAAACACGTGAACTTAGGGGGCACCAGGATGCAACAAACCAATCCCCAATCCATGGGATTTACTTATTTTTATGATAAAAGCAAACCAATCCATGTACTCTGGTGTACAAGAATTTCATCATGACTTCAACATGTGGAGAAACAGACTGCTCTATTGGTTGTGGTTGACTTCTAGAGCAAATAGGACAACTTTGTTCTGTTCCCAAAATTACCCCTAGCCATTGAGCTGGCTGCAATATTATTGGAAGAAGCAAGTCTGGCCCAATGCTCTCCTAGATGGGGTGATCTTAGATAGAGGTAGTCATTTCATCTGAAAATGATCAAGCCTCACAACTATCCAGGCCACAAAGGCACAACTTACCACCCAAAGATTATAGTAGAAATTGAGGAAATCGAATCACCAAGGACTATCTTTATTGTTGTTGCCCAGCACCAAGATGAATGGAGGAAACTGAGAGCAATCACAGAGTTTACATAGAACACTGCTCAACACAATTCCACTAGGTACTTCCATTTTTGCCCTTCAGTTTCCAACCACAATGCTCCAATTTTCTTTTCAACAATGAAGGTTCAACAGTTTACCAACACATTAGAGAACTGTGTGCAATATACAGAGTAGTGGTCATGCATGTAATGGTTGCCATAGCAGCATAGAAATGATTTGCCGATACCCAATACCACCCTGCTTCCATGTATTATCTTGACATTCAGGGTTTGTTAACCTCACCATTTTAAAACAACCCCTGACCTCCCTAAGGCTGCATCTTGTTTACTTGGTCCATTCCTTTTGCAATGGTTTGGGTTCTCAGTCCTATAGCAGTTGAACTAGTTTTGCCTGCTCAGTAGTGCATTCATCTTGTTTTTGCTTTTTATAGTGATTGTTCCTCTGCCCAATGTCTCAGTGTTGGGTCCCTTTTCTAGTGTTGTGATGGGATCCCTGAGTTGGAGGGTGGATTTCAGGCTGCTTCGTGGTTAGTCCCAGGATTTGCCCATGGAAAGGTCAAAGGCTGGCCAATGGGCAAAAGAGTCTGCTTCTTTCATGCATGCGACTGATATGGTTTGTGCTTTTCTTTCTGGATGGATTTGCTTTCTCTAATTCTAGTGCTTTCATGTGGTCCAGCCGGAGTGGCTTTAGGGAGGCTGTCTACATCCAGGGCTCACCGGCTGTGCTGATCGGTTGCTTTATCCTGACCCATTTGGCCGTCCTCTTGATGGTGTGCCTGAGGCTGCCTCACTGTAGTGTGTCATGATTTTGGTGAAATGTGTTTGTCTCATGGCTACATGAGAGGGAACAGGGGCGACTAGCAGTTATTTAATTCCCAGTGATGAACGCAGCAGTTCCAGACTATCTTGTTCCCAGATCTTGACTGATCTAGCCTCACCCAAGGTTATGTTGTGCATATTTCTAGAGAACACTATCACCCGGGAGGGTATCCTGGTGCTGATCAGGTGTGAGTCTAGGCACACCTAGGGCCTAGTGAGACTACTCGAAAAGCCAGGTCTTCTGCTTCTTACGTTAATCAAGAAGTGAGGAGGAGGCTCTTGTGTGTAGTGGCAGGTCGTTCCACACTTTATGAGCGATGTTGGAGATGGTCCAACCCCTGGATCTTGTTTTCTGTATGTGTGGGATGTGTGCAATTAGTTGTCTGGCAAAGCAGAGGTGTCTGGAAGGTTTGTGAGAGCAGCTGGCATCACCAAAGGGACATGAGGTTTACAATTAAATGAAATAAAAATGGGTTATATAAAGCGCTCGATTGCCCATGGGCGTCTTGGCGCTAGTCTAATGGAGAAGTTAAAAAAAAAAGAGGAAAGACAACCGAACAATAAGTTAAAAAGCCAGGTTTTAAGATTCTTTCTGAAGGAGGGACTAGTCTTTAAGTGAAGCGGTAAGGCATTCCACCGTTTGGTGGTTCTGCAAATAAAGCTTCTTCCACCCCAGCATGGATCATCTCCTTCTGGGTTATGGCATACGAGGTCAGCTTAAGAGTCCGTGTTGTGATTCACCCTTTGCCTAATAACAGTTAAAGTAGCATGTCGTTTGAGCCGTGCAATTCACCACACCCAACATGTGTAATTTGCAAGCATCCTTCCCTTTCTCAAGCTTGCTGTGTCTCCTCTTCTCATTTCATCTTTTTGTGGGACTTGCTCCCTGGATTTCCTGAATCTGACCCTGTAGCCTGCTGTGTTTTAATATCTAGCTACATCTTTACAAACAGTGCAACAACACTCCATATCTCCCAGTTCTCTTCTTTACAAACCATGAGAGGCCTCCGGAGTCTTACCATCAATAATAATACGGTGTCTCTGGAGATATTTTGGTAACCACACGCTTTCAGACTTTGAGGTCTTCTACTGTCAGCCCTTTGCATCAAGATGCCTCTGCCTTCCTGTATGTTTATCTCCCCTCCTTCTCCCATATTTCCTCTCTTTGGGCCAGATGCATCAAAGGGTTGTGCCCATTATGTGTCTATGGGAAAATGTGTTCATGCATATGGCCAATTGTCTCTAACAAGATAATAGCTCCAGGTTCTGTCTTAGTGAGAGGAAGGAAGATTTAGGGATCAGATCATATGGTGTCGCTGATCCCAAAAATCCAAACTCTTGTACCACTCCTCACGCAGACCCTCCCTTTAGCTCCTTCATCCATCGCTCTCTTCTCCCCCTGCTCTCTCTCCCTCTCAGCTTTATTGAGATACAAAAACAATTTTTCACCTTTTTGGGCTTGAGCTTCCTGGCTTGGTTTCCGGATTGTGTCGTCTGTGGTTCCTGGAGTCCTGGAGATGGAGTAACAAGAAAGATTCAGCTCGAACTCATTGTAAAGAGCCTAAAACATACCTGCGCCCCACAAACCCCTCACATTGGGTCACCTGAGGTTTTGTTTTCACCTCACTTACAGAAAATGTATTGACTCTTTATACTTTCCGTCACAATACCTGCAGCGTGCCTCTGTACACTCACTGCCCTCATTTTTGTTAATGGGGAGGTTCCCCAGAGATTAATAATATTGGAGCGGGACGGGAAATTAAGTCAAGGCATACAGAGGAAAAACCCACCTCCAAATCAAGCTTCCTAAAATAGAGTCAGCAATCTATGTATAGGCCACAAAAACATTTTCACAGGTTACAGAGATTCTCATATATTTTTTTTTTCTCAAATGTATTTTTCTATTTTCTTCTCTTTATACTATATGTGTCACAAACATACTAAATATACAATAGTAAATGTATAACATTGGTTTATTCAGACAACTTCCAACCTCCCACCCTTCCAGTCATGCAATTCACACTCATTCACATTTCACACACAGCATCCATGCCAAACCAAACAGTCCATCACATGCATGATGGACTGTTTGGTCTTGGTATGGATGGTATGCCAATGTTATAGTTTTAGTTTATCTTATGGAGACAGACCTCTTTCCATCACTATGGAGACATCCCACCCTCAAAGGATGGAGCAGGGGTCTGGAAAGTGGAAACTGGATGCAGGGAAGCCCCTGTTAGCTAGGAGCGAGGCATTATCACTAACTGGTAATGTGAGTAGCATTCAGGCGCAATTTACCATTTTTAGGTCTCGCCTGACCCAGCGCATGCGCTGCTCTGGCGAGACTTTTTGAGAGGGCTCCAAAAAGTGCTACCAGGCCAGCCTAGAGCTACAGTGCGTGTGCGCGGGCAGGCGCTTTTGGGACCTTATAAGTATTTAGTTATGCAACTGTTGCATGGCTAAACACTTATAAGGTCCCAAAGGCGAGACCTATTGGCTATGCCAATGCTTGTTACTCATTATTGTTGAAGATGCATTGGGTGGCTGTGTGTGTGACTTTAGATTTCTTCCAAAACCGGGGTGTTTGTCAGCCTCCTCCATCACACTGTTAAGCGCCGCAACCCACGACACCATAAGAACACCACTCTGGCCGCTCACGCATCACTATAGCCTCTCACGCACAAATCTAGCCACTCACACGCAACACTGAAAACCGTCCCACAAAAGCCCATAGCGAGTACAACATCCCTCCACCCAAGCACTCCTCCACAGTAGTATGCCCTCCGTTTGACAAAGCGCTTCAGCACCTCGGAAGGTAGGTATAGAGCGCTAGGCAATTGCAATTACTGTGTCCCGGAGTAGGAACACATCCATGAAGCTAAAAGGGCGTGTGGTAAGAGAAGGGCAGGTTACACAGAGTGCTGGTTACATTCTTTTCTACGCCAAGCGCCTCGCCACGTCTAGTGCCTTCCAAAACTCACCTGAGTCTTGTGCGCGGGGACTTAAACACAGCAAGCAGTCTTCAGTGGCGCAGTAGAGCCCCGCCCTGCACGTACAGAGGGCGTCTGATGTCAGAGAGCACTTGCTTCGGTATTCCAGCACTGGGGGAGAGAGAGAACCAGGTGTTTAGTTAGAATGAGTATCAGGGCGGACGCAGCTCCGCTGGTGTACCTCAGTCCTGACCCAGAGCACACCTACAGTTCCACACATGCACAGACAGATCAGATAATGAACCCCTGCCCCGACCTGAAGCAACTTAGTAGAGTTGGGCGAGCCACTGAAGGCTCGAGCCAGGCTCGAGCCTGAGTCCTGGCATTGGCTAAGCTCGAGGTCCAGTTAGAACCTCGATCCCATAACGAGCCGAGCTTTCATGGGACTTTTGGGCGCCTGCCTCCCTGTACCCTGGATGTGGCCTTATGACCAGAGCGGTCAACTTTGGTACTAGGGGGGAGCCAGGTTGAGTCTCGGCGTCTGCTCCTGTGATTGTGGGCACAAATCACCCCTCCCCCGCCTACAAACAACGAACCGTACCCATTTGTAATGTAATAATTATTGCGTATTTTTTCAAATTAGAAGAGACTCTCATATTTCATGTAGCGTTGTTTGCTGTAGGGTTTACATAAGAAATTTTTTTAGGGCTCGGCTCGCGCACAGGCTCTAAGATCCGAGCCAAACCCTTAGCTCGGCTCTCCCTGTCAATTTGTTGGCTTGTTGCCCACCTCTGCAACTTAGTACCAGGACTCACAGAAAGCTCTGCCAATGTACCTCAGCCCCGACCAGCATCATATCTCACTATTCGAGTCATTGAAGTTAGGTGCAGTTCTGCAAAAGCACCTAACGTAAATTACTCCTTCTACCACACAAAATCTCACACACAACTCTGCTAATGTACCTCACTCACTCTTAACCAATGCACACTTCCCATTCCAGAGCTCGAACCCACACACGCAGGTGTGCCGATGCGCGTCAGTCCTGAGATGCTGCACCAGTTCACCCCCCCCCCCCCATCCCCCCCCCCCGAACTAGTATTCACACTCAAGGCACACAGTTGGGTCAATGCACGTCAACCAGCAACCTGGTACCTCTCCTAGTACTGTGATGCTGGCACGCACACATCTTCTGACGATTCCCCTCATACTTGGCACGCAGCACACCCTGCCATTCAGTACGGCATTAATTTGTAAAGCGCCAGCATTTCAAGGCGCTTAGTAAAGCTAAGCATAGCTAAATAAAGTGTAGAGAAAAATAAAGTGATTTTTATGTCTTTCTTTGTTAGATAATGCACACGACCTGCCTCAGAAGTTAAAACCTCAAAATATCTCACATAAGGCGAAGTTTACCCAGTGCACTCCTAATGGGATCCAAAGACTCTTCACTCCCGGTCCCTCCCTTCCGGTTCCACTGATACTCTGTCACCGTGACCCACATCCAACACGGCCAGCGCTCTTCAACCGAGACCGCCATCCGGCCCTCCCTATCGAATATATACGATAATAAAGCTTTTGGGGTTGACTCCTGAAACAATTGACATGGAAAGGGGGCGACCGCGACGTAGAGATACCAATGCCTACGGCGCCGCGTACCTATTATTAGAGCCAGCAAAGAAAGTCCGCCCACTCATCAAGGTAGCGGTGGCGGTGCCAGGCAAGGGCGTCATGCTGCAGTGCCCGCCCTCAGGTACGGAAGGACCGTCACGCGCCGCCTCTTGTCCCGCGCGTCACTTGTTACTGTGCAAGTCATGCCTGAGAGCTGAAGGTGACGCGAGGTATTCCGCGGGCAAAGAAACTGCCTGCATTCTGATCTCGAGGCTGCCGTGCCTCGAAAGTGGGAGGGAGGCGTGGAAACACCTCGACTACATTGATTTACCTTCCGGACTCCTGAGGCATGGCCTGGTCCCAGATGGGGTTAATGCGGCTGCTGCAGGTATCCCAGTGTTGTAAGTGAACAACGTTTACTCTCTGATCCCATAAATATGGTATAGCTGAAAGCACGGCTTTAAGTGGGCCGGGTCCTGCCGGAGCTGAAAAAGCATGTGCTGTGTCGGGTCCCTATCGGACTCTCAATTTTGGCCTCGCCCTTAGGATGAAGAAAAAAAAATCTCAACTCTGCATCAGTGCCACCCTGCAATGCCTTAGAGATAATTTCAGAGACTCCTTAAAGTTCTTTCACAGTCTCATTTCAGAACTGAAGCATTTTCAATATTCTATACAAGGAAGCCATAGTTGTTGCTGCTTATTTATCATATGCACCTAACAACCACTGACAAAGCCAATAGTCCTGGCTTGTTGTAGGTGTTATTTTACTTGTTGTATTATATATCTGGATGCAATGACTGAAGCAGCAAATTACCAGTCGGGCGGCACACTATGCTAAGCACAGAATTTTAGCTTACTTTCTGAGACATGCCCTAATTGCATCGGCCACGCCCCTTTGAGAGACCACCACACGGTTTTCTCATTCCGCTGAAAGCCCTGGCTGAAAGCAAGCCGCGTCATGCCAACACACAACTATTTGCTTTGCTAATGCTTGTTGCTGATGCTGTTCTACATCTACAACAAAAAAGAAAATGCTTGTTTGCTGATGCATTGTCAAAATAATCAAGCATTGTTTTAGAGGGCCACCGAGCATGGAGGCGTAACTGGGCCCAACCGTGTTGGTTGAGGCCGTTTACTCCTGATGTCCTGGGGCCCGACTTACTATGGATTCTGAGCCACTGAGCACAGTATCCTTTCTGCACTTGACTCTCATTGGTAGCAGTGGTCGAGCAGTCAAGGCGTCGGGGGTGGGGGGGGGGGGGGGGGGGGGGGGTAAGGTACATGTTAGTAAACACGAGTCATAGCTCAGAGGGCACGGAGGTGGCAGCCTATTGCTTCGTTATCCTTAGGTTTCTGAGGAAAATACTCTGGCCTCTTCCTGTTGCCTCACAAAGGACCATGCGTGCAGGCCTTGATTATTTCAAGGCTTGAGTGTGGTAATATTATTTATTTATTCGTTATTTTACTAAGAGATAGCAGGTCCTACAGAACGCAGCAGCACGTCTCCTGTACCACCTTCCAAAACATCCCATCATCTTGATTAGCTCCCAAATGACTAATGTATTCAGTACAAGGCGCTCTGTTAAATGTTAAAAAGGCATGACAAAATCAGAACCACTTCATCTCAAGTCAGTCGTGCAACCCTATCATACCTGTTGGACTTTAAGCTCCAGTAATGTTCATTTTGCAGTAATTCCCAAAATCCATAAAGCTAGGCGAGGTGGTCGTTCCTCTGCCTACTTCGGCCTGAAATTGTGGAATTCCTTCCCTTCAAAGCTGCGCATATGCAACTCTTTCGTAAAGTTTAAAAAGTATGTCTTTTCTAAGTCATCAAATTTCTTTATTTCGGTTTACAGAGAACCATAAAAGAACAACCTCACAAGGAACAGATGATAGACAATAGAATAAAAAGAGCAATCAGGCAAAAGTGAAAAACGCTCGAACTAGATGAGCCTCTGCGATGAGAACACAAACGATTCAAACTGGCCAAACATGACTAATAAAATAGACTCTCGAGCACAAAGCTGAATAGCACATATTGCCTAAAAATGCTCTTGGTCAAACTAAAAATATATGTATAAATATATATATATATATATATATATTGTTTTTTAAAAACATAAACGTAGTATAAAACTGATATTTTCAAAAATTATTTTGGCATAAATAAGAGAGACTTTTTCTTTTTGTTTGTCCTTTCCCCTTTTTGTTTATGTTTAGCGCTGGGAAGCCCCATTGGGGCAGCAATGAGCTTTTTCACATCTGAATAATAATAATAATTTAATGTAATGCTGCCTGGTCTACATACACCCAGTGCATGCTCTCACCATGCGTACACTGCACAGCACTGCTCTATCCCTGTGCTGTACCCTTCCCAGGCCACATACACCCAGCGCAGAGGCATCACCCCTGTGCTGCGCACACTCGACATCTAACTGATGTAGGCCAAGGGGGAGTTGAGCACACAACAGCGGAACGTTAGAAAGGTGAGTGAGCATGTCGGCCTCACTCCAGCAACACTGGTTAATAAGCACCTGTCCACGCCTCCTTATCACAACACGGTATACTGTCACCACCGCTCTCATGCTGCCTCATTCCTGGTGCAGGCAGTAGCCTTCCAGCGCTATGAGGTTTGTGCTTAGGGCGCCCCTCCCGCTCCTACAAGATCACTGTCCGTGAGACAGGCCTATGTCATGGCGCACATGCATGGTCCATGTTTGCCTATGACAACAAAAATCAGCATTAGGCATCCAGAAAAGAGTACAGTTGCGCACTAAGGGCAGGGGTATATGTACACAACAATGCCGAGGACATTTCCATCCAAACACATTGGAAAAGAATGGATCCCACTTTTGAGACCTATTGGCTTTGGAACTGAATTTTAGTCTTGCTGAACAGCATCAGCAAGGTGCTTTGCAGCATGTGACAAGCTTTAAAAAAGGTGCCATGATGCAGGCGCGTCATTTATTAGGGGTGTGAAGGCTCTATTATGCATGTGCACCTACAAAATAACATAACTACCATATTTTTTAGGACTCGGATCTAGACGGCGCGCATTACTCTGCCTTGAACCGAGGCATGCTGTATCTACTGTTGTGGGCTTCTGCCCGCTCATATGCTTCCCATTGGCTGGCACCATCGTCGCTACAGTGGTCATTCTCCCCATCTGTTAAGGGCGTGCATACGTCAGGCCTCTTCTGGTGTTTCGCCCTCCCCAAGTGCACCACCCAGCTTCTTTTAAACCGTTCTCACGGCCACCTTAGTGCACTGTTTCTGCACTACTTTTTTCTTTGAGAGCGCTTTTCAAGAGCGTCGGTTACAGTGCGCTTTTTCCCTATGTCCTTCTCTTCACCTTGCCTTATGTTGGTCTTTCCCCTTCCCCACTACCGCACCTCTCGTTCTCCTTGAGCCACCCTCTATGGTATTACCCCCTTACCCGGGACCTGACCCTCTCATAACAACCTCCAACTCACCTGCCCACTGTGGTCCCGGGGCAGTAACCCTGGCCTTCACCATGGTAGCCCACCGGTGCATTTACAGCAGCCACTTACGGTTATCAACAAAGCGATGTAGTGCCTGAAAAGAGACACAGCGGACGCACTTTATGAGTACTGGTTTGCATCAAGCCTATCTCAGGCAGCACTGCACTGTTGAAAATGACGCCTACTCTTTTATTTAAGGCACAAAAGCGTTCTCAAGATGTGCTTCAGCGTATATACTAGGGAACATCTGAGTGGCTCAACTTGGTCGTCATTGTCCTAAATTCGGATCATGTGGCGGTTGGAGCACTGTTCCTAACCAGGCGGCCATCATTTATTGTATTTTAAAACGTTGTACACCTCTATTGGATTTATGCACATTTCTTTCTGTTTTCCAAGATGGAACCCAGGGTTACTTAGTGGTTAATGCACTTGATGGAGATATATGAGTGAATTCCATGATCGAGTTAGAAGCATCATAAAATAGCAGCACCGGTTAGTGAGCTTGTTTCAGAGCATATTTGATCACATATTTGTATTTTATGTAGGTAGTGCAGCGGGTTAACGCCTTTGTTGCAGAGATTCATATACTAATTGCAAGGTACAAACTTAGTATTATAGCTCACTGAGCAATGCTCCTGCACCAAAGAGTTGTGTGTAATTTGTGGGGCGTTAGATTAGACAGTCTTAAGCTGTCAATATTTTGGAGTGGTTAACATGATTTAATTTGAGTAGTTATAAAAACGATTTAATAAGTGCTAAATAAATGGTTATTAATGTAATTAAACCGATAGACAAATCATATATACTTACACGGCACACAAAGACCTACACTTCTTACATACAGAGCTTGAAGAGAGACAAAAAAAGTCAACATTCTAGTTTTTCTGTTAACTTCTGAAGAGACTAGGTGCATGTCTGTTTGCTCTTACAGGCGTCTCTGACCTTGGTGCATGTCTGTTTCCTCTGACGGGCATCTCTGTGAGTTTGGTGCATGTCTGTTTGCTCTTACAGGCGTCTCTGACCTTGGTGCATGTCTCTTTGCTCTGACAGGTGTCTCTGATTTTGATGCATGTCAATTTCCTCTGACGGGCGTCTCTGTGAGTTTGGTGCATGTCTGTTTGCTCTGACGGGCGTCTCTGACCTTGGTGCATGTCTGTTTCCTCTGACGGGCATCTCTGTGAGTTTGGTGCTTGTCTGTTTGATTTGATGGGTGTCTCTCTGAGTTTGGTGCATGTCTGTTTGCTCTGACAGGCATCTCTGAGTTTGATGCATGTCTGTTTGCTCTGACGGGTGTCTCTCTGTTTGGTGCATGTCAATTTCCTCTGACGGGCGTCTCTGAGTTTGGTGCATGTCTGTTTGCTCTGACAGCCGTCTCTGTGTTTGGTGCATGTCAATTTGCTTTGATGCGCATCTCTCTGCGTTTGGTGCATGTCTGTTTGCTCTGACGGGCGTCTCAGAGTTTGGTGCATGTCTGTTTGCTCTGACAGGCGTCTCTCTGAGCTTGGTGCATGTCTCTTTGCTCTGAACGGCATCTCACTGAGTTTGGTTCATGTCTGTTTACTCTGACGGGCGTCTGATTTTGATGCATGTCAATTTCCTCTGGAGGGCGTCTCTTAGTTTGTAGCATGTCTGTTTGCTCTGACGGGCGTTTCTGAGTTTGGTGCATGTCTGTTTGCTCTGAGGGGCATCTCTGTGTTTCGTGCATGTCAATTTGCTTTGATGGGCGTCTCTCTGAGTTTGGTGCATGTCTGTTTGCTCTGACGGGCGTCTCAGAGTTTGGTACATGTCTGTTTGCTCTGACAGGCGTCTCTCTGAGTTTGGTGCATGTCTGTTTGCTCTGACGGGCGTCTCTGTGTTTGATGCATATCTGTTTCCTCTGACGGGCATCTCTGTGAGTTTGATGAATGTCTGTTTGCTTTGATGGGTGTCTCTCGGAGTTTGGTGCATGTCTGTTTGCTCTGATGGGCGTCTCTGAGTTTGGTGCATGTCTGCTCTGACGGGCGTCTCTCTGTTTGGTGCATGTCAATTTCCTCTGACGGGCGTCTATGACTTTGGTGCATGTCTGTTTGCTCTTACAGGCGCCTCTGTGTTCGGTGCATGTCAATTTGCTTTGATGGGCATCGCTCTAAGTTTGGTGCATGTCTGTTTGCTCTGACAGGCGTCTCAGAGTTTAGTGCATGTCTGTTTGCTCTGACAGACATCTCTCTGAGTTTGGTGCAAGTCTGTTTGCTCTGATGGGTGTCACTCTGAGTTCGGCACATGTTTGTTTCCTCAGACGGATGTCTCTGTGTTTGGTGCATGTCAATTTGCTCTGACAGGCGTCTCTGACCTTGGTGCATGTCTGTTTCCTCTGACGGGCATCTCTGTGAGTTTGGTGTATGTCTGTTTGCTTTGATGGGTGTCTCTCGGAGTTTGGTGCATGTCTGTTTGCTCTGATGGGCGTCTCTGAGTTTAGCGCATGTCTGTTTGCTTCGACAGGCGTCTCTCGGAGTTTAGCGCATGTCGGTTTGCTGTGACATGTGTCTGAGTTTGGTGCATATCTGTTTGCTTTGATGAGCATCTCTCTGAGTTTGGTGCATGTCTGTTTGATGTGACAGGCGTCTCAGAGTTTGGTGCATGTCTGCTTGCTCTGACGGGCATCTCTGACCTTGGTGCATGTCTGTTTGCTCTGACAGGTGTGTTTCTGAGTTTGATGCATGTCTGCTTGCTCTGACGGGCGTCTCTCTGAGTTTGGTGCATATCTGTTTGCTCTGACGGGTGTCTGGGTTTGGTGCATGTCTGCTTGCTTTGACCGGCATCTCAGAGTTTGGTGTATGTCTGTTTGCTGTGACAGGTGTCTGAGTTTGGTGCATATCTATTTGCTCTGGTGGGCGTCTCTCTGAGTTTGGTGCATGTCTGTTTGCTGTGACAGGCGTCTCAAAGTTTGGTGTATGTCTGCTTGCTCTGACGGGCGTCTCTGACCTTGGTGCATGTCTGTTTCCTCTGATCAGTATCTCTGGGAGTTTGGTGCATGTCTTTTGGCTTCGATGGGCGTCTCTCTGAGTTTGGCACATGTCTGTTTTCTCTGGCAGCCGCTTCTGAGTTTGGTCCATGTCTGTTTGCTCTGACGGGCGTCTCTCTGAGTTTGGTGCATGTCTGTTTGCTCTGACGGGTGTCTGGGTTTGGTGCATGTCTGCTCGCTTTGACAGGCATCTCCGAGTTTGGTGCATGTCTGTTAGCTCTGATGAGCATCTCAGAGTTTGGTGCATGTCTGTTTGCTGTGACAGGCGTCTCAGAGTTTTGTGCATGTTTGTTTGCTCTGACGAGTGTCTCTCTGACTTTGGTGCATTTCTGTTTGCTCTGACGGGCATCTCTCTGAGTTTGGTGCATGTCTGTTTACTATGACGGGCGTCTCTCTGTTTGGTGCATCTCAATTTCCTCTGACGGGCATCTCTCTGAGTTTGGTGCATGTCTGTTTGCTCTCACGGGCGTCTCTGAGTTTGAAGCATTTCTGTTTGCTCTGACGGGCGTCTCTCTGTTTGGTGCATGTAAATTTGCTTTGATGGGCATCTCTCTTAATTTTGGTGCATGTCTGTTTGTTGTGACGGGTGTCTGAGTTTCATGCATGTCTGTTTGCTTTAACAGTCGTCTCTCTTGAGTTTGGTACATGTCTGTTTTCTCTGACTGGTGACTCTCTTAGTTTAGTTCATGTCTGTTTGCTCTGAAGGGTATCTCAGAGTTTGGTGCATGTCTGCTTGATCTGACGAGGCTCTCAGAGTTTAGTGCATGTCTGTTTGCTCTGATGGGCATCTCTCCGATTTTGGTGCATGTCTGCTCCGACAGGCAACTCTCTGAGTTTGGTGCATGTCTGTTTGCTCTGAAAGGTGTATCTCTGAGTTTGGTGCCTGTCTGTTTGCTCCGCCGGGCATCTCTCTGGGTTTGGTGCATGTCTGTTTGCTCTCACCAGCATCTCTCCGGGTTTGGTGCATGCCTGTTTGCTCTGACGGGCGTCTCTGAGTTTGGTCCATGGCTGTTTGGTCTGACGTGCATCTCTGAGTTTGGTCCATGTCTGTTTTCTCTGGCGGGCATCTCTGACCTTTGTGCATGTCTGTATGCTCTGTCTGGCGTCTCTCTGAGTTTGGTGTGTGTCTGTTTCCTTTGACAGGCATCTCTCTGAGTTTGGTGCATGTCTGTGTGTTCTGACGGGCGTCTCTGAGTTTGCTCTGATGGGCGTCTGAATTTTTTTGGGGAGTTTTATATAGCATGAACTTGACCCAAAGGTATTGGGTATCAGACCGTTTTACATGAGCACCAGTTGCTTGCGCAAGGACACATTAATTTTTGTTAGGCACGGGGAGATTAAGTGATTTGCCCAGAATCACAGGATGTTGAGTGTCCTTGCCGAGACTCAAACCCAGTTCCTCAGATTTGAGATCGACCGCCCTAGCCGTTAGGCTACATCCTCTCCCATTTTGTGTTTGGTGCATGTCTGTTTGCTCTGATGGGCGTCTCTCCGGGTTTGGTGCATGTCTGTTTGCTCTGATGGGCGTCTCTCCGGGTTTGGTGCATGTCTGTTTACTCTGATGGGCATCTCTCCTGGTTTGGTGCATGTCTGTTTGCTCTGACGGGCGTCTCTCCGGGTTTGGTGCATGTATGTTTGCTCTGATGGGCGTCTCTCCGGGTTTGGTGCATGCCTGTTTGCTCTGATGGGTGTCTCTCTGGGTTTGGTGCATGCCTGTTTGCTCTGATGGGCGTCTCTCCGGGTTTGGTGCATGTCTGTTTGCTCTGACGGGCGTCTCTCCGGGTTTGGTGCATGCCTGTTTGCTCTGACGGGTGTCTCTCTGGGTTTGGTGCATGTCTGTTTGCTCTGATGGGCGTCTCTCCGGGTTTGGTGCATGCCTGTTTGCTCTGACGGGTGTCTCTCCGGGTTTGGTGCATGTCTGTTTGCTCTGACGGGCGTCTCTCCGGGTTTGGTGCATGTCTGTTTGCTCTGACGGGCGTCTCTCCGGGTTTGGTGCATGCCTGTTTGCTTTGATGGGCGTCTCTCCGGGTTTGGTGCATGTCTGTTTGCTTTGATTGGCGTCTCTCCGGGTTTGGTGCATGTCTGTTTACTCTGACGGGCGTCTCTCGGAGTTTGGCAGGAGGGTGTGGGTTCCAAGTGTGGCCACTTGAACAGAACTGCTCTCCACCTTGTAGAATAAAAGGAGCTGCAGGTGACCCTACGAGTCTACAGCTCCAGCACTGAAGCATGAAGACTTTGTAGATAGCTATCGTTGATCACCTATTTATAGTAACTACTGCAAAGACCTGTTTGTTATCTAGAGATATTATCTAACTCAAGGAAAGAGAAGGGCAGAGACAGCCAAACAAGGGTTAAGCTGAGCGATTTGCACTGACCTCTAAATGATCAACTCAGTGAGCTATCGAACTATATTGCACAAAATATCACACCAATATTTTAACCGTGGGCACTCTGACAACTCAGTGTGTGATTAATAGCAAATGGTCTGGCTGCATTAAAACAACCGGGGCTGGTCGCATCATGGTTTAGGGCTGTGCTCCTGGGATGGGGCCGGTCCGCTGCCATAATAGGGCTGCTGCACTGCATGCGTTCATATTACTCTTTAGGCAAAGACTGTTCATAAAGCGGCGTTTACCAGAAGACCTTCTGTGCTGCAGCGCCCCCTGCCGGTTCGTTCTGTAACAGGCCCCCCGCACAGCTCATGTTCACGCTGTGCTGGGCTGTGCGAGGCTGCACGCTACATTCCTGTGCCTTATCGCTGTGTACACATTCCTCCATAAGATTGCGCAAGTGTCCGTCATGTTTCTGACGAAGTTACACAAATCTTGGAAAGGACCGACTCTGTCACTAAATACTTGTACCGTTACGAAACTCCCGTGGCCTCCACAGGGTCGAAAGCCAGTGCCCGTGAACACGTTGACACAGAATGATTGACGTGTCAGATTCCTGCGTCATTAAAGATAAACACACCATGGACTGTATGAAAACAGAACACGTGTTTACATATTCTCATCCTGCGGTCTCGCACAGATTCACACGCTGTGAGAAGAAGGGTCCCGCCCTACAGCTAGCTACTTTAAACAAGCTGACACAATAAAGTAATCTAATTACTTTTAAATAATGTGACAAAAGAGTACTTAAGTTACTTTTAAGCAAAACAGTATTCCAGTTTAAACAGCCTTACCCACATAGGTAATCAGGTTACGTTTGGTAGACAAAATAATATGGATTACTTTCAGTTACTTTAAAAAAAAATAATCCAAACACCTCACAAAAAATGTAAATTGAAATGCCACCCAATCAATATTCTCTTTCCCTTGTTACATGTGTGCTCCTGAGCTGGGTGGACAGAGGGCATTCAGTGTAGGACTCAGCAAGTCGAAATAAGGTTTACATTTCTGCAGATAAAATCTATATATATTATAGTTCGAGTTTATAAAATGGCAAAACAAACTTTCAAGAGACTTATGGCAAGAAAATATTACAGAATTCACTTCGCACCAAGACCTGCTCCCACATGGATCTATTCCACATAAAGCTGGACTTTTTCTACAAGGAAGGCAGAGCCATGAGGGGTCTACTAAATGAAACTACTAAATGAGACAATATTACATTAGTAACAATATTACTGGGTAAAGATACATTGTAGCAGGTTTTAAAATAGAATGCCTGGAAGTTTACACCGGAGATAACAAGTTAAGACTTGTTGGGTTCCCTGGGGTGTGAAAAGTGAGTGACCCAGCACATTATATTCGAGGCAATTGCTGGAGGCGTATACAACAATAGGCACTGGCTTAACATGCCAGAGGAGAATTTTGTATTTCCAAACTTTGTAGAAGAATGACTCACTATACCAATCCTGTCGTCTGGTTTTCAGACTGTCCCACTTTTAAGTTTGATTCACCGAGCAAATGAGTCAGGGCTTTCCAAGATTTGTGTAACCTTGTCAGAAACATGACAGACATTTGCGCAATCGTATAGAGGGATTTGTGTGCAGAGTAGGCTAAAGGTTCTTGTAAATAGATAAGGATGAAGGGCACCTACCTCCCACACACTGGCGACACGGCTGGCACAGGTATTTGGTATTCCAATTGGAATTGAATGCAATTCCTTGACGGCAGGGCCGGCATTCGGTGTCCTGGAGAGGGGTGCATCGCTTGACCATGTAGTGACCTGCATAGTAGAGTGAGTGAGAGAATATTTAGGAATGTGCTGAGAGAAGCTCAAGAGATGGCATGGGTACAGGTAGGAGGAAGGAAGCAGAGTGTCGAGTCATGCTAAAGAGTGGGTGTTAGAGAAACTGAAGAGCTGTAAGAGGGAAGGGCAGATGCACAGAGAAGAAATGACAGTTACAGAGGACGGGTAATGAACAGAGAATAAATACAGACACAGAGGATAAAGTGCAAAAGGGAGAGAGTATAGGAGAGAGACCAATTGCTGGGGGTGGGTGGAAAAGAATAATGCTCCGAGAGAGACAGGCTTTGTTGCAAAAAAAGAGGGGAGGATAGAGAGAAAATAAATTGAATGGAGGGACGAGAGAGCGATGGAGATAGACTGGAAAAGAAAGAGTAAGAATTAATGGTGAGAGACAGGGAAGTTTGTTGAAGAGATAGAGAGACAGCAGGGGAAGAGGGAAGGCGAAAGCAAAGAATTGACACAGAGGGGCGAGTGATGGAAACAGGAACATGCATTTGGGAGAAGCACATGAACGATGGATAGACTCAGAGGTAGACAGCAATACCAGAGGAGGGGTACCAGGGAGACAGGATTCTGGCAGAGGAGACATTCAAACATTTAAGAAAAGGCATCGGTGTGTGGCCCTCCTGGTATAGAGCGGGACCTTGTGATGCTCACCTGGTGGGCACTTGGAGCAGCAGTGCCCCTCGCTGAGCTGGTACTGCGTTTCATTGGCACAGGAAGGACTACCTGACACTGAGCCCAGGACGATTATGGGTACCAGGAACAAGGAGAGCTTTCTGCATGTCACTTCCGGCATCATGTCAAGACAGCAGGACCAGTGACCTCGTGATGTCACTAGCACAGCTAGGTCGTCGAATCGGAGAAGCTTTGACGCCAATGGTCTGACTCTATCACGATATGAAGAGAGCTGATTCGTGATATGTGTGGATTATAACGTGAGGTGAGAGGGAATGGAGTCTGTCACAATCTGAACAAGGAGCGTCTGTGCTAAGGTATTGGCGATATCGTGATAGGGTCAATACTTGAGGGGGAATGGTCTGCAGTTGCGGTATGGGTGGAGCTATCGCGAGAAAGAGAAAGTTCTATATTGTTATTGGAATGGATCTATTCTGCGATGGGGAGTGGATGGGATTGTGATAGGACTGTGGGGTGTGCTGGGATAGGGCACGGACTACACCATGATCTGAAACACAGAATATTGTGACGTGAAAGAGACATTCAGTGATATGATAGAACCATATTCTGTGAAGTGCTGAGGGAAGTGTTATGGGAGCAGCACCTGCTAAAATAAATGTGGAATATCCAGATACGATTAGAAATTACTCCCTTTTTTGGGGTCTTGATACGAGCCCTCTTTCCTCTACCTCAGTAATAAGATTGTTTCTCTGCACACTCCTGGTCTCAGAGTACGGGAATTATTTCCTTCTCTCTCTCTCTCTGTCTCCCTCCTCCTCCCTCAGTATGAGTTCGCCCTGTCCTTCCCCTGGCCTCTCAGCATGCAGCCTGTCCCCCAGCTGGAGGGTCCTTCCCTTGTTCCTCACTGTGAGGTATGCCCGCTCTGTCCCTCAGTATCAGGTGTCGTGTGTCTCTCTGGCCCACTCCCTGCAGGTAGAGGGCGCTTGTCCACCCCTCAGTCTGCGGACCCTTCCCTTTCCCTCTCCCTGGGTCTGAGGTCTCCCTGCCCTCTCCCTCCCTTGTCTCTCAGGATGGGGCAGCAGTTTGTCTCCCTGTCCCACTCTCTGCAGCTAGAGGGCTCTCTTCCACCAGTTAGTCTGAGGACCCTAACCCAGGTCTTTCGCCCTCTTCCTCCCTGCTCCTGGGTCTGACAGGCCGGGGAACAGGCATTTATAGATCGACTGCTTTCGATTTCCGGGAAAACCCCGGTCTTAGTCACTCGATGATTGAGCCGAAAATTCCAAAACAGTGGAGTAAGGGAGGAAATAAAGGGTGAGTGAGAAGAAAGAGATAAAACGTGAGTAGGTGTCTAAAAAAAAGACGACGTGAGCACAGGAGGAAGGAGTAGAAAGCGGAGGGGTGAGAAGGAGAAAACATGGAAGAAGGAAGGCGGAGACGAAGCTCCAACTGCAACCATTTGGGGAAACGCGAGCACTTCCGAGGATCCTTTGGATCCCCTCAGCCCTTGGGCACGGTCGGCGAAGAGGAAGCTGGCAAACGGAGGTTGGGGGAGGGGGGTGTTTGTGATAAGGGACAGAACCTTATTTGTAAAAAAAAAAAAAAAAAAAAAAAAACGTGCCTGGGTCAGTGTTGGAGGTGGTAAAAAATGACTCTGGGAACCCATAAATTGGGGGTCTAGGTGTGGTAGAGGAAAGGGGGTGGAGTCACGAGGGGCGGAGCTGGAAAAGCAGAGCCTGACAGAATCTGTAGGAAAGAAATTGGCAACAAGGACTTACGTGACAGCACACCTGTTCTAATGCATTCAAATGGTCGCAAGGAGGCTGGATTTTAAAATATCTTATAGGGTTAAGATACCTGCTGCGGGGGTTATTGTGTGCCCAGCAATTTTAAGCGGAGGATAATAGCGGTAAGATAACTCTGGTGGTTAACACCGTTCGGCGAGAGGTCTGGGTTTCGTCCAATCACAGTATTGACTCAAAGTAGCAAGGTGGGTTAATGCGCTTGCTGCAAAGCACATCATGTAACACGCAGATCACAGATTTGTATTTTATTCAGATAGGTAAGTGGGCTGCTGCTTTTGACACTGAGATAATGTTGTTACTTCTATTTCATACTTATTTTTTTTGCAGAGTTTTATATAGCGCGAACTTTACCCGAATCCAATCGCTTTACATAGCGCCAGTTACATTACATGAGGACACATATTCATTTTTTTTTTGTTAGGCATGGGGAGATTAAGTGATTTGCCCCGAATCACAGGATGATCAGCGTCATTACCAAGACTCGAACCCAGTTCCCCATGTCGGAGGTCGAGAGCCCTAGCCGTTAGGCCAACTCCTCTCCCCTAGTTGCACGCCTGGCATCAAGAAGCCGCATGCATACTGTAAGATGTGTTGAGAGCCTTTTTGTTTTTTTCTCAGTCTGTTGTTATATAACATTGCAAAGAACAATTCTTTTGGAAAGTAATAAAGTCGTCTTAGTAGAGACAACCACAATCGCTGTCTTACGTTTATTATCCTGACTTTGTCTTTCTCTACACCATTCACTCTTAACACATGAGGTCTACAAATATGGATGATGTGTCATTCCTACACTTTATAACTCTCATTGTCTTATGTAACATTACCTGTACATTGATTTTCAAACTTGTTTGATTTATTGTGATTCCGTGTGCAACTCTACACTGGGATGAGTAGTGCTATAAAAGAATTAAATAAATAAAAAATCAGTGACTTCCCAGGGAATCAATATTTGTGGAAATACTCACAAATAAATCATGCATTCTTCCAGTGCAAGCACATCTCTGACATAGGGAGTAGAACAAGTTAAAAACCAGCGGCGGCTCCTCCGCTATGGCGGAGGAGTGTCGCTCCACTGCTTTCAAGCAGTACGAGAAGCAAACACACATAAAATATTAATAACGTTCAGTTATTATCATTTTTTGTTTGTGCTGCTTTGCGGTCGGGTGGGTGGGCGGGGCTGGTCTGCTCTAGGAGTAGGGCAGTGAAGGAGTGGTTTGCCCACTCCTAAGTGCGCAGTGACTGTTTGGTCGGCCCTCTCGAGTCGCCCAAACCAGTCATATGCACTTTCCCTGTTCTCCAAGCAGACTGCATTACAGCCTACATGACGAACATGCCCACCCCTCCAGCCCATGGCTGAGCGCCATGTCGGGGCGCTCAGACCAATCACAATGCTGCATTGCAGCATTGTGATTGGCTCAGGAGAGGGAACCTGGCTGCCTCCTTCCTATTCCTAAAGTCGGAGGCAGGAGAGCAGGAGCAGAACCGCGGGACCTGGCGGCAAGGTAAGTTACTAAATTAAAAAAAAAGAATTATGCTCCCTCCAGTAATCGTGACCCCCCCCCCCCCCCCCACAACCCCCTGCACCCACCCCCCCACCCACGAGCAATGCCGGTCACCACTGTTAAATGGCAATGGCAGCGTTGTGATTGGTGGGGACAATGCCCAGCCGGGCTCCTATGGGGAGGCCATTTTCTCTATGTAGGCTGCATTCAGCCTACATAGAGAAAATGCAGAGTGCGCATGACTGGTTTCGGTCAGGCTCCACAGCATTGGGCAAGCCACTCCTCCCTGACCCGCCCGCCCCCAACCAGGCATACCCTTCTGCTTTCTCGCAACTCAAGAAGCAGAAACAAAAAATGCTATTTAAAATAACATTTTATGTTTCTGCTTCTCGCACTGCGAGAAAGCAACGGGGGCGACACTACTCCGCCCTAATGGAGGAGCCGCCCCTGGCCTTATGTCTCTTTAATTCATCACCAGACACTCTCTGTATCTCTAGCTCACTCTTGCAGGTTCATTTTAATCCCTGCCTTCTCACTTTTGTTACTGTTTTTCCACCTTTGTTTTCCTCCATATTTCCCCATTGTGTGTTTTTCTCTCTCACTCTGGATGCAAGTTTGTTTTCGTAAAAATGTGATCTGGTCCCCAAAAATGACTGGCAGTGGGCCCCACCTGCAAACACTGGCTCAAATTAAGCACTGGTGAGGAGCTAGACGGGACACGTGTGAACGTAGGAAAAAAGCAGAAGAGCAGAGCCAAGGGTAGATGGACCCAGAGGGGCTACTCTGCACCTCTCTGAAGTGAGGAAGACTGCTCTCAGGGAAACACAGCCAGGGACCAGCACAGAGAAGCTCTTCGCTTGTGAGTAGAGGTGAGCGAGCCAATAAATTAATGGTGAGAGCCAAGATTTTGGCTTGGCTCTAAGAGCACGTGCACAAGTCAAGCCCTGAAGGTATCCAGCATGTAAATCATGCAGCAAAGATCATGTCAAAATATGATTTAGTCTCACAATTCAGCAAAATACGTTTCTTTACGTTAATACATCAGATTATATCACTGCATTGAGAGTAAATTATTAAAAGTGATAGTTTTTACACACCTTGCCACCCCCGTCCTGCTCACAATGCCATTAGTGAACAAAGAGGCAAGTCAGCTGTCACGTGCACCCGGAATGTGGCATAGCTTTTATTACTGCTGGAGCATCATTATAATCTATTAAACCAGGCACAAGAGGTTTTTGTACAGCACACATCCTAAATGCACATATTTGAAGGCACTCTCGTATGCAATAAAGGAACAAAATGAAACATTTTCTAGGATCACACAATTTGGTCAAGTGGTGAAGCCGGGTTTGATCCCAGACAGAGGTTTAGTAAGGATGGCAAGAGCCCTATTGCAAGCAAGAAAAATGGCTGATGTAGCTGCTGCCTAGGTAGTAAAAACTGCAATTATAAGGGTTCAAAGGGCCCCTCAGAGCTCTTTACCCTGGTGCCACTGCACCTGCTGCACCAATGTTAGTGAGGCCCCTGCTGGATGAATCTCTCTTTCTATTGCCCCTTTTACATCGAAGGTTACTGCTTTAAATTTAACTCTTGGCACAGGACGTTACAGTCTGGGTGGCAGGCAAAAGCTACTTGAAAGTTCCGCTTGTTTTGAGATGAAGGGTCTAACAGCAGTGCTTAACTTGTGCTGGTGGTTGCCAGTGGACCTCCCTAGCACTCTATTTTGGGACTGCCACTTATTTCTCCCGATTGGACATTTCCTGAGAGCAAGAAAGAGAAAACACACAAAGGGGAAAGCAGGGGCGACTTCTCCACTGAGCGGAGGAGCGTCGTCCCACTGCTTTCTCCAGTGTGAGAAGCAGAAACATAAAATGGTAATAACTTTCCGTTATTAACATTTTATGTTTGGTTGCTGGCAGGCGGTTGGGCGGTGCTGCTCTGCGAGCAGCCAGGGCAGGGGAGGAGTGATGTGCCCACTCCTGAGGGCGCAATCACTGTTTGGACGGCCCTCTGGGGCCGCCCAAACCAGTCATTTGCACGCTGCCCATCTCCATGCAGGCTGCAGTGCATCCTACATGGAGAACATGGCCTCCCCGAGAAGGACCTGGCTGGGCGGCGTCCCCACCAATCACAACGCTGCTCGCTGCTTGTTTATTTTTTGCACTCCTTAGATAATTAGAGAAGAGCTAGAATTATTCTGCATGTTTCTACATTCCAAACAAGTGCAGCTTTTTTTTTTTTTAACTGACATCTATTGAACACTTTCTAATATGTTTGCGACAAATAACTAACAGCTTTTTGATATCTTTACTTTTGCACTAGAGGTTTTATTTGTATTTTTTATGTTTGCAAACGAGCTCTCTCTTTCATATGAAAGAGCTATTCACCAAGGTTTTAAGTGGTTTGTGGCAAAGGTAATGGTGTGACCATGTATTATATGGGACAAAGTACCCCCTCGCATACATGATAAGGATAATGCAAGTCACCTCGGAGTTCCACAACCTTATAAAGGAACTTGTCCTTTGGCCTTGTCCATCTATATGGTAATGGAACTCCTCAGTCTTCTTATAATGTACAGTGGGGGTACTTTATCCCTTATATTATATGGTGCAAACTGCACCCAAAAGGTTGCAGAGTGTTCTAAAGTTGGAAACTAAAAACAGAAACCTTGACAAAACATCTATAACTTTCAGTCGTGAAGGTGCTTCTATTTTAACAATCCATTGCTGTTTCCTAACTTGTTCTGAAAATAAGTAGTCAAGACCTAAGTAATTGTGTGGATTGGCCTTTTCTGGCTGTGCTGTACATGTTAGTACAAGTGTTTCTAATGATTGAGACTGAGGTGTCGTGATCATGTTGGGTAAATGATTTGGAGGAATTTGGCCTCTACTGTTTTAGTTGTTTTGGTGACCTGCACTTTTGCATCTTTGTTCTGCTCTTTTACTTCAGTTGTACTTGATTCTGGCAGTTTTGTAGATTTGTTTGGTTTCATCAATGTCAGTGACATTTCCAACTAAACAAATACCAAGTCAAGATGGATATCAAGTCAAGCAAATACCAAACAAATCCTAACCAAATGAACAAATGAACCGGTTCAATACAGATTTACCTCATGCGTAGTCTTCACCTCCCACCTGTTGATCCTCCCTGATCCAAAGAAAATCACCAACCGAAGGCCCTAGTCAAGGCTAGCAGCCACAAGGAAGATCAGAGTTGGAGAGCAGAAAAATCACCTTGGACCACGAGCAACACTAATCTCATCAGGTGGGGCGCTTCCTCAGCGAAGTTCATCTTACCAACCTGATCTCCTGCCCTGGTCCGACTGCAAGCGCTTGATGGAGACCCACGTTGAGCGCCAATTTGTGGAGCAGATTAATTAATAACCTTCTGGTGCAGGGATCACCACTTCGCCACGGGTTCGTATCAAGTAAGGAGGAATCAACAGTGGAGCGAAGTACAAACCATAGGTAATTTATTAAGCATTCAGAATGGGTCTCCATCCAACGAGCACCATGGAGTTACTCAAGGAAAGGAGCACACTTGAACAATAGCTACATGGGTTTTTATAGGGAAGATGACAAACAAGGAACGCCCAGAGGTAAATAGAACTTTGGAAAGAACACACAAATGAGCTAAGGCAAGAATCTGACAGCCTCGGTGTTTTGTGCAATTTCTACGTTTTAAGGCTGAACAACAAAATGTGCTATTCTGGGTACACTTTACTTAAGGATTAACTATTGCCTGAAAATCTCCGAGCAAGCTGACTCTGCATGTTTACGCAGCCTACAATGTCTCAACTTTAGCTTTGTGACCTAATGTTTATGCAGGTAGCGTCAGGGACAGAATCAGGCTGAAAACAGATCAAAGGTGAGTATGAATAAAGCACAGCTAAATTAAGAAAATGAGAGATTCAGATTTTAAGGTTTCACACCAGCACAGATGTTGCAGTAGTCATTCATTGCAGATGATTCAGCTGACACGTGTTTTGCCAATTAGCGGACTCGTGTTTCGCCCACCTTATGGACTTTTTCAAGGCTTTGAAAGGTATTTTAACTCCAAAAATAATACGATAAAAATTGCCATGCAGATGATTCCTTTATATGAACCTCCCAATAGTATTAAAATGGAAAGACCTGATGCTATTCTGCTTCTCTAAGATCCATGTGTATAGAAACATTGCGTGGCATCAGAATCTTCTTTACATATCGTTAAAAAAGGGTGAGTCATCCCTTTCGACGATTGGTCCAATATTTATGAAGCAATTTCCCAATATATAGAAGGTCTATCCAACCATTTGTAAGGTGGATCACGTCCGAAATTGTCAAAGTGTCTGAATATTCCACAGCCACTACTTAAGGATATCTTGGACATTGATAAGTCACTACATTTGCTGTGGAAGTTATGGCATGCAGCAGTCTCTCAGTGTTCACCAATGGAGATCAAATACGTCTTTGAGTTCGGACGTGATTTTTGATTTGCTTCCTAGATATTGGGCAAACATAACTGATTGCCATTGCTTTTTGTTTTTTTTAAATTCTTTTTATTGTTAACCAAAACAACATCACAGCTTATACTTGGTATAGATCAAAAGGTATGGTAGTCAGTGACACATTACACACAATTCCATATTATCCTGTGAAGTATACTTTACAGTTAGAGATAGAACATTACGGTGTTAGGTCTCCCAGGGGCAGTTGCACCAGTAACACAGGTGGCTCACATATGGTACCTCTATAGTCGTTCCATTTCCCTCATATTTGTATCCCTTTTCTAGGGCACCCTCTTGTGACAGATTCCGTTTTTTCGCGACACATGGGCCAATCCACGTCCCCTTCCCATTCCATCAGCGTCGGGGCTGCGTGGACTCCCCACTTCCTTGCAATGTTCAACTGAGTGCCATTGTTGTATATTTGGGTTTCTGTATATAACATGTACTCCACTCTTTATGTGTGGTTTAGATTGGGCTAAGGTCAACGGTTCGGCCAGGATCTACATGCGGATGTGATAATAGTGTATGAGCACCATAAATTGAAAATCATTACTAAGTTTTAAAGGGAGGGTTGTACATCTATACCAGAGTTGTCTTCTTTGTTCTACACAAAATTTGTAGAAATAGGAGATGCGAGCTGCAGTTCTGATGAGGGTCTTACAGACGGGGTAGGTTACTATCCTTGAAGTTTTCTTAGAAGACATGCCTGTCCTTTTTCTGCTTTTTGGAATAACAGAGTGATCTAAAGATTATTCTTCAGCTTATTGGTAGCCAATATAGATGTGAAGCACTAAAGCTATTTTGTCTCTTGGGTCTAGGTGGAGCCTGGCTGTTGCATTCTGCACTTGTAGAACCTTTTGATTCAATGGGCTTAGGTACAGGCTATTGATGCAGTCAGGCGGTAGCTAAATTTAAAGTGTTTTGGGGGAATAAGGGAAATGCAACACGCCTTTTGATAATTTTCAGAAGGTAGAAGAATGTTTGAATTGTTCTGTTTATTTGCAGGGTTAATGAGAGATTGGATTGATTGGCGATGCTCAGCTAATGACTATTTGCAAGGGTTAAGGAGCGAATCCTGGGATGGGGCCAAAGGAAGGGGGAAGGACGTAGAAATGCATTGCTGACTTTGTCATTCATAGGTTTATTTCTGTTAAGCCATTATTTACATTTTTGGAACTGAGGATTTTCTTTTTCCAACTTTTAAAGATTATTTGTGTGTCATCAGCGTAGTTGTATCATGAGTGACCAAACGAACAGATATGAGCAGCCTGCGGGCTCCGATAGCGATAGGACACATGTGTGACCACTCCACAGAGAAGGCTTTGGGAGATAGACTGGATTTGCAATATAGAGATGATCTTTAGTCTATTGAATAAGATACATAGGTTTATTTTTTATTATATGGAGTTTTATATAGCGTGAACTTGACCCGAATGTATCGGGCATCAGAGTGCTTTAAATAGCACCAGTAGCATTACATGAGGACACATTCATTTTTTTTAGGCACAGGGAGATTAAGTGAGTTGCCCAGAATCACAGGGAGATTAAGTGATTTGCCCAGAATCATAGGATGTTCAGCGTCATTGCCGAGACTCGAACCCAGTTCCCCAGATTCGAGGTCGACCGCCCTAGCCGTTAGGCCAACTCCTCTCCCCGGGGTGTTTGTGTTCCTTCCAGTGCTGCTAATGTTTTTCACCCAACCACTTTGTATTTTTTTGTCAGCAGCGAGGAGGGCTATTGGAGTGCCTTTTGGAATGGAGGGGAGGGCATTCATGTGGCCATGTCCTCTTCATTTACTTGGCTGTACTTGCACAAGTCCATATTATTCACTCTCCCAAAGACTTCATAAATCTGTGTGGCGATGCCCAGCGTCAGCGACACTCAGCGCACAAAACAGGGTCCAAAAATTCTGGCTAAATTTTCTATATTAGACATGTTAACCTACACTTCCTCTTTGCATTATATTTTCTGTAACCGAGGTCGTAAGCCCAATTAGTAGGTAATATTATGACTATAAGGAAATTACGCAGCAGACTAATTGCCCCTTTGAGTTTTGCCATGCCAGGATCAAAAGTTAAATAAATGGGATTGACCTAATTGGAGAGTTGGAAGGGGATGGGCGTATGTTTATGCAGGGATTCTGTTTCAAATCTATAAATGTAGGAATGGCTTCACTTTTGTCGCAGTTGCAGTATGCTCGCACATTGATGTGAGTCTAGATGGCAGATGAGGTTGCGGTCTAGTGTTTGGAGGTAAGGGGAGGTGAGGAAGGTGGGTGGGAAAATGTCACATGGAGTCACTGTATCCCAGGTGAGAGAATGATGGAGGCTTTAAGGACAAGTCCATGGTGCTCCTCCTCAAATATGATAGAGATTCTGTCCACCAAACTTGTAGTCCAGCCTCTCTCTATGTAGAGTCGGTGAGCTTCCATGTTTCTGCCCGCAGAGCACCCGCCTGTTCTGCCTACGGAATCCTTTGACAGCAAAGATGGCAGACACTGGAATGTAAGTCAAAGTACCTCAGCTCCTCTGCCGTATTTAGGGCAGACGTTTGAATGTACTTTTTGCTCTTCGGGACCAAAAGAGAAAGCCTGGCTGTCCCAGACAGGAAAGCAAAGAAATGACCCCCACACACCGGGGAAAAACGCCCAGCGTACCAATTTCTTTGATATTTTTGGGTTCTTTCCCAAAACAGTATTCCGCTGTGGGAGTTTGTTTTTAAAGACCAAGAAGCTTTGCCAAGTGGGCGCGATAAAAATGGCAGTTGCTCAGCAAACGTTCAGTGCCTTCAGCGGAACTTCTAAAATGGCTGCCCTACTGAAGGCATAGACAGCTCCTGGCGGAGATCTCTAAATTGGCCGTCGGTCTTCCACAAAGGCACCTGTGCAATCATTCCACTTGCCTTGGTGGACCGATAGCCCACCCACCAATCTCTAAATAAGCCCCGTAGATTTTAACTTGAAACCAGACACAATATTCCATTAAGAACAGTGTTAGAAAAGCCTGAGCAATCGATGGACAACATGGGTCAGTCGTGTGTGAATATTGTGTATTTCCTTACTCTTTACTGGGCTGTGTTCCTTGATGATATTGTATTGTATTTATATAGCGCTTACTACCCCTGACGCCGCGTCAAATCGCTTTTTCGGTGAGTAACACGCTACTCCGGAACACAAAAAGGATTAGTGGTCAATTAGTATAGGAAAATATGAAATTCATTTGAGCGGTGGGCATGTTAGTCTGTTACTTGGATTGAAAAAGGATAGTGGAGGGATAGAAGAGGGAAGGGAATGCATTTGTATAGCGCTTGCTACCCCTAATGGGGTGTTGAGGCTCTTTTCGGCAGGTAGCACGCTACTCCGGAACCCAAACAGGATTAGTGGGAAATTAATCTAGGGTAATATGAAATTAATTTAAGTGGCGGACATACAAGTTTGTTACTTGTATTGAAAAAGGATAGAGGAGGCTTAGTTCGTTTTTTGATCGGTTTGTTGTAAAGTGGGGTTGTGATTTCCTGTGGTAAGAGGTACAAAAGGTGAGCTTTAAACTATAAAGGGATGTCAGGATGTCAAAGCTCACTGGAAGGCCTGACATGCTCTCTGATGCCACGTAATTGTGTTATGTTATTTGCATCCTGGTTTCTATTACTGGCCGTGCCTTTGTGGGCTCTTTGGCTGAGCCTTCTAGATGCACATCTGGGGAAATTTTAGATTAACTGTTCGATGGGGTTTCTTGTGTTTTTGATGTTCTGTGCCTTTAGGGATTGATGCGCGTGTTAGCGCCTTGTGCATGGATTTTAAATAGGAAGGTAACAGTGGATTGTCGGCCCCCCCACTCTGTCTAAATAGCCGGATGGTCCAGTGTGTCCTAGAGAAGACATCTGAGGATAGGGGTGAAGAGAGCTAAACCTGCATAAAGGGTCGGACTGGCCTATAAGGCAACCGTGCAGTGCCTGAGCGGCCAGTCTGCCGGATTAGTGTGTGGTTTTTTTTAGCAGTTTGGGGCCGGTTTTATGGCCAGGTGGGCCGGTTTTTACTCCTTTATTTCCCATATATTACTGCTTTTTTTTTTTTACCCATATGCTTTGCTAATGTGGGCCACTTTTATTTCGGTGCCCAGACCTATTGTTTTTGTCCCAGTCCGACCTTGCCTGCATAGACAGGAAAACCTGAAAAGGGACTCGCCTTGCAGAGGATGGCGTGCGGGAGAAGGTATCTACAGCTCCAGGTACAATGAAAGAGGTTGGTGCCTGCGGGGTGCGGGGGAAGTCGAGAAAACGAACCTGCATAACCACAAACAAGAGACGGGGTGCAGGGAGGGTAGGTGCACCCGCCCACATATGAGGAAGCGCCGGAGGGAGTCTGCCCTCGTTAAAACAAAAGAGTCACATCAAGACGGCGAATGCTCATCTCTGTAGACAATGGAGCCACACCCTGGAAACGTAGAGATGGTACAGTCCGGGGCCTGTCTGTGTATTTAGAGACAACAGCTGAGCCCGTGGTGAAGATTCTCCGCCCCAGGCTCTGCTCGATTAGGTGTGAAGTGCTGGCTCTCTGTGAGCGGTGTGTTCGTGGTGTGAGGGAGGACAATGTTTCTGTGTTACCCTTACAGGTGGGGGTTTACAGGGATGTGTCACTGAGCCTGCCAACTCTGGAATTTCCTCTGACTAGATTGCAACCAATTATTACTCGAGGGTTAACAAAATAAATTGTATTTTCAATTGCGCTATTTTAAACATTTGCTCACATTAAGCTTCAGATGGTAAACAAAAGTAAGAGCTTGGGGTCTGACAAAGGTTTGTGGTCACTGGTGACATCATGCACAAAGATGGCAATGTCACTACTAGGGGTGTGTGAAAAAATTAGGTTTACGGCGAACCAGGTAAAATCCTCATTTTTAGGTCTCGCCTGGCGTTGCAGCTCATGCGCTGCTCACTCGGCGCGATCTATTGTGAACGAGGACTTTCAGAAAAGGGCTTGAAGCCCCACCCCTCATTTCCATTGGCTGGCATCACCATTTATGATAAACGGCGTGCTGCCATTGGAAATTAGCTTTTTGGGTTGCCTCCCTTTGGCCTTTTGGTCCGGCCCATCCGGACCTGCTCGTCTGCTCTCCGTGTGTCGCAAATGGATTTCTTATCTTTAGGAGGCGTCACGTGTACTGCACGCTCCGGGCTTTCTGCATCCATGCTGCCTTCACGCCTGGAGCACGCGCCAGTTGGCTCTCATTGGTTAGCGACTGGAACAATATCAATTAAAGAACAGACCAGGCAATGTTGTACAAATGATGCCCAATTTAGTGGGGGCAAATCACAAAAATTGACGGACTGGCATCACACACCACCAGGTGTCATGCTTCATCATCTGCCAGTCCTCGCCCTCTAAAAACCACGTTTGATAGAGGGCGGGCATACACCTGAAGACAGGGATGACCTTCTAAACTAAGTGGGGGCCCAAACAAAACAAGCATTGGCATAGCCAATAGGTCTCGCCTTTGGGACCTTATAAGTGTTTAGCCATGCAACAGTTGCATAACTAAATACTTATAAGGTCCCAAAAGCGAGACCTATTGGCTATGCCAAGCGGCCGTGTGGCCGTGAAAGTGAGAGTGATCGCAATCGCGATCAAACATCAAAGCGGCCATGTGGCCGCAAAAGTGAAAGTAATTGCGGTAAAAGCGCGCGCGCGCCCGCGCACATGCACTGTAGCTCTACGCTGGCCTGGTAGCATTTTTTGGAGCCCTCTCAATAAGTCTCGCCAGACCAGTGCATGCGCTGGGTCAGGCGAGACCTAAAAAGGAGTGAGTGAATTTAAAAACCATCATAGTATACCTGAACAATTTTTATTCTATGGGGTTACTATGTGGGATTAAAATATATAAGTGCGGTGAGTGGGGACCTTATCATCCCTTCGCCGCTGTGAATCAGTGATTGTTAATAGGGGGTCAACATGTTTCTGCCTGTATTGTCCACTTGGGTACGTGGCATTCGTCAGGACCTTAAATATTGGGCTCCAATCTTACCACTGGGGGCGTAGGCCTATAGCCAGCTGCCACCTGTTTAGAGAAACCCTATTGGAAAAACCTATTTACCCCATGGGCACCGGGGAGGAGGCTGGACGCATGCAGCACTAGGTTTTCTAGCGGGGAGTACGCCTTGAACTAATGTGGCCACAAGGATTTCCCCCCTACCCCTCCCATGGGGCAAATAGGTTTTTCCAATAGGGTTTCTCTAAACAGGTCGCAGCTGGCTATAGGCCTACGCCCCCAGTGGTAAGATTGGAGCCCAATATTTAAGGTCCTGACGAATGCCACGTACCCAAGTGGACAATACAGGCAGAAACATGTTGACCCCCTATTAACAATCACTGATTCACAGCGGCGACGGGATGATAAGGTCCCCACTCACCGCACTTTATATATTTTAATCCCACATAGTAACCCCATAGAATAAAAATTGTTCAGGTATACTATGATGGTTTTTAAATTCACTCACTCCTTTTTTTGTTTGGGCCCCCACTTAGTTTAGAAGTGCATCCCTGTCTTCAGGTGTATGCCCTCCCTCTATCAAACGCGGTTTTTAGAGGGCGAGGACTGGCAGATGATGAAGCATGACACCTGGTGGTGTGTGATGCCAGTCCGTCAATTTTTGTGATTTGCCCCCACTAAATTGGGCATCTCTTAGACACAACTAGGGACGGTCCTTTCTGTGGTTCATAGCTTTGGTTGGAGGCTGACTGTTCTCTAGTACCCTAACGCCTCTAGTTCCCTCCCCGGGCCAGACCCTGGGTGTAACTGTGGTTCTTTTTTTTTTAATGTTGTACACATACCAACCAGAAATACAAGCCCAAGCTTGAAAAAGAACACTTGCATATTCCACGATCACTTGATTGTATAGCACCCAAAAGACGCCCGGTACAAGGGGAGCGCTAGATATAAATGAAATCAGAGAGGCCAGGGTCTCTCGACAGTGGCGGATATGGGTGCCTGGCAGCTGGTGTGGCGGCAGCTTACCATTGGTTAGTTTCGTGGCTGCTGCCACCCAAGGTTTTTTCCCAGTGTAGTGTGGCTCCAGGTTGAGTCCGATGACTGACAGATGGGCCTCTTGAAATAAAGACAGTGTCTTGGAAAGTAGGGGAAATCCACCAGACTGCACCTGCTCTGTAAGACATTCTTCGCAGCGCCTAGAGGCGCCCCGGTCGGCCTACTGTGTTTGTTTATTTGTTTAATCGCATTCTTGTGTTCGTTCACTCCTTTATTTGTTTCTGCGTCAAGTCATTCAGGCTTTTATTTGTTCGCGCCTTGCAGGTCCAGAGAATGTCTTGCTACCTGTACATGTTATAGATTCACGAGCCATTTGGTTTTCATATATTCGTTCACTTATTCATTGGTTGCTAGTTTGCTCAGTCATTCTTTCTTTTTCTCGTTCGTTTCTTTATATGCACTTTGTTTTGTAATTTTTTCGTTCAATAGTTTAATCCCTTTGCATTTCCGTCGTCCATTCATTGATTGTGTGCGTGTTTGTCCAGCATGTATTTTATGTGTGTTTGCTATTTAGGTAATTTTTTGACGCTGGTTCGTTCACATCTTTATTTGTTGATTCATTTAATGTACGGTGTCCGTTCTTTCACTCGTGCTTTTATTTTTTTTGTTTCTTCTTTCACTGAAGTCTAACGTTTTCCCTTCGTTCGTGCATTAATTGACTCGTTAATCTACTCCAGTCGTCACGCGCCCATTCGCACGTATGTTAGCAGAGTAGTTCTTTATTTATGTATCCGTTCTCGCGTCGTCCTTTCGATCTTCATTCAGTCACTGTGCAGCGGGGGTGGGTGGGCTATCATGGGGGGTGCCAAGTTTAGCAAGAACGAGGGTCGCAACCACTTGATCGCAGACTTTGTATCACTTAATCCGTGACAGGGGCAGCATTCATAGGGGTAGGTGTAGAGGCAGCGGTACGGGCAGCAGTGAAGGGTAGCTGTAGGGACAGCACTAGAGGCAACTGTAGGGGCAATAGTAGAGGTAGCGGTAGGGCAGCTGTAGGGGCAGCATGCCAGCATCAGAGGAAGCCGTAGGGGCAGCTGCAGGGGTAGTAGTAGTGGAACCTATAGGGGCCGCAGTAGAGGCAGTTGTACAGGTAGCAGTAGCAGAATATGTAGGGGCCGAAGTAGAGGAAGTCGTAGGGGTAGCTGTAGAGGAAGCAGTAGGGGCAGTTGTAGAGGCAGTAGTAGGGGCATCAGATGGGGCGACAGTAGAAAAAGCTGCGGGCCGCAGTAGAGGCAGTCGTAGGGCAACAGTAGAGGAAGCTGTAGGGGCCACAGTAGAGGCAGTCGTAATGGAAGCATTAGCGGCAGTAATAGAGGCAGCAGTAGGAACAGTGATTGTTCCATACGTAAATGAGGTACCATTCGGGGAGGGTTTGGAGCCATTCTATGGGCAGTGATGAAGTAGTAGTAAGCTGTGGTGATGGCAGTAGTGGAGGCACTCGTAGAAGAAGTGACATGGGACATGGTACAGGTAGGGCAATGTGGTGGCTGTTACAGGGGTGGTGAGGTGGGATCTAATAGGGGCAGTGGGAAGATGTAGGGCCAGTGAAGATGGGCCGTAGGAGCGCCAGTAGTAGGAACAGAGATGTGGGCTGTAATGGGACAGCAGAAGGACTGCTATCATGGCATTGGGAGGTGATGGAGCCGTGGTGGACGCAGGAGTGGGGGGCAAGGATGGAGCAGTAGTAAACGTGTTAATCCCCTCTGCCCTAAAAAAAAAAAGCCAATGATAACAAAGTGAAGTGTTGTTTTTTTTTCTTCCTTTTTTTCAACGCAACTCCTGCTTATATTACATTCAAAATCAACACTCATAACTGCTAAGAAGCCACATGAGGCCCCTTGAGCCAGTTATGGATATGTAGGTAACAACGGTGCATTCTGGGACTTGTAGTTTTCCTTTATTGTAAGTACGGGTTTAAAAATCCCAGCGTGCGAAATGTAATTGAGTAACAAGCCGAGGCTGCAGAACTTGTTACATTTAGTGCAGAGTCAACTGGCAGCTGAGGGTGGGCGAGTTGTAAGTTCTCATGAAGCGCTGAGCCAGGACCCTCACAACCAAACCATGACCACATAAACATCAAAAGCCCATTATATAAATTAAACCCCTACAAAACTTTAATTACCCGGTGTTATGTCACATAATTTCCGACATTTCGTGTGACGCTTTTTAAGGTTAATACTTACGTAATGTTACTTTTCATCCCTTTGGGGGAAAGTCCTGTTGCAAATCTCTATAATTTTCTTGAAATTTTAGGTGATTACACAAAGGGAAATGCTATGATTACTTACCGGTAATCCCCATTACTCTTAGTCCTACTCGTCCTCGACCCAGTCATCACTAATGAGGTATTCCACAAGACAGGAAACAAAACAGGAAACGCTTTTTAGGCTCCACCCACCCTCCCGTCAGGGGCTATAAGACACCAGCCAACCAAAAGCACATCCTGACATACCAAGCAACAAAGGCCTGATCAGGGAGGGCGGGCGGGAAGTATGACTGGGTCGAGGACGAGTAGGACTAAGAGTAATGGGGATTACCGGTAAGTAATCATAGCATTACCTCTACGTCCCTCGTCCTCGACCCAGTCATCACTAATGAGGCATACCAAAGCACCCCCAACAACAGGCCTTTGGCAAACCACACAGAAAACAGAGACCGAACACATAAAGGCGTGCAGCAAAAAGTAGTTTAATGAAAAAACACAAAATCAGGGAGGCGGAACAACCTCCACAGCACGCAACACACCACTACCGAAATTGGGTCGGTCAGACAGAGCACAATTCAAGCGATAGTGCCTCACAAAAGTAGACTCAGAGGCCCACGTCCCAGCCCGACAGATTTCATCAAGGGAAACCCCATGAAAAGCAGCCCAGGAAGCAGAAACACCCCTAGTGGAAAGGGCCTGAACACCAGAAGGGCAAGGCAAACCAGATCCCTGATGAGCCAAAGAAATAACAGACTTGATCCAGCGACCAAGAGTAAGCCGAGACGCAGCTTTACCCTGACCAGCCAAACCAAAGGTCACAAAAAGGGAGTCCGAGGAACGGAACCCCGCAGACCGTTCAACATAAAGGGATAAAGCACGCCGCACATCCAAAGAGTGAAGCAACAACTCAGCAGGGGAAGAAGGAGAAGGACAGAAAGAAGGAAGAATCAACACCTGAGAGCAATGAAACCTAGAACGAATCTTGGGAACAAAACCAGGATCCAAAGAAAGGACCACCGCGTCATCCGAGAAACGCAAAAAGGGAGGGGAACAACGCAAAGCAGTGAGTTCACCCAACCGCCTGGCAGAAGTCACAGCAACCAAAAATGCCACCTTAAACGAGAGAAACTTAAGGTCCACCGACTCCAATGGCTCAAAAGGAGCAGACTGCAGAGCACCCAATACCAAAGAGAGATCCCAAGGAGGAACCGGAGAGCGTGAAGAAGGAGAAGACAGAGAGAAACTCCGGAACAAACGGGAAACCAACAAACCATCCGCAGGAGGAAGAGAAGCCGGATCCCGGAAAGCCCGAAGAGCAGCCCACTGGCCCCTCAGAGTAGACAAGGCATATTTCTTCTGAAACCCATCCAAGAAAAACTGCAGAATGGAAGCGATAGGACAAGATACAGGAGAGAGACCAAGCCCCGCACACCAAGAGGAGAAAGAAGCCCAATGTTTAGAGTAGGAGGACAAAGTGGAACCCCTACGAGACCCTTGCATCACAGAGATGAGGTGATCAGGCAAACCCCGGACCCCAAGCGACAACCGTTCAACCTCCAAACCGCCAAGGTGAGAGGGACCAGGAGGGAAGGGGAGGGGGACCTCAGGGGAGACGGATAACGTGGCAGAATCCAAGGAGGGCCCACCGCCAGGCTCAACAACAGAGGAAACCAGGACCTCCGCGGCCAGTGAGGTCAGACCGCCACCACCTGGGCACCCAACCTCTGGACCTTCAGCAAGAAGGCAGGAATCAGGGGGAAGGGGGGGAAGGCGCACAGCAACCAAGGGGGCCATTGAAGAGACAACGCCTCCACCCCCCAAGCACACAACTCCGGGGCCCGAGAACAAAACAGGGGGAGTTGAGCATCCGCCCGGGAGGCAAACAAGTCCAGCAGGGGAGTCCCGAACCTCCGACAGATCAACCGGAACACCCTGGGGGAGAGACACAGGGAGAGGGAAGATGGAAACCTGCGACTCAAGGCGTCCGCCACCACATTGTCTACCCCCCGGATATGCTGAGCCGAGAGAGCCAGAAGATGACGCTCCGCCCAACCTGCAATCGCACAAGCCACCAAATTCAAGGAAGGGCTGCGAGTACTGCCCTGGTGGTTGATGAAAGCCACCGTCACGGTGTTGTCCGACCTCACCAGGACATTGCACCCCAGCAGACGGGAATGGAAGAAACGAAGAGCCCTGGCCACAGCAGACAGTTCCCTCCAATTGGATGAGCGACGGGACTCCAACCGGAGCCAGCGAGCCTGAACAGACCACTGACCCAACGTGGCCCCCCAACCGGCCGCACTGGCATCCGTTGTCAACACCAAAGGGGGAGGCAGGTGAATCCACATCCCCTTCGAGAGATTCGCGGAATCCAGCCACCACTGGAGATCCGAAACCACCCCCAAGGACACAGGTACAGACAGAGAATAGTCCTGAACTGGAAACGGCACCCAACGCTGAACATGCCACAGCAGAGGCCGCAGATGAACCCTGGCCCAGGGTACCGTGAAGACAGTAGCGGCCATATGACCCTGAACCTCGAGCCACTGAAGAAGGGGGGCCGCAGCCTGGGACAACAAGATCCGCAACAGGGACTGAAGACGTCGAATCCGAGAATCCGGCAGGAACACCTTGCCCAGGACGGAGTCGAAGATGGCCCCAAAGAAAGTCCGTCGAGTGGCAGGAAGAAGCTGGCACTTTGGAAGGTTCACCAGAAAACCATGACTTTCTAGCGTAAGGATGGTCAAAGAAAGGTGCAGAGTCATGACGTCCGGGGAAGGAGCCTGGAGCAGCCAATCGTCCAGGTAGGGGAACACCGACACCCCCCGGAGGTGAAGAAGGGCCACCAACGGAGCAACCACCTTGGTGAACACCCTGGGAGCGGACCAGAGACCAAACGGAAGGACACAGAACTGCCAATGATGACCCTCCAGGCAGAAACGCAGGTACATCTGAACCTCCCGGGCCACCGGCACATGAAGGTAGGCGTCCTGGAGATCCAGAGTAGTAAACACCCATCCGGCCTGAATCAGCGGGACCACTCGTTGCAAGGTTTCCATCTTGAACGGGATCTTCTTCACAAACAGGTTCAGACTCCGGAGATTGATGACAAGCCGGAATCCCCCCGTGACTTTCGGCACCAGGAAAACAATCGAATAGGTCCCCAGACCCCACTCCAACCTGGGAACGGGAACAATAGCGTTCCTGAAAAACAGGGCCTGAACACCGTCCCTCAAGGATTGGCGACGGGAGCGGCACAAGGGAGTCGGAGTCCGCACCACACCCGAGGGAGGCGGAGGGGACAGGAACTCGATCCGATACCCCCGGTCCAGGACATCCAGCACCCACTGATCCGAGGTTGACAGACGCCAGGCTGGAAGGAACAACCTCAATCTCCCACCAACCATGGGCGTCACTCCAGCGGGACCCACGAACGGAGGGGCATAGTCAGGAACGCTGCGGCCCAGGACCAGCATCACGAGGAGGTTTCTTCTGGAACTTCCGAGGGAAACCACGACCAGCTCCACGAGAACCTTTAAAGGAGGACTGCTGAAACCGGGAAGGTTGGCGAAAAGACTTGGCCTGCGAAGAGGAAAAATCTTTACGAGAAGGTTGCCTCCGGAAGGAAAAGGAATGTTTACGCTCCTTAAAAACTTTATGCAGCCTGTCTTCCAAGGCATCCCCAAAGAGACGAGGGCCAGTAAAAGGCAAACGTAAGGCCATGGACCTCTGGGCGGCATCAGTATTCCAACCTTTCAACAACAGATTCCTACGAGCAGCGATAGAGGAACCACAAGACAGAGCAGAAGCACGTACGGAATCAAAGGCAATATCCGATAGGAACTCAGCCTGACGTTCCATCGATTCCAGCAAATCCGGACAGCAACCACCCTCCTGCATAGTCGAGAACAAAGTCTTAAAGTCAGTCAAGAGTGATTGAGCCACATAAGCACCGTAAATACCAGAACGGATGGCAAGGTGAGAACCAGCATAGGACTTGCGCAAAGCAGTGTCAATCTTTTTATCCACTCCATCGCGAAGAATGTTATCATCAGCCATGGAAGGACGACCAACCAAATTAGCGACAATGGAGTCCACACGTACAGACTCAGGAAAGGACTCTTCCATGTCCTGCAACGGGTAGAGCGTCGACATGAAGCGCGGCAACATAATATGATCAGGGTCCTTCCACTCATTCAAGAGTACATCCATCACAAACGGATGCACAGGAAGCGAAGACGTAACCGGCTTCCTAAATTGCGGTAGAACTGCATCCGAAGAAGTACTGGCCACAGCGTCATCCGGGAACCCCATGTTCTCACGCACATGAGAAAGCAAGTCCGGCAACAGTTCCCTGGAGATATACTTTCCCTTCAGATCCACCGCACCCAAAGAAGCATCATCAGAGGATCCCGAAGAGGAAATGTCAGAGTAAAGGGCCGCGTTCCCACCAGAACGACCCCCAGCAGACTTTTTGGAGGACTTCAGGTCAGATAAGGTCTCCAAAATAAGACGTTTCAAACGGTCATCATCCAGCTTGGGACGCTTCCCAGGGGGAACAGGATCCGCACTGTCCAGAGGAGAAGAGGAAGAAGACACAGGAGACACATGCCTCCTCTTCTTATGATGCTTCCCCATCAAAGCAGCAGACAAAAGTAACCAGAAGAGCAACAGTAAGACCAACACGGAGCAGTGAAGACCGAGAACAGACGACCAACCTCCTTTTCAAGAAAAGGAACCTAGAAAAACCCCGCCCCCAACAACCCGGCAGAGATCTGAAACCGAGGCAAAAGAGGGCGTGGCCAAAAACGGAACCAGAAAACAAGGCAGCGCGCGGCCGCCGAAGGCTGAAAATCCACGAACTGCAGCAGCGCAACCGGAGCCCACCCGGGTGCTGCAAAGCCAGGAAAAGGAAACAGCGAAACCGGAGCCCACCCGGGCGCTGACCACACCGTCTGAAAATGAAGGAGCACTCGGCCCCCAACCCGAGCGCTCCCTGGCCGGAGACGAGCAGCGCAACCGGAGCCCACCCGGGCGCCGTCGACAGTGACTGAAAACTAAGGAGCACTCGGTCCCCAACCCGAGTGCTCCCAGGACCAAGATGAGCAGCGCCACCGGAGCCCACCCGGGCGTAGCCAGCACCGCCACAGAAAATCGGAGCACTCTGCACCCCAACCCGAGTGCTCCAGAAATGCAGCGGAGAATGGAGCGCCCGGACCCCACCCCGGGCGCTACACACAGAAGGCAGGGAAGGAAAGCAGACGGAGCGCCCGGCCCCACAAACCCGGGTGCTCCAAACCAACCGCCATGACTGACACAACAGAGAACAGAGCACTCAGGCGATCCGCAAAGGCAAGGAGAAACTCACGTGACCAGCGGAACAGGCACCCAGGAAGCCAGCACAGCCCAGCAGGACCAGCAACCAGGAACCTGCAGAGTCCAGGAAGCCCCGCATCCCGACTCAACGAAGTCCCACGGAGGTCCAGCAGCGCCCCCAAAGCCCAGCAGAGGAGGACACCACAAGACACCATGAAGCAGGTAAGTGCCCGGCACCTACCCCAGCGTCCCTGTCAGGTCCACCGACAGGAAACAAAACAGGTTGTGCTTTTGGTTGGCTGGTGTCTTATAGCCCCTGACGGGAGGGTGGGTGGAGCCTAAAAAGCGTTTCCTGTTTTGTTTCCTGTCTTGTGGAATACCTCATTAGTGATGACTGGGTCGAGGACGAGGGACGTAGAGGTAATGATGCGATTTGCACTTGGGGTGTTGAGGTACAGCAACATGAACTCGTCTGCCAAGGATCACACACTTGAAACCGTTTGCCCAGGATCACGCGTTTTTGTGCGCCTGGCATTCTTGCAGCTGGAGCGTGCATGTGTCTTCACCACTGCATCGAAGGCGACGGAGGAGAGGGTTGTCAGTGCGCAATAAAGAACGCAGTAATTAAACCTATCTCAAGCTGATCTCCACTTCATTTGCATACGATTTGTTTTTGACCCGCCCCTCCCCTTGTGTTGGCTTTAGAGGATGCTCGGTGTTCCAAAGGTGGATTGGTGGGGGCAGGGGGGAGGGCTGTGTCCGATTGGCAGTAGAAGCGGGAGTTTGGACGGCACTGCAGGAGTCTTGTACACTGCCTCCGGGGCGATTATCACGTAATGTGATGTTTTTACAGGTTTGTTTTACCTAAAGCGCCACAATGCAGCCTGCAGGCCCGAGTAAGTTTGTATTACAAGAGCATGAAAAATGGCGTAGTGAATGGCGGAAGTTTTAAAATAGACAGAGTAGACAGAGTGACACTGTGAGAGCTTTATGGCGGTCTCGGTAGTTAGACAGTAGTGCTTGGAGCAGAGAAGCATGAAGGCGAATCGCTAGAAGTCCTGTGTGTGACAGTAGAAGAATACATAGAGGTGGGTGCGGTCACAAGTTAACAGGGAGAGCCGGGCCAAGAGCCGAGCCGGGCCAGAGCTGAGCCGAGCCACAAAAATATTTGCCATGTAAACCATGCATCAAACCATGTTAAGTATTATAAAGTCTCTTCAAAATGTAAAAAAGTGTAGTTGTTTAAGTATGGCACAGAGAAATACTTATTAAAAGTTATCGTTTTGTACTACTGGTAGTCTGAGCTCACATTTTTGAAAGTGCTTTCATGTGCAATACTGAAGAAAAAAAGTTTTGCTGAAGTAAAATATTTGCCCAAGATCATGCAATTTAAATGGGGAAGCCAGATATTTATCCAGGTTTTCTGGTTTCACTTTGTACAGATCCGCCAGTACACGGGTACTATTCATCTTACCTTATGTTAAGGCTTTGTTTTTACTGCTTAGTGCATTTTTAGGTCTCGCCTGACCCAGCGCATGCGCTGGTCTGGCGAGACTTTTTGTGAGGGCTCAAAAAAGTGCTACCACTGAAGCCTAGAGCTACAGTGCATGTGCGCGGGAGCGCGTGCCTCACTTTCGCGGCCGCACGGCCGCTTTGATGTTTGATCGCGATTGCGATCACTTTCACGTTCTCGGCTGCACGGCCGCTTTGATGTTCTCCCGTGAGCCAGTTTTTTTTTTCCTGTTTATTACTTCTATGTAGTAATGGTGGCACCCGTGCGCCGCCATTACTACAGAGCAGTAATAAACAGAAACAAGCATTGGCATAGCCAATAGGTCTCGCTTTTGGGACCTTATAAGTATTTAGTTATGGAACTGTTGCATGGCTAACCACTTATAAGGTCCCAAAAGCGAGACCTATTGGCTATGCCAATGCTTGTTTAAATATAGTGCAGAGTCTACCCGAAGGGCCAGCGCTTTACATGAGCAACAGTTACATTACATGCATTGTTTATTGGCATGGGAAGATTAAGTGATTTTTCCAGTATTGCAGGATGTTGAGCTATTGCCATTTTGCATTACACCATTTCATTAATGCTTCACGAACTGAAGAAAACAACCAATGACATTTACAATGTCAATAGCTCAGAATAATGTCATTGCGAGACCTATTGCATTGTAAATGCTTGTTTTAAATTCTGGATAGAATTTGGGCTAAAATACTCAAAAGGGGCGGATCTTTAGGCTGTAATGTGAGAACCGGTTAAAAGGTAATTTAAGAGTCGTCCACAATATTTATTTTTGCCTGTAGTAGGCAGATGGCGATCCAATGAAAATCAAGGACCTGGGGGGGGCGTGGCTTGCAGCCGAGCAAGATGGCCGAGGAGCTCCATCACATGGCCGAGGAGCTCCGGGACCACCGAGAGATTCCCCAGCAATCCGCTCATTAATCTGCACAATAACTAACCCCAACGCCATAAATCGCAAACCGGACTGTGTTGGGCACCGGATGACTGCAATTGGAGGCCCGATCCTCGCCGCAACGCTGCCCAAGAGACACGACAGTGGTGAGGCCTGTGCACGCTTTTGAGACGGCGGCCTCGAGTAGCAGAGTACCTCAGCGGGGCAGCGTCGGAACTGCAGCGGCGGCGGCCGGAACGGCAGGCGCCGTAATTTCATGCCGACTGCTGGCAGAAATACAGGGACAAGACATAGTGGGGGCTCCAGATGAGAGAAGTGTCCCGAGGTCAGTACTAGCCCTGGCACCTTTCCCCAATAACGCATCAGAGAAGGAGCAGCGTTGTCGGAGACCTCGCCCCTAGGACACCGACACGGACGACCCACTGCCATCTATAATAGAGATAACTGGGGGCGCACCAGGGGGCTTAATTCTTTACCGCTAGTCGGGCGGCTCACCATAACTGGAAGGGCAAGACAAAGCAGCAAGAGAAAGGCCGCCACAGAGAACGTGAGCGTGGGGACACATCGGGCCTGTGGGCAGCAAGCAACTACCTCGGTGCCTCACTGGTTCCCCGATACAAGTACCGGCCCAACTCCTCGCGTTAGCAGTATACAGGCTAGACCAGCTCAGTCAAGGCGACAGCACTCAGGTGTAGCAGGTCAAGGAGGGAATAATTGCTGCTGGGTGCTACGACCCCTTAGAACACCCCTGGACCTAGCCACGAGCCAACACAACTGTCCCCCCACTGTTGCTGCTCACTTTGCGTAGCAGGAACACCAAAAGGCCGAGTGTGACGTCCAACCACACGGCAGGCAGCGGCGTATACTGCTCTCCATCCGGACAGGGCATCCCTGGCCCATTCACCGCACGCTCATGGGGGGGCAGGGGCCAGCGTGCACCGCAGCAGCTCAAATTGGACAAATATTCCTACTCCAATGACTTTCCTGCCCTACCCGATAAGTCGGCCTCCAAAGAGCAGACCCCCGCACAGCAAGGCCCGCAGGAAGTTACACTGCAGGACATTATGGCCGCCCTCACCAGTGTACAGACAACGGTGGGATCGATCTCGGCGGACGTCTCATTCCTTCGCTCCGACTTTCAAAAAATGGCCACAAGAGTGACGCAGGTAGAAACTGTAACATCATCCCTTGTTAAAGACACTACTACTCTGCAATGGAAAATCAAGCAACTAGAAGCAGAAAACAGGCTCATGGCGGCGAAACTGGATGACCAAGAAGGACGCTCTCGGCGCAACAACGTCAGGATTACAGGCATTCCGTAGAGTGAAGGGGGACCGGCAATGGACCTGTACTTCGAGGAGCTCATCAAGACGAGGCTCCAGCCGAGGGGACTATCCAATTTCTTCTCGGTCGAGAGGGCACATAGGGTGCCAGGGGGCAGGCCCAAACCGGGGCCCCCCCCCCGACCAGTGCTGGCACGCATTTTTAACTTTTGCGACCGCAACCCCATTCTACAGACGGCGCGGGTAGCCCCGCCGCTGCGCATCATGAACTCAGTGGTATCATTCTTCCCTGACTATACAGCCGCAGTCACCAAGAGAAGAAGGAGCTTTCTTGAGGTGAAAAAAGAACTAAGACGCAGAGAAATTACCTACTCTATGTTGTTCCCGGCGAGGCTGCGGGTAGTGGCAGATGGCAAAACCTGGTTTTTTGAAGCGCCTGAGGAGGCACATGGCTGGCTGGAGGGATGGCGCCAAGTGAGACGTACGGGACAACCAGCGAGTCAACAACTTAGAAGCTCGCCGCGGGAGACCTCGACAAGCGAAGGAGATGGTGGCGAGAAACAAGACCCATCCCAAGGAGAAGCTGGAAGGTGAGGTCCGGTAACAGCCAGAAGGGAAGACCACACAACAACAGTGGGACCTGCTGGAGGAGGACAGCGAGACTTGAGGTCCTAATAGACAGCACCATGCAACCGATCCAGGCCGGCTGGCTCTGGGAAAGACTGGGACACTACAAGGGAAGTGCTTTGATATTCGTACTGCTACGCGCTATAAAGGTTGGGGACAATGGGGATCCTCGAGGGACATCTCGAACTCCACCTCCCACACGCAAGTACTGTTTTTGGGATTGAAGCACTCTGCAATGTTGGGGTGGCGGGTAGTTGGGAATCCGTCCTGCAGGAGAGCAGGGAGGGGTACAGTTTACGTTTGTCTTTGTTGTTTCCACAGTAGGTTTGAAAGAGTATTCACAGCCGAGATACTTTGCCATTAGATAGATGCCACAAGGAGCCATTAGACACCCTATGTTCCCATGTCGACTGATCGTTTACAAATGCTAGGGCACGTAACGCTCAGCCCTCTCCGGCCACAGCCTACAGACCCACATACATTGGGTTCCTCCCTAAAGGTATTTACCTGGAATGTGAATGGACTGGGTAACAAAATCAAGAGGGGATTAGTATTACAATACCTTAAGTCACACGCCCCATCAGTTGCCCTCATTGAAGAATCACACATGGTCGGCACGGCAACTAAGGCGTTGGACAGATGGTGCTTTCAAATGGTGGTCCATGCCGACTTCACATCCGGTTCGAGAGGGGTGGGGATCCTAATCAAGAAAAGCTGCCCTCTAATAGTAACCAAGACCTGGACAGCTGATCAAGGGCACTTTGCAGCACTATCCTGTCAATGGGAGGGGCGACTGTACAATCTGGTGACTGTTTACATCCCTCCGGCGCTCCAGAGCCTTCCCTTCCCATCCCTCGGTAAGTTTCTGTTGGTACTCACACCCGTGGAATTAATTATAGGAGGCGACTTTAACACCATCATGGATGCAGCACTAGATAGATACCCACGTAGCGGGCAAGAGACGGCCACATCGCCCCTCCAGGAATTCCTGGACGCAATTGGGCTGGTGGATGTGTGGCGCACATGAAATCTTGATACACTCCAGTACACCTTCCACTCAGGGGCACACAATAGCCTATTGCGTATTGATTATGTATTTGCCTCCCACGAAAGTATGGAGGGAATAGTAGAGATAAAACACCTCCCCAGAGGTATCTCTGATCATGGGCCCATATTTATGACATATACATCGCTCCTCAGGGGAAGAAGACGTACATACCCCATACACCCGGGCTACCTCAAAGATCCCAAAATTTGGAAACGCCTCCATAAGTCCTCTGAACATTATTTTCAAGAAAATACACACTCAGTGGCCTTGTCTGTCACCCTATGGGAAGCATATAAAACAGTCCTCCGCGGGCAAGCCATTTAATTGATCACGGCCCACAAACGGGACCAAACGCATCAGGTGAAGGGGCTTGAACGGGCGGTGGGCAGAGCTGAAAGCGCACACGCCGCTGATCCCACTGACAGCACGACCCACTCACTCAGCCTGGTGAAACAAGCATATAGGGACTACGTATGGGAGGGAGCCAAGGGGAAGATCATGAAAACGCAACACACCATCTATGAAGACGGGGACAAGGCGGGCAGGCTTTCAGCCTGGTTAGAGAAAAAAGAACGGGCCAGTCGTTGGGTAGCTCAGATTCGCCTGCCCTCGGGAGAGACACTGACGGATCCTAACGACATAGTCACAGCGTTTGCACACCATTATGAAACAGCCTATACCCCTGTAGCAACAACCTCCGTAGAAGAGAATCTGGCATACATAAAAGACATACGTATGCCAAAATTGACATCGCAGGATGCCCAGGCGTTGGAGGCGAGCCTTACAGTGGAGGAAATCACTGCAGCCATTAAAGGGCTTCATCCGGGAAGGTGTTGGGTCCCAACGGTATCCCGATAGACCTCTATAAGAAAGATTCTGACATGTTAGCACCCCACTTGTTGAGGATGTATGAGGCTAGCCTTGAGAAAGGGATACTCCCTGACGACCAGCGAGTACCAACACTTATTGCGATTCCAAAACCGAGTAAGCCCCCACAGGACTGTGCCTCCTACTGCCCGATTTCGCTCCTCAACGCATAGGCGAAAATCCTTGCGAAAGTACTGGCAGCCAGGCTGCAGCCCTACCTCACGACCTTAATACACCCTGACCAATCCGGTTTCATGCCGGGCAGAAACACGCCAATGAATCTCCGAAGACTACATGGGGTGTTGGCCAGAATACCCACCAATCAGGAGGATGCGGTCATTCTTTCTCTGGGCGCCAGTATGGCCTTCGACCGGGTTGAATGGCCCTTTCTTTTCACGGTACTGCAGCACCTCGGTTTCAGGCCCAATTTTTGTGCTTGGATTCAGCTGCTGTACACGAGACCAATGGCGCAGGTGGTAATCAATGGGCGACTGTCGGAGGAGTTCCCCCTGGGGCGTGGCACCAGGCAGGGGTGCCCCCTGTCTCCGCTCCTATTTGCCTTAGTGCTTGAGCCTTTGGCGGCATGGATTAGGTGGGACCCATCAATACGGGGGTTGCGGTGGGCAGAGGGCTGGGAAGACCGTATATCCCTCTACGCAGATGATATCCTGCTATATATGGCGAACCCCCGAAGTCCATTGTCTGCCTCTTGGACATCTGCGAATCATACGGCAGAGTTTCAGGTTATACCATCAACTGGGCAAAGTCGGTGCTTTACGTACTTAGGGGTCTTCCCCCATGTCTGCCACGGGGCGTGGAGATATCGCTAGCGATGGAGGGATTCAAATATCTCGGTATACACATCACGCCACACCCCTCACAATTTTACGAACGCAGTCTCCTGCCACCACTGAAGAGACTCCGTAGCGATGTGAAATGGTGCCACTTCCTGCTGCTAACACTACTGGGGAGAGCTGCCCTGTTCAAAATGATGGCTCTGCCCAGGTTTTTATATGCACTACAGAACACCCCCACCCCTGTCCCTAACTCCTACTTGAAGGCAATTGAGGCAGAAGTGGGACACTTCCTTTGGGAAGGAAAGCCCCCATGGATAGCGCAGCGTAAACTTACACGGAGTTGGTATGACGGGGGAATTGCCCTTCCCAACATTCAGTTATACTACTGGGCCTCACAGCTTATAGTGATTAATCACTGGATACACGCTTCCCGAGAGGAACCCGTATTGCGTATGGACAGGCACACGCTAGGCACAGATGGACTCATGGGGGCATTCTATGACAAAACACGGAAACAAGCGCTGATTGGTCCCACGGCACACACCGTGCATGTCTGGTCGGTGGCACAGTGCACTCTTGGATGGGGGGGAGTAATAACACAACCGACACCACTCTGGGACTCCCCTAGGTTGGGTAAGTTACGCACCAGCAAAGGTTTCTCCCGGTGGGACCAAATAGGCATCACCACGGTTGGGGACTTGTGGAAAAAGGGAGAGGTAGTGACGTTTGCACAGCTACAAGCAACATATCAAGTGGTTGGGACGGAGCATTTTAGATACATTCAAATAAAACATGCACTCACAAAAACCATAGCCCCTGGAAATGACCTCCCCGAGTCCTCGCCGATAGAGGACCGATTATTGACAGACCACCTCACAAAAAAATCAACCTCCTTAACATATCGCAAATTAATCAACAACCAGACTGACCCCACCCAGGATCTCAGGGAGAAGTGGCAAGCCGAGGTCGGTGACATGGATGAACAAGACTGGCAAGAGGCCCTAGCTTCCCCGCGGGAGGTAGCAATCCCATCCAGACTGAAACTTGTGCAACTTGAAATACTGCACAGAACATATTACACCAGGACCACACTTTACAAAATAGGAAGGGCTGAGTCACCGCTTTGCCTTAGATGGTGCAGAGTAGAGGGCTCCTTCTATCATACACTATGGGGACTGTCCCTGTATTACTTTGTATTGGAGGGCGATCATGGATACACTCACCCGTATGAGTGGGCATGAGATTTCCCCGGAGCCGAGGAGATGCCTACTCAATGTGTGGGAGCCAACTGACCTGAATCACGCTGAGCAGAGCTGGGCAACCATGGGCATGGCACTAGCTAAATGAAACATTGCTCGGCTCTGGGGTGCACAGACAGTCCTTTCCCACCAACAGTGGTGTTATGACCTAGACAGCGCAATGGTGGCGGAGAAATCTGTATTCGTCCATAGAGGATGTCCACGGAAGTGGACGAAGGTGTGGGGTAAATGGAACACATACCGGAGGACTTAGATCTGGACTTGAGCGATTGACAACTGTAACGGGAGGGCACTGGGGGACGACTATTAGTATTGCATTGTGTAGGTGGCTGAGAAATGTGTTAAAACTCACTTTTTCATGTGTAACGTTGAATGAGGCAATGGGAAAGAGAACTCGGGGTCCTTTACGAAACATGATGCACTTGATTGTAATTGGATGTGATCTGATGCTAATGTTAATAAAAAATATATAAAAAAAAAAAAAAATCAAGGACCTATGTTGACACTGGCGTCCCCAAAAATATATCGTCCGACCCTAGTTACAAGTGATGTAAAAGGTTTGCATACTGTGGACATGTTCAGGCATGGCAGCGGGATGGCGCGGTGATGGGGTACCACCCTCCTCCCATCTGTCCACCTTGGTATGGCAGACACAGTGTCAGTAGGCCTTCCTATGCCACATATCTGCAGGTAGCCATAAGGCTATGCTATGCTAGGTTTGTCACAACTGTAAATGTAATGTGTCCATGTGTTTTATCGCAAAGGTATGAACAGAAGCCCCGGTGGCCATTGAGAGCGTGCTGGTATGTACACCTCAATCTCTTAGGACATCATCAAATATATTTCCCCATTGGTCCTTTGTTATTTGACTTGAAGCGCTGTATGGGAGATAATATTAGGAATACATTCACAACATGCGGAGCCAATGTGACTCCACAAGAAGGACCAGGAACCAATAGTTATGATTAAATGGCTTTATTTTAGAATAAAATCAGTCCAGTATTTAAATAGAAAACAGATAAATTCACAAAATAAAACAATAATATGTCTCAATAAGTTATATCGTAATAATATGAGATACAGAATGATAACCGCCACAACGAGAATAAAGCAAATTGTCGCAAACAGGTGTTCCATAAAGAAACTTCCCTTTTCTGTTCTAAACATAAATAAGAGACCAGAATCTCTGAAATGAATTTCTATCCATGGAGCACAGAAGTTGGCAGCATAGAAGTGAATTTCAGTAGAAGATCAGGAAAATAAGTGTTCAGCAGGAAGTTTTACACTTAGGGAAAAGCCCACGAGAGAGATCTATCTGTTCCCTCTCAGAGTCAGGGAAAGTCCGTCTTACTAACTATAGAACACAAATTGGACATAACAGTAACTTCAAAAACATACTTATCTCTACTCATGCCAACAGGAACCAATCGAATTGTTGACTGGGAAGAGCATCAGCAGACTCCCTTAAGTTCTGATCTCATCAAAATTGTGACTGCAGCGGTCAGTCTTGAACACCCCACCACCCTGGTTCGTGATGACCATTGTGTCTCCGAGTTCATTGCCAGATTCCTGCCCTCAGGCCTCACTATCAGGCATCTAATACAAGCAATAAGTCTTTCTTTAACTAACAAGAAACATGACAATGCACCTGCAAAGGGAAGAAACACCATACCGGCAAGGTTCAAAACACAATTTTTAGTTAGGAAATATAGTCAGGCTAAGGTAACTAAATAGTCAACATGAGCTTTGGTTACACGATTTTGCATACACATATATATTGAGAATACATTTGAGAAATGACTACAAAGAAAACATGGTTACATTGAACAAATAATCTAATACTCGTATGCATGGATTCTTGATGACTACTAAGGTTACATTTCAATAATGGATTTAAATGTATCACACTTTAACCCTTTGGATGCGTCGGACAGCCCCCGGCCATCCGACGTCAGGGTGTGTGTCGGATGGCCAGGAGCCGTTTGATCTGTGCACGCGTCAAACTTTGCCGCATCACGGGGGAATTCCGCCCGCATTCAAAGGGTTAATAAAATTCAGCCACACCTTGAATACAAATGTTGTATGTGAATACATAAATGTATAATGGTGACACATAAAGGATGGAGCCTAAATTATGCTGCTCCACCACTCTGAAAATCTCAGCAACAGGAACAATCTAGGTCGGGTCCACACCAGTCAGCAGCACAAGCAACCGGAGATTGGTTTAGCCCATTTAGGCCTCATTAGTGAAGACTAAGATGGACTGCTGCGTGACAGTGAGCATGGGATACTGTCACACATAGGGTATCTACTTCAACAAAGGACAAAGTGTTGGACGCTTGAAATAATCGTGGCTAATGGTCATCATTGATGAGTCTCACATAGGCTTGAAACCATTTCAAGGTTGCTTAACCTTAGAGGAGATCTGTACTAGCAGTTCGGCTAGGGCTGTTTCTGTTCGAGAAGGTCCAAGACATTTTGCATGAGACTTGGTCCTCTCTGAGGTAGCACGCGGGGCAAAAAAAGGGATGGACTGGAATGCACTGCTGAGTAATTATCAGTGCCTAAGATGAGTTCAAGCATTCCAAGCTTTTTTGTTTTTTCTCTGTGTAATACTCTAAGTGGAGTTTCTGTGCCCAGATTAGGTCCTGTGTTCGCTGGGACATAGGACTCAAGCTGCACCTCACAGATGAGGCCCAAATAGAGCGAAACTGGTAACACGTCTGGGGTTGTGTCCCTCTCGGAGTGCACTTAGCCTGGTAGGCTGGGCTGCTCTAGTCCTACTGGAGCCGGTACAAGGCTGATTTGTATATGGCTGGTTGTGTTATGAGGTCGATTAGTGCACGAGAATGATGGAATGGAATGTGATTCTCAGTTATTACCAGTGGCTGCGATTATTTCAAAGGTTCCATTCATAACTTTAAAAAAATCTTTTTATTAGCCCCAATCATTCTTTCTTTGTGGTGTTTTTACATGCTGTCAATCTGACTTGAAATACAGGCAGCAATGAAAAGTATGTGCAAAATGTCCAAAAACCTTTTGATTTCCAAACATTTGGAAATTTGTAGGACATTTTCAATTTTCTTTTTTAATCAACTGGTAAATAAGAAATCTATGCTTTCTAGGAAAAATGGGTGTTAATGATTTAGACTTATGCAATTCATAAGTCCTCTGGACTGCAGAAGAAATTAAAAAAAGGCTTCAGCCTTCTTCTAACATTTGCTGGCCATTGCAGCCAAAGGGTTTCCCTAGATACCCCTAGGGGTGACAGTGTTGCGCTTTACAAATGGTGTTTGAGTGACTGCTTGATTCTTGAAATATGACAGGCATGTGTTCAACCAACAGAATAACATTAGAAAAAGAAATTCCTCATAGACCCTACAAGCACTGAATGAACATTTATCAATATCCATTTCCTTCATGAACCTTTCATAAAGGAACAAATATTCATGACAAGTTTATTTAGCGCTGGTGGGGTCTATGATAAATTTATTTTTCTTAAAATGTGCCCCTTGGTCTGATCAATATCATAGATTTTAGATCTAAGAAAGGATATCCCACAATCATTTGAAGGACCAGCATGTGAGCAGAGGCAACAATGTGCACATTTAGTCTCGACTCATGGAAAACAAGAAACCTCCAAATTCTCATCCAAGACTAACCCACCATTCAGCTTCATCACACTGGGGACAGGAGCTTCAGAGTGTCCAGTGGAAATATAGAAATGGCACTATGGAGGTAAAGATGGTCTCGCAGAGCACCAAATGACACATTTCCACCGGCATACACACTCTTCTGACTCCCTTGCGTGAACCCAGATGTGTCCAGTGGCCACAAACTGCAATGGATAGCATATTCGTGAGACTACATGTTTATCACAGAGCAAATGCCACCGGGAGAGTCAAAGAGGTATCAAAAACCCACCACCTCAGCTGAATTCCCACAGTCTCAGTTCTGTGGCCTCTGGAAACTGACAAAATAAGCAACTTACCTGCTTTGTCCAGTTTGGTTTACTTCCACGGAGCCATCTCTTGGCTTTTGGCTGCATTCATAAAGCCGGCTATTGATATTGCGTAATGGTTTTTGGCAATACGAGCTCCAGTGAATGACACGAAACGGGGTTCTTAACAGGTAGGGCGGTAAATATTTCAGACTCCGCGCTGAAGCACAAACTCTCCAGTTGAACGTTAGTTGCCCCATGGCCACACTCTTATGCCCATGTCAGTAATGGAGGAGACGAAGCGGGACCTTATAGACTCCAGGATCTCGTCTGCCCAATGAAGCAGTACCATACACCTCAAACTCCATAACAACGCCCTACAACACCAGATTTCTGCATAATCCATCCTGAAATTTGACTGTCTTCTTGTGGATGGCTAGTGGACCCTTGGCATCAGTAGAACTAAATGCAACCTAAGGTAAACCATGTCATATACTGGGAGCAGCCCCTATGCAGATGCTTCAGTTTACCTAAAAAATATGTTTTTATCTTCAGCAAGCACGCGGTCCACAAAGGAGATTCCCCATGGGCCTTCTCAACCTTGGCCAGTATATTATTGTAGCCAGGACCCCAAACAAGTCATTTAAGGTTTTCTGCTACACAATGTGAGCACTGCAGAAACCATGCAATAGAGTAATACCTAAAGAACCTAGCCCAGGAAAGATCCTTGTAAAAGGTCAGCGACGTATAAACCATGCTACAGAAAGCAGCATGAAGACCCCTGACCAGCAGAGATCCAGACACTGTGCCCTGCAGACATGTCTCGTAGAACAATCCCTAAAGACTCTTCACCAGCAATGATCCACACTTACTGTGAGTAGCCAAAAACTTGCCATAAAACACCAACTCAAGAATTTGATCAGAAATGGTCCACACACAGTATCAGCTCCACATAAGCCATGCCAAAGACTCTTGTCCAGTAATGATCGGCATACAGTGTCAACCCAGCAGAAACCATGCCACAGAGCAACAACTAAAAACTCTAAGGACCCTTACTCAACCATGATTCACACATGCTGTCAGCCCATGCCTTAACCCCTTCGCTGCTAGGCCTCCCCCCCCCCGCTAAGCCTTTTTTTGGCTATTTGGGGTAGTTTGCGCTTAGGCCCTTGTAACATTTTGACCACATAAGGTATCCACGCCAAATTTGCATCCTTTTCTTCCAACATCACAGGGATTCTAAAGGTACCCAGGGCTTGTGGATTCCCCTGAAGGAGTCACAAAAATTAGCAAAAATACAGCAACATTTTGTTTTTTGGGGGAAAAATGGGAAAAAGTGCTGCAAATGAAAGTGTCTGTTTTTTTCCCTGCAAATGGTATCAACAAAGGGTTAGTGGGACCGAAATCACCATTTTCCCAGCTTTTAGAGACAGCAAGACGTTTGTCTGAAAACCAACATTTTTTACACAGTTTTGGCATTTTCCTGGGACAAAGCCTACTTTTGCTATTTTTTGTGCTTTCAACCTTCTTCCAGTTAATGGTAGAAATGGGTATGAAAGCAATAATGGATCCTGGAAAGCTATACATTTTAGAAAAGTAGACAAAATTCTGAATTCAGCAAGGGGTCATTTCTGTAGATCCTTCAAAGTTTCTTTATAGAAACTAACAGTTGAATGCAGGAAAAATGTTTAATTAGTTGGAAAAAACCAGCCATTTGTGCCAACGTTTTCACCTGTAACGTCTTCTAATTATGACAGCTGTTTAAAAGCAATATACCGTTACATCCGCTGGACCTTTCTTGTTGTGGGGATATATAGTACTTGTAGGTTCACCAAGAACCCGACGAACCCAGAGCCAATAACTGAGCAGTGTCTTGCAATGTTTTTTTATCATGTACCGGGTATAGAGCAATTAAGTTGGGAAAATCTATACATAGAAAAATTGGTATTGAAGACAGCTATGTATTTCTGAAATTGGAACAAAATATAGAGTTTAGAAACAGTAGATATTTGCACATTTCCGAAATTGTAAGTACTCGTACTATCATGAGAATTATAGGACATTTTTCAAAGTGATTTGTTTTTACACATTGTCTTTCAATTGGAAGGCAGAAACGCATCAAAAGTCAATAGGTAATATAAAGGTGCTCTACAATTCTGTGTTACCCTAAGTCTTCCGATAAAAATGGTACTTCTCTTGTGTGGGTAGGCCTAGTGCCCGTGACAGGAAATGGCTCAAAACGCAACATGGACACACCTCATTTTCACAGTGAAAACGGACCCTTTTTTTGCAAAGTGCCTAGCTGTAGATTTTGAACCCTAGCTCTGCCGGCACCTAGGAAAACATAGCAAACCTATACATTTTTGAAAATTAGACACCCAGGGGAATCCAGGATGGAGTGACCTGTCTGGTTCTTATCAGGTTCTATCTGTTACCCAGAATCCCTTGCAAACCTCAACATTTGTAAAAAAAAAAAAAAACACATTTTCCTCACATTTCTGTGGTGGAAATTTCTGGAATCTGTGTGGATCCACAAAATTCCACCCACCCCGCATTCCCCAAAGTCTTCCTAGAAAAATGGTACCTCACTTGTGTGGGTAGGCCTAGTGCCCGCGACAGGAAACGGTCCAAAACGCAAAGTGGACACACCACATTTTCACAATGAAAACAGACCCTTGTATTGCAACGTGCCTAGCTGTAGATTTTGAACCCTAGCTCTGCCGGCACCTAGGGAAACCTAGCAATCCTATCCATTTTTTAAAACTAGACACCCAGGGGAATCCAGGATGGGGTGACTTGTCTGGCTCTCACCAAGCTCTGTTAACCAGAATCCCTTGCAAACCTCCAAAGTTGTAAAATAACCCCACATTTTCCTCACATTTCTGTGGTGGAAAGTTCTGGAATCTGTGTGGATCCACAAAATTCCACCCACCCCGCATTCCCTTAAGTCTTCCGAGAAAAAGATGGGTTGCAATGATGGTTGTATGTCATTACAACGCATTCCGTTGCAACGCATGCCTTTACTACGCATGTGTTACAACGCGAATGCCATTACCACGAATACAATTTTTTTTTTATTAATACCCCTGTGCGACCCCCCCGCCCCTTTTTCTTCTAATAAATTCCCCTGCCCTCCACAACAAAAATGTTTCCCTGTGCGATTCCCCCACCCACAAACCCTCAAATTTACCCCTTCGCTACACGTCCCCCTCATTAATTACTTAAACTAAATTCCCCCTTACCTCGCTACTCTTCTCTGTAAGCTCTTCCGATCTGCGACGCACGTCGTAAAGAGGAAGTGGAAGTGTCTTTCCGTTTCCTCAACGATTCCGATTGCCTCCACATCGATGGAATCAGGTTTTGTTTTGTGTGGGGGAGACCCCCAACCCCCCTTTTTGGTTTGCATGCCTTTTTTGTGGGGGGGAGACCCCCAAGCCCCCTTTTTTAATATTACCTTTAGCACACATGCCTTTACTACATATCTCGTAGTAAAGGTATGCGTGGTAAAGGCTTTTCGTGGTAACCACGCATGCGTTGTAATGCATGCATGGTTATGATTATACGTGGAAACGGCCGCGTTGTAGTGGCCGTTTCCCACAATGACTTGAGAGTTGTCATGTCTGATAAATGCTTTTAACCCGTTCCGTGCGCACGTCGGCCAACGGCCGTCGCAAGCACTACCTCGCTGGTGCTGCGCACGCCCGTTGGCCGACGCGGCCCCGCCCACTGATAAGAACTCCCGCACCGCGGCGGAATTTGCGCTGCGGTTAAGGAGTTAATGTATACTGTATAATGCATATACCTGAAGCTTGTTTTGTTTAATAAAAAAATAATTTAAAAAAAAAGTCTTCAGAGAAAAATGGTACCTCACTTGAGTGAGTACGCCTATTCCCCGCGACAGGAAACATCCCAAAATGCAACGTGGACACACCACACTAGCTCTGCAGGCACTTTTTAAAAACTAGACACCAAGGGGAATCCAGGAAGGGTTGGCTCTCACCAGGTTCTGTTACCCAGAATCTCTTGCAAATCCTCAAAATTTGTAAAAGAAAAAAAAGCACATTTTCCTCACATTTCTGTGGTGACAAGTTCTGGACTCTGAGTGGATCCACAAAATTCCACAAACCCCACATTCCCCAAAGTCTTCCGAGAAAAATGGTACCTCACTTATGTGGGTGGGTCAAGTACCAGCGCCAGGCAAGGGCCCAAAACCTATTGAGGCGACATCAAAATTACCCATCAAAAAACAACCTGGTTTTGCAAGGGGGGGGGGTCCCATGAGTTTTTGGCCCCAGGCTCGGCGGCCATCTAGGGAAACCTACCAAACCCACACATTTCTGAAAACTAGACACCCGGGGAACCCCAGCAAGGTATGGCTTGCGTGGGTCCCCCAACGTTTCCCTACCCAGAAAATAACACATATTCCACAAATATTTGTGTGGAAACACTGTGCCGGCATGAATGTCCTACCCCACAGCATTCTCCTTAGTGTCCCGCGTAAAATGATACCTCACTTGTGTGGGTGTCCAATGCAGAATTGCCTAAAAACGTATTTATTTTTAAAATGTAGCGCTTAGAATTCTCTGTGCTATACCCTTAATCCCTAAGTTTTGGGCTCTTCCCATTCACAGGCCCTTGCACCACCCTCACAAGTGAGGTATCATTTCACTCTGGAGACTGAGGGGAAAGCTGTGGGGTAAGACGTTTGCGCCGGCACAGTGATTTCACCCAAAAATATGTGGAAAATATGTTTTTTTCAGCTAAATTTGAGGTTTGCAAGGCATTCTGGGTAGGAAAACGTTGGGTGATCCATGCAAGCCATACCTCGCTGGACTCCCCCCGGTGTCTAGTTTTCAGATATGTGTGGGTTTGGTAGTTTCCCAAGATGGCCACTGAGCCCGGGGCCAAAAACCCAGGTGATCCCATGCAAAACCAGGTTGTTTTGTGATAGGTAATTTTGATGTCGCCTCACTACGTTTTGGGCCCTTGCATGTGACGGGTACATCACCCACCCACGCGAGTGAGGTATCATTTTTATCAGGATACGTGGGGGAACACTGGGTGATAGGAAATTTGTGGATCCACATAGATTCCAGAACTTTCCCGCACAGAAATTTGAGAAAAAAGTGATTTGTTTCAGCTAAATGTGAGGTTTGCAGGGCATTCTGTGTGGGAAAGTTCTGGAATCTACGTGGATCAACACATTTCCTGCCACCCAGTGTTCCCCCAGGTCTCCCGAAAAAAATGATACCTCACTCGCGTTGGTGGGTCAAGTACCCGCGACAGGCAACGTATTGAGGAGAAAACCCACATTTTCCACATATTTTTGGGTGGGTAAATGTCCTACCCCACAGCGTTCCTCTCAGTCTCCCGAGTAAAATGATACCTCACTTGTGTGGGTGGTGCAAGGGCCTGTGACTTGGAAGAGAAAGTCTGGAATTTGGGGGGGGGGGGTATTGTCATGCTGCTATCTGCCCCCCAGGGGGTTATAAAGACTGGAATGTTTGCGGGGGGGGGGGGGGGTGGCAGCATTGGCATGCCCGTTTTGGGCAGCCCTCACCCCTAATGCAAATTGGAAAAAAAGTCCCTGGCGTCTAGTGGGCTTTTTGCCTTCCCCGGGGGGCAGATTAGGGGTTACTGCTCCCATCTGCCCCCCAGGGGAGACAGAAAGGCTATCATTTTTGTGGGGGCATCAGCATGCCCGTTTTGGGCAGACCCCACCCCTAATTGTATTTGCCCCCCAAAAAATCTGGTTTCTAGTGGGCTTTCTACCCCCCTGGGGAGCAAATTGGGGGCTACTGCCCCATCTGCCTCCCAGGGGGGGCAGAAAAGCTGTAATTTTTGTGGGGGTGGGGGCATTGGCATGCCCGTTTTGGGCAGCCCCCCCCCCCTAATTCAAATTGTCCCAAAAAAATCCCTGCCGTCTAGTGGACTTTTTGCCCCCCCGGGGGGGCAGATTGAGGGCTACTGCCCCCATTTGCTCCCCAGGGGGGCAGAAAGACTGAATTAGGCCAATTTATTGGAGGGGGAGCAAAGGCCCTTGCCCAAGGGGCCGCTCCCGCCTCCCTGGTGTCTAGTGGGTGGATCCCTGCTAGGTGATCGTCCTCCTGAGGCGATCCCCAAGCAGGGATCAACTGTGGAAGGGTACCATTGGAAAGGGGAGATTCTCCCCTTTCCAATGATACATTCGCCCATCTTTCTACTGAAGGCTCATTTCAGTTTCTACGAAATGACGTCGGCGCGACGTGCGCACTGATCATCATTTCACTGAAACTGGGAGGGCGGGGGCCTCGGGAGTTGGGGGAAGCTCTTCCCCAGCTCCTGAGGCTTTAGGGGAGAAAAATAAATCCCTCTGGTGCATGCACCAGAGGGATTTCCTGTGCCATGTGCCAGGATGGCTGGGAGCCGTCCTGGGAACACGAGCACTGTGGCGCATGACGGCTCCCAGCCGTTGTGTGCACAGAAGGGATTAAAACTCCATCTAAGGACCAATGACCCGAAATGAACAACACGCACTGTCAACTACCAGAAATCTGCTTCAGAACATGGGTACTCTCAAACATTTTCCAAGGCCTTCAAAGTTTGGCCTGAGATGTGACCGGGTGGCCGCATCGATGCCAGCAGGGTGGCGATCCGAGTGGAGGGGGATGCGGTAAGGAGGGTATAGGGGAAGCAAAGCATATACATCAACTGGCTGAATTGCACAATGTGAAATCAGAAAACCTGGGATTAATCCCAGATTCCCCACTGTACCAAATTGTGTGATCCTAGGCAATTGTTTCATTTTACTTTCTCTGCTTTTTTTTTTTTACTGTCACATATAAGAAAACCTCGAAATACCTGACTTCAGGCTGTGTGCTGCACAAAACCTTCTGCTGTGTTGGATTTAATAAACTATAATACTGTTCATGTATCAGAGTAGGCCATCCTAAGAAAGCCCATAACAACTGAATTGCCTCTTAGTTCACTATTGTCATTGTTGTCTGTGTGAAGAAAGAATGTATGCTTTTAAATCCATATTTAAAAACTATCACTTGAAAAAAAGACTTCTCAATGAAAAGATATATTCTGAAATACCAAGATGAAATGGTTCTGCATGTTAATGAAATACACTTTTTGAACCTTTGAAGAAACCCTATCATATTTTTACACTTTTGCTGCAGGATGGCTTTGAAAATGAAGGTGTTCCTAAAGTTAAGTGGTGCAAGACAACCTGGAGACTTCTGTGCTTCAACTTCAATTAAACTTTAAATAAAGGCTTGCTCGCATATTTAACATTGTTTTAATGTTAGTGCTCATTCCAGTGAACAGCAGCCCAGTGCTGCTGTTGATCGGGGGGCCGCATGTGAAGGTCAGGAGGGCTGCATTCGGCCCCCGGGCTGTACTTCGAGTATCACTGCTTTAGAACAACACATGAATGCCCCCGCCTAGCAACAACCCACATACAGGGGCTTATTTACAAACCTGATGCACCACTGGTGCATCACTGTTTTTGATGCACTGGTGGTGCAGAGTGCAGACCCATATCTACGAGGCCACACAAACACACTTTACGCGGCTTTTCATTGGCTCATAGAGATAGAGTAAGGAAAAGCAGCGCATGTGACTGCGTTGCTTTACTTTGCGTCAGAGGCATTCCATAGGTGTTGCGATGGGTGTTTCCACGCAACATCCAAGGAATTTGATGCATTCCCAGATTTACAAGGACTTGTAAACCTGAGAATGTGTCAAAAGCCTACGCCTCCTCAGGGGAGGTGTATGATGAGGAGAAATTATTTTATTTCTCCTCGTTTTCCTCTTTCTATGTGTGCTGCTTTGGAAAACGCCTCCATTGATTGTGTTTGTTCAGGAAGGTGTCCCTTCCTGCACAAACACAATCATTCCTACAACGCAGACACCCTTGCACCTAACTGCAAGGGTGCGTGCGATGCCGCCAGCGCAGTGGAAGAGGACTGGAATGTGCTGTATCTCATAGATACGGCGCATCCCTGCCCTTTCCTTTTGACGCAGGGCAGCGCAGCAAAGTGAGTTGCTGTGCTGCCCCGTGTCAAAAACGAGTAAATAAGCCACACAGTGTTTCTCACTGAAACCCTGCGCAGGCCTCGAGAAATCTATTCGCCCACTCCTGAGACAGATTTTATCAGGATGAGTTTTTGACAGTGAACTCCAGCTGGCTAATAAGAGGTGCTCTGTTCATTCAGGAGTGAATAAGCAATAAAGATGTCTTTACATCTTGTTTTTATCTTGTCACATTTGCTGTGTGCATTCAAAGACAGAGATCAAATGTCTTCTAACAAGTTGTCTCTTGTTTTATCCTAGAGATTGGTGTTTACTTTTCTTTCTCAGACTGCGAAGTTAGAGGATTTTGTAAAGTGAAATGTCTGACAATTGTGCTAGACAAACAACATTTCAATAGCTTGAGAATGAAGTGTGTAAATATGTCAAAGTATATTTCAGTAGTTGGGAAAGCACCTTTTTTTGTAATTCTGAAGTTAGATGGAAACAATGATTTTTTTAGGTCAAAACAAATCTTTACTTGGTGATGTTTTACTCGGTGATGTTCAAAAGATAAGTATTTGCTGAAACCCGATTTCCACATATTATTGTTTATATGCTATAAAACTTTATCAGTAAAGTTGCATCTCAGTGGAAATTTTGTTGCCGCTTTATTGGAAAATGTCTGTCTGTAAATGGCAGTGTGCTACCACATGCCTTGGTAATATATTTATTAAAAGTGACAGTTTTTAAATATGAACTGAGAAACATTCTTGTCTCCACGCCAATAACAATGCTATTAATGAACTCAGAGGCTAGTCATGGGTCATGTGTACCCCATATGCGGGCTAGATTTGTATAATTCATGGAGAAATAGTTTAGTCTGTTAAGTCAAACACGAGTTCTATGCACAGCAGACCTGTTGAACTCACATTTATGAAGGAGATCTGATTTGTACTCATTAAGTAAATGGCGACTCAGTGAAATAAAATATTTGCCTAGCATCACACAATTTGAGATGAGTTTATGGGCCAAGTGCATTACAGTTAGGTCTAGTAGCTTGTCTAGTCACTAGACCTACAGGTCTGGTAATATTTTTCTGATCTTTGAGGCCTTATTAACCATATCATTGAACAACACATGAAGGGAGGACCCTAGAAAAACAGCAACCCTCAGAAAATGTCAGCCCTAGAGCAATGTGCCATTGAACAATACCAGAAGACTTTTGATCAACCAAGATTCACGCACAGTTTCTGCCTCTATGAAACCATGCCGTAGAACACCACCTAATGACCCTTTAACATCACTGACCATACAGAGTCTCAGCCCCACAGAAACCATGCCGCAGAACACCACCCGAAACCTTTGCCCTACAAAGTCCCTCTAAACAGAGAAGAAAGCTCCCCATCCAGAGACAGTGAGTGTTGGGTGTTTGTCTTTTCGAGAAAACAGACAAAATAGAAGATCTTAATTCCAACGACCTTTCACTGCAGAGCAGAGTTGCTTGCTTAAAATATTTAAGTCTGACTTTGTATGCATATATTCATATCTAAATATACATATATATGCACACATGCAAAGTCAGACTTAAACATTTAAGCAAATATTTATATATGCAAGATATGTGAATACATATTCACTGAAAAAATCAAAGGGTAAAGTGATGTTATAGTTAGGTGTTGAAATAATATAAAACCTAACATTATAATTTACTGAGCAAACTATAACCTATACGCCCTCCATGCATTGCTTATGACCTCACATTACATCACTCATGTCACGTTAAATGGCATTATTGATGAAATCACTATAGTCATCTCAAATTACATCATTGATGACATTAATATTTAATATAAAAACTTCAGTAATCTAAATTATTAATATACATTTATTTTACTCGTAAAACAAAAGTAAAATGCTACAGCACTATTAACTTAATTTTAAATTATATTTTAAAATAATTGCAATACATGAAATTAAAGTTATTTTTCTGAAGTTTAAATTTAAGGGTAAATTCCTAACTAAAGCAAAAATTCATTATTAAAAGTGACGTATAGAATTACCTAAAAGTAGTTTAATAATGTTTCCATTAAAAATATTGTTTCATTAATTTCAAATTCAAAAATATATTTTATTATTAAATAATATTTTTTTTACACTAAATGATATCTATATTAACTATTTTAAATAATTTAATTTAATTTTGCATAATTTTCTGTGGGGTTTTATTATGAGTCCCTAACTCCATAATGTTCTATGGGTTGGAGTTGCAGTATCAGTGGTTGGAAATGTGTGGTGCTGGACTTATTTAGCTGTAATAACTTACACTCATAAATGTGTGTCCACCCTCTTTTTCAGGGGGTGGAGAAGTGCAGTTCTACACTTTTGAGTAACTTTATGATCCGATTTTGAGTGAGTAGTCTAAAGTAGTAAAGTTACTCACAAGTGTAAGAGTAAATCACATGTATAAATTACTCACACGTGTAAATTAGCTTTGTTATTAGCCCAATTTGCCTGCAGCGGCTCAAAAAAATGTTTAAAGAAAGGAAGGTGAGGAGGGTATGGTAGGGATGCAACAGACAAGTCTGGGAGGATGGGGTTAATAAATAGAGTGGGATCACAGTGTTGAGGCCCGGGGGATGGTAGGGTTCTTTATGAGTACTAAACTGATTTCAAGGTGCTTACAGCCATGAAATGCCAGGGGATGTTATCAATGCTCAAGGCCAGGCAGCTTAGCCAATGACAAAACCAGTTGAACACAGTTGCCAATGAGTGAAAGGGGATGTCAAAAGTGCCTTTCTGGGTGTGTAAATTGTTGTATCTGCATTTACTATTCTCAAGTTGGGGTGTCCAATGTAATATATTGCCGGAGGAATACGTTTTTTTTTTTTTTGTGTTCAAAATATTTTATTGAAATTTTATAATGAACATCAACAACATAGACATACAAAAATTATCAAATTCATTCCAATAGAAAAGAAATTGGTCATATTCTTATAAACTTAAAAGGAAGGGGGGGAGGGAAACATCTAATAACAAATTATTGAGTAAGCAATAAATAGAGCTACTATGACATATTAATTAGTATAAAAATCGTAAAAAGCAATACAATACATAAACATACCCCTAAGATGCAAAATAGAGATCAACAGGACTCCAAAAAGAGTGATAGGAAATAGGATTATGATTAACCCCAGACAAAGATAATTGAGCACCTCGTCTTGTAAAGATAACCCAAGACCACCAAGCATGAACTGATAACTTAGAAACATCTTTCCAACAAAAGGTAATAGATTTTAACGCAGCAGAAATCAAAAAATCAAAAAGCTTACATTCAAAAGAACTTAGAGATTGGGATAATGTAACTGATTTGCAAATTAACATTTTATATGATAAGTCTTCATGTATATGTAACAATTTCTTAATAAAATCCCAAACTTCTGTCCAGAATTTTGCAATTAAAGGGCAATCAAAAAGCATATGTCGTAACGAACCAGGATGCAATTTACAATGCCAACAAGTGTCAGATTGAAGGAGTTTAGCTTGGAATAAACGTTGTGGAGTCCATAAAGAATTAAATAATATATAGGAATTGGTTTGATAAAGTGAAACAGGTAACCAACCAGAAATACTTCTAATCCATATAATTTCCCATGAATCATTAGACAATGTAAGTGAAAGTTCATTATTCCAGAAGGATGCAATCATTGTTATGTTACTTCCTAACGTATTAGATAATTTTTTATATAAAATGGAAACACCATTAGCTTTCAGCGATATAGTTTGGATATACACGGATAGATCAGCTGTAACACTAGTCGGAATAGCTTGTGGAAAGGAATCTAAAATTGAGTTAATTAAATATTCATATTTAATACGATCAGATTGGGTTAAACCAAACCTTGTTTGTAGATCCTCAAACGATATAAAGGTATTGTTGGAATAAATGTCTTTAAGATAAAAAATACCCGCTTTGATCCATGAAGACCAAAATCTAATGTTCCTATTTAGTTTAATGATATTGCTATACCATAATGACAATTCAACAGTGTTATACATGGGGTATAGAAAAATAGAATCTAAATCATTAAAAACCAATTTAGTGGATTTGAGAACGATAGATTTATGAAAAACTGAGGAGGTGTTGGACATAGTTAACAGCGTTGGTAATGGGAACGGCCTCACCATAGATTTTTCAATTAGGAGCCAAGAGGGTGGATTATGTAAAGGGAAATGACTAAACCATATGGCACTTTGTTTTAAAATAAAATCTTTATGATACAGAAAAAAATCTGGGATACCAAATCCAGCATTACATTTAGACATTTTTAATTTTTTATAACTAATGCGAGGTGATTTGTTATTCCAAAGAAATTTGGAGAGAAGTTTATCAATATCTTTATAAAAGTTTAATGGGAACTGAGAGGGAATCATGGAAAGAGTATAAAATATTTTTGGAGCAATATTCATTTTAATAGATTCTAGTCTACCCCACCATGAAAGATGTAGCAAAGCCCATTTAGACGTTTTATCTTTAATATAATCTAAGACAAACTTACAGTTTAAAGTCATTGTAGATTTTATAGATGAGGAAAATAAAATACCAAGATATTTTAATTTAGTCTTTTGCCAAACAATTTCATTCATAGGTATCATATCAGGAGTACAATAAATGTTTAAAGGGAAAAATTCAGTTTTATTAGTGTTTAATTTATAGCCAGACACCATAGAATATTTTGTTATAATCTCTAATAAAGAAGGAAATGAGGATAAGGGGTCACTAATACATAAAAGTACATCATCAGCATACGCTAAAGTTTTAATAATAATCTCATTAATAATATTTCCTTTAATGTTATCACATTTTCTTATAGATGTAAGAAAAGGTTCAATGCCAATTAAAAACAGTAGCGGGGAAAGGGGACATCCTTGTCTAGTACCTCTAAAAAGGGAAAATTGATTTGAAATTTGGCCATTAATAAATAGACGAGCAGTAGGAGCACAATATAGAGCTGAAATCATACGAATAAAATTATCTCCAAAGTTAAAAGATGATAAAGCATGGAATAAAAATTGCCAATGCAATTTATCAAAGGCTTTTTCAGCATCCAAAGCCATAATTCCTGAAGGAGTAGTTAACGTAAGACCTTGTTCAATGACATGTAATAACGTTCTTGTATTATTTGCAGAGTGTCTATTCTTCATAAAACCAGATTGATCCGAATGTATAATAGAATCTAGTACAGGGGATAATCGTGTGGCTAATATTTTGGCATATAATTTACAGTCTTGATTAATTAAAGAAATAGGGCGATAATTAGATACAAGGGTGGGGTCTTTATCAGGTTTGGGAAGAACGATAATTAAAGCTTCAGTAAAGGATCCTGAAGTAATTCCCGTAGAGCCAAACATTGTGAATAGTTGAAATAATAAGGGTAAAAGAAGGGATTGAAACTCTTTATAAAACTCCGCTGGGATACCATCAGGACCCGGAGATTTATTCTTTTTAAGAGATTTTATAGCGGTCAAAATTTCCTCCTTAGTAATTGGAGAGTCAAGCCCCATTTTATCTGATGGAGAAATTTTAGGTAAACCACATGAGGATAAAAAAGAATCAACTAAGGATTCATTATGAAATTCAGGTTTATCATATAACTTAGAGTAAAAATCCAAAAATTCATTCACAATATCTTTATGAGATAAAGCAATTTTACCATTGGATCCATGAATAGAAGTAATTTGAGTTTTATCCTTTTTGATACGTAAGTAATTCGTAACAATCTTCCAGATCTGTTTGCATTAAAACTAAATTTAGCTTTGGCCTTAGAAATCTGAACACCAGCTCTATTACTAAGAATTGTATTGAATTCATATCGAAGCTTTTGCAACTTACTTCTATATTGAGGGTCATTAGACGAAATAAAATGTCGTTCATATTCCGCTATTTGCTTTTCTAGTTTTTTAATATTTGCATTAAAGGTCTTATTTTCGTGAGCCATAATAGAAATAGTTACCCCTCTAATATAAGCTTTAAAAGCATCCCATCTATTAACCAAAGAAGTAGTACCTTCAGGGTTAAATTGAAAAAAATCATGAATGGCAGAGAGGAGCTTTGGTTTATTAAGTTCATTGAGAGCTATACCAGAATTCATTCTCCATCTAGGCTGGTTAGTAAAGGTTGGATTTAAATTTAGAATACAAGAAACCATTGCGTGGTCAGAGACATCAATGTTGCCAATCTTGGGGTTACTAACACAGTTGATCAGCTGTTTCGAAACTAATATATAATCGATCCTAGAATGAGAGTTATGTGGGTTAGAAAAAAAAGTAAAACATTTTTCTGTAGGAAAGTGTAACCGCCAAATATCAACTAACTTAGTGGTTTGAAGAAATAATTTAAAAGCAAAATAAACCCTAGGGGGGTGGAATTTAGTACGAGATATTCTATCTAATAACGGATCAGATATGACATTAAAGTCACCTGCAACAATTAAAGGTACATTACCAATTTTAACCACCTCCGTTGAAAGAGTAGCCCAAAAAACAGGGTCATCTGCAGTAGGGCCATAAACATTTAATAAAAATAAGATAGAATCATGAACTTTAACCTTAACAATTAAATATCTCCCATCCGTATCTGTAATTTTGCTCAAAACTTGGCAATGAGCTTTTTTCGCACAAAATATAGCTACACCATTTTTCTTGCCAATAGCAGGAGAAGAAACAATATTATCAACCCATTTTTTCTTCATATAGTTTAAAATTTTATCATCTATATGAGTTTCTTGCTTTGGTTTGTTCCACGTCCGTTGCTGTCCCTGTCACGCTACTGGAGTAGCGCAACGATCCATTTTTCACCGGAGAAGCCGCTGGGACGCCGGCACCAACTGCCCAGCAGCTGAGGAGGGTGAGGCGCAGGCCCCGGGACTGCGAGGACCAGCATTCTACAGCTCCAGCTGGTCCTCTTCCCGCGTGAGCCGCGCCCCCTCACAGCGCCACGCCCCCAGCCAAGCCCTACAACCCTTTAAAGAGCGCGCTCTGAACCGCGTAACGCGGGACGCGCGCGGGACGCAGCGCGGGGCGAAGACCGGGCAAAGAGCGGGCCGTTTAAGGCCGTTCAAGGACGGCTGAGGACGGCCCTGGCCCTGAACCCCTGCCTTTTTGCCTATATTTATCAACTAACGACTAAGGTAGGCGGAACTGTGTCCTGTTTTATCGCATATCAACATTAACGGTCACCACCTTTTACATCATTTATTGTTGACTTTGTGCTCAGATGTCGGCCATGCGCAACAGAACTAGAAGTTGTGCGAAAAAAGCTGCGGCGGTCACACAGGTGACAGGAACTATAGACCTCTTTATTTCCCGTGTAAATGAGACTATTGATCAAAGTATTGTTGTTTTGGAAAAAAGAGTCTCCATGGATCTTGCAAATGCTAAGCGTTCATCCTTGGGTTCCCTTGCCAATGCCAAATCACCTGCATTGCAGCCTTCGAATGTCTGCTCCCTACCCTTAACCATACCCACCAATAGTGCTCCGATTGTGCCAAATATTGTTGATTTATCGGTTGCCCTGTCAGACTTGGACCCGTCTTTTGCGGACCTAGAGGTTACTCCAGACCTAGAGGCCTGTCAGTCCTCCGGCATAGCGGCCCCATGTCTGAGTGGGTCTAATGAGGTGGTAACAGCTCCTGTACCTATAGCTTCTCGGGGAAGGGCCACCAGTCTCCCAAAGGCTATATCTAAGAGAAAAAGCAAAGCTAAAGTTACAGTTAGGAATCATAATTTGATTTCCCCTACCCCACAAATGACTTCAGGTATTCCTTGTTGGGTGCAAAACTTGGTAATAGATTTAAAACTAGACCTTGAAGCTACAATAGCAGCACAAATCAAGCCTCTAATTTCCAAACTGGATAGGCTTACGTCTTTAATACATTCGAAATGGCCACAAAAAACGAATGGGCAAGGGCCTGATCAGCCACAAGGGAGTACAGAAGCAGTCCCTAAATGTTCACCATGTATCCAGCCCCCTAAAGATGTATTAACTAACGTTCAAGTAACTGTAGCCCCCGGGAATCCAGTTATACCTCATTTGTTGCAAACCGGGAGTAATTCTGCTCAATCCACATCTATACCCACTCCGAGGGTGGTGGGACCGATTTCGACTTCTCAACACCTTGTTGTTGGCAATAATACTACCACTACACAAGTAAAAGATGTTGTAGGGAAATCTAATACCCCTTTAGTATCTTCCCTTCCCACGAACATACCTGAAGGTCCTAAGCCTAAGCAGGCACGTTTTAGGTCAATCACTTTACCACCAGAGGTTTCCCCTTTTGTGGTCGTGTTGACAGCAGTCCCCCCGTTGAAGGAGGGAGTAAAAGAAAGTCATGTCGAGCTAAGAAACAAATGTGCCCAATGGTTCCACTTACATAAACCTCTACCCAACGGTATGAACGGTGAAATTCTTACTGTACGTAGAGGGGACTGGGTGGGCAGAAGTAAGAAAACAATAGTAGGGGATGTAATTACAGTTAATTTTAGAGATACAGGGACAGTTAGTTATATATGTAATGTTCCCAACAGTGGTCCTGCGACTCAAATTAACCCATTCCCCCTATCTTACTTTTTACCGATGCCTTCAAGATCAAACCCTCCCTGTTCCACTTTACAAAGTAACAGAGGATCCGTGTTTCCCCCGCAACATACTACCAAACCATGGCAGCAACCACCATATCCCTCTTCTCCTTATTTTCCACATTTTGTCAATTTTCACCAGCAGCCACTACATGTTCCATCTTTTCCTCAGCACCATGTTAATTCTCATTGGTCACATCCTCCCCATTTTTCACCACCTTCATTTCAGTCTGACTATCAGTGGCAGCAACCCTTTCAGCCACTACAACCAGTTAAACCCCAGTGGCAGCAAGCATGGCAGAACCTGCCCCCTTCCCAAGACTCATTGTATTCACAATTTGCTCACCCCAACAGATATGCTGTGTTGGATGAGGTAGATTGACTGAGCTCTACTGAAGCTTTGGATTTAAACATCTCTTTGTCCTATTCAGATATGGCGAGTGCTTCTCCTGCTACACCTTTAATCGTACTCCCCGAATCCCCAATGGTGTCATCAGTAATACCCCACTCGTGTTTAGAAAACAGGGACAGTTATGATGCATGTATAGATACTGTCATTCCCAGATTAAGCCCAGATATCATCTCTCGGGAAGATGGTCCTAATCTATTACGAGCAATTCAGCCAGAGCCATCTGTAGTTGGTGATTCTGGCAAACCAGCAGGTCTCTCCCTTGTTTCCTGGAACATAGCTGGCCTTGCCAGTAAATTAGGTACACCCTTCTGGACCAGTTTTTTGGGGGAGGGATTTGACCTAATTTTGTTGCAGGAAACTTGGTGTCTGGATCCTATTAACATCGAAGGGTACATATCCCACTGTCTCAGAGCCACCAAATCTAGCTCGGGTAGGGCTAAGGGGGGCCTCCTGTTGCTTATATCTACCAAGCTGCGCGATTGTACAGTTAAATACAGCACGACAGTTGGGGCTCATAGCCAAGTTATAAGGTTGGAGTGCAAAAAGAATATCGATTTAGTTGTGATAAATTTTTATAATAATCTCTTTGATGCTACTAGAGGGGATATTCTACCGCCTCTAGAAAGGGAAATAACTAAAGCCCTTGGTATCTCGAAAAGAATGGCCGAGGTTGTCTGGGCTGGGGATTTTAACTTGCAACCCTGCCATTTGTCCAACGGGAACATCTGTGGCTTTGGTGCAGCAATGAGTAGTCATTGGGGGGGATTGGGCGTGAGGGAGGATTCTCCTCATTTCCAACATTGCAGTTATGGTTCCACATTAAATAATATGCTAGTCACATTAGACATGACCCTGTTAAATTGTAACACAAACAATCAGGCGAAAATATGCCCTACATTTACAGGCAGAGATGCAGGATCATTCATAGATCATATTCTGTTGTCTAGCAGTGGAGGTTTTACCGATTTGCATGTAAATGAAGAAAGTCTCAGTGATCATAATAGCCTTCGTGTCACCCTTTTGAGGCATGGTACCTCGACGGTTTCAGGTGGGAAATGTTCTACTGACTTAGTACCTATTAGACCGAAGGGTCTAAGGATCAAATGGACTGGTCTAAATTCTAAGGTTAAGCAGAAGGAGGTTATCACCAGATGTAAGAACCAAATTAGTTCCTGCTTGGAGGATGATTGTGACCTAGGCTGTTTATTAGTTCACTTCATCTCCATGAATAGTATTATTGATGGTATTTTTACTAAGGCCTCGTTATCCAATAGCGGTCCGAAGCAGGGGTGGTTCGATAAGACCTGTATAGCCGCCCTCCATGATCTAAAGAATGCCTTAGGCACTAACCCACGTGTTAAGACGGACATACAATTTTTTAGGGTAAAATATAAAACAGCAATTAATACCAGGAAAAGGGTATTACAGACCGAGGCATGGGATAAGTTGAAGGAAGCAGCCGAGACCAAAAACTGCAAACTGTACTGGGAAACCATTAACAGCCCGTTTCTCAATAAGGAAGATGTCCCAGAATTAACATCCTATGTGGCTTGTAGCGATTGGGTCAGTCACTTCTCCAAAATCTTTAATCCAGACGGGTTACCTCTTGAGCTAATGTTACCTGAGTCTATCTCATGGTTACCCCTCCCGTTGGGAATTACATTAGAAGAAAGCCATGAAGCAATTTCTTCAAGCAAAGGAGGTAAGGCCCCTGGCCCCGATGGGGTCCCGCTGGATTTATACAAAGACGAACCAGCTCTATGGGCTCCCATCCTGGCAAGGTTATTTAATTGTGCGGCAGAAACTAATCCCCCGCCCACTTGGGGTCAATCAGTCATTATTCCTCTACACAAGAAAGGTGACAAATCAGAGGCCTCTAACTATCGTCCAATTTCATTATTGGACGCCTCTGTGAAGGTGATGAGTAGGATTTTGCTCAAGAGGCTGGAAGATTGGGCAGCTAATTTTAACATTTTAACTAGAGTCCAATATGGCTTTCGGAAAGGCCTGGGCACATTGGACCAATGTGTAAATTTGGACCTTTTAATTAATAAATACACTGTGGCTAAAAATGGCAATCTTTTTTTATGTTTTGCTGATTTGAGCAGTGCTTTTGATTTGGTTAACCACACTATTCTTTGGGAGGTTTTGCTAGATGCAGGGGCTCCGAGGGAAATAGTCCACTTTTTAGCTAGACTTTACGAAAAACTTTCTTGCAAGGTCCGCTATGGCACCCTTGGCGAATGTACCCCGTTTTTCAAAGTGTCTCGGGGCATACGCCAGGGATGCGTTTTGGCCCCGTTGCTATTTTCCCTCTTTATTAATGACGTCGACCGTTCACTGGTTGACATCCCAGCAGATGCCCCCTTGATTGGTGGTAAACCTGTTCCGTTGTTACTTTACGCGGACGACGCTGTTCTCATATCCCGTACACAGTTGGGCCTTCAGCGCCTAATCGATAATTTTATGCATTTTATTCAAGTTAGGCGGCTACGCGTGAATAAAACTAAGACGTATGTTATGTCATGCGGTCGGGCAGCTAAGCAGGTAAAGCATACCTTCTTTCTGGATAAGGAAAAGTTGACTCCTGTCAAGTCCTTTTGTTATCTAGGAATTACATTTAATAATATCGGGTCTTGGACCTCGGAATTTGATTCCATAAGACTAAAAATGCTGCGATCTACTGGCAGTATTTTTCGTTTTGCCTCTAAACTCGGCTCACGAAGCATTTTAGACATGATGAACATATACAACGTTCGTTGTGTCCCCTCTGCACTGTATGGGGCAGGTGTATGGGGCCATAGTGTGGGTACATCTCTGCAGAAGGAGGAAAATAAGTTCTTAAGAAGGTTGTTATGTGTTCCCCCTTCTGCCTCCACTCTGCTGATTCACGAAGAAGTTGGGATCGAGTTCATCTCTGATTTAGCAGCAGTCCGGCCACTTTTATTGTGGCGTTCTATTTGGGCTAAACCAGAGACTCGATTTACTCAGGATATCATTCTTGATTGTATAGGCCTGGACCACTCCTCACGCATACAGTGGTTGAGATACATCCACCGCTGGTATCTCCTTCTTTTCAATATAGATGCATTCCGCGAGCCAGAGGAGGTTGTTTCTATTTCAAAAAAAGAAATCAAGACAACGTTTTTTAACTTTCGAAAGGCAGAGCGAGACAAAATTTCTGGCAATCTTGTTACCGTGAAATTTTATAAAGATTTAAATTTAACTTCGGGGTTCCAATCCTATCTTGCGTATGTGACCCGTCCCTCCCATCAGTATGTTTTAACACGCGTCAGATTGGGTATTGCTCATCATCTGGTTGCATTTCCAAACACAAGAACCAGTTCAGATATACCCTGTCCGTGCGATAGTATTTCCCGACAGAATAGTCGCCACTTTTTACTTCTTTGTAAATTTTATCATTCTCTTAGGTTAAAATACCTTAAGCCAATTTTTATCAAATATAATATTCGTACTACAGAAACAGCACTGATACTTTTATTCTCATTAGAGAACGAAGAGATTTGTTTTTTCCTGGCTACTTTTATCTTGAAATGTACAGCTGCCAGGGAAACCTGTCTGTACTTATGTTATACAGCTGCCAGGTATTGTATTATGCTATTACTGTTTACATTTTTGCTTGTATATATAAGTCCCAAGTTTTATACCTTCTTTGTAATTAGGGTATTATTTTTGTTTTTTGACCACAGTATTTTATGACTATTTATAAATTTTGATGTACAGCTGCTAGGATAGGCCCATTGAGTAATTCCCACTGATCACCTGTGTGTTCATTCATTTACGTTTTTCTTTTATAACAGTATGTTGACCCAAACTGGCATGATTACCTAATTGTTGCACTTTAGCCTTTGTACAATGTCTTCTCATTGTTTCTTATAAGTGGTCATATGGTGATTTTACACATTTTTAACTATGTATTCTTTTGCTTGTATGATTTGTATGTACAAATCGAATAAAAGCTTTAAATTGAATTGAGTTTCTTGCAAAAAACAAAAATCAGCTTTGCAACTACCTAAATAATCCAAAATTTTTGTACGTTTCACAGGATGGCGTAAACCTTTAACATTCAGTGACACTACTTTAATATTAGCCATGACAAAATAAAAAGAGAAAAGGGTTAGAAAGAAGAAGGTCAGAAAAAGACACAAATGTTAAGAAGAAAGTAGCTCCAAAACACACAAAAGGGAATGGAAGAAATAAAACATAGCAAAAAAGACAAACAAAACACATAAATATGAAGATTGGGACGCACACACGCTCTACAAGCATGGCCAGAAACCGCTGGAGCCCAAACTATTAGGAGTTATATAAATCTGTCAAAGAAGATCATACATGAAAGAATCAAGTGATAGGACCCTGAGTGTCCATAGTTTGCTGTACTTGCTGATCCAGAAATTGTCGTAGATCTTCAGGACGCTGAAAGGATTTTGAAAAATTATCTTTCCAAATGCGCATAGTTGAAGGGTCAAAAAGGCCATATTGGTATCCAAGGCTTCTCAATCTTGGGCGAAGATCAGTAAAACCCTTACGTATTGCAACAGTTTCCTTGGCAAAATCTTGATGAATAAAGATTTTATGACCATTGACCAACAATGAAGGAATTTCTCTAGCTGCTTTTCTGATCAGAACCAAATGATGGTGACGGAGAACTTTAAATATCATTTGTCTAGGCTTGCTATGTTGAGGATTGCGACGTGAAGGAATTCTATGAGCCTTATCGATTTCAAATTTTTTTGGAAATTTGACATTTAAAAGACCAGGAAGTAAGTTCTCTAAGTATAGTCGACAGTTAGATCCCTCAACTTCTTCTGGCAAATTAAATATGCGAAGATTGTATTGTCTATTGCGATTTTCCAAGTCTAGAAGTTGTGAGCACAGAGGTGATATTTTCGCCACAAGTGGAGTAAAAGCATCGACTTTAACTTTATTGTCTTGTATTTTAATTGAGTTGTCTGAGATTTTCATCGACAAACTCGCCATTTCCTTTCGTACATTTTTTATTTCAGTCGCAATAGTTTCTGTACTAGCACGAAGAGCCTGAATTTCCTCCAAAATTAAAGAAAGCGAGGGTTCAGATGACTCCACCACCTTTGATTTTATTGGGGGCGGTGAACTCTGCTGTTTTCTTTTATTTTTGTTATCCATTTTTGAGAAAAGATAATATAATTTGATTAAAAATGAGTAGATTATGAGTAAAAAACGAAAAGGAACAAAGCAATCCTTCAAAATACTGGTGCAGCAGCTAAACTGGACTAGGGGTGTGGCTAGGCCCAAGCCAGGCCCTTTCCTGAAGTATGCTCCGCCCCCCTGACAGACTAACCAGGCAGTCCTTCAAAGCAGAGCTCGGAGCAGGAACCAGGGAGCCAGAAACACGACTTCCCACGATGAAAACGAGCTGAAACCCTTTCACAATGCTGGTAAGCCTGTAATTAGCGCAGCGACCTCCTTTAGAGCAAAATTTTGACAGACTTTCGGCGTTTTATATAAAAAAACGGGCGAAAACGCGGAGGAGCTCACCGAGTGGCGGCCATCTTGATTCGCGCGCTCGCGCGTCCTCCGGAATACGGTTTTACCGTGTGCTACTTGTGCATAGGTATTCTGCTTTGGAACCTGCTGCTGCCACCAGGAACTACATTTGATGTTTTAACTATTGGTCAGTTAGAGATAACAGTGGACTAGAGGACACCCTCTTCTCTGGGCTCACGTCAGACCCAATAAAGTCACCTTTTCTACTTCCTTCTACTATCTTTCGTTTGGAGAGGAATGCAACACGTATATATGTACATGTTTTGTATGTATGTTGTGTGTTGGTGTGTGATGGCATTAGCTATCACCAAGATGCTAAAGCCGTCTGTAACAAAGAGCTGATAGGCTAAACAGAATTATCCCCATACCCATAGACGTCCCTTAGGGTTCACCAGGGGTCGAGCTGCGACCCCTGACTTGACCCTTGTGACCCCTGGGACTTGCTTTGCGACCCTGGCTCCATTGCCTGGAACACAGCAGCAATATGTGGAGGCTCCACTCTCCTTGTTTAAAGTCAATTTTTTATTATACTAACAGTGAATAATAAACATTTAGGTGTAATATGATCTCCTCTGGCAGCTGAGATAAGTAAAAAAATGACTTTAAATGTAGGCTGTGTGCGTGCTTGTGGTTGAAAGTGTTTGTCTAAAAGGGTGTGTGTAGGTGTAACCATGTGTGTGGGAGTGAAAATGAAGGTCAAAGTGCATGTGAAGTCACGCCTACTACTACTGGCAATTCAATGAATTGACGTCCATGCCCACACCTGTTTTGGAACTGGAGACAGTCTTTGAACTGAGAAAACCCATGGATAGGTGGGGCCAAGTACACAATGCTCTCTGCGTCAGGCACCAGGGCAGTGGGATTATCCGGGAGCCTGGGTCAAGAGCTCAGTTGGTTTTACGCTACAAAGACCAAAGGGCACATAGATTCCAGAGCTGTTACTCATTTCTATGTGAAATGCACAGAAGGATCCCTTCTAGGTTGTTTTAAAGAGTTGTAGGCGCGCATAGGCCAGAGAAGTGAGGGGGAATAAGCTGTAACCGGAATACCACACCTTGATCACATTTCGCTCATTTTGTTATCTCATTTATTCTGCCATAAGTCAGTCAGAATACAATATCAAAGAATTTAGGGGCATATTTACAAGGACGGCGATAAATAAACGCAAAGCGCGCTTAGCGCTTTGTTATTTATCGCTGTCTATCTCTGGAATTAGTCGCCCTGGTAACGCGTTATTAACAACGCGTAACTCAAGGGCGATAAAAATTCTAGAGATAGCGGGGAAATCGCCGTTTTGCAGGGAACATCGCTGGTTTTCCAGCGATGTTCCCTGCAAAACGGCGATAACCTTGCTGATACGACCCACAGGGTCGTATCAGCATAATCCACCCCAATGTCAGGGATAGGTAAGTCTGCATTTTAGCAGACGTTAGTTTATGGAGAAAACAGTGGTTTTCTCAAAAAACTAACATGTGCTAAAATATTGTGGGCTGCCTTTTAAATATCGCGATTTAAACATCAGCGATATTTGCAAGGTAGTCCATCCGGGGTACGTCCAGTGACGCCCACTTTGCATCTCATTAGAGATGCAAAGGGAGGCGTTGGAAAAAAGGGTGCTAACATGCTATTAGGTATGTTAGCACCCTCTTGTAAATAGGGTGATAGTTTTATTTCCGCTTTTTTTGCTTTTTATAGCCAAAAAAGCGGAGATAAAGGCCTTGTTAATATGCCTCCTGGTAAAGTACAGGAGAGCAAAATACAGATTATAAAGTGGTAGAGCAAAATCAACTCCTAGGGTCAAGGAGAAAAGAGCCTTAACCCATCCAAAAAGACTGCACTTTAATAGGGTTCTGAACAAAGGGCTTCAGACATTCACCACGGTTGTACATGGTTCCCACCACGTGGACCAATCAGAATTAAGCGAAGTGAAACAGTTGCAGAAGAATACATTTCAAAAGTCTCCCATAATTCTATAACAGGGAGCTTCTCATAAATTCTACCCCTACTAGAACAAATAAGGTTACATTTTTAGGTCGAATCCTACCACACAAAGCAGTTGACTGGTTTGATAAAGACATCTTGGAGATAGTTGGAAAGCTGTCTTAGGAATGCAACCACCCATTGCTTACCATTGACTTTGTGGTTTTTAACTCACATTTTGATTGTTTTCTATTTGCTGGTTTTATTTGTTTTAAGCTTTATTCTAGCACACAACAAAATGTAAATGTCTGTAAATTAACTGCAAACATTTCAGGATATATCAGAATTAGGTAAGCACCATTGAAGCACATTAAAAAAAATGTAATTCGGAAGTGTGCTGGAAACAAATATTTGAATACAGTCAAAACAAATCAATATACTAGATGACGTCATTTCCATGTGTGCTGTATAGCTTTAGCAGTAAAACTGTGGGTGCAAATGCAATGGCCATTTCAATTGAAGTGTGTTGTCTGTAATAGCAGTGCACTACCACACCATGCATGCTCCACTCTACTGCACTCAAAGCTATTCTATGTCCCTCCATTCTACACCATTCCACTCTACGCCACTTTACGACACTCTACTCCACTCTACGCTATTCCAGTCTGTAATACTCTACTCCACTCTACACCACTCTACTCCATGCCATTCCACTCAGCGCCACACTACTCTGTTCCACTCTACTCCACTCTACGACACTTCACTCAACGACACTCTACTCCGTTCTATGCAACTTCACTCTACACCACTCTGGGCCACTGGACTCCACTCCACTCTATGATACTCTATGCCACTCCGCTCTATGACACTCTACTCCATGCCACTCTACTCCACACCACTTTAATATGACACTATGCTACTTCACTCAAGTCCACTTTATCCCTCTCTACTACACTCCAATCTATGACACTCCACTCTACACCACTCTGGGCCACTGGACTCCACTTTACTCTACTCCACTCTATGACACTCTACACCCCTCCGCTCAATGACACTCTATGCCACTTCACCCTAGGCCACTCCACTCCTCTCTACAACACTCCAATCATCTATGACACTTCACTCTATGCCACTCCATGGCACTTCCTTATATGACTCTCTATGCCACTTTACAACACTCTATGCCACTCCACTCTAATGCGCTCCATGCCCCTTTACTCTACTCTATTACACTCCATACTATGCCACGCCAATCTATGAAACTTTACTCCACTCTACACCACTGTGCATCACTCTATGCCCCTCCCCTCTACGTCACTCCATGGCACTGATTTCTACGACACTCTACTCCACCCTAAGTCACTCTGTCACTCTACACCACTCTATACCACTTAACTCTAGCCCACTCTACTCCACTGTACACCACTCCACTCTACGACTCTCTCTACTCTATGACTCTCTCCGCTCCACGACACACCACTCCACAACACACCACTCTGACACCCCATGCCACTCTACACCACTCCACACCACACCAATTAACTTCACTTTACCCCTCTCTACTCCACTCTATGCCACTCCACTATATGACACTTTACTCCACTGTAGACTACTCCACTCTATCCCCCTCCACTCTACACCTCTTGACTCTACAGCACCCCACTCTATAGCACCCCCACTCTACAGCACTCTATGCCACTCCACTCTACGACACTCCACTCTACGACACTCCACTCTACGACACTCTTGTCCACTATATGACACTTTACCCCTCCATTCTACAACACTTTACTCCACTCCACAATACGCAACTCTACTATATGCCCCTCCACTCTATGACACTCTGCGCCACTCCACGGCACTATATATTACTCTATGCCACTCCACAGCACGACACTCTACGACACTCTACACCTCTCTACTCCACTCTATGTGACTCTACTCCACTCCATTCTACTCTACTCTACTCTAATCTGTGCCACTCCACTCTACGACTCTCCACTCCACTCTACTCCACACTATGTATATTGTTTATTGTGCGGTTAGTTTGAATCATTAAAACTGTTAAAAACACATACAGTGTACGAACGGTCTTAAATAATGAAAGGAGTGCGCACACAGGTTAAAAACATCATGATAAACTAAAACGGTGTAACTGATATTATTCCATATTAGCATAATAAGACAAAGTGCTCGTGCAAAAGAGCCGGAATAGCCAGCAACGACACATAAAAAGGCATCCTAATAACTAGAATGATCACAATCATCACACTGATGTTGTTCTGTGTTATCATAGTAAAACAAAGTGCTAGTGTAGAGGCACCCAAAAAATTCATTAAACGTTGCCTAGCACCTGGCCCGTTTAACAGTTTTTTCTCTTTTTAAACTAGGATTAGGTAGGATTAAGTAGTGGAAAGCTTTGTCCTGTTGGTAGAACTATCTCACAAAGTACAAGTGCAGTAAATAACCGCAGCAGGTTATTTGCTAAAGGAGCACCATCGAACCAACATGGATAACAATAAATTCCCAGACTCCTGATATAAAGCATAATAAATAATAGCAGCAAATAATTTGTTAAAAAGGCCATCTGACCAACATGCATAATGGTAAACTCCGGACACGTGTTGAGCAAAATTTCTGCGAGGGGTTTAAGAGGGAGCAGGACAATGGCGCTCAGGCAGGTGACCGATATAGTGTATTATGAGAATGAAGAACTAGTGATTCACGGTGCAGCCAGGGCAGAGGAAAAAACCCTAAACCTCTGAATGAGTTATGAGCCAACAGGCCGAAACACTGAAATCACAAAGCAAGTCCTGGGCACACGTAATAGATAAACAGTTGTTACAATAGTTAAAATTATATAGAGGTCGACACCGGTAGTTCCATGAAAGCTGTTTTATGTACGAAGTATTCGTGAAAAAGAACAACGCCAGCCGACACGTGTTTCGTCAACAGGTCACTGCCCGTGACTCTTCAAGGCTGAAATAAGCGTATATGTGTAAATCGAGAACCGGTGAGAAATCCGACCCGGTATAAGGGTAGTAACGGAAGCCAGAGGTATGGCTGTCGAACAATGTGTGAGTAACACGAGCGGGTGCGTCCGTGAATATGCAGAGTTGCAGAATTCAGCCTGTGCTCGTCTCGAAATGAGAATGGGAGCCATTACCGGTGTTGACGTGTTGAGCAACACACAGAATTTGATAAAAATCAGCCATGCTGCAAGTGGGAAGAACCCTCTAACAGCAGTAGACGATGATAGGAGCCAATTATCCATTGGGAGTGCCATCAGACTAGATTGCATGACAGAGGGAGTTGCTGAGTCCACTCTATGACACTCTATGGCATTCTGCACCCTTCCATTCTACTTCCCTCCACTTTAATACACTCAAAGCCAATCCACTCTATGACACTCCACAGCACTCTACTCCACTCACTCTACTTAATCTACTTCACTCTACTCTACACCACTCTACTCCAAAGTCAAAGGAACTTGTTGAGCGCACAAAGCACCCCAGAAGGTCTCATGGCACTTGCAGAACTCCAAAAGACTGACGGCCAGAACTGGGCAGCGTTATTTCTGATAAAATAGCCACGTCGTTTGTGATCAGTGATAGAGAGGAGATAAGACGGAAGCTTATTCCAAAGGTGGGGGGCAAGAAAAGAAAAGGATCGTCCCCCACTTCGTGCGGTGCGGATTCGTAGTGGGGTGAGAAGGGGTTTTGAGCTGGATCTCAACTGTCTTCCTGGCTGATATCTGTTAAGCTTTTTCGCCAGATAACAGGGTCCCATTCCATATATGCTCTTGTGGGTGATGCAAAGAATTTTAAAGCGGCCTCTCTTTCTTACCGGGAGCCAGTGAAGGGCCTTCAGACTTGAAGCTGACGGAGATCTCGGTGAAAGATTTAAGACGAGACTGGCAGCGGTGTTCTGCAGAATCTGCAGTTTGGAAAAAAGATCTTCATTTAGGGAAGCTAATAAAGCATTCCCGTAGTCCAGACGACTTACAATAAGACCATGCACCAAAGGTTTCCTGGATTAAATCGGTATCCATTTGAAGATTTTGCATGGTTTCCGCAGGATACCATAGCAGGTGCCCAGTACAAGGTTGACATGATTTTTCATGGACAGTTTGTTATCAATGGTTATTCCAAGATTCTGCAATGTTTGTTTAGGGGATGGGCATGGACCCAGTTCCTGGGACCACCACTCGTTAGACCAAAATTCTTCCGCCCTACCAAATAAGATGATCTCTGTCTTATTACCATTCAGCTGTAGTTTGTTATTGCCCATCCAGTCATTGATATGGATCATGCAGCTCTTAAACCTGGTCATTGTGTCAGCAGGGTCAGGGCCAAAAGTAATCAACAGCTGAGTGTCATCTGCGTATGACACGGCCTCAAAACCATACAACCTGATTACACTGGCCAAAGGTGTTACGTAGAGGTTAAAGAGCATAGGGCTTAAGATGGATCCCTGGGGAACTCCTATGCTTACTAACCTACTACAAGAGGCCAGGGTATCTATATGTACTGTAGTCGAATGGTTCATTAGGTAGTTTTTGAACCAGTCCAGGGCTTTCGCCCTGACTCCCACCTCCCAGAGCCGCTATTCTAAACTGTTATTGCAGATAGTGTCAAAAGCGGCTGACAGGTCAAGAAGGACCAGCATAGCCAATTCTTTTTTATCCAGGGCCAGCCTGATGTTATCAACCACCTCTACTACTGCTGTTTCGGTGCGATGTGCCGCCGAAACCCTGATTGCGATGGGTCAAGCAATCCATGATTTTCCAAATGGGCAGCGAGTCGTTTATTCACCAGGGATTCGAGCGCCTTCCCGAAGTAGAGCAGTAGCGAGATAGGACGGTAGTTGCCGGGAACCCTGGGATCTGAGCTTGGCTTTTTCAGAATGAGCTTGACCAGGGCTGTTTTCCATCTGGTTGGGACCACGGCTTGATCTAATGACATATTGAAGATTTCTGTAAGATTGGTTATTAACAGAGGAGCTATTTTCGAGAAAAGACGGGATGGAGGAGGGTCTGCCGGGGAGCCTGATTTGATCTTTGCTAGAGCCTCTGATACTAGTTCACAGGTCACTGCCTTAAATTCCATCAGCAAAGGCAGAGTGGGGTGGCTATTGGCAGCCGAGTAGAGATCAGCATTGTTAGTGTTGACTTGACTAAAGGACCAACATATGACTTTAACTTTTTCATCAAAGTAAGAGGACACTGAGTCAACCCATTCTTGTGTAGGGGGAGGATCTGCTGGCCGGTGTGAGGGGTAGTAAATTCCTTCAAAATTTTGTAGAGTTCTTTTTTGGAGTTTGTGGCATTATTAATCCTATTGGTTAAATACAACTTTTTGGCCTGTTTAATATTATTTAGATAAGTACGGTGGATCTGTTTATATTTTGTCCGATCCCCAATAGTTTTAGTTTTCCTCCATTGACGTTCGGTGGTTCTGCTGGAAAATGTGTCAATTTCTAAAGCAGGTGTGAACCATGGCGATGCTTTGACCCTGACCGTGACCCTTGACAAAGGGGCCACTGAGTTGAGGGACAATGTGATGGCTTCTTCAAAAGCAGTTGCTGCCTGATCTACATTTTTTATATGAGACATAGACTCAAAGTTAAAATGAGCTGAAAAAGCTCCGGGTGTAACTTTGCGCCAGGGCCTAATCAAGATGTAATCGTTATTCTGGCAGTTGCTGGAGACATCAGTAGGAATGCAAAATTTTAGCAAATTGTGATCTGACCACAGTAGAGGAGTAGATTGCTCTACTGTAAGCTTAGTCGAGTTAGTGAACAACAAGTCAAGAGTATGACCGGCCTGATGGGTAGCACCAGCCACCCTCTGGATCAGTCCTAGCGTCTCCAGCGACATTACAAATTGGTTTGTGTCAGCATCCAATGATAACTCCGCATGATAATTAAAATCTCTAATGAGAATAAAATTGTTTACGGCAAGTACATGAGGCGCGATTAATTCCATTAGATGATTTACAAAGTTAGTTTTTTGACCTGGAGGTCTATAGACTAAAGCTCCTCTCCATGTATCTGGACGATTGAATTATAATTTTGAAGATTAGGACATCCATTTTTCCAGTGCTACAAGTGTCTAATGTGGTGATTTCTAATTTGTCCTTAGAGGCCACATCAGGGGATGACTGACCGTGAAGCCATGATTCTGTAATAAAACAGATATTCGTTTTTTCGAAATCTAAGAGACTCCATAGTTCTAGCACATGCTTGGAGATTGACCGGGCATTAAGATAGAGCCCGCTAACCTGTTTAGGAATATCACATGTATCACTCATTTCCTTTTTATGGGAAGTAATAACCTTTGTGGGTTCTTTATTAGTGGTCAAACCGCCGATGGTAGGAGAGACAAAAAAGTCCTCAGTGCCTGATAGGTCATCCGGTTTTCGAGAAATAAGGGGCGCATTTAGTGATTTTAGTTCTAGACTGGAATAGGGCAATGTGACCATGTTTAGATAAAATAATCACAGTTCCTAACTGAAATGAAGTGGAGATGGCAGGGGTCTTGGCGGCTGGCGGCGGTCTGGCGCAGACGGGCTTGCCTTTGGCACACCGCTGCGCGTCCGCGCTCTTTTCCGTTTTTAAACAGGCAGGAGAGGAGATGCGGGATCGCTAGAGCACTAACCCAAACAGGAAGTAGGGAGAAGCAAAGTCTCGGTCTAGAAGTAAGAGAAATGAGCCCCACGTCCCTCTGCACAAACGGCACGAGCCGCGGCAGACCGGGGACAAGGCAACACCACCTAACAGGTATTTATTTCCAGGCTACTGGTGCGACATTCGATTTTCAGAGCAATGTGTAAAGATGCAATTCAGAACGCAAAAGATAAAAACAATTTAAAAGTTCAATGATGATGATATAACTTAATCACAGATAGAGATTTAGCAAGTAAATAGTACTGCGAGGCGTAGGTCCATGTACCGACTGGTCAGCCTGGGGTCCGTTGCGCGTCCGCGCTCTTTCCCGTTTTTAAACAGGCAGGAGAGGAGACTCTCCTCAACTCTGTGACTCTCCACTCTACGGCACTCCACTCCACAATACTCCACTCTACGATACTCCACTCTCCTCAACTCTGTGACTCTCCACTCCATGACTCTCCACTCTACGACACTTAATACCAATCCACTCTCTGACACTCCACTCCAGTCTTCTCAATGACACTCCACTCTATGGCACTCTACTCCATGCCACTGCAAGACACTCAAATCCACTCTATGCCCCTCCACTCTACGACACTCCACTCTACGACAGGCTGCTTCACTGTACGCCACCCTACTCTACTCCACAACACTCTGCAAGCCTTCGCTCTACTTCCACTCTACTATACAACACTCTACTCTTGGACACTCCAATCTATGCCACAACTCTCGACTCTACTCTATGTTACTCCATAACACTTTACTCCACTCTATGCCACTCCATGACAGTCAACTCTACTTAACTCCTGCTATGCCACTCTATGCCACTTTACTCCACTCTAGCCACTCCACTACACTCTCATCTACTCTATGACACAGTACTCCACTCTACTCAATTCCACCCCAGTCTATGCCACTCTACACCCCTCCACTCTATGCCACCCTACACCATTCCACACCACTCCACTATACTCCACTCTACACCAATCTACTCCACAACACTCCACTGTACTCCACGACACTCTACTCTACTCCATGACACTCTACTCTACTCCACGACACCTACTCTACGACACTCCACTCTAGTCCAAGACACTCCACTCTAGTCCACAACACTCCACTCTAGGCCACGACAGTCCACTCTAGGCCACGACACTCTACTGTACTGTACTCCATGACACTCTACTCCATGACACTCCACTCTACTCCACGACACTCTACTCTACTCCACGACACTCTACTCCACGACACTCTACTCCACGACACTCTACTCCACGACACTCCACTCTACTTCACGACACTCCACTCTACTTCACGACACTCTACTCTACTCCACGACACTCTGCTCTACTCCACAACACTCTGCTCTACTCCACGACACTCTGCTCTACTCCACGACACTCTGCTCTACTCCACGAAACTCCACTCTACTTCACGACACTCCGCTCTACTTCACGACACTCCACTCTACTCCACTCTACCACACTCCACGGCACTACACTGCATGATACTGCTCTCCACTGTAAGCCTCTATCCAACCCTTCACTCCACTCTACTCCATGACACTCTACACCACTCCACTCTATGACACTTCACTCCATGCTACTCTCTTCTATGCCACTAACTTTTAGCCATGTTGAACAGTAGGCATGCTGGTGTACAACATGGCTAAAACACATTGGCAAAGCCATAGTTCCTGCATTAGGTGAGGCGTATTGGCTTTGCCAATGCTTGTTACATAATTCTACCAAGGCAGCGCGTTTAGACCTTGGACACATACAATTTTGCTGAAACGACAAGTTAATATTCTTGGAAAAACCATTGCCTTGTCTGGAAAAGATGCATTCAACATCATTCTGCTGAGACATGAAAAACGTTTGTCCACGTGATACAAAACATTGGCAACAGACGTCACAGCCAAGATGGAGTCTGAGGCCTGTGCTCTCTAAAGCAGCAGGAGTTCTTGACACAAGGCATCACATTTCAGAAACACAGCTACATCCCCTGCAACCCCAACCCCAGCACACACTGCGCACTGACAGGGGTTGTACATCACATTCGGGCAGAGATGAGGATATTGTCGCAGTAGGTGTATTGCCCTAATTTCGTACGAAAGTCTCCAAGAGGCCCCAATGTTTGTTTGTGTTCTCCTTTCGAGAGGTCCCTGAGCGCGAGCGCAGCGGTGGAGGAAGACTTCCCAAGAAGAAGCAAAAAAAATATACATCATCCTAATATGAGATGAGTAGACGTGGAAATAGCTGCTGATATCTCACATCTAGCATCAGGATAGACATAACTGGAATTTGAAGTATGAACACCGAGCTTGTTTTGTGGATGTGTGCTCTAGCCTTCTGGCTAAACTAAAATGTCCTAATGTACAAATCCTGATGTTTTTGAGGCGAATTGTACGACATTTCAATTGGTGATACTGTTGTAACATGTCATGTTACTTAAATTCATTCTAATGAAATTGCCTAAAGCCCACAGGGGTAAGGCTGAGAGGAAACTGAAGACTGGATGTCTCAGCGAGCTACACGCTCGAGAATAAAATGAAGTGCGACCTTGGAAACAAGTTCGAGTCTTGCAGGGTCGACTTGGCTTTCCATCATTCTGAGCATCCTATTAATACCTGTTATTTACAGCGGCTAGAAACAAAACAGAAGTGGTATGAAGCACTGTAGAAAAACAGGTTATTATTTAATGAACATTGCGAGAAGGGAAGGGGTTGGGACAGGTTGACAACAGTTATTGACTGAAAGCCAAGCTGGGAATCGGTCGAGGTTACCGGAAGGAAGGCTGAGAGCACGCGGAGAGTCGAAAACAGGTGATTCCCTCCAAAAAAAGAATCCGGGAGCCCAGGCACGTGCAGGCCGAGAGTACAGTACTGGGAGATGAAAGGCAGCTCTGTGAGATGTTGAAATGTCTGTCCCTTATTGCATTACACAGGCAGAGGTCCAATGGGCGTGGCTGCCGCGTTGAATGTGCATGCCCAGGGCAACACTAGAATGCTTCGTTGGCATGACTTGTGGGTTTACAACATTTGCCAAACCCGTTGTTGGTTAATAGGCCTTGCAACACTTTTACACAAGGATGTGTCTCGGATGGGGTTTCTTCTGCTGTGTATCTGGATTTCCCCTGTAGTATGGCAATATGGCTTTAACCCCAAGGCTTTGGAGGCCACCGGTCACGGGTGACTTGCTCACAGTAGAGGTTGTGTTTCCTTATATCTGTATGAGGGAATGTACCAGGAAGTGTTTCCCAAAAGGTCCAGTTGATATTGACAGATCGGGTCTGGCTCCGAGTCCAGGGCTGCCTTTACTTCCTTCTTTCAGTCTCTTGTCTCTGGGTGCTGACCCTTCACTTGGTCACCAGTTGCTTGTGTTTTGGGCTCTTCGCTGTGGTTTAGAGTTCTGCGCACGGGCAACCGGCAACACAATCCTTAAGTCAGAGCTCCCAAGCCACGCAAAACCACTCTGCATGACCCTACATGAAATCTAGAGGAACGATGCTGCCTTGAGTTACTCGCTGGGATGGCGTTCCATGGGTGGAGTGTGGGTGTACCCACACACCCACCCATGCTTTTTGCCACATTTCCATATTTACTAAAAGTAGAAAATATGGGACTACATCAACATTTGTCACCTTCTCAATAGAGGTGCAACTTCATTGTTTCCGCTTTCTAAGAGCGCTGCATTCTGCACCAAAACAATCCAGCCTGCAACGCAGGCGCCCTTGGACCATGGTACAAGGGTGCCTTACCTGCATTGGTGCCAGGCAGCACATAGTGCATCAGTGCAGTGAGAACGCAGGGATGTGCAGTGTCTTAGTGACTATGGCACATTCCTGCCCTCCCCATTTGAGACAGCGCAGCAAGTTGTCTTGCTGCGTTGCGCTGCGTCAAACATTGAGTTTCACCGCCATCGTAATCAGGCCCTTAGTTATGAAGAGCAGTTGTTTTCTGTAGCTGCAGACATTTTATTTACATCACCTTTTTTGTGTAATTTAGGGGATTTCACATTGTGCTTATAACATAAAATTCCAGAAATTGCACCTTTACGCCTCTTTGGCTAATTTAGCCACTTACGCAGAAAAACTAAAGCGAGGAAGCATGGAACAAAATGAATGATTAGAGTGTGAGCAGCTGTTGTTCGTTGCACTTTTTTATGCGTAAAATATGCCCTTGCTTCTCAAATGGATTGTATTCGATGCCAAAATATAGTACTAAAGACCAGCTTTGCATTTCACGTAACTGCATGTATCTTTCTATGATTTTTCTCATAATTATGTGCAATTATGCAAAAGCACATTGCCCGAATATCGCACACTGTGAGAAGTTGGCCTGGCATATGCTGTTCCTAGTTATAGGGACACCTTGCACCAGTCCAATTCGACTCCTATTGATGATAGGTTTAAGACAACCTTTAAAGAAAGCTATCCTAGTGGTAGCTGTGGAGAGCAGCCTTCAGGCTAAGTCTTGAAGGAGTGTTAAGCTTATTGTTTTACCATAATAACCTCTTGAATAACCAAATGAAAGAGTAGCCCACACAGGTATATATATAAAATATATGTATTTATTCTAGACAGAATCCCACAGTCACTTTATGTGGCTAGTGGCAAAGTTACACTTCAAACAAGCATTTATAAACACAATAAATAGCACAGAAATCAATGGGCCCCAGGGGGGGACCAAACCATATACTAAAATAGTGGTATAAGAACCACGACAATTCTACAGGCAATGCCTAGGGCATTCAGGATCGCTGGCCCCTTAAGAATCCACCCACAGTTAAGAGGAAGGGGACCCACGGGAGGCGTGTGCAGTGCGAGAAGTTGCTATCGGGATCGCAATGTTAGCCTATGGAGAATGTCGCGGTTGAATAATTAAGGTTTAAGGACACTTCTAACAACAGTACAAAGTTAAGGCTTGAGACTTAAGGCTTTGGAGAGCCCACCACCACGGAAGTACCAAAGTACCACTGTTACCTGCCCCAGGGAAGCCGGGTGCATAGGTCGATTCTGGTGTCGGGTCGCGGGCTGATTTTCTATGGAAAAGGAGTCCAAACTGCTGCTAGCTGGAAGTGTCGTTGAAGTCGTGAAGATTAAAGTTGAAGAAAAGACAAAGATGAACCTGAAAGCAGAGGGGACAGAGTCTGGGTCACAGCACAGTGACCAGGGAGCTCACAGGAAGGAGCTTGTGGATGTCGGGTGCTTCAGGTGTGGAAGGTACAGCTGGGCTCTGCAGTCACGGGCTCCGGGAGGCTTCAAGGAAGGCCAGCTTCTGGAGGGCAACTGTCCCACGTCGGCTGAGGGTCGCTGCGGTGTTAGTGTCCCGATTGGATCCACTAAGCATTGGCAACCGCAACCCACGCAAGATGAACAAAGCAGCTGCTGGTGCAGACCCACGTGGTCTGAGGGTGCTCTCCTTTGCAGGGAGCGTAGAGCAGGCCTGGAGCAACCAGGGGAACTCTTAGAAAAGAAGATTGTCCTCCGTCAGGGCCCACAAGTCGAGAGACAAGGGACCGCGGAAGGCAGCAAAATGGAGTGCGTAAAAGGGCTCCCACGGGCCACCGGAGCGGCCAGGGAGCTGAGAGTCGGCACAAATGCTGCTTGAAGGTTGTCTCAAGAATGGGCCAAAGCACAACTTCCCCACTGGTCGGGGTCGTGTGCTGGACAAGAGGTGGCCGGTGTCTCGGGGTATGCGGGGATCTCGACACCCACGTGGTCCAGGGTGCTCAGACTTGCTGGGCACACTCACAGGACGCTGGGATGCACTGGAGACCCACCTCGAGGTTGCTGGAAGGCGTCGAAGGTCATGAGAGCAACGAAGTTCCAACCGGGTATCTTGTAGTCTTTTAGGTGCCTGCCAAGCAGGGGGATAACTCCTTTATCCCAAGGGAGATTTCTTCAGTCAGCTGGGCAGCAGCTCGTCGAAGGTCAGTTCTGTGAAGTCCTGTACGAATCTAAGGCTCTAGGGCAAAGTTATTCCCATATATCCCCAAGATTAGGGGATGGTCCAAAAGAGAGCCTACCAATCAGAGTAGAGGCGAGAAAGGGTGGCTACACCCACTCCCCTTTGTGTGTTTCCCGCCTGGGCGAGGGGAAGGATGCCCCTGAACCGGTTCCAGGCGGTGTATGCAGAATTGGGGCTCTGCAGCTGCCTACGTGCAACTCTGAAAGGACATTTGGTGCACCCACCCTGTTCCAATCCACATATCCTGTCTGGGGAGGTGCTGGCACCTCCCTGCCACAGGAGCCCTATTGTCCAGATGGCGAGGCTGGGGTTTTCCCCAGCAACAGCCAGCCAGAGTCGTGTAGGTGGCGAACAGTAGCCATTTTGTGGTACATGTGCACTTTTAAATTGGTGTCCAAATTCTACCGCTTTTCCCATATCACCCTCCTAGCAAGGGGGAATTGTGCCCCCATGCCCATGGCTGGACTGGGGGTATGATTCCTTCATGTTTGACACCAAACACGATATGGTTCTGTGTAGCCATTCCTAAGTTACAGCGATGACGCAATAACTTATAATGCGGTTAAGAGTATATGGTATGGCTACACTACAAACAACCCAGTAACGATTTTACGAAGGTTGCAGAGAGGTCCTACTCACGTAGGGGTCCCCCCTCACACATACCTCAGCACCCAGCCCTGTAGGATTACCAGGGCCTGCCATAGGGGTGACCTATGAGAGTATATGTGTTGTATGGTATGGGACATAGGGTACCTACATCCCTGTAAGGGGTGCTAGCACCACCTTACCCAGGCTACAGTAGTGGCCTGGTGGTGTCAGTTTGGGTGGCTGTCCCAGGGTGGCACAATAAGTGCTGCAGCCCTGGTAGGCCTACTGGGGGACCCATGCCCTGGGTACCTAGGGTACCATCTACAAGGGACTGGTAGGGCATGCCCAGCATCCAATTATGTTTGTACCTAGAGTACTCACAACAGTTGTAGGGAGAAAGCAGATAGGCTGGGGTCCTGGATAGCAGGATCCCAGCCAGACTAGTCAAAAACCACTTAAATACCAGGCAAAAAGTTGGGGGCAACCATTAGTCAGATTCCACTCTCCTACACACACCTCTAGTTTTCTTTGGGGGGTAGCCTCTCACATGGAGTTTTCTTGAGGGAATTCAAGCTCCCAGACTTTGCAACGGAAGGGGATGATTGGTCTGACAAATCTATCAAAAAGCCATATCTAGAATTTGGTCAGGCGGTGGAGGTGGGTAGGGTTTTCAGGCACTTTAGTTTCATGTTTAAGGGACAGGAGGCATGCATGGCTTTTTCTGGTAAACATTTTATGATTTATATGAATTTTCCAGAAAATGTCAATACTATTCATAGGTAGGTGTATTTATTTGCGTGTTAGCTGCTTTCTCTGTGTATTTTAAATCGATCGTGGCTATTTCCGACATTAAGATTTTTCTGAAAGATCATGAATTTCTCTTTATTTTGTTTATTTAAAGGCTCTGTCTGGTTGCCAAGTAATCGTGATCACATCCAGTAGAGTTCCCTTGACCCCCAAGTAATACAGGTGTACCAACTTATTACCTGGTGTGAGAAAAACACACAGGTGTTCAAAGAATATCTCACTTGACGTACCTAGAAAAAGTCCCACTTTGGGAACACACAACATCTGACAGAGACAATAGATACAAGTATTGGATTTCATTTCATTACAAGACCGGAGGCTACATTATGCATTAATCTTTGAATGCACAAATAGTATGAAGGACATGAGCACCAAACAGACTGCCTCTTTTAAATGCGTCTCTCAAGCAGATAAGTTAATTTTACACTCTCTTATTTTCTACTTTGTACTGTTTATTAACCATTTTGTATTAACTTTAGATTCATTATTATCATAGACTTAAGTCATGTGATGTCATCGTTTGAGGTCTTTCTCCTCATTTCCCCCCCACCTCCCATTGATTTCCAATCTATGGTTATCAACCCCCCCCACCCTCCCATTACCGGATCTTGCATCCACTTCTACCTCGGCGGGTCCGCACCTTTAACGTGGGGGTCCTCCTGTTGCATTGTCCTTCTCAAAAGAAACAAACCACTCGCGTTAATCAAGCGGGTCGAGCTCCTTATCCCGCGCTTTTAAGCCCGATCGGTTTATGGCCTGTGACACTCCTTTTTAATCTACGCGAGAGCCTCGCGTCCTTCACTAATTTCTTTTAGACTCCTTAGACTCGTTTGTTAAGCCCCCTCCGCGTCCCTTAGAGGAACGCACCTTAGCGAGGGCAGCACAACGCGGTTATGTTGCTAACTGCTTTCTTTTAATCTCGGCAGCAGCTGACTCTCGAGCGCTTTTACGAGCGCTTGCTGACAGTTACCAGCTGCTGCCAGAGGCTGTGCCCCATAAGCATCTTTTTCCTTTCCCATTACACCACCAGGATTTTACTAATTCTTGCCTAAAAAAGGGGGAAAACTTGTCACTTACTATTTACCAATTTAAAACTAAAAAAAGGGGGGGAAACTTGTTACCTATTACTGCCTTTAATACTTAACCCTAACTATCATAATGTCTGATTCAGACTCTGATGCTGCTGCAACTTGCTCCCCTACCTTCAATAGTGAAGCTTTTAAAAATGTTATTCACAAAGAGATTTGGTCTTGCATGTCTGACACCTTTAAAGAAGTCATGTCATCAAAAAGACCCCTCCCCTTTCAGGACGAAGTCCACGAAATACCCATTGCTGGTAAATTAACAAAATGAACTTATCTGCTTGAGAGCCGTATTTAAAAGAGGCAGTCTGTTTGGTGCTCATGCCCTTCATACTATTTGTGCATTAAAAGATTAATGCATAATGTTAGCCTCCGTGTCTTTAATGAAATCCAGATTCTCTGGTCATGTTAATTGGAGAATCGCAATTCTCCTTGCATTTTCTCAAAAGACAGCGCACACAAAACGTCTTGGCTAGTAGTATTATTAGAGGCATTTATCAGAAGCCAAACTAGTGAAGAACACATGCAGGATTATGGTAGCAAATACCACAATTACAGTAGCCCCAGAGAATTAACATAATGTGAATAATATCAAAAGAGGTAACATGGGATTATCCATAATTGCTCTTAGTACCCCCTTCCTACTGAACCTCTGATAATGGAAATTAGCACCTGAAAGGTCTGCCGTTGTTAAATCACCATCAAGGTGGTGTCTTGACACCGAGTCCATGAAAGAAGGGAGCACTCGGTAGAGCAGCGCTTGGGTAGCCGTGTTTTATTGCTTTGTGGAAGATTACCAGGTACCAACTGGGCTGGGTGTTGGGTCCAGTGTTTTAGACTGTGTTCACCAAAAACTTAACTAACAATTCTTAGCCTGTGGAAGTGCGGGATACAAAGAAGATGATCAGAGGGGCAGGATAAGATCCAACCCGGCTATTGTAATGGAAAGATTTTCAGCTGAAGCAATGGTATAAGGTTGATAGGGCCGCCACCAGACGGTGCCGAGTTCATTTTGAAGCGATCAACAGTGGGCATAGTCGGAAGGTGTGGTGGATGATGCACATGGGATTGAATCACTGAGAAGGAAAGAAATGTGGTTGCTTTTCTAACCCGGAGAAGTCAGAATTTTTGTTCTCTGAGTTATCAAGCAAAGAATAGTAGAAGGCTTAGGTGGATCCTATTGCCGAGGTGGGTCCGGAACCTTGAGCATGGAAAATCATGCTACCGTAATATCATAGCCAAAATCTCAAGGACAAAAATATCGACAGGTGAGTTCATGTAGAGTTTCTATGCCTGACCTCACAAACAAAGCGATACGGAGCGCTTGAGCAAATCAAACACTCACCCCCAGTCAACTGATCTGGGTTTAATCCATCATCATTCTTTAGCTCACTCCACCACCCCAGTTCAGACATGGCCATATGCAAATCAGTCTGACCCTGTGCCTCATGGGAACAGTCCTGCCCGAACTGCCAAGCCATGTCTTCCCTGGACCGGAAACAAGCATCCTGGGACCGGTTTCGGGTTCATAACCCTCATCAGCCAGGCTATCCTGAATCCAGTGGCAAAGTGAGCAAGGGACCCACGTCTGGGCATACCCTGCCAACTTAGGGCAAACAAAGCGATACCAAAGGTTTTTTTTTGCATTTGTCACCCCGAGTGGGACGGGTATGCTCAGACGTGGGTCCCGTGCTCTCTATGCCACTGGAATCAAGCTATCCTGGCTGAAGAGGGGTGAAACCCCGAAACCTATCCTAGGATGCTTGTTTCCAGTCCAGTGAGGACCTGGCCTGGCAGTTCGGGCTGGACTGTACCCATTGGGCAGAGGGTCAAGACTGATTTGCATATGGCTGGGTCCAAACTGGAATGGCATGGTGAGCATAAAAACGATGGATCGAGGCCCAGATCTCTGTACTGGGGTGTATGTATGACATTGTTCTGCATTCTGTCCATCAATAGTTCTTTTTGCATTTGACCTCACAAACAAGCACCTTGAATAATATATAGATCTTCAAGATACGTAGATGTTGTGTTAAGAATAGTAAATCTATACCTCCCTCTGTAACCAAGTTGTCAATGCTTTTATCCTCGATATTTTGACTTCGATATTAAGGTAGCACTGGACTCCATACTTGATATTCCATACTACTACACCCCTGTTGCCACAGTCTAGTCTGGATGAGATCAGGTCAATAACCACATTATTTTGTTAAAAGAGAGCAGCTATGGTAGGATTTGTGAGGGCTCAGAGGTGCATGAAGCACTTGTTGCTACAGAGTTGACTAGGTGATAGGTTGAAATTGTTATCTAAACAGATGCCAAGGTTCCTGAAAGGGTAATGGTCCAGGATTGAGTTCCAGCTGGGAGCAGCCAGTTCTGCAGGCTGGGGTTTGTGAGGAGGATTACAGCTGTGTTACTGTAGCACTTCTGTCCATTGACTTCCAGTCATTGGTGGATAGCCCGCGGTCATTGCTGAAGGTCATGAGTGGTTTTGCTAGGATCTATTGATGACCTCCAATGGAATTTTCAAGATGTCTGCATGAGATTATGAGGAAAGGCAGAGAGGCTTGGTGTGTAAGTAGGTGTTAGCAGTGGGAGAGCAGCTCATTGGAACTGAATAGAAGACCCTTTGAGGATTACAATCGGGGGGACAAAGGGCCACAATTTGGTGCCAGTGGAGAGGAAGAAGGAAGCAGCTGCTTGTAAGGGGTGCAGAGGATGTTGTGATCAACAGTGTTGAAGGATGCTTATTCCAGAAAGATGAGCGCCAACTTGTTGTTTTCAGCATTGCATACAATTTCAAGGCTAGAAGAGTTGATGACAGAGGCTGTAAACTGCCTCACAGTCAAGAAGGATATTGTGGACTTCGGAGAAGGGCATGAGTTTGTTGGAAGATGCACTCCAGAAAATTAACAGGAACAAGGAGTCTGAATTGTAATTATTGTTGAACGTAGAAGGTGATGGGGGGGACATTTTCAGTACAAGTGTGATAACCAGTTTACAGGAATAATTAGGGAGTTGCATCTGGTAGTAAGAGAAGAGGATAGCTAGTTAAAAAAAAAATAGGTGAGCAGGGGCTGAGCTGAATCTCCTGTTATTGGCCGTGCTGGGGGTATGCTGTCTGAATCTGCTGTGCGAGTAAAGATCATGAGTAGTAGTAGTAGTAAAGATCATGAGTAGTAGTAGTAAAGATCATGAGTAGTAGTAGTAGTAGTAGTAGTAGTAGTAAAGATCATGAGTAGTGAAGAGGGAGTGTCCTGGGAGAGCGGATAGTCATGCCAGAAACAGGCTGGCAGAGCAGGCATTGGCTGTCTCATAAGTTAGTTACACTGCAGATCTCCTGAACCCAGACCTTTATTTCTATCACATGTGTAAGATATTGGATTATGTTTTGGAGTGGGTGTCTACCCACCTCATTGAATAATCACAACCCCTGGCAAGGTGAACCTTCAAAGGCACTGATTTATAGTAGGAAATGCGCCGAGATGCATAAAGGACCAATGATAGTCAATGGCCGTGGTAAAAAAGGACCTAAGTGCGATTTGATGCTGATGGGGATGGAGCTCAGGTCGGATTCACCAACAAGCTCCATCCTGGTCAAAGATTTTACCTTCTAACTCCAGTCCTTTCAGTTCCAATTCACCACAGGTGTACACTTCTGAAGCCCCCAGGAACTCAGGGGAAACACTTAAAGAGACTCGCAGGGCGTCGAGGCAGAGGCACACTTCAGGGCCAGTCCAGGTTAAGTTGCCACTGGTCAGCTGGACAGTTTCAGGAAAAGATCCCTTGCAGCTTGTTGTGTCCTTGTAGCTTTAACAGAAGGTCCGCCTTTTGACCCTTGGAGTCCACGTCTTTGCCCCGGATATAAAAGTGAGCAGGTCCAGTCCTTTCAAGACTTTCCTCACGATACAGACAGCAGGTTCAGCCCTCTTCTGATCTTCCTCACTTCCAGGAATGTTTTTAAGTGGGTGCCTTGAGGTACCACATTTATGCCTGGCGGGAACTAGTTGGTGGGAAGGAGTCTAGGGCACACCCTAACCAATGACAGCAGTGGCTTCTGCTTTAGGGGGTTAGCACCCCACCTCTCCAATCTGAACAAAGTTTTGTGTTGGACTTACGAGGACTGCAAACCGCTCCTGGCTGCCTGACCGTCATTCAGGGCATGATCGTTAAGTGAGGCTTTGAAAGGCAGTCCACTGTGCATGACTGGGCTTACCTTTACAAAGTCTTTAGGCAGAGACAAGACTGGTGCAGGGGGAATATTGTTCTTACAGTGCTCTGGATATGAAAGTTCTGAGTGATGTCCTTGTTAGAGTTAAAGCTCCTATTTGCATCAGTCTATCTTGAATGTTTATTTGTAATCACGCTGCCTGCCTAGTGACCTCAATCGACTGTGTGCCTGCAGAGCTGATGCGCGACGGTGAGTCATAAAGCTTTAAGTGACAGGCTTACCTTTATTTAATGCATTTAGAAATAAATTAAGTAAAAAAGACATACCTTTGTTTAATGCAAAGGGAAAATGTGGCATTAAGAGTAGATTTTTGTTTGCTCCTGGGAGGCATTTTACACCCATTCACACCCATTCAAATGCTAATTACTGGCTGGTAGAGGTGGAAGAGTAAATTCAGGTGGGCCTCCAGAGACCTTAATCAAGGAAAAGGCGAGTTTTCCCTAATATTTAACGCAAATCAGACTTCACCATTGAATTGAATTGAATTTTTATTAACCATTGAAAATAATTGTTGAAATATTTTTCTAACTGTTTCCTAACAGAAGTCATCATTGTTATGCGTTATAATGTAACACAGTGTTTTCCTATAGGATGCTACAGTGAAAATAGCTTGTGGGACTTTTCCCCTGCAAGGACATGTTTAACATTAAATTCCTACATGTCCTTCTTTAAAATACCATGCATCCTGCCTTATGGATAATAAGTGATGCTTACTTACAAATACTTAAAAGTAAGGTGTTGACATTTCCAAAAGGGTTATTTTGTTATGTCGAATTTACAGTTTTAACCTGCAGCAGCCAGGCTCCACATGGCACGTCTGCAGTCCTGTTTGCACTCTCACTGTAGTGGGTGGCTCAATGGGCGCTGCAGTGCACGAGTGACATTGAACTTACAGGCTGTACTTTCCCTTTGTACCATATACTCAGGGCCACTGGAATTATGCGATTGCGCGGCCGCAGCATTGTTCGCTTAGTTATGGATCTGTCACATTTGTCACATAATCCATCATCTGCTGCATAATCTGGAGATTTTCACAAAAAAATTGATTCTAGTTTAAATAGTTCAAAAGTTACTAAATTGCAGCAACATGTCTTGCCGTGCAGTGGAAGGCCCTTTGCAAAGGATGAACGGTCACCTTTCTGTTGCTTACTGCAATGTTTGGGTGTTAAACTGAGGTGCAACCCATGCGCAGACAGTAATATAAAGTGTAAACATTACAAAATAATAAAGTACTACTATCAGAAAATGGGCTGCATTATGCTGCATAATTGACCTTTTCTTGCTGCATAATTTAGTCAACTTTGTCGCATAATTTGGCTCTCTCCTGCCGGATAATTCTAGTGGCCCTGCATATATTACAGACGTAGAGGTAAGTCAAATATGCCAATCAGAGTTATACCAATTTCTCCATTTTTAAAGAGGGGGCGGGGTACAGTCAGGTTATCACTGGTTAGCAGGGGTAAAGTGCACAGAGTTCTACAGGTAGCAATCATATAGGGTTCATCAAAAAAATCCCAAATTACTACGGAGAGTGGACACATTTCCTCCAGTCTGCCAGTATGCCTGTCTGAGCATATTACCAACAAGTATGAATACCAACAACGACTCAAAGCTGCATAGGAAACTGGTTTAAATCACTCTTTCGCCTGTAAACTGGAATACCATGAATAATTGCTATATCTTTATGTGACTAATAGCTTACACTTGGTAGCAGCAATTACAATGTCCACAACACTGGGACTAACTCATCTGTACGTATACCCAGCCTCAGATACGAGTGACACTGAGCAAACTAGCATGGGAAACCTATTAAATTCAATGCTTTTGAAATGGAATACCTCAAACAACCCCATCTCTGTTTGTGACCAACAACTAACACTGGTTACCAATGAGTAGTGTGCTACTGTCTCAGTGCCTCATTAGGGGTAGTAAGCGCTATGTAAATGCAAATACAATACCATATAATTCATGTTTGGTGGTGACTGGCTGCCCCTTGCTCCCAAGGCCAGGCTCAGTCTGAGAGACCTCACTGGGGTGTCAGCCAGCATCCTTGATAGAAGAGAGATCTTGGATCCAAGAATTTGCACCTTTCTGCATGAGAAAGCTCTGAGCATCCTATGTGTTCTGCTTCACAGGACAAGCATGAGAAGGTGTCCATTGTGGTACCCAATGCATGTGAAGAATCATATGGGAATCTATAGTCTATATGCGGGTTCTCCCCAAGCCCTCATACTCCTGGACCTGTCGGCCGCGTTCGACACGGTGGACCACAACATCCTTCTCCACCGTGTCGGACAGGCAGGCATCCAGGGTTCCGCTCTTAAGTGGGTCGAGTCCTTCCTGACTGGTAGAACACAGGCTGTCCGCCTGGGCCCGTACACTGCAATAAAAACCCCCACGACCTGCGGAGTCCCCCAGGGCTCCTCCCTCTCACCGCTCCTGTTCAACCTATACCTCCGGCCCTTGATTCACTCTCTCCAGAAATGGGACATCATTGTCTACAACTACGCCGACGATTTACAGATTGTCCTTCCGCTCAATTCTCCCCATGCCATCAAAACATTTCACGCAGTTATGATCCACATCCAACATTGGATGAGCCAGAATCAACTGAAGCTAAACCCCGGGAAAACCGAGCTCCTCCTTCCTGGACTCAGCCATGCTCATTGGGGCCCGCAGTTCTGGCCCTCGGAGCTCGGCCACCCCCCCAGTCCCGGTCAAATCAGTGAAGTGTCTGGGAGTGATTATCGACACCGAACTGTCCCTCAAAGCCCAAGTGGGTGCGGTAATCTCATCTTGTATGTACCAGCTCCGGAAGATTCGCAAAATTCGCCACCTACTTCCGCTCGCCGCACTTACCCAAGTTGTCATCTCACTTGTGCTTTCCCGTTTGGACTTCTCCAACTCCCTTTACTACGGTCTCCCACAATCTCTGCTACACCGCCTTCAGGTAGTTCAGAACCAAGCGGCCCGACTCATTCACAAAACCCCCAGATGGCAATCGGCCAAACCCTTACTTCACAGACTGCACTGGCTACCAATAGGCCAAAGGGCAGCATTCAAGGTGGCCTGCCTCACATTCAAAGCCCTCCACTGTTCCGGCCCCGCGTTTTTCAAATCCTTAATTACTCCTCATCGTCCAACGCGCAACCTCCGATCAGTCACCCCCAAAGCTAAAATCAAGAAATTCGGTGGTCGCCGCTTCTCCCACCTGGCTCCCGGGCTTTGGAATCTCCTCCCTCTCTCCATCAAATCCACCCCTTCTCTCCTGAACTTCAGGAAATCACTAAAAACCCACCTCTTCCCTCCCCTTGGTTAAAACCACGCCACTCACGCTTTCTCCCTCCCTCACTCTGTCTTAAAGCGTCAGGAAGCCTTTGGTGTCAGCGCGCTCTATAAATTGCACTTAAGATAAGATATGTGAATACACATGAGTGAACACGGACGCCATCAGGCCGCAGGTGAAAGAAGGGTGGGTGAATAGTGGGCACCTCTACACACCATGTAGACACTTGACAACGCCATAGGTTGTAGTCATTTTGTGATGTGTTAAGGCTCTTTGGTAGTCCTTGTTCTGTTGCAGATTATGTGTATGCCAGGCAGGTGATCTGTGTGTCTTCCACTGTACTTTCCAGGAGAAATCCAGGTGTTGCGGATTCTTGTTGGGGTGCTGCCACGTCATCCATGTATGTTTAGAGGCAGAGTCCATGTCTTCGGTCCTTGATTTTGTTAGGTTGTGTTTGAGTAGTTGATTTTCCTATCTGATTCTTTCTGGTCGTACATTTATTTGACTAATTACATATTTGTGCTTACTGCATGCAACTGTATACTTCCTTATATACTGTTACTATGTATTTGTGCTTATTCCACGTAATTGTATTTACTACATATGTAACTCGTGTAACTGCTACTTTGCCAACTATGTAAAGCGCTCCGATACCTTTGGGTCGAGTTCGCACTGTATAAAACTCAATAAAATAACATAAAATTAAAATAAATCATATGCAGAGTCATCTCAAAGCATTTTGGTGGAATAGACAAGGTACTTGTTTTGCATCTTAACCATTCAATGCTCAGAAAGCAAGCCCTGTTCCCATCTCTTTTTTTGCTGCACTCTCGCCAAAGAGAACTATGCATGAATCAAAGCTTTCAAAGCTACAAGGTGGCTCAGTGAGTTAAACATGTTCTGCCTACATCTATGAGTCTCCTGTAGGGAGTGAGCTTGAATCCAGAGCCTCTGGGCTGCGAGGCCAGCACTGCTGTCCTTCCAAAGTCAACATTCTTGGAATTTTCTAAAATGTGTTCCCAACACTTGCAGTTTATTTCAAGCATATGTAGGCTGTTCCAGGTCATACTCCCTGTTTTTACCCAAAAGAGAGTCATTACTCCATACAGGCTCAGAGGATTGTATTCAAAGAACTGTGACCGAATTCCACACTCAGCATCAACACTGTACATTCAAAAAGGAGCCTCAAAGGTCTCCCTTGAAGTGCACATCAAGGGACACATTCCAACCAGAAGCAATGGCATCACAGTTCAATGCTCCAATACATCACAACAAACCAACCTTGGACCCCTGTGAACCAACTGGAGGGTAACTTTTCAACTGCTTATTTTGGTCAAGTTACTGTACGGCCTAAAAATAATCATCACCAAAGTTATCTTACAGAAAATAGTTTTCTGGATGGTTTTCCTATGATAAAATAGATTTTTTTTATTATATAGAGCTTAGTACTGCAATTTTGTCATTTCCAAGCACTATAAAAATATGATTAATATTGTTATAGATATTATTATTGTTGCTCTTGTTGTTATTATTAATATACAATTGAATGGTATTCACTTCACAAACGTCAGAGGGTTGGAAGGCTGGGCCACCCTTTCAGGGGTCTGGACTTGGTACCTGTGTGTCCACTCTTGATGTCAGTGGCAGCATTTAACTCTTTGGGGTCTTCTTGCTTGTAGGTCTTGCCCGCTGAGCAGCATGGAGCTGGTGCTTATCCCATTGTTGGGTGGCCTGTATCTGCTGAAGGATGGTGGTGGGAATGGGCATTGAATGATGCCATCTTCACCAACTGGCTGCAGGAGTGGGGGGCTGGCAGAACTGCCAGGAGTTGGTAAAGTCCTTTCTTGGGTTGCCATTGTCTGCCACACTCTAAATGCAGCCCTTGAATGGCTGGCTTTGTGTTCTCAATTTTGGAATGTGCAGACACTTGTATCTGGTGTGAAAACTTACCAGCCAGCACCACTACATTCATGGAGGGTAAATAGGGATTTCCAGATGTTCTAGCATCTGTCTCTGGTTCTGTCTTTGGTAAACCCAGCAATGGCCTTGCTCCACTTGGCATCCGGGCTTATGAAGGCAGCAGCAGGAAGAGAAAGGAAAAGAGCTCAAAAAGTTCGAATTCCTTTAGTTTCCACTCCTTGCTGTTGCTTAACCCCCCTGCAGCAAGTGGAGGTGCTAAGGGTGGGTAACAGGTCATGTGTGTTGTCATCAGGGTCATGGGGTGTGGTGTCACTGTAAGATAAAGTGAATGTTCAGCCGTGTTTGATGATTTAACTCAGCTCCGCAGATATTCCTCCAGGTGAGCTTTGATTTTGACCAAGTTCCAGCATCGATGGAGCCTCTAACTAGGTTTTATGAATGCATTCATTTCTGTATCACACGCCTGTTCATATGTGGCAGTCCTTTAGCAAGTCCAGGGACCGCCATTTATCTGACAATGATAAAGAAACCTTTAAACCTCTTCCATTCGAGTTCTAAACAGAAGAACACCTGCCATTGAGAGTGACCATGTTTGAGGTCCAATGTCAGTGTTTTTTCTGTTCTCTTCGGTGCTTAATTTGAGCCAGGGTTACCAGTGAGGGCCACTGGCACTCATTTCTGGGGACAGGCACTTATTTTTCTAAAACAGACATTTACCAGATCAAGACAAGGAAAAACTAACAAGGCGGGAAGACGGAGGAAGAGAGAGACAGATAAACCACAATAAAAAGGAGAAAGCAGGAACCTGCAGGAGTTAGTTAGATGGGCAGGGAGGGCCTGGTAGTGGATTAGAGAGACATGAGGTGTATTCAAGACTGCCAGCCTTGGTATTCGGTGCGCCGACATTAATTGCACTGGCCACAGGCTTCTGAGCGGAACTTTGGGCACCGGCACAAATTAAGCAGAGGTTCTCTTTCTCGTCGAGTAAAGACACAGATATGTATCTTACAGGCATCAACGTTAGGCTGTTCTAGACCATCTCTGGTTTGAACTGTCTCGGTTTCCAGGGATATTTTGTCTATGGTCTAGAAGCACATTCTCCTATACTGCTAAACAACATCATTGAAAATGGAAGCAAATAAAATGGGGTCTGAGTGAAAAAAAAGCAGTGCCTTCATTTCAAGCATACTAAAGGGAACGCGCTGCTTGCACTTATAATTCAGGAGCTGGCTATGTGTATATAGCAGAATGACCTCATTCACTCCTTCCTTGTCTTTTATTTGGCAAAATAATTTGCACATGTACTTAAACATGTAATATCCTGCAACATTGTCACACATGGAGAAGGTAAAATTTTAATAGCTTTCAGGCTCCAGAATTCGCTTCACTGCCCACCTGCAGTAAAAATGACCTTTCAACAGATGTTCTCCTGAACCAAGGAGTATATTCTCTAACCAAGAAAGTGTAGAAGTTTGGGGTTTGATTCTTGAATTATACTTCTAGTACGATTTGCAGCAAGTGAATGAAGTCACCTTGTGATCTTTTGCCACCGGGCATGACATCACTATGGCGACCTCTGGGACTCTGGCGAGTCATGTCTATAACCAAATTGAGTGTAAAATACAGCAGCAATGCTACTGTTCCATCCATCTGCTCTTCCCCTATTTTACTAGCATTGGCTACTCCAGGGAGAGAGTTTTCTAATATGGGTGTGACCTGCCCAGCTTTAATATATCAGAAAAAAAGATCCTCGAGATGAGCATGGAATGGCTTCACAGAGGCAAGTGGCACTGTTGATGGGGCATTTCCTTAATAAGAAATAGAGGACAGGATTATTTGTTTCGGAGGCAGCTGTCCTTCACCCAGGTGGCGGCTGTCTTCATCCATTTGTGGAAGTTGCTCTTGGCAGCTGTGGGTTCGTCTGTGAAGGTGAGTATCCACTGGGTGTCGTCTGCGTAGGAGACGATGCTGACTCTGTGGCTTCTGACGATGGCAGCAAGCCTGATTGGGAGAGGTCCAGGATGTGTTTCATTTCGATGGACTCTGAGAATTGGGCTTTGATGGCTCTCGCGAAGAGATTTGCTAGGAAGGGTAGCAGAGAGATGGGTCTGTAGTTTTTGAGGTCTTTTGGGTCGCCAGAGGGTTCTGATCTCTGTGTGCTTCCAGTCATCAGGGAAGGTGGCGAACTCAATGAAGCAGTTGATGGTGCGGCAGAGTTTGGGTGCGATGGAAGTGCCGACTCTGTTGAAGATGTGGTAAGGGCAGTGCTGTGCTGATAATTGGGAAAGACTGGGAGACTTTCTAAGCAAACAGAAGGGAGAAGAGGGACAAGAACCACCAGAACCTGCAGAGTGAGGAAGTAAAGACAGCACAAAGCAAGAATCCGCACTAGGTCAAGAAAGGAAGAGCGGGAAAAACAGAGGAATGGGAAAAAGAATATAAACTATTAAAGATAAGTGGTGGAATGGCCTGGTGATAAACTAAAGTGGTAGTGAAAAAACACAGCTAAGTGTACAGTTACCAGGCATTTAATAAAATGGCTGCCACGCCTTCCTGAGCAGTTTGATCCCATTCTGACCCAGAAATAGGAACTAAACAGACAAGGAAACATTCTCCTTTCTCATCAACAACCTTCTTTGTGTGGAAGTATGGCTGAAACTGCGTGAGCACACACCACTTCTATTCCTCAAATGCCGGTCCATGCCCTAGTGGATTTGGGTGTTGCAAATTCTTCAGCAGCTGTGTAATTGTGTTTGAGTTTTAGAAAGGTTTTCTGATAATCGTGCATGTTTGGATAGATGGCACTGCAAAGTTGTGTTGTCTGTTTTGGAACTGAGGTGTAAACTTGTCCTGTCTATCCCCGGCCAGTCTCCATTTCTCTGTCTAATAGTGTCTGTGTCTAGGAAATGTGTTACTCTCAACATCTCCTAGGCCTATTTTCTGTGTCTCACAGTGTTTGAAGCTACTAGTGATTATGCCTCTGTCTGTGTCTCGCAGTGAATGTCCCCTTCTGTGGCCATATTTCAATCTTTCTGACTCGGTGTCTCTTGTCAAATATGGTATTTCTTTCATTCCGTGAGAACACAAGGATGGGAAAGAGACAGCACTGAGCCGCAGCAGAGAAAGCAGCCGAGGCAGGGAGAGGCGACCGATGGTGACTGGGCATCAGGGATTGGGGAAAGTGAGACAGGGAGAGAAGAAAAGACAGAAATTGTGAGAAAAGCATGAGAGAGGGAAGAGAGGTAGAGACAGGAGAAGCGAGAGCGAAAGGAGAAACAAAAGAAAAACAGGGAGAGGGGGAAAGAAAAAGAGAGAAAGGAAGAAAGAAAAAGAGAAAAAAGAAAGAGAGAAAAAAGAGAAAACAGAAAGAGGGAGAAAAGAAAGAGAGAGAGAAAGAGAGAGCGAGAGAGAAGAAAAAAAAGAAAAGAAAGAGAGAGAGAGAAAGAGAGCGAGAGATAAAAAAAAAAGAAGAGAGAGAATGCACTCCAATCGAATGCCAAAGCTCATCTAGCAGACAAAAAGCAAAATGAAAAATAATGTCCTGATGTCAGCAGTGGAAGGATAAACTCGGCCAATCAAATCAGGGTGAAACCTGAAGGCTGCTGGCACAGGACAAACACACAAACAGGGTAGGAAGTCATGAGAACTGAAACAGACAAGCAAGTCAATCAGTCATGAGCAAGGGACAGACCCAAAGCTCACTCTGTGTATTTGTTAAAGTATGGGTTAGAATGGTGTCTGCGACAACCCACTACTATGGATGTTCAAACTACCTTATGTGGCGATACCTCAAAAATAAACTAGTCCCTCAGTCAATACCACCAGCATTGCAGGCTTCCTTTCAATAGTTTCCACGACAGCCCCGAGGCTTTGGCCCAGCCCTGAAAGTTGTGCAGAAATCTGCAGGGAATTTTGAAAATGAGTAACATCGGCTTCGGCATTTAGAAATTCTGTGGAAAAGATAGCTTTCCAAAATAGATGTGGATTGAAACAATAAGCAATTTCTGCAGAAACAAAACCTACTGCAAACTTGGACTGTCCCTATTGCTGAGGGTGGCTGTTTCCTTTCGTGGGACTGCTTGGACCTGTGGCTCGCTTACCGTATTTGACAAGCTTTGTATGTGGGTGCAGTCAGGACAAACATTCCCCCGCGCGGGGAGCTTCACCAACCATTCAAAATTGCCGGCAACCCAGCAGGACCGGTGGGAGTCTGTTTCCTGAAACAACGCATGGGGGCGGGTGGAACTGAATCCCACAGATGTTATTTCATGTTCCTGTTGCTGAGACTCAGAGACAGACACATCAGCTCACCACCTCCTGGAAGCTAAAGCAATCGTCAGTCGCCATGGTCGATTCTCCCAGCAAGCAGGTAACACATATGGCTACTAGATGGCTTCATGTCGTCATTTCCAGTCCTGTTCTTTTAAAATAATTGTTTCCCTATTGACATCATATAATTGACATGAACCAGGAATACAACTCCCATAATGCCGTTGGATAAAAATGAAAGAGCAGGACTGAAAAATGGTCTCCTTGATGACATTAAATCACCTACTGACCTTAGGAATGAATGTCACTGTAATTGCATCTACAAGAGAAGGCAACTACACACACAGATATCAGGAGATCCCATGTCAAGTGGGACATTTAAGCCAGCTCTGGCTTTCTAAATCACATTTTGCATGCTGGTATTTTTGAGCCTATATGACAATAGTGAAACTAGAACTACAAGTCCTAGAAGGTCATGGGCTGTTGGCTGAAAAGCGAGAGAAGGCTCAAGATATCCCACATGGTATGGACTATTTAACAGCTTTGTCATGGAGTTTTTAATGTTTTCGGGTCAATTACCTTTAGTACACAAATCTTGGGATAATAAACAAAAAAACAAAAACTCTAAGACAAAAGGAGTTTTAGGGGTAATAGGTAAGGCTAATAGTAAGGGTAAAATAAATTCCAACAATCTGTCGCCATGTAGCTCTCTCACTTTTGCGGCTTTCGTCTACTAGGGGTGGCTTGGGGGACCCTCACTTCAAGGCCGACTATGTGGCGACCCAGCTGCAGTGGCTCTCCAGGTGGCTTGCGGAACAGGGACTGGAAGAGACTGGAACTCATCTCCCACCACTGACCCAGGCTGTGATATACAACCTGATTCTCCTGGGAATACGAATCACCAGAGGTCTCCAACGATTATTTGAAGTAGGTTTCCACTGCCTGATGCGGCTCCGTAGCCTTACACAATCTAAAGCCCCATGCGCCCCCAGCATTCCGCTTCTGGGCCTCCCACATCAACAAACATACTTAGGGCCTCCCATATCAACAAACAAACTTAGGGCCTCCCACATCAACAAACATACTTAGGGCCTCCCATATCAACAAACATACTTAGGGCCTCCCACATCAACAAACATACTTAGGGCCTCCCATATCAACAAACATACTTAGGGCCTCATTTTGGAGGTTTTGCCATAGGGCAGCGCAGCAGGCCTTCCTGCTGCTTTTCCCTACGGTAAAAGAAAAGGGCAGGAATGTGCCGTATCTATAGGATACAGCGCACTCCTATCCTTTTCTTCTGCGCCGGCGCATAATGGGCTGCCATGCGCCAACGCAGGCACCTTTGCACCATGGTGTAAGGGTGCCTGCGTTGCGGGCATGATTATTTTTGTACAGGAAGGGTAACCTTTCTGTACAAAAATAATCACAAGAGGCTTTTTCCTCTTTCTATGTGTGCTGCAGAATGCAGCACGCATAGAAAAAAAAGGAAAAACGAGGAGAAATAAAGATATTTCTCCTTGTTGTGTCTCCCTTACACCTCCCCTGGGGAGGCGTAAGCTTTTGGCGCTGCCTCAGATTTACGTTTTCTCATAAATCTGGGGCAGTGTCAAAAGGACATGGATGTTGCTGGGAACGCCCCCAGGAACACACATTGCGCGCCCCTTTAACGCAGAACACTGCGTTAAAGGGACTGATATTTATCAGGCAGCATAAAGCCAAAAAAAGTGGCTTAGTGCTGCCTGATAAATATCACGCAGGCTTCTGCACCACGGAACGACACAGAAAGTGATGTTCAGGAGGCGCAAGGAGTCTCATAAATGAGTCCCTTAGATTCTAGATCCCTGGCGCCCTGGACGGATGTAGGAATAGATAACATTAGAGACCTATGTCAAAACGGCCAATAACAATCCTTCCAAGATCTTATCCAAAATTACTCACTTCATGAAGGCCAATTCTTAATGTACGCCCACCTCTGCCACACACTCCAGACCATATAGGCGAATGACACAGAAGAACCAACCACACAACAACCGACCCACACCCTACCATTGTGTAACTTGGCTGCATAGAACACAAAACCCAAGCTCACAACCCCCTCTACAATGTCTCTGGGTGACATGGGAGACCAAGTTCCAAAGTGGGTTGAATGGCAAAGAGTGACCCTCAGCCCTTGAATACCCTTACCCTCTCACAGTTTTGCACAATATTGCGCAATTTCAATGAATCCAATTCTATGCGCTCCATAGAGCGTTTCTCTTCCCTGCCTGGCTCAATCACATCTTTCCCGGGGCATCCTCTTCTTGACCTCGATGCCACCATTCCCCAGCTGACCTATACCACATGCTCTGGGGCTGCACAAATCTAACAGCATTCTGGACTCAGTCTTCCAGACCCTGACATGCTGCACTGGTACACTCATTCCACCCTTCTGGGAACACTGTGCACTGGGGATTTTCCAACGCTTTCCCAAACGCAAAGCATTGTCCTGGTTGTTAGACGTAGCACTGATATTGGCAAAAATGGTGATCGCGACCTCATGGAAATCTTTGGCTGCCCCTGCCGTATCAGCCTGTCGCATGGGACCACTGAGGTGGGCACAAGCCAAGAGCAAGACACTGCACAGGGAGGAGAGCAGGGGCCTGCGGAAACATCAGATAGCGGCCATTGGGACAACTTTTGGCAGCGGCTGTCGACGATTCCCTAGGGATGATGAAGGACGAGGCCCTATAGGGCCCTGGGGGTACTTAAGACCACCTGCTATGCCTTCCAAAAAGAAGAGTCGATCAGACAGTAGAGAATGAAAACTCACGATATTTATCATATGTTCTCTGCAGAGGAGCCCTGTCAGACCTTCACACTGAGATGGATACCACGGTACTGGCTCCCCAACATTCGCTAATAGATGATAAACCCTTCAGGAGACTTCGGCCACGCCTCTAATGGAAAAGTACCGGCCTGAGTCGGACACGGACAAAGAAGGCACAGAGGGATGGGATAACAACTGCCAGATGGACATACTATCAGCAGCCCAAGGCCACTGTGCCGAGTCTCGACGTCTCCTAATATGGCAACAGGACTACATGTATACAATGGAATGCAGAGCAAAATAATTATACTGTTAGCAAGTCGAGTTACAGCCTTGAACATGAACAGAAAATATAGCGAAAGGCAATGTTCTGCTGAAGTAAGCGATTCTGAACTCTAAGGCCTAACATGAGCACGGCACAGGCAGTCTTATAAGGATTGCGAAATACAAAATGGAGTCACACTGGTGGATGAGGCCTGCATACTGCGAGGGATGATTGACGGGCTACTGGATGCAAGCATCAAAACATGTAATTTAGCCACACACTGCTAATCTAAAACAGCACGGCAGAGGCATCATAGGAAAGGGAATTTTAAATCTAACAATGATGCACTAGCCCCTTGAGGGAGTTACTTGGTAGATACTGTGGTGTAACAATAGCCCAGCAGCTCCTGGACTGTGGGGGGGCTGGAGGTCCTGGGCCCCCTATGGCACTGTGTATGGGTGGGCCTTAGAGCTCCTTACTTTGTCGGGAGCCTGGGGGGGGCCGGGCCCTCCATGTACTTTGCAGAAGGCTCCCCTCAAGTTACGTTATGCCACTGGGTAGATACCCCCCTCCCTCCACATGAAAATTATATCGACAGGGTCCCCACCCGGCCAGTTGCAACTGATACTTTTTCCACGGCCTGGCCCCCCTCCCAGCCTTCCCTCTTCCCCTCCTGCCCATCCCCCAGGCCTAGCTCTCCTTCTTTGACTACCCCTGGCACGCAGGCCCAACTCCAGGAATTTTTATTTGGGTGGGCCACTGCGGGCCCGAATTGTCGCTTATATGTCTAGCTAGGCCTGCTTCTGGGCCACCTTCTTAGTCTTACAAGGCCTAGTAAAATGCACTCTTTTCCAAATCTCTTTCTCAATGTTATCACTCTCAAAAAGTGTTTTTTTCCACGTAATGTTTCTGAGGTGGGAGTAAAATGCAAGTGATACTACTCGGTCTCCCTCTGTGCGAGCTTTCACGGAGAATCCCTCTTCATTACTACCTCCACCTGACCCCTGACTCTGCAACGCACTCCCTTCCAGGCTTGATTATTCACTTTTCTATCACCTCTTTCCAGTGCATCGTATCTCACAGCTGACCTTGGGCCCCAGCCCCATACCAGTCATCATCCGGTTCCACTTTCATTGCTCCTGGTCAGGGTCGGATTGGGACCACACTTTGGCCCGGGTAATGCCGAAAAAAGTGGCCCACATTTGAGGTGAAGATGGTGTGAGTTCGCAACATCACCTGGCCCCAGGGCCGGCTTTAGAAATGGTGGCGCCCTGTGCGACAACCACTGTTAGTGCCCCCTTTACCCACACATCAAACTGCATTTTTTTCTTTGGTGCTGTCTGTGCTTTCACAGCTGTGTACCCGAATAATTTCAATAGAATGACAATTTCACTTGGTCCAGATGTGACCATTATTCTGTCTCCAGAGCTTTCAGCCGTGCAGTAGGCATGTGCACCATTTGATCTCCCTAACAGGGAGGGCAGTGGACATGGGATGGATGATGGAGTGCGGAATAAGGAGGGAACACGCAGGAAAGGGGGTAGCCCATATGTAACCAATTCTGTCTCTCTATCTCTACTGGCAAAGAGGCCAATGAATAGATGATCATGTAATTTGGATACTTTTCTGACCCAGTGACAAGCACTGACAAGGACATACTATGGGGTCAGTCTCCACAGCTCTACAGGCTCCACAGCTCTAAATCATGTCCCATCCTCAACACCCATTCACACTTTAAAGTCGCATTTTACAAGACTCATATTACATGAAAACCAAAACTACAGAAACTCATCAGAGAAAAGGAAATACTACTACAGGTTAGGGGAGCCCACCATGTAACATGATCCAATGAGTGAAATGTAAAAGAGGACTGCATGGCTGCCTTGAATTACTTTAAGGGTTCTTACAGTCTTTGCTGAGAACAAGATCAGAGTTTATTATTTGCAAAGTTAACCCCTTGCATGCCCGCCCCTTTCCCCGCCCAGTGCCGCGCTTTTTATTAGCGGGCGGAGTTCATGACGAGCTGGACTCGTCATGGGCACAGCGCCACCGCAGCCCATGACGAGTCCAGCTCGTCATGGGCACTGAAGGGGTTAAAGACTTTAATAAAAGACAGCATAGAATGAAATTTCATTGGCAGGCTGTATTTACCTAAAGTGCTTACCACTGGCAGGGCCCGTCCCTGCACACAGCACAGTCAAAAATGTAAAAGTGAATGCTGTGGCTCTCCTGATCGTTTCTCTCGAGGCAAAAAAAAGCCTCCATGGTCATTGTGGAGCCACAAGGGCCTCCTGCTCCCATGACAGGCCATTGGCATCTCTGGCCCTCTTCCGCACAGAATGTGCCTGCCCTGCTGCGCACCAAAAGAAAGACAAGCAAGCAGGTCATCTTTATAAATAACAAATTGCTGCTGCTGTCATCTTTCTTCTGATCTGAGGGGTGGCGCGAGCGCTCCCACACTGCCTCGAAGCTCAAGGACAGCAAGATGGGCGAGCAGACACGCACCTTGCTAGCTCCACACCCTGTGTGCTTTAAGCACCCCACCCCAGCTTGGCACCCGGTGCCCTGCCTGGCCCCCACAGCGGGACCCATTCTTCCTCGCCCACACTATGCCCTAAAGGCTGTGGGCGAGGTGTCCAATGCAAACACTGTTTCTGGGCTGCCTGGGCAAAATGGCTCAATGGCCTGAGCAACACCTGGGCCTCAGGGAGGCCGATTCCGGCACACAATCACCCGCTCCCCAGCCCACCATCAGTGTGATTGCTTGGCAGGGCAGCTGATAATTGCTGAATGGCCATATCACATGGCCGGCCAGCGAGGCTGCTTTACTCTCCCTGTCCAGCGCCCTCCGTGGACTGGGAAAGGAGAAACAAACGGCCCACAGAGGGCACTGAGACACCGGCCCCCCTCGACCAATGCCCGAGTGCCCACAGTACCAATCCGTATCTGCTCCTGGTAAAAAACATTAGTAAAATCACTTCCAAACTTAAAACATTGAATATAGCAGTAAATATAATTAGCACGCACTTTAAAGTATGTCCCACAGTTGCCCTAATGACCCGACTGCTAATTAAATAAACACGCATGTTCAATGCAATAGGTCTCTCATTTGCAAGAGTTTAAGCTATTGGCATTGTAAATGACAATGCCTTTTATTTATGTTTTAAAAACCAACACATAAATAAAAGGCACTGTCATTTACAATGCCAATAGCTCAAACTCTAGCAAATGCAACACCTATTGGATTGCAAATGTTTGCTTTAAATCTCGCGCCTCTTCTGGCCATGACGCTCCCTCGTCCTGCGGATCTTCAAATCCTTCACTCACTACATTCGTTCATCAATAGAGCACTTCTGTAATGAGGACACTTGTGAATGGCAATTTATGTGTATAGCACTTACTACTTCTGATGAGGCAACGTGATTTAGTTGTTTCAGCTCTGAATGCACATAATGTACAGTGTCTATTTTGCCTTTTATTAAAGGGCTCTGACATCAACTCGGACTACATGCACACAACATAAAAGAAAATAAGCATTTCTACAGTGTGAACCCTCTGGCTGTCCTTCAGACAGACCCTGTCCGCCACCCTTTCCCAGCAAGCACTTAAAAAGACATGCCCGCCGTGCAGGCTTCCAGCACAGAGGCCATGCAATGAATGAACATGACTGCCCCCTAACGTATGTCTTCCCCACATGTCCACATCAGTGTTCCGACCTGCCATTGTGTGAAGGGCTTGTTGGTTGTGGGGGACAGTGGTGCAGTAACTCTTGCGTTTATTTTAAATTAAAATGCCCCTTTTGAAGGATGTTGGTTTGACTGGGGAGTGCTGTCTCGAAGGATTCAGGCGAGCACCACAGTTTTTTTTCACATTGTAACTCATTCTCAGGGGACGACCATACAGGACAAGGTCACCTGAGGGTGCATATCACCCCGAATTCACAGTGCTCATTTCAAACTGTTGAATGTTGCACACAGCAGCAGCAGGCGCATTGACATGATGGGCTATACTACCTCGCTTTGTATCCGACTAAGTCCAATGCGTTTTATGGTTTCACACAAGCCTCGACTTTCTTTTGATATGCAAATCTCCCCACTTTGAACCCCATTTACAACGCAAACGGCCTCTTCTTGTTGATTATTCAGGAGGTAGGAAGAAGGGGAACGTGCAGAGTCTCTGTGACAAAGGCAGTAACCCACTGAGCTACCCATATAAAATTCAACTTATCTGCATTTAAAAACTATCAACGGACAAAATGATTGCTCTCGAGCAGGATCATAAATCACTAGAGTTATCATTACATTTTATATTATCGTTGTGCATCATTCGCAGATTCTCTGTGAGGGCCAAGGCTCATGTTTGGGTGGGCCTGGCTCATGTTTGAGTGGGCCTGGCACACCCGGCCCACCCTCTAGAACCGGACCTGCTGGCACGCCCTCAAAATGATTACTACCCTCCAGAAAGCATAGTGGCGTAGCTAGTCACTTTGCCGCCCGTGGCGTTCCCTGCCTTTTCCGGCCCGCTGCGGCCGCTTGGAAGAGCTGGGGAGGGGGGTGCTGGCGATTCCTGCTGCATTTGCAACCCTATGGCAAACACATGTAAGAGGAGGGGTTGGCGCGCTGCCCCAAAACTCATGTCGCCTGGGGCAGACCGCCCACCCTTGCTACGCCACTGCTGAAAAGACATAAAACGGCTACCTCCCTGAACGAAATTCGATCCCGGCACCCACCCACAGAGAGACTTCTCTCCTCTTTCACACACAAACTGCAGAAAAGATAACTATAATAGTTCAAGTGTGTTGCACACATGTGTGGCTTTGATGATGCCAATGTACAAGACTACTCAGATATATATGACCTTAAACTGTGATGCTGCTCTGTACTTTCTAAGGGGCATATCAGCAACAACCGGCGATAATTATCGCTAAGCGCACTTAGCGCTAGGATAATTATCGCCGGCTATCGTGGATTTTTAACGCTGAGATAGCGTGCTATTAGCCACGCTTATCTCAAAAGCGATAAAAATCCTAGCGCTAACTGCCTAACGTGAGATTATCGCTGGAAACCCAGCGATAATCTCACGAAATGTGGTGGTAGCTTGTTGATAGGGCCCCACAAACTTAGCCATGATATCCACCTTCCATAGGATATCATGGCTAAGTCAGTCCTGAAGCAGGCATAAGGAAAGTAGTGATAACAGGGGTTATCGCTACTTTTCCTGCCGCTATGCGTCATAGCGTGGGGCTTGATGATAGGAGAAATGTCATGTCAGGTCAGGAACGCCCACTTTGCATCTCATTAGAGATGCAAAGCTGGGCGTTTAGAATTTGGGCGCTAATGCAAGGTTTCACGTGTTAGCGTGACCTTGCTAATTAGGCGATAAAATTATCGCCGCTTTTCGGCCGAAAACGGCCGCGAAAGCGGCGATAATTTTCTATTGCCGCCTTGTAAATATGCCCCTATGTCTTTTTGAAAAATCAATTAAACATTTTTTTTTTAAATGGGTAAAATAAATGTATGTGGAAGGGATTAGGTTAAAAAATATGGAATGGAAGTACTTGGGGTTCTCACTTGTAAATACAGTGATTTAAAAAAAATGGAAAAGTTTAGGTCAGTGATAGAGTGCAATGGTTTTGAGTTCACTTAAACCACATTTTTTGCATTATTTAAAATGACAAGATCAAACTAGGAATTCCTTAAAAAAAAAAAAATTAAAAAAATTAAAGAATGCATAGGAGTCTGAGATTGATCAATCGGAACTACTCAGTATTGATTTCAGTGTCTATTGACAAAAAACGACACAGAACCATGTCACTGTTCACTGAAAGCCATATAAAGTGAGATTAATTTAAAATGACATTTTTAAAGGTGCTTTTGGAAGAAAAAGTAACAGGAAAAGTCAGAAAGCTATTGTAGAATCGCAGTACCCTCTCCACCTGTCAATTTCTTATCTGCTCCAGACACATACAATGGCTGGCTTTAGGCAACCAGATATGGGATTCTTTTTGGCTCTGTGCCCTCATGGATGCAATGCACCTCTCCCGCGCCTGTATTTTGTACACAATTTTAGTCGGTTAGTTTAGAAAAATTTACCTAGTTGATGGGGATTAAAACTAGGCTCTGACGAAATTTCATTTATTCCAGTTACTCCAGCATAATCTTGTGTAATTTCTGACATTTCTTTTTATTACTGTAACACAAAATGCCTAAGATTACACCACTATGTCACATCATGTAATTGAGACTTCAGTTGGGTAAAATCCAATCACAGGACTAGGGGAAGAATGTGAAGAAACAGAATGTGAGCAGCTGCTATTCAAATAACGATGGATTTAGGCCCAGATCTCTGTACTGGGGTGAATGTATGACATTGTTCTGCAGTCTGTCCATCAACTGTTGATTTTGCATTTGTCACCCCGAGTGGGAAGGGTATGCCCAGACGTGGGTCCCGTGCTCTCCATGCCACTGAAATCAAGCTATCCTGGCTGAAGAGGGGTGAAACCCCGAAACCAGTCCCATGATGCTTGTTTCCAGTCCAGGGAGGACCTGGCTTGGCAGTTCGGGCTGGACTGTTCCCATTGGGCACAGGGTCAAGACAGATTTGCATATGTCTGGGTCCAAACTGGAATGGCATGGGAAGCAAAAAAATGATGGATTTAGGCCCAGATCTCTGTACTGGGGTGAATGTATGACATTGTTCTGCATTCTGTCCATCAATTGTTGTTTTTGCAGCTGCTGTTTAGTGCAAAATGCGTCTTTGCTCCACAAATGGACACAGGGATACAATTCACACACAAAAATAGTGCAAATCCAAAACAGCATAATTTGCACAAAGGAAATTAAGCGAATTTTGCCCAGGTCTTAAAACCACTAGAACGAAAATGCTCAGTTTTTTACTTAAAAATGCAGGACTTGGTGATTGCAGCCATGCTCACAGTTGGTCACCCTTTTAACCTTATTTAAGACATTTGTCTTACATTTTAGTCTATCAGAGTTGGAGAGAAAAACAATGATATCAGTAACTACAACACCTACCTGTCTAAAGGTTGCTAGATTATCTCAGTAAATCCTAGGTCAAAGATTGCTGTCCCTCCTATAGCATGCTTCACAGATGATGCACTAAACACCACCATGTTCTAAAGAAGAAAAACATCCAGGATGGCATCTCCTGGGCAGAGTGTTTGCCTTGAGAAGGTGGGGTATCATAACATATCCCCACTTTTCTTGTTTTAGCCGCCAGAAACCTTGTACAAAATAAATGTGTGTGCATTATACAATTAACAGGCCTAGGTGTCATTGAAATCTTTATTCCATATCTCAGCTTTGCAAAATGCTAGATAATTGATTCAAAGTTATTGTCAAAATAGTTCCAACTATATTATTTATATTTGAGAGTAGATTTTAGACAACTTCAATGAAAAGTAATTTTACAGAAATGCACTTGTACTGCCTGAGGCAAACTGGTTTAGAGCCAGTGTTGCCTCTCTGACCATCCAGAAGGCACAATACACTTTCCTGGCTGAGAGTTAACAATCCTGCTCCCAGAGGACAATGGTTTGACCTTGGGGGCCAGGACCACAGGAGTGTTATCAACAACCAGCCACTTAATAGGGATACAAATTGGGGAAGAAGACAGGAATAGTTGGCAGAACAATATATAGCATTCACTTTTCCTCCTCTGGATTGAAAATGCCAAATGGTGCTGACAGGAAGGAGAAAACATTTTTTGACTTGGAAACTGGGAGGATACTTTATCTACATTGGGTAGTTGTAAAGTGAATGGTCCTAATCTCTTCTTATGGAAGTAGATGCTAGCCATTTTGTATTTAGGGTTTCTGAAAATGCTGCAAAAGGAGGTCGGGTTGGGCAAAAATGTAGATTGGACTGGGAGAGAAACACATCTTCAATCACTGGCTTGTGCACATGAAAGGACTGGTACTTCACAACCAACTCCTCACAACATTCCTGGACCTGGGAAGTCAACACCTGAAGAAGGAATAGCCTGCTGGAAGAAGATTAAAACTCATGATTCTTTCTGGCACATAGGAGCTAGAACTGTCCTTCAGGGTTGAATTGAATGACTTCCTGTTTACTTGCTCCATGGACACAAAGAAACAAAAGGACTACTGACTCCAAGGGTGCCCAGCTAATCCCAGAAGATTGAACCCTGAAGAGCCTGGCTTAAGAGAGATCTAATATCTAGTAATCTGCCCTGAGGTCCTGGGCGCTACAGGAGTCACCAGAAACAACTTTCGCAGCAGTTGGAGAAAAATGGGATTTGGACATTTTTTTCCATCTCTGGAGGACCAGGACATGGTGCTGACGCTTACCCAGGAGGTAACACCAAAGGTGGGCAAGAAAACAAGTTTATCCACCTCAGAGTTTTTTGCCGTGCTGAAAACTGGTTGAGCAAATACTCACAGAACAGGGATACATGCTCAGTCACAGCTTCCGGCCTTGCCACATGGTGAATTTTGAGAGAGAAAAAAGTGACTAAGTCTGAAGATAAATCCTTGGACCAGGGTACGGTAGCACATCTATCTAAGTGGAATGCGACATATGAATCTCTGAAATCCAGCTTTGTTCCGCTTCGAGTTCTGGTGTCAAGACAAAACTAATGTCTTCAACGGGGGCTTGATGATGATATACACAACTTTGAGGAACCCTTGCTGGCTTCAGCCTAGGACCTTTCCTAACTGTAGGAATCTAATTGACTAAAAGACTAAATCAGAAGTTAAACACTTTGGGGGATCCAATTTGTATATCCACCTGGAATTCCATCACATCTGGCCTAAAATTTTGCCTAGTTCCCGGTCTACCACAAACTGAAACTTTACATTTGTGCTGTACATTTTCTGAGCACTTTTTACCTTAAAACTTTAAAAATGTATATCTCCAGTTACCCTTGTGCAATTTTGGCGATTTGTGCCTCATTTCTCTAGTGTTGCCCCTTGATTTGGAATTTTACTATGTATTTTCTCTTCAGTCTGAAAATGTCTGTACTGTTTGAACTTAACTACATTTGCGTGGGAATTGCTTGTGCCATACATACTAGGGGTTGAGCATACAGCCACCAAGACTTGTTCTAAATCTAACCAGGTTGTGTCTGTTAAGTTGGTAAGGCCCCTCTTCTCAAATTAATAAACAACTTTCTGACATATATAAATTGTGCCATCTGATTTACCACCCGCTATAGCATCCTGAATCTATTTATACTGTACATTTGTAAATTGTGACTTCTTAATGTACACATTATGTGTTGTGCTGCGAGAATGTCAAGTGACGCTTTAAGCATGATGTGTTTTTAAGTTTTTAACTCAAAGTTACTATTTGTGACTGACTGGCATGGAGAGAATTAATCGGCCTCCATAAAACCTGCTCTCCTTGTCGTAATCCAAATTCATCATATTCTTTATAGGCCATTTCCCCAAAATGTACATTAAAAGCAGCTGCCCCAGCCTCAGGATGGATGGTAGCGGAGGGCGTAACTCGCATAATTTGCTATAGCATAACTACATATAACTACAGCAAAGATTACACAACATTATACGGATTTACACGAGGAGAGTAACCCTGCATTCAGCGACATTTTCGTAGTGCAAAATGAACCCTCGATTTCAAAATGAACCAGAGGTTGCATTTTGCACCAAGAAAATATCTCTAAATGCAATAGAGCAGAAGCAGCCAGAAGCTCCTCACGCTCTCCTCCTGTGCTCTTGGGTAGGCATTTTTGCCACAGGTTACTCCAAATTACGCAGACATAATCGTATAATTGTTTGCAGTTTCGCGTCACAAGAGTGACACGAAATTACCAAAATTGCTCCGATTACTCTGGCATAATTAAAATTTTGCCCAGGCCTACTTGAAACAAAAGGTGAGGGCTTGTTTGGGCTGTTTTTAAGGCAGAATTTACCTTGCACATCACCTGTGTACCTTTGAAAATATACCTGACACTGCTCAAGAGGTTCTGCCAGGAGGGTACACACATGTTGAAGAAGAGGCATGAAAGAGAGGAGCCTTGGGGATTCCACATAGTGCCAGGTGGGTGGACGATTCATTGTTCCGATCCTGATTTTTGGAGGAAAGTACTTGATCCAGGACAAGTAGGTGCCCATTTTTCAAGCCTGTCTATCACAACTATGTTGTCAACGATGTTGTGTACTGAGGACAGGTGAATGAGGGGTGTTTGCATTCATTCTTCTATGGAGTGGAGAAGCTCCTTTTTTATCAGCTATGGCTGTTTTCATGCCCCTTTCTGGTCCAAACCCAGGCTCATGGTTATGCAGAAGATGGTCTATTTCTAAATGTACTTGGATCTGTCTCATTGTCTCTTTTTCTAATATTTTGTTGAAGAAGTGACACGTAGATATTGCCCTTTATTTAGGCAGTGGCTTAGGGTCTCCATTTGATTTTTTCAGAAGCGGGATGATAATGCAATGTCCAATTTTTGATTGGAGGGGGCCACTTTGTCATATTTGTTCCATCAAATGCAAGTGTAGGTAGGAGTTGTTTATGGCACGCAGCTAAGCACTGAATCGTATAAAAGTTGGGCTGCTTTACTTTTGGCAGCAAGGGTGTGAATGTGGGTAGATGAATGCGGTGTGGTTAAATGGTAGGGTGTGGGGCCTAGTGCCCTAGAGATGATCCCATACTTTGGAGGGTTTGGATTTAAAGAACTCCAGCAGGTCACTGCAGTGTTGTTGTCATTTTCATGCACATGGATTGCTCTTCAGAGCATCAGGGTTGGCCAACACACTGTAAATGCTACAGATCCCTTCTGAAATGTTTATAGCAAAGTAGGAATTTTTTTCCTCCTCCCATTGCCCTTTGTTAGCCTTTTCTGTTTACCTTGTTAATGTTGTCATCATCGGAACGCTTTGAGTAGATTTTAATATCTATTATTAGCTCTTGGCTTTCCTTATTAAAATCCTCATTTTGAGCTCTCTTATCAAATCTCAGATTCCTCCTTTATGTTGGGGGGGATGGAGTCATCTGGTAACTTTCCCTTTAAAGTTCTTTCAATCTTTGAATGTTTCTTGTTGACTGACATGTTATGTTATGTTGTTATGTTACGAGTTTGTTGAAGCGCGACAGCTGCCCCAGCAACGGGGCGTCCCGGCGCTGAGAAACCATAGCATAACCTACTGAGAAGGAAGGGGGGAGGCCGAAGGCTTAAGGCAGTGGCACTGTATCAATGTTACACATTGATACAGTGTTTCACTCTTTACAGATATTTTTTCTGCCACAAATGTTACATTTGAGAGGTATTTTGCGCTTTACAAAGTCACATATTGTTTATCTACATCAGTGGTTGTGGATGTTTTGACTTCGGGGACCCCCACATAGTCATTACTGGAACCCTGGGAATCCAGAAATCCCCATTGACTTATTACTGGAAACTGAGGATCCCGGCTTAAGCAATTTCGATGATTAACTATACATAAAAAATACAGAAACAAGCATTCATCAAACAAATACACAATTATGAAATATTTTATTTAATTCACAAATATAAAAAAAAATCCACGTTTTAATTTTAATGGGAAAGTTGAGGCCTTTCTAAATTCAATTGAGGTCATTCATCTTCCATACTATATTATCCTTGATGTCCTTGCATTGCTCTCATGAATCAACCTGAGGATACTAACTTAGGGCCTGATATATATCTTGACAGGACTCCCATTGTCCCTCCATGGCAGAGTTTACAAGTACTCTGCCAAGCTGACAGTATCCCACCCACCGTATTTAGATGTGGGCTGGCTAATCCGCCATCCGCATCAACAGAATGTTTCCTGTCGCATAAGCAGAGCACCTTTGCCGACACAGTGGACTTCTCTGCTGGCTAACAGTACTCCGTCACCATGAGGCTGGTGGGTTTGCGCAGGGGCGGCTCCTCCATTAGGGCGGAGGAGCGCCGCCCCACTGCTTTCTCGCAGTGCGAGAAGCAGAAAATAAAATGGTATTTTGAAAACCAATTTATTTTCAGCTTCTCGCGCTGCGAGAAAGCAGAATGCAGAGGTATGCCTGGTTGGGGGCGGGCGGGTCGGGGAGGAGTGGCTTGCACCACTCTGAGTACCCTGACTGCTTTGGTCGGCCCTGGGGCTGACCAAAGCAGTCATGCGCCCTCTACATTTTCTCTATGTAGGCTGCATGGAACCTACATAGAGAAAATGGCCTCCCTACCGGTGCCCGGCTGGGCGCTGTCCGGGACTCCGCACCAATCACAACACTGCAATTGCAGCGTTGTAATTGGCTACAGGAGGGGAGGGAGCATGCCTGTCCTGGTCCTGTTCAGGACCCGCCCAGGAGCAGAGGCAGCGCGGGACCGCGATAAAGTAAATTTTAGTTTTATTTCACCCCCCGCTGTAACCCCCGCGTGACCCCCATCCGCCCCCGCGAGAATTGCGAGCCGCGACTGGGTTTTCGCCGAGCCTTTTTTTCCAGCTGTGCTGGCATTGTCCTAGCTGCGGTTTGCTGATGGAGTGAATCCCTGGTGGAGTGGAGACTTGTAAGTACCACTTATGAATGTGTCAATACCAGTAGCGGCTGGCACGGATTGAGAGTGGCATGGTGGCTGGGGAATTGGGAGAATGTAAAAACGTACCTTTTCGCCACTCTCCCACTCTCTCCCACATCATCGCACTCTCTCCTCTCCGGGGCCGAAACAGGAAGCAGCCAGGCTCCCTCCCCTAAGCCAATCACAACGCTGGATGCAGCATTGTGATTGGTCTGAGTGCTGTGGTTGGGCGTTCATCCAGGGAATGGGAGCCTGGGCATGTTCTCCACACAGGCTGCAATGCATCTTGCATGGAAAACATGCGAAGTGGGCATGACTGTTTGACCGGCTGGCCAAACAGTCATGTGCACTTAGGAGTTGACAAACCACTCCTTCCCTGCTCTGAGAGCAGATCAACCCCACCCGGGCTGCCAAGCTGCGTAGCAGGAACAAATACAATGATAATAACCTCAAGTTATTATCATTGCATTTGTTCTTTCTTTCACTGCTTTGCAGCAGTGGGGTTGCAATCCTATGCCTTAGCGGAGGAGCCGCCACTGGTCAATACACATATATGTTGTGTTTGCTTCAAAAATATATGTAGGTATTGTGTTATGCCCCTTTTTAGGTCTCGCTTTAGCGCTGCTCTGGCGAGACTTATAGTAAGCACTTTTGGAAGTGCAAACGAGTGCTTTCAGGCCGCCAACTACTGTGCATGTGTGCCGGGCGCGCGCACCATTTGGCAGCCTGAAAGCACTCGTAGTCTTTCACTTTCGCGGCCACTCGGCCGCTTTGATGTTTTATCGCGATTGCGATCACTTTCAGTTTCGCGCCGCTTGTTCTTGTTCTGACTTTGTCTATCTCTTCCTGTATTTTTCCTTCTCTTGCTGTCTATCTCACTCGCTGTCTCTCACCATCGCTCCATGTCCCTCTTTGACTTTGTGTTTTCCTATATTTTTCCTTCTCTTGCTGTCTCTCACACGCTTTAATTTTGGTTCACACTTGGAATTCACAGCACCATATCGCCACAAAGTGGTTGGATGTGAAGCTAAACGAAAACCCTTTATAATTTGATTTAATAATGTTTGAAGTACAAAACGAACACACAACTATGGACTCCTAAATATATTACACACTCTGAGAACACATTATACTGTATTTGTTTTTTATTTTTATATTAAGTCTTTAATTCATGCATTAACGTAGTGCATTGTCAAATTGCACTGCTTGATTTATTATTTGTGGTTTATATAAAATGACAATCTCATGTCCTTTGGCATTTTAGCGTATTCAGTAGTGCGGGAACATCTTTCCAAATAGTACAGAGGTTTCCAACAGAACGGACACTGATTTAATGACTAGAGACTGCTGCTCCCTTGTGGAAAATGTTAATACTTGTTTTCTGATAGATAACCTCTATGTAGGATCTAGGTTGTCACTAATAAGGAAGAGTCCGTTAATTGTAAACATTCAAACGTTTATTTCCAGCGCGACGTGTTGACAGCGGTAAGTCCAAGACAGTAATAACAACAGCTGTCATTACCACCATATATATATATCTTACCCCCCAATACAAATGAAGCTCCACGTGCCCCACCGTTAACACCAACCTCCAATGCATTATGTGGCGGATGACGACATTCTATGAAAATGGACACGAGCCTGAAGCAAGGTTTACGCTCAAGACTACATCAAACACGAGCACGACAACAGCATGCCGAGCTTGTGTGTACAACAATCTATATCCCACCGGGCAAAATGTATGATTATCTAGTAAGCTCAATCTTCATGTTTATCCGTGACATTAGTAATTCGGAGGATTCCCCTAAGGTAATAATTGTAGGTGACCTAAATGCAAAAATGTCCAACTCTGCATGTTCGTCGTTTGTAACTTTGGAAAAGGAAAATGCCTGTGCGATCCCTGAGGTAGTGTTTCCCAGAGGCGCCTGCTTCACGAGGGCGTAAGGGGCGTTGATAGGGAAGGAGAAGAAGGAAATTCCAGCAGCTTAGCAAACAAGCCTTTGCAATGCAATAGGTGTTGCATTTATGCAAGTTTAAGCTATTGGCATCGGAAATGGCAATGCCTTTTATTTATGTTTTAAAAAGCAAATCATAAAAAAAGGCATTGTCATTTACAGTGCCAATAGCTCAAACTTACGTAAATGCGAGACCTATTGCATTGCAAATGCTTGTTTTACATATTGCATATACAAGTAGAAGCAACAAAGGAGGACCTGGGCAATGGGGTTCAAGATGGAAACGGAAGTGGGAAACAAAAAGGTACGTTTCTATCTAAAGTCCTTTGATTCCGCCAACTCAAGGCAGAAGGGATCCCCGCCAGAGCTTCCTTAATGGAAAGGCACATCGTTATTGTCTCAGTGGTAATCTTGGCTGGTCTCCCTCCGACAGCCGCTTTTGCCTATGACGGCGCCGACGCAGGAGAAATATTCTGGCAGAGGCAATGGCACTTGGACTGTCTTTCATTGATAGACCTGCTACCACATAAATAGAGCGGGTGAACCGTTAAGTAGGTGTGCAGTGAAACAGTAAAAAAAAAAGACGGCGGGACCAGATCCGCCAAGATCTAAATCAGGCCCTTAATTTTTAGCTCAATTTCAAATTCATTCAAATTTACAGAATGTCTTAACATTTTCAACTTTCAATTTTACTTCTTTATTCATAAACAGTTCATTAATCTGTACATATTATTTAATTTTCTAAGCAGTCACGGATCCCCTGAGTAGGCTTTGCAGATCGCGGACCTCATTGGTCCACGAACCGCAGGTCTTGAACCACTGATCTACAATATGACACAATCTTTTACTTTCAAAATCTTACTTATTTTTCGTTTCACTGCTCACGGGTTGTCTTATAAATTCCTTTATAAACATTTAGTTTCTAGACAGATGCTGATTTACAACACATGTGATTTGAAGTGTCACATACGAGCCAAATACTGAAAACCTATGGCTAAATTAAATGTCCAAGGAGTTACATTACAAACTTCAGAAGCAGTAGCGGATGGTAACATTTGAAAGTGGTAGGGCATTAAAGGTGGGTATAAGTGTTACGCCATGAGCGAGCAAAGCGCGAAAGCCCAACAAACATAAAGGGCGTTGGGAGGGTTCTTTTTGAAGAAAACAGTGGCAAATGGTACCTTTTAAAGCAAATTTAAGAAACGAAGAAGGTTTATTAAGCAAATGTGTCATGTTGTATTGAAATATTTAAACACATTAAAAACTGCGCCATATCTGACAGCATTAAATATGTTCAGCAGTTACTGTAATGTGTAACTTGTACAATTGGACATAAGTACACTGAAACTATGGAAATGCCGCACATAAGCAATCTGAAGACTTGGCAGCTATAAATAAACAGTTTGACTGTCAGTTCACCATAGTGACAAACCTGCCTTCGAGGGCACATGTGACTCTGCAAAGAATGATTAACAATTAGTTATGACCAGCACTTTTGGAATGGAGTTCATTATTGCTGCTGAGTCATGCATTTTGACCTGGAATGTAGTCCTGCTGTAGTGTGTAGAGCGAAAGTAAACATGCACAGTGCTGCACAGTCCTGCAGAATGAAAATCTGGGCTTGAATTTTAGACGGTGACATTCACATCTGAAGCAATTGAATTTACCTTCTGTAGGTTTTTAGTTGTCAATTCAAAAGTGCAGAAAAAAAGCAAATTCAATTGCTTCAAATGTGAATATCACTGTCTAAAATTCAGAGCAGCTTTCATTCCTCGAGGCCTTGTGGCATTATTCCTGTTTATTTTCGATCTACCCACTCCAGCAGGCAGCAGTCACCAGTGTGGAACACATTCCGGCTCACAATTGATGACTCCCCAACAATAAAAGCAGTAATTTTCAAGGTTTTTGGTTGCAACAAAAACAAGCATTTGCAATGCTGTGGAAATATGGATTTTTCTGATCAGTTATGTCCCCTATCTTGGACCCCAACGGTTCCATGTATGAATCACAAGTACATGTATGTTTCCTCCAGTTCCAGTTATGAAGACGCAAACACATGTGCGTCCACCGTCAACCTGTCCTCTTTCAGATCCGCCATGAATAGGCCGGATATTCCATTCCTAAGTATGAAAGGCCACCGGCTTTATATGGTTCACTTATGCCATTTTACAGTCCAGGCAAGTAGGCCCTGATTCTGTCATCAAACTCTTCTTGCCTTCTGCCTCTGAAAGCTCCAGTCTGAGCCTGCATCTGTGACCATGAACTTTGTCTCATTCCCTGCGCGGCTCACGAAGCCTGACATCAGCCTGCTGCCTGCCAAAAACTGTATTTCACCTTCGAAATTATCTGCTCCGTTCCCTGCCCGATGCATTCCTGTCTAGTAGTTTAAGTAAACATTCTTCCAGCTACCGAGCAAAGGCCCGGCTTCTCTGTCTTTATGCAAGTAATTCATAGCCCTATTACTATGGAAGATTTCTACCCACGCATCTAGTGTAGACACTTAGACGCTTGTACACGCGCTAACAGTCAGTATAGACAGTATAGAATAAGATTCTACTCTAAGAGACCTCTCTTTTGGATAACTTAGTTCTTTAAACATAGGATGTTAGATATGATTTGGGATTAGGTTGACTTGACCCTCCAGACTTCTGTCGCCACATGTAGAGCTAAATGTCAAGTCCCCTTCACCCCCTAGTTGCACGTCAATTACACGTCATGCTGCTGCGCGCGCATTTCTGCCAAGTATTTCTGCTGACATTGCGAAAATTTTTCATGTAACCACCCTCTTATGACATCACATCTGATGACGTTCTTTAAACACACCCAGCTACGCCTATCTTTGCTACGTATGAATATATTATCCCCACTATCAATTGTTACGCCTCTTGTATTTGCTTCACTGTAATGCCTATTGTATAAAAGTGATTGATTGTCAATAACGTATGTACTTCACTTCCTGAACCTTCGTGGTGATGGAACTTGGAGCAACCGATTATAATCGACCATTGGAATAAAGCCCATTCCGAACCTCTAATACCACGGATTCTGCCTCTTATTTACTGAGCTATTTTATTATGTTTCTGTATCAAATTAAGTCCCGGTAATTAAATTATTTACCACATGAATGGCGCCCGAACAGGGACACTTTCTCATCTCACGCGCCGGCGGTGCGTTGCAGGCCTGGTCTCCTGCCACAGCTGGACGGACAATAACGCGTACCAGCAGGATTTCCTGTATCTCCCTCCGGTCAAGCGGGGGCGACTGAGGCTGCGATCAACACCCAGACGAGGCGGTGAGAAGTGCGAAGTATCCCGACCAGAGCCTAGCTGAGAGAGCAAGATCCGAGGTATACAGAGGCCCACCAGTTTCCGAAGTCCCGAGTCGAGTCCAGTCTCCGAAGTGTTAGAGTCGAGTCCAGTCCGGTTCAAGTTCAGTTCAGTTTCCGAGGCCTTCCGTTTCCGAGCTACCCGGTGAGTACCATTACTGGGGAGGCGTTCTGACGTGCACATAGGTTGTGCCGGTCAAGACGGGTTTGGGTACACAAATCCGGTCTGCACTGTTTCAGCAGTGTATCTGTACTGTTTAGCAGTATATCTAGTATATCAAGTATATTAAATTCAGAATAATTCAGTTAAAGTCGAGTATTATGTTTAGTGATTAAGTTTTCCTTAGATCGTCATCATCATTGTTGCTCAGTTAAATGTTAAATGTTAAATGTTTTAAATACGTTCTGCATATTGTGGTGTGAATGACTGTTCATTATTGTGTTTATTTGTATTAAGTTTGTTCAAAATCAAGTATCAGATCAGTTTTCAATATGCCGCTCTTTTCGAAATTAAGACAGATCACAACAAGAAAAGGGGTACTCGAAGAAGCCGTTCCTATTCCTCCTAGGGACACTCCAGGGTACTTCATGTATCATAAACATGGCTTAGACGCTATATTATTTCTTGATTTGTGGGTAGACTACACCAAGGAATTACCAGAAAGTCAGAGGTGGCCCGCAGCTGGGACCTGGGATGCAGAGTGCATCATGAAAGTAGAGGAAGAGTTATGGAAAAGGAAAGTCAGACAGTCACAGAAAGACGCCATTGAGTTATGGCGTAAAGAATCTCATAGACGTACAGAAAAAGCACTCCGACAGGAAGAGAAAAATAAAGAGAGTTCAAATAAAGTCCGAGAAAATCTATTAATTGAAGAAGGTACCCGAGTGAAATCAGAACAAGTAGACAGACAAAGAAATGCCCTTATGAATGGTATGTATCCCCTTCTGGCTGAAGGATTACCTAAGGCTACTCCGGAGATACCAAAAGACTTGCCACCCCCATTATTTCCAATAAAAGTACATCCTAAGGGGCATCCGAGAACCGCAGAAGATGTTTTTCTTTCCTTCTATTTAGATGACGCAGCTCCCGAGTATGCTAATCCCGCCCCACATAGACCGCCTGCCAGGGAGGTTCAACGCCAAGATCCAGTATCTGTATCTCTACAGCAACAAATCCTGACACAAGTTCCGGCAAGCACATCTGTTCCTACATCTGTTCCTACAGCTACTTCTATAGCTGTGTCCACACCTATAGTTGCTGTATCACGTTCAACGAATCCTTTCACACCCGATACCCCAGACGGGGCTACCGGAGGTGCTACCAATATTTTTTCTACGCCACCCAGAATAAATAAACTTACCTTTCAAGAGTCAGCACATTCACGTACCCCCAAACTCATAAATGCCCGTACGCTTAAGGAACTTCTTATAGATTGTAGATATGACCCTGTGCCCGGAAAAGAGGACGAAATGACCCTGGCATCATTACGTATCAGACGAGCGGCAGTGTATTTAGGGAAGTTACCAGGAATGACTACGCATCTAGACAATATATATCATTTTGTCCAAACAGGGCGAGATTCTGAATGTATTAACAGAGCTATGGAATACCAGAAAGTGGAGATACAGGGGGAACTGTTACGTTTCCTCATAAATTGTGTGATCAGAAATCAAGACCGACCGGGGGTAGACCCGGAAGCAATGCAAATTCTTACCAGATGGAGCCAGAATATATCAGAAGGGAGACATGATAAGCAAAATTGTATAATAGCCATGAGCCGAAAGATCCGTAAAGAAATAGAACGCCTACACGAAGAGAGATTGGCGGTAGACCAGTTCGAACAAAGCGAGGAGGAAGGATCAGGACTGCCCACAGGACAGTCAGACACCATAGCCTACGTAGGTAGAGGAAGATCTTGTAATAGTACTAGATGTCTTATTGACCCGATACGTCCGATATGTCCAGATAATAACAGGAATTTCCAAACACCTATAATAAATATAAGGTCCCCCGAACATTCGTTCCAAACCGCTGACAAATTACTCCGAGAACGAAGGGGTTATCATTTTCTCGATTCTATGGATGAACAAGAATTAGCCAGGTCAGCCGTTCAATGGGTTGACAGTCCCGGAATGTATGGTGATGATACAGTAGCATACACATTTTTGAATCTCACCCCAGATGAACAGCGTTTAGCTGGGATTTATATGATTCAACAACTCCTTATACTATATCAGAGTCAGCATTCAGATCCCGGTCCCTTACCTGAAATACTGACTGAATTACTCAAGAATAGATGGAGAGGTTCAGGTACTAAGTTAATTAAAGAAATACTAGAATCAAGAAAGCAGTACATTCTTTTTGTATGCCCAGAACATGTCTCACTGCCCATCACGGAAAGAACCACGTATTACATGGACAGACAGAATCCCTTACGAGAAGTACACCCAATAAAAGGCGAGGACAATGAGTTTAAACGCGTATTTGTATATACGCCCATATCGAAAATAGAATTGTTAGAAATGAAGAAAGTGGTACCCAGTCATGACAAAGACCCAGCAGGTTTCCACCGAGAAATTAAAGACATGTTACTCATGGGAGAGTATACCTATCCCGACATTATGACAATATTAAAGGTATTAATGCCTGCTGGCATTTATGAAAAACTCAGGGAAAAAGAGTGGGAGGTAGGCGACCAAAAGATAGAATGGTCAGCATTAGAAGCAGAAGAAAAGGCCCGAACTGCAGGAGCAGGGCTTGGGGATAAAACTAAAGCACTACCAGGTTTACTAGTACAGGTACTGCCACGTTTATTAACTACGAAAAAGGAAGATTGGGGTACAATTTCAGCCTGTAAACAGAAGCAAGATGAAGACACTAGTGATTTCTATGCCCGATTTGAAAAATGTTTTGGTATAAATAGTGGCATAAAAGCAAGTAGCGAATCATACCCACATCTGTTTGTGACAAAATTAGTTGAAAATTCCTTGCCTCAAGTGAAGAATAGAGTATTAAAACTCGAGAGTACCTGGCAAGGTAACACCCCATCACAAATGTTACAAATGTTACAGTATCATCACAATAGAATTAGAGAGGAACAAGAACATGAACAAAGACGCATGAAAGACACGAAAATGAAAATGCTAGTCTCTCAGACAGTTCCAGCTGAAGGACATAAAAAGGGTATGACACATTCCGGTGATTCAGCAGGACCTGTAAAAGGGACATGCAACTATTGTAAACAGCCAGGACATTACATACACGATTGCCCAGTCCTGAAGCGTAATATCGCCACAGGTAAAACACAAGAAAGACCCCGGCCACTTAGACAGGATCAGAATGAACAAGGAGCCCCGCAGCATGCACAGTCCATGCCAGTTCCACCACAGTCTATACAGTTTGTGCCAGCTGCACCAGCGCTGCCTGTTGCTGCCACACAAACCACGACACGACAACTGTACCAGACCGCACAGTATGACTATCCTGATTATCAGCGATACGCATGAACCAGCCTAGAGAGGGAAGTTGACTTACCCCTTATCGAGGTCCCTGTAGACCAAGAAGGACCTTATGTACATAGTGAATTATTAGGCCAAGACAGAAAATTTTTACTCGATACAGGGGCAAGTCGAACAACCATAAAACGTAGTGAAGTTCCAGGGGCACCCCTCTCAGGCTCACAGAATATTTCCCTTGGTTTTTCAGGAAAACCTATTGTTAATGAAGTGTCACAGCCTCTTCCACTTACGATAGGACCTTTGACCCGAACTACAGATTTATTGCTTACTAAATCATGTCCAGAAAACTTGTTAGGTATAAAAACACTGAAAGCTCTAGGAGCTATAATATGTTGTTCTCCGGAAGGAGTACGATTGTTTTTACGTGATTTTAAAGGTCACTATGTGTCTAGAGACATGGATCCCCAATTGCAGACTTTACCTACACATCTATGGGCACAAGGCCCTACTGATGTTGGTTGCATGAATATTACACCATATCGAGTCACACTAAAGGCAGGAGTGGTGCTACCACGAATGAGACAATACAAGTTACCACCAGATGCTGTAGTGGCTTTACTGCAAATCATTGACGAACTCATTGCCCAAGGAGTGGTTGTGGAAACAGACTCCAATGTATGTAATTCACCGATAATTCCGATTCTTAAACGAACAGATCCGAAGGCCCCGCCAGTATATCGATTGGTTATTGATCTGCGCGAATTAAACAAATGCATTGTGCCACAATTCCCTGTGGTCCCAGATATCTCGTCATTACTGACAGCTATTGATTCCGAAGCAACATTCTTTACTGTAATTGATCTCAAGAATGCTTTTTTCAGCGTCCCAATAGATCCGGAAAGCCAATATTTGTTCGGATTTAGTTTAAATGGACGTAGCTTTAAATTCTCACGCGCACCTCAAGGATTTACAGAAAGCCCCAGCATCTATAGCCAAGCACTGAAACGAGAACTCGACAGTATCCACATGCCAGTTAACACTGCTTTGCTTCAATATGTCGATGATCTGCTGATCACCGCGAGAAGCGAACCCGAATGTGAGAAAGCATCACTGACAGTTTTACAATTTCTAGCCGAAAAGGGGCACAAGGTGTCCCCTTCTAAGCTGCAATTCTGTGTCCAGCGAGTTGTTTATCTTGGACACTCGCTGTCCAAGGAGGGAAGGCAGCTTACACCCGACCGCATTCAGTTAATAGCTAACATGCCAATACCCAAGACACAAAAGGAGGTACGGGCTTTCATAGGCCTCACTTCATATTGTAGGCAGTGGATCCCTCAGTATGCATTTCTAGCAAAACCACTCATTCAATTGACAACACAGGAGGCAGCCACATCGACTGTTCTCCCTTGGACTCAGGAACATACACAAGCTTTTGAAAGCCTAAAGAAAGCTTTATGTCAAGCACCTGTTTTAGCAACACCATGTTACAGTAAACAGTTTACACTTTTTGTTACAGAACGCGAAGGTACTGCCTTGTCAGTACTCACACAGGAACAAGCGGGAGCACACAAACCATGTGCTTATTTTTCTAGTACATTAGATCCCGTAGCTCAGGCTTTGCCCGCATGCCTAAAATCAGTGGCAGCAACAGCTTTGGCAATCAGACAAAGCGATGCTATAGTGTTAGGACATCTATTGACAGTTCAAGTACCACATGCAGTAGAGGTTCTTGTAAATAGAACGCAAACACAACACTTGACTATAGCGCGACTTACAGGGTACGAATTAACATTGTTTCAGCCACATATAGAAATCAGACGTTGTAACACATTGAATCCTGCCACACTTTTACCTGTAATCGGAACAGACCCACTAGCCCATGACTGTATTGAAGTTATTACAATCACGACGAAACCCAGACAAGACTTAACCGATGTCCCATTGTCAGACCCAGACCTGACGTTGTATGTAGATGGTTCATGTATGAGAACAAGTACAGGAGAGTTAGTGGCCGCTTACGCAGTCACAACAGATACTGAAATCATTGAAACAAATTGCATAAATACCTTGTCAGCTCAAGCCGCAGAGCTCATCGCTCTGACACAAGCCTGTATTCAAGCCACAAATAAAAAAGTCAACATATACACTGATTCACGTTATGCATTCGGAGTCGTACATGACTTCGGCGTGCTGTGGCGAGAGAGAGGTTATTTAACTTCCCACGGTGCCCACATTCAGCACGGACCCCTCATTCATGCCTTATTAGATGCAATACATCTACCAACTGCCATATCAATTATGAAATGTAAAGCTCATACGAAAGTTACTGATATCATTTCTCAAGGCAATGATCTAGCTGACAGAACAGCTAAACAAACTGCTCAAACTCAAACATCCGACATGACAAAGACAATAGTCCTGACGCCAACACATTGCATGACGATTAAAGATCCTACTCTTGACGTAATTGACATACAGACACATGCTACACCAGACGAAATAAAGAAATGGACTGAATTAGGAGGGATCCAAACGGATCAAGGATGGATGATGAAGGAAAAGTCTGTGTGGTTCCTTCCTGATTCAATGGTCCAGGTTATAATTAACACTGTACATAGTCCCGCACATCTAGGAGAAAAAGCTATGCTAGATAGCATTCAACACATTTGGTTCAATAAACATTTACGAGCAGCAGCCAAACAAAAAGTTCGTACCTGTATGATCTGTTGCCAGTTCAACCCAGGAAAAAGCGTTCCCGTAGAACAGGGTGGATTTCAGCCTCCTGATCACCCTTTTGAAGTCCTCCAGATGGATTATATCCAGATGGAACGATGTAGAGGATTCAAATATGTTCTCGTAGTTGTTTGTGCTCTTTCCCGTTGGACGGAGGCATACCCGGTTTCAGATTACACTGCCCCGACTACTGCCAAACAGTTGGTTCGAGAATTCTTCCCACGATACGGTTTACCACGTGTCGTCTACTCAGATAACGGCCAGCCGTTCTCATCCGAATTAATGAAACACGTTTCACTTTTGTTAGGCTATCAGTGGAAATTCCACTGTGTTCGACACCCCAAGGCAGCAGGTCTCGTAGAAAGACATAATCAGACTCTGAAAATTAGATTGTCCAAAATATGCAGAGAGAAAGGTGTCGACTGGGTAGTAGCATTACCAGTTGCACTCTTTTACACAAGAATGGTAGCACACTCTCGAACAGGGCTATCCCCGTATGAAGTGACCTTCGGCAGACCACCAAATATGTGGGGGACGCCTATACCACGCAAAATAACTGATATTGACTGTAATATGCTGACAGATTACTTGGCTTCCTTGATGTCTGCACTACAATCTTGTCGTTCACAGGTAGCTGCAGCTTTTCCTGACAACACTGAGGTGAAACCCCATGACGTAATCCCAGGCGACCTGGTCCTAGTGAGGAACTTTGATCGAAAGACTCAGCTGGATCCTAGGTGGAAGTCGCCGCAGCTGGTCTTGCTCACCACAAGGACAGCCGTGAAGATCGAGGGCAGGAAAGGCTGGATTCATTCAAGTCATATCAAGAAATTTCGTGGACTACCAGCGGATGTGAATACCACACCTCGTGTGTCTTCACCCATTGACTCAAAACTTCCTTTTGTTGAAAAGAGTAATTCCGAACATTATAAACTAAAGCTCAGGTCCAATCAGTCAAGCAATTTGATTGTTTAAGTCCTCTCCGAGGTGAAGCGGTTGAATTGTCTCTGACATGTATCCCTTGGACCTGAATAGAGATAACACCCGAAAAATGTTGAAACGACAGGCGTACTGTAAATCACTGCGTAGTCATTGCATAGTGACGTTATTAATTTTGTTTTTCTTAAGTCTTTTAATAATTACTGCAAGTATATTGTTGCACATATATTATCCTATTTCTAGACATGTTTACAATGTTACTGCTGAACATTCTTTTAGTGAATTACCTCCGCTTGAGTTGTCTTATAGATTTGCGCTGCGTAATAACACGTTTATCAGTATGTTACATCATTCCCATCAGGTTAGCAATGCTACAAATTGTTGGATATGTGGCCGACTCCCTCCCTATCAGAATTATAAAGGAATTCTACCTCTCTTTCCATACCCGTTCACACACAACGGCTCCTGTGGAGCATGGTTTAGTTTAATTAATTCTCTAGATTCGAATTCTGCAGTTTATCAAGATAACTGGGTATGGGGAAATTTGAACTTAGTTTTGCTTAAAGTCTGCTATCCTAACAAGGAGGGACTTCCCCAGAGAACAGGAACTGATCTAGAAAATGAAGTGTATGGATTAGGTAATTTTACGCTTAATCTTATGATCCTAAATGTCGAATCCGAAGCTACTCCAATTTTGCCCGCTATGTCAATATTTCCAGTAAAAGGTGAATTATGTGTAAGAAAGAATGGTTCCATAAATATGGGCCATAGTAGATGCACCACTTTAGTAGAATTTAGTGATCAAGGCAAGTCTACATTTAGAGCTTCCCGCCATTCTTATTTCATATGTGGTCAGACGGCATATGTACGTTTGCCTCTAGATTGGGATGGTACTTGCTACATTGGATTCCTTTTGCCACCTGTTTTCCTAGCTCCTCCTGATTATCACAGAAATACTCATTTAGTATATAATAGAGTAAGGAGAGATCTCCCGATAGTCGATTACACTGAAACAGCATGGGAAAAATACACAGATTTCAATAAAGGTCTCTTTCCCTATATAGGTACCGTTACTAATAGTAAGCTGATACGTAGATTAACTAGAACCCTTGAAGCAGTAGTGAACGAAACTATTTCCGCCTTAGGCAATTTAACAGAAGAGCAGTCTGCTATGCGGATTGTTGTGCTTCAAAATCGTCTTGTCCTTGACGTCATCCTGGCCGATAGGGGCGGAGCTTGTAGGGTCATCGGATCAAGCTGTTGCATTTTCATACCAGAAAATTCGCCATCTGTATATAAAGCCATAACTCGCCTTCATAAGATTGTAAGCCAGATACACCAGAACCCAGGCACCTGGACTTGGTCCGGTTGGTTTTGGAGTGTATTATCTACCTTTGGATGGAAGGTCCTATCTTTCCTAGGTATTGGCCTTCTCATACTATCCAGTTGCTGTCTATGTCTACAATGTGGACCAGCGATCTGTGGTCTGTGTGCCACATCGTGTATTCCACCACCAGGATTTCATTCATCACGGAAGAAGAAAGAAGAACAAATGATGCTATATGAACAGATCAATGGATTGATGAAGATTGATATCTCTTAACGGGCAAGTAGGGGACAAGGAGGGAATGTGGAAATATGGATTTTTCTGATCAGTTATGTCCCCTATCTTGGACCCCAACGGTTCCATGTATGAATCACAAGTACATGTATGTTTCCTCCAGTTCCAGTTATGAAGACGCAAACACATGTGCGTCCACCGTCAACCTGTCCTCTTTCAGATCCGCCATGAATAGGCCGGATATTCCATTCCTAAGTATGAAAGGCCACCGGCTTTATATGGTTCACTTATGCCATTTTACAGTCCAGGCAAGTAGGCCCTGATTCTGTCATCAAACTCTTCTTGCCTTCTGCCTCTGAAAGCTCCAGTCTGAGCCTGCATCTGTGACCATGAACTTTGTCTCATTCCCTGCGCGGCTCACGAAGCCTGACATCAGCCTGCTGCCTGCCAAAAACTGTATTTCACCTTCGAAATTATCTGCTCCGTTCCCTGCCCGATGCATTCCTGTCTAGTAGTTTAAGTAAACATTCTTCCAGCTACCGAGCAAAGGCCCGGCTTCTCTGTCTTTATGCAAGTAATTCATAGCCCTATTACTATGGAAGATTTCTACCCACGCATCTAGTGTAGACACTTAGACGCTTGTACACGCGCTAACAGTCAGTATAGACAGTATAGAATAAGATTCTACTCTAAGAGACCTCTCTTTTGGATAACTTAGTTCTTTAAACATAGGATGTTAGATATGATTTGGGATTAGGTTGACTTGACCCTCCAGACTTCTGTCGCCACATGTAGAGCTAAATGTCAAGTCCCCTTCACCCCCTAGTTGCACGTCAATTACACGTCATGCTGCTGCGCGCGCATTTCTGCCAAGTATTTCTGCTGACATTGCGAAATTTTTTCATGTAACCACCCTCTTATGACATCACATCTGATGACGTTCTTTAAACACACCCAGTTACGCCTATCTTTGCTACGTATGAATATATTATCCCCACTATCAATTGTTACGCCTCTTGTATTTGCTTCACTGTAATGCCTATTGTATAAAAGTGATTGATTGTCAATAACGTATGTACTTCACTTCCTGAACCTTCGTGGTGATGGAACTTGGAGCAACCGATTATAATCGACCATTGGAATAAAGCCCATTCCGAACCTCTAATACCACGGATTCTGCCTCTTATTTACTGAGCTATTTTATTATGTTTCTGTATCAAATTAAGTCCCGGTAATTAAATTATTTACCACAATGCAACAGGTCTTGCATTTGTCAAACATCTATGTGTTTTGGTTTGGAGTGTAGTCGAAGTATGAACAGAGACACAGCTGCAGCACTGGCTGGAGGACTAAGAATAAGGAATTACTACTGGGACCAGAGAAGCAGCTGCAGCACTGTCTGGAGGACCTAGAATGAGGAATTACCGACTTTGACCAGAGAAGTAGGTAGCAGCACTGTATAGAGGACTTAGAAAGAGGAATTACCAATGGGACTTGAAAAGCAGCTAGCAGCACTGTCTTGAAGACTTAGAATGAGGAATTAACAACGGGACCAGATAAGCAGCTAGCAGCACTGGCTAGAGGGCTAAGAATGAGGAATTACCACTTGGAAAAGAGCCGCAGCTGCAGCACTGCGTAGAGTACTAAAAACGGGAAATTACCACTGGGAACAGAGACACAACTGCAGCACTGTCTAGAGGATTTAGAATGGAGGAATTACTGACAGGACTAAAGAAGCTGCTGCTGCACCGTGTAGAGGACTAAGATGAGGAATGACTGCTGAGACCAGAGAAGCAACTAGCAGCACTGTCTAGAGGACTTGGAAGAGGAATTACCACTGGGAAGAGAGACAGCTGCAGCACTGCCTAGTGGATCAAGAATGAAGAATGACCACTGAGAACAGAGACACAGCTGCAGAACTGCCTAGAGGACTTAGAATGAGGAATTACCATTGGGAACAGAGACACAGCTGCAGAACTGCCTAGAGGACTGAGAATGAGGAATTACCCACAGGAGCAGAGAAGCAGCTAGCAGCACTGGCTGGAGGACTAAGAATAAGGAATTACTACTAGGACCAGAGAATCAGCTGCAGCACTGGCTGGAGGACTAAGAATAAGAAATTACTACTGGGACCAGAGAAGCAGCTGCAGCACTGGCTGGAGGACTAATAAAGAAGAATTGCCACTAAGAACAGAGAAGCAGCTGCAGCACTGGCTGGAGGACTAAGAATGAGGAATTACTACTGGGACCAGAAAAGCAGCTGCAGCACTGGCTGGAGGACTAAGAAAGAGGAATTGCCACTAAGAACAGAGAAGCAGCTGCAGCACTGGCTGGAGGACTAAGAAAGAGGAATTACTACTGGGACCAGAGAAGCAGGCTGCAGCACTGGCTGGAGGACTAGGAAAGAGGAATTGCCACTAAGAACAGAGAAGCAGCTGCAGCACTGGCTGGAGGACTAAGAATGAGGAATTACTACTGGGACCAGAGAAGCAGCTGCAGCACTGGCTGGAGGACTAAGAAAGAGGAATTGCCACTAAAAACAGAGAAGCAGCTGCAGCACTGGCTGGAGGACTAAGAATGAGGAATTACTACTGGGACCAGAGAAGCAGCTGCAGCACTGGCTGGAGGACTAGGAAAGAGGAATTGCCACTAAGAACAGAGAAGCAGCTGCAGCACTGGCTGGAGGACTAAGAATGAGGAATTACTACTGGGACCAGAGAAGCAGCTGCAGCACTGGCTGGAGGACTAAGAATAAGGAATTACTACTGGGACCACAGAAGCAGCTGCAGCACTGGCTGGAGGACTAAGAATAAGGAATTACTACTGGGACCAGAGAAGCAGCTGCAGCACTGGCTGGAGGACTAAGAAAGAGGAATTGCCACTAAGAACAGAGAAGCAGCTGCAGCACTGGCTGGAGGACTAAGAATGAGGAATTACCACTGGGACCAGAGAAGCAGCTGCAACACTGGCTAGAAGACTGAGAATGTGGACGTATCACTGGTAACAGAGACACATCTGCAGCCCTGTCTAGAGGACTTAGAATGGAGGAATACCAAAGAAGCAGTTGCAGCACTGTGTAAACAACTTAGAATGAGGAATTACGGATGAGACCAGAGAAGCAGCTTGCAGCACTTCCTAGAGGACTAAGAATGAGAAATTACCACTGGGACCAGAGAAGCAGCTACATCACTGCCTAGAGGGCTACGAATGAGGAATTACCACTGGGACCAGAGAAGCAGCTGCAGCACTGTCTAGAGGACGAAGAATGAGGAATTACCACTCGGAACAGAGACACAGCTGCAGCACTGCCTAGAGGACTAAGAATGAGGAATTATTCACAGGACCAGAGAAGCAGCTAGCAGCACTGTCTAGAAGGCTAAGAATGAGGAATTACCACTGGGACCAGAGAAACAGCTGCAGCACTGCTTAGAGGACTAAAATTGAGGAATTACCACTAGGACCAGAGAAGTAGCGGCAGCACTGGCTAGAGGACTATGATTGAGGAATTACCACTGGGAACAGAGACACAGCTGCAGCACTGCCTAGAGGACCAAAAATGAGGAATTACCAATGGAACCAGAGAAGCAGCTTGCAGCACTGCCTAGAGGACTAAGAATGAGGAATTACCAGTGGGAACAGAGATGCAGCACTGCCTAGAGGACCAAAAATGAGGAATTACCAATGGGACCAGAGAAGCAGCTTGCAGCACTGCCTAGAGGACTAAGAATGAGGAATTACCAGTGGGAACAGAGATGCAGCGCTGCCTAGAGGACAAAGAAAGGGGACTTACCACTTGGAACAGAGACACCGCTGCAGCACTGCCCAGAGGACTAAGAAAGGGGAATTACCACTTGGAACAGAGACACAGCTGCCACATTTGTGACCAGATAAAGAACAAGATTTACAGCCCTGTTTACAGAAACGGAGCACTGGAGCTCTGAGTAAGTGAAACATAATTAATGCTACATTTCCAAAAACACAAGGCAGGCAATCGAAAAATAGTGAAATGGACATAGCGAACTGAGCCTTGTAACAGGGCAAGTCGCTATGGGAAGGAACAACAGACCAAAAGGATGGACATATGGGCGCGATTTAACATTTAAAAGTAATGAATTTAGAAAGTCACCCGGAACAACCAATGACAAGTGATGGGCCGGCTTGAAGTCCATGTACTGAATACACCATGCCTCACATGCGTGCTGCTAGGCTCCCCCTAAAAAAGGGTTAGCAGATTCAGACAAAAGCCAGGCACCTTTCCAAGCATTCATACAAATTAAATCTCTTCACTTTCCAAGACTGCCTAGCCTGCGGTAGCATGTTCAGACCTCAGAGATGACGAGACTTGGTGATCTTGGGAGTGCCCCAGTGGTGGCTGTATTTCATTGAGTGCTAGCGCTCTGAACCATGCAGCTTGTGCGCCCCTGTTCCATACGGGTGGTAGCTGGGAGTGCCTTCCCATCCGTCAAGCAGGAAAGCCAGGAGATAGACACCTTTTGAAACGCGCACCACCTACCTCACACACATGCAGGGTTCCTGCCCTAGTGTATTTTTCCATCTGGTGCCACCAACAGGAACCTGCCCTGTTCTCTGTAAACTTACGGTATGAGCTGCTGAGTTTGGAATTGGGGAACCAGGTTTGAGTCTCGGCACCGGCTCAATATCTTGTGATTCTGAACAAATCCCTTAAACCCCCTGTAACTAAAAATATCCGATCTTGTGTAATGTAGCCAGGATGCGCATGCAAAGTGCTCCAAAACATTTGGGTCAAGTTTGACTTGTAAAAAACTGACAAACTCTCCTGTGTGAACCACACAACACCATACTCAACAGCACAGAAATAATCCACAAAGGTACAAAAATAGCCTGGCCCCCCTCACCCCCGCCAGTGCAACAACATCAGCCAAGTACAACACTCCAGGTGGGTTGTATGTGTTTACTTTGTGCATTGCCATACAATTTACGTGTGCACAGAGACTGGGAAGCAAAAGCAATAAAATAACGAAATCCTGGATAATCACAGCCTAACCGCATCGCTGCTCATGGCGGAACCACTCCGTTATGAGCCACGGGCGCCGTGTGCTCATGATGGAGTGGTTCCGTCATGCTGCGGCCGTTGGCGGCTGCTCCGCCCACGCGGCACTGATTCCCCGCCTGTGCGGGAGATTAGCGCGAGTGGGCGGAGTCGTGATGGAACCACTCCGTCATGAGCACAGCTCGCCCGTGACTCATAATTCGTGGCGTAATTCGTGCCTCGGCGAAGGGGTGAAAGGGAACATAGGTGCCAACCTTTATTCTTCTCTTGGGTCTGTTCTGCAACAAACAAGATGAGCGAGGTGCCCTCTTAAGAGAATGGGCTCAGGCTTAGCTTCAGCTGCATAACATTTGCAAAAGTGAAAGCACACGAGAGGAAGGAAGAGAGGTGCCAGCTGCACCCCTCCTGCAGCCCGCCCCTTCTTGTGAAGACTACTCAATTATTACCACCAACCACTAACTCGTTCTCCCTATCAGCCTACCCTGCCACTGCCATTGAAATTTATTGAGTTCTGTTAACTCCTCTGAGGGCCATTGTGTAAGTGACCGAAAAGCAACCTTATCCATGGCATTGTAATTCCGCACACCCTCTGCCTAGATGGCACTGCTGAAGTTTGTGCCTGCAAGTCAAGGAAGACCTTGCCCGGCTGGTAAATGCACAGCAGGATGTCCGCAAAGGCCATCACAGCTGCCTCATTAAAAATGAGAGAGAAGCAAGTAGTCATTTCTTTCCTGATGTTTTGCGTTTTTCCAACTTTTATTGCCTCTCCCCCTCAGGATGGTAGGCGACGTCCCTTTTGCCCATTAACACCCCCCCTCTCCCACCGGTCAGAATAACTCTGGAAATTCCAATCTGCAGGACACTGTGAGTAAAGAGAGGAAAACATAGGGAAAACTTGTGTAACTTTGTCCCACCAGTGAACACTACTGTGCTGCTATGTGAAATGAACGGTATGGCACTCGTAGGCCCTGATTCACAAACTGCACTTTTGTAGCACTACATTAGTACTACAATACATAGTACAATGTGCTGTTCGCAAACTGCACTTTGTAGTAACTTACACCTTTGTAGTAGGTCTCTATGACCATTCTATTCTATGGGACGGTGTTGCAGTACCAGTGGTTGGCCATGTGTAGCGCTGAATTTACAGCAAAAGTGCAGTTTGAGAATACTGAAAAATATCAAACATATTCAAAAGTGTAAACTTACTCAAAACTGTAAGTTACGTTTGTGAATCAGTTCTCTTGTCTTTTTTGTTCAATGGTAGCTTTGTGAACCTTCCTGCACTGGTGTTCTAAGTAGGGGGGGGCGTACAAGTGCGGGCCAGTGTCTGATGGGACCTCTTATAATGAAGGGTGTGTGGGACATATGATCCTTCTATATAATATATCGTGCCCCATGTTGGCTGACTGACTGATTGACTGAGTTTATTTATAGAGCGCACTATTGCCGAGGCATCTTGGCGCTAAGTGGTGTGCAGAGGCAGCGACCAACAGGTTCAAGGATGGGAAAAGAGCCGTGTTTTAACTTCCTTCCTGAACACAGTGAGTTCCATAATTTAGCCGCTAAGAAGGAGAAGCGTTTACCTCCCCACCATGCTTTCTTTATCTTTGGAAGTTGTACCAGACCAAGAGAGGAGGAGCAGCAGCCTTCTCAGTGCCACTGTACCATAAACAGGCTACTTCAATATTCTAGCTGTCTTTTAGACACATGTAATAATTATGGGTGCAAAAGACACAATGCAGCAAAGAACATTCTCCAGCACTTAATCTAAAGCATGCCCACTGCTCCCAAGTTAAAGTATTCATGCCTACAGCCATACAACATGTAAATATACAGAGCTCGGAGTGGCTGAGTTCCATCCATGCGTGGATGATCCTTTCCAGGTGTTTTATTTGAATTTGGGATTTGTGGGCACGGAATTACAATAGGTCTAATGGGACTTCAAATCCCAGAATGCAATGAAAGAACATGGACTGGGTAAGCGACTCACCCATGGAACTGAGAAACCTGAAAGCTCTGAATATATAGGGCACCTTTAAGAAGTGTGGGAACACTCAGTCTCTTTAGTTGTCTCTCCTTAATCCCCACAAGCATGTCTCACCTGCGGGGCTGGGACAGAAGAGACGGCCAATAGAAGGAAGTCCCTATGCTAAGATGGGCACGGTAGGTCACCGGGCTGATTATCTCTATACATACGCACTGCTGTGGGCACTTTGTACTTCAATCCCAGCATATAACAACTGGTGACAAGTGGGCGGAGTCTGTGACTGGCACATGGACATCAACCAACGTGTCTGAAGAGAATGTGGTGGCAAGTGCCCTGCTCAGGCACCTACCTTTAACAGCCACCACCTTGCTTCTTACCTTTGAGTGCTAAAATGCACCATCTTCAGTAGCTCCAAGATGGTGTTAGTCGGTGGCTTAACTAACAAAGTACTTTGAGCAGCTAAAGGCAGTTGGCATGGTGGTGAATTGAGGCCTACTTCTGCATTTTCCAGACCATGAGGTACACAAATCGTTTCTAGTAAGGCCTAGGTTCAGAGGTCGTGCCACTTTCAACCATAACCATCCCGCATGGCATCATGCTACACTATCTTACACAGTGTCCAAGGAAGGCCAACTTTGGGACAAAGTGGTCCATGCTCAGGAGAGTGCGGGCAGAGAGTGCAGGCATGCCCTACCCTACTGTCCAAGGCAGGGAACTCAACTTTGCTCCCTCCTGGTGGGAGCGATAACATTTTTTGCTCCTGCCTGCACAGGAACATCGAGAAAGTGACTGCTCCTCCCAGCACATAGTATGGTGCTAGCTGGGTGGTGCAGTGGGGGCCTTGGGGCTCCCCCAACAGCTCCCGCCAAGCCCTGGAGTGTGGGTGCCCTAGGAGGGCACCGCAGCATATACCTAAAAAACAAAAAGTGTTCGGTCCCGTGCTGGGGCTGCAGAGGCCCTGGGGCCCGCAGCTCCTAAAGACCCCGGAAGTGTGAGTGTCCGGGAGGGCACCCATCTAAAAAAAGAAATGGCCTGCACCTGCATGGGGAACAGGCTGGGGCTGCTGGGACCCTGGAGGGCCTCCCACAGCCCCCAACTAAAAATGGAAATGTGGGCTCTCCAGGTTGGCACCAAAGCTCCCACTTAATACCCACTAGCACACACAATGTGTGCACCCCCTGCTCCCCCAAAATAATATTAAACATGTGGGTGTCCTGGGTGGGCACCAGGACACCCAGAGCAATATTTGTGCAGTAAAAAGCAAATTATAAATGAGCTGCAAGAGCCGCTGATTTAATATTCATTGTTCCTTGAAGGAGTGCCCCAAAATGTCCTGCAGGGGCGTTTCTACCATTGGTGCACAGATATGTTGATTTATTTTTTTTTTTTTTTTTTTTTTTTTTTTTTGAAACCGTTTATTACATCCATAAAAAGGTTACAGTTATGGGCCTACAACCGCACGGCCGGCCGCTAGAGCATCACAATTATAGTACATACAGACAGTAAAAGTCTCTCAGCGGTGCACAGTAGAAACACAGGAGTAATCAACGGTGCAGGCCTCACGGCGTCCTGCCACAGAGTACGGTTTCATTTTAAAGACTAACAACGACAACAAAAACCACAACTGCAAGGCAACCCAAGATTCAAGATGACAACACTTGCTCCATAGTGGGGGATCCAGATTGGCAGGAAAGATCTGAAGAGGGGGATGGGAGGAGATCAAGGACTGGGGGGCCGCGTGCCCGCGGCCAAGCAAGGGGGTACAGCTAGGGAGACGGAGCAGGCGAGGCAGCCGGCAGCTGTGGCGGCTCACAAATGCCCCCACGGTAGGCGTTCCAGGGGCCCCAGATTTTCACCCACGCCCCAGGCTTACCCCTCGCCACATACACCACCTTTTCACGGAACATACACCAATCCATGTGCTCTTTCCAGGCCGACACCGCAGGGGGCCTCTGGGATCCCCACAATTGAGCAATATCACGTTTCGCTATCATGTATCCCAGAGTCACCCACCGCGTCTGCGGAGCCGAATAGTCATTCGGTTCCCATACATTCAACAAGCACCTCCTCGCTTCAGGCAGCAGCGCTACACGCGTGACCACACGCAGGACCTCATGCACACCACGCCAGAATCGCTCCACCTTCGGGCACTCCCACAGTATATGCATAAAAGTCGCCAACGCACCACAGCCACGCTTACACAGTCCGTCCACGGCAAAACCCATGCGTAGAAGCCGTGGCCCCGTCACGTAGACCCGGTGAAGGATCTTGAGCTGGACGAAACGAAGGCGAGCCGGGATGGCCACCTCTTTTGGAGAGGCCACCGCGGACATCCAATCCTCGTCGTCCAGCTCCAGCCCGTCGGCCACCCAAGCCTCGCGTAAACTAGTTAACAGGCACGCTCTATCATTAATCAGCTTCTTATATATGAGGGAGATCGTGCTGTCCGGGACATGGCCATCCAGCACTCTGTCCTCCAGGGGGGAAGACTCCGGAATGGATGCAACATCCGGGAAGACGGAGCCCAGCGCATGGCGGACCTGTAGGTACCGAAAGTACTCACTGCCCTGCAGCTGGAACTCCGCCTGCAGCGTCTCAAAAGTTTTGAATCCCCCCCTCGTCCAGAGATCCCCCACTGTGCTGATTCCGATCGTGTCCCACTTCTCGAAGCCCTTTGATGTCCACAGGGAGCCCAGCCTCTCGGAGGCATACAGTGGAGACGCCCGGGTCAAACGGTCCTTCCACCCCATAGCTGCATTAGCCGCGTGCCAAACCCGCACCATGACACGCGTCGGTCCCGTCAGACGGGAGTCGGGCGCGCCAGAGTACAGTGCTCGATTGTAATCGCCACCGGGAAGGAGCATCTTGTCCATCTCGAATGCCGGGTTCAGGGCGGGCCCGTAAAGGCCATGATTAATTGCAGCTAGCTGGGAGGCCCAGTAATACCGTTTAATGTCCGGGAGGGCGACCCCTCCATCGTACCACGGGAGCGTCAGTTTAGCAAGAGCAATACGCGGCCTCCCGTCCCAGAACAGGCGCCGCTGAAGGCCCTCCACCTCACGAAAGTAGCTTGCTGGGACCATGTCCATAGTGTTCTGGAGGGCATAGAGGAAGCGCGGCAAGGACATCATTTTAAACAAGGCCGCTCGACCGAGCGGCGAGAGCGGGAGACGCCGCCAGCGCACCACATCCTCCTTCAAACGCTGGAGAGGGGGCAGCAGATTCCGCTCATAGCGGGCCTCCGGGTCAAGAGTGATATATATACCCAAGTACCGGAAACCCTGGGAGGCAATCTGGATCGGGCAGTCCCGCGGGAGGACCGGAGCCTCCCCGGAAAGTACGTAGACACAGGATTTCGCCCAGTTAATGACTAGGCCTGAGTTGCGACCGAAGGAGCGCAACACATCAACTAGGACGATCAGGGACTTGCGCGGGGAGGCGAGATACAAAAGGATATCGTCCGCGTAGAGGGACACACGGTCCTCGTGCTCGGGGGTCCAGCGGAGACCACGGATGGAAGGGTGCCACCGCAGCCACTCCGCCAGGGGCTCCAGGGCCAGGGCGAACAGAAGAGGCGACAGGGGACAACCCTGTCGCGTGCCCCGTCCCAGCGCGAACGGGGTCGACACACGCCCGTTCACCACCACCTGCGCCATTGGGCCCGAATATAGTAATTTGACCCAGCTGATGAAACCCGGGCCGAACCCAAACTTCGCGAGCATCGCCCAGAGATATGGCCATTCGAGCGTATCAAACGCCATGGTGGCGTCCAAGGACGCCAAGATGGCTGGCTCCCGCACAAATGGAACACGCGCAAGCACGCCGTGCAAGCGCCGTAGATTAAGCGCCGTGTTGCGGTGCGGGATAAAGCCCGATTGGTCTTGGTGGACCAAATCGCCCACCACGCCAACCAACCGGTTAGCCAACACCTTGGCGAGGATTTTGGGCTCCGCGTTCAAAAGCGAAATCGGCCGATAGGATGTGACCCGTTCACGGGGCTTTCCCTCCTTATGGATTACCACAATTGTAGCCAGACGCTGGTCCGGCGGGAGGGAGCCCTGCGAGTGAGCCGCGAGGAACATCGCACGCAGGTGGGGCGCCAGCACATCCGGGCGTAGCTTATATAGCTCAATGGGAATGCCATTGGGGCCCGTGGCCTTGCCAGATGAGATCGAGCGAATAGCTGAGGCAATTTCGTCCGAGGTGGGAGGAACGTCCAGCGAATCTCTGTCTTCCGCCGTAAGGGAGGGGAGTGCAATATCCCGAAGCAGGGCACAGGAGTCCGCCTCCGAACAGGGAGAAACAGGGGAGTAGACTCCGCGGAAATAATCCGCGAAACAGGAGACAATGGCTTCCGGCTCCGTGGCACACGCACCATCCACGCTCTCAATCAAAGGCACCACTCGGCTCGCTCTCTCTCTCTTATCCAACCACGCAATCAATTTACCGGCCTTATCACCCACATCGTACAAGCGCCCCTGCTGCTCTCTACCAAGGCCCCTGGCCGCCTCCGTGACGAGGGCCCGGTAGGCCGCCTGCTTTAACTGCAGAACATGTACCTTGGCGTCCGTTACCCCGTTCCCCAGGTCACCCTCCAATTCCGCAATCTCGGCCTCCACCCGGGTCACCTCCTCCCGCTCGCGCCGCCGGGCGTTGGCAATAAAGGAGAGGGCCTCCCCTCTAAGAACCACTTTGAAAGCCTCCCATAGGGAGAGGGCAGATGGGACCGACCCCACATTCTCCTCAAAATAGCGCTGCAAGGATGTGATCAAGTCGGCACGAATGGTGGGGTCGCGCAGATACCAGGCGTTAATCGGGGCCACCCTGCCATCCCCCCTCGGGATGACATCGAAATGCAACAACAATGGGGAGTGGTCTGAAATACCCCGTGCCAGATGGCGCACCTCTCCCACCCTCCCCGCATGGGCCGCTGGGACAAGGATGTAATCAAGCCGCGAGAGACTACCATGGGCCCCCGAGTGGAAGGTGTATTGTTGCAATACGGGATGCTTTAGGCGCCAACAATCCACCAGGCCCAGTGTGTCTAAAAGGCCAGGCAGCCACGCCTGTGCCCGGGGGAGGTCCCTAGGGGGATGGCGATCCATAGATCCAGAAACAACCGCATTAAAGTCCCCTCCCACCACCAAGAGGCCACTCGGAAGTTCCAGAAGGAGGCGCCCCAGGTCCGCAAATGTAGTGGCCTGTAGCCCAGGCGGGACGTACACCGACACAAAACTGAACACTCTACCCTCCATACGTCCCGCCAGAGCTGTGTAACGTCCCCTCTCATCGTGGTGCACCTCATCAATCTCCAGCGGGAGCGAGTTCCTAACCATAATACCCACCCCCCGCGAGCCCGAGGTGAAGCCAGAGTGGGCCGCCAAACGATATCCCCTCCGATTCATTGCATGAAAGGTGTTACCTATAAGGTGCGTCTCTTGCAGAAAGACAACATCTGGTGAAATACGTTTTAAATACTGCAGGACCACACCACGCTTAATCCTATCCCCCAGACCGTTAACATTCCATGACAACACCGTCAAGTCCCTACCCCCCATCATACGTCGAAACAATCGGTCGTCCCCCACCGAGCAGTCTAAAGACAACAAAACAGCTGCAGGATTGCCTTGCGGTACAAACAAACAACACACCCCCCCCACCCCCCGGTCCCAACAAAACTCCCCCCTCCCTGCACCCCTGCATGAGCCCAGACAGCCCCCCCAAAGTGCAGTGTGCCTGTCGCCCCATAGCTAAATACTAACTAGTCCCCCAGAGGAGGAGGGAAGCCCCCAGCAGGCCCCACATGACCTCCATGGGAGGGGAACCTACAGAAGCAGTATGTGGTGAAGGAACAATGTCCCGAGCAAGGCAATACAGTCACCCCTCAATTCTGATCCAGCGGGCCCTCCTCGCCAGCCGCGCTCCCCCCACCCCCCCGGCCCCGATCCCCAGGCAAGGTGTCCAACCAGTCCCCAGCCGCCTCGGGCCGGTCGAAGAAGTGCGTGCGACCATCCACCTCCACCCGCAGCTTTGCCGGGAAGAGCATTGAGTACTTAAGATTTAGGTCCCTTAAGCGACGTTTGACGCCAATAAAGCTCTGCCGCTGCTTCTGGACCGCCGGGGTAAAGTCTGGGTAGAAGTTTACGTCCATGTTGTCCAACCTGACCGGTCCCTGTTGCCTGGAGGTCTGGAGGATGGCATCTCGGTCCCGAAAATTAAAGATTCGGGCAATAAGGGGCCGTGGCGGGGCACCGGTCTGAGGGCGGCCCCCGGGGACCCGGTGGGCACGTTCCACCGCAAAAAACTTACTCAGCCCCCGGGGCTGGAGGTGGGTCAGGATCAAGTCTTCCACGAAGAGGTCCGCCGCCTCCGCCTCACGTCCCTCCGGCACACCAATAATGCGGATATTATTCCTCCGGGCGCGACCCTCGGAATCCTCCAGTCGCCGGTCCATCAGGGCGCTCGCCTGGCCAAGCCGGCGCACCTCCTTCTGGAGGGCCACCACGTCAGTCGTGAGGCTCGTTGTGGTGTGGGTCAGGGAGTCGACTCGGTCGTTCGTTTTCGACAAGTCCGCCCTCACAAGTCCCACATCCACCAGGACCGAGTCAATTTTTTGCGACAAAGTGTCAAAACGCTGGTCCACTGAGGCCTTCAGTTCAGCGATGGCGCCCATGACGTCCCGGAGGGTTAGATCCACTGGATGGGCGGGTGCCTCCGTCGGGCCCACCGGGGATGACCGCGCTGTCTCCGGAGAACCCTTTTGGAGCGTGTAGCGGTCCATACTATTGGCCTGGTGCGCCGTACCACGGCGGGTCGTCTTCACCTTCGCCCGGTCGCCATCTTGTTTGGTGGCCATGCTGGCCCTTCCACCGTCGTGCCAAGATCTCCAAACGGGCCGTCACACCAGATCACGGGTGTCGAGGGGGCGACCACAAAGCTGCGGGTCGACCCACCGTCGGCGGGTCAGCTGGGCACCAGGACAAGGCCACACCACCGCACCCCGCTCCGCAGCCCGACCTCGCCAGAGAGCAAGGAGGGCGCAAAAGCGAAAGTGAAAGTGCGGGGCACGCGAGTCGCCCAGCCCCGCTCGCCGCTGTTATTCACCTTGTCCCCGGATCGCGCCACTACTCCAATCCGGGGGGCCGGCGAGGAGAAGGCCGCAACCTTCAGTCGATGTTCCCACCGGTGTTCCGGGTCCGATTCGAGCCCAAAAAACGGGTAATGCCTCAGCTCGGGTTCCCCGACACAGTCCCCTTAACAAGGACAGGATATTTCCAGGATTTATTCAGGAGGTCGCGGAGGTCCTCGGGAGCCTCGCACCTACGCGGCCATCTTGGTTGCGCGCTAGGCTCCTCCCCCCTGTTGATTTATTTTTAATTAAAACGTTATTAAACATTTTTATAATAATTACTGTTATAAAAAATTGTATTGTGTGAATTACTAAAAATCTACATTTGAGTAAAAATATTGTTGATTTTTTAACAGAGATGATAGAATTTCTCTATATATATTGAAATGCTCACCCCTTGATAAAGCCAATAGGCCCATGGGGGCGAGAGTTATAGTTACTTTAGGGCACAAGCTATATTTACTAGAGATAGCTAAAACTGATGAATTTCTGTTTTTTTTTGTTTAAAATGTTACGTTGTCACTGAAATTTTGACCTACTAAGTTACTTTAATCTTTGTTTTTTTCTGTGAATTTTTAAGGTTTTTTTATGTAAAGTAATATATAAAATTACTAAGTATAACACCATTTTAACTTTTTTTTTTTTTAGGGAATATATATATATATACATTTGGAATTTGGAATACTTTTCGTTCTATACATTGAATTCACACATGCATACTGACATAGAGCTTTTGCAATTGAAACAAACTCATTATGGTGTGTTTTAGTGTGTTCTTCTAGCTTAGGCTAACTAGACCTCAGTTAGGCCTTGACTCCATCTTTGTTAAAATGGCTGCTGAATCATGATGTTCATTCTGTGTCTATATTTTCTAGCTCGACATCACATGCAGCAAATAATCCTTGAAGAACTCACTGGAGGAGGCTTATTTGTTACTTTCAAGGCTTTTCCTGCTAGCATACTCTATTGCATTTATTCGCAATTGTTTTCTGTTTTTTATGTAACTAGTTTGCGCTGACAGCTCTGGATGACATTAGGTCAGAAGGGACGAATCAATATTCATGTACCAGGTTAGCGTGTAGATGCTAGCATTATGTAATGTTTTTAAAATATAAATTGTGATTTGTTGTAATAATTCTCACACCCTGTTGACTTACCAGTTTCTATCATTTCCTGGGCTGAAAATGGCTCTATAAACCCTTGAAACAGATCTTTTGGGTCTGATTTTCGACTGATTTGCTACACTTTTGAGACCATGGGCCTGATTTAGATGTCGGGTTAATCCATCACAAATGTGGATATAATGCACCTGTAATATGATGCCAGTAATATTCTTCACGTTTACGAGGAAGTAACCTGTCTGGCGAAATCTAAATCAGGCCCTTAGTCTATTTATCTGATTTTTGCTCATTATTGCCTTATTTCTAAGGAATTGACTATTGACATTTATGTCCTTACTCTGCTTAAATTCCATTGCAGCTGCGTTTGCATTTTTCTATTGTCTGTATTGTACTTTAAAATTGTAATAAACCTTCTTGGTTTGCTCTGAATTTCTGATCTTGAACTCCCTTTTTGAGTCACTCCTTTCCTATTGACTGTATTTTTGAAATTCAATTTGATTATTGTCATTTTGGACACATTACCTCATAGTTCTTGAGGTTAACACACTCCTTGACCCACACACATTTTGGGTGCACCACTGCCATGCAGATATTCTAAGGGATAGAACACCCACACACACACAGGAGAACAGAAACCTGCTGTTCACAGTGAGTGCATAACACAAAATGACGGAGCAACCCCTCAAAATTACAGTAAGGGTCCCCATAGATTTCTGCATCTCACAAACATGCAGAGACATGCATAAGATGCAGAGGTAGAGGGTTTCACCCTGGCTGTTTGTGAAATTTCTCTGAGTGCCATGTGCCTGGCCCGGCCGCATAGCGGCCGCGCGCAGCGGGCGCGCCGCCGGCGCGCCAAAGGCAAGCCCGTCTGCGCCCGTCCGCGCCAGACCGGGCCAAGGGGCAACGCACCCTGCCCCTCTCCTCACCTATTCACCCCAGCAGCTTCTAGCCTATTACAATGACTGGCCTATTAGCACAGTCACCTCGGCCATGATTAACTCTCTTAACATCGCGCAACATCTCAACCCCTCTCCTACGCCGCAAGCTCTGCTGCCTCATCCCACCTCCCCTTCTACTTTCCCTAACCACCCCAATAGCCCCTCGGCCGCTGTCTCATTAAGAAACCTCAACACCCGCTCGGCGGTCAAGCATCATTTGGAATTGTTCGACCTTATTGATACCACCTGTCCTGATATCCTGTTTCTTACTGAAACCTGGTATACGGCTGACTCTCTACCCGACGTTCTCAGTTCTCTTCCTGACTCCTACTATATTCTCCGTGCTGACCGCCCCGGGGGAAAGATTGGCGGTGGAGTCGCTATGATTATCCGCTCCAACCTCCTATTTCAACCCCTCTCTCACTCTCCTATTCCATCTGTTGACCTTTTAGTAGTGCGCTCCACTAACCTGGCCATTCCCCTCACGATCATTTTGCTTTATCGTCCCCCCCAATCCATGTCCCACTTCATTTCAGCCTTTCAGGATTTATTAGCCACCCTGGTAGTCAACAACTCATCTCTCCTCTTATTAGGCGATTTTAATTTCTGGCCAGGTGACCCGCGTGAGGACATCATGTCCAAGGATTTTTCTGAAACCCTTTATAGTATTAACTTTACTCCTCACATCTTTACACCTACCCACATACACGGTCATATTTTGGACCAAGTATGGTCCTCCAACCTATCCATCGCGGCTCCTAATATATCCCCATGTGCCTGGTCCGACCATTTCCTGATTACTTTTTCTACTTACCTGGCAGAGGTTAATCTCCCCCCTGTCCTAAAAACATCTCCGCCCGAAATTGGAACAGAGTAGACATGCTCGCCCTCGAACTGTCTTTAGCCTCATCAGTTCCCACTTTGATCAATATTCACCCCAACAAACAGGTAGCCCTCATTAACACCTGGCTCCTTGATACCTGCAATCAAGAGGCTCCTCTTAGACGGGTAAGAACCCAGCGCCCCCATGACGCTAACAGATGGTTTTCCAGTACCCTTAAAATTCAAAAACTTGCGTTGCGCCAGGCGGAACGCCACTGGCGCCGCAAATACCACCCTGACGCTAAGCTACAATATCTTATTCTTTTGTAGGCATACAAAAAATCTATCCTCTCTGCCAAACAAGAATACTTCTCGATGAAAATTCAATTGGCAGCTAATAAACCTAAGGAGATTTTTTTCTATTGTACACCAACTCTCCTCCTCTGACAGAGCCGCCTCTAAACCCCTCCCTTCCCAGACCCTCTGCGATACCGTTAATGACTTCTTCATCGAGAAGATTGCCATTATAAAACAGAATATCCCCATAGCCCCCGCCTCCTTCACTTCTCTCCCGCTACCTTTGTCCTCTTTCTTCATAGACCAATTTCCTCTGATTTCTGATGAGGCTCTCTGCATGCTTCTAGGAAAAGTCACCTCAGGTTCTCCGGCCGACCTCTGCCCGGCACACATCTTAAGAGATATTATTTCCCGCTGCCCTTCCCCTTTCATTACCCTTTTAAATACCTCCATCACCTGGGCCGTGGTACCTGATTTATTTAAAGCTGCCACTGTAATTCCCATTAACCTCTTCAATGCCTATGACGAGCTGGTCTCGTCATGGGCCGCGGTTGCGCTGTGCCCATGACGAGACCAGCTCGTCATAAACCCCGCCCGCTAATGAAAGCGCCGGCACAGGGCGGGGAAAGGGGCGGGCACTGAAGGGGTTAAAAAAAAAGTCGCCGCTGATTCTACTATTTCTTCTAATTTTAGACCTATTTCCCTATTACCGCTCTTAAGCAAAATCCTTGAGAGCCACATCACCTCTTCGCTCTCCAACCACGTTGAGACTCACTATCTCTTAGCCGCCCATCAGGCCGGTTTCCGGCCGGCTCACTCTACTGAATCTGTGGTCCTCTCTGTAGTAGATGAGTTAGTGCCGATATTAACTCCCCCCAGGCCCTTGTCCTTCTTGATCTTTCTGCGGCCTTCGACACGGTCGATCATTCCATCCTCCTCGACCGTGTCGAGGGCGCTGGCCTTCGAGGCCCAGCCCTTGCCTGGATTACCTCTTTTCTTACTGGCCGTACCCAGGCCGTCCGTCTTGACGGCTTTTTTGCTTCTACCCATTCTATCTCTTGTGGGGTCCCTCAGGGTTCCTCTCTCTCCCCCCTCCTGTTCAACCTTTACATCCACCCCCTCATTGCTGCTCTTCAGGACATGGAGATCACCGCGTTTAACTACGCAGATGATTTGCAGCTTATCTTCAACCTTTCCCCGTCCTCTGACTCCATCGCCAAGGTCCACTCTACCCTTACATTCATCTTCAACTGGATGAATCTCAACCAGTTGAAACTGAATCCTGATAAGACTGAGTTGGTCCTCCTTGGCGGTCCTTCCAATCCTTGGTCTCCCGCTTTCTGGCCCTCCATCTTTGGTTCCCCCCCTACCCCCTCTACCTCTGTGAAAATGCTGGGTATCAAAGTAAGTCAAGACCTCTCCATGCGTCCCCAGATTAGTTCCGTAGTATCCTCATGCTTTTTGGCCCTCAGAACCATCCGAAAAATATCACGTTACTTCACTATGGAGGCACTCAAACGTATTATTCTTGCACTCATCTCTTCTCGCCTGGACTACAGCAATGCCCTTTATGCGGGCATTCCGGCTTATGAAGGCCGCCGTCTACAACTCGTTCAAAATCAAGCGGCCCGTCTTATTCATAGGCTTTCTAAAACCTGTCACGTCACCCCCTTGTTGAAAACCCTTCACTGGCTTCCCATCAAGTAACGCTCACTCTTTAAAATAGGATGTTTGACCTTCATGTCCCTAGCTGGCACCGCCCCTGCTTTCATCAATGCCAAAATTAACTCCTATGTTCCCACTAGAGATCTCCGCTCTTCCACTCAGTTCCTTCTTAAAATTCCCCGCTTTCGTAAGAAAAAAACCGGTGGCTTCAGATTCACCATCCTTGCCCCTACTTTCTGGAACTCTCTTCCCCTTGCCATCCGTTCTATTCCCTCCTACTCTGACTTTCGGGCTAAACTTAAAACCCACCTGTTCTCCCTAGCTTATCCCTCTTAACTCTCTCACTTTCCCCCCTCTGGTCTGACTCTGATCTATAGCGCCAAGAAACCGCATGGTGATAGAGCGCTTAAGAAATCCTTTTCAACTTCAACTTCAACTTCAGTGCCAGACCCACGCTGCTCACCACTCTCTTGTGAACACCTAGTGACTCTTTTCCACACGCTTTCCAGGAATCCAATTGCACCATACTATTTCGAGCATAGGAATAATGTGGTATCTTAATATTGTAGACACAATATCGAGGGACAAGTATCGAAAAGTAAGTGCATGTAGAAGACATATAAGTTTACCATTCTTAACTTTGCATCTTCACCCCTTGAAGATGTATGTATTGGCAAGGTGCACATATGTGGAGTTAGGTGATGAAAATCTATAGATATTTACCTTGTGATAGTTTGTTCCTCAATATTCTGTATGTGATATGAAGGTCCCATTATAATTCCTCCTCGATATTTAGGCGGTGCACCAGGAATGCAATACCCAGTGCCTAATATGTGCCAATGCTTGTAACTAGTGGGCACCCGCACTTATTTGTGGGTACTGGGGCTTCTATGTCATACTCAGACTTTGACCAAAAGAGTGGAATGGAGTGGAATGGAGTGGAAGGGAGAAAGAAGGAGGAAGAAAAAGATAAGAGAATGGACAAAGAGAGAGTGTAGGGACGGAAAAGAGCAGAGAGTGAGAAAGAGACAGGAAGTACAGGGTGGTGGGAGAAAGAAGCATGGGCAGTAGAGTAGCAAGGATGCCAAGGGTCCTGGTGCAAACAAGGAAACTGCTTTTGGGGTAGTAAAATACAGCAATTATCAGGGTTCAGTGCGCCCCTCAAGGCTTTGGGTCCCAGTACTACTGCACCTGCTGCACCAATGGTAGAAACGCCCCCGAGCACGAGGTGGAATCAAGTCTACGCAGCCTTCGTATTCTGGTAACTCAGCAGCACTATTGACAGGCACCAAAAATATGGGCCACTGCACAGATGTTTTTACAGGAGAAGCACTTACCTAAACTTCTCAATACAGTGTAGGTCAGGTGTGTCCCTTCTTCCCTAACTAACGCCCGTAAGGCCTCTTCAAGACTGCCCTTAGTAAAGAAAACAGCAGCGCTGTGGTTGGCGCGACTCTCGGGGCGCTGTCGCCGCCTGCCCACGCACAGGGCTTGAAGCAACCAGGAGATTCTGGTGTAAAGTGATTCAGGGTGACTCCAGGCAGGTGAAACATTCCTCAGGGCATCCCTTTCATGCCTGGGGGTGGAGGCTGGTTGTTTGTTCCTATAACGGGTTGGGGACTCCCTTTGCGGTGGGAGAAGTGAATCATCTCTGACCGGCTTGCTTGACAGGTGGACTTTGTCCTAAGTCTGTATCTGGCTTGAAAACCGAAACCGCTCTAAGGGCGCAGGTTTGTCATGCGGCACACCTTCCTTGTGACTCAGCAATTTACAACTCTGTTAATGCTTGGAGTCAAAGGCGCAACTAGAGCCAAATTTCGGGGGGGCTAAGAAAAAATTTCGGGGGGGTCTGAATCTTTAAGCAATAGGCAGAAATTTCATTTATTCCAGTTACTCCAGCATAATCTTGTGTAATTTCTGACATTTCTTTTGTAGTACTGTAACACAAAATGCCTGAGATTACACCACTATGCCACGTCATGTAATTGAGACTTCACATGGGTAAAATCCTATCATGAGAGCAGGGGAAGAGTGTGAAGAAACTGAACGTGAGCAGCTGCTATTCGTGTCATGCTTGATTTTTGCGCTATTTTTTTTTAGTGTGAAATGCATCTTTGCTCCACAAATGGACACAGGGACACAATTCACACCAAAAAATAGTGCAAATGCAAAACTGCAATTTTATGGCATTAGTAACTATAACACCTACATGTCTGAAGGTTGCTAGATTCTCTCAGTAAGTCCTAGGTTAAAGTTTGCGGTCTCTCACAGATGATGCACTAAACACCACCAAGTTCTAAAGAAGAAAAACATCCAGGATGGCACCTTCTGGGCAGAGTGTTTGCCTTGAAAGGGAGGGGTATCATACCATATCCTTACTTTTTTTCTTCTTCTTTTTTAGCAGCCACAAAATTAATATGTGAGTATTATACAATTAACAGGCCTAGGAGTAATTAAAATCTTTATTCCACATCTCAGCTTGGGAAAAAGCTAGATAATTGATTCAAAGTTATTTTCAAAATTGTTTCAACTACTTTGTTTAAATGTGAGACTAGATTTTAGACAACTTCAGTGAAACGTAATTTTACAGAAATGCACTTGTACTGCCTATAATTGAACTAAACCAGGAGTATAACTCTCAGATTTCTCCTGGATGTTAAGGAGGGGAATCTGGTAACCTTCCCTTTAAAGCTCTTTCACTCTGAGAATGTTTCTTTGCTGACTGGCATTTTACACATTGATACAGTGTTTCACTCTTTACACATGTTTACTGCTACAAATGTTAAAATGTAGTAGTATTCGCCCTTCACAAAGTCACCCATTGTTCATCTACACCAGTGATTCTTAACCTTTTGACTTCTGTGCAGTGGCGGATGATACGGTACAGGGGTGGCAGGGAGGAAGGGTGGCGGGGAGAGAGGGTGAGGGTGGTTTGAAAAACAATTCACTTACCTGATCGCCGCGTCTCTCCTCCGTTTCATTCACATCGCCACTCTGCTCTGGCTAGAAGAAGGAAGCACCCAGGCTCCCCTGAGCCAATCACAATGCAGTAATGCAGCGTAATGATTGGTCTGAGCGCCACGGTTTGGCACTCAGCCAGAGAATGGGAGCCTGGGCATGTTCTCCACCCAGGCTGTAATGCAGCCTGGGTGGAGTACATACAAAGTGCACATGGCGGTTTGGCCAGGCCAAGACGGACGGCCAAACCATCATGCGCACTTTAGCGTGCAGCAACCACTCCTTCTCCCTCATCACAGGAACCCAGCCTGCCCTGTCTGAACCTGGCAGATACTACAAATAAAATGATAATAACTTCTGTTACTATAATGTTTTTTGTTTTATACTGCTCCATGAGCAGTGGGGTGTCGCTCCTCTTCCTTAGCGGAGGAGCAGTCACTGCTTCTGTGGACCCCCATGTAATCATAACTGGAATCCAGGGACCTCCACTGAGTCATTACTGGAAGCTGAGGATCCTGGCCTAACCAATTTCAGTGATTTTAACCTCAAAACAATACATAAAACATACAGAAACAAGCATTCACCAAACAAATGATGAAATATTTTATTAATTCACAAATGTAAAAAAAAAATCTAAATGTAAATTTTAAGGGAAAGTTAGAGCCATTCTAAATTCAATTGAGTCCCTTCAGCTTCCATACTATATTATCGTTGATGTCCTTACATTGCTCCCGTGAATCAATCTGAGGATACTAACTAAGCGCTTGATTTATATCTTGGCGGGATTCCTGTCGTCCCTTTAAGGCAGAGTGTACAAGTACTCTGCCAAGCTGATTGTATCCCGCCTGGCTGGCAGATCCGCCACATCCACATCAGCACACTGTTTCCGGTCGCATAAGCGGTGCACCCCGTTGACTCGGCAGACTCCTCTGCTGGCTAACTGTACTCCATCACCGTCAGGCCCGCAGGTTTGTGCTGAGACTATTTAGATTTCCCCATTGTGCTGGCATTGTCCTAGTGGCGGTTTGCTGATATAGTGAGTCCCTGGTGGAGTGGAGACTTATAAATACTACTTATGAATGTGTCAGTACACATATATGTTGCGTTTGCTTCAAAAATATATGTAGGTACAGTGTTATGCCCCTTTTTTACATATTGCATAGCACAGTGTTTCCCAAACTGTGGTCCGCGGACCCCTAGGGGTCCGTGACACATTCCCAGGGGGTCCTTAGGCAGCAGTTTTATAAGCACTGCAAAGTTCCTTTTATATTTAGAAGTTTTTGAGCAGCAATGAAAGTGTCAAGATAACGGCAGTGATTAATGTTCCTGCTGGAGAGAGATGAGAGTTTTGTCCAGTGGCAGCTTTGACTTATCTAATGTAGTACAGCGGGTTAATATGCCTATTGCAAAGAACGTGTACCTGCATTTTTTTTTAAAACTGTGTTTTATCTGCATAGGTCAGTGGGTTACTGCTTTTGTCACAGAGATTTTTTAGTTACTGTGCAGTATATAAGTGGCAAGCGTGACCTAGCACAGTGACTCATAAACTGACAACAAAAAGATGTTTGCAAACTGCATGGTACAAGTTAGTAACTTATGTTTTTTCCCAGTCTTTCATTGTCCTGATGCTGCTAAAAAGGTTTATTTGAATGGAAATAAAGGTTTATTGTTAAAGTCAATGCTAACCACTGTGTTATGTCCTGAATCCTGAGTTTCTTTAAAAATGCCTACCGGTATGAAAGAGATGTGAATCCTACAACTTGTAGTCGCCTTTGCCTTATGTAACATTTTCTATACGCTGGTTTACATGTATGATTCATTGTCTCTATGGGGAACATTTACAAGGAAAGTGACTCAGTGAGTGCTGCAAGCCATTCGGCTGCGCCGCACTTAGTCACTTTCAAAGCACAGGGATGCAACGTATGTACAACAATATGTTGCATCTCAATGCTCCCCCTGCGCTGGTGCACAAACTGCTGCCATGCGCCGGCACTGGCACCCTTGCACCATGGTGCAAGGATGCCTGCGTTGTGGGGAGATTGTTCATGTGCAGGTAGCGTTCCCGTTCTGCACATAAACAATCACTGGAGTGGACTTCATCTTTCTATGCGTGCTACAGAATGCAGCATGCATAGAAAGAGGGAAAAAACGAGGAGAAATGAATTCATTTCGCCTTGTTACGCCTTCCCTGGGGAGGCACAGCATTCAGACGCATTTCCAGATTTTTCAATTTCTCGTAAATCTGGAAATGTGTCTGGTTTCATGGGTGTTGCGTGGGAACACTCACAGCAAAACCCATGGAACGCACCTTTCACGCAAAGTGCGGGCGTGCAAAGGGGCCATATTTACAAGAACAGGAAAAGTCACGCAGGGTGGCTTTTCCTGTCCTTGTAAATATGGGGCAATAAAATGCGCCACCGGAGTGTCATTTTTTGTGACGCACCGGTTGCGCAGGGGGCTTATAAATCTGCCCCTATATTTGTGTGTTGTAAAGTGCTCTGACATCCTACAATGGTATGAGAGATGCTATAAAACAAATGAAATACATGTGACAGAGGGACTATGGAGAGGTTGGAGGGTGATAATAAAGGAATCATTGAAGAACCCCAACAAAGATTGTTGTATCCTGGTGCATAGTAAGGTCATCATTTACTATTCTTTAAAAGCTAATACAATTCAATATATAATGATAAATGTGTTGTAGGATGAATTATGGTTTCCTAAATTTTCTTGAGGGGAGAGCCTCCCAAAGCCCCCTTTGTAGTGGTTAGGCTCACTCACTGCACTTGATGTGCGCCGTATGGGGACTGGTCTGAAAACATTTGCTTTGGGTTTCCAGTCTGGCCCTGGCAGGAACAGGAGCCTCATACTGCGAAATAAAACCAACCATTTAAAAGTTAGTCACGGAGATGCAGCACCAACCTTCCCAATAACGTTTCAATATAAAATACTTAAATCCTTAGTAAGTCGACTATTTATTTTGTGTGCACACCTGTGTTGATTTGTTTCGAATTACTGTTTTAATGTTTGAAATTTAAATCATTCAGATTGCTTGGGGGTCCCCGGCTTCCAGTGGTGACTCAATGGTGGTCCTCAGGAGTCAAAAGTTTGGGAACCACTGGCATAGCACACATACAACCTACACAGGGCCATATTCTCAAGGAGTTATCGCCGAGTTAACGGCACTTCATCGCACCCAAAGTTGCAATAAACATATCGCCCCATTCACAAACTGCTGTCAACAGCCCATAACACCAGTTTACCCGCGATAGCAGCCGCAAAAAACATCGCCACAGATGACCCCGGCAACTATCGCTAATGAGATGTAGAGTAGGCGTTCCCGTGCCAAAAGTCGCGAAAACACCACTCCACAACATTCTCAACGACCAGACAGATCGGCGATAAGATCACAAAACAGGCGATAAGGCGCGTTAGCAGCAGGAAACTAACACCTGCTCTGACCTGGTGCAAAGTCGGACGGCAGCCTGCACCACAAAAGGGAGCACAGCCCAAACCCACACCTGAAGACCACAACACCCACCGCCCCCCCGACCAACACTGAGGCAGCGCAGACAAAGACAGCGACCCTCCCAAAATGCACCAACCACACGGACCCAACACCAGAGAATGTCATTGCCCACTACATGCCCAAAGGGACAACCCTCCTCCGCATCCAGACCACCATTGCCCACAGGCTCATGGTACCAACACAGCGGACAACCAACATCCCACCTCAGACAAAGCTGATGGCAGTGCTGCACGAGTTGGTCTCTGGTACCCTCCAACCAACATCCGCCTGAGACGGAGGAGTCACACAGCCAGGCCAATCCAAGTCCCTCACAACGGTCATGGATGACGCCATCAGCTTGGTACTTTACGGTGTCCTACAAGTCTCCATCACAAGGTGCGATTTAGACGCCGTGGAAAACTCCACTGTCCGGACGACAGCAAGGGATGAACTGGGCTCCATGAGTTCAGTGAGTTCAAGAGGACTCACATTAAAGCTGACAATGAAATCAAACACAAACATACAAATATACAAAACAAAGGAGGCGGTGTGGCCTCGTGAGTATCTTTTTTTTATAAGCGCAGGACTGTAACAGGCCAGCAGAATACTGTGGCCTAGTGTACAAACACAAAAGGCAGGCATACACCGCCCTACGCCACCTGTCTTTTTGTCATCTATATTCTGATGCCTCGTCAGGGGGAGTAAGCAGTATATAAATGCAATTACAATACAATACAATATACCACTTGTAAGGTGATATAGGCAGCTCCAGGACGGTAATGTGCGTGTAGATCTATATATATATTGTTTCGTACAGCACCACCCTGGTCAAATCAGGGCAGCCACACATTGGGCGTGTACGATTGAATTAATAAATAATTCTAATTACAGTTACACAAAAATGGTACGCATTGGGTGTCTAAGAGACGCGTATACTTTGGGATTGCAGATACATTTGTGGCAGCAATTAGAATGGCACTGTCGGTGATGGCTGTCTGACAGGGGCTTGTTTGGAGAAGATTGTATTAAAGATCCTCACCAGCTTAAGATGTCACCGCGGTGTTTCCACAGAGTAACTGGGGTATTCTTACGGTCTGAAGTAAACATTTTAGGATGCCTTCAAGAACACGGCCTTGTTCTTGCCATCAAAATGTAAAGCCTCCATGGCCCCTCCCCCATCGGTCCTGCTGGCTCCGAGCCCTTTTATGGCCTCCTGCTCTTAAGCCGAATCCCCCCTCCCACTGCTCCCTAGAAAGCACATCTGGCAAACTCGGAGGCTTGTCAGAAACGTGGGGGTGGGGGTGAGAAGAAGAAGTGTTTGTGTGGGGAAGGGGTGTCAGAAACCTGGTGATGGGAGAGAAAGCGGAAACAGGGAATACAATGCTTTGGTGACTAAGCGTATTTCACGTATGGCTGTCGACTCTCCTCGTCTCATAATAGGGGCTTTCGAACAGTGTTGGTTTTAGAGAAAAACACAAAGTATCCTGGGAATTGTAGTGTAATCATTCCTATTGGTAGCGTTGACAGGTCTCGAATAAACCAAGACTGTCTAATTCTCATCCTTGTAACCTGCAGCCTCGTTAACAGTCACACACACACACACACACACACACACTTCTAGGCTGACTGAGCAGCAATCACACACACATTAAAATAGTAATATCAGTAACTGTTACTTAAATGCAAATGGGTTGTGAAATGTTCAACACTATCAACCAACGTGGTCTTTTCAGGCACACAAAATTGTACAAAATTGCCTTTTTCTGTGGTTATCTCCATTTTTGGGAGATGTAGGAGAGGGGTGGATGTGAGGTACGCACTTGTAACATATAGAAACCAATAGAAAGGTGTGTGCGTGTTTCCCTGGTAGCACAGACCTCCGCGCGCGCACAAGTGTTTTATCGACAACAACGCGTGAGTTTTACCTACAACAGTGTGCGGGTATTTTTGTGTGTTTCTTTCTTCTTTATATCTATGAGAACTGTCTGGAATGAGATTATGAGAATCCATCAGCAGTGGATGAGTTAACCACACAACAATCGATGTAGGATGGTTGCCTCTCCTAGATATCGACGTTTTGCAGCGTGGTCACCTTATTCCTGTAAACTGGAACCCATTTCCGATAGAGGAGGGAAGCAGCAGAGACCGGCTCTGGCCAATCGGGAAATTGCCTGGCAGATCAGTGGGCCTTGCCTCTTCTTTGCATCCCACTGCACCAGGCGGAAGCAGGGGTGGTTCTTGTCTCACTTCCACTGCACTGGTGCTGAGCAGTGAGCACTGCACCCAGCGAGGAACAAAGGGTGCATGGCCGGAACAGCAGAGACAGCTGGTGCCACCCTGAAGGCAGACCCGAGGAGGGAAAGACGACCCAGGGACAACAGTTTAGTGTATACTTCCACTGCACCGGTGCTGAGCAGTGAGCACTGCACCCAGTGAGGAACAAAGGATGCGTGGCCGGAACAGCAGAGACAGCTGGTGCCACCCTGAAGGCAGAGCCGAGGAGGGAAAGACGACCCAGGGACAACAGTTTAGTGTAGCACAGCAAAAGAAACTTCTTAAAACTGTCGATGATCTGTTCCTCGGTGGCGCCCTGTCCATATAGGTACGCATTCAATTGCCACAAACTAAGCACACACTGAGCCGCGAGGACACTGCGGTCACCGATGTGACACATAGCTGTTCGATTACCCCCACCTTAAAACAAGCGTTCGCCAGGCACTTCATAACTGGCGACCACAGGAAAGAGGTCCGGGAGGAGAGAGGCAAGCATGGGAGGGCAGAAGATAACGCTGAGAGAGTGGAGGGCCTAGGCGGGAAAACGGGGGGTGGGAGAAGAGGGGGGCAGAGATGGACAGTGGGGCACGGGACGTAGATACGGTTTAATAACTTAGTAATTCATCGGAGGGAACATATTCTTTATTCTGCAACATTGGAGCACAAGGGCGGTAGAGCCGAAGAAGCCAGGGTCAAACCGTGCATCTGAATGAAAAGCTGTGTCCGCGTGCGGGTGCAGGGCACAGAGCGAGGCAATGAGAGGGTGGGGAGAATCTGGCGCTAGTGCCACCTTGGTGTCGTCTTCAGACGAATCACCGATGTGCTGAGGCAGTCGGTCCTGGTCGAGTGGAGGACCCGCCGGTGGTTGGTTGTTTGCCTTTGTTGGCTAGGCTGCTTTAAAGCGCCAAACGGAGCGAAGAGGAAAGGCGCTAGACTGAGACCGACGTGGACGAGGGAGAGAAGAAAGAAGTTGTGTTTGGTAATGTGAGGTACCTTTGTAGCACTCACGCCACTCAAGGGCCCCTTCAAAGCGCCGTGGTGAGCTGTAGAGGGAAGGAGGGATAAAGGTGTTGGACTCAGCCGAGAGATTTGTATCTGGGAAAACAAGTCCACCTGGCAAATAAATGACGCTGCGCTGGCACTGTATCTTCTTGGGCACATGAGCATCTCGGGGCCACGATACAGAGTGCTGGCGGAGTATGCCATGCTTAAAATGCGTCTTGGCCGTGACCACATGGTTGAGAAAGCAAGAACCTCTGTGCGAGGATGCCAGCGCGTGGTAGCTTGGTAAGGGAAGAGGGGGTGGCTGCACCCGGATCAGTTCCCGGGTTTGCATTTTGATTCTTGAACATCAGACAGTGGCGGGCAGCAGTGCCCAGTCTTTGTTCCCGAAATGAGCTCTGACTGAACTCCCAAGTGTTTGATCTGTGACTTGAACTGTTAGTTTTGGCTGAACAGACTGACCTCCCATTCATATTCTTGGCATCCTTGGGCGCTGAGAGACAGCAGCAAGTTCTAAAAGCGCTTCACGTGCTCGGGAGGGGGCTCCAGGTGAAGACTGTCTCAGACCCAACAAAAACGAACCCTACACACACGGACTTATGTGAGTTCAATTCCAGCATTCATGCCCGCTGCTGAGAGACCCAGGCGGTCAAAAATCGCTGGCGCAGACCAGCAGGCACACACCGACAGGCACACCCTCAGAGTACATACGGACACAGTCTGCGGCGACGCACACATTATCCTAAGCAAACTCGGGGTGCAAGGGCAACTGTTGCGTGCACACAGCTTTATGAATATATTCAGTCATGATGACAAAGCGCTCGCCATTCCCGACGTTTATTTTTGCATCGCGCTTTCTAAAGTGAAAGCGAGATGCAAAAATAAACACGCAGCGCCATGTCTCCTTTTTTGTCTGGCCCAATCAGAGAGCCGGACTGGCGCGTGCAAGGCAGCATGACGAAGCTTCTGATAAGAAACATTGTCACGACAGCCGTAATGCAGGTGAGTCAGTCCATGCGGGCCGGCCAAAAAAGCGAAAAGGAGGCACCCCAGAATCCTTATTTCCAATGGCCCTGCACCGTTTAACATAAACGGTGGTGCGAGCCAATGGGAATAAGGGGCGGGGCTTCAAGCCCTTTTCAAGAAAGTACTCATCTGCATGAAATCTCGCCGAGCGTGCTGCGCATTGCGCAACAACGCTAGGCGAGACCTAAAAATGGAAATGTGGGTTCTCCAGGTTGGCACCAAAGCTCCCACTTAATACTCACTAGCACACACAATGTGTGCGCCCCCTGCATCCCCAAAATAATATTAAAACATGTGGGTGTCCTGGGTGGGCACCGGGACACCCAGAGCAATATTTGTGCAGTAAAAAGCAAATTATAAATGAGCTGCAAGAGACGCTCATTTAATATTCATTGTTCCTTGAAGGAGTGCCCCAAAATGTCCTGCAAGGGCGTTTCTACCATTGGTGCACAGACATGTTGATATTTTTAATTAAAATGTTATTAAACATTTTTATAATAATTACTGTTATTAAAAATTGGATTGTGTGAATTACTAAAAATCTACATTTGTATAACAATATTGTTGATTTTTTAACAGAGATGATAGATTTTCTTTATATATATATTGATATGCTCACCCCTTGATAAAGCCAATAGGCCCATGGGGGCGAGAGTTATAGTTACTTTAGGGCACAAGCTATATTTACTAGAGATAGCTAAAACTGATGAATTTCAGTTTTTTTTGTTTAAAATGTTACGTTGTCACTGAAAGTTTAACCTACTAAGTTACTTTAATCTTTGTTTTTTCTGTGAATTTTTAAGTTTCTTTAATGTAAAGTAATATATGAAATTACTAACTATAACACCATTTAACGTTTTTTTGTTTTCTATATATATTTTTGGAATTTTTAATACTTTTCGTTCCATACATTGAATTCACACATGCATACTGACATAGAGCTATTGCAATTGGAACAAACTCATTATGGTGTGTTTTAGTGTGTTCTTCTAGCTTAGGCTAACTAGACCTCAGTTAGGCCTTGACTCCATCTTTGTTAAAATGGCTGCTGAATCATGATGTTCATTCTGTGTCTATATTTTCTAGCTCGACATCACATGCAGCAAATAATCCTTGAAGAACTCACTGGAGGAGGCTTATTTGTTACTTTCAAGGCTTTTCCTGCTAGCATACTCTATTGCATTTATTCGCAATTGTTTTCTGTTTTTTATGTAACTAGTTTGCGCTGACACCTCTGTATGACATTAGGTCAGAAGGGACGAATCAATATTCATGTACCAGGTTAGCGTGTAGATGCTAGCATTATGTAATGTTTTTAAAATATAAATTGCGATTTGTTGTAATAATTCTCACACCCTGTTGACTTACCAGTTTATATAATTTCCTGTGCTGAAAATGGCTCTATAAACCCTTGAAACAGATCTTTTGGGTCTGATTTTCGACTGATTTTCTACACTTTTGAGACCATGGGCCTGATTTAGATGTCGGGGTAATCCATCACAAATGTGGATATAATGCACCTGTAATATGATGCCAGTAATATTCTTCACGTTTACGAGGAAGTAACCTGTCTGCCGAAATCGAAATCAGGCCCTTAGTCTACTTATCTGATTTTTTCTAATTATTGCCTTATTTCTCAGGAATTGACTATTGACATTTATGTCCTTAGTCTGCTTAAATTCGATTGCAGCTGCGTTTGCATTTTTCTATTGTCTGTATTGTACTTTAAAATTGTAATAAACTTTCTTGGTTTGCTCTGAATTTCTGACCTTGAACTCCCTTTTTGAGTCACTCCTTTCCTATTGACTGTATGTTTGAAATTCAATTTGATTATTGTCATTTTGGACACATTACCTCATAGTTCTTGAGGTTAACACACTCCTTAACCCACACACATTTTGGGTGCACCATTGCCATGCAGATATTCTAAGGGATAGAACACCCACACACACACAGGAGAACAGAAACCTGCTGTTCACGGTGAGTGCATAACACAAAATGATGGAGCAACCCCTCAAAATTACAGTAAGGGTCCCCATAGATTCCTGCATCTCACAAACATACAGAGACATGCATAAGATGCAGAGGTAGAGGGTTTCACCCTGGCTGTTAGTGCCAGACCCACGCTGCTCACCGCTCTCTTGTGAACACCTAGTGACTCTTTTCCACACGCTTTCCAGGAATCCAATTGTACCATACTATTTCGAGCATAGGAATAATGTGGTATCTTAATATTGTAGACACAATATCGAGGGACAAGTATCGAAAAGTAAGTGCATGTAGAAGACATATAAGTTTACCATTCTTAACTTTGCATCTTCACCCTGAAGATGTATGTATTGGCAAGGTGCATATATGTGGAGTTAGGTGTTGAAAATCTATAGATATTTACCTTTTGATAGTTTATTCCTCAATATTCTGTATGTGATATGAAGGTCCCATTATAATTCCTCCTCGATATTTAGGCGGTGCACCAGGAATGCAATATCCAGTGCCTAATATGTGCCAATGGGCACCCGCACTTATTTGTGGGTACCGGGGCTTCTATGTCATACTCAGACTTTGACCAAAAGAGTGGAAAGGAGTGGAATGGAGAAAGAAGGAAGAAGAAAAAGATAAGAGAATGGACAAAGGGAGAGTGGAGGGACGGAAAAGAGCAGAGAGTGAGAAAGAGACAGGAAGTACAGGGTGGTGGGAGAAAGAAGCATGGGCAGTAGAGTAGCAAGGATGCCAAGGGTCCTGGTGCAAACAAGGAAACTGCTTTTGGGGTAGTAAAATACAGCAATTATCAGGGTTCAGCGCGCCCCCCAAGGCTTTGGGTCCCAGTACTACTGCACCTGCTGCACCAATGGTAGAAACGCCCCCGAGCACGAGGTGGAATCAAGTCTACGCAGCCTTAGTATTCTGCTAACTCAGCAGCATTATTGACAGGCACCAAAAATATGGGCCACTGCACAGATGTTTTTACAGGAGAAGCACTTACCTAAACTTCTCACTACAGTGTGGTTCAGGTGTGTTCCTTCTTCCCTAACTAACGCCCGTAAGGCCTCTTCAAGACTGCCCTTAGTAAAGAAAACAGCAGCGCTGTGGTTGGCGCGACTCTCGGGGCGCTGTCGCCGCCTGCCCACGCACCGGGCTTGAAGCAACCAGGAGATTCTGGTGTAAAGTGATTCAGGGTGACTCCAGGCAGGTGAAACATTCCTCAGGCATCCCTTTCATGCCTGGGGGTGGAGGCTGATTGTTTGTTCCTATAGACGGGTTGGGGACTCCCTTTGCGGTGGGAGAAGTGAATCATCTCTGACCGGCTTGCTTGACAGGTGGACTTTGTCCTAAGTCTGTATCTGGCTTGAAAACCGAAACCGCTCTAAGGGCGCAGGTTTGTCATGCGGCACACCTTCCTTGTGACTCAGCAATTTACACAACTCTGTTAATGCGTGGAGTGTCACATGTCGGTTTGCTTTTGTTTCTGCAGCAAGACCACCCCTCTGATTGGAGTTGGAACCCTGCGCCCTGATGGTTCTCCCTGCATCTTTGCAGCAGGCACACTGCCCTCTTGAGCTATCTTACTGGGAAAGAACCTGTGACTTGAAAGCTACAGATGTCTCTGCTGCAGGTGGATGAACCCCGAGTTACCTTTCCAGCTTTCCCTGAATTGGCCACACACATGTTCAGTTCGATATTTTGGAGAAAAGGATGAACTTTTTGTCATTTTATCAATATCACAAACAAGCATTGGCGAAGCCAATAGGTCTCGCTTTTCGACCTGTTGGCTGCGCCAAATTACTGTTTGCCGATGCCTTGCAGCATTGGCAGAATTTTGTTTTAAAAATGTGTGCGTTGATGCATACACGTGCATATGCATGTATATATCATGATGCTAAAATGACCTAATGTGATGACGCAGGCGGCTTCTTATGTCGCCATGCACTCAAACACAAATATGGGGCCACCTGGTATTCCTGGGAAATTGGGTATACATTTATTACAGCAAGACATATTCTTGCCTCGTAGGTAGCTCTCAACCTGTACTTCCTAGGCAAAAAGACGTGTAAACCTGAAGAAACAGTAATTTTGTTAGTGTGCATGATTAAACAAAGCAACGGCATAACCAGCAGGTGCTCTACAAATGTTGCAGTGATCGTTGTTTGTAAAAGAAGTGAAAAAAGAAGTGTGCAATGTACAAAAACAGATAATGTTGATTTAATGTCTTATTCATTTCAGAAACACAGACTCAAAATTCGAGTACAAGTCCCAGCCAATCACAGCGTCTGGCTGCTCCAGTGCAAACCTGAATAGCTCCATCTTTTGTGAATGCATCAGGCAGATTCGAAGGAGTTGTACTCTGCTTTGTAAAACACATATGCCAAGAGACATGGGGCATGTGTACAAGCCCCTATCGCCACCACAATATCACTTTAACAGACGTTGTGGTGGCGATTGGGGTTGCGCCTTATGTACCAGGCAGCGTAAAGCCACTTAACGTGGCTCAACGCTGCCTTGTACATAAGGCCCCCTTTCATGCTATGGTTAGCATGAAAGGGGCGAGCTGTGGATGTTGTGGTGGGCGTTCCACCGCAGCACCCATTGTATTTGACACTGCCCCCTATGTACAAGGGTGGCGTACAGAGGATGCAGCGCCAAAATTAAGACCAGGAAAACCCTGGTCTTAAGTTGGCGAAACGAGGAGAAATGCATTATTTCTCCTCGTTTTGGCTTTTTTCATGTGTGCTGCCTTGTGCCGCACACATGGAAAAAGAAAAATGCCATGGTTTGTTGATGTACAGGAAGATGTCCCTTACTCTACATAAACAAACCGTTGCAAAAAATGCCACACATGAAAGTTACAAAATGGCATTTTAGGATTGTTTATGTGCAGGAAAGGACACCTTCCTACACATAAACAATCCTCCCCTGCATGCAGACCCCCTGCACTCTGGTGCAAGGGTGCCAGCGTTGGCGCTAAGTCCATCGCAGGGGGAAACGCAAGGCTGCACCACATTCTTGTAAATATGGTGCAGCCTTGCGTTTCAGAAGTGGCCGAGCGTGTCGTTAAGCCAAGGAGGCTAACGACCCGCTCCACCACTTCCTTGTACATAGCCCCCATTGCCTTGTGCTTTTGACCCATGCTGAGAGGCTGCCACATGGATGGTTCTGATGAAGACCCTGTAAAAAATTGATTTTATAAGGGTTGAAACACCAACACGTTTCTATGCTGAAGTTAACTGGTGTATGCTGTGGTCCATTGAACTTGTAATCAAACTAGAACTGTTGCTCTGCATAATCATGTACAGTAATTCAATAAATGTTTGCTCAGTTTTAATATTCTTACATGTTTTTGCCTAGGAAGCACCTTAGAGCTTCCTCCAACAGAATCATTGTTCTTGCTGTAATTAATGTCACCGCAAGCACACTCATATGGCATGACACCACAGTCATTGTGTTCTGTTCCAAAGAGAAAGGCATTAAATGGAGCTGTAAATAACGATTAGAAATAATTTATACATTCTTGAAAAACATTTTTAAAATGGGGCTACTCGGCAGCAAATGACAGCTGTTGGGCCCTTCAAATAATTCCAATAAAAATCTTTGCTTCTAAAGGTTTACGGAAGAATCAGTGGGGAGCAACCGATGTGCAGGCGGGGGGTGGGGGGGGGAGAAGATGGGAGACGTCAACACCGGGAGCAATGGGAGTGGGCAGGGGAACATCCGAGGAGGAAATAAAAATAAAATAAAAAGAGAAATGAGCTCAATGGGAGGAACAATGGACAGGCTTGGGTGGAGAGAGGAGTGAACACCATGGAACACATAGAGGCGGGAATTCACAGCGGAATGCAGCTCACGAGGGAGAGACCAGGGATGCACATTCACTCTTATGGACTGCTGAAAGCAAAAGAAAAAAGAATTCCTGTTATGTGAGCAGTAGAAGGAGGCAGTTCATCAAATCAAATTTTATTTACCAATCTGTTTTGGATTGCTAAATAAAAGAAAAAAGGTGAAAGCTTTACTTTATAAGAGCATGGAGGGGGAAACAGCATGGGGGAAGCAAGGGGGTGGGGTTGGAAGCATCCCAGTGGGTGGAAGCAACACAAGGGTGCAGGTGAAGTGAAGCATGGGGAGAGCAAGGGGGGTGGGGTTGGAAGCATCCCAGTGGGTGGAAGCAACACAAGGGTGCAGGTGAAGTGAAGCATGGGGGGAGCAAGGGGGGTGGGGTTGGAAGCATCCCAGTGGGTGGAAGCAACACAAGGGTGCAGGTGAAGTGAAGCATGGGGGGAGCAAGGGGGGTGGGGTTGGAAGCATCCCAGTGGGTGGAAGCAACACAAGGGTGCAGGTGAAGTGAAGCATGGGGGGAGCAAATGACACGACGAGATGGAAATCACGGAGCGCCGCGTAGGTGAAGGCCAGGAGAGAAGAGCAAACAGGTGAGACAGAGAGCAACATGGACCTTGGGGGGAGAAGCACATGGATGAGAAACCAAAGGAGGGAGGGAGAAGTTATAGAGGGCTTTGTTTCATGCAAATTCTGGTGCAAATTCAGGTTCAAGAATCCCTCTCGGCTGAATCTTCAGCTAAAATCAAAACTCAATACATTTCAATAACGTTGAGGACATTAGACCCCACAGTGAAGACAGACAGTAGTTACGTTTCAAACCATAAAGGTTTATTACAGGTTTAGCAAAGCTACAAACTAAATTCAAATTAGCTGTAAGTCATTAATAAATGCATGAATGCGTTAGTCAATAGATTTAAAGCAATTCAAAGGTCATAAACAAACTATTATAAAGTTGCCTTGAAAACTATCGTAAGCTGGATCAATTCTCTCCACAAAGAGAACTCTCCACTCTGCCAAGTCCGGGAAATGTTCTGAAGTCAGGAAAGAAGGGTTCTGCCATAAAGGAATCCGGAAGCCATCTGCTCTAAAGGCAAGTGAAAGGGGCATCTGCCTGAGGGTCAGGAAAACAAGCGCCTGAAGAGTCGTCTACATAGCATTAGCTTAAATCACACAATTCCAATATTTGAATCACCTCATCATTTTTTTTCCACATAACAGACTAATCAGGTTAAGGCACAAGTAGATAGCTGAGCAAATTATTTGCTCAAGGTGCCACACAATGACCCTACTCTAAAGTTCCTTCAAACTTACAGTTATCTGCAACATAACAAAATCCATTGGTCCAAGCTGTACTCTGCGGGTGCAGTGAACAGCTGGTGAGTGTGCTCTACAAGGATTGCCTAAAAGAAAACATTTGACATGGGGAACACAAAGCAAAGATGCATTATTTGAGATTGCTGGGTCAGTTTCTCCTGTAATAAAGAAAGATACATGGATTGGAAAAAGATGGCAACTAAACGTTAACCTTTTAAAAAACAAAACAAATGTGGCCTACATTCAATTAAAATGTGAAAAATACACACTCAATACAATTCAGCATCACATGTTAATGTTGATAAAAGTATAACCATTTAATTTTGTTTAATCACTATCAGAAGCACACGAGGGAGAGTGTATCACAGAGGAGGAGCGTGGTGCAGCACAGGAGTGAGAGTGGGTGGCACGGGGAACAGAAGTAGACAAGGGAGACAGCTGGAAAACACATGCATACTCATGGAGAGCTTAATGAAAAATAAAAAAGTCGTGTTTGAAAAGTGATCAGTGGAAAGACAGAAGTAATGTGGACATACTCCAGTGGACGGGCAAATACAAGAAGAGGAAGTAAATCCCACACAAACTAGCACATAAGAAACAAGCAATTAAAAGGGACAATAAAGCCAAGCAATGGTAAGCACGGAAGGGCTCTAAGCCCACTGTAACCTGGCATAATGTCTTTGGCAAACAGACAGTTGTGCTGTCTGGTAGGCGAGACTTAAAAAATAACACATTTACATAATTTAAAAAATAAAATATCTGCAAAATATTTCAGCAAATGCAACCATCCTCTGCCGTACTCTTGAAAAAAACATAAGCCCCGCAGTCTACCAGGAGAGACACTTAACTTGAGAAAAGGCAGACAATGAACCAACAAAAAAACGAAAATTCCAATAAATATCACAAAAATCCTCCTTTGTGTTTCATTACAAACAGCTCATGCCAAGAAAAACTCTGTGTATTTGAATATGTTTGACAAACACCTTTTTATTTCTTGTTAAGGAGTTAAGATTACTCGTTACTTTACTCTGCCTATGTTTGAGATGTGTACATTATTGTTCACAGGGTCCAATCTCATTAGGGTAGCTCAGTGAGTTGAATATTCATAACAGAGATCTCGTAATCCCAGGGCTCATGTGTATCCCAGCATCCTCAAATCTATTGTTTCATTCATGTGAGGCTCTGACTGAGTTAAAGCTTGCATTAAGGAATTAAATATAAAGGAAATAGATATGTTTATTTTAATGTGTGATAAATGTGCACCGCTGAATATTGTCAAAGTGTTCTAAACATTTGCAATAAGTATGTGATAATAATGGGCATGAACCTGGTCCTGGACTGAGCCCTGTGGAAGTTGATCCCTGCATTGGTCAGGGCTTGGAAAACCGAGCATTGCATTGTATTTAGAGCTCCTGGTTTTACGGTATTTATTTTTAAAACATTTCCGTCTGCATTTATCCATATTTTTGTTGTCATCTTATTGGGATTTATCCATATTTCTATTGTGTTTTGCGAATAAATTGAGTCGTAAAACATATATTTCTACATTTATTTAAATCATGAACATGCACTAATACTTTGCTGCCTGTCGCGTTTTAACATTTTAAGCAGCCAAATATAGCAAAACACTACACCCACCGGTAAATATCAGCATTATAATACAACTATATGTTAACATAACCCTGTATTTAGGGAAATCTCAAACTGTGTTTTTGACTTCCCATGTTGTCTATCTGCTCTGCTGTTGTTCTGGAAACCACGAAAAACAGCATGGAGCATCACCCACAAGAAGCACTGTTTTCTGTATTTTTTTGCTTTTAAAAATAAATACAGACAGGAAACTCATTGTTTTCGGCATGTATTTATATGTAAAAATCTGTAAAAATGGATAACTGGGAGCCTTAACTTTATTGCAACAGTTACATAGTGCTCCCTACACCTAAGTGGAATGCGGAATTACTTGCCTACTTGGGTACCACACGACGCAATGTAGGGTACATGGTTGGAAGTGGGGTGTCTTTGTTTTGGTCCTATGTGGGAAGTGTTTGCATGTGAAGCGTGATGACGATGAGGTGCTGTTATCGTGTTATGGGACACAGCGCTTGGCAGTTTGATGGATGAAGAAGTGTGAGAGATAGGGATGCACTCAATATTTTAGGTAAGTTGCCGGCTCTGATTATCTTTGACCAGCTCTACAACTCCCTTTATGGTATCTCTTATGATCACAGTCTACTAAGCTGGTTACCACAAAGGGTTGTCCACTCTGCAAACATTCTTTTTAATGGTTTGGCGCAGGCATAGGTTGGAGGGAGAGGTGGTTAGGAGATCTGCTATAATGCTATGATTACTTACCGGTAATCCCCATTACTCTTAGTCCTACTCGTCCTCGACCCAGTCATCACTAATGAGGTATTCCACAAGACAGGAAACAAAACAGGAAACGCTTTTGTAGGCTCCACCCACCCTCCCGTCAGGGGCTATAAGAAACCAGCCAACCAAAAGCACATCCTGACATACCAAGCAACAAAGGCCTGGAAAGGGAGGGCGGGCGGGAAGTATGACTGGGTCGAGGACGAGTAGGACTAAGAGTAATGGGGATTACCGGTAAGTAATCATAGCATTACCTCTACGTCCCTCGTCCTCGACCCAGTCATCACTAATGAGGCATACCAAAGCACCCCCAACAACAGGCCTTTGGCAAACCACACAGAAAACAGAGACCGAACACAAAGAGGCGTGCAGCAAAAATAGTTTAATGAAAAAACACAGAATCAGGGAGGCGGAACAACCTCCACAGCACGCAACACACCACTACCGAAATTGGGTCGGTCAGACAGAGCACAATTCAAACGATAGTGCCTCACAAAAGTAGACTCAGAGGCCCACGTCCCAGCCCGACAGATTTCATCAAGGGAAACCCCATGAAAAGCAGCCCAGGAAGCAGAAACACCCCTAGTGGAACGGGCCTGAACACCAGAAGGACAAGGCAAACCAGATCCCTGATAAGCCAAAGAAATAACAGACTTAATCCAGCGACCAAGAGTAAGCCGAGACGCAGCTTTACCCTGACCAGCCAAACCAAAAGTCACAAAAAGAGAGTCCGAGGAACGGAACCCCGCAGACCGTGCAACATAAAGGGACAAAGCACGCCGCACATCCAAAGAGTGAAGCAACAACTCAGCAGGGGAAGAAGGAGAAGGACAGAAAGAAGGAAGAATCAACTCCTGAGAGCAATGAAACTTAGAACGAATCTTGGGAACAAAACCAGGATCCAAAGAAAGGACCACCGCGTCATCCAAGAAACGCAAAAAGGGAGGAGAACAACGTAAAGCAGTGAGTTCACCCAACCGTCTGGCAGAAGTCACAGCAACCAAAAACGCCACTTTAAAAGAGAGAAACTTAAGGTCCACCGACTCCAATGGCTCAAAAAGAAGCAGACTGCAGAGCACCCAAGACCAAAGAGAGATCCCAAGGAGGAACCGGAGAGCGAGAAGAAGGAGATGACAGAGAGAAACTCCGGAACAAACGGGAAACCAACAAACCATCCTCAGGAGGAAGAGAAGCCGGATCCCGGAAAGCCCGAAGAGCAGCCCACTGGCCCCTCAGAGTAGACAAGGCATATTTCTTCTGAAAACCCTCCAAGAAAAACTGCAGAACGGAAGTGATAGGACAAGAGACAGGAGAGAGACCAAGCCCCGCACACCAAGAGGAGAAAGAAGCCCAATGTTTAGAGTAGGAGGACAAAGTGGAACCCCTACGAGAACCTTGCATCACAGTGATGAGGTGATCAGGCAAACCCCGGACTCCAAGCGACAGCCGTTCAACCTCCAAACCGCCAAGGTGAGAGGGACCAGGAGAGAAGGGGAGGGGGACCTCAGGGGAGACGGATAACGTGGCAGAATCCAAGGAGGGCCCACCGCCAGGCTCAACAACAAAGGGAACCAGGACCTCCGCGGCCAGTGAGGTAAGACCGCTACCACCTGGGCACCCAACCGCTGGACCTTCAGCAAAAAGGCAGGAATCAGGGGGAAGGGGGGGAAGGCGTACAGCAACCAAGGGGGCCACCGAAGAGACAACGCCTCCACCCCCCAAGCACCCGACTCCGGGGACCGAGAACAAAACAGGGGGAGTTGAGCATTCGCCCGGGATGCAAACAAGTCCAGCAGGGGAGTCCCGAACCTCCGACAGATCAACCGGAACACCCCGGGGGAGAGACACAGGGAGAGGGAAGATGGAAACCTGCGACTCAATGCGTCCGCCACCACATTGTCCACCCCCCGGATATGCTGAGCCGAGAGAGCCAGAAGATGACGCTCCGCCCAACCCGCAATTGCACAAGCCACCAAATTCAAGGAAGGGCTGCGAGTACTGCCCTGGTGGTTGATGTAAGCCACAGTCACGGTGTTGTCTGACCTCACCAGGACATTGCACCCCAGCAGACGGGAATGGAAGAAACGAAGAGCCCTGGCCACAGCCGACAGTTCCCTCCAATTGGACGAGCGACGGGATTCCATCCGGAGCCAGCGAGCCTGAACAGACCACTGCCCCAACGTGGCCCCCCAACCGGCCGCACTGGCATCCGTCGTCAACACCAAAGGGGGCGGCAGGTGAATCCACATCCCCTTCGAGAGATTCGCGGAATCCAGCCACCACTGGAGATCCGACACCACCCCCAAGGACACAGGCACAGACAGAGCATAGTCCCGAACTGGAAACGGCACCCAACGCTGAACATGCCACAGCAGAGGCCGCAGATGAACCCTGGCCCAGGGCACCGTGAAGACAGTAGCGGCCATATGACCCTGAACCTCGAGCCACTGAAGAAGGGGGGCCGCAGCCTGGGACAACAAGATCCGCAACAGGGACTGAAGACGTTGAATCCGAGAATCCGGCAGGAACACCTTGCCCAGGACGGAGTCGAAGATGGCCCCAATGAAAGTCCGTCGAGTGGCAGGAAGAAGCTGGCACTTTGGAAAGTTCACTAGAAAACCATGACTTTCTAGCGTAAGGATGGTCAATGAAAGGTGCTGAGACATGACCTCTGGGGAGGGAGCCTGGAGCAGCCAATCGTCCAGGTAGGGGAACACAGACACCCCCCGGAGGTGAAGCAGGGCCACCAAAGGAGCAACCACCTTGGTGAACACTCGGGGAGCGGACCGGAGACCAAACGGAAGGACACAGAACTGCCAATGACGACCCTCCAGGCAGAAACGCAGGAACATCTGATCCTCCCGGGCCACCGGTACATGAAGGTAGGCGTCCTGGAGATCCAGAGTAGTAAACACCCATCCGGCCTGAATCAGCGGGACCACTCGTTGCAAGGTCTCCATCTTGAACGGGATCTTCTTCACAAATAGGTTCAGACTCCGGAGATTGATGACAAGCCGGAATCCCCCCGTGACTTTCGGCACCAGGAAAACAATCGAATAGGTCCCCAGACCCCACTCCAATCTGGGGACGGGAACAATAGCGTTCTTGAAAAACAGGGCCTGAACACCGTCCCTCAAGGATTGGCGACGGAAGCGGCACAAGGGAGTCGGAGTCCGCACTACACCCGAGGGAGGCGGAGGGGACAGGAACTCGATCCGATACCCCCGGTCCAGGACATCCAGCACCCACTGATCCGAGGTCGACAGACGCCAGGCTGGAAGGAACAACCTCAATCTCCCACCAACCACGGGCGTCACTCCAGTGGGATCCACGAACGGAGGGGCATAGTCAGGAACGCTGCGGTCCAGGACCAGCATCTCGAGGAGGCTTCTTCTGGAACTTCCGAGGGAAACCACGACCGGCTCCACGAGAACCTTTAAAGGAGGATTGCTGAAACCGGGAAGGTTGACGAAAAGACTTGGCCTGCGAAGAGGAAAAATCTTTACGGGAAGGTTGCCTCCGGAAGGAAAGGGAATGTTTACGTTCTTTAAACACTTTATGCAGTTTGTCCTCCAAGGCATCCCCAAAGAGACGAGGGCCAGTAAAAGGTAAACGTAAGGCCATGGACCTCTGTGCGGCATCAGTATTCCAACCCTTCAACAGCAGATTCCTACGGGCAGCGATAGAGGAACCACAAGACAGAGCAGAAGCACGTACAGAATCAAAAGCAATATCCGAAAGGAATTCAGTCTGACGCTCCATAGATTCCAGCAAATCAGGACAGCAGCCACCCTCCTGCATAGTTGAAAACAAAGTCTTAAAGTCAGTCAGGAGTGATTGAGCCACATAAGCACCGTAGATACCGGAACGTATGGCAAGGTGAGAACCAGCATAGGATTTACGCAAAGCAGAGTCAATCTTCTTATCCACCCCATCCCGAAGAATGTTATCATCAGCCATGGAAGGACGGCCAACCAAACTAGCGACAATGGAGTCCACCTGCACAGACTCAGGAAAAGAATCCTCCATGCCCTGCAACGGGTAAAGCTTTGACATGAAGCGCGGCAACATAATATGATCAGGGTCCTTCCACTCATTCAAGAGTACATCCATCACAAACGGATGCACAGGAAGCGAAGACGAAACCGGCTTCCTAAATTGCGGTAGAACAGCATCCGAAGAAGTACTGGCCACAGCGTCATCCGGGAACCCCATGTTCACACGCACATGAGAAAGTAAGTCTGGCAACAGTTCCCTGGAGATATACTTTCCCTTTAGATCCACCGCATCCAAGGAAGCATCATCAGAGGATCCCGAAGAGGAAATGTCAGAATAAAGGACCGCGTTCCCACCAGAACGACCCCCAGCAGACTTTTTGGAGGACTGCAGGTCAGACAAGGTCTCCAAAATAAGACGTTTTAAATGGTCATCATCCAGCTTAGGACGCTTCCCAGGGGGAACAGGATCCGCACTGTCCAGAGGAGAAGAGGAAGAAGACACAGGAGACACATGCCTCCTCTTCTTATGATGCTTCCCCATCAAAGCAGCAGACAAGTAATTCAGAAGAGCAACAGTAAGATCACACGGAGCAGCGTAGACTGAGAATGAAAAGCAGCCCAGCAGACAACCAGCCTCCTTTTCAAGAAAAGGAACCGAGAAAAACTCCGCCCCCAACAACCCGGCAGAGAGTGAAACCGAGGCAAAAGGGGGCGTGGCCAAAAAACGGAACCAGAAAACAAGGCAGCGCGCGGCCGCCGAAGGTAGAAACCCACGAACTGCAACTGCGCAACCGGAGCCCACCCGGGCGCTGACCACATCGCCTGAAAAGGAAGGAGCACTCGGCCCCCAACCCGAGCGCTCCGTGGCCGGAGACGAGCAGCGCAACCGGAGCCCACCCAGGCGCCGTCGACAGCGACTGACAACAAAGGAGCACTCGGTTCCCCAACCCGAGTGCTCCCAGGACCAGGAGAAGCAGCGCCACCGGAGCCAACCCGGGCGCATTCCGGAGCCAGCGCCAGCACCGCAACAGAAAATCGGAGCACTCTGCACCCCAACCTGAGTGCTCCAGAATAGCAGCGGAGAATGGAGCGCCCGGACCCCACCCCGGGCGCCACACACAGAAGGCAGGGAAGGAAGCAGACGGAGCGCCCGGCCCCACAAACCCGGGAGCTCCAAACCCACCACCATGCCGCAAAGGCAAGGAGAAACTCACGTGACCAGCGAAACAGGCACCCAGGAAGCCAGCACAGCCCAGCAGGACCAGCAACCAGGAACCTGGAGAATCCAGGAAGCCCCGCATCCCGATTCAACGAAGTCCCACGGAGGTCCAGCAGCGCCCCCAAAGCCCAGCAGAGGAGGACACCACAGGACAACAGCAACTAGAAGCAGGTAAGTGCCCGGCACCTACCCCAGCGTCCCCGTCAGGTCCACTGACAGGAAACAAAACAGGATGTGCTTTTGGTTGGCTGGTTTCTTATAGCCCCTGACGGGAGGGTGGGTGGAGCCTACAAAAGCGTTTCCTGTTTTGTTTCCTGTCTTGTGGAATACCTCATTAGTGATGACTGGGTCGAGGACGAGGGACGTAGAGGTAATGAACTGGTACAATGACCCTTATATGATTGCCATTGTGAAATGCCAAGAAGCAGTTGTAGTGTGTAATTACTGGGGACCAGCAGACTCAAATGCACTTCTGCAGTGGCCATCAGCGTGAAGTAGATCTATCCAGTTATTCCATGTGTGTTCCATTGATGATGGGTGGTTTGTTCCTTTTTTATCTCGCGCAGGAGTGTGGATGGTTTCTGCAGTTTCTCTTCAGTGACGGAAAGATCTTGCTATGGCTAATTGAGTTATTCACCCAAGTTCAGCTGACTTCCAGGGCACAGTATTGTTCATCAATATGCAAGGTCTCAGCCTACATTTAGTTGAGGACAGTGGAGGTTCTGGTGTGAATCAGACACTGTGTTCGTGGTTTTACATCAACTAAACTCTGAACTGGAAGCTGTTGCAGTCCTTTGGATGCCGAAGAAGCATTTGTTCATTAGAGTGGCCTATTTTGATGGTCACAATGAAAAGGATTGCCATTTGCGGGATATTTTCTAAAGCTACTGGAATTACTGTACTCCAAACCAGTGGCCAGAGTTTGTGCAAATGGTCTGACTTGATATACATTCCTGGTACCTAGAGTTCTTGCCTGCTTTCTCCCCTGCAATTTTTTACGGGAGACATTGTTTACTACGAATGCGCTACAAAGCATTACATTACAAAGTGGTTGTTACAACAACTGTGTTGTTCAACGCAAACCATTACATCGCAAATCGTTTCAACGACTTGGTGTAGGGGGCGCACTGGTGTTGGATTTACAATCCAACACCTTCCCTACTGTTGCACAAACTAGAGTAGGAATAGTAAATAATATTATTCCTAAGTCCAGCACCCCCCTACAGCAAGTCGTTGTAACGACTTGCGATGTAATGGTTTGCGTTGAAACAACGCGGTCGTTGTAACGATCGCGTTGTAATGAAATGCGTGAGGTTTCTAGTTTCAGGATTTATAGAGTGCATGGCTGCCTGGGGGCTTCCCAGGGCCAGTAAGGAGTGCTGTATTGTGGACGGTACCCATCAGTAACTGAAAGAAAACAGCCAGGTTTTGAGTTTTTTTCTGAATGTAAGTCCATTATCCGGTGCTCTTAGATCAGGTGGGAGCTCGTTCCACAGCTTTGGAATCAAGTGTGCAAAGGATCTTACTCCCCATCTAGTTATTTTGACTCTGGTTGTGCGGAGGAGGTGTAGATGGGCGGAGTTTGGTAATCAAGAGGGCGCGTAGGTGGATATCAAGTTTCTGGGTTTTTCCGGGCCTTTGTTCTTTATTGTCCTGTGAGTGATGCATAGGGATTTGAACCTGACTCTTGCAGTGATTGGCAGCCAGTGGAGTTGTTTAAGAGATTCTCTGGCAGAGGCATGGCAAGGGAGCTTGAGCAGGACCCTTGCTGCTGCGTTCTGCACCACCTGAAGTCTCTTTATCACATACTTTGGTGAGCCTAGGTAAAGGGAGTTGCCATAGTCCAGGCGCGAGACTATGATGTGATAGTTTTTCTTAGCTGTGCTGGGATGAGGGATAATATCTTCCTAATCATTCTTAGGAGCCCGAAGCATATTCCTGACAGTTTGTTTGCCTGGCGGTTCATTGTAAGGGTGCTATCCATCCAAATACCTAAATTTTTTATAACTGGTTTAGGATCTGGTGGATTACCCATACAAGAAGGTCAACTATACCGTGGCCTGGGTATGGCCGTGTTGCCTAGTATCATTAATTCTGTCTTCTCTCCGTTGAGTTTTTGGCAACAATTCGACATCCAGTAAGACAATTTGTCCAAGCAGGGAGCCATTTGTTGGTTTCCCTGGCTGGGACCATGGGACAGAGAGACAATTAACTGGGTGTCATCAGCGTAGGATACCACCGAAATGCCAAACTCCTGCACGGTAGCGGCAAGCTGTCTCACTTATATATTAAATAACATAGGGCTATGGGAAGAACCCTGTGGTACCCCACAGTTGATTGGCAGGTGCTCAGAGAAGCAGTCCTTTTCCATCACTTGATGAGATCGATCTTCCAAAAAAGAGATAAGCCAGTCCAGCGCTATATCTCGGATTCCTATTTCCCAGAGTCTATTAATTAAGATGGCATGATTGACAGTATCAAAGGCCGCACTGAGGTCTAGCAAAATATTGGCAGCCGACCCTCCGTTGTCTAATAGAGCTTTGAGTTCCTCGGTAACAGTCAGGCTGTTTCCGTGCTATGGTGGGCCCGGAAGCCCATCTGCGTTGGATGGAGAAGTTTATTCTCCTCCAGATAGTGGACTTATGTTTGATTGACATGTTTCTCCACAAATTTACTGAGGAGGGGGAGAAGGGATATAGGTCGCACGCAGATTACTAAGACTATTTGGATCCAGGAGGGTTTTTTCAGAATAGGTCTGATTACAGCCTGTTTCCAGAGTTGTGGGACCACGTCGGACTCTAGTGACTTATTAAGTAGTACCATTAGTGGAGGAAGTATGACCTCTGTCACCTTGAGACGAGCCTGAGGCGGTGCTGAGTCTAACAGTGATCCTGATTTAGTAGACTTTGAGGTTCCATAGCAGGAATCCTATCACCTGGTGGCACAGTGCAACTTTGCGAAAACACTGGTATCACCCACTGATGTTCAGCTACAGAAGAAGCAGACTGATGGTATCCCTCTAGAATTCCTATTGCCATTGGGTTTAGCAAGAGCTTGGGCTGAAAAAATCCACCGCATGCTGGGTGTGGAAGACAATTTGGCAAAAAGCTGGCATGTTGTTTCTGTATTCACCAGTGTTACGCCTGGCGCAGAAAATGCTCCTACCACCAACTCTGGGAAAAGCAGCCTGCTACCACCAAGGTCTAGATGGCACAGGTATCTTGTTGAGCAGTGACAGGGACGAGCAGTGACAGGGACCACATTCATTGCGACGTCCTGGAAGTGGTGTCTGCCATCCTCGGACATCACCAGCCTACCTTCTTGGTCCACCTCCCAGTTGAGCGATAGTAGGGCATGTCCTGCACTCTGCTCCTGGGAATATTCTACCCCCAGGGCTAAACAAGCCACCCCTACGGAGTGCCCACCTGTGGGTGGCTTTTGGGTACATACAGTGCCCACCCTCTTGTGCCCTGTCTGGAAGCAGTCATAACACCAGGCCTGGTGAAATGGCACCATAGGCTTCTTCCCATCAAACCCCGCCTTCTTCTGCTCAGAAGTGGACTTGAAATCTGTCCACTCAAACGTTTTTGGGGGCCCCTTATGGAACTTTTATTTATTAGTGTAGTCTTCCCTTTCTCTCTGTGGAGGGGAACCCAGACCATCCTTCCTGTGGTCACTCCCAGGTACCTTCTAAGACACTCTGGTGCCAAGCCAGAGGCCAGCTTTTTCCCAAGCTCTCTAGGCGCATTGAGCTTGCATATAGCACATAAGCAACTCTGTAACACAATTACTCAAAGATGTGCTCCACATCAAAATTATGCAGCACGTTATAATCCTTTACCCTACAGTCCTTTTCATAATCCTCTAATGCCTTTCTATATGTGGCATACCGCACAGAAGAGGATTCCAAGGTCCCTGAGGAACCGTGACAGTTTATCCCAATAACTCAGCTAATGAAATCTGTGGATTCCACAAGATGGGTACCTACATTATACGCAGTGGCGGCTCCTCTGCTAAGGCGGAGGGGCGTCGCCCCACTGCTTTTCAGCAGTGAAATAAAGGAAAAATAAAATGATAATAACTCAACAATATTATAATTTTACTTGCTCCTGCTGAGGCAGCTCTGCAGGGCGGGGCGGGGATTTTTTTCGACAACAGGAGCAGGGAGAGTGGTGAGCACACTTTGTAAGTGCGCATGAATGTTTGGCTGGCCGTCTTGGGCTGGCCTAACATTCATACGTAATTTGCATGTTCTCCACCCAGGCTCTATTGCAGCCTGGGTGGAGAACATGCCCAGACTCCCACTGCCTGTCTCAGCGGCGAATCACGGCGCTCAGACCAACCACAAAGCTGCATTGCAGCCTTGTGATTGGCTACGGGGAGCCTGGGTGTGCTTCCTGTTCTGGCCGGAGCGATGGGACTACGAAGGAGAGACGCATCAAGGAAGTGGTGAGAAGGTAAATTTTTTCTTTCTTTTATTTTTCACACCCGCTTACCACCCTCCATTTCCCCCTGTGACCCCCGTCTGCCGGCTGCCACTGATTATACGCACTGGTTTCTGAACTCAGATAGGGAGGCACCATGCACCACGGGCAGGCCAAGGAGATGGAGATCAGGGCAGAATTGATCGATGCGAAATGGAAATAATGTTGCACACAAACTGAGTTGGGATCCATGATCTACCGACATAAACTACTTCATTTCAAGATCCTCCATCGAGCATATTTCACACCAGAGAAACAACATAAGACAGAGCCAGGGCGGCACTTGCAGGGTTCCTTCACCTAGCCTGTTCTTGTCCCCTTATTTTCTGATACAGGAGCAAGCTCAGAAGTACTATTTCAGGCATGATCAAAAGCCGATTGCAGGTGCATCCACTGACAGCCCTATTGGGTCGTGTTAAACCAATTCCGCAAGGGACTAGACATTCAAGGATACAGCACTGTAATTAGCTAAGCGCAGGGTTGCTATGAACTGATGTAGGAGAACTGTTCCTAATACAGACATATGGCACTCTGCAACCCCATCTCTAGGCCCAAAGACATATGAGGTCCAATCAGAAGGCACCTGACTCTGGACAATACTAACCATTCGCACAGCCAGGGGAAGACACCCTTGCGGATGAGTGATATCTTTGAACAATGTTGGCTCTGTAATACCCACGACACAGCAACAAATGTCTATACACCCTCCCATCACGGGGTAGGTACCCTAGCCCAAGAAGCAGACGAATTGGGCATTACGACTAGACTGTCTTTTCATATGCGAGGCTGTTCGTGGGCCTCACTATACTATATATATATATATATATATATATATATATATATATATATATATATATATATATATATATATATATATACATATATATATATATATGCATATATATATATACATCCAAATACCACTCCAAAGCGCTTCTCGGCACCATGAAAGAGAGACGGACACCTTCTTCTTTGTTTGTAACTGCAGCCGCAGTGACGTTTTTATTCAAATCATCGATTCAGTGCAAAAAAACGGGAAGACGCGTTTCGGCCAACTGGGTGGCCTTGCTCACATATATACATATATATATATATATGTGTGTGTGTATGTGTATATATATACACATATATGGCCTTCTTGCCTTCCATTGGTTCATATATGTAGCATCATATGCAAATTAAGACCTATTGGTGATGTGTCAGTGTTGCGGTCTTATCCTTCTGTGAGTTTTTGCATTAAATTAAAAATATGAATGAGGGGCTGTAGACCCAGGAAGTGACCTATCGACTTCCAGATCCCTGTAGTATCATTGACTCACCGTGGTATGGCCCCCTTCTACCTATTTTGATTTCAGGCGCCTGGTTCTGCACTTGGCACCGGTCCCGTGCTTTATGTCAGAACACGTGGAGTCAGTTTCTTAACGTTGTTGGTGCTGATTCAAGATGACTCGGCAGGAACCGATGAATATTCGTCAGGCAAGTGACGCAGCCTCTGAGAGGTCAGTCACCCGGAAGTGCCCACGGCGTGCGGTGCATGACTCGAAACCAGTCATTTGAGCAAACAAAATTGTCTTTATTTTTAAGGTCCCTAATGTGAAGCAGCTGACATACCAAAACCTGATGAATGTTCACTGGAATGTAAGGTCTGCGAAAACTAAAAGCAAACCAGTACATGTTAGAAATATTCAATGGAGGGGGGAAGGCAGTGCCAGATGTCAGACTGCCACTAGGACCTCGCCAGTCTTAATACGAAAGCAAGCCATGGGTTACACTCCCCTAATTAATGTATTTTCTGCTAAATAGTTGGGTACAGGTGCTTTTAGTCGGGTTTGGTGAGGTATCTGTAGGATTGATTTCAAAAGGATTTTTTTTAACTATACACAGACAAAAAACTAACACGCGCTTTCACCTCTCTGTTTTGAAAGTCTTGAACAATGTTGGTTATTTTACAAAATAATGTGTTTCCTCTCTTAGTACCCCTACCAATCTGCATTCGTCTCCCTTCCTACTGCCCCTTAGGCCCTCCCATGCACCCTGCTTGTTGTATAATGTATTTTAACCTTATATGCCTGCCTGATTGTTGGAAAATCAGAAACGTATTCCCCCCCCCCCACCTCCATTTTACTGACCAAGCTACGCCCCTGAAAGCGAGGGCAGGTGACAGGAGACACTGCTGAGGGGGACAGCAGGATGGGAGTGCACTGAGAGACACAACAGCTTGGAGGTGTGGACACTGGTGAGACACCAAGGGTGGAGACTTTCAGAGACTGTGAAGAGGTGGCCATTGGGAGACATTGAGGTTGGGGGAATAGACACTGATTGGGGAGGCAGTGACACTGGGAAACACGGTCCCTGGGGGACAAGGGCACTGTACAAAGAGATATGTGGAGACATTCACTCTGGAAAACACAGATCCTGGAGACAAACATTGCACAAAGGAGACACAGAGTCTTGGAGACACAGGCGCTGGGAAACAACAACATAGGAGTCATTGATAGTGAAGATATTCAGAGACTGTGAAGAGATGGAGCTGGGGAGACACTGACACAGGGAGAGTGGACACAGAGAAAATGGACTGGGAGACTGGAGAGAAACAGATACTGGGAGACACAGGCACTGGGAGACAGGGCACTAGAAATACCAGGTACTGTGAGATGCAGACCATGAGAGACACAAACATCTGGGAAACGCATACGCGGAAGACAAGGGCACTACAAGTAACAGACACTGTGAAACAATGAGTCTGGAGGACACAGACTCAGGGAGACAGGGCATTGCAAATACCAGGCACTGTGAGATACTGATCATGAGAGACACAAACCCTGGGAGATGCATTCACAGGAGACAAGGACACTGTGAAACATTGTGTCAGTGAGACACAGGGGGTAGGGGCACTGCAGATACCAGGCACTGTGAGATACTGATCGTGAGAGACACAAACCCTGGGAGACGAGTACTCAGGAGGCACAGACACTGCAAATAACAAGTACTGTGAGATACTGATCATGAGAGACACAAACCCTGGGAGACCCATACACGGGAGACAAGAACACTGCAAATAACAAGAACACTGCAAATAACATATACTGCAAAACATTGATTCTGGGAGACACTTGGAGAGACTACGAAAAAGTGGAAATTGGAAGACATTGACTGGGAGAGATATACACTGTGAAAGATGGCATTGGAACACTGGAAGACAAGGACACTGTGATAGAGCTAATATCAGACATTGGCGCTGGGAGATGCAGACCCAAGGAGACACAACCATGAAAGACACAGAGACAGGGAGACAAGGACTCTGCAAAAAACAGACACAAAGACAGAGCTAAAATCATACATTGGGAGACTGTTGTGACACAGACAATGGGAGACAAGAACTCTGCAAAAAAGAGACAGATGGAGATGTTGAAGCTTGGAGACAGAAACCCTGGCAAACACTGGGAGACACAGGCACTGGGAGAGAAGGATGCACTGAAAAGGGTTTTCGTAGACTATCATCCTACTAGAGTACTCTGAGACGTAGGAGCACTCAAGCAGTTTGCTTTTACCGCTTGTTAGAAAGTCTTCTACGTAGGTAAATTAGAAAAAGCTGACTAGGACAATGCTGTGACAATGGCACTTAATGATATGAGTAAGGGGACTTGGAATTTTGCACCTAATGGTGGTTGAAATCGTGTTTGCGAGTATCACTTTGGGTCAGAAAGTCTGACAAGATACTAGCAGCAGACTGCTTTGGTAAAAAAAATGTCTCTTGCAGGATATTGTCTGTATGAACAAGTCTTTCGCGTGAAAAAAAAATTACCCAAAATTGCAAAATCTCCAGTAATTTTGGGAATTTCTTGTAACACAAATTTTGGGAATTATTCTAATTTCGTCAGTAAAATCAAAATGCCATTGATCTCCAAATACTGAAAGTATTGTGCTGTAATCAACAGTCTTGGATCAGTCTCTTCTTCATTATTCTTCCATTGTCCTCTGTAGTGTTCTAGCCAACACGTTTCGTCATTGAAACATATTGCCATCAACTTCTTCAGGGCTAAAGCAATGAAATAGCCGGATGTGTAGTATACTTCAAAAGTGTAAGAGCATGTGCTTCAAGTCCAGTGCTAAACCACATGTGTATTCTCAATTGCTGTGCTGAGAGAACAAAGTTACCTCGTCATGTGATATAATCAACCTCAATACCCACATTTGGGAGCATTTGCTTTGACTCAAAGTGGTTTTAAGTGTCAAGGTTGATTATATGGAGCAATATGATCAAATGACGAACTACGTGTAGTTTGATTACTGTATAATACTTTTGATATTGGGTGCTCGAAACAATTTCATATGCTTGGCCCTTGGTCCCCTGGAGGATTGCTTTAGTGACCTTCTCTCCATTCGGGAACAGTGGTTTATGGACTACATAGGCAGCGCGCTTAGAGGTACTGGGGAAGAGTGAGTGGACTAAACCCAGCCCCGTTAGTAATTCCTAGTAATTACAATTTCTCCCATGCCTATTTCAAACCAATGGGTGTCTTGCAATGTCCCACTGTAATGCTCCGAAATTTCTTCATCTCTTATATCATTTAAATACAGCTTCAATTGTTTGATTTTTTGTCACAAACTGGAGTTTGTATGAAATATTTCTAAAGAAATGTTTATTCTTTATTTTTGAAATACATTGCATCTATAGATCCACGTGAAAATTTGGTAACACTCAGTGCATTTCGTGCAGTTGAATGTGTTTCATTAGAAGCGTGCATTACATAGAGACATATAATACCAGAATATGTGATGTGCTTTATTAGTGACTGAATCTGAAACAGAAACTGGAAAATTGCCAAGACATGCACTGGTTCATGTATATCAAATCATAACCGTTATACTGGGGAAAAATCATCAACCTGTAAAATGCAAGAATTCAAGGGACTTAGTGAATTTTTCTGTTTGCGTTCAACATATAATCCCTAGAACAGCACATGTTACTTGTAGATACTGAGTTCTGCAAACTGCAGTGTCCAACTTGTACCTCCAAGGCAACAAGAGAGCAAATGTTCTCTTCAAACAGTCAAAAAGAGCAGCGTTCTGTAGTTCCATGCGGTGGATCGCAATCACCTAGACAGCCAGACCATCTCGAGCACTATAGGGCAAGGACTTCGATGATGGTACTCGATGATGTATAAGCACTGTCCCTCATAGCCCTTTCTTGTTCCTGTGGTAATTCTAGGTGCTACTGATCAAAGGACATGGGCAGACTTGGCAAGGCCACCTCTGACAGATCCAGTGCTTAGAGCAAGGTGGGCAGTCTTTCAAGCACTTCCCTATGATAGATAACCCTAATACTGCCCTGCTGACACAATTAGGAGGCACAATAATCTTACCAGGGCTCCCACGTAGGATGTATACTCATTATTGTAGGTAAGGACTCAGAGGCTGAACCAACAGCTCAGGGTTTGTCAGGAGTTGGACATTAAGATGAAACTTGGTCAGAGGATATGTCCACAACAGCAGAGCGGGCAGCCACCTGGCGAGGTCTTGATAGAGTTGTCAGCATTTTTCAACATGGCCGGTGGCCGCAGAATTTATGGCACAGGTAGGCAGGAGAGAAACTGGTCGTTTAGGGGAGAATGTCCCCATTATATGTTTGGGTAGAGAGTAACATTGCTACTCCAGCTGTGAAGGGCATTCATCACCTTCTCAAGGATTGAACGTCAAAGAATGAGTTGGATGGTTAAAGTTACCCCGTCTCAGTCAGCACAACGTATAAAAAAGGGGTGAGGGGTGCATTCCTGCAGAAACGCCAAATGGGTCCTTCGTGCCAAATTCAGTCCTTGTTGCTTAAGCAATAGGATGGTGGCAAAGGCTTCTGGGTGCTGATACTTCTGGAAGTCTGAGCTGCCATGTCGAGTGGTGCAGGCAGTGTTTAATTGCCTCCATAATGGAACATTCTCACGGACCAATGAAAGCGAGACCACTAGTGGATTGTGTCTGAGCCTCCGGGGAGCTGTGGATCCCCTTACATGTTCATCCTCCACAAATGGCTCTATAAAACGTCTAGGAACATAAGCGATATGATGTAAACATAAGTAACTGGATAGTCTTCTCTTGTGTTACGGAAGCTCACTGGAAACTCCCTGAGATTTCGAACCCTCCCAATGACTTGATTTTAGTCTTTTGAATGGATGTCGATAAAACTGTCCCCTTCCACTACTTCCAATCTCAGATTTAATGTGATTTACCATCCACCGGGTCAAATCAACATCTTCATCGAGGAATGCATGGCTTTCTTCACTTCGTAACTCATCAGCTCAGACAACAATAGCTGCCTTGGTGACTTCAGGATCCACTGGGGAGTCATGGGCAACAGCTGCGTGGACACGTTTACCTCCTTTCTCAATGCCAATGATCTCCAACAACACTGCAATAAAGCCACACATCTCAAAGGCACCATTCTGGATCTGATAATATACAACTCCCCCAACCTAAAATATATGACCCCATCCCAGTCGACTGGCCCGATCATATGCCGATTCCGTTCTACCTAACTGGATCGCATACCAAAACAAAGGGGCAACTCAAGAAAGAGAAAATATGGTTCAGGAACACATCCAACCTTGACACAGAAGCCATGGCCTTCATAGACCTTCTCACTCTATTTTCAATTACACCTCATTTTGACATTAACGAGGCCACCAACAAGTAAAACTCCTGCATGGATCCCTTATCGACAAGTGTGCACCCATGAAATGCACACCTAAACCCTCCAGGCCCTAGCTCTCTAAAGAGGTTTATGAAGAAAGAACGCTGATCAGAAAATGTGAGAAAGAGTAGAGAAAAGTGCCATCTCACCCGAATCTGACTAAGCTCCACAAAATGAGTAAACATTACAATGACTGAATCCTAAGAGCCAAATCCTTCCAAATCAGAACCCTTGTGACTTCGGCAAAGAATAGAACGAAGCACCTTTTCGAGGTCATTTCACAGACTACTTACCCCTCCACCACTTCGGCTCCTCCGTCATCAGTGGCCTGTTGCAACAACTTTGTGGATTTCTTTGATAACAAAGTTAGAGACTGCCCAGCGATGATTCCCTTGAAATGGCTGAGACTCTATAATCATGGTCATCCTTCCCTCCAATTTCCAAACAGGACCTACAACGACCAATCTCCAAAGTAAAGTCGGTAATATATGAATGTCTTCAACCGCATTCCGGTTGCAAAGCATTCATATATGCCCCTGCGACTCGACTCGCTATTAGGAAGTGACACCTTTGGAACGCCCCTTCCTAAAACCGCCTCACAAACTCAGGTTGGTTCATGTTAAAAGGCCTTTTAGCAGCCGCTAACCGCCTGATTCTCCTTTAGCGACCGCTAAAAGCTGTCATACACAAGCCCCTTAGTTATTGGCACATTAAAGGTTTTGTACTTATGGAGAAATGTCCCCTGGATACGGTGGCAGACCCTGAATTATTCAAATATTTAATTACTTAAAATTGTCCATGGACTGGACACCCTGATTGACCCCAGATGTAGAACCTCCAATTTAGCACTTGTGACTGCGAGGATGCGGCAAACCACACCACCTCTGGAGGTGGCTGAAACAAGATGACCGGGAAGTAAGGTCACACCTGTAGTTCCAAGAGTTAGGAGATCCAGGCAAGGAGGCGGAGCCTTTTTCTCTTTAGGTCCAAAGTTGTAACAATTACTGATTTTATTGTTGCAATACAGAAAATTCTGTGAAGGTGCTGCCTTAATTTCACTTTACAAAGGAGATAGAGATGGAACTGAACGAAAAAGAGGGAAATATTCATCAGGAAACGAGAAAAGACGAGGAGTGATGACTCTTTGAAGAGTTCAGAGAGTAAAGTGTGACAGAATAAATGTAAGATATGAAGGGCCAGATGAACAAAAAAAAATTCATTCACAAATGGACCGATTCACAGAATCGGGGTGTTTGCTAAAGAAAAAAGGCATTTTCTAATGTACAAAGCCCCAATTTGCGATTCGGTAACCTATTACCGAATCGCAAATTGGGTTTGCGATTTGGAATTAGGAAAGGGCGTGTTTAGGGCATCCCTTTCTAATACCAAATCACAGTGTGAATGTTTTACGACTGAAATGCGGTCACAAAACATTTACGTATTACCACCTACTTCAAGTAGTTGGTAACCCATTCGCAAATGGGATGGGGTTCCCAAGGGACCCTTTCCCCTTTGTGAATGTTTGGAGAAAAAAAAATTAAGAGCCAGCAGTGGTCCCACGGACCCCTGCCTAGTCTTAAAAAATGAAAAGAAATCTTTTCCTTTTTCTTTTTGAAATGCATCCCGTTTTCCTCTAAGGAAAACGGGCTGCATTTTGAAAAAAAAATTGCTTTACTGAAAAGCAAACACAGACATGGTGGTTGAAAACATGGATGAGGATCTTGAATAGAGTCCTAAACATACTTCACAAGCATTTTTCTTTGTGTTATTGTTCACTTTGCTCGATTATGTGATTTGCTGACCCCAGCAGGCCACCATCCCTGTGAATATTGCAATTCCCAGTGGGTCGTATACCGAGACCTAGCTCATGAATATTAATGAGGGAAGTCTATGTGCGACCCTCTGAGAATCGCAAAAGTAATTAAACACTCATTTGAATATAGCTGTTTGCGATAACCAAATAGCGAATTGCAAGAATTCCCTATTTGGTAATCGCAATGACTTACCTTAGTACATGTGGCCCCAAGAGTGAAGTTGCAAGAGATGCCTGAGTAAGAGATCTAGAAAGAGTGAGAGCAAGGTTAAAAAGAGATAGCTGAATGTGAACACAGGAGGAAGAGTGGAGAGACAAGAGAGAGACACTAGAGAGGAACAGACGAAGAGGGAGAGAGATATGCAGGCTATAATAAATACAGGTGAATAACAGACACCTAACAGAGAGACAGAGACATGGAAAGGAGAAAGAGAAAACAGAGAGAGAGAGAGGCTTTAAAGAGACAGGTGGTGAAAGAGCAGAAAGAGAGAAAGCGAAAGAAAAGAAAGTGAAAGAGATGTACAGCACTTAGGTGCTGATTATGACTGCCCTTGAGGAGTATTTGGTATTTCCCACAACAGCCCTGGGTTGGGAATTTATCAGGTGTAGCAAACAGCACCTAAATGTCACCTACAGACAGTTTTCCCCTCGGGAGGGGAATAACATACACCAAATGTTGTCACAGAAATTACCAGGCATTTTCCCCTGTTACACGGGCTCTGTGAGGCTTTGTGAAGGTAGTGTATCAGGGGCAAGATTGGTTGGGGCATGTTGGAGGCCCGCTCATCATTCTTTGCAGGGGGATCCTCTAAGGTTTCGTCACACCACTGCGACATTACCTCTGCCACCCAGATGGACTACTGTTTGCCGTGACAGTACAGTGGTTCCCTTCAAGCTACAAAACGTTTGGTGGACAGCAGCCCTCGGTTTTGACGGCCGTTCATCAAACTTTTAAACAAACTCCCAAGGCAGGAGTTTATATCAGACAAAATGATCACCACAGCCTGTCAGTTCCCTCCCAGGGTGGAAGGATATTTGTTGGGTTTTTTAATGTCCCTGATCATCAGGTCTTACCTGGCAGTCAGGGGCAGAAAAAAGGACATTATATCATCCGCCCTAAATAGGATGGGTGGTATAAATCCTTCCCCTTACCTCCCCCCGCTAATTCATCAGGCCATCCGAGGAAGCTTTCCATCAGAGGTGCCAACGGGCCTCCATCGACGTAGACCTTATAGTCTTCCTCTCTACAAATGAGGCTGGTGGACTGAGAGTTTGGCGGACAGAGGACTCTGTTGCAAAAGCCTTCAGGCCCTTTAAGTGGAAAGGATCATCCTTCACTTCTCCCTTGGACAAGCCCAGGCTTCCATGTCTTCTTAACATCTCTCCCCACATATACACACACACACACACAGAGTCTCTCTGTCTCCCTTTCCCTCTCCCTCTCCCTCTCTCTCCTTGTCTAGAAACTGACTACATTTTGTTTGATACTACATGGAGGGCAAGAGTATTAACCCACAGTGATATTGTAACCAATACATCACCTACCACTACTCCCGCTTGGTACCTATATTATCATTATGTTTACCTCCACGTCACTTACCTAATACTATTACCTATTGCCTATTACTTTTAACTTGTAACACTGTGATTAGGTCAACGTACTAGGTCAGTGGTTCCCAAACTTTTGACTCCTGAGGACCACCATTGAGTCACCACTGGAAGCCGGGGACCCCCAAGCAATCTGAATGATTTAAATTTCAAACATTAAAACTGTAATTCGAAACAAATCAACACAGGTGTGCACATAAAACAAATAGTCGACTTACTAAGGATTTTAGTATTTTATATTGAAACGTTATTGGGAAGGTTGGTGCTGCATCTCCTTGACTAACTTTTAAATGGTTGGTTTTATTTCGCGGTACGAGGCTCCTGCTCCTGCCAGGGCCAGACTGGAAACCCAAAGCAGCCCTGGCAAATGTTTTCAGACCAGTCCCCATACGGCGCACACCAAGTGCAGTGAGTGAGCCTAACCACTACAAAGGGGGCTTTGGGAGGCTCTCCCCCCAAGAAAATTTAGGAAACCATAGTTCACCCTACAACACATTTATCATTATATATTGAATTGTATTAGCTTTTAAAAAATAGTAAATGATGACCTTACTATGCACCAGGATACGACAATCTTTGTTGGGGTTCTTCAAGGATTCCTTTACTATCACCCTCCAACAGTGCCTCTCATCTCTCCATAGTCCCTCTGTCACATGTATTTCATTTGTTTTATAGCATCTCTCATACCATTGTAGGATGTCGGAGCACTTTACAACACACACATATAGGGGCAGATTTATAAGCCCCCTGCGCAACCGGTGCGTCACAAAAAATGACGCTCCGGTGGCGCATTTTAGTGCCCCATATTTACAAGGACAGGAAAAGCCACCCTGCGTGACTTTTCCTGTTCTTGTAAATATGGCCCCTTTGCACGCCCGCACTTTGCGTGAAAAGTGCGTTCCATGGGTTTTGCTGTGAGTGTTCCCACGCAACACCCATGAAACCAGACACATTTCCACATTTACGAGAAATTGTAAATCTGGAAATGCGTCTGAATGCTACGCCTCCCCAGGGGAGGCGCAACAAGGCGAAATGAATTCATTTCTCATCATTTTTTCCCTGTTTCTATGCATGGTGCATTCTGCAGCACGCATAGAAAGCTGAAATCCCCTCCAGTGATTGTTTATGTGCAGAACGGGAACCCTACCTGCACATAAACAATCTCCCCACAACGCAGGCATCCTTGCACCATGGTGCAAGGGTGCCAGTGCCGGCGCATGGCAGCAGTTTGTGCACCAGCGCAGGGGGAGCACTGAGATGCAACATATTGTTGTAAATATGTTGCATCCCTGTGCTTTGAAAGTGACTAAGTGCGGCGCAGCCGAATGGCTTGCAGCACTCACTGAGTCACTTTCCTTGTAAATGTTCCCCATAGAGACAATGAATCATACATGTAATCCAGCGTATAGTAAATGTTACATAAGGCAAAGGCGACTACAAGTTGTAGGATTCACATCTCTTTCATACCGGTAGGCATTTTTAAAGAAACTCAGGATTCAGGACATAACACAGTGGTTAGCATTGACTTTAACATTAAAACTTTATTTCCATTCAAATAAACCTTTTTAGCAGCATCAGGATAATGAAAGGCTGGGAAAAAACATAAGTTACTAACTTGTACCATGCAGTTTGCAAACATCTTTTTGTTGCCAGTTTATGAGTCACTGTGCTAGATCACGATTGGCACTTATAAACTGCACAGTAACTAAAGAATCTCTGTGCCAAAAGCAGTAACCCACTGACCTATGCAGATAAAACACAGTTTTTTAAAAAAAAAAATGCAGGCACACGTTCTTTGCAGTAGGCATATTAACCCTCTGTGCTACATTAGATAAGTCAAAGCTGCCACTGGACAAAACTCTCATCTCTCTCCAGCAGGAACATTAATCACTGCCGTTATCTTGACACTTTCATTGCTGCTCCACAACTTCTAATTATACAAGGAACTTTGCAGTGCTTTTAAAACTGCTGCCTGAGGACCCCCTGGGAATGTGTCACGGACCCCTAGGGGTCCGCGGACCACAGTTTGGGAAACACTGTACTAGTTGTTTCCCACTCAGTACGGCTCCACCGTTATTCTGGTACGCTGGAGTTTCTGACTCAGACAGCGGGGCCAATTATGATGTTGGTCAGAAAGCCTCAAACCGACATCTTCAATTCTGACCGCCTAATAGCAATGTAGGTGGCCGGAATTGAAACCGGCCGCTCATTCCGGCTGGATTCCGACAGGCTCAAGGAGCTGTCGGCCAGTCGGGGGCCCCAAAGTAATCCCTGAGGACAGCGTTTCCGCGTTGGGATTATGATGTTGGTTTCTGACAGGATGCCTGACACACGGTGCAGAGATTAACAGAATCTCCCATTTCTCAATGGGAGCGTGTGCTATGGCCAGTTTACGGCCACAACACAAGCTCCATAGACAAATGCAAGTATGCGACCGCGATGTTACGTTTCTCTTCTATCATTCCCAGCGTCACCCAGGTCTTTTCTTTGCTACCTACATCTGTGGGTTCACACATATTTAGGAGCCACATGCCCGTCTTGCGTTCTATCTGAGTTCCCAGGACTTCCCCCATACATTGAGTCACCGCTGTCCAGTATTGTTGAATGTGGACACATTCCCAAATGATATGTATGAATGTACCCTCCCAACCACACTTCCTACCACATTCAGGGTCTTCTCTCTAACCCATTTTTCCGAGAGATGGACATGATAGGTATACTCTGTGCAGAACTTTCAGTTGTACGAGCCTTGGTCTCGATGAGATCGCCGTTTCTCTGGGGGACGCTAAAGCTTCCTGCCAGTCCTCGTCCTCCATACCCACCACATCAACTTCCCAGTGCTTGCGCAGCTGCAGGAGGGGATCAGTCATGTTGTTAATTCGTTTCTGATGTTAGAGAAATGGCTTTGCCGGGCATGCATCCATCGAGGATTCTATCCTCCAGTGGGGAGGATTCTGCAAGAGACTCCCCCTTTGGAATGACTGCTCCAGGGGCGAGTCTGATTTGTAAGTATCTGAAATATTCTGTGCCTGCTAGCTCAAACTCGCTCTGCAGCTGCGCAAAGGGAATCACCTGCCCTTATTTCCATAGGTCCCCCACCTTTAAGATTCCAATCATGTCCCAACGGTCAAAGCCCTTGGTGTTCCTTAATGTGCCGAATCTATCTGCGTCCCACAGGGGGGTAGCCTTTGTGATTTTTCCTGCCCATCGCATACTTTTGTTTGCTGTATGCCATATGTGAACCACATGCTCGGTAGGGCCAGTCAAATGTAATTTTGCTGGATTGGAATGTAGCGCTCCAGTATAATTTCCATCCGGGAAAAGCCACCGGTCCATATTATACACTGGGTGCAATTCAAGTATTTGACTGCCGGCTGACATTTAGCCTGATCTGAAAGCTACCAAGCTACAGAAGGCTCATTGTTTCTCTTTGCTGCAGCTACAGCTACCATTTTGGGCAAAATACTGTCTAGTTTGTATTTACATTTTTTGTATGGACTGGTAAAATTAGAACTATTGTGCCTTTTGTTGTACAGGAGAGTCCTGAAAGGAACTTTCCTCTAATGAATTCTATCACACAGGCAGATAATCTGGCCCCTCTGTGTGATGACACTTACACTCCTGTATCCCTCCAAACTTGTCGGAAGACGCAGCAGCTGTGGAGGCTGCCCGATGGGTCATCAGGAGGGAGTGAAGTTTGATCATAGAAGGGTCAGAGTTGTAATTCTTATAGGCTAGGCAACTCTTCCAAGGAACCATTTCAGATCCACCATGTTGGCAATTGAAATCTTAATCAGGTGGGAAGCATGACAACAAAGTAAGCAAGAATAAGTTGGTGATAAAGACTGATCAATCAGATAAAAAAAGGTTATACAGAACCTTTAAGGAACAGTTGAAATAAATAATGAATTAAGTTCAGGAAGGAAGGATCATGGATCTATTGGGCAACAGGGGAAAACAACCTATCATTCAAAGGGGATTTTACTGATCACAAGGTGTTCAGCTTCCCCATGTCAATGTGACTTTGCTGCATGTGCAGACTGTATGTGCTATTACAATGAGGCAACTCAATACAAAGTACACAGACACAGACACATTACCCTCTGGAAAGCCCGACCACAAGCCAAGTGAACTAACTGCTTCCTGGATTGTTACAGGAATCCAGAGCTCATTCTAGGAAAACAAAGAGACACTGAAGACAAGTTAGACTGCTTTGTAACTACTGGTAGCAGGATAGGGGACTCCCACTTAAGCAGACAGAAAGCGAGAGTGTGTGAAGACTGCGAGAAGGTGAGAATTTACGAAGAAACACAAATGTGTGAAATTAAGAACAAACACAATGCATCTGGAAACTGATTAGAACATATTCTTTCAACAGAGCAGGAATCTGTGCTAGCAGGGATTAGAGGCTGTGGGTAACTAGGTAAGAGGCTAAGCGTTAACAATGAGTTAGAAGTACATACGATTTTGCGTAAAGAATATATGTAGGGTGGTTGCTAGAGTCATTGTATGCATATTCTCTATGTTCGACTTAAGTACATATATGACGGACAACAGACTTAACACAGATATATCATTCTATCATTAATCTTTGTGGAAATACATAACTGAAGTGAATGTTATTTTTTTTTTTTTTTTTTTTTTTTTTTTTTGAAACCGTTTATTGCAATCTCAAATATATACAAGTATGGGCCTACAACCTTCCGGCCAGCCGCTAGAGTGAAGGAGCACCTGACAAACTTACAAAAGGGCACGTGGCGTTACAGAGAAGCAAATCAGGAGACATCAACGACGTGGGCCACATGACTCTAAGCCCACAATACGGTTTCATTTTATACACACGCAACAACATAGAAAAACACACCCGCAAGGCAACCCGCAATCGAAGGTAACCACACGTGCTCCTCGAATGAGGGACCCCGACCATCCACAGGAATCTGAAGAGGGGGAAGGGAAACAAGTCCAGGACTGGGGGAACTCTGTGCCCGGGGCTGGGGGAGGGGGTCAACTAGGGGGACGGAGCCGGTGAGGCAGCAGGCAGCAGTGGTGGCTCGCAAATACCCCCGCGGTAGGCGTTCCAGGGGCCCCATATTTTCACCCACGCCCCAGGCTTGCCCCTCGCCACATACACCACCTTTTCTCGGAACATGCACCAATCCATATGTTCTTTCCAGGCCGACACCGCCGGGGGCCGCTGGGATCCCCACAGTTGAGCGATGTCACGCTTAGCTATCATATATCCCAGAGTCACCCATCGCGTCTGCGGAACCGAGTAATCAGTTGGTTCCCACACATTCAGCAAGCATCTCCTCGCTTCAGGCAACAGTGCGACATGCGTAACCAGACGCAGGACCTCATGCACACCACGCCAGAATCGCTCCACCTTCGGGCATTCCCACAAAATATGCAAAAAAGTGAAGTGAATGTTATTGGTGTAGTTAAACTCTGCTCTCTGCTCAAGCTATGTATGCATATCATAGAAAGCAGAACCACTACTGAGGTATTGAAAAACCACTGATGTAAAGGTTGCACACTCTTTCCCCCTTCCCTCTTCGCTTTAACCCTTATATATTGGTGCATTGTACTGCACCTCCCTTGAGTAGTTCGTTTCATTTACCACTGTCTCTGTGTTGCTTATACTTGCTGAAAACTCAATAAAAACTATTTGAAATTTAAAAAAAAGTACATAAGATTTACAGCTAACTCAGAAGAAAAAATCAAGAGAGCAGCAGATTAAAACCACAGACTGTTTGCTCAAAACAATCACCAACTCAATAAATTTACAACCCCACGTATCTAACAGAATGTATGCACTCATATGTGAGTGTGATCTAATGGGTATTAGCAGCAATAATGACTCTCCCCTCACATCTTACCGTATTCCTACTTGTTGAACAACAGTGGATAGACTAGCTTCTGGTAGTATCCAAAAAGCAAACAAATAGGCCCTTCTAGATACAAAACAAGCCATACTTTGATGATTGAATCCAGGAACTCCTAAGAGGCTCCATAAATGCGAGGTCCATCAGGAAACAAGGGATAGGATTATGAGATAGGACTATGTTTGTTCTACCTGTGGTTACTAAATGTGAAATCCTCTTCATGCCACTCTTGTAGCCTCTGAGGAGGAGGCTGGGCGGGGCTTCGGTTGGGACAAGCAGTCAACACTGTGATGTCATCGTGTGTCAATGAGGGAGTGATGTCACTACAGGTGGCTTTTTGGTGAACTGATGTCCATGACACAGCCAGGTCCAGGTTCATTAGAAACAAAGGTTAGCAAAGCCATAACTGCTCTAGGAAGATAATGTTTTATTTGCTGTAGGAGTTGTTGTCGCATACTTGGCTGTCAGTAATGTGAAAACTCCCCAACAGGGTGTTGCAGTGTGTGGAGCACTGGAATGAAAAGCAGCTAGGACCTGGCTCTGGACCCCAAACCTCCCTACCTAAACTGTCTTAGATAACTCCTTCCATTGTCCCTCCCTGTGCCTCTACCTAAGAAACAGACTGCCCTGGAGGCGATACGTGATCCTCTGGAAAAGAGAAGTCACCAGGCAATGCACATAAAAGAAAGACTCTTTCTGGAAAATAGTAATACTATAAGGCCAGGAACCATAACAATGTAATAAGATTTACTAAAGAGCATTTCAGGGTATTAGTGGCAAGAGGTCCATGTGTATATTCTGATTCAAATACAGAAGAGAGAGCTACTCAAGTGTAGACTTCTAGTGCAGGTGCAATTCAATGGTGTTGAGTATGGGAAGCTAGTCTCCCAGTCTGCAGGAGGGCCCTGGCACGGGCAATGTTCACGGTGAGCCGGCTAGAAGCAATCAGGTTGGGGAAAAAAAGTTGTATTTTGTCAAACGTAACAGACAGATTGGAGCAAAGGTTTGACATGGATGCTATCGCCAAAGCACACCGTTCACAGAAGGAAGGTGGATGGAAATAATTGAGAACCGAATACATGGTCACCATGGTGAAAGGAAGACTGTCACTGAAGTCTATCTTCTGGGAACCACTTGACTTGACATGTGGCTCACTGCTGCAGTGCCCCTTGTATGAGCCTTGGCCTGCTTTGAGTTCTGCTTTCTGGCTTACCATGTGATTTTAGTTCTGCCCAGTGGTATAGTATCTTGAGACCACCTGTGAATGCTCCACAATGGCGTTGATGCTTACTCAGCAGAGAATTTGTTTACGAGGATGCACTCAAGAGCTGTCCCCGCCCCCTAGTGGAGGGTGAGACTGAGGGTGAGGCAATAGTGAGGTATGGTGCAGCTGACAGGAGCAGCTGCTTCAAAAAGCAGGGTCACGCACTATTTGCCGAAAGCCCTTGTAGAGTGAAAAGTGGGCCTTTCGACAAAGGTAGACCATGCACAGTATAAACAGTGTCCCTAGAGCTGTTACCTCTGAGACCCTGTAGGCACTTCTGGTTTCTGGTTGCAATATACATTCAGCCCAGAGATCTCTCTGTGGACGAAGAAGTGACATAAGACACTTTTACCAAAGTTTTACCAATTATGTCCTCTTTTCGAGAGGGCTAGTAATAGGACTGTTACCAGCCAGTTGGGTAACTACAGAGGCCATAATGAGTTAGAGTGAGAGGCTTTCAAGGGAAGGGGGAATTACCACATGTGATTCCCTTGGGTTTCACCACAATTCTGGCTGCAATTGCACCCAGATATTGTAGCTGCTTTGAACAGCTAGAGGGCCCGGGGGAAACTATGATTCGCTTGGAGTTGTTTGTGTTATTCATTCCCCAAAGATCCCAGTATCTCGTTTCCAGGCTCATAAGATCGGCACAGAGACAGCTCATCGCAGACTGTCTCATAGGGCGTCATCTCCTTGTGCTGAGTGAGTAACAAACCTCAGGCGCCCAGATCTCGCAACAGACGAGACTTTGTGTGGTAAAAAAGATTTCAGCTGCTGAAATTGGGTAGATGTATCCATCGGACACACACGCTGGACCAGTGGTGACTGATAACTGGAATTGTGATCTGGACCTTAGTATTGTTGCATTTCAGGAATGAAATAGGTTAAAACAGTGGTCTTCAAATTATGACATGCTAAATACTCATTGAGTGCGTCCACCCACATGACGTAATATGCTGAAATGTTTAATGTGTTGAATCCCGGGGGCACCGCATGTTAGAAGATGAACATTGTGTTAAGGGACCCACACTAGGGGTCTCCTGCCCCCTAAAGGGTGTGCAGGCAGGATGGTGGGGGCCTCTGCTGAGGTGTCAGTCATCCTCAGAGCCCCTCTACAGACCGTCAATCTCCTTAGACTTTTACCAACCACCTGGGATTCCCTCTATCTGATATCACTCATCCTCAACCGGCTGTGAAGGGGGTCATCGCAAATTGTTTTCTGCCTCTTGACCCACAGACCATGAGACTTGACTTGGAGGCTCCAATCAATCCTACAAAATTCTGAGCTGGAGCTCAGCCGACCAAAGCTAATCTACAGCCACCCCGGGAGACTCTATGTCTGTCCTGAGAGACATTCCTCAGGGGATGGTAATCAGCCATCCTAAATCCTCACCAGTTTACACTCACAGCCTCCACTGCCCATCAGACATCTTAAGCCCACGCTGCCAGTGCTCGAAGTCTCTCGAACCACCTCAACTACACCATCACATGTCCAGAGACATCCTCAGCCGCCACTGAGCCCACCATATATGACCCTCTGCTGTCCAGCTGAGATGTCAGCCACAAGCCCCATGGCCGAAACCTAAGAAGCCCTTAGCCAGCCCTCACAATTCTTCAGCCACCACTCATTTTTACCTCACAGACCCTAAGATACTCCTACTGACTCATAACAGCCTTTGCAGACCATCAGTCCCAAAATGACAGCCACAAGAGCCCCTCATCCATGAGTGCTGGTGCCCATCACCCAGCCCGAAGAGCTCTGAAACTGACGGCTAAATGTCAGATGTCCCCAAAGCACCTCTGCTAGCCTGGCCCTACCTTGGAGACCCTGGAGACCCTTGGGCCCCATGGCGTGAAACCCATTTAAAAAGTTTGCACTTGCCTGCACAACCCCTTTCCCGGCTCTCGCTGCCTATGTGGCTTCATCCAGTCTGCCTTGAGCTTCTCAGCCTGTTGAGTCCCAAGGCTCCTGCAATGAATGTGCAGCTGGGCTCCTCACCAGTCCGCAGCTTCTAGGGACCCACCTTGTTTCAAGAACATCAAGACTTTAACGCTGACCATGGGAAGAGGAACGTGAAAGGAACATGTTACCGCAGTCTTGCATTTTAGCAGGGCTAGACTGGCGAACCAAAAGCAGCCATGAGAAACATGCTTAAACTAGCCTGCTCCCTCCCTCTCCGCGTACTGTCTCTCTCTTTCCTCCTCTCCTCTCTCTCATCTCCCTCTTCAATCTCTTTTTCTCCTCCACTCCACTCCCCTCTCTCTGTGTCTCTTTGTCTCTCTCTAGAAGCCACCTGTGACTCCTGCCTTAAACTTTAGGAGCTGGGGACAGTAACAGAGTCACCAGCCAGGGCAGGACGGGTGATGCCAGGCACCGGGCAATCCCCCTGTAGGCCAATGGGTAGAAGCCAGCTTTGTAACAGGGGGCCGTTTTGTTACTGGGAGCAAAATCGTACCCCAGTAACAAAATCAGAAGCCCACTGTGACAGTCTCTGCACTCTGACCTCTGTGCGGAGAAAAAGCACCACTGGCGGTCATTGTTGGGTTTAGTAGCACGTGTGCGCGTATGTATTACACTTTAGGTGCCGACGCCCACCCTAATGAGGCAGTGCACGCTGCGCCAGAAACCACGCTGGAGCGCTAATGACAGTGAGAGTTTAGTGTGCGAGTCAGACCAAGGCTATGCGTCCCCTCCCCAAATTCGCTTGACGGCGCTGCAGCATAGTGCGCAACGCGCCCTCTAGTCCCTGAGAGACTGACACAGGAAAAACAAGCAGCAATATTAGTCTGCATAGGCCTCCATAGTATTAAGTAAGTGTAACTTACTGCTTTCAAAAGTATTTTAAAATCATGTGAAATATTTTCGTACATTCAGTGGGCAAATTTATTTAAATGTTCAATCCAGCGCCCCTGAGCCATGGAGCCTGTTACTGAGTGTGCTTTAAGCTGAATAGGCACGCACGCACAAGTGCATGTAGGTAGCTAGCGTACATGTGGACGGCGTGTCCTTGTGGTTTCAAGTACAAATACATGCCTGTTTAGTACGGACATCGCCTTGCATGGCCGAGTGTTTGGGGCAGCGCAGAACCAGACACATGTGATTGTAAATGGATCTTTAACCACAAAAGAGCTGCTCCTAAAGTGATAACCACTATAAGGTTTGAGTTATATTGTGAGTGGGGACATCTCACAAAAAGTAACGGACTGGTCTCACACACCACCTGGTGTCATGCTTCATCATTGACCAGTCCTCGCCCCCTAAAACCTTGGTTTGATAGAGGGCGGGCATACACCTGATGACAGGGATGCACTTCTAAACTAAGTGGGGGCCCGTGTATGGGTGAGTGAGATTAAAAATCATTATAGTTATCCTCATTGTGTTTTTTAATGTGAAAGGGAACTATATGATGTTTAAAAGCAGGTGACGGTATGTGGGGGAATTAGTGTCCCCTAACCGTTGTGTTTAGAGGTCGACATGTTGCTGCCGTCTTGGCCCAGGAGGGTCCAGGGCATTCATCAGGACCTAAATATGTAAATGGGGGCTCCGTTCTTACCAAAAGTGGCAAGAGTGTACCACTGTGTGGGCGTGATCCCTGTCACACTCCACAGTTGGATTGCTCCTAGATTCAAGCCTGTAAAAGAAAATGTAGGGAGAGAATAACAATATATAACAACAGACCGTAGTAGTGGCGAATAACTGAACTCAATACATGCACTGATCCAGATCTGTGTGAGTGACTACTCATGTGACATGTGCCACTCAATTTGTGTACATGATGGGAATGCAAAGGTGAGAGCACATGTCTCACTGTTCTTACCCTAAAAACCAGAGCTACTGGCCCCATTGGAGGAGGGGAGAGGAAACCCCTGTTTGTCAGAACCTGTGGAAAAAACATATAGATCACAGCTGGCGTGAGAATTATGGTTTTTCAAGTACAAACACACAGAACATTCACCCTCAATTGTGCTAATTGCCCCAAAGTACTTTCATTCTATCCGATCTCATTCACACCCTTACTGCCTCAAGGAAAGTTTCCTGCGTTGTAAATGGATCCCCTGTCCCGTGTTTGGTAACAAGTGGAGTTCGAACAAATGGGTGGAATACACATTGCATGTGATCCTCCCCTGTTCAGTGTTTAGGGGCGGGTGGTACGTATTTATCTTTGGTTGCATCGAACAAGTCTCTTTACATACCCTGAAACAAAGCAAGGTTATTTAGTATATTTTGTTCTGCCAGTCGCAGGTCTGTTAGGAAACCCAGTAAGTTTGCACCATGACAGACCAACACTGAGCAGGTGCTGAAATGAAACCATCCTTGGGCTGCATGTATGAATGGAGTTTTTGTAGTGCAAATCCAGCTATAAAACAACAGAGGGTTAAAAATGGTAGGGAGTAAAATTATCCTTGTAATACTGGGAAGTTGTATCTGGTTCAGGGACAAGCAAAGAGTCATAGTTATGATGCTTGTCGGGTCTTCGAAAGGGTGCCGTTTTAAACTAAAATGCATGACGCGAAAGGCCTGTCTTCTGGTTCTCTTTCTTGCAGTTTTTGGTCATCAGTCTGACGATGCTAAGACTGCGTGTGCTCTGCCTGCTTTATGAAGTCTAAAATGTGTCTGTGAGGTAGAGTGGCATGCTGGATGTAAATGTCCAGTCTATCCAGGGGTGGCTCCTCCGCTAAGGCGGAGGAGTGTTGCCCCACTGCTCTCGAAGTAGGAAAAATAAAATGATGATAATGTAGATATTATCATTTTATTTTTTGTATGTTTGGGGCTGATTTAGGGCGTGGTGGGGCTGGTGGCACAGGGGGAGGAGTGGTTTGTGCATATGACTGCATGGCTGGCCGTCTGGGACTGGCCAAACAGTCATGTGTACTTAGCATGCTTCCCATCAGACTGCATTACACAGCCTGGTGGGGAGAATGCCCAGGATCCCTGTCCGCGTCTGAGTGCCGAATCACGGTGCTCAGACCAATCACAATGCTGCATTGCAGTGTTGTGATTGGCTTAGGTGAGCCTGGAAGCCCGGGTGCTTCCTGCTGCTTCCTGGTTCTAGGCCGAAGTAATGGAGGAGAGACGTCAGCTAGCAGCTGTGAGGACGGAGGTGTTTTCTATTTTTTATATTGTGTTCCTCCCCCCACCCGCCCTGCCACCCCTGTCCCCTGCCAGCCGCTACTGAGTCCATCTATAGATGCAACAGATATTGATGGTAATGTGGGTGGTTAGCGTGTACCAATGGAGGTCTTGGAGTATTGGAGTGATTCAGCTGAGCGTCCTAAGTCATTTGATAAATCCTGTGATCTCCCTTTTAGTGGTGTTGACTGGGTGTGTGGGATGCTCATGTCTGCTAAAGAAGGGTCTTCAGCTTCCATGACACCCCCACAGAGGGTGAATCTGTCACAGTATCTGATCTGGTCTGAAGGGGTATCATGTGCAGACATAAACTTTCAACCTTTTCTACTCTGAACCACACCCTCACCACTTCCGCCGGAATAGCCGAGGCTCATTTCCTAGCCTTGTTATTTGTGTGATTCTTGAATTATTCACAATCCCATGACATCGGTGATGTAACATTGATGGCAGCACCCACACTCTAAATAGTGTTCCAGCTCCACTGGCCTGGGTGCCCAATGTGTGACATTTTAAGCAGGGCCAGACTGGGAACACAAACCAGCCCTGGACATTCAGCTGGACTGGCTGGGGTGTGTGGGAGGGGGAGGTTGACGGGGGACTATTGTTAAGCACCGCTGCCTCTTTTGTTACAAGGGGCTGATATTGCAGCACTGCTTTAAAACTGGCCCCCTGTAAAAAAAAAGAGGCCCTCACTGCTCCAAAACTAGCCCCCACCCTTCCAGCCTACCGGGAAAACGCACCGCGGCCGCTACGGCCTGTCCGGCCCTGATTTCCATGCTTTCTGGCCTGGGTGCTTATGTGTGACATTTCCACTGTTTCTGGCTTCAGTGGCCTGCATTCTTGTTTGTGACATTGTCATGCTTTCTGGCCTGGCTACTTCTGTATTATGCTGGCTGCTTATGTATGTATCTATGTAAGAAAAATGTGTTGAAAAATGCATTGTTTTGGTCTTTCTGTCTCCAAACTTTTCTTGGGGGGGGGAGCCACCCAAACCCCCTTAGTAGTGGGCAGGATTGCTCACTGCGCTTGCTCGCTACACACTGTATGGGGGCTGGTCTGACTTATACTTTGTGATCTCTGATTCACTACTCTTGTGTTTATTTTTGTGTTCTCTGTAAGAATGTCTATGGGTACATATGACTGGGTAACCTGGTGCTCTTTAAGGTCATCATCTACTATTTACTGTGCTTTGAAAATTAATACAATTAAATATGTAAAAAAAATATATGTGTTGCAAAATGCACTGTTTTGGTCTTTCTTTTTCTTCAAACCCTCCTAGCAGTGGTCAGGCTTGTTCACTTCACACCGTACATTGGCTGGTCTGACAGGCCAGGGCAGCTTTTAGTTCCCAGTCTGGCCCTGGCACCAGCAGCAGCCTTGAGCTTTCAAAGCCTGCCTCCAGTGCCCTTGCCCACAGGGGAAATGCCTGGTAGAATTCAAGGCCAATCTGGCCCAGTGCTTAATTTGAGCCGGGGCTTTCCGGTGCTAAGCACCGGCACTTAATTGGTTTCCGGTGCTCAGCACCGGCACCTAATTGTCAACACCATACACAGAATAGTCTACCACATGGTGGCGCTGCTCATCTAATTTAGAGATGAGCAGAACAACGGTTGTTTAGGAATGCAATATACATTATAATAATGCTAATACCTGCCTCACCACCATTCCTTCAGCTTTGGGGACCTGGAATAATCTGAACTGTTGCATTTACATGCCAGAGAGATGGTTAGTAGTGGTTTTGGCAGCGATGACAAGGGCGATGGGTGGTGCAAGCTGCAGTGGCCTCCTGGTCAGAGCCCTGGCACTTCATATTTTACAAATGAAGCACTGATCCGGCCCTGCATTTTATAGCAATTTTAATGCACAGTTGCCACAGTCCAGCGTGGAACCTGCAGCGCAAAGGATAAAATCCTACTGTGACAGCTCACTTAGATTATGTGGTTACTGAAAAGACCATTGCACAAGCAGCAGGTCAGAAAGGTAATTCAGTGGATGATTTGGCTGCTGTAAACACCTGTATACGACCTAGTTTGAAACCTTACAGAGCGTCATCCTTTGGTCAGTAATATAATGTTCGCCATCGAGGTGGGCAGTAATGTACCTAACATTTCTATTTGGATTTGCAAAGCCGGAAAACCCTGGGACTGGGTATATCCCGGCTTACACTATGCCCTGCATATTAGTGAATGAAAGGGCTTAATTCCATGACTATAATGAAGGGAAGTTGCATCATATCTGCTCTTGTCTCTCCTTCTTCTGTTATCTCATAGATTATCTTCTCCACTCATTTTGTAAATCATTTTCTTTTTTAGGAAGCTGAAGTTAAACAATTTCATATCTAAGTTCATCGTCATGTGACACGTCAGAGTGCACCTTTTCACCCCTGCTGGCCTGCTGAGTCTGGGCAAGGTGTGAAAGTCCAGGAACTTCTGGCACCTACTTGAGACATTCAAAGACTGCAATATGGAAAGGGCAGGGGCCTCTCTTCTTGCAGATCAGCTAATGCAGCAGGGGGCTTTGTAAGTAATGCACAGAGCTCATGCCTAGTGCAATACAATACATCTCATGCCCTCCTTGCTGTAGACATTACTTTTAATCTATTGGGGTTAAAGGGAGGCTTCAAAAGTTTCAGAACAAGGGTACCCAGCAAAAGCAAAACGCGACACCATGCCAAGAACCAAGTTGAAGACGAAATCCTGCTTGTCCTTTCCAGGGTTGGCTGAGACTATCACGGCTTTATGAGATACTAGGGAAGTCGCAGTGTGGGGTAGCCAAAGATTTTAATTGAAAACATAATCTACAACTCCTCAACCTCTGGTATTGCTTGGTAACTTCTTCGTGATTTTGGCCATCTGGGTTACTGGGTTCTTGCAGCTACTTGTCGACCCACTTCTCTGGAAGGATATGGGGCCTGCTCTAACCTAACAGAACTGGGTAAAGGTCTTTCTGAGATAATTGTTCTAGTGAGGACACACATTTTTAATAAGCAATTACTTAAAGTCAGTAGCAGAATATTGGGCTGGCTCTTTGGAAGAAAAAAATCTCCTTTGTAGGGCAAATCATTTGAGTTTATAGTTAAGTAGTAATGTCATTGTGGCAGAATATGACTTTGTTTTCTTCTTTTTATATGTGGCTTTACTTTTATATAACATAAGTTTTTAAGACAATCACCACATGACTTATACTGTGTCAAGGAATGAACATGATGTATGTCTGCTGAGTGCTCTTTGAGATTGGCCAAGTAAAGGGCGACTCCTCCCAGCAGCCATGGTGCCACCCATAAAGGTGATGCGTATCTCATTTAGAGAGTCACAGCTAGGAAAAATGCCACATGCAGTGCTTAATTTGTAAAATAATAAGTGTCAGGGCCCTGACAAGAGGCCCAGTTCATCTTGCACCACCCATTGCCCTGTCATCGCTGCCAATGACGGCACCAAAACAACTACTAACCATTTCTCTCGCCTGCAAGTGCGACAGTTCAGATTATTCCAGGTCCCCAAAGCTAAAGGAATGGCTGAGGAGGCAGTTACTAATAATTTGTAATGTGTATTGTATTCATAAATAACCGTTGTTCTGCTCATCTCCAAATTGCATGAGCAGCGCCACCATGTGGCAGACTGTCATAATTGTGGTGCTGACAATTAAGTGCAGATGCCAAGCACCAGAAACCAATTAAGTGCCGGTGCCAAGTGCCGGAAACCACCGGCTCAAATTAAGCACTGACCCCATGGGAAAAAGCTCATTTAGCAAACGGTGTAGGTCTCGGTTGATGAAGTGGATTGCTGTTGGTGATAACCAGCAAGGCACCAAACGCCCTCTGACATCAGTGCCCTATAAAAGAAGCAGCAGCAGGAGGGGGGCTTAATAAGCAGAAGGAAGGGAGAGTAGTGTGAATTGTGAGGGGTACTTAAAACTCAATATTTTGTAAAATGACCATGTCTTAAGACCTTTAACCCCTTCCATGCACATGACGAGCCCAGCTCGTCCTGAGTCACAGTGGAGCTGTGCTCATGACGAGCTGGGCTCGTCATAACGGCCGCGGCCCGCCCACGCGCGATTGATTCCCCGCCTGTGCGGGAGAATTCATTAGTGGGCGGGGTCGTGATGAGCCCAGCTCGTCATGAGCACAGCTCCACTGTGACTCATGACGAGTTGGGCTCGTCACGAGCACCGCGGCGCAGCGGCCACCCCCTCCCCCCACGCCGTGGGGGAATTACCCCCACGGCGAAGGTATTAAACAGTGGTGGCTAGTGACTTTTATAAGTGGTGTGGCTTGACCACTTGTCCTGAATTATCTGAAGGCTCAATTGAGGGGGCTCAAATAGGTTCAGCATTTTAGGAAGTTTTGGAAAATATAGGGCATGGTCACGCCCTGTAAGCGATACAACACTGCGGTAAATCAATAGCATTTCTAATTTATGCCATTGTATTGTGTGCATCACTAATAGGGGAGGGGGCAAAGCCCCTTTGGCTTAAAGGAAATGCCCCTGCCTTTATAACAAGATGTGCAAATAATAATATTGTCTACGGATGCTCGTGGAAGACACGTTCTGTGGACTGGAATCTAAAGAGTGCTAAAGTGATTAGCTGGAGTTCATCAACAGAAAGCAATTATTTCACAGGACAGCCGAGACATACATAGATATGCAAATATATGAAAGATTGTCAGCAGGTTGTTTGCACACACCACCTCGTCCCTTAGCCCACCTCCCAGACTCAATATTAAAGGCCATTCATCAGATAAACGTCCGTTTCAGAGTCTGCCCGGCCTTGCAAAGACCCAGGGCCGGCTTTAGGGCAGTGCGACTGGTGCGGCCGCACAGGGCGCTGACCTGTGGAAGGCGCTGTGTTTAGCAATAACTTAGGATTATGAGAGATACGAGGTACTTTTGCAGGTGGTAGGGAGAGAATCCTAGGAGGAGGTCATGGGGCGTGGGGCGCCAAAAGTGACTGCTGCACCGGGCGCCACCAGCACAAAAGCCGGCCCTGCAAAGACCTCTTACCCTGTGGATCGGGAATGGTTCACACTTCACTCTTGGCCCCAGGCGGCAGAACATGCCAACGGCAAACAATTCATACTTTCAAAAAATGACACCAATGCGGTGCTGCCTCTGAAGATTTATTGTGCTTCACAGAGCACCACAACCGGGCTGCGTGACTCGCATAGTAATGCTGTTTTTTGGGTCTCGCCTGAGCCAGCGCTTTAGCGCTGCTCTGGCGAGAGCTATAGAAGGCGGGATTTAGAAGTGCAAACGAGTGCTTTTCAGGCCGCCAACTACAGTGCATGTGCGCCGGGCGCGCGCACCATTTGGCAGCCTACTGATCACTTTCGCGGCCGCTTTGATGTTCTCAGTGAGCCGCGCGGCCACTAAGAACATCAAAGTGGCCGCGAAAGTGCTCACCATATGCCAGCCTTCCCTGTGTTGCTTTAGCACTCACCGACCCCCCCCCCCCCCCTCCTTCCATGTTCTTTTGTGTCTGCAGTTACTTTTGAAGCTGGAAGCGCTGTAGTGCCTATACTTGCTAACGGAGCAGTGCTTAGAATCTTCAACTGTGGTGCCTCTATAAACAAGCATTGGCATAGCCAATAGGTCTCGCTTTTGGCACCTTATAAGTATTTAGTTATGCAACTGTTGCATGGCTAAACACTTATAAGGTCCCAAAAGCGAGACCTATTGGCTATGCCAATGCTTGTTATTTTTTTTTAAGAAACAAAGCACAATTTACTACGTTTAATACAACAAAAGAACAGTAACCACTCCAAATTTGGCCGTTCAAGTGATGTTTTTGGCATTTGCACAGCGCTCATCTGCAGTGGCGAGGCTTTGTAGCCCTTTAACTGCTGAAGTGGTTACATCCGGACCTCTGTGGTTCGAGAGTTTTGTGGTTTCTCATGCGACCTTCGTGGGATGAGTTGCTTGAGGTGCGTGGTGTCGTCACACATGGCATTGGGTGTATTGTGGTGATGTTGGCACTGCTGGTATTTATGCTAATGTTTCTAGAACACACAACGTGCAGTTTATTCCCACCTACCTGGAGAGTCCCCACCTAATGGTGGACTTACCTCCCCTTTCAGTGGTTAAGATGTGTTGTCTTGTGGGTTGATTGAGGGTCATACACGGACTTGGTGCTAAGATCCGGTAGTTTAGAACCTTCTGGAAAGCGAGGTGTGTTCTGTGTATTTTTTTGTTTGTTTTTGTGTTTTAGATTGCGTTTTATACTAGTTTACCTATCTCTAATCACTGACAGCTAACAGTTGATGCTAATTCCCAATTCACTGGTACTGAATTTATCGACTTTGGAGTGATGGAGGGCTGACTTGGCTTTGCAAAGATTCAAATGTATCACTTACGCATCACATCCGATATCAGCAGAGAATGTTAGACTTCGAGCCATATTGCTGCTATAATCCATCCAAATTTGATTAAAAGAAAAAAAAACGTTAATTACAAGCATTGTTTACCGGGGTGGCACCCTGCAGCTGCCGGTGCCCTAGCGAGCAGCGGGGACGCCGGGTCCCATAGAGGGCAGTAGTACCCGCACACACCAGCCTTACTTCGCCGACAGAGGACTGCAGAGAGGACAGGAATGAGTACGTAGTATTCTCCTACAGAAACATAAGTGCCAGGTGGCGTCACACATCATGTGCCCCACTGCCCCCATGTCCCCTTATTTATTCCAACATTCCCTCCTACTGAAACCCGTTTTAACTCATCTACGTTTCCGCCCGGCTGCTTTTATTCTGTTTCAGCGGGTCTCTGGCTCCACCAGGTATCACTGCAGAGCAGTAGAGCTGATTACTAATGTAGGTATGGGTTTGTGTTATATTTCCGCTTCCCGCGAACTTGTATGACTGTGAACAAACTCGTGTTAATTGTGTCAACATGACAGTGTTCTCTGGAGAGTTCACTGACACAGCGTTTGTTGAACCGCAACATACTTTGCACCTTGTGTACAGGTCACCGCTCGCTGGGCAACTGCGGCTTCTGAAGCGAGGCTGGCGGAACTAAAAAAGAAGAATATAACCAAACATTAAAGAGTTTGTAAGAAGTAAAGCGAAAGGAAAGTGCATAACTTAGAACATATAAAAGATTTGGAACAGTAAATAACGTGAAAAGCCACAACACACGGGTGTTGCATTTAACAACTCTGGTCAGAAAGCCTGTAGTTGCAGCTGTGCTGCCCACACGTCTGTGAAATGTATGCCATGGGCTTTGTCAAGGTTGGTATGTGAGAAATTAAAATAAACTACAGAGAAAATCCCAACGTGTATCTCGTTGGAAAAATGCTTTGAGTAAGCTCACCGCAGTGGTCACTGTAATGCATATGTAGCGCGAGGGGCATATATTATATAGAACGGTGTTAAAATTATCGCCACTTTAGCAGCAGGAAACTGCCGCTAAAGCCGCGATAATGGGCTTGATAATATGCCACAGAGAATTGCCATAGAAGCCCATGTTCTGGTGTCAACATGGGCTTCTATGGGAATTCTCAAGCAGCGATAATTTTAACGCTGTTCTTGATAATATGCCCCAGAGAGTGAGGGATTTCGACGGGATGTAGGTTTGGTTGGTAGAGGTGTAAAGTAGTAATTGTCAGTGAGAGTCACTAGCCAGGCAAGGAGAGAATTATTAGATTTCAGTCAAGTTGAGTTCGAGAGTAGTTTTGGTTGAAAAAGGACAGTAGATATATAGAGAGAGATTTGGGAATAGTTGTTGGAGGTAAATTACCCTAAAGGAACAGTCATTTGGGGGCATATCATCAAGGCGCCGCGATAAAATTATCGCCGCTTTAGCGTCTGTTTTCGGGCGAAAAGCGGCAATTATTTTATCGCACTATCAGCAAGGACACGCTAACGCGTGTTCCTATGCCTCTGCGCCGGTTTCCCTAACGCCCATCATTGCAACGCTAATGATATGCAAAGTGGGCGTACCCTGCTAAACTAACATGGAGAATGTCGCTAACAGACATTTCTCCAATTATCAAGATAATCGCTAACCTGTGTAGTGACGCGAAAAGTAGCGCTAACCGCGCTTATCGCAGGTTTGCTTTCTCCTGCTTTTAAACTGACCAAGCCATTATAGTCTATGGGTGGTGGATCATAATGATGAGACCACCCTGCCCTATCATCAACGTATCGCCTATCGCTGTGCGATTATCGCTGGATTTCCAGCGATAATCGCACATTTTGCAGCTATCGCTGGATTTTTTATCGCATTGGAGATAAGCATTGCTGATAGCACGCTATCTCTGCGATAAAATCCAGCGATAGCCGGCGATAATTATCCTCGCGCTAAGCGCACTTAGCGATAATTATCGCCGGCTGTTGCTGATATGCCCCTTGGTCTCTTGAGCTGTGTTATTATGTTAAGTCTATCTTATCATGGCTGACATATGACCTGGGACGACCTTACATAGTGAAAAGGAAGGAAAGACTTTAGGAACAGCATTTAGAAGAAATGCCCATTGGTCCGGCCCCCTGCCCAGGAGGGGTGTGGACATGGCAGAATTAAGGCCCTTTGTGGAAACCACCCCCAGCGAGTGGAACCTCATCCGGTCAGAAGTGATTGGTAGTCATGAATTTAGCCAGTGTAATTTGGCCACTGGGGGTGGGGGTTCCATTTAACTATGGACTACCTGCCCACGTGCCCTCATTCTTCTTGGATTTCAACAGAGAAAATTCTCACACTAGCCTTTATTGAATACCGGGGTTAGGAGTTTTGTGTAAACTGATGGAATCTTTGTTGTAAGGGTATATGGCACTTATAAGTGGTCCTAATTGGTTTATGGGTCTGTTGCCCCTAAGGAGAAAGACCAGCAGCAGGTGACAGTCCGAACTAAGAGGAACTGTTAGGATAATGAAATGACTTAGAATGTTGAACTGAAGGAAAATTCTCCAGGACAGAGTCTGTGGCCCTTAAGAATTTAGGGGCTTATTTACAAGTCCCTTGCTCCGCCAGTGTGTCACTTTTTTTGACAGACCAGCGGCACAGTGTGCTGCCCCATATTTACAAGGCCACGCAAAGCCACCCTGGATAGCTTTTCATGGCCTTGTAAATATGACCCCTTTTAATGCATCGCTTTGAGTGAAAGGGATGTGCCATGGGTGTTGCTGTGGCTGTTCTCACGCAACACCCATGGATTCTGCTGCATTCCAAGATTCACAACATTTTGAAAACCTGGGAATGCATCAGAATCCTACGCCTCCACAGGGGAGGCATAAGGAGGCGCAATGAGGAGAAATAGAAATACTTTTATTTCTCCTCATTTTTTCCTCTTTCTATGCAATCTGCATTCTGCAGCACACATAGAGGAAAAAGCCACTTGTGATTCTTTTGTGCAGGAAGGTGTCCCTTCCTGCACAAAAGCAATAATTTCCACAATGCAGGCAACCTTGCACAATGGTGCCTGCGTTGGCGCATGGCAGCCAATTGTGCGCCAGCACAGGGGAAAGCACAGGGATGCGTCATATTGTTTTAAATATGATGCATCCCTGTGCTTTTAAAACGACGCAGCTCAGTGAATCAAAATGGCTTGCGGAGCCGCGCTGCGTCATTTTGTTGTAAATAAGGTCCTTAGTGCATAGGTGATTGGGTTACCTAGCAACGGACAGCTGAAAAGGTTTCACACAGGATACTGATAGGTAGTAGAAGGTAAAGTGTTAAACCAGAAGTGAATGGCCGCACAGATGGGAGCAGACACTTGCCCACAAGTAGATTAAAGTTTACATCAGAGATGAATGGACATCAGGGATGCTGAAGGCAGACGCTTTCCCATGAACAATGGACGAATAGGGGGTAGGTAGAAAAGCCTAGAATGTAGGACAAAGTGCTCTGGAGGTAAGGGAATACAGAGCACCGAATATAGGGCCCAGTGCTGATGGCTATGGTAAGATGACCACAAGCTCACTGTGTGAGACAGGAAATGGTTGTTTAGGATTGCTTGTAAGTTGGAAATTGCCTAATAAACTATAGCTTCAATTCCCTCCGGAGAGGTAAACTAGAGTGGTCTGAGTTTGTGGAATCTGAGGGGGCGACCAGATGGGGGATGCCATCGCCAAGAAGGACTTTGCACATGGTGCCATTTTTGCTCTGTGCTGCTGGAGCAGCCTGTCTTGTGCTTCACACTGGAGTGGTGTATTTCAGACTCCTACTGAGGGCTGGCTTGTCAAATGTAGTGTAAACTCTAGTGTTCTGTCCGATGGGAAAACCCGTGGGGATGGAGAGAACAAGTAGATCAGAAGAGACAAAAGTCATGGTAATAAGTTTAGACATAAGAGTTGTATACACACGGGCAATTGTACATGTTTTGTGTATCTTATTTGTAATACACCAGGAAGGTGAAAATGAAAAAAAAACAAGAAAACAAAAGTTGTATATGGCAGTGAATGGTAGGGTTCATATGGCACATTACTCCAGACTGCATCACCATTACAGTGTTGTGAGGATCAGAGTATGGCCATAAGACCCTTTGTTATGTCTAGAAGTTCAAGCAAAGTGGAAATTGTAAAACCAAATTGATATATCGGATTGTAACATTCTGTGTAGCACTTCTGCATCCGCCCTGAGTCCATTAGTGACAGCCCTGACTCAATGTCTCCCTCATTTATGTAATTTGAATTGCTGATTGCCTTCTCAGGACAGTTTTTTGATAATCTCTATTTAATTGAAATCGAATTCACATTTGTCTAACTGCAGGAGCGGTCCGCGCAGGTAAGAGCGGTGAGGCGGCGTGGTGGGGGTGGGGGGGATTTGACAGACGACAAGCAGGGGGAAGTAATTATTTATTAAATTTTCCCTCAGCATCATCTGCGAATCCCCCTCCACCCCACCTCACCGCTCTCACCTGCCCGGGCCGCTCCTGCCTAACTGGTAGAGCAGGAAACCCAATTACAACAAACAAAGGCACCCCCAGATCTAGATACTATCATTAAAGGCATGCAAAGTTAAAGAATGGAGAGGCAAGCAGGAAGGTTCTCCTGCCCATTAGTTTACATTTCATAACTAATAAACTAATATTCTATTGTGGTGTGTGAAAACATAGGGGCATATTATCAAGGACGGCGTTAAAATTATCGCCGGTTTAGCGGCAGAAAACTGCCGCTAAACCGGCGATAATGGGCTTGATAATATGCCCCTGAGAATTCCAATTGAAGCTCATGTTCACACCAGAACATGGACTTCTATTGGAATATTATGAAGCCCATTATCGCCGCTTTAGCGGCAGTTTTCTGCCGCTAAACCGGCGGTAATTTTAACGCCGTCCTTGATAATATGGCCCATAGTCTTGTATTCTATTGCTTTAACAAGAATGTCTCTTTGCACCTCTGTATCACAATGTGCACTGATATATTTTATAATCAGATATGAATATCGTTTTCTTATTAATCTGAAGTGCCCTTTAACTTCAATACGTTTCATGACTATAGTAGGCCTTAAAGCCCTTTTTTTCGAGATAGTACATTTGCACATTTCCTGCATCTCATAGTAAAGGGTGGTTTTAAGAAAACAATGAATTCAACTGTGTATTCTTGTATTGTGTCTCTGCTTCAAGGACGTCTCAAGTTTTCTCCAGGGGGAGATCCTGGGGGCATATTATCAAGAAACGGCGTTAAAATGATCGCCGCTTTAGCGGCAGAAAACTGCCACTAAAGCGGCGATAATGGTCTAGATAATATGCCCTGGAGAATTCCCATAGAAGCCCATGTTCTGGTGTGAACCTGGGCTTCTATTGGAATTCACTGCGGCATATTATCAAACCCATTATCGCCGCTCTAGCGGCAGTTTTTTGCCGCTACAGCGGCGATAATTTTAACGCCGTGCTTGATAATATGCCCCCTGATACCCGCTCATCAGATAAGTTTTGCTGAATGTAACAAGTTTCGGTCATGTTTTTGCGCTCGATAGACTTAAACTATTCAATTTTGCACGCATTTTATCATCCTATGCTCCAGCTCGCTGTTTTGGGTGAGTGCTCTGGTCCACTGAAATGACGATTGTCTCTTAATTGGTTACTGGGATTCATGCTATGTTTGCATTAAACGCAAGTTAGGCTTATGGCTTTCCGATGTATTGTGTTTTATTTTAAAATGTGCTTTTACCAACTCCTAGACCTGCAAACAGAATTCATTCACCCTCTATGAGTGGACTATCTAGGGTATCGCCTCGAACATGAAATACAGAGTTCTTGGAAAGTGTCACTGGCCAAGATATAACAACTTAGCATGAAAGCTGTTCTTTCCAAAGATGCTCAACATTGTGGAGCAAATGGACAGAGTTTAGCATTTACATGTTCCCAGTGCATTAAAATGCATAAAAGGAAGCTTACAGACTCCCCGACACCATTTTTAAATAAAATATCCATCTTTAAAAAGGATATTCCATCTGTTGGAATAACAGCCCCCTACACCCTGTGTTTTTCCTCCAGTCAGCTCAACAATCATGGAAGTCCAGTGATGGTGCTGCATCTTTTTAGGTCTCGCCTGGCGAACGCAGCGCGAAAGCGCTGTCACCAGCGAGATCTATTGTTGCTGACTTGCCTCGGAAGTGGCACAGGAGATGGGCATGCGCACGGCGATTGGAGCTTCTGAATGCGCACGTACAGCCATGCGGTGTGCACATCTCCTGTCCCTCTTCCGTCCTCAGCAGCCTCATGCACTTTCACTTTCCATTTCCCTGTCGGCTCCAAGGAGACAGCTTGTTTTACATTAAGCTTCGTATCTGTATTTAACAAGCATTAAGCACTCTGTCTTTAGAGGCGAAGATACAACCATTCAGGTAAGGAGGTGGGGGGGCTAGAGGTACGAACCGTTACACCCCACACTCAAGCTTCTTCAACTGAGAGACTCCGGGGATGTGGCAGCCTTCGTGGCCTGCTGTCCCATCCCTGCACGGGCGTCGGTTAACTTGTGGGGTGAACATGTCAGTGTACCAAATCTCCCCACTTGACAAAACAATAATTCCTTCCAGCTCACTCCCCTACTTCCCTAGGTTTACATATTCATACAGCGCTACATACACATCTTTCGGAGACACATATGGAGTCTTTCTTCCCACGACACCCTGATCACAGACGCGGATGTCAGGGGCTTTCACCGTCATTACTTTACCCACCCCTAACCTGTGTTAACTATAAAGAATTCCGTATGAACCCCCCCCTTGTGCTCCAACGGAGGGGAGATCAGACCCTTTCCCGTCAGTCTTTTCGCTGAGGGGAGGAGTGACCTTCGCTTCTTTCTATCCGAGGATCCTGCTATCCCCCCACCCAAGACCTTCGGAGAGGAAACCTTAAGCCCTAGATTTTCCCAGGGGTCTGTACTCACTTCGGCCGGGCTCCACTGCCGCTCGGAGAAGTTGAGCGTGCTGGAAAGCAGGGCCGCGGCCTGCTCAGGGTATATGGGTTAAGGAGGAGGAGGCCAATCCCGGAGAGACACGTCAGCCCGTCCCCAAGAACACGCTGCTTATGCCCGCCCGAGTGCAAAGTCCGCCCCGCCAAGAACCCGCCCACCATCTTCCCAACTCCGTAATGGGGGCGGCCCCAAAATGTGGAAACTCCTCCCACGGCTTAACCCAGCAGTCTGTTTATGTCCTTGCATCCAGACAAGTGACATCAAACCTACAAGTCACAACTATTGCCTTTGTCAATGGTTGTTAGTTACATAAGATAAATAAGCAGTAACTAATACTTGTTGGAATGCCTCTTGCGCCTCTTCCCTGTCTCACTGATGACCGGGCTGACATCTCACTTCAGGGGGAGAACTGTGCGCAGCCCTGTGAGAGCTCTTTTATGGTTGTTTTAAAAATGTTTGAGGCGCCCGAAACCATGTCTTACTTGGGGCCTTGCGCTCCTTAAGATGACATTGCGTCGCTGCTGCCCCCCTCCCCCTCCACCCCACAGTTGCTGGACACAGCAAGAGGTCTGACCTGACCATAGAGCACAGACTCAACGAAGCAGAAGGAATGAAGGCCACAGCCCGAAGCCCGTATCTTTAGGACGGAACCATTAACTGGACAATAATGTGACAATAATCTAGTGATTTGGGGGGACTATTCCTAAATAAACACAGTGTAATTGTAATTACATGTACATAGCGCTTACTATGCCTGACGAGGCGTTGAAGCGCTGTACGGCGATTAGCACACTACTCAGAACCCAAGTAAGACTCCCCCTGCTTTAAAAAGGCCCTCATGTGCACACCCAACCACAGGAGCACACAGTGTATTGCCCATGCACCGTGCTGCATCTACGGATCACATTCTTGGCCCTGGTTCCGAGAGTGGAGCAGAGCCCCGGTCCGTGGACCCGCATCAGAAGTACGGTCTGGGCGATGATTAACTTGGTGCTCTGAGCAACCCCTGCGGAGATCTGTCTGGTAACCAGCAGCGCCGGAAACTCAATGACCTGTGGGATTTTCATTAAATCATTAGTACCACGAGAACATGACCATGTGCATTCCCAGGCAGTAAACCCACCAAGCGTTGCGATTCTCGAAACCAGACGCACTGCTAATGCCAGCTTCCGGTGCTACGGCGCAATGGAAGAGGATGTGGCCACCCCTCCCCTGTCTGGCTTCCTCCCTCCCCACCCCCCCCAAATTAAAGAGGGGCCCTGGGACTTCAGAAAGCCACAGATATTCCTAGTGCTGTTTATCTAATCAGGCAGTGTTTAGGCACTAAGAAAGAGGTGGGCACCAGTAAAGCGATAGGTGAAATCAGGCAGTGACATTTCAGGCAAAAAACACTAATAATATATCTATCTTAAAATGACCCCTATAATGTTTGAGCACCCTTTGCGAGTTGGACGTGGGCAGGGTCTTCCTACGTTTTACAACAGGACGCTTTGTTTGGGTCAAAGTGCGCTGACCAGGGCTATAATTTAGAAAATGAACCATTTTATGAAGTGGCGCTTCGATGCGCCTGACGAGGCGCTGAAGTGCTTTCACTTAAGAGGTAACATCCCTCGGGTGTTTTAAGACAAGGTGAAACATACATTTTAACAGATAACTCAAAGTTTATAGGGAGCCCGTTTTAAGCCCACTGAGAGCGACAGAGTTTATTTATATGCTTTTATATAGCACAAACTTTACCCAAAGGTGTCAGAGCGCTTTACGATAGAACACGTTGCATTACATAAGGACTTCAGAGGACATAAATAACATAAAAGATACAAACAGATACACTCTAACGTCCCATAAGAATGGTAGTAAGTACATACGTCTACTCCAGATACTAGTGGTTAGGGTAACATATATACAAGTTGCAAATTCACTCAAGATTACATTTTAAGAAGCGTTCAGCTGCTCAAGGCGCTACAAGGTTAGCTCAGCGTGTTGAGAGCGTGCTGCAATCAATGTGCGTGGTGCCGGTGGGATCACCGGCCAACATCTCACCACTTAGATAAACAGTAAAAAAAAAGCTCTGGCAGGTAACAATAAATGAAATATACAGCTATATTGGAAGAAGGTGTCACCCCTGTGCTTGGATGCAGGTGCCACCCCCCGCCCTCACTCTTGGTTTTAAGGTCTCCACCCTCTGTGCTTTTAACCTCAGTGTCCACGCCTTTCTCACTTAGACTTCACTGTGCTCCTTCACTTCCCAATTGATGTTTTTAGTCTGTGTAAGTTCATTAACTCAGCCTAGCCAGTCATGAGAACCATTATCCACGACAATATTTGTGATGTCACGCTCAAAAGTGCTTTCCAGGACCGTGAATTATTTATTCACTAGCTGCAGCCTGTTGTGCCTCTGAAAGATCCAATCGCCAAGAAGCGTATGGCTAGCTGGATTGACTTGCTTTATTTCACCCACATTGCCGGTTACAGCGTATAAGTAATGCAGGAAGGGCGGTTCAGGGAGGAACGGTGGAAAAGGAGAGAATGACGGAAAAAGGCTTAATATGGAAGGCACAAGAGGGATTGTTTATAGAATAAACACCGCATAAAGCATTTACAATGCAATATAGCATTGTAAATGACAATGCCTCTTATGTATGTGTTAAGAAAACCTGCAAAGTACAAAGTGCTTGTTTACGTGCACCACTTGCAGGTTTTCAATAACACCTACATTAAAGGCAGGGTCATTTGCAATGTCAACAGCTCAAACTCTCGCAAATGCGAGACCTATTGCATTGCAAATGCTTGTTAATCTTCTGTTCATCATCCAAACGGGGCGCTCACATCAGAGGAACAACATAAGTGTGCTCCGATTCTATGAGAGGTTGGCTAGTGCCCGCGGAACCTTGGCTAGTGTCAAAATAAAATCAGATTTCATGGCGATCTGAAGTCTGGACACATTTATCAAGCAACAATAATCAATCTATTAAATTACAAGATTGAACAACAAAGGTTTCCTCTTGAAGTGCTGAGCGATGAATGTTAAATTTCCCTCCAACAGTGGCGTAGCTAGAGCTACTGCCACTCTGGGCGACCCTTAAGTTTGCCGCCTGTTGCAGGTAAGAGGAGGGAGGGTGACGGACGACTTGAGGACTTGTTTGGGGGAGGGGAGGGTTGGCAGCTGACTCGTTCTCAGGGGGTGAGGGATGGTGGTAGTCAACAGACCCGACTTGCTTACCTCCACTGAGCCCAAAAACAGTGCTGCACTGGGCAGACCGCCCCCCCCCCCCCCCCCCCCGGCTACACCACTGCCCTCCAAAGAGGACTTTTTATCGACTTTTGCATACAAGCACCAATGGAACACACTTGACAGAAGCCAAAACAGTTAGATAATTGCAGGTGTACAGCGTTCTCATGAGATAGGCACCAGTGACCTAAGGAAAGATATAAGAAATGTTAACTTCTAGATGCTGAATCCTCACTTAGAGATGCCAAGCATGTGAGTCAGCCTAAATGTGTCAGAAGCGGCATAGGCTGCTGGACAGCAGTTAACATGGGCATAAAAAAATGTTGGCTATACAGTAAAGCTAAGGCAAACGAGTTAGATTTCTTGATATTCAGTGATTAATGGTGTTGGCTTTGGATTGTTTTTACTTCTGTCCCTATGGGGTAATTTCCTACTGTTTCTCAATGTGCAGTGGTTGATGGTTGTGGCTTTGGATTGTTTTTACCCTTGTCCCTATAATGAGACTTACTACTGTTTCTCAATGTGCAGTGATTGGTGGTGGTGGCGGCTTTGGATTGTTTTTAACTCTATCCCTATAATGAGACTTACTACTGTTTCTTAATGCGCAGTGGTTGGTGGTGGTGACTTTGGATTGTTTTTACCCCTGTCCCTATGATGAGACTTCCTACTGTTTCTCAATGCGCAGTGGATGGTGGTTGTGGCTTTGGATTGTTTTTACACTTGTCCCTATGATGAGACTTCCTACTGTTTCTCAATGCGCAGTGGTTGGTGGTTGTGGCTTTGGATTGTTTTTACCCCTGTCCCTATGATGAGACTTCCTACTGTTTCTCAATGCGCAGTGGATGGTGGTTGTGGCTTTGGATTGTTTTTACCCTTGTCCCTATAATGAGACTTACTACTGTTTCTCAATGTGCAGTGATTGGTGGTGGTGGCGGCTTTGGATTGTTTTTAACTCTATCCCTATAATGAGACTTACTACTGTTTCTTAATGCGCAGTGGTTGGTGGTGGTGACTTTGGATTGTTTTTACCCCTGTCCCTATGATGAGACTTACTACTGTTTCTTAATGCGCAGTGGATGGTGGTTGTGGCTTTGGATTGTTTTTACACTTGTCCCTATGATGAGACTTCCTACTGTTTCTCAATGCGCAGTGGTTGGTGGTTGTGGCTTTGGATTGTTTTTACCCCTGTCCCTATGATGAGACTTCCTACTGTTTCTCAATGCGCAGTGGATGGTGGTTGTGGCTTTGGATTGTTTTTACACTTGTCCCTATGATGAGACTTCCTACTGTTTCTCAATGCGCAGTGGTTGGTGGTTGTGGCTTTGGATTGTTTTTACCCCTGTCCCTATGGAGAGACTTCCTACTGTTTCTCAATGCACAGTGCTTGGTGGTTGTGGCTTTGGATTGTTTTTACACTTGTCCCTATGATGAGACTTCCTACTGTTTCTCAATGCGCAGTGGTTGGTGGTTGTGGCTTTGGATTGTTTTTACCCCTGTCCCTATGGAGAGACTTCCTACTGTTTCTCAATGCGCAGTGGTTGGTGGTTGTGGCTTTGGATTGTTTTTACCCCTGTCCCTATGGAGAGACTTTCTACTGTTTCTCAATGCACAGTGCTTGGTGGTAGAGGCCTTGGGTCGTTTTCACTGCTATCCAGTTGCGGCCGCCACAATAAAGAGGTGGTGGGCAGCTGGAGGGGGCGCAGGGAGCACGGATGGGGCAACACGCGCGCGGGGGGGTTATAGTCAAAAATAAATGTAAAAGAAAAACTTACCTGGAGCTGCCTCCTGCCTCCCGCGTCTCACTCGGCATAGTCCTTCCTGGTCCCAGCAAGCACTGGGGCCACGTCACAGACTCTCTGCAATTCTCGCGCTGCTTTCACAGGAGAGCAGCACAGGGATTAGTCTGAGCAGGCAGGAAAGGCGCCCTGCTTAGGACCAGGGAGTCTAAATCCAAGTGTGCATGTGTGTTTTGGACAGCTGGGGACGGCTGGCCAAACACATATATGCACTTAAGGAGTGCACAAATGACTCCTCCCCCCAATGCCCCACGCCTCACTTCGCAAGCTGACTCAGAGCCAGAAAATGAAACAAAAAAAAATGACATTGTTTTATTTTTCATTTACTGACTCTGAGCCAGGCAGTGGGCTCCGCCATTGCAGAGGAGCCGTCACTGCCTCTATCCCCATGTAGAGACTTCCTACTGTTTCTCAATGCACAGTGATTGGTGGGGGTGGCTTAGGATTGTTTTCACCTCTATTCCAAGGGGAGCCTTCCTACTGTTTCTCAATGCACAGTGATTGGTGGTGGTGGCTTTGGATTGTTTTCACCTCTATTCCAAGGGGAGACTGGCTACTGTTTCTCAATGTGTAGTGATTGGTGGTGGTGGCTTTGGATTGTTTTCACCTCTATTCTAAGGGGAGCCTTCCTTCTGTTTCTCAATGCACAGTGATTGGTGGTGGTGGCTTTGGATTGTTTTCACCTCTATTCCAAGGGGAGACTTGCTACTGTTTCTCAATGTGTAGTGGTTGGTGGTGGTGGCTTTGGATTTGTTTTTACCTTTGTCCCAATGGAGATAATCCTACTGTTTTTCCTAGGTAAAGATCTGTCCTGTCCTTTGTCTTTGTCATATGTGAAACATGTATGAATGATGGATGTATGACGTTACAACGCATACTTTTACAACGCATGCACTTACAACGCATTTTTTACAACGCATAATCCATTACAACGCATGACATTACAACGCATGACACTACAACGCATTTTTAAAAAATACCTTTACAACGCATTTCCATTACAACGCATACTACCTTTACAACGCATACCATTACAACGCATAATATTAAATTACATTTAAGGTAAGTATTAGATAGTAAAGGGGTAAACGTTACTTTTCTAACTCCAGGGGGTGCAACAGTAGGGTAAGTGTTGGATAGTATAGGGGTAAAAATTACTATTCTAACTCCAGGGGGTGCAACAGTAGGGTAAGTGTTGGATAGTATAGGGGTAAAAATTACTATTCTAACTCCAGGGGGTGCAACAGTAGGGTAAGTGTTGGATAGTATAGGGGTAAAAATTACTATTCTAACTCCAGGGGGTGCAACAGTAGGGTAAGTGTTGGATAGTATAGGGGTAAAAATTACTATTCTAACTCCAGGGGGTGCAACAGTAAGGTAAGTGTTGGATAGTATAGGGGTAAAAATTACTATTCTAACTCCAGGGGGTGCAACAGTAGGGTAAGTGTTGGATAGTATAGGGGTAAAAATTACTATTCTAACTCCAGGGGGTGCATCAGTAGGGTAAGTGTTGGATAGTATAGGGGTAAAAATTACTATTCTAACTCCAGGGGGTGCAACAGTAGGGTAAGTGTTGGATAGTATAGGGGTAAAAATTACTATTCTAACTCCAGGGGGTGCATCAGTAGGGTAAGTGTTGGATAGTATAGGGGTAAAAATTACTATTCTAACTCCAGGGGGTGCAACAGTAGGGTAAGTGTTGGATAGTGTAGTGTAATATTATGCGTTGTAATGGTATGCGTTGTAATGGTAGTATGCGTTGTAATGGAATGCGTTGTAAAGGTAGTTTTTAAAAATGCGTTGTAGTGTCATGCGTTGTAATGTCATGCGTTGTAATGGATTATGCGTTGTAAAAAATGCGTTGTAAAGGTAGTGCGTTGTAAAAGTTGCGTTGTAAAGGTTGTTCCCCATGAATGATGTACATGTATGTGGGAGGTTTGATGAATATGGGACCCTGTGATCATTCAGTCCAAGACTGTGACTTATTTTAGGCAGGCTGGCTACACCCAGCCCCAGTATGCCAGACTGCATGTAATCTTTCCCATATTCCCCTCCTCGACACTTGAGCACTTCATGGATGGAGGAAAGCCACCAGCCTATTTGTTTGTTCCTGGGTGAAACACACTCATGCTTCTCTTCTTGTGCTGTTGCTGGCACACAAACTAACAAGAGCAGGAATAGAGTGTCTGAGTGATACCCGCATATAAACTGGGACCAGTTCAGTCTGATCAGACATGGGACTTATGTTTCAGAGCCTGTGTAAACTGGAAGGCAATGGTAAGATGCTCTTCCCTAAGACTGAAGGAGTGTTGAAAGTGGTCAATTAACTGGTGGCAAATTAATTGCTTCCCATTTTACCTACCAAAGGAGGATTAGTACTTGTGGGTTTTTGTAACGTCGGTGACCAGGAATTTCATGGCCGTGTGACACCCCCCTAACCATTCCAGACGCTGCTCTCATGCCGTTAACTAGCATGAGAGAAGCGCCTGGATTGGTTGGAGCGTGCTGACTCAGCGCTCTTTCAGGTACTGGCAGTGCTTAATTTGAGCGGATGTATGTCGTTACAACGCACACTTTTACAACGCATGCACTTACAACGCATTTTTTACAACGCAACATCCACTACAACGCATTCCATTACATAGCATGACACTACAACGCATGTTTAAAAACTACCTTTACAACGCATTCCATTACATCGCATACTACCTTTACAACGCATACCATTACAACGCATAATATTAAATTGCATTTAAGGTAAGTATTGGATAGTATAGGGGTAAAAATTACTATTCTAACTCCAGGGGGTGCAACAGTAGGGTAAGTGCTGGATTGCGTTGTAATGGTATGCGTTGTAAAGGTAGTATGCGATGTAATGGAATGCGTTGTAAAGGTAGTTTTTAAACATGCGTTGTAGTGTCATGCGATGTAATGGAATGCGTTGTAGTGGATGTTGCGTTGTAAAAATTTCGTTGTAAGTGTAGTGCGTTGTAATAGTTGCATTGTGAAGGTTGTTCACCATTTGAGCGGGTGGTGTCTGGTGCGCGGCATCGGCGCTTGTGAAAGTCTGCCACGAAGTGATTCTGTCTCAGATGACCATAACAACAGTCAATTATTAATTCAGTATACTTTAAAAATGACTACTACCTGCTGCCCAAGCCATTCTTATAGCTGTAGAGGCCTGAAATAGTCTGAATTGTCACACTTGTCGGAGTGTGATGGTTAGTAGTTGTGTTGCTACTATCACTGGTAGCATGGCAGGGGCAATGTGTGGTGCAAGCTGACGAGAGCCCTGGCACTCATTTATTTACAAATTAAGCACTGGGTACTGGGGGTCTGTGCCTTCTCTCCACTCAGCTGTCTAAGATAGCTTGGGTTGGAGAGGTTTAAAGTGCGCATGTCAGGCTGGCAGTTGCAAGACAGCCGGCCAAAGTGGCATGCACAATTTAATCTGCTGTAGTCAGCCACCACTCCCCCCTGCTGCCAATCTGCAGCAACTGCCCCACCCTCACACTCAGCTCATGTTGGCAGAGTTAAAAATATAATGGTAATAAAGTCATTTGATTTTCCACTTTTGCTGCGCCTGCCGCGGGGGGCGGGGTGATACTCCTCCGCCCATTTTGAGAAGCTGCCACCGATTACCAGTTTACAGCAGTCAGATTGTGAGTAGCTAACTCTGCAGACAATCGCCTTCCCGTCTGTAACTTATGATGTGACATAAAAGTATGAGGAATAGACCAGGTGGCCGCATTACAGATATCCTTTAAAGAAGGTCCCTGAAAGGGAGCCCACCTTATCTCTGGTAGAATGTTCCTGAACTGGAATGATGCGACCAGCCTCAATCGCAAAATAAGAAACAGGAGCAGGAAATCCTATCCAATGGCTCAAAGTAGAAGAGGTGTGAAATCGTTCCTCCTTCTCTGAGGAAGGTGAAGGAAAGATAACTGGGAGAAACAGTTCTTGGAAACAATGAAAAATGGAAGTCCTTTTTGTTAGAAAGGACAGGGAAGGCCTTAACATCACCTTATGTGGAAAAAATGTAAACATGGTTCTTCTTAAATCAAGACTCCTGCTTCACCCACTCTTCTCCCTGAACAAATGACAACTACAAAGGACTTTGCAGACAGGTATTTCAAGTTTTATGACATTAGGGGTTAAAACTGAAGAGTTTGCAATTCTTGAAGAATTACCTCAAAGTTCCAGTAAGGTACATCAGAGTAGAGTGTTGGATGCTGATGAAAAACCGTAACTGGAGACCCCTACATAAGTCAAGAAGGAAGGCAGCATCATTCCCTGTGGAAGCCCTAATCGCCACCCATTGACTCTTGGCAACCGAGACTGATAATATAGAAAGAAGGCGGTCTACATTGGCTCAAAAGAAGCAGAAATTATAATGTGAGAAAGACACTAAGATGGGAAGTGTTTTGGGTGTCTAACATACACTCTCAGAGTTTCAGGCCTACAAGACTGTTGAATGCATTTTACAACTGCTGAGGAACAGCCGGAAGACTTTAAGATCCTCCTCTCAAGCTCAATCCAACAAATCACATTCACTTGGAAACTAGCAATGGAAGGAATGTAGCTCAAAGAGGGGGTGGGCCCACAGGAAAGACCCACAGAGATTGCATTGACTGTTGTAAGAGTAAAGGAAACCAGAGACGTCCGAACGAATATGGTACAACCAGAAGTTCCTGAACTTCATCATCTTGTGTCTTCTTCAGGACCATGGAGATTAAGACACATGGAGGGGACACATAGAGTATGCCCTTGGCCATGCTAGTAAAAGGATGTCTATCCACCAAGTCACTGAAGATATGTGTGTATGTATGTATGTATGTATGTATGTATGTATGTATGTATGTATGTATGTATGCATCTATGTAGTGTTTGTATAGCGAGAACCTTGCCAAAAGGCAGTGAACCACTGTACAGGGTCAAAGGTAATGGCACAAAGAGTGATAGGAGATATAGCTGGTTATTTAATTGTTAATGCATTGTAAAGTAGTGTTCTTTAAAGAGGTGCATCTAGAACTGTCTTAAATTGGAGCAGCATTGAGGTAGCCCTTATGGATACAAGGCTGTTGTTCCAGACCCTGCGGGCATAGATGGAAAATGACTGCTGCCTTGATTTGTCTTTTTCACGCTTCTTAGACTCCAATCTGCTGGTGCCCTGGCTGCTGGTGTGTGGAGAGCCACCAGAGAGGGTGAGCTTGTCCACAAGAGAAGTGCAGGTGCTGGTCATGATGCTGTTGTAAATGATGCAGCTGGTTTTGAAGATTGTGCAGCCAGCAAGGGAAAGCGATGAATAATACACCCTGCAGCGTGTAGGATGTCCCTAAGGGACACAAGTGTGGAGTCTGGGAGACAATGGAGCGGGGCATTACCACCAACCCTATGTATGAATATGAGGGCTTAAGCAGCAGTTCTGAACTTGCTTTCTGGAAGAAACATTTTCACTTTGTATAGAAGAAAGAGCTGGTACCAAACCATCATTGTGTTTTTTGGCTACGTGGTTCTTGAGGCTGAGGTTGAAGAAGGCAGGAGACAAAATGGCATCCTGGGGGGGTCCTTGCAGATGACAGGGATTCTATGGGACTTTCAGGTGCCCGTGCAAATAAACTGGTATCAATTGGAAAGGGAGAAAAAGAACTAAAGAATTACATGGCCAGTGAATTCCATTAGAGACTCCGAGTGTGGATGAGAGTTGGATGGGAAACTATGTTCAGCATTATCAAGAAGCAGTGTCATCCTCATCTGTGGTCTGGAGGGCGTCATCGACAGTGCATAAGGTAGCGGTCTCCTTGCTGCAGCCTGATCTGGAGCCAGATTGATAGTCATTCAGGAGGGGGTTGGCTCTGACGTGATCTTGCAGGTGAGCGCAGACTGCTTTTGCATTGATCTTGCCGATGAGGGGTAGGTGAGTCATGGGCCAGTATATGGTGAGTTCCTAAGAGTCTAGTGAAGGTGTCTTTAAGAGTGGGAGGATTGAACCTGCATTGAGAGCTTCTGGAAAGGAACACCCTCCTGCATATGAACAATCGCTATTGGTGATTTGCTCTTTTTATGTGTGCTGCATAATGCTTGGTCTTATTTTTGGCGCTCCCCGCAAGCCTTGGACATTGGGGGCAGCATGAAAAAGCAGTGGGTGTTGCGGAAGAACGCCTACTGCAGCACCCATTGCCCGCCCCTTTCATGCTAAGTGCTACGTGAATGGGGCATTATTTACAAGGCGCGTTAAGGCACGTTACGTAGCTTAACTACGCCTTGACAATGAGGCGAAGGGGTTATCGCCACCAGAACGTAAAAAAAGTGACAGTCTGGTGGCGATAACCCCTTGTATATCTGCCCCTTTATTTGTCTTGCTGGGGGCCGAGGATGCAGCCTGCTGCACAGTGCCGCTCACTGTGCTTTCTGTTGCAGTGGCTCACGCATTCACTAAAACTGCGGCCAAAGTCTAGAATTTTTGCCTGGCTGACAATCACACAGCCCTGAGGCCTGTGAGGTCACCAGCTTGGCGAAGACATATCCTTGAGTGCCAGTTTAACTTTCTACCCCCTGATGACATGGGTTTACAAGTAGCCCCGGGCATATTAGACTGAAGCCTGGTAACACTGGGACTTCATGTCAATCATGGGGTGGAGAGCACGGTCACCCTACCCTTTTCCAACTCATCACAGGGGGGTGCGTCCCATGGGTCCCGCCCTGTACCAAGTTGGGAAAGGCTGGGGTAGAGGCTGCAGGCCGGGAGCAGAGAGATAGAGTCTGTGCATAATTATGTACTGCACAGACTCAAGGAGTCTTCTTCCCACGCTGCAGTGAATGCAGCACGCCATTAAACCTCTAAGGTACTTTCTCGGCTCGAGGCCCCCCCTCCATGGCCCCGCCCCCGCTCAATTCTCACACAGTGAAATCCATGTTTTAGTTGGCAGGTATGAAGGTAGTTTATTCGTCTGCTTAAACGTTTAAAGTTGAAGGTGCTTCCCTCCAGTCTAGACGGTGCCCCACAGTTCCAATCATGAGGTAAGAAAAAAACTTAGAAGCTGCCTAGGCCTGGCCTAAGTAAGAAGCAATTTTGGGCAAATCTTTTTTTCTCTGTGCCTAAAACCAAACATGAGTGAATTCTGTAACGTAACTGGTACGCATGTTAAGGGGTGAAATACCTTGCGCTATAAAAAACTGCACAAAAAACCCAAAGAGGTAATCTAATGAAGCGAGTGACTTTTAGCAAGGTATGTGCGTCGCAATCAGTGACAAGGCCTTGTAATGTATTCACCACCTTAATTTCGGAGGGGAACACATTGACGATTTTTCCAGAGCATTGCCATTTAAAAAACACACTGGGGCAGATTTACAAGGAACTGAAGCATCTGCATAGATGCGTACGTTTCCTTGCGTCAGCGCCAAATGTCCTTGCGCCACTATGGATGCGCTGTATAAACAATACAGTGCTCCATGGCGCAAGGATTAACAGATGCGTCAGAAATTCTGACGCATCTGTTGCCGCAAAAGTGACGCATTGCTGGAGTTGCTCATGAAAGTGACGCAACTCCAGCAATGCACCACAATAGAAGGGTGAGTCCCATTCAAAAAGCCCTGTGTCATTCCTTACGCCTGGTCTGAGCAGGCGTAGGGATTTTGATGCAGTGAAGGCGTAGAGTGACGCAGTGAAATCTTGTAGATTTCACTGTGTCAGTTCTATATGGCTTTTTGCGTAGGAACGCCCACCCTGCATACATTATACCTGACACAGGTATAATGTGACGCAGGGCTTTGCAACGTAACGCATCTCCCTAGATGCGTCAAGTTGTAAATGGGCCGCAACATTTACGCCGCGGCTGCGTCACCAAAGTGACGCAACTGTGGCGCAAAAGTCACGCAAGGGGCTTGTAAATCTGCCCTAAAATGCTCCATTCAAGTCTGGAGCTTAAATTACTAATGTTGCAAAAAGAGATCACATGCTCCTCAGTTCTGAGAGACAGTGCCTTAAGTAATCGCCAATGGTTTACCTCCACAAAAAAGGTGTACTAGTAATAAAAATATGCAGCCTAGCGTACCAGAGCAGAGTTCGAACCTGACAACTGTGGGTGCTATGACAAAGAGCATGGTCTCCTTAATGGAAAGACATCCTTTAATACGAATCTGGAATCAGCGCCAGCAATAGAACGAATGCATCATTGCCACGCATTTTTTTGGCATGCCAATAGTTACAACGACTTGCTTTAGTGGGGGTACATTGGTGGAGTGGCGTTGGATTTAAAGTCCACCATCTTCCCTACTGTTGCACAGACTCGAGTTGGAATAGTAAATGATACTAAACCAAAGTCCAGCGCCCCCCTATGGCAAGTCATTGTAATGACTTGCGTGTAAAAGGATCACGTTGTAACGACGCATTCGTTCTAATGCCGGCGTTGAAAAGGCATGCTTGCAAAACGCATGTGTGATTCCGTCATACAACCCTCCTTAATACCCTGAGCCATCCTATTGGCAAACCAGTAGCAGAGAGACAAACCTGCTTAGTGTGCCAGTCTCGGCATGCTTGAGGACAGTTTGGCAGCTACTTCGTAGACAGTCAGCTGTCTATGAAGCTGACTGCAGCCACCCTCCGGTACCCGCTGCCACAATCAAAAGTTGGGCTTCCACGACGGGTGCTCTGAGAAGTACTTATTCAAAGTGATTCGTTTTTAACATGAACCATCAGTGAACTATGAGCCACGACAGTTATCATGTAGTACATGGCCCAGATTATTACAGAGCAATATTCCAGTTTATAAAATCAATCACAATAGATTTTTGTACACTTGGCATTCTGGGCTCGTATTTGAAAGTGCTTTCATGCACGATAATGACGAAAAAGGAGTTTTGGTGATATAAAATTTTTGCTTAAGATCATGCAATGTAAGAGGGAAGCTGTGATTTTCTCAAGTTTTCAATTTGTACAAATCAGCCAGTCAGTGGGTATCTATTTGTCTTTCTTTATGTTAAGGCTTTGATTTCGCCTTTTTTGTGCATTTTCCTGCAGTTTTGATCAGTAAGAGGGGGCCAAAGCACCTCAAATTGATACCACCCAGAGACTGGGCACATTGCAAACCTTCAGTGCCAACTGAAAGTTTGCAATGAGCCCTGACAGTTGTATGTGCTTGCGGGTTAGGGATATAGGAAGGGGTTGGGGGGCAGAAGGGTGCTTAGTCAAGACAGGTGCCAGTCTTGGGTTACCCCAGGGGTGTGGCAGCCTGGTGCAGCTTTCGGGCAGTATTTGGCTAAGTGCAACAGGATCAAATGAGGGATGACATTGGTGAAGCGTATGTGCAGCTTGCCCGCCAGCGGTTTAAATGAAAAGAGAGCCGAATCAGTAATCATTTCATGTTTAATCACCGCGTGCTGTCAAGTACAGTGACAGCTCCCAGAAAATGTAGTGCCCCCAATGTGAACCCTCGACAGCCCGCCTCCACCCCTGCAAGCCCAGCCTTACCACTGATACACTTCACCAGCCGCCACTGCTCACAGGTTGCCTAGAGTTTGCGCCATTATTCCAGGGCCAGCATTACCCTCCACAGCCTGCCTCCACCCCTCCAAGCCCGGCCTTACCACTGATACACTTCACCAGCCGCCACTGCTCACAGGTTGCCTTGAGTTTGCGCCATTATACCAGGGCCAGCATTTCCCTCAACAGCCTGCCTCCACCCCTCCAAGCCCAGCCTTACCACTGATACACTTCACCAGCCGCCACTGCTCACAGGTTGCCTAGAGTTTGCGCCATTATTCCAGGGCCAGCATTAGCCATAGTGGGCACAGCACTCATACACATTCGCACATGTATACACACATACAGGGCCGTAGGGAACCCCCCACTCAAGCAACTTAAGCGCGGGCTCTTACTGTGTGCCATGGGTTGGTGAAATAATGAGCTATTTATGGGCCTGCTGTGTCTGCAGTTCTGGCACAAAGTGCTCATAAATAATGTTGTTAGGTAATAAATGAAGAAAAGGTATGGAAGGTGAACAGACATGAAAAAGAAGTAAGGAAGAAAAGGTAAAAGGCAGAATGGTACTGTAAAGAGGGATAGATGAAAGGGTGAGAGAATGGATGAAAGAGCAGAAGGGTCGATAGGTGATAGGGTGAATGAGTGGATGGTTAAGGGATTGAAAGGTGGGGTAAAGAGAAAGGATGGGTGAAAGTAATGATAGATGGATATGTGAACGTATTCATGGGTGGATGCCTGAAATGACAGGTGTATATATGGATGGAGGATTAAAGGGAGGCATATCTCTCAGAAGGAGGGACGGGTTTGCCTGCCTCGGTACTCAGTGCGAGTAGAGGTATGGTTCAAGTGGGGGTATTGTCATTTTCTGGTAACTCCCTTGCATACATAGACAAACACATAGACACACAGAAACCTAAGTGAACAATCACAAACTCACAGACATGCACGCGTGCACAAAGAAACACACACAGTGTCTGAGGATTGTATGTGCTGACATTCCTGCTTGTGTCCTCACCTCTGCTGAGGGCTGCCTCGCCTCTCCCGCACGCGGCCGGGCTGATGCTGCTGGGGGTGAGGTCCCCATTTCTTCTTCACATTAGGGAGGGGGGTGAAAGGGAGTGCCTCAGAGATCTGGGGTTATTGGGGGCTAGGGGGTAAACTCAAGTGCCGTGGGTGTTGTGAGGAAATGCTTCGAGTGAGGGTGCAAAGGGGTCAGGAGTGCCTCAAGCCGCTAGGTGAGTGGTCGAAGAGGTGTTTCTCAGGTGCATTCGGACTGGGGGAGGCGTTGGACAGGAGAGCCTGAAGCATCCTGGGGTGGCGCTATCCAGCTGCTCAGGTAAGTAAACTCTCTCCATCGGCCACAGAGGCAAGATCCCCAGGAAGGCCCCCAGATCAGACCCAGTCTGAGGAGTCAAGAAACCCATCATCTGCTCCCCTTCTGCTCCTGCTGTGTAGACCTCCTTGTTGCACCAAGGATGAGGCTCACCAGAGGCAACAACATGGTTCCTTAGCCACACATCTACCGTGGGAACGCAGCGTGTCCTTGGTCCTCACGCTCAGTGAACGGTGAGCTATTTGCTCCTAGTCCACCGTGACTGCATCAGCATTCCCATGGCCACGGTAGCCTGCGGTGTAGAGTACCAGGCTGAAGAATCAGCAAGTGAAATGCACGAGCATGGAGGAAAAGAAAGACGTCAATCATAGTGTTTTGAGGAAACGCCATTCTCCCGAAGGAGCGGGCGTGTGGTTAGTCTTAAATCCAGGGGCGGCTCCTCCACTAGGGCGGAGGAGCGTCGCCCCACTGCTTTCTCTCAGTGCGAGAAGCAGAAACATAAATTGGTAATAACAAAAGTTATTACTATTTTATGTTTGCTTTGCGCATTGCGGACGGGCAGGTGGGCGGGGCTTCTCTGCTCTTTGATCAGAGCAGGGTAGGAGTGGTTTGCCCAAACCAAACCAGTCATGCGCACTCTGCCCTTCTCCATGCAGGCTGCATTGCAGCCTACATGGAGAGCATGGCCACCCAATTATCCCCTGGCTGGGCAGCAGCCCCACCAATCATAACACTGCTTGCAGCGCTGTGATTGGGTTTGGGGAGGGACCCTGGCTGCCTGCTTCTTGTCGGAGACAGGAGAGCAGGAGCTGAGAAGACGCGGCACCTGGCAGAAAGGTAAGTTGAATTTTTTTTTTATTTCCACGCAAATCCCCTCCCCCCCCATGACCCCTCGAGCCCACCCCTCCACCCATGGGCAATGCTGGCTGCTACTGTTTAAATCCCTTCCTCTACATTGTTTGCTGTCAAGGTTTCCCAGTTCAACATGATGACAATCTTTTTTCCTGTGATGTCATTTCCTGCCTAGTCCATTTATAATGGGGCTTTGGACAGAGAAGCTTGCGTCACACCGCTTCCATTCCCCTTTTTTGCATCATGTTAATGGCCCACTTTGATGCCTTTTGTCCCTTATATCTGTACTCTTGTCTCTGTAGCAGTGCTGATTATTAGCTCGAGCGGTGAGCGCAAATTCCATAATTTGCTTTTGTTTAATTACTTCAAATTACAGCAAAATTATGTGAAATTATGCAAAATGAAAATCCATTATTCCACGCTATATTTTCTATCGAACTGCATTCTTGTGTCAATATTTGGCGTGAGGGCGCATTTAAACAAAAGCGCCCGAGTAACAACCGCTCACGTTCTCTTGTTTGTGTGTGCTCGAGGTAAATCTTTCCTGTAAATTGCATGTTCACATTAATTTTTTACCATGAATGATGCATAATTGCATTAAGTTGCATAATGGCATAATTTCAGGGATTTTGGTGAGAGGCATAACACAAAATTAACAAAATTACAATAGTTACGCCTGCGTAATTTTAAATTTTGCTCATGCCTAATTAGATCCTCACTTTTGTAAAAATATATGCTGTGCTCTTTCTCAGCCCTGTCTCAGGATAGTGTTGGTGACTTGCTCATCAACTCCTGTACCTTCCTACCACCTTCTTGGGCTTTGTGGCTTTTCTTTCTAACTTCAGGCTCAACAAATTATACATGCCACATCAGCGTGACATTCCCAAATATTAGTAACTAAATATAAAGACATTATTAGCCAACGGGGTCTATGATAGGGTAAAAGATTCCATAGAATGTTATTTATTAAAGTTAATGACAGGCCTTCTGATATGAGTTGTCAAATGCAATCCTTGTGTGTTGTGGCTTTTCACACAAATAACTGATCAAAATATTTATACTTAAATTCTGAACTATGTGCAATTCTGTGTTTACGAGACTTCTTACAACCCCTTTCATCTTCAATCTTATAGTAGAGGGTTTTAGTAGAGGTATATGAAGTTTGCCTAATTTGCTTTCATGCAATTATGTGCACGTTCTGCAACTTTTCGCGAAATTGCACTTAATCACTCAAAATGCTGATCCATCATTTCATGCTATATTTTGGCACAAAATTAGGGTGTCCAGGCATCCCGGAGTTGCCGGGACAGTCACGGTTTTTCACCAGCTATCCTTGCAAATTTTGAGACATTTATCTCATGTCCCAGTTTTTTTAGAGAAGAGCAAGTGAAAACATAGAGAGGCATATTGTTATTTGCCTAAAGGCAGGATGAGGTTGGAGCTCTTCTCAGAGCACAATATAAATAATACCCATGTGGCTGGGTTTAAAAGTTGCTTTTAATTTAGTTCCTTAGTGCCTCATTGTCTGTGTTTCTATGCTGATGTCATTTAAGTCACTTTGTGCCCCTTGGTTCATGTAAAAGTGTAGTCCATCTTCTATGTTTTCTAAATGTCCCGCTTTTTAGGTCTCGCCTGCGTGGGCTGCACACATGCGCAGTCTCGCTGGCGAGATTTAATGTTTTGAGGTATTTTCTGTAAAGGGCTTTAAGCCCCGCCCCTCTTTTCCATTGGCTGGCGTCACCGTTTATGCTAAACGGTAGCCAGCCATTGGAAAAGAGCTGTTCGTGATGCTTTCGTTTGACTTTTTCTGCCGTCCCACTTGGACGACCTCGCCTGCTTTGTGGTACTTTGAAATTTGGGACCGTGTAGGAGGCAGGGCCCTACCCCTGTCTATTCCGGTATTAGCGAACCGTGAATGGTCAATGCGGTATGTACAAGTGCTTTGTATAACGTTTTAGCTATAAATGCACTATGTATACGATATGATACAGTAACTTCGTGGGTTCCATCTTAGAGCGGTGGCCATCTTATGGTTGCCCTCACATAGGCTACATATTATGAGCAAATACGGGCCTTTAGAACACATGTGCCTTCCTTTGACTTCTCTCTGACCTGTGCAGCTTGGCTCCGCTGCCCCAGGTCAGTCCGGTCTCACGAGCTCCCCGTCCTACGGCCACCTGTGATTAGCACCAGGGTTTGACACACCATAAAGCCTTTTCATCCCACACAAGCCTCCAGCTAATCTCTTTCACACCTGACTCTTCCTGTTTTATGGCTTGTTTTCTAAACAGGAGATGCCCGTGTTTATTGGGGCCTGTTGATATCTGATGTGGGATCTGAGCCTTGCTGGGCAAATAATTGTGGGCTGGCTTAACTGGAATGTGGGATGGTCATCATGACTCTGCCTTTTCGTTTGTAATGAATACTTGTATATGGCCATATCATAAAACAAGGAATGTATGCCTGAAGCATGATATTTTGTATTTAAGGAGAAGCCCGTTTCTGTAACTTAAAGCAGTCTCCTGAGAACATACATGCTGTTGTACTTCTCGGATACCTGTAATTGGTCTGCAGCCAATAAACTGATCTTTGACTTCACCCAGAAGACTCTGTGTTTCTGTAAGTCTGAAACAGGAAGAACCCGAAGTCTTAGGGTGTGTTCCCCTGCACCGCTGGGCTTAAAATTCCCAGTACTTCAGTTGGCGCCCAACTCGGGACGATTTCAGCGGTACCAGTCCAAGCCAGAGGTTCGTGAGGAGCTTCGTGTGGAAATTCTGGAGGAAGGCCGCCACTTCATCGACCCCTGCATGTCGACGTGGTCCGAAAGTCTTTTCTGCGAGGTCCTCCGCGTCCCGACAGCTACGAAGGACTGCTGCCCTGATTAATCGCCCTGTTTTGGACCCTTGACGATTTTGGTAGAGCGAAACAATCGAGAGAGTCTTCTGGTGACGCCATCGATCATCGATATTCAGTTAAGTATAAGTGGAGCGTCTCCCAGTTTGTTTGGTATCCTTCGGAATTGTTGGTATCCTTCGGGATCATTTTGATTTGGAGCTTGCAAGCGCCAAAGCCAGAGGACTTGTGTATTCACGAGACAATCGTAATCGATAATCCTTTGAAGTTTGAAACTAGACTAGTGAGCGAAGATGCCTGGTTCTAGTGTATTTGAAAGATTGTTTTGTTTGGGTTGTGGAAGGGATTTCCAGTTAGAGGATTCATGTCCGGTTCCTCCAATTGGAACTCCAACTTATGAGCTTTATGTAAAACATGGCGTGGGCCCCATTGCATATAATGAAGTATGGATCCGATACACCAGAAAGGACGGTGTTTTAAAATGGTAGTTTCGATACAGATATCTTAGATAATTTGGAAGTTAAATTGTTTAAAAAGAAAGCCCGGCCGGCGATGTTTGATTCTTTCCGCCTATGGCGAAAGGAAGCCAAACAGAAGGAAATTAAGCTAGCGAAAAAGAATAAGAAAGAAAGAGGTATGTCAATGATGCAAGCAGCTGTGCAATTTAAAGATAATGAGGAGGAACAAATGAATGAGCAGTTACATAGACAGCGTAAACTAGGGATCGATAAATGTTACCCTGTTTTGTCACCCCTTGTGCAAGATGAGACAAAAGAGAAAGAGAAAGATTCCCTAATGTCCCATTTGCTAAGTTCACCACCCCCGTATGCGCAAAATGCCACCGCACCTCCACAGCTTGTAAATGTGCAGCCCCCAGTAAATATGCCGCAAGCCTTCCCACATCCGCCAGCTCCTCCTCAGCTGGCTCCTGTCCCTGCAGTGCAGCCCTCTCAAGGGCCGCCAGTTGTGTTACCTGTTGCCCCCGCGCTTCCTGCGACTTTGCCTAGCACATCAGCTGCCTCCCCTGGCGCTTCTTTTTGCACTACCCCGGTACCTGTATCTGAATCCGTTTTTCTCCCCTCTGTCTATCCCCCCGTTTTCGCCTCAACTTCTCCTTCAGCACGACAACGACTAGCTAATGTAGTTACTAGTTTAATGTCGCCTCTCTTTGGGTCATCTAGTGTGACTCCTGGTTTACAACGTAAGCAATTGCGTAGTCAGCTGCCTGGTCCTGACGAGAAAGAGGTGTTAGATCATCTGGCGCGTAGGTGGATTGGTTTCCCTTCACTCTATAATGTGGAATCAGTTGTTAACGTTTTCCACCAATGGGATGCCCCAACACAGAGGTATGTCTTTGACAAAATGTGTGAATTCCTCTGTGAGGAATTGGAGGATAATGTTTCAAACCCAAACCCACAGGAATTGTGTCGAGTATGATTTGATTTTGGATCAGGTACAATTGTAGGTCCCAATGTAGATAAAGCATTTGCTACTTTACTGTCCTTCAGAAATGGCGATTGTCAGCAATCCTTCTTCGAACAGGAATTCCCTGTGGGGAAGAAGGTAAAAGCGCGTCAATATCCGATGTGTGAGGTTCCTCCAGTGTGGAGACCTGCTGATCCAAATGTTAATCCAGCTGTCCCAGCACATTTTCAGCGTGTTTGGGTGCATGTCCCTTGGAAACGATCTGAGGTGTTAGCGCTTAAGCAGACATTGCCTGACCCCCGTAAAAACCCTACAGGATATTATAAGGAGTTATCACAAACTGCAGAATCGTGTGTCATGAATCTGGCTGACATAGATATGTTGTTTGGGAATGTGGTTCCACAGACTTTATGGGGATCCATTCGTAATGTAGATCACGCTGCAGAATTGGGTAACACATGGGCTAATATTATTGCTGCAGATGCTGGACAAGTTGGTGGCGCGAAGCCTGACCCTTTGGTAGCAGACCTCCCTGGTAGAATTATTCCCTACATGAAAACTTTAATGCCCGTGATGCGCGTAAATTGGGATAAACTGCCCGCATGTAAGCAGAAGGAAGATGAGACAGTGTCCGATTTCTTTACCAGGTTTGAAGAAACGTTTATCGACCACAGTGGTCAAGACATGAGCACTGAAGGTGGCCAACGGTTATTTGTTGATAAATTTGTACAGAATCTACTTCCCGAGTTGTGTAAGAAATTAAAAGATTCCGAAAATTCTTGGGCTGTTTCCTCTTCAGCGCAAATACTGGCTACTGCACAGTATTATGAAAATAGAGATAAAGACGAGAAAGATAGAACAGATAAGAAAACGAAAGAGCTGAAAACAAAGGTCCTCTTGCAGCAGGCTTATCCGTCACGTGGAGGACAGAATATTTATAGGCAAACCCAAGGTATCTATCAGCAGCCCCAACAGTTCCAGAATAATCAGCAAATGAATGGGTATTATCAACCACGTATCCCTGTAGGTCCCAATCAATGTTCATACTGCAGAGAGGAAGGTCATTTCAAGTATAGTTGTCCTAAATTAATGCAGCGTACTAGTAATGCGTATGGCGCAAGAGGTAGAGGTGGTCAACAAGCTCCTAGAGGTAGAGGGCGTGGAAATGTTCCCCAGAACGCGCGTCCTCTTCCGCATCAAAATACCATAAATAGCTTTGATCAGCAAGCCAATGCAACTGGTAATACAGCTCAGTACTATAATAATGATTATTATGCAGAGGACGACAATGTGGAAGGTAATGATTACTAGGACAGCCGTAGACAGAGAGAGGGAGTTGTTTCAGTACCAGTGGATCAGAGCGGACCATATGTTAAAGTGACTACAGCGGGTGTAACAGAGCCCTTTCTGCTAGACACTGGTGCTGCAAAGAGTTCAATTATGCATTCAAAACTCCCTGGCGCGCCTTTGTCTGGCGAAATGAAGGTTTCAGTAGGTTTTTCTGGCGCCCCAGTTAGGAACCCGATTTCTAGTCCTATGTCACTTTCTGTTGCACCTTGTGAGCTAAAAGCACCCCTCATCCTAACAACAGGTTGTGGTGAAAATTTGCTAGGATTAGATTTGCTAAAAAGATTGCATGCGACGCTATATTGTTCTCCCTTGGGAGTACAACTTACATTAGGTAAGAAAGTGATTTCCCCGATGTATTTGTCTAAGAATGCAATGCCACCTGAATTGTCATCTCTTCCGGATGTCCTTTGGGCTACTGGTCCCAATGATGTGGGTCTCCTGGAAATACCGCCATACGTGGTCACTTTGAAGGCCAATGTCAGATTGCCACACATTCCCCAGTACAAGATCTCCAATGAAGGTCAGAAGGCGTTGTTAGCAATTGTCAGTGATTTGATTAAAAAGGGTGTAATTGAAGAGACAAGAGGCAACGTTTGCAATAGTCCTGTTTTACCTGTCTTAAAACAAACGGACCCTTCACAGCCACCTGTTTACAGATTTGAGATTGATCTTAGAGAGGTAAATAAGATTGTTGTGCCACAGTTTCCAGTTGTCCCTGACATAACTGCGTTGTTAACCATGATTCCAGCCTCCGCTGCATGGTTCTCAGTGATCGATTTAAAGAATGCTTTCTTTAGCATCCCAATTGCAGAGGAGAGCAGAGACATTTTTGGCTTCAGTTTAGGAGGTCGCAGCTTCCGCTTTAAACGCGCTCCACAGGGCTACTGTGAAAGTCCATCAATATACAGTCAGGCTTTAAAAGCGCAGCTTGATGCACTGGTTTTACCCAGTGGCGCTATCCTTATTCAGTACGTTGACGATTTGTTAATCGCCGCGGATACTGAAAAGATTTGCAAAGAAGCTACATTGTCATTGTTGCGTCATTTGTCTGCCTTCCATCACAAAGTGTCTCTCTCAAAATTGCAATATTGTCGACAAGAAGTGACCTACTTAGGTCATCTCTTATCGAAGGAGGGAAGGAAACTGACCCCAGAAAGAATTCAAGCCATTGCACAGTTGAGCGTGCCAAGAACACAGAGAGAAGTGCGTGCTTTCTTGGGCATTACTTCATACTGTAGGCACTGGATACCAAATTTTTCTTTGCTGGCAAAACCTTTGTTAGCATTAACATGTAAAGACACGCCGAATCCTATTCCATGGTCTGAAGAGTGTCAGAAAAGTTTTTGGGAATTGCGTAATGCATTATGTTCAGCTCCTGTGTTGGGTACCCCTGACTACAGCAAGCCTTTTACATTGTATGTTCATGAAAAAGATGGTTGCGCATTATCAGTGTTAACACAGCCTTTTGGCGACAGACCGCATCCATGCGCATATTTTTCGTCAACCTTGGACCCGGTAGCGAGGGCATTGCCAAGCTGTCTGAGAGCTACAGCTGCAGCAGCTATGTCTATTCGACAGTCTGCTGGACTAGTAATGGATAATACATTGATTGTTATGGTTCCACATGCTGTGGACACATTGTTAAACAGGACCAAGACACAGCACTTAACTAGTGCGCGATTGTCAGGATAAGAATTAACACTGTTAGCAAATCATATACACATAAAGAGATGCAACACGTTGAATCCAGCTACATTATTGCCGATTCCAGCAGACCTAGATGAGATTGAGCAACACGATTGTCTGTTCAGAACAGAAGAAGAGACAAAAGGGAGAATAGATCTTAAAGATACTCCCCTGACCGAGTGTGATGGTCCTTATGGGTGGATGGTTTGTGTTTCAAGCTTCCGAATGGTGATACGACTGCTCCATATGCTATCACGACTTTGCACACGATTGTGGAAACTGCACGTGTGCCACATAATTCGGCCCAAGCAGCAGAATTAATTGCCCTTACAAGAGCATGCGTGTTGTCTGAAGGAATGAAAGTGAACATATATACGGATAGCCAGTACGCCTTTGGCGTGGCGCATAGTTTTGGGCGATTGTGGAAAGAACGTGGGTTCCTGACTTCGCATGGAGCTAAAATTCAGAATGGCAAGTTGGTGAATGATCTCCTTGAGTCGCTGACCCTACCGTTACAAGTTGCGATTATGAAATGGAGTGCGCACAAGAAAATCACTGATGATGTTGGTCGTGGTAATGCGTTTGCTGATGAAATCGCGAAAGAAACAGCAAAAGATGTGAAGACTCGAATGTATGTTGCAGGCCCTGCAAGATGGGTTGGTGATGTTGGAATGTGTGAAAACACGATAGAGAGTGTGAAGTCCCTTCAAGCTGAAGCCACTGAGAAAGAGTTAAGCAAGTGGAGAGAAAGTACGGGTAAATTGGATGAGAATGGTTGTTGGGTTGATTTGTCAGAACATCGGCGATGGTTGTTACCTGATGCATATGTGCTTCCAGTGGTTACTATGGCACACGGAATGGCACATATCAGTATGAAAGGAATCTGTAAGTTGTTGGCTCCAGTATGGCAGAATGCTGGAATTCCCAAGTGTGCAGAGAATGTGGTCAAGAATTGTATGGTATGTTTGAAGTACAACCCTGGTAGGGGAACCCCAACTCCAGCTGGTCATTTTGCGCCTCCATCATATCCATTTGAAGTTTTGCAGCTAGATTTTATCCACATGGAAAGGTGCAACAACCCGAAATATGTATTGGTTGTTGTTTGCGCTTTTTCAAAATGGATAGAAGCATATCCCCTAAAGGACAACACTGCTTTATCCACAGCCAAAGCCCTTGTGAAGGAATTTTTCCCTAGGTTTGGAATGCCAAGAATGGTGTGGAGTGATAATGGGAGTGAATTTGTGGGTCGAGTGATGAAGAATGTGTGTGAGGGATTAGGGATTAAGCAGAAGTTTCACGCTGCAAATCACCCCCAATCAGCTGGATTAGTAGAGTGCTACAATGGCACTCTGAAGCTAAAACTAGCCAAAATCCAGGCGAGCTCCGGTCTTAAATGGCCTGACGCTCTGCCTTTAGCACTCCTATCCACAAGAATGACCGTGCATTCACGAGTGGGACTTAGCCCATATGAAATAATTTTTGGCCACCCGGCCAATGTATGGGGTGTGCCAAGACCGACGAAATTCAGCGAAATCGAACATCCAGTACTGCTTGATTATTTGTATGAATTGACGGCTAAATTGCGTGTTTTACACCAACAGGTGCATGATACTCTCCCCCAGGCCTCTGAAGCTCCAGGACACCCTATTGACCCTGGCACGTGGGTGCTCATCAAGATCTTCCAGCGAAAGAGCAACGATGAGCCCCGTTGGATTGGCCCTCACCTCGTACTTCTGTCTACAAGATCAGCGGTTCGAGTAAAGGGGAAGAAGAACTGGATTCACGGCGCCCACATCAAGAGGATCCCTTTGCCTCTACCATATGACCAGTGGGTCCAGGAGGGTATCGCTGACTCTGAAACAGACACTGTACCTCGTTTTGTACCATTCAGTGATGCACGCGTAAGAGGCACAACTTCAGCAGAACAGAGTGACGATATTTTGCAAGAAGCTGTGCCACCGTCAATTCGATTGGACACCACAGAGCCTGAACTCTTGTTTCAAGATCAGACAGTACCTGGCCGTTTCCGCTATAACTTGAGACCAAGGCCTATGGACAAATAAATATTCTTTTCCCATACCTTTTTGTTTTTGATATCTTAGCTCTCCCATCTGAAGGACTTTCTTGATTTTTGTTTTTCGAACCACCATCTGGGTTCAGCCGCAGGGTCGCGGTGCCAAGACTTTGGGGTACAGGCCGAAGACGTTAGGTCAACGGTTCTGGTTGGTCTAGGGCGTTCCCTGGACTGACAGGCGTACTCCTTAGCAGAAGATACTCATCCGCCGCGAGCGGCACGATTAGAGGATGGAGTTTTTCAAGATGGAGAGACTCGCTGAGGAAATGAACTTTAAAGCGAAAATGTGTAAAATAATGAAGAGCAAACGTTTTGTATTATTATGTCTGTTTATATTATGTAGTATGATAGCGTATACCGTAGGATTTGTATTCTTCTCCTCTCAAGAGCCCATTGCACCCACTGTACAGCCTATACCTCCTCCTACTGTCTCCTCACACTCTTTTCACCCTCTGCCTGAACACGAACAAGCTAGACGATCAGAGTTTGTAAACAACTCGTTTATTCAGCTCCTGCACCAGCACCAACTAGTCATGAATACGACCAATTGCTGGGTGTGCGGTTTAATGCCACATACCATTAATAAGGGTATTCCATATCTAGTGCTGCCGTTTAGTTACAATGGATCGTCATGGGCATTCCAGACCATGTTTCTCTTTGCACTAGATGCCTACTCCCCGCGACAACCGCGTTCCATCAGACCTAGCACAAATAATAAGGCTTTAATGAAAGGAGTTGCCGATATGAGCAGAGATATCGACGCATACTCATCTATACCCAAGGATGAATTGAGAGCTTATGTAGGGTGGAACGCGACGGGGTATAGTATTAGTCTGGGTGAAAGGCAGCGAAAAATTTCATCCCCAATCTGGGTCGTACCCCACGTAGGTCGGTTCTGTTTGCAAGGTAATGGTCAGAATCCTAGAGCTCAACTGGGGAGAAGTGACTGTACTGACACGTACACTTTTCCATCACAGTTTTCCCCTGCGTTTTTGGCTGCCAAGGGTACATATTTTGTCTGCAATGACCGAGCATATACATGGTTGCCCCCTGATTTCTCGGGCACATGTTATATTGCAAATCTGCTACCGCCGACATTTACTGCTGCCTCTGACTATCACAAGACCAGAGTTGTGAGAGGCGTGATTAGTAAGGAGGATACTGCCGGTCAGGAAGCGGGAGACTTCTTTTTGGGTTTCCTGCCGTTTTGGGGACCTATGGTCAATAGTAGGAACCTGAGACAACTGACTCGTGTGGTTGAATCCACTGTTAATGTTACGGCTGGTGCCCTTGGTAATTTGACAGCTGAGCTCCAGGCGGATCGCCTCATGACTTTTCAGAACCGCATGGTTCTAGACGTCATACTTGCAGACCGCGGTGGGGTATGTAAGGTTATCCAATCTAGTTGTTGCATTTTCATACCAGATAACGCTCCAACAGTTTATCAAGCCATCTCCAAACTGCATAGAATATCTGAATCCATACACGTGGATAAAGGAGATTGGTCACTGGTGGGGTGGTTCTGGGAACTGATATCTGCCTGGGGTTGGAAAGTTCTGATGGTCATTGGAATGATCTTAGCCATTCTTTTCCTGTTCTGTCTGTGCATACGGTGTGCTCCTGCGATATGTGGCCTCTGTGCTACATTATGTGTAAGGAAACCTGTATCGAGGGACGAGCTAAGTAATAGGATGATGCTACAGCAACATCTCCATGACTTCGCGAATATTGACCTAGACTCGGATTGATGAGAGTATAGTTATTGCCTATGTAAGGGCAAAAGGAGGGTCTGTGGTACTTTGAAATTTGGGACCGCGTAGGAGGCAGGGCCCTACCCCTGTCTATTCCGGTATTAGCGAACCGTGAATGGTCAATGCGGTATGTACAAGTGCTTTGTATAACGTTTTAGCTATAAATGCACTATGTATACGATATGATACAGTAACTTCGTGGGTTCCATCTTAGAGCGGTGGCCATCTTATGGTTGCCCTCACATAGGCTACATATTACGAGCAAATACGGGCCTTTAGAACACATGTGCCTTCCTTTGACTTCTCTCTGACCTGTGCAGCTTGGCTCCGCTGCCCCAGGTCAGTCCGGTCTCACGAGCTCCCCGTCCTACGGCCACCTGTGATTAGCATCAGGGTTTGACACACCATAAAGCCTTTCATCCCACAAAAGCCTCCAGCTAATCTCTTTCACACCTGACTCTTCCTGTTTTATGGCTTGTTTTCTGAACAGGAGATGCCCGTGTTTATTGGGGCCTGTTGATATCTGATGTGGGATCTGAGCCTTGCTGGGTAAATAATTGTGGGCTGGCTTAACTGGAATGTGGGATGGTCATCATGACTCTGCCTTTTCGTTTGTAATGAATACTTGTATATGGCCATATCATAAAACAAGGAATGTGTGCCTGAAGCATGATATTTTGTATTTAAGGAGAAGCCCGTTTCTGTAACTTAAAGCAGTCTCCTGAGAACATACATGCTGTTGTACTTCTCGGATACCTGTAATTGGTCTGCAGCCAATAAACTGATCTTTGACTTCACCCAGAAGACTCTGTGTTTCTGTAGGTCTGAAACAGGAAGAACCCGAAGTCTTAGGGTGTGTTCCCCTGCAATGCTGGGCTTAAAATTCCCAGTACTTCAGTTTTCCTTATGAAGTAAAAGGTTTCTTATCTTTATGGTGCCAAACACATGGCCCCATAAAGATAAGAAACCTTTTACTTCAGAAGGAAAGCAGGACGTCCAAGTGGGGCAGCAGAAAAAGAGAAACGTCTACGTCAACCGCGGCTGCCTGGTTCTTTCCGTTCCCCCCAATTTCACATTTCAATCTCATCGTTTTCAATCTTGTGTTGTCCGATTCTCTCTCTCCCTTCAACCCCTGGCTCACTCTTGTGTACATCTCATCCTTTTCTCCCATCACCCTCTCTCCTCTCGTGGTCCCCACCTTTTTCTCGTGCTCTTTTCCTTCTCTCTCTCTACTCCTCCTCTCCTCCCCTCATGCACAGCAAGTCAGAGATACAGCACAGAGAGCCTCTGACTCCTAACTCCCCCACCCCAATCTCCACCACCCTCCATCACCCACCCACCGTCTGAGCTGTGGGAGAAACCACCTCCACGTTGCCAAGGTGCCAGCCGCTTGCACCCTACTGAGGAACTGTGAAGGGCAAGATATACAGGTAAGAAGGTGGCTCCCCTCCCTGGGCATGGCTGGGAGGAGAGGGAACAGGTGTCAGAGATCCCGTCCAGCCTGGAAAGGGAGCTTGGTCCATTGGAGTAGCAGCGCGGCTGTATCTGTACTTGATCGGTACATGCCCATTTCTTCATACATGTGAGGTGTTTTGTCACACGAGGTTGTGAGACGGCACCTTGGAGCATGGACAGCGCATCGGGGGAGGCGTAAAACGCGGTCCTCCGAAGTTTGTAGCCTCTCAGTCCGAGGCTTCTGTTTGTTATTGTGCGTGTTTTTTGAGGACATGATGTTGTCATTCAAGGCATGTCTTCGAAAATTATTGAATGTTCACACTCGGTGTGTAATTTAATATCTTCCGTCCAGAAGAGTTAAGAAAGTATATTAAAAAGATGTTTTAAAATCTTTTTCCGATTCACAACCCTACCATAAAAACATCTAGTGTTGGCAAAGCCAATCGGTCTTGGCTGTAAAAGGATGAGCTATTGGTTTTACCAATGGTTGTTTGTACTTGCACAACATCTTCAATCGACTGCATGGCCAACTCATCCCTTCATCCTTCTGGGGTCGAAAACATGGGTGCCGTACAGTTGTGATCTCTCTTAGACAAAATGATGAATTTAAAGTGTAGACTGCCTGCTGCAATGTGCTTCTTTTATGGCATAAAGAACAGTAGTCCTCGCCATCTCAGCACCTTTTTTGAGAGGATTTTCTGGTTCAAGGGGTTGGAGAACCGGTACCAGAAGCCTGTAACACTGAAGAAATATAAAAACAAGCATTGGAAATGCAATAGGTCTCGCCTTTTATTAAGTTAAAGCCATTTGCTATGCTATACAATAACATTAGCAAAGCAAATGGCTTTAACTTCATAAAAGGCGAGACCTATTGCATTTTCAATGCTTGTTTGTTTTCCTCATCTGGTCATCCTACACAAAATGCATCAATTTATGGCACAAGGGTACATTTAAACAAAGCACCAGTGGTGGCGGCCGCCTAGCTAAAGTGGGAGGGCAGCCGCAGGGGAGGGGTTGGGAAGAGGGGAGAAATAATAAAAAAACGATTTACCCGCCACTTTGCTCCCGCTGACTCTGCTGGCTACCTTGCTGCTCCTCTGGTCGGACCAGAAGGGGATGGGCCCCTCAGAGCACAAGCACCCTAACCAATCCAGACGCTGCTCTCACGATATGAGACCAGCGCCAGGATTGGTCTGAGCGGCCTCGGTTCCAGCTCAGACAGTGCATTGGAGCCTGTGGCAATTCTCCAACCCAGCTGTGCAACACAGCCGGGTTGAAGAAACATAAGTGAGCATGTCTGTTTGGCCGGCCCAAGACAGCCGGCCAAACAGACATGTGCACTTATCAGTGCACACTACACCTCCCCCCTGCCATATCCAGCCCTGCCCCGCCCAATTCTCATTGCGGGGCTCAGACAACATAAATAAAATAATAACATTGTGTTATTATCATTTTATTACCATCTTCTGGCGCTGGGCTGTGGGGCTACATTCCTCGCCATTACGGAGAAGCCGCCCCTGCAAAGCACCTTGAACAACTACCACGCACTCTCTGTTGTTCGTATACATTTGCGGATGGTGCATTTCGCCGTAAATGTTTACTGCAAATGGCTTCTAATTGCGTTGAAGACTAATGGTATAATGTCAGAACTTTCCTTGGCGAAATTACGCGGCATCGGTGTAATTTAAATTTGTGGCAGGCCTTTTTTTATCGAGTAGGCGTCGTGCTGAGACCTGAGAGATAAAATAAGCACATTCACCAGTATAGATTGCTCTTTGGCAATACCTGCATCGCTTAATTTACGAGATAATCTGGCCACCGTGACAAAAGAAAATACAACTGCGGTTTCACACATGTTCAGTGAAAGCCCACACACGTGCAAACTTCAGTATGCTACCAAGAGTGACCACACGATGGAGCCAAAGTACTGTTAAAAACATAAACCATGCACCACACTATACTAGAAAGTACTTTATTGTCAACGCAAGTCAGGCAACCCATGCCAAAGTAATCAGCTAAAATACATTATGTATAACAGTCTGTCCAATGTCGATGACTTCATTTCCAGTCTTTTTTTAAATCTGTTTTTCTGATGTACTTTGCTGACGTATTTTGCTTCCCTCTCCGCCCTTATGCGGTTCTCCAGGATGGTGCACGGTTTTTATTCTTCAGGTTTAGGAAGGAAGGAAGGCTTTCCTTACAGAATGTGGACCAGGAGATGTCCCAGGCGCCTCTGTAGGCGGAATTAAACAAGCAAACAGGGTCAAAGCTTAAAAAAGTCCAGCACCAATCTTTGCTAAATAATTGGCCTATTTGGTAAACACTGAATCTCGGTGCAATGGGTCTAGGATGTGACTGACCCACATACATCCCAAAAGGGTGATAAAAATCACCGTAATCACAAACACACAATTAACCCCGCACCCGAGTAAAATATTTTACATTAGTGTAGTTGCCATAATATAACTTGTTATAATGAATAAACATGATATATAACACAATGAAATGCTTCCCAAGCGAAAAAAGTCACGCAGTCGTGTCTCTTGATTGTAGGCGTAGCAAATCTTTTATTACAAATTCGTATTCCATTAAGTGGAGCAGCACAGGAAAACTGTCTGGCAGGCCCTAATGAGGAGCATAGATGCGATTTATCGCATCTCATAAATAACAAAGGGCCATGGGGCATATTATCAAGAAACGGCGATAATGGGCTTGATGATATGCCCTTGAGAATTCCAATAGAAGCCCATCCTCTGGTGTCAACATGGGCTTCTATTGGAATTCTCTGCGGCATATTATCAAGCCCATTGTCGCCACTTTAGCGGCAGTTTCCTGCCGCTAAAGCGGCGATAATTTTAACTCCGTGCCTGATAATATGGCCCAACATCACTGCATCAGGTGAGCCAAATTGGCACCTAATTACAAGTTTCTGGGGAATAACATGCAGATTTCGGTGTTTAAATGCCATATGCTTTTCCTCTGTGAAATATCGATAGGTTTGACCTGCTGAAATTTAATTAAGATTGAGGTATTTAATGCATCCGATAATCCAGTGCATTAAATGCAATCAAACTCGTAATTCTGATCCCAACGCAAACAGTGGCTTACGCAGGGGTTGGAAAACAAAGCCAGACTGGTAACCAGGCCCCCAATCTCTAGTTCTTCCAAGTCTTAATATTGGTAAATTCTGCCCTCTGGGTGTCACCATTCTGTTTCTCAGTCACCCTGTTTCTGATGAATGTTTGTGCTTATTGGGTTTCACCCCAGCAAGGCATTCAGCAGGATACCGTTTCTACCCAGTGGTCTGAGGCAGGGCCGGCTTTAGCGCTGGTGGCGCCTGGTGCGACAATCATTTTTGGCGCCCTAGACCACATGACCGCCTCCTCTGATTCTCTCACTACCACTGGTCATCAGTGCCCCTCATCTCTCCAATCATGAGTTATTGCTAAACATAGTGCCCCTCCTTGAGGTCAGTGCCCCCTCCACAGGTCAGCACCCAGTGCGGCCGCACCAGTCGCACTGCCCTAAAGCCGGCCCTGGTCTGTGGCATTCTAGCTCCTTGTGTTGCCACTGGCGTGCCCCCCAGTTCATTATGCAGAGCTCCCATTGGGCCTGTTCTAAGTCCCTGGGCAGACCCTACTCCTGCCTGTGGTCTCCTATGTTAACATTCAGTGGGGACTGCCCCAGAGGGAATGTATGGCTGTAAGATACTCCTACATACCAGGGTTTCTTTGGAGAATTTCGCCAGTCAGGGGCTAATTTATTGTTTGGTGGGAGGCCCACAAACCTGTCGGGTTAGGGAAGGCCATCCCTTCCGCCACTCAGCTGAGGACCACCAGCCATATCTAGGAACCAAACCCCCTCTGTGCATGGCATAGATTTTTGTGACAAAAGAGATACGTGCTTTGAATATTATTTGATTCCTGCTGAGTGGGTAGTGTTTCTTTTTCTTTTTTTTGCCCTCATCCACAAGCACACAAAAGCAGTGGTTTGTTGATAAAAAAAACCACAATTTGAAAAAAGTAGTAAAAATGTACATGGGACACAGTGCAGCAAGTGATTGACCTAGATGCAAACACATCGGTCAAGTGGAGAACTCAGGGTCTGAGGCCAGGTTTCCTGGCTGTGACTCGGTCATTGGACAATATCTCCCTTTTGTTCCAGTTTATCATCAAAGAACAATGGTTTATGTTTCAGAGGGGGTGTTAGTACACTATGTTCAATAGAGCAGATCTTCAAAATAAACACAATCTTCTGTTAACTCTGGCATTGTATAAGAAATCTTTCTAGACAAAAGGTTAAATGGTTTTGGGACACATGTACTACCATTTTTAATTGTCGCAAATGGCGATTCGGCCAGTTTGTGACCGCCTAAATAGCTTTTGCCGTGCACCAACCCTATTTTGCAAGTTGGTTAACTATTACTGACTTGCACAATACGGTTTTGTGAGTCGCAGGGACATGCAGTCGCAAAACAATCGCAGTTGACCGCCTACTTCAAGTAGGTGGCAAGCCAGTCGCAAACAGGAAAGGGGTCCCCTGTTCCCCTTTGTGAATGGTAGAGAAAACGTTTTTTAAGAGCAGACATTGGGACCACTGCCTCCTCTTAAAAAAATGAAAAGGAAACATTTAATTTTTTTGTTTTAAATGCATCCCGTTTTCCTTTAAGAAAAACGGACAGCATATTTTTTTTAAGTGCTTTATTTGGCCGACGGAGAGCACCGTGATCTGTTATGGAAACTTGTTCTACTTTCAGTGAATTTCCATTGTGGATCACTGCACTAATTTCGGACATGTTCTTGTGGATGCAGTCTCATAAATTATTAGATTATACTAGAGACTTAATTCTTGACTTAATTTATGGAACCTTTTGAGCTGTATAGTTTTGGCAAGGCTCTTAATTCAGTAGAATTCTTGATACCTCTGATGTGATTAATTCATTCGCCATTGATTCTGTTCTGTTGGTTGCTTTCAAAATGTTTACCTTGTGTCCTGATGATGACCTTCTAAGTAATTAGGTCGAAACGCCGCCGACATTCCCTTCGGCAACTAAAGAGGATGCAGTCACTGTGTTGTTGAGCTTGTGATATATCAGAAACATTTGTTAAATATCCCTCTGCCATTGTGTTTGGTTGTATATACTGTAATTTGTGTTGCTTGCATGTTCATTGTGTGTAACCCCGTGAGCATCATGTTATATGTTTGTATTTTTCATGATATTTTTCATGTTTTATAATGTTATTTCAATAACACAAAGTTATTTTCCAGAAAAATCTGTGTCTGTGGGTACCCTTTATTTATATTTCATGTATATTTTATGTGCACTTCTTTCTGTGGTTAAACACAATTTATTCTATGTAAATTTTTCCCTGAACCACTGTAGCGTTTATATTATGTAAAAAGCAATCACAGACATTGTGGTCTGCTGGACCCAGCAGGCCACCATCCCTGTAGTTACAGGCCATATCTAATAAGTCGCAAATTGCGACTTACCTCATCATTATTAATGAGGTAGGTAAACTGTGACCCCATTGGGAATTGCCAAATGTTTCTGGGACATATTAGTACATTTAATTTTTGATTTGCGTGTCGCAAAATGAAATGGTCATATGTGTGGCCCTAGGTCTCAAGCACCAAAATTGCAAAAGAGAATGAAGCAATCTACTGGTACAGCTATTCTATGTTAGATAATAAGTCATTCTCAAAATGTTTGCTGACATATTTGCTGATATATTTGTTAATCTCACTGGGCTCAATATAATAGTCCAAGGAAGTCAGAAGTTCTTGTTGAGTGTCCACTGGGTGTGCACCAGAGGTTCCACACTCAACACAAGTTCTTCTCTTGGGAAGACAATAAAATAATTGGATCTTGTGGGGCTCTCAAGGATCCACTCCTCCTAGGTCCTTCTTGTGAGTCTCCGTCGTAAGAGTTTCATCATTAGACTGCTCCCGACGTGTGTCCAGTATGGAACCAGGACAACCTCCACCAAGCCCCACTCAATGACATTATTCCCTCGGAAACAGTCCACAGAAATATCTCCTCGCACACAACTTGACCAGTCCTATGTGTTGCCTGACCTGCTGTTGTACGAAGGGTACACAGAGTCTAGAAGTATCTCCCAGTGATTAACATGCAATAGATGTTTTTGGACCCCAGTAGGGAAGGCAGCCATTGTCAGACCAGCACACCTCGTGGGGAGGAGGTACCCCACCGAAGCACCTTTAGAACACAAACACTGCAAAGACTGTACTTTTAAATATAATATAAAATAATTTATAATAATTTGAGAAAATGTTGTACTTCCCTTTTCATAGAAATGTTCAACCCTCTTTGAAATCTTTTTGTATTGCTTTGCATACAACAAATAATATAGACCATCAGCAGGTGCTTATCGAAGCTGCATCTGGTGGTACAACTGGTCCCCGTTCCCTTGGGGATGTTACTCCTAATGTAGCCAAAGCCTCATGAATACTCTTGCTTGTGTGGTCCCTTCCTGCTTAACAACGCTTTTCATCTTTTTCCTCCATCTCTGTCGTCCCATGTCCGATATCCTGCACGTTCCCGTGGCAGATGTTTGCTCGAAATGGCCTCGGAAGGTTCTGATATTGTGTTGACCCATCTTCCTAACTTCTTTTTCTATCGTCTGTCTTGTCTCTGACTCTAGTTAAGTTACCCAGAAATATCTATCTGGGGACCCCGACAAGTCTCCATAACCTAGTCAAGTGTAGACCAGTGGGTCTACTCAGGGGAGCACGCGACTGTGTTACAAAATTACAATTGTGTTACAAAATTAAAATTAAATAATGAATACATTAATATTAATAAAGTATATACAAATAAATAAAAAATATGAAATATTTCTAGATTTGATTGCTAATTAAAGTAAAAATTTCAATTTCTGAGCATTTGTTTCGTGTGTATTTATTTTTCTATTTTTGAGTACTGTTTTGCGGTTGAAATCATAGAGATTGCTTAGGCTTGGTGTCCCCTGGTTCCTATAATGACTCAATGGTGGTCCTCGGATTCCAGTAATGATTCAGTGGGGTCCAAATGAGTCAAAAGGTTAAGAATCGCTAGAGTAGACATCTGGATTGGCCCCCAGATTGCAAATAAACTATGTGTTGCATCCATAGAAATACATTTTAATGCAGAATTCTTGCAATAAAAATGCCCTGTGTAAAAAAGTAAAAAGCAAAGGGTAAATGATTGCACCCTGTGGCCCATCCCATCGTAAAGGCTTGGATGGTGAGCAAACACTCTTGGCTTGGATAGACTGGGATCTGGTAAATTAAAAGAATTAGATCCAAAAAGGATTGTCCCCCTGATCCCCATGTCCCTCGGGTTTTAAAGAAGTGTGGAATGATCAATGGCATCAAAGGGGGCGGAGAGGCCACCAAAATGAGAACTCCCGTCACTCTATCCACTAACACACTTATACCGTTAATTATGGAGGCAACCGCCAGCTCCGTGGTGACTTCGCTGTTCAACGCTCTTTGTTACAGGGCATCGCGTTTCTTTCATAATAGTGATTCATTTGTTTTTGTTGAAGTGGGATGTTCTCATGATGCCACAACAATGTACGTATTTGGTTGTGTATGAGGTGAGTCTACGATATTCGCTTGATGCATTTGGGCATTTGCTTGAGCCCTTATCACTGGTGCTTTAATGAAATGAACTGTTTTGTCCATAATTCACATGTACTAGTGGCAGCCTTATCTATGTGCTTCTTTACCATAAGTACTTATTTCAAACTTTGGCGATGTCCATCTTTGTGATTGACTTTGCGTACCATTAGACACTCTACTCAATCACATCCTATAATTCTGGTCAGGGAGCTTCAACATAACACCATTATTTTTCCATGGTCATCCCCACGTTTATCCTTGTGGCAGTCATCCCTCTTCTCCACTTGAGTTGACTGTCACCCCATATCCTTTCTCAGGCAGGGATGTCACTCGTGTTCTCTTCCCCAAAAGTTGTCACTCTCGTATTCCCCCCCTTTATGGTGGTCACCTTCTTCTTTCCACCCCCGGATGGGTTGGTCTCCCTAGTACCTCTCTGTGCACAGGCTGCCACTCCAGCTTCGAGCTGATTTCAGTAAATCTAGAAATGTGTCAAATTCCACGGGTGGCTGCGCTGGAATGCCCATGCTTCACCCATGGAACACCTGCCACTACGAATGTGAGGCAAAGCATTGCAGGCCGCTGCATTGAGTTACATTTCTTTACAAAGTCACTCGAGGCGGCACAAATAGTCGCTTGTGTGGCCTTGTAAATCTCACTTAAGCCTGAGTGCTGCTTTGCACGCTGAACGACATCGCAAAGGCTGAGTAAATCGAAGCCTCAATTTGTTGGTACACCACTCTCCACTCCTACTATTTCCCCATTAGGAGTCTGTCCTCCTATTCTCTCCTCGGCGTGGGCCTTTGAGGTACCTTCTCTCCCCTGCAGCCGTCGTCAGCTCTTCCGTATAGTGGGGATGAGGAGTCTGAGGAGATGGACTGGTTCCCAGAGGTACCCATTCTGGTGCTGTGGTGGCGAGTAATTGGGTGGATGTTTATTAGTGGTACACTTGTGATGTGGTGGAGCTGACGGGGGTGGTAAGCAGGCTGGGAGGTGTCTGTTGTGGTGTAGTCAGGGTGAGACAGGGAAAACTGAGCAGTGCGGTGGAGGTATACAGGTATGTAGTGAGGTTGAGGTGAGCAATGGAGATGCCTGCTGTGGTGACGTGCTCTGCGGTTGAGAGAAGTTGAGGTGGGCAGTGTGGTGGAGGAACGCAGGCAAGAAGTTAGGGTGAGCTCAGCGGCGTGTTGAGGCATGGGTGGATGCAGTCAGGCTGATGAGAGCCGTGGCGACATCTGCCGTGCTGTAGATACCTGGTGCGATTAGGGACCCAGATTCACTAAGGGCTGCGTTTGCCCTTGCGTTGTCATGGAAGGTGACGCGAGGGCATTGCGAACCCGTAAATGAGATGTACTATGCCACTCAGAGCTGCCTTGCATGGCTCTGTGCAGCATTGCATATCCTGAGTAACACAAGGCAGCACAAATGTCTGCCTTGCTTTACTCTGCCCTGGAAAGGCATCTCGTATGCGGGGCGTTGGTGTTCCCACGCATCCACCTGTGATTTTTGGCGCATTCACAGATTTACCAACAAAAGTAAACCTGGGAATGCGTCAAAATGCTACAGGCTGAAGTCACTACGGAGATCTATGTTTGGGCCTATGCGAAAAATTGACAATATTACGAAGTAACAATTAGCAAATTTAGTTTTATTCAGAATTAATTTGACACCATGGCTGTGTGCGAGGTCATTTCCTAGAAGTGCACCCCACAGCCAGCCCATGGGAGCCCGGCCATTCGTCAAGTAAATAGGGTTATATATAAATGACCTCAAATGTACACACTGCGATCAAATGAATTGGAAATGCCAGCGGTGGGGGAGGGTAGCGGGGACTGCCCTCGTTATCTGACTAGAAGGAGCGCTGGGATCAATGGGGGACGGGACGCTGGGGCGGAAGGAGGGGGTGGAAGTGGCTCTACACAAGCGGACGGGGGTGGGGGCTGGATGCCCACCTGAGCCCCCTCCTCTTCCGTCCAGCACGGGTTAACAATGTCAGATATCGGCTCCTCCGTCATAAAGAAAAATTATGTTATTGTGTTTTTTACACAGCGTCGCCTCAGGGCCTCCGAATATCCACTGCGTCACAGGCCCCTGCACCCGGGCCCCACCAGACACCCCCGCGTCTGCTTACCAGCACACGCGACCGCGGAAATAAAACCGTGCACGTGAGACCATGTGATTCAAGGTTGGGGGGGTCTACCCGGTCTAGGGTGGGACGGATCGTTCAAGGTCATTTGGGGGGCGGACAGGGTGCAGGCTACACAGATGGACAGGCTGTCAGGCAGGGTGGGGGTATATATATATACATGTTATATATTATATATATTTTTTAATTAAACCTACCTCGCATTGTGCTATCACTCTGCATAAAGGGTTAACATTATTTTTCACTCTCCTACAGAAGAGATACTGCGAGGGGGCCTGCTGCCCCCCCCCCCCTCCCCCCCTCCCAGGGGATCGTCTAGATCGGGATAATTAATGGGGAACAGTCACTATAGAGGGAGTGAGGAGTGGGGAGTCTCCGGGACGGGCAGGGCATCAGCGGAGGGGCAAAACGGGCTGTAAAGAAACGGAGTTTCGAAGTTGCTAAGGGTGGTATGTTGGTGCTACACACAGATTGATTAAATATAAAATAAAGCATACCCTTGTGGATGGCATAAGGCAGGAGCCTCCCTCCCCCAGCCACCTTTAAAATAAACTCATCTAGGCTGTCCCTGGCGTAGGGACATACTTATTGGGGGAGGGGCCGGCCGGGGTCACCCTTTCCCTCCCACTCCCCATCAGTCAGGCGGAGCGCACTTTTCAATGGCGGGGGCTGTGGTCGTGGCTGCGGTGCTGCCCCGGGATCCGCAGAAACGCCATTGGCGTCGACGCAGAATGGACGCTGACGTCGACGCCCACAAACAGAAAGTGCATCATCAGCATCACCACCTGCAGGAAGAGCATCGGCGGCGCCAGGACCGTGCAGAGCCCCGGGAGCCGCAGCATCGGGACCAGCATCCGCTGCAGGGCCAGCAGCATCCGCAACATTGACATCCCCAGCATCAGGACCACGGACAACAACGGCAGCATCAGGACCACACACATCACCCGTAGCATCGGGACCACAGAGACCATCCGCAGCATCAGGACCAGGACTGTCAGTGGGACCAGCCCTTTCCAGCCCCAGACATGTGAGCAGCAAATACTGCATTGCACCCGGCGTCAGCGGGGGTGGGGGGAGCGGCGTTCAAGGGCAGCCTGGGAACAGGGTGCAGATTCCGTGACTCGTCTGTGCTCTCATGAATGTACGAGTGTCTCTGCGTGCTCTTTGCGCTCTCGGTGCTAGAGCGTCTGCCCTGTGCTCTCGGTGCAACGCTGGAGTGGCTGCTCTGTGATCTCCCTCCATTTCTCGTTCGTGTCTTTTCTCTCTCTCTTCCTCGGCGTCTCTCTCTCTCTCTCTCTCTGTCAATGCTGGTGTGTCTGTCTCGTCGCTCTTTTTCTGTCAACACTCGGATCTCTGTGATTTATTGTGTGCTCACCCTCGGTATTACTTAGGGTCTCTCTCTCTCTCTCTCTGTATGTCTCTCTCTCTCTCCTTTCTCACTCTCCCTCTTTCTCTCTCTCTTCTCTCTCTCTCTTTCTCTCTAAATCTACCTCTCTCTCTCCCCCCTCTCTCTCTGTCTGTCTCTCTTCTCTCTCTGTCTCAATGCTGGTATGTGTTTGTCCTCTGTGAGTTCTCTCTCTTTCTCAGTTCTGCATTGTCGGCACCGCGACCTCCCTCTCTTTTTCCCTCCCTCTCTTTTCATCTCTCATCCTTCTCTTTCAGTGCTGGAGTGTCTGTCTCTTCTGTGCTCTCTCTCTCTGTCAGCACTAGGGTCTACGTGGTTGGTATGTGCGGTCTCACTGTTCTACTATGTGCTCACCCTCGGTGTTAGGAACTCTAAATTCTGGTGTGCTCTCTCCCCTCTCCCTCCATCTCTCTGTCCCTCTCTCTCTCTCTCTTCCTCTCTGATTTGTTTCCTCGCCCACTCTCTCTATTGAGTGTCTTATCTCTCTGTCCCCCGTCACTTTACATGTATATGCCTACACCCCTCTCTCTCCTCAGTCCTGGGGTGTCTGATCTGTGCGCTGTATGTTTACCCCCTTCTATCGTAATGTTGGGGTGTATATTATTGACTTGTGCCCCCTCGCCTGGGGTGTACTATTTTATCTATCTATCTATCTATCTATCTATCTATCTATCTATCTATCTATCTATCTATCTATCTATCTATCTATCTATCTATCTATCTATCTATCTATCTATCTATCTATCTATCTATCTATCTATCTATCTATCTATCTATCTATCTATCTATCTATCTCTCTCTCTGTCTGTCTGTCTGTCTGTCTGTCTGTCTGTCTGTCTGTCTATCTATCTATCTATCTGTCTGTCTGTCTATCTATCTATCTATCTATCTATCTATCTATCTATCTATCTATCTATCTATCTATCTATCTATCTATCTATCTATCTGTCTATCTATCTATCTCTTCGTGTGCCTTTTTTTCTCCCCCTCTCTCTGTATCTCGGTGTCTCACCGGCTCCCTTCACTCGTCTCTGTTTCTTCTCCTTCACCCTGTCTCGCATCTCACTCCTTTCCTCTTCTCTCTCCCTCTCCACCTCTCTCCCTTCTTCTCTCCCTCCTTCGCCCCCTCAGTGCGTAGGTTCCAGCATCGGGGCTCTTCTGTCCCTCTTCCAGTGCAGGGACTGGGGGGCTCTGCCATGCTTCGCCGGAAGCACCCTCCCCGCACAGAGGCACAGCTTGGTCTGGGGATTGGACATCTAGGGTAGGGAAGGGGCACGTGCCAGGATGAGTATTGAATAAACACGTGGGCATGATAAGCGGTGATTGGGCATGAGGCAAGTAAGGCAGAGAATGGGCAGGAGGCATGAAGGGCAGGAAATGGACCTGGGACAGGGAGGGCAGTGATTGGGCACGGAGGGGGCAGTGAGGGCAGTGAATGGGCGTGGGGCAAGGAGGGCAGTGAATGGACCTGGAGCAGAGAGGGCACCGAATGGGCATGGATGGGGGCAGGAAGGGCAGTGAATCGATTTGGGGAAAGGATGGTATAAAACGGGCACTGGTGAGTGGACAGGGTGGTGCACTTGGAGGCGGGGAGGGCACTGTATGTAGATGAGGCAGGACGAGCACCTGGGGCCGTGGGGCAGGACTGCCCTCATTCATCATGGCACAGGGAGGGCAGTGAATGCACATGGGAGGAAGAGAGACCTGAGGGGCAGGGGGACACGAATTAAACACGGGGGCATAAAGCGCACCGAACAGACACTCATCTAGGCATCTAGGGCAGTATACGAACCGACGTGGGCAGGGAGGATATTGAAGAGGAATTCGACTCGAAGGACAGTGTAGACACGGGGCAGGGAGGGCCCTGCATGGACAGTGGAGGGGCAGGCAGGATGGACATTGGGGCAGAGAGAAGATGTATTCACGAGGGTGAGGGGAATGGGCAGGAAGGACGTGGGCAGGGACGGCACTGCATCAACATGAAGCAGGGACAGTACTGAATGGACAGGGAGGGCACTGAATGGGTACTGGGACAGTACGGGCATGGTGCAGGGAGCTGGCTGAGGAGTAGATGTGAAGCGTGGCAGGGAGGGAACTGAATCAACAGGGGCAGTGGCTGAAATGCACTGACATGGGGCGGAGGGCATTAAATGGGTACAGGACAGGGAGGGCACTGAATTGGCACTGTAGAGTCAGTAATTATAAACAACAGTTGTCCCTAGTCATAGGAGGAATAGGGTTAGTAATAAATAAGGACCCGAATCAGTACTTATCAGAAAAAGACTTATCCAGCCGGACAGAGGTCATGAGTTTTACTAATGTACAAAGATAATCAAAATTAAGAAGGTTGATGAAGTGGGACACAAGCCTGCGTCCAGTACACACATTAGGTCATAGAAACAAGGAGGTTCAGGCATGAATACATAGTTTGTTTATAGGAATCATCAATACTTGAGAGAACAAACATTTCAAACAACACCCTTATGTGTCAAAATCATGTTTTTAAACATTTTGGGTATTTATGATTGTCGACGGCGTTTCGATCCTATTAAACAAATGCAAGGATCATCATCGACGATGATGCGGGAGCAGGAACCGGCAATGGGACTGCCCATTGCCGGTTCCTGCTCCCGCATCGTCGGTTCTCTAGCAAGACTACTACCACATCGGAACCTCATTCCAGGTCCACGAATCCTTGGTCACCTGAGCCAAGTTGAGAAAACAATTACATGACTTAGCCTCCGACTACGTCTCGCCGCTTTTAATTTTACAATCGGTTCTGAATCTACCGCGGCTGCGGTTATTCAGGTTTATCGCACAGGCATTATTGTTCTTTGTCCTGATGATGATCCTTGCATTTGTTTAATAGGATCGAAACGCCGTCGACAATCATAAATACCCAAAATGTTTAAAAACATGATTTTGACACATAAGGGTGTTGTTTGAAATGTTTGTTCTCTCAAGTATTGATGATTCCTATAAACAAACTATGTATTCATGCCTGAACCTCCTTGTTTCTATGACCTAATGTGTGTACTGGACGCAGGCTTGTGTCCCACTTCATCAACCTTCTTAATTTTGATTATCTTTGTACATTAGTAAAACTCATGACCTCTGTCCGGCTGGATAAGTCTTTTTCTGATAAGTACTGATTCGGGTCCTTATTTATTACTAACCCTATTCCTCCTATGACTAGGGACAACTGTTGTTTATAATCACTTAACTCCCAAGGTCCCTAGCTGACCCCTTTGGGTGCTCTTGTTGTTACTAAATATAATATACTGTAGAGTCAGTAGACATCAGGCCAGGAGGAGGCAGGATGTAAACCAGGGACTGGGCAGGCTGCACATTGAGGGCACACTGAAAAGGGGCAGAGAGGGCAGTGGGTGAATAATCAGAGGGGCATCTCCGACACTGTGGGCAGCAGAATGGACAGTGGGGGCAGAATAGCATTGGGTGCGGAAGGGGGCTACTTAGTGGAAGTGGGGGCTGGATGCACATTGGGACAGGGCACTTCTGAAAGGACAGTGGGTGGGACAGCAGAGAGGTCAGGGCAACTCCTGATAGAAAGCTGGGCAGCATGGACTTTGGGTAGAGGGTCACTTAATGTACATGGGGCAGAGGGCACTGAATAAAAACCGATCACGGGGCAAAACATTCTGGGTGGGGGGGGGGGTAGAGGGCACATGGGGCAGAATAGAATCACCTGGTAGGGCAGAGAACGGACAATGGGGGGGCATATGGTTGCTGTGGCCCCCATGGCATAGCCAGCAAAAGTGAAATATAGACACATTTGAATGGATCTGAAACACTAGTCATTGCTCCGGGTGCATTCCACGCAGTTGTTTTGAGCTCCTTATGTCTGTGCTATTACATACTGGGGCCAAACCTATGTACACAGTGTTGGCTCTGACCCCAAAGAGAAGACAGTCCAGAGGGAACGGCTGGGCCATATTCCTTCTGATTGAATGAGCATGCAAGCAGCCCCCTACACAGGTCGGCCATATTCGGCAACACAGGCGAGGGGCAGCTCGTGTCCTCGTGGCACAAAGTGCTCAGAACCAATGAGTGGTAATATCCGGGCCACTGAGGGAGACTCATTTCGGAAAGCAAACTGTGACGAATCTAAATGCTTGAATTAATCTTAGCCCCTCGTCATCACTTTGAGTGCATTCCATTCTACAGGTTTTTTCACTCGTCGTACTGTTAATGTTATTTGCCTGTATGCAAATCCGTCTTGGCCCTGCCAGGATCAGCCTGAACTGCTAGGCCACGCCCCCTCCGGATGCGAGCAGCCCTCGTGGGGCTTGTTAGTGAGGGGCAGCTTGAGAATAACAAGGAGGGCATGGAGAGAGAAGAAGGACTATGGTGACACCACTGACCGCTATGGCGGGATTAAGGGTGCCCATAATGAACTGTGGAATAACGCCCGGCCTGAGCACTACAGAGCGGCGTACAGGTGAACATTATAGGACTGGACTTAATGTCACGTGGGAAGAGATGCGGACTGGGTCGTAGGCAATGTGCTGAAGGCGCATAAGGGGGCGAGGGGCGTTCTAGAAACACGCCCAGGAGAGGGGAGATTAGTATTTGGGTGGTGGGGAGTGCCCATAAGGGTGTGAGCCCGAACAGCGTAGCCTATGAGGCAACCCCAAAGTGTGACGAAGGTGACCCTACAGAGTAGGCTGAGGGGAGTCTTCCGTTTACACCTTTATTTGGGAGTTTTGTGTAGAGTTATAGATGTCATCTCAAGATTACACCAGGTGGCTTATAGTTGCTGTGGGGGCTGGAGGTTGGACGTCATACCTGGCCCAAGCTGCCCCCTCACAGATGGAGCCTAGCAGACGATGCCCTGAGGTCCTCTGGGGTGTGCAGAGAGGGGGAAGAAGGCCGGGGGTGGGGCGACAGGATGGGGGGTAAAGGAATGGACTTTTCAAGAGGTGCTGAGTCTAAAGTCCATCCTGGCTTCATGAGCAGTGATCCGGGACTGGGAGGGCACTGTATCAATATGCAGCAGGGACAATACTGAATGGACAGTGGGTGCCCTGCATGGGCACTGGCGCAGAATGGGCACGGGGCAGGGGTTCACTAGGGAGTAGTAGTAAAGTGTGGCAGGGAGGCAACTAAATCAACATGGGGCAGTGACTGAAATGCAAGAGACAGGGAGGGCAGTGAATGGGCACAGAGCAGGGAATGTCTTGAACCGCCATTGTAGACATAGTAGATATTGGGCAGGAAGGAGCCAGAATGTAAGTCGGAGATTGAGCGGGTCGAAAATCGTGGGCACAATGAATATGCGGCAAAGAGGGCACTGGGCGAACAATTGAAAGGGCATCGTTGGCACTGTGGGCAACATAATAGACAGGAGGGGCAGAATAGTCTTGTGGTGGACTACTAAATGGAAGTGGTGGCTGGATGCACATTGGGACAGGGCCCTTCTGAAGGGACAGTGGATGGGACAGCAGTGAGGGCAGGGGAGATACTGATTGAGAGCAGAATGGACTTTGGTTAGAGGGTCACTTAATGGAGCAGAGAGGGCAGTGAATGGAAACTGATGACAGAGGGCACATAGGGTCAAAGGATTCATGCCAACTGGGCATCCTCCATCGCCCTTGGTGAAGATTCGGTCTGAATCGGCGAGCCCGCCAGGCGGAATAACATCTGTATCCCATTGTTGTGCAGGAAGCCCACCAAAGTGCCTCAGGACTATTTAAAGTCGTCTCAGAGCGCAGAGAGAGCAGCTGAAGGGAAGTGATGCGATGGAAAGCGCGGGACCCGCATCGTATCTCTGTCGATGCTGATGCAGAACTAGGATGTGCACATCTGCATTGCTTGTAGACCAGAAACAGGATGAAGGACACGCCCACCTGTCTTCTATGGGAGCCTCTTTCAATTGCATTTGGTTCAGCACTGACTGAAGACCTTTCATGAGAACCCTCTGCCTTTCTACACTACACTACACTAAGCATGCCCTGTCTCTTCTTGATACAGTACCCTTTGACCCTGCTATATCTTTGATGGCTACATATGACGTCGAGTCGTTATACACAAACATTCCGCAGGATGACACCCTCGAAATAATTGAACTTTTGTTAGAGAGTCATCCACGCGATGATCAAACACCAAATTCTTTTGTGGTGCAATGTGCCACATTGGCCCTTAAAGAACATTTTTTTACTTATGAAGGAGAGTTATACTGGCAAACGACGAGCACTTCTATGGGCAGTACGTGTGCTCCTAGTATGGCCAATCTCTATATGTATAGTTTTGAAACCAATGTCATTTTTGATACTAACAATCCTTTTGCACACCACATGAAATTGTGGAGACAATATATAGATGATATCCTGGTCATCTGGGAAGGTGACCAGGAGTCTCTAGATTCATTTTCCCTCTGGTTGAATAGACAAGATTGTAATCTAAAATTTACTGGTGAATCCAGTAATACTACTTTATCATTTTTAAATTTACGACTGTATTCCGGAAATGGGAGGATTCAGACTGAATTGTACCAAAAACCTATGGCACGAAATTCATTGTTGAGCTTTTATAGCTTTCACCCATGAGCACTATTGAATAATCTTCCTATAGGTCAATTCCTTAGACTACGATGAAATTGTAGTGAAGTAGCTAGATACAAAATACATGCTAGGAATCTGAGTGAAGAATTAATATCTCGTAACTATCCGAGTAAACTGGTACATGGTGCCAATAAGAGAGCACGCAATAACCATCGGGAGGCTCTTTTGGAATCCTAAGTTAGACCTGAAAATAAAAGGATGGGTTGCGTGACTACCTTTAGTGACCTATCAGATAATGTTAAGAAGGCTGTCAATAAAGCTTGGCATATTTTGAATACAGGGAATTTGTCCTTGGAAAGACACTTTTTTGCTTTTAAGCGGAGTAGTAATTTACGAGATATGCTAGTACATACTAGACCTAAAACTGGCACACAAGAGATGAGACAATCAACACTATGGGGGGCTACACCAGTGGTAGGACATTTCCCTTGTAGTTCATGTTCTGTCTGTCCTTTTACTAGAAAAGTGACGCAGCTTGACCTAGGACTTGGTACACCTTGGATACTAAATACACATACCAACTGTAATACAAGCGGGGTCATTTATATGATTACTTGTCCTTGCCCGCTGGTATATATTGGAATGACCACTAGGAAGGTCAAACAGAGGATGGTTGAGCATCGAAGTGCTTTTCGCTGTAAAAAAACTAACACTTGTTTGACAAGACATTTTGTTGAGAAGTCACATACTGAAGATGACTTTACATGGGTCATCATTGACAAACCCAAATATCACATCAATATGGGTCCGCTGGAGAGAGTTCTTTTACTTAGGGAACAGAGATGGGTGTTGCGTATGAAAAGCCATATTAATGGCTTAAATGAAGATATACCATGGAACATGCTGTAAAATTGAGATTCTGGCGAGATAATCCGTTCTATATGCTGTTTCTTTCACATATGCTGCTGTTGCACTATAAGTACTTGTCCTCTAGTATTGCTGAGTCATTGTTCTGATGTTATTAGAGGGAGAATGTATTACACACTACATATCCCACAATGCACTTGTACTAACCAACGAGAATCTAGCATAAGTAGTGAGGCGATGCATTCCTTTGTAGCCCCTGCTCTGCCATGCTTAACGTATTGGGATGCTATTGAGGCAGGAAATCTGATGTGGATCGCTTGTTCCTTTTTTATTTTAGTGATCTTTGGCAGAGTCTAGTCCGCGTTTTTAGATCGAGCCACCGTGAACCGGAAGGAGTTCTGTTCACTTCCGGGTTATTGCTAGCGGTGCAAAAAAATCGCTATAAAGAGAAAAACTCCGCTCTACCTCGTTGGCTCCATTCAGGAGAGGCGTGCGGTGTTATTAGGTGAGTGATCACAAGACTACTTAGGTCTGACACGGGAGTTTTAAGATCGAGACCGACACCTGTGAGTAGCAAACAGGAGAGCATCGAGTGATTCACATTAAGGGATACACAAGATTGCGTTTTCTCTTTCTTCGATTTTCGCAGGGTGTGTAAACATATATGTGTAAAGGTGTATGTGGATCTATGAATCTGAAACCCTCTGGATGTTGATCGGTTGGCACAGTGTGCAAACAAATTCTATTATGAATGAATTTGTGTGGTGTTCTTTTATGATCTAACGGTGGGATTGATGTGTGCATCTATTTCAAACATAATTGTTTACCTTCTTATAACCTATTTTATGTATGTCCATTACACTAGCTAGATCGCTTAGTGAGAAGAGGTTGTACTCTATCCGAAGCCTGTTCTGCCTTAGTATTATTTTTGTTACATTTTATTTACGCATTCTAGTATGTTGACCCTGACTGGTGTTTATTATGTGTATATTGATTCATATCTCACCTCTCGGCACCCGCTTATAAGTAAAGGACCAATGAAAGGTATTGGCAGGTATTGATCTGCTTTTTGGTGAGAACAATGTTTTAATTTTCGTGTGCTTCACTATGGTGTTGGTTGGCACATATTCCACATACACTTTGGTAAAAGGCACTTTAGACAAATTGTGAATGTGAGATATTAAAGATTGTTTTTTCATGTGTTACAGTAAGAAGACCAAACTGATGTTGGTCATTCACAACACCTACAAAATATAAATATGGTTTTTTATTATTTTTAAGCAGAGTGACAAGACAATGGTCCTGATGAATGCCATGAATTTAGATCAACTGGCAGAAACATGTTGACCTGACCATGTCAGATAGGAAATATTTTTACTCCTATCGTCACACTACTTATTTTAGATCCGTTCATAAGGGAGAGCTAATAAATAATTTTTCTCCATTTAGAGATGGTTTTAACACATTTTTGATTTTATTTTGCACTCTGCCCTTCATTCACAGATTCACATTGGAGTGTAGAACACCTCAAGCTCCTCTCCGAAGGGAGAGTTGTAGCCCACATAGTGTACCTTGCGGACACTGTGTGTAAGGGGGACCCAATGATGAAGCATGTCACCATCACGGTGAGTGAGGGTTCTCGTCTTTAAACTTAAAACTTTTTCTACAGGTGTAGTCTCTGTACACTTTGAATTTCGTCTTTAACATTTTTTCATTACGGTACTTTTTGTGAGATTTGATAAAGGAGCAGTACCGTGTGTGGGTATAAATTCTCCAAACTGACCTTTTTGTGAGATAACATTTCTACATTATACCTCAGTCAATATATCTCCAGCTTCTGGAGGAAGGGCGATGCATCCTATGGGGCATGCAAGCCACTCTCCTCCAGATCCCAAAACTCAGCCACTGTTTACCCAAATCTCGTTTGGAAGACCACAGCCCTGGCCCGAAAGGCCTCTGACTGCACAATCATCCGTGTGAGGTGATGGGGTGGCTGAGATACAACTTGCAGATGATGGCGCCTCCAAGACCTTTACTCCTACCTTCGTTGTCACTGCAAAAAATGGGCCAAAGACTATGGATGCTTGAAGGGAAAGTAGAGGAGTTGGATTCACCAAATGGCACTTTGTTCCACACTAGAACCAATGTTTTCCCGAGCCAAGCAGAGAGCTCTACTGCTGGAGCCTCACATCATAAGACACCGGAGGAGACATACAGTGAGGAAGGACTGCACATTCTGCACCTGCTTGGAGCACCTCATGTCAAGCCAGAAAGGTGCTGGAGGCGAATGGGGCATCCTTACTGTCCTACCTCATATTCATGGAAGGTTTCCATAGCGACGCACTCATCTGCTGTCTCACCATAGGATCCACTGGGGACTAGTCCTCTGAGAGAACCACAGCTGACCCCATAAGGTTGGGCACCTACTTGCCCTTGCCTGCAGGCTGGTTTCCCAATACCCTTCTGTACTACGAGAAATAGGTCCTACATCATGTGTCTTCTCGTACATCCATCCTAAAGCATGCAACGACCTCCCCGTACACATCAGAGCCTCCTCGTTTCTTGAGTTCAGCAAGAACCTTAAGACCCTGCTTTTCAAATGGCCTCGCCACATCGACACCCGCACATGCAACAGGATATCCTCCCAGGTGATAGAGCGCTCTACAAATACACATAACATAGCATGACATAGCATGCCATGACATCCCACTGCAGTTGGCATGTGCTAGTGCAGGAAGAGATCGGGTTCATCAACTGCCCCTGCAGCAGGGAAAAGCCCCAGTTTTTCTGATTGAACCCCAGTGTCTCTGACACCTGGGTCTGTGCAGATACATTCCCCTTTTCCTGCACAGATCCACGCTCTGAAACAGAGAACGATGCAATCTGTTCCTCATCCCTCATAGAACATTTGTGAGCTGGCATGTCATATTCACAAGCCAGTGAAGCTGGTAGAGTGTGTGTCATGCCTTCTCTGCGTGGGAGGCACTGTCCTCTTCCTCAGCAGACACGCTGCTCTCATGGTGTCTCGGTTGTGCTTCCGTGTAGGTCCTGCATACAGCCTGCTAGACATGTCAAACGCTTGTGGCGACAGCCCAGCACCACACACCAACAGAATCCCCATATGAATACATTACTAATAAGCCCGGAAATTGCAGGATCAGTCAATCCCCTCATAACTGTCCAGTCAACAATAAAAGGCAGAGAGAAGCCCTCCTTCTCTGATCTTCATAGTGTTTATTTCTGGCACCACCTTATGTCCAGTGGGATAAAGGCTCTACAACCGTAAGTGGGCTAGAGCTCACCCAGTACGAAAATAACCAGAGGATGGGATGGGAACGTGGAAGATAGGGAGAGAAAGAGTGTTCTTCTTCAGGGAACTTTCATAGGGGTGGGCAGAAGTCACAGAGTTTCACTCCATGGAATTCCTCAGAGCTACATGAAAACTCTGCAAGATTCCACAGAGTTCCTCCGAACGGGCAGAAATCGGTAAGTTGCGCTGATTTTTAGTGCCTGGTGCAAAATCAGCGCAAATGGCACCATGTGGCACTCCAGAGACCGCTGCTTTGTTTTTGCTGCTCGATTAGAGTTTCTGCTCAAGTGGCAGCTTTCTCGCCGCAAAAGGTTGTGACTGCCCATGACAGCCCATGTTGAGACAATCTCTCTTGGTTCCCTCATGGCATCCAAAAATCACACTAGGGGACACTAATTCTCGCTCGCCAACTTACCGTTGGTGAGCCATGCATGAGAAGAACTCCACCATGCAGCAGTTGGCGGACTATGGCTGGAACTCAGTGTTACAGGCATAACACAGAGTGGCCAAATCTCTGCGAACTCTGCCGGCGGAGAAGAATTTATACCCACCCCTAGTCTTCACGAGTAGGGTGCCAGCCCGGCATATTGGATATCCGGGTTGAGCCTCATCTTAGGAGTGAAATAAAGTGGCCAAGCCAGGACTTATCTGAGGGTGAGCTTCTTAAATAGGGGAAGGGAGAGAGTTTGTTAAAAAATGATAATTACTAGGGGCGTAGCTTCCATTGGTGAAGCGGGTGCAGTGGTACCGGGGACTTGAGGCCTGGAGGGCCCACTGAACTCTGATTGTTGTTGTATTTCATAATTCAAAAGGCAGCCACGGGATCAATGTCCTTCCTTAGCACACTGGCGATGCTACTGGTAATTACGTTTTAGTTCGTATAGGGGTAAGCCAAGTGGAGTGTTTTCAGACAGGGGATCCCACTCAAAGAACACTGACTGTCTCGATGAAGAAGGATGCAGTAATGTACACGATGGATGGTCGCAAGGTGTACTAGAGCAAGCCATGGTTGTGGGTTGGTTAACAAGAGCCCTTTCCACCAGTGTCTCTAATGGCTGGTATGATGGTGTCAGGCAGACTTTTAGATACATGCCATGGATGTTGAAAGGTCTGTCTGTTTGCAAGGGTCTCTCTCCTCCATTTCTTTTCCTCTCTCTTTTACTTTGTTTTCCCACATTGCCCTTCTCTCATTCTTGCTCTGTCTCCCTCTCCTACACCCGCCACAGCTCCCTCTTTCCCTCCCACTCTTTCCATGTCTCCAGCTTCTACTTGTGCTGTCAGTACTATTACTTCCCATTAACATGCGCCTCTAGTTCACCAGTATGGTCTCTTAGCACTTGACAATCCCACCATTTCTCAAATTGTTGACCTTTGCTGGCGAAGTCTTTCCCCATCTCAGAGTTTGTGAATTTAGGCACTTTCTGAATTTCAGAGTCTCCATCTCTTTATGTTCTTTCAAATAGTTCCGTGTAATATTCATGCAGGGCTTGATTGCAGATTACGCCATATTTCAAGTACTTCTCTACAGTGTCCGAAAAATTAACATTTTAAGCAATGGGTGCTTTTGAAAAGATACACAAAAAGAAACACGGAAAGTCACAGGTTTACCAAATGCTTTTACAGACATCTGCAGTCCCACAATGTAAAGTTCAAGGAAACCTTACAAGCTGTTTCCGTAGGTCCATAGGAAATTTTGGTGATGTCGCAAGGCGCTGAGCTCCAGGCGGTGGGGCATCACAATTGATATGTTCTGCAGAATAAGACCTCATCACACCAGCCTGGCTGTGGTCACCTCCATGGCCTCTGGCATGTCAAGGTTTCACCCACCCGAAACCTGAAGGACTTCCAATACAAACATGGTGGCAGCTTCTGGAGGGCCCAAACAATAATAGTCAAACACTGTTGGGCTGATTCACACGGGGCCTCCGCACCCTTTTTTCAGTAATAAATAAGAGCTATGCCCCTCCAATGGTCTGTCCTTGGCATGGAGTGGGCATCGTTGTTTTTTATAGATTACAACCTCCAACTTTCATCTTTCTTTGGGACAATAACAAGGGACGTTTCCTCACTGTTCTGGAGCAACTGGGTGGAGGAATGAAGACAGGAGATGGTTCTACAGACAGCAGCATGAAAAATTGAAGAGGAGATCTGATGCTGGAGGCATTAGCAGTCAGGGAGGTACCTCGGGCTCATTAGATGCCACTTGGCTTGGAGGTTCGGGCTGGACCGTTCCCACTGGAGCATGGTCAAGACTGATTTGCATATGACTGGGCCCAATCCGAGGTGGCACGGCGTGCAAAAGAATGATGGACTGGGAAGTGGCTGAGCAATTACCCGTGGGTGGGATTAATTCAAGCATTCCATCCATCACTTTTATGCATACCTTAACTTGGCTCCTATAGGTGCTGTCTCCCAGATCATCACATAATTATCCGGTGACTGCTGTGCTTTCAAGCGAGACCACAAAAAGACATATATTGACAGCAATGCAATCACAAACCCTTTATGTAGTATCACTGAGCGCAATGTCTCGACTTTACGCCAATCAGTAGCATTTGTGTGTGTGTTTGTGTGTGTGTTTGTGTGTGTATTTGTGTGTGTGTTTGTGTGTGTGTGTTTGTGTGTGTGTAAGACCAGTTTTGAATTGAGAACAGCAGTGGAATTTTTCCTTAAAAATGGAAAAGTTCATTTATCTAAATATACAGTTTGGGGTCTATTCACAAAGGCGTTTTGGAGTATGTAAGGTAGTACTCCTGTAGTTCTCTTTTAGTGTCTTGCAGCCCACAAACCACCTACCTTGCACATCACGTGTTTAGTTGATGCTTGTCTTTGATCTTGCACAGCACTCTGCTGCCTTTTGGCTAGGTCCACCTATATACCTAGATACATACATACATATTTACAATTAATTCGAATTGGAAGAACCGCACCCTCTTTGCACTTAGACTTTTCTGGCTGATTTACAAAGACATGTAGGAGTATGTTAAAGAGTACTCCAGTAGAGCTACTTCTGTGCTCTTAAATGCTTTGGGATTGGTCCCACCTGTACATTTGGGGGACATTCAAATAATATGGGAGAGGAGTTGGCCTAATGGCTAGGGCGGTCGACCTCGAATTTGGGAACTGGGTTCGAGTCTCGGAAATGACGCTGAACATCCTGTGATTCTGGGCAAATCACTTAATCTCCCCGTGCCTAACAAAAATGAATGTGTCCTCATGTAACGCAACTGTTGCTCATGTAAAGCGCTCTAATACCCGATACCTTCGGGTCAAGTTGCTATATAAAACTCCGTAAAATAAATAAAAATGGAGAGAAAGGAGAACAATGTCTCAATTTTAAAGCCCTTTAGTTCCACTCTTTGTACAAAATAATACCATGAATTTACAGAGAGCTTGGGTGTCTTTCCCCAAAAGAACTTGGTCAAAAATAAGTATTGTGCAGGCTTAGAGCATCTCTAGCATAGTTTTATATTACATATAGGGTTACTGAATGTCACACAGGAGCATCAGTTTTACATCGTAATAGATGACGCAGCATTACGTTCCCAAATGTGCATATTTTTGCCCTAAAAGAGACTAGATGTTGAACCCCACCATCTGACCCTAATTGACCTCATTCAAGGTTTCTGGCGGCAGCATGTATAGTTCAAACACAGAACAGGAATTTTCATTTCATGGAAGCCCTGTTTATTCACTTAAAATAAATCCAAAGTTTCTGAAGTTGAACTATCTTCAAAAACACTTAAACGAATTCTGCCAATTCCTAGATTAATCCTCCCAAAATGTTGTCTATGCAATTCTGTAAATATGATATTTTAGCTCCAAAGCATATTTATGAACTACCTTAAAGGCGACGAATAATATCTAAAATATAATATTGACATGTCCTGCTAATGCACTGATTTTGTGGGACAACATTTTTAAATATTCTATAAATCTAATGATTTTGCCCAAAATATCACCATCAAAATTGCCACAAATCCATCCATTTAAAGCAAAACACTGCCCTTAACTATTCAGTAATTACACATATTCTGTCCGAAGAACAAGTTTGGAACATTTCTTCATAATTAAATGATCTAGACCCCAATAATAACTTGAAATATTCCATTAATACTCTGACTTGACCACCAAGGCAAGCTTCTCAAAGTCGGCCAAGGCATAAATGTGGCCAAGAAATGTAAGCCCCGTTTCTTCTGCAAACACAACCCGTAAGCTCGAGCCCTCAGCTTCTTATGGCTCAGTCATTCACTGTGTCCCCAAAATATTATTATCCTACAGCGATGTTCAACCTTTAAATGCCCGGATTTAGACCCAAATAATCAGTGTCAACCATTCATTAACATCGAATGGGGCCCTTTCTGTCTCTTACAATCCTTTGCTGTGTATATGTATGGGGCGAATGGGGGGGGGGGTCTGGGAGAGGTGGCGGGGGGGGCGGGGACAGGTGTCTCCAAAAGGGGCGTGACCCAATAAGCGTTTCAGAGACCTCCAAAAGGGGAGTGGCCTGTGTAACTAAAGGCGCAGCCTCATATAGGTGAAATTTAACCCTGTGCTGCTTGAGAAATTGGTAGAGTCTTGCAGGACACAGAATAAATGGAATCCGCAGCCAGCACGGTTTATATTACACCATTATCCTGGGACATAAGCAATGCTACACCTAGCAAGGTCAATGTAAGGTAGCCGGTGCCTTGACCGCTTGCTATGGCTACCTGGGCGAGTCAAGTGTACAGAGGCTATAACTCTTCGGGAATTAAATAGCATCTTAGGCCTTGCTTCACCAATAGTAAAATGACTGTATTTACTGCGTTGTAATATTACATGGCAGCTTTGACATGTCACAAGCAGGTAGGCAAAGGTGCTTGTTTTGTACCCTCATTGTGCTATTAATGGAAGATAGAGCCCTGGTTGAATTCATATGTTTTATTTTGCTTTGGTAAGTTTCAGCCATGGCGGCCCAGGGCCATGCTTGTTCTGTACCCTCATTGTGCTATTAATGGACGATAGAGCCCTGGTTGAATTCATATGTTTTATTTTGCTTTGGTAAGTTTCAGCCATGGTCGGCCCAGGGCCATGCTTGTTTTGTAGCCTCATTGTGCTATTAATGGACGATAGAGCCCTGGTTGAATTCATATGTTTTATTTTGCCTTGGTAACTTTCAGCCATGGTCGGCCCAGGGCCATGCTTGTTTTGTAGCCTTATTGTGCTATTAATGGACGATAGAGCCCTGGTTGAATTCATATGTTTTATTTTGCTTTGGTAAGTTTCAGCCATGGCGGCCCAGGGCCATGCTTGTTTTGTACCCTCATTGTGCTATTAATGGAAGATAGAGCCCTGGTTGAATTCATATGTTTTATTTTGCTTTGGTAAGTTTCAGCCATGGCGGCCCAGGGCCATGCTTGTTTTGTACCCTCATTGTGCTATTAATGGAAGATAGAGCCCTGGTTGAATTCATATGTTTTATTTTGCTTTGGTAAGTTTCAGCCATGGCGGCCCAGGGCCATGCTTGTTTTGTACCCTCATTGTGCTATTAATGGAAGATAGAGCCCTGGTTGAATTCATATGTTTTATTTTGCTTTGGTAAGTTTCAGCCATGGCGGCCCAGGGCCATGCTTGTTCTGTAGCCTCATTGTGCTATTAATGGACGATAGAGCCCTGGTTGAATTCATATGTTTTATTTTGCTTTGGTAAGTTTCAGCCATGGCGGCCCAGGGCCATGCTTGTTCTGTAGCCTCATTGTGCTATTAATGGACGATAGAGCCCTGGTTGAATTCATATGTTTTATTTTGCTTTGGTAAGTTTCAGCCATGGCGGCCCAGGGCCATGCTAGTTCTGTAGCCTCATTGTGCTATTAATGGACGATAGAGCCCTGGTTGAATTCATATGTTTTATTTTGCTTTGGTAAGTTTCAGCCATGGTCGGCCCAGGGCCATGCTTGTTTTGTAGCCTCATTGTGCTATTAATGGACGATAGAGCCCTGGTTGAATTCATATGTTTTATTTTGCTTTGGTAAGTTTCAGCCATGGTCGGCCCAGGGCCATGCTTGTTTTGTAGCCTCATTGTGCTATTAATGGACGATAGAGCCCTGGTTGAATTCATATGTTTCATTTTGCTTTGGTAAGTTTCAGCCATGGTCGGCCCAGGGCCATGCTTGTTTTGTAGCCTCATTGTGCTATTAATGGACGATAGAGCCCTGGTTGAATTCATATGTTTTATTTTGCTTTGGTAAGTTTCAGCCATGGTCGGCCCAGGGCCATGCTTGTTTTGTAGCCTCATTGTGCTATTAATGGACGATAGAGCCCTGGTTGAATTCATATGTTTTATTTTGCCTTGGTAACTTTCAGCCATGGTCGGCCCAGGGCCATGCTTGTTTTGTAGCCTTATTGTGCTATTAATGGACGATAGAGCCCTGGTTGAATTCATATGTTTTATTTTGCTTTGGTAAGTTTCAGCCATGGTCGGCCCAGGGCCTTGCTTGTTTTGTAGCCTCATCTGAATAGTATTAGACAGTGTGACACCCTGTGATCCTCTGCACTCGGCTTGTTGTCCCAGAATAGAAAGTGCAGTTAGGTGGCTGGAAGTGTGATACACGTTCAAAGTCACTTGGGAGCATTGGCAGTCTGTCATGGCACAATTAAAGACAATATTTCCAGTTGTGAACTGTAAGCCCAATTTAAGATGTTTGTGCTCACCATCAAGAAAACATCCATAAACAACTGTTTTTGCAGCTGATGTCTGGAGCAATCATTTACACATGTAGTTAAACACACCTCTGATGTGTGAAGAGTCACAAATGATTGTGCAGCTTTTATCAATGCAGAAGGCCATGGCAGGACTCTGCATCTCCCTACGGGGTCCAGCTTTACTTTGGCTGCCTCGGTACTGTGGCCTCCTCTCTCTGCCCCAGCCTGTCTCCAAGGTCATTCTCACGGTCATGCCTCACCTCCCCTTCTGAAGGAGGGCCTTTGTTTCATGCCTCCCCACCCCTTCTGATGGAGGGCCTTTGTTTCATGCCTCCCCTCCCCTTCTGAGGGAGGGCCTTTGTTTCGTGCCTCCCCACCCCTTCTGATGGAGGGCCTTTGTTTCATGCCTCCCCACCCCTTCTGATGGAGGGCCTCTGTTTCATGCCTCCCCTCCCCTTCTGAGGGAGGGCCTTTGTTTCATGCCTCCCCACCCCTTCTGATGGAGGGCCTTTGTTTCATGCCTCCCCACCCCTTCTGAGGGAGGGCCTTTGTTTCATGCCTCCCCTTCTGATGGAGGGCCTTTGTTGCATGCCTCCCCTCCCCTTCTGATGGAGGGCCTTTGTTTCATGCCTCCCCTCCCCTTCTGATGGAGGGCCTTTGTTTCATGCCTCCCCTCCCCTTCTGAGGGAGGGCCTTTGTTTCATGTCCCCCACCCCTTCTGAGGGAGGGCCTTTGTTTCATGCCTCCCCACCCCTTCTGATGGAGGGCCTTTGTTTCATGCCTCCCCTCCCCTTCTGATGGAGGGCCTTTGTTTCATGCCTCCCCTCCCCTTCTGAGGGAGGGCCTTTGTTTCATGCCCCCCACCCCTTCTGATGGAGGGCCTTTGTTTCATGCCTCCCCACCCCTTCTGATGGAGGGCCTTTGTTTCATGCCTCCCCACCCCTTCTGAGGGAGGGCCTTTGTTTCATGCCTCCCCACCCCTTCTGATGGAGGTCCTTTGTTTCATGCCTCCCCTCCCCTTCTGATGGAGGGCCTTTGTTTCATGCCTCCCCTCCCCTTCTGATGGAGGGCCTTTGTTTCATGCCTCCCCACCCCTTCTGAGGGAGGGCCTTTGTTTCATGCCTCCCCTCCCCTTCTGATGGAGGGCCTTTGTTTCATGCCTCCCCTCCCCTTCTGATGGAGGGCCTTGGTTCAAGCCTCACCACCCCTTCTGATGGAGGGCCTTTGTTTCATGCCTCCCCACCCCTTCTGAGGGAGGGCCTTTGTTTCATGCCTCCCCACCCCTTCTGATGGAGGGCATTTGTTTCATGCCTCCCCTCCCCTTCTGATGGAGGGCCTTTGTTTCATGCCTCCCCTCCCCTTCTGATGGAGGGCCTTTGTTTCATGCCTCCCCACCCCTTCTGAGGGAGGGCCTTTGTTTCATGCCTCCCCTCCCCTTCTGATGGAGGGCCTTTGTTTCATGCCTCCCCTCCCCTTCTGATGGAGGGCCTTTGTTTCAAGCCTCACCACCCCTTCTGATGGAGGGCCTTTGTTTCATGCCTCCCCTCCCCTTCTGAGGGAGGGCCTTTGTTTCATGCCTCCCCACCCTTTCTGATGGAGGGCCTTTGTTTCATGCCTCCCCACCCCTTCTGAGGGAGGGCCTTTGTTTCATGCCTCCCCTTCTGATGGAGGGCCTTTGTTTCATGCCTCCCCTCCCCTTCTGATGGAGGGCCTTTGTTTCATGCCTCCCCACCCCTTCTGTGGGAGGGCCTTTGTTTCATGCCTCCCCTCCCCTTCTGAGGGAGGGCCTTTGTTTCATGCCTCCCCACCCCTTCTGATGGAGGGCCTTTGTTTCATGCCTCCCCACCCCTTCTGAGGGAGGGCCTTTGTTTCATGCCTCCCCTTCTGATGGAGGGCCTTTGTTGCATGCCTCCCCTCCCCTTCTGATGGAGGGCCTTTGTTTCATGCCTCCCCTCCCCTTCTGATGGAGGGCCTTTGTTTCATGCCTCCCCTCCCCTTCTGAGGGAGGGCCTTTGTTTCATGTCCCCCACCCCTTCTGAGGGAGGGCCTTTGTTTCATGCCTCCCCACCCCTTCTGATGGAGGGCCTTTGTTTCATGCCTCCCCTCCCCTTCTGATGGAGGGCCTTTGTTTCATGCCTCCCCTCCCCTTCTGAGGGAGGGCCTTTGTTTCATGCCCCCCACCCCTTCTGATGGAGGGCCTTTGTTTCATGCCTCCCCATCCCTTCTGAGGGAGGGCCTTTGTTTCATGCCTCCCCACCCCTTCTGATGGAGGGCCTTTGTTTCATGCCTCCCCACCCCTTCTGAGGGAGGGCCTTTGTTTCATGCCTCCCCTCCCCTTCTGATGGAGGTCCTTTGTTTCATGCCTCCCCACCCCTTCTGATGGAGGTCCTTTGTTTCATGCCTCCCCTCCCCTTCTGATGGAGGGCCTTTGTTTCATGCCTCCCCTCCCCTTCTGATGGAGGGCCTTTGTTTCATGCCTCCCCACCCCTTCTGAGGGAGGGCCTTTGTTTCATGCCTCCCCTCCCCTTCTGATGGAGGGCCTTTGTTTCATGCCTCCCCTCCCCTTCTGATGGAGGGCCTTGGTTCAAGCCTCACCACCCCTTCTGATGGAGGGCCTTTGTTTCATGCCTCCCCACCCCTTCTGAGGGAGGGCCTTTGTTTCATGCCTCCCCACTCCTTCTGATGGAGGGCATTTGTTTCATGCCTCCCCTCCCCTTCTGATGGAGTGCCTTTGTTTCATGCCTCCCCTCCCCTTCTGATGGAGGGCCTTTGTTTCATGCCTCCCCTCTCCTTCTGATGGAGGGCCTTTGTTTCATGCCTCCCCTCCCCTTCTGATGGAGGGCCTTTGTTTCAAGCCTCACCACCCCTTCTGATGGAGGGCCTTTGTTTCATGCCTCCCCACCCCTTCTGAGGGAGGGCCTTTGTTTCATGCCTCCCCACTCCTTCTGATGGAGGGCATTTGTTTCATGCCTCCCCTCCCCTTCTGATGGAGGGCCTTTGTTTCATGCCTCCCCTCCCCTTCTGATGGAGGGCCTTTGTTTCATGCCTCCCCTCTCCTTCTGATGGAGGGCCTTTGTTTCATGCCTCCCCTCCCCTTCTGATGGAGGGCCTTTGTTTCAAGCCTCACCACCCCTTCTGATGGAGGGCCTTTGTTTCATGCCTCCCCACCCCTTCTGAGGGAGGGCCTTTGTTTCATGCCTCCCCTCCCCTTCTGAGGGAGGGCCTTTGTTTCATGCCTCCCCTCTCCTTCTGATGGAGGGCCTTTGTTTCATGCCTCCCCTCCCCTTCTGATGGAGGGCCTTTGTTTCAAGCCTCACCACCCCTTCTGATGGAGGGCCTTTGTTTCATGCCTCCCCACCCCTTCTGAGGGAGGGCCTTTGTTTCATGCCTCCCCACCCCTTCTGATGGAGGGCCTTTGTTTCATGCCTCCCCACCCCTTCTGAGGGAGGGCCTTTGTTTCATGCCTCCCCTCCCCTTCTGATGGAGGGCCTTTGTTTCATGCCTCCCCTCCCCTTCTGATGGAGGGCCTTTGTTTCATGCCTCCCCCCCCCTTCTGATGGGAGGGCCTTTGTTTCATGCATTCACCGCCGCTTTATCGAAAAGAAAGACTTGTGTTGTTGCTCTTGAACTTTTTACATCCAATCCAAAATTGAAAAATACACCGGCGTTTAATGTTTTCTATCCCCAGGCAGCAGGCAACCTTACAGGAAGCCAAAAAGTAGGCCATTTATTTTTACATTGTGAACTTCCCCCATCCCTCCCCCCACGCTGGGGATGGCTGTCGAGATACATGTCAGAAGACTGCCTGGCCCCTCTGCAGCCACAGCACTTCAAATAAACCTTTATTCTTTATTTATTATTTGTGCAGTTCTACCAATCGAAGTCTAAATAACAGCAAACGCGCTTCACAGATTCAGTAAACACTGTCATTCCTTCAGAAACTTTTACATTTCTTATCTAGAAAAAGACTAGAAGTACAATTTACCTCTGATACAAATTGTAAAATTCTACGTTTTATTGGGTGACCATTGAATGAAGTAAATTAACAGTCACCGCACCTACTAGCAATCGACGTATCCCCACTCAGAAACTGTCGTGCCTCTTTGACTCGGCGTCACCCATGATAATCATCTCAATCTTCACAGCCACATCGCAGCCATGGCCGGCTGCGCACGACTCTAACGGAGGCAGCTTTGGGGCATCAGACAATTGATTCTGGAACAAGACCTCAAAATAGTGGTGCAGTCACTCGTTCTCTGTAGACTAGACTATGGAATTGCCCTTCTCTCAGGCGTCCCCAAAGTTCACCTCGGCCCGCTGAGAGCCACTCTGCATGCTGCAGCACATTCGTTTTAGGTCTCAAGAGATTTGACCACATTTCGCCTTCGATGCTAACTCTCCAATGGCTCCCCATTATAGCTGAAGCCCAATTCAAAGTCGCTTGCATTACCCACAGAGCACTGCGCTCCTCCTCAAACTCTCACCCTCCAATCTAAATGAGAAACTGAAAATTTCTAGAGCAAATAGGGGTTCTAGAAATGCCCAATTCCTGATATCAGAACCCCCACCTTCAGTCCTGCCTAGTAACATTCAGAAAAGACCTCAAGCTCCTGCTTTTTGATAGACGCCCCGGTTAATGCACCTTCGGCCAGACTCTTGTACCCATCCACTGAAGTAATTGTTTCAGTTTAATTACTAGTAATGTAACCCAGGTAGTGGGCAACCTTACATGAAGCCAAAAAGTAGGCCATTATTTTCACATTGTTAGCTCAGGTGGTGAAATCATGGGCCATTATTTTCACATTGTTAGCTCAGGTGGTGAAATCTTGGGCCATTATTTTCACATTGTTAGCTCAGGTGGTGAAATCTTGGGCCATTATTTTTACATTATTAGCTCAGTTGGCGAAATCCCGGGGCATCACAATGGTATCTTATGCTGACCATACGCAGCTTGTGATCTCCTTTTCTAACAATTCCACACAGAAGCTAGGTAATTCCAAGATAAGATGGTGGTTATTACGGAGTGGATGGCGGGCAATTGCCTTCAGTTAAACTCTAGCAAATCTGAAATCCTTCTCTTAGGGAACAATGTCCTTCAATGGGGCGATCAGTGGTGCCCCCCCCCCTCGTTAGGACCACCTCTTCAGCCCAAAATGGCAGTAAGAAATCTGGGTGTCTGGGTCAACAGTACCTTGTCCTTTGAAGCCCAGGTGAAGTCGGTGGCGGACATCTGCTTTGGACTCCTACGAGGCCTAAAACCCATTCTGGGACCTTTTGACTCTCACACTCGCCAGGTGATTGTCCAGTCCACTATACTCTCTAAGTTGGACTGTCTCTGGATCCCAATAAGACAGTGATCAAAAGACTTCAGATAGCCCAAAATGCGTCGGCACGGCTTCTATTCGCCCTCCTTAAGTTCTGTACAGTTTCCAGCTTCATCCACAGGCTACACTGACTCCCGGTGGATAAGAGAATCCTTTTCACGGCTCTATGCATTACTCATAAAATTCTCACCCGCCAGGGGCTGCCCATCCTATCTCATCTGCTCCATCCACATGTCCGCCCTTCGGCCTTTCGCTCAGCTAAGCTCTATTTAGCCTGTGGTCCTCAGGTTTGAAGAGCGAGAACAGGAGGGCGCTCTTTTTGCGCCAAAGCTCCCGCCCTCTGAAACACATGACCTCTGTCCAATAGGAGCATCTAGAATCCCTGGGCCTTCAGAAGGGCTGTGAAGACCTGTCTCTTCTCTGTCTAACACTCGGTTTATCTCTGAGGATGTCTTCTCTGTATCTAGCGCTGGGACGCCCCGTTGCTGGGGTACCATGCGCACCTTAGCATAACATAACACAAACTAATCCTTATATCCTGCTTGTTGTAAAGCGCTGTGATACCTTCGGGCCATGTCCGCGCTATATAAAATTGCAAAAATAAAAATAAAATAATATAATTGCTCCTGCTTGTTATTGGGAACCTGGCCTAGGCAAGAACTGTCAAAACCCAGGAAGGTCCAAGATTAAAGAAGCTTTCAACAAAAGTGTCTGCACCCAACATGAAACAGAAGCTGCTGCTTAATCCACTCTGAGGCTGAGCAGCAGGCAGAGAAGAGAAGGTCAATAGGTCATGGAAGCCACTCGGGCCTGCTTGCAATTAAATCTAAATGAATTGGAGAGCGTGGTTAGCCTTGCAGAGCATTGATACAGGCAAAGTCCCGAAAAAGCCAGACCCCTAGGCTGCTGTCTTCTGACGCCCCCTTCTTTTCCAATCACAGGTTACAAGCATTGGCAAAACCAATAGATCTGGCCTTGGCAAGCGTACAATGTGTGTATGTATTTATTTATTTATCTATGTATTTAATGCAAGTAAAAACAACCGAAATCAAAAATTAAAAGGAAAAAAACAAATGCTGCATCTAAGAGGGGCAGGCATATGTTTTCAAAGAAAACTAAGTGAAAACGTTATAAATGTGAAGGGTTGGATAATCAGCTTAGGCAATACAGCACTGGCATTAACGTGTCCTTTTTAGGCCACTGCGCTCATGTGAGGAGGTTCAGTGCTGTCACTCTCAGGGCTCAGGAGCCAATGGGTGAAGTGGGCTGCCCCATTTCCCCATGCTGTGGTGCATGGAAACAAATGTGAATGACACTTGGTCAGACCAATGGATGAAGACGACTGACTGAAACCATGGGTATATGTATGCATTTTTATTATGAACTCTTTTGAAAACACGAGGCTTGAGAGACACAGAAACACATGAGTGTATGCTGGAAGTGTCAAACAGTAAGACATTATGAGGCCCAACAAATGACATTTCATAATATTGCAATCATTTCCGTATTTAGATGTTCCAGCAAGAAATAAAACGGTATTTGGCAGCTTTGAGTAGTTTTATAACCTGGATTAGCAGGTATTTCTTTCGAAAAAAATGGAGAAAGTTACACATTTGGTCCTGCCTGTGTTTAGCCTGTCACTGCTTGGTTAATAAAAAGGTAGGAACTCCAACAGGTGCTGCCAGCAGACCCACCAGCTGATTTATTTGCAATGTAGGGCTCTCCCAGGGTCCTGGTCCATGATCTCCCAAGCATCATCTAGCTGGGGAAGAAACAGGTAGCTGCTCATAGCAGGTGGGTCTTCGTATGGCCTGCCAGTGACCGGTCCATGCCTCTTCCACTATAGTCAAAAACACTTTCATAGAAGAGTCTGTGCTTAGAAAAGTTGGCCATACTGAAGAATGAAAAGGTGTTATAATTGGCTAGCTCCTAGAGTAAGAGTTGCCGTAGAAAAGGACCTGTGTATTTGGACTAGCTTTCGGGTATGCTATATGATACAGAATAAAGCCGTTCCGTATAAAGATCCCCTGTTAGCGCATCAAAGCGAAGGCACTATTGACAAGGGAGCATGAAGGCCTCTGAAGAAAGAGGCATGGACCTGCGGAGCCGGCCTCCTCGGCCCTATCCAAAATTGGGGTCAAAACACTAGTAACCGTCACCGTCTTAAGCGACCTCTAAAGTCCGTTCCAGGATCTCCAAAGAAACTAAACAGGAAGGCTTAAATAGCGGGATCCAGTGCTCAATTTGAGCCGGTAGTTTCTGGTGCTCAGCAGGAGCACTTAATTGCAATCACTGGCACTAATGAGAATCTGCCACATGGTGGCGCTCTTTGTCTACTTTAAAGAAGAGCACAACAACAGTTGTTTTTTGAGTCAATACACTTTAAAAATGACTAACACCTGCCACCCAAACCATTCTTAGAACTTTGGGGGCCTGGAATAGTCTGAATTGTCATGCTTGTAAGCATGTGATGCATAGTATTTGTGCTGGTAATGTCGCTGTCAGCGCTGGCAGGGACAATGGTGGTGCACGCTGCTGGAGCCTCCCAACAAGGGCCCTTGAACATACTTTTTTACAAATTAGGCACTCGCCGTAGCCACCTGCAGGGTGTGACACACTCTGTCATCCACCACTGGTGCGCTCAGCTCTCAGCAAGCTGCAAGAGACAAAGGTACTTTCCAGTGCGCTTCATAGTGAGCTCATTGCGTGATCTATGATTTCACTCATGTTGGGTCAAACATGGGAAAAACCTGCAGATTAAGCACATCCAGGGACAAGTTTGAAACCTTCGAAGAGGCCGCTGTCAGCTTACTACACAAGTCCACATCATTCAACCATTGATCCATCCATTCCTGAAAATCAGAAGCTGCACCAAAAATATATTGATCAAGAGGCGCAGCAGCTCGGAAGTCCTTGGGTTCTTTATCTCGATTTGCTGTAATTCTGGCGTTGAGAGTCAACGTGTGATGGTATCAATCAAACCAGGATTATTGCCTGAATTAGCAAGTTTATAACATCTATGGCTCCCAGTTTTCCATTTTTGCAGATTTTTTGCAGATAAATACAGACAGAAAACATTTTCTGTCTTAATTTATTTTTTAAAGTTGAAAAATACAAAAAAATGTGCTTCTTGTGAGTGCATTTTCATGCTGCCCTTCATTAATTCCAGGCCAGCAACTGAGCAGGTTGACAGCATGGGGAGTTAAAAACAGGATGGATTTCCTTAAATACAGGCATATTTTAACATATACTTGTATATAAAGCTAACATTTTTGGGGCGTGGCCATGATGGAGGATGAGTGATACCTGCCTCTCGGTCTCTCCGTCCCCGCCGCTGACCTGGCCCAATCTATTGCTACATTGCCGGGAGAGAAATGGCACCCGGGCCGCCTTAAGCTTCCGGGGCCTGTGGTGTGTTGGCGGAGGGGGTGATGAGCTGACTGCCCCCTAGTGGGTGGTTTGGAACAGTAAAGGACCCTGAGCACAGCGGGTCACCCGCAACAAAATGACACAGTGCCTGCAGGCCTAACGATGCGGACCTCTGGTGTGCAAGCCTCCTTGCCCCCGGGGACTGTGTCCCCTTTCCCCCTATCAGCAAGGGGACCCTCGAGAGCAGGTGGTAGTGCTTCCCTCGGGCGGCATGCCCTGGCATCGCACCGAGTCCTTGGAAGTGGTGTGCTCCTATCACTGAGGTCTGCCGAGAGTGTCCGCCTCCTTCACTCTGCAACAGAAGCGAAGATCCGGGACAGCTGCTGACCTGGATATCCGCTGCTGGACAGCAGGCACCCTTGGCCTGGAATCCTCCACAGAGAAGAGGTAGCATCTCATCCCAGGGGCAGGCACACCAGAGAGTTTCCATAGGTCTCTGCCCTCGCACAGCACACCGGCGTGAGCACCACGGACCATCCGACATGCAGGAGATCCAGGCCCTACCCGGTCTTAGACTCAACACTCCTCAGCAGGAGCAGAGCCCCTGACAGACGGCGCAAGAGCTCACGCCCATGAGACTGAGGCAGTGGACTGGCCTTCGCCCTTGGACCCCAGGGGGAGCCTCCAGAGCCATGAAATTGGTGTTCCTTGGGAGAAGAGTGGCACCCTGATAAAGAAACACCTCAGTTTGATGCGGTGAGGGGGCGAGGCACAGCCCCTGACACAGAGAGCCAGCATTAAACACACTCTGGAACACACTAAAGGCGGCCATTAGGGGGGAGCTGGTCGCTGTTTCAGCAGCGGATAGCAAACTCCGTTGGAAGAAACAGGAGATTGACGGAACAGATATGGGAGCTGGAACACATACACAAACACACTGGGCTCCCGAGAATTTGTTGACAGGTAGAGGCGGCACACGGGCATCTAGCGAGCCTTGATCTGGATAGAGCAGAATACGCTGTCCCGCTGAGACAATTACGCTCATCAGCACTTCTTTTAGCTAAAGTGCCCCACTTCATTCGCCACTGGCTGGGCGGTTGTTCCCTTGCTGTGAAAGCCGCCCAGGCTTGGAATGCCCTCCCTTTTGCACTTCGCGACACCTAAGACCTTCTGGCATTCAAGAAACATCTTAAAACCTACCTCTTCGCCTAGTGTTAGTCTGGTGACTCCTCTTGGTTTTGCACCGGGACACTCCTCGGAGTAGCTGCGCATATTATAAAAGTATATAACTTAGGCACTCCTCCTATGTGGAGTGTAATAAATGCGGGCACCTTCTAGCCAACAGGTTGCAGGCACAGAGAGAAGCAGCGGGCGTGCACTCACCTCTAGGATCAGATGGTACTTAAGTTACTGGGGACGGCCCTATCGCCTCCACCGTTCGGAAATTCTACAATGAGTTATACATGGAGCAGACATTGCCCACAGGTGGACCGGACCTCTCCCTTCAAGGGGGTCGGACCACGAGACTAACGTCAGAACAGGTGGCCAATGTGGATCGACCGATCCAAATAGAAGAAGTCATATCTGCCATTGCCCAGCAGAAACTCCTTAAATCACTAGGACTGGATGGTTTCCCAGCTCTTTTTTACAAACATTCTGCACCACACTCACCCCCAGTTTGACTTGGTTGTTGTTAGATTTGGGGGTCTCTAGTTGGCAGAGGTTGGTACCTTTGACAAATAGGGACCCTTGCGTCTAGTCAGCGTAAGGGGTACACTCCTAAAGTGACCCCTGCTCACCCCCTTGGTAGCTCGGCACGAGCAGACAGGCTTATCTCAGAGGCAGTGTGTAAAGCATTTGTGGACACATACAGTAACCAAGTGACAACACTACAGACGGACACCACACATGTTTTATTTAAAAAATAAGTATTCTTTATATAGACTTATCACAAGACCACAAATGACAAAAATCCACAATACTGTACTTAGAATGGTAGAATTAGCTTAGTTCAATGTACCTTAAGATGCGTAACGCTATACAACGAAAGTGTTGCAGGGCAGGTGATGCGTCGGTTCCTTACACGCAAGAACGGTGATGCGTCGGGTCCCTACTGCTGCATAGGGGATGCGTCGGTTCTTCTCTGCGAGGGGAGGTAATGCGTCGGTTTCTCACTGCGCTTCCATGGCGATGCGGCATGCAACGCCGTGATGCAATGAAGATCCGGTGCAATGAAACAAAGATGTCGTCTTTTCTTGATGCGACACGATGCGAACCGTGACAGGCCCTGCAACACGCTTCACGGTGATGTGGCGGCGTCTGCTGCATTGTCGATCCTCTTCTCCAATGATGCGAGACGCTTCGGCAAAGATGCGAGCCGCGACACGCTTCCCGGTGATGCGGCGGCGTCTGATGCGACGTCAATGCTCTTCTCCGGCGATGCGAGGCACTTTCTCGTTGTGAAGCGACAGCGGTAGTTCTGCGACACGCTTCTTGCTCGTGAGTCGCGCTTCCAGTTCCTTGCAACACGCAGTCCCTCAGAAAGCCCTACAAAACAGCAGGCACTTCCAAAGACCTCTTGGGGAGCTGGTGGGTGAAGTCTGTTGTTCCTAAGACTTCATCAGGAGGCAAGCTCTTTTCTCAAGCCCTTGGAGATCCTTCACAAGTTGAATAAAGTACACAAAGTTCCTTTCTCCTCTTTGGCAGTCAGGCAACCACTGCAGGCCCATCCCTCAAGCTTAGGGATATTCTCGCCTCAGTCTCTCTTGTTCCTCTCCTCAGCAAAGGTTTCTTCTTGTTTCCCAAAGTGATCTAAAGTTCTTGGGTTTGGGTCCCAATATTTATACTCAGTTTCTCTTTGTTCTCTGAAGGCAGAGAGGCCCTTGCCTAGTCCAAACCAGTTCTGGTCAGTCCTGGAGCACTTTGTTGACAAGACTCCTTCTTTCCTTTCACAGTGCAGGGCAGAGACATCGGACGCACCACAGGAGGTGGAGCCAGCATTGTGGAGAAAAGGCATAGCCTATTCAGGTCCCAGGTGCAACATCTCCCACCCATCTGCATGCAGATCTCTCTATTCAGTCCTGTGCTGACTCACCCTGTCTCCTGGAATCCCCCAGCCCCTGTCACTCAAACTCCAGACAAGGAATACACAACCTAGCAGAGGCAGACTTGGATGGTTAGACAAGAAAATACCTACTTTCTAAAAGTGGTATTTTCAAACACAGAATGTTAAAACCAACTTCACTAAATGATGTGTTTTATCATTCTGAGTTCAGGCATACTAAACTCGAATTTCTACCATGTTCCCTGTGTCAGTTAGGATTATAAGATGTAATAATCAAACTGCCCATTCTGGCCTATGGGGAACAGGTAGCCTTGCAATAGTGAAAAACGAAAATGACTGTAATTCATTATTAGGACATGCCACACACACCAGGGCATTTCCTACCTTATACTTACAATGCACCCTGCCCTTGGGCCTACCATGGGGGTGACTAATATGCAGAAAAGGGAAGGTTTAGGGTCTGGCAAGTTGGTGCACTTGCCCAGTCAGCATGGCAGTACCAGACTGCACACAGGCTCTGCAATGGCAAGCCTTAGACACACTTTAACAGGCTGCTTCTGTGGGTGGCACAACCAGTGCTGCAAGCCCACTAGTAGCATTTGGATTCCAGCCCTGGGCACTCCTGGTGCACTGTACTAATGTCTGACAAGTAAACCAAATCAGCCAATCATGGAATCACTAATCCATACATCAATTTACAACAGGGAGCACTTGCACTGTGGCACTGGATAGCACTGGCACAGTGCCCAAAGCATCTAACACCAGCAAAAACACATGAGGCAACAGCAAAAAATGGAAGGGAGACCAACGCCAAGGTGCCAGGTCTAACACGTGTCCCCTCCAGCTGAAATGTGGGGAGAACTACCCTACCTCCTGGGAGTTCTCATCACTAAGGCAGAAAAATCAGGACCGACCATCAGCATTGGCGTGCTCTGTACCGGGGCGCTGTTCCACCGTGAAATCCATCCCCTGTATGGAAATGGACCACCTCAACAGCTTTGGATTCTCACCCCTCATCTGCATCAACCATCTGAGGGGCCTGTGGTCTGTCTGAACCCGGAAGTGAATCCCAAACAAGTATGGTCTCAGATTCTTCAGTGCCCAGACCACAGCAAATGCCTCACGCTCAATCGCACTCCACCTCTGTTCCCGTAGAAGTAACCTCCTACTGATGATGGCTATGGGTTGATCTAGGCCCCCACACCATGCTCTGAAGCGTCTGTCTGAATGATAAACTCTCTGAAGAAGTTGGGTTCCAGGAGCATGGGCGCCGTGCACACAGCAGTTTTCAGGGCCTCAAAAGCTTTCTGACAGGAGTCAATCCAAATCACTTTCTTAGGCTGCTTCCTGGAAGTCAGCTCTGTCAAGGGTGCAACAATGCTGCCATACCCCTTGACAAACCTCCTGTAATACCTAGTGCGTCCTAAAAAGGTTTCTCACCTCTGGCTGGGTTTTGGTGGGTTCTCACACCAGGATGGTTTCAATCCTGGGCTGTAGTGGCGCCACCTGGCCGCTCCCAACCTGGTTTCCCAAGAACACCACGGACCCCTGCCTGATCTGGCACTTGCTTGCCTTGATCTTGAGGCCTGCCCTCCGCAGCGCTATCAACACTTCCCAGAGGTGGTGCAGATGTTCTTCCCAACTGGTGCTGAACACTGCAATGTCATCCAGGTAGGCGGCACTGAACTGTTCCAGTCCAGCCAACACCTGGTTGACCAACCTCTGAAAGGTCGTAGGGGCATTCTTCATCCCAAAGGGCATAACACAGAACTGGTAGTGCCCATCTGGTGTGGAGAATGCTGACCTCTCTTGCCCCATCAGTCAAGGCGATCTGCCAGTACCCAGACATTAAGTCAAACGTGCTGAGGTACCAGGCAGCCCCTAACCGATCTATGAGCTCATCAGCTCTGGGGATGGGGTGCGCGTCAGTCCTCGTGACTGAATTGAGCCCTCTGTAGTCCACACAGAACCGGAGTTCTGGCGTGGCACCCAGTGCGGCAGCCTTTGGGACCAAGACCACTGGGCTGGCCCAAGGACTGTTAGAGGACTCAATTACCCCTAACACAAGCATTTTGGAGACCTCCTCCTTGATACAAGCTCTCACCCTGTCATTTACCCTGTACGTTTTGTGCTTCACAGGAGGACTATACCCAGTGTCCACATCATGGATGCACCAATCAGTGACACTGGGGACCAGGGAGAACAGATCTGAAAACTGTCCCAGCAACTAGCGGCAGTCATTCTGTTGCTCAGGGGTCGGTGGAAGAGAGGTTTACACCATCCACTGACCCATCTCGCTCTGTCGTCGACAGGAGGTCAGGAAGAGTCTCTGTCTCCTCCTCCATACCAGCATCTGTCGCTAAGAGCATGCCCACTTCGGACCTCTCCAAGTGGGGCTTCAGGCGGTTGACATGCAGGACCCGCAAGGGGTTCCTGGGAGACCTTAAGTCCACCAAGTAGGTAACAGGACTCTTGCGCTCCACCACCTGAAATGGTCCGGTCCACTTATCCTGGAGCGCACAAGGCTCCATGGGGGCCATGACCCACACTTTCTGACCAGGCTGAAGCTCTACCAGAGTGGCATTCTGGTCGTACTACCGCTTTATCTCCTCCTGGCTGGCTTCCAGATTCACCTCAGCGAGTTGCCTGAAACGCCTAGTCTGGTTCCTGAAGGCCAGCATGTATCTATATACATCCTGGGGAGGTTTCCTGGGAGATTGCTCCCAGCCTTCCTTGACCAGACTCAGAGGTCCTCTCATGGGGTGTCCATAGAGAAGCTCAAAGGGACTGAACCCTAGGGATTTCTGTGGCACCTCACGGTATGCAAACAGCAGGCATGATAAGAGGACGTCTCACTTGCACCTCATAGGTTCCTCATGACCCATAATCATGCCTTTTAGGGTTCGGTTGAACCTTTCAACCAACCCATTTCCTTGGGGGTGGTAAGGAGTGGTAAACTTGTAGGTTACTCCACACTCCTGCCACAGGGATTTCTTATACTTGGAAATGAAGTTTGTAACTCGGTCAGACACTGCCTCTCTAGGGAATCCTACTTGTGAGAAAATTCCCATCAGTGCCTATCCCACCACGGGGGCCGTCACTGTTCTCAGAGGTATGGCTTCCGGGTACCGGGTGGCATGGTCCACCAAGACCAGGATGAACCTGCTGCCCATGGCTGTCTTGGGGTCCAGTGGCCCCACAATGTCAATACCCACCCATTCAAAGGGGGTGCTGACCACAGGGAATGGCTGGAGAGGAGGCTTTTGCTTCCTCCCACTCGCCTGGCAAGTCTGACATGTCCCTCAACGAGTGTCTGAACTCTTGCGCATTTGGGGCCAATAAAAGTGGGTGACAAGCCTCTCAAAGGTCTTGTCCTGCCCCAAATGTCCTGCCAATGGCACATCATGAGCCAGCCCCAGTAGGAAGACTCTGAAGCACCAGGCTACCACCAGCACATGGGCTGACCCAGGCTCAGCAACCTTAGCCTCACTATACAGGAGACCATTCTCCAAGTAGATCCAATGTGATCCAGACTGATCACCTGCTGCCTGGCTTGCAGCCTGCTGCCGAAAACCCACAAGAGAAGGGCATTCCTTCTGCTCCTTGCAGAACTCTTCCCTGGAGGGTCCTCCTTCTTGCTGCCTGTGGGTCAGCTCAGGCAGGTCCCCCAGTTCAGCTACCTGTCCCCCGGTAGGCTCCAGGGCATCCCCCTCAGAGTCTACCTCCTCCTGGGCCATGGGAACTTCGGGGGCCGGTTTCCCGCGCCCCCTGCCTCCTCTCTTTAAGGCAGGCACCTGGGCCTCCCTCTCAGGCTCCAGGTCCTCTTGAGAACCCTTACTGGCTGCCATGGACCGTGTGGTGACACACACCCAGTCAGGCAGACCCAACATCTCCAAATGGCCACTCCGCTCCACCTTCGCCCAAGGTGAGCTCTCTAAATCGTTCCCTAACAAACTGTCAACAGGCATGGCGGGCCTCACAGCTACCTGAAGAGTGCCAGAGACCACCCCCCCCCCCACTCAAAGGGAACCTGAGCCACCTTGCAGTGTCTCTCTGTGTTGTCAGCGACAACAACTGAATAGAATGCATCGGGGACAACCTGCTCTTGAGACACCCGGTGACACTTGACAGCTGTCACACTGGCTCCTGTGTCTCTAAGAGTCTCCACTCAATGGCCATTGATGGTCACCCACTGCCTGTACTTCTTAGTGTTATCAGGCAGTTGGGTCCTGGGGACCACCTCACAGTCTCCTAAAGAGACAAGGGACATCTCTGCTGGCCCCCACCCGCCTTGGACACCCCTCTCTTCCCCCCAGGGCTACACTCGCCATCTGCCAGGGCAGAGCACCAGTGGGTGCTGTCTTTCCAAATTGTGGGCACCGGGGATCATTAGACTTATGGCCCACTTCTCCACACTTGTAGCTCTTCAGGGGTCTCTTGTGAACAGGGTTACCTTTCGGGGCCCGTGCTTCTTCTCAGGGGGAGGCTGGGAACCTTTCCCTTGGTTCCCTTGGGAATTACTTTGGGCCCCTTATGGAATTCCCTCTGTTTACCCTTGTCCTTCCCACTCTTCTGCTGGGGACCCTGCCTACTCTTGGCTGAGTCTCCCACGTGACCCTTGTGGACCAGGGTGCTCACCCAGCGGTCCGCCTCCTCAGCAAGCTTCCTAGGATTAGTCAGCCTACTATCAATCAGGTGCTGGCGTAGCTCTGAAAAACAATTACTTGACAAGTGCTCCCATGCAATTGAATCAAAGAGCCCCTCAACATCATTCACTTTGCTACCCTTCACCCAACCATCCAATGCTCTGCAAAAGAAAGATACATATTCTACCCAGGTACTTGAGTCCACCTTCTTGCAATTTCTAAACCTTTGTCTATACAATTCAGGAGTCAACCCATACCTGGACATCGATGCTTCCTTCATGTGGCTGTAAGAATTATGGCATTCAGAGGGCAAGTCTAACAGTGTATCCCGCCCCTCACTAAGGAACCGCTCCCACAACCCCGCTCCCCAATCCTTCTCAGGGACCTGGTGGGAAGACATGGCTACCTCATAGGCCTTAAACCACTTCCCAATGTCATCATTCTTGTAAAACTCCTTCACCACATCTTTGGGAATATACACTCTAGCTTCCACAGGCATTGACGGTGTGCCGCCACCAGAGGAAGTAATCTCTAAGCTCCTGGCTTTCAATTCCATCTCCTTCAAACTCTTCTCATGCTCAAACTGCATCCTCTTTTCTTCCAGGGCCAATTTCATAGTTTGCAACGCCGATTCTAACTGCCCATTTAACTTGAGCTTGGTCACCTCCATCTCATGCACCCTACACCTCTCCCTGTCCTCCAACTCCTCTGGAGACAGGCCTTTGGCAGAAACACTGCTACCTATTGGGGAAGTTGATCTCATCCTCCCTGGACCCAATGGCCCACCCAGCTACTCCTCTGCATTCTCAACCCCTTCCACATCCTATGGGGTACTCCTTGCTGTGACCCAGGCCCTCAGCGCCTTCTGGTACTCATCCTTCTTGGAGAGACTGGTCATTGCAACTTTGAATCTCCTGCAAAAGTGCTTCAGCTGCTTGACATTGTAGCATTCCAGTTTCTCCTCTTCCCAATCATAATCAACAGATGCTATGGATGCTGCTTTACTCATGGTGGTTAAACTTGGCAGTTCTTTGCAAAAATAGAAAGTCCCAGAAAAAACAATCTACCAAACGTATGTGGTCGCGTTTTGGTCTGCACTCACTAGTAGTGTTCACCAATCACTGTATATGAGTCACAAATGCAAGTCCAAATCTTCACCGCTGTCCACCAATGTTAGATTTGGGGGTCTCTACTTGGCAGAGGTTGGTACCTTTGACAAATAGGGACTCTTGCGTCTAGTCGGGGGAAAGGGGGTACACTCCTAAAATAACCCCTGCTCACCCCCTTGGTAGCTCGGCACGAGCAGACAGGCTTATCTCAGAGGCAGTCTGTAAAGCATTTGTGGACACATACAGTAACCAATTGACAAAACTACAGACGGACACCACACACGTTTTATTTAAAAAATAAGTATTCTTTATATAGACTTATCACAAGACCACAAATGACAAAAATCCACAATACTGTACGTAGAATGGTAGAAATAGCTTAGTTCTCTTTAGATGTTAAAATGTGACACTTTGAGTTCAATGTACCTTAAGATGCGTAACGCTATACAGCAAAAGTGTTGCAGGGAAAGTGATACGTCGGTTCCTTACACGCAAGTGATGAGTCGGGTCCCTACTGGTGCATAGGGGATGCGTCGGTTCTTCTATGCGAGGGGAGGCAATGCGTCAGTTTCTTACTGCGCTTCAGTGGCGATGCGGCACGCAACGCAGTGATGCGATGAAGATCCGGTGCAATGAAACAAAGATGGTGTCTTTTATTGATGCGACATGATGCGGACCGCGACAGCCCTGCGACACGCTTCTCGCTGATGTGGCGGTGTTTGCTGCGACGTCGATCCTCTTCTCCGATGATGCGAGACGCTTCGGCAACGATGCGAGCCGCGACAGGCCCTGCGACACGCTTCCTGGTGATGCAGCGGCATCTGATGCGACGTTGACCCTCTTCTCCGGCGATGCGAGATGCTTCGGGGACCCTGTGATGACTCAACGGTTCTTCTGGGCCGCAACAGGCCCTGCGACACGCTTCCCGGTGATGCGGCGGCATCTGCTGCGACATCGATCCTCTTCTCCGGCAATGCGAGGCGCTTTCTCGTTGTGAAGTGACAGCTGCAGTTCTGCGACACGCTTCTTGCTCATGAGTCGCGCTTCCAGCTCCATGCAACACGCAGTCCCTCAGAAAGCCTTGCAAAACAGCAGGCACTTCCAAAGAACTCTTGGGGAGCTGGTGGGTGAAGTCTGTTGTCCCTGAGACTTCATCAGGAGGCAAGATCTTTTCTCAAGCCCTTGGAGATCCTTCACAAGTTGAATAAAGTATACACAATGTTCCTTTCTCCTCTCTTTGGCAGTCAGGCAACCACTGCAGGCCAATCTCTCAAGCTTAGGGATAGTCTCTCCTCAGTCTCTCTGGTTCCTCTCCTCAGCAAAGGTTTATTCTTGTTTCCCAAAGTGACCTAAAGTTCTTGGGTTTGGGTCCCAATATTTATACTCAGTTTCTCTTTGTTCTCTGAAGGCAGAGATGCCTTTGCCTAGTCCAAACCAGTTCTGGTCAGTCCTGGAGCACTCTGTTTACATGACTCCTTATTTCCTTTCACAGTGCAGGGCAGAAACATCAGAGGCACCACAGGAGGTGGAGCCAGCATTGTGGAGGGAAGGCACAACCCCTATTCAGGTCCCAGGTGCAACTCCTCCCACCCTTCTGCATGCAGATCTCTCTATTCAGTCCTGTGCTGACTCACCCTGTCTCCTGGAATCCCCCAGCCCCTGTCACTCAAACTCCAGACAACGAATACACAACCTAGCAGAGGCAGGCTTGGATGGTTAGACAAGAAAATACCTACTTTCTAAAAGTGGTATTTTCAAACACAGAATGTTAAAACCAAGTTCACTAAAAGATGTATTTTATGATTCTGATTTCAGGCATACTAAACTCGAATTTCCACGATATTCCCTGAGTCAGTTAGGATTATAAGATGTAATAATCAAACTGCCCATTCTGGCCTATGGGGAACAGGTAGCCTTGCAATAGTGAAAAAGGAAAATGGCTGTAATTCACTATTAGGACATGCCACACACACCAGGGCATGTCCTACCTTATACTTACAATGCACCCTGCCCTTGGGCCTGCCATAGAGGTGACTAATATGCAAAATAGGGAAGGTTTAGGGACTGGCAAGTAGGTGCACTTGCCCAGTCAGCATGGCAGTACCAGAGTGCACACAGGCTCTGCAATGGCAAGCCCTAGACACACTTTAACAGGCTGCTTCTGTGGGTGGCACAACCAGTGCTGCAAGCCCACTAGAAGCATTTGGATTACCAGCCCTGAACTCTCCTGGTGCACTGTACTAGGGTCTGACAAGTAAACCAAATCAGCCAATCATGAAATCACTAATCCATACTTAAATTTACAACAGGGAGCACTTGCACTGCGGCACTGAATAGCAGTGGCACAGTGCCCAAAGCATCTAACACCAGCAAAAACACATGAGGCAACAGCAAAAAATTGAAGGGAGACCCACGCCAAGGTGCCAGGTCTATGCTAGAAGCCTCTGTGGTGGTTATTCTAAAGCCAGGTAAAGATAAACATCAATGCACCTCATATTGCCCAATAACTCTTCTTAATGTGGATATAGAGTTATTCACAAGCATTGTAGCTGCCCGTCTTGTCCCTCTCATTGCCCCTGACCAAGAGGGTTTTGTCCCATACCGCCAATGCAGCGATAACATGAAATGGATCATGTATCTGATTGATAAAGCTCAGGGGGAAGGGGTCTTTTATGTGGGGTTGTTAAGATACCTTGCAATATGCTATTGATATTGAGTGTTGTGTACTCGTAACATTGCTTTTTTCTTGTCTTTGAAAACAAAATAAAGAGATTTGAACCATAAAGTTAATATTTACCTATAGGTGTAGTATTTTGATATATTGGCCGCTTAGTTTGCTAAGACTCAACAGGCATCAAAGTATGAGTGGAAGTTTTTCAGTTAAAAAAATGTGGAAATGTACCATTTGACCACTCCATTTGTTCTTAAAACACAAAATAAATAAGGATAAATGCTAATAGGCAACCCAAGACTCACTCACCCCACCCACAACCACCACACCCAATGGCTCCATCCCCCAGCAGAACTTGACCAACAGGACCACCCTCACCTCTGACGACACCCTCAGGATCATGAAGGGCAACCCCTCTGGAGCCCCCTTGTATCCCTGTCCTCATCACCTCCATCACACCCGAACTCTGCTGTACTATAAACTGCTCCATCGAGTCCGCAACCATCCCGGAACACTGGAAGCATACAGAGATCACCCCCCTGCTGGAAAAACCTTCGGCTGACCCGACGGACCTCAAGAACTATAGACCCATCTCTCTTCTCCCCTTCCCAGCCAAAGTCATAGAGAAAGCCATCACCGCCCAACTCTCTAAGTTCATCAAAACAAATAACATCCTGGACCTCTCCCAATCAGACTTCAGAAGCAACCACAGCATGAGACCACCCTCCTCGCCACTACAGGAGACATCTGCACCCTCCTCGATCGAGGCAAGACTGATGCCCTCATCCTCCTGGACCTCTCAGCTGCCTTCGACACCATCTCCCACCACACCCTCTGCGCAAGACTCCACGCTACCGGCATCTGCGACAAAGCCCCAGAATAGATCCACTCCTTCCTCACCAGCCAAACTCAGAGAGTCAGGCTTTCACCATTCAACTCAGAACCGACAGAGATTAGCTGCAGAGTGCCTCAGGGATCTTCCCTGAGCCCCACCCTCTGCAATATCTACATGGCCCGCTTGCAGCCATTGTCAGAAGCCATGGATTCAACATTGTCTCCTACTCCGACGACACTCAGCTGTTACTCTCCCTCACAGACAAACCCACAGCCACCAAGAGCAACTTCCACAACGGGATGAAGGCAGTCGTCATCTGGATGAAGGACAGCTGCTTCGAGCTTAACTCAGACAAGACCGAAGTCCTCATCCTGGGCTCCTCCCCCTCCGCCTGGAAGGGCTGTTGATGGCCCGCAGCGCACGGAATTCCCTACACCCAGGGACCACGCACGAAACCTCTGCATCATCCTGTACTCCTCGCTCTCAACTAACCGGAAAATCAATGCCGTCTTGTCCTCCTGCTTACGCACGCTCTTTTTCGTAAGAACTTCAAATGGATCCCCAAGGAGCCCAGGAAAACAGTCAGCCATGCTCTTGTCAGCAGCAGACTCGACTACGGCAATTCACTCTATGCCGGCACATCCCAGAAACTACAAAGAAAACTGCAAACAGTCCAGAACGCCTCCGCCAGGCACATCCTGAACATCTCACGCCAAAAACACATCACCGGTCACCTGAGATACCTTCACTGCCTACCTGTCAACAAAAGAATCACCTTCAAGCTTCTCACACATGCCTACAAAGTCTGCCACAACACCGGACCTGCATACCTCAACCAACACCTCTCCTTCTACACTCCCACAAGAGATTTCCGCTCCGCCCAACTGGCCCTGGCCACCATCCCACAGATCTGCAAGACCACAGCTGGAGGAAACTCCTTCTCCTACCTCGCTGCCTATGCACCTCAGGCAATCACCATCACTGCCACAATTCAGGAAGTGCCTCAAGACCTGGCTCTTCAGACCCACCCACCCAAGGCCTTAAGACCCTCAGTAGTTGAACTTTATATAAGATCACTGATTGATTGACTGAAGATGGGTAAAAAATAAATATGGGTAAATACAGACAGAAATGCTATAAAAATAAGTACCATAAAACCGGGAGCCCTCGTTATATCACAGATCATCACAACCTGAAGGACAATGAGCCGCTCAGATGCTTGACCAGATGGGGCTCTTTCCAGGACTCAGAAGCAAGCAGGGCTCTGCTCCGCCTCTCAGTCCTCTTTGGTACAGGGATAGCAGAGGGCTTGCTTAACCACTCCTCACAAGAGCCAGCAGGCAACTAAGAGAGTGTGCAATTCACCAAAAGGCGACTCGGTAACCCTCAAAGTGAAGACCTTCACTGACCAGTGGAGCAGGGACCTGAGGAGGGCCAGCCTCTCGTCGAAGGCCTCAACCTGGAGGCCAGGGATGGGGCCATGAGAGCAGCTCTTAGCTACTGCCTTTAGGTGAAATAAAGCTAGAGAGCAGAGATAGACTATGATGCAATATTTGCATGCCGAGAGTTACCCAGGGCGTGCCACCCTCAGCAGGGAGGGGATGGGCGAGTGAAGCTAGCTCGACTATGAAGCCCCCTGCAGGCTGAAGAAGCTGCTTCTGCTGCTCACAGATCTGTGTTGCCTCTTGTGCTGGAAGGAGATACCTTACCACATCGCCAGAGAAAATAGCTGCACCGCCTCTCTGCAGGAAAAGCAGCAAAGAAAGAGACAAAATGTTGCCACTGATGCTTTTATGAGGGTACCACATCCTTTATCTTATGCTGTTTTGCTACATCTTTGGTTCTTTGCTGCTGGGCAGTTGTCACTGAAGCAGCCATGCACATAATACGAACCTCCAGCCTGCCATAAAATTACAAAGGCCCACCTTACTGTCTTTCACTCTGTTCTTGTGTCCTAGCCGGACTGACCATGCACTGGGCTTGACGGAGAAGGTGGGCATTTGGTAATTTAGGGCTGGCGTGCACCAAGTTTCCACACACTTGTCACGTCACAGCTCTGCGTATTCTTAGGTGAGTTTGTGCCTGTTTACAGGAAGGGCCACCAATTCACCCCAATATGGAACCAGTGTGACCTTGAACAATGGTACTAACCTGGTGTTAGTTTGCCCTGGCATGCTCCCGGCTAGAGTTGTGTTACTGATCTTATCACAGGAGGGAATCCACAATCAAAATATATAATGCACATGCCCAAATTAACAATACAAATATATGATGCACATGCCCAAATAAACAATGAAAATATATGATGCACATACCCAAATAAACAATAAAAAATATATGATGCACATGCCCAAATAAACAATAAAAATATAAGATGCACATGCCCAAATGAGCAGGCTGCCCCCTAAATGTTGTGTGAGTGAAGTTTTCTTCTTCTTCTATTTATCTCTCCAAAACCCTTATACTGTGCGTTTTTTGTCACTTCTTTTCTGTATCTCTATGTTCTGTCTCTTCCACATACATAACACTACACTCTCAGTTTCTGCCTCTACATCTGTTCAGTGTAAATTCATTACCGCCACAGCGCTTAGAAACGGCAGAGGAGCTGCCTGAAGCACCACACAAAAACAAATTATTATAATGGTCTACTGTTTATCCCTGGGTCGTTTCACTGTTTCCTTTTTGTCTCTTTCTGTTCGTTCCTCTCACCTTGTCTTCGTTTCCATGGTCTCTCTTCTATACTACCTCTTACACGTCTTACCTTTATTCCTTTGTCACTCAGTCGCTCTCCTCTGCCTATCATCTCTGATTGATTACTTTGTATGTGTTTTCTCTCTAGCTCCTCTCTCTGTCCCTTTCTATAAGCAGTTACACCTTTTGCTCTTTCGCATCCGACTTATTGTTTACATCGTGTAGTATAATTTGTACTTCTCTCTGCACTGCGCTAATTCTGTATTTAGCATTAACCCGTCCCCTTTGACTCTTGTGGTGGTAAAACATACCATGTGCAACACACACAAATGTATTTCATTTTGGGGATGTGGTTGTGTTTGTAAATCCAGGCCAAGCAGCCATTTTAAATTTGCTCGGACATTTTAGAATCTGGCCTCACACTCCAAGGCACATTGGCACTTTGTCATTCGTGTGACAGAGCGCCTCGCCTCCTGAGCATTCAGGTAATTATAGCGCTGAATGCTCCTAGTCAAAAACTGTTGAAATGCGGAGACTAGTGCAAGCACAGTCTTTGTGAAACAATGTAGTAGGGTTTCAATTCCTTTTAGCCGACAAGCCCTGCTTGATACATTCTGGAAACCTTGATATGTACATGTCATGCCTTTGGCAGTCATCAGAGAAGGGATGCATACCTCTAGAGGGCGTGGGGCCAACATGCTGTCCCTCTTGTCACTTCCGGTTCTGTAGCGCTCAGGGAAGGCAGGCGCAGATCCAAAGAGATATATGAATCAGATGAGATGCCATCTCTGAATGTAGAAATATCCAGCAGACCACTCCTTTCAACATTAGGAAGGTAGAAAAACCCAAAGGGCTGAGGGTAGACAGTTTAATCACTAGCCAATGGAATTAATTGCACAGGGTGTATTATTATTGTAAAAACAGCATTAGAAAATTGATCAGTAGGCACTGAGGGAGAGCTTGTGGGATACTGAACACTGGTCCTTACCAGCTGTGTAATTCTCACTTCAAACCTTGATTCCCATCTCCAGATCACTGGCTGTCCCCAGAAGCGCAGACTTTTTTCTTCCTCAAGATTGGGATCAAAACAACCACAAAGAACGTGAATGGCAGCAGGTGCAGATAAGAGCACAATTACATTAAAACAATCCATTTTATAAATATACTCATCCTTTTTCATACTTGTGTGTTCCTTTTTGAAAAGACAAAATGTTATTTCGCTGCACCCTGCTTTCCAGTAAAGGAACAACAGCTGCCGGTCCATCTGCTCATGTTCACAGAAGACGTGAAGTTGGCAGTCTAGTGCAGGCGGCTACCCGCTGCTTCCGGGTATGGGTGCTGAAAGTTGAGTCAAAGCAAGCCTACACTCAGCTCAAGCCGACAGGGAACAGCAAAGGTGTCAAAATGGGTCCCTGGTTCATGGCTCTGTAGTCGCTCCTGTTGATCCGGACACACTTGGACCTTGCTCTGGGACTACAGTCCCATTACCGCTTTTAATGATTTCTCAGCCATGCCCATATGTTTTTAGGTCTCGCCTGACCCAGCGCATGCGCTGGTCTGGCGAGACTTTTTGTGAGGGCTAAAAAAATGCTCCCATGGCCAGCCTAGAGCTACAGTGCGTGTGCGCGGGCGCGCGCTTAGGAGCAGAGGCTAGCAAACCTCGTCCTGCTCATTAAGCGCCCACGATCACTTTCACTTTCGCCCGCGATCACTTTCGCGGCGCCCCTTTGATGTTCTCATTCAAAGTACATCAAACATCAAAAAAACATGTTGTGTTAATGCTTTGCTGCGCCCGTTTGACTTAAAATGTGCTTTCTCTTTCCACAAACTCGATGTTTGTGTTCCTTTATTTTGAGATGCTTTTAGTGTTACTGTTTTGTGACTTAAAGAACATTAAGGAAATGTTATTGTGAAACTGGACAACGTTCACAGTGTTTATTTCTGATCGCAGCGGCTGCTTCATGTCCGTTGCACCATTCAGGGAGTCCTTTCGTTGGCGCTTTCATGAGGACATGATGAGGAAGCTGGAATCTTTTGGCACATTCTCTTTAAAAGCACAGCATGTTGGCGACTGGTTAATCGATTAGACCTATGTAGCACTTTAGATCTCAAAGCGCTATGGTGGGTGCAGCAGTTACAACTCATGAAATATGGGTTGCAACTCACAAGGAGGGGGCAGGTTTGAGTGCACATTGGCTGCAATCGAACTCTTAAGATGATGGGCTGTGTGTATCCATTATCAGCACTCAGTCTTCGCTAAGTGATCTTGTTTGTTTTGTTTTTGTGTTAATGCTTTGCTGCGCCCGTTTGACTTACAACGTGCTTTCTCTTTCCACAAATTCGATGTTTGTGTTCCTTTATTTTGAGATGCTTTTAGTATTACTGTCACACACACACAACCACAACCACACACACAACCACACACACAACCACACAACCACACACACAACCACAACCACACACACAAAACCACAAACACACACACACAACCACACACATGCACACAACCACACAACCACACACACACAACCACACACACAAGAACCACACAACCACACACATAACCATACACACACAACCACACACAACCCAACACACAACCACACACACAACCACACACACACACGTACAACTACACAACCACACCCACAACCACACACACAACCACAACCACACACACAACCACACAACCACAACCACACACACACAACCACACACACAACCACACACAACCACACAACCACACACACAACCACACACGCAACCACACACACACAACCACACACACAACCACACACAACCACACCCAGCCACACACACAAACACACACAACCACATACACACACACACACAACCACACACACAACCACACACACAACCACACACACCACACACACCACACACACACACAATCACACACAGCAACACACACACACAACCACACACAACCACACACACATAACCACACACACAACCACAACCACACACACAACCACACACACACGACCACACACACACAACCACACACACACAAACACGCCCAACCACACATCCACACCCACACCCACAACCTCACCCACAGCCACAACCACACCCACACACACAACCACACACACAACCACACACACACAACCACACACACACTACCACACACACAGAACCACACACACACAAACACACACACACACAACCACACACACACACAACCACACACACATACAACCACATACACACACACACACAATCACACACACAACCACACACACACACAACCACACCAAGCATTGGCATAGCCAATAGGTCTCGCCTTTGGGACCTTATAAGTGTTTAGCCACGCAACAGTTGATGTGGTTGCACCAAGGATATTGTGCTGCATAACTAAATACTTAGAAGGTTCCAAAAGTGAGACCTATTGGCTATGCCAATGCTTGTTTTATGTACTCCAAAGTTTCCTGAGAATGGTGTTTTTGTGGCTCACAAGGCGTATGAAATTCTGGTCCACAGTGCCCTGCCAGCCCGGAACACACCTTGCTTTTTTTAGGATCGCCAGCCCATCCTTATAGTTGCTTAACGATAACATCCATGCAGGGCCGTTTTAGGATTAAAGGCCCCCGGGCATAGCAGTGCGCTGGACCCTGCCTACACAACCACTCACAGGAATAAAAATGTTTAACGGAAAATTAGTGTTAAATTCTGGTCTGCATGGGGCCCCTATGCTCGTGAGGCCCCCGGGCAACTGCCCACGCATTAGGATGGCACTGCATCCATGAACATTTTACATTATTTGCGCACCAAACTTACCGGTCTGGAAGATCAAAAAGCTTTTGTGGGGACTTATGAATTAGAATAAACTTATTCACTTTCCAAGATTTAGGAAAGGTGATTGATAACCCAAAAAGAAAGATGGAGGGAATCAGGGTTTGCAGCCACAAGTCCAGTTGGAATCAGTATATCCAGTGGGACAATATGGGGTCCTGGACCTTTCCAGGAGACATCTTACAAGTCTCTTCTCTGATTCTTTGTGCAGAGGAGAATTTCTTCCAAAGCTTAAAATTCCCTCAGTCCCGGGGAAACAGTGTTACATAACCTGGCAGATCACTGGTGAGTGCATTGAGATTCTTACTGGGATTTTTAGACCCAAAACTAAGGGATGAGAATGATCGATTTCTGTTGAATCTATTTCTCACACTCGCCTGCAAACATTCTTAACATCTGGAAGAAAACCAAAGAAGTTTCCTTCGGGAAGTGGCAAGAATGGTTGACCTTTCTCAGAGGGGCAGACAATGCCTCTCTTCACTCCTCGCATTGGCGTCCTTCACATATGAAACTATGGAAATCTCTTGATTCCTTTTCCTTCAAATATGAACCACCACGAACCTATCGATCTCATTCACTTTCACTTTCACTTTACTGACCTTCTTCTGGATAATCAGTATAAAATCCCTCATTTACATAGCATTTCTCACTTTAGGCGTATTTTATGAACACATACAATCTTAATCGGTCCATCACTTAGAGACCGCAACTAACAGAATAGACTTCATGTGATCCCATAGGATACCAAAGATGTAACATTGATGGGATATGATGGAAATATGATAACGTGACATACTAGTTGGACATAAAGACCGTATTCAGGGTTTGTTCTTATGTATAACACAATGCGGCTCAGGATGCCATGTCACTCTACTCAAGATGATGTCTCTAATAAAAACCGTCAAAGCGGGCAAAATTCATGTCTACCATGCAGCGGCTTACGTAATTTCATTTGTAATATAATTTGTATTTTCATTTGTAGCTCCAGTTGTAATTCACTTGTATTTCCATTGGTATTTTCATCTGTAATTATCCTGTTACCTCATATCATTTATTGTCATCTTGTCATTTTCTTTATTTTAATTTTCCTTATTTTCATTTTTGTACCTGTCTTGGAAAACCTAATAACATTTTTTTTTTTTTTTTAATTAAAAAAAAGAATAACCTTGTTCACTTTCCAAGATTTGGGAAAGGTGGTTGATAACCCAAAAAGAAAGATGGAGGGAATCAGGGTTTGCAGCCACAAGTCCGGTTGGAATCAGTATATCCAGTGGGACAAAATGGGGTCCTGAGCCTTTCCAGGAGACATCTTCAAATCTCTTCATCGATTCTTTGTGCAAAGGAGAATTTCTTCCAAAGCTTAAAATTTTCTCAGTCCCGGGGAAACAGTGTCAACTAATCAGGCAGATCACTGGTCATTGCATTGAGATTCAAAAAGAGGCTTGTGAAAAATTCAACCCAGTCTTTCGTTGTGATTTTGGCTTATATGTATGGCCTGTGAGCTGCCAGGTCTTTGCCCCCATCCTACTGAAATTTCTTGCCTTGAGTTTATAGTTAGAGCTGAGGATTGGCATAACTCCAAATGATGCCCCCTGCCTGCAGAATGTGTTGACGGGCCCCCTGAGACTCCCATATTTCGCAGATATTCATTGACCCCCGGCTGAAGGGTGCCCCCCATCCCCGATGAAGGATGGACGCCCCCATGCATCATAGATTGTCCCGGGATCTTCGTTAGACCCCTGCTTCTACACACATTCAGTACTTGTCAGTGTCTTTCTAAGCAGGGCAGGTACAACCCGGTTCCTTCCTAGTGGGGCAGTCTCGGAGGGTAAGCTGATCCAGCCAGCTCCGGCACTGTCACTTTTGGGATCTCTATTGTAAGATCCTCCTGCAGCGTGTCTTGGACCTCTGGCTTATTATCTAAACCCAAAGTGGATGAGTCTCAAATCTTGTCCCTTCTGACCATAAAAGGATGTGCAGCTCTCTGCCTCTGGAAGTGTTGTCTTCTCCCAGACCCAGCATGAGATTGTTTGCTCCGTGGGTACCTAAAGGACTGCTGGGCTTTTGCTGTAGGACCACCCTGACCAGTTGTATCCAAGCCCAGTGGAACATCCTTTGGACCAGGAGGACCCAACCTTTCAGCAAGGATAGGGGATAAGGGAAGAGAGCGTTTACTCTTCCTCCCTTGGGCTGAGATGAAAACGTCCTCCTAGCTGAACATGAAGAATCTTGCCCCAAGTCCAGATAGTCCATCCTCACTGGTCACCCTGTAGCTAAAGAGACGAATGGAGGCATCATTTCAACAGTGATGCTGCGTCCTCCCTCCACAAGTGTCCCAGTTGTAGGGTGACTTGAGCAATATGCAGAATAGCTTCATGTCCACTGGACAAAAAGATGTGGAATTGTTCACCTGGCCCCAGCTCCTCTGGATCCACTAAATGGCCTTTGCCACCAAAAAAATGGCACTTGAATCTCAGAGCAGTGGGACACAACCACCAACTGCGATAGAAGAGCAAGTTATAGCAAAGCAATCTAGTTACATTAAACCATCATCTATTAAGAACCTATCTGCAGGAAAAGCAGCAAAGAAAGAGACAAAATGTTGCCACTGATGGTTTTATGAGGGTACCACATCCTTTATCTTATGCTGTTTTGCTACATCTTTGGTTCTTTGCTGCTGGGCAGTTGTCACTGAAGCAGCCATGCACATAATACGAACCTCCAGCCTGCCTTAAAATTACAAAGGTCCAACCTTACTGTCTTTCACTCTGTTCTTGTGTCCTAGCCGAACTGACCACGCACTGGGCTTGACGGAGAAGGTGGGCATTTGGTAATTTAGGGCTGGCCTGCACCAAGTTTCCACACCCTGGCACGTCACAGCTCTGCGTATTCTTAGGTGACTTTGTGCCTGTTTACAGGAAGGGCCACCAATTCACCCCAATATGGAACCAGTGTGACCTTGAACAATGGTACTAAACTGGTGTTAGTTTGCCCTGGCATGCTCCCGGCTAGAGTCGTGTTACTGATCTTATCACAGGAGGGAATCCACAATCAAAATATATAATGCACATGCCCAAATAAACAATGAAAATATATGATGCACATACCCAAATAAACAATAAAAAATATATGATGCACATGCCCAAATGAGCAGGCTGCCCCCTAAATGTTGTGAGAGTGAAGTTTTCTTCTTCTTCTTTTTATCTCTCCAAAACCCTTATACTGTGCGTTTTTTGTCACTTCTTTTCTGTGTCTCTATGTTCTGTCTCTTCCACATACATAACACTACACTCTCAGTTTCTGCCTCTACATCTGTTCAGTGTAAATTCATTACTGCCACAGCGCTTAGAAACGGCAGAGGAGCTGCCTGAAGCACCACACAAAAACAACTTATTATAATGGTCTACTGTTTATCCCTGGGTCGTTTCACTGTTTCCTTTTTGTCTCTTTCTGTTCGTTCCTCTCACCTTGTCTTCGTTTCCATGGTCTCTCTTCTATACTACCTCTTACACGTCTTACCTTTATTCCTTTGTCACTCAGTCGCTCTCCTCTGCCTATCATCTCTGATTGATTACTTTGTATGTGTTTTCTCTCTAGCTCCTCTCTCTGTCCCTTTCTATAAGCGGTCATACCTTTTGCTCTTTCGCATCCGACTTATTGTTTACATCGTGAACTATAATTTGTACTTCTCTCTGCACTGCGCTAAATCTGTATTTAGCATTACCCGTCCCCTTTGACTCTTGTGGTGGTAAAATGTGGAACACACACAAATGTATTTCATTTTGGGGATGTGGTTGTGTTCGTAAATCCAGGCCAAGCAGCCATTTTAAATTTGCTCGGACATTTTAGAATCTGGCCTCACACTCCGTGGCACATTGGCACTTTCTCATTCGTGTGACAGAGCGCCTCGCCTCCTGAGCATTTAGGTAATTATAGCGCTGAATGCTCCTAGTCAAATACTGTTGAAATGCGGAGACTAGTGCAAGCACAGTCTTTGTGAAACCATGTAGTAGGGTTTCAATTCCTTTTAGCCGACAAGCCCTGCTTGATACATTCTGGAAACCTTGATATGTACATGTCATGCCTTTGGCAGTCATCAGAGAAGGGATGCATACCTCTAGAGGGCGTGGGGCCAACATGCTGTCCCTCTTGTCACTTCCGGTTCTGTAGCGCTCAGGGAAGGCAGGCGCAGATCCAAAGAGATATGTGAATCAGATGAGATGCCATCTCTGAATGTAGAAATATCCAGCAGACCCACCCCCGGTAAGGTAAGAGCAATGTTCAAATCTGAGAACCACTCCTTTCAACATTAGGAAGGTAGACAAGCATTGGCATAGCCAATAGGTCTCGCCTTTGGGACCTTATAAGTGTTTAGCAATGCAACAGTTGCATAACTAAATACTACCGTCCCAAAAGCGAGACCTATTGGCTATGCAAAGCGGCCGTGCGGCCGCGAAAGTGAAAGTGATCGCGATCTCGATCAAACATCAAAGCGGCAGTGCGGCTGCAAAAGTGAAAGTAATCGCAGTAAAGCGCGGCACGCGTGTCCGCGCACATGCACTGCAGCTCTAGGCTGGGCTGGTAGCACTTTTTGGAGCCCTCTCAATAAGTCTCGCCAGACCAGCGCATACGCTGGGTCAGGCGAGACCTAAAAAACCCAAAGGACTGAGGGTAGACAGTTTAATCTCTACCAAGTGGAATTAATTGCACAGGGTGTATTTTTCTGTGTGCAGGTTGGTTCAAATAGGACTTTAATAAAAAGCAATGTAAAAACAGCATTAGAAAATTGCTCAGTTGGCACTGAGGGAGAGCTGTGTAATTCTCACTTCAAACCTTGAACCCCATCTCCAGCTCACTGGCTGTCCCCCAAGCGCAGACTTTTTTCTTCCTCAAGATTGGGAGTAAAACAACCACAAAGAACGCGAAGGGCAGCAGGTGAAGATAAGAGCACAATTACATTTAAAAAATCAATTTTATAAATATACTCATCCTTTTTCATACTTGTGTTCCTTTTTGAAAAGACAAAATGTTATTTCGCTGCACCCTGCTTTCCAGTAAATGAACAACAGCTGCCGGTCCATCTGCTCATGTCCACAGAAGACGTGAAGTTGGCAGTCTAGTGCAGGCGGCAACCCGCTGCTTCCGGGTATGGGTGCTGAAAGTTGAGTCAAAGCAAGCCTACACTCAGCTCAAGCCGACAGGGAACAGCAAAGGTGTCAAAATGGGTCCCTGGTTCATGGCTCTGTAGTCGCTCCTGTTGATCCGGACACACTTGGACCTTGCTGTGGGACGACAGTCCCATTACCGCTTTTAATGATTTCTCAGCCTTGCCCATATGTTTTTAGGTCTCGCCTGACCCAGCGCATGCGCTGGTCTGGCGAGACTTTTTGTGAGGGCTCAAAAAATGCTCCCATGGCCAGCCTAGAGCTACAGTGCCTGTGCGCGGGCGCGCGCTTAGGAGCAGAGGCTGGCAAATGTCGTCCTGCTCATTAAGCGCCCGCGATCACTTTCACTTTCGCCCACGATCACTTTCGCGGCGCCCCTTTGATGTTCTCGTTCAAAGAACATCAAACATCAAAAAACATGTTGTGTTAATGCTTTGCTGCGCCCGTTTGACTTACAATGTGCTTTCTCTTTCCACAAACTTGATGTTTGTGTTCCTTTATTTTGAGATGCTTTTAGTGTTACTGTTTTGTGACTTAAAGAACATTAAGGAAATGTGACTGTGAAACTGGACAACGTTCACAGTGTTTATTTCTGATCGCAGCGGCTGCTTCATGTCCGTTGCACCATTCAGGGAGTCCTTTCGTTGGCGCTTTCATGAGGACATGATGAGGAAGCTGGAATCTTTTGGCACATTCTCTTTAAAAGCACAGCATGTTGGCGACTGGTTAATCGATTAGACCTATGTAGCACTTTAGATCTCAAAGCGCTATGGTGGGTGCAGCAGTTACAACTCATGAAATATGGGGTGCAACTCACAAGGAGGGGGCAGGTTTGAGTGCACATTGGCTGCAATCGAACTCTTAAGATGATGGGCTGTGTGTATCCATTATCAGCACTCAGTATTCGCTAAGTGATCTTGTTTGTTATGTTTTTGTGTTAATGCTTTGCTGCGCCCGTTTGACTTACAACGTGCTTTCTCTTTCCACAAACTCGATGTTTGTGTTCCTTTATTTTGAGATGCTTTTAGTATTACTGTCACACACACACAACCACAACCACACACGCAACCACACACAACCACAACCACACACACAACCACACACACACACACAACCACAACCACACACACAACCACACATACAACCACACACAGACACAACCACACACATACACACAACCACACAACCACACACACACAAGAACCACACAACCACACACACACAACCACACACACAACCACAACCACACACACAACCACACACACAACCACACAACCACACACACACACAACCACAACCACACACACACAACCACACACACACACAACCACACACATACACACAACTACACAACCACACCCACAACCACACACACAACCACAATCACACACTCAACCACACATACAACCACACAACCACACCCACAACCACACACACACAACCACACACAACCACACACACAACCACAACCACACACACAACCACACACACACAACCACACACACAACCACACACAACCACTCCCAGCCACACACACAAACACACACACAACCACACACACAACCACACACACAACCACACACACACAACCACACACAACCACACACACAACCACAACCACAACCACACACACAACCACACACACACAACCACACACACAACCACACACAACCACTCCCAGCCACACACACAAACACACACAACCACACACACAACCACACACATGACCACACACACACAACCACACAAACAACCACACACACACAACCACAACCACACACACACAACCACACCCAACCACAACCACACACACACACAACCACACACACACAACCACACACACAACCACACACACACAACCACACACAACCACACACACAACCACACACACACACAACCACACACAGAACCACACACACAACCACACACACAATCACACACACAACCACACACACACAATCACACACACAACCACACACACAACCACACACACACACAACCACACACACACAACCACACAACCACACACACAACCACACAACCACACACACCACACACACACACATCTTCGTTAGACACCTGCTTCTACACACATTCAGTACCTGTCAGTGTCTTTCTAAGCAGGGCAGGTACAACCCTGTTCCTTCCTAGTGGGGCAGTCTCGGAGGGTAAGCTGTTCCAGCCAGCTCCGGCACTGTCACTTTTGGGATCTCTATTGTAAGATCCTCCTGCAGCGTGTCTTGGACCTCTGGCTTATTATCTAAACCCAAAGTGGATGAGACTCAAATCTTGTCCCTTCTGACCATAAAAGGATGTGCAGCTCTCTGCCTCTGGAAGTGTTGTCTTCTCCCAGCCCCAGCATGAGATTGTTTGCTCCGGTGGTACCTAAAGGCCTGCTGGGCTTTTGCTGTAGGACCACCCTGACCAGTTGTATCCAAGCCCAGTGGAACATCCTTTGGACCAGGAGGACCCAACCTTTCAGCAAGGATAGGGGAAAAGGGAAGAGAGCGTTTACTCTTCCTCCCTTGGGCTGCGATGAAAACGTCCTCCTAGCTGAACATGAAGAATCTTGCCCCAAGTCCAGATAGTCCATCCTCACTGGTCACCCTGTAGCTAAAGAGACGAATGGAGGAACCACTTCAACAGTGATGCTGCATCCTCCCTCCACAAGTGTCCCAGTTGTAGGGTGACTTGAGCAATATGCAGAATAGCTTCATGTCCACTGGACAAAAAGATGTGGAATTGTTCACCTGGCCCCTGCTCCTCTGGATCCACCAAATGGCCTTTGCCACCAAATAATTGGCACTTGAATCTCAGAGTAGTGGGCAATAACCACCAACTGCAATAGAAGAGCAAGTTATAGCGAAGCAATCTAGTTACATTAAACCATCATCTATTCAGAATATTTAAATACAATACTGGTATCAACTGTCATCTGTTTGAAAGTGCAGATGGACACATCTTAGAGCAACCATGATTCTTCTCCTAAAATGCCCATCCACAACTCCACACCCAATACTGTAGATTCACATTAAGGTTTCATGAAGACCTCCTAGGAGACCCTCTCTTTCATCCCCATGGATTGGAGCTGTTTTGTTTAACGCTCTAAGGTTAGTGGTACTCATAACACTCAACAGCTCTGGATCCTCCTAGCTCTGCCAGCAGCCACCATGCTGAGCTCGTCCTTGTTGGCACCGGGATTTGTCTGTTGGGTTCATTGTTCCCTTGGACCTCACAGTTGGCACCTGAGGTAGTCAGGCAGAAGAAATAGGATTCTCCCTACCCTAGCTGAAGCATCAATTCCTACCCTCCATCCTTGGACATGCCCCCACTCCCAAACGGAATACTATTCATCGGCCAACCTTTTGCCGCAGTGATCCATCCAGGATTCATAGCTAGAAGTCATAGTGTAGACCAAGGTGAAGCATTCTTTCAAGGTCAGCAGTGTCCTGTCCTATCACCGTCTAGCTCCCTAACACTTTCAGCCATTCTGTCCTGACTACTAGAGAGAGGATCAGCAGCAGCTGTCTTTAGTCATACGCAGTTCTGAATTATTTAGGAAGTTACTTAGCCTTTCAAATATTTACGACTAGTTAGACAACAGACTTAGTATCCTTTCACCCCAGCCTGTCCAGTCACTGAGAACATTTTAAAGGTAAACACTTTCTAGCCAACATGTGTTTTAAAAAAAAGAATTCTGTGGCTTCTTCGGGTCTCCAGAGTGCGACAGTCATCTTAACCTTTCAAGGTGAGTGTCTTTTTACAAAAAAATCATCACCCCATTCTTTTCAGCCAGCATTATCAGTGAGCAAGATTCATGACCCACAATATTTTATTCGTACTACTGGCATAAGGACCCCCCCAGTTCTGTCTCGTACATTGACGCATTGACATGAGGGACATACTGGGTGGCACAAAGTCTGTTGATCCAGATCTGGTCGATTGAGCCTCACCAGTGGTGTAGTAATGGTGACTAGGGGCCCGGTACAAGAAAGGAATACAGGCCCCCTCAGTCCAATAGTTGGGTAGCATAATATAGGCATATTTTGGGTTTAGTGGGTGCCTAGAGGCTCTAAACCCTGGTGACACTGCACCAGCTGCCCTATTTATAACTATACTCATGGCACTACTCACACAGCTCGGGGTATGGTGCAGACTGACAAACAAAGCTTCCAGCCCCCTTTCATTAAGCCTAAGCTGGTTCACTCTATCACAAGGTTGGCGTGGATGCAGGATGGTGTCAGCAGGATGTACTCACTAGAGAACAAAGGGGGAAACAGCCTTTACTACGCAACCATTACAACGCATGCCATTACATCACATGGCGTTGCAACGAAAAAGGTGTGCAGCAGTGGGTAGAAGGTGTTGGATTTAACTCCAGCACCTTCCCTACTGTTGCACACACTGGAGATGGAATAGAAAATTAACATATTCCAACTTCCGGCGTACCCCGACTGAAAGCCGATGTAAAGGTTGGCGTTGCAATGGCATGCGATGTAATGGCATGCGTTGTAACGTCACATATCCAACAAAGGACCAACTAGCATAAGCTCAGAAAAGCACATAGATTAACTATTCAGTACAAAAAAAACATCTTGTTAGCACAAAATATTATGTCCCAAAATGCTAGCATAATGTTCAAAATCATCCTTATGTGATGGTGGGGCATTGGGTACCACCATTCACAGATTGTCTGTCTCCATCTTGGGATCAGGGCTGTCGTGGGCTTCAGCTGATACAGACTCAACAAGAAGACTGAGCAGGTTCAGGCAGTGGAGACTGCACTGCACAGGGTTTTTCACTTCAGACATATGTTCCAAGGAAGACATTTTTGAGTCCCTATAATCAGAAGATAATGCCTCTGCTTTTATCTTCTTGAATAAGAACACTTTGTGAGTCTCATTGTGACTCTCTTTCATCCAGCTTTAATTATTGTGCCCTAACAACCTGTCACTGTCCATGAACTCCTCTCAATGGTCATTCAGAAGTTGCGCAATGATGTCTGTCTTGTAGTGACACCTGATCATCTGGACCAAAGGATAACGAGTGATCACCATCTTTCTGCTCCTTTACATGGATGTTACCTGCTGCCAACACCACTCTCTTTCACTTGTAAATGAAGGGTTTGGCATCCAGCACTCTGAGGCTGGGATAACTTTCCTGACGGTCCTCATGACTCACAAGGAGAGAGCAATAGAAGTTGTGATGATGCGAAAACCTTATAAAATTGTATTTCAGAGGAGGAGCCTAGCGCGCAACCAAGATGGCCGCGTAGGTGCGAAGCTCCCGAGGACCTCTGCGACCTCCTGACTTAATCCTGATTATATCCTGTATTTGATGAGGGGACTGTGTCTGTGTACCCGAGCTGAGGCGGCACCCGTTTTCCGTTTTCGAATCGGACCCCGGACACGGGTGGGAGCACCGATCGAAGATTGCGGCCTTCTCCGCGCCGGCCCCCCGGATTGGAGTTGTGGGGCGATCCGGGGACAAAGCGAACAACAGCGGCGGGCAGGGCTGGGTGACTCGCGTACCCCGCGCTTTCACTTTCGCTTTTGCGCCCTCCTTGCCCTCCAGCGAGGTAGGGTTGCGGAGCAGGGTGCGGTGGTGTGGCCTTGTCCCTGTGCCCGGCTGACCCGCCGGCTGTGAGTTGTCCTCCGGTCCAGTGGTCACCCCCCCCCCGGAACCCGTGAACTGGTTTATCGGCCCTTTCGAAGAGATTGGCACGACTTTGGGAGTGCGACATGTCCACAAAGCAAGATGGCGACCGGGCCAAGGTGAAATCGACCCGCCGCGGCCCGGCACCTCAGTCAAACAGTATGGACCGCTACACCCTCCAGAAGGGTTCCCCAGAGGCACAGCGTACATCCCCCGCGGGCCCGGCTGAGGCGTCCGCTCAACCCGCGGATCTGACCCTCCGGGACGTCATGGGCGCCATTGCCGAGATGAAGGCCTCGGTGGACCAGCGCTTTGATACTCTGGCGCAGAAGATAGACTCGGCCCTGGTTGAGGTGGGCCTGGTGAGAGCCGACTTGTCTAAAACAAATGACCGGGTCGATTCCCTGGCCCACACCACCTCGAGTCTCACTACAGATGTGGCGGCCCTTCAAAAGGAGGTGCACCGGCTTGGCCAGGCGAGCGCCATGATGGACCGTCGATTGGAGGACGCCGAGGGTCGGGCCCGGAGGAACAACGTTCGTATTGTCGGGGTGCCGGAGGGACGGGAGGAGGAGGCGGCAGATTTGTTTGTGGAAGACCTGATCCTCACCCGTCTCCAGCCCCGGGGGCTGAGTAAACTTTTTGCGGTGGAACGTGCTCACAGGGTCCCCGGAGGAAGACCTAAGGTCGGAGCCCCGCCGCGGCCTCTCATTGCCCGGATTTTTAACTTTCGGGACAGAGACGCTATCTTGCAGACTTCCAGGCTACAGGGACCGGTCAAGCTCGATAATATGGACGTGAATTTCTACCCTGACTTTACTCCGACGGTCCAAAAGCAGAGACTGAGTTTTCTCGGAGTTAAACGTCGCCTATGGGACATGAACCTTAAATACTCAATGCTTTTTCCAGCTAAGCTGAGGGTGGAGGTGGATGGTCGCACGCACTTCTTTGACCGTCCCGAGGCGGCTGGGGACTGGTTGGATACTCTGCCTGGGGATCGGGGCCGGGGGGGTGGGGGGGGTGCGGTTGGCGGGGAGGGCTCGCCGGATCAGAACTGAGGGGTGCATAGTAGGCCTCGCTCTGGACAATATTTTGGTTACCATTCACTGATCGTGTATGTTCCCCTCCTATGGAGGTAGTACGGGGTCCGTTGGGGGCTTTCCCTCCTCCTCTGGGGGACTAGTTAGTTTTTCATCTATGGGGCGACAGGCACACTGCACTTTGGGGGGGCTGTCTGGGCTCATGCAGGGGTGCAGGGAGGGGGGAGTTCTGTTGGGATGGGTGGGTGGGGGTGGAGTGTTGTTTGTTTGCACCGCAAGGCGAACCCTTTACTGTATTGTTGTTTTCGAGAGGCTCTATGGGGGACGATTGATGGCTTTCATGTATGATGGGGGGTAGGGATCTGACTGTGTTATCATGGAACGTTAACGGACTGGGGGATAGGATTAAGCGTGGTGTGGTCCTGCAGTATCTGAAACGAATTTCACCAGATGTGATCTTCCTGCAGGAGACACACCTTATAGGTAACTCCTTTCATGCCATGAATCGGAGAGGCTATCGCTTGGTGGCCCATTCGGGCTTCACCTCGGGCTCGCGGGGGGTGGGCATCATGATTAAGAACTCGCTCCCATTGGAGATTGATGAGGTGCGCCATGATGAGAGGGGACGTTACACTGTCTTGGTGGGTAGAATGGAGGGCAGGGTGGTCGTTTTTGTATCAGTGTACGTTCCGCCGGGGTTGCAATCAACCACGTTTGCGGACCTGGGGCGCCTCCTCCTTGACCTCCCGGATGGGCTTCTGGTAGTTGGGGGGGACTTCAATGCGGTGGCTTCTGGGTCTATGGATCGTCATCCCCCCAGGGACCTCCCCCGGGCACAGGCGTGGCTGTCCGGCCTCTTAGATACACTAGGGTTGGTGGATTGCTGGCGACTACAGCATCCCGCGCAGCTGCAATACACCTTCCTCTCGGGTGCCCATGGTAGCCTCTCGCGGCTTGATTATATCCTTGTTCCTGCGGCCTATGCTGGGAGGGTGGGAGAGGTGCGCCATTTGGCGCGGGGTATTTCAGATCACTCCCCACTACTGCTGCATCTTGATGTCTTCCCGAGGGGGGAGGGCAGGGTAGCCCCAATCAATGCCTGGTACCTGCGCGACCCCACTATTCGAGCCGAATTGATCAAATTCTTGCAGCGGTACTTTGAAGAGAATGTGGGGTCTGTCCCGTCTGCCATCTCCCTTTGGGAGGCTTTTAAGGTAGTTCTTAGGGGGGAGGCCCTCTCCTTTATCTCCCATGCCCGGAGGCGCGAGCGGGAGGAGGTAACCCGGGTGGAGGCCGAAATTACTGAACTAGAGGGTGACCTGGGGAGCGGGGTGACGGATGCCACATTGCATGTTCTACACCTCAAGCAGGCGGCCTATAGAGCCCTCGTCACGGAGGCGGCCAGGGGCCTCAGTAGAGAGCAACAGGGGCGACTGTATGATGTGGGTGATAAGGCGGGTAAATTGATTGCGTGGTTGGACAAAAAGGAGAGAGCGAGTCGTGTGGTTCCGTTGATCGAGAGGATGGATGGTGTGTGTGTTACCGAGCCGAACGCCATTGTCTCCTGCTTCGCGGATTATTTCCGCGAGGTGTATTCTCCGGTTTCTCCCTGCTCGGAGGAGGATTCCCATGCCCTGCTTCGGGACATCGCGCTGCCCTCCCTTTCGGTGGAGGACAGGGATTCGCTGGATGCTCCTCCCACCTCGGACGAAATTGCCCTTGCTATCCGCTCGGTCGCATCTGGCAAGGCCATGGGCCCCAATGGCATTCCTATTGAGCTGTACAAGCTGCGACCGGATGTGCTGGCGCCCCACCTGCGCGCGATGTTCCTGGCGGCCCGCTCGCGGGGTTCCCTTCCGCCGGACCAGCGTCTGGCCACGATCGTGGTGATCCACAAGGAGGGGAGACCCCGTGAGCGGGTCACATCCTATAGGCCTATCTCGCTCTTGAACGCGGAGCCCAAAATCCTCGCCAAGGTGCTGGCCAACCGGCTGGTCGGCGTGGTGGGCGACTTGGTCCACCAAGACCAGTCCGGCTTCATACCCCATCGTAACACGGCCCTTAATCTGCGACGCTTGCACGGGGTGCTCGCGCGTGTCCCGTTCGTGCGGGAGCCGGCCATCTTGGCGTCCTTGGACGCCACCATGGCGTTTGATACGCTTGAGTGGCCATACATTTGGGCGATGCTGGCGAAGTTTGGCTTCGGACCGGGCTTCATCAGCTGGGTCAAGTTGTTGTATTCCGGCCCATTGGCGCAGGTGGTGGTGAATGGACGAGTTTCGGCCCCATTCGCACTGGGACGGGGCACGCGACAGGGTTGCCCCCTGTCGCCTCTCCTGTTTGCATTGGCCCTGGAGCCCCTGGCGGAGTGGCTGCGGTGGCACCCTTCCATCCGTGGTCTCCGTTGGACCCCCGAGCATGAGGACCGTGTGTCCCTCTACGCTGATGATATCCTTCTATATCTCGCCTCCCCGCGTAAATCACTGATCGTCCTAGTTGATGTTTTGCGCTCATTCGGTCGCAACTCAGGCCTCGTCATCAACTGGGCGAAATCCTGTGTATATGTGCTTGCCGGGGAGGCTCCGGTCCTACCACGGGACTGTCCGATCCAGATTGCCTCCCAGGGGTTTCGGTACCTGGGTATATATATTACTCTGGACCCGGAGGCCCGCTACGAGCGGAATTTGCTGCCCCCCCTCCAGCGCTTGAAGGAGGACGTGGTGCGTTGGCGGCGTCTGCCGCTCTCGCCGCTTGGCCGAGCGGCCTTGTTTAAGATGATGTCGTTGCCGCGCTTTCTGTACGCTCTCCAGAACACTATGGATTTGGTTCCGGCGCGCTACTTCCGAGAGGTGGAGAGTTTGCAGCGTCGCCTGTTCTGGGACGGGAGGCCACGTATCGCCTTGGCTAAATTGACGCTCCCGTGGTACGATGGGGGGGTTGCCCTCCCGGATATTAAACGGTATTACTGGGCCTCCCAGCTAGCTGCGATTAATCATGGCCTTTACGGGCCCGCCCTGAACCCGGCATTTGAAATGGACAAGATGCTCCTGCCCGGTGGCGACTACAATCGGGCGCTCTACTCTGGCGCGCCGGACCCTCGCCTGACGGGACCGACGCGTGTCATGGTGCGTGTGTGGCACGCGGCTAACGCAGCTATGGGGTGGAAGGACCATTTGACCCGGGCGTCACCGCTATATGCATCGGCGAGGTTGGGCTCCTTGTGGACCTCGAAGGGCTTCGAGAAGTGGGACACGATCGGCATCAGCACAGTGGGAGATCTCTGGACGAGGGGGGGATTCAAAACTTTCGAGATGCTGCAGACGGAGTTTCAGTTGCAAGGCAGTGAGTACTTCCGGTACTTACAAGTCCGCCACGCGCTGGGCTCCGTCTTCCCGGATGTCGCATCCATTCCGGAGTCTTCCCCCCTGGAGGACAGAGTGCTGGATGGCCATGTCCCAGACAGCACGATCTCCCTTATATATAAAAAACTGATCAACGACCGATCGGGCCTGCTGACTGGCCTCCGCGAGGCCTGGGTTGCCGATGGGCTGGAGTTGGACGACGAGGACTGGATGTCCGCGGTGGCCTCTCCGAAGGAGGTGGCCATCCCGGCTCGCCTTCGCTTCGTCCAGCTTAAGATCCTCCACCGGGTTTATGTGACGGGGCCAAGGCTTCTACGTATGGGCTTTGCTGAGGATGGACTGTGTAAGCGTGGCTGTGGTGCTTTGGCAACTTTCTTGCATATTCTGTGGGAATGCCCAAAGGTGGAGCGATTCTGGCGTGGTGTGCACGAGGTCCTGCGAGTGGTTACGCGTGTCGTGCTGTTGCCTGAAGCGAGGAGATGCTTGCTGAATGTGTGGGAGCCAACTGACTACTCGGTTCCGCAGACGCGGTGGGTGACTCTAGGATACATGATAGCTAAGCGTGACATTGCTCAATTGTGGGGATCCCAGAGGCCTCCGGCGGTGTCGGCCTGGAAAGAACACATGGACTGGTGTATGTTTCGTGAAAAGGTGGTGTATGTTGCGAGGGGTAAGCCTGGGGCGTGGGTGAAAATCTGGGGCCCCTGGAACGCCTACCGCGGGGGTATTTGCGAGCCGCCACTGCTGCCGGCTGCCTCACCATCTCCGTCCCCCTAGCCGACCCCCTCCCCCCAGCCATGGGCCCGTGGTTCCCCAGTCCCTGATCTGTTCTCATTCCCCTCTTCAGAGTTTGGCGATTGGTTGGGGTCCCCCACTTACGGAGCGCGTGCTGTCACTTGGGATTGCGGGTTGCCTTGCGGGTGTGGTTGTTTTTGTGTTGTTGTGTTTTGACAAAAGGAAACCGCATTGTTGGTTCGGAGTTATGTGGCCTGCACTACTGATATCTCCTGATTTACCCTTTTTGCACCGCCTAGAGATTTTTCTGTATGTATGTCATATGCTACTGCCACTCTAGCGGCCGGCCAGACGGTTGTAGGCCCATACTTGTAACTATTTGAGATTGCAATAAACGGTTTCAAAAAAAAAAAAAAAAAAAAAATATTGTATTTCACCCATTCTAATTTCAGCTATTGTTCCTCTGTAATCTTCATATTTTTCTTCATGGTCCATTTAATCTTTCCACTTGTCCGTCCACCTGAGGGCCGTGGAGAGAAATATTGTGATGTGTATTGTCTAGTGCCTCCATCTAGTCCGCAAAGTCAGACCCCTAAAATGGAGTGTGATTGTCTGATTTCTGTTATTGAGGAACCCCATGAGTGTCCCATGCCTTTACGAGATTCTGCAAAAACAACAGTTGATGGACAGAATGCAGAACAATGTCATACATTCACCCCAGTACAGAGATCTGGGCCTAAATTCAACCTTTTTTTTCCTGTAACACATTACGAGATTCTGAGTCACTTGGTCAATGGTATATACAAACAAGAATTTCCACCACAGTTATCTTGGGTGGTGGTTTTGAGACAAGGCAAATTGTATTGTATAATATAGACCACAGCTGTTGACTGTACCCTAAAGCAGTGCATACAGTTCAGGAAACCACATAGATTCCCTTAAGCATGCTTTGATTTTTACAACATATTGCCCTTCATCTGGAAGGTGAAAGATGTGAGGAGTGAAATTTGAGTTTATCTCCAGCCAACATCCCCAGCACAGCCCCCTCCAGCGATATCAACAGTGTGTTTCTGGCCCACCATAGTGGCCACAATTGAACTTACTTGGGCAGATGGGCTAATGTGACGATAACCCTTCAGAAATGAACTCTGCGATTTGCCCTTGCAAACTGCATAGGTGCCTATAGAAAATTGTCTTAATTGGCCACCTTCACAAACTTTGGGGTAAGCCTCAGCCTCTATGAATACAACATGTTCATCAATGCAACTTCACCGGCAGCCATTTTCCCTTGGTACAGGGTTTCTGGTGCCAAAAAACGTTTTCCCCAGGCTGTTCTCCTGGGCCAGTAACAGTTCAGTGTCACAGACTTCGCAGGTTCCAGTCCATCAAGGAGGGGGTCTGTCGAAGGGCCAGGTTTTGTGGTTTCTTGCGAAGATGGGGAGCGATGTTATCTGTCTGAGGTGGAGCGGAAGGTCGTTCCAGGTTCTGGCTGCGCGGAAGGAATAGGAGTGGCCTCCCGATCTGGTCTTTCTGGTCGGGGGGTCCACAGCGATCGTAGGGTCCTTTGGGGTGCGTGGAATTTGAGTCGGCTATTCAGGTATGCTGGTCCGGTGTCGTGGAGGGCCTTGTGAGCGTGGGTTAGCATCTTGAAGGTGACTCTAGCTTCGATGGGGAGCCAGTGGAGTGTGTGCAGGTGCTGGCAGATGTGGCAGTGTCTTGGCAGGTTGAGAACCAGTCTTGCGGCGGCGTTTAGGATGTTCTGTAGCTTGCGGGTGAGGTATTTGTTTATTCCGGCATAGAGTGCATTGCCATAGTAGAGCCTGCTGGTGACCAGGGCGTGAGTGACGGTCTTTCTGTGATCAAGGGGGATCCATTTGAAGGTCTTACATAGGAGGCGGAGGGTGTGGAAAGCCGGAGGACGAGACGGAGTTGATCTGGCGCTCCATTTTGAGCTCTGAGTCCAGGATGATTCCCAGGTTGTGTGCGTGGTCCGTGGGGGGTGGGCAGGCTTCCGAGGGCGGGGGGCCAACAGGTGTCATTCCAGGGGTCTGGGTTTGGGCCCATGATGAATACTTCCATTTTGTTGGCGTTTAGTCGTAGGCAGCTGTTTTTCATCCATTTGGCGACGGCTATCATGCCTTCTCGAAAGTTGTGTCTGGCGGTGTTGGGTTCGTTGGATAGGGAGAGGATGAGTTGGGTGTCGATCTGCGTATGACACAATGTTGAGTCCGTAGGTTCTGACGATGGGGGCGAGCGGAGCCATGTAGACGTTGAAGAGCGTAGGGCTGAGGGAGGACCCCTGGGGGACTCGGCAGGTGGTAGGTGTGGGGTCCGAGAGGAAAGGGGGGAGTCTGACCCGCTGCGTTCTGCCAGAGAGGAAGGAGCGGATTCAGTCGAGGGCCTTTTCTTGGATCTCTGCATATTAGGGTACCGGTGAGAGACTGTGTTGAATGCCGCTGAGAGGTCGAGGAGGATGAGGGCTGCTGTTTCTCCTTTGTCCAGTAAGGTACGGATGTCGTCTGGTGTGGCGAGGAGGGCGGTTTCCGTACTGTGGTTTTTTCTGAAGCTGGATTGGGAGGAGTCGAGGATGTTGTGCTCTTTGATGAATGTGGTGAGTTGGCTGTTGATGGCTTTCTCCATGACTTTCGCTGAGAACGGGAGCAGGGAGATGGATCTGTCGTTTTTTAGGTCGGTGGGGTCCGCCGAGGGTTTCTTCAGAAGGGGGTTGATCTCAGCCTGTTTCCAGTCATCAGGGAACGAGACGGTTGCCAGGGAGCGGTTGATGGTGTGGCAGAACATGGGTGTGATGGTGTCGGCGGCTCCGTTAAAAATGTGGTGGGGGCAGGGGTTTGTGGGGGCCCCGGAGTGGATTGACTTCATTGTCTTCAGTGTTTCTTTGGTGGTGAGGGCTGTCCAGTTGTTGATCGCTGGCTTCAGGGTGTCGGGGGTGGTTGGTGAGGGTTTACTGTGTTGGTTGTCTTCGTCGAAGTTGTCGTAGATGCTCTTGATTTTGTGGTGGAAAAAGGTGCTGAGTTTGTCGCAGAGGTCTTGTGAGGGAGGGATGTTGGTGGACTCGCTGGTGGGTTGGGAAAACTGCTTGATGATGTTGTAGAGTTCTTTGCTGTTGTGTGCATGAGTGGAGATTCTGTCTTCAATTGCTTTTTTCCTCGTTTTTCTGATGAGTTGGTGGTGGGTGTTGGTGGCGGCTCTGAAGTTGTTGTGGACTTCTGTGGATTTGGTGTTCCTCCAGGCCTTTTCGAGGCGGCAGCAGGTGCATCTGGACTCTCGCAGTTCGGTGGTGAACCATCTAGCTTTCTTGGCGTGGGTGTTGTTGTTTTTCTTGAGGGGGGCTATGGTGTTGGCGCTGTTGGAGATCCATCTGTGCATGGTTCAGGCTGCGGTGTTGGTGTCATCGTTTTCCGTGGTGGTTGGGGTAGAGTTGCTGAGTGATGAGGTTAGCTGGTCGTCGGTGATTCTGGTCCAGTTTCTTCGTGGGAGCAGGTGCTGGTGTCTGTGGATGGTGGGTGTTCTTAAGGTGAAGTGGACGCATTAATGGTCAGCCCATGGGAGTTCGGTGGTGTGGCTGAAGGTGATCGAGTTTCCTGTTGTGAAGAGGGGGTCAAGGGTGTGCCCTGCTGAGTGCATGGGTTCGGTCACGATCTGGTGGTGTCCAATGTTGTGGAGGTTGTCCAGGAGGGATGTCGTGCTGGGGTCCAGTTGGTTGTCGAGGTGAATGTTGAGCTCTCGCAGTAGGGTGTAGTTGGTGGATGCAATAGCATGCGGCGAGATGATGTCTGTGATGGAGTTGGCGAAAAGTCTGTGGGGTCTATGGGGTCGGTAGATGAGGGTTCCTCGGAGGGTGGAGGTAGGGCTGGCCAGTATCTTGAAGTGAAGGTGTTCCATCAGGTCTGTGGGCTCGTCGGGGAGTGTGCTGAGGCAGAGGGTGGATTTGTGGACAATGGTGATTCCTCCTCCCGGGCGGGTGGGGCGGTCCTTCCTGGAGATCTTGTATCCTTGGGGAATGACAATGGCGATGTCCGGTCCCGAGGTGGTGTTGGTCCAGGTTTCAGTAAGGAATGCTACGTCCGGGGTAGTGCTGTCTGGAGGTCCCAGATTTCAGTGGCGTGTTTGTGGAGGGATCGGACGTTGAGGAGGATGCATTGCAGGTTCTTCGGTTCGGTTGCGTTCTTGCGGGCGGATTGCGCTGGGTCAGTGGTCTTGGCGGTGCTGCAGGTGTGCCGGCAGCGGTGACAGCTGAAGGGTCCGTGGGTGTCAGCTGGTGATGCTAGCTTGCAGTTGTTGTTACGACCTGGGTTGAGAGCGTGGAGTGCCGCTGGGTCGTAGCCTTGGCGGTGCAGAGATCCAGGGTTCCTGGTGCAGGTCACAGTCGGGTCGCGGATCGGCTTGCCTTTGGCGCCCCGACGCAGCGGCTGCCATTAAGTAGGGGTCGGGGAGGGCTGGACAGCTGGGAGGCGGGGAGGGGGGCTGGATTGGGCCAGTCGCACTGGTCATGCTGGGGGGAGGGGCCGCGGGGGCAACAGTGGCAGGGAAAAACGGGCTGAAAAAAGCAAAAGGAAAAAGGGAAAAAGGGAGAGAAAAGTGCAAATAAGGCAGCAAAAGTGCAAGAAAGAGTGGAGGAAAGACACAGAGGACACAGGAGAGTGAAAGGGGTAGATTGATATGAGGGTAAAAAACGAGTGAAAAACGGAGGAAATATATTATATAGTGCTTTGTTGCCCTCACTTAGACACCCTTCAGAGTGCATGCCTGAGAGGGCTGGTTCTAGTGAGGTCTACGTGATAACAAACTGGATGAGGTACTAAAGCTTTGGAGTCATGGCATAAGTATGCATCGAGTAGGGATGGGAGAAATGTTGCAGAGCAGGATTATAAGATGCCCAGTCATGACATCTGATGAAGGGAGGGATCCTGATCAGGAGAGGTGTCAATCTGGATAGAGTCCTCCTTGGGATGTTGAGCCTGAGTTTTCAATGGAAAAAGGGTCCAGTTCCGTGAGCGATGGAGAGGAAATTCTTCAGACCACTGAGATCTAGAGCAGAACCTTGAGGGAAAAAATTAGAGCTGATTTGGTACCTTTCCTTCTCACCAGAAAGTGACCAGATCATCCACAAATTGACAAAACAATTTTGGAAACTTCGATCATTTTTTAACAAATGCTTGCAAACATGCCACTTTGTTGAAGTCCAGCAACTTTATATCTATCTGTTAGGACTGAGTAAATCCAGTTTCTATTATTTCCAAATCTTACAAAAGATCAGGGTCCTGAAGAATGGGGAGAACAATTGATTTAACCAAGGAACCCACAATTTGGTCAAGTAAAGACTTTGGGATTAGAACCCTTGTCTTGTGGTTCCACAATCAACAACATGTTCACTTCACTACATCTCAAAATAACTACCACGCCACATTTCAACCTGAAGACTAGATCACACCTGAACACAGACACTAGAGCACATTTCAGCAAAACCACGAGGCAACATGCCAATCCCAAACAACATTTTAACTATAACCACTCAAGGATATTTCAACATCTACAGTATACGTAAAAAAATCAATTTGATCACATCTTAGCTAAACTGGTGCACCACATTTCAATTCCTACCCCTCCTTTCCACTGAACCACTAGACGCATGACAAATTAACCACAAAGCACATCCCAATGTAACCATTAGACTACATATTAACACAATCAATGGATCCACTATAGCACATCTCTTCAGCACCACATCTCAGGCTAGCCACTCAAGCATGTCAACTAAATCACTAAAGCACATGTAATTATCTACATGACATTTCAACTTAACCTTCTAGCAAATGTCTCTACATAATGACTAGACTGCAGGTCCATCAGGCCACAACCCCACATTTCAGACTCTACCCCATATGACAGATAAAGCACTACACCACATCTGTGGGTATGCAAAGTTGCGAAGCAGGCCTGCTCATAACTTTTTGTTCACAATGTGCAAACCTTGTGAAGTGTACTTTTTGTTAAGGATAGATTTGGCAGAGGAGAAAAACATTTCATTTTCTGGGTGCCATATGGGTCTGCAAGGAGTATCTGCATATACTGAGATCCCACCTCTTCAAAGTACCTGGCTCTCTTGCAAAATTCCCCTGCAACATGAGCCCCCCACCTAAGTCCAAGGCAAAGACCCTTTCTCTGTCTCTCGCCCTCACACCGCATATTTCCCAGAGCTTCATCCTGGTGGCCCCAGTACCCTGCCACCAAGCAGGTCTCCTTTACTTGCCATATATTTCAGGGCCATTTCCAGTCACTGTCCCAAGTTCTTAGTGGGATAGCTTTAGGCTGGATAATATTTAAGTGTGTGGGCCGCAGACTAGTAAACTTCATCCATCTTCACTAATGAAAAGCTGTACAACTTCACAGGCAAAAAGAAACATCTTTGCCCACCATCTTAAGATAACCACTACAGCACATCTCAATTGTACTGCTAGAACACATCTAAACAAATCATTAAACAGCATCACTAAACCATATCTCAACTACTACTCCATATCAAAATGTAGCTCAGGAACACAACTCTAGCCCACACTTCAACCACTAAAACACATGTTAAAGTCTCACTACACACATCTTATTCGCTAGACCAATCTCATCTCAAGACTACATATAAATGTTTCCCTAGACAGGTCACTAAATCACATATCAAATAATAGAGCACATCACTATCGCAATCACTAGACCACAACAAAATGTACCACAAGAACACAACTCTAAACCATATTTCAACCACTAGACCATGTGTAAATGTATCACTATACCACATATGAACCACTAGACCACATCTAATTGTATCACTAGACATAACACTAGACCACATTATAAACACTAGACTGCATAACTATACCATTTCTCAAACACAAAACCACCTCTAAATGTATCACAAGAAAACCTCTCTAGACCACAATTCTACCAACAGACCACATCTGCATGTAACGCTATACAATATTTATTTTACTAGACCACACCTGATCTACTAGACCACATCTAAAAGTATTTCTAGATACATCATTAGACCACATCTCAAAATCTGGTCCACATCTAAATAAATCACAGGAAGACGTTTCTAGACCACATTTACATGTATAACTAGACCACATCTCATCCACTGGACAACATCTAACTGTATCAGTAGACCACATCTCACCTAGTAGACCATAGCTAACTATATCATTCATTAGACCACATCTCAACTACTAGACCACAACTAAAAGTATCAGTTGATACATTACTAAACCACCAATCAAACAGTAAACCACATCACTAAATCACGCCTCTCCCACTAGACCACACTTTAATGTATCACTAAACCGCATCTCATGCACTTTACCACATTTAAATGTATCTCTAGACCACATGTAAACCACAAGTCCACTTGTAAAAAAAATAGGCACATTAGTAGACCACATCTTAATCACTAAACCACATCTGGACCACCAGACCACATCTAAATGTATCTCTAGACTACACGTCAACCTCTAGACTACATCTAAACCAGTCACTGAGGAAATCCCTAGACCACTACTCAAACACTAAATGCATTAATAAACAACATCTCAACCACTAGCCCACATATAAATGCATCACTAAACCACATCTGGACCACTAGACTACATCTAATTGTATCTCCAGCCACACCTTAACCACTAGACTACATCTAAATGTATCACTAAAGAAATCCTTAGACCCCTACTCAAATACTAAACGCATCAATAAGCAATATGTCAGTCGCTAGACCACATTTAAATGCATCACTAAACAACATCTCAACCACTAGACTCATCTCAAGGGAACAACTAGACCGGTTTTTTATATCAGTAACTCCAGAAAGTGTTCCTAAGGAAGAACATATATTTCTTTTACTGCCTTGAGATCAATGGCGCTCTGATCAATGCGGCAAAAGCGAGAAATGGATCATAAAGCCATTCTTCTTCCCCTCCAGACTCAGAGAGCCGGTGCCTTGGATGAAGAGATGTCCCTGTCGCTAGCCTGGCTTTGATGATGTTTGATATTGGTATGCACAGGACACATTTCAAAGATGGCGTCAGGTCTTGATGTCCCTGTGCCCTTGACTGAATCCTCTGGGAGTGCAGAGAACAGTGTGCTGCTAAAATGGCGGAGAGGAGGAGTTTGCTTTACAACAGCTCAGTTATCGATTTACTGATGTATAACCACACATTAAGGCTCAAGGAGAGCCCATGGTTAAAGATTTTTTAAATATTTTAACTGTAAAGCGTGGCAGTCAGCTGGCACCTACCTCAGAGTGAGTGCTATTCAAAAGGAGTCTTAAAAAGAAGGGGAATTAATATTGTAGAATTTTAACAAAACTGTATCAATTATGGGGCGAGTAGACATCGTGGCAGAATATAAAAATTGTAATTTAGAGAAAAAAAATAAGCATTGGTCCTAATTACCAACACTGTCCCTGCCGCCGTCCAAGATAGTGTTCAATGCAGAATTAAGACACAAGCATAAACTGTGATTAAAAACACCTTCTCTTCATAATGAACACTTTTTGAATGAAAGACTCCAATCAAAAGCTTTTATAGTTCCATAATCGAAAGGGAGATTCACTCTAAAAATGTCTCTCAAAAATGTTCAACAACAACTGACATGTTTAACCCTGTGCGGTGCAGCTGGAGTGCTGGGAGGTAACTGGGGTCCCCCAAAATTTGATGGATACAAAACAGCATCTATTCTCTTTTAGCTAATAAAGAGAACAATCAACTGGAAATAATATATAAATATGTTGCGTTTTAAAAGTTTTTGTGCACCAAACAACAGGCAAAAATGTAGGGTTCTGTCCAGCTTGGAAGCCATTGGCCACATCGATCTGGCAACCACATTAACCAATCTGGAAGCCACGTGATTCGTACGATCTTTTGAAATTAAGGCTACATGTAGAGTTGGCTAGCTTTTGTCGCTAGTTGACTTATACATTCCTGATTTATTAATGTGCTTCTGTCCACAATTTTCAATAAGCGATGACTAGAGGAACGAAGGACGAAGGCCACTGGAAATCGCTTTGGAAACCATTGATCGGCTTAGGGCGGGGCGAAGTTCAGCGCATGGAAATCAATCAATGGCCCTGAAGCACAAGGAGGCTGAGCTCTCCTACCAGGGCATTTGCATTTTTTTTGTTTTTCAAAAACAAACTCCCGCTTTGAGATTGATTTAGGAAAGTAAAAACCTTTGCCAAGCTGGAGGAAAACAACATGGTGTCCACTCAGCTAATCGCTCGGTCTGCAAAGCGTGCACCGCCCTGGCAGATGCATCGTAGGCCGAGAGATCTCATAAAATGGCGGGCTTTGCAAAGTATGCAAATCACATGATAAACCAAAGTGGCACTATAGAAGAACTTTATTTAGAAATACTTAGATACACCCATAAACTACGAAAGTGGGAAGAGCATCCCAGAGAAATCTGCAAAATTAGCAACAAAACGCCCAGCTAACTACGTGATTAGAATACACAGGGGTGTAACTTCAGTGGGGTGTTTGGGGTGTTGCACCCCCCCCTAATAAATGTATTTTCTGCTAAATAGTTGGGCACAGGCGCCTTCAGTTGGGTTTGGTGAGGTGTCTGTCGGATTTCAATAGGAATTTTTACCTATACACAAAAACGCACACACACTTTTCCATCTCTGTTTTGAAAGTCTTCCACAATGTTTTTTTTTGCGGCTTTATATAACACAAACTCGACCAGAAGGTATAGGAGTGCTTTGCACGAGAACCAGTTACGTCACACAAGGACATGTTGGGTATTTCACATGATAATATGTTTTCTTTCACTTAGGGGCATATCAGCAACAGACGGCGATAAATATCGCAAAGCGCGCTTAGCGCTTTTATATTTATCGCCGTCTATCGCCCGGTTAGCTTGTTATCAACAGCGCGTTACTCCAGGGCGATAAAATTCCAGCGCTAACCAGGGAAATGGGCCAACATCGCTGGAAATCCAGCAATGTTGCCCCCAAAACGAAGATAGCCTTGGTTATACGACCCTGTGGTCATATCACCATAATCCACCTACCATGTTAGCTATACCTTAGTCAGGAATTTAACAGACGTTAAATTCCTGCGTTAAGGCATAGTTAACGGGATATAAAATATCGCTACCCCTCGTTGATGATATCACGATGCTGGGGTGGCGATATTTTCCCATGGTGTTTTGTCAGGCACGCCTCCTTTGCATCTCATTAGAGATGCAAAGCGAGGTGTGAACAAAACGGGAGCTGAATCAAGGAAATACGCGCTAGCGTGTCCTTGCAAATAATGTGATATAATTGTCGCCGCGTTTCGCCCGAAAACGGACGCTAAAGCGGCGATAATTCTATCACCAGCCCTTGATGATATGCCCCTCAGTACCCCTACCAATTCGCAGTCATCTTCCTTCCAAGTGCCCCTTTAGCCCCTCTCATGTGCCCTGCTTGTCTTATCATCATATTTGAACATTATATGCCATCGCTATTGGAAAATCGCAACCTCCCCCCCCACAATCTTGCTGACCAAGCGACGCCCTTGAGAATGCGTCGGTGCTGTACTCCAGAATGCAAAGTGAAATATAAGGAAAATAGAAAGCTCTATAGCCTATATTTACAAACTCTTTTCAGATGAAGAAAGGGTCCATTCAGTGCATGCATGGATTCGCAATGGAAATTTGCATGTGCAAAGTCTAATGCGTGTGCGCATATTGCCTCAAGTGCTCCCCCCGCCCCCGCAACGCGTGTGGAGCAGGCTGTGGTGGACGTGGCAGGTGCAGATTCAAGGGCATCCCTATGCAGATTCTAATCCACACTTAGGTTCTGAATACGAGTGGCACAGTAGTGGCGAGGGGCAAACTTTACACACGTAATTACTGTTACAGCGTGGTGACACCCCACCTGTTCTGTACAATTATCTATTAAACTGAATCGGAGTGGGTAATGTATGCATAGAATTACCGAGTGAAATTCCTCAATGTTGCCTTGTACACATTTACCACCTGCATTGAGCAAATGGTAAATGCATGCTGTGGGGATGGGGAGGGGGAGGCAGGCTATAAGTGGCCAGAAGAAGAATATTTCTGACAGGGGAGAAGCAGTGATTGGCTTGGTGCAGGACTGCAATGGGAGAGGGCTCAGGCATAGGGATGGGAGCAGTAATGCATCTCATCCGCACTGCAAAGCATCACTCCACCATTCATGTGCTACATGACTCATGAATCCATTACCCAGCCCCTAGAGCTGAAATTGTAAATCTAAGCATTGAAAGGAATGGGACATTTAAGGCCACCCTTAGGTGATGTGAGCTCTGGGAAGGAGCCTTCTGACGTCATCCATCCCTGTCACATGCCCATGTGCTCATGGGAGCCGCAGCATGTGCACAACAGAGCAGACAGCACATACCAGTGACTTTGTAATATAAGGAGTGCCTGGCATAAAACATTGGATTTTGCTCCCGGCCCTCACTGGCTGATGGTCCTTTTATTCAAACAAAAAAGATCTGGCTGACCCGGACAACAACCATTTATTTTAAGTAGGACTGATGCTGCGGGGTCTCCACCTCAACCCAACCACTGCTTCACCAATAATACAGTCTAATCCAGTCCCCTGCGCCCACTATTCAAATTGTATTATAAAGAAAAAAGAATGTAAGTCAAGGCACTCGCAGGCAACATATCCTCAGCAAACATACCCTCAGCAAATAGGCGTATGTATACCACAAAACAATTGTGTGTAGAAAAGAGAAACTACCTCACGTGTGCACCACCAGAGGAGCTATTAGTAGCTGCTCTGGTGGTGCACACGTGAGGTACTTTCTCTTTTCTACCCACACTTTTTTTGTGGTATACATACGCCGATTTGCTGAGGGTATGTTTGCTGAGGATATGTTGTCTGCGAGTGACTTGACTTGCATTCTTTTTTCTTTATAATAAAATTTGAATAGTGGGCGCAGGGGACGGATTAGACTGGATTATTGGTGAAGCAGTGGTTGGGTGGAGGTGGAGACCCCCCAGCATCACACCTACTTAAAATAAAAGGTTGTTGCCCAGGTCAGCCAGATCTTTTGTGTTTGAATATTAGATGAGTGGAGTGTGATCTGGCTCTAATGTTCCCTCTAGAGCTCCTTGTTGTGAAGATGATGGTCCTTTTGGCCAATCAGGACCGGCGGTAAGACAAAAATGTTGAATTATATTACCCATTTTTGGCTAATTTAGAGAATCGGGTGGAGGGTTGCAAACATTTTTTGCAGTCTGTGTGAAAGTCAGGTTTCACAAATATTTGAGCATCACCAAGTAAAGCGTCTTGATTGTTTTTTAAAGTTTTAAAATCTGTTTCCATCATAATTCAGAAACTCAAGAAAAGTGCTTCCTTTGTGCTTCCCTAACTGCCGGTATAGTTTGAATAATGTGTACACTTCATTTACAGGTTTTTAAATTTAGTTGGATGTTAGGAAACATTGACATCCTACAGACTTTCCTTTTAGACTCCCTGTACCCCAGCAAGTTTATCACATAGTTCACTTTATAAAATGCTCTCTCTTTGCAGTCAGAGAAAGAAAAGTAAACACCAATCTCCATGACAAAACAATAAGAAGCAATTTGAGAGAAGACATAACCTGATATTTGACCTCTGTCTTTTAACCACAGCAGAAGTGACAAGATGAAGTAGCCATTATTGCTCACTCACTTTCTGAACTCTGGCACGGTTATTTTTTGGGATGCTGCAGTACTACCAGCATGCCTACTTCCAGTGGCTATGCAGTAATGTACATGCATTTTGCAGTGAAGGGACGGAAAATGTCCCGGTTGCTAGGTAGGTAGTGGCAATAACATCTGCCTCTATTTGAGGGAACACACTATAAATAAGCAAGGACCCAGAACTCTAAACAATAGGACAGCCTCGACTTGAGCATCCCGTCTGGAGCCGCCTCCAACCAAACTCGAACAAATATAATACATTGCAATCAGACAGCGGCATAACAAGGGCAAAATGGGACCTAATGCAAACAAGGTAAATATCCTTCTTGTCCTCCTCCTCACTACCCAATTTGGTAGTTAAAAACAGCTACTGATTAGTTTGTAGAGGGCCCTGGGCCTCGGTGCCATTGTACCTGCTGAACTATTGGTATCTATGCCTATGCATTCAGAGTGTACACAATCTGCCAACTTTGTCTATGGGAATCTGGTCAATAAATTAATCAATCAAACATTTGTAAAGCGCACTACATACCCGCGAGGGTCTCAAGGCACTGGGGGGGGGGGGGGGAGGGGGGGATGCTGCTACTGATCGAAAGCCAGGTCTTGAGTGTTCTCCTGAAGGTCAGCAGGTCTTGGGTCTGTCGTAGGCTCAGTGGTAGGGTGTTCCATGTTTTGGCGGCGAGGTGGGAAAAGGATATCCCGCCGGTGGTAGTTCTTCGGATGCGCGGAAGGGTGGCAAGTGCGAGGTCGGCTGATCGTAGCTGGCGGTTGGGGGTCAGGGCCGGACTGGGAAGCAAAACCGGCCCTGGCAAAGTGCTCGGCTGCCCCCCCCTCCCCTTGGGGGTGCCGCCGAGCTCTTTGCCAGGGCCGCTTTTCAGCCAATTTTGTTACAAGGCTGATTATGCTGCAAAATCGGCCCTGTAACAAAAACGGCCCCCAGGGGCCCGAAACCAGCCCCCACCCATGCGGCGCACCGGGGGATTGCCCGGTGCCCTCTACGGCCAGTAGTTGGGGATGTAGAAGGAGAGTCGACTGTTGAGGTAGGCAGGGCCGGTCATGTGGAGTGTGCGTGGAGGAGGAGCTTGAAGGATATCCTCTTGTTGACGGGGAGCCAGTGCAGGATTCTCAGGTGGGGGGTGATGTGGCTGTGGCGTGGTATGTCGAGGATCAGTCGTGCCGAGGTGTTTTGGATGTGTTGTAGTTGTTTGATGAGCTTGGTCGGGGCTCCCGCGTAGAGGGCATTTCCGTAGTCGAGTCTGCTGCTGACGAGGGCCTGGGTGACTGTCTTTCTTGTGTCTGTTGGGATCCATTTGTAGATTTTGCGGAGCATGCAGAGGGTGTTGAAGCAGGAGGAGGAGACGGCGTTGACTTGCTTGGTCTTTGAGAGCGTTGAGTCTAGGATGAATCCCAGGTTGCATGCGTGTTCTGTGGGTGTCGGGGCTGTCCCCAGTGCCGTTGGCCACCAGGAGTCGTCCCAGGCTGAAGGGTTGGAGCCAAGGATGAGGACCTCCATCTTGTCCGAGTTCAGCTTCAGAAGGCTGGCCCTCATCCAGTCGGCGACGGCCTTCATTCCTTCGTGGAGGTTGGCTTTGGCGGTGATGGGGTCCTTGGTGAGGGAGAGGATCAGCTGAGTGTCGTCGGCGTAGGAAATTATGTTGAGGTCGTGCTGTCGGGCGAAGTGTGCAAGCGGGGCCATGTAGATGTTGAACAGTGTCGGGCTGAGGGAGGAGCCCTGGGGTACACCGCAGATGATCTTGGAGGCTTCGGATCAGAATGGGGGGAGGCGGATGCTTTGGGTTCTGCCTGAGAGGAAGGATGTGGTCCATTCCAGAGCCTTGTCTCGGATCCCTGCGGCGTGGAGTCGTGCGCGTAGTGTGCAGTGGCAGACAGTGTCGAAGGTGACGGAGAAGTCTAGGAGGATGAGTGCTGCGGTCTCACCGTTGTCCAGCAGGGTCCTGATGTCATCGGTGGCGGCGATGAGGGCGGTCTCGGTGCTGTGGTTGCTGCGGAACCCTGACTGAGAAGGGTCCAGGATTCTGTTTTCTTCGAGGTATTGGGTTAGCTGTCTGTTGATGATCTTCTCGATGACCTTGGCAGGGAACGGGAGTAGAGAGATGGGCCGGAAGTTCTTGAGGTCTCTTGGGTCTGTTTTGGGTTTTTTGAGAAGAACGTTGATCTCGGCGTGTTTCCAGCTCTCTGGGAAGATCGCGGTCTCAAGGGAGAGGTTGATGACGTTGCGCAGGTGGGGTGCGATGGAGCTGCTAGCTTTGTTGAAGACGTGGTGCGGGAATGGGTCTGACGGAGAGGCGGTGTGGATTGTGCTCATGGTCTTGATGGTGTCATCGATGCTCATGCTGGCCCAGGCTAGCAGGGGGTCGTAGTGGATGATGTGAGCAGAGTCTGTTGTGTTGCTGTATGTTGGGGCTGTCTGGGTGTTGAAGCTGTCGTGGATGTCTGCTATCTTGCGGTGGAAGAAAGTGGCGAGGGAGTCGCACAGGGCTTGTGACGGCGGGATGTCGTTGGTGTTGGAGCTGGGGTTGGAGAGTTCCTTCACGATGTTGAAGAGCTCCTTGCTGTCGTGTGGGTTGTTGTCGAGGCGGTCTTTGAAGGAGGCCCCTTTTGGTAGCCTTGATGAGGTGGTGGTGGTTGCGGATGGCATCCTTGTGTGCTGCGAGGCTGTCCGGGGTCTGCTCGCTGTGCTGTTTCTTCTCTAGCTTCCGGCAGGCTTGCTTGGAGGCTAGGCATTCTGGGGTGAACCAGCTGGCCCTCTTGCTGGTGTCTCTGTGGGGGGGTTTCTGCAGCGGGGCGAGGGTGTTGGCGCAGTCCTCGATCCAGCGTCTGAGGCTGTGGGCAGCGTCATCGGCGTTGGAGGGTTCGGTGGGTGGGCTGAGAGCGAGGTTTGCATGAAGTTGGTCTTCGGTGATTTTGCTCCAGCAGCGGCAGGGGATCTGTTGGGTGCGGTGGTGTGTGGTGGGTTTCTGGAAGGTGAAGTGGATGCAGCGGTGGTCGGTCCAGAGGAGTTCGGTGGTGTGGTTGAAGGAGACTTGCGGGTTTGAGGAGAAGATGGGGTCGAGCTGGGGTGTGATCTGCAGTCACAAGTTTGAATCAGCAAAGATGCAACGGCAAGAACCATATAGGAAAGTTATTTTGTTATTGCTACAGAATGTGAATTGGCGCAAGGAGAACCTCTTACCATATTAAGGAAGCAGCAAATAGAAGGAGGGAGGCAACTTTATAAGCTCCTCTGCCTAGAGGTACACATACGGGTTCTGGGCACTCAAGACATTTTGAATGTGAAACAATTGGTTGTCGACATAGCGGACCTGTGTTACCGGATTCCCATTATATGTTTTAAGTGTCACCATTGATCACTTTTTCTGCAAATACAAGCTTTTATTATCCACATGCTTGAGTTTCTGTTGAAGGGATCATTACAACATTACACACAAGACAAATCTGCCAACTCACACAGTACCACCCTATGCCAAGCAATATTAGGGCGCTTCACACGGTCGCCCAGTGAAGAGCCAATATCACAAGGGGAACACAGGGTGAGCTGGAAATCGAGAGAGAGAGAGATAGAGAAATAGAGAGAAAGAGAGAGAAAGAGCGTTTGTGTGTGTGTTGTGTGTCCAGCCACATGTCCCAGAGTCATAACAGGATGCTTTTCTTTCAATTTTGGGGGTGGTTAGCAATAGATGTTACGGAAGGGCCCAACATAAAGCCTGCATCTCTTCTTTGCCCCGCCCCCCTCCATAGCTGTGTGGGTTCTCATGGGCACCAGAAGCAGCGCCCCCTTCTCCAGGCCCCAACCCGGCCATGAACACTCATCCCCTCAAACATGGTTACTGTTTTTGATAAAGTATTTTTACTGATTTTCAGGACTATAAAACATACCTGTAAGCAAGTTAATTAAACATAGCCCAATACATGCGAACAGCAGTAACCCCCCCGGTCACAAAACAATAGGAGAATTCACATTGCATTCCCAAAAGCCCAAATTGATCCCACCATATGCCCCATATTTTGCAAGGTTTTTCAGGGCAGCCAGGTTCCCCATACACTGGTTCCTCCATCTTCGAACACCAGTCCATTGCATTCTGCAGATCAGGGGCATTCTGTGAAATCCACTTCCGGGCAATCTCACGCTTCCCTCGCAAGGTTCTCAAACCCACCAGGTATCTCTCAGATCTCCTCCCCCAGCTCTTCCAGTAGACCCAGAAACGCGATCTGAGGTAAACAGTCTACCCAGCTCATCTGACAAGACCCCCAGAAGTTGGGACCAATATCGTTGTATTACAGGGCACAACCAAATCACATGATATAAATAAGCGGCGTCAGCACCGCAGCGAAGGTATGCACGTGCTGGGAGTTTGACCACCTTCCACAGACGTTCTGGCATCAGGTAAGTCGTATGAAGAACATTAACTTGGATCATGTGAATTCGGGAGGAGATGGTCAACTCCCGCAGTGCATAAGTGCTTCGCTCCCTTCCTCATGCTCCAGGGCCCCCAGCCAGGCCTCCCAGGGAGTGGAAAGGGACAGAATTAAGTCTGGAGAGTTGACTACCAGGGACCAATAAATCTGGGAGACCCTCTTTTGTCTCAGGGGGGACATACGGACCTTAACCTCTATAGGGCTGCGCTCAAGGACCTCCATCAAAGCGGGCTGATGATGGTTGCTGTTTTTGAAAGGCAGGTATAAATTACAAGGTTTTTTTTCAGCAACAGCAATGTCAAACTATTTTCTTAAATAAATAAAAAAGTAAGAAAGGATGTGGGACTGCTTAAGAATTCCAGTTGAAAATAGCTTTTAGAAAACATAGGGAGATATAGGATTAGTCCCCTATATTCACAGATTCTTGATCAATTTACACATCTGTGCCCAGCAAGGGAACCCCATACTGGCATGCTAATGTGATTGGCCCACTTCCCTTCTGCTCTTTTAGCAAACCTGTGAGACCAAATGGGAGTGAAAGAGAATCTTGGCAAAAATCACCCAGAAGGACTCTTGTGACTCAGATTCAAAGGAGGGTTGCGATAGTTCCCTAGGTTGTCTTGCCGTGTACCCTTCTCTTGCCTGCTTCCAAAGGGATGTCTCTAGCACCCTGTGTGTGACTGCCAATAAGGGGTGATCTCTTTTGCAACATCAATGGCCAGGCAGTATCCAGGTGTTCCTTAAGGACAATGAGCAGGCTGGCCCCATTACATGTTCTCGCTACAACCTGTTTATCTGACTGTATTGTGTATCCCCAGGTCTGATCCACCTGCCGCCGCTCCAGCACCCGGAGGTCCCGATGCCCCCTCAGGCCCCCCACCTGGCCCTCCCAACCTGTCCAGTAACAGGCGACTGCAGCAAACACAGGCCCAGGTGGAAGAGGTAAGTGTCCCACAACAAAGTCAGCAAGGGGTCCTCCTATTGGCCTTCAGTCAAAAAAATGTTCAAAATGGGCACCCTTGGATATTACCAAAACTATATTTCTGTCTAAATCTTATGTTGTCCTCATGTCCCCAACTCATCCCATGCACCATATTTGTCTCCCATTCTTTCTCACCTTTACTATCCTTTTCCGCCTCTAGGTGAAGGGTATTCTTCAAGTAAATCTGGAGAAAGTCCTGGAGAGAGACGCAAAACTCTCGGAACTGGATGACCGGGCTGACGCACTGCGGGACGGGGCCTCGCAATTCGAGAGCAGCGCTGCCAAACTAAAAAGCAAATACTGGTGGAAAAACTGCAAGGTGAGGAGGAAGCGCCTGGAAACTTTGTTGGCACTGCACATTCCCATGAGCCCAAACTCAGTCACCATATACCTGTAACTTCCATGCTGATGCGAGGACCACGTTTTTAAGGCTCACCAGCCCTTGCAACATCCCCCACCATAGCCCACCTGATTGCCCCATGTAGGGCTCTTGGCTACTACCAATGGAATACAGAAAACAGTGGCGTAATGGCCCGACAATTATAAAGAGAGAAATATTCCTGGCCAGTACTACTGGAATAGGTCAGATATATATAGCTAGGTGACAGGAAGGTAGGTAGATGGATAGATATATATATACAGAAAGGCATACATCTAAACAGCCTTACACACAGAGAAATAGAGACATATACAGAAATAAAAAATGTTGTGAAACTTTGCATTTAGATACCATTCCATAAGACTCAAAGAACATTGCATTAAACCATGAGTTCTAGGTAAACTCATAGAAGTATTACCAAATTGCCTAATTGAGAGGCGGCGCTTTGAAACCTCTCATGGTGAAATCACATGGTAAAGTTTGGTTCACATCAGCACTGACCTCAATGAACCCATGCACAGAGTGTACTGTGGAATTTTTGCATAAAGTTTGGCCCTCTGCAGACAAATGAATTCAACTTAATCGGCAAATTGTTTTAGGGATCTCTTTGAGCTCATTAATTCAATGCATCATTTGAAGAGGCACACTGTAGGGTTTGTTTTCAGTACCTTTCCCCAAAAGAATCAAATCTCTATTTATCATTTGAACAAAAAGATGCTTTGTTGGCATTTACTAGACATTCTACTTCTTCCTTCTTATTCAAAAAAGTTAGTGTACCAAAGTTTCTTAGAAATACGCTATATTTTTAAAATTTTCGTAAGCATTGGTAGGGGGGATTAAAAGTTACAAAGAAATAAACAAGTAAACTTAACACAGATGTTAATGTCTCACCTCAGTTCTGAGGTGACCAGTGAACGGTGAAAAAATACGCATGCTATTAATTTTGCATTTTCACAAATCACCGCTAAATTGTTTTAGAGACAGTTGGAAGAGGGGGAAATCGGTGTTTTCCCTGACAAATTATTTTAGTATAAATAGATTGAAAAGTGGAGTTTTAAAAGTCACTTTGTTCATTTTCATGTAGCTACCATGCACATAAAGAATAGTTTAAGGGACATTTGTGGGCCATTAATTAAATGTCAATTTCTTCAATGTTGTGCATTTTACAATCAAATTTCAGAGAGAGCATTGACCATAATATAACACACATTCGAGAGACATATCTCTCATCATACTATGGTCCTCACAATGTAGTACTCACTTTTCCAATACCTTTCGCTGCTGGATACACTCACCCCTCTGCTCATCGAGCACCACTGTGCAATTCTGCACGCTATGGGTCCACCACAGTAAGTATCCTGCATATTCCAACAATTCTGCTCAGTGTGGATCAACCTACAATTAATCACATAATAAATTCCCACAAATGTGTCCTCCTCACAATTGTACTAATTTCCAAATTGCTCCCTCGTTACAAAATACCACCATGTCTCCATTTCTCAAACATCTTTCCCACGAGTCTCCACACAATGTATTCGTCCATATTTCTATTCATCATGACAAAGAACAACATTTCTATTCATTATGAGTTCTCCCAACAAATGTGCTAATTACTGTTCCCACCACATTTGTTTGTGTAATGGTTAAACACTTAATTTTCCTCCTCTTGGACCCTAAGTCCATACAACTCACTCTCCCATGAAATCCATGATGTGCTTTGCTATGGTAAGGATTGATTGATGGTAGTAGGAACCCCATTAAAACCATCATGGTGGTGGGAATGTGCTGGGGACTGCCCTGTCTGTTTTGTGGTTGTGGAAGTCGCAGGGATGTTCTTGAGGACTCTGGAATGTTGTGAACAATGGTATGTCTGGGTACTGCCTGGATATTGTTAAGATCAAATGAGGGGTTTACATAAAGATTGTTTGTGTAGTGTAACACCGTATAACGTTTCTGATCACGGTTAGCAAGGGGGTGCATTTGGGGGCACTTGGTTTCACCAAACCTTGACCTGCAAATGTAATAAAAACACAGTCATTTAAAAACAACAACAGACACACAAGCCTTTGGCTTTTCAATAAATCAAACTCAATAGAGTTATCAAGACGAGCAAAAAACAACACCACAAACTTACAAGGACTGTTTTATTACCTTAAGAAAGTTCAATTCACCAGTCACATGAAAAGTCTTCTCAGGCGGTTGTCCATGCTGGTGTGGTTGGGCTATCTGCAGGTCATGGCGTCCAAATAAAAGAGAGATTCAGTCCAAGTTAAACCCACTGAAAGCCAAGCCAGCAGCCCCTGCCACTGGGAGGCCTAGGATCACAGCTTCGATATGTCCAAAAAGGAAAAGAATGTGTTTAGGGGGAGAGTAAGAGTTCATCTGACGCAGAAGGGTGATATCCCCCGTGCCAGGTAAATCTAGGTTTTACTGTTAAATCAACACCTTGGTAAAGGTTATCTTCATCTCTACTAAGGACACGTGTCTGCTCGTCCCATTTTTACCTTGCATTCATTATGTCCCCTAGGCAGGTGCCAAGGAATCTCAGACCTAAAATGACAGCTAGGGTCAGTGGCAACAGAGAGCCCACAACCCAAGATGGAAGGCGCTGGCCTCCATGGGTGTGAAAGTGACTGGACAAGCTGGAGCCACACCCAACAAGCACAAAAAAGGGTCACACATGGTGAAATTCACACTTGAACTTATCACAGCCAGGTGCTCAACTTCCCTGTCACTCATGGACAACAATGCATCTTTAAGCCACTAGCTTGCTCACTGTATTACATGGAGTCAAGTGGATGTGGTGTTCACATGTTCCAAATCATATCGTGTGGTGCTCTGTTATATGAAAAGCTTAAAAACAAGCCTCAGTTGTCTAGCTCTTCCCAGCTGGGGGTGATCTATTTACCCCTCTGGTGTTGGTCTGCCATGAGTCTACGAAGGGTTAACATCTGCCTTTAATCGTCATCATATCGATTACATTTTAGAGTGTTCCATACACCCCAAAATAAACATAACATAGAGCAGTGGGCTCCTCAAGCTGAAAAATATGCCAGAGAATGCGGAATAGAAACAAAGACAGTTTCTCCTCTTCAGTAGGGAAATACCACCTCCACCAGGGCAGAGGGAATGGGGAAGAATTCAGCCTCATATAAGCTTGTTCCGAATCACCATTCTGGACACACAAGCACTGGCATTCATGCACCCAATGTACCACTGGGGGAATTTCCCATCTCTGCTTTCCATGAAATGAATCCAGTTCAGGGAGTCCTGGTTAGACTTAACCGTGAAGCCTGTCCCTTTGAGATAGGCGACGGCTTCTTTGAGGCTCAGACCACCACCAAACCATTCTCTTTCCGACACAGACCACTATCGTGCCTAACACATACTACATAGGCCTGTTTCTCATCATCCGCCTTGTGAAATGTCCCATTACCTTCATGGGAGGTATAAGTCTGGATGAAAAGGGACATCCCCAAATCTGAAATGTCAAGGTCAGAATTGTGGCACAGAGCTGCTTCTTGTTTCCCAAAGCTCTCCCAGCATAGGACATTCTTCTTCACTTCTTTACTTCTGCTTTCCTAGGATTCTTTTTTTCTCTGCAACCTTGTCAAAGGGGTTGAAAATGAGCTTAATATTGTAGATGTACCTTCTTTAAGGGCTTGAGATGTCAAAGTCCTAGTCCCCACCTGGTTTCTGGGCATCAATTAAGCTGTAGTGACTTCATCCTTCACTTGAGGTTGTTGTTACACACAACTTGAATAAGAAAGGTGACCTCACCTATGGTTAACTGGTAATTCTCAGCTTCACAAGGCTACCTCTCAGATTTGCTTGAGCAGAAACACAATGCGCTCTAGCTGGGACTTTCAGTCTTCACTGAAGATGGGGATTGAGTCTATCTATGCCAAAGCAGAGAGTAAAAACTCATCTGAAACCTACCCACTTGCCACTGGAAAGTTGTCATTCATCATGCCAAATAGCAGGATCCTGTATTCAGTATTCTCAGAGGGCAAGCAAAGGGTGGCCTGTGAGCTTCATCTGCTTGTATAGCCATTTGCTTTATCCAGCATTCAGAAGAATGAGGAGGCCCCAGATTGATATCGAGCTCACCCATTCCTTGCATGCGGTAGACTTCACCCTTAATCTGTTCAGCCTCCGGAGGTTTGTACAGAACCTTATGGCTACATGTTGTTTAGGAACTTGTACTATATGCCTGTCCTAGTTATAGGTGAGTGAAACATTCGGTCAAAAGACTAAACATTCAAACAGTCACTATTTTTTTGTGTTCCATGGCATCTTTTTTCCCATTTCGTGCAATGCAGAAGCGGATTTCCTAAAACTGTAGCTGCTTCATGGCTCTGTTCTGAGAATCAAAATTTAAATTAGGCCCCAGCCTAGCCCCAGTCACTGCTAGACTTGCTAGTGCCCACCAGCATCACCTTGAACTCTTTCTTGATGTTAAATGGGGCCGTAACTGAGTCTCTCTTTGTAAGGAAGTGTAGTTGAGTTGTCAGGCAACAGTGGTCATTCCACCAGCCTACCTGTATTGCAGTTCTGCATCATAAGTTTAGTAATTTGTCTGTTTGCAACAGCTACACATATCCTTCTCCCACTAGATGTTTTCTTGAACCACAAATTGAACCATGTACAAGTTATTTAACGCAGCAAGTCACATACCTAAGTTTCTGACTACTTAAACAGTTTCAGTATAAAGTGTGAATTTCCTGAAAAGTTAAAATTTTCCCTAGCAGTTACTATTATTATTATTTTCTTGGTTCTTTATTTGTTGCAACCTGTGTTTCAACCACTTGTATTTTTTCAGGGCTCTGGATTGTCCATAAATCGATTAACAACCAATGCTAGGCGAGTTCTTGACTCAGAAGTCTAGATTCTAGTGCTTGAAATAAAGAGTTGGAGGTGTCTGTTGGACAAAATCAAATGATTATAACAGTAAGAATGGGAAAAGATGCATAATAGACTAAGGCGGGTCTGCACAAAGAGTAGCGATAGAGACGTACTTGTAACTTGACCCATACAGCACTGCTGAGTGGAGGTCGAGCAGGAGTTGAAAAGGATAGGTTCTGCTCAAAGACCCAGTACCTGGTTGTGTGTACTTGTTAATTGTGGCTTTGTAGAATGTTTACGCCTGTAAGTTGCGATGTCCCTTCCCAGATATACTTATAGTAGTTTTCAAAAGCAAGGAGACCTCAATCTTTGAGTAAAAACTCCCATTCTCAACTCTTGTTTCAGCTCCACTGACTGTTGATTCTGGACTCCAGTTATAATTATTGCCTCAACTGCTACTCTTTGTGCAGATTCCACCAGATCTTCACCTAGTAATATGGTATAATCCTTTGGCTGTGCCAAGACTGACATCTCCTTCTCTTCATTTCAAGAACTTGCCTACAATTGTCTTTTTATCAACTTACAGATCAGAGCCCTGGAAAGGTAGAGATGGACAAAAAATGTGTTGTTACAAAAATAGATATAGGAAAAGTAAGATTAACTGCTTGAGATAGTGTGGACTGGACAGGAAACTCATATCTTGGAGAGAAACTGATTCTTTTTATCAGGTAGATGTGCACCTGCCTGTGTGGAGGTAACTGTGTAACCTATGTGTACATCATGGTTTGTACCCTTCACTATGACAAACTGATGAGAGTAAGTATCATTAATAGTGTCTTATCTGCTGCAACTGCTTCCTCTGAGTCTCAGTAACTTCCTGGAGCTTCAACAAGGCAAAGGTGGCATCCGTCCTGCAGCTGTCCGGGGAGCCTGTCTCAAGCTCCACCTCTTCCTCATGGTCCCCTTAGTCACAGACACGCATGGCTTCCAGATCATACTTATGGATAGGTAGAATCATGCGAACTAGGATTCAATGTATCTTCACATGGCACCAAAAAGTTGGTAATGGAAATAAACGCAGTGTGTACCCTACAGAGTTTGGGAGACTGTGTTTAAATAAGGATCCTGGCGAGGAATCCTCCAGTGTGAATTCCAGCTTAAAGGAACTGTTTCTTTATCTTTGCCCCTATATGTACTCTGCAGCAGAGTTACAAAACCAGAGGTCCAATAGCCAAAAAGACTTGTGGTTTTCACAGGTAGGACCCAGATCTCTACACAACCAGTTAAAGCATTGCTTTGTTGAATAAGGTGGCTGAGTGTTCGATTACAACAGGAGGTAAAGGAGGGAGGCAGATATGCTTTCATTCCCCTCACGAAGGTGTACGGTGGATGGGTAGGACCAAAGGTGGTGTTGTCTGCGTCTGTATCTATTACTGTTGTAGTAGTGGGGCTGTGGTTTCTCACCTCTATGGCTAGTAGCCATGGCAAGGGATTGGATCAGAGTTTATGTGGTTTAATGACTGTTTGAGTCATGTTACATGACAGCCAGTTGAGGTTTGCTCTTTGGACCTGTCTTGTTTCCTACTACTGTCCTCTAGTAGTAACATTACCAAACAAGGATAACTTTTGCTATATAATGATGACGTGCAACAAGCCAGTAAGTCCTTCCATCCATGAAACGTTTCTTGGTTATAACTGGATTCTCTTGGTGACCCATAAAATCATCCAAGGGTATTAGGTGTTGCTTCTCATATCTCCTGAGTGTGATTATATTTAAAAAACAGAGGTCCCCCAAATACATTGGCTGTCTGCCATGCTACAGTAGCAGATAACTTGCAGGGGGTTTAGAGCTGCAGAGGTTGATGGGCACACATCAAAAGTTTGTGCATTGTGACCATACTGCTTTGGCATTATGTGGTACGCACAATATGCTGCCTGTATAGACGCACATACACCCACATCCATGTTGCGCTCAGTGGCCAACATGAGGCAGAAAATGAGAGATGGTTCTGGTAGAGGGTCTGTCTAAGATAGCAATGAGGTGAAAGATGCTGACATCTAGACAAACTAATAATGTATTGCCTCTATCCACAAATGAGGTTTTTGCAAACAATGCTGCCTCAACAATCCTGCCACCATAGGAAGCACCCTAATATGCCCATTGATTTTTGCTGGCCCTGAGTGAAGAGATGCTTTCCAGGTGCAGATCAGACCATATGCATGAATCACTGGTGCCTTCACAGTTATCTGGATTCCAGTATGGGGTGCCAATGCATGGTAAGTAACCTCCTCCTATGAAGAGTTCTAGGGGAGGTTAGCATCAATCTTTGTCCAAGCATTTGGTGCCAAGTATGAGGTGGGCCTCAACATGGCTAAGCTGGTATAAAAGCAGACAGTGAACATTTTTGAATGTTAGCCCCATAAATCACTAAACAAGAACATCAGACTCCCCTCTTAAACCTTGGGGCAGATTCCTGAAGGATTAATCCAATACAGCAGCTACTCATGTATGTGTTGATAAAAACTCTTATCCAGAATAAAAAATTCGACAATATTGCAAATGTAAGCATATAGGGATAAACATAGGTCTACAATTCTTTCTCCATATATATGTACCTTAATAGTATGTATATCATCATGTAACCTAAAGGCGGAATTAAGAATATGAAATATATAGCTGACTACATAAACCTACTTTCTTGATACTGTTGTAGCAGATATTAAGCTGTGATATTTTCGTAGAACCACATTTTTGTACTGAATAATCTGATATACTACCTGTGAAAGATGTAAAGGGTTTCCTTGTGTTAAGGATGTGCTAAATTACAAAGTGTTTCTTCCTCAAACTTCGCAATGGCTGTGGATTATAAATTTGGGGTAAAATGTTCTGGAAAAAGTACATTTTGCAGGAAATCCATTTTAGCAGAATCCCACTTTTAAGAAATTTCACCCACACACTAACTTCTGCAAAGCTCACAAAACTTTGCAACCGTTGCAAAGTGCAGAATGTCTCAACTTCACAAAACTTTGCATGCCTGAATCTGTATTGCATGGTGTAAGAAACTGGATATTTATTGGGGTGGGTGACTACTCACAAACCTGAGCTCGACCCCCTGGTAGCTATGGCACAGGGCCGACAGGCTTAACTTAGACACTGTGTAAAGTATTTATGCAGTACCGAAATAGTAATAAAGTTGAAATGCAAAACAATAAAAATCCCATACTGAAATTTAAAAATAGAGTACAATTTGATAAACAAAATGGCGCCAATATGACAAAAATCCAATAGGCGGTAACCGGAGATATGAACTTTTAAAGGTTTAGGTAGGTATGAAGGTAGAAGTATAAAGCGCAAATGATAGTCAATGGTTGTGGTAGACTGGGACCAGGGCACAATTTGACACTGTATATACAGTATCAAAGGTGGCCGGAAATCATTTGGTAACCTAGTTTGTCTGCAGCCATTTAGAAAGATTTGGATAGGTCACCTCACCCACTATTTATCATGGCATGCTTCATCGACGGTGACCTCTTCACAGCAGTGTAGGTGAATACCACCCTGGCTGACTCAACCATTAATCAGGAGTTCAAATAAATTATGCTGGATATAGCGAGGCTCCAGATATTAATGTTAAAATATCTCAGAGTATACCTATCCTTTTTAATGGTTGAGTATCCTGGATATGATTTAAATGATTATTAATCATGGCTGTAGAATGAAATATAATGTTACATCTACTCACCTTTACCTTGCCAACGTATTTCGGCCTTACTCCCTACCAATACGTTTTATTGGCCTTCATCAGGGATGCATTCAATTAGTTGCCCTGCCTAATGTACACTCATCCCATGCATCATTCTAAGGAATGCAAGATTTAAACATACTTGGTTGTATTTTTTACTCTGATACTGGGTTAGCTCTGTGCCCTGGACAAGATGAGGGGGCACCACCCTATAGTTACACTCTCTTCAAGAGTAAGGGGCCACCATGCACCTACTGGTCATGAACAGGTCCTGACCTGGATGTCCGACAGAGGCCAACACTAGGGTCATGCCCAGGTCCAGTTGCCACAGGTCAGCTGGGCAGTTGCAGAAAATACCGTTTGTAGCTTGTTGTATGCCTCTAACTTGAACAGGAGGTCAGCCAGTTGACCCATAGAGTCGATTTCATTGTCCTGTATACAAAAGAGAGTAGTCCAGTCCTTCAGGGCTCTTCTCAGGTGCAGGCAGAAGGAACAGTCCTCTTCTGATCTTCCACAGATACAGAGGTGTTCTGAAGTGAGTGCATGAAGACACCACATTTATGTCTGTCATGAGCTAGTGGGTGGGAATGACTCCTGGGAACACCCTAACCAATGAGGTAAATGTTCCTGAGGCCAACCTTACCCACTTTGGTCATTTTCAAGATAGAGTAAATCTTCTGTCAGCCACGCTAAACTAGGGCTTTGAGGGCTGGGAATGTGTGTGTGGGAAGTACACTGTGACAACCCTAGCATCCTTCCCCATCTAATACTAAAATACAGTTTTAAGAAGTAACTGTACTCCAAATAAACCCAGAGAGAGAAGTCTGGTAGAACAAAGCAGGGTTTTCCAGCAATCAGACAGTTGGATACACAGGATTCAATTGCATCTTGTGCAAGCCTGGGCATAGTGGGCGTAGTGGGGCTACGTGGAGCAGCGCGTAGTGTGGCAAAATCTACGCACACTCGCGCGCTCCGCGTAGCCCCACTACGCGCTGCCCACCTCCCCCCGCCCTAATTTTAAAATAATTAAAAGAAGGTTAAAAGTAAATATAAACCTCCTTACCTTCAGCGCGGCGTCCTGGGGCTCCCTCTACTTGCTGACGGTAACTTCTTCACGTAAATGCGCAGACGCCCGCGCAGGCGCATTTCTCACGAGAAATGCGCATGCGCGGGGGTCCGTGCATGTGCATTTGCATGAAGAAGTTACCGTCAGCAAGAAGAGGGAGCCCCGGGACGCCGCGCTGAAGGTAAGGTAGTTTATTTACCTTTAACCTTCTTTAAATTATTTTAAAATTAGGGCGGGCGGGAGGCGGGTGGCGGGCAGCTCTGCTTCGCTACGGTGTGTGCGTAGCGCTGCCTGCTTCGCCTACTTCGTAAACGGCGAAGCAGGCAGCGCTACGTGCACTCCGTGGGTGAAGCGGAGCACGACGCCCAGGGTTAATCTTGTGTCCACCCTTTGAAGTGTGCCACAAGTGTAATTTTTAAACCCCAGCAGGTTTTAACACTGAAATGTCAAAAAGAGCCCATTGTGATTGGAGCCTGCCTGGCTCGGGAAGACAAAGGAAGTGCACTGCCCAGGTGACAACTAACTTTTGCCTGTCCTAGGGATGGCCTCTTTGAAGTACGCCTCAAGTGTTATATGTAAAACCCCAGCAGACCTGTCAAGCAGGATTTTACATTCAAGCAGCAGGATATATTTGACACTGTAGTGTCAAATAGAATGATCACAGCCCCATCCTACATATTCTGTCAGGTTCAGAGGAATCACCTCTGTCCATACAGGTCACCCTATTGTTTGCTCTTGGGAGGAATTTCACACCCATTCACTCCTATTCAAATGCTAATTACTAGTGGGAATGTAAATTTAAATGGGCTGCCAGTGGCTTTAGGCAGGGAAAAGGTAACTTTCTTAAGGTACCTTTTACTAAATATTTATCAAAAATCCAACTCCACCATTGAATTGGATTTTTACTAACTATTATAAATTGTTGTTTATGTACTTTTCTAGCTGTTTCTTAACCAAAATTAACGCTATTTACCGTAACCCAATGTTTTCCTATGGAACAGCCAACATTGCTACAGCGGAAATAGCTTTTGGGACTTTTTTACTGTAAGGATATGTTTAATATTAAATTTGTGCATGTCCTACTTTTAAATACCATGCACCCTATCTTATGGGGAATGAGGCTTAAATAGGGGTGACTTAAATATTTAAAAGGAAGGAAATATGTGTCACAATGAGTGTTGCAGTCCACTAGCGACATTTAACTTCAAGATTGTGGGTACATTTCGCACCAAATAATAGAGATTTGTAGGTTAGTTAAATATGCCAATTAGGGGTATGCCAATTTACCCATGTTGTAGGGCAGAGCACAAGCATTTTAACACTGGCTAGCTGGGGTAAAGTGCACAGAGTTCTACAGCCAGCAGAAATATAGGGTCCAGCAAAAGTCTGGAAATCCGGGGGGTGGGAGGGGGTCCTGGGGAAATGGCATATTTACTACACACAGGAGTCAGCCTATATACTATTTCAACCTTCACATGCACTTGGTCCAACATGGCAATGGATTTGTTATGTAGGCGTAGACCTTTTAACCATGTTTGTCATTAGTCTGCAGTGTGACAGCGTGTAGGGAACTGGGTAGTCCTTTTCTGTCCTTAATGTCTGTGATTATTGATGCCTCTAAACATTCTGCTTTCCCCACAGATGATGATCATAATGGGAGTAATTTGTGCCCTTGTGGTGGTGGTGATAATAGGTGAGTATTGATGTTCCTTGTATGGGAAGTGAGGAGGTAAGACACAAGCAGACAGACACTCTCACTGTGGGTCAGAGGGAGCTCTGGGTGAGAGAAATAGTCACCCCACTCAGTCCCTGCCTCCTGTTGTCCTAATGTGGGTCTGAGAGGGAGCCAGAGATAGATCTGAGGTGACTGTGGTAGTGAATGAGGGCTGGAGGGAGGTCTGTGGTGACAGAGATAGCCCCCCCCCAATATGGGACAGAGAGAAGGATCTCTGGGGTGAGACAATATAGACAGCCATCTTTGCTATGAGCCAGAAAAAAGCTCAGGAGTGAGAGGTATGCAGTTTGAGTGAAGGGGCGCTCTTAGGTGATCGCGATGGTCAGTGTGGGATGGAGGGAGCAGTAGAGTGACAATGATAGTCCTCCCCAATAAGGGACAGATGGAGGCAGTGAAAGCTATACAGACATCACCTTCACTGTGTGCCAGTGGGACCTCTGGGATGAGAAAATGGTAGAGATTGCTTCCCTCCACTATAGAATCCCTTCTTGTATGAGACAGAGGTAGCTTTGGGGTAAGAGGTGATGAGACAAGAGGATCTTGTGACGGAGGGAGTTCTGGGGAAATAGAGATCGAGACCTCCCCCAATATTATCAGTCAGAGCGGACTCTCTTTGAGCGATAGAGACTGTCCCTCTAGCATGGGTTAGAGGAAGCTCTGGTGTGAGAGTAGGGTTGGCATCAGACCGCTATTTCACCCCTCCAGCAGGTGTTTAAAGGTTTTAGGCAGATGCCGTTAATGAAGAAATATTGGCAATAGATGTGCAGTATTTTATATGCCATTATATTGTTTACTTGGGAATTCCATAGCAGAAGCAGGGAATTCTTGTGTGCTATATGTATGTGTAAGTATTATGAAGGATTTAAAGATTTAAAGGAGGGACTATATCTTCGAATTACAGGAGATTTGCCAGTATTTTCAAGATTTTAAATGCCAATGTGGGGTTGGAGCCCATGACCAGAGGTTCAAAGTTGGCAGCGTTCCCCCAGACACCACCTCCAGTTGTGCAGAGCTGCCTAAGCCTTTACATAAGTAACAGCAGCAACACCCACTTTGAAAGGCTCCTGCGGGCCCCAGCTCATCAGTAGTCTCTTCATTAACTTACTGCGGCTGCTTTGAAACCTAAATACCAGCAGCTCCACTCTTTTCAGTGTCTCTGAGTGTGACTAGAATTGGAGGTGAATGAGTGCACGTGTCTGTGTCAACTACAATGGCAGATGAAACGCTGCAGTGCCATTTAATTTGTGGTTCAGAACTGCATACCTGCCAACACTTTAGAACAGGCAAGTGGGAGATTTTAAAAAGAAAGTCAGGAGGAAGTATTTTTCTTTTTGACTTAGATTGAAGCAGAGACAATCTGTCTGAATCGGGTCTATGGATATGTATGGCGGCAGACAATCAGCATTTCATTTTTGGTAATTTAATAACATAGTGCAAAGAAAAACAGAGTTTTTGTATGCGCCATGTAATACTGCCAAAAATAAAATGTCGAGGCCTGTCACACCCTCTAAACTCCCCCTCCAAGAATCATGGGAAAGTGTTCTGGCTCAGGATATTTCTGAGCTCAAGCTGCCATGTTTCCCGCAGATCATGATTCAGCAATCCGAGTCGGGTTTCTGCATGCAGGAATCGGGAGGTGGGAGATGAGCCTTGAAATCGGGAGTATCCCGCCTGAATTGGGAGGGTTGGCATGAGTGGAACTGGGACATTGAGTATTGCCAGTCAGCGCCCTGCCAAGTTTCCCAGGTCCATGCGTGATGGGCTGCTCTAGTCCGGGTTTTTCCTTTTGAATTCTGGGACTTGTAGTTTTGTTTATTGCATTATGAAACAGGACAACAAGTCCCACAATTCAAAGAAAAACATCCTGAACTGGAGCAGCAAATCATGCATAGACCTGGAAACTTGGCAGCTACACCGGTGTAGGCGACAGGATAGAGACAGCACTACTAGCATGTGCCAGGGGGATCTCTGCAGTGAGTGTGATAGAAGCAGACCGCTCTAGTATGGGACTGAGAGAGCCGTAGAGTGAAAGGGATAGAAATAACCGCCGTGGCACAGAGAGATCTGTGGAGTGGTAGGGAGAGGTGTGGCGCAGCTGCCCAAGTGGCTGACTCCGGAGCGCGTGGCTCAAGGTTCGATCCCTGGTGCTGGTGGCAGCTCAGCTCAGCATTCTGTGACTCTGGGCAATAGCTCCCTGATGACCCCCAGCCCCTTGAAACCCTTAATGGGTGATGTGTTTACGCTTTACAAATAGGAATTATTATTATTATTAGTTTTAGAGTGAGAGCGACCTGAGACAGTCCCCTCCTGAGTGGGTGGGACAGAGGAAGCTCTCTGATGAGAGGGGTAGAGTGAGACCGACCTGAGACAGTCCCCTCCTGAGTGGGTGGGACAGAGGAAGCTCTCTGATGAGAGGGGTAGAGACAGACACCTTGTACATGGGGTAAAAGGGTGGACTAGAATGATAAGGGTGAGGCATTCTTCCACATAGTAGGACGTGAGAAGCTCTGACTGAGACATCTCTCTCCTCCCGAATGTGAGACAGAGAGGGGCTTAGGGTGAAGGAGACAGAAATAGCTTAATCTGCCATTGGAGAAAGGGAGTTCTCTGGGAAGGCTAATTAATTATAGAAACAAGCTATGTATTATTTGTCCATTTCTCTAGAGCTGACTTGTTCTTTTCTCTGTTTTTTCTTCCATCTACAATCCACAGTATACTTTTTCACTTGAAGTCCTTCCGGAGCACTACTTCTGTTGGTACGATGTCCTTCCCTCTTTTGTCCGACGTCACTTCCTGTCCAGCAATACACACCTTCCTTCTTGTCTCCTCCTCGTGTCGCTGTTAACCTGCCGCGCCTTCTCATAGAATGTATTGTCATTGTTTCTCTGTGTAAATCCCTCGCCCCCCCTTATTTCATGGGTGTGCCTAGGCAGCCCAATAGTGTATGCGCATGTGCAACTCGGCAATCATTGAATGTGTAAGTGTTTGGCAAAGCAAACCCCTGTCTGGCTCCAACCGGTGCAGGGAACACCAAAATGGCAGAGTTCTTTAAAAGCGATGATGGGGACAAGCAATACAAAGAAAGTCGCCATCTGCAGTGCAGTGCCTCCATAGAGAAACTACCGGGATCCGCCCCAACAAATACTGTTGTCTGATGTATATGTACCCTGACTGACAGCGCGTCGGCGACACCGCCCATGTACATAGTCCATATAACACGTCAGTGCTTCCAGACAAGCAAAGTGAATGTCCCAAGAAACGCGTCATTCAAGGCGCCAAATCTATAAGTCCCTTATGCAGGATGCAATGAATAAACATATCCTTCCTACAACATGGCGGCTCTCTTTTAATTGATGATCACAGTGATGTCTCAGAGATCCAGATTTGCAGGAATATCTGCGGTAATAACACTGATGCAATGTAACACACACGTTCAAGCATGCACTGGTGCTTTAACCACATGTTTTAATATGGCTGCAAAGATTACATTAACTCTTGCAGCAACAATCATATAAAGTCATGGCCTTTCCCAAGAGGAAGAACCAGATCCGAGGAGACGTAAGGGCTGAAGGACCAGGCACTAGATCTCATCGCGCCTCCAGCAGGCAGATGCCTCGTGACTTTGAGTATCATTACCCTACCAAGGCTCAAAGAAGAGCTGCAAGACACACACCTGCCAATTTTTCATGTAGCCATTAAGTGGGTGATGCTACAGTGAGCCACCATTAAGTACTACCAAGACCCTGGGAGAGATACAGGACACCAGGCGTGACTTTTCCAGAAAGATGAACATCATTTCTCTGCTCACAGACATGGGTCCACAGCTGTTGCCATATGCCCATATCTCCCAGGCAAGAATTTAAGTCAACAGTACGTGAACCTGAGCGGAATTTAAGGTGGAATGAACTCACACCTGCTTGTATGATGTAGAGCCTGATTATGATGGCAGTCGGATGAGCGTCCGACCACCAGCGCAGCAGGATTGGGACCAACTGACAAGTAGTTGGCGGTTCCACCCACCAAATTATGATGCGACGGCTGTGTAGGTGGTCGGAATCATCGCTTTTTTCTATTGCGGCTTGTGCTGCGGCCTGAAAAGAAACCCGCAATGGAAATAGGGATGTTTTGAAACATCTATGCACCGTGTGCCAGACACCATGTGGTGCCTGGCACCCGAGGCATAGATGTTTGGAGGGGACCCACAGGTGCCCCCCAGGCCTCATAGCAGGGGACCAGGGGGGACGAGACCCTGCTAGGTGCCCCCACAGTCCCTTTCCGACAGCCTTTCCATGGCAGTCAGACTCCCATGGAAAGGCTGTCAGAAAGGGACATCATAATCCCTACAGCGGTGACTGAGCAGGTACCGCCCATATTGTAGGGAATACAATCTGACCAACAGGCCCCATGATCCCTTCGGAAGCGTTTGTCGGTCCCCCCGACCAATGCGGTCCAACCGATGTGGTCCAACCCACTGCATCATACTGCAGTGGTTGGACCGCTCTGCTGGATGGCGGTTGGACCACGGCCGACGGTCTGTCAGTGGCAGTCCAACCAACATCCTAATGAGGCCAGTAGTTCTCAATTAACGGTTTACTGAGCTGCCACCCCTCAGGTGGTATATAAAATGTATGGGCATTATGCCATCAGGGAGGAAGGAGGTGTCGCTTCCCAGGCTGCATTGCAAAGAAAGATTGTCGCCTCACGAGTGTGCATAAGCCATTGGGGCCCGAGAGACTGTGATGCAGTGCAATTGTCTCCTTACGCAGTGAACATGTTAACTTCACTTTCTGGAAGGCCAGAATTGTTCTGTTTTATATTTACATTGCTGCATCAGGAGGCTTGCATGGATTCAGCCACGTTAGTGGCATAGCAGGAATTCTATGGGTCCTAATGAAACCAATTTGAAGGGCCATCCAACACCCTGATTGGATAGCATCATTTGGGTGCAATGGTCCCCTTGGGATTGGTCCCACTGCAATGATTGCTTAATGATAGCTATGCTCCTGGCACTGACACAGAAAGTCTTAGCAGGTATCCAGCAAAGCCCACCTCTGTCACCCAGTGGGTCCTATCACTTACAACTGAATAAAGCAAGCATATGTGCAGCGTTAGGTGTAAAAGCATGCAAACGGAGCCAGAAGAAAGGAATATGATGATGCAGATGCCCATGTGAGTGTACTCAAAGAATAAAATATTGACTCCAAAAATAAATAAGACCAAAATATTGTTAGAAAACATGTAAATATATTGAATTTCAAATACTAAACATGATAATAAATGTAAACAATATATATATTTATATATATATATATATATATATATATGTATACATAAAAATATTTTAAAAATGAATAATAAAATAAAACGTACTAATAATTATTAAAACATATTACATTTTTTAGAGAACCATACACTATAGAATTATTAAAATAAGAAAAATATTACATACAAATAATATTACTCCAAAAATACATAATTAAAGATAAAATTACTTACAAAATGTAAACACAAAATCTAAATCTTAGGACACCTACAAACCAAAAATTCATATAAAAAAATGTAGGCTTGTAGCGTTCAAGTTCACTACTCCCACTCTAAACAATGCAACAGTAGGGAAAGACACTGGACTTTCAAGGGGGCTGATTTACTATTCCCACTCCCACAGAATCAACAGAAGGGAAAGTGTTGGACTTTGGAGGGGTCTGATTTACTATTCCCGCTCCAACATAAGCAACTGTAGGAAAAGTGTTGGAATTTGGAGGGGTCTGATATACTATTTCCATTCCATCATAAGGAACAGTCGGGAAAGTATTGGACTTTGAAGGGGTCAGATTTACTATTCCCACTCCAATGTAATGAACTGTAAGGGAAAGTGTTGGACTTTCAGAGGTCACATTTACTACTCCAACACCAATCTAAGTAATAGTAGGAAAAGTGTTGGACTTTGGAGAGGTCAGATTTATTATTCCTGCTATAACGTAAGCAGTAGTAGAGAAAGTTTTGGACTTTGGAGGGGCCAGATTTACTATTCTCACTGCAGCGTAAGAGAAGTAGGGAAAGGTTTAGACATGGGAAGGCTCAGATTTACTATTGCCACTCAGATACTAAAAGAAAACCTACATACACATAAAAATATATTTCATGAAAAGTCTGAAAATATATTAATTTCAACATTATATATAAATAATTACAAATTAAAATTAAAACATTAAAAATTATGATGATAAATAAAAGAATATATACCAATTAAAAGCATTATATATATATATATTGATATATATATATATATATATATATATATATATATATTTATATTTATACCACTTCTCAGCCTACTACCCCAAAACTCCAAGATCCACCAAAACAAATTACATTAATGCTTGAAAAAAATGAACAATACACATTAATTTAAAAAGAATATTAATAAAAATAAATTATTAAGTATGAAACTAAAACGTAATATAATTAATTTACCCAATTTATAAGTAAAATAATTACCATTTTCATTAAACTTGACCATTAAATAATTTAAAAATAAAAATATTTACAGAATTAATAATCAAATTAACAAATTAAAAAATAAACTTTAAAAATAAAATAAAGGTTAAAAAACGTTCCATATTTTTCCCCCACAAACCCAAAAGCGTGCTAATAAATAATACATTCAAATATAAAATCTTTAAAGATATCTCCAAATCAAAAATAAATATATTTTAAAAATGACACAAACGTAATATTAAAATAATAATAAACGTACAATACAAAAAATAGTACAACACAACAGTATAATTAAAAAATAATATTAAAGACAACTATGTTATAAAGTACCTAAAAATTATATTCTTACCTGCAATATTGTATTCCACGATATTTTTAACATCACAATATCTTTGAAAAAATATTTCTGTCAGTCAAAAAATTTTAAATGATGGTAGGTCACACACCACCCAGGCACTATGAAACTATGATGAATGATGTGTGTGAGGCAGATGTGTGAAGGAGACACCAGGACTCAAAAACTGTACCTTAGGACCGATGTGTGCCATGGGGACAGAAGCCTTTCATATTCATTTTCAAAACATCCAGGAAAATAATACAGTCAGTGCCAGTCAATGTGCTTTTAGATTATTTTTGGCACTGTTAAAAGAAACATTAAAATGACTTTTCACTGTTGGTATGAATATACTTATTTTACTGGCACAAATTAAAAAATTTGCTTGCAGATTCTCCCAGATTTTTTCCAGATCTGGGCTGTATCTACCCAAGGGATCCTGAGGAGAGCTATCTCTCTTATTTCCCTATGGATACCTGGCTTTATAGGACTTGTGTAGTGTTAATTCACATGTTGTGAACTGTGTGGTACATGCAGCTCAAGCATGTGTGAATGTTTGGATGTGTGATCTCTTTTTATGGCACTGATTGCAAAGCCTATCTGCTCTGACCATAGCTGCCAGATGGTTGGAGCTCAGGTTGATTTAGGAACTAGGGGCCAGATGTATGACCCTTCCAATTTGAGAGTCACAAATTGCGTTGTTTTGCAACTTGCAAATTGGAATTTACAACAGTGTCTCAGACACTGTTTGTGATTCCTAATGGGGGTCGCAAATTGCCTACCTCATTAATATTCATGAGGCAGGTGCAATTTGCGACTGCATTGGGAATGGCCAGCACTCAAAGGGATGGTGGCCTGCTGGGGTCAGCAGACCACCATGTCTGTGTCTGCTTTTTAAATGAATCAGTTTTTTTTTAAAATGAATACCGTTTTCCTAAAAGGAAAATAGGATGCATTTGTTTTTTAAAAATGAAACGTTCCAGTTTCATTTTTTAAGAGCAGGCATGGACCACTGCCTGCTCTAAAAAAAATATTTTCGCTACCCGTCACAAAGGAGAAGGGGTCCTCTGGGGATCCCTTCCCATTTGCAAGTGACTTACCACCTACTTGAAGTGGGTGGTAAACTGCAAGTGTTTTGCGACCGCAATTGTGGTCGCAAAACAATCGTACATTGAAGTGCGACTCGCTATCAGGAAAGGACGCCCTTGGCATGCCCCTTCCTAATAGCGAGTCACAAACCCTATTTTTCAAGTCGGTAATAGGTTACTGACTTGCAAAATAGGGTTTGTACATAGGGCAGACCTATTTTGCAGGCACAAACGGGATGATTTACTGTTTGCGACCCCAAAAAATGGTCATACATTAGGCCCTTTGAGCTCAACCTGACAAGGGTTGTCATTATCCTTTGAGGTTGGTAGTCAACCACCCCAAAAAGTAATCCAGTTTCTTACACAGTGGTTTTGAAGATTACATTTCTCAGAAAAGAGTTCTAACCGTGACTTGCTTTATTTTATTTTTTTCACTGTGCTGAATTCATTGACAGCATAGTTGTCTTCCCTAAACATATAAAGTTAAATACAGGTTATCCTCTTTTTTCAGTGTTTTTAAAAAGGTTTTCACAATTACATTGCTGCTGTAGACCATTAATCAGTACACATGACAAGTTCTCCCTTGCATGCCCTTCCTTGTTGCAAATATTTACCACTGAATCCTCCCCTGTGTGTGAAAATAAACTCTGTAAACACAGAACCCTCTCAGCAAAAGGTTACTGTCCCACATTGCACTTTATTCCTTTTTTGTATGTGTCATGATAAACCTACACCACAATGTCAATGCACTACAAAAGAAAAGCACTTTTTAGAATGCATGTTTTTTAATTTCTTTACAATGCACTTTGACTTTAAAATGTAATTCATAATAATAAACATTGGTGCATAAAGAGGTTTAAAACATTAGCAGATGCTGCCCAACAAAAATACACATTGCTAAAAAAACAATGACAGACATATCTGCTGTTTCAGGCAGAAAATTACCACTAAACGGATGGTGCTCAAATACTTTATTTTTTTCTAAAGATTATAATCAAGTAATAGTTCATGTAATATTTAAAAAAATATGGGCGTGTGGTTTGTAAATGTTGCCAGAACCTCTCCATGGCATACAGTGCCATATCACAGAGTTAACACATGCATTCTCTCTCTCTCTGTATGTATGTATACATACATACAAACACACACACCAATTCACTTATTTCTCAGCTTCAGGTACTATAAAACACATCATATCCAGGTTAGCATGTCGCAAAAAGGAATATGAATGATGCAAGGACTACGACTACCAAAATGCTATGGGGCCTCAGCGGAGAAATCCTTACCGAAAGCAACACACATGTGAAACATTTTGTGCTTTTTAGGTTTTACCATAATCTGTGATTATATCATTGAAATGGGTGGCTTCCATGGTCTTTGGTCTGCCCCAACAGGCACTAGGACATTTTATCATTTGAATTGTTCAGCAACACTCTGCAGGCCTGATTCACAAAGGTAACCTTACACTTTTGTGTAAGTTTACAATTGTTTGGCAATCACAAATCTATGGAGTCTCCACACATACAAAGATAGGACTGTTCTATCTATGTATGTGCTGAGACTCCGCCATTGTTAAGATGCTACTAGTAAAATACCTGTGTGAATACCAAACAATCATAAGCTCACACTTTTGTGTAAGGTTACCTTTGTGATTCTGGCCACAGTCTGCACCACCAAACAAGGTTGAATGCCTCTTAAGAGCATCAATGGAAGTGAAAGGTCATGATGATGTCAGAAGAGTTCCTTTCTCAAAATGGAACTGTGCAAAGTGTTTAAATCAAACATCATCTCACTGAAAATGAGACAATTGTTTACTTCTAAATGAAGAGTGAAAAACTAAATGAAGGACGCATGAAATATATGCACAACATGCTATTGGGACTTTGTCTGAGGGTTGTCACAATCTAAGTGGATGTTTTTTAAATTTGTGGCTTCCAGGGCTTGTGGTCTGCCCTGAGATTTTTTCCGCTTGCTAAAACAGGTACCTGGATATTTTACAATTTGAAATATTCTGCAACATGTAGTGGCACCCTGAGGTTAAGTTCCACTCAAAGCATTAATGGTTGTGAATTGTCATGATGATAGAAGAGTGCACCAGTGGATGTTGAAGTTTAAACACTTTTTCAGTCAAAGGAGAAAAACATCATTGAAAATTGATCAGAACTTGAACAAAGACTGAAAACGAAATGCAAGATGCAAGGACTACATCTACCACAATGCTATGGGACCTTAGTGATGGTCGCCTTGCTGAAGGCCCTCACCCACCTATCCCTGCCACAATCTATGCTTGTTTCTGTGTCACAGTCAGTGTCTGAGTCAATACTTTGCATACATCTGAGGAGACCCTATATAGCTGAGACAATGTGGCTTTCAGGCCCTTATGGCTCCTGGATCTGTAACAATTTGAGAATACTGCTTCAGTAGTCCATCTTCATGAATATTTCACAGTGATTTTATGACCTTCCTCTCTTTATGCACCAGTTCTGTGGCCATTATTGAGGCATTGAACTTACTCTGGTTTTCTATGGGTCCTTGGATTTTATCACACTCACTTTCCACTTCTTCAATTATCCATCAAGGTCATGCAGTACTTAAAAACTAAAAGCCCCTTACCCCCCCCCCCTTAATTCTCCTTCTCAGCTCTGCTGATTCTGGGCAGTAGGTCATTTGTCTACAGGTCACACAGGCTGGACAGCACCCAGACTACTATTCCTGCCAGGCACTATGGGACTTCCTCCACAATGACCGCATTATTCGCTGATGAAATAGCAGATATTTCTTTTCCTCGCCTGTCTCCCTGTCAATTGCGTGGCTTCTTCCCAGAAAAGTGTTGAGCTACCAAACTCCAATGCTGATGAAGAGTCACACTGCTTCCTCTGATAAGGCTGTCCTTCGGCATATGTTATTTGAATGTCAAAATGTTCTCTCTTTTTGGAACCAGGTATGGAAGCAAATAAATGATATTTTTCACACACATGTCCCCCTTACATTTACTAATATTTTCTTGGGTAGTATCTCTGAGGACTGGGATTCATTATCCGCAAATCTTTCCATAATTGACCTCCTCCTGGCCGTTACTTTCCAACAAATCACACGAGAATGGAAAAAGTCTGCTAATATATCGTACAAAGCCTGGTGGTACGCTGTTTGTTACCATCATAGATTGGATAGGGCATATATTTCTCCCAACGTGATATTCTTTGGCATCCTATAACTACTTTTCTTGATACTTCTGCCATAAATGCTTCCTCACACAACCCTCGTATTGAGGAAGTGCCTCAACCTCCATGATTGTATTATCCATTATATATCTATTGTGACATATTGCCTATTATTCTGTTATTGGTAATGTTTATGCCCTATTAGTAATTGGTTTTTGATGATTTTTGATAATTTTTCTTTTTCCTTTCTTTTTCCCTCCTTCTTCTCTCTCCCTATCCCCTCTTTCTTAAATTATGTACATATTGCACTTGATTTTTATTTTTGTTTCTGTAATTCTTATTGCATTTAATTATTTGCAAATAAAATCTCCCCTTTAAACTAAAAAAAAAGAGTCATACTGCTCCTCCACAAGAGCAGTCGCTGCTGTGTAACTTCTCTCAGATCCTTACTTTTCTAGGGTAGGGTTCACTGTGGGTGCAAAACATTTCCTATAACCAATCCAGGTTTGATTTAGGTTAAGTTCATGGTTGTTTTGCCATTGGGTCTATCTTGGCAAAACCTCGTCATGATTTATGCATATTGTTGTCAGCATAGCAAAAGGTGGAAAGTAGAGGAAGTGATCTCATACACTCCTTGATCCCTATGAACATCACAGGATTGAACCGTTGTCCCTCCTTTAGCCGGTCAACAGTCTCCAATTTGCTGCTGGGAGATTAGATGACTTATATGACCTCTGTCACTGCAGGCAACAAAGGCAATGCCAAGAGTCCATATTGCCTTGTCAGGGGAAGCAAGGGTATTGCCAAGAGTAGCGACGAGAAGGACAGCCGTAACAAGAGCAATACCAATGCTCCCAAAGGCAAGCTAAGGATAACAAAGGCAAATCCAGGGTACCAAATGACAAGTTACAGGTAGCTGATGCAACCCCTTTCAATGCATATTTGGCATCCATGAATCTGCACCTGTTGGCTGAGAAGCAGTTACATCATCGCGGAGTAGCCAGCTCCTACTTCGTACCCGCTTGCACCTATCCTTGCTTGTTTATGTTCATGTTTCACTTACAATTTTGCGCATCACGTGATATATGTCGGAAGATGCAGGATGTGGATAAGATTTTGGTAGTATATTAACATTTTTGAGCATTGGTCAAATAACTTTTGTGTTAATATGGTTGCTTGGTTGGTTAGAGCTGCCAACGTGAATTCTGAAACCCCCAGACCTCAAACATTAATGAGGTCCCATCGACAGGAAAGCAATTCAGCTACGGACACACACTCACCATACTTCACAAGGCTGTGTATATATTTATATATATCACTGGCCGTGTGACACTGGGGACCGGCCATGTCTGCTGTGTGCCACCAGGGCACCCAGTCTCCACTGCGACAGTGGGGAAAGCCTGAATACCCCTGCAGTCCCTGCCGGCTCCCGGGCCTTCTGCGGAAGCGGGCATTGCTTTCAGACATAGGGAGCTGCTAAACATTCCGCTCCCTGTGTCTGAAAGCATTCTGCTCCGCTTCTAGCAAGCAAGATCATTTCTGAGCTCTCGCTTGGTGGAAGTGGAGCGCTTGCTGTAGCTTGGCAGGAGTGGTAATCCTCCAGCCAAACCACAGCAAACACCTATGTCCTGGGGCTGGGCACCCTGGGACATAGCTGGAGCCGGCCCTGAGAGGTGGCAGTCCCCAGTGCCATTAATGGCTCCAGGAGGGAGGGGCCATGCAACACCTCTCCTTTCTTCTTGTAGGGCCTGCCCAGGGAGGTGGCGGTGCCCAGGTTAGTGATGTCACTGACCATGTCATGAGTGATGTAGTATGTGAGGTCATAAGCAGTGCATTGCAGGGGTAGTAAGTTATAGTTAGCTCATGTTATTTCCTAACTATAACGTCTGTGTAACCTTTAGTTTTTCTAGTAAATAAATATATATATAGACATATATATATAGTGTAACTTAATTTATAAAAATATTCATTTTACATTATGTTAATTTGTTAATATATTTTAAAAAGTACATAAAAATATATATTTGTAGTAATACATTTAGAAATTGAATAAAATAAATATTAGGTATAATAAGTATTTTTATGAATTATGTTACAGTATATATATCAAGGGTCTCCAACGTTTTTTGTAGTGAGAGCTACTTCTGATCAGTGAAAATCATTGTGAGCTACTGAAAGCTAAACAACCCGAGCATTGACAATCCCACGCACGGCTTAATTGATTTTTAGCCTAATGTTCATAGAGCCAGATACCATGGTTTGAACAAAATACTTAGAACTATGACAGGGCTGTCATTTGAGTCAGTAAGAGCATGGTTTTTAGAATTAAATCAGTTTTATTGGTAGAACGCACAATAAGACAATTCAATACAGCATTGCCTACAACCCAACGGGCCGGCTACTTAGAGAACTTGAAGGCAGAGAAAAGTCAAAGGATTACACATTATCTGCATGAGGTACACAGCATGCCGCCTACAACCCATCATGGGCCGGCTGCGTCTGAAAAGGGAAAAACAATGGTTGTTCGGAGCCACGTGTGACACAAAACTAGAGATGGGCTGCCGCGTGCAGAGTATGCCCGTTCCCTGAAGAAGCAAAGGTTTGTTATTGCAAATCAGTGGTGTTAGTGTCTGCCTTTTCCAAAACAAGATAGGAACCAAACAAAGTAGAAAAGTAACAGGTCCTAACCTAGAGGGACCAACAAAAAAAAAGGCAAGAACCCTCCCTCCCATCCCTCCCCAACCCTCTCCAGGTGAGCGGATGATTACAAACACCCGAGTGAGTGTGATCCGACATGTCGGTCAATGAGGTTCATGTCCCAGTAAACCCATCGGAGGCCTGCGCACTTTAACCACCCCCGCAATTCTGGTATCAATTTCAAAATGCGTAAGTAAGCAGGACATGTCAGCGCCCTAAATTCCGTGGATAAAATGGAAATAAAGGGGGCCCATATCTTTGCACAGTCGGACCTATTTCGCCAGGGTGGCCATGGACAACCTCTCCCTACCCAGAAGGGACCACAGCTGGTGAAGCCACTAAGGGCCATATGTAGGTAGCCTAACATTTACCACTTCATAAATACCGAATTTTACCGATTCGGTATTTATGAAGTGGTAAATGCTATGTAGGTAATCCAACGGTAATATTTACCGATTCGGAATGGGTCGGTAATTTAGAATCGGTATTTACTGATTCGGTAATGGTAACTGGCTTCCCATTGATTCCTATGGGCCAGGAGGCCCATAGGAATCAATGGGATGCCAGTTACCATTACCGAATCGGTAAATACCGATTCGGTAATGGGGGGAGCACAATCAAGGATGGCAGGGTGTCACAGTGACACCCTGTTACACCCCTGATTCCTGCATGTGTGCACATGTGGCACACATACATGCCCTAAGGGCATGTATGTCTGCCACATTGCACACTTCAAAGTGCAAAGAAATGCTTTTTTACAGCTATTCGTCATTTACCACCAACTTTTAGTTGGTGGTAAATAACGAATCCCCACAACAACCACACACTCCCCCTACATATCATTTCAGGATTCGGTATTTACCGAATCGGTAAAATTACCGATTCGGTAAATTACCGAATCCTGAATTGTGCCCCCTACATACCAAAAGCCTGAATACCGGTCGGTAACGGGATATTTACCGAAAATCGGCCGTTACCGACCGGTATTGGGCTTCCTACATATGGCCCTAAGTGTGGTCCGGGGTCTTGCTTGTCTTCCAGCCTGATAGGATCGCCCACTGAGCGGCGTTCAAAGCCAGGGCGATATGCCTACCTTTGATCGAGCGCAGAGGGAAGGTCAAGGCGTTGGGCAGCCCTAAAATAGTGTACACAGGGAGTCTGGGAATGGTAGTGTCAAAGGCTTTATCTATATTATTAAGGACCTTATCCCAGTATCTTGTAAGCTTCGGACAGTTCGACAGCAAGTGAAGAAGGGTACCTGGACTCCCACAACCTCGCCAGCAGAGACTGTCACATTGTGAATTCCATTTAGTTAAGCGGGCTGGGGTATAGTACCAGTAGGATATAATTTTAAATGTGGTTTCTGTATGGCCCATGGAGTGTGCGGTGTGGTGGGTCATATAGAAAATGTCCTCCCATTCCTTGTCTGACAGGGTTTGTCCAAGTTCCTCCTCCCACCGCTTCTGCCCAGCAGTCCTAACCCTACTAGCACCGAGAGAGAAATGTGTAAATTTCCGAGATAAGTTTGTGATCGTCTTTTTTCAAGTCAAGCCATTTTTCGAAATGGAGCATTGGCCTGCTGACCATTGGGCATATGAGAGTGTCGGTCACCCAGTAACAAAGACCTCTGTAACATGGGGGAAACCGGGCCCCAGATGAAGCATTCTATTTCTTTCTGTATGTTCGAGAGCATGCTTGGTGGGGGTGTCATGGGGAGGGTCTGGAAAATGTAGAGGGCTTGTGGTAGGATGTTCATCTTAACTGAAGCTAATCTCCCAAGCCACGATAATCGTAGACGTCGCCACTGGGCGAGGTCTTTGCGGATGCAGGAGAGTAAGGCAGCATAATTCACTTCCACAGTCTTGCCAAGATTCCTATGAAGGACCAGTCCCAAGTAAGTTATGCTGTCCGTCACCCAGTCAAAATCTAATTGTATGCGTAGGGTGTTAACTATGGCCTGCGCAGCGGTTATATTAAGTACCTGTGATTTCTGTAGATTCATTTTAAATCCTGAGACCCTGCCAAAGGCGTCAGGTCCTCCACTATGGCCGGCAGTGAAGTCAAGGGTTGAGCCACTGAGAAAATTACATCATCAGCGTAGAGGCTGATCAAATGACGGTCGGCACCAAAGGGGATACCCTGTGCTTTGGGATTGTCCCGGAGATTTTGGGCTAGGGGCTCCATGTTTAGAGCAAAGAGCAAGGGGGAGAGGGGGCAACCCTGTCTGGTGCCTCTCCCCACCGTAAAGCCATACGAAAGTATCCCCTTCACCCTGACCGCAGCACTTGGAGTGCTATATATGCTCGCTATCCATTTGTGGAACCTCACCCCCAGGCCAAAGCACTCCAGGGTGGCGAATAAGTACGGCCAGTGCACCCGGTCAAATGCCTTCTCGGCATCGACCGCCAGTAGCAGTGCCTCCTCTTTGGAGCGGTGCACTTTGTCAATCAGGTGGCAGATCTGTTTTGTGTTGTCCCCACACTGTCTACCCGGTATGAAGCCCGCCTGATCTGGATCTACCAACCCAGGCATCAGGGGGTTCAGCCTGTGGGTCAAAATGCTGGAGAACAGCTTAGCATCAATGTTTAGCAATGAGATCGGGCGGTAAGAGCTGCAGAACACCGGTCCCTTCCCAGGTTTGGGGATGACCGAGATTGTCACCTTTAGCATCGAAGTTGTGAGAGTGCCAGTATCCGCAAACGAGTTAAACAGTCGGGTAAGCAGGGTAGCTAGCTCCGCGCAGAAAGTCTTATAAAAGAGTGCGCCGAAACCGTCTGGACCCGGAGCATTCATAGGCTTCAAACGAGCGATAGCAGATATCACCTCCTCAATTCATATAGGTGCTTCCAGACCTTCGGCCTCGCCGGATGGAAGGGGGGGAATCGCGGTTCCGTTGACATAGCCGTGAGGATCCGCTAGGGAGGAGGACTCCGTTGTGTAGAGATCCGCATAAAAAGTCCAAAAAGCCGCCGCAATGCCCCTGTCTTCAGTAATGTCAGAACCCCGCGTCCCTTGTATTGCTCTCACTGCCTGGGCCTGCCGTTTACTGCGAAGGCAGTGTGCTAACATATGCCCCCCTTTGTATGACTCAACAAAATACTTATGTTTTAAGTGGATCACAGCATATTCGGCCCTGTCTAAGTCCAGATGTTTCAAGAAGAGTCGCTCTTCCTCTAATTGGCACCAGGCCCGTGGCGCGCCCGTCCGTTTGTGAATTGCCTCAAGTTCTCGAACCTTTGATTCCAGCTCTTCCCTTTTGGACTTTTGGGTTTTATTGTCAGAAGCCGCTTTAGCGATCAAAGCCCCTCTTGAAACCAACTTCAGAGCCTCCCAAACGGAGGCCACAGCGCTGGAACCGTCATCGTTAAGTGCTGTGTAATCTTTCAATGTACGCCGTAGGTCGTCAACTACCTGTGGGGATAACAACGAAGAGTCCCTCAGGCACCAGTGTGGGGAGGAAGGTGGCGAGAGAGGCAAGAGCAGAGTCAGTGTTACATGAGCATGGTTGGAGAGAGATCTGGCTTCGATAGTCGAGGCCTGGGAGCACACCCATGCAGCCTAGGTGACGAGAAAGTGGTCTAGACGCGCATAAGACTTGTGGGCTGCCGAGCAGTATGTGTAGTCCCTGTCATTGGGGTGTAGGTCGTGCCAAACGTCCCAGATCCCACATTCCGCTAGCCATTCCTGACCTGACCCAGAAAAGCCCCGACTCCCCCCATCCTCGAATTAGAACGATCTATCCATGCATCCATAACTAAATTTAGATCATCAAGGCCTCAGTCAAGAATTTCTTCTGGTGTTCATTTGGGGTGTAGATGAAGGCTATTGTGAGGCTGGAGGTCACGATTTGCAGTCTCAGAGCTAAGAGGCACCCCTTGATCTCTGCTGTAGTACGTTCTATGGAACCTCTGAAGCGTCTGGAGAATAAAATGCCCACCTCACCTTTCTTACTCTTCCCCGATGACCAGAACTGCTGGGGAAACCCCCTCGATTGCATCAGGTGGGTGTCCCTTGGGAGCAGGTGGGTTTCTTGAAGTAGACATATGTTCCCCTCAGAGTGTTCCAGGAGGGAGAGCACGGCCTTTCGCTTAGTAGGGTTGTTAAGGCCGCGGACATTATAGCTAATTATCTTAACCTCCATCTGGCTTGAGCGGACCACTGGCCTATATACCTTATGCTATGGAGCCCGGAAAACAAGATAGACCATGGGAGGACCTCTATTAAAAAGCACACCGGAGAGTGGGCCCCCCAACCCAACAATAATAAAACCAAACCCCAAAACAATTAAACATCAGCAAAAGGAAGCCCATAAAGTCCATCTCGTGAGAGGGCCAGAGAGAAATGGGGGCAGCCCAGGGAGTAAGGGACTGCATCAATCAGCGGTGAAAGATCTCGCCACTCCCGCCAGGCCAAACATGAGCAGAAGAACCCACACATATGTTACCCTCAGTCATTAGAGTCCAAGGAGTCGCACTCTGCGCCTGCGAGGGTCCGGAGAACCGCTGAGCGTTCCTTGATCATCGTGGCAGGGTCAGGATGGAGACGATGTAACTTCAGGCCGGACAAGTGGGCCGCGTCGGGGGGGCTTGGGTGTCTCTGACCCTGAGGCAGCAGACTGGGCATTCAAGTCGTCGAGATACAAGTCCAGCAGCTTGCAGGCCTCTGCCAAGGAGCGCAGCTGCTGGAGTTTCCCTTCAAAGCGGAAGATGAGGCAAAACCGGTGCCCCCAGGAGTAAGATATGCCCATCGATCAGAGATGATTGGTCACAGGGCGAAAGTCTCCTCTTTTGGAGGGTGCTAGACGCCAAGTCCTGGAAGAGCTGTGGTGAGTACCCCTGGAACTGTAGGGATTGACAGGAGCGAGCCGCCCTAAAGATCTCCTCTTTCACCTTAAAGTTGTGTATGCACACCAGGATGTCTGCAGGAGGGCGATTAGGTTAAAGGGGAGGGCCCCCACGATGACGCCAGTTATCTGGACTGAGGAATCCGCTGCTGTGTTCAAAGCTGCCCGGAAGACCGCCTGGACCTATCCCTCCAGATCCTCACCCTCCGCTTCTGTATGGACAGCACGGATACACACATTGTTCCGCCGCGACCAGTTCTCTGAATCTTCCGAGTGCGACTGGAGGTAAAGTTGTTGATCTCAGGGTCGAAGGATTTCTTGCTGAAATGAAGCAAGTTCTTCATCCCTAGCTGTTGACAATTCCTCCAGTGCAGCCACTCTCTCCCCTATTGCATCCACATCCCGTCTGACCTCCCGGAGATCCTCCTGCAGGTCCGTCTTGATGGTCATGATGTCTTCCCGTTGGGAGGCAAACAGTGATTCCAGGAACTCTCTTGTGACCGCTCCCTCCGAGCCATCCCCGGTCCTACCCGGTCTGGTGCCTTGGGAGTACCCAGCTGACTTCATTAGGAGGTCTCGAACCGAACGGTCTTTTTTACTCTTGGCCGTCGTCATAATGAGGTTCTGGGGCCGCCTCGCCCGCATTGGGAAGATGTGTTGGGGTGACAATGTGCCCACTCACCAGCTGGCTTCGAATATGTAGGCGAGGTCTTCCTTTCTGCTATCACCTGAGGCAAACAAAGGCCCCTAGGGTGTTATCAGAGATAGCGCTCGCTCCAGAGCAACTGGGGTCACACTCCACGGGGTGGCTCCGCTCACAATTGACCCAGTTCACCGCCACTCCAGCGTGCCCCAATGATCCACACTCATCGGAGACCGAGCCGAGGACATACGATTCTACCTCGGGTCTATTGGGCTTGCATGTCTGGCCTGGGAAACTCAGCAGCGGGGGACAGGACCGGGCATCCCAGCTCCTCATTGTGCTGCTCTCCCGCACCTCCCGGGAGTCTCTGCGATGGGCCACAGAAGGACGACTTAACCAATCACCAGTGTGGCGTAGCAGGCATTCAGCGGGGGGACCGTAGACATGATGCTGCGAGCCACTCAGTCCAGTGGCCTGCAATTGACCCAGCAGCGCTCTTCCGCAGCACCGCTGCAGGGCCACCGTCCGCTCCACGTGCACCGGGTTTTCCTGCAGGCTGAGCCTCACCTCGTCCTCCACACAACAGGGCAGTCGCGCACTTTCACCAGGGGCCCCTGCGGGACTGCTGGGGCCCACCCCCCTGTAGAATGATGTTGGTGGTCTGCGGGGCACCGCAGAAGCTCTGGTGAGGGCCACCCAATCCGGTGAGCTACGATCTTTCTGGTGGAACTCTGCCGATGCAGAGCTTCATCTGCCCCATGTGCCCCTGACTCTCCGCCCAGCCGGGCCCCACTGTGTCCCCATGAGGCCGAGATATTACATCACTCATGACATGGTCAGTGGCATCACTGATGACATCTCAAATTACATTGCTGATATAGATATATATATAGATATAGCTGCCGATAGTCAGTAGGTAGATAAAGCCAGGACCAACTTTTCCCATGGACAAAGCATTTTTTGTTTTGCTAATAACTTTGGTACCGCTTGACGAATCCTTACAACATTTCCCAAAACAATGGCCTACTTTGCCTAGTTCTGCATGGAAAGTTTTGAGTTGATCTGTCAAGCGTGGACCGAGAAAGATAGATAGATAGATAGATAGATAGATAGATAGATAGATAGATAGATAGATAGATAGATAGATAGATAGATAGATAGATAGATAGATAGATAGATAGATAGATAGATAGATAGATAACCAGTCAATCCTGAGCTACCAGTAGTTCCCAGACACCCTCAGAGTAGCTCACAGCCTTGAGTTCATTTTTAAATAAGTACAAGGTCATATTTTCCTTTTAAATGTAAGGGAAGGCTGAGCTTATTTTACATTATTATAATAAGGTTGCAGATAGCAGGGCCTGATAATGAGCAGTGTGCAGTCGGGATTTATGACCCAAGCTGAATATAGATAGATAGATAGATAGATAGATAGATAGATAGATAGATAGATAGATAGATAGATAGATAGATAGATAGATAGATAGATAGATAGATAGATAGATAGATATGCTTATATATTTATATATGTTCAATAAATAAAAAAAACAAAGGTTACAAGGACGTTATAATTAGGTTAATGTTTTACCCATACAAACCACAGAAATTCAGCAGTTACACTTATAGTTATACTTATATTAAGAAACTTTAACTCGTGGCCTAAACTTACTCATCAGCATGAGTTATAGTTTCTTAAGATTGCAGCCAGTCAATCAGAGCCTTGCTTTTTGGCCGGATCCACTGATCCCCCGTGGGTAGATCCACAAAGGATCCGCGTCCCTAGATATCTATCATTTGTTTGTTTTTTATAACTCCAAAACTACTGAACGGATTTACACCAAATTACAATACACGCTCTTTCCGAACCAACATCTAGCTTTCTGCAAAATTTTGTGTAAAACTGTTTAGCATTTCTGGCAGAAGCTGTGTCTAAAAATTGTGAATTCCCTAAAGAGTGCATGGAGAGAAAGCCGTTTGGGACCCTCCTTTTTTCTCAGTCCCCGCTCAGATCAACTCAAAACTTTCCATGCAGAACTAGGCAAAGTAGGCCAATGTTCTGGGAAATGTTGTAAGGATTCGTCAAACGACACCAAAGTTATTAGCAAAACAAAAAATGCTTTGTCTATGGGAAAAGTTCTAACTATAACTACCTACTGACTATCACCAGCTATATCTATATATATATATATCAGCGATGTCATCAGTGATGCCACTGAGCAAGTTATGAGTGATGTAATATGTGAGGTCATAAGCAGTGCATTGCGGGGCGTAAGTTATAGTTTGCTCAGGTAACTATAACTGCTGAATTTCTCTGGTTTTGTATGAGAGAAATGTGAGTCTATCCTGGTGTGAGGGACTTACTGGTGGCAACAATACAGGTTTTTGGTCCCAAAGGACCCTCATCAGCCAAGGGGGCTTCCTCCCCCAACCAGCAGTATCCCCGGAGGCACGTTTGCAGAGTGGTTGAGAAAGAGAGCGGGCCGCTGGTGAGTCTCAGCAATCCCGCCGTGGAGGATTTACTGGAAACAACAATAGGGGTTCTTGGGCCCCAAGGACCCTCAGCAGCCAAGGGGAATTCATCCCCCAACCAGGAGTGTGCCAGAAGGCATGTTTGCAGAGTGGTTGAGAAAAGGAGTGGGGCCTCTGATGAGGTCTCAGCAATCCTGCTGTGGGGGACTTACTGGTGGCAAAAGTGGGGGTTCTATGCCCTCAAGGACCCTCAGCAGCCAAGGGGACTTCTTTACCCAACCAGTAGTGCGCCAGGAGGCCCGTTTGCAGAGTGGTTGAGAATGGGGGCAGGGCCTCCGACCAGGTCTCAGCAGTCCTACTGTGGGTTACTTACTGGTGGCAAAAATAGGAGTTCTTGGCCCCCGAGGGCCTTCAGCGGCCAAAGGGGCTTCATCCCCCAACCAGTAGTATGCCAGGAGGTGCATTTGAAGAGTGGTTGAGAAAGGGGGAGGGCCTCAGATGAGGTCTCTGCAACCCCACTGTGTGGTAGCTACTGGTGGCAACAATAGGAGTTCTTGGCCCCTAACCACTATCTGCATTCAAGGGGACTTAATTAGGAGTGGCGGAGCAATACTCCACCCGCTCACGGACCTCCACGGAATTTGGCTGAGTTTTTTGGTAACTCCGCAGAATTCTTTGGAGTGAAACTCTGTGAGCTCCATCCAGGCCTAGCAGAAAGAGGAAAAATAAAGGTCAGCAACGAGCTGAGAGAGGCAAAATAAAGGTCATAAGTGAGCAGAAGAAAGGCAGAAAACGAGCAGAACCCACTCAGGCACTCATGCACCCACTCACAGAACAACTCAGCACTCACTCGCTCACACACCCACTGAGACACTCATGCACACAGTCACAAACTCTCAAATGATAGAGCTTATAGTTAGGGAATAACGTCAAACAAGTATTTGCAATGCAATCTGTCTTGTATTTGTAAATGTTAGAGCTTTTGGCGTTGAAAAATACGTTTTTTTACTTTTTTTTATTTTATTTGCAGTGGGTTAATCATATGTGCATAGCGCTATTGCCATTCATATGACCTTGCGCCGCTGGAGAACGAGAAAATGGGAAACCGGTATGAGGAAGGGGAGATAAGAGTAATATGCTGCCTGAAAAAAAAAGACCAACATCCTTGAAAAAGCAAACACTCATAAGGAATGCAAGATTATTTTATGTTATTTTAACAGAACTTGTAAAGCGCAGCGTATACCTGGAGGTGTCTTGGCGCTAGTTCAGCAAGCAGAGGTGAGAGAAGAAAGAAGCATACTGATTGAATAGCCATGTTTTCAAGAGCTTCCTGAATTAAAGAAGAGAGGAAGCTGACCTTATGTGTAATGCGAGGAGATTCCATGATATGAAGGCTCCAGCCAAGAAACTGCTTCCTCTCCGTTAAGATTTCTTAAATCTAATTGTGTTTATTTCAAACATGTCTGATGATCTTAAGGTTCTAGTAGGGGTGTACCAAGAGAGTGCTTTCTTCAAGAAGGGAGGTCCATAGCCATGGAGGGCTTTATAAGTAAGACAGAGAGACTTAAAGTTAATTCTGTTCTTTACCTTCAGCCAGTGGGGATCGTTCAACCCAAGGGAGACAGAGTGATACCTAGGCAGTCCCAGTAGAAGTCTGGCTGCTAAGTCCTAAAGCACTTGAAGTTTGTTCACATATTGGGCCTGCAGACAATTATAAAGGCCATGGCAGTAGTCTATTTTGTCAAGAATTAAAGTAGATAGGACTGTTTTCCTGGCAGTGGTGAGAAGAAAATGTAGTATTTTCTTAAGTATTTTTAAAGTGTTGTAAGATGAAGAGACCACAGCATTTATTTGTTTACCTAGATTTAGACGGTCATCAATAATGACCCCCAAACTCTTGGCTTTCTTTGTGGGAGCATGAAGAGGTCCCATTTCTGCAGGCAAGCAAGATGCTGACCAGAAATTAGGGTTATTGCCAAACAAGATCACCTCGGTTTTCCCGGCGTTGAGCTTGAGACAATGCTTGCTCATGCAAGAGTTGATGTGTCTCATACAGCTCTGGATGTGTTAACTGGTATCGTTAGCATTGTCTGAGGCGGAAATGTCATCCGTATATGAGGTGAGTGAAAAACAGAAGGATTGGACAAGAGGGGACAGTTCTGCAACGTACACATTAAAAAGAGTGGGGCTGAGCGAAGACCCCTGCGGGACACCACAGGGCAGGCGGAAAGAGTTCGATGAAAAGGAGTCTATTTTGATTGCGTTTCATCTGTCGGAAAGGAAGGATGATAGTAATTTTAAGGCAAGATTTTTAATACCTATTGCTTCCAAACAGTGGATCAGGATAGAGTGATCCACCATGTCAAATGCCGCTGACAGATCCAACAGGATCAAAGTGGCTTATCCTACGTCGTCCAGGATAGACTTAAGCTCATCAGTTGCCTTGATCAGGTCCGTCTCGGTGCTGTGTTCCGATCTGAACCCAATTTGAGTGGGATCAAGCCAGTTGTTATTTATGATGAACTGGTTTGATTGGGTGTTCATAACCTTTTCAACTATTTTGGTGGGGAAAGGAAGTCTGGACATGGGCCGATAGTTGGCCGGGTCTATCTGGTCCAAATTTTCTTTTTTTTTTAAAGCGCAGGAATGGAGGCTTGTTTCCAGATGGATGGAAAGATGCCTGTTCTGAACATGGTGTTAAAGATGTTGGTGAAGTTGTATGCAATGATGTCAGGAACCCGCTTAATGACTGAAGGTGGAGAAGGATCATTTGGGGAGCCTGACTTAGTGATTGATACCAGGTCTTTAATTTGAGCTGTGGTCGCCGGGTGAAAAGAATCAAAGACGTTGACAGGATGACCAGCCCCTGTGTCATGACCGACTGGCAAAATATGATTGCAAGAGTGATCAAACGAATCAAAAATTTGATCAATTTTGCTCCTAAAGTGCCAAGTAATCTTATCACATAGGGACTGACAAACCCAGTCACCTCTGCGGTCAGGCTGTTTGGTAAGTTTGTTAATCACCTGGTATAATTCTTTCAATTAATTTTTAGAGGATTCAATTAGCGAGGAGAAGTATGTCGTCCTTTCCTTGACCAGGAGGGACTTATATTTAGATAATGAGAGTTTATAGATTTCTCTAATGAGAGTTGTATTGAGCCCTCCATTTCCTCTCTTGAAGTCTGCAGCTTTGTCTTTCTAACCCGAGGGCTTCTGAGAACCAAGGGGCGGAAGGACGAATCCTATGTTGGCGAGCCTCTTTGGTAGGGACTGTAAGGGAGAAGGCCAAATTAAGCCAGTTTGAATAGTTCTCCGCAGATAGTTCTGGGTTTTCAACTGACGGTGGAGCAGAGACAGTGAACTTTTTCTGTAATTGATTTAGGTCAAGGTTCTCCCAAGCCCTCTACTGTGCTGGAATATGCCTCTTTTTAGGAGCTGTGTCAGCTTCTGTATAATTGAGCACAAAAAGGATGGCTGAGTGTTCGTATCAGGCTACAGAAAGCACTTTAAAGCTGAAAATTGCTTTATTGTTAGAAAAAAGCGCATCTAACATGTGCCGTGCACTGTGAGTGGGTCCTGTTATATGTTGAGCGAGATCTAAGGCATCCATGATTTCGAGCAGTGTATCCTTGTCATCGAGCCAATCTAGATGGAAATTAAAGTCTCCGAGGACTGTGAAGTCTGAGTTGCAGATATCAGCCTCGAAAAGGGAGCTGATAGAACTTAGGGAACAGGATTTAGGGCCCGGTGCCCAGAAGATAAGGGATCCTTTGAACGATTGTGTTTTTTGCTAACTCAATATTGACCTACAAGGCTTCACAGTCATCAGACTGGATGTTCGCACATTAAGTGAAGTAAAGCATGTGAAATGTTAGCAGGAACAACATGGTTAACTTAAGGCTTTTCCACTTATTATTCAGAAATCAATGAGTGTTTTTGCCGGAAAGTGCAGTCATGGGGAGACATCGGTTTAATCGCGGTCTTCACATATTATCTACTGGCGGTCGCCAGTAGATAGTTATAGTTACAACCTAGTTTCCATAGGAAATCTCAAAATTCTATTTTGAATAACTTTGGCGCCGGTTGACGAATCCTCGCGAAATTTTCAAAACTAATGGGGCGCTCCGCTCAGCTCCTACCCTGAAAGTCTCGGGGTGATTCGTCAAGCGGGGGCCGAGAAAAAAGGGGGGTCCCAAAACGCGTTTTCCCCATGTTATTTTCCATAGGACCTTTAGACACAGCTACAGACCGAACGGCTGAACAGAATTACGTGAAATTTGGCAGAGAGGTAGCCATAAGGTGTAAATCTGTTCCGTATTTCCTGAGAAAATAGCATTTAAAAGCATATCAATATCTATACGCGCGCACCGTGCGCGCACTGAGCAAGCCCTGTGCGCGTATCCTGCCGTGCGCGAGCGCAATTCTGATTGGTTGTTAGATGTCGGTAAACATTCGAATCGGTCGCAACCAGGAAGTGTCGGCCGCCATTTTGTCTCTCGCAGTCTGAGGGGGTGAAAAAAAAAGGTGGAGAACGTGAAAAGGGGAAAGAGTGGACAGTTACTGACCCCCTAGCCTTGGTCAGGGGGTCACAGAAGGACCCCCAAGGGAGGAAAAAACAATCTTTTTTCTATTTTAAAAATCGCGAGGTGCGCGCACCCTGCGCGCACGGCACGAACTGCGTACTGTGGGTGCTCGGTGCGCGAAGCGCACCGTGCGCCCACAGCGCGCGCAGGGTGCGCGCACCTCGCGATTTAAAAAAAAAATAAAAAATTTGCGGTGCGCGCACGGTGAAAAACCTGAAAAAAAAAAATTTAATAAATACATAACTTAGCATTTAAAAAACCGTACAAAATCACTGAAAAAACCATAGGTTTCACACACGTTATAGTTACGAATTAGCATTTAAAAAACCTTGCAAATTCACTTAAAAAACCATAGGTTTCACACATGTTATAGTTAGCTGGACATTTCACTCGTAAAAAACCAATGAAATTCCCCCGTTATAGTTACTACAGGCAACTATAACTCACGCGACCGCAATCCTCTGCTGATGACGTCAGATATTACATCACTGATGACATATGTGTCTTTATGAAAAATAAATATTTGTAATATATGTATAGCTAAAGATTAATAAAAGAAGACATGGGTAAATAAGTGTCTAAATACAGTGATGTAATATCTGACGTCATCAGCAGAGGATTGCGGTCGCGTGAGTTATAGTTGCCTGCAGTAACTATAACGGGGGAGTTTCATTGGTTTTTTACGAGTGAAATGTCCAGCTAACTATAACATGTGTGAAACCTATGGTTTTTTAAGTGAATATATATATACATACATACATACATACACATACATACATACATACATACATTTGTTTTTCTTTTTTGTGTTTGATGTCGGCGGTCGCTATCGCCCATCCTGCTGGGCTAGAAGGCCCTGCTATTTTCGTCCTTTTATATATGTGTCCATTGCTAGCTATTTATTTTTACTGTATATATGTATATATTCAGTACATATGTTTATGTGTATACATACATATATGTATATACAGATATATATATATATATACATCGTGCTGTCAGTTGGTGGGACATTAAAAGGAAGGCGAGCAGCAGTGCACGACAAGGCGACCCACTGTGGGAAGATACAGTTTAAGTAAATTGGCAGCTTCCACTATGGAAGGAACATTGTGTAGAGACTACATCTATCATAATGCACAGTGTGCTTGAGCCCAGGCGGGCGAGTATTTAAGATGGCGCAGGTGCGCTTTGAACTGTAGCTGCTAATTGCTCTTGCCTACGCCAGTGATCAAGGGCGATGTCCATGCCCGAAACGCATTTGGAATCAAAACTGAGGCTTGCGGAAATAAATGGCTTGAAAGACTCTGTTTGCAAACCTTTTGTCTGCCAATACATGGAAAATTATTTACACGATGTGAGTGGCTCTCAATGCAGAGCAGGTGTCGTTTAGACCAGCAGGATGGGCGATAGTGACCGCCGACACCAAACACAAAGAAGAAAAACAAATAATGCACCAACAAAGCATCCACTGGTAGAATTATGTCGCCACATATTTTTAAAACAATATTTTGTCCAAACACCATGCTGAATGTGGTACAGAGTTAAATAGAGGTAGCCAGATAAAATGGCCACCAGGCTTGAGCACAGTGCTGAAAGGATCATGGGATAAGTAGTCCAGCATTCTTTGTTGTGTACTATGCATGTGGAGAATAAGCAGACCTCATTCCAAGTGACTGTACTTCTGGGTATAGTATTCAAAGTGAAATATTTGAATTAATGGTTCTATGTGCTGTGTTGCATGATCACATAGCACTGGCCATCTTCAAAGGCATCTTGTCAAGGTGGCAAAGTTTAGGAAGTTTAACAAACAATCACAACTGAGGAAGAAAAAGAAACCTGTTCAAATGTATAACAGAAGTAGTTTATTCAGTACAAAATACTTCACATATTAAAAAACTTACTGGGTAAAACAAATAGAATGTAATCAGAGGCAGTGCCTTAGTCTGTTAGCAAGCATGGCTTCTTCTGTGTTCGGATGGGTTTCTGTGAAAGTTGAATTTTCCCCTCTGGAGATGTCCAATGCTGCCTGCTCATCCCACAAGCTGCCCTTGCAGCCCTTTCAAGATAAAGCAACCTTATGGACAACATGGCGTCTGTTTGCTATTTTGTGCAAGTGGGGTAGAAGGCAGTAGAGCTTCTATGATGAAGTTCACACGCAGTTGTTCTCATCGGGGGCTAGAATAAGACCCTCCTTATCCACAGCACTACACCTCACTACTCTAGAAGGAGATGGGGGAGAGTCCTTTCATTTCCTCTGGTGTGGGAGCTTAGTCCACATCCAGTTCTAGTGCCGCTATCACCTCAGGGGTTGAGGCAGATGGACAGGTGTAGATTGGTCAAGGACTAGGAGACCATTGTTTACCCTAAAGAGACAAGTGAGGGGTGGGACTGTGTAGCTATACTCTGCCCTATCCCATCCCTTCAACAGAGAGAGAGAGAGATCCATCCCTCTTGCTGTGTGCAGCCTCTTTTCTGGACCTACCTGGCAAAGGGGTGAGGTTCAAGACTAGGGAAGACGGACATTGAGTATCAGCAACACGCAAAAAGGGCACAATGGTATACAACTACAGAATAGCAATCATAATAAATTAAATTGGTGACTTAAATGAGATGGTAGGGCAGGCAAGCTGGAGTAGCCATGAGCAAACAAACTACCAAGCTGGACTAAGAGTTGCAGTGCTGCTGTGTCTGGCTCAGAGGTGGCACCCTCTATCTCTGCCAGCCCCATTCCCATGCATGTCAGATTTTCTAGTATACTTCCTTTTTCTTTCTAATGCTCCCATATTGTAAAGGTAAGCGAGATGGCTGAGGTGTGGCCAAGAATGTTCAACTCCAGCTCAGTTGGATGCAGTGGGCCAAGGAGTGCTGCAGTGTTTCATGGGATTCTCTGATCCCTGTGCAGTCCCCAGATTAACAACCAAATGTGAGCTTGCCTCCTTGGTACGGTAGGTATGTGTATGTGCACATATGAGTATATACGCAGGTAGCATTAAGTGACAGTATGTGTCACAAGAGAATATTCTGGCCACTGGGCATTTTTAATATCTTTGTCTGATCGGTGCTACTTTCTGGATCGAGAGCTAACTGTGTGGTAGCAGAGCTCGCCTAAGGTTTCTAACTGTTGATGTCATCAATGTCACCTGTCACTCTCTTATAAGCTATTCTTTATTCTATGTGAATTAATGGAAAAACAAACACTGAGAAACCAAATTGAAGGAAACCAAATATGGAAAACCAATATTAAGAAAAGACAATTTTAAGGAAATACAAACATTTCAAAAATTAAAGGAAACATTTTAAAGCAAAGATAATTTAATGGAAAAATCCCAAAATACATTAAAATTGGATGGAGTCTAGTGGTATTGAGGGGTTTTGTCATTCAGTGGGTGAGCCTTTAGAGTTCAGGGAAAGGTGGAGTTCAGATATAGAGCAGGAATTTTTAGGGTACAGGGATGGATGAAGTTTATGGGTAATGAGTATTTTAGCAATCAGGAATGTGTTTATTTAAGGGAAGGATGAGTAGAATTTAGGGGTGATGAGGGATTTTCTAAGGTTCAAGGATGGGTGGATTGTAAGGGTATTGAAGGGTATTTAGAATTCACGGATGGGTGGAGTTTAGGGCTTGTGAGAGGTTTTAAGTGTCAATGATGGGTAGAGATGTGAACAATGTTTAGGGTTCAGGTATGGGTGGAGTTTAGGGGTGAGGAGGGGGTTTGGGGGGCCTTGGATCAATGGTGTTTAGAGGTTTTTAAGAATTTATGAGTGGTGTTGTTAAGGGGTGGCAAGAGAGTTTTAGGGGTCAGAGATGGGTTTCATTTAGGGGTAGTGAGGGTTTTTTTAGGTTCAAGAAGCGATGGAGTTTAGGGGTGATTGGGGGTTTAATGGTCAAGGATGGGTCAGCTTTAGGCATAGAAAGGGGTTTATAGGCTTCAGGGATGGTTTGAATTTCGGGTTAGTAAGGGGATTTTAGTTTTCAGAGCTGGCTGGAGTTTTGGGGTTGAATAGGCTTTTGGGGTCAGGGGTGGGTGGAGTCTAGGAGTAAGGAATGGATGTAGTCTAAACATGGAGAGGTGTTTTTAGGTTTCAGTGATGGTGGAGTTTAGGCGTAGAAGGGGCTTTTAAAGTTGAGGGATGGACGGAGCTTAGGAGTCAAAAAAGGGTTTCATTTAAGCGTGGTGAAGAGTCTTTATGGGACAAGGACAGATGGTGTTTAGGGGTTGTGAGGGAGTCAGCAGTAGATGGGTTTAGGGGTGGGGAGGGGAGGGGAGGGGTCCAGAAAATTAAGTTCATCCAAAGTAACTGTTTGACAATGTAAAAGACACGAATCAGAAGTAATGACCACTGAAGGAAAGCACTGAAATAAACTCCTCAACAAAAATGATTTTGAAAGTAAGACCTGTAAACACTGCATTTACTCCTCAAAACATAAGTATGAGAAAGCCAATTTTGAGCAAAAGACATTCTATAAACTGTTTCTATGCCATGGTAAATGCTGTTCATCCTTTAAATTCCCATTTAAAACTTTAGATGAAATGGTTTCTCTGTAATGGTATTCCATTAAATAGTTTATTCTATCAAATCATATACAACCCTTTTCATTATGCATGATATTGCACTTTTGGGTTTACTGAAGTCATCCCTCTTACTGGATAACATCATCACTATCCCAATGCTTGCTAATGTTGTAGACTTGCTAGTGATATCCTTTTTTCGATGTTTTGGGAGAAAAGATGCTTTGTAAAACTCTAAGGGCCTGATTACAAGTCTGGCGTTCCGAGGACCACCAGACTTGTGGAGGCCGCCAGACCACCCCATTACAACTCGGGCAGTAGGACTGCCATGGGACCGCTGACAGCGCCAGGGAACCGCCATTCCCTGGAGGTGGAGCGTTGGTCCAGAGGCCGCATTACGCTTGGCGGGACAGACGTGGTCCCACCAAACATGTCACGAGTTTCCTCTCAACTAGGGTATTCATGGCGGTTTTCCTGCTCCCTGAAAACCCTGCCGGAAAGAAAACAAAGGGGGCCTTACAGGGCCCCCTTGTGCATCACGCCCTGTGTATGCACACAGGGGGGCACAACATGTACCCCCCTGTGTGCTTGTGCACCAGTTCCTGCACGGCATGGACTTTTAAGTCCATGCCTTTCAGGAACTTTTTTGGGCATTCCCACTGCGGTGCCTATTTCTAAAGGCACCACTGTGGGAACACCAAAAAAGGCCCGCTAGACATGATTTTAATTCGTAATCTGTCGGGGAGCCTGACCACGTGTTTGGCAGTGCGGCTGCGGGGCAGACCCATCGCTACACCGTTAAACTCATAATCGGGCCCTAAGTGATGGCAAATCTGAATACAAAATGTCTCCTTCACCTTCCTCATGCCACCTCCACCCCTCGCACTCTACAAAATCCCGGCAAATACAGAAATTTTCTTCTTGGTTCCCTGGAAATGTAGTATACTTTTACATAGCCCAGGGGCAATGCATATGGATGGATAATACAAGGTTAGTTGGGTGCCCTTCTGAGTCTCCGACAAACTCTTTCTGGTCCATGGTGCTTGTGGGTGAAATAAGCCCCAATCCCTGCTTAGTGGTATCAAACAAACTGCTTTAAATCCCTTTTCAACTAGTGTCTATGTGCTTGAACTCCTGGTATATACTATTGTACTCCATATTTCTGTTTTTGTAATAGGGTGTGATTTAAATTAGAGCAATTGTCTGCATGTCTCTTTGTGTCATTGGACTGTGTTGTGTTCCCGAACCCCAAATGATTTTTAACCCTTTGTGAAGAATTAAGTATTCTTTAGGTCACTTGTTTCCAAGGCCTGAGAAGCTCAAGAATTCAGAGAAACTTCCTTGCGGAATTGAGTATGAGATGGTGGGCTGAACTGGTCATACTCACCTTCAGTGACCCTAATTTGAGCTCATCTGTTTGACTATGAAGGGTCACCCACCACAAGCTGGGATGAGATCCACTCATCATGACTTTGATAAGATCACCTCATCAAAACTTGAGAATCCTTGTAATAATACCACCCATAATCCCAACAGAATCTCTTCCCCAGGACTAGATATCAGGACTTTGATGATCGCCACACCGCTCAGATCTCATAAAAATCAGGTGTCGGGGCACTGATACAATCCGCTCCCAGGATCCCAATAATATCACACGCCAGGACTGCATTATGATCACCTCCCTGGATTCAAAAATAATCTCCTCCCAGGATTTCAATGGGATCACCCCTCAAAAACACTTCCTATCCTGGGCGAAAGAGTTCCAGCCTGTGCATCCTCATATCGTTCCAAAAGGGTCCCAAATGCCTTCTTCCAAATGGACTCTGTTGTCTGCCTCTCTCTGTGCGTGGCGGGCACTTTGCCTGTCTTCTGGGCATGGGAGCTGCAGAAATGAGAAGTAGAGGATTAGAATCATAGAAAAAAACACAACTTCTCATCCAATTAATGAGCTAAAGATATATAGATTTGTTTGGCTTTCTTTGCTTTTCCAAATAGTGGAAGAATTGCTTGTGTGTACCTTTCCCATCGCTATCTGATTTCCGTAATCCAATTTAACAGGACCTCAAACGCACAATATTCCTCTAGTCTAGACACAGTACCTGACGTTGGAGATGTTCCAGCGGAAATCCAAAGGTCCTCTATTGGGTCCTCTACCAATCATAAAAAGCCCTTTAATCCTAATAAACAAGGCAGGTCTTGCCTTCATGGAGCTTGTAACATTACCGGACAAAAAGCCTGGACATTTTATAAAGGTGCATTGTGAATGTCTTAACAGAAGTAAAAAAATACACTTGTTGTTAAAGTATGTGCATTGAGATAATCTAAAATGAGGAAAAAAATATTTCATGGTATCATATTTGCTTTTCATTTTCTCTCATATCTTCTTCAACATTTACATGAAGCGTCTCACCTCCAATCTCCACTGCTCTAACATTTCCTACTGCTTTTACTTAGATGACACCATCCTTTTTCTAAAGGCCTGCTTTCCTAAAGATGTTGAGGTTATAGCCAACGTACTTGAGGACATCCTGGAATGAATGTTATATCACTGCTTAATGTGTTTATAAAATGAGATCGCCGGATAGTCCTATACATAATCCAACATAGATCAACACATAAGAGTAGTAAAGTGGGATATTTCAATTATGGAGAGCCAGATCTCTTAGCTTCACCTTGGAAGAAAGTTAAAGCCTTCAAGCACTCATGAACTCAATGCCAAAGAGAGTAGACTTTTAGAAGGAACCCCCATGTATAATCAAACAAACGTTAAGTAGACAACAATTTTAAGTTAGTAATCCAATATCTCATTCTGTTAAGACTAGACCATGGAAATTGCCCACTAAAAGGGATCCACATGTTGCATCTAGCTTCCCTCAAAGAGGCCCTCTACCAGCTGCCAAGCTGCACACTGGTGTAAGAAAGTTCAAGTACATCTCGCCTATTTTGTACTCTCTGGAGTGGATTCAGATAGAAGCGAGGTAGCAATCTTTGAGCAAGCGGGCACTATGCACAAAGCTGTGTTGCTGATTACGCCAAACTACCTTAACTAGAAACTGATCACCTCTGTTAGTCAAAACCGCCTTCTGAGCACCGAGAACCTTCTCCTCGAAACACCAAGTTTTAAGAAGGGCAACACCTAGAGTGCGGAATTCCCATCCCTCTCGACATTAGGCAATTTTGCCACCATGGGGCATATTATCAAGGAGGGCGTTAAAATTATCACCGCTTTAGCAGCAGGAAACTGCCGCTAAAGCGGCAATAATGGGCTTGATAATATGCCCTGGAGAATTCCAATAGAAGCCCATGTTGACAACAGAACATGGGCTTCTATTGGAATTCTCCAGGGCATATTATCAACCCCATTATCGCCGCTTTAGCAGCAAACCGGCGATAACTTTTAACGCCGTCCTTGATAATATGCCCCTACATTATTTTAAAAGGAGCTAAAAAGCCTGCTGATTGAGTGTCACTTCTAACTTTGACAGTCTCTCTACTTTTTCTACTGTAGTTATTGGTGTGTGTACTGTCTGTGAAATGATGAAAAGTGCTACATATTTCCATGCGCTCTAGTCTCTGAATGATTACTGTATTTGAAAATGTTCCGTGATAATATAGGCGATTCACTGCGCATATTCTACTCACTCTTGTAACCATATTATTTTAATGTTATAATATTTACTGGATTGTAATTTTGTATTTCACAGTATTGTATTACAACATATTATACTATGTGAGCTATAAAACTATACTGTATCGACTACTAACGCTTTATAAAACTTATAATGAATACATCAATAAGTAAACTTCATATCGCAGGAAAAGAAAACATATGAACACAAGGCGGGAGGGTGTTGACGTGGAACCATAGGAAGCAAGAAGTAACAAAACAAGCATTTGCAATGCAACAGGTCTCGCATCAGTTAGAGTTAGAGTTTTTTGGCACTGTTAAACAATTTTGCTGAATGTGTTTGTTTGTTGTGTACTGAATGTATTTGCCAGATAAAGATCTGCATGTATTTGTGAAATAAGTACGTGTATTATAGCTTGCGAGACCTATTGCATTCCAAATGCGTGTTAACTGTTCTGTTACGGGGAGGGTGGAAGTGAAGAATCAGATGGGCTGATGCTGAAGATGGAGAGGAATGCTACGAAAGTAGTAAGACAGGGTTGTTGTGTTGGTGGTTTTTGAAGCAGTTGCTTGTGTGATTGGATTAGTAAGTAACTACCACTGATAGCATTATTCTCCATAATAGGACATGACTAACTGCTATGAACATATTAGAGAAGGTTCGCAAAGCACTAAAAGTGGAAAGTAATTTAGAGACTGAAGTCACACGTACAGATGCAGTCGTACAACGACAACCACCATACCATAGAAACGACCCAAACACTACTCCGCCAGACCAGGCCTTCTGGCACTGTCATACTCCCCTACAGATAGGGCCAATGGAATTATGTGTTTATGCAGCCTCGGTGTTTTTCGCATAATTATGATTTGCCGCATTTGCCACATAATGTCTCATCTGCTGCATAATCTGCAGATTTTAATAAACAAAACAATTGTTTCTAGCTGAAACGGGTTAAAAGTTACTAAATACGCAGCAACATGTTGCCTTTGTAAAGGTTGACTGGTCACCTTTCTGTTGCTTTTTGCTATTTTTGAGTCTTAAATTGGCACTCAGGGAGGTGAAAATAATGTCCAGACAGTGTTAACAAATAAAAAAATTACAAAATAACAAATTAATACTATCACAAAATGTTCTGCATCTGCCGCATAATTTTCCTGGTCTTGCCTTATTATTTACTCGTCCTTGCTGCAAATATTGGGATGCCCCTGCCGTATAATTCCTGTGGCCCTGCCTATATACTAGTCTGACCCTGATAATCCTAATGGGCATCTCCCTCTTCTTGCTCTTTTGCTGGCCTCGGAGCGGCCCTGTCAGATCACCTTCCACTCCCACTCCACCCCCCGCGCCACCCCACTCCACAGACCCACCACACCTTCTACCCAGCAACAAAAAGGTTGAAAGCCTGGTAATTTGAAAAGCCAGCCTTCCCCTTAGCCTGACACCTCTCCCTTACTGTTCGTAACATGTCTATTTGTAGGCACCTTTAAGGCTTTTCTCTCTGTTGGGCCCTGTAAATCCCCAATATTGATACCTAGAATGTTAAATTATAACTTTTTTTATGTACGTGTCGTGATATGTAAGCAGGGACACTGGAACAACGCAGCCAGAGAACTGCAAATTATGCTCATGGTTTTAATCCAAGCCTCAATGGCCCGCATTTTCCTTTTATTATTAAGGCCATTCATATTAAACAACACTACTTTCACTATTTCCTTATTACCCATTTCGAAAAAAAAAATAGGTTATTAAATGTCCCCATATTCAAAGAATAATCCTTTTACAAACTCTAAAAAAAGGCTCCAACCCAGATCTAACAGATGTAACGGATTCTCCTTTCTTGCTCTCACAAAACAATCAACAAATGAGTATGAACTTAAAATATGGATTTCATTCTTTCCCCCATGCTCCCAACCCAACCCTTGACCCATTGTCGCCCGAGCAGATGGCCGCCCCTGCTCAGAGGCTGACAACATGTCCCACCCACCCAACAACAGGCACACTGACTTGGTGCCTAGTGCAGCTGAGTGACACCCTCTCCCTACCCTCACTTCCCCTTCCTACACTACAAAAACTAAAGTTGAACAACCTTGTGCTATCCTTAACCTTCTACATCTTATGTTGACACCTTATCCTTTCACCTGCTATTCTCCTTTGAGAGAAAAAAATGCAGTAATACAGTCCTCAAAAGATGAATAGCCCATTCCCAACACAAAAATACATACCCCCCAGTCTTTCAACCAGATGCTGGCTTCAGGCCATTAGGTTTATTCGCCAAAATCTCTTGTAGTAAACCCTGTGCCTCTGCGACATTACAATAAATATGAAATTTGCCCTTAATTAGCACTTTGAGCTTACTCTGCTGAGCTATCACGGCTTGTGCCCCCTGAGCTTTAAACAAATGAAGCATTTTGACAAATTCTTTCCACCTTTTTGCTGCGGAAGCTGTCATGTCTGAAAAAATGCGACACACTGGCACCTCTTCTGAAGAAAACTGTCTTTGCCTGATTGCTCGTGACACAATCTGCTCCTTGACCCTATAGTCTTCAAAATGTACCAGGATCGTCCAGGGAAATTTTGCATTAGAGGGGAGATGTGCGGTGACCCGATGAGCTCTCATTATTGTAAGATCCCCCTTAAATTCTGTAAGGACATTTTCTTTTATGAAAGAGTCAATCCATTGTAGCATCTGCTGACCCTCCAAACCCTCGAGAACACCCAAGATTCGGAGATTAGAACCTCTGGAATAATTCTCCATCTCCTCCAGCTTCATTTCTAGTGAGGCTCTCTGGGACTGGAAGGTAGTCACTTTGCGGTTTAGAAATGTCATTTGATCCTCCAATTGGGAGATCCTGGTTTCGGCCTCCAAGAGCCATGCCGGGACCTGAGCCATGGATTCCTCAATCTTCGTCATGCGGGCATTTATTGCAGCGATCTCATTAGATTGGGAGGTTTTTAGGTCCCGAATTTCTTCCAAAATTAAATTAAGAACACTCTTTGCGTCCCATTGTATAGAAAAGGAACCGCTACCTTGAGGGGGATCAATCTGAGCAGCATTTGACCTATCCTCCACCAGAGAACCCTCTGGCCCCATCAGCACAGGGACCACTGGTGAGGTCGACATCGACATAGGCTTTTCTGCGACATCGGGCCCTCCCCCGGATGATGGAATTAATAGACCTGAAGATGAAAATGGAATAGAAGGAAGGGGAAGAGGCGATTGACTGCCAGGCTTGGGCACTAAATTCTCTGAAGTCACTGAGCCGGCATCCAATAAGGTATCTGCTACTAAAGGGTCATCACCTTCAATCCCCTGCATTGCTTCCATCTCAATCAGAGACCCATCCTGTTTAGCTTTGAAGAAAATAGGATGCTTTCTGGCCCCGAGAATTTCACCCGCTGCCTTTCCGGAAGTCAAAGTCTCTTTAGTGGAGGCAGAAGGAATTGGTGAATCCCCCCTTGAGGAAACAATCTCACAAGGGCTAATGGGGGAATCCAAGTCCACCATATCAGACTCAATCTGATCCTGCTGAGCCGCATCAGCACTTGCCATGCCCACAAGCTCCGATGAAAGAGGAAGATCTTGTCGATATGCGGCTGCGTAGTTGAACCGCGCTGAGGCCTGGGCTGCACGCCTTTTAACCTTCTGACTTGGAGTAGGCGACTCAACTGGGGTTGTTCCCTTTGCCCCTTTGTCAGGCTTTCGCATAATGTCCGCTATACAATGCCCCTCTGCTGATAGCTGGTAAAAATGCTGCCCAGGACTCTGCCAGAGTCAACTAAATGGGACCTGCCCAGCGACCCTCAACCAAGACAGGTGAGTAAGTAGAATTTTTTTTTTAAAAAGCCACTTATCCGCTCTTGGTGAGAAACCTGCGGTCCCTAATAATGCTCCAAAAGCCTCAGAAGTCTACCGTTTGAAAAAAGGCAGAAAAAGGCAGGCTCTCAGGGACACGGAACTCTCAGAGCAGTCCTTTTCCTTCAAGGGGCCACTTTTGGAAAGTATATCGCTAGTCCGGCATCCTCTGCTCTCTCAGAATGCAAGATTCTCAGATCAGACCTTTTCTTTCTTTTACAGGGCCCTTTAATTGCCTCGAAAACGGTTATTTTAATACAAGAAACCCATATACCAGCGGGGAAAATCTCTGAGTTTGCAATGTTCAGAACCTGGGCAGCTTATAGGGGTTTCTCTTCTTCCTCAGTAGCACATAGAGGGACGGCGATTTTTCTTAATAAACAATTTCAGGTTGAGGTGGTTAATTCTGCAAGCAACCAACGTGGAAGATGGTGCTGGGTCACTTGTAGTGTGGACCATCGACCTCTGACGTTTGCCAGTATATATGCCCCAGTTGAGTATAATCCCCTCCCATATGAGGAACTTTTTCAATCTTTAATCCAAGTCCCGGGAGAGTTGATCGTGGAAGGCGATTTTAATTTGCTAATGAATCCCAAGATCGATTCCTCATCTAACCTAAAAAGACAGTCAAAGCCAAAAACTCTTAACACAATTTACAGTTATAGTTCAGTGCCTGATATTATTGACCTCTGGTGATCAGCATTTCCGATGGATATTGCCTACACATGTTTCTCAGGGAGATTTCACACTTTGACACTTTTTCACGCATTGATTTCTTTCTTATCTCTAGGAATTTGGTTTTTTTACAGCAGAAAATTCTTCAAAATTGATTTTCTGACCATGCACTGGTGGTTTTGGAATTAGCATTGGGTAAAAGTAGTTCATTTATTAAAAGGTGGTCATTAAACCGACAATATTTGCAAGAAGAGAATTGGGTGTCATGCAATAGAATTTCCTCCACAGTACTATGCCCCTGGCAGAAAAAAAGATACTGGAGTATTCTCCAGCAGTGCAGAATCCTCCAGTGAGATTACGTCCACCGTACCATCCCTCTAGGAGAAGTAATTCTGCCGGAGTATTCTCCAGCGATGCAGAATCCTCCAGTGAGATTACCTCCATCGTACCATCCCTCTAGGAGAAGTAATTCTGCCGGAGTATTCTCCAACGATGCAGAATCCTCCAGTGACATTACCTCCACCGTACCATCCCTCTAGTAGAAGTAATTCTGCCGGAGTATTCTCCAGCGGTGCACAATCCTCCAGTGAGATTACCTCCATCGTACCATCCCTCTAGTAGAAGTAATTCTGCCGGAGTATTCTCCAGCGATGCAGAATCCTCCAGTGAGATTACCTCCACCGTACCATCCCTCTAGTAGAAGTAATTGTGCCGGAGTATTCTCCAGCAGTGCAGAATCCTCCAGTGAGTTTACCTCCACCGTCCCACCCCTCTAGTAGAAGTAATTCTGCCGGAGTATTCTCCGGCGGTGCAGAATCCTCTAGTGAGATTACCTCCACCGTCCCACCCCTCTAGTAGAAGTAATTCTGCCGGAGTATTCTCCGGCAGTGCAGAATCCTCCAGTGAGATTACCTCCACCGTCCCACCCCTCTAGTAGAAGTAATTCTGCTGGAGTATTCTCCAGTAGTGCAGAATCCTCCAGTGAGATTACCTCCACCGTACCATCCCTCTAGTAGAAGTAATTCTGCCGGAGTATTCTCCGGCGGTGCAGAATCCTCCAGTGAGATTACCTCCACCGTACCATCCCTCTAGTAGAAGTAATTTTGCCGGAGTATTCTCCAGCAGTGCAGAATCCTCCAGTGAGATTAACTCCACCGTCCCACCCCTCTAGTAGAAGTAATTCTGAGGGAGTATTCTCCAGCAGTGCAGAATCCTCCAGTGAGATTACCTCCACCGTCCCACCCCTCTAGTCGAAGTAATTCTGCCGGAGTATTCTCCAGCAGTGCAGAATCCTCCTGTGAGATTACCTCCACTGTACTATCCCTCTGGTAGAAGTAATTCTGCCGAAGTATTCTCCGGCGGTGCAGAATCCTCCAGTGAGATTACCTCCACCGTACTATCCCTTTAGTAGAAGTAATTCTGCCGGCGTATTCTCCAGCGGTGCAGAATCCTCCAGTGAGATTACCTCCATCATACCATCCCACGAGTAGAAGTGATTCTGCCGGAGTATTCTCCAGCAGTGCAGAATCCTCCAGTGACATTACCTCCACCGTGCCACCACTCTAGTAGAAGTAATTCTGCCAGAGTATTCTCCGGCGGTGCAGAATCCTCCAGTGAGATTACCTCCACTGTCCCACCCCTCTAGTAGAAGTAATTCTGCCGGAGTATTCTCCGGCGGTGCAGAATCCTCCAGTGAGATTACCTCCACCGTCCCACCCCTCTAGTAGAAGTAATTCTGCCGGAGTATTCTCCAGTAGTGCAGAATCCTCCAGTGAGATTACCTCCACCATACCATCCCTCTAGTAGAAGTAATTCTGCCGGAGTATTCTCCGGCGGTGCATAATCCTCCAATGAGATTACCTCCACCGTACCATCCCTCTAGTAGAAGTAATTCTGCCGGAGTATTCTCCATCAGTGCAGAATCCTCCAGTGAGATTACCTCCACCGTCCCACCCCTCTAGTAGAAATAATTCTGCCGGAGTATTCTCCAGCAGTGCAGAATCCTCCAGTGAGATTACCTCCACCGTCCCACCCCTCTAGTAGAAGTAATTCTGCCGGAGTATTCTCCAGCAGTGCAGAATCCTCCAGTGAGATTACCTCCATCGTACCATCCCTCTAGTAGAAGTAATTCTGCCGGAGTATTCTCCAGCAGCGCAGAAGCCTCCTGTGAGATTACCTCCACCGTACTATCCCTCTGGTAGAAGTAATTCTGCCGGAGTTTTCTCCGGCGGTGCAGAATCCTCCAGTGAGATTACCTCCACCGTCCCACCCCTCTAGTAGAAATAATTCTGCCGGAGTATTCTCCAGCAGTGCAGAATCCTCCAGTGAGAATACCTCCACCGTCCCACCCCTCTAGTAGAAGTAATTCTGCCGGAGTATTCTCCAGCAGTGCAGAATCCTCCAGTGAGATTACCTCCATCGTACCATCCCTCTAGTAGAAGTAATTCTGCTGGAGTATTCTCCAGCAGTGCAGAATCCTCCTGTGAGATTACCTCCACCATACTATCCCTCTGGTAGAAGTAATTCTGCCGGAGTATTCTCCGGCGGTGCAGAATCCTCCAGTGAGATTACCTCCACCGTACTATCCCTCTGGTAGGAGTAATTCTGCCGGAATATTCTCCGGCGGTGCAGAATCCTCCAGTGAGATTACCTCCACCGTAGTATCTGTACGGCAGAGATAATCCTGCAGGAGTGGTCTCCACTGGTGGAGAATTCTCCTGCGGAGGGTTTACCTCTTCCTCCATAAACATGAGGATTTTTCCGATTCCACCTCTAGATTAACTCCTTAGACCCCAGCCCAAAAGAGGATGAACTTTACCCTGTAAGTTTTTTTAAAGATCTCTCCCTTCCAGTCTTTATGCTCTCTGCCTCAACTAAGGCAGCATCACTGTCAGTTAACATGTGTTAAAACTATGTGCAAAATATGACGGGCGGGATAAACGTGGGGGCAGGACTGTGCCGGGGTGAACCAGGGGGCATTTACTTGCACCTGGAGAACTTTCCAGTCGGAAAAGTGATGGATCTAGTCTGGATCAACAGAACTCTTCAGCGTCAGGGTGAAAAATTTTTGCAATTTCATTTGTCTCCCATGCAGCGACAAGCCAAACGTGAAATGAATGGACAGCCTGGAGGCTAAACCAGGCTGGAGACGGTATTAGAAGGTAGAAGCATCTGTTCCATGAAATACTACGCCAGGGAAGTTTTAACGCGTCTCTCTCACAAGAAGAGTTACTGACAGGTCCAAAGAAGTGTTAAAGAAAGTCTCTAGCCCGAGAGTGTAGGAGACCCTAAGGGTCTGATTTTGTGAATAAGCAAAAATTTGTAAAATTACTGAAAAGTTGTTGATTACTTAAAAGTGTAAGTAACCTTTGTAATTCAGGCCCTGCATTTCTTGGGGGCATACTTGTGCCTAGGGTGGTGGGGCTGTGGGAGGGGCACAAAAAAAAATTCTCCTCTGCAGCCAGACTTTCTCCTCCCTCCAGTGTCTTCCCAGAAGCTCCCAATGTAGGAAACTGCATTACCCAATCCAGGTGCTACTTTCACAGCATGAAAGCAGCACCAGGATTGGATAGAGCAGGGTCTCCCAGCACTCCTTCGAGTACTGGAGGCCTGCGCTTTCTCTAATCCAGCAGTCTAAGACAGCTAGGTTAGAGAATTTTAAAATGCGCATGTCTGGCTGGCCGTCCCAAGACAGCCGGCCAAACAGACATGCGCATTTTAAGGCACACAGCTCCCTGTGGCTGACACTAGAAAGCACTGGCCCCGCCCTGTCCTGACAGTTCGGGACGGGTTGCTGAAAATAAAAAGGTAAGAAATAAACCTTAGTATCGTTTTATTTTTCAGCTCTGGGGCTGAAAAATAAATGGAGGAGCCGCCCCTGCTTGGGGGACTTGGAGAGCCTTGGGGAGAGCAGAGTCGGGCGCATGGCTTGGCTCTTACATCAAAAGCATGAGCTGCTCCATCAAAAGATGCAAAACAGGCAACAAATGCCATGACACATTATGATAAAGATTTCAGTGTCTCAATTAAGTATGTACAATTATATCACAGAAACAAGTGACATTTGTTGAATGCAATATTTTTGTAAACAATACCTCCATGCCCTGATGACATTGGCGCAAGTTACCCAAGAACTGTCCGTTTATCATGTTCTATATTTATATAGCAGACCTGCCAACTCACACAATGCCACAGTGTGACACACGATATCGACTCCCTTCACACGAGGAGCCGATATCACACGGTGGGAGGGAACACAAACTGAAAACCACTGTAAACAGTAGTTTTGAGCTCGTTTTCAGAGGCTTTGAAATGTCGCCGTCCATGAATCGGTGTGAAAAACTTTGGCAACACCTTAAAAATGCTCTTTTTTTTTCTTAGAAGAGGGTTTGGGGGCGGGGTGGGGGCACAAATGCCTCTTCAGTGCCTCTCACATGCAGCCCCTCCCCCTCCAAGACCCCTTCTTACACTGTGTGATTTTTGATGTAGTTGGCAGGTCTGATATTGCCTATGTTGTTATTACATTTGAAAGCAATACTATTTTAGATTACCCATATACAAGTGGGGTTTTTGTAGAGCGTATGAACTGAATTAGACCAACATGCTCTCAGACTGGATGCTTAAGGAAGCGAAGGGCCGAGGATCACACAGTTGGTCCAGTTGTGAAGCTGCGATTTGAACCCTGAAATGCATGTTGTACAGTTCAGAGACAGTAGGATTACATCCTTCTCTCTTCCACTTAACACCAAATGTCAGTGCTTTGTGTTCAGCTATTTAATTATTGTTATTCAAGTAGTTTTAGTATGTAGAGTCCAATAAATACACTTATCATACCTTAAATCCAAATGACACAATATACGCATATGTGCACGTGCACAGTCATAAGATGCAAAGGTGTGCTTTCTTTTTTGCAGTGTTTCCAGACAGTGAAGATCAAACACAGGGACAGAACATTCATGCCCGAAACCAAGCTGCACTTTGCAAGCGGAATCCAAAGAAGCGAACTGTGGGGGGGTCTCCAAGACCTCTTCATTTTATGGCAATTGTTTAAGTGTGGCAAATGAGGTGTTGAGCATCTCCTAAAATCCATTAGGGCAGATTTACAAGCCCCTTGCGCCACTTTTGCGTCACATTTCCCATGTTAAAAGTGACTCAAAAGTGGCGCAAGGGGCTTGTAAATCTGCCCCATTGTTTTCTCGAGTCAGTTAAGCAAGCAGTAACATTAATATAAAATAGCACCTCCTGCCTTGCTATAGACTGCTGGCTCGTCTGGCGTGATTTTAGCAGAGGCGGAACACCTCAGTAACCACAATTAACCAAAATGAAGAGATCTTGGAGCCCCCACAGAGTTTCCTCCTTGGGTATAGTGATTCAAGGAGAGTCGGTGTGCAATGTGACTTCAGCAAAGCACGTTCTGTCTGCCGCCATTTAGGTTCCACTTCAAGATCTGGGTGGAGTATTGGCCAATGGCCACCCTACTGGGCAATAAACCCACTTTTCTCCCAATTTTCCTCCACCCATGTTCTCTCAAGAAAGGTAATATCTGAGACCAGCAGGACCTCTAAGAAAGAGCATCTGGTCAGATGTCGGGGGAGGGGGTGGCAGTCCAGGTGAATTCATCAGATGGCTCAAATAAATTCCTAATCTTTATTTCAGTTAACCAGCTGCATGGGCATCCAGTCAACAAAACACGAGGGGTGGCAGAAACATTACACACAGTTTAAGCATCAATGACTTCATAGGGTTGGGCCCTTGTTCCGCCCGTTGTCAACAGCATCTTATTTGCTGCTGAGGATTGGGTAATGAGTAAGGCTTGAAGGCTACATAGATCACTAAACGTGAACAGGCTCTTAAAGCTCTTAGAGTTCACATCTGTTCATGCCACCACCTGCATGACCCCCTAAACAACGGGTGTGCCCGGGGGAGTGAACTGCACACCGAGAGGCAGCTGCTGACCCTACCTTTACCTGGCTGACCTCCTTCGACCATCTGAAATACCGGTGGAATGTGAGTTGAATGTACTTTGACTACCTTCAAGATGCTTCATGGTAGCGACCCCTGCATCTTTCATCTGCTTGTGAGTAACAACTATAGTGTAGAAGTAATTAATTGTGATCCGGACCAGTTACCCTGTGTTGAGCTGATTACTGTCGCTATTCAGGCTTATCCTACTTCATGCATTAAACTTCATTCAGTTTATCAACCTCAGGGTGAGGTTACTCTTTTCTTGGAAGATCTGAATTCCTGGAACTTACTACTGATGGGCTTAATGTGGTGTCTGCTTCCAGCTTGCTGCTCAGCCAGTGATGGTGTAGAATGTTAGTATGAGTGTATGATGTCATAGAGTGTTGTATGCGTGCAGGAATGTCAGTTGAGAGTAGGGCTGAGCAGCAAGCAGGCTGCTCCTGTTGGGGTTTGTTCATTGTACCTTACTTCATTTATTTGTTACCTAATAAACTACATGAAGATACCATCAGAATACGGACCATTCTTCCATTACAACACTGGCGACGATCTGAAGAACCTACATGTGTTTCCTTAAGGACTTCTGAATTTTGAAAAACGAAGCAACTACAAGGTATGATCTTGTAACTACATATGAACTTTAAAGCTTACTGGCACCATCTTACGAACCCCAACAGTGACCTTCCACCGGTCGCCCTCAACACCTACGTGCCAGTCCCTGCTGTATTGGCTGATGTCCTTCTAACCTAATTGGATCTGTAAATGAGTCTTCACTTTTCTTCATTGCGAGCGTTTTGAGGACCTTTATGTACTTTCTTGGAGCCGTTAACTAAACTGATGGCGGCAGTGTAAGTGGAAATCGCTGCCACCTAATTCAATGTACTGCGACCCTATTTGGCATTACGCAAAAATGGACTGTCCCTGATGTCCTGCTTCCGTCTTCCTTGTTATCTACTTGCCCTATCTCCGGCTTTCCTGCCTTTCTAGAAGTATTGGGAGGAGGCCCATTCTGAATCGGGCTACACTTAACGCCAGTCCTTCAGATTTTGGTTTCGCCCGCTGATTTGGTTTCCACTTCGAAGGAGCTGTGTTAACAGGGCTGTTTTAATACCCACAGCGCTAGGGTGAAGCCATCAAAAGGAGGTATTTCGTTGTGCTTTCAACTTTATTTATTTTTCGTTTTTGTCTTTATTGATCACTGCGCCACTTGGAAAATAAACTGCCGCACCGCAGTTTGAAATACACATCAGGCGCGTTCCACTCACCTCTGGTGTTCGCGCGATGTGTGCTCCATGACGTTCTTTCTCTTTCCTCCTGTTGAGAGTCGCCCAGCTGCCTCAGCGTTGCCGTGAGCCACCCGGCACGATGCAGAAAACGTGCCACCATCTTGTGGTTGGCAGCCATCATTTCTTTAGCTGTTTCCTGATTAACACTACCAAATGCCAACCACGCTCCGGTTCTCTTCCTGTTTCGTATTTTCAACTGGACAAATTATGAGACTCTCACCGTCATCCCGCTCGTGCTTCTGCATGCCTATGAGCCTTCTGGATCAACTGTATTTCGCAACTACAATTTTCGTGACCTCTTCTGGATCAGTTGTCCTGTCCTGGCTCAGGTGCCCCTACATGCTGCATTGTCTCCATCCGTCTCGTCTAAGGAACTTCCTTTTTATCGATTATTTGAAGAGATCTACAACATCCAGTGTGACTTGAGGACATTTGCTATCTTTAATCTACTACTAAGGTACTGTGTTCGCATTTCCAAGGTTGAGCATGACCACGGTGACCACTTCTGGTATTTTATTTTATTATTTTCTTGGGACAATGATTTAGCTCGGGTGAGAAATCGCTCACCGGTGCCTGCTTCTGTTTTTATTTTATTTTACTATGCATATTGATATCTTGCCATAAGTGTTATTGCTTGCACTTTATTTGTTTTATCTTATTATTTTATTGGAACATTTTTTAAAGTTTAAAATGCTTTTCATTTCAGTTATGAACCATTTTGACAACATGCATTTCCTTGTTCTCGCATTTTACGCTGACATTTTTTGTTAACTATTGTTAGTACTTATTTTACATTTTGTTCAGTACCTTAGAGGACCAGTATTTAGAGCATCTGTTTAATAACCTAATGGCTGTATACCTTACTTTACAGTCATTCTTTGGACCAGTATTTCCAGGGTTTAGCGCTTTTGTTTTAATAGCCTACTGGCTGTATACTTCTCAATTCTTATTGGGAGAATCTAGAGTGTTTTTATCATAGTTTTATTGCAACGTTTATAGGTTTAAAAATGCCATAGGGAATTTCTTATTGAGATATAAGAGTGATTTTGCTCTTATGTTACGTGACTTGTCAAGTCACCAGTTTTAGGTATAATAGTATGTTACATTTCTATGTTACGTGACCTGCCAGGTCACCAACACTGCTATCCTTTATGGTATGTTACCTTGCCATGTTTCGTGACTCGTCAGGTCACTTACTATGTTATCCAAGGGTTACCTTATTTTACATGTGCCTTATCCTTTGTGATTCCTGTTTAGTGATTCGTCAGGTCACTTACTAGGTTATCCAAGATGTTACCTTATTTTACATGTTCCTTATCCTTCGTGATTGTCATTCACAATGTTTCTTACATACATTAGTGGTTACATTACTTTGCGTTGCATTTCCTTACTGTGCCTTTCTTTAGGGCATATGTTATGTATGTAATTGTGTTGTAATAGCTTATGTTGTTAATTCTGGTATCTTATCTACATATTCTTGTTCTTGGTATCTATGACACTCTGTATTTTCATCTTACATGGTACCTGTACATTGATTTTACATTGTATCGCTTTACTATTTTACTATTCTCATGTGTATTTTCTAATTCCAATTGAGTTTTCCTTACACATCTCTTATTCATTTGAGAGTGTTTTTCTTGTCTTTGACATGCACTGTCTGTTTTTCTTTTGCTGTTTCTTCTTGCCATCTTCACTCTGGTATGGCCAACTAGTATGTTAGGTGGTGATTTGGAGCGTCAATTCCTTTTTGCTATGTGTGTTTCATTTCTATTGCTACGGTATTGTTGTCCGTCCGTATTTTGTTAGTTCTCCTTAGCTTGTTGACATTTCCTACTTTTCCTCTTCTTTTGATCTTCCTACACATGATTTCTTTGTTGTTCTATTAAAGGGGGAAGATGGGTGTGTGTTATTTGGATATTCCTGTTATTTCTTGTCGAGGTTTGCATTTCCCCTTTTCTTCCTTATTTTAGTGTTTATCTTCTCATCGTTAGTCTGCTTATTAATTCCATTGTTTTATTGCAGAATCCTCTATCATAATAATTGCAATATGTTCTCTTTTAGTTACTTTTCTTTATTGACATTCAGACTGTTTGCTTCTTCCCTTTAATGTCGCTATTATGCTTATTCTTTGCATTTTCATTTTTTGGTGTTTTATTAAAGGGGGGAGAAGTGTGGTGTCTGCTTCCAGCTTGCTGCTCAGCCAGTGTAGAATGTTAGTATGAGTGTATGATGTCATAGAGTGTTGTATGCGTGCAGGAATGTCAGTTGAGAGTAGGGCTGAGCAGCAAGCAGGCTGCTCCTGTTGGGGTTTGTTCATTTGTACCTTACTTCATTTATTTGTTACCTAATAAACTACATGAAGATACCATCAGAATACGGACCATTCTTCCATTACAACACTTAAGAAGTCGCAAGACATAGGGCCCAATTTAGAGTGTGGCAGACAGAGTATTCATCACAAACATGACAGGGTATCCTGTCCGCCAAACTCTTTGTCCGCCTGCCACATTTAGGCTCAGACAGGCTGTCAGCTTTCCATGGGCCATGGCCCGTTCGCTCTGTCAATGGAAAGCTCCCTCCTGCGGCCTGACTGAGTGTTGGCTGTTGGATCAAGGGCATCACATTGATCGGCCTATTTAGGACTGATGGTCTGATGCACTTTTTTTGCTGTCCGTTAACCGCCGGAACTGGAAAACACAAATAGTGACCTCCACACCCTGGGGAAAATGTCAGTCATTACTTATTTATTTTTCAAATAAAACTACCAAATTGAGAGTTTTTTTCAAAAAACAAAAAGTTTAGTGAAAGTCCATTGAAACCAATGGCAGCCATTCACTGCAGTTCCCCTGACAGTACAGAGATCGCAGGTGGGCTAGCAATGATCTATAATTTTGGCTCATGTTAGTCCATCAGAGTGGAGGTCGTAATGCTCTCTGCCACCCTATCTTATGATCTACTGCCCACCAAACTCTAAACCAGGCCCTTTGGGGCCTTATTATGACTTTAGCGGTTTCAGAGCGGAGCTGCCAATCTGCCACCCCACTCCAACACCGCCAATAAACACCGGACGCCAGAGTATGACTTATTTTTACTCTGGCGGGAGGATCTTTGGCAGTCCCACTGCAGTGCCTTTGAAAAGGCACCGCAATGGGAGCATCAAAGGCAATTTCTGCAGGGCATAGACTTTCAAGGAACTGGGGGTGCATGCACACAGGGGGTCACATGTTCCTTGGTGCATGCGAACAGCAGCATTGTGATTGGTTTAGGGAAGCCTGTGTGCTTCTGGGACTGGTCAGGAGGAGAAGCAATGACAGAGAAGATACAGCGGCCGTGAAGAGGTAAGTTGTTTTTTTTTATATTGAGATTTTTCACCCCTCGCCCGCCACTCCCGTTCCCGGCCAGGCACCACATTAATGGTCCCCAGTAGATGAGCACTCAGTCACCATGGCTCTGCCAAGTCCCTTGGCACACCAACCCCATGGTCTGGGCAAGGTCCACAGGAGGGCCTTTGGTGGTCACAACTCTGGCCTACTTTCATTCTGCCCCACCCTCTCAAAGCGGCACCGGGTCATAGATTGTCACCTCCCTTCTCCCACTCCGGGAAGAGAAGAAGGAGAAGCGGAAGCCACAGATGTACTGCTTCTGCAGAGAGGTTTGGCGTCTGGGTCTGTCGGAGCAGTCTCATCAGACCCTCCAGATGAACCCTGAGGACATTTAGGCAAGATAGAGAAGGCCACAGAGATGGTGCCTCCTGTCTTGGAGGTCACAGTGTGATTGTTCTTGTGCTGCCTCGCCTTCTTTACTGCAGCGGATTCTTTTTGTGGTTTGTTGGAGGGTGAAGAATCACTCTAGACAGGAGAAATGAGGATGTGATGTCCAAGCCTCAATGTCATGAAATCCTTGCTAATTCTGGTTACCATACACAGCAACATAAGGCCAAGGAAAGAAATCTGTAGGAAGTGCTATTCTATCAGCTCCCAGTAAGCAGCAGGAGGCAGAAGAGGCTTAAAACAGAAGCCGGATGTTTCTCCTGCTGAGGCTGATGCTATGATCAATGCAAACAATGGGTCAAAAACTGACCCAATATCAATGGGGAAATGAAAGCAGGTCTCCTTCACGTTTTTCTTCAGTGCCTTCTTTCGCTTTGTTTCCTCAATTCCTCCTCTTCATCATTGCTTTCCCCCCGAGTATGAAGATGGGGACAGCTCTTATCCTGCCATTGGGGCAAAGGGGAGACTCACCCTGAAATCAGACTACCCCAGCAGTCAATCTTTACTTCACTGATGGTCTAACACTCTCTCTGGACGAGGACCAGCCGAGCCTAGTAAGACCAGGGGGCAGAGTTACCATTTAATTAGCATACGCTGCATGAAAAGGAGAGAGCTATATTTACAGAAATATGTCTCTCTCCTCCCCTTTCCATAGCGCCGGCACTGAAATCAGCTGCCGTGCGCCACTGAGACACCTTTGCGCCACAGTGATAGGATGTCTCTGTGAGACTGGCATAGGTTTTGTATTGGAAGGGTACCCTTCCAGTACAAAATACTATTCTTAGACTGACTTTAACCCTTTTCTCTCTTTATATGCGTGCTTTACAGTGCAGCACAGGTACAAAGTCGGCAAGCATTTCTCCTTCCTTGCACCTACTTCAAAAGGGAGCAGTTTTCTAACGTTAAACCCTGTCTACTTTATTTCATTAATTGGGTTTACCGTCAGAAACCTCTGGCGGTTGCATGGGAACACCCGTGATTCGCCCCCTTGGCGCAAAGCAGCACTATGCACTGCTTTGCGTTACGTTCATGTTATTTCCTGCGCTAAACAGGGAAGGACTGGGAACCAAAACCGGCCCTGGCAAAGTGCTCGGCTAGCCCCCCGGGGGGGTTGGGGATGCGGCCAAGCTGTTTGCCACAGCGGGTTTTGGACGATTTCATTACAGCGCCCGATATGGCAGATATGCTGCAAAAACAGCCCTGTAACAAAATCGGCCCCCAGGGGCCCAAAACCGCCTCCCAACCCTGGCGGCCCACCTGGGAAATGCCCGGTGCCCGCTATGGCCAGTCCAGCCCTGAAAGTAAATCGTAAAAAAGATTTTGTGCCAATTTGCGTCACTTTTCTGATGCAAACACGGCATAAAATCTTAGTAAATCTCCCCCTACGTTTTGGACAAGTTAGACCCGGAGAGGGCTGGGTCACTCAAATTCATGGCAAGTATCTCTTGTCCAGGGGTATACTTGGGGGTATATTGCCTATGTTATGGGGCTATACCCTGTATTTTTAAACTTCTGAATAAACCGCACACACAGATTCATAGACATAATTAGATCAGCTATAATAGGGGAACTATAAGATTAAATCAATAATTGTAATGGGTTGAATTTATTTAGCACTATTTTAATTAAACCGTAACATCTTGTATTTGCCATCGAACTTAAATTAAAAAATGTGAGACATTCTTCAAAAATTGCTATGTGTCCCTTTTCTAGACTGTTAAGAGAGTAATGTTTGATTTGATGACATTGGACCCTCAAGAACAGTTACTATATCTAAAAGGACATTATCAATCAATCAAGGATGTATAAAGCGCAGCAAATCACCTGTTAGGGTCTGAAGGTGCTAGAGTTGCTAACTGCTTGTTTTTTTTTTTTAAACGAGGGGAAAACAAAGAGAAGACACTCAAACATGGGGAAAAACAAGGATAAAGCAATGGAAACAAAGGGACTCAAAAACAGGGGAAAAAGCAAGGAGAAAGCAGTGAAACCAAGAGAAAAGCAAGGAGAAGGCACTCACAAAACAGAGGAAAAAGCAGAGACCACTGGAGCAGGAGCGGTGCAGCAGCACGGGGAGAGCTGGGCCTTATCTGAACTCTTCACCACTAAGAGACCGATTATGAGTCTGGCGGTCTGAGGCCTGCCAGGCTTGCAGAGGCGTGGTGGTGGAGGTCCAGCCACCGCCTCACCAACGCTCCGACCGCCCTATTACAACTAGGGCAGTTGGACCGCCGCCAGCAAACCGCCGTTCTATGGCGGTGGCGCGGTGCTGTAGAGGCAGTAATATGCTTGGCGGGACTGCTGCAGTCCTGCCAAGCAAATTACGAGTTACCTCTCCGCCACGGTTTTCATGGCTGTTCCTCCTCCATGAAAACTGTGGTGGAGAAGAAACAAAGGGGACCTCTTATGCCTCTGGGCCCTAGGGAGCATGAAGGGGGGCACAACATGTGCCCCCCTGTGTGCATGCAACACAGTTCCTGCACCGTATGGACTTTACACTCCATGCTGTGCAGGAACTTTTTGGGGGTTCCCATTTTTTGAGGCACCGCCAAAAAAAGACCGCCAGACACAAGAAACACTCGTAATCTGGCAGGCGGCCCGACCACGGGTTTGTCCATGCAGGAGCAGGCCTCCAGCATGTCAGTCCGCTACCGCACCTCCAAACTCGTAATCAGGCCCTAAATCATTAAAAAATGATGGCAGTAGTCCACAGAGAAAAATATGGTAAGTTTTTTGCACATAGATACATAGTGACATATACAAAAAAAATTCAACCTGTTGTTTTGGGATTTTAATTGCTAATAAATTAAAATGCAATTTGGATTTGAAATCTCTTAAGTATTTTAGGTATTTCTTTAGTGCAGCTCTAAAAAACATAAAGCTTGTTTTTTGAGCGCTTACGAAATAAAGCTTGTTACTTGTGAAGAAATAATGTGCTGACTACAGCTCACTAAATCGTTTATTTAGAAATGTGCTCTGGGATTACATACATCTATGCAAAAGCAGCACTTTTCTGTTGCTTTAACTCATGAAACTAACATTTCTGACATCCGCCTTATTAAGGGCCTGATTACGAGTTTGGGCAGTGTGGGAGACGGCTGCCACGTCACTATCATGCTCCCACACTGCCACCCACCCGCCAAATTACGAGTATTATCGTGGTGTGGCAGGCAGGTGGCGCGGTTGTCCAGTGGTGGGGCAGTTTAAAGGATCAAATGTGAGCCTTAAACAGCTCCTCCGCTTGACTACAAGTGCACATTCCTGCACGGCATGGACTGTGCAATCCATGCTGTGCAGGAATGAGGTGCATGCGGCGGTGCCATGGCGGTCTGACCTCCCAAATTGTAATCCGGTGGTCGGACCGCCGGTGCAGCGGATGCCAGACCGCCACTGCTGCGCCAGTGTGAGTTTGTCGTTCCTTAGACCCCCAAACTCATAATTAGGCCCTAGGATATCCCCATTGTTAAGACTTTTGCAAAATTATCTATGTTTACAAAAGGTCTGCAGACTCAGCAAAAGAGTAGTTTACAACTATTTGATGAAAAATGTTATCAAGCCAATCACTAAACCTAAGATATTGCTTCATATAGCTATGTTTGTCAATACATTTTTAAGATATAAAATATTTTTCACAACTGAAAAATGAGGCTGCATTGTAACCGTACCACGTGCAAAAAACCTAAAGGTAACCCATACACAGCAATTTAGGACAATTTCATTGGAATTAAAACTTCCCAATCGCTGTTTTTGTATGAAATATTTAACGATAAGTACTGCATGTCGTGTGGTTGCAATATTGAAATTTGAAATATTAAAGTGCCACACATCATCTTGTTATAAGAAAGTAGACATACATATAATTTTGAAGTCTGTGAATCTTTTATATAAAGCAGATAATGGTTAATTTTGATATTGACTTATTTGCCTCATATAAGATTGTGTTTTTCTGTTCCTAATGATCCATTTTAAAACCTCCTTATCTCTTTACCTACCTCTTACTTAAAAAGAATACAGAAGATGCTAAAATGATTTGCGTAGTGTAATAGAACCATTTTATTTATATCTGGGAGTTTTTTATACAGATCCAATAATTTCTTATGATAAATCATTTTTTAGTCTATCAAGTGGAGAAACACCAATGTTGCATATATAGGCCTGATTATGACTTTGGCGGTGCTGCGCCGGCTTTGCGACCAGCAAAGCACCGCCAAAGCCATTCCGGGTCCGCCTGCCATATTACGAGTACAACTTGTGTTTAGCCCGCTTTTCTTTTGCCGTTCCCTCGGCGGTGCCTTGAAAACGGGCACTGCAATGGGAGCTCAAAAGAAGTTCCAGAACGGCATGGGTTGTGAAGTCCATGCCGTGCTTGAACTTGGGGTGCATGCAAACAGAGGGGCATGTGTTGTGCCCCCCTGAATGCATCCACATGGCGGCGGGTCTTTGTTTCTCCACCGCCAGCCTTTTCATGGCACGCTCACCGCCATGACAATGCTGATGGTGGGGAAATTCAAAATATGCTAGGCAGACTGCAGAGGTCCCGCTTTGCATATTGGATACCCAGGTCTGCTGCACCACCACCAGGGATGGGCAGTTCCCTGGCACAGCCAGCACAACGGCGATGGTCCAAATGGGTGCCTTAGAGTAAGGAAGCTGCTGAACCACCGCGAGTCTGGCGGTCGAAGACCACCAGACTCGTAATCAGCCCCTTAGTTATCAATGTCTTATGTTTTCTACTTGCGTAATCGTAAAACATATTTAGTCTGAAGGTTCAATGCTAATATCTAAGTAGGAAACAAGCCTCAGAAGTAGACCAGATTTTGAGTTCTGCATTTAACTTTCAACATCCCTGAAAGGAAGCGAATATTTCAGCTGCACATCATCTTGAATGAACTGAAAACTTTTTTGGTACCAAGTATCATTATTGCTTCAGACATTGAAACCTGGGGAGATGTATCCAAATTATAGGTGACAGTTTTGAAAAGGGATCTAATTGAAGATTTGTGAAATTATAGGAAAGATAAGTGACTTAAACTAGCCACTTCGACTAACATGTGAAAGACAAAGAGTAGGGGAAGGACTTTATCTACTCTTGCCTTTTTAAACTCCTGAAAACAGGCAAAGTGCCTGTGAACTTTGTTTGATAACCCATGTTAACAAGGAATGTGCGGAGGATAGAGATATTTCAGACTCAAATGGGGAGGTTATCAAAGAGATAATGCATGGATAATTAATTATTTATATGGGCAGGTTCCACAAATAAAGGTAAATGGATTAATCTTTTTATTTATTTGAGGAGTGTTACATAGCTAGAGCATGGCCCTTCGAAGTATCAGAACAAATAGCAGACAAGTTATACACACAGGGAGAAATGTGATAAGTAATAAGAAAGTTACTGTTTTTATTGGCTTTGCCTGCAGATAAGGTTTTTCAATTTAGACAAGTTACAGTATGGGATTTTTTCAAATTTCTTAAAGTATGTATTTATAATTGGTGGGACTGTCTCATTCCTAATATATTTAATGCATGTTCTTTTTGAGAGTTTCTTCTTCCATTTAAATATATATATCTTTATTGTCTCAGATTAAATAAATAACATTTGTATGTGTCGGTCTGAACAGTGGTAGCTTGCATTCTTCATACTATGAAACTACGACAATTGTCATTGATATAATGGGGGAGGATGGGGATTTCATAGAAAAGAAAATACTTTCATAGTTCTGTACAGAGAAACTTAAGCATCTGTCATGTAACTTGTTTCCTTCCGCTTTGTACTGACTAATAATCATAGAAGCAAACAGCAGTTGTAAGTTGTTACAGCTATTTAAACCTACCTTTGATGAATATCTTCTGTTAGGAATCTGTTAAACACATCACCTAACAATTATTTTCTTATGTTACTAAAAAATAATCACGATTTATGTCACAATTCAGGCTTTTTGCATTAGATATACAAATTGTCTGCAACACCTCAAAAACAAAAACATGGTAACATCCTACATTAAGAAATACTAGAGTTGTTCCTTTGACAAACAGACATTTTACCATGAAATTAACTGAGATAGCATGAGCTCTTACAAATGCCTGCTACCCTGTTCCTTTAGCAATGGAGTTCCATTCTCTTTTTGACCTCTGATACGAGAAACCTAAATGCAGGGTAAGCCTACTCTAATTTAGCTATCTATGTGAAAAAAATTGCTGTTGCTAGATTAAAATTGCAAACGAGATTTGTGTCTGACAACAAAACAACTTCATTCTGTTTTTCAGTGGTGGTTTCCTGCATCAGAGGTCTTATCAATAAAATATTTCTCAGAATACTAAGGAAATATGCCTATTTAGCAAACAGTAACTGCCAAAAATGAGCGAAGGCATTTTAAATGCATCACTGTGCACTTTCGAAAACTTCGGGGTGGTCCTGGTTGTGGAGATGTAGACAATATACCAGGGCTTGCCCAGGATTGTTAGACAGGAAATGGGCAGTCCTATCCAGTAGAAAAAACAGCAACTACATGGTTAGGATACACTGTGTGTTAGATGAGATGCCTTCGCCCATCAGAGACACTACACTTGTCTCTAATATAGTCACCTCATCATATATTTCCTACACAACTGGCAGTCGGTTTAGTTTCTTAACAAGACCATTCGACAAACCCAGCTTTGTGTTCTGTGAAAGAAACCCTGTTTACCCTTCACCTCTCTCCCCACCTGCCTTGATCTTAAGAGTGAAACACTTACCCTTAATTCCGTTAACCTCACTGTATTTTGACTTTCTCCAAAACGCAGTTGTTCCTTACATTCTCCACCTCTGCCATTACATCTTTACTTATTGCTTTCTTCCATGCCTTTCTCCGTTTACTCCTCTCTCTTATTCTCAAAGTACCACTTCTTTCATGTCTATGCACACCTCTATCGGTTTCCCCTTCTCTCTCTTACTATTGTCTTCACCCGTGTCACTCTTCTGAACTTTCACTGTCTCCAGTTCAAACCCCAGATTTTTACTTCATGCCCCCACTCCTCTTTCTTGCCTCACCTGAGAGGGTCTTCTCCTTGGCGCAGGCAGCCATGCTGCTCCCTCTTTTGTAGACCGCCCGTATGCAGACAGAATGGAAAGTGTCCATCTTCAGACCCTCCAGAACAACCATGTGAACATGGCCCGGCACTGTCACCGAGCGAGAGAAGCCCCCAGGAGCTCCGAGCTGCACACTGTACTTCAGAGCCGGCCGCCTGGAAGTGGCCCAAGATGCCACCAGGCTGGAGGAAGTGACGTCCGTCAGCATGAGACTGTGGGGAGGGGGCCTCGGCGGCACAGCTGAGGAGAAGACAGAATGACTATCACTCACAGATCAGGAACTGAAGAACATCAGTAAGTGAAACATTTTTAACCTCATACAGCAGACACCTATTCTACCAAAAACGTTGACTAATAAATTATTTACCTGTAACTGTGGTTCTCCAGAGTTGATGCTGCTTGTGGTTTTCATAGAGTCACTTCCTTTTTTAAGATTTGCACAGAATTTAAATTCCACCTGCAGAGTTGTGCAAAGTTTACAACCACGTGTTCATGAAGTTTGTAGCCTTTTGTCGGCATAGAATCACAATAAATGAATTGCAGGGAGAATTGTCGTGGTAAATCTTTTTTTGTAGTACTATTCTCCCTCAAAAACTCATGTTTCTTATTTGTGTGTGACTTCTCCTGCTTTCCATAAAAAATTATTTTAGGAATTTTAGTACCATTAAAATAAAACTTAATTGAACATCTAGAAGTTGGTAAAGTCCTAATAAAATCCTGCTGCAGCAGGTAAAAGCAAGTTGTGCATTTTCTTACAAGTCTTTATTTAGTAACCATCTTCTGTCATCAAGCAGAGGAATCCTGGCATGCTATGTTTCAGCTGCTTCACTTCTGTAGCCCATCCAAGACATTGGGCCCAAACTGAAACAGCCAATAAGTGAACGAGGAAATCGGGCCCACAATCTACAGCTATTTCAGAGTCTGCAAAAGTCAGACCAGGGAAAGGAGTTATGTCGCCCTCAACAAAGTGAACTGAAGGTGCTTCCTCTGCCATCGAACCATTCGAAGCAAGCATGGAGCGAAGTGCCCCTCCACTTCCGGCCCTCACCCTCTCTTCAGGAGTTCAGGAAAGGACTCAAGACCTGGCTGTTCAACTGATTTCACCCGAGCAGCTGGACTCTCAGCTCCTGGAGACCCTCGCGGGTGAATAGCAGCGCTTTATAAATGCTTGATTGATTGATTGATTTGCTGACAGCCCGAAGAAGGGATCTGCGTACAGAGAGGGACTCCTGTGAGAAACATGGCGATGGAAGCCCAACAAACCACCTCCGAGCCTTAAGGCAACCGGACAACTTGGCAATGAAGCCTTAAACTGAAAATGCAGTGAGCAGCAGGCCTCAGAGTATGCCACAAAATGAAGCAAGAAATACAAATCAAAATACAGCCAAACGCAGGTCAAAAACCACCTGGAAAGAGACCACAAAAGGAAGCAAGAAAAACAAACCAAAATACAGCCAACCGCAGGTCAAAAACCACCTGGAAAGAGAGTCACGCAATGATAAACTGGAATTATGTGGCATAATATGTCACTTACTAGGGGTGTATTATTTCACGATTTGGCTTAATACTGTCCTGGCAAATGTTCCCCCTCATTACTACCAGGACTACAACTTTCAGCAAATGATAACCTTTGCAGACGGGCTGGCACTGCGCGCCACCAGGCGTGGCACTATTTTTAGTTATTTTGATCCGTTTGAGCTAGGAACATTTTTACTGGATATGTGACAAGTGGGTACACTCATAATTCTGCAGAAAACGCTGCGACCCCAAAGTGACATATGTCTCGGGACTCTGCATATCTTCTACATAAGTGAGTGGATTGAACTATGGGTGAAATGCGTGTCCTAATTCTGAGCCTCGCAAAGAGGGAAGACGGAGAATTTGAAAGGCAAGCCACCTACCAGAATACAATGAGGAGAGTGAGGTGACGGAAGGTAAGAACTGACCTAAGGTGAGCAGTTGAACCGAATGGGCAGCACCTTTAATAAAAATACTGTTTCAAAAGAAAGTGCAGGCTTGGAAAATGGTGTCTGCGATTAGGAGCAAAGTCTACTCTCTCTTCTGGGTCCAGGAAGATATGCTCAAGGGTGTCACTATCATTAGTGCAGCAGGTGCAGTGGCACCAGGGCCTAGGGGAGTGAGGGAGCTCATTGCATTAGAATTATGGATATTTTTTGCTACGCAGCCAGGAGAAAGTGGCCCATTTCCTTTGCTTGCGTTAGGTCTCATGGCACCATTGCTCCACCGCAAGTTGTCCTCAAAAACAGATGCACTAAAACAAAGTCCAGTCTTGCTGGAGCTAGATTCTTGACAAGTAAAGGCCTTTGTGAGATGCAGGATGGAACAGGGAGTCAGGATCGAGGCAGCTGATGGGGGACTGGGGGTAGACCCAAGGCATGGACAGATGTCCCAGGAAACCAGGATCAAAGGAAAGGAAAGGATCAGAAATGTTACTATGCATATAGGGAATCCAGACCAGAAGAATGGGAAGACTTAGGGAGGGATCTACTGTCTCAGGGAACGTTCCCGACATTAACCGAGCCGGGCACAAACCAGACACCTCAACCACGGTGAAGTAAAGCATCTCTCAAGTGGTTCATTGCCCTGATACTTGTCAGCTGCATACATGTAGCCTTTCAGGGCAGCAGGTCTAATGTCAGACACCCCTTCTCTAAGAGCTCCTTCTTGACCTATGTCCACAGGTCGCCTGATGTCTGCAGGGGACCTCAACTGAATCAAGACACCTAGAAGACTCCAGCTGGCTCAAAATGCTGTGGCTAGGCTGTTGTTCTCTCTTCCAAAATGTTGCCCTGCTTCCGGCCTCCTTCGCAAACTGCACTGGCTCCCTGTGGATAAGCGTGTGCACTTCAAGATGCTGTGTACCGCCCATAAGATCTTATCCTCCTAAGGGGACCCAATTTTGTTTAATCTGTTATCCCTTTATCGACCCCCATGTCCCCTGCCTTTGGCTGATCTTTATCTGGCTACTGTTCCCCACGTTAAGAGAGCTAGGGCCAGATGTATCAATATGGGAGTTTGCGATTCCTGAATAGCTAATTTTACGGATTCGCTATTATGGAATTACAAAATGCAATGCATGTAGGTCTCGCAATAATAATTGCGATTCCTACAAATTCCTTATTTGCGACTCACAACTTGCGAGTCGCAAATAAGGAATGGCTTCCCAATCATTCCTATGGGCCTTTAATGAATGGGAATTGTATGCGCAATTTGCGAGTACCCAATAGGTACTCGCAAATTGCGCATGCAATTTCAAGGGTGCAAGGGTGCCAAATGAGCATTCTGTTGCAGCCCTGAAATATGCATGTGTGCACATGTGGCACACATACATGCCCTAAGGTCATGTATGTACACCACATGGCACCTAGAAAAATGCAAAAAAGTGCATTTTTCATGGAATTTGCAAATTACCACCAACTAGAAGTTGGTGGTAATTTGTGATTCCTTAAAGCCAGGTTGCAATTTTTTTTGCTTCCTGCATTGCATTTAATGAATCGCAAATTGCGAGACCTTAAATGAGTTTGCAAAATAGGTAATCGCAAAAATTGCGATTACCCATATTGCAAATTCAAAATGTTTGATACATTTGAAAACGCATTTTTGCATTTGCAAACGGGCCAATTCTGTGAATTGGCCTGTTTCCAAACGCAAAAACCATTGATACATCTGGCCCGAAGAGTGGGAGGCCGTTCTTTTCGCTCAAAGTCTCTAGCTCTCTAGAACGCGCTTCCTCCTTCTATTAGGAGCGTCCAGAACCATTTATCCTTCAGGAAAACTCTGAAGACCAGACTTTTTTCTTCTTAGGATATTCTTTGTGGCATTTTCTTCCCATCTGTTAAAGTTCATTTCTATTTTGACTAGCACTGGGAAGACCCATTGCTGGGGCAGCTACGCACTCTATACATTTTACATGCTAGAATTAGTGATACAACAAACGAAGGTAAAAAGAAGGAATGAAGAAGTCCAAGGGACAAACCTACTCCAGTGAAGAAGAGACCATCTGAAACGAGAAGACCTCCAAGCAACAACCTTAGAGTGTCCAGAAGATGACGTCAGAGGGAATGCAGGCTGGGACTAAAAAGCCAAACATATGACCACCACCCAAGGAGCAGGGAATTAGCTACTTGGGGGCAGCCAGGCCTGATGATGGGTGAAAGCAATCAATCTCACCCTAGTCTTGACTAAAGGAGTGTTGTTGTCATTGAGGTAGCGCCAGGGCTTTAAGTGGGCCGGGTCTCCCCGGTGCTGAGCACCGGCAGTTTTTTAAAGGGGGCCTCAAAACGGGTCCCTATCGGCCTCTGTTCTGTGCCCTGGCACAGGCGGTCCGTTTTATTCTGGACTGCAGTGCCAGCAGGCATATCGATGTGCGCTTGCTCACACTGCTCTTCTCACTAGTGGAGAAGTTACAGCATGACGTCAAGCCAGGTGAGCGTTGTAGGGGAAGGGAAATCCTTTAAAGAGAGTCATTTTCTCTCTGGATTTCCCTTCTCTTTTTGAAACTCAGGAGCAGCAACACTGTCCTGGTGTCACCAGGGCTTTAAGTAGAAGTTTTTTCAATATTATATACAAGCCATAGTTGCTGCTTATTTATCTTATGCAACAGACAACCATTGTCAAAACCAATCGTCCTGGCTTGTTGTAGGTATGATATTACTTGTTGTATCATATATCTGGATGCAATGACAGAAACAACAAAATACAAGTCGGGCGGCACACTATGCTAAGCACAGAGTTTTAGCTCATGTGTTTTTAAGCCACGCCCTTAATTACATTGGCCACGCCCCTTTGAGAAACCCCTCAGTTTTTTCATTCCACTTAAAGCCCTGGGTAGTGCCCCCCCCAATACGGCTTGCTGTTCCCCACCTTCCGGCCATGTAGGCCATGGACTGCAGTTTCCGACATGGATGAACCCGCTGACAGTCCTGTTCTGGGGCTGCGGCGTCTTTGTCAATAACAGCGTGATATAAACATGTTTCAAATGAGGACGTTTTATTGGACACAAATCTGAGGCTTGTTGGGCTTCTCATGTTTATCTGCTGAATGTTTGAGCTGTGTCTCCGCCACTGTCACCCAGATGTTGTTTCCGCACAGCTGCTTGAAGTTTGTAGCCTCTGGCTACTACCAGGAGCTTCAACTGACCATGCTTGCCTCTAGGTGCACTGTCTGCCACATCAAAGAAAGAAACTACATTCAAATGATGTATGGAAATCGGGACAGGCTACAGAGGCTACGATTCATTTATTTTTTGTATTCTATCGGTGGTTTATACTCTGTGGGAGATATGACGATGCTGTATTCTGACTTGACTGGTGAGTCTTTGAAAAGTTTCAACACTCCATCCATCATTTTATTTTGGGATGTTTGTATTTTGACTTGCACAGCTGGTTTTAAAAACAGAGAGGAGTCGGTAGTTAGTAGACAACAGGAGATCGTCTGGCCGCAGTCCCGCTGTCCAAGTCTGGTGGACGGGAACAGAGGACCAGCCCTCCCTTCTAGGAGGCGGCCATGCTCTTCCCCGGTATATGGGTAGCAGCAAGCTCAAGGAGAGAGGGAATTAGCCATGTTTTCCACATCATTGCACGAGCCATGGGTAACCAGGAATAGTTGAGTATTTATTGCTAGATTGTGGGTCTAGTCCTGAAGGAAAGGTGCCTGATCCCAAGGGGGTTCCCAACTTAGCCTATCTTCATCTTCTGGATGAAGTTGAGGAGAGCACACATTGGCTGTAGCTTCTTCAGCTATCTAGCGCCCAAACTCTGGAACTCTCTCCCTCCATCAGGCCCCTTCAGAATCCGTCTTCCGGAGAAATGTAATAACCTGGTTGTTCAAGCTGGGCTGATTCAACGGGAACTGATGCATATGTGACCTGTGGGAGCTGGACCCACAGCGCTGGGAGTGGGACACTTTGTTTTGAAGTAGCTATGGGGTTTATAAGTCACACAATTATTATGATTAACTGCAGCATCTTCACCACTCCCACAAGCATCCTTCATCCTCGCCTCACGCCCCCATTCAACCAATCATGCAGAAAGCAGTCTCCCTTCCAGAAACACCCTACCAGATTATTATTACCTTCCTGCACAAACTCCCAAACCCCTATCCTTCCATGGATACAAGTTCCAGTAAAGACTAGATATTTCTAGTCATAGTTTTATTTCTGACCTTCTTTGCAACCACTCGACCTCGTCTTTGTCTCTCACCTCAGGACCTACCCATTCAAGTACATCATACAGTTTCCTTGCATCACTATCAACAAAACATGCCTGCTAACCCTAGTGGGTCTTGGAAACCAGGCTACCTGCGTAGACGTGATGTGGTTCCATTTTGGTATTCTTGTACCTTGTCTATCTCCAAATATTATAATACCAAAGACGGGCAACAAGTGGGCAACTGAAACCTGCCACAGAGTAACTCCCAGGCCTCCCTCCCAGCACTGAGATAGAGAGCCAAAGAGCCTTGTGGTCTGGCCAGACCCAAGACCTCAATTTCAATAAGAGCACACATCAACCGGTGAATCATGGTGTACAAACCGGTGTCCAGTCTATCTATGTATCATTGAGGTGAGATCTTTCCTGTTACTTTTGCTTCTGAGCTTTGGAGACACGCAGTCAGCTTATGCAGCTGTATGAAATTTGACAATAGTAACCTCAGAGCTTTGGGAACTCTGCCTTTTATTCAGGGTCCTTGGCTGGTTTCATGACTTCCAGATTTCTACTGTTTATGGATCAGAAGAAATACCTTTTTGGAAGAAGATGTAAACAACACAGTGAACGCTGGTGGACACTGATGCAAGGGAATTGACTGAGAATCAAATTCTCTCTGAGCCATCCAAACAATACCAAGAATAACCAAATACTGGTTGACACTTCCAATTACTGGCAGGGACAACCAAATACTGGCTGAGACAACACAATACTGGTGAAAACGTCCAAATACTGAGACTAAAAAAATACTGGCTGAAAAAATCAAATACTTGCCAAGACATCCAAATACTGGCTGAGACCTTCAGATACTGGCATGGACAACCAACTACTACCTAAAACAACAACATATTGGTGAAAAAAACCAAATACTGGTGAATAAAATAAAATACTTGCCGAGACAACTAAATGCTCGCTTAGTCAATCAAATACTGGCTGAGACAACCATATATTGTTGGAGAAATCAAAATACTGTCTGAGACAATTAAGTACTGGCTGAGATGCTAAATAGTAGCTGGGACAACCAAATGCTGGCGAATAGAATCCAATACTGACTGACTGATTTTGGAGGCTGAGAAGCAGGACTCATGGAGGACGGGGGGAAGCGGCAAGCGAGACCGCCAACACGCAACCTATCCCGGCGGAGGAGGGGGACTCCAACTCCCATCACCATTAGCACGCAGATCGTGCTGATAACTGAAGCGCTAACCCGTGGCGTGGGATGCGCGTGGGGATGCGCCCGGGCCAAGGGCGGGCCCGTCCACGCCCGTCGGAGCCCGGAGGGGGCTCGGCCGCCCCCTAACACCCACAATACACCTATACACCTAAGGTAAAGTGCTCCATCTTGAGTTTGTGACTGTGTTTATTAGATTTTATCATTAATCACAGTTTTAATACGGGCCTCACATTATTAACAGTACACATTGGCATTACTTATTGCATCATAGCATCGAGTAAGAATGATTAAACGAGGGGGTACAAGTATAGTAGGGACTTTGGACTCTTTTCTAAGCCGGGCAACATCAGTTTTGGAGCACGAGATTGAAATAACCGAACGCCGACTATCGCTGGAACCCCCTACCCATAAAAGATCATCATTGGGAGGGGCAGAGCTCAATAACATCCCAGATGAAACCTCACCATCAGCTAGGGCTGTGGTGGAAATTACAACTAAGGAAACCAGACCCCATGCTCTGGAAGTGGTTGGCACCCTACAAAGCTTCCTCAAGGGTGGCAGCTACGAAAAAACTTTTGAAGACTAGTACTGATGTTGTGGTAAAGAGAAAGAGGGGTGGGGGTGGGGGACCGCAAAGACCGAAACCTGCAAAAACCCAGAGGACAAACAATCATGAGGGGGAGGTAGTATCAGAATTGGCTCAGCGAGAAACAAGTGGTATGGAAATACCGGACTTGGCCACATGTCCACTGATGACTGAAATAATGTGGCAGAGACTAGAAACACTTGTTTGCACTATGTTAAACCCTATCTCACTAAAACTAAGCCAGATAGAGGGAAGATTAACTGCACTAGAACATCCGGCCAAAGACAATCGCTGTGCATTAGAGGCAGTAATAACAAAGCTTGGTCCAATGACGGACAGACAGCCCCTAATAACTCAGGAGAGATCTAGAATTGATTCTAGTATAACAACACCAAACATTTACCCGCAACGCTAAACAGGGATCAACAGCTAAGTGATAATCAGGAGGAAATAACCCCAAATACAGCACAAGGTACATCTAGCTATGAAGCCTGTAGTAACACTAGGTTTTTAACTTCCAATAACTCGAAAAAAGTGGGTGATAAAATAAGTCAGGAGGTAGTGAACTCTAACACAGCACCTAGCGGTGAAATTAGTACACTGACAGGTCAGGGCTATCAGAAAGAAGTAAGCCTACGACTGAGCGCGCTTGCTATGTAAATCTCTGTGCTGATGGCGTTACCACCTGTGCCTGTGTATGTCTTTCCATATAAATGCCAATAAAAACGTTTTTCAAAAAAAAAAATCAGAAAGAAGTAAGCCTGGACCGGAGTAACCAGATGTATGATGTACAAACCTTACACCTACCTCCAGCAGCTGCTCCCCTGGTGTTAGTCTTGGGGAATGTGACACCGCTGCGGAAGGGGCAAATAGAATCAACCTCCCACTTAATGTCCAAAGCACTTCATTGGTTAAATCAAAACCTGGATATGGTGGGGGCCACAGGCAGGAACATCGCAAGTCAGATGATCATGGCATGAAGAGTACCATGGGTGGGCTCAGCCAGGAAAGATTTCCCGGAAGATTGTGTGGTTTTAAACTTTAAGAGTGAGTTTGTTGTTGGTTGTCTTCTGGAGCAATTGGGCAATGATTTTATTAGAAATTCACATGTTACTGTCCTACCTTTGGGCTTCTTTTACAGACCTTCTGTACCACAAAGATCTATGGGCCACCCAATGCCCAATGAAGGACAGTGGGGGGGCCCATCCGGGGGAAACAGTGAGATCACGGATTGGAGGTTTAAGAATAGATATGCTATCCTGTCCGATCTTGATGCTTGTGACTGACTACAGCCAATACATACAAACTCACAGTCGTGTAATGAAAGGCAACACCCCTCTACTACGGTTAATAGTGTGAGCCCACAGCCACCCTCTATACAGTGGGAGAGACAAAGAAATGCTTTGAAAATAGCCACATGGAACGTGGCTGATATTGCCCAAAAGCTGAGTGACACTAACTGGCTAAAGATATGGCAGGGCCAGGAAATAGTATGCGTTCAGGAAACATGGGCCACGGAGCCTGTATTCATCAATGGTTACCGATCCTTCCAGACCCAGGCAAATCCATCCACCTTTGGGAGGGCAAAGGGTGGGAATCCTCACCCTAATCCGGAATGATGTATCAATAAATGTAAAGATGAAATCACATTCCAGCCCAAAAATTTATATTTTGATATTGGAGATACATCAGGAAAGGGTATGGGTACTAATACATTTTTCTAATAATAGATTCGGCACAAAGATGCATACGATTGTGGGGGAAGTCGATAAAGCTATCTCAGAGATCGTACGCAACAATAAGTCTTCTATTATTGATATTATATGGCTAGGCGATTTTAATATACACCCCTGTAATTATAATAAATTGCCCGTTTGTTGGCTTGAGAACATGAGGGGAAACCCTATCTATCATTTTAAGCATAGTGAGTATGGTAATGGATTAAATAAGCTAACAGCCTCTTTAAATTTGGAAATAGTTTTTGACCCAGACCTTAAAACATACTTTGCCGGGTTCCTTTTTACGAAATGGGGTGGAGTCCACGATTGATTACATACTCTTGACTGCCCCTCTCGTTGAAAGGGTCGTCAAGGTAATGCAACTCTTTCACGACCTATAGCGACCATGCTATGGTTTCTATGGAGCTGAAGGTATTAGCACCTGAGGGACAACATCTCAGAAATATTGAAATGCCAATTGTGGCTAGGAAAAATGGAGTCCAGCTCAAATGGGCCCACACTGATAAAACTAAGCTTGTTCCAGAAATCATATCAAATACACAAGATGATATCCAACTATGCCTAGACCCGGAAGTTGAGGCAGGGGAAATGGTGCCAGCCTTTTGCAATATTCTAGGAAAAATAAAATTGGCCCTAACAAGAACAAAAGTGCCAAATAATGGGAACAGCAGGGGCTGGTTTGATTCCCCATGCACAAAAGCTAGAAAGGCCCTGTTGACCGTCCTAAAAGTTAAGCCTAGAAAATATGAACAAATAAGAATGCTTCGGGCCTCATACAAAGTTGCAAGGAAAACTAGAGAAAAAGAAATTAGGGAGGATTTATGGAACGATTTGGATAAGGCTGCCAGTTCTGGAAACAGTTGTGAATTTTGGAAGTTAGTAAATGCCCCATACTTCAAAACCCCTAACGACCCAACACTGGACGTAAATGTTGATGAGGAGTCATGGGTCACTCATTTTGAGAATATTTTCGCTCTAAAGCCGGATTTTAAAACCCACCACGTGACAATGCACAAAATGCCTTATGCACACATATCATTTTCATTTATTGAAGTAAAGGTGGCGTTGGATTCATGTAGCTTAGGAAAGGCCCCAGGACCGGATGGGGTTCCAAATGATTTTGTTCAGGCTAACTCAGATTTATGGATACCACTTCTAACTAATTTCCTGAATAGTATAGCCCTGGTAGGCCCTCCCCCCTCGTGGTCTTCGGGGGTTATTGTACCCATCTACAAAAAAGGGGACAGGGCCGATCCAAAAAACTACAGACCAATATCCCTGCTGGATACAACATCAAAGTTTATGGGCCGCCTCCTTCTCTCTAGGCTAGAGAGCTGGGCTAGAGAAAATAAGATCTTGATTCAGGCCCAGTATGGCTTCCAGCAGGGAAGGGGCACTGTGGATCAATGCTTGAACTATGAAGGACGGCAAAATATACATGGCATTCATGGACCTGAGCTCGCCGTTTGACTGTGTGGTCCATGATAAGCTATGGGTTTTATTGGAGATGATGGGGGTGGAACCTGCTATCCTAAACTTCATTAGGCAATCGTATGCAAATGCAATGGCTTCAGTGCGCTATACTAAAACTGGAGATTGTACACTCCTTTTTAAAATATCCAGGGGAGTAAGGCAGGCTTGCGTAGTAGCCCCATTTCTCTTCTCCTTATATACAAATGGAGTTGAGAAGGCGCTCACAGTGGCCACCAGGGATGGCCCCCTTTTCGAAAATCAAATGTTACCAATATTGGCTTATGCAGACAACGAGGTTTTAATCGCTAGAACCGGGATTGGGTTACAAAAACTTATAACCGCGTACGTCTCTTTTATGGACTCACTACAGTTAAAAGTGAATCAATCTAAGTCCTTTAGAATAATAGCCGGGGCCACCAAAAAAGAAAAAGTGCCGTATTTTAGCGTGGATGCCGGGAAAATTGAGGTAGTAGACTCTTTTCCCTCTTTGGGTATCCTTTTTGATAAAGAATTGTCATGGACAAAATTGATGGAAGGAAGGAGGTTGGTGATGGAGAGGGGTATTATTGCTATAAAATCTTTTGCAAAGAAATTGGGTGCTAAACCCGTATTGCCAATAAAAAACATCTACCAGGCCAGAGTGAAAGCAGCGGCGACCAATGGAGCCGGGGTCTGGGGTGTGGTTGCACCCACACCACTACAAACTATTGTAAATACATTTTTTAAATATGTAGTGGGACTCCATTCCTCTCTCACAAACGAGATTTTACACACGGAATTGGCCCTGTCTTATATATCAGATTACATACAACTAGCCCCACTCCTCTTATGGCATTCAATTTGGAGGAGAGATACAGTACCATTGACTCAATCCGTAATAAGGAGCTGCCTAGCCATGGACAACTGGAAGAGGACCAGGTGGCTAAGGTACGTAGAGTCAGTTCTAAGAGAGATTGGGCTTTACGAACTTTTCAAAGATCCTCTGGCTTGCAAGAAGGTCTCTAAACAGAAGGTTAGTACTACCTTCATGCTGATGTCTGAAACAAGCGCAGGGAACACCACAAAGAGAAACACGCAGCTCAGGCATATCATCTTAATCCACCATTAACGGAGGGAGGCTTTTCTTATTTAGTAAATGTAAACTGGGTGCAACACAGATTCATATTATTGAGATTTCGCACCAACTTGATTCCCCTAATGCTTGGATATCCAGAAAAAACATATAATCACTCCAACCTAAGCGCGTGCCCATGTGATAATTTATCACTTCAAACTGAATTGCACTTAGTTCTATTTTGCAGGCTTTATGAGAATGAAAGGAATGTCCACCTCAAACCAATTTTAAACAAAATTAAATTTAAGCAGTGTTGGCTAGCATTACATTTTTTAAAAACACTACCCGAACCTTTGGTTTGTCACTCAGTAGCGACATTCCTGTGGGCCTGCATGAGGAAGAGGAAGGGATTGGCGGGTAGATTACTGAGTCCGTTAAGTAATGATAATGTACCTAGTCTCGCAATATGAAATGCTTTCTCTTTTCTTATATTTTTTACGCACTCTCGTCTTTATTCTAGAATTGTGATGAAATATTTGTAGTTTTAAAGATAATGCTTTTTTTAAGATGATGTATTTATATGTGCTTTTATGATTATTTTTAATATAATCGAATAAAGATAACAATGATGAATGACTAAGACCTCAAATAATACTGGAAGAGAGGTCTTAATTCTGGTTGATATAACCAAATACCGACTAACTCATACAAATAGTGGCGGATAGAATCAAATACCGACTAACTCACAGCGCTCGCTTTGGGTCCAGACAGTGGAGCCTCTCTTCCTCTTTCGAGGGATGTGGAGGCGGAAAGAAGGTGGGCAGAGTAACAGACTGTCCGATGTGAAAGGCAGTTACCACCTTAGGGAGAAAGGAAGGACGAATCCTGAGAACAACTTTGTCCGGATGGACAGAAAGGAAAGGAGGCTTAGAAGAGAGAGCCTGGAGCTCACTCACCCGTCTAGCAGAGGTGATGGCAACCAGGAAAGCAGTCTTAAGAGTGAGAACACGAAGGGGACAATTATGAAGTGGCTCAAAGGGAGCGCACATCAGAAAAGTCAAAACAAGGTTCAAATCCCACTGAGGCATTACGAAAGGGATAGGAGGAAACATATGAGTAATGCCCTTAAAGAACCGAGAAACAACAGGGGATTTGAAAAGAGAGGGCTGATCAGGAAACCGTAAGAAAGCAGAAATATCTGAAAGATAACCCTTGAGGGTGCCCAGAGCAGAGCCCTGCTGGGCCAAGGAAAGATGAAAGAGGAGAACCTCAGAAAGAGGGGCGGAAAGGAGATCCACAGCCTTTGCTGTGCACGATGCCACAAATTTGTTCCACCTGCAGGCGTATACCGATTTTGTGGAGGGACACCTGGCTGCCAGAATAACATTACAGACTTCAGGAGGCAAGTCAAATGGCATCAACTGCCGCCGCTCAATCTCCACGCATGGAGGTGGAGGCTGGACAGGTTCGGTGGAGGACCGTCCCCTGCTGCTGCGACAGAAGGTCTTCCTGAAGAGGCAGTCGTATCGGGGGATCGATCGACAGACTGAGTAGCTCGGGATACCAGTATCTTCGTGCCCAATCCGGAGCCACCAAGATGACTTGGGCCCGGTCGCGCCTGTTCTTCTTCAACACTCTGGGCAGAAGTGGTATAGGCGGAAAGGCGCACAACAGACCGCAACTCCACTCGCGACGAAAGGCGTCCACCAACGAGTGCCGCCTTAGAAACTCCAACGCGCAGAACTGCTGATATTGCGCGTTCTCTTCGGTGGCGAATAGATCTAACCAAGGCTCTCCCCACTGCCGAAAGAGGCCTTGCGCCACGTCCGAGTTTAGACGCCATTCGTGATCCATCATGCACCGTGGCTGAGTTCGTCTGCTCTGGCGTTCAGAGAGCCCGCCAGATGTTGAACCACCAGGGTGATGCCCTGATGTTCCAGCCATGTCCAGAGGCGCAGAGCCTCCTGACAAAGGGTCCACGACCCCACCCCGCCTTGTTTGTTGCAATACCACATGGCGGTGGTGTTGTCCGTGAACACCTGCACTACACTTCCCCGGACAGAGGGAAGGAATGCCTTCAGTGAAAGTTGGATCGCCCTCAGCTCCAGGAGGTTGATATGGAGCCGGGACTCCGCAGGAGACCAGAGGCCTCTGAGCTCCGCCTCTCCCATGTGGCCCCCCCATCCCAGGAAAGACGCATCCGTCCCCACTACGTGCTCCGGTGGGGTAGGGAGAGGGATCTGCCACTGACCCAATCACGGTCCGTGAGCCACCACTGCAACTGTCTCGCAGTGCCCTCCGAGATCAGGATGTGGTCGGACAGGTTGCCCCGATGCTGGGCCCACTGAAACTTCAGGTCCCACTGAAAAGCCCGCATTCGCCATCTGGCGTGACGCACCAACAGGATGCACGAGGCCATCAGACCCAGAAGCCACCGCACCAACCTGACCGAAACCCGGGATAGAGGCCGAAAGATGGGAATCAGAGCCTGAATATCCCCGTCCCGCTGTTCCGGAGGATAGGCCCGGAACTGTGCCGAGTCCAGAACCGCTCCGATGAAGAGGAGCTGCTGGGAGGGACTCAGATGCGACTTCGGCACATTGATGGAGAACCCCAGCAAATGCAAGAGGTCGGCCGTAGTCTGTAGGTGGGAGACGACTGCCTGGGGCGAGCCCGCCTTCAACAACCAGTCGTCGAGATAGGGGAAGGCTAGAACCCCCAATCTGCGCAGATGAGCTGCGACCACCGCCATCACTTTCGTGAACACCCGAGGGGCACTGGTGAGGCAAAAGGGGAGCACGGTAAATTGAAAATGCTCCTGGCCCACCGTGAACCGCAGGTAACGCTGGTGGGCCAGCAGGACGGGGATGTGGAAATAAGAGTCCTGCAAGTCCAACGCTACCATCCAGTCTCCAGGGTCTAGGGCAGCCAGAACCTGAGCTACAGTGAGCATCTTGAGCTTCTCCTTCCGGAGGAAGGTGTTACCCTCCTGAGGTCCAAGATAGGGCGTAGGCCCCCTTTGCCCTTCTTGGGAACCAGAAAGTAGTGGGAATAACAACCACAACCTACTTCTGGACCAGGAACGCGCTCGATGGCCCCCTTGGCCAAGAGGGCCGTAACTTCCTCCAGCAGAAGTTGCAAGTGATCCCCCGAAATTCGGTGGCATTGCGGTGGCATGGCTGGAGGGGTCGCCTCGAAGTGGAGGGAGTAGCCCCTTCAGACGATTTGCAGCTCCCACCTGTCTGATGTGATGGTGCGCCAGTGGAGCAGGTGATGGCGAACTCTGCCTCCCACTGGCATGGAATGGCCCTGAAAGCTCGGACTAGGAGGGCTTTGAGGTGGATGCTGCTGGGGTAGATGTGGATGGACCGGCACGTTGTCCCCCTGTACCGCCTCGGCGGAATCCACGTCTGCGACCACGGGGAGGTTGGTTCTGCGGCCTGTGGCTAGTCGGACGTGAGGGAGCGCCCCTTCCTTGGCCACGAAAGGGACAAAAAGCAGAAGTTTGCGGGCGCGGGGCCGAAAGGCCCAAGGACTTGGCCGTAGCCATGGATCACCTTAAAGCGCTCCAGCGCACTATCCGCTTTGTCGCCAAAAAGGCGACTGCCATCGAAGGGCATGTCCATGAGGGTGCTCTGGACATCCCTGGAAAAACTCGTGGACCGCAGCCAGGTGTGGCGACGAAGCGCCACCGTGGTCAACATTGCCCTGCCCAGCGAGTCCGTTGTGTCCAGTCCACATCGGATTGCATGCCGTGCCGCATCCCGCCCCTCTGCAAGAGCCTGGGGGAGTCGTGTCCGGGCCTCCTCTGGACACTAGGGCAGCACTTCCTGCACCGTATCCCACAGGGAGTGGGAGTAACGGTCCAAAAGACACGCGGTGTTGATAGACCGCAACCCCAAACTAAGAGAGGAGAACAGCTTCTTCCCAAACTGTTCTAGCCTTTTGGATTCCCGATCCGGGGGAGCGGACGGGAAGGAGGTCTGGGAGGTAGAGGCCTGGATAACCAGGCTCTCGGGCGTGGGGTGTTGGGACAGAAAACTGGGGTTGCACGGTGCAGGGCGGTGGCGCCGGGCCACGTTCCAGTCCACAGGAGGAACTGTGGAGGGCTTGGACCAGGTGCCCTTCAGAACGTCAATGAGTGCTTCATTGAACTGCAGCAGAGGCTCCAAGAAGCTTGTTGACGGTTGAAGCACTTCGGTGAGGAGGTTCATCCTCACGGCCACAGCAGGCAGTTCTAGCCCAAGGGCTTCGCCCGCCTTGCGCAGCACCACAGAAAATGCAGCACCTTCCTCTGAAGCCACAGTCGGAGGAGAGATGAAGCCAGTGTCAGGGGAGGTGTCAAGACCAATGGCATCCCCCAGCTCGTCTGCCCAGTCCTGAGATAACTGGCCCTACCGGGCCAGAGGGTCCTCAGACCCCTCCCAGTCGTCACTGTCATCCGATTCCTGGTATACAGGTGGAATGATTAGAGCCGTGCGGAAGATGAAATTGCCACCCATCAGCATCGGGTGCGGCGCCAGACGGGCCCGGTCCGACGCCGGGCCCGGACCAGGACTAAACTGGGGAACAATGTCGTCCGGGGATGGCGCCGGGGGTGGTACCGGAGGTGTCGGCGCTGGCGGAGGGGTCGTGAGGTCGACCGGCGCTGACTGGGATCCAGGCCTGGATCCCCCGGGGGCCTGCGGCGTCGGGGCCAGAGCCGCCAGCTCGCTAGGCCTCCCAGTCGAGCCTGCGGGGCCCGAAAGCGCGCCAGTAGGCATCGATGGCGGAACCAGGTTCCTCATGGCCATGAGGAAGGCACTGACCTCCGCCGGAGTTGCGTCAGTCCCAGGGACCGGAGGGTATGGGGATGGACGGGACCCCTGCGGCTCCATCGGAGCCGCGTGGGTGGTGCCACCTGAACCCTCAGCCGAGTCACGCAAGGGGAGTTAGAAGAGCGATGTCGCTTCTTCGACTTCTTGCTGTGCTTCGACTTACCGGATTTCGAAGACTTGGACCCCGACGAGCGGTGGTGGCTGTGGCTCCGTGACCGGTCCCTCGACCTCCTCCTGGACCGGGACCTCGAGCGGTGCGGAGCCGACTGCCGGTACTCAAGTAGCTTGCGGGACCGCTCCCGCCTAGCTTTCGAAGTCAAGGCCCAGCAGTCGAGGCACGACTTGTGTCGTGGTGTCGTGGTCGGTCCCAAGGCAATAGAGGCACCGGCGGTGGTGGTCCATGACCGACATCAGTCGGTGACAGGAGTCACAAGCCTTAAAGCCAGGCATCCCTACCGGCACCAGAGTCGATGTCGACAAGAATAGAACCAAAAGAGTTCAAAAAAGTTTAGTCAAAAAGTGACTTGCTCTTCCCGGATCGGCGCTTACTGGCACGTAAAAAAGAAGACCTGACGTCAGCGTGCAAGGGCGGCGTCTAAGTACTCCGACGACATCATCCCGGCGATTACGATGACGGACGCGGAGCCGCAGACGACGCCTAGCGACGCGCAAGGGTATTGCTGATGAAAAATCTTTCCGGATCCAGCCTGACGCCTGGGGATATTCTAAGGTGAGGAATCTAACTTACGTGTTTCTTTCAGATACCAAATACTGGTTGGGATATCTAAATACCGGTACATACTTCCTCAGTCATCTAGATTCTCACTGATGCATCCAAATACTGGGGGAGATATTCAAATTCATGACAGAGGCAATAATAATGATAGATGAAAATTCTTTGCCCAAAAAAAGTGATAATTCCCAAGGTAGGAATTCCATTACGCCATTTTATAATTGGTCTGTGGCATTTTCCCCTGTATAAGTATTATTCGTGCTTAGTCCTAAACAGCCAATCAAAGATCTTGTTCATGAGTTGTTCTTAGTGTTTATTTTCAGCTAGATAGAAAACAATAATGTCCTGCAAAAAGATAGATGCTTCCATGTTGTACCCCCCACCATCCATTGTATAAAACATTGAGGTTCAGCATAAGCTTTCAAAACACATGGTGAACATATGAGGGCTGCAAAAGTGTTGATGTCCTGGTGTGATAATATACGTTCCTACAGGTTCAAAGTGATGAACAACCCAAACCACCCCTCTACACATTGCTAGTAAGTGTGTGGCTCCAAACGGGGGTCACAGTTTGCATGCATACCTAGTTACGCATGTGTTAATATATTAATTGTATATATAAGCATACATAAGTCCATTGTGTAAGTACATTTGCACTTTTAAACTTTTTTCTTCCCACGAGAAACATTTTCCCCTACACTACCATCAATTTTGGGAATGATCCCTCCCCTTTCTCACACTGGTAAGGGATTTACTTCTGCCCTTGACTGTGTTTTCTCTGTCTGTAGCCAGAATTGGAATGGACCTGCTAAGGATGTATGACATTACAACGTAAACTATTACAACGCATACCTTTACAATGCAGTTTTTACATCGCAACTTCCATTACAACGCATGCCATTACAACGCAAGCCATTACAACGCATTTTCCATTACAGCGAGAATTACTATTCTAACACTGCTGGGTGCTTACCTCAGGGAAGGTGCTGGTCAGTGAGGGATATGTGTTGTAATGACATGCGTGGAACTTGTGTTATATTGACTGCGTTGTAAAGGCATATCGTTGTAATGCCTGCATTGTAATGGATGTTTCCCACCTGCTAAACGTTCGTCAATACACAAAACCTCAAGGTTAGTAGTGAGTGATCACTTACTTAGACCTTGTAGCATCCACAAAATGTCCATGTGAGAAGTTCTTTTCTGGTGTAAAATTAAACAACACCTGTGCAAAGTTACACAGCACTGGTGTCATTTCACATGTGAGTAAAGACATATTTATTCACATTTTGTGAACTGCAAACATGTTTTTCAACTTAGAGTAATCCTGCTTGGGTGTACAAAAATACCTGTGTGAGTCGCCTCTGCAGAGGGACGTCCATCAGTGTGCTTCTGGGACTGGGAGCAAAGCTTTCTCAAAACAACCAATGCTACTTTGTTGGTTTAAGGGACATTCAGTAACTAAAGCATGCATCAACCAAATCGGTCATCTATGTCTAATGCTGATGGGACGTTTCAACCCATTCCTTCTCTGAAGAAACATGGTCTTCAACCAGAGATTGTCCAACCTGCCCTCCATGTCTAATAGGAACGGTCTGTGTGACATAGGAAAATAGCTGTGCATTTCATAGTCTCTCATGATCAGTGTGTGCCAGATACAATGAACTGAATTTGAAACGACCCGTGTACCACATGACCCAATCTGTACTTGCAGTGACCTGCATGTACAGATGTGTATATGCAATGACTAGAATGTACCACGTGCACAAATGTATATGTCCTGTAAACAATCTCTGTCACACAAGGTGGGCCTTACATAGACTATTGTTGTGTATTTTAGTTGCCTTTATTTAGGCGAACATATGTCACACTACACTGTAATTTGTAGTTGGATGGAAGGACATGGGTTTGTAGTGCGGCTTATGTGGGAAGCGCTTCAAAGTTGGCGTCATGACCAGAGTTGCGCACTTATCATGCTATACCTTGTTGCACTTTACATGTAGTGGGGTGAGTTGAGAGGGAGCTAGAGGGAGGATGCTTAAGGTAAGTGGGTACTGTGGTGTCTGGTTGGAAGGGTGGGCTTCATAAAGTGTGCTAGTATTCCGCATGATTGGGTGAGGATTCTGTGAATGTGTAGCTGCAGCGGCGTAGCGTGGGTTGCCAGTGCACGGGGCAAAGCAAGTATCCATCCTCTCCTCTTTTAAAATTGTGCACCCCTAAGAATGCCCCCACGCCCCTAAGAAGGCCCATAAGAATTTTGCACCTGGGGCAACCGCCCCTGTGGCCCTGCTCATGGCCAGTGGAGGAGAGTGAGAAATAGCTGTGCACGTGCTCATGAATATGGAAGCAGAGTTCAGACCTGGGCGTGTCCTTTCGGTGACAGACAGGGTCCGGTGCCGCCCACTGCGTAGCTCTACCCGGACGGAGATCAGATACGGGGTGTTCGGTCTCAGGGGGCCCAGGACCACCCCCTCAGCACTCCCGTTCAGAGTGACGTTCTGGACAGGGTGGCCCGTCAGCGGTCCATATAGCACCTGGTAGCTCCGCACGTGCTTCTGGTTCCCGGCCCAGGTCAGGCCCAGGCTGTGCACCCCACGCTCTCGGACAAGGACCGTCTCTGGGGCAACCTCCTCTGTGCAGACATGACAGAAATGGGAGAGAGAAGGAGAAGATGGGAGAAAATTAAACAAACTTTTTATAGAGCAGACACAACATGCTGCAGCAGAGCCAGCAGTATTGGGCACTTTTTGGTAGCTCGCCTACCAGCACCTCTACACCAGGAAGGCTGGTGTTATTAATTGTGAACTCAATAGCCCTAATTGTAATGATTTTAAACTACAACAACAACATGGTCATAGAAGTAATTCTTGAATTAATCTGACACTGGCAATCGCTCGGGCCATATTCCAGTTCATCATTTTTCACCCACCATGCCTCTCTAGACAAAGGCCCACCTTATGCAAATCAGTACCAACCATGCTCCAGATGGTAACAGTCCATCCAGACTGCCATTTGAGGCCCCCTCACTGTGTCACTGGAACCAAGCTGCATCTAGCTGAAGAGCCCCAAGTAGGGTGAAACCGGTCCTGCCTTGCTTGTGTTCCTGTGCAGAGAACAGTTTGTCTGTTAGTTCAGGCTGGACAGTTCCCAATGGAGCACAAACATGGCTGATTTGCATATGACTGGTATAATCTAAGGTGGCATGCTGGTCAAAAACCAATGGACTAGGATCTGGACCTGAGTAACTGCCAGTTTCTGAGATTAATTCAAGCATTCCACCCATCACTTTTTTTGTTTACTTCAGTCCAATGGTACAAAAGCACAAGCTGACCCGGCCAGAATACAGACCTGTGTGTTTAACCTTGCTGTTGATATAGTAAGTTTTCAAGTTATCTTTCTGGCAGGGTACAAGCCCAAAAAAAAGATGTGGGAGTCTAAGCAGTCTGCAAGTGAGATCACAGTGTGTGACATCATAGGAAGTGACACCACAGGAAGTTGCATTATAGTCCTTGACCTTAAAGAAAGTGGAAGCACAAGAAATGACATCATCTTATGACCTCAAATATATGTTTAGCAGGTCTATCATGAGTACAGTTTGGTGCATTGCAAGATTTAACAAATGAATACTAATCAGCACATAAGCCTGTGACTTGAGTTCCCTGCCTGAAGGAATTGACGGCCCAAATGTGGATGAAGTTTGGTGTGTGACTAATTTCAGTAGACAAACCACTAAGTAGTATAAACTGGACATATTAAACGTGGCATCAAGAACAAAGCACAGTCATGTGTTGCTTTAAAAGCTCTAGAAACTGTAATTGTGAATATCAAAACTATAGCATTTATAAACCTACCTAGCATAACACAATTGTATACACTGACAGTTTTAGCATACCTTGACATTTAAAAAAAAATACAGGTTGCACACTGCATTTGGTATTCTAATCATGGCACATGATAATCCTTATGACAGTTATAACTGGATATTCTGCACATATGTTAATTCAGACATTATGCCATGCTATATTCCCTCAGGATGTTTAACCATAAGGAATGAAACTTACCCGTGTGGCAATTTCTCCGTTTGCATAGAAATTGTTCTGAATTGACGTCATATAACAAACATTAAAAAAAGTTAATGAGCCAATTATGTCAAAAATTATACCCTGAGCATGTCATCAACAGATCTAATAAAAAAGCAAAACATTACAACAGGGAGGCTTTGTTAAAATCAACCCAGAAACATCTGAGAAAGAGATTGATCTGTGTAACCACGTATTCCAGCTACTCGAATATCATGAAGAAATAGATCACAAAACCCTGGTACATGCTGAATATAGGCAAGCAACATTTTGAAAAAACCCCTTTTGCATTTAGATGGAGCAAAACTTTTAGGGGCCTACCGGTTCATACCCATCCTAAGAATGATAGGAGCCCCACACAAACAGAGCTTAGGGCTTTAACTAAAGTTTGAGGACATCATCCTTGTGGTCCTGTTCGGTATGCCATTTGACTGACAACATATTAGAGGTTAATTTGGGTCTGAAGTCTCCGTGGAAACTGCGCAAGTTCACTAATTGCAATAGCGAAGGAGTTATATGTATGATCACGTGTCCTTGTTCCTTTTGTTAAATTGGCATGGCCCTGAGGAAAATACAAGTATGTATTGGAGAACACATGAGTAATATATGGTGTAAATGGAGTACAACAAAGATGACCAATCATTTTTTATGTATGAATCACACAAAGAATGATCTGAGATGGTCCTATCAAGGTAAACAGCCCTTACTATGAATCTGTCACCCCGCATGTTGTAACAACGCATACCATTACCACGCAAGGCGTTACGACGACTTGCGGAGGGCTGAGAAGGTGTTGGATTTAAAATCCAACACCTTCCCTACTGTCCGCACAGACTGGAGTTGGAATAGTAAATAATACTATTCCAACATCCAGCGACCCCCTCTGCAAGTCGTTGTTACGACTTGCGGGGTAATGGTATGCGTTGTTACAACGCGGTCGTTGGAATGACCGCGTTGTAACAACATGCGTGGTAACGGCAAGCGAAATAAAGAGGCATATTCTCCTATCAAAGGGATACTAGGTTAGTCACTACTGAGGTTTGTCCCAGGAACCAAACGAGGCACAGAATATGTTATAAGAGATGTTTAGTTTAGCCGATTTGGGATAGAGACATCCATGGAATGTTATAATTCAGGCCATTTCGATCTGTATTAAATCTGTGTATCCATCTCTGCTCTTCCAACAATAACATTGCGGTTTTTCTCATTTGATGATCCTTCAAATCCAATTTGTCCAGCACTAATATTTGACAATGGTAAAAATGTGGATGTACATAAGAATATTTAACGTGATCGGTGTGGTTATTATTAATTTTTGTTCAGGGTTGTGACCAACATACTCCTACATTGGGGATGCTACAATTTAGGAATACTTGTAGGTTATGAGACCTATGTAAGAAGCAAACTCTGGGTTGAGCATGCAATGGACTACACTTATACACTCTCCACCACTGTGTGTGCATGATTAAAGGAGCACCTTTTTCTTTGGACTCTGAGATTTATTATGTGGACATATGTTGTCAATCTACTAATATCTGTGTTGTTGGAACAATTAAATATAGGTTCTATATTGCTGGCAATAGAAGCAAGACCCAACACCATATTGCCATCAGCAGTTGTGGGTTGTGTTACATTTCAATGCATTTTACTATGGATTTAAAGCAGCAACGGCATTTAAAGTCCCGAGGAATGGCGATGACACTTTGATAAAAGATTGGAAAGGGAAGAAAAATGTCGACCTCCGCTTAGTGGGTCGAAATATTCCCCACTTTTCCTTTTATTGACCCCTCTGGGGATTCAAATAAAATGAACACTGCTACCTGTTACACCAAGCAGTTTCGGGCTGGCTAAGATGCATGTGAACATATATTAATGGCCATGTGGGGTATACAGTTTTGATGATATATAAGATGCATCAAAGCCAGTCAGAGCCCACCATTCCAAATAGGATGAGTACAATAAACTTTTCCGATAACCTGAGCTCACCCTCTGGTAGCTGGGAACCGAGCAGTCAGGCTTATCCTCAGGGCTCAAGTGTAAACCGTTGTCAATACACTCCCCTTGCAACACACTGTGTTTACCACAAAAGACTTCATACCGTATGTATAAAAATGCTTGTCTTTGAATTACACACAAGCACTGAATTCAAAAGACTTTCCCATTGCGGGAAGGTCAATTAGTTCCTAGTCTCCGACTACGCCTCATGACCCAGCCTCTTAGTCTTTCAACTCTACCAGCCAATGATACACGTTGCCTCTGCTGGAGCCCTGTTCTCTAGACAGTCGAAACCACCTAACATGGAAAGAAACTGTTAATTAGTTTCATCCATCCGTATTGGACTCTTTAGGCGCCTGATGACACCTGCATGAGGGCGGGATCGCTATCCCTCCAGTAGACAAAAGGTTGTGACCAAGGAAGTTGGGACGCTTCCTGTCGAGAAACATTTTCTCCTCACTCGAAGGTGTGACCTGCCATTGACCCCCAACCCCCGGCAGTCAGCTGCAGGTGCCCATAAGGGATACAAAACCCCTCGGGTCTCGTCACAATGCTTTCCAAAACAAAGCACCCTGTGGCGTGTGTCCAGGGCGAGGGAACCAATGGCCTTGGACAGAGGCAGCGATATCAAGCACTGTCGTCTCCCAATCTGGAGGCATTAGACAGTCAGCTCCCGGCTCAGGTTCCCCCAACACCGCTTGGACACCACATGCTTTGGAGCACAAGCGAACACAGGTCCCCTTGGCTGCAAGCACGTGTCCCTCAGACTCTGCAAGCTTCCCACACACTCAAACTCCTCACGTCCCGGCACCTCAGATGGCTGCTGATCTTTGCACACACACTCCTCCTGCACAGCGAGATGATGGTGTATGTCAGGACGGTCCTTGTCCCAACCACGATCACTTCCACCTGTCTCCACCTTACCCAGTGTGGCCCTTACGATCTCGTGCAGACAGAGAGATCCTTTGTGTCCCTGGGATCCCGTGGACAGGAGGCAAGCTCATCGGCCCTTGTAGAGTACTTCGAAACCCAGGCCATGACAGCTGTCACTAGTGGCAAGCCAGCGAAGTCCAGGCAAGATCCACCAAGTGATATTCCGCTTCTTGGAGCACGACAAGCTCCAAACCACCACTGTGGATAGTCCATTTGCAGTCCCTCTTGCCCAGCTTAGTATGGTTCCAAATCCAAAAGTGCCTTCACTTTGAGAGGCGGAACCCCGAGTAGTTATACCTCCTATGGCCTTTGAGGATATGATCAGTTCAAAAGGCCACATTTGAAATGCACAGGCCCTCTCTAAATGTTGTCCTGTCTGCCATCCTACCCCAGGAGGTTTCATCCCTATCTTTAGTGGGGCCTAGACCCTGCCCCTTGGAATGCAGGAGCCAATTCCACCCCCACCTAACCGCCGCTGAAAGGCCCTTCAGAGTCACACGTCAGCAGTTTCCTGTGAACCCCTAGTTTAGTAGGTGTTTTTAAGTTTCACCTTCACCAGTTTTGTTTCCCCTATCATATAGTTCACTTTTGAGAGACCATATGAGTGCCATAGCATTACAGCCATCAAAACATTCCCCCTAAGCTCCCCAATACATTAATTATATGTAGTAGCTTGCATCATAGGGCCCATTTGGGTTGGTGCCAGGAGAGGCCCGATGATGAAGCATGCTACCCAACGGGTGGGTGAGGGCTTTCCTCCTTAAACCTTAGTTATTTTCACCTCTGGGTGCCTTTTTAGTGTTAGTACTACATGAGAGACAGTCAGTTCTTTTGTGTTTATTGGAATTGGTAGGAGCACTGAACTGACTTCATTGACTCCTCCTGACCCTTTTATTTTGGATCATTTGTTTGAGGGGACTGCTAGGAGGGTATTTCTGTAGTGATTAGTGTAGCCTGGGTCCTTAAGTACATGGGCAGCTAGTACCTGCTGTGCATGCTCTGTGGGAATGAGTCTTTCAGCTTTAACCCCATACCTTACACTGCTCTAGGAATAAACTAGTAAAAGAATACAGGAAGAACATGGCTGCATCCTACAATCAAATGCTCGACATCAGTGGTAAAAAATATAAAACATTTGGGGAATTTTTAAACCCCTAAAAGGCTTAAATACATAAAGTAAAATATTGAACAGAGTGGTTAACTTATCATTTAGCTGTCTGAGCTAAAAATCTACAAATTCAGAGACAGATGTGTAGTCCATGCAGATATGTTTGAATCATAAAAGTGCAACCTCAGATTTTCACCACTGGGGACAATTGATGTAATTACAAACCGGTGTTAAAGTAGGAACATCTAAAGTAGGCACACTGACTGAAGTGAGACCATAGTAACTGCAGAAAACATTGCTGAAACTTGTCTGACAGATCAGTGGCCTTGACATGGGACACGAAGTAAGCACCGCCCTTGCCATACTTGGAAACTGCCCAGCATGCTTGCGGAGATGGTGAGGTGGATTATGAGGCCGAGGGACAAGGCATATATTCGCCAACACTCCTGATTTAGGCAGAAGAGACACACATTTGTAAGATATACATCACACAATGTTGTCTTTTGTCAGTGTAAAACTTCCTTTACCCAAGAGTTGCAGAAACTAACCCCGATGCCAGCATACTCCACCAGGTGTACTATTTCATGTACAGCACAAATCCATGTAGATGTGATTGCTTTAGCTTCCTAGGCTCTCCAGAGGTATGGCTGTCCTTGAATGCAAATGCAAAAAGAACTGTTGATGGACAGAATGCAGAACAATGTCATACATTCACCCCAGTACAGAGATCTGGGCCTAAATCCATGGTTTTTTTGCTTCCCATGCCATTTCAGTTTGAACCCAGCCATATGCAAATCAGTCTTGACCCTGTGCCCAATAAGAACAGTCCAGCCCGAACTGCCAGGCCAGGGCCTCCCTGGACTGGATACAAGCATCCTAGGACCGGTTTCGGGGTTTCACCCCTCTTCAGCCAGATAGCTTGATTCCAGTGTCCTTGAATGCAAACCATGCTTAGCCAGCACTACCCGACACCTAATGTGTCTGAAGAAATGTGACAGTTAATCTGTCCTGGCTTAATTAGTTGTGAAGGCTGCGTTTTCAAATGTCTTGTGGGGTTAAGGCACCTGCTTCATATATTCAGGGCCACTAGAATAATGCGATTGTGCAGCTGCTATGTTTTCCAGCATAATTATAGATTTGCTGCATTTGCCACATAATCTATCATCGGCTGCATAATCGGCATATTTTAACAAAAAAAGGTGTTTTGAGCTCATGCTCTCAAAAATTACCAAAGACGCAGCAATAAGTGATGCTGTGCAGTGGAAGACCCTTTGCAAAGATTGACAGGCCACCATTCTGTTCCATATTGCTATGTTTGTGCGTTCAACTCATACTAAAGAGGTGCAAACAACGGCCAGACCATGTTAACAAGTATCAAAATGACAAAATAATGAACTATTATTTTCACAAAATGTGCAGCATTACGCTGCATAATTTGCCTTTTCTTGCCTCATAATTTATTCAAGCCTGTCGCATAATTTCACCCTCCCTGCCACATAATTCCAGTGGCCCTGCATACGTCTTTGTGTGCCCTTTAAATCTCGGGGGAAAAATAATATTGATAAAATGACTCTAGTGGTTAATGAACTTGCTGAAGAGATACGTGTTTTGTCTGGTCACTGCCACTCATAACGTAGAATAGAGAGTTAATGTGTCTCCTGCAAAGCCCATTGTGTAACATATACAGATGACAGATTTTTATTTTATGTAGATAGGTAAGTGCTTTTAACGTTAAGTTCCTTTTGTTACTTGCAGTTCATAAATCGCAATCCTTCTAAGATAGCACAGTGAGATATGAACCAGCAACAAGGAGCTGCATGCAAACGGCATGGCATCGGGTTAGACTAGGACAGCTGGAGTTATGCAATTCTGCGGCAGCACCCCTTTGCCTCATAACAATGAACTTGCCACACTTGCCATATAACTCATCATCCACTGCATAATATGAAGATTTTAACAAACAATTGTTTCTAGCTCAAACTGATCAAAAGTTATTAAATCCATGGCAACATGTGTCTGCAGAATGGAAGGCCCTTCACAAAGATTAACTGGTCATCTTTTATTTGATTATTCCTGCATTTGGATATTAAACTGGTACTAATAGGGTGAAATCTTTTCCCCAATAGTGTTTCGATGTGTAAAAATGACAAAATAATCAAGCAATGCAATCGCAAAATGTGCTGTATAGTGCCGCATAATTTGCATAATCTTGCTGCATAATGTAGCCAACCCTGTCTCATAAATGGGTCCTCTCTTTCAGCATAATTCCAGAGTCCCTGGTTTAGACATTATTGATTTTTTCTCAATATGTTATTATAATAAGGGTGCTAAAAAGGATTTATTTCGGTAGTAATATAGGGCCAGATGTTTGAAAATATTTTGCGTTTACAAACAGTGCGAATTGCAACATTTGGTCGTTTGCGAATGCAAAATGGCCTTTCCTTATGTGTGAAAGGTTTTGCATTTGCAATTTAGGTAATCACAAGTTTTTACGCTTACCTAAATTGTGAATGTAAATAGGGAATCTCAATTTGCGAATCCCTAATGCACATGTAAGAAGCCTTTCCTAAATGCGAACTGTGCATTTATGAAACACTAATCACCATCAACTTCAAGTTGATGGTAACCATGTGCAAACTTTGATAAATGCACAATTCGGCATTTTTCAAAGTGCCATGTAGCGCACACATGCCCCTAGGGCATGTGTGTGCTTTACAAATGCACACTTTCTTTTTTTGGGGTGCTTTAGGAGGGCCTTAGTCCCCTGGACACCCTTGACTTTGCCTTAGCTAATTTGCGATTACCAATTAAGTAATCTCAAATTAGCTAATGCAAAACCATCCGCACCTATGGGCCATTCAGCCCATAGGAACAAATGGAGTAATATTACCTAATAGCGATTTGCTATTTACCGAATCACTATTAGGTAATATTAAGGAATAACCAAATCTTAGGCGATTCCTACTTACGTAGCATTTTGCGATTCCAAAATAACGAATGGGTAAAAATTGCTATTTGCGAATCGCAGGGTGCTTTTTTGATACATCTGGCCTAAAGTCTTATTAATACAGACACCCCAACCACTGTATTACGTTTTAAATCCTGACTTTATCATTGTCTCGGCCATGCACGCTTAACATGTATTGCCTACCCATAAGAATGATGTGTGGCTCGTACACCTTGCAACCCTCATTGCCTTTTGCAACCCAACCATTACATTGATTTAAACACTTTATTGTCAATGTATAATGTGTACGTGTGATGTAAAGTGCTCTGACACCCTACAATGGGATATGTAGCGATATAAAATAATTACATTAAAAAAATATTGATATTTACATTGGTATCTGTAAAAATACTCATCCAGAAGTATACATCTGACATTCTTACAGTGCATGCATATCTCTTATATGCAGGGATTTAACAAAGTCAAAAGCTTGCTTCCAAATTGTTGTTTCTCTGAAGATCTAGTGAAGTGATGACAAGCTGTGTGCCTTTGTTTCCCCTCCATTGCATTGGCATCTAGGTTTGAGGCTCCAGGTAGCAAGATCGCACCGCTCCGTCTAGAGTCTACTAGGCAACAGGCCTGTGAAGATCCACTGACGGCTAGAGCCAGGACCAAAATTCATGAGGTGGTACGTAGGGTCTCTATTCACACTCGATTCAAACTTATACAATATAACTACATACACCTTGTCTACCTGTCTCCGAGCAGGTTGCAAGCTATATATCCAGATCCGTCCTCTAAAAGCACTAGGTCCGGATACGTAAAAGCTGATTTTATCCGTATAGTGTGCCAGTATTCGTCATCGCAATGTATTGGACGGACGTGCTAGCCCACATCAAATCCTTCACAGGATGGTTGATCCCTAATACCATTAAACAGTGTCTGCTGGGCCTAATCATGGAAAACCCCAGAAAGAAATTGAGCAGAAAGTTTGCGAACCTATACCTTGTGGTGGCCAAGAGACATATTGCAATAGCCTGTTTGAGCCAAGATCCTCTACGATGCTGACATGGAGAAGCGATTTGTTGGAGTGGGCGGGAGCAGAAGAGGCGGCCTGCGGCGAAAGAGACAGGACGACAAATTGATTAATGATCTCCTCTCTTGGGGGACGATGGCGCAAACTCTGGCGGGCCCTGCCCTGGAAGGCCCCACTGACACAGAGTCTGGTGCTACGCACTGAGGTTGCCGGACCCCCACAGGGGGCACATGTACCCACTTACTGAACGCAGACCCCACAGGTATTAAATTATACCCTGCAACATGTGGTTCATCCTTCCTGATCCACAATCTAGCTGGCGGTCTGTCAAGCTCTTGTCTCTGGCTTACTCCCTGGTGACCGCAGGGGCTGCTCCTCCATTAGGGTGGGGGAGCGCCGCCCCATTGCTTTCTCGCAGTGCGAAAAGCAGATAATAAAATGGTCTATTAAATAACTTTTTATTTTCTGCTTCTCCCGCTGTGAGAAAGCAGAAGGCAGGGGTATGCCTGGTTGGGGACGGGCAAGCGGGAGGATATGCCTGGTTGGGGGCAGGCGGGTGGGCGGGTCGGGGAGGAGTGGCTTGCACCAATCTGAGTACCCTGACTGCTTTGGTCAGCCCTGGGGACGACCAAAGCAGTCATGCGCACTCTACATTATCTCTACTCTACATTTTCTCTATGTAGGCTGCATGCAGCCTACATATAGAAAATGGCCTCCCTACAGTTGCCTGGCTGGGTGCTGTCCGGGACTCTGCACCAATCACAACGCTGCCATTGCAGCATTGTGATTGGCTTACAGGAGGGGAGGGATCATGCCTGTTCCTGTTCAGGAGCAGGAAAATGCGAACCCGGCCAAGGAGCAGAGGCAGCGCGGGACCGGTCAGGTAAGTCCCCCCCCTCTCCCCCCCCCCCGCTGTACCCCCACGTGACCCCACCCATGAGAATTGTGAGCCGCGACTGGGTGACCGATGTCTACCTGGAAGACGAGGGGCGGGAAGGGTGGGGGGAGTTAGTTTAAAATAATTGTTTCTTTACTGGAAAGTTTGTTCTGAATTCAATTGGGGTAAAGAAATGCGCTAAATACAAGAACTATTATATATTATCATAACAAAAACAACAGCAACAGGCCTAATTCTGTGTAAAGTTGCTTATTGGATAAACATGTACATATGACTAATGCAGTTCATTCTGATACAAAATTATATTTTATTCTTATTCTTGTTTATCTTAATTCATATTTTTCTTTTTTTGCTATTTAGATATTTTCGTAATACATATAGTCATGTTTTCAATTCACAACCACATATGTACATAACATATACACAGAAAATACACATCACAAACAATACATTACAGTGCTGTGCAAAACACAAATATAAAACCAGGAGAGGAAGTTCCTATATTGACATCTCTTTTCAGAGGCTGACGGTCAAATAGAACACGACGCGCGTTTCGGCGTTTTGAGCCTTCTTCAGGGAACATGTCTCAACTTTTTCTGTAGTTCTAAGGCAAAGCTGTGATCTGCAATTTTTCACAGCTGAAGATAATTTTTTCTTTAGATATAGAGGAATTTCACATAAATTCGATCAATTCTGATGATGATTCAGTATTTCAATAGCCGGTTATAAATATATTGAGTCCCTCTTATTGGTTATTCGATACAGGGGCGTAACACAGGCCCCCGCATCCCCCGTGGTGCGAGGGGGCCCCCCCAGCTGCAGGGGGCCCCCTCAACCTAGTAATAAAACCTGAGCGCTCCGTTATAAATCTGGATCGGGCCCCTCTGTGTACATTGCAGAGGGACCCCTTAAACCTTTGGTACCCCACTGATTCGATAATATATTTTAATGATTGCACTCCAGCACATTGGGGAACAATGAAATTCAGTAATAATTATCTTCACGTCTTTGACGTCTGGTCTGTAACACTAAAGAATTTGCACCGACACCTCAACGGGGTTCTAGAAGGAGTCCTCGGCCATATATATTCTATGTCTCACCCGCACACTTTATCTCGTCTGCTGCCTCGGACTCCTCTCAAGGATGCTGCTGCGTAAGAATCCTGGTATCGAATCTGTTCTTGTGTGTTTAGTTAACCACAGACGCGGTTGTACAATGCCAATCAGAGCATTATCACCTTCCCACCACCCAAACTATAGGAAAGTACTCCAACCTGTATCTTTTCCAGCGTTTCCAATCTATTAAATACCATTTTATTTTCTGCTTCTCCCGCTGTGAGAAAGCAGAAGGCAGGGGTATGCCTGGTTGGGGACGGGCGGGCAGGAGGATATGCCTGGTTGGGGGCAGGCGGGTAGGCGAGTCGGGGAGGAGTGGCTTGCACCACTCTGAGTATCCTGGGGCCGACCAAAGCAGTCATTCGCACTCTACATTTTCTCTATGTAGGCTGCATGAAGCCTAGATAGAGAAAATGGCCTCCCTACAGGTGCCCGGCTGGGTGCTGTCCGGGACTCCGCACCAATCACAATGCTTCCATTGCAGCATTGTGATTGGCTTACAGGAGGGAAGGGAGCATGCCTGTTCCTGTTCAGGAGCAGGAAAACGCGGACCTGGCCCAGGAGCAGAGGCGGTGCGGAACCGGTCAGGTAAGTTTTATTTTACCCCCCGCTGTATCCCCACGTGACCCTCCCCCTCCCCCCCACGAGAATTGTGAGCCGCGACTGGGTGACCGATGTCTACCTGGAAGACGAGGGGCGGGAAGGGTGGGGGGAGTTAGTTTAAAATAATTGTATCTTTACTGGAAAGGTTGTTCTGAATTGCATGACAATGTGAAGCTGTTGCTTGTTGCAAAGCTTGCATTTTTGTTAAAGCACTAACACTTATCGTGATAACAAATAGATCGAAGTCCTGCAATCTATAGACTGGCTGGTCATGTGGCGCTCCAAACGTGAATCACATTATCCTGTAATGACTTGCATACAGTTATATGTGTTGAAATGCAAATAAAGAAATATACATAAAAAAAGAAAGTATGTGTGTAGCAAATGCAGCAACAACCCCAGCAGCAACAAAGAAATTGGAGCCTATGACCTGCAGCTAAAGCACAAGTCTCTGTAGCATGTGCATTAACCCCGTGGGCTACTATCCTTTGATTTGAACCTGTGCCCTGTAGGCTAAACAAAGATCTTTGCTGAAGGCGCGGAATCACACCATGAGATTTCATGCTGGATTTGAACCGTTAGAAAACTAGTTACAGACACATCTCAGTAGCAGGTACATTAACCTCATGTGCGATCCTACTGGACAGTGCTTAATTTGAGCCGGTGGTTTCCGGTGCTTAGCACCTGCACTTAATTGTCAACAACACACGGATGACAGTCTGCCACATGGTGGCGCTGCTCATCTATTTAGAGATGAGCAGAACAACGCTTATGAATACAATATACATAAAAAATTACTGATATCTGCCTCCCTGGTCATACCTTTAGTTTTGGGGACCTCAAATAATCTGAACTATCGCACTTGCAGGGTTAAGAGTTGTTTGGGGCACTGCGTGGCGCAAGCTGCAGCGGCCCCCTGGCCAGTGCCCTGGCACTTAGGGTTTTACTAATTAAGCACTACTGGGATTGAAGCCTGTGACCCTCAGGTTACACAATGATGCCTACAGCAGGCTCAAAGTGAGCCCCGTTTCAGACGTGCTAGTAAAAACGGACACCGAAACCCCATAGGAACCTCTATTCATGTCCTTAACTTCACTGGCCAATAACAATGATCGATTTCCGAACAATTAATGTAAAAAAAAATATGGTTTTCGATGTCAGCGATTTAGCTCTTGTTTAAATTGCAGGTTTTACTTAATCATGCACCAAAATACCAGTCGCGTGGCACACTGTACGGATCATAACAATGTAGTTTATGTGTATAAGCCACAAACTTAATTACACATGCTACGCCCCTTTTAGAGACACCCCGGGGCAGAGTTACAAGCCCCTTGCGCCACTTGTGCGTCACTGTTGTACGTCACTTTTCCCATGTTAACTTAAAAGTGACGCAAAAGTGGCGCAAGAGGCTTGTAAATCAGCATCCCCCTCCCCCGTTTTACATCCCACTTACAGCCCTTGTTCAGCTATAGTGATATGGAAACAGGTGATCTGCAGCTCAAGACAGACCTTTACAGCAGGCGCGTTGACCCCATGAGCTGCTTTCATGGGATTGCACTCTGTAACGTGCAGTTTTGAACGAGAGTTCTGCAGCGCGGGCCTTACCCTCCTAGTAATATATACATGGGACGGATAGAAAAAGAATTAGTAGGAGAACTGTGAACGCATAGCAGGCAGGAGCGGATCCTGTGATTAATACATTACAGACGTCAGAGCCGGCACTTAACTTGTCAGGCCCTTAATGTGCCGGTGCGTTCCGAGAGGGCGGCGCGCTGCCAACAAGCGCGCGAATTGTCAAAGCAAGTTATAACTCACCCACGGAGGAAAACGAAACTCAGACAGAGGGAAGGGGCGAGCTAGACAGAAGAAGCAAACTGGGGGCGAGGCGGGGAGGAGGTGTGTTAGAAGGAGAGAGGGAGAGAGTCGAGACATTCACAGAGGGTATAGTTAAACAGAGAGGGACGCGGGAAAGTGAGCAGACGGTGTTAAAAGGGAGAGAGAGATAAGATATATTTTTACAAAGAAGAAATAAATGAAGTGAGGGAAGATGGAAAGAGTGAGGGAAGAAGTGTAGAACGAGGGATAAAGAACATAGAGATGCTGATGGGAACAGAAGAAAGAGATACAGAAGAAAGAAGAATGCGACTCAAAAGTGAGAAGAACAGAGAGAGAAAAAGGGGCGACAAAGGTTGCTAGAGGAAATCATACACATAGAAAGAATGAGACAGAAAGATATGGACAGCACGAGAGTGTGGGATAAAAGAAGAAAAGCAAGGGTGAGGGGAAGGCAAGGTAGAGAATGGAACTAGAATATGGAAAGAATAGTAAACTGAGGTCGAAGGAGAGGAAAGATACATGGTAAATTAGCTCAGCGCTCTGTATTTTGAGCTCATAGAACAAATTGTCTCCTTTTACGCACACTTCGACAATATAGATCTATTAATATATATTTTTAATATTCTTCTGAATTCCATGCTTGATGGATGGTCTGTCTCTTGGCGCGAGCACTCTTGAAGTCTTTGCTGAGTTAGAGCCTAATTTACTCTAAGTTGGACCGCGGCGAAACAGCAGCCCTCATCCTCCTGGACCTGTCACCTGGCTTCGATCCTGTCTCCCCTCACATCTTGATCAACAGACTCCACCACATCGGAATCCAGGGAGATGCCCTCTAATTGACCGCTTCATACCTCACAGGAAGAACGAAGAGAATCCGTCTCCCACAGTTCACCTCAGAACCCAAGTAGATCCTCTGCAGCATCCCCCAAGGATCGACTCTCAGACCCACCCTCTTCAACACGCACACGACCGCACTGGCCGACACCGTCAGATCAGACAGACTCAACATCATCTCCTACGCCGACGACCCCCAGCTCATCCTCTCGCTGTCAAAAGATCCCTCCACCACCAGAGCCAACGTCCACAGTTGTATGATTAATGTCACCGACTGCCTGAAGGACAACTGTCTCAAGCTCAACACGGACAAGACAGAATTGCCCATCTTTGAGAACAACACCTCCCCATGGAACGAAGCATGGTCGCCTGCTGAGCTCGGCCCATCCCTCGCCAAACAGACCACGTCAGCAACCTTGGCATCTTCTTGGACAGCAAGCTATCTATGAAGAAACAGGTAAACGCACTCTCATCCTCTTGTTTCTACACCCTATGCATGCTCCGCAAGAGCTTCAGGTGGCTCCCAGGCAACACCAGAATGACCTTCACGCAGGCCCTCATCACCAGCAGGGTGGACTATGGGAACACACTCTACGTAGGAATCACCACACGGCTCCTGAAGAGACTGCGGACAATACAAAACTCAATGGCTAGACTCAGCCTCCACCCCCTTCCCACACACAGACCCACAATACATCACAACTCAAGCAGCAACACGCGCGACCGATCCAGAAGAGATGCCTGTTCAAGATGCTGACCCACACATACAAAGCCCTGCACAACGAAGGACCAGCATACATCAACAAACACATGACCTTCCACCAACCAACCAGACACCTACGTTCCGCCTCCCTCTTCCTTGCAGACACCCACCAGATCCACCAAAGCAACATCGGAGGAGTCTCCTTCTCACACCAGCCAGCCAAAGCTTGGAATGACCTCCCCCTGCACCTCAGGACCACCCGTCGCTCCCGGAATTGAGGAGAGGACTTAAGACCTGCTTGTTTGGATGAACAATCACCGTTAGCTACTCCTGTGCCTTGAGACCATTGTGGGTGATTTTCTGCGCTCTATAAATCCCTGATTGATTGATTGATAGATTGATTGATAAATAAGCTAGATGCACCACTCTAGCGGACTATTCACAGCCCATGACGAGATGCCAGGGTTGCAGGACATGTATGCCCTCTGCAAGCTTTGGTGCTCAAGATATATAATAGAACCATTTTATATTGGTTGTGGGGAAAATGCGTTATGAAAGGTTACAGAAGATGGATGTTAGCATGATAGACACACTGCCTTGTGTGCCCGGTAGGCTGCCTTAACCATAGAACTGGTCTCAACTGGAACAAGACCGTATCAAAAGACAGAGAGAATAAAGACAGGATAGTGGGGGAAGGGAAGACAGTTCTAGACATAGAAAGAACTGAGACTAGCAGAAGAGAATTAGCAGCATGATTGCCTGCTTCTGAGTCACACACATAGAGTATATTGACATCATTAAGCCTTTTTACGTGAGAACAGATTATGAACAATCTTACAGTCTGCACCCAGTACTGCTTTAGTTTCATTAAAAGAGGATATCATTCCACAAAAGCATTTGAGGACTACATGTCGCTTGGACCCACAGGAATCTTTCAAAACCTGCAATGGTGGCTGCCATCTTGAAATCTTAGGGGCGTATTTATGAGGGGAGTTGTGTCGCGCTTGCACCACGCAACCTGGTGCATGCCCAAAATAAGATTTATGAAGCCAAGCAAGGCCACCTTGCATGGACCAGAGTGACTTCATAAATCCAGAGTAACGCAATGCAGCACAGCGCAAGTCACTGCGTTGCCTCACTCTGCCCTGAGAAGGCGTTCCATTGTCGTTGTGTGGATGTTCCCACACAACTCTCATGGACTTTGATGCATTCCCAGATTTACCAACGCCATGTAACACCGGGCATTAGAATGGTGCAACAAGGAGAAATTTGTAATTTCTCCTCGTTTTTTTTCTCTTTCCATGTTTGCTGCATTCTGCAGCATACATAGGAGGTGCAAATCGCCATTATTTATTGTTTATAAACAATCATCCCTGCAGCGCAGGCACCCTTGAAACATTGCGACAGGGTGCCTGCACTGGTGCTAGGCAGCTTTTTTTGTGACAGCGGGAGGGGAAACACAGGGGTGTGCCGTATTCTTGTGATTACGGCGCATCCCTGTGTTTTGAAAATGTCGGGGCGCGGTGCTCTGACATTTTCTTGTGAATATGCCCCTATGTGTGCTGCATTTTGCAGCACACCTGGAAAGAGGAAAATTCCTCAGGATTGTTTTTGCGCAGGAAGGGGCACCTTCCTGCACAAAACAATCCTCCTTACAACACAGACCCTCTTGCACCATTGTGCAAAGGTGCCGGCGTTGGCGCTAGGCAGCCAAAATGGCACCAACCCAGGGACAAAGTCAGGAATGGGCTATATTCTTTTAAATACAGCTCATTTCTGCCCTTTCAAGCAAGGTGACTTGTTGCTCTGCATGACTATCCTATAATTATGGCCCTTAAAGTATAAGTTCTCAATGAGCCAGAGCATCCGTGCTAGACAATTGAGAAACGCTGTAGCTAGAACTTTGTCGTTAGAGCTTTTGGAATTTACAGACTTCTGAAATCGACTAAGGGGCTTATTTATGAGCACTTTGCGCCGCCGTTCCGTCACTTTCTGTGATGCGGCGGCAGTGTACAAAATGCGCCACGTTGTGCCATATTTACAAAGTGACGTATCTAAGTAGATGCGTCACTTTGTAAAGCACTGAGCTACATTATACCTGCGTCAGGTATAATGTATGCAGGGTGGTCGTTCCCCCGCAAAAATGGTCATAGAAGTGGCGTAGTTAAATCTATGAGATTTCACTACGCCAATTCTAGGAGACCACTGCATCAAAATCTTACGCCTGCCCCACAGCAGGCGTAAGACTGACGCAGGAACCTTTAACATGGGCTTGCCATTTGTAATGAGCCATTGCTGGAATAGCGTTACTTTTGCGACACACTCCAGCAATGCATCATTACTGTGCCTACAGATTCCGACGTATCTGTAAATCCTTGCGACATGGAGTGCCGTACAGTAAATACGGCGCAACCATGGTGTCTTAAGAAGGACGCACTGAAAAGTGTCGCAACCAGCCACGACCCGTATAGGGCGTGCTAGCGGGGCGGTGACGTAGGGCGGGGGAGGGGCAGGGTGGGGTGTTGTAAAATGCGGCATACGGCCCATTTCAGGTAAGTAACGAGAAAAAAAATGAATTACGTTGCGCGCGCTGCATCGCCAAATGCGATGCAGCGCACGCAACAAAATAATTTTTTTATTTATGTTTTTAAAACGAAAACAAAAATAAAAGGTATTGTTATTTGCAATGTCAATAGCTCAAACTCGCATAAATGCGAGACCTATTGCATTGCAAATGTTTGTTAGATTAGTGAGTAGAAGCGCTCCCTTTAGGCCCCTGTGACAAAATAATTAAATAAATAAGCACGGCCACTAAAGTGAAAGCGGACCACGCTGCAAATAAAAAAAAATATTGCTTACCAACTTATGAAGGAGACGTGTAATGACACAAGTAAAAGATCCAGTCCTCGTGGGAGGTAACAAATGGCGACAGGGCGGTAACAAGGAGGGACTAACAAGCCTCATTATGAATCAGAAACCAGCATTTACCAAGGACAATGACACCAGCCAATCAAAAATATGGGCAGAGAGAAGGTGAGGCTTCCACAGCATACTTGACTACTGCATGACTCACAAAGCGAGCAGGGAATGCGTGCTACCGCTAGGCTCGACCTAAAAACTATGACAGCCGCTATACATTTCTAAGAGGAACAGGAAAGTGGAGTCTGTAGAATTTCTTTACTCTATATCAACTGAGGTAATATAGCATCTTTTTGGTTTTTTTAAGTTACAAAGGTAAAAGCAGAGGAAGTTCAACTTCTGATGTAAACTAGCATGAAATGTTCGGGGTGCCCACAGAACAAGATAACATAAATAGAAAAAGAACCTCTCAAAGTATGATCAGAAAGTCAAAGTTAAATGAGAATAGGTGCTATTTCTAAAGCTGCCTGAATATTACATTACTCTTATATGGATTCCATGCTGTAGATTTTGAAGACACCAAGTGTAAAAGACAAAGAAATGAGAGAATGAGTGAGATCAGGGATGGAGGAGGAAGGATCGAGAAATGAGACAGAGAGATAAGGGCCCTGAAAGGCGGTAGTCTTACCTTCTTCAGTCTTGATTCTTGCCCACAAAGCTTTGTGGCCCCGGGGAGCCAGCAGAGTCATCTCGTAGGTGGTGTTGGGCATGAGCCCGCTGAGAATGGTGTTGTCCATGTTCCCCCGAACCCTCCTCAAGAAGCGCTTGGGGTCCTCACCAGCGGGACCACCAATCTGGCTGTAGTCAATGATGAGATGATCATCATTGCTGCCGAAGTTCCATGGCCATGAAACTCGAAAACTGTGGGGGGACACCTCTGACACCAGCAAGGTCTGGGGGGCAACAGAGTCTCAGGACGAGAGAAAGATCATGAAGGAAGGTGTTATTAAAAAGATACTATACAACACACCAGCCCCCTGTCGTTATCGATCACGCCAGTGCTCCTACACCATCATCCTATATGATCAGCACTTCTACACCATAAATCCCATGTAGTGCTTCTACAGAACATTCAAAGAGATGGTACTCCCGCATCAAACTCCACAGCCAGAGCTCAATCCATTCCCACATTTAGAACTCCTACACCATGCCTCATGGCAGGTGCTCCTACACAATCCTTTACAGCCAATTCCCCTACACCCTCTCTCAGTGCCAGTACACAGCTACAATCTCCTAGTGACAGCACTACTACACCACTGTACGCAGCGAGCGCTCTTACACCACCCATCAGAGTCAGCACTCCTACACCATCCTCTACAGCCAGCTCTCCAACACCATCATTTACAGTCATCGATCCTATGCCATCCTGAAGAGCCAGCCCTCCTACATCATCCTCTACAGCTAGTGCTCCAACAACATCCCTGAGAGCCACCACTTCCATATCATAATCCACCGTACCCCACCACCATGCCTCAGAGTCAGGGCTCCAACACAATCCTTCAGACCCAACACTCTTACGCAATCCCCCAGAGGCAGCACACCTACACCAGCTCTACAGCCAGCCTCCAACACCATCATTTACAGTAATATATCCTACACCATCCTGCAGAGCCAGCCCTCCTACATCAACTTCTACAGCTAGTGCTCCAACAACATCCCTGAGAGCCACCACTTCCATATCATAATCCACCGTACCCCACCACCATGCCTCAGAGTCAGGGCTCCTACACAATCCCTCAGGCCCAGCACTCTTACACCATCCCTCAGGAGTAGAGCTCTGACACCATCCTTCACAGTCAGAGCTCCACACTATCAATCACGGCCAGCGATCTTGTACCATGCTTCATAGCCAGTGTTCCCACACCATACCTCAGATTTAGCACTCACACATCCCTCAAAGACAGCACTCCCACACCGACCTTCACAGCCACCGCTCCCACACCATCACAGCCCGGGCTCCCACACCATCCCTCAGATCTACAGCTTCTACACCACCCTTCACAGCCTGCGCCCCCACACCATCCCTCAGATCTACAGCTTCTACACCACCCTTCACAGCCTGCGCTCCCACACCATCCCTAGGATCTACATCTTCTACACCACCCTTCACAGCCAGCGCTCCCACACCATCATTTACAGTCATATATCCCACACCATCCCGCAGAGCCAGCACTCCTACATCATCCTCTACAGCCAGTGCTCCAACAACATCCCTGAGAGCCACGACTTCCATATCATAATCCTCCGGACCCCACCACCATGCCTCAGAGTCAGGGCTCCAACACAATCCCTCAGGTCTACAACTTCTACAAACTCTTCACAGCCTGCACTCCCACACCATCCCTCAGGTCTACAACTTCTACAACACCCTTCACAGCCAGCGCTCCCACACCATCCCTCAGGTCTACAACTTCTACACCACCCTTCACAGCCTGCTCTCCCACAACATCCCTCAGATCTACAACTTCTACAAACTCTTCACAGCTTGCACTCCCACGCCATCGCTCAGATCTACAGCTTCTACAAACTCTTCACAGCCAGCGCTCCCACGCCATCCCTCAGGTCTACAACTTCTACAACACCCTTCACAGCCAGCGCTCCCACAACATCCCTCAGGTCTACAACTTCTACATCACCCTCCACAGCCTGCGCTCCCACACCATCCCTCAGATCTACAGCTTCTACACCACCCTTCACAGCCCGCGCTCCCTCACCATCCCTCAGGTCTATAACTTCTACCCCACCCTTCACAGCCAGCGCTCCCACACCATCATTTACAGTCATAAATCCTACACCATCCCCTAGAGCCAGCACTCCTACACCAGCTGTACAGCCAGCCTCCAACACCATCATTTACAGTCATATATCCTACACCATCCCGCAGAGCCAGCACTCCTACATCATCCTCTACAGCCAGTGCTCCAACAACATCTCTGAGAGCCACCACTTCCATATCATAATCCTCCGTACCCCACCACCATGCCTCAGAGTCAGGGCTCCAACACAAACCCTCAGGTCTACAGCTTCTACAAACTCTTCACAGCCTGCACTCCCACACCATCCCTCAGATCTACAGCTTTTACAAACTCTTCACAGCCAGCGCTCCCACACCATCCCTCAGGTCTACAACTTCTACACCACCCTTCACAGCCTGCTCTCCCACAACATCCCTCAGATCTACAACTTCTACAAACTCTTCACAGCCTGCCCTCCCACACCATCCCTCAGATCTACAGCTTCTACAAACTCTTCACAGCCAGTGCTCCCACACCATCCCTCAGGTCTACAACTTCTACACCACCCTTCACAGCCAGCGCTCCCTCACCATCCCTTAGATCTACAACTTCTACACCACCCTTCACAGCCTGCGCTCCCACACCATCCCTCAGGTCTACAGCTTCTACACCACCCTTCACAGCCTGCGCTCCCACACCATCCCTCAGATCTACAGCTTCTACACCACCCTTCACAGCCAGCGCTCCCTCACCATCCCTTAGGTCTATAACTTCTACACCACCCTTCACAGCCAGCGCTCCCACACCATCATTTACAGTCATCGATCCTACACCATCCCCCAGAGCCAGCACTCCTACACCAGCTCTACAGCCAGTGCTCCAACCGCATCCCTGAAAGCCAGCATTTCCATATCATAATCCTCTGTACCCCACCACCATGCCTCAGAGTCAGGGCTCCTACACAATCCTTCAGACCCAGCACTTTTACACCATCCCTCAGGGGTAGAGCTCTGACACCATCCTTCACAGTCAGAGCTCCACACTATCGATCACGGGCAACGATCTTGTACCATGCTTCATAGCCAGTGTTCCCACACCATACCTCAGATTCAGCACTCACACATCCTTCAAAGCCAGCACTCCTACTCAAACCTTCACAGCCCGCGCTCCCACACCATCACAGCCCGCACTCCCTCACCATCCCTCAGATCTACAGGTTTTACACCACCCTTCACAGCCAGCGCTCCCACACCAACCCTCAGATCTACAACTTCTTCAAACTCTTCACAGCCAGCGCTCCCACAACATCTTTCAGGTCTACAACTTCTACACCACCCTTCACAGCCAGCGCTCCCATACAATCCCTCTGGTCTACAACTTCTACACCACCCTTCACAGCCAGCGCTCCCACACCATCCCTCAGGTCTACAACTTCTACACCACCCTTCACAGCCAGAGCTCCCACACCATCCCTCTGGCCTACAACTTCTACACCACCCTTCACAGCCAGCGCTCCCACACCTTCCCTCAGGTCCACAACTTCTACAAACTCTTCACAGCCTGCGCTCCCGCACCATACCTCAGATCTACAGCTTCTACAAACTCTTCACAGCCAGCGCACCCACACCATCCCTCAGGTCTACAACTTCTACAGACTCTTCACAGCCTGCGCTCCCACAACATCCCTCAGATCTGCAGCTTCTACAAACTCTTCACAGCCAGTACTCCCACACCATCCCTCAGGTCTATAGCTTCTACAAACTATTCACAGCCAGCACTCACACACATCCCTCAGATCTATAGCTTCCACAACACCCTTCACAGCCAGCACTCCCACACCATCCCTCAGAAGCAGCGCTCCAACACCACCCTTCGCAGCCAGCACTCCCACACTATCCCTCAAGTCTACAACTTCTACACCATCCTTAACAGCGAGCACTCCCACACCATCCCTCAGGTCTACAACTTCTACAAACTCTTCACAGCCAGTGCTCCCACACCATCCCTTAGATCTACAACATCTACACCACCCTTCACAGCCAGCGCTCCCACACATCCCTCAGGTCTACAACTTCTACAAAATCTTCACAGCCAGCGCTCCCACACCATCACTCATATCTACAGCTTCTACGAACTCTTCACAGCCAGCACTCACACACATCCCTCAGATCTATAGCTTCCACACCACCCTTCACAGCCAGCGCTCCCACACCATCCCTCAGAAGCAGCGCTCCAACACCACCCTTCACATCCAGCATTCCCACACCATACCTCAGATCTCCAGCTTCTACAGCATCCTTAACAGCGAGCACTCCCACACCATCCCTCAGATTTACAACTCCTACACCACCCATCACAGCCAGCGCTCCCTCACCATCCCTTAGATCTACAACTTCTACACCACCCTTCACAGCCAGCGCTCCCACACATCCCTCAGGTCTACAACTTCTACAAACTCTTCACAGCCAGCACTCCCACACTATTTCTTAGAGCCAGCACTCCAACACCACACTTCACAGCCAGCACGCCCACACCATACCTCAGATCCGCAGCTTCTAGACCATCAGAGCGAGCACTCCTACACCATCCTCCTGAGCCAGTGCTCCTTCGCAATCCCTGAGAACCATCACTCCTATGCCATCCTTCACAACCAGTGCCCCTACACCGTGCCTCAGAGCCAGCACTGCTACACCATCCATCATAGCCATAATTCCAGCACCTTCCCGCAGAACCAGAACTTCCACAGCATCCTTCATAGCCAGCACTCCTTCACGAGTTCCTATAGCCTGAGATCTGATGACAAATTACACCGCTTCTGTGATAAAATAGTCAGATTTGACCTAGTCTGACTATTACATGACCATCCAGACTCTGCAGCAGGTTTTTTACCTATGATGGCTCGACAGAGGAGTCCAGCTACAGATGGTAAGCTGTCCGTCCCCACAAAGAAGAGTGTGTCCTCGGCCGGCTCACTGGCCACTGAATGCAGACCCAAGCTCCTCCTTCCTGTGGATACCACTAGGATCTTCACCCCTGCCTCCTTCAGGTGCTTGGATGGTGCAACCACATCATCCGTGGAGAGACCGTCGGTAATCCACAGAACCACCTTGGAGACATTATTCCTGGAGCCAGTTTGGGGCACAAAAACATGCTCGCGAGTGTAATCCAAGGCCCGTCCAGAGTTGGTGTCTCCAGACCCATACTCCAGCGCTCCCAGAGCTTGCTGCATCCTGGATGGTGGCTCCAAGAAGGTGACCACGAAGGAAGGCCAGTCACTGACCAGCACCAGGCCAACTTGAACCCGGTCTTGTCCCACATCAAAGCCAGCTACCAAACGCTGCACAAGGTCACGGGTCTGGCTCAGCTCTACCGTGGTGATGCTGCCAGAGATGTCCACCAGCAGCAGAAGGTCCATGGCGTGGCGGGATGCTCGACAAGCTGCAAGGTCAGCATCTGAAATAGACAGAAACAGTTCAGGCTCTGTGACCACCATGCTTACACCATGCTCTTTTCCTACAATGATCTACCCAGGATTCAACTGGAGCAGTAGCAAATTACATCTCCCCTTTGCTTCTATGATGGTCCCACACAAGTCATTAGACATATGAGAACCCCTTGTTTTCCTTATTATGTTTTTTTCTTTACAGACTGGGTGCACAAAAGAGGTCCAGATAGGACCGATCAATGCAAGACTTTCAAGACCTTTCTCACTATCCTTCCATTGACTACACTCACATCATATACCACAATGTCCATTTTTGTATTTCTGTATCCTAATTGGTAAATGGTTGTGATTTACCAACGTATTTCTTCATTGCCATTTTCAATGGTTCTTTTTTTCTGTTTTTGGGGTGTTCAGCTTCTGTTTGTATCACAGAGTCTCTGCAATATTGCTCTGTTTGTATGTGTTTTCTTATTACATGCAATAAACATTGTATTGAAAAATAATCTGTCCACAAAAGATATATTGACAAACAGTGAATCTAAATAGAACTAATTTACTTAGTCTGTGATTATCCTGAAAATATGGTAAGGGACCACTCTCCTGGACCTAGGTTGGACACACCTGCTTCTTTATAGCACATGCATACATGAAATCACTGGCCAGATACAGTAAGATAAAGCTTGAAGTAGAGTTAGGGGACCCACTAAAGGCTCGAGGCAGATACCTAGTTCTGGCTCAGCTCGAAGTCCTCATATAGACGCCCGAGCCCAAAGTGAGTCGAATTTTCATGTCACGTCTGCCTGCCATTCACCCTCTAGCCACATGCCCTAAGAAACAGGCAGACAAAGAGATTCCCCTCTAGAAGCTGATTTACACACAGTAAAACTAGAAAACATGGGATCAATTGTGGTTTCTCTGCTTCACCAAAGTGTGTGACTATTTTGTTTCACCATGCCTCCTTTTTCTTCTTTATCACATAAGAGAGTTCCTTCACATTTGTGAATTCAGGATGTGCTCTGCACAGAAACCTCTCTTGTGTCTGATTTAATAGATTATAATGTTGTTCCATGTATAACAAGATTCTAGGGCACAAATAAAGTCACATCAAAAAATGGACTTGCTTTCTTAGTTTACTAGGTATTGTCATCAAGGCCGATGGCTTGATTTACACTCATGCTCACTTTCAATAAATGCTTCTCAATCCACTGACATCATCTGATGTACTAAGGAGAAACACTCCTGCATGTTAATGGAATACACTTTTTTGAATTTTGAAGAGACTTTATCATATTTTTACATAATGTTTGTTGCACAATTTACACATAAAACATTTTCAGGCTTGGCTCGTGCACGGGCTCTTAGAGCCCAGCCAGGCCTTTGGCTAGTCAGCGGCTCTCCCTGTTAATTTGTTGGCTCACCCACCGAAAGCAAAGGACATGGGTCTGGGGTCTAACCACTGTACAATGTTGGGTCTGGCCAGCATCCTACACTAATACTGAAAAAAAGTGAAATCACCTGGGGCGGAAAGGGGGTCGTTAATGCAAACACTGTGGGACTGCCCTAACATTCAACAGTACCGGAACGAGATTATAACAAGACTTAGGGCCAGATGTAGGTAAATGTGAAATACCGATTTCTTAATACCGAATTTTACCGATTCGGTATTAAGAAATCGGTATTTCCTATGTAGGTAAAGATTCGGTACAAAAATACCGAATCCTTAATATTCCTTTTTACCGAATCGGTAATTGAGATTCGGTAATAAGGAATACCTACCCATTCATTCCTATGGGCTTGGAGGCCCATAGGAATGAATGTGAAGACAGTCAGTATTACTGATTCGGTATTACCAAATCGGTAATACCGGGAGGTATTTCAAGGGTGCCAGGGTGTCCTGCACCCCTGAAATGTGCATGTGTGCACATGTGGCGCACATACATGCCCTAAGGGCATGGATGTGTGCCACATGGCACTCTTAAAAAAGCAAAAAAGTGCTTTTTTAAAGGAAATCGGTAATTAACACCAACTTGAAGTTGGTGTAATTACCGATTTCTTAAGGCCCAAAAGCACTCAGAGCAATACGGAATCGGTATTAAGGAATCAGTATTTACCGATTCCTTATTTACGGATTCCTTACCTACATTAGGAATGGCTAAATACCGGTCGGTAACGCTGAAATTTACAGAATTTCGGAGTTACTGACCGGTATTTACCCACCGACATCTGGCCCTTAGTGGGGTACTGGGAAATACAATACCAATGGACCCTAAATATATATTATTGGGTACCCCACAGAAATAAATATCCCTCGCGCTCAGCTTCTATTCAGCAATCTGGGTCTAGTAGTGGCCAAGCAAGATATGGCCACAAACTGTGGTACCTCGGAGTCCCCCTACGCTTCAGAAAATATATGTGGTCCCTGGTTGCGTCATTACGGAATTAACATGGGAAATGGCACAACCCAATGCTGAGTGACAACTCCTGTTTGGACTTACCATCTGATTGTAGCCTGTCGTTTGCTTACGTATGACCGCTAAAATGTGCAAAATGAGTTGATGCACTATACCACTGACTGTGCATACATTATCATGTGCCTATGGTTTCTAAGACCATTCATCTGTTTGATGTGTTGAAAGGGAAAAACACAAATATTTTTTTTTTTAGATAAATAAATCACCATTGTTCTGCTTTGATCCTTCAGATGAACTCCCCAGTGTAATTCATGTCCATGGAAGGTCCAGGCAGCGGGGGATGGGCACAGGTAAGCGCGGTAAGGCGGGCAGGGTGCAGCGGTGCATGGTGCTGCGGGGGGAAACTGACAGAATCGTTTTCATTTATTTATTTAACTATACCTATTCCGTCGTCTGTGGACTTAACTCCCTCCCACCCCACCCCGCCCCGCCCCGCCCCACCGCATTTACCTGTGCCGGCCGCCGCCGGGTCCAGGTTAGCACGAACCAGGTGGCACTGGCTGCCCTGACACATGAGCACCAATCTCATGAACAACCCAGAGGCTTCACAAAGCATGCAGGGCAAACGTTTGTTGACATTTCGCTCACTTTTTAGGTCCGGCTTGATAACCAGATGTCTGCACTACCTATTGTTGCCAGTTCTTCAACATAAATGGGCTTTAGTTCCGGCCAGAGAACTAATGCTCTCCCAGATCATGCTATTAAGTGTTTGCTTCTCCCTTCTAGAAAATGCTTGCATTGGAAGGCATGTTGGGACTATTGTAAGTTTGAAAAGAACACTCAACCTTCACACTGCTGGTCATATTCACTTCTTTGTCCACTATGTGTGTTTTATACAGAAGGCAGTACTTGTTTCCCAGCACAGGCAAAGCCCCTATGACTAGCATACATTTCATAAACAGCTATTGTGCATGCATTACATTTAAAAATATTTGTGAATGACTGTGTTTACATTCATTGGCACATTAAAGCCAGGGCTATCAGCTTTACCCATGCTTGTTTTAACAGTAACTGGAAGCAAAGGCCGCACACATGTGATGAGTGTGTATAGGTGTGAAATAGGGGCCACATTAAATGTTTCAAGGAATGGTTAACTCTATGAGAGTAAAAAATGTTTTTGACGGTTTAGAATGTAATTTGATTGTTAGAAATGAAATGCGGAAGTGCTCAGAACACCAGAGTACTACTTTGCTACTGAGAAGTGTGCGCACTCTCCCATTAAAAGTGTTGCACCCTGCTGTGAAGTGCTGGTACTCTCTTCAGAGCTTTATTTGAGCCAGTGGCTTCCGGTGCTCAGCACCGGCACTTTCTTGTCAACATCTGCACTTATGACAGCTTGCCACTGTAGGTGGCAGGCTACCACCACCTTTTGGTGATGTAGAAGAGCACAATCAGTCGTTAATCAGTTCAATATACATTAAAAAAGACTAATACCTGTGGCTCAAGCTGTTCTTATAACGGTGGGGGCCTTGAATAGTCTGGTTTGTCACACTTGCAGGAGTGTAATGGTAAATAGTTGTGTTGATATTGGCATTGGCTGCACTGGCAGAGCAATGGGTGATGCAAGCTGCAGTGGTCATCTGAGGAAAGCCCTGGCATTTTGTTTTTTACAAATTAAGCACTGGACCTCTTGACAGTATTGCACTCACGTTGAGAAGTGGAGGTAGCCTCCTTCCAAATTAAAGAACCGTTGTCACTCAGCACCTGACAATACCGTCCTTTCACCGTTTCCCCAGTGCTACACCCTCCCCCATACCACCCTCCTTTCCTCTCATGCTCAATATAGTGCCATGAAGGTGAATAACACCAGTATTAAGCACTATACAAGTGATTGACATACATTAGCATCAGTGTCCTTTTTCCATCGCTTCTGCTCTGTCCCTTGTACCCTGTGCCTCCTCCACTCCTATTCCGAACACTGCACAGAAGTAACATCAGGGTGGGATCCACCCTAGATTAGGCACCGACCTGACAAAGTTCACATTAAGACTAAGGGCCAGAAACCAAGAGTTGCCAGGTGTCAAGTTATGGCAGCAAATTCAGAATATAAGGGTCAGATCTAGAACCTACCGGTGCAACATATAAGAACAGCACCGCTACCTCTGAGATGCCATGAATGTAGGTAGCGGAGAAAATACTGCATCTGAGTGTCAAACCTAGATTAGAAACCAACATGACATATGAGGATTGGACAGTCAACACTAAAGGTCCAATTACGATCTTCGTCGGAAAGCTTCCGCCTTTCCGACTGAGATCGTCGGTTTCACTTCCGACCGCTTAATTACAATTTAGGCGGTCAAAAGCGAAACCGGTTGGTCATTCCAGTAGTACCCCATCCGGATTACAATGCTCAGTCTCTGACAGGCTTTGTATGCCAGGCTTTCTGACATGGAAAGCCTGTCAGAGAGTGAGTTTGGGGCCCCCCAGCAGGGCCCCCTTTAGTTTGCGGTCTCCGGTTGTGGACTGAGGGGGCACCTAGGATGCAGGGGTGAACCCAACTTCCCACTTCACTATGGGTACTTGTGCCACGGCCGGTTAATGACCGTAGCACATGCTCCCATAGGGAAATCTGAGTATGCGACCGCACCGTGTGTAGTCGCATCGTAATTAGGCAGGGACTGCCGACCGGAAGTCCGTTGGTCCTGTTTCCGCGACGGTCCACCCGACATCGTAATAAGCCCCTAAGTCTTAAGGTAATACCCTGAGAGTAATAATGCACGCAGCAAGAGCAGAGACCACCTTCTCAAATGTCCAAGAAAGCAGCAAAAGCAATAATATTACAACTATGGGGCAGGCATTTGATTTACTAGATAAGAGATTTAAAATCTGAAATCTACGTAGTCTGCCAAAATATTGAATAAAAAATATTGTGATATCATGTCAAAAATATTGTCAACTCAGAAATATAGTAGGACGAGATGTGGAAGATAAGAATATTGTTTTTTTAAGGTATATAATATTGTTTTTTTAAATATCATTGTATATGATATTGTTTAATTTATTTCAGTTGTATTAAATATCTTTTCAAATTAATTTAATGTGTGTTCGGTATTATATGATTATTAGGTATTAGTATTATGATAATAGTTTTTTTTTAGTTTTTTGTATAGTTTTTAATTTTTAATGTGTCATTTGCATTTTTTTATTTGTTTTGTAACTTTTAGTTTTGAAGCAGGTTATTGGGTATGTGGAGTATATGGAGGGGAAGTTATTTAAAATATACATTATTTTTAAAAAAAAATTATTGACTTTATGACTATTTAGATATTAATTGCTAATTAATTATGTAAATTGTCTATTTATTTAATTCTCATTTTAAATATTTGTTCGTTTTAATTAATTGATAATTTATTGATCGCCTATTTACTAATAACATTTTCAAAAATAGTTTTGTATTTAATATTTATTTTAATTTAATTGTTCTATTTGATCATATATTTTTATTACTAGTGTTTCATTGATAAAATTATTTAACATATTGTTATCATTTCATTATGGTATTAGTGGGTAGTATGGAGGGAAGTGTATTTATTTTAAATATTTGTATTTTGTTTATATAATTTAAATTAAATTTGTAATCTGAAGTTTGTTTTTCCATTACATTTAATCATTTAATTGTATTTATCTATAGAAACTATACACACACACACCTACAAACATGCACACACATACACATATATATTTAAATATTTCAATTTTGCTATCCATTTAAATGTTTTTTAGTTTAGGAATTGGAATGGTATATCTAACCTCTCCAAAGTTCAACACTTTCCCTGCAGTTGCTAAAATGTTGGAGGGTTGATTAGTAAATCAAATCTCTTCAAAGCCCAACACTTACCCTGCTCTTGCTTATGTTGGAGTGGGGATAGTAAATGGTACAGCAGCCATTCTCATGAGTGGGCGGGGATCTGCAAATTTCCAAGAAGAGAAATAAAATGAATCCTTGTAGCATCTGCGAGACCCTGAGAGGTCAGTGAAATACACATTGTGACCACAGATGTTTTAGTGCATGGGCAAAGTGTGCCATTGCCCAGGGCCACCACTTTCCAAGGGATCCCTGAGAAAACAAACTTTCTCTCTAACTAGCACACCTCTATCTATTTCCATAACTCAACCTCGCTCTCCTCTGCCTACCTCTACTTCTGAGTCTGTCTTTCTTTACCCAGTGGCATTTTACAGATTTGTGGGGACCCTGGAAAGACATATTTCAACTGTTTCTATGTAAACACTTTTTTTAAAGTTTGTTTGGCATCACGAGGGCTTCAATTAGCAGAAAAATTGACTGTAAAAGTACAAACAGGGGCCCGAAATATTTCTTGCCCAGGGCCCCAAAAATCTTTAAGACGACACTGATTGTGATAGTAAGGGAGGGATAATCCCCAAGAGCTCCCAGCTAAGAGGAGAATTCTGGAAATCCCAAGGCCAGACCTATGAGTTCACAAGAATGATAGAGCTGGTAGAGTAAACCTTGTGATGGGGTTGGGGGAACCCTTATGCACCAGAGAAATACTGCAGCCCTGGGTGTCAAGAAGCATGGAGGCTGCACAGCACTGCTTAATTTGAGCCAGTGGTTTCTGGTGCTCGGTACCAGCAATTAATTGTCAACACCAGAGCTTGGGACAGTCTACCACAAGGTGGCGCTGTCTGGCTAATTTATGGATGACCACAACAACAGTTTGGTTGCTGCATAGCAAGACCCAGTGCTGGATTCGGCCTGAGGATTCACAGGCTTCTTGGCCTGACGTCAGTCGCCACAAGCTGGGGCACTCTGGGTAATTTAATTAAATTAGCAGCGTTTTCTACAGGTCACAGGAGAGAAAGAGTCAGCTGTACTGGGGAGAGGGAATACTTAACGAGGATTGCAGTAATGGCTCCTCCACTGTATATTTATAAACGCAGAGTACCATGGGCATAGGAGAGCCGGGCTCGGCTTAAATCAGGTCACGAGACTGTGCCTCGGCCCCCTCGTCCGTAATGATGAAATGGATGGGCAAGCTCGGAGTTTAGGCTGAGCCAGCCTGTCATCCTTCCTAAATGGATAAAAAGAGTTGGATTGAATCAAATTGTCTCCTATTCCCTCCCTTCTTTCTATCTTTCTTTTCCCTTTATCATCTATTGCCCGCAGCGCTTTAAAGATGCCTAGTGGAGAGGAGTCGGCTAGGGTGGTCGACCTCGAATCTGGGGAACTGGGTTCAAGTCTCGGCAATGACCCTGAACATCCTGTAATTCTGGGCAAATCACTTAATCTCCCCGTGCCTAACAAAAATGAATGTATCCTCATGTAACGCTATGTAAAGCGCTCTGATACCCGATACCTTCGGGTCAAGTTTGTGCTATATAAAACTCCGTAAAATAAAAATAAAATAAAAATAGTGACCACATTAAGCGATACACGAGTGACCTGACAAAGACAAACATTTTGTGTTGTGTATTTTATCTTTCTGTGAATAATTTTCTATAAAACGACTTAACTGATCTTTCATCAATATTATTGCCAAACTTACACAGCACGCTCTAATCTTGAAACAGATGCCTTATTAAATCACTTAAAATCATAAATTGCTGTCATTGTAGCAGTTGTGTGTGCCATATGAAAAATCTGGACAAAGTCCAAATACCTCAGGACTACGCCGTGACAAATCTACGCTAAAAGCGTATTGTTGGCTCCCAGTACGCTGGTGCGCCCAAGCCTGGACTACAGTGGCCTTCAGCGACATGACCGCGGCCACAAAAAAAAAAAGAACATGAATAAAGAAGAAATCTACATAGATGCAGAAAGAGATGGCACATAAGCACCCAAATCCCTGTATTAGAAGCACTACTTCAGGTCAAGACAACAGTATTTAAAAGTGATGACTGCAGGGACAGCTCCTTGGCTGCTCAAGAGACTCACATCTGGAAGGACTTACCACCGGATCCGCGTCAATTTAATCCCTCAAACCGCTCAGGCACAAATGGAAAACATTCCCCTTGAACGAAGATTACACACAGCAGGACTGGGATTCGGTGAGGAGCTTCTGTTGCATCCGGTCCCAAAAAAGCTCTCACTTTGATAGGGCGAGAAGCATCTGCTTGGGTTGCAGGCCCTCAATGCGCTTATGGGACAGAGCTAGAGGCAGTGGGTCTGGCTTCACGCTCTAGTCTCAATGCCTGGAATGGGAGAGCAGCTTCTATGGTGGTCTGAGGCTCAGAATGTGGAAATTCAGTTACATGAGAAGCTTCCATTTTGGACTCAGGTCCAAAATGTACTATTTCAATTAGATTTGCTCACATTTGTACAAATCAGTGACACCAAATGTTCACATTCAATTTGCTAAGCAGCTGCACAGAGTTTAATCCCAAATGCATGCATTCAATTGGGCGATCAACTTCTGGTCTGGTGTGGATCCCAAACATAAACTTCTCATTGGAAAACCAGCATCTGCAGTAGTTTAAATCCCGCACATGCTCATTCCTCGGGGCGAGAAGCTTCTGCACAGGTTTGGATCCCAATCACAGGCATTGCATTGGACAACCAGCATCTGTAGAGATCTGGATCCTATACGTGCTCATTCCCTTGGGCGAGAAGCTTCTGCCCAGGTTTGGATCCCAAACTTGTACATTCCATTGGACAACCAGCATCTGTAGATATCTGGATCCTATACATGTTTATTCCATTGGGCGAGAAGCTACTGCACAGGTTTGGAGCCCAAACTTGTGCATTCCATTGGAAAACCAGCATCTGTAAAGGTTTGAATCCTTTATGCGCACAAGCTGTTATCAGCGGCTTTTACACAATACTGGACCAAACAAGCGAATTCCAATGGTCACCCTGCATCTGAAGAGAATTGGATCCTATACTTGTACATTCCCTTGGTCGAACAACTCTGGCACAGGTTCCAGACATGCTCATTTATTAGTGCAAGCACCATCTACGGAGGTTTGGATCCCGTGTGCATGCTTTACACTGGGAAGGCAGCTTTTAAACAGGTTTGGATCCAGTGTGACTTCATTCCATTGGGCGAGCAGCTTCTGCACAGATTTAGATCCAAAATGTATGTATTCCATTGGACGGGCAGTTCCTGCACAAGTTTGTCCAATAAGTGTGCACTAATTGGACAAGCAGGTTTTATATAGGCTTCTGAAATGAAAGTTATCAATTCTAATTGTTTTTAGAAGGTAAACATATCCAAAAGGCTGCAGAGCGCTGTGCAAATGCACCAAATATAATTTCTAGTAGAGCCACAATCCCCACTCTCATCTTGCTCTGCAGCCTAGGTGCTACCCAGATGTTTCTCTGTTCTATCTCGCCCCGTCTACTGTAGCCTCCTCCAAGCCTCTCCCACCGCGAAGACAGGATCATAAGATATCTTGATTAGAATGAAAATGAAAACTTGCAATAGATTTATCTGCATGCACACCCTCAGCGGACCCCCAAAAGCAGCATCTTGGACCATGCCATTTCTAGTCAATAAAATAATATATTAACCTCTCCTCACTTAGGATGAGCTATAACCCATATCTAAAACTCAGGAAAACTCTCCAACATCACAGCCCTAGTGGGTACCACGAGCACTCCTTCCCAAGCACATATGGGCACATGAAAGTTTCTTTATAGATACAAGGCATGTAGTGTGGATTTTTCACTGACTCAAGAGTTCCAATCACTTGGACTCAAATCTTAATCACAGTCTCAATTTGAAATGAACCAAGAAATCAATATTTATCCTCAAGAAAACCCAGAAAGCACACATGTTTAGGCATTAAGGCCCGCCCTTCTGTTGAAATTCTATTTAGCCACTTTTAGACTTTTGACTAACCAACCCACAGTGCGCCACAGACCTTTTTGGTGCAGCCAAGAAGTAATGAAGGTATTCTTTCGAAGTGCAAACAAATTCACATTCTTTTCACCAAATTGTATGTCATGAACTAGCGAATAACTAAGATCACATAAAATGTACAGACTTTAGTTGCACCAACTTGAACCTGGTCCAGATAAATACAAATCCTGATCTCAGTGGGTTATGCCCCTGTGCCACATGTCAACTCCTTGCCACTGACTGCCTGGCCATCTCAGGGCTGAACCTTTCTTCTTCAGTCTTGCACCAGTCGCATTCAATTAAAGTTTCCTACAGCTCTCGCACTTCTCCATGCCCCATGTTTAGTTCCAGCCTTGTCGTGGGGGCGGTGGATGTGTATGTGGTGGGAGGGGACAGGGGGAACCAGTTGTGGTCAAATGCCTACACTGAACTGGGCGCCAGAGTTCTTCCTGAAGTTTAAAGCCACAAGGAACCAACTCTAGAGGCCCCAGGTAAGGAGGGGGCACATATTCCTCAGTAAATAGGCTGGGTACATCTTCATCAGTAAATAGGGGAGGGGATCTGGCTTGGAGAGACACAAGGCAGGGTCCTAAGCAGGGATTGCCCTGTTTCCACCATGCTCAACAAGCATAACACAAAGGAGAAGGCTGGTGACTTCTATTGGGGTTATATTACAAGCAGCAGTAAGTGGTCACTGGACAGCTGTGGAGACAGATGTGTTGAGCAGTTTTGTTGTGCCTCAATTGTTGGTCTGGCCTGCCAGTGTCTAAATGTGGGTGCTCTAGCGTGGTGGAGGGACCGTAGTCAGCCTACACTGTGGTTGGACTTACATTTTCAGAGTATCTTGAGTTTAGCAGGCTCTAGCACTCTGCAGAGTGGGGTCAATAAAACACTTGACGGGCAAACAACAGCAAGCTCAATGTGTAAGGCCAATGAATGGCTATTTCATAGAGAAGATCAGGAAATTCTAAACAGAGGCGGGATGTCACAGCAGAACATCCACGAGGGACATGGTGCCAACATCCTGCCCTTCCCATATCACACCAACCAGGAATTATTCCATGCACTGGAATTCTTGTCACCTAACTAAATGAAAGATTCTCACCTCCTATCAGCACTTCCATGTCACAATCCAGGATTTTCCTCCACTATAAAACTCGGAAGTGGTCTAGAGATGGATCGTTGGGCATCTGCATTCTACAGCCATCGGCCATTACAGGAGGAGACGTTCCAGCATTCTATGAGGCTTTGGCAGGAGGTTTGAGCTGCCCTGCCCATACTCTTCCTAAGTAGGGGGGGGCGAACTCGCAAAGTTTCATTCCACGGAATTCCACGGAGTTACATAAAAACTCTGCAAGATTCAGCGGAGTTTCGCCAACGGTTGGAAAATATTCAGCTCACGCTGCAAACTGCTCGAACAGCAGCCCTTTGACAGTGACCTCTCACGATGACCAGTGACCGCTCGTGTTAGAAAATCGTACTAGGGAATGCCAAGTCTTGCTTGCGTTCACCAGCTCGCATTTACTGGAGTCTCATGAGAAAAAAGTTCTGACATACGACGATTGCTGGAAATTGGCCAATGTTAAAGAGTAAAGTGGAGTGACCAATATTACACCAATTCCCTGGACAGAACTAAACATTCCCCCATCCCTATTCCTAAGTCAATGTTCCATTGCCAAGCTGGACTTCAAGCAACAGACGTTCTGTGTCTAGCTCAGGACTCTAGCCAAGCAAAGTATAACTACATGGTGAATCGCACAGTAGAATGTCCATTTCACAACATCTGAGGTTTGCTTAACAGATTTGCCCTCTGGGCCCTGATACAAAGTAGTCTAGAGATGTTGGGACCGGGACAAATTAAAGCGAGAGTCCAGTTACTCTGAATTAGGTCTCACCTTCCTGTACTCAAAACCGAAAATCCCGATTCAACCTGTATTTAGTGTTTGAGGTGCTTACCATTCCATACGGCACATTCATCTCTGTAAGGGAAGACACCTAGAGCAACCTTTGTCAGTGCTTGAGTGATTCTCTCCTGGAGTAGAGATGGAAGTTATTGATTGTGATGCGTGTGGTCATGCCAAATTTAGAAAACATCCCTGTCAAGACTGGCACAGATTCTTCTCCCAGCCGCTATTTTGGTTTTGGTCACACCAAATGAAGTTGATAAATCCTTAAGGAGATGTTGGATCCTATCTCTTTCTAAAGTCCAGGAGACAGGCCTCGAGTCACAATCCACTTCTTATCTCTTCTAAGCAGCCCCAGTGCTTAATTTGTAAATTATTAAGTGCCAGGGCTCTGACCGGGAGGCCACTGCAGCTTGCACCACCCATCGCCTTGTCATCGCTGTCAAAACAACTACTAACCATCTCTCTCACATGTAAATGCGACAGTTTAGGTGTTTCCAGGTCCCCAAAGCTAAAGGAATGGCTGGGAAGGCAGGTATTTGCAATTTTATATGTATATTGCATTCCTAAACAACCATTGTTCTGCTCATCTCTAAATTAGATGAGCAGCGCCACCATGTGGTACACTGTTCTAGGTATGGTGTTGACAATTAGGTGCCGGTGCCGAGCACCTGAAACCAATTAGGTGCTGGTGCCTAACACCGGAAAGCCCCGGCTCAAATTAAGCACTGAGCAGCCCATGAAAGAGGCAACAACCAGAAACATACATTCATGATCTTGCAGTTGTTTAGCAAAACCCTTTGGAAGATGGCAGCCACTCATCCAGCAGGGTCGAACTGCTCTGCCTCCTTTGCACTGACACTGCTATTCTCACTTCATGAAAAGTTCTCTTTAAACGGGGCCACTCATAATGGACTGTTTTGCTGAGAGAGCAAGAAAGCTTTCCTGCATCCTTGGGTCCATAGACTCACCTGGATAATCCAGAGTTTCCATTGAGTTCTGGTAAGGCAACTGATGCTTCTCACTCCATGGGGGCTTCCTTGTCTGGAGACAAGCTGGGGACCTCTATGCCTATCCATGCACCTCTTCCCTCTCAGATGGCTCCCCTTACAAAGAGACCACTTATACGTCCAGAAATAAAGGTACCTTACTCTCCATCGAAGTTGAAACACCCTAACTTCTGGCAATGGGGCACCCTGTACCTGGGGTGTGGGGGGCTTTAACAATTGGTGACTTTTTTTTAAATACATTATAGCATTACTCTGTCTCTGAGAATCCAACAAGCCTTTGTGAGTTCTCGTAGGGAGGGCATTGAATGTTGCACACCAACGTGAAGCAACCCCTTCCAATGCAGGAAACTCAGTGGGTCCGCGAGAAGCTCCATAGCTTGGCCCAGTCTGTCTGGGTCCTTCTGGTGAGCCAGTTGCCACTGGAGTCTCCCCATCAGGCCGCTTCAGTTATACTACCGGACACTGATCTATGTCGCCTTCCAATCTCAATTAGAGAAAATTATTCCCTGGGACACACGCTAGGAAAATATCTCCTCAGACAATGACCCTGACTATAGAGACACTCTGCAGGAAGATCTACTGACAAACTGATTTTAGGGAGGCACTGAGTGTGAGAAGACCTCCTTACACATTGACTGCAGAGATTTTCTGCATGAACACCTTCCCACCCTCTGACCCTCACTAGGAAGACTCTCTGTGAGAAGACCTCTTCACACAATGACTATGAATAAGGAAGACACCTCTACGGGAAGACATCCTTACACACTGATGGTCTCTGGAGAGAGAAGCTCTGAGTGAAGACCGCCTCATACACTGACCATGACTAGGGAGACACTCAATGAAAGGATCTCCTTGCATGCTGACCCAGACTAGAGAGCGGTACAAAAGGGGTTGGTGATGGACGGAGCATCAGAACCAATCAAACACTCACACCCAGTCAACAGATCCGGGTTTGATCCATCACCGTTCTTTAGCCCACTCTGCCACCCCAGTTCAGGCATGGCCATATGCAAATCAGTCTGACCCTGTGCCTCATGGGAACAGTCCAGCCCGAACTGCCAAGCCATGCCTTCCCTGGACCGGAAACAAGCTTCCTAGGACCGGTTTCTCGCATTTCAGCCGTCTTCAGCCAGGCTTGCTTCAATCCAGTGGCAAAGTGAGCAAGGGACTCACGTCTGAGCATACCCTGCCAACTTATGGCGAACAAAGCGGTACAAAAGGGGGTGGTGATGGACGGAGCATCAGAACCAATCAAACACTCACACCCAGTCAACAGATCCGGGTTTGATCCATCACCGTTCTTTAGCCCACTCTGCCACCCCAGTTCAGGCATGGCCATATGCAAATCAGTCTGACCCTGTGCCTCATGGGAACAGTCCAGCCCGAACTGCCAAGCCATGCCTTCCCTGGACCGGAAACAAGCTTCCTAGGACCGGTTTCTGGCATTTCAGCCGTCTTCAGCCAGGCTTGCTTCAATCCAGTGGCAAAGTGAGCAAGGGACTCACGTCTGAGCATACCCTGCCAACTTATGGCGAACAAAGCGGTACAAATACAAAAGGGGGTGGTGATGGACGGAGCATCAGAACCAATCAAACACTCACACCCAGTCAACAGATCCGGGTTTGATCCATCACCGTTCTTTAGCCCACTCTGCCACCCCAGTTCAGGCATGGCCATATGCAAATCAGTCTGACCCTGTGCCTCATGGGAACAGTCCAGCCCGAACTGCCAAGCCATGCCTTCCCTGGACCGGAAACAAGCTTCCTAGGACCGGTTTCTGGCATTTCAGCCGTCTTCAGCCAGGCTTGCTTGAATCCAGTGGCAAAGTGAGCAAGGGACTCATGTCTGAGCATACCCTGCCAACTTATGGCGAACAAAGCGGTACAAAAGGGGGTGGTGATGGACGGAGCATCAGAACCAATCAAACACTCACACCCAGTCAACAGATCCGGGTTTGATCCATCACCGTTCTTTAACCCACTCTGCCACCCCAGTTCAGGCATGGCCATATGCAAATCAGTCTGACCCTGTGCCTCATGGGAACAGTCCAGCCCGAACTGCCAAGCCATGCCTTCCCTGGACCGGAAACAAGCTTCCTAGGACCGGTTTCTGGCATTATAGCCGTCTTCAGCCAGGCTTGCTTCAATCCAGTGGCAAAGTGAGCAAGGGACTCACGTCTGAGCATACCCTGCCAACTTATGGCGAACAAAGCGGTACAAAAGGGGGTGGTGATGGACGGAGCATCAGAACCAATCAAACACTCACACCCAGTCAACAGATCCGGGTTTGATCCATCCCCGTTCTTTAGCCCACTCTGCCACCCCAGTTCAGGCATGGCCATATGCAAATCAGTCTGACCCTGTGCCTCATGGGAACAGTCCAGCCCGAACTGCCAAGCCATGCCTTCCCTGGACCGGAAACAAGCTTCCTAGGACCGGTTTCTGGCATTTCAGCCGTCTTCAGCCAGGCTTGCTTGAATCCAGTGGCAAAGTGAGCAAGGGACTCACGTCTGAGCATACCCTGCCAACTTATGGCGAACAAAGCGGTACAAAAGGGGGTGGTGATGGACGGAGCATCAGAACCAATCAAACACTCACATCCAGTCAACAGATCCGGGTTTGATCTATCACCGTTCTTTAGCCCACTCTGCCACCCCAGTTCAGGCATGACCATATGTATAGTATAGTCAGGTCTAAACTGGGGTGACATGGTGAGCAAAAGAATGATGGATTTAACCCAGATCTCTTGACTGGGGGTGAATGTTTTGATTTGTTCTTCATTCCGTCCATCAATTGTGTGTCTTTTGACCCAGACTAGAGAGACACTCTTCAGGAAGATCACTTCACAGACTGACCCTGACTACGGAGACACTCTGTGATAAGCCCTCCTCACACACCAACCCTGGCTAAAGAGATATCCTGCAGGAGGATTCACTGTTAGACCTGCCAGACGTAGAGTAGCCTTCCCCCTAACCTTTTGCTTTACTCCTCCTTTTTTGGCTAAATTCATTTTTGTTGGCCTTAGAACTGCGCACTTTACCACTGCTAACCAGTAGAAAAATGCTTGTGCTCTCTCCTTTAAACATGGGGAAATTGGCTTACACCTGGTATTTAATTTACTTGTAAGTCCCTAGTAAAGTGGTACACCATGTACCCAGGACCTGTAAATTAAATGCTACTAGTGGGTCGTCAGCGCTATATGTGCCACCCACGTAAGGAGCCCTTTAAACATGCCTCAGGCCTCCTATTGCAGCCTGTGTGTGCAGTTTTATATTTCCATTTCGACCTGGCAAAATAAACTTTTTCTAAACCTTCCTTTTTAATCCATATGAGTCACCCCTAGGGTAGGTCCTACACAGCCCAGAGGGCACGGTGCAGTGTATTTAAAAAGTTGGACATGTATTTTTAACCTTTACATGTTCTAGAAGTGAAAAACTCTTAACTTAGTTTTTCACTACTACAAGGCCTACCTCTCCCATAGGATAACAGACAGGAAAGTCAAATTTGGTGTCTGAAGAATTGTAATTTAAAACCCTCTTTAGTGGTAAAATCAGATTTTGAGGTCATAATTTAAAAAATGCTACTTTTAAAAAGTTGACATTTTCTTGTTTTAACTATTTGTTGCCTGCAGCCTGTATCCTGGGTTGCATGACTAAATGTATCTGGCAGTTGGTCTTTGTGTATTTTTCCCAGAGAGTGAGACAAAGGAGGACTAGTTGTTGGCAGGATGGGCCATCTCTGACTTGATAGGGGGGAGGGGTCATCACCTACCACACTTGTACGTTGCAAAGCCTCTGCCTCAGCACACTTGCAAAATGTTTGACACTAGTCTTTCGTGTTCCCAGACAAGCTGGGGCCAGGGAAGGGAGGCAGGAAATATCAAACACCTCTGCGGGTGGAACCTTCCAGAACCTTCTCCTACTTCAAAACAGGCACCAAGTATAAATATTGGACACTCGGACCCTACTCTCCAGTACACCTCTGGACCTGGGGAAGGCTCCGAAGGACTGCTGTGCTGCTCTGCAAGAAGGACTGCAACTCTGCTGCTCTGCTTCCTGAATGAGAAGGACTGGACCTGCATCTTGAAACCAGGACCACCAGAGTGACTCAAAGGATTAGTAGGCTGACCTCATGATCAGAGCCTCAGGGCAAGAAAGGGCTCAAAACACCTTGAACCCAGCACATGGACTCTGCCTGCTGTGAGTCTTCCCCTGAAGTGAAACCATCCCAAACTTGAAAGCAGGCCTGAACGTGCTCTGCCAACCCAGCTGTGGGCCTAGCAGAACTGAAGCATCACGATGCGGCGCCCCCAGCCCCTCTGAACCATCATTATACAATGCATCTCGATGCACAATCTCGCATCACAGCCCCGCAGTGCCCTGAAACCGCTGCTGTGTGACGCATCTCAATGCAGTACCTCGCATCGCAACCCCACAGCTCATTGGAACAGCTGCTGTGCAACGCATCCTCTATGCGGGATCTCAGAATGCTCCTCAACCTGGATTTAAGATATTTTGTTTAGCTCGACTAGCCTGGTCCCTGTACGTAGCCTGCGCTCCATCGCTGTCAGCCTGAACTTGGGACTTTGTCCAAGCGGCGCTCCCAGATAACCACAGTTGGCACACTTTGTGCTTCTAAGCACTGTTTTCATTAAAACATTTAAAATTGCATACCTACAGTTTTACTGATTGGCTTTTTGTTGTTTTAGTCTCAAATAATTTATTAAATTGTGCTCAAGTTTTCAAAATTGGTGTGGTATTGTTCTTGTACCTTGTTTTTATTTTAATACTGTTTGAAGTGTTGCATAAATACTTTTCACATTGCCTCTAAGTTAACCCTAACCGCCTTGTGCCAAGCTACCAGAGGGTTAAGCACTGGTTAATTAGGGGTTTGCTAGTGTTTCACTCTGACAAGTATTGTGTTTGCTGCTTGAGTAGGGTTTCACCCAACGCAACCAGTAACCCAATTTCCTACAATCACCTCACATTCTGCCTTTGACTACAGAGACATTCTGCCGGAAATCATTTTACATGTGGACCCAGACTAGGGAGACAGTCTGCAGGAAGACCTCCTGACACACTGACCCTCACTAGGAAGACACTCTGTGGGAAGACAGGCATGCTGCCCGTGACAAATGCTGACCGTGACCAGGGCGGCACACTGACCATGACTAGGGAGACACTCTGCAGACAGACCATCTCACACACCGATCCTGACTAGGAAGACACTCTGTGGGAAGACCTCCTCACATGCTGACCGTGATAAGGGAGACTCTCTGCGGAAAGATCCCCCTCAAACGCTGACCGTGACTAGGGCGTCACTCCATTGTGTGTGTCAGCAGCCTTGATTCCACAGAGGCATGTGGGATCCTATTGCACCTGGAGCATGGCAGCATGGTCTCCAGGGGACAGTAAGAGAGAATGGACGGGAAGGAAGAGTGAAAGGAAGGACATACGAAAAGAAGGAAGAAGCTGTGCCAAGAAGAAAGGGTCAAAAGAATGAAAGGGTGGATCCAAGGGTAAAAGAATTGAAATATGAAAGAGTAAAACAAAATTTGCATGACTGAATGGATGAAGGGAAGTCTGAATGGAAAGATGATAGGAAGGATGTGTGAATTGATAACAGGAGAGTGAAATGATGGATGGATGTAAAAGAATGGACGCATGGGCAGGAAAAGAATGGATGAATGGTGGGAAGTGTGAGCGGAAGGACAGATGGAAAAGTGTAACGATGAAAGGGTGGATACACAGAATGGTAAAGGAAGGATGGATGGAGTGGTGAAAAAATGGATGGATGGAAGCATTAAAAAATACATAGATGGATGGATGGATTCATGAATGGCTTACAGGAAGGAAAGATAGATGGACGGAGATGGGATGAAACAACCTCATCTAGGTTTGGCAGGGCTTTCTTCCTTCATGCATCCAATGGTATTTGAGGCATGGGTCAAAGTGGAGAGTATTTGGATTTTCTGTCTACTTCCTTGTTCACATCATCTACTGCTTTGATTACAGTGACTTGTCTTTTGATAAAATTGCTATTGTCACCATGCCAGATCTGGTCTACTTCTGGCTTTGGCTCAGTACTGGCTCACACTCTTGCTTGGCTCACCTATGAATTTTGCGGCCTGAACATATAACACACATCCAGTATAGATATCAAATGCTGAATTCTATACATTCAGAGAGGAAGTCAATGATATTTGTTATCAGAATTTGGCCAGAGTTTATCATATGATGCCTTAGACATCTCCCCATGGGTTCAGATAGAATGTTTTTTTTTGCAGTTTTATACAGCGCAAACTCGACCCGAAGGTATTGGAGCACTTTACATGAGAGTCAGTTACATTACACAAGGGCAGCAAGGACACATTCATATTTTTTAGACACAGGCAGATTACGTGATTTACCTAGAATCACAGGAAGTTGAGCAAATGCCGAGACCAGATCCAAAGTCTGCATCTCTGGCTGTTACGCCACATTCTATGCCCGTCCCAGTTGTCCCCAACTGTCCGTCTCTCAATAGCCTGCTGAGGGACAATAAAGACCCTCCGTCATGGCTGGTTTTACACATTTGTTGCACTCCTAATTTAACAGTCTATCACGCTGATGGGGAGGTAACAAAATCACCCCCAGCAGTCTTATCACGTGAGAGCACCAGATGGAAAATATCACAGGGCTAGCCTGAACGAGCACAATGTATGTATGTATGTATGTACGCATGTATGTATGCATGTATGTATGTATGTATGCATGCATGTATGTATGCATGTATGTATGTATGTCTGCATGTGACATTTCTTTAGCACAGAGTGTTGTGCAGGGTCAAAGACAACCTTAGGTTCAATGTGTGATAGGAGAGATATCTGGTTCGTGGACTCTTAATAGATTGTGATATCGTTGTTTTTTTTTACAGCGGTGCCTCTTCAACTCTTAAATTGGAGGAATTGGGGTGATCCAGATGGATATGGGATGTTGATCCAGACCATGGATGCATAAATGTAAAAAGCCTGTTGCCCTGTTTTTTTCTTAGAATGTGATGGCGTCCAGACTGGGGATGTGCAGAGAACCATCGACGACGATGAGATTGTCTGCAAGATAAGCATGAATGATTGTCGTGACGGCTTTGTAAATTATGCAGTTGGTTTTGAGAAAGGTGTGGTCCGGCAGGGGTTGCTGATGCAATTCTCTCTGGAAGGGGGTGATGTGATCTTACTTCTTTAGTCCCTGGATAAAAGGAGCTGCAGTGTGCAGGATGACATGGGGTGGGGATCAGGGGCAATATGGAGTCTGAGAGGCTATGGAGAAGGGTGTTACCACCATCCAGAAGCAAGAATATGTAGGCTTAATAAGGAATTCTGGAATCGTTTCCTGGAAGAAATGAACTCAGATTCTATAGAAGAAGGAGTTGGTACCAAGCCATCTTTGTTTGTATGGCAATATGTTCCTTGAAGTTGGGGTTGGCATCAACATTGAATCCAAAGGGTTGGCATTCACTGTTTGTTGGGGTTTGAAGCTGTCATGTTTCATGTCATTAAGCCAGCTTTGTACTGTTTCTTGTTTGCGTTCTTGTCAAATGACAGGAATTCTGCCTTGGTTTGGTTGAGCTTCAGGAGTTGGACATCCAGGTCTGGATCATGTGTAGGCAATTATTGAGGCATTGGATGTCTGAAGCAAAGGAGACTTTAAAGTAGAGCTGTAGATTCTGGGGGGGATATTGTCAAGAACGCATGATAACTACTGCAAAAGTAGCTTAATGCAACTCTTCACATCGCAGTCCATTGTGGGAAAATAATATCATGTTAACGTGGTATTCCCAAACCGGCAGCACCATGCGATAGTCTACGACAACACGTCAAATTCCTGCCATAAAGTAAACGCGATGGCGCAAAAATGCGAAACACCAACGCAAAAAAAGCTGCAATGAGGCCAATAACGATACAAAAACCAGCGGAAACCAGCGACAGGCCTGGAATTCCAACGCGTCATGCGGGAAAACGCACCATAAAAAGCAGCGCACAAAAACGGTGAGATGACAATGTACGAGCACAACCCCACATCCATGACGTAGAACAAATTACCATTATCCCGCATCACATAGGCATCTCCTTACAGTCACAATGTACATTGACATGCAGTCTGCATGTAAACTGCTCCAATGCAGACACATGCATGGAACACGCAGTGAAACCGCATCTCCTCTTCACATTGCAGAGGGACAAGCAACCCCTCCTGCACACAGACGTGTCATGACCATGATCAATCAATCATGACAGCGCGGACGAATGTAGGGGCAGTGACTCCCGCTTATGTACATGTTGCCCATGTTGTGGGACTTGAGTCACAGGGGGCATCCCTGCATCATGGTAGTACATAACTGACCCCACAAGAATCCCTGTTGAAACCTGTAGGTAACAAATGGCAGACAAAATGGAATGACCCTGGACACATGTGAAATGCAGAAGAGTGGGATATCCTACTAACTGTGACATAAAGGACTGGAAGTTCGAATTCATGACACCCCAAACAGCCCCTCTGTACAGAGGTGACAGACCCACCATCCATTAACACATCATAAAACCGCCATCAACACATGTCACACTCACACCTGTCTGAGTGATGTGCCTGTACAGAGAAGTGACATGCACTTAGTGAATATAAGTTCGTAATGCATTTATTTGCACATGCCGTGCCTGTGGTTATTCTGTATTGTCCCATGATTGCCAAGGACAGTCACAATGTGACGTGATCATCAGAAGAAATTTGCAATGATGGTGTCCCTGCGGGCTATGCCTGCTGCAGCTGTAGTGGGGCGTGGTCCACCTGCCTCATCCTCATCATCCGGTGCCTCTGGAACTGGTATCCTTGGTGCCTTGCTGCGTACACATATGTTGTGCAACACACAACATGCAACGATCATCTTGCACACGATGTCTGGGCTGTACAGGAGCCGTCCACCTGTGACGTCCAGGCACCTGAAACGTGACTTCAACATGCCAAATGTGCTTTCCACAATGCCCTTGGGGCGTTTGTGGGCCGCATTGTACTCCCTCTGTGACTGTGTTTGGGGCACGGAGGGGTGTCATCATCCAAGCACAGTGCATATCCTTGGTCACCTGAGACAGTGCAGAGAGACATGAGTCAACAGTTGGTTCTGCATGGTGTGTTGGCAGGCTCACTGTGTCATTGGTGTGTGATATGTGTGACTTTGTGATTCCTGTCTGACATGTACTGCTTGTTTCAAATGAGCGTCATCAATGTGTAGTACGTAGCCTCACTGCTGCTCCTCCCTCCCTCTGAGCCTATTTACAAGTGTGTGCAGCGCGGTTGCATCACCTGCATCCCTACGGCACACCCTTGTCATGCCAGTCTGCGCATGTCCACAAGCCTGACAACGACACAGTGATGTTGTGTGCTGAAGGTGTGCAGCCATGTGCGTGTAGGCCTATGGTAAGGACAGGGCGGACACAGATGTAGTGTACATGCCTTGCTGAACTCGCCCTGCGGTTGAGGGTAGACCTCTGGCTTATGCTGCGGAAATAGCAACACACACAACAGTTGGCATGTATGATCCCGGACCCCGTGCTGGCATGCTCACCCTCATGTACCCCTCGGACGAGGCCGCGCGCGGTGGGCATGCTACATAGCAACATTGCAGTGACGGGTTGCGCAGACACCAAATCAGAGACATGCGCATCAGTTACCTCTTCCTCAAGGCCTAACCTCAACCATGCCCAGAGCCACGTGTCGAAAGACCACACCCCACGCCGTACTGCCGTACACCAGTCAACTCACTTACACTCACAGGGGGTTCCAACATAGCCTCATGTCCCAGCTCTACACCACTGCCTGAGGTGACAAGGTTACGCATGCTGTATACAGCACAATGTGATGTGGTATGGCCCGGGGTCCTCATGCAAACATAATGACCACACGGACACAATGAGACAAAGTTTGGTACTTGCACATGCGCCCAGCACCTTTTTATTGCCAGGGTCTCACATCCAGTGACGCCTGTGCTGGATGGGTGTTGGGTAGCCTAAGCAACCCCTCAGGGGTTGGCTGGTGCTGGCAACAACTACAACAGTGATCAGACAATCAGAAGTCCAAAGTACAAAAGCCAAGGGTACATGACTTGAGCTGCACAGAGTTAGTGGCCCCGGATGCACTGCGGCCAGCACAGGCACACCCGCAAGGGAAGGTGACTTGTGGTGCACTGAGTTAGGACCACGAGAGCTGAGCGGGTCCTCATTGATGTCCAAGGAGAATGTCATGGAGTGTTACGGGGGACAGTGGAAGGTGTCTATCCAGGGCATGATGCAGAGGGCAGAAGCAAGCAGAAACAGGCATGATGGAGGAGATGAATGAGACAGTCTCCTTTATCCCACCATGTCAGTATCAGCTACATGATGGAGACAACCCCCAGGCCATGGACTCAGATGCCAACATATTCCAATGGGAGAGTGCTCATGACTCCCATGGCACAGAGTCAGTGGCACCAGAGCTGGAAGGGGATGCAGTCTGCGATGAGGCCTGTACACGGATATCAACTCTGCAATTGAGAAATCAAGAGTCGGTTCCAAATGTGTGTCTTACTCGACCGCAGTGTGTGTCGGAGGCAGCGGTCAGCGTGGAGCATTCGCTGTGCAGCCAGCTCCTCCTGGAGCTCTAACACACTGCGTTGGAATGGCATGTGGAGATATGTCCTGGTTGACGGAGTTGGAGTCACCAGAGCAGGGCGGGTGTGCACCCTGCGACGATGCCGTGTCCTGGCTGGGACAGACTGGATAGGATTTGTCTGAGGCCTGCTGGACAGGTGTTTAGGCTGAAGGCAGAAGTCTGCAAGGGCCCACAGACACGTGTGGTTGGAATACTATGCACAGAGTTGGTGGGACCACATCGAACGGAATATAGGGATTTAAGCTCTGCCTTAAATATGTACTCTGCCATTGTGTAATCAGGACTCAGTTCCAAATGTTCAACCTACTTGTCCGCTGTGTATGCCGGTGGAGTGCGTCAACGGGAAAGGAGTACTGCGGGCCTTGCTCGCGGAGGCCGTGATGGCTTGAGGAGGCTGCCACGGTCGCGGGCCTCAGGCGTGGAGCTAGCACAGGCACGTGGTGGGCACTCTTGGAGACACGCTGGTGTGGGTAGGTGAGCAGTGAGGCCTGGATGCACAGGGCCTGACAGGACTGGTTCGGGGAGCAGCGGCTCGGGCTGTGGCAGGCGCACATGATCACAGGCACCGCTGCACATGTCGTCGGCCTTGTGGCGGGGTGAGAGGCACCGCCCTGGCAGACAAGTTGGCCATTCCGGAAGAGAACCACACCCAGGGCTACGTGCTTTTTATTCACACCCCTAAGCTAGCCTGGCGTATGCAGGGCAAGCCCACCCCGCACACGCCTGCAGGGGGGACGTGACAAGCTACATTTCCGTGATCTTCCCCACTGGCTGTGGTGACATTTTGCGTCCACTGTCCACAACACTACCAACACAATATGGATATGTCTGTGGTCTGCACACTGAAGTCTGTCCAGCAAATCCATGCCACACTTTGCAATGTGTGCATTCTCATTTATGGGTCACTCGCCTCCTTCGCACATGCCTGGTTCCCACCTACCTGCACATTCCGCTGGTGTGTGGCTGATGTGCCATGGCGTTGGTGGCTCATGTACATGGCTAGCCCAGGTTGCCAGAGTAAATTGTGCTGCCGGGTCTGGTGGGTGGGCATGTTGTTTGGCCTGTTGTATGTGGGTTTGTGATGTATGTATTGCCAGAGTTGTGAGTTGCATGATTGCGGAGTTGAGGTATGTGGTGTGTCCAGTTGGTACTTACCAACGAGCACTGCTTTTCCGTAGGTGCCATCCTGGAAGCGCCTGTTGATGATGGACTGTCGGAAGATGTATGAGTCGTGCACACTGCCTAGGTAATTGGCGACGGCATTGGTGAAGAGTCACCAGTGGTCCACTATTGCCTGCAGATTGATGGAATGCGTGTGCTTTCTGTTGCGGTAATTGTGTGCAGTGTCGGCAGGGGGCACGAGTAGGACATGTGTGCAGTCAATTGCCCCCAAGACGTGCGGGAATCCAGCTATGGCATAGAGTCCTTGCTTGGTCTCCAGCTGTTCCTGCACGGTGGGGGGAAGTATAGGTACAGGGGTACCAAGCTGATGATGGCATCCAGGACAGGTTTGAGGAACTTGGATAGGCTGGCAGTGGAACTCCTCCAACTCTGACAGTTGTTGGTTGGAATGTCCCACAGGCCAACAGGTGCAGCACAGCCAGCAGCTTTGTCTGCGGAGGGATGTTGGTTGTCCGCTGTGTAGGTACCGTCAGCCTGTGGCCAATGATGTTCAGGATGCGGAGGATGGTTGTCCTTTTGAGCCTGTAGTGGGCAATGACAGCTCTGGTGTTAAGTCTGTGAGGCTGGTGCATTTCCTGAAGGTCCGCTGTCTTTGTCTGCGCTGCCTCTGTGGTGGTCCGGGGGGGGCGGTGGGGGTCCGGGTGGGGGTGGCGGTCCTGGGGGCGGTGGCGGTGGGTGTTGTGACCCTGTTGGGGCTCCGAGCTGCATGATGAGTAGCTCAATGGCATCTGTTGTTCTTCATGTGTGGCTCTGGGCTGGGCGCTCCCTTTATGCTGCCGGTTGTCGTCTGGCTTTGCACCAGGTCGGAGCAGGTGTTAATTTCCTGCAGCTAACGTGCCTTATCGCATGTTTTGTGTTCTTATCGCCGATGTGGCTGATTGTTGTGAATATTTTGCAGAGTGGTGTTGTGGCAGCTTTTTGCCCGGGAACGCCTACTCTGCATCTCATTAGCGATAGTTGTTGGTGTCATCTGTGGCGATGTTTTTGAGGATGCTATCGCCGGAAAACTGGTGGTACCAGCTTGTGAATGGGGCGGTATATTTATCGTGACTTTGGCTGCGCTAAAGTGCCGGTAACTCGGCGATAGCTCCTTGAGAATATGCCCCCGGGTGTCATGTCAAACCCATCACAAGGGACTTCCACTTTTCAATTATTACATTTTGCAAGAGTTCAGGGACTATGTCCTTGAGATCTGATGTGTTCATGATTGCCACGGTTGCACAGAGACCTCTGTGGCTGCCTCATTAACCCTCAGAGATATTTTACTAGCTTTGAGCCAGTGGCCTGCAAATAGTACCCAGATACCTGCATCAGGAACATTAACTGCATCATTTACTTTTCTCAGATGGGATTTGTCTCTTATCGCTTGCCCAAAAATGTCGAAAAAAGGCCCATTATTCCCCTTAGCTATCTTGCGGTTTGCTTGTGTGAGAGCAGACTTTGTCAATACTGAAATGTGTCTTTGTGTCTTTGATGTTGATCTTCAGTGCCTGTCTCATAAGTATCAACATGTGTCTGTGTGCCTCCTTGTTGTCTAGCCTCTCTCTATCAAACACACATCTGCTTGGTGGCCTGACTCTGACATGGCTCCCAGCACAGCTGCTTCCGGTTGCCTCAGAAAGAGGCTGCTGCTCAGATGCTTTTCTCTCACACTGAGATAGGAAGGCTGTGGAGGGTCCTCCTGGTGCACAGAGGCTATCTATACTGTAGTGTCTGTGTGTCAAGCTCTTGCAGCCTGTTAGCTATGCATTTAGGGATGTAAGTTGAGGTTATGTCACACTCCCCAAACCCCCATTAACCTTCTTATTTAATGGATTCTGTATTGATCCGTATCTTTCTTCCATCCCCACCTACTTCAAAATTAGACAAAATATTTGTAGGGACATGTGTGTGCAAGATGGGAATTTACTCAGTGTGTATTTTTAGCCTTTGTTTTTTGCAAAAGATGTTTGTGCAGTTAGTATTTTCACAGTGAAAACTGAGTGCTCTGAGCTGCTTCTGACATGCAACCAGGGCACGGAACGACCTGACACTGCACATCAGAGCCTCCTCCTCAGTTCTTGAATTCCACAAGAAGCTGCAGACCTGGCTTCTTTGAGTAGTCCCACTAGGCCCTCGGTGTGCCTAGACTCACACCTGTTCATCGCTAGGATACCCTCCCGGGTGATAGTGCGCTTTAAAAATGGGCATAACATAACATACCATAGCATAACACAAAACATAACGAAACATTAAGCATAACAAAACATCATAAAACATTACAAAACATAACAAAACATAAAACATAACAATGCATAAAACATAAACATAAAACATAACCTTTATTCCAAGCCTTACAGTAAATCAGTGAGAAATACTACAGACAATATATACCAGTTCCACTGGGTAAACATAGTGCTATCATGAGCTATGAGTTTTTAGCACACACGGGAAAATGAGTATTTAATGGATGTGGAAAACAACCACATACAGGAAAATATCGTACCCATTAAAAATCGCAAATGCTGTTTTTTAACCAGTGTGACAACAAATATCACATGCTATAAATATCTCATGTCCAGTGCAATAGAGCCCACGCTGCACTATCGGCATATAAAACTATAAACGGCCCATTTTAGCATACAAGAGCAGCTGTAGAGCCAAATGTTAGTAAAAATGATTATTCAAGGACTTCAAACCGAGTGAGGGAAGTGGGCAGCCATGTTGTGTCCTGGTTCTACACAGAGACTCTGGTAACAGGATCTACATCCATCGTCCTGCAGATTCAATCACTTTTTGCAACAAGGTTGACACATCAGCAGCAGGGACCCCACCAGGAAGCGCAAATGTAAATTTGTTAAGCCCGAATTTGTGGCAGTGGCAGAGGTTGTTGTTAAGCACCATAACCGTCTTTTGGGCAGCCTGATATTCCAGTTTACTCACAACACAACATCTGGATCATGGAAAGAACTTCCTGAGCAAGTCAATGCTATATCATTTTATTCAAGGAGGTGGACAAAGAGAAAAAGTGGTACCGTCACCCGAAGAGGCAGATACAGGACATAGCGGCACATAACAAGCAAGACACATCTGTAACTTGTGGGGAACCCCGAAGCAGATGCATGTGAACCCCTGGACTTATCAGGAATCAAAGGCTTCCATGGTTGGTCAGAGTGGGAGGGACCTGCGAAACCACACATGAGGTCACAGCACTGACTCACAACATACATATTTAGTCATGAGAAAACAATTGACATATGTTTCTCACAACAGGTTCCCAAAGCCCAGTTTTAGTTATGTAGGGGGGTAGATCATGGTGAGGAAATTGTTGATGTATTGATAATTTGTACATATTGCGCTACAGGTTGCCTAATGCAATTGTTTCTCTGCGGCAAAACGCCATTGCGGACTGTCCCCTCTCAACATGTCTGTACCATGATGATGTTTTTCCCCACAACGAGGAAGATAAATATAATTTCTTTATAACATGTGTGTTAACATGCAATATCAGACAAACATTTTACCAAGGGCCAGAGCCATGTTTTCGTATATGGGTATATTCAAGATGCTTGTAATGAATTCAAAAACAGCTGACTCCCACAGCATGGACAGGCCTGAGAACAAGGTCATTACGTTGTACATAGTCCCAGAGAACAAGGTTCTTGTGAATTATTACATCTTTCAAAGACACTCACACTTGGGTCATTTCCAAGAGGGACGGTGGATTGACCAGACTTTGAGAAGCCAAGTACAACTTATAAACTTACATTCATCCATGTAATGCAAGTGTTCTCCTGAGAAAGAACTTTCCAGACTGAAAACAATGGAGTGCGCTGTACTTGATGGATGGATTGATTGAGAGATTCATGATGGTGAAGAAGGTGTCTCAAACTCTACAACTGGGCCACCAATATATTTAAGTAGATCAGAGAAAAATGCACCAGAACCACCACCCAGTGCTGCAGGGAAGAGAGCGTACATCCAACTACCGAATAACACAACCAGCTCTGTAGGCAAGAAAGCGCACACCCAACTGCAGAGAAGATGCCCAGCACTGTGGGCAAGAAAGCGTACACCCTACTACAGAAGAAGACGACCAGCACTGTAGGAAAGAGAGCATCCATCCAACTACCGAAGAAGACACCAAGCACTGTAGGCAGGAAAGCGCACACCCAAGTGCACAGAAGATGCCCAGCACTGTAGGCAAGAAAACGTACACCCAACTACCGAAGAAGACGCCCAGCACTGTGGCCAAAGAAAGCGCACACCCAATTGCAGAGAAGATGCCCAGCACTGTAGGCAAGAAAGCACACACCCAACTACAGAAGAAAACGACCAGTACTGTAGGGAAGAGTGTGTACACCCAACTGCCGAAGAAGATGCCCAGCACTGTAGGCAAGAAAGCACACACCCAACTGCAGAGAAGATGCCCAGCACTGTAGGCAACAAAGCTTACACCCAACTACAGAAGAAGACGACCAGCACTGTAGGGAAGAGAGCATAAACCCAACTACCAAAGAAGATGCCCAGCACTGCAGGGAAGATAGCGTACACCCAACTACCGAAGAAGATGCCCAGCACTGTAGGGAAGAGAGCGTACACCCAACTACCGAAGAAGACACCCAGCACAGCAGGGAAGAGTGTATACACCCAACTGCAGAGAAGATGCCCCGCACTGTAGGCAAGAAAGCGTACACCCAACTGCAGAAGAAGACGACCAGTACTGTAGGGAAGAGTGTGTACACCCAACTACCGAAGAAGATGCCCAGCACTGTAGGCATGAAAGCACACACTCAACTGCAGAGAAGATGCCCAGCACTTTAGGCAACAAAGCTTACACCCAACTACAGAAGAAGACGACCAGCACTGTAGGGAAGAGAGCATAAACCCAACTACCAAAGAAAATGCCCAGCACTGCAGGGAAGAGAGCGTACACCCAACTACCGAAGAAGATGCCCAGCACTGTAGGGAAGAGAGCGTACACCCAACTACCGAAGAAGACATCCAGCACAGCAGGGAAGAGTGTATACACCCAACTGCAGAGAAGATGCCCAGCACTGTAGGCAAGAAAGCGTACACCCAACTGCAGAAGAAGACGACCAGTACTGTAGGGAAGAGTGTGTACACCCAACTGCCGAAGAAGATGCCCAGCACTGTAGGCAAGAAAGCACACACCCAACTGCACAGAAGATGCCCAGCACTGTAGGCAACAAAGCTTACACCCAACTACAGAAGAAGACGACCAGTACTGTAGGGAAGAGAGCATAAACCCAACTACCAAAGAAGATGCCCAGCACTGCAGGGAAGAGAGCGTACACCCAAGTACCGAAGAAGATGCCCAGCACTGTAGGGAAGAGAGCGTACACCCAACTACCGAAGAAGACACCCAGCACAGCAGGGAAGAGTGTATACACCCAACTGCAGAGAAGATGCCCAGCACTGTGGGCAAGAAAGCGTACACCCTACTACAGAAGAAGACGACCAGCACTGTAGGAAAGAGAGCATCCATCCAACTACCGAAGAAGACACCCAGCACTGTAGGCAGGAAAGCGCACACCCAAGTGCACAGAAGATGCCCAGCACTGTAGGCAAGAAAACGTACACCCAACTACCGAAGAAGACGCCCAGCACTGTGGCCAAAGAAAGCGCACACCCAATTGCAGAGAAGATGCCCAGCACTGTAGGCAAGAAAGCACACACCCAACTACAGAAGAAAACGACCAGTACTGTAGGGAAGAGTGTGTACACCCAACTGCCGAAGAAGATGCCCAGCACTGTAGGCAAGAAAGCACACACCCAACTGCAGAGAAGATGCCCAGCACTGTAGGCAACAAAGCTTACACCCAACTACAGAAGAAGACGACCAGCACTGTAGGGAAGAGAGCATAAACCCAACTACCAAAGAAGATGCCCAGCACTGCAGGGAAGATAGCGTACACCCAACTACCGAAGAAGATGCCCAGCACTGTAGGGAAGAGAGCGTACACCCAACTACCGAAGAAGACACCCAGCACAGCAGGGAAGAGTGTATACACCCAACTGCAGAGAAGATGCCCCGCACTGTAGGCAAGAAAGCGTACACCCAACTGCAGAAGAAGACGACCAGTACTGTAGGGAATAGTGTGTACACCCAACTACCGAAGAAGATGCCCAGCACTGTAGGCATGAAAGCACACACCCAACTGCAGAGAAGATGCCCAGCACTTTAGGCAACAAAGCTTACACCCAACTACAGAAGAAGACGACCAGCACTGTAGGGAAGAGAGCATAAACCCAACTACCAAAGAAAATGCCCAGCACTGCAGGGAAGAGAGCGTACACCCAACTACCGAAGAAGATGCCCAGCACTGTAGAGAAGAGAGCGTACACCCAACTACCGAAGAAGACGCCCAGCACAGCAGGGAAGAGTGTATACACCCAACTGCAGAGAAGATGCCCAGCACTGTAGGCAAGAAAGCGTACACCCAACTGCAGAAGAAGACGACCAGTACTGTAGGGAAGAGTGTGTACACCCAACTGCCGAAGAAGATGCCCAGCACTGTAGGCAAGAAAGCACACACCCAACTGCAGAGAAGATGCCCAGCACTGTAGGCAACAAAGCTTACACCCAACTACAGAAGAAGGCGACCAGTACTGTAGGGAAGAGAGCATAAACCCAACTACCAAAGAAGATGCCCAGCACTGCAGGGAAGAGAGCGTACACCCAAGTACCGAAGAAGATGCCCAGCACTGTAGGGAAGAGAGCGTACACCCAACTACCGAAGAAGACACCCAGCACAGCAGGGAAGAGTGTATACACCCAACTGCAGAGAAGATGCCCAGCACTGTAGGCAAGAAAGCGTACACCCAACTGCAGAAGAAGACGACCAGTACTGTAGGGAAGAGTGTGTACACCCAACTGCCGAAGAAGATGCCCAGCACTGTAGGCAAGAAAGCACACACCCAACTGCAGAGAAGATGCCCAGCACTTTAGGCAACAAAGCTTACACCCAACTACAGAAGAAGACGACCAGTACTGTAGGGAAGAGAGCATAAACCCAACTACCGAAGAAGATGCCCAGCACTGCAGGGAAGATAGCGTACACCCAACTACCGAAGAAGATGCCCAGCACTTTAGGAAAGAGAGCGTACACCCAACTACTGAAGAAGACACCCAGCACAGCAGGGAAGAGTGTATACACCCAACTGCAGAGAAGATGCCCAGCACTGTAGGCAAGAAAGCGTACACCCAACTACAGAAGAAGACGACCAGCACTGTAGGGAAGAGAGCGTCCACCAAACTACCGAAGAAGACACCCAGCACTGTAGGCAAGAAAGCGCACACCCAACTGCACAGAAGATGCCCAGCACTGTAGGCAAGAAAACGTACACCCAACTACAGAAGAAGACGACCAGCACTGTAGGGAAGAGAGCGTACACCCAACTACCGAAGAAGACGCCCAGCACTGTAGGCAAGAAAGCGCAGACCCAACTGCAGAGAAGATGCCCAGCACTGTAGGCAAGAAAGCATACACCCAACTACAGAAGAAGACGACCAGTACTGTAGGGAAGAGTGTGTACACCCAACTGCCAAAGAAGATGCCCAGCACTGTAGGCAAGAAAGCACACACCCAACTGCAGAGAAGATGCCCAGCACTGTAGGCAACAAAGCTTACACCCAACTACAGAAGAAGACGACCAGCACTGTAGGGAAGAGAGCATAAACCCAACTACCAAAGAAGATGCCCAGCACTGCAGGGAAGATAGCGTACACCCAACTACCGAAGAAGATGCCCAGCACTGTAGGGAAGAGAGCGTACACCCAACTACCGAAGAAGACACCCAGCACAGCAGGAAAGAGTGTATACACCCAACTGCAGAGAAGATGCCCAGCACTGTAGGCAAGAAAGCGTACACCCAACTACAGAAGAAGACGACCAGCACTGTAGGCAACAAAGCTTACACCCAACTACAGAAGAAGACGACCAGCACTGTAGGGAAGAGAGCATAAACCCAACTACCAAAGAAGATGCCCAGCACTGCAGGGAAGAGAGCGTACACCCAACTACCGAAGAAGATGCCCAGCACTGTAGGCAAGAAAGCACACACCCAACTGCAGAGAAGATGCCCAGCACTGTAGGCAACAAAGCTTACACCCAACTACAGAAGAAGACGACCAGCACTGTAGGGAAGAGAGCATAAACCCAACTACCAAAGAAGATGCCCAGCACTGCAGGGAAGAGAGCGTACACCCAACTACCGAAGAAGATGCCCAGCACTGTAGGGAAGAGAGCGTACACCCAACTACCGAAGAAGACACCCAGCACAGCAGGGAAGAGAGCGTACACCCAACTACCGAAGAAGACACCCAGCACAGTAGGGAAGAGTGTATACACCCAACTGCAGAGAAGATGCCCAGCACTGTAGGCAAGAAAGCGTACACCCAACGACAGAAGAAGATGCCCAGTACTGCAGGAAAGAGAGCACTACACCCAACTGCAGAGAAGATGCCCAGCACTGCAGGGAAGAGTGGGTACACCCAACTGCCGAAGAACACGCCCAGCACTGTAGGCAAGAAAACGCACACCCAACCAGAAGAAGACGCCCAGCCCTGCAGGGAAGAGAGCGTACACACAACTGCCGAAGAAGACACCCAGCACTGCAGGCAAGAGAGAGTACACCCAACTACCAAACGAGGCACTCAGCACTGCAATGAAGAGAGCGTACAGCCAAATACCGAACAAGACACCCAGTACTGCTGAGAGGGGATCGTACACCCAATTACTGAAGAAGACACCCAGCACTGTAGGGAAGACAGTGTGACAAAGCCCATTTTTCCTAACCTTAGGGGAACATAACATGTGAATTTGTAAAGTGCGGTTCACCCAAGGGTATCTTACTGTTACCCAACTCAATGGTACTCATTTTATCGACCTCAGAAAAATGAAAGGCTGAGTGGACCCACCAGGATTTGAAACTGTGACCATGAGGTTGAACATAGGCCGGTATAGTGGATGCATTAGTCCACTGAGCCACTAGACCAGGGAAGGCACAAGCTGCAGGTTCGGGTTTTAGAGCATGTATTTGTGGCCGGGCTATTTCAACTCCAAAGTCGCTGTCTCTGACTTGCTCGTTTCCTTATGCCACAGGAGGGATCTACTTTACTGTCCTGCCAACTCCATTCTATAATGTTGAAATGTTGTTGATGCTCTGTGTTTATTACTGGTATCCTGTTCCCACAACAGTATGAATTATCATTGGCCCTCGCATATGAGCTGCAGACCAGAGAACTTAAATGGACTTGTGCATTTACTGTCGCACCCATATTTGAGCTGGAATTGTATTGCTGCACTGAATTGTATTGCAGGAGGGATCAAGGGGCAAAATGTTTGTGCCGAAACACTCTCTCTGCTGGACTCTGGGCTGCCAGGGCTTCTTGGCACTAATGGCACTGGTCTTCAAGCAGGCCAGTTAAAGGTTTGTATTTATTTATTTTAAAAAATCCATAGCACAGACATTATCCCAGAGGATGGTAATAAGCCAGTCTCTACCACAAAAGGAATGTTTCCAGGCCCTAAGTTTCCTTCATTTGAAGACTTCCTTAAATCTGCCCATTGGTCGTTGCAGAGTTTCGCCGCTGAGTAAGAGAAGGAGCGCCCGCCTCTTCTAGCGCTGCGAAACCTGAGGATGATCAGCAGGTCCTGGTTGCAGAGGAGTGATCTACTGGGCACAGATTCCAAGAATCCATCTCTTGAATAAGAGGGGCCTCTCTTATTTACTGCTCCGTGAGTGAATATCTGGGCCTTAAATGTGATCCGTTAGTCCCCAAGAAGCTAGTGGAGGGACTTCAGGTAGGGGAGATGGGCTGCCATGTAGGCAGGTTAAGAATCAGCCTTGCAGCCGCATTCTGAACCATCTGAAATGTAATGATAAGAACCCCCGGTAGCCGTAAATAAAGTACATTTCCATAGTTTAGTCTTGAAATGACCCGCAAATGCAGCGGGGGATCCTCCGCTAAGGTGGTAGAGCGTCGCCCCACTGAGTGCAAAAGGAAAAATAAAATGATAATAACACAACGTCAATAACATTATGTGATTCTCATTTTATTTTTAGTACGAGCCAGGTTAGGGTGGGGTGGGGCAGGGCTGGGCTATGTGATGAGCAGAGGGAAGAGAGGTTAGTGCACTTAAGTGTGCATGATGGTTTGGCCAGCTGTCCTGGACGGACCGAACAGAGATGCGCCCTTAGCATTTTTCCACCGGCTGTATTGCACAGCCAGGTGGAAAACATGCAAAGGCACCCAGTCCCTGTCTGAGCACCGAACCACGGCGCTCAGACCAATCACGATGCTGCCCTCATGCTGGTGACAGCAGTGTCGTGATTGGCTTAGGGCAGTCTGGGAGCCTGTGTGCCGCCTGGAGCCGGGAACAGAGGGAGGACGGAGGAGAGGCAACGACCATACTCAGGTAAGTGAGCTTGTATTCAATTTTTTAATCATTTTTTTTTTTATTCCCACCCTTTGCCTCACCACTACTTTTTCCTAGCGGCCGCCACTGCGCAAATGTACTGTAATTTACAAGTATGAAGATGGAGCAGTTTAAACACCTGAGGAGGGGTCTAGTTGCATCTTTTGCTTCCGGGCTGCATGTTCGTGGCACTCTGCTGCTGGCTTCGACTGCAACATATGGTCATTAATTCTCTTCATTAGCTTGTGTTCCTAGTTTCAAAGCCGTAAAATGATGAAGGCTGATCTGAAAACTAACATGCTTGGAGAGGGAGCCATTTAAGTTTGATTAGCACTGGATCAATACAGTTTCCTTCCCTCACAGCTCTAGGGTCAAGCTGTACCACTTCGAACCAGAACCCCAGTGATCTCTAACATCACTTGATGGGATTGTACAGGAAGCGATCATTACCACCACACCTTTACTGTTCCAGCTAATCAGCCATACAACACACATAACACATGAAAAGTGGTAAAACACACTCCATGCAGAACTACACTACCCGAGCTCATAAGACAAGAATTGAATCTGTAAAGAGCATCTCATGGCTCTTCTAAGGCCCCCCCCCCCCCCCCAACCCCCCCCCCCCTTGCGACATATGACTGCGGGCGCCCAATGCTCAACTTCTGTGCCTCACCTCAATCATGAACAGCTCTCCTTGGTTCTTACAGCTCCAAAGCGGAGCCGCAACAACGCTTCCACGTGTCACTACATGCCAGGATTGCTTTAGGTCACCTGGGCTGTCATTTCCCCCGTCCTCAGCTTTGCCCGTACAGGTTTCCCCTCGGGGTGATTCTGCAGGAATACAAAACGCCAGCCTGCTTTCTCCAGCATGTGATCGGGTTCGCACATTTTACCTTGAGTCAAACCTTTTGCAAGTCTCTTAATGTTCCCCAGCTTCAGGGGCTACTATAGGAATAGCACGCATCACATACCTTCCCTTAGGCAGGGTTTCAGCTTCACCGTCATGGAGACAGGATAATACACCAACGTCCTGGGTTTGACCTTTCAGTGTGTATTTTTACTCATAAACAGTCTGCAGAAAAGTCAGCAGCACGTGTCCCCTGGCCTTGTTTTTATCAGAAAAGGAAACACATTTGTTTGAAAGATAACATCGACATATATTCAACGACCACTGCTTGCAGTCTGTTTGTTTGTTTGTATTTATTTTTAAAAACGGAAAGTGCAGTAATTAGTAAATCGTTGCCACCAGGACAGTCTCTCTGCACACTTTCAGCCTAGGGATGCTATTTTGTAGAGAAGGGGGAGTCCGTAAATGCTGATGTTTCCGGGTGAGTGGATTGGTTTATTGTGCCTGGCTGCAGAGGGAACGAAGGCTCTTGTTTAGAAGAGCGGTGCCATTAATTGGCACTGCTCATTTGAGTACTTTTCTGTCTGCAAACCTAAGGACCATAAACCACCAACATCTGAGCTTGGCCAACAAAACAATCCATTCAATAAATGTGAGGCACATTAGGCTCCAAAAGGAAGACAGAGAGGGGCGTATTTACAAACCCCTATCGCCACCACCACGTCACTTTCAGTGACGTGGTGGTGGCGATCGGGGCCTCGCCTTATTCACAAGGCAGCGTTAAGCCAAGCCCCGTAACGTGGCGTAGCGCTACCTTGTGAATAAAGCGGTACAAACGGGGGTGGTGATGGACGGAGCGTCAGAACCAATCAAACACTCACACCCAGTCAACAGATCTGGGTTTGATCCATCACCGTTCTTTAGCCCACTCTGCCACCCCAGTTCAGACATGGCCATATGCAAATCAGTCTGACCCTGTGCCTCATGGGAACAGTCCAGCCCGAACTGCCAAGCCATGTCTTCCCTGGACCGGAAACAAGCTTCCTAGGACCGGTTTCTGGCTTTTCAGCCGTCTTCAGCCAGGCTTGCTTGAATCCAGTGGCAAAGTGAGCAAGGGACTCACGTCTGAGCATACCCTGCCAACTTATGGCGAACAAAGCGGTACAAAAGGGGGTGGTGATGGACGGAGCATCAGAACCAATCAAACACTCACACCCAGTCAACAGATCCCATGAGGCACAGGGTCAGACTGATTTGCAAATGGCCATGTCTGAACTGGGGTGGCAGAGTGGGCTAAAGAACGGTGATGGATTAAACCCAGATCAGTTGACTGGGGTTGAGTGCTTGCAATGTTCAACACTCCGTCCATCATTTCCTATGGTTTTGCTTTGTTCGCCATAAGTTGGCAGGGTATGCTCAGACGTGAGTCCCTTGCTCACTTTGCCACTGGATTCAAGCAAGCCTGGCTGAAGACGGCTGAAATGCCAGAAACCGGTCATAGGAAGCTTGTTTCCAGTCCAGGGAAGACATGGCTTGGCAGTTCGGGCTGGACTGTTCCCATGAGGCAGAGGGTCAGACTGATTTGCATATGGCCATGTCTGAACTGGGGTGGCAGAGTGGGCTAAAGAACGGTGATGGATTAAACCCAGATCAGTTGATTGGGGGTAAGTGCTTGCAATGTTCAACACTCCGTACATCATTTCCTTTGGTTTTGCTTTGTTCGCCATAAGTTGGCAGGGTATGCTCAGACGTGAGTCCCTTGCTCACTTTGCCACTGGATTCAAGCAAGCCTGGCTGAAGACGGCTGAAATGCCAGAAACCGGTCCTAGAAAGCTTGTTTCCAGTCCAGGGAAGACATGGCTTGGCAGTTCGGGCTGGACTGTTCCCATGAGGCACAGGGTCAGACTGATTTGCATATGGCCATGTCTGAACTGGGGTGGCAGAGTGGGCTAAAGAACGGTGATGGATTAAACCCAGATCAGTTGATTGGGGGTAAGTGCTTGCAATGTTCAACACTCCGTACATCATTTCCTTTGGTTTTGCTTTGTTCGCCATAAGTTGGCAGGGTATGCTCAGACGTGAGTCCCTTGCTCACTTTGCCACTGGATTCAAGCAAGCCTGGCTGAAGACGGCTGAAATGCCAGAAACCGGTCCTAGGAAGCTTGTTTCCAGTCCAGGGAAGACATGGCTTGGCAGTTCGGGCTGGACTGTTCCCATGAGGCACAGGGTCAGACTGATTTGCATATGGCCATGTCTGAACTGGGGTGGCAGAGTGGGCTAAAGAACGGTGATGGATTAAACCCAGATCAGTTGACTGGGGGTGAGTGCTTGCAATGTTCAACACTCCGTCCATCATTTCCTTTGGTTTTGCTTTGTTCGCCATAAGTTGGCAGGGTATGCTCAGACGTGAGTCCCTTGCTCCCTTTGCCACTGGATTCAAGCAAGCCTGGCTGAAGACGGCTGAAATGCCAGAAACCGGTCCTAGGAAGCTTGTTTCCAGTCCAGGGAAGACATGGCTTGGCAGTTCGGGCTGGACTGTTCCCATGAGGCACAGGGTCAGACTGATTTGCATATGGCCATGTCTGAACTGGGGTGGCAGAGTGGGCTAAAGAACAGTGATGGATTAAACCCAGATCAGTTGACTGGGGGTGAGTGCTTGCAATGTTCAACACTCCGTCCATCATTTCCTTTGGTTTTGCTTTGTTCGCCATAAGTTGGCAGGGTATGCTCAGACGTGAGTCCCTTGCTCCCTTTGCCACTGGATTCAAGCAAGCCTGGCTGAAGACGGCTGAAATGCCAGAAACCGGTCCTAGGAAGCTTGTTTCCAGTCCAGGGAAGACATGGCTTGGCAGTTCGGGCTGGACTGTTCCCATGAGGCAGAGGGTCAGATTGATTTGCATATGGCCATGTCTGAACTGGGGTGGCAGAGTGGGCTAAAGAACGGTGATGGATTAAACCCAGATCAGTTGACTGGGGGTGAGTGCTTGCAATGTTCAACACTCCGTCCATCATTTCCTTTGGTTTTGCTTTGTTCACCATAAGTTGGCAGGGTATGCTCAGACGTGAGTCCCTTGCTCACTTTGCCACTGGATTCAAGCAAGCCTGGCTGAAGACGGCTGAAATGCCAGAAACCGGTCCTAGGAAGCTTGTTTCCGGTCCAGGGAAGACATGGCTTGGCAGTTCGGGCTGGACTGTTCCCATGAGGCACAGGGTCAGACTGATTTGCATATGGCCATGTCTGAACTGGGGTGGCAGAGTGGGCTAAAGAACGGTGATGGATTAAACCCAGGTCAGTTGACTGGGGGTGAGTGCTTGCAATGTTCAACACTCCGTCCATCATTTCCTTTGGTTTTGCTTTGTTCGCCATAAGTTGGCAGGGTATGCTCAGACGTGAGTCCCTTGCTCACTTTGCCACTGGATTCAAGCAAGCCTGGCTGAAGACGGCTGAAATGCCAGAAACCAGTCCTAGGAAGCTTGTTTCCAGTTTAGGGAAGACATGGCTTGGCAGTTCGGGCTGGACTGTTCCCATGAGGCACAGGGTCAGACTGATTTGCATATGGCCATGTCTGAACTGGGGTGGCAGAGTGGGCTAAAGAACGGTGATGGATTAAACCCAGATCAGTTGACTGGGGGTGAGTGCTTGCAATGTTCAACACTCCGTCCATAATTTCTTTTGGTTTTGCTTTGTTCGCCATAAGTTGGCAGGGTATGCTCAGACGTGAGTCCCTTGCTCACTTTGCCACTGGATTCAAGCAAGCCTGACTGAAGACGGCTGAAATGCTAGAAACCGGTCCTAGGAAGCTTGTTTCCAGTCCAGGGAAGACATGGCTTGGCAGTTCGGGCTGGACTGTTCCCATGAGGCACAGGGTCAGACTGATTTGCATATGGCCATGTCTGAACTGGGGTGGCAGAGTGGGCTAAAGAACGGTGACGGATTAAACCCAGATCAGTTGACTGGGGGTGAGTGCTTGCAATGTTCAACACTCCGTCCATCATTTCCTTTGATTTAGCTTTGTTCGCCATAAGTTGGCAGGGTATGCTCAGACGTGAGTCCCTTGCTCACTTTGCCACTGGATTCAAGCAAGCCTGGCTGAAGATGGCTGAAATACCAGAAACCGGTCCTAGGAAGCTTGTTTCCAGTCCAGGGAAGACATGGCTTGGCAGTTCGGGCTGGACTGTTCCCATGAGGCACAGGGTCAGACTGATTTGCATATGGCCATGTCTGAACTGGGGTGGCAGAGTGGGCTAAAGAACGGTGATGGATTAAACCCAGATCAGTTGACTGGGGGTGAGTGCTTGCAATGTTCAACACTCCGTCCATCATTTCCTTTGGTTTTACCTTGTGAATAAGGCACTATTTCACGCTGTATTTAGCGTGAAAGGGGTGGGCAATGGGTGTTGCGGTGGGCGTTCCACTGCAACACCCATTGATTTTGACGCTGCCCCATAGTTACAAGAGCAGCGGAAATAGGAGGCAGCGCCAAAATGAAGACCAGGGAAACCCTGGTCTTAAACAAGCGAAACGAGGAGAAATGCTTTCATTCTCCTCGTTTTTGTTGTTTCCATGTGTGCTGTCTTGAGCAGCACACATAGAAACAGCAAATTGTGATTGTTTATGTGTAGGAAGGTCCCCCTTCCTGCACTAACAATCATTAAAAACATGCTGTTTTGCAACTTCCATGTGTGCTGCATTAAGCAGCGCACACACAGAAGTTATAAAATGGCATTTAAAGATTGTTTTATAATATGTGCAGGAAAGGCGACCTTCCTGCACATAAACAATCTTCTCAACAACACAGGCACCCTTGCACTATGGTGCAAGTGTGCCTGCGTTGGCGCTAGGCAGTTAAAGTTAACGCCAGCGCAGGGGGGAAACACAGAGCTGCACTATATTCTAGTAAATATGGTGCAGTCCTGCATTTCTAAAGTGACGACGCGAGTCGTTAGCCTTCTAGGCTTACCGACACGCTTCACTACTTTATTGTAAATATGCCCCAAAGCATTTTAATTTTCAAGCCATGAAGGTTTATTAAAAGTTGAAAGTTTACCAAACACAAAAATCTGAATTAGTATTGATTAATAATTAAAATATGAATGCATCAAATATGCAGTTCAAATCAAGTCAAACCCTTATAAATCAGAGGAAGAGCCACCAACGGGAAGGACAAAGAAAACTCAGGTCTCTCATTAAGAGAGCACTCTAAATCTTCCGCTCTGCTCCAAGGTGCATCAAAAAACAGTCTGAACTCTAATCTAAAGTGCAGTAACTCAAAACACATAATTCTAACATTTTTAACACCTACACACAGTTTTCATGAGACTATCCAATCAGGTGAAAGCAGGATGATACAATAATGTGCTTGTTAGGTTCTCTGGAGTTCTCACAATAGAGGCTTCTCTCAGCGTCCTTCAAACTTACACTATCTGCAACAAGATGAGATATAGGGACCTGCCTGTACTATGCAGGTGTTTTCATGATTATGCCCCCCATTAAAACATTCCATGATTGTCACAAAGAAAAGAAAACACATCTTCATATAGGAAAGGAGGCAAAAGAACATTGTATTCATTAATTAGAACTCCAGCCTCACCTAGAATTAAATAGTTCACATATCACAAGGCACGATGTCAAACTATGGTAACCATTTCAAAATGGCGGCCTACATTAGCTATGGTCAATCCATATGTAATTATCATGCTTTCTCTTCTGCAAATAGCAATTGTATGTATATGGGTTGATGTCATGTTAACCTCTTGCGTGCTCATGACGAGCTGAGCTCGTAATGAGTCACAGTGGAGCTGTGCTCGTGACAAGCTGAGCTCGTCATAACGGCCACGGTCCACCCAAGCACGATTAATTCCCTGCCTGTGTGGGAGAATTAATCAGTGGGCGGGGTCGTGACGAGCTCAGCTCGTCATGAGCACAGCTCCACTGTGAGTCATGACGACAGCGGCGCCGCAGCCCCCCCCCCCGCACTGTGGGGGAATTACCCCCGCAGGGAAGGGGTTAATGGAAGATGTCTGGTTCTTCTGCTCTATTTAAAGTCAAGGAACGCCCCAGGTTGACACCGGCGGAGCCTCCGGTTACTTCACCAGTGTAAGACTGGCCTGGAGGCTCCTTGCAAAGGGGCCGCCAAGTTACAATGGCTGTAATCCTGTCCTTTTGAGGTTGGGGCTACTCATTTTCACTACCTCTGTCCACCATGCGATAACTGAGAGACAAGAATAGAACACCCTTCCAAAACCACACACACAACACTCAACACTTCACCATACAGGTAGCACACCAAACCCACATCTTTCCAACCATGCATAACTAAAAGGAAGACTCTTACTTGATCATGCAGAAGAGTGCTACAAGGTTCAATTGAGGTATGAAGCAATATACAAACTCTACAATATAATTCAAGAGAGTCATTGGACCTTTTTTGTTTTCATCACAAAGAGAATAGGAGATCATTAGTAAAAGTATATCATTGAACTTTTATGAGGTAGTCACAAGATTAATAACCAATTATAGGAACGCAAAAGTGATCTGAATTGTCATAAACAACACTTCTTTTGGGGGTGGGCATTCCAGAAACAACCAGGAATGTGTTTTTTGTGATTGTATTGTACAAATTATACAAAGAGCCCCACTTCGCACCTCGGGTGCAACAAGATGTGTGTGCCTACTTTCAGCTCCACCCAGGCACTTTAATATGACAGAAGGGGTGACCCTTGTGGAATACGATGCACTCACTGACTGGTATTCAATTATTTGTATGGAGGTGTGGCTCCATGTAAATGAATAAATAATTTGCCTTTATGCCCACGTCATACTAGGTATCCTATCAGGTCGCTGCCTGCAGTGATAGGCAGATCGACTGCTTCATAAACCCAACCCCTTTTACTAATGCACTATTAACTGTGCAGGCACCAGTTCATGCCTGCACTGTGAGCGTTGTGTTCACTGTCCCTGTCGGCGCATGGCGTACATACTTAAGGGTGCTCTATGGCTCAGGAAGGTGCTGATACTCCGAAACCGGTCCCTGGATGCTTGTTTCTGGTCCAGGGAGGACCTGGCTTGGCAGTTCGGGCTGGACTGGTCCCATGGGGAGCAGGGTCAAGGCTGATTTGCATATGGCTGGGTCCAACCTGGGGTGGCGTTATGAGCAAAGAAACTTTGGATTTAACCAGATCTCTTGACTGGGGGTTAATGTTTGATTTGTTCAGCATTCGTCCATCATTTGTTTGCGCAGAATACTATCTGTAATGTGGCACCTGGTGTTTGACTGTGAAAGCAAGAACAATAACCTACGCAATTTGGAGAAAATTGAGGGCCTCATTTATGGGTTTTTGCCATAGGGCAGTGCCGCAGGCCTTCCTGCTGTCCTGCCCTATAGCAAATGAAAAGGCAAGAATGCACTGTATCTATCAGATAGGGGCATTCCTGTGCTTTTCCCCTGCACTGGCGCACAATGGGCACCAACGCAGGCACCTTTGCACCATGGTGCGGGGGTGCCTGTGTTGCGGAGATGATTATTTTTGTGCAGGAAGGGAAGTCTTCCTGCACAAAAAAAGCACAAGATCAATATTTACAAGGCAGCATTACACCCAAAAAAGGGGCTTAGTGCTGCCAGGTAAATATGGAGCAGGCTCCTGTGCCACCAGAGCATCGCAAAAAGTGACGCACCGCTGGTGCAAGGGGCTTAAGTAAGCCCCTATGTGCTCAAAGAACATTACTCTTGCGGGTGTAGTTGCAACGGGTTAAGGACACCTTGTTTCAGAATATGATCCACATCCCAACAGGTAAGTCAGAATCTACCTGCACGACTGTGATCTAATGCTGAAAACCACTGTTTTGAACTGTAATGCCCCGAGAAAATGGGATATATGAGAGGCTGCACTCACCTCTATCTCACTCCAAACCACATATGAGTTCATTCAGTCACCTCCTTCCTTTTTGTTTTTTTTTGCAGTTTTATATAGAACAAACTCGACCCGAAGGTATTGGAGTGCTTTAAGTGAGCACCAGTTATGTTACACAAGGACACATTCATTTTTAGGTCTCGCCTGAGCCAGCGCATGCGCTGCCCTGCGAGACATTTAGTAAGCGGCTTTTGAAAGTGCCACCACAGGCTTTTGGTGGCCTCAATCTTGCGTGCACGCGAGCATGGACGCGCACAGCCGCCATCTGTTTCTCCTCCATCACACAACTCCCACTTCTCCCCCACCACAGATCGCTTCTTGCGGCCGCTCGCGCGCGCGGCCAGTGCTTGCATCGTTTGCCGTGCTTGATTGCGATCACTTTCACTTTCGCGGCTGTTTTCACAGCCGCGCGGCCAATGCTTGTTTTTTTGGTAAAAGTTACAGCATTTGGGGTATTGAGAAGACTTCCAAAAGCCCTTACATCTGCAGACTCTTCACTGAAAGCCTCTTTGAAACGTTAACACCCGTTGACAGAAGACTTCCAGGTACATGGTAACTAGGAAGGACCTCAGCCTTTTAATTCCCCTGACAGGCATGAATTACATGCAAGATCTCCTTTGGCTAGTTTGCAGATTTAGAGTTTGTAGTTGTTTACATGGGCGTATCATTTGGAATTTTAAGTAAATGTTTATCAAGTAAAACCATTGTTTACATTTGGTGTCTTTAACAAAGCAATGTTTTGCAAAATTCAAAATGTTGCTTCAGTCTTCTAATTTGTAAACAAAGGTAAGCATTTTTTTATTATGCGAAACAGGGCCTGAGCTTTAGGTTTGTAGACTGGGTATTAGAGCATACGCAAAAACAGTTGTTCAACCCATTCTTGTCTATCCACATAGGAGTTTTTTGAAGAAAGAATTAAAAAAACATTACAGTGCTTCTCTAATCTCAAAATGCTATTAGAGATAATTGAAACCTCTCCGTGGCGGTATTGTGAAATTCTTTTCTATGATTTATCATAAATTCTTGATCACGTGGATACTACAGATAACAGCTGCTTATTCCCTGAACCAGGCAACAACTTAAACCCCAAATTCAATATCTTATCGTTTGGCAAGGACCTCGTTTTGAAATGTTATTATGTTGGATTCCTGTATCTCTGCGAATTCCTGACAATAATGCCATGTTTGCCACAAATGTGGCATGTTTTGATACTGGCTACCAAAAATAATGGCCATCCCAATGCTTTCCTCCCACAAGGTACATAACGTGTCTAAAATACTAATTAACTTGGGAAATTATCTTAATAGTTTTTTCTCATCATCAATGCCAATGGTGCTTTACGATGGCACAAACTTGGCATAACTGTAGTATGTGAACCGAGTGCTAAGCCGGTATCAGCTGTTTGCTTTATTTCTATATTGGTCACTTCCTTGTTTTTTCAAAGCAGAATAAAAAGGTTGAACAAGAAATATGTTCATACAGATAGCACATTTATTGATGTGTGGTGGCTCCCTATACATCATGAAATTATTTTATAATTTGTAGCACACTGCTACCATTTGACGTCATGTTTCTTAATGGCTTCCAAAGGGAACATTTAAGATGAAACCAAGAAACATAACCAGGACAAATTTAAAACTACACGGAGAAAAGCAGGCTGCATGCATACTGCAACCAGTCAACAACAAGCATTGGCATAGCCAATAGGTCTCGCCTTTGGGACCTTATAAGTGTTTAGTTATCCAGCACAATATCCTTGGTGCAACAACATCAAGTGTTGCATGGCTAAACACTAATAAGGTCCCAAAGGCGAGACGTATTGGCTATGCCAAAGCTTGTTTGGTAAGCGAGGGAGATAAGGTGATTTGCCAAGAATCACAGGATTTTGAGCCGATGCCGAGACTCGACTGGATCCCTAGCTCAAAAGTCGGCAGCTCTGACCATTATGCCACATCCTCTCCTTTCTGTTCTGTCCATTCTGTCTACAAAAGTCCTTGGTCAGAATTGGACCACCTCTTTGTCACCACCAGAGTGAATCCTGGCAACTCATCTACAATCCTATAACTGCAGGCTTTACCTCACCACCAGTTGTTTCACCTGATTTGTAGGATCATGGGTAGTACCTTACCAGAGTACTTTCATATCAGCAGGCCTTTTCAGAGAGCGGAACAGGGCAGTCAGTCCATGCTTCTGACTCTAATTCCAAATACCCTTCTTAGTTCCAAATCCAGCCAGACTCAACATTCTACGGTGACATCACAGGCCGTGGGCTGTTCAGCTGGAGTGACATGTCCAGTGGGACCTCTATCATGCACAGACACTAGACTGCTAACTGTCATCAAGCACCCAGTGCACTCACACATAAACAAAACACACCAGTGGAAATATTGTGAGGGGTGTGAGAGCCTGCCTCGCTTTCAAACGAGGAGAATGTCCACACCATACGACGCTTTTGAAAATAGAAATAGCAATAAAGAACATTAGGTCACCAGAAAATACTTGTCAATGAAGAAAGATTCCTCCTCAAATAGGTTTGTGCAGGGGCAGCACTTTCTAACCTGTGATTCACTTCTGATCCATCAGCACTGCCCTTGCTGGCATTCATTAACACATTTAGGGCTGTGTATCTGCAAGTGGCTGGATGTGCATCTCCATAGATGAATCTGGTCCTGATGCTGCATTGTGCAGCACCCTCCTGTGCTGCAGAGCCTCTGCCCTATGCACCGCACAAGGAGAACATCTGCCATCACGGTTCATATTTGCATCCTGCCCAGATCTCATCAAATGTGCATGACGAAGGAAGAGGAAGACATCTGGTTAGACCTCTGGGGTGGCATCACCCACACTCAGTTATAAACCACGCAGACCCCTGGCACTGCTCATGGCATATTTTCCCTCAGTTACAGGACCAGGCAGGACACCAGCATGGTGATGCATGGGCATGCTGGTCACCACTCAAAGGCTAAAAAGAAGTAGAAGATATATCAAATTATTTAAATCACTAGATTGCATAATGTTGACATCACTGAAAACGACATCTTACGATCTTTGGCCAGATGATGACATCACAGGAAATCACATCACATTCTATGGGACCAAGATCAGAGAAAACTACCACTTCTGCCCCATACATGGTCATAAACAGACCTGTCAGCTTCTTAAAAATATTTACCATATAAGCAGGCGACATGTGCCAAGCACTGGCTAAGAATCACTTAGACCCTCCCCTTCTCCCCCTTCCCTCCCAAAAACACAAAGCTCATGTCTGTGCAGAGCCTCCAAACATGAGCTGGAAACCCTTGGAAACTCACTCTGCAGGGGTTTCCAGCTCAGCCGGGGCTCACCCTGTGATATCTGCACTTCCCCGTGTTATTGTGTGAAGAGAGTCAATATCATGTGACACACGGTGGCACCATGTGAGTTGAAAGCCGTGCACGAGTAATAAAAGTAAAGACATATGTGAATGGTCGTTGGGCACTGACACCCCTGTGAGGTGCAGTGAAGTCATGTATTAACTGCTGTAGGATTTGTGATGCTTGTGTTTCATGACACAGCACAGCATTCAGTGACCTGCTGGTATTTCTCTTCCTGCCAAGAGAGCCGAGGTTCACCTTTTAACCAGCCACAGCTTTCCAGAAAGCAGCAGGAGGATGACTCAGCTGAATCTGCAGTCTGGCTTTTAGTAAAAAAAGCAGCAATTGGCTCCTTTACTTGTCAAGCTGACAAATATTCACTCATCGCCCTGCTGATGTCTCTGTCCTGCCTGTCAGCCCTGCAGGCAGGCCTGGTGGAGCCTGTAGCTGGTAGCAGGGAGGGGATCTCTGCAAACCCTGGTACAGGAGGGACTCTGCAGCAGGTCATTATATGCCACAGTGAGCAGTGAAGGGCTCTGGAAGCACGAAAAGAGTGATGCATCCTAATGGAGCCCATCATTACAATTATTGCACTACTGAATATCGACGACAACGATATCGTGGTGCAAGAATATCGAGGACAGAGTATCAGGGGACAAAATATTGTAATGTAGTGCATACAGGAAAGTATAGATTCACTATTCCTAACTCCACATCTACGTACCTTTAAGATATATGCACTGCGTATCATGACTTACCTGTCGCTATTCTATTTTCGATATTCCTTCCTGAATTTTGTGTCCATAGATACTGTGGTTTGGATATTAGCGATGTACATCAATTACAAGTAATGGCCAATGCATGTTGCCAATTGTACCTGAGGTGCAGAGGCTCCTGGGAATTCTCTTACTGCTACTACCTGAAGGAAGGTGCTGTGTGCACACCCCAAGGAAGGAATCCTAAGGATTAATGGGGTTCTCAAGTGTGCAGAATTACACAATCCCACCCAAAGGCTCAGTGTACCACCCGGGATTCTCGCTGCCTCCCGCACATTCATAGGATGCTAGGAGGGAATACCAAGTGATCAATGGTTCCTGGGTAGAGACGGGCTCAAAGTTGGCAACATTATTTCATTCCCGTGTAGCCAAGTCAGCATTGGGTGCCTGCCACCCCTTCTGACACAGCAGGTGTTTGGAGGGCATGTATGGATGTGAGATTTTGCCATTTGATTTGTGGTAGCCATTCCTTTGCTCCATCTTGTGGTTGGCAACCAAGTGGCTTAGGAGATTAGTCTCCAATCAATGTAGCATATAGCCTATTTTAACTTTTCTCACAGGTTTCTGCAAAAACATGAATCCCACCTCTTTAAGGTAACCCATAACATGGGGTTCTGTAAATGTGGGCTGCTGTTAGTAAAAAAAGACTTGTGCATTCTTTTTTTTTCCTTATCAAGCAACAGGCAGCAGCACTAACAGAGGCTCAGATCCTCACCTTCAATGCCGGACTCCTGAGCAAGACCTTATCCAACATGAATTAGTTCGTCGTGATGGCCCTGGGAGTCTTTATGTGTTGGTTTTCAAGTCTTAATCATCGGATAATTCCCCAGATATTTTTCCCGATATCTTCCCTTCCACCACCTTTGCAATGGTTGCAACATCGCCGCGCTCTTTCGGGAGAGTACCACAACCGAGTTTACTAATCCGTTGGATCGACCATGCCCATTCGATCAGGATGGGGGTAGAGGTGATACCCATTTCAAGCAAATTTCTCTTCATGCCAATCACATTAAAGTGAAGATAAGTGCTCTCAATCTCCTAAACATGTTAGTGATAACACCTTCCTCCTCCATCACACCAAAAATCACCAATGCACCAATCACCACGCTTACCCTTATGTATTTACCTGACTTCTCCGACAGAGCCGTACCCACTTATTCCCAGAAAAGCTTGATTGCGAGACACTGCACAAACATATGCACAAAAGACTTGTGCATTGCTACTGAAACCCACTAATACAAGTGCTGGTCCTTGCATGCTGCCAGTTATAACATGGAGGAGTTAGACTTGGACTAGATTTCATCGGCCACCTTCAGAAAAGTCTCTCTCATTGACCTACAAGGCAGTGCTATGTGCAGTGTACATCGGTATCTAGGACCCCTGTCTAGGCTAGGTGGGCCTCCTCTCCTTCTCCCATCACTGCCACTATGACGTCTAGGATGTCATGGGAGAATCTGGGTCCCTAGACTGCTTTGTCTTCTAGGTCTTGTCTTCTGTCTTCCAGATCGGTACCGGGTCCACTAAAGGGGTAGCCAGAGGGGGAGCCTCAAAGGGGTGGAGTCAGAGGGCTAGGCATGAGCAAGAGTAAAAGAGCGTTCACCTTTGATAATAATGTGCCATTTGGCCAAAGCGACTATCTATGAGCTGCTGACTTAACACTGCCCATGTAGGGGTTTTCTTCCTCTGGGAACCACAAGCAGACCGATCCATAAGAGGAGAGCTGTAGGACTGGTGATCCTCTACCAGAAATGCCAGGGTGTCCCTTTGGCACCAACCCATCATGGCGTCCTCCCCCACCCCAAGGTGAGAGGTCTCGAAGATGCGCTCTAGTGGGACTGCAAGGATGTAAACCCTAACAGAGCAAGGTCGCTGGCCCCTTGCTGCCTTTAAATACGGGTGTGGTGCTTTGGGTCTGTTTTGGCTACTAAACTGGGCTTCTGGACAGACCGCAGGATGTTCTGTGAGAAGATGGCAGTCCTCTTTCTGAAATTGTCGGCCGGGACATGTTACTGAAAAGACAGCATTCTCCTGTTTTCTTGGACTGATCCTGTTTGAAAAGACCTCTGAACCAGCTCAAGTTATTTGCAGTGCCAGGCACTGGCTCTTTCTGCCCAGTGCGGTGCCCCCTGCCAATGAAAGCTGTTGATGCTTAGAGTGATAAGACGCCCATCCTCCAATCATCCCTTTGATTCAGTCACAAAAATAAGAAAGGGAACACCCCTTCATACCTGGTGATAGGCAGTGCTCTCAGACCTTAAGGTTGACCTGGTCACTGTTGAAGTTCTTTGTCCATTAGGTGCCCTTCCTTCCTGGCACTGCCCGGTTCTCGTATGGAGTGGAGGCAGCATGGATGATCCACAACAAAGCCTACTAGACATTTTGCTGGCCCAAGTGTACAGTCCCGTATCTACACACTGCTGTGCGTAGAAGTCCATCTTGCCAGTCCTTGCTGTTTACTGTGGACATAAACCCTATTCATTCTCAAAAATATACTGGCAGTCCTTACCACTGAGGAAACTCTGCCAGGAACCGCTGCATAGAGTAATGTTGAGGATCCTGGGCAGTCTGCTACTTAAGCTATCTAATTATCTTCTGGCCAGTGAGAACTTATCACACACATTAAACTTACAACACACATTAAAACAATACCTATACTATGTCAAGTGAGGTCAATGCATGTGCATCCCTATGAGAACTGAGGTCAGCCACACAGCTTCTGCTATTTTCCCATTGGATGAAAAAGATGTTGGCTTCGCAGCAAGGATGCTTTTATCATTAGCTGCTGGAGTGATCATCGATAATGACTCTTTGGATTAGAACTTCTTACAGGTTCCCCCATGTGCCTCTCCACCAGTGTCCCCAACAGAGGTTAAATGCTGGCCTCATCCAACTAGTTGTTGGACTTCAGCTAGACTTTGGATGATGCCTCTGTGCACCAGCCCAGACAGCAAGTACATTCTTATTGCTGTTTCCCTCAAGGCCAGGAATAGGGCTATGACTCTGTAGAAATGCTGCTAATGCAAACTGCCCCGGAAACAGCTGAAGAGCTACCACCTGGTGAATAACAGGAGCAGGCCCTTGACCAGGAAGGCAAACAGGAAGTCCCCAGAGGCTGAAGCTTGAGTGTAGGTCACCTCGACAGAATGATTTGCTGAGGAGCTATGAGGACCTTGCTGTGGAGAACTGACCGAAGACTCTTCTGCGTGACCAGAGGGTTGATGAACCTCAAACGGTATTCTAGGACAGCATGCGTGATTCCGTCCCATCCCAGCCCTTGTGGTGCCATTGGTCTATCATTGGGAGACTACTAGTGCCCCCATTCATATTTTTTTTTGCAATATAATTAGGTGTTTTATAAATTGTTTATTGCATTCTTATGGCAACTTTGGAGTAGACAATGTTTTTCTCCTTACTCAAGGCCTTAGGGCAGTACCAAGCTGGCAGCAGTCGATAACGCTGATTCCCGAGCCATTATATTGATCTCCCTTGCCCTATCGTACCCAATGAGGTTAGTCTTTGATGCTGTGGCTCAGCCCTAACCCAATATGCCAGTTGTCCATTCCAGGTTGGTTACCCTGAGATTATAGTGACTGGTTCGGGTCTTATTAGAGCTGGAGACAAGCCAAAATGGTGACCGCGACCAAGTTTCAAGACAAAAGCCGATGAGAGTTGGTACTCATCTTGGACGTACTTCAAATGCAAGCCAACTTCAACACTAGGTGGACTTCTGTGTTGGCCTTTGAACCTAAGTCCAGTTTGGATCACCACTGGTCTCTCTCTGAACTGTGTTCAACTGTGGATTCTTAAAATAGTGCTTGGGGAATTCTATTCACAGAACACTTTGGGCCCAATACTCAAAATATTTGGGCTTGAAAATGCGACTTACACGTGCTCAAAGAGGCGTCTTCACAATTGCAAAACCACTTTTGCTATTCACAATTGTTGATTTTGCAATGAGTGAAGAATTTGATGACCGCTAGCTTAGCGGTGTGAGTCGTCTCTGCTCCCGCTAATCTGCTCCCTGACCCAAAGAGAAACGGCGCCAAGGAGGACTGACCGATCGATTTGGGCTTCTTCCCGGCCTGCAGTAAGGCTGAAAGGCTCAGGGTCGAGTTTTGTGTGCTTCCCGAGAAGGAATTAAGGAATTAAGGAAAAACGCTGAATCTATTTATCGCTGTGTCCACGCTGACTCTCACACGCCGACTGGGCTTCCTCCTGCTTGCGGCTTGCGCCCGGCTGGCTTTTCCCGGCTCCTCTTCGCTGACGCTGAGCTGGATCCTTTCCGCTTGATACTTTGTTGCTGCATTCTTCCCGGATTGTTTCAGGACCGCCTCTGTCTCATTTTGGTTAAGTTTCATGTGGTTCATCCTCCTCCAGCCCCCCCGGCTCCGCTGTTTTACCCTGTGTTTTCCATTCTTGTTCCGGCGAGCCAGATATTCGGTGCCTTGCTTTGGTCTGCGGTTCCATATAATGCCCCCCAAAAACATCAATCAGTTAGCGAAACCTCCGAATACTCGGAGTGGAAAGAGCAAACATGCTCCAACTAACGATACAGAGGAGTTTGAAGCAGTTAACCTCGCGCGTGGGATCGCCAAAGCTGGTGAGTCTATTTCTACTTTTTCTGCCAAACGGGGAGAGCCTCTTGGCAAGGGGATAACCCAAACTGTACCAGAACTTTTTGAGAAGTACGCTGTTAAAAACACTATTAAACAGCCCCATTTGGCCTCAACTATTCCCACTGCACTACTAGAAAAAGGAGATGGCAATACGGCTACACACTCTGTAGTTAATGATATCGCATCAAACCCTGACTCTGAATTAGTCATGATCCAAGCTCCTGACTCTTTAACTATATCTAGAACACTTTCACACAGCATTCTGGGACCTGAAGTTTCCAATACCTCGATCACTCTCGGTAGAACCGAAATTGGTGGGGGGCCATCAAGTGATAACGTATTTCCTCTCACCAGTCCTGTGAAACCTACAGAATCACCTGTGTCTGCTCCCACTAGAACTCTTCTTCAAGATATTATTCTAGATTCCACTGAGAAATTTTTTTCTATGTCCGATTTAACATCCGATGAAAGTTTGGATAAGGATTGGGCTGATTACCCCGAGGACGGCAGTTTGGGTAATGAGACGGGGGCAAGCGAGACTTCTCCAGGCTCTAGTATAACCGTCAAGAAACACAGGGTCAGGCGGTCATCTGCATACAGGAACAGGTCTAACGGTCCTGAGGATTCTTTATCTGTTCAGCCTGATCCTTTAGATGAGCAAGCCATCTGTGAAGAATCTCCCTCTGATCCTTCTGATCCCTCTTCAGTAGTGACTCTTTCCATGATTTACCAAACAATGTAAATGTAAATGTACAGGAATTTATATTTGCTGGCACACAGATCGGACACCAAAATGGAGATCGCCCGGACACAAGGTACCTGTCAAAAAGTAAAAAATGCTGTTCGCCGCTTCACTAAATTCTGTACTGATATAACTGCTAGAGTGTCAGAGGCTGAATCCAGGATCTCTATCTTAGAAGACGAAGTCGCTACACAAAAAAAGGAACTCGCCTTGGTTAAGGCTCAGCGGGACGATGTCAGCTTCAAGCTTTCCGAGCTGGAAAACCACTCGAGGAGGAATAATTCGCGTATTTTAGGCGTCCCTGAGAATCTTGGGGGTACAGATATCCGGAAATGTATTTGTGATCTTTTTTCTGCGGCATTTCCGGAACTCACTTCTTGGGACTGGCCGCTAGTTATTGAACGTGCCCACCGGTTTCCATTTCAAAGCAAATCCAAGCCTAAAGACGGAGAGTACCCGAGAGCCATTCTGGTTAGATTTAATAACTTTTTAGCCTGAGAAGCTATTTCTGATTTGGCTAGACCCAACAAAAAACGCTCTGCTAATGGCTGTTGTTTTTTTGTCAGGCCAGATTTTTGCCAATCAACTGTCACCAAGCGATGGCAGCTACGACAATTAATCGCCGGCTTCCAAAAAAAAGGCGCTACTGTTTATTTACAAAATCCAGCCAAACTTAAAGTTATTTTTAGGAACCAAACAAGATTTTTTGTCTCTGAAATTTTGGCCAAAGAATATTTAGATTCTTTATAATTGAATGCTAACGTCATTACAGTACTGTTCTTATTTTTTTCTTTTTCTGCCATTCAACATGTGTATCAGGTGATATATGTGATATATGCGTATCAGGTGTTCGTTTTTTTGGCCAAACTGTCAATTTGTTACTGTTTGTTGGCTGGATTAGGCTGATTTTTTTTCTCTTTGGGTCATCTGGGAGGGGGGCGGGGTGGCACTCGCTGATCCCAGGGACTGGCTGTCCCTGTGCCTCATAAGGTGGGTAGGGGTGGGGGGATGGTGTTAGGGGAGGGTTTGCTGGGGTGGAGGGGGTGGAGGGGGTGGTGGGGGTGTAATTCAACTTCAGTCAGAGTTGAGCAAGATTGTTCGATCGGTTATTCTTTGGTTACGGAGTCTACGGAGTCTAACTCAGATTTGTTTTCTATTAATGTTTCATCTGGTAAAGCATTGGAATTTTGTTGTATTTTAAGTGGTCTCCTAGCCTATAGGAAGTCATGTGTGATAGACTACAATTTTTGCAATTTCTCTTTTGGCTTTTTTCTTTCTATTCAATGCATAAGATAATTAAAATTTGTTCTCTCAATGTTAATGGTCTTAATGATTTAAAGAAGAGAGCTATGTTGATTAGAATGATTCATTTGTTACAGATTGATATACTCTGTCTCCAGGAGACACATTTATCCTGGGAGAAAAAAGATTTGCTTAAGTTTCCTGGATTTGACTTGTTAACTGCCTCCAGGCAGACTGGCATCAAACGAGGTGTAGCCATACTTATGCGCCGGAATCTGGGGACAGTTATCAAGACTTCTGCTGATAATTGGGGCCGTTGGGCAATGGCAGAACTTCTTGTTTTTCAGAGTAGGTTTTTACTTTATTCAGTTTATGGCCCTAACCTTGATGACTCTGAATTATTTAACTATTTAAATCAGGAACTAGCTCTTAGCAATATTTCTATTATTTTTTGTGGGGATCTTAATATCCACTCTGATGCTGATTCTGATATCAGACAAAACTCAAGATATAGTGGCATGAAACCACGGTCTTTTAGGGCGTTAAGGTCTCTGTTGTTAGATAATGCTTTATTCGATGCTTGGCATACGACCCACCCAGGCGAGCCTGGTTTTACTTTTTTTTCTGCCCCACATAAGAAGTTTGTTCGCATTGATGACATTTTTTTATCCCAGTTTTTTCTGGATAAAATCGAGGTTGAAGTTCTGCCTAGATTGTTATCCGATCATAATCCTCTCTGTTTAAAGCTTAGTCTGCCGTTAGCTGGACAGTCACATAAATCAACCTGGACATTTCAACGGAATTTACTTTTACAACCTGACTATGTTCGATTCATGTCCAATGTCATTCAGGAGTTTTTTGATTTAAATAATGACACGGCCTCAACCCCAGTAGTTTGGGATACATTTAAATCAGTCGTACGGGGAGAGACTTTAAAATATGCCAACTTCCAATTAAAGAATAAGCGTAACAAATTCAAAAGCGACTGCGATATGGTTCGGAATGCAGAGAAACGGCTTGCGGAGAGTATCAAACTAAATAAAGATATAGAGGAATCCCAACAAGATCTCTCGATTAAACGCTGCTCCGTTTATGCTCATATAGCTGACCAGGTCGTCGCACATCACAATCAACATCGGACAGAAAGTTATGAACTTAGTGAACAAACTGGGAAGGTTTTGGCACAAAGGTTACGTCAAAGATCCACGGCTAACGAGATTTTTTAAAATTCGAGATCTCTATGGCGAACTCAAAACCTCCAAAACCGACATATTAGCAGCATTCAACGAATTCTATCAATTGTTATATCATCAAGCTGATACAGTATCCGGCCCTGAGATTAAACATTTTCTCGACCAGATCAATATTACTGGAATGTCGTCAGATTTTTTTGAATGCCTTAGTATCCCAATCACCTGGGAAGAGATTGAACTAGCTATTACTGACCTTCCGGCCGGAAAAGCTATGGGCCCTGACTCTATTCCTCTAGAATTCTATCACAAATTTAAAGGAATTTTAAAGCCGGAGCTGATTAAGATTTTCTGCTCTGCCTTTACAGGTAACTCACCGGAATCATGGTCCCATGCCATCATCGTAATCTTTAAAAAGAAAGGTAAAAATTCTGAAGAATTAGGTTCATATCGACCTATTTCCCTTATCTCCACTGATAGCAAGATCTATTCTAAAATTCTTACCAATAGACTTAATCCCTTAATGCCTACTCTTGTATCTCCTAGACAACATGGCTTTATATTGAAAAGAGATACTACAGACCATGTTAAAAAGATAATAGCATTACTAGATTGGGCTCAGATCTCTGAATCTCCAGCTGCGGTGGCCCTGTTGGACGCTGAAAAAGCGTTCGACAGGGTCTCCTGGGAGTTTTTATGGTCTGTTATGCTCTGGATGGGTTTCCCCATCGCATTTATTAATGCGATTAAAACTTTATATACTTATCCCAAAGCGGTTATCAGAATCACTAACTCTTTCTCCAGGGGTTTTATAATAACTAGGGGGACTAGGCAAGGCTGTCCTTGTTCGCCCCTCCTGTTTGCATTATACCTAGAACCATACCTCCGCAATTTATCTTCCGCTTTAGATATTATCCCAGTACAAATTAACACCAATTTATTTAAAATTTTTGCATATGCAGATGACGTAGCTGTCACCACTATAGATATTAGACGTGCATTACCTAAAATTATTTCTCTTGCAGAAGAATTTGGTCTCTTATCTGGCTACAAATTAAATGTGGCCAAAACTCAATTAATTCACTCTGACTTTGGTCGACCTAACGAACTAGTTTTTGATGCTCAGGCTCAATATTTAGGGATCACGATTTCTCCCAGGGTTGATGAGATCGTACGTTTGAATATTGAACCTATCTTGAATTCCTCTAATAAAACTTTGGAGAGACTAAATAATTTACATTTCTCTCTCTATGTCGAGTCAACATAATTAAAATGTTAATTTTTCCCAAGTTTTTATATCTATTTCGAACAATACCTCTCTTGTTCTCTGCACTCTATTTTACAAAAATTGATAGGATGATTTCTAGGTTTCTGTGGGGGTACCGTCGCTCTCGTCGAGCGCTTAAATGGTGCTTTTTACCCAGACTGAAAGGGGGCTGGGGAGTCCCCAACTTCCGGTTGTATTACTGGCTTATCTCAATAAGATCTTTTGGTATACTTATTTTCTCGGACACTGTCACTGAAAATTCTCTTTACCCATCTGTCTACGAACTCTTATTGGGTCAGATGGCCCCCCAATGTTTAGTGAAAATCATTGAACCCAGCTATTATAAAAAAAACAAATTTAAAATTATTCTAGCATGTGCTGCAATTTGGCGACAATTTAAGAAAAAAATTCTTGGTCTGGGTTCAATTCGCTATTACTCTCCTCTGCTCAATAATTCTGCTTTACCACCTGTTTTTCATGATCAAATTACAAGAGTATGGTTTCTTTCAGGTATACAGACTCCTGGTGATTTATATCAAGATACCCAATTTTCCTCTTTTATCGTTCTTCAGAATAAATTTGGCCTATTACAACATCATTTTTTTAAGTATCTTCAGATTCGGAGTTTTCTAGAATCAAAAGGCCTTCTTGCTCATTCATGTATGAATGCTAATAAGAAATTGGAGGCCATTAGGAAAGCAAGGAAAATTGGTCCAGTCTATCAAATGACAATTAATTTAATTGAAGATGATCTATTTTTGGCTGAGAATAGATGGCAAAGGAAGTTAGATGTACCAAATATTGATATGGGAAGATCAATTGAAATATCTATGAAAGTACTTTTTAATGGATCCCTTCAAAGCCAACATTACATGTCCATTTTTGATCTTTATTATTCTCCTCTCAAGATAGCAAAATGGAAGGTTGGGGGAGATTCAAGATGTAATCCACAAACTTTTACTAGAACAACCAAGAAACCTGCAACAGTCGCACGTTCACTGGTGCTACTTGCATACTACACAAAGTCTGAAATATGTGCCTATCTCGAGGTCTGAATTTTGTGGGCCATGCCCTGAGGTTTTGTGTAATGACTATTGACACTGCAAAGTGTATCACAACAAAATGAATACAGAGTAGTATTCTATTTGGTGTTTCTGCTCTACTGATTGGATGTAGTGTACAGAACTCACAGTCGACGTCAGCATTCACCAAGTCTACCAAGGGTACCTGGGCCTTTCCCCGATGGAAAGCATTAACCACAGGGCTCAATGTTGTGAGTACTCTAGTGCCTTACCATATAAGGCCTATGTTTGTGTTTTGGGTGCTATCTCAGCCCCAGAAGGCACAAGGACTGTCTGTTTTTACAAGATATTTTTTTTCAAACGCATGGCTGATATCCACCAATGTGACATGTGAGCAATAGCTCTGCTGTCTGCACTGATTAGGAGACACATTGGGTGAGTGAGAACCACGCTGCTATCAGTGGCAAGTGTAGAGTAGCTCTTCTGTTTGTACTGAGCGAGGCATAAAATGTCTGAGCAAGGGAAGTTGTATTGAATGACAATATTCCCTGGATTCAATTGAAACAATGAGTTCCAGTGATAAAAGAAACAAGGGAAAAATGATTCACTAAACACGTGCCTCCTGTAAGAGTCTAATTAACATAACCATCCACCAGCCCTCCGTAGGTGTCTCCATAATATATGAAGCGAAGCTGAACGGCCTGTTGGTGACAACAAAGAATAAAAACACTTGTACATGTAGAGGCCCCATGCCATAGTCAGGGCTATGCAACACTATGGGGTCGATTACGATGCTGCACGGAAAAGGATCTGAACGTCATTTGATTCATCTGAATATAATTCGGAACCCGCCTTTCCAACCGTCTCAGACACGATTCCCAACAACCGATTACAATGGCTGAAAAGCGTTCGAACTGTCCAACTCGGTTCCGAAAGGCATTGGGAGTAACCGAGTCATTTGGAGCCAAATTGTAGTGGTCTACGGACTGTGTTTCCACCCAAGTGATTTGGATATCAGATTCTGACAGCCTTTCCAATTTGGCTGTGTCAACACTAATCGGCTGTCAAAATCTGACTTTGTGGACCCATAGCAGTCCCCCCTTAACCAGGGGCCCTCCGAATCGGACCCGTGGGGTACCATGCCCCCCCTTCCCATGCATGCACAGTGTGGAAGGCACCATGGGGTGCCTGCCACAGGGTGCAAGGTTTTCCCCAACCACCCCTTTTGTCCATGGGAACCTATTTTCTCGTTTGGAAGAGAGGCTCCCATTGAAGTCAATGTGAGTCCGACCAAACGATGTACGGAAGCATGGTAATCGCTCGGTAGGACTCGCAGGACCGGATTCAGTGGGAAACGATTCCGAAACTGATTCAGTTGGAAGAGTTTCCAGACAACATCGTAATCGACCCCTAAATTCCAATGAATATCCAATGTTGTGGTTTACGAAAGATTTCTTCAGCCCTCTAAAATCTATCTCCCTGGCAGTTCCTTTTTAAAAAGAAATATTCTTTTTAATAAGAAATATTTTTTAAAACAAAAAAAAGCTATTGTTCACAATTCATAATGCATTATTGCATACCTTGCAACCACCATAAGGGCCACTAAAGATGCTCACCCTAGTCAGCCTTGAAATGAGAAGTATCCCTGGGACGCGTTAGCTTTGGGCATCCGAGTATACTACTGCCCCCGTCACCCCAGGCGGCAACGCGTAGTTTCAAGCAGGCACCGGGATGCATGGGTGGGCAGTGACTAGGCAGGACTCCATTTCCCAGAATCCCCGCAAGTGCCGTCACGGAATGGCACGCGACGCTCCACTCGCACTTCCTGAGCCAGTTCCTTTTGACCTTAAAAATAGCCTGTCATAGAGACGGTGCACCAGTGAGAGGAAGGTGACACAAGAATAGGTGCCTCATTAGGGCGAGACCTTTGAGGAAGTAAGGAAATAAGTGCATGAGATTATGTAAGCACAGCACCTTTATAAGAACACAAATAGATATTAATTGAGTACGTGTGATGCAGCATTTTTGTTTTCGTCTTGCTCTCTGTCCTTAAGTGTTTGACTACAAGGCTCTCCTGGTCCCATTCCTCCATGATGAAGTAGTGTCCAAAAATTTGGGTAAGATTTGAGCATGAGTGTACTGCTATGAGTGTGAAAATGGGCACTTCCACTTTTCCTTTTCACCTGATGCAGCACGCATGATGAGTGTGTGTGACCACATACCACGACAAACGAATCTTTGAAATGGCGGTAATGCTACCTCTCATGTGGCATGGCTGTATCAAGCGTGATGGACAATCAACAGTCCATTTCACATACTATTTAATCCCAATGGCTGATGACTGAATAACACTACATAAACTAATGTTTATTTTTGTTTTATGTCTTTTTAGGACCATGCCATATACTTTGACCAGCAATCAGGAACTGGTACAGTATGACTGAGTGTACACCGAGTGAGTGTTGGCACTATCCTTAGGGAATACAAAAGGGGAGAAACAGGATCCTAGTCCTGAAGAAAGTCCCAGACCCTTGTGTGGGCACTTGTTGGGCTGAAACATATCGACCTCAATAGGACACAGGCAACCTAAACCTAATGGTGCCTCAAGTGTCCCATGTTTGTGTTTAAATCACCTCTAAACCACCTACCAATAAATAATCGAATTTGAAAAAGCAGGTGTACAGGGTTCTCAACTCTTAGGATCCCCTATCCCTCAGACACATCCCTGAACAGTCTCTCCAATTACAAAGAGGGCTGCCCGCCACTAGAGTGTTCTCTTGCGAGCGGGGGATGGCCCATGATGAAGCATGACACCTAGGGGCTGTGTGAGGCCTTTCCAACACTTTTTGGGAAAATCCTTCTTTAGGGTCATCCCTGTAACTATTGGGGTAAAAGTCATCCTGATAATGAATAAAATGGTGGATGTCTGGTTTTCATAATTTGCGAGTCTGAGTTGGATTAAGTTAGCTTGTTTTGTGATGTTGTGAGCAAGGGATAGACCTGACGTTTGTGGCAAGTGAGGGATAGCTCAAACGGCCTCACAATGAACGACTTACTTCTCACACAAGGATTTTGGGACTACTCCACCCAACAGGACTGGCATCAGTGCTTAATTTGAGCCGGAGCTTTCCGGTGCTGAGCACTGGCACTTAATTGCTTTCCAGTGCTTGGCACTGGCACCTAATTGTCAACACCACACTTAGGGCAGTCTGTCACAAGGTGGCGCTGCTCATGCAATTTAGAGATGAGCAGTATACAGTGTTTAGGAAAACAAAATACATTAAAAAATACCTGCCTCCTCAGCCATTCCTTTAGCTTTGGGGACCTGGAATAATCTGAACTGTTGCATTTACATGAGAGAGATGGATAGTAGTTGTTTTGGCAGCAATGACGAGGGCGATGGGTGGTGTAAGCTGCCGTGGCCTCCTGTTCAGAGCCCTGGTACTTCATATCTTACAAATTAAGCACTGACTGGCATCATAGGGAAATGCATACATCCCAGACAGGACTGCTGAGAGAGCTAGCAGACACATGAGGCTGTGCATAGGCAGGCACTCAGCTCTAGCAATGCAGCTCACACAGCATGGGAAGAGAAGCACGCGCCATCTCATCTGATTTGTGAACTCTGCACAGCTGGTCTGAAATGGGGATTTAAACATAAAGTCTTGTCAGGCATGATTCAACAAACGATGCATTGCTTCAATATTTGGTGTGGACTTCTTGAGATTCCATGCATGCCAGGCACCGATTTGAATGACATCCCTGTCTTCATATTACAAATAGCTTTCAATGCACACCTGTCCTTATGGCAAATGTAGGTTTGCAAGTGCCTCTTTCTTCATGCCAGACGTATCAATCCCCCCTTTCCTTATGCCAGGTATAGATTTGAATGACACTCTTTCTTTATGCCACATATAGCTCTGCAAGCCCTTCTTTATTTAAGCCAGGCTTAGCTTTGAATCCTCCCCTTTCCTTATGCCAGGTATAGATTTGAATGACACCCTTTCTTTATGCCACATATAGCTCTGCAAGCCCCTCTTTCTTTAAGCCAGGCTTAGCTTTGAATCCTCCCCTTTCCTTATGCCAGGTATAGATTTGAATGACACCCTTTCTTTATGCCACATATAGCTCTGCAAGCCCTTCTTTCTTTAAGCCAGGCTTAGCTTTGAATCCTCCCCTTTCCTTATGCCAGGTATAGATTTGAGTGACACCCTTTCTTTATGCCACATATAGCTCTGCAAGCCCTTCTTTCTTTAAGCCAGGCTTAGCTTTGAATCCTCCCCTTTCCTTATGCCAGGTATAGTTTTGAATGACACCCTTTCTTTATGCCACATATAGCTCTGCAAGCAAGCCCTTCTTTCTTTATTCTTTGAATCCCCCCCTCTCCTTATGCCAGTTATAGTTTTGAACAGCACCCTTTTTTATGCCATGTATAGCTCTGAAAGCCCCTCTTTCTTTATGCCAGACGTAGCTTTGAATCCTCCCACGTTCCTTATGCCAGGTATAGTTTTGATTGACAACATTTCTTTATGCCACGTTTAGTTCTGAAAGTGCCTCTTTCTTTATGCCAGGCGTAGCTTTAATTCCTCTCCCTCTTCCTATGCAAGGGATAGTTTTGATTGACACCCTTTCTTTATGCCACGTTTAGTTCTGAAAGTGCCTCTTTCTTTATGCCAGGCGTAGCTTTAATTCCTCTCCCTCTTCTTCTGCAGGGGATAGTTTTGAATGACGCTCGTTCTTTATGCCACGTTTAGTTCTGAAAGTGCCTCTTTCTTTATGCCTCTCCCTCTTCTTATGCAGGGGATAGTTTTGAATGACGCACGTTCTTTATGCCACGTATAGCTCTGAACCATTACACAACAATGGGGAAACCCAGCAATCCACAGGACCTGGGTAAGGTAAGTTTGGTCCTAACGGAGATTGTACAAATTGAAAAATCATTAGCACCCAAAACAAAAACTTATTCGAACGGAAATCAGTTCCCCAATTTGTATTATATTTGTTGTTAACACAATCAATTTGTACAACATACTTGTGTAGAACAGTTGCTCTAAAACAAGTAAAGGAAAGCAAGTGTTTAATACGGTGCTGGAGAAAAGGAGGGAGTAAGAGTAAAAGGTGCTATGAGGTAAAATATTTACAAACAATGAAAAGTAATATATGGTTATGTTATATTATGTTACGTTATGTTTGTGTTGGTTAAGTGTGATGTATATGCTAAATTTGAAGTTGCTTTATTTTGTGGGTGGGCATTATCTTCTATTTTGCAGGTTTTCATTTACCAAGGTTTCCATGTGGATGTTTAGATTTTGAGTTTATTTATATCAGTTTTGGTTTCTAATAAACAAAATATTTTCACTTTGATTTCTTTTCTTTTTTCTGGTTTCCTAGAGCATCTGTTTTTTAAACACTTTTGTGGTTTTTTAATGGTTTTTGAAGACTTTGAATTGCTTTGATGTATCTCATTTGGACTCATTTTATTTTTGCATTTTTGGGGAGCCTTAGAATTTTGTTTTCCAATTTTGGTGGAATATATTTTTTAGTACATGGATACGGAGGAGGATCTGACCCTACAGAATAGTAAGTTATATATAAGTTCTTTGTTCTGGGTGGGAAATATTATATTTTATGAATTATGTGAATGTTATGTGATTGCTATTTGTTAAGTTATATTTTATGAGTTGTAATTAATTTTTTTAATCAATTTTGGGTGTGATTACATCTTTGGGGGTGGTTAAATTAATGTTTTTGTACAGTTAATATACCAAATATATTCATTTATCAGTCTTATTTGAAATTTTAGTTTTATATATTTTTTGTCTGTTGTATACAAGTGATATGTTAATTATGTATTTAAAAAAATAGTTTTTTTATGCAGCTTTGGATTATGCTTTGGGTTTATTGGGTCTTCTGTAATCTATTATTGATTTTATAACAGGGTTTTGGCTATTGCACTCCTTTGTTATTAATTCCTTTACATTGTAGCATGTTGTACATTATACTGGTTTCTTTGCTAAGTATAGGATTAATTTGGGTTACTGATTGTTCCCTTCGTTGTTGTTGGTAGCTTTGTTCTTTTTGTAGGGCTTCTATAAATGTATAAAGTGAAGGTTGGGTCCTGCCTAGTGTGGATTGGAAGGCATTGTGCCATCCTTCTAATGCGCTGTTGGTTTTGGCTTCTTGAGCCATGGTTCTGGCATGGACATTCCACCATGGTATTTGGGATTTGGGATGGCATTAGTGCTGAGTGTGCTGCAGTCTGCCAACCCAAATGTTTTCAAAATTATCCATTAGAGGGCTAAGTTTGTGTTTCTTTTGATGGTAGAAAGGACTTTCAATGCGTCAATTGTTGTGGTTAGCTACCTCTGTGACAGGAAGGTATGCTAGTGCAATCATTTATTTTTCTTTCAAAGGCAACTTGACTGTTTGGTGCAAATGCTAAATTTAGGGCCTTACTATGAGTTTGGCGGTGCTGGAGTGCGACCGCCCCGCACCACCAAACCCATGTTTGGACTGCCCGCCAGATTAGGAGTTTTCTTCTGTCTGACAGGCTGTTCTTTGGCGTTCCCACAGGGGTGCTTATGAAATAGGCATTGGAATGGGAACATCAAAATCAGTACCTGCACGGCATGGACGGCTGCAGTCCATGCTGTGCAGGTACTGGGGTGCATGCACACTGTAGGGCGCAACATGGGCCTCCCTACATGCACCCCATGGTGCAGAGGCACAAGGGTGGACTGGAGGGCACCCCTTTTTTCCTCAACACCACACTTTTCATGGCGGTCGCACCACTATCAAAACTGTGGCGGTGTGGAAACTCGTAATATGCTTGGCATGCATATTGTGGCCTCAAGACCGCCACACCACCACCAGGGATCTCTGATCTCTGATCCCTGGCAGGTGCAGTGGTACCAGGACAGTCCGACTGCCCTGGTCATAATAGGACTGTCAGATGACCGCCACTGTTGTGCCCCTGCGAGTCTGGCGGTCCGTGGACCGCCAGACTCGTAATATGGCCCTAAGAGCCCATTGTTGGAGGTTTCTCCATATCTATTGATTAAAATGGTAGTAACAGCCATGTATGGCTGTTTGTGGGTACAGTTTTAAAATGGTTTCGAATCCCAGTTTGTTTAAAATATATTATTATTTTATGTGGGCAATAGTTGTTTGTATTAATTTTAATGAGGATTAGTAGTTCATAGTAAGTTTTTCGTTGTTTATTAGGAATTAGTGCATATGTGAATAGTATATTTGCGTTTTGATATTCTCCGTGTATGGTATGTATGGTGCATTTCTGAGTCACTGGTTTGGGGTAAATTTGAAGGTTCCATCTATCATCCATATGTGACATCGGTTTAGGTTTAATAAGTTATCTGCTGTAGAAAATATTAGGATTTGTTTTTCATTGCTCAGGTTATCACGCAAGAGTAAGGGTTCCTCATTGTGTGTGGTTGCTAAGTGTTCATGTATTTGGATCTCTCTGTATCACCTTGGCTGTTTAATGGTGCATCTGCTGATTGTGTCTCTCTGGCTTCTGGGTGGAACCTTCAAGTTGCATACCCTGGTTGTTAACAGTGCCTCCAGTGATTGTGTCTCTCTGGCTTCTGGGTGGAACCCTCAAGTTGTATGCCCTGGTTGTTTACCAGTGCCTCCAGTGGGTGTGCCTCTCATGCTTTTGGGTGGAATCCCCAAACTTTATACCCTGGTTGTTGCCAGTGCCTCCAGTCGTTGTTATCAGTGCCTCAAGTGGTTGTTACCAGTGCCTCAAGTGGTTGTTACCAGTGCCTACAGTGGTTATTACCAGTGGCACCAGCGGTTGCTACCAATGCCTCTAGTGGTTTTTATCAGTGCTTCCAGTGGTTGTGCCTCCTTAGTTTCTGTATACCCTGGTTGTTCAACTGCGACTCCAGTTTTTGTGCCTCCCTTGCTTCTGGGTGGAATCTTCAAGCTTTACACCCTGGTTGTTAACAGTGACTCCAGTGGTTGTTACCAGTGCCTCCACGGTTGTTACCAGTGTCTCCAGTGGTTGTTACCATTGCCTCCAGTGTTTGTTACAGGTCCCTCCAGTGGTTGTTACAAGTGCCTCCAATGGTTGTGCCTCTCATGCTTTTGGGTAGAATCCCCAAGTTTTATACCCTGGTTGTTTAACAGTGCCTTCAGTGGTTGTTACCAGTGCCTCGAGTGGTTGTTGCCAGTGCCTTCAGTGGTTGTTATCAGTTCCTCCAGTGGTTGTTACCTGTGTCTCCAGTGGGTGTTACCAGTGCCTCCAGTGGTTGTTACCAGTGCCTCCAGTGGTTGTCACCAGTGCCTCCAGTTGTTGTGCCTCTCTTTCGTCTGTATACCCTGGTTGTTATCAGTGCCTCCAGTGGTTGTGCCTTTCGTGCTTCTGTATACCCTGGTTGTTTAACCGTGATGCGGTCTACCGAAGGGTCTCAACAGGTCGAATTGACGGAGGCAAGCCGAGTCAAGGTTATTCAGGCTCCTCCACCCCGGCAGACCATGAGGCTAATTTTGCTTAACTAATAAATACTACGTGTTCAGTGTAACCGTATGTAAATTGTTTACGCTGACACTAAGGTGCACGTTTATTATTTTCACTTTATTACAGGTTGTGCATGGAGTGGTACACATGGGGCTGGTCCCCATGCGGTCCTGAAGAAGAGGTTTTAGGGGATAACCTCGAAACATGTTGACTCTGAATATTAGCGACTATTAGCACATAATTACCTAATTCCTCCCTTTTATTAAACCCCTTTTTATCCTTCACCAGCTAGGAGCAAGAATAAACTTATCCTACACTCACTAGCTAGGTAAATTTTAATCAATCCACACCACTCCCCCCTCACTGCACTCCACATAGTCTTTACGAATTCAGTGCTCCTACGTAACTATCGCAAGTCACAGCACGCCCCAAGCAGTAGATGCTTGGGATGGCCCCAATGATGAAGCATGTCACCTAAGGGAAACCTTGGGTGAGTGAGGGGACTCAAGAAAAATATTTTCTTTTCTTGCAAATTGTGGTACGTTGACTCATTGAGTTGACCCGCATTTCCCTACTAACTAGGTTCACGGATCCATGACCTTAGATAATTTTGTCTTACATGTACCTAGGAGGACGAACCTAGTTATATCCCCCTCTCCCTCCTTCCTGTTTTGATGTTTAACCGTGACACCGAAGTTTGGGTCTCCCTTGCTTCCGGATGGAATCCTCAAGCTTTATTCCCTGGTTGTTACCAGTGCCTCCAGTGGTTGTTACCAGTGAGTCCAGCGGTTGCTACCAGTGCTCCCAGTGGCAGTTATAAGACCCTCCAGTGGTTGGGCCTCTCTTACTTCTGTATACCATTGTTATTACCAGTGACTCCAGTGGTTGCCTTATCAGTGCTTCCAGTGGTTGTGCCTCTCATGCTTCTGTATACCATGGTTGTTAACAGTACCTCAGTGGTTGTTACCAGTGCCTCCGGGGGTTATTACCAGTGCTTCCAGTGGTTGTTACCATTGTCTCCATTGGTTGTTACCAGTATCTCCAGTGGTTGTTGCCAGTGCCTCCAGTGGTTGTTACCAGTGCCTACAGTGGTTGCTACCAGTGCCTCCAGTGGTTGTTACCAGTGTCTCCATTGGTTGTTACCTGTGCCTCCAGTGGTTGTTACCAGTGCCTCCCGTGGTTGTTACCAGTGCCTACAGTGGTTGCTACCAGTACCTCGAGTGGTTGTTACCAGTGCCTCCAGTGGTTGTTACCAGTGAGTCCAGCGGTTGCTACCAGTGCTCCCAGTGGCTGTTATAAGACCCTCCAGTGGTTGGGCCTCTCTTACTTCTGTATACCCTTGTTGTTACCAGTGACTCCAATGGTTGCCTTATCAGTGCTTCCAGTGGTTGTGCCTCTCATGCTTCTGTATACCATGGTTGTTAACAGTACCTCAGCGGTTGTTACCAGTGCCTCCGGGGGTTATCACCAGTGCCTCCGGGGGTTATCACCAGTGCCTCCAGTGGTTGTTACCATTGTCTCCATTGGTTGTTACCAGTGTCTCCAGTGGTTGTTGCCAGAGCCTCCAGTGGTTGTTACCAGTGCCTACAGTGGTTGCTACCAGTGCCTCCAGTGGTTGTTACCAGTGTCTCCATTGGTTGTTACCAGTGCCTCCAGTGGTTGTTACCAGTGCCTCCCGTGGGTGTTACCAGTGCCTACAGTGGTTGCTACCAGTACCTCGAGTGGTTGTTACCAGTGCCTCCAGTGGTTGTTACCAATGTGTCCAGCGGTTGCTACCAGTGCTTCCAGTGGCTGTTATAAGACCCTCCAGTGGTTGGGCCTCTCTTACTTCTGTATACCCTTGTTGTTACCAGTGACTCCAATGGTTGCCTTATCAGTGCTTCCAGTGGTTGTGCCTCTCATGCTTCTGTATACCATGGTTGTTAACAGTACCTCAGTGGTTGTTACCAGTGCCTCCGGGGGTTATTACCAGTGCCTCCAGTGGTTGTTACCATTGTCTCCATTGGTTGTTACCAGTGTCTCCAGTGGTTGTTGCCAGTGCCTCCACTGGTTGTTACCAGTGCCTACAGTCGTTGCTACCAGTGCCTCCAGTGGTTGTTACCAGTGTCTCCATTGGTTGTTACCAGTGCCTCCAGTGGTTGCTACCAGTGCCTCCCGTGGTTGTTACCAGTGCCTACAGTGGTTGCTACCAGTACCTCGAGTGGTTGTTACCAGTGGCTCCAGTGGTTGTTACCAGTGAGTCTAGCGGTTGCTACCAGTGCTCCCAGTGGCTGTTATAAGACCCTCCAGTGGTTGGGCCTCTCTTACTTCTGTATACCCTTGTTGTTACCAGTGACTGCAGTGGTTACCTTATCAGTGCTTCCAGTGGTTGTGCCTCTCATGCTTCTGTATACCATGGTTGTTAACAGTACCTCAGTGGTTGTTACCAGTGCCTCCGGGGGTTATTACCAGTGCCTCCAGTGGTTGTTACCATTGTCTCCATTGCTTGTTACCAGTGTCTCCAGTGGTTGTTGCCAGTGCCTCCAGTGGTTGTTACCAGTGCCTACAGTGGTTGCTACCAGTGCCTCCAGTGGTTGTTACCAGTGTCTCCATTGGTTGTTACCAGTGCCTCCAGTGGTTGTTACCAGTGCCTACAGTGGTTGCTACCAGTACCTCGAGTGGTTGTTACCAGTGCCTCCAGTGGTTGTTACCAGTGCATCCAGTGGTTGTTACCAGTGCCTCCAGTGATTGTTACCAGTGTCTCCAGTGGTTGTTACCAGTGTCTCCAGTGGTTGTTACCAGTGCCTACTGGGGTTATTACCACTGCCTCCAGTGGTTGTTACCAGTGTCTCCAGTGGTTGTTACCAGTGCCTCCAGTGGTTGTTACCAGTGTCTCCAGTGGTTGTTACCCATGCCTCCAGTGGTTGTTACCAGTGTCTTCATTGGTTGTTACCAGTGCCTCCAGTGGTTGTTACCAGTGCCTCCAGTGGTTGTTACCAGTGCCTCCAGGGGTTGTTACCAGTGCCTCTAGTGGTTTTTAACAGTACCTCCATTGGTTGTTACCAGTGCCACCAGTGGTTGTTACCAGTGTCGTCTTTGGTTGTTACCAGTGCCTCCAGTGGTTGTTACCAGTGCCTCCAGTGGTTGTTACCAGTGTCGTCTTTGGTTGTTACCAGTGCCACCAGTGGTTGTTACCAGTGTCGTCTTTGGTTGTTACCAGTGCCTCCAGTGGTTGTTACCAGTGCCTCCAGTGGTTGTTACCAGTGTCGTCTTTGGTTGTTACCAGTGCCTCCAGTGGTTGTTACCAGTGCCTCCAGTGATTGTTACCAGTGTCTCCAGTGGTTGTTACCAGTCTCTCCAGTGGTTGTTACCAGTGCCTACTGGGGTTATTACCACTGCCTCCAGTGGTTGTTACCAGTGCCTCCAGTGGTTGTTACCCATGCCTCCAGTGGTTGTTACCAGTGTCTTCATTGGTTGTTACCAGTGCCTCCAGTGGTTGTTACCAGTGCCTCCAGGGGTTGTCACCAGTGCCTCTAGTGGTTTTTAACGGTACCTCCATTGGTTGTTACCAGTGCCTCCAGTGGTTGTTACCAGTGTCGTCTTTGGTTGTTACCAGTGCCTCCAGTGGTTGTTACTAGTGTCGTCTTTGCTTGTTACCAGTGCCCCCAGTGGTTGTTACCAGTGCCTCCAGTGGTTGTTACCAGTGCCTCCAGTGGTTGTGCCTTTCATGCTTTTGGTTGGACCGCACACAGTTTGTATCTTGGTTGTATAACAGTGCACGCATAGCCTGTGCCTTTATTCGCCTCCTGGCTGCCTGTGCACTGTATACACAGTGGCCCTTTAACAGAGGGCTTGTACCACTGTTTGCTTCTAGGTGGACTCTGCATGGTACATTCACCATCACCACCTATCCAAGCGCTACGCACTCCATGGCACTGTCAGTGCCGACCACCCCTAAATTGGCATCTATGGGCAGCGGTGTCTATTCGCACACTTGACACAGCACCTTGTGCTTATGCGCAGCAACATTCTGTGCACTCTAGTAACGCCTTTTGACCCTCACACCCCTCACCCAACACCTCCCATATGGGTCACAAGCACCCAATCCCATCAACTATGAACCTGGAAAGGATGCCAGGAAGACCAGGCAAATTACAGCGCTGTATGACTGTGTCAGGGATATAAGGCGCTATATAACTACTACAATACAATAAAAGGCAAGAATACTGTCAGCACTTTCCCTTACACATTAGCATGTACCCGTCATTCTACTACCTAATTATTGATGTATTGACTTTTACACACTTACGCAGGGTCCCTGGACACGCAAATAATACTCATGTCGTGCTGTGCTATACTCAGTGCTGTGCAGTTTTATACACTGTATGCAGTGTCCCTGCACACTCAAATAATACCCCTTCATATTCTGTCATACTCGCTGCCGCACAGTTTTAACAGTGTCTGCGATGCCTTGCCACGCACTCTAGTAACACCCCTGCCCTGCATACTGCGTTATAATCTGTGCTGTACAATGTCTACCACTGTATGCAGTGTCCTTGTACACTCAAATAATATGTCTTCACACGCCTGTCATTGAAGTCGGTGTTGTGCAGTTTTTAACACTGTGCGCGGTGTCCATGTACACTACACGCCCACATAATACCCATTCATAGTGTTATACTCAGTGATGTACAGTTTTTAACACACGTGTTCCGGTACACTCAAATACCCCTTCATAGTGTTATACTCAGTGCTCCGCCGTTGTTGTCCCTGTACACACTCAACCGATACCCTTCATACTGTTATACTCGGTGCTGTGCCGTTTTTGTCCCTGTACACACTCACCCGATACCCTTCATAGTATTATACTCGGTACTGTGCCGTTTTTGTCCCTGTACACACTCACCCGATACTCTTCATAGTGTTATACTCGGTGCTGTGCAGTTGTTAACACTGTAAGCGGTGCCCCCAAACACTCAAACAACTGTGTGTGGTGTCCATGTGCACACACTCGTATAACACCTCATCATAGCGAGTTATGCTCAGCCCTGTACAGTTCTTACACACCCATCAACTGTGTGCAGTGTCCCTCATCCTCATATGCTGCTCTATGCCAAGGCACATTTATGGGTAGTACAAGTCCCCCCTTGTATCTTCTGTGTACCACTTACCTGTACACACTCGTTCTACACCTATTCAGTGCTGTACTGTTTCTTACTCATTTTCCTGCACACACTCAGATACTGTCCTTAGCACTATGACTTGATCATTGTTGTACAATTTCTTGCACACGCAGCCACTGTGCACACTTCCCCTGTGCACATTCATAAACCGCCCTCCCTTGACATGTTCATTGCTCTACACTTTTTTGCACACAGTGCGGTTATATGAAAATTCCCACACCCGTCATATAACGCCCCTACATACTGTGACACACACATTGCTGTACAGTTTCTTATACATGTGCTGCTTCTGCGTGCAGGTACACCCCACGCACTGATAAACGCCCCTCATAGTACCACACACTTAATGTAGTTTATTACAGTCCCCATACACTCCTGACACTCACTCGCACACTGCCGCGGTGTTAACAAACACCATTTCTGTGCAGTTTCTTACACTCTGAGATCGCGTGCAGTTTCCATGCACACACACACTACCCCGCACATTCCGTGACACACTCAATGGAGTGCAGTTCCTCTCACGCGGACTCCCGCCACCAGTTCCTTTTACATGACATATACAGTCGCTGTAAAGTAAACCAAGACTCGCGGAATCTCCGGGGATTCTAGGCGCTGCAGCACTCACCTGCCTGCGCCCCGAAGTCCCTCCTCTCGGCTGCGAGGCGCATGGGGGCGCTCAGGAGGAGGCACAGCAGCAGGGCTGGGAGAGCACCCATGGGTGCCCGGGGCTGGAGGGCTCCCCTGAGACGTGCGCGCGCGCCTCCTTCGCGGGAGCCTCTGTGCAGTGCGTACAGTGCGGGGCGCACTGGCTGCAGCTGCCAGGGAGCAGCCCCTCTGGCACTGATGCTGACAGAGAGCAGGCAGCGCACAGCCTGAGTGTGAGCACACGTGTCTGTAGCGCCGACTGTGAGCATGTGTGGGTGAACAGATGTGTGACAGCAGATGCCTGTCCGCGCCAGGGCGTGTCTGTCAGTGTGTAATTTTTGTGTACCCTCTGTTCCTTTACAGCCGCTTCTCGTCGCTCTCACAGACACATCATAACTGTTGCCTGACAAGGCTAGCAAAATCTTTCGTGGCTACCTTCGATCTCCTTCGGTAGCTGTGGATGAGCAGACAAAGCTCAGTCACAGGAGGTGGTTTAGGGACGAGGTCTCAGAAACAATATAAACAGTAGTTATCACAAGTTGTGAAGGTGCACGCCCCGCCAGGGTTGCTGCGCAGGAAGAGAATGAGTTACCACTGGCCATGGAGGTGAATAACTGTGCCAAACACGTGGTGCAGCAGTGCTTAATTTGATCCGGTGGTCTCCGGTGCTTGGCACCGGCAATTAATTGTTGGCACCCGCACTTATGACAGTCCACCTCATGGTGGTGCTGTCTAATTGTGGAATGAGCAAACAACAGTTGTTTAATAATTCTACATACATTAACAATGACTAACACCTGCCGCCCAAGCCATTCTTGTAGCTTTGAGGTGGCTGGAATAGTGTGAATGTTCACACTTATAGGAGTGTCATAGTTAGTAGCTGTACTGGTGTGGTTATTGGCAGCGCTGGAGGATGCAATGGGTGGTGCCTCCTGAAAAGGGCCCTGGCACTACTTTGTTTACAAATTAAGCACTTCCAAGACCTCTCTTAGACAGAAGAGGGATGCAGGCCCCACCCTCCAGTCTGTCAGTCTCCCTGCCTCATTTAGAGGGCCAGAAAGCACTGTGCCACTGGAGACACAGGCGGCTCTGTCACTGGAAGCCCGCTTGCCACCGCTGGACAGCCGGCTGGCATGGGACTCCTTCCTCACTGTGTTTGTCATCTGTCTTCATTTGTTTGTGCCAATGTGTGCATGGAGTGTGGACTCCCCATCCTGACATTGCCCAGTGGACTGCGAGCCGGGGAATCATTTTAGGGGAGTAGGCCCGGCTGTCAGAAGGGGGGGAGCTGAGGCTTCATGAATCCACAGGCTCATCGGTTTCCAGGGCCTGCCCTCCTGCTGTAAAATCTATTTATAGATATTGTAGCAAGCAGGACCTGTTTATTCACTACAACTAGCAAGGCTAAAAGCACTCGATGGAACCAACTTCTGGAGCTGCTGTGTTTTCCGTTCCCTGGGGGCGTTTGTTTTTAGAATTTAGAAATAGGGGTGGGCTGACTTTTTTGAGCCGGGTCCAGCAATAACGTCTGACATGCCCACTGCAGGGAATCAAACACACAAAGGCGATGGGAGGGATGCTTGCAAATAGTTTAAACCACTGTCAATCCGTGAGGGCAGCATTACAATCCATCATTTTTTGCTCACTGTGTGATTCTACACAGAGGCCCACCTTATGCACATCAGTACTGTCAGTCCATCCTACCCTGACAGGCAAGGCTCCACCCAGCAGAGAACACAAGCAACCCAGACTGGTTTCAGTAACACTGTGATCAACAAGCCCATGTATGCGCACACCCGTGGCCACTTAGGGCGTTACATCAAACACATAAAGGGGCCCACATCTGGGAATACCCATAACCTATTAGGGCATTTGATAAAACAAACAAAAGGTTAAGGGGGGATGCTTGACATTTTTCTAAATCACTTGAAATCGCTTGGAGTAGCATTCCAACCATCATTTTTCACCCGTGTACCACTCTGGACAGAGGCCTGCCATGTGCAAATCAGTACTGACCATGAGCCTCATGGGAACATCTCATCGTTGGACGCATTTATTTTCAAACTTTTTTGGGGGGAGAATATCCTTTCTCCCAAACCCAATGGAGAGTGTCAGCCTCAGTGACTCTGCCCACTAGCACAGTGCAGTGTGGTGCTGGGTTGAATATTATTGTCAGGGCTGGTTTCAGTTGTGTGTATGAGGAGGTGCATACATGTAGGTGTGATCCTCTGCAGACAGGCATGTGACTGCATATACAAGACTGTGCTCGGGGAGGGTAGACCAGCGCACCTTGTTCTTCTTTGGGGGTGAAAGTGTAAGACTGTCTGTGTGTGTGTAGTGTCTGAATGCATGATTGTTGGGCTGTGCGCACGTCTGTGCATGTTTGCACCTATTAACAGATATTAGCAGCATGATCTCATAAGTTTATGTGCACAAGAAAGACACTGAGTTTCAGACAAAAGCATTAATGGGACATAACTTCAGGCATCCATTAAGTAGTGGCATTGTAAGCAGTTCCATGTGTTATTCTTGGGATCATTAATCACTGCAGGTACAGTCTGGGGTGATTCCTCTCAGAGTGAATAATGGCGGCCTTCAATTCTTTTTATTTTTTACAAAAACACCACGTTTGTTTGGTAATTCATAAATTAATCGTGGAGTTTTCAGTTTTTTTGCAGAAGTTTGAAGGGTGACCCCAATACTCCTCCCTCACTTTTAGCATTATACTTAATCCAGTTTAAGTTGACCAATATTGTGATTATTCACTCATACCCTACGCTCTAACACGTACCCATGGCCAAACCCTTACTTCTAACACTTACCCATAGCCCTACACCATACCCTGACATTTACCCATAGCCATACCCCATGGTGTAACACTTACCCATAGCCATATCCCATTCTCTAACACTTATCCATAGCCCTACCCCATACCCTGACATTTACCCATAGCCATACCCCATGCTCTAACACTTACCCATAGCCATATCCCATTCTCTAACACTTACCCATAGCCCTACCCCATACCCTGACATCTACCCATATCCCATGCTCTAACACTTACCCATAGCCCTACCCCATACCCTGACATCTACCCATATCCCATGCTCTAACACTTACCCATAGCCATACCCCATCCTTTAGCACTTATCCACAGCCATACCCTGTGCTCTAACACTTACCCATAGCCATACCCCGTTCGCTAACACTTACCCATAGCCATACCCCATGGTGTAACACTTACCCATAGCCATATCCCATTCTCAAACACTTACCCATAGCCATACCCAATTCTCTAACACTTACCCACAGGCATACCCCATCCTTTAGCACTTATGCACAGCCATACCCTGTGCTCTAACACTTACCCATAGCCATACCCCGTTCGCTAACAGTTACCCGTAGCCATACCCCATTCTCTAACACTTACCCATAGCCATACCTCATGCTCTAATACATACCCACTTCCAACCCCCATCCTCTAACACTTACCCATTGCCATACCCCATGCTCTAGTACTTATTTATAGCCATACCCCATCCTTTAGCACTTTCCCATAGTCCTACCCCACGCTCTAACTCTTATCCATTGCCATATTCCATGCTCTAACACGTACCCATAGCCCTAACGCATCCTTTAACACTTATCCACAGCCATACCCTCTATCCCAACTTTTACCCATAGCCATACCCCATGCTTTAATACTTACCCACTTCCAAACCCTATCCTCTAACACTTACCCACTCACTAGTACCTACTCATAGCCATACCCCATCCATTAGCACTTTCCCATAGCCCTGCCCCATGCTGTAACACTTACCCATTCCCCATGCTCTAACACTTACCTATAGCCATACCCCATGCTCTAAAACGTACCTATATCCATACCCTATGATCTAATTCTTAACCATAGCCATACGCCATGATCTGATGCTTACACTTTGCCATACCCCATCCTCTAACAACTACCCATAGCCAGACCCCATCCTTTAACACTTGCCAATAGCCATACCCCATCCTTTAGCACTTACCCACAGCCATACCCTGTGCTTTAACACTTACCCATAGCTATACCCCATCCTCTAACACTTACCCACTGCCATACCCCATGCTCTAACACTTGCCCATAGTGATTTCTCATCTTTTAATACCTAATTCATAGCCATTCCCCATCGCCTTACACTTATTCGTACTCATCACGTTTTTGTTTTCAATGTTATTGTATTTTCGAGTTTATTACTCCAAGATTATTGTATTTCGATGTAAGTGACCCAAAAATATTATGTCAAGATTTTACACATGCACAGATGGTACCTTTGAAAGAGATCACAGAGAAATTCAAGTGCATTCAGGGGCTCATTTACAAGCCCTTTGCACTGCCGATGCACCACTTTTTGCCATATTAAAAGTGACGCACCAGCGGCGCAAGGACCTTGTAAATAAGTAGGCCTGAGCGAAGCACTACGCTACGCTCGCGTAGTTTGCGAAGTTCGCGCTACTTCGCACTACGCGAACTGCACGTAGCACAGTGCGAACACGCGTAGCGCAGTGTTGCGTAGTGCTGCGGTCATTTTTTGCTTGCTCGCGGTCCTCAACGTCAAGTTGGCGACCGCGAGCAAGCAAAATGACATCCCGGCGAGACTTTTTCCTTGTTCGCGATCGCAAGCATGGAAAATAAACCTCCCGGCGAGATTCCCAACGCAAGGAGGTCAGGTTTCTCATTGCGAGGGGTCGCGTATGCTCGCGACCGCTCGCGATGAGAAACTACCAGTTCGCGTTGAGAAAGCTGCCGCTCGAGTAAAAATCTACTCGAGCAGCAGAAAACTACAGCTCGCACTGTGCAAGATGCCATTTTCAATGATTGCACAGTGCCGGTTGCTTGTCCGCACTGTGCAATCATTGAAAACAACATCTTGCACAGTGCGAACATGTTACTACGCAGTTCGCGAAGTGCTACGCGTAGCTCGCGTAGTGCGAACTTCACTTTGCGTAGCTTCGCGAAGTGCTACTTCGCGAACTACGCCCACCCTTAAGAAGCCCCTCAGTGTTTACCAGCTAGCACCTAGGAAAGGGAGAAGTTGGGCTCTTTCTATCTGTAGACAGGATTGGATGTGGCTTCCTGGGTAGCCGACTGTCCTGGAAGAAACCCCCTGTGTTGCTAAGAAGGATGCACAACCATAGGTTTGCTTGGATTTTTGCACCAAAGTGAATCTGAGGGGACCGTTGATGTCCATCGTAGGTCCAGAAGTGGCAGATATACATTAGATTGTCATTATATCTAAGTAAGATAAATTTACACAAAATGAATCAATACGAGGCTCATTTGAAATATCCTGAAAATCTAGCACGGATCCGGCCCTCTCGAATTGAATTTGTTTCAAATTATTTTTATTGAATTTAATTGGAGCGACACAGTATAAAAAAAAACATGACAGGTACATTCATACAGTAGACAGGGCAAGTGTTAAAGATATCTCTCAGGTAATCACAGCTTGTGAATGAGGACCCGACCCAATATACATCTATGCTTCTACGCCCCCTCTTAAACTCCTTGGTTCTGTTAGCGGGTCTTCTAAGTGGTGACCCGGTTGTCCAATCGACTTCAGCCATTCCTGTCCCACAGTTCCTGGTGCTCCGTTCCACCTGCAGACTCAGCCGGTCTATAAATGTGAGCACCGAGGCTCTGTTTTATTCCACTGTTTCACACTTGAGAATCTGTTCTTTCCCTGTACAGAGGACTTTAATAACTAAGGGCCTGGTGTAGAGTTTAGTGGATGGGCTACTCCGTCACAAACATGCCGCCCACCAAAAGTGCCATGGGGTATAAAGCGCTGGTAACGCGGCAGACAGACTATCCGGCAATCTTTTGTAGAGTGACCCGTCTATCGAACTCTAAATCAGGCCCTAATCTGGCTGGAGGTACAAAGAAGTCTTTGATATTGTAACTCTCCTGGAGTTGTTCGGTGAATTTAATCATTTTAAAAGACATTGTGAAATTTGGATTGAAGCCTATGATATAATTGCCCTCAGTGCTTAATTTGAGCTGGTGGTTTCCGGTGCTCGGCGCTTTCAGATGTACTTATTATCCTTTTGCTTGCATACCTTCCTCCCTATCCCCTCCCACATTGTTGCTTGCCCTGCCCACCATCCTCCTCCTGAATTGGTGCTTGTCCAGTCAACCCCTAAAACTTTGTTGCTTGTCCCGTCCACACCAAACCCTTTCTCTTCATTGCTTGTCCCCTCCTGTCCCACCAGACAAAAAGCACCCAAAAGTTACGCCAACGGGTGTCAAGATACTGCAGCATGGCCCCTTTGGCTCTGACTTCATGCAGGGATGTATGGCAGAACCCCGCATGCATTCCCCACACATGCCTTACTCACTAGCCCGCCTGCGACGTTACAACACATTCCTTTACCACGCAAGTCATTACAACAAGTTGCCTTAGGGCAACACTGGACTTTGGAATAGTATAAACTACTATTCCAACTCCAGCCAGTGTATCAGTAGGGAAGATGCTGGACTTAAAATCCAACATCAGTCCAACAACGCGCCCCATAAGTACGCCGTTGTAATGACTTGCGTGTTAAAGGAACGCGTGGTAACGTCGCAGTAAGGGTAGTGACTGCTGTGTAAAGGCAGGTCATGTTCTGCCTGCGGGTTAAAGGACGTTTCCCTCATGCAGAGCAAAAACAGAAAACTCCAGCTCAGACCTCAGTATTTAAACTTTTTTGTTTTCTTTTGAGAAGGCAGAGAATATCCTACACTAAGAAAATGGATCACTGCTTCTTGCGGTCGGCGCTGGCCACATCATACTGCTTTATTTTCTAACTTTCAGCCATGCTGCTGTACAACATGGCTAAAAGAAATTGACAGAGCCAATAGCTTTCCCATAGGCAAGACCTTGTGGCTTTGCCAATGCTTCTTTTTTAAGCCACAGGAATGAATTGATTTACCCAGAATCCCAGGATATTGAGCAGATTCAGAGACACGAATACAGTTCCTCAGGTCCAAAGTTGGCAGCTCTGGTTGTGACGCCACATCCTGTCCTCTCTTGTCCAACGTACACTACCAGGCACTCCACCACTCAAATGAGGACTGCTCTCCTCCAGATAATCATTGGTGCTACCAGATGACAATACATGATATAGCCTAACTCTGCATATCTGCCAGATCTAGAAGAGTCTGCCCACCCCCCACTGCTCTTACTATAATAGCATGTCCTGCAGCATCTCACTTGACGGACACAACAGCTGTGTTGCTATTCTGACCATGCTGAGTGGAGGGAGCTACTTTCTGCAGTGCCTTTACCACATCGGCAGGACGCTTCTCCGCCTATAGCCAGGCTAGACTGCCGACTCTGGTGCTGAAAACCAGGGTTCGAACCTCGGGGTCGCGTCCACATCCTGTGATTCTGGGCAAATCACTTAATCTCCCTGTGCCTGAATGTGTAATGTAAATATGGTGCTCGTGTAAAGCGCTCCAATACCTTCGGGTCGAGTTTGTGCTATATAAATATATGCATTAAAAAAAAACAAGCATTTGCAATGCAATAGATTTCGCATTTATAAGAGTTTGAGCTATTGGCATTGTAAAATTACAATGCCTTTTATTTATGTTTTGGTTTTAAAACTAATAAAAGGCATTGTCATTTACAATGTCAGTAGCATAAACTCGCATAAAAGCAGTGTGTGGAGTGCAGCAGTGTGTGGCGTGCAGCAGTGTGCGGCATGCAGCAGTGTGCGGCGTGCAGCAGTGTGCGGCAAGCAGCAGTGTGCGGCGTGCAGCAGTGTGTGGTGTGCAGCAGTGTGCGGCGTGGAGCAGTGTTTCGTGCAGCAGTGTTTCGTGCAGCAGTGTGTGGCGTGCAGCGGCGTACAGCAGTGTGCGGCGTGCAGCAGTGTGCTGCGTGCAGCAGTGTGCTGCGTGCAACAGTGTCGTGCAGCATGCAGCAGTGAGTAATGCAGCAGTGTGCAGCAGTGTGTGGCGTGCAGCAGTGTGCGGTGTGCAGCAGTGTGTGGCGTGCAGCAGTGTGTGGCGTGCAGCAGTGTTTTGTGTAGCATTGTGCGGCGTGCAGCAGTGTGTGGCGTGCAGCAGTGTGCGGCGTGCAGCAGTGTGCGGCATGCAGCAGTGTGTGGCGTGCAGCAGTGTGTGGCGTGCAGCGGCATGCAGCAGTGTGTGGCGTGCAGCAGTGTGTGGCGTACAGCAGTATGTGACGTATAGCAGTGTGCGGCATGCAGCCTTTGGGAGCATTTTCTGAAGCCCTTACATGAGTCTCGCTGGGCGATCGCTTACGCGATAGCCAGGCGAGACCTAATGAATGTGTCCTTGTGTAACTAACCTAACTGGTGCTCAGATAAAGCGCTTTGGGTCGAGTTCGCGGTATATAAAACTGCAAATAATTTTGTTTTTTAAATGTTTGCGTGTAAAGCTCCCTGCAGGCTTAATGGCCCCGACCGGCTGACGGTGTCATACATGGCATGTGGCCAGTTGGCAGCTGGGTCTGCCCGCACCACTCACTGCCAAGTGCCCGAGATTTGAGGGTGGAAAACACCACAGTTATAATGTGTCACTGGAGACGACGGGCGTGGAGGAAACCCCTGCGTCAAGGGCCGCGTTCCCTCCACACCCAGTGTGCGCTGACCGATAAACCAAGGCCAAAGGACCGTCCCGTGTCAGCGACAGAACCTTCCAGAATGGAAAAAGGCGTGAATTCTTATGCCCCTCCCCCTTCACGCTTTACCTGATCTCGAGACCCCCACCTCCCCTCTGCTCCTTGGCCGCCTGCTAACACCAAAATGAATAGTGATTACATATTTATGAGGCACTGGGCTCCCCGGGGAGGATTGCAAAGGGCTTTTACGGGCGAGCTGCGCATTTTATTAGCAGGCAATTACAGCCTGGTCTTGGTTTCATATTCGCCCCGGGATGAGGTGACGAGGGCTGAGGGGGGACAGCCGGGCGCTGGATGTGACCAGGGCCGTGGCGGAGCTGCGCGTCATGGGCCGAACTGCTGGGAAGTAAGTGAACGAAAGACCTTGGGCTGAATAAATGAACTAACGAACCAGTAACATACATGTAAATGTTGTGTATTTTTCGCTTGTTGAAAGTTCTGTGTATTACAAGGCGTTCGTATATAAGCGCTTCAGATGTTATAAGGATGGGGCAAAATGTAAGGATGGATCAAAGCGGCAATAAAATGAAACGCAATATAAAACCTAATCACGTAAAACAACCTGAAAGCAAAATGCCTGCCAGGGAAACGTAGGAGAGGAACGATTCTTTTAGGATTCGTAAATAGATGAGGATAAAAAATGGCGTTCACTTGTTTAAGAACGTTCGGCTCGAGAGGAGGGGAAGAGAATGACAAGGAGAGACCCCGGAAGAGAGGGTGGGTAGAGGAGCGAAGGGAACAAGAGAGGGGAAGATGAAGAAAGTGGGTGAGTGGGGGAGAAGGAGAGATAGGAAACTAGAGGAAAGGGAGGATCAGCATGAGAGGGGGACGAGCTTGAGGGAGAGATGAGAGACAGACAGAGGGAAGAAGAGCGCCATGAAGGCCGGAGTGGATGGTATAAAATATGGTGAGGAAGCAAGAGACGGTAGTAAGGAAGAATACTTTTTTTAGTTGCCTGTTGTGAGCAAGGAGAAACAAGACAAGCCCGGCGGAGCGTGGAGCGCGCGATTGGCGGGGGCGGGGGAGCGCATTGCAGGCGGGGGAGCGGACCCTTTGAAGTAGGATGCCAAACGGATTGCATGGCGGCACGATGCACGTGATTGTGCGCGTGCTCGCCATGCAATCCGCTTTTGGGAGCACTTTTGGGAGCCCCTTACTATAGTCTCGCATAGCGATCGCTTACGCAATAGCTAGGCAAGACCTAAAAATGTATGGGGTATCCAGGAAGCCAAAAGCCTCAGAAAGTCTTTCAAGTCACCCTTAATATCCTGACCCGAGCCCTTTCTGGAAGTCCAGTGGGCCATTGGTCTTGATCCAGGCCAGTCCCGCCTCATTCTCTAAGTCTCTACCACTCTCTTTTTGTTAACAGCCAGTGCTGTAGATGCCAGCCCGTTGCAAGGCAGTAATCAGGCCTGGATGTGGATGAACATGGACGACCATGAAGAGTAGCCAGGGGTAGCAGCTGCTTCCCTTAGCACTGCTCCTATGCTATATGGTTTCTAGATGTTATACACATAAAATATAAAGTGCTCTAAAAGCCCTATTTAATTTCGGTAGTTTCGACTCCTTGTCCTTCCCTTTGCCATTTGCAGCAAACAGGAAGCTGTTGAGGGGCTAGAGGGGCCAACAAGGGGTCAACCATGCAAGGTCATACAGTGTGTATGAAGGGCCTGGTGACTTAGTGGTCTAATGCGTCCACTGTAGGGGCCTGTGCTTGACCTCATGGTCACAGGTTCAAATCCCGGCAGGTCCACTCAGCCTTTCATCCTTCTGAGGTCGATGAAATGAGTACCATTGAGTTGGGTAACAATAAACATCTGTTATTCAGCTCCAAGAGGCCTAAGGGGAAACCTGCGCTTTACAAATACACGTTATGTGTGAGGCAATTTCCACAAACACTGGCTTTTTGGTGAGTTGATGTCCACGGGGATAAGAGCCTCTCTTAAGGTTCTTACAATGAGGAGAGAACAAAAAACCAAGCAAGCACTTCCTATACATGAAAAATAGTACTAAGAAGTTGCTTCAGTATGTCTGTCAGAGAGTGTCCATCTCTGTCAAATGTGGTCTGGTGTGCGGGACCCAATAGACATTCCATTTGGTGTGGTTATAGACAGCTCAAAGAAGCTTCTGTGGTCCATGACCTCTGCATGTGGTAATCATGCAATCTCCATCCACCTAGGTTTGAAGGATCCTGCCAGCAAATCCAACATTGCAAGCTGATTAGTCAGCTATCCTCATAGCTACTGGTCATTTCACACAGGACCTTCTTCCAGACTCTCTCATTGGCCAATCAATCAATCAATCAACCAATGAAGGCTGGACCAGCAGAACAACTGGGAAGGAGGTAGGTTTGCAGCACTGCTAGCTTCCTATTCGACGTAAGACAATTCTGCTCTGCAACATGACTGAAGCCCCTCTGGATCACCTCGCGAGGAGAGTGCCATGTAAGAAGACAATGGACTGCGCCTTACAGACGAGAGCCCACACGTCAGTACAGAACCCCAGCTGCCTGTGTGGACCTGTGAGGAGCCATCATTACCATCATCGGCGCCATCTGCGACCCAGGGCAAGAGGGATCCCTTTCTGCTTTCGTTGGTGAGCTTGCTTCATCCTGAAGGAAATCTTGCTTGTGTCTTATCACGCCCTTCAGGAACCTTGAAGAACACATTGGTGAGCAGAAAATATAGTGCTTTGAGCTTAAATGCCACAAAAGCATTTGGGGTCAAATTTCAGTCTAGTAAGGAGCTAAGAAGTTCTGGCTTCCTTCGTTTATCACAATTTCATTTACCTTATTTTTCTCAACATGCATTAAAGGCTTTTTCTTTCTATAAAGCAACTACTGGACATTAAGTTATTAAGGGGTATTACTATGGCATACTGTGGTCAAACCCTACAAATCTTTGAGTAGGCCTTGCACTGCTCTGCTTTATTACCCCGAGGGAGTCAAACTCTAACGAGAGGTACATGATTATCTATTTTATGGTCTAATAGTACCATGTCTTCAGGACTCCAGTGATAGATAGCTTCAGAGTTCTTCTTGGAGCCCAATAACTTCTGATTGCCCTGGAACCCTAGGGACAAGGTTGTGACTAGATTCACTTCTATTTTTAGTGCATCTTTTTTGGTCACCATCACTTTTTTGTTTATAATTGTTGTCCTTTTCTCCTTCGTGTGTTCCTCCTTCCTACCTAAGTTTCCACCATGTGTTTTATTTTTTTGCCCCCTAACCATTCCCCTATGCTTGTGGTTCCACCCCCAGTCGCCCTTACCCTCTTTTAATTCCACATTCCTTGCCCCCATTGGTTTGTGTTCCATTCTATTACCACCAAGCCCATCTCAGTAAACCTTACTTGACTTCATACTCATTCGAGCAAATCCATTTCTGGCATCCTTGTGAATGTAGGTGGTGAGTGGATGGCTGAATGTACCTTTTCGCACATGGCCCAGATGTTGTCAGTGAAATATAACATGGGCTTCCACACACGATAACAACCCACTACGAAGACCCACATGCGTCTGTACAAATGAACAAGACGAGAAGTCAAGACTGTTGGTAGAAACAGTTTTTGTTACCATTAGTGCGACATGAACGATATTTGAGTGTGGTTGGACATTTGTGCAACGTTAGTTGAGTGTGCAGAAGTGCTCAGTACTATGGTGGAGTGCTGAGTGAGCACTTGCAATAGATAAGTGGTCATCACTACAATGAATGGAGTTTTGATGTGTGGCATGTCACAGGTGGGTGTCAGTGACTGTGTGGCACCCCATGACCTGATTGCTCCTGGGATTTGGCATGGTGGTGGTTGCAGACAGTCTAGGGGCTGTGGCATGCACAGCCCATGGCTTGGTGTGTCCTTTGGCCACAATCTGTTGGTTGGCATTGTAAAGATGTACAAAGATGTTGAGCGCATAAGTTCTCAGAGGTCGCTTCTTAATAAAGTCGTAAGGGCCAGATAATGATCAACATGTGCCTAGATGCCACAATCGGAGCTGGGCGTCTTCTTGCTCAGTTTCCTAATCCCACTGATTCCCACATTGGCACATACCCAGGATAGCATCCTGAACACCAATACAGAACATCTTCCAGGTTAGTCAGTAGCAAACCATGAAGGGCACATAAGACAGAGATACCAACACATGTCCCACCTTTACAATAATCACTTAAACTGAGATCTGTAAGAAGCAGAACCCAGCACATCTCCTTCCTTTTTTAAAGACCACAGCATGATATGTGGATCTGCACATTTTGGCCCTCATTACGAGCATCCCTGTTAATTATATATGAGGTCACCATAATGGGTTTTGTGATAAATATCATCAGGTTAAACCTTCTGATATTCATTGGGGGCAAATGTCTGGTATTTATCAGAAAATGCATATTTTGGTGTGTTAAGCAACAACATTTGCATGTTAGTCCCCAAAAAGACAAAATTGAATGGTATTTATCACACCCAATAAATTATGACTCAGCAGAGTCTGATTTTATTTGAAGCGATAAATACCAAAACCATATACTGGGCCATTAGTAATGAGGGTGTTAGAGTTTCGTAAGAATAGTAGACACTCGAACGAGGACCCAATGTCCCCTAAAACCAACACACACTATGGACAGAAGTAGCCCACGACCAATCCAAGATGAAGCTTAATGCCTCATCCCTACTCTAGGCTACTGCACTCACCCTGTTAAAGGGCCTTCAAGCACAATATATGACTGCACTCATCCCTTCCATGCATTCACACCTCTGCACTCGCCCTGTCGCTGCGCAGTCCATGCAAAATACTAGTACACTCACCCTATTATAAGGGACTTCATGCATTCAACACACTTCACTCACCCTGTCTGAGGGCACACAGTGAATTCTAGACCACTGCACTTGTGCCTATCCTAGGGCATTCTGCGCAACATACCACTGTCAATAGGGAACTCCACGCAACATATATCGCTGCACTCATCCCCGTCATAGGGCATTCCAAGCAGTCCCACTCCCAGACATCTAGTGGGACCTTATACTCTTCACTCTTTGTGGGCTTAGTGCATTCCACACAATATAGCTGGTGGGATGGGAATGCCCCCCTGCAGGGTAAAAGAGGAGTGCCTCTGCCCTGAGTGACCCAACTGCAGGTGGATTTGGGGGCCTGACTTTATTTTGCCCTCAACACAGTATACAAAATCCTGTGTGTGCGAAACAGGCCTAGGCCTGAAATTGACACTGAGTCACAGAACCTGGCTTTGAGATCCTATAGGGAAGCCAAAAGCGTAGCCTTGGATGAGCATGTGAATACAGCGTGTGACCCTGGCCTTGTACGGTGAATGATGTGGAGGCATTCTGTTCTTTAGCAGTCAGCAGCAGTCAAGCCTTTTCACATCTTCAAGGATGGCCGCAAGGCCTACAGGCCAGCTGGAGTAAAGTTCAATTCATGCGTTATGACCACACTTCAGACATTCCTGCGTGAAGTCAATGCATGTACATATATGGTGCATGATAGCAGGACCCCATATTTGTTGCAAGCGGATTACCTCTGGTATGACACAGTTTAACATGGAGGCGGTGGAACAGCTCCCAGAGAGTGGACTTGTATTCCCAGAATTCCTTGGGAGAAGGGTGTAGCTGCAGACACAATAGAATGAGGAGGTGGAGACGCGACTACCTTTAGAAATTATATGTGACCTTTGCAGCAAAAGAATTGTTGATTAGTTCTCCATGGGCTCTGCCATTTGGTTAATGGTGGGGGGATGGGAGTAGGTCAGCAGAGACAGATGATAGTAAAGGACATCTTTCTTGAGGACGCATGAGTCCTTTTTGACTCTGAGTGCACCATCCTTGAAAGCTGATGCAGAGTTTCACATTTACTGTGCTCATGTTGTGGGTACTTTGCTTGGAGAGCATCATCACTACCTGCTGGGAGGAGCCATCACCCTACAGAGGAATAATGGACTATGAAAAGAAAACAGGTCAAACCGGCTTCTTAACCCACACAAAGGCTCTACATCTCCTGTATAAAAATACCACATAAAAAAGTGTCCCAAACTTCCCCATTAGGTTCCAGTTTGAGATTCTTCACTGTCTGAGGAGAAAATCCACTGTTGTCCAGAACTGATATTACTGATGATCAGTTTCCCATAGGTGAGGGAAATCACCTGTATCCTCAGGCCTTGCTGGCTGAAGCTGTGGGTCTGCCAGTGACCTGGGGAGCTGCCTGCCTGCTAAGAGGGAAGAGGAGAGCCTGGTCCTGCAGAGGTCAGCCTGCCCGAGGAGGAGGACCCTGCTGGCAAGCCTTAACTGAGGAGTGAAAACAGAGGTTTAGTGGTGGCATGATCTGCACGTGCCAGAGTGTCCCAGTCTCCTTGCTCAACTTCTAAAATAAGTAAGACTGAGGAGAGGGCGCGCCTGACTTGCCAGTGTCAACTGCAAATTAAAGTTCGGAGACCACCACAGAAAAAGATACAGACATCCTGCGCTGACTCTACATTCACCCAACACCCTGGACCAAAGGAGGAAAACCACTACACCACACCTGGTGGAGCACCCTGCTCGAGGTGTCCTGATGGAGCAGCTGGCTTGCCAGCCAACTGACTGCTGAGAGAAGGATGCAGTGTTGCCTGATTGACCCCAGCGACTGTGCCCCACACGCCCGGTCCACTAGACCCACGCTTGTTAATTTCGAATACGTATCACTCCTGATATTCACTTCAGGTAATCCCATATGCCTAGCCAACTTGTCATAGGGAACTCAGTTCAACATACATGACTGCCCTCACCCATGTCACAGGGCATTCTCTGCAAAATACGACTGCACTCACCCAGACGGCACTCAATACATTGGACACTGTTACACTTACCCTGTCATAGGGCTTTCCATGCATTCTATACCACTGTACTCTTCCCTGTCACCCGAGGGTTTGAATCCTATTCTCATTGACAGTGTAAATATGTACTAAGATGCTAGACTCCCGTGTTCATGTACTTGGCTCATTTATACTTTATAAGCAGTAAAGTTCAGATGATGCTAAGTATTGTTAGATTTGAAATATTATTTGCGTAACGCACAGAATCGAAATGCTCCCTTTGCTATGCTCAAACTCTATTCCGTGTTAAGTAGCATCCATGGCGCCATCTTTATTGGCGCCATCTTGTTCTGTAACTAAGATCACGCTTCTGTCTCATAATGCTTGCCTCAGCAGAAAGGCTGCCCCTGCGCCTCCAGCTTGTACTTCTCAGGGTTGAAGCTTTGCTGCACCAAAGAATGTACTATCTATTGTTGCATACCTTTTCTGTTAGATAGACTCGTTTCCACATCTTTGAATGGTAGACACCAGCCGGGCGGCCTTGGGGTCGAGATAGCATGTCCCCAGCCCTGTGCCATGGCTCATCCCTCAGTGCCTTCTTTGTTCAGTCTTCTGCCCAAGCTGTATTTTTCCACCAGGGGCGGGGGTTTGAGAGGAGTTGGAAGGCTTACTTTGTGTTACCAAGTGTTCTGAAGTCAGACCCCTCGGCAGTCATCTAAGGAGACTGGTCAGACTGGGCTCCGCTGCAGCGTATTTGATCCCCTTCGCTGCTAGGCCTTTTCCCCCCCGAGTGCTAAGCCTTTTTTGGGCTATTTGGGGTAGTGAGCGCTTAGGCCTCTGTAACTTTTTTGACCACATAAGGTATCCACGCTAAATTTGCGTCCTTTTCTTCCAACATCATGGGGATTCTAAAGGTACCCAGGGTTTGTGGATTCCCCTGGAGGGGTCCCAGAAATTCGCCAAAATACAGCAACATTTTTTTTTGTTGGAAAAACGGCCTGCAAATGAAAGCGCCTGGGTTTTTCTCTGCAAATGGTATCAAAAAAAGGTTTGTGGGGATGAAATCACCACCATTTTCACAGCTTTTAGGGAATGACAGACTTTTGTCAGAAAACCAACATTTTTTACACAGTTTTGGCATTTTTCTGGGACATAGCCTATTTTTGCTATTTTTTGTGCTTTCAACCTCCTTCCAGTTAATGGTAGAAATGGGTCTGAAAGCAATAATGGATCCTGGACAGCTATAAATTTTTGAAAAGTAGACAAAATTCTTAATTCAGTAAGGGGTAATTTGTGTAGATCCGTCAAGGTTTCTTTATAGAAACTAACAGTTAAATATAGGAAAAAAATGAAAATTCGTTGAAAAAAACAGCCTTTTGTGTCAACGTTTTCACCTGTAACTTCTTCTAATTATGACAGCTCTTTGAAAGCAATATACTGTTACATCCGCTGGACCGTCCTGGTTGTGGGGATGTATAGGACTTGTAGGTTCACCAAGAACCCGACGAACCCAGAGTCAAAAACTGAGCAGCAATTTGCAATGGTTTTTTATTATTTTCCGGGTATATAGCAATTATTGTGGGAAAATGTATACATATAAAAATCGGTATGAAAGACACCTATGTATTTCTGAAATGGGAACGAATTATGGAGTTTAGAAACAGTACATATTTCCACATTTTCGAAATTGAGAATACTCATACTAGCATGAGAATTATCGGTCATTTTTCAAAATGACTTCTTTTTTACACAAAGTCTTTCATTTGGAATCCAGAAATGCATCAAAAATCAATATGTAATAACAGTTGCTTTACAAATCTGAATTACCCCAAGTCTCCCAATAAAAATGGTACCTCGCTTGTGTGGGTAGGCATAGTGCCCACGACAGGAAATGGCTCAAAACCCAACGTGAACACACCACATTTTCACAATGAAAATTTACCCTTTTTCTGCGAAGTGTCGACCTGTAGTTTTTTAACACTAGCTCTGCCGGCACCTACTGAAATGTTGCAAACCTATACATTTTTGAAAACTAGACACCCAGGGGAATCCATGATGGGGTGACTTGACTGCCTCCCACCAGGTTCTGTTACCCAAAATCCCTTGCAAACCTAATAAATTTAAAAAAACAACACATTTTCCCCACATTTCTGTGGTGGAAAGTTCTGGAATCTGCATAGATCCACAAATTTACACCCACCCTGCGTTCCCCAAAGTCTTACAAGAAAAACGGTACCTCACTTGTGTGGGTCGGCCTAGTGCCCGCGACAGGAAACGGCGCAAAATGCAACGTGGTCACACCTCAATTTCGCAGTGAAAAATGACCCTTTTTTGGCAAAGTGCCTATCTGTAATTTTTTAACACTAGCTCTGCGGGCACCTTGGGAAACCTAGCAAATCGATACATTTTTGAAAACTAGACACCCAGGGAAATTCAGGATGGGGTGACTTGACTGCCTCCCACCAGGGTCTGTTACCCAGAATCCCTTGCAAACCTAAAACATTGTCCAAAAAAACACATTTTCTCCAAACCACTGGGGTGGAAAGTTCTGGAATCTGCGTGGATACACAAATTTCCACCTACCCCGCGTTCCCCAAAGTCTTACGAGAAAAAAAGTACCTCACTTGTGCGGGTCGGCCTAGTGCCCGCGACAGGAAACTGCGCAAAACGCAACGTGGTCACACCTCAATTTCGCAGTGAAAAATTATCCTTTTTTGGCAAAGTGCCTAGCTGTAGTTTTTGAACCCTAGCTCTGCGGGCACCTTGGGAAACCTAGCAAACCTATACATTTTTGAAAACTAGACACCCAGGGGAATCCAGGATGGGGTGACTTGACTGCCTCCCATCAGGGTCTGTTACCCAGAATCCCTTGCAAACCTAATAAATTGTCAAAACAAACCATATTTTCTCCACATTTCTGTGGTGGAAAGTTCCGGAATCTGCAAGGATCCAAAAATTTCCACCCACCCCGCATTCCCCAAAGTCTTACGAGAAAAATGGTACCTCACTTGTGTGGGTCGGCCTAGTGCCCGCGACAGCAAACGGCGCAAAATGCAACGTGGTCACACCTCACTTTCGCAGTGAAAAATGACCCTTTTTTGCCAAAGTGCCTAGCTGTAGTTTTTGAACCCTAGCTCTGCGGGCACCTTGGGAAACCTAGCAAACCTATACATTTTTGAAAACTAGACACCCAGGGGAACCCAGGATGGGGAGACTTGACTGCGTCCCACCATGGTCTGTTACCCAGAATCCCTTGCAAACCTAACAAATTGTCAAAAAAAACATATTTTCTCCACATTTCTGTGGTGGAAAGTTCCGGGATCTGCGTGGATCCACAAATTCCCACCCACCCCGCGTTTCCCAAAGTCTTACGAGAAAAACAGTACCTCACTTGTGCGGGTCGGCCTACTGCCCGCGACAGGAAACGGCGCAAAACGCAAAGTGGTCACACCTCAATTTCGCAGTGAAAAATGACCCTTTTTTGGCAAAGTGCCTAGCTGAAGTTTTTGAACCCTAGCTCTGCGGGCCCCTTCGGAAACCTAGCAAACCTATACATTTTTGAAAACTGGACTCCCAGGGGAATCCAGGATGGGGTGACTTGACTGCCTCCCACCAGGGTCTATTACCCAGAATCCCTTGCAAACCTAAAAAATTGTCCAAAAAACCACATTTTCCCCACATTTCTGTGGTGGAAAGTTCCGGAATCTGCGTGGATCCACAAATTCCCACCCACCCCGCGTTTCCCAAAGTCTTACGAGAAAAACAGTACCTCACTTGTGCGGGTCGGCCTACTGCCCGCGACAGGAAACGGCGCAAAACGCAACGTGGTCACACCTCAATATCGCAATGAAAAATGACCCTTTTTTGGCAAAGTGCCTATCTGTAGTTTTTGAACCCTAGCTCTGCGGGCACCTTGGGAAACCTAGCAAACCTATACATTTTTCAAAACTAGACACCCAGGGGAATCCAGGATGGGGTGACTTAACTGCCTCCCACCAGGGTCTGTTACGCAGAATCCCTTGCAAACCTAAAAAATTGTCCAAAAAAACAAATTTTCCCCACATTTCTGTGGTGGAAAGTTCCGGAATCTGTGTGGATCCACAGATTTCCACCCACCCCGCGTTCCCAAAGTCTTATGAGAAAAATGGTACCTCACTTGTGCGGGTCGGCCTAGTGCCCGCAAGGGGAAACGGCGCAAAACGCAACGTGGTCACACCTCAATTTCGCAGTGAAAAATGACCCTTTTTTGGCAAAGTGCCTAGCTGTAGTTTTTGAACCCTAGCTCTGCGGGCACCTTGGGAAACCTAGCAAACCTATACATTTTTGAAAACTAGACACCCAGGGGAATCCAGGATGGGGTGACTTGACTGCCTCCCACCAGGGTCTGTTACGCAGAATCCCTTGCAAACCTAAAAAATTGTCCAAAGAAACACATTTTCCCCACATTTCTGTGGTGGAAAGTTCCGTAATCTGCGTGGATCCACAAATTTCCACCCACCCCGCGTTCCCAAAGTCTTACGAGAAAAATGGTACCTCACTTGTGCGGGTCGGCCTAGTGCCCGCGACAGGAAACGGCGCAAAATGCAATGTGGTCACACCTCAATATCGCAGTGAAAAATGACCCTTTTTTGGCAAAGTGCCTAGCTGAAGTTTTTGAACCCTAGCTCTGCGGGCACCTTGGGAAACCTAGCAAACCTATACATTTTTCAAAACTAGACACCCAGGGAAATTCAGGATGGGGTGACGTGACTGCCTCCCACCAGGGTCTGTTACCCAGAATCCCTCGCAAACATAAAAAATTGTCCAAAAAAACAAATTTCCCCCACATTTCTGTGGTGGAAAGTTCCGGAATCTGTGTGGATCCACAGATTTCCACCCACCCCGCGTTCCCAAAGTCTTATGAGAAAAATGGTACCTCACTTGTGCGGGTCGGCCTAGTGCCGCAAGGGGAAACGGCGCAAAACGCAACGTGGTCACACCTCAATTTCGCAGTGAAAAATGACCCTTTTTTGGCAAAGTGCCTAGCTGTAGTTTTTTAACCCTAGCTCTGCGGGCACCTTGGGAAACCTAGCAAACCTATACATTTTTGAAAACTAGACACCCAGGGGAATCCAGGATGGGGTGACTTGACTGCCTCCCACCAGGGTCTGTTACGCAGAATCCCATGCAAACCTAAAAAATTGTCCAAAGAAACACATTTTCCCCACATTTCTGTGGTGGAAAGTTCCGGAATCTGCGTGGATCCACAAATTTCCACCCACCCCGCGTTCCCAAAGTCTTACGAGAAAAATGGTACCTCACTTGTGCGGGTCGGCCTAGTGCCCGCAACGGGAAACGGCGCAAAACGCAACATGGTCACACCTCAATTTCGCAGTGAAAAATGATCCTTTTTTGGCAAAGTGCCTAGTTGTAGTTTTTGAACCCTAGCTCTGCGGGCACCTTGGGAAACCTAGCAAACCTATATATTTTTGAAAACTAGACACCCAGGTGAATCCAGGATGGGGTGACTTGACTGCCTCCCACCAGGGTCTGTTACCCAGAATCCCTTGCAAACCTAACAAATTGGCAAAAAAAACACATTTTCCCCAGATTTCTGTGGTGGAAAGTTCCGGAATCTGCGTGGATTCACAAATTTCCACCCACCCCGCATTCCCCAAAGTCTTACGAGAAAAATGGTACCTCACTTGTGCGGGTCGGCTTTGTGCCCGCGACAGGAAACGGCACAAAATGCAATGTGGTCACACCTCAATATCGCAGTGAAAAATTACACTTTTTTGGCAAAGTGCCTAGCTCGAGTTTTTGAACCCTAGCTCTGCGGGCACCTTGGGAAACCTAGCAAACCTATACATTTTTGAAAACTAAACACCCAGGGGAATCCAGGATGGGGTGACTTGACTGTCTCCCACCAGGGTCTGTTACCCAGAATCCCTTGCAAACCTAAAAAATTGTCCAAAAAAACTAATTTTTCCCACATTCCTGTGGTGGAAAGTCCTGGAATCTGCGTGGATCCACAAATTTCCACCCAACCCGCGTTCCCCAGAGTCTTACGAGAAAAACGGTACCTCACTTGTGCAGGTCGGCCTAGTGCCCGTGACAGGAAACGGCGCAAACGCAACGTGGTCACACCTCAATTTCGCAGTGAAAAATTACCGTTTTTTGGCAAAGTGCCTAGCTATATTTTTTTAACCCTAGCTCTGCGGGCACCTTGGGAAACCTAGCAAACTTATACATTTCTGATAACTAGACACCCGTGGGCTTCCTGGGAGGTATGGTTTGCATGGATCCCCCAATGTTTCCTTACCCAGAATCCCCTGCAAACCTCAATTTTAGCTGAAAAAATCACTTTTTTCACACATTTTTGTGTTTGAAAGTCATGGCATCACTGGGCTCCCACAAATTTCCCACCACCCAGCGTTCCCCCGGGTCTCCCGGTAAAAATGGTGCCTCACTTGTGTGGGAGGCCCAAGTACCCGCGACAGGCAAGGGCCCAATACGTAGTGAGGCGACATCAAAATTGCCTATCTCAAAACCACCTGGTTTTGCATGGGGGTCACTTGGGTTTTTGGCTCGGTGCTCGGCGGCCATCTATGGAAATCTACCAAACCCATACATTTCTGAAAACTAGACACCCGGGGGCTTCCAGGGAGGTATGGCTTGCATGCATCCCCCAACGTTTCCTTACCCAGAATCCCCTGCAAACCTCAATTTTAGTTGAAAAAATCACATTTTTCACACATTTTTGTGTGGGAAAGTTGTGGCATCACCGGGCTCACTCAAATTTCCCACCACCCAGCGTTCCCCCGGGTCTCCCGGTAAAAACGGTACCTCACTTGTGTGGGTCGGCCTAGTGCCCGCGACAGGAAACGGCGCAAAATGCAACGTGGTCACACCTCAATTTCGCAGTGAAAAATGACCCTTTTTTGGCAAAGTGCCTATCTGTAATTTTTTAACACTAGCTCTGCGGGCACCTTGGGAAACCTAGAAAATCCATACATTTTTGAAAACTAGACACCCAGGGAAATTCAGGATGGGGTGACTTGACTGCCTCCCACCAGGGTCTGTTACCCAGAATCCCTTGCAAACCTAAAAAATTGTCCCAAAAAACACATTTTCCCCAAACCTCTGGGGTGGAAAGTTCTGGAATCTGCGTGGATACACAAATTTCCACCTACCCCGCGTTCCCCAAAGTCTTATGAAAAAAATGGTACCTCACTTGTGCGGGTCGGCCTAGTGCCCGCGACAGGAAACTGCGCAAAACGCAACGTGGTCACACCTCAATTTCGCAGTGAAAAATTACCCTTTTTTGGCAAAGTGCCTAGCTGTAGTTTTTCAACCCTAGCTCTGCGGGCACCTTGGGAAACCTAGCAAACCTATACATTTTTGAAAACTAGACACCCAGGGGAATCCAGGACGGGGTGACGTGACTGCCTCCCATCAGGGTCTGTTACCCAGAATCCCTTGCAAACCTAATAAATTGTCAAAACAAACCATATTTTCTCCACATTTCTGTGGTGGAAAGTTCCGGAATCTGCAAGGATCCACAAATTTTCACCCACCCCGCGTTCCCCAAAGTCTTACAAGAAAAACGGTACCTCACTTGTGTGGGTCGGCCTAGTGCCCGCGACAGCAAACGGCGCAAAATGCAACGTGGTCACACCTCACTTTCGCAGTGAAAAATGACCCTTGTATGCCAAAGTGCCTAGCTGTAGTTTTTGAACCCTAGCTCTGCGGGCACCTTGGGAAACCTAGCAAACCTATACATTTTTGAAAACTAGACAACCAGGGGAATCCAGGATGGGGTGACTTGACTGCGTCCCACCATGGTCTGTTACCCAGAATCCCTTGCAAACCTAACAAATTGTCAAAAAAAACATATTTTCTCCACATTTCTGTGGTGGAAAGTTCCGGGATCTGCGTGGATCCACAAATTCCCACCCCCCCCCGCGTTTCCCAAAGTCTTACGAGAAAAACAGTACCTCACTTGTGTGGGTCGGACTAGTGCCCGCGACAGGAAACGGCGCAAAACGCAACGTGGTCACACCCCAATTTCGCAGTGAAAAATGACCCTTTTTTGGCAAAGTGCCTAGCTGAAGTTTTTGAACCCTAGCTCTGCGGGCCCCTTCGGAAACCTAGCAAACCCATACATTTTTGAAAACTGGACACCCAGGGGAATCCAGGATGGGGTGACTTGACTGCCTCCCACCAGGGTCTGTTACGCAGAATCCCTTGCAAACCTAGAAAATTGTCCAAAAAAACACATTTTCCCCACATTTCTGTGGTGGAAAGTTCCGGAATCTGTGTGGATCCACAAATTTCCACCCACCCCGCGTTCCCAAAGTCTTATGAGAAAAATGGTACCTCACTTGTGCGGGTCGGCCTAGTGCCCGCAACGGGAAACGGCGCAAAACGCAACGTGGTCACACCTCAATTTCGCAGTGAAAAATGACCCTTTTTTGGCAAAGTGCCTAGCTGTAGTTTTTGAACCCTAGCTCTGCGGGCACCTTGGGAAACGTGGCAAACCTATATATTTTTGAAAACTAGACACCCAGGTGAATCCAGGATGGGGTGACTTGACTGCCTCCCACCAGGGTCTGTTACCCAGAATCCCTTGCAAACCTAAAACATTGACAAAAAAAACACATTTCCCCCAGATTTCTGTGGTGGAAAGTTCCGGAATCTGCGTGGATTCACAAATTTCCACCCACCCCACGTTCCCCAAAGTCTTACGAGAAAAATGGTACCTCACTTGTGCGGGTCGGCCTTGTGCCCGCGACAGGAAACAGCGCAAAATGCAATGTGGTCACACCTCAATATCGCAGTGAAAAATGACCCTTTTTTGGCAAAGTGCCTAGCTCTAGTTTTTTAACCCTAGCTCTGCGGGCACCTTGGGAAACCTAGCAAACCGATACATTTTTGAAAACTAGACACCCAGGGGAATCCAGGATGGGGTGACTTGACTGTCTCCCACCAGGGTCTGTTACCCAGAATCCCTTGCAAACCTAAAAAATTGTCCAAAAAAACTAATTTTCCCCACATTTCTGTGGTGGAAAGTCCTGGAATCTGCGTGGATCCACAAATTTCCACCCAATCCGCGTTCCCCAAAGTCTTACGAGAAAAACGGTACCTCACTTGTGTGGGTAGGCCTAGTGCCCGTGACAGGAAACGGCGCAAACGCAACATGGTCACACCTCAATTTCGCAGTGAAAAATTACCGTTTTTTGGCAAAGTGCCTAGCTATATTTTTTTAACCCTAGCTCTGCGGGAACCTTGGGAAACCTAGCAAACTTATACATTTCTGATAACTAGACACCCGTGGGCTTCCTGGGAGGTATGGTTTGCATGGATCCTCCAATGTTTCCTTACCCAGAATCCCCTGCAAACCTCAATTTTAGCTGAAAAAATCACTTTTTTCACACATTTTTGTGTTTGAAAGTCGTGGCATCACTAGGCTCCCACAAATTTCCCACCACCCAGCGTTCCCCCGGGTCTCCCGGTAAAAATGGTGCCTCACCTGTGTGGGAGGCCCAAGTACCCGCGACAGGCAAGGGCCCAATACGTAGTGAGGCGACATCAAAATTGCCTATCTCAAAACCACCTGGTTTTGCATGGGGGTCACTTGGGTTTTTGGCTCGGTGCTCGGTGGCCATCTATGGAAATCTACCAAACCCATACATTTCTGAAAACTAGACACCCGGGGGCTTCCAGGGAGGTATGGCTTGCGTGGATCCCCCAACGTTTCCTTACCCAGAATCCCCTGCAAACCTCAATTTTAGTTGAAAAAATCACATTTTTCACACATTTTTGTGTAGGAAAGTTGTGGCATCACCGGGCTCACTCAAATTTCCCACCACCCAGCGTTCCCCCGGGTCTCCCGGTAAAAATGGGGCCTCACTTGTGTGGGAGGCCCAAGTACCCGCGACAGGCAAGGGCCCAAAAGTAGTGAGGCGACATCAAAATTGCCTATCTCAAAACCACCTGGTTTTGCAAGGGGGGTCACTTGGGTTTTTGGCCCGGTGCTCGGCGGCCATCTAGGGAAACCTACCAAATCCATACATTTCTGAAAACTAGACACCGGGGGCTTCCAGGGAGGTATGGCTTGTGTGGATCCCCCAATGTTTCCTTACCCAGAATCCCCTGCAAACCTCAATTTTAGGTGAAAAATCACTTTTTTTAACACATTTTTGTGTGGGAAAGTTGTGGCATCACTGGGCTCACACAAATTTCCCATTGTGACAGACATGGTGAGGTTTGCAGTACATTGTGGATAAAATAACTTTTTGGAGTTCACAAGAGAGACATCACCATGAACTCCCATGGGTTTACGACAATATCTACAGTTGGTGGGTTATTCTTACATGGAACGTACACCTTGGCAGAGAAACTAAAAAGACAAAGATTCCTGCACAGCCATCTATTCCTCAAACACACACACATACTGGTTGGATTTGGTATGAGGGCGAGTGATGGTTCAGTATATTAAATTTTATTAACAAGAGATTTCACAAAAATGAAATGCACTGTCAATAATTAAATAGACAAAAAACCGAACCAATGACTCGCAGCTCGTGAGCTGTAAAGCCACTGCAAGGCACCAACCGCTTTACAGGCCATTCACACACCTTTCATACGTGGTACACACAAGACCATTCACACCACCAGGCACAAAAACAACACATTACAACAAAAAGGGACAAGGTACACCCTGCTTCAGAAAGACAAATATTACTGCACAACCATCTAATCCTCAAGCACACACACATACTGGTTGGATTTGGCACGAGGGTGAGTGATGGTTCAGTATATACAATTGTATAAGCAAGTGATTTCACAAAAATGAAATGCACTGTTAATAACTGAAAGGGCGAGAAACTGAACCATTGACTCACAGCTCGTGAGCTGTAAAGCCACAACAAGGCACCAACCTATTTACAGGCCATTCATACACCTTTCACATGTGTGACACATACAAAACCATTCACACCGCCAGCCGCGGGCCCATCACATTACAACACTCACACCAGCAGACAGCGCCATTCAAGGGCCCATCACTTTCACACGCCCACATTCCTGACACAGCAACCACACAAGCTGATGGATTGCGTGGAGTGGCACTCAGCTAGCAGTGTGTGTAGTGAACAGCAGCAAGTCACTACTCACACACAGCCAGCCGAACGCCAGTCCGCGCACACCGCTAGCCGAGCGCCAGTCCACGCACACCGCTAGCCAAACACCAGTCCACGCCAAGCGCCAGTCCACGCACACCGCCAGCCAAGCGCCAGTCCAGGCACACCGCCAGCCAATCGCCAATCCACGCACACCGCCAGCCAAGCACCAGTCCACGCACACCACCAGTCAAGCACCAGTCCACGCACTCCGCCAGCCAAGCACCAGTCCACGCACACTGCCAGCCAAGCGCCAGTCCACGCACACCGCCAGCCAATCGCCAATCCACGCACACCGCCAGCCAAGCACCAGTCCACGCACACCACCAGCCAAGCGCCAGTCCACGCATACTGCCAGCCAAGCGCCAGTCCACGCACACCACCAGTCAAGCACCAGTCCACGCACTCCGCCAGCCAAGCACCAGTCCACGCACACTGCCAGCCAAGCGCCAGTCCACGCACACCGCCAGCCAAGCGCCAGTCCACACACACCAACAGCCAAGCGCCAGCCTACTCACACCGCCATCACATTTAGGATTTTTTTTAGACTAAAATAAAAACACAAACAAATTGCAAATAGATACAAATCTACTAACACAAAATCAGAAACTAAATGCATAGCACTAATGCCAACCTTGAAACAGAATCACATTTTTTAAAGAATACAGACCAGGCAGTTCACTTTACCACTCATGGGTGCTCCCAAAAATTATTTTGCGTGTGGTACGCTCTAAAATAAGCAGGGACACACAGCCCAGGGTTAGAAGGACACTTGGGGCAGTACATACGAGTCTCCTCCCGCGTACCTCTTCGCCAACAGACTCTACATCTCCTACTGGGAAAGTCTTTTGAGGGTGTGGGAGGAATGTGATCAGAAAAGTGGCGATCTTTCAATCTAGCAACATCCTCCACCACTCCAACTCTAGGAACACTTGCCTGTTCCACTAAAACAAGGCTGCCTATTACAGACTCCTGAAACTTAGCAAAAGTCATCTTTGACTCAGGACAAGAATCCTGGAACACAACAAAAGCATTAAAGTGGAAAAGATGGATAGCCAACTTCTTGTACCAAATGTAAGCCTTACAAAAAGCAGCGTAAGGTTCCAACCTCTGATCTACTCTGTCACCACCACCAATGTGCCTATTAAAGTCTAAAATGCACACAGGTTTGCGCGCTTCAGCAACCTGACTCCAAACAGTCAGAGGTGCAGTGCTTTCATCATGGATGGTAGTCAGCATGTAGACATCTCTCCTGTCTGAATACTTCACAGCTAGAAGCTCCTCGCAACGCAACGCACTGCACTGTCCCCGCACAAGCTTTTGACAAACAAGTTATTTTGGGAAACCTTTACAGTTAGAGCGGATTGTGCCACAAGCAACAGTGTCCACTTTGGCCAATTCCCTGAACAACCACACACCAGTGTAAAAGTTATCTACATATAAATGGTGGCCTTTGTTAAAAAATCCTCTACCAAGTTCCCAAACAATTATCTCAGTCACTCCAAAAGTGGACGGACAACCAGGGGGGTTAATCCTGGATTCCTTACCGGTGTATACCCTGAAATTAGAGACATATCCAGTCCTACTGTCACACAGCATATACAGCTTAATTCCATAGCGTGCCCTCTTACTAGGAATGTATTGCCTAAAAACCAAGCGTCCCTTGAACAACACCAAAGACTCATCCACTGCTATTTCTTTCCCTGGAGCATAGATCTCAGAAAATCGATCAACAAAGTGATCAAGGACAGGCCGAATCTTAAAAAGACGGTCACAATCAGGGTGATCTCGTGGCAACGCTAAACTATTATCGACAAAATGCATCATCCGAAGCAGAAGCAAATAGCGATCACGACTCATGACTGCCGGAAATATAGCAGTTACCATCAAGGGACTAGTAGACCAATATGAAGACATTGATGGCTTCCTTAGCAAGCCCATCAAAAAAGTTAAACCCAACAACTTCTTCCTCTCATCCAGATTTGTGGGAGTCCACCGGGTAGCTCTAGAGTGGGGCTTAAGGCAGGCACTGTTGTCCCTCAAAAACTGTTCAGCATACAAATTAGTCTGCTCAACAATCTCTGCCAAAAATACATCATCCATAAACAACTGAAAAAAATGTATCGGCAAAAAGTTTTCAGTATTCACTCTACACCCTGGAACACCAGTAAAGTCTGGCAATGCTGGCTGCACCATCCCTGGGGCAACCCAGACGTCAGCACTTTCAACAGGAAGCCTTCCAGCCCCAGGCTGTAGTCCAGATGCCTCTTGCCGCACTACACCAACGGGAAGCCTTGCAGCCCCAGATCCCTCGTGCCGCACTACACCAACGGGAAGCCTTGCAGCCCCAGGCTGCAACCCAGATGCCTCTTGCCGCACTACACCAACGGGAAGCCTTGCAGCCCCAGGCTGTAGTCCAGATGCCTCTTGCCGCACTACACCAACGGGAAGCCTTGCAGCCCCAGGCTGTAGTCCAGATGCCTCTTGCCGCACTATCGGCACATCAATGTCCTCCTCTAACACTGGCACTTCATCCACACTAAGAGTAGCTTCATCCACACTGAGAGTAGCTTCATCATCCTATGATACCATGTGGAGAGAAAACTCACTGCCTGAATCTTCCCCTCCCACCTCTGCCTCAGAATCAGAGTCAGACTCTAGACCATGGTCAGAGGAAGACTCAAAAAGCATACCAACAACCTGCTGAGCAGTAATCCTGCAGCTAGCCATTATCCTTACTAAGAAAGGGAACTGCACAAACAAGTCAACAACAACCAACACTGTGCAAAATAAGTAAGTAAAAAAAAATGTGTGCCTTTTTCACAAAGATCAATATACTCAAAAATTATACGATTCACTTGCAAGAGACCGCTACACTCACCAACACCTACTCTGCAGACAGACCGCAAAAATGATATCCCACTAGAAAGAAAAAAAACAAAACTAATTACTCACAAAAGAACAACATACACATTGAGCACAAATGCAAAACGTTTTTGACACTCAAAAAACAGAAGCCAAACATACTGCAATTCTTACATCATTTGCAAAAACACATTCATGCAGAGAAATGAAAAAGAATTACATTGTACAAAAAAAGTCTCTTACCAAACAGAAGCAACTACACAAGCTGCAGAACCAAAAGTAACAAAACCGCAACCTGGAACAGTCTAAAGAGCAACTAGAACAAAAAGGGAGAAAAACGCATTACAATTGAAATTCACAAAAAATAAAAGAATTAACATTATAACACACTGTCACTACCCAATTGGTCAATCTGCCAGATGGGCCTTCTAATAGGGCTGTGCAAAAATGGGGGTGAACTTGCCCAAGGGATCGGGTGAGCTTGTCTGAGGGCGGAGAAGAAAACAGCAGACAGAAATATGCCCCCCTTGCAAAAGAAAAAAATCCCTGGTGCCTAGTAGGGTTGTTTGACCCCCCTCCCACCTAGGGCAAAAAGGCCACAAAAAAAGGGGCAAATCTGTCCACAGGAGGGGCAGAAATAACTAACCAACTGGCACATGCATCAACAAAGACTTTTGCGATTCCTTAATTGCGATTATTAAGGAATCGCAATTAAGGAATTGCAAAAGCCTATGCATGTAGGAATCGCTATAAAAATAGCGATTCCTACAAATTCCTTAATTGCGACTCGCAAATTGCGAGTCGCAATTAAGGAATGCCGTCCCATTCATTCCTATGGGCCTCCAGGCCCATAGGAATGAATTGGAGATTGCATGAGCAATTTGCGAGTACCAGTAGGTCACAGCTTTCCAAACTTTTCATGCTGGTGACACCCTTTTTAGAAATGCAACATTTTGTGACACGGTGATGCAGTGTAGCGAGCGTGCGTAGCGCGCGAGCCCTAACCAACTAAGGGGGTTTTAGGGGGTTCATCTCCCCCCCCCCCCCCCCCGAGAAAATTTTGAATAAAGAGTGGGAAAATGGTGCATTTTCAAGCAAATTTGAGAAAGCAGGAAGATTAATAAGGCAATTGTGAATCTGTTCTAACAAAGACAGTGACTGGCAAAACTGTTTATCCATCACTTGTTCTGCTGACATCCGTACACATACAGCGAGGGTGTAGGTATGTCTCAGGACGGACTATTTAGCATTAGTAATTCTAGCTAACGCAATCACTCTCGAATGCACCAAGAGTTCAGACCAGAACTCCTTCACAGCTATGATGTGTAAACAAACCATGGTGTGTGATGAACACGGAGATCTTTCCAACCCATCTGCTCCTGGTGCTCTGTCTGGAGGACCACTACATTCAGGCAGTTCAAAGTGCCCACGCATATTTAATTTGGAAGGGAGATTTTTTTCACCTTTCAGCACAGACGCAATAAGTATAATGTGAAACTGCTCTACAGTGTTTAAAGGCAAAACCGTCACAAAGGTAGAAAGCAGGAACTTGCGAAGGTAGAAAGCAGGAACCTGCAAGAGAGTGCTGTGAGCAGATTTAAGACTACCAGCCTTTGTACCTGTCGACGTGTAAGTGCACCTTTAATTTAAGTGCACCGGACGGCGACTTTTTTTGACCACAGTTTCGGGCCCCGGCACTCTTCTGTTCGCAAACTAAGCACTGCCAGTAGTCAACAGCACGCAGGCACTCCGGGATACTAAGAACCTGCAGTTTTATTGTTCCATATCAATAACTGCATTCACCCCAGCCAAATATTAGAGCTGAAAATACCACAAGTATTATTCAACTGCCAAAACCTTCCCACTTTGCATCACCCAGAAAAGGAACCTGGTTAAACCACAAACCATTGATAACCGTGTTCAGCAACGCTACAAAGTGGCTATCACAAAACAGTTAGTTAAATAAACTTCAAAAATCCACATTGTGCATCTTTCCTTCGGGAAGCTTTGGGATTGCCCTGGTTACACATGCACAGGGCACTCTCTTGCTCAAATTCCTCAAAATCCAAAACAGCAGCTAGGTAGCACACCGTGTGACCTTTTGCATGCTCATTCATATTTTCCCGACTTCATTATTTCACACTCTTCACCCTCCAATATGTCCGCGCAGGGACGGTGCTTTTACAAACAGATTCAGAGAAATTACATCTGCCTCGCCTCCATCTTTATCCTATATGGAGGCCACGAGAAAACGCATAGTCTATTCCACTGCTCATATGGGGTACGTAACGAGGGTAGTTTATATCGCTGCCATGTGTCCCTTTTGCTGGGAAAGTACTCTATCTGCGGTCGGTAATACAGAGCAATAAGTGTCAGTCCGTGGGCGTTGTGTACAGCCTCGAAGTAATATATGCACTGGGCTACACAGCCCAACAATCTCTACTGTTGACGAAATCAGCAGGGCTGTAAAGTGTGCACAAAAGAGCAGGGAATACATACATCAAGCACGCACCAAGAATCACAAATCTCTGATGCTGAGAAAACGCTGTGGGTAATAATTGAATAACGGAGGGCATTGAGTATTCCCTTTCTGTAAAATACTCCAAGCACTGCCAGATCTAAACCGCAACAACTACTGCTACATTGAGGCGCAGAACCGGTCTGCATCACAGCGCCACTATCAAAACTCAAGAATGATTATTATACAATGTCGGATTCCAATCTGCAGTCCTCAAAGAAAAAAAACGGGGGAAGTTTCCCTGTTTACGCCTTTCGCGTGCCTGAGTGGTGCAGGAAAGGCATCTAACACCAGCGTGCCATGGTCTCAACTCTGTAAGACAGTGTGGGTTATGCCTGCAGTCTCGTAAATTGCCCAGTAAAGGGAGCGGGTGAAAATAAATGAATATCAACAGAGTGCAGAAAATATAGTTAGCGCTCCATTTTCGCCGGAGTCTTGTCATCATAGCGGGGTCTAAGAGGCTGAATTTCTAGTTTATGTAGGCAGGGCCCAGGAACTATGGTCTCGTGGTGTTGCAATTAACAACCATAGTCTGTTTGTTGATACTGGCACATGGGAGTGAATGCGATGAGCTGTCTGAAACTGCAAACCTTTTAAGACATGCATGCATGTGAGGCGTAACAAAACATTTTGTCGGAAACTCCAGCATGCCACCCGATGCTATCACATGCCTAGCCCTGTCCATCACACGTGGTTCACTGTGAAAAAATACAGTGTTCCGAAAGACACACAGCGCATTCCACCCACGGGCTCTCCGTTTCAATGAAGCACCAGGGGATACAATTTAATGCCAATTTAATGGCGAGTTTTTAAATTGTTAAACTTACCGTACCGAGCGCCTGGGATGGGGAGCAGAGGCAGCTCCGTGGACAGTAGCGCGTTCAATGGTCGTCCGAGGCCGTGCGCTCACGCTCACCTAACGCCTCTCATTCCTTCGCGTACAGCATTCGCCCTAATCTGCCCCAGATGTCATCCTCACGCGACACACCCACACATGGCAGGCGACACAGTACCGTGTCGCGACACAGAGTTTGGAAAGCTCTGCAGTAGGTACTCGCAAATTGCTCATGCAATTTCAAGGGTGTAAGGGTGTCAAAATGACACCCTATTGCACCCCTGAAATTGATCTGTGGACATATGTTGTACACACACATGCTCTAAGGGCATGTGTGTGCGCAACATGAAACTTTGAAAAATGCACAAAAGTGCATTTTTCAAAGTTTTTGCAAATTACCATGAAGTTCAACTTCATGGTAATTTGCTCCCCCTATTAGCGAAATCGCTAATTTTTTCACTTTCATGCATTGCATTTAAGGAATCTCAATTTGGGATTCCTTAAATGCAATCGCAATTTAAGGAATCGCAATTTAGAGATTCCTTAAATTGCGATTTTTGCATTTGGGATGATGCATCCCCCCTATAAAATGAGTACATGAAATCTTATGACAAGTGTTACCACAAATATCAGTTCCAACATTTTGCTATGGATCCACCCCATATGCTAATAATAGCATGCATCATGTCAGGACCTTTGGCCAGGTGTGATGGCGTGTGTTCTGTGTCCCTGCCACTGGGTATGACTGGGCTAGCGGCTTTCTCAGTTAGACAGTTCGAGTCCCCACAGCCAATGATGGTGTCTTAAAGAAGCATGTCAGGGCCTACCGTTTGCCATAGATAACACCCCCAATTCATATTCTATTAGTGCCCTTGTCCATAAGGCAAGAATAACCTCGAGTATGCCAGACCAGCAGCATACTTGCCCATATAACACACATAGGGTCACACACACATTCTCTCACACACACATTCTCACTATCTCTCTTGCACTCATTTAATACATTTGTACTCTGTCACACTCACACACAGACACATTGCCACTAACATTTCCACTAGGCATTCTGCTTTCATTGTGTTAGAAAAGCTTGCCCTGCTCCTTCTGCCATACCTGCCTTGCCTTTTAGTGAAGCTAAATAAAAATATATTCTCTATAGGCTATTGAAAAATAATAATATATTGTCTTGTGAATATTTGTTACAAATATATTGTGAATGAAAAGTACACTTGCTTAAAATAGCTGTACAGGGCTTACATTTGGTTTCACGTGTGGCTCAAGCAGATACGGTACTGGAAATGAACTAATCCACGTTCTAACATGTAATAAGACTGCATCCAACTGATCTTATGAAATGCTTGGCTTCTTCAGCAAACATGGATTTTATCCAGTAACACTTTGCATTTTGGGGTTTTTGAGACCTAACTTACAATGTACATAAAAACGACAAGTCCAGGAATGAAGTATTGTGGTAAATGGAAAGCCAGGAATGGCTGAAAGTGTCACACGACCCTCAATCCATCACCAAATCCCAAAAGGCTCAGCCCTAGTCTCCCTCCTCATGCCATACAATATTCTTAGTCCACTCTCCCCTCTTGCACCAGCCCTGTTGTTGCAGATAGAATGCAGTAGGCATCATGAACTACGGAAAGAGCAGGTATTCTGCTGGTACCTTTGTAGAAATATGTGTATATTCATGAGAGTTGTGGAATTTTTATATGGGCAGAGTAAGAGGTGTGCTCATGTAAGTGCTGGGTGATGGTGAATACAGTGAGTGAGTGAGTGCAGCGTGAGTGGTGTGAGTGTAGGGTGAACAATGTGCCGATGTTAGTGTCGGGTGAGCTGCATGAATGCAATGTGAGGAGGGCATGAGTGAATGTCGGGTGAGAGGAGTGCATGCAGAATGAGAGGAGTGAATGCAGGGTGGCGTGAGCAGTGTAATTGCAGGGTGAGTGGTGTGCCTTTGTGTGGTGCAGTTTGAGTAGCGAGAGTGAAGGGTAGTCTGTGAGAGTGACTGGTGAGTGCATGGTGGGAGGAGTTTGTGCAGAGTGAGTTGTGTGACTCCAGGGTGAGAGCTGTGCTTGTTTGCATGGTGTGAGTGCAGGGTGAGTGCTATGCCCATGTGAGTGAAGGGTGCGCTTTGTGAGTGCCAGGAGTGCCGATGTGAGTGCACAGTGAGTGATGTGACAGTGTGAAAGGAGGGTGAGAGGAGTGACTGCCAGGTGAGTGATGTGACATGCGTTTGGGTGCGGGTGAAAGTGCACAGTGGGAGGAATGAATTCATGGCGAGTGATATACTTGTTTGAGTGAGAGTGCAGAGTGATCAGTGACAGTGTGTGACTACAGGGAGCCGTCCTCACTCCCCCGCCAGTTCGAACACGAGTATCAAGTAAACTCGGTAAAGTATATCGAGCGCACGCTTATGATGGCTTACTGAGTAATGATAACCCAAGGTCTTTTTACCTAAAGAGCGATGTTCCCACGCTCATAGAGGACGATTGGTCCTACTCACCGGTGGCTTTTATATTTACACTAGAATAAGCCGGGTCACATGATAATAGTCAAGAGGGACGAGACCACTTTTTCACTTCAAAAAGGTTTTTTATTATATAATCATGCACCATGATTGTCACTGTATGTTGTGTGTTTATATGTGAAATTTTTCATTGGTTGCAGGATATTTTCTTTGAGTGAGTTACGAAACCTTCAAGACCTGAGCATTTACACAGGCTGTGACAACGTTCTACTCCTTAAGGTAGGAGGTAGGGAGAGTTTCTTAGGGATCTACTCTTTAGTCCTGATGAAAGCCGGGAAGACGCAGTATCCGGCTGAAACATATCGACAGTTTGCAGAGTGGAGGGGTAGTGGGTCCATTATAGACCAGCATATCACCATCCACTGGTTGATTAAAACCTTTTTAATCTAACCAGGGAGTCCACCAATAAAGGGAAGTTAGGAGATCCATGCGTTAGTTTTAACATTGTTTTTTCTGCATTTTTCCATTGATCCCGCATGTTTCCTTGATGTTTGTCTTGTCTCCCCCACCCTATTGCTCCACCTCTGTCGTTGGCTTGCACGGAGGTGTTGTAGCAGCCCTATGATGAAGCATGCCACCATTTTTTGTGGGTGAGGGCAGCTTTAACAACATGTGTGTCTTGTCTACTCACCTCTTCTAAATAGTGACATACCTCTTATTGCCCCACTTCTCTGTGTGTGTAGAGTCTTGTCACAGGAGGTTGAAGTGGGGTGTTCCTCCTACCCCTCATTTACTGTGTGTGAAGTGATCAGTGAGTGAAGTGTGAGTAGTGTGCAGGGTGAGTAGTGTGCGCGTGTAAGTGCCAGGTAAAAAGCATAAGTGCATAATGAGTGGTGTGAGTGCTGTGTGAACACTGTGAGTACAGGGTGAGCAATGTGCTCATGTGACCGCAGGGTAAGTGGAGGGAGAATGGTGTGAGTTCATGGCAAGGAGCATAAGTGCAGTGTGGTTGCTGTGAGTGTAGGGAGAGTGGTGTGCTTGTGTAAGCGCAGGGTAAGTGGAGGGACAATGGTGTGAGTTCCTGGAAAGGGGCATAAGTGCAGTGTGGTCACTGTGAGTGCAGGGTGAGTGGTGTGCTCGTGGGAGCCCAGGGTAAGAGTAAGATGAAAGGAATGTGCAGGGTAACAGCATGAGTGCAGTGTGATCGCTGTGAGTGTAGGCTCAGCAGTGTAAGTGACAAGTGAGTGGGGTGTCATGTGAATGCAGGGTGAGTGGCGTGCTCGTTTGAGTGCAGGGTAGGAGGTGGGTGAATGGCGTGAGTGCATGGTGAGAAGTGTGAGTGCAGTGTGAGCACTGTGAGTGCAGGGTGAACACAAAAGTGATGGGTGAGCGGTAAGAATGAGGAGGGAGTTGTCTGAGTGCAGGATGTATTCCCAGGCACCTGGAGTCACTCAGCATTGTATTGACAGCTGGCGTAGGGTTTCAGTTCAACGATTGCTATTATGGCATCAATCAGGGATGGAGGGTGGAGGAAAGAAATAATGTGCTGATCCTGCAACAAACTTTCAGTCTCCTGATAGGGTTGCTAGCTGATGAAATGTATACCGGTACCACCAGTATTTTGATGTCCTAGTCAGTACAAAAATAAGCAAAATCACCTAAAGCCGTTATTTTTAGCACGTATTTATGCATAATTCAAACTGCAAATATACATAGCACTTTTAAATGTGTTCTAGTGCTGCAATAATGATCCATGACTGTAAATTAAAGGAAACAAAGACAGAAAAGTCATGTTACAAATGAATACATACCATTTTAGTTACAGCCCTATTTAGTGTCAAGGCAAATCTTTGCAGACTCTTTAAACAACAACAAATGGCCGGTGTTTTTCACTAGGGAAGGTAGCATTCGTACTCGTGCGATACCTTTTCACGAGATGCATTCTCGCACTGCGGCAGTAAAAATAAAATACAAATGTAGGGAACAGACAGAGTGCTGACCCAGGGGCTACTGGAACCAGTGAACAAAGGCATGTAAATGGTCTTTTAAAGACTTGTGAGTGGCTGAGATAAGACTCCAGACACTGCCCAGCTGAGCCCACAGCAGCTCAAGCTGCAGCAGCCCGGGCTGAGACACAGGATGGGGGCGGGGCTAAAGCCCTTTTAGCCCTCTGGGTGTTGCGCATCTGTCTTCCAGGCTAAGCAGCAGCAGACCAGGGAAGAAGAAGAAGAAACTGATCCCAGTGCACTGTACAACGGGTGCCAAACCATCCTGTGCCAATCTTGATTATGTGTCATCATGTCTGCTATCTGCTGCAGATCTTCCGGTGCTGATCTTCCACCACGGGCAGAGCTTGGACCATGCATCCTCCTGGGCATGTGTGCTCCACAACCCATTCTAGGCAGGGTGCCTGGAGCGGCTGCCTGCCCTTCCAGATAATAGAACGCCTGCTCCCACACACACCTCCCTTCGCTCGCCCAAACCACCGAGCATGCACGGAAACTCTGTAGCGGTTCAAGGATTGTGGGAGCAAAACTGTACGCCAACATTTAGGCACCTCAAAATTTACCTCATGGGGGGGCGTATTAGCAACAAACGGCGATAAATATCGCAAAGCGCGCTTAGCTCTTTCATATTTATCGCCGTCTATCGCTGTTATTTATCGCCTGGTTAGTGCGTTATTTACAATGTGCATAACCTAGGTGATAAATATTCACGCGTTAGCGCAAAAATGGGCAAACATCGCTGGAAAAACCAGCGATGTTCACCCGAAAACAGCGAAAGCATTGCTGATACGAGCATGTGGTCGTAACCACACAATCCACATCGCATGTCAAGTATACCCTGACAGACGTTAAAATCCAGAGCTAAGGGCGCGTTCGCTCGATTAAGATTATCGCTACGCCGGATTTGGGGTCCTTGTAAATATTGCGACGCTGGTTTAGCGATATCTTCCCATGGAGTATTGTCAGGCACGCCTCCTTTGCATCTCATTAACGGTGTGAGGCGCGCTGACAACTGGCGCTAAAACAAGGAAACACGCAATAATATTATCGCCGCTTTTCGCCCGAAAACGGACGCAAAAGCGGCGATAATATTATTGCCAGCCCTTGACAATATGCCCCTCAGTTCTCCCACAGGTTAGTGGAACGGAGACGGTGTTAAACCTGAAGTTCATGAGGCTGTGTGGCCCCGCGTGAAGGCACCTCCCTCACCATCAAATTAGTAGAGAAAACAGGTTTAAAAAGTCATGAACCCCACTCAATAACTGAGTTCTAGATCAGTAAAAAGTTAAAGAGTTGTATTACAAAATTCAAGATCGGTGATACAAAATAAATACCATGAAGGCTCTCAGAAGGAGAGTTATACAGAGTATATAAAAAAATCAGAAATTATTCTAAGTGCCAAATCAGCTGCAAAATCAGTAACTTGTTGTAAATAGTTGGGCAGCATCCCTAGCAGCAAGGGAAAGTCCTCTGGCTCACCAGCCAATGGAGGAGTTTTTATACGCAACTCTTGAATAGCATATTAGCAATGTCATCATGGTGTGAGCAAAAAGATTGGGCTCCTGGTAAAGTAGAACAACTCTCTACCACCCTTTATTAATTTCTTCATACCGCACGTGACCGCCTATATATTCATCTGGACATATGACACATTTCTTCATTTTTCGCGTACCACGCGTCTTGCGACCTTTTTTCCTTATTTTCATCACTTGATTTAGGTTTCACGTATGTTTATGACCGACTGATATAAAACTACAAATTCTGCTATTTTCACTGAACATGTGACTCGAGACTCTTTTTCTATTGCATTGTGTTTCACACCACGCTTTATTTACTTTAACCTCACGTATTTTTTACATGACCGTTTACATGTTTATCTGGATATTTGACTATTTTCTTTATTTCTCTCGTACCACGTGATTCGTGATCTTTTTCTTAATACTAGATTTAGATTTCATTTTTTTCACTTTTATTACTTTTTATTTTACACTCGGTCATCTGACCGTATGTCAGTGTACGTTTTCTTAATACATTTTTATCGGGAAAATTCACAGTGGTCAGGTGACTTCTGACATGCCATATAGTGCCACACCTCCCGACTTCTGTATAAACCAGAAGCCTCTACCGCGTTCACCGTTTCGAGGATTCTCCTCGTAGACATTAGGTAAGCTCCCACTTTCTTGAAGAACGGATTATCGAGCCGTTCTTTATTTTTTCCACTTCATTCATAGCTTATTTAACTTTTCATTTTTCAGATATTGATACATGTGATTTATTATAAATAAAAACAGACAGAGTGGATATGGTATGTTTACCTGCACATCATCCTAAGTTCTAAAACATGATTTATCACAAATATTATAGAAGAAATTATATATAGGGTGCTACACAGTGTTTGATACTTATCCACCTCAAGTATCCCAAATATTGAGATCACAATTAACTCTCAATAATCAATACCACAACCAAAAACACTGTAGCACACCACGCAATGTTATTGATCAAATATCATCAAGTCCATTTGATTCACGTTGAGTTGTTATTGACTGACTTTAATTCCAAATTCATATAAGAACAGCCATTTCCAATTCACAGCCAGCCGATGCGCGTTTTGCCCAACGGGCTTCCTCAAGGCTTGCCACCGTCAAAATTTGTTCTTTCCTTCGTAACCTCTCTCTCTCTGGATCTTGTTCTCGCTGGTCTTCTGCTTGATCGTCAAAGGTTTCGAAACTGAAGGTCCTAGAGTACAGCACTTGGCACAAACTTTGACTTCCACCTAGACCAGAGCCCAGGGTGTGGATGAGGAAGCCATGTACCATAGTGATATCCCCAACCTCCAATGCACTCCGGAGCTCCTCTTTCCGCTGTAAAACGGATTTGTCTTGTCTCTCCAGAAAGTGCCCACTTTCTGGAGAGACAAGACAAATCCGCTGGCTGTGAATTGGAAATGGCTGTTCTTATATGAATTTGGAATTAAAGTCAATCAATAACAACTCAACATGAATCAAATGGACTTGAGGATATTTGATCAATAACCTTGCGTGGTGTGCTACATGTGATTTATTGGTCACTTGCAAAACTTCGCGCATCGGTCGCAAGTAAAATTCTCTTCACACTTGCGATGGACATTTGAACATTCATTTTCACTTTTCGGCACGAGTATTTTTCACTCAAACTTTGGTTACTCTACACATTATTTTATGCTGTTTACTTTGATATTCGTTTGCAATCTTTTATAACTGACTTGATCTCTTTGCCACCATCACTTTTCACCATTTCAAAACATTCACTACATTAACACGTTTACTTACACGCTTCTAAGAGTATCTTTTGATTACTTCTCACGGCGAGCACGACTTATCATTCACCACCACCGTTCGGCACCTTGTATTACAGTTATGTTTCTTAAATTTAATCGAGTGCCTTGACTGACGGATACATTGTTTTACGATATTTTCAGAAACACTGCCCCTGAGGAAGGGCCGCGGCATTGGGCTGTTTGAAATATACTTGATTTTTTGCAACATCACTATGATTCTTGGAGTATTATAATCATGTATTGATTACAAAAATACGAATTTGACTTCTTTGAAGAAAAAGAAAAAAAGCCATAAGTTTAAAGTGAATAAAACTTTATTTGAATTCAAGAAATACAATTTGTTATGAAAGTTAATCAAATTTGAAAACCATATCACCTGAGTGCAAATGGGGGACGCCCCTCTACGGAGGATAGCGCTATTGTTGCTCCTGGTAAAGTAGCCTGCTGCGCCCCTGCATAGCGCTTCAGCACCACATCGAGAGGAGTCAGCGCTATATAAATACCCATACTACACCATACCAGGGATCAGAGAATAGGAGGGAGAGGTGGAAGGGAGGTGGAAGGGAGCTTGGAGGATGCTGAAGGGTCGCTAGAGGGATGTGTGATTGTACAATAGGGTGACAGGGAGAAGAGGATGAGAGGGAGAGGTAGAGGGGAGGCAGGAGGCGGTGGAAGGTAGAAGTGTGGTTATAGAGTGACAGGGAACGGAAAAGGAAGGGAGAAGCAGGAGGGCTGAGTAGGTAGTGAAGAGAGAGGGCCGGTAGAGGGATGTGTGATTGTACAGTTGGATGACAGGGAGCAGAGGATGAGGGGGGGAGAGGAAAGGAGGTTTAGATGGCGAGCAGGTAGACAGGAGTGCAGAAGAGTGGCAGAGAGCAAAGGATGGGAGAGGGACAGAGAGGAAAGCAGATGAAGAGGGGGATAGGTAAAAAAACGAATGGCTTTACAAGAGTGTGTCAGGATGCAGAGGGAAGGAGAGATGGAGGGGTGGGAAGGTGGTGAAGCGTGAGGGGAGGTGGAAAGGGTTTCATAGCTGTGCAGGAGAGTGACAGGGAGCAGAGGATGTGAGGCGGGGGGCTGGTAAGAAGATGCAGAGAAAGGGTTGGTGTAATAATGTGTGATTGTACAAGAGGGTGACGGTGAACAGTGGATGGGAGGGAGAGGTGGAGGGAAGGTGGAAAGCAGATGCAGAGAGAGCTTGAGTGAGAACGAGGGCCTGAGCAGGAGGGTGGCAGTGGACGGGAGGGAGAGGCATGGGGGGAGTACGTGTGGTTGTACAAGAGGGTGACAGGGAGCAGTGGGTGTGAGGGAGAGGCATGGGGGGGATTATACAGGAGGGTGACAGGGAGCAGTGGACGGGGAAAGGCAGGGGATGTGATTGGACAGGAGGGTGACAGGGAGCGGTGGGAGGGAGGGAGAGGCAGGGGGTGTGTGATTGCACAGGGGGTGACAGGGAGCGGTGGATGGGAGGGAGAGGCGGGCGGGCGTGTGTGAGTGTACAAGAGTGTGACAGGGAGCAGTGGACAGGAGGGAGAGGCGGAGGGATGTGTGAGTTTACAGGAGAAGGGACAGTGAGCAGTGTGCAGGAGGGAGAGGCAGGGGGAAGTGTGATTGTGCAAGAGGGTGACAAGAAGCAGTGAATGGGAGTGAGAGGTGGGGGGATGTGTGATTGCACAGGTGGGTGACAGGAAGCAGTGAACGGGAGGGAGAGGCAAGGGGGGGATTTGTGATTGGACAGGAGGGTGACAGGGAGCAGTGGGTGGGAGGGAGCGGCAGGGGGTGTTATTGGACAGGTGGGTGACAGGGAGCAGTGGGTGGGAGGGAGGGAGGGAGGGAGGGAGAGGCAGGGGGTGTGTGATTGCACAGGAGGCTGACAGGGAACAGTGGTCAGGAAGGAGAGGCGGGGAAAAGTGTGATTGTACAAGAGGGCGATGAGGAGCAGTGGATGGGAGGGAGAGTTGGGGTGGATGTGTGATTGGACAGGAGGGTGACAGGGGGCAGTGGGTGGGAGGGAGAGGCAGGGGGTGTGATTGGACAGCTGGGTGACAGGGAGCAGTGAGTGGGAGGGAGCATGTGAGAAGTTGGCCTGGTATATGCTGACCACTAAATAAAGTGGGCACCTTGTACCAGTCCAAACAACCCTTATTGATGATTAGGTTAAAGACAACCTTTATTGAAAGCTATCCTAGTGGTAGCTATGGAGAGCAGCCTTCAGGCTAAGTCTCAAAGGAATGTAAAGCAGCTTGGTTTACCAGATTATAACTCGGCCTGGGCTAAATTTCCGTTCCGCTCGCGGAAATAGCGATAATTTGACATTTTCACGTTCCGCGGAAAGCGCGAAAATGTCAAAATTTCCGCATTCCGCAGCTTAGCGATAATTTGTTTCTTGCTCGCGCTGTAAAATAATACATTCTCGCGCGCGCGTGATCGCCTTACCTGAATCCCCGCGTTCGCCGACAAGTTTTCCCGATCCGGTCGCGTTCTCCACGAGATGTTGGATAGTTGGTAGCCATTTGCGCTGTCTCGTGACAGTTCGCGCCCGCAGTAATATCATTGGTCGCGCGATCACGTCTTTCTTCTCGCGATCATGCACCGCGAGAAGAGTAAAAACAAGATGGCCGCGCCCGCGAGCAACCGCATGGGTAAGTTGGCGAGCCGCGACCACGCAGAAAATACCGCGAACGGGCGGGAAAAAAACTTCCGCATCTTCGCGATACTTCCGCGTGTTTGCGGAGATTTTTAACATTTTCGCGATAATTTGCGAAAGTCACTTTCGCAAATTCCGCCCACCCCTAATTATAACCTCCTGAATGACCAAATGAAAGGAGAACCACACAACAGATATATAAAATATATGTATTTATTTCGAAACACTCTCAACTAACCTCTTTATGAGATTAGAGGACAAAGCACACAATATTAAATCACTAGAACGACAGTAAATAGCACAATACACAGCGGGCTCCAGGGGGAGACCGAACCATATACTAAGAAAGTGGTATAACAACCACGGCTTGACTAGACACAGTACCTAGAGCACGTAGAATTGCTGGGACTCCAAGGAACTACCCAAAGTAGTGACACAGGGGTCCCAAGGAGGACAGGTGCAGTGTGTGAACACAGGCGCCAGCTCCGTACAATTCTATGAGAAAGTCGTGGTTGGAATTTTAAAGATTAAGGACACTTCGTAGAGGACTTTAAGAAAACCCAGTTAAACATAAAAGGTTCTAAGGCCAGCACCCTTGGGAGTACCGAAATACCCGTGTTACCTATCCCAGAGCAGCCGGGTGCATAGGGCTCAAGTGATTTCGGGAACCGTCATCGTTTTCAATGGCGTGATGCGGAAAAGTGCTGCTGCCGGGAAGATGAAAAGTGTACGGTGGAATCTAAGCCTGGATCCGAGTTGAAAAGAACCTGAAAGCAGAGGGTACAGAGTCTGGGTCACTTCACAGTGACCAGGGGCACGATAGACGAATGCCCACCGATGTCGGGTGCTTCAGGTGAGAAGAGGTGAAGCTTGACTCTGCAGCCACGGGGACCAGGAGACGTCGACGATGACCAAAGTCCAGAGGTGAGCTGTGCCACAAAGGATGCCGAGTACTGGGGGATCAGTGTCTGGATTCAACACCAACAAGCCTTGGCAACTGAAACCCATGCGGGCAGAGGAAAGATGCTTCGGTGAGGACCAGGAAGGTCCTGGGGACCCTCCAAGCTATGGAGAGTCAGGGCACATCTGGAGAAACCAGGAAAGCCCATGGAAAGTCAATGTTACCTTCACAAGGACCCACAGGCCAATGGACCAGGGATCGCAAAGGGACCTCAAGCTGAATCACGAAATACCAGCCCACAAAACACTCATGGAGTGTAGGCCAAAAATCTTTGATGGAATTACTGCTCGGGGTCAGGACAACAAGTAGCCCGAAGCACAGACCTCAGGGATTGCCAAAAAGCATATGCTGCTGCAAAAGTACGCGGTGCACAGGGTTTCGGGTTGCACGGTCCCCACGAGGGATACTGGGCTCAGAATTGCTGAGAGCGCAGATCGACCTCAGAGACCTCGGGAACCCACCTCCTGTGTTGCAGAAATCTTTGGAGTCCTCAGGAGCTCGGGAGATGCAAACCGGTCAGATGAGTTTAGGTGCCTGCCTTGCAGGGGAGTAACTCCTTTAATCCAAGGGAGATTCTTCAGTCATCCAGCATCGTGCAGATCCTCGAAGTACTTGGTTTCTGTAGCAGAGTTTAGTCCAGGTAAATTCTAAAGTCCTGTAGTCAGGGGTTCCTACTTTATACCCAAGGAAGGGGTGGGACAATCTCTGGGGACCCGCCTATGGGAGGGTCAGGACAGAGGGGTGGCTACACCCATGTCCTTTGTCCAGTTTCGCCCCAGAGCAGGAGCAAATGGCTCCTGCAACCGGTTTGAGCTGGACTATGCACAGGGACACCAAATGTGCCCCCAGTGCAGACTTCAAAAGCACTCTCAGAGTGCACCCACCCAGCCCCAATACACTAAAGCCTGTCTGGGAGGTGGTCACACCTCCTTGTGACAGGAAACCTATTGTCAAGCCTTCCCCTGCTCAAGCTTGGCTCAGCAGCAGGAGGGCAGACTCGTGTCTGTGGCTGGCAGCATCCATTTTGTGATGCCCAGGTCGAGAAAGCTGGTACCGGGTAGCCCGGTGTGTCACATATGTCCCTCTAGAATGGTGAAATCATACCTCTCACACCTGTTACTGGTGTGAAGGTATGATTCCAAGGTGTTTGACACCAAACACTGACATGTTTCTAAGCAACAGTTTTAAAATTAGCATTTACCGCAAGGTTATAATGCACTTAAATATATATGGTTGGCTGCATCACAAACAACCCCGTAAAATAGGTTCTGAAGGCTGCAGAGAGGCTCTGCTCATGCAGGTGCACCCTCTCACATAAAACCCAGCACCCTGCCTTCAGGATTGATAAGGCCTGCTATAGGGGCGACTGATAGGTTTATATGTACAGTGATTTAGAATAGATATAGTGAACCTATATCTAAGTAAGGAGTGCAAGCACCACCTTACACAGGCTGCAGTAGCAGACCTGTGGTGTCATTTTGAATGGTCTCCCAGGGGTGGCATAATAAATGCTGCAGCCCCTGGGAGGCCTCTGGGGTACCTAGGCCCTGGGTACATAGTATACCATATACTATGAGGTGTGGCGCTGCGGCCAGGGTGACTGCCTCCGGAATCTGGCGATCACGGTTCGATCCCTGGCTCCGGCAGCAGATTAGCCCAGCACCATGTGACTCTGGGCAATAGCTTGCTTAATCTTCCCGACGGCCCCCAGCGCCTAGAGACCCTTACGGGTAATTGTTCGTGCTTTACAAATGTGGATTATTATTTTTACTAGGGACTTATAAGGGTACCCCAGAATCCAATCTGGAGTGTACTTAAAGTACATGCAATCAATTTAGAGAGAAAGCAGATAAACTGGGGTCCTGATTAGCAGGATCCCAGTCAGACTAGTGGAAAACCAGCAAAAGGGAGTGTTAAAAGGTAGCGGCAGTTGCAGTCGATAACCTATCAAGGATTGCCCGGCGGTAATCGCCTCTTATACCATTCGATGATTTTAACCAACAAAAGAGGCAGGCGCCGGAGACTGGAAGGCAGGAAACCAAGTTTTATTATCTCCGGAGAACACATCAGGTCAGACAGCAAGGTATCGTCACGAGGTGCTCTAACTGCATCTCTGAGGCCTGGCCTCTTATACACAGGTTTATGACTTTATTGCAGGTTTATCATACATGGCACATTCTTGAGATCGCTTTGATACATGAAAGAACATCCTCAGAATCCCCACTTCAAGCTCGTTCCCACACATATCTACAGTGGAAGTCCCCACCCCACCCACAGTAGGAGATGGCTATCACACAGCTGGACATTCCGCCAATTCCCGGGGGTGTGTGCGACCGGTCGGGTCTCAGGGGGTGGGGGAGGGCCTTGATCTACTGTAATCCCTTTGATGTGGGGTGTTTCCCTTATAGTAGGGGCAATAAACTGCATCCGCAGGGCTAGGTGATGGCCTGGGATCGGTTAGGACAATTGGGCGCAGAGGAAGGGGGTTATCAAAAGAGATGTATGACCATGTATGGGATGTCGGTCAGGCGTCGGATGTGGTTTCATGGCAGGGTCGCGCAGAAGGAGAGGGTTCATGGCCTATGTATGAGAGAGCGGGGGTGGTTAGGCGCGCGGGGGATGTTCGCAGCGCCAGAGGGACGCGCTGGTGATCGGCAATGAGCAGGGAGAGAGACCAGGGTGCCTAAAATGGCCGTCGCGCGTTTTCCCCGTGTGGCGCTTGGGGAGAGACAAGATGGCGCAGATAATGTTCAGTTACAAACTAAATTTCCACAGGAGGGGCGGAGGGATGTGTGAGTGTACAAGAGGGTGACAAGGAGCAGTGGGTAGGAGGAAGAGGTGGGGGGATGTGTGATTGTACAGGAGGGTGACAGGGAGCAGTGGACGGGAGGGAGAGGCACGGGGATGTGTGATTGCCCAGGAGGGTGACAGGGAGCAGTGGGTGGGAGGGAGAGGCAGGGGGTGTGTGATTGCACAGGAGGGTGACAGGGAGCAGTGGATGGGAGGTAGAGGTGGGGCGTGTGTGATTATACAGGAGGATGACAGGAAGCAGTGGAGGGGAGGGAGAGGCACGGGGGATGTGTGATTGCACAGGAGTGTGACAGGGAGCAGTGGACGGGAGGGGAGGAGCGGGGGGAAGTGTGATTGCACAGGAGGGTGACAGGGAGCAGTGGGCATGATGGAGGGGCGGAGGGATGTGTGAGTGTACAGGAGGGTGACAGGGAGCAGTGGGCGGGAGGGAGAGGCGGAGGGATGTGTGAGTGTACAGGAGGGTGACAGAGAGCAGTGGGCGGTAGGGAGAGTCAGGATGTATGATTGTACAAGAGGGTGACAGGGAGCAGTGGACAGGAGGGAGAGGCACGGGGGATGTGTGATTGGACAGGAGGGTGACAGGGAGCAGTGGGTGGGAGGGAGGGAGGGAGAGGCAGGGGGTGTGTGATTGCACAGGAGGGTGACAGGGCGTAGTGGATGGGAGGGATAGGCGCGGGGGATGTGTGAGTGTACAGGAGGATGACAGGGAGCGGTTGATGGGAGGGGGAGGCGGGGCAGGGCGTGTGTGTGATTGTACAGGAGGGTGACAGAGAGCAGTGGACGGGAGGGAGAGGCGCGGGGGATGTGTGATTGCACAGGAGTGTGACAGGGAGCAGTGGACGGGAGGGAGAGGCGGAGGGATGTGTGAGTATACAGGAGGGTGACAGGGAACAGTGGGCAGGAGGGAGAGGCCGAGGAATGTGAGTGTACAGGAGGGTGACAAGGAGCAGTGGACGGGAGGGAGAGGCCGAGGAATGTGAGTGTACAGGAGGGTGACAAGGAGCAGTGGACGGGAGGGTGAGGCGGGGGATGTGTGATTGTAAAGGAGGGTGACAGGGAGCATTGGGCGGGAGGGAGAGGCAGAGGGATGTGGGAGTGTACAGGAGGGTGACAGGGAGCAGTGGGCGGGAGGGAGAGGCGCGAGGGAGATGTGTGATTGTACAGGAGGGTGACAGGAAGCAGTGGACGGGAGGGAGAGGTGGGGGATGTGTGATTGCACAGGAGGGTGACAGGAAGCAGTGGGCGGGAGGGAGAGGCCGAGGAATGTGTGAGTGTACAGGAGGGTGACAGGAAGCAGTGGACGGGAGGGAGAGGTGAGTGTGGTTGCACAGGGGGGCGACAGGGAGCTGTGGACGGGAGGGAGAGGCGCGAGGGAGATGTGTGATTGTACAGGAGGGTGACAGGAAGCAGTGGACGGGAGGGAGAGGCAAGGTGTGAGTGCACAGGAGGGTGACAGGGAGCAGTGGATGGAAGAGAGACACGGGGGATGGGTGATTGTAAAGGAGGGTGACAGGAAGCATTCGGCGGGAGGGAGAGGCAGAGGGATGTGTGAGTGTACATGCGGGTGACAGGGAGCAGTGGGCGGGAGGGAGAGGCAGAGGGATGTGTGATTGCACAGGGGGTGACAGGGAGCAGTGGATGGGAGGGAGAGGCGGGGGATGTGTTATTGTACAGGAGGGTGACAGGGAGCAGAGGATGGGTGTCGGAGGGATGTGTGAGTGTACAGGAGGGTGACGGGGAGCAGTGGGTGGGAGGGAGAGGCAGAGGGATGTGTGAGTGTACAGGAGGGTGACGGGGAGCAGTGGGTGGGAGAGAGAGGCGGGTGTGATTGCACAGGGGGTGACAGGGAGCTGTGGACGGGAGGGAGAGGTGCGGGGGAGATGTGATTGGACAGGAGGGTGACAGGGAGCAGTGGACGGGATGGAGAGGAGGAGGGATGTGTGAGTGTACAGGAGGGGGACAGGGAGCAGTGGACGGGAGGGGGAGACACGGGGGGGAGGGTGTAGAGGAGTGTGACAGGCAGCAGAGGATGACGGATCACATACTTGTAATTTCTGAGAGACGGAAAATATTTGCTTCTGTTGGCAGGAAGCCCCGGGGGGAGCTGGGAACAAGCCAGGGCCGGCCAGTGCTCACTCTCCTGCACTGAGGACCTCGGGGAGTGTGGGAGGGAGGGGTAAGGGGGTAGAGGGGAGGCGTAAAATGGGTTAGGGGCTCTGGAGGTACAGAGATACAGCAGAGAGAGCTCTCTTGCATGAACGGATTAGAAGACGCCGGAGATCAGAGGAGGATGCACTGGGGGCAGCAGAGAGCGCACAAGGGGGGGCGGGGGGGGGGGGAGGTCAGAGAGCACAAGGGGGGACAGAGAGCACCAGGAGGTCAGAGAGCACAAGGAGGTCAGAGAGCACAAGTGTTCGAATGCAGAGACAGAGAGAATATGGGAGGCTGGAGAAAGAGCGAAGGGAAGGAAATGAATACGGAAGAGTGACTAAGGGAGAGATAATGAACACGGGAGAGTCCAGATAGAGGAGGAGAAACTGAGAGAAAAGGAAAGAGAGAAATCTAAGAGAGCAGAGTGAGAGTGTGAATACGGGAAAGTGGCAGAGACAGACAGAGACAGCATAGGAGACTGTACTGAGAAAGCTACAAAAAGAAACAGAGTGTGGAAGAGTACAGAGAGTGGGAGCACAGAGTACACTAGAGAGAGAGTGAGGCCGCGGGGCAGAGTGCACATAGAAGAAGCTGCATACAGAGAGAAGAGAAAGGAAGCACATGGGAGACTTCCTGGGTACATCTGAGAGGAGAGTGCAAAGGCAGATGAGAAAGAGAGAGAAAGAGCAAGGAATGAGTGCAGTGTGTAAGATAGCACTGGTGAGGATACAGAGACAGCCTATGGGAGAGCCCAGACTCAGAGGCAGGGGGGGTAGAGAGAGAGAGAGAGAGACACCGTCAGAAAGAGAACGATCATAGGGCGAAGAGCAAATAGAGGCAGAATAGGGGAGACAACAGAAAGGGGGTGACAGAGTCAGAAAGAGAAAGATCATAGGGGGAAGAGCAGATAGAAAGAGAACATGAGAGACAACCGAGAGAGAGTGACAGAGTCAGAAAGAGACAGAGCATAGGATGAAGAGCAGATAGAGACAGAACTGGGGAGATAACAGAGAGCGAGTGAAAGAGTCAGCAAGAGAAAGATCATAGGGCGAAGAGTAGACAGAGACAGAACTGGAGAGATAACAGAGAGAGAGTGAAAGAGTCAGCAAGAGAAAGATCATAGGGCGAAGAGTAGACAGAGACAGAACTGGAGAGATAACAGAGAGAGAGAGATACAGATCATAGGGCGAAGAGCAGACACAGACAGAACAGGAGAGAATGCAAAAAATATAGCATGGGGGATAGAGGCGAGATTGAGAGAGAGACGGAGTGCAGAAAGAGACAGTTCATCGCAGAGAGTGCAGGGACGTAGGAGAGTGGAGAGCATCGAAAGACAGAGTAGGGGAGGGCCCAGACTGACAGCTGCTCGACCTGCAAATGGACGTCAAAGGGAGAATCCAAAGAAAGACATCAGAGGGGAGTTAGAGTATGAAGACAAACAGCCTAGAGAGGATAGAGACGGCACACGTAAAGGTACTGAGACAGTGCTGGGAGTGCACTGATGGAAACACAGCACAGAGAAAGAATGGATAGGGTTCAGCGAAGAGGAGAAATGCACTGGGAACAGTTCAGGGAGTTGGGATATAGCTGAGTGCCAAGAGACCGCATCTCAGAGTCCGATCAGAGGCAGCACAAAGAAGAGTGCTGAGAGGCAAAAAGAAAGCATCGGAGAGAGAAAGCGACTTACCTACAGCTACCCTTCCCCAGGGTTAGGATCTTCCATAGATTCCCCTGCTTTGAATCTCACCTTACCCCCCCCTCCCCCCCCGCATCAGCCTGGGAATCCGTGCACGTCATTGCATAGCAGTTTTAACACAACAGCAGTAGACCATGGGCTTATCTACATCACTCAGGTGTTTTTAGGTGTGAGGAGCAGGGAACATGCACCACTCAAGGGCCGCATTTTGTATTCTGCATCATTCATGGAGGTGGAGATACAGCGCCCAGATACCCCTATAGGTGACAGTTCTGCAGTCTACAAATGCTGATTGATTGATCTGATTGATTCACGGTGAACATATTGCAATCTATACTTCCTTTAAGGGGTTTTGTGTCAGCCTCCTTAAGCCATTATCTTCTGTTGTTCTTTTGCAGCCTTCAGCCATTGGCTTCAGACATGTTCAATCACATCCTGAATCATCCCATAGGAGTCCATTCCAATGGCTATTTGGTGCATCCATCGGAATGCATGACAGACATATATTGCATCTGAAATCACTCAGTTTGCGGCATGGTGGCTTGGGGGGGAGGGGTAACAAAGACAAAAGCATCTGAAAAATCAAAGCTGCAGAAACAACAACTGCATTTTTACTGTAGTATTTATTTTTTCCAGATACTACTGCCTGCGCTTTAGTACAATAGGTTTGTCATTTGAACAGCATGTGCATGCCCCATACAAGCATCAAACCTATTGGCTTTGCCAACGCTTGTTCTCAGCAGCCAGTGGATGGGACAGCCCTAAGCTCTGCCCTTAGAGGTTATTTTAGATTCTAATAGCACAGAAACGGAAGGGGAGGGACAAACAGAATTATGTCACATAGGAGGTGAATAAAGTGGCATAGTAATGCATGAGGACTGTCATTACAGCTAAGTAACCCTTTTGTTCTTCATCCTAGGCTGCTTCATAGTGAACAGAACACCAGTAGTGGTCATCCAGGGAGGTCAGAGGTCAGACTCTATCCAATCCCATGTAGGTTTCAGCCCTAGGATGTACCTAAAGTGAGGAAGGCCTCCTGTAGGAAGAGCTCCCCCTTTGCATAACTCTGGAGCTGTCTCACCTTGGAAGAGAAGGCATTGTATGGGCTGAATAAATTGGACATGCATCTATGAATATTGCCATTTATCGAGGTTGGGGGCCTTCCCCCCCCCCCCCCCCGCCCCTCCCCCTGTCGAATATTGACTGAGATGCTTTAAATTAAAGTCACAAGTTAAATGAGGGGACCTCTGGTGGTTTGGATTTAAAAGTTGTTGAATGTTTGTTTAGTATGGTTTCTTTTTTGGAATGGCATAATTCATTATGTTGGCACTGATTGAATATACATTACAGGGATGGTAATGTAGACAGCAACGACATGTCTATGGGCAACCAGATATAAACAATAGATGCTCACCAACTTCCCACGGAAACGGGGCTACTAAAAATGTGACTGTTACAGAAATGCCTGTATCCACCAGAAATGACGTCATTGTGTATTACTGTAATTGTGAGCGATGTTGAGCTTAAGATTATTTATTATTTTGCAGGAAGCACCGGAAACGCTATACCAATTGTAGTCCAGCTCTGTTGCATTGATTGTGCTCTTGCCGTGCTGCAACCACTGTACCGATTCTGTTTTGAATATATATACAAATGCCAATGAAAAAGATATATAAAAAAAAAATCTATGAATATTGCCATTGCAGTGCACCTGTAATTACAGGTAACATTTTTCTCTCCATCCATAGCTGTTCCATAGTTTCACATGCTCTGAACAGAATACCCAAGCAGTGTTCATCTGAGAAGGTCAGAGGTTAGGCTCTATCAAATCAAATCCCATTTTGGATTCTGGTCTGGAATGGACATCAGGCATGGTGGGTCTCCTCTGGGTAGAGTTGGTACTTTGCATAACTCTTCAGCTGAAGAGCTGTCGTGCAGGCCTGCCACAGCGACCTCTTCTCTTTTCTCATAGACACGTACCCTTCTTGTCGGTCTCCACAAAATAAATATATATACTGGAAACTATCCTCTTAGCAATATATTGTGTAGCCTCAAGTTCCCCATCCATTGCACACGCCTGACTATGGAGCCTGCCATGCATAGGGGTGTGTGTTACTTGTGCGTTCGTATACTCAATATACCTAGGGCTCCCATGCCCACGACCACTGTGAAGCAGGCCTTGTATTTGTGTGCGCATGCGTACGTGCGTGGCGTGTGGCGCGTGGCATGTGTGTGTGAAAGAGAAAGAGAGAGAAGGCTGGGCCCCAAATCATTTTCACATTACACATTGTTACAGCAGTTCCTTCGCCTGGGTCTTCAAATTCAGGAATTCATTTTAACTGCAGAATCAATTCCCCCACACAGCTGGCTGTGTGCCACCGAGGTCTACATTAGTAACTGAAGCCCTAATACAGAGAAGACCCCAGCACAGGCCTTCTCGATGGCTACAGGGAGTACATATACATGCATAATACATATAGCATGCCTATTGAGGGGTCACAGGTACTCAGTCATAACTGTTACTACATGATATCTTATATACTGTACGCGACTGGGCCACCCCAACCTCCCATTTACTCCCAGGGGGTTCTTTCTAGTGAGACAGTGGAAAGCTTACACCTCCTATGACCCAAGTACAACTGAGTTCCAGGCAAATCTTTGCTACTTGAGTAAGAGCTGTAACCTGTTTCTAAAAGCAAGAAGAGCTTTAGTTAAACCCCATCCCACCCTAGACAGAGGAGCAGAGCCCACTTGCCTCGTTCTGCCGACCCAGTTTGGTAGCACTGAAGTGACCTACTAAATGATCGCCCTCTTACTGCCTGGCTATACGTATATGGAATTCCGATTAATATGGTCCCCCCTCCATCATCAGCCTTCTCTATGGAGAACAGATGCCGTGGGATCAGGGAGGGCCCAGGGATTCTACCTGACGGTGACTTGAACCAACCTACTGATGTCCTGCCCATCACTTGAGTCCCACAGGGACCAGGTCTAGCTCCTGGGGATCCCGCACCTGGCTAAAGGACCACAAGGGGAGCCAGGTTCACTGTATTAATGATGGGGCCGAGCATGCATGAGCAGCTCCATGGAGGTGAGATGACACGCTCAGGCTGCCGGAAGCCATGTCTCATGTGTCCCATGTCCACAAGTAAGATCTAGGAAAGAGCTCAAGCGCTAGGCTCCACAAGACTTTAGTGCTGACCTGTATATCCTCAGGAGTAGAGCGCCGACATCCTGAGCCCAGGTGCGCGGAGAAGCAGCATCGGGGTGTGCGCGTGAGGGTCCTTGAGAGCTCTTACAAACCATAAACATGCAAGAACATCCAGGAGTAATTGCCTCCACCTGATCCTTCTGTCCAGGAACCTGAAATACATCTATAAATGAAGATGCAGAGAGATGGCCTCGTGCCAATGATCTGGTCTGCATTCTCTTTAACAAGGAGGCCCCGGCAGCGCGTGGGTCCAGGGCAGGCAGGCTGACTGCAAGGAGGCAGCGGCTCTAAATCAAGGTATCTCCGCATCCCTCAGCAGACGCACACCATTCACACGGGATCTACCGCTCAACACCGCAAGCAGAACTGGTCCTGGTCAGGGGCGTAACACAGGCCCCCGCAGCCCCAGTGGTGCGGGGGGCCCCAAGCTCTAGGGGACCCCTCGGAACTGCAGTCTAGCCAGAGAGCTCCTGATTGAGCCTGGAGGGGGGGCCCTCTTCGTACCGTGCAGGGAGGCCCCCTCAATTTCGTTACGCCAGTGGTCCTGGTGGCCCATCTGTCTGCAATGAGGTTCTAGATCAAAATTGCTCAGTTTCGCTCCAGAACAGCGATTATTCTGCCTTCCCCTCATGTCCTCCGGGCTCCTTTCACCCACCCTACTTTGACCTTCATGGCTGAAACCATTACCCAAGGTCAACCCTGCAAATCACATTCCTCATAAAACCTGATGCACGTATTCATTATTGTGACCATATATCCCCTTTCAGATGCACTAAGCCACGCCCCTACAGGAACAGACCAATCAGCAACCTGCTTGTGTAGTCACTCAGCTCCAGACACAGGCATGCATGCCAAGGGCACTCACAGAGCCAATGATGTCCCTCCATCCAGCAGGGTCCACCTGCGGCACCCGCCAACTAGCGCTATGAAAACCGCACGGCGACTCTCAGGCCCTGCATGGAGGCCAGTCCCCAGAAACACAACCACCAGCACCCGTGAGGAGGAGGCGCCCAGAAACGCCTTGGCATCCTCACACTGCCAGGGAAGAGCTGCAGGAAGAGGCTGCTGCATGACCCATGGCGTATGAATATTCAGTTCCACCTAGCATGTGTGTATGGATGAATGCATGAATGAATAAATGGTCTGTAAAGCACAGCTGTGACCTCAAACTGTATTCAAGTGTTGGGAGGGGTTAGCTTGTCTGGGCGTTCCTTTCTCTTCTTGTGTTTGCCCCTTACTTGGAGCATGGATGCAAAACTTGTGCCCTTTCACTGCTCATTTTTCAGGGGCTTCTTTTAACTTTTTGCTCACACACTCCATGAGAGTGCATGTGTTTTCCATTTGTCTCCCTGGAGTGCTTCTCTTCTCCTCTTCATGGTCCCTGTTGCGCTCTTTCCCTTGCGTGTGTGCTTCTCCCCACCTCTCCCGTCACTCTTTTGCCTGTTTACTACATCGCTCTCTAGTACATCGCTCTCTTGGGTGTTTACTACATCGCTCTCGTGGTTGTTTACTACAACGCTCTCTAGTACATCGCTCTTGTGGTTGTTTACTACATCGCTCTCTAGTACATCGCTCTCGTGGTTGTTTACTACATCTCTCTCTAGTACATCGCTCTCTTGGTTGTTTACTACATCGCTCTCGTGGTTGTTTACTACAACGCTCTCTAGTACATCGCTCTTGTGGTTGTTTACTACATCGCTCTCTAGTACATCGCTCTCGTGGTTGTTTACTACATCGCTCTCTAGTACATCGCTCTCGTGGTTGTTTACTACATCGCTCTCTAGTACATCGCTCTCTTGGTTGTTTACTACATCGCTCTCGTGGTTGTTTACTACATCGCTCTCTAGTACATCGCTCTCGTGGTTGTTTACTACATCGCTCTCTAGTACATCGCTCTCGTGGTTGTTTACTACATCGCTCTCTAGTACATCGCTCTCTTGGTTGTTTACTACATCGCTCTCTAGTACATCGCTCTCGTGGTTGTTTACTACATCGCTCTCTAGTACATCACTCTCTTGGTTGTTTACTACATCGCTCTCTAGTACATCGCTCTCGTGGTTGTTTACTACATCGCTCTCTAGTACATCGCTCTCGTGGTTGTTTACTACATCGCTCTCTAGTACATCACTCTCTTGGTTGTTTACTACATCGCTCTCGTGGTTGTTTACTACATCGCTCTGTAGTACATCGCTCTTGTGGTTGTTTACTACATCGCTCTCTAGTACATCGCTCTCGTGGTTGTTTACTACATCTCTCTCTAGTACATCGCTCTCTTGGTTGTTTACTACATCGCTCTCGTGGTTGTTTACTACAACGCTCTCTAGTACATCGCTCTTGTGGTTGTTTACTACATCGCTCTCTAGTACATCGCTCTCGTGGTTGTTTACTACATCGCTCTCTAGTACATCGCTCTGTTGGTTGTTTACTACATCGCTCTCTAGTACATCGCTCTCGTGGTTGTTTACTACATCGCTCTCTAGTACATCGCTCTCGTGGTTGTTTACTACATCGCTCTCTAGTACATCACTCGCTTGGTTGTTTACTACATCGCTCTCGTGGTAGTTTACTACATCGCTCTCTAGTACATCGCTCTTGTGGTTGTTTACTACATCGCTCTCTAGTACATCGCTCTCTTGGTTGTTTACTACATCGCTCTCTAGTACATCGCTCTCGTGGTTGTTTACTACATCGCTCTCTAGTACATCGCTCTCTTGGTTGTTTACTACATCGCTCTCTAGTACATCGCTCTCTTGGTTGTTTACTACATCTCTCTCTAGTACATCGCTCTCGTGGTTGTTTACTACATCGCTCTCTAGTACATCGCTCTCTTGGTTGTTTACTACATCGCTCTCTAGTACATCGCTCTCGTGGTTGTTTACTACATCGCTCTCTAGTACATCGCTCTCGTGGTTGTTTACTACATCTCTCTCTAGTACATCGCTCTCGTGGTTGTTTACTACATCGCTCTCTAGTACATCGCTCTCGTGGTTGTTTACTACATCGCTCTCTAGTACATCACTCTCTTGGTTGTTTACTACATCGCTCTCGTGGTTGTTTACTACATCGCTCTCTAGTACATCGTTCTTGTGGTTGTTTACTACATCGCCCTCTAGTACATCGCTCTCTTGGTTGTTTACTACATCGCTCTCTAGTACATCGCTCTCGTGGTTGTTTACTACATCGCTCTCTAGTACATCGCTCTCGTGGTTGTTTACTACATCGCTCTCTAGTACATCGCTCTTGTGGTTGTTTACTACATCGCTCTCTAGTACATCGCTCTCGTGGTTGTTTACTACATCGCTCTCTAGTACATCGCTCTCGTGGTTATTTACTACATCGCTCTCTAGTACATCGCTCTCTTGGTTGTTTACTACATCGCTCTCTAGTACATCGCTCTCTTGGTTGTTTACTACATCGCTCTCGTGGTTGTTTACTACATCGCTCTCTAGTACATCGCTCTCGTGGTTGTTTACTACATCGCTCTCTAGTACATCACTCTCTTGGTTGTTTACTACATCGCTCTCGTGGTTGTTTACTACATCGCTCTCTAGTACATCGCTCTCGTGGTTGTTTACTACATCGCTCTCTAGTACATCGCTCTCTTGGTTGTTTACTACATCGCTCTCTAGTACATCGCTCTCGTGGTTGTTTACTACATCGCTCTCTAGTACATCGCTCTCGTGGTTGTTTAATACATCGCTCTCTAGTACATCGCTCTCTTGGTTGTTTACTACATCGCTCTCTAGTACATCGCTCTCGTGGTTGTTTACTACATCGCTCTCTAGTACATCGCTCTCTTGGTGGTTGTTTACTACATCGCTCTCTAGTACATCGCTCTCGTGGTTGTTTACTACATCGCTCTCTAGTACATCGCTCTCTTGGTTATTTACTACATCGCTCTCTAGTACATCGCTCGCTTGGTTGTTTACTACATCGCTCTCTAGTACATCGCTCTTGTGGTTGTTTACTACATCGCTCTCTAGTACATCGCTCTCGTGGTTGTTTACTACATCGCTCTCTAGTACATCGCTCTCTTGGTTGTTTACTACATCGCTCTCTAGTACATCGCTCTCTTGGTTGTTTACTACATCGCTCTCTAGTACATCGCTCTCGGGGTTGTTTACTACATCGCTCTCTAGTACATCGCTCTCGTGGTTGATAACTACATCGCTCTCTAGTACATCGCTCTCGTGGTTGTTTACTACATCGCTCTCTAGTACATCGCTCTCGTTGTTGTTTACTACATCGCTCTCTAGTACATCGCTCTCGTGGTTGTTTACTACATCGCTCTCTAGTACATCGCTCTTGTGGTTGTTTACTACATCGCTCTCTAGTACATCACTCTCTTGGTTGTTTACTACATCGCTCTCTAGTACATTGCTCTCTTGGTTGTTTACTACATCGCTCTCTAGTACATCGCTCTCGTGGTTGTTTACTACATCACTCTCTAGTACATCGCTCTCGTGGTTGCTTACTACTTCGCTCTGTAGTACATCGCTCTCTTGGTTGTTTACTCCATCGCTCTCTAGTACATCGCTCTCTTGGTTGTTTACTCCATCGCTCTCTAGTACATCGCTCTTGTGGTTGTTTACTACATCGCTCTCTAGTACATCGCTCTCGTGGTTGTTTACTACATCGCTCTCTAGTACATCGCTCTCGTGGTTATTTACTACATCGCTCTCTAGTACATCGCTCTCTTGGTTGTTTACTACATTGCTCTCTAGTACATCGCTCTCTTGGTTGTTTACTACATCGCTCTCGTGGTTGTTTACTACATCGCTCTCTAGTACATCGCTCTCATGGTTGTTTACTACATCGCTCTCTACTACATCACTCTCTTGGTTGTTTACTACACCGCTCTCGTGGTTGTTTACTACATCGCTCTCTAGTAATTCGCTCTCTTGCTCGTGGTTGTTTACTACATCACTCTCTAGTACATCGCTCTCTTGGTTGTTTACTACATCGCTCTCTAGTACATCGCTCTCGTGGTTGTTTACTACATCGCTCTCTAGTACATCGCTCTCGTGGTTGTTTACTACGTCGCTCTCTAGTACATCGCTCTCTTGGTTGTTAACTACATCGCTCTCTAGTACATCGCTCTCGTGGTTGTTTACTACATCGCTCTCTAGTACATCGCTCTCTTGGTTGTTTACTACATCGCTCTCTAGTACATCGCTCTCTTGGTTGTTTACTATATCGCTCTCTAGTACATCGCTCTCGTGGTTGTTTACTACATCGCTCTCTAGTACATCGCTCTCGTGGTTGATAACTACATCGCTCTCTAGTACATCGCTCTCTTGGTTGTTTACTACATCGCTCTCTAGTACATCGCTCTCGTGGTTGTTTACTACATTGCTCTCTAGTACATCGCTCTCTTGGTTGTTTACTACATCGCTCTCTAGTACATCGCTCTCTTGGTTGTTTACTACATCGCTCTCGTGGTTGTTTACTACATCGCTCTCTAGTACATCGCTCTATTGGTTGTTTACTACATCGCTCTCTAGTACATCGCTCTCGTGGTTGTTTACTACATCACTCTCTAGTACATCGCTCTCTTGGTTGTTTACTACATCGCTCTCTAATACATCGCTCTCGTGGTTGTTTACTTCATCGCTCTCTAGTACATCGCTCTCTTGGTTGTTTACTACATCGCTCTGTAGTACATCGCTCTCTTGGTTGTTTACTACATCGCTCTCTAGTACATCGCACTCGTGGTTGTTTACTCCATCGCTCTCTAGTACATCGCTCTCTTGGTTGTTTACTACATCGCTCTCTAGTACATCGCTCTCGTGGTTGTTTACTACATCGCTCTCTAGTACATCACTCTCGTGGTTGTTTACTACATCACTCTCTTGGTTGTTTACTACATCGCTCTCTTGGTTGTTTACTACATCACTCTCTTGGTTGTTTACTACATCGCTCTCTTGGTTGTTTACTACATCGCTCTCTTGGTTGTTTACTACATCGCTCTCTTGGTTGTTTGCTAGTCCTATGCTCAAGGTTGCTCTCTCTCTAATAGTTTGCTTCCCTCCACGCACTCTCGTATTGTGTCTCCGCACCTTTGGTTGCTTTCTCCTACCCCTATAATTCCAAAACCTGCCATCCTTATTTTTTATTTGTGTTTTATAGAGCGCAAACTTGACCCGTTAGCGTATCAAAGCGCTTTACAGGATTAGCAGGTTGTATACAAGAGACTTAGAAGGGGGGTGGGGGAGGGGGGAATATATTATTGGTTCCTTCGGATCCTTTGGGTAGGGTAAGAAGATGCTGTTTACTTTTTCCTGAATATAAGGGTTGGAGTGTGTGGTGTTTTACAAGTGGGCAGTCTGTGGGGTAAGGAAACTGACCAAGTGTCTGTTAAAAGGACTGATTTGTACTGGCTGAGGGTGGAACAACTATCCAACAGGGAGGTCCGCGCCTTTCTGTGCTTGGGTCCGTCCTCTCTCTATAGAGGACCCTATGCGATTGAGCCTGTGCGCCATGTGTAGAGGGCTCATTGTGATTGAGTCTGTGCTCCATGCATAGGGGCTAATTGGGAGAGGATGTTTTCTGTCGGCTAGACTGCCGGCTTTGGTGCTGGACACCCGGGTTCGAGCCTCGGGTCGCGTCCACATCCTGTGATTCTGTCATTCTGGGTAAATCACTTCATCTCCCCCTGCCTAAATGTGTAACGTAACCGGTGCTCATGTGAACAGTGTTTAATTTGAGCAGGTGCTTTCCGGTGCTTATAGCACCAGTTAAGGACACACTCATTTGGAAGGCCTACAAAATCACAGTATGTTGAGCCAAGTCTAGAAGACGTTCCCCAGCTCCGAAATCGGCACCTTTAGCCATTAGGCCAACTCCTCTCCAGAAAAATAAGTGCCAGGGCTCTAGTCAGGAGGCAGTTTGCACCAGCACATTTTTCCTGTTAGCCCCGGCACTTTTTAGTTCACAAATTAACCACTGCATGTAAAGCGCTCCAATACCTTAGGGTCGAGTTCGCGCTATATAAATACTGCAACAACAAATAAAAAATAGTGATTGAGTCTGTGCTATCTCTATGTATACTTGCTTCCACGTCCCTGACTCATGGGTGGCTGTCGACACTGTGCCAGGAGGTGCCCGAGCTCTTCCTTTCCCTTCCAGGCAATAAACTCACTCCTCAGATTCGTGACTTTTTGAGATCATCTCTGATGGTTTCTGTGCCCATACAAGGCGCGGCAGACCACTCACAAACCCACAGAAAGGCCCAGGTATGTACACAGAGCAGGAGGGCGGGATACCCACGATTGAAAGGGATTATACCCATTAAACAAGATATTTCAGCGTAAAGCGAGGGCGGTGGAGAGGGGCGCGAGTGCACGGGCCAACATTGGAGAACGGCATAAAAGAAATGTTTGTTTTATAGTCTGTCACCGAGGCTTTTATGATCTAAAATTAACTTTTCTTCTACTTCATATCTTTCTGCATTTGGCAGAAAACTGCACCACATATAGTTTTTTAAAAAAACATTGAAGCTCCAAAAGCAAAGTGCTCGTTCAGAAATAACAAGCATTGGCAAAGCCAATATTCTCAAAGGTGAGACCTTTTAGCTTCACCAACACTTGTTAGGTCTCAGCACAACACCCCGGAGTAAGTCAATTAATTTCCCTATGATTAAAAAAGAAAAAAGAATAATTTGACAAAAAATTCTAGCAAATAAAGAATGCAATTGCAAATATGCCAATGTCCATGTCTTAGTGGAAATACATTTGGAAGCAGATAACATCTGTTGTCACAATAAAAGCAGGTGACATCAGTTGTCACAATAAACATCCATCTAAAAGGGGAAAAAAGCTTTTTTCACGTGCGTGTGGCATAGTAAAACATAGATACAAATGGTAAGAGGTTCAACAAGGACGGCAGGAAGAAAGAAAATAAATTAGTACCTGAATCACTGCACGATCAGTAGAAGGACAGCAATCGAGCTGAAAGAATCAGTACTTGGTCCATTCTCCAGCCAAAAGAAGAGGAAGTGAAGCCGGCACATGCTGGCCAATTAGAAGGCGGCAAATAAGGGTCACTCTTGCCGACAAATGTTAAGCAATGGTTGGGCTGCAGGCCCCTTGTTGCATACAATATCTCTTGTGAGCGTGAGCTCATGCAGCATATGAGATGTCCCAGTCGGGACCAAAAACCTTACCACTCTTAATTAAATCCACGCCCGCTCACATTCTGAAATCTACCACTTCAGATTGTAAGCAGAAACAATTACAGCTTTATAGCCAGTAGTGGTGGAAACTGTTGGGCTGTAGGCAAAATCTGCCACTGTCAAGTTAGGGGATTTACAACGGATTTGAGCAACAAAAAACAACTGTGGTTGGTGAACCTTGACCAGGGCCACTAGAACTATGCAATTTTTCTGGCATAATGTTTTAGCATAGGTATGGAATTCCTGCATATGCCACATTTTCCACCATTTGCTGCATAATGTGCAGATTTTAACAAAAAAAAATGTTTCTAGTTCAAATGAATCAAAAGTTACAAAAAATAGAAGCAGCAACACATTTCTGCACAGCGGAAGGCTCTTTGCAAAGGTTGACTGGTTACCTTTCTATTGCTAGTTTCTGTATTTGAGTGTTAAACTGGTACTAATGAAGTGAAACATATGCCCAGACAGTGTTAAGAAGTGTGAAAATGACTAAGGGGCCGATTGCGAGTTTGGTGGTCCAGTGGACTGCCAAATCCGCGGTGGCTGTGTGTCTACCGCCGCACCGATGGTCCGACCGTTGTATCATAAATTGGGCGGTCTGACCACCATAGGACCGTAGCCACCTCCAAGAATCCGCGATCCATGACGGTCTCCGATGAAGCACCACCTAACATATTCCGAGTTTCCGCATTGCCACAGTTTTTATGTCGGTGAGCCCGCCATGAAAAGTGTGGCAGTGAGGAAACTAAGGGGGCCCCACAGGGCCCCTTGGTGCCTCTATGCATGAGGGTACATGCAAGGGGCACACGGTGTGCCCCCCGGTCTTTCTACACCCCATGTTCCTATATGGTATGGACATCACAGTCCATGCCGTGCAGGAACGCGCTTTGGTGGTCCCACGGCAGTGCCTTTCTAAGCCTCTGCTATGAGCTTTACAAAGGCACCATAGTGGGACCGCCGTCGCAGGCTAGCCTGCCGGATTTAAACTCATGATCCTTTGGGCGGTGTGGATGACTATGGCGGTCTTGGAGCAGGGCGCTAGAGTGGCGGCTCGCTCTAAGACATAAAGTGGTAATCCGGTCCTAAGTAATGAAGTAATACTATCACAAACTGTGCCACATTATGACGCATAATTTACTTTTACTTGCAACACAATTTAGTCAACCATGTCACATAATTTGGTCCTGCATTGCTGTATAATTCCGTAGGCCCTGATCTTGACATACTGCCCAGGTTTGCCCTCAAATGGCAACTGCGATCTCCGGGGCACTGGTGGAAATCTGAAAACCGTAACAGTGACTCAGAGAAATCAAATGACCTAATTTAGGCCATTGAATTGTGTTAGTGCAAATAGAGACAAACAGTATTTGTGTCCATTTCCAATGTACAACTAAGCACAAATTGCTGTTCCATGTGTTTTGCTTTTGCACTCACCACCAGGATTTAGGGTCGGACTTACCAATAGGGCAATCATGCAGATCCCGATGGACTGGACTGACAGATCATGGTGTGGGCCGGTTTTTGTAGCAGTTGTTGGCCACTTTTATGGCTAGGTGGGCCAGTTTTTACATTCGATTTCCCTGATATTATCACATTTTTAGTTATCTGCTTTGTTAATGGCATCCTCTTTTATTTTGGTGCCAATTTTTTTGTCCCAGTCTGACCCTACCTTGATTTAATTGGTGGCAATTAAGGGCCTGATGGATCAAAGGGATTTATCTATTCTATGTCTATAGGGAATGTGTTGATACATGAGGGCCTAAGATTGTGAGGTGAGAAAAAGGCAGACAAATTAGGCATGATACTCACCATATTCTCCATCGGAGTAAAATTAGGCACAAATTCAGATCACTTGACTCAAAAGTTGTTTGCGCCATAAGGTTTTTGTACTCCCAATTTTTGCCCAGTTATTAAAATAAGCATCAACAAACTAGCATAAAACAATTCTTATTTCAGAAACTGATTTATTTTCCCCTTCGCGGCACACCTGCAAAGCACTATCTGCAAACTCAGCATCCTACTATAGCCTTCAGATGACCTGTACTCCAGTTAATGCCTGAATACTGCCCCCCGTCATAAGCTGTACTTTATACATCCAGATTGATTGATTGAGTGAGTGTTGCATTTGCAAAGACCATTTGCAAAGACCCCCTCTCCGTGCGGAACACCGTTATAGCAGGTATTGTACGATGGCAGCCCCAGCTCTCAGACCTTCACTCAGATCCATGCTTTGGTCTTCACCTCACCTTGAGGGCTAATGTGTCACCTGCACCTGGTGGTCAGTGGTGCAGGCCCAGAGTTTGGAGCAGGTGACCAGCGCTCTGGAAGATCGCCAGTCCTGAGTCACCCCAAAGCCAGGCAGAGATGTCTGATAGGAGGACAGGAGGTAGGGAAGGGGGTCCAGCCCATGGGGAGCATCCTTCCATAGCCTGCATTGTGGAGAGCACACATTGGTCAGATTTGCAGCAGGTCATCGAGGCAACCCTTGCAGTGTGACCAGGAGGTGGCAGTAAGCAGTGAGGGAGACTATGAAAGCCCTCAGACACTACAGCCTCAGAGACAAATAGGAAAGAGGCTGTAAACTGGAAGAAAAGCCTCTCACACAACCTTCTAACTTGGGTGGTTCACCCAGTCGTTCTTGAGCTCTCCTTTCTCCACTCTTAGAGTTGAAGCAAAAATGGTTCTTTCTGTTGCGGGAATCGCTGAAGGGTCGGAGAACAAGGATCGCCCCACTGTTGAAATATTTATTGGGTTGTGGCAGGGACAGTAGCTCTCCTACCCTGGGCGAATCCTCATGACAAGGTGCAAAGCAGCGGAGTCTTAACGATTCTTGCCAAGAGGCAGGACAAGTTCTGGTTAGGCATAGCAGACTAGCTGTATCTTTATCAGGTCAATGCACCATAAGAATTTCCATCCGCGGTGCTAAAGTCTGGCCTGACTTTTAAACGACGGTAGCAACAGAGTTCTGCATCTTGTTGAATGTTTTCCCCTGTGCTGGAGCAAAGGGCTTCTCAGAAGTCAAAAATGAACTGTTCTCTGGCTCTTTGAGCCAGCTTACAATCTCAGTTAGAGGCTAAGCAGCTCCTCAAGGATGGTGCAGCACTTTGAGGATTTGTAGGGACCCAACAAAACCTAAGTCCATCATTTGAGTTACACAATTTAGTTCCATGAAACCCAGCATCCTGTAACACTTACAATGTCCATGACTTCTAAGAGTTTGGAAACATCTCATAATGCTAAGATTGAATATATATAGCTCATCCTTCCAGTCCAGCCACTTGGACTGTAGCTAGGCTTGGGCTCTCCTACGAGAGATTGAAGTAGGGAAGTAGACTGATAGATAGCACTACATCCCTTTGTTCAGGTTAGAGTAGTAGTCCATGCCCCTTTCCACTTATTTGTACAGGTTTTGCATAGTGTTTGCCACAGTCTGACCTGCTTGAATGTTTTTCAACTGGATGAGGCTTCACAAGGAGCCTCTGTGCTTCATTAAGAGTTTGATGGCCTGAACCAGACACACAAAAACCTACCCACAATGGCCTGTGCAGCAGGTGCGAGGTTGGATAATAGGGGAACAGCTTGCACCATGGGCTACCACTGTCTCGATGTGACCCACTTCTTGGGGATGCACAAATACATGGGCATGTCCACTCATCAATTTCTACAACTCATGCACTAACAAAGTAGGTCGGGTTTCTGATTTGTGTCCTTTCGGGGATGGAAGGCCAAGTGAAGACTTTGTTAAATGAAGATGGTTGCCAAGAGCCAAATTCTCCAGCTTGGGAGAAACTGGGGTGAAATAGGTAAGCAGGTGATGTGAGGAATCTTTTTTGCTAGAGGTTGGTGGGACTTGAGAGGCCAGTGAGGTCCATCCTCTGGCACACTGCTGTTGAAGCCCTTTGGTGGGTTGAACATGCTGATCTGCGGAAGGAGGGCACTTTCTTTGCTAAAGTCCCGCAGCATGGGCCATCCCAGCTTCAGTGTTTTTCTGTTTACTTTTGTCGATGTTATGTGAAACAAACATCAGTGCCCCTGTGAATGCCCAGTTTGCCACACTCGCTGTGGCTTCCAGTTTGCGATCATAAACTCACGACGAGTGGCTTCTGATCTGTCAATTTCTAACTTTTCTTCCCGTCAAGTCCGCCACATCAACAGCTTCCTGATCTCCAATGACAAATGACTTAGCAGCAGAGCGTCACCCCACTGCCTTTTAGCAGTGAACACAAGGAAAACATGATATTATCATTTTATTTTTAGTAGGAGCCAGGTTAGTGCGGGGTGGGCTGGGCTGTCAGAGCAGGGGGGTGAGGAAATATGTGCACTTAAGTGCACATGATGGTTTGTCTGGCTTTTTGGGCCGGCCAAATAGTCATGCGCACTTAGCATGTTTTTCACCTGGCTGTATTGCACAACCTGTGTGGAGAACATGCACAGGCTCCCACTGAAATGAAATGAAAAGGATAATTATAAAGCGCGAGACATTCACCCGAGGGTATCATGGCCCCTGTCTGAGCAGTGAACCAGGCAGCTCCGACCAATCATGATGCTGCTGTCATGCTGGTGACAGCAGCATCGTAATTGGCTTAGGGGAGCCTGTGTGCTTCCTGCTTCCGGGAGTCTGGAAGAGAAGCGGAGGAGAGAAGACGGAGGAGAGACGGCGGCTGTGCAGAGGTAAGTGTTATATTGTTTTCACCCCTCGTGCCACACCGGTTTCGCACCAGCCGCCACTGTGGCCTAGCCTTCAAAACTAAACCAAACTCTCTCCACGCTGTGGTCATCAGGCACACAGTGAATGAGTTTTAGCATTATGTTCCATTGCCTTGTGTACATTCTGCTCGTAATGTCATCACCCCACTTGAGCCTATCCTCTCCATACTGTTTCCAGTCTTTCCACCTGGCGGTGTAGCTTTTAGGCTTGGAAGAAATTTTAATAATGCTGAAACAATCAAAGTAATTTAGGTAATTTACAATTATTTATGTAATTGTAGCTGTAGATTTTATTTATATAACATGATTTACTACCCCTGATGAGTGCTTTGCGAAAAAGCAAAATTACTGAAAAAAACGTGTTTATGCCTGTTCCTACAATTTGGATTAATTTGGGGCAAAAATGCCCACACAAGAGCAAAGGAACAGAGTGAGAGCGACTGTTGGCTGCTGCGGTTCTGCTTCTGTTGCATTTAGTGCAAAAGGAATCATTGAGTTCACTTTGGATGCCAGGGAGCATTTTCTGTTACGGAAATTGCGCTAAATGCAGGCTTCACTCCTTGCTTAATTCACTCAATTTTGTTGTAATTATGTGTAATTACGCTACAGCAAGTTAGACTAGTTACGCCCACCTCAAGTAGCCTTGTAATCTTGAAAATAATCTCTCAAATAACATTCTATAATAGCTTGGAGTTCACCTTAAAGCAGAGGCCACTTGCAGAAATGTCACAAAGAGTAGAGAGATGCGAGTCCTTTTCTTGCGGCCATGGGAGGATCAGTGGTCACTGGCCAGTGGCAGCTGCTACTTAACAGGGGTGGCGGGGAGGATGAAAAAAAACAATCACTTACCTGCAGGCCGGCCGCCACCTCTCGGTCCTCTTCGGTCGACTCCTAGAAGCAGGAAGCATACAGGCTCCCCTAGCCAATCACAATGCTGCTGTCACCAGCATGACTGAGCAATAGACGGGTGGAGAACATGCTAAGTGCGTATGACTGTTTGACCGCCCCTATACCGCCAGCCAAACCGTCATGCGCACTTAAGAGAGTGCCAACCACTCCTCCCCCTGCTCTGGCCAGCCCAGCCTCACCCACACCTAAGCCGGTGTGGAAAAATAAAATGATATTAAAATTGCGTTATCATTTGATTTTTCGTTTTTGAACTGCTCAAAGAGCAGTGGGGCGACGCTCCTCCGCCTTATCAGAGGAGCCACCACTGGCATTAACCTGTCCAGGTCCTGTTGTTTCCCACTGGTGTTCCAAGGCCACAAAACAATTCCACTTCAACTGGATACTCCATTGTGCTGCTGGTCACGCTGGGTAGTGAGGACAAATAGCTGAAGGTGGAAGGGGTTGAAAACCAAATACAGTATAACACAATAAATAACATTATTAATACCCAGTCAGTACTGTAAACTCTAGAACAAAAAAGGGCAATTATTTACAGGTAGGTAATAACAGAGGTTAATAATACGATACATATAAAAAGAAGAAAGTGCTACCACTTTATGAGAGCCACAATATGAACCCAAACATGTTTTCTGCTCCTTAGTGCAGGCTCCAATTTTCTAGATTTTCAGGCGCTCAGGTGGAATCATTTCTTTGATGCTTGTCAATGGGACACAGGTACCTGAAAATAGGATAGCTGAAATCTTCGGCACAGATGTTCAATGTGTGCGAAACATTTAAGTGCCCTTACGTGCTCTTGAGATTTTCAGTGGGTGCGGCAACAAATCTGAACTCTCCTGGTGTAACTAACTTTAGGACCTGGAACTGTAAATCTACTGATTGCAGTGAAAAGATGTCAGTGAGGAGGGCCTCCCAGTAGTAAAGCCAAGCAGTTTCTATTGGGGTCAGAGTTACAGTGCCCCCGTCACTGTAACTACCTACCTCTGGAGCTATAATGGCCGTGCTTGATATGAATTGCCTCTCCAGGAACACAAACTGAACCTCACAGCTTCCATGTGTGTGTATTTTTCACATGCTTCGGGAGCAAGCAGTCAATGGTCGAACCAGACTGAGCTTACTCGCTTGCTTATGCCCACTACCCCTCCTGGGGGATAGGCCATCAACCAGGACTCTCTAGCCATCTCCGTCCTGGGCCTTGCTTTCAATCTGGCTCCAGGTGTAACCCATCTCCTTGCAGTCAGCCTCGAGGCTTTGATGCCAGGTGTTTCTTGGCCTTCCTCTTCTCCTTTTCTCTTGAGGGTTTCAATGTCAGGTCTTGCCTGGAGGTGTTTGATGCAGGCTTGCAGGTGTGATCCATCCAGCCCCAGCATCTTTCCATGATTTCTTCATGAGCAGGGAGTTGGAAAGTCTGCTGCCATAGGACGTTGTTGCTGATGGTGTTTGGCCAGTGGATTTGGGGGATTTTCCTCAGACAGGTGTTGATAAAGTTCCTGACTTTGTTGGTGGTGGTCACTGTTATTGTCTACGTTTCTGCTTCATACAGAGGGACCGATTTTATATTGGTGTTTAAAAGCCTGATCTTGGTTTGCAGTGTTGGGTCCATGGAGCTCCAGATCTTCTTTAGCTGAATAAAGGCAGCCCTTGCTTTGCCGATTCTTGCCTTGACGTGGGCGTCTGTACTGCCCTGTTTATCTATGACACTGCCCAGGTAGATGAAGGCCTCAACCTCTTCCAGTACATCGCCTGGAAGAGTGACTGCAGTTGTGCTGGCCCGTTTAACTTTCAGGATCTTCGTTCTTCCTCCTTGGATGTCAAGGGCAAGTTGTGCTGACATTGCTGCCACATTGTTTTCTTTTATAACAATTTTTATTGAGAATAAAAACCACAACGTAGCAGCAGTAATGACACTTAATTAGTAACTTCCACTGGCAAAGTATACATTTGGGCGTTGGAACAGACAATATATTCAGGGCAGCAAGAATCAAATCAGACCAATTAGTGAAGCAGCACAAAGGGGGTTACATGTACATGTTAGGATCTGGGAGCCACCCGTGCACATCGTATGTCTGATGGCCTGAAGGTATCAAGTCGCCACGCATGCCCCTTCTTTCTACAATGTAGTCAGTCTATCCCGTCTAAGTTCCACCGTAGGAGGAATACAGATGTCCCCCCGATATTTGTTCCATTGGCCCCACTAGTGATCCCATTTCCGCGGGCAGCCACGGCTTTTATATACCGTTTTCTCCGCTACCATGCCATGATCCATATCAGTGGCCCAAACTCGCAGCTGCGGTATAGTGTCTACCCCCCATTTCTGGGCAATATTTCTTTTGGAAATGGTCCAACCCATGGCAGACCATGCTTGTTCCGCCTGGGTGAGGTCCATAGCCTCCCAAACATTAAGGAGGCAGAGCTGAGGAGAGGGGAATATGGGCGTACCAATGGACCTCGCCATCTGTCGGGTGACATCTGTCCAGTACTGCTGTATGTGGGGGCATGTCCATAGAATATGTATAAATGTACCTATCTGGTGACAGTGTCATAGGCAGAGCGTGTCCAGTCGTCTCCCCAATTTATACAACAGTTTTGCATCAAAATATACACAATGCAGGATTTTAAGTTGAACGAGACGAAGTTGAATCGGCATTGCTACCTCCCGAGGGGAGGCTAACGCTTCAGTCCAGTCCTCGTCAGTCATTTCCCCCAAGTCCGTCTCCCAGCTAGCCCTTAATTTCCGCATTGGATCGGTCTGGTTGTTAATTAGCTTCTTATACGTCAAGGAGATAGCCTTGCGGTCCATTGGGTCCAGCAGTAACCTATCCTCTAAAGGTGAGGAGTCTGGGAGGGGGGCACCAGCGGGAAGGGTGCAGTCAATAGCATGGCTAATTTGAAGATATCAGAAATGTTCCGACGGTGCAAGCTGGTATTTGAGACACCAGGACAGGTTCAGCAGCTCCTGCACGCTGTCTGCTTTCCATTTCCAGCAGTAATGTGCAGCTACCAGGGATCTTTTTTTTATCACCTCCAGCTTGGCCCAAGTTAAGGAGCCATCAGACCTCCTTCTGTTTGAACATCCTGACTAGAGGTGGCCTGGAACCTCACACTAAAATGAAAATGCAATCGAGGGGAAACAAAGGCACACAGCTTGTATCACTTCTCAGGTACTTGAGAGAGGAATGCTTTTGCCTTGGTTCAGTCCCTGTATATAAGAGATGCATGCACTGTAAGAATGTCAGATGTGTTGGCCTGTCCCAGTATTTACACAAATAACAATTTCAATAGCACTATTTTATTTCTTTTATAGCGCTACGCAACCCAGTGCAGGGTGCCAAAGCTCTTTACGTAACATACACATTATACATTGACTATAAATCATGCACATGTGTGACTCAATGTTCAAGATGAGTTACAAGAGACAGGCTTACAAGGTGTAGGAATCGCATGTCCTTCATAACTCACTATGCTATATTACAAGGATTCAAATGTATGAACTGCAGGTAATAAATAATCTCTGTGTTCCAAGCAGTAACCCACTTACCTATCTACGTGAAATAAGAATCTGTCATCTGCATGTTACATGAAGTGCTTTGTAGGAGACACATTAACCTTCTATACTAGCTTGATTCAAATCTGGGACTACACAAACCATAGATCTCTCCAACAAATGTATTCACATCCAGAGTTATCTCACCTTTATTATTATTCCCTGATATTTACTGGGCACCTATGCAGCAGGTGCCTTAACCCCATAAAATATTTTAAGATGCAGACTTTGCAGTCAATTAAGCAGAACAGATCTACTGACAATATACAAGAAAGGTGGCAGTGGTTTCAAACAACACAGCCAGCACCTCTGTCTGTTTGCAAATGTAAACACTCAATATGTTTTATGGCGTGCTCGATGCAAATTCTGTGCCACCCACAATATTACTTAGTACATGGTGAAAGATCCTCCATGCACATAAATCATAGACATTCAAACAGCAGAGCACAACACAATCAAAAGTTCCAGCTGACTAACAACAGTCATTAAACAGTTTATTTCCAAACGAAGAGCAGCAGGTATAACACAATCTTGATCATAGGTGGATAATTTTTCAAATTGTTGACACATAGATGAAGCAAAAAACAGCCGACACAGGTTTCGTCGTTATACGACTTTCTCAGGGCTCAAACGCAAACTCCAGTAATGTGCGATATCAACAGAACCATCCTCATCAAAATCTGTGTAATGATTAAAAAATGCAAGTCCATTCCACTTAGGGTCATAAGGCTAAAATGTGCCCAGATAGTCATTAACGCAAGCCTAGTAAGCAAGACAACCTCGTCATGCTAGACGAGTAGGGGCAATCCCAAACAGCGTGGCTCCCCCCATACGATTTGAATGCAAGGGGATTGCGAAGGAAGATTGTTGACTTCCCGGGGGCTTGGGACTTTGGCCCCTACTCGTCTAGCGTAACAAGGTTTTCTGGCTTACTCGCTTGTGTTAGTGACTATCTGGGCACATTTTAGCCTTATGACCCTAATTGGAATGGACTACCATTTTTTAATCATTACACAGATTTTGATGAGGATGGTTCCGTTGATATCGCACATTGCTGGATTTTGCGTTTGAGCCTTGCGAAAGTTGTATAACGACGAAACACGTATCGGCTGTTCTTTTGCTTCATCTACGTGTCAACAATTTGAAAAATGATCCACCTATGATCAAGATTGATATACCTACTGCTCTTCGTTTGCAAATAAACTGTATACTGTCTGTTGTTAGTCAGTTGGAACTTTTGATTGTGTTGTGCTCTGCTGTTTGAATTTCTAAGATCTACTGACATGCTTCTGCTTGTTGCCAATTTCTTTGTGGTAGGGTTAAAAAAAATGTATTAGTTGAGGCCCAGGTTTTGCCTTGGGATTGCTCCACTTTTTTGGCACAACCCCAACACCAAATCTCATTTGTTAAATCTCATAATGCACTTAAATGTACTCATAATATACCTGATATACATATGTGTGAGGTCTAAATATCTGATGTCACTTCTTGTGATGTCACATGCAGTGAGGTCACTTCCTGTGAGGTAACATGCAATGTCACGCGTCCTGACATCATGCGCTGTGATGACACGCATCATGATTTCACTTGCATACTGCCTAACCTGGTCAGTCCCCCCCACTTCTTTTTTTAGGACTTGTGCCATGTTTGCATGTCACAAGTACGCCTTTTGGCATTTATGCTGCAATGACAAACATAAAGCTGTATTACTGCACAAAATTGTGAAGCCATACTGTGTGGTTCAGTAATATGTGTGATTCATCTTGGGCCAAATTTTCATTGGACCATTGTCCATCACACAATATCTTTAGTCTTTATCCAATGGCACAGTGATCTTAAGGGATGCTTTAGCCAATGGCACAGTGATCCTAGGGTCAGCTTTATCCAATGGCACAGTGATCCTAGAGGCAGCATTATCCAATGGCATAGTGATCCTAGGGTCAGCGTTATCCAATGGCACAATGCTACTACGGGCAGCTTTAATCAGTGGCGTAGCAAGGGGTGGTTGGGGGGGGGGGCGGTCCACCCTGGGTTGCACGAGTTTTGGGGGCAGCGGCTCCCCCCGCAAACCCCCTACTCTTACATGAGTTTGCCGGAATAATCACCAGCGCCCCCCACTCTTCAGCGCGGCCACGGGCTGGCAAAGGCAGAAACCGCCACAGGCGGCAATGGGCCTAGCTACGCCACTGGCTTTATTAAATATTCAATGGCACAGTGATCCTAGGGGCAGCTGTATCCAATGGCATAGTGATCCTAGGGGAGGCTTTATCCAATGGCACGGTGATCCTAGGCACAGCTTTATCCAATGGCACAGGGATCCCAGGGGCATCTTTATCCCATGGCACAGTGATCCTAGGGGAGGTTTTATCCAATGGCACAGTGATCCTAGGCACAGATTTATCCAATGGCACGGAGATCCCAGTGGCAGCTTTATGCAATGGCACAGTGATCCTAGGGACAGCTTTATCCCATGACACAGTGATCACAGGGACAGCTTTATCCAATGGCAAAGTGATCCTAGGGGCAGCTTGATCCAATGGCACAATGATTCTATGGGATGCTTTAGCCAATGGCACAGAGTATCCTAGGGGCAGCTTTATCCAATGGCACAGTGATCCTAGGGCAGCTTTATGCAATGGCACAGTGATCCTAGGGGAGGCTTTATCCAATGGCACAGTGATCCTAGGCACAGCTTTATCCAATGGCAGAGCGATCCCAGGGGCAGCTTTATCCAATGGCACAGTGCTACTACTACTACTAGGGGCATCTTTATATAATGGAGGAGTGCTACTACTAGGGGCATCTTCATCAAATGGCACAGGGCATGAGCTTTACTTCTACTAGGCATACAGTATATTTTTACATTGTTGCTGGCACTGTAGTCTTCTAGGAAGTTCCCAATCCTGTTATAAGATAACAAAAAGTCTATTCTTTATTTTTTTCAGCTTGGTAAAATGTAGCCCAGCAGCTAGAAATTATTCTAAAGCAATAAACCTTTTTTGCAAGAGAAACTCAGGTTCAGACACAAAGATTTCAGGACCAAAAATGAGGGGAATGTTTTGAAAGTTTATTATTTCATTTATTGTACATTTTCAGTGAACTGATCCGCTCAAAACATCAGAAACACAGCACTTGGAAACAAAACCAAGACGCACAACTTACAAAACTAAAGGACACTTTAGAAAAGGAGGAATGTACGAAGGGACATCAATACTCGAAGAAGGTCCCCCTCCCTTTGAGAGACAATCGTATTCATGGAGTGCCTGAGATATGAAGACCAGAAGGGACTGAGATACGGACAAGGGGCTCCCAACTTGGAATGTTGATAGGGTACCATCGGCCTGGAGATTTGAGGAATGAGAAGTTGGGAGGAACACTGAAGTGAAATGAGAAACATCCTTTACCACGCAGTCATTACCACGATCTGCCTTTACAACGCAGTCACTACCCCGACTGCGACATTACAATGCATTCCTTTACCAAACAAGTTGTTACAACAACTTGCTTTAGAAGACGTGTTGTGGACTGGTGTTGGATTTGAAGTCCAACACCTCCCCTACTGTTGCGTAGACTGGAGTAGGATTAGTAAATTATACTATTCCAAAGTCCAGCGCCCCCCTAAGGCAAGTCATTGTAACAACTTGTTTGGTAAGAGACACGTGGTAACGTTGCAGTCGGGGCAGAGACTTCGTTCAAAAGGCATGCGTGATAAATGCATGCGGGATTCCATCATACATCCAATTGAAATTAATAATGGATTGTGGTAAACCACGCACTCATTGGTTCCATGGTGGGATAGGAATGATCAGTACATCCTTAGACATTGGACCCAGTAGGAATTTTTACAGATTTGGATGGCTTCTGGAAGTTCACCTGGATGCCTTGATAGATATCCCATGAACTATTCGTCCCCCCAAGCGCAAGTAAACAGCCCTTGTATCCAGTCCTCTCTAAGTGAACCTGAACTCAGACTTCTAAAGTCTGTAACAATCATCATATAATTTCCTCTACTCTGGACCTATGTACATGTATGTCTGAATTCTTTGTTACTGACTTTGTGTAACATTTTGTCCATTCCCAGTTTCTGCCTTTTTGTAAGATATTGTGCTTTGCAATATATCTGTAGTTTAATGACCCCTGTCTGTGTGCTAATGCACCCTGTGCTCTCTCTGGAACTTCAAGTAATATAATAAGTCTGCATTAAGTGTAAAACCTTGCCTTAGGCATGCATTATTTGGCGAATCTCTCGGAGAGCTCAGGGTACTACGAGTAATCTGTTTATGGACCCACCACCCCTCCCGACATGAAATGCTCAGGGCTGCGTTTCTCTCAGAAGATGAGACCAGGTTATAGAGAAGGAGACAGTCCATCTAAAAAGGGGGGACCAGGAGGTCAGGAGAGGCAAGGAATGTGTTACTAAGAGAAGACATCTCTTTTGATGTATTTGGAAACTAGACGACATGAACATGGACTGCGATACAGGAGTTAGACCCCATCCTCCCCTGAAGAGGCGTGGCCGGGTTAGGAGCCAAGAAAGATGCCGGCAAGGCGGGGACCGTAATACAGACAGGTGGTGCCTCCCCTAGCAAGACCTTAGGAAACCAGAGACTAAAGGGCATGATTCTTCACTGTACGAGAAGACAGGCCTCTGTCATGGTGTAGCATTGAGCCAGCATCCCTAGGGTGAAATCTCCCTTTACTGCACAGTCAACCATTAACAGCTGATCCGCTGATAATACCTAGATGGCCAAAACTGATCAAAATACAGCCTCCCTTTTTGTAATATTCTATGCATCTCTCATCCGTCTCCCTGCTAAAGAGCCGGTACCAGTTCAGTGACATAGAAATGGCCAATTTATTAAAATGGCAATCTCGGAATGTACTTGTATTGTCACCGTTCCCAAAATGGCAGCGTAAACACCGGGCAGCATATGGCAGTGTTCTTTTTAGGAAATTCTTGGTCAACGTCAGACATCAGGTGCGTCTGTGAAGCCAGAACTTTACCCTATCCGTGAAGGACACCTTTCTATGAATGGATAAGTAAAAAGACCCTTTAACCCCACTGAAGTGTGGCAAACCGGGCACCTGTGACTAAGGTATCTGCACAGTGGTCACAGATTTAGGGTTTCTTCCAAACACACTTCCTCCAGATCTCTTGTACACAACCTACACCTATCTCATTCACCTCATCTACCTCAACAACAAAAACGGTGCAAAATGGCCGCCATCTAATCATCAGTTACTGCTTTCAAATTGACTACTAAATCCCACCTATAGGCTTTGTGAATTCAAAATGGTCGCCACAAATGTTTCCTTTCTCTGAATCATGGCTGCTCTTTACTTTAAGTCTCGTGGTCTAACAGTCGTTTTGATGTCAAGATGTGGGAAAATGCAAAGCTCTTCTGAGAGGCTGAGGGGGCCAACTGAGAAAGAAAATCAGTTATAAAAAAAGAAGAAAAAATACTTTTCGTGATAAGGCGCATATGTATCACAACAACTGGAAGAAAAGACAGGAAGGAATGTGCGCAAGGCTGGATAGGAAGTGACATCACAGGAGAGGGAAGAACATCGTACCAACGAAGGGAGGATTCCGGCAGGAGAGTTGCACGAGTTTTCAAGTGAAAAAGTAGACTGAAGGCCAAGCAAAGAGAGAAAAGAAAAGGACAGAGAGAAATAAAAAATCTTTACTAACATGACTAACATCCTTCACAGCCACAAAAGTCCCTATTTTCCACCCTCCCAGCACCCTCTCCCATTGCACCTTGGCAACCCAGAAGAGTGCTAGGTCCACTCCCACATCTACACCAGAAGACGCTGATGTAGAGTGCGCTTCCATGCTGCTCATCAAAGAGATCCCACTTTCTCATATTAGAGAGGGCAGCTCCATACTTTAAATCCCAGAATGCTTCACACTGTTAACGCCCACTTCCACACCAGAACTCACAGTATCCCACATGCGCGGTGGCTGCATCCATTCTTCTCACCATAGAAATCCTTCTTTCCCAACTTTGCTCCACCTTTCAAATCCAGAACCCATGTCTCAGACTGAAATGTGCTTTGTTTCCTCACACTTCCACACAAGAACGTCCCCTCTTCCGCAAGGCGGTTGGGTGTCTCCATCATTCTCACCATAACAACCCCCCTTTCCCAACTTATCCTCACCTTCAAACCCAGAACCCATGCCTTGACCCTCCTGGGATCCAGTTATACTCACTTATGATGATGATAAGGACTATGGCGCAGATGGCCCCCAGCATGATCATCATCTGGAAGAGAACAAAGATTTTCAGAGATTGTTGGACTAACCAAGAGGCAAGAAGCAAGCAACAGACCAGTTTCCCCAAGCAATAACCAGCGAGCTTTTAGTTCATACCCATGGACAGGCTTCAAGCCACAGATGCTCAGTGCAGAACAATCCCAGATTCAATCTAACAATCCAGAAGCTGCAACAAGAACCCTTCATGCTCCCCAGCCTCTCCTAAGCTCCAGGACAGGAAGTGCAAAGCAGGCCTCCCAGCATGCACTAGGGAAGTGAAACCAAGCCAGATTCCCTCCAACCACTGTAAAATGAAGCATTTTTGGACACACTTACCCCATGTCTTTCAAAAGCTAGGGACATAAACAGCACTTCTCAGCACAAATCAATGACAAACAAACTCCAGGGCCTAAAATGAACACTTCAGTGCTGTTTCATATGCCTTTTATTCCTTGCAGCTAGTCAGGTAAAATATGTCTCCAGGTTTTAAGTTGTTTATTTAGCTGCAGGTCTTTGGAAACAGCTTTGTCTGCCAGCATTTAGCTCTTGCTTAATGTGTGCAGGACCCTTCCCACGTCACAGTCCTTGCACCCTCTCCAGCTTGGCCACAGCAGAGGGATAATGGCTAGATGGAGGTATATTGAGCCACAGGAAGGGCTCCAAATCAACACATAAAAGTTCCTAAGAGAGACTCTTGAAGATAAAATAGCAACACAAGAGTAATACAAAGTTAACAGCAATCAGACAGTTAAATGAATTGTATTTTATTTAGGGTGTGTAGACAGTGCTGTTGATTCAGAAGGACCTGCTCAAGACAGGACAGATCAGAGCCCCATAACCCATTGGGACCAAATAGTTCTTCGAGCTATCAAAAGGCACTTTCTTTCGCTTAACCCTACGCGATGCTTAAGCCTCCACTCCACGTGTGGGACGAGGCCTACTATTCTGTCACCTCGAAATACACTAGAGATTAAACAAACATGCATGGCACAGGTTTAGGTGTTCATTCTTATAGCAATTGTTGTAGTCTAAGCACAGGTGTGAATGCTGCAGCGCTGAGGAAACCAGAAGGGAAGGCAGGGGAGATCCTGTTGCTTGCATTGTCGATAGTTACTAATTTCTCTGCAAGAAGGGCCAAGGGAACCTATACCGTGGTAGGACTGTGTGTGTGTGAGGGACATCCACCTGGATGCAGAACAATATACCTCTGAGGAAGATAGCAACCGGCTGAAACGTGTCTGCCACAGATGGGAAGCGAGTAAGGTGCTCATGTGAGGGAACAACAGACAGGAGATGTTCAGGTGCTGAGAAGCGTCCACTGTGTGCTTGGTAGGAGCTACGAAGATAAGGATTAACTGCAAGAGACTGGAACCAACTGAGGTGTCACTGCCCATAATTGGGCTGGCTTTATCTACCAAAGACTGAAAGTGACCAGGGTGGGCATGTGAGGAGATGTTGGGCAGATCCCACCTACCAGAGTTGAGAAGAGGCAGGAGTGTACATGATCATGCCTGAGATGGGAGGTGTCTTAGCTGTGTATAGCTTGGGCTGTCAGACAAGGCATCCCTGACAGAGATGGGAAGCAGAGAGGTGTGTATGAGAAGAATTTACACCTCTAGCAGAAGTGGTTGCAATCAGAATGTGGTACATATGTATCAGTGTGCTACAACCCAGATGAAACCTCCAGGGAAGTGCCTAGGTCCTCACCTTGCAGTTCTTCCACCAGTATTTCCTTTTGAGTTTGCCAGCACTGCTTTCGAACTGGGAAGCCCCAGCCTGTAACGCGTCAGCCCGGTCATCCAGCTCCGACAGCTTCTGGTCCCTTTCTAGCACCTTGTCCACATTGACCCTCATAATGTCCACCACCTGTGGAGGAAAAACAAGATGGGATAATCGGAAGATAAATGGATGAATGCGAGAGAGGGAGACAAGAGAAAGCTGTGTTGAGACCTGAAGAAGGACAGAAATATACGGAAAAGATTAAAAGGACACCAATGAAGCGTGGCGCTCAGAGGCTGAAAAGGGGGCAAAAAACTAGAAGGTAAGAAGGGAATCAAAGGCAGACAGAGGTGGTTGTTGTGTCGAGGTTGCATCCGGAACATCCTGCCGCCAGTTTGTGCACTATGTCTGACCTTGTGGCTTCACTGATCAGTTGACTTGAATCTTGAGCCCACTGGAAGGTGCTCCACATACATTCTGTAATTGAACCTGCTAGTAGAGTTACACACTCCACTAGACTTTGGCAACATGTAAACTTAATCCCCATCTCTAGTTGAGGGTTGTTCCTGCCTCTTCTCGCCCTCCCACGGTGAGCCTGATGCTTAATGGGAGATGGTAGTTGATAGAGGGGGCATGTCTTTAACCTATTGGCTCTTGTGCAAATCAGATAAGTATATTATGCTTATGATCCTTAGGACTTTCCATTCAAATGTGGGCCTGCTCTGAGTTTGCTTGTCCCTGTATTCCTAGAGATCATGTTTTGCACTCCACATCGTTTTTCTGTGCCTGGACTTTAGTTCCTAGTACACATACCCTGAAGCCTGCCAAGCAACAGGACACACAAACCGTTGAGCAGTGTTGGGCACAGGGCTTCACCCCTTCATGTGGATTTTAGAAGAACCAGAAAGATATGTTTGAGGAATCTTGAAAAAGGAGCATCTGTGATATGTGGACTAACTACAAATCCCAAATCATTTGGTGCTATCTCTCTGCACCTTCCACTTCCTGTGAGGAAGTCTGTGGAAAATAGATTTTGGCTCATTTGGGCTCCTATCTGAAGTGCAAAGGTGACATCCACCAGGAATCCACCGGGAATCCAGGTTTCTCCGCCAGTATCCACGAAGTACAATAAATATTGGCATGCCTCAACCAGTATTTCAGCTCCCTAGTAAGTTTGGAAAAATCTCAATGCACTTGTATAGAAAGTGTCGACCAGTTCAGGTCAATGTGTTACTGCTCCTCTCCAGGCTAAGATTCGGCTTAGATCAGAAGATCAAACCAGGATCTGTATAGAAGAGTGGAGGACCTCTATGCCTGCATAGACCCTTTTCCTGACTTTATACACTGGGCCTGAGGCTCGCTGACCCACACCTTCTCTGAAGGCCTACTCAAGAATAAAATGCATGCCCAAGATTAGAGAAACGTCTGCCCAGAAGCAAGATCCTACAATCAGGACAGAGGTCTACAGAGGAGCCTACAGTTGAGTATGTCTATTTGTGACCAGCTCAGCAGTTCAGTCTCCTCAAACACCCTACAATCTGACACTTTAAAAACTGATCTTGTGTCTTTGTGGTGAGTGTGACTGTTGTTTGCATAATGAAAAATTCACTCCTGAATTTTCACTACTACTCCTCCACCGAAGGATAATATCTGGGCTTCGAAGAGTCCTTCCATCCACTGTCCATCTGCCACAAAGGAACATGGGTAACTACAGTTGAAAGTGAGCTTTTATGGATGTGTTCTATTTCAAGACAAGGTCCATGAACTTTCTGAACACTAGAAAAGACAAATTTAATCGACCCTAGCACTGGACTTAAGATTACTTTTGTCCATGTTTTTTTAATACATAGAGAAATTAAATCTTCTTTACTGAGGTGTGCATTACATTCTCATCCACTTTTCTAGGTCCATATTATCCAATTGACTCCATCCCAAAATCTCCTGATACTGACACCAGCATGATTAACGCACATTGATTCATGTGCGAACTATGAGAAAGCGTGGCATGAAATTACTGATCGACCCAGAAATTCTTCTGCTCACGGAGATCTGACTCAGAGTGCATGCAAGTCAGTTATTTACTTATTTCATAAGGAATCTACCCCAGCTACTCCATCTCTATACTGAAAAGGTTTTTCCTACTTCAGTGAGTGGCCTTGCTGTCATCTGCACAACCTTTACCACATCTTCAAGCCTGGTCAGTGAATGCTGTCTGCCCAGTTGCAGAGCAGCATACCAGTGACTTCAATTTGAGCATCTATAATTCCGATAACACTGTTGCCCATGACGTTGTGCCCTGTCTTGAAGACCCTCCTCAATACAAGGCAACCAATTTGTCACTTGTTGCAGCAGAGCTAAGAGCTGACCAAATTGCTGCCCTGTCCACCATTTTTAACGTTTTTCCAGGAATTGGTCTATAGACCCCGTTGATACTGCCAGAGAGCCTTTGCACAATCTTACTCAAACCAACCTTGCTTTCACCGATATTTACTCTATCTTTTCATCTGGCTTCTTAATATTTTTAAGAAACGCTGTACCATGCAAAAGGAATCTAAGACCTCACAGCAAATCTGGTTTCCCCCTATAATGGCAGTCTTTAAGACAGGAACACGGTCTAAAAAACCTTTATGTGGGAGAAGCTATAGCAGAGAGCTCAAAGAGATCTAAAAATTCAAACTGAGAATCTTTCTGGCTGAATTCCAAGTTGCCCAGTAGTCCTACTTGTCAAACTGCTCTACTATGGTTAACAAAAATAAATATTTACTATTGTGAGTTATCTCTTCAACCCACCGTTGTGCCATAATCTCCAGAGTTTTGCTACCTGAAATAATCTGTGTCAATTTATCTCTCACTTTTTGGGAACAAAGTCAATAATATTGAGAAACACATCTGCACTTTGGTTTCCCCCGCCTGTGAGTCTTCTTAGTGAAGAAATTGACCTGTTGTCTGAAAGAAAACCAAGTCTCTACAACTTGGAACACATTAGAATCTAGCTCTCTGCTCTACCAGGCCCTGCCCTCTGCTCTTCTATTCCAGGATCTTACTGCCTTTTGGAATGCTTCGCTAGCCTCTCGAATGGTTCTCAAGGAATGTAAGTCTACTTTGGTCAGTCTTCTCATAAACAAATCTAATCTTGACCTGTACGACCAGTGTAACTTTCTGTTCATCTCTCTGGAGTATGTGGCCTCTAAAGTTTTGGAAGCCAAACAATCGACTGCCCTCTATGGCTTCTTTGAAAACAACACCTGCCTTAGCACCTTTTTGATGAGATTTGAACCTCACATTGGAATGGAATCAATACAGGTGATGGTAATCGATGAGTCGTGAGATGCTGTGGGTGCTGGTATCGTTAGTGTATTGATACTTCTTGGTTTCACACCGTCAGAAATGCATTCTTTCTCAGCTGTTTTTCTGCCACTGTGTCTGTGGCACTACCTTAAAGTGGCTTGAGTCCCTCAATTAAGACTTGGAAGCCCTCTCGATTACCCCTTCACCTTCAGACTCACGAGGTTCAATTGTGAAGCACCTCAGGACTCCTCGCTGTTACCCAGCCTCTTCAGTCTGTACATTAAGCCACTTTGTTCTCTTTTCCAGTCCATGACTTCAATCTTCTGCTGAAGAAGCCAAGGTCCCAATCTGTTTGGCCAATGATATGTATGTTATGGCAGACAGAGAGTTTTTAACACTGAGTGCTGATGGCGCATGACTTGATTGCCAGCAATTGACTTCAGCTCCGTACGGACAAGAACGAAGATGTGGTATTTAGAAACAGTGTGGAACTCTGGGGCAACACTTGTTGGCTAGAGGATCTTGGAATGTTTCCAATACCAGTGATGGTAGCAAGGAATCTTAGGGTTAAGTTAGCTATCGACCAGATCATAACCCCAGCAGGAGTATTATTACCCTGTCACAGCCCTAGTGAGGTTATGATCTCACTACAGCAATTATTTCTCCCAGAGACGTCTAGGTAGCTTGTGCACCAGTTCCAGTTGCTGGTGGTCCAGAATGCCACTGTCAGCCTCCTTCTAGGACCAGAAAATCTGAGTATGCTACTCCTCTAACCCAACCTCTCCTCTGGCTCCCAGTCCAAAACTATTTGTATCATCCACAACATGATATTTGGCATGTACACAACTGTTTCAAAAAGTAAGACTTTGGGGATAAGATGAGGTGTATTCAGTACTTCTCTCAGTTGGGCAAGGTTGTCATGCCAGATATATAGTCTAGTCTGCAAGGGAGCTAAGCATTCTCTGGGCAGGCTCCCACACTGTGAAACTCTCTTTCTTATCATGTTGCCTCGGCTCATAGTCGGCCATCTTAGATTCTAAGAAAAAGGGTTTTCAAGAGCAAAGGATAGCCTTTGTCTGCCTCTGTCCACCTCTGTCTGTGTTTGTGGCCTGTGCTAACCATCCAGCAGAGATGTGCAACCACTTCTGAAATGCCACACCTATCCTAACCTCTTTTAAGTGCCAGGCTTCTTGCTGCTCAAAAAGCAAGGAGGGTTCTGGCTCAAGTAGCAGCACGGCCAAACCAAAGCTAATATAAAGAACAAAACAAGTGCCAATACTGTATGTGTTTTCACCTCGAGTTTACGTAGTGAACTGAATTAAACAAGAACACTAGCCACAACTTTGTCGTTGAATTTAATCGAAAAAGTGTTTGCTATTTTATAAACACTGCATTTTTTGTTTTTTGTTAAGGTTAAATAAAGTACGCTCATTACAATACAAAAATACATCACAACATTAATGACAATATTGACAATACAAATACATTTGTTACAATTTAGACACCTGTGCACAAAAAAGAAGAGATTTGTTCTACCTAACATACAAACAAACAACACATTCAAATCACATTATATACAATCTATATACAGGCCATCAGTATATCGCAATTGACATAGTCATGAATTAATTCACTGTTTACTTTAAACAAAGATTGGCCCGAAGCGGAGAGAGGTCTACGCGTTTCGAATCCCACTGAGTGCTGGGATTCTCATCAGGACCAATATGTGGCTAACAGTGAGGAAAGCCAACTTATTCTCTAAGGTGTTGCGTCTTCAAACAGAAACCTTGTTTAAAAATGTTGTAATGAGCCGAGGATCTGGGCCAGAACGATTCTTTTGTCTTTATAATTTGTATATAACTCGACAGCCGCTCCAACACGACAAGCGCGTTATCTCGGTGCAGAGCGCGAGCAGCCAAGCAATTTCCGTAGTATAGCGGAGGGACGAATCAATCGCGGCGTCCGTTTTACTCTGCGGGAGCGTCGGTGTTCGTGTTCTAATTTTGCGGTGGCTGGCCTCAGAGTTATATACAAATTATAAAGACAAAAGAATCGTTCTGGCCCAGATCCTCGGCTCATTACAACATTTTTAAACAAGGTTTCTGTTTGAAGACGCAACACCTTAGAGAATAAGTTGGCTTTCCTCACTGTTAGCCACATATTGGTCCTGATGAGAATCCCAGCACTCAGTGGGATTCGAAACGCGTAGACCTCTCTCCGCTTCGGGCCAATCTTTGTTTAAAGTAAACAGTGAATTAATTCATGACTATGTCAATTGCGATATACTGATGGCCTGTATATAGATTGTATATAATGTGATTTGAATGTGTTGTTTGTTTGTATGTTAGGTAGAACAAATCTCTTCTTTTTTGTGCACAGGTGTCTAAATTGTAACAAATGTATTTGTATTGTCAGTATTGTCATTAATGTTGTAATGTATTTTTGTATTGTAATGAGCGTACTTTATTTAACCTTAACAAAAAACAAAAAATGCAGTGTTTATAAAATAGCAAACACTTTTTCGATTAAATTCAACGACAAAGTTGTGGCTAGTGTTCTTGTTTAATTCAGTTCACTACGTAGGCTTCTTGCTGGGCTTTATTATAACAATTGAAAGAGATATGCAGCACACCCTTAAGTTAATCAGGACAGTTTCAATTGAAGTATAGAGCAATCCAATGGCTTATTTGATGCCAAGCCAATAATCACACATTTGTTGGTGAACAATAATACATTTTTCGGATTCTTCAATACTACTCAAAAAAGCAGTCTCCACATCTCTGGCTTGTCTTCACAAATGTATTTCTTTTCATTTTTCTTTGATGATACATCCAAAACAGAACTGCCAACACGTGTTTCGTCTCCCCTTAGACTTTGTCAAGGCTGTAATACAAGATATGTGCTTCATTTGTAGTTTACCAAATAAGAGAAATATATTCAAAGGAGAAGAGTCTAAAAAAACCATCTAACACATACCACCTAAACATGGTTAAATGTACTTTACATAGTACAATTCTTTTCTGTTTCATTGACTTTTTCAAATCACATTTTTTAAAAAAGGAAGAAAACATATGTCCTCCAAAATCTCATAAATATTAAAGATATATGCATCCTCAAGATCTGAACAAACAAGGACATATTAATTTTTTGTCCCTACAAATTATAAAGATTAAAGAAAGAGACCAAAGAGTCCGACAATATTCTAGTGCATAAAGAGATAAAAAGCCCGAAAGAAACACCACAAAAGTATACTAGAAGAATAAGTAGACACCCAAAGTTCGTCATGAAAAAGAAATCCACTCATAGGACACACTCTATATTAACCTTATAGTTTTCTAAACTTTAACCCAATGCCAAAGGTGCCCAAAATTCGCAGTGAATAAACGGTAGCTCACCTACCAAAAAAGCGAACTGTTTTCTGACTAAACAATGCATCCCCTCGGGCGATTGTGAAATTTTCTCACATTATCGCCAGAATATTCCTCACAAATCTATATGATAAAAGGAGAGTCAAAAATCAGAGCGCAATCGAACCTATTATATCTTGCATGTTATTTTTATTGTTAAATAATATTATTATCTTCGATTCACTACAACCTCCTATAAGATTTTCCTATTCATTTTTTGTTCTAAGTGAATATCCCAACCTCGTACCTAATTCCACTATTTATGTATATGTAAGTCAAGGAGACAAAAGACTTCAAAAAGCCTCCGTATAGTGATTTTAAACATAACGCGATAACAATTACATCCATAAGGACACACACCTTGGACAATTCGCACTCCTATTATTATTTCATAATCTCAAAGATTCTTTGTTGTAAATTAGGTCAGTAAACCATATATTACAGATCTTATCATTACCACTTGATCATACCCTGCTATTAGCAGACAAATCTCACCTTGAAAATATATTTGAAGAATCAAGTTGAGCTCCGACCAACAGTTTAGTCAACCTTGATAAGTTTTATTCTACAAAAAAAAAAAAGAAAAGAAAAAGTATATTGGGATATTTTCTTTAACACGATGGGAGTTAGTCCCAGCCAAAGCCCGTCATATGCGTCAACCCGCACGTTCCTATTATTAAAAAGCTTACTGAGAATGTGATCAACAGCGTCCGTGTTCTGTTACGTGCTCGTTATTCTGTGTATAAGCAGACGCTTGAATCTCCCGCATTTACGTAAAAAAGACCATACGTGATGTGCGTTTTCGGTCACATGACATGTCATGTGACCATACATTGGGAAACTGATTTCTTCATCTAATGGCAAAAAATACACGCCATTTTGGATGTGTTTAGTTCGTTATAGCGTCGCTTGAATCTCCTGCATTTACGTGAACAAAACCATACGCGATGTGCGTCTTCAGTCACATGATATGTAATGTGACCATACATTAGAAAATTGTGTACGTTACTTCACCTAATGGCTAAAAACAAACGCCGTTTTGGATGTGTTTATTTCGTTATAGCGTCATCTTATATTTCCTCCTAAGATTTCTATACCTAATTACTTATCAGATGACCAATACTATTACTGAAATATTTCTTTCTCAATTGACCCTGACTATTTGGATCATTTGAATTGGTCGAGCGCGATGTCCACATAACATGTCTTACAATTATATACTATAGTGGCATGTTTCCATCAGCCATTGAAAATAGGGTTGTTAACACAGATTTTATAATCTTTCTAATCTTCTCACTTGTTAGTCTAAAACTATATCATTAGCTAATTTTATTTGTTTTCTTTAAAACAACAATAAAAACATACTCCCTTATTTTTCTATTTCTCTTGTGTGAGCCTTTCACATGAGGGAAACTAGTAAAAAGGATAGAATGCAAAGAGATATAAAGAGTAGTTGAAATCATTAAACTTGTTTAAAAAGAGAGAGAATAATTCATAAAAAACTGCTTTTCTTCATAGTGATTCGCATATACAGATTTTGTTAAGACTAAAGTTATATGGATATAGGTCTATCTTACATTTTTTGCCTCAGTTTCTAGAGCATAGACAAGATGTTCTTCCATAAAATATTCATTACATATGCTTTGTCCTCTATTATTGATTACAAATGAATACGCTAAGACATTGTACACAATAAGAATTATTGAAGATTCAGTCTTGTAGGAATACATGCAGTTCCCTGTCAATATTTATTCCCTGGTCAACAGCCCTCAATTTAATTAACCACCTAGATTCCAGTCTCCGTAGGGCCAATATACGATTCCCTCCCCTTGGGTCTGCCTCTACTACAGCTATTCCATGAAACTTGATGTTAAGTATTTCTGAGGATTGATGTACACTGTTGTAGTGGGCAACTAAGGGATAATTACTATTGTAATTTTTAATTGCCCTAATGTGTTCCTGAACATGCTCTTTTAAAGGACGAATTTTACTTCCAATGTAGATTAGGCCACATTGGCAAATAATACAATATACAGTGTATTTAGTATTGCAATTCATAAATTGGTTGATTCGATAAATCTGTCCTGTGTTGTAACTGAAATTTTTTATTTTGTCCATGGCAAATTGGCATATGTTGCACATCTTGCTGGGTTTTGAATGATTTGTAAGCATCTGAATCTGGATGCTGAGTAAAGTGCCTACCTGATAAAAGTCGAAAGAGAGTGTGGGGACAACAAGGAGAGTGAACAATAGGAAAGGGAGAAAACACTGTAGCAATAGACGGAATAAGTGGGTAAGAGGATGTCAAGAGGCAGAGGTAGAGTGGAAGCAAAGGAGAAATCATAAGAGAAAATTTAAAGAAGGCAAGGTGTGAGGATATTGGTTATAGACGAAGACAATGGAAACTGTGGCAGAGATGTGACTAGTTGACCAAGATGGAGGAAGAGGAAGTCTGAATAACTTCTCAGGGTGAACTGACTGTACCTTCCACTACAAGGACACAAGATGCAGGGCGTCGGTGGTAACACTCACCTCTCCCACTTGGGCCTGTGTTTGCTGCAATCGTCTGTTACTGGTCAGGTTTGGAGGTCCTGTCGGTGGCCCTGTAGGAGCATCAGGACCTCCGGATGCTGGAGCGGGAGCAGACCTGTGAAAAACATTATACGGTCAACATTAAATAATTGAAACCATCCAAATTGTAATTGCATTTACATAGATCTTACTACCCCTGAGGAGGTGGCGAAGCACTTTTTCGGGGTGTAGGGATTAGTGATGAATTAATATGAGGAGATATGAAATTAATTTGAGCGGTGGACGTGTGAGTTTGTTATTTGGACTGAAAAAGGATAGTGAAGGGACGTAAGTGGGAAGGGTTTGCATTTATATAGCGCTTGCTACCCCTGATGAGGTGTTGAAGAGTTTTTCCGCAGGTAGCACATTACTCCGGAACCCAAACAGGATTAGTACGGAATTAGTATAGGGAAATATGAAATTAATTTGAATGGTGGACAAGTGAGTCTGTTAGTTGGATTGAAAGGGATAGTGGAGGGAAAGAAGAAGGAAGAGTCTAGAAAGTGTTTTTTGGAGATCATAGCAGTAGGAGGACATTTGGGATGAGTAAAGGGAAGACGGAGGGGGAAGATTCAGAGGGAAGGGTTTAAAAAAGCTTGTTTGGGAGATCTGAATAGTAAAAGAGGTTTGAGATGATGCAAGGAGGGGTAGAGGAGGGACGAGTCTAGAAAAGTTTATTTGGAAGATTAATTTACCACTAAACCTTTATGGGTTCCGGAGTAGCGTGCTACTCGCCGAAAAAAGAACTTTGATGCCTTGTCAGGGGTAGTAAGCGCTATTTTTTAAATGCAATTACAATACAATACAATACAATAGAAGTAGAATGGGGATTGGGATGTGTCAGAGAGTAAATGTAGAGGATTTATTGAGAGAGTTATAGGGTAAGAACTAGGGTAGTGCATTGGAGAGAGTAGTAGAATGAGGTTTGGGATGAGTCGGATAGTGGAAGTACAGGATATATTGAGAGAGGTATAAGGTGAGATAGAAGGTACTTCATTTGAGATGCTGAGTTAGAAGTAAAGTAATAAATATAAAGATACATAAGTACATGTAAAGTATATATGTATATGGAAGGTAATTTATGTAGATTTAAGTTGTATTCAATAAACTCAGACTTTCAAGTGTTGCTGGATTTAATTTATTATCATAATTTTTTTGTAAATCAATACTGAAGCAATTGTAGATAAATAGTTATGCCAAAAATTTACTTAATAATGCACTGACCTATATACATGTTAAACATAAAATAATATAACCATAAGTAATATGTACAGTTATTAAGCAGAACCAACGAATATCTATATATTTATCAATATAATTATTATACACGTTTATAAAAAGCAATACACGGAGAAGAACTGAAAGGCATGCTTCCCATTACATGGTTTCTCAGCCACTGATCGCCACTATGACATGGCCGCCTGGCAGGCAGGCTTTCTTCCCTATATTATATTGGCTTGTTAATGGCAGAGCTTCGATCTGAATGTCTTTTGTCAGAGGAGAGATGTGAGTGTTCAACGCCCCCTACCTTTTATAGAGTGAGGTAGTCCCGTCTGCCTTAGTCAAGGGCCCAGGTGGAGGGAATGGTGTCATGTTGTGACACGAGCAGGGATTTCAACTGGCCCCTGTACCACATTACTTCTGTTGTTTGTATGTGTCATCATTATGTGCAATTGCACACACTTACAGCAAGGGTTCTCAGGGATCGCTTGAGCCCCTCTCACTTTTGGCAGTACCCTTTATCGATGAAAGGGACCCAGGATGGGGGATTGGGGCGCTCTTACGTGATTGTAAAGAGAAACACTCACCATCTACACTTCGGTCTTCATTTACAAGGCCATTGCACCACTGGTGTGCCACCTTTTTGTAAAACTGGGAATGCGTTAGAACCCTACACCTCCCCAGGGGAGGCATAGGAGTGACACAACGAGGAGAAATACTTTTCTTTCTCCTTGTTTTTTTCCTCTTTCCACCCGTGCTGCAGTTACAGCATGCATAGAAAGAGGAAAATGCCATCAATTATTGTTTTTGTGCAGGAGACAAAACAGTAACATTTCACAAGGATGAGTTACAAGCAAATTTGAAAAGGTAAGTGAATTATGGATAGCTGCAATCGCGGACAAAAAGAGAAACCGGGTGTGTCCCTGCACATGCACGTGTCTGTCTGTCTTTAATCCTGGACACCAATTCACCAAAATCTCAGGGGTAGCAAAAGTGACATCCTTCTCCCAGAAGACCAGCAGAGCTCGGCCAGAAAGTTAATCTCAGGAGAGGTCGCAGCTGCACCCAGCTGGCCCTTCACTGGCAAAACAGGGCCAGTGCAGCATTCAGTGAAGCAGACAGGCAGCCAACATCGGCAATGGACTTGAGCCGCAGAGTCAACTCTTGTTGACTCCACCCAACCTGGGAATAGCATCACTCAAAGTCAACAAGGCTCTGTATGTTGATGCACGCAAAAGAGCGGAATCGAATATGTCTGAAGCTTTTATGAGGCCTTGGGTAGGATCTTCTGAGGAGCCCCAATCAGGGTGAAACTGGTCTTGGGTTGTTTATGTTCTGGTTCAGAAAGGATTTGACTTGGGCAGTTCAGGCTGGACTGTTCCTACTAGAGCAGAGTCAAGTCATATGGCTGCATCTAATCTCATGTGGCATGGTTGGCTAAGGAACAATGGGGTGGAATGCTACACCGAGCAGTTATCAGTGGTTAGAGTTCTTGTGATCATTGCTTTCATCACCTACTGGGGTTTGATACATATTACTGGATCGAAACACAGACTAGGTCAGTGGAGGGCACTCTGAACTATGCACCACTGCCCACTGACAAGCTTTCTTATATGTCTGTGGTGAAAAATATGCACATTGCATTCGCTTTTTCACATTTATAAGCATATGCCTCGTATTATCTGCCGCGTAATGAAAATAAGAAAAATTGCGTTTTAAGCTTGTGTTTTCTCGCCCTAGGGGTAGACATCGATTCACAAAAAGCACCGCAGTGGCGGAAGTGATGTCATGCACCCTTTGGCCCTGAAGACATCAACGGTTTGACCCCTTGTACTAGATTCAACTATCCAATACCCTCTTGTCTATTGTGGAAAGGCAGGGAGGGAGTGATAAATACAAGTCACGTTTACTTTCAGCTCCGGCTACTGCATACATGACTTCTGAGACATGGGGTAGAAAGGGCAGTGCCAGACGTCCCAAATGAGAATCTAGGGTAGTAGCTGCTATCCCTGTCCACCTGTAGTTTATGTTCATAGCCCTAATGATTGGATTCTTCTCTTTTCAGCTCAATCAAACCTTCTTCAACAAGTAGCAATTCTTCTATCAATGAGAAACAATTGAAACAGTAACCACAATTATACAGGCACTGGCAATACTAATAGGTCTGATGTGGCATGCCAGCATTTTGTCTTTGTCAATGCTTGTTTTGTTTTATCATGGCTTTTTGCAAAACTTAATTGCTGGGGAAGCTGCTGTGCACTCATCATTCAAGCAAAGAAAAATGCCTAAACATAGCAACATTTTCTGTTCTTGAAATGTACACATTGCCATAATAGTCTCTCACAGTGAAGGTAACTACCTTGTGTGTGGATATGTGCTCCATATGAAAGGGCAGAATGCCATCTCATACAGTGAAGTTAACCAATGACTGTAGTGAACTGTTCCACTTTCCATGCTGTATGCTGTAGGTTGCAGAATCAAAATGTGAATGGCATAAAAGCAGAAAAACGAATGAAGAGGGTTGGCCAAAAGTCTCTATAAATAAGTATATTATAAATGTCATTTTAGCAAAATCAAAAGACCTTGCCTAGCGCCAGACTTTAAATGTATATTACTATACTATGGGAGTGATAATCCCGTCAATCATCTGTATCACTCTAGTGACAGCCACATGGGCTAGCCCTCATTTTACCCTCTCATCATCCATACATGCCAACCCTCCCGATTCAGGCTGGACACTACCGATTTCAAGGCCAGTCTCCCACCTCCCGATTCATCGAAGGGCTTCAGCTAACAGGGACTGGTTCTGTGTGGCTCGCAGCATGCCCTGCCAGTAGCCTGCTCCTGCAGGCCAGTGCAGAACATTTGTATCACGCTTTCTGAGATGAGGAGAAAGGTCTATTTGCATTTCAATTATCCGATCCAGCAGCAGCAGACTTGCAAGTCCCATTCATGACAATAACCTGATCCAAGCCTCAATGGTGGAAATACATTCTCCCAATTATTTTTTTGAAATCTCCCACTTTTCTCTTAACATTTTTTGGCATGTATGCCTTCAGGAAACTAAATGGTCAGTATTTTGCTCCGACCATCTGAAATATGTGCAATGTATATCAATAGAAAATTAAAACTGGGAGGCATTTCAATGTCAGAGGACACTGTTTGCAAAGTTGAAAGGTTGAGGGCTAAAGGGGGATTTTATGTTCTTTATAATCCATTGACATCACTTCAGAAAGCCAAATGCTAATCGTGTCAAAGAGTCGATGTTTTGAGAGTAAATTAAGGGTTTTTGGGGAGGTGTTAAGGTTTGGCCCATAAAAATGACAACAGTATTGGGTGGTAAGTGGTTGCTGTCATTCTCTGGTTGAATTTTTCAAAAAATGCACAATTTATACGAGAGGGGCTCTATGCACAGTGCCTTTGTTTCTGGAGTCCTCTCCACATCCCAAGACAGTCTGCTGGACTCGTCCGCTAGGTGGCATAAAAAATGCATGAACAAGGAGACATTGTTCGCTGTCCCTAAACAGCATCATTAGCTACAAATGAGAGGCACTAACAATCCAGTGTAAATACTATTTGTTACATTGTTACAACATGCATAATAATAAGGTCTAGGGCTACTACTAAGTCACCATCCGTGCCACTACTATCAGGGCAAGCCTTAGCAACTCATAGTCTCATTTATACTTTGCTTTTTTTGCGCGGAACACAGAGAATGTAACAGAAAAATCTCGCCTGAAATCGCAATTTTTCCTCATAATCTCACTGTTGCGCTAAATGTGCTATTTTTTTACTCCAAAATTTGAGGTGTTCCCAGGCAATTTCATCTTAACCCAATTTCCAATCTTCATACCCAAAGACTTTTCCAACCAATTTAAAATAGTTCACCGGTGAACACCTCCTTCAACTGGATGCATCAGGAATCCATTTTACAGGTAATTTCGACATACCCAGCAAAGGCCTAACTAGTTTGGATGTGGGAACACATCCTGTCATAAGAACAAAGGATGACACCACAGTGTTTCCAATCGACATGGAAATGGAGGCCCATATATTGCCCTCAACTACACCTCACAGTTCAGAGGATAAGCCAATGCAATCTTTAAATTGTTCTTCTTTAATCTATTAAACCTCTCCATGAAGCCATTGCTCATCAGATAATATAAAAGCTTTTCATATGTTTCACACACAGATGTTCCAAACAAGCCTCAAATTCCCTTGAGGACAACCGTGTCCCATTATCTTTCACTTCCTCTTATGGAACACCCACCCTAGAAAAAAAGGTATCCAAAAAATCAATCACATGGGCGCTCATGAGAGAGTTCAAAAACTTTACGTCCCGCCAGCGAGAAAAATAATCCATATCTACCATCCCAACCTTCGTCATACCTCTGCTCACATTAATGAGATTAATGATATCTACCGCAAGTTCACCCACGCCTTTCTGGAACCTGTGCCAACTCCACCAGACATGGAACAGTGACTAGGGACTTGTCACAAACTGTGCAGGACATACAATCTCTCACAACATGCGCAAGAGTTCTATCCAAACCTTGCCACCAAAATTCCCCCTCAACCTTCTTTTCACAGCCCTCATGCCAATATGACCTTCCAGAGCCTTCCTAACAACTTGGCTACGTAATTTCTCTAGTGCCACTAGCAATTTCATACATTTCAAATACCCTTCATCTAGAGCCATCTCAATGGCCAGATACTCTATCATTCTCCTAATCACTCCATCTTCCTCCGAGGCTTTAGCACCCCCAGAAGACTCCACTTGTGTCTGATACTCATCCTTCTCCTCAGATTGGTCATCAACATCACTAACTGGCAAACAATGGGGAGAGATGTTGTGAGCTTCTGGAATGTACTTAAACTTGTAGGAAATCTCATGCTGTCCATATTGCCACTAGGCTATCCTGGGGTTGGCCTTACCAGCCCTATTGCTAGTAAACAAATCAACCTTGATTGTAAATTCTGAACCCCACAAATAACTCAAAAAATAGTTTACATCCCACTAGCACACCAACGACACTAACTCAGTGATGGAGTACATGGCTTCAGCCCCAATTAAACTGCGAGTAGCATAGGCCATCACCCCATCCTTTCTGTTCCGACACTGAAGTAATACGTCACATAAACTATAAGGGCTTGCATTCTTGATTATCACACAAGGGTCATGCATAGCGAATGGTTTTGAGGAATAGCATAAAAAATTCTTGCTCGACCTGCTGAAACTCCTCCTCACAATCCCTGTCCCACACAAACCTTTTGTTCCCCTTAAGATGTTTACTCATGCTATGGTCTTATCCACACAGCTAGAAATCAATCACGCCTAAGAACAACCTCAAATGGTCCTTGACACCTCCTGTAAGGAAATTGGAAATAGTCCTAACTAAACTCTCTTTAGGTTCCACACCTCATACTGACAACTGAAAACCAAGATAATCCACTCCTGAGGCTCCTAATTTTCACATTTGCACCTTCAAGGTAACACCTTTGTCCCTTAAGATAATCAATATCTGAGCCAACCTCATATCATTAGATAAACCAACAGATGGTCTAGAAGTCGTACAACTGTAGCTAAATCCTTAAGTTAATTTCCATAAGTCACTGACATAATGTGGACACTGACAACAAACCAGAAGGCATGTATATAAGCCTAAATGCCTCTTCAGGAGTGACAAAAGACATCAAAAGTCGTGAATCCCAATTTAATAAAACCTGATAATAGGCCAAAGTCATATTTAATTTATAGAAAACCACGGTATCCTTTTACGTGTTTAGCATCTCAGAAATGATGGCAGTGGGTGCTGGTCCACCCATACATTGGTATTTAGATCTTGCAGATCTACACACATCCATACAGCCCAATTAGCAATGTGTGCCAACACAACTAGGGATAAGCAATCATAACTCTCAATTGTTTTAGTATTATCCTGTGTGCACAACATTTCAAAATCACTCCTCAACTCTGACCTTAAAGTTAAGGGAACTCTTATCAATGTATTAACAACAGATTTGGTATCACACCTCCACTGTACACAATGGGAATATCCCTTGAGTTTTCCTAGCCTATGGGAGAACACGTCCAGCAATTCCTTAACCCATATACACACGCATTTAAGCATTCTTTCTGCAGAAACACTTGTTCTGGGTTATTGGGATCCAGAATGATTTCCAGATTCTTCTGCTCCAGCCATTCAAGTAAACGAGTTACATCTCTAGCTATATAAATTGCAGCTTGGGTAGAGTCGTTTTTGAACGCTAGTGGAGTATCGAACTAACCCACTACATTAATAGGCTTGCCACCTTAACTACTGTCTTTACAGTAGTCTCCTTAAACATGATTCCCTCAAACTTTTCCCACTCCTTGGGCCATGTTAGAGTTAATGGAGAACCAGTATTTGCTGACATCTTAACAGGCACACCTGATATATTGATCACACAATATGGTCTACTCTATTGAATGCACTCTTGTTAAAGGCACGCTAGTTGAATTGAAGCATTTTGCTTCCTTACTTACTACGCTGCTCACTTTTAATCCCATCCACAGATAACAGCACACATAACACCGGTAAACATTGTTTACCACTAATCCTTTTCCCTGCAGGGAATTACAACGCAGCTGTTACAACGACCACGTTGTAACAACGCATACCATTACTCCGCAAGTCGGAACAACGACTTGCGGAGGGGGCAGAAGGTGTTGGATTTAAAATCCCCTACTGTTGCACATACTGGAGTTGGAATAGTAAATTATACTATTCCAACATCCAGCGCCCCCCCTCCACTCCCCCCCAGAGCAAGTCGTATGCGTTGTTACAACGCGGTCGTTGTAACAACCGCATTGTAAATTCCTGCGGGGAAAAAGCATACGGAAAAAAGAGGCATATTCCACACACCACATCTTCATCGCTAGTGCAGGACTCTATAAGGACAATTCCTGCTGAATTAACAGATTTGTGTATCCTAATTTAAGCAGTTTTACATACTCCAGCAACGTGACTTTTGCTTGTATATTTGTAACAGAAACAGTCTCTATCCTGCAGTTAATCCTTGCTGCTTTAGAGGCTGCCAGGTTCTAGGAGATTGCCTACATGTGGGATTTACCTGTACTAAAATCGCAAGCTTCTGGGAAAATGTTTTTTCAGAAGTAACCAGACTATTGGCAATAGATCTCCCCTTTAACGCTTCCGCAGCTCTCTTAGGCTTAGCTGAAGCTTAGAGCCTCTTAACATTTTCTCAACGTCAATTTATTTTTATCGCTGCTTTGGTAGCAAGATCACTAATTTTGCCAAATTGGAAATCAGCATTAATCCTAACCCTCTCCCAATGGATACATAAAATGAATAAAAAATGTAATCGGGATACCATGTATGCAGGGAGAGTCGGTTCTATGGTTAAAGTAAATAGAATATGGAAAGAATGGAAAGAATGGAAAGTTTCTTGCTCGAGGTGATGTGCAATTTTTTAAGAGTTTTCTATGCCTATTATATTAATTTTGTATAGCATGTTTCTTGATTCCTGTAATTAATTGGTGTAATTTATGGAAGAATTTTCATTAAATGTTTTGTATGCTACATTCAAAATAAAAAAAATTAAAAAATTTAAAAAACAAAGTCGGTCAATGGCAGGACAAAATTGAGCATTACCCAAATAAGAATTACTTCCATAGCTAGAACACTCCAACACCTTTGCATTCTTATCAAAAGTTTGTAGATCTTCTTGGAATGTTTGCGACCCTCTTGAACTGTATGGTTTTTGCTTTACACAGGCTAATATCATCAGCCAAAGCCTCACAGGTTAATCAGAATACTTACAGAGTAATATCCACATAGTCTACACAGGTTTATATCAAAGGATACAGACTTCTCAATGCAGGTCCTCGTGCTAGCTCACCCCTGCGACCGTTCTCCTGTCCAGCTTGCTCAAAGTCCACTACCCTCTGCTGCCAGTCTACCTGCTGCCCTCTGTTTTATTTTTCTGCCCTCTTTTTTGCCTTTTCTGCTAATCTTTCTGCCCCCTATTTTGCCTTTTCTGATCTTTTTTTGCCCTCTGTTTTGCCCTCCTCTGCTCTGTTTTGCCTTTACGGCTCGTTTTTCTGCATTCTGTTTTCCCTTTCTGCTCGTTTTTCTTCCCTCTCTTATCCTCTCCACTGCTCTGTTTTGCCGTTTCTGATCGCTTTTCTGCCCTCTTATCCTCTCCACTGCTCTGTTTTGCCGTTTCTGATCGCTTTTCTGCCCTCTGTTTTGCCTTGTCTGCTACCTCGTTTTCTGCCCTCTGTTTTGACTTTCTTTGCTTGTTTCTTCCCTCTTCCTGCCGTTTGCTCAAGCCCTGGCATTTTGGCAGAGACCTCGCTCCCTAGCGCTCAGATATCCCCAGGGGTGCCAGTGCCGCACTCTACAAATGCTGATTGATTGATTGATTGACAGGCTTCTAAAGTATATATATCCAGCATGAAAACACCTACATACAATCTCATCAAAGAACCGGTTGCTATTTCTGTGTGCAGAAAGCTACTTGGCCCTCTGCTGCAGCAGGGCAGGGAGTCCTTCCCACCCCTTCATCTGCGATGACATCACCATGTCTTAGCCTCCTCCCATCTGCCCACTTTCCCCTAATGCAGGTCAGGAGGAGATGGACAGAATAAAACCACTTACACCTGGCAAAAATTTCGAGAAGGATTTTTATGCCTTTGTCATTAATCACAGTCCAGCAGGCCCCCTCATGGCACTGAGCCCAGGAAATATACCAGGCTGCCCCAGCCCTTTTCAATGCTTAGGCTGAAGGCGATCATCGATGGCACACCACAGCTGCCCTGGTTGTGGGGGTGGGGGGCATTCAAGAATCAAATAAACAGGGGTGTAGCTGCATGGGTGCTCTTAAAAAGGTGCTAGGGTGAAAATGCACTTTGCTTATGGCACCAAAACACCAGCAGACATCTCTAGAGCCTCCTTCACACCCCTCCTGCCTCGCAGGTGGAACTGGTTGACCTGCTCCTCAGAGGTTTTATTGTTATTTACTTTTTTCTGCAGCACAGACATTAGCCCAAGGGACGTTACAGAGGTTCATGGAAAAAGAGTGAAAAATGGTAAACATTCATGAATCACAAAGGTAGCAAGAAAATGTCTCATATTCACATTTCAGAACAAGATTAGAGTTGACATTGTTTATGAATGGTATTTCAGTTGCCTGTACAGTCACAGTGCCATGTATGACTCTCATTAACAGGGAAAAGTCCAGTTCTTAATTTGCGCTAGTGGTTTCTGGCGCTCGGCACCGGCACTTAATCGTCAACACTGGCGCTTGTGACTGTCTCGCGCAAGGTGGCGCTGTTTCACTAACTTAGAGCTGAAAACAACAATAGTTAAATAACAATTCAACATACATGTAGGAAGGTGGATATCTGACTATGGTTACCCCCAAATTTTTGCCTAGTGTCTAGCTGGTTTTTCGACTTAGTTGGCCTGAGATCCTGCCATTCAGGACCTCAGCCCATCTGCTCTCTCTTTAAAATGGACTCCATGTACCCTAGGTACATACCCAATTGGTTGGATCACCCTGTCAGCCCCTGTACCAGTGTACACTAGGTACCCAGGGCATTGGTGTACCCAAGGCCTGCCCGGGGCTGAAGCATGTATTATGCCACCCCAGGCTTGGCCTAACAAATCTGACACAACTGGCTGATCACTCAGCTGGGGTAAGTTGGTGTAACCACCTCTTACTTAGGTGTAGTATACCTATACCTAACCTTAAATGGGACACCTGGTAACCTATAAGTCACTCCTATGGCAGGCCTTAACAATCCTGAAGGCAGAGTGCTTGGTTCCATGTGAGATGGTGCTCTGGCATGAGCTGAGCCTGTCTGCAGTGGTCGGAACAACTTCCTTCTACTGTTTCCAGATATCGTCATACCATATACTCTTAAGTGCATTATGAACCTCGCGGTTAAATGCTATCTTTGGTTTGGCTTTATCAAAACATGTCGAGTAAGGTGTCATACGAATTGGAATACTAACCCCTCGCCAATTCTGGCGACGGGGTTAGCATTCCACCCTTCTAGAGGGACACGACATGTACAGTACCTGAAACCCGGGTAAAATCAGACATAGCCTCAGCTCCACAAAATGGATGCTGCCACCACAGACACAAGTCTGCCCTCCTGCTGGGAGTCCTTCCAGCTTGGGAGGTGTGGACAAAGGGTTTCCTGCCAGGGGAGGTGCGTGCACCACCCCAGACAGGATTTTGTGTATTGGTCAGGTAGGGCTTGAAAGAAACCAGACATGCCTGTGGCTCACAAGGAGCCTCGGGGCATATGCCAGTTCAAACCGGTCCTGGGGCACACCAGTCCCGGGCCTAGGGCGAGCTGGACAAAGGATTGGGGGTGTAACCACCCCCCTTCCTGGTCCCACCCTTAGGGAGGGACCTAGCAGGTAGTCCGGCCCCTAGAATCCGCTTAAAGGTAGGAGCTGTGTCCTAAGACTTCAGACATCCTGGAATCAACTTGAAACTAAGAAGAAGACGGGAACTTCGACGCTCTGCCGCACAGAGGACTGAAGCCAATCTCCCCTGTGGTCAGGGAGTGACCACCTTGCTAACGCAAGCACCATCCAGCGAATCAACGTCTGCTTTGCCGCCGCCTCCCGCCGGAGCCCGAGCCCAGAGACTGACAAGACCTGGACCTCCAGACCTCTCACCGCCCGATCCACAGTCCCTGCAAAGAGGAGACCCGTGGAGGCACCGAGACACGTGGAGCCAGCCATCTTGAAACGACTACGACAAGCTGACCAGTGCAACAACCGAGGCTCCCTCCAAGTTGTGCTTTGGGACCTGAGAAGCCCAACCCTCGAGCAGCATCTGCACCAAAGGTGAGCCCTCCAGCATCTCCACGATCTGCGTGGGGCCCTTCTGCATTTTGCCACTCGACGCGCCTAACCGGTTGCTGGCCCGCTGGCTAGTGGCCATCTTGGCGACGAAATCTATGACAAACACCGCTGGTCTGGTTGCTCCAGACTGGCCCTTGCTCCCCTCCAAAGGAGCAGTTCCTCTGACCTTGCTGGTCAGAGCCATCAGCTTATCTCCTTGCCTACAACAATTGCTTTTGCCAAGGCTTGTTTGCTTCGATCAAGTCGCCGACACCGCCGACAGCGAGAGCCTGCGTGGGACAGCTCGTGACTCGACTCCTGGACGTCGTCGACCTTCAGGGACCACGTGGCTGCAGAGTCAAGCTACACCTTTCTTCCTGTTTGCACCCAACATCGCCTGGTACCCACCTGGTGCCACGCTGGTCACTGGCTAGTGACTGTGAACACTGTCCCCTCTGCTTACAGGTCTTCAACATCTCCGATCCACTCTTGGATCCACTGCATCTCTTCCCGACCGACCGCCTGCAGCACTTTTGTCTTCAGGCCCCACGGAACAGATAGAAGAAACCCGACGCACTTCGAGGCCTATGCACCCGCTTCCTGTGGGTGAGGTAAAGCTGGCACTCCGGTGCCCAAGTGTAGTATTACATCTCTAGTGCCTGTGTTCCAAATCTTAAGTTCCTAGGTCATCCGGAAGATTCCTTTTGCAGTAACTTTGTACTTTTTACGCACCCATTGAAACCTATGGGAGCCCGCGTGTGACTATTTGCTCTGCACACGCCACCCGTGGACCTCCTGGTCACTAACTGAAGTTAGCTCCTTGTAGGCCCAGCGATTCTAGAGGCCCTAGGCCTTTTCCCTTTTCTGTTCGTGGTACTTATACCACTATTTTAGTATATGGTTCGAGTGGCCACCAGGGCCTATCCATATAAAGTGCAACTTCTGTATATTCTGTGATAATCTTGTTTGACGATTTGTGCTCCTGTGCTCATAAAGAGACTAGGGGTTACTTTGAGAAATAAATACATATATATTTTGAATATATATCTGTGTGGTGTCCTTTCATTGGTATAAAAGGGGGTTACTATTGGTAAAACAGCTTGCTTAACACGCATCACGAGTTTAGCCTCAAAGACTGCTTAGCCTACGCTACCACTAGGGCAGCTAGTCCAAAAAGGTTGACTTACAACCACACCATAAGGGTTGCTTGGCATGGTACAAGGTGGTCACTAGAACTAGTGAACAGCATATACCAGGCCAACTTCTCACATTGGTGGCAGCGGTGGGATTTGAGCTTGCTGTGTTTTACCATTGTAATCTCTTGGTTACCAATTGAAAGATCACATAGGTACCTGTAGGTACATATAAAACAAGATTAGATATACTTAAGTTCTACTGAACTTAGTTGTTGTAGAGAAAAGGGAGTAGCACACCCTGACTACAACTACTAGATAGGTTTAGTAGGTAAACCCAAGTGTAGGTAGATTGCAACACATCCACCCACACTTAAGAGCAATGGCTGGAGCAGAGGGGTCCACTGTACCCATCTCTGTTGAGAGTGACCCCCAGAGGGCACCATCCATCTTTGCTACCCTTAATCAGAATGAGCTCAGGCATTTGGCAACTCTTAGAGGCCTTAAACAGCCCAAGAACCCTACCTCTGCTGTGCTCAGAGAACTCTTGCAAGATGATGAAAATCAAAGAGAGCTCAAGAAAGCTTCCCAGTTAGCCCCCTTAGGGACAGGAACAGGAGGCCCCCCTTCTGAAGATGCCACTGAGACACCCCTTTCCAATAGTCACCCCTTAGATGGGATGCCTACCACAGAGGAAGAAAGTGAGGGGGATACAGACAGTGGTGAGGATGAAGGGAGAACTAGCCCAGTGCCAAGTGTTATACTTGGCCCAGCTAAACCAAGGCTATTGGGGACTGACAGTGGGTTCACCCCACTGGATCTCCCCAGTGGACTTAACACAGGGCTTGGAAGGCAAAGGAATCGCTCAGGTGACTCCAATGCTTCCCATGGCTCTAGAGGCTCTCAAGGTCACTCCAGAAGGAGGATGACCACCCCTCAGAGGAGGGAACATGAGGCCAAGATGCAAGAAGCCCAGCTGAGGATCAGGAAGCAGGAGCTAGAAGTAGCCCTGATGGAAGAGAAACTGAGCAAGGCTAGACAGCATAAAGAGAGTGGGTCTATACCCACTGGTGGCAGCATTGTCCCTAAGGACAAAGATAGGGTCTTTGACAATAGGAACCTGTCCAAGATTGTGCCCCCCTACAAAAGTGGGGATGACATCCACAAATGGATGACTGCTCTTGAGAGAGCCTGCAAAGTGCAGCAGGTTCCTGAAGACCAGTGGGCAGCAATCTTATGGCTCTCCTTTGAGGGGAGAGGCAGAGATAGACTCCTCACTGTTAGAGAAGAGGATGTCAGAAATTACAGAGTCCTGAAGAGTGTCCTAGTTGATGGGTTAGGCTTAACCACTGAACAGTACAGGTTAATGTTCAGAGACACCCAGAAGACACAGACTCAGGACTGGTCTGAATATGTGGAATGTGCCACTAAGGCTTTGGAGGGTTGGTTGCTGGGAAGTAAGGTATCTGATTATACAGGATTGTACAATTTGATGATGAGAGAGCAGATTTTAAGTAATTGTCAAAACCAGCTTCTCCATCAACACCTGGTAGACTCGGATTTGACCTCTCCCCAAGAATTGGGAAAGAGGGCAGATAAATGGGTCAGGACCAGGATCAGGCCTAAAAACCAGGGTGGTGACCAAAAGAAAGATACCACCAAGCCTCAAGAGAAGGGTGGGGATAAAGAAAAAGAGAAACCTTCCTCAGGGCCCCAAAACTTCACACAGGGTGGTGGGTCCCAAGCTCCCTCCTCTACCACAGCTAAAAAGCCCTACTGCCATGAGTGTAAAACTCCTGGGCATTGGAAAACTGACAGCGGTTGCCCAAGGGCTAAAAACAAAACTGTTCCTCCAATTACTCCTGTCACACCACCTATTACTGTCAGCAGTAATCCCCCAGGTGGTGGGAGTGCCCCCAGAAATCTGGGTGGGTTTACTTGGGGAACACAGGGGGACCCTGGCTTAGCCAATTCCCCTACAGCAACCACTCTTGTCTGTGATGGTGGCATGGGGTTTGCCAACTTCACTGCCTGTCCCAACACTTTGGGCAGGTACAGACAGGAGCCCTACATCAATGGTACAAAAGCTGAGGCCTACAGAGACACTGGAGCTAGCATCACAATGGTGGCCCATTGGCTAGTTCCCTCTGAGCAGCTTTTGCCTGGTTTCTCCTACCAGGTGACTAACATTGATGGCAAACAGAACAGTCATCCCATGGCAGAGGTATGTCTCAGCTGGGGAGGGGTCACTGGCCCTAAAAGGGTAGCAGTGTCCCCAACCTTGCCTGTAGACTGCTTACTGGGGAATGACTTAGAACTCTCAGCTTGGGCTGGAGTTGAACAAGACACCCATTCTAAAATGGTAGGCCTGTCACAAAAGGGTAGGGGGGTTGTGCCATTCACAACCCCTGTCCAAATAGATTTCCTCCCTGAAAAGGTTGGAAGGGCAGTGGTAGCCACCGCCCAGGCACAGACAGACTTCCCTGTAGGGACTGGCAGAGCTGTGACAGTCACAGCTCAAACACAAACTGAGTGCCCCCCTGAAAAGGTTGGCAAGGCTGTAAAGGTCTCAGCCTATACTCAGACTGACATAGGTGTAGTGAAGCCTGAAACAATGGATCACTCCACACAAACTGAGAGTAGTGGGGAGGAAGAAAAGTCTCCCTCTCCCCAGACATTAGGAAAAGGTCAGCCTCCTCAGGGATCTGACCTCACCCCTTGTGAAGGAACTGCCCCAGAGGTAGCCAGGCCTGGCCTGGCAGAGCCTCTGATGTCAGTGGCCCCTTCCAAGGTGGGACCCAGTCTGGTGCAGGTAGCCTGCCTCTCTCTACCCTGCCTCAGTCAGCCCAGGGCTGCAGAGGTTAGGGAGGCCAGTGGACCCCCAGAGGGCCCCTGTCCACAAGAACCCCCCCATCAAAAGAATGAGGATTGCCTGGCTAGTAGCCCTAATCAGGTAATGGGTAAAAACATTCCTGAGGGATCTCCTTTACAGGTAGTTAGGGACCTCCCCCAGAGGGATTCTGTTGGGCACAGGCAAACCTGGGACCTTAGGGCCCCAACCCTGACCTGTCCCTCCAGTAAGCCCACAAAAGGGACCCAGCCTCCAGCTTTAGGTAGCCAGAGGCTGACCCTGAGAGCACAGTGCAACTCAGTTAAGGAAAGAAAGGCATCCATGGTGAAGGATGATTGGAGGAAGCTGAGGCCTCACTTTGAGGACACTCACTTCAGTACTCCATCTCAACACCAGCCTTTTACTTTGCCAAGACACGCCAAAGGTAGAGATTCCCTATGGTGGAGACCCTCTGATACCCTTAGGGTGAGGGATTGCTTAGTGGACCATGAGACAGGGGGTAACCATGCCAGTGCTGGTTCCTCCTTATATGGCCACTTGGGCAATATAGGCTTACCTGGTCAAGGTCAGCCTTATCTCCCTTCGTTTGGGGGGGGGTTGTGTAGGAAGGTGGATATCTGACTATGGTTACCCCCAAATTTTTGCCTAGTGTCTAGCTGGTTTTTCGACTTAGTTGGCCTGAGATCCTGCCATTCAGGACCTCAGCCCATCTGCTCTCTCTTTAAAATGGACTCCATGTACCCTAGGTACATACCCAATTGGTTGGATCACCCGGTCAGCCCCTGTACCAGTGTACACTAGGTACCCAGGGCATTGGTGTACCCAAGGCCTGCCCGGGGCTGAAGCATGTATTATGCCACCCCAGGCTTGGCCTAACAAATCTGACACAACTGGCTGATCACTCAGCTGGGGTAAGTTGGTGTAACCACCTCTTACTTAGGTGTAGTATACCTATACCTAACCTTAAATGGGACACCTGGTAACCTATAAGTCACTCCTATGGCAGGCCTTAACAATCCTGAAGGCAGAGTGCTTGGTTCCATGTGAGATGGTGCTCTGGCATGAGCTGAGCCTGTCTGCAGTGGTCGGAACAACTTCCTTCTACTGTTTCCAGATATCGTCATACCATATACTCTTAAGTGCATTATGAACCTCGCGGTTAAATGCTATCTTTGGTTTGGCTTTATCAAAACATGTCGAGTAAGGTGTCATACGAATTGGAATACTAACCCCTCGCCAATTCTGGCGACGGGGTTAGCATTCCACCCTTCTAGAGGGACACGACATATACAGTACCTGAAACCCGGGTAAAATCAGACATAGCCTCAGCTCCACAAAATGGATGCTGCCACCACAGACACAAGTCTGCCCTCCTGCTGCTGGGAGTCCTTCCAGCTTGGGAGGTGTGGACAAAGGGTTTCCTGCCAGGGGAGGTGCGTGCACCACCCCAGACAGGATTTTGTGTATTGGTCAGGTAGGGCTTGAAAGAAACCAGACATGCCTGTGGCTCACAAGGAGCCTCGGGGCATATGCCAGTTCAAACCGGTCCTGGGGCACACCAGTCCCGGGCCTAGGGCGAGCTGGACAAAGGATTGGGGGTGTAACCACCCCCCTTCCTGGTCCCACCCTTAGGGAGGGACCTAGCAGGTAGTCCGGCCCCTAGAATCCGCTTAAAGGTAGGAGCTGTGTCCTAAGACTTCAGACATCCTGGAATCAACTTGAAACTAAGAAGAAGACGGGAACTTCGACGCTCTGCCGCACAGAGGACTGAAGCCAATCTCCCCTGTGGTCAGGGAGTGACCACCTTGCTAACGCAAGCACCATCCAGCGAATCAACGTCTGCTTTGCCGCCGCCTCCCGCCGGAGCCCAGAGACTGACAAGACCTGGACCTCCAGACCTCTCACTGCCCGATCCACAGTCTCTGCAAAGAGGAGACCCGTGGAGGCACCGAGACACGTGGAGCCAGCCATCTTAAAACGACTACGACAAGCTGACCAGTGCAACAACCGAGGCTCCCTCCAAGTTGTGCTTTGGGACCTGAGAAGCCCAACCCTCGAGCAGCATCTGCACCAAAGGTGAGCCCTCCAGCATCTCCACGATCTGCGTGGGGCCCTTCTGCATTTTGCCACTCGACGCGCCTAACCGGTTGCTGGCCCGCTGGCTAGTGGCCATCTTGGCGACGAAATCTACGACAAACACCGCTGGTCTGGTTGCTCCAGACTGGCCCTTGCTCCCCTCCAAAGGAGCAGTTCCTCTGACCTTGCTGGTCAGAGCCATCAGCTTATCTCCTTGCCTACAACAATTGCTTTTGCCAAGGCTTGTTTGCTTCGATCAAGTCGCCGACACCGCCGACAGCGAGAGCCTGCGTGGGACAGCTCGTGACTCGACTCCTGGACATCGTCGACCTTCAGGGACCACGTGGCTGCAGAGTCAAGCTACACCTTTCTTCCTGTTTGCACCCGACATCGCCTGGTACCCACCTGGTGCCACGCTGGTCACTGGCTAGTGACTGTGAACACTGTCCCCTCTGCTTACAGGTCTTCAACATCTCCGATCCACTCTTGGATCCACTGCATCTCTTCCCGACCGACCGCCTGCAGCACTTTTGTCTTCAGGCCCCACGGAACAGATAGAAGAAACCCGACGCACTTCGAGGCCTATGCACCCGCTTCCTGTGGGTGAGGTAAAGCTGGCACTCCGGTGCCCAAGTGTAGTATTACATCTCTAGTGCCTGTGTTCCAAATCTTAAGTTCCTAGGTCATCCGGAAGATTCCTTTTGCAGTAACTTTGTACTTTTTACGCACCCATTGAAACCTATGGGAGCCCGCGTGTGACTATTTGCTCTGCACACGCCACCCGTGGACCTCCTGGTCACTAACTGAAGTTAGCTCCTTGTAGGCCCAGCGATTCTAGAGGCCCTAGGCCTTTTCCCTTTTCTGTTCGTGGTACTTATACCACTATTTTAGTATATGGTTCGAGTGGCCACCAGGGCCTATCCATATAAAGTGCAACTTCTGTGTATTCTGTGATAATCTTGTTTGACGATTTGTGCTCCTGTGCTCATAAAGAGACTAGGGGTTACTTTGAGAAATAAATACATATATATTTTGAATATATATCTGTGTGGTGTCCTTTCATTGGTATAAAAGGGGGTTACTATTGGTAAAACAGCTTGCTTAACACGCATCACGAGTTTAGCCTCAAAGACTGCTTAGCCTACGCTACCACTAGGGCAGCTAGTCCAAAAAGGTTGACTTACAACCACACCATAAGGGTTGCTTGGCATGGTACAAGGTGGTCACTAGAACTAGTGAACAGCATATACCAGGCCAACTTCTCACAATACATAAAAAATTAATATTACCTGCCGCCCAAGCCAATCTTAAAGCTTTGGGGGCCTGGAATAGTCTGAATTGTCACACTTGCAGGAGTATGGCGGTTAGTAGTTGTGTTGTTACTATCATTGGCAGCCTGGCAGGGGCAATGTGTGGTGCAAGTTGCAGTGGCCTCCTGAGGCTAGCCCTAGCACTTAATTTTACAAAATTACAAATTAAGCACTGGAAATGTTAGACAGTGACATAGCTAGATATTTTGCTGCCTGTGGCTGTCCTTGAGGTGCCTTCCTTATATAAGAGCGGGGGTGGGGGGGTGCTGGCAATTCCCCACGACAGCCACAGGTAAGAGCACCCCCAAAACTCGTGCCACCCGGAATGGACTGCCCCCCCCCCCCCTTTGCTACTCCACTGATGTTAGATCGGGGTAAACCCAGAGTCAAGTTATCATGGCTCGGTGTGCATCATACAAGACCCATGGCCTGCATCATGCAAGATCCAAGGCCTACAATGACGTCACATTTGGGATTTTAAAGTGCCTTGTAAATAGATTCCATACCAATGAGCTATCTGGAGGCATGACTGGGAACCTCACCATTGACTGAAACTCCGGCTGTGTGACAGTATATTATAATGTACGTATTTAAATTAAAATTATGAATCGTACATTATATTGTGTCCATATCCTATGTACTGTATGTAAGCAGGATGGCAACTCGAGCTGCTATCCAGCAGGATTTGTTGTTATAGGGCTCTGAAACACCATGGGTTAAATCAGCACTTTATAAAGCACTAAAAATAAAAACAAGCATTGGCAGCTCCATGTGTCTGGCTTGCATTTTAGTAACTGACTAAAATATGTAAATAAACTTGCTGCAGTGAAAAAACAAAGCAAAAAAACAGTGTTTCTTCTATAAACATTAATCTACGAGATAAAGCATTTAATGCCTTATGATTGAATGTACTTTTGAGCTATAAAATAGTCGCTCATGCACTTCAATGGATGCACTCAATGGAAGGCGAAATGATACACCAAACAGGCAATGGAAGGCGAAATGATACACCAAACAGCCAATAGCATGAGGTGAGAGGGAAATACTCCTCAGGGCAGAGCAAAAGCCTAGTCTATGTATATTTCAATGAACTGGTAACAGTGGGTTATGCAGACAGCTGCCATGTCACGCCAGACCTAAAGCTAAAATAAAAAGTGAAAGGAACAAATATTTCACCCGACAGGTAACATGGAGAGCATACCAATAAGTAGAGAGAAGGGAAGGGGCCGGTGATCGTTGTTCATAGATAGGGGGGAGGGGAGAGTCCCAATTTTAATACATGTTTGATAGAAACTACCAAGTTAATCCATAATTGGCCACCGAGACTCATGGAAACCATTGCCCACAGATGACGGTAATGTAGCGCATGAAAGCTGGCCCCCTCCTGCGGGTTTTGGAAGTTGATGAGCTCAACACGCGTCAATGCAACGCAGAGGGCTTCACAAGCCCCTGAAGCATGGACCATGTAAGAAGGGTTGGAACTTGGAACGGTCCGTCTACGGCTGCTTTCAAACCACAATGCAGGACTCAGATGGGTTGATAGCTCTGTGGCGCGGTGAGGTGCCCCAAGCACCAAGATCAAGGTTTCGAGGTTACCTCGGCCGCCCCTTCAAAGTCTTAACCATCAAAGACTTTAATTTACATGACCATCATGTAGCAGAGCCATCGGCAAGTAAGCACTTAACAAAACAACAAACACCAGATAGGAACACCTACGAAGGGACTGGGGAGCAAAGGAGAGAGCGGAGGAAGATGGAAACATGGACAGTTTCTTTGGTGGGGAGAGTCGAGTATTGGAGCGCCGTCTCCCTTTTTGGAGAGCAGCATCGCCCAACTGGTGCAAGTCCCACACCTTGGAGCAGAGTCTCACCCTTGGTCATTCCTTATGGTGTCACTGATTGAAAAAGAGTCGTAAACCAGAGACATAGGTCTAAAGCCCCTCAAATCTCACCCTCGCAGACTCCTAACCTCGAGATCTCTGCTAGCCGAGGGCCCGGGGAGACATGAGATGGCCTGCGAAGCGCCGGGCAAGATTTCAAAGACTCTTCAGATTGGAGAGAAAACTCATGATTACAGAAAGATGGGTGGAGGAGGACAATGTAACCCCCCAGTATTCATTCCCTTCCTTTAACAATCTATGCATTGTTCCAATGTTAACGGTTGTATTATCCGATGAACAGGAACTATTCCTCGGCACAAAGAAATGGAGCTTCAACAACAGTTTAATCAGCCCGAGTCTGGGTTTAATACCTTCTGTAGGTATTTTGTCTATAACTCTCCACTTTAAATCCACTGGATACACACTTCCTAGGTTTACATTCACAGGACTCTAAAATGGTCAACAGCCAGTGCAATATGGCCTTGTCTTCCCAGTGAATCTGAATACCCCGCTATAATCCTAGAAAACAACGATTCATCGATATATTTAAACAGATTCCCCTCTAACACTCTATGCCACCAAGGCCACTCCAAGCCCAAGGCCACCCTAGAAACCTAAATCAACTGTGCCAAAGATGTTCACGGCGGTGTCCATTGCAGGAGGTCGCGACTCGAATGGGGTCATGGGCGTTTGGTTTGGTCCTGGCAGCCCATCCTGATCTGAAAGCAGACCTTGAGCTTAAGCCTACCGGGGAAATGCGGGAGCGGCAGAATGGCCAGGCATTGCTATCCAGGCAGCGTTCACTATTACTGGACAACAATGTCAGGTAAGACCGAAGATACTAAATCCATCAACTCTTCTGCAAAGCCTCCTCATGATAAGCAGATCATAAATCCAGTTTGGAGAAGCACTTACAATTCCCTGGGGTGGAACTGAATTCAGTAGTCTTGGATTATGGATTACCGTCAGCCAACTATGGCCTGGTTTGAACTTCCGAAGGCAATGGGCTTACAGCTCGCCATGATCTTTCTGAGCTACCACAATTAGGGAAAAGTAGGTAGAAGAATAAATCAATTCAGCAATTGCCTTTAAGGATAGTAAATTCCACCCTTACACTCAATGTATTGTATGAGTAATTATGCTCAAAGTATCGTAACACTATCAAACTCACCTAAAAAATCTACTGCATGTTTGTTTCAAGTCCCTGGATGGTCAGCCTTTGGCATAGATGGCAGAGAAAGGGCCATTGGTCACACAGGCTCTAAGCCAAGTACGCCTCTGTCTCTGGGTGGTCTGTGGAAACTCAGGCCACAGACAGAGTTCACCCAAGTATTAGCAAGAAATGAGTCAGAAATATCAAGGAAGAGTAGGGCTGCAGGTAAAATTCGTAAGAAAACCTGTAAATATGTACAAATCGTGACAAGGCATGTGCAGAAGATTACTGCGTTTGCAGACAGAGCAGCGCGCCCTTTAATTGTATGCGCTGCACTGGTTAACCCTGATTGTACGCCTGAAGACGAGTCCATCCCAATGAAAGGGTTTAGGGGGGCTGAAGAGAGACTCCCCAATGCAAAGTTACCCATGAAGGTGAAGTGGACTAAACCACAACGGAGTGGAAATGTTCCCTGGATTAGATGCTGAATGTTTCTTAGGGAATAACCCACTAAACTCAGCGGATATAGTTGTAGAGGAAAGCACACAACTGCCCGCCTCTCACACACCAGCCGAATGCAACACAAAACTAACCGGCCTAGAGTTCAGGAGCCTGGGCTGCATGTGAGGTGCTGAGACCTGGAAGTCAAGAGCTGCCTGGCTTCATCTCGGAGGGTCTGGAAGAGGTGGGGACCTGACCCTAGGACTCTGCCTGATTCCGCTGAAAGCGTCCACTGGTGGGAAGGGTTCTGCAAGGCTGACCATGAGTGAGAGCCTGGAGGCCTCGTACACCCCCCACTCTCTAAGGTAACAGATGTATCTTGTGAGCTGTGGATCACAACACTAGGATCCCAGTGGCAGTGTGAATGACACATGCAATGGCTATACATGTACCAGAGCCATGAGATGCTTTATTAAACATGAAGGGTTTCTTGGAAATGTGGCATCTGGCTGAGGGACCACATTCTTGTATGAGCGTGTGAACCATGTGACATGAGCGTGGGCAAACTCAAGTATTTTATACGCTTCACATATGGATAAATGGCCTAAACGAGCATCTTAACAAATACTTGGAGTTTATGCTTAGGACCCAAGCGGAAACACGGAAAAGGAAGCAGCACATCACCCGCATGCATCATACCTCTCTGCGTTGACTTACGTAGTAAACAGGTAGGCCTCAGCACAGCCCCAACGACCTTTGGGTATCAGATGCAAGGTCATTCTTAGGGTGGTCAAGTGAAGGAGGGAAGGCAACCCCAGACATAGACCAATAACAATGTGCTGGGTCCAAAAGAGAATGTCATGGGGTACATTGCAAGAGCCAACCCCAAACTCCAAACAAGTCAATACTTAGTAAAGCATTGATACACCCACAAAGATGCAGCAACTGAACCTCACAAGTCAGGAGGCGTGAATTAACTCTTCGATGAAACCCAGTCCTTCTGAGAACAGATGGACATGGTCCATGCACCATTATCAAGAAGGTCAGTGAGATGAACCCCTTGATGGATCTTTAGTCACCAAGACAACCTCAGAGGGTGCTCCACGTGGACCGAATGGTGTCCCATCACTCACATGCCAATATGACCGAGTCATTTTTGTAACCATAAGAGTAACTAGGACAAAGTGAGAATGTGAGCCATGTCAACCTACTGAGAGGAAATGAGAGGGCTGGTTTAGCAAAGCGATCAAATCTTGCTTCCTGTCTGACAGCGAACAACAGATGGCCTTGTGTCTTCACTGAAAATGCACTTGCCTACTCTCACTGGCCGTTAATGCTTGTTTAGGTGTCCCCTGCATGGGGAACTGGACGCTCTGGTAAATGATAAACCAGGAATGGGGAACACGGAACCACGGCAAGAGTCAGGACCCAACTACACTAACATAACAACGGATACTCCAGATCTGAAGGGATAGTCCAACAATATCTATCAGCCCAGTGAAGTAACGCACGCTACATGTCAACAAGACTAGATGCTAATTCAACACCTGGATAATTACTACAACAGCTAGTAGAGCCACTACAGTACAGCAACTCACTCCAGCCACACATAGAGAAATTAGAAAAACACAATGTCTTTAAAAAACAGGCGGTCCATCTGGAATGGACTTGCTCTTGCAAAGATAAGGCGACGTGTTAGGCAGCGAGCGGAAAGATCGGAACCCCCTGCTGGGAGCCACCACACAGAAAGGACCCAAAATTCCAACATGGGTTAAGATGAAAGATATTTCAAAATAGGTAATATTCAGATAATTGCATGGAGGCCTTGGTTCTGAGATGGGGACCACATCTATCACAAAGAGCAGGAAAGAGGCCAATGTGAAGACACAGCCGCCCAACTTACGGCCCGATCCAGAGCTTGGAGGGCAGGTTACTCCGGATATCCCATCAGCCTTAATACAAGTGCCATAGGATACACTGTATTTGTAACGCGCTGGACAGGATTCCTGTAATGGTTGTGACAGAGTAACCTGTCTGCCAAATTCTAAATCTGGTGCCAAGTTCTTTTTAACTTGAGGTTTGCCCAGAAATAAAAGGTGATCGGGACCTGCACATAATCATTTCTTAGTGCTAATGGGAGGTGAGAAGGAAAACTACGCGGGCTCTTCTGCAATTTCAGGTCAGACTCTCTGGTCTTCTCAATCTATGTAAGAAGTAGAGAAGATGAATTCTGCTGGTCCCTTGAGACATTGCAGGAAAAATTGAATCCAACCTCAGGGTTTGACATCAGTGTTAGGATCTATGCCCTTTGTCTCCTGGGGGTGCCACGGTTTGGGCTTCCATAACTGGAAATACATGGGAATTGCTAATGAGAACCCTTTGTCAGTTGTCTGTGTTACTAAACACTTGCAAGACCAAAGCACTGTGCCTCGTATAATTCACTATTCTGTACTTGAATCTGCTCCCGTGCCTTGGCGTAGGTTACAGTGCAGTCATATATTGTAGTTACCTCAATGCATCTCTTAGTGCTGCCAATATCTGCAGTGGGTTCAAACCTTACACTAATGTAAGCATTGTTCCCAATGAGGAGCTTCCCAAACTCACTCTTTGAGAATTAACCTAACACCTGAGCGCCCTTTGACTGAGCTATGCTTGAGGGCTTTGGCATTGAACTGTGTGCTGTGCACCTGGACCCCCAGTTCTGTGCCTGGGCAAGAGTGCTGCTGGCCCTGCACATGCAGAGAGGAGCAGTCATTTCCATCTTGGGAACACAGCAGAAAACAACCCAGGAGAAGAAAATGATTTCTGCAGGGATACAAGTGATTCAAAGGGGACGTTGCTCTGCGCAACGAGCAACACTGCAAATCCTAGAATGGTAGTAGCGCAGGCATGAGGCCAAAGAAGCCCAAATCACTGAAAAAGACTCAGAAGTTTTATCACAGTTCCATGAAGCGAGCCAAAAGGGCTAACCTCAAATGCATTGGTGAAGCTCTCATGAAAATTATTGAACTATTCGCTACCTTCCAGGCTCTGTCGGATCCAGACACCTTGACAAACCAATCATGTGCCTCACAATATTGGCTTCTTCTGCTCTAAAATCAGCAAACACTGAAATGCTCTTGCCAGCACATTGGTACAACCGCAATCCTCCCACCTTGCTAACCTCTGAAACAAACTTTGTTCACCAAATTCCAACATCTAGAAGCTGGTAAGGTAATACATGTTAGTTGAAGACACAAGAGCCCAACTCACATTTAAACCCCTGGCCAGCTGCATGCTTTAAACTCTTTTCCCCCCTCCCACAAAGACTGTTCCTCTGAAACACGCCGTCATCACCCTTCTCCTGAAAAAGTAACTGCAAACCGAATGATACCGGCAAACTGTGCATATCTCCGACCTTCTTATAGCCAGCAAAATCCTGAAAAGGATGGCAAAGAGGCAGATTCAAAAGTATGTGTAACAAAGTCCTATGGTCCACCTCCATCAATCAGGATTCAGGTCTATGTGGGGTACAGAATCCTTAGCAAACATCAGAGACAGATACCTTCTCTCTATGGCCAAAGACAAGACAACAGTTCTCCACACAATATTGCTGTAAAAGGCTGGAAATGGGCAGGCGTATGCAGAATAACTCTTCTATGGATTCAATCATTTCTCGTCAACTGAAGTCAGAAAGTAAGATCTGGTCAATCCAGATATCCACACACCCAGGGTCATGTAGTGTTATTGCATGGGATCATTCCTCTCTGTTGAACATCTGTACATGCCCCAAGGCACATCTTTTTAAGCAGTATGAGATGACCGAGGTGAACTTCCAAATGTGCACACACAATACCTAAATCCACATCTGGTTGGATAACAGACATGTAACTTAACCAACAATACCTGGTACAATTCTACAGAACAATGAGAGATTCCCCTGCATGAATGGAGCAAAAGAGAAATTCTAATAATGTGAAAAATGGAGACTGACATTTACCCTTTGACTCGCCCGCAGGCCTACATACCCCTCCATCATTCTCTACCACAGTAAGAAACCTGGGGATACTTTTTAACTCAGCATTTTCTTTTGCCTTCATTCTCTCTCCCAAGTAAATGCAGGAGACAAGGGCATAACCCTGTAACTCTCTCTCATCTCTGAACTGACCATAAGATGGAGCTGATGAGAGTGCTTGACATTGCACATGTGGATCATGCAATAAGCTGGGCTCCATACAACACTCACTGCCAGGCTCCTAAGAGTGCAGAACCAGCCAGCAGCCAAACTGCACCTAAACTTCTGGACGTTTTACTATGTCAAACCAGCTCTCAGTGCTCCCAACTGGATTCCAGTTCCCCAAGGATGAAGTTCATGGTCCACTGCACTATTTAAAATCCATTGTGGAAAAGGCCCAGAGTACTTCTAGATGGTGAGACCACACTGCACCCCATTTAGAAACCTTCACTCAGCAACAATGAATTTGAACATCAAAAAATCTTTCAAGAGGCAGCAACATTCAAATTCTAGTAATTAATTCAAGACTTCAGATCATGGACTGCCATAAACCCAGACGTCAGATCCAAGCCAAATCATATTCTGTTCATGAAACCCTTAAGGAACAAGGGGGCATATTAACAAGGGCCGGTGATAAATATCGCAAAGCTCGCTTAGCGCTTGCATATTTATCGCCGGCTATCTCTGGAATTTATCGCCCGGTTAGCGTGTTATCAACAACGCGCATCGCCGAGGCGATAAAAATTCCAGGCATAGTGTGGATATCGCCGTTTTCCATGGTGGAAAACGGTGATATCCTAGATGATAGGGCCTGTGGTCTTAGCCACAGAATCCACCCCCATGTTAAGTATGCCTTAGTCAGGAATTTACCAGACGTTAAATTCCTGCGTTAAGGCATACTTAACGCAATTTAAATAATCGCTACCCTTCCCTGTTAATATCGCGAAGCTGCCTTCGCGATATTTTCCCAGGTTGGTTTCACAGCCACGCTTACTTTGCATCTCATTAGCGATGCAAAGTTAGGCGTGCTGGAAACGGGTGCTAAGTCAGCAAAACACGCGATAGCGTGTCTTTGCTGATAAGGCGATAAAATTATCGCCGCTTTTCGGCCGAAAACAACCGCAAAAGCGGCGATAATTTTATATCGCCGCCTTGTTAATATGCCCCAAGATTTTTTGCCTTCTTTTTAAGTGATACTCCTCTCAGAATTGGGGCTGCAATTGAAGAATATTGGTTATGGGTTCCCACCTCCCCGATTGGACGCTGACACCTCTCCTCCTCGGAAGGTGCTTTGTTTGTTATCTTCACTTCGGTGACCCCCCTGAAGTAATGAAAAGGTAGTTATGAAAAAGTGCCACTTTTGGTATCGTCACCCTCCGTTTTTGTGGACTTTTGATGCTGGTTTCGGAACTCTGTACACTGCACACTGGAGTATTGCTGTCTAGTCCCCTGGGCCTGTGCTCTAGCCCTTAAACCATGGTAAAAGTGGCATATTGGCATTCCAAATTGGCATATTTAACTTTCCAGTAAGGCCATAGTATATGATGTAAGAAAATTAAATGTCACCTATGGACTGCAGCACTAATTGTGCCAATCTCTAGGATTCCTGCAGCTTTCCAACCTGTAGACAGATCTGCACAATTAAGCCTTTTTACAGGAGGGAATCCTATGTTAATTCTGTATATTTGGTTTGGAATGAGCTACTGAGCCAGTTAAACCACAGTTTTAGTATGTATTTACATTCCAATAAAATTGTGAAGTTGGATGTTTGATAAATAAACAAGATAAACAAGAAAAGTAACTTTTAAAAAGCTATACTTTCCCTGCCTGAAGCCCATACAGGCTAATCCATTGGCCTGTCTGCAGCAGGCCTGTCACTGCTGCTTAGATGACGTGTGAAGTTAAGCTGGACAGTTTAGGAGTGTCCCGAAACTTCACTAACTTAAAAGAGACCAGGGGGAGACCTGTACATGTATTGCTCAGTGATAAAAGAAGCCTGGAGAAGTGATCCCAAAGCACACTTTTGCCTCCTGGCTTTATTTTAGTTGCAGAGTGGGCTAGCCACAGAACCAGTTTGGAGTGGTTGATTGGTTGAGGGGGTGGGGACTGTCATTCCTTTAAACACTCTCCTAGATGTGCCACAAGTACCCTCCAAGGTCAGAAAGATTTTGTGATGTTGGATTTGACTGAAAATGATGTGCTGTGGGATAGTTTGCTCTTAGGCTGACAGGATGTGCTGCAAATGTGGAACGGTAAGCCATTGGAGACTTTTTCCCATTGGTCAGGGAGTGTCCAGGAGCCATCCCCACATACTGGCCAGTGTATGAAACAAAAGTAGCACGTTACTCCCAGCTTCTCAGAACTGAGAACACTTTCCTGGACACATGGCAGAACAGAAGAGGACTAGACCTGCTGTCTGGAACCGGTCTGGAACCGGTGTGGAGATCTGAAGGGCTGGAACTTATCCCACTTATACCTAGGACTAAGATGTGGACCCCAAAGGTCAGTTGGCTGACCTCCTGTGTGGGCACAGGGACAAAATAAACTGCAAGAGACCTTTTTCCTGGAGTGTCCAGTGAGACAGTTACAACTGGAAATGGAGTGGACCTTGCTAATAGCCTCTGTTGGAGTGTGTCGTGGCGCCAGCGTTTTGTTGCTTAGGTATTGGGACGTCTTATAAGTGGCTAAGGGCTACAGCTGCAGAAAGTCTAAATCTTTGGGACTTAAAATAATGATGGGATTCCAAGACCTCCACAGCTTTAGCTTGACTTCCAGACAAAGGTGTCTGATTTCGGAAGGACTTTCTCGGCTCCAAAAGCATCCGTCTGCCGAGAGGGCATCGGCTGCTGCAAATATTGAATTTTCCTGCCAAAACCACTTTGGCGAAACCCTGTCCAGCGGCTATCCAGATTTAAAGGAACTTCATTGGATAAAGATTTCAATCTTGTCCCACTGGAGGATTTCAACTTCCATAAAAAAGACTAAGTCATAAGGTAAAACATTTGAACGAGACAACTCAGTTGGTGTATCTGACCTGTGCTCCATTGCGGCCAGCCTAAAAATGCGCCTAACTCCTGGTCAACCGCGAACAGTGATTTGGTTTTGCACTTTACTTTTCCTTGGTGCTTATTGCCTTAAAACTTTGAAATTCATATCTCTGGTCCCCCTTATTTAACTATTGTTGTTTGATGTATTTTTTCTTATAAAATTTTTCTTAAGTTTTAGAAATTGGTTGTGGGATATTTATTGAGGTGTGTGTTGACTTTTGTCTGTTATAATGTTGCTAAATGCTTTGCACAGTTTCCTAAGTTAAGACTGTCTGCTCTGTGCCATAACTATCAGGGGTTGCGTCCAGGTTTGAAATTACTCAACTGTATGTTTCACCTTATAGGATTTGGGTAATTATTACTTAGGTAGGAGTCATATCCACCCTTACAAATAATCCATTTTCTTACAATAGTGTATTATGATAAAAAATACTACAATAAAGGGGGCGTGGCTTGAACCCAAGTAAAATGGCCACTTGATTCGACCACTCCACTCCCTGCCCTGCAGTACTGGAGTCCTAATGTAGAAATAGCGCCACACCCACTCAAAACTGAACGCAGGATGTGCCTTTGTCCAGGGGTCTACAGATGTGGTGCAGAAACGGCCCCAGATCGACAGATTGAACCGGATTAACTGCCCCCCTGCACAGGCCCAAAGGTGACAACACAGCAGCCTCTAAAGCTCCCACTGCGGGGACTCTGATAACGCTACTATGACTACTGGTGCCCAATTAGAAGTAGGAGATGTGTTGGGCGCACACCCGTGCTATAATCACTAGCGTGTCTTCAGCTGCTCATGCAACCTAAACCCCGCAGAACCTACTGCCCGCCTCTGACAGACAAGTCGCTGTCACCTATGCGTATGATGTCCTGCTGTTCACTGAAGATCGCCCATGAGCCATTCCAATCATCGTGGGACGAAATAAACAGATACTCACAGGTTGCGGGCTACTCTCTAAATAAAGACAAAACAGATGTTTTTCCTCTAAATGTCCATTGCAGGGCCGGTCATTGGTGAATCAGGTCTGAAATGGCAACCGATGGCCATCAAGTACCTGGGCGTGTGGTTCTCCCTGGACCTCAAACACTCTGTGGCATTGAAGGAGCAAAAGACACTGATCAAAATCTCCACATGGTCCCCAAAAAACATCACCTGGTAGGGTTGAGTGGGTTTAGTTGAAGAGGATGATGATGATTGCTCCCCTTATTAATTTCATATCCAGCATGTTCCCAGTGTCCTTATCCCCCCCCCCCCCCCTTCGTTAAATCTGTGAGCATCGCCATCTCAGAATTCATATGGAAAGGGAAAAAAACAAGGATCTCCATGAAGGTCCTGAAGAGGAATAAAACCTCTGAAGATGTGAACATCCCGGACTACTCATGCTATTAAAGCGCTTACTTGATTGCTCAGGGTGTGGGTGGCTGAACCCAAAAGAACACAACCCTCCTCCATGGCTTACTATTGAGACTTACATTTTCGCACCACTTCCCCTTAGCTCTGCCCTTCCAGTCCATAACATCTCGAAACCCCACCTCATACACTCCAACCAAATCATACTGGACACTGCAATGCACTTCTCCTTGCCATACAATTACAAAAAGGAACCGGTGGCTCGACCCTAGCATCCTTATGGTATAACCACTCGGTTAAACTAGATGGGAATACCCTCTTTCGGGACACATGGGCACAAAAAGATATAAATACCATACTCAGCCTCGGACCCCGTGCCAATCCGAATCCCTTCTCCACTCTACAATCTACCGAGCATTGACTTATATAAATTCCTACGACTCAAGAGCGTGCTCGGTAAACTGAAACCACCCCATGATCCAGCCCTTCCAACTTTGTAAGGCACTCTTAAAAGAAAAGGCCACACCACTTCCTACTTCTATAAACTACCCGACACACATATTAGACAGGCCCTGAGATTATTTAACAATAAATGGGAAAAAATACTCTCAATCAACGGGTTCTCCCCGTATTGACGAAAATGCCTGGCAAAAGATTTGGAGCTCCCCCTTCGAAGCCAAAATCACCCCCTCCCTGGCACAGTCCAGATTCTGGCCCATCCACAAAACTTACTGGTCCCCATCCAGGCTACACAAATTAGGGTTCAGTGACTCCGCCTTATGCTGGCATTGTGAGGAAGGACCCGAAGACCTACAACAAATGCTTTACCACTGTAAGATGAACCTTGCATCATGATAAAAATTCAAGACCTGCTGCGCCAAATTACCAAAACACCAATAGAAATCGATTTCCTAACACAGACTTAGGTCTCTATGCCAACCCCCATTGCGGAGATCTTGAGCCCCACATCTCTTCGCTTGTAGGCCTTCTCCTCTCCCTAGGCACCAAGACTGTTCTCTCAGACTGGAAATCCACCACCTGCAGTGCCTTTGATAAATGGTGGAACCTAATTTGTTCAATCAGGGGAGCTGACAACATCCTACAATTAAATTACGTGGCCACTCGAGCCCCCGACGACTATTGGATGCTTTTGACAAGTACCTACAGAAGAGCAAACCCCCATAAATACCTCAATGCTCCCACATTTTCCCGCCTGAGTAGTAACATTCACTCTGGACTTACTCTGTATTGGATATTTCTCTTAGACTTAATCCTCTGCTGCTCAGTGTAGCCATATCCTCCCCTCTTCCTTTCTTCACGCTCCCCCTCTTTGCTCTCTTTCTCTCATTCTTTTCCCTCATGAGCCAGACGACTTGGGTTGCGGTACACCCGAACCTGTATGTCTCCCTTGTGACTGATTCGATCCATCAATCCCATATGTAACTTCTTCCACGCCTGCTTTGGAATGACATCCCCATGTTTTCTCCCATCTGTACATGTTCTTGCACATACCGTTTTCAATGATATTGTCCTATGGAGATTGATGTCTTATCGTTCAAAACCTAGGACGCCTAGAGTGTACGGCTTCTTTATGCGCTGTTTATTGGTTATTTTTGTAAACTAAATAAAAATATCTGAAACGAAGTGGCGCAAAGGGGTGGATTGGTGCGCGACACCGGAAAAACCTCTTTACTAAGCTAGAGGATGCCCGGCAAAACACCACACGATCTGGGGCAAATGGTTGGGCCAAATAGAATAGCTATGCTTGTCTCACTAGTTCCAGTCAACTGTATGTGGCCTGGCGGGACTCTGGTTTAAACTGCATGCTAAACTTTAAGGGCATACTATGGTTACTACTTACTGTCACTGCAATGTGCTGCACCGTGAACGGAAACAGACGCTGTGCCCTGATCCAAACCTGTCCCACCTTGGCTCGCACTTTGAATCGAGACCACAAACGTAGCTCGCTCTAATCCTCTTGCCGATTCTGGCATACCAGTACCTGAGATTTTGGCATTCCACTACTCACCAATTGCCGTGAGTTCCAATACAACTTACTCCTGGGATTTTCGTCTTCCCGCTACGATACGCCGGATACCATAAGTAATACCATAGCCACAGCGTCACCCCCATCGATTAGTTTTTTTCCTCTTATGCCATTGTGCAATTCAGCGCCACATCCCTTTTAGGATAGAAACACTGTCAGTGTCAAGTGCATTATGGACTCTCCTTAAATGTTGAAGCCACGCTCCCCTGTCAGGACGCTTACCCACCGGCCATTCTTGCCATTATATAGGCTATTGTATACAGGCATGCTAATTAAAATGTCCTGAAGATGATTCCAGCGTTCATTTAAGGGATCGAAACGCCGTCGACACTTTGTACACCAAATACATTTTCCAAATTGTCAAGTCTAATATGTAATGGTGTCTCATTTATATTCTGTTTGTTCCATTTGAAATGTGCTCTACACAAACAAACTCTTTTTGCCTGAACCCTTTACTTTATGTTGTACGTCCTTTCTCGCTAAGTTGGATGCAGGCTTGTGTCCCGCTTATATTGATTTCTCTGTATTACTTGTAAAACCTACTTTGATTACATATTAAATTCTTGTCCAACTGGACAGAGAGATATAGTACTGACTGAGTCTATATTTATTAACTCGGTTCTGATTATTTTCTAGGGACCATTGTCTTTAGAAGCAGTTAACTTACCCAAGGTCCCTGACCGATTATATTTGGGTCCCCTTGTCTTTTCCAGACCAGATTTACAACATAGCGTAACTCTGAGCAGCGCCAAAACTAACGCCTTCCCTAAGCAGGCATAGCGAGGAGAAAAGCTTGCATTTCTCCTTATTTTTTTCTCTTTCCACGTGTGCTGTATTCTGCCTCCTTTGATTGTTTTTGTGCAGAAAGGTGTCACTTCCTGCACAAAAACAATCATGCTAACAACACAGACATCCTTGCACCATGGTGCAATGGTGCCTGCGTTGGCGCTCAGCTGTATTTTGTGCAATGGCAGAAAGGACAAGAATGCGCCATATCTTGTAGAAACTACGCGTTCCTGCCCTATTCTTTTGATGCAGCGCAGTGCAGCTAGAAGGCTTGCGGCGCTGCCCTGTGCCAAAATATTGTAAATATTCACCTTGACATACTCTCAGGGGAGTCAGACAACACAGACTATTTACAAGAACTGATGCATTGGTACCGATGCATTAGATTTCTTGCACCTGCCACAAATGCCCTTATGTCAGCATGGAAGCACTTTATTTACTATACAGTGCTCCATGGCCCAAGGATTCACAGATTCGTCAGAAATTCTGACGCATCTTTTGGAGGTAAAGTGGCGCATTGCTGGAGTTGGCCGTAAGACTGACGCTACTCCAGTAATGCATCAGAACACAGAGGTGAGTTCCATGATAAAAGCCCTGTGTCAATCCTTACGCCTGGTTTGAGAAGGTGTAGGGAGTTTGACGCAGTCATGTCATAGAGTGACGCAGGGAAAAGTTGTACATTGAACTGTATCAGTTCTCCGTGGCTTTTTTTAACGTAGGAACGCCTACCCTGCACACCTTTATACCTGGCAGAGGTATAATGTGACGCAGGCCACTACAAACTGACACATAGGGTCCAATGCGCCAGTTTGTAAATATCGAGCAGTGTGGAGCACTGATTGTGCCACAGCGTAAAAAAAATTACACTGCTGTGACAAGAGCTCCTTGTAAATATGCCCCTTTTACTTCCCCTTCCCGATGGCAGCCCTAGTTGCCCTTCCCTATCTACCAAACTGCCTGGACTCTTTTGCTGCCTGGATTGAATTTAGAGGATCCAGATATCCTGGGGGCAAGAGATAGAGGAAACCTTACACAGTGGCAGGAAGATGACACAGGATGGGTGGTACAGCAACGCTGAAGACCGGATGGTAAAAACTAGCCAAGGCACAGGCTGCAAGGCTTACATTCCATTTGAACTGCAACTCTGCAGATGGATGGGTTGGACTGGATGGTCTGGGTTTGCTTGTTGAAAGAATGAAATGTTATGAAAATGTTCAGGAGTAGTCGTCATTCACTGAGGGAGCGAGGTGCCTGAGGGCGAGGACGGCATCTCTGAGAGCGTACTGGTAGATCACCCACTGGAGAGTGGCCCTGATGCAATGGTTGCTTGATGGAGTCCACTAAGGCTACTCTGGAGTTATGAGAGGAGAAGGTGGAGGTGTCTTCACAGGGGGAGGTTTTCAGTACTGAGGGCATTTACTAAACCCCCAAAGCAATACAAAATGGAGACTGGAGGATTTGTAATAAGGGAAATCTGGAGCTCAGTGGCTGCATGGTAGGGGTTTGGAAACGTGTAAATAGAACAACTGTGAGATGTTTTTTAAGGGCTACTGGAGAAGTAAATAAATGAATAATGACTCCCTGACATGTCAATTTAAATGTAACTGACCCTAGAAAGCTTGCTCTTGCTGAAAACAATTTACTGAGCTTTAGGACCCCTGCCAAAAATCAGGGATAAAGGGGTAAAAGAGAAGCAAACAGGTCAGACTTTCGGTTTCCTAGAGGAAAATACCCAGCAACTCCAGTCACTGGTACTTAAGGAGTGTCTTCCTGGTTTCAGGGTGGAAAAGAAGGAACCCATGGGTAACCCAAAATACCACCCAAAGATCAGTGCTTGGCTTGCTATCAAGTGGGACAAAAGATGAAAGCCACTGAATGCCCTAGCCCTAAGTTCACCCCCAAAGTGCTGGCAAGTGTAGGATCAATGTCACCAGTTCTCAGGGAGACAAAAGGGTGAGACGCGCTCTAGCTTCCCTGGCTGCATTAGAAGACGGCTTAGAAATGTTAAACCTTGGCCGAGGGTGGTCAAGAGCATTCTATCCTCAGGGAGCCGCTAAGGAAAAGTTCGCGAACACAAGGGTGTCTTACATGGAAAGGGGTCTCTCCAGTGCAAATGGCCATGGTCATTCCAAGCTGCACAGTCGCTGCATTCTGAGCAATAACATATGCTGGTTCAGTCATTGTGTTAGCTGCATGCAGGAGAGTGGCCGCCAGTCACGAGAGCAAACGCAGGTTATTACGATAAGGTAAAATTGGAGCTGAGAGACTTCTATAGACATGGTAGGTTTGCCAAACCCAGAAGAGTTCTTGGAGCCAAATATGGTCGAAAATTGGACATTACTTCTGTGTTAGGAGATCTGACCAGTTATGGCAGAAGAACATCCTAAGAAGTAGGAATTTGGTAAGATACATCATCAAAGTACTGACCCACAAGCCTGCATTAGTAGGCAGAAACCCCAGAAAAGCTCCATGTTTGATTTATGTGAAGAATGGTAAATTCTACATTGCTGCCTAGAAGCCTTCTGAAGGGACTATCAGGAGGAGGATAATGCTCTAGTGACATAGGTCGTTTTTGATCCATTAGTTACATATGGTCCCATTGCCGAGCAACTTGGGATGAGAAAGACATTAGAGACAAATAGACCAATGCTACTGACCAGAAATGTAAAACAAAGTGAAATGTGAGTGATTCAATGTCTGACATGTGAAGATGGTGACTGGAGGTGAAGACGCCCTATGTCCCACTGTCAGTATTGAGAGCATCTGTAGAGAGGCTAGGGAAGAATACTGGGCAGGTGAATACCATGAGTGTGGTAGACTATGCAATGAGGTACCCAGAAAAATGTATCTTCAGGCTTACAACCTTGTTATGGAAGATGCCATGATGGCCATTCAAGCCGGTCTGGGGATCCCCAACAAAATTGTTTCAGATTTGATTTAATTGTTTATAAAGCGCAAACAATTGCCCGGGGCCTTCTTGGCACTACACTAGACAGGTGACTGAGAATCAAGAGGTTAAGAATGTTAGTCATGTCTAAACATCCAGGTTTTTAATGTCTTCCTGAACCTAATAAGGGAGGTGGCCATTTTTAGTTCAACGGGCAGGCGATTCCAGTTTTGAGCCCTGCAAAGAATAAAATTCCTGCCGCCCCAAGTGGTCAGTCTGTGTTTGCGGATTACCAAATCTTTAGCAGAACTGGAAAGTACAGAACTACCCGGAAGACACCATCTGAACTTATTTTTTAGGTATCCTGGGCCACGGCCATGCAAGGCCTTATAGGCTGTGCAGAGTCCCCAGACATGGGGAATAACATCATGTTGGTTAATATGAAGCCTATAGGCAATATGGCATTCCACTCCATGGCAGCAGAATTAGTTGAGAAAATTGATAAAACTCTAAGGGCACAATTTACAAAGGGATTTATGTGTAGTAAAGTTACGAGGGCGGAGTCTCCACACTCGTGGCAGAATATCCGCACCCGGGTGCAGATATTCACCCACGAGTGCGGAGAATCTGGACTCGTAACTTTACTACACGTAAGTCCCTCTGTGGATCAGGCCCACAGTCACATAAATGCAGGTCTAGGGGAACAATTCAAAGGAAGGGGCCCTGCTAGCTGAGGTCAGGGGTCCATCAATCTTGGTGAGTGGGGCTTTGATGGGATACCCCACTTACATTGTGTTGTAAAATGTGTTTGGCCTGAGGAAGACAATGGCTGCATGCAACAACATGTGAGAGGCTGACTTGGAAGAAACCTACCATTCCATCATCTATAGCCTACACCAAGAGAAGGACAGGCGTGTGAAGTTGCAAGATTTTTTCTCTGCATACTTTATGCAGTTTTATTGCAAAAGATGCAACCATTGCCAAGCTAATTTAAAAAATTGTGAGAGGAAAAATACTGAAAAATTTGATTTCCTCAATAACAGCTCTGCAAACAGATGCTTTTAATGGGAGAATGGTATTTACCAAACTGGGTTTTGTGAGCAAACTCTCGTGCAGAACATTTGTGTGATCATTTTTACAGACAAAGTTGATGCCTAGGATCTCACAACCGGACTGAGGCAAGAGTTGCAAGATAGGGAAAAGACAAAGGTGCATCATCTTTGTGCCACCTCCTGTTTATTGATTCAGTCATTTATCAGCAGTTTTATGGAATGCCGCCTAGACCCACTGGCTGACAAAGTGCTTCAGATAAATTCCCTTTGCATCATCAGTTGTACAAACATTTACAGAGATTAGAAATACACAATCAAATGATGTGAACGTAGACCCCCATTTATTTACATATAAGCTATGATAGGTAGAGAGAAGCACAACGTTAGCATGCACCACAGTGGTTATAAGGCAGACAACCAACAGATTTACCAACTGCAGCCAACATGTATGAAACAATTGTATGTGGGTGCTCATGGCACACAAAGCACAGATTTTATGCACGCATGGTGGACACAATAACAGCCCTTCATGGATTTGTGTTGTGTGTACCACCAAACACCAGCTAATTCATTCAAATTGGGATAACAGGATATACACACCAAACACCGCACTGAATCTACACAAAGTCTTGTCTACCACGGTAGCACACACAGGCCCAAACAACAGGGATAAGGGGAAACTGCATTATTTTACCCGTATGTAAAATGTGCAATTTCCTTAAAATGTTGTGTGCACGTAAGAGTTCATACTTAGCAATGTTCCTCAACACAGACACCTTATTTTCTGCTGCCCCCCCCCCTAAAATTCAAGATCATAAGCCGAGTATTTATAGTTTCACTCTTGTTTATTTTCAGACGCAGACTAAGGATGCACACGCATGCTCTCACTGCCTGCATGGACATGAAACGTCATGTTGCCTCCCTCTCTCTAAGATGGCGCTAACAAGCAGACGTCTGAGGCTTCTCTTGCTGTGTGTGCTCAGAGTGCAGTGCCAGACGGGAGCTTCACAGCGCGTGCCTGCTGACTGTGAAGCCTGAGCCCTGTCACCGCGCACTGCGAGGCGGGCTGCCTGCGCTCTCACCCTGGTCGCACCTTCACAGCGCGTGCCTGCTGATTGTTAAGCCTGAGCCCTGTCTCCACGCACTGTGAGGCGGGCTGCCTGCGCTCTCACCCTGGTCGCACCTTCACAGCTCCTGCCAGACTGTCAGGGACTGTGTTAATAGTTGGGAAGTGTACGTGGCTGTGGCCTTTTCTCCCAGACTGAGGAGACTCTCCCTGCCACTACGCCGATCGCTCCTGCCTACGCGTGTACCTCTCAGGGTCTGCATTTAGGGCCCAGCAAGCTGTGATGTGATGACAATGTGGGTTAGAAAGTAGTAGAGAGGGATAGAAAGGGAAAAAAGATGAAGTAAGGGCTGAGATTAGAATAAAAATTAGTGAGAGAGGAAAGGACAATGAGCAGAGACGGTGGCCAGGCTGTGGGGGAGAGAGGGAAACAGTAACTCAGACAAGGAGAGTTTTAAAGCCTTTGAAGTACCTTCTCGTTTCTTAACAAGTGTGGAGTGGGCCTAAGGGCTAGGGCGGTCGACCTCGAATCTGGGGAACCAGGTTCGAGTCTCGGCAATGACGCTCAACACCCTGTGATTCTGGGCAAATCACTTAATCTCCCGGTGCTTAATAAAAACAAGCATTGGCATAGCCAATAGGTCTCGCCTTTGGGACCTTATAGGTGTTTAGCCATGCAACAGTTGCATACCTAAATACTTATAAGGTCCCAAAAGCGAGACCTATTGGCTATGCCAAGCGGCCGCGAAAGTGAAAGTAATCGCGGGCAAGTGCGGCGCGCGCGCCCGCGCACATGCACTGTAGCTCTAGGCTGGCCTGGTAGCACTTTTTGGAGCCCTCTCAATAAGTCTCGCCAGACCAGCGCATGCGCTGGGTCAGGCGAGACCTAATGAATGTCCTCATGTAACGCAACTGGTGCTATGTAAAGCGCTGTAAAGAGTCAGGAACAGGCAATTTGACAAAAAACTGCCTAGTTTGGATGTGGTGACTTAGAAGTACAACTTGCTTTTGCTGTAGCGCACAGCACACACAGCTGTCAAGGTTGGGAGAACAGTGAAAGTAAAGCGTGCTCCAGCCCTGTCACAGTTTACACCAAGACGTGCAGTTGCCTCTGGTTGGCATATTACCGAGGCTGATGCAAAACTGTTTGTCCCTGCAGTGTACTGGTGCAGGTCACTGCAGCATACTGCAACTAGGAGTCACGACATGGCACGCGCGTGCAGTGCACCGTACTTCAGCTGGAGGCAGCATTACTTGATAGCAGGGGCAAAGACATGGCATGTTTCTGCATCTTGGATTCAGTTCATAGCTCTGCAGTACACCGGTGACAAAGCAGTTGTTGATGACTGGACAGGCTTCTGCTGTGCCTTTTCATGTATATTTGATTGTGTTTATGCAATGCCATCAGCTATGAATAAGAGGCAAGTCCTCTAAAGGACCTACATTAAAATACATTGTACCCTCTCACTCCAGCATGAGCTTTGATACACATTTTCATCAGACTTCAAAATAGCTTTTGGTCTGCAGAGACACAGCCCCCATTGCCTAGACAGGTTCATCAGGACACGCACAACAGCACCAAGCCAAATCTCCATTTAAGTTCTGACAATCCACACGCCAGTGTTCTCTTTCATGCACAACACAACTTCCACATGTTTGTAGCTATCAAAGGGGCAGCAGGTGTAGTGGCACTGGGGCCCAGACCTGTGAGCGGGCATCTGGACACCAGTAATCAATTTTTTCAATCCTACAGTGAGGAAGGAGGGGCTGTTTCCATGCTTGCATTAGTTCCCGTGTTACACTTGCCTGCCGCTTACCCGAGCTACTACACACAGCCTGATACCAGTAAAGAGTGCAAAGGCTCCTAGACATCATTCAGTGATGCCCGCACAAAAGAAGCTACCCTGAATACATCTCTGATTCTATACACAAAGACAAGCACTCTACACTTTATTAAGTGGGGTGCAGGGCATCTCAAAAAATGTGAAGGACTGTCCTCACACACCACCAGGTGTCATGCTTCTTCATTGGCAGTCCTCGCTCTCTAGAAACTGCGTTTGGTAGAGAACGGACCTACCCCTGGAGACAGGGAGGCACTTCTAAAAACTAAGTGGGGCCCATGATAAAGTGAAAGGTTAAAAACAAATGTAAACACCAAAATACATTTATTTGTTAGGTGCTTGCTTGATATTAAAAATCAAGAGGGGGATATGGGGAACTAGTACCCCATCACCACTTGTGTCGTCAACATGTTTCTGCCTTATTGGCCCAGAGGGTCCGTGGCATTCATCAGGACCTAATAACTAGGGCTCCTATCTAACCTCTTCTGATTAAGATATTACCACCTTGTAGGGTGACCTATGTCAACCTCTTCCTAAAGTTGGGGTTTCTTGGAACCCCAAGTCAGGGACAGAAATGCCCCATGGGATGGGGGACTGAGGGACCCCTGTAGTCACACTTACCTTAAGGTGCGTCCCTTGCTGTCATCCTAAAGGCGTCCTCTTCTCTTCCCCGCATAACAGCATATTAGGTTTGGAGGCCAGCTCACCCTGAACACCCTGTAGCCTCTAGTTCCCTCCCATAGCAAGCTCTTGGGTTATGTGTGTGGGTATCATTCAGTGGTGCACATCTCAATAGACTACAACTGTTGGTGCATACATTAGGCTTGCAGGCCTCACTCCTGTCACATCAACATCTGAAGTCCAGATCCATTTTAAGTCACGGACAAACTTCCAAGGCATCCCTTGCAAAGTGGTGAGCATGTCCTTATTAGTCGGACATCATGCAGGTCTACATAAAAAAGATTAATATTTTTAAAAAGTTGAATTCAGGGCATGACCATTTTTAATCTATTTTATGATGTCTCTCTTCTTATGCCACCAAACCTCTTCTATCTCACCCGTTTCTCTTTATTCCATTCTCTGACTAATTGTACAGCTTCCCCTTGCTGTCTCATCTGTCGCTACCACACTTGTGCATCTCACTTCTCACAATTTACACCTCTTTACCCTATTTCTCCACATCTCTTTCACAAACTCACCTCTCTACCACAGTCGGTGCCTGTCTCTGCATCTCTAACTCTCTACCTCCATCATAATCTAAGCTCTCGCCCTGAACCTCACAAAGCTGTTTCCATCACACCTCCCTTTAGCTCTACTCTGTCTATACTGTCTCTCTCAAGCTCATCTGTCTCTTCACCTCACCTATCTCTCTCCATCTAATTATATTCCTCACCTCTCCCAACCTATCAGTCCTTTCTCTACCTCGCCACGCTGTACCTTTCTTCTACCTCATTTCTTTCTCTATCTCACTTTTTTCTGTTGTCAGACCATATGTGATCAAAAGAAACATAGTTTCAGATGTACTATTGAGAGAGGAGCTCAGACTCCACCAACAAGCTGTTTGCCTTACATCCAGCATTTATGTGGGCAGATGTTGTGTGTTCCAACTGAAAAGTGTGCCTGTAGTGTGCTTTTTGGTTTGTGTGAAAGCTTATGGTCAGTACACTAGGACTGAACTGGTTGTGTTAACAAGCTAACGACAAAGACCTTAGGCCTGCTCTGTTTATTATGAAACATTTTTTATGAAGACAGAAGATCTGGCATATTTATTTTTAAAAGCATATGTTAAAGTCAATCTGCATTTAAGGGTGGGTTATTATTACTCTGTATTAAAGCCTGAAGAGAGGTATTGTTTTTCATGGAATTGTACTGATTACTGCAATACTTAAAGGGTTTAGGTAGCCCCCCTGACAATACGTGGAGATAGAAGATTTGCACTGTGATAGTCCTTGTTAGGCCTTCTCGGGAGAGACAGGATTTTCCTTTTCCAATTGTAATTTTGTACACATTTTAACTTTATAACTGTATGCCTGATGATTACCTTGTAGGAAAGCTTATTCTCAATACGGTAGGTCGGAGTTGGGTATGGTGAAGGCCTGATTGGTTCATTAGAGAAAGTTGTGTCCAATGCCATGGATCTGATCTGTTTATTATGAAAAGTAATAACAAAGGCTGTAGGCTTGGCTTATATATTCTGAAAGGCATATATTAAAGGTAATATGCGTTTAACAGTGGATTACTATCACACTGTGATATAGGCTGTAAACAGGTATTTTGTTACATGAAATCACACAGATTACTGTAGGAAGCAAGGATTTTGGTGTTGGTCACCCACATCAGAAAACAACATGAAAGTAGAAGAGGTATAATGTGATGATCCTTTCTGGCCCTTTTAACCCCTTCGATGCTGCGCAGATTCCGCCGCTGTGCTGGCGGAATCTTGCGCGGGCGGGGTCATGACGGAATGGTTCCGTCATGAGCACAGCTCAACCGTGGGTCATGACGGAACCATTCCGTCATGAGCACCGAAGGGGTTAAAAGAGGGTGTACATTGTTTTGCATACTGTAATTTTCTACACATTTGTAATTTTACACCTGAATACATGATGGTTGCCAGCTTATGCACACTTCCATAGACCTGTGTTTGTTATGGTGCCAAGGCAATGCCAAAGAATATAGGCCATATTGTTTCGTTATATCAGGTTCCATAGACTTGATTTGTTTATTATGAAAATGTCTAATAAAAATCACTAGGCTGGATGTATTGTGAAAAGCATGTGTTAAGGCACTAGCTGGCACATGCATCAACAAAGACTTTTGCGATTCCTTAATAGCGATTTTTAAGGAATCGCAATTAAGGAATGGCAAAAGCCTATGCATGTAGGAATCGCTATAAAAATAGCGATTCCTTAAAATTCCTTAATTGCTAGTCGCAAATAGCGAGTAGCAATTAAGGAATGCCGTCCCATTCATTCCTATGGGCCTCCAGGCCCATAGGAATGAATTGGAGATTGCATGAGCAAATTGCGAGTACCAGTAGGTACTCGCAAATTGCTCATGCAATTTCAAGGGTGCAAGGGTGTCAAAATGACACCCTATTGCACCCCTGAAATTGATCTGTGCACATATGTTGCACACACACATGCTCTAAGGGCATGTGTGTGCGCAACATGAAACTTTGAAAAATGCACAAAAGTGCATTTTTCAAAGTTTTTGCAAATTACCATGAAGTTCAACTTCATGGTAATTTGCTCCCCCTATTAGCAAAATCACTAATTTTTTAACTTTAATGCATTGCATTTAAGGAGTCTCAATTTGGGATTCCTTAAATGCAATCGCAATTTAAGGAATCGCTATTTACAGATTCCTTAAATTCCGATTTTTGCATTTGGGATGATGCATCCCAAATGCTAAAATACCGGTCGCAAAGGGGCAGATTCTGCTAATCTGCCCGTTTGCGACCAGTTTTCTCGTTGATGCATCTGGCCCTAGGTTTTTAAGTGTGGATTAGGGTTACACTATTTTAATCCTGTAGGCAAACATTTGGTTAAATGAAATCCGACAGATCAGCTTAGTAGGCAAAGGTTTTGGTGTTGTGACCAACTTGAAAAGAAACCTTTGGATGGAAGGTTTTCGTATGATAATCCATGTTAGGATCTCTTAGGAGGGATTTATATTAGTGGGACAACAATACTTTTGTACATATGTGTTATTTTGTTACGGTATACCTAATGTTTGCCTTGTGGGAAAGCTTATGCTCCTATTGACCTGATTGTTTCATTGGAAAAATCATTTAAGATGCCATATGATTTGTCTGGTATGCTTACTATGAAATGTTGGGACAAACGTAGTGGCCCTGAATTATTTGTTATGTAACACAAATTAAAGCCAATAGGCTTTTAAGGTTAGATTGTTATTGCATGGACTTAAAGCCTATTTTATTACATGAAATCTCACCGATTACCATTGTAGGAAAGGGCTTTGCTGTTGATTAACCCCTTTGACAAGACCTTTTGGGTCGGAGAAGATTTGCACTGCAATAAATCCTGCTAGCATTTCTTTGGAACACCTGACAGGTTTCGTTGTCTGCCAGATTCTTGTAAATAAAAACCTGAATGAAAATCCTATCTATACATAAATAAATATGCATGTACATATGTAGAGGGGTTTGGGTCATCCCACTTCTTTCATTAGTCTGTATCAGTGTAATTTATACTCTGCTTCTATCCAAGACAATAGGACAAGGGGTCAGCCCACTTAAGCCATTTGGGGGCATATCAACAAGGCGGCGATAAAAACTTATCGCCACTTTTGCGGCCGTTTTCGGCCGAAAAGCGGCGATAATTTTATCGCTATATCAGCAAGGTCACGCTACCGCGTGAATCCTTGCCTTAGCGCTCTTTCCCGTAACGCCCACTTTTGCATCTCTAATGAGATGCAAAGTGGGCGGTCCAGCTCAAAATAACTGGAGAACTGTCGCTAACCGACATTTCTCCAATTATCAATGGGCACGCTAACAAGCATAGCGATAAGAAAATTAGCGCTAACCTTGGTTATCGCTACTTTCATTACGCCTGCTTTTAGTTTGACTTAGCCATGATATCCAATGGAAGGTGGATATCATGGCTGAGTCTGCCCTGCCCTATCAGCAAGCTATCGCCAAACGTTGTGCGATTATCGCTGTATTTCCAGCGATAATCGCACAATTGGCAGCTTGCGCCTGAAATTTTATCGCTTTTGAGATAAGCATTGCTAATAGCACGCTAACTCAGCGATAAAATTCGGTGATAGCCGGCGATAATTATCATAGCGCTAAGTGCGCTTAGCGATAATTATCGCCGGTTGTTGCTGACATGCCCCTAGATCTCTTGCTGTGCAGTAGATAGCATTTGACTGATCACAATTGCACATCTGTCTGAAAATGAGTGTGCTTCAATGCCAGGGTTTGTGGGCCAGTTCTTTAGTTTTCAATTTATATAGTACCCTTTTAATTTTGTTCCTTCTTTATTTTTATTTCTTAGAGCATACTACAGCCCCTTAAACATTGCTAATGAGACACTTGCTTATAGATCGGCAGGGCACCACATCCCACACAGCCATTGCATCTTCATCAGATGATCATCGTGGAATGGCATTGTCCATAGTATATCATTGTGTCACCATTGCAATATTGACAACACATTGGTTCTACTTGTGGCAGCCATGTTGAAACTTTAAACGAAAGATACACTATGCACAATACCATTTCCAGAAAGCCACCTGCTGCTTTGTTTAATTTTGTTTGTTATTGCAAGCAGATTCCTGCATGGTTTTGGCATCAACATGTTTTCTTTCTACTTGTATTCTTTAATTTATGTTGCATCACTTCTGGGGCCTGACCCCCAAAATACATCATCCAGGCTACGGGCCTGGATATCCTACCCATCCGCCTGCAATAGACCATCTGCAAAAAGAGGTACATCAAATGATTCTGATTCACCCGTAGTCACCCTGCTGTACTCGTTGTAACGATAACTACAGTTTCAGATCAGTAGTGCAGTCCACTTCAATTCTACTGCAACAAACTCAAGTTTGTTGGCCACTTCATCGCCAATAGTCAAATAGAACTCGGCCCATCAAATGCACATGCCCCCGGAACCTCGTTTCACCGACTATCCAAAAGAGCTACAGTGTTTCCTCCGTTGCTGCAACAGATATTGTCGCTTCATTGGTGCATTCACAAAACCGTGCAAATATTCTCTAAACAAATGGGTTTTCACTTTCCAAGAGAAAGATACAGTGGACTGTTCCACCAGCAAGCTAGCACTACATGCAAGTTCCTTTTAGACAAAAGTCCAGAGCCAAAAAGAACTACAAAGTCGACAAACCTGAATTCTGCGCCATGACCTGAGAAATCACAACACATTGGGTTTGAGAAATTCACCGCAACTAGATCTTATTAGCTAGCCACTCTCTCCTCCTCTGACTTCCAGCTCCTGTCTACTGGCTAGGGTGATGAACATCGATGTTCGCACATCTTAAAAACTTGTGGTGATGGTGTGAAAAAAATCAAAGAAAATGCAGCGGACTGATGAAGAAAATACATACCTTCAAATTAAAGAAACGCTGAATCTAAAGTTCAATCCACTACCAAACGATCATTACGAAAGATACGTTTTTGGTCAAGAACGCCAAAAAGTTGCTGAAACCATTGATGAATTTTTGGAGAGAGTCGATACACTCATCAAACACTGAAAATGCAATTAATTTAATGATGAGGAAGCAATGCGACTTAGAGTTATTGATGGATGCTTGTCAGATTCATTCAGGTGACCACTGCCCAGACATCCTTATTCTAATAAAGCTGTTGCAGGACAGCTTGGACTGTAAGCTTCTTGGGCCATTGTCCTCTGTACAGCTAGCTCAGTCTGTGGTAACTAGTTTCACACTGTGGAGTGTTGGGTGCCATTCCCAATGTTGTCACAAGTGCCTACACCAGCTTGGACTTTACTTAACTTCCTCAACTACATTAAGAAGACCTCAGAAGAGCTCGGCTAACTAACAGAACCCAGCATCTCAGAGCACAATTCACAAAGGGACTTCCGTGTAGTAAAGTTACGAGGGGTGGAGACTCCACACTTGCGGCGGAATCCCCGCACTGCGCACTCGCTATAGTGTGCCGTACGGAGATTCCACCCCGAGTGCACACATTCACCCACAAGTGTAGAGAATGTGCACTCCTAAATTTACTACACATTAGTCCCTTTGTGGTACTATTTTAGTGAATTTAGTAAAACCAGTTAAGTACACCAACCGGCGTTGACCAAGGAGCTTTATCATTTGACAAGCCTGGTTAACCTGTTATGGAGTCTTGGAATCAGCCATTTCACATCTTCAAAGGCTGGTGTTAGTAAGAGCTGTTGTTGACTCCACTGCCCAGTGACAATTGGCCCTCGGGTATTAACAAAAGCTTCCAGCCAGTTTGAGGAACAGGGCCCTTCTAGCCATCGAAGAGTAGACACCATCGCCAGAAAGACATGTCCCGGGGAGGAGCCGGGGTTTGTAATCCTCAGAGTACAGGTCTTCTGACCTGGTCTTCATAGTATTCCTATTGATTGCCCCTGGGAGCTAAGGTATTGAGAACCTCGGTGCTGCGGATCATATCTCAAGGTATGGGAAGCCCTGCAAAGGCCACAAGTCACAGACTATAGCAAAGGGGCTCTGGAAGCTGGAGGGCTGGACAGCACAGAGGCAACCAGAGAAAGAGACTTTAGCAGCAAGGAAATGCTGAGCCTGGCAGGAGAAAAGTAAACTATTATAGCCTCTTCACAGAAAGATCTCTTTCAAAGTACCATAGTAGAAATTCTGTGCTCCCTCAGGCCACAAAGGAAACACGGTGGACCAGCATGTAGCCACCCTGCACATGCCTACACCCTTACCAGAAACTGTGCCACTAGATTTTCACCATACTTTCTGCTGATCAGGAGACACGCCAGGGAGACCTAGGCCATGGCTCTTTTCTCTTCTTTACTTGTGGCTTGCTGCAATCCAGAACTGGACCAGAAATTGGAACTACAGCTGTTCAAGCAAGCTTTGCACGCCGGTTATCAAGCATGCGCACATGCACCATACACATTAGCCCGCCCCCTTCTCAATGTGTAAGCGCAACCTCTCCATTTCCATGTTTTGCTTCTTCTTTGTTCTCTCACGTCCTATGTTAGGACACAGTCCTTTTTTCACATAATTAGTGATGTTTTTCACTCTTTCCTTCAGTTCAGGTAGCATATGCTACAAGACCCTGGCTTTGAGCCATCTACACCTTGGCACCAGTTATGTGCAGCAACTGACCCACATGTCCTCTGCCTCTGATACATGTCTCACTGATCACACATAAGTAACCCTGAGAGAGGAGAGAGCACCAGGTCACTCAGCCAACTCATCAAACCCGCCCCTTCCCCCTCACGACCTGTTTCAGCCGTGTCCGGCTGTCGCTGCTCTGGGGAGGGGTGTCAGGTGGTCCTGAGCTGTGGACCACTTGGGAACCAATCCCTCTGAAGTTCTGGAGGATGCTGGCCCACAGGTAGTGCCCTACTCCCTGTTTCGACACACGTCTCCTACGGTGCCGCTGCGCTGTCATGTGAGGCACATGTCTTCGGGTGTATTGCTCCTGACTTGTTGCAATTGGAGGTCAGTCAGTCTCCATGTGAGGCCAGATCTTCACTCCTGTGACACCAGTGTTTTGCACTGAGGAGTACAACCTGCTTCCTACTCTGTGGACCTCCTACCAGCCCCAGAGATACATTGAGAAGGGGAAACTGATTTTTTATTTTCCTACATCGATTACATTAATTTCATATCTTGGTTTACAGCTCCTCCCATTTTTTTGCCATTCGTCGCAGTTATTTCACCCAAGACTTAGTTAATAATGTGCCTGGGTAAGTGTAAACTTTTTATAGTAAGTTCATTTTTGAAATGTGATTTCAACATTGTTGTCTAGAGTCAACATACCAAGATGAGGAAGTTCTACTTTCTTTTTGGGATGTTTCTGAACACTTGCATGGCACTCTGTTCGTTGTGTTTTATGCACTTTCTTTTTGCAGAGGACCACGGTTGATAATATGTTTATATCTTCCACTTTTTCTGTTTCTAATCATAATAACTCTCGGATTTGCTTGGCAGAAGTAAGGACTTCCTCCGGCATTCACAACCTAACAGCTGATCAACCACGGCTCCTGCATGAGGGCGTAGGGGGCGGAGCCCCACCAGTCTCCAGAGGAGGGAGAAGGAGATTGACAGGTCTGAGGCTGCGGCACTCACACTGTCCATTCTGGTGGCAGTGCAGCACAGCCCTGTACATACTACACACGCTGCGCATGTGAGGTGGACGACTTCAATACCGCCCAAATCCCGCATGTGCAGTGTGTGTCTGTGAGGCAGTGGTGAGGGCAAGCAGGCGCTACTTAGTGCAGCAAATTTGCCAGTACTTTGGTCGAAAACGCGGCTCGCCCGGATCTATGACGTTACGACGTAACTCATAACATCCTTCGAGGATCCCGCCTCCTCCTGTGACTGGCTGGCCCTTGTTGCTGTCATCCTATGAGAATAGGAGGCGGGATTTCCAACACTGCTTCCATTGGTCTGTGCTGGGTTCCTATTTCCCTCCTTCCTTCAACGAGCTGCATCTGGGCCCCTGAGACACCTCTGGGAGAAACACCGTGTCCCTGACCAAGTTGAAACGGTGAGTACAAGTGCGCCTTGCCTTGTTTTTCAAGGGCCGCCACTGATTTTGACTGCCTCCGTGCTATACAGAAATGCAAATTAATTAGAGGAAAAATGTAAAAGTAAAGCTTCGACAACCGTGTACACTTGAATACTTGCGTACTTTCTTATTTTGAAGCATACAATTTAACCATATTAATCGTTAAGGATGACAATTCTGGACGAACTCTCAAACGTGACCCCTCAAACAGCCCTCTCCAGGCAGTACCTTGCCTGGCACTGCCCTCTGATACAGGCATTCTGCCCCGATCTAGTGCCGGTTCTTAAAGAACATAATTCATACCTCGCCTGCACCCCACTTACATTATTGTTGAGCCTGTTGCAGCTAATAGCGATCCTATGGAAGTCTGTGGGACGCTAAGTAGTCAGAGCCTGGCTTCAAGGTCCCATACCAAAGATAGGCGGCTAGGTGCGGGTTACTGTTTTTTGCAAGGATTGTAGACTTATGCTGCCTTGCAGGCCCCCGACTGCGTCTGAACATCTAGCTTTACAACTAGCAAGCTGAATTACTTTAAACTGAAACTGATTATGCACTGTTTCTAACTCGCAAAACCTTAATTGTACTTTTCGAGGAGCTAAACGTTCTTGTACATAACTAAATCGCACGTTCACAAAGTGCCCGCCTGACTGCAGCCATTTATTTTAAAAACCTTAAGCAGGCCTCAGTCAGAGTCACTTCTTAAATGCAAATCCGCACAAGAAAAGCTTCTCCGCAACGGCTTGAAATGAACCAGTCACGGCATTGTAGCATTATTTATTACGGTTTGCTTGATTCCTCCAGACAACCGTTTAAACAATGACTACTGCTGTTGGGAAATGTCCCCCAAAGAATCGAATCAGGACTTTTATATTTTGCTAATACTGGTTACAAGAAGAAGGCATATTTCTTCCTGAAGGGATTAATGCTATGATTACTTACCGGTAATCCCCATTACTCTTAGTCCTACTCGTCCTCGACCCAGTCATCACTAATGAGGTATTCCACAAGACAGGAAACAAAACAGGAAACGCTTTTTAGGCTCCACCCACCCTCCCGTCAGGGGCTATAAGACACCAGCCAACCAAAAGCACATCCTGGCATACCAAGCAACAAAGGCCTGATCAGGGAGGGCGGGCGGGAAGTATGACTGGGTCGAGGACGAGTAGGACTAAGAGTAATGGGGATTACCGGTAAGTAATCATAGCATTACCTCTACGTCCCTCGTCCTCGACCCAGTCATCACTAATGAGGCATACCAAAGCACCCCCAACAACAGGCCTTTGGCAAACCACACAGAAAACAGAGACCGAACACAAAAAGGCGTGCAGCAAAAAGTAGTTTAATGAAAAAACACAGAATCAGGGAGGCGGAACAACCTCCACAGCACGCAACACACCACAACCGAAATTGGGTCGGTCAGACAGAGCACAATTCAAGCAATAGTGCCTCACAAAAGTAGACTCAGAGGCCCACGTCCCAGCCCGACAGATTTCATCAAGGGAAACCCCATGAAAAGCAGCCCAGGAAGCAGAAACACCCCTAGTGGAACGGGCCTGAACACCAGAAGGGCAAGGCAAACCAGATCCCTGATAAGCCAAAGAAATAACAGACTTGATCCAGCGACCAAGAGTAAGCCGAGACGCAGCTTTACCCTGACCAGCCAAACCAAAAGTCACAAAAAGGGAGTCCGAGGAACGGAACCCCGCAGACCGTGCAACATAAAGGGATAAAGCACGCCGCACATCCAAAGAGTGAAGCAACAACTCAGCAGGGGAAGAAGGAGAAGGACAGAAAGAAGGAAGAATCAACTCCTGAGAGCAATGAAACCTAGAACGAATCTTGGGAACAAAACCAGGATCCAAAGAAAGGACCACCGCGTCATCCAAGAAACGCAAAAAGGGAGGAGAACAACGCAAAGCAGTGAGTTCACCCAACCGCCTGGCAGAAGTCACAGCAACCAAAAACGCCACCTTAAACGAGAGAAACTTAAGGTCCACCGACTCCAATGGCTCAAAAGGAGCAGACTGCAGAGCACCCAAGACCAAAGAGAGATCCCAAGGAGGAACCGGAGAGCGTGAAGAAGGAGAAGACAGAGAGAAACTCCGGAACAAACGGGAAACCAACAAACCATCCGCTGGAGGAAGAGAAGCCGGATCCCGGAAAGCCCGAAGAGCAGCCCACTGGCCCCTCAGAGTAGACAAGGCATATTTCTTCTGAAACCCATCCAAGAAAAACTGCAGAATGGAAGCGATAGGACAAGAGACAGGAGAGAGACCAAGCCCCGCACACCAAGAGGAGAAAGAAGCCCAATGTTTAGAGTAGAAGGACAAAGTGGAACCCCTACGAGACCCTTGCATCACAGTGATGAGGTGATCAGGCAAACCCCGGACCCCAAGCGACAACCGTTCAACCTCCAAACCGCCAAGGTGAGAGGGACCAGGAGGGAAGGGGAGGGGGACCTCAGGGGAGACGGATGACGTGGCAGAATCCAAGGAGGGCCCACCGCCAGGCTCAACAACAGAGGAAACCAGGACCTCCGCGGCCAGTGAGGTAAGACCGCCACCACCTGGGCACCCAACCTCTGGACCTTCAGCAAGAAGGCAGGAATCAGGGGGAAGGGGGGGAAGGCGTACAGCAACCAAGGGGGCCATTGAAGAGACAACGCCTCCACCCCCCAAGCACCCAACTCCGGGGCCCGAGAACAAAACAGGGGGAGTTGAGCATCCGCCCGGGAGGCAAACAAGTCCAACAGGGGAGTCCCGAACCTCCGACAGATCAACCGGAACACCCTGGGGGAGAGACACAGGGAGAGGGAAGATGGAAACCTGCGACTCAAGGCGTCCGCCACCACATTGTCTACCCCCCGGATATGCTGAGCCGAGAGAGCCAGAAGATGACGCTCCGCCCAACCTGCAATCGCACAAGCCACCAAATTCAAGGAAGGGCTGCGAGTACTGCCCTGGTGGTTGATGTAAGCCACAGTCACGGTGTTGTCCGACCTCACCAGGACATTGCACCCCAGCAGACGGGAATGGAAGAAACGAAGAGCCCTGGCCACAGCAGACAGTTCCCTCCAATTGGATGAGCGACGGGACTCCATCCGGAGCCAGCGAGCCTGAACAGACCACTGACCCAACGTGGCCCCCCAACCGGCCGCACTGGCATCCGTTGTCAACACCAAAGGGGGCGGCAGGTGAATCCACATCCCCTTCGAGAGATACGCGGAATCCAGCCACCACTGGAGATCCGACACCACCCCCAAGGACACAGGCACAGACAGAGAATAGTCCCGAACTGGAAACGGCACCCAACGCTGAACATGCCACAGCAGAGGCCGCAGATGAACCCTGGCCCAGGGTACCGTGAAGACAGTAGCGGCCATATGACCCTGAACCTCGAGCCACTGAAGAAGGGGGGCCGCAGCCTGGGACAACAAGATCCGCAACAGGGACTGAAGACGCCGAATCCGAGAATCCGGCAGGAACACCTTGCCCAGGACGGAGTCGAAGATGGCCCCAATGAAAGTCCGTCGAGTGGCAGGAAGAAGCTGGCACTTTGGAAGGTTCACCAGAAAACCATGACTTTCTAGCGTAAGGATGGTCAAAGAAAGGTGCAGAGTCATGACTTCCGGGGAAGGAGCCTGGAGCAGCCAATCGTCCAGGTAGGGGAACACCGACACCCCCCGGAGGTGAAGAAGGGCCACCAACGGAGCAACCACCTTGGTGAACACCCAGGGAGCGGACCGGAGACCAAACGGAAGGACACAGAACTGCCAATGATGACCCTCCAGGCAGAAACGCAGGTACATCTGATCCTCCCGGGCCACCAGCACATGAAGGTAGGCGTCCTGGAGATCCAGAGTAGTAAACACCCATCCGGCCTGAATCAGCGGGACCATATTTACATTTACTCGCTGCAAGGTCTCCATCTTGAACGGGATCTTCTTCACAAACAGGTTCAGACTCCGGAGATTGATGACAAGCCGGAATCCCCTCGTGACTTTCGGCACCAGGAAAACAATCGAATAAGTCCCCAGACCCCACTCCAACCTGGGAATGGGAACAATAGCGTTCTTGAAAAACAGGGCCTGAACACCGTCCCTCAAGGATTGGCGACGGGAGTGGCACAAGGGAGTCGGAGTCCGCACTACACCCGAGGGAGGCGGAGGGGACAGGAACTCGATCCGATACCCCCGGTCCAGGACATCCAGCACCCACTGATCCGAGGTTGACAGACGCCAGGCTGGAAGGAACAACCTCAATCTCCCACCAACCATGGGCGTCATTCCAGCGGGACCCACGAACGGAGGGGCATAGTCAGGAACGCTGCGGCCCAGGACCAGCATCACGAGGAGGTTTCTTCTGGAACTTCCGAGGGAAACCACGACCAGCTCCACGAGAACCTTTAAAGGAGGACTGCTGAAACCGGGAAGGTTGACGAAAAGACTTGGCCTGCGAAGAGGAAAAATCTTTACGAGAAGGTTGCCTCCGGAAGGAAAAGGAATGTTTACGCTCTTTAAACACTTTATGCAGCCTGTCTTCCAAGGCATCCCCAAAGAGACGAGGGCCAGTAAAAGGCAAACGTAAAGCCATGGACCTCTGGGCGGCATCAGTATTCCAACCTTTCAACAACAGATTCCTACGAGCAGCGATAGAGGAACCACAAGACAGAGCAGAAGCACGTACGGAATCAAAGGCAATATCCGATAGGAACTCAGCCTGACGTTCCATCGATTCCAGCAAATCCGGACAGCAACCACCCTCCTGCATAGTCGAGAACAAAGTCTTAAAGTCAGTCAAGAGTGATTGAGCCACATAAGCACCGTAAATACCAGAACGGATGGCAAGGTGAGAACCAGCATAGGACTTGCGCAAAGCAGTGTCAATCTTTTTATCCACTCCATCGCGAAGAATGTTATCATCAGCCATGGAAGGACGACCAACCAAACTAGCGACAATGGAGTCCACACGTACAGACTCAGGAAAGGACTCCTCCATGTCCTGCAACGGGTAGAGCTTCGACATGAAGCGCGGCAACATAATATGATCAGGGTCCTTCCACTCATTCAAGAGTACATCCATCACAAACGGATGCACAGGAAGCGAAGACGTAACAGGCTTCCTAAATTGCGGTAGAACTGCATCCGAAGAAGTACTGGCCACAGCGTCATCTGGGAACCCCATGTTCTCACGCACATGAGAAAGCAAGTCCGGCAACAGTTCCCTGGAGATATACTTTCCCTTCAGATCCACCGCATCCAAAGAAGCATCATCAGAGGATCCCGAAGAGGAAATGTCAGAGTAAAGGGCCGCGTTCCCACCAGAACGACCCCCAGCAGACTTTTTGGAGGACTTCAGGTCAGATAAGGTCTCCAAAATAAGACGTTTCAAACGGTCATCATCCAGCTTGGGACGCTTCCCAGGGGGAACAGGATCCGCACTGTCCAGAGGAGAAGAGGAAGAAGACACAGGAGACACATGCCTCCTCTTCTTATGATGCTTCCCCATCAAAGCAGCAGTCAAAAGTAACCAGAAGAGCAAAACAGCAAGACCAACACGGAGCAGCGAAGACCGAGAACAGACGACCAACCTCCTTTTCAAGAAAAGGAACCTAGAAAAACCCCGCCCCCAACAACCCGGCAGAAATCAGAAACCGAGGCAAAAGGGGGCGTGGCCAAAATCGGAACCAGAAAACAAGGCAGCGCGCGGCCGCCCAAGGCTGAAAATCCACGAACTTCAGCAGCGCAACCGGAGCCCACCCGGGTGCTGCAAAGCCAGGAAAAGGAAACAGCGTAACCTGAGCCCACCCGGGCGCTGTCCACACTGCCTGAAAACGAAGGAGCACTCGGCCCCCAACCCGAGCGCTCCCTGGCCGGAGACGAGCAGCGCAACCGGAGCCCACCCGGGCGCTGTCGACAGTGCCGGAAAACGAAGGAGCACTCGGTCCCCAACCCGAGTGCTCCCAGGACCACGATGAGCAGCGCCACCGGAGCCCACCCGGGCGTAGCCAGCACCGCCACAGAAAATCGGAGCACTCGGCACCCCAACCCGAGTGCTCCAGAAATGCAGCGGAGAATGGAGCGCCCGGACCCCACCCCGGGCGCTACACACAGAAGGCAGGGAAGGAAAGCAGACGGAGCGCCCGGCCCCACAAACCCGGGTGCTCCAAACCAACCGCCATGACTGACAGAACAGAGGACAGAGCACTCAGGCGATCCGCAAAGGCAAGGAGAAACTCACGTGACCAGCGGAACAGGCACCCAGGAAGCCAGCACAGCCCAGCAGGACCAGCAACCAGGAACCTGCAGAGTCCAGGAAGCCCCGCATCCCGACTCAACGAAGTCCCACGGAGGTCCAGCAGCGCCCCCAAAGCCCAGCAGAGGAGGACACCACAAGACACCACGAAGCAGGTAAGTGCCCGGCACCTACCCCAGCGTCCCTGTCAGGTCCACCGACAGGAAACAAAACAGGATGTGCTTTTGGTTGGCTGGTGTCTTATAGCCCCTGACGGGAGGGTGGGTGGAGCCTAAAAAGCGTTTCCTGTTTTGTTTCCTGTCTTGTGGAATACCTCATTAGTGATGACTGGGTCGAGGACGAGGGACGTAGAGGTAATGGCCGATTTATAAGACAGCTGCAGGTGAAACAATTGGAAGTGACCAGAGCTCCCGCAATGCTTTGGGCTGGGTTTTAAAAAAGCACTGGGAGCCTGGCGACATCTGTAAAGGGCAAGGCAGCGACTCTTAGAATGCATGTGCTTAGAGCATGTTCGTGCGCAGTCAAGGCGGCTACAGTGCATTTGTTTTTGTCTGAAAGCAACTCACGTTTACTGGCCTTGTGCCTAAGGGCCGAGGAAAATCCAGGAGTGGACTCGGAACAAGACGCCATGGTGCTCAGGTGTGATTTGCAAATTGGTCGTATGAGAACATCACGTTCGACCTTCCCACTTGCATCTCTCAAGTTTCAGGTGTGTTCGCCTTGCAGTACTTTCATTGTCCAGAAACGAAATGCTTTATAACATTTACAAAGAGTGTTTTTAGATTGAAGGCCGACCTTGATTGGGTTAATCACAAGCATGTAAATAATAGGTGATTGGATTGGGCAATCTTTTATCGAGGCAGTTTTATTGGTTCATGTGTAAGGATACTGTGAAAGATGAAAGCACTGTAGTGTACAGTAGGTTTAAAAGTACTTTATGTGATGGTATCACTAACTTGCGTCTGTCAGAGTCAGAGATCCAGGCAGATTGTCAGATGCAGGTTGAAAGTGCTTATATGGCGCCCATGGTTGCAGGTGTTGGGCATTACTTGTGTCCTTCCACTGCTCACTATTAAGGCACTATTTTTTTCTTTCGTTTTTTAGCTAAGCACACCACGAGAGTGCATGTGTTTTCGCTCGACGCAGTGAAGTACAATTGTTTTACGCCTCGCCACTTTCAAATGTCACCAGCCGCCACTGCAGCTGATAATGATTTTTTCCCAAGTATTGACTCTTTCCATCAATTCTCTCCAGGGTGCTACCAATCACGCTTTTATCCTGATGAAGGCTAGATTGTCCTTCAACCTCCAGCCCCGGCTCGTTTCTTCATTTCCCAGCCATAATATAAATGATTCCAGTCACATAATATCCTGAGTGTGAGCGACTTTGCCACTAGTGATAATGTTCTTTCAAAAAAAAAATGTAGGTTTCTGAATAAAAACTCAAACAAGCTTCAACCAATCAGAGTAGTGGACATTGTATGCCATGGATTTAACATTAGCAAATCAACTGGGATAGTCTTCCTGGATACAGCCGAAGCCGTCAATGGAGTACCGCAAGCAAGGCTGATCTATAAGCTAATTAATCTCAGGTCTTCGACTTAATTGGTAAGCCTGTTGTCTTTCTACTCAGCAGGCACTGTACGAGTGGACTGCACAAAAGGCCGCCTTATCCTTTAGGGAGTGTCTTAGGGATCAAATCTTGGATCATTCCTGTTCAATCTTTTCACCAATGATAAATCCTGCAAAATCAAAGAACAATCTTGCAATTTATTCTGATGATGTTGATGTCATTTCTCAGTCAATCAGAGAAAAAGAAGTGGTTAAGAACATGGAAATTCTCTGAGCAGACTCTTGTGTTGGTGCAGGGACAGGCAGCTAGATCTAAACACAGTCAAGATGAGAGCAATGTTTGCCACCTGAAAGAAGATCACAGAACACCCACAGATCTACCTCACTGGAGAGGTAATAAAGTTGGAAAAAAGTAGCTCCTCGCTTGGTGTGACACTAGCCTCTGTACTGAGCTGGAGAAACCTTTCTTTCTGGAAGGCATCTATGAACTGGTAGTATTGTACCCACCCTTGCGATGAAGTACATTTCTAGAAGTCAATGTCTATGGAAATCAAATCCCTTGTATCTGACAGGCAGTGTCATATGCTTCCCCAGTGTGAAGTGGCTACCAGAAACCTCTGCAGAAACACCTCTTGAAGCTCAAAAAGAAATTCTGGAAGGACTTGATCCCATAAAAACCACAGCTCAGGAAACTTGCCAACATTACCACAAGCCTTCTGACTGTCACTTGAGACCATCACAGTGCTGACCCTGTGAACCAACTCAGCTGTAACACAAGAAAACAGAAGTCAAGCCAAAAAAAAACACACCAGCGAGAATATGAGACGATGGTGCTCAAGCCTCGGTGTCCGAACACACCACTGCTTGAAAGCCGGAGAAGACAGCAAAGGTGGAAGTCACTGTTAATGGGTGGAACATCCTACAGATGCTGAACTTCAATTTTGCAAGGCCAGGGTAGTGGGCAAGTAAACTTCGCCTCAGCGAAGGTGGGAACCTATGCCCGCCTTAACCGAGCTAAAGTTTACCAACTGCACATCACTAGCCAAGGTAACACTAATGGCTTGTTATGTTAGTGCTCTGCCCCTTCCTATTTCCAATGTCTTCTTTTTGAATTAAAAAAAATCGCAATACTGTAGCTCATGTTCACTTTCAGAGTGAGTGTTAGTAACTTCTCACAGGCACTAGTGAACCTGTGCCATAGGTCAAAGATTTAGCAGGGCTTCGCTGCTTTCAGCCATGGGCCTCTGTGGACTGAGAAGGCTACAGGCAAATCCCTCCACATGACGAAACGCTAATTTCACACAGCCGGGCCCTTTCTGCTTCAGCCCTGTGCTCCCCGAGTTTTTTCTGTCAATTAGAGAAGGTTATCTTTCTCAGCTCGTCAGAGAGTGGTGCAACTAAAGAAACATAATTCCCTCAGAAAGAGCCAACATTTCAATTTCACCAAGCAAGGAAGCAGTATTTGGGCCATGCTCCAGAGGAGTGACAAACACACGAAGAGGAACTGTAGTAGGAATTTGCAGACTAAAGAAAAACATGGAAATTAGAGTGACAATGAAGCCAGCAAATGGTAAGCAATAGGCTTTGGGCTCCAAGCACCATGTGTCACTTCTTTGTCAGAGAACACAGAGCTGGTCCGACTGGACAAACGTTTTTACATTACAAATTCACATTTCTCCTTCGGTGAACCTCTGGTAGATCGTGGCCACCTTTCGTCTTTGGCCCCTTCGCTTTCCTGCCCTAACATAATGCACCTTGACGTTACAGATGTCCTGCACTCGGCTCGCTGTCGGACTGCGCACCGCTCGCCTCAGAGGCGGGTGGGGGAAGGGATTTTGTGCCGGCGGCCGGAAGAAAGAACCACTTACATTCCCTGCGCCGGCTCCGTCGGGCTCGCGACAAGAGGAGGCTGGAGAGAGGCCCCTGGCGCGGCTGTTGCTCGCACGGCAGGCGGATGCAATTATCAGACATCAAACAGCCTGGACACGGATGACGCGTTCCGCTGTGTTACTGGTGTGCGGCACGTGTGCATGAGCGCGCGCGTGCATGTGTTTGGGCCTGTGTCTGCATTCATGTGTATGTGCGTGTTGCATTTGCAGCCTGTGAATGTGTATGAGGAAGTGTGTCTGTCAGTCTGCAGGAGGAGATAGTGCTTTACCTGTCAGTGGACGGGTGTGAACGGAGTAGCGTGTGTATTTCTTCAAAAATGGGTCAGTTCTTGTGTAAAAGAGATGATATGTGTGCAGAGTGTGTGTGTCTGCTGAATGTTGTTGCTACGTAGGAGCAGTATGTTGGCTGGGTGGGTGCTTGACCGGTGTGTGTCTGTCTCTTCTGGATGGGTGGGGATCTCCTGGGTACGTACGTAGGTCTGTCTGTTCAGAGGGTGGGTCTGTGTCTGGTGGGGGACAGAATGTGTGAGGGATGCAAGGGTCCCGGGACCCCTGGCACACTGGACCTGCGTCCAAATTCCTCTTAGTCTAAATTACCAAAGATTAATGTTCCAACCATGGTACTGGGTTGAAGTTTTGGACAAAGAGAAATAAACAAAATAGGAGAACGATTAACCGCTGATCCCTACATTGTCGACGGCAGGAACCAAGACATGGCGGCGTAAGACCCTCAGGTGCTGAGGTGATACGCAGAAACCATCACCTCTGTGCAGCAAATAAGACTTCACGGCCTAGACTTCATCAGCATGCCTTACACCTTCATGCGGAGCACGGACAGCGCCTCAAGAGGCACCAAAAACCGATTCTGGTTCTCACCTCCGAAAGATAAGACCCTCAGGTGCGATGGTGGTGCGCCGAAACCATCACCTCTCAGTGCAGAAAATAAGACTTCACGGCCTAGACTTCATCAGCATGCCTTACACCTTCACGCAGAGCATGGACAGCTCCTCAACAGGCACCAAAAACCGATTCTGGTTCACATCACAGGAAGATAAGACCCTCAGGTGCTAAGGTGATACGCAGAAACCATCACCTCTGTGCAGCAAATGGCAAGACTTCATGGCCTAAACTTCAGCAGCATGCCTTACACCTTCACGCGGAGCATGCACAGCGCCTGAAGGGGCACCAAGAGCGGATTCTAGTTCACATCACAGGAAGATAAGATCCACAGGTGCGAAGGTTGTACACCGAAACCATCACCTCTCTGTGCGGTATTTAAGACTTTGCGACCTAAACTTCCTCAGCATGCCTTACACCTTCATGCAGGGCATGGACAACTCCTCAAGACGCTCCAAAAACTGGTTCTGGCTCACATCTCAGAAAGATAAGACCCTCAGGTGATGAGGTGGTAGGGTGAAACCACCACATCTCTGTGGGGCAAATAAGACTTTGTGACCTAAACCTCATCAGCGTGCCTTATACCTTCATGCGGAGCATGGGCAGCTCCTCAAAAGGCACCAAAAACTGATTATGGCTCACATCTCAGGAAGATAAGACCTTTAGGTGCTAAGGTGGTAGGGTGAAACCATCACCTCTCAATGCAGCAAATAAGACTTCACGACCTAGACTTCATCAGCATGCCTTACACATTCATGCGGAGCATGGACAGCTCCTCAAAACGCACCAAAAACTGATTCTGGTTCACATCTCAGAAAGATAAGACCCTCAGGTGCGATGGTGGTGCGCCGAAACCATCATCTGTCTGTGGGACAACGAATCGGGGTTTCTTCACTGAACCTTAGCAGCTGGTCCAACACGTTGTAGAAGAGCATACCAGAAACTGACTGCTGCTCACGCCCAAGAGCAACTTAATAGGACTTAGGAGGGGGTAGTTAGTTTTATGAAGAGCAGACTGCAACCCCGGCACCCCCTCCCCACCTGCCAGGACACTAGAGCAGCATCAGGACACTTTACAGCCTGCTGGAACCACAGCAATGGGCGAAGCAGAGACTGCCAGATGTGCCAACTAAAACCCAGTGCTGGTTCCTACCCGGGAGCAACAACATAAATGTGTTATCACTATCTACGGCATCGCATCCTTGACGGCAGCTCTTGACGTAGAGAGGTGTGGCTCACTGGTTAGAGGCGGCAGACCCGTAAGCAGAGAATTGGCCAGGGACCAGGGTTCAATTCCCGACGCGGCAGGGTCGTGGACCAGGGTCAAAACGGACTTGATAATTCTCGCCTCGGTACCTACTCTAACCAGGAACACACTCGGCAACTCTGGGCATTAAGCTTGCCTCATCTCTACAACGGCCCCCCACAGATGTTGGGGATGCCTGGTTTCACCTTGGAGATACCCAGAAAGGGACCATCTCACAGGGATAGCCAGGACGGGTTCCCCAGCGGTCTATAGCGCCGGGACACCTCCTCGCGAGGTAGCTGTTCGCGCTTTACAAATATCAGTATTATTATTATTATTATTGGGGTCACAATGAGTATTGTGGTAGGGGCCCTCCATGGCCCCTATTAAGTGTTGCGAAGATTCCACGCATACTCTTCAGGCACACCGTTTTATGCATCCTCTCAGTAGACAGCATTTTCATTGTTAATTGGGCAGATTGTATTGATGTGCAGGTGGTGCTGCCAGTCAGTACACAGACCTGCACAAATCAGATATAACTCTGTGCCATATTCAGCTCAAGTGACCAGGCTGATTGGGCATACAGCCCAATAACCCAGGAGACTAAGAATTTTGCCTCTGGACTACTTAGGTCGAAGTCTACTATAGAGCGCAGCTGTCCGTTTGCGAAAGACTTCTTGGGGGACTTTCTGAAAGCTGAGCTAAGTATACATTATGTTCATTGCTTACCATTGGTTTTGTGGTTGAACTCGAATTAGCTTGCTTTCCATTTCCTGGGTTTATTTTATTTTTTAGGCTGTCCGGCATGTCTTTGTCCCTCACATCGGGCATAGCCTGTTTACTGTATTCTATGCTCACTTTCCGCAAATAGGCCTTTAGGTTTTGTTGTTATCTTGTCACATTTGCTGTGCATTCAGAGTTACAGGTCAAATGTCACTTTCTGTCTTTCGAGGGAAATTGGTGTTTACTTTTCTTTCTCTGACTTCAAAGTGAGAGGATTTATTTGAAAATCTGGGTGTGTGAAAGGAAATGGTTTTCTCTAGCACAAAACAAAATGAATTGTCTGTGCAAAAATATTTCAGAATATATCAGAATGAGGAAAGCATAAATGAAGCAATTTTTTGTATTTCTGAAGTGTGCTGGAAACAAATATTCTAATTACGATCACAACAAACCAATACAGTAGGTGATGCCATTTCCACACAATATGCGTTTGTGCGCTGTATAGTTTAATCAGTAAAACGATATGTAAGTGCAAATGTAGAGGTCATTTCAATTGAATATGTGTTGTCTGAAATAGTACGTGCACTACCACTCCATGCCACTCCACTCTACGACTCTTTACTCCACTCTATGCCACTCCACTCTATGACACTTTACTCTCCTATATGCCACGACACTCTACTCTACTCTATGACACTCCACGCCACTCCACGCTACATCACTTTTCTCCACTCTGCGCCACTCCATTCTACACTTTACTCCACTGTGCTACGCCACAACACTCCACTCCAAGACACTCCATGCCACAACAGTTTACTCCATTCTATGTGTGAACACTCTACTCCACAACAATCCACTCTACGACACTCCACTCTCTTCTACACCACTAACTTTCATTGCTGATGCTAAACAGCAGCTACATTGGTGTACAACAAAATTAAATGTCAGCAAACAAAGTGTACAAACATTTGAGAATATATCAAAATTAGGAAAGCACAAATAAAGCACTTTTTTTGTAGTTCTGAAGTGTGTTGGAAACACACATTTTAATACAATAATAACAAATCAATATAGTAGGTAATGCTATTTTCACACATTATCTTTTGTGCAGTGTATAGTCTCATCAGTAAAACTGTATCTATGTGCAAATATAAAGGTCATTTCAATTAAATACATGTTGTCTGTATGGAATGTGCACTACCACACCATGCATACTCCACACTACACTACTGTACAACACTCGATAATGCTCCAAGCCACTCCACTCTACAACACTTTACTCCACTCTATGCCACTCCACTCTATGACACTTTACTCCCCTATACGCCTCGAGACACCACTCTGCGACACTCTATCCCAATTTTCTCCACTACGTCACTCCACGCCAAAACAGTTTACTCCACTCTACGCCACGACACTTCACTCAATGACACTCCACTCCACAATACTCCACGACACTCCACTCTATGACACTCTACTGTTCTACCGCACTAACTCTCAGCCATGCTGATGCTGAACAGCAGCTACGCTAGTGTACAACAAGGCTAAAACACATTGGCAAAGCTAAGAGCTCTTGCATAGGCAAGACCTATTAGCTTTGCCAGAGCTTGTTTTAAGGGATTTGCTGTGAAAACAGAACTAGCACTCTGTTATTTGCCTCGTTTAAGATTAAACAAAGTACCAACTTCCACAACTCTAGTGGTCTGGGATAGTTGTGTCACAGTATTTAGGTCATTAACATTTATCGAAATCCTTTTCCAGCTATAACTGCCCATCTGCCTTCCCATGGGCCGTCTCCATCCGCACTCTTCTTCACTTACCAAGGGAATGAGGATAGTCCTTAAATGTATAAAAACATAAGCGCGGGAGCACCACGTCCTGCTACTGGTGCTGCCCACTGCTCAGTTGCCGAATATCAAGACAATCTAGTCTTCATTCCACCTCAGGCCTCTTTCTTCAGCCACCCTACCCTTCCTGTTTCTTTATCTCGCTCGTGTGTGTTCTTTTTCACCCCTGCTTTGTCCCACTGTTTTACTATCTGTCACTGCCTCCTTCATTCATTCCCTTGTGACTTCATCTCCTTTGCTCGGGGTCAAAGTCTGATGCTGAAAGAGGGGTCCTGATCCCCATAAATGAGGTCCAGTGCTGACCACCTGCAACCACCAGCTCAAATTAGGGCCTGGCTCATACCTAGCAACATTTTAAAACCAAAATAACAATAAAACATGCAACAATAGAAACTTTTTTGCCATTTAAGTGGTGTAAATACATTCTTTCAATTGCGCAATTGGATTATGTTCCGTTTATTGAGTACAGGAGGATGCAGGCTTTAATCTTGAGTCAAACCTTTCATGGTTTGAACTGATGACTTTCAGATCACTGCAGTGACTGTTAAATCATTGCACTCACTTCCCCCCTCGTGTGTTCAGGGTCTGACATGCCACTAACTCTGACCAAATCCCGCCAGCCATGCACCTTTGTTGGGCAAATTCTTATTACTCCCATTGGCCAGTCCACCTGTGAGAGCAGGTGTGCACAAGTGAACATGGGTGACACCACGCACGTGCATGGTGAACTGAAATGTATGTATACATGCCAACATAGACCAGGCAAGTGGGAGAGTTTGAAACAAAATCAGGGAATGAATGTCCATACTGTCTTCAATTGAGGCAGTGGCAATTTCAAGCAGCTAAAATACAGACATGTTTGGATCTGTTGCAGTGACGGCTGGTACGGATCGGGCTGGCGGGGCGAGGGGGTAGGAAAAAAAGACTTATCTCTTCACGACCATGTCTCTCCACTGCTTCTCTTCCAGATGAGTGCTGGAACAGAAGCAGGAAGCACACAGACTCCCCTAAGCCAATCACGACGCTGCTGTCACCATGACAGCAGCAGTGTGATTGGTCTGAGCTCTGTGGTTCAGAGCTCAGATGGGGACTATAAGCCTGTGCATGTTCTCCATCCAAACTCAAATACAACCCGTCAAACGCACTTTGAAAGTGCCCCAACCATTCCTTCTCCTGCCCTGTGAGCAGCCCAGCCGCGCCCGCCCCGCAAAACTGTCTCAGCAGGGAAAAATAAAATGATAATAACATTGTGTACGTACTTTTTTCTTTTATGCACTGCTGAAAAGCTGTAGGGCGACGCTCCTCCGCCTTAGCAGAGGAGCCGCCACTGGTCTGTTGGCATGCATGTGTACACTGGCTGGATCCTGTCCAGGAGTATTTATCTACCATGCTGGACTTGCCTCCTGCATGAAAGCAACCCTGATTTGTCACAGTCCTCTATAAACCCAGCCAGCTCCTTCTCTATCCTCCACGCCGGGCCACTGTTACCCATTTTAGCCACAAAGGGCCACTATCGGCCATCCATAAGTAGTGTACCACATGCCGTCATCGAGAGGCTTCTCCGTCTAGATCTCTTCGGGATTGCACTTCCTGTGTGGGGTCGGGGACCTCATTAGGAACTGTTCATACTGGAGCATCCTCTTAATGGTCTGCAAGGGTCGACGCTAGGCATGGGCAGTGTGGGCAGCTGCCTAGGGCCCCACCCTCCGCCCACCAACATGAGACCCCACACCAGTACGCCACAGCCAGGCCAGCACACACCGGTCCCCTGGTGCCCACTGCTCATATAATCAAGAGCAAGGTGTCTCGTTGCAGTTGTGCACATGAGAGGGGTGCCCCCTCCCCAGGGGCTCTCTGCTTTGGTGTAGGAAGGCAAAGCCTGGGGGAGGGGCACCTCCTATGGTTCCAGGTGCAGGAAGACACATTCTGCCGGTGGCAGAGGCCTCTTCAAAACACCTAGTGAAAATTAGTTGGTAAGGGGAGTTTATTTTTTGTTGAAAACTGCATACTATGAGGTGACTTTTTGGGAAAATGGCCGGTAGTACTTTTTTAGGCACATTGGGTCAATAAGTTAGATCTGAGGGTGCATTTAAATGGGCAAATTGCATTGGTCTCAAGTCAATCTATTTCACCTTTAGAAACATTTCTAGTAGATTTGGGCATTCTTCTCCCAAAGGATGTTTAGGAATATTGATAGAAAATGGTGCAGATCAGGAACATTTCTTTTCTCATTATTCTGTTGCTACTGCATTTCCGAGTACACAATACTGTCACATTATGTGCAGAACAGGGCAACTCTTCCTGTATGTGGGAAGGATGTCCCATGGCCAGGCTGTATAGCACATGGAATGTTGAAACTTCCATCCATGGCATTACATGGTGGCCTGTAGTCTCTGCTTCTAATATATATCCATAATTGGAATATGCTTGGGAACTCCCACAGCCTGAAGTGCCAGCCAAGTTTAAAAAGACAGTAGCACTAGTAACACATGAAGCACATAAATTGGGCACAGAGAGTGATTATCCATGGTGTTCCCACAGTACAGCAAGACTGTAAATGGAGGTAGCCAGTGTTAGCAGCTGCTAGACCAGGCTTAACAGTTGGGATCCATGCCACTGCCCTGGAGTCCAGAAGGTGGTAGCATGGAAAGAAAAGAAATATGGCCTTAAACATCGCTGGCCTCTAGTAATGGGGAAGGGGTTTAGAAGCTAGGGGTGACTCAAGGTCTCAACCATATGCCCAGACGTGGGTCCCTTGCTCAATTTGCCACTGGATTCAAGATAGCCTGGCTGATGAGGGCTGTTAGTCCGAAACCGGTCCCAGGTTGCTTGTTTCCGGTCCAGGGAAGACATGGCTTGGCAGTTCGGGCTGGACTGTTCCCATGAGGCACAGGGTCAGACTGATTTGCATATGGCCATGTCTGAACTGGGGTGGCGGAGTGAGCTAAAGAATGATGATGGATTAAACCCAGATCAGTTGACTGGGGCTGAGTGCTTGCAATGTTCAACACTCCGTCCATCATCTCCTTTGGTTTTGCTTTGCTCAACCATATGAAACCATCGGTGGTCAGTGTGTGTGTGATGTCATTTCCACTGCCGCTGGCATTTTAGGGAATTGACATCCATGACAGATCAGAATTGATACTCAAACTTGTACCATACCATTGAATACTGGCAGCAGAAGAACTTTCAAGATGAATAGCCTTCATGAAAATATTTTGCAACTGTTCATGAAGAATTACTACTACAACTTATCTCTGAAATGTGCATGTATTTTTTTATTGAAGGCATCTTGAGTATAATTAAGTGGAATTCTTGTTTGGGGAAAAGGGATCATGTGATAAGATTTCTTAGGAGAATGCTCGCTATTAGCGTAACAGAGATCTTCCACGAAGAGTGGTAAGTTCGTAAAACCTGGATGGTTTTGAACAGGAATGATGGGCTAGATCAGAAAATGTGGAACAGTTATTCTATAAAGAAGAGTAGTGGTGGTGTGATAAAAGGCCTGAGTTGTCTCATACTATTGTCTTCTCTGTGCTGCAGCAGGCTTGAACCTGGGCCTGATACACAGGTGTTGCAAAACCAACACTAACCTTGTTCGATTTTCAAAGGTAGAACACTGTCCCCCTCTGAGCAACAAGATGTTACTCTGAGACAGTAAGGATCACTGCTGCTAGTGGGGCCCTTTCCTTCCCGCCGCCTTAAACCATTGTTAAAGCCCTAACATCTCTAGCTCTTATGGCCTCTCTCCTGCCATTTCTCAGCTCTCCTTCCCAGCCTTTACATTTAGCAGTGGGCAAACAGCTACATTTAACTACTAGCAGAAGGCTCAAGAGCTGCTGTGGAGCAGGTGGTACCTGGTGCGTAAAATTTCTTGACACCCCCCGGCTTGACAAAATGGCAAAAATATGTGTTTAAAACACAAATTTTGCCATTTTGTCACCCCCCTCAGTGATTTCTTGTCACCCCCAGCTTGAAAGATTGGCAAAAATATGTGTTTAAAACACATATTTTTGCCATTTTATCACCCCCTCACTGATAACACCCGGGGCGGCCCGCACCCACTGCACCCCCCTTCCTACGCCAGTGCTGTGGAGTCTTCTGCCGCAATCGGGCTCTCTGTTCTGACTTACTCTCTTCTGTTCTGGTAGCATCCCAAAACTGCTAGTTGATGACCAGGCCAATAGAACCCCTACTAGCAATCGAGGACAGTAAGACACAGGTATACGGGCAACATCAATATTACACTGGCATATTCATATTTAAAATCATTGAAAGATGAAAAGAATCCTTGTTTACAGGTGTGAAGCTTCATGAACATTAATAAAGGATTTCATAATTTAACATATGTTCGTTTTCATTCATTTTTTTAGCACTACTGTAACATGGATTTCTTTATAGAACTCATTACAGCACACATTGTTCAAAAATGTTTTCTATAAAATCCAAGCAAACTACACATGCACATATGTATGTATAATTTAGTGTACCTGGTAAAGCACCTTATCCACACCCCTTTACAAAACTACATGAAGGCAGTACAGAAGCAATTGGTGAAGAATGATAGATAAAATATCATAATCAATAGGAACAGGCAAAGGCAAGTGAAATGATGTGCACATCCACAGAGAAACATAAAAAGAGTGTGATGAACCAATCGAATATCAATAGGAATTACTCCTTTCATATACTGAGTTTACAAGGAGTTATGCCTCCATCTCCTTTCACCAAATGAAAGGTGGGGTGAAGGTTCAAACCCTGACAGCTAAAAACATAGGAGGGATGTCAGCAGATTACAAGGTACACTTCCGAAGTGGAAAAGGCAGATAAGGCTCAAAGACTGAAAGGTTCAGAGTCAACAAAAGGAAAGCAGTAGAAACAACCAAGTAGTAGCAGATGGCAACCCCAAGTTCCTCAAAGTGTGAGAGAAATGGAACTAGACGCAGAATTTCTAAAAGCTAGGGAAATCACTGCAGTTCCTGATGCACCGTACAGCACATGACACAAACTACCTGGAAATCAAATCCATAGAACGAGCACCATGCAGCCATACATGTCTTCTGCACCTTGGCAAACTCCAGAAAAAGATTCAGCAGTGTCTCAGGCACAAGTCCAGAATTACTATACGTGAATGCCCGGAGGAAGACAGTGGAAATGGAGATGATGGGCTTTTGGAATAGAAATATCCTCTGCATGACATTTAGGTGTGTTCCCCTGCCCTGATAGCCCGACTGCTTGTGAATCAGATGGTCTTTTATTTTGGCCCTGGTGTCTTGCTAATCTACCATATGCACAAACACCTAGGTCTGCCCCAGACAATGCGTGATCTAGGACCTGTCCTGTGACATGGAAGGATGCACCAAGTACGTCCTCATGGAGAGAGTGGACATAAGGCGGTGGTGGCAATATACTGTGTTTTGTAATTCATACTTGTGACTAAACCTTTGTATCTATGTGGGGGGCGTGGACTACTTTCCCCTCTAATGTAAAGCTAGACTTGTATGTGAGATTCAGAAACTTGTGCCGATATCCAGTATGCACGTCAAGTCTGTGTGTACAGTCAGCATCATATGGTACATACATAGCAGTAGGGGTGTGTGGTATGTGTGTGTGTGTGTGTGTGTGTGTGTGTGTGTGTGTGTGTTTTGTGTGTGTGTGTACATACTGAAGCCAGTGGGATCCATTTTGAATGTCCTTGGTTTGACATGGCAGAGGATGGTAGATGGGGACACCTTCCCCAAACGGTGGAAGTTAACATTCATATAGCTGCAGGATGGACATCCAGACACTTAAGTGAAAAGAGTGGAGAGAGGGCTCCATATAGAAATTCAGTGAAGTCTTTGTAAGCACATGGCTGCTGGTTAGTTCTTCTTGAGCACTGCTATTGAGTTGATGGTGGAATTGAGGGGCAGGACTGCTTTTTCCCTGACCCTGCAGGAAGTGAGTCTGTCCGGGAGATGAAGCCCAGCATGTTCTTGGTCTGAGGAATAGCTAGAGAAAGTGGACTGCCAGAGAGGGCAGAGCCATGAGCGACCCTTGCCGCAAGTGGTCTCCTGGTCTGTCTCTGTGGTGCCTGTTGAGAACTGCACCAGAAGACTACTGACATTTTCACGTCCCATGTGCCCGACTGACCACTGCTGTGGGTCATAGTTTTTGGTACTAATGTTGATAGCATAAGAAGACGCAATGCTGCTAACAGAGAGCTGATAAGCCTAGGAAGGCTGCAACTGCAAGGAACACACATCCGTCCGACCTGTCCAGGAGGGGGGTTGCAACTACCATGGCGTGGGGCCCATCTGCCCTGACCAGGAGGTGGGCTGTAATTGCTCTGCCTCTGGGATCTGTCTACACTGGTGCAGAGGTGGACTGTAACCTTCTTGCTGAGGCATCCGACTACACCGGCCTGTAGGTAGGTCATAACGGCCTTGTCATTGAAGCAGACTGCACCAGCCAAGAAGTTGGCTGTGACTGTTGAAGAAGCCAGATTGCTGCAAAAAGGCCCCATCTGGTTGCAATCGTCTGTTCTAAGAAAGCTGCACAAGCTGAAGACGCTGACTGTGACTGACCTCCCTTTCAACAGCTACAGGAGCAACATGCAGGTCCGGGTGCCCCCGCCTGCGATTCAGACAGAGGAGCTGCAATGTGCTGACGAGAGAGCAAGAACTTGAGACTTTTCCTACCTGTAAGTATCAGAGGGGTAAGAACAAAGCAAATTGATTGCTTATTTAAACCTGTGGCGAATGTAATCTGCACCAGAACCAGTGCTTAATTTGAGCCAGTGGTTTCCCGTGCTAGGCACCGACACGAGCAATTGTTGACACCAGCACTAATGACAATCTGCCACATGGTGGTGCTGTTTGTTTAGTTTAGAGATGATCAGCTGCTCATTCCATTCTTATAGCTTTGGGGGGCTGGAATAGTCTAAATGCCACACTTATAGGAGTGTGATGGTTAGTAGTTGTTTTAGTTCTGTGAGTGGCAGGGGCAATAGGTTGTGCAAGCTGCAGCAGCCTCCTGACAAGGTCCCTGGCACTTCTTGTTTTACAAATTAAGCAATGACCAGAACCTGATCCCATGTGTCATGTAGCCTCCCAAACGGTGTCTGACACTGGAAATAGATAACTAGAAACCAGGCCAGTAACCCGCAAAAGTTGATACATGCCGTCTAGTAGGCCACTGTCCTGGAGCCTTAGTGGGCATGTGGAAGGTGGAAGTAGTAGCCTTTGCCACAGGTGAGAAGCAAATGCCATCGGCGCAGATGCGCGGCCCACAATAGAACAGAAGCTAAGGGCTGCAGACTATAACACTGGAAAATATTTCGCAAAAGTATTGCCAGACATCAGCTAAGGTGTTTGTTAATAAACCACATCATATTAATACCCAAAACCTTTCATTCTCACTGACCGCCTGCAGTACTCCACAGCACACGGTGCACCCATGCATCATTTAGGAAGAGTCAGAGGGCTGTGATTTTTTTCTGTAATAAAATGACCTTAAAGGATGTGCTTTTATACTTTTCAGACCTTTATTTGGCGCTGCTTTCTATACCCTTTTTGACCTTGACCGTTTGTCTGTACCCTTGTTTATTCAGTTAACAAATATATTTTTAAAAATTCAACAGAGCCCTTGCCACAGCTCTATGTGCAGTTTAACAATTCCTTATATGGCAAACAGTATTAACTCAGTGATATCTATTATGTTAATCTCAGAATGAAGAATTGTAAAAATATCCTGCAGAGAATCAGAAATGGAGCATGCGAGACGAAAATGTTTACAGAGCGCCGAGCGCTGGCACGCGCTTGAAGAAAGCTGTATAAATGGACGGATCAGCAGAGTAGATCATGTTTTACCCTCTGTGAGAGTGAAATGTTGTTTCTGTTCTGCACGGTGCACTGCCAATGGCATCAGAACACTTTAGACACATTTAACACACCACTGCTGCAGTATGTTGTGTTTACATATGCCGCTATAACTTTACACATTTTTTCTTTGAAAAGCAAACGTGAAGCGGCTTTAGATGGCACGGACTGTCTTTGGCTTTTTAATGGGAGCTGCAGAGGGGTGTTGTAGGGCTGGCACCGCTGTTGTTTAATGCAAATGACGAGGGGTTTCTTAACAGTATGTTTGGCCCCTGCTGTGATGTTCCACTTGTACCCCGGACACGTGTTATCTTTGAACAGAATTCCATGGAATTCGATTCATCAAATGGCAGTGGCCGCCGAAGTGACATCAAGCGCCCTTTGACCTCTGATGGCGTCACAGAATTGACCTGTTGTCTGACTCTTCCTAAGATCTCTACCAGCCCCCATTTTGATGCTGAGGGTGTTGGGAGGGTAAAAGATTGGAAAATACAGGAAGGAAATTGCACCCAGAGTCTCCTCTGCATCCTGTTCCTTGGGCAACGGCGGGTCAGAAGCAACTACACCTGGCTGCTCCTAAGACAATGTATGCCATAAAGCAGAGCTCTTCAAACTGAGGGGTGGGCTCTGAGGGGGATGGGAGGCAAGCCCTGGCCAAGAGGATCATATGGCTGAATTCAGCTATGTTTTTAGCGAGTGGCGATGGCCATTACTAACATCTTTTGTCATTCATTTCCTGGCTAGGACTAGATGTCAAAGCAACTCTAAATAACCCCAAAAGACACTCCCCTCCCTCCACCCGTTCTCCCACATTTCTGAAAAAGATCTCACTGTGGATACATGTACACTCTAGGGAATCAGGCTGCCCCATGCCATGTTTACACTAATGTATTTGATTGCACAATAGAGAACAATTATGCTCGTCATTCTGGGGAGTCCCAATGATTTATTTTTTAACACAGGGCAATGCAGGGCCCAGCATAAAAAAGTTTGAAGACCTCTGCCTTGTCAACCCTTGCTCCGCAATGAGGTATTTCCTCTTTCCAGTGCCCTAGAAAGGGTGCTGCCATGCAATCAAAGAGAGTCCTTAGCCCCAGGCCCCTTGTTGCATTGCGAAAACCCTAGCAATCAGGGAGGCATTGGGCCCCTCGCACCACTGCACCTGCTGCACTAATATTAGATGCCCCGCCAGCACCAATGCCTATTTTCAAATCGCCTTAACTCCTCGGGATGCCGGGGGCCTTTTCTGCCCTTTAACGGCGCTGGTCACTCAGTCTCACCCAACAGCCCTCATTTTCTTTCGCCTCACCACATTCCAAGTCCACCAGCCGCCACTGCCTTTAACCGCGCTGGTCACTCAGTCTCACCCAACAGCCCTCATTTGCCAACGTAACCATAACAGAAACAATGCTTTGTCTCATTGATGGCAGGGACAGTCTGGGAAGGGAGAAGGGCCCGGGCAGCAAAATGAAAGTGGCCCCCATTAGTGAATGAAGTAGCTAAAAACATGGCCCATGTTTGTAGATTAGGGCACTTTTGAACTTTCAACGTAAAGACAAGTTGTACAAGTGTTTTGCAAAGTAAGGGAGACTGCATGGATTTGTGCTTGCTGCAGGCAATGTTTGTTTTAATATCAGGGAAACCAACAGTAAAAAACAGCCCATTAACAGCCAAAAAGTGGCCCCCAATCTAACTTGTCAGGCCAGTCCTTCTGGCACTGCCTGGTTGCCCTATTGACTGAGGGGGCAGCTGTTTGCATACACCAGACGTCTTCAAATTGTGGGGTGCTCCCCATGGGGGTCCGTGGATGTGCTCTGGGGGGGGGGGGGGGGTGCGCACATCAGTCTGCAATTACTTGTAAATGAAGATGGCCTGGAAGCAGGACTGCCGCGTTTCCACGCTGCCTCAATTTACATGCCGCAGTTAAAGCGCATATGAGAGCATGCGGATTGTACTGCTGAGCGCCGTGGGCAGCCATCTTTGAAGATAAGGTGAGAGATTGCGAAAAAGAAGAAAATAATTTGCTTGTATTGTGTTTTTCCACTTTCAGATAACTACAGACAAAATAACACGCACACACCTGAAATAGAAAATAAATGCAAGTTAAACTAATCAAATGGTACATTATGAAACCTCTGTTGGCCAATGCGAACCCTGCAGATGTCTGTGATCAGTGAGTCACAGAATTCAATCTTGAGTGATGCAGTGAGGAACAGAGACTTGTCCTCTTATAACTGCTTTACAGAGCTGTAGGTACCATTGGTGCTGCGGCTGCAGGACTATGGCTACCCTATTCTTCTTCTTTTCTTGCATTAGAGGCCCGCAGCCTCTGTGCCAGTGTTGCTTTGGGCCTCAAAGCAATGGCTGAAAGGAGGAGAAAAACGAAGCAAATGAGACACCTTGATTTGGGCACCAGAGAGCTGGCAGCGAGCGGGATGATGAGGGATGGGCGGGAGAGCGATGGTGTGAGATGGGAGCCCATGTTGGTAACAAAGGGCAGAGGAGGCAGCTTGCTTCGCCCGGCAGTAGCTGGCATTAATGAAACAGCCGCAGTGGCACTGGTGCCAAGGAGCATGAAGAGCCCACTGCATCACAATTATGAATATTTTACTTTAAAAAGTGGGCGTGGGGGCTCATTTTCCTTGCTAGCCTTCTGGCAGATGGCACCCTTGCTGCACAAAGGGAGGCAACATGCAGGGGCTCCTATTTTCATATACCAGGGACAGAGCTTGTTTTGCGATTGAGGTGATGGTCAGACATGGGGGGAGTGAGAGAAGAAGATACAATCTCAGGGCTGCATCATTCATTAGTGCAACAGGGAGACTTGCATTGGGGCCCACAGCACCCAATTATGGAGAGTAGTGTTTTTGGTCAATTCAGTTTTTTAATGCAGCTGCTCTTTTATACATCAAACTTTTAGTGATTTCATGTGGATTACAAGCAACAGAAAAGCACCCCTGAAATGATCGCATAATCCCCACCCTCTACGATCAGCTCTTCAACTCCTGCTCCCTAAATACTCGCTGTCCAGCTGCCTTTCTCCTTGATGCACTGCACCTCTTTCCCCTCACTAGGCCCAGACTGGGAACCCAAAGCAGCCCTGGCAATTTTGATGGACCAGTCCCCCTGCTGCATTGGTTACTGGGGGCCGATATAGCAGCACCACTGCAAATCCATCCCCCTGTAACAAAAACGCCCCCCACCGCTGCGAAATCAGCCCCCACCCGTCCAGCCTCCCGGGGAAGCGCCCAATGCCCGCTACAGCCAGGCCGGCCCTGCCCCTTACTAAACTGAATTCCTTGCTCTCACTGCAGTGCATGTTCTGCCCCTTGCTGCACTGCTTCTCTGCCACCTACGGCACAGCTCCCGACACCAGAGCTGCACTGCACTCACAACAACCTACTCCACTGCCCGGACAGCCCTTGCTGCACTGCACCTCCAGACCCCTCCTATTTGCTGCAGAACATGCACCGCTTCATGCTTCGTCCAGTCGCACATTGACAAGCCCTCACCTTTGCTGCATTGCACTCCACCACTGCACTCGCCAACTCCATACGCTGCACCCTGACACTTTACTTCACTCCCCCACTCTTGCCATAGAGATCTGTATTGCATACTGTGCTGAACTCCTCCCTTATCCCTTTCAGCACTTTTCTATCCTGCAACCTCCACTTCTGTTCTTCATTGGACCGCATCCTATGTCGCGCTGCAGTTCTGCACCATCCGCTGCTGCACAACTTCCCCTCAAGTCACGTCTCACACAAACACACCACGCCTTTGCAGTGCTACACACCATCTGCCCTCCATGCACTGAGGTGTGCTACATGCTGTTCAGTACCCATCCTCTGGCTACACTGCTCTTTTTCCCATATACTGCGATCAGTGCTGGAATGAAGGGGGAACCAGACGGATTCCTGACCCGGCAGCTATCATTCAGCCAGATCGGGGATCCCTCTGGCTTTAGTGAAATATACTGGATTGGTCCCGGTGTAATTTACCGGGACACAATATAGCAGCCCCCGCACGTGGCCTGCTCGCAGCAGCAACGTGCAGGTGGTGAAGGGACTTTTTATTTTCTCTTCCAGCATGGGCCCAAAACAAAGGGCAACTTAAAGGACCATCAACCCTCCTTTTGTTGGAGTAGAATCCTGGCTGGGAGCTATCAGCATTCTAATACCTAGATGCCAATGCAAATAGGAACAAAAGGTGCACATCTTGTTATCACTTCACAAGTACTTAAGAGATTTAGAGGCAGGTTTTTGACTTTGTGCACCAACCCCTATATGTAAGAAATGCACATGCACTGTGAGACTGTCATCTGTATCAGTATACATGAGTATTTACATGAATCACAATTTAAAAAGCACTTGCTAATTATTTTTATTTAATACTTTTATAGCGCGTATTCATCCATCTGCAGGGAGTCAGAGCACTTTACATCACATGCACACATTGGGGCTTATTTACAAGCCCCTTGCACCACTGGTTCGTTACTTTTTACCATATAAAAGTGACACACTGGTGGCGCAAGGGGCTTGTAAATAAACCCCAATATACTTTGCAATAAATCATATAACTGTGTAGTGTAAGTCAATGTACAGGATGTTACATCAGACAAAGAGGAGTTCACGTTGTAGGAGTCACACATCACCTTTGCTGTTTGGGATTATATGCCAAGTTTGTATGTCCAGTAAAAAAACAATGTCAAGGTTAAAGACGTAACGCAGTGCTTGGTGTTGTCCTTTATTACTACCCAAAGAAACCCCTTTTAGCAGCCTTATAATAACAGATTGAGAAAAATCAAAAAGGTTTTTAACCCATGCCTTGCAGTTTTCAAGCAGGCCCTTGATGCCGGTTCATAGCTCACTGTGCTATATTAAATGATGGCAGTTTATGAACTGCAAGTAATAAAAGGGCCATTGTATCAAAAACACTAACCCACTTACCTATCTATATACCATAATAATCTGTGATCTGCGTGTTACACAATTGGCCTGATTCACAGAACTAACTTAAGACAAAATCCTAAACTTACTACTTTTGGTATTCACAGAAGGCATTTAGTAGTAGTCAAGTTAGGATTTTATCGTAAGTCTGTCTTAAGTCTGTCCTAAGTCTGTCTTAAGTCTGTCCTAAGTCTGTCTTAAGTCTGTCTTAACTCTGTCCTATGTTTGTCTTAAGACTGTCTTAAGTCTGTCTTAAGTCAAACTTAAGACAAAATTCTAACTTTACTACTACTAAATGCCTTCTGTGAATACCAAAAGTAGTACGTTTAGGATTTTGTCTTAAGTTAGTTCTGTGAATTGGGCCCAATGTGCTTTGAAGAAGACACATTAACCCTCTATTCTACTTTATGAGTCAAAATTGGGACTAGACAAAACACAGATCTCTCCAGCAAGTGCTTTAACCACCAGAGTTATCTTACCATTTTTATTATTCCTGAGATTTATTGGGCAGACAACGCTTTCTGCACAGGTGCTTTAACCCCATGGAAGGGTGAGGTGTGTGACTCCTGTCGCTGGTGTAAAGACTGTGCTGAATCTGTGGGTCATATATTTTTTGTCTGCCCGGCTTATGCAGCCCCTCGGGCTAAATGGCTCAAACCCATATGTCGTACTTTGGGCACTAGACTGGGGCTTGAGGCTTTAAGTATCTTAAGATCTGATACTGGTGAATGTATCGTAGTTGCCGTGGCCAAATTCCTGGGTTGGGTTTGGATTATTAGAAATAGGAATCACTAGATACCAGTGTTGTGTTTAATCATGATCTTATTTTTTTTTGTGCCATCTTAGAACCGTTTTTATTCCCTATTCTGTATGTAATGTTTATTTTTACATTGTAGTGTCTTTTTATGATGAAATTAATCGATAATAAACACTAATGAAATGAAATGCTTTAACCCCATGATAATTTTTCAAATGCAACCTTTGTAACCAATTAAGCCAGAACAGATTAACTGTCACCTTTCTCATTGGTGTTAATTTCTTTCTGACAGAGTTTTGGAAAAAAAATTAGAGTTTTGAAAAAAATGTATAAATTGGCTGTCAGACTGCTTTTTATGACCCCGCCCCTAGTGACTCTACCCTCTTTCTGTTGCCCACCTTGACCCCCAATGTATGGGTTCCAGGTGCAATAGACCCAGGTTAACCTTTGACCCCTCTTTGCTCCACCCACCCCTCTCCTGCACTGCTTCCCCTTCAGATTGCTACATCAGCCCATGGCCCCCTGCTTCAGTGCGGCACCCCGTTTATTCCCTCAGCTGCACTGCTCAGCATCTACCTTAAAGCACTGCATTTCCATGCTGCAGTGCGCGACCTCGTGACGCTGTAATGCACCCAATAAAAACCCTCATCTCTTCGCTTGCACTGCTCGCCGTCTTCTTCATTGCACTGCATTACAACAGCGCCACTACTCGTCCTCGCGGCGCTGTGCTGCTCCCAATCGTCTCCCTTGTTTAACCTCTAGCTGCACTGGTCTCCATCTTCTTCATAGCACTGCATCACAACTACTGCACTGCACGTCCTCGCCGGGCGGCACTGCACCCAATGCACTTGCTCTATCGTAGCCTTTCTCCCATGGCTCCCATTCTGGCTATGCAGTGTGCTATTATGACAGCCTTCCCCAGACCACCCCACTGGACTGCACCCCATCCTCTTCTCTGCACTGAACACCCCACTTCCCTTTGCCTGTTTGCACCCTCTTGCTGCACTGCATTCACTCTCCTTCGTTGCAGCGGTGTTTCCAGTGAGGTATTTGCTCAGCAGACCCTAGCTGACGACACTGCACCCATCTCTGTGTTGGCCACTAACACACGTGAGTGCTCCAGCTGCCCCAGGCCCCGCTGCATCACTCCATCACCCTGCACTGCTCCAGTGTGGACTTTCTTCTGCACCATATACCATCCTCTTTGATTAACTCCTCCCTTCGCCCTTACTACACTGTACACATCTGTCACTCACTGCACTCTGTTTCCCTTGCCCTACTGCACTCCCCCGTTGCAGTACTCCCATCTCGTTGCTCTGCACGCCCCCACTGCAACACTGCATCCCGTCCATGCACTGCACACCCTCCATTTAATGCAGTGCAGGCCTCTCCCATGCAGCACCACACCCCCGCCCGTGCTGCACCGTACACATCCTCCTCTGCCGCACTGCTTTTCTTTATGATTTACTGCATTATGCTTTTGCTGCAATGCAGCAGTTACCTCTAGTGCACTGCACCCAGCCCCCTTCCTCTGCACCCCAATCGATTGCAACTTCCCTTTGCTGCACTGTCTGAAACGCCTACAACCCTCACCCTTGCTGTAAAGCACCCTCACTCCACTGCTGCACTGCACTGCACCTCGTGCTGCTGCTCCCCAGCAGCTTCGATGCACTGCACAACCTCCCCTGTGTTGTGCTGCACTCGACTGTGCTGCACCACTGTGCTTCCTGGATGTACAGCAGAGACACCCTTAATGCACTGCATGGACCGCGAGGCCACCGACTGGCAGCACTGCACCCCTTTCTAGCACTGCAAACTCCGACAGAAGCAACTGCCCCTCATATCTGCTGCACGGCAAACCACTGCAGCCCCCTTACTAAGATGCCCACATCCTCTCCTGCAACAGAACCTCTCCCCTTTCCCACACTGCACTTCTCCTGCCATTCCTACTTCCTCCTGGTGCCCTTGCTTACACAGAACTACCCTACACTGCATCTATTGTTGCAGTGCACTGTTCCCCACTGTCGCACCATCTAACCCTTCTCCACCTCATACTCTGCTTGTTCCACCGTAGCACCCAGAGCTCCCTTTCTAAGCGCTCTGGGCCTGCAGCGCCTCGTTGCACGGTCTCCGGTCACTTTGCGCTACCGAACGTCCTTGCTGCACAGCACGGACACTATCTTCTCTCTCTGCACTAGGCCTCTTGACTGACTGAACCTCCCTCCGCCCCTACGGTGCACCGCACTCTTCATCGTCCACCCCACCCGTAGTACCGCACCTCACCACCTCTGTGTGTTGTACTGCACTCCCCCCTACCCCGACTGCACAACGGCGCCTGGCTGCGCCCCCTTTGCTTGCTGCACAGTATTGTCCCTCCAGCTGCACGGCGCCCTCCCCCGGCTGCACTGCACCCTCTCCGTTGCTGCACTGCACCATTCTGGCTTTACCTACCCGCTAACGCTGCCCCCCCCCCTTCCTTTGCTGCACCACCCCCTTTTGCTGCGGCCCTTCTCCCTGGCGGCTACCCTACCATCCCCGCTCCCCTCTCCCCCCTTGATGCATTGCAGCCCTCCCCGTCCCTCTTTGCTGCACCCCCTGCATCCCTCCCCCACAGTGCACCACCCCCCCCCCCCCAACCCTCGCATTGCAGCACCCCCTCACTCACATGGCTGAAGCTGGTGCTGATGCTGCAGGATGCTGAGCTCGTCCACGTCTCACTGCGGCTCGGCATCGTGCCCGCGCCTCCAATCGCCCCCTCCCCCTCCCTTCAGATCACTTACAGGCATATTACATTCTATGCCGAGGAGCGCCCTCTGCCGGTTCAAGACAGTAATGCTCTTTCTTCCGGGAACTCTTAGCCTGCTAGCCTTGTGTTCCAATCCCAGTAAAATATCCCGGGAAGTAAATGCCATGCAGATATCGATGCGTCAGTGCTTAATTTGTAAAATATGAAGTGCCAGGGCTCTGACCAGGAGGCCACGGCAGCTTACACCACCCATCGCCCTTGCCATTGCTGTCAAAACAACTACTATCCATCTCTCTCACATTTAAATACAACAGTTCAGATTATTCCAGGTCTCCAAAGCTAAAGGAATGGCTGAGGAGGCAGGTATTGGTAATTTTTTTATGTATTTTGATTTCCTAAACACTGTATACTGCTCATCTCTAAATTACATGAGCAGCGCCACCTTGTGACAGACTGCCCTAAGTGTGGTGTTGACAATTAGGTGCCAGTGCCCAGCACCGGAAAGCTCCGGCTCAAATTAAGCACTGAGGTGCGTTATCTGCCAGCCACGGTCTCATACAGTAGTCAGTGCATCCTGTGCCTGCTGTAGAGAATTTTATTCCAAATTCAGGTAGGGTTTACAGTAAGCCAGGGGGTAAATGCACATAGGAGGCTGTGTGTTGTGTTGTTCTGGACTCTAGGCCCACATGCTAAATACAGAACAACACGGACACTAGTATAATGGTACTACAACTGGCCCAAGGCACGTGCGGCCGGCCTCTTTTATTAGCAGATGCCACGTCACTGTGACGCCTGTGTTGGGTGGGTGTGTGGTGCGTGTGAGACCAGCACTTCGGGAGTGGCTGGATACAGCTACCTGTTCTGCAGGACACAAGATTCCCGCAAAAAATCCAAATTAAAAGACTTTCAGTCCAACCTGTGGGAATAAATAAAACTAACCAGACCCCACTAAGTCTCTCAGTCTCTGGAGGCAGTCCGTAGCACATCACTGGACACATGGGCAGGCGCAGCTGGCAGCACCCGGACATCACTGCTCGCATCCATTATTTAACCAGATGATTCGGGCACGAACACTGGTGTGGATTGAGTCCATACCCTTCGACAGCATGTCGATTGGGTTGAGGTCCACCCATACGATGTTGGTCAATCCCGCCTGCTCTCGTGGTGGTGGGGTTGGTGTCAACAGTTCAAACTGGGGTGCACCAGGAGCATCGGTGGAGTCCGCTGCGGAGATTTCTCATTGGGCGTCTGACTCCGTGACAGACAACCTTGTGAGGACTGGGATGGCATCGGCAATGTTTGGACGCCTTCATCTGAGGCCCCGGTTCCTCCTGTTACCCGCAGCTTCAGGCCCATCTCTTGTGCGGGATTCCCTTGAGGCCCTTTTCGCTAGGTTGCCACGGGCCCAAGTGGACTGTGCTGGGCCGCGAGTAGGCCACGTTGGGGGAGGGGATGCATGACCGTCAGCAGAGCCACTGTTAAGTCATGCATGCAACCACAAGGGTAGGTGATACATGGTATGGTGTGTTCACCAATAGGCCCCACGTGTGCATGGGGTTAGCAGATAGTCTCTAGACAATTGGTCCCTCACAGTATCAGGAGTGCCTCTTTGGACTCTTGGTGGTTCGTGGGTGTAGGGCTGCACTCTGGTAGTGAGGTCCTCCATCGGTGGTTCAGGTGATGCACACATCATGTTGGTTTTGTTGCAATTATACAACAGGTACGACAGGTGACAAGGACTTGCAGGGGTAGAGTGACTGGAGGGACTTTGCAGCCCTGTAACTCGTTGTCGCCGGTGCTGTTCTCCTATGGCATGTGCGGTTCCTAGAAGGGATACTATCAATACAGCCAGCCAGTGACTGTGGACAGACCGTTGCATTGGAAGCGTGGGGCAAATAAGCGGTTCACGCATACGCGCAACTTACTTTCGCATCTCCTGCTGAGCAGTCTCCAGTGACGTCGATCCACATCCATGGCTTGCTTGTGTTGGTAGATGCACTCTGAGGTCGTGGCGCCAGTCCTCGGTCTTGTCACACTTGATCCTCTTCTCCTGCTCCTCAGTCTTATCACCCTTCATCATCCTCCCATGAAACAGGAGCAGGCTCTTGCTTACCTCCTGTGCGCCAGTCTGATCGGTACAGGAGGCAAAAGGTCTGTTATCCCTCTTTTCTGCAGTAGCGGCATGCAGCCACCAGGTGGCATGTAATGCTCTCCGGCAGAGTGCGGTGGTGACAAGCTGCCACTAGGGGGTGCACAGCGCACTCTTGGCTTTCCTTTGCCGACTTGGTCCATGCAACATCATGGAAGACTGGAAGCCATTCATGCCACTAACCCCTTTTGGTGAGGTTGTGCAGGGGGGTGGGGGGCACAGTTAATTTATCTTCTTGCCACATTCTTCCAAGTCTGCCGTTCTGGGCAAAAACATGACCTGGGAGCCTCCTGCCCAGACCTCTCTCTTCCCCATTGATTCGGACGCTGTAGGCTATGTATGTCAGCTCAGCTGCCACTCTCACTGTGTCCATGTGTTTTTCTGTTTAGGGCGAGGTTGCAGGTGCTTTGCAGGATCTTAGACAGGCCTGGCGGCAGGGCTGCTTGTGCCTTCAAACATGATCAACTTTGTAGGAGCCACTTCATGTGCAAATTGTTATGTTTACCGCTGCACTCGTAGTCGAATGCAGAGTGCGCGGTAACGATAATCGTCCGTTGAGGCGGGGCCGCTAGGATGCGCACTGCAGGCCGCATTAATAATTACAGGACATGGAGGTGGTGTGAACAGTGTTGGCTCGCGGGCGGCTCTGACACCGTTTGCGCATGCGCACAACCATTTATTTACATGCTCGCGCAGTGCGGGCAAATCCATGTCATCTCACGTCACCAGGGTTCCTCAGAATACTCCTGGGAACAACACACAGTAAATGGTTTCGCCCAACACGCAAGTATCGCATCGCGATACAACATTCCTCCCCAAAACAAAAACAGTTATCAAACTTTATTAACAAACACCAGCCGGTGTGCACATCAAACTTGCTTCTGACGACCCCAGCCTTCGGATAGGTCCATTTAGCAGTGGAAGTCTCTCAGCCTGCGGGAAGGCTCTGGATTGCTCCGCAAACCATATCGACTGAAAACTCCTCTGCCTCCAGCACTGGTGTCAGGAACTGCAGTGTTCTCCAAGGCATTTCGAGCTCAGTCCGGCCCCGGGGATTCTTGGCTTTGGGTCTCAAACTGGCCTGGGGGGCATTCTGATTCAGGACCATCCTCCCAGTCGGACTCCCCAACTGTCTCGTTCGACGGGCTCACGCCAACCTCCTGGTTCCCATGAAACTTCCTGAATGCCGTTATTTGGGTCCCACGGATCTGAGTAATGCGCCACAGATCCTCCTCAAACCTGAGTCGGAACTTGCTGCCAGGGTGCCTGTCTTGGAATAACACCAGGTCCCCTAGTTGTAATCGGGAGTGTTCCGCTCAACAGCGAGCACTGACTTGGTCGTTAGCTCTTTGTCGCCTCCGGAGTACCTCCGGAGTACCTCGGGTTCATACACTCCTTCCGGGATCCACCGAGTGTGGTGTGGAATTGAATCTCATACTATTCTCCCCATTGATAAGTGTCCCGGGGCCCTCCCTGTAGTGGCATGCGGGGTCTGGCGGTAGTCCCTGAGAAATGAATAGATGGACTGTTCCACAGGCTCCCTGTTGGTGACAGCAATCACCTTATTTAGAGCTCTCATAAAGCGTTCAGCTTCCCCATTGGCCTGGGGCCATTTAGGAGTTATCTTCTGGTGACCGATCCCTTGAGATGACAGATATAATGCAAATTCTTGTCCCTGAAAGGGGGACCCATTGTCAGTCTTGAGTTCCTTGATCAGTCCATGTGTAGCCAGCACTTTTTCCAGTTTAGTAACAACATCACCTGCACTCAGAGACGCGAGTATCTCAACTTCAGGGTACTTCGAGTAATCGTCGATGATCACCATGGAGTGTCTCCCATCGGGGAGACTTCCAAAATCCATGCTGGCACTCATCCATGGACCTTCAGTTCGTCGTTCGGTCACAACGGGTGCTGGAGGGTTCGGGTTCCCTGTGGCTCAGTTCATGCCTCACAAGATACAGGCTGTCCAGGACTCTTCGGGCTTCCGGAGCGAAAGTGACCCCTTAGCTTCGGAGGTGGTGCCACTGGTTATTTCTTACCGCCTCCACTGCCTTCTGCAGGCATTCGTCCTGGGCCGTCACTTGGCATAGTTCACCCAGAGAGAGTGGCAGCGGGCGCGATCTGTCCCCAATGTATCGAACGTACTCTTCCGTCTCCTCTGCCTCTTCCATTTCACTGATAGTCGCTTTTCTGGGATGGCATGAGAGATAGTCCACTGGGTTACTTGTTCCTGGCTGGTACTCAATCTTACAGTTATACTCCTGCAACTGCCACATCCATTTTTTGATGCGCTGCGGCGGTTTTGACGCCATCCCAGTGAACAGTGGGATCAACGGCTTGTGGTCCGTGGTGACGAGAAAGGTTTTCCGTAGACATACAAATGGAAGTGTCTGCACCCCCAGTGTATGCTGATGGCCTCCTTCTCAACCTGAGACTATCTTTGCTCCGTAGCAGTCAATGATCGGCTCGCGAATGCCACGGGAGCCCGCTCATCTTCCTTCTTTGGTCTAAGCCCTGCCCCAAGTCTTTGTGAACCCGCATCAACAGCAACTTGCGTGTGTTAGTGGGGATCAAAATATTGCAGCCTCATGTTACTAGAGAGGGCATCTTTGGTGGCTTGAAAAGCGACCTCCTGTTCTGTACCCCACAACTATGGGATGGATGCCTTGGTGAGTTCTCTCAGGGGGGGTGGTGAGCGAGGAGAGATCCTTAATAAACCTACCACAGTAGTTCACCATTCCCAGAAAACTGCGCATTTTCGTTATGTTAAGGGAACTGGGGCCTCTGTGATGTTTCGGACTTTGTCCGGATCAGGAGCAACTCCTGTGGAGAAGACGTACCCAAAGAATTGCAGCTTCCTTTGAAGAATCTCACACTTCTCTTTGTGCAAGGTAAGTCCTGATTCTTGAATTCTCTGGAGCACCTGTCGGAGTCGAGTGTTGTGTTCACCTACAGACTAGGCATGGACCAGAATATCGTCGCTCACATTGACAACTCCTGGGAGGTCCACAAGGAGATCTTGGATCGCGTTCTGAAACACTTCCGCAGTGCTGGAGATTCCAAAGCTCAAACGCTTATAGCGCCTCAGTCCGACATGTGTGGAGAAAGTTGTTATGTATCGGGACACTTTGCCAAGGACTAACTGGTGATACCCCGCTCTTAGATCAAGTTTAGAAAACCAGCTGGCTCCTCTGAGTTCCTTGATCAGGTATTCTATGGTGGGTGACAGGTGTCTCTCCCTTTTGATGGCAGTGTTTGGGATCCTCATATGCACACATATCCTGACTTCCCATGGCTGTTTTGGCTTTCTTGAGACACCCAGGCTGTCGGACTGTGTACCTTCTTGATGATTCCAGCTTGCACAGCTCCTTTTCAATAAGTGGTCTTAGATTAAAAGCGACCCTCCTGTGCCGAAGAGCCACCGGTTGTACCAAGGGATCAATGTGCAGGTGTATTTGTTTGTGGCGCAGGCACCCGATGCCGTCGAATACTTGCGTAAATTCATCCAGTATCTTGCTCACGCCCTCTTGATGGATGCCAAACGCAAAGGTGACAATCCTTAAAGCCTCAGCTGACTTGCAGCCCAGCAGCATGACATGCCCTTTTCAGTCACATACACCAGAGCTGGTCATACACTATTGTGGTTTTGAATTTTCTTTTCATGACTAGAGGCTTTGTTTGGCCATATGCATACACCTTCACCTTGGCCGGCGTCAACGCTGGAGGAGATGGCATTTCTCTGTATGCCTCGCAGGACATGTTTATGGTTGCACCCATGTCATTTATTGCTGTTGCTGGGCGCTCAGCCACCAGGATTTGGCATAGTGGGAGGCACGTTTGGGTGTCAGCTGCAGACCCCACCGTGAAGACTGAGTGCACGGTGTGTTCCTCTCGAATATCGTCGTCCATGTCACTGCCTTGTTCCTGAAACTCAGGAATCATGTTGACTTGAGACCTACCCGCTCTTCCCCTGCTGGATCGGCACACCTTCATAAAATGGTTGAAATTTTCGCAGGCCATACATTTCTTCCCTCTTGCCGAGCAATCAGATGGTCGGTGTGACGGCCCTCCACAGTATCCACACGACTTGACCCTGATGCTTCTTGTGTGAGCCATCGATTCAGTGGTGGTGGGGCTTCTTGTGCGAGCCACCGATCCAGTGGCTGTGCTGGCAACCTGCTCTGTTTTGAATGTAGTTTAAGGAGCGGGCTCCATGTGTGCCGCCCTGGCTTTTGATAGTTCTTTTGTTCTCTCCAAGGTGAGTATGTCTGCCAGTGATTTTACCGATTCTTCCAGTATTCTTTCCCTTAGCTTTGCTGACGCACACCCCTGTATGATCTGGCCCCTTTTTTCCTCGGTCTCATCTTGAAAATCACATATTCAAGCCAGTTCTTTTAGACTTGCGTGGAATATATCCAGGGACTCATCAGGCTTTGGCTGTGCCTGTCGGAATATGAAACGTTCGTAGTCCCGGTTTGCCATAGGTTCAAAATGGGCATTTAGGGCCGCAATGAGTGTGAGATGGGTTTTCGTGCTTGCTCAGCTACTGTTTTTGCTATCTTGTGAACATCTTTCCCTCCTAAACGTAGCAGCATGGCGAGCTTTTGGGCATTGTCCACCTTAGTTGCCTCAAAAAATACAAACACTCGCTCCACCCACTCCTTCCATCTAGGGGCCTGAGCAGAGAGAGCCCACTCCACTATAAAAGGTTCAACAGCCGGGATGTGGGCCATGGTGCACACTTAGAACTTAGAAGTAGGTTTAGCGCTGTTGGGGAGGTCTATGGCTAGACCGGCTGCCTGTTGAAAATTGCCACTCACAGTTCTTAGGGCCCACCAGGGGGCACTGGTACACCAACTGCTCCTGGTGTTCTTAGTGACTGCCAGCTGTATTGGACGCCACCAGGAGGAGCTGCAGCCTCCAATATGAGCCTCAGGTAGACAACGTGAAGAGGGGGCAGCACAAGCACCGCACACGAAGGATCGTGTGCGCGGCTGCCACCACAGTGCCACGGCGGTCCAGACAACATCGTCGCCAAATATTGTTTACTGCTTGTTGGAAACAGCCCACTCCCACTCCGCAGGGTGGTGGTGGACTCCCCGAACACACTGTGGTAGCTTGGCTCGAGTGGTCAGGAATCAGGCACCGTGCTAAGCGTACAATATACCCATACAATAACCATGCGTGCATCCGTTCCAAAAACGACTCTACACCGTAAAAATTATGAAAATATGTTTCTTTATCTTTTTCTCTTAGTTGCTGATTGGAAAAATAAATAGGTCAATCACAATATACAAGTTTCAATTAGTGCAGGTCAAATAAATATTGGCTGTTTGATGAAATAAATAGGGGTGATCATAAATAACAGGGCATAAATACAAGTGCAATATATACAGACAATTAAATACTTTGAGGCAATAAATACTGTACCAATAAATATTGTACACCAACAAGTCCTGTGGACCTATAAATATAGTGCAGCAATAAATAGGTAAAAATTCAATAAATACAGTACCCCCAATAACTAATTAAAAGTATACAGCAACACTCATGTAATCAGATGACACTTCAATTCTTAAGGGCAGATTTGGCCCAGGCACAGCTTGTAGGGTTGTGGAAGGCTTGAGGGGGGGCTACTCCCTGGCTGGGACAAGGCTGAGGCCTAAGCCGAGGTAGATCAAAGGGGGGAATACCAGTGCCCTGGCTTTCTCTCTCCACACAACCTCTTTAGGTTAGTCCCAGTTCACCCCTTGCACAGTCAGGTTGGTTTCAGCACCTCCCTAGCCCCTTAGAGCAGTCTCTCAGGTCTCCACAGGGCCTTAGGCGCCCTCTACTCCACTTACTGCCCTTTTTCTGATGTTCCGACGCCGCTGGAGTCGTGTCGACGCCGTGAGGCGGTTCCGGTTCGGTCTCGGCGGCCTCGGCACAATGTCAGTTCTTTGACGACGCCGGCAGGCGGTTCCGGTCCGATGTCGGTGGCCTCGGTTCGATCTCGACCTCCGATTCGACGGCGTCGGGCAGTCTCACGATGTCGACTTCGGGCGGCTCCGGTCCGATGGCGCTCTCGGCTCCGATGACGTCGGCCGGCCTGGCCTCGATGTCGACTTCCGGCGACTCCGGGGTGCGATCCTCACCCCCGACCTCCGGTGCTCCTCCTCACAGGCTCCGGGCGACTCCGGAGTGCGATCCTCACTCCCGACCTCCGGTGCTCCTCCTCACAGGCTCCGGGCGACTCCGGAGTGCGATCCTCACTCCCGACCTCCGGTGCTCCTCTACCTCGGTCTCCGACGACTCCGGAGGGCGGACTTCACTCCTCCGATGACGCCGCTCGCTCGACCTCGGTTCACTTCCTCCTCGACCTCTGGTATTCCTCACGACCTCCGTCGGCGCCCTCTCACGACCTCTGGCGGCTCCGGGTACGACGTCTGCTACTTCAGTCAGCGCCGCTTCTCCACCTCGGGCTCCAGGTCGTCAGGCTACTCGACGCCGGACTCCAGGGAAACCAGTTCTCAGGTCAGAATCTTGCTGTTTTCTTGGTTCTAAGGCCTGTTCCTGCTGTCCAGGTCCTTAGGATAAGTTTCTTCTGTCTTCTTCCCACACAGGGCTATAGGCTGGGATCCATCAGTAGGGACAAGTATCAAGGGTGGGTTTATGGACCCCACTCCAGGCACAAGTTTCCACCCCTGCTGCTTCACTCCTTCCTCCTTCACTGTTGTGCTCCTCTCTCTTCACCAGTCAGGTGCCAACTGCCAGCTCCAACTGCCAACTGCCTCTCTTATCCTCCCAACATTCTAAACGGTCTCCAACTGTCACAGAGTTCTGGAATCTCCTGGAATGTTCTGGAAGGTGCTGGTAGGTTCCAGTGGATGCTGGTGATGTCACAGGTGGCCACCATTTTGTGCTCCAGGCCCTCAGACAGAAGTTTCAGGGGTAGCTAAAATGGCTCCCTGAATCTGCAGCAACACGAAAAAGTCTGGTGGTTCCCAAAAAGGAAAAATTCAAACAGGGTTTGAGGCAAAAGTGGGACAAAATAAATAATGATGAGGAGGGACCACCCAAAGGGCTGACAGGTCTAACACGCGTCCCCCCCAGCTGAAAGTGGGGAGAGCTACCCAACCCCTTGGGAGTTCTCATCACTAAGGCGGAAATACCTTGAGAGACCGTCTGCATTGGCGTGGTCCACTCCAGGCCGATGTTCCACCTGAAAGTCCATCCCCTGTAGGGAAATAGACCACCTCAACAACTTGGGATTCTCCCCCTTCATTTGCATCAGCCAACGAAGGGGTCGGTGGTCGGTCTGAACTAGGAAGTGCGAGCCAAACAGGTATGGCCGCAACTTCTTCAGAGCCCATACCACTGCAAAGGCTTCACGCTCTATTGCACTCCACTTCTGTTCCCTGGGAAGTAGTCTCCTGGATAGGAAGACCACGGGTTGATCCAGACCCTCTTCGTTGAGTTGCGATAACACTGCCCCAATGCCATGTTCTGATGCATCTGTCTGGACAATGAACTTCTTGGAAAAGTCTGGGGCCCTTAAGACCGGGGCCTCGCACATGGCTTTCTTCAATTTCTCAAAGGCTTGCTGACAAGCCTCCGTCCAGACTACCCGTCGAGGTTGTTTCTTGGACGTGAGCTCCGTGAGGGGGGCTACGATGGTACCGTACCCCTTCACGAAGCGGCGGTAATATCCCGTGAGGCCCAAAAATGCTCGGACCTCAGTCTGTGTCTTGGGGGGTTCCCAGGCCATGATGGCCTCGATCTTCGCCTGGAGGGGTTGCACCGTTCCCCTACCCACCAAGTGTCCAAGGTACACTACCGACCCCTGCCCGATCTGGCACTTGCTGGCCTTGATCGTCAATCCAGCTTGTCTCAGGGCCTGGAGAACAGCTTGCAGGTGACGCAAGTGATCCTCCCAGCTGTTACTGAAGACGGCTATGTCATCCAGATAAGCAGCAGAGAAACTCTCCATTCCGGTGAGGATCTGGTTTACCAGGCGCTGAAACGTGGCAGGTGCGTTCTTGAGCCCAAAGGGCATCACACAGAACTGGTAGTGGCCATTGGGCGTGGAGAAGGCTGACCTTTCCCTTGCTCCATCAGTCAAAGAGATCTGCCAGTACCCCGAAGTAAGGTCAAAGGTACTTAGATATTGGGCAGCTCCCAGCCGGTCAATTAATTCATCCGCCCTAGGGATCGGATGAGCATCAGTTTTGGTCACTGAATTCAGTCCCCGGTAGTCCACACAGAACCTCAGTTCTGGTTGGGCACCCGGTGGTGCAGCTTTTGGTACTAACACCACCGGACTGGACCAGGGGCTGCTAGAAGGTTCAATCACTCCTAGCTCCAGCATCTTAGTGACCTCACTATGAATGCTGGCCTTCACCTTGTCTGACATCCGGTAGATCTTGGACTTCACAGGTGGGCTGTCTCCTGTGTCCACGTCATGGACGCACAGGTGAGTCCTACCCGGGACAAGGGAGAACAACGAAGAGTACTGCCCCAGGGCCTGGCGACAGTCCTCCTGCTGTTCAGGAGTTAGAGATGGGGAGAGAATCACTCCCTCCACCGACCCATCCTTTTCTTGAGACGCAAACAGATCAGGGAGAGGCTCGCTTTCCACGTCCTCTCCTCCGTCAGTCACCATCATCAAGATGACTTCGGGCCTCTCGTGGTGGGGTTTGAGGCGGTTGGCATGCAGCACCCGCAGGGGCTGACGAGGGGTCTTCAGGTCCACCAAGTAGGTAGCCTTACCCTTCTTCTCCAACACCTCAAAGGGTCCTGACCAGCGATCCTGGAGGGCACTAAGCTCTCCGGGTTCGATCACCCACACCTTCTGGCCAGGCTCCAACTCCACCGGGTGAGCGTTGTGGTCATACCACGCCTTCATCACTGCTTGGCTGGCTTCCAAGTTGTCAGAAGCTTGCTTCCACAACTTAGCCATTTGGCTCCGGAAGGCCAGCATGTAGCTCACCACATCCTGGGGGAGCTTTCTGGGAGTTCTTTCCCAGCCGTCTCTCACCAGGTTAAGAGGTCCGCGTACAGGGTGCCCATACAGAAGCTCGAAGGGGCTGAAGCCCACTCCCTTCTGTGGCACTTCCCTGTATGAAAAAAGTAAACAGGGTAGGAGGACGTCCCATTTCCTCCGCAGGCTTTCAGGCAGACTTCTGATCATGCCTTTCAAGGTTTTATTAAACCTTTCCACCAGACCATTGGTCTGGGGGTGGTAAGGAGTTGTGAACCGGTAGGTCACTCCACACTCCTTCCACATTGCCCGCATATATGCTGACATGAAGTTGGTCCCCCTGTCGGACACAACTTCCTTGGGAAAACCCACTCGGGTAAAGATTCCCATCAGGGCCCTAGCCACAACAGGTGCTGTTATGGTCCTCAGAGGTATTGCCTCTGGGTACCGTGTGGCATGATCCACCAGAACCAGGATAAACCTGTGACCAGCTGTAGTTGGTGGATCTAATGGACCCACAATGTCGATGCCCACCCTTTCAAAGGGGGTGCTAACGACAGGAAGTGGTTCCAGGGGAGCTTTCAGCTTCACCCCTGTTTTCCCACTGGCTTGGCAAGACACACATGTCCGGCAGTAGGTATCGGACGACACTTTCATCTGAGGCCAATAAAAGTGTGGGACAAGACGGGCGAAGGTCTTGTCTTGCCCCAGGTGTCCTGCCAATGGTATCTCGTGAGCCAACTCTAAAAGGAAGGCTCGATAACGTTGAGGAACTACCAAGGCTCGTGACGATCCATGTAGGGGTGCCTTGGGTTCACTGTAGAGGAGGCCATCCTCCCAGTAAACACTGTAGTTCCCTTCAACGTTCCCTGCTGCCTGGGCTTCGGCCTGTCGCCTCAGCCCCTCAAGGGTAGGGCACTCCCTCTGGCCCTGGCAGAATTCCTCCCTGGACGGGCCTCCCTCCACGTGCCACTCGGCCGGGATGGGTAAGTCCTCCAGGTTGGTAACGTCCCCCTCCGCAGACTCCTGGCCCACCACCTCCGGTGGCCTATCCGTCCTACGGGGTGGAGACGCCGAGGCGGGCTCCTCCTGTCCTCGGTTCTTCCCTTGACTGGCAGCTGGCTGGGCCTTTGTTCCAGGCTCCAGCCGGAATGAACTCCCTCTTCGGGTAGTCTCGGACCTTGTGCTAACACAGGCCCAGTCAGGTGTACCCAGCATCTCGGTGTGAGTCCGGTATTCCACCTCCTTCCAAGCGTTGTGCTCCATGTCATTGCCCAGCAGACAATCGACTGGCACGGCAGGGCTTACGGCAACTCGAAGTGAACCTGCAACCCCCCCCCATTCAAAGGGAACCTCGGCCACGGGATAGTGACCTGTTCTGCCGTCAGCCATCGCGGCTGGGTGGAGTACATCGGGAATTACCTGCTCTGGAGACACCAGCTGGCTACGCACCATAGTCATACTGGCTCCTGTGTCTCTCAGAGCCTCCCCTCTTTGGCCGTTGATGGTGATCCACTGCCCATACTTTGCGGTATTTGCGGGCACCTGGATCTTAGGAACCATCTCCCGTTCTCCCAGGGACACTAAAGTGACACCCGCCCACTCCCTTCCCTTAGTTAAGGGCATCTCCTCCCCGAGCACTACACTAGCTACTCCGGGGGTCTTTCCTCCAGTGGGAGGGGGTGATCGTTTCTGACACTTCGGGTCTCCTTTATAGTGTCCAACGCCACCGCACTCGTAGCAATGGACAACCCTTGGCTGCTGACTCTGGCCAGGATTAGGGTTTCTGGGTGGGTTAGCCTTAGAGGTGAATCCTGTTCCCTTCCCTTGGAAGTTATTTTGGGGGCCTTTGGAGAACTCCTTTTTCTTCTCCCCTCCCTCTTTCTTCTGGGGGGCGCCCTGTCCGGCCCTTTGAGTATCCCCTCCAGTCCCCCTTGTGGACACCCGGGTACTGGCCCAAATGTCCGCCTCCTCAGCAAGCTTCCGGGGGCTGGTCAGCTTGCTATCCACCAGGTGTTGCCGCAGTTCAGGGAAACATTTCTCGAGTAGGTGTTCCTTCAGTACTAGGTCAAACAGCTCCTCGTAGTTCCGTACTTCACTGCCCTGAATCCAACCTTCCAGTGCCTTCTTTGCATAGTCCAGGAAGTCCACCCAATTCTGTGTGCCCAGTTTGTGACTACCCCTGAACTTCTGTCTGTACTTTTCAGGTGTTAGTCCAAACTTTCTGATGAGCGCCAGTTTCATGGTGGGGTAGTGGGTCTGCTCATCCTCTTCGAGGGCCAATAAAGCATCCCTACCAGCTGGAGGCATGTACCTATACAATCCTCCTCCCCAATACTTCACTGGAACCCCATGGGCCCTCAACGAGACCTCATAGGCTGCTAGCCACTTGGCGATGTCGTCACCCGCCCCATAGCTAGCTACTATGTCCTTTGGCAGGTAAGGTTTGGATTCCCTGGTGATTTCTTGGTCTTTGCTGCCACCATTAGGAACAGTTGGTGCCCCAATTCTTAGGATCTGAAGCTCTATCTCTTTCAGTCTTATCTCATGAGCCATCCTCTCTTTCTCCGTCTCATGAGCCAACCTCTGTTCCTCCTTCTCCTTCTCCAGCTTTGCTAAATCCCATGTGAGCTGTCTTTTCTCTCTCCGATCTGCTAACTCCACGCTGGATAAGCCCCCGCTAGAGACAGTGCTGCCCTTCCTAGAAAGTGTCCTGGGCCCTGCTGACAGGTTCCCCACCTCAGGTTGGTACATCTCAGCCCCCTCGGGGTCAGGCTCTCCATCCCTGTCTTCCTCCTCAGCCTTGCTTTCTCGGCGTGCCTCCCCCCAAGCCCTTAAGCTGGTTTGGAGTGCACCCTTCTTTGCTCCAGGGGGACAGTACACCCCCTCCCGCTGGCAAAACTCCCTGAGTTGGGCCACAGTGTACGTTTCTAGATTCTCTAGTACAAACTCCATCTTGCCCACTCAGGTTAGAGGACAGGTTTTGTGCAGTAGCAATGTAGGGGGGTACCTTTAGTAATACCTCCTCCCACCACCAGAGTAAATTTGGAAAAAACAAAAACCCACAATTAGGAAGGCCGCTGTGAGAAAACTCCCGGTGTAGGCCTATGGACTACCCACAGTTATTGTTGAGTATATGTAGGCACAGCTCTATCCCACCACTGAACACCAATTTATGTTGGAAACAGCCCACTCCCACTCCGCAGGGTGGTGGTGGACTCCCCGAACACACTGTGGTAGCTTGGCTCGAGTGGTCAGGAATCAGGCACCGTGCTAAGCGTACAATATACCCATACAATAACCATGTGTGCATCCGTTCCAAAAACGACTCTACACCGTAAAAATTATGAAAATATGTTTCTTTATCTTTTTCTCTTAGTTGCTGATTGGAAAAATAAATAGGTCAATCACAATATACAAGTTTCAATTAGTGCAGGTCAAATAAATATTGGCTGTTTGATGAAATAAATAGGGGTGATCATAAATAACAGGGCATAAATACAAGTGCAATATATACAGACAATTAAATACTTTGAGGCAATAAATACTGTACCAATAAATATTGTACACCAACAAGTCCTGTGGACCTATAAATATAGTGCAGCAATAAATAGGTAAAAATTCAATAAATACAGTACCCCCAATAACTAATTAAAAGTATACAGCAACACTCATGTAATCAGATGACACTTCAATTCTTAAGGGCAGATTTGGCCCAGGCACAGCTTGTAGGGTTGTGGAAGGCTTGAGGGGGGGCTACTCCCTGGCTGGGACAAGGCTGAGGCCTAAGCTGAGGTAGATCAAAGGGGGGAATACCAGTGCCCTGGCTTTCTCTCTCCACACAACCTCTCTAGGTTAGTCCCAGTTCACCCCTTGCACAGTCAGGTTGGTTTCAGCACCTCCCTAGCCCCTTAGAGCAGTCTCTCAGGTCTCCACAGGGCCTTAGGCGCCCTCTACTCCACTTACTGCCCTTTTTCTGATGTTCCGACGCCGCTGGAGTCGTGTCGACGCCGTGAGGCGGTTCCGGTTCGGTCTCGGCGGCCTCGGCACAATGTCAGTTCTTTGACGACGCCGGCAGGCGGTTCCGGTCCGATGTCGGTGGCCTCGGTTCGATCTCGACCTCCGATTCGACGGCGTCGGGCAGTCTCTTCACGATGTCGACTTCGGGCGGCTCCGGTCCGATGGCGCTCTCGGCTCCGATGACGTCGGCCGGCCTGGCCTCGATGTCGACTTCCGGCGACTCCGGGGTGCGATCCTCACCCCCGACCTCCGGTGCTCCTCCTCACAGGCTCCGGGCGACTCCGGAGTGCGATCCTCACTCCCGACCTCCGGTGCTCCTCCTCACAGGCTCCGGGCGACTCCGGAGTGCGATCCTCACTCCCGACCTCCGGTGCTCCTCTACCTCGGTCTCCGACGACTCCGGAGGGCGGACTTCACTCCTCCGATGACGCCGCTCGCTCGACCTCGGTTCACTTCCTCCTCGACCTCTGGTATTCCTCACGACCTCCGTCGGCGCCCTCTCACGACCTCTGGCGGCTCCGGGTACGACGTCTGCTACTTCAGTCAGCGCCGCTTCTCCACCTCGGGCTCCAGGTCGTCAGGCTACTCGACGCCGGACTCCAGGGAAACCAGTTCTCAGGTCAGAATCTTGCTGTTTTCTTGGTTCTAAGGCCTGTTCCTGCTGTCCAGGTCCTTAGGATAAGTTTCTTCTGTCTTCTTCCCACACAGGGCTATAGGCTGGGATCCATCAGTAGGGACAAGTATCAAGGGTGGGTTTATGGACCCCACTCCAGGCACAAGTTTCCACCCCTGCTGCTTCACTCCTTCCTCCTTCACTGTTGTGCTCCTCTCTCTTCACCAGTCAGGTGCCAACTGCCAGCTCCAACTGCCAACTGCCTCTCTTATCCTCCCAACATTCTAAACGGTCTCCAACTGTCACAGAGTTCTGGAATCTCCTGGAATGTTCTGGAAGGTGCTGGTAGGTTCCAGTGGATGCTGGTGATGTCACAGGTGGCCACCATTTTGTGCTCCAGGCCCTCAGACAGAAGTTTCAGGGGTAGCTAAAATGGCTCCCTGAATCTGCAGCAACACGAAAAAGTCTGGTGGTTCCCAAAAAGGAAAAATTCAAACAGGGTTTGAGGCAAAAGTGGGACAAAATAAATAATGATGAGGAGGGACCACCCAAAGGGCTGACAGGTCTAACACTGCTGCACTCGTAGTCGATTGTAGAGTGCGCAGTAATGATAATCGGCCGTTGAGGCGGGGGCGCTAGGATGCGCACTGCAGGCCGCATTAATAATTACAGGACACGGAGGTGTGAGCAGTGTTGGTGCGCGGGCGGCTCTGACGCCGTTTGCGCACACGCACAACCATTTATTTATGCGCTCGCGCAGCGTGGGCAAAACCAGGTCATCTCACGTCACCGGGGTTCCTCAGAATACTCCCGGGACCAACACACAGTAAATGGTTTCGCCCAACACGCAAGTGTCGCATCGCGATACAACATAAATTACTGTTGCCAGGGCCAGGAGTATTGTAGAGAGCAGCCGCTAGGTCCTACTGTAGCCACCAGACGAGGCCAGGGCCGCTTTCCCAAAGCTGCGGGTGGTATCACCCACATGGGCATTGTAGAGATAGCTGTAGGAGTAGTGGCACTTAAAACAGGTGCAGACGTGGGTTGGAGTGTGCTCCTTTTACCCAAGGGCGGGACACCGTCTGGTAGCCGGGGTGCATGGCAACGCTCCTCATGCCAGGCCGCGGCACTGTTCTTGTCCTGGTGAAATGCAGGGGATGCTTTTGCAGGTACTTGGGCTGCAGCTACTACAAGGGTAGGTGCTGACTTCTCGCCCACATGGGCGCTAAAGGTTGGGAGGGGGCCACTCAGTGTCCGTGCGGCACAGGGGCTTATACTTCCTTGGGTTTGCTCCATCAGCAGAGGGGGGCGCCTCTTATGGTAGAGGTTGACAGTGTGTAGGCGCCTCGTGCATTGCGCTAGCTGCTGCACTCCGCCCCCTCTCACAATTCTCTCGCCTGCGTGGCTTCCGCTGCTGCAGCTCCATAGTATATTTCCAGATGGTCCCTTCTCACCTTTGAGGCCCAGGGCACTTCCACTGTCAGTGTCCTGCTGATGGTGCTGCTTTTGCTTCTCCGCACTGCCTGTCCCACACAGTCTCACAGCAGGAGGAAGGTAGCAGTTGCGGCAAGGTGGTGGAGAAGAACAGTCTCCGTTCTCCCCTCCTTCACAACAGTTACAGCTGGGCGGCATGGCATGCGGGGTCAGACCCCTCGTTGCCAATGTGATGTTCTGGGCCCTATGTACACATTCTAAATGCAGGACCATACGGTCACTATTGTAAGAGTACTACAACTGGCCCAGGGCACGTGCGCCCTGCCACTTTTATTAGCAGGTGCCACGTCACTCATGGCGCCCGTGTTGGATGGGTGTGAGGTGAGTATGAAACCAGCCCATTGGGAGTTGCTGGATACAGATATGTGTCCAGCAGGACACTACATGTGTGATAAGTTATGCTGCCAGCATAGTTCAGTGTGTTATTGCATTTGCTCTAGCGATGTGTGATCGCACATACAGGTCCCATTCATATTAGTTATTGTTCCCATTGCACAGAACATTAAATAAATGCAGATGAAGGTTTGAAATCCTAGTACGACAGCTCTGGGGAAGAAGGCACCCGTTTCAGAGATTTTTGTGTGTAACCTACTTCCCCCTCGCCTAACAGGATGAGAGTTCTACCCTCCTGGACAGGTGGGAAGCAGAAACAAGTGAACATGGCTGTTCAATAGAAGTCAACGTTTCAAAGCTGTGATGAGAGATTATTTGGAAAAGGCAGAGGCTGATATTTTAGCGCATGGAATTTGCAAAGTTTAAATCTTTCAAGTTTTGCGAATTTCTCACAAACTCTAAGAAAATAAAGTTTGTTCTACATTTGGACTTTCACATGAAAATCGTGACTTTGCATGTTCGGGAGTGTAATTTGACAATTTAAACAAAAGCTACGCAAATTATGACTTACTTTAAAAATACTTGCAAGTCAGTGATGCAAAACTGCTTTACGATACTTAAAGTGATGCCCACTCCGCACTCCTCGCGGAATTCCGCAAAACTCCACTAAGTGACTGTTGCTGAGTTTTTTCTCTCATGCTTCACGCCAACGTTAAGATTGCGAGCGAGGTCTAAATCCGTGATTTATGTCCTGCAAGGAAAGCAGCCAGTTCTCCCAAAAGGCTGCTCGATACAGATAGCTTCAGATGGCTTTCGCTACCCCGGAATATTCATTACATCGGACTCTGCACTCCGTTTCACTCGCAATCTCCTACCGCCAATTCAGAGGTTAAAGAATGATGTCAACCACTGGAAGTCCTTGCCTCTCTCTTTGTTGGGCAAAGCTGTCCTTTTTAAAATGATGGCTCTGCCCCGTTTCCTCTATGTCCTTCAGAACTCCATGGATCCAGTTCCCAAATCATATTTTAAAGAGGTAGAAACCCTACAAAGAACTCTCTTATGGGATGGCAAACCTCGAATTGCCCTAGCTAAACTCACCCTCAACTGGTACGATGGTGGCATCAGTCTCCCGGACATTAGGAAATATTATTGGGCTGCACATCTGGCCGCGATAAACCAGGGGATGCATGGTCGTACGGATGATCCAGGCTATGCCATGGATAGATGGCTCCTCCCAGGTGGGGACTATCTTAGAGCGCTCTGTTCTAACCCTCGTAAATACCCCCTCACACGTCCAACCGCGCACTCAGTCCACGTATGGCATGAGGTTAATAAACACCTGGGATGGGACCGTAGGCTCACATTGGCAACTCCCCTATGGAACTCCGAAAGGATGGGCAGCCTCTGGCAAACTAAAGGGTTTGACAAATGGGATCTAATAGTTATTTCCCAGATCAAGGACCTCTGGGTCAAGGGCGATGTCCTCCCCTTTGCCTCCCTTCAACAGCAATATAGCCTGGCGGGCACAGAGTATTATAGATATCTACAGGTCCGGCATGCACTCCATGCTCACATAACTAGTCCCCCCCCCCCCCGAAGCATCCCCCCTCGAAGATAGAATACTTGACGGTCATCTTCCCGAGAAAGCCATCTCTCCGATTTACAAAAAAATGATAAATAATATGGATGACCCACTCCAGTCCCTTAAGGAAAAATGGGTTCACGACGGCCTAGAACTGGATGAAGAAGACTGGCGGGAGGCGGTCTCCTCCACTAAGGAAGTAGCGATCCAAGCAAGGTTGCGTTTAGTGCATCTAAAAATTCTACTCAGAATTTATATCACTGGGCCGGGCTTGGTCCATATGGGAAGAATAGATTGTGGAGAGTGTAGACGTGGTTGTGGGGAGATGGGTACGTTTATCCACATTATATGGGGAATGCGAACACATACAAACATACTGGCGTGCTTTACATCGAACTCTCCGGGAAGTCCTCACAGTCGATTTACAACCCGAGGCACGTAGGTGCCTCCTAAACATTTGGGAGCAAACAGACCTTACCTCTTATACGAAGCAATGGGCAACTCTGGCTGTAATGGTGGCTAAAAGGAATATAGCACAAAATTGGGGGGCTCAAAAACCCCCAGAGCTTGTGAAATGGAAGGAGGATTTGGATTGGTGCATGTTCCGGGAAAAATCTGTCTATGTTGCCAGGGGGTGTCCCGGGAAATGAAGTAAAGTATGGGGGCCCTGGAACACCTATAGAAGAAATATCTGTACCCCGCCTGTTTCCCTAAATGATGAGGAGACTCTTGTAACCCCCTAATGATCATGTATTTGATCCTCTGTAACCCAGGTCCGAAAATTGAAAGATATATGGTCTCCTGCTCATGTTGAAAAGTGATCTGTAATGTCGATTTGTTTAATAATAAAAAAAGATTAACACAAAATAGATTGCGAGCGAGAAAAATCACACGCTAGACCTCCTCCCAGCGAGATTTCTTAACGCGCACGGTCCCGGAAGGTAGCAACCTCTCACATTGAAAAATCTGCCGCTCGCGTTGAAGAAGCTGCCGCTCCAGCAGAATATCTACTCGAGTGGCAGAAAGAAGCAGCTCCCTCTGGCGCGATGCGTAGTACCATCCGCGGTGATTTTACTTTGTGGGACAAACTCATGGTGCTAAAAATCAGTGCGAGCAGCGTGACCTACAACACTTAACTGCTTGCGGAACTCCGCAGAATACAGCTTTTTCAGCACTTCCCGGAGTTCCATGGAGTAGAACTCCGCCCAGGCCTCGTAATTTTATGAATGTGGAAAATATTTTATAGACATTCAACTAGCCCCCGCCTTTAGGTCCCCTGCTTGGAGGTTTTATTCAGAATTTTCCCTGCTTCATTAAAAAAAACTACAAATACTCAACATTTTCAGGTCTAAATTACAAACGAGATAGGGGTTCTTGGACAAAACTTGAAGTGTCTGAATTCTCTCTCTTTTCTTTGCTCACATAATCAATTACTTTTCTCACCACTCTATATAGTGAAGGGGTGTATTCACTATACAACAGAAATATATTGAGTCGTAAAGTTTTTTGAGCTATTGTGTTTCTCGATGTTCAATCTGTTATACGTCAATTATTTTGACGTGATGTATTTATTTGAGTTATATGTACATTCACAATAAGTTGGTGCGCACAAAAAAGTTACATTTTTTTTAAATAGATAAATGTGATTGATGCTCATAAACAATAGTGCTTGCTTGATTAGGAACTAGTTTATCACAATGGTGAGGGACCTTTTTCCCACTGCGGCAACCCTGCTTCCTACAGCTTGTACTAAATGAAGTGCTATTGGCCCCACTTATTTTCACTGGCATGGCATAAGTACACCTATCTCTCCTAATCACTAATGCCACTTTTATACGAAGGTGCCATTTCCCACACCTTTCCCACATGAAGGGTGAGTGACTTATTGTTTACATTCGCACACAAAATGTTCTTGAGTGGCAGGCGTGATACAGCAGGCAGTCCTCTGGGGAGAACACACGAAGCGTCGCCAGAACTCACAGGAAATCCAAAAGCAGCAAGTTCTGGAAGTCAATCGATCAATCAAACAGTACCTCTAAAGCGGGTCACTATCACCCCTAGGGGTATCTGGGCGCTGTTGTCCAATAATCGGCAACTGCATGAAACTTCACTCGTATTAAAAAACACTTTGCACAAACCGATGCTTCTTGAGCCCCAGTGCAAACAACAGCCAAGTTAAACAATGAACACCATTTTTTTTTTGCAGATTTTTAAAGTGCGAACTCGACCCGAAAGTACTGGAGCGCTTTACATGAGCACCGGTTACGTTACACAAGGACACAAAAGATTTCACAGAATAACGTGCGAAATGCAACAAATAAAACATAGCCAATAGTAGTAAGCGCAGTTAATAAAGTGCCTCGCTGCAGCCAGCCGCTAAGTCCACTTTTTAGCGCCATGACAGCTGTAGAAAAGTCTGTTGGCAGCGCTAATGAGTTCCATGCTGTCAGAGCCATAGAACACAGTGTTCTTTTGCATTATGTTGCTGGTGAATCCGATAATTTTTCTTGTTCACAATTTCAAATGCATGGAATGTTGGTGCCACCCTGTGTTTATTTTGTGTATTACAGGCAAGCCAGATGAATCAAAAATTAGCTAGCATTCGCGCCAAGAATTTTCAATTCTATTAAGGACACGGAGGCGAGGATTATGCTTCTCTTTCTATTTATTGCTACCCACAGCAGCCAATGAAAACTTTTGTTACATGAAAAAACAACACTTTTCTCATGATGCATATGTCACATCACTTCCTGCAGGGCCCCATAAGAGCCAGCCATACCGGAACTAGTCCTCTTTCTTTGCTCCGAACAGAAGTCCAATAAGTAGTAAAGTTCAAAAGTATTAAAGTTCAACAACAACAGCTTCCAACGTGGAAGAACACCAGACCAGCTGGGAAACACGCCACTCCGTACGACGGATCAATCCATCTTCTTGTCAGATCCTGAAAGAATAGAAATAAACAGCCCGTAATTTCTGTCAAAACAGAGTATATACAGCACGGGTGGGCAAGAAATTACATTACAGTAATTTAACCGGGTGGGATAATCCTCGCCTCCGTGTCCTTAATAGAATTGAAAATTCTTGGCGCGAATGCTAGCTAATTTTTGATTCTATTACAGGACCGGAGGCTTCGTATTATGCTAGTTTAACGCTGATTAAAAACAACAGAGGATATATCTCCCACCGGTTTATAGTAAAATTGTTTAAACGTGGATTCAGACGACCAGTCTGCAGAACGCATTATATCTTGCACCGTAGAACCCAACATGAAAGTCTTGGAGGCCATGGCGCCTCGAACAGAATGTGCACCAAACACTTGGGTATCTACCCCTGCCTCTTGCATAACACCTTTCAGCCATCTGGCTATGGTAGCCGCAGTAACAGGTTTATACGGTTTTTGCAGAGCAATTAACAGTTGTACCACACCATCAGGCCTGAGAGACCTGGTACATTCTTCGTAAGTCTTGAGACATTGAACCACACAAAGTTTAGCATTATCAGGAAAAGCATGATAATCCACACAACGTGACAAGGTTTTTGTTCTAGACGTAATATTAAACGAAACGCCCTCTGGAGTAAATACTCTACCTGTAATATCGAGCGCTTTAACATCCGAGGAACGTCTGCAAGCCGCCAGGCAAAGTAACATGGCCAGTTTGGCCGACAACTGCTTCCTGGACAACCTATTGTTGTCCGGCCAACTATTGAAGAGGGACAGAACCAGCGAGACGTCCCACAAAGAGGAATACTTTGGTTTGGGAGGATTGGCTACTCTAATGCCCTTTAGGAGTTTACAGATGAGAGGATGCATCCCAACAGGCTTGCCCTCGATCTGAGAGTGGCCTGCCGAGATGGCGGAGCGGAAGTTATTAACCGAGCGGTAGGCTAAACCCTGCGACGCCTTCTCCGAAAGAAAATTTACAACATAGGGTAATCCTGCCCCCACGGGATCCACATGTTGTCCCACGCACCAACGAACCCAGCATCCCCAGGCTGAAGAATATCGTTTCTTGGTAGAGGGGGCCCATGCCTGATTGATAAAGCTTGCAGCCTGGTCCGAAAATCCTGGCATTTGCCAACGCTGCCTGAAAGTCTCCAGGCCATCAGGGTCAGGTGCCCCGATAGCACCATCGGGTGTGTCTCCCCCTGAGGGCCCTGGAGCATGGTCGAGGACCAAGGGATCCGCCTGGGGAAGTCGCAACTCGCCTCCATCAGCAACGGGAACCAAGGCTGCGACTTCCACAGGGGAGTCACCAGTATCACCTCCGCTTTCTGACGCATCACTTGAGTGAACACTCGGGGAATGAGGATGAACGGTGGAAACGCGTAGTTCAACTGTTGAGACCACTCCTGAGCCAAGGCATCTGTCGCCAGCGCCAGAGGGTCCGGCCTCCAGCTGAAAAACTGCGTCATTTGACGGTTCAGCCTGGAAGCAAATAGGTCGATCTCGCAGCGTCCCCAAATCTCCTGTAACCAGTGAACCACCCGCGGGCAAAGTTGCCAGTCGCTGTAGTCCTTGAGGTGGCGAGAGTTCCAATCCGCCACCACGTTGGACTGACCCGGAATGTACTCCGCTACCACCGATATCTGGTTGTTTAGGCAGTAATGCCAAAAGGCCTTCGCTACCTCCACCAGCATCGAGGACCTCGTGCCCCCCAATTTGTTGATGTATCGGACTGCCGACACGTTGTCCATCCGAAGAAGGATGCAACATGAGATCTGCCGGGGGGCCAACGTCCGGATCGCAAAGGATCCCGCGAGGAGCTCCAGACAATTTATGTGAAGATTTAACTCCTCCAGGGACCACCGTCCCCCTGTGGACATATTTCCGCAGCGCGCTCCCCAACCCCAACGGCTGGCGTCGGACTCTATGACCACCTCTGGCAACGAGCCGAAGATTGCTCTGCCGTTCCATGCCTCGACGTGGGCCAACCACCACTGCATCTCCTCCCTCACCTCCTGGGTGAGGGGGACTACGTCTGTGTAAGAAAGGCCCTTCTGTAAGTGCTGGATCTTTAGGCGTTGAAGGGCCCTGTAGTGCAGGGGGCCCGGGAATATCGCTTGAATGGATGACGCAAGGAGGCCCACTATGCGGGCAATCCCCCTGAGCGAGACCATCTGCTTGGAGAGAAACGAGCGTAGCTCCTTCTTGATATCCCGTAGCTTGGAGCTCGGGAGACAGAGTTGGGCCGTCTGAGAATTTATGACGAACCCCAGAAAGTCTATCGTCTGCGTGGGAGAGAGGACCGTCTTCGGTTCGTTGATCACGAACCCCAGGTTCTGCAAAATATGAATGGTCATGCGCAGGTGCCGAGCCACCAGCTCCGGAGATTGCGCCATGATGAGCATGTCGTCCAAGTAGACAATCATGCGAACCCCTTGCTCTCTGAGGTAGGCCACGACCGGCTTCAGCACCTTGGTGAAGCACCACGGTGCTGAGGAAAGTCCAAAAGGAAGGACCAAATACTCGTACCACCGGTTCCGCCATTGAAACTGAAGGAATCTGCGATGGGGACGGTATATGGGAACGGACAGATAAGCGTCCTTCAGGTCCAGACGGACCAACCAGTCCCCTTGCTTCAATAGATCCGCCAACAGATGGATGCCCTCCATCTTGAAGTGTTTGTACGTTAGAAAGTGATTGAAATCCCTCAAATTGAGTACCAACCTGTAACCGCCTCCTTTCTTCTGCACCAGAAAAATATTGCTGCAGAAGCCGCGAGGGCCCTCTTTGCAAGGAGCTATCGCGCGTTTCTGCAGCAATCCGTCTATTTCTGAATCTATAAAATCGCACTCGATTTGGGAAAAAGAAAGCTGCCTGGGGCGCTGTACCTGACGGGGTGTCTGAAAAAACTCTAGGTGGAACCCCTGAACTGTCTGTAGTACCCAAGCGTCTTGTGATATCTGAGCCCAATTGTGAAAGAAATACCGAGTACGCCCCCCCAAGGGAAGAGGAAGTAAATCTGAAGCGCTCACCTGAGGAATCAGCGGCTTGGAATCCTCCACGGTAGGAGCCTTTGTTAAAGCGCCGCTTGTTGAAGCGCTGTCTGGTGGGGTAGAAGGTACCACCACGGGTGGAGTCCCAGTCACCCCTGCCGCGTCCGAAATCTCCTCGCTGGGGACCTTGGGTGTGCTGACGGCCAAACGAGTGTCCCCGCCCTCGTCCGGTCCTATTGAAAACACCGGCGTGAAACACGCGCTTGATCCCTGCTTGAGCCTTGTCCAGGGTAGTAAACGTGCCCACATACTTCGCAACATCCTTGACAAACCGGTCCCCAAAGAGGTTCCCGTCCGCCAACGGTCCAGGTTCCGACGCGGCCAGCTCAGTAAGGTTGGCGTCCATCCGCATTAATATCGATTTCCTGCGTTCCGTCGATATCGTGCAGTTGGCATTCCCTAACAAGCAGATAGCTCGTTGGGTCCAGCCTGCTAGCACGTGGGGATCGATCGCACTCCCTGATTCCTGCGCCTCCAGGGCCATTTCCAAAATTTTTGCCAGGGGCCCGACCACATCCAGGAGCTTGTCTTGGCAACCCCGCCAAGCGCGATCAATCCCTTTCTTGGGATCCTTGGCGAACTTTTTTAGAAACGTTAGCATGCTGGGGTCAATGTCCGGCGTCTCCGCCACTTTGTCCGAGAGGTCCGGTCTTGGGCATTCTGACTTTAGCCTACTGCGCACCTCCTTGTCAAACCCCTTGCGTAAATTCTCGTGCAGGTACGCAGCCACCTCCGGAGCCGGTAACCAGTCCGATGATCGGGGGTGCACTATATCTGCGGGGTTAAAAGTAAAGGGTGTAGGAACCTCTGGGGGTTCCGCATGCTTGGTCTTCCTGGACTTCTTTTTAGGAGGGGAGTCGTCCGGTGTGTCCGAGGAAGTGGACGTAGACTCTGTATCAGTGTCTTGAACCTTCTCACGCTCTCGAGTTGGGCGCGGCAGCGCCTCGTAGGACTGTGAGTGTGGCCAAGGCTGACCCCGGGAATCCCCTGACGTCCCCTCTGTTTGTTTAGGGAAGCCATGCTTCTTAGCAAACCTCTCCAGCTGTTTAGTGATGGGCTTTAAAGCCGTCGCCAGAGCTTGCTGTACAGTTCCAGGAACTGCTTTTTCTAGGGCCTTGCTGACCGACTCCTGGACAGAAGCATCCAGGGCCTCAACAATATTGTCCTCAATGGCAGGTCCTCCTACCTCCTCCTCGTACAAGGTATCATCCTCCTCATAATGCACCCACGTATCCATAGTGGAACCACACTTGTAGCGTTACTTGCTCATAAGGCAAGAGCAAAGAGGAATCCAAGGGGGGAGCCAACCCACAGCACAGCAGCACCAGTACCTAGCTCCTCAGCCAACAGCTGTAGAATAATTATTTCAGCCCACAGGGCGTAGTGGAGCCAAGAGAAAATATTAAATATATAAGGAGGTGTGCTCCCTCCAGGCCCAGGTCGTTCTTACAGCCAGCCAGGCGTCAGCAGTGCTCTTTCGGTAAAAACTACAGCTCAAATGCTGAAAACGAAACTAATCGGGTCGTTTCGATGTGCGTAGCCCAAATCCTACTAAATCCTACTAGATTGGGCTACGCACGTGGAAACGCTAACGAAACTAAACTATCCGGCTCCTGGCGTCAGCGGCATACGAGGGAAGCCCAGCGCCCATAATCCACACAAGTTTTGAACCCGCCGAAGGCGGGACGGTACCGGGTGCTGAAAAGGACACAGCGCCGCGCGCTAATGGGGCATGCGAAGCGGCCGAGCGCCGCGTTTGATCAATTTCACTTGGCAAGGTACGCTCTCGCGCCTCGGTCCGCTCGCCGCCCACAGAGACTCCGATCGTACCGCGCTACACCGCGGAGATCACCAAGCGCCGTAGCGCGATTCAGGCACATGAAAGTTAGTAAGCCAATGAAGGCGCTCTCGCCGTTAAGGAACAGTAACACAGCCTAAGCGGCTGACCCCAAACATTAGCTATCGCTAGCAAGTCACATATCACACCTCAATGTTAGCATACACAATCAATCTTAATGCCATAAAATCGGAGCTTTCGACTTAACTGTCTGCGTGAGCAGCAAAGAAAAAGGACTAGTTCCGGTATGGCTGGCTCTTATGGGGCCCTGCAGGAAGTGATGTGACATATGCATCATGAGAAAAGTGTTGTTTTTTCATGTAACAAAAGTTTTCATTGGCTGCTGTGGGTAGCAATAAATAGAAAGAGAAGCATAATACGAAGCCTCCGGTCCTGTAATAGAATTGTCTTTGCCCCAATACTCCTTAGGTCTCTCGCCTCTGAGACAGCGACCAAGCGCTGCCACGTGCAATGATCTTTCGTTTCTCTAAAGAGGCTTTTCGCCTTCCCATTACTTACCATTAGGTAGTTTCATTGTCACGCCCATTTTCTTCCTTCTTATTGGCAGGCGGGTGTGCTGCCTATGTCCTCTTCGCTAAGGGCGGCACTGGGATGGCAAACCAGCCCTGGCAATTAAGTCCGACGTGCTGAGGGGGGGGCAGTAACAAAAACGGGTCTCCACCCTTCAGGGCCCACAATGAAACGCCTGATGCCTGCTACATCCAGTCCGGCCCGGTCTTCACTTTCTCTCTGTGTTTTTCTTTTCTTCCCTGGAGCATATGGACAAAGTACTGATTGATTCCTTGATTAGTGTTTTTCGGAGCAACATGTGCTCAGATTATGGTTAGGGGTGGGCGGAATTTGCGAAAGCGACTTTCGCAAATTATCACGAAAATGTTACAAATCTCCGCAAACATGCTGAAATATCGCGAAGATGCGGAAGATTTTTTCCCGCCCGTTCGCGGTATTTTCTGCGTGGTCGCGGCTCGCCAACTTACCCATGCGGTTGCTCGCGGGCGCGGCCATCTTGTTTTCACTCTTCTAGCGGTGCATGATCGCGAGAAGAAAGACGTGATCGCGCGACGCATGACGTTACTTCGGGCGCGAACTGTCGCGAGACAGCGCAAATGGCTACCAACAATCCAACATCTCGTGGAGAACGCGACCGGATCGGGAAAACTTGTCGGCGAACGCGGGGATTCAGGTAAGGCGATCGCGCGCGCGCGAGAATGTATTACTTTACAGCGCGAGCAAGAAACAAATTATCGCTAAGCTGCGGAATGGGGAAATTTGGACATTCTCGCGCTCTCCACGGAACGCGAAAATGTCAAATTATCGCAATTTCTGCGAGCGGAACGGAAATTTAGCCCAGGCCTAATTATGGTACTTATTTTTTTTGTGAATGTGTATTATTTGTTGGTATGGTCTTTCAGACGCTCCTATGCAGCACTAGCTTGTTTTTTTATCTGTTTTTAGCCCCCTTCACTTTACAGTAAGCCACTTTACTCTGGCCAGCCCTGCCCGAGTCGCATAACAAAACAACAACACAATTTACTAAATTTGAATAGAGTTGCATTCACTAAGGGTGCATTTGTTTGGGACTCGTCCTCGTTTTGGTCACATGTTGCATAATGGCACCCTCTTTCCAAATTTAGGAAAGCCAAAATAAGTTAAGTTTTCAAACTGTACCAACTGGTGATATCGATGCTTGCCTAAATGCATGTCTATGCATGCTGTTAGCAGTACATAGGTTGTATGCCTCAATAACACACTAGGCCATATTATATGATAATATACTATACAAAAACAAGCCATGACATACCACACCATACCATACCATATTATACAATAACAAACCCCACTATAACATAAAATACCACACTATCCTATAACAGGCCATACCGTACCCTACAATACAATGACATTCCATGCATATTATGTCATATTAAACCATACTATACAACAGGCCATGCCATAACATAACATACCATACCATACACCAACAGCCCATACCATGCTACACTATAACATGACAGGCCACACCATACCGTACAATGGCAGGCTGTACCATATCACACTATCCAATCAAGTCACCCTCATCTCCATTTACCTCTGAACCCTCAAGTCACCCCACCTCTCTTTATCTCTACCTACCCCGACCACTCAAGTCACTCATCTTTCTTTACCTATACCCACCCCTGAGCCCTCAAGTCACACTCACCTTTGTTTACCCCTACCTACCTGTGAAGCCTCATATCACCTTCACCTCCCCTTACCTCTACCCACCTGTGAAGCCTCAAGTCACCCTCACCTCCACTAACCTCTACCACCCCCTGAACCCTTAAGTTACCCTCACCTCCCTTTTCCTCTACCCACTCCATAGCTCTCAAATCACCCTCACCTCCCTTTACCTCAACACACCCCTGAACCCTCAAGTTACCCAAATCTACCTTTGTCTCTAGCCACCCCTGATCCCTGAAGTCACCCTCACCTCACTTTATCTCTACCCAGCGTGAGCTCCGAAGTCACCTTCACCTCCCCCTTACCTCTACCCTCCCCGAACCTTAAAGTCACCCTCACCACCCTTTATCTCTACCCACCTCTGAACCCTCAACTCACTCTCACCTCCCTTAACCTATACCCACCCCAAACCCTCAAGTCACCCACCCCTCAGCGGGGAGCGGGGTGTCAAACAATGGACAGCGTGAGGAGGTGGGTGTTGGGCCCATACAGTGCCATGCACTCTTGTAGAGTATGAATAGAAAAAAGCCTATTAATATTTAATGAGCCTGTACACGCAGGGCACAGCCTGTTGCTCGTACCCAGGCTTTATTTTTCAAAGTCCTCTCTGAGCACACAACCATGCAGCCCTTCTTATGTACCAGACCAGTCACCCAGCCTGCAGCAATTCCGATATGATGTTTGAGTGCCGAATATGCCCTTCTTCCACTGGCAATGCCAATGAGCTTGAAACTCAGGCAAAACCATCCCAGAGCGGCATTACTGAAGAGAAGAGATGAATCATTTTGCAATTGGGCTTTCTGAGACACTCAGGTTCTTGTAACTGCTGCAGAGCTCTGATGCAGTACTAGCCCAGCTGGTATTACACAAGTTTCCTTTCATGAAAGACCACCATTGAACTCAATTTTTGGAAAAGAAATTCTATTGAAATCGGATTTATATAGCGCTTACTATCCCTGACGAGGGGTTGATGCTATCTTTTCCTAATATCTGTTTATTCATTAAATGTGCGCTTTAAAGTGTGGCATGTGGTAAGGGGAACAAAATATTGTTATAAGGACGATGACAGAGAGAGAAAGCAAAATCATAAAACAGGTTGGGGCAGGGATTACCATGTGGAAAAAATAATACAGTGCACCTTTACTGGCATGACTTGTTGGTTTATAAATTAAAGTCCCTCTTAAGTCTTAGCATGGTACTGACTTGCAGACTCTGCAGCCTGGCCACCAGGGTAACATGGCACACATAGAGCAAACACGTAGTAAAAAGTGTAACAAAAAGGCACAGGCGGAGGTTGCAAGCAACGTTGGGGTACTCCAGGTGCAAGCAGCGAATGGAGGGTTGTGGGAGAGGAGGGGAGATGGTATGAAAACATGTGCACTCTTTAGGAGTGCTAAAAATTAACTAAAATTAACAACAACAAAAAAGGACTTCCAGAAACAAGCAGCGAGTGGAAGGACACTGGCTGCCTTCGGGAAACTGTACTTGGTCCATGCTCCATGGAACAGACGAATGCGAAGAACAGGATGGTCCATACTCTAGGAAACAGACAAACACCAGGAAGAAGTGAAACCAGGTGAGGCTGATCAAGGAAAAGCAGGATAATGGGAGTGACCGTAAAGCCAACCAATGATAAGTAATGGGCCGCTGTACACCCTCTGAAGTTAAAAAAAAATGTATTTACAAGAAACATCGCAATCGCTGTGAAGGCAAAACCTAAAAAGGAGTTGAGACACAAACTTTCAGGCTGCATGTAGAAAAGCACAGCTGGGTTCAGTATCTCGAGGGTTTATGATGCAAGCTCAAAAGAGGGGTGCTATTTATTCGGAATAAGTACAGATTAATGCTGCATTATTAAGTTACTGGGAAGAAAGCAGAAGGCTCAGCAAAGGCGTGGGGAGGAGGAGTGGGTTATAGAACTATATTCGTTAACACACAAAGCTAGTTGACACCCCTACTTGAATACGGATGCGCCTATTACTGAGTAACTTGGGTGCCAGATCTTGAAACTAGATGTGGTGCTAGTGAAGTCTCCTACATCTGACGCTATAATGGCAGCAGTACCTAGTTACCAACTTGTAGGAGCAAGACTTACTAAGTGCAATGATGGCTGCTCCTTTTATATATATATATATATATATATATATATATCCAATACTTTTTACTGGATTTAGTTTTTAACCTTTAATAAGCTCATTTTGATAGAACATTCATACCACCAGTTCCCTGTCCGGCAATTCTACTCTTTGGTAGTTGACATGCTTTTCAATTTCACTTTAAAAACACAGCAGAGTCTATTTGGGAATTATTTTGACGGTCATTCACTGAATCTTTAACTAATGTAGCTATTAGGAGCGCTATCAGCACTATGTCTGACCCCAATGCATCTGCAAACGTCAGTGGCCGAACCGCTTGCATCTGCATAACCTTGTGTGAGCCTTCGTTGCATCCACAACCAGTATGCCTTAGCGCTTCGGTCCTTTATTTTTCTAGTAGCGCTAGCTACCTGCGTATCACATTCCGTATTTTCTGGCACAATCACTGTAGGTGATTTTCATGACCCAGGTAGGACCATATTTTGACCCACACTGTCAAGACATACTGGCTATCGCCCCTCTAGCAGAGATGGACCGGATACCAGAGAACGCATAGTTAGCAGACCAGAAACCATGCTTCAAGATAGCAAAGGGATCTAACGTGGCCATACCACACAGTACCACTGGGGCATGAGACATTTCCACTGAGGGGTGCTATCTAATGGGGGTAAGTCCGGAGACGACTGCAGATAGCCAGCCTTGTTCTGGGAGAAAGAACTCTGCCCAATGCTACAAGAAGCTCCCTCCTCGCCCTTCTGCGGAATGTGAGTAACTCTTCAATTGCACTCCTGGCCCTCATCCTGAACATGCCCCTTTGTTCCTAGCCAGGCTCAGGCTAAATAAATACCTAGATATACATTCATTGGATTGTAGGGATAGGCATCTGTGGAGGAAGACTTAGTTCACGCTGCATCTCAAGCACACATTAATCAGTTTCCTCTCCAATGAGGCTCATGAGAGGGATGACTGTGTTTCTTTTATCAAAGGAGTTTTGGGCCAGGCCAGCCCCTCACAACAGTTGGGCGAGCAGAGGCTATTCCTGCTGCTCTCCACCAGAATGGAGGTCAATCTGCTCCAAAGCAAAAGTATGTCCACTCGACCCCCAGATTGGTCATCCTAAATTTAATCTGTTGCCATCATTATAAGGGCAACATCTGCAGATTACCAAAATGGCCCACACACGACTTTCAACCCCCAACAGAGACCAATGGGGATCCCTTGTGCACCCATCCCCCCACCAGCAAGTGATGACCACCACACTAAAGCAACACTTGTTGTGACTAGGGCCTTTGGGTAAATGCTGTCCTCTACACCAGAATTCTTCAATCGGTGGAACGCGACCCCCAGGGGGGCCGTAGAGTCCTGGGAAGTGGGTCGCGCATTCCCCGGCCTCACTTTGCCTGGTTCCTAAAACATTTGCTTGCTTTAATTTTGGAAAAAAGACAGTCGTACTGGCACAGCTAATTTCCATCGTTTAAAATGTTTCAGCTGAGTGTGCCTGCTCACCTGAAAGAAATGCAAATGTGCCCCATTAGTTAATCGGCAAGTGTAAAGGGTGCTTGGAACCCGGTGAATCACTCCAAGCTTTGTTATGACAAAGATTATTTTTTTTTCGAGTGGTAGTGCAAAGAGTTAACAACTGAAGTGTTTGCTTTTAATTGTACTTACACAGCAGCCCTTAGTACCCCTAAGGAGGTGTTGAAGGGACAGTTAGGTAACAAAGAAAATGCATTAAATACTCCCTGGTATTACTAAAATCTCAATTCTGGAAGCACCATTTATTGTAAAAATATTTTGCATCAGTCTTTATTTTACTGTGTGTAATGCAATGCAAATATAAAATAATAACTTGCATACTCCTAGTGTTTTCTGCCACAGGCTGTGACCTCGTAGCACTAAAAATACACTATTCTCCCCTGCACCAACCAAGATTTAATTCTGTGTCTCTCTGGTTACACACAGACCTATGCAGTGCATTAACTAATCGAGGTTTCATAATAAACTACAGTGTATTTACCACAACTTTTTACATTTATTTTTTATTTACGCTGCCCATTATTTTATCTGTAGGTCCCTGATGGTAAAAGACCTAAAAAACATACAAAATATTTGGGGCTTATTTATGAGAGGCTTACGCCGACAAAACATCTGCATTATTAGGTCTCGCCTGGTGTGGGCTGCGCACATGCGCAGTCTTGCTGGCGAGATTTAATGATTTGGGGTATTTTCTGTAAAGGGCATTAAGCTCCGCCCCTCTTTTCCATTGCTGGCGTCACGATTTATGCTAAACGGTACCCAGCCATTGGAAAAGAGCTGTTCCCGACGTTTTTGTTCGGCTTATTCCAGACGGCCCACTTGGACGGGCTTGTCTGCTTTCCGTGCGTCGTGAAAGCTTTCTTATCTTTATGGGGCCATGTGTTTCAAACACATGCCCCATAAAGACAAGAGAGCTTTCACAACGGACGGAAGTGAAAGCGGACCGTGCTTGTTGTGTTGGGAATTGCTAATTTTCAACAAAATCATTTTTGATCTGCCCTGGTGCCTCATCAGACAGAACGAGACAGGGCTCTTCGTTATGCACACATGTCAAACATGTCTGTTTTTAAAATACTCTCCCTATGGACCCGTGGACCCAAATAAAAGCGCTGCGTTAGCAAACAGTCCGCACGAACGCAACCTTGTCTCTGTATTCCACAGGGGAGCCGAGCAGGAGAAGGGTGTGAGATGAGCCCTCAGACTAACGGAGATCTCACGCATCTGCAACAGGTGAGAACAGTGTTCGGCTATGCAGTGTTTTTACCACACTTTACCACACTATCCTATAACAGGCCATACCGTACCCTACAATACAATGACATTCCATGCATATTATGTCATATTAAACCATACTATACAACAGGCCATGCCATAACATAACATACCATACCATACACCAACAGCCCATACCATGCTACACTATAACATGACAGGCCACACCATACCGTACAATGGCAGGCTGTACCATATCACACTATCCAATCAAGTCACCCTCATCTCCATTTACCTCTGAACCCTCAAGTCACCCCACCTCTCTTTATCTCTACCTACCCCGACCACTCAAGTCACTCATCTTTCTTTACCTATACCCACCCCTGAGCCCTCAAGTCACACTCACCTTTGTTTACCCCTACCTACCTGTGAAGCCTCATATCACCTTCACCTCCCCTTACCTCTACCCACCTGTGAAGCCTCAAGTCACCCTCACCTCCACTAACCTCTACCACCCCCTGAACCCTTAAGTTACCCTCACCTCCCTTTTCCTCTACCCACTCCATAGCTCTCAAATCACCCTCACCTCCCTTTACCTCAACACACCCCTGAACCCTCAAGTTACCCAAATCTACCTTTGTCTCTAGCCACCCCTGATCCCTGAAGTCACCCTCACCTCACTTTATCTCTACCCAGCGTGAGCTCCGAAGTCACCTTCACCTCCCCCTTACCTCTACCCTCCCCGAACCTTAAAGTCACCCTCACCACCCTGTATCTCTACCCACCTCTGAACCCTCAACTCACTCTCACCTCCCTTAACCTATACCCACCCCAAACCCTCAAGTCACCCACCCCTCAGCGGGGAGTGGGGTGTCCAAAAATGGACAGCGTGAGGAGGTGGGTGTTGGGCCCATACAGTGCCATGCACTCTTGTAGAGTATGAATAGAAAAAAGCCTATTAATATTTAATGAGCCTGTACACGCAGGGCACAGCCTGTTGCTCGTACCCAGGCTTTATTTTTCAAAGTCCTCTCTGAGCACACAACCATGCAGCCCTTCTTATGTACCAGACCAGTCACCCAGCCTGCAGCAATACCGATATGATGTTTGAGTGCCGAATATGCCCTTCTTCCACTGGAAATGCCAATGAGCTTGAAACTCAGGCAAAACCATCCCAGAGCGGCATTACTGAAGAGAAGAGATGAATCATTTTGCAATTGGGCTTTCTGAGACACTCAGGTTCTTGTAACTGCTGCAGAGCTCTGATGCAGTACTAGCCCAGCTGGTATTACACAAGTTTCCTTTCATGAAAGACCACCATTGAACTCAATTTTTGGAAAAGAAATTCTATTGAAATCGGATTTATATAGCGCTTACTATCCCTGACGAGGGGTTGATGCTATCTTTTCCTAATATCTGTTTATTCATTAAATGTGCGCTTTAAAGTGTGGCATGTGGTAAGGGGAACAAAATATTGTTTAAGGACGATGACAGAGAGAGAAAGAAAAATCATAAAACAGGTTGGGGCAGGGATTCACATGTGGAAAAAATAATACAGTGCACCTTTACTGGCATGACTTGTTGGTTTATAAATTAAAATCCTTCCTAAGTCTTGGCATGTTACTGACTTGCAGACTCTGCAGCCTGGCCACCAGGATAACATGGCACACATAGAGCTAACACGTAGTAAAAAGTGTAACAAAAAGGCACAGGCGGAGGGTGCAAGCAACGTTGGGGTGCTCCAGGTGCAAGCAGCGAATGGAGGATTGTGGGAGAGGAGGGGAGATGGTATGAAAACATGTGCACTCTTTAGGAGTGCTAAAAATTAACTAAAATTAACAACAACAAAAAAGGACTTCCAGAAACAAGCAGCGAGTGGAAGGGCACTGGCTGCCTTCGGGAAACTGTACTTGGTCCATGCTCCATGGAACAGACGAATGCGAAGAACAGGATGGTCCATACTCTAGGAAACAGACAAACACCAGGAAGAAGTGAAACCAGGTGAGGCTGATCAAGGAAAAGCAGGATAATGGGAGTGACCGTAAAGCCAACCAATGATACGTAATGGGCCGCTGTACGCCCTCTGAAGTTTAAAAAAAAATGTATTTACAAGAAACATCGCAATCGCTGTGAAGGCAAAACCTAAAAAGGAGTTGAGACACAAACTTGCTGGCTGCATGTAGAAAAGCACAGCTGGGTTCAGCATCTCGAGGGTTTATGATGCAAGCTCAAAAGAGGGGTGCTATTCATTCGGAATAAGTACAGATTATTGCTGCATTGTTAAGTTACTGGGAAGAAAGCAGAAGGCTCAGCAAAGGCGTGGGGAGGAGGAGTGGGTTATAGAACTATATTCGTTAACACACAAAGCTAGTTGACACCCCTACTTGAATACGGATGCGCCTATTACTGAGTAACTTGGGTGCCAGATCTTGAAACTAGATGTGGTGCTAGTGAAGTCTCCTACATCTGACGCTATAATGGCAGCAGTACCTAGTTACCAACTTGTAGGAGCAAGACTTACTAAGTGCAATGATGGCTGCTCCTTTTATATATATATATATATATATATATATATCCAATACTTTTTACTGGATTTAGTTTTTAACCTTTAATAAGCTCATTTTGATAGAACATTCATACCACCAGTTCCCTGTCCGGCAATTCTACTCTTTGGTAGTTGACATGCTTTTCAATTTCACTTTAAAAACACAGCAGAGTCTATTTGGGAATTATTTTGGCGGTCATTCACTGAATCTTTAACCCCTTCAGTGCCACGCCCTTTCCCCCTCCTGTGCCGGGCGTTGCACTAGTGGGTGGGGTTCATGACGGAATAGTCTCGTCATGGGCACAGCGCAACCGTGCTCCATGACGAGACTATCTCGTCATGGGCACTGAAGAGGTTAACTAATGTTGCTACTAGGAGCGCTATCAGCACTATGTCTGACCCCAATGCATCTGCAAACGTCAGTGGCCGAACCGCTTGCATCTGCATAACCTTGTGTGAGCCTTCGTTGCATCCACAACCAGTATGCCTTAGCGCTTCGGTCCTTTATTTTTCTAGCAGCGCTAGCTACCTGTGTATCACATTCCGTATTTTCTGGCACAATCACTGTAGGTGATTTTCATGACCCAGGTAGGACCATGTTTTGACCCACACTGTCAAGACATACTGGCTATCGCCCCTCTAGCAGAGATGGACCGGATACCAGAGAACGCATAGTTAGCAGACCAGAAACCATGCTTCAAGATAGCAAAAGGATCTAACGTGGCCATACCACACAGTACCACTGGGGCATGAGACATTTCCACTGAGGGGTGCTATCTAATGGGGGTAAGTCCGGAGACGACTGCAGATAGCCAGCCTTGTTCTGGGAGAAAGAACTCTGCCCAATGCTACAAGAAGCTCCCTCCTCGCCCTTCTGCGGAATGTGAGTAACTCTTCAATTGCACTCCTGGCCCTCATCCTGAACATGCCCCTTTGTTCCTAGCCAGGCTCAGGCTAAATAAATACCTAGATATACATTCATTGGATTGTAGGGATAGGCATCTGTGGAGGAAGACTTAGTTCACGCTGCATCTCAAGCACACATTAATCAGTTTCCTCTCCAATGAGGCTCATGAGAGGGATGACTGTGTTTCTTTTATCAAAGGAGTTTTGGGCCAGGCCAGCCCCTCACAACAGTTGGGCGAGCAGAGGCTATTCCTGCTGCTCTCCACCAGAATGGAGGTCAATCTGCTCCAAAGCAAAAGTATGTCCACTCGACCCCCAGATTGGTCATCCTAAATTTAATCTGTTGCCATCATTATAAGGGCAACATCTACAGATTACCAAAATGGCCCACACACGACTTTCAACCCCCAACAGAGACCAATGGGGATCCCTTGTGCACCCATCCCCCCACCAGCAAGTGATGACCACCACACTAAAGCAACACTCGTTGTGACTAGGGCCTTTGGGTAAATGCTGTCCTCTACACCAGAATTCTTCAATCGGTGGAACGCGACCCCCAGGGGGGCCGTAGAGTCCTGGGAAGTGGGTCGCGCATTCCCCGGCCTCACTTTGCCTGGTTCCTAAAACATTTGCTTGCTTTAATTTTGGAAAAAAGACAGTCGTACTGGCACAGCTAATTTCCATCGTTTAAAATGTTTCAGCTGAGTGTGCCTGCTCACCTGAAAGAAATGCAAATGTGCCCCATTAGTTAATCGGCAAGTGTAAAGGGTGCTTGGAACCCGGTGAATCACTCCAAGCTTTGTTATGACAAAGATTATTTTTTTTTCGAGTGGTAGTGCAAAGAGTTAACAACTGAAGTGTTTGCTTTTAATTGTACTTACACAGCAGCCCTTAGTACCCCTAAGGAGGTGTTGAAGGGACAGTTAGGTAACAAAGAAAATGCATTAAATACTCCCTGGTATTACTAAAATCTACATTCTGGAAGCACCATTTATTGTAAAAATATTTTGCATCAGTCTTTATTTTACTGTGTCTAATGCAATGCAAATATAAAATAATAACTTGCATACTCAGTGTTTTCTGCCACAGGCTGTGACCTCGTAGCACTAAAAATACACTATTCTCCCCTGCACCAACCAAGATTTAATTCTGTGTCTCTCTGGTTACACACAGACCTATGCAGTGCATTAACTAATCGAGGTTTCATAATAAACTACAGTGTATTTACCACAACTTTTTACATTTATTTTTTATTTACGCTGCCCATTATTTTATATGTAGGTCCCTGATGGTAAAAGACCTAAAAAACATACAAAATATTTGGGGCTTATTTATGAGAGGCTTACGCCGACAAAACATCTGCTTTATTAGGTCTCGCCTGGCGTGGGCTGCGCACATGCGCAGTCTTGCTGGCGAGATTTAATGATTTGGGGTATTTTCTGTAAAGGGCATTAAGCCCCGCCCCTCTTTTCCATTGGCTGGCGTCACGATTTATGCTAAACGGTACCCAGCCATTGGAAAAGAGCTGTTCCCGACGTTTTTGTTCGGCTTATTCCAGGCGGCCCACTTGGACGGGCTTGTCTGCTTTCCGTGCGTCGTGAAAGCTTTCTTATCTTTATGGGGCCATGTGTTTCAAACACATGGCCCCATAAAGACAAGAGAGCTTTCACAACGGACGGAAGTGAAAGCGGACCGTGCTTGTTGTGTTGGGAATTGCTAATTTTCAACAAAATCATTTTTGATCTGCCCTGGTGCCTCATCAGACAGAACGAGACAGGGCTCTTCGTTATGCACACATGTCAAACATGTCTGTTTTTAAAATACTCTCCCTATGGACCCGTGGACCCAAATAAAAGCGCTGCGTTAGCAAACAGTCCGCACGAACGCGGCCTTGTCTCTGTATTCCACAGGGGAGCCGAGCAGGAGAAGGGTGTGAGATGAGCCCTCAGACTAACGGAGATCTCACGCATCTGCAACAGGTGAGAACAGTGTTCGGCTATGCAGTGTTTTTCGGTACAGCATTTAACTGTTTAATTCCCCGTTTCTAAATGCACTGTAATTTAGGCAGAAAAGAAAAACGAAGCCAACTGGTGATTAAGTGATACGCCCAAGATCACACAATTCGGTCAAGCGGTGAAGCTGATGTTCGACCTCCGGTGTCTTTGCTCTATGGCTGAAAAAGACCCGGTATTTATAGGGATATGCAGATTTTGGCGTGATAAGCACCACATTCTGCATCTAATTCTCCAAAAAGTAGAAAAAGATGCAATTTATTGCACTCAATAAACCCTAGAAGTGTCAGCAGGTGCGATAAATTCAGACTATCCCTCCAGTGCACTTTTAATCAGGTCCTAGCTCTGGAACACATTGACCTTTAGGGCTGGGCAATATACAGCTTGGTAAAGGATTTTCATCATTTGACTTGCGCGCCAGTGGCGGCTCGCATAGGGAGCGCTGCGGGTCGGTGGGCGGGGGAGAGGCAGGGTGGGGGGGGGGGGGGGGGTTGTAGACTCAGACATATGACAGAACTTCCGCCATTCTGTCATATGTCCGAGCTTACCACCGTGCCCTAGCCCCCTTCCCTGGCCCCGTCCCGCCGCCACGAAGTGGCGCCATGCAGGAGGGTGAAGATTGTTCTGATTAGCTGGTGCAGTTGGAGCAGCTTGTGCAATTCCTGGTGATTGATGTGCATGCGAGCGGTTGACGAGTCAGATTTGGCACTTGGACACATGTGGATGTGAAACTGGAACGCAAATGGGCAGAAAAGGCAGCTCTGATGAATATTCTGTTTCGGTAGTTATGCTTTTCGGCGACAAGTACGAACAGAAAATCACCAAGGTTTTCAACGATAGGAAGCATGCCTTACATTGTGTAAGGTTGATGGCTTGTCACACTCTAGGGACTAGGAATCTGGGAACTGGCCGACAATCTCTCAAAGTCTTCCCCCTGCACTCGTTGACAGCTTTAGAGTTCTGCAAATAAGCCAAATTCATTACCTTCATTGGAGTCAGAAGCCACAGCCCTCCTGACTACTGGGTGTAGGGGGTTGCCCAGGGCTTGTACCACGCCATATCTGTAATTTTGTGTCTGTCTGGGAATATGATGTGCCAGATGAATGGTTATTCGACATCATTCAGCTGTGGGAGCTCAATTCTGTACATGGGTACTAGGGTAATCTAGGCACTCCTCTGGTTCACGAGGCGTCTTCAGTTCCTTCCTGATTCATGTTCAGGTGGACACGCCTGCTGCTCTTCTGGTAGCTCCATGGGCCGGGTTCCATCTGGGCCCAGTGGTAAGACATGTATACTTAACTTGGGATCGTCTGTCTCAGGAGTGCGATCAAAGGATATTCTGGACAGACCATCAGACACGAGCTGGCATGGTGGTTGGATCGGTATCATGTCAAAAGGGAAGTACCTTTTCTTTCTCCAGTACCACTAATCTTGACCACATATGCCAGTGGACAGGACTGGAAACTACACTGAAGGATAAGAAGCTGCAGAGACCGTGGACTCTGCAGGACAGTAAACATTCTCTGAACTGGAAGAGCTGAAGACATTCAGGTTGTCCTTGGAGGAGTTTGCCCGTTTTGCTGATGGACCTAGTTTTCTTGGTATGGATGGATAATTACTGTGAATCCCCTCATGTGCAAGACCATCTGTGCATCCCAGGCATGCTACACCACGTCTAGGCCCTTGACAGTCTCTGCTTCTGGAATGTTCAGTCTCGGTCGGGGTTGGGGTCGGGGTCTCTCTCTCTCTCTCTCTCCCCTCTCTCCCCCCCTCTCTCTCTTTATCTCTCTCTCTCTCTCTCTCTCTCTCTCTCTCTCTCTCTCTCTCTCTCTCTCTCTCTCTCTCTCTCTCTCTCTCTCTCTCTCTCTCTCTCTCTCTCTCTCTCTCCTCTCTCTCTCCTCTCTCTCCCCCCTCCCTCCCTCCCTCCCTCCCTCCCTCCCTCCCTACTTGATTGTGTGGGTTTTGTGTCAGTCAACAGTTCCGGGCTACGTCCCTATGGCATAAACAATCTTTAACTCTGATGGCGGAATCATGCCTTTCAATTACACAGATAATTTTGTTCATGCTTCAGACACAAAAAACTTGAAAGCATGCACATTCCTATCATGTTCTACAGCGCTATGCGCATTATAAAAAGTCCATTTCCGAATGCCACCTCTGCTTAAGAATCCCACAAGCTCTACCTGATGTTCTCTGACAGCTCTGTAACTAAAAGCAGTCATTTGACTTAAGTAAGCGATGGAACATCACTCGACCTTTGTTTTCCTTCACACAATTATTTTCTTAATGTACCTAATGTACATTTTTCTGTGCCCTTCTGTCCCCCGATACGAAAAAAAAGAATGAAAGAAAAGCCTGAGCTTCCAGCAGCGTATCAGCAAATCATGTGTCACTGCTCATCCTTTAAATCGCATGTGCAGGCGCATTATCTCTTCTCTAATAAACCTTGTGAAGTTCCAGCTGCCACTGAAATAAATTAAAAAAGAACTAATAAAACAAAAACAGTTTACAATCGGGAGTGATAATAAACAAAAAAGCAAAGCATTACAAATGCAATAGGTCTCGCCTTTCATTCAGTTAAAGCCATTTGCTTTGCTATACAATACCATTAGCAAAGCAAATGGCTTTAACTTAATCAAAGGTGAGAACTATTGCATTTTCAATGCTTGTTTGACGTTCCTGTGGCGCAAGCGTCTCAACCATACCTATGAGGCGACGTAAAGTCACTCTGTATGGCTTTGCATGGCCTTATAGATATTCAGTAAGACAAAGCACGGCAAGTCGCTGCCTCGCCTAGCTCTGCATCAAGGAGGTGTTCCATGGGTGCTGCGTGGGGGTTCCCACACAACACCCATGGATTTTGATGCTGCGCCATATTTACCAAATCACTTAAACCTGGGGCAGCACCAAAAACGTACATCTCCCCAGTAAAAACATTTCTCCTCATTTTTTCTTCATTCTGCAGCTCACATAGATGGAAGAAAAATTCTCTCAGGATTGTTGTTGTGAGGGATGGTGCCGATTCCTGCACAAAAACAATCCTGCCTACTTTGGTACTAGGCAGCAATTTGTGCGCCAACGCACAGGAATGAACCATATTTCATAAATATGGTGCATTCCTGCCCTTTCACATTGGCGTAGGGCAGGAATGCAAGAAGACTTGCGGCGCTGCCATAGGCCAATTCCTCATAAATGAGGCCCTCTACTTTTAGCTACACCTTTGACCACGCCCACACGCTCACTGACCTTTGGTTTGCTGAACACTGTTTAATAATATTTCCCCACTGTAAAAATTATTTTGTGTGGGAATTGGGGGCGTTTATGGTTGTCAATGATGAGTACCAGGTTCTAGAAATTTGTGTCAGGGGGTGTCCTTACTCCTAAATAATTTGACAAGGGGGTCTCGGCCTCAAAAAGTCTGAAGACCTCTGCTCTACACTGTTATTTTAAAGGGGGACACTCCTAGGTGCTGAAGGACAGATGGCATTGGTACTCTAGGATCCAGCTCTGGATATGGAGGAGCAGCACCTAGAAGTACAAGGGTAAGAGACACGGTACAACTATGGGAGTTGAAGGAGAGACAGCAGAGCAGCACAAGCTATTCCCAAGGACAACCCTACAAATGAGCGAGAAGATTATTAAAGCCTGCGGAAAGACCACTGCGAGAGGATTTTTAAAATCTTATGCTATGTTTAAGCGTACCTTGTAGCAGTCATCTTTTAGTCACAAAGATATAGAAAACTGGACTTGTCTTGTAAACAGTTTTCCCTTGTCCACAAAAAAATGTGTCCGTCAGAATTGAAAGGTAAAAATCGGTACTCTACAATAGACTTGTTAGCCACCTGTCATCAGGTTCTGCTCCAGCCCAGGAGTTGAAGACTCGTAACACTTATCGCTCACGTCGGGTGTTTCTATTTGAGGGAGTACCTTTTGAACTCGTGTTGGCAGCTGCCATCTTCAATGTTTGATTCAGGAGTTACTTAAGGAATTGGAGGGAGTCCTCCTGTTCCAATGTGACACTCTTGTCAAGGGAAAAAGTAAGGCTGACCATGATGCAAGATCGAAGAGAGTAGTGGGAATTTTGGAAGAAAAGGATCTGACCACCTAGTACAAGTGTACATTTGCTTTGAACAATGTAACCTATTTAGGGTATGAAGTTGGGGGATGACATAAAAACAAAAAGTTAACTACTAGAAGCAATTAGTGATGCACCACCACCAAAGAGGAAGCACAATAGGAGCCTTTTTAGGCAAATTACTTGCAGAATAAATTATTCTGAAAAATTTAGGGTCAGATAATAAGAGTCACCCTGCTGAGAAGTTTTGATCCTGCAGAAAAGTGCATTGTTATGACTAACACCAATGACAGGGTGCTAGGGGTCATTCTGACCCAGATGAACAGTGATTGAAAGAAAGATGTGTTTGCATTTGCTTTCCTTTGACTCCTACCAAGGAGAAATATTTGGGTGATCTATAGAGATATCGCATGTGCATGGGGTCATGAACATTTTAGACCATTTGTACGGGGGCTGCCTGAGAAGTTGACATCTGATCATAAGTCATTGACACAGGTTCTCACCACCGAAGGGTTGTTTAGAGGGGCTCCACACATTGGCTGGATGTTAACAAGGCTTCAAGAGTACATGTACGCTGGGTCACTGGGTGGAGCCCATGCGGTCAATCCATAGACGACCTTGCGGACACAAATTCTGAACAATCCAACTTTGACTTTGAAGCTGTCAGAACAAAAAGGGAACATCCATGAACTTGTTTAACCGAACGCGTCCCGGATACAATTATTATTTTTAATAGAACTTGGTTACTGCCTAGTAGGACATCCCCACTTTGCAGATACATATCATCAAAGTATACTCAATTAAGTGCCGTCTACATGAGATAATTCTGGAATGTGCATTTCCAGCATTAATATGGAAATATTTGACATTGACAACTAGTGGCCCTCCGCGTTGCCTCACATATCTTCTCTGTGTAAAGATTAGTATCCCCTGGGTGTTTTTGTGTTTCCTCATTATCTGGCTAAGGTCCTGATGAAGGTGGTGTCACCATTCTTTCAGCCACCGAAACACGCGTCGACCAATGCTGTTTAGACCTTGCTGTTCGCAGCTAATTTTATTGGTCACAGAGACCATGTTATCTGTCGTCTCTCTCAAATTCCAGATACATGCATTTTTTTGGGATGAACGAGTATGTATGCGGTTGCATGTGGGTAGTGCAGTATGAATGAAAGATTTTCTTTTTCATGAATCAGCATTCAGGGGTATTAATTCAAATATGTTTTGTATTTAACATTTTATGTAACTATATTGTTCAATTGCATGTAAGTGTTTAAAATAACATTTTTATATCCATAAAAAAAACAAAAATGAAAAAAGTAAAGACATTTTTGATATTGAAATAAACCAAAAACAAAGTCAAATGAATCGCTATAGAATTATTATGTCTTCTCTTGATATTTTATTGTTGTTCAGATATACTGTGTAAGCCCATGCTGAAAGTAACTCACAGATTTGATAGCAAGATAGGTCACGAGGGAGCTTCCTTATATTGTCGCAGGGCAGTATGTCCCAGATATGAACAACAAGGTTACAGAATTATTAAGTCGCTTGTCAATATCAGCAAAGCGGGTCCAACTAAGTGGTAGGGATGAGTGTTGTCTAGCATCTTTGCACAAAAGAATTGGGAGCAATGGACAAAGCTGAATGGCTGAAGGCCCTCTACTGGAATAAGTTGGGCTGGCCATGGAAGAAAGAACATGCAGTAAAGGAGCTGGATCATTCTGGGAAGTGAGGAATGAAATGACAGTGGAGGGAAAGTTTGTGTTGAGAAATTGAGGGTCTGGACTCTCAATGTGTGCCATTAGGGCATTATGAAGTTGAAGAAGGGAGCTAAGCGTATACTGGTGACCAAGATTTGATAAGTAAGTTGAAAGGAAAGTACAAAATTGTGTATGCATGTGAGAATTAAGACAACTTACATGTTACATTCTGCGCCTTTTGGTATGTTTCAATATGCCTTGGGTAGGAGTCTAGATCGATAGAATGGTCCTGTGCAGGAAGAAAATGGTTAAGTAGGACACTTAATTGTCTTGGTGGATCAATTCTCAAAGTGGCCTGAGGTGAACATTGTAAAGAAAGCAGATTGCAACAGCGAACCCCAAGTTTTCAGACATGGTTTATCAAAGTGAGGGGTCACCTAAATGCACTGAAAGTACCAATGGAGCACAAATTAAATAGTGTGCTGAAGGGTTTTTGGGAAGGAATGGTGTGCTGCATAATACCACATTAGTCTATCACTCAGGTGGTAACGGAGAGTAGAAAGATCTAATAGGGCGATTACGTGGGCAATACAGTTGGACAAATGCAGTAAGCCAAGTTGTGTATTGGAGGGGAGGAAGAAGCTATGGGCATACATAATTAGTCCCAGTGAGGTCACTGGTCATAGTCCATTTGAAATAATTAGAGGAAGAACACCAGAGGCAAAGGATAACCTGGGGTGGATGAAGAAACCCAGGCAGGTGGAATGGTCGCCTGTAGATGTTAGGAGCATTTCTGAGGCTCAAGGAACCTACAAGGAGTGCTAAGATTTAAATCAATAAAACAAACAAGTAAAAGATGTGATTTTCAGGATCAGCACTAAGAACCATGTGAAAGGGGAAGAAATAGTTCAGAACGGAAAATCAAGTTCATGGACATTATATAAGAAGAGAAAAAAATACTTAGGATTTCTGCTTTGTAAAGTGATGGCAAGGTATGGCATACAAAAGGTTTGGCGCTGAGCAGGCATGAGTATGGAAGTGAGAAAAAGGAGTCAGAAAGTTAAAGGTCTGATTGTTCGATTGATGAAGGGTATGGTTGTCGAGATGATAGCAACGGTGGAGGTGGAAATTTAAGATCAGACAATGATTGCCATGGAAGTGGTGAGGATGATGGCATTGCTGGAAATTCTCTTGTAGCTCTATAAAATAGTACCATGATGGACAGTGAGGTGGTCAAAGGGATTGAGACAAGGGAAGGTTTAAAAGGAAAATTGTAAAGACCAAAGAGAGTAGCCAGTTGCATATGTGAAGGTACTGTCCTGGAACCGGTTATCTTCTTTATCGGATGTATATGTTGTAGATACTCCTGCGTGTTGGGATTAGCATGCAGTTGATCAGTTGTGCAGATACATTTTTACCTTTAACATAGTTCTGGATTTTCCACCCTGTATTATAATTAGGTCTCCCCTGATTTTTTACAAATACAGACGGAAAACAAAATCTTTCCAGTCTACTATTTTTTTTAAAGCAGAAAAATACTGAAAATGATGCTTCTTGTGAGTGATTCACCATGCTGTCTTTAGTGAATTCCAGGACAACAGTTGAGCAGATGGTCCAAATGGGGACTTCAACAGGTTGAGGTTTCCCCAAACACAGGCATGTGTTAACCTATTTGTAGTATAATGCTGATATCTACCTGTGGGTGTAGTCTTTTGCTATGCTTGGCTGCTTGATATGCTAAAATGCGACAGGCAAAGTATGAGTGCATGTTTATCAGATACATAACTGGGGAATACACCATTTTACGACTCCATTTACTCTCAAAGCAAAAATAAATATAGCTAAATACCAATAATATGGCCAAAAAAATCTATCTTGGAGTACACTCTATTATGTATGAAGGGGCAGTTGATGCTGGAGAGGCTGCACACAAGTTGAGGACTGCTCATAAAACATCTTACTCTATATTACAGTGTGAAATATGAATACAATGTCCACATATACTATAGTTTAAGTCCCAAAAATTAAAGTCCTCTCAGAATGATCCTTTCAGATGTATTAATGTGTGCTTTGCGTACAGTGCCATCATGAGTCTGGAATGTATAAATGAAAAAGTGCCTTTTACCATGAGTTCATTATGGAATGGGGGATACAGGATGAAAATATATGCCAACATCATATTAGGAAATTGCTTTATACGTATTATGTAACAATAATGAATAACAGCCTTGAAAGAGCCCCATGCATGTGAGCTGTTAGGAGGTGAAACAGATGTTTGCAAAGAGCTAAGCAAAAAGACCTAAATGCGGCAAAGCTTTATTATACACGATGCAAGAAATAAATAAGCCAATAAAAAAAGAAATATATATATGTTATAGCCTTTGTAATGCATATAGTGATTCCCTATACACCAATGACTCGGTCTTGTTTTGGGGGTCTAAGAACCAATCGCTAAGAACCATGTGACAATAATGCTTCCCTCATGGCAGCATATGGCCTTGAGCAAGAAGGACCCGCCTTTGGAAGCAGACCATCTGTTCCACCTCAAGGAGATGCCCCTCCAGCATCAGAAACTAGCAAAACGCAGATCAGTTTTCTCCTAGTCCCCAGTACTGCACCATGGACAACTCGGCAAGAAATTCTTCAGGGTCCTTTTTCTTAGTAAGAACCAGTATCAGCGAATCCAAATAGAACAGATACATACACACTTAAGCCGAAGCCACCTCCACCACCACCACCACCACCACCACCACCTCCACCTCCACCACCCTCCCCCTGTTAAGAAATGTCCAGTCATTTTCTTAACTCTCCTTTCCATACAAAGCAAGATACCTTTGTCAGCTCAAAGGGTGTCAAGAAGCATGCAGGAATAGAGCATGCTCACCATACACTCTTTCACCCAGTAGGCAAGACACCAACAATGTTAACATGTCATTTACAGTGATATGATACAGGCCTAAACAGCAGAAGCAATCACTATACAAACAGCTATTATATGATGTATACATCCTTTACACTTTGATGCTCCTGCTGCTTACAGTACATGTTATTCTAAAATGGACGCCCATACTCGAGCACAGACACTGCTGTACCTTCATTTACTTCGTCACAAATCCATCGATTTATATTCCTTACTTTATATATAGAACCCTCAAGACGCATGTTTCGAACCTCTTTGCTATTAGATGAAGGTTCTGCTCTGAAGAAATATTTATGACGTGTACTTGGAGAACAGTCTCTTTCCTCCAAGAATCGATGAGTGCACGTAAAAATACCTGTATCATTAGTCAAACTCATACCTATTGGCTCTGAAAATGATGGTTTGAGCACTGGGCGCGAGCAAAAAGCATCTGCGCACTAGAGCTAGTGGGCTGCTTTCTGATGCAAAATAGTTCCTCATGGATTTAAATGGAGGCAGATGGACATAGCTAAACAGACACTAGAACATTGGCAAAGCCAAAAGGTTGCAGCTTTATGTATTGAAAATGTTTTTTGTAGATGCTGTACAGCAGGGGGGGCAATGTACACATTGCAACATTATGCAGCCTTGTCATACAATAGACTTATGTATGTATAAAGACATATACATGTTTCACTATGCATGCACAAGCCTAGCAAATGATAGGGTTGCCATTTTATGTATTATTTCTTTACCAATCCAAGATGGCAGACCCCACTTGTAGAAGTAACTTAAAAATAATTCACTTGAGCAAACACTCGTTTGTGAAAGTGGAGTGCCCCTGCAGCAAATGGGAGCTGACGGAAAATCCAGAAAATGCAATACTAAGTACTTTATGGGCCACAAAGGTGGGGGAGCAACGGAGGGGTGGGTGGGTGAAATTCAACAGAAGTGGGCAGGGGGAGCAACACAATTTGAATAAAATAGGTTGGAGGAAAAAGGGAGCAACTGGGAGGACGTGGGATAGGTATCCACAGGAAAAGGAGCATCTTAAAGTGAAGGTTAGGGGCGGGGGGGACAGCAACACAGAGCATAAGAGGTAGGTTGTTGGGAGGTCAAACCGCACTGGAGGGATTTAAGCTGGAAAGCACATAATGTCTCATGTGATTAAAGAAAAAGCCATAAGTAATTCCCTAAATGTGGACGGATACAAATGAGCCAAATAAAAAATATGGCAAAGAGGCTACGCTCCAGAGTAGGGGCAAGCACAAGAATAGTATGGCAAGCCGTACAACAATCAAGCAAATAAAACTGACCATAAGCGAATTAATGCTAACCAATGAGTGGGCTCTACGCCTACTGTAAGTTCTCGGGATGCTCTACACGAGTCTTTCTTCTACAGACAGCTAAAAGCTGCTGGTAGATGAGACCTAAAAACGGCGAGACTAAAACACTGCTATCAGCTGATCCAAAATGGAAATGATCGGTCTCAAAGAAGTTACTGAAGTTGAAGATTCCAATGGCGGATGACCAAAACCAATTACTGCAAGCGTACATCTGCCATGGGAGGTGTAACAGCCATAAACATCAACCATAAATCCCCATTACCTTGTAAAGATTAGAAAAGGAGCCATATGAATTCAGTCATCTTTCTTATGGTGTTATTCTTGATGCTCTTTGGCGGACCCATTTATTTCTGTAAGAGTCAGAGAAAGGTTTTGTACCGCTGTATTAAATGCCCACTGGTGACACAATACCACAGCTTTCGCGCAGCACGTTTCAAGCAGAAACAGATGCCGTGTCTCGGCTGAAGCATTTGGAGCTAGCATTGGGAGACCGCTCTGCTGTTCTCTGCTTCCAGAGAGATTTTGCCCTGTTATTTAGCTTCAACCTTAAATCCCTAACTACAAACACCTCCTCTTCATTCTCAGCATAATCAGCCACTCACATGTACTAGTTGGATATGCTTTTTCAACTGTTACACTGACCAAATCACTTACCTGAAATATATATATATATATATATATATACACACACACACACACACACACACACACACACCCACACACACACACACACACACACACTCTCTCTCTCTCACACACTCTCTCTCACACACACACACAAAGGGTTAAAGTAGCGTTATAGTTAGGTGAAGAGGTCAATTATACAATACCATTTTAAACATACAAAGCCTCTGAAAATTACCAGTTACAGCTATCTGAAGTAGCTATAACTCATGCACTAAGGTAACTACAACTCGTGCCCCTGACATGCGCAGTTTTGTCATCATTGATGTCATTGCAAATATGGGTTTATCAATGTCGTCATAGAACATGCTGTGAGTGATGTAATTTGCAGTGCATGGCAAGGGCACGAGTTATAGTTGCCTCAGGACACTAGTCATAGGTACTTGAGATAATTATACCTGTTGAATTTCAGTGTTTTTGTACGTTTAAATGGAAACACGATCCAAACTATAACTACAGAGTGGCGACCACCACTCGGATAGATCATATATATATATATAAATATACTTTAAGTATATTTGCACTATAGGGAGGATTGTCCAACTTGTCACTTTATTGTATATACCCAAATATGTAAAGATTGTAGAAAAGATAATTAGGGTAGCTATCTGCCAACAGGCCATCAGATACAACATGAACTTGAGCCATTTCTAAATTCATGATATGGCATTTCAATGGTGCACAATATGATGTTTTTTTACTAGTGTATTTAATCTTGTTATTACAATGCATTTATGCAAGCATTTACTATGATGGTAGTCTGTTTTCTATGCCCTGCATATTGGCAATTGAGCACGGTCACTTTAAATTGTGGGATCCAACCATTCAGCATTGTCATGTGATCAGGGCCGGCAACGCCCGAAATGCGTTATGGCGGAATTGGTGTGAGAGCAAAATAAACACTTTATGCACCAAACTTGGGTCCACTCTCGTTTTCTCTCCACGAAGGAGACGAAGCAGGCAGACGAGGAATAAAACAAGCTTTATCAAACTAGTTTGATGAGGTGGTAAACAATTTGGGCCATATGTAGGTAGCCCAATACCGGTCGGTAACGGCCGATTTTCGGTAAAAATCACGTTACCGACCGGTATTCAGGCTTTCGGTATGTAGGGGGGACATTTCAGGATTCGGTAATTTACCGAATCGGTAATTTTACCGATTCGGTAAATACCGAATCCTGAAATGAGATGTAGGGGGAGTGTGTGGGTGTAGTGTGGATTTGTTATTTACCACCAACTGAAAGTTGGTGGTAAATGACGAATGTCTTAGTAAATGCATTATTTGTCCCTTAGATGTGTGCAATGTGGCAGACATACATGCCCTTAGGGCATGTATGTGTGCCACATGTGCACACATGCAGGAATCAGGGGTGCAACAGGGTGTCACTGTGACACCCTGCCACCCTTGATTGTGCTCCCCCCATTACCGAATCGGTATTTACCGATTCGGTAATGGTAACTGGCTTCCCATTGATTCCTATGGGCCTCCTGGCCCATAGGAATCAATGGGAAACAAGTTACCATTACCGAATCGGTAAATACCGATTCTAAAATACCGACACTTACCGAATCGGTATTTTTTTTACCTACATTACATTTACCGATTAATAAATACCGAATCGGTAAAATTCGGTATTTAAGAATCGGTAAATGTAATTTACCTACATATGGCCCTTTGTGTTTAAGGAAATTGGACACAAAAATCCAACGGAAAATGGGCTGTACAAAAATAATACGCAAGCAGATATATTTCTGCCAATGTGTCTGCTAACCTGGTGCTATGTACCGCCTGCTGCTAGCAATGCACACTGCAGAACATCTTTCTTTCTAAAGGAGTTTTCATTACAGCTCTTTCCAGCCGACTGACTGATTTATTCAAAAACAAGACTATCATCAGTAAAAGCGGAATGCACAAAGCTGAGAAAATAATCTTTATTTGACACAAAGATCCCTCTTCCATTCATTTCCCCACTTTGGAACTTTCTGACAGTATCACAATCTTCCTCCTGCATGAGTCAGCGGTGTTTGCCATATCGGTTGAAGCGCTTGTACAGGAATCGAATTCGCTTGTTGAGATTGTGAAGGTCCTCTGTAAACATACGATGCCCCACAAATTTCTTCTTTCGGATGCAGCGCTGCAGCTCATTGCCTTGCCAGCCCTTCAACCATTTAGGGGCAACGATAAGATCCTTCGGGTGCGCCTTGAAGTCTCCTGTATGGGAAGAAGGGAAACAAAGGGTCATCGTATGGTAGGACTACCTGTACTCCATGGTTTCTTTGCAGGCTTCATTTTAGGTGCAGATCCTACAGGTTGAGAAGGAACAACCCCAATGAAATGTATTTAATCTGCTCTGTGGCAGAACCTCAGCGATGATATTACTTAACTGTGGTCAAGTGATATCCTTACCCTGGCTGCTTTTCCTTTTCTGAGAGACAATTTATTGTGAGAGGTCTAGGATTTGAATTTCCTTTGATAAATGTGATTTTGGCTAAAATGTATAGAATTCACTAAATGGGCCAGATCTAGAGAAAAAAATGAATTTTGCCATTCTTTACTCTCATACAGTAGGGAAAAAAGGACGATGCCTCGTAAACCCCTTATTCCGAGTGAACGACAAACCCCACTCACTGCAAACACCAAGGGAAAACATAGCTACAGAATATTATAGTTTTAGCGTACAAGTTGTGCTTATCGTGATGTTTTTTTTATTTTGTGGGGGGGCGGTGGGGGGGGGCAGTTTTTATTTTTAGCAAACAGTAAACTACGTGCAAAGTCCTCCAGGTAGTCCGTGGAGAAATTGCCATGGTGAAAGTACAAAAAAACATAGTTTGGAGCAAATTGTGCTTGGATTTGCTATGTGAAATCAGCCATGAAAACCATGTTGTGCCTGACTTGACATTCCACCTAACAGCTCAGTGTGACCAGGTTTTGAAATGACAGTACAATCACAGCGGAGAAGGATTCCGTTAATTGCCCAGATTACTTCCGGGTAATCCTCAACTCTTAATTCTATTTTCCTTGCTTTGAGTCTAGGGTAATTGACGGTGCTTGAAGGGAGTGGACGAAGTGTGTACGTCTCAAATTTAAGTAGAGTCCACCCGAATGAGAGGGTATAATATCCTCGCAGATAACCGCTCGAGTAATTCTTATGAGCCACAAAGGCCAAGCAAGCCCTTCTTTAGCTGGGATGGAAAGTGAGACACAAGGAGTGGAACAAGCTGGAATGACCAGTGCTTGAAGGAAACACTTTTGTATTTTCTTTACACCAAATTTGCTTTCTTTGGATTGTAGTGGGGAATCTTGTCCCTGTGACTTACTAGTTATTTTAAATGCGTGCTCACGCTGAGTTGGCTTTATCTTAATTCAATCTTGTTTTTTGATTTATTTTCCTCCGGCTTGTCTTAGTTGTAAGTTGTCAATAGCTGCGAGGGAGCGCTCATTCCTGAGCTGGGAGCAACAGGGTTGCAGCTGGTTTTCCTTCCGCGCTCCTGGTTAGTCGTTATTCAACTTAATACTTGGCACCAGATCTGCCATGCCAATCAGCCGGATTTTATCAGACAACATGGTAAGTCTTACTTGTCTAACTAACTCCCAATATAGATCTTCCCTTTCTAGATTCATGCTCTCCTCAGCCACATAGTTCCACTTCCATCCGGAGCAATGTGCACTCCCTCCTCCCATTCAGCAACATAACCGCTTGCTGGGTTCACTCAGCTCCGCCTTACTTATTTAACCCGACCCATCAATCAACATGCATGTTATTGTGCGCTCCCTCCAGAGGCACTACTTGGACATCCACAATCTCATTCAAGATGCACATCTGATTCTCTTCATCAACAAGTCTTGGATTCATGCAGCATCTGCATTCGACCCGATTTCTCCACTCGGTTTTAAAGCTTTACACCTCCCACAACTCAATAAAAGAGGAGTGGTTTAGATGCAGTTTAGGACGCTCTTAAAATTTCATCATACTACTCATGATCCTTTTCTATCAATCCTTTTCTGCATGCAGAACTGATGGGCACTAAGATCACCACTGCTCCTTCTTGCTCAGTTACCTGCATTTTAGCTCTCCTGGTTCAGCTAATAAATGTTGCTGTGTCTTAGCTAAGCTCCTTTCTCCAATCATACTTCCCTCCTCTCGTAGCCTATAGAGGTCTATATTCGGGCAGAATATTCGCCCACCTAGAATCTTCCAGCCTTGCTGACTCTTGCACAGCTTTGAGATTAGTCCAGCGCATGACTGGTGGCAAACTTTGCCCACCTAAACTCAGTTGATTGAACAGTCCCCTCCGCCCCCCCCCCCCCCCCCCCCCCCAAATAACGGACTAATCACTTAGCCTTTATCCGTCTCTTCCCACATGTTCAACTTTCAGAGTCCTCTGGGTTATTCTCTTTCCTAACTCTTGGTACAAACTAAATAAAGTAGTTTCATCACAATTCTCAATCTGGATCTCCCTGCAGCTCACTCTGCCTCTCTCCAGTGCGATTATCATTGTTAACGCTTGGATCCTTCGTTCGCATGATGATCAAATTTCTGTAAAAACTTATCTTAGCCACTGTGGTGTAGCCTCAGCCCCCGGTTCTCCAAGGACCTCAAGCTGCGAAAATCCTTTACATAAAAGCAGAAACAGAATGGTGCTCCAACTATTCTCCTAAGTGCTTGTTGGGTGTTTTAGAAGTGCTCAGATCCTACATAAAATCCATCTACTACGCCCAGGAGCGTATTAAGTTTTCAAAAATCTGCATGCAAACTCCAGAGATCTTGAAAATAGTTTCATCTCAAACTAATCTGGCGTGCTCTAAGATTCATATTTAACATCCAAGACCTTCCCTCCTTTCACAAAATTATGATCAAATTTGCAGTAATCTCTTGCCTGCTCCTTTTTTAAAGGATAAGCCATTGCTTACCTCCATTTCCAATCAAGTGGTTTCCCAATGCCTACTCTATTTTCTTCCCATATCTCTTGACTGGACCATTAAATGTAGGCAGTCCTTAAACTGTGGCTCCACTCTTAACCCGCGTCTGCCCAGGCTTCCCAACTCCTAGATAAGGCGAGTAGACCACAGACTAATCTGTAAAAACTTTCTATGGCCAGCTCTTCTCCCCCGTTTGACTGGAAACAAACGCTTGTTTTCCTACTAATAAAGAACCCCTGTCAATCCACCTAATTTAAGCAATATTTGCCCCATATCATTTCTTCCCTTTCAGACTAAAATGCTTGAAAAACACATTACTGTTGTGATCCTTTTTGGAACCCAGTAGCATTGTATAGTTCACTCTAAACTTTTTCCTTCCACTGTACAGTAAACGGTCCTCGTCTCTATCCTTGACGAACTCCAGGTTGTATTAGAGGGATTCAGCAGTGCTTATTTTACTCAAACTGTCCACAACCTTTGATATGATAGCAGGATTTTGTGTTCTATCAGGTCTACATCATGCTAAAGTTCAAGAAAAGACTCTGACTTGGACTGCTGACTAGCTCAATGAATGATCCCGGACCATACATTTTCCACCCTTCCACTCTGCCATTAGCAAACCCAAAATTGTTATCCTTCAAGTCTCATCACTCAACCTTACAATCTTCAATGTCTATGTAGCTCCCAGAGCGTAGCTAATTCGCTCTTTCATTTCTCTTTTATTCCTTATGCAGGTGACATGCAAATCTTGGTCCAGCTGCATGGACAAAATTCTTGAAACTGCACCAATTTTTAGAACTTTATGACTTCAGTAGTCACCTAGATAAGTCAAAGTTCAATAAAATCAATAAAGACAGACTTCGACCCAAGATGTCTGCGGCACCGGACTGACTCCTGCAGCTCCAATCCGGACAGTCACTTCTGCTGCTTTCCAGCTACCAGACACTGTGCATGGATGATACTAAGAGCCTGGTAAGATGAGAATGAAGCTCCCCCACTGTTTTGCACAGAGGGAAAAGGCTGCATCAGTTGGCTGCAGTGAGTGCACAGAGCTCCAAGACAGAGGAAGCAGTGAACGGAAGCCACTGGTACTGACCCAACAGGCAAACTAGAGCTAAACGGAGGCTTTGGCTGGGGGAAAAGGAATTCAGTTCCCAAGCCAACAGAACAGTGACAATATCATTGATGCCAACAACTATTAGAAAAGATGGCGCATGTCAAGGGGTGCCAGCATGGTGCATAGAGAGCCGATCAAGGGAAGACTAAAGAGGCAAGAGAGCAAGAAATCTTTATGCCCAATATAGCCTCCTTTCCTTTGAGGATAATCTGCAAGGGAATAGGAGAGACATATGAATAGAGCAAAGCCCCCACTGTCAAAACTGAAGCTGAGAGACAAATGGGACCGAGACAAGGTGCAGAGGAGGATCCATATTTAGCAGGAACTCGATGGTCTCAAGTGAGATTGCACCCTGAAGTGCACAGTCCAGGTCCTGCTTCTCTGACCACACACAGAAGATAGCTACCATAGCCAGCAACAATTCAGCCTAATAGAAGTGGGGATGCTGGATGGCAGAGAAGAAAGCTGCAGTGGGTGTTTGACACTGTAAAAACAGCCCACTGCAGGAGTGAGCAGCTACACAGAAGGTAAAAGCCACCAATGTTGATGACCAAGCCCTGAAAGACAAAAAAACTCTGGGGGTGCTACAACAGCATAGGATGCAAAGGAGCTACTTTCGAGGTGAATCCCTCAAGTAGAACATTCAAGTAACTCTCTGTAAGTGTAAGGAGTCTTAATGCTCTCAGTATACATATGATCTTAGATAACAATACCCAGGTATAATCTGTGTCCAAAAGACCATTTACTAAGAGTGGATCAATTCTGAATGAACAACAGCAATTACACACTTCAGTTTTTGGCACAAGATTGAAAACTGCTGGGGCGCCCATCCTTTGTAAGCATAGCTCACAAATAATGCCAAACGGCAGCAAGTGTGCCCCAGAAGTGAGACACCTAGTTATCAGCATGGAGCTATGTGTAGAGTGTTACACAATTATAGATAGAAATGTGCCCAACAAACAGCAGGAAGCATTCCTAGAAAAGATTGGAAGGGAGGGGTAGGGAGGTCAGTGGTTAATCTGGACAAGGGAGGGAATCACAATATATTGTGTGACCCGAGTTTAAAAAGATCAGCACAAAGCTTACACCATGCCAAAGTAATGTCCAAGAGACTGCAGGAAATGATCCTAGACCGGGGTATGATGGCTACTTGGTGCTATCCCCTTCCTGCGGAATCAGAGTGCTCCTTCTCCCAGTACACAGATAGAACACTGGATTACATTTTTTGTGCCAAACAACTTCTTAGTAGACTGCATAGAGCGCACACAGCAGTTATGTCAATCTCGGACCAGTCCCACCAAAAGATAGAATGGGTAGGTGGAGAAAGAAAAAACTCCTAAGGGAGATGGAGGCTGTGGCCCCGGGGTACTTAAGGAACCAAGTAAACAAGTAAACACAAGGAGATGCTCGACAGAGCGCTGAACCTTTTCAGACACTCACCCCCAGTCACAGATCTGGGTTGAATCCATCATCGTTCTTTAGCTCACTTCGCCACCCCAGTTCAAACACAGCTATATGCAAATCAGTCTTGAAGCTGTGCCTCATGGAAACAGTCCATCCCGAATGGCCAAGCCATGTCTTCCCTGGTCCAGAAACAAGTATTCTGGGACCAGTTTCGGGCTAACAGCCCTCATCAGCCAGGCTAGCTTGAATCCAGTGGCAAAGTGAACAAGGGACCCACCTCTGGGCATCCCACTCCAGCGTCCTGGTGGACGCCGTATTGGCATTATTCGCTAAATATTCTTCAATACGGTTTGCTTGGTTGTGGCGGAAGACCGGGGCTTCCAAGCATTCCCGCAGCAGTTCCCAGGTGGGGACTGGTGGGTGGGGCGGTCGCCATTGGAGGGTTAGGAGATGCGCGTCGTGATCAGAGACCACACGTCCCAGACGTATGACCAGACGTGGGTCCCTTGCTCACTTTGCTACGGGATTCAAGCTAGCCTCGCTGAAGGGCCCTTCTTCACAGTGCCAAGAATTTTCAAGAATCAACAGTACTGTGCCTCGCCTCTATGATACAGGAGCCATGATTGATAACTATATGATAACAGCAAAGACATGGTTGTGGAGACTGGTTTTTACACATCTTAACACCAGAGCTGTGTATCTCTACCTTTAGTTTTGCAACTCACTGTTGCTCCAGCTTGTGATAAAACACTTGCATTTGCTGCAAAGTTCCCTTATTTCAAGGCCCTACAGAATACCTATTCAATCCAGAAACAATTTTTATAACCAAAAATAATTTTCAGTCGAGAAATTGAAGAGTTAAACAAATAACACAAATCATAAAGTAACAAAGAGGTCAGCAGATATACGCATGTGCAATTTACATAGAAGAGTGTGCCAAAAAAGATTTGCTGGAGGTATCGAAGTACCGCTTGCCAACAGAGAGGATGACAAACGTGGCAACATTATTTTTGAAACATACAGTGTGGGAAAGCATTACCAAAAGTAGGCAGAATGATATCCACCAACTGTGAATGCATAACACATTGAATATTTCAATGAAAATATTAATGCAAGTGTTTGTCTTGAAGATCCGCAGAAAGTGAGGCAATCCAGAAGCAATTTAACAATAGCAGTAATGGATGCTTATGCAAAAGTCAGGTAAGCATAGGGTGAACAAATTTAACTTTGGAGTTCTACAAATCTGAACAGTCCTCGTACAAAGCTATATAGGCTTTAAAAGGTTCTGTTGAATCATAGGGTAGCATGGAACCTTATCATGGACATAACCATTTTTTAACCTCAATGGATGAATTCAAGGCACCAGGATAGAAGTAAATAAAATTAAAAATATAAATTGTTCTCGTGACAAGAATTGGAGCTGCCCTTTCATCTTATAAACAGCCTAGTGTTAAATGGCTCATTTCATTAAGTTCTCATCGCCAACAAACACACTACAATTTGAAAATACCTAGTTTAACTTCCAAATAGTAATATATATATATATATATATATATATATATATATATATATATATTTTCACTTAAAAAAACATAGGTTTCACACGTTATAGTTAGCTGGACATTTCACTCGTAAAAAACCAATGAAATTCCCCCGTTATAGTTAGTGCAGGCAACTATAACTCACGCGACCGCAATCCTCTGCTGATGACGTCAGATGTTACATCACTGTATTTAGACACTTATTTACCCATGTCTTCTTTCATTAATCTTTAGCTATACATATATTACAAATATTTATTTTTCATAAAGACACATGTCATCAGTGATGTAATATCTGACGTCATCAGCAGAGGATTGCGGTCGCGTGAGTTATAGTTGCCTGCACTAACTAGAACGGGGGAATTTCATTGGTTTTTTACGAGTGAAATGTCCAGCTAACTGTAACATGTGTGAAACCTATGGTTTTTTAAGTGAATTTGCAAGGTTTTTTAAATGCTAATTCGTAACTATAACGTGTGTGAAACCCATGGTTTTTTCATTGAATTTGTACGGTTTTTTAAATGCTAAGTTATGTATTTATTAATTTTTTTTCCAGGTTTTTCACCGTGGTTCGCAGTGCGTGCCGTGCGCGCCCGGTGCGCGCACCTCGCGATTTAAAAAAACATAAAAAATGTTTTTTTCTCCCTTGGGGGTCCTTCTGTGACCCCCTGACCAAGGCTAGGGGGTCAGGAACTGTCCACTCTGCCCCCTTTTCACGTTCTCCACCTTTTTTTTCACCTCCTCAGACTGCGAGAGACAAAATGGCGGCCGACACTTCCTGGTTTCGACCGATTCGAATGTTTACCGACATCTAACAACCAACCAGAATTGCGCTCGCACACGGCAGGGTGCGCGCACGGTGCGCGCGTATAGATATTGATATGCTTTTAAATGCTATTTTCTCAGGAAATACTGAACAGATTTACACCAGACCTGCAAAAGGCACTTCCTTGACCTTATGGCTACCTCTCTGCCAAATTCCACATAATTCTGTTCAGCCGTTCGGGCTGTAGCTGCGACTAAATGTCCTATGGAAAAATGCATGGGGAAAACGCGTTTTGGGACCCCCCTTTTTCTCGGCCCCCGCTTGACGAATCACCCCGAGACTTTCAGGGTAGGAGCTGAACGGAGCGCCCCATTTGTTTTGAAAATTTCGCGAGGATTCGTCAACCGGCGCCAAAGTTATTCAAAATAGAATTTTGAGATTTCCTATGGAAACTAGGTTGTAACTATAACTATCTACTGGCGACGATTATATATATATATATATATATATATATATATATATATATATATATATATATACATACATACACACACACACACACACACACACACACACATACATAGAGTAAGGTACTATTTGGAAATTAAACTAGGTATTTTCACTGGGAAATTCCACCATTTTTTTTTTTAATAAGGCACCTATAGTTTAAACATGGGAGAACGAATTAACCTGTTGGGAACTTCTTTGACATGCTAACAAATCACAATATATAGAGAGAGTAATGTCACAGTTCCAGAGAGCAAATGCTCATTGGGTTACCAAAGGCAACCATTTCTGATGTGCTTATTCTGTTAGAGAATGGTTCGAATTTAGGTTGTTTTGATGAACATGGTTACTCTTTATGAAAAGTAATGCCCTTCTATCACAGTAAATGAACAGATTAAAGGTTGTGGTTATGAATTAGTAATGCCGCCACTGATAAGGAATTGTACTGCTTTATTAGCCAAATAAGCTACCATATGCAAACTGTGACAAACTAGTGTGTATAGTTACATTACACTGAGGAGAGACACACACAACCTTAGTGTCTGCACCGGACTATGCAACTACAATAGTGCAGTGTGACCAACGTTACACATTTGTTGCATATTGCCTATCCACCAACATTAATTGAAACAGACAACATAACAAATGTTTCTAAAATAGAAATGATCTAACATTAAGGCCAGGAGCTAAAGAGCATTTAAAGATATCCTACGAACCGCCTCTCAAACTTTTGGATAATTTACCTCTAGCATTTTCCAGATTGGCTTCGACACTTTTGGTTGGTGAAGTAATTTTATCGATAACAAATTTCTTTATCCAGTAGTTTAAAGTGTTAAAGCACGAGACACATAATGGAGAAGATTGTGTTTAATACTGAACCAGTGTTGTGCATGAACAATGCAGATGAACATAAAGCACTGGTACTATAAAATAAAATAGACATTCACATGAATGTTTAAGAGTTGTTGTTCCTAAAGAAGAAAAGAAGTGTGAAGCTTGCACTACAGAACACAATTCCACACTTGAGAAGAAACACATTGAAGAATACCAGCAAGAAGAAACGCTTGCTCTAAAACTGGGTAAGCACCCACTTCTAACAGCTATTTTGTTACGGGCCAAAGGACTTGGATTTTTCATAATCTTTACACTATAGCATCGGTTATGTATAACATGTATACAAAGTATGAAAGCACTAAATAACCAGTCATACTGTCATTGCAAAACAATTGTTTTCAGCATTTTGCCATAATACAGACAACTGATTAATCCTTCATAGCCCATTCCATTCATCAAAAACCTTTATTCGATTCGAAGAATCATCAAAACTTACAAAACAAATCTTTGTACATATTGCAAATGTCATCCTTCTAATACAGACATAACAAGCATTGGCATAGCCAATAGGTCTCGCTTTTGGGACCTTATAAGTATTTAGTTATGCAGCAGAATATCTTTTGTGCAACAACATCAACTGTTGCCTGGCTGAACACTTATAAGGTCCCAAAGGCAAGACCTACTGGCTATGCCAATGATTGTGTGTGTGCGCAAAGGGCATGGATGGGAGAGGGAGTGGTGTGTTAAAGGGCCCTAGAAGAGTGGTGGTGTTTTGTTTCAGAAGGACATGTTCCCATCATTTCTAGGTCTCAACGCAGCACCCATCAAATGTTTTACAAAGTGCCAGTGCTAGTTTTGGTCACACGTTCCTCCCTCTCAAGCCTGGCAGGGCTTGGGTGGACCCATCCCAAGGACACATTGGTAGAGAATGCAGGAACACATAGTTTCTGCTGATAAGACTGAGTGGCGTGTGGTGCATTTCGGAATAGGGGTGGAATACTAAAGAATCATGAAGAGGAAACAAATAACAAGGCCCTATGCTCATTACAAAGTTTAAGGGCGCAATCTAATGAACTCATGTGAGTCAGGTGTGCCTGATAACACCAACTCCACTGAAAAATCTCCCACTCTCTGGTCATAAAAGCCACAATAAGACCAGCGCTGCATGTTTGGAGTGTGTCGTCACAGCGCCTGGAGTACTGGTGGTTCACGGCAGACGCTTTTAGGCCGATCTTATTTTGAAGGTGGAGTGGTGCATGTGGTTTTCAGTATATATAGTTCAGTTTGCAATTTTGTTCGCATAATGCAATTGAGCCTCTGCTTAACTGCCTTGCAGCCGTGTAATAAACATGGGATGGTTTAAGAGCAATGTTGGCTTGTGTGCTCGAATAATCACGTAACTTTCTTTTTCTTGAAAATGGGAGCGAGTGGCTGTCTCTCTGAGTCAGCTGTCGGTACTGCACTTGTGTGATGGGGAGGGGCTGACCCCTACTAAACTCTGAAATCACAAGGATCAGCGTGAAGCAGGTTATGCGCTGCCTCCTCCGAAGACCTGGCCGCAGAGGTATAAAGGGATTATGGGGCGACGGTCTGTGCTCGGCACTGCTCGAGTGGAGGGGGTATGGACAGCCCAGAGCTCGCATTACTTTAAAAGCCCCAAAAGAAACAGAGTGTCTCAACCCTGATGTTTACGATGCGGAGTAGAAGAGGGAAAGGATCGGGTTCGAGTCTTGCTGAGTCTTTAACATGTGAACTCAAAATATTGACTGGAACAAATAAAATGAACAATTGCATGATTTTAATAAACAATGCATGCAGATTTAAATTAATGAAATTGGGGAGGGGTTGACCCCTACTTAACCGTTAAATCACAAGGATCGGGGTGAAGCAGGTTATGCGCTGCCTTTTCTGAAGATCTGGCCGCAGAGGTATAAAGGGAATATGGGGCGACGGGCACGAAGGGAGATTGTGAAGCTTTGAAGTGGAAAAGGAAGACAAAGAGGCGCGGGCATTGAGAAAGGTAATGATCGGCGTTTGTGAAAACACAGTGCATCTACAAACAGAACTAGCCCGGGAGTGGTGCGCGCGCACGCTCTAAAAGGATTTTTTTTTTTTTAAAGCATGGCGAAGGTGCATGCGTGCGCAAGTGGGAGGGGTGGGGAAAGTGCTTGCACTAAGCAGCAGCTGTTTGCTCTTTTTCAAAGCACCCACTTGTGCTTGTGGAGCGCCGCTGCGCACTCCCGCAAGCTGTATGCCGCCACAAGCACGAGTATGTGCTTGGAAAAAGTGCTGCATGACGGCTAAAGGTCTCCTATGCGGTGCATGCGCACTGCGTAGGCGAGACCTAAAAACGGGTTTCAATTACAAAGGACTAAAATGCAAGACATATATACAGTTTAAATTTTCTCCTTTAGTTTCGCCACAATTGCACATGATTTAATTAAAATTCTTGTCAATACAGTACAAAGATAGCTATTCAATCAGCGCGTGCAGCACCAATTTGGGCTCCACTACTGCTAGAATTGTAAGATGATGCAATCTAAAACCATAGGAAGATAAAAAAAATTAACTTTTAAAATGTAAGCCCATTCCTATATCTTATATGACTGACAGCCAACTAAAATTTACTAACGCTGAATACAATAAGTTGGTGACTGTCGGATTTTAATATTCTAAGCAACTCTAAATAGCTCCTGATGTTCAAACTTCTGCACAGGGATTTGATCCACTTAAGTCTAGGGGTAGCATATGCTGCGCAAAAGAATAGAACAAGTGCAATATCCTCATTAGCACTTAGTTTACACAGTGAGCATTTAGGATCACTAACCATCAATTGAGATTTTGCCCATTTAGCTGTGAAACCATAGACTTGTAGTATCTCATACCTGAATTTCATATAGAGTGACTTTGCTGATTGCGGTTCAATCTCGTATAAAAAGGGCTCAAAGCTAGGGGTCAGTTTAAAAGACAGAAATTGAGTAGTCAATCTCCCCAACTCCAGATTTAAAGTGACTTTGTGCGTTATGAATTCCCAATATATGGACCCGATTTATCTCTTTGAGTCAGGGGTCAGCAAGCTCGGGATTGCCCAGTAGCGGCTCAGACCTAAATCGGTGAGCCATTTATGGATGTGGGCCAACCAGGGCAGAGTAACAAATACATCCAAATGTAATAACTCCCTCGGGGTCTGCCTACAAATCTCTAGTTCCTCAGTTGTCCAAATTCTAATCCAGTAGGCCAATAGCATCCATACAGCAAGATGTCCTAGTCTTTTTAGCCCAATATCATGTGTAAGAGGGATCATCGGGGTATTTTTAGGCAAACATGTAAGCATTCTCATGATTTTGGTTTCCCCAGTGAAAAGAGGCTGAAGATTTTCTCCTTCCCATAGCTCAGATCCATAGAGTGTAGCTGATTGGGCTCTAGCTTTATAAACTTCTAATGGGGGGGTAATGGCCTTTGATATGGTGGAGTGCTGTTTCTTCACTATAGTAATAGAGTTCTGCATTAGGATTTGACTTATTTATTTGAGACTTCCATGTAAGTTTTGAGTCTAGTGTAACACCTAAATATACAAAGTTGGGGACACATTCCAAAAGCACCCCATTCAATACTAGTCTTTTCTGGAAGTTTTTGTGTGGATTGATTGCCATGTATTTGGTTTTGTTGGGGTTTATCTCAAGACCCTTTGTCTTACAATAGTTGTCTAGGCTATCAAGTAAGTTTTGGAGACAACAGTATTGTATCGTCTGCAAAGGTAAGGGCACAGATGTGGGTGCCTCCGAGCTTGGGGAATCGTGTAGGGCTGAGTGCAGGTGCTCTACCATGTCATTCACGTATATTAGGAACAGGGTTGGCGCCAGGACGCAGCCTTATAATCTAATCAATTGTGCTTATTCTCTGTCTGAAACCGGCCTGGCAAGGTGAGAGGATGTCTTTCTCTTCCATCCAAGCATTTAACTTGCCCAAAATGTGTTTGGCATACACCTTTTGGGTAATGTCTATCAGGCTGATAGGCCTGTAGTTCGCAGGACCGTCCCTACTTCCCTTTTTGTGGATAGGGACAATCTCAGCCCCCTTCCAGGTTTCTGGGATTGGCTCTCCCCTAGCTATTGTGTTGCACAATTGATTCATATATGGAGCCCAAACATCTGGGGCGTATTTCAGATGGTCCCCAAGAATTTTATCTGGACCAGGTGCCTTTGCTGACTTTATACTATCTATACCTAGCTCAGTGTCCTCTAAGCTGAATTCAAGGTGTGTAATAAGTGCTTCTGGCAGGGACGCCTCAGTGAGGACTCGTGAGTCTGGGGCGAGTACATCTGGTGCAGCATATAGCATGGAAAAACATCTGCACCATGTACCGGGATCCAAAAAGTGATCAGTGGTCCCCTTATTCACTTTGTTCTCCTGTGCTAGTAATTTCCAAAATTTGGATTGATCTCTAGTTTTTGCAGCTACAATGAGATCACCCCAGCTAGCATCCTTCCAATCCCTCAGGGTATTCATTTGTACTCTTTTATAATTCGATCTTTCAATTCTGATCTGGTTTACAGCTTTAGATTTTAGAGCCACACGGAATCTGCGTTTGGCTTTGGCACATTCCTTATTGGACCATGGGTTCGAGGATTCTGGTCGCGATATTGATTAATTGGTACTCCACTGAGTTTTGGTTAACTGTATTTTTATAATCTCATACATTTTTTGATGGATTTGGGTGAACAGTATGGACCCCGGACGTAACTCTGCATTGCCCTTTAGTAGCTCGCAGAAGTTGCTATATATGTTAGTGAGGGGCTCGACCTGATCTAATACTGATGGCCATTTGACTGATCTCCGATTGTTATATACTGATGGGAGCGGAATCTCTTCTCTCCGGTTTGTTGGGTTCAATGAATGTTTAGCAAACCAACTCCCCGCTAGATCTAGACATAATGGGAAATGATCACTCGCCCATCTTTTATCAACCCTAAAATCCTGGATTTGGTTCCAATATGCTATGCTTGCCATCACATAATCAATACGGGAGGTGGCATTTCCTCCAGTAAAAGTATTCGAGCACCCAACATCAGAAGGGAACCGCCCATTGCATGCCCTTAGCCCTCTTTCAATGGTAAAGTGCAATATTGGAGTTGCAGATGTAGAGCACGCCACCTTTTTGTTTGCTGCAAGTAGAGGAATTCCCCTGGCCAGATCTCCCTCATGGAAGATAGTGTCCATTCCTAACATCGGTTCATAGCAACAATTGAAATCGCCACCCACAAGGACCGCTCCATTTGGCTCAATGCTATCAAGCATTTCCTCAAGACTGCGAATGCCCAGTGCTTCCTTTGTACACCCCCTTGGTCTTAAGTATATGTTAAAAAGGTGTCAGTAGTTCATTCTCAGATTTTGACTTTATTCCCAATATGTCCTTGGAGCCAGAATTCACTATCTCTATAGAGGTGTTTAAAGTATTTTTTACCTAGATGATCAGCCCACCCAACAGTCTTCCTCTCATCGATGGTATGGCCCCAATATGGAAGGTTCTGTAGCCTAGTTTGTGCAAAGGCTTAACCGCCCATGTCTCCTGGAAGAGGCACCGGTCAAAGTTGTTGATCTAATCCTACCAGTCTGGATCAGAAAGTTTTTGGTGTAGCCCAGCTATGTTGCAGGACAGCATCTTTGAAGTTTTTGGAGCTGTATCGGATGGAGGCCGATTGGGGGTTCTACTTAGGGAACTATGTCTTTTGTGGTCAGTGTACGTATAGATTGTTAGCAGATCTTGTGGATGGTTTCTGTGCAAATAGGCATCATGTAAAACATGAGAATCCCGCTCTGGACTCCAGGGCTTCAAAATGATATAGCTATGTGAGCTTCCCTTAGGTGGAGTCCCTCTAGGCTGCGCACATAGTCAATCAACTGATTCTAGGTTCTGAGTCCCCTCAAGTGCTAACAACAGGCTATTTCTCTCCGCTGCTCGTGTTTTTGTTAATCTAAAACTGATTTTTGAATCGAAAAGTGAATGTGTTCTTAAATTCAGTTATCAAATTGTCTACGATAGTTTTGACACGGAAAGTTAATTTTATGTCATCCATGTTCCCTGTTTCTTGCCGAGACATTCGGCAGACCTAATTATAGAAAGGCATTGGCGTTTATTTCTGATCCAATGCATGACTTTATTTATTAGAGACTCTTCGTCCTCTCTGGTTTCATTGTTTAAGCTTGGGACATTTGTAAGGAAAATACTGTATGCATTTTCCCTAGGACTAGTTATGTATTGCGGTATTGGATAAGATTCCCTTTGAGATTGACTAACTATAAACCCCCAATCTAATCTGGAATTCTGACGTAACCCTTCCGGTCCCCTGCGGTTTGGCCCGTTTTGTGTGTGAGTCTTTAAGAATTATTATTGAGTGCCCCTTGCCGCGAAAACGGGGGCATTCTGGGCCGAGTCTCCAAGCTAATGTGATGGTTCCTAGCTCATGCTTTTGATATCGACATGTTTACTTGGTAGCAACGGAGTTGGTTAACTAACTTTAATGAATCTTACAGAACAAATGCTCTCCTTTTTTTGGTTCACTAAAGCATAACCAATTGGAAAAGTGAGAGAAACACCTACGAGCAGGACTTTTCTATGAGAAGGTCGCAATTTCCTTTTGGGGCTAAGGAAATATACTAGATGTATCCTAATTATTTCAAGCTAACACAAGTCCAACTGTGTACCCACAAAAAACCTCTGTTGCCAGGAAGGGAATGACATGCAGGAAAATTCACCCCTTAGTAGTGATCCCAAGGAGACAGGAAAAAACTGATGTAGTGCAAGAGAATAAAGTAATTTTACCACTGCATGACAGGGGTGGGAGAGACAATATTTTCCTATAATGGAGCCAATTCATTTCTAAAGCAGACTTCATCTCATTAAGTAAAGGCTAGTGGAAAAAGAAGGACTTTGAGAAAATGGCTCCTCTGAGAAGAAATGGGGCAGCCATGTCCCTATAACTGATGCACATTAAAGATGTCAACTGATAATGCAAGTGAAGTAAAAAGCGTTATACCCTGACCCTCGCCTTCAAAAGCCTCTCCAAAGACGCATTCCATACAAAGGGTTTTTACCTGTGCATCTTCGTTATTTCCCAGTTGCCAGTGTACTGTATGGAGTTCCAATTTTCCTTTCAATGTGATTTGTGGATGTATGTCATTTCATATTGCAACATTTCAAAGAAACACAATTTCAAAAAAGAAGTTTATTCAAATCCATTTCAATGATAACGTAAGACTGTGGTGTGTCGTAAACTAAGATAGACCATCCAATGAAAACTAATTTAAATGTTTGCCTTGAAAATAGTTTTTAACTAAACCGTATTTATTTTGAAAATAAAAAAGAATGTATTTTTACACAAAATATGGATAGAAATACCTTAAACCCAGAATACTCCCAACATCAATCCTATCCTTGGAACCCAGCCATACTACATCCTTATCTATAGCTTTATCTAAACATCACACCAAACTCTTACCATAACCTTCACCCCATGTATTGCCATCACATAACCCAATCCTTGTAGGCCTGACCTTCAAACCTATCCTTTCCTGGTTCTTTAATGCAACGCTGCCCTTGGCTTTTACCTCAATACTTTCTTTCACTGTTACCCTAACCAGAACCTTTACCACAATTATCTTGATTTTGGTTAAATGAGTTTTCACAAATGTTTTTCTATTTAAATGCTTTAACTGGAATCCCTCCTTCGAAACATATTGGGACGAAATGGCAAGATGCCAATTTGCAAACGATCAACATTCTGAAATATCACCCTTGTGTGGATTTGTATTACTATTGAACCCTCTGCTTTTCTTGAAAGTATAAATTACTGAAGTCTGCACTAAGCACAAAGCTGTGTATTGGCGAGGACCACTGGGTGACCACACAGTGTGACTAAGAGCACTTGGAAGTATCTCTATAGAATCAGGTAAAAGAAGTCGTTGGCTGAGGCCATCAGAAGTGTGACGGTGAATAAAAGTCTAACAGTACCTGTATTGGGAGCACTTCGAGAGCCCGAGTTGGCCCACTAAGTCAAAGCCTTCGTTTGTCTTTGAGCCTAAGGTAACTTTTAGGCGCCGCTCAACACATTTTATGAGGAGAGATCATGATGTGCTATATCACTGTGGTCTATCTTTAAGCAAAAACACAAAAACCTCATTTTGGGCTCTGGTTTCAAGCTCTGGCAACCTGGGGAAAATCCAACTTTACCTAGAATTCCAATGTAGTCGTAAACTCCAAACATCACTCTTTTCTCATTCCAGCGATCTACCACCTTTGGCTTGGGAAGGCAGCTTACACGCTTCAGAGAAGAAGAATCTGAGAAGAAAAAAATAAAAGAGCAAAGCTAGTACAGATCAATGGGTTCTGCAAACTGTGATACCTCTGGTGCAATGTAATCTAGGAATAATGTTCAAAGAATATACGATTATCTATATTTATTGTTACAAAAAGGTTTCCTCTCTTCCGCCAACTTAACTTACCTTATTTATGCCTCTCTCCTAGCCAGATGACCCCATGAACTTCTGGGCCTATCGCAAACAAAGATTTGCTGACTGAATAGGATGAGCAGAACCCAAACCCACTCTGCCCGATCCCTGGAAGGGGGCAACATAACACATCCATAATTCCAGACCCACTATTTGAGAGCATCCTAAATCAGGCATTTTTTCTGACAAAATTTTGGTTAAAGTTCAGTGGGTTGAAGCACCAAATCAAATGTGCCCTGGGAGTCTACCTTAAGGGATGAAGAGAATCACTCCTGAGAGCACACAACCTAACATGAACGCAACCTTTTAAGTTATCCCACATTAAGTAAACCCTTTTCTTTCCATTGTTTACACAATGTCAAAGGACTGTTAGTAAACAATCCCTAGAAAGGATGATGGGGGGCGGGGGGGGGGGGGGGGGGAAGATGTTTCTTTTCAATCTAAATAGGATCACAGGATACCGCCTCCCTAGTGCTATGTGACAACCACTGAGTACCCTGTACCCTTATCTCTGGGGAAAAACCCGGGTTACTTCCTGCGGACCTCACTTCCAAAATCCTAATGGGACCCTCACACACCCTATTGGTACCACACTTCATCATATGGTCTCATCCTGGTCCCTATAAACCGGGATTGGATTTCTTCCCGGGAAACCGAGAACAATAGACAAGGTACGCTTGGAGGAACCAGGAGTAACAACCCACAGCAAGTCCAAGGATCATCAACGTCAACCATGGACCAGCGGGATGTAAACCTTGTAGTGAATCTCACCCCATTTACTTTCTCCAAGAGCAGACTGTTTTGAAGGGCCTAGGTTCCTCACAAAACAAACAGATAAATGTTTGCTGCAATGTGAAAATGCAGAGTTTTTCCCAAACATTGGAGTAAAAACTGTTTTAGGGATTCTCCTGCCACTCAGTGATGAAACCCACACAGACCTCAAAAGACAGTCTTTCTTTAATCCTCCCACAATAATGATGCCTCAAGGTTATAGCTTTTGAGCAAGCAGTGATATAGCAGATAGAAGCTTTAGACTCCAAAAAAATACATTATGATAACCGGACTTCAAAAGACAGAACAGCACTGAGAAACTAGAAAGGAGAGAAGATATCGTCATAAAGCCTGCAGACAAAAGGTGGGGCAATAGTTATACAGACTAAAGAGAATTATTTGTTCGCTTGCACCAGTCTGCTTAATGACCAGAGAAATTACAAGGTTCTTACAACAGATTCAACCATAAAACTAGAAACAGAAATAAAAAAAATATGTCACCAGAGCACATAAACAGGACAGGACTAAAAATGAGGCAGAGTTCCTTGTAGATGCTAATCCACATATGCCATATCTTAACATGCTGCGTAAATACACAAACAGAAAGACCCATTCCCCGGATGCTCTATTGTTTCAGGGATTGGACCACTCTTGGAACCTTTACCAACATTTGTCAAATGGTTTTTATGTCCGCTAGTAGCTGAAATGCCATCATGCGATATAATATATGATAGGCTCAGATGTGGAAGCCCTATACTACAGTACTCCGTAGGATGAAAGCTTAAACCCTATTGAAGCACTCCTACTTCAAAGACCATGGCATTATAAAACCCCAATTTAATTAATTTTCACCTTGAAGAAACAACTTTGAGGGAACAACAGCACAGTACTTCTATGGGCAGTAGGTTTGCTCCAAGCTTTGCATGTCTTTATGTACACCAGTTTGAGCAGAAACACATACGGGCTAACAACCCCTACCACAGGCACGTGAAGTTATGGTGCAGATACATTGAGGCCGCGTTTGTCATACGGCACGGCTCAAACAAATAAGCAGAGAAGTTTGTTGATTGGATTAACAAACAAAATACTTTCTTGAGGTCAACTTGGACGATGAGTAATCAAGAATTACCTTTTCTAGACCTTGGGATTCAGTTGGGGTGCCATTCACAGCAGTGGAGTACAATAAACCCGCAGACAAGAACAAAGTATATTGTAATTAATAAATGGACACCAAAATAACAAATGGCCAATAAGTAGAACCAGAGTTTAAGATTTTTTTTTTTTTTAAGTTTTAGGTAAAAGTAAGAAGCACAAAGCATCAATCACGGTTAACTGATTGGGCTTTACAGGGTCAAAGTAAAAAGTTCAGGCCGACCACAATGCAGCGCGGGTCGGATACAGGGTGCAGGCAGGTCACTGTGGGAAGTTTACTTTCTACTTGGCCCAGTTCCATGCGAGGAGCCTTAGTTGGAGCTTTGTGTTGATGGGGGACCGCAAAGAGGTCATTGTTGGTGCAAAGAGATAATCGTGAGGTGAGGTTTCACCGTGAAGAGATCTTAGCGGGCACAAAGGGCTGGTCGCAACTTGTGTTGGCAGGAAATGTGGCGCAGTTGCCCTCGTTGACTCAGCTCACGGTTGCGAGAGGACGTATAACTATTCTTTTTGATGCAAGGAGCCCAAAACCTCTGCATTTTACCTAGAGTCCAGTTCTTGCAGTTTTTGGAATGAATGAGTACACTCTGACACAAGCCAAGCATCGAGGATCTGTGGAGGCACCTCTTGAGAGTCAGGCCATCAGCAGGGTCCAGGAAGGTCTAGCTGGTGAAAGTCAGCTGGGCTGATGCTAGGAAGGACTTATGAAACTTGCTGTGTTCCTGTAGCTCAAACAGGAGGTCAGCCAACTGACTCTTATAGTCACTTCTGGGATCCTGGATTCAAAGCACGTAAGTTTAGTCTTCAGTTGGACAGCAGGGCAGCCATTCTAAGTCTCCACAGGTACGGGAGTCTTGTGATGAGAGGCTGTGAGGGCGCCACTTTTATACCTAGTGCCAGTCTGTGTGAGGTGGTCACTCTTTGTCTAACCATAAAATGGTTCTGGACAGTTCTTTCCTTGCCCTTGGATTTGGCAACAATCTCTTTAGGGTGACAAAGGGCATGCAGGCCCAGGTGTGAGCTGTATTTGCCAGTTACAGTAGATAACTTCTGAAGTGAGAAAGGGGTAGGGCACAGCCAACCCTTTGAAGCCCAGGAAGGGTAAAATACAATCCCTGCAGGTAAACCTACTCTGGAGAGGACACCCTTCCCCACACTCAAGACCCTTTTGTCCCCTGTCTGAAAGGAATACACATCACACCACAAGAGAGCCATTAACAGTTACGTAACCCTCCAAACATGCCATGCAAAATATGGAAGGTTATAGTTTATGCTTACACAATTGGTTTACTGTTAAAAAATTAACAAAGAAATGTAAGAGAAACAGCCATGTGACCGTGAACAGTGGCAGGAAGGCACATTTGATTTATGCAGAAAAAAGCAAACTTCTTAAAAAGGTGGAATTTTCAGAATTGTAATTTAAAATCAGACTTTACCATTAAAGAGTATTTTAAGTTACAATTCAAATGAGTGGAAGACGTATTTCTCAATCTGCTCCCAAACGAAAGTTATCACTTATTAAATGGAATATGGTAACCCAGTGTTAGTCTACGGGAGAGTTAGCCTTGCTACAGTGATAAATGAATTCAGGAGTTTTTCACTGTCAGAATATTCAAAACCGAAATACACATCATACAGTTTTAAATACCGTACTCCCTGGTCTGTGAGCCTTTAAGGCTTGCATTAGGGGTGACTTACATGTAGTAAAAAGGAAGGTTTAGCCTGGCAAAGGTTTCATTTTTTTGCTAGGTCGAAATGAAAGTTTTATACTGCACTACAGGCTGCAGTGGCAAGCCTGAGACAGGTTTCACATTGCTACTTTAGTGAGTGGCACAATGAGTGCTGCAGCCCACTTGTAGCATTTAATTTACAAGTCTTGTGTACATGTAGTACCGTTTACTAGAGACCGATAAGTAAATGAAATGTGCCTATTGTATGTATACCAATTTTACCATGTTTAGAAGGGAGAGCACAAGCACTTTAGCAATGGTTAGCAGGAGTAAAGTGCACAGCAGAAAGGGTCAGGTCCAACATAAAAGGTTTTGCATTAATCATATATACAAGTCTGAATAACTTCTATACATTGATGCAAACCTTGTTATAGTGGCAGAAAATTCTCCTTCACAGATCCATGCTACAGTACTGTAAAACTAGCAGCCAAAATGACCGTGGTACGTGGGTCTACTGGGCCAGTGGATAAAATAAACAAAATCGTGTGTTGGGGCACAGACAACATTACGTTTGGGGCACCAGCCACCAGAAAATTCCTTGGTATGTAGAGCAACCAAATCTATCTCAAATATAACCAGATTCCTGCTCTGAACAAAACAGCCAACCAGTCAATTACTCTCAAGTTAAGGATAGAGCAGTGCTTTAAGGATTGAAGACTCTCCCTAAAAATGAGATTGGGGCTAGATTTTGCAGCCTGTGATATAAGACAAGAGGATCAGAAACGAATACGTATATGATCCAAATGTGATTTTTGTTGTTGCTTTCTTGATAAGCTAGCAAGCACACGTTGTATCCTTCTTGCCCAGGCTCATCCAAGTGACGAGAAGTTGCCTCTCCTGAAGAAAAAAAATCCCACAAGATGTTCAAAGAAGCCGAAAATAGAAGGCCTGGTGTTAAATACCATACTTACGAGCCAGGTAATTCTAGATGCCTAAAAAAGGAATGTGCCCTAGAGGTTCACAGAACTCGCTGTGTGAAAGGTAGGATCTTGCTGAATGTATGAGCAAGACGGAGGTCCAACGATGGGGACATTTTCAAGTAAGAGCACCCCAGTCAAAGGTGGGGATTTCATGCTGGCAGAAATCTTAATAAGGAGGCATTGGGATGGGTTGATACAGTCATCTAGGTAGGGTGGAGTGATTATGACCATGAAGGCACACTGCTCTGAGGTCAAAAGCAAATCCCCACTTAATTATTCAATAGTGCAAGGTTAAAACGAAGCTAATTTCTCAAAACAGAAGCACTTCTAATGAGTAACATCTATAAAAAAAAAAAAAAGAGTCTCACTCTTGCATTCTCCAAATTTAAAGTTATGACACACTCATCACTGCAGTAGGATAGTATGGTTATTGTCTCCTTAATTTCGACCCACGGAAAATGGCTTCCAGCAAGAAGAATTTAGTTGTTGCAACCGGAATATTCTGACCAAGAGACACTCAGTAGCAAAGAAAGTGGTGGAGATCGGTAGAAGGGCAGCAATGTGAGACTGCGGTCACTGGCCCATGTTTACGGCTATTGAGGGAATGGAATGAAAATTGTAATTATCACTTACCTGACAAAATGGTCCGGAATGCGCTAGCCCAGGGACTGTGACATGAAGCAAAGCTCCGCACCAACTGGAAGAGTGTCCCCATGGCCAAGCACCAGGCCTAGGAAGTGTAGTACAGGAAGAAGTGTCAAATGGTGAGAAGAAAGAGGAGCTGCATGACATTTCAATGGGCAGTATAGGAGGTGGTCCTGTGCTCTCTCCACACACTATGTTCCTTGTCCATCCACAACCGCCCTCCCACATCCTACCTCTAACACTGCAGCTCCATAGCTCTACCGCATTAACCTTAACTGCACCAATATTTCCATTGCCATGCGTAATCAACGCAAGTGCCCTCCACCCGTACCACCATCACTTCTATGCCAGCACGTTCAATAGCACTATCTGGACCCACCGTCGACTGCCAGCCCCTTAAACACCATCCTCCCACTCCCATAGACGAGATGCACTCATTCCATGTCTATTTGCACTGCCTGAAATTGCTCCACCTCCAACCAGACTGTTCTCCATATTACGACTTTCAATTACCTCCTTTCTTTCACCCTCTCCCGCATACCTGGTCATCCATCCTTAACGTAACATGCATTTATTTAACACACCGCACTCATGAAAGAATGAATCACAAATCGCGATCCTTTGATGTTAAGGAAACGTCAGTTCAATACATTGCAATACACAATGCTTAACCAGTGAACCAGAGTTCAAATTCCGTCTTCCACACTTTACCAAACTGTAGGATTTAAACTAGGCAAATAAAATAGCTTTTCTTCACTATACTTTGTATTCCCTTAAAGTCCAATTTGAAGAGAACATCTTAAATAAATTAAATTCGGCATGTGCGATATGGAAAAAAACCTCATGGTGTGCTCCTCGCATACTGTCATAAGAATATCGGTTCTATAAATAGACTACGTAGCAAAATGAATATATTTAAGTTAACTCATCAAGCGTCGTTGTTGCATACCCTAATAGTTAAGTTCATGTTTAGCAATTTAAAATACTTTTTTTTTTAAATAGTTTTATATAGCGTGAACTTTACCCTAAGCCTAAGGTATTGGGAGCGCTTTACAGGAGCACCAGTTACATTACACAAGGACACAATAATTTTTTGTAGGCACGGGACGTTTAAGTGATCCTGTAACTCACTGAAGGGAAATCATCTGATCTACTAAACAGAAACACACTTCAGATGCCGAAGAAGTCAAATGTTCAAATAAAGGCATATACATAAGACAACCACCTCCGATACTTACAAGGACATTCAGTAGATTCGGCACGGCCTCACCCGTTGCCCCTCATTGATCTTTGGTAAGACGACAATTGGCCGTACTATTTTTACTTCCGGCTCTCATAACAGCCAATCACAGGGTTGGACATATTCTAGGCGTCATCTGAGAGTAAAAGGGACTCCTCCAGCGTAAAGTAATCCAGGATTGGAATTTTTTTTGGTACCTCAGCCAATCCCAGTGCGCTGCTCTCAATTCAGAAGTTTTCATTGGCTGTATCGCCCGCATGTGCTTCTGTGGTGTATTCAACGATGTTTTACGAATGCCGGAGTTTACAGCCGTCTGGCCGCTGGACTTTTTTTGCGTAGGTTACTTGTAAAACGAGTCGCGAAAGGGGCCTTTCATCCAGGCGGGTGGCGAGTGGCGACAGCTTGTGTCGGCATATATAGAGCCTTCTGCTTCCAACTGTCTGGAGGTGGTTAACTGTGTAGCATTTGAAAGAAGAGCCAGGTCTGGCGCGAGAGTTTGATGCTGGGTACCAGGGTCTCTGCGGTAACTGGGTAGACGACTCAGTTCACGATTGACAGTCGTCTCGGTACGAGAACTACTGTGGGGTATGGCTTGGCTTGACCTTCCCCCCCCCCCCCCCCCCCCCCAATAAATGTATTTCAGTCTTGGTAATTAGGTCCAGGGTGCCTGAATCGGGTCTTTTGATGCCAGTGTAGATTGTTTTCGGTGTCCTGATATCACGCAGAAGTTTGAACTTGTTATTAAGTTTTGGGACCAGGAATTTAAATATCTATATGTCGGTTGGTTTACCAAAAAGTAGCAAATCGGCAACCATGGGAGTACATCTTGAACGAATGCAACTTTACTACGTTTTGATATCCATTCGTTTTGGCACTAGTTGGATTGGAAAGCTGTGCCACTCTGCGGTTTCTAGGCATACTGCTGGCAAACACCTACAAGGTGAAGGAATGAATGCTTGCAAAAAGTATTCGGGTGGCATTTGGAATCATGGTTTTTCACTCATTTTGCCACACTAGCTTGGCCGATGTAGAAAAGGTAGACAGGGTGGCGGAAGTTAAACCTGCCACCCTTCCTTTACTCCGCTCTCCAAATGTATAGTTGGCTGCTGGTTCTGTGGACACCTCTATACATTGGCAGTAGGTGTTGTCCCAGAGGTTTCTGTCAATGTAGGAAACGTTTGATGGGTGGCTCTGTCAAACATAACAGCCAGCCACTACATTTTTTTCAATATTTTACATTTTTCAAAAGCAACCATACAAAGTATAGATTGTTTTTGGGAGAAAAAAAATATAATGAATTCCCACCCTCCACCCCATGGGAGCTGTCTCCCATGGTATTCAAAGTAATTTTTCATTTACTGGCCCTCACTGCCAAGATATTCTTGGCGGTAGCGGACAATAAGAAAATAAAGAGCCATCCAACCATCTACTCTAAATTGAGCAGACATTTGGATTGCTTACTTACAACAGCCCCTACTCTGTTGGGCCGTGGGAGGAGTTTCACAATGATAAAGTACATTTTGCTCTGTCAACCTAAAACTTGCAGTCCACTTGACTCAGAATTACGTGGATGACCTTGAGTTTGGTAGACACAATACTTAGTTGCTGTGAAGTACCTATCCCGCCACACTTTAAACCAGCCCTAGAAGACTACTTAATATCAGCCCTAGAAAGCTACTTCATGCAAATTAGTACTGACCCTGCTCCTCATGAGAAGAGTCCACCCTGGATCTCTGTTATCTTACCCATTCACCCTGTGGTTGGCTGCATTTTTGAGTTGAGGAAATTTGAGATTCACACCCGAACATCACTGACTAAGCTACGCCCCGTGCATGTTTATTGAGATTGCTACCCATGTACAGGTGTTGAAGTTTTTTATGGCTAGAACACTACTCCAGACTCGACCCCAATGTTTATGGTTAATCATTGTTTATTAGTCATTGTGTTTAGTCTTATGCTCTTAGGAAACTTTCCCATACATTTTCTTTGTGACAGATTAGGTTTGTAGGAATTGGTTTTATCATCAGTGTGATCTCAGCAAATGTAATGTGTGTTAAGAAAATTCGGTAGGACTAGGATAGATATATTTTTGTAAGAAGGAATGGTTACACAAAAGAAGAGTTTATGATGTGTGGCTAGTTTGCACATATATAATATCAGAGAGTGAGGCGGATAGGCATGCAACAGTGTAGACTGCAGGCGGGACAGTAAGACGCGCAGAGGATGAAGAGTAAACATGGGTATTTTGACAGATGGGAAGAGAACAATCAATAGGGTAAATATAAGGTGAATTATTTTGCACCGTTTATCAATATAATGGGTGGATGCTTTTTGAGTTAATGTGCTATTTAAGGTTATAGAAACTTGAAATAAGAGGTGAAGATTACTTGTGGGCACATGCCATATGTAGTTGCATCTTTGGTTGTTCCATTTGGTTTCCTTTGAAAGGCTACATTAAAAGTGAAGATAGATGTGAAGATAGGTTCAGCTCTTTGCAACTACATCTTAGCTCTTTATAATGTGAGATACTCTGTTATGCCCTGCTATGTGGTCCTTTTAGTTTATGTGGTAAGATTTGGAGAAGTGGCCCATCTCTGTGACTTGCGTCCATCATTTTGTTACATATTTGTTGGAAACCATCACATTGGTGATATGTTTGTAGGGCGATCTAGTTCTCCCATGATATTAGTAGTTGCGTTGTTTGAAGAGGGAGTTTTCTGATTTGGCTCTTTTTGATCCTAAAGGGTCCTGCAGAGCATCGGTTGCCATGGCCAGAATTTGTGAACAAGATCATATAGCTTCTCTGACAAATAACATTAGAAATATCCAGGTCTAAACCACTTTTCTAAACTGTAATACTTAGAAGTTCTAATCATTGCCAATAGAGCAGTCCTTAGTTTGGCGGCTTGCAAAGAGAAAGTAGTGCCAACAATAATTTTCTTCCTGAAAATAAGATTTATTAAACGTGGTGGCAGCCAGGAACATATTTTTTTTGGTCCAAAGTATTTGGCGAATTTTGATTGAAGAAAGTTTGGTCCTTTACCATTTATCGCTCTGTGAATGATGCATAGTTGCTTGAAAGGATATCTTACATTAGAGGGCTATTGTAGAGCCTTCAGGACTCTAGAGATGCAGATTGGTATATTTACGATTTGGTGCTGAGTTCTAGATGCTTTGCAGCCTTCTCATGATTGAGAGTGCAATTCTAAAGCATAATCTGCTGGTAAAATTTTGTTTAGAGAGGGTGAGTGATGATGTTGCTTGTATTTTTTTGAGGAAATCTGAGATGTGGAGAGATAAGTCTAAAGGTTTATTTCAAGTCTGGCAGTCCACGGACTGCCAGACTTGTGGGCATGGCGATGGCGAATCTTTCAACCGCCTTATTAGGACCAGGGTGTCCGGTCTGCCCTGGAACCACTGCAACTGCCAGGGTCTTGAGGCCGCAATATGTTTGGTGGGGCCGCTGCGTCTCTGCCAAGTATATTACAAGTTTCCTCATGCCACACTTTTCATGGCGGTGCGGCCTCCATGAAAATTGTGGTGGTGAGGAAACAAAGGGGCCCAACATGGCCCCCTGGTGCCTCACGCTATGTTTATGCACTCGGGGCAAACTGTGTGCATGCACACCAGTACCTGCACAGCATGGATTGCAGCAGTTCATGCTGTGCAGGTACTGCCTTTGACGTTCCCATTGGGCACCGTCCACCAGACAAGGAGAAAATTCCTGATCTGGCGGGCGGTCCCTACACAGGTTTGGCGGTGCAGGCGGTTGCACTCGTGCGCCGCCAAACTAATAATAAAGCCCCAAGTCTGTTCTATGTGTAGAAAGTCATCAATTAACTAAAGACTATGAAATGAGTGTGATAGTGAATCCAGATGCTCAGTAAAGAACAGCCAGGTAGACTACATACTATATATGAAGTACCAGCAGTGGCATGACAATAACTCTTTGATCTAAAAAAAAAACGGGAGATTAGTGACCAAGCTAAAAACTAACTTAGTAGTTACGAACAGCACTGAAAAGGACGGAACATGTTATCGTGTTAGCATTGTAGAAGTTAGTCATAAGTGACTGAGTATCAATCTGAGAACAAGTACTAAAGAAATAACTTACTGCAATTACTCTTGAGTGTGATTACATTGCAGTGTCTACTTCCTGTCAGCTGATGAGGCCAGTTTAGAAAACTTTCAGGGGTGAGTTAGGCTTCATTTGAAATGCTCATTTATAAATACCATATATAGCAGCGACGGATGCTGCTGCGGCACGTCTATATGTGAGAAGTTGGCCTTTTATATGCTGTCCACTAGTTATAGTGGGCACCTTGCACCAGTCCAAACGACCCTTATTGATGATTAGGTTAAAGACAACCTTTATTGAAAGCTATCCTAGTGGTAGCTATGGAGAGCAGCCTTTAGGCTAAGTCTCGAAGGAATGTAAAGCAGCTTGATTTACCAGATTATAATCTCCTGAATGACTAAATGAATGGAGAACCACACAACGTATATATATATATAAAATATATGTATTTATTACTAAACACTCTACTAACCTCTTTATGAGATTAGAGAACAAGATACACAATATTAAAGCACTAGAATGACAGTAAATAGCAAAATACACAGTGGGCTACAGGAGGAGACCAAACCATATACTAAGAAAGTGGTATAACAATCACGACTTGACTAGACACAGTGCCTAGAGCACGTTGAATTGCTGGAACCCCAATGAACCACCCAAGGTAGTGACACAGGGGACCCACGGGGGACGCGTGCAGTGTGAAAACACAGCTGCGAGCTCTGTACAATCCTATGGGAAAGTCGCGGCTGGAATTTTAAAGATTAAGGACACTTAGGAGAGGACTTTGAGCAAACCCTTTCAAACTTAGAAGGTTCTAAGGCCAGCACCCATGTGAGCACCAGAGTACTCGTGTCACCTAACCCCGGGAAGCCGGGTGCCTAGCTGTCAAATGGTGTCTGGAATCTTTGTCGTTTTCAGTGCCCTGGTGCTGCTGCTGGGAAGAGGAGAAGTGTCCGGTGTGATCCAAGCCTGGATCGGGGCTGAGAAGAACCTGAAAGCAGAGGGGACAGAGTCTGGGTCACTTCACAGTGACCAGGGGCACGATAGACGAATGCCCACCAATGTCGGGTGTTTCAGGTGAGATGAGGTGAAGCTTGACTCTGCAGCCACGGGGACCAGGAGACGTTGACGATGATCAAAGTCCGCAGGCGAGCTGTCCCACGAAGGATGTCGAGTGCTGGTGGGTCAGTGTCCGGATTGGAGACCAACAAGACTTGGCAACTGCAACCCACGCGGTTAGAAAAAAGATGGTTTGGTGAGGACCAGCAAGGTCCTGGGGACTCCCCAAGCGATGGAGAGTCAGGGAACGTCTGGAGCAACCAGGAAAGCCCAGTGAAAGTTAAAGTTCCTTTCTCAGGGACCCACAGGTCGACGGACCAGTGATCGCGAAGGGACCTCGAGAGGAATCGCAAAATACCAGCCCACGGAACACTCGTGGAGTGTAGGCCGGTAATCTTCGGTGGAATCGCTGCTCGGGGTCTGGACTACAAGTAGCTCAAAGCACAGCCTCAGGGATCGCCAAAAAGCATATGCTGTGCACGGTGTCCAGGGGTACGGGTTGCATGGTCCCCACGAGGGCTGTGGGTCTCAGGTTTGCTGAGAGCACTGGTTGGCCTCCGGGAAGCTTGGAAACCCACCTCCTGTGTTGCAAAATCTTCGGAGTCCTTCAGAGCTACATCGATGCAAACCGGTCAGATGAGTTTCAGGTGCCTGCCTTGCAGGGGAGTAACTCCTTTACTCCAAGGCCGGTCATCCAACGTAGTGTAGTTAGTTGAAGTACTTGGTTTCTGTGGCAGAATTTTGTCCAGGTAAATCTAAAGTCCTGTAGCCAAGGGTTCCTACTTTATACCCAAGGAGGGGTGGGAAAAACTCTGGGGACCCACCCTTGGGAGGGTCAGGACAGAGGGGTGGCTACACCCATGTCTTTTGTCCAGTTTCGCGCCAGAGCAGGAGCAAATGGCTCCTGCAACCGGTTTGAGCTGGACTATGCACAGGGACACCAAATGTGCCCCCAGTGCAGACATCAAAGCACTCTGAGTGCACCCACCCAGCCCTAATACACTAAAGCCTGTCTGGGAGGTGGTCACACCTCCCTGTGACAGGAAACCTATTGTTCAGCCTCACATGCTGGAGTTTCGTCCAGCAGCAGGAGGGCAGACTCGTGTCTGTGGTTGGCAGCATCCATTTTGTAATGCCAGGGTCTGTAAAGCTGGTACCGGGTGTACCGGTGCTGTCATATTTCTCCCTCTAGTAGGGTGGAATCAGAACTCTCACACCAGTTACTGGTGTGGAGGTATGATTCCAAGGTGTTTTGACACCAAACACGACATGTTTCCATGCAGCCATTTTAAAGTTATCATTTACCGCAAGGTTATAATGCACTTAAGTATATATGTAGTCTTTCCTGTTTTCAGTTTATATTTTTGGTAAATCTGGTGGGGGTTTTTTCAGTGTATTCCAGTGATTTCAATACCTTAAAAAAAAAAGTGGTTACACATTTTCGTGCCGTTAAAAACAACAGAAACTGTGTTTTTCCGGTCTTTATGGAACATTTTGCTTTTATTATTGCTTGCTTTCTGCAATGATAGGGAATGGTATATAGGCAGTGTACTACAGTGTTTATGGGGTCCAAACACATTTTACAAATCAATCTTATTGTAGTACAACATACAATACTTCTTCAGTGAGTCTTTGATCATGCACACTAGGTTGCTCCCGCTCTAAGCTTTTCTGCAGCAGCAAATCCAATTCAGCTGGACCTGGTGTAGAAGGTATCTCGCCTTTTGGAGCGCTCTTCGACTGCAGCCTTGCTCCACTGGAATAATACGAGGTCCAAAGAAGTGACTATGTCCGGAGGTAGAAATCCTCACTAGCGAAAGTGTAAAAAGTATCCAACTGGCAAGGGACCTTCTTTGGGTGTGAAATTCAAATATATCTCAGTTAGAGATTTTCCACCAAATGTCAATGAGTTCACCCTGACCTCACCCAGAAGCTATCCAACAACTAAGGCCCTCTTCGGCCACAGTCGGTCTTGCCCATTTGAGGATTTTTGACTTCCATTTCAACTCCATTGCGGTCTGCCATAGCTTGTGCCTAGGTACCAGTCAAATGCAACCAGAGGATCATGGTTGGCACTTAAAGCTTTTTAGTGCTATTTTCACATTTAACATAACTCCAGTTTCCCTTATTGGATTTTTGTTGTTGTGGTGTCAGTTGTCATTTTAATTATTAAAATGTACTCTGTTTTTAAAATTGGGTTGGGCTTTTTTGTGTGTAGTGATTTGAATTTATTACTGTTTTAGCATTGCACAAACACTTTACACATTGCGTGTAAATTAAGCCCATCTGCTGTGTAGTATAGCTACCAGAGGTTTCAGCTCAGGTTAATTTAGTGACTTTAAGGGTTCACCCTGAGAAGGGTTACGGGTATTACTGAGATGAGTGCTCATCCACTTAATAAATATCCTATAATGTTATGGTCATAGATTTATGGGAAATCAGGATTACAAATGTATATACTAATTAAGGAGTTATCTGTATTGTTTCCATCACATTTCTGTTAAATAAATAAAGATGGATTTGATTTCCTCTATAGTGCCTCAGATTCTAATGTTACTTAGAAACACAGTAGATCTTTGTTATTTGTGCTACTTGTGCTAAGTGAACTCTAATCCTCCGAACTAGCATGCTGTTCGCTGCTGCAGAGTGCTTCAATGCCTTGCTAGGGATAGTCAGAGCTATATAAATACAATTTACAGTTGAACCAAATGGCTTGAACAAAAAATTTCATTTATTTTAACTGAACTTTTAAGAAAGACATTGGTCTTCTGTGTATATGTAGCATCTCAAACTTGAACACTTCTGCCTAAAAGCACGCATGTTCCCCGCTTTCATTTATTTGGTATTGAAGAGTGCCTCCTACTGATTAAGTCACTCAAGTTGGGCAGCATATCTGGTGGTGGCTGTTCAGACTGCTAAACAACTGCTCAGCTGCCAGGGGTACCTAGAATCCTAGTCAGTGCAAGCATTGGAACTTTGCTATGAAATTCTGCCTCTGAGATAGTTTCAGTGCATCCAGTAATTCTTATTTCATTTCTGTTGCACCTGCACACTTTTCAGCAGACACAATCTCTGAGAAACTTAATAAATGAAATACTGAAATATGCATCTTCCTCTTAAAAATCTGAGCCACAGATTTCAACACGGAGTACTGCGAAGTAAATCATAAAATCTGGTGGAGAGAGATAACCGAAGATACTAAAAACAAAGGAAGAAGTGTCTTATATGAATCCAATATATGCCTCATGACTGTCAGGTTAAACACCACATGAAAACTGACAAAAAGAGACGCACGGGATGTGATTAACCTGACACAAAAAAGTGGCTAAAAAGAGAACACGTTATCTGACATGGTGGAGATTAGCCCTGAGGGGGAGTGGGCCAGGATTTGTAAATCAGATGAGGCACAGTCTCCATACTAATTACTAACCTTTAAAGGAGACCGCCGCGTTCTAGATTATTTTTGCATCAGGTGAAATAACGTACTGGTTGAATGTCACGTTTCCAGCTGCCTAGAACACAACATGCCAGGTGACCTTGCTGTGGTGAAGGATTTTCACTATCCCCTCGATTCAGTTGGAACTGGAAAACAGTTACTGAGCCGTGTTGTGGCAAGTCTTTCCCACCTGTTTTAAAGAAATATTCCTCTCCCTCCGCAGTGGCGAATCCCCTCCACTCCTCCATGGGCTTCCAGGAAATGTGGCCTGGGTCAGATTACATTTCTAATGAGGTATTTTGCAGCGTAGGCCCCCAGGCTGTCACCAGCGTGACTCCGGTGCAGCACGCACTGCACAGTTTAAAGTTAAAACTATATAAGTTTTTAGTTAGATCGAGGGCTGGTTCCTATCTGCACACATATACACATAAAAAACGAATTATATTGGCATTAAGAATATTAATTAAAAATGCACACCTAAGCAGCTGCAGGGATAACAATTGTAGAGGAATTCTCACAGGTGCAACTATAGCCAAATTTGAGGGGTGGGAGTGTAATTCTTACGGCAATAGGCACTCTGCCTGAGACAGGGGCTGAGTCAGCTTCCCCGTCACACACACAGCCGCACCCGAGTACTTCACAGGTCTTTAAAAGACCATTTACGTGTGAACGAGGCTTTGTTGCTTTTTCACCCCTTCATCTCCATTTAATAGGGGCACTCTTTTTGAACCCAAAGTAAAAGTTGGTGAGATAAGACAAAAATTACTTGTATTACTAACTTTACCAGTATGAGTAATTAAATCAAAAATTGGATTAATAGAAATTGGCATCTTTTAAATGTAGACCAGGGTACTAGATTAGAGAGACCGACTTTTACCTTCAGAGGGAACCAGACAATATGAAATTGTTTGGTACATACCTACAAGGAAGATAAAGAAATGCTAGGTCTAGATCCCACTGGTCAGAGGCAAGCACATGTCTTGTCCCCTCACACACCCTGAAGGATGTCATGCTTCATCATCGGGCGTTTGCTCCTTGTCGGGCAGGCTCTGCAATGCCCTACGGGTCCCCCGAAAGGTCACTTTGGTGGAGATCTTTTTGGAACAGCTGTCAGATGTGTGTGGGGTTGGGGAGAAATCCTATGTGAAGGGTGAAAGTGTGTGTAAGAAGTTAAAACTGGCTATGGGATACCTGGAATCGGTGCATTTATTGGAAAGGTACCCTTGTCAGAATAAAAAACCAGAAGGTCGTGTGTTAGTCCAATGGGCGTAATGTGCCCAAGTAACTTAAAGGGTCAACCTGTTACGCGGCTCCTGGGTCACAAGGATCCGTGACGCTTCATCAGGACCAAAACAAGCCGTGGTGTGATTGTTCAAGTGAGTGAAGGGGTAAAAACCCTAGTGAACTCAGGGCGAGCCAAGACTGTGAAACACTACAGCAAGGCCGCAACTAAATAGTTGAACCGCTCCTGAGGAAACCTAGGAATGAAAGAGGGAGACAGAAACAACAAAGAACAGAGATGAAACATATCTAAGAGGCATCAATGAGTGCCTCCTCAAAGCACATTATAGCGCGCACATTGCGCATGACACAGGGAACTAACTATGCTGTGTACCATCAGGCTCGTACTCACAGTGGTGGTTGTCATGGCGGGCAACGCAGGCCGGCTATATGTCATGCCAGTAGGCTGGCAATCACGTATGCGGCATCTGCTGGTCTCCAACGATTCACCCCCACTGGAAGAGTAGAGCCATAATAGAATAATGGCCCGTCCCGTGGGACCAAAACACGCAATAATTTTACTGACCGGGTGGTGCTGCGTAGGGGTGGATCTCCCCTCAGGAAGCAGCATTCCTGGTAAACACGAGTCCCAAGATGCTGTATTTCTACCTCCTTCCAAAGATTCATAAGGGCATAGTCCCCCCCACCTGAACGCCCAGTCGTCTCGGGCATCGGCTCCCTGCTTGAATCCCTCAGCCAGTTCAGTGACTTTTTTCTACGCCCCCTGGTCCAGGCAACACCTGCATACCTCAAGGACACGGGACGTCCTAGATCTGATCCAAGAGATCAATGACAACAACATTGAAGAAATCAGTCTCCTCCTCACACTCGATGTGGAAGCATTATATACCAACATTCCCCAGGATGCCACCATCGAGGTAGTGGGGAACCTTCTACGGGAGATGGGCCTCCCCACCAATACGCCTGCAGATTTTATCCTGGACTGCATTACCATTGTATTTCAGAATAATTTCTTCATGTACAGGACCACTACCTGCCATCAAGTACAAGGCACCTCTATGGGTAGTACCTTTGCGCCTAGTCTGGCGGGGCTGTACATGTCGCATTTTGGGGCAACCTGTATCTTCACGAACACCAACCAGTTCCAGGACAATCTCCTGACGTGGAAGAGATACATCGACAACGGCCTCATTCTTTGGAAAGGTACGGAGGATACCTGCATCAAGTTCCATGATTGGATTAACAACTTGAATCCGCACCTACGCTTTACCAGAACATCATCCAACAAGGCCTTCCCCTTCCTGGACCTACTGATTACATTGGAGAATGAACAACTACACACAAGGACATTTAAGAAGGCCACAGATTGCAACAGCCTCCTCAGCTTCAAGAGTTACCATCCCAAGGCACTCAGGAAAAACTTACCCTATGGCCAATTTCTCAGGATCCGGCGCAACTGCAGTAACATCCACGAGTTTGACCAACAAGCAAATTTGCTCGCCAGGAACCCGAAGGAGAGGAATTACCCAGGGGATGTCATCCTGAAGGGCAGGAAACGCGCCAGTAATAACAACCGCCAGGGCCTACTTGAAACGAGGGAGCACCAGACCAGCAACATCACTTGCGTCACTACCTTCACCCAGCTGACCAACAAAGAACATCATTAAACTCAACTGGAAGATTCTTAATACCGGCTCACTTAACATCGAGCAGCCGAGGTTTGCCTTCAAGCGGACACCCAGCCTACGGGATCAATTGGTCAACACACGGCCATGGCCAAAGAAGAAACCACAGGGGACCACCCTGTGGAACCTGCCTCCGGTGTTGGGACACTACCCATGTGGTTCCTGTAGCGCATGCGCCTCCACAAAACACATGAAAACACTACAGATGGGGGAGCATTTCTGGGTACAATGTACACACACCAATTGCAACACAAAGAACTGTGTACATGATCACATGCCCTTCTAAACTGAGATATGTGGGGATGACTACTCGACCCGTAAAAAACAGGATCAGCGAACACAAGAGCACTATCTGCCGTGGCCGTACAGCAACCAAGATGTCCAACCACTTTATTGAAAAAGGACACTCCTACAAGGAGATACAGTGGACCGTTCTGGAGGCGAATCAGACGTGGAGTAATACCTCACTCCTGAGACGTGAGCAACGCTCGATGCATCGCCTTGGCACCAACATACGGGGCCTCAATGATGATATTCCCTGGGTGGAACTTTAATCATACCCCGCACTGCTTTGGGTAGCCACTTTCAAGAACCGTCTCTCCCCTGCCGGGCAGCTGGCTCTCTAACTCATGGGGCTCCCACTACTTTACACTGTTGTGGGCCTCCCACCTTATTGGGGTAGGGCCACAGGATCTTATACCTCTCCCCGTAATCCTGACCATAGATATAACCACCCTAGTCGTCTCAATGGGACACGCTGTATGCTACTCTTTGGGAAATATCTGTGCACATTCTATGTACTTTTGCCCTGTCACTGGAATCCAACACACGTTCCTGGCGTAGCCGGATTTTATCTTTCCGGCAACGCTCCACGTAACTCTATCAGACATTTTAATGTAGCACATCTAAACTATGAAGTTTATCTTCCGCTGATACACGCATTACATGCTTGGAGTTGACATCCGGCAATTGACATTTCCATGGCAACCGCATTAGTCAGGCACCCGGGTCTTGAACCCTACGCGCATGCGGAACTGAGTAGTTCCTTTCTCCGCACATGCGCAGTATACACAGACCCTTTCACTGCACTCCTGCACGCGCAACTGAGCATAACATGATGAGGCATCCCGTAAGGGGGTGCCTCCCTAATCGCAAGCACCGCTACTATAACTAAGCCACTCTCACCGTGGCCAGACAATATGCTGGCAGGTGTCAGGAGGGGTAGGTGCTGAGAGCCAGCACACCAACGGAAATTGTAAGTAACCCTACGAGACTGGAGTTCCCGGCCATGCTGCCCCGCTTGCACAGTAAGTCGCTATTGTATTTCTTTCATTTTCCACAGCCCGTTAAGGTGCGGGTTACCCTGTGCTCTAGGCCATTGAGCATTTCTCCTAATTTTTCTAGGTAAGGGCTCTCCTCCTTCACTACTAGCAACGCGGCAGTGATAGTATCATGTTTGTTGTCATACGCATTACCACCCGGTCAGTAAAATTATTGCGTGTTTTGGTCCCACGGGACGGGCCATTATTCTATTATGGCTCCACTCTTCCAGTGGGGGTGAATCGTTGGAGGCCAGCAGATGCCGCATACGTGATCGCCAGCCTACTGGCATGACTTATAGTTTGCCTGCGTTGCCCGCCATGACAACCCCCACTGCAAATACGGGCCTGATGGTACACAGCATAGTCAGTCCCCTGTGTCTTGCGCAATGTGTATGCTTTGATGTGCTTTGAGGAGGCACTCATTGATGCCTCTTAGATATGTTTTATGTCTGTTCTTTGTTGTTTCTGTCTCCCTCTTTCATTCCTAGGTTTCCTCAGGAGCGGTTCAACTATTTAGTTGCAGCCTCGCTGTAGTGTTTCACAGTCTTGGCCCACCCTGAGTTCACTAGGGTTTTTACCCCTTCACTCACTTGCACAATCACACCATGGCTTGTTTTGGTCCTGATGAAGCGCCACAAATCTTTGTGACCAAGGAGCCGTGAAACATGTCGACCCTTTAAGTTACTTGGGCACATTACGCCCATTGGAGTAACGCACGACCTTCGGGTTTTTTATTCTGACAAGGCTACCTTCCCAATAAACGCACCGATTCCAGGTATCCCTTAGCCAGTTTTAACTTCTTACACACACTTTGACCCTTCACATAGGATTTCCCCCCAATCCCACACACCCGCACTCCTCTGACGGCTGTTCCAAAAAGATCTTAGCCAAAGTGACTCTTCGAAGGACCCGTGGGGCATTGCAACCCCGGCCCGACGAGGAGCAAACGCCCGATGATGAAGCATGACATCCTTCGGGGTGTGTGAGGGCAACAAGAGACAAGACATGTGCTTGCCTCTGACCAGTGGGTTCCTAGACCTAGGATTTCCTTTTTTTCTTCTCCTTTTTCGTTTTTGTTATCCTTCATCTTTTTCCTCTGGTGGGTGGGTGGCACCCCCTCCAATGGACAGTGACCCCCCTTTTTGGTTTGATGACTAGCATTAGGAGCAGGGGCACTGGACCATAACTAGCTCCTGCCCCCCCCCCCCCTCTATTTTGTTGAGACGGATAAAGAAATGCACCAACTCAGTATACTTGATGGCTGTTGTAGGGTATTTTCCTTGTGGTACCTGCAATAACTGCACCAGTATTATAAAAGGAAGTAACATCAAATGTGATGGCGTTACCCATCATCTTAATAAGATGGTAAACTGTTGCCCAAAAAATTTAGTCTATCTGATCATGTGCCCCTGTAAGAAATGATACATTGGTGAAACATCGAGGGAAATACATATCAGACTCAATGAACACAAGTCAGCTATCTGTAACAGTCCTCTAGTGGACCATTGCACAGAGATGCAACACTCAAAAGATAATCTTAAATGGTGCATAGTCGAAGTAATTCAGACAAATGCTAGAGGAGGTGACATAGAAACTAAAAGGAAAAGAAGAGAACAATTTTTCATGTCTGAATTTAACGTCTACAAAAATGGCCTGAACAATAGAGGGGAGTGGGAAAGAATGATATACTATTCAGTTATTTTTTCGAACCTCCCTCTCAAATTTTTGGACCACTGGTCCTTCGTTTTGGAACCTTTTTCCTATGAATTAAAAATAGAAACCTTACATTCCGTATTTTTTTTTGTATGGTTATAGGCCGTTATCCTTGGCTTTTTGTGAAGTGAATTCTAGCATATACTCGATTTTGCCGTATCTACCTTTATAAGATGGCCGCTACTCGAGCCCCAGCTCCCGCCATCGCTTCCCGCATCACGTGGAAAAGCCAGAGCCAATTTCCATCATCATAAGTAGGATCCAGTACAACAGCGCGTTTGGTCGTACGATTTGATTCCAAAACAGCGGACTGCCATACGGACGGTCGTAATAATTACAGTAATCTTTTATACTTTATAGTTTTTGCTAAGAGGCGTGCATCCTGTTTTCTGTAATAGGATGTTTTGCGCCCCATTATTTTTAATGCTTTGAAATCCAATCCATCGAATATTGGATAGGACGTGAAGAATACGCCCTGCCGTTACAGCGTTTGGAGGTTTTTCCCATAGTCTATCACGGCGAGAGCCATCCGTGTTAAATTTATGCTATAATTTACGAAACTCTGTATTTATATTTATAGACTGCTTCAGGAAAAGCGCAGATTATTTAAATTTGTCAATTCAATATAGTTTCTCCCATAAGATCTAAGTTCATTATTATTATCCCAGATATCTTTTGCGAGCTCCTTATCCTTTTATATTTCAACGTCCTTTGCTCTTATAAAATATCAAACTAACTCAGATGGTTAAAGATGTGTTGTTGTCCACTGTTTCAAACTGGAAACATAGACAATTGCAGTCTTTCCAGTATACTAGGTGAGACGTCTACATATTCTACTAGGGTGGTACTGCTTCAGGCACTGCAATATCCCTACTACCTCTCCTCTTTTTACAGGGACGTTTGGTAGGACGAGCATCAACTGCCCTGGGTCCACTCGTAAATGTGTGAATATTCTGAAAAATCTGTAGTCTAAGTATGTTTTTAAATAGATATATATATTATCCTCCACTCAGTGGAGCCTCCCCTTGTAATTTATTGTACATCTCTTCCAGAACTAAATCTACATTTTTCTATTCGATTGGAGAAGATTTTGATACTCGATTTACAGGGACGTTCAGGTGGATGAGCGTCAGCTGCCCTGGATCCATAAGTAATTTTGCAAATATGCTGCACGTTCATTAGCCTAAGTACGTTTTTAAATAGATATATTTATCATCCTCCATTTAAATACAAATAGTCGACCACCTTGGTAACTTTGTTTACGATCTCGCCTCGACTAGTGTGGTAAATATTTCATTACCGGTACTATTTTTTATGCGGTAAAGTCTAGTAAGAATTACTCAGTAAAAATAAGAGGCAGAATCCGTGGTATTAGAGGTTCTGAAAGGCTTTATTCCTCTACAAAGGAATTACGGTTCGAACCATAGGCTCCAAATTCCATCACCACGAGGGTTCAGGAAGGGAAGGCAATACATTATTGACAAGTAAAGATATTTATATGAAAAGTATTACATTAAGACAGATGCAGGAGGCGTAACAGCTGATAATACAGATAATGATACACATACGTAATGAAAAAAGGCGTACATATAGGCGTAACTAGAAACGTCATTAAACATGATGTCACAAGTGGGTGGATCCATAAGAGAATCCTGCAATGTCAGCAGAAATATTTGGCAGAGATGCGCGCGCAGCCGCATGACGTGTGATTGACGTGCAACTAGAGGGTGAAGGGGACTTGACATTTAGCTCTACATGTGGAGACAGAAGTCTGGGGGGTCATGTCAACCTAATCCCAAATCATATCTAATATCTTATGTTTAAAGAACTGTATTATCCAAAAGGAAAGGTCTCTAGGACGGAATCTATTCTATACTGACTGTTAGTGCGTGTACTAGCGTCTAAGTGTCTACATGAGATGCGAGGGGGCAGGAATCTTCCATGGTAACAGGGGCTATGATTTACTTGCATGAGGACTGTGAGGCCTGGCCCTTTGCTCGGTAGCTGGAAGAATGTTTACCTAAACTACTAGACAGGAATGCATCGGATGAGGAGCGGAGCAGATAATCTTGAAGGTGAAATACAGTTTTTTGGCAGGCAGCGGCCGGATCAGGCACCGTTAGCCGCGCAGGGAGTAGGACAAAGTTCATGGATACAGATGCGGGCTCGGACTGGAGCTTTGAGAGGCAGAAGGCAGGAAAAGGCTTGATGACAGAATTCAGGGCCTACTCGCCTGAATCTGTAAAATGTGGAAAGTGAACCACATAAAGTCGGTGGCCTTTCATACTTAGGAATGGAATATCTGACCCATTCATGGCGGATCTGAAAGAGGACATGTTGACGGTGGACGCACATGTATTTGCGTCTTCATAACTGGAACTGGAGGGAACATACATGTACTTGTAGCATGCACATGGAGCCGTTGGGGTCTACGATAGGGGACATAACTGATCATAAAATTCATATTTCCTCATTCCCTCCTTGTCCCCTACGGACCCTCAGGAGATATCGATCTTCATCAATCCATCAATCTGTTCATATAGCATCATTTGTTCTTCTTTCTTCTTCCGGGATCTTGAACGAAAACTTGGATGCGGGATACACGATGTGGCACACAGACCACAAATCTCTGGCCCACATTGTAGACATAAGCAGCAACTGAATAGTATGAGAAAGCCAATACCTAGGAAGGATAGGATCCTCCATCCCCAGGCTGACAACACGCTCCAGAACCAACCGGACCAAGTCCAGGTGCCTGGACTCTGGTGTATCTGGCTTATAATCTTATGAAGGCGAGTTATGGCTTTATATACTGACGGCGAGTTTTCTGGTATGAAAACACAGCAACTTGATCCGATGACCCTACAAGCTCCGCCCCTATCGGCCAGGATGACGTCAAGGACAAGACGATTTTGAAGCACAACAATCCGCATCGCAGACTGCTCCTCTGTTAAGTTGCCTAGGGCGGAAGTAGTTTCATTCACTACTGCTTCAAGGGTTCTAGTTAATCTACGTATCAGTTTACTATTAGTGACTGTACCTATATATGGAAAGAAACCTTTATTGAAATCTGTGTATTGTTCCCATGCTGTTTCAGTGTAATCGACAATCGGGAGATCTCTCTGCTGTCTATTGTGTACTAAATGGGTATTTCTGTGATAATCAGGAGGGGCTAGGAAAACAGATGGCAGAAGGAATGCAATGTAACAGGTACCATCCCAATCTAGAGGTAAACGTATATATGCGGTCTGGCCACATATGAAGTAGGAATGACGAGAGGCTCTAAATGTAGACTTGCCCTGATCACTGAATTTTATTACAGTGGTGCATTTACTATGGCCCATATGTATGGAACCATTCTTTCTTACACATAATTCTCCTTTAACTGGAAATACTGACATAGCGGGCAAGATTGGGGTAGCTTCGGATTCAACATTCAGAATCATGAGGTTAAGTGTAAAGTTACCTAATCCATATACTTCATTTTCTAGATCAGTTCCTGTTCTTTTGGGAAGTCCCTCCTTGTTAGGGTAGCAGACTTTAAGCAAAACTAGGTTCAGGTTTCCCCATACCCAGTTGTCTTGATAAACTACGGAATTTGAATCTAGGGAATTGATCAAACTAAACCATGCTCCACAGGAGCCATTGTGTGTGAACGGATACGGAAAGAGAGGCAAAACTCCCTTATAGTTCTGATAGGGAGGGAGTCGGCCACATATCCAACAATTGGTAGCATTGCTGGTCTGATGGGAATGATGTAACATACTAATGAATGTGTTGTTGCGCAGCGCAAATCTATAAGACAACTCATGCGGAGGTAATTCGCTAAAAGAATGTTCAGCAGTAACATTGTAAGCACGCTTAGAAATAGGGTAATACATATGTAGCAATACACTAGAAATGATGATCAGAAGACTTAGAAAAAACAAAATTAATAATGTCACTGTGCAGTGACTACGAAGCGATTTACAGTACGCATGTTTTTTAATCTGTATCTGTCTATTTCTCTCTCTATTTCGGTCTAGAGGATACATGTCAGAGACAAATTCAACCGATTCACCTTGGAGAGGACTTAAACAATCAAATTGTCTGACTTGCTAGACCTTAGTTTCAGTTTATAGAGTTCGTTTTTCGTTTGTTCAACCAAGGGGAGCTTTGTGTCTGTCTGTGAGGGAATGCAGGGCTGAGTGTTCACATCGGACGGTAGTCCATAAAATTTCTTGATATGACTCGAGTGCAACCACCCTTTACGTCCCTCAACCTTCACGGCTGTCCTTGTTGTCAGCAAGACGAGTTTGGGCGACTTCCACCTGGGCTCCAGCTGGGTCTTCCGGTCGAAATTCCTTACAAGAACCAGGTCACCTGGAACCACGTCATGGGGCTTTACCTCAGTGTTATCGGGAAAAGCTGCAGCTACCTGTGAACGACAAGATTGTAGTGCAGACATCAAGGAAGCCAGGTAATCTGTCAGCATATTACAGTCAACATCAGTGATTTTACGAGGTATAGGCGTCCCCCACATATTTGGTGGTCTACCGAAGATCACCTCATACGGGGATAGCCCTGTTCGAGAATGTGCTACCATTCTCATGTAAAAGAGCGCAACTGGTAAGGCTACTATCCAATCGACACCTTTTTCTCTACATATTTTGGACAATCTAATTTTCAGGGTTTGATTATGACGTTCCACGAGACCTGCTGCCTCGGGATGTCGGACACAGTGGAATTTCCATTGGTAACCTAACAGAAGTGAAACGTGTTTCATTAGTTCGGATGAGAATGGCTGGCCGTTATCTGAGTATACAACACGTGGCAAACCGAATCGTGGGAAGAATTCTCAAACTAGCTGTTTGGCAGTAGTCGGGGCAGTGTAATCTGAAACCGGGTAGGCTTCTGTCCAACGGGAAAGAGCACAGACAACTACGAGAACATATTTGAATCCTCGACATCGTTCCATCTGGATATAATCCATCTGGAGGACTTCAAAAGCATGATCGGGAGGTTGAAATCCACCCTGCTCTACGGGAATGCTTTTACCTGGATTAAACTGACAACATATCATACAGGTACGTACTTTCTGTTTGGCTGCTGCTCGCAAGTGTTTGTTGAACCAAATGTGTTGAATGCTGTCTAGCATAGCTTTTTCTCCTAGGTGCGCTGGACTATGTATTGTGTTAATGATGACTTGAACCATGGAGTCGGGAAGAAACCATATAGATTTTCCCTTCGTCATCCATCCTTGATCCGTTTGGATCCCTCCTAATTCAGTCCATTTCTTTATTTCTTCTGGTGTAGCATGTGTCTGTATGTCAATTACATCAAGGGCGGGATCCTTAACTGTCATGCAATGTGTTGGTGTCGGAACTATTGTCTTTGTCGTGTCAGTTGTGTGAGTCTGGTTCTGAGCAGTCTGTTTAGCTGTTCTGTCAGCTAGGTCATTACCCTGAGAAATGATATCGGTAACTTTTGTATGGGCTTTGCATTTCATAATCGATATTGCAGTAGGTAGATGAATCGCGTCTAATAGAGCTTGAATGAGGGGTCCGTGTTGGATGTGGGCACCGTGAGAAGTTAAATAACCTCTCTCTCGCCACAGTACGCCGAAGTCATGGACGACTCCGAATGCATAACGTGAATCTGTGTATATGTTGACTTTCTTATTTTTGGCTTGAATACAGGCTTGTGTCAGAGCGATGAGCTCTGCTGCTTGAGCTGACAAAGTGTTAATACAATTTGTTTCAATGACTTCAGTGTCTGTTGTGACTGCGTAAGCGGCCACTAACTCTCCTGTACTTGTTCTCATACATGAACCATCTACATACAATGTCAGGTCCGGATCTGATAAAGGGATATCTGTCAAGTCTTGTCTGGGTTTCGTCGTGATAGTAATGACTTCAATACAATCATGTGCTAATGGATCTGTTCCGTTTACTGGCAAAAGTGTGGCAGGATTTAATGTATTACAACGTCTGATTTCTATGTGTGGCTGAAACAATGTTAATTCATACCCGGTGAGTCTTGCTATAGTCAAGTGTTGTGTTTGTGTGCGGTTCAAGAGAACCTCTACTGCGTGTGGTACTTGTACTGTCAATTGATGTCCTAACACTATGGCATCGCTTTGTCTGATTGCTAAAGCTGTTGCTGCCACTGATTTCAGGCACGCAGGAAGAGCCTGAGCTACGGGATCTAATGTACTAGAGAAATAAGCACATGGTTTGTGTGATCCTGCTTGTTCCTGAGTGAGTACTGACAAAGCAGTACCTTCGCGTTCTGTAACAAAGAGTGTAAAAGGCTTACTGTAACATGGTGTTGCTAAAACAGGTGCTTGGCATAAAGCTTTCTTTAAGCTTTCAAAGGCATGTGTATGTTCTTGAGTCCAAGGGAGAACAGTCGATGTGGCTGCCTCCTGTGTTGTCAACTGAATGAGTGGTTTTGCTAGAAATGCATATTGAGGGATCCACTGCCTACAGTATGAAGTGAGACCTATAAAAGCCCGCACCTCCTTTTGTGTCTTGGGTGGTGGCATGTTAGCAATTAACTGGATGCGGTCGGGTGTAAGCTGTCTTCCCTCCTTGGACAGCAAGTGCCCAAGGTAAACAACTTGCTGGACACAGAATTGCAGCTTAGAAGGGGACACCTTGTGCCCCTTGTCGGCCAGAAATTTTAAAACCGTCAGTGACGCTTTTTCACATTCAGGTTCGCTTCGGGCGGTGATCAGCAGATCATCGACATACTGAAGCAAGGCAGTGTTAACTGGCATGTGGATACTGTCAAGTTCTCGTTTCAGTGCTTGGCTATAGATGCTGGGGCTTTCTGTAAATCCTTGAGGTGCGCGTGTGAATTTAAAACTTCGGCCATTTAAACTGAATCCGAACAAATATTGACTTTCCGGATGTATTGGGACGCTAAAGAAGGCATTCTTGAGATCAATTACAGTAAAGAACGTTGCTTCTGAGTCAATAGCTGTTAGTAATGAAGAGATATCTGGGACCACAGGGTATTGTGGTACAATACATTTATTTAATTCGCGCAGATCAATAACTAATCGATATACTGGTGGTGCTTTTGGATCCGTTCTTTTAAGAATCGGAATTATCGGGGAATTACATACATTGGAGTCGGTTGTATGTCGGAACATTAGCATATTCGGGAGCTACATCATCTAAATAGGAAGAAAGGAAAATATCTTTTGCTGTTTTGGGATGTGCTTTTATCGGGAGTAATGGAGGTGTCAAGTTTTTCGGTATTTCCGGGGTGGCCTGAGGTAACCCTTCGGCCAGAAGAGGATACATACCATTCATAAGAGTGTTTCGTTGTCTGTCTACTTGTTCTGCTTTTACTCGGGTACCTTCCTCAATTAATAAATTTTCTCGGGTTTTATTCGAATTCTCCCTACCTTTCTCTTCCTGTCTGAGCGCTTTTTCTGTACGTCTATATGATTCTTTACGCCATAATTCAATGGCATCTTTCTGTGACTGTCTGGCTTTCTTTTTCCATAATTCTTCTTCTACTCTCATGATGCAATCTGCATCCCAGGTCCCCGCTGCGGGCCACCTCTGACTTTCTGGTAAATCTTTGGTGTAGTCCACCCTTAAATCAAGAAATAATACGGCATCTAGGCCATGCTTATGATACATAAAGTACCCTGGAGTGTCCCTAGGTGGAATGGGAACAGCTTCTTCGAGTACCCCTTTTCTGGTTTTGATCTGTCTTAATTTTGAAAAGAGCGGCATTTTTAGACCTTATTACTTGAACACACTTAATACAATAAACACAATAATGAACAATCATTCACACCACAATATGTAGAACGTATTAAAACATTTAACATTTAACAGTTTAACGAACGATGATAACTAATAGAAAACTAGTTACTGACATAATACTAACACTAGATAATACTGAATTATATGCAAGACATACTAGATATACTGCTAAACAGTACAGATACACTGCTGAAACAGTGCAGACCGGATTTGTGTACCCAAACCCGTCTTGACCGGCACAACCTATGTGCACGTCTAAATGCCTCCCCGGCAACGGTACTCACCGGGTAGCGCGGAACGGAAGGCCTCGGAACTGAACTGGACTGGACCGGACTGGACTAGACTCGACTGGACTCGGAACTTCGGAACCTGGTGGGCCTCTGTATACCTCGGATCTTGCTCTCTCAGCTAGGCTCTGGTCGGGATACTTCGCACTTCTCACCGCCTCGTCTGGGTGTTGATCGCAGCCTCAGTCACCCCCGCTTGGCCGGAGGGAGATACAGGAAATCCTGCAGGTACGCGTTTTTGTCCGTTCAGCTGTGGCAGGAGACCGGGCCTGCAACGCACCTCCGGCGCGTGAGATGAGAAAGTGTCCCTGTTCGGGCGCCAATTTATGTGGTAAATATTTCATTACCGGTACTATTTTTTATGCGGTAAAGTCTAGTAAGAATAACTCAGTAAAAATAAGAGGCAGAATCCGTGGTATTAGAGGTTCTGAAAGGCTTTATTCCTCTACAAAGGAATTACGGTTCGAACCATAGGCTCCAAATTCCATCACCACGAGGGTTCAGGAAGGGAAGGCAATACATTATTGACAAGTAAAGATATTTATATGAAAAGTATTACATTAAGACAGATGCAGGAGGCGTAACAGCTGATAATACAGATAATGATACACATACGTAATGAAAAAAGGCGTACATATAGGCGTAACTAGAAACGTCATTAAACATGATGTCACAAGTGGGTGGATCCATAAGAGAATCCTGCAATGTCAGCAGAAATATTTGGCAGAGATGCGCGCGCAGCCGCATGACGTGTGATTGACGTGCAACTAGAGGGTGAAGGGGACTTGACATTTAGCTCTACATGTGGAGACAGAAGTCTGGGGGGTCATGTCAACCTAATCCCAAATCATATCTAATATCTTATGTTTAAAGAACTGTATTATCCAAAAGGAAAGGTCTCTAGGACGGAATCTATTCTATACTGACTGTTAGTGCGTGTACTAGCGTCTAAGTGTCTACATGAGATGCGAGGGGGCAGGAATCTTCCATGGTAACAGGGGCTATGATTTACTTGCATGAGGACTGTGAGGCCTGGCCCTTTGCTCGGTAGCTGGAAGAATGTTTACCTAAACTACTAGACAGGAATGCATCGGATGAGGAGCGGAGCAGATAATCTTGAAGGTGAAATACAGTTTTTTGGCAGGCAGCGGCCGGATCAGGCACCGTTAGCCGCGCAGGGAGTAGGACAAAGTTCATGGATACAGATGCGGGCTCGGACTGGAGCTTTCAGAGGCAGAAGGCAGGAAAAGGCTTGATGACAGAATTCAGGGCCTACTCGCCTGAATCTGTAAAATGTGGAAAGTGAACCACATAAAGTCGGTGGCCTTTCATACTTAGGAATGGAATATCTGACCCATTCATGGCGGATCTGAAAGAGGACATGTTGACGGTGGACGCACATGTATTTGCGTCTTCATAACTGGAACTGGAGGGAACATACATGTACTTGTAGCATGCACATGGAGCCGTTGGGGTCTACGATAGGGGACATAACTGATCATAAAATTCATATTTCCTCACTAGAATAATAAGCTGCCTGTTGCCCCAGAGAAGGCACTGTTGTTGGTGGGCACTCCTTCAAATGGCAGAGAGTATCCTTTGACGGTTATGCCAATATTCGAGGATAAAACACAGAACTATGGCTCTCTCCACAATAGTCCGTTTAGAGTCCGTGGGGGAGGGGGGAGTGCCCAAGGTGGGGTAGTATTCATGACCTCTTGAACAGAAAGCTGTTTTTTTGTGTGAGATTAGTAGGAATTCGGTTTTGAGTAGGTTGAGGTTTAGCTAAAGGATGTCTTTTGGGGAACAAATCTTCAGATAGGAATGGCTATTGTCTACATACTGGTGGTAAAAATTCCAGAATTACTGAGGATCTGTCCAAGTCGTTCTAATTATAAATTGAACAGGGTTAGGGATAGTATTGAACCCAGTGGAACTCTTTGTTGTTGTTTGACATCTGGAAAAAGAGCACCCAATTTTAAATGCCTCAGATTTGTATGACTAATAAGAGGTGAACCAATCTAAGTCTACCCCCTCGGTATCTATCCTTTTTCAGTTTCATAGAGATGTGATGGCAGGTGAGAGGTCAAGGAGCTCAAGAAGTAAAGAGCTGTTGAAGTCCAGGATACAGAGAACATTATTAACAATTTGTAGAACGACATTTCTGTAATATAGCCTACTGTGTTCTAAGTCGAAGGTAGCTGTTTTTCTGGCTGTAGAGAGAATGTTGACTGGCTACACAACAGTTTTCTTACCTTTCTCAGGAAGACGGTGGTCCCGATAGGGCAGAAGTTATTACAATTCTTGGGTTTCAATGAGAGTCTTGTGAGGAGGGGAATAGACTCCATCAGTTTTTAGACAGTCAGGAAATCATCTTGGTTAAGACAGGAGTTAAGCAAAGTTGCCAAGATTTTTGCTCATTGAACTGTGTATGCCATTAGAGAGGTAGTTAGGGGGTAAAACTTTACGGTTTTTAGGTGCTTGGTCTCCGTACTGTGTCAAAATGTGACAAGAGCTTGCGCTTTGAGTGAGCTTGAAATCAATGAAGTTGTAATTTGGGCAAGAAGGTAGGTCATTAGACGTAACATTCTCATCAAAGAATTTTACAAAGTTGTTACATTTTGATTTCTGGTAGAAAGGTTATGTTGTTCAAATTCTGGTTATTTGATTGTCTGTTCTCTTCAAATAGGAGCTTTGGTCTGTTCTTGGACGCGTCCAAACAAGATGTGAGGATTTTGCTCTGAAGTTGTGGGATTGATAGTTTCTTCTAGCAACTTCCAGTCGCGTCAGATTTGAGGTAGATTGTTTCCATTTGTTTTAGCTTTTTTTTTTAGGCATTTTATTCTCACATCTAGGTCTTTTGAGAACTGTGAAAGAGAGAGCTGTGGCCTTTTCATTTTGCTTTTCAATGAGCAAATTCTTAGATAAGGGCCTCCTGGAACTACTTGTATTTTTCTATTGTAGGGTTAAAGTTATGGTCAGGGTGGGAAGATTAAACCTGGCTTTAGTAGCAAGGGGGCTAATATTAACGTTCTCAATGTCACAGAACAATATTTTTTCTTTTTTAGGTTGACTTTAAGATGGGAACGTCGGCATGAATGTAGAGATAATCCTGCCGGTCAAGTGGGATCAACTCTTCCGCTGTCAGTACTGAGTCATCTGAAATGATCAGCCCCAGAATGGAACCTTTGCTATGTGGCGGTTTCTGTCAGGATTGGAGGAGATCGTCCTCTTGTAGGAGAGAGGAGAAAGAATTAACAGGCCTGCTTTTATATTGCCCCAGTGAAGATTGAAATCTCATGGAAGACTGTGGCGTCTTAAAATATTATTTGAAACCTGAAAAAAATCCATCCATTCTTTGAAAAATATGCTGTTATCACCCAAAAGCTTCATGGTGCTAATAACTTGAAAGATGAAGTCCAGCCAGGGAGAACAATCTTAACAATACTAACAGAGTAACTTAGTTTTCAAGGCAATACAAACAGCAGATAAGTTATCTTTCAATTGAATTGATTTAGGACAGGAGGTCCACAGTGAGAGAGTAAGAAATAAGAAAGTCCTACCACCCTTGCTTTCTATAGACACACTTGGGATAAACAATAAAGGTAGGTGTTGTAATATAATTGTGTAGTGAGTTTATTAAACATTTTTGTCCTTTTAAAAGGCATCCTTCAGCCATTATCTCCATTCACAATGCTGCTGCTTATGTGCAATTGATTACCAACCCTCCCTCTCCATTTCCTACATATTTGTTTACGTTCTATTTCCATGTTTCTTTGGATCTGCTCCAGTCCACCTTCCATCTCCATTGTGTGTATATAAATAGCTACTGGCTGTACTTTGGTCAGTTGGTGCCCCTTCCTAACCATGTTGTTGCCCAGGTATTGTATTTCCAGGAAATAACCTGCTTCTGTAAATCCTGCTGCCTTCAGCACTTTTTGCACACCATTACACTAATCCTAACGCCTGGTTAGAATTCTTTAAGAGTTTAATTTCAACATAAACTTCCATTCCTGGGTCATCGAATTTAGTAGCTGAATGAGTATCTAGATTGTAAGACATGGTAACCTACAAGAATAGTAAGTGTGAAGCAGTGGAAGAATGTGCTTTACCTCTGTGAATGATGTGGTGGAATTCTGTAATTTGATGTTCACTAAGGAAAATTGGCGAGGCAAAATAAATGACTCAAGCTAAAAAAAAATCAAGCAATTTTGTTGTCAGAGTTGAACAAGAGAAAACATGCTGTCTATTTTTAAGGCTGAATGGATGGATCAATAATTCCTCCACACAAAATGCACATGTGTTTTTTCAACTGCCCAAGCTTGTCACTTAGGAGAATCATTGACTAGAAGACTCTTGAACATTTTTGGTGGCTTCATTGATCAGTAAGTTAGAAACTATGTTAAAGGGTTTGTGCAAATTCTGATAAGAGTTTGAAGTTGTGACCTTGGAAACTCAGTGTTCCCCAACAGATACTGGCAGAGGTTGGCCCACGGGCCTGTTTGTGCCATGTGACACATGGTCATCTAGAAAAATGTATACTTTGGTCTTAATAGATCATTTCCCAAAACAGATTAGATGGATTAATCAACCAAACACTCATGCAGTCATTGACTTGTTGATGAATTGCTTTCACAAAGAGGGTCTTCCCGAATGCATCATTACAGATAATGGTACAATTTACTGACAAATGTAAAATGTTTCTTAAAGGCCGGTCTGTTCAACATCGGAAAGCCGCTTTGTAGCCTCCACATATGAATGATCTTGTAGACAGATGTAATAGAGGTATTGTAAAAGCAGTTCAAACTGCTTTCACTAACCGGTACGATGTTCAAAGGTTTGTCACCCTAATAAGATAGGGTGTACCATTTAAATTACCTAAAGGGCTGAGCTAGCAAACATAACAAATGCACTGCAAAATGCTCCAAGAGCAGTAAAAAATTCTATCCAAACATTATTATGTACTTTGAAATATCACAATTTAACCTTAAAGAGAAAGCTTTACAAAAATGTTATTTCAAAAGTTATACAAATATATACTCGCAATGCCACCATATAGATATGCCCACCCTTCAACGTGAATTTAAAAAAATACAAACAATAAGTACATCAATACAATAGAGAACACAAAACGAGGGGATTGAACATCTAGAGCATGAAGGCCATTTCCTCAGTGTCCAGCAAGGAAAACAAGGCCACAGGAAGAAATTCTCAGATAAAGTCAACCTCTTTGATATCACGATGAGTAGACGTTTTGGTCCTTTTCACAATTTCTATGGGACCATCCTTCGGACTGGGCTGGTGGCCAATAGTGGTTCTAACAGAAGGTTATTCAAAGCATGCCCTAGCCTTCTCTGTCATAATAAGAAATCTTCTCTTTACAACAATTCACTCTTGCCCGTTGTTGAAAACCAACTGCTATTCCTCATACATTCTAACAGGCGAAAGTTTAACCCGGTGTCATGCTTCTTTAGTTATAGTAACAGCTCATTGTTTCTTAATTGGACTACAATTCCCACTAGACTGGTTTGGAGTGGCATGCCGTCACTTTGTGGAAAAACGTCTCCATTGTTTTCAATTACAATGTTATCAATTGGTTATATACATCTTTCCAGTGGAAGACAGTTTAAGGTTTAAGGTGCAACAAGCCTCGAGGTCATCAAATCTAATTAAATTAGCAATCATCCTAACTGCCTGATTGTGAACTCTCTACAATTTCTGAACAGATGTGGAAAGCTAAGAAACAAGGGCTGAATTAAATACAGAGGCTCTAAGAGCTTGAGGGGTAAATACTAAGATCTTACTTAACAGCTTAAGCTGGTGAAAACCAGCTTTCAAAGCAGTGTTGATTTGATGGACTAAACTTAAGAGCTATTTATGTAGATGTAGAATAAGCAGAGTATCAGCCACAATAGAAACAATCTAAACCTCACTTTTGATCATGTTTGTAAGGGGGCAGATATAAACATTGAAAAATATCAGTGAAAGATCTGAGCTCTGGGGTACTCCACATCTAGAATGAAAGGTGTTGAAATAAGAATAAAGCACCAAAGCAAAATTCACTTTTCAATAAAAAAGGACTTGAACCAACTTAGAGCTACTTCCTTCTAGAAGCTAGGGTGTTAACTTAAACATACCAATAAACAGCTGGATGGCAACCTGTCCTCTTGTGCTGGCAGAAGAGGTGGTGGCAGGAGGTAGCTTGCTTCCTGCCCCAGTGAGTGGACCCTCTGGAACCATAGTGAGCTGGGGGGTTGGAGAGGGAGAGCAAATGGAAGAGTCCAGGTGAAAGAGATTGCAACAGATAGAAGGGGAGAGAAAAGGATTGCGTAGAAGGAGGACGTGAGAGAATAGGAGGGGGAAAGAAGTGGAGAAAGATGCTTATCGGGGACTGCAGAGGAAAAAAGGGGGATCACAAGAAGAGAAGGAAAATGTAGTAGAGATTAAAGGGTGACGAGTTACTGGTTTTGGGGTTGGGAGGGCAGTAGAGGAGAGCAGAGTAAAGCCCGGCGAGAAGAAAAGATTAGTGTGATGGGAAGTTGGATGTGTGGGAGAGGAGAGTAGAGTATAGCCAGACAAGAGAAGGCAGAAAGAAGGGCGAGCGATAAGGGTAGAAACAATGAATCAAAGTGAGGGAAAGGCGTAAGGGAGAATAGGAAAATGGGACTGGTAGTACAAAACATATGTTTAGAGGGAATAAGAGAAGTAAAGGGGAGAAAGTAAGATAGATAAGTCTACCTGTAACTGGTAGGTGGCTTATAGGATCTCACATATACTGACAGTGCAATTCATTCAACTTAAGCGTGTGGATGCTTGTTGCATCACAAGGGGTAGACAAGTCTTGGTGACAGTGGATCACTGTAGCATATCTGATCATTTGAGCAGGAAGGACATTGGGTGGAAGTATCCAGTATGTGATAAAAGGGGTCACAGCCACGGGCCTTGTTGCAATCATCCTTCATGGACAAGGGTGTTGGGCAAGAGTTAATGCACAACATATACAGTGGGCCTCAGAGGCCAGGTGTTATGACTAAGGTGTGCGGGGTGTTAGACTCTGAACACTACACCTGTTACATCCTAAGTTCAGGTAAAACTGTAAGAATTCAGATGTAAGACGAGACACTCCTCTTTGTGCTCTTAAGCTTATTACCAAGATTAAATTGGAGGCTTTTTCTGGTAGAATGCAGAGGTGGTAGCCGAGCTGCTGAAACTGCAGCAGGAAGCAGGGCAAGGTTTGTTTGCGTCAGACTTTTTTTCCAAAACCAATGAAATTTGGTAGCTGGGTTAGAACTACAGTTGTGGTCAGATCAGTGGGTCATAAGAGACAGGGTCTTCAGAGCAGCTATGCAGAAGAAAACCTTTTTGTCAAGGTCAGAGGAAATGTTTGTACTTCCCTGGCTTTAGTTTGGACACCTTAGCCACGAAAAGGCTCTAATAAGCTTTGAGCAGGAACTGGCAAAGAAAGATGTAAATGAGTCAGGAGGTCTTGCATTGCATCTGTGGTTGAAAATCAGGCGCAGAAATTACAGTTTGCTCAAATTGTATCAGCTATGGCTTTGTAGAGAGTTTTGGATCCGGTACAGGTTGATTGTAGTTGGCATGTGGTGAGGGCACTGCCCCAGGAAACCGGCATGGTTTAGTGGAGCATAATAGTTCCCATGGTGTTGGGGGTCATGCAGAGGGGGGCGTGGAGAACCTGTGAGATTATTTCGAGGGTGATTGTTACTCTTCGTCTAATAGCTCTCCTTTTCCTCACAATTTTCATTGTGGGGCTACTGTGATATTTAGAAGGTGATGTTATCCCGAAATTGCATATTTATATGGTATTTTTATATACGTTTAAATAAATGTTTATTGTATTTTCAGAACAAGGAAAACATAACGTGTAAAAGAAGATTTCACACAAACCTCTCTGCAGCCCCCCAGCTAACTCCTCCCAAGCATCCCCCACCATCATTAGAACCCGTGTCGATATTTGTCACGTTCTGTAAATTTACAGTTTTTACATTGACCATTGTAGAGTCATTTCAATCCCCAATACTTTTTTTCATATGAATAGTAATAATCTAACTTGGGTTCTCCCAGTATGTTTAAGGCTCTCCATCTCCTGGGACACTAGCTCGCAAATCTTTGTCTAGACAATTTAACAGACCCCATAGTTTCCAGAACCATTATACCCTACCCAGGGCTGTTTTTGAAATGTTTTCCTCCACTAGGATCCTCAAGACCCTCTCCACCCACGCCTCCTCCACAAGTGTCCCAGCAGTACCCAATAACGACAGGTTGCTGTTATGCTACCAGGGATAAGTGAGAGATGGTATTTCCTTTTGTGCCATACAAGGGGTACATTTCTTCAGATGGTGACCCCAGTAGAACTACTTGTAGACAGTTTGCAAGCTAAACATCGGTTATGTCTCCAGTTGTTTTTAGTAAAAGTTCCCAGAAAGTTTGTATATGCTGGCACAACCAGAGAATACGGGTCAAAGAACCTATCGTACCAACGCTATAATAGTTTCAGATTGTTTCCCTACTCCCCACATGGCTGGTTACTGTTCCTGTTCTGATCAGTGTCTTGCCATTTGTCTTTATCAAGCTTGGTACCAAGCCCTCTCTCTCCCAAACATCTTAGAATTGAAGTGTTTCATCTGGGTCAACCGTGTAGCTGAGCCAGTACAACCTGGAAATCACCCACCTCTCACTGTCACGGTTGAGGAGAAACCTTTCAAAGGGAATGAAATCTCTAGTGGCAGTCATCTTTGTGCGTAGCTTTAAGACCCAATGTCACACTTGGTAATAATGGATTTACTCATTTTTTTGCAGCCCATATTCCTCTTTTAGCTGCTCAAAGGGTTTTATTTGTACTCCCTGAAACACATTCTTCAATATTCTTTATTACCCCATAAGTGCATAAACCGAGAGGCATAGTTGGGTGTCTCCACACTACTATCCTAACCCTTAAAGTAGACACGGTGAACAGGGAAATGTATAAAATTGGTTTTTCTGTCAGTTTTCAGTATCAAAGAGAGTTCATAAAGTAGACCCCACTTAGTGTTAGTCATGCTCCAATGTTTATCATTCCCCCTCTTGGGCCAGTCTGGGAAAAAGCAGAGGTGAGTCACATAATAGTAGTCAAGGAACTTGGGCATTCCAATACCTCCCTATTTGGTACCATACATACACATTGTGGTCTACCAAGCTTTTTGCCAGGCAAACTGCATGTACTGAAGCTGGCATTCCTCAATACATAACTTTTCAGTATTTAGTGTCTTGGTCTGGGAGATAAAGTATCTTGGAAAGCAATGTCATCTCAATGACGGAGACGTGCCATAACCAGAAAAGAGTTTTATTTCTCCAGCTATTAAGGTCTACTTTTGGTGAGTCACATTTGGAAATATACTTCAGTTCTGTATGATTAATGGGCCTGGTGGGAGCATCTCAGGCACAGCACTCAGAGTGAACTGCAAGACAGGGCCTATCTCAACTGAAAATCTGTCCCATGGGCCCCATGGTGGGCAGATCGGTTACTAAATTTATTTCCCTGGCCTTTGCCAAGGGACAAATATCTATGAACTGGAGAGCTTCCACTGTTTCCGACCTGGGATGTTTTGCATTGTGACCTATATAAATATGTCACAGCTGAGTCTGACCCGTCTCTGCACCTGGTCAACACTGCAACCAGCCCTACAATGGCACTTGACTGGGAACCATAGTAGCACAGGCCCTACGCTGTAAGTTGTGGTAAAAGGATGATACAGAGTCCAGCTGTACAAGTAGAATATGTATTTATTGTAGCTTGGTTCTAGGATAAGTGAGTAGGAGAAGGTAGAAGGTACAGATGCAGCCCCACCAGGAGCAGGCTCCTAGCAGCTCAGCCTGAGATGACCAACTGACAATGTAGATTTTCCACAGCCTTGGTGGGCTGAAAATCTGGATTTTATTAAGGACACGGAGGCAAATATTATGCAATAAATCCTTTATTGCACCACTCAGCAGCAACAAGATAGGAACCATGTTCTTAGAATAAAGAAAACAGAACCTCTAAGAACATTCCAAATATAACAAAACTCCTATACATCATCTGTTCTCCCTTCTTATATTGCCTGCGAAAAATCGATAATAAACTTAAAACACTTAAATATTTCCAGTCTTAAACTTGAATCCAAATCCAACACAACAAGTTCTTCTTTTCTTCTTTCCCAAACATAGAGATGTGATATCTTCGAAATCGTCCAAATTCCAAACTTATTCATCTTAGTTTTGTCCTGCAAAACAATAATACAATCAACCATAGGGATGGGAAGAGGTGGGATAATATTTGCCTCCGTGTCCTTAATAAAATCCAGATTTTCAGCCCACCAAGGCTGTGGAAAATCTACATTTTATGGCACGACACGGAGGCCAACATTATGCAAGTTTAAAGCTTATCAACAATACATTGAACTGCACTCTCAATAGGTTTAAAATAAAATTTTCTAATCGCACCATCAGTTGACCAATCTGCACATCTTAAAATATCTTGCAAACTTCCTCCTAAAATACGTGCTTTTGATGCAGCTGCACCTCTCACAGAGTGTGCACCAAACTTACTTATATCAATTCCTGCTTTCTCCATTACACATTTCACCCATCTAGCCAAAGTGGGAGATGAAACAGCTTTATATGGGTGCCTGAAAGAAATGAGTAATTGATCCACTCCATCAGGCCTCAAAGGCTTTGTCCTACACTCATATTCCTTCACACAACGCGCCACACAAAGCTTTTCTCTCTCTAACATGTATGGATAAAAAACCGAAGTAGAATTAGTTTTCGTCCTTTGTCTAATATAAAAACAAATCCCCTCAGGAGTAAAGCACCTGCTTGAAATCTCTAATGCACGTACATCTGAAAATTCTCCTAAAAGACAAAAGACACAACTACATTGTAAGTTTATAGGACAAATCCTTTAAGTCCAAAAATCTATTATCGTCCCAAGATTCAAGAAAATGTAAGACCAAAGATACATCCCATAGGGAAGAATACCTTGGACCCGGTGGATTAGCCAACCTGATGCTTCTTAATAATCTTTTCACCATAACATCTTGTCCTACTGTAATTACATTCACCAAAAGATGCCCTGCAGAGATTGCAGACCTATGCAAATTCACTGACCTATATGCCAATCCTTTTGTATGCAAATCAGTTAAATAATTCAAAACATGAACTACATCTGCTGATACGGGATCCATATTCCTTTCCACACACCAACCATTCCACTTATTCCATGCTGACTTATACACCTTCCTTGTTCCACGTGACCAAGATTCCTCAATGAGTTTTGAAGCTTCAGATGAAAGTCCTGGCTTACACCAGACTCTCCTGAAAGTCTCCAAGCCAGCAGATGAAGTTGACCTGAATCCACCATAGTGTGAACCTCCCCCATAGGTCCCCGCAATATCCCCTGAAACATAGGCAGAAGAATTGGCAGATCCACACTCAACTCCAACATCATAGGGTACCAAGCTTGTGAGCTCCAAAACGGAGTGATCATCACTATTGTTTCTTTCCACTTCCGAATCATTCCTGTCACTCTGCTTATCATTGAAAAAGGAGGAAAAGCATAAGGACGTAGACCTCTCCAATCCTGCAGAAAAGCATCTATCCCTATTGCTTCCGGATCCGGATGCCAACTGAAAAACCTCTCTAGTTGAGTGTTTACTCTGTTCGCAAATAGATCTACCTGAAATGGTCCCCAAAATTGGTTCAATCTCATAAAAACCAACCTGTCTAACATCCAGTCGCTGGAGTCGTAAAAGTTCCTTGAATACCAATCTGCCACACGATTTGAATTCCCTGGAATATGCTCCGCTTGAACAAAAATATTCCTCTCCAAACAATACTCCCAAAAGATTCTCGCTAAATCTGCCAAACCTTTTGATCGTGGTCCTCCCAACCTGTTGACATACCTTACCGCAGAAACATTGTCCATCCTTAAAATCACAGAACATCTTGCCGTCTCTCTTCCAAAACATTTTATTGCAAAAGATCCTGCCAATAATTCTAAACAGTTTATATGCAATCCTCTTTCCTGATTTGTCCAACGTCCTCCAGTACTTAACAATCCACATCTCGCACCCCAACCATCCAAGCTTGCATCTGACTCCACAATTAGATCCGCATTCTGTCCAAAAATCGCTCTTCCATTCCACGCTTCCATATTCCTTAACCACCAAATTATCTCCTTCCTTGCTTCATGTGAAAGACAAATACTCTCCGAGTATTTCAAACCATTCCTTAAATGCAACGCTTTCAACCTCTGCAAAGCCCTGTAATGTAACGGATCTGGAAAAATCGCCTGAATTGTAGATGACAAAAGTCCAACTATTCGAGCCAACATTCTTAAAGAGATGCTGTTCATTTTTAATACATTCCTCAATTCTTTCCGAATTCTCTTCAGTTTCTCTTTCGGAAGTTTCAGAACAGCTTCCATCGTGTTTACTAGAAAACCTAAAAATTGTGTTTCCTGACTGGGTACACATTGAGATTTTTTCCTGTTCACCACAAAACCCAGAGACTCTAGCAAATCTACTGCTATCTTTGTATGAGAAATAAGCGTATTTCTGTCCTGATCCATTATTAATATATCGTCCAAATAAATAATCAAACGAATACTCCTCTCTCTCAGGAATGCCGCCACCGGCCGAAGCACCTTCGTGAAACACCACGGAGCGGATGACAGGCCGAAAGGAAGACATACAAACTTCCAAATCCTGTCTCTCCACACAAACCTTAAATATCTCTGATGATCTCTCCATATTGGAATTGTAAGATAAGCATCTTTCAAATCCAATCTTGTCATCCAATCTTCTTTCATTAACACATCTTTCAAAAGATGTATCCCCTCCATTTTGAAATGATGATATATCACCCAATCGTTCAACTGACGTAAATTTATCACGGGACGCATGCCCCGTTTGTCCTTCTTCTCCACCAGAAAAGTATTGCTTATAAATCCTTCTACAAACTCTCTCTCTCTTTCCATTGCACCTTTCCTTACTAAATCTTCTACCTCTAAGTCTATCAACTTTATCTGATCTTTTCTGAAAACCATACGTTCTGGAACAACACATTGTATTGGGTTTGCAATAAATTCTATTCTGTAACCCTGTACCGTTTCGAACACCCAACTGTCCTTTGTTATTGTCCTCCAAACCTCTACGAATTGGGCAAGTCTGCCGCCCAATTTTAATTGGATAACAGTATGGTCTTGACTTACCACTCGAGCCTCTTCCTCGTCTCTCTCCTCTATTATATCTTCCTCTTGCACGTTGACGCTGCAGAAAAAATCCGCCTCCTCTATAAAACTGTTGACCCTGGTAGCCTCTGGACCCAAATCCACGTGAAAAGGAGCCTCTTGTGATTCCTTGACCTCGGCCGGGGAACCGACCCCTTTTTCTCCTGGCCGAACCAAAAACACGCTCACTAAATACCTTTTCTATCTCTCTTTGAGACTTTTGTAGGCTACTGAATGCTCCTACATATCTTGATAAATCTTTAATAAAATAATCTCCGAAAAGCAGTCCCTTAGCTAAAGGTCCTTCTTCTTTACTCGCGAGGTCTACCAACTTTGGGTCAATTTTTAACAACAAACTCTTTCTTCTCTCAATTGATATTGCCGTATTTGCGTTGCCCAATAAACATATCACTCTTTGAACCCATTATAAATATTTTGCTTATTAACATAGGCCTCCTCTGCCATGTCAAAGATCTTTGAAATTGGGCCAACCACATCTAACAATCTATCTTGGCATGATTTCAGCCCACAATCTAATCCTTTCCTTGGATCACAACCTCCTTTAGCAATAAAAGCTATCATTTTAGAGTCCAGCTCTGGTGTCATCAACACCTTATTCTCAACTATAGGACGAGGACATTCTGACCTAAGACGAACCCGAACTTCTTTAGGAATTTCCCTTCTGATCCAGTATTCTAAATACTGGGCAACATGATCAGATGGTGTCCATTCCGGACTGAAAGGATGTTTTATAAGTAATGGGTCAAACATATCATTCCCCATTGGATCTTCAATATTTTTTATTTCTGATCCTGTATTTTCATCCTTTTTCCCTTTTACCACAATCATGTCCTCAGATTCAAAATCTAAACTACAACTTATTTCTATCTCTGCACTCTCAGAGGAATCATCACATACCACGTATTTGTGTTTGCGCATTCCCTTACTGGCTTCTTCACTTGGGCCTCTTACTTGCCCTTCCTTTTTGCCCGTGGCCTCCTCTACTTGCCTGTCATGACAGCAAATATGCTCTACCACCGTAGATCTTGACTTCTTCCCATGTTTTTCATTTGTGGAAACATGTTTCCTTTTCCTTGAAGCCTTTTTATTACTTGAATGCGCTTTTTCATTCTCTTGAGCTGACCAAAACCTTTCCTCCTCCTGTCTACTAGACTTTGAAGCTGCCATCAACTCTAATTTATTTTCCATTCTTAAAGAAACCTCTGTTGTTATCTTTTCTATTGCCATGTTTATTCTTTCTTCCATTGTCCCCTCACCTTGCTCCATACCAACCAAGTCTTTAAATAAACTTATTCCAATAACTAATATTCTCAACCTTTTCTTTAAATCTTTTCCTCTTATAACCAATAAACTACTCGCCCTCAGCTTTGAAAACACTCCTTTCCTATTTCCTCACACGACTCTGACTGAACTTGCCGATTCCGACTCTCAAACGGCGTTGCTTAGCAACCGACGTTCATACGGCAACACCAGAGAGTCAATTAGACTCAAACTTGCTCGCGCGTTAAGAATACAAAGCACGAAGTCCCTCTACATTCTAGACGTGTTTCGTCACACGTATAGATCCGGAACACCTCGCTGTCTCCAACATTCTCATCCTCCTGCGTCACCCGGTAGGCACGCGAGCCCCGCTCGAGATCCTTTCAATTTCCTTTCCCTCGCGCATATTGCGCATTTTAAAACTCTCAACGCCCAATATTAAACCGTCGCATTCAGCACAAACGCTCGCCTGGTTTATAAAAACATATTTTTATACCATCGTAATTTTCCTAATGAATACACTTCCCTGCCTTATTTTCCTTCACTTCTCTTTTACCGAAGCTCACACTCTTTCTACCTCACCGCAAATAAAACAATTAAGACATGTTACCTCAACGAGACAAGTCATTAAAGTCCCGATTTCTTTCTAAATCTATACACATTTTTTCTTTATGAACAAATGCTATCTTACAAACTTTACTAATTTACAGGCACATGCATCATCATAGGGTTTTGCGATTCCTTAATTGCGATTATTAAGGAATCGCAATTAAGGAATAGCAAAACCCTATGCATGTAGGAATCACTAAAGAAATAGCGATTCCCACAAATTCCTTAAATTGCGACTAGCAAATTGCGAGTTGCAATTAAGGAATGTCTTCCCATTCATTCCTATGGGCCTCCAGGCCCATAGGAATGAATTAAAGATTGCGGGAGCAATTTGCGAGTACCAGTAGGTACTCGCAAATTGCTCCCGCAATTTCGATGGTGCAAGGGTGTCAAAATGACACCCTATTGCACCCATGTATGTTAACTCTGCACATATGTTGCATACACACATGCTCTAAGGGCATGTGTGTGCGCAACATGAAACTTAGAAAAATGCAAATAAGTGCATTTTTCTAAGTTTTCGCAAATTACCATGAAGTCCAGCTTCATGGTAATTTGCTCACGCTAATAGCGAAATCGCTATTTTTAAAACTGTAATGCATTGCATTTAAGGAATCTCAATTAGGGATTCCTTAAATGCTATCGCTATTTAAGGAATCGCAATTTAGAGATTCCTTCAATAGCGATTTGTGCATTTGGGATGATGCCTCCCAAATGCAAAAATACCGGTCGCAAAGGGGCAGATTCTGAGAATCTGCCCGTTTGCGACCGGTTTTGTGCTTGATGCATGTGCCTATTATTTCTTAAATTTAACACATCTTATGCCTTCTTACTTTAAAGATTTTTCTCCATATTATTCATGTCTGATTCACTACTCATCATTCATTATTCATTTTAACCTCATTCATTTAACAAGTCTTCTAAATATTACCAATATAATTATTTTTCTAAATCTTTAATTTATACTTATCTCCTTGAGCAGCAGCAATAAAAGAAGAGAGAACAGATGATGTAGAGGAGTTTTGTTATATTTGGAATGTTCTTAGAGGTTCTGTATTCTTTATTCTAAGAACATGGTTCCTATCTTGTTGCTGCTGAGTGGTAGCAATAAAGGATTTATTGCATAATGTTGGCCTCCGTGTCGTGCCATAAAATCTAAGCACAGAGAGGTACTCAGGCATTCTATGATGTCATGGTACATTCCAACAGAGCAGTACAATGGGGAATAGTAGAGAAGTAGTTTACTACACATCCTCCTACTTTGGGGAACAACAGCAGAAATAAAGAGAAGTACAAGTAAGATACCTCAGAAATGACATTAGCATGAATTGAAAACATTGAGATGCAAATGTCTAATGGTGTAGTACATGAGGTATCAGGAATAACACTGGCATGAAGAGAAATGCATTAAAATGCAAAATGTCATTGAATACATTAAAATTGCAAATGTCATTACTACACGAGAAAAATAAACATCCCCAAGAGAAAGCTACAGCAGAGGATATGAGTCACTAGATAACAGGAAGAGTGAAACCTCCCCGAGAAGGATACACCAAAGAGTAAACGCTCGGAAAAGAACAAAAGTTCCCCTAATTAAGGTAGAAGGCATGCTGAAACCAAAATAGGAAAAAGGTCTGTTAAGGGCGAGGGGGCGTGGCCAAGCTGGCGGCTACGATGGCCGCTTGGTAGAGAAGCTCCGGAGGGCGGCCAGGCCCATCAGCACTTTCCCCCAAGCAATGCGATCAATTTGGCGCTGAACACGAAGAAACAGACCGCGGAAGAGGTGCAGCCCCTGGAGGATCATTCTCAGGCCGCTGATCAGCCCCAAATCTAGAGATACAGCGCTCTGTGTGCGGCCGGAGGGAAGCCTATGTCGCAGCGTCCAGCGCTCTCGGCGAGCCGAAGTGCATGCGGGACCCGTAGACAAACATCTGTGGCGCATGGGGAGGCCTGACGGCAGAGCGGTGAGCCAAGGCTGTGCCGGTGTCGCACCCTGCCTGCCGCCTGCTTGAATCCCGGAAACCAATTGACCGACCGTCGGCTTGGCCCCGCAACCCCAACTAATGATTATTGGCCGTGTCCGAGGACAGGGCCCACACGCAGCTTAGATCGGGTGCTCGGGTGGCGGCTGGGTGCTGTTTCGGCGGGGGGAGGGGGACCCGCGAGACACAGGGCAGTGGGAGTTCGGCGGTCGGCCTGATACCGCCCAGACAATGTAATTTAGTCAGGCGCACACTGGGGCCTGCAGATACCCCTGAATGCCATGCGCCCCTCCACAGACTGCAAAGCGCCGTAGATTAGGGGACACCGCGAATAAGCAATGACCTGGTGCCCACAAGGCACAAACTTCATTCCAGCCTGCGCAGACATCAGCCACTCGTCCGGCGGACCATTCATGTGCGGTCAAGAGGGGGCACGTCAGGACCTAACCATTGCCTGATCCACGAACCACTACCTTTTCGGGATATGTCAAATCTCGCCAAAATTGCCCCCCTGTACCCGGCAAGGATATCATTAGGGTAGCCCCATCATACAGAGGTCCTAAAGCTGCTTATGGTGCACTGACTGTTGTAATTGACTAGGCATTGGGGCCTGCTGCTTCCAGCTCCGGCCTGTGCAGCATCGCCACTGGCGCCATCGGTGCGGTATGGGACGTAAGGATCCCAAGCAGAGAACCCTCCGATTTGAAAAAGTGCGGAAAACACATCACTGAACCCATCCGAAATGGCCGACAACACACACGCCATGGAACAATCCGCAACCACCGAAACGGCTGTTGCTTCCCTACTGCAAGAAATGAGAGCAGGTTTTAAAACCCTGGAATCCCGCTTAGACACCTTGGATAAGAACATTGCAGACTTGTGGGCCAAAATACAGGTACACGATCGGCGACTAGACGTGGCGGAAGCTCGCATATAGGACATCGAGGATGGGACCACACAGTCCCTCAAGAGGCTGGACCGAGCAGAAAGCCTACTCAAAGAAGTGGCTATACAAAATGAGGATTTGGAAGCCCGTAGTCGCCGCAATAACATCCGCATCATGGGGGTTCCAGAGACGACAACCACGGTCCAGATGGATCTCTATGTGGAGAAACTGCTCACTGACCTTTTTGGCGGAGAGGCTTTCACAACTGGCTTCGTAGTAGAAAGGGCCCACAGTTCGCTGGGCCCCTAGGCTTAACCCTGGCCTCCCCCCAGGCCCATCATTGTACGCCTCCTCAACTTTAGGACCGTGACACTACACTAAGACTGGCGAGAGAGCGCGGAGATGTGGACTGGCAAGGGTCGAAATTGTCCTTTTATCCAGACTTTACAGCAATGGTTCAGGAGGCCCGCCGTGAGTTTACTGGGGTAAAAGCCACTCTGCGAAACCTAGGACTCAAATATGGCATGCTGTATCCGGCGAGGCCGAGAGTGGCTGTTGGTGGCAGGTCCCGCATATTTGACACGCCAACGGAGGCACAGGAATTCTGTCGAACATACAGGCAACAAAACTCCTAGGCGGTGGCGGGAGGATCCATCTCTTCCCCCGCCTCACAGCGGCTCAGATGCTAGCGCAGAGCTCTTTTCTAATCCTGGCATTGGTTGACACATTTGCTAGATTGAACACAATTAATGTATCCAATTAGGGGAAATTATCTGTATTTTTTACTGATACGTCATATGGCTGGTTCGACCCCGTACTGCCACCGCCCCATGGTGTATCCATCGAGTTTGTTCATTTTCACTTTGGGGCCCCTTACTTGGGCCACATTGGCTCAACAGGTGGTTCCTTTGTATTGCAGGTTAGGGTGTTCACAGAGGGTTGGCCTCCTTTGGGTTGGAAGGCAGCTGGGTGGGGAAGGGGTTTGTAAGTTTTAGTTGTTGTTTTTCACACTTTAGCTCCTCATTGTTAGACATGTTTGATGCTCGCTGCAGTTCTGTCAGGAAAGTTTGCACACTTTACCCAGATGACACAACTAGGTAATATTGAGGGATCCCTCTGCACTAACCCTGATATCATGGAATGTCAGAGGCCTCAACGATAACCACAAGCAGCGACAGGTGCTTCACTACCTTCTCAGGCACAGGATCGACATAGCATAACTGCAGGAGACACATCTCCCCCCCCCCCCCACAGACGCGGCGCGGTTTGGGGCCAGCTGGAGCACACATAGGTTTATTGCAAATTACAGCAACTACGCCAGGGGCACCGCCATCGTGATACACAAAAGAGTCCCTTTTAGCCTTAGTGACGTAATTCGCGATCCAGAGGGTAGATACATCATTGTTACGGGTTCCCTCTGTGGCCACAGGGTCTCATTGATCAACGTTTATGCCCCGAATGTAGACGCCCCCGAATTCTCTCGCACTAGACGCCCAGCTTGCAAAACACACCACAAAAGTTTTTATTGGGTGGGGACCTCAATTTATTAATGGACCCTAGGGTGGACTGTACTTCCCGAGCCCCTGACACTAAACAGCAGGCACGGCGTGCCCTGAGGGACCTCTGTGACCAATACGCACTTGTCGATATCTGGCGGAACCGCAATCCTACTCTAACCAAATACACTCACTGCTCAGGTCAACATAATACCTGGACCAGGATTGACTATTGGCTGCTATCCCCCGAAGTTACAGACTGGTTTGACTCCCACATGACGCTCCCTAGAACATATTCTAATCACTCCCCGATAGTGTTACATTTGAAACTCCTGCGACCGGAAGGGTATGAGCAGCAGTGGCGCTTCCCGGGTAGGGCCCTACAGGACGAATTGTTCAAGGCGGAAGTGCGAGAAGCTATAGAGGACTATTTTGAGATTAATACCGGCTCGGTGGACACAGGGCAGTATTATGGGAGGGCTTCAAGGCCGTTATTAGAGGGGTATGTATCTCTAAACATGCCAGAGTGCTCAGAGATCTCCGCAACATAATGGCCTGCATCGAACAAGACATCGCTGCATTGGACTCCAAATCCTCGTAGACCCCAAACCCTGACTACCAGGCAACAAGGCTCTCCCTGCTATCCGAGTATAGGGACACTGCAGACCGGGAGATACTATATCTGGGAAAGTATCACACCGCCCGGCGGTATGGGGAGGGGGAGAGGCCAGTGAGAGTGTTAGCGCAAATGCTGAGGCCGCTGTACAGTAAATCATACGTTACTGAACTACACTCCACCAAGGGTGACACACTTACCACTACATCCGCTATCCGGAACGAATTCCTAGAATATTATACAACACTTTATACTTCCAGGGGTGGGCCTGACAGTACGGCCCAGACAGATTATCTCGCAGAAAACGCGCTGGTGTATCTGGAGAAGCACATGCAAGACTTCATGGCGGAACCAATATCAGTTGCAGACGTCACACTTGCCATTGACACCCTCCGGGGCTCCACTGCCCCGGGGCTGGATGGCTTCATTGGTGATTTTTACAAGGAGTTCAAGGATCTCTTTGCCCCGCAGCTAATTGAAGTCTATGCGGAAGCATTAGAAAAACAAATACTCCCCCCACGCTACGGGAGGCAGTAATAATTCTCCTCCCAAAGCCTGGCAAAGACAATAGACAGTGCGGCTCCTATCGCCTTCTATCCTTACTCAACCTGAATTACAAAATTTTGGCTAAAGTACTTGCAAATAGGCTGTCTCAGCGAATGGAGTACATTATCTCCCCGGTTCAATCGGGCTTTGTTCCACACCGATCTACCTCCCTGAACCTACGTACACTGTTTGCGGTACTGCACAGAATACGACCAGACACCCCTTCAGCCGCTATATTGCTGGACGCAGAGAAAGCGTTTGACTCCTTGGCATTGGCATTCCTTCTTCGAAGTGATGCGGCGCATGGGCCTGCCATTCGGCTTCATTGTCACAATAGCCCTACTCTATAGCAGCCCTACGGCGAGACTCTGTTTCAATGGCACCCTTTCCAGACCCTTTCGGCTCTTTCGTGGGACTCGACAGGGCTGCCCATTGTCCCCACTCCTGTTTATCCTAGCTATGGACCCGCTGATCAGGCATTTTCAGGAACGCCACTTGCACTGAGGACTACAGTTTAATACTGGTCCGCTCCTGATTTCCCTCTATGCAGACAACACCATCCTATACGTCCGGGAGCCACATATCAACTTAACACCTCTCATAAGGGAAATCATTCGGTTTGGTAGATTCTCAGGGCTGGGCATAAACTGACATAAGTCTATCATTTTTCCACTAACCACGAGCATGGAGCATGGGACTGTGAATTTCCCCTCGAATGGTGCCATCGGTAAAATATCTTGGGATACACATTCATCTCGAAACCACTCACATCATCCGTTTAAATTATGGGCAGGCCGTTCAAACTCTGGAAGAGCAGGTCGACAAATCGTTGCGGTTACCATTATCACTAGCGGGTCGGGTGGCAATTTTGAAGATGGTAGTCCTCCCCAATTTTTGTAATTTTTTTTAACAACATTCCAATACCCCTTATGGAAGGTTTCTTTCGTACATTACGATCACACATTGTCCGTTTGGTCTGGGGTGGGAAACAGCCGCGCATTCGCTGGTCCATCATGACGCTACCGTACGACAGAGGAGGGTATAATGTCCCGGATTTTCAATTATATTATTTAGTAGCACAATGCCGATATGCGCACGCTTGGTTCCACCCAGAAGCACGAATACCATTTCTGCGACCGGAAGCAGACCTTGTTTTTCCTGACAAACTATCCGCGGTACTTCCTGGGGACTTCCGTCGAGATAAGCGTGACATTCAGACAGTGTCCACCACCTCCTGGACGTGGGGGAAATGGAGGAAACTCACCGGCGCTGCGACCCTATACTCTTCCTCCCTCCCCCTGCCTAACGCCAGATGGTTCCCAATCTCCGGGGAGGGCCTGGTACAGCACACATTGACTACATTGGGCATTGACAAAATAGGAGATCTCTTCCCTGGGGGACATGTATTCTCACTTGACGAAGATGCTAGGTATACTAACTGTAGTTTCATGGCTTGCTTTATTATGACCCGTGTAAGATAGGTGCTGCAGGCCACACTCCCCACATTTCCCATCGAACCGGACTCATTTCCCCCACTCACATTAGTGATAGAGAAACCTGACTGTGCTCGCCTTTTCCCAAAATGTACAAAGCTAGCGCTAATATGAAACCTGTATGTGATACTAAACTTCGACAAGCTTGGGAGACAGATATTGGCAGGCAAATAACAGACGAGCAATGGGTGGAATGCTGCAAGGTCACTAAAGAAAATTCCCTCAACAGTAGACACAAGCTGCTTCATTTTAATTTCCTTCGCTACGCTTATTTTACACCTGACATGGCACATAGGATAGATGTCACTAGGCCCCACACACGTTTAAAATGCACTGCACCTCATGCCGATTTCATACACTTGGCTTGGTCTTACCCCGATTACAGTCTTACTGGATGGAAGTACACACGACCCTGGCTAGAATGGTCAGCCTCCAGCTCACTCCTATCCCGGAGATTGCACTGTTAGGATATACAGTGCAGTTTTTAAAAAAAAGTCAGGAGAGTGGCCTCTCTGGGGCTTCTTCTGGCCAAAAGAGAAATTGCCATACATTGGGGGCAGGAAAACTGCTCCTAAACTACAGGACTGGTTAAACAGTTTAGCGTACTGCAATATCAATGCCGAGGCCTACGCCAGTCTTATGCCATCTACATCACGCCCCAGAGATATATGGGGACCATTCAGGGACTATGAAGCTGCTACTAAGCAGGCTTCCAGCACACAGGCAGACAACGGCATTATGCCAGAGGGAGTGGGATGATTGGACTGAAATTCTATTCTGAAACCTGGTTGAGGTATTGTCCGGAAAACTGTGCTCCTGCGTAGTCTATACATGCAATGTCAAGCCATATGTAATGATAATGCATATCGAATAGGGGTTGTGTGGGTGGGCTGTGGGCAAGTCAATGTTTGGGATAAGTGTAATATGAGGCTACATCATTAATGCGACCATAACAGCTACTGTTATTGAACTGTCAGGAGCGACATTTAATGTGTGAATAACGATTGTATGCGATGCTATGAGAAAGATACTTGTTATTTGAAAATAAAGTGTTAAAAAAAAAAGGTCAGATAAGGGTAACGGAAGAGGTCTAAACACTAGACAGAAGCCTCTCACTCAAAGTCCTACGAACGTGAAACCCTTGGCCACGAGTTCCATGCAGGTGGACTTCGACTGGAGCATAGTGTCAACATGAAAGGAAGCCCCATGGGTAGTAACCCTTGGAACTGACAAAACAACCTCCCCCAAAAGTAGGGAACAACACAGGGTACTTACCCTGGAATATTACTCAAGTTCCCCATAATAAGGTACACCACAGAATAATCACCTTAGAAAACTACACAACCTCCCTTAAGTAGGGTACACCACAGAGTACTAACCGTGGAAAACTACAAAACCTCCCCTAAGTAGGGTACAACACAGGATACTAACTATGGAAAACTACTCAACCGCCCCTAAGTAGGGTACACCACAGGATACTAACTGTGGAAAACTACTCAACCGTCCCTAAGTAGGGCACACCAAAGGGTACACACTCTGGAAAATTGCACAACCTCCCCTAAGTAGAGACACCCGGGGCGTGGCTAAGATGGCGGCCGAGTGAGACGTGTTTCTCCGTCTCTCCGGCGCCGCCACCATCGCCTTGCATATCTTGTCCCCTGATGCCCATCTGCTCCTGTTCTGTCGCCCGCAAGAGTGGCCCACTTACCTGCTGATCCCGGAGACCCCCATTTCGGAGGACGACGGCACTCCAGTGTGCAGCGCGTGGACCTGCCCGGCCCTGGCCTCGCTGGGGCCCGACGGCCCTCTGTGGCAGTGTGGTGACCAAGACGACTTGGATGGGGGATCGGATCCTCCGGGCCGCCTAGCGCTGTCTGGAAATTAGCACCAGCGCGCGTGCGACTCGTCCCTGGTGGAGGCAGGTGTGCTGGTGTAGACCTGAGGAGCGTGGAGTCTGGGCTGCGTTGGCCGCCATCTGAGGCCTGGATGTGCTGATGCGGCGGTTGCTGCTATCGTGGGCCTGCGGCAGGCTGTGACATGGCAGGCGGACCCTGAATCGGGACGTTGCTTGGTGGCTCCGGCGGGGCCTTCCGGTCCCGGCATAGCTGCGACCCAGCAGACTCCGGCACAGGACCTGAGAACATCAGCGGTGAGAGCTCCCCCCCTCCCTCCCCCCCCCCCCCGACGGCTGGAAGTGACGAGGGACGCTGGCGGGCCTGCTGCCGAGTGGTGCGCAGCTCTACTGGAGGGCCCTCCTGCTGTTGGTTCCGGCTGAATTCTGTCTGGCGGGGCTTCGTGCCCTTTGTGGACACCGCTTCTCTTCGCCCCAGTGAGTGTTGGCTACTAGGGGGCGCTGCTCGGTCCGCATCTCGGTGGACGGTGGGCCGGGCGCTGCTGGGGTGTGCGGGGGCCTGGCTGGGGTCCTGTGGCCAGCCCTTGGCAGCGGCGCTCCACATGGCCTGTGTGCGAAACGAAGTTGGCTGACGGAGTGAGGCAGCTGCTTGTGTGTTGCCTGCCGGTGACGTTGGCCAGGGACGTGAATTTCGGCCAGTGGTCCAGCAGGCGGTGCTCTCGGTCCAGTGTGCTTCAGTGAGGGGCCGGTGGTGCGGCCTGCTCGGTCCGCATTTCGGCGGACGGTGGGAGCGGAGGGACCTGGGAGTGCCGGGGTCCTGGCTGAAGCCCCTATGGTAGGCTGCTGAGGTCGTGCTCCATGTGGCCTCGGGGTTAGTGACGTTCTTGTGTGCTGGAGCACAGGGATCGCTTAAGAGTTCACGGGCCTCGTCTGAGTGTCGGAGGGTCTGGCTGGGGTTTCGAGGGGCCGGTGACTCTGGCTCCTGGGCCCGCTTCTCGGCCCGCGGATCGGCAGGCGGCACTCGGTGGCCGGTACTCCTCAGCGGAGGGCCGGTGGGAAGCATGCTGGGCCCGGAGGGTGGAAGCTTACTGCTGCAGTTGCTGGTGTGCTGTGTGCTGCGATTTGGGGGCGTTAGCTGCTTGAGCAGGGGTGGTACTTGGGCCGCGCATCGGCGGTCGGCGGAGGGGCCGGTGACCCGTCAGCATTTTGAAGCCAGGCCAGGGTGGTGTTGGTGTGTGGCCTGCTCCTTCGATTCCGGGGGCTGGACTGCCTGCGTTGGTTGGAGGTGAACCCGGGTAGCTGCCATGTCTTCCACTAAAGCTCGGCGTGATAAGACCCTGAAGGATGCTCTGCAGCGGTCCGTGGGACAGACCTCCTCCCAGCTGGCTCCCCCTTCGCAAACATCTGAGGACAACGACTAAGCTACTAAGGCATTTATGCTCGACCTCTTTTCTGCCATCAAGGAGGACATCCTGGAGCTCCGCTCCCAGCTCTCATCTGACCTTCGCGAGGTGCGGCGCGACGTGAATGCTCTCGGGGACCGAGTCGCCACTGTGGAAGAGCATGACCTAGGGAGTGAGGACGATATGCACCAGCATCAGCAGGATGTCCTTCGTCTCAGGGAGCAAAACCTTAACTTGCAGGCCCACGTCGAGGACCTTGAAAACCCGTCCCAACGGAATATCATTAGAATCCGTGCAGTGCCGTGGAAGGGCGAGGGGGATGATCTCCGAGAATATGTGCTTCAGCTTTTCCGTCAGATTCTCGGGGAGGAGACGGAGCGGACCATTCAGATGGATCGTGTGCCCCCCCCCCCCTTTCCGGACATCTTGGTGTGCGTGCACGATTTTCAGCTTAAGGAGCAGATTCTACGCAAGGCCTGTGAGCATAACCCGATACAGTTCCGTGGTCACCAGCCAACCCTCTTCCAGGACTTAGCTGCCGCCACCCTGGTGAAGCGTAGGGAGTTCAGGCCCATCACTACTCACCTGCGCGAGAATAAAATTCCTTACTTGTGGGGCCATCCTTTCCGTCTTATTTTTAAACACCACGGCAAACTCCATCAGCTACGCTCGTTGACTGCAGCGTATGAGGCCCTGGGGCTGGAGCGGCCCTCCTCCCCGACTGGGGTAGCTGACTCCCCCCGACCCTCGGGCCTGATGTGTCCACTAGTCTTCTGGAGCGGGAAGCGTCGGTCACTTCGGTGGCGCAAGTGACGGACAGCAACGGTGCTCCATGAACCTTCTAGAGCTAGCATCAAGTGGTTTTTCTTTTGCGGCGCCGGAGGGGGGAGATCCTTGGCGGGGGCTGCTGGTCGTCAACTGCCCTGTGGGGTTGGATGTCTGGTGCCCTTTTTGCCGAGGTGTCATCCTCCTGGATTCCACGTTCCCCACATCGTTTGTTCTATATGTCAGGCTGTCGTCCCCTTTTGGGGCCTTTGGGTTCTGTGTTTTGCAGTGACTTTTCTATGTTTGCTGTGTTTTTTGCTTTTGGGGTTGGGGGTGGGGTGAGGGAGTGGGGGGTAACGGGTGTTTTTGGCAATGTGTTGGGGCTCCGCATCAGTCCTCTTAGGGGTGGGGGTTTGTTTGTCCCCAAATCCTTGTCGGTGAGTCTTCCTCCGGGCTCTGGGTTCTTGCGCTTGATCATTGTCTATCTCTCCCTTGTCTTCCATGAGTAGTAGTCTTAAAGTGGTGAGCTTGAATGTTCGGGGCTTAAATAACCCAGTTAAGCGCTCAGCTATTCTATCCCTCTTGGAGGGCGGGGAGGGTGATGTGTGTTTGTTACAGGAGACTCATCTTCTCTCTAAGGACGTTAAGCGGATGAGAGATCGGTGGTTTCCCCTGCAGGTGTGGTCTTCTGGGGTGGCTAAGAAGCATGGGGTGGCAATTCTTTTTAGTGCGCGTGCTCATTGTAAGGTTCTTGCCCAGGTTGCTGACTTGAAGGGGAGGCTTTTGGCGCTTCGTGTGCAGTGGGGGGAAATGTGCTTCACTGTAGGGTCCATCTACGCCCCGAATGAGCATCAAGAGTCTTTCCTAAAGAGGGCCTTTTCTGAGGTGCTGGCCTCGCCTGATTCCCTGTTACTGATGGGGGGGGGGGCAGATTGTGGTGATAGATGCAGGTCTCGACAGGTCAGGGCAGCGATCGCACCAGGCGGGCGCTCTCTCGCCGGGGGGCAGACAATGGTTGAGTGATGGCGGTCTGCATGACGTCTGGCGCATACAGCACCTTACTGAGCGCGATTATACCTTCTACTCGGCAGCGCACAAAACGTATGCCCGCCTTGATAATTTCTTTGCCTCCACCTCCCTTTTGCCATCCCTCTCGGATTCGACCATCACTCCCCGCTCCCTGTCCGACCATGCCCTCATCTCTGTGCAGCTTAGTTCTCCGGCGACCCGTCCCTCTCCGTCTGGCAGGCGCCTGCGCGATTCTTTGCTCAGTTCCGACTCCACGGTTGCTCGGATTCGCTATGCGATCATTGCTTATTTGGCGGTTAACAATCAGGGCACTACGTTGACGGCGGCGGCTTGGGAGGCCCTCAAGCTGGTGGTGCGGGTGGAGTTCATTGCGCTGGCAGCTACATTTGCGCGTCTTCGTAGGGATAAGCGCGCGGAGTTGGAGCGTGAGGTGGGGGCCCTAGAGTCCATCCATAAGCGCACCGGAGCGCCTCGGGTGTGTACAGAACTCGAAACAAAGCGGCATATACGGAAGTATCTGGATCTTGATAGGGCCGAATATGCGCTGTTGCGTCTGCAGCATAAATTTTACCTTAGCGGGGATAAAGGAGGGCGAATATTGGCCCCTAGGCAGCGAGCACGCAGCGCGCGGCGGTCCAGTCCTTTCGGGACGCTCGGGCGGTGGAGCAGACTACGGACGCCCTTATTGTGGAGTCTTTCCGGCAGTTCTATCAGCGCTTGTACTCCAGGGAGACTACCGATCCGGCGGGCCGAGAGGCCTGCCTTGCCTCCTGCCGAGTCACGCCGCTGTCTGCGACCTCTGCTGATGCGTTAGGCCAATCTCCCTCTTAAATATTGATGCCAAATTGTTTGCGGGCATCCTGGCGGCGCGTCTCAGTCCACTGATGGATGGCATTATAGACCCGGATCAGTCAGGGTTCATTCCTACGCATCAGGGAGGGTTAATTCCTACGCATCAGGGAGGGGACAACACCAAGCGTCTTCTCCATCTTATTGACTTGGTCCACCGGTCTCGGACTCTGGCTTGTCTCCTTTCTATTGACGCCGAGAAGGCCTTTGACCGGGTGGACTGGGACTACATGTTCGTGGTCCTGCGTACATTTGGCTTCAAGCAACATTTCCTTCGCTGGGTGCACTGTCTCTATGTCGCCCCTAGGGCGTCCGTGAGGGTGAATGGGTGTCGGTCTTCGCCCTATCCCATCACTAGAGGGACAAGGCAGGGGTGCCCCCTGTCTCCACTGTTATTCGCGCTCTATATGGAGCCCTTTGCCCAGCACATACGGTCGAATCCGGATGTCGAGGGCCTTAAATTCGGTGCTGACATTCACAAAATCAGTCTTTACGCGGACGATGTTATTCTCTCACTTACCCACCCACGCACCTCTTTGCGGTGCTTGATGCGAGAACTCCGCAACTTTGGATCGGTTGCAGGATTCAAAGTTAATTTTTCAAAGTCGATGGTGCTTAACCTTTCTATCCCTGAAGAGGAAGTCGATGATCTGCGGAGAGACTTTGCCTTCCAGTGGGTGCACTCTGATATCTCCTATCTGGGGATTCGATTGGCCTCGTCAGTTGTCAAAACCGCTCACCTTAATTATAGATTATTGGTGGAACACACCACTAAAGCGCTCGCTGACTGGTCTCGCCTTGGTCTGGTATGGGGCGACTTGCAGCGGTCAAGATGACGGTGTTGCCAAGGGTCCTTTACTTGTTTCAGATGCTTCCTGCACAGCCGCCTCCTGGTACCATCCACAAGCTGCAAGATCTGCTTAATAAGTTTTTGTGGCACAATAAGAGGCCAAGGTTTGCCTTATCGATCGCTACTGCGCCGAAGGCCGCCGGTGGGTTGGGTTTTCCGCTGTTGAGGAGCGTATTACCAGGCCTCTTGCCCCAATTTCCCGCCGGGTTGCGAGTCACCTGTTTTTCAGCTTTGGCGCGAGGAAAGCTGTAAGAGAGAGGGTTCCCTATTGGAGCCGGATGGCGTGATCCCTTTCGCCCAATTGCGCAAAGACTATTTTGACCTACCACCCACCGACGCCTATCACCACGCACAGCTTGCACATTGGGTGTCCCTTCCTCACGACTTCGCCTTGATGTCCTGTCCCTTGACCGCTTTTGAGCGCTGGTTGATTTACAAGAAAGATGATCGGAAGCTCATCTCGGAACTCTATGCCCTAATAATGGCGCGTCCTATGCAGCAGAGGTCGAAGGCGCAGGTTCGCTGGGAGACTGAGCTGGGGCGCCCGTTGACGAGCAAGGAGTGGGAGCAAGTTTTCTATCGCTTCCACCATACGCTGTCTGACACGGCGGGGGCTGAATCTGCTTATAAAGTGGCGTCATACTGGTACTATACTCCGGCGTGCATTCACTCTTGAGACCCTACTCAATCCGGCCTTTGCTGGCGGGGGTGTGGGCAATCTGGTACTCTGGTGCACTTGCTGTGGCGCTGCCCGAAATTGGTGCGGTACTGGGCGGCGATCTTGGATGACCTTGATGAGGCGTTTCAAATTAAACTGCCGCGGGAACCTGTGCACACGTTGTTAGGTCTCCAGCATCCCAAGTGCTTGCCCCTGCGCTCATTTTGGGGCAGACAGCTGGCCCTGGCGCTGCTGGCGGCACGGCACGTTCTGTTGACGCAGTGGGGCTCTCCGGCTGCGCCGGATTAGCGGGACTGGATTCGGAGGCTCTGGCATCTGCTGGCGATGGAGCGCCTATCGCTCAGAGTCGATGGGAAGGGATCGGATTATGTGAAGCTTTGGGCCCCCTTTGTGTGGCTTCTATCCAAGGAGGTGCGGGAAGTTACATGCCCTAAATATTTGCAAATTCTTCAGCTTATCCCGCTAGAACCAGCAAGGGGCGCTGGGGAGGTTTGATTCCCCGTTGATTGAGACCGTCGGCTCGTAGGGTTTCGGGGTGGTGGGTAGAAGCTGATGCGGAGAGGGAGGGGAGGGGGGCGGGGGTTTGTCTGTTTTGTTTTGTTTTGGACTCTTTCTTTAAAATGTGTGCTCTCCGAGTGCATGCCTGACAGGGCTGTCCTGTGTTTCATCCCTGTTTGCGGGGTCGCCCTCTGGGCTGTAGACCTGGGTGCCGTGTATGGCATATATTGTGTCGCTCTGCCGGCCCACGGATGTAGGCAGTCGAGCTGTGTATTTGGCAGGTGTATCACTTAATAAAAAAGATTGATTCTAAGTAGGGACACACTGGAAAACTACACAACCTCCCCTAAGTAGGGTACACCACAGGGTACTCACCCTGGAAAATTGGAAACTACAACCTCCCCTAAATAGGGTATACCGGAGGGTACTAACCCTTAAAACAACACCAAGTCTGAATTGGGGCACTAAACACCCCCACAACCTCCCCCAAAGAAAAGGGTACACTCAGTGTTTAGTCACACAACACACTTTTCTTCAAAACAAAGTTGGAGCACTGGGGCACTAACCGCCCGCTCAGGACACAATGTTATAAAGTGAATTGAGGTAATTAGTTCCCCCACCCCTTACACACCAATACAGGAAATGCAATATAAGTAAAGGCATTATAACCAAGGAGGAATTGTTAGGCTCCGGTGATCGGTCTTTCACCCGAGGACTCCACCCGCAGCTACCAGCATACAATGTAGAACATTTCAGTTCATTCAGTGTGCATACGCTGAATTCCGCCGTTGAAATGAAGTGCCACAACGTTCGAAGGTCCATCCTAGGTCACACACCTGATCGTGAGCCAAAAGTTCCATTACCACTTCATGAATTGCGCAACGTCCTCCCCTTTTCATGCCGCACCGGCCGTTGACCCTTGGAGAGAACTGTGTGACTCACAATGTAAGGCAACTTACTGTAGCCGACCGGGTCATTTTGTTGTCCGCAAAACTTTATTGGCAACGCAGTTGGCCAAAAGAATACACCGCAATGAAGATTGCCAAGAAGAAGGAAAACTTCGAAACACAAAATGGCGGTACGCATCCCTGACGCTGTGCAGGGTGGCTTGAGGCAGGAGCGTGCACCAAAACGTCCACCACAGCAAGTCGCTGGAAGAGGAGACGTATGTCACAGAAGATAGATTGCAGGCATCACTAGACCGGTAAGGCTGCGGGTGTCGGGGAAATGCACGTGGTGGGGGCTCATGGGCTATTTGAAAGGTAGCGGTTAAACTGAAATGGAGCAAATGTAATATCTTGAATATCCAAATCAGCAGTGCTCCATACACCGGTATAACACAGCCCCGGACCCTGCCTCTCCAAACATGTGCGCCGGCTCACCAGAGATGCCCCTCGTAACACAACAATACGCTGGGACAGCTAGCAAAGTACTCCCAGTCACTGAATATTACTTGTCCAAAAATGCGCATGAGCTTACCAACGGTGCCGCTTTTCTGGACACTCTTGAGTCTTCTCCACTGCTGCCGGTTACTCTCGAGCAGGCGCCAAGCTCCACAGGCAGACCAATAAGTAGCGTCTATCTTGGAGAGTGTGCCAAAACAGGGAAACTTGTAGCGCCTGTGAGAAGTGTGTAGCTGGAGAGACAGATCATGGTAGAAGACTTCCAGGAGACAGTAGACTCCTCAGTAATGAGAAAATAAACGCCCAGGGTGCAGGCTGTCCGGATGGTACAGGACACTCGTGGGGTTGACCTGGGAGTGTCTTGTGAGTTTCAATACGCGTTTTGAAAGTCTTTAATGTCCTTGGTTCCTTGTCCTTCGGTTCCTTGGTTGTCCTTACTCCATACTCCACGCGTAGGTTCAAGATCGTCGCCAAAATGTGGTAAAAGGATGATACAGAGTCCAGCTGAACAAGTAGAATATTTCTTTATTGTAGCTTTGTTCTAGGATAAGCGAACAGGAGAAGGTAGAAGGTACAGATGCAGCCCCACCAGGAGCAAGCTCCTAGCAGATCAGCCTGAGATGACCAACTGACAATCTAAGCACAGAGAGACACTCAGGCATTCTATGATGTCATGGTACATTCCAACAGAGCAGTACAATGGGGAATAGTTGATAAGTAGTTTACTACATAAGTCTGCTGAAAAGCCACCCTAGGGGAACAACTCCATAACTTCCAACGAGTGTGCATATGGTAACTGACGTCCATGTTTGTGGGAATAAAGTAATCTTTAGCTACCATTAGAACCAACAAAATGCATTCCTCTCTCTAGCAGCGTGCTGTCTATTGTTTATTCACGTTCTGTTTTTTGTGTCCCAACTCTACAGTGATGGGAAGTCGTTTTCCATATTTAAAGGCTGGTCATGTGGGGAGGCCCAGGAGGTTTTAGTTGTGATTCATTCTTGCTGGCTTATTTGTTCTGCTCTCTCAATATGCCAATAAAGATCCATAAAATAAAAAGAAGGCCTATTCTTACAGTATTTATCAATTTATGTAGATTAGCGTTCCAGGTCTCCCCTAGACTTTTACCTAGGTCCAAAATGTATCTTGAACCTTCTAGATCTCTGCTAGTTCCTCCATTAGGTAAATAAGCTGTTTGAAAAGGTCCTCCAATGACACCATGGTATCATCAAGAAAGATAATAACTTTGAACTCATCACTGGCTAACTTCACCCGTCAGATATGAGTTATTGTTTAATTTCTTTGGGCTAGAAGTTCCACAGCGAGAAGAACAAGTTTTCGGGAGAAAGGACACCACTGGCCAGTGCCCTCAATATCTGTCTTCAGGGCAAGGGTCTCCCATTGAATCTAATTCTTGCAGTAGCGTCATGGTAACACTACCATGAGGCCATAAGCCCACTGCAGTAGTGTCCAATTCCCTGGAACAGGAATTGTTGCTGTCCTTGTTCGGGCAGTAAATGGAAGCAAATAATAAGGCTCTTCCCTCTAAGAGTGCCACAAGCTGCCACCCACCTCCCTTCCTTACAGTGGTATTTTGACTTGAACCCACACACTCCTCTTATAAAGATTGTGTTATGGCTTGCACTACAAAGAATGCAGAGTGTTAACTATTTTGGAAAGTTTCCTTTTGCATAGAAAGAGACAATTGAAGGATAGCTTTAGAAGAGATTGTCTGCATGTTGGTAGTGCTTTGTAACTATGAATAAATACCTCCTGAATCATTTGGTGGGCAACATTTACTTGAGGGAGGAACTCAAAAGAGAGGTAAATATTAGGCAAGTTAGAATTTAATGTAATGCCCAAATCCCTCTGGTGTCTCCACCCTAGCATATTGTCTCCTTGCTTAGACACACATACCTTTCCAATGGTTCCTCTGTCTCTAAATTGGATCCTCAATACAACATGCCCAATGAGATGAATTTTTATGCCTCCATAACCCCCCGGATTTATGTCAGGAAGCAATAAAACCATATTGTCATGAACAAACGTGTTCCCAGTTCTTATCCCCAATTAATGTGTATAGTGACTAAGGAGCTGCTCAGACTGTCACAAATTGCTTTTCAACCTTACCTTACACCTCTTCATTGGTGAGTGGTAAGGTTGGAAAGGAATATGCTGAAAAGAGTATGACTGTTCGCAAGAGTAAAAGAATCAAGAAGTGTTTTGAGCGTTGCAGATATTTTGTTATGGATGATTGTAGAGCAGTCAGTATGTGTGTCTGTAAGAAGGGTTAGGTTGTGGCAGATTGTAGTTTATGTCTTTAAACTTGTGTAAAACGTATATCAATTGTAGCTACAGATTTTATAGCTTAAGAGGCTTTTCTTGCTAGTTTTGTTGTAGAATGTATAAAATGGTAATGCCTGCTATGGGGGGGCCTTCCTTAGTTATTATTGGAACACGTGTGTGATTTCATTGTTTTTGCCTCTTTTAATTGTGTTATCTAATGTTCCTTTCCCAACATTTTTGGAAGGTGATGTGTGATGACATGCACTACAAAGAATGTACAGTGTTTACTATTATGGAATGTTCCTTTTGAGTAGGAGACAGTGAAGGATAGCTGTAAAGAGGATGCCGTATTGATGGCGGTGCTTTGTAACTTTGCATAAATTCTTACCTTCGGAATCGTTTGGTGGGCAGCATTTAGGTCAGGGAGGAACTCAAATGATTCCATCCCCTCCTGTCTTACTCCCAGAAAAGAAGAAAAAACTATTTAGGAAACATTTTGGTTCTGAGGCAATTGTGGTCGGAGGGGAGTAAGTGGGTCTTCTGTAGAAGTCCCACATTAGTAATTGGCAATGTATGTTTGTGAAATAGGCTTTTAGTCTTTGTGGAGTTATTTTAACTTCTTCTGTTATATGTTGTAACCATCAAACTTGTAATTTGGGTAATTTATTGTGTTGAAGGTGGCCCCCCCACCTATTCTCAAGCTTGATGGCTTTCAGCTAATGGAGGTCATGTGTAGAAGTGTGTAATATCCCACTACTGTTGGGGCCACTCATATAAGATAAACAGTGCTATCGCCTACCTGAACAACCAACAAATGGAAAATACCAGGAAATGTAATGGAGAACATGGGCATGGTGGATAGCTTCTGGAATTGTCCTCAACATGAGAGTTCTAATTCTAGTGCTAGTAGCTGCCAAAGTTTAGTGAAGGAGAGAAGTGCTACTGTTCGTCAAGTATCCAAAGTTCCCCCCCATGAGGACAGTGAGGTGTTAAAAGTGCAGCAGACAACCCCTTTAGCCACCCTCCCATTTAAAGATGATGCAGAAGGTGTGTCCCTATTTGTGTAAGATCCCTTTGCTATGGAGGAAGGACGTCCTTAGTTTAAAAGATCTCTATTTCTGAGGGGTTATTAGAGAGGGTTCTTGGGAAATTTGCACCCGGTTCCATTATAGGTCAGCTGACCTCCAATCCTGACCCCTTTCGTAGCTCTCGTCATCTTTGAAGTAGTGGAGGCAGGCCAAAATATCTGGTTAGTCCTCTGTCACCTGTTCCCCAGCCATTGTCCGATGGGTCCTGTTGATGTGGAGAGGGCTGTTAGCAGAAGTTTTCAGCCTGGCTTCCACAGGCCTTAGTCACAGGCCTTGACAGCTCTTCCTCCAAAGCCCTCAGGTACCCTTAGTATGCAAAGGAAACCTGTGCATGATCTGTTCTCATGCTTTTCTTGAAGGACGATCATCTGGTCGTTCATCTGTATTAGTCCTGTTTTGAAGCCCCCAGATCTATAGTCCTCTCATCTTGTGCAAACTCAAAAGAGTTAACCAAAACCAAGTTCTTCCATCTCTTTCCTTACCTCTTTTAGGCCTTGTCACATGTCTCCCGAGCCCTGCTAATCTCTGTTTTGATGTCCTAGAAGATTTGTAATATAAACAATTTTTTAACTAGCTGATGCATCCTGCTTTTGGCCCAATTCATAAGCACTATGGGGTTCCTTATGGAGCTTCTTTTCGAAAGTTTCTCCAAACTTCTGGAACTTCTTCCTGAAGTTCCTCTTGAGTGTCCAAAGCACAAATCCAAGAGTCTGGAATATCCTAGATGGTCCACAGGACGCCCTCCACTATGGGGACTCATGGTGGAGATGATGCAGGTGGTCTCTTTTAACCTGTAGCTTGCAGGGAGTCCACTCCTTAATCCTTCTTGAAGCAAGGGCTGTTGTACCAGATTGTGAAGCAGGTGCAGTACTTCAGAGTGCAGTCCTTTGGGTGAAGATCCAGATTCCAGCAGGGCAGTCCTTTATCTCTTGGTAGTTTCAGGCAGCAGATCTGAGTTGCAAAGAAGCACTTCCATATTTATCCAGTGTTCCTGGGCATCAAGCAAGGGGGCACCGCTGACCGGTGGGCTGCAGGATGCCATCCAGGTGTATGACCACATCGTCCAAAGCGTGACATATTCTTGTCCCAGAAAGCACTATTCTCTCAAAATCCGGAGTGGAGAAAGTCTCTCCAGAGGAACTGGATCAGGCAAACCCAACCCACTGGTGTGGCTAATTTTCCTAAACCCTCCACTTCCACCCTCTCCCTAATCTAATTACAGGGGTTCCTGTGTGGCTGGGGTGGCTGGATGTGTCTGGAGGGGGCAGAGGGGGTCAGCCTGTGCTCTCCAAAAGTGTCATTCTTCCTTTGAAGACCAGTCTGGCTACCCCTCACCCCCTTCCTGCCACCTTCCCTGCAGCCTGTACTTCCCCACCTACAGGAAATCCATTGTCTCCCCCAGCTGGGCCTTTCACACACCATTAGAGCAGGCTGGATCGGAGGCTGGCAAATCAGGAGAGAGGAGCCAAAAGGCTGGATTTTAGCTCACAGAAAAAAATGTTCAATAACTTATTTTCAGTCATAGTTATTATAAATCTAAGAGTGGCAAGTTGTTGGATTTATCTTAACTATTAATTTGATACCTTGAAGTATATTTTTTACGTGGCTTCTATCAGTATTTGTACTTAAATAATCTATTCCTATGGAGCCCATTGGGGGAAAACGAAATTGGCAATTCTTCCCACACCAGGGCTTATTAAACATATTTTATAATGTCCCTGCTTATAGTTACAAGGCACCCTGCCCCTGGGGCACCTAGGGGAGACAATAGAGGTGACCTTTATGTAAAAATAAGGTAGGTTATTACTTTGGAAGTACCTTTAATTCCGAAGTCGAATTTGCATATGATTACAATTTAGAAGCAGTCCGCAAGGCAGGGTTGGTTTTCAAAATGAGAGCAGGCAACACATTAGTGTACCCTCTAGTACAGGCAATCTACTGGGCCTCAACCCCCCTGCCTTATTATATATTAGGTACTTCTAGGGGTCTGTCATTGCCAATTATAATTATACCTAACCCTGTACTTTAATCAGAGCGCAGACCCTGGGTCTGGTTAGCAGAGCCCAGGGCACAATCAGAGTCAGACAACCAGTACCTAGTAGTCAAAATGTGTTCAAAAAGGGGGTACACTGCAGGTCTGATTTCTCACAGTAGGTGATAGGAATGCCACAGAAATGGTAGTCTACTACATAAATAAGTAGTGTAGGCAAGTGTGCAAACATCCTCAGTCTCGCTAACAGGGTGTAAATCCCACAGCTTGAAGCCCAGTATAAGTACTTGCCAATAAATGATAATGGATCTCATATTTACTTCTGAATTCGCCCTCATTTGGTAGGTGTCGCCCTCCTTGGGTTTAAATGCATCCTTCCCTAATTTCCATAAACAAGGAATACGCCTCCCATAGACTTAACTGAGACCATTCACCCTAAAAACCTTCCTTACCTTTCCAAAAATATTTCCATCTCCATTTATTCCAATAAGTTTCGCCTCCAAAACCACTCAAACTGCCCCTCATTTGAAACCCACATTGTTGAGTGGTATGTTCTTTTACTTATAATCAGTCCTATTTCTCACCAGTGCAAGTGACCGCAGCGAATCAGTCTTGTCCAATGATAGTGACCCTGTAGACTTTAGGGGAGTTTTGTACTCCGGATCAAAGTCTCGCTACTCATCTTGAACAGTGGTTGTATAGAGTCAGTTTCACACATTGAGAGAACTATTTCAGTCGTTTCCTCTTTAAGTCCTTCATAAGTTCCCATTCTGAGCGCATTTGGAATACCATGATTACTTTTCGCTCTTCAGAATTGTGCAGACATTTTTACTTGCTCCATACACCTTTTGCCTGGTAATACCTGGAGAAATAGGCACAGGCAGAACCACTTGGATCAAGAGGATATGTGATCGCTAATGCTGTCCCTGATTGCTCTTTACTGTACATATTCTTCTGCTCGCTGGTGGCCTGGCAGTCAAAGTGCTACAGGCAAAGTGCCTCTTTTGACTTCCCCTTCCCAGTGGCAGTCTTTTTCCCACTCTGCCCCTTGTCTGCTGTTAGAACCTTCATGAATGCTATGTATACACAATCTGCACAATTTTAGATTATTACGGTTTAGTTAACCTGTGGTAATTCATCATTCCAGCCTTGAAAAAACCTGCTCTCCACCAAGGACCGAAACAAGTATTGCCTGTCAGACACTCTTCTTTTGCCTCTGTAAAAGATTTTAAATATTGATAAGCAAACCTAATGAATGAATGAATAGGTACCCCACACCACAATCTGTTCAGAAGTGTATATATCCAGTGTCCTCTGAGTGCTCTAAATGAGCTATATATGAATGATAATGGGTGTTTGCATTCCTTACATATATGCTTGCTATTTTCTGGTATAAAGGACAAACCCTCACTAGGTATCAATAGGAAGATATCATGATACCAACCAAATGTTATTAAAAAATCGAATTCGCTAGCAAGTGGGAGCAAAGGGACTAGGAGCCCCTTCTTTCCTTCTGCCAACAGCACAAAGTGTCTGCCTTAAGCATCCTGTAGGCTGGCGGTTGCTGCCATTGCTGTATCTCAGTGGAAGTATGGATAGTTCTCTTGAATATTTTCATGCTGATGGGTGCTGATCTAGGCGTAAAGAGATTGCTACTTTTAACTTTTACTGAGAAGGAGATCTGCAAACTATTCTTGACCCTCCCCAGGTATGGAGTATAAGGATGATTAAGACAAGGCTTCAGCAGCCATCCCTCATTGAGCGCACCTTGTTAATCGAATCACCCATAACTATAACTCTCCGTAATACGATAAGTGCCGCTTTTGGAAACAGAGATTGCAGCGATGATGATCTTGACAGTGACTTGTGAGCTCAATTCATACAAGGATTCTTACAGGGATGATCTGTTCTCTGAAGATTGAGTCTGAAACCAGGAGTGAGTCTTGAGTTTATCCTTCCTCTTGTCTGGTCATTCAAGCTCTCATGCCTACATTATAAAAATGGAAATGTTCTAGCAAAAATTGCACTCGAAAGGGAGTCAGTAGATATCCCATTGGAACATGCTGAAGCCTTGGCCAAGAGAGACATAGGAGGAGATTGAAAATGTAGGTCAAAAGGGCCAGCTGAACAGCCACATTGAAGAGGGAGTAAAGTTGAAGCACATCTCCTTGAAACACCCATCTAATTGGTGAAAGTTCTTGGCATGCAGAAATGTGAACCATTTGACAAAGACATATCAGACTGCACACACTTGCCAGGCAGGATATCCTTGCTTGGCAGCAACAAGCAAAAGAGTGCACATTTTAATGGTAGAAGAAGTCCACTGAGTGCGCTCATCACTGAAAATGTCCTCGAATAAAGAATATTCATAATATCTTTCATGGACAGCTCTGCAAAGTTAAAGCTGTCTCAACTCAGGTGTTTTCTAGTGGTACAATTGCTGAATATCACAACCCTAATAGACACCGAAGCAGCCCTAAATTTTACGGACCAGCATAATTTCAACAAGTATAACCTGGACACAACCTTCAAATAACCCACACTTTAACATTCCGCTCCGAAGTTATTAAGCTACTCCCATTGACACCCCTATCCAGCACAGTTAGACAACTATACAAATTAAGCTCTAAGTAACTGCCCCTGATACTGACATGGTAATCAGCTACAAGAGAGTGTGCAGTTTTCTGTCTTATACGGTTTGTAGATGAGGGGATTCATGGTCTTTTCAACATTTCTTTCTAGGTTTAGGCTGTGAACGAGCCCTCCACATGATTTCTTTCCACGCCAGGCTACAAGTTGAAGATTAACATCAAAAGGCAGAAGGAGAAATCATTCAAAAGGGACTGACCTATGAGTATTCCCTATCATAATCATCACTCAAAAACCCCCCAAGCAACCAGGAGCCATGGGAATATGCTTAGAGACATGAGGCCACCCAAAAAATCAATTAGAGAGAAGTACCTCAGGTCCACTGTTGATGAGCAATGGGCTGGTCTAAATACTTAAAGGTGGTTCTTCAAACCAGACATAAATGACAGACATCACTATTTAGCAAGCTGCTACTGCCTCACCTTTTTACTTCTTTTAGGTTGAGATGATAAACTTCAGCTTTGTTTTGGCCTCTCATCAGCCACAGAGATCTTCCATAACACCAAGTCAAATATTGCAACTTCACCTCACTGCTTCAAGAAAGGTCTGGTACTCAGAAGATTTTTTTTCAATATCCTCCTTTATTTAAAAAATGGGCACGAGGATAAAAAACAGCATCAACGTGTCTTGGCTTTCAAGTCTTGTTCACGACGATGGCCACCATCTTAACCATCAATTTAAAAGGACAATTCACACAAAAAAATTGCACACTGCATCAATATTGGCACCAGATTAGAAGGGTTCCATTTGCACAATAACATAAAGAAATAATCCATAGTTAAGGGTTGATGCTGCTTAATTCAGCTTTTTCTTTTTAATTCCTCATCCTGTTGTTGATTATCAATATGTACAATACGAAAAAGGGAAATAATCATTGGTCATGATAGCTCAACTTAGTGCATTCTGTTACATGTTTTTAGAAACATTATTTATCTTTTTGAAACTAATGTAATAAGTACATAGTGGCTCATTTGAAATCAAGTGTCCACCTTCAATAAAACATTACATATTTGGTTAGCAAGCTCAATCAAGCCCAAGTGGGATAACATCCCAATTTAATCATATCACAAAACCAAAATTAATGAAACTGTCTATCCTGATGTTATTTCATAAATCATAGCAGAGTTCATTCCAAATTTCTTGTTGCCATTCAGCCTGGCAGTGTCTGTCGAAATTAAAAAAACAACATAAAAAAGCTTGCTTATTAGCAATATGTACTTAGCCAGTAGGTAGGTATAGTGAGGACCAACTTTTCCCATAGAGGAAGCGTTTTTTGTTTTGCTAATAACTTTTGCACCGTTTGACAAATCTTCACGAACTTTTCAAAACTAGTACGCATGTTAGTTCAGCGGCTGTCTGGAAGGTTTTAGGGTGATTCATCAAGTGGGGGCGAAAAAAAAGGGGGGTCCCAAAAAGCTTTTTCCCCTTGTAATGTCTTTGGGGATTTTGCAATTTTAGATAGGGCTACAGCCCGAACCGCTGAATGGAATTATAGCACATTGGTTAGAAAGGTAGACCTTGATCTAGAAGGAGACCTTTATGTAATTGTGTGTAAATTTGTTCATAGTTTGGGATTTATTAAAGAAAGAAATGTATAGACATCTAGGGTTGCGGATCCGTGGGTACCAATTGGGAAGAAAACAAACCTCACCTACTTGCACACTATACCCCAGTCGCACACGGCTGAAGGCTAAGCGCAGTGTGTGGTTGAGTGCAGGCAGAGGGTTAGCTGTAGGGTCTGGCCGCAGAACAGGCCTTGCGGCTATCCCCCGCAGCCCATGTCCGAAGACCGTTTGCGGCGGTGGTTGTATTAACGTACGGTAATTCTATATCAATTTACGTTCGAAAGAACCATAGAAATTCACTGAAAAAAACAAAGGTTACAGAGACCTTCTAGTTAGGTTTATGTTTGACATACACAAAACCATAGAATTCTGTAGGTATAGTTATACTTATAGTTATACTTATCTGACAAAACTATAACTCATGCTATTAAGTAACTTTAGGCCAGGAGTTATAGTTTCTTAACATAAGTATAATTATAACTATAGCTGATGAATTTCTGTAGTTTTGTGTGGGTAAAACGTAAACCTAACTATAAAGTCCCTGTAACCTTTGTTTTTTTCAGTGGAAAAAAAATATATATATACACATATATATATGTGTGTGTGTATCTTCTATTATTAGAATTCTCATTGATGGTGGGGTGTTGCATGTGTATGGTATCACAACGTATGCTTACATGCATTTTGAGAAACTACCTATTCCCTAATTGGATGGAAGTTGGAAATTGGATGGAAGTGAACGGACAGGAGAATACTGTCTTAGAAATTTTCAGAATGATGAATATGCAAAAACAAGAACAAGATACAGCTGAGCCCATTGCAAACAGCCAAGGAGAGGAATGTGAGGTTTAGTATATTGCCACAATATGGAAAAGAAACTAATCTAGGATTTTGTTTTAGGCATTGTTATGTCTTTTCTTTGCATTATTTTATAGAGTTTTATATAGCACAAACTTGACCCGAATCGGGTATCAGAGCACTTTACATAGCACCAGTTGCATTTTTTTTTTGTTAGGCACAGGGAGATTAAGTGATTTGCCCAGACTCACAGGATGTTCAGCGTCATTGCCGAGACTCAAACCCAGTTCCCCAGATTCGAGGTCGACCGCCCTAGCCATTAAGCCAGCTCCTCTCCCCAATTTTGTTTTACATTTATATGCTGGTGCTAATGCTCTCATCTTTGCAATATGAGCTGCTTGCAATTTCTCATACTTTAAATTAGTTGATAACAAGCATTTGTTTATATTCTATTGTTCTGTTCTTGACTTCTCAGAAACAAGAAGGGACACCCCATAAAATTGCCCTGCTAGGGTCCTTGGCAGTTCTGTGAGTTCTCCAAACTGGATCTGTTCATGTTAAATAGCTTACCAGTGGGCTGGAAAGAGCCCCGGCTGTTTTCTCTAATCTGGGACTCACGTTTTCTATCACCATGGACTTGGGGGCCAAGAGGAATTTACAAGGAAGGCCAGTTACTGAGATTGCGTCAAGCAGTTGACATCAAGTGGGACTTCTCTATTTGTTTGTACATTGCTTCTAGGTCATCACAGATCACGTTATGCTGATAATCTCATCTACCTGACAAGCGAAAAAGGGGCACATCAATTGCTAGAACTTAACTTTGATTCCTAGCTTGACTTAGAATAAACAACCAAGCTGACTCAGAATCAGAAAATAGACAAGACAAACATACTGAAGATCAAGTATGCTAGTCATGCATTTGGTGTGCCCCAGCTCCTCTTCCTGATGGTACCAAAGGAGATAAATGCCTACATACAGCCATGGTGGCCACTAAAGACCAAATGGTTGACCTTTTTTTAAGGGCAGTGACTTCAAGAGCCTTTCACTAGAATCACGCTCCAGGTTTGAACAAAAGTAAGATTCTTAAGACGATTGAAAGAACCATGAACCTGACCCACACAGGTTATAATGGAATTGTTAAGACCATGGCTCACTTGCTTATCAAAGGTATGGTTTCTGAACGTCAACAGTGGAAGACGTGATATTTCAGTGTCACTTTCATAAGGTTAATCATCTATAAATGCTGAACCTGAAGAAGCAGTTATAAGTGAGGAAGAATGTCGACACCACTGGACAAAGGTAAATGAAAATTTTTGTTCCACCCTTGATGGCTGCAGCTTCCGGTGTTTGTCTATGTTGGCACAAATTATCTAGTTACGGAATTTGTGTCATCGAAATCACTTGGGAATGTAATTTCCAAGCTAACAAAAATATTTGCAACACATTGCATCCATAAGTGAGTGAGTGATGGAATGAGCAAGTAATGGAGTATGTCAGTTCGCTGATGGAGAGCCATCAAGCCAAATGACATTTTCATGTAAAGTGTTCAAGCAGAGGGAGTCTTAGACTGTAAGGACTATTTGAATCAGGATTGGTTGCTATAGTGTATGATATTGCAAGGAAGCATATGGAAGAGCAGGAAGCAGAACAAATAAAAATATAGTTGAAAGGCCATAAAACGAAGTAGACATTTCAAGGGCACAGGGTGCTCACATTTCAGAATGGGAGATGGGGGGGGAAGCAGACACCTCTGGCGGCTAACAGGACCTGGTATTCAACTAGTCAGTGACCATTCCCTGGAGGTTATCAGGACAGAGGCCCTCTGCATTTACTAGGTAGAACCCTAAGGCATCAGGTTGTATGTTCACTATCAGCACCCACAGCATAGTGATCTGTGGCAAAAACCAATGCCAATTCTCCTACAAAAATGAATATTGAGACATATGCAATCCAATATGTATTACCTGGGAAGTCCTTGAAGTCAACCAAGGCCAGGTCTGAGGTCCCTACATTCTGTGATGTCTCAGCATTCTATGATGCCCCTGCATTCCCTGAAGTACCTTGGATTGTCACGACCTGTGGAACTGTGAGGTCACAGCAGACTGTGAGGTCACAGCTTGGCAAGTAACATAACCATTCCTCTGCTACTGATAGGCTCCACATGGATCTTGGTGTCTACCCAGATTCCCCCCTCCCTGGGGAAGTCCTCTGTCCCTGAAAGAAGACCCCTCCGAAGGACTAATGGTCACATGACCCAGACCATCACTGAGAGGACTCCCAAAAGAACGTCAGAAGGGGAGGGGCTTGTGAAAGAAGCCTCCCCTGGTGATGTCACTGGCTGTCACCCTGACATTCCTCCTTATGTCTGGTGAGTCAACCCATTGTTTCCTGCTCTTTCTCATGCCTGCTCTGTTCCTCGTCTTCGTCCCTATTCTCTAAGCATCCGTCTCTTAGCTTTCCAACCCAGGAGTGCTTCCATAAATCTCACCCAGTCTCATGAGTCTCACCTCCTGGCACTCCTCAGTGTCTGATTACTCTCTTGCGCCTATACCCTATCTACCACTCATCCTATGCCGCTCTCCATCATCGTACCATGGGAAGGATGCCAGTGCAACAGCAGATATATGAATATGTTCAGTACATACTATGAAATCCTCCCTTATTCGCTTTGCAAATGCACGTGACACCTGTTTTCGAGATGCAGCTTCTTTGGAGTCCCAATTGATTTTCCGTCTCCATGGAGCTCTATATCTTTACCATTGAAAGGGGCTCGTTATTTTAATAGACACTGGGCTAAAATGTATATTCCTTTTCTTGGGTGTGGAAGAAAGTCAGACAATTTGGAGATCTGTCAGCACTGTTTGAAAATCTTAATTTTCAGTCAAACCCAAGGGCATGATTTGCAATTATATTAATATAGTGCTTACTACCTCTGACGAGGCGTTGAAGGGCTTTTGGTAAGTATCACGCTACTCCTGAACCCAAAGTGGATTAGTGGTGGATTAGTATAGGGAAATAAATTGGAGCGGTGGATATTTTAGTATGTTAGTTGGACTGAATAGGATACAGGAGGGATAGAGGAGGGAAGAGTGTAGAAAGTCTTATTTCTTAGATTCTGGTAGTACAATGAGGTTTGGAATTAGTCAAAGGAGGGTAGAGTCTAGAAAGGGTTATTCTGGATATCATAGAAGTACAACGTGGTTTGGAGAGAGTTGAATGTATTTTGTTTTGACTGTACGAGTAAAGTAATAAATATATAACTACATAGCTACATACAAAGGTATACATGTGTATCGAAAATACTAAAGAGTTATAAAGTTGTATAAAATCCCATATATACGTTTATGGATAAATAGTTAGAAACTCAGACTTTCAAGTGTTGCTGTACATAAAGCTGATATATTTATGTATTGTTATGAATGTTTAAAAAAAAAAAAAAATTATATATTTATTTAATTATTTATTCGTATCCAATATTTCAGTAGTGAAGCACTTATAAATACAATTGTTATGATCACATTTACACATTGTGGTATAAAATAAAACAGAACCAAATAGCTTATATGTAAGCTATGGATTGACTTATATAAGTTAAACATTACATAATATATGCATATACATTTTAACCGTTATTAAGCAGACCTAAATGAAAATATATAAACCATAAGTAGTATATATATTTGTACAAAGAACTGCACATATCTAAATACATACATATAATCAAATTATCTTTGTTTACATGCACAGGCATATGCTGTACATTTGTGTTTTTTAATGTGGCGGTCATGTAGGAAAGAGGTGACTCTTGAGTAGTCTTCTGAAGATAAGATAGTTATCACTGGATCTTATGTTTGGGGGTAATGAATTCCGTAGTTTGGATGCTTGAACAGAGAAGAAGTATAACTCATATTTTTTCTTGTTTGCTGGGGTTTTGAGTTGAGGTGCCAAAGTGGAGCGGTAGTTCATTTGTTGTATGTATTTGGTGATTTTATTCCTTATGAAGAGCAGCCCTGTTCCATGTATAGTTTTGTGGGTGATACAAAGCAGCTTGAAGGTGGATGTTCTGGCAGCCGGTTACTAATGTAGAGCTCTTAAGGCAGGGGAGATGTGGGCTTGTGGCATTACATGTACGAGTAGTCTGGCAGCAAAGTTCTAAATTCATTGTGGTTTTTTCATAGTTAATAAAGATGTTCCGTCATAGAGGCCATTGGCGTAATTAAGTTTAGACAGTACAAGAGAGATGGTGGCTCGTACCTGGTGGGGAAAGATGCATTGCAGAGTTTTAATAGTAATCAAGCTTGATCTTGCTAATATATCAACTTGGGCATTCAATAATAGCTTGAATTCCATGGTAATTCCAAGGTTTCTTATTTCCCTGGATTCTTTAGGAGGTGGTCGCAGGTCGTGAGGCAGGCACAGAGTGAGTCATAATTTTTCCACTGGCCACAGATGAGCATTTTCGTTTTGCACTAATTCAATTTAAGATAGCTCCATGATTTTTGAGTTTGCAATGTCTTTGGGGCTTTCCTGTTTAAGAAGCATTTGGGTGTCATCTGCATAGTTATAGCGTGTTCATTTCCGGTAATGATTTCATGTAGATGTTGAAAAGCATAGGTGAGGTGATAGATCTTTGAGGGCCCCTTGCTTTTGTGAGGCACAGATTGGATAAGAAAAGTGGAGTATGGATGAAATTTGTTCTGTTTTGAAGGTAGGATGTGATCTAGTCGAGAGCAGTCCCCTCTATGCCGTCTTCATAGAGTCTTTGGATTAGAATATCATGATGAACTGTGTCAAAGGTTGCTGAAAGGTCCAAGTGAAGTAGTGCAGCAACCACCTTTCCAATCTCCTGTGTTTTTAAGATCATCCCAGATGGCGGTGAGGACAAATTCTGTGCTTCTTCCTGAATGAAATCCTGTTTGGAAGTCAGAAAGTATGGAGTTATTTTCAATGAACTGTGACATCTGAGCAAATGCTGTTCTTTCTATCATTTGCTAAGTAAAACCCATTTGTAATTGGTCTGTAGTTCTTTTGTAGTTTGTGTCATGCGGGGCCAGGTTTGTTATCTTTAATAATGGGCTTATGTATGCTTTTTTTTTTTTAATTCTTCTGGAAAGACTCCTGTTGATAACTAATTATTGATAATTGTTCTAACTGATATGGCAGCAGAGGTAGGTAAAAGAATGTTCTTGGAGATTTATGGTGAACAAGGGTCAGAGGGCAGCCGGCTGGCCTTCTTGCTTTGACAAGATCTATAACTTCACTTTCTGATAGTTGTTCGATGGAATGTAGAGGCTGAGTTAGCGTACTCTTGGAGGGGATTGATGGAAATGAGTTGGTGCTGGTGATTGTCCTTTCTTTTAAAAAGGAGTCCAACATGTCTGCTTTAGATGTGTAATGATTAACCAATTTGTCAGTAAATTCTTGAGAAATGAGATAAGTTCCTTCTGTGCATTTAGGTTTACGAAATTCAGTGAGAATTTTATTTAAAAATTTATTTATTTGCACATTTAGCATATTAAATTCTGTTTGAATAGTACCTTTTGTGGAATTTGTGATTGTTGATGTTCTGTTAAATTTATGTAAGTGCAGTTTGTCTTGATTGGTAATTGTTTTGAGACAAGTTCATTGCAGCTTTGCAATTTGTTGTTTTAATCGTTTTTAGTTCTGCATTCCTTCAAGATGCTTGTTTTCTTTTGTCCTGTTTAGTTCTTCTTAATGGTATTAGGATACCAAAAGCTTCATGGAGCCACTGATATGTTGGAATGGAATTCATTGTGTCTAGATCTGTGTTGGATGTTAGTTGCGTTTCTATCAATCAATCAATCGCATTTATAAAGCGCGCTACTCACCCATCAAGGGTCTCAAGGCGCTGGGAGGGGGGGGGGGGGTCAGTGCTCGAAGAGCCAGGTCTTGAGCTGCCTTCTGAAGGAGAGGTGGTCAGGTATGGCGCGAAGGTGGCTGGGTAGAGAGTTCCAGGTCTTCGCTGCTAGAAAAGAGAAGGATCTTACTCCGGCGGTGGCTTTGCGGATGCGGGGTACGGCTGCCAGGGCCTGTCCGGTGGAGCGCAGAGTGCGCGGGGGAGTGTAGAAGGAGACGCGGTTGTTGATGAGTTTGGGTCCGAGGTTGTGAAGGGCTTTGTGTGCGTGGGTGAGTAGTCGGAAGGTGATCCGCTTGTTGACGGGTAGCCAATGGAGATTTTTCAGGTGTCCGGAGATGTGGTGGTGGCGAGGGATGTCCAGGATGAGTCTTGCGGCAGCGTTCTGGATCCGTTGGAGTTTCCTCTGCAGCTTGGTGGTGATGCCGGCGTACAGGGTGTTCCCGTAGTCCAAGCGGCTGGTGACGAGGGCGTGGGTGACGGTCTTCCTGGTGTCGGTGGGGATCCAGCGGAAGATCTTGCGGAGCATGCGGAGGGTGTTGAAACATGCCGAGGTCACCGAGTTCACCTGTCTGGTCATGGTGAGGGAAGAGTCCAGGATGAAGCCGAGGTTGCGCGCGTGGTCGGTGGGTTGGGGAGTGCTGCCTAGGGCGGGGGGCCACCAGGAGTCATCCCATGCGGTGGGAGTGGGGCCGAGGATGAGGACCTCCGTTTTGTCTGTGTTCAGTTTCAGACGGCTGTCTGTCATCCAGTTCGCCACTTCCTTCATTCCTTCATGTAGTCTGGTCCTAGCTGATGTGGGGTTGTTAGTGAGGGATAAGATGAGCTGGGTGTCGTCGGCGTATGATATAAGGTCGAGTCCGTGTTTGCGTGCGATGTTCGCCAGGGGGGTCATGTAGACGTTGAAGAGAGTGGGGCTGAGGGAGGATCCTTGAGGTACGCCGCAGATGATCTCCGTGGGTGTGGATCTGAAGGGGGGAAGGCGGACTCTCTGAGTCCTTCCGGAGAGGAAGGAGACGATCCATTCCAGGGCCTTGCTTCTGATGCCGGCGTTGCTGAGGCGGCGTATTAGGGTGCGGTGGCAGACCGTGTTGCAGGCTGCAGAGAGGTCCAGGAGTATGAGGGCCACGGTCTCTCCCTTGTCGGTCAGGGCTCTGATGTCGTCCGTTGCTGCGATCAGGGTGGTTTCGGTGCTGTGGTTGGCCCTGAAACCGAACTGTGTGGGGTCGAGGGAGTCGTTGGTTTCCAGGGCGTTGGTGAGTTGAGCGTTGACGATTTTCTCAATCACTTTGGCGGGGAACGGCAGGAGAGAGATGGGCCGGAAGTTTTTGAGTTCGGTGGGGTCTGCTGTAGGTTTCTTTAAGAGGGCGTTGAGCTCTGCGTGTTTCCAGCTCTCCGGGAAGGTGGCGGCGGTGAGGGAGGCGTTGATGACGTCTCGGAGGTGCGGTGCGATGATGTCGTCGGCCTTGTTGTAGATGTGGTGCGGGCAGGGGTCCGATGGGGATCCGGAGTGGATCGAGTTCATTATGCGGGTGGTCTCCTCGGTGGTGGTAGGGTTCCAGGTGAGGATGGTGGTGGTGTCGGTGGCGGGTTCCGGAGGGGGGCTTGTGTCGGCGGTCGGGAAGCTGTTGTATATGTCGGTGATCTTGTGGTGGAAGAAGGTTGCGAGGGAGTCGCAGAGGTCCTGTGAGGGAGGGATGGAGTTGTTTTCTGCTTCCGGGTTGGAGAGCTCTTTGACGATGCCAAATAGTTCCTTGCTGTTGTGGGCGTTGTTGTCAAGTCTGTTCCGGTAGGCTGTTTTTCGTGCGGCGCGGAGGTGTTGGTGGTGTTGGCGGGTGGCGTCCTTGGGAGCTGACATGTTCTCTTCGGTCTGGTTAAGGCGCCACGTCTTCTCGCGGGCGCGGCATTCTTTCTTGGAGTTCTTGAGGTCGGGGGTGAACCAGGAGTTTTTCTTGTGGTTGTTGGTGCTGGCTTGAGTCTTCAGGGGGGCCAGGAGGTTGGCGCAGTCGGAGATCCAGTTTGTGAGGTTGTTGGCGGCTATGTTGGGGTCGGTGGTGCTGGTGGGTTGGTTCTGGGAGAGGGTTGATGCGAGCTGTTCCGTGGTGATACGATTCCAGTGTCTTCTTGGTGGTTGCTGGGTGTGGTGGGGCACGGTGGTCTTCTTGAAGATGAAGTGGACGCAGCTGTGGTCCGACCAGGTGAGTTCGGTGGTGTGGCTGAAGGTGATGTGTTTGCTGGAGGAGAAGATGGGGTCGAGCGTGTGTCCGGCGTCGTGGGTGGGGGTGTTGACTAGCTGATTCAGTCCCAGGTTGGCGAGGTTGTCCAGTAAGGCGGTGGTGTTGTTGTCGGTGAGGTTTTCCAGGTGAAAGTTGAGGTCTCCTAGGAGGATGTAGTCGGTGGATGAGAGTGCGTGAGGGTTGACGAAGTCTGCGATGTCTTCGCTGAACTTGATGCGAGGTCCTGGTGGTCTGTACATGAGGGTGCCTCTGAGGGTGGTTTTGGGGTCGCTGTGGATCATGAAGTGGAGGTGTTCGGCGTCGGGGAGTGAGTTGTCGGTGTCGGTCGAGATGCGGATGGAGTTTTTGTGTGCGATGGCGATGCCTCCTCCGATGCGGTTGTTGCGGTCTTTCCGGATGATTTTGTAGCCGTCGGGGATGGCTATGGCGATGTCGGGTGCCGAGGAGGGGTTCATCCAGGTCTCGGTGAGGAAGGCGATGTCCGGGTTCGTAGAGTTGATGAGGTTCCACAGTTCGATGGCGTGCCTGTGGATGGATCGGGTGTTGACCAGGATGCAGTGGAGGTTGTTTCCGGGGGAGTAGTTCTTGGCGGGAGCGGAGTGGGTTCGGAGGCAGGTGAAGCGGCAGTTGCTGCAGGTGAAGGGTCAGTGGGTGCGTTTCAGGGTGGCGCAGTAGCAGCCCGGCGTGTGGCCGGGGTTGAGGTTGGCGAGGAAGGCGGAGTCGTAGGTCAGGCGGGGGCCAGAGGTTCGGGTGCTGGGCGCGGTCCAGGCGCGGACGGGCGCAGATGGGCTTGCCTTAGGCGCGCCTTCGGCGCGCCAGCGGCACGCCCGCTGCGAGCGTCCGCTGCGCGGCCTCGCAGCGGCCGCCATATAAGGGGTAGCCGGGGAGGCGGGGACAGCTGGGAGGCGGGAGGGGGGCGGGTAGGGGGGAAAAAGAGCGGGAAAAGCGGCGAAGGGCCTCGGGGAGGCGAGGAGGCCCGAAAAAGCGGAAAAGTACCTAGAAGGGGTACAAAAGCCGGAAAAGCGAGAAAAAACGACAAAAAGCGGCGGAAGGACGGGGGGGGGCGGGGGCACGAGGGGCAGCAGGCACTCAGGGATACAAAAAGCAAGGGGAGCGCGATCACAACGGGGAAAGCAGGCACTCAGGGATACAGAAGGCAAGGGGAGCGCGATCACAACGGGGAAAGCAGGCACTCAGGGATACAGAAGGCAAGGGGAGCGCGATCACACGGGGAAAGCAGGCACTCTGGGATACAAAAAAGCAAAAGGGGACGCGATCATACACAGGGGAAGTGCTCAAAATTGAGCTTGTTCCACAGTTGATAGTGGTTGCATGTACAGGGGGGTTAGGTGTTTTAATTTGTGTAGGAAAGCTACCATATGTTGGTCTCACCATGTGACTGGAGTAATCCTTTTAATGGTAACGAAGTCTAGATTTGCAAAAATAACATTAAGATGTGTCCAGCGATGTGTGTGGGTTTGTGGATGATCTGATGTAGGTTCAGTGTGTCTACATAGTTCTTGGAAGGGGAATATTGGGTTTATCGAACCATATGCATAGGTCACCAAGAATGCATAGGTAGGAGTTTAATGTCACAAGGTTTGAAACTGTCTAGAAACATTTCTGGGAATGTTGCATTGCTAGGTAATGGTCTGTAAGGAAGGAGGAATTTATTGTGTGGTTGCATCTGGTGACGAGGGCCTCACAACCTTGTATGGGAATATCGAGGTGAGGTTTATTGTTTCCCTTGAATATAACAGCAGGTCTGCCTCCTCTCTTGCCTATGCAATTTTGTGCGATACGTTGATAGCCTTGAGGAACAGCTTCACGCAATACTGGAGCCATGTCATCTCCCAACCATGATTCAGTTATGAAGAGTGAATCAGGTTGTGTTTCAGTGAGTAGGTCGTAGATGTGGTGTTTGTTTTTAGAGAGTAATTAGAGCATTTGTTAGTAGGCAGCCTAGAGATTCTGTTTTAGTGGTGGTGTGACTTTGTTTTCTAGAGGAGTGAGTAGTTTTTGTTGAACATGTAGAAAGTGTATTGTTAGTGTTGGTATTAACTGTATCAGAATAGCAATAGTGTTGTTTGGCTATTTTGTAATCCTAATCCAGCAGTCTTAGAAGGCATTTTGTTGGGTCTGTGTGTGCTGGTGGTGGAGATGGTGGTTGAGAGTGGGTTGGTGGGCTGTGTTGTTTGGTTGTGTGATAGACAAGGAGATGCAAAGTCGTGTAGAGGGGTATGTTGTATACTTCATTTTTTCTGTCTGTTTAGGGTGGAAGGTTTATGGGCTAGGGTCGGTGGTGGAGCATGTTTTAAGACTCTAAATTGTGCAGTGTATGCGTATTGTAGTGTTGGGGTGTGTGCAGTAGGTGTTGGTGAAACTAGAAATCTTTGGATTAAAGTTGGTTTAGGAATTGTATTATTTGTGTAATTAGGAGGGTGGGAGTGAGTGTTTGTTTCTATTTTGTGACGGAATTAGTATGAAATAGTTTGTGTGTGAGATTATTTTTTAAGTTTGAGTTTAGTAAAGAAATAACAAAAAGAAGAAGTATAACAATATTACCATAGGAGGAATAAAATGCTATTGAACAACAAAAAAAGATAAAGATAAAAATGAGGATACATAATAAAATTGGTAACACATGATACATCGAGATAAAAATGCATCAGATAAAACTATAAATAAATAAAGAGGGGGGGGGAATTCAGCAAAAAGGGAATGCAATAAAATAGGCAACAATTGAAAGTCAGAAATACATTATACAAAATGTATTTAACCAAGTAAGTATAACAATGAATGAGATTATAAAACAACCTTAACTTCCCCCTTGTGTGTGAGAGTCTTATGTGCTGGTGTGAGTGTTATGTTTTGATTTTGTGGAGTAGTGAAATGAGATATTGATGTAGTAAATTTCCTGGAAGGATTTGGATATAAAGCACTGTTGGTGAGTGGAAATTGAAAGGTAAAGGGGGTTGTGATACACATTGGAGGAGAGTGCATGTGGTGTGTGAGAGCGGATGAACAGGGGTTATAAGTGTTTGTATTAGATTTGGTAGCAGGAAGTTGTAATATGTGTGGTGGCATGGAGTGTAAGGATTGTTTGGTTGTGTGTTTTTGGGAAAAAGAGGAGGAGGTTGTTGGTGGATGATACGAGAGAGTTTTGAGGATAGGTTTGGTGGTAACGGTAAGGTGTCTGTTAGGAGTAAGTAGAGGGTAGAGCTGGTGTTTTGCATAAGCAGGGAGTGTGTGTTTCAAGGGATTAAGGTTATGTATAATTTGGGTTTGTGTTGTTTTGTTCATGTGTGGATTTTATAGTGGTATAGGACAGAGTAGCGGTTTGTGTGAGAGTGAAGGGGGCATTGTGTGGCAGTAGAGGTAGAAGGGTGTATAGATGTGGTTTGGGGGTTTTGTAGTAGTTGCCAAGACATTGATGTGCTTTGAGATTGTTGTAAAGGAGCAGTGGGTGTTTTCTGAGATTGCGTTTGTATGTTTGAGGATGCGGATAGCTTAAGGTAGTTGCCACTAAATGGAAAAAAGGGCAGCATTTCTAGCCCGAGGCCTGACCCGGCCCTAACATGCAACTGCCCTTGTCCTCTCTGCCCTTATCCCTGACGCCTGGGCTGAGACGCCCTGAGCCGTAATGTTAAATAGCCCTAGTGATCAGGTGACCATGGGCCAATCAGAGCCCTAACGCCAAACCTAGACCCAATGCAAGCCTTGGCCCTATTAACCAATCACAGCCCTAACCCTGTCAGTCAATCAGAACACGAACCCTAAGCCTAAGGTCCAATGGGAACGATAGCCTTATAAACCAACCAGTACACAGATGCTGCAGCCAATAAAAAGCCTATTTAAAGACCTTAAACTTAAGAGGCGGTGCGTGTGTTGGGGAGGTGGGTGCGGGGGACAGAGGCCTGATCAGATGCCCAGTGGGCCAATCAGTAAAGCGGAAACTGGTGCGTGTTGTAAATTGTAATGTTGCTTTCCATCCTTTCCCTTAGCTTTCTGTTCCCTGCTGCTCAGCTAGTATGAATGTGATGTGTGTGGAATGCGCTGAACCTATTATCCTACTTATTATCCTGTAACTAAGCTTAATAAACCTCTTACCTACAACGTACTTCATGGCTGCCTTTGGACTTCATTTGGATTACAACAATGGTGACGATATGGTGAAAAAACCTACGTGTTCTGAAAGATGAAGTGTACCTGAAACTACTGAGGAACCGGATGTAAAGAAACTTGAAGCTAGGAGGAAAAGAATGCCCTTGTTAGCCCCACCAGTGCGCTTTACCACCTGGACAGCCTGACTAGGGCGTTTGACCTTCCTTATATCAAGGGATGTGAACATGAATTTGACACTAACCAGTGAGGTTTAAATACTGACAACCTTCAGGAATGACATTGAGTGGTTTGAAACCAGTCGGTCAACAAACGCTGTCATCTTGTATTTGGAGAAGCCAGTTGCAGCATTGCATGCATCGCGTTGTTGACTGCAGTTCTAGCAGTCATTGGGAGAGAACTGGCATCTTTATTTTAGCAGCAACAAGCAGTGAATACTTAAGTGTGCTACACCATTCAACGTGTGAAAGTGTACTGCTGGCATATTTGGACAAATCAGGTGCATCGGGACAGTCCAAGTATTGTGCGGTGAGCAACTAGCAGCTTTTCCAGTAACCTTACTTGCCTGACTACAGTTACGGTGGTTATTTTATGGGATCTGGCAGCGTTATTCTAAGTACAAATGGACCACGAGCAGAAATTTTGAACCACGTGATAGGGATGGTGTGTCAGGACAAGCAAATCGCGTGCAGCGAGAAAACGACGTGAAGGCGTGCATTTTGAGACTATACTGTGGTTCATGTATGCAGATCAGTACTCTGGCCTTCAGGAGATAAACCAGACCCCAGCAACGTGTCTGAATGTATCTTGGATTTTGAAAAAGAAAATGCAGTTGGGCAAAGCGCCGTTGCTGGCAGCGCGTGCACAGCAACATGGTATTCTTTAAATAATCTACTCCTTACCAGAATCTTGAAGCGCAAGTCGCCGTGGTTGAGGATTCATCTGAGGATTCTGCCCTCATGTGGTGTTGGTTCGTAAGCACATTTGTGTGTGCTGAAAACCAATTTCTCCTGGTTTTTATTTTCACGTGTTGGTCAGAGGTAGAGTCATCCGGTGTTATTTTCAAGAAGGTTCGGGTGAGAGGTTGCTCACCTAACTATGGGACAGTGATTTCAAGCTGCTGTTGCACCCACATTAAGTATTCTTTTAATTCAATGCCGATGCATGTGTATTTCATCTTGATGCTTCAGTTACACTTATTGTGCACCATGTCTAATTGATTGCTGTTTGCGATATTGCATATTAGTCAGTGTTATGGAGGTTGTTGTATTTGTGTGTTCTCATATGCAGAATGGTTAATGTGGTGCATGTTGTGTTGCACATGGAGTTTCTTTATACGTTGAGTGTGTTGAGTTGAGGTCTCTTTTCTGGACTTTGTGTTGTTGTTTAACCTGAGGTGTGTGTGTGTTTGAAGGGTCGTGTACCCTGTACTGTTGTTTTACCTAGGTGTGCATTCAAGAGTCGTGTACCCTGTGCTGTTGACTTCCCTGGGGGTGCGTTGAGGGGTTGTATACCCTGTACTGTTGCTTTAGCTAGGTGTGCGTTGAGGGGTCATTTACCCTGTACTGTTGTTTTACCTAGGTGTGCGTTCAATGGTCATGTACCCTGTACCGTTGTTTTACCTAGGTGTGCGTTGAGGGGTCATTTACCCTGTACTGTTGTTTTACCTAGGTGTGCGTTCAATGGTCATGTACCCTGTACCGTTGTTTTACCTAGGTGTGTGTTGAGGGGTTGTGTACCATGAACTGTTATTTTACTTAGCTGCGCGTTGAAAGGTCATGTACCCTATGCTGTGTTTTACCTGAGACTTCTTGTTCTGTCAGGTGTGGTGTGTGTGCAGAAAGGGGTGAGTGATGAGGGAGTTGCATCTCAGCGGTGTCCTCCATTCTTCCAATCCTGTATAATATTACAGTTGTGTAATGTCAATGGATTTAGTATTTAGTTCTTTCAAATTGCAAATTGTTATTTGTAAATTGTATATTTCTCTTTCTTATAGATGATATCAAATGGTGTGTACTTCCATTGTACATTGTTGTTAAATTATTATTAATTGTTTTCCCTAAGGAAGGAGATGTTTTGTAACTTGTAATGTTGCTTTCCATCCTTTCCCTTAGCTTTCTGTTCCCTGCTGCTCAGCCACTATGAATGTGCGGTGTGTGGAATGCTGGAATGCTGGAGGAGGTAGTGAAATGCTGGATTGCCTGGTGTGGTTGACAGAGTTGGAGTGTGTGGGCTGAGCAGCAAGGATGCTGCTACTGGCTAGTATCCCACTTACCATCCTGTAACTAAGCTTAATAAAACTCTTACCTACAACCTACTTCATGTCTACCTTTGGACTTCATTTGGATTACAACAGTTTGCAAGGGGGCTGGGAGCTGCTCTTGACCTCACTATCTCCTCGGATGCAGACAGGCCCAATGCATACTTTGCAGCCCCTGTTTAAACCTGCAGGTAAGGCCCAAATTTAAAACTACTAAATACTACTTTTCACGCAGTTAAACACCTTGTTTCTCTAGTCATAAACGAGTGCTACATACACTTTACAAACACAATAATTTCTAAGCACAAAATGGGTTAAGCAATCTTTTAAACACTCAGTGTAGGGCTTGGGGGTGTTTGTATCTTTTTAGTTTCAAGGGAGGGAAGGGGTTAACAGGATTTGCCTTCTAGTAGTCCTAGCACAGTTAAGGGAAAATAAGGAAAGAAACGTAAACAAACCCACAGTGAAAAATATCAGTATTAAAGTAAAATTGCACTGCATAGTGTGTGTGCTCTTACCACCTCTTCTTTGAGCTGGCTCTCTTTGCTATATAGGCCTCACAGAAGCTAGGGCTACAAAATGAAGATGTCTGCCCTGAACATCCCTCGACAAACCTAAGGTACTGAGCAGGAGTTAGGGAAGGGCAGAGGCCTGGTGGGTGCCAAATGGGCATATCAGTAACTTTAAACAAAGATGGAATGTGTTAAACAGAACATGATAGCAAGGGGAGGGTCTCCTTAGTCACCAAACATAAAACATACTCTACTGTAGAGGAGAAGGTGTGACACAAAGTGACCAAACACACACTAATGTTTGATAGCTAGGTATGGCTGCCTCCCATAGTGGCAATCATTTGAAACATTACAAAACAAACCATATGTTTTTATTCCTTTTAAAAACAATATTAAAGCAGCAAATTTAGCAACATAGTCATGTAGGTAGGTACAATTAAATTATTGTAAACGAAAAAAGGTCATTGTACTTTGAATGCAAAATAGGCATACAGCCACCTTGTATTGTCTCCATGCTTACCTTTTATCAAGAACGGCCTACCTAATGTGGTGCATGCTAGTAGCAGAATACCATGAATTCAATTTCCCAAAAGAAAGTTGACATTCATTTTACATTTCATTGGGGACATATTGTTCAGGTGCGAGCCTTCAACAATTGTATTCTATAGGCTCCTTGAGAAAATATTTTATTATTATTAATGATTAACTTCATATAATAAATGCTTTAGTACCCTTCTTTTTCTCCGAGTCCCTCACTTCATTTTGGTAAATGTTTTTTGTTTCATTTAAACAAATATTTTTCCTAATATCTTCAATAGCACAGCCAACATGCATCATGCATTGCATATGTACCAAACTGCAAAGATTGTAAAACTGTCCTTACAGGAACTTAATACAGTTTCTCTAAAATGATGGGTCATTCCTTCGAACAGCTGCATAAAATGGGTATCAAGCTCATGACTTTAAAGATAAACTTCTTATTGGTAATAGTGACAGCTAAATGAGTGGTAACATATAAACTCTCTCTACTAAGGTGTATATAACTAAATTTCTCAAGAGGAAGGTCTTCTTCAAACCTAACCCCATCTTCTTACCAAAGGTCTGGTATTTTGATTTGGACCGCAGGTTTAACTAAGTTCTACTGCTGAACCCCGTTTCTGCAACTGATCAAAAGATCTCTTCATATCAAGCAGCACCTAATATACCATTTGAACATTTCTAGTCTTTTTAAAGTGACTCCAGCTATTTATCTTATTTGGCAGGCAACAAATGCTAATTTGTTTTTCATGCTGGGACTAACCAAGTAGATGTCACCTTGCATTACCCTCATGGCAGTAAAGCTTTGTCCAAAAGGTTATTAGCACATTCAACCAGAGGGATTGCAACCACAGGTAGGTACATTAGTGCAGGAGTTCCCCGTCCTAGAGTTCTGTAAAGCAGTCAGATGGTTACTGTTACTTCCTGGATGTCCAGACAAGTAAGGAAGCCAGATTGGGACAAGCAGTGTGAAAGTCTTTGCCAGAATCCCAAGCCTCTGTCATTTATTTGGATTGCTGGAGTCTCATTTGTTAAGCACTCATATGTTCTCTTTCACAATCTCCCGATAGACATCTGCTTGACATTTATTTTCAGATTTAGTGTCAGTGTTCGGCTGAAGGAGATGACTTGCTAGAAACATGGCCTGCCTGCAAAGGCAGTTTAACTAGCCGGTCGTTGATGTTCAGGAACAAAAGATGGAAGAGATGGAAATGGCAATTTATGAGAGTCCATGGGGCAAATGTGAACCTCAAACTGAGGCTCCAGAACCATAATGCTGCCCATTGAATATGAAACTGATTTTGTGTCGGTGAGTACAGTGAATGGACATGTGGAAACAGGTGTCCTCAAGCTTAATGGTCACCAGAATATCATCGTACAGAAGAAAATGAATGATTTCTTCAAGCACCACCACTCTCAAGAATTGCCTCATAAGGAACATGTTTTTGAAACATGTCATGGGTAGGTCTCCAACCACCTGAATTCTTCAAAACGATAAAAGGCTTAGACCATATGTTTCAGTTTTAGATTTTTTTTAAAGTACTTTATGCATAGTCTTTCGAACAACATAATAAGGATCTTTATATTTCAGGTCTAGTTTGGGGATGTCTTCTAATGAACTCAATGGCATGTACAAATTAACTCAGTGGTGTTACCAAAAATAGATGTCTACAATGCAATGAGCATTATTAAGGATTTCCATGCTTCTTGGTACCCGTAGATTCCTGCCTCCACAGGAGTACTGAAAATACGTCTGGTAGGGATGCCTTACAGAAAAAGTAATCTCATTCCCAGTAGGTTCCGTACCCCTTGTTTCACGGATGGTGGTATGAGTAGTTGCTATAAGACTGAAGTAATGATGGATAACCAGAAGATCCTAATCCTCTTGCCAACCTGTTGGCACTGTCACCTTTAAAGAGAATAATCCTATTATCCTTGTTAGGCACCAACACAACTAGCAGTCTCTCATCATAGGAATATAGAGCACATACATTTTTAATACCTTGACTAATAAGGCCATTAACAATGTTACCTGTTGTCTTTTTCAAGATATGGCCCCAGAAAAGATTCGGGAGGGTTTGGCAAAAATTTGTGAATTTGTCACATCTGAATTGTATATAACCAAGCCATCCAAAGAACGCCCAGCTACCGCCTGGTTTAGTCCTAACTGCACAGCAGCTCTAAAAGTTTTGAAACAAACCACCAATATAGTTCCTCGAAATTCACAAGTCATGATGACAACCAGAAACAATTTTAAGTTAACCATAGAAAATAGGAGCCAGGAGATTAGAACCAAGGCCTGGGATGACCTAGAAAAAGCGGCCAACTTGACAATAATAAACAATTCCGGGAGGTTGAAAATCGGCCTTCTTTTACAGATAATCCCCCTCAATGACATTGAGAGTCCCATCTCTAAACAGGATTGGTTTAATCACTTTTCAACAGTTTTTAACTCGGGTCAAGAAAATTGCCAACGGCAAAGAGATGAGGTCTGATCCCCAGATAATAAAAGAGAGCTGGATAGTTGATCTTATAAGCCGTCCCTCTGTTACTGCAGCCATTCAGAATGCAGCGAGTGGCAAGGCTCCAGGCCCTGATGGGGTCCCAGTAGATCTTTTTAAGCATAATACTGATTTGTGTGCCCCTCTTTTAACGAATGTCTTGAAAGCAGCTGTGAGGGGTAATTTAATTGAGTCCTGAAGTGAGGCTATAATTACCCACTTCTTAAAAAGAGTGACCGGAATTCGCCAGCCTGCTACCGCCCAGTATCATTAATGGATAGTACAGCTAAAATCTTGGGGCGGGTTGTTTTAATAAAATTGGAGGATTGGGCAGACTCCACTTCCTTTTTTCACCCTATAATACTGTTTCCGTCCTAGTTTAGGGACAGTAGAGCAAGCCCTGAATTGAAATCTTATTTGAGGGAAGTATGTCAAAGTCAGGAGAGGTGTCCTTCACATATTATTTATGGACTTCTTCTGTGCATTTGACTTAGTTGTTGGGAAGAAACCGCGGATCTTAATGGAACAGGCGGACGTGGATTCCTCTTTGTTGGATTTGAATAAGCGTATGCATTTTGACTCGACTATTACACATTGAACAGGGATAATACAAAACCTATCAGGGTGAACAGAGGAGTGAGGCAGGGATGTATAGTGGCTCCATTTCTGTTTTTATTTTTTATAAACTCCCTTGATACATTTTTAGTGGCTTGTAACAAAGACATTCCGCAAATCGGCTCCCTAGTAGCTTTGGATATTTTGTACACAGATGATGTAGCTCTCTTGGGGCTTATGGGTTAAAATCACAGCATTCCTCTGGCCGGTTTCTCCAGTGCTGTTTTAAGGGACTGCTTAAACTTAGACAATATGATTGCCATTCCATGGATGGCCTACGTAAAAAAAGGTTTCTACAATTTAGGTCTGAGTGCCCTCAGACAAAAGAGAAGAGATAAGCATTGAAAAGTCTCTTTCTTCAAGCGTTAATATTTATTATATGCAAATTTTCAGCGCTCCCCGAACTAACCTGGATAGGCACCCCACAGCACAGATTTTATTTCACAAGGCTAAGATTAAATCTAATTCTTGGCTACCCCAGAAATCTGTTTTGCAACACTTAGTTACATAATTGCTGCTATGAAAATCAGGAAATCTTATGTGATGCAAGCTTTTTCCGATCAAATAGTGATACCCCTGTCGCTGTGATTTTAGATTTTAAAAAAATTTTTTTAATAACTATTTGCTGCTCTGCTTTTTATAATTGATTATGGATTTTGTATTGATCTTGCGTGCTTTTATGATCAGTACATGGTCGAATAAAGATTTTCTTGACTTGACTGAAGAAATTATGGATTACAATAGGATTCTAATCCAATTGCCAGTGTGTTGTCGCTGTCACCTTAAAATGATTAATCCTATTATCCTTATTAGGCACCCACAAACCGAGCAGTCTCTCATCTTAATGTTTTTTAATTCTTATCTATATACCTTCTGAATTGAGCATCAGTATCAAATGGCTTTACCAAAATGCTCTCATGCACCTCAGCTGTAAAATTGGCTCTGTATGGACAGCCTCTCTTCTGAGAATCCATTTGTTTGAATCCTAAGTCTGCTATGTCTATCACTGCATCCATCCTGAGAGATGCCCGCCCACAAAATAGGCTCAGTTTCAGTTTGCTTGTATTTAGAGAATACATCCAGGTACCTCTGAATATAACTTAATGTTTGCCTACCACAAAGCGTCAAAAAGATAAGCAAGTTACAGGATTGCTGCAATGTTTTTTAATCAAGCATTATGCCCTCCTGACGGGAAGGCAATGTTTTTTAATCAAGCATTATGCCCTCCTGACGGGAAGGAAACTCTACTAAATGTTAACACAAACTAACACATCAGTTCTAACCACACAAGTCTCAGTTTTGCAGACCAGTACCTCGAGACAGCCATTACTGTAGTACACTATATAAATACTCTATGTATCTCTTTGATAAGGTCCAGAGAATCTATGATCACCTGTTTGCTGCTGCAAGAATTATGAACTCGGTTGAGGCATTGTGGGCAACAATCTTAAACATTCTATTTCTTTACAATCCATGAATTTCTTTTCATATCAGCTCTACAGCTAAAGTTGATGAGGGTGACTATTCTGTGAGTAACCCTTAGAGAGATTAGGGACTGATATTGTCTTCATAAATTTACAAGACTTCTTGCAAAAGTCACAGAAAAACGTGCTTATGTTTTAGAACTCAACAAGGAATAGAGTACAGCAGAAACTACTGGAAGGAAATGAATACTCCCAAAGAGATTGAGTCAGGAATGATTGGTATGCCTTCCAAGTGGACCTTTCTCATTTATAGTGTAGTTGAACCATTAACGTTCCTCATCGTGCTCAAAGTCATCACTTCACTATTGTCTCTTTGGAAACCTGATATGGATCCTTTTGCCAGTGGGCTAGGACTCAAGGAATCCTCTAGGTTAACAAAAAGCAAAATGGCTGCAACAGACGCCCCACAATCTGGGATAATTAGTAGTGGGGAAAGCAGGAAGAAAGAGCAGGTGATGGAGAAGGTGGAAAAAAAACTGCTGGATGTGTTGTCTGTCTCGAACAGTAGTATATAAAACAGATTTTGGATAACTTTCAGTAAAGTAGTCCATCACGCGCTAATAAGACATTAGAAAAATCCACCAACATCTGCACCATAAAAGGTTGCTACTGAAACCTGGTATGTGATTAGAAAAAAGAGGTGAATATTTGACATCAGAGCCCTCATAACAATCTTTTTGAGGAATGATAGTTGGTAAAAAAAAAAAAATCCCTCTTCGACTTACATAGTTGGTTTATGAAGGTTGACAAGACTATGATTAAGCTGGTATGCGGAGGTGGTCGATGAGCCGGAAATTATCAATGAGCTAAATTACATTTTCTCAAAGGCCCACTTCTAGTGTAAATGTTGTCGAAAGTCTGGAGGTGGTCTGGCAAATGGGAGATTATCTTTTCAAAAGAGTAAGCCCAGATCTGTTTATTGCCTTTTATATTTTTAACACCTGAAACATGAGGCTTTAAATGTCTTCTCTATTGACGTTTCTCACAAGGGAAGGGGGAAGGACGCTCTACTTGTATTTCTTTCCCAGAGTGCAGACACCCTCATTAGGAAAAACATACAGCTCCCCCATCTCTTTAGGGTAGAAAATGACTTGGAAATGTCATAGTCTTCAAAAAACAAACAGGAGTGAGGGGTGGATACACACTCTTCTAGTAAATGGACAGAAATATTTTTTTGACCTCATGCCACAGACTGAAGGAAACAATCTGTATTTTAGGAGTCCATTGGAATAAAGCAGAAGAAAATGGCAAGAGACTGACTAATAATCCATCTCCTGGGCACCCAATCCAAAGACCAGCTCTGACAGGGATGCTTACAAGGGCTGCAAAGGGAGAAGGACCCCCCAAGAATTACTAAACCATTCAAGATATCTACATGTTACTAAACATTTGAAGAAAGCTGCTGCAGTAGGAAGAGTAATCAAACATTAATACAAAAAGTAGTATAAATCACTTTGAAGAGCAAATCCCACATTGAGGACTAAATAATGTTATGCTTTAAAGAAATATATATGTGGCCTCCAGCGCCTTGTTTGGTGTTCGAACACAAAACACAGTGAGATGGAATGGCTACACATATTAAGTACTGCTGTGTTAACTGTACTGGTAAGTCAGAGCATGACAATGAGGAAACATTCAAATACAAAAGCGACAACTGGGTTATTTACTCAAAGGATTAGTCAAGAGCAACCACACCTTACACTGCAGCTGCCATTAAGTCTTAATCATCAGGCGTTTAAAAAAAATGTATTTGCAGGGTGTAGCATGAAAAGCTCACTGGCTACGCTATACTGCATTCATAAAAGAGGGAATCAATACATTTTTGACAATACACATTTAGCTTAAATATATACATAATACCTGTACTTTGTGCTTAAGTTTTGACAGCCTTTTACAGACATCACTTAAACAGATTCAGATTTAAAAATTCCTGAGGACTACTGTATGGTATGTTATGCTATGTGGATTTGTAAAGCGCTCGCTCACATGTGAGGGAATCCTGGCGCTGATGTTTGCCTAGCCCTATCTGATGTAGGTTCATTAATTGAAAAGTCAGCTCTTTAGCTTCTTCCGGAATTCAAGAAGAGAGGCGGGGCCTCTGTTGTGGAGTGGTCGGTTGTTCCACGCTATATGAGTGATGTAAAAGAATGCCACTCCTCCTGATATGGTTCTGTGTATGCAAGGGATATCTGTGAGTAGGAGTCATGCAGAGCAGAGCTATCAACTTGGTTGGTGGAAGGAAATGCAAATGTTCAGGTAGGTGTGCCCAAATCGTGTGGTGCCTTGAATGTGTGTGAAGAGTTCAAAATGAGCGCATTTGTGTATTGTTAGCCAGTTGAGCTATCTAAGGTGTGGTGTGCAGTCGCGGCCGGCATGACTCAAAGGTGGGGGGGTCGCGCAGTGAGGAGGGGATTAATTTAATAAAAAACATAAACAATTAAAACTTACCTTTGCCTCTGTCCCGCTTTGCGTCTCCGTCTTTCTCTACTCACAGGAAGCAGAAGCAGGCAGCTTCCCGCTACTCCCCTAAGCCAATCACAATGTTGCAATGGCAGCATTATGATAGGCTGGGACGCCTACCGCACAGGCATCTATTGAGAGGCCGTTTTCTCCATGCAGGCTGCATGCGCATGACTGGTTTGGTCGGCCCTGGACCTGATCAAACAGTCAGCGCCCACAACATTGGGCTAGCCACTCCTCCCCAACTCGCCCACCTGCCCGCCCCCAACCAACTCTTCTGCTTTCTCGCAGTGCAAGAAGCAGAAACATAAAATGGTATTTATACCATTTTATGTTTCTGCTTCTCGCACTGCGAGAAAGCAGTAGGGCGACGCTCCTCCGCCCACGTGGAGAAGCCGCCCCTGGTGGTGTGGTGTGAGTTGTGTGTGGGAGGTTAAGGATTAATTGGGCGCCGAGTTCTGGGTGGTTTGTAATCTTCTTGTGAGTTGCTTGGTGATCCCATCATAGAGGGTGTTTCCATACTCCAACTTGTTGCTGACTAAGGCATAGTCCAACTTGCTGCTGACTGGTGGTGTCTAGAAGCCATTTGTAGCTCTTCCCCAGCATGTTCAGGGTGTGGAAGCAGGATACAGTAACAGTGCTGACTTGTGCGGTCATGTCTAGTTTTGCTGTTGATGATTCTGAAGCTCCGGTGCTAGATGCTGGAGGTGTGTGTGTGTGTGTGTGGGTCCAAGTTCTGCCGTCCACCACTAAAAGTCCCATGGCAAGGTGTTCTTCTCAAGGGTCACTAGTTCTATCTTGTAGGTGTTGAGCTTAAGACAGTTGGCTTTCATCCAGTTAGTGGCTTTGGTCGTGCTGGCAGTGAGCTTGTTTCTTGTGTTGGGGGTCTTTTTTGAGAGGAGGAATATTAGTTGTCTGTCTTTGGCATAGGGAAGGAAGTTGATATGTGTGTGTATGAAGTTGATCAGAGGAATCATGTATGTGTTAAAGAGGGTGGGGCTTAACAATGCACCATGGGGCTTCCAAGAAGTAAGGTGCCAGGCTGACAACTTGTGTTCTATCCATTAAGAAGGAGCAGATCCAATAGGGAGCAGGCCCTTGAATGCCATTCTTGTTTAGGTGCCTGATGAGGATGGGGTATGAGACTGTGTCAAATGCTGGAGACGTCCAGGAGAATGAGGGCTGCTGTCTCTCCTCTGTCAGGAGGTGTCATCTGTAATGAGTGCCGTTTCTGTACTGTGGTTGGGCCTGAATCCGGACTGCATGGTTTCTAGGAGCTGGTGGTTGATGAGGTGGCTGGTGTGGCAATGGTGATTAGTTTCTCTAAGACCTTGGCTGGGTATGGTAATATTGAGATGGCTGAATCGACGGATGGTTTTTTGAGGGGGGTGTGACATATTCCTCATTTTGTTTCTTAGTTTTAAGATATTTATCTTCATTTAAACCACTTGCCTTAATTTTCTCTGTGCTTTGTACCTGTACCCTCTCTACGATGCCTTAGGATGTTATTTTGTAGTGTATTTTAGCTGAGTAATAAATGCATTAATTTACTGTTATTTTGGGTCTTGGTCAGCAGCAGCAACACAGTCCATCAGAGCTTCAGCAGTGATGTTAATGATTGGTCCTAGCCAGGAGGAAAGAGTCAACCCTCAGCTTTTTAGTTTTAGGAGCAACAAGAGCGTCCACACAGGTCCAGGTCGAGTGATGTTCAACAAGCTGGAAGGAAGCTCCATCTTATCTGTGCTCATGCATCGTTCAGATTTAAAGGCTTCCGCTAATCATAATGAGGCAGTACTTCCCTCATAGTGGAGTCTGGGAAGGCAATCTCATTGAACAAATGAGAAAATAGAATTTCCAGAAGGCTCTTGTCACCGGAAAGTTTATTGCGTCCAGACAGTCAAGGAAACGAAAAGCAGAGGGAAAATTAATGGGACTTGTAGTTACTGTGTACAGCAGTCATCCTCCAGCCAAAATAAATGTTGGCCAAAAGCAACAGTTTATTAATAGTGTTTGAAAAGAATTTACCTTGCACATAGATTCCAATGAGTGTGATAGGTTAGTAAAAATGATGCACATTACTTTGTGAAAACTCTAAATACACAAGAAATAAACGGATACCAATTATCCCCTACATGCTCTAAGTCTCTGGGATTACTCACTGTGAGTGGCCATGAAGTATCTCCCTCTGGTGTAGCTATTGTATCCCAAAAATATGAATTACTGAGGAAATTAACAAAATAATTCACATCAGTAATGAAAACCAAACTACAGCATACCAAACTATTAATACAATAATTTTAAAAAAAGAAAATGCGTTTTTTAAAATATTGTTTTTATTAATTGTAATTATGTTTTTAATATATATTTACATATTTAAAATTAATTTTGTGATTAGCCTTTAATACATACTTTCATTTTAAAATAATCAAAATTATTTCAGAAATTTTGTTGGTTCTAAAATGATTAATTTAAAATGTATCCACCAATTATAAAAAAGGCAGTATAATTTTTGTAAACTCTTATTTAAATAAAAATAGAATTAAATATCTTCACAAAATGATATATTTTTTTAAAGTATAAAAAAATAAATATCTGGAAATTGGTATAGGTCATGATTTTTAATAACTGTAAATCTTTGCAAAAAGAACATATCTTTAAACATATAATCTACACTATCAAAAGATACATATTTATACATTTGTTACAAAATAAATACATGAACAAAAATAACATTGTAAAACTAAAGAGAACTTCCAAAATAAACCTAAAACAATATGTACAATATAGTCATTCACAAAAACTGGAAAAACATTTGTAAAAAAAAAACAATAACTTTACTTGTGGGAGTTATTACCAATCCTCCAGTCCAAAAAACTTTGAAATGTTATAGTTTGTGGTGGGGCCTATTTAACATTCCAACGCCAGACCAGCAAATATTAAATTAACTGCATATAATTGAGGCAGAAAGTATAAACAAATCTGACTCCAATCATACAAACATTGGGTTAAGTGCATATAGTGTTAGGACATGCTATTCTAACTCCAATCCTACAATCAATGGGATATTTGCTTATTTTTGAGGGGAGGCATCAAAGTCTAAAAAAACATTGAGGTAGTTGCATACAGCTGGGAGAGGGGTATTTACTATTATGACTTTAGCCCTACAAACCTTGGGTTAAGTGCATTTAATTGCAGGAGGGGTACATTTTCTGTTCTAACTCCAATCAAACAAACAATGATTGAAGTGCATAATTGACGGGGTTAACAAATTTACTGCTCCAACTCCAGACCAACAAATAATAGCGTAAGTGCATATAACTGGGGGGGGGGACGTGTTTACTGTTCTTTCTCCAGTCATACAAAAATTGAGTTTAGTGAATAGCTAGACCCGAAGGTATCAGAGCGCTTTACATGTTATGATTTTAAAGGAGTCATAGTTGAACAATACATCATTAAGTGATTATAAAGTCACACAATTTTAACACAAGGACGCATTAAGGAATGCATCAGGGACTGAATATGAGACTGAATGAGTCATGTGTTTGTCTGTCAAGTGTCTGTCTTAAAGGAACTAGTCAAATAGGGAAACACAGAACACACAAATAGATAAAACTCAAAAAATGAATAATATATTTTGTGGGAGGGGGCATGTATATTCTTCTCACTCCAGTCGGTAAATATTCAGGAACTTGCATGTAATTAAGGGGGCATATTTACTTCTGTGATTGCAGTCCAACAGCTATTGGACAAAGTGCATATATTTGGGCATGTCACAATTAATGAAAAAATGTAGTGGAGCCAAAACATTATTTTAAAAACCTATTGCTTTAGAAATATAATAAAATCTGATAATATAGTTTTTTAATATACGTTTTAGATTTCTTATATTTTATTCAATTAGTATAAACTGACATGAAATATCAAATGTAATGAAAATATTTTGAACACATTGTCAATTACGTATTAATTATTACTTTGAAAAAAGTTTATTTTTTACATTATCTTTTTCAAATTGTCAATTTAGAAAAAGTATTTAATTAAAAAGAACCCAGAGTTGTTATACGTCTCTTGTGTGCTACTCATGCATGCTTGATGTACCAGACTCCACATTTCTGACATTATCTAGATTACAATGAATTTAAATATCCCAGGGGTGTTATAATATAATCTCTAAGTGATATAGTTTAGTTTAATAAGCTCAGATTTGTAGAGCGCGGCTTACCATCTGTGAGGATATCCAGGTGATGAAATGTTTCTCCCTCTGATGATCATACAGCTTGCAGTTAGCAGACTAGTGCTCTTGTCAGTGATGGCAGGATAAGTAAATTACCAGGCAGAGCTTTCACCCAATGCTATAAATTAAAAGGTGGAAGGATGTGCCCACACTTCCCTTGAGATGATTTTATTTATTTTTTGAGGTTAGCAGATTAGGAATGATACTAAATAGTGGAAACTAATAAAAGTGGGGCATTTATGGATTTATTTGAGTGTACATTTTGACACTGATAACCATAGAACACTAACAATTATACTTTCAGTGATGACAGGAGATATACTGAATGCAGTGTACATTATATTGATCTTAAGTATTCCCTTTTGGTTAATGAAAAGCATTGGATTCAAATTCAACATACAGCATAGGGTAGTTTAAATTTGTGGATCAAAGAATGATGAAATTAGGAACATTGGATGTGACTAGAAACATATTTGATGAAGGCCTGGAAGCTTTCCTGAATTCGATGTATTCTAATTTTGCTAGAATACGGGCTGGTGACTTTAATATTCAGGCGTGTCCCCTTCCAGTGAAGCAGGTTTGTGGCCTGTCTAATGAGGAGGTGGTGAGCTTCTTACACTTCCCCATAATGATTATGGAAATTGACTAAATCCCTTAATTTCAAAATACGATCTCCTTCTAGAATGCAGACGTACTGATGATTGGAAGCAGATCCCCTCATTCACTGGTAGAGATGACCATACTCTTATTGACCACGTTTTGATCTTCATCTCTGTAAGTAATTTGGTCTGCACCCCCTGCATAATACCGACTGCTATGAGTGATCATAACCCTTTAGTTCTACAATGCTTCTTTTGGGCCAAAAGTGCTGATGAACCCACCCACATAGTCAATTGTGGACCAGTTAGACCTAACAAAGTCTTTATAAAATGGGCTGGACTAGACCCCAGTAGAATATTACACTGTTTAATAGGTACAAACTATGCTGAGTTCAGTTACTGCTTCGAGGCAGTGGTAGATAACGGCAAGCTTTTGGCCTCCTTTAACCAAATACTTGGGACATTAAACTCACTACTCATCCAACCAGCCAGATCCAATAAACTAAGCGCGGATAGTTTGGTCATCTGTGTACCCAAGCCTTGAAGCAATTGAAAGAGGCAAAACACATTTCACCCAGAGACCATGTAGTCATGAGGCTTCTTCACAAAAACTATAAACCGGCACAAGCTGCTGGAAGAAGATGATCTGGGATGAGCCCTGGTCAAATTTCTTCAGGCTGCAGAAACAAGGGATGCTAAATTGTTCTAGAGCATGGTCAATGCCCCTTTTTTGAAAAGCAACCTTGGAATTGCTAATTGGAAAATATACTAGGGTCAAGAAGGGATCACTTATTCTCTGTTTCACAGATTCAAACAGCCCCTTTGACCTGGTCGGTCTCTGGTCAACCTTGATTTCCCTCGGTGCCCCGGTAGAGATAATTTGTTTCCTTGCATGCCTATATGGGAATTTGTTCACTAGGGTACGATATGGCCCAAACGGAGAATGCTCCCTTCTTTTTGGGGTTTGGAGGGGTTTCAGACAGGGCTGTGTATTGGCCCATTTTTTGTTTTCTCTCTTCATCAAAGGGATTGATGGCGCCCTGCAGGCCGATGTACCCAGCGTCACTGGGTGTCCGGTCCCGATACTGTTATTAGCTGATGACACTGTCTTACTTTCTAGGACACCATTCGGTCAGCAGAAATTGATGAATGCATTTTGGGCCTTCATGGACTCCAAGAAAAGGGTCATCAATATGAGCAGCCGGAAAAAGGTGCCTAAGTGCAGTACATTTCTTAATGGGGACTCACCAATCACGAAAGTCAGTTCTTTTTGTTATTTAGGGATCCCCTTCTCGAGATAAAATGAAATGAGACAGATTTATAAAGTGTACAACTACCAAAAGGCATCAAGGTACTAAAGAGAGAGGAGAGCTTCAAAGAGAAAGACCAACTGGACAGGAATTAAAGAGTGAAGAGCCAGATCTTCAAAGCTCTCCGAAACCTGTTATGTTCCTGAAGATCACTGATATCACGTGGGAGAGAATTCTAGAGTTTTGCTTCAGCCACCAAAAAGAATCTGCCTCCCCATCTGGTCTTTCTGAAATTAGGCACAGCTACAAGATTGTAGCTAGCCGAGCAAAAATGTCTAGTGGGGATGTATCTCTGGAACATTTAAGTCAGTCCTCTGCGACCAATATGTAAACCACCCTGTGAAATATGCATAAGGCCGTAAAGAAAATGCGCTTGTTCACCAGTAGTCAATGCAATTTGAAGATCCCCGCTGAGACTGCTTCATGTTTGGGAATTTCAGGTATCAGTCTCATGGCCGCATTTTGTACCAAATGTAGTTTAACAATTGATGATTTATTGATTCCCAAATAAAGTAGTCTAGCCTTGAGGAAATCGGGGCCAGACCTACCTGCTTACGGACAGCCTGCCCTGTGTCCACCATCAAGCATATACTATCGGCCGCCGAGACCAAAGCAGTTTCAGTCCCATGATAGGTTTCTGAAACCATATTGTGAAGAATCAAGCAGTTCATACTCTTCCAAATAGGCCATAAGTTGTGAGTTAAGCTGTTTCAAAACAACCAAGAGAGGGAGAGGGAGAGGATCACTCTTATTCCCCCCAATACACTTGTATAAACAACGAAAGAGTGATTAACATTAGACTGATAGAGCTAATATAATAGAACAGCGTGGGAAAAACAAAAAGATTTTTTGTAAAAGAACCCTCACTCACCAACCTGGTTGGTGACATGCTTCATCATCGGGGTTCCCACCAAGGAGGCCGAATGCCTCCCTGGTGTGCTACGACGCCTGAGTTACAACGGAGCTGGTTTCTTGAGGGAATAGTGGTGAAAAATGGGAATTAAAAGGTAGATGGTTTTAACCGATAACAATTTTTTATTCTAGGTAAACCAGCGACCATTAAAAATCAAGTGGGACGGACAAAGACTGGCTGGTTAGGATAACCAAGGTTGTCCGGTTTTAAAATCAGTGAAAAGATATGGTCAACATGTTTCTGCTTGTATTGCAAGTTAGCTAAGCATTCTTCAGGACCAGTTGAAATTCCACGGCGGTATGCGCACGCTAAGGCGCACCCTAACCTGTGGAATAGTGCTAGTGGTAAAACTTACGGTTCTACCGATTGGCCTCCTGGTATTTCCTGGGCTACTAAATTCTGTAGGAAAAAAACACAGACAAAACACACATAAACATATACATGTGACCTGTTGGTTGCTTGCTGTATTAGCAATGATTAAGTGTAAAATAAATTTGGTAATCCCGTGCTGTGGAGAGGGAGTGGGTGTATTAACAATTGAGCCACTGCTGCCCCTGGGGCGGGCATTCGCGTATTGAGTTTAGCGTCCACTCTCGATCAATGTTCGAGGGAACTGTTTACAGGTACACTACCTGTGTGAAGAAACAACATTTTATAATTAGAAATGACTAGCAAAAATATGCTTGAGTAGTGGCTGTTGGCCGATGTACTGCTAGTGATAGCTGACTCGTGAAAGTGTTTAGCATGCCACTCAAGCGGGGGAGTTGTGATCCAAGACGCAGTTGCCTACGATACGGAATGCAGACGCCTTCTTGATGATCACACCAGCTACACCCGTTTAACTTTGGACCCAACGCCGGAACTCCGCACCACTATTCAAAACCTTGTCAGCGAGGCTGAAACTCAGGGCCATATCACCAAACATGAGGCAGCCTTCTTAACGACCAGTAAGGGTATTATTCCTTATTTTTACAGTTTACCAAAAAACTCACAAGAACAGAACACTGCCGCCCGGCCGACCGATAGTGTCAGGCATCGGTTCTTTGTTGGAACCATTATCACGTTACTGTGATTTCTTCCTCAAACCACTAATCCAGGCAACCAGCACTTACCTGAAGGACACCAAGACCTTACTTGCACTACTACAAGAGATTGCTATCCCGGATGAACCATCCTTCCTGGTCACTTTGGATATAGAAAGTCTCTATACCTGTATACCACAGGATGACACTATCAGCGTCATCGATAGTACTTTAGAATCAAGTACTTGGGACTACGTGACACCACGGGAATTTGTGGTTACCTGTGCTGCTCTTGCACTCAAGCGAAACTATTTTGAATACAAGGGTGAACTGTTTTTACAATCCACAGGTACTTCTATGGGTAGCACCTTCGCGCCTAGTGTGGCCGGGTTGTATGTGTACGATTTTGAATGTAAGTACATCTTGTCATCACATAACCCTTTTTTGTCAAATGTATCATTTTGGAAAAGGTACATAGATGACGTGCGTTTTAACAGGGGGACACTGTTCCTATAGCGGGGTGCAAAAAGTCACCCACGCATGAGGGTGCAAATAGTCACCCGTGCAATGAAGATCAAAAAGGTGAACAGATAGAAAGAAAGAAGACATCCTAGGTAAAGGGGACCCATTAGTGAAGTGGAACAACCACTTGTTGTCCTCTGTTGCCCTCACACACCCCAAGAGGTGTCATGCTTCATCATCGGGCAGTTGCTCCTCGTAGGGCCGGCGCTGCAATTCCCTACGGGTCCCCCGAAGGGTCTCTTTATCGGAGATCTTTTTAAGGACTGCCGGATGGTGCATGTGGGTGTGTGGGGTGTGGGTCCAAAAGAGGGTGATATGGGTGCGTGCAAGGTAGTGAACAAGTTAATAAAGGGTAAACATGCAGCGAATGTATGGATTGTAAACCCTTGGCAGATGAACTGCTAAATAAAATCTTGCCCCAGAGGCACACTATGTCCGGGTGTCAAAAGGTCATAGGTCAACATGTTTCGCGCCTCCGTCGCCTTAAGGGTCGTTGGCGCTTCTTCAGGACCAGAGCAATAATATATAAAGTGCACGTGATAAAAAAATTACTAAACCCTCTAAATCAAAAAGGGCGGGGCAGTAACCTGTATACCTACAATATGGCTACAGCTGCATGATGAAAACGCTCCTGATGAGAACCTCACACTGTTGTGAGGGTACCTCCACCGGCGAGAGCAAGGGATGCCCGCACATAGCCGGCAGACACTTGGAGGGGGTAGGTGTAGAGGAGGCAGCACCCCGGTGAAATTCCCGGTTATATGATGAAAATGAGATGATTTTTCTGGATGTGGTTATCACTAAAATAGGCAACAAGCTGCAGACTAAGACCTACTACAAACCAACGGCTAAGAACAATTTACTGCACTTTTCCAGCTATCATCCACGACCACTAAGAGAAAATCTTCCCTTCGGGCAGTACTCACGACTTCGGCGAAACTGCAGTGAAGTTTCTGCTTTCAAAATGCAAGCACAGGAACTCACTTTGAAGTTGAAGGACCGGGGTTATCCCGAAAAAATCTTGAAAAAGAGCTGCAAAAGGGCCCGAAACCAAAACAGAGATGCACTCCTAGAAGAGAACGTGAAAAATAATAAGGATATGATTCCTCTCACATGTGTGACCACCTATAACGCAGCTTCTAATGCAGTGAGCAAATCTATTAACAGGCATTGGAACATTCTAATGAGCAATAACCACGACTGGGAAAAACCCTTGTTCTCGTACAAGAGAGCAAGGAGTATCAAGGACACACTTGTACACACCCGCCCAAGAACACAGGACAAAGTAATGGACCAGTCAGTTCTCAGCACATGGGGTCTACCCCCAGTGGTTGGCCACCACCCTTGTGGTTCATGTAGCGTTTGCCACCTTACCTCTACCACTAAATACCTAGCTCTGGAACCGGGCAAGCAGTGGTTACAAAAAACCCACACAAATTGTAATACCACGGACGTGGTTTACTTAATAACTTGCCCGTGTGGGCTTAGGTATGTGGGGATGACAGGGCGCAAAATTAAACAACGCATTTGCGAACACCGCAGTACTATCCGGTGTCGTAAGAATAGTACTAAGCTCACGGATCACTTCTTGCTTTTGAACCACACCACTAACGATTTGAGGTGGACTGTAATCGAGAAACTTAGTCCAGGTTCCAATACACAACAGTCCCTCTTTGAGAAGAAACAGCGTTAGATTTATCGTCTGTCCACACATCGAGCAGGATTGAATGACAATATTCCTTGGAGCACTGTACTCAAGCGTTGAAGTGCTAACCCATCTATTTCACTGAACACTGCCAACCTAGCCTCTGAAAGTTTATAACTCAAAGCAATCTTGCCCACCACCTTTGGTACCTCAATTTCCCCTTTCTTAAAACATACAGCAATAGGCTCCCTGTCCTCTTTATCCAGCTTCCAACCGCAATTGGCGAAATCGGCATGTGATTTGATTTCTTTCGAGCCCTTTCGATCTAGTACCAAGATCGAAATATGTTTGAGATTTTGAATTGTTCATGACCACCATTTACGTATGGACGCTAGTTTGTCCATCTAAGCGCTGTATCAGATTCTCTAGAGGGGTACTATTATGATCGCAGAGAATCGCTATAAATACGTAACAAACATCGCCTTGACATGTTCATATGTCTCCGGTATGGTTTAATAAAGTTCTTTCATAATACACTAACTCACCCAGCAACGTTCTAGTTGTTCACGCATTATTAACAGAGACTATAGACGTCACGCGTACACATTTGATGTCACGTGACCCAAACAACCGGCTACTTACTTCCGGCTCTAGCCGTCGCACAGTAACATCCGGGCCGAGTAGGACAACGGCAGGTCCACCGCGGGAGTGTGCGAGCATGGAAGTAAGTTTGGGTCCTCTTAGGGGCATACGGTTTCTCGTCCAACGGACACTAATTCCGAGTTCCAAGCTTTAACTCATCTATCTGCTTGTTACTTCTTTTAGATACTATAGCTCACTACCCCCCTCTCGGACCCATGACGTATAAAGTTCACTGTTTACGAGTAAGCGGACCATTATTTTCCCTATGCTACTGTTTTATTTTATTTTATTCCAGTTGCGCATGCACCTATGCCTCAGCGCTTGACCGATATCGCGGGCGCTCGAGTGGCATGCTAAACACTTTCACGAGTCCGCTATCACTAGCAGTACATCGGCCAACAGCCACTACTCAAGCATATTTTTGCTAGTCATTTCTAATTATAAAATGTCGTTTCTTCACACAGGTAGTGTACCTGTAAACAGTTCCCTCGAACATTGATCGAGAGTGGACGCTAAACTCAATACGCGAATGCCCGCCCCAGGGGCAGCAGTGGTTCAATTGTTAATACACCCACTCCCTCTCCACAGCACGGGATAACCAAATTTATTTTACACTTAATCATTGCTAATACAGCAAGCAACCAACAGGTCACATGTATATGTTTATGTGTGGTTTGTCTGTGTTTTTTTCCTACAGAATTTAGTAGCCCAGGAAATACCAGGAGGCCAATCGGTAGAACCGTAAGTTTTACCACTAGCACTATTCCACAGATTAGGGTGCGCTTTAGCGTGCGCATACCGCCGTGGAATTTCAACTGGTCCTGAAGAATGCTTAGCTAACTTGCAATACAAGCAGAAACATGTTGACCATATCTTTACACTGATTTTAAAACCGGACAACCTTGGTTATCCTAACCAGCCAGTCTTTGTCCGTCCCACTTGATTTTTAATGGTCGCTGGTTTAGCTAGAATAAAAAATTGTTATCGGTTAAAACCATCCACCTTTTGATTCACATTTTTCACCACTATTCCCTCAAGAAACCAGCTCCGCTGTAACTCAGGCGCGTAGCACACCAGGGAGGCATTCGGCCTCCTTGGTGGGAACCCGATGATGAAGCATGTCACCAACCAGGTTGGTGAGTGAGGGTTCTTTTACAAAAAATCTTTTTGTTTTTCCCACGCTGTTCTATTATATTAGCTCTATCAGTCTAATGTTAATCACTCTTTCGTAGTTAAGCTGTTTCTCCAGAATTTCAGGTGGAGTAGGAAGAAGAGAAATGGGCCTATCATTTCCCAAATCTGAGGGATAGGAATTAAAAAATTTTTTAAAGGCTTAACAACTGCTCTTTTCCACATTTGGGGATAGATCCCAGAGATTTATTAATAGTAGTTGTCAGACGAGGTGCAAACGTCTTGGCAGCCAGCTGCAAAACTTTAGGGGGACATGGTTCTGAGGGAGAGCCCGCCTTCAGACCGAGGAGATAAAGCTCAACTTACTCAGGAGTCAAACAAGAAAAACTAAAAAGTCCTTCGATCTGATTTACTCCTGATTCTACAACCTTTAAAGAGGTGTCTCTCCTCTGCCCATTTCCACAGCTTAAAATACCCACATCTGCATTCAGTGAATCCAAATCTCTAGATATTTAGAATTTTGGTCTTAAACAGCCTATTACAAAATCATTGGGGACCTCGCATGCTGGCAGGAGTGCGGGGGGGGGGTGGGGGTGGAGAGCAGATTAATCAATTTAAAAAGCTCTCTTAAGAAGTTAGTGGACTCCAATCTGTTAGTGCAGAATCATGTTTTTTCTTCTTTAATAGATACTTTATAGTCTTTAATGAGAGTCCTGTAGAGATGTTTCTCCTGCAGATCATAGCTTTTACTCCAAACCCTTTCTTGGCACATTCACCTGTCTTAAAACTTGAGTTTCTCAGAGAACCATAGAGAGGAAGGTAGCTTCCTCCGAATATGAGTCTCCTTAATGAGTGTGACAGTGTAAACAGCTGGCATAAGCCACAGTTCAAATTCAACAGTTGATAATCTGGCAATCCTTCAGAGCTTGTGAGAGAGTATTCTCCGACAGACCCTTCCAATTCCTTTTAAAGGTTTTAGTACTATGGCATTTGGGATTCAATTAAAATTGGTGTCAATCCAGCAAAAAAGGGACCTCATAATGGTCAGATCAGATTAGTAGAAGAGTCAACAACACTTTAAGATGAGTGTCGTTGGAGAAAATCCCATCCAGTGTATGGCCCCCATTTTAGGTAGGGTCATTGACCAATTGCACAAGGCCACAGCTTGCCATTCCATCCCTCAATTCCTGTGAATCTCTACATTTCTCGTCCCCCAGATAGAAATTGAAGTTCCTGAAAAAGGTAGCACTATGCTTACTTATATAGGGTTCTACCAGAAGTAAAAACCCTGATGTAAAGGAGGACCTGACTCCAGGAGGCCTGTAAACCAAAATCCCAGTGAATGAAAATGTGGGATTGATGTTAATAGAGAAATGTAAGGCTTCACAAAGAGTTGAACTCGGCATTGGCTCAATAAGGTAGGCAGTGGCGGCTGGTGCATAGGGGCGAAAGGGGCGTTGCCCCACTAAACTCGGCGAGGATCGGGTACTGGAGACAAGAGGCGGCTGGTTTTAACAGGCGAAAGGGGCGTGCCCTACTACCATCCGGGAGAACAGAGAGAATGATGAACACCATTGAGTAGCTTTAAATTTAAGCGCTCACTGCTTCCTGCTAATTCCAATAAAAATTCTATTTTTTTTTTTGAAGGAAGGAGTGAGGTCAGAGAGGAGTCCTCCGGCGCATGTGCTGGCCAGGGCGAGGGCTATTGCTCGCCCTCGAGATACACACGAGGAGAGTGATGTCAGGATGATGGGAGTGGCCGGAGGAAGCAGCAATGGTTTACTTTTCAATGGGGCGCTTATGCTGAAGCCCAGGCGTTTTCAGAAGAGCGCCATTGAAATAAATGGTAAGGGGCAGGGCTGGCCTACATGGACAAAGTGAAGTGGGTGGCAACAAAAGAAGCACTCCCTTCATGCTGATTGGATGTTGAAAGCTCGGGGAGTGGTCTGTGGAAGAGTTTGTCGTCTACGCAGCTCCGATTTAATTTCCGGGAGAAACAGCGCGCAGCAGGTTTCACGTTGGCTGTTCAGGAGGAAAACCATTACTGGCGCAAAGTATATACTGCAGTCACAGCGGATTGTGCCCGGCTGGGGTGAGAGCACTTTTGTTTTATATTATACAACTATGTGCGGTGCACCTTTTCCCCCCCTTCTTACAGCCAATCTGCCTATGGCTGGAAGACTTAGCGCCCCCCCCCCCCCAAAATCTTTTTCAGCCCCCCCTCCCCCCCGAAATTTGGCTCTAGTTGCCCACCTGAATTCCGGTATGCGCCTTATGAACACTTGGTATGTGCAACGTGTTAGGCCCTCGGTTATTTCGCCAGCAGTATCCCTCTCCAGGCCAGTGAGGTGCCCTCAGTTTGCCTCCGTCATTCACAAGCTTGTATTCTGCCCTTCCTGTCGCACATCAACACTCTCAAGATAAGATCTGTACTGCGTCCCCAGTATGTCCTCATTTATTTGGAGGTTTTCCCATAGGATACTTCAGAGCGCTAGGTGATACACAATGCAACAGAGATGACCACCAGAGTCAGACAAGTATCGCGAGGCCGATAAGTGCGTTCATTGGCTTCAGCCCAGTGTTCTGTCTTTGTGATTCTCCATTTTGTGTCTTTGTTGACATGCAGAGGCAGGTGTGTGTGTTCGCCGCTTAAGTGCTGGCATTTGCACCCCTCCCACAGTCCCACACACACCACAAGCTACACCCCGGCGGTCTCTCCAGGAACCAGCCAGCAGCGACAATTGGCCGTTTGTGAATCCTCACACCTTCGGTCGGGAACCCTGGAGTCAGGGAGAGGTGAAAGGAGCAGATGGTGCCCAGGGTCACACCGGAGGCGCGAGGCCGCCAGGGTCATGGGGCGAGGGGTAGTGGGGGGGGACATAAAGCACACTTTACACAGTGTTTATTTGTCCCGAGTCAATAGCTCAGTGCAGCAAGAACATTTTGATGGGGGCTAGCTAACGGGGCTTGCTAACTCGGTACCAGGAATATAGCAAGAACATCGACAGTCGTTTGGCAATCAATTTTTTGCACATTGCTGTGGTTTTTGCCCCCTGTTGCAAGAATAAAACAAAATGCCTGCTATTTTTGGGACTGTGGATGCATAGCATGGGCATCTTTGTCTACTCTAGCCACCTGGGAAAAGTATTTAATCCACCATGTAATAACTGTGATCTGGCAAAATATCTCTGCCTTGCCTGGGATTTAAAAGTGAAAAGGTGTGGTTCAGTGGTATGGCCATTCTAAAGAGCATGCAAATCTGATGCTTGTGTATGAATAGTTGTCTAGCAAAATCTTGAAAACTGGCTTGCCTTAAGTTATGTCTGTCTTAGAGTAGGTGCACAAATAAGTCACAAAAGATGCGTTTTGAGATTTTATTTCCGTCTCAGTACACATGGTCAACTTGAGTACATGCCACAGTCGAGTTTCCTTGGACTTCAAGGAGTACCTTTCCTAAAATGTAATAAAGCGGTTTGCACCTGGGCACAGCCAGTTTCGATCAAGTGCAGCGGAGGGTACCTCTCTTCTGTTTAATATCTGTAGAAGGAGCATAAAGTGCTTTGGTGCCAAGGCTGGTGCAACAGATTGCATTAGAAATAGTCTTTTGTAGCTTAGCATGTCCTGCTGATTAAGAGAATTCACTTTGTTCAGTCTATTAAAATGTGTGTCATCATTCTGACCCATTTTGTCCTCTATTAATTGCATCATGAATCAGTGGCTCCTCCAGTGATTTGTTTCTTCATTGTGATGTACTATTCTTTGAAGAAGTGTGTCTTCAAATCATTCATACTTTGCAGCAGTGTTGGGGTGATGTTGATGAAATATGAGGATGTTGTTACAGATGGTGTCATAACGCTTTTGCAAGTGCTCTATCAACCTTCCTGCTTCCTCAAATTTGCTTGAAAATGCTCCATTTATCCACTCTTTTTTCAACATTTTCTCGGTGGAGGAACCCCCAGGTCGCTCGCTCACCACGATAACTTTACGCCCTACCACTTTCAAATGTCACCAGCCGCCACTGAAGGTAGGTATAGGAGGATTTAAAGATGATACTCTCCCCAGCCTATCTTGCTTAAGAATAGAAAAATCAGGAGGAATAGCGTCCACCAGATCGGGGTCAGTAGACTCATTAGCCCATATTTCAGTAATAATCAGGGTCATGTGCTCCAATGAAATCCACAGTCTCAACTTTGTTTTAAATGAGATGGGGAGCATTAATCAAAAAGCCCTTCTTGGTAGGTGTTTCAAGAAAAGTTTCTACAGCCATACTGACAGAGGTGGTGGTGCAGTAAGGGGTGAGCGGGGGATATGCCCTCAGCGGCATGCCCACTGCACACGGCTTCTGCGCACCCTCATCCTGTCCATTTAAAATTGAGGGCTAAACTGCTGACCTACTGTCAGCACAGTCACCGGAAATGAGGCAGAAGTTCCATCTGCTCAAAAGACTACAGAAAAAGCCGTGGCGGACCGGGGAAAGCTACATGAGCCAAATAAGGTGTGTGATTAGAAATAGCATAAAACTCAAAGATATCGGGGCGTGGCTTGCAGCCGCGGAAGATGGCCGCTTGCCAGGAGAGCTGCGCTAGCGGTTAACGAGTAAGCCCACAATCTGACATCATCCAAACCTAATCGGGGCGCCCGTCGGTGCCAGTCTGTACTGGAGTGTGGCGGCGGCTGCCCAGCAGTGCCATAGCCAGTGAAAATGGTGAGTGGAGCTGCCTGGCCGGACGGAGCCAAGATGGCGCCCGCCGGAGATCGGTGAGCGGTGTCTGCCGACCCCCCTTGATCGCGGCTGTGAAAGGAGGTCCCGAGGTGAGCGGACCCTGGGAGAGGCTGTGAGTCCGAGTCTGGGGCAGCACAGACGGAGGCAGTACGTTGGGAGGCGAATGCGGTGAGGGCCGCGCGGCCTGACAACGTGAGGCGGTCCCACGAGGCGGCGGCAGTGATTACCAGCAGGGCCTCGTCATCGGACCGTGCGGGTGCTGTGCCCGATGCCGGAGGGACTATCCACCCGGCAGGTGGGAGCAGTGTTTTTCTGAGGCGCGGTGAGCTCCTGGAAGGTATACCAGAGTGCTCAGGGTGGCAGTGGAGAGTGCGCCCTGCGAAGCGGCTCACCCGCCCGTGTGAGCGTGCAACAGTTGCCCGGAAATACCCCTGGGCGTGGACCTGAGGCAGAGATAAGGTACGTTCCGGAGTGATGCCGTGATTTCATCTGGTGCTCCCATTCTGCCCCCTGTGGTCTACCACACATAAAGATCACTGTAGGGCCCGGACCCTCTCGGTAGGCGACAACAAGGTACAGGGGCCTACTACTTTGCCCATCTAGACTAGACTGCACAGGGGTGCTGCATACCTCCAGCCATGGGCCGTACAAGAGCGCCTGGCCCCGGTCAGTCCAACCAGATAGACAAATACACAGTAGCCATGGGGCGAGAAGAAGGTGCAACGGGAGGGGGCCTGTAGGAGGATCCCGAGGACAGCAACCCGGACCCCTCCTTGAGAGACATCATGAAAGCTATCAGGGAGCTCCGTGGGACTTTGGAGCCAAAACTAGATTCGGTAACAGAGGAAGTTAACCTGCTGCAAGCGGACTTCAGGAAGATGTCGGAGAAAGTGGCAGTGGCCGAAACTGGCATTGGGAGCCTCCAGTCCAAAACTAAACGACTCGAAGAACAGGTTGCTGCCCTCACCAAAAATCAAACGGACATCTATGCCGGGCTAGAAGACCTGGAGGGGCGAGCCAGACACAACAGCATTTACATGGTGGGGGTTCCCGAGGGAATGGAGGGACCATCCACGGACTGGTTCATAGAAGACCTGGGACTGAACCACCTGAAACCCAAACGCCTATCAAATTTCTTTTCAGTCGAGTGAGAGCATTGAGCGTTGGGGCAAGCCCAAACCCGGGGCTCCCCCACGCACCATCATCGCCCACACCCTGAATTTTAGAGACCGGGACGCTATCCTGCAGGCGGCACGGGTGCATGGCGATCTTCAACTTGAAAATGCCAGTCCGCTTTTTCCCTGATTTCACTCTCCATGTTCAATGCCAGAGACGCTCCTTTGACGGTGTGAAGAAAGCCCTCAGGGAACAGGGAGTGACATATATGATGCTGTTCCTACTCGACTAAAAAATACTTGACGGTGGTAAAGCGTACTTCTTTGAGGCAACAGAAGAGGCTAGTGACTGGTTGGAGGGTTGGCGTACAGTGGGTAGGAAAGGTGGCCCGCACAGATCCGAACCACATCAAACTGGACAAGATGCTGAGAGCGACGAGAGACACTTGTCAGGCAGCCAGAGATGAGAACAGCGAGTAGTTAAGTGATTTGGGGTCGGCATAGACCATGGGTTGTTAATGGATCGCATTCTGGGAAGCTGTCTGGGCTCCTCTGTTCAGGTGGGGGGACACGCCATGAAGAGTTCTTGGAAGCATGGGAGTCGGACTCCCTCGCAACATACTACAATAATGTACTGAAAGCTATGGTGGTTTGACTCATCCGGGAGTATGTGGGGATAGAGTGCCTACAGGGACTGGCATCGGGGATGCTCCATTACAGTTTGCAGTGTGGGCGAAACATTCGTCAGTGATGTATATTTTTTCTGGATGACTGCATGTTCATGGTTCCTCACAAAAGTTGGTTTTTGGATTGATAGGGCGAAGGGGACTCTGCAAGTTTGAGAGGTGGGGGGTTGGGGGCCCACCGAGCAGGGAGGCAGGGAGGGGTGAGTTGAGAGGGGGGTTTCTTTCGTTTCAGGGAGTGGGGGGGGTTTGCTCGAGACCAGGATAGACATCTAGTTACGGGAAATCAGCCAAGCGACACAGTGGGGCCCGGGGAATATCCGAGGGGTGTGGGCTTCTCTGGGGAAAATGGGTGATCCAGCTAATATAACAGTATGGACGTGGAACGTGAATGGGCTTGGCGACAAAATTAAACGTACATTGGTATTGCAACACCTTAAAAGACATTTGTCTGACGTGGTTTTACTTCAGGAGTCGCACCTGCGTGGGATGAGGTGCAGGGCCCTGTATCGCTTTGATTATAAAATGGTGGCTCACTCAGGGTTTACGTCTGGTTCACGGGGGGTGGGTATTTTAGTCTGCAACACCTTACCCATAGTTATGTCTAACAAGTGGAGAGATGACTCGGGTTGCTTAGTGGCAGCCACGGGTAAATTGGAGGGACGCGTCCTAGTGTTTTGCTCTTGCTATATACCACCGGGCCTTCACTTCTCGACTCTACCAAAGTTGGGCTCCTTCCTGGCAGGTCTTCCCCCTGGGGTTCTCCTGCTGGGGGGAGACACAAATGCTGTTATGAGCGCAGACCTCGACCGTTCTAACACAGACGGGATGCAGGGGAGAACAGGGCTTAGATGGCTTTGTCACGGCACTGGGACTCAGTGACCTGTGGCACACACACAATCCTACACTAAGGCAATATACGTTCTACTCAGCCAGACACGGATCCTTTTCAAGGGTTGACCATTTCTTCACCCGAAATGACCAGGTGAGGGACTTCATTGAGCCCCAGAACATGGCATGTGGGATCTCCGATCATTCCCCAGTTAGCGTCATTCTTAGAGGCCCGTGATCAATAGGGCTGCATTTCCGAGGATAGATCCTTGGCGTCTCCGAGACCCGAATATAGGGGGAAAACTCCGGGAGAGCTCTCAGCTTTACTTTAAAGAAAACCAGGGTTCGGTGGAGTCCCAAATAACGCTATAGGAGGCATATAAAACGGTACTGAGAGGGCAGGCACAGGCATTGATAGGGGCTCAGAAAAAGGAAGAATCACTCCAGAGCAGGCAGCTAGGGAGTGACATTGAGCTACTGGAACATAATGTTGAAACCTCCTCCTCGGTGGACCTTCACCATAGATTGACTCTAAAACAGAGGGAACTTAGGGCCCTGCCCGAGGGAGAGGCACGGGCCTATGCTTTAGCCACCCAGCACCGGATTTACAATGTAGGAGATAAGGCCTTGAAGTTGTTGGCGTGGCTTGAGCGTCGCGATAGGGAGCGTTCATGGGTATCCGAGGTAAGAGATGTGTCGGTGTCCCTCCTATTAACTAGCACGGGCATAGCGGAAGCTTTCATGACCCATTTCGAGAGAGTGTATTCCCTGGTATGTACTAGGACCGAAGCCGACTGTGCGGAGTTCCTACGGGATTTCGCAATGCCCACGTTGTCCACCGACCAAATTGACCGACTTGAGGCAGAATTTACGGAAGAGGAGATCGGAAATGCCCTAAATTCCCTCCCTTCCGGGAAAGCGCCTGGGCCTAATGGGCTCCCGGTGGTATACAAAAGACCGGCGGCCGTCATTATTACCCCCCTTCTTCGGATGTACTTGGAAGCGCGCGAGGCCGGCATGCTCCCCACAGATCAAAGAGAGGCCATGATTGTAGTCATCCATAAAGCAGGGAAGCCGGCAGATCAATGCTCTTCGTACCGCCCCATATCGCTCATACACGTGGAAGCCAAGGCCCTGGCCAAGGCTCTTGCAGACAGGTTGGTGTCCGTTATTGCAGACCTGGTGCATGTTGACTAATCAGGGTTTATGCCCCGTCGGAGCACCCGCCACAACCAGCGGCGACTATATGGGGTACTTTACATGACCGAAGATGTTGGGAATAGTCAGACAGCGGTGATGGCGTTAGCGCCTTGATGGCGTTCGACACTATTGAATGGCCCTACCTGTTCATGGTGCTACAGAAGTTGGGCTTTGGTCCGATCTTTTGTAGCTGGGTGCGCCTCATGTACGAGCAGCCTACGGCTCAGGTGAGGGTCAATGGCGCTGTGTCCAGGGCCTTCCCCCTTAGGAGGGGTACCAGGCAGGGCTGCCCCCTGTCCCCCCTCCTTTGTGCCCTGTCTATGGAGCCGCTGGCTCATTGGATTAGGAGAGACCCGGTGATATGGGGCTTGGCGATGATGGATGAGTGGGAAAAGCGCATCTCCCTCTACGCCGATGATATTGTTCTATACCTAGCGAGGCCATACCATTCGATAGCGCAGGTGCTGCACCTCTGCGAGCTGTTCAGCAGTTATTCTGGCTACACAATTAATTGGGCAAAGTCAGTGATCTTCCCCCTGTTGGGCCCATCCCCAATCGGTGCCCTGCCTCCGTGGTGACAGACGGATTGTAAGTACTTAGGCATCTATGTCACAAGGGACAAGGAGTTCTTTGACAAGAACCTCGAGCCCCAACTGGCTCGCCTGGGGGCAGACGTATGTCATTGACGATCCCTTCCGCTCTCCCTTATGGGCATGGCAGCATTATTAAAAATGCTCACACTGCCGAGACTTCTGTACATCCTACAGAATACACCGTATCCTGTCCCCCCGGGAGTATTCAAATGGATATCACAGGTGGTACGAACGTTGCTGTGGGATGGCGGCTCCCCGAGAATTGCGCTACACAAGCTTGCTAGAGGAGTATATGACGGTGGTCTGGCGCTCCCGGACGTCAAACTGTATTATTGGGCTTCGCTGCTCCAGGTGGTCAATGACTGGGTGTACATGGACGGTTCTGAACCTGCATACAGGGTGGACAGGATGGTTGTGCCAGGGGACAACTGTGAACCTCTTCTCTATACCCGGAGGTCACGGGTGGGGTGGCCTGACCACACCAGAGTGGTGCTGCAGTGCTGGAGGCAAACAAACTCCTAGGGTGGACGGACAAACTGACAGGGAGAACCCCTCTGTGGCTAGGTGACCAGATGAGAGAGGTGACCGCGTTAACAGGCTTCAAGGGGTGGAAGTTAATTGGCACTGAATATTTGGGAGATGTCTGGAAGGGTGACACCCCGCTCCTTTGAATACCTTCTAAAGGAATATAGCCTTCACGCCTCACAAAGATACCACCACATACGTCTCCTCCATGCCCTACGCTCCTACATACATAGCGGTACGTTGATCCCGGAATACTCCCCCATGGAGGATAGACTACTCCTCGACCCCATAGTCGAGAAGCCCACATCTACCATCTACCGTAAACTCATAAATAACATACCGGACCCTTTGATAACTTAGGGCAGCATGGGTCAGGGATCTTGGCAGCCACAATGATGAGGACTGGCAGGATGCTATACAGAGTCCGCGTGAAATAGCAATCCGCTCAAGGTTTAAATTGGTGCAGTTAAAAATCCCTCACCGTACCTATTATCCCCGCACACACCTATATACTTGGGCAGGAGTCATTCTGCCCTCTGTGCGAGGGGCTGTCAACAAGAGGGCACCTTCTACCATATACTGTGGGAGTGCCTGGATGTCATTCCCTTCTAGACCAGAGTCACCGACACCATGTCTGAAGTGGTGGGCGTTACGGTTCCGCTGGAGCCAAAGTGGCTATTATTAATGATTAAAGGGGACTCAGACTGGTCCAGACATGTGGAGATTTGGATCGCATTGGCAGTGGGGTGGCGAAACGAAACATTGCCAGTTGGTGGGGGTCACAGGCACCTCCGCAATGGGAGGAGTGGAGGCAGGATCTTGATTGGTGCCAAAGGGCAGAAGAAACTGTATATAGGAGCCGAAGATGCGCCAAGAATTGGAAGAAAGTTTGGGGGCCTTGGTTGACATACAGGGTGGCAGAGGTGGCTCTGGAGGAACAATGATAATTCTTGATTACCCCGCATGTGTCTTCGTATGCTTTAATTTGTTAATTCCAATGCTATTTCCTGAAATGTTTTTCAGATATCGTCTGATGTTGTTTGGTCTCATGAGCAATGTTAATTAAAAAAACTCAAAGATATCGGTGCAAAATATGCAATAAAACAATTTTGGCAGTAATTTAAAAGTTAGGCTCCACAAGCATGAGTAGGCTCCCTACCGTCAAGTAATGATACATGGAGACAACAGGTTGAAAATGTAAGAGATAGAATGAGTAGGAACTGTCATTGGATCATTTGGTTTGCCCAAGGGCTGGACTGCTGACCTGTAAAAGAAATAGTTGATATTTATAAGGCAAGAGGGGTGTCTACTGCTACTTATGGAGGAGGGGGTTGTGGGGTTATACCCCCGGTAAACCTCTTCAGGTTGACGAGAATACCTTTCTAAAATGATTGATGTCTACCTGTCTCCGCTTCATCCCTGATTCTTATGAGGAAGTCAGGTTGTGTTTTTTGGAAGACCAGCTATTTTACTAAATCAATCATTTTGGACTGTCTTGATATTGATACAGAAATGAAAAATTTAAATATTACCTTTCACAACGAAGCGCATCATATGTCCTCCATGTGCGCACGGTGCGCGAAGCGCATCGTGCGTACATGGCTCATCTAGCGTAACGTGCACGGCACTAACTGCGTAAAGTGGGCGCGCGGTGTGCAAAGCGCACCGCTTGCTCACTGTGCGCGCACGGTGCACGAAGCGCACCGTGCGCGCACGGAACGAACTGCGTTAAGTGGGCGCGCACGCCACGAATGGCGTAAAGTAACTTAGCATTTAAAAAACCGTACAAATTCACTGAAAAAACCATAGGTTTCACACACGTTATAGTTAGGAATTAGCATTTAAAAAACCTTGCAAATTCAGTGAAAAAACCATAGGTTTCACACATGTTATAGTTAGCTGGAAATTTTAGTGATAAAAAACCAATGAAATTCCCCCGTTATACTTAGTGCAGGCAACTATAACTCACGCGACCGCAATCTTCTGCTGATGCTAATACTGTATTTAGACACTTATTTGCCCATGTCTTCTTCCATTAAATTTTAGCTATACATATATTACAAATATTTTTTTTTCATAAAGACACATATGTCATCAGCAGAGGATTGCGGTCGCGTGAGTTATAGTTGCCTGCACTAACTATAACGGGGGAATTTCATTGGTTTTTTATCACTAAAATTTCCAGCTAACTATAACATGTGTGAAACCTATGGTTTTTTCACTGAATATATATATATATATATATATATATATATATATATATATATATATATAATCTACTGGCGGTCGCCAGTAGATAGTTATAGTTAGGACCGAGTTCCCATAGGAAATCTGAAAATTCTATTTTTAATAACTTTGGCGCCGGTTGACTTATCTTCGTGAAAGTTTTAAAACTAATGGGGCGCTCCGCTCAGCTCCTACCCTGAAAGTCTCGGGGTGATTCGTCAAGCGGGAGCTGAAAAAAAGGGGGGTCCCAAAACGCGTTTTACCCATGCATTTTCCCATAGGACCTTTAGTCGAAGGTACAGCCCGAACGGCTGAGCAGAATTACTTTAAATTTGGCAAAGAGGTAGTCCTCGGGTCAGGCATGTGCCTTTTGCTTAAATGGTGTAAATCCGTTCAGTAGTTCCTGAGAAAATCAAAAGTAAAATCACATATATATCTGGGCGGAGCCTAACCACACATCTCATCGTGAGATCTGATTGGCTGTCAGCACTTCATCCAAGAAGTGTTGGCAGCCATCTTGGGACCAATATACATGATAGCACCTCATTAAAAAGCATTGCAGTTAATAGAAGGTTTTAAGACTTTAGTTACATTATAAATCATTTGTTGATGGTACCATACTCATTTTAGGAATAGTGGTGTGTTCTAAGGTGATTTTACCATGTGAAAAAGCCTTCTGCTGTGATATCATGAATCATGTTTGAGAGAAAACTGTTTTCTCATGCTTTTCCCACAGAGGTTTGGAAGGTGATCTATAAGCTAACTGAGAGCATATGTTCTGTAAATTCACATTATCTTTCTCAGTCATGTGAGAATGAAGTCTGACATTCTCAGTAAAACATGTACATCCAACAAGGGCAGAGACTGTCAGTTGATTCCTTTGTGTTCTACTGCAGCTTCCCAGAGTGTTCTAAAGAACAACTAGAGGGCTAACAGTCCTACTTATGACAAGCGTATGGCACACCTGAAGCCATCTTGGTTGGAATAAAGTGGTAATTCTTAAAACATTTAATTTAAAAAGGAACAAAATGAGGGGGTTCATTTTGCCATAGAGATTATGATAACTGCTGCAGAAAGAAAAATTAGGGCACATTTTGACTTCTCAAATCCTCTTTCTGACATGCAGACTGAAACATGCACTTTGAATACCAGCAGCAGACTTCCCTGGTGAGTAGTAGCTTTACTACAGTGATCTAATGAGCAACTAGAGTGCTAACATTCAGAATTTATGGCAAATATGTGACACATCTGAATGCCTTCTTGATGGAACCAAGTAAAAAACTGAAAGTATTTCCTACTGAGGAGACTGCAGTAAATGAGGAAATTAGGAAACTTCATAACAAATAAATCTCCCAAGATGGCCACCAGAGACAAGAGAGTCCAAATGTAGCCCAAATATCACCCAGATGTAGCCCAAGTATAGCCTAATGACAGAATGTCCCAGAGTGTTCTTAAGAACAATTAGAGCGCTTACTGTCTTACTTATGACAAAAGTATGGCACACCTGAAGCCATCTTGATTGGAATAAACTGGTAACACTTAAAACATTTAATTTAAAAAGGAACACAATGAGGGGGTTCATTTTGCCATAGGAATTATGATTAGTGCTGAAGAAAGAAAAATTAGGGCACATTTTGAGTGACTTCTCAAATCCTCTTCTATTTCATTAAAAAATTCTGATTTGCAGACTGAAACATGCACTTTTAATACCAGCAGCAGACTTCCGTGGTGAGCAGTAGCTTTACTACAGTGATCTAATGAGCAACTAGAGTGCTAACATTCAGAATTTATGGCAAATGTGTGACATATCTGAATACCTTCTTGATGGAATCAAAGTAAAAAACTGAAAGCATTTCCTACTGAGGAGACTGCAGTAAATGAGGAACTTAGGAAACTTCATAACAAATAAATCTCCCAAGATGGCCACCAGATACAAAAGAGCCTAAATGCAGCACAAATATCACCCAGATGTAGCCCACATGTAGCCCAATGACAGAAGTGTGGAAAACACTTATCTTTTGTGTATTTGCAGTTTTATATAGTGCAGACTTGTCAGGTATTGGAATGCTTTACATGAGCATTGGTTACATCACACAAGATCAAATTCATTTTGGTTGTAGACATGGGGAGATTAAGTGATTTGACCACAATCACAGAATGTTGAGCTGAAGCAGAAACTCCAACCTGATTCCCCAGTTGCAAAGTCTGCAGCTCTGGAAGTAACACCACATCCTCTCGCCACGGTGCAACATTTAATCAAGTGGTCAACTGGATAAAAAAAACAAAGATTACAAATGATTTAAAAGTTCTTTGTCGCTATTTGAAAACTCAGAAAATATGTCCTCATTTTAGTTTTTTAGAGCACTAACCATAATTTTGATGCAAATAAGACCCTCTCATATATGTAATTTCTAAAGGAAATACTCTAGGTATTACAGTTTTGATTACATCAAGATGACGTCAGGCGTTCCACACTTTTGTAATAAATATAGAATGTTAGCAATTTAGTTGTTCATTGGGATACTGTTGAGAGGCAGAGGCCAGGGGCACGGACTCTGAAAATTGAAGTGCAGAGGCAACAATTTGACCACACTGGGCAGGCAGGAAGGGCAGTGGCAGCACAACAGACTATGGAGGGCAGTGGAAAGGGGGGCAGGGGCAACAAACCAACAATACAGGACTGGCAAGAGAGGCTGTGGCAATATAATAGACCATTGTGGGCAGAAGGAAGAGGCAGTGGTAGTACAACCATACATGCCAACAGACCCGTTTCAGCCAGGAAACGTCCAATGTTTTTAAGCTCAAATGGGCTTTATTTGATCTGTCTCCTGTCTACAATCTCCTCTTTTTCAATGTAACTCAAAGGGGAAAATCAATACCCCAGTTTTTTTTTCAAATTCTCCCTCTTACCAAGTTCAAAATGTTCGCAAGTATGGTACATTGAATCATGGTAGGCAGGAGGAATTGGGGTAGGGACATGGACTCGGATAACAGAGGACAGGAGGGACATGGAGAGTTGCACCAAACTGACCCTACAGGGCAGGCATCAGGGTTTGCAGCAGCACAATACACCACACAGCGCATGCGGGATGGGAGTGCAGCACAACAATCCATAGAAAGCAATAGGGAGGGGACAGGACCATGCACATGGACAACAGAGAACAGATGGGAAAGAGGCAATGGTAGCTAGCTGATCATAATGGACAGACAGGAGAGAAAGCTGCAGCATAACAGACCATAAAGGGCAGGAGGGACGGATCAGGGGCATTACAAGGGAACAGACAAGCCAGGAGGGAGGGAATAGGGGGTCTGCACATGGAAACAGAGGGCTGGGGGCAAGGTGGCAGGGCAGGAGCAGCAAGATGACCATGGAGGTCAGGCAGGATGGGCACTAGAAACAAGACACACCATGGAGAGCAACAATGAGACTATGGTGGCATACACACAGACCGTGGAGGGAAGGTGGGAGGGGGTCAGGGGCAGCTAGCTGACCACACAGGGAAGATGGGAGGGGCCATGGCAGCACAGAAGACCATGCATGGCAAGCGGGAGGGTTAGTGGCAGCACAATGGCTATGATGGGCAAGAAGGAGGGTGCAGGGGCATGCACAAAGGACCATGGAGAATAGAAGGGAGGGTCAGGACCTGGGCACAGACAAGAGAGTTCAGGGGAAGGGGTCTCACACCAGACCGCGCAGGGGAGGCAGGAGGAGCAGATGCAGCACAACAGATCAGGGAGGGCAGAAGGGTGTGGCAGTAAAATGGACCATGGAGGACAGGAGGAAGGGGATAGGGGCATGGCATGTGGACAGGCAGAGTGGAGGTGGCAGGGACAGGTTACAGTCATCTGACAATGCTACGCAGGTGGGAGGGGAGTGGCAGCTCAACAGAACACTCAGAGTAGATAGGAGTGGCAGGTCCATGGAGCATAGTGGGGAAAAAGGATGGAGCAGGGGCATGCACAAAGACATCGGAGGGCAGGGGGAAGGAGAATAGGGGCAGCAAGCTAAGCACAGAGGCTAAGCAGGAGGTCAATGATGGGCCATAGAATTGGGCAATGGAGGGCAGGAGGAGTGGACTGGTACATCATGCTAAATGGAGGGCAGAGGCAGCACATCAGACCATGCATGGCAGGAGGGAGGAGGCTAGTCCATGGATTCAGACAACAGAGGATAGGGAGGAGGTGGATGGGGCAGCAAGCTAACTGTTCAGAGAAGGTGGGAATTAGGAACTTTATTGTTTTTAAAATGTGTGTCTGTGCAAACTACTTAAAATATGAACAAGTATGCAGCATAATCTCACTTTTATTCAGGAAGAAGAGGACGTTTGTGACTGTGACTCCGGGCTCACTTGGCAGAAACACCCCCTGACCCTCCACCCCCATCGCAAAATGTAATGCCCGTGAAAAGGGTAGGTGGACGCAGTGTTATATAGAACATAGTCCTGAGAGCATGATTGAAAATGAAACTATATGTAGTATATGGTATAAACTATGCACCAAAAAGTGTGATATAAGATGAACCGGGGCGTGAAATATAATATGCAATACATTGTGCGCAATGACAGATTCATTGGAGAGCGCGAGATAGCACAGGCACTAGCGCGTGCTATGCGATATGCGCCTTGGAGTGTAATATGCACAGGGCAGTGTTGTGTAATATAACTAGTCTCTTAAGTTGTAATATAAAATATGTGCTGGGGAGTGTAACGTTGCATATGCACTGTGACAAAGATATGGATCCCAGATTGTAATATGTATCGCATAGCGCTGTGTGTTATAACATACACATCGAGGAAGGCACGTTAGATGGGGCAATATAACCCGTGCGAAGGCAAGTGTGGCATGACATTCACGGGGTGGTGTTACAGTGCACATGGGCTAGAGAGTGTCATAGCATACGCACTAGCTGGTGGAATACAACACAGAGGTGTGAGGCAATCGGCGGGCACTGGTGGGTGTAACACAGCACTGGGCTCAGCCAGGAGCACGCTGTGACTCTCAAGTGAGGTTCGTCTCCTTTCCAGAGAGTAAAATAAAAAGTATTACACATCCGGCAGTGGATGTGTTTTTTATTAACCATGAGGGGGGTTTCTTGCATAGTTTGGTCGAATTTTTGTCGAATCCCCTTTGAATGGCTTGGTGTGCGTGTATATTAAATGTGCCCATCAATAGCTACCCATGTTTGTATAAATAAACAACAAGGGTGTCTACTTGGAGAGTACCCACCGGCGGGGGCACCGGGATTAGGCACGGAAGGGCGTCAGACACGTCAGAGCTTCACTAGCGGTGTAAATACATTCCATGTGGATTCATTCTATGCATAGTTGCCTTTTAATGAATATCACGCAAATCGTCATGGTGATAGGTACATACGGTTTGTCCAGCATGTCCTAGGTGTTTCTATAAATAAATATATTTTTAAAATAATAAAAAACAAAGGCCGGCCCCGGGGGATGGGGTCCCCGGAGCCATAAGTGGCCTGAGGAGGGGGGCAACGCAGCCCCCTCCTAAAGAATTTAAATAAAAAAAAGGCCATGTACCGGGGGTTGGGGTCCCCGGGGCCGATTAAGGCCTTGGGAGGGCCAAATTTATTTTTTTCAACAAAAAAAATTAGGGTGCAGGCCCTGGGGGATAGGGTCCCCAGGGCCAGTAAATTAGAAAAAGAAGGGGGGCCACACAGCCCTCCTTCTTGAAAAAATAAAATAAATAAAACACCGGCATCACGCTGGAGGCCACGCCCCTACTTGCAGCACACTGCAAACGCGCCCCCTGGCCAGTTATAAGTTGGGGAATTAATTCCCCTTCAATACTGAGGGTCCCTGAGGGCCAACTAGCCCAACAGGTATCTCCAGTGTGCGCCAGGGAGCTGCGTTGCAGACAGGTGTTCTGAGGCCACGCCCCTTTTTACACCTCTATGCAACGCAGCTCTGTGGCGCTTACTGGAGGTACCTAGTGGGCTAGTTTGACCCTAGGGACCCTTAGGATTCAAGGGGACTTAATCTCTCAACTTAGAACGGCCCCAGGGCGCGTTTACACAGTGGTGAAGGGAGGAGACGGGGCCTGAGGTGACGTGTGCAAACACGCCCTGTGGCGCGTTTTAAGTTGGGGAAATAATTCCCTTTCAATCCTGAGGGACCCTGGGGGCCAACTAGCCCACCAGGTGCTTCCAGTAAGTGCCACTGCTCTGCGTTGCAGAGAGGTGGTGCAGGCCGTGCCCCTTTTTACACCTCTCTGCAATGGCGCTTACTGGACGTACCTAGTGCGCTATTTTGCCCCTAGGGATCCTCAGGATTCAAGGGGACTTAATCTCCCAACTTAAAAAACGGCCACAGGGCATGTTTACACAGTGGGGAAGGAAGGGGACGGGGCCTGAGGTGACGTGTGCAAACACACCCTATGGCGCGTTTTAAGTTGGGGAAATAATTCCCCTTCAATCCTGAGGGCCGCTGGGGGCTAACTAGCCCACCAGGTGCTTCCAGTAAGCGCCACTGAGCTGCGTTGCAGAGAGGTGGTCCAGGCCGTGCCACTTTTTACACCTCTCTGCAACGTAGCTCTGTGGCGCATACTGGAGGTACCTAGGGCGCTAGTTGGACCCTAGGGACCCTCAGGATTCAAATTAACTTAATCTCCCAACTAAAAACGGCCACAGGGCGTGTTTACACAGTGGTGAAGGAAGGGGACGGGGCCTGAGTTAACGTGTGCAAACAAGCCCTGTGGCGCGTTTTAAGTTGGGGAAATAATTCCCCTTCAATCCTGAGGGCCCCTGGGGGCTAACTAGCCCACCAGGTGCTTCCAGTAAGCGCCACTGAGCTGCGTTGCAGAGAGATGGTCCAGGCCGTGCCACTTTTTACACCTCTCTGCAACGCAGCTCTGTGGCGCATACTGGAGGTACCTAGTGGGCTGGTTGGACCCTAGGGACCCTCAGGATTCAAATGAACTTAATCTCCCAACTAAAAACGGCCACAGGGCGTGTTTACACAGTGGTGAAGGAAGGGGACGGGGTCTGAGTTAACGTGTGCAAACAAGCCCTGTGGCGCGTTTTAAGTTGGGGAAATAATTCCCCTTCAATCCTGAGGGCCCCTGGGGGCTAACTAGCCCACCAGGTGCTTCCAGTAAGCGCCACTGAGCTGCGTTGCAGAGAGGTGGTCCAGGCCGTGCCACTTTTTACACCTCTCTGCAACGCATCTCTGTGGCGCATACTGGAGGTACCTAGTGGGCTAGTTGGACCCTAGGGACCCTCAGGATTCAAATGAACTTAATCTCCCAACTAAAAACGGCCACAGGGCGTGTTCACACAGTGGTGAAGGGAGGGGACGGGGCCTGAGTTAACGTGTGCAAACAAGCTCTGTGGTGCGTTTTAAGTTGGGGAAATAATTCCCCTTCAATCCTGAGGGATCCTGGGGGCCAACTAGCCCACAAGGTGCTTCCAGTAAGCACCACTCTGCTGCGTTGCAGAGAGGTGGTCTAGGCCGTGCCCCTTTTTACATCTCTCTGCAACACAGCTCTGTGGCGCTTACTGGAGGTACCTAGTGGTCTAGTTGGATCCTAGGGACCCTCAGGATTCAAGGGGACTTAATCTCCCAACTTAAAACGGCCACAGGGCGTGTTTACACAGTGGGGAAGTGAGGGGACGGGGCCTGAGGTGATGTGTGCAAACACGCCCTGTGGCGCGTTTTAAGAGGTAGTTTTAATCTCCTGCCCTATTATATACTAGGGGCTTACAGAGGAGGTCATGCTGATCACAGGGGGACCCCAACGCATAGTGTTCCCTAGTGTATGTAGGTGTTTTCACTGTATTGTGAGTGTCTTTTAACATAGCACTGGCTCTAGGACTGGTTAGTCAGACTCAGTTACCACCAGTATCCGTCTGAAAAAGTTGAGGGTACAGGATGATTTTGCAACAAGGCTTCTTTCTGCTCTTCTGTTTGTTCTTTCTGCACGTTATCCTTCTTCCTGCACTTTACTTCGTCTTTGAGGACTTCTGTTGCTTCTTTCTGCATTTCTTTTTTTTCTTTCTGTGCGTTTTTTCTTCTTTCTTCACATGTCCTATCTCTGTAGGCATAGTTAGAAATTAGCATTTAAAAAACCTTTGAAATTCACTGAAAAAAACATAGGTTTCAGGCACGTTATAGTTAGGAATTAGCATTTAAAAAAACCTTAGAAATTCACTGAAAAAACCATAGGTTTCAGGGGCGTTATAGTTAGCTGGACTTTTCACTCGTACAAAACCATTGAAATTCCCCCGTTATAGTTAGTTCAGCTAACTATAACTCGCGCGCCCGCAATGCACTGCTGATGACGTCACATATTACATCACTCATGACATGGTCAGTGACATCACTCATGACATCACTGATGACATCTCAAATGACATCACTAATGACATCACTGATGACATCATTCTTGTGATAGAGTGGCAGACCTCCTCTCCCCCTAATATAACCTTTGATACACACATTCAAAAATAGAAACTACAATTTTCAAAACAATGGACATACCAATACCAGTTACAACAACCTATTCAGTAATTCTAAGATCCACATACACATCCACTCATTCACCAACAGTCCTATACAGTCACTCATACATGTACTCACTCATCATATGTACTCACACACCTATACATCCTGTTACACAACGCCACTCATCCATAGAGTTACTCACACACAGTCACTCATGCTAATAAAGAATCAAACATCCATTTACTTGCATATACAGTTATACACACACCACCACACTTACTTCTACAGAAACTTACACATACTTAGTCTTTTAAACAATCACTTATAGAAACACATACTTATTCATACAGGAACTCTTTCAATCTCTCACTCTCACATATACTCACTTATATACACCAATAGTCACATATACTAGTTTAAAACATATGTAGTTACTCATAAAGACACTATTGAGACAGTCTTTCACTCACTAACACACCCATGCACACACTCATCCACCCATACAGTCCTGCACACATGTTGTCTTCAACACATACAAACAGTGAGTCACTCATTCATGCACCTATGCACTACATAATACCCCCCACCGAACCATACAGACACTCAGACACTCATACTGATACTCAAAAAACCAACTAATAACCTATATAGACACTCATGTAGCTACTCACCAACTCATGCAGCCACTTATACACTAAGTGAGAGACTGATACAGATATTTACACATTTAAACATTACTCACTAAGCCATGTATTCACTAAGATACACTTAATCTGTCAGTTAAACAATCAATTTTTCAAAAACAAATCATCCATTTAGACACTTATATACCCATTTATTCTTCCATCGACCTTGAGATATACATATATAAAACATATGTAATTTTCAGAAATACACACATTCACTGGATGATGTCATCGGTGATGTCATTTGAGATGTCATCAGTGATGTCATGAGTGATGTCACTGACCATGTCATGAGTGATGTAATATGTGACGTCATCAGCAGTGCATTGCGGGCGTGCGAGTTATAGTTAGCCGAACTAACTATAACGGGGGAAATTCTATGGTTTTGTACGAGTGAAAAGTCCAGCTAACTATAACGCCCCTGAAACCTATGGTTTTTTCAGTGAATTTCTAAGGTTTTTTTAAATGCTAATTCCTAACTATAACGTGCCTGAAACCTATGGTTTTTTCAGTGAATATATATATATATATATATATTTCTTTTGGTACTTTATTTGATATGCCTGTACTGCAAAACTCACTAAAAGGTACACCTCTTGGTAAGGGCCTTCTCAAAGTAACCTTTTTTTAAGTATAGGCATGACCTTAGGATGAGTGAGGACCTGAGGAAATCACCTGTTGCTTTTTACATGTGAATCAATCCTCAGGAAGGTTGTCAGTATTATTTGTCCTTTTTTTTTTTTTTTTTTTTACTTTTTTTTAAACCGTTTATTACAGGACTCAAAAAAATTGTACAAGTATGGGCCTACAACCTTCCGGCCGGCCGCTAGCAATATAAGGAGCATACGGTATACATTTGTAAAACACATGGTGCCGCTGCCGAGCATTTACAGGAGATAACATCGTTGCGTGTCACATTATGCAGACCCCATCCTACGGTTCCATTTTAAATTTAAAGCACAGCAAACACAAACAAACCCACAAGGCAATCCTCAATCGAAATAGCAACACGTGCTCCCCTAGAGGGGGAATCTAGCCATCTATAGGAGTCTCAAGAGGGGGGGGAGAGATCAGAACTAGGATTGGGGGCACCCGATGCCCAGGTACCGGGGGGATGAGTTGGCTAAGGGGACGGGGCCGGCGATGGATCAGGCAGTAGGGGTGGAGCACAGATTCCCCCGCGGTAGGCGTTCCAGGGGCCCCACACTTTCACCCATATCGCAGGCTTACCTCTCGCCACATACACCACCTTTTCCCGAAACATGCACCAGTCCATATGCTCCTTCCAGGCCGAGACTGTCGGGGTGTTCTGGGATCCCCACAGCTGGGCAATATCACGCTTGGCAACCATATATCCCAGAGTCACCCACCGCGTCTGCGGCACCGAGTAGTCGGTAGGCTCCCACACATTCAACAGGCATCTCCTCGCTTCGGGCAACAGCGCCACATGCGTGACCACTCGCAGCACCTCATGCACACCTCGCCAGAATCCCTCCACCTGCGGGCACTCCCAAAGGATATGCAAAAAGGTCCCCAGCGCACCACACCCACGCTTACACAAACCGTCCTCAGCATAGCCAATACGCAGGAGCTTTGGCCCCGTCATATAGACCCTGTGGAGTATCTTGAGCTGGACGAAACGAAGGCGAGCCGGTATGGCCACCTCTTTCGGGGAGGCCACCGCGGAGATCCAGTCCTCGTCGTCCAGCTCCAGCCCATCGGCTACCCAAGCCTCACGAAGGGCAGTCAGGAAGTCTGAGCGATCGTTGATTAGTTTTTTATAGATCAGTGAGATCGTGCTGTCAGGGACGTGTCCGTCCAGCACTCTATCCTCCAGGGGGGAGCACTCCGGGATGGAGGCGACGTCCGGAAAGACGGAGCCCAGCGCATGCCGGACCTGCAAGTACCGAAAGTACTCGCTGCCCTGCAACTGAAATTCCGTCTGCAGCATCTCGAACGTTTTAAATCCTCCCCTCGTCCAGAGATCCCCCACTCTGCTGATGCCTATTAAATCCCATTTCTCAAAGCCCTTCGAGGTCCACAAGGAGCCCAACCGCTCAGATGCGTATAGTGGTGACGCCCGGGTCAAACGGTCCTTCCACCCCATTGCAGCATTAGCCGTGTGCCACACTTGCACCATGACACGCGTGGGGCCCGTCAGGCGAGCGTCGGGCGCGCTAGAGTAGAGCGCTCGATTATAGTCACCACCTGGAAGTAGCATCCTATCCATTTCAAACGCAGGGTTTAAGGCTGGCCCATATAGGCCCTGATTAATTGCGGCTAGCTGGGAGGCCCAATAATACCGTTTAATATCCGGGAGGGCAATCCCCCCATCATACCAGGGGAGCGTCAGCTTAGACAGGGCAATACGTGGCCTCCCGTCCCAGAACAGGCGGCGCTGCAAACTCTCCACTTCTCGGAAGTAGCGCGCCGGGACAAGGTCCATCGTGTTCTGTAACGCGTATAGGAGACGCGGCAACGACATCATTTTAAACAATGCCGCCCGGCCGAGCGGCGAAAGCGGCAAACGCCGCCAGCGCGCGACATCCTCTTTCAGACGCTGGAGGGGGGGAAGCAAGTTCCGATCATACCGAGCCTCCGGGTCCAGAGTAATGAAGACACCCAGGTACCTAAATCCCTGCGAGGCGACCTGGATCGGACAGCCCCGCGGGAGGATAGGAGCCTCCCCAGAGAGAACGTACACACACGATTTAGCCCAGTTGATGACCAGACCGGAGTTACGACCGAATGAATGCAGAACATCAACTAGTACTATGAGTGATTTACGTGGGGAAGCTAGGTACAAGAGGATGTCATCAGTGTATAAGGATACACGGTCCTCATACTCGGGGGTCCAGCGGAGACCACGGATGGAAGGCTCCCACCGCAGCCACTCCGCCAGGGGCTCCAAGGCAAGTGCAAAAAGGAGCGGCGATAAGGGGCAGCCCTGTCGAGTGCCTCGGCCCAGCTCAAACGGAGCCGATACTCTTCCGTTCACCACCACCTGCGCCAATGGGCCCGAATACAGCAATTTGACCCAACTGATGAACCCTGGGCCAAATCCAAACTTCGCAAGCATCGCCCAGATATATGGCCATTCAAGCGTGTCAAACGCCATGGTGGCGTCTAAGGACGCCAAAATGGCCGGCTCCCGTATAAACGGGGCACGTGCGAGCACACCGTGCAAACGCCGCAGATTAAGGGCCGTGTTGCGATGAGGAATAAAGCCAGACTGGTCCTGATGAACCAAATCGCCCACCACGCCGACCAGCCGATTGGCCAGTACCTTAGCGAGAATCTTGGGCTCCGCATTCAGCAGCGAGATGGGCCGATAGGATGTAACCCGGTTCCGAGGTCTCCCCTCCTTGTGGATGACCACGATTGTAGCCAGACGCTGGTCCGGCGGGAGGGAGCCCACCGAGTGTGCCGCCAGGAACATAGCCCGGAGGTGGGGTGCCAGCGTATCCGGTCGTAACTTGTACAACTCGATAGGGAGACCATTCGGACCCATGGCCTTGCCGGAAGCGACCGAGCGTATGGCGAGGGCGATCTCGTCGGAGGTGGGAGCGGCGTCCAACGACACCCTGTCCTCCCCAGAAAGGGAGGGCAGCGCGATATCACTGAGCAGGGCGAGGGAATCCTCCTCCGAGCAGGAAGACACCGGGAATACACCCCATGGAAATAATCCGCAAAGCAGGAGACAATTTCTTCTGGCTCGGTCACACACACACCATCCGTTTTCTCAATCTGCGGGACCACACGATTCGCTCTCTCTTTTTTGTCCAACCACGCTATAAGCTTACCAGCCTTATCACCCACATCATACAAACGCCCCTGTTGCTCTCTACTGAGGCCCCTGGCCGCCTCCGTGACGAGGGCCCTGTAGGCCGCCTGCTTGAGTTGGAGGACATGTAATGCAGCATCCGTCACCCCACCTTCTAGATTCCCCTCCAACTCGGCTATTTAAGCCTCCATCCGGGTCACCTCCTCCCGCTCGCGCCTCCGGGCATGGGAAATGAGGGATAGGGCCTCTCCTCGGAGTACTGTCTTGAAGGCCTCCCATAGCGGTATGGCCGAAGGCACAGACCCCACATTCTCATCAAAATATCGCTGAAGGGATTTAATCAATGCAACGCGAATGGAGGGGTCGCGCAGGTACCAAGGATTGATTGGGACCACCCTACCCTCACCCCTCGGAAAGACATCAAAGTGCAGTAGGAGCGGGGAGTGGTCCGAAATACCCCGTGGCAAATGGCGTACCTCTCCCACCCTCCCAACATAGGCCGCCGGGACAAGGACATAGTCTAGTCGTGAGAGGCTACCATGGGCTCCCGAGTGGAAAGTATACTGTAACTGCGCGGGGTGTTTTAAACGCCAGCAGTCCACTAATCCAAATGTATCTAAGAGGCCGGGTAGCCACGCCTGTGCCCGGGGGAGGTCCCTAGGGGGGTGACGATCCAAAGATCCAGATACCACCGCATTGAAATCCCCCCCCACAACCAAAAGCCCCCCCGGAAGGCCAAGGAGAAGGCACCCAAGGTCCGCAAAGGTGGTCGACTGCAGCCCCGGTGGGATGTATATTGACACAAAGACAACCACTTTGCCCTCCAGTCTTCCCACCAAGACCGTATAGCGTCCCCTATCATCGTGGAGCACCTCATCAATCTCCAACGAGAGCGAGTTCTTCACCATGATGCCCACACCCCGTGAGCCGGACGTAAAGCCCGAGTGAGCCACTAGGCGATATCCACGCCGGTTCATGGCGCAGAAGGAGTTACCAATGAGGTGCGTCTCCTGCAGGAAGACTACATCAGGCGAGATTCGCTTCAAAAATTGCAGGACCACACCCCGTTTGATCCTGTCCCCCAGTCCATTCACATTCCAGGATAACAAAGTTAGTTCCCTACCCCCCATCATATACAAGAGCCATCATTCGTACCCCGGAGAGCACCTTAAAACCAACACAATAATACGTTTGCCTTGTGGTAAGAACGAACAACACCCCATCCCAACCCACCCACCCCAACAGAACTCCCCCCTCCCTGCACCCCTGCATGAGCCCAAACAGCCCCCCCAACGTGCAGTGTGCCTGTCGCCCCATATATAGTTAGACTAATTAAGCCCCCTAGAGGAGGAGGGAGAACCCCCAAGAGACCCAACACAACCTCCATAGGAGGGGAACTTACAAAAAACTGACGCAGAATTAAAAGTGGCATCATTTTCGTCCAGAGTGAGGCCCATTATGAGACCCTCAGTCCTGATCCAGCGTGCCGTCACCCCCCGCCGCCCCCCCCCCCCGCCCCCCCGATCACGATCCCCGGGCAGAGTATCCAGCCAGTCCCCGGCCGCCTCGGGACGATCAAAGAAATGCGTGCGACCATCCACCTCCACACGCAACTTGGCCGGGAAAAGCATGGCATACTTGAGGTTTAGGTCCCGAAGACGGCGTTTGACACCTAGGAAGCTCAGTCTCTGCTTCTGGACCGCTGGAGTGAAATCAGGATAGAAATTAACCTCCATATTGTCTAGCTTGACCGGTCCATGCAGTCTGGAGGTTTGCAGGATAGCGTCTCTATCCCGAAAATTGAAAATCCGGGCGATGAGAGGTCTCGGAGGGGCTCCGACATTAGGCCGACCCCCGGGAACCCTGTGAGCCCTCTCCACAGCGAAGAACTTGCTCAGCCCCCGTGGCTGGAGATGGGTAGCAATCAGGTCCTCCACAAAAAGATCCGCCGCCGCCTCCTCGCGTCCCTCGGGCACCCCGATAATGCGGATGTTGTTCCTCCGTGCCCGACTCTCGGAGTCCTCCAGGCGCCGATCCATTAGCGCCGTCGCCCGACTAAGCCGGCGCACCTCCGTTTGCAAGGCCGCCACATCTGTCGTTAGGCCCGATGCGGTGTGGGCCAAAGAATCTACTCGGTCATTGGTTTTGGAAAGATCGGCCCTCACCAGGCCAACATCCACAAGGACCGAGTCAATCTTCTGCGCCAGTGTATCAAACCGCTGGCCCACCGAGGCCTTCATCTCGGCAATGGCGCCCATAACATCTCGCAGAGTCAAATCTGCGGGCAGGTCTGGGGTATCAGAAGGACTCTCAGGGGGCTTGCGCGGTCCATCGGGCGATCCCTTCTGGAGGGTGTAGCGGTCCATACTGTTGGCCTGATGGACGGCACCGTGCCGGGTCGATTTGGTCTTTACCCGGTCTCCATCTTGTTTCGTGGCCATGGCCGCCAGTCTCCCAGTCGCACCAGCCACGCCGTGTAGGGCAGGAAAGCAGACACAGGCTCCGGGGGGGCCCCCTCGGGGCAGCGGGGTGGACACAGCCGGCAGGCAGGCAGGGTCTCCCAGCAAGGCCACACCACACCAACACCAAGGGCTCCGCGACCCAACCTTGCAGAGACAACAAGGTGGTGCGAAAGCGAAAGTGAAAGTGCGGGGCACGCGAGTCGCCAGGCCCTGCCTGCCGCTGTTGTTCACTTTGTCCCTGGATCACCCCACTGCGCAAATCCGGGGTCCGGCGAGGGGAAGGCCGCACACTTCAATCGGTGCTCACTCCGGTGTCCGAGGTCCGATTCGGAAGCGGGAAATGGGTGCCACCTCAGCTCAGGTTCACCAACCTAGTCCCCTCATCCAGGGCAGAATAATGTCAGGATATTCGTAGGAGGTCGCGGAGGTCCTCGGGAGCCTCGCACCTACGCGGCCATCTTGGTTGCGCGCTAGGCTCCTCCATTTGTCCTTTTTTTAACAACAATCAGCATCAGTTTGTCCTCACAAGACAACATGCAGGCATAGTACACCATCTAGTTGCATTTCCTCAAATGAGGGTCTCCCACCGTACTCATTTCCTTGCCCTTGCGATTGTCGGACTAAGCAAAGCACCCAACACTTTATGTTGTTCTATTTTTTTTATAAGTACTTAAGCAGTTATTACCATAAACCAGTTCTTCTTGCACAGAATATGAGAGATCATAAAACTGCACTGAGCTACTTGTTTGCACTTCAAGACCTCCATGTTTGTTTTATTGTTGCACTTTCTATAAGAGGTGCCCTACATCTCAGGAAAGGTCTTGTGTGCTAGTTGTGGCCTAGGGAAGTCTTCTGTTTTGATTTTTCATTTTCATATAATTTGTGCCTTTTACGTTGGTTTCTTTTATTTTATTTTAATTGTATTTTTCTATGATACTGTACTCACTTTTATGGCTGTTTTTAATCTGCCGAACAAAGATAAATTGAATTGATATGGTTCATAGAAAAATGATCTTATGCATCCTTTAAGAATATGAGGTGAAGTTGAAGCCTCCTTGTCCTAATGATTTAAAGATACCAAGGAAGCATCTTTGTTTCCCTAGTGAACATATGGTCTTAGGTTAGAGCACCAGTATTAGCATCGGCCATACAGGAAAAAGTCAACAGCATGTTGAGCTATAGTCAATCTGCAGAATTCATGAAGCAGACAGAGGGACACATTCATGGTTCTCATTATATGACCTTGTGTTTGGAGGTCAGCAGAATAGTGTTGGTTCCAGCTACTCAGAACTGATACAAGTGTAGTATTTAAAGATTTCCTGGAGTGTCTCTTGTGGCAGGAGGAGAATGATAATGGAAGACAACATTCAGAAAACGTATGAGAAACAAGATTGAAAAATTGTTAAATGACCCCTATATTTCATAGGGGGAGTGAGCTCCCAATCTACTAATCAGATTAGTGAATAGTTTATATCTTTACAATGTGAAAATCGGTCGAATCCCTACAGTCATATACTAAAATGGACACCATACTAACTAGATTTAAATAGATAATAGCATATAAGATCTATGTAAATTATAATTAAGACTGAATAAACATCCCGAAAAAACCCAAACACCGTGTATGCAGTTAAGACTGCATAACATAAATTCCCATGGAAAGAGTTGGGGTCAAAATGTAGGTAATTTTGTGAACCACCTTTAAATGAATTTAGTAATTGCTTTAAATCTTGGGAATAGCAATTACCTTTCCGTAAAATAATGTAAAAAATCAGGCTACATCTCCCCTAGGCCACTGATTGTAGGACACAATAATGTCTTGATTATTAAAATTAGTGATGTTTAAACACTTTGTGTTTGCTGGATGAGGCATTGCGGCCAGGACTACCAACTTAGGAACTGGAGAACTGGGTTCGGTTTTCGGCATCGGCTCAACATCCTATGGTTTGGGGCAAATGCCTATTAATCTCTGCATGCTTAAAAATAAATATGACCTTGTGTAATGTAACTGGTGCTCATGTAAAGTTTTCCAATACATTCAGGTCAAGTTCATGCAATATAAAACTGGGCGGAAAAATAATAATTGTGATGATCTTCTCAAATGGACATTGAAGTTGGGTGTCTAAGGATGACTTAAGTAGATAAGAAATATTTTACCTTAAATGTGTGGTTACGTTGCTTTCAAGAACTTTGAAGAAACACACCATTCTTATGAATGTAATTGTTTGGTTTTAATATTATTGAGTTTTCAAGTGTTTTCCAATTTATTATTTTATTGTTGACGTCTTTGGATTTATGGCCCTTTTTATGCTACTGTGAGCAGGTGTCAACATATTCTTCGTCTTGATGAATCAGACTCGTAATCAAAAGGAGTCCCAAAAAGTATCGGTTTTTTTTTAACCAAAAGGGGCATGTTACTGGTCCATAAAGGAAGATGATGGTTGACCAAAAGTGGGTCCAATTTGATTGTGAGCATATTTACACCAAATTGAGCATTTCGCTTCTTGGCATTGTGCATCGTGATAACTAGAGTATTTATGAATAAATGTAATAATGTTACAGTTTGTGTTAAAGTGGTGCCTTGAATATGAATTTTAAACTTTTTAGAATAACAAAAAGCTTTCAGAATATTACTGAGAAAGGGACTTAAGCTCCTGCAACAAGTTGGTCGCCCTGGGTACAAGATTTGATTGGGCCGCAATTGTATGCTTCCACTGAAAAGAATGTTGGTATTGCACGTTTTTGGCAAGCATCTACTTAATACAGCAGGACTGAGTTGGTTATTGGGGCAAACAAGTGGTCATGGCTATAGGCCTGATCTGTTTATTATTAAATGTTTTGAGAAAGAGAGTGGCCTGACGTATTTAATTGTAAACAGCATATGTTAACATAAGTCCATTTGAGGGTCGATTGTTCTTACTTTGAATGAAAGCCTGATCAGAAAAAATGTTACATAGAATCTTACAGATTACCATTGGTGGCAAGGATTTCAGTGTTGGTTACTCCCGAGGACAAAGCATGGATATAGTAGAGTTGCTGTTTGAGAATCTTTGCTAGGCCATCTTAGGAGGGATAGTATTTTGTTTAGCAAACTATAATTTTGTATGCCTTAGTAATTCTATGACTGTGTGCCTGATTATTGATGTGTGGGCAAGCATTCACTTATAACTGTAGGCTCGAGTTGGTTATGGTAACAAGCTATAGACTTTCTTCATGCCCTGTGAAAAGTTATGTTCGATGCTTTAGGTCTCATCTGATTATTATAAAAAGTGATGACAGTAGTCCTTGTTTATTGCGAAAAGCAGTTTCTAAAACCTGTAAGTCTTTGGAAGAGGGTTGTTATCACATTGTGTTACAGAGTATAGACAGGTATTTTGTTACAAGTAATCTCACAGATTACCATAGTATTCAAGGGTTTTGGTGCTGGCCTTTAACGCTATGAAACCCTGTGGGGGTTTCAATATGATGATTCTTGCTGGGCTCTTTGAGAGGGGTTGTATTTTGCTGTGCCAACTGTTACTTTTGACATATTTGTAATTTCTTAACTGTGGGTATGATGGTTGGCAGTTTATGTACACTTGAGTAGGTTTGTGTTGGCTATGGTTTCCAGCCAATGGTAAGGACTTTAAGCCTTATTGATTCATTGGGAAAAGTTAGGCCAGATTCTGGAGTAATGTTCTTTGGTCTGACTCCATCTTATGTAGACCCAGCTCCATCTTAGTTCATGGAGACCACCATCTTCCCTAACTTAGACAACAAAAGCCACCATATTCCCTAATTTATGCAGAATTGGTGTGATACCTGCCTTAGAATGCAGATGTCGCCTCACTTTATCTTTCTAGGAACCGCAGTAGCGTCAAGTTCTTTGATTAATGACATAGATACAACATCTAATACAACATTCATCTGGGTCAGATGTCTGCTTTTCACCATGTCAACAAGTACACATAAGACATATAACTAAAATAATGTCGTCTGAATTGATGTCCTTTTCCTTATATGTTTATAAGGAAACATCTGTGATGCATACCTTGATGCACATAATCTATGTCAGACATTCCTAAACACATCAGAAATTCTAGGTTTTGATGAGATTTAGGATGTAAGGACTGACACTTGTCAGGAGAGGTTTGTCACCCAGATTATTGCCCGATATTCTGCCAGAGACGGTCTCACGTGCTGCCAGCGCACTTCACACTTTGCAGATGATGCATCTCACCTGAAGACTGAAGCTGAGATAGCCAAGCCCCAGAGGAAGATCGACTGACTGCTACCACATTGGGTGTTTGCCCTTTGCAGGAAACACTGTCTTTATGCCTCTGCTGATAAAGACAGCCTTTGCTGTCAACAAGGTATGCAGTGCGTCTCTTCTCCATAAGAAACTCTGTTACAAGTTGCTCTGCCTTTCATGCTATCGTAATATAGTGCATAAAAGTAGGCATAAGGTTCTAGATAACATTTTAAATTACGTTTTAACTGTGCTGGAAATGTTTTATTCTTGTTATTAATAATGTGCCTTCCTGTTTTTTAATATCCTGTGTAGTTTTAGATGTACTGAGAAATTATTCCTGCAATAATAAATGTTTTTAACGTAACCGTGTTCATTCTTCTTAGTAATGTGTGTGTGATACTGCATATCAAAGTAAGGTTTGTTGCTGTTTCCACTGTGCCTCTGATCCCTTTATGGGATTGTTAGTAACCCAAAAGTAATATTTCTTTATCAATTACACATTGTATAGTGTTTTGCGGGGCTACAATAACTTGTCTTTCATATTAATCACTGGGGCATTGAGCTAAGTTCGCCCGTGCCTCCTGTGGGTGCGAAAACGCACCTTGTAGAGTTACGTCAAAGTCGTAACTTACGCAACAGTTGACACCCAACATGGAGCTTGTATCTTATGGTTCTACCTTGAGTGCTTTACACTTATCACACCGACTTGAGCCATTATTACGTCATTACAGAGACATCCATTGTAATCATGGTTACCTCTCATTGGGAATAAGGGAACACCTATTTCTGTAGGTTCATCAAACTTGACTCATAAAAGGTTATTCCATGGGTTTTCTAATTCTTATATTCCAATTATAAATGTAATCCATTCATCAATGCAGCAGCCATCCTTATAGGGGCCAATTGCAGGGAAGCAGTTACTCAACACCTCAAATCTCGAGTAGTCCCCAATGTGGGCAGTTACTTTTGTAACAGCTAAGCATCCAGCATATACTTTGAGACTTTTTACTTCTGGGTGGAGTTGGAGCCTATTGATGCTGCCTCAGGGCAGTTTCATAAATATACAGTGGTAGATCAACTAGCGCATGATAGGGATTATAGGGATTTGGAAATCCCTTTAACCTATCAAGAACACCAAAATTTGTTTGGTAGTCAATTGCCACACACGCACAGACATGTTCATTTGAGGCTTTTGAACAATGATTGAGCTACATGGCCAGTCTTGGCTAGTTACACTCCTGTTCATCACCCTAAAACTCTACTCTAAGCGATGGCAGTTGTTGTAACTTAAGCAACAAATAAGGTTTGATCAGTTTATTATAAAATGTTAACACAATGCCAATAGGCCTGACTTATTGTGAAAAACGTGTTAATCGCAATAGGTTTTTACGGATAGATGTTATAACACTGTGTTAAAGCCTGTAGGCAGTTATTTTGTTGCATCAAAATTTGCAGTTTACTGTAGTAAGCAATTGTTTTGGTGGTGTTGACCCACCTAAACAAACCATGGAGATAGTAGATGTATACAATGATAATCCTTATTAGCCTCTATTAGGAGGGATTTTATATTGTTTGATAACTGAAATTTTCTACATATTTGTAATGTTATTACTGTATGCCTGATTGATGCCATTTGAGGAAACAATTGCCCATCACAGTAAGTCAGGGTTGGTTATGGTGTCAAACCAATGATAAAGGTTATGGCCTGATTGCTTATTACAAAAATTTGATAGAGGCAGTTGGCCGACATATCATTGTGAAAAGCATATGTGAAAGACAGTTGGCATTTAAGGGGTGATTACTCTATTGAAGACTACATACAGTTATGTTTTTTAATGGAATGTTGGATACCCCTCTTACAAACCGTGGATTTAGAAGATTGACTCTATGAGAATCCTTTTTAGACACTCTGTGTGTGCAATAATAGTATTTTGCTTTGGCAACTGTAATTTTGTATACTTCTGTAATTTTATGACTGTATGCCTAGTGATAACAAGTAAAGGTATTTCAAATGCCATATGTCTGATCTGTTTATTATGAAAAGTTACGACAAAGGCAGTAGGACTAATTTATTCACAATGTGGCACATAAGTTAAAGTCAAAAGGCTATTTGAGTCAACCCTCTTCTGCTGTCGAGTTTACACTCTGTTTTCATCCATGACCGGGTACTGCCAGGGGAAATGGTTCAGTCCACATCAGTCATTGGGTCTTACCTAGTGAATGACAGTTTATTCTCATCACATTTGCATATCCACCTAAAAAGAAGTGCGCCTCAGTGTTGGGGTGGTGGCCGGTTCTTTAGTTTTCAATTTTCTCCTTTTATGACTCTTTCATTTCTTCGTTTCTCCTTTTTTATTTTAATGTGCTTTAAGGGGACATTACAGCTCCCCAGGCAGTGCTAACTGGCCACTTGCTTGCCACTCATTACTTCTGCAGTGCATCATTGTTTTACCATTCCAAGATGCTCAACTCTTTGTTTATAAACATGGTGGCCAAGCTGGGACAATGACAGGCTATGTTCAGTACCACACCACCACCACCACCCCAGTAAGGCAATTCATTTAAGTAGACTAAGACATATTAACTAAGAGTGACCGTATCCTGCTTAACTAGTACTAATTCCTCCATGGAGAACAATGGGTCATATTTAGAAGCACATCACAGGTTAATGTGGAAACCCCAAGCCAGTCCTTATAGACCAGAGATGTAGAAAGAGAGTCGAAATCAACTGCTTTACATAGAGTAGAGATGAGTGGTGGCTGTGCCGGGCAAGCAGAACCCCTCTCAGCACCTACTTTGTCAATGTTTCATTGTTTGACTGTGATGATGTTGCTATAATCCAGCAACCCCATTGACTTGCCAGCAAGGTCACTCAAAGCGGCCTGTATGGCCTGAGATGATCCCTTTGTTTCATCAAAGGTCCCCCACTCTCACCCTCTCCATTATCGATTATCATTCAGGCTTGCCCCCATGTGGAGATAACTTGCTCCCTGGGCTCCAAGGATGTGAAATACCATAAATGTTGCTGATTGACACTATTAACCCTCAACTGCTTTCCTCTAACTGAACTGGAAAACAGGCCTTTAGAGCTAGCCTCTTAGCAGGAAGGTTTACAGACGCGGCCGGCATGGATCGTGAGTGGGGAGGCAGGGGAGGGTCGCTCCGGCAGGAAGCAGAAGCAGGCAGCCAGTCTCCCTCCCGTAAGCCAATCACAGCGCTGCAAGCAGCATTGTGATTGTTTGGGATGCTGCCCAGCCAGGGGCTTATGGGGAGGCCATGTTCTCCATGCAGGCTGCATTGCAGCCTGCATGGAGAATGGCGGAGTGCACATGACTGGTTTGGGCGGCCCTACGGGGCTGACTAAACAGTCCTTGCACACTTGGGCGTGGGCAGGCACACCACTCGTCCCCTGCCCTGCTCACAGAGCAGCCCCGACCACCCATCCGCCCTCAACCAAACATAAAATGGTAGTAACTGAAAGTTACCATTTTATGTTTCTGCTTCTCGCACTGAGAGAAAGCAGTGGGGCGGCGTCCCTCTGCCCTAGTGGAGGAGCCGCCTCTGAGTTTGGCCCCTGCTGTGACATTGGGCACTGCTTGGCAGGGTGACTGTGCTTAATCCTGCGTGCCTGACACTTGCCTTAATTTCCCTCAGTGCATCTTTTCACCATGTTGGTACATTGTCACAGTCTCTTTTCATTATACTGGTTTCATCATTCTGGGTTTCTGCTGCTGCCTTTGTTGAAATGAAAGGCTAAGCCTGGGCTGTCAGGATTCAAAGCTCTGTGATCTGCTTTTTGAATGCCGACCCCTAAAGCATGTACTTGGCAATTATCTGCGCTGTAGCCTAAAGTCAAGCTGTTTAAAACTTTTTAAACAGCGGGAGAGACTCCTGTATCTAACAATGTATCAACACATAATGGCACGCCAAACATCTCCATATTGGATACCTGTTCACTTTACCGTCTGTGGAATATTCCAAGTCTCCAGAATATAATAAAGGGCCCTTCCACTGTTTTATCACTGTTTTATCACTTTCTACACTTTGTATGTGCTTCTACATATGGTGCTCTGTGCATACACATGTTTGCATACACAAACTTATATTTTACTCTGATGTGTTTATCATGTTAAATGGAAACATTATCCTTGTGGGTGTAAGCAATATTAGTATAGAAAACACTGCTTTGGTCAGTCACTTGGGAGATACATTTCTTTAAAGCTTAACCGATAATTCAGAAGAACGTGGTGTGTAGTGTGGAGGTAGGGGGTACCTGGTGGATGCAAGGAAAGTAGTAACAAGATGTGCAGTTTAGGAGAATCAAATGGAATCCCCTCCCAAGACGGTTGAAGGTCATTGCCGGCATTCCTATGGGTTGAGGGCGGAGATCAGACAGTGAAGCACAAGAGTGGAAACAGGGTTCCTATTTAGACCATCATTGAGGCCTTGTTAGGAAGGGGCTGCCGATTACTTGTTTTTCCTGAGTTCTGCAGGTTGGTAGATGGTAAGTGCCGGTGGAGACAGTGTCTATTTTTCAGGTGAAGAAGTTTCTAGGCAGGGCCTTTTCTTTTGTGTGTCGGGTTACTGCTACAGGAAGGCTGAATGACAGCAAGACCCAAGATCTCACATTTCCTTGCGTCTGTGTTGAGGGTGCTTCACACTGGGGACAGCTCAGTGCTAGCTGCCCTGTGAAGCATTACAACTTCACTAAACCAGACTCTGGTATCCTTCGTCTCACTCTCATCTCAAGATGGAAAGGGGAAGAACATCACAACCACAAACATTTAAAGTGCAACATTCCTGTTTTGTGTTTTCCTTCTATCTGATTTATCAGAAATGAAACCTGTAGATGATGCTGGTGGTGGTGTGTGTGCACACTGGTGTTCTTGTGGCCTATAATGATATTGCTACACATTCAAATAATTTTCTTTCCTTCTACATTTATCCATGCAAGCTCAATAAGCCTCTACAATATTACTAAAAACCCAGCATGAAAACTGACTTTGACTTAAAACATCAGATTGTCGACTCTCCTTTTTCTTTCTAATTACTTTCCACATCCCAGCCTCAGTATAATTTATTTCTCTAAACACAGCGTACTCTAAGTCACGTGTATATTTGCTTTAATCCCTATTATTGCACCTCTACAAATTTCTCACACCTCATTCCAAATGTAGGAAACCCACCTCTCTATTTAGTGCACGACAATGGGGTACACTATGCAGAGAGGTCAAATGTAGATAATACTAACGCTCTATTTTGTGGTAGTCTGCATGAGCAATTAGGCTTATCAGAGGGTAGTGCTAAGCATTTGTTGTACACACCAAGACAATAAATGATAAACACACTCAAGGAATGAAGTGGAGACCAAATTAGAAGAATAATACTTCTTTTTATATAAATTTGTAGACTAAGAACTTCGGGTACAAGGTAAATACGAGAAAATCACAGTAAATGCAGTATCTATAGTTATGCGCAATTACGCACAATACATTTCCTATGGAAGGGAAAAGGCAATTGGAAAAAGCAATGCATTACAGTTAGTGTTGTGGTTTCCCTTTTGGAAATCTGAAGGTTCGGGCCTGAGGTCCAAAGTGCCACGGCCAAGTTCTCAGGAGCTTCCCAGATTTCTTTAGAAACAAGGCAAAACGGGTCTCTATAGCTTGCGCTACAAAGACAAGGGGCTACCTGCAAAAGCAAAGTATAAGGGGACTTTCAGGCAAGTCCAGGGGCTCTCAAGGAAGAGTAGGGGTCGCAAGGGCTCAGAGGACTTGAGAGCACAGCTGGATTGAAGATGCCTCGGTCAGGCGGGCTGGGTGCAGTGAAGATATGCACCTGGGCAATGGCGTGCAAAGAAGCACCTCACAGTCATGGGCTGACACCTTGGAGCAACGATTCTGGAGCGCTGGGCTGCTGCAGAGGTGGATCGCTGGGGTCCTGATGTCCCTCATCTGGTTCTGGCTTGCGGTAGAGTTCGAGTCCACCAGGATTCGTCTTTGTAGGTTTTTGCAGCAGGGGCCCGGTACCCTGGGTATTTATGCCTTTCAGCTCTGGTGGGTCCTGGGGCCTCAACACTTGGTGCAGAGGCTTAGCTGACCCTCCGGAGCAGGTGTACCTTTCACTGGTACTTGGAGACATCGCCAGGCTGGGGAGCTTGACGACGCCTGACCAGACTTTGCTGTTTTTGGTGCCTGCGGCTGCAGGAATATAGTACTTCTATCTAGAGGGAGTTCTGTGGTGATTTGTGAAGTGCTGATGACCACAGAGGTTTTTGGAAGCCTCACAGCGGCGAGACAAGCTGGAGGATGGTGATTATTGAGTTCTATTGCTGCAGACAGGAGTTTGCATCCAGAATCCACCACAAAGGATGCAGTTCTCGGTCCAACAGCGTTTCTTCATTTGTCTTTTTCTTGTGTCTGTGGAACCTAAGTTCAGGGTCTGCCACCTAAATACTAAATTTAGGGGCAATCACAAGGGAGTGACAGGTAGTGGTCCAATGGATGCCTTACCTGGGGTGGCTACACCTTCTATTATTCCGACCTCCTGTGGGAGGGGGACATAGCCCTATCCCTGATTGGAAAAGTCCCACCATCTTCAAGATGGTGGGCACTGAAAAATGTGTTTCACCTCGCCTCCAGCACCTAAGGGGTGGAGTTGGCTGAGGGGTCCATACCTCCTATTCTTTGTAAGTTTTCCCACCAAACAGGGTTAGGACAGGAGGAGGGTGCTGCGCCTATTATCAGGAGAGGCTGGGGTTGCTTTTTAAAGGCAGCAAGGCCTTTGAAGCTTCCCTCCACAGATGGCTTTTCCTGACTATGGGAAGGTATGAACACCTCCACCCAGGGCAGGCTTTGTTCTTGACCTCTGAGCATGCTTGCGCTCACCCTATAGGTCAGAACACTGACTGGTGGTGACAGGCTGGCTTAGAACATGCGGTGACCACACTAAGGGTTGGTAGATTTCAGGGCACCCCTCTAAGGGGTCCTCTGAGTGAAAGTTTTAATAAATCTGACACTGGAACCAGTGCAGGTTTATTAAGACGAGATGTTTGGTACCAAACATCCCATAATACAGTGAAGCCAACATGGAGCGAGGGAACGCGTAATAAAGAGTGCCCAGCATATGTACTCTGTATGGCTTCACTGTTCACTTACAATATCCAAGAATCGACATAGATATTGCAGGGGCATATTGACTCAAGCAGATATGTCCTCAAAGGAGATATCGTCCACCCTGCCGTAGGGCTAAAAAGGCCTTCCAGAGGGGTGTCTTAGCTATATCTCATGCTGTGTCTATGGGCATGGCTCCCAGGAATGTATGCCATGTCAACAGTTTGGTTTTGTCTGCACCAAGGCATGCAGTCTGTGATAGCTCGGTGCATGGCATTGGTGAGGAGACCCTAAGGTGTCACAATTTGCTCTGCTACCCTTGGGTTCCCTCTTCAGTGCCAGTTCCCTAGATGCCAGGGGTACCATTTACTAGGGACTTAAAAGGGATACTGAAGTTGTGCCAATTGGGGAAAAAAGGTACAGTTGAGGGAAAGAGCTTCTGCCACAGGGTACCTGGTTGGCAGGTACCCTGTGCACTTCCAGCCAAAATTATATAATTTTCCAGGCAAAAAGTGGGGGCTACCATGTCCAAAAGAGGCACTTTCCTACACCAAAGATTACAACCTCTCCTTTAAGTCATACACCTACAACCTAACAATAACTAATCTGCTGTAGCTCATGTATTAATACCACAAGACTTGTGCAGGAATTCACATAACCCCCCTTCCTCTAAAGATCACACCTTAGTCCTAATAATTTAAACTACCACATAGAAAGTGGTGAAAATGGCATAGCATGCTTTCCTTAAGAGTGCAAGACTAATCACAATGAGCCAAAAACTAATGTTGGGCCTCAGAGCAGCGTGCAGCCTAATGTAAAACACTATCATACATCTTCAGGAGTATTAATTGCTACATAAGTGCAATTATTTTTAAAACTTGTTTTTATTATTATTAAAGTTAGGGCAGTGCACAATCACAGGAATAGCTATACAAATGCATTCTGTTGGTACATTATCAGACGTCAACACTCATAACACTGTTACATCATAATAGTGGTCAGATCACATCTACGGACCCATAAATATCGCCTCACCCCCTCCCCGCTTCAGATGGAAATATCCTCATTCGGCAACTCCGGTGATAAGTGCAATTATAATACAATACAATATCTAACACACACTGATACAGTAACGCTTACAGGTTGGACAGTCAATTGTAGTTTATGAAGACAGCATTAAAATTTCAAACACTCTCATGCTCACATAAGGCAAAACTGCTATGGTCATGTCCATCACCCAGTACTGTACCAGTCCACAGTAGTAAATCACCCATCACAAACTGAACAGGAATGGAATAACTGAGGAGATCTGTCACATGTTGCTAGCCAATAGAGGACTTTAATTTAGTTCACTTTTGCAAGTCCCAACTAGATTCATGCTATAACTGCCTTTTGACATCTCACAATGGCAATCGGATATGGGATGATAGTAAAAAGATCTCTGACTCATGTCTTTCTGCAACTTTTGGCTGCTCGGGACCAAAAGCTTTAAACAAAGTATATCAGAACCCAGCGTAGTTACCAGCTAAGTGGACTATGAAGATTATAAATACCATAAAGGACCTGCAGAGCTTCTCAAAGCTGCCAACTTACTGAAAACCACAAACGGGGCACCTGTCTCTTACACTTCCTCATCCATCTCACTGCTAAGGGCTGCATCCCATTAGATTATATTTATTTATTTAATGAGTTTTATATTGCGCTGGCTAGACCCTTAGGTATCAGAGCGCTTTACATGAGGTTCAACATTGTTACAAAGTTACATCAGTTACAAGTTACATTTGTTGCAAGAAAACATTTAAAGAGCATAGAGGACGAGATAGATGGAGCGTAGAAAAGGGTAGGGGAGTAAGGTAAAAGTTAAGGAGGGAGATATGGCGAAGAGACGAAGGAAAGTCTGCCCAAAGTCCGGCTGGGTAGGTGACGGCCGAGGGGGAAGTCCCCAGCCCATCTCCTCTATAGCCAACAAGGTAGCTCCACCGGGCAGCCGCCAAAATGCTGGGTCTCCAAGGAAACATTTAAAGAGCATAGAGGACGAGATAAATAAAGCGTAGAAGGGTAAGGGGGTAGGGTGAAGGGGTGGGGGGAGATACGGCAAAGAGACGAAGGAAAGAGGCATAGGTAAGTCACCCCTACAGCAGGCCTTACAGCCTTAAGGCAGGGTGCATTATATCATGTGAGGTGTAGGAAAGTAGGATCTGCTTTCATGGCCACCTCCACTTTTTTGTCTGGTGTCAGTGTGTTTTGACTGTAGTTTGCTGGAATCTTACTAATCAGAACCCCAGCATCTGTGCTCCCTGTCCCAAAGTGGTTTGGTAAGTACTTTTGTGCTCCCACAATTGGATTGGTGTACCCTTATAAATCTTTAGTATATAGTACTGAGGTACCCAGGGCATAGGTACACCAGGGATCTCCCAAGAGATGCAGCATGCATTGTCCCACCCATGGGAGTCCACTTCAACTCTGCCATTGCAGCATATGTGAGTGGCTACTTGCACTTCTCACAACAGACATGTTTCCTTATATCTGAGGTCACTGCATTTAAAACCTATAAATCACCCCTATTGTAGGCCCTTCAGTTCTGAGGGCTAAGTGTTTGGTTATAAGTGTGATGGTGCCCCTGCATGAGCAGAACACCCCTACAAACTCCTGTGTCTATTCTCCAGGCTTTGTAAGTGCGGTTAGTTATTTTAAGACAAATAGTGGGCATCAGTTAATTACGAGATGTCTAACTATATAATGGCTATGCCGAACCTGGTTATGTTTGGTATCAAATATGTTGGAATCAAACCCAAACACCGATTCCACTGTTGGAGGTCGTATTCTATGTACTGGGGGGGTTCCCCCGGTTGCAGCCTTTCATGGTCTGCCAGCTAGCTAGTGCTTCTGCCGACCACAGAAACTGTTCTGCCCTCTTGCTGCTGAGCTGAGCTCGAGCAGGGGAAAGTAGAACAATAGGTTTCCTGTGACAGGGAGGTATGACCACCTCACAGACGGACTTAGTATATTGGACTGGAGTGAAGCACCAACAGACTGCATTGAAGGGCACATTTGTTGCCCTCCTTGTATACTCCAGTTTGAGCCAGCTCAGGAACCCTTGTTTCCCACTCTGGCGCAAAACTGGACAAAGAATAGGGGAGTATCCTCCCCTCTGTCCAGGCCCTCCTCTGGGAGGGACCCAAAGTCATTCCAACCCTCTTCCGGTGGTATTTAAGGGCTCCCCTGTGGGTGGATTCTCGGATTTATCATGGAACAAGACTCACCTCTGAAACCAAGACACTCTTCAACCGTCTGGACAATTGGACTTCGTTGGACTTCGACTGCAACCAAGGTGCATCAAGAATGACTCCTGCTGCTTCTGGTCTCGCTGTTCCTCAATTCTTCTGCCTCGTCTGTGTCTGTACTTCACTTAGCTTCTCCAGAAGACCTGTGGGTATCAAGGACATCCAAAGAAATTTTGTTGGAGTGAAGGAGTCACTCACTTGCCTCTGCATGCACCGCAGCTAAAGCTGACCGGTCTGCTGCCAACTGTTGTCCTGCAGACTTCCCAAGGCCCATCAACACTAGTTGTGGTTCTGCAGCTCTCTAGAGGCTTGACCTGTCTTTCCTGCAATTTGGAGGACAGTATCGCTCGTCAAAGCTCCCGGGACCAAACCCCTGTGCACTGCGTCAACTTGCCGTTGCCAAGGCTTGTAGACTCTGTACTCCAGAGATCTTTGGGCTACAAAAAGCTCAAGCCTCCAGCACCTCATCCCTCAGAGATCAGCATCCTCACTACATCCCATGCACTGTGGGCCCCCATCTTTGGTGAGCTGCCTGAGATCTTCTTGCAACTCCTGTGCCTTCGGCCTGTGGGTCCTTTTGAGGGTCTTCTCCTGCTTTGGTGGGCTCCCCTGCTTGCTTGTGGCCTGCTATGACTCTTCTACACTTGGTGAGTACTTTGGACCTTAGTGGCCCCAATGATTGCGTCTTCCATGCTAGTTGCGGCTGCTAAGGCTTGTTGATGCTCCCACCAGACACAGACCACGTAGACACCGACAACGGATGTGGGACTGCTCGTGAACGGCTCCTGGTCTACCTCTGCGTCCATTTGTCCCCACAGCTGCAGCTACAAGGTCCTCAACAACTCTCCTGAGCTCCCTTAAAAGGGTGGGGATTGTGCCTCTTTGCCTCCTGGTCACCTCCAAATAGCATAGACTCTAATCCCTCTGCTTGCAGGTTCTCCTCTTCAAGAATCCACCTTTGGATTCCACCAGACATCTTCACAAACTTCTCCAGATGCCTTTTCTACAAAGTTTTTCATTGTCGTCTACAGGAGGTTCCAACGTCACTTCACCCCTATGCACTTGACTTACCTGGTGCAGGTAAGCTGGTTCCTGGGGCATCCCTGGGTGGGGTGGCTCTACAACCTTTCGTCATCCAAAGTGTTTCTTCGGGGTCCTCTGGAAAGGGTCCTTCTTCTTTAAAACTGCAACCAGGACTTCTCCATAGACTGCCATTGGGCACGCAGCTGTGTTTCCACCCTGCACACAGACTCGGTGGGGCTCTTGGGTAGTTACCTTGGGTGGTTCCTTGTTCTCCCAGCTCCTCTGAGACTTCTGGTCCAAGTCCTGTTCTTCCATGCAGTTCCACTTTCTTAGTATATGGTTTGGTATCCCCCTGGAGACCAGTGCCACTTACCTGATTTCTTTTGATTATTTTCATGTGTATTGTGTTTTAAATTGTTTTAATTTCTATTAACCAACAAAGTCGACATTACAGGGCACTGAAAATGCATACATATGTCGAGTCTGGATCTTACATAGGTACAAGCATACTGATATTTCCATCTAACAACAGAGACTTGGTGTAAGTTGTTCATCTGAAACAGAATCGGGGTGGAGGGGGGGTACAGATACATCCACGATAGTTATTCCATTTACTCCAAATAGAAGACTATTTCCTGGGACATCCACGGGAGACACAGACAATTTTTTCCCTGAACATACACCAGTCCATGTCGTTTTTCCAGGAGTCCACCCTGGGTGGCTCATTCGCTCCCCACAGCTGCGCAATGTTCCATTTGGCTATCATTTGGCCCAGCAGTGCCCAAAGCTTATCTTTACTGTTGAGGTCGGTGGGCTCCCAAATATTCAAGAGACATCTCTTAGTCTCTGGCCGTATGACTACCCCGACACATGACTCATACATTTGTGCACTCGTGATCAATAGGACTGGATAAGGTAGCACTCCCATATTATGTGCATAAATGAACCAAGCTGCCCACATCCGCGTCTGCAGCTGCCCTCGTCTGTCTTTCCCAGTTTAACCAAGGTTGTTCCGGAAACATATATCCTGTGGAGGATTTTTAACTGGACCAGACGCAGTCTGGAAGTGATTGCAACCTCCTTTGGGGAGGCCAGAGCCTCCTGCCACTCCTCGTCGTCCATCTCCAGCCCGTCTCCCTCCCAGTGCTGTCTCAGGAGTATCAGAGGATCCGGGGTGTTGTTTATCAGCTTTTTATACGTCAAAGATATAACTCCATCCGTCAAATAACCATTTAGGAGTCTGTCCTCTAGTGGTGAAGCGTCAGGTAGGGAGGTGTCTTTGGGGAGATTCGACTGCAGGGCATGTCTGATTTGCAAGTGCCTGAAGTACTCCGAGTCTGCGAGTTCGTGGCTCTGCTGCAGAGCAGCGAATGGAATCATCTCACCGTTTTTCCACCGGTCCCCGATGGTAGAGATTCCAATCAGATCCCACTTGTCGAACCCTTATGTAGTACCCATTGTACCCAGTCGTTCCGAGTCCCATAGGGGGATAGCCAGTGTGAATTTCTTGTCCCACCCCAGACTCCTACTAGCCATGTGCCAAATTGCCACTGAATGTTTAGTTGGTCTCATAAGGGGATACCTCTGGGGCCTAGAGTAGAGAGCTCTGTAATACGTACCCCCTGGTAACAACCATTTGTCCATCCTATATGCAGGGTCGTCTCCGAATCTATATACACAGTGGTTTATTGCCGCCAGGTGTGCGGCTCAGTAATACCTTCATGTGTATTGTTGATATCTTCGGGTAGGAGATATAGCCATGTGTTAGTGATAGTGTTGTGTAATAAATAGACTTCTTTTTATAAACACTGTGTGGTTCTTATTCATCTAATCTACACTGTTGATTAAATGTGGTAAAACAATCAGCTCTACACTCCTTCAAGATAAGCCTGAAGGCTGCTCTCCACAGCTGCCACTTTGAGAGCTTTCTATGGTTATCAAAGACCACTAAAATCACCATTAGGGTTGCCTGGATCAGTGCAAAGTGCATTCACTCCTTTGAATGTGCACCATATACTAAACCAACATCCTACACGAGGGTATAACTGCATGAGCAGATATGCCCCTATAGTGTCTGAGTCCATTCTTAGACACTATAACTGCACGGTGAAGCCATACTGAGTACATGGGCTGGTAGCTTGTCACTACGAGTTACACAGTTATATGATGGCTTCACCGAACTCCAAGATGTTTGGTACCAGACGTTCCAGATTAATTAGCCCACACTGATGTCAGTGTTGGATTAATTCATAAATGCACTCAGAGGGCTCCTCAGAGGTGCCCCCTGCAAACCTACCAAAACCACTAGTGTGTGCCCGACTGGTCTGCACCAGCCTGCCATCTCTAGATGTGTTTCTGACCCCCTGAGGTGGGAGCTTTTTGCTCTTGTGGGTCAGAAACTAAGCCTGCTCTGGGTGGAGGTGCTTCACACCTACCCCCAAGCAGGAGCAGCATTTGGTTTTGAGCCTCAAAGGCTTCATGTCCTTTGTTATACTAACCAGGTCCTCTACAGCTAGTAGAGATGCCCACCCCCCTGACCATGCCCCACTTTTGGCAGCAAGGTCGGTGGCAAAATTAGTAAACAAGAGAGGTGTGTCCCCTCTCAGCCAGGACCACCCCTAAGGTGCCCTGAACTGAAGCAGCCCCTCCTTTGAAAATCCTCCAACTTGCTTTGGAGGATTCTAGCCAATAGGGTTAGGGCAGCCGCGGCTGCTGCAGGTAAGAGCAGTGGGGCAAGGTGAGGGGGATTTTGAGAGATGACCACAAGGGAAAATTAAATAAATAATGAATTTTCCCTCGTGGTCGTCTCTCGAAATCCCCCCTCACCTGGCGCCACCGCTCTTACCTGCAGCGGCCACGGCTGGGTTAGGGATATGCCCCCTCCCAAAAAGGAGTGGACATACAAAGGGTGTAGTCACCCTAAAGGTAAGTAGCCCATTGGCTACTACCTTCTAACCCCTGTAACGGTCCTAAACTGAGTATTTAGGAGCACCCCTGAACCTTAATCATTAGATTACCAACGAAGTACGAAGAAGAGGCAAAGAAGAGCCATGCAGTAGGGAAGACTGAAGACACCAACTGCCTTGGCCCCAGCCCTACCAGCCTGTCTGCAGCCCTCAAAGACCCTACTACAGATAAGCGACTCGTCCCGCAGACCAGCGACCTCCAGAACCCTGGGATGACTGCCTGCCTTCTAAAAAGACTCCTGATCTACCATGGACAGCGAACCTGTCCAGAAGAAAAACATGTTTAAAGACCAAAGCTCTGCCTGTTGAACCGTTCCCCAGCAATTTAGAGCAAGAGTCAACTGTGGGCCTACCTCTGCAGGACTCCACATCGACGCCTGCAGCTTCTGCACTACGACCCCCTGCCCCAATCGTGACCTGCACCGGTAAGCTGACTTCCAATGCCAAAGGACACCCCTACACCCGGAGCCTCTGGGCCTTGGTGAGATCTACCGAAGGTGACCCAATGCTCACTGGACCCCAACTTACCTGTGCAGCAGTAGGATTCTTTCGTCCGGCGTCCTGGCCTGAGCCTGCAGCCTTTTTCCGAGTTTGAGATTCCCCATTGGTTTGGATGAGGCGCACAACACTGTGTTGGCACTCTGCACTAGGGCCGCCCCTGTTCTGCTGGTGGTGTTAATTTGGTGATACCATGTGCCCCCCACCCCCATTTGCTTACCTTAACCCCCGGAGACTGGCTTACCAAACCGTTCTACTTACCTGTGATTGCCCTCTTTCTCCATTGGATAACATTGGCACCAGATTCCGAGTTTGACCTCTGCACCCGTCCACCCCAGTGCCGCTGGTGGTGCAGTGAGGTCACTTGCCTGGTACTGATTCTTCATCTAAAAGCTCATTATCGTAACTCGTTTTCTTCCCTTCATATTGCTGATTGTATTTCCTCCCATAGGATTACATTGTATTGATTGAAATATGCAGTGTCCACTTTTTACATTGAAAAACAGTGATATTGCAAAACGCATATCTGAAAGAAACAGTTAATTATAGATTCTTAACCTTAGACTTACCCCATGGCGTCACACTGGATCCGGAAAGTTTTTCGTCAGCAGTACCCCTGCGCGTCAAAAGGTGGCGTCGGTCGACTCCACGTTCGCGTCGTTGTTGCAGGGATGACGTTGCGTTAGCTACATAGAGGCCGCCCTCGCGCGCTGACGTCAGCTCTTTCTTTTTCCGCGCCAGTAAGCGCAGATCCGGAGAGAGCGGTACCCCCAGTCAATTTTTTACTGAACTTTTTCTCGACTTTTGTCGACTTCGTTGTTGTTTGAGTCCATTGACTCCTGGTGCACGAGGGATGCCCAGATTTAAGGCTTGCGGTTCCTGTAACAGACTCATGTCGGTGACGGATCCGCACCGCGTGTGTCTCTACTGCCTGGAGCACGACCATGACCCCAAGTTGTGCTCCGACTGCCAGACCATGGCCCCGAAGTCTTTGCGGGAGCGGTCCCGAAAGCTACTCGAGGCCCGGCAGTTGGCTCTGCGCCGCTCGAGGTCGCAGAGGAGGTCGAGGGACCGGTCGCCGAGCCAACACCTTTCTTTGTCCAAGAAGCATCGTCGCTCTTCGACTTCTCCCCGTCCGTCGGCCGACGCGACGAGGGATGCGGGTGGTGCCCTTCCGTGTACAGAGCCTGCTGGGTCAACTTCGGGTTCTCCTCTGTTTCCGGACCCGGTACGACCCCTGCCCAGCTTCGGTGTTTCTACGAAGCGATGCATGCCATCTTTGGGCAGCCCAACTCCGCCTTCGGGCCCCGCGGACTTGACTGGGGACCCTGGGCATTCGGCGGCTTCGGCAGGGTCCCCATGGATCCTGGCCTGGATCCGGATCAGCGCCGGTCGACCTTGTTGCGCATCCCCCGGTGCCAATTTCACTGGCACCACGTCCGCCACCGGCATCGGCTGTGTCCGCTTCGGCCTCCACTTCGCCGGATCTGACGCCAATGGGTACTTTTGTGCCACTGTTCTACCCGGCTCTTTGAGAGCAGATTGGCAGCCAGAGGAGGGTGAGGAGGACTGGGAGGGGTCTGGAGACCCTTTAACAGACCAGTTGGTGTATGAGCAGGACTGGCAAGAGGAACTGGGGGAAGCCAGTGGTTTGGAAACCTCACCAGACCTTGCCATGTTGTCTCCTCCTACCTTGGCTACGGAGGAGGGAGAGTTATATGCAGTGGTGTTGCGTAGGGCGGCCGAGCCTCTCCACCTGAGCTACCTATGGTGACAGTCAGGACTAACCTCCTGACAGAGGAGCTTTAACCGGCAGCAAGCTCTTGGGGGCCCCTGCTGCCGTTTAATGAAGGCCTGACAGTCATCCTTTTGGGCACACGATCCAGGCCCAACACAGGGGCTCCTGTGGACAGGATGATTGCCCGATTCCAACGCCCGGCCCCGGGCGACCCCACTTTCCTCTCCCAACACGCCACCCCTTAGAGCTTGGTAGTTCAAGCCTCCACGTCCAAGGGTGCATTCCCTACCGCTCCCCCGGACAGGGAATCTAAAAAACTGGATCATCTTGGGAAGAAGTTGTTTTCTTCCTCCAGCTTGGGACTGCGGTCGGTAAACACCACATGTCTATTGGGCCGTTGCGCAAACGTGTCCCACACGGAGTGGGTGTAAGTGCTGCCTCAGTGCCCGGAGGAGGCCCGGGCCGCACTCTCTCGAGCGATTGCCGAAGGGAGAGATGCAGTGAAGTTTACCATCCGCTGTGGGCTGGACACCGCCGATGCTCTTGGCAGTACGATTTCCACGCCGGTAGCCCTTTGATGCTACACCTGGTTGTGTTCGACTGGTTTTTCCGGGGATGTCCAATCCACACTTATGGACATGCCCTTTGATGGCCGTCGCCTTTTCGGCCACAAAGCAGACAATGCACTAGAGCGCTTTAAGGACTCTCGGGTGACATCCAGGTCCTCGGGCCTCTCCACCACCCGCCCTGCGCAATCTGCCTTTTGCCCCTTTCGTGGCTACGGAAGGGGTGCCCCGCTACGTCCCGCCCAGAGCCACAGGCCGGCGCAAGCTGTTCAGCCCCAGTGTGGCAGGGGACGTGGGAACCACCGCCGTGGTTCTGGGGGCCAGCGGGCGGGCCAGTCCACCACAGCCCCCTCTGCAACAGCCTCCAAACCCTCCTAGTCCGACCTTTCAGGGCCACCAAATGCCAGCGGGTGGCAGGATCCGCCATCACCTCCCCCACTGGCGCATCATCACGTTGGACAGGTGGGTTTTGCAAATAGTCCAAAGGGGCTACTCCATCCCCTTCAACACTACTCCTCCAGCCATGCCACCTCAGCACCATCGCATGTCGGAGAATCACCTGGCCCTTCTCCAACAGGAAGTTTCGGGTCTCTTGGCCAAGGGAGCCATCGAGCACGTTCCTGCCCCAGAAGTAGGTCCTGGTTGAAATTCCCACTACTTTCTGGTGCCCAAGAAGGACAAAGGCCTGCATCCTATCTTGGATCTCAGGAACGTCAACCGCTTCCTCCGGAAGGAGAAGTTTAAACGGTTGACGCTCGCTCAGGTCTTGTCTGCCCTCGACCCTGGAGACTGGATGTAGCGTTGGAATTGCAGGATGCCTATTTCCACATCCCCGTCCTGCCGGCCCACAGGCATTACCTACGGTTCACAGTAGGTCACGAGCATTTTCAGTTTATTGTGCTCCCCTTTGGTCTTACCAGTGCCACTCGGGTGTTCACAAAAGTGATGGCGGTGGTCGCAGCTCATCTGTGCAGATCAGGGGTTCCAGTCTTCCACTATCTCGACGACTGGCTGTTGAAGGCGGGATCTCCCCAGGCTGTCGTCTCCCACCTCCAGACTACGGCCGACCTCCTGCATTCACTGGGGTTCTCCATCAACGTGCCAAAGTCACACCTGAGCCCCTCTCAGAAGCTCTTCTTCATTGGAGCGGTTCTGGACACGACGCAGTTTCGGGTTTATCCTCTCGAACAGCGAGTCTGGGATATTCGGGCTATGATTCCGATCTTTCAGCTTCTATCCTGGGTTTCGGTCAGGGTGACCCTCAGGCTGCTGGTTCTGATGGCCTCCTGCATCCTGTTGGTGGATCATGCCAGATGGCATATGCGGGCACTGCAGTGGGACCTGAAGTTCCAGTGGCCCAACATCAAGGGAATCTGTCCGATGGCATCCAGATCTCGGAGGGCACTGCACACCAATTGCAGTGGTGGCATACGAATCAGGATTGGGTCGAAGGCAGATCCCTCTCCGATCCTCAGCCAGAGTTCACAGAGGTGACCGATGCATCACTTCTGGGATGGGGCAGCCACATGGGGGAGGCGGAGATCAGAGGCCTCTAGTCTCTGGAGGAGTCCGGGCTCCACATCAACCTTCTAGAGCTTCAGGTGATTCATGTTGCACTCAAGCCATTCCTTCCCTCTGTCCGGGAAAGAGTAGTGCAGGTGTTCACGGACAGCACCACCGCCATGTGGTACTGCAACAAACAAGGCGGGGTGGGGTCGTGAACCCTATGTCAGGAGGCCCTCCACCTCTGGACATGGCTGGAACATCAGGGCATATCCCTGGCAGGTTCTCTGAACGCCAGGGCGGACAAACTCAGCCGTAGGTGCATGATAGATCACGAATGGCGTCTTCACTTGGAGGTGGTGCAAGGTCTCTTTCAGCAGTGGGGAGAGCCTTGGTTAGATCTATTCACCACCCAAGAGAACGCGCAATGTCAGCAGTTCTGCGCTTTGGAATTTCCAAGGCGGCACTTGCTAGGCAACGCTTTTTGTCACGAGTGGAGTTGCAGTCTTCTATACGCCTTTCCGCCTATACCACTTCTGCCCAAATTGCTGAAGAAGATTAAGCACGACCGACCAAGTCATTCTTGTGGCTCCGGATTGGACACTAAGAGTCTGGTATCCCGAGCTGCTCATAACTGTCCTCTCAGACTTCTCACTTTGAAACTGCCTTTCTGGTGGCCATCACCTCTGCACGCAGGGTGAGTGAGCTACAAGCTCCTCCTTCCGAGCCTCCCTTTCTGGCTATCCATCCGGAAAAGGTCATCCTGAGAACTAGACCTTCCTTCCTTCCCAAGGTGGTTACTTCATTCCACATTGGCCAAACCATCACTTTGCCCACCTTCTTTCCGCCTCCTCATCCTTCAAAGGAGGAAGAGAGGCTCCACCATCTGGATCCAAAATGTGCGCTTTCCTTCTGCTTGGATCGCACCAAACAATTCCGGGTGGAGGACCATCTCTTTGTTTTTTACGTGGGCTCTAAGAAAGGTCGGGCTGTGTACAAACGAACCATGTCCAGGTGGGTCGTTCTGTGCATCAAAACCTGCTACTCTTTGGCAAAGAAAGAGCTGCCAGTGGGGCTGCGCACCCATTCCACCAGGGCGGCGGCAGCTACCACTGCTTTGGGATGAGGAGTCCCCCTAAATGACATCTGTCAGGCAGCTACATGGGCATCGTTGCACGCGTTCACTAAACACTACTGACTTGACAGCCAAGTCCAGAGAGACGACTTCTTTGGCCGTTCTGTTCTCCAGGACTGTCTGGTGTGAACTTAGTTCGCAGACCCACTACCGGGGTTGGTATTTCTGGGGTATCTATTCTAAGGTAAGGAATCTATAACTGTTTCTTTCAGATGAATAAGTTACTTACCTTCAGTGACGATTTATCTGTAAGAAACATAGATTCCTTACCGCCCCACCCATCCTCCTCATTCTGCGAACTGACTTTTAGGGTTAAGGATATCTTTTCAGGGCCCTAGTTTTGTGCTCCAGTGGTCAGTGTCTGGCACGTCTTGTCTTGGCGTGGAAAGTCGTGTACAGAACTGACAGCGCGCGAGGGCAGCGTCTATGTAGCAACCGGGACATCATCCCGGCGACCACAACGACAAACGCGGAGTCGACCAATGCCATCTTCTGACGCGCAGGGGTACTGCTGACAAAAACTTTCCAGATCCAGTCTGACACCTTTGGGTAATTCTAAGGTAAGGAATCTATAACTAACCTATGTTTCTTACAGATATATCGTTACCGAAGGTAAGTAACTTGTTTGTTACTACAACAAAGTACCTTTGGTTCTATAAAATATAATATAATAAAAGTAATATTTTTACAAAACATTGGTCTCGGATTTAGTCATTGAGTGTGAGTAATCATTGCCTGTGTGTGTACAACAAATGCTTTGCACTGCCCTCTGGTAAGCCTAAATTCTCACCAATGCTACCATAAAAGAGAGCATTACTATTATCTACTTGAGCCTCTGTAAAGCCTCTGGGGAGCCACTGGACTCTGTGCACACTATACCTTACTCTAGTATAGTATATAAAGAGCCAGCTTCCTGCAGGTCTTACATAACCAGACACACTAAGATTGAGGACAGCACTAGGAGAAAACATATAAGAAATTAGATCCCGAAGGTGTGCCTTGATCATGCTAGCAAACCAAAGGTGGGATCAACTGCTCTGCTATTGCTTCCTTCATGATCTCCATCTAAATGTTTGATGGTCTTGATGGACATTTCATGGGCTTGCCTGTTTCTCTCTTTCATCCGCAGGGATCCAGGTCTGGAAAGGCACCAATGCTCAATATGCTACTTGGTACAGTTACATTTCTTCTACTGCACACTTGAAGGTGCCAGGATCACCCCTTTCCCATGATGAGTATGATCAGTTCTTCCGTACAGTGATGGCACATGGCCAGGCCAAGGTTTTCTGTGCGATCCGCTTGCACTCTGGTTGTGAAAACTTGAGCATCATGCGAATGGACAAGTATGAGAACCATGGTGCAGTTCCGGAAGGTAAGATTTTAACACCTGGCACTAGTGAGTATACATTGGTGTTTGATGTTACTGCCCAGTGCTTGGTATTATTTCACTGTGTCAGAATAATGCCTAGTGTTGGTATTATTTCAGTGTGTCAGTTTACTGCCCAGTGCGGTAGTGTTTGGGGTTACTGCACATGGATGGGTGTTATAGGAATCTGTGAGTTTATTATCCCATGCCAGACTATGTATCTAAGTGTGTGAAGCTACTACCTAGTGTCTGGGATGGGTCAAGCAAAGCATGTATATCTCCTCCCCAGTTCTGAGTTTCAAAACGGTCTTTGAAATTTATGCACCGTACCAAGCTATATTTCCCAACAACATGAGGTTATGACAATGTAAGTTTCAAAAGAGCAGTTTTTTGGGGTGGGTGTGTGTGAACTAGACCGTGCTAGCTGCCAGTGTGTAGTTATGGTTCAGGTACACTTTCCATTTAAAATGCATTTGTGATGTGCTATACTTTTGAGCCCTGTGAATGGATTTGTACTCTGTTTAGCATTTGCTTGGCATAGCCAGCGAAGGTGCGACATGAAATCTAAGGAAGGATGTGGAAATTGGAATAAAAATATTTTCTCACATTAGCTCCCACAGGAAACTTTGCTTGCGCCTACATCCCAACGCGCTGAAGATATTTACACGAAATGTGGCACAAAATGAGAACTTTTATCAGGAAGTGTGTGTTTCTTTGTACGGTACACAAATGTTCCTTAGGTTTTGAGATACAAGCATTGTAAAATGTTGATGAGTGGGATTTGAAGTTTTGCTGTTTGGGATTCGTGAATACTTTTATACCTCAGAAATAAAATTAAAAAAAACAGGAATCCTATTAGATAAGGAAGCCTGTTCTCCCATTGTCCCTAGATGGTACCCAGGGCTAGAGTCAGGCTTTGCAGCCAACCCCTGCTAAACTAGGTGGTTACATGCAGAGCCTGATCCTTAGCCCAACCCCAGCTATGCATAGTTAAGTCATGCGCAGCGAGAGTGGGCCGCCTGTGACAGGTTAGACGCAGAGCCTCACCACAGCCCCGGCCAAAAGCGGGGTTTGGACATTAAGTAATCATTAAAATAACTATGACATTCACTGAAAGAAAACACTTGAAAAACATAGAAATGTGAAAGTTACGAACACATAACACATGCCCATAACTCATGCTATCAACCATGCTCAAGATATCAATTTGAGAAGCAAGAAAAATGTATATTGTAACTAAGGTCAACTTTTTATAGCATTGAGTATAGTCACTGCCCAATTTCAGGGTAAATGATCTGAGATTACTGCCCAGTGAGTGGGTTACAATATAAATAATGTCTCTAGAGCTGATATTCAGGGGTGTAATGGACACCCCATGCAGCCCCTGTGGTGCAGGCGGGGCTCCAGTCTTCTCTGCATGAAGAGGGCCCCATTAGCATGCCTGCGTAGCATGTCACTGTAACCCTGTCTGTGCGGAGTACAGAACGGTTCCATCCTCAGCCACGTTTGGTGTCTGCAGAGGACGGAATCGGGGGAATGCCGGCTGGAAGGAATTTGTGGCTCCCTGCAGATTCCAGAACTTGCCATCACAGAAATGTGAGGAGAATGTGTTTTTTAGTCAAAGTCTGAGGTTTGCAGTGGATTCTGGGTAATGAAATGTGGTGAGAGCCATGCGAATCAGCCCACCCTGGATAGCCCAAGGTGTTTAGTTTTCAAAAATGTACAGGTTGGCTAGGTTTCCCAAGGTGCCAGCTGAGCTAGGGCCCAAAATCTAGGGCAACACAGAATAGTACAACACGTGTTATTACCTGTTGTCCTGACCCGGGGAAGCGTCCCCCGCTTGGCTGGGTTCAGAAGCTCTGACTGATTCCCTCGCGGGCCCTGGTGTGGGAGCTCCCATCCTTGGCTCCATCCTCCAGCCAGCCGTACCCCGAAAGGATCAGGCCTCGGGAGGCTTTTCCTGCTTGACCGGTTTCAGAAGCTCTGACCAGAGCCCCAGCGGTCTCGTGGGTTGGGGCCATTCTGTCCTGGGCTCTGTCCTCATGGCCGCCACTTGTCAAAGCTCCCAGTACGGAGTCCTGCAGGCCCGGTAAGGTTTATCCTGTCCAGGAGCTCCAGCTGGGCCCTGGGGTGGGTGCTCTCACCCTGGGCTCCATCCTCTGGCCTTCCGCAACGGCAAGGTCCTGGGACAGGGGCCCGTCAGGCCCAGAGAGGCCTCCCCTGGGTGGCCAGGTCCAGAAGCTTCGGTGCAGTTTGGTGCTCCCACCATGGGCTGCGTCCTCAAGTCTGCCACAGCACCATTGGCTTGGGATGGGGTTCATTCGGGCCCATTGAGGCTTTTCTTGCTTGGTTGGGTTCAGATGCTCTGATCAGGGCCCAGGCGGGCCCTGGGGAGGGGGTTCCTGGTCCTTGTCTCCGTCCTCGAGCCAGACATGTGACAGTGAGCCCGATACGGGGTCGCCCGGGCCTGGGGAGGTCCAGGAACTCTGACCGAGCCCCCCTGAGCCTTGGAGGAGTGACGCTCCCACCCTAGACTCTGCTCTCCAGCCTGCCACACGGTGTAGGGCCTGGGACGTCCATCAGGCCCAGGTAAGCCTTCCCTGCACAGCCAGGTCCAGAAGTTCCCACTGGGTCCCGCGTCTGGCACTCTCCCTCCTCCAGTGTGCTGCACTGCCATGTACCTGAGACGGGAGCCCAGTAGGCCCTTGGAGGCTTCCCCTGTTTAGCCAGGTTTAGAAGCTCTGACGAGGGACCCGGCGGACCCTGGGGTGGGGCCCCCGTCCTCCAGTCCCTCAATCGCCGGTCACAGGATCCCCCCCTCAGTCCTGTCACTGAGGTACAGCTAGTCTAACTTCCCACCTGCCTCGGCAGGGTGCAGACTGGCCACTTCATCCCCGGGCTTGTCTCAAGGTGCCTGGCTGCCTGCTGCACGTATCTGTCTGTGGTGTCCCCCTTGTGTGCGCCTCCTCGGGCAGCCAGCTCTGTAGCCGAGGAGGCCACTCCCCTGCCAGTCACGTGGGTACTTGCCTGCCCCTGCTGGTTTTCACCTCCAACCCAGGAAAAAGAGTGCGCTGCTGTGATCTCAGCCCCTGCAGCAGCCCAGGGGCCAGTGTCATCCCCGGCTCCCCCATGCTTCAGCGTCCAGCTACAACCTCCGATCAGACGTGGCGACCTGCTGAATTTAAGCATATTTCTAAGCGGAGGAAAATAAACTAATCAGGATTCCCTCAGTAAAAGCGAGTAAAGATGCCAGTGCCAAATCCTCACCCGGCGGCAGGCACGGTGAATGTGGCCTACAGAAGATCTCCTTCCCGGCGTCACTCAGGGGGGCCAAGTCATTCTGATCGAGGCTTACCTCACGGACGGTGTTAGGCCGGTAAAGACTCGTGCCTTCTCGGAGTCGGGTTGCTTGGGAATGCAGTCTAAAGCGGGCGGTAAACTCCATCTAAGGGCAAATACGGGCACAAGACCGATAGCCAACAAGTACCATAAGGGAAAGTTGAAAAGAACTTTGAAGAGAGAGTTCAAGAGGGCCTGAAACAGTTGAGAGGTAAACAGATGGGGTCCATGCAGTCCGCCTGGAGGATTCAACACAGCGGGAAAGCCGGTTGCCCGGGAAGGCATATCCATTCTGCGGGACCGGCGCCCGGGAGCACCCGGCCCCACAGGGTGCATTTCCTTCGCTGTGGTGTGCTGCGACCAACTCTAGGTTGGCTGGGAAGGCTTTGGGGTGGCAGGTGACTCTCTGCTCTGGTGGAGAGTGTTACAGCTCCCTTGGCTGCAGCTTCGCCATGTCTGTGGGGCTGAAGGAGATTCGACCGCTTCCATGCCCTCCCCTGGCAACTGCTCCCAGCCACCTCTTGGGGTGTGCCAGGGCGGGGAAGAGGGACAGGGCCCCCTGCTACCGGCGCAACTGTAGTGGACTGTGCTCAGTGTGCTCCGACCATGTTGTGCCGCCAGGCGGTGACGCCACTCTGGGCTCCTGGGGTCTACGGCAATGTCGGTTACCCACCTGACCTGTCTTGAAACACGGACCAAGGAGTCGGAGGGCCGAGCGGAACCCTGTGGTGCAATGAAGGTGAGGGCCGACACACGCCAGCTGATGTGGGATCCTGCTGCGAAGGCTGTGGCGGGCGCACCACCAGTCCGTCTCACCTGCTCTTTCAGGATGGTGGTTTTAAAGAAAAAAATTGGTTCTGTCAGGGTATCAATTACTTAGGACAAGTAGCAACAGCTTACTTATAACCAATATGAATGATTTACAAAGAAAATCAAATAGAATTATATAACACACACCAAAATCTTTGAATCAATAATGTATTAAGAGAAAATCAAATAAGAAAGGCTGTCGCAATTTACAATTTCAATTGCAATGTAAAGTACGTGACTGTGGTGAAACAGTGACATGTGTTGAATGGTGATAAATATAGTCCACTATATACAGAAACAATTGTGCAAAATTTGGGGAGGGGGAGGGATGGTGGAGCATGAGCGTGCATAATAGGACTCAAAAGATGGTGAACTATGCCTGGACAGGGCGAAGTCAGAAGAAACTCTGGCGGCGGTCCGTAGCAGTCCGGACGTGCAAATCGGTCGTCTGACCTGGGTAAGCGGTGAAAGCCTAATTGAACAATCTGGTTCCCTCCGAAGTTTCCCTCAGGATAGCTGATGCTCAAAACTCCCTGTTGTATCTGCTCAAGCGAATAATTAGAGGTCTTGGGGCCAAAATGATCTCAACCTATTCTCAAACTTTAAATGGGTAAGAAGCCCAGCTCGCTGGTGTAGAGCTGGGCATGGAATGCGAGTACATAGTGGGCCATTTTTGGTAAGCAGAACTGGTGCTGTGAGATGAACCAAACGCCGGGTTAAGGCGCCCCATGCCGACTCTCATCAGACCCAAGAAAAGGTGTTGGTTGATATAGATAGTAGAACGGTGGCCATAGAAGTCAGAATCCACTCAGGGCTGGGCAACTGGATAGCCTGGAGGGCTGGCCGACTAGATGACGACTGGCCGGCCAGTGGGGCTAACTCCAATTTGGGTCCCCCAACCAGTGTACTGTAAGCCCTCCGTTCGTGGGAGCTTAATAATCAAGGAAAATGGACTTTCCAGGCAGGCCTGTAGGGAGAGGATGTGAGGTGGGATGGGTATAAGCCTCCTTGGCTCCCTGGGCTCTAGGAAGGTGGAAGGCACCCACCAAAGGCTGCACCCTGAGCCCACGGTATGGCTGTGACAGTCACTACCCAGGGCAGGGTGGCTGCAGACCAGGGAGGACTCTCTTGCTCCCCCACCGGGTTTGGGGTAAAAAGCGGAGACCAGCCCTGCATGAAGGCCCATCCCCTGTGGCGCCGAACTGGAACATGAGCCGGGAGAGCGCAAGAAGCCCTCAGCAAATGACTGGGCTCGGTCTCGAATGGCAGCAACTGTTAATGATGTCTCGTGGCACCCAGGAGGTACGGTCGGCAGGCCTCGTGCAAGGCTTACAGTTCTCTTAAGAACGAGCGGGCCTGGCAAAGGGGATGTGGCAGGCCTGGGAAGCCTTGTCCCCCCCCTTCTCCGGCAGGGAGGGAGACTGTGATCGTGCTCTCGGTCAGAGCTCTGGTGGGGTCCGGGCTCCATGAGCTGGCCCTCCGATCCGCCAAGCATGCGGCGGGGGTGTAGGAAAGTAGGACCTGCTTTCATGGTTACCCCCACTTCTTGCTTGGTGTCAGTATGTTTTTGACTAGTCTGACTGGGATCCTGCTAATCAGGACTCATGTCACGGTGATTTCTCCCTAAATTGACCATGGTAAGGACTTCTATACATCCACAACTGGCTACTGGTGTACCCATGTAAGTCCCTAGTATATGGTCCTACAGTACCCTGGGCCGAGGTACACTAGGGGTCTCCCATGGGCTTCAGCATGTATTGTGCCACCCATGGAAGTCCAATTAAACTGTGACTACAGACCTGCCATTGCAACTTGTTTGAGTTGGTGCTTTCACCTCTCACGAGAGACCTAATGTTTCCTTATATCTTGGGGTCACTGCACTTAAAACCTCTAAGTCGCCCCTATGGCAAGCTCTTCAGTCCTGAGGACAGGGTGCTTGGTTATAAGTGTGAGGGTGTCCTTGCATGAGCTTGACACCCATAGAGACCCTGGAGTCAATTCTCCAAGCATTGTAAGTGTGGTCAGACATTTTAATACATATAGTGGACATCAGTCATTACGAGATATTGAACTATATAGTGGCTGCACCAAATCCGGTCATGTTTGATATCAAACATGTTGAAATCATACCCCAACACCGATTTCAATGTTGAAAGTATGATCCCATGTACTGGGGGACTCCCTTGTTGTACCCCCCGTACTACCGGTAACAGCCTTTCAGGGTCTGACAGCAAGCTAGTGCTGCTGCTCCACCACAGACAGGATTCTGCCCTCCTGCTGCTGAGCCAAGCTTGGGCAGGGGAAGATAAAATAGGTTTCCTGTCACAGGGAGGTATGACCACCTCCCAGACAGGACTCAGTGTGTTGGGCTGGGGTGGGGACGCTTGCCAGCGCCACCAGACTGCTTTGAAGGGCACATTTGTTGACCCCATTGCATACTCCAGTTTGAGCCAGTTCAGATAGCTCTTGGCTCCCGCTCTGGTGCGAAACTGGACAAAGGACATGGGAGTATCCTCCCCTCTGTCCAGCCTCTCCTCTGGGAGGGACCCCTGAATGGTCCAACCCTTTCCCTAGGGTACTTAAGGGCTTACCCATGGGTGGTTCTTTAGATTTGTCATGGGACAAGACTCGAGCCTGAAACCTAATCTCTCTTCGACCGCCTGAACACTTGGACTTCGCCTGGAACCAAGACTGCACCAAGGAAGACTCCTGCTGCTCCTGGTCTTGCTGTTCTGCAAGCCTTCGTCGTCGTGTGTGTCTGTGCTTCTTCCAGGATCTTCAACAGACCTGTGGGTATCAAGGACACCCAAAGTAATCTCCCCTGGAGTGAAGGAGTCACTCCCCTGCATCTGCAGGCACCGCAACTAAGCTGACCGGTCTGCTGAGACTTCAAAAGGCTCAGCATCACGGGTGGTGATCACCAGTATCCCTCGTCGTAACCGCTGGGACTGAACCCCTGTGCACCGCGTCGACTTGCCGTTGTCAAGGCTTGTTGACTCTGCACTCCAGAGATCTTCGGGCTACAAGAAACTCCAGCTTCCAGCATCTCTTCTTGCCAAGTACAGCGTCCTCACCGCATCCTCTGTACTGTGAGCCTTCCTTCATGATGAGCTGCTCGAGGTCCTCTTAAGACTCCTATGCCTTCAGCCTGTGAGACATCTTGAGGGTCTTCTCCTGCTTCAGTAGGCTCCCCTGCTTGCTGGGGCCTGCTCTGACTCTCCTGCTGTTGGTGAGTCCCCTGGACCTTACTGGTCCCAAAGTTGCTCCTTCTTCGTTCTCCATGTCATTTGCGGCTACCAAGGCTGGCTGGTGCTCCCGCCGGACACCGACCCCCTGGCCACTGACATCTGACCTGGTACAGCTCCTGAACGGCTCCTGGTCTTTCTCAGTGTCGGCTGGTCCTCACAGCTGCAGTGACATGGTCACCGTCCACACTTCTGCACCTTCTGACATCAGTGGGCATTGCTCTTCCGTGCCTCCTGGTCACCTCTGAGTGGCATAGACTTTGTCCTCTCCGCTTGCAGGTTCTCCTTTACAAAAATCCACCCTTGGATTCCACCGGACTCTTGCACAGTCTTCTTCATATTTGGCATATTCTTTAAAGTCCTCCATTGTTGTCTATGGTGGTTTCCGATGTCACTTCCCACTTATGCACCCAGTTTCCATGGTGAAGGTATCTGGTTTCCTGGGGTATCCACGGGCGGGGTGACTCTCCAGCCTGCTGTCTTCACAGGGTTTCTTCAGGGTCCACAGGAAAGGGTCCTTCTTCTTAAAAACTACAACTGTGACATTCCTGTTAACTTCTGTTGGACATGCGGCTGTGTTTCCACTATGCACTCAGCCTCCGTGGGGTTCCTGGGTAATTATCTTGGGTGGTTTCTTGTGTCCCTAGCTCCTCTGAGTCTCCTGGTCCAAGTCCCGACTTCAGTCGCAGTTCGCATTCCACTTTCTTAGTATATGATTTGGTCTTGCCCTGGAGACCTCTGTATTTTGTGCCACTTCCCATATTGCAATTATTATTGTGTGTGTTTGTATTGATATCTCTGGGTAGGAAATTTACCAATGTGTTAGTGAGTGTTGTGTAATAAGGAATATGCTACTTACCAGTATGCATCTGTTCTTGGCATGTAGAGCTGCAGAGTCACACACTGAGGATAAGATCGCCATCTGGTGTTGGGCTCGGATGATTGCAGGTTGTTGTTGTCTTCGGAAGAAGCCTTTGGTCACGAGGATGGTACTCCTCCCCTGGACAACAGTGCGCATGGGCATCCACTCCATCGTCAGATTGTTTTTTCGCCATGATGGGAAAAGATGGAGTGTATAGGAATGAAAGAAAGGATGTCCATGTGTAATGTCTAAGTAAGACGGATGCTGGAACAGATACAGGTCCCGGGGAGGCGGGCGGGCGTGTGTGACTCTGCAGCTCTACATGCCAAGAACAGATGCATACTGGTAAGTAGCATATTCCGTTCGAGGCATATGAGCTGCAGATCACACACTGAGGATAGATTATACAGCAGTGCTTCCCCTTAGCGGTGGTCGCCTGTATCCGTTGCAGCAGCTTGAAATAAAGTTTTTAGGACAGCCTGGCCCACTGAGGCCTGTTGTTTGGCCTGCACGTCAACACAGTAGTGTTTAGTGAAGGTATGCATGGTAGACCACGTGGCTGCCTTGCAAATGTCTTCTAAGGGAATGTTCCCTAAGAAGGCCATAGAAGCCCCTATTTTACGCGTGGAGTGCGCCCTAGGGGGAACTGTAAGTGTACGTTTAGCCTTTAGGTAGCATATTTGGATGCATTTAACTATCCGCCGGGCTATACCTGATTTGGAGATTGGATTGCCTTTATGTGGTGGTGCGAAAGCAACAAAGAGTTGTTTTGTCTTTCGAAAAGGTTTTGTCCTGTCGATGTAATAAAGCAAGGCTCTTTTGACATCTAAGGTATGTAGGGCCCTTTCAGCTACGGAGTCTGGGTTTGGGAAAAAGACTGGTAGCTCTACTGATTGGTTAAGGTGGAAAGGGGAAATCACTTTTGGAAGAAATTTAGGGTTTGTCCTAAGAACCACTTTGTTACGGTGTAGTTGTAAGAAAGGTTCCTCTAGTGTAAGGGCTTGTAGTTCATTTACTCTGCGTAGGGAAGTGATTGCGATAAGGAAAGCTACCTTCCATGTTAGGAGTTGTAATTCACATTTGTGCATAGGTTCAAATGGGGGACCCATGAGTCTTGTCAGAACCACATTGAGATTCCACACTGGGGCAGGTGGCAATCTTGGGGGAAGAATTCTTTTGAGACCTTCCATAAACGCTTTGATGGCTGGTACCTTAAAAAGGGACAGGTGTTGCCTATTTTGCAAGTAGGCTGCCAAGGCTGCTAGGTGTAAACGTATAGAGGAATACGCTAGATTGCATCTTTGCAAGTGTAGTAGATAGCAAATGATGTTTTGGATGGAAGCATCCAATGGATGTATGTCATTATTAGCGCAGTAGTTGGCAAATCGTTTCCATTTAGCGGCATAACACGCTCTAGTAGTAGGTCGTCTGGCTTCCTTTATGATATTCATACTGTCTGGAGGGAGATTGAGGTATCCGAACTCTAAGACCTCAGGAGCCAGATCGCTAGGTTCAGTGTTTGAGGATCTGGGTGTCTGATTTCTCCATGGTTCTGGGTTAATAGATCCGGGGAGAGGCGTAGCCTTTGATGTGGAACTAAAGATAGTTGCAGAAGTGTGGTGAACCACGGTTGACGTGCCCAAGTGGGAGCCACTAGTATTAGTGTTAGTGACTGTTGTTTCAGTTTGCGTACCACAAATGGAACTAGTGGGAGAGGCGGAAAAGCGTACGCAAATCTGCCTGACCAGTTCATCCATAGGGCATTGCCCTTCGACTGTGGGTGTGGAAACCTGGCGGCGAAGGTTGGGCATTTTGTGTTTTCGGGAGTGGCGAACAGGTCTATGTCTGGTTGTCCCCATTTTTGGAAGAAGGGGAGTAGAACCTTGGGGTGTAGTTCCCATTCGTGGATCTGCTGTGTGTGGCGACTTAGGTCGGCCACTTGATTGTGGATCCCTGGGAGATGTTCTGCTAACAGGTAGATGTTTTGGGGAATTGCCCATCTCCAGATTTGCTGTGCCAGTTGGGACAGTTGGAGAGAATGTGTCCCTCCCTGTTTCTGTATATAATACATTGTCGCCATGTTGTCTGTGCATATGAGGACAGTTTTGTTCTTTAGGTGAACCTGAAAGGATTTTAGTGCTAGGAACACTGCTAAGAGTTCCAGGTGGTTGATGTGGAGCAGTTTCTGTTGACTGGTCTATCTGCCCTGAGTGGTATGGTGAAGGAGGTGGGCTCCCCACCCTGTGAGAGATGCGTCGGTAGTTAGCACAACTTGTGGAAGAGGCTCTAAGAACGGTCGCCCTTTGGACAGGTTGATGGTGTTCCACCATTTCAGTGAGCGAAGCGAGCGACTGTCCACCAACACCAGATCGGTCAGTTGTCCGTGAGCTTGGTTCCACTGTTGTGCTAGACATTCCTGTAAGGGACGCATCTGAAGTCGTGCGTGTGGGACTATGGAGATGCAGGACGCCATCATGCCTAGGAGCTGCATGAACACTCTTGCTGGAAGAGATGGATGAGTTTGAAATTGAGAGATGAGATTTTGTATACTGGCTATCCTGGCAGTGCTGGGATAAGCAATGGCTTTGGATGTATCTATGGTTGCTCCTAGATACTGATGTAAGTGGGAAGGTTGTAGATGGGATTTGGGGTAGTTGATAGTGAACCCCAAATTGTGGAGAGTTTGAATCGTGCGATGAGTGTGGAGAACGCATTTTTGGTGAGTATTGGCTTTTATGAGCCAATCGTCCAGATAGGGGAAGACATGGATCTGTTGTCTTCTGAGGTGCGCTGCCACGACTGCTAAGCACTTGGTGAACACTCTGGGTGCTGTTGTTACTCCGAATGGGAGAACTGTAAATTGATAGTGTTGCCCATCTACCACAAATCGTAGATATTTTCTGTGAGCGGGATGCATAGGGATGTGAAAGTGCGCGTCCTTGCGGTCCAATGTGGCAAGGAAGTCTCCCTGTTGTAACAGTGGGAGGACTTGTTGGAGGGTAGTCATATGAAAATGATCTGAATGTATATACTGGTTTAGCAGTCTGAGATCCAGTATGGGCCGTAATGTTCTGTTCTTTTTGGGAATGAGGAAGTATAGAGAATACACCCCTGTTCCCTGATGTTGAAGAGGGACTGGTTCTATCGCATGTTTTTGTAACAGGGATTGAACTTCTTGTTTGAGGAGAGAGAGATGATGTGAGGACATTGGACGTTGTTTGGGTGGTATGTTTGGGGGGGATTGTATGAGTTCTAGGCAGTAGCCAGACTGGATAATTTGTCTTACCCATCTGTCTGTGGTGATGGAAGTCCAGACAGGTAGGAATTGTTGGAGTCGCCCCCCGACCGGAGTGGAATGGTCTGGGGGGAGTGGTGGCAAGTCACTGTTTGGTGGCTGGGGAGGTGCGGGTGTTGTTGTTGTTGCCCCGCCCTCGACCTTTGTTATTGCTTCCCCTATAACCTCCCCGGAAATATCCTCTGTTAGGGGATGTTTGTCCAGAATTTTTAAAGGTGGACGTGGTCTCAGTTGCTGTGTTTTTGGAGCCTCCTCTATAAAAGGAGCGACGAAAGGAACCCCGGTTTTGAGGAGACTGCAGTGCTCCCATGGACTTGGCAGTTTCATTATCCTTTTTCATTTTTTCTAATGCAGTGTCCACTGCAGGGCCGAATAACTGCTCTTGGCTGAAAGGTTGAGCTAGAATTGTGGTTTGAACCTCTGGTTTAAAACCGGAAATACGGAGCCAGGCATGTCGTCTGAGTAAGACGCTAGTATTGACCGCCCGAGAAGCAGTGTCTGCCGCATCTAAGGCGCATTTAATGGAGGCATTAGATATTAACTTGCCTTCTTGAATGAGGTCAGCGGCCTGGGATTTAAAGGGATCAGGCAGGTGTTGCATAAGGTCCTCAAGTTGGTCATAATGCGCCCTGTCATACCGGGCTAACAGGGCCTGGGTATTGGCAATACGCCAGTGGTTCGCCGCCTGTGCGGTGACTCGTTTGCCTGAGGCCTCTAAAAGCTTAGACTCCTTGTCTGGGGGGGGCGTTTCTCTAGTTGTCTGTGAGTTAACGCGCTTCCTGGCATTTGATATGACCAAGGAGTCTAAAGGGAGCTGGGCTTTAATGTATGCAGGGTCCTGCGGGGCTTGTCGGTACTTTTTTTCGATGCGTGGGTTGAGAACCCTCGCTCGAACAGGGTCTTTAAAGACCTCAGTGGCATGCTTTATAACCCCTTTAATCATGGGCAGTATGTGAACAGTTTTTTGTGACTGCTCAAAAGTATCGAGGAGAAAGTCCTCTTCAAGGGGGTCCGTGTGCATAGTGACACCATGGAATGTTGCTGCCCTATTTATTAGTTGGCCAAACCCCAAATGGTCATCAGGAGGGGAGGGCTTGGAGGGGTAGGTAGTGGGGTCAGGAATGTCAGGTATTGGATAAGACCAGTCATCTACTGGTGCTGTGCCTGGAAATGTAAAAGGGTCGTGTGGATCAACAGGATCATTAAATAAATCAGGGTCCGCCCCTCCCCCCAAGTCATCATTATCATCCTGTGGAGGAGGTGAATGATAGGGAGATGGTAAAGGTAAGGGTAAAGGAGAAGGAGGAGGAGGAGGAGGAAGGGGGACGGGTTAGGAGGTAATACAGGAGAGGAAGGACGAAGTGGTGAAGTGGCACAGTCCTTTTTCCGTATGGGAGCTGGAGGAGGTGTGATGTCCAGCTTCCGCTTTTTATATGGGACGGCAGTCACATGTCCAGTGTCGGGATTGATGTAGATCCACTTTTGAGTAGGATCTGGGCGAAAAAGTTCATCTGGCTCCGAAGGTGGTGGCGGCGACGGCCGTTTCGGGTCTTTAAGAGCTTTTTTCGGTGTGGACGTAGTTTTCGGTGCCGATGATGTTTTCGGTGCCGAAGGATGTTTCGGTTCCGATGGATTTTTCGGAGCCGATGGAGTTTTCGGTGCCGATGTATGTTTGGGTGCCGAGGGACTTTTAGGCATCGATGTCGAAGAACGTTTCGGCGCCGGTGGAGACTTCGGTGCCGAGGAACGTTTCGGTGCCGAAGGAGATTTCGGTCTTGAAGCCTGTTTGGGTGCCGACAGTGGTTGTTTCGGTGCCGAGGGTGTTAAAGGCACAATCACATGAGGTTTGCTCGAGCCCGAGCTACCTACAAGCTTAGATGTCTTCGGAGCCGGGCCAGAGGGCGGGGCTTCTGAAGAGGATTTCCGGTCGCGACTGGGCCCAGCTGGCGGAGTCTTGACCACTGTCTTTTTGGATGGGGCAGGGGCAGGGGGGGTGGTACTCACACGCTGCCCTGGAGTGATGAGGTCATCGGAATCGTCGGCCTCGGACACGATCTCGAGATCTTCGGTGTCATCTTCAGGAACATCTTGAGCAAAGATGTCCTCCGGTTCTGGAGCTGGTTTGGCCATAATATGGCGTCGAGCTCTTCGGTCCCGGAGGGTCTTCTTCGAACGGAAAGCGGCACAAGCTGGACAGGTCGATTCGTTGTGTTCCGGCGACAGGCAGAGGTTACAAACCTCGTGGTGGTCACTGTGGGGGAGCTTCGCTCCACACTGGGGGCATTTTTTGAAGGGTGTCCTGTCCATCAGCCGCTTCCGGAACCGGTCCGAGTTGATTTCGACGTCGATGGAATGAAGATTAAAGAGTTAAATCGATTGCTAGAAGTTTTCTGCTGGAGCGGAAAAAGGTTCATCCGAACCCAATGGCGGAAAAAAACAATCTGACGATGGAGTGGATGCCCATGCGCACTGTTGTCCAGGGGAGGAGTCACCATCCTCGTGACCAAAGGCTTCTTCCGAAGACAACAACAACCTGCAATCATCCGAGCCCAACACCAGATGGCGATCTTATCCTCAGTGTGTGATCTGCAGCTCATATGCCTCGAACATAGAAGTATTTTTATAAAAACACTGTGTGGTTCTTTTTCGTGTAACCTACACTACATTATTAAACTGGTAAAACAAGCTGCTTAACACTTCTTCAAGATAAGCCTGAAGGCTGCTGTCCACAGCTACCACTTTAAAGCTTTATGTGGTTATCAAAGACCACTAAAATCACCATAAGGGTTGCCTGAATTAGTGCAAGGTGCATCACTTAAATAAGTGTGTACCATATACTAAGCCAGCCTCCTACATTGGTGTGCAGCGGTTGGGATTTAAGCATGCTCTGTTTTACCATTTAATCTAGGTGTGGTTAGATTAAAAAAAACATCACTAGCATAGGCACATATAAAATACTTTTTGTGATTAGTAAATTCTACTCAACCCTTTGGATTGACATTTAAGGGTCTAGCACAACCTTTTCTCCAATCTTTGGACATTTAGTTTCACTGAGGTAAGTAGGTGCAACACCACACTACACCTAGTCACCATGTCTTTAGTTGAGGAAGCCAGTGGGTCCTAACCCTCTAAATACAGTGGTCTTAAGTTCCAGAAACTTAGGACCTTGGCTGAATGTAGGAAGATAAAGACAGATAGTAACCCTAACACAGAGCAACTCTTAGGAATACTCCTGCAGAATGACCTCCAGAATCCTGAGAGTCCAAAAGAGCAGGAAATCTCTTGGTTGGGTGGACCTCATGAAGAAGGGTCAGGGGTGGGTCACCCCAAGGACTCCACTTTTGAGCATGACCAGGGGGAGCCCCTCATTGGTGAATTCTAATCCCTCAGAGAATAGTACAGATGGTACAGAGGGAGTCCCTAGAGGCAGGTCCACCTTTATTCCTCCTGGGAGGGTGAAAAGAGTCAATTCCAATGCCTCTAACCATTCCACAGGGACTCCATCGCTAGACAGAGGGAAGACTCCTTACAAAGGGAATACCACCTGCTCAAGTTTGAGAGAGTCAAGACAAGAAGGAGCAGTTGGCCCTTGATAAGAAAACCCTGGAGGTTCAGATTTTGGACTAGGGTCCCAAAGTAGCAGCACTAGCGAACCTAGGGTCAGGGTGAATTCCTTTGCCACCAGGAACCTGTAAAGTTCAGACGGTCCCTCAAGGGCAGTGGGTAGCTATCCTGTGGCTCTCCTTTGCTAACAATGTTGGAGACAAACGTTTCACTGTCAGAGAGGTAGGTGCACATATTTAGTCTTGAAGAGTGCCCTCGTAGATGTGTACAGGGTTAAGTTTATTTTTTTAAATAATTCCTTTTATTGAACTTGTTCATCGACATACAAAAACTGAGACAGAGGAGACCGAATACACCTTACAGCAGATACATAAGTTGCAAATACATGATACACCACACAATGGGAACAATATTATGGGACAAGGGTTCCCTTCTGGGCGACACACCTTGGGGGGTACAAATGTCTCCGCGGTAGCTGTTCAAAGGATTCCATATCCGCAAACATTTTTTGGGACAGCCTCGAGCCACATATACAGTTTTTTCCCTAAACATGCACCAGTCCAGGTCTTTCTTCCATGCATCAATTTTAGGTGGCTGCGAGGCTCCCCATAGTTGTGCTATATTTCTTTTCGCTAACATAAGCCCCAGGGTGACCCACTGTTTATTGTAGGTAGAGAGGTCTGTAGGCTCCCATACATCCAATATAAATCTCTGAGCCTCCACCCGCAGGTCAAGTGCAAGTACTTCTCTAAAAACGTTGTGTATTCCACGCCAATATGTTTGTATGAGGTCACATTCCCACAGCGTGTGCATGAATGTACCCTCCCTTCTACACCGTCGTCTACAATTGCCAGTATCTGCTCTACCCATTCGTACTAGGCCAGGCCCTGTGATATAGGTCCTGTGAAGAATTTTAAGTTGGACCAAACGCAGTCTTGCCTGTATAGCCACCACCCTCGGGGAAGATACCGCCTCCTGCCACTCTTCATCATCTACCTCAATACCATCACGGGCCCATTATTCCTTGAGGGGCTGGGAGGGTCTGCCATATTATTGAGTAATTTCTTGTAGGTCAGGGAGATGACTCTTTCGGGCAGGTGGCCATCTAGTAGTCTATCTTTTAGTGGCAAGGCTTCCGGGGGGGGATGAGCCTCTTGGAATCTGGGCTTCAATGGCGTGGTGTATCTGATTGTATCTGAAATGCTCAGAGTCAGCTAGGTCGTATTGCTGCTGTAGGGAGGCAAATGATCCGACTTTGCCTTGGTCCATAGGTCTCGAACGTGTGAGATCCCGATAAGATCCCATGTATCGAAGCCCTTGGTCCTCCACAGATTCCCTAGCATTTCGGAATCCCATAAAGGTGTGGCTAGAGTGAGTTTCCGGTCCCAACCTAAGTGCTTATTGACTACATGCTAAATATGGACTGAATGTTTAGTTGGTCCCGTCAATATGTGTTACTGGGGCCGGGCGTAGATTGATCTGTTAATAATTCCCACCAGAAAGAAGCCATCGATCCATGGCGTATTCCGGGTCATCTGGGCGCCCATAGGTGCCCTGATTGATTGCTGCAAGATGCGTCGCCCAGTAATACTTTCGGATATCTGGAAGGCTGATCCCCCCCGTCATACCAATTCAGGGACAGTTTATTTAATGCTATGCGGGGCTTCCCATCCCAGAGTAGGTCTCGTTGTAGACTCTTAATTTCCTTGAAATATGAAACCGGAACGGGATCCAGAGAGTGCTGTAATGCGTATAAGAAGCGGGAATATGGCATCATTTTAAAGAGGGCTGCCTTGTCCAGAAGTGAGATCGGAAGCGCTTTCCAGCTCGTAATGTCCCGCTTTAGTCTTTGAATGGGCGGGAGTAGATTATGGTGAAAACAGAGTGTCTGGTTGAGGGAAATAAATATGCCTAGATATTTGAAACCCGTCGCACTGGTTTGGACCGGGCAGTTCCTGGGAGGTGTGGGCGGGTCTCCTGTCAGAACGTAGATAAGAGACTTACCCCAGTTTATAGAGAACCCAGCATATCTCTCGAAGATCGCCAACATGTCTAACACTGCTACGAGTGACAATTTCGGGGAGGCCAGATAAAGTAGTATATCGTCTGCGTAGAGTGAGATACGGTCCTCCCAGTCAGGGGACCAGCATAGACCTCGAATGAAAGGATCTCTGCGTATCCAGGCAGCCATGGGCTCCAAGGTCAGGGCGAACAGTAAAGTAGAGAGGGGGCATCCATGACGAGTCCCCCGACTCAACTGAAAGATTGGTGATTTTTTATTATTGACCACGATCTGAGCCAAGGGTTCTGAGTAGAGGAGCCTGACCCATTGTATGAAATTTGGTCCAAACCCTAACTTAATCAGGACTGCAAAGAGATATGGTCATTCGACAGTGTCGAATGCCATCGTAGCATCTAGGGACACTATTATTGCTGCTTCTTGTATGGTTGCTACCCTCCCTAACACACCATGCACTCTTCGTAAGTTTAGTGCGGTGTTCCGATGTGGCATGAAGCCCAACTGGTCAGGGTGAACCAAGCCACCAATCACCTTCACCAGGCGGTTTGCCAGGAGTTTGGCTAGGATTTTAGGTTCTGGGTTGAGCAGGGAGATAGGCCTGTAGGAGGTACAATCTGTCTTTGGTTTGCCTTCCTTATGGATAGTGATTAGGGTGGCCACTCTTTGGTCATACGGTAGCAGTCCCCGCTCCCTGCTTTCTATGAACATAGCTCGGAGATACGGAGCTAGTTTGTTCAGCCTCAGTTTATACAGTTAGATTGTAATACCATTTGGCCCTAGGACCTTGCCCGAGTGTAGCAACCTGATAGCTTGTGCTATTTCGTCGTTGGAAAAATCACTATCTGAAAAGTGGCGATTTTCTTCCGCCAGGCAGGGTTACGTTTAGGGACACACAGAAGGCACACACCCAAGACTGGGTTGATGTTGTAGACAGTGCTACTAAGGCTCTGGAAGGCTAGCTTCATGGAAGTAATGTACATGACTATGAGGACTGTAAAATTTATTGATGAGGGAGCATATCCTTAACTGTCAAAATCAGCAGCTGCAACAGTACCTTGTGGACTCTGATCCGACCTGTCCCCAAGAATTGGGAAAGAAGGCGGACCAATGGGTCCGCACCAGGGTCAAGCAGAAATCTCATGGTGATGGTGGTGACCAAAAGAAGCAAGATTCTTCTAAGGCCCAAGAGAAGGGAGGGGGAAAAGGTAAAGACAACAAATCTTCAGGTCCCTCAATGTCTTCCACTGGGGGTGGTTCCCAAACCCCCTCTTCTTCTGGCAAGAAACCTTGGTGTTATCTGTGTAAGGAGAAAGGCCATTGAGAAAAAGATGTCAATTGCTCTAAATCTGGCACCAAGGAAACGACTACTACTGCTCCTAAAGCAACTAATGCCACTAGCACCAGTACAAGTAGTAATAGTGCCCCCAAGGGATTAGTAGGGGTAACCTTGGGTTCTGAAGTGGGTTCTGCCCATAGCAAACACAAAGAGATGATGGACAGAGCGGTGAAACTTTTCAGACACTCACCACCTGTCACAGATCTGGGTTGAATCCATCATTGTTCTTTAACTCACATCACCACCCCAGTTCAGACCCAGCCATATGCAAATCAGTCTTGACCCTGTTCCTCAGTGGAACAGTCCAGCCCGAACTGTCAAGCCAGGTCTTCCCTGGACCGCAGACAAGCATCCAGGGACCAGTTTTGGGGTAAGGCCCCTCAGCCAGGCTAGCTTGAATCCAGTGGCAAAATGAGCAAGGGGCCCACGTTTGGGCATACCCTGCCAACTTAGGGCGAACAAAGCAAACACAAGGATATGATGGATGGAGCACTGGATTCAAGCTAGCCTGGCTGATGAGGGGTGATGCCGCCATATGGTTGGGTCCAAACTGGGTGGTATGGAGAGCAAAAGAATGATAGATTAAACCCCGATGTAAGTGACTGTGGGTGAAGGTTTGCATTGTTCAGCATTCCGTCCATCAATTGCTCCTTTTACTTTTGTCCCCCCTAAGTGGGAAGGGTATGCCCAAACATGGGTCACGTGCTCACTGCACTATTGGATTCAAGCTAGTCTGGCTGATATGGGGTGATGCCCCAACCAATCCCAGGATGCTTGTTTCTGGTCCAGGGAAGACCTGGCTTGGCCGTTTGGGCTGGACTGTTCCCACGAGGAACAGGGTTAAGACTGATTTGCATATGGCTGGGTCCAAACTGGGGTGGTGTGGTGAGCATAAGAACGATAGATTAAACCCTGATCTTTGTGACTGAGGGTGAATGTTTGCATTGTTCAACATTCTGTCCATCAATTGTTCCTTTTGCTTTTGTCGCCCTACGTGGGTTCTGACATAGTCAGAACACTCACTCACTCAGGCTGTCTTTTTCTGTGACAGTGGTATGGAACTTGATACTTTACTTGTAAGTCCCACTAGCATGGGCAAGAACAGAGAGAAGCCCCCGATTAATGGTCAAGAAGCTCTGCCATACAGGGACTCAAGGGCCAGTGTCACTATGGTGACAGAGAAACTTGTGTCTCCTGAACAGATCATACTTGGTCAAATGTACCAAGTGACCAATGCAAGCAATGTCAGGACTGATCATTCCTTGGCAGTTGTGAATCTCAGCTGGGGAGTTCAGGGCACATGCAGAGATGATGGGAGTCTCTGCCAGTGCCTTTGCTGTTATCAGGGCTCGGGCCAAACAGTTAAGCACTGAGAGCACTGCTGAGGAGGCAGGGAATGTCAGTGGGTCCCATAGGATCTATTGGGAGGATGGGCTCCTATTTTCTGAGTGTAGAGACCACAAGGCGGGTGCCACCAGGAGGTTGGTCATACCTCTGATTTTCAGAGTGTTTCTTTTATACCTCGCACATGACATCCCCTTGCAGGACATCTTGGGCAAAGCAAGATTTGGGATAGGCTTGACCCTCACTTTCACTGGACTCACATGTCTGAAGATACCAAGGAGTTTTGTTGCTCCTGTGTCACTTGCGAAGCCAGTGACAAGGCCTCCATAATTCCACTTTCAGTGGTTGGGGTTCCATTTGAGAGGGTATGGATAGATATTGTAGGTCTCTTAAACCCTCCAACAGTATCTGCACATAGTTATAATACTAGAGGTGGTGGATCATGCCACCAGGTATCCAGAAGCTGTTCCACTTAGGACCACTACTTCTCCTATGGTGGCTAGGACTCTCCTGGGAGTCTTTTCCAGGGTTTGGTTTCCTAAGAAGGTCTTGTCAGACAGAGGTAATAACTTCATGTCTAGCTACATCGCTGCTATGTGCAAAGAGTGTGGTGTTAACTATGAGTTTACCACACCCTACCATCCACAGGACAATGGGCTTGTTGAAAGGTTCAACAAGACCCTAAAAGGTATGATCATGGGACGCCCAGAAAAACTGAGAAAAATATGGGATGTCTTACTACCTTGCCTCTCTTTCCCTACAGAGAGGTTCCTCAGAAGGGAGTGGGCTACAGCCCATTTGAACTTCTTTTTGGACATACAGTTAGGGGTCCATTATGTCTAGTTAAAGAAGGATGATAGCAACCTCTCAAACCTCCTAAACTAGAAATAGTGGACTATGTACTTGGCCTGCATTCTCGTATGGCTGAGTACATAAAGAAGGCCAGTAAAAACCTTATGACCAGCCAGGAGCTTCAGAAAGCTTGGCATTACCAAAAGGCTGTGCTGACTGTTTACCAGCCAGGACAGAAAGTGTGGGTTTTGAGCTTGTGGACCGAGCAGCTCTCCAAGACAAGTAGAGTGCCCCCACACTATCCTTAAGAAAAAAAGTGAGGTAAACCCACTTGGTTAACTTACATTTATCGATTATAGGTAGAGTAAATGTCATTAAAATGACGATGTTTCCTAAAATATTTTATCTTTTCCGATGTATACTATTAGAGCCGGAAAATTTAATATTCAAGCAGCTGGAGCAGATGTTTAGCCAATTTATTTGGGGCTATGGGAAAATTAGAAGATCAATAAAATATATGTCCTTACCGCAACATCGGGGGGGCCTTGCAGTTCCAAATATGTTGCACTACTTCTGGGCAGTAATGCTGCAACATATGAGTATCTTATATAGGTCACAGACTCTGGATTCAGCCGGGGTAACTAGCCTTTTAGAAGGGGATAAAGATATCCCACCATCTATCTATGAACTGGCTATGGGTAAATTAGCACTGGGGTTGGTCTTAAGGCAGCTATTATAAAAAAACTTGTTTCAAGATTATTAGAGCAGCCTGGAATGTATGGCGGAAGATTGGTAAACATATGGAAATACCCAGAATTAATAGATATCTACTATTGTGGTGTTCTTCGGCCTTTCCGGCGATATTGTAGGACAATATAGGTAGAACTTGGGACAGAGCAGGAATAAAAAATGTAGGCGATATCACAGATTTGAATGGGATGGTCTCGTTTGGGGACCTTCAGGAACGATTTGGAATAGATTCTGGCACGATATTTAAATATATACAAATCAGGGCGATTATTAGTAGTCTGTCTCCACAACCAAATAACTTATCACGAATTACCCTATTAGATTATGTGACTAAAAAGCAATATAGAGTTAAGGATGTGTATACAATGTTGACTGAGGCTAATAATGATGATATCCTTAAAGTAGAAAGTGCTTGGGCAGGCAAATTAAATAACCCGGATGTAGACATTAGTCGATCACTCAAGTTGTCTAAAAAAAACTTTCTGATTGCGAATCTTAAAGCCCAGACTTCTAAAACAGTGTTTAGACTTTATTTTACTCCGGCTAAACTTTGGGCATGGGGGAGAAGAGCTAATAATAAATGCCCCAGATGTGATCAGGGCCCAGCAGATACAAGCCATATGTTTGCGGATTGTTATAAATTGAACAGCTTGAAGGAAGGTATGGAACATTTTTTATGTCAAAACTTGGGGCAATCAGTATCTCTAACTCCAACTATGTTGATACTTGGTTTTGATGAAAGCTTACAGTTAGATCATCGCTCAGTTTATTTTTGCTTTATGGCGACTGCTATTTATCGTTTACTTATATCTACCAGGTGGAAGGACACAGATCCACCAACATACCAGGCTTGGTATGCCAGAGTATATCATATCTTTAATTAAGAGATGGTACTCTATAAATGTAAGGGTAGGAGCGGGATGGCAAGGGTACAACAAATCTGGGGGCCACTGATGGAATAATGACCGATCCTGGTGGAGAATTTATGGATAGGTATTTTGGCTCCCGGCTGTAGGTACGTACGCCCTGGAATTAAGGGTCATGCGATGTCATCCTACCGTGTTTTTTTTTTTTTTCTGTTTCCTTTACCTGTCTGCTTTGTATGTACTATCAGATGGAACAAAGTTGATGTAACCTGCTAGCCTGTTTACTGGTATGTCATCAAATCAATTAATGTATTATTGCTGCCTGTTCAAAAATAAAAATAAATAAGACCTAGGCACTCCAAGAAGTCCCCACAGAGTACTTCATGTGAACAGCATAAATCCTTTTATTGACAGGGCTGACATGAGCTTGCTCATGGCCACTGATGAGGGACAGGAGGAAGAGAGTGACACTCTCCCTGATCTCCTCTCTCCGAACCCTGTTGATGGGTCAGTTGATGGAGTATCCTTGGCAGGCAGCCTCATTGATCAACAGCAAGCTGATTGTAGACAGGTTTTCAATCAGATTCCCAATCTCTTTCCTCTGACTCCCAGCCAGACCACCTGGTGACCGGCATGTGATGTGGGACCCAGCTGTGTGGTTCTTTTTTCATTTAACCTACACTACATGATTAAACTGGTTGAACAAGCTGCTTAACACTCCTTCAAGATAAGCCTGAAGGCTGCTCTCCACAGCTACCACTATGAGAGCTTTCTGTGGTTATCAAAGACCACTAAAATCACTATAAGAGTTACCTGGATTAGTGAAAGGTGCATCACCTAAATAAGTGTGCACCATATACTAAGCCAGCCTCCTACCAGGGCATGGGCTCTGTGGTCACAGACAGTTTGGCCGGGGACCGGACTCTGGTCAAAGTGGCATGGTTGGGCCTATTTGCTGACTTTTGGCTGCTTGGTTGGAAACACCTGACTGTGGCCCCAGTCAGGGCTTCCGCGCCACAGACCGGACAGGACGGGGGACCTCAGGATCAGGGAGCCAGCAGGCCGGTGTCTGCGAGCCCACCAGGACCTTCGGCCCATGGTATTGTGAAGGGGATGCTGCCCCTGCAGCATCCCCTTCTAAACGGGGCCCCCGCTGGGCCATAGAGTGATTGCCCTGGGGCTCTGTCCTCTAGTCTGCTACCTCGCAAGGGGCCTGGAACGGAGGACCCGCGGGTTCCGGGAGGCTTCCACTGCTTGGCTGGGTTCAGAAGCACTGATTGGGCCAGGGCTGTGACGGGCCCTGGGGTGGGAGCCCCCGTCCTGCGGCCAGCCATATGTTCAATCACCTGGGATGGAGTCTTACTGGCACAGGAATGCCTCCCCTGCATGGCGGGGTTCAGAAGCTCCAGCTGGGCCCTGGGGCAGGTGCTCCTGCCTTGAGCTTCGTCCTTCACAGTCCTCAAAGTCATAACAATGTTACTAGACCTACAGGTTAAGTAACTTGAATAAACTTCATATCTTGTGCCTAGTTTGGAAATACATAGGTTTCCTTAATTCCTATTTTTTACTCTGTATATTTTACCAAATGAATTGCTGTATACACGGTACACAATGAAGAACCATTGCAAGGAGCAGCTCAGTATTGGCCTTGGGTCCCTTGAGTTCTTGAAGAACCTACAAGCCCTATATATCCCCACAACCAGAAGGGTCCAGCGGATGTGATGGTATGTTGCTTTCGAATATAGATGTGATAGCCCACCCTTCAATGGGGTGGATCCCCCTAGGCACAATCTGGACCCTGTGTACGGTTTTCTTCTTCTCAATAATCCAATAACAACAAGTAATCCAAAGGTTGATCAATTGAAACTGAAGTTCATTTCTACTCCAAAATACATTTATGAAATATTGATCAACCTTTGGATTACTTGTTGTTATTGGATTATTGCGAAGATGAAAACCCTACACAGGGTCCAGATTGTGCCTAGGGGGATCCACCCCGTTGGGGGGTGGGCTATCACATTTATTCACTTACTTTATGCTCTAGACCGGCGAGTGATACCCCGGGAGCACATCTAAAGCAAGGAATTGGCCACATTACCCTACATCAAACTTGAGGTTGTGCGCGCACTCAAAAACCTTCGTAGCTTTTGAATATAGGCCACAGTTAGGGGAAGTTACAGATGAAAAACTTAGACACAAATGGCTCGGAGGGAGTTTCAACTCAATTTCAGTATTTTTTTAGTTCAACTGTTACTTTTTATAGGAAAACCTTGAAGTATCTACACAAATGACCCCTTGTTGAATTCAGAATGTTTTTTTTCTTTTCAGAAATGTATAGATTTCCGGGATTCACCACGGGTTTCACACCCACACTAACCATTAACTGGAAGGAGTTTGAAAGCACCAAAATTTAGAAAAATTGATTATGCCCCAGTAAAATACGTTTTCTGATTCAGGTCTGCCTTCGTGAAAGCTGGAAAGATGGTGATTGTAGCACCGCAAACCCTTTGTTGATGGCATTCGCAGGGAAAAAAACAGATGATTTCTTCTGCAGCACTTGTTTCCCCAAAAACCCAAAATGCAGGTGTATTTTGGGTAATCCATGTGTACCTTTAGAATCCTCAGGATGTAGGAAAAAAAGGACACAAATTTGACATGGATACCTTAAGTGGACAAAGTTATGGGAGACTAAGCATCAATGACCCCAAATAACCCAAAAAGGCTTAGCTGGGGGGATGTTTAGACCTAGCAATTAAAGGGTTAAAACAGCTGCAGGATGCAGCCTGCAGCCTGCTCTGAGTGGTCACCCTGCTGGCCCAGGACTGAAAAGAAAAAATATAACTTATTTGGGGTCTTTTTCAGTCTGACCGGCCCTGCCAGGCACCTTTCAGGAGTGGAGGGGTGCCCCTGAGACAGTACGTCCTCCACAAAGCACTGCTTTTATCGGAGGAAAGATGCAGCAGAGATTTTACTAGAGTAGAGGAAAGGTTGCTGCCTTGCCCAGAGAAAAATGTCAGGGTCTTTTCATAATTTCAGATTCTGCAAATGCCTGCACACGATTCTTAAGCAGTGCGTTATTTGAAATAATCAGTATTCATTTTAACATGACCTTTATGTCTTTTTTATTAAGTTATTAGTCAGTGGCCAATAGGACTGCTGAAAAACACATTTTAAAGTGTTTTCTTCTTACATTAACTGTTGGAAGTATGTACTGAAAAGGGGACAAACATGTTTCCATTAAAGGATCTGAAGGGAACCCTAAAGTCCTTGTTTCCCTGGGTCATGTTTTGATTAACCTGCCAGGCCAAATCTAAAGAGCAATATGCAATAGGTATATTTTAAAGATAACTAACAAACATATACCATTAAAAGCACAGCGCTGAAAAATGAAAGTGACCAAATTTACTAAAATACTTGCATCATGTATTTTTTTTAAGTCAACAAAGCAGATTGCCTCTGCGTTACATAAAAAGAGTCAGTGAATTTAATATTTAAATAGGCACATTAAATTGTAGGATTCTAAAGCAGAGAGCTCAACCTCTCTCTTGTCAGATGTTTCTTTTTTTTTAAAAACCTGGTTCTTGTTCTTTTTCTTTACCCATTATAGACAGGACTGCTCACCTGAAATGGAAAAATGCAAGGTCACTGTGTAAGATCGAATGAATTATTTATTGTACACAAACGGAGCATGGAAGCTTTTTCCTTCCTTGTTCCCTTAAAGTACGTTTGTGTTTTCATACTGGTAGCTCCCATAGCAGGAATTGTAGGAAAGTACCCATTTTGACATGGCTACCTCCCCCCCACACACACACTTTTTGCTATGTATCTGGTGCAACTTTTTTTTTTTTTTATTCAAATCATTTTTATTGAGAAAAGAAATCATAAAAACGGACGAGAATACATACAATGAATGACATACGTTGTCCCAGTAAACATAAGAAGTATATTCATACCGAAATCGATCCAACCTGTAAATGAATCGTGCAAATCATGTAATAGAAATTTATACAGATCATGCTAATTAAAACTAAAATTAAAATTACATTTCTAAAATAACCCCAAACTCAACAAATGAAACAGAGTAGTACGTTATGTCATGAGATATACACAGCATACCATGAGGTCCGATTGCTCAACACCAATTGAGCACCAATTGAGTCCCACTACTGTCAATACAACATTGCAAATGCATTGTCTTAGTCAAAGACCTGTACAGAGATCCATTTTTATACATTCCTTGCACCTATTGAAGGCAGATCCCTGTGTGACAGATGGTACCGCCCATTTCCTTTATCCTATAAAAATTAACACACAACAGAAGCCACACTTCCTCATTAAATACATATGACTATAACACATCATGGATGATCATGGCGGATCATGGCGGATCAAATGAGAAGGCATCCAGAGATTTCCATAGCTTCCCGTGGGAAGTGCGCCAAGGTGAAGAATGTAGGGCAGGATTGTCAGCTCCCCTTAGAAAAGATAGCCAATCTTGCCATATCCTGAAGGACACTTCAGAAGCGCTCTTCCATTTACACAACACTACCTTACAAGCCAGTGTGAGTAAAATATCCAGCAGTTGGCGATCATGAGTGCTATGCAGATTCTGATCCAAAACACCCAGTAGAATATAGACAAATTCTCTCTCAGGTTTGATGTTGAAAATATGTTCTATACAATCAAAGATTTTTCCCCAGAATGATCCCAACGAGGGACAGCTAAAAAGCATATGTGCCAAGTCTCCTACTGCTGAATCGCAGTTCCAACACTTAGGACTATCTCTCAAATGGAGTTTAAAGAGCCTATCTGGTGTCCAGTATGTCCTATTAATGAGCATGTATTTGGTTTGAGATAGAATTGGTGAGACTTTGCACGATAGAGCAGTGGCGTGTATCATATCCCAATCAAATACTAAGCCCGTAGAGTTGGGTTCGGATTCCCACCGGAGTTCATTCCGTCTGTGGGCCTTCCTTGGTGTAGGAAGGAGAAGCTTGTAAATTTTTGAAACAAAATGGCCAGCCGCCATGATACGTGGGACGTGGATCTTAAGCCATGGGTCACAAGATTTAAGAGAACGAGTGGATAAAAGGACTTTGAGTTTCAAAAAGTCATAAAAATCTATCGGCGCCAGGTTATGTTTGGCCTGGAGCGAGAAGAACGGCAAAGGGTGTATCCCTTCGAACAAGTCGCTCACCAAATTGACCCCTTTCCTTGACCAGTTTTCCCAATGAAGAGGTTTTCCTTCGATCTTAAGTGAGGGGTTACGCCACAAGGACATCATAGTAGTTTTTTTTAAGGTTAATCCTGTTTTATGTGTTTGATCAAGTCTTAGGAGGGCCCGTCTGGTATTTAATAAGATGTATTTGGAGTGAGGAAGATGGGAGAGATCCATAGTAAGTAGCGCAGTAAGGGGGACCTTATCAATAAGGGATTTCTCAACGCCCAGCCACAGCGGAGTGTAACCTGAGTCTACAGTCAGCCACTGTGCGCCTTGTTTACAGAGGAAGGCAGTCTGATAGTTCCTGAAATTAGGGAGACCCAGGCCGCCTTTTCCCTTAGCTAACTGTAGTTTCCTCATTGATATCCTGGGTTTCTTCCCCTGCCACAGGAACATGCCAAAGAGCCTATCCACCTTAGTTAAAAAATCATCAGAGAAGGCCATCGGTAACATACTGGCGAGGTAATTCACCAGGGGGGTTACCATCATTTTCAAAGTTTCGGCCCTATCCCACCAAGAAAGATACTTCGGAGACCGGCCACCTAACAATTTAGATATTTTCTTTAAAGTCAGATTTTCATTAACCCGTAATGTCGTAATTAGATCTTTATCAAAATCTAACCCCAGATACTTGAAGCAGTCCGGTTGCCAAGACAGACCAGAGTCCCCCATCACCTCTCTGTTTCCCAGATTATTTAACAATTTAACTTCCGTTTTATCCTTATTTAACTTATAACCGGATACCCTGGAGAACTCGTCAATAATAGACATAAGAGCCGGTATAGCCTCCTCAGCCCTCTCCGAGACAACCAAGACATCATCAGCGTATGCGGTTAGCTTTATTATACAATCCTCAAATGGAATTCCAGCAATACCATTACTAATCCTCAGGCGATGTAAGAATGGTTCGATCGCTAGTAAAAATAGTGAAGGGGAGAGGGGGCACCCCTGTCTGGTTCCGTGATGTAATTGAAACGACGAGGAGAACGAGCCATCCGGTCTAACTCTGGCAGAGGGACTGGAATAAAGGGACATCACCATCCTTGTAAAAAACGGGCCCAGGTTAAATTTATGTTGTACTGCCTTCAGGTAGGTCCAATCGACTCTGTCAAATGCCTTTTCGGCATCAAGCGTAATTGCTACGGTGGGGGTGGATAAAAGCTTCGCCTTTTCGAGTACATGAGCTAGTGTTCTGGTGTTGTCACTGGATAACCTATACTTCAAGAAACCCGCTTGGGAAGGGTGTATCAGCTTGGGCAGAACCTTCTGAAGCCGGTTGGCTAGAATCATGGCTAAAATCTTACAGTCAAGGTTGATAAGCGAAATAGGCCTATAATTCTTTGGGAGTGTTGGATCTTTCCCTTCCTTCGGAAGGACGGCTATGATAGCCTCAGATAACGAACCTCTCACCTCTCCTGTATCGTTGATTTCCTGAAACAGGTGCAAGAGTGGGTGTGATATATGAGAGGAGAAGCACTTATAAAAATTTAGCGGTGAACCCGTCCGGTCCGGGGGCCTTACCACATTTTAGCGTCTTAATAACCTTCTCCACTTCCTGAATCGTGATGGGACTATTAAGATCAGCTTGATCAGCAAGGGAGAGAGACGGTAGGTCGCATTCTCCTAAGTAACCCTTAATTTTGGAATCCTCCACTTCCAAATTCTTGGCATAGAGACACTCATAAAAGTGTTTAAATACCTCTGCTATCTTGACTGGATCGGAGTGGGCCGCCCCCAATTGATCTTGGATGGAATTTATGGTTTTTGTTTGTACCTTAAACTTGAGATAAGCAGCCAGACTTTTCCCAGCCTTATTTGATTCACACAGTTTAAATTGTTTCCTCCTATTTAACCAAACTCCTGCTCTTTCACTTATTATTTTATTGTATTCATACTTCTTATTGGCCAGCTTATTCAATGTATCTTCTTTCCCATCGATTAGATGTCTATTCTCCAGGGCAGTGATTTCTCTTTCTAGATTCTCCAGGGCCTTATTGTGATTCTTGTTCATGGCTGATTTTATTTTGATAATGACCCCTCTAACGTTACTTTTTAATGCTTCCCAGCGTATCAGATCAGTGGTATCCCCCCTATTGTTATGTTCCAAATAGTCTTTAATGGCGGATTCAATTGCAGACCGATGTTGCTCCTTCTCGAGGACTTCATCATTAAGCCGCCAAATTGATTGGCGAGTAGATGACTTCACATTGGAAATGGACAGGGATATACATGAATGGTCGGATATAACCCTTGGCTCTATCGATGTTTCTTCTATTCTGGGAATACCATTCTTCGTAATAAATAAATAATCGATACGGGAGAATGAATCATGTGGAGACGAGTAAAAAGTATAATCTCTCCCATCAGGGTTTTGCAACCTCCATGTGTCCACCAAATTAAATCTGGTACACAGGTTAATGAAGGCTTTATGAGACCTGTTGCCACGGAATGTGCAACGGGAGTCTCTGTCCAGAGTGGGATAAAGGGTAAATTAAAATCCCCTGCAAGAATGTGTATGGCTGAGTCAGGGATGGTCTCAATTTGTTTAGTGAGATCTGTCCAGAAGCTTAAATCACATGTGTTCGGAGCATAGACATTGGTAACATAGAATTCAGTATCATCCTTGAGCAACTTGGTTGTGACCCACCTCCCTTTAGTGTCAGACATGGCGGAGAGCAAGTCAACATTGGATTTTTTCGCTATCAAAGTTAAAACCCCATTTTTCTTTCCTATCGCCTCCAAACCGGCCACTTCGACATAGAATTTATTTCTAAGTGTATGAAACTGTTTCACATTGATTTTAGATTCTTGCAGCAGGACAATATCCTCTTTTTGCCTACGTAGATTATCCAGGACTTTCTGGCGTTTAACAGGTTGATTGAGACCCTTAACATTAAATGACATTATTTTCAGGTTATTCACCCTCGTTATGCCGAGCGATGTATCTATTGTGGATAGTGACATAGGGAGTTAATAAAAGATCGTGCCAAATCGGATATGGGATTGCCTAGAAGCACAACCACCGAGCCCACCCAAACAGCCCCTGGACCCGAACCTGTAAAAGTAGGGCAACCGTAAGTGTAAAGACAGCATCATAGGCGAAGAAATAGGAAACCTCATCGGAGTACTGACAGTATGAGCCTCCCGACCCTGGTATGCATGACAAATGATGACAGAAACAAAAACAAAGGCAAGAAAACAAAATGCAATGAAAAACAAACTCTTACTCTTACTCTGCCCTCCCCTTTCCCCCAACCCCACCCCCACCTCCCCCGACCAACCCACCCCACCCCGACAGAAAGTAATATGCATGGTGACACGGAAAAAACAGTGTCCCTCCCATGGCCTTAAACCGTAACCATATTAATATTTTGGGAACAGGCACAACAATTGAACATCCTAGAACAGCGGTCTCCAGAAGAAAAGAAAACATAGATCATCATAACCCAGTGTAAGTATGATATAGGCACAGATACAGATACAGCGGATCATGTCCTTCATGAAGGAATCCGCTTTACTTACTGCAAACCTTTTTGCCACTAATTATCACATTTCCTACAGCCTTAGCAAGTACGTCCCATCCCTGAGAGGAACACAGTGCAAGTAAATACGAATTTCTTGAATGGCTGTGCAGATAACCGAACCCAAACACTTGTAGGCGAAACGCAGAAGTCCCAGAGCAAAAGACTACACACAACCCCTTCTAAGTCCTTCTAAGTCCTCGTCTTTGGCAGAAATAAGCCATTTGTCATACAACATACCGCAACCTAGCAGTTGACCAGATCACAGTGCAATTACCACCCATTTTAGGACCTATTGCAATTACCACCCACTATAGGTAGGCACTGAGTGAACACAGGACCTTAAGGACAGCATCAGAACCATATCGTAGTCTGTGTAAAAATGAGCCTGGAAACTTACAGACATTCATCTTTGCCTGGCACATGGGCATAAAGGCAGGCCTTCCCCCCCCTTCAATAACAACAGTGCCCAGCGTAGAATCCGAGCATTGCATGAATGGCTATAAGTGATATAGAGGACCTATAACGCAGCAAGGCAACTAGCAAACAGCAGTGCGCAGTACTCTTATGCTTGAAACTACGCAGGACCCTGTCCTCAGGTGTGCAGAACACATGAACAGGAAACTCCTTCTGCACATGCCAACAGATATCTGCCCGGCAGGAAGTATAGAAATTCAGTTAGTATAGTCATTTAGAAGGGACTGCGGAGGCCCCCCTCGATGTATCCATATGTAGATCCTCAGAATCATCTAAAAATTGCCTGAGTTTTTGTGGATCTGTGAAGATCTGTGGAGAACCGTGAACGATGACCCGAAACCTCGCCGGACCTATGAACCCAAATTGGTGGCCCAGTGATTTTAGCCTCGGACGTAGGGCGAGAAAGGATTTTCTCACATCAACCGTCTCTTTGCTGTAGTCCTGCGAGATGAAGATCTTGCTTGATTTCCATAGGATGTGGTTGTTTTTACGTACAAATGATAAGATCTGTTCCACATGTTGGTACTGCAGAGGTTTACAAACGATGGGTCTGGGACCTTTCTGACCCTGTGTAGCCCTGCCTGGCACTCTGTGAGCTCTGTCGAATTCGAGTGGGCGATGAAAGGTGAGGTTGGTTGCCTGCGAGAACCATGCCTCCAAGAAGGAAACACAGGAATCGTATGCATCCTCTGAGCTTTCGGGTATCCCAAAAATACGAAGGTTCCCTCTTCGGTTCCTATCCTCCAACTCGGACATTTTCCTTGACATCTGTTCTGTGGAGACAGAGAGGCTTTTAATAGATTTACAGGTCTTATTCTCCAAGTCTTCCTGACGGCTGATCCTTGATTCTGTTTCCGTGAGTCTGGTGTTAGTATCTCGAATATCCTTCCGAATAGCCACGATTTCCTCCTTTGTGGATTTCGCAAGCTCTCGTACCTCCTCAAGTTTGCTCAGTATGATGTCCATCGTATCATTGATGTCCTTCTTGCCTTTAACAGGTGAGATCGGATTAGGAGGTTCAGCCTTAAGCCTCTTGAGGTTTTTTGTATCCTTGTCCCCCATATTGGCCCAACAGCTAGGAACTAGCACAGCAACTTGATTCACCTAATAAGCACCGCCACAATAGCTCTCTTGATAGCAATTTCGGTCCGTAATAAAGCAACTTCCAAAGGACACAGGATGTGCAAAATGACTAGAGCAGTATGTCAGGATCCACTCCTTCTATTAGTGGTGTGGTTCCGTTTAGCTATAGAGCGGAGGATACCGGGGACCTTCTTGTGACATATGGTCTGTGCGATTCCTAGTGAGCTACATTTGTGGATGTGGCGTATTTAGTCGCATTTCATCATGGTCAGACCTTCTTGCCCAGCACATACAATTGCGTCGCCACCACAATATTGCCAGCATTTCTCAGCACATCAAGATCGTGCTCCTTTCCTCCGATGCTCGTATTCACGTCTATGACCGCCAGTGTTCAATCCACAGCCTCTCTCTCGTAGCTCCCCGCTCAGCACAGCTTCCACACACTCGCTAAGTAGATGCGCGTCCACATAGTCTACTCCCCCTCATATCCCAGGGGCCATATAATGACTGCACATACTTCTTACCAGGCATCATCTACGTCTACGTTGCTGCCAGTCTCCCTGCCTCGTTTAGAGCTCTCATGATTGCCCAGATCGCGTACCGCGCATCATCGCACTATGTCGTGCGCTCCACTTGTCGTGGTAGGTCTCGCCGAGCAGAGCCAGAGAAAAGTTAAATGTGTATCTCACCAGGCGGCACCCTCCTATGTATTTCTGTGACCGTGTAGAAATAGGCCTGGCATTTTAAGATTAAATTTCCTGAGGCGAGAGCGTTACAGTGTCTGTTACAGTGTCCGCCATCTTGTGTGAGCACACCCTCAGCACTCCAAGAAGAACGAAACACGGTAATCCAACTTGCAATATTAGTTACATGCCACTCACAGTCCGAATGTAACATCCGCGTTGCCCTCCGTTCCCCGCTCACAGTGGGATTCCGGTTCCATCTCCGTTCGCCTACTGCTGCGCTGGAACCTCAGTGCACAGCGTGTCCGCCATTTTATGATCCTCACAGGTCTGAACATCAGAGAGTAACATTGGTGGCAGTCTTCCGCTCTGTGGTTCGTCCCAAACCTACTCACAGAACATCGCCGGGGGATCCCTCCGATCAGTCAGGTAAGCAGCTACCTCAGCCGGCCGGCACAGGGGTTGCGGGATCACACGGCCTCACGGCCTGCACGCTCGCGGTCGCGGCTTTCAGGGCACCCGCATGTATCTTGTCTTTGGGGACTCGGAGAGTTCCAAAAATCACACCCGAGGTGGACCGAAGCCTCCGGTCTCCGGAAACGCCGTGATCACTGCTCCAGGGTTAGTTGAAGCCTCCCAAAATACTCCTTAAGCTCATCGCCACGGGAGGTGCGAAGCGCTACGCCGCCATTTCTCCCGGCGTCCAAACCACGCCCCCCGTATCTGGTGCAACTTTGACTGAAAGTATGCTGGGTTCCTGCTAACCAGGTCCCCTGCACCAGTCTTGTTCCCCTAAACTGTACAATTCTTCCACAATTTGCAACCCTTTAGGATCCTTTGTAAGTCCCTAGTGAGTGGTACCTAGGGCATTGGACCTAAAGTGGGTCCCTAAGGGCTGCAGCACGAATTGTGCCGCCCTAAGGGACCCCTTGCCCAGCTCATGCAAACTGACACTTTAGCCTACGTGTCTTGGTGCAGAGAAAATGAAGAGTTGTCATGGCACACATCCCTGTGTGCCATGCCAGCAAAACACTGCATGTGGTATAGGTAAGTCATCCCTACGACGAGCTTTACAGCCCGAAGGCAGGGTGCACTATACCCATTTGTGGGCGTATCTGCCTGAGTGGATGTGTCCCTGTGGTATCTAAATTCGCCCTCAGATATCATAAATACACAGGGAAGCCATAACGAATACATGAACTGAACACTCATAACGAGTTCCCAAGTTACATGATGGCTTCACTGTACCCCAAGGTGTTTGGTACCAAACACCTCGTCTTAATAAACACATATTGATGCCAGTGCTGTATTTATTAATAAATGCACTCAGAGAGCAGCATCTTAGAGGTGCCCCCTGAAAACCTACTGACTACTAATGTGTTGACTGGTTGTTCTTGACCAACCAGCCACAATAGACGGGTTTCGGACCTCCTGAGGGTGACAGCCTTCGCTCTTGGAGGACAGGAATAAAGCCTGCTCTGTGCAAAGGTGTTCACACCTCCTCCAAGCAGGATGGGCATTCCAGAGCTTGAAGCTTCAAAAGCCCTGCCACCTTTGTTATCTTTCCAGATAGTGGAGGTGCCCACCCCTTCCCCCTGTCCTGACCCCATTGTTGGCAGCAAGACAGGTAGGAAAATATGTTGGATTAGGGGCTGTGCCCACTTTCAGCCAGCACCACCCCTAGGGGAAGGCCAGCTGAAGTGGACCTCACTTTTCAGATTCCTCCATGTTGTTTTGGATGGAATTAGCCTTCTAGGGTCAGGGTTATGCCCATTTCCCACAGGAAGTGGTCATATAGAGGGCTGTAGACACCCTAAAGGTAGGCAGCCCATTGGCTACTACATGTCACTCTGCAGCGCCCCGAAATTGACTATTTAGGCAGCACCCCTGAATCAAAGACCTTAGATTTGATGAATCAACAGAAGAAGGATGAAGAAGAGTATCTGCCTGTTGAGAACTACAGCAGAACTTTGGACTTTGGCATGAAACCCTATCGTCCTAAGCCCTTTCTCAACAATCTCGACCAAGTGACTCATCCTGCAAGCTGGAATAACTACCAAAGCCTTGGGTAGCCTGCCAGCACTTCAACAAACACTGAAAGTCTCCCTTGGAGTAGGAACTCCCCTGCAGCCCGTAGGCACCAACAAACAGGGTCCGGTCCACCACCGTGCAGCTCCCTGGCCCGACCGACGCCACAGATGACCAGGAGAATGTACTCCTGCTCTGGAAGGTCAGATCTGTCTCCCCACCGAGTGTGTACACACCAAGACCAACCGGAGCCGTACAGCACCAACCTCCAGGGTACCGGACACCCTACACCAACAGCGAAAGTTCAGTCCGCATTCTCACTGCACCAGGACCAAGGAGCCATCAAGGGACTTCAGCATCACTGAGACCCACTTCAAGAGTTGCCCAGCTGCTTTGATTTTGCCCCTGCCAGCAGTTTCTCCTTGACCGCGAGGTGCATCTTTGTGCACCAGACCAGCCGACCCAACCACGCTGCAACCAAGATCCCTTGCAACCTGAACCCCCATTTGGGAGCCATCTGACTTACCCGCGAGTCCTTCTGTGCAGCATCTTTTCAGGTACCCCCCTCCGCGCCCTGTAGAGGCAGCTACCAGCCTCACCAGCACCCTGTTCCTGTTAGTACCCTGGCGGTTCCCGAAGAGCTGCTGGTAGTACTTTGAACTTTATGGCCACTACTATTCTTATCCCAGAAGGTGAGCCCCTTTAACCAACTGTACCTACCTATGCATCGTTGACTTTTCCTCCCATAGGATTGCATTTTGCATAAAAGCGCATAGGTTTGAACGTTTACTTACCTGTGAATATTTTTATGGAAAAATTTACTTACCTTGAAACTAAGTTTTTTATGTTTGAAATATGTGTGAAAAGAGGTGTTATTTGCCTGATTGGACTCTGATTTACTCTTTGAGTGTGTGTCTCATTTATTGCCTCTTTGAGTACAACAAATGCTTAGCACTACCCTCTGATAAGCCTAACTGCTCGCGCACACTAATACAGAAGAGAGGGTAAGTATTATCTACTCTAGCCTCTGTGAACCAAATGGGAACCCACTGGACTCTCTGCACAGTGTACTTCATTTTAGTGCACTTTATAGAGATCCAGCTTCCTACAGGAATGTACAGCAGCCTTGGCAATTTCTTAGGTTTCGAAAAAAAAATCCTTCCCGCATGTAAAAGAATGCAGTGATACCAAAGCAGTGCAGAGGGGTCGTCGGGGAAGGAGACCACGCACATGACTTTATTGGGCAGGGGATGATAGTGGCAGGCGGCCGTAGGGCATTTATTGCTGAAAGGAGAATCATGATATCGTGAGAGATCCGAATGTAGTGAATCTGTATTGATAAGTACAATTCCTGACACGGGGTCAGCTTCCCGCAAAGGGTCCTTGCACTTGTCTCAGGGAAAAATCTTGCTATTTGTGCATAAAAATGATCTGCTAGGATCAAAGACAAGGTTTTCCCTATGGTGTCACTCAGAGTGTCACATGTGAGGTCTGAAAATGTCACACAGCTGCTGCAAACAATGAAATGTCACACATAAGTAATCTTACAACTTGGTAGCCTGTTTAACATAGTTAGATGTTAGCATGGTGTCCCCTGTAGATGCAATAAACTAAAGGGAGGAGTTTTGTAGGGACATATGATTTATTTTAATCCAAGCAGGTGCATTGGAAAGGTAAAGGCACCTTTTACACTGAATGTAAACCCCTCAACAAGTAAATAACATTTCTTACCAGGGCCATTGGAATTATGAAGCTTCTAAAGATCAAATTATGTTGCAGGGTGGTCTACATTATGCCGCGAGATAAGGCAAATTACGCAATGTAATGTGGCACATTTTGTGATAGAATTACTTCCGAATGTTGTCATTTTTTTAACACGTTAAGACTGCCTAGGCAAAGGGTACTATTTATTCTAGTTTAATACACAAATACAGTAAAAAAGAAACCGAAAGATAACCGGTCAACTTTCGCAGAGGGCCTTCCATTGCACGACAACACCCGTCTCTGGGATTTTAGTAATTTTTAATCCGTGTGAGTTTGAAGCACATTTTTTTTGCCTAAAATCTGTAGTCTATGTAGCAGACGATGAGTAGCTGCACACCATAATAATGCGTACAACTGTGCAGCTGCAGAATCACGTAATTACAGTGGCCCTATCTATGACCCAAAACAGCAATTACCCATGTCCGCGTGAGCCATGTGTGCCTGCATTATTTTCTCTATGCATTTTATTATATGCGATGTTTAAAATGCCACTAGCCAGACTATCATTAGTGTCCCTAGAAGTGTACTTTAAAGGGGCGCACATGAGGTCACAGATAAACTGGTGTTGCACCTGGGCACTGAGAATAAGGCACTAATCGGAAAGGGGAGCTACCAGTCTCATAGAATAGGAGCTCGGCAAATCTTTGGTAGATTAACTTGCTCTGCAGAAATAAAAATAACCTGCTAAATCTTCATCTTTTTGAGGCTTGATTTATTTTACAACTGTACATCCCCTACAAACTTACTCCTCTATTTAAGCATCAGTGAGGGGAGCGTTCACTCACCCCTCAAAGTAAACTTTTGTTAATAAAAAGTAATATTATCGTCAAATAATATGAATATGACTCGATTTTTAGTGTGCATGTAGTAGACTAGTATTACAGGTCTTGCTGCTCAGCCAGAGTGGAATGTTGGTGCATGGTTAGAATGCAGTGTGGAATGCCTGAGTGGGGATCAGTTGAGGACGGGCTGAGCAGCAAGTGAGCTGCTCCTGGTGGGGCCTCCCCTTGATACTTATCATCTGAACAATAAAGCATTCATCCTATGCTACATCTCGTCTACTTCCATTAATTCCATCTTATTACATCTGGCGACGATCCGGAAGAACCTGCCTGTGCTGCCTTAATTGACTGAAACTGAAAACTGAAATTACCTAAGGTAAAGCACCTATTTTGTAACGGAAATCTTCATTTTTAAAAGCCTGACACCTGGGGGCCCCACCAGTGACCAACATCGGTCGCCCGCTGAAATCTGTCAGGACTCGAGACTCTTTCTGCTACTTTCCATCACCTGCACCTTGCCAGTTTGCCAGTTTGCCAGTTCCCGGGTTATCAGGCACTCTCCTGTCAAACCAGGATAGGTACGACTGATATCTGAGGAGAATTCAATAGATATCAAGGACCGGAGCTTTGGCCGAGTTAAACTGGTGGAGAGAACTGACAAGGATGAAAACGATCTTTACGTTTTGATTCAGAGGGCTTTGTAATTCATCTGTTAAATGCAGGAGTGAATAGATGGACGCTGCCACCTACTGGAAGTAAAAAGAACTTGGATTCGCCTGAAAATACGATCGATTCGAGGAGCGAGTCTGCCTGATTTAGTTTGCCGTGGTTCGTCTCCCGGGTGAGCAGCTTGTCAGTGTATGCAGTTTGGGCACTTTTTGAAGTGGTTTTGGCAGCGTTGTCCGTGAGTACTTTGGTCGGATATTTATTTTGGCTAATCGCTGTGGAGCACCCTGTTAAACCTGTGACTGTTAAACTGCCGCCTCAGTTTAAATTTAGCACGGACTATACTCCGTGTGCTCGAGCTCACCTGCCTCTCCTCGCGTGGCGTTTCTTCCTTCATGATGTTCGGAGCTGCTTCTGGACGTCTGTGGGCTCTGTCACGCCGTGAGCCAGCCGGGGCAGCGTCACAAGGCGTGCCGCCATGTTGTGTTTTCACCGGAGCTCTGCATTTTGGCTACGTTTTCTTCAAAGTGTTCACCCAGTAGTGCTGCTTCTGCCAACCACAATTGTTTTCCGTTTTGGGGGATAATAAAGTTTTCTTTCAGTGCAGCAATAGGACATTGTACTCGGTTTTTCAAAGACCTGCCTGCTCAAATGCTCTGGTGAGTTACGCCTTTTTGATGCCAAGAACTAGTTGTGCCACACCATGGAGGTGAAGCGATTTCATAAATGCCCAATGCAATTTCAGGATATGACCAGTCTCGCTTATTTCCTCAAGCAACTATTTTCATCTGGAGTAAAGTTTCGTCCATTCAGAAGAACGCCTAATTTGTACTGCTGTAAATAATTAATATTCAGCATTTCCTTGACGTACTGGTCATCGGCTAATCCTCTAGGGAAAAATGTTATTCTTTCTAGTAGTGGGGTTGTTATTATCATTAGCTTCCAGGCCATCTAAAAAGTTCATTCAACCATTTATTCATGTGACATATTTATTTTATTTAAAAAAAAAAAAAGGAATAGAGGTTATTTATTTTAAAATTGCTGTATATGTTCCATTTCGCATGGACTAGGGTTTCGTATAGATATTGATCTATTACATGTTTCCTGAAGGAGAATTTTTATTAAGTTAGGTATATGAGTGAATATCCGTCCGTAACAAAATGTTTCATTATTTGAGGTATGCATTACCAACAAAGTTTGTTGGTTCACAATGTGTAATTTATTTTCACTTAGGTGATTTATCTGTTACAAGTTCCAGATGGGAATGTTCATTAGTTTAGGTTTATATTTAGCCTACTACAGCCAGTAACAGAATTTCATGGTACGCATACATTGCCAGTGTCGTTTCGCTTGTACGTGGATACGTCACATACATTATTACGGTATAGAATTTTACTCATCAGCACTGAAATAATTTTCATTATTGAAGTATGCACTTTTTCATAGCTAATTAATCTGTTACAAGTTCCCTAATGGGAATTTTCATTAGTTTAGTACAGCTAGCCTGCTAAATTCAGCCAGTACAAGATTTTCATGGTACGCATACATTGCCCGTGTCATTTCACTTGTACGATGAAATGTCACATAAATTATTTCTGTACGTTATTTTATTGAACTGCTTGGTTATAATTTTCATTGGTTAAGGTACACACTGTAATAGCCGGAGGCTATGTGGTTTTCCACCGGTTCGTGGATTTCTCACCTATTTTTTTTATTGTGTATCGCTCACAGTGCTTCCTTTGCATGTTTAGGGGTTGCCATTTAGTCAAGTATTCGGTGATTTCCACTTTTGCGTGGATAGGTCACTTTCAGGTATACATTTTGTAAGCCTATTGGCTTTGTGATACTCACTTGTACGTGCAGATATCACCTGCTGTGTTTCTACTTCTCTACTTTACTGGATTTATTCATCCACTGTGTGTAGAATCGACGGCTTCTTTAATTTTGTGGCAGTGTGTGGTTTTTACTTCTACTCTTGGTTCTGGTTCATGATTCCACACCCTTTTCTGTCACGTTGGACTTATTTTATAGTTCAACAGGGTGCTGCTTTCACCCTTCTTAATATGTTTTTTCTTCAAAGTCTTTGCTTATATTCTTATGGATTGTTTGATCTTTCCTACCTTTTTCTACCATTTGCTATTCTATCTTTCATTTGCTCCGTTAATAGGAATGAGGCATGCTATGTTTTGCTCTTAATTAATGCAATGTATTTTCTTTTATGAATTATTGCATGTTTTTTTTCATTTAGATGCCTTGTTAGCAATTTTACCCCTATGTTGACTCATATTGTACTGTACTTACAAAATTCTTTTGTTTCTGTTAAAAGGGGGAAGGTGATGTAGTAGACTAGTATTACAGGTCTTGCTGCTCAGCCAGAGTGGAATGTTGGTGCATGGTTAGAATGCAGTGTGGAATGCCTGAGTGGGGATCAGTTGAGGACGGGCTGAGCAGCAAGTGAGCTGCTCCTGGTGGGGCCTCCCCTTGATACTTATCATCTGAACAATAAAGCATTCATCCTATGCTACATCTCGTCTACTTCCATTAATTCCATCTTATTACAGTGCATGTATCTGGAGCATGCAGTGGCATAGAGAAACTTGAGGGGGACCTCTGCAAAGAACATGGAGGGAGGCCCAGTCAGGAGGTCCCAGGCCAGGGGCCCTCTGCCCGTGCGCAGTGCCAGAGGGGGGCCCCTGGAGCTCTAGTGCCTCCCACACTGCGAAAGCTGCAGTGGCTGCTGTTAACCCACTGAGAGCATGTTCATCCTACAAGGATAACTTTTTTTCTCTTTGACGCTAAACGTATCATGGAAAACTCCTGCTGATGTCATGTGGAGGCAGGAGACAAAAGTGGAGTACTTCTACAGGATAGCTGGTGACTGTGTTGGAATGGGCATTGGGGGGACCCCCTCACCATTCCTAGCAGGGTGGCCCGCTAAGTGTTTGTTACACCACTGCCGAAATTGTGACGTTACCTGCCAGAGTGGGCTGGAGTAGAGAGCCGGTCAGGTTGTGGTTTTGTGTGCGTGGGGACCAAGGGGCGAAAATAGTGGTGTGTGTGTGTGTGAATGCATATGGTCGTTACTGCTCAAAGCTCAGGCGTATTCACTAGTCCTAGACTTTGCATTTCTCACGGATGTTTTTGTTCCCATTCTGCAGGAGTCATTTGTTCAGAATCACCAGCTGCCCCCTACTTTTCAGACTTTTGCACGTTTGCACACTATCGATGCGCAAAGAAGAAATATTATTTAAGGGTAAGTCCTGAAATTAAAAAAAATAGTATCTGGGAAGATCAAAGCGAGAAACAGTAGAGAGGAATAGATCTGAGAGTGCATGCAGGAGAGTGTATCTGCAAGAAAAATTGTATGAAGAAGAGCGGAAATGTTGGTTGTAGTCTAGAATGGTTCAAATACGTTTTTGCCTTGAATGGCGCATTAAATAGTAGGAAAAAAGACTGCCATTAGGTATTCTACATGCCATGTAGGGATGGAGAGGCATGGGTGGTCGGAGAGACAGAGTTCTAACGAACGCCATGAAAAAAGGTAATGTGAACATTTCCTTTGTTGTCACGAAGCATTCCATTGACAGCATATAGGCCTTAATTTAATTTATTTCGGGGTTTTTTAAGCCACAGTAACAATTTCAACAAGATATGTTGTACAATAGCGACAATATCACTGGATATAGTTTTATTAACAGCTAGGTGACAAACATTAAAAGAGAAAATGTGTGAATTTGGTACAAAGAGTGTGATGGAAGCACAATATAAAGATAGTAACAAAACATGTGTTCTAAAATACGTATTTACACTAAAGGAGGCCTGTGAGAAATAGGAGTAGGGGGGCCTTTGACCAAATGAAGAACCCTCCACCTAGTCTGTTTAACAAGAATGTCACCCTATATAAGACTGGACTACCCCATCCCCTGTTCATGCCCATGTGCAGACACATTGGTTGGCATTGTGAAGAAGTGTGTGGAGCAGAGAACTTAAAAGAGCCGTCCAGTAGAGAAAACAAGCATTTACAATGCAACGGTCTCGGCATTGTTAAAGTTAGAGCTATTGGCATTGCTCATGACATTATTTTTGTTTATGTTTTTGTTTTTAAAACATTTAAAGAAACGGCATTGTTATTTATAATGTGAATAACTTAATCACTCTCAAATGCGAGATTTATTGCATTTGCAGGCACACACAGAGCCACACACACAGAGCCACCCACACACACAGAGCCACCCACAGAGCCACTCAAATAGAGCAACCCACACAGAAATAGAGCCACCCACAGAGCCACCTACACACACACACACACACACGCAGAAGCCCACTAACCTATTTACATTATGTGCAGTTTGTGATCTGCATGGTACATGTTTTTTGCTGCAGGCACATTAACCCTATGTGCTACCTTTGCTGGAGTCAAAACTTCCACTAGACAAAACTCCGATCTCTCTGTAGGAAGAACATTAAACCCCAGTCATCATGAAATTTTTATTGTTGCCGAAAATTGCTGGAGGCCAGGAGGGAGGTAGCAAGCGATTTTAAAACCTTAATAAACATAATGTCTCCACCCAAAGTCAGCGTCCAGTCACACTGGTTGCACTGCCCTAGTGCTGGCCCTTCTCAAGGGTCCTGTGACCTGAGGGATAGATTCACTGTTGTTCTTGGCTGTGCTGCTTAATAGACCTGCTAGCAAGAGTGGAGGTGAACGTCAGTATGGATTGTGGTGGACAAACCTTGAAGGTTAACCCAATTTACTTCTTCCCAGACTAATGCCTTTTAGCAATGAAAGACTGGGAAAAAAAACAGAAGTTTCTAAACCTATGCCTTGCTGTTTACGTGCAGCTCATAGCGCAGGATGCTGTATTAGGATTGTAACTTATGAACTGTAGTAACAAAAGGCTCTCTGTGACAAAACCCATTAACCCACTAAGCTGCAAAAATTACAGTCCTGTGACGTGCAGGTGCTTTACAGCAGGGACATTAACCCTCTGCTCTGCTTTATGATAATTCAAAACCACACTAAACAAACCTCTGATCTCTCCAGAAGGTACATTAATCACCAGGGTTATCTTTGCATTTTTTAACCACCAAAATGTTGCTGGTCACACAGGGAACTCTGCAGCTGGTGCTTTTAATCCCTTAAGGTGTTTCTAAATGCAGCACCCTCGGAGTTCGGCGCCCTGTGCGGTGGCACCAGTCACACGCTCTAAAGCCAGCCATGAGAGTAACTTTCTCTTCCAAGGCCTCGAAAAATTATGACAGATGGAAAGTTCTTTCGCAATTAAGATTTGTATACATCCAGTATGTATTACCAGGTATTCAATATGTGTTGACAATCTAGGGATTGCTTAAAGTGCTTTTGGAACTTGAGCACATCTTAGCTTATTCGTTACAGCACATTAGGATGCAGGCTCGAGGCGCTTTCACAGCTGAACTAGCTGCCATGACTGAGCCCTGCTCCCTGACCCTTTCCTTGTCGTTATTTTCTGCACAGAATAAGTACGGAGGTGACGGAGCATATGGGCAGGATATCTTGCTTTCTTATTTTGCCGTTTCTAAGCGCTGGAAAATAGCAGGTGGGCGCATGAAAGTGTGTGAAAGCAAGGATCGTGTGCAGTGGGACGTGTGCATACCGTCTTTGTCTAAAATAAATGTATGTATCTGCTATGTACAGCGCTCAGAAGCCCCCCGTGACTGTTCCACGCTTTGATTCAACTTTTTTTTTTGACCTGGCGTCCTAGGTTGAAGGGAATTTTTATATGTATTTTCACATTTCACGTAAATTATGCTAATTTCTACAATTTACAAGTTGGGAAGAATTTAGAATTTAGTGCAAAGTTCGCTATGTGTGCTCCTCGGCGGATTTTCAATCATTGTGTGAAACTCGTCATACAGACATGCCGTGGAAATGTCTTAAGAGCTCCCAGTGGTGATAACCACCACCTCCCCGCCCAACGCCCTCGATGCCCCGCCCCTCACTGAGTGGAGTGAGCAGCAGCCTAATGCGGATGTTGACCAGGGGCCACATGTACAGGTGGAGGGGTCCCGGGCCCTACTGTGAGTATGCCAGCCATAGAACCTTGCTACAAGACCTGAAAGTGCAGGAGCCATTGAGCCCTGCTGTAATCCCGCGCCCTGGCAGTCCCTGCAGAGCTGGCGTGTAGGAGTCGTTCTCTGCCTCAGTAACACAGCACTCTGAGTTTCTTGCAGAGACTCAGGGTGTGTGTGTGTGTGATACTCGTGCAGTGTCAACCCTGTCCCATGACACTCAGTTTCCCTGCAGACGCGTGGGCTTTGTGCTTCTTTTGAAAAGCTATGCCCCCTGCTTGGCACACCTTCCTGAAGGAGTGGGCCTTCGTGTCTTTTATGTGGTTCTGTATGGTTTGTGAGGACAAGGCAGCGGGGCGCTCGAGTTCTGTTTCGCCCTACAGTCAGCTGGCACGGACGCCGTGTGCCGCACAGTGTAACCGCACAGCGCGGAGGAGCGTGCCACGGGGGCGAACGGCGGGTGGGGGAGGGGATGGGTACACAGTACGCATCCTGGTGTTGTTGCTACACCTCATTCCTCTGCCGCAGCGTAGCGTGCGCCCTCCCTCCTGCCTGGCACGGGGCTGGCATTCTCCATTCATCTGCCTGCGCCGGGAAGGGACCGAAAGGGCATGTTGCGGCAGGACTGGCATCCACATCCGAAGGGCAGATGGGAGCAGCGCCCTGCCAGGCCTGAGCGAAGTCAGGCTTCCTCAGGCCAGGGCCGGCAGACACTCCGCTGACCCTCTGCAGTGACCCGCGTTAGAGATCAGAGGCTGCTCATGAGAGCGTGAGATGCTACCACAGCCCTGGGAGAAACGTGTCACACACCAGGCACCTGAGGCCAAATTCTCACCTGTAATTTACAAATGTTGCAATTGCTTACTAAGCCAGCTCGTTTCAGCTTTATTAAAGAGTGCTGTGTACTCATTGGATGCCTTCCTTTCTCCTTTCTCCGTTCCCATAGCCCCACTGGCTTAGCCCTCTCAACACATCTTGTTTCAGAACACAGCTCTGTACCTCATTTCACTCTAATAAAGCGCCACATGTTCACCCGCAGATTCAAAGCGCAGCAGCGTCTCCTTTCAACTACATATTTCTGTTTGCCTCATTTCTTGCCAGTGAGCCCTGTATGCGTTTCACGGTGTCATTCGTGGAACTCAGTGTGTACCGCCTTTTCGTTTCTATACTGCACAATACCTGCTTCCTCCTCCCAGGGTGCACTTTATGCATTGCCCCCCACCCCGTGGTGAACGGTGCGCATCTCCGTTCCTTCCTTTGGAGCACGGCATACGGTGACCAGATTTTGGAAACTTAAAAAACAAGACTTTTGGCAAAAAAAGAAGGACTCCAATTTTAGATCAATCAAGGGGTACAGAATTAGAGGTCTCATCAACATAGAGAACGCGAGAGTAATTCTGACTAGCATTCAAGGCCTTTCATTCATAACATGCCCACGAACTGAACAAGCACACCACTGCCTTTCTCCAAGGCGAAGCAGAAATGCCTCGGAAAAGGCAGCGGCGTTTCCGGATTCGGGGGCGTGTTTTTCTGTTCTCTCCTCTTGCCATTGGCTGGAGGAGATAATGAGAAAAGTAGCGAAAAACACGCCCCCGAATCCGAAAAGGACGGGGCCTGTTCAGAGAGACAAACCTCTTCTCCAATGGCTGGCCAGCATTTAAGAGGCCAGCCAATGGAGAAGAGGGTCGGATTCAAGCCCCTCTTCTCCAAAACATTAAATCTTGTAGCGAGACTGCGCAAGCGCAGCCTTCGAGCCGAGACCTAAAAAGGGAGTTCTCTTTCCCCAGTTCTGCATCAGTAACAATCACCAACAACAGGCATTCTACAATGTTGCTTTGTTTGATGTGGGGGTTTGAGATCAATTGTAACATTGTTCAGAGCACCAGTAGTCACACAAGACGTGACTTGAGGGCAGAGCCATGCTGCATGGATCTGCGAGGCTGTGGCAGGGCCGTGAAGCCGCTGTTGCCGTTGACGCCGCTGCCCTCGACCATCACTGTCAGCCCAGACCAAACGGCGTTAGGGCAGCGGGAAAAGAGGGCGCCCAGTGGGCGGGAGAGGTATATGTACCTCGCCCCCCCTCCCACTCCTGCCCGGAAGTGACGCGGGCATGCGGACACTTAGGGGGTCGCAAACACTGGGCGGCTGCCTCGTGTGCCATCATGTGGCACTAGGGGGGACACCCTCTTAGCAGGGTCCCCTTCATGGACCCGGGGCAGCCCGCAGAGGTTGCTGGCAGGCCCCTGCATCGGGGTGCGCTGGTCTCTGGCCGAACTGGCGAGCGGCAGGCGGCTGTGCCGACGTGACCTGCCCGCCCCGCGCACAAAGCTGTGACCTCAGTTGCAACCTCTCTATCCATATCACGGGCCTCACTTCCCCTCTCGCTGCCTCCTTGCTGGTGTCCACTGTTCCCCAGGTGAGAGGTGGCAGCAGGGGGTAGGGCAGGCCTGGCCTGGTTTGCGGAGGTGACCTTAATGCCTCCCTCTCCAATTTTGTAGGAAGTGTCGACAGTCAGGAGAGAGACGGCACCAGGGCCATTGATCAAACATCATCCAGGGGCCAGACATCAGGCGTATTCATGAGGTCCGGGAAGACCAGGGAGGAGGCCCTCCCAGCTGCCACAAGAAGGAAGCGTGGCAGAGACGACAACTCTCCCGCGCAGGCAACAAAGCGGGTGAGATCCAAAACAAAGCCCAAACCACCATCAGAAGGCCCGCTAATAAATCTTTTCAGCCAAAAAGACAAGGTACCGGAAAATATGGGGGCTCTAGGAAATTTCTCGCCACCCACATGAAAGCTTGCTGCCTGCATGAAACAGCCGAACATTTACACAAAATTCAACTTCCTAAAGTACACCGGCTCGGTGCTCTTATCAAACAACAAGTGGCTCACGGGGCTGCAAACACTCCTACTACCACACCTCCGATGGTCACTTTTAACATTACTGAAGTAGCTCTGGGCCATCTCCCCTTGCCTGAGACTCCCGACCAACAGTCAAGTGCCTCCTCCATGCCCTTACAAAACAGCAATGAGGAAAGCTGAAGATTGACAGGACTGCCGACCTCTCCAAGGATGGAAGAGCCTAGATCCTGCAGCCTAGACAACCCCAACGGAGAAGGCAATGGGAGTACCCCAGAACGCAAGCAAGCAGTGGAGCACAAGGTCTCCTCTGGTTACATGCGACCACCGAGGAAGGCCCAGCTGCTTCCACCAGTGCGGGTAATTCAAACAGCACCCCAAACTCCCATACCTTACCTCATGGCCCAGGGGCGTCACCCTTAGGACTCCTCAAAGCCAAAGAAGATGCGGAAGAAAAGGACTGCGGGGCACTCTCGTATTTAAAAACACCAGGATGGGAGGAAACCCTGGCAACTTACTCACAGGACTCCGAGCAGCCATTCCACAATCCCCGGCAACGCAGCTCTCAACACAGCCCTGAAGGCAGTAAATCTTAGGCAGATGGGGAGCAACTAACTCCAAGCAATGAATGGGTTTCCCACCAGAACATGGCACATTTATCTGTGGAGGGCTGCAGTACCAATAAACAAGATGGACATCCAGCTTTCTCTTCTCAAAACCCTGGCCTTCTTTGTGGCCGGGACTGATGACAAACTGGGGGAATTAAACTCCCTGATCAAACGAGTCCAGTCTGATACCACAATCTCCCCAATACACTGCCCCCGTACCAGCGTCGTTGATAAGCTGTCAACTCTCCCTAAAATGCTGGAATGAGGAATCTGGAATATGCTGAGTAATTGGTTCCAAAAACCCGTTGGTGTTAATGTACCAGAATCTAATTCTGCATAGAGGCTGTAGCAGCCCACCAGCTATCATTGCACAAAGAAACTCCTGCTGGTCTTACAATGCACAAGCGTCCTGTTGACTGCTTGGAGAGGATTGGGGAGCCTAGCTATACACATTTGTACTTTTCTATGTGATTTTATTGCATAATTAATTTTTTATATTACTGTGTAGATTTCCTGCTTGTCAATGTTGCAGTGAACGTCCCCATCCGCTTTTAGAACATGCCACCATCTCAAGAGCTAAATGCCCCTTTTTACACATTTTAAAATGCTTCACTTAAAAATTTGGAGTCAAAGTACATTGACTTTATTGTAACTAATGGAGCCATTGTTATGTCCTTTAAGGTGAGTAAAAAGTCTTTGTAAGTAATTTATTTTTACTTAGCTCACGAACACTCTCTGTAAAGCCCTGTTCCATCCATGTTTTAAAACAAATCATTCCATTGTGGACAGCTAAACATTCTCCAACGCAGTTCTTACTCTTGAAATACTCTTCCCAATGACCAGAGGAGAGGCTTTTTAAACCACTCCCATCGCTTTATACTCAGTCTCACACACATCTGAGTGTTGCTTTTCTTAGTTTAGTCCATACGTTCTGCTGGTTTTTTTTTTTTAAACAATATTCCAATCCTGCTCATATCGCTTGTTATGTTGTACGTGCCATAGACTGCACTGACTTTGTAAGAAAACAACTAATAAACAATCCTTTCCTGTAAACATTTCAGGTCCATTTGTTTTCGGATGATTTTTGCAACAAAACATGTGCATGTATCTGGTTTTTATGGAATACATTTGCTATGAATTCTTGTCCACACATGGCCCAAATTTTAATGTCGGCTTAAAGTTCGATGACAGGGAACCCGTCAGGCTATCCCTTTTCAAATACAAAAAAAGTCAAAATCAAACTCTCTTAAATTTGGTCATACTATTTAGAGACAAGTCCAGAAGTTTAGTGTTTGTTCTAAATCGATGGGGTTGAAATCCAGGGATATTACCCGATGTGACTTTTTTTTATAGCAAAAGGGGGTTAGTTTGTGTAACCTGACCATTGAAGAAGACGCGACAAGATGACTGCAGCTCTTGTGATGCTCAAGTTACACCGCATAAAAAGGTGTTGCACACTTCAGTTCTTTCTCTTGCTCTAGCAGGAACAAAACACAGGCTATGTTGTTGCCTTATTTGGGAAAGGTCAGTGAGTTGTGAAATTGTGCTTTTCATCTAGACTTTCTAACCAGAAGAGGAGTGCCATAGCCTAACTTCTAGCGCCACTCCTCCAGCATGTGAAAAGTATGTTTTGTTTCAAGGAGTATGAATAGAGCGGAGTCTACTCATCCAGCAACCCTCACCGTGATGGGTCGGTCACACTGATGTATCTCAAGCTGGGAGTTGCAGTAGCATCTTCTTGTGAGCAGTTAGAGTATCTTCTCTTCTGGCAAAGTTTTTCATTTGAATGTCCCATCGCCTGCACCCAAGTAGAGCAGGAGAGAAAGCTTCAGATAACTGGTGCGATGACACCCATTGGGAGACAGATCATGCCTATACAGAGACTACACACAGGCGTAATATGCCGACAACTTGGGGAGAGCTCTGGGGCAATGCACCCTCCACTGAAAGACACCAGGGCAATATAGAGACTAACTGGGGACACCCTTGGGGCAATACAGCCTGCACTGACCACAATACAACAGGCTGGAATGGACCATTCGCACAGCATCTCAGATACTTCAAAACTGTCAGAAATGCAAATCACAGACAAATACCAAATGCAGACTGGGTGACCACTGGCTAGAAACAGAGACTGGATGGCACATAGCTAACTAAATTTGGGAGATTCCAGAATCAGCCAATATCTGATGTGGGAATAGACCAGGTTGACAGCTTAGAAAACAAGTTTTCCTAACTGTCCCCCTTCTCCATGGAAATACGGTATCAGGGCAAAACTCTGCCGCTTCCACCGGGAAATCAGTAGAAACAGCAGACTCACTAGCAGTGGCGGCTGGTAGGGAACAGTGATGAGAGGGTTAGAAAATAAAGGAAAAGGATAGAAAACGTACCTGCTGGTCGCGATGCCAGCTGCCGTCGCAGAAAGCACCCGGGCTCCATAAGCTAATGACAACGCTGCAATGCAGCATTGTGATTGGTTCCCGTAAGCCAATGGCAATGCTGCAAGGCAGCGTTGTGATTGGTCTGAGTGCCGTGGTTCGGCGCTGAGATGGGGACAGGGAGCCTGTGCATGTTCCCCACCGGGCTGTGTAATGCAGCGTAGTGGGGGACATGCAAAAACTGTGCCTGACGGTTTCATGTACACTTTGAGTGTGCTCACCCCTGCCCCAACCCCCGGACTCAGTCTCAGTCTCAAGAACTTTATTCGATTCAAAAAATGAATCATAAAAGTATACATTCTTATATTAAAAAGAACATGCATTTAATACATTCAACAGATCAATTGTCAGTATAATAGGACATACTTGGCATCCTAAACCAGAGAGTATAAATAAATGCACAAGGCAATTTAGTGGCCATCATACAACAACAATTTCTAATACGGTTACCCACAGCAATGTAGAGGCCTAACACCAGACTAACTATACCGTTTCCTAATCTGGAGTGAAAGTCGTATGAAATTTATCATGGCACAACATACTCCAGGAGATGATTGTGATAATAAGTAGTCATAACCTTCTTTATAATTACAAGGTTGCTGCCCTTTAAGGGTAGGCTTAATAAACCTAATCCTAGGCTCCTGGTATAAAGAGCAAAAAAGGACAACATGAATGGTACTCTGACTAACTTTGTTATTACAAGGGCAAGGGGGCAGCCTCTCACACCAACCCCCTTGTTTTGGAAAGGCAAAAAGAAAATGAAGAATGTTTAGTCTAAACCTGGTAAGATAAAACCGCCATTGTACATGGGTTGTAAAAGTTAAATAAAACTGATGCTGCGGTTTATCCATACAGCTTGTTGACCTAACCGGACACAGTGTATTTAAGTATTTCCGGTAACTCGTTTTAATTAAAGTTTTAATATCTCCCCGGATATTTTCAGGATTATCATAAAGATGACCCAAACCTATTTTATATAACGTATCACTGACATATGACAACCAAGGGATCTGCATTGCGTAATCAAGACTTTTACAATCTTGAAGAATTTCTTTGGAAAACTTAAGATCTTCAGATAACCATATTTTACCCCAAAGTAATAAAGGGGAGATGCGAATGGCATCAGTCACATAATCCATTCCCATCTCAACATGGCAAAAACTGTTTGACGAATCCAAAGGGATAGATAATAAGCGTTTTAAAAATTTATTTTCCATGACCTGTATCACGGCCGGATTTTCAATCCCCCATACCCCCGCCCCATAAGTGGCCACAGATAAGCATTTTGATCTGTACAAAGTTTTTAGGTGTGCGACCGGTTTTTGACCCAGCTTACTGCAAAAACGGAACAGGCCCTCTATGGATCGACTAGCACTCTGCACTCGGGCCTTCATCAAAGGGGCCCAGCTCAGTTTATTATTAAAGAGATTTCCCAGGTAATTAAAATTATCCACCTTTTCGATGGTGAAGTTTTTTACCATAAGCTTCCTAGATTTTGACCCTTTTGGGCCACAGACCATCGCAAAAGATTTTGCAAAATTTACCTTCAGGTCCAGGTCCTGCATGAAGGTATTAAAAGCATCAAGACCAGTCTGCATGCTATTTCCTGTAAGGGTCATTAATACCGTGTCGTCGGCGTAAGAAAGCATGGGGATACTTCTACCATTTACCTTTGGGAAATCACAGCAGTGATCCAACAAATACTTCTCCAGGCCATTTGTAACCCCCGGACTCTTTTTTTTTTTTTTTTTTTTTTTTTTTTGAAAAACCTTTATTGACGTTTCAATCACTTACACGTATGGGCCTACAACCCCCCGGGACCGGCCGCTAAGGAATCAGAACAATAAAAGCACATGTAAACACAGGCGGCACCTCGGAGAGCAAAGTCTACAATACAGTATAGTCCGGCCAATGAGCCGCTCAGGTAGGACACCAGGAGAGAAAGGGTTTTTCATTTTATAATAAAACAAAACAGTAGGATCAGGTGCCAAACAGTTTCCCAACAGCGATAAGGGGCAAGGATAAGAGACGCAAGCAGCAAGCAGCAATACATTGAATCAATGGCGCAAACACGGGAAAGTACGGATGGGGAGCAATATCAAAGATAGTTGCGCCTACAGGTCCCCGTACCTAAAGCCCAGCGAACCCCCCGGAAACTGTGGCACACATTAAGAGCAAGCGATTCACAATAAGAGAGGTGCACCGCGCTGATCCCAGAAAAACAAGCAAAAAGAAACAGAGAAGAAAAAGGAGGCCATGGAAAAAGAGATAAAGACTAAAGAGTCCCCTCCCCCATCCCCCCACCCTGCACCTCTGCGAATGAGTATGGCCCCACCCCCCAGCAGTGTGCCTGTCGCCCTGGAACTAGACCCGAAATATAGAAGAGACAGGGAAAAAAGGAGTAAGAAAGAGCCCCCCCAGACGGGGGGGCGGAGGGAATGTAATAAACTGGAGGAGGGCCTTCAAAACATACCCCCGGCTTCTCCCTCCCGCACGGTGAATTCTCCCCACAGCAAACAATTAGCAGCACCAGGTTGGTCATATCAAAAAAGGAGGTGGGGAGTGGGGAGCATTATGCACCAACTATGCGAATAACCATAAGAGCACGCAACCATGAGTCCGCCTGTCTACTAGGTGACCACTCCCGAAGGATCAGCCTCAGCCTTGACCGCTCTTTGCGATTCTGCCCATGCCTGCCCCTCGACCCAGCACCATGTCCGATGTCCCAAGGTACAGGAGTGTCCAAAAACAGTCGGGAAGCGACGCACACAGGTGGGGTGGAAGTCTCTGAGCATCAGCACGGACCGCTTCATGGGGGGGCGTCTTTTCCAGTGCCGCCCCAGGATCTGCACTGCACACAAGGTCCAGACAGGCTGAAGCAGTCAAATGAGACACACGTTGCTGGAATCGTCCCTGGGCCGCCGGAGATTGCGCACGGGACAAGGCCACCATCTTCCGCTCAGGTCCAATACCTCCGGAGCAGATCAAGCCCACAGTTAGCCGACCACACGGTAGCATACTGTCCGGAGTGTCCGGCTGTACACTAATCGCGGGGGGGGCTGCAACATCTTCCTCCTGTGTGCAGTGTGGAAAGCCACTGTGTACTTGCGGACCAGCATGCCGCCACTGTCCCAACGCTGATACCACACCATCTAGCTTCCTCCCCAGGACCCCGGCGCCATGAGCCAAGGAGTAATGAAGGGCACCAAGGGCCTCCAGGAGGTCGCCGTACCCCAGAGCAGCTCTCTCCGATCGCTCTGCCACACTCCCGACCGTCACACACCCCCAGTCCCGCTGCGTCCCAGCGGACAGGATGGTAGGCTGCATAGTGACAAAATGGCCGCTGGGAAGGCCCGACTCGTATTGGGGCCAGGACCCCGGGACCAACGCCTCAAGGTCCACGTCGCTGAAGACAGGGATCCTGGGGGAGGAACAGATTCAACCGTTGCGCGGTCACGGGCAATAGTCGTCTCCGCCACGGACCAGCTCCCGCAAAAAGCCGGGAGCAGCCCGCAAGGATCAGGCCGAACCAGGGACGGCGTCCGGGCAGCTCACCGTCAAAGGCAGGGGCAAACACCACAGAATCCGAGAATTGCACACCCGGGCATGTCCTCGGTCCGCAGCGCTCAGCAGGGGGGGAGCGACCACAGCAAAATGCAGGCCGAAGGGAGCACCACTCCGGCGGACCGACTCCACCCAGTCACCACAGGCCGCTGTTGTTAAACTGCCGCCCGGCCAAGGCGTCCACTCGAGGTCCCGGCTTCGGGACCGCACGGGCCGCAAAGTTCAATCGCTGATTTCTCCGGCGGTACTGCAGTCAGAAACCTCAGGGTCACACGATCGGTTGCCACTTTCGTTTACGAACACGATCTCGTAGCGCAGAATAAGGATCTCATGCAGGATATCCGTGCGGGATGCGGAGGTTCACGGAGCCGGGAATCTACGCTGCCGTCCCGGTCGCCATCTTGGCTCCTCCCCAACCCCCGGACTCTTGCTCTGGCCAGCCGTGCCTGCACCTAGGAACGGAAAAATAGAATTATAACGTTCCGCTATTGTAATTGTAATTTTCCTCAGCACAGCTCTTAAAGCAGTGGGCTGACGCTTCTCCGCCTTAGTGAAGGAACCGCTGTTGCTCATTAGGTAAGATTAGGTCTGGGAGAAATTTTATTTGTGCCTTAGTAAGCAGAGTAATTTTGTGTTACTCTTTTCACGCAAAATTACAAAAAAGTTCCTCGATTATGCCCGTTTGCATAATTCTGAGTAATTTGCCATGAAAATCCCACTGCAGGAACACAGAAGCAACAAACTTAGCGAGTGCAAGCAGCTGCTGTTGTTCATGTTATCTTGCATTTAACGATATTTTTGCTGTGCAAAATGCACGCTGGGCACGAGGTGCATTTTGCTCTAAGAAAATAATGCTAAATGCTGGGTTAAGCACCTCTTGTAATGCTACGCAGTCTTTCATAATTTTGCTGGTAATTTCACGTATTTATGCTACAGCAAATTATGCAAATTATACCAACCCCTAGGCAAGATATGACTCCTAAAGGCAGCATAGGTCACAAACCAAGCTGAAAAGTGAAATAACCGCAAGACCTAAATCCCGGACTGCCTAATGGGTTCAGTGAGATTACTATGGCAAAAAGTCTGTATTTTGGAAATGTGATGAGAGTGCAGGCAACAGTGGAAAGAGTGCAGACCAACAAGAGATGTGAAGAGTGATTGAAGGAACAGGACGTATGGAGAGTGTATGACAGAAGAATACCTAAGGAGAATGAGATATAATGTGGTTGTGGGGAACGATCAAGAGAAATATGGAATCAGTGTGAGGAGAACATGTGTGGGAGGTAGAGAAATGTTTAGATAAAGGGAAAGAATTGTATGGAGAGAGGTGAAAGCCAATCTGAGTCAAATCAGGAAGCAAGTTGCATATAGTTGAGCTTCATTCAGCGCATAATCATTGTCTCTTTGTTTATTTAGAGAGTCAACTGTCCTAATGATGTTCAGAGCAAAGGGAACAGCATGGCTCAGAAATACAGGCTTGTGGATGAAGATAGTGATACGTTGGAGAACCCAGCAGACCAGGACTTCTATGAAATGAGCCTGACATCAGACCGTAGCCCAGTGATGGGGACTATCAGGAATGACCTACAATTCACCTCCAGCAGGCGACCTGGCAAGAACGGCAACAAGATTCCTATGGTGCACAATAAGGAGTTTACCAAGGTCACTAGTCCAATGTTCACCAATGACAATAGTGGGCCATTTAGCATCAGAACTTTACTGGTAAGACCAAGCGAGGACAAGACCGAGAAGACAACTTTCAACATTAATTGGTTCCCAAGATCCAGTGCGGAGGAGAAAATCTCAGACCACCCAACATCGTTCCACAAGTGGAGAGACCAAGTGAGACCAAGTCCGGAGCCTGAGGAGGACTTTGTCATTTCCTCCAGACTCAATGAAGGCTTCATGGCCTCAGATCGAGAGGCCCACTTAAGTGATGATGTCACTTGGCAGGACAGAATGAGTGACGTGCAGCAGACTCCAAGTAAAAAGAAGAGAAAAAAAATCTTTATTGCCGTCCAACATGAGTCGACCCCCGAGGAGATGCTGAGAGCAATGCCAAGCAAGAAGATGGTTGAGAAAAAGAGGTTTAACAGCAGCAGCTGGTGGGACCCTAAAATGTTCTTGAAGCGCACAACCTTGAAGATTATGGAAGCTCCGCCTCCATATCAGGAGATGCCAAAAGCAAGGATTGTGGAGAGCAGAAGTAGCAATTATTTGCCAACTCTAGAGTTTCATGTGAGGACAACGGCTCCTTCTGAGGAACCGGTGTTCCGTGGTAGTGTGAACCAACCCAATGCCAGAAGTATTTTTGGACCCACCCTTACTACCAAGATTGCAACTGGAATGATCTATAGAAATAGCAGGACCCCCATTATCCTTAGGGCGACTGATGAAGAGAAACTCAGAGACCTGACCATGGATGAAAGACTCCCAGAGGAACCTTCAGAGGGGAAAGTTAGTGTGACGGCCTTAAACCAACAGACTATCACTATCCCTGGCATAAGACAACAGATTGCAATTTCAACACCAAATAAATGGGTCTCAGAGATTACTCCAATACAGAGAGGTTTACAGGTAATGCCCAAACATGCAGCTATGGTGACAAAGACTTTCAAAAGCCCCAGCAACTTGAACGTTGATGTGACTATCCCAAAAGAAGAGGCCATCTTTAGCCAAGGTATTCACCGGTTAATGCCCACAAAGATGTTGGAGGCAACATTCAAGGTAAAAATGACCTTGACGAAGAACATCCACCCAATGATTAAACAAAGACCTGTCCAGTTGATGCCAAAAGATGAGGTTTTAGAGATGAACCCCATTGAGAGGCTTGTAGACGCAACTCTCCCAAAACAAGGCCTTCGTCAGTGGAATTCCCGAAGTATTGCAGGAAAGATGCCCACTCACATATTAACAGCAGAGACAAGCCACGACTATGAAGTGATCCCCAGCAACACCCTCCACCCAGGTGGAAATGCCAAGAGCAGGACAGTGGGATCTCTGGGGAATAAGAAGGCGATTACTGCCTACATAAGGTTGGTGACCAGCAAGAAGATATCCTGCCCCGGTTCCCAGGGTGGGTTTCATTGCGCTCCCATTAGCAAGGACGCATCATACCCCTACAACAATCTTGCACCTGGCTTCCCTAGCCAAAAATTGCGGCATCTTCGACTTGACAGCAACTCTGCCAGGTCGGACATCAATAGTCCTTCACCCACGTATTCCATTGAAGTAATCGATGTTAAATTCCCATCTATTGACCACAATCAGAAGACGGGGACAGACAGGAACTTGTTGAAGGTTTTGAGTAAAATAACAAGGTCCAACTACAATGACCTTTACAAAGTCACTTTGACCACTCCGGGTAGAAGAACCATTGACTCGGATGAACTAATGCGTTTGTTGCCATCTAACAGAATAACATTTTCTACCTATCGAACCCCAGACATGGCTCTAACTGATAGCATTTCTAGTCTCAGATCTGCCTCAAATAACGACAATTTGGATATAATGGCAGTGCAACATAGGGAGCCAAGTTTGAAGGGACACCATTACATTGACAACTGGCCACTTCCGTCTGTTGCACACCCACTCAGAATCACTGTGGCCAGATCCCGCTCAGGAGGAGAGATATGGCAGGGGGACATAGTGGACCTGTATCAGCGATTGCAGGATCCCAGAGTGCAGAGGCTATCTCAGGAGTTGGAGGAGAAACTGATTGCCCAGGGTGCCAAAACAGGCACTGCACATGTCAACGGAGCAGACCTGCAAAAATTATCCATAAGACTGATGAAAGCCCTTTCACGCATGCGTGTGCGAATGTAGTGTATAGATCTAAGGTGTGGGGTCCGGAGATAGGTATCTATTTTTTGGGGAAAATAAAAAGTCTTTCTGTTTTGTACCTTCTGCCCTAAACAGTTTGTTTTAGGTACAAGGTCCCTCCAGATGTAGAAACATGGTCTCAATACATTTGGATGCAGTCCCTCCTAGGATAGCTGTGAGGAATTGGGTTTCTGGTTGGCAGAGGTATGCAACCTGTCCAAGCAGGAACCACAAACCTAGTCAGGATAAGTCAGATACACACCCTAAATTACCCTTTGCTCACCCTGTGGTAGCTTGGTAACATTTAAAGGGGTAAAACAGTAGAAACACCTCACAAAAATAACCCACTCCTTCTTAGAAACATAGAGCTTAATTTATTGAACGTAAACAACCAAAATCCAATAAGTAGAACCGGAGTTATGAATTTTTAAAGAATATCCAGAAATATAGTGCTTAGAAACATAAAGCGCCAACCGGGGCTATCTGGTTGTGCTTGGCCGCGTCAAATCTGAAAGTTTGCAGTGCCTAGAGTCCTAAAACCAATAAAAACGAGGTCAGAAAAAGAAAAGGGAGGAGGAAGGCAAACAGTTTGGGGTGACCCTGCAGAAAGGGCCATTTCCAACAGTAGCATAAAGTTATTTCTTGTTTACTTTGTTTTGTTTGGCGCCAAGCATGTTCCCCTGACAGACTCCTTCAGCTTCATGTCAAAAACGATATGATGCTTGTGAGCTAGCAAAGATGTGTCAGTGGGTTACAGGTTTCACAGGCAGGTTCAAACAACATTGAGTCAAGAGGGTTATGACTACTTGTCCCAGAGTCTGAGGTCTCCAGTGGGGCGTGTACAGGTATGCCAGGCTATCTAGTATAAGCTTGACTAAGTCATTAACCAAAGGACAGGTCGATGGGTTGCACATTCATGCAGTGACCCAGGCCCACCAGTAGCCTACCTCCCTGTTTGATCCACAAGTGTACGGCAGAGTATCAACATCTGGCTGGGGATGATGCTCCGGGGTTTAATGCAAAAGAATAGGTGTCTACAGGTGACGAGAGCCTTTGCTCCAGAAAGCTTCATGCACGGGGCAGATTATTTTGAATTTTATTCTGGGAAAGTGGACCCAGAGGGTGATTTTAGGGGACATTCTGTGTTTTATAGTCTTCGAGATGAGAAAAATGATGTCTGTCTCGTTTAGTACAATGTATAATTTGGAAACAATACTTTTCTCATAGGGTCCTTTACAAGTTGTAATTCAGTTATCCAGTCACAGCGAGACTAGGGCTTCAGTTTGTCCCAATTTATGATTGGTTTGTATGAGGATCAGGGTGGCCTGAGGGAAGAGTGTTAGTGCCATCTGGTTCTTTACTATCCTGTTGGTCAGTCCTTCTTGTGCCAGTATGAGGCCCAGGTCATAGACCAACTCAACTGCTATCTTGCACAGGGCTTTTTGCAAGGCTCTCCTGTCAGTATCTACAGCTCCACTGGCCCTCCAGGAGTATTAGCATCAGATCAGCAGTGAAAGCTGTACACTTGTCTGTCTAGTGGGCAAAGCCAGACTGAACTACAACTCCCACTGGCGCATTGCACCAGGTCTTAAGCACTGGAGTCTGCAGAGAGCCTCCTGCTCAGCACCAGTTATGTGTGCTAAATCGAAAATAAATCTCACTGCATTTAATAACGAAATATATAATTTTTTAAGAACCCCAGATATAAGCGAGCCTTATTCAAATTCAGAAACGAAAACTCACCACCTAATCAAATGAATAACAAAGTGTCATATTCGTCTTTGACTGTTACCGGATAACTCAATCTGTTGCAGCTTGCGTGCCACCAGAAATGCCCTCTAAATTGGAAACAAATATTTTTCACTCTGAACACCAGTGCATCTGCAGAGCCCTCTGGTATCTGAAAAGCACATAGTTTACCAAGGCCCAGTGGGGAATGAGTTTCCTCCCTGCACAGCTGTGGAGTGGGTGCCCCTTCTGCACTGACGGTGTGTGCAAGCCCAGTTAAATTCCCTCTCTGGCGAGAGAGCTTACCAACAAAAGGAGTTCATTGTTCCTCATCTTCCAGGTTCGGTGTAAGAGGGCTGGATCCATGCCATATTTTCATAACGACCAGCGACTATCTAGAGTCACTGCATGTACATTTATCCCAAGCGGATATCTGAAACATGGGGCATGAATCCCGCCTCTGTGGACTCCTGCTGCTGCTAGATGGGACCCCTCTGCTGTCTTCAGCTGCTGCCACTACCAGCATGCATGTTTGGATTACTCAAAAAGCAGCTGGAACACAGAATGGATTTCATGTTGTGATCGACTTATAGCAGAGTGCATTGTCCACCATTTCCAATGGTCATTTGGTTCTGTTAGGACGAAAGTAGACTCATGAAGGAGTTGGTACAGAAGGGGGGCTGTTCCCAAGGGAGGCACGGTCATGAAGCGCTCAGCTTTAACCTGTGTTTCTATGTTTACTCTTAATTAAGTGCTGTGTCGTTCTGAAAGTGTAGGTCTTTTTTGGTCTCGTGTGTTTTTCTTGCACCTCCATGAGTTAGATGGTCATGCAACTTACCACCAACAAAAAAGCTTACCATCAACAAAGCAAAGACGAGGTACATGTGAATTGCCATTAGCTTTGCCCTTGGCACCTAGTAAATATGTGTCTCTCTTTAGGGTTCTTGATGACACTTTCACTGATGTGCATTGTTCATTTGCTTGTGTGTTTTTCTATTCAGGTACTTTCTGAAATAATTTGCTTAAAATGTTTCTAGTGTAATCTGCTGCCTTTTCATGGTGCACGTCTTACATGGCTGCAAACGTTACTCTTGCTTTTTCAGTACTACAATTCCCAGGTTTCTTTTTACAATTCTTTTTTAACTGAATCAGTCTTTTTGGCCTTCCCTGCTGGGATGCTGTAATACACATTCACCACCCTGAGGGTTTTGCTCATGGTCAGGTCCAGTCAAGACAGGCAGATATTATTACATTCCAACCCGGCACATGAGTGTCGACCATATCTTGAGTTGTCTCTGTGATGCCCTTGGCAGGTCATTTATGATTTGCTGTCCTCCACTTAAACCATGTTAGGTCTGACAGTGATTGCCATTTATGATTTTGGAGCCATGCCTAATCGCTATGTTCTTCCAACAGCCCATGTGGGTGTGTGTCGGAGTCTTCTTTTGATTCTTGTCTGTGGCATTCGTTACTGAGAGTGTCACGACTACCGAGCTCCTCAGGATCAGGACGATACTCAGGGGGGTCCACCTCCTGACGTCCCCACACTCTGGCTACATAAATATACAGAGTATAAAGGCAATCAAGCGAGGGATGGGTTTAGGGTAGGGACAGCGGTGGAAAAGGGAGGCCTGTAACAACATAAGCAAAGGATTAATACCGCATAACTCTCTGGCTACTCTCATATAAGTCTCACTAGCATAGTAGACATACCGTAAACAGAACTGTCCCTGAGGTGGACCCTTCCTCTCTCTCAGGTAAGATAGTTCTCTTTCCGTAGGCAAGTCATATACATCTATAATGCAAGCACAATGAGATATCACACACACTGCCAACATCAAATCCTAACTGTAAGTAAGCGCTACTGTTCTCCATACATACCCTCTGTCACACACCCTTTAATCCAAATGATAAGGCCAACTCCAGCACCAGGACAGAATACTCAAGACACTCAAAAAGGAAAACGAAATGCTGGAGATCTCTGTTCCATGAGTAATTCAAAAACACACATAGTATATGTAAGGCAAAAATAGGTTCCAAGAATAATCAGCTGCCCCAGCTAAATAGTTTTGTTATTCCGGGAAAAAGCAAATATAACAGGAGAAAGAAAGGCCTCCGAGCCGGACCTCCGCTCCAAAGGCCCAGGAAGCTTACCGAACTCTGACTGTCAATGCGCTGAGTGTAGGATCCTTCAGAGATTTCCAGCTCGTCACCTCTGGCCGGATCACCTCTTCATCCCGTTGCCGCCGGACCAGGAGAGACAGAAGGATGGCGGTAGATGAGGGGCGGCCGCCCCCAGTAATTCCACTGCAGTTGCTAGCGGGAATGGGCGAGCGTAACGCGTGTGGCAGCTTCAAACGAGCCTGAAATAAACAATCCACAAGGTCGCCGCTCCGCGCCTCAATGGAGGACGCGGTCAAATCCACGAAGTCGATTTGAAACCCAAAAACAAACACTCCGCTAGAATCACGTACAATGCTCCTTGCGTTGTGTGTTATTAAATAAGTCTGGTCCTACCCAGAAGGTCTTCTGGGAATTGTAGTGCGGACGTTTTTTTTTGCCTGCTACGTAGGCGCGGCATGTTCAATGTCTGACAGAGAGTAGTTCTGATAGAGCTGATGTTGTGATTATTCCTTGTTTAGTCTCATTGGAACTGGTACAGACTGTTCCTCTTTTTCACCCTCTTTCTAATCTCTTGCCTTGAACCCTTTGTTTGCCATTTCCCCACCTGGGCTTTAATGACAGGTTTCCCGGAGCAGTATCCTCAGAGGGTTATCAAATTCCACACCTGATAATTCTAGGCTTGGAGACACTGTCAACGCTTGTGAGGAGCTGCAGGGCATCTGCTGTGCCTGAGCTGTGCCTAATTTCATACGTCTACGCAAACAAATGATGGACAGAATACTGAATAAATCATACATTCACCCCCAGTCAAGAGATCTGAGTTAAATCCATTGTTCTTTTGTTCACCATTCCACCCCAGTTTAGACCCAGCCATATGCAAATCAGTCTTGACCCTGCTCCTCATGGGAACAGTCCAGCCCGAACTGCCAAGCCAGGTCCTCCTTGGAACGGAAACAAGCTCCCTTGCTCGCTGTGCCACTGGATTCAAGGTAGCCTGGCTGATATGGGTTGATACCCCTAAACCAGTCCCAGGATGCTTGTTTCCGGTACAGGGAGGACCAGGCCTGGCAGTTCGGAATGGACTGTTCCCATGAAGAGCAGGGTCTAGACTGATTTCCACATGGCTCGGTCCAAACTGGAGTGGCATAGTGAGTTAACAAACAAAGGATTAAACCCAGATGTTTTGACTGGGGGTGAGTGTTTGCAAAGTTTGAGCTCTCCGTCCATCATCTTGTTGTGTTTGCTTTCATATTTTAGCTTGGTTGGGTGGGATGGGGGGAGAAAAAGTTCCTCCTCTACCATGGCCAAGAAAAAAGCACCTCCTATATTTACCACTCAATCTAAGCAGGTGGTAAATGTTTCCAGATGTCCTTTTATTTACCCCGGGATGAAGAAAAACGTGGAATTGAACATGTTACTTCTGGGTCCACATGTTATACTCGGAGGGAAATACTGGCCGGAATCATTAATTCCTGACATGGTATCTCCCTGAAGAGTAAAAAAAGAACTTGTAATGAGAGTTGTGGTGTTGCATTGTGTGAAGAGTTTCTCTGGCCCAAACTAACCCCTTGTAACTGTGTTGAAGATCTCAGAGCACTGTGCTTGAGAAGGCTACGGGAAGAGGTCATTCCCGACCCAATTCCTAATGATAAATTTGCCTGTGGAGTCCAACACTGGAGAAAGATTTGCGGTGGTGGCTCATAGACCATTGGTTGTGCTCTCTCTCATTTTCATAGAAGCTTGGGGTTTGTGAAGCTGTCCTTACTTGTCAAAAGAGAAACTGTACCTAAAGTGCTGAGTGACCGATACTGCCACTTACTGAATCTAGGCCAGCCTGGCCTAGGCTGCTCATACAGAAGGCTTTACCCCTGGCTATTAGAGATTCTGCTCTGGGCCACATGAGATTGCCAATTGCAAGTCTAGGGCGCCCTGTTCACCCCAAAACCATTGACCTTCAGACATGTGGTAATGCAAGAGTTCATGAAGGGATTGATCTTGGTGGTTAAAAACATGGGTTCAGATCCACTCTCAACTCAACACATTTAGGAATAAACTTTCCGATACAGAGCCATGAACCACAATCACATGCATTAGAAATCAATTTCAGCTTTAATTTTGCATGTTTTCCTCTTGGAACCCAGAACCTCTTAGTACTTCTAAAACGCACAAGAATCACCAGAGAAATTGTAAGTGTGTTGAGGAGTTGTGTTGCTCCTGGATTAATTAATTGGAAAGATGTCATGTTTTAAAGTGAAGACATTGTTCAGGATAAGGTTAATGGACTCCCAGATTGTGTGAGAAAGAATATCTACAATATATATACTGTTTGGGGAAGAAAGCATTCCTGGAAGATGTTGCTATACCAGCCCTACACTTTGCAAAGTGATCGAGAGAAGATAATAAAATATTCTGTTTGCGTCAGAATCGGGAAGTACCTAGGAATGCTGCTTCTCTGCAGCAAACAGTCATGTACATGCCTAAAAGATTGAGTGCCATTTCCTTGGGTCTGGATTGAAGGGCTGAGGATGGCTCCATCCATACAGTCCTGAAAAAGCCAACTGTCTTCCAGACCACAAGCCTGGTTAGGCAGGGAACCTCTTCCTAGGTCTTGTAATTCTACCACGGCTCTAAACGTCTCAGACATGCTCAAGTTATAAGACTCAAACATGAAGGACAATTTACCAAAATATCAAGGATAGCGGAAGTGACATCACGTATTCTTTGCCCCACCCCAAGACATAACGGGGTTTAGTCTTATTGTAAGACCCTTAACTCCTCAACAACTGTTTGCTTGCTGTGGAGGGGCAGAAGAAACTATATAAATACCCCCTTGGTATGGCATTAAACCCAAAGGACAAATCTGAGGTGGATGGTCACCAAGTCACCAGGCCAACCAGTGCTTCCTGGCCATGTGCAGTGCTGTTGCACAGGCAGCATTAAGGCGCCTAGTACATAGCATTGTTTTTTGGGTGCTGGTGGTGTGTAGTCTGCAGGTCTGTTTAAAGCAAGCTCTCCATCTACCTCTTAGAAGCTCTCCTGTGTTCTGCCCAGCCTACTAAATTAGAAGGTTTTGTTTGGTTGAATGAATATGTATATACCAAAATTGAAAAGGGTGTAGACGAGACGAAACTGTGTGTATTTTAAGAACTCCTAGGATGACGTTTGGACAAAAATGGATGAATTTCTAAAATACATGTAAAGTTGATATTTGAGTGATAAATAATGTGATATTGGAGAGACTTATTGCTAATATTATTTCCTTGGTGTATTGCAGCTATGGCTGTTATGCATACAGAAACATTCCTAATTTACGGTTTTATATTACTGCTGATAACTCTGCCTAATACGCTCAGGTGATCACTGCTGGTAATCCTGTCTGTGGTGGCCATTAATGTAATCTTGTCTTCTGTAATCACAATTACAACACTAATATTATTGGTAGCTCAGAATGATTTTCATTGAACAGAAGTAGCTCTTGTTACAAAAAAAGTTGGAGATCCCTGGTTTAAAGGCATCAGGAAATGTGCCAACCCAGTTGCACAATAAGTTTGTGCAACTAGATTGCTTCACTGTTACCGAGTTGCTACCTGTAGTTAGAAAGGATAAAGTGCTTGCTCAGATGAGGGAGACATGAGAGGCCCACACTGTAACTTTGCCAAGTCCAGTCTGATCTGGCACATCATGAACAAGCACTGTATGTGGCCACACCCTAGTTGGAGGTAAAGACTCCTTTACTATCACGCCTTTTTATGATCAAGGATTCAAGATACACAAAAAGCCTGATGGAGCGATGCGAATCTCACAGCTCATCATACGCCAGGTCAGCAAGCAGCATTATATCTGCTCACAAGACAGATGACTGATAACCCAGGCTCCCCAACCCCATCATCATTTAATTGGCTAATACACTCGTCTCGCGCAGTGATGGTACAAGACAAGGTGCTCAGTCTGCTATCGGCAGCCATGCTGGACAAATATGCCTTTCGGCTCGGAGTGCCAGGGGAAGATATAGCAAACTCAGACACCGCAAAAAGAAATGGCTCATAAACAGGCACCATTGTTCGCAGACCTGCTGCTGGCAATAAAAGACACTATGTTTGCACTAGAAACTAATATCGACACTGTGGCGGTGGCTATTTCCTGGCTTCGCGCAGATATGAAAAACTGGTGACCCAATGTGATAGACAATGAAGGCACACAATGATCGGTTATCTGAAGAGGGAACATTGATATGGACCTTCTGGTGACTGTCCGAGGCCTGTTGATCACCCATGACTTCCATAGAGTCTGGATTTGGCTGGCTGGTGTGACTGATGTAGTCTGTTATTGAGCTAACAGGACTCACAACACAGGTTTGATGGTTTTGAGGGTGGGGCTACAGGCGCCTCAGGCAGTAGGGGGACAAGTAATTAGAAACTTGCAGCAAGAGGCTCCGGAGAGGGGGAGAGGAAGGGTGGCGAAGAGGAGGCTGCCAACACTGGCAACAACTGAAGTTCATGACACACGACAGGTGAAAGATGAACCCTCGGGATGTTTATTACAGTCCTCTGGGATGACATGGGATAGGCGATCAGGGCAGACGCTCTCCCTGTTGTCATGGAACGTGAATGGCCTAAACAGTCAACTGAAGAGGGGAGTGGTGTACAAATACCTGGCGAGACAACACCCAGACTTAGTACTCCTGCAAAATACATACCTAGCAAGAAATAAATGGACTCTTGAGCTGAAGGAAATACAAGTTATCCAGTATTGGGGTATCTTTCATAGATGTACATGCTTGAATCATCCCCGCCGTTGAGGTGGGAGTCTCACAGTACAAATAAAATATATACATAACAGTAATAAAACATAATACAATAGGCTATAATGGACTGCACAGTCACTACATTAGCCCCTCCTTGTCCTTTTGTAAAAAAGAACCCAATCTGAAACACAGCCAGTCAGGCTCTAGCACCCTTTAGAACACTCCACAGAGAGGCAGGTCCCTCAGATTTTCTACTGCACGTCGTGTGACAGGGAGTTTCCCTGAACTCTGCTCAGTTTTTTCTACATTTACTGTTAGTGAGTACAGAATGTCTGATACTTCTAAGAAAGGGTTCTTTTTGCCTTGTGGCTCCTGTGGGGAAAAAGAGGCTTCATTTTGAAGATGCCCACAAGGAGTGTATGTACTGCCTTTATCCTGCTCATAAGGTCAAGGACTGTAGAATCTGCAGAACCTTCTCTTCAAAAACTCTAAAGGACAGAGAAGGCAGATTACTGATTTGGTTGCAGAAATTGAAATCAAGATCCAATGTGGTATCTGAAGATGAAGCCAGTGGCAATTCTCAAGCGTCAGCCCAGCTGACTAAAAGCAGGATAGATCTAGAGAATCACCTGAGAGACTTGGTAAGACATCCAAAAAGTCCCAGCATGAGACTATTCTCTCTTCCTCTAAAAAAGTTAAGCTGACATTCTTTTCTGAGGAGAAATCTGGTGAAAAATCGAAAATGCCACCTAAAACTACATTTAAACAGCCTAAGACTCAGTCTGAGTCTGTCAGATCATCCTCGTCATCGAAGACATCGTCGACAACAAAACCACCTCAGATGTCATCGACGCTTTCCCCGTTGACAGAACCGTTAGTGAAAATTGTACCTTCGTAGACGAAAATCACCTCGCCGTCGACGACGGCACCATCGACGGTACCACCAACGATGACAGTTTCTTCCCTGTCGACGACTCTCCCGTGGACGACACCATCGACGTCAACGGTCCATCCCTCGTCGACGACTCCAACGTCGACGATGACCACTGCCTCAAAGACATCATAGTCGACGATGGTTCTTCTGACGACGACAACGTCAACGCTGACGGCGGTCATGTCAGTGTCAGCTATCTCTATGTCACCGTCGACGGTCATCTCGTCGATGCTCACACGGAAAAGACCTACTTCCTTGCAAGCCACACCTATATTATCTTCCAGGCTTTTGTCCACGTTCCCGTCAACGAGAAGCTTTTACTAGGATCCTTCCTACATATCTCCCTTACCACCTAGTCATTTTCTAGAGGAATCAGAGGATGATGGGCTGTTCAGTCCAGCACGCAGCCCCTCTCAACTTCATGTTAAATACCAGGAGGATGATGATGAGAAGGAGGAATATTATGAACATTATCAAACTATTCAATGGACTCAAGTGCTGTTACCTCCTCAGGAACCTATGGTTCAAATGCCCGTGGCATTGGTGCAGGACTTGACAGCTATATCCTGCAGGACTACTATACTCGTGTCCCATCTGCAGTGGGTCCCGTTCACAGTCAACCATCTCCTTCACCTGCTCACCATACTACAGGTTCCTCTGTTCCTACTGCTGAAGCTCATGATATTTCCCCTGCGCCACAAGATCAGGGAGCGAAAGACGATGATGATACAGTCACCTAGGAATGTGAACTTCCTAAAACACCAACTACCATTGACGAATGGGAGGATTTATTTAATCCCAACACCGTCATCCCTAGTTCCTCAGGCAATTGATTCTCCTCCGGAGGACATTGGAGGTTTCCATGCCATCATGGAAAGAGCTGCGAACCATTTCACCTCCCTATGCCCATTAAGTGGTCCAACTGCTTTTTATACGATTTCAAAGATCAGAGCAGGAAATCGGTCTGCGCCGTTATCGATCATATTTGGGAAGAGGGCGTTAAAATTATGAGAAATCCTTTCTCCGTGCCTGCAATTATTCCCAGAATTGATAAGAAGTATAAGACCCCTAATGATGCTCCTGCATGCCTGTCCGGACATCCTAGACCTGATTCTGTGATCTCTCAGACTACTCAACGCAGATCCAGAAATCCATCAATGCCAATCACTGCGCCACCTGATCAGGATGGAAGGAGACTGAATAACATTGGGAAGCGATTCACCACCATGGCAGGTGCTTCTGTGCGTGCTGCTAATTCTTTGGCAATTTTTGGAAGGTATGACCGCCAAATGTGGTCCGATGTTGCTCCGTACCTCGAGCTTTTGCCAGATGACAAGAAGCAGGAGGCGAGAAACATTCTCCTTGAGGGGGAGAGGGCAGCTTCAGAGATAATTGACATCTGAATGGATTTTGCCTCCCTAGGTTTCTGGCAACTAGCCGGAGCAGTGGTCCTCTGCCGTCAAGGATGGCTTAAATTTACCACCTTTCGGCTGGAGGTACAAAGTAAAATTCTTGATATGCCATTCGATGGGGATGCGCTGTTTGGCAAGCATATTGATGAAGATGGACACTGACACAGCCAAGGCCCTAGGTACGCTTCAGTACAGGAAAACTCCCTTTCGAGGCGCCCGTGGCAGAGGAGCTTATTCCTTTCGTGGTAGCTACCAAAGATACCAACCCCAAAATTACCAGAGCAGATATGGCTATCAGCAGCAACGGTCTTACAGAGCCCCCCTGCTGCCGCTTACACCAGACAGCAAAACAGGAGGAAATAGCCCCAACACGTTAGAGATAATACCAGGAAACAGTGACCTCTCTCCAGCACCTGCAGCAATTCGGTCATTTTTCAACCCCAAGGCGCCGAATATTTCTCGTCATTTCAACCAATGGAAAAAATGAACTTCAGACAAATGGGTACTGGACATAGTCAAATTTGAACATACCCTAGAATTTGTAAAGATCCCACCACCCCATCCACCTCTAAAGAAACATCCACCACATCTAACTCTCCGCAAGGAAAAGGCCAGGAATATGCTTAAAAAAGGAGCTATAGAAAGAGTTCCACACTCTCAAGTGGGAAGAGGTTTTTGCTCCCATTTCTTTCTGATCAAGAAAAAATCGGGAGAATGGAGGCTAATCCTAGATCTAAGGACGTTAAACAAATATCTGCAGAAAAATCCTTCCACATGGTTACTCTTCAATAGATTCTGCAGCTCCTGGATCATGCGGACTTCATGACGACTTTAGATATACAGGATGCATACTTCCACATCCCTATCCACCCCAAACATCGAAAATTCCTCAGTTTTACTGTGACAGGTTCTCATTTTCAATTCAGGGTTCTCCCTTTTGGTCTGCGATCAGCTCCAAGGGTTTTTACAAAATGTCTTGCACTAGTTTCGGCTCATCTCAGGCTGCAAGGCCTACATCTATTCCCCTACCTGGATGATTGGCTGATAAAAGCTCCATCTTTTCAGCAAACCTCAAAAGCAACATTAACTTGCCTTCACATGTTTCAATCCCTGGGGCTGTCTCTCAACTCCAAAAAGTCAGTTCTACTTCCTTCTCAAAGGACTCAATTCCTAGGAGCAGTTTTGGATACTATTCAAGACAAAGCATTCTTGTCCGCAGAAAGACAATCACACCTGATTTCCCTAGCAACAGGCCTACGGAAAAGAAGGTTGGCTTTTGTGAAGAAGGTAAAATCTCTTCTCGGGATGTTGTCCTCTGCAATCCTTTTCAGTACCTCACTCCTGTCTCAGAATGAGAACTATTCAAGAAAAGCTAGACAATCAATGGCTTCAAGTCACGGGATCGTTCGACAACCTGGTAAGGATAACCCAGGTCATGCGGGCAGCTCTGCTCTGGTGGCAGCGCTCCAGCAATATCTCGACCGGGCTTACCTTCCTTCCTCCAACACCACAGTTCATCATTATTACAGATGCTTCTCTCGAAGGATGGGGTCCACACCTTCAAGATCTTCGCATAAGAGGGAAATGGTCCAAAGCGTTGGCAAAAATGCGCATTAACTTCCTGGAACTTCGAGCTATACTTCTAGCTCTACAGGCTTTCCTTCCAAGACTTCAAGGATCCTCGGTCCTTATAAGGATGGACAACACCACTTGCATGCACTACCTAAACAAGCAAGGAGGAACACGCTCTCACATCCTATCTCGGGAAGCTCAAGATATATGGAAATGGCTCCTTTCTCACCGCATTTCCATAAAGGTGGAACATCTGCCAGGAATAAACAACAGTCTAGTGGACACCTTGAACAGAATGTCACATTCCTGTAATGAATGGGAACTAGACCATTCAATCCTGGAACGCATTTTCCAAATGTGGGGCAAGCCCAACATGGATCTCTTCACCTCTGAGTCAAATCGGAAATGCCCATTCTATGCCAGCTGGGAACCAGAGAAAGGATCTTAGGAAAACGCTTTTATGATGAGATGGATGGGGATTTTCGCTTACGCGTTCCACCCCCTTCCCGTTACTCCTGAGACTTCTGAGAAAACTGAAAATGAAACCCTGCCGGATGATTCTCATTGCCCCGCGGTGGCCACATCAGCACTGGTTCACAGAGCTTCTCCTGCTCTCACAATGCAGACCATATCGCCTCCTAGTGTCTCCAACACTAATGACATTGAGCAAGGGCCAGAGTCTCCACCCGCACCCAGCCCACTGCAGCTGCATGCCTGGCTTTTGAGTTCTCTGAATTCAAAGAGTTAGATTTGCCTCAGGACAGTAGAGACATACTTGCTAAGGCGAGAACACTATCTACTCTTAAGACCTATTCTCTGAAATGGAAACGCTTCTGTTCATGGTGCCTTGATAATGATGTACATCCCCTGGAGTGTTCTCCAGACAAGGTTTTTCCTTACCTTCTTTCACTAGCAAAGTCTGGTCTCATGTTCACATCGGCTAAGTTATATCTGGCTGCCATCTCTGTTCATAGGCGCTCTTCCAGTGGCATATCTCTTTGCTCTAACCGTCTGGTCAAGCAATTTATGAAAGGTCTCTTCAGAGCTATTCCTCCCATTAGGGCTCCTCCTCTTGAATGGAGGCTTAACCTGGTTCTAGTGCAGCTCATGAAACATGCCTTCAAACCTATCCACAGAGCTGAACTTAAGTATCTCTCCTGGAAAATCGCTCTTTTGTTGACCCTTACATCCGCTAGGAAAGTCAGCGAAATTCAAGCGTTTGCTATCAAACAGCCATATCTATGTTTTACCAATGACTACGTTCTCCTCGGAATGAACCGTATCTTTATTCCAAAGATTCCATCTTCTTTCCATCTTAATGAGCCTATTATCTTACGGACTTTCGTTCCTAGTCCTTCTACCCCGGCTGAGAAGGCTCTTCACTCTTTGGATATAAAAAGGTGCCTGAAATTCTATTTATCACATACTAAATCTGTCTGAAAGCCGGATCAATTATTTGTGTCATATGGTGGACAAACACCAGGTACAGCAGTGACTAAACCAACAGTAGCAAGGTGGATTGCATCAGCGATTCAATTGTGCTTGCATCTGCGATTCAATTGTGCCACTCTAAAGCAGGAAATCCTATGTCTGTCAAACCTAAAGCTCATTCCACAAGAGCAGTGTCATCATCGGCGGCGCTTTTTGCTGGAGTGCCTTTGGAAAAAGTTTGCCGTGCTGCAACTTGGAAGAATGTGCGCACATTTACACAGCATTACGGTTTTGACCTAGGTACAGAAGCTAAATCAGCTGTTGGTCAAGCATTGTTATGCAACCTTTTCCAATAAGGTAAGCCTCTGTTGAGAGGTGTTTATTTTTATTCTATACTAATTAAAACTTTTGTATTGCATGTTAATACTGTTTCTCTCTTTATGCATACTGCTTCTCTCATATTATGTTCCATATTTGTGGATATATTGATGTATATCTATTACGAGGTATCTAATGTGGTTTGTATGATACCCACCATCTGCTAAAAAACTAAAGACCTTTATTGCTAGCTATTCTGATTCAAGCATGTGAATCTATGAAAGATACATCAATACTGGATAAGAAAACAAATTACTTACCTGTACTTCAGTTATCCAGTATTGGTATCTTTCATAGATTCACATGCGACCCCCCCCCTCCTCCCCGGAGAGGCTTTCCTTATTGCTAATTTATACTTACTGTCACTTGCGCTCGAAAATCTGAGGGACTTGCCTCTCTGTGGAATGTTCTCAGAGGGTGCTAGAGCCTGATTGGCTGTGTTTCAGATTTGGTTCTTTTTTACAAAAGGACAAGAATGAGCTAATGTAGTGACTGTGCAGTCCATTATAGCCTATTGTATTATGTTTTATTACTTTTATGTATATATTTTATTTGTAACGTGAGACTCCCACCTCGACGGCTGGGATGATTCAAGCATGTGAATCTATGAAAGATACCAGTACTGGATAACTGAAGTTACAGGTAAGTAACTCGTTTTCTCCCTGGTGCACTATGGTTTCTCATCGAAATCCAGAGGAACACGGGTCCTGGTCCAGTACTCCTTCCCACTCACTTTAACTAGATCCTGGGCAGACAGACAAGATGGAGGCTTTGAGAGGGTAGATTGTGCAAACGTCAGATTCCCTACTACTAATGGGGGGACTTGCACTTAACAATGAACACCACTTCAGATAGAGTCACAAGCAGTGCTCACATGAGTAAAGAGGACAATAGGCTGACAAATCTCATATCCGCACTGAGGCTGCTGGATATCTGGTGGAAGAGACATACGATGACACATCACTGAGGCCATGGATCTGTACTTTGGAGAGACGGAGGGTTCAGTGACCTCTGATAGAGTATTATGGGAGGCTTACAAAGCCACCATGAGCAGGCAGTGTCCCACATCCAGGGCAAGAAGCGGAAAAGACATAAAGAAATTGAAGACTTAGAAACTGAACTAGAGAGACTGGAGATAGAGTATATGGAGGCCCCTGACCATTTGATGACGGGACAAATAGAGCTGATTAGAGAATGCTACAGGCAATTGTAGAGGATGAGGCACAAAAACATTACCAGGCAAAGCAACACCAAATTGATAAATTCAGCAATAAGACTTGGAAAACGCTGACGTGACTGGCGAGCAGGGAAGAGAGCCAAAGATGGGTACATACCATTCGTCAAGAGACAGGGGAGATGGCATATATTGCGGAGAAGATATGGGAGATGTTTAGTATGCACCTTCACGACCTATATAGCTCCAAGTTGCAGATAGACCCAGAGAGGATGCAGGGATTCATTAGGGAATTCCCCATACCGCATTTTGACAGGGAGGACATGGCACAACTAGAGGAGGAGATATGGGAAAGGGGCTGGGAGAGGCAATTGTGCAAATGAGGAGTAGGAGAATCCCGAGACCGAATGGGTTCCCACTCAAAATATTTAAATGCCTGAAGTAGAAAATAATGAAGCCTATTCTAGCAATGTTTAAAGATGCCAAACGAACAGGGTGACTTCTAGACGATCTCAGGTCTGCGACAATAGTCGTAATACATAAAAGTGGTGAACCCTAGGAAAGACACTGCATCTTATAGGCCGATCTCCCTGCTTAAAACTGAGGTTAAGGTGTTGGCTAAGATACTTTCAAACCGTCTGAACACAATTATTTACAAATTGGTGGACCTAGACAAGTCCAGGTTCATGCCACAAAGGGCCACACATTATAACTGAGAAAACTTTTTGAATTCCTGAAGAGATGCCAGGTGACCCAGGACCCCACTATCTTGCTCTCGGTAGATGCCGAAAAGGCATGTGACCCCCCCTGGAATGGCCTTACCTGCAGGCCATCCTGTGTAAAGTGTGGTTTGGCCCTGACTTCTGGCCTGGCTGCAACTACTCTACGTTGAACCCATAGCCCAAGGTAAGGTAATGGGGCTTGTTCAGCCAGCTTTGCATTGTGTCGGGGAACTAGACAGGAGTGCCCACTCAACCCACTCCTCTTTGCGGTCACCCTTGAACCTCCAGCGGAGTAAGTGAGGAGGAATGCACTTATAAGAGGAAGCAACTTGACCACCACATGGAGAGACATAATATACCTATATGTGGATGATATCCTCAAATATCTGATGGATATATGAAGATATCTGGCGGATCCAGACAGCTCCCTATCCAGGGTGCTGGAGATATTCACCGTATTTGGGAAACATACAAGCATTCCTATAAACTGGCATAAATTGGTGATATACCCAATCACCCTCTGGGTAGGACCAGAGGGGAGAGAGATCCTAGTGGTGCAACCCAAGGGGTTTTGATATCTAGGTATATATATTACCACTGACCAATAGGAATTCCACAAATAACTTGGGAAAGGTACACAAGGAATTCAATCAATCAATCAATTAAAACTTTATTCGGATACAAAATTTGTAACCATAAAAGTATACAAGAATTAAAAACAAAGTTTTGAGATTAAAAATATTCAAGTAAATCATGAAAAAGTTAATATGCATTGATTGTAAATACAACAGGTATGTAACACATAATTACTTTTAATTCATTACAATCTGGCGAATTAAGAAAGGTCATAGTTTTCACGATATTTAACGCAAGCTTTTAGAAAACTGGATATTAAAAAGATGCTATGCTCAGTGTCCAAACGTTGTAATGCAAGAAGGGCCGGACGACACTGGCGTAAGCCTATGACTTTTAGTAAAGGTAAAATCCACTTATGACGTGGAAAATCATAATAACTACAAAATAGGACTACATGCAATAATGATTGTTCAGAATGGCCATCACAGGGACACGGAATTAATTTTCTGGACCAATCTTTTGTCTTCGGGAAGGTAATCAACCGATAGAAAGTGTTAAACCGGAATCGTGTTAAAAGATATTTTTCATAATGGGTGGCACTGGTTAGTAAATATGGCTGAATTCCTAATGAGACTTGTACAGCGGCAAGATGGAGATTTGTGGGCTTTGAGATCTCTGATGTTAGGCGCAGCTCACGTAGATGAGATAAGCATGCGGTTTTCAAATTTTTGCGTGAAATGTCCGCTGAAGACTCAGGAAGTATGAAAAGAGATTCCAGGTTTACATCTTTCAGAAATTTATAAACATACAGCAGCCACGAGATATTTTTCCAACCTTCTAAGGTGAGACAGTCAGAGATGAGCTGCCGAGTCAGTTTGCATTCTGGAGTAACCCAAAGACGATGCCATAAAAGAATTGGTTGGATTGCAATAAGATCCGAAATGTAATCTTCCCCCAACGCCATGTGGCAACCGTAAATTGGTGAACTTTTGGGGGCGGCCAAAAGGTACCGCAAGAAAGCATTTTCTATTTTTTTGGATAGGTCCGTGTCGATGTAACCCCAGACCCCTGCCCCATACATTGCCACTGGACGGCACTTGGCCCCATAAATCTGAATCAACTCCCGGGAAGGGCGCTGGCCTAGTTTTTGTGCGAATGTGACCAAAGCCGTTGTAGTCCTGAGGAGCCCCAACTTTCTGGCCTGGAGGGTGGGACCCCAACTAGAGGTATTGTCTATCAGAATACCTAAGTAGGGGTATGCAGTAACAGTCTCCAGGGTGGTATTGTTTATCTGGATACAGCCGGAATGTCTAAGGCGTTTCCCCATGTGCATGGCAAACGTTTTCTTTATGTTTACTTTTAAGTCGAGGGCTGCCATGAAGTCACAATATCTATCGAGGAGAAGTTGGAGTTGGCGTGGGGTCCTGGCCATGATCACCGCGTCATCCGCGTAAAGCAACGCGGGTATCGAACGGTGACCAATCGCTGGTAGGTCCTGGCTTCCTGCCAACATCGCAGCTTCTAAACCGTTTGTATATAGATTAAAAAGAAAGGGGGCCAAAACGCATCCCTGTCTGACACCCTTAAGTACTGGAAATGATGCTGTGACTTCCCCCCCCAGACCGTACCGTACTTTAGCTGAGGCCCCTGAATAGAGATTCCGAATAAAATTCACCAGAAGAGGATCTATCCCCATAGCCAAAAGGAGTTTCCATAACTTACTATGGGAAACGCAATCGAATGCCGCCGATAAGTCGACGTATGCTAAATGCAACCTCCCCTTTTTAGCCCCAACGTATTTACCTATCAGTAGGGAAAGGTTTAGTGCCTGCTCCACTGTCCCACGTCCCTCTCGAAAGCCGTACTGTAGGTCGGAAACCACTTGATTGCTTTCAGCCCAATCCTGGAGTCTTTTAAGAAGCAGCCGACCCATCACCTTGCCGGTAGAATCCAAGAGGGAAATGGGTCGGTAACAGGCAGGACTATTACGGTCGCCCTTCTTAAAGATAGGAAGAAGAATAGAAGTTGTCCAGGACTCTGGTGGGCCGATTTTAGTGGCTGCTTCGAAGACCCTAGTGAGAATTGGGGACCATAGTTCTAAGTTGTTTTTGAATAGGTCCACAGGGACCCCATCAGGACCTGGGGCTTTGCCACATTTAGAGGCCTGCAACGCCATAAGTACCTCATCGTGGCCAAAATGAAGGTTAGAATTAGGGGTGGGAGGAGACCTACTGTAGTTTTGGGTAAGCCGTATCCCTGCACTATCTGGGGGGGGCTCTGGCATAGAATCATCCGAGAGACCAAAGATCCTTGAGAAATGGTCAACCCATGCTGCCTCACCCACTGCTACCTCGATCCTTGGGGTCTCTTGTTGATCAGTCAAAAAGGGAGTTCTAACTATTTTCCAGAAAGTGGCCGAGTCCTTAAGAGAGCTACTCTGATGCAGCTTGGCCCATAATTCCTTCTTGATATCAACCTTGCAGGATTTTAGTGCTTGCTTATAACATTTTCTCAATCTTCTCACTTCCTCGCTATCCCTGACAGTTTTAGTAAGAGCTTTCTTCAATAGTTGATGTGAGCGCCTTGTTGCAGAATTAAACCAACCCTTTTTTGTTTGATTTGTGCCCGTCGTTTTACGGAACAGCTCTCTCTTAATTTCTGATGTAATGAGAGAGAAACTTTCCAGTACCTGACCGGGAAGCGACTGTAAATTTAAGCACGTTTCTATGTGCGGGAGTATGCGGCTCAAGACTGCTGAAGTAGTCTTTTCGGCATCAACTTTACACCATTTGATCGCATACCCAAGGAATTCAAGAAAGATGTAGCCCACTGGGGAAAATTACTAGGCAGAACGGCCCTGTACAAAATAATCACACTCCTGAAATTCCTGTATATGCTCCATAATACTTCCTATGAGGTGCCGGACACCTTATTCAGGGTAGTGGAGTCCACCACACACACACTGCTGTGGGATGTTTTGGCACTGCAAAAGGCCCATCTAACTCTGAAGAGAGTGCCCTGTGAGGAGGAGTTCTCTCCCAGAACTAAAATACTGTTTATTACAGGGCGGCCCAGCTGTTGGTGTCAAACGAATGAGCTCTCACAAACTCAGCTGGTGCTGATGGTCGACAGAAAAGGCAATGGGTAACGTGAGCCTACTGTATGGGGGAACTAAGCCCTCCTTACGCCAACATCCAAAATCCCCAAGGTGTGGAGAGCAGTTGCGAGCGCATTGGCATGGAGGATGAGGTTGACGTTAGAAACTCCACTATGAGAAGCCAATATACTGGCTAAGAACCACGAACCTGAAGTGCGCCGCTAGTGGTACCTTATGGACTTGTGTAAAGTAGAGGATATATAGGAGGAGTGTAGGATGGTACCATATGTGGAACTGCAGACCAGATACAAACTGGCTGACGGGCAATTCTTAAGATACCTCCAAGCGAAATAGACACTGACAGAATATTCAAACTGACTAGTGAACGTGGCAGAAGAGACTCCATTGGAGTTTTGGCTTTTGTCAGCGCCACTACACAAACTGGTGTGGTGTGGTGAGCAAACAAAAGATGGATTAAACCCAGATCTTTGTGACTGTGGGAGAATGCTTACATTGGTCAGCTAGCCTGGCTGATTAGGGGTGATACCGCAAAACCGGTCCCAGGATGCTTGTGTCCAGTCCAGGAATGACCTGGCTTGGCAGTTTGGGCTGGACTGTTCCCATGAGGAGCAGGGTCAAGACTGATTTGCATATGGCTGGGTTCAAACTGGGGTGGTGTGGTGAGCAAAAAAATGATGGATTTAACCTAGATCTTTGTGACTAGGGGTGAATGTTTGCATTGTTCAGCATTCCGTCCGTCATTTGTTCTTTTTGCTTTTGTCGCCCTAAGTAAGAAGAGTATGGCCAGACGTGGCTCCCATGCTCACCGCATCACTGGATTAAAGCTAGCCTGGCTGATGAGGGGTGATACCCCGAAACCGGTCCCAAGATGCTTGTTTCCGGGCCAGGAATGACCTTGCTTGTCAGTTCAGGCTGATCTGTTCCCTTGAGGGTCAAGACTGATTTGTATATGGCTGGGTCCAAACTGGGATTGTGTGGTAATAAAAAAAAAACAATTGGTTAAACCAAAATCTTTGTGATTGGGGGTGAATATTTTCATTGTTCAGCATTCCATCCATCATTTGTTCTTTTTGCTTTTGTCACCCTAAGTGGGAAGGGTATAAGCAGACGTGGATCTTGTGCTCACTGCACCACCGGATTTAAGCTAGCCTGGCTGATATGGAGTGAAACCCTGAAACTGGTCCCAGGATGCTTGTTTCCGTTCCATCGAGAACCTGACTCGACAGTTCGGTCTGGACTGTTCCCATGAGGAGCAGGATCAAGACTGGGTTCATTTGTCCTTTTTGCTTTTGTCACCCTAAGTGAGAAGGGTATGCCCAGAGGTGGGTCTTGTGCTCACTGCAACACTGATTTTAAGCTAGCTTGGCTGATGTTATGTTATGTTAGCCAATTTGTAAAGCGCAACGTGTACCCGGAGATGTCTTGGCGCTGATTCCAAGAGCAAAGATGAGAGGAGACAGAGATCCTACTGATTGAAAAGCCATGTTTCCAGGTGCTTCCTGATTTGGAGTAAGGCAGGGGTTGACCTTATGTCGAGTGGGAGGAGGTTCCAAGAAGTAGCAGCTCTGACCACGAAACTGCTCCCACCCCATTTGGATTTTTTAAATCTGAATAAATTTTAAACGTGCCTGATGATCTTAGGTTTGTGGTGGGGGTGTACCAGGATAGGGATGCTTTCAGGAAAATGGATCCAGAATCGTGGAGGACTTTATAGGTCAGACAAAGAGCCTTAAACTTGATTCTATTTTTGACCTTCAGCCAGTGAAGGTCTTTAAGTGTGGAAGAAACCACGTGGTGCCTGGGCACTTCCAGAAAAAGTATGGCTGCGGAATTCTGAAGAACTTGCGGTTTATGCAGATACTGGGCCTGCATGCCAATGTAGAGGCCATTGCAATAGTCTATCTTCGATAATATTAGTGATGAGGGGTGATACCTCAAAACCGGTCCCAGGATGCTTGTTTCCTGTCCATGGAGCATCTGGCTTGGCAGTTTGGGATGGACTATTCCCATGAGGAGCAGGGTTAAGACTGATTTGCATATGGCTGAGTCCAAACTGGGATGGCGTGGTGAGCAAAAAAAGAAGGATTAGACCCAGATCTATGTAACTGGGGTGAATGTTTGCATTGTTCGGCATTCTGTCCATCATTTGTTCTTTTTGCTTTTGTCGCCCCTAGTGGGAAGAGTATGCCTAGTCGTGGGTCTTATGCTCACTGTGCCACTGGATTCAACCTCGCTTGGCTGATGAGGGGTAATTCCCAGAAACTGGCTCCAAGATGCTTGTTTCCGGTCCAGGAAGGACCTGGCTTTTCAGTTTAGGCTGCACTATTCCCATGAGGAGCAGTGGGTTCAAGACTTGTTTGCATATGTCTGGGTTCAAACTGAGGTGGTGTGGCGAGCAAAAAAATTATGAATTAAACACAGATCTTAGTGACTGAGGGTGAATGTTTGCATTGTTCAGCATTCTCCCCATCATTGTTTTTTTTGTGTTTGTCGCCCTGAGTGGGAAGGGTCTGCCCAGACATGGGTCTCGTGCTCACTGCACCACTGGAGTAAAGCTAGACTGGCTGATAAGGTGTGATACCCCAAAACCGGGTCCAGGATGCTTGTTTTCGGTCCAGGGAGGACCTGGCTTGGCAGTTCGTGCAGGACCGTTCCCATGAAGAGCTGGGTCGAGACTGATTTGCGTATGGCTGGGTCCAAACTGGGGTGGACTTCTGAGCAAACAAACTATGGAATAAACCCAGATCTTTGTAACTGGGGTGAATGTTTGCATTGTTCGGCATTCCGTACATCATTTGTTCTTTTTGCTTTTGTCGCCCCTAGTGGGAAGAGAATGCCCAGACGTGGGTCTCGTGCTCACTGCAGGACTGATTTTAAGCTAGCTTAGCTGATGAGCGGTGATACCTCGAAACCGCTCTCAGGATGCTTGTTTCCTGTCCATGGAGCATCTGGCTTGGCAGTTTGGGATGGACTGTTCGCATGAGCAGGAGGGTTTTGACTTATATACATATGGCTGGGTACAAACTGGGTTGGCACAGTAAGCAAAAAAATAAGGATTAAACCCAGATCTTTGTGACTGGGGTTATTGTTTGCATTGTTCAGCATTCCGTCCATCATTTGTTCTTTTTGCTTTTGTCCCCCCTAGTAGAAAGAGTATGCCCAGGTGTGGGACCTGTGCTCACCTCGCCACTGGATTCAAGCTAGCCTGGCTGATGAGGGGTGATTTCCCGAAACTGGTCTCAGGATGCTTGTTTACGGTCCAGGGAGAACCTGGCTTGGCAGTTCGGGCTGGACTGTTCCCATGAAGAACACGATCAGGACTGATTTGCATATAGCTTGGTCCAAACGGGGGTAGCCTGGTGAACAAAAAAACTGTGAATTAATCATATCTTTGTGACTGGAGCTGAATGTTTGCATTGTTCTGCATTCCATTCATCATTAGTTTTTTTTGCTTTTGTCACCATTAGTAGGAAGGGAATGCCCAGACGTGGGTCTCATGCTCACTGCACCACTGGATTCAAGCTAGTCTGGCTGATGAGGGGTGATAACCTGAAACAGGTCCCAGGATGCTTGTTTCCGTTCCATGGAGGACCTGGCTTAACAGTTCGTGCTGGACTGTTCCCATGAGGAGCAAGTCAAAACTGATTTGCATATGGCTGGGTCCAAACTGGAGTGGGCTTGTGAGCAAAAAAACTATGGATTAAATCTAGATCTTTGTGACTGGGGTGAATGTTTCCAATGTTCAATATTCCGTACATCATTTGTTCTTGCTTTTGTCGCTCTAAGTGGGAAGGGTATGCCCAGACGTGGGTCCAGTGCTCACTGCACCAGCTAGCCTGGTTGATGAGGGGTGATACCCCGAAAACTGTCCAATGATGCTTGTTTCCGGTCCAGGTACAATCTGGCTTGGCAGGTCAGGCTGGACTGTTCCTATGAGGAGCAGGGTCAAGACTGATTTGCATATGTGGCTGGGTCCAAACTGGGGTGGCATGGTGGGCAAAAAAGTCATGGCTTAAACCCAGACTTTTGTGACTGGGGGTGAGTGTTTGCATCGTTCAGCATTCCGTCCATCATTTGTTCTTTTTGCTAGCACCACGACACGCCACAAGCATGCGATCTCACACATATATTGAACACTTGTGACGACCTATCAACGCCCACTAGACAAACTGAAAGTCAAATGGGAATAAGAGTTAGGATCTCTGGCGACGCGGACTTGGCAGGTGATTGTCGCTACCCAGAGGAGGTGGGTTGGAGGGGAGAGTGTTATAAAAGTGGAGTTTTGCCTGGTACAATATAAGATTTTACATAGAGCCCACTAAAGCAGAACACAATAATTCCAGATGGATAGAGCTAGTGTCGGCCGGTCCACACACTGTGGAGTTGCCACCGATTACAGACATTCTGGGTGCGGGTGGAACACTATGAGTGGCAGTGGACAATATCACACTCACACTGCCTTTGGTACTGTTAGGGTTGTGAGGAGCTGGTACGCTCTGCATGTATGATTTACTGTTTCACAACATGGCCCTGGTAGTAAAAAAAAGGGATATTGTTCGGCTACGAGGGCATAAATGGTACCCAAGATGACAAACTGGGTCACTTACATGAACTAGTGCATACAGGCAGAAGCCAGAGTTTACAAGGATAGATACTGCCCCCGGAACTTTGACAAGATATGGTCCAAATGGAGGCATGTACAAGGCGACGATTTTGAAATCTGAGGCGGGGGGGAGAAGCATCGATGGGGAATGGGAGGGGCGTACAAAAACGACAACACCACGGGCACGGCATAATACAAAAAACACGGCTGAGCAGTGTCCCTGGGTCAACTAAATGTAACGGCAATAGATGGCTGATGACTAATCCCTGTAAATATGAAAATATAGTGTACCGAACATTGTAACATATTATGTTATTTGCTGGTGGTCTCCCATGGATAGTTATGATGATGTTGGGGAAAAAACTATAAAAAGAGTTAAAAATATATAATAATCCTACACATAGCAGCCTTTCTGTTAAATAGGCATATCATTTGACACATGATAGCCAGAAGTCAGGCTGCCACAAGCTAAGCTGGATTCATCTTGTGAGGCAGTCAGATCTGCCTTTGGGGTGATAAGAAGAGCATGATACAATCCCAGTCTCGGTGGGTTATTGAACGTTGTATCAGTACCAATGGTAATCGCTCTGGAACTGTAGGACATCACGAGACAAAGGGCCTTAAACAAAATATTCACGGCTTCACTTGACAAAAGTGCTGAAGTGGATGCCTGAAAGATTTTAACAAAGTTTAGTTTGAAGAAAGGGGAAGAGAAGATCTCTATAATGACAGAGTGGCCAGCAAATTTTTCAGGGTTATCATGGGAAACCGGCGGCGCAATGCAGCGTCCATGAAGAAGCCATCAGTGTAAAGTTGAATCAGTGTCATTCCATGGACAACCAAGTGTCACACAAGTAATGCCATGCCTCAAAGCCACTTACTACCTCGAAATAAATTCCTCCTGGTAATGACTGGAATTATGAGCATGGACTTCATGGAGATAAGATATAGACAAATGAAGATATGTGTTTATAAGGTTACCTCAAGCCATTGTACATAAAAGTCACTCATTTATCTTTCATTCAATTCTTGTTATGGCATCTGGTCCAAAAGCTACGCAGTCAGGTCCTCTCATTTGGCACGGAAGTGTGATGTGATTTCCTGTGAAGTCATGATTGGAACTAAGGCTGTGTGATGTAAATTTTGGTGACTGCACCACTATCCTAATTTGAGTTCTTGAAGCCCAAAAATTCCTATCTCTTCGTAGTCCTTGAAAGTTACCAAGTTATAGAGAAAACAGAGGATAGCAGTGTGCATTTGTATGTGTGACTAAGTCTATGCCAGTTCTCTACCAGAAGACCCTGACCCCTGAGAGTCCAAGGCTTTGACCCAGGGACCACGCAGGACACCATTCATATGGTGCTTGTGTTGACGGAAGCAAAGATGAATGATGGTCACTGGGGGGGGGGGAAAGCGAGAGCTACTGATTGGATTTCTAAGCACCTGGTTTCATGTGGGCGCCCCCACCACTATATCTGAGCATGTTCACATCATGTTATGTTGCATAAATTTATGTGGCTCTGTGTTGCCATTACTAAGGCCTCACAATGCTGCCCTGGTCTTCGGGATTTCTGTTTTTTCTTATTGTTTGAGTTGGATCATCGATAGTTCGGTTTTTTCGAACGTATGCGTGGTTGTCTGGTGTAATGTTTAGTTTAATGTGTTTATGTGAGTGTACGTGTGCAGCTGGCTATTCGGTACTTGGCATCTAGGAAAACTGGTCTGTCAACTACCAGCTTGAAGCATCCGTCTGGGGGAACGAAGAGAATTACCTCTTGTTAGGATCCACGCATCCCTTTCAACCTGAGTAGCTGTGGCAGTATGGGTTGGTGAAGTGTGTGAATTGTTGTCTGGAAGCGGCATATTGTCTTACGGAAGAGCTGTTGGGAGCTGTTTGACGATGTCTCTCGAATGCAATGCGTTTGTGTGTATTTTTCAGACTAATATGTTTATTATATTCATGAAAGCAGCTGCATACTCTAGAAACAGTAAAGACGGTATGTTCTTTGTAGGTTCTTTATTAGATAAAGAAGTGACACTTTAAGTAGTACGTAGTCAAGTAGAAAGGAATAATAAAGCAGTACAGGGAACTGGAACACACACACAATGCTTGACACGGTCTTTCATTAGCTTTGCCAACTGTCCTGGCCATGCACACCTTGGCAAGAGTACTTTCCAGATCACACTATTCTCAAACATGTACGAATGCAAGGGGCTGATCTAAGAATCCTAGTCCACAGACAGAAAAACAACATACCAATGTGTTCTACAAAGGTTGAGGTGGGACCAAAACCCTTGACTAGCTCCTGTATCCAATCCAATGGGATCTTGCTCTGACTCCGCCCCATGCCAAGCACATACAGCAGTATCTGGGGTTTGCCTTCTGGGGGAGGGTGTGTGTGTGTGTGTGTGTGTGTGTACCTGTGTGTAGGTAGAGACAGCAACTTCCTGCTCGTTCTATGAATCCTGTCTCTGTGTTAACCAACAACTCATCAATATTCCTAACAAAGCCAGATGTAAAATCAGCTATTTCATTGGCTTATATTTTCAGTGATTGTGTGAGGTAGGGATGCAGCCTCCACTACAATTAGGCTAATAATGCTATGTTAGGCTTTCTATACCTATGGGCTCCAATGGGACACGTGTTGTACAGACCACACAACCACAGCCAACACCAGGACTGTGCAAGTCAGATACAAACACATTACTACTCAAGAGACTGATGCACTGGTGTGAGACATGCATATCACAGGAGGCACAGAAAGATGCACAGTCTATATATTTACTGGTTTGATGCACTGTTATTGATCTGACCCGATATGGAAAGCAAGAAGTCAGGCCCTGGTGTAAGGAGACCAGGAAAGAAATAGTCAGGTTCAGAAGAGTTTATGGACCACGTCTGTCAAAGAGCACCCCGGTCTCTGCTTATAAATCACCCACAGGCTCTGGGGTCATTTGCTCACTTTCCTGACATTCTCTCCAGGGTCTAGCCTCAATTCATAGGGATCTGTGCCATGAATCATGGCCGAGTAACAAGATGCCTCCTTCTCGCCAGGCCCACACAACCAGGTTCTGCAGCAAAACTGGTGAAATTTCTCAGAATGTCCCACGAGGAGCAAAAGCTTCAGGTTCTAAAGATGACACGATTGGAGAATCCATCATAAATAAACCATGACAGCAAAGAGATCGAACCTGCTGTGTGCCTTCAATGTGCCTAAGACCTTCTCCAAGGAGCCTAAAGGTACAGTACAAGCAGAGGATGCTGATGGACACAACAAGAGAACACCGGCTGAGAATGCTGCACCATGGTCTTTCCTGGGCCCTGTGATGTAGGTTGGATGCCATCAAGGGCCCAAATCTGATATCAATACTCCAAAACCCTTGTGAAAGTCGGGAAAATATTCCTAAAGCGAGACTCCCGCATGCTCCAAGTATTCTTTCTCGCAATTCAAATCAACACCTTAATTTTTGGGCACCTTCTCACTTGACCCTTGTCTAGCACATGTGTGGCAGAGGGGAACCAATTCAGGTGCCCCAGGTCACTCTGAAGCAGACACACCATGTTTGGAGGAGGCAGATCCTACAGTGGTGGTCCTGATTGTTTGAGTTCAGCAGCCTTACATCTATGAGGTTACTAGCCTTCTCCTCCCCTAGGTACCTGGTCCTTCACTTTACCATTGATGAGTCCAGGTATCTTTGCTTCCATGAAGAGAAGCCCGGCTCTCATTTCTTTCCTCAATGTGGAGTTGTTTGGTTGAGGAAAAGCTATAAGGAGGGAGGTGGAGCGTCATCTCTCGTAGATTCTAACCCTGTTGCCAGGTGAGAGCTCAAGGAACCAAGATATATCAATGAACCTCTAGGTTGTGTTGTGTTTGACTATGATTGCTACCGTAGCACATCACTTGTTTATGTAACTCTAGCTCGTGGCATTATTAAGATTATATAGGAAAAATACAGGTAGCTGTGTGTCTAACTAATGCAGCCCTTGATCTCGAGCATAACAATTTTGTGTGCTTCTTGTGTCCTCGATCTTATGATTATTTGGTACTAAATCTGTGGTGTGAGGTGCATATCTATCTGCACATTTAGCAGCGCCTCTACTATGGTTGCGCCGGGGTTAGCGCCTTTTCCAACCCTTGCCTGGTGACGTTGGAGAGGGTTAGAGTGTCTGTGTCAGTTTGGTGCTCGTTCTGTAGATTGTGCAGGATGGTGTCCCAGCTGGCTGCGATTGGGATTTTACGGAGGCCTAATGTGTCTTCCCTTTGTAATGCAACGCTCTCAGCTTTAGCCCATATTTGCAGTGAGCGCTTCCAGGCCAATTCCTGGGTTGGCTCAGGTGACTTCCTCCTTTTAGTGATCAGTCCCTTAGCTACTACCACTCCCAGATCAATGAAACAAGAGGTCGCCCTCTGCCTTTTACGCCTACGATAGAGATGTAGTATACATGTCTCCCATGTGAGGGGCACTGAGTGCTCTGTGCAACAGGATAGTGTGTTGGTAACTGACTTCTAATACCCATAGAGGAGCGGGCAGTTCCATAACATGTGCAATAGGTCCTCATCTGTAAGGTGGCAACGCGGGCAGATGGTATCTGTGTGATTAAAGTATTTGTTGATTTTAGCTGGGGTGAGAGACGCTCTCTGTATAATATTGTATTGTATTAGGTGGCAGTGCATATTCCTGTGGACAAGGACGGGGATTTCTGGCGTGGCATTCCACTTTTTGTCTATAAAAGGGCAGTGCAAGTCCTCTTCCCAGTGACTTCTCAAAGGTGATAGAGCCCCTGCAGTGTGTTGTCTGAGGGAGGCAGCAAACCATTTCATGAGGTGCTTGCCCTGTCCCATGAAATGTAAGTATTGAATAGTTAGGTGCCTTGGAGGTTTCTTGGTCACGTCTCCCCATTGGTTGCTCAGTGCTGCTACTAGCGAGCGATGTAGCAAGAATAAAAAGATTTCTAGCTGACGCATCAAGAATTTTTAATTCTATTAAGTAAACGGAGGCGAGGATTATGCTTCTCTTTCTTTACTGAAGCACCTAGGTCTTTCCTGGGCCCTGCGATCTAGGTTGGATGCCATCAAAGACCTAACTCTGATAGCAGTACTCCCAAACCGATGTGAAAGTCGGAAAAATATACCTAAAGCGAGAGTCCCGTGTGCTGCAAGTATTCTTTCTCGCAATTCAAATCAACAACTTAATTTTTGAGCACCTTCTCACTTGACCCTTGCCTAGCACACATGTGGCAGAGAGGAACCAATTCAGGTGCCCCTGGTCACTCTGAAGCAGACACACCATGTTTGGAGGAGGCAGATCCTACAGTGGTGGTCCTGATTGTTTGAGGTCAGCAGCCTTTTATCTATGAGGTCACTGGCCTTGCCATCTCTTAGTAACCTGATCCTTCACTTAACCATTGATGAGTCCAGGTATCATTGCTTCCATGAAGAGGAGCCCGGCTCTCATTTCTTTCCTCAATGTGGAGTTCTTTGATTGAGGAAAAGCTATAACGAGGGAGATGGAGCGTCATCTCTCGTGGATTCTACTCCTGTTGCCAGGTGAGAGCTCGAGGAACCAAGATATATCAGTGAACCTCTAGGTTGTGTTGTGTTTAAGACTCTGATTGTTGCCATAGCACAATACTTGTTTATGTAACTCTAGCTTGTGGCATTATTAAGGATATATAGAAAAAATACAGGTAACTGTGTGTCTAAAATGTGGCCCTTGATCTCGAGCATAACATTTTTGTCTGCTTCTTGTGTCCTCAATATTATGATTATTTGGTACTAAATCTGTGATGAGAGGTGCATATCCAACTGCACATTTAGCAGCTCCTCTACTATGGTTGCGCCAGGGTTAGCGCCTTTTCCAACCCTTGCCTTGTGATTTTGGAGAGGGTTAGCGTGTCTGTGTCAGTTTGGTGCTCGTTCTGTAGATTGTGCAGGATGGTGTCCCAGCTGGCTGCGCTTGGGATTTTATGGAGGCCTGATGTGTCTTCCCTTTGTAAAGCAACGCTCCCAGCTTTAGCCCATGTTTGCAGGGAGCGCTTCCAGGCCAATGCCTGGGGGGGGGCACAGGTGACTTTCACCTTTTAGTGATCAGTCCCTTAGCTACTACCACTCCCAGATCAATGAAACAAGAGATCGCCCTCTGCCTTTTACGCCTACGATAGACATCAGTATACATGTCTCCCATCTGAGGGGCACTGAGTGCTCTGTGCAACAGGATAGTGTGTTGGTAACTGACTTCCAATACCCATAGAGGAGCGGGCAGTTCCAAAACATGTGTAATAGGTCCGCATCTGTAAGGCGGCAACACGGGCAGATGGTATCTGTGCAGTTAAAGTATTAGTTGATTTTAGCAGGGGTGAGATACTCTCTCTGCATAATATAGTATTGTATTAGGCGGCAGTGCATATTCCTGGGGATAAGGACGGGGCTTTCCAGCGTGGCATTCCACTCTTTGTCTGTAAAAGGGCGGTGGAAGTCCTCTTCCCAGTGACTTCTCAAAGGAGAGAGCGCCACTGCAGTGTGTTGTCGGAGGGAGACAGCCAACCATTTTGTGAGATGCCTGCCCCGTCCCATGACATGTAAGTATTGAATAGTTAGGTGCGTTGGAGGTTTGGTGGTCATGTCTCCCCATTGGTTGCTCAGGGCTGCTGGTAGCGAGTGATGTAGCAAGAATAAAGTAAATTCTAGCTGACGGGTCAAGAATTTTCAATTCTATTAAGGACACGGAGGCGAGGATTATGCTTCTCTTTCTTTACTGAAGCACGTAGGTCATTCCTGGGCCCTGTGATCTAGGTTGGATGCCATCAAAGACCGAAATCTGATAGCAATACTCCCAAACCCCCTCTGAAAGTCGGGAAAATATACCTAAAGCGAGACTCCCGCACGTATTCTTTCTCACAATTCAAATCAACACCTGAATTTTTAGGCACCTTTTCACTTGACCCTTGCCTAGCACACGTCTGACAGAGGGGAAACAATTCAGGTGCCCCTGGTCACTCTGAAGCAGACACACCATGTGTGGAGGAGGCAGATCCTACAGTGGTGGTCCTGATTGTTTGAGGTCAGCAGCCTTTCATTTATGAGGTCACTGGCCTTGCCCTCTCTTAGTTACCTGATCCTTCACTTAACCATTGATGAGTCCAGGTATCATTGCTTCTCTGAAGAGGAGCCTGGCTCTCACTTCTTTCCTCAAAGTGGAGGTCTTTTGTTGAGGAAAAGCTATAACGAGGGAGATGGAGCGTCATCTCTCGTGGATTCTAGTCCTGTTGCCAGGTGAGAGCTCGAGGAACCAAGATATATCAATGAACCTCTAGGTTGTGTTGTGTTTGACTATGATTGCTAGCATAGCACAACGCTCGTTTATGTAATTCTAGCTCATGGCATTATTAAGGTTTTATAAGAAAAATACAGGTAGCTGTGTGTCTAACTAATGCGGCCCTTAATCTCGAGCATAACAATTTTGTGTGCTTCTTGTGTCCTCGATCTCATGATTATTTGGTACTAAATCTGTGATGAGAGGTGCATATCGAACTACACATTTAGCAGCTCCTCTACTATGGTTGCGCCAGGGTTAGCGCCTTTTCCAACCCTTGCCTTGTGATTTTGAAGAGGGTTAGTGTGTCTGTGTCAGTTTGGTGCTCGTTCTGTAGATTGTGAAGGATGGTGTCCCAGCTGGCTGCGATTGGGATTTTACCGAGGCCTGATGTGTCTTCCCTTTGTAAAGCAACACTCCCAGCTTTAGCCCATATTTGCACGGAGCGGTTCCAGGCCAATGCCTGGGGGGGCACAGGTGACTTTCACCTTTTAGTGATCATTCCCTTAGCTACTACCACTCCCAGATCAATCAAGCAAGAAGTCGCCCTCTACCTTTTACGCCTACGATAGACATTTGTATACATGTCTCTCATGTGAGGGGCACTGAGGTCTCTGTGCAACAGGATAGTGTGTTGGTAACTGACTTCCAATACCCATAGAGGAGCGGACAGTTCCATAACCTGTGCAATAGGTCCGCATCTGTAAGGCGGCAACGCGGGCAGATGGTATCGGTGCAGTTAAAGTATTTGTTGATTTTAGGTGTGGTGAGATACGCTCTCTGCATAATATAGTATTGTATTAGGCGGCAGTGCATATTCCTGGGAACAAGGACGGGGCTTTCCAGTGTGGCATTCCACTCTTTGTCTGTAAAAGGGCGGTGCAGGTCCTCTTCCCAGTGACTTCTCAAAGGTGATAGCGCCACTGCAGTGTGTTGTCTGAGGAAGGCAGCAAACCATTTCGTGAGGTGCCTGCCCCGTCCCATGACATGTAAGTATTGAATAGTTAGGTGAGTTGGAGGTTTGTTGGTCATGTCTCCCCATTGGTTGCTAAGGGCTGCTAGTAACGAGCGATGTAGCTGGAACAAAAAATGTTTTAACTGACGCATCAAGCATTTTCAATTCTATTAAGGACATGGAGGCGAGGATTATACTTCTCTTTCTTTAGTGAAGCATCTAGGTCTTTACTGGGCCCTGTGATCTAAACTGTATGCCATCAAAGACCTAAATCTGATAGCAATACTCCCAAACCCTTCTAAAAGTTGGGAAAATATACCTAAAGCAAGACTCCCGCATGCTACAAGTATTCTTTCTCGCAATTCAAATCAACACCTTAGTCTTTAGGCACCTTTTCACATGACCCTTGCCTAGCACACGTCTAACAGAGGTGAAAAAATTCAGGTGCCCCTGGTCACTCTGAAGCAGACGCACCATGTTTGGAGGAGGCAGATCCTACAGTGGTGGTCCTGATTGTTTGAGGTCAGCAGCCTTTCATCTATGAGGTCACTGGCCTTGCCCTCTCTTAGTTACCTGGTCCTTCACTTAACCATTGATGAGTCCAGGTATCACTGCTTTTCTGAAGAGGAGCCTGGCTCTCACTTCTTTCCTCAATGTGGAGGTCTTTTGTTGAGGAAAAGCTATAAGGAGGGAAATGGAGCGTCATCTCTCGTGGATTCTAGTCCTGTTGCCAGGTGAGAGCTCACGGAACCAAGATATATCAATGAACCTCTAGGTTGTGTTGTGTTTGACTATGATTGCTACCATAGCACATCAGTTGTTTATGTAACTCTAGCTCGTGGCATTATTAAGAGTATATAGGAAAAATACAGGTAGCTGTGTGTCTAACTAATGCATCCCTTGATCTCGAGCATAACAATTTTGTGTGCTTCTTGTGTCCTCGATCTCCTGATTATTTGGTACTAAATCTGTGATGAGAGGTGCATATCCAACTGCACATTTAGCAGCTCCTCTACTACGGTTGTGCCAGGGTTAGCGCCTTTTCCAACCCTTGCCTGGTGATGTTGAAGAGGGTTAGTGTGTCTGTGTCAGTTTGGTGCTCGTTCTGTAATTTGTGCAGGATGGTGTCCCAGCTGGCGGCGATTGGGATTTTACCGAGGCCTGATATGTCTTCCCTTTGTAAAGCAACGCTCCCAGCTTTAGCCCATGTTTGCAGGGAGCGCTTCCAGGACAATGCCTGGGGGGGGGCACAGGTAACTTTCACCTTTTAGTGATCAGTCCCTTAACTACTACCACTCCCAGATCAATCAAGCAAGAAGTCACCCTCTACCTTTTACGCCTACGATAGACATTTGTATACATGTCTCTCATGTGAGGGGCACTGAGCGATCTGTGCAACAGGATAGTGTGTTGGTAACTGACTTCCAATACCCATAGAGGAGCGGACAGTTCCATAACATGTGCAATAGGTCCGCATCTGTAAGGCGGCAACGCGGGCAGATGGTATCTGTGCAGTTAAAGTATTTGTTGATTTTAGGTGTGGTGAGATACGCTCTCTGCATAATATAGTATTGTATTAGGCGGCAGTGCATATTCCTGGGGACAAGGACGGGGCTTTCCAGTGTGGCATTCCACTCTTTGTCTGTAAAAGGGCGGTGCAGGTCCTCTTCCCAGTGTCTTCTCAAAGGTGATAGCGCCACTGCAGTGTGTTGTCTGAGGAAGGCAGCAAACCATTTCGTGAGGTGCCTGCCCCGTCCCATGACATGTAAGTATTGAATAGTTAGGTGAGTTGGAGGTTTGTTGGTCATGTCTCCCCATTGGTTGCTCAGGGCTGCTAGTAGCGAGTGATGTAGCTAGAATAAAAAAGTTTTTAGCTGACGCATCAAGCATTTTCAATTCTATTAAGGACATGGAGGCGAGGATTATACTTCTCTTTCTTTAGTGACGCATCTAGGTCTTTACTGGGCCCTGTGATCTAAACTGGATGCCATCAAAGACCTAAATCTGATAGCAATACTCCCAAACCCTTCTAAAAGTTGGGAAAATATACCTAAAGCAAGACTCCCGCATGCTACAAGTATTCTTTCTCGCAATTCAAATCAACACCTTAGTCTTTGGGCACCTTTTCACATGACCCTTGCCTAGCACACGTGTGACAGAGGGAACCAATTCAGGTGCCCCTGGTTCCTCTGAAGCAGACACACCATGTTTGGAGGAGGAAGATCCTACAGTGGTGATCCTGATTGTTTGAGGTCAGCGCCTTTCATCTATGAGGTTACTAGCCTTCTCCTCCCCTAGGTACCTGGTCCTTCACTTTACCATTGATGAGTCCAGGTATCATTGCTTCCATGAAGAGGAGCCCGGCTCTCATTTCTTTCCTCAACGTGGAGTTGTTTAGTTGAGGAAAAGATATAAGGAGGGAGATGCAGCGTCATCTCGCGTTGATTCTAGTCCTGTTGCCAGGTGAGAGCTCAAGGAACCAAGATATATCACTGAACCTCTAGGTTGTGTTGTGTTTAAGACTCTGATTGCTGCCATAGCACAACACTTGTTTATGTAACTCTAGCTCGTGGCATTATTAAGAGTCTATCACTCTGTTTTATGTCCCCATCGTTAATGCAGATCTATGGACCCAATTGAACTATATGGGTAAATGTAAAATTGGAAAAAAGGAGGGTGAAGAAATATCAGCCATACTCCCCTGAATATTATTTTAGGTGCTTTAATAATTAATTTAGAATATATATTGTAACTACCGTCTCTTTGAACTAGGACTTAATGAAATACCAACTTCCAAAAGTAGTTGTGACTTCTTGATAAAGTTTTGCATTTTTTTAATTGTTTACTTGATTTATGTTTTAGCTTGCTCTCAGAATACTGTATTCTGGTGTGTTGCAAAGTGTTTTTTTTAAAGTATCGAAAGCTTTTTAGTATGTTAAATGAATTATTATCTTGTTATTTTCTGTATATTTTACAGTCAGAATAAAAGTATTTATCAAGATTAGATAAATCTTTACTAGTCAAATCACCAGCCACAGCATCAACACAAGACACAGGTATCTACAGACCTACTGGGATCTTACTCCAACATCCCCACGCAACCATAGAACATTGTTCCTATGGGTTTCATAGTCAAAAGACCTCTGAGAATCACTTCAACAGCTCCTACACCACAGTTTTAATTAGCGATATATAAGGCACACACCTCTGGCAGTGCTTTGAGCTGCCAGTTGCAGGTGAGGTCAACGGCACTCCTTTTTGGTGACCATCGCTTATTTATCCTAATCAAACTTTGACCCACAACAAAAGAGAGAAAAAATACAAGGGGGAAAGAAGAAGTAAGAGAAAGACAGAAACCTGTGACAAAGGAAACAAGCATTGGCATAGCCAATAGGTCTCGCCTTTGGGACCTTATAAGTGTTTAGCCATGCAACACTTGATGTTGTTGCACCAAGGATATTGTGCTGGATAACTAAACACTTATAAGGTCCCAAAGGCGAGACCTATTGGCTATGCCAGTGCTTGTTCTTTTCAGTGATCACTTCATTTGGTATTAAGGCACTTTTGTCCACATCTGCCTGAGACAGTCATTTTACAGCTGCACTCCATGTTAATTTTTTCTCTGTGAAGTGCAGTGGGTGAAAAATAGGCATTTAAAAATCTGATATGAGGTCTGACAGGAGTATGTATCTCTCCAGTCCACAGACAGTTTTGCCTCCTTTCAAACCGAGAGGCCTTCTGAAAGTGGAGTTGGTAGCAGTACACGGCTTGTCAGGCCGGGTATGTAAGACTCAAGAATGTGCTAATGTGTCCACATTTTCCAGATGTGTCGCACACTGCACAGTGGAAGCCATCAAAGCCACGTCTGATGCATACAAATGGGCTGTGCTTTTCCTATCCAGCTCAGCAGAAAAAAAATATGACACTTCCCACTGCAACATAAATTTACTTTACAGAGTTTTTCCACATTGGAATAATCTCCAGGAACAGACACTGAATTTAGTCAACGTGGTTTATAGATTTGTGAAGAAGAGCTAAGAGCGAAGGCTTCTACGGGTCCATGGCCCATGTGAATTGTCTGCCAGCTTGCCCATAGAAGCTGCTTTCCACCAACTATATACTTTGTCCATGTTTGTACACTGCGTTGATTTTACAGTCAGGGGAATATAATGGCACAGTTTTGTCAGTACCCGGACATCATAATATCAAATTCTTCAGAGCACTCGCCGCCCCAAGGAGGTCTGTTGGTGCTATTTCCAGATCTCTTGTTAAATAAAAGAATACACTCCACAACTGTAGACTCAGCACGTCCTCCGAAGCTCATTGCCGCCTAATGACTCCTTCTCAAAGTTATGTGGAAAAAGTGGAACGCGTATTTCACTTTAACCAGATGAATCCTACGTTTTGGCTGTTTCCGTGACATTTGCCATATGGACACAGGTGGCTTGATTCACCAGCTTGAATGGATGTCGGCAGTTCAAAGCCTCGGAAAACAAGCTGGAAACCCACTGTTTATAGTGGTTTTCCAACTAACAACCATTGACAAAGCTAATAGTCCAGGCTTGTTGTAGGCATGATGCTACTTGTATCATAACTGGATGCAATGACAGAAACAGCAAAATACAGGTCGGACGGTACACTATGTTAAGCACAGTTTTGTAACTTATGTGTTTTTAAGCCACGCCTTAATTACATTAGCCACGCCCCTTTGAGAGACCCCCCCCCCACCCCCAGTTTTTTCATCCCACTTAATGCCCTGTCAATACACAACACTTCTTCAAACTCCGTCTCCCTGAGGCACACAATACCGCTAAGGAAAAAACACGGAACAGGACAAACTCTAAAAGAAAGACTATTTCTTGCATCGTCATTACCTAGGCAATACCAGTTGAATATTGGTCTCGGGTGGAGCAGAAAAAGCAGTAACGTGACCTACCCGAGGCCGCGCGCCGCCTGTGTGTCTCGTGCAGGGAGAGGGGGCTGCAGCAGAGCAGGCTTCCTCCGGGGGCTCAGGGTCAACACTCCTCTCCACCGAAGCGCCCCGGCTGCTGTGGGGAAGTTTCTCTTCAGGCTTGTGACGTCTAATTGTGAAACCGAAACTGCATCAGCCAGTCAGGACCGCAGTCTTTCTCCGAGTAATATATTGGATATGATTTTCATGCTTTGAGGTTGGAAGGGAGAAGTGCTGCTAGATGGGCACGAGTTTATGAAAAATCCTATCATTTTTAGGTCTGGCCTAGAGCAGTGTTGCCAGCCTCATGAAATTAGACAGGCATTGCCTAAGCCAATAGGTATGGCCTTGGCAACCCTGCTTTATTTAGTATTTCCTTTTTTGCAAACATATGTAATAGACAAAAAAAGTAATAAAAAAATAAAAGACCTGTTGTCTAAATATGGTATGCGCATGTTGGAAAAAAAAAAGTAAACAAATGGCCATTAGAAAAAAAAAAACAAGCACGTGCCTCGCGCGGCTGCAGGGGGAGAGGAGAGAGGATGGGGCCTGCGCGATTCCCTTGCGGGAGCGAGCAGCAGGGCGCGATAATATATAACATATGACACCAGCCGCTAGCTCCCGCAAGTGAATCGCCAGACGTGCACGCGTTACCATTGGAAGCAATGCAACAAGTGCACGTTTTTGCCGGGAAAGCTGTGCCGATTACTAAAGGTCTCTTTCCTATGCAGCGCATGCGCGCTGCGTAGGCGAGACCTAAAAAGCAGGAACCTGCAAGAGTGAGCTAAAGAAGCAGGGTATGTCTGATTCTAGATTAAAGAGTCATGAGGTGAAATCAAGGCTAGACAGCCTTGGGATTTGGTCCACAGACATCCAGTAGTACCAGCCGCTGGCTACTGAGCAAAGTATTGGGGTCAGCCGTATTGTTCTACAGATTAAGCATTAACTTTCTGACTGCAGATCGACAACCCTTCAGCGCCTCAAAAAGGCGGCTTTGAATTTACATCAGGGACATATTCCTTGGAGCCACTTAACCAACCCCTGAAACATCACATGCAATTGGACACTCACCTCTCTAACACATGCATCCTTACTTGAACAGGACCAACAAATGCTACAAGCTCCAGCACAACTCAGATAGACACCAGAAGCAGACTAGGATAGACACCAAGGTTGAGTGAGGAAACCCTTTAGATCAATACTGGAAGGAAACTGATATGACAAGTCAACTTATTTCATAAGGACAATGAGGAAAGACTTCAACAAACAAGCAATGTCTAACAGTAGTATAATATGCTCTTTCACTCTGCTGGGAGGTGTTCTCTCTGACGCAAGCGAAGAATTATCCAGACCTATTCATATCTTTCATGATGACGGCTGAATACTTATTCTGACCCATGTGGAGCAGCTCTGTTCAGGTCAATCCAAGAGTGTGAAATATGGGACAGTGAAGTAGACATCAAATAAACCCTACAGAGTCATTAAGAACAGACCTTATATGAACCCCAAAGGGACCGTTCAGGCAGACAGCATGGACCACCAATGGGAAGTTTTCCGCTGTGTGTCAAATAAACACAGTAAAAGCACTATGGGTGTTCTGCGCTATACAAATTCCTTGGAGAAATTACCTCTTTCAACCTTCTCCAGTGAAACAACAAAAAGGATGGCTGAGTGCCCTAGCCTTGATATATTCTGTCCAGCAACTAAGATCTATGGATCTGTGATGTCTTATGGCCAATACCAAACATGTAATTGTACCGTATATTCTTTATTCGGTTAATACTTCAACCATAAAAGTCACAAATACATACTACATCAATGAACACAATGATCAGCATCCTAAATAAGGCAATCAGCATAAATCAAGATAATCTTGCAGCTAGTGATTACAACCTCAGCAAATACAACCGATTAAAAATTGCAAGAAACAATAGACAAAACAATCAGAACAAACAGTCGAACAGGTATAAATTGTTTCTCATTTTGATTGCAATCCAAATTGTTAGACCTGTCAGCCCTTTGGGTGGTCCCTCCTCATCATTATTTATTTTGTCCCACTTTTGCCTCAAACCCTGTTTGAATTTTTCCTTTTTGGGAACCACCAGACTTTTTCGTGTTGCTGCAGATTCAGGGAGCCATTTTATCTACCCCTGAAACTTCTGTCTGAGGGCCTGGAGCCCAAAATGGTGGCCACCTGTGACATCACCAGCATCCACTGGAACCTACTAGCACCTTCCAGAACATTCCAGAACCCTGTGACCGTTGGAGGCGGTTTAGAATGTTGGGAAGCTAAGACAGAGAGTTGGCAGTTGGAGCTGGCAGTTGGCACCTGACTGGTGAAGAGTGAGCAGCAGAAACCTGAAGGAGGAAGGAGTGAGGCAGCAGGGGTGGAAACTTGTGCCTGGAGTGGGGTCCATAAACCCACCCGTGATACTAGTCCCTACTGACTGAGCCCAGCCTGGAGCCCTGTGTGGGAAGAAGGAAGAAAAACCATCTTAAGGACCTGGACAGCAGGAACAGGCCTTAGAAACCAAGAACAGTAAGATCCTGACCTGGATACTGGTTTCCCTGGAGCTGGACGTCGAGTAGCCTGGAGACCTGGAGCCTGAGGTGGAGAAGCGGCGCTGACTGGAAAAGCAGACGTCGTGCCCAGAGCCGCCAGAGATCGTGAGAGGGCGCCGACGGAGGACGTGAGGTGTACCAGAGGTCGAGGAGGAAGTTAACCAAGGTCGAGTGAGCGGTGTCAACGGGGGAGTGAAGTCCGCCCTCCGGAGTCGCCGGAGACCGAGGTGAAGTGTGCCGGAGGTCGGGAGTGGAGATCGCACTCCGGAGTCGCCGGAACCTGAGAGAAGTGTACCGGAGGTCGGGAGTGGAGGTCGCACTCCGGAGTCGCCGGAAACCTAAGGAGAGGAGCACCGGAGGTCGGGAGTGAGGATCGCACTCAGGAGCCGCCGGAAGTCGACCTCGAGTCAAGGCCGGCCGACGTCATCGAAGTTGAGGTCGCCATCGGACCGGAGCCGCCCTAAGTCGACATCGAGTAAAGACTGCCCGACGCCATCGAATCGGAGGTCGAGATCGAGCCGAGGCCGCCGACATCGAACCGGAGCCGCCTACCGGCGTCGTCAGGAACTGACATTGTGCCGAGGCCGCCGACGTCGAACCGGATCCGCCTCACGGCGTCGACACGACTCCAGCGGCGTCGGAACATCAGAAAAAGGGCAGTAAGTGGAATAGAGGGCGCCAAAGGCCCTGTGGAATCCTAAGAGACTACTCTAGGGGTTAGAGAGGTGCTGGAACCAGCTGGACTGTGCCAGGGGTGAGCTGGGACTAATCTAGAGAGGTTGTGTGGAGTGAGAGAGCCAGGTCTCTGGTATTCCCCCCTTGATCTACCTCAGTTTAGGCCTCAGCCTTGTCCAAGCCAGGGAGTAGACACCCTCAAGCCTTCCACATCCCCACAAGCTGTGCCTGGGCCAAATCAGCCCATAATAATCTCAAATGTGATCTGATTCTATGAGTGTCACTGTCAGCTTTTAATTATTTATTGGAGGCACTGTATTTATTGTATTTAACCTATTTATTGCTTCACTGTATTTATTGGTCCACAGTAATTATTGATGCACAATATTTATTGGTTTACAGTATTTATTGCCTCAGAATATTTAATTGCCTGTATGTATTGCACTTATATTTATACCTTCCTTATTTATGATCACCCCTATTTATTGAATCATTAAGCCAGTATTTATTTGACCTGCACTATTTAAAAAGTTTGTATATTGTGATTGTGTTATTATTTATCTAATCAGCAACTAAGAGAAAAAGAAGATAAAGAAAGATATTTTCATAATTTTTACGGTGTAGAGTCGTTTTTGGAACGGATGCACGCATGGTTATTGTATGGGTATGTCGTATGCTTAGCACGGTGCCTGATTCCTGACCACTCGAGCCAAGCTACCACTGTATGTCCTGGAAGTACCCCGTTACCACCAACCTCTTCAGGCGTGGGAGTGGAGTAAATTTCTAACATAATTGGTGTTCAGTGGTGGGATAGAGCTGTGCCTACGTATACTCAACAATAACTGTGGGTAGTCCATAGGCCTACACCGGGAGTTTTCTCAAAGCGGCCTTCCTAATTGTGGGTTTTTGTTTTTTCCAAATTTACTCTGGTGGTGGGAGGAGGTATTATTAAAGGTACCCCCCTGCATTGTTACTGCAAATAACTGTCCTCTGACCTGAGTGGGCAAGATGGAGTTTGTACTGGAGAATTTAGAAACGTACACTGTGGCCCTACTCAGGGAGTTTTGCCAGCGGGAGGGGGTGTATTGTCCCCCAGGAGCAAAGAAGGGTGCACTCCAAACCAGCTTAAGGGCTTGGGGGGAGGCACGCCGAGAAAGCAAGGCTGAGGAGGAGGACAGGGATAGAGAGCCCGACAGTGAGGGAGCTGGTTTGTACCAACCTGAGGTGGGGAACCTGTCAGCGGGGCCCAGGACACTTTCCAGGAAGGGCAGCAGTGCCTCTAGCGGTGGCTTGTCTGAAGTGGAGTTAACAGACCGGAGGGAGAAAAGACAGCTCACATGGGACTTAGCAAGGCTGGAGAAGGAGAAGGAGGAACAGAGGATGGCTCATGAGATAAGGCTGAAAGAGATAGATCTTCAGATCCTGAGAATCGGGGCACACCCTGTACCTAACGGTGGCAGCAAAGACCAAGAAAGAGAGTTCACCAGGGAACCCAAACCCTACCTGCCAAAGGACATAGTAGCTAGCTATGGGGTGGGTGATGATATCGCCAAGTGGCTAGCGGCCTATGAGGTCTCGTTAAGGGCCCATGGGGTTCCAGAGAAGTACTGGGGGGGGGATTGTACAAGTACATGCCTCCAGCTGGTAGGGATGCTTTATTGGCCCTCGAAGAGGATGAGCAGACCCACTACCCCACCATGAAACTGGCGCTCATAAGAAAGTTTGGACTAACACCCGAAAAGTACAGACAGAAGTTCAGGGGTAGTCACAAACTGGGCACACAGAATTGGGTGGACTTCCTGGACTATGCAAAGAAGGCACTAGAGGGTTGGATTCAGGGCAGTGAAGTGAGGAACTACGAGGGGTTGTTTGATCTAGTACTGAAGGAACACCTGCTCGAGAAATGTTTCCCTGAACTGCGTCAACACCTGGTGGATAACAAGCTGACCAGTCCCCGGAAGCTTGCTGAGGAGGCGGACATTTGGGCTAGTACCCGGGTGTCCACAAGGGGGACTGGAGGGGATACTCAAAAGGCCGGACAGGGCGCCCCCCAGAAGAAAGAGGGAGGGGAAAAGAAAAAGGAGTTCTCCAAAGGCCCCCAAAATAACTTCCAAGGGAAGGGAACAGGATTCACCCCTAGGGCTAACCCACCCAGAAACCCTAATCCTGGCCAGAGTCAGCAGCCAAGGGTTGTCCATTGCTATGAGTGCGGTGGCGTTGGACACTATAAAGGAGATCCGAAGTGCCTGAAACGACCACCCCCTCCCATTGGAGGAAAGACCCCCGGAGTAGCTAGTGTAGTGCTCGGGGAGGAGATGCCCTTAACTAAGGGAAGGGAGTGGGCGGGTGTCACTTTAGTGTCCCTGGGAGAACGGGAGATGGTTCCTAAGATCCAGGTGCCCGCAAATACCGCAAAGTATGGGCAGTGGGTCGCCATCAACGGCCAAAGAGGGGAGGCTCTGAGAGACACAGGAGCCAGTATGACTATGGTGCGTAGCCAACTGGTGTCTCCAGAGCAGGTAATTCCCGATGTACTCCACCCAGCCGCGATGGCTGACGGCAGAACAGGCCACTATCCAGTGGCCGAGGTTCCCTTTGAATGGGGGGGGGTTGCAGGTTCACTTCGAGTTGCCGTAAGCCCTGCCGTGCCAGTCGATTGTCTGCTGGGGAATGACATGGAGCACAACGCTTGGAAGGAGGTGGAATACCGGACTCACACTGAGATGCTGGGTACACCTGATTGGGCCTGTGTTAGCACAAGGTCCGCGACTACCCGAAGAGGGAGTTCATTTCGGCTGGAGCCTGGAACAAAGGCCCAGCCGGCTGCCAGTCAAGGGAAGAACCGAGGACAGGAGGAGCCTGCCTCGGCGTCCCCACCCCGTAGGACGGATAGGCCACCGGAGGTGGTGGACCAGGAGTCTGCGGAGGGGGACGTTACCAAACTGGAGGACCTACCCATTCCGGCCGAGTGGCACGTGGAGGGAGGCCCGTCCAGGGAGGAATTCTGCCAGGGCCAGAGGAAGTGCCCTACCCTTGAGGGGCTGAGGCGACAGGCCGAAGCCCAGGCAGCAGGGAACGTTGAAGGGAACTACAGTGTTTACTGGGAGGATGGCCTCCTCTACAGTGAACCCAAGGCACCCCTACACGGATCGTCACGAGCCTTGGTAGTCCCTCAACGTTATCGAGCCTTCCTTCTGGAGTTGGCTCACGAGATACCATTGGCAGGACACCTGGGGCAAGACAAGACCTTCGCCCGTCTTGTCCCACACTTTTATTGGCCTCAGATGAAAGTGTCGTCCGATACCTACTGCCGGACATGTGTGTCTTGCCAAGCCAGTGGGAAAACAGGGGTGAAGCTGAAAGCTCCCCTGGAACCACTTCCTGTCGTTAGCACCCCCTTTGAAAGGGTGGGCATCGACATTGTGGGTCCGTTAGATCCACCTACTACAGCTGGTCACCGGTTTATCCTGGTCCTGGTGGATCATGCCACACGGTACCCAGAGGCAATACCTCTGAGGACCATAACAGCACCTGTTGTGGCTAGGGCCCTGATGGGAATCTTTACCCGAGTGGGTTTTCCCAAGGAAGTTGTGTCCGACAGGGGGACCAACTTCATGTCAGCGTACATGCGGGCCATGTGGAAGGAGTGTGGAGTGACCTACCGGTTCACAACTCCTTACCACCCCCAGACCAATGGTCTGGTGGAGAGGTTTAACAAAACCTTGAAAGGCATGATCAGAAGTCTGCCTGAAAGCCTGCGGAGGAAATGGGACGTCCTCCTACCCTGTTTACTCTTTTCTTACAGGGAAGTGCCACAGAAGGGAGTGGGCTTCAGCCCCTTCGAGCTTCTGTATGGGCACCCTGTACGTGGACCTCTCAACCTGGTGAGAGACGGATGGGAAAGAACTCCCAGAAAGCTTCCCCAGGATGTGGTGAGCTACATGCTGGCCTTCCGGAGCCAAATGGCTAAGTTGTGGAAGCAAGCTTCTGACAACTTGGAAGCCAGCCAAGCAGTGATGAAGGCGTGGTATGACCACAATGCTCACCCGGTGGAGTTGGAGCCTGGCCAGAAGGTGTGGGTGATCGAACTAGGAGAGCTTAGCGCCCTCCAGGATCGCTGGTCAGGACCCTTTGAGGTATTGGAGAAGAAGGGTAAGGCTACCTACTTGGTGGACCTGAAGACCCCTCGTCAGCCCCTACGGGTGCTGCACGCCAACCGCCTCAAACCCCACCACGAGAGGCCCGAAGTCATCTTGATGATGGTGACTGACGGAGCAGAGGACGCGGAAAGCGAGCCTCTCCCCGATTTGTTTGCGTCTCAAGAGAAGGATGGGTCGGTGGAGGGAGTGATTCTCTCCCCATCTCTAACTCCTGAACAGCAGGAGGACTGCCGCCAGGTCCTGGGGCAGTACTCTTCGCTGTTCTCCCTTGTCCCGGGTAGGACTCACCTGTGCGTCCATGACGTGGACACAGGAGACAGCCCACCTGTGAAGTCCAAGATCTACCGGATGTCAGACAAGGTGAAGGCCAGCATTAACGGTGAAGTCACTAAGATGCTGGAGCTAGGAGTGATCGAACCTTCTAGCAGCCCCTGGTCCAGTCCGGTGGTGTTAGTACCAAAAGCTGCACCACCGGGTGCCCAACCGGAACTGAGGTTCTGTGTGGACTACCGGGGACTGAATTCAGTGACCAAAACTGATGCTCATCCGATCCCTAGGGCGGATGAATTGATTGACCGGCTGGGAGCTGCCCAATATCTAAGTACCTTTGACCTTACTTCTGGGTACTGGCAGATCTCTTTGACTGATGGAGCAAGGGAAAGGTCAGCCTTCTCCACGCCCAATGGCCACTACCAATTCTGTGTGATGCCCTTTGGGCTCAAGAACGCACCTGCCACGTTTCAGCGCCTGGTAAACCAGATCCTCACCGGAATGGAGAGTTTCTCTGCTGCTTATCTGGATGACATAGCCGTCTTCAGTAACAGCTGGGAGGATCACTTGCGTCACCTGCAAGCTGTTCTCCAGGCCCTGAGACAAGCTGGATTGACGATCAAGGCCAGCAAGTGCCAGATCGGGCAGGGGTCGGTAGTGTACCTTGGACACTTGGTGGGTAGGGGAGCGGTGCAACCCCTCCAGGCGAAGATCGAGGCCATCATGGCCTGGGAACCCCCCAAGACTCAGACTGAGGTCCGAGCATTTTTGGGCCTCACGGGATACTACTGCCGCTTCGTGAAGGGGTACGGTACCATCGTAGCCCCCCTCACGGAGCTCATGTCCAAGAAACAACCTCGACGGGTAGTCTGGACGGAGGCTTGTCAGCAAGCCTTTGTGAGATTGAAGAAAGCCATGTGCGAGGCCCCGGTCTTAAGGGCCCCAGACTTTTCCAAGGAGTTCATTGTCCAGACAGATGCATCAGAACATGGCATTGGGGCAGTGTTATCGCAACTCAATGAAGAGGGTCTGGATCAACCCGTGGTCTTCCTATCCCGGAGACTACTTCCCAGGGAACAGAAGTGGAGTGCAATAGAGCGTGAAGCCTTTGCAGTGGTATGGGCTCTGAAGAAGTTGCGGCCATACCTGTTTGGCTCACACTTCCTGGTTCAGACCGACCACAGACCCCTTCGTTGGCTGATGCAAATGAAGGGGGAGAATCCCAAGTTGTTGAGGTGGTCTATTTCCCTACAGGGAATGGACTTTCAGGTGGAACATCGGCCTGGAGTGGACCACGCCAATGCAGACGGTCTCTCAAGGTATTTCCGCCTTAGTGATGAGAACTCCCAAGGGGTTGGGTAGCTCTCCCCACTTTCAGCTGGGGGGGACGCGTGTTAGACCTGTCAGCCCTTTGGGTGGTCCCTCCTCATCATTATTTATTTTGTCCCACTTTTGCCTCAAACCCTGTTTGAATTTTTCCTTTTTGGGAACCACCAGACTTTTTCGTGTTGCTGCAGATTCAGGGAGCCATTTTATCTACCCCTGAAACTTCTGTCTGAGGGCCTGGAGCCCAAAATGGTGGCCACCTGTGACATCACCAGCATCCACTGGAACCTACTAGCACCTTCCAGAACATTCCAGAACCCTGTGACCGTTGGAGGCGGTTTAGAATGTTGGGAAGCTAAGACAGAGAGTTGGCAGTTGGAGCTGGCAGTTGGCACCTGACTGGTGAAGAGTGAGCAGCAGAAACCTGAAGGAGGAAGGAGTGAGGCAGCAGGGGTGGAAACTTGTGCCTGGAGTGTGGGGTCCATAAACCCACCCGTGATACTAGTCCCTACTGACTGAGCCCAGCCTGGAGCCCTGTGTGGGAAGAAGGAAGAAAAACCATCTTAAGGACCTGGACAGCAGGAACAGGCCTTAGAAACCAAGAACAGTAAGATCCTGACCTGGATACTGGTTTCCCTGGAGCCGGACGTCGAGTAGCCTGGAGACCTGGAGCCTGAGGTGGAGAAGCGGCGCTGACTGGAAAAGCAGACGTCGTGCCCAGAGCCGCCAGAGATCGTGAGAGGGCGCCGAAGGAGGACGTGAGGTGTACCAGAGGTCGAGGAGGAAGTTAACCAAGGTCGAGTGAGCGGTGTCAACGGGGGAGTGAAGTCCGCCCTCCGGAGTCGCCGGAGACCGAGGTGAAGTGTGCCGGAGGTCGGGAGTGGAGATCGCACTCTGGAGTCGCCGGAACCTGAGAGAAGTGTACCGGAGGTCGGGAGTGGAGGTCGCACTCCGGAGTCGCCGGAAACCTAAGGAGAGGAGCACCGGAGGTCGGGAGTGAGGATCGCACTCCGGAGCCGCCGGAAGTCGACCTCGAGTCAAGGCCGGCCGACGTCATCGAAGTTGAGGTCGCCATCGGACCGGAGCCGCCCGAAGTCGACATCGAGTAAAGACTGCCCGACGCCATCGAATCGGAGGTCGAGATCGAGCCGAGGCCGCCGACATCGAACCGGAGCCGCCTACCGGCATCGTCAGGAACTGACATTGTGCCGAGGCCGCCGACGTCGAACCGGATCCGCCTCACGGCGTCGACACGACTCCAGCGGCGTCGGAACATCAGAAAAAGGGCAGTAAGTGGAATAGAGGGTGCCAAAGGCCCTGTGGAATCCTAAGAGACTACTCTAGGGGTTAGAGAGGTGATTCCTGACCACTCGAGCCAAGCTACCACTGTATGTCCTGGAAGTACCCCGTTACCACCAACCTCTTCAGGCGTGGGAGTGGAGTAAATTTCTAACACAAATGAATTCCACTACTGCTCAATAGACATAAATTGATGTTAGTGGTTGGATACAACTCATTGCTGGGCTACATTGTCAAGCATTGGCACACCTCAAGAAAGGAATCAGAAATTACTGCCTAATAGATACATACATTTTCAGAAAAACAAAAAATGTATTATAGATTGAGGGGAAGAGGAGTAACAAGGGCACACTAGTAAATTCATTTAGTAAACCTCAAGTGCAGGGAAGGCAACCATCAAATGTACTGTCTTCAGCCTTAGACGTGTCAATAGAAATCTATGACTGCTGTTATGAACTCAAATGAAATAAGGCTCTGTGCCAGGAATTAGAGTGATCAACATATGGTGTAGCAGAGAGCATTTCAGAATTTCAGTATGTCTCCAATGGCAAAAAATAGCTTTCTTTGTGGCTTTACAAGAAGAAGGAAGAGCATTCAGATACATAACAAGCCCGTCATATTCATCCTGAGGCTTATATCTCAAACATTAGCCAGCCATGGAATCTTTGTGGCATTGCCCAACTTTATACATTCTGACAATACTAAACGATTAAGCCGGGTTTGTTCTTTTGTCCATATGGACAGCCTAATTAGAAGCTGCGTAGCTTGATGTGGTCAGTTATATGATTCAGTCCCAGTTCTAAATGGCACAAAAAGGAGGATGTGCTCTGAGGGACTGTGAGTATTCTTCTCAAGAACGAGTTTTCAGCTTTCTATATAGTGTCATATTTCTTTCTTTTTTTGTTTAAATGTGTTTTTTATTTTTCATTAACAGAGTCGACAATTCCATTCCCATTTACACAGTTCCTTGGACATCTGATTCAGATGTACAATGCACAACTGCAACTTTGCGTATTTAGTCGAAACATATTTGCATCAATATACATGCTAGTTACGCTGTGCATACTAGGCTCTTAGCTTGCGGCCTGGCCAGTCACATGTCATGAGTAGTGGCGGCTGTTGTATCTAGGGTCATCCCTGCGTGATATAGGAGTTATATTATTTGCACGCTAGTCTGCTAACTTTGGGAGGCGGTAACTAAAGGAAAAATACAGGTAGCTGTGTGTCTAACTAATGCGGCCCTTGAACTGGAGCATAAAAATTGTGTGTGCTTTTTGTGTCCTCAATCTTATGATTATTTGGTACTAAATCTTTAGTGAGCGGTGCATATCCAACTGCATATTTAGCAGCGCCTCTACTATGGTTGCGCCAGGGTTATCTTCTTTTCCAACCCTTGCCTGGTGAAGTTGGAGAGGGTTAGCGTGTCTGTGTCAGTTTGGTGCTCGTTCTGTAGATTGTGCAGGATGGTGTCCCAGCTGGCTGTGATGGGGATTTTACAGAGGCCTAATGTGTCTTCCCTTTGTAATGGAACGCTCTCAGCTTTAGCCCATATTTGCAGGGAGCGCTTCCAGGCCAATGTCTGGGGGGGCTCAGGTGACTTACACCTTTTAGTGATCAGTCCCTTAGCTACTACCACTCCCAGATCAATGAAACAAGAGGTCGCCCTCTGCCTTTTACTCCTACGATAAGGATGTAGTATACATGTCTCCCATGTGAGGGGCACTGAGCGCTCTGTGCAACAGGATAGTGTGTTGGTAACTGACTTCTAATGCCCATAGAGGAGCGGGCAGTTCCATAACATGTGCAATAGGTCCGCATCTGTAAGGCGGCAACGCGGGCAGATGGTATCTGTGCGGGTAAAGTATTTGTTGATTTTAGCTGGGATGACATACGTGCTCTGCATAATATAATATTGTATTAGGCGGCAGTGCTTATTCCTGGGGACAAGGACGGGGCTTCCCAGTGTGGCATTCCACTCTTTGTCTGTAAAAGGGCGGTGCAAGTCCTCTTCCCAGTGACTTCTCAAAGGTGATAGCGCCACTGCAGTGTGTTGTCGGAGGGAGGCGGCAAACCATTTCGTGAGGTGCTTGCCCTGTCCCATGAAATGTAAGTATTGAATAGTTAGGTGCGTTGGAAGTTTGTTGGTCATGTCTCCCCATTGGTTGTTCAGGGCTGGTAGTAGCAAGCGATGTAGCAAGAATAAAAATAATTCGAGCTGACGCGTCAAGAATTTTCAATTCTATTGAGGACATGAAGGCGGGGATTATGCTTCTCTTTCTTTACTGAAGCAAATAGAGCAGCCAATCAAAACTTTAAACTACATAACCCTGGAAGGATTGCCCCTTCCTAGTATGCACCAATCACACTACCCCCAAAGGTATAAATGTCTCTGGCACTGACATCCGTCCTCTTTCTTTGCGAACCAACAACTCAGTCCTTTAACTCGTACCAATGAACTTCAACTTCGTCGATTAACATCATCGACCCTAACCTGAACTTCCACGAAGGCGCTCCTTCACATGACGTTGATAGTATTTCTTCCCGACACTTCAGGTCGCCTTGCTCTGATCTCCTGATAAGAGACTACAAGCGTAATACACTAATCACAGGATATACTTCAACAATATAATACGGGCGGGTAACCCAACATTATTTCAGACATATATTCAAATCCTATACCAAAATTGATAGTAAACCATTGACACATGATGTTTTCAAAATTATTTCTAGGGTGGGATAACCCTCGCCTACGTGTCCTTAATAGAATTGAAAATTCTTGACACGTCCGCTAGAAAATATTTTATTCTATGTCAGTCCACCGAGGCTTCATATTATGCTAGTTTAAAGTTGAGCCACCACCGTAGATGCCACATCAACAATTGGTTTATGATAAAAACGTTTTGAAAGTTGAATGAGACGACCAATCTGCTGCAGTCATGATGTCCTCTAAACGACAAGCAGTAGAAAAAGCTTTAGAAGCCATCGCTCCTCTTACGGAATGTGCTCCGAAAGTCGAAGTATCAATACCTGCTTGATTTAACAACCAAGTAGCCCATCTGGCCAAAGTTGCTGCAGTGACTGGGTGGAAAGGTCTCTGTAATGAAATTAATAATTGACCCGCTACATTGTTCCTAAATTCTTTAGAGCAATCTTCATTACACTTTAAGCATTTTACCACACACAACATGCTATGATGAGGAAAAGCAGGCTATGAAATACATTTAGAATTAGTTTTTTTTTTTTTGAAATTGTAAATGAAACTTCTGTAGGATCTGCTGGAGCTAATGCTCATATATCTGAAACATGTCTGCAGGATATTAGACATAACAACGGTGTAAGTTTTGCCCACAATTGTTTGCGAGATAATCCGTCATTTGCTGGCCAGTTCCTAAAGAATCACAGTACCACGTCCACGTCCCACATTATGGAATATGTGGGTTTTGGAGGATTCACCAATTTGATACCCGTTACAATTTTACATACCAGGGGATGCTCTCCCACCGGTTTACCATCCACATTGGGATGTCCTGCTGAAATTGTGGATCTGAAATTATTAACCATTCGATAGGCCATACCTGAACTCGCCAACTGTTCCTGTACCACTAGTGGATGGGGTTGACCCAGAGAGTCCAAAAGTATCTCTGGGAACGAGATTAGATGTACTGGTGGAGCACACGACAAGGCTAGTGCCACTGGGAACCAAGCTTGTGCTCTCCAACATGGGGAAATCAATATCACCTACACTGTTTGCCTGCTGATTTGTGCCAATACTCTCTGAATCATGGTGAACAGGGGAAAGGCATAATGTGTACTCGTCGTCCACGATTGAAGGAATGCATACGAGTTGATCGCCAGAGGATCTGGTCGCCAACTGTAAAATTGAGGAAGTTGCTTGTTTAGTCTGGACACAAACAGGTCTATTGAGCGCTGCCCCTGGAAGTTTGACAAGATATGGTCCAAATTGAGGGATGTACAAGGCGACGCTTTGGGAATCTGAGGCGGGGGGGAGAAGCATGAATGGGGAATGAGAGAGATGTGGAGAAAACGACAACACCACGGGCACAGAATAATGCAAATAACATAGTTGGGCGGTGTCCCTGGGTCAGCTAAATGTAACGGCAATAGACGGCTGATGACCAATCCCTGTAAATATGGAAATACAGTGTACCGAAAATTGTCATATATGATGTTATTTGCTGGTGGTCTCCCACGGGTAGTTGTGATGTTGTTGGGAAAGAACAAAAAGAGTTAAAAAAATATATAATAATCCTACACAAAAACGGCCTTTCTGTTAAATAGGCGTATAATTTGACACATGATAGCCAGAAGTCAGGCTACCACAAGCTAAGCTGGATTCATCTTGTGAGGCAGTCAGATCTGCCTTTGGGGTGACAAGAAGAGCATGATGCAATCCCAGTCTCGGTGGGTTATTGAACGTTGTATCAATACCAATGGTAATCACTCTGGAACTGAAGGACATCACGAGGCAAAGGGCCTTAAACAAAATATGCACTGTTTCACTTGACAACATTTCTGAAGTTGATGCCTGAAAGATTGCAACGAGGTTTAGTTTGAAGAAAGGGGAAGAGAAGATCTCTATAATTGATGGAGCGGCCAGCAAATTTTTCGGGGTTAACTTGGGAAACCCGCGGCGCAATGCAGCACCCATGAAGAATCCATCAGTGTAAAGTTTATCAGTGTCATTCCATGGACAGCCAAGTGTCACACAAGTAAAGCCGTGCCTCAAAGCCACTTACTACCTCGAAATAAATTCCTCCTGGTAATGACTGGAATTATGAGCATGGACTTCATGGAGATAAGATATAGACCAATGAAGATATGTGTTAATGAGGCTACCTCGAGCTATGGTACATAAAAGTCACTCATTTATCTTTCATTCAATTCTTGTTATGGCGTCTGGTCCAAAAGCTACGCAGTCAGGTCCTCTCATTTGGCACCGAAGTGTGATGTGATTTCCTGTGAACTCATGATTGGAACTAAGGCTGTGTGATGTAAATTTTGGTGACTGCACCACTATCCTAATTTGAGTTCTTGAAGCCCAAAAATTCCTATCTCTTTGTAGTCCTTGAAAGTTACCAAGTTATAGAGAAAACAGAGGATAGCAGTGTGCACTTCTATGTGTGACTAAATCTATGCCAGGTCTCTACCAGAAGACCCTCACCCCTGAGAGTCCAGGGCTTTGGCCCAGAGACTATGCAGGACACCGTTCATATAGTGCTTGTGTTAAAGGGTGCAAAGATGAATGCTGGTCATTGAGGGGGCATTGGGTGCGGCGAGAGCTACTGATTGGATTTGTAAGCACCAGGTTTCATGTGAGCGCCCCCACCACTATAACTGAGCATGTTCACATCATGTTATGTTGCATAAATTTATATGGCTCTGTATTGCCATTAGTATTGCCTCACAGCGCTGCCCTGGTCTTGGGGATTTTAGTTTTTTTCTTATTGTTTGAGTTGGATCTTCGACAGTTCGGTGTTTTTGAATGTATGCGTGGTTGTCTGGTGTAATGTTTAGTTTAATGTGTTTATATGAGTGTACGTGTGCAGCTGGCTATTCGGTACTTGGCATCTAGGAAAACTGGTCTGTCAACTGGCCAGCATGAAGCATCCGTCTGGGGGAACGAAGAGAATAACCTCTTGTTAGGATCCACTGCATCCTTGTCAAACACAGTAGCTGTGGCAGTATGGGTTGGTGAAGTGTGTGAATTGTTGTCTGGAAGCAGCATATTGTCTTACGGAAGAGCTGTTGGGAGTTGTTTGGCGATGTCTCTCGAATGCAATGCATTTGTGTGTATTTTTCAGACTAATATGTTTATTATATTCACCAAAGCAGCTGCATACTCTAGAAACAGTAAAGACGGTGTGTTCTTTGTAGGTTCTTTATTACATATAGAAGTGACACTTTAAGTAGTACGTAGTCAAGTAGAAAGGGATAATAAAGCAGTACAGGGAACAGGAACACACACACAATGCTTGACCCGGTCTTTCACTAGCTCTGCCAACTGTCTTGGCCATGCACACCTCGGCAACACCTCGGCAAGAGTACTTTCCAGATGACACTATTCTCAAACATGTATGAATGCAAGGGGCTGATCTAAGAATCCTAGTCCACAGACAGAAAAACAACATACCAATGTGTTCTATAGAGGTTGAGGTGGGACCAAAACCCTTGACTAGCTCCTGTATCCAATCCAATGGGACCTTGCTCTGACTCCGCCCCCATGCCAAGTACATACAGCAATATTTGGGGCTCGCCCTCCGGGGGGAGAGGGTGTGTGTGCACGTGTGTGTATGTAGAGACAGCAAAATCCTGCTCGTACTATGAATGCTGTTCATCAATATTCCTAACAGAGCCAGATGTAAAATCAGCAATTAATTGGCTTATATTTTCAGTGAATGTGTGAGGTAGGGATGCAGCCTCCACTACAAATAGGCTAATAATGCTATGTTAGGCTTTTTCTACCCAATTGTCTCCAATGGGACACGTGTTGTACAGACCACACAACCACAGCCAACACCAGGATTGTGCAAGTCAGATACAAACACATTACTACTCAAGAGACTGATGCACTGGTGTGAGACATGCATATCACAGGAGGCACAGAAAGATGCACATTCTATATATTTACTGGTTTGATGCACTGTTATTGTTCTGACCCGATATGGAAAGCAAGAAAACAGGCCCTGGTGTAAGGAGACCAGGAAAGAAATAGTCAGGTCCAGAAGAGTTTATGGACCACGTCTGTCAAAGAGCACCCCGGTCTCTGCCTATAAATCGCCGACAGGCTCTGGGGTCATTTTCTCACTTCCCTGACATTCTCTCCAGGGTCTAGCCTCAATTCATAGGGATCTGTGCCATGAATCATGGCCGAGTAACAAGATGCCTCCTTCTCACCAGGTCCACACAAGCAGGTTCTGCAGCAAAACTGGTGATATTTCTCAGAATGTCCCATGAGGAGTAAAGGCTTCAGGTTCTAAAGATGACACGATTGGATAATCCATCATGAATAATCCATGACAGCAAAGAGATCGAACCTGCTGTGAGCCGTCAATGAGCCTAAGACCTTCTCCTAGGAGCCTAGAGGTACAGTGCGAGCAGAGGATGCTGATGGACACAACAAGACCACACATGCAGAGAATGCTGCACCTTAGTCTTTCCTGGGCCCTGTGATCTAGGTTGGGTGCCATCAAAGACCCAAATCTGATAGCAATACTCCCAAACCCTTCTGAAAGTCGGGAAAATATTCCTAAACCGAGACTCCTGCGTGAGCACCTTTTCCCTTGACCCTTGCCTAGCACACATATGGCAGAGGGGAACCAATTCAGGTGCCCCTGGTCACTGTGAAGAAGACACACCATGTTTGGAGGAGGCAGATCCTACAGTGGTGGTCCTGATTGTTTGAGGTCAGCAGCCTTTCATCTATGAGGTCACTGGCCTTGCCCTCTCTTAGTTACCTGGTCCTTCACTTAACCATTGATGAGTCCAGGTATCATTGCTTCCATGAAGAGGAGCCCGGCTCTCATTTCTTTCCTCAATGTGGGGTTGTTTGGTTGAGGAAAAGCTATAAGGAGGGAGATGGAGCGTCATTTCGCATGGATTCTAGTCCTGATGCCAGGTGGGAGCTCAAGAAACCAAAATATATCAATGAACTGCTAGGTAGTATTGCGTTTAAGACTCTGATTGCTAGCATAGCACAACGCTCGTTTATGTAACTCTAGCTCGTGGCATTATTAAGGTTTTATAAGAAAAATACAGGTAGCTGTGTGTCTATCTAATGCGGCCCTTGATCTCGAGCATAACAATTTTGTGTGCTTCTTGTGTCCTGGATCTTATGATTATTTGGTTCTAAATTTGCGGTGAGTGGTGCATATCCAACTGCACGTTTAGCAGCACCTCTACTATGGTTGTGCCAGGGTTAGCTTCTTTTCCAACCCTTGCCTGGTGAAGTTGGAGAGGGTTAGCGTGTCTGTGTCAGTTTGGTGCTCGTTCTGTAGATTGTGCAGGATGGTGTCCCAGCTGGCTGCAATTGGGATTTTATGGAGGCCTAATGTGTCTTCCCTTTGTAATGCAACCCTCTCAGCTTTAGCCCATATTTGCATGGAGCGCTTCCAAGCCAATGCCTGGGGGGCACAGGTGACTTCCACCTTTTAGTGATCACTCCCTTAGCTACTACCACTCCCAGATCAATGAAACAAAAGGTCGCCTCTGCCTTTTACGCCTACGATAAGGATGTAGTATACATGTCTCCCATGTGAGGGGCACTGAGCGCTCTGTGCAATAGGATAGTGTGTTGGTAACTGACTTCTAATACCCATAGAGGAGCGGGCAGTTCCATAACATGTGCAATAGGTCTGCATCTGTAAGGCGGCAACGCGGGCAGATGGTATCTGTGCAGTTAAAGTATTTGTTGATTTTAGCTGGGGTAATATACGCTCTCTGCATAATATAGTATTGTATTAGGCGGCAGTGCATATTCCAGGGGACAAGGACGGGGCTTTCCAGCATGGCATTCCACTCATTGTCTGTAAAAGGGCGGTGCAAGTCCTCTTCCTAGTGACTTCTCAAAGGAGATAGCGCCACTGCAGTGTGTTGTCTGAGGGAGGCAGCAAACCATTTCGTGAGGGACCTGCCCCGTCCCAAGACATGTAAGTATTGAATAGGTAGGTGCGTTGGAGGTTTCTTGGTCATTTCTCTCCATTGGTTGCTCAGTGCTGCTAGTAGCAATTGATGTAGCAAGAATAAAAATATTTCTAGCTGACGCGTCAAGAACTTTCAATTCTATTAAGGACACCGATGCAAGGATTATGCTTCTATTTCTTTACTGAAGCACCTAGGTCTTTCCTGGGCCCTGTGATCGAGGTTGGATGCCATCAAAGACCTAAATCTGATAGCAATACTCCCAAACCCTTCTGAAAGTCGGGAAAATATACCTAAAGCGAGAGTCCCGCGTGCTGCAAGTATTCTTTATCGGAATTCAAATCAACACCTTAATTTTTGGGCACCTTTTCTCTTGACTCTTGCCTAGCACACGTGTGGCAGAGTGAAACCAATTCAGGTGCTCCTGGTCGCTCTGAAGCAGACACACCATGTTTGGAGGAGGCATATCCTACAGTGGTGGTCCTGATTGTTTGAGGTCAGCAGCCTTTCATCTGTGAGGTCACTGGCCTTGTCCTCTCTTAGGTACCTGGTCCTTCGCTTTACCATTGATGAGTCCAGGTATCATTGCTTCCATGAAGAGGAGCCCGGCTCTCATTTTTTTCCTCAATGTGGAGTTGTTTGGTTGAGGAAAAGCTGTAAGGAGGGAGACGAAGCGCCATCTCTCATGGATTCTAGTCCTGTTGCCAGATGAGAGCTCAAGGAACCAAGATATATCAATGAACCTCTAGGTTGTGTTGTGTTTAAGACTCTGATTGCTATCATAGAACAAAACTTGTTTATGTAACTCTAGCTTGTGGCATTATTAAGAGTATATCACTCTGTTTTATGTCTCCATCGTTAATGCAGATGTGGACCCTATTGAACTATATGGGTAAATGTAGAATTTGAAAAAAGGAGGGTGAAGAAAAAAGGAGGGTGAAGAAATATCGGCCATACGCCCTTGAATATTATTTTAGGTGCTTTAATAGTTATTTTAGAATATATATTGTAACTGCCATCTCTTTGAACTAGGACTTAATAAAATACCAACCTCAAAAAGAAGTTGTGACTTTTGATAAAGTTTTAAATTTTAAGGGTTACTTGATCTGCATTTTGTCTTGCTTTCAGAATACTGCATACTGGTGTGTTGCAAAGTGTTTTTTTTAAGTATCGAAAGCTTTTTAGTATGTTAAATGAACTATTATCTTGTGTTATTTTCTGTATATTTTATAGTCAGAATAAAAGTATTTACCACGATTAAATAAATCTTTACAAATCAGATCACCAGCCACAGCATCAACACAAGGGACAGGGATCTACAGACCTACTGGGATCTTACTTCAACATCCCTTGCAACCATAGAAAATAGTTTCTACGGTCTCCATAGTCAAAAGACCTCTGAGAATCACTTCAACAGCTCCTACACCACTGTTTTAATCAGCGATATATAAGGCACACACCTCTGGTAGTGCTTAATTTGAGCTGCCAGCTGCAGGTGAGTGCCACTGCACTCCTTTTTGGTGACCATCGCTTATTTATCCCAATCAAACTTTGACCCACAGCACGAGAGAGAAAAAGTACAAGGGGGAAAGAAGGAGTAAGAGAAAGACAGAAACCGGTGACAAAGGAAAAAAGCAGGAACCTGCAAAAGTGAGCTAAAGGAGCAGGCTATGTCTGATTCTAGATTAAAGAGGCATGGGGTGAAATCAAGGCTAGACAGCCTTGGGATTTGGTCCACTGACATCCAGTAGTGCCAGCCGCGGGCTACTGAGCAAAGCATTGGAGCCACACTTATTGTTCTACAAATTAGGCATTAACCTCCTGACTGCAGATCGACAACCCTTCAGCGCCTCAAAAAGAAGGCTTTGAATTTACATCAGGGATATATTCCTTGGAGCTACTGAACCAACCCCTGCAATCTTCATAATACTTTAAGCATTGTACCACATACAACTTGCTAAGATGAGGAAAAGCAGGATATGAAATACATTTAGAATTCGATATTGTAAATGAAACTCCCGTAGGAGTGAATACTCTATCTGCTAGATCTAATGCTCGTATATCTGAAACACGTCTGCAGGATACTAGACATAAAAACAATGTAAGTTTTGCTGACATTTGTTTGCGAGATAATCCCGCATTTGCTGACAAATTCCTGACGAATCGCAGTACCCCGTTGATGTCCCACAATGTGGAATATCTGGGTTTTAGAGGATTCACCAATCTGATACCCCTTACAATTTTACATACCAGGGGATGTTCTCCCACCGGTTTACCGTCCACAAAGGGATGTCCTGCTGAAATTGCAGATCGGAAATTATTAACCGTCCGATAGGCCATACCTGACCTCGCCATCTCTAAAAGGAAATTAACGATCATATGAATTCCGGATCCCACGGGATGCCTCTGCCGTTCAGAACACCAACTAACCCATCTACCCCAAGCTGATTTGTATCATTTGTGCGTAGCGTTTGCCCAAGACTGTGACAGGAAAAACATTGCTTCCTGCAAAACTCCTGGCATCTGCCAGCATTGACTGAAAGTCCCCATGCCATGAGGGACAACTATGCCTGTACTGCTGGTGGATGGGGTTGACCCAGAGGGTCCAAAAGTATCTCTGGGAACAAGAATAGATGTACTGGTGGAGTACAAGACAAGGCTAGTGTCACTGGGAACCAAGCTTGTGCTTTCCAACATAGGAAAATCAATATCACCTCTGCTGTTAGCCTGCGGATTTGTGCCAATACTCCCTGAATCATGGCGAACGGGGAAAGGCATACTGTCTTCGTCGTTCACGATTGAAGGAATGTTTCTGAGTTGATCGTCAGAGGATCTTGTCACCAACTGTAAAATTGAGGGAGTTGCGTGTTTAGTCTGGACGCAAACAGGTCTATTGAGCAAGGACCGCACTTGTTGTTCAGGGCTCTAAATAGTCTGGGATGTAATCTCCAATCACTGGAGTCCCAAAGGAACCATGAGTTCCAATCTGCCACCACATTGGAGCTGCCCGAAATGTACTGCGCTGTCACTGATATGTGTTGTAGGAGGCAATAATAAAACTCACAAGATGATGGACGGAATGTTGCACATTGGCAAAACATTCACCCCCAGTCACAGATTTGTGTTTAATCCATCGTTATTTTGCTCACCACGCCACCCCAGTTCAGACATGGCCATATGCAAATCAGTCTTGACCCTGTGCCTCATGGGTACAGTCCAGCCCGAACTGCCAAGCCATGTCTGCCCTGGACCGGAATCAAGCATCCTAGGACCGGTTTCGGGGTTTCACCCCTCTTCAGCCAAGATAGCTTGACTCCAGTGGTGTAGTGAGCACGGGACCCCCACGTCTGGGAATACCCTTCCCACATATGGCGAACAGCAAAACACACAAGATGATGGACGGAATGTTGCACATTGGCAAAACATTCACCCCCAGTCACAGATCTGGGTATAATCCATTGTTATTTTGCTCACCACGCCACCCCAGTTCAGACATGGCCATATGCAAATCAGTCTTGACCCTGTGCCTCATGGGAACAGTCCAGCCCGAACTGCCAAGCCATGTCTTCCCTGGACGGTAATCAAGCATCCTAGGACCGGTTTCGGGGTTTCACCCCTCTTCAGCCAGGATAGCTTGACTCCAGTGGCGTAGTGAGCATGGGACCCACGTCTGGGCATACCCTTCCCACATAGGACGAACAGCAAAACACACAAGATGATGGACGGAATGTTGCACATTGGCAAAACATTCCCCCCCAGTCACAGATCTGGGTTTAATCCATTGTTATTTTGCTCACCACGCCACCCCACCCCAGTTCAGACATGGCCATATGCAAATCAGTCTTGATCCTGTGCCTCATGGGAACAGTCCAGCCCGAACTGCTAAGCCATGTCTTCCCTGGACCGGAATCAAGCATACTAGGACCGGTTTCGGGGTTTCACCCCTCTTCAGCCAGGATAGCTTGACTCCAGTGGCATAGTGAGCACGGGACCCACGTCTTGTGCTTGTTTCCAGTTCAAGGAGGACCTGGCCTGGCAGTTCGGGCTGGACTGTTCCCATGGGGCACAGGGTCAAGACTGATTTGCATATGGCCGGGTCCAAAGTGGAATGGCACGGTGAGCAAAAAAACGATGGATTTAGGCCCAGATCTCTGTACTGGGGTGAATGTATGACATTGTTCTGCATTCTGTCCATCAACAGTTCATTTTGCATTTGTCACCCCAAGTGGGACGGGTATGCTCAGACGTGAGTCCCGTGCTCTCCATGCCACTGGAATCAAGCTATCCTGGCTGAAGAGGAGTGAAACCCCGAAACCGGTCCTAGGATGCTTGTTTCCAGTTCAGGGAGGACCTGGCCTGGCAGTTCGGGCTGGACTGTTCCCCTGGGGCACAGGGTCAAGACTGATTCGCATATGGCTGGGTCCTAACTGGAATGGCATGGTGAGCAAAAAAATGATGGATTTAGGCCCAGATCTCTGTACTGGCGTGAATGTATGACATTGTTCTGCATTCTGTCCATCAACAGTTCTTTTTGCAGTAGGAGGCAATAATGCCAGAAATCTTTGGCTATCTCCACCAATAGGCGGGATCTCGTGCCACCCAGACGATTGATGTATCTCACTGCCGATACATTGTCCATCTGCAGGAGAATACAGCAACTCGCCTTCTGTGGGGAAAGTGGTCGACTCGCAAATTAACCTGCTAGTAGATCTAGGCAATTTATTTACATAGATTAATTTCCTCCGGGGACCATCTGCCCCCCCCCCCACCCACCCCCGTTTCCACTGACCCGCACCAGGCTCCCCAGCCCCATCGGCTGGCATCGGATTCTATTACTACCTCTGGTATTGACGCAAAAATGGCCTTGCCATTCCACGCGTCCATGTGGTCCAACCACCAGGCAATCTCTGTCCTGGCCTCCGTGAATAGCAGAATCTGTTCCTCATAACTCAGGCTCTTGCGTAAATGCATGATTTTCAGTCTCTGAAGCGCTCGATAATGTAGGGGTCCCGGAAATATCGCCTGAATTGATGAACCTAAGAGACCTACCAAATGTGCAACGTCCTAAAGGATATAGTCGGAGAGGCAAGCGCTCTCCTCAACTCCTTCTTGATTGCTATTCTCTTTTTCAGTGGTAATAGCAACTGCGCAACAATCAAGTTCACCTGAAACCTCAGAAATTCCATTGATTGCGCCGGCGTTAAAATGGACTTGTCTGCATTGATGACGAACCCCAACTCCTGCAGGAGTCAGAATTGTCCAAGCTAGATGAAGAAGAACTGTATCCACACTCTGTGCCATAATAAGGATATTGTCCAGGTCGATTATGAGTCTCACCCCTCTTTCTCTCAGGTATTGAATCACTGGTTTGAGCAGTTTGGTGAAACACCAAGGGGCGGACGAGAGTCCGAATGGCATGGCGGAGAATTTGAATCATCAGGTTCTCCATTGGAACTGTAAGAACCTCCGATGTGGAGGAAAAATGGGTACTGCCAGGTAGGCGTCCTTTAAATCCAGGTGCACCATCTAGTCCTTCTCTAAGAGAAGATCCCTTAGTAAGTGTGTGCCCTCTATTTTGAAGTGATGATACACTACCCAGGATTTGAATTCCCTGAGATTTAACACTAGTCTGAAACCTTGATCCTTCTTTGGAACCAGAAAAATTGTACTTATGAAGCCATGAGGATGTGGAACCATCTCCACGATTGCCCCTTTTGCCACTAGTGAGGCCACTTCTTTGTCTATGAAAGACATTTCTACATGGGAAAAATGGAAAAATGTAGAGGTGGGGGAGTGTGTGCTTGCTGAGGGGAGGCATAAAATTATATCTGAAAACCCTTTACTGTCTGAAGTACCCATGGTCGTTTGTCAGATTCTCCCACCTCTGAAGAAACCAAGCAATTCGGCCTTCCACCATAACTACCCCAGCTTGCACCAGGTTTACCTGAGTAAAAGGTGTCTCCTGTGTTGTTCTGTCCCTTGTAACCTCCTCTGTTCTGCTTGCCTCTACCCCCTGGGATCTGGGTGGGATAGAAATTGTAGCGTTAGGCTCTGCCTCGGCTTCACTGGTTGAAACCTCGACCGGTTGTTCGACCCCTGATGCGTCCAGCCCTCTTAAAAAGGCCAGTATGGAAGACTTTTTTAATGTTCGCTTGGGCCTTGTCTAGGGCTGAAAAGGTTGCCACGTACTTTCCCAATTCTTTTATGAATTTGCCTCCAAATTACAGGCTACTCGATAGGGTTCTGACCTCTGACGTGGCCATGTCCGCCAATTGCGGATCGATTCTCATCAGGAACAATCTCCTTCTTTCAGTCGAGAGGGCGCAATGTGCATTGCCTAGGAAGCATGATGCCCTCTGTGCTCACTCCAGGATCTCAGAGGGGTCCAGCGGTGTGTTGGAATCTTTAGATTTAACCGCTGCGTTGAGGATCTTAGTGAGGGGATCTGAGATGTCAAGTAGTTTGTCTTGACATCCTCTCCATGCCCTATTTAGTCCATTCTTAGGATTTTTGCAAACTTCCTCATAAAGGTGGCCATATTAGGATTCAACTCTGGGGTATCTGTCACTTTGCCCAGGAGGGAAGGACGAGGGCATTCTGATCTTAGTGTAGAGCGAACCTCGCATTCAAATCCTTGCCTGAGGTTTTCCTGAACATAGTGTGCCACCTCTACACACGGTACCCATTCTATTGATCGTGGATGGATGATATTTTTGGGGTAAAATAATAGATTTTTATTAGGATTTTTGTCTTCCACATTATGAGACTTGCGTTTACGCTTTGCTGCCCTCTTAGGGGCCACAGTATCTTAATCGGACTCAGATGTGTCCGGTGCGGCAGGATAAGACTCCTCCCCCTCCCCTGGAGTTAAGAATGATAAGTTACCAGATGGGAAGGCCCCACCATAACCATGGTCTCTGAGGACAGACAATGCTATACGGGATAGAACCTCAGCTGAGGAGTTGCATGAGGATTAACCCAATGGGGAATTAAATGGGAGTTTCCTGTAACTTCTCAGGGGTTTCGTAAAAGGTTGCAAGGCTTTTATCAAAGCCCTGTTCACTGAACCCTGGACATGGGCATCCAGAGCTTCCACAAGCTGCTCCTCCATTTGGTGCTCATAAGGCACCTCTTCATATTTACAGCACAATGTCAAGATGGGGAACAGGGAGCTAATTGGAAAAGGGGAGGTCCAGTACCGGTGCTCCCAAAGACTAACATAGTACTCACTGAGGGGTAACTGTTTCTAAAGAAAAGAGGGAAAGACAACCTATTGTGGTTGATAAGAGTGTAGGAGTAGTCTCTCAATGCAGTTGGGTGCGGATGAAGGTGGGGGAATTTCTCCTTTTAGATGTAGTGCCCTCACACACCCTTCCGAGTGTCATGCTTCATCATCGGGCGTTGCTCCTCATGGGGATGGAGCTGCTGTCCTCCAGGGGCCCCGAGAGAGGGCTCTTTATTGGAGATCTTTTAAGGAGATGCCGCAGTGGTGCATGTGGCTCCTAGGGAAGTGAGTGAGTGGATTAAAATTACCTTTGCGATACCCAAAAACCAAGTTTATCAGGGGTCCGGAAGGTAAGGTTAAACAAGCATTGGCATAGCCAATAGGTCTCGCCTTTGGGACCTTATAAGTGTTTAGCTATGCAACAGTTGCATAACTAAATACTTATAAGGTCCCAAAAGCGAGACCTATTGGCTATGCAAAGCGGCCGCGAAAGTGAAAGTGATCGCGATCACGATCAAACATCAAAGCGGCCGTGTGGCCGCGAAAGTGAAACTATGCACGGTAAAGAGCGGCGCCCGCGTCCGCGCACATGCACGGTAGCTCTAGGCTGGCCTGGTAGCACTTTTTGGAGCCCTCTCAATAAGTCTCGCCAGACCAGCACATGCGCTGGGTCAGGCGAGACCTAAAAACAAAGGATGAGGAGCACTCGATGTGGAGGCACTCTACACAAATATCCCCCAAGATGTCACCCTGGAAGTCATGGAGTCCACACTACGGAGCATTGAACCATGGCCCTATGAGCCGCCCATCTCGTTCATCTGTGAATGTGCCTCCATAGCCATGAAAGGAAATTTCTCTGCCTTTCATGCGCAGCTTTACCATCAAATCCAAGGCACCAGCATGGGGAGCACCTTTGCTCCTAGTCTGGCATATCTATGTATGGCCAACTTTGAAGACAAGTTCATCTTAGGGAGAGAATAATCCCTACAGTAACAACATTGTGTTGTGGTGTCGCTACATTGAAGATATCCTCCTCTTTTGGATGAGTGACGAAGAACAGTGTGTAGCATTCTGTGGGTGGATTAAAACTCTGGACCCTTTCCTCAGGTAACGGGTACCAGATCACAAGAAAGCATCCCCTTTCTGGACCTCCAGATCTCCCTACATGAGGGCTCCCTACATACAACTAACTATAGAAAGCCTCCGAAGGAACTGCAATACCTTGAGTGAGTTTGAGAAACAATCCAAAATTCTGTCGGACAATCTATCAGAGCGACATTATCCCAAGAAAGTAATACGACAAGCACACAAACGAGCCAAGAACAACCATAGAGAAGCCTTCCTGGAGGTCAGGGACAGACCAGATACAGAGGCAATCACATGTGTGACCACGTTCACTCCGAAATTCCAACAAGATCCACAAAGCGATAAGGAAACACTGGGGCATTCTGGAGACGGGTTCATTCACCCCAGGGCCACCCCCTCTTTTTGCATTTACACATACTGAAAATTTGAAAGACCTTTTGGTCCACACACGTCCTAAAGTGACTCCGACCACACAAACTACCTTATGGGCTTTACCCCCGGTAGAAGGTCACTACCCCTGTGGGACCTGTTCTGTCTGTCTCCTCACATCAACATCCAAACTGTGTATACCTTAACACCTGTCCGTGCGAAAAAGATATGTGGGGATGTCGGGTGTCCCCGCCCTCATACAGACGTTATGAACAGGACTCACCTCCGTGTCCCACTTCTCTCCCCTTTTCTCAGCCCCGGATGAGTACGGGAGAAGAGCGTCGCAGACAGCGAGTAGTCTTTCTCTGAACTGGCCCTTTAAGGAGAACGAGGAAGGTGAAAGCCCCGCCCCCTTCGGAGACGCCGGCCAGGAGTTGAAGCCATTTAACCCGGAAGAGGACGTCTATGGGGGGAACGCCGGGAACCAGGAAGCTGAGGATTCGGATGTGGGAGACGAGCGAAGCACTGTTAGCAGAGCCGAGAGAGACGTTCCTAAAAGTTTCGAGGACGACGCATCGCCCTGCCACGGCCTCGGAGGGTCGTGGCTCCAACAGGTGCGTTGCCGTTTTTATGGGCTAAGACGCGGGGAAGGGTAACGGGCTCCCCAGGGGAGAACAGACACTCAGGGGAAAAACCTTACATAGACTGGGCTGCTAATTCCGGGACTTCCCTTCTGAACCGCTCACTCTCGGGTGTTGGGATCTACCCCTCCCTCACATTGTGGGTCCTGCTGTGTGTTATCTCCCTGCACTTCCCCTCCCTTGGTTGCGCAAGTTCGAGAGCACCTTGCTTCATACTGGTTTCTCCATTTCCCCTGTATGTGCCGTGCCTGAGCCGGAGAACGACTTGAGGGACCCGAGACTGATTACAAGCCAGGAAGACCTTCTCCAGAAACCACAGTACCCCGGAAGAACGTCGACGGACGACCCAAGAAACCCCAACTCTTGTTGTAACCTGAAATAAACAAACCCTTACGCATATTCAAACTCGTCTGGTCTCCTCCCTGACCCAGCGATTACTGACACTTGGTGGAGAATGCGGGCACTTTAGATCCTCCATTGGGAGCCGAAAATAGAAGCCCTGTTACAACATATCGTGGAAGGCCAAAAAAAGCTGGAATGGGCCGTAGAGAGGCAGATGGCCTCCGCACAAGCTGATCGCGAACTAATGAAAGACATGATGAAAGGGCAAGTGGACTTATTTCAAAAGACGACCGAAGAACCCGTGCCGGGAACTAGCGGCCAGAAACTGTCGAGGAGCTATGCCGCAGCCCCCACGGTCGCATTGCAGAAGTATACTACAGGAGAGGACCCGGACGCGTTCCTCCTGAACTTTGAGAGGGCCGCAAGAGCCTCAGGGTGGCCGGTAGCCAAATGGCCGTTTTTCCTCGACCCCCTTCTAACAGGTGAAGCCCAGGCGGCCTACCAGATTGCGAACGCGAGGGGTGTCACCCCGTATGAGGAGGTAAAAGCAATCATCCTTGACCACTTGGGCATGGACGCTGAAACCTATAGAATGCGGTTTAGAAAAGAGAAGGGAAGCCCGGGGGACAACCCCAAGACGCTTTATTTTAAGCTCAAAATGGCCGCTGATAAATGGCTCCGTCCCCAAGACAGAAGCAAAGAGGAAATTATGAATTCGATATATATTTAGAACAGTTCATAGAGGCCCTTCCCATCACAACCCAACGCTGGCTCAGACAGCATTCTAACTTGACCCCCGAGCAGGCCGTAGACATGGCCGCATCATTCACCAGAGCTCAACCCCGCACTTATGTACCAGACCTGGAAAGACACACTCGTGCACCCCCCCTCCCCTCAGGCCGCTTCGACCGATTAAGGAACCTGAGAGGGCTCGGTGGCCGAAGTCAGAGACGCCGACTTCCAAGGGGCCCCAATGTTTTGAATGTGGGGACTGGGGCCACATCGCCCGCACTTGTCCATAACGAAGAGCGGAGGAACCAATGGACGTAAACTACATACCCAGAGATCTGTTGTTCACCGAAGAAGTGGGAGCCTGCTTCTATGTAAATCTATCCCTTAACGGATCCCCAGTATCTGCCCTCCTTGATTCAGGGTGTCGACAATCCGTTATCAGGGAGGAGTTGGTAAACGACAACCAATACTTTAGGGGAGGCCGGGTGCACATTTGTTGTGTTCATGGAGACGTTAAGGCTTATCCCACAGCTAAAGTCCCTATATATGGTCCGGCGGAGAAAATCACCATGGCCGTTGTTGGGGTACTTCCTCTCTGTCCTGAACAGCTCATACTCGGTACTATTAATCCCAGGTTTCTGTCCCTGTTTTTAGACAAGGTAACAAGGGGGACACAAAAAAGGGACCAGGGATACAAAACGAAACAATCACTACTCACTCAAGAGCCGTGGGAAACAGATCGGGACTTCAGATGGGCACAAAACAATGACCCCAATCTCACCGCTGCTTGGCAACAAGCCCGGGACTCAGATGGCAACCTGCAAACCGTGTTTCCCTCTTTCCGAGTAAACAACGGGCTGTTATATCGCCATGGTGACGATAAAACAGAACCCCAGTTAGTGGTGCCAAAACACTTTCAGGACCAGATTCTCTTCTTTGCCCACTCTCATCTCCTGGGGGGGCACATGGGAGCCCAGAAAACCACCCAAAGCATCCTGAGACACTTCTATTGGCCTGGTATCCATAGTCAAATCAAAAAGTATTGTCAGGAGTGTCCCATCTGCCAAAAGAAAAACCCGTACAAACCCCCTGGGGTCCCATTACAACCTTTACCGATCATAGGAAAACCCTTCGAGAGAGTGGGCATGGACATTATCGGACCCTTGACCCGTTCTAGTAGAGGTTATCAGTACGCCCTCGTACTTGTGGACTATTGTACCCGCTTCCCGGAAGCCTTCCCATTACGAGCCCCTACAACGGCCAAAATAGCCGATAAACTGGTTGAATACTTCTCCCGAGTCGGTTTTCCCAAGACCATCCTCACGGACCAAGGTACCCCGTTTGTGTCTAAACTCATGTCACAGGTCTGTCGGATGTTAGGTGTCGGACACATAAAAACTTCGGTATACCATCCACAGACTGATGGCCTGGTGGAGAGATACAATGGGACCCTGAAACAGACTCTAAAAAAGATGTTGACTGCGGAAGGTAGGCAGTGGGACAGGTTGCTCCCCCTGGCTCTGTTTGTCATCAGGGGACAGGTTCAGAGCCGCATGGGGTGTTCTTCTTTTGAGATGCTGTATGGGAGACAACCCCGAACCTTGCTTGAAATGACAAAGAAGGCCTGGGAGAGACACCCTGAGAACACAACTGACCTCCTGGAGTATACTCAACATCTGCGGTCACGGTTGGGGAAATTGCGGGACTTGGCCCATTCTAACTTAGAAAAAAACCAAAAACAACAGAAGTTGTATTACGACAAAGGAAAAAAACAGAGGACTATGAAAATAGGGGATTGGGCGCTGGTACTTCTGCCCTCTTCGCTACCTACCATTAAAAGCGAGTGGAAAGGCACATACAAAGTGGTTGATACCATTGGGAACACCACCTATCACCTTCAGCTCAGTCCCCACCGCTTTCAGTTGTTCCACATTAACCTGTTAAAAAAATGGTTAGGTCAACCCCCTGCTTCCACTCATCTAGTCCTTCCTTTTCGAGCCACAACCTGCACCCTTGAAAAGCTAGTGGTTAATGAATCATTATTAGGGCTCCCGGTTTTCCGTTTAAACGGATTTTTACATATAAATACAGACGGAAAACAAGTTTTCCTTTGTCTGTATTTAAATGTAAAAACGGGAAAATACTAGCACATTTTGCAGCGCTTCTGTGCTCCAGCAGAGTTGCCTCGCCACGCTCAGTAAGTGCCTGCACAATGGGGGGGTTGTGGTAGGAGATCAGCGCCCTGATCTCCTGGATGATCTGTGGCTGCTAGCGCCAGGAGGCCTGCATTGTTCTCAGCGCCCCACCTGTGTGAAGTGAATCACTCTCACACACAGCGCATTCAGCCCCCTCCCTTGGCTCGGGCTGAGCTCTCACTCTCGCAGACACGCCTGGGGTGGACAGGGGGTAGTAGGCAGCCTGAAGAGAAGAAACCGGATCCTGCGCTGGAAGGCAGGGCTCAGTCAGACACACACACAGGGAAGAGGGTGTAAGTGAGACTCAGAAACAGAGTCTTTGCAGCGTTTGTGACCTGACAGCATTGCCCATAGCCATGCTGTCTCTTCCTTCTTGCCTGGACAAGACAAAGACAGTGTCCAATTCTGCTGCCCCCCATATTTATTCCTCTTCCTCCCTCTCTTTGTCGTGCTCCTCCTCACTTTTAGAAAACCGTGACTGTTCTTTCCTCTCCTTTCCGTATTCGTTCCCCAGTGAAATGGATCCAAAAAAAGAGGACACGTCTTACAAAAGTCTTTTCCTGACATGTTTCTATTCCAAAACGCGGCCTCAGGAGGAGAAAAAAGGTTTTAAAATACGAACAATAAACACATAACTAAATAAGACAAGACAGAGTCGTCGCGAAGTGGCCAGATTGGTGTTATTCACACCCAAACACATTAGCACCACCTTACAGAGTTTGCCAGTCTAGCGCTACTTTTCTTTTCATGTCCTTAGCTTTCTGAATAATGAGTGTAAAAGCTTTAAGTTGTATTCCCTATGAGTGTTTGATTTTTCCAGAATGTTGTTACTTTTTTCAGGCAGCAAATTACTCTGGTCTAGTGCATAGTTTGAATAGAGTTGCTTCTAGGTGTTTATAGCAGGGCACAATTGGGTTGTAGCTGAAGGGAGTGTGAGGTTATCTCAGTGGGACAGTATTGTGTTCAGTGGGGGAGAGGATACAGCACTCTCTGCAGATGACAGAAACTGCAAGGCTCTGAGACAAATGGCTTGTGATAGCACTTTAAGCGTATTTGGGACATTCTGCGAATGGCAAAGTTTTCAGATGTATTGTGTATGTATTGTGAATACAGAATGTATTGTGTTGACCAAGAACAACCAAATGCATGTGTGCATTGTCAATTTAAATAAATGTGGAAAAATACTAGCTGGAGCGTTGCCTTCTGCTTGTGGCAAAAATAAATGTGGATAAATACAGAAAAAATGCCAAAAAAATAAATATGGATAAATACAGACGGAAATGGCAAAAAAATAAATACCATAAAACCGGGAGCCCTAATCATTATCGACGGAGAAAACAACAGCCCTCTTAGACCTGTTAATGGAATCCGCCCCCCTCTTCTCTGACCTCCCCGGGAAGACAACATTGGTAGAACACCACATTGACACACCTCCCGGTACCGTCATAAAGTTACGTCCTTACAGGATACCGGCGGCAAGACGTAAGGCAGTAGCGGATGAAGTAGCCAACATGCTACAAATGGGGGTTATAAGCCCCTCCCAAAGCGAATGGTCCTCTCCCATACTCCTTGTTCCCAAACCCGACGGAAGCATCCGGTTTTGTATGGACTTTCGAGCCATCAACGCCGTATCCAAACTGGACGCGTACCCCTTGCCAAGGGTAGATGAGCTCATTGAGCGCTTAGGTGACGCCAAATACATCTCCACTCTAGACCTGACAAAAGGTTATTGGCAGGTCCCCTTACGCAAAACGGACAAACCAAAGACTGCCTTCTCCACACCCGACGGATTGTTTGAATTCAACGTGTTACCCTTTGGGTTACATGGCGCCCCTGCTACGTTCCAGAGATTGATAAATAAGGTCCTAGCCCCGCATCACGCCTATGCCTCCGCATATCTAGATGATATCATCATCTTTAGTCCTACCTGGGAAAAGCACTTAGAACACTGTCAGGCGATATTGCAGGAGCTAGGGAGGGCCGGCCTCCACATAAACGCAAAAAAATTGCGTATGGGGTTTTCCAAGGTGAAATACTTGGGCTATGTATTGGGTAACAGTTGTATCGAACCCCAGGAAGAAAAAATTAAAGCCATTACTGAAGCGCCCCTCCCATCCACAAAAAGAGAAGTCAGAGCGTTTCTGGGACTCCTGGGATACTACCGTAGGTTCATTCCTCAATACGCAGAACTGGCCGCCCCACTCACCGACCTCTTAAAAAAGGGAACCCCAAAGAGCCATCTCCAGGTTCCTTCCATATCGGTTAGAAACGCTTTCCACAAACTGAAAACTGCCATTACACAATGTCCGGTCCTCAGGTCACCAGACTATACACAACCGTTTATCCTACAAACCGACGCCTCTGACATCGGTATTGGGGCAGTGCTGTCTCAAACCGCTGAGGACGGACAGGAACGCCCTGTCCTGTTCATCAGCAGGAAACTGTTTCCCAGAGAGCAGCACTATCCCGCCCTAGAAAAGGAGTGCCTGGCTATAAAATGGGCCATCGACAAACTACGGTACTACCTTGAAGGAACTAGGTTCACTCTGTATACCGATCACGCTCCCCTGGTCTGGATGAGTCGCCATAAGGGGAATAATCCTCGTGTTATGCGGTGGTTTCTCAACCTACAGCCTTTTTCCTTTGAGGTACGGCACCGTAAAGGAACCCTTAACGCTAATGCGGACTTTCTGTCACGTATCATCCCCAATCGGGAAGACTCTAGGGGGGAGATGTGTCGGGTGTCCCCGCCCTCATACAGACGTTATGAACAGGACTCACCTCCGTGCCCCACTTCTCTCCCCTTTTCTCAGCCCCCGGATGTATACGGGAGAAGAGCGTAGCAGATAGCGAGTAGTCTTTCTCTGAACTGGCCCTTTAAGGAGAACGAGGAAGGTGAAAGCCCCGCCCCCTTCGGAGACGCCGGCCAGGAGTTGAAGCCATTTAACCCGGAAGAGGACGTCTATGGGGGGAACGCCGGGAACCAGGAAGCTGAGGATTCGGATGTGGGAGACGAGCGAAGCACTGTTAGCAGAGCCGAGAGAGACGTTCCTAAAAGTTTCGAGGAGGACGCATCTCCCCGCCACGGCCTCAGAGGGTCGTGGCTCCAACAGGTGCATTGCCGTTTCTATGGGCTAAGACTCGGGGAAGGGTTACGGGCTCCCCAGGGGAGAACAGACACTCAGGGGTAAAACCTTACATAGACTGGGCTGCTGATTCCGGGATTTCCCTTCTGAACCGCTCACTCTCGGGTGTTGGGATCTACCCCTCACTCACATTGTGGGTCCTGCTGTGTGTTATCTCCCTGCACTTCCCCTCCCTTGGTTGCGCAAGTTCGAGAGCACCTTGCCTCATACTGGTTTCTCCATTTCCCCTGTATGTGCCGTGCCTGAGCCGGAGAACGACTCGAGGGACCCGAGACTGATTACAAGCCAGGAAGACCTTCTCCAGAAACCACAGTACCCCGGAAGAACGTCGACGGACGACCCAAGAAACCCCAACTCTTGTTGTAACGTGAAATAAACAAACCCTTACGCATATTCAAACTCGTCTGGTCTCCTCCCTGACCCAGCGATTACTGACAGGGGATGACAACAAGACCTGTCAAAATCCGAATAGGGAAGCATAGAAGCACCATACACTGCAGAAAAACCAATACCAAACTATTGAGGATGGAACAACACAGGGACGACCGATTGAAGAGCAACTCAGAGGGCCTGAACGTTGAGATACCCTGGGCAGAACTGATGACCTAGAATTAGAGTGCACCACAGCTCCTGATACTTTCCCAGGTCAAGTTTCCCCTGACTTAAGGCGGGACTCTGGGAGTTTCCTATATCCACCGCCTTCCCATTGATAGGTGCTTCATCCCGCACCAAGGGGTGATCCCTTGGTGCGGGATGATGCCCCTAGGAACCCCGCACACCATGCTCACAACATAGATCCTGACACGCGACATATTACATTGACCGCAATCTTACTCCCTCAGTCAGTATGACAGTGTTAGACCTGGCATCATTGGCGTGGGTCTCCCTTCCCCTCTCCTCTTCCTATTTTTTATGTCGGCTGAATGTAGATGCTCTGGGCGCCGTGCCACTGCTAATCAGTGCCACAGCGCGAATGCTCCCTGTATATAAATAACTGTATGACTTAGGATAACCATAATGCCTAGATCTGTATAGCATGTCCAATAGTGAGTTACCCTCCATTTCACTGTCGCTAGTGGGACACGATCCGTTCTCATAGGCCAGACTGGGCCGGTTGAGGATTACTTTCTATCATCCTATCTGGCCCCAGGAACCTGATAGGAACTTCGCGTTTGATGTTTGTGCTCAGGACATCGAGGGGCACCTCTTAGTAAGGACCGTTTATATATCCCATATTTAGAAATGCCTCTTCTGAAAACGCGGTAGTTTTTGGCCTAAGCTTTACTGAAGGCTTTGCGAGAACGTGTATTGGCCGTCTGGTTTTGGAGCAGCAGGGCCAGCTGGGTCAGACATGGCTGGAGAGAGAGAGATCAGTATTCCAAGCCTGGGGAGGGGTGACTCTTTGATCCGAGCAGGGCCGTGCCAGGCAAGGTGAATGATGGCTTCACCTCCCACTGGGTGTCTGATAGCAGACCCACTCATAAACCAAGTGCTCCCCGACCCCACCAAACTGGTTTTGACTGGAGTCAGTGATTTGCGACCTTAGAGAACAAAGCCTTTTTAGGTATAAAATGCGGCGCTGGAACTTTGTCAAAGTGTGTTCCTTCTGGATGTCAAGACGAAACTCTGTCTGAGTGAACAGAGGAAAGGACTTTAAAACTTTCACCAAGCTTGCCGAAGAAACTATCCGAGGGCTTGAATCGAGAGAGCCTCCTGCCAAAGTCTCAGGGACATTAGACTTCACCCCACCAGCCGTCGGAATTCCTGTGCGAGGAATTCTGCTTGCAGGTGAGGCCTCCGTCGAGTAATCCAGAGCCTCTAGTCTACTGTGAAGACTGTGGACAGGGCACCTTTGGAACTTTCACTGGATCTGTGTGGGCCGCTGCAGCTAAGAGAGAGCTGCCGCCGCTGAGAGCCCGCCTGATTCTGAACCCTTGAACCTTCCGCTGGATCCGTGTGGGCCGCTGCAGCTAAGAGAGAGCTGCCACCGCTGGATCCGTGTTGGCCGCTGCAGCTAAGAGAGAGCTGCCACCGCTGAGGGCCCACCTGAGTCTGAACCCTTGCACCCTTCCGCTGGATCCGTGTGGGCTGCTGCAGCTAAGAGAGAGCTTCTGCGTGCCCGCACCTTTTGTCACTTTGCATCATCATGATTCGTTCTGTGGGCCGCCGCAGCTAAGAGAGAGCTGCTGCCGCTGAGTGCCCGCACCTCTTGCCACTTTGCATCATCGTGATTCATTCTGTGGGCCGGCGCAGCTAAGAGAGAGCTGCTGCCTCTGAGTGCCCGCACTTTTTTTTTTTTTATCCTCATATGACCTCCTTAGAAACAACGACCTCTCAATCTGTACCGCCATTGTCGCTTTTTTTTTTCTATGGAGTGAGAACTCAGCTGATGGTATTTCTGTGGAACCCAGCCACACCACTCATCTAGAGCTGACCAAGAGGTCTAATCATCGGATAGTACAATATAAATTAAACACCAGTAGTGCGATCTAACAAATTCCAGAACAACCCCGCATCAGCTCTATCCCTATTCTGATTGGCCTTTTGGTCCAAATCTCTAAAGTATCGTACCGCATTCCACCAGGCTCTCCATGTAGGGGGGTTAGCTTGGCGCCAAAGCTTACAGATCTCCCTACGTGCCAAAAGAACAAGATAGAATAACAGTTTGCTCTCCAACCCCGAGGGCTTCAACGAACCATCAGGCTTCAATATAGTACCAAAAATGATGAAAGATGGGCTTACCTCAACCTCCATACCCAGCACCTCAGAGAGAGTCTTACCCACTCTGCCCCAGAAATCTTGCAACAGGGGGCAGGCCAGAAAGATATGAACATCATCCGCTTCCAGGGCTCCGCATCTCGTGCACCTAGCCTCTCCACCACCTTTTATTTTGGCAAGCTTCACTGGCGACCAATATATCCTGAGCAATGTAAATAAATGGTTCTTCCTGAGTGCAGCAGATTTAATCAAAGCATATAATATTTCCAAAGATACTTGCCATACATTTTCCAGATCTTCATTCGGCAAGCATCTCTCCCAGGCCAAATATGGTCTCTCCAATTTTTTATCTGCTGGCGCAAGAAGATATTGATACCCCCGGCCTACTTCCTTTTTTTTGCCGTCACATCTTGCAACTCATCTTCCATGGAGGTATCCTCGGGGATTGACCTACGTTGGCTCTTGCACCATGAAGAGATTTGGTAACATTTTATTCTAGAAAGAGCATCACTAGTAAGGTTCCTCCAAACTTCCCAAGGATAACAAGTATTCCCCTCCATTATATCCTTCCAGTAAAGAACTCCAGCTTCCTTTAATGGCTGAGAAAGAGTATCCAAAAGGCATTCCGGTGTTCCTGGAGAGTCCCACACTGGGGCCCAGTCACTATAATACGACAATCCCAAGCTTACCCGGCACTCCGCCCATAGCTTAGCCGCCATATATAGCGTCTTAAGCCTAATCTTTTTAAAGTATTTGGGGGCTCCGAATTTGTACATAAAACCCTCCTCATGGAAGTCCGAGAGCATGACTTTAAACATCCTACCAATTAGGGAGCTGTCTGGTTTCAACAATAACATCCTGCAGTTTTTTAGTTGATAAGCCCTACAGTATAACTGGAGGTCCGGTAAAGCCAAACCTCTCAGCCAGTTTTCGCCTTAGCTTCTTCCAGGATAGCCTAATACCTTTGCCTGCCCAAATAAACGAAGAAATCTTACCCTGTATTTTCAGAAGAGCAGTTTTATCAAATTCCAGAGGAATATTATTAAAAAGGTAGGCATATTTAGGAAGAACACACATTTTAATCAAATTAACTCTCCCATAATGGGTTAACGGTAGAATCTGCCATTACTTCAATAAAGACTCCACCTCCCTCGTACCCTTATCTAGGTTTGTTTTGGGGATCTTTCCTATATCCTGAGTTACAGTCACTCCCAAATACCTTAGCTCTTTAGAAAGCCTTACCCCCTGTGCAGGGGTATTCCAAGCCATAATCTCGGTCTTGTCCTCATTGACTTGATATCCTGACACTTTCCTGAATGACTGTACTTCAGCCAATAATTCAGAAAGCGTAGGATTAACATTTGAGGAGAATAGGATAAGATCGTCTGCATATAATGCTACCTTCCTGGCAAACCCATTAATCTTAAAAGGGGAAATATCATCGGTCTGCCTTAGACTCTGAGCGAAAGGCTCAATATACAAGTCAAAGAGGATAGGTGACAGTAGGCACCCTTGCCTGGTTCCAGCAGTGAGATTACCGTTGACCAGGATACGGGCCCGTGGAGAATTATATATTTTTTTAAGTATTTCCCTAAAATCAACTCCAAACCCAAAAGCTTTTAAAGTATTATTCAAATAGCGCCAGTTAACTTGGTCAAAGGCTTTTACCGCGTCGACCGTGATAATAGAGAGGGGTGCCCCTGATGTTGTTGCTATATCAACTGACCCTATTAAAGAATAAACCAAGTCCAGCATTTGCCTACCCGGTAAAACCCCTTTTGATCTTGATGGATAAAAGACCCCACTACCTTGCTAAGCCGAGTATTTAGTATACCTACAAAGATCTTAGAATCACAGTTTAGTAACGATATGGGGCGGTAAGAATGGCACTGAGTTGGATCCTTACCTGGCTTCAAAATAAGGGAAATGACTGCTTCATTCCAAGAATCTGCCAAGGGTGAACTCCCTCTAAGGATCTTATTAAACAAACCCAGCCAGATCGGATTAATTTAATCAACTATTAACGAGTAAATCTCCAGTGGGATTGCATCGGGACCCGCTGCTTTCCCTTTCTTGTTTTTATTTAGGATTACACGTATTTCATCCTCCACTATATCTTGAGTCAAACTTGCTTGGCAGGCTGAATCCAATTTCGGTAGTTGTTTTCCAGCTAACCACTGATCAATAACCTCATCCTCAACCATTAGCTCTTCACTATACAGACCTTTAAAAAACTCCACAAATGCTTTCTCGATATCCCTTTTTTCCTCCATCACTTTAGCTCCTACCTTGATCTTATTGATAAAATTACGGGACCTGTCAGATCTACTCTTCATAGCAAGTAACTTGCCACAGTTCTCTCCTCGATCGAAATCAGCCAACTTACTTGCCTCATACTTTTGGAGCGTTATTGCTTCAGTTTTAAGCCTAAACTTCATCTGTAGATCCTCTACCCTAGCTACGAGAGTTTTTTTCTCTTTATCTGACATCTGCCCTCCTTTTAATGCTGTCTCAGCAGACACTAGTTGCTTTTCTAAATCTTCAATCTCACTTTTTTCTGATCTAATCCAGCCGACTACCGCCACCTTCAACATTCCCCTAAGCCAGGCCTTAAAGGTGTCCCATATAATGTGTAAAAGAGCCGAATCCAGGTTATTTTGGGGAAAAAAAGCTGTTTCTCTCTTTAGTAAATCGGGACTTGAAGGCTGTAAAAGGAATCTCCTGTTCAGGGTCCACCTCCTCCGAATAGGCTCAGAGGGAAGATCCAGTTTTATAACCATCGCACCATGATCCGAAATGTGAATCGGTTGATATCTTATTAACCTTACTGACTCTAACTCTGAAAGATCAATAAATATATAATCAATTCTTGAATAGTGATGATTTTTTTTGCTATAGAAAGAGTATTCTCTTACCTCTCCCATTTTTTTTCTCCAGACATCGCAAAGGTTAAAATTGTTTAACATCGTCCCTAAGTAGGCTTTTACACGGGGTACCGCAATTTGTGTTCTGGGAGAGGATCTATCCAAATTATTATTAAGCAGGACATTAAAATCAACTCCTAGAATTAAGGGGGCATCAAAATCCACAAGAGCTAAACACAAATTATTCAGAGGGTCAATGCCATCCTCATTAGGACCATAATAATTGGCTAAGGTATATTTAATACCATGGCACCTTACCTCTGCTATTGCCCACCTTCCTCTATTATCTGTCTGTGCCCTAATAAGCTCCACTTCTGCGTTGGATTTAATAATTATAGCCACACCTTTTAAACAGCATTGTTGGTCAGAAGCTATTATCTTCCCCACCCACCTTAACCTCTCAAACAGGGCCTTACATTCTGAATGTAGCAGATGTGTCTCTTGAAGCATTAAAATCTTAGCTGGATTATCCCTAAGATGTTGCAAAACTAAACGCTGCCTTCTCCTAACCCTTAAACCGTTCACATTCCAGCTTAGAATCTCAAGAGACTCTGCCCCAGTCTATCCCCTTTCATTATCTAAGCTCTTCCACCAACTATATCTACAGATAGACATTAAGTCATGAGGTCATATTTAGGATATTTTTTTAAAAATGTTCCCGCAATGCTCCCCACCCACACACGTAAAGCACCCCACAATGCTCCTTCCCCACCCTTGGGAACCCTCCCTGACCAGTCCTTGGCAAATACATTTTGCCAATTTGGGCCCAAGCCCACCAACCTAAAAAAAAAAAAAAATGAATTTTTAGAACAATGACTGCTGATCACCCTTCACTAACCCCCTGCTTCACTTTCATTTAGCTGCTGGTTTCTTATGTGCCAAAAAGTTATCCACCTCTTCTGGTGTTCTAAAGTTAAACATCTTGTTGTCTAACATGACTTTCAGAAATGCCGGGAATCTTAGTTGGACTTGCGCGCCTAAATCTCTTAGAGAGTCTATCCGCTTACCAAGCTCCCATCCTCTGTCTTCTGTAATACGGCTAATATCTGATCTAATTCTACAGGTTGAGCCTTGTAGCTGGATAGATTTAAGCTTCAGTGCAGCCCCTAATAGTTGTTCCTTAAGGGAGTATGATTGGATAAACACCAGGATTTTCTGGGTTTCTTCCGTCTTGGGTTTAACTTAAATGGGTCTCTATGGACCCGTTGAATTTCTGCTTCCCAAACAGACGCAGAGGCAACCTGGGGGAATGCTTTAGTCAGAATATCAATAACAAAGGACTTAATATTCCCCCCCTCCAATCCTTCTGCTAAATCCAGAATCCTAATGTTATTCCTTCTGGAATTATTTTCAAGTCTCTCCAGTCTTTCTGAAAGGTCTCTCTCCCTTTCCTTTAACCTACTCACTTCTAGCGTATTCCCCTTTACATCTAACGTAACCTCTCCCATTTTGTTCTCTAACTCCTCCATGCGATACGTTAGTGCAGAGATACTCTCCTCTAAATTGGTACATGTGTCTTGAATCTTTTTCTGGTTAACCTCAGAAGTGGAAAAACGTTCCTTTATCTCCGTGGATAACTGTGCCAGCATCTCCTGAATTGAGTCTGAGCCCTGAGTTGTTAACGCCTGACCGCTATCAGGAGTTTCATTCCTCCTATCTGAGCTCCTCTGATGAGTTTCTCTCCCAGCTAGAGAATCGGCCTTAGAAAGAACTGCAAACCTGTTTGACGACAAGTTGACCACTTCTGGTGGTAGGGTGTTCTGTGGAAATACTCCTCCCTGAGCCAAAGCTGCTCCCTGCTTCTCATTTTCCTTACTGCCCTTCATGTTTAATTTGAAATAAGACCTTAAAGAAGGAGTCACTCTTACTGGGGGTAAAGTAGATTCCCTCTTCTTCCCCTTAATAGGAATCAGTTTACCAACCTTACCGACATTATCCGGTCGGTTCTTAAGTCTTAAATTATTTGGGGCTTGACCAGGGAATGCAACTTGACCCTGAGAGACCTCTTTCCCTAAAAAGGTACTTGACCTTAATTTATATATTTTCCCTTGCAGAGCCTCACCGACTGGCTGATTCTTCCCCTCGTTCTGAGGAAATATGAATTTTGTGATCAGTTATGTCCCCTATCGTAGACCCCAACGGCTCCATGTACATGCTATACGTACATGTATGTTCCCTCCTGCTCCAGTTTTGAAGACGCAAATATATGTGCGTCCACCGTCAACATGCCCTCTTTCAGATCCACTATGAATGGGTCAGATATTCCTTTTCTAAGTATGAAAGGCCACCGACTTTATGTGGTTCACTTTCCACATTTTACAGATTCAGGCGAGTAGGCCCGAATTCTGTCATCAAGCCTTTTCCTGCCTTCTGCCTCTGAAAGCTCCAGTCTGAGCCTGCATCTGTGACCATGAACTTTGTCTTACTCCCTGCGCGGCTAACGGTGCCTGATCCAGCCCGTCGCCTGCCAAAAAACTGTATTTCACCTTCAAGATTATCTCCTCCGCCCCTCATCCGATGCATTCCTGTCTAGTAGTTTAGGTAAACATTCCTCCAGCTACCGTGCAAAGGGCCAGGCCTCGCTGTCCTCATGCAAGTAATTCATAGCCCTGTTACCATGGAATATTCCTACCCCCTCGCATCTAGTGTAGACACTTAGACGCTTGTACACGCACTAACAGCCAGTATAGTCAGTATAGAATAAGATTCTATCCTAAGAGACCTCTCTTTTTGGATAACACAGTTCTTTAAACATAGGATATTAGATATGATTTGGGATTAGGTTGACATAACCCCAGACTTCTGTCTCCACATGTAGAGCTAAATGTCAAGTCCCTTTCTCCCTCTAGTTGCACGTCAATTACACGTCATGCGGCTGCGCACGCATTTCTGCCAACTATTTCTGCTGACATTGCAGGATTCTCTTATGGATCCACCCACTTGTAACATCATGTATAATGACGTTGTCTAGTTACGCCTATTCTAGTTACGCATGCATAGTTTATTTTTCTTATCAGTTGATACGCCTACTGCATCTGATTTACTGTAATGCCTTTTCTATAAAAATGATTACCTGTCAATAATATATGCCCTTCCTTCCTGAACTTTCGTGGTGATGGAATAGAACGCCAACAATTCGAATTGTATTCCTTTGTATAGGAATAAAGCCTTTTTTAAACCTCTAATACCACGGATTCTGCCTCTCATTTTACTGAGTTATTCTTAATAGACTTTACCGCATAAAAAATAGTACCGGTAACGAAATATTTACCACATAAATTGGCGCCCGAATAGGGACACTTTCTCATCTCACGCGCCGGCGGTGCGTTGCAGGCCCGGTCTCCTGCCACAGCTGAACGGACAAAAACGCGTACCCGCAGGATTTCCTGTATCTCCCTCCGGCCAAGCGGGGACGACTGAGGCTGCGATCAACACCCAGACGAGGCGGTGAGAAGTGCGAAGTATCCCGACCAGAGCCTAGCTGAGAGAGCAAGATCCGAGGTATACAGAGACCCGCCAGGTTCCGAAGTTCCGAGTCCAGTCCGGTCCAGTCCAGTTTCAGTTCCGTTCCGAGGCCTTCCGTTCCGAGCTACCCGGTGAGTACCATTACCGGGGAGGCATTTAACGTGCACATAGTCTGTGCCGGTCAAGACGGGTTTGGGTACACAAATCCGGTCTGCACTGTTTTAGCAGTGTATCTGTACTGTTTAGCAGTATATATAGTATGTTTTGCATATAAATAAGTATTATCTAGTGTCAGTATAATGTCAGTAACTAGTTTTCTATTAGTTATCATTGTTCGTAAAACTGTTAAGTGTTAAATGTTTTAAATACGTTCTATATACTGTGGTGTGAATGACTGTTCATTATTGTGTTTTCTTGTATAAAGTGTGTTCTAGTAATAAGGTTTAAAAATGCCGCTCTTTTCGAAACTAAGACAGATCAAAACTAGAAAAGGTGTACTTGAAGAAGCTGTTCCCATCCCACCGAGGGACACTCCAGGGTACTTTATGTATCATAAACATGGCCTAGATGCCGTATTATTTCTTGATTCATGGGTAGACTACACCAAAGAATTACCAGAGAGTCAGAGATGGCCCGCAGCGGGGACCTGGGATGCAGATTGCATCATGAGAGTAGAAGAAGAATTATGGAAAAAGAAAGCCAGACAGTCACAGAAAGATGCCATTGAATTATGGCGTAAAGAATCATATAGACGCACGGAAAAAGCACTCAGACAGGAAGAGAAAGGTAGAGAGAATTCAAATAAAACCCGAGAAAATCTATTACTTGAGGAAGGTACCCGAGTAAAATCAGAACAAGTAGACAGACAAAGAAACGCCCTTATGAATGGTATGTATCCACTTCTGGCCGAAGGGTTACCTAAGGCTACTCCGGAAATACCAAAAGACTTGCCACCTCCATTGTTTCCGATAAAAGCACATCCCAAGGGGCATCCTAGAACCGCAGAAGATGTTTTCCTTTCCTCTTATTTAGATGACGCAGCTCCCGAGTATGCTAATACCGCACCACATAGACCGCTTGCCGATGATGCGCATCGCCAAGATTCTCCGTCTGTACCTCCACAACAACAAGCTTCGACACACATTCCGACAAACACATCTGTTTCTACAGCTTTTCCCGCAACGACGGTTGCTGTCTCACCTTCAACAAATCCTTTCACGTCCAGCACCCCAGATGGTGCTAAAGGAGGTACGACAGACATTTTTTCTACGCCACCCAGAGGAAATAAATTTTCCCTTAGAGAATTAGCACACCAACGTACGCCCAAATTAGCAACCCCCGACATGCTCAAGGAACTTCTAGTAGATTGTAGATATGATCCTGTACCCGGTAAACGGGACGAAATGCTGCTGTCATCATTACGTATTCGACGAGCTGCAATATATTTAACGAAGCTACCAGGAATGGCTACACATTTAGAAAATATATATCACTTTGTCCAGTCAGGACGAGGTCCTGAAAGTATTAGCAGAGCTATGGAGTACCAGAAAGCGGAGGTACAGGGACAACTGTTACGTTTCCTCATAAACTGTGTGATCAGAAATCAAGACCGGCCTGGGGTAAATCCGGAAGAAATGCAAAAACTTGTCACTTGGGGCCAGAATATATCAGACGGAAGACATGATAAACAGTTATGTATAGTAGCTATGTACCGAAAGATCCGCAAAGAAGTAGAACGAATACACGAAGAAAGATTAGAGGTAGACGCCACTGACTTAAACAGAGAGGAGGGGGAGCAAGAATCAGATCAAGTAGATACAATAGCTTATGTAGGTAGAGGAAGATACCATAATAATACCAGAGGTTTTAACGACCCAATACGTCCAATACGTCCAGAATGTAATAGACATCTTCCAAACCCTATGCTAAATACAAAATCCCCTGAACACTTATTCCAAGCCGCTGATAAGTTACTCCGAGATCGAAGGGGATACCACGTGCTTGATTCCATGGACGAACAAGAATTAGCCAGGTCCGCAGTACAATGGGCTGACCGTCCCGGCGAATACAATGACGATGTACTTGCACACACGTTTCTGAATCTAGACCCATATGAACAGCGTTTAGCTAGTATATACATGATTCAACACCTCCTTATATTATATAAAAACCAACACTCCGATCCAGGACCCTTACCTGACATATTGACAGAACTACTCACGAATATATGGAGAGGGTCAGGTACTGATCTGATTAAGGAAATTCTAGAATCCCGAAACCAATATTTAAATTTCGTATGCCCAGAACACGTTCCAGTTCCCATTATGGGAAGAAAGATGTATCACATAGATAGACAGAATCCGTTACGCGAAGTGCACCCAATAAGAGGTGCCGGTGATAACTTTACACGCGTGTTTGTGTACACGCCTATAACTAAACTAGAATTATTAGAAATGAAGAAAGTAGTACCTAGCCATGACAAGGACCCAGCAGGTTTCCACCGTGAGATAAAAGACATGTTACTAATGGGAGAGTATACCTACCCCGACATTATGAAAATATTGAAAGTCCTATTACCAGCCGGTGTTTATGAGAAACTCAAAGAAAAGGAATGGGAAGTGGGAGACCAAAAGATAGATTGGACAGCATTAGAAAACGAAGAAAAGGCCCGAGCTGCAGGAGCAGGGCTTGGGGAAAAGACTACAGCACTAGCAGGATTACTAATACAGGTACTGCCACGTTTATTAACTACGAAAAAGGAAGACTGGGGTGCAATCTCAGCCTGTAAACAAAAACCAGATGAAGACACTAGTGATTTCTATTCCCGATTTGAAAAATGTTTTAGTATAAATAGTGGCATAAAAGCCAGTAGTGAGTCATATCCACATCTGTTTGTGACAAAATTAGTTGAAAATTCTCTGCTACAAGTCAAGAATAGAGTATTGAAATTCGAAAGTACCTGGCAAGGTAATACCCCATCACAGATGCTACAGATGTTACAATATCACCACAATAGAATTAGAGAAGAACAAGAACACGAACAAAGACGTATGAAAGATACAAAAATGAAAATGCTTGTTGCACAGTCAGTTCCAGCCGATAGTCATCAAAAGGGTGATTCCGCAAGTCCTGCGAAAGGGACATGCAACTATTGTAAACAACCAGGTCATTATATACACGATTGTCCAGTCTTGAAACATAATATTGCCACAGGTAGAACGCATGAGAGACCACGTCCACCTAGACAGGATCAGAATCAACAACAGATCCCTCAGAATGCACAACATAGGTTAGCTCCGCAACAATTAGCTCCGCAACAGGCAGCTCCACAACAGATCGTAGCACCACCACAAGCGCAGCCTGTCGCTGCAACTCAAGCAACAACACAACAAATGTATCAGTACGCACAAACAGATTATCCCGATTATCAGCGATACTCATGAGATAGCCTAGAGAGGGAAGTTGGCTTACCCCTTATAGAGGTTCCTGTAGACCAAGAGGGACCTTATGTACATAGTGAACTATTAGGGGAAGACAGAAAGTTTTTACTTGATACAGGGGCAAGCAGAACAACTATAAGACGCAGTGAAGTTCCAGGGGCACCCCTCTCAGGCTCACAAAATATTTCCCTTGGATTCTCAGGAAAACCTATAATAAATGACGTAACACAACCTCTTCCACTTACAGTCGGTCCATTGACACGTACTACAGATTTATTGCTTACTAAATCATGTCCAGAAAACTTGTTAGGTATAAAAACATTGAAAGCTCTAGGAGCCATAATATGTTGTTCTCCGGAAGGAGTACGACTATTTTTACGTGACTTTAAAGGTCACTACGTATCCAGAGACATGGATCACCGACTGCAGAATTTACCTACACATTTATGGGCACAAGGCCCCACTGATGTTGGTTGCATGAACATTACACCATATCGAGTCACACTAAAGACAGGAGTGGTACTACCACGAATGCGACAATACAAGTTACCACCAGATGCTGTAACGGCTTTACTGCAAATCATTGACGAGCTCATTGCACAAGGAGTGGTTGTCGAAACTGACTCCAATGTATGTAATTCACCGATAATTCCGATTCTTAAAAGAACAGATCCAAAAGCCCCACCAGTATATCGATTAGTTATTGATCTGCGCGAATTAAATAAATGCATTGTACCACAATACCCTGTGGTCCCCGATATCTCCTCATTACTCACAGCTATTGACTCAGAAGCAACGTTTTTCACTGTAATTGATCTCAAGAATGCTTTCTTTAGTGTCCCAATTGATCCAGAAAGTCAATATTTATTTGGTTTTAGTTTAAATGGACGAAGTTTCAAATTCACACGCGCACCTCAAGGATTTACAGAAAGCCCCAGCATCTATAGCCAAGCACTGAAACGAGAACTTGACAGTATCCACATGCCAGTTAACACTGCCTTGCTTCAATATGTCGATGATCTGCTGATCACCGCCCGAAGCGAACATGAATGTGAAAAAGCGTCACTGACGGTTTTAAAATTTCTGGCCGACAAGGGGCACAAGGTGTCCCCTTCCAAGCTGCAATTCTGTGTCCAGCGAGTTGTTTACCTTGGGCACTCGCTGTCCAAGGAGGGAAGGCAGCTTACACCCGATCGTATCCAGTTAATTGCTAACATGCCACCACCCAAGACACAAAAGGAGGTGCGGGCTTTTATAGGCCTCACTTCATACTGTAGGCAGTGGATCCCTCAATATGCATTTCTAGCAAAACCACTCATCCAGTTGACAACACAGGAGGCAGCCACATCGACTGTCCTCCCTTGGACTCCAGAACATACACATGCCTTTGAAAGCTTAAAGAAAGCTTTATGTCAAGCACCTGTCCTAGCAACACCATGTTACAGTAAACAGTTTACACTTTTTGTTACAGAACGCGAAGGTACTGCTTTGCCAGTACTCACTCAGGAACAAGCAGGATCACACAAACCATGTGCTTATTTCTCTAGTACATTAGATCCAGTAGCGCAGGCACTTCCAGCGTGCCTGAAATCAGTGGCAGCAACAGCTTTAGCAATCAGACAAAGCGATGCCATAGTGTTAGGACATCAATTGACAGTACAAGTACCACACGCAGTAGAGGTTCTCTTGAACCGCACACAAACACAACACTTGACTATAGCAAGACTCACCGGTTACGAATTAACATTGTTTCAGCCACACATAGAAATCAGACGCTGTAATACGTTAAATCCTGCCACACTGTTACCAGTAGGCGGAACAGACCCATTGGCAAATGATTGTGTCGAAATCATTACTATCACGACGAAACCCAGACAAGACTTGACAGATATCCCTTTGACAGATCCAGACTTGACATTATATGTAGATGGGTCATGTATGAGAACAAGTACAGGAGAGTTAGTGGCCGCTTACGCAGTCACAACAGACACTGAAGTCATTGAAACAAATTGTATTAACACTTTGTCAGCTCAAGCAGCAGAGCTCACCGCTCTGACACAAGCCTGTATTCAAGCCACAAATAAAAAAGTCAACATATACACAGATTCACGTTATGCATTCGGAGTCGTCCATGACTTCGGTGTACTGTGGCGAGAGAGAGGTTATTTAACTTCTCACGGTGCCCACATCCAACACGGACCCCTCATTCAAGCCCTATTAGACGCGATTCATCTACCTACTGCAATATCGATTATGAAATGCAAAGCCCACACAAAAGTTACCGATATCATTTCTCAGTGTAATGACCTAGCTGACAGAACAGCTAAACAGACTGCTCAGAATCAGACTCTCACAACTGACGTGACAAAGACAATAGTCCTGACACCGACACATTGCATGACAGTTAAGGATCCCGCCCTTGATGTAATTGACATACAGACACATGCTACACCAGAAGAAATAAAGAAATGGACTGAATTAGGAGGGATCCAAACAGATCAAGGATGGATGACGAAGGAAAAAACTATATGGTTTCTTCCCGACTCAATGGTCCAAGTCATCATTAACACTATACATAGTCCAGCGCACCTAGGAGAAAAAGCTATGCTAGACAGCATTCAACACATTTGGTTCAACAAACACTTGCGAGCCGCAGCTAAACAAAAAGTTCGTACCTGTATGATATGTTGTCAGTTTAATCCAGGTAAAAGCATTCCCGTAGAACAGGGTGGATTTCAGCCTCCTGATCACCCTTTTGAAGTCCTCCAGATGGATTATATCCAGATGGAACGATGTCGAGGATTCAAATATGTTCTCGTAGTTGTCTGTGCTCTTTCCCGTTGGACAGAAGCATACCCGGTTTCAGATTACACTGCCCCGACTACTGCCAAACAGTTAGTTCGAGAATTCTTCCCACGGTACGGTTTACCACGTGTTGTCTACTCAGATAACGGCCAGCCGTTCTCATCCGAACTAATGAAACACGTTTCCCTTCTATTAGGATACCAATGGAAATTCCACTGTGTCCGACATCCCGAGGCGGCAGGTCTCGTGGAACGCCATAATCAAACTCTGAAAATTAGATTGTCCAAAATATGTAGAGAGAAAGGAGTCGATTGGATAGTAGCCTTACCAGTTGCGCTCTTTTACATGAGAATGGTAGCACATTCTCGAACAGGGCTATCCCCGTATGAGGTGATCTTCGGTAGACCACCAAATATGTGGGGGACGCCTATACCTCGTAAAATAACTGACGTTGACTGTAATATGCTGACAGATTACCTGGCTTCCTTGATGTCTGCACTACAATCTTGTCGTTCACAGGTATCCGCAGCTTTTCCCGACAATATTGAGGTGAAGCCCCATGACGTGGTTCCTGGTGACCTGGTTTTGGTCAGGAATTTCGACCGGAAGACCCAACTGGATCCGAGGTGGAAGTCACCGAAGTTGGTTTTACTTACCACAAGGACAGCTGTGAAAATCGAGGGAAGGAAAGGGTGGTTGCACTCGAGTCATATCAAGAAATTTTATGGACTACCATCCAGCGTAGAGACTCAACCCTGTATTCCCTCACAAACAGACTCAAAGCTCCCTTTGGCTGAATTAACGAAACCAGAACTGTATAAACTAAAATTGAGGTCCAGTAAGTCAGACAATTTGATTGTTTAAGTCCTCTCCAAGGTGAATCGGTTGAATTTATCTCTGACATGTATCCTCTGGACCGGAATAGAGAAAGAAATAATCAAATGCTGCTCAAAAAGCATGCGTATTGTAAATCATTTCGTAGTCATTGTACAGTAACATTATTAATTTTGTTTTTTCTAAGTCTTCTGATCATCATTGTCAGCATCCTATTGCACATGTATTACCCTATTCCTAAGCGTGCTTATAATATAACTGCAGAACATTCTTTTAGTGAATTACCTCCACATGAATTGTCTTATAGATTTGCGCTGCGCAATAACACATTCATTAGTATGCTACATCATTCTCATCAAACCAGCAATGCCACAAATTGTTGGATATGTGGCCGACTCCCTCCCTATCAGAACTATAAGGGAGTTTTGCCCCTCTTTCCCTATCCGTTCACACACAATGGCTCCTGTGGAGCATGGTTTAGTTTGATTAATTCCCTAGATTCAAATTCCGCAGTTTATCAAGACAACTGGGTATGGGGAAACCTGAACTTAGTTTTGCTCAAAGTCTGCTACCCTAACAAAGAGGGACTTCCCAAAAGAACAGGAACTGATCTAGAAAATGAAGTATATGGATTAGGTAATTTTACGCTTAACCTCATGATCCTGAACGTTGAATCTGAAGCTACACCAATCTTGCCCGCCATGTCAGTATTCCCAGTAAAAGGGGAACTATGTATAAGAAAGAATGGCTCCATACACATGGGCCATAGTAAATGCACCACTGTAATAAAATTCAGTGATCAAGGCAAGTCTACATTTAGAGCTTCTCGTCATTCTTACTTTATATGTGGCCAGACCGCATATATACGTCTACCTTTAGATTGGGATGGTACCTGTTACATAGCATTCCTCCTACCACCTGTTTTCCTAGCTCCTCCTGATTATTATAGAAATACCCATTTAGTACACAATAGACAGCAGAGAGATCTCCCAATTGTTGATTACACTGAAACAGCATGGGAAAAATACACAGATTTCAATAAAGGTTTCTTTCCCTATATAGGTACAGTCACTAATAGTAAGCTGATACGTAGATTAACCAGAACCCTTGAAGCAGTAGTGAACGAAACTATTTCCGCCTTAGGCAATTTAACAGAAGAGCAGTCTGCTATGCGGATTGTTGTGCTTCAAAATCGTCTTGTCCTTGACGTCATCCTGGCCGATAGGGGCGGAGCTTGTAGGGTCATCGGATCAAGTTGTTGCATTTTCATACCAGAAAATTCGCCGTCAGTATATAAAGCCATAACCCGCCTTCATAAGATTGTAAGCCAGATACACCAGAGTCCAGGCACCTGGACTTGGTCCGGTTGGTTCTGGGGCGTGTTGTCAGCCTGGGGATGGAGAATGCTCTCCTTCCTAGGTATTGGCTTCCTCATACTATTCAGTTGCTGCTTATGTCTACAATGTGGGCCAGCGATTTGTGGTCTGTGTGCCACCTCGTGTATCCCACATCCAAGTTTTCGTTCGAGATCCCGGAAGAAGAAAGAACAAATGATGCTATATGAACAGATCGATGGATTGATGAAGATCGATATCTCCTAAGGGTCCGAAGGGGACAAGGAGGGAATGAGGAAATATGAATTTTGTGATCAGTTATGTCCCCTATCGTAGACCCCAACGGCTCCATGTACATGCTATACGTACATGTATGTTCCCTCCTGCTCCAGTTTTGAAGACGCAAATATATGTGCGTCCACCGTCAACATGCCCTCTTTCAGATCCACTATGAATGGGTCAGATATTCCTTTTCTAAGTATGAAAGGCCACCGACTTTATGTGGTTCACTTTCCACATTTTACAGATTCAGGCGAGTAGGCCCGAATTCTGTCATCAAGCCTTTTCCTGCCTTCTGCCTCTGAAAGCTCCAGTCTGAGCCTGCATCTGTGACCATGAACTTTGTCTTACTCCCTGCGCGGCTAACGGTGCCTGATCCAGCCCGTCGCCTGCCAAAAAACTGTATTTCACCTTCAAGATTATCTCCTCCGCCCCTCATCCGATGCATTCCTGTCTAGTAGTTTAGGTAAACATTCCTCCAGCTACCGTGCAAAGGGCCAGGCCTCGCTGTCCTCATGCAAGTAATTCATAGCCCTGTTACCATGGAATATTCCTACCCCCTCGCATCTAGTGTAGACACTTAGACGCTTGTACACGCACTAACAGCCAGTATAGTCAGTATAGAATAAGATTCTATCCTAAGAGACCTCTCTTTTTGGATAACACAGTTCTTTAAACATAGGATATTAGATATGATTTGGGATTAGGTTGACATAACCCCAGACTTCTGTCTCCACATGTAGAGCTAAATGTCAAGTCCCTTTCTCCCTCTAGTTGCACGTCAATTACACGTCATGCGGCTGCGCACGCATCTCTGCCAACTATTTCTGCTGACATTGCAGGATTCTCTTATGGATCCACCCACTTGTAACATCATGTATAATGACGTTGTCTAGTTACGCCTATTCTAGTTACGCATGCATAGTTTATTTTTCTTATCAGTTGATACGCCTACTGCATCTGATTTACTGTAATGCCTTTTCTATAAAAATGATTACCTGTCAATAATATATGCCCTTCCTTCCTGAACTTTCGTGGTGATGGAATAGAACGCCAACAATTCGAATTGTATTCCTTTGTATAGGAATAAAGCCTTTTTTAAACCTCTAATACCACGGATTCTGCCTCTCATTTTACTGAGTTATTCTTAATAGACTTTACCGCATAAAAAATAGTACCGGTAACGAAATATTTACCACAGTTCTGCTGCGGGACTAACTACATGGACCTAGATCTGCTCCTGTAAACTGGATCATCCCTAAACTCATACCTAGACTCATCCTCCTTAACCTCTATGGGATGGTGGCATATATACAAGCAGCGTGGTTTCCAAATAACTAGGGGGCCAGCACACTCCCCTCCAGGAAACCAGCTTACTCTCCTTACGCTAGCTGATAGACAACACTCAAGGTATCAACAGGCCTTCCTTACAGAAATCTGATAACAAGTATTCCACTCGGTCGACTCAGAACAATGGGAACGAGCTCGGCGTGACTCGCTGAGCACTCTAGCGGCCCTAAGACAAGCAAGAGCTGGTTCCCCACACATCAGCTATACTTTCAGGTGTAGATAGAGAAGTGGGAGAGGTACAGGGAGAGGGTGCCAAAGCTACCTACTCACGGATCGGAGGCTACCCCCCCAGAAAAAAAAAATAAATAAATAACTCTCCCAAATACTATCTTACTAATCGCAAACCTAAAGTGCCTAAAAATCTGTCCGTTTTCCTATGCAGCAACATAAACAATGACAACAAAGTCAGCACCAAATCTAACCCACACTTAAATTAGATTCGATACTGACGTCGTCACCACCGCCCACGTCACCGCACCTAAATGTGCTTAGATATACTCAGGGAGGTAAAGGAGCCAAACACGAAAAAAAGAAAAAGGAAAAAGGAAAACACCGCTACCCTACCAAATCCCACCAAATCTCAATGTCCCAGAGTCCCAAAAAAGAAAACCAGCTTCAACCTACAAGTGCAGAAAACTCCCCAAAGATTACCTTTAGCCCTTACAAGTGGTAGGACAACAGTCCTCAAGCTTTCTCCAAACAGAGCACAGATCCGATCCGTTTAAGTTACTGGTAGACTAAGAGGTGGCGAAAGACTCCTTTCAGATCATCGTTGTGCCTCCCGACTTCAGTCTCCCATCTCCAGATTCCAAAGGGGAAACAGCAAATCAGCTGAGAAAAGAAGGAGCTTTTGCTAAGTATACCGGCAAAACCCTGACTTCAACAGTGGCGTGTACCGGCACCCGCTGTTCTCGGCTCACATCGGCACGCACGCGTCTGCCGCCACCCCCCTCCACCCCCCCACCCAGGAGCCGGGAACTGCAGAGCAAACCCTGCCCAGCCGAGCTGAAGCTGAACGCAGCGGTGGCTGCGGAGGTCAAAAAGAAAGGAAAACAATATCACCGGAGAAGCGGAATAGCTGATCTCACGTCAAACAGCGACAACCAGCAGCATCACAACAGTGGCAGATCAGCTGTAGAGGTTGGTGGAGCTCAACGCGCGACCGGTTGACTAGCAGGCCGCCATGTTCCCCCTTGCCTTGTCTGCCTGTGCCCGCACCCTGTGCCACTTTGCCCCATCGTGAGTTGTCCTGTGGGCTGCCACAACTAAGAGAGAGCTGTGGCCGCTGAGTGCCCGCACCTTTATCAACTTGGCATTCTTGGGATTTGTCCTGTGGGCTGCTGCAGCTAAGAGAGAGCTGCTGCCGCTGTGTGCCCGCACCTTGTTCACCCTTGCCGAGGATTGTTGCTATCCTCTCATGGGCCACTGCAGCTAAGAGAGAGCTGCTGCCGCTGTGAGCCCACCGCTGAGTGCCTGCACCTTTATCAACTTGGCATTCTTGGGATTTGTCCTGTGGGCTGCCGCAGCTAAGAGAGAGCTGCTGCCGCTGTGTGACCGCACCTTGTTCACCCTTGCCGAGGATTGTTGCTATCCTCTCATGGGCCACTGCAGCTAAGAGAGAGCGGCTGCCGCTGTGAGCCCACCACAGAGCTGCACGACGAGTCATCGCCACCACCAGCCCGGTCCGCCGCAGCCGCATGCTGCTGAGAGCCCGCCTGTCCCCGAGTGCCCGAACCATTGTTGGTGCACACTACGGACCTCTACAGCCCAGATTTGTGGTCGCTGGGAGTCCGCCTGTCATCGTCTCCTCTTCTTCGAGAAGCTGCGTGTTGTGTCCTCTTTCACCGACAGGTATCTGGTGCGCAAAGGGCCGCATAGGCCCCGGCCTTGAACTTAGTTAGTGTCATGTTCTGATGAATACGTAATTGCCTTGTGGAGTTCCTACGGGTTGACGTGAATTGTAGTTGTTGAAACGCTTTGAGAATTTCGAGTTAAACTGTTAGATAAAGATATTCTTTTTTCTATACCCACCTGAGTTGTGTCCTTTTGTGGTGTCGTTGCTACCTTATTGTACATGGTAATAAAGGCTTCACACACTGCCTCTGAGATAGGCCTAACTGCTCGTGCTACGATACCACAGGGTCGAACAGGGGTTGTCGCTTGCCCTGACTTAGGAAGAAGGGTCCCTATTTGGACATTGGCGTCCGCCATGGCAAACTGAGGACCCCCATTTCTAACAGACAGCTAGGATCCTTTACAAACGAGACTGTCCATATGTGGGTTGGCCATGATGGGAATCAAACTTAATAATTTGTGTGGCAGCACTCAGGTCTCAGACCAACATTAGGTCACCCCCACAACACCGGCTACAGAGCATTCCACACAGCACACGGTCGTCCCTGTAGTAACATGAGCCACTCGACCTACATGAGCAGGGTTCCCTTAGTCCTGACAGCGACGGCACTATTCCAACATGGCCGCCCACTGTCATTGATATTTGCAGGAATACTCTCGCAATACATACTATTCAACACGAGTCATGTCTCCCAATAGACCTAAAGTCATTAACAACAGAGACCTTAACGCGGCATTAGGTTTTCAATACAGGATCATGTACCACAGCCTGGTGACAAACCATTCGAGTTGTCACAACGTACACACATTTTTTCAATAAAGTCTGGGATCATTTCCCCATTAGACCAATAGTCATTATCTACAGAGGCTTTCATATGGCATATGGTCTCTCTCACAACAGCATGTGTCAAAACACTGGTGATGAACGTTATTATGTGCCATCACACATGTTTCCTATGAGTCCGGGATTATTCAATCATGGCCGCCACTGTCTCAGTTGACCTCAGCACAAACGCGCTCAGTGCTCACGCATTGAAACCAGACCGACCATGCCGCTTGGAGCGTCGTTTCCGCCCTTCGTCCGGCTCGTGTCTATACTATGGCAAGACGGTTCTTGCCAAAATACCGGCAAGTTATGAGCGGAGGGGCAGCTAACGGGCCTACACATGGGAAAGTGACTCTAAGTGGCTTCCTGCTTACTCTGACATGGTAAACAATATTTTTGCACTACGGGCGTCGGGGTCATCACGAGCTTACTATCTCCCCATTTTTCTTGATACACCCACAGAGACTCATTCTCATTACCGCAGGGAGTGCCGGCGAGGCCAACCGCTGAGAATAGAGGGATATGAGGTTGAGTTTATTTGTGAGTGGTGTATTTGTCACACGCCTTCTTTAACCACTTACACCAGTAAGAATCGTATGTTACATCTGATAAGGCTAACAGACTGCCACAAGCACAACGGCAGCGATGCCTTGATTTTACTGATACAGCTTTGCCATCACTTTATAACCATTGGTTTCACGAACGAGATACATACATGCAAGATACCGCTCACCTTTGGCTATGCACAGCCAGTTAAAGGCGACACCCTACCTGTGTTTGTACTATTGCACAGGCAGTGATAATGCCCAAAAGTTTGGCACATAAGAGTACATGGCAATATGTTGACAGGGGCATATTACACTCAGCATGCCCACGAGTATGTCCGAGGATTTGGATACCTATTGTGAAAGTATTCTAATCCAATGTGAAATGCCATTATTAACATGTGACTCACATGTTTGTTTATGTATTTCTATGTCTCTCCTTTTTATCTAATTTTCTTATCACTAGTTTGGGTTCAGGAACTCGAGCCAGACGTTCCAATTAGCGCAGAGACGCATTGACACCTAACTATAGGTACAGTAGGAATACAGGGTGTCTCTTCCCTGATTCCTAGTATCACTTTCCTCCATTTTCACACCACGGTCCTGACGAAGCGCTCCTTTATCCAAAAGGGACCATCTCAAAGCGCGAAACATGTTGATCTAACCTCACCTTTTCACTTACTCACACGGATATTTGAGAGCAGCAGGAAGACACTCATCCCTCCGCTACATTTGCTTTAAGGAGATGCCCCTCATCCTTTGTTTTTTAACCTTACCTTCCAGACCCCTGAATAAAACTTAGTTTTTGGGTACCGCAAAGGTAATTTTAACCCACTCACTCACTTCCCTAGGCCCACACACCCACATGCACGACTGTGGTATCTCCTTAAAAGATTTCCGATAAAGAGCCCTCTCACGGGGCCCCTGGAGGACAGCAGCGCCACCCCCACGAGGAGCAACGCCCGATGATGAAGCATGACACTCGCAAGGGTGTGTGAGGGCATGACATCTAAAAGGAGAAATTCCCCCACCTTCATCCGCATCCAACTACATTGAGAGACTACTCCTACATTCTTCACAACCAAAATAGGTTGTCTTTCCCTCTTTTCTTTAGGAACAGTTACCCCTTAGTGTTTACTGCCTCTTCATATTTCACATATTCATCAAATTCTGCCCAATGATCAACCTCCCCGGCGTAGTACGCTATTGTGCTAGTGGAGGTATGGAGGAGTTTTGGGGGGGAGAAAACCCAGGGATGTCCAAAACTTATTATTATACCTGTCTATCTGTCCCTAGCCTTGAGGACTGGACACTAACCCTGCAACTTACTTAATTTCGCTGTAAAGATTAATTTCATCCAAGTGGAGGGAGCCACCCCTCAATCTCCCCTCAGGCAGTGCCCTTTTGCCGTTTAATCACGCTGTCGGGCGTTCTCAGGGACCGAGGACCTGAGCAGTTTCCCTTGCATATGCACGAGGAGTCGATCGGTAATGAAAACCAGATCGGGCCGCTCGCGCATGCGCAAATGCCGTGGCAGTAGAAATAGGACTGCTTCCTCTGGCGCGCAGTGCAAGTCTCTCCAGCTTCGGCTCCACCAGTATCCCACAAATAAGCGGTGAAGCGCGAACCGCTCAAATCTCTTTGGAATAAATAATTCTTCAATAAGCAATACATACAATCACCACAAGTAATGAATAATAAAAGATAAAGTGCACTTAACTCGCTGCTGCAGCAGGAAAGAAAGAGGACAGATATCAGTGCCAGAGACATTTATACCTTTGGGGGTATTGTGATCGGTGCATACTAGTCCTTCTGGGGTTATGTAGTTTAAAGTTTTGATTGGCTGTTGTATTTGTTTCAGTAAAGAAAGAGAAGCATAATACGAAGCCTCCAAGAACTGACATAGAATTGGCCTGGGCTTAGTCCGTCCTCTTCAATCAGTGTAGCATACAATTTCAGTGTGCCATCTCGGTTCAGATCTCCCATGTCTTGTATCCCAGCCCCTGCCACTGGCGCAGCTCGGCTGATGTGGTGATTGCGCGACCCCTGGGTGTACCCTGTAGAGGTAGTGCAGGTGCATATGGTGTCACATTCCGTGTTACATGTAAGCACCTACAGTAACATCAATATACTTTGTTTACCAACAGGGGCTCCGGCGGTTCTTTGCACAGGGGTGAAATAGGGAATGTAGGGAGGAGAGTGAACAGGGCGGTGAAATGGTTGCTGTGCAACAAGATAATATTGTTCCAAGTTAGGCACTGCCAGGCCACACTGATTAGTTGGCAGGTACAGCTTTTTGATGGCTACACGATGGCGGGAGCTGCCCCAGAGAAAGTCTCTGATGGTGCTTTTAGGAACACGAAAGAAGGGAGGTGGGATATAAATGGGTACATTTTTTAAGTTGTATAGGAGTCTCGGCAGGACCACCATTTTAATTAGGGCCACGTAGCCCAAGACCAACAATGGAAGGGTTCACCCAAAAGGACATCTGAGAACAAATGGATATCATCGCTCTGCCAAGATTTCCTTCTAATAGGTCCACATGCTGGAGATATAGCCTTATCCCTAGATAGCGAAAAGTATCTGTTCACCACGCTATGGGGGTTCCATTTAGTGGGTATACTGGGTCTGCACATGTGTGATCAAAGAGATACAAACATGATTTTGCTGTGTTAACCCACAGACTGTACAGGGCGGCGAAATCCCCTAACGTTTGTGCCAGTAAAGGGGGAATCAATCTTACGTCTTTAACGTACAAGCGGAGGTTTTCCGTGTATGGCAAAATTACATGAGTGCCACCTCCCAGGGGGATGCCCCAGTCCACACCTCGTGTTTGGATGGACTCTGCTAGGGGTTCTATGACCATAGAAAAAAGCTGCGGGGACAATAGGCATCCTTGCTGGGTCACCGAGTAAATCGCTACCCTAAAAAAATGTTGTAGGTTTAGGGAAGTGTTGCGGATTGGCCAAATACGTTTTGATCAGCATTGACCAGAGACTAAATCAACGGCGCCAACTGGTCGGCTAGTATTTTCTCCAATATCTTATAGTCGGCGTTCAGCAGAGCTAAGGGGCGATAAGAACCCAAGTCAGTTGGGCCCCTGTCAGGCTTAGGCAGTGAGATCAGGAGCGCTTCGAGAATCGACGGGGGGGAAAGGACACTTCTAGAACCGCTGTGTTTAGGGTGCTAAGGTTGCTGCATAAGCCTTATAGTATTCGGCAGGCAGGCCGTCAGGACCAAGGTTTTTCCCATCACAAGAGCCGTCGCAAGAGCCGCAATGGCTTCACAAATCTCAGCAAGGGCGATAGGCGCGTTAAGTTCTGTGCATTGCTCAGCGGTAATTGTGGGTAGCTGCAAGTCAAGGAAGGTATTTAAATGAGTCTGATCATGTTGAACTGTAGACTTATACAGTGATGTGTAATGTTGTGTCATCTCTTCATGGATTCCGTGCTGCATGTGTAGAAGGTGTCCCGCGCTACAGTATGAATAAGATATTGAATGTTATTTTTGCATAATAACCAAGGCAACGAGCGACCTGCTCTTTCAGATGCTGCATGCGTGTGTTCGCATAGTGTGCCGCATAATTGAAGGCTTCAGAGTCGCTCCAATAATGCTTTGTGTTCGCTACGCACTCCATTTAGCAGTTGTGTGTCCCTAGAACATGTCGCTGCTCGCATCTCAAGATGCATTAGCACACATTCGATCTTGCTGACAGCATCCCCCAGTTGTTTAATGGATCTTCCAGGAGAGCCCCAGACAGTGCCCCGGTTGGTCACCTTCAATGAGCATGTTCCCTGTGGAACCGTCGTTGAGGTTAAAATATTCCATTGCCGCTGCATCATGGGATTCACAAAATGGCAGGTCCTCCAAGGCTGCCGGTTGGAGGCGCCACATGGGGATGGCAAGCGGGCCTGCCTCCCATGCAAGCTGCATGGACTGGGGATTGTGATCAGAATGTGTGCGCCCCAGGTAATTGCTGTGCCCAATAAGGGGAAGAAGTTAAGGTGACCCTACAATATGATCTAATCTGACATGCAAGTTGTGCGTTGGGGGAGTAAAAGGAATATATTTGCATTTCAGGATTACGTGCATGCCATATATCTATCAGGGACCAGTGGGCAAGCCAGGTGATCAGCGCTTGGGTGTTGGATATGGCCGTGGTGCATGACAGGGGTGGAATGAGCAGTCCACCGTGACATCAAGTATGGAATTAAAATTGCCTCATATCAGCCAGGGGATCCCACTCCAGTGGGCCAGAACATCAGACAGTCCACACACGAATGAGTCCTGGTCTGTGTTAGGGGCATATATAGATCCCACGAGAATGTGTTGGCCATTCAGTCGGCCCTTTGTGATCACATATCTCCCTTTCACTTCTGCCTCCACCTCTTCTACCACATAAGAGGTCCCTGCCTTGACTAATATCAGCACCCCGCTGGTCTGAGAGGAATAGTTGGTAGTGAAAACCTGCCCTCTCCTGCATCGGCTGAGACAGTCCGCCTCAATCCGCCTTAGGTGGGTTTCTTGCAAGAGTGCTATGTATGTGGATCTGCACTGGAGGTTCGAATATATAGAGTATCGACGTGTGGGTGTGTGTATACCCCTCACATTCCAGGTAATTATATTTTTGCATGCCTTAATTGGGTCTTGTTGTCCTCAGCATCACACCTATGATGTGTATTCTTAAGGCACCCATTAATGACCCAGTGTAAATGTTTAGCAGGGGGTTGCGCAGTAGCACAATGCTCCGCAGGCCTCAAATTAAATCTGTGGACTCTAACAGTAACTTTTGTACCCTTTAAGGTCAGATCCACGACGTGGATCCATCCAAACTGTGTTGGCCAACCGTTGAAACTACCAGGTGCGTCGGTGTCCATAAGGGGGTTGTGTCTGATGAGGAGTCGGCTGTAGGGTACCCTTGTGGTGTTATGCATTAGGTGCTAAGAGTGCTCTTCTGTGCCGGGGTGTAGCGCCTTTACGCTGTAACATGTCAGTCCAGTTCCCAGTGCCTCATCAGCATACCCAACATATAAGCTAGTTTTGGTCCTGTCTCGCATAGGCAATATGCACTGTTAGTCAGGAATCTCCACATTATGGTTGGAGAGCTCCTGTGGGGCACCAGTTCAACTGGCTGGGATCTCGGGTCAGTTCATATTATGATGTCTGCGGAGTCATGACTGGCTGAATCAGCGATTCCGGATCCACCGACCAGGTGTGAACAGAGTGGGCAATTTGGCTAAGTCTGCATCGTGGTGAGCTCTTAGTCTGGTCACGGATTGCCACTGCTACATGAAGAGCCTCTCTTCGTTCCGTTCTAGTTTGGGGGCAGCTGACTATGGAGGAGGGCAGCCAGTTCTCCCGCATCGGCCCCTACAGCGGCCTCTCCTATCCAGCTTCCCCCACAGATGTGCCACCAGGCGAGGAGTGCCCAGCTGTAAGGCTAGCGGTCTCCAGCCAGTCCCAGGCATCTGATGGGGAGTCGAAGAAATGGGTAGCGCCCTTCACCCCCACCCGGAGATGGGCCGGGAACAGCAGAGAGTACCATATGTTCAGTTCGAGAAGGCAGCGTTTCACTGCTTGGAAGGAGCTTTGCTGTTTCTGCACCTGTGCTGTGTAGGCTGGAAACAGAATAATCTGGCATTTTTGATCTTGATTTCTTGCAGTTTACGTGCTTCTCTTAAAATGGTATCTCAATCTTTGTAAACAGTCTAAACAGGAGGGGTCTGGGATTAGCGCCCCGTGGCAGTCTGCGTGCTGGTACCCTGTAGGGGTGCTCCACCACAAAGTGAGGCAATAGTGCATCTTCCGGTAGTAGATCTCTCAGCCAGTTTTCCACATATGACACTGCATCTTGGCCCTCCTCACCTTCTGGGAGGCCCACCACTCTTATATTGTTTCGGCATGAGCGGCCTTCCGTGTCTTTCAGTCTATATTCCAGAGAATTTTGCACACTTGTAGCATTTGCGTGTGTTGTCGGCTGTAGGTCTGCCAGCTCAAGCTCGTTGGTGTGTACTTCATCGGCTAACTTGCAGTGGTCTGCACGCAGAAGGGTGAAGTCTGAGGCTACTTTATCGATTTTGGATTCCAGTGATGTATGTGTTTGGTAAAGGGTAGCTCCAAATTTTTCAACAACCTTCAGCACCGTGTCCAGCTTAGCGGTTAGTGCTAGATGTGGTATCTCATGTCTTGAGTTTGCCTCAGAATGTGGTGTCTCGCCCGTTCCCAGGCGACCCATGACCAGCTGTTGAGCGGGTAGGCACGTATTGCCCTCCCTCCTGGTGGGTATCCCTGCCGGTGTTGGAGGCTGCCCGATTCAGTCTGTGCCACACGTTTATTCATCTCTGATGTCAAGCAATGGCGTCTCCAGTCATGTTCTCGGGGCAGCTATGATTCCTGTGCTCCGCCTCAGCTCGCGGGGTCAGGTCCGTGCCTCCGAGGGCAGGTGGCACTCTCTACAGCACCAGCCAGCATGTCTGCCGGGTCATGCGTGTGCGCCGCCTCAATTCAGTGGGTTAGCCTAATGTCAAGAGTCAGGCCGCCCGCCACTCCCACTATACTCCGCGGGCTACGACACCAATGGAAGGGAAGAACAGGAGAGACCCCGTTCCCGCATTGCCGGGCCCAGTGCAGGTGCCGCATCTCACAGCATAACAGGTTGGGCGATGGCAATTGGGGCTGCAACTCGCCTCCCATCACTTCTACATTGCGCAGGGGCTGTCACCTGCTCCATGCAGCTCTAAGCTCCGCAGACAGGTGTACTGAGGAGTCCACCAGGGGCTGGCGGCCAATAGTAAGGGCCAGCCCGACCACAGGTTGCATTTTCCCTCATGCAGGGGCCATGGGCATGTGTCGCTCAGGTGCTTCGATTGGGTGTCAACAGTAGATAAAGGTGACTCTGTTTGGGTGCTTGGGAGCTGTTGTCCATTCAGTGGTGACTCCGCAGCCTCCCCTCCGGCCCACCTCCCATGGTGTTTATGTCTGAAGGTCAGGGCCGTAAGACCTCACATGCGACAGGGCACAGGTCCCCGGGGGTCTAGGTTTCTCCCCACCCAGCGCAGGATGCCTTACTTGGCAAAGTCACTCGCCCCGGCTAAGCCTAGGCCTGGTCTGACCTCTGGGCCCACTCTAGGCCACCATTGTTGTAAAACCCGGTACCAGGCAGGGGCACACATCTCTCCTTCCCTCCGCTCACCTCGGGTCAGTGCATTCATTAGCCTCATTAGCCTCCTCAAAGCCCACACATATGTGGCTGCCACACTCCCAGTGTCTCCCTGTTCAGGGCGGACCGCAGCCATAAGATGTCCACTGCCGCAGCCAAATCTCTGGGGACACTGACCGCCGTAATGTTGGTGGGGTTGACACACCACACCTGAATTAGAGCCTCCTGAAATCTTGCGTGGGTCCGGTCGGTGCGGTCGCCCGCACCCTCTGCTCATGTTCCCAACAAACGTAGGTTAAGTCCGACCTCCGGGTTCTGTCAGGGCCTCAGCATAAGCCGGATCAAGCTGCCAGGCAGGGTTGCACAGCTGCCCCGCAACTAGTGCTCAATGATTTGGTCCAGCCACACCACGATGCTGGCCGCCTCCAGCGCAGGCCGCAGCAGCTGGGCGCCAACCGCAGCCCTCTTCGTTTCTGACCTTGCTGAAATCCCGGCAGCGCCTGCCGCCCCTCGATCTCGGCCACGGCTCATCTCTGTGAGGAGAGCAGTGCGACTGTCCTTCGCTCACCACAGCCTCCCGGCTCCTCAGTGCAAGCCGTGGCCGTCATATCCGGCTTCTCTTCTGGTACCCGCATTACCAGCACACGATTGTCGCATTGCGGGGTACTAGTGCTCGGGAGTCCCCTCACTTATGGTGGTATATCTCCCAAAAGTTGACTCTTTTAGCCGATTAAATCTTGCGTGCTAAAGAACATATCCTCTGGACAGATAATGTCCATTCAGTTCTTGTTGGAGGAGTAGGCAGTACCCATTTTATACATTTCTCCCTTCTTGCCAGTAATATTAACACAGACAATTAAAAAAAGTGTTCTTGACTAACTTCACAGATTTATGGCTCCCCTCAACAACCCCAAATATTATCATTGCTAGGCTTACCTTAATGTCTTTGTTTATAACCTTGTTGATCATCTTACCCACATCTTGCCAGAAGGTCTCTATCAGAGGGCACCGCCACAACATGGGGCTATCGTCCGCCTTCTCTTCTCCACATGTTGGGCATTTTCTCACCTCCTGTCTCCCCAACTTGGACAACTTCTTCAGTATCCAGATGATTTTTTTTAGGGGTGCAGACTTTGTAGTATCCAACCACCTGGAAAGTTTAATTTTAAAGCAGGTGTACAGAGGCTAGTTGTGACTTCCTGATTGACTCGCATAACGCAGAGAAATAACTAATAATCTCGACTGGACAAACGCCCTTGTCCAGACACCTAGAGATTTTAGTCTTGTTTTTAGAGATCAAATTTGATAGTAATCTTTCCTTATCGACTCTGTCTTATCTCTTAAAAAAACCTTATTATTAGCCACACTAAGAGGAAGATGATTTAGTGAACACTTTGAAGCCACCACATTTCAACAATAAGAGATTGATAAGATGTTATGTCGCAATGTTACTTTCCGTGTACAGCAAAATATCCTAGCAGAACCATCTAGAGCATGATACAATCGATGTGACTGCAGTTGTTCCTCCCAGTAAATGTGGGTTTTGGAACCGCGGTACTAAAAAGCGAATCAAAAGCAAAGTGCAATGAGAACTTGAGAAGAAACAAATGAATAGCCTCGCCACAAGATGTATGTAAGAGTTGTGTTAGAACCTCACCATTTGGATCTGCAAACCCACAGATCACAGGGCAAGACAGAGCACAGTTTCTGTGATTGGAGTCTAACGACAGACACAGAACCCCTGTGTCTATTTGCAAAGCCCTCTCCTTCTATATATTCTAGTAAAACTGTTGTTGGTCTGTAATCACACCACAAAACTTGAAAGTTAGGAGAGCCCAAGTAAGACCAAACAACTTTACCAGGGAACAGAACAGAAACCAAGGTCCGAAGCCCTCTCGTGCCTCAATCTGAGCAGGCTTGGACTGCAGGTGCAAAGCGAAAAACAAACCCATCAATATGCTGTTGATCGAGGGACCATGTTTTCAGGCAGCTGACAAAGCTTCTAATGAAAGCCAGCCATTCTCAGATATTTGATTTTGGGCTCAGACCCGCAATGTTCCATGCAGCAAAAGTATAGAAAAATGGGCGCTAGGTGGCGCCGAACCAAGATGGCCGCACTGATGTGAGGCTCTGGACGCCTGACCCTGTTCTCCGATAATTATCCGCACAAGGACCCCTCGCCCACGAGCGCACTGCATGGCAAAGTGAGCTCCTTTTGAGGACATAGACTCGCTGAAAGTTTGGAGGCGCTGCGCAAATCGGCGCTGGAGATACTGGGTCCGGACCTGTCTTGCGAGAGAAGTGTCCCTCTCTGACGGAAGAACTCAGCGGCGGCGGGGACTACTCGAGCGCCGCTGCGGCCATGCGGCTTTAGGCCCGATGGTAAATTGGGAAAGCTGAGACACTTCTGGGCGAAACGATCGCTGACGGCAGAGGGCAGCGAAGATAAGCACTTGGCTGGGTGACACTGGTGGACGCCCTGCGACCGACGATCATACGTTTTCGTTACTCTAATGTGACGGAGGTCATCGAGGCCGGTTGGGGACTCGGAAGGCGGAGATTCGGCGAGTGAGATGGCTGGGAGGCCCCCGGTGCACTACTGGGTCAAGGTATGAGCCGGCGCAGGATTGGCAGGGGGCTGAGGCGCTGATTCCCCCGAGCAGGGGTTTGGAACCTGAGAGTGTGACACACACGAGTCGCGCCCCCTCCTTGAATACACGCGGGGACCTAGGCGAGGCATAGATACGGCGCTGCCTGGCCCGCGGGCTGCGAGAGGACGGCCTGGGCGGTATCGCGGGGACCTTAACGGCGGTCAGCGGTGCTGTGTAGCACATCCGTGCCTCCCGAGTGCAGTGCCCAAACGCCAACAAGTAAAGGGCAAGAACCCCAAAAGGCGTGCGACAACGCACAGGCAAGATGTAAATCGCAGGAACGCAGTGAGCGTAACGGGTCTGGCGCGTTGGATGTCGTGTGGGCCCCCGCTGAGCTGCTGTGCCTCGAAGGATAAGCGGATGCGAGGCATGGAAGGTGCCCTCCCTGGAGGAATGAGGGGACCCAGGTGGGACATAACAGAATCGCTGACTGACCTGCGGATTGCATAGAACCGGCCTGGGCGGTGCAGCGTGGCACTGACCAACGGGTAGTGATGCTGTGTGGCGCATCTGCATCCCCTACACGTAGAGCGGTGAACCCCACAACAATAAAGTCATAAACACGAACAAGCGCGACCAAATCGCGGGGCAGCAGGGCGCCTAACAAACCGGCTTGGCGAAGTGTGGCAGGCGCCTGACGGCAGAGCTCTGGTGAGCCGGCGTGGGTGCTTCGCTGTTGTGGCAAAGGCTGAGGTGCCCGGCGGCAAGGGCCATTGAAGAGACTAACATCATGGGGAAAGCGGAGGCACGTCAGTCAAAACTCCCGTTCGACCAGAAAAAGTCGACTACGCACCCTGCAACTGAGGACGCGGGCGAGCCTGCCCCGGGGCCATCGACCCCCCTGGAGACCACCCGAGGTGAGGAACTAAAAGCCATGCTTATCGCAAAGCAGCAGAGCCACAACGCTCTCTCGGGGAAAATGGATACCATGAACACCCGGCTGGATTTTCTGGTGCTGAAGGTGGACAAGCACGACGAACAGATCAAAGAGGTGGAAAAGAGAATCTCTGCCACTGAGGACAGCTCCACAGCCATGGCTCAACAAATGGCTCAAATGGATAAATTACTGAAGGTGATAGCAGCTAAAAGCGAGGACTTGGAGGCGCGCAGCCGGCGAAATAACATACGCCTGGTAGGAATACCGGAATCCACGGCCACAGGGCGGATGGAGGACTATGTGGAGCGGCTGCTCACCTCTTCGCTGGGGGCGGACTCCTTTTCGGCGCACCTGACCGTTGAGAGAGCGCACAGGTCGTTGGGGCCGCGGCCCCCGGCTGGAGCACCGCCAAGGCCCATAGTGGCGAGATTGCTAAATTACCGAGACCGCGACGTGGCCCTGCGGAGAGCGAGGGATATTCAGAAGCTGCAATACGATGGGAACACGTTCTCCATTTACCCAGACTTCACTCTTGCTGTCCAGGAAGCAAGACGGAAATATCTTCCGGTGAAACAAAAATTGCGTCAGGCGAATGTCGAGTATGCCTTGTTATACCCAGCCAAACTGCGGATACGACACCGGGACCGCACGATAATCTGCACCAACCCACAGCAGGCGGAGGAGTTCCTCCGGTCCTTACGAAGATCATCCCCAGCACACGAGAACAATGCTGTGCGTCCGGGATCGCACTCACCCATGGGCGATAACTGAACGCTATGCACCATCGTCATTGATTGCTTAGAACAGAAACAGTGTTTGGCAGCTCCGCGTTGTGATGGCGCTCGGAGGGAGGGCACCCCCGCGGCGAATTGAGGCGGCCATGACATTGCACGAACTGGATGATGCCGGCTCGGTACGCTGGGCCGCCGGACGATTGCCTGAACAGAGGCGGTCCTGTGCCTGAGCGGTTGCCGACAGATGAGTACCTTACACTGTGTTTAGGCAGTCACTTTGAGATGCTGGGTTGGGGGGGCCCCCTGACGCTGCAAGTGCCGCGCTGTTAAAGGTTATGTTGACTTGCCTCGATTGTTGGACTACACTGGGCTTGAAGGGGTCTGCATCACAGGGTCGGGCTCCCTCTACTCTGACCCTCCTCCATCCCAGCTTCACTGGGGAGGGCACAGAGAGTTCTACTGTACGGTGGGACAAGAGGGTTTAAGAGGCACACCAGCGCCCCACTGAGGGAGGTCCCCTATACCCAAAGGTTAAGGGCTTGAAAGGGCCTTGTGACAAGATTGCCTTTATTTGGTTTGTATTTTATTGTTTACTTACTTGTTTAATGTTATGGGGGAGGGGTGAGGAGGGAGGGTTCAGGGATGCCGGTGCATTTGGGGCTCCGATGTGGGAGGGAAAGTTGGGAGGGAGGGGTGTGGGAGGGCTTCACGGAGATAGGAGAGCTGACAATGGAGGGAGTAGACTTGGATACACTTTAGGAGCGTTACTGCACTGCATGACGGCGGCTTGTGGGACAATACAATGCACGACTCAGAGGACTGGTAAACCACGCTATAGGGTAACACTAATGCTCCTCCTGGACACTGTTACATGAACATGGAGGGGAATCGGAGGAATAGACTGAAACTCTTATCATGGAATGTAAGGGGGTTGCGGGATCCCAGGAAGAAACGGCAGATACTTTCTTACCTTGATCGACATGACGTTAGCATAGTGGCATTACAGGAGACGCACACTGACCCTAGATGTTCCCCCACTTTTGGTAGCAAATGGGCCTCTGATAGGATATTTTCTGCTTACTCCACATACGCGCGAGGCACGGCCATTTTGGTTAAAAGAGGGACCCCCTTTAGATGCGCTGGGGTGCGGAGCGATGAGGAGGGTAGGTTCTGCATGATGTGGGGCGCCCTGGGCGCACAGTCAGTGATTATTGTTAGCTATTATGGACCCAACTTCGACAGCCCCGATACCTTAAATGTATTATGGGGACAGATACTGACAGTGGGGGCCACCCATATACTCTGGGCGGGAGACTTTAACACGGTCTGTGACCCGGTGAAGGATCGCGCCTCACACCTGCCCCATCACTATACGAGAAGCCAGGGTGCATTAAGGGGATTGTTGGAAGGCGGTGGCTTAGTAGATTTGTGGAGACACAGACATTCAGAGAGCCGGGAAGGTACATTTCACTCGACAATACATGAGTCTTGGTCCAGACTGGACTACTGGCTCGGGTCCAGGGGAATGTGCCCTTGGGTGCAGGATGTGGCCCATTTGGCTCGCACCCTGTCCGATCATGCCCCGGTGTGCCTAGCGATCGATGTCCCAACCTTGAACGCCAGTTCCAGGTGCTGGAGGCTTGCCCCGGAGGCGCTGCTCGATGAGGTGTTTAGGACAGAACTGGGAGAAGCAATAACTGATTTCTTCTAATGGAATAGGGGATCGGTCGAGCATGTGGGAACACTATGGGAAGCGTTCAAAGTAACCATGCACGGGATATGCTTGGCCAAAAGCTTCGGGGTGCTGCGCGACATCCGCAGACGACTACACCGGCTGGAGGAGGCACTTAAAGACCTTGAGGCGGATATTTGGCGGAGTGGAGACGGAGAGGGCAGGGCAAAGATGAGGGAACTAGTGACTGAATACATGGACACGGCGGACAGGGAGGTGAAGTTTAGAGGGAAATACGCCCAAGCGCGATGGTACGGAGAGGGGGGGAGGCCCAGGAAAGCCTTAGCGCAAGATATCAGACAGCCTCGATATGCTAATTACATACTAGAGGTGGAGGACGAAGAAGGCAATTGCCAGAAAGACAGTGCTCGGATACTGCAGACCTTCACTGATTTTTATGCGGAGCTTTACCGCTCCAAGGGGACCAACGCGGCAGATTTCCCGCTCTTTTTTGGGGACATCACGCTGGGTTACCTAGAAGACAATCAAAGGGAGTTTTTATGTGTCCCCTTTACGACTGACAAACTTAGAGAGGCGATTCTCCAGTTACGATCTGGAAAAGCGCCTGGTCTGCCGAGCGACTTTTAGAAGCTATTCATTGACCAGTTTAGCCCCTATTCTGCAGGAGGTGTATGCAGAAGCAATGGAGACACAGGCACTGCCACCCACAATGAGAGAGGCCCTTATCATGTCCATTCTAAAACCAGGGAAGCCAGCTAATAAATGTGACTCTTATCGACCCCTGTCCCTAATTAATGTGGATAGTAAAATTCTCACCAAAATGATAGCTAATCGGTTGAATCTCCTGATGGATAAACTAATTCTACCAGATCAGGCGGGATTCATCCCCGGGAGATCCACGTCCCACAACCTGCGTACCCTCTTCTCGATAGTCCACCAGGTGGCCCCACAACTGCCGCTTGCGGCGATTTTTTTAGATGCCACAAAGGCATTCGGTGGAATGGGAATACCTGCACGCAGTGCTTCGATGTATGGGGTTCCCGGTTGGGTTTTCTGCCTTGATCAAGTTGATTTATACTGCCCCGGTGGCCCGTGTGCAGATCAACGGTCACACGTCTAGGGCAATCCCGCTCTCGCGGGGCACCAGACAGGGGTGTCCGCTATCGCCACTGCTGTTTGCCCTGGCGATGGAGCCGCTGGCAGCCAGGGTGCGCCAACACCATCAGGAAAAGGCGCTGCGATGCCTCTTGCGTCCCATTCTGATCTCACTGTATGCGGATGACGTCACCCTGTACATAAAAGACCCGATGCATAACCTCAATCCGCTCCTGCGGGAATTTGTGCGGTTCGGGGGGCTTTCTGGCATACACATTAACTGGTCAAAATCTCAGATTCTGCCCCTTACTCCGGCTGCCACCCCCTTTGCGGTCGACTTCCCCTTGGAGTGGTGCGGCTCTACTGTTCGGTACTTGGGGGTGAATGTCACTATGGATAGGGAGGAGCTGATTCGCGATAACTATGGACGCGCCATAGACGCACTACGCGATACAATAACGAGATGGATAGCTATGCCATTGTCCATCGCTGACAGGATCTCCCTGGTTAAGATGATTGTACTGCCTAAGTTTCTTTACTATTTCCTGAACATCCCCTATCATCCGGGCCGAACCTTCTTCTCCACCTTGCGGACGGATCTCCTACGCCTTGTATGGGGTGGCAAACAGCCACAGATTAGGTGGGAGACGCTGGCCAGTCCATATGCGATGGGGGGGCTTGAGCTCCCTAACTTTGAACTATATTACATGTGTGCACAAGCGCATTATGCGCACTACTGGTTTAATGGCCCGAAATATACGGCCCATGTGGCCACGGAGCACTGGCTGATGGAGGGAGCACTCTTACACCAGACGGCGCAGCGTGAACGGGACCCCACAACGGTAGACTTCACAGTGCGCGCATGGAGATGGATTGCGCGCAAACTGCAAGCCCCAATTATCTACTCCCCCCGGCTGCCATTGACGTTCCATCCTCGACTGACCCTCCTACAGGAGGGTATTTTTAAACAATTCCAGCGACGGCGGGGGACCCATACATGGGGAGACATATACAAGGGCGGGAAGTTTGCTACCCTCCAGCAGCTGTGTACAGATCCCCCCCCAACTGTGATGGAAACATTCATTTACGCCCGCCTGCGGGAGGGGATACGAGCCTGTACCCCGGACTACCCACAGGAACCGCCGGTGCTCCCCCAGGTGCATGCCCTGCTGGGAGCGAAAACTGCGTCTCACTTGGTGTCCATCCTCTACAGGTCTGTATATGTCGAACTTGGCACCTCACAGAGTCCTGCTCGAGCTAAATGGGCTAGCGAACTAGGACAGGAAATCACGGCCCGTGAATGGCTCTATTGCTGTACGCAAACGGAGAAGGTGTCTGCTAGTTGCAGGTTGCGTATCACGCACTTCAAATTCCTGCAGCGATACTATTACACCCCTGCCAGACTGTACAGATTTGGGCTGCGGGAGGACGCCAGATGCGCTAGATGTCGGACAGATGGTGCTGATATGCTGCATCTGTCCTGGAGTTGCTCGGCCTCTGGGAATATTGGGAACAGGTATTTGAGGCAGTTGGGAAGATGTTAGATATTTCGCTTCCGCCGTCCCCACTGATGGACATATTGGGGTATACGGAAAAGCTCCCAGTGCTGCATAGGAAATTCGCCTCGGTTTGCTTCCTCCTTGCTAAATGGAGGGTGGCCTGTAGATGAGGTAGAGGGAGGGCACCTAAATTCAAAGATTGGCTAGAAACGATGATCCTTTGGCAGGATCAGATTACCTTATACTCTGACCTTCTTCCGCCTGTCTCCCGGCCCCGGGACATCTGGGACCCCCTGAAGACGTACTTACTGCTGAACCCATTGCTGCCTGGCGAGGCGGCCCCCTCCTCCCCGATCAGGTAGACAACTCAGTAACGTGCGGGGGAAAAGAGGATGACCTTGGGAGTCCCTGGGGGCTGGAGGCTGGGTGGGGCGGCTGACGGCTGTGTCTGACACCCTGGGTTGACGAGACGGCACACTGCTCTCACAGGTGTACAAAGTCCGGTCCCCTACAGAGGCTATCCGGGAACTAGGAAATTTGGTGAAGCTGCACGGCCTGCTGCGGTGCTGGGGTGTTCAATGGGGCTGCATAAAGTGATGATCATGATGTTGAGATATGCACAGTAACGCACACGCATATAGGACTGGGTTCTGCTGATCCAGGTGCTCTCAGACTTGTTACAATATTTTCATTCTTGGACTATCTTTTACCGTGAGGCTAGTTGGTAATGTTGTGTTCTATTAAAATGCAAAACCCATATATACTGTGACGCGGCCGGCCCTTTGGGGTTGTCGGCAAACCGCTGTGTACACCTATACTCCTCTGTCTACCATGCAATGCTGCCGGCCCGAAGTGGTTGTAGGCATAATGCCGTGTGATGACACTATCTGCTGAATAAAGGTTTTGAAAAAGAAAAAAAAAGTATAGAAAAATGTGTTGGTTAAAGTGTCTCTATCTGTTGATGTCAAAGGACAGTTAATATTGTTATAAATGGCGGCTAAACTAGGGCAAGGCTCATTAGAATGAAAAGGACCATCATTAACACAGGAGATGTTGTGATTCAAACCCAGTCTCCACAAAGTGGCTCCTCTGTTGGATGTAGTTGCCATTCTACAGACCCATGCTTTCCTAATGCTGAAAATCTATTTGCTGCGATGGTTGGGAAGCGCGGTAAACGATTTTCACCACCCCAAGTATCCTTTGCTTGCGATGCCTCATATCTTTGAAACTAGGTCGATACAAATAACTGTGTGGAAGTGCCTCAACCGTGCTTAAGCCAAGGATGGGGAGTTGAGTCTAGGAAACAGATTTCGCACAACAAACTCATTCTTGAAATCTATCAAAATAAAGTCATAAAGATCAGTTTTTGGTGTATTCTCTATCCAAGAAATTCTCTGCACCATATTTTTCCCACTGTGTAATGGGTATCTGTCCCATGATCTCCCTTTTAGCCAATGGGCTACCTTATTAACTAATTGCTCATAGCTCACAGACTTCTGGGATCCAAGTATGGGATCCCCTTTTAAGACATCAGTATGCTGAGTAGCTTCTGGTGGCATTTGTAGAACTGGGAGTAACTCAGCTGCTGATAGTTTAGTGGTTGCAGGTGCATAGTTCCCCTCTAGGGCTCTGGCTGCTGTAGGTGCAGCATGGCCATTGACACCCGACACAGGCTAGAAGGATTGTGAGGCCTGTGGAAAGAGGAGACGTCAGTGCCAGGGCGATGATCTAGAATGTCTAAGTCTAGGGGTCGAAGTAGATGTTTCCGCCTTATGGGTGATAACTTGACAAGTGGAATTGGCTTTTAAGCCAGATATCTGTGTTATCTATTGATCCCAGTAGGCTATTGACGCGATCCATGAAAGCAACAATTTGATCCTCTGTACTCTGGTTTACAGGAGATAAAAGTTTATTCGTAATCCCCCCACCACCTTCCTCCTTTCAAGTATTGGTGAAGAGCTTGTGCTTATAACAATGCAGGATTGAATGAATGTTTCCCTTACCCACGTGGGGCCCTCCTGACATCCTTCTTGGCTGAAGGTAGAGAGCAGACAAAATCAGCACTCACCTTTGAGTCTGCATCATCGTCAGTTGTCAAGGGAAGATTGTGAACCATGGATTGTCCCCTCTTGCACTCTCAGAAGTTATGTCCATAGACAGGGTTGAAAGACAATCAAGCGTTTTTTAGTGATGGAACTAATTTCTTGAACTGATGCCCCCATTTCATTAGTAAGATATTTTGTAATTATTGACTTATATACAGGTTGGTCCTTACCTGTTGATTTCATCTTTGTTATAATTCTTGGTGCGAACGAGGGAAAAGTGTAAAACTCCAAGGATTAATAAAGAAAACTTAAAGTGAAGAGTGGTCGCCCAGACTCCTCCAGGCTCTGACGGGCACAGATGGGATTGTTCTTTGACCGGGCAGTGCTCGCCAGAGCCACCGGTGTCTTAAGTAGGGATGGGGTATTTTTGCTCCCATCTCTGCCAGCAGTGAAGCCCCAATTGACTTCCAGGCAAACAAGTCATGAAATCGTATAGGCTGGTGGCTGCGAGATCCAATCAGCAAACGTGAAACATGTTGATGAAATAATGTTTTTTTATTTCCACTCAGGTTTGCTTCAAATGTAATTAATATACCTACATTTTTGGTTACTTTCATGAATGTAAATCTCTCGCGCATCAGAATTTCTTGGCATTCTCATTAATTGCATGTTCATTTGATTAATATGTTTATAGATCCAAATCATTTCACAACAAGCGCTTGTCCTGTCAACTTGCGTGATCATTTGCTAAAAACAGATAACCTGTTTCATCTTGTTGTGCTGCTTTCTCACAGTTTACACACCATGGGCAATTTGTGTTGTTATATTTGGAAAAGCAGTGAAGTTTGCTCAATTCCCAAATAGACAAGGTGTATAAGAGAACCGCGCATGGCTAAACCGCGTGTGCCTTAACAATGACGCCGGAACATTGAATACGTCTTAATCACGCATTCCTTTATAACTCAAGTCTTTACAACAACTTGCCTTAGGGAAAACGCTGAATCTTTGGTACAGTATAATTTACTATTTCAACTGCTACTAAAGTAGGGTAAGCGTTGGACTTCAAAGTTCAACACCACTTTACCAAAGGCATGTCATTGTAACGACATGCATGGTTAAAGGAATGTGTGGTTAGGGTACATTCGTTTTTCCGACTGCATTGCAAAGGCAACGCGCGGTTCAGCCATCATTGTTATTGCTGGTTCCCATTGGAGACAGATTGATGGTCTATGTATCCAAAGTGTGTCTGTCGTGAACCACCGCAGTGAATTCTAGTATTGTGCAAATTACCAGTGGCCCCTCAGAGCTATAACACTTATTACTTTGAGCCCCCCTGGAGGTAGTAGTAATTTCCCACCTTTTCAATTATAGGTAATTATTCTCCCTACCGACTTTAAGAAGACTCAGAATAATTCGAAATATTTCTGCAAATTTGCTGCCATTGTGGTGCTCGTTAAGCATATTTTGCTTTCTAACAATTGGCCCACAGTTTTTATCTTTAATCGCTGTCACTAAAGCTCTACCCTATCTTTAGTCCCTGGAATTTTGGTCCTGAAGAGACCCCTTAACGCGAGAGGGTCGAAACATCGTCGACTTTTTAAAAAACAGGGAGATCCTTTAACTAACCATAGTTGCTAATGAAGAATGTATTGTATTTCATCTCTGATATTGGTTCCTCTTTGATTCACCAATCACCACCACCACAACGTTTGTTGCATCACTATTTAAATTTCACTGACTTGGTTATGGTCACCACACTGGGGGTCAAAAATCACTTGCAAATGTGATATATGTATTATGTATATAATGTATATACACAGACAGCAAATATTTTATGCCTTTTTGTATGTTAAATTCTGTTTTGCAAAATAAATAACACTCACCTCGGCTGAGGGGAGGACTACAAAAAAATCCTGTTCTGTGGGCCTTTTGACGAAAATCCCTGTGATAAAAATTGTATGCCTTATTGAGTTAAGGTTCTATTCTAGATTGGTTGTTCTAATTGAGCTAAACAGGATATATTAAAAGCAGCTAAAATTAATAACTCTTCAAAAAAATGAATGTGACAACTTAGCACCAACACCTTAGGTACATAGCCAGTCGAGCAGACTGCTCAGGGATGAAACACATGCATTTGTTGCACTCAATAACAGAACAGCTGCAGGGAGCTACATAGACATGAAAATGTCTGTAAACATGTCACATGTTTTAATCTATCGTACATGATTCTATATCTGAATCTATGCCTTTATTGTTAAAGCCCGGGGAAGAAAGAGTTAGAGAAAGAATGAAGAACAGTGACAAAGGGAGAAAGCAGGGATGGAAGAGAACCTGCAAAACTGAGTTAAAGTGCAAGGGTTTGTAGGTATTGTATTGTAATTGCATTTATATAGCTGAGTTAAAGTGCAAGGGTCTGTAGGTATTGTATTGTATTGTAATTGCATTTATTTATAGCTGAGTTAAAGTGCAAGGGTCTGTAGGTATTGTATTGTATTGTAATTGCATTTATATAGCTGAGTTAAAGTGCAAGGGTGTGTAGGTATTGTATTGTATTGTAATTTCATTTATATAGCTGAGTTACAGTGCAAGGGTCTGTAGGTATTGTATTGTATTGTAATTGCATTTATATAGCTGAGTTAAAGTGCAAGGGTGTGTAGGTATTGTATTGTATTGTAATTTCATTTATATAGCTGAGTTAAAGTGCAAGGGTCTGTAGGTATTGTATTGTATTGTAATTTCATTTATATAGCTGAGTTAAAGTGCAAGGGTCTGTAGGTATTGTATTGTATTGTAATTGCATTTATATAGCTGAGTTAAAGTGCAAGGGTTTGTAGGTATTGTATTGTATTGTAATTGCATTTATATAGCTGAGTTAAAGTGCAAGGGTCTGTAGGTATTGTATTGTATTGTAATTGCATTTATATAGCTGAGTTAAAGTGCAAGGGTCTGTAGGTATTGTATTGTATTGAATTGCATTTATATAGCGCTTACTACCCCTGACAAGGCGTTGAAGTGCTTTGAAAAAGGCAAGAGGTGGAATCAAGGATACTGATTGGTATTTGGCACACCGACCTTCGATAGTGACGGACACTGAGCAAAACTTTGTGCCCCTTCACTTGTCCTTTTACAAATTAAGCACTGGAATGGGAAGATTTGCAACTGGGAGACCTGCATGTTGCTCTCAGCTCCACTGCTCGAACAAATTGTGTAACCCTGACCAAATTTATTTGTCTCCCAATTCCCCTTTGTGATTGGATGTTCCTCGAATGTCTACCATTTGCAGTGTGCACTACCTAAGAACATTGATTAAGAATGATCCACCTTTTTGCCAAGCAGCCGGCAGAAAAACACGTGTAATAAGTACACCATACATTAGCCAATGGTTTGTTTTGCCTTGCAGTAATAATGATACAGTTTTGACAGTTATACTTTGTTATGTGTATTAATAATTTTGAATTTAGGTGAGAACAACAATGAGTCTGATATAACTATGTCTTACTTTTTTTGTGAAGAACAAAGAATTGTGTATATAGCTGAATTAATCTCAGCTACTGGTTATCATGTGGGCTGCATTCCAGTCCATAGGCAAATCAGCCTTTCTCCTGCTCCAATAGGAACACTCCTTTGAATGAGAACTGAATAGACTCCAGACTAGCCGTGGCCTATTAGAGCATCTTCAGTATGGTGCAGCTTCTGTCCTGTGACGCAGTGGTCATGGCACCCACATCTTGACATATCTGTCGCATTTTGGGCATAACACTGAGAAAATATGTACAGGATGGTTGAATTACTTGAATTAATCTCAGACATTGGTAATTACTTCCTATGAGAAGCATGGCCAGCACTAATTTGCATAATATGGGCCTCTGCCTAAACTAGCCTCTTAAGTGAAAAATTATAGGCTGGAATGCTACCCAGAGTGATTGCCTGTGGTTTAAACTATTTTTTTTTAATGTTATGTTATGTTATTTTCCACTTGTAGCGCGCACAGCTACTCAAGAGTATCCCGGCGCGAACCTGAGGGAAACAATGCCAATCAAGCAAAGAGAAATGTTTTAAGCTTCCTTTTGAAGACTTATACTTTGTTTATAAGTTTCCAAACAAGTCAGCATTATCAGTGGCACTAATACTTCTACAGTACAACAGGCAAAACAGACCCCAACCCATCCCCCCTCACCCATCCCACAGGCAGAGCAGATAGAAGTCCTATACAGATCCATCACACATAGGTCGATAGTGATACATACAGGCTAAGAGCAACAACAACAGAGGACACTGAGCGCAAAGGAAGGTTAGGAGGCCAGACCAGCAATCGAGGCGATAGAGTCCAAAAGGATGTTCATAACAAAATGTCCATCATGGCTACCTGGGGCCCACCCACAAAATCTGCCAGAGTATACATAGGGAGAGAGCAATGAGAAAACAAGTTCAAACCAGATCTGGGGTAGTCAGCAAATAAGCAGTGAGTGGGGCCCAGAAATCCTTGGGTCGAGAAGCCTCCGGAAGTTCCTCCGGTGGTTTAAACTATTTTAACCATCGTTTCCATCACCTTATGCGGGATTTCTTTCTGCATTTTTGTGATATTTAAACTTTGCTTAGAATATCATTTCCCAGTATCATTGTTGTAGTGGTTGGTTTCTGGGGAAGGAATTTGTATTTTTCTTCCCATATTGAGGTTTAAATAAAATTATACACTTCATTATATTGCCGTCTATAGACAGCATCAGCTGTCTCTTGTTGAAAGACCTATACTAGACAATACAGATACTTACCATAGGTTTTGGGTTGGCCCATTGTGTATCATTGGTTGGCTTTCTTATCAATCTTATTTACTTGTGTCTATTTTTGGGTTTGTCCCTCCTCTAGAGTCAGCTTATTTACCATCCTTTTTACTGGTTTGCTTGTATACTTCCACTGCTGTTATTCAGAGAACTACTTTTAAGGTCTTGCCTACCAGACAATGCACGCTGTTTGTTTGCCACAAGACCTATTGTCAGCGTACAGTGGGCTTACGTCCCACCCACCGGCAACCTTTGGTCGGCTTTATTGTCACTCTTTTTCGCTTGCTTCTTGATCATTAGCTTGCGTGGTCCTTCCTTCCTCTTTTTGAGAGGGTGTTTCCTATGGAGCATGGCCTCATTACATGTGTCCTTCGCTGCTTACGTTTCAGGCACTACCTTTTTCTTTTTGGTTAAGCACTTCTTGAGATTGCATGTGTTTTTCAGGGTTGTATGACGTTACAATGCGTGCTTTTACCCCGCATGCAGTTACAACGCACGTGTTTACGACAACTTGCTGTCTGGGTGCTCTGGAGTCTGGAATAGTAAAATTTACTATTCCAACTCCAGTCTGTGCAACAGTAGGGACGGTGTTGGAGGTAAATCCAACACCTTATACCCCCTACAGTAAGCCATTTCGTTGTAATGGCATGCGGGGTAAAAGCATGCATTGTAACGTTTTCCCGTTTTTCAACTGTCTGTCTCTCTCATGCACTTTGCTTTCCTTGCTTCGTGTTGCTCTCTCTCACGAGTGTGCTTCTCACCTTGCTGCACTTTGCCCTGCCGTCTTTGTTGCCTCACCCACCTGCACCCTCCAAGTTGCTTCCCAAATCGTGCCCTCCATATTGCTCCCCCATGCTCTCTGTGTTTTTCTCCAGTGTTGCTTCCCCCTAACCATACTCTTCATGTTACTTTCCCATCTACAAAAAGAAAGTATTTTGTGCTACTCCTTTTTAAAATTTTCCGATCCAGCTTGCATTGGTAAATAAAATGAAAAAATGTACCCGTGTCATTTTGTAGGTGCGTGCATGCATGGTGCACATACCTATAAAATAACACTGGATGCCACATCATGGCTTCTTTTCCTTACTTTTTTTAGCCATGCCTCACAGCATGATTAAAACCACTGGCAAAACCAGTAGATACCAAAATGCGAGGCCTGTTGGCTTTGCCAATGCTTGTTTCTTTTGCTTTTAGCACTCCATGGAAATGCATATGTTTTCTAGCTGTCCCATTTTGCCATTGTGCTGCTTCCCCCTTGACAACTCTAACCCCCACTCAACTTTATAGGTGGTCTGGCAGGTACACTTTGCTCTTGATGACGCTGCTTTTTAAAATGTAATACTTTGCACAAAATAAAAAGCGAACTCTGGCTAACTTAGATAATTTAGGCCTCGGACGCCATCTTGTTGTGACGTTTCAGTGCAGCATGTGGATAAACTTTTTTCTCTTTAGAATAAAGCTTGAACGTGCTTAATATAGAAGGACGGTGAAATTCACACACTGTTCTGAATAATATTTGTACTAGTTGAAGGTTGCAACTAATTGTCTTGGTACACACAGTGTAACAATATTTGTTCCAATACAGGTGGTTGTATATTATGAGAGACTTTCCAAATGTATTAGTCTGCAACCGTTTCTCTTTGCTTAATCCTGATTGGTTTAGGCTATGAGAACCAGACACAACTGTGGTATATGTATGAAATTCTGTGTTTAGAACCTTATATAAGTGTGCAGTTTTGTATGAGTAGTAGAGCCCCCTTTTACTGACACTAGGAGACCAATCGACACTGCATTGCCCTCCCATTTTATACTCTATATTTTGAAGACCTGAACTTTACTGAATTCCTAGTTGATTTCTGTACTTTAATTGAGCTATTGATATATTGATTTTATCTTTTCAAATGAATTTCTGTATGAATACATTCTGAAAATAAAAACTTTAAGGTTTAAGACAACTCTATCTGTCATTTGTGTAGGACCAAATGGGTTCTACTTGCTGAGTTGAAATTGTCGTTTAAAATGCTCTAACAGAGACACACGTACAGCGGGGAGCACCAAAATCCGTACAAGGATTATGCTGCTCCTGGTCCATCAATCCTGCAAAGGTTAAGAGCTGTAATGAGACATCACTACCAGGCGACTCCTTGCTAAAAATGCACTTTTTCACATTGTTAATTTAATGCTCCACAAAAGCAGTACATTTCAAAACATGGCCGCTGCAGCGACATGGTATACACATGCCTGTGTGTGATGACGTCTGCATGTGTATCACATCATGCTTATCACATGTCTCTGTTCTGTGGTTGGGCCTGAATCTGGTTCAGTGGTGTTGAGGAGGTGGTTGTTATTGAAGTGGGTGATTAGTCATTGTTTTATCATTTTTTCTTTGACTTTTACTGGGTAGAGTAGCAGGGAGATAGCCCTATAGTTGGCTAGCGTCTTCGGGTCCGCTGAGGGTTTCTTGTCGAGGGGGAGTTCTATGGCGTTTCCAGGCATCAGGGTGGGAGGCTATGATGATTGAGTTATTTAGGATCGGAATGAGGGCTGCACTGATGAGGTCCAGTCCTTTGATAATGACATGGTGAGTGTATGGACTGCATGGTTGTTGCAGTTTCTTGAGTGGTGATGGTGGCTGTTGGTTGAGATGAGCTGAGGGGCTACGAGGGTGGAATGGTCCAGTTGGGGATGGAATTTGTTGTAAATGCTAGTGAATTTGTTGCTGAAGAAAAGGGACAGCTGCGTGATGAGGTCCTGAGAAGTGATTACACTGAATAAGCTTGCTTCCGGAGAGGTGAAGTCTTTCACAATAGAGAAGGTTTCCTTGGAGTTGTTGGTGCTGCTTTTGATGCGGTCGGTGAGCACTGGGCATTTGGTGGCTCTGATTTGCTGATGGCAGTGCCTGTAGGTGGATTGGTTGATGCTCTTGGCATCATCCTGACTTTGCCTTCATCTGCGTTGAAGTTGCTTCCAATGGCATTTGGTGAGCCTGAGCTTTCCCATCTACCAGCTTGCTTGCAGTCTGGTTTTTGTGGCTTAATTGGCTATGAGAGGAGCCAGGTTGTCTGCGCAGGTAGTGCTCCAGGTGTTGAAGTTGAAGATGGATTTGAGGTGGTTATTGTTTTGCTGAGGCCAGTGGTGTAGTAGTTTGTCAAACAATATATATTGCAAGTGTTGTAGTCACCTTGTTCTTTCCATTGTTGTTGGTGATCCTCATCCTTTCCGACAATAGTTGAAGTGCTACTTCCAAATATCGCTCTTGCCAAGTACCCACCAACTTCCTTGCAACCTCTTCCCAAGACATTTCACTTCTGAAGGCAGCTCTGTTGTTGAGTGAATAAGATGCTGGCCTCATAGAACAGGGTTATGCTCCTGGCTTTGGCAACTGACCAACACATTGTTTTAATATGTGCAAATTAAATTAATCATGGACCTCAAATTGTCAATATGCGTAGTGCAACTATGTAAAAACCAATCGGCACTTGTCTGACCCACTCACCTCTCCCTCACAACTAGACCATTCTATGTCCAGACTCTCATGTTCAAGGTACTATAATAAAGTTTTCTGAAAAATGTTATGCTCTTCCTTGTAGTGATGTAAAAATATCTAAAATAAAAACCTCATTCCCTTCTACTAAGAAGGAGACAGACATGAGCTATAAAAAAGCTGTCACCAGCGACACCATACGCATTAAGCATGATGTGAAAACATAGACAAAAGAGGCTAGATGTCTTCAAAAACATCTAACACCATCTTATTCTATCTGCTTGTTCAATAATTATACTGTGGCATTGTAGTCCACAATGAAGTTCAACGTTTTAAATTTCAATTTTTAATCCCCAGAGTGAGGTATGATGGGAAAAATTAATTGACCACCTCCTGTTCATAGTATGACCTATGGTGAGTCACAAATCCCCCAAAACATTAATTGGCAAAGTACACTTGACTTATCCTGGGGACAAACAGCAAGAGAGAGTTATTTTGCCAATCTGCTGTCCACAGCGTGTTCTATAGAGGGTAAAATCCCCAAGAAAACATTGCTGTATATTTTCTCCATCCACGAAGCAGACAAACATTTTGCATACTAATCCCCATCATCATAGATGTCTCAACTGCTTTCTCATAAACATTCCACACATTTCGGTGTAATGAGCCTTTCGGGCTGCACACGACACATCGTCATCAATTATTTTTTTGTTCTTCCTTTCAACCATTGTCTGTGGTGTGGTTGCCTGCCATCTATTGTCCTGTGAAAAGCACCACTTGGGAAATCACTCTACAAAAGCATCATCTGCACTCGAAGAATAGCATCTGAAGATATGTCACCTTGGCAATTTTTCCTTCCTCTACTTTGTAAATGTATGTGTCTTGTAAGGCGCACTGCTGCCCTGAGGCGTCGTGGCGCTGTAGACCACTGGGGAACCTGTCCTGGTTATCCCTGTGAGATGGTCCCTCCAGGGTATCTCCAAGGTGAAACCAGGCATCCCCAGCGAATGTGAGGGGCCGTTGTGGAGATGAGGCAAGCTAATGACCAGAGTTGCCGAGTGTGATCCCTGGTTAGAGTAGGCACCGAAGCGAGAATTATCAAGTCCGTTGGCCCTGGTCCGCAAGCCTGCCGCGTCGGGAATTGAACCCTGGTCCCGGGCCATCCTCTGTTTCCGGGTCTGCTGCCTCTAACCAGTGAGCCACACCACTCCACTTTAAGACTGCCTAGCCAGAGAATCTAAATCAATTACCAAAAATAATAGGTATTGGACTCTCTTCTTTTCTTGGTGATAGATGCACTCTTATATCATTTGGCAAAGATCCTGTAACAGCCAGATACCCCTCTTAATTCTCTGCTTTCTCCACACATAGGATATTACCCACGTATTGTTGCAGGTTCTAGACTCCTTCTGTATTTTAGACTTCTTTTGTACTTTTAGACCCTTTCTATTTTTTCACAAAAATGTAATAGCTTTATTAAAGTGCAAATGACCACAAATAGCTCATATAACATAGGTCTAAATTTAGAAAACTCTAAAACCACAAAAAACATAGCAGAACTACTCCTGCCTAGACCCTTGATTGTGGAAGTCTGTCCCAGACTCTAACTTCTTCCTATGTGGAAAGACTTAAAAGCACGGCTTTTCAGTCTTTATTTTCTTTACAACTGTCCATAATTAGGGGTGGGCGGAATTTGCGTAATCGCGTTACGCAAATCTCCGCGAAACGGCAAAAAATCTCCGCGAACACGCAGAAATTCCGCGAACACGCGGAATTGCTTGTTCGCGATGCTTTTTTCCTGTTCACAATCGCTGTTTGCGTGCTCGGGGAGAAATATCTCGCGAACACGCATTTTGCGAACACGCAAAAAATTTCGCGAAATCGCGGAAAGCAGACTTTTGGGCAATTTCGCGTTCTCCGCGGAACGCGAAATTACGCAAATTCCGCAAATTCCGCGAGCGGAACGGAATTTACCGCCCAGGCCTATCCATAATACACAGCTGACGTGTTACTTGTAAATACCTGTAGTTTCCGTTTTACCTGTAAAGTGCTCCGTTGCTACTGGCAAGTCTGAGCTATATAAAAATGTTAAATAATAAACAAAATAAAAATAGAACTACTGAAAATCAGCCTAAGGCACCATCAAAAACAAAATGCAGATTTGATATACAGTGTTGACATTTTCGCTTTCTGGATGCACCTTTTTACCGGTTACACTGCTTGGTCCACACTCACACAGGAAGCTGAACAATACTACTCAGATATCAACTGCAGACATCACATGTTTCTTTTTTTTTTTTTATATATTTATAATTTTTTTATTCGGCACAAGCAGATTACAATAACATAACATACATAATGAAGCCTTTAACAAGACATAGACACAACTTTAGCAAATTCTTGCATATTCATATCTAGTTGAATTAAAATACAGATACCAATCATATCCATCCCGTCAATGGCGCCCATAATTGCACACCCAGCTGCCTTCTTTTATAGCCTTTCAGTTTATATAAGGCCATTTCCATATGATACATGGCAAGAATCCTCGCCCTCCATTCCGAAAATAAAGGTGGATCCTGACTCAACCACTGTGAAGTAATACAGAGACGCAGCACTGACATACAAAGAAATAGAAAACCCTTTTGCGGTGCTGCCCGCTTATTACCTATTGTATCAACTTCAATACCAAACAGTATCAATCCAGCATTTAAGACCATCTGAATTGCCAAAGAAGAATTTAAAAAATATTGTATATCGCTATGGTTCCCTAACTCTATATTTTTGAGTTTAGAAAGGATGTGCTCCCGGTTTATGTGGAGCTATAAAAGAGCGAGAAGGGCCCTGAGATGGCTTTATCTACCAAATGGTCGTGGGGGGTGGTCAGTCCCTAATTTTCGTCTCTATTATTATATATCATTACTACAGCATATGGGGGTTATGATTTCTGGAGAAAGGGCTTCATGGGACCCGGCCACCTCTCCTTCAGTTTATGAACTAATCTTGGGCCCAGAAGCCCTATACTTATTTGTGAGAGTTATTGAACCCAGCTACTACAAAAAAACGCGGTTCAAAACTATATTAGCCGCGTTTTATGTATGGAAAAAGGTACGCTCTCTGTTTAATATAGTAGATTTTAACCGCTACACTCCGATTGGCTTATTAGGGACACTACCTGTTATTTTTCAGGATTCAGTCGCACGTAGGTGGCGCACTGTCGGCATCCGGGATATTGGGGATTTAGCTGAAAATAATCAAATCAAGTCGTACGCATCTTTAAGGGAGGAATTTGGTCTCGATAAAGCTGACTTTTTCAAATATCTACAACTGCGGAGTTTTCTAGAGAAGGCCACTATAAAAGGTACTTGTTCGTTTGAGGACACTCCTATTGTCAAGGCAATAATCTGCAGGGATAAATTGGCATTGATGTATCAAGAAGTTAGTCGGGGGCAGCAGGACGACCTTATAGCACAGGAACAAAAATGGAAAACAAGGCTTGGGATCTTGAACTTAGATCTGCAGGAAGTGCTAGAAATGGCTAATTCAATTTTGTTGACTGGGTCTTTTAGGAGTCAATGCTTTATGGTGATTTTTGATTTATACTACACCCCTGCTAAGATAGCTAAGTGGAAAACTGGAAGGGGAGATAGTTGCCCCCGCTGCGGCCCATATGCAGCTGATGCAGTACATATGTTTTTTGAATGTCCATCCTTAGCGCCGTTTTTGCGCGACATCACATGTTTCTAAGTACCTCACCCAATGTAGTCAACACTACAAATAGAGCAATTCCAATTGAGAGGTGACAGCCTCCTGCTGGTGAAGAACCCCGCCAGGTGCTCCAAACAATTTAGGTAAAGATTCAACTCTGCTCATGACCAGCGGCCTCCCATGGACACTGGGCTGCATCTCGCTCCCCAGCCCTATCTGCTGGCGTTGTGATCACAGCCTCAGGTAAGCAGCCATATATGGATCTGCCGTTGTAAGGCCCCATGTGATCTACCCTCCAAGAGAGCTCGGTCTGACGACAATGTTACTTGTTCGCATTGGAGAGGTCCTTCTGTAGATGATGTATGTTTAGTCTCTGGAGGGCATCCGTAATACAGAGATGATCTTGGGCGATAATAATCAGATCATGTAGGTATACGAGCAGAAAAACCCTACTTAATCTGAGAGTTTCTACTACCCACCTCATGAGTTTAGTGAAACACTGTGGAGATGATGAAAGTCCCACTGCAAGAACATTGAATTCGTAGCATGTGTCTAGCCACAGGAATTGAAGGAAATGCCTGTGCGGCATAAAGATCGGTATTGTGAAGCAGCCATCTTTGAGAATCATCTTGAAGTGAGTGTAATTTTTTCATGCATTGGATTCTCTCAAATTCAAGACCAATTTGAAACCCCCACCGCTCTCTACCAGGAAGATGGTGCTGATAAAATCTCTGACTCGGCAGAGGTTGTTGGGGAGCCCACTGCTTCTGCTGTGGACCCATCTGCCTCTCCGGAGTGAACCATCCCTGTGCTTGCTCATTGTTCTTTTTCGCTCTACAATCTCTCACAAAGTGACCTACATTAACACAATAATAACACTGTTGTCCTGCCCTATAGCCTCCTAGTTTCTTCCCTTGCACTGACCCCTGGCCTCCTAAAAAACCTCCTCGTCTCTTCCACATATTACTTACTGCTAGTCCTCCCGGTTGTGGTAAATAATTTAATTACCGGAACTTAATTTGATGCGGAAAATTAATAATAATAGCTCAGTAAAATAAGAGGCAGAATCCGTGGTATTAGAGGTTCGGAACGGGCTTTATTCCAAAATCAATTCGAATTGATGGACTCCATATTCCATCACCACGAAGGTTCAGGAAGTGAAGGACCATACTTTATTGACAGGTAATCATTTTTATACAGAGGCATTATAATGAAACAGATGCAGGAGGCGTAACAGTTGATAACGGAGATAAAACATACATGCGTAACTAAAATGGGTGTAACTAGGCGTAACTAAAGAACGTCATTAGGTATGATGTCATAAATGGGTGGTCCCATGAGAGAATTTCGCAATGTCAGCAGAAATACTTGGCAGAGATGCGCGCGCAGCAGCATGACGTGTGATTGACGTGCAACTAGGGGGTGAAGGGGACTTGACATTTAGCTCTACATGTGGAGACAGAAGTCTGGGGGGTCAAGTCAACCTAATCCCAAATCATATCTAACATCCTATGTTTAAAGAACTATGTTATCCAAAAGGAAAGGTCTCTCGAATAAAATCTATTCTATACTGACTGTGAGTGCGTGTACAAGCGTCTAAGTGTCTACACTAGATGCGAGGGCAGAAATCTTCCATAGTAACAGGGCTATGAATTACTTGCATAAAGACAGAGAAGCCGGGCCTTTTGCTCGGTAGCTGGAAGAATGTTTACTTAAACTACTAGACAGGAATGCATTGGATAGGGAGCGGAGCAGATAATCTCGAAGGTGAAATACAGTTTTTGGCAAGCAGACAGGTCGAGTCAGGCACCGTTAGCCGCGCAGGGAGTAGGACAAAGTTCATGGATACAGATGCGAGCTCAGACTGGAGCTTTCAGAGGCAGAAGGCAGGAAAAAGGCTTAATGGCAGAATCAGGGCCTACTCGCCTGGACTGTAAAATGGGATAAATGAACCATATAAAGCCGGTGGCCTTTCATACTTAGAAATAGAATATCCGGCCCATTCATGGCGGATCTGAAAGAGGACATGTTGACGGTGGACGCACATGTGTTTGCGTCTTCATAACTGGAACTGGAGGGAACATAAATGTACTTGTGATTTATACATGAAACCGTTGGGGTCCAAGATAGGGGACATAACTGACCATAAAAATCCATATTTCCACACGGTGCCTCCACCTGTACTGCCATTGTGACAGCCATTTGTGGTACTGCTACAAATGTCCCTTCTGTACTCGTTTTTTTAAGTTTCTGTTGTACCTGCTTAGCTGTGGCTCTTTCGGCCTGCTCTGTCCTTTCCTCGTCTATTTCTTTTTTTTCCATTTGAAATAATGTATTATATTGGCTTGTATTTCTGGCCATGGTTTCGCCTCTATTCCCACTACTCTATCTGGGCTTGCTTGTATATCTATAGAAAAGCCTTGTTTCAATACATTCTAAAATAACATTAAATTTCCTCCCCTCCCTGTTTTCGCAGTTACATCCTACTTCCTGAACCCATCGTTCTTTCATTCTGGTGATAAATTCAGCAATGTCTGGCCTGTCTGCCGAAGCGCATTCCAAAACACGTTGTTGGATACTTTTAAAGGAGTACCAATCAAACTGTGTGTTTATCAATGTTATTTGAGGAAAGCCTGCTCTGGTAAAAATTGTATTTACTTCATCTACCACCAAAGAACCTAACAAGCTTACAACATCGCTCAAGGCAAGATTCACCCCAGGAGTGTGTTTTTCAAAGCATCCTATCCATTTCCTGCTCCTTCAGACAGCGGACATAATGCTCTCTTTAAATTCTCTTTATCCATTTGTTGCCATGGTACGTATGTGGGCAGTTGTCCACTCTTGAAAATGAGGGGTAACTGATTTATTGGTCTAGGATTTACGGGTCTTGGGCCTAACCTCAGATCTGGTCTACTACTTTGAATCATTTCAGTTAGTTTGTCTATAGCATACGCCTCCCAGACGGCGAGGCATTCTTGCATATTGGCATAGTTCCTCTGGATTGCCCTGTCCCTGATGTATACAATCTTTGGCAGCTGCTAAGTCGATTGGTTGAAACGATCCTTCTCAGGGCCATTGCTTCCTCCCCAGTTTTTGTGTCCACTTTGACAATTTACCTGGTAGGTCGCTCCCCCTCCGCACAGCACCGCCTGTGTGTCCCTGCCCCAGCTGCCGCTGCTGGGGAAGTTCGAGGCACTCCTCCACCCGCAGGCTCCCACCTGCGCCTCATCCCTGGTGGCCAGTGGTAGGCCGTAGGTTTGTTCATCTCTGCTTTTTTCCGCTAGTTATTGTATTGTAGTGTATTGTTTTTATTGTTTTCACTGTATTTCCTGTATTGCCGTTGTCTTCATTACTGAGCCTGTGACTGCTGTTCCCCGTCTTTCCCCGCTGCCTGTACTTGATCTGTGCCGTTTTTCCCTTTGTTCCCCTCGCTGCCCCGTGCCTCTCTGCCCGTTTTTGCCTTCTTTCTCCTAGCTGCCCCTTTATTTCTGTGCCCCCTTGCCTTCTGTTCCACTCGTGTCCCCCTCGTTTTTTGAGCCCTTTTGCCTTCTGTAACACCCGTTTTTTGAGCCCTTTTGCCTTCTGTACCTCTGGTTTCCCCTGTATTTATGTGCCCTTTTGCCTTCTGTAACACCAGTTTTTTTAGCCCTTTTTGCCTTCTGTGCCACTCACTTCCTCCTTGTTTCCAGTGCCCTTTGCCTTCTGTAACACCCGTTTTCTCCCTCGTTTTTTGAGCCCTTTTGCCTTCTGTGCCACTCACTTCCCCCTTGTTTCCTGTGCCCTTTGCCTTCTGTAACACCCGTTTTCTCCCTCGTTTTTTTAGCCCTTTTGCCTTCTGTGCCACTCACTTTCCCCTTGTTTCCTGTGCCCTTTGCCTTCTGTGACACCCGTTTTCTCCCTTGTTTTTTGAGCCCTTTTGCCTTCTGTGCCACTCACTTCCCCCTTGTTTCCTGTGCCCTTTGCCTTCTGTAACACCCGTTTTTCCACTCGATCTTGTGCCCTTCCCTCTGTTCCCTTCGTCATCTCTCTCCTCTCCCGCCGCTGTGTCCCCTGCGGTCCCGCCCCCCTGACTGCCCATTTGCTGCCCCGCCTCCCACCTCCCAGCTACTCCTCCCTACCACCTCCCCATATATGCCGGCTGCTGCGCGACGCGCCGCTGGTGCGCCAGTGGCGCACCTAGGGCAAGCCCGTCTGCGCCCGTCCGCGCCTGGACCGCGCCCAACACCAGAACCCCTGGCCCCCGCTCCCGCCAGCACACTGCATGCTCTCAACCCTGAACGGACCCTCACCTGCTTCAAGGCCGCCCCAAAACGCACACAGGGTCCCTTCACCTGCCGGAACTGCAGCTACACCAGCCTCAGAGCCGACGAACCACCCGCCAAGAAAGACTGCACCCACCTGCGATGCATACTACTGAACACCCGCTCCTCAAGCAAACACGCAGTCGAGCTCTGGGACTTGCTCGACACAACATCCCCGGACGTCGCCTTCCTGACTGGTTGAACGACTCCTCCGCACCCGACATCGGCATAGTCATCCCAAACGGCTACAAGATCACCCACAGAGACCACACCAACGGAGTCGGAGGAGGAATCGCCATCGTCCACAAGAACAGCATCAGGGTCGCGACTAGCACCGACGACGTGCTCAGCACCACCGAACACATGCACTTCCAGATCCACACAGACCCCAACTCCACCCTCATCTACCGACCCCCCGGACCCTGCCCCAAGTTCAGCGACTCCATCGCCGACTTCATCAGCACGCATGCCCTGACCTCCACTGACTACATCCACCTTGAGAATAATAACGACAGCAACTCCACAACCCTAATCGATAACCTCGCCAACCTCGGACTGAATCAAATCGTAACAACATCCACCTACTCCGCCAGCCACACGCTCGACCCCGTCTGCTCCTCAAGCCCGCATGTCTCCGTCAGCCACACCACCGAACTCCTCTGGACCGACCACCGCTGCATCCATTTCACCTTACAGAAACCCACCACACACCACCGCACCCAACAGATCCCCCGCTGCTGCTGGAGCAAAATCACCGAAGACCAACTACATGCAAACCTCGCTCTCAGCCCACCCACCGAACCCTACAACACCGACAACGCTGCCCACAGCCTCAGACGCTGTATCGAGGACTGCGCCAAAACCCTCGCCCCGCTGAAGAAACCCCCCCACAGAGACACCAGCAAGAGGGCCAGCTGGTTCACCCCAGAACTCCTCGCCTCCAAGCAAGCCTGCCGGAAACTAGAGAAGAAATGGCACAGCGAACAAACTCCGGACAACTGCGCAGCACACAAGGACGCCATCCGCAACCACATCCACCACCACCTCATCAGGACTGCCAAGAGAACCTCGTTCAAAGACCGCCTCGACAACAATGCACACAATAGCAAGGAGCTCTTCAACATCGGGAAGGAACTCTCCAACCCCAGCTCCAACACCAACGACATCCCGCCGTCGCAAGCCCTGTGCGACTCCCTCGCCACCTTCTTCCACCGCAAGATAGCAGACATCCACGACAGCTTTAACACCCAGACAGCCCCAACAGACAGCAACACAACAGACCCTCCGCACACCATCGACCACGACCCCCTGCTAGCCTGGGCCAGCGTGTGCATCGATGACACCATCAAGACCATGAGCACAATCCACTCCGGCTCCCGGTCAGATCCCTTCCCGCACCACGTCTTCAACAAAGCAAGCAGCTCCATCGCACCCCACCTGCACAACGTCATCAATCTCTCCCTCGAGACCGCAACCTTCCCAGAGAGCTGGAAACACACCGAGATCAACGCCCTACTAAAAAAACCAAGGCAGACCCAAGAGACCTCAAGAACTTCCGGCCCATCTCCCTGCTCCCCTTCCCGGCCAAGGTCATCGAGAAAATCGTCAACAGACAGCTAACCCGATACTTCGAAGAAAACAGAATCCTGGACCCTTCCCAGTCAGGGTTCTGCAGCAACCACAGCACCGAGACTGCCCTCATCGCCGCCACCGACGACATCAGGACCCTGCTTGACAACGGCGAGACCGCAGCACTCATCCTCCTAGACCTCTCCGCCGCCTTCGACACCGTCTGCCACCGCACACTACGCGCACGCCTCCACGCCGCAGGGATCCGATACAAGGCTCTGAAATGGACCACCTCCTTCCTCTCCGGCAGAACCCAGAGTGTCCGCCTTCCCCCATTCCGGGCCAAAGCCTCCGAGATCATCTGTGGCGTACCCCAAGGATACTCCCTCAGCCTGACACTGTTCAACATTTACATGGCCCCGCTCGCAGACGTCGCCCAACAGCACAGCCTCAACATAATCTCCCACGCCGACAACACTCAACTGATCCTCTCCCTTACCAAGGACCCCATCACCGCCAAAGCCAACCTCAACGAAGGAATGAAGGCCGTCGCTGACTGGATGAAGACCAGCTGTCTGAAGCTGAACTCGGACAAGACGGAGGTCCTCATCCTCGGCACCAACCCTTCAGCCTGGGACGACTCCTGGTGGCCGATGGCACTGGGAGCAGCCCCGACACCCACCGACCACACACGCAACCTGGGAATCATCCTCGACTCAAAGTTCTCTAAGACCAAGCAGGTAAACGCCGTCTCCTCCTCCTGCTTCAACACCCTCCGCATGCTCCGCAAGATCTACAGATGGATCCCGACAGACACAAGAAAGACAGTCACCCAGGCCCTCATCAGCAGCAGACTCGACTACGGAGCCCCGACCAAGCTCATCAAATGACTACAATGCATCCAAAACGCCTGGGCATGACTGATCCTCGACGTACCACGCCACGGCCACATCACCCCCCCACCTGAGGGACCTGTACTGGCTCCCCGTCAGTAAGCGGATATCCTTCAAGCTCCTCATCCACGCACACAAGGCACTCCAAAAGACCAGCCCAGCCTACCTCAACAGACGGCTCTCCTTCTACATCCCCAACCGCCAGTTACGCTCCGCCGACCTCTCACTAGTCACCGTCCCGCGCACTTGAAGAACAACCACCGGTGGAAGATCCTTCTCCCACCTTGCCGCCAAGACATGGAACACCCTCCCACTGAGCCTACGACAGACCCAAGACCTGCTGACCTTCAGGAAGATGCTCAAGACCTGGCTGTTCGATCAGTAGCGCCCCCCCCCCCCACCAGCGCCTTGAGACCCTCCCGGGTATGTAGTGCTCTTTACAAATGATTGATTGATTGATTGACAATTCATCTGAAAAGGGCTGACAATAATAACTGCCCTCCTTATATTCTACTACCTCTATAGGCATTAGATTTGATCTACTCTTTCTCAAAATTGATTTCTTTAATGTTTCTGAAGTATATCTTACTGCCATAAATGACCCCAGTGGAGCATTTGGGCGGAAATGATATGGTCTATAGTTAATGTCCTGTTCATTTGCATCCCTGTCATGTCTGTCTTCCCACTCTATCTTCCTCTGCCCCCTCAACTTTTTCAGCTGATTTGTTGGTTCATGATATTGGGGAGTCTGAATGTCCCTCTCCCATCCTTCTTCAAATCTTATCACTAGTCAGTCTATCTCTTCATACCGGTTGTAGACCAGCCCGACGAGTTGTAGGGGTGGGGTCCGAAAGTGCCATACTTCCCTGTGATCTTTGTCTCTTCCCCTTAGGTGGAACTCTAACAAAGTCTGCCATAATATAAAATGTACCTGCCAGAATGTTACTACACGACCTGTTCTCTGTCACTGCTGGAGATTGTGCTATGTCACAATCTGTAACCTCACAGAGTCTCCAGCAGCAAAGCGCCTCGTATTGGAGAATGTCTGATGCCACAGAAAGCAGATTATAGTGTGAAATCTGCTCTATACAGCATCAGACAACCTGTGTTCTTTGGGTGTTGTGCGCATAGAAGCTGGGGGGGCATAAGAGTCTGGGATTTCTATCATAGCGGGACCCTTCTGGCAGTTTAACTGTTGTGCATGAGTCGCTGCTGTCTGCCAAAGAGCATGACTTGTCGCCAGTCTGATCCATGGCCCTCCCGCGAGGGGAAGCTTCAACCCAAGTATATACTTATATGACACATAATAAAATACCGTCTGCAGAACTAAAGATACATTATCAACGAAGCCTTCCAATAGTAGAGATCCTTCAACTTGAACTTCTGAGGGACGTGCACCCAAGTGACTCTTAACTGTAACATATTGTGACAAAGTCAATCGTTTTGGCTTTACAAAGTGAGATGTTTTTTAGCGAGGCCTTCTTCCACCTGCAGGACAGGTAGACCGTGGGCATAACCAAGAAAAGAATAACTAGTTTTGGATTTACGGTACGAATGCCGACCGTAGCTAAAGTAAACTAGCCGGCAACAAAAGTGAAAGTAACCGCGAGCAGGCAAACAGCGTGCGAGCAGAGGGGGAGCGAGCAGCTGAGCCGTAATAAATCATGCGCGCGGTGGGAGACGTCATGCGCATGCCCATCGCATGTCTGCACGTACTTTCAGAGAGAGGGGACCGGTGTCCTGGAGCTGTCCCTGGGCAGGTGAGCATTATGTGGCGGAGTAATTAATCGACAAAGAGGGGTTGCCGGGAGGCGCGCGCCTGATCTCTCCCACAGGGTTTGCAACGGCTTAAGGTGGGGGTCCATTGCGGAAGTTCGTTTTCAAGCTTTCTGGAACTAATTTACGTTAACGGTCTGCTTTAATTCGGCTGCTGTCAGTCAGAGAGCTGTTATAGGATAGACAGGCTGTTAGAAGAAAAAGCGTGTCGCTCACCGGGATTGAGGACATCCCGAGTTGAGCGTGCATGGCATTAACAAAACAAAAGTGAAATTGCATGAGGCTTGCGAGGACGGAAAGAGGACAGGAGATGTGTACATCGCGTGTCTGTACGTGCGTGTTCCCGGGCGCGTTCACAATTGCAGTCTGTCCTGCGCGTGCACATCTCCTGTCTCCCTTCCAAAGCAAGTCGGTAACAACAGATCTCGCTAGCGACAGCGCTTTCGCCTTGCGCCGCTAGGCGAGACCTAAAAATAAGAAGGATGCACACAGCGACAACCATTTTGAAATCAAGGCCTACATTATCCAAACTTTAAAGAAACACAGCTTCTCAGCAGAATATTGTGAATTCTTTGTGTTAACTACATTGTGGTAATACAGCTATACATGTTATTAAAATACCTACATCAACCCCCTCCCCCTGATGATTTTTGAAATCATTACATCACTTCATCAATACCATAAAATAGTTTCCATTAAATTAAGTTTCTTGCGTCCAGCTTCCTCCAGCCACTTCTTCCCATCAAAGAACTTACATCAGATGGCGCCTCATTCATAATCATCTCTCTTCCTTTTTCTTCCGCTCATTGCTGACAGCTTCCGAGTCTTTCTACAATTCAGCCTTCCCTTCAATATAAGGCATCTAACACCCACTACGCAAATTAAAGTGATTATAGAATTTATTATCCAACTGAATATACTGTCTCCTAGGTTACCAAACCATGCAAAAACCTTTGAGAACCTGTGACATCCGTCATTATCTGACCTATCTACACACCGAATTTCATTCTAAATGATGTGCTGAAGATTGACTGCTGCCCGACTGCTCCATTGGCTGCCTGGTAGGTTGTTGAGCCTGGCGCCGCCGTCCGACTGCAGCTGCCTGCGTAACCCTGAACTGCGATTCAGTGAGGTTGCAAGTCAGTCCTGCTCTGCAGCTGAGCACGACGATACGGGGAGACCGGGGTAGCCTCCAGAGCTGCTGAGTGGGGGCAGAAGGCCCTGAGGAGTGGCACATCTGCTTGTCTGGGAGTTGAGTCCCAATGACGAAATCCGTTCTTGGATGGGCATCCGGGTGCGATCAGCCGCCCGCTGCTATGGGAGAGAGACTGCACTGCAGAACACCAATACTTACTCCTCAAATAAGAGCTGCACATGCCCTCCTGCTTTTGCCGCAGGTGTTGTGCGGGCTCCACCAAGTTCCATGGATGGTCAGATCAGCTGTGAAGCACAGAACCCACCTTCTCGTGGACTTCACTGGGACAACTGATTAATCTTAATGGCTTGATGTTACTGTGTATTCTATACAGACTCGCAGAGATCCCCCCCATTGAACCACAGCAGCTAAGGTCACCCAGATATACTGACACTGCTACACATACACGTGGCCCAGTAACGAGCCAAAAATATCTTGACGTTCCTCCAAGGGCTTTTGATCATGGGGAAGGACAGGCCGCACAACCCAGTTGGACAAGGCACTATATGTAAATTTGCCATATCCACCGGCGATGCTGGGTCCGCCCCTCTTCGACCACTGAGGACAAAATAGCATCAAGCAATGTAGGCCATACTGCAACCTATCATGAACTCTTGTTCCTACCCAAAAACAAAAATCAAAACTTTGGGGAGGTGGGCACAGATTTCACTCTCCTACAGCAGAATCTCTGCAATCTGGTTGGCAGAGTGACAGAGACAGAGAGCAGGATTACTGAAGCAGAAACCTCTCTAAATACCTTACAGACGCAAGTGACACAATTGCTCCACACCACGAACAAACTCATAAACCGCACCAAAGATGATGATGTCTTCTCCTGAGTAAATAACATCTGGATAGTGGGCATAACGGAGGGAACCGAGGGATCTCAAATGGCCATATTAATCACAAATTGGCTTCATATCTTGATCCAGTCTCAAGCCCTATTGACCTGCTTTGTAGTAGAGCAGGCCCACCGCTCACTCGTGACTAAGCCCCCTCCGGGCACTCGCGCAAGCCCTTTCATTGTACGGTTTCTTAGCTACAGAGACTGCAACACAGCCCTCCAGGAGGCCAGGAGAGGGGGACACCCACATTTGGTTAGAATGCAGGTATGCTTTTTCCAAACGGCACTCTGACGGTTCAGTGCCAACACTGATTCTTCCTAGAGAACAAAGGCATCAGGCCATGCAACTTACATACATGTCGCTATTTCCAGCATGACTATCCACAATGGCAAAGCGCTTATTTTTTGACAGTCCCAAAGACGTGGTGGACTGGCTCGACATCCAACATAACATCAAACTTCCTGATGGGTCGCAAAGGTCTGCCTCCACTGCCACTCTTGCAACCTACAGACCGGCCACAATGGCAATGGTGTGAAAGGAGAGGGATAATATTTATCATGGTTTGAAGTTACCCTATTTTGTCCCCAATGGTTGCACAGACCAGTATCCAGACATATCCAGCGATACAATCTCAAAAAAGAGAGTTTCCCAGGGACCAGAAAGGACTGGGTGTCAGATATTTGTCAAAAAAGATTCCTTTCTGTGTATTACTCTTTTAGTTGGTGACCATGAGGCCTACACATTTAGATCAATAACCTTTGATTTTTGACTGTGACACTGGACAAATATTATTACTCCAGACTAGAATATACTTTTTGTTACTCTCAAAATTTATTTTTCATAGGAAAACACTTATATTCAATAAAATCATATTTTAAAATTGCATTCAATATATACTCTGATTGGGTGCTCTGGTACAATCTTATATATGCTATCTAACAATTCCGTATTACGGTATCTATCTCAGAGTCACACACAGTTCAAATCATGTGCTTTCAAAATTGCAAATTAAATACTACACAAATACATTTCATATGCTTTAAAAAGTCCCACTGTCGACGCGTTTCGGTGCATAGGTTACAATAGTAGCACCTTCCTCAGGACGGACGAGAATTTAAAACCAAAGTTTTGTTCTTCTTTCTAAAAAAGAGAATGCATATAATTAATACCATTTCCCTATGGAGAGTTGATTCTAGTTCTGGGCTATGCTGTTAATGTCACTGTTACATGTTGTCTGCACTTACTTTAAGTGTAGGGGTTGAAGTCCCTCTGTGGGTGTTCAGGACGACTTTATCACCTCTCAACTTTTGTGATTTTAGACCACTTGCATCATAGTCAGTGGAGTCATAGAATTCTACAAAAAGAGCATGGAGTTATTTCACCATACTTTTTGAGCCTATTAGCCTATTCTCATGCTGTTAAGCAAAACACTTACTTTTAAAAAATCACGTTGACACATGTTCAATGGTGTCTTAAAGCAGGTACGTCTTTCGATATGCACAGCCTGTATTCAGTTGTTTAGCTGTGCCTGTGAGGTACATAGATAATGCTATATACTTCAAATAATGATGTCATGGCACTGGTGTTTATTCTCAACAAATACATCCATATACCTACCAATAGGTTTTTCGCCTAATGTTTAAGTTCAGGCTTTCCTTCCCTGCACCTTTTCAAGTGGTGTCCTGGTACCTGTACCAGAATGACATGACGTTCAATTTAAGTGTACAGTTATCCATAGATCATGGCTTTAGACATCTACCTATCTCCTACTTCTTCTAAATTAGAAAGGGGTTCAGTACATACCAGTTAGAGCCTGCAATATCTTGTGGCAGCCTGAATCTTGACAACGCTATCTTCTTTTCTTTAAGCGCTGTCAGCCACACTGTAGGTTTTCTTGGGGGTGTTTTTACTTTTACTCCCAACCTGTGTATTAAAAGTCATATTGGAGGAGGTTTTATTTAGATCCTCGCATAGAAGAATCTTCTTATCGCATTCCCCAGATTTTGCCAAATTTGCTAATTACAAGTATGTCCTCTACTCTCATTGTCACTAATGCTGTTTTAAAGCAGTGCTGAGGTGTACTTTAATATTTCTTTATCTGAGGTAACTAACAGAAACCGTGCCCTGTTCGCTTTGCAGTGCTACAGCGTTAAAAGCGATTGTCACAAGCAGCCCCTCCCTAGAGCACTTGCTTAATGACCCTCCCTAGAGCACTTGCTTCATGCAAGCTGATAGACTATGGTCTTCAGAAAAGGAGTACCACAACTTTCCCCCTTTCCTAGGATTTCATTCTTGGAATCCTGCATAGGAGAAAAGATTCTCTCCCTCACTCTACATACATTCGAGTGCCCAATGCTTACTCAAGTCTTCTATCCATCTAGTTTGCACCAAAGCGGTCCTTACCTTTAAAAATCGGCGAGCCTGCTTGTCACAACGTCCTGCTTCCACCGCAACTGGTGAATGCAGTCGTTTGTGCAGGCTTTAAATACCCCTAAGCATACTTAATTGGATGCCTATTACCTGCCAAATTGGTATTTAACATTCAATTAAGGTAGCCGTCTATCGGCGCCATTTTAGTAGTTTTTTGCATTAATCCTTTAAGGACTACAGGTCCATGGGTTCAATCCCGGGTCCTCCTGTTTGCCGAATTTTAAGCTGGTGACTATTATTATTTCTGATTTATTTATAACACTGTCCCCTTTTCTTTTAATATTGCAAACTTCCTCCTGGGCACACCGGTTTGTTCAGACCGAGTTTCGATCGTTTTCGGCCGCCATTTTCGTAGTTTTTAAGTCTTATTTGCGAACTACAGAACCACGGGTTCGATCCCCGGTCCCCCTGGTTACTGATTTTCGAATGTATCCATATTTGCCGAATTTTCAGCTGGTGACTTGTATTATTTCTAATTTATTTATAACAATATCCCATCTTATTTTGATATTGTAGACTTCCTCCTGGGCACACCGGTTTAATCAGACCGAATTTCGATAATTTTCGGCCGCCATTTTTGTAGTTTTTTAGTCTAGTTTGCGAACTACAGAATCACGGGTTCGATCCCCGGTCCCCCCGGTTGTTGATTTTCGAATTTATCCAGGTTAATATTTCAACCTTGCTGGTTACAAGTTCACATTAAATTCACGCCATTTTTGCAGTTCGCTATGCTGCATTGTTAAGGAACTACACGGTCACTGAATTGGTCCCCAGCCCTATATTTCACAGAATTTGAGTATTAGTCTCTCTAATTACACAAGATACTGTTTAATTGATTTGCAACTGGCATCTTGGTATTATGCCATAGTTCTCTTTGTGCACAGAAGTACTAGGATGCAATGCTCATTAACTGCCTCATTCTGTGCTCAACTGTTACTCCTCTACTCGGCTGGTGGTTTCATGGTCACATATTTCAATAAACCTGTAGGGCATGCCAATTTTCACACATTTCTTATTGTGAGGTGTGTCCCCTTATCCCACCCTATGGTGGTAGGTCAAAACAATTTATTCTCCACAACAAATGTCATACGGTTCACTATTGCTATTCACCATATACTACATTTCATATCATTTGTGTATTCTTCTATACAACAAGAAAAAAACAGTTACCGTAAAATGAATGGTTATAAAGTTCAAGCTTGCTATTGGACATCTTCTACACTGCATGTCTGCTTTATTCAGTTATAAAAATAAAATAGAACAGTCACCGTGTTACATTGGGTATACCTGCATTGTGCTTTTTGTTAACAATATCTAATACAACAGGATTCTTTTGCATAGTCTTTACAGAAAATACTTGCATTATAGCTACAATGCCATCCTAAATACATAATACCATTTTCATTGCCTATACTTGCTTATTTCTCCCCATTGGGGCCAGCCTTAATTTGGGTCGTGTTAATCCTGATATTTATTAGGGAGATGATTACAGACTTTCATATTACTATCCTGTATTTCTTGGATGTGGTGGGGCAGAAATCTGCAGCACTATCTAATCATTCTGTCCCATTCCTCTCGACCGTTAAGTCCTAGATAATAAGATTTAAATTTGGACATATAAAACTGTTCTCTCTGTTTACGTTTTTTGTTTAAATCTCCTCCCCTTACTGAAATCTTGATCTTTTCTAAAATGAACCACTTGATGTCATCCATATTGTGGTTTTCAGATGTCCAATGTTCAACCAAAGGAGCATTCTTTCTTTGGTTTCTTATTGCGGATCGATGCTCCGTGAGCCGTAGACGCATTTCACGTCCGGTTTCTCCAATGTAACATTTGTTACAAGGACACAGCAATAGGTACACTACATTAGATGTGCGACAATTGACATGTTCGTTCATCCAATGAGTTATACCGTTGATTTCCAGTTTGTCGGTCTTAATGATGCTCTTACAGTGTGAGCAAGACCCACATGGCAGGTTTCCCCTAATAGGAGTATTATTTGCAATATTCCTTAGTCCCCCACTCTTTGGTTCTTTAAAGGTATGCACTAAATGATTCCTGATGGTCTTGTTCCTCCTGTATGCATATGTTGGTTTAGCCATTGGTATCACTCCTACCTTATTCAATATGCCCCAGTTCTTGTTAATCAGGTTTTTTACCTTATTACTAAAGCCGTTGTAGTCTGATACCATTATAATTCCATCATTACAATCATTCGTTTTTGTCGATGTCTCGAACAGACTATCACGGTTATAGTACTTGGCGCGCTTATAAGCTTGTTTTATTAAGCGCTTAGGGTATCCTCTCTGTGCAAGCTTAACTCTAAGGATGGCTGCGTGTTTTTCATAACTGGATCTATCGCTGCAGTTACGCCTAATCCATAAGAATTGGCTGAAAGGTATCCCATCTTTCTGGCATTTAGGATGGTAGCTGGTATGGTGAAGCAGGGTGTTACGGTCTGTGGGTTTTACGAACAATTCTACATTGAGGACTCCTTCTTTTTCATGGATCCTGATGTCTAGGAAGTCTACTGCTGATTGACTTTTATTTGAGGTAAACTTAAGATTTGGATCCCCACAATTGATCCATTCAAGGAAGGTGTCTAAATCCCTTTCTGGACCGTCCCAAATGAAGAAAATGTCGTCTATGAATCTAGACCAGCACTTTACATTCTTAAAGAAGGGACACATTTCGTTGTAGATATGTTGGGTCTCAAATCTCCCAACATACAGGCATGCCAGGCTGGGAGCACATGTGGCTCCCATACTGGTGCCCTTGATCTGGCAGTAGTGATCTTGCTTGAATAAGAAGATGTTGTTTTTTAGAATTATATCAATGCATTCTATGATGAAGGTGTTTTGTGCAGTAAGATCCCCTGCCTCATTTCCCAAAATGTCCTCCATCATTCTCACAGTATCCTCTTGTGGGATATTGGTATATAATGCTTCAATATCTAAGCATACCAGCCATTGGGTGTCTTTATTGAATGCTAAACCCTCAATTTTAGAAATCATATGGGTGGTATCTTTTATATATGAGGGTAGTTGTGTGACCAAAGGCTGGATGAAGTGGTCCACATATTTGCTGAGAGGCTCAGTCAAAGATTCAATTCCTGACACTATAGGGCGCATTGGGGGGTCTTCCAGGTTTTTGTGAACTTTGGGCAGCCCATATAGTGCTGGGACCTTAGGGTTCTCATTAATTAGGAATCGATATTCCTCTTCGCATATTATATTGTCTTCTTTAGCGAAGGTTACAACATCTCTAACTTTTTTCTTAAGATTGTCCCATTCTCTCACGCTACTGGATTATAGTGTGTCTCATTATACAGTAGTTTAAACATTCTGTTTTCATAGTCTTCAGTGGTTAACACCACTATGCTCCCTCCCTTGTCTCCTGGTTTTATGGTGATATCATCACAGGATGACAAGGACTTTAGTGCCTCCCTTTCCTGTTTTGATAAATTGTTTTCAGTCCATACTAAGGGATTAGGTTTTGCCCCCAGCACAATAGGCTGTAGATTTAGCATAGAAAGGGATGTGAGGGACCTATTCAGAAAAGTCAGAATAAAAAAGTTTTTTGAAGGGAAAGAGAGTAGAGAGACCACTAATAAATCGGGCCTCAAACCACCATCCATCTGGACACCTAATACAGCAATGGTAGGACAAGAGGTGGATACCTTTGAGAAAGCAGTGACCACTGGTTTAGAGAAGCTATTAGATACACAAGTATGGACTGAAAACAATTTATCAAAACAGGAAAGGGAGGCACTAAAGTCCTTGTCATCCTGTGATGATATCACCATAAAACCAGGAGACAAGGAAGGGAGCATAGTGGTGTTAACCACTGAAGACTATGAAAACAGAATGTTTAAACTACTGAATAATGAGACACACTATAAATCCAGTAGCGTGAGAGAATGGGACAATTTTAAGAAAAAAGTTAGAGATGTTGTAACCTTCGCTAAAGAAGACAATATAATATGCGAAGAGGAATATCGATTCCTAATTAATGAGAACCCTAAGGTCCCAGCACTATATGGGCTGCCCAAAGTTCACAAAAACCTGGAAGACCCCCCAATGCGCCCTATAGTGTCAGGAATTGAATCTTTGACTGAGCCTCTCAGCAAATATGTGGACCACTTCATCCAGCCTTTGGTCACACAACTACCCTCATATATGAAAGATACCACCCATATGATTTCTAAAATTGAGGGTTTAGCATTCAATAAAGACACCCAATGGCTGGTATGCTTAGATATTGAAGCATTATATACCAATATCCCACAAGAGGATACTGTGAGAATGATGGAGGACATTTTGGGAAATGAGGCAGGGGATCTTACTGCACAAAACACCTTCATCATAGAATGCATTGATATAATTCTAAAAAACAACATCTTCTTATTCAAGCAAGATCACTACTGCCAGATCAAGGGCACCAGTATGGGAGCCACATGTGCTCCCAGCCTGGCATGCCTGTATGTTGGGAGATTTGAGACCCAACATATCTACAACGAAATGTGTCCCTTCTTTGAGAATGTAAAGTGCTGGTCTAGATTCATAGACGACATTTTCTTCATTTGGAACGGTCCAGAAAGGGATTTAGACACCTTCCTTGAATGGATCAATTGTGGGGATCCAAATCTTAAGTTTACCTCAAATAAAAGTCAATCAGCAGTAGACTTCCTAGACATCAGGATCCATGAAAAAGAAGGAGTCCTCAATGTAGAATTGTTCGTAAAACCCACAGACCGTAACACCCTGCTTCACCATACCAGCTACCATCCTAAATGCCAGAAAGATGGGATACCTTTCAGCCAATTCTTACGGATTAGGCGTAACTGCAGCGATAGATCCAGTTATGAAAAATACGCAGCCATCCTTAGAGTTAAGCTTGCACAGAGAGGATACCCTAAGCGCTTAATAAAACAAGCTTATAAGCGCGCCAAGTACTATAACCGTGATAGTCTGTTCGAGACATCGACAAAAACGAATGATTGTAATGATGGAATTATAATGGTATCAGACTACAACGGCTTTAGTAATAAGGTAAAAAACCTGATTAACAAGAACTGGGGCATATTGAATAAGGTAGGAGTGATACCAATGGCTAAACCAACATATGCATACAGGAGGAACAAGACCATCAGGAATCATTTAGTGCATACCTTTAAAGAACCAAAGAGTGGGGGACTAAGGAATATTGCAAATAATACTCCTATTAGGGGAAACCTGCCATGTGGGTCTTGCTCACACTGTAAGAGCATCATTAAGACCGACAAACTGGAAATCAACGGTATAACTCATTGGATGAACGAACATGTCAATTGTCGCACATCTAATGTAGTGTACCTATTGCTGTGTCCTTGTAACAAATGTTACATTGGAGAAACCGGACGTGAAATGCGTCTACGGCTCACGGAGCATCGATCCGCAATAAGAAACCAAAGAAAGAATGCTCCTTTGGTTGAACATTGGACATCTGAAAACCACAATATGGAGGACATCAAGTGGTTCATTTTAGAAAAGATCAAGATTTCAGTAAGGGGAGGAGATTTAAACAAAAAACGTAAACAGAGAGAACAGTTTTATATGTCCAAATTTAAATCTTATTATCTAGGACTTAACGGTCGAGAGGAATGGGACAGAATGATTAGATAGTGCTGCAGATTTCTGCCCCACCACATCCAAGAAATACAGGATAGTAATATGAAAGTCTGTAATCATCTCCCTAATAAATATCAGGATTAACACGACCCAAATTAAGGCTGGCCCCAATGGGGAGAAATAAGCAAGTATAGGCAATGAAAATGGTATTATGTATTTAGGATGGCATTGTAGCTATAATGCAAGTATTTTCTGTAAAGACTATGCAAAAGAATCCTGTTGTATTAGATATTGTTAACAAAAAGCACAATGCAGGTATACCCAATGTAACACGGTGACTGTTCTATTTTATTTTTATAACTGAATAAAGCAGACATGCAGTGTAGAAGATGTCCAATAGCAAGGCTGAACTTCATACCCATTCATTTTACGGTAACTTTTTTTTTCTTGTTGTATAGAAGAATACACAAATGATATGAAATGTAGTATATGGTGAATAGCAATAGTGAACCGTATGACATTTGTTGTGGAGAATAAATTGTTTTGACCTACCACCATAGGGTGGGATAAGGGGACACACCTCACAATAAGAAATGTGTGAAAATTGGCATGCCCTACAGGTTTATTGAAATATGTGACCATGAAACCACCAGCCGAGTAGAGGAGTAACAGTTGAGCACAGAATGAGGCAGTTGATGAGCATTGCATCCTAGTACTTCTGTGCACAAAGAGAACTATGGCATAATACCAAGATGCCAGTTGCAAATCAATTAAACAGTATCTTGTGTAATTAGAGAGACTAATACTCAAATTCTGTGAAATATAGGGCTGGGGACCAATTCAGTGACCGTGTAGTTCCTTAACAATGCAGCATAGCGAACTGCAAAAATGGCGTGAATTTAATGTGAACTTGTAACCAGCAAGGTAGAAATATTAACCTGGATAAATTCGAAAATCAACAACCGGGGGGACCGGGGATCGAACCCGTGATTCTGTAGTTCGCAAACTAGACTAAAAAACTACAAAAATGGCGGCCGAAAATTATCGAAATTCGGTCTGAATAAACCGGTGTGCCCAGGAGGAAGTCTACAATATCAAAATAAGATGGGATATTGTTATAAATAAATTAGAAATAATACAAGTCACCAGCTGAAAATTCGGCAAATATGGATACATTCGAAAATCAGTAACCAGGGGGACCGGGGATCGAACCCGTGGTTCTGTAGTTCGCAATTAAGACTTAAAAACTACGAAAATGGCGGCCGAAAACGATCGAAACTCGGTCTGAACAAACCGGTGTGCCCAGGAGGAAGTTTACAATATTAATCCCTTCGGTGCTCATGACGGAATGGTTCCGTCATGACCCACGGTTGAGCTGTGCTCATGACGGAACCATTCCGTCATGACCACGCCCGCGCAAGATTCCGTCAGCACAGCGGCGGAATCTGCGCAGCATCGAAGGGGTTAAAAGAAAAGGGGACAGTGTTATAAATAAATCAGAAATAATAATAGTCACCAGCTTAAAATTCGGCAAACAGGAGGACCCGGGATTGAACCCATGGACCTGTAGTCCTTAAAGGATTAATGCAAAAAACTACTAAAATGGCGCCGATAGACGGCTACCTTAATTGAATGTTAAATACCAATTTGGCAGGTAATAGGCATCCAATTAAGTATGCCTAGGGGTATTTAAAGCCTGCACAAACGACTGCATTCACCAGTTGCGGTGGAAGCAGGACGTTGTGACAAGCAGGCTCGCCGATTTTTAAAGGTAAGGACCGCTTTGGTGCAAACTAGATGGATAGAAGACTTGAGTAAGCATTGGGCACTCGAATGTATGTAGAGTGAGGGAGAGAATCTTTTCTCCTATGCAGGATTCCAAGAATGAAATCCTAGGAAAGGGGGAAAGTTGTGGTACTCCTTTTCTGAAGACCATAGTCTATCAGCTTGCATGAAGCAAGTGCTCTAGGGAGGGTCATTAAGCAAGTGCTCTAGGGAGGGGCTGCTTGTGACAATCGCTTTTAACGCTGTAGCACTGCAAAGCGAACAGGGCACGGTTTCTGTTAGTTACCTCAGATAAAGAAATATTAAAGTACACCTCAGCACTGCTTTAAAACAGCATTAGTGACAATGAGAGTAGAGGACATACTTGTAATTAGCAAATTTGGCAAAATCTGGGGAATGCGATAAGAAGATTCTTCTATGCGAGGATCTAAATAAAACCTCCTCCAATATGACTTTTAATACACAGGTTGGGAGTAAAAGTAAAAACACCCCCAAGAAAACCTACAGTGTGGCTGACAGCGCTTAAAGAAAAGAAGACAGCGTTGTCAAGATTCAGGCTGCCACAAGATATTGCAGGCTCTAACTGGTATGTACTGAACCCCTTTCTAATTTAGAAGAAGTAGGAGATAGGTAGATGTCTAAAGCCATGATCTATGGATAACTGTACACTTAAATTGAACGTCATGTCATTCCGGTACAGGTACCAGGACACCACTTGAAAAGGTGCAGGGAAGGACAGCCTGAACTTAAACATTAGGCGAAAAACCTATTGGTAGGTATATGGATGTATTTGTTGAGAATAAACACCAGTGCCATGACATCATTATTTGAAGTATATAGCATTATCTATGTACCTCACAGGCACAGCTAAACAACTGAATACAGGCGGTGCATATCAAAAGACGTACCTGCTTTAAGACACCATTGAACATGTGTCAACGTGATTTTTTAAAAGTAAGTGTTTTGCTTAACAGCATGAGAATAGGCTAATAGGCTCAAAAAGTATGGTGAAATAACTCCATGCTCTTTTTGTAGAATTCTATGACTCCACTCCATGCAAGTGGTCTAAAATCACAAAAGTTGAGAGGTGATAAAGTCGTCCTGAACACCCACAGAAGGACTTCAACCCCTACACTTAAAGTAAGGGCAAACAACATGTAACAGTGACACTAACAGCATAGCCCAGAACTAGAATCAACTCTCCATAGGGAAATGGTATTAATTATATGCATTCTCTTTTTTAGAAAGAAGAACAAAACTTTGGTTTTAAATTCTCGTCCGTCCTGAGGAAGGTGCTACTATTGTAACCTATGCACCGAAACGCGTCGACAGTGGGACTTTTTAAAGCATATGAAATGTATTTGTGTAGTATTTAATTTGCAATTTTGAAAGCACATGATTTGAACTGTGTGTGACTCTGAGATAGATACCGTAATACGGAATTGTTAGATAGCATATATAAGATTGTACCAGAGCACCCAATCAGAGTATATATTGAATGCAATTTTAAAATATGATTTTATTGAATATAAGTGTTTTCCTATGAAAAATAAATTTTGAGAGTAACAAAAAGTATATTCTAGTCTGGAGTAATAATATTTGTCCAGTGTCACAGTCAAAAATCAAAGGTTATTGATCTAAATGTGTAGGCCTCATGGTCACCAACTAAAAGAGTAATACACAGAAAGGAATCTTTTTTGACAAATATCCAGCGATACTTCACATGCCTAGGTAGGAAAGTAGGATCTGCATTTTATGGTTACCACCACTTTTTGCTTGATGTTACATTGTTTTTGACTAGTCTGACTGGGATCCTGCTAATCAGGACCCCAGTCTATCTGCTTTCGCCTTAAAATGTTAAGCTATGTACTTTGGTACACTCCAGATTGGATACTGGGGTACCCTTATAAGTCCCTAGTATATGGTATACATGTACCCAGAGGCCTCCCATGGGCTGAAGCATGTATTATGCCACCCATGAGAGGCCATGCAAAATGGAACAGCAGGTCTGCCATTGCAGCCTGTGTAAGCTGGTGCTTGCACCACTTACTTTAGATATAGGTTCACTATATCTATAGGTCACTACCCTTAAAATGTATGTCACCCCTATAGCAGGCCTTAACAATCCTGAAGGCAGGGTGCTGGGTTTTATGTGAGAGGGTGCCCCTGCATGAGCAGAGCCCCTCTGCAGACTTCAGAGATCATTCTCCCAGGTTGTCTGTGAGTCAACCAGACATATATGTAGGGGTGCATTATAACTTCATTGTAAATGCCCTTGCGAAAACCGCTGAAACAAAACGTACCGTGTTTGGTATCAAGCAACTTGGAATCATACCTCCACACCGGTAACCGGTGTGGGAGGTATTATTCAACCCTTCTGAAGCGAGTTTTGTGGGGTCCCTGGTCTTTCCAGGGCCAGCCTTCTTGACCCGGGCAACACAAAATGGTTGCTGCCGACCAGAAACACATTTCTGTCCTCCTGCTGCTGAGCCAAGCTCGAGCAGGGGAAGGCAGGACAATAAGCATCCTGTCACAGGGAGGTGTGACCACCACCCAGACAGGATATAGTGTATTGGGTCTGGATGGGTGCACTTCCAAAGTGCCTGAAAGTCTGCATCTGGGGCACACTTGGTGTCCCCGTGCATAGTCCAGTTCAAACGAGTTCTGGAAGCCGTTGGCTCCTGCTCTGGCGCAAAATTGGACAAGGGACATTGGAGTAACCCCCCCTCTGTCCTGACCCTCCCCTAGGAGGGTCTCCTGAATATGTTCAACCCTCTCCCCTCGGTATATAATGGCTTACCTGGCTGTAGGAGCTTTGACGTGGACAAGATTCTGAACAAGAAACCACTGACCCTCGACCGTCTGGACACTCTGGACTTTGCTGGACTTTGACTGGCCCGACTTCATCTCCCTATCCTGTCAAAGTATTGTCTGTGCCCTTGTACCATACAGGCTCCATGCTGGACCTGTGGAGCATCAAGGACATCTGAAGAATCTCCCTCGGGGTGAAGGAGGCACTCCCCTGCATCCGCAGGCACCGTAACGCAACTGACCAGTCTGCTGATCCTAAGCTCCTGCGGACTCCACAGGCTCCAGCAAAACAGGAGGTGGGTTCCGACGTTCCTTGAGGTTGAGCTGCTCTCTCACCAAGTTTGAGGCCAGTATCCTTTGTGGCGACCGCATAATCCGAACCCCTGTGCACCGCGTACTTGTGCAAGTGCATATGCTTGTTGGCGATCCCCGAGCTTGTGCATTAGATTCCGTGTAGTCCTAATCCTGAGCAGTGTTTCCACCAAAGAACTCTGGCCTCCTCGCACCGAGTGCTCCATTGGTTGGTACTTTGTGATCTTGCTTGAGGTCCCCTCGCGACTCCTGGTCATTCGGCCTGTGGGTCCTCCCAGAGGGTCATCTTGAATTCTGTTGGGATTTCCTGGTTGCTCCAGACGTGCCCTGACTCATTGCTTGGTGAGTCCCCTGGACCTTGCTGGTCCACACCGTAACCTGCTTGACCTTCCTGCGTGTATTGCTGTTGCCAAGGTTTGTAGGTGCTCCAGCCGGACCTCGACCCCCTCAGCAATCGACATCCTTCGTGGGATAACTCTCATCCGGCTCCTGTTTGTCCTCGACGTCTCCTGGTCCTCGTGGCTGCAGAGTCAAGTATCCCTTCTTCGCCCCTGAAGCACCAGACATCAGTGGGCATTCGTCTACCGAGCCCCTGGTCACCCTGAAGTGACTCAGACTTTGCCCCCTCTGCTTTCAGGTTCCTTCCATCACAAATCCACCCTTGGGTTTCGATAGACACTTTCTTTCTTCCCAGCAGCAGCACTTCTTTGAAGCTTCCCATTGAAAACGATGGCAGTTTCCAACACCACTTCAGACGTATGCACCCGGCTTCCCTGGGATAGGTAACTCGGGTACTCCGGTATCCACAGGTTTGGTGGCTCTCCAACCTCCTAAGTTCCAAAGGGTTTCCTCAAAGTCCACCGAGAAGGGTCCTTAAACTTTAAAATTGTAACCGCAACTTACCCATAGAATTGTAGGGAGCCCGCGGTCGTGTTAGCACACTGCACCTGTCCTCCATGGGGTCCCTATCTACTCACCTTGGGTGGTTCCTTGGGGTCGTAGCGATTCTACGTGTTCTAGACACTCTCTTGACTCAAGTCGTGGTTCTTATACCACTATTTTAGTATATTGTTTGGTCTCTCCCTGGAGCCCACTGTGTATTGTGCTACTTACAACTGTTTCTTTGCTAAAGTATAGTGTGCTTTGTGTTGCATCCATGTGTAGGGGATACTAGAGAGTGTTATATAACTAAATACATATTTTTATAATTACTGTGTGGTTCTCCTTTAATTTAATTGGTACTAAAGGTGATATTCTGGTAAAACAATCTTTTTTACATTCCTTCAAGATTAAGCCTGAATGATGCTCTCCACAGCTACCACTAGGATAGCTTTCTAAAGGTTATCTTTGACCTCATACATCATAAGGGTCGTTTGGACTGGTGCACAGTGCCCACTTTAATTAGTGGACAGCATATACCAGGCCAACTTCTCACATTGGTGGCAGCGGTGGGATTCAAGCCTGCATTGTTTTACCAGATAAATCTTTGTATTGATTAACTGAAAACCACTAAGTACTAGGTGCATATTATACCAGCTTAGAATAAGTAAGTTCTACTGAACTTAGGGTTGGGTAAGTCAAGGGTCTAGCACACCCTTTCTCCAACCTAAGAGAGTTTAGTTTCCCACTATGTTAGGTAGATGCATACACCACACCACACTTAGTATGTCTTCTAAAGGAGAAACCTCCAGTGGCTATCTGCCTTCTACATACAATGGGGCCCGATTCACAGAATTAACTTAAGACAAAATCCTAAACTTACTACTTTTGGTATTCACAGAATGCACTTACTACTTTTGGTATTCACAGAATGCACTTACTACTTTTGGTATTCACAGAATGGATTTACGACTACTAACTTTACGTCTGCACTCGGGCTGGAAATTCTGGCCCGGAGGCGGGGCTTCCAGGCCGGAGGCGGAGCTTCCGGGCTGGAGGTGGGGATTCCGGCTAGTGGCGGAGATTTAGCCATGGCCAAAATCTCCACCTCTGGGCCAGAAGCTCCGCCTCTGGGCCGGAAGCTCTGCCTCCGGCTCGGAAGCCCCGCCTCCGGGCCGGAAGCTCCGCCTCTGGGCCGGAAGCTCCGCCTCTGGGCCGGAATTTCCGGCCCGAGTGCGGACGTAAAGTTAGTAGTCGTAAATCCATTCTGTGAATACCAAATGTAGTAAGTGCATTCTGTGAATACCAAAAGCAGTAAGTGCATTCTGTGAATACCAAAATGGTAGTAAGTTTAGGATTTTGTCTTAAGTTAGTTCTGTGAATCGGGCCCAATGAGTTTACATTCCAGGCATTGAAAGCCATGTGTGTCTCTAGAAAGTTAAAGACAGGGAGAAATGCCAACTCTCAATGCCTCATTGAGGTGTTACTGTTAGATGACCTTAGGAAGACCCCTGGGTCAGATGAACAGGAAAGAGTGGGTGAGGCAGGGAATGAAGACAGGTCAAGAGGTGACACCGTTTATGACCTAGATTCAAGCCCTGGCCAGGAGAATCAAGATGATTCCCACCTGGACAACTCCGATCTTCAGGGAGATGGTGGAGAAGGCCAAAATGGCACTCTCTTCACTCCTCCTGGAAGAGTGCAGAGTTTACCAAGGAGATCTAAATCTCCCTCTGCAGAGTCACATCACTCAGGACAGTCTGTATGGACCTCTGTAACTAGCAAGAGGGACCATTCCTTAGACAGGGAGCATCAACTGCTTGTTATGTTATAAACATTTATTGAGCGCACAAATACCTAGAGGTATCTCGGCGCTAGGACTATGAATGAGCCCAGACATGGCGTCTAGTTCTGAAATAGCCACGTTTTTAGCCCTTTTCTGAAGATGGTAAGTGAGCTTGCCCTTCTGAGCTCCCTAGGGAGCATGTTCAAAAGTTTAGCAGTACAATACGAAAGGGTACGTCCTCCCCAGTTTAAGGACCATATCCACTGAACTTTCATGAGTCTGGCACCTGTGAAGCGTAGTTGTCTGGCCGGTTCATACCAGGCAAAAATATCTCTAAGAAATCTTGGACATGAGTTACTCAGCAACTCATAGGCTCGGCATAGTGATTTGAATTTAATTAGTTGTTCCACCGGAAGCCAGTGGAGTCTTCAAATTTCTTTGGCTACAGAGTCATGCTTAGGAATGCTCAAAATAAGTCTTGCGGCTGCATTTTGTACTGTCTGGAGCTTTTTTTGATATTGCTTCTGCATATTCAAATAAAGCCTATTGCAGTAATCCAGCTTTGACTGTATAAGCGTGGTTACAACCGTCCTTCTTGAATCAGTAGGGATGCAAGGTAGAATCTTCTTGAGTTTCTTTATCAGAAAGTGGGAGGCCGACATGATGGCATTGGTCTGATGTGATAGAGTTAATTTGTTATCAATCAGAACTCCCAAATGTTTTGCTTTCTGAACTGGTATTGGTGGTTCACCCATCTTCGCCGGCCACCAGAGATTGTCCCATCTGGGTTGCAGGTTTCCAAAGATTACTACCTCGGTCTTCTCAGAATTGAGCTTAAGATAATGTTTTCACATCCATCTGTTTATTTCCCTCATTCAGTTTTGAAACTGTAGTGTAGGGAGGCTTGATCTTTATAGGCTGCCACCACTATCGGGGTGCCATCAGCGTAAGACGTAAGGCTTAAACCGAAGTCTCGAATCAGAGGGGCGATTTCAGATACATACACGTTAAAAAGAGAAGGAGTAAGAGATAAGTCCTGTGGAACTCCACAGGGGAGGACGTGGGGATCCGATTTATACTTGTCCAAAGTCACCTTTTGTCTCCTTTCCTTCAAAAAGAAGGAGAGCAAGGCCAGTGCTGCTCCCTTAACCTCCCACATTTCCAGTCGCTGCTGCAGAAGATCATGATCCACAGTGTCAAACGCGGCGGACAAATCTAGGAGAACAATGGCGGCCGTTTCCCCTCTATCAATCACCGTCCTGATCTCCTTGGAGGCCTTAATTAATGTTGTTTCAGCACTGTGCTCTTGTCTAAAACCAAACTGAGAGTGATCGATCAAATGATTTTCCTGAATGAAATGGGCTAGCTGTTTGTTCATGATTTTATCAACTATTTTGTCCGGAAGCGGCAGTCACGCTATCAGGCGGTAGTTGTTTGGATTCTACACATCCAGATTGGGTTATTTCAGCAGAGAAAGAATGGAGGAGTCTTTCCACGAAGCTGGGAAAGTGCCCGAGATAAACATATTGTTAAAAACTTCTGTAAGCTCGGGGCTCACTACCTCCGCTATGTGTTTCAATAATGCAGGCGGGCAAGGTCAAGAGGAGACCCGGATTTAATTTCTCTAACTTGAGAAAGCTAGGTTTAGGCTCAGGCAAGAGCAGTTGACCCTAGACAAGGAATCCCTAGAAGTCCAGAGAGCTAGAAAGAAATTGGGACTAGAGTCCCATGGTGGCAGCAACAGTGTCCCTAGAGTTAAGGAACATTCTTTTGACAATAGGAAGCTGAGCAAGATTGTCCCTCCCTACCATGTTGGGGATGACATCCACAAATGGTTAACTGCTTTAGAGAGGGCCTGTAAAGTACAGAGGGTCCCTCAAGAGCAGTGGGCAGCTATCTTGTGGCTCTCCTTTGCTTACAACGGTAGAGATAAGCTCCTTCCTGTTAGAGAAGAGGATGCTGACAATTACTCAGTATGAAGAGTGCTCTCATTGATGGGTTTGGCTTAACCACTGAACAGTACAGGATTAAGTTCAGAGACACCCAGAAGGCACAGAATCAGGACCGGGTAGACTTTGTGGATAGTGCTATTAAGGCTATGGAAGGCTGGTTGCTTGGCAGCAAGGTGAATGATTTCAAGGGATTGTGCAGTTTGATTATGAGGGAACAGATCCTTAATAATTGCCAAAATCAGTTGTTGCATCAGTACCTGGTTGACTCTGAACTGACTTCTCCACAAGAATTGGGAAAGAAGGCCGATAAGTGGGTCAGAACCAGGGTGAGGCAGAAAAACTAAAACTCTGGTGGTGACGAGAAGAAGCAGGATTCTAAAACTCCAGATAAGGGTAGGGACAAGGGTAAAGATCAAAAGTCTTCATCAGGGCCCCAAAAACCTGCATCTGGGGGAGTCATAATCCAACAAGGGAAAAGGCAAAAAGAAACCTTGGTGTTACATATGAAAAGAAAAAACCCATTGGACAAAATATGCCAATTGTCCAAAGGCCAAGGATTCAACTCCAAGCACCACTGCCCCTAAGGCAACTGCTCCCCCTAGTACAGTTTCAAGTGGTGGTACAGGGAACAAGGGATTAGTAGGGTTAACCTTGGGCTCTGAGGTCGGTTCTGGCCTAGTCAGAACTCCACCTCAGGCTGCGCTTGTCTGTGATGGTGGCATAGATGTTGCCAGCTTAGTTGTCAGTCCCAGTAACCTGGGCAAATACAGACAACAGCCTTTGATTAATGGTAAGGAGGCCATGGCATACAGGGTCACAGGTGCAAGTGTCACTATGGTGACAAAATATCTTGTGGACCTTGACCTGATCATACTTGGTGAGATGTACCAAGTGACCAATGTTAACAATGTCAGGACAGGCCATTCCTTGGCAGTTGTTAATTTCAGCTGGGGAGGGGTAACTGGCTCAAAGAAGGTTGTAGTTAGCTCAGACCTCCGTGTGGAATGCTTGTTGGGCAATGATTTGGAGACTTCAGCCTGAGCTGAAGTGGAACTTAGGACACATGCAGCAATGTTGGGCATCTCTGCAGATGTGTTTGCTGTGACCAGGTCACAGGCCAAACAGATGTCTAATGGACAGGCCCTGGATCCTGAAAAAGATGGACCAGGTGCCTTCCAAGAGAAGGAGCAGGAGAGGTAAGGCTGTTTCTTCCCCCCAGGCTCAGAAAGAGGAGCAGTCTCCTGAGGGAGATGACCCCAGTCCCTGTGAAGGAACTGTCACTGAGGAAATGGAACCTGATCAGGTTGAGTTCTTGGGGACAGGGAGCCCTTCCAGGGCAGATCTGAGTCAGGAGCAGCAAACCTGCCCCTCTCTTGAACCCCTCAGACAGCAAGCTGCTGCTGAGGCTGCTGGGAGTATCAGTGGGTCCCACAGGATCTATTTGGGTGAGCAACTTCTTTACTCAGAGGGTAGAGACCCCAAGCCTGGTGCCACCACGAGGTTGGTCATTCCTCTGAAGTTTAGGGGCTGCCTACTCACCCTGGCACACGATATTCCCTTAGCAGGACACCTAGGCCAAAGTAAGACGTGGGACAGGCTTGTCCCTCACTTTCAATGGCCTCATATGTCGGATCCCTCACTTTCAATGGCCTCACATGTCGGAGGACACCAGGAGTTTTGTCGCTCCTGTACCACCTGTCAAGCCGGTGGTAAGTCAGGTGGTACCACTAAGGCCCCCCTTATACCACCACCTGTGGTGGGGGTTCCTTTTGAGAGGGTTGGGATTTACATAATTGGTCCCATGAACCCTCCAACTGCATTCTTGTGGTGGTGGACCCTGCCACTAGGTATCCAGAGGCTATACCCCATAGAACGACCACAGCTCCTGTGGTGACCAGGGCCACCTGGGAATGTTTTCCAGAGTGGGTTTTCATAAGGAGGTCTTACCTGACAGAGGTGTAAACTGCATGTCTAGTTACATCCCTGCAATGTGGAAGGAGTGTGGAGTGAATTACAAATTCACCACACCCTATCATCCACAATGCAATGGGTTAGTTGAACGGTTCAACAAAACCCTAAAGGGCATGATCATGGGCCTCCCAGAAAAGCTTAGGCAAAAATGGAATGTCCTGTTGCCCTGCCTTCTCTTTACCTACAGCCCTTTTGAACTTTTGTTTGGGCATCCAGTTAGGGGTCCCTTTTGTTTGGTGAAGGAGGGATGGGAGTTACCTCTAAAACCTCCCAAACAAGACATAGTGGACTATGTACTTGGCCTCCACTCAAGGATGGCTGAGTACATGAAGAAGGCCAGCAAAAACCTTGAGACAAGTCAAGAATTACAAAAAGCTTGGTATGACCAAAAGGTTGTAATGACAGTTTATCAGCCAGGACAGAAAGTATGGGTGTTGGAGCCTGTGGCCCCAGCAGCTCTCCAGGACACGTGGAGTGGACCCATACTGTCATTGAGCAAAAGGGAGAGGTCACCTACTTGGTGGACCTTGGAACTCCCTGGAGCTCCCACAGGGTGCTCCGTGTAAACAGGCTCAAACCCTATGTGGACAGGGCAGATATGGGCTTGCTTATGGCTACTGATGAAGGACAGAAGGAAGAGAGTGACCCACTCCCTGATCTCCTCTCACAGAACCCTGATGATGGATCAGTAGATTGTGTAGCCTTGGCAGGCAGTTTCACTGAGCAACAGCAGACTGATTGCAGGAAGGTCCTCAATCAGTATAGGCACATGTTCTCACTGACTCCCAGTCAGACCACCTGGTGTACCCATGAAGTGGACACAAGTGAGAGCCTACCTGTTACAAATAGATTTACAGGCAGCCTGACCATGTCAGAGATTGCATCAGGGCTGAGGTTCAAAACATGCTGGAATTGGGAGTGATTGAACCTTCAGATAGCCCTTGGGCTAGTCCAGTGGTCCTGGTACCCAAACCGCATACCCAGGGTGGTAAGAGAGAAATGAGGTTTTGTGTGGACTACAGGGGGCTCAATGCAGTCACTAGGACTGATGATCACCCTATTCCTAGGGCATATGAACTCATAGACACTTTGGCCTCAGCCAAGTTCTTGAGCACATTTGACCTCACTGCTGGATATTGGCAAATCAGACTAGCCGAGAATGCCAAACCAAAAACAGTATTTTCAACCCCTAGTGTGCATCATCAATTTATTGTGATGCCCTTTGGCTTGAAGAATGCACCTGCCACATTCCAAAGGTTGGTGATCAAAGTCTTTATAGGCCTGGAAGCCCACAGTGCAGCATATCTAGATAATATAGCTGTCTTTAGCTCCACCTGGGAGGATCACCTGGTCCACCTGAAGAATGTTTTAGAGGCTCTGCAGAAAGCAGGTCTCATTATCAAGGCCACCAAGTGCCAGATAGGGCAGAGTAAGGTTGTATACCTGGGCCACCTTGTGGGTGGAGGCCAGGTTCAACCATTGCAGAGCAAAATCCAGACCATAATGGACTGGGTTGCTCCCACTACCCAGACTCAGGTCAGAGATTTCTTGGGCCTGACTGGGTACTACAGAAGATTTGTCAAGGGATTTGGGTCCATAGTGACTCCCTTGAATGATCTGCCATCAAAAAGAATGCCCAAGAAAGTTCAGTGGACAGTTAGCTGTCAGAAGGCATTTGATGATCTCAAGCAGGCCATGTGCACTGCTCCCATTCTGCCGGGTCCTGACTATTCCAAACAATTAATTGTTCAAACAGATGCATCTGATTTGGGAGTAGGGGCTGTGTTGTACAACTTAATGCAGAAGGTCAGGATCAGCCAGTAGCTTTCATCAGCAGAAGGTTGACACCCAGAGAGAAACGTTGGTCAGCCATTGAGAGGGAAGCCTTTGCTGTGGTTTGGGCTCTGAAGAAGCTGAGACCATACTTGTTTGGCACTCACTTCATTGGTCAGACAGACCATAAGCCCCTTTTATGGCTAAAACAGATGAAGGGTGAAAACCCCAAACTTTTGAGGGGGTCCATTTTCCTACAGGGTATGGACTATAAAGTGGAAAATGGACCTGGGAGTTGAAGAAATAAAAACCTTTTTAGGGGTTCACTGATAAACCTGGTCCTTTAAACCAACAAAGAAGAGATTAGCACCGAAGCTGTAATATACAAATAATGCATTTATTAACCTCACATGAGGGAGACTGCGTCACACAGTACCCTCAGGCCACTGTATGAGACAGTCTAAGGAGTACAGAGAACAGGGGCCTTATATATGCATTTGTTACATAGTCAGCATAAAACCAAGGGGAGGTCCTGGCACGTACAAGAATACTATTTGACTAATATAGGTATACAAAATTTGCTTGCTCAACAAAGTGGGAGGGGAGACTAAACTGCTTACATCAGTAAGAATAGTCTTGACAGTTCTACACTAGGAGCAGGTGCCTTCTGGCAGCTACAGGTCTTTCTGAGTATGTGCAAGGCTCTGGAAGAGGTAGAAAGCACATGGTGAGCACATGGCTAACTAAAATGGCTCACTTGTTGCTGGCACCAGGGTTCAGGTGGCTGTATCCGATATAGGTAAAAACCCTCAATCACGTAAAGTTATGTGTGGGCGGTATATCTTGGTTCTCCGCCTTTAGATACGTGATAGCATCATCATTGGGTTTATTCCATGCATCCTCCAACCCGGAGGGAACCACTGAATCTTCCAGTAGAGATCAGGGAAAAAAATGATAAAATAAAAAAGTGAGGAGTGCTCAAGTGAGGTGAGTAGTTAAAATGAAGTATTCCTCATGCTACCTATAAAAAAGTCTTTATTCTGATAGGTGCCGGGGAAGCGTTAAAAAGGTCAAGTTGCAGGTAGGATGTGTTATGAATCCTCTGCGATATTAAACGTAGTGAACGGTCGACATGTTTCAGCTCTTGTAATGCCCAGAGGAGGGTCAGGGAGCTTTCTTCAGGACCTCAGGTGAATAAAGTGAATTGAAATTTTTTTTTCAATAACATGTAGAAGTTCCAATACCAATTCAGATGGACTTCGTCAAGGGTAGTACCTATATACAGAAAAACGGGGAAAAGGGGCAAGGGGAGAGTGGATATGAGCGTCCTTAGTAATTACAAGGGGTAAAGTGGCCAAAGGAGCTGCAAAGGTAACGTAATGTGAGCAATACAAAAGCAACTATAATTGGCAAATCTTTATATACTTTTGGTATACATTTTTATCTGCAAGTGGAGTTTAGAACCATCGCTCTTACTAGGAGAGCCTTAAAACGCAATACCCTGGGGAGACAGCGACTAGTAGGTAGGTGTTAGACATACAACAAATATTAGACATACAACAAATATTTATTCATGAAGCGGGGGCGGTATAAGCTGCTCGGGAATGAGGCAGTATTTAATTTTAGTAATAACGTGCTAGTCCGCAAGGAGACCCTTAGAGAGCAATAACAGAGGCGATTAGGGGTTATTCTATCCATCCGCGTTTGTCTAAGGTTGCGGCTGTGGTTGTTGATTTATACACGTATAGCTTGGTAAATAGCGCCAGTGGCGAGGTTTTGAGCGCGCTTCATGAGGAATCATCTTTAAAATAGAAAAGCTACTGGGTCTAGTGTGCATGTAGTATAAACTAGGCACTGAGTTAAACTAAAGAAAAATACCTGATGTTTTCCACAGTACGAGCTCCGTACGTAGATAAAGGCAGCGTTAATACTGTGCAAATAAAGACAAGAAAAGAACGAGCATTACAAGGGAGATTCAACAAAATAACGTTACGTGTCTTCATGGTTGCGTTGATGTAGAGGGCTCCGTACCGCATTGGTCCGCTACGACTTGTGCTGACTCTGGTTTCCTGTATGCACGTGAAAACCAGGGGTGTGTCTTAAATAGTGAGATATGCGGAAGTAGAAAGAGGACTGGTGCGGGCCGTGTCAGTGCCTATACAACTTTATTCAGTCATGTGAATGGACACAGATCGTGCTGTGGTTGGTGAGATGTTAAAGCAGCCGTTATCGTTGTGATCTCTCGTTGTATTCAGAGAGTACAGTAAGCAGAGAGTATGAATGGTGGGCTCACTGAGTTTCACATGGAGGGAGGAATGACCCGTTATTTCTAAATACGGTGGAGGAAGGGGGGCAAGGGGGAAAGGGAAAACCACAACCTAGCCCAGTTAGGATAGTATATAAAGGTGTGATATAAACCCTTTCTCTGTTTATAATGACATACTTAGCCATGGAATATCGTCATTCAGTCCCATAATGTTGGTTTTAAGGCGGTGAACCCATCTTTGTTCTTTCTGGAAGAGTAGTTTCTCTGCATTGGGTGTTTTGGATGTGTGAAAGCGCCTCGTTTAAGGTAAGGGTTAGTCATCAATTTACCTTCAGTGGTGTGCTTATCTATCGTCCACCGGGGAACGACACTGCTTTTAAGGCTGCCCTTGCGGATGTGGTTGGCTCGCTGGCTCCTAGGTGTGCTAACTTTAGCATAGTAGGTGACTTAAATATACATCTTGATCAGACGTCATCTCTATCCATCAGCTCCTTGTTAGCGGACCTGGAAGCGATGCAATTTAACCAACTAGTCACCTCCCCCACCCATATAGGAGGTCATATACTTGACCCCTTTTTTACCACCCTAGTTCGGGCTAGATCATCTGACCCGATGGTGGTGGGTTGGACTGACCATCTGTTGGTCAAGGTGTCATGCCCCCTAGAAAATCCGCAATTTAAACCTGTGGATAAACAGATCTTAAAGCGCAATTGGCGTAAACTCAAGTTGGAGGAGTTTGTCAGGATATTGGAGGCACAACCCCTGGGCAAACTGCAGAATGTGGAACAGGGATATGACCAGTATTGCAACTGGGTCCTTACTGCCCTCGATTCTCTTATACCTCTGCGCTGGGCTAAATGTCACGTAAAAAATCGCAGCCCTTGGTATAATGAGACTCTTGCCGAACTTAAGAGAACTTGTAGGCAAGCTGAGAGGGCCTGGCGAAAATCCTTTGATCCCACGTTAAAATCACTGTACTTTGCCCAGCTTAAGACCTATCACAGAGCTATCTGTCAAACCCGGGCCGCTTACTATGCAGCTGAGTTTTCCAACAGCCCTAACCCTTCTAAGTTAATTTTCAAGGTACTCAAAGACCTGATGGGGAAACGGGCTACCTCGCAAGAAATCTGCACGGACTCTCACTGTGAAAGTTTGGCATCCTTTTTCGTGGGGAAGGTGCAGACAATCTATCGAGGATTTATACCATCTGTCTTCGGGGATGCTCTTAGTGATATGAAGGTCCCGGTGTCCGAAACTCTGTCCATCCTGCCGGCTATGTCTAACGAGGTATTTGACACTCTGAGCCTTAAAATTAAATCTGGCTCCCCCTTAGACCCATTGAAGCCGGAGTTCCTTATTCGTCTCCCGCCTCTCTGTCGTGAACCCATTTTGGACGTGATTAATCTTTCCCTCAGTGAGGGCGTGGTCCCGCCATCCTGGAAGCAAGCTGTGGTCAGCCCTATTCTGAAGAAATCCAACTATGACCCCTCGCTCCCGGAGAATTACCGGCCCATCTCCCTCCTGCCTTGGACCGCCAAGGTCACTGAGGCACACGTGAATTCCATCTTGTCTGCCCACCTCTCTCGTAATAACATTCTTTACGAGAGTCAAAATGGTTTTCGCGCCCAACACAGCACTGAAACTGCTTTGCTCTTCATGACCGAGCATTTGCGGTCAGTGCTGGATGCGGGGCAGACTGCGGCACTCCTATTGTTAGACCTGAGCGCCGCGTTTGACACGGTGTCTCATGACATTCTGATGCGGCGCTTGGAGGAAGTGGGTATTGGGGGGAAGGCTCTTCAGTGGTTCCGCTCCTTCCTCTCGGACCGGTCTTTCAAAGTAGCCATTCCACCTGGCCAGTCCTCTTTCCATTCTTTGGAACTGGGAGTCCCTCAGGGTTCTGCTTTAAGCCCCACATTGTTCAACTTGTATGTGAAACCGTTGGCCGCTGTCGTCAGGCAATGTGGCCTTACCATGACATCGTATGCCGACGACACGCAGCTGGCGGTGACACTCAGTGGGGACCCTGAGGTGACTGCGCCCAGGTTCCGTGCAGGACTTATAGCTGTGGCTAGCTGGATGCGTAGCAACTGCCTACAGCTTAATGCTAAGAAAACCGAGGTCCTGGTTGTGGGGAAGCAGGCGGAACTTTGGGGAGACCAGTGGTGGCCTTCTGAACTCGGGCTGTCCCCCATTCCAGCGGCCGAAGTTAAAAATCTGGGGGTGTGGCTGGATTCCAATCTTTCTTATACCAGCCATACAAAGAAGACAGCAGCTACCTGTTTTGGTATTCTGCGAGGGCTGAGGTCAGTCCTCAAATTCTTTGACCCCCCCACTCGGCAACTGGTGGTTCAGGCCTCTATTCTTTCCCGGCTGGACTACGGGAGTGCCTTGCTTCTTGGAGTCAACCAGGCTGAGGCTACTAGGCTTCAGAGGGTGCAGAACGCTGCTGCACGGGCCATTGTTGGCCTTCCGAGACGAGGCTCTGTCTCTGCTGTTCTGACCTCCCTTCACTGGCTTCCGGTCAGACAGAGAATCAAATTTAAGGCTCTCTGTCTGACATTTAAGATCCTGAAGCTTTCCTCTCCCCCTGCTTTGGCGGGCCTTATTTCTCCTTACGACCCCACGCGGTCTCTCAGGTCTGAATCTTACCATCTGGCGACTAAGCCTAGGTTCAGGCTGAGTAGGATGGGAGGACGCTCTTTTCGTGTTCTGGCGGCTGATCTATGGAATTCCCTTCCTTTACATATACGCGCCCTAAACAGCCTGACTCTTTTTAGACGCGCCATTAAAACACATCTGTTTGCCCCTGCTATCTGATTTCTCTTTTCTTGGCCTTGACCTGTTGTGTTGTGTACCTGATCAGGCGCCAGGACGCCCCTTCGCTGGGGCAGCTGTGCGCCTAATAAAAGTGAATAACATAACATAACATAACAACAAGTGTTTCAAGAATTATCCATCTCAGTTCATTGACAGTGTGTGGATGTTCAATGTAGTGCGAACTCAATTTGGTAGTGCCTCGTCCGCATTTAACATTGCTTCGGTGCTCGCATATTCTTTGTTTGATCTTGCGGCAAGTCATTCCAATGTACCTAAGAGCACACGGGCAGGTTATCATGTAAATGACATGTGTCGTGTTACAGTTGGTATGTTGTCTCATCGTCCAGGTCAATTTTGGTGATAAGATGACAGTTTTGGTAGTTTCTGTCAAGGAACAGACAGAACAATTGCCGCATGGGAAGTGGCCTGTGACTGGGGGTAGGGACCACAAGGTACTTTGACTTGGATTAGGTTTGACGTCTGGTGGACGTGTGTGTACCAGAATGTCTTTGTAGTTCCGAGTTCGTCTATTGGCAAACATGGGTTTGGACCAAGTGAGGTTGCCAGACGTGACGATACGCCAATTTTTGTTGATGAGTTTTTTGACTGAGTTTGTTACAGTACTGTAGGTGGTGACACAGGTCAATTTTTCAGTAGATGTGGCTTGCGGTGTTAACTCTACGAGGCTTTCTCTTGGCTGGTTTCGAGCCCTCTTCTGGCATTTTTTGATTATTTTTTCAGGGTAGTTTCTTTTCCTGAGTTTGTTCGAAAGATCTTGTGTTTGCAATTTGTACTCACTGAGTTCACTACAATTCCTTTTAAGGCGAAGGAATTGGCTGTAAGGCAAATTTTCTCGTAGTGGACGCGGGTGAAAACTGTTGAAAGATAGCAAGCTGTTCTTAGCCGTTGTTTTAAAGAAGGTCTTTGTCTTGATGGTGTCATTTTCAACGTAGATGGTGAGATCTAAGAAGTCCAAGTGTTCCTTATCTGCGTCATAGGTAAACTTGAGGCAGGGGTCTTGAATATTCATCCAGTCGTGAAATTCTTGTAAGTCGGTTTTGGTACCTTCCCAGAGCATAATGACATCATCTATATACCTTTTCCAGAAAAGGATTCTTGGGAGGAAGGGGTTGGTGTCATTTAATATGTAGGTACTCTCAAAATTGCTCACGTAGAGGCCTGCCACGCTTGGAGCAAAGGTACTTCCCATGGAAGTACCGTGGCATTGTTGGTAGAGAGTACCTTCATATTCAAAAAGGTTTTCAGTTAAGGCCAGTCTGCAGCATTCTAAGACAAAGTGTCTAGGCGTATGGTATAGCCATTCTTGTTGGAACAGTAGATCTTCCAGGGTGTCCAGGGTGGCTTGTTGTGGTAGGCTCGTATAAAGACTTTCTATATCGAGTCCTACAAGCAGCATTGTTTCACTGGAGAAACTCTTGTCTTTTAGGAAATTGAGAAGATCACGTGTATCTTTGAGATAAGTGGGTGTACGTTGGACCATGGGTTTTAAGAATTGATCTGCAAATTGGGACAGGGGTTCCAGAACTGAGCCCATCCCAGATACTATGGGACGACCAGGTGGGGGTTTTCTTGCTTTGTGCACTTTCGGAAGAGAGTAGAAGTATGGTGTTCGTGGGAGGGTGGTACGTAAAAAAGAAGCTTCATTCTTTGAGATCCACCTATTTGTCTCGGCTTCTTCAACCATGAGATTGATAGTTCGTTGTAATCTGGGTGTGGGATCTTCTGTTATTATTTTGTAAAATTTATCATCAGATAGTAACTCTTGACATTGTGCGTGATAGCCTTCTTTATTGAGAATGACAATGCCTCCGCCTTTATCGGCGGGTTTGATGATGATGTTTGGGTGTGTTTTTAGTTCTTCCAAGGCTTTTTTCTCTTTGTTTGTGGTATTCATAAACGTCTTTTTTACTGTCTCACCAAGTTGATTGATTTCCTTCATAACTGCTTGTTCAAACGCTTGAATCTCAACTGGGACTTGATGGTGCGCTGGACAAAATGTCGACTTGGGTCTCAGAGAGGTGTCTCCTCTGTTGGTGTTATCTTCTTTATCTTGAAAGAAGGCTTTCAGTTTCAGTGTTCTGCAAAAATGGGCCACTTCACTTTGCAGTTTGAAAATGTCCAGTGGTGGGGTGGGTACGAAGCCTAGACCTTTGTTGAGTACAGATTCTTGTTCTTCTGTAAGTAGAGTATCGGAGATGTTGAAGATTAATGAGTCGAGCTTGTGCTCGGTTTGTCCTTGTTCAAGTTGGACATGCTCCTGGTTAGTATTTGCCTTTCTTGGTCTAACCAGGTCACGCCTCTCCTCCTTCCTCTCTGGTTGGATCGGCCTCTCCCTAAAAAAGACGGTGGTTGTTGAGGGAAGGGTCCCATGTAGGGACCTAATGGAGGTGGTACTGTTTGGTAAGGATTCATCCATCCTTGGTAATTTTGAACAAATGGGTGGAAAAGAGGAGGTGGGTGTTCACCAAAGGTTCGGTTGCGCCAGGTGTTTGGTCTGCGTCTCTGTTAGCGTCTATTGGAACCTCTATAGTTACGTTGTTGTGTAGTATCTTCTCCACTGTAATCTGAATTGTTAGAAGAGTTGGCACTGGATTCGTTGTCAGATTGGTAGTTAGGTGCTTCATAATCATCTTTACTGTATGGATGCATTTTCTCTGTGGAAAAGTGATTCAGATCTTTACTCAATTTTTGAATTTTGTTTTGCGTCAAATATTCCTTCGTCTCGTTCATCTCGCGGTTAATCTCTTCTAATTTCTTTTTGTATACAGTAATATGTACCATGTTTTTGAGTTTCGCCTCACTTAGTTGGATCTTAATCGTGAGGGCTTCAGTTTGTCTTGTCGCGGTTTTAATTATGAGGACGAGGTAGTCTCTGGTGCACTTCCATGAGATGGCTGACCAGTCTTTTCTGAAGGCTAAATCTTGCAGAAAAATTCTAGGAGCATTATGGACCCAGAGGCCTCTGGGTGCAGCGTTAGCGCGCAAATACTCCGTCATGATGACGCCATGGATAGCGGTTTTTACCTGTTCCTTCTTGTCTTCGGATAGTGTTTCCCAGTCATTATTTTGTGCTAAGGTTTGCGTTAGGTCTCCATCTTGTAGGAAAGATGAGGGGGCAGCAAGGATGGCGTTGATTTCATCCAAAGAGTAACTTAAGCCTAAGTTCTCTGCCATCTTCTTGCGAAGGGAGGGGCAAGATAAGATCAAGGTTAACAGTAACCGAGATCTGGTAATTCCTTGTAAAAACAGGAATAAAGGGAAGATTCCCACAGCTGTGCGCTGCTAAATATGATACAATCAAAGTAGGGAAAAAGAAGAGGCTGTGATCCAAACGGCTTCCAGCTAGTCATATATAATCAAAGGAGAATGGATCACTTGTTGCTGGCACCAGGGTTCAGGTGGCTGTATCCGATATAGGTAAAAACCCTCAATCACGTAAAGTTATGTGTGGGCGGTATATCTTGGTTCTCCGCCTTTAGAAACGTGATACCATCATCATTGGGTTTATTCCATGCATCCTCCAACCCGGAGGGAACCACTGAATCTTCCAGTAGTGATCAGGGAAAAAAATGATAAAATAAAAAAGTGAGGAGTGCTCAAGTGAGGTGAGTAGTTAAAATGAAGTATTCCTCATGCTACCTATAAAAAAGTCTTTATTCTGATAGGTGCCGGGGAAGCGTTAAAAAGGTCAAGTTGCAGGTAGGATGTGTTATGAATCCTCTGCGATATTAAACGTAGTGAACGGTCGACATGTTTCAGCTCTTGTAATGCCCAGAGGAGGGTCAGGGAGCTTTCTTCAGGACCTCAGGTGAATAAAGTGAATTGAAAAAATGTTTTCAATAACATGTAGAAGTTCCAATACCAATTCAGATGGACTTCGTCAAGGGTAGTACCTATATACAGAAAAACGGGGAAAAGGGGCAAGGGGAGAGTGGATATGAGCGTCCTTAGTAATTACAAGGGGTAAAGTGGCCAAAGGAGCTGCAAAGGTAACGTAATGTGAGCAATACAAAAGCAACTATAATTGGCAAATCTTTATATACTTTTGGTATACATTTTTATCTGCAAGTGGAGTTTAGAACCATCGCTCTTACTAGGAGAGCCTTAAAACGCAATACCCTGGGGAGACAGCGACTAGTAGGTAGGTGTTAGACATACAACAAATATTAGACATACAACAAATATTTATTCATGAAGCGGGGGCGGTATAGGCTGCTCGGGAATGAGGCAGTATTTAATTTTAGTAATAACGTGCTAGTCCGCAAGGAGACCCTTAGAGAGCAATAACAGAGGCGATTAGGGGTTATTCTATCCATCCGCGTTTGTCTAAGGTTGCGGCTGTGGTTGTTGATTTATACACGTATAGCTTGGTAAATAGCGCCAGTGGCGAGGTTTTGAGCGCGCTTCATGAGGAATCATCTTTAAAATAGAAAAGCTACTGGGTCTAGTGTGCATGTAGTATAAACTAGGCGCTGAGTTAAACTAAAGAAAAATACCTGATGTTTTCCACAGTACGAGCTCCGTACGTAGATACAGGCAGCGTTAATACTGTGCAAATAAAGACAAGAAAAGAACGAGCATTACAAGGGAGATTCAACAAAATAACGTTACGTGTCTTCATGGTTGCGTTGATGTAGAGGGCTCCGTACCGCATTGGTCCGCTACGACTTGTGCTGACTCTGGTTTCCTGTATGCACGTGAAAGCCAGGGGTGTGTCTTAAATAGTGAGATATGCGGAAGTAGAAAGAGGACTGGTGCGGGCCGTGTCAGTGCCTATACAACTTTATTCAGTCATGTGAATGGACACAGATCGTGCTGTGGTTGGTGCGATGTTAAAGCAGCCGTTATCGTTGTGATCTCTCGTTGTATTCAGAGAGTACAGTAAGCAGAGAGTATGAATGGTGGGCTCACTGAGTTTCACATGGAGGGAGGAATGACCCGTTATTTCTAAATACGGTGGAGGAAGGGGGGCAAGGGGGAAAGGGAAAACCACAACCTAGCCCAGTTAGGATAGTATATAAAGCTGTGATATAAACCCTTTCTCTGTTTATAATGACATACTTAGCCATGGAATATCGTCATTCAGTCCCATAATGTTGGTTTTAAGGCGGTGAACCCATCTTTGTTCTTTCTGGAAGAGTAGTTTCTCTGCATTGGGTGTTTTGGATACAAGTGTTTCAAGAATTATCCATCTCAGTTCATTGACAGTGTGTGGATGTTCAATGTAGTGCGAACTCAATTTGGTAGTGCCTCGTCCGCATTTAACATTGCTTCGGTGCTCGCATATTCTTTGTTTGATCTTGCGGCAAGTCATTCCAATGTACCTAAGAGCACACGGGCAGGTTATCATGTAAATGACATGTGTCGTGTTACAGTTGGTATGTTGTCTCATCGTCCAGGTCAATTTTGGTGATAAGATGACAGTTTTGGTAGTTTCTGTCAAGGAACAGACAGAACAATTGCCGCATGGGAAGTGGCCTGTGACTGGGGGTAGGGACCACAAGGTACTTGACTTGGATTAGGTTTGACGTCTGGTGGACGTGTGTGTACCAGAATGTCTTTGTAGTTCCGAGTTCGTCTATTGGCAAACATGGGTTTGGACCAAGTGAGGTTGCCAGACGTGACGATACGCCAATTTTTGTTGATGATTTTTTTGACTGAGTTTGTTACAGTACTGTAGGTGGTGACACAGGTCAATTTTTCAGTAGATGTGGCTTGCGGTGTTAACTCTAGGAGGCTTTCTCTTGGCTGGTTTCGAGCCCTCTTCTGGCATTTTTTGATTATTTTTTCAGGGTAGTTTCTTTTCCTGAGTTTGTTCGAAACATCTTGTGTTTGCAATTTGTACTCACTGAGTTCACTACAATTCCTTTTAAGGCGAAGGAATTGGCTGTAAGGCAAATTTTCTCGTATTGGACGCGGGTGAAAACTGTTGAAAGATAGCAAGCTGTTCTTAGCCGTTGTTTTAAAGAAGGTCTTTGTCTTGATGGTGTCATTTTCAACGTAGATGGTGATATCTAAGAAGTCCAAGTGTTCCTTATCTGCGTCATAGGTAAACTTGAGGCAGGGGTCTTGAATCTTCATCCAGTCGTGAAATTCTTGTAAGTCGGTTTTGGTACCTTCCCTGAGCATAATGACATCATCTATATACCTTTTCCAGAAAAGAATTCTTGGGAGGAAGGGGTTGGTGTCATTTAATATGTAGGTACTCTCAAAATTGCTCACGTAGAGGCCTGCCACGCTTGGAGCAAAGGTACTTCCCATGGAAGTACCGTGGTCCCTACCCCCAGTCACAGGCCCCTTCCCATGCGGCAATTGTTCTGTCTGTTCCTTGACAGAAACTACCAAAACTGTCATCTTATCACCAAAATTGACCTGGACGATGAGACAACATACCAACTGTAACACGACACATGTCATTTACATGATAACCTGCCCGTGTGCTTTTAGGTACATTGGAATGACTTGCCGCAAGATCAAACAAAGAATATGCGAGCACCGAAGCAATGTTAAATGCGGACGAGGCACTACCAAATTGAGTTCGCACTACATTGAACATCCACGCACTGTCAATGAACTGAGATGGATAATTATTGAAACACTTGTATCCAAAACACCCAATGCAGAGAAACTACTCTTCCAGAAAGAACAAAGATGGGTTCACCGCCTTAAAACCAACATTATGGGACTGAATGACGATATTCCATGGCTAAGTATGTCATTATAAACAGAGAAAGGGTTTATATCACACCTTTATATACTATCCTAACTGGGCTAGGTTGTGGTTTTCCCTTTCCCCCTTGCCCCCCTTCCTCCACCGTATTTAGAAATAACGGGTCATTCCTCCCTCCATGTGAAACTCAGTGAGCCCACCATTCATACTCTCTGCTTACTGTACTCTCTGAATACAACGAGAGATCACAACGGTAACGGCTGCTTTAACATCTCACCAACCACAGCACGATCTGTGTCCATTCACATGACTGAATAAAGTTGTATAGGCACTGACACGGCCCGCACCAGTCCTCTTTCTACTTCCGCATATCTCACTATTTAAGACACACCCCTGGCTTTCACGTGCATACAGGAAACCAGAGTCAGCACAAGTCGTAGCGGACCAATGCGGTACGGAGCCCTCTACATCAACGCAACCATGAAGACACGTAACGTTATTTTGTTGAATCTCCCTTGTAATGCTCGTTCTTTTCTTGTCTTTATTTGCACAGTATTAACGCTGCCTGTATCTACGTACGGAGCTCGTACTGTGGAAAACATCAGGTATTTTTCTTTAGTTTAACTCAGCGCCTAGTTTATACTACAGGCACACTGGACCCAGTAGCTTTTCTATTTTAAAGATGATTCCTCATGAAGCGCGCTCAAAACCTCGCCACTGGTGCTATTTACCAAGCTATACGTGTATAAATCAACAACCACAGCCGCAACCTTAGACAAACGCGGATGGATAGATTACCCCTAATCGCCTCTGTTATTGCTCTCTAAGGGTCTCCTTGCGGACTAGCACGTTATTACTAAAATTAAATACTGCCTCATTCCCGAGCAGCTTATACCGCCCCCGCTTCATGAATAAATATTTGTTGTATGTCTAATATTTGTTGTATGTCTAACACCTACCTACTAGTCGCTGTCTCCCCAGGGTATTGCGTTTTAAGGCTCTCCTAGTAAGAGCGATGGTTCTAAACTCCACTTGCAGATAAAAGTGTATACCAAAAGTATATAAAGATTTGCCAATTATAGTTGCTTTTGTATTGCTCACATTACGTTACCTTTGCAGCTCCTTTGGCCACTTTACCCCTTGTAATTACTAAGGACGCTCATATCCACTCTCCCCTTGCCCCTTTTCCCCGTTTTTCTGTATATAGGTACTACCCTTGACGAAGTCCATCTGAATTGGTATTGGAACTTCTACATGTTATTGAAAAAAAAATTTCAATTCACTTTATTCACCTGAGGTCCTGAAGAAAGCTCCCTGACCCTCCTCTGGGCATTACAAGAGCTGAAACATGTCAACCGTTCACTACGTTTAATATCGCAGAGGATTCATAACACATCCTACCTGCAACTTGACCTTTTTAACGCTTCCCCGGCACCTATCAGAATAAAGACTTTTTTATAGGTAGCATGAGGAATACTTCATTTTAACTACTCACCTCACTTGAGCACTCCTCACTTTTTTATTTTATCATTTTTTTCCCTGATCACTACTGGAAGATTCAGTGGTTCCCTCCGGGTTGGAGGATGCATGGAATAAACCCAATGATGATGCTATCACGTATCTAAAGGCGGAGAACCAAGATATACCGCCCACACATAACTTTACGTGATTGAGGGTTTTTACCTATATCGGATACAGCCACCTGAACCCTGGTGCCAGCAACAAGTGATCCATTCTCCTTTGATTATATATGACTAGCTGGAAGCCGTTTGGATCACAGCCTCTTCTTTTTCCCTACTTTGATTGTATCATATTTAGCAGCGCACAGCTGTGGGAATCTTCCCTTTATTCCTGTTTTTACAAGGAATAACCAGATCTCGGTTACTGTTAACCTTGATCTTATCTTGCCCTTCCCTTCGCAAGAAGATGGCAGAGAACTTAGGCTTAAGTTACTCTTTGGATGAAATCAACGCCATCCTTGCTGCCCCCTCATCTTTCGTACAAGATGGAGACCTAACGCAAACCTTAGCACAAAATAATGACTGGGAAACACTATCCGAAGACAAGAAGGAACAGGTAAAAACCGCTATCCATGGCGTCATCATGACGGAGTATTTGCGCGCTAACGCTGCACCCAGAGGCCTCTGGGTCCATAATGCTCCTAGAATTTTTCTGCAAGATTTAGCCTTCAGAAAAGACTGGTCAGCCATCTCATGGAAGTGCACCAGAGACTACCTCGTCCTCATAATTAAAACCGCGACAAGACTAACTGAAGCCCTCACAATTAAGATCCAAATAAGTGAGGCGAAACTCAAAAATATGGTACATATTACTGTATACAAAAAGAAATTAGAAGAGATTAACCGCGAGATGAACGAGACGAAGGAATATTTGACGCAAAACAAAATTCAAAAATTGAGTAACGATCTGAAACGCTTTTCCACAGAGAAAATGCATCCATACAGTAAAGACGATTATGAAGCACCTAACTACCAATCTGACAACGAATCCAGTGCCAACTCTTCTAACAATTCAGATTACAGTGGAGAAGATACTACACAACAACGTAACTATAGAGGTTCCAATAGACGCCAACAGAGACGCAGACCAAACACCTGGCGCAACCGAACCTTTGGTGAACACCCACCTCCTCTTTTCCACCCATTTGTTCAAAATTACCAAGGATGGATGAATCCTTACCAAACAGTACCACCTCCATTAGTCCCTACATGGGACCCTTCCCTCAACAACCACCGTCTTTTTTAGGGAGAGGCCGATCCAACCAGAGAGGAAGGAGGAGAGGCGTGACCTGGTTAGACCAAGAAAGGCAAATACTAACCAGGAGCATGTCCAACTTGAACAAGGACAAACCGAGCACAAGCACGACTCATTAATCTTCAACATCTCCGATACTCTACTTACAGAAGAACAAGAATCTGTACTCAACAAAGGTCTAGGCTTCGTACCCACCCCACCACTGGACATTTTCAAACTGCAAAGTGAAGTGGCCCATTTTTGCAGAACACTGAAACTGAAAGCCTTCTTTCAAGATAAAGAAGATAACACCAACAGAGGAGACACCTCTCTGAGACCCAAGTCGACATTTTGTCCAGCGCACCATCAAGTCCCAGTTGAGATTCAAGCATTTGAACAAGCAGTTATGAAGGAAATCAATCAACTTGGTGAGACAGTAAAAAAACCGTTTATGAATACCACAAACAAAGAGAAAAAAGCCTTGGAAGAACTAAAAACACACCCAAACATCATCATCAAACCCGCCGATAAAGGCGGAGGCATTGTCATTCTCAATAAAGAAGGCTATCACGCACAATGTCAAGAGTTACTATCTGATGATAAATTTTACAAAATAATAACAGAAGATCCCACACCCAGATTACAACGAACTATCAATCTCATGGTTGAAGAAGCCGAGACAAATAGGTGGATCTCAAAGAATGAAGCTTCTTTTTTACGTACCACCCTCCCACGAACGCCATACTTCTACTCTCTTCCGAAAGTGCACAAAGCAAGAAAACCCCCACCTGGTCGTCCCATAGTATCTGGGATTGGCTCAGTTCTGGAACCCCTGTCCCAATTTGCAGATCAATTCTTGAAACCCATGGTCCAACGTACACCCACTTATCTCAAAGATACACGTGATCTTCTCAATTTCCTAAAAGACAAGAGTTTCTCCAGTGAAACAATGCTGCTTGTAGGACTCGATACAGAAAGTCTTTATACGAGCCTACCACAACAAGCCACCCTGGACACCCTGGAAGATCTACTGTTCCAACAAGAATAGCTATACCATACGCCTAGACACTTTGTCTTAGAATGCCGCAGACTGGCCTTAACTGAAAACTTTTTCGAATATGAAGGTACTCTCTACCAACAATGCCACGGTACTTCCATGGGAAGTACCTTTGCTCCAAGCGTGGCAGGCCTCTACGTGAGCAATTTTGAGAGTACCTACATATTAAATGACACCAACCCCTTCCTCCCAAGAATCCTTTTCTGGAAAAGGTATATAGATGATGTCATTATGCTCTGGGAAGGTACCAAAACCGACTTACAAGAATTTCACGACTGGATGAATATTCAAGACCCCTGCCTCAAGTTTACCTATGACGCAGATAAGGAACACTTGGACTTCTTAGATCTCACCATCTACGTTGAAAATGACACCATCAAGACAAAGACCTTCTTTAAAACAACGGCTAAGAACAGCTTGCTATCTTTCAACAGTTTTTACCTGCGTCCACTACGAGAAAATTTGCCTTACAGCCAATTCCTTCACCTTAAAAGGAATTGTAGTGAACTCAGTGAGTACAAATTGCAAACACAAGATCTTTCGAACAAACTCAGGAAAAGAAACTACCCTGAAAAAATAATCAAAAAATGCCAGGAGAGGGCTCGAAACCAGCCAAGAGAAAGCCTCCTAGAGTTAACACCGCAAGCCACATCTACTGAAAAATTGACCTGTGTCACCACCTACAGTACTGTAACAAACTCAGTCAAAAAAATCATCAACAAAAATTGGCGTATCGTCACGTCTGGCAACCTCACTTGGTCCAAACCCATGTTTGCCAATAGACGAACTCGGAACTACAAAGACATTCTGGTACACACACGTCCTCCAGACGTCAAACCTAATCCAAGTCAAAGTACCTTGTGGTCCCTACCCCCAGTCACAGGCCACTTCCCATGCGGCAATTGTTCTGTCTGTTCCTTGACAGAAACTACCAAAACTGTCATCTTATCACCAAAATTGACCTGGACGATGAGACAACATACCAACCGTAACACGACACATGTCATTTACATGATAACCTGCCCGTGTGCTCTTAGGTACATTGGAATGACTTGCCGCAAGATCAAACAAAGAATATGCGAGCACCGAAGCAATGTTAAATGCGGACGAGGCACTACCAAATTGAGTTCGCACTACATTGAACATCCACACACTGTCAATGAACTGAGATTGATAATTCTTGAAACACTTGTATCCAAAACACCCAATGCAGAGAAACTACTCTTCCAGAAAGAACAAAGATGGGTTCACCGCCTTAAAACCAACATTATGGGACTGAATGACGATATTCCATGGCTAAGTATGTCATTATAAACAGAGAAAGGGTTTATATCACACCTTTATATACTATCCTAACTGGGCTAGGTTGTGGTTTTCCCTTTCCCCCTTGCCCCCCTTCCTCCACCGTATTTAGAAATAACGGGTCATTCCTCCCTCCATGTGAAACTCAGTGAGCCCACCATTCATACTCTCTGCTTACTGTACTCTCTGAATACAACGAGAGATCACAACGATAACGGCTGCTTTAACATCTCACCAACCACAGCACGATCTGTGTCCATTCACATGACTGAATAAAGTTGTATAGGCACTGACACGGCCCGCACCAGTCCTCTTTCTACTTCCGCATATCTCACTATTTAAGACACACCCCTGGCTTTCACGTGCATACAGGAAACCAGAGTCAGCACAAGTCGTAGCGGACCAATGCGGTACGGAGCCCTCTACATCAACGCAACCATGAAGACACGTAACGTTATTTTGTTGAATCTCCCTTGTAATGCTCGTTCTTTTCTTGTCTTTATTTGCACAGTATTAACGCTGCCTGTATCTACGTACGGAGCTCGTACTGTGGAAAACATCAGGTATTTTTCTTTAGTTTAACTCAGCGCCTAGTTTATACTACATGCACACTAGACCCAGTAGCTTTTCTATTTTAAAGATGATTCCTCATGAAGCGCGCTCAAAACCTCGCCACTGGCGCTATTTACCAAGCTATACGTGTATAAATCAACAACCACAGCCGCAACCTTAGACAAACGCGGATGGATAGAATAACCCCTAATCACCTCTGTTATTGCTCTCTAAGGGTCTCCTTGCGGACTAGCACGTTATTACTAAAATTAAATACTGCCTCATTCCCGAGCAGCTTATACCGCCCCCGCTTCATGAATAAATATTTGTTGTATGTCTAATATTTGTTGTATGTCTAACACCTACCTACTAGTCGCTGTCTCCCCAGGGTATTGCGTTTTAAGGCTCTCCTAGTAAGAGCGATGGTTCTAAACTCCACTTGCAGATAAAAATGTATACCAAAAGTATATAAAGATTTGCCAATTATAGTTGCTTTTGTATTGCTCACATTACGTTACCTTTGCAGCTCCTTTGGCCACTTTACCCCTTGTAATTACTAAGGACGCTCATATCCACTCTCCCCTTGCCCCTTTTCCCCGTTTTTCTGTATATAGGTACTACCCTTGATGAAGTCCATCTGAATTGGTATTGGAACTTCTAAATGTTATTGAAAAAAAAAATTTCAATTCACTTTATTCACCTGAGGTCCTGAAGAAAGCTCCCTGACCCTCCTCTGGGCATTACAAGAGCTGAAACATGTCGACCGTTCACTACGTTTAATATCGCAGAGGATTCATAACACATCCTACCTGCAACTTGACCTTTTTACCGCTTCCCCGGCACCTATCAGAATAAAGACTTTTTTATAGGTAGCATGAGGAATACTTCATGTTAACTACTCACCTCACTTGAGCACTCCTCACTTTTTTATTTTATCATTTTTTTCCCTGATCACTACTGGAAGATTCAGTGGTTCCCTCCGGGTTGGAGGATGCATGGAATAAACCCAATGATGATGCTATCACGTATCTAAAGGCGGAGAACCAAGATATACCGCCCACACATAACTTTACGTGATTGAGGGTTTTTACCTATATCGGATACAGCCACCTGAACCCTGGTGCCAGCAACAAGTGATCCATTCTCCTTTGATTATATATGACTAGCTGGAAGCCGTTTGGATCACAGCCTCTTCTTTTTCCCTACTTTGATTGTATCATCTTAACTAAAATGGCTGCCAGGAACAAAATAGCTTTTAGCTCATGCTAACAGCAATTCCTACAATCTTTAACAGAGTAACCATGCCAATGCAGATGGACTCTCCAGATATTTCTACTTAGAACATGAAGACTCAACTGGGCAAGGTTAGTCTCATCTCCTTATGTTTGGGGGGTGGTTGTGTAGGAAAGTAGGATCTGCTTCTTATGGTTAACCCCACTTTTTGCTTGATGTTACACTGTTTTTGACTATACTGACTGGGATCCTGCTAATCAGGACCCCAGTCTATCTGCTTTCACCTTAAAATGTTAAGCTATGTACTTTGGTACACTCCAGATTGGATACTGGGGTACCCTTATAAGTCCCTAGTATATGATACACATGTACCCAGGGAATGGGTACCCAAAAGGCCTCCCATGGGCTGAAGCATGTATTATGCCACCCATGAGAGGCCATGCAAAATTAAACTACAGGTCTGCCATTGCAGCCTGTGTAAGCTTGTGCTTGCCCCACTTACTTTAGATATAGGTTCACTCTATCTATAGGTCACTACACTTAAAACTTATGAGTCACCCCTATAGCAGACCTTAACAATCCTGAAGGCAGGGTTTTATGTAAAAGGGTTACCCTGCATGAGCAGAACCCTTCTGCAGCCTTTGGAGACCATTCTCCCGGGTTGTCTGTGACTCAGCCAGACATATAGGTAGAGGTGCATTATAACCTCGAGGTAAATGCTATCTCATAAACGTCTGAAACAAAACATGCCTTGTTTGGTATCAAACACCTTGGCATCATACCTCCACACCGGTAACCGGTGTGGGAGGTATGATTCCACCCTTCTGAAGCAAGCTTCGTGGGGTCACTGGTCTTTCCGGTGCCAGCCTTCTCTACCCGGGCAACACAAAATGGTTGCTGCTGACCAGAAACACATTTCTGACCTCCTGCTGCAGAGCCAAGCTCGAGCAGGGGAAGGCAGGACAATAGGCATCCTGTCACAGGGAGGTGTGACCACCTCCCAGACAGGATTTAGTGTATTGGGGGTGGGTGGGTGCACTTCCAAAGAGCCTGTAAGTCTGCATTTGGGGCACACTTGGTGTCCCTGTGCATAGTCCAGGTCAAACCAGTTCTGGGAGCCGTTGGCTCCTGCTCTGGCGTGAAACTGGACAAATGACATGGGAGTAACCTCCCCTCTGTCCTGACTCTTCCCTAGGAGAGTCCCCTGAATCTGTCCATCCCTTTCCTGTGGGTACATAAGGGCTTACCTGGCTATGGGACCTGAGATTTTACGTGGGCAAGATACTGAACGAGAAACCACTGACCTCCGACCTTCTGGATACTCTGGACTTCGCTGGACTTCAATTGGGCCCGATTTCGTCTCCCTCTCCGTCCAAAGCATTGTCTGTGCCTGTGCATCATACAGGCTCTGTGCAGGACCTGTGGAGCATCAAGGACATCTGAAAAATATCCCTTGGGGTGAAGGAGTCACTCCCCTGCATTCACAGGCACCGTAACGCAACTGACCAGTCTGCTGATCCTGAGCTCCTGCGGACTCCAAAGGCTCCAGCAACACAGGAGGTGGGTTCTGACGTTCCTTTAGGCTGAGCTGCCCTCTCACCGACTTTGAGGTCACTATCCCTCGTGGGGACAGCATAACCCAAACCCCATTGCACCGCGTACTTTTGCAAGTGCATATGCTTGTTGGTGATTCCCAAGCTTGTGCATTGGACTCTGTGTAGTCCTGATCCTGAGCAGTGTTTCCACCAAAGAACTCCGGCCTCCTCACACCGAGTGCTCTGTGGGCTGGTACTTTGTGATCCTGCTCGAGGTCCCGTTGCGACTCCTGGTCATTCGGCCTGTGGGTCCTCCTGAGAGTCATCTTGAATTCTGTTGGGCTTTCCTGGTTGCTCCAGAGGTGCCCTGATTCCCCCTTGCTGGTCCACACCGTAACCTGCTTGGCCTTCCTGCGTGGGTTGCTGTTGCCAAGGCTTGTTGGTGCTCCAGCCAGACATCGACCCCTCAGCACTCTACATCCTTTGTGGGACAGCACGCATCCGGCACCTGGTCATCCTCGACATCTCCTAGTCCTCGTGGCTGCAGAGTCAAGCATCCCTTCTTCGCACCTGAAGCATCCAGCATTGGTGGGCATTTGTCTACCAAGTCCCTGGTCACCCTGAAGTGACCCAGACTCTGTCCCCTCTGCATTCAGGTTACTTCCATCAAGAATCCACCCTTGGGTTCTGATGGACACTCTCTTCCTTCCCGGCAGCAGCACTTCTTTGAAGCTCCCCATTGAAAACGATGGCAGTTTCCGACACCACTTCAGACCTATGCACCCGGCTTCCCTGGGATAGGTAACTTGGGTACTCCGTTATCCACGGGTGGGGTGGCTCTCCAACCTCCTAAGTTGCGAAGGGTTTACTCGAAGTCCACGAGAAGGGTCCTTAAACTTTAAAATTGTAACTGCGACTTCCCCATAGAATTGTACGGAGCCCGTGGTCGTGTTAGCACACTGCACCCGTCCTCTGTGGGGTCCTTATCTACTCACCTCGGGGGGTTCCTTGAGGTCCCAGAGATTCTACGTGTTGTAGACAATGTCTCGACTCAAGTTGGGGTTCTTATACCACTATTTTAGTTTATGGTACGGTCTTCCCCTGGAGCCCACTGTGTAATACTTACAACTGTTTCTTTGCTAAAGTATTGTGTGCTTTGTGTTGCATCCTCGTGTAGAGGATACTAGAGTGTTATATAAATAAATACATATTTTTATAACTACTGTGTGGTTTTCCTTTCATTTAATTGGTACTAAAGGTGATATTCTGGTAATACAAGCTGCTTTACATTCCTTCAAGATTAAGCCTGACCACTAGGATAGCTTTCTAAAGGTTATCTTTGACCTCATACATCATAAAGGTCGTTTGGACTGGTGCAAGGTGCCCACTTTAATTAGTGGACAGCATATACCAGGCCAACTTCTCACAGCCTATACACTGGTAGAACACCCATCTTTCGTTTGCATAATCTCTAGAACGTTAATGGATTAACATATAAAATTAAACGGGGAGCTATAATGCACGTTATCAAACGTCATGCCCCCAATATTCTTTTCCTCAAAGTAACACACCTGTTGGGTTCCAACTGTAAATTCATGTGGTGGTACGGCTATAGAGAAATATTTCATGCAGGAGTCACATCCTGTTCCTGAGGCTTGGCAATCATGCTTCATAAAACAGCGCCATTCAGGGTAGTCAGCTCAGTGGCAGACCCATGGGCAGGTATGTTCTCGCTTCATGTATCATACAAGGTAATCAATGGACACGTGTTGGTGTTTACTCCCCTCCTGCCCTACTTAATGATTGCTTACATGCACTCGAAAAGGCCATGGCAGACTTAACCCCTGACACTATGCTCGTCGGAGGAGACTGCAATGCAGTTATAGACAAACAATATGACATCTGGCTCCCCGAGGCCTAAATTGTATACAGACCCACTGGTCTTCCAGGGTGGGTGGATGCTATGGGTATCTCCTTCTGGCAGGGGTGGCGAAATGAACGTTACCTTTAATGCTATGATACACAATACTTTTTGTAGTCTTGATTACGTCTTTATGCCACATGCAGGCATCCATGCATCTGTAACATAAAGGCGCTCACCTGGAAGATTTCAGACAATTTTTCGTCTTGTTGAAACTGAGTGGGGAACAAGCCTAAACCCACAGGATGCTGGAGATTTGGTTTGTGGTGGTTGCAAAATGCAGAACTAATCACCTTGCTTACATCTGATACTGAAGATTATTTTCAATGTAATATAGAATTGATAAACTCTACCCTCCCCTATGTAGGCCTTTAAGGCAGTAACTAGGGACAGGGCAATGGTGTGTGTCCGTCAACAATGATGTTAAAAAGCCACACCAATAACGTCACTAGAAAACAACGTCCTGCAGCTGGAGCCCAATCCAGGAACGCCTTGCTCCTCCGTAAATTACACACTACTAAAACCTTGCTACAAGACCGTTAACACTAATGTCTATGTACGCAATGGTACATGTGTGCATAAAAACTAAATCGAATCACTGTTGTCGAAATCACCCGGTATGACCTCTCTATCAATCTGAGTCAGAAATAGGTGGTAAGGCACGCCCTGCGTCCTAGGCCTGAGGATACTGATTGACAGATCACAGGTTGGATGGCACGTAACCAGCAGGACAAATGCGCGAACAGGAAAAACCCAGATTAGTCCCACAGATAGGCAGCGACACCGCAATGGTCCAGGGAGATTGGCCCCAATAAAATGCACATGGTCAGAGGGGTGTGTTCCCAAAACATCATAAAGTTAAATGCCATATGAAGTTAGGAACACTCAGCCAATCAGGACAAAGCACATGCAGTGATCACTCGCTCCCCATGCCGGACATACGGATACTTTAACCACTGGCTCCTGTGTCCACACAAGGTTGAGTTCCACCTGCATTTGTCATCAGGAGGGAGTCATTTTTGGCCCAAGAGGCTAAACGGACCCTAGAACCCATGGGGATAAAATATATTACACAACTCTACCAAACGCTACTAGCTCACACTCTTGAACCATTACTACTCTTGAGAGAGGCATGGAACGATGACCTTGGGGTCCTTGGATAACAACGAGTGGAGGAAGGCCAGAATGGCACCCTGCACATTAATGATATCAGCTCGGCTTTGACTGGTCCAGTTGCAGTACCGCCACAGAATATATTATACCCCAGAATGATTACATAAAATTCGACTGTCCCCGCCCCCTGTCAATCCACCGATGGGACCCTTCTCTATACGGTCTGGGCATGGCCCACTATTTGACCATATTGGAAATGAATCCATCATGGGGTTGCCTATCAACGTGTCACCTAAAATAGCCCTGCTGAGCATAATGGTTGATAAGAGTGGAACGTGGGCCCAACATATCTTTGTTTGCTGCGGCTATCTGGTAGCCAATCATTAAAACGCAAAACATTGGAGAGACCCAGGGCCTCCCACTTTGAGAGAATGGCACACAGGCATGGATAATTCTTGCACTCTTGAACGTATGGTATAGAGGGCGCGAGGATGCCCGACAAAGCACATTGGGATATGGAGACCATGAATGGACTCTATGTAATGAAGGCAACTGACCACTGGGAAAGTAACATAGTTTTGTGCAATCCAGGGGTGTGAGTCTCCCACCCTTTATCATCATCACTTTTTGACTACTGCCAACAACAGATTATATTTGTATCAAGATGTGTGGTTGAACAGACTGATAATAAATGCCAATAAAGTTTGTTTGAAAAAAACAAAAATCATCACTTTTTGACATAAACCCATAGACCGTTATCACACCACCAGTGCTTAATTTGAGCAAGTAGTTTTCAGGGCCTGGCACTTAATTGTCAACACCGGCATTTATGCTGCCTGCCTACGTTAGAGATGAGCACAAGAACAGTTGTTTATTAGTTAAGTATGAATCATAATGACTAATGCCAGCTGCTCAAGCCATTCTTAAAGCTTTGGGGGCAAGGAATAGTATAAAGTGTCACACTTCTAGGAGTATGATGGTCAGTAGTTGTATAACGTTGGCACTGCTGGCTGGGGCAATCGGTAGTGCGTGCTTCAGTGGCCTCCTAGCGAAGGCCCTGACACTTATCTTTTTTATAAATTAAGCACTGAACACCACAAGCTACTTCATGAACTGTTATAGACCGATGATATACTACTCTGAATATCTATTATCAATATCATATTTGTACACTATGTAATGCCATTTTTGTTATTCAAAACAATAAAAAATGTTTGGGGAAAATAAAAGTATACTGAGCCCAAACATATGGAGCCCGAACAAGAGATACATTTTCGAAAGGGACATAAGAATTTAAAAGATACAGAAAATCCTGTTAATAAAACAAATTTATAAACACACTACATGATAAGGAATTGGTGAATGGGAGGAGGTGCTTTGTCACCCCCTTGGCGGCAACAGCAGAGAAAATATCAGATATAACAATGACAGACTTGCATGACTTTTAAATATTTATCTAATAACCTAAAATATACATTTTCACCAAAATTACCAACAGAGGTATCTAGGCAACAACTTGCTATCTAATTTCATTCTTTCATCTTTGAAGGTCTAGTCAATTTTTATTTTGGGTGACACATGTCTGATGGAAGTGCTATATCCCACTAATAAATCAACTACTAATATTAACATCATAATCACTAAGACTAATTATAAGAATTTGCAACAAATATACTTGCCATGTTTCTTCTACAAAAATTAGGAAAAAATCTAATCCCTAATCACTAATTTTAAAAGTCCAGGGGCAAGGCCTAGCGATCCAGCATGGTGGACGTGCGTTAGGTGAGCTCCGCTGAGCCCGTATCAAATATCCTTCACTTACCCTGTTTCATTGGTCAAATTTATATCATGGGTCCCCCGCAGCTGTAGTGGACCCAGGTGGTGGCGGCTGCAACCCATAAGAGTGCCGGGATCACAGAGTTTGAGGCGGCAACGGTGGTGCGCGGCCTTGGAGGCCCAACGGGTGAGATTGAGGCGGAGTCATCTGGAGCAGCGAACGACGGGCGCGGATCACTGAAGTGCTCCGAGTGCAGAAGGGATGGCTGAGAACTGCATCGGCTCCTGGTGGCTGACTCGGAGCGGGTGCTGCAGCAGTGACAGCGTTTGTGTGGCTGGGAGTTCTCCGGAGGTGGTCCGGTGAGTGCCTTTGTTCTCCCACCCCCGCCTCCTCTCTTGATCACTTGGATCGGACCGCGTGAGGGGGTCGGACGGACTCACTGAGGGCTGGCGTCGGGCGCTGCACCAGCTGGAGTCCGGGCTGCCCGTTGTAGGGCCCTTGAGATTGCGCACAGCCCCGGTTGGATGTCCGTGGGTCGGCCCGCGCTCCGATACTCCCCGACTGCTGTGGGTTGTGGGCCTGCTGCGTGAGGGCTGGAGCGGGAGCAGTTGGGCCACCCAGGCCATTGTTATCAGCTTAGTGGAGGGACGCAGCAGCCATTTTATGCGCCACAGTATTCAGGCCCGAGCCTTGGATTGCATTGCCCTTGCCTGCAGGGGTGGAGGAACATTGGAGGCACGGGAGAGTGGAGCCGGACGCTGGGCCACTGGCGATGAGTCCTGGGAGCTGCACAGAGCCCTGCTCGGAAGTGAACTGCCCTATACATATATCTACGTCTCCCCCGGTGGCGGACGGTGGGCTAATGGCGTGGAGGCCGGCTTGGCGATTGCCAGACCACCTGTGCTACTGACTGCTACTTGGTGAAGGCCCAGGCCTAGGCCTCGTATATAGTGTGTAACCCGGTGCGGGACATGAGAAGCATCACCCTGGACGGCTAGAGGGAGCACCTGGGTGGAAGGTGGGACACCCGGTAGTTGGGGGGGGGGGGGAGACACGACTGTCTGCGAAGGTTGCCGGGTTAGCACTTCGTGCGGCTTGTGGGCAGGTGGTCTCCGCTTGCGTCCTAATACCTCAGGAGATCTAAAAACAGAGCCAGATATTGCAAGCTGAGACCGCGAAGGGGGAAGACCTATACGCCTCAAGATCTACAGGCATGGTTTGGCCTGGAGGCCGGCCTGGGGGAATATATAGCCACCATCTTGTGGGATTAGCATCCAGTCTTCTTCATGACAAAAGATAAAACGACACGAGGATCTGCTAAGCAGAGCACTTCGGCCCGCTACACAGGAACAGGGGGTGCACACGGTGGCATCCCAGACAATGCCGCACTCATGGTGGCCATCACACAATCCAGAGCCGCCTTGGAAGCAAAGATTGGCAAGGAAGGCTCCGAGTCATGCTCCTAAGGCAAGATCTGCGGAACGTGACAGAGCGCATTACAGAGGCTGAGACCAGGGACCCGGAAGTAGAGGATTCTGTCACTGCCTTGCAGAAAAAAGTTGCATCATTGGAGACGGTCACCAGATGCCTGGCTTCGCAGGTGGAGGATGCAGAGGGCAGGGCAAGGAGAAGCAATCTACGTTTTGTGGGATTCCCTGAAGGATGTGAAGGGGGAGACATGGAACAGTTCCTGACTAAGTGGCTCCTCAGCTGGCTTCCCCCCGAGTCGCTGTCCTGTTGTTTCGTTGTTGAAAAGGTGCATAGGGCCCTAATGCAGAAGCCACCCCCGGGAGCCAGACAAAAGGCCTGTCATCGCAAAGATTTTAAATTACCCCGACAGAGACATGATTTTAAAGCAGGCTAAAATTGAAGAAAATACCTGTATCCTCATATTTCCTGACTATACGAGGCCAGTCCAACATAAGCGACAGTCATTCATGGCTGCCAAGGCCCACCTCTAAGAGCTGAAACTTCCTTATGCGTTGCTGTATCCCGCAAGACTGAGAGTGTTGTACCAGTCCCGCACGCTGTTCTTTGAGTCGCCAGAAGATGTCTTCAAGTAGACGGATGAAACAAGGCATCGCACGCCGCCCAAGATGGAATCAGATTCCTTGTCCAGTGATGTAGTTCGCAAGCCACCCAAGCCTAAAGTCAAAGGAACTAGGAGGTCGAGATCCAGACGCCGATCTAAATCCTGCAGCGACCCAAACAGATCCACTTCGGTGCCCTGGCAGGGGACTTTGGCCTCGTAACCACATCAGGACTCTCCCAGATAGGGGATTATGGTGCCATTTGCTCAGACTGATGTAGCGTGTGAGGGGCTAGTACCTTTTTTAGACTCTCAATAGTCAGGGGAACGCCCGTTGACTATGGGCAGGTTACTGGGGAACCAATGGCGGGGGCGGACGGGGGGCTCCCATTGGGGTCCGCAAGCCACCTCCGCCGCGACAGATACTTCAGCAGTTTTGAGGTATGGGGGGACGAAGTTGGGGTATACATGTTGTATGTTTGCGCTGCATCGCCGCTGCACAGGGCCACTATTCGCACACTAGATGATAATTGTCCTACGTACCGCAGTCCCGAGACCCTTAGATGGCAGTTCCTATAGATAGGGCGGGACTCCAGGCGGGAGACCTCTAGATAGTCAGTTGGAATGTCAGAGGAGCGCTAGATAAAGTTAAAAGAGGGGCCATACTCCAACAGGCTAAAAGGTACCGGTCTGACATTCTAAGGCTTCAGGAGACACATTTAATTGGAACTAAAGCGTTATGCCTCCTCAGATATGATTACATTCAAGTATTCCACTCTGGCTTCACCAGGTGTTCCCGTGGGTTGCGATTCTAATCCATCGTAGGGTCCCATACAAACATATCAAGACATGGACAGACATCCACTGGAGATACGTGTTTGTTAGGGGTACCATTTATGAGGAGCAGGTGGTACTGGGCTGTGTATATGCCCCCCCGCCGCTGTTGTGGGCTCTTGTCGTGCGCCTCACGACCCTGTGGGCAGATGTACCAGACGTGACAGCGATAGTAGGGGGGACTGGAAGGATGTGATGGACATGGCCATAGATCGATGGAGGGTAGGGGGATATTCCAATGTACATCAAACCACCAAACTGAACTCCCTGGCGCTGGGATTGGGCTGGGCGGATCCATGGCGACGGCTGCATGGAGAGGAGCAGGGATACACTTATTTTTCAACAACGCATGTTTCTTACTCCCACCTTGATTATATATTGGTACCGTTAAGTGCCAGTAGTAGGGTGCGGGCGGTTTCAGATCCTTCTAAGAGGTTTGTGCGATCATTCCCCAGTCATTCTTCTGGTGCAGTTGGGCCCTGAGAAACAGCCCTTTCACTGGTGACTCTCCCCCTGGCATCTGCAGGATGACAAATATCGGAAGCACATAGGGCAGGCAATCGAGCAATATCTGGATATAGATGTGGGGACGGTAGTAAAGGCCAGAATCCTGTGGGAGGCCATGAAGCCAACCATACAGGGAGTAGACATTTCATTTTGCGTGGCAGCAGGTCGAACCCGGCGGGAATCGCTTCTATGATTGGAGACTCATATAATGGAACTGGAGCTGACCAGTAGGGGGGAGGGAGGCAATGTGGTGCGCCCACAGCTGGTGCTGGCACAACAGCCCCATGCTGACACCCTGCTGGAGGAGGCCCGTCTTGCGTGGCTAGCATCCCGTAGCAGAATTTACCAATGGGGCGACAAGTCCAGTGAATTACTCAATAGACTGTGTCAAGGGGCCTTGCATCCACAGGTTCTTCCCAGTATACCGGGCCCAGATGGGAGGGCTCTTAGTGACCCCTCCCTCATAGCAGAGAGTTTCGCAAGTTACTTTGCGGAGTTGTAGACCCCTAAGGAACTACTGCAGGAAGGCATGATACACCATTTTATAGCTGACTTACCGCCCCGTGCAATCTCGGATGAGGCATGAGCAGATCTTAACCTCCCGCTCACTGAGGAAGAGATTGGCATAGCGCTGCGAGATTTGAATTCTGGAAAGGCGCCGGGTCCGAATGTATTCCCAAGCGAATTTTTAAAGAAATATTTCACTAAACTGGGGCCTCACTTTCTCCGAGTTGTGGACGAATCGAGGGACCGAGGCCGTCTTCCACGGGACTGGAGACACACGGAAGTGGTTGTATTTCATAAACCAGGCCAGCCCCCGCACCAACATGCTTCTTATCTCCCCATTTCATTGTTGAATGTCGAGGCCACAATTTTGGCCAAGGCATTGGCTTATCGCCTTCAACCCCATATAACCACTTTGATGCATCCAGATCAGACAGGCTTTATGCCCCAGAGGGCTACGCGTCACAACATCCAACGAGCCCACACTTCCAAAGCCACCATTAAGGGAACGGGAGTAAGAGCCGCCCTTTTGCTGGCAGACATGGATAGGGCTTTTGACTCCCTTAGCTGGGTGTACTTGTTCGCACTCTTAGACCGTCTTAACCTGGGCCCGCGATTTTTGTCATATCTGAAATTGTTATATACAGACCTCACAATATCGGTGCGTGTTGTGGGATCTATCTCCTTCACATTTCCAATCGGCAGGGGCACCCATCAGGTGTGTCCCATGTCGCCGTATCGCTTTGCGTTAGAAATGGAGCCCCTGGCGGCGTGGGTGTGGATGGATGCGCAGGTGGCGGGCTTTGAGTGGGCTCATGGGCTCTCGGATCGCATTGTATTATATGCGTGCGATGTACTATTCTTTTAAACAGACATCAACAAGACGGGGCCAGGGCTGCTCCGCATTATGCAAATTTTTGGGGAAACCTCTGGCCTATTCATGAATCTGCATAAATCCACTTTGTTGGTGCTGGGAGGAGCTGAAGGACTGGGGCCTTGGGCCTCGACAGTTCAGGTGACGATGGAAGGTGTGTAATACTTGGGAGTTTTCCTGTCGGATCCGCCTGAGTGTGGCATGGGACAGAAATATTGTCCAGATATGGACACGGGTACGTGAGGAACTGAAAACTTGCCCCTCTCCATTTATGGTAGATCGACTATTTTTAAAATGGTGTAGTTGCCGGGCTTGCTCTACCAACTGCAGAACCACCCGTACCCCCTACGTGGTTCTGCCAGGTTAACGCGGCGCTGGGCCAGTTTTTGTGGGCAGGGGGGGCTTCAAGGGTTGCGCTGGGGACTTGTTTTCCGTCTACGTATTGCGGGGGGTTGGCTACATTGGATGTTAAATCATATTATATGGCATCGCATCTATTGGTGCTAAACGAATGGTGGTATGGGGATAGGAAGGACCCCTGCATGCAGTGGAACGAAGGTGTATGGGAGAGTCTACCCTTCACACCATATTGTATTCGGTGCCCCTACGCAACTCTTTACCGCCCGCCATTCGTGTAGTATTCCAGGTGTGGAAACAGTCCCTCCTTAGGATGGGATGGTGGAACAAGCTGACTGGGGAAACTCCACTGTGGCATAATGGCTAATTGCCACAGCTTGCTGTGTTGCCCGGAATTCGTGGGTGGGATAAGATAGGAATCTCTACACTAGGAAATGTGATGCGTGGCTCAGTTCTGAAATCATTCCAAGATCTTCAACAGATGCCGAAAACTCAATTTTATAAATACCTCCAACTTCGACATGCCATTTACCCTAGTATCTCGGGATTAGAGGCCCTCACCGGAATTCAGTCCTATTGAAGTCAAAGTGTTTATGGGTGATCTGCAGAACCATAAAATCTCAAAGATCTATCAGTCACTAGTGACCAACACCCATAATAAGTTAGATAAACTTAGAGAAGCTTGGGTGGCCGATCTTGGCCCAATAGACGGAGATGATTGGGTGGAGGCACTGGCCTCCCCTCAGGGAGCTGCGATAGCAACGCGGCTACGTCTCATCCAATTTAAATACCTTCACCGGGTTTATTATACCGGGCTCAGGTTGTGGAGGGCGGGTCTAGTGCCATCCCTGCTAAGCCTGCGGTGTGGTCAGGAGGAGGGATCCCTAATTCATACAATCTGGCATTGTATGGCAATCATGAGATTCTGGCGAGGGGTTCTGGCCTGTCTTGCAGAGGTGTTGGGGTAGGAGCTCCCCTCCTCCCCAAAATGAGTAATTTTACATATCATGGAGGGTATAGGAGGTAATATATACAAGAGGCACATGTTATTGCTGGGGCTGACTTTGGCTAAGAGGGATATAGGAAGGCTGTGGAAGGCATCGACCCCACCTTCTCTCTCAGCATGGAAACATGGGCTGGACTTTTGTATGGGATTGGAGATCTCAATATTCAAGGCCAGGGGATGTCTGCAAAAGCACCCCAAGATCTGGAAAGATCAGGAAAAGATGGGCAGACTATCGGGGCGTCTATCTGGATCCAGTACCTCAAGTGGACGTATCCGTATCCAGGTTGTTATGCGGGCCTCTTGGGTGAAGGACCAATTACTTAGTGATGTCATTTATTTGGTGGGGTGGGTGATGTGGTGGCATCTGAAACGTAGTAGTGGAATAGTGCAACGGGGGGGTTCAGTATGTTTATGTTGTTTTGTTTTGCATAACCATGATTATGATAAAGTATAAACTGCATGTCAATGACAATAATTTGTAATGTCTAATATGGCAGATGTTTCATGGGGAAAGGATCTCTGCACTGTACTTTACTTTACTTATATACTGGACTGGATACCTAAGGTAGAAAACAGAATGGACTTTATCTTCAAAATTTCAGTTTGGATCTTAGTTCAGTATTTTAATAGGAAGCTATTCAGGAAAGATTGTCTCAACTTGTAATCAGTTCATATTAATGGAAGCTTTTCAATGATGTATTGAAAATTGTTCAAATCAATGACTTCTGTATCTAATTGCGCAGCTTGTTGGGCATCAACTAGATATGACCATTCAGGGTCTGCATAATTTCTGCTAGACACTTTTAGTTACTTTGGTCTGCTGATCTTTGGTTGTTCATCGTCACTGTCACCTTGCTCTTCTTGCTCCATTTCTTCTTCTGTGATAGTTTCAGCTGCTCACACCCCTGTCAGTATTCTTATTACTGCACTTCCTGGTCAACTTTCTTCAAGACAAATTCTTCCTTTTGAAGTGCTTATGACTGCCATTGTTTTGAAGACCTCACTTTCATTTTCAGATGTTTTCAACCAGTGCTGGCATCTTAACTTAATTTGTCAAAAGTTGAGAACCGTTTTCTCCTTGATCATCTTTGTCCCTCACAGCAATCCAATAGTAACCAGGGGTTCGAACGATACGAAGCTTGAGTCTTAATTTTTGTCTCTTTCTCTGGACGTGAGACTCTTGAGTGGCTTTACCTTGACCATGCCCCTGTAGCTCTAGGGTTTGATCAGACTGTATCTGCTGATTCTCATCTTGCAGAGACTCAACCTGTGTTTCTTCTCCTTCAGGATACATACATCAGGCTGGGGTCTAACTTAGTGAATCAGTGGGTGTTGTCATTGCTTCTGCATCAGCTTGTTTCCCCCTCCTCATGTGCAACACTTGAATCCATTGTGATAATCTGACACATTTCACAACAGTGTTGGTCTCAAAGATCACCTGGTGTGGACATTTATAACGAGGCTCCAGAAAGTTCTTGTGTACATGTTGTTCACCAGGGTCCAATTCTCTGGGTTGAGGTATTTGCACTGTTCTTGCCCTGTTTATGGGGTTGCCAGGTCGACTTGATGAAAGATAAACCACACCATATCAGCCAGTCCCAGTACTCAAGAACAGTGTCATCTGAGATGTTTTCAAGTGCAGCTTCAGGAACAGATGGGATTCTCATGGCCCTCCCGATCAACACTGCTTGGGGGGGAACCCTGTTCTTTTGTTTGACATGCATCTGAGACTCATCAAGACAAGTGGGAGTGCATCCGGCCATTTGAGTGCTTTAGCAATTCTGGATTTCACAATACAGTTGACCTGCTTCACTACTCCTGCCGCTTCTTGTCTGTAACTACAGTGGAATTTCTGATCAATTCCCAAGGCTAGACAGAACAACTCCATGACATTGTTGTGGGTACCTCGATCTGATTCTAAATAAACTAGCATGCTAACACGAGGGACCAACCTCTCAATAATAGCTTGGCTTCATTGAGAGTGTAACTCCTTCTAGTCGGGAATGCCTCTACTTAACGGGAGAAAAGGCAAGAGAGCAAATTAATTGTACCTCAGCTCATTGCAGACTGGGCATCACAACGAAATCAAGCTTAAGGGGACAAAAGGGACCATCAGCCTTTCCTATGTGATTCATGGTCACAACTGTATTCTTGACAACATTTAACTGATGATAAGTTAAGCATTTCCGACACAAGCTTTCAGGACTGGACCAGAAATTGGTATTGAACCAGTACCTCTGAAGGATGCAGATAAATCCATCCCTCCCCAACTGGGTATGGCCATGGAAGTGTGGCGCCAAAGTGGGCAATAAAAATCTGACAACGCTGGCTTCCCATTGTTGAAACCCAGGTGTCACATTCGTCTTTGCTAAATCCCACTTAACTCACCTTTCCTTCTCATTGTCATGTACTTTGCGTTGGACTTCTCTGAGTTAGTTTAGATTATGCACAGTGGTCAATCACATATTCGCCACATTGTCACTCTCAGTTTTACATGCTTCATCTAGATAGAATGATCCGGACCCAAGAGCTCAGTTATTTGGCCAGCTGGTCCACGTAGAGGTTTACCAATGTAACCACAACATCCTACTCTAGTATGCAGCGTATTTCACTACAGCAATTTCTCTAGGTAACTGCAGTACTATAAGGAAATTGAGAGTGTGAATCCCCTTCTTGACTGGGGAACCACAGGATGTCATAAAACCCTGTTGCGACCATATTGGCAAAAATGATAGACCACGCCAAACCCATAGTGGCTTTCAATCTAAAGGTAATATTTAAATCATAGCCACAGAGTATGCTCTTTTTAATATGATTACTTCAGCTACATGCGCCAATGTACATTACTCAAGTATAACGCTTCTATAATACCAAGCGTGTTGCAGACTGCATATGCTGCTCTCAAAGTTCCATAAGGGTCTCTCAAACATAAGTCATCCACAACTGAAGTAATTTCGGCCAATTCAAGTGGCACATCCAGTGTGTCTGGTATTGGCTTGGTTCATAATTAGATAATGTCTACACAATAGTGATCAAAATCATCTTCATTGGGCTCCGAAATTGGCAAAAGTGTTTAAGGGTTCTGAATGTTGCATCTGCAAATGGAAATTTTTCAGATGCCAGGATTATTTGCTCACACCTTGTTAGGCAGCTGTTGATCATGTTCTGAGTTCGAGAACGAGACAGCAAAATCTCAACCACATGAGGAACTATTACAAACAGTGTTTAACATATAACGTTCCTTTCACTCTGCTGGATGACTGCACAAATGGCAGCAACTGACCTGCGGAAACTAGAAGTGCCTGCCACAAGATCTAATGTGGCTGAAAAGTCACTGCCTGTTTCACTTCTCCATGGGAATGTGCCAACATAGACAATGTGCACCTGTCACGTTTGTTACAAAAGAGGAAAAAGTCCTTTGAATCGGGAGGCATTCCTAGGGCTGACACGCTACAGAAATTGTCTCAGAGCTCTAGGAAGTCATTCATGCATTCATCATCCGAGGGACCAGATCACTCACATCATTGTGAGTAAGCTTCTGTCAAGGCTTTGCCACTAAGGAAAGTTTGTGATCCACTGAAACAGTAGCCAACCATTCTCTGGAACCTCCTTACTTCTCTTTGTGTTGTGGGGGGGTTTCATTCTGAGGATTATAGTGATACGTTCCTTCGACATCTTTCTCACTTCCTACTCAGTGTGGTGTCCCACATATGTGACTTCTCCCTGACAGTACCGTAGCTTAGTGGGAGACACCTTGTAACCATTCTTTGTTAGGTGATTTAACAGGGCAGTTGTATCTAATCTGCAGCTTAGTTTTCCTTTGTTGTAGGTGCCACCAATAGTTCATCTGTGTGTTGTACTAGCACTGAACTACAGAACAACTGCAAGGTCTCCAGATCTTTCCTCAATAGCTGATTAAATATTGATGGGCTTTCTGTATACCCCTGTGGAGTTCTGCCCCAAACCAGGCTTTAATACACAAATTCAAATGTGAAAAGGTGCTGACTGTCCTCATTTAGGGTAATGGAAAAGAATGCTTGGCACAGGTCAATGGCTGTGAACCTTTCCACTTTTGACTAGGTGTAAAACAGAATTAAGGTAGGATTTGGTACTACAGGATAACATGAGATCGCAATTTTATTAGCTTATCTAAGGTCCAGCACTATTCTCCATTTTATTTTTGCTTTTTTGAGTCTTAGAATAGGTAAATTGCAGTTACTCCCTGCACTTCTTTTAGAATGCCCTGTTCTAGCATCTTCTCTGTGACAGGTGTCATTTTGGCCACTGTCTCTGAGCTGAGGTTATATTGGGATGTTAGGTGATAAGCCACATCTGGTTTCACCTTTATTTTCACTGGCTCTACACCTATTAGTAGTTCAATATCCTGACATGTAAAATCCCAAACTTGCTTCATTACTGTGCATTATACATATGAGGAAGTGTTAGACCTGTCAGCCCTTTGGGTGGTCCCTCCTCATCATTATTTATTTTGTCCCACTTTTGCCTCAAACCCTGTTAGTATTTTTTCCTTTTTGGGAACCACCAGACTTTTTCGTATTGATGCAGATTCAGGGAGCCATTTTATCTACCCCTAGAACTTCTGTCTGAGGGCCTGGAGCACAAAATGGTGGCCACCTGTGACATCATCAGAACCCACTGGAACCTACCAGCACCTTCCAGAACATTCCAGAACCCTGTGACAGTTGGAGGCGGTTTGGAATGTTGGGAAGCTAAGCCAGAGTTGACAGTTGGAGCTGGCAGTTGGCACCTGACTGGTGAAGAGAGAGCAGCAGAAACCTGAAGGAGGAAGGAGTGAGGCAGCAGGGGTGGAAACTTGTGCCTGGAGTGGGGTCCATAAACCCACCCTTGATACTAGTCCCTACTGACTGAGCCCAGCCTGGAGCCCTGTGTGGGAGAAAGCAAGAAAAACCATCTTAAGGACCTGGACAGCAGGAACAGGCCTTAGAAGTAAAGAAAAGCAAGAATCTGACCTGTTTATTGGTTTCCCTGGAGTTCGACGTCGAGAAGCCTGAGACCTGGAGCCCGAGGTGGAGAAGCGGCGCTGACTGGAAAGCAGACGTCGTACCCGGAGCCGCCAGAGGTCGAGAGAGGGCGCCGACGGAGGTCGTGGAGAGTACCAGAGGTCGAGGAGGAAGTCACCCGAGGTCAAGTGAGCGGCGTCGACGGGGGAGGGAAGTCCGCCCTCCGGAGTCGCCGGAGACCGAGGTGAAGCGTGCCGGAGGTCGGGAGTGGAGATCGCACTCCGGAGTCGCCGGAACCTGAAGAGAATCGTGCCGGAGGTCGGGAGTGGAGGTCGCACTCCGGAGCCGGCGGAAGTCGACATCGAGCCAAGACAGCCCGACGTCATCGAACCGGAGGTCGACATCGAGCTGAGGCCGCCGACATCGAACCGGAGCTGCCCGAAGTCGACATCGAGCCAAGACAGCCCGACGTCATCGAACCGGAGGTCGACATCGAGCCGAGGCCGCCGACATCGAACCGGAACCGCCTACCGGCGTCGTCAAGAACTGACATTGCGGCGAGGCCGCCGACATCGAACCGGAACTGCCTCACGGCGTCGACACGACTCCAGCGGCGTCGGAGCTTCATAAAAAGGGCAGTAAGTGGAGTAGAGGGCGCCTAAGGCCCTGTGGAGCTCTAAGAGACCATCCTAAGGGATAAAGAGGTGTTAGAACCAGCCTGGAAGTGCCAGGGGTGGACTGAGACTGATACAGTGACCTGTGTGAGGGGTTGTGTAGTTTGGGAGAGCCAGATTCCTAGATTACCCTTGATCTACCTCAGTTTTAGCCTCAGCCTTACCCAAGCTAGGTGAGACACTCTCAGGCCATCCACCTAACCACAAGCTGTGACTGGGCCAAATCAGCCCATAGTATTTAAAATGTGATCTGATTTACAAGTGTCACTGTTGGCTTTTATTATTTATTGAGGGTACTGTATTTATTGTATTTATCTAAATTATTCTTGTAATGTATTTATTGTCCTGAGCTAACTTATTTCTGTACAGTATTTATTCCCTCACAGTATTTATTTGACCTGATCCTATTTATTGCACCTGTAAAGTGTTACTATTTATTTGACCTGCACTTTTTAAGGAGAAGCTTGTGTACTGTGATTGTATTATTATTTGTTCAATCAGCAACTAAGAGAAAAGAAGATAAACACAGAGATATTTTCATAATTTTTAAGGTGTAGTGTCGTTTTTGGAACGGATGCACGCATGGTTATTGTGTGGGTATGACGTATGCTTAACACGGTGCCTGACCTCTGACCACTCGAGCCAAGCTACCACTGTGTATGTCTGGAACAATCCCATTACCACCACCCTTCATGGTGTGGGAGTGGGGTTTTTCTAACATAATTGGTGTTCAGCGGCGGGATTGAGCTGTGCCTACGTATACTCGACAATAACTGTGGGTAGTCCATAGGCCTACACCTGGAGTTTTCTCAAAGCGGCCTTCCTAATTGTGAGTTTTTGTTTTTTCCAAATTTACTCTGGTGGTGGGAGGAGGTATTATATAAGGTACCCCCCTGCATAGCTTCTGCAAATAACTGTCCTCTGACCTGAGTGGGCAAGATGGAGTTTGTACTGGAGAATTTAGAAACGTACACTGTGGCCCAACTCAGGGAGTTTTGTCAGCGGGATGGGGTGTATTGTCCCCCAGGAGCAAAGAAGGGTGCACTCCAAACCAGCTTAAGGGCTTGGGGGGAGGCACGACGAGAAAGCAAGGATGAGGAGGAGGACAGGGATGGAGAGCCTGACAGCGAGGGGGCTGGGTTGTACCAACCTGAGGTGGGGAACCTAGTAGCGGGGCCCAGAACCATTTCCAGGAAGGGCAGCACTGTCTCTAGCGGTGGCTTATCTGAAGTGGAGTTAACAGACCGGAGGGAGAAAAGACAGCTCACATGGGACTTAGCAAGGCTGGAGAAAGAGAAGGAGGAACAGAGGATGGCTCACGAGTTAAGGCTGAAAGAGATAGATCTTCAGATCCTAAGAGTCGGGGCACACACTGTTCCTAATGGTGGCAGCAAAGACCAAGAAATCACCAGGGAACCCAAACCCTACCTGCCAAAGGACATAGTAGCTAGCTATGGAGCGGGTGACGATATCGCCAAGTGGCTAGCGGCCTATGAGGTCTTGTTAAGGGCCCATGGGGTTCCAGAGAAGTACTGGGGAGGGGGATTGTACAAGTACATGCCTCCAGCTGGTAGGGATGCATTATTGGCCCTAGAGGAGGATGAGCAGACCCACTACCCCACCATGAAGGTGGCGCTCATAAGAAAGTTTGGACTAACACCCGAAAAGTACAGACAGAAGTTCCGGGGTAGTCACAAACTGGGCACACAGAATTGGGTGGACTTCCTGGACTATGCAAAGAAGGCACTAGAGGGTTGGATTCAGGGCAGTGAAGTAAGGAACTACGAGGGGTTGTTTGATTTAGTACTGAAGGAACACCTGCTCGAAAAATGTTTCCCTGAACTGCGTCAACACCTGGTGGATAGCAAGCTGACCAATCCCCGGAAGCTTGCTGAGGAGGCGGACATTTGGGCTAGTACCCGGGTGTCCACAAGGGGGACTGGAGGGGATACTCAAAAGGCCGGACAGGGCGCCCCCCAGAAGAAAGAGGGAGGGGAAAAGAAGAAGGAGTTCTCCAAAGGCCCCCAAAATAACTTCCAAGGTAAGGGAACAGGATTCACCCCTAGGGCTAACCCACCCAGAAACCCTAATCCTGGCCAGAGTCAGCAGCCAAGGGTTGTCCATTGCTTCGAGTGCGGTGGCGTTGGACACTATAAGGGAGATGCGAAGTGCCCGAAACGACCACCCCCTCCCATTGGAGGAAAGGCCCCCGGAGTAGCTAGTGCAGTGCTCGGGGAGGAGATGCCCTTAATTAAGGGAAGGGAGTGGGCGGGTGTCACCTTAGTGTCCCTGGGAGAACGGGAGATGGTTCCTAAGATCCAGGTGCCCGCAAATACCGTAAAGTATGGGCAGTGGGTCACCATCAACGGCCAAAGAGGGGAGGCTCTGAGAGACACAGGAGCCAGTATGACTATGGTACGTAGCCAACTGGTGTCTCCAGAGCAGGTAATTCCCGATGTACTCCACCCAGCCGCGATGGCTGACGGCAGGACAGGCCACTATCCGGTGGCCGAGGTTCCCTTTGAATGGGAGGGGGTTGCAGGTTCACTTCGAGTTGCCGTAAGCCCTGCCGTGCCGGTTGATTGTCTGCTGGGGAATGACATGGAGCACAATGCTTGGAAGGAGGTGGAATACCGGACTCATACTGAGATGCTGGGTACACCTGACTGGGCCTGTGTGAGCACAGGGTCCGCGACTACCCGGAGAGGGAGTTCGTTTCGGCTGGAGCCTGGAACAAAGGCCCAGCCAGCTGCCAGTCAAGGGAAGAACCGAGGACAGGAGGAGCCTGCCTCGGCGTCCACACCCCGTAGGACGGATAGGCCACCGGAGGTGGTGGACCAGGAGCCTGCGGTGGGGGATGTCACCGAACTGGAGGACCTACCCATCCCGGCCGAGTGGCACGTGGAGGGAGGCCCGTCCAGGGAGGAATTCTGCCAGGGCCAGAGGGAGTGCCCTACCCTTGAGGGGCTGAGGCGACAGGCCGCAGCCCAGGCAGCAGGGAACGTTGAAGGGAACTACAGTGTTTACTGGGAGGATGGCCTCCTCTACAGTGAACCCAAGGCACCCCTACATGGATCGTCACGAGCCTTGGTAGTCCCTCAACGTTATCGAGCCTTCCTTCTGGAGTTGGCTCACGAGATCCCCTTGGCAGGACACCTGGGGCAAGACAAGACCTTCGCCCGTCTTGTCCCACACTTTTATTGGCCTCAAATGAAAGTGTCGTCCGATACCTACTGCCGGACATGTGTGTCTTGCCAAGCCAGTGGGAAAACAGGGGTGAAGCTAAAAGCTCCCCTGGAACCACTTCCTGTCGTTAGCACCCCCTTTGAAAGGGTGGGCATCGACATTGTGGGTCCGTTAGATCCACCTACTACAGCTGGTCACAGGTTTATCCTGGTTTTGGTGGATCATGCCACACGGTACCCAGAGGCAATACCTCTGAGGACCATAACAGCACCTGTTGTGGCTAGGGCCCTTATGGGAATCTTTACCCGAGTGGGTTTTCCCAAGGAAGTTGTGTCCGACAGGGGGACCAACTTCATGTCAGCGTACATGCGGGCCATGTGGAAGGAGTGTGGAGTGACCTACCGGTTCACCACTCCTTACCACCCCCAGACCAATGGTCTGGTGGAGAGGTTTAACAAAACCTTGAAGGGCATAATCAGAAGTCTGCCTGAAAGCCTGCGGAGGAAATGGGACGTCCTCCTACCCTGTTTACTCTTTTCTTACAGGGAAGTGCCACAGAAGGGAGTGGGTTTCAGCCCCTTCGAGCTTTTGTATGGGCACCCTGTACGTGGACCTCTCAACCTGGTGAGAGACGGATGGGAAAGAACTCCCAGAAAGCTTCCCCAGGACGTGGTGAGCTACATGCTGGCCTTCCGGAGCCAAATGGCTAAGTTGTGGAAGCAAGCTTCTGACAACTTGGAGGCCAGCCAAGCAGTAATGAAGGCGTGGTATGACCACAACGCTCACCCGGTGGAGTTGGAGCCTGGCCAGAAGGTGTGGGTGATCGAACCGGGAGAGCTTAGCGCACTCCAGGATCGCTGGTCAGGACCCTTTGAGGTGTTGGAGAAGAAGGGTAAGGCTACCTACTTGGTGGATCTTAAGACCCCTCGTCAGCCCCTACGGGTGCTGCACGCCAACCGCCTCAAACCCCACCACGAGAGGCCCGAAGTCATCTTGATGATGGTGACTGACGGAGCAGAGGACGCGGAAAGCGAGCCTCTCCCCGATTTGTTTGCGTCTCAAGAGAAGGATGGGTCGGTGGAGGGAGTGATTCTCTCCCCATCTCTAACTCCTGAACAGCAGGAGGACTGCCGCCAGGTCCTGGGACAGTACTCTTCGTTGTTCTCCCTTGTTCCGGGTAGGACTCACCTGTGCGTCCATGACGTGGACACAGGAGACAGCCCACCTGTGAAGTCCAAGATCTACCGGATGTCAGACAAGGTGAAGGCCAGCATTAACGGTGAAGTCACTAAGATGGTGGAGCTAGGAGTGATCGAACCTTCTAGCAGCCCCTGGTCCAGTCCGGTGGTGTTAGTACCAAAAGCTGCACCACCGGGTGCCCAACCGGAACTGAGGTTCTGTGTGGACTACCGGGGACTGAATTCAGTAACCAAAACTGATGCTCATCCGATCCCTAGGGCGGATGAATTGATTGACCGGCTGGGAGCTGCCCAATATCTAAGTACCTTTGACCTTACTTCTGGGTACTGGCAGATCTCTTTGACTGATGGAGCAAGGGAAAGGTCAGCCTTCTCCACGCCCAATGGCCACTACCAGTTCTGTGTGATGCCCTTTGGGCTCAAGAACGCACCTGCCACGTTTCAGCGCCTGGTAAACCAGATCCTCACCGGAATGGAGAGTTTCTCTGCTGCTTATCTGGATGACATAGCCGTCTTCAGTAACAGCTGGGAGGATCACTTGCGTCACCTGCAAGCTGTTCTCCAGGCCCTGAGACAAGCTGGATTGACGATCAAGGCCAGCAAGTGCCAGATCGGGCAGGGGTCGGTAGTGTCAAGAATTCCTGTCATACGAGGGGAGGAAAACGGTAACCAGCGAAAACGGACTACATCTCCCAGGATGCTTAGCGGTTGAGAGGTTATGTAAACAGGAGAGCTGTTACATAACTCAAGGGAAACACGCCCTTATGTAAACAGGAGAGCTGTTACATAACTCAAGGGAAACACGCCCTTATGTAAACAGGAGAGCTGTTACATAACTCAAGGGAAACACGCCCTTATGTAAACAGGAGAGCTGTTACATAACTCAAGGAAAACACGCCTTATAAAGGGAGGAACCGGGAGGTACAAGGCTGTCGGATATTGTGTTTACACCGACGTACCTGCTTCGTGAAGAGCAGTGTTCCGGAGTGGTGCTCCAGTAAGGCAAGAACGGAGGTAGGTCGAGTCGTTACTCCCTGGGCCGTGTCTTGCCCCATCGTCACCTGTGAAGGACCCGGAAGCTCTACCGGTCAACCATTGAGCTTCGCTTTTTGACTCGGCTGAGTCCAAGCGCAGTGGCGCTTTTGCTGGTTGGAGTCGTAACTCTCAGCCCGACCAGAGACACAGGGACTGCCAGCTGTAACGCACACCAGGAGGTGTTTGCCGCGTTACAGACTCGGAAGTCCACAGAATCGATCGAGCGGCTGCTCTCGGTTCAGTCTTCTTGCTTGTGATTGGGGTATCGGTGACGCATCACCAGGAGGTGACTCCGCGTCCCGGTGCAGTCTGAGGAAGAGGTTGAGCGGCTGCTCCCTTCAGGTAGAGACCCCGGCTGGGTGTTTCCCTGACTCCTCGATTCTCCCCAACACTCTTCGTGCCCCTCACAGCCTACCGATTGGCATTGTCGGCCATTTCATTTCTGCCCTCTGTTGGCATACGCCGGGATCGGCGTATATGCAGAGGACGGTTAGGACCATCCGTGCTGTGGGCTGGTAACGTACTTAGCCTGGAGGATTCCAGTGACTATAACTTTTGTTTGTTCTTTGTATTTTATTTGCCTTCATTAAAAGAACTAACCCTTCACAAGTGGTTGCGTCCTCATTGTCGTGTCTGTTAAACGATCCTGAGACGTTCAGGGCGTTACAAAATATCCGACCTTAATAACACTAACTGTCTCCCGGTCGATAACAGACATGGCAACACTTGATGATGTGCTGGCTGCTTTAGCGGCCATGCAAGTTGAAGTGGCTGCCTCTAGGCAAGAAGCAGCCGATGTAAAAGCCAGACTGGATGCTATCCAATTGGACCCGCTCACGCCCAGCACCTCCCTCATGAACCAGACCCCTGCGGTAGTAGTGGAAATGCCGGTAGCCATCCCCTTGGCAACACCAGAGAGGTACAGTGGGGATCCTAACACAGTGCAGGTATTCCTCACACAAGTGGCGCTACATTTATCGTGCAAACCAAAGGCGTTCCCCACAAGTCAGGCTCGTGTGGCTTTCCTTATATCCTATTTGGCTGGAAACGCGGCACAATGGGCCGTACCTCTGGTGAGCAGGGACGACCCCCTCTTATGTGATTGGGGTGCTTTTCGCGAGGAATTCCTGAAGGTATTCGACAGAAGGGCTGACTCGTACACGGCGGACCGTGAAATGCTTGAGTTGAGACAGGGATCCAACGACCTGGTGCAGTATCTCAACGCGTTCCGAAGGCTGGTTGCAGAAACCAAGTGGCCTGTTGCTAAACAGACGGCGCTCTTCCATCAAGGGCTGTGCGATGAGCTCAAGGACGCCGTGGCTCATATTGACCTTCAACCCAAGACATGTGAGGGCCTTATCAACCTGGTATTACGGCTGGAACATAGGCTAAGTGAAAGAAAGGGGGATCATGGAAGAAAAGGAAAATCCCTTCCATCCTATGTGACGGTGGGAAGTCCTGAAACTTCCACCGCATCCAAGGGAGAACCCATGGACATCAGCGCAATACGAGCAAGCCTCACAGCCACGGAGAAAGAGTCACGCCGTAAACAAGGATTGTGCCTATATTGTGGCAAAAAAGGCCACTACGTACGTGAATGCCCTGCCAAACCGAAGACGTCACGTTATCGGGCCAACCGGTCGGTAACAGCCGTGGTGGACATGCCGGCGGAAAACTAGAGGACTCCAAGACCAGAGAAGGGGCATCTCGGAGTCACTCATCCATCCCTTCACTTTCCAACTCGGTCACTAAGGGACAACGACACCTGTTTATCACGGTGCACGTGGGAGTGCATGACCAGTGGATACCCGTTGTGGCCATGGTGGATTCAGGGGCCACTGGCATGTTTATGGACCACAACGAGGCATGCAGGCTAGGGCTAGTGCTTCTTCCCAAAGCAGTACCCGAAGACGTCTATGCGGTAGACGGAAGGCGATTGGTGACGGGGCCCATCGGACAGCACACGGGGGTCCTTCCGATGAGATATGGGAGGAACCATTTGGAACAAATCGATTTTAACATCATCCGAGCTCCCCAATATGGCGTCATATTGGGATTGCCGTGGCTACAGAAACACAACCCCTTTGTGGATTGGCCAACACATCGCATCGAAATGACGTCACCGTATTGCATTCTGCATTGTGGAATAAGAACGGAATCCCTTGACGCAGATGAGAGCGGGAGTCAGACGGTGGCTACAGCGGCAGAAAAAGATGTGGCTCTCCCCCAGGCTTATCACAGTTTTGAGGATGTATTTGATGAGGTGAAGGCGGAAGTGCTACCACCACATAGACAGTTTGACTGCCAGATCGACCTGGTGCCAGGGGCCAGCGTTCCCAGCGGCAGGCTGTATGCCCTGACGGAGCCTGAAAACGTGCATCTCCGGGGGTACCTGGATAAACTCCTCAAGCTAGGATTCATCCGCCCGTCCAAGTCTCCGGCCGCCTCGCCACTCTTCTTCATCCCGAAGGCTAATGGGGAGCTGAGAGCCTGTGTGGACTTTAGGGCATTGAATGCGATAACCATAAAAAATCGGTACCCCTTGCCTCTCATCAGTGTACTTCTGGAACAGGTCAAGAAAGCTCGTATCTACACCAAGTTGGATTTGAAAGGGGCATACCATCTGGTGCGCATGAGGGACGGAGACGAGTGGAAGACCGCCTTTAAGACCAGGTTCGGCCTTTTTGAGTACCTCGTCATGCCGTTCGGTCTGTGCAACGCCCCGGCAGCCTTTCAGTACTTTTTGAATGAGGTATTCAGAGAGGAGTTGGATATCTACGTGGTCGTATATATCGACGACATCCTCATCTATTCGTCCAGTGTGGAGGAGCACGTACACCACGTCAAAGCTGTGCTCCAAAAGCTGAGGGAAAACATGCTGTTTTGTAAACTCAGCAAGTGTGACTTCCACGTCACATCCGTGGAATTCCTCGGAGTGATGCTGAGTCCAGAGGGACAGGAGATGGCAGAACGAAAGATCAAGGCGGTGAAAGAATGGCCGGTGCCCCAAAGCGTGAAGGACGTCCAAAGTTTCATTGGCTTCGCCAACTTTTACAGGCGGTTTATAGATGGATTTTCAGGAGTGGTGGCCCCAATCACAGAGCTACTGAGGAAGTCCAAGGAGTTTGTCTGGTCCCCTGAAGCGAACAAAGCCTTTGAGGCCCTGAAAAGCGCCTTTGGTAAGGCGCCGGTGTTGGCTCACCCCGATCCGGATCTCCCCTACGTGGTGGAAGCGGACGCGTCGGATGTGGCGCTGGGGGCTATCTTGTCCCAACGCAACCACGACACAGGGGTGCTTCATCCCGTTGCGTACATGTCCCGCAAACTCAACGACGCCGAACGCAACTACCATATTGCGGAGAAGGAGCTTCTCGCAATCAAGGACGCCTTCACCGAATGGAGGCATTGGTTGATGGGGGCAAGACATGTGGTATCGGTGTACACGGACCATCGGAACCTACAGTTCATGACGGCCACTAGACACCTTTCTCCCAGGCAGCTGCGGTGGATGATCTTCTTTGCGGGGTTCAACTTCCGCATCACATATCGGCCGGGGACGGAAAACCGGAAGGCGGACGCCCTGTCCCGTCAATCTGCAGTTAAGGAACCATTGCCTGCAACCGAGCGTTCCATCATTTCCCCGAGGATGGTATTGGGGGTTATCCAACCGGATACTTTCCTGAGGGGAATAAAGAGAGGGATCAGGTCATTCGCATGGCGGAGGTGGCTCCTCAGTCACAGAGAATGGCAGCTGAAGGACGGGATACCCCTGAAGGGCAGGTGCCTATTGATACCCACGCCTAGGCTAAGGAAACAAGCATTCATCTGGTGCCATGACTCTCCATGCGCAGGTCATTTGGGCTTTGAAAAAACGGTGGCTAGCATGGGACGGCATTTCTGGTGGCCAACCATGAGAGTGGATGTCAGGAGGTGGGGACAGGAGTGTCCTACGTGTGCTACCATGAAGGCCGACCATGGCCGAACCCAAGGGCTCTTACATCCACTTCCGACCCCGGATAGACCATGGGATAGCATATCACTGGACTTCGTGGTGGGCCTACCGGTAGACCAGGGGATGACGGCAATACTGGTGGTGGTGGATTACTTGACGAAAATGGGGCACTTCATCCCCTGCAAGAGAGTCCCTACGGCCGGGGAATTGGCGTCACTACTCCTAAAGAATGTGGTACGACTGCATGGATTACCTGGGGTGATCGTGTCGGACCGGGGGTCGCAGTTTACTGCGCAATTCTGGAAGACTTGGTGCACTGCGCTGCATGTTAAGACCGCCCTGTCCACCAGCTACCACCCTCAAACGGACGGCCAAACCGAGCGCCTGAACCAAACGCTCAAACAGTATCTGCGATGTTTTGTGGACCAGGGCAGGGAAGAATGGGTCGACTTGCTATGGGTTGCAGAGATAGCCTATAACAACGCCACTCACAGCTCCACACAGTCATCTCCGTTCTATAGCAACTATGGCCAACATCCCAGGTTCTTGCCATTTCTACATCCGTTCAGAGAGGACAGGATTCCCGCCACAGCGGACAGGGTGGCACACATAAAAGACACGTTGATGCGCTCAAGGGCTGTCCTAATAGAGGCCAAGAGAAGATACAAGGCTGCGGCAGATAGGAAGAGAAGGCCCGGGCCACTGTACCGCACTGGAGACTACGTCTGGATATCCACAAGAAACATGAGGTTTCGAAAGAACAGTGTGTTCCATCCCAAGTACATGGGCCCCTATCGAATTACCAAGTGTATGGGTCCCGTGAACGTGAAGGTGTGCTTGCCCCAGTCATTGCGGATACACCCTGTCTTTCATGTATCATTGCTCAAACCAGCACCCTCCAAGCCGTCTGGGACACCTAGGCCGGTATGCGTGGAGTCGGAGGTGGAGTATGAAGTGTCGGGCATACGGGCGTCCAAATGGCGCAGGGGGAAGCTGTGGTACCTGGTTGCGTGGAAAGGCTATGGCCCGGAGGAGCATTCATGGGAACCGGCTGAAGGGGTTCATGCTCCGCGCTTGGTCTCCTTGTTCCATCGGCGTTTTCCTGCCAGCGCTGGACCCGTGGGGAGCCGCTGAGAGGGAGGATGTACTGTCAAGAAGTCCTGTCATACGAGGGGAGGAAAACGGTAACCAGCGAAAACGGACTACATCTCCCAGGATGCTTAGCGGTTGAGAGGTTATGTAAACAGGAGAGCTGTTACATAACTCAAGGGAAACACGCCCTTATGTAAACAGGAGAGCTGTTACATAACTCAAGGGAAACACGCCCTTATGTAAACAGGAGAGCTGTTACATAACTCAAGGGAAACACGCCCTTATGTAAACAGGAGAGCTGTTACATAACTCAAGGAAAACACGCCCTATAAAGGGAGGAACCGGGAGGTACAAGGCTGTCGGATATTGTGTTTACACCGACGTACCTGCTTCGTGAAGAGCAGTGTTCCGGAGTGGTGCTCCAGTAAGGCAAGAACGGAGGTAGGTCGAGTCGTTACTCCCTGGGCCGTGTCTTGCCCCATCGTCACCTGTGAAGGACCCGGAAGCTCTACCGGTCAACCATTGAGCTTCGCTTTTTGACTCGGCTGAGTCCAAGCGCAGTGGCGCTTTTGCTGGTTGGAGTCGTAACTCCCAGCCCGACCAGAGACACAGGGACTGCCAGCTGTAACGCACACCAGGAGGTGTTTGCCGCGTTACAGACTCGGAAGTCCACAGAATCGATCGAGCGGCTGCTCTCGGTTCAGTCTTCTTGCTTGTGATTGGGGTATCGGTGACGCATCACCAGGAGGTGACTCCGCGTCCCGGTGCAGTCTGAGGAAGAGGTTGAGCGGCTGCTCCCTTCAGGTAGAGACCCCGGCTGGGTGTTTCCCTGACTCCTCGATTCTCCCCAACACTCTTCGTGCCCCTCACAGCCTACCGATTGGCATTGTCGGCCATTTCATTTCTGCCCTCTGTTGGCATACGCCGGGATCGGCGTATATGCAGAGGACGGTTAGGACCATCCGTGCTGTGGGCTGGTAACGTACTTAGCCTGGAGGATTCCAGTGACTATAACTTTTGTTTGTTCTTTGTATTTTATTTGCCTTCATTAAAAGAACTAACCCTTCACAAGTGGTTGCGTCCTCATTGTCGTGTCTGTTAAACGATCCTGAGACGTTCAGGGCGTTACAGGTAGTGTACCTTGGACACTTGGTGGGTAGGGGAGCGGTGCAACCCCTCCAGGCGAAGATCGAGGCCATCATGGCCTGGGAACCCCCCAAGACTCAGACTGAGGTCCGAGCTTTTCTGGGCCTCACGGGATACTACTGCCGCTTCGTGAAGGGGTACGGTACCATCGTAGCCCCCCTCACGGAGCTCACGTCCAAGAAACAACCTCGACGGGTAGTCTGGACGGAGGCTTGTCAGCAGGCCTTTGTGAGACTGAAGAAAGCCATGTGCGAGGCCCCGGTCTTAAGGGCCCCAGACTTTTCCAAGGAGTTCATTGTCCAGACAGATGCATCAGAACATGGCATTGGGGCAGTGTTATCGCAACTCAATGAAGAGGGTCTGGATCAACCCGTGGTCTTCCTATCCCGGAGACTACTTCCCAGGGAACAGAAGTGGAGTGCAATAGAGCGTGAAGCCTTTGCAGTGGTATGGGCTCTGAAGAAGTTGCGGCCATACCTGTTTGGCTCGCACTTCCTGGTTCAGACCGACCACAGACCCCTTCGTTGGCTGATGCAGATGAAGGGGGAGAATCCCAAGTTGTTGAGGTGGTCTATTTCCCTACAGGGAATGGACTTTCAGGTGGAACATCGGCCTGGAGTGGACCACGCCAATGCAGACGGTCTCTCAAGGTATTTCCGCCTTAGTGATGAGAACTCCCAAGGGGTTGGGTAGCTCTCCCCACTTTCAGCTGGGGGGGACGCATGTTAGACCTGTCAGCCCTTTGGGTGGTCCCTCCTCATCATTATTTATTTTGTCCCACTTTTGCCTCAAACCCTGTTAGTATTTTTTCCTTTTTGGGAACCACAAGACTTTTTCGTATTGATGCAGATTCAGGGAGCCATTTTATCTACCCCTGGAACTTCTGTCTGAGGGCCTGGAGCACAAAATGGTGGCCACCTGTGACATCATCAGAACCCACTGGAACCTACCAGCACCTTCCAGAACATTCCAGAACCCTGTGACAGTTGGAGGCGGTTTGGAATGTTGGGAAGCTAAGCCAGAGTTGACAGTTGGAGCTGGCAGTTGGCACCTGACTGGTGAAGAGAGAGCAGCAGAAACCTGAAGGAGGAAGGAGTGAGGCAGCAGGGGTGGAAACTTGTGCCTGGAGTGGGGTCCATAAACCCACCCTTGATACTAGTCCCTACTGACTGAGCCCAGCCTGGAGCCCTGTGTGGGAGAAAGCAAGAAAAACCATCTTAAGGACCTGGACAGCAGGAACAGGCCTTAGAAGTAAAGAAAAGCAAGAATCTGACCTGTTTATTGGTTTCCCTGGAGTTCGACGTCGAGAAGCCTGAGACCTGGAGCCCGAGATGGAGAAGCGGCACTGACTGGAAAGCAGACGTCGTACCCGGAGCCGCCAAAGGTCGAGAGAGGGCGCCGACGGAGGTCGTGGAGAGTACCAGAGGTCGAGGAGGAAGTCACCCGAGGTCAAGTGAGCGGCGTCGACGGGGGAGGGAAGTCCGCCCTCCGGAGTCGCCGGAGACCGAGGTGAAGCGTGCCGGAGGTCGGGAGTGGAGATCGCACTCCGGAGTCGCCGGAACCTGAAGAGAATCGTGCCGGAGGTCGGGAGTGGAGGTCGCACTCCGGAGCCGGCGGAAGTCGACATCGAGCCAAGACAGCCCAACGTCATCGAACCGGAGGTCGACATCGAGCTGAGGCCGCCGACATCGAACCGGAGCTGCCCGAAGTCGACATCGAGCCAAGACAGCCCGACGTCATCGAACCGGAGGTCGACATCGAGCCGAGGCCGCCGACATCGAACCGGAACCGCCTACCGGCGTCGTCAAGAACTGACATTGCGCCGAGGCCGCCGACATCGAACCGGAACCGCCTCACGGCGTCGACACGACTCCAGCGGCGTCGGAGCTTCATAAAAAGGGCAGTAAGTGGAGTAGAGGGCGCCTAAGGCCCTGTGGAGCTCTAAGAGACCATCCTAAGGGATAAAGAGGTGTTAGAACCAGCCTGGAAGTGCCAGGGGTGGACTGAGACTGATACAGTGACCTGTGTGAGGGGTTGTGTAGTTTGGGAGAGCCAGATTCCTAGATTACCCTTGATCTACCTCAGTTTTAGCCTCAGCCTTACCCAAGCTAGGTGAGACACCCTCAGGCCATCCACCTAACCACAAGCTGTGACTGGGCCAAATCAGCCCATAGTATTTAAAATGTGATCTGATTTACAAGTGTCACTGTTGGCTTTTATTATTTATTGAGGGTACTGTATTTATTGTATTTATCTAAATTATTCTTGTAATGTATTTATTGTCCTGAGCTAACTTATTTCTGTACAGTATTTATTCCCTCACAGTATTTATTTGACCTGATCCTATTTATTGCACCTGTAAAGTGTTACTATTTATTTGACCTGCACTTTTTAAGGAGAAGCTTGTGTACTGTGATTGTATTATTATTTGTTCAATCAGCAACTAAGAGAAAAGAAGATAAACACAGAGATATTTTCATAATTTTTCAGGTGTAGTGTCGTTTTTGGAACGGATGCACGCATGGTTATTGTGTGGGTATGACGTATGCTTAACACGGTGCCTGACCCCTGAGCACTCGAGCCAAGCTACCACTGTGTATGTCTGGAAAAATCCCATTACCACCACCCTTCATGGTGTGGGAGTGGGGTTTTTCTAACAGGAAGTAAGTCTTCTTTTGTCAGAACAGGGAATAAATAGACGTCTGGCTCTTGTGATTTTATTTTAAAATTCTCATCCTTATCATTGGTGTGAATTGCCACTCTATCAGGTGTACAGAAAATTGGGCAGTTTATTTTGCACAAAAGATCTGTTCCTAGTAATTTAACAGAACTCGTGCCACATATTATGAATTTGTGATTGTCTTCAATAGGATCAGTTTTTACAGGGGCATTTGCTCAAACGTTTTGGGGGGAGTTTAATATAGCGCAATATCGACCCGAAGATATCAGGTATCAGAGCCCTTTACATGAGAACTACTATAGGGTATTTTATATCCTGTTGTTTCAGCCATTAATTATCATAATGTCCTGATGGTACTTCCTACATAAACTTTATTGCATCTGAAAATAATCATGTATACCACATATTATTGTGAGTGAGGGATCACATATTCATGAGAGTTACAGTAACACAATTTCTTCTGTGTGTCATCAGCCCACCTACACGTTACAATGTCTACATTTATGGAAACCCTGAATCATGTTAGAAAGCCATGAGTTATGTACCACAGTCACTGGGTAACTAGAACTTATAATAGTATGTAAAGACCTACCTTTAAGATAACTAACATTAGGGCATCTTGTCAGAACAGGTTGCAATGTCTTATTCATCATGAGTAAATACCAGTGTACTCATAATATATTGTTAATTTTACCAGAAAAGAGATTAAAAACTGTCACTATTCTTATCAGTCCCAACTGACGGTTGGTATCCCTTTTCTTTTATAAGAGCATGGAGCTACAATACAATTTACGTGCTCTTTTACTAGCCTTCATAATTACTTACCTTTCAAAGCCTCTGACCAAAAATGTTGTTTCAATATCACACAATGTTTTCAAAAACTCAGATTCCTTACTATAAGTACAGCGTGTTCTTACCATCTCTCCATAAGGAATGGCAATTATCTGTAACCTGGGGTGGGAACTTGAAGCATGCATTAAGTAATCACATAATGTCTTTTAGCTATTCATTCTACTTTGTATTCGATCATCTCCGATTCCACATCCACATCCACAAACACTATACGATCATAGCTGTATTCAAATGTAAACTATGTAAAAACATATTATTTTATACTGGAAGTGTCCCATTCCAATACAAAACCTATGTTTGACATCAAGCACACTTCTTTGTATTATGATATGATACAATAGTGTGCCAGTGCAGGGAGAAAGAAAAACAACGCCATAACTTAATAGATATAGTGCAGTACTGTTCCCTCTCTTTCATGCAACTGTGTGCCCCTGATTCTTATTCACATTGGTGGCAACATGGAACTGTATGGAGTTTGTAAAATGTGGTCCATATGAGACAAATAAAATATGGCAGTGCAGCTTTAATACTGCATTTATACATGTTAATGTCCCCTAAACGTTATGCTGACTGTCCTTGAATGCACCCTTTCTGACTCCGCTGGTTTGCTGCCCTGCCCATGCACCTCTCTCATTTATCCTGCCTCTGTAGTCTCCCTATTTGAGAGTCCCCAGGGTTATTTTTTTCTACTTCCAACAGTGCTGCCAACAAATAACTTGTAACTCTCTGCCACTTTACTGTCATAAGCAAAAAGTCACTTGTATCCAGCCTTCTAATGTAGTGTCCTACCCATGTATTCACTTGTATCCAGTCTGCCATTGCAGCATCCTACTAAACACATCATTTGGTATACTACATGCTAATGTATTGTTCTTCCCCACAAATCACTGGTATCCGGCCTGCCACTCTAATGTCCTACCCATCAGATCACTTGCATTTGGCCTGCCATTGCAAAATCCTGTTAAACAATTCATTTGGTATCCAGACTGCGAATATAGATTTCTACCCAACAAATCACATGTATCCAGCCTGCTATTCTAGCATCCTACTAAACAAATCCTTTGGTATAAAGCCTGCAAATGTAGTGTTCTACCCAATAAATCACTTGTATCTGGCCTGCCACTCCAATGTCATCGCCCAACAAATCACTTGTATCCATCCGGCCACTTCAATGTCCTCCCCAACAAATCACTTGTATCCGGCCGGCACTCCAATGTCCTACCCAACAACTCACTTGTATAAGGCCTGCCACTCCAATTTCCTACTCAACAAATCACTTGCATCCAGCCTGCCACTCCAATGTCCTACTCAACAAATCACTTGTATCTGCCCGGTCACTCCAATGTCCTATCCAACAAATCACTTGTATCTGCCCGGTCACTCCAATGTCTTACCCAACAAATCACTTGTATCTGCCCAGTCACTCCAATGTCCTACCCAACAAATCACTTGTATCCAGCTGGTTACTCCAGTGTCCTATCCAACAAATCACTTGTACCTGGCCTGTCATTGGTGTGCCCTACCCAGCAAATGCCACTGAGGTTTCGAACCAATCAAATGACTTGTTATCCATCTAGCTAATGTAGTGTCCTGCCCAAAAAACTCCCTTGTTGTAATCCTACCAATGTAGTGCCCTACCCAACAAATAACTTGCATCAACCCTGATACTATAGTGTCCTACCAAACAAATCAGTTTTATCTGCGCTGGCCACTCTAGCCTAAGGACCAACACCTTACACATGGTGAATACCGCATAGGGGTGTTTGGTACAATCATCTCATTCGCTTTGCAAACAGGAGCCATCTCTAACCAGCAGAATATCTACACCCTGAATCGACCTTCATTTTCCCTCCTATACATCACTGTAAATAAACAAACATACTAAACACAGAGAATCTCATTGAGTGGCTCCAGCTCCCTGCAAGAGAGCTGCTATTGCAAGAAGAGTAAGTCTTGCTCAAACATTGAAGACAAATAGGTGCAGTACAGTAATGGTGGTTAGCCAAATTCTTTAAGGAGTATACAAAACAGTGGAGCGCTTATCATGTATAAATATCTTCAACCATATCTGTTTAGGTCCATTTGATATGTGCATTATTACTTCATGGTGTATATATAACAGTCATATTGCATGTATAGTGTAGGGACGATGCAACTGAAATCATTAGCAACTTCAAACATTCAAGTAGGTCAAATTTTCTTTTTACTTCAAATCTGTATCACAAATAATAACACATCAGATCTTCATTTTAAACATATTTATCAGTCCCTTGATTGCAAGTACAACAGTTTAGCGACAATTTGTAGATATATTATTGTTTTTTCTTGATGGATGGTCTCAGCTGACCTGTGTTTCGTCCCTTTTGTAACTTTCTCAAGGCTAGATTCAGGTAGAATATCTCCAGTCAGTCGAAAATTGTAACTCACGCTTATTCAAAGCAGAGTAATAAGATATCCAGGCTCAATTACGCCTGTCAACAATACTAATTCAAGCAGAATGATGTAACTGAAATGTTACTGGCTGTACGATCCAAAACCATGTAATCACATTGAGCTCACATTTGTCATACAAAGGACAGTTTATGCGGAACGCCGGTGGTCACTACGGACGCACCATGGACTTACTATGGTTCCTATCAACACTGGGGATTACTCAGTAAATTTCTTACTGATTTGGCAGCGGGTACTAATTGTCTACTTACATGCTATTGGATGGCACAGCCAGTAACATTTCAGTTACATCATTCTGCTTAAATGAGTATTGCTGACAAGCTTCATTGAGTCTGGATATTTTATTTCTCTGCATTGAACAAGTGAGAGTTACCATGTTTTACAGGCTGGAGATATTCTACGTGAATCAAACGTTGAGAAAGTCCCAAATGGGATGAAACACAGGTCAGCTGAGACCATCCATCAAGAAACAACAATAATATATCTTCAAAATGTCACTAAACTATTGTACGTACTTGCATTCAAGGAACTGATAAACAGCTATGTTTAGATTGAAGATGTGATGTGTTATTTTTTGTGCTACAGATTTGAAGTACAAATAAAATTTCACCTACTTGAATATTTGAAGTTGTTAATGATTTCAAAGCCGTTGTCTCTATACTATATAAGCAATATGAGTGTTGTATATACCATGATGTATTAATGCACCTAATAAATGGACCTAAACATACATGGTTGAAGATATTTATACATAATGAGTATGAGTGCTCCACTATTTTGTACTCTTTGTTGATAACTGGCCTTGGGATTTTCTCAGGTGCAGCTCTATACATTGTGGCAACAGGTGTGTTATAGTGTTAGAGCACCATTGCTGGATCTATAGCATAAAGCTCGAATTGAGAGGGATGTACAACTAAGGAATCACTGTTGACATTTTGCTTCAAGAATTTCTTAAGGCGCTCCATCCAGGGGAGAAATACAAAAAAGTATTACTGAGTACATCTCATCTGATAAGACTGGACCAATAAGCATTCAGTTTCCACCCTCAGGTAAAGTGAATGAGTGGTGTAATCTTGGATCCATCCCTTCCTCGGTAGAGTATACCAGCTTCCTCTATTAACAGCACTGAATCCACCTTTTACCGGTTTGCTTTTCTTTCCTGTTTTTCCTTTTTCCCCACCTTCCTTCCCCACCGTCCATCCAGCTCTCCTGCTGTGGAACCAAATGCCCGCTAAAGCGGAGACAGAACCCGGCATGCCACTCTCTGACCAAGAGTACAGTTCATTCTTCTCTGCACTAAAGCCGGATTGGAGAGCCAAACTCGCTTGCCGAATTAGGAAGGTCAGCGGATGCAACCACCAGAAAGTGCATCGCTTGGACCAGTATGAGAACCATGGTGTCATACCCAAAGGTGAGGAGGCAGGTTGAGACCAAAGTTCTTGTATATCATCTCTACTATGCCTGGATCCCAACGGTGTGTTGTGTTTCAGAAACTTCTATATATAGTGCATAATGCCAGGAATCTAGCTTTAAAGTGCATAATCTCTACAACCAATCATCATCAATACGTTACAGTTAAACCATATAGAAACAATATAGTAGAAAGATCAACCTGTGTGTGTATCTGTATCTCTGTAGTGGAAGAGGTGCTAGTAAGCTAGACTAAGCAAATGGCAATGTTTAAGTAAGAAATATAAATCTAAGGTTTTTTATAGAAGGCAGAAAAAAGAGACGTATTGCATGTATAAATTGTCTGAGCAAGATGAGGCAGCCTCTTAGAAAATCATGATGTTGCAGGATTAATGAAAGACCAGAGTAAGGCTGCAGGACCAAAACACCTAGGGGAGACTTTGCTGGCTTCCCAGTGCAGCCCTCCCAGACTCAATATAATGCACAGTTCTGTACCAGAGAGGGCTTGCTGCTAAGTATATACAGCAAGGGCATTATGCTATGTTGGTGAAAAAACAGGTTGCCGTATACTAACCTGACAGCACAGACTTGTAAATTTACTATTTGATGAATTCCCAAATGAAGAAAAACATTTCTGATAAAAAATGTACCTAGTCTGTCATTATATACAAGGACCAGTAAGAAAGAAATAAACATTTTCTTATAATTTACAAACAACGAGAAGATGGTTTCCCATAACAATACAAAATGAAAGCAGATGTTATACTGTTCTGTCTCCAGTGTCTACGGTGACCTGTAGAAGTGTAGAGATCTCTTTGAGTTTGGTATTAGAGAGTATGAATAGAGTCTGCATAGAGATTAGGTCTCATACCTGGATGAGTTTACAATGAATTTCACTGCCCGAGCAAGCACTTTGCAGAGGAGCTACATATTGTCTGTACAAGCAGCTGGGTATCAGAAAAGAAAGATGAGGTCAACAGTTATGACTTTGTCAAGTCTGGATGAGCGACAGTGCCTGCGGGTGTGAGGTTAGATGTCAACATGTATGGGATCTCTCACTGAAAGAAGGGAGCAAGCAGGTGCACTGGTATTAAGGTAGTTCAGCGAGGCTCCTGCAATGGAGCAGTCCAGCATGTGGAACAGTGGAAAAACCCCTCCTTCAGCAGTACCTGCTCATACATGGGACTTTCCTGGTAAGAAGCGAGGACCTTCATGAACCTAAGAGTTGGGCACACAGATTTGCTAGAGCCCACAGTGTCTCCAGACAATTTCTAATCTGAGGCCAGAAAGCTGAAGATGAAATGCAGGGCTAAGCACCAACGGTGAGTGAGAAGGGACCCAATTTCTATGACCAGAGGCTTGGCACTTCCTCATGCTTGTGCCTCAACCAAGTGCAAAAAGAACAATTGATGAGCAGAATACAGAACAATGTCATGCATTATCCCCAGTACAGGGATCTGGGCCTAAATCCATTGTTTGTTTGCTCACCATGCCATTCCAGTTTGGACCCAGCCATATGCAAATCAGTCTTGACCCTGCACCCAATGGGAACAGTCCAGCCCAAACTGCCAGGCCGGGTCCTCACTTGTCAGTTCGGGCTGGACTGTTCCCATGCGGCACAGGGTGAAGACTTATTTTAATATAGCTGTGTCTGAACTGGGGTGGCAAAGTGAGTTAAAGAACGATGATGGATTCAACCCAGATTTGTGACTGGGGGTGAGTGTCTCAAAATTTTCAGCGCTCCGTCCATCATCTCCTTGTGTTTGATTTGTTAGCCCTACGTTGGCAGGGTATGCCCAAGACTGATTTGCATATAGCTGTGTCTGAACTGGGGTGGCAAAATGAGCTAAAGAACAATGATGGACAGAAAGCAGAACAATGTCATACATTCTCCCAAGTACAGAGATCTAGGCCTAAATCCATTTTTTTTGTTCACCAAGCCATTCCTGTTTGAACCCAGCCCTATGCAAATCAGTCTTGACCCTGCGCCCAATGGTAACAGTCCAGCTCGAACTGCCAAGCCAGGTCCTCCCTAGACTGGAAACAAGCATCCTAGGAACAGTTTTGGGGTTTCACCCCTCTTCAGCCAGAATAGCTTAATTCCAGTAGCATGGAGAGCACGGGACCCACGTCTGGGCATACCCTTCCTACTCGGGGGTGACAAATGCAAAAACAACAGTTGATGGACAGAATGTAGAACAATGCCATAAATTCACCCCAGTACAGAGATCTGGGCCTAAATCCATTGTTTTTTTGCTCACCATGCCATTCCAGTTTGGACCCAGCCATATGCAAATCAGTCTTGACCCTGCACCCAATGGGAACAGTGAAACTATCCTGGCTGATGAGGGCTGAGACCTGTCGAACGATTCTTGTTTCCAGTCCAGGGAGGACCTGGCCTGGCAGTTCGGGCTGGACTGTTCCCATTGGGCGCAGGGTCAAGACTGATTTGCATATGGCTGGGTCCAAACTGGAATGGCATGGTGAGCAAAACAACAATGGATTTAGGCCCAGATCTCTGTACTGGGGTGAATGTATGACATTGTTCTGCATTCCGTCCATCAATTGTTCTTTTGTATTTATCACCCCGAGTGGGGCGGGTATGCCCAGACGTGGGGCCTGCGCTCTCCATGCCACTGGATTCAAACTATCCTGGCTGATGAGGGCTGAAAGCCCGAAAAGGGTCCTAGGATGCTTGTTTCCAGTCCAGGGAGGACCTGGCCTGGCAGTTCGAGCTGGACTGTTCTCATTGGGTGCAGGGTCAAGACTGATTTGCACATGGCTGGGTCCAAACTGGAATGGCATTGTGAGCAAAAAACGATGGATTTAAGCCCAGATCTCTGTACTGGGGTGAATGTATGACATTGGTCTGCATTCTGCCCATCAAATGTTCTTTTGCATTTGTTACCCCGAGTGGGATGGGTATGCCCAGATATGGGTCCTGTGCTCTCCATGCCACTGGAGTCAAGCTAGCCTGGCTGATGAGGACTGAAAGCCTGAAACCGGTCCTAGGATGCTTGTTTCCAGTCCAGGGAGGACCTGGCCTAGCAGTTCGGGCTGTACGGTTCCCATTAGGCACAGGGTCAAGACTGATTTGCATAGGGCTGGGTCCAAACTGGAATGGCATACTGAGCAAAAAAATGATGGATTAAGGCCCAGATCTCAGTACTAGGGAGAATGTATGCCATTGTTCTGTGGACATGGAGCTGAAAGAGCATGCTGTGCTTAATGAGCCATGATGAGGGAGGAAAGCCGCGCTCACTCCCGCAGACTCTAGGCCAGGGCAGAGTCAAGGCGGGACATGCACCCTCCTTTGGCCAATTGCGTGCAGTCTTTCACAGAAAGATGCATGCAAAGGCCAATAGCGGATGAAGAAAACAAAAGCACACGCACAAGCGTGTGTGTCAAAGTTTAAAGCCCTTACTAAATGTCTGGCAGAGCAGCGCATGTGCGCTGGCTCAGACGAGACCTAAAAACTGATGGACAGAATGCAGAACAATGTCATACATTTTCCCCAGCACAGAGATCTGGGCCTAAATCCATTGTTTTTTTGCTCACAATGCGATTCCAGTTTGGACCCAGTCATATGCAAATCAGTCTTGATCCTGCGCCCAATGGGAACAGTCCAGCCCGAACTGCTAGGCCAGGTCCTCCCTGAACTAGAAACAAGAATCCTAGGACCGGTTTCGGGCTTTCAGCCCTCATCAGCCAGGATAGCTTGACTCCAGTGGCATGGAGAGCACGGGACCCACATCTGGGCATACCCGTCCCACTTGGTGTGACAAATGCAAAAAGAACAATTGATGGACAGAAAGCAGAACAGTGTCATACATTCTCCCAAGTACAGAGATCTAGGCCTAAATCCATTTTTTTTGCTCACCATGCCATTCCAGTTTAAACCCAGCCCTATGCAAATCAGTCTTGACCCTGCGCCCAATGGGAACAGTCCAGCCCGAACTGCCAGGTCGGGTCCTCACTTGTCAGTTCGGGCTGGACTGTTCCCATGCGGCACAGGGTCAAGACTGATTTGCATATAGCTGTGCCTGAACTGGGGTGGCAAAGTGAGTTAAAGAACGATGATGGATACAACCCAGATCTGTGACTGGGGGTGAGTGTTTCAAAATTTTCAGCGCTCTGTCCATCATCTCCTTGTGTTTGCTTTGTTAGCCCTAAGTTGGCAGGGTTTGCCCAGACATGGGTCCCTTGCTCACTCTGCCACTGGATTCAAGCTAACCTTGCTGATGAGGGCTGTTAGCCCAAAACCAGTCCCAGGATGCTTGTTTCCAGTCCAGGGAAGACATCGATTGGCAGTTCGGGCTGGACTCTTACCATGAGGCACAGGGTCAAGACTGATTTGCATATAGCTGTGTCTGAACTGGGGTGGCAAAGTGAGCTAAAGAATGATGATGGATTCAACCCAGATCTGTGACTGGGGGTGACTGTCTGAAAAGTTTCAGCGCTAAATCGATCACCTCCTTGTTTTTGCGTTGTTCGCACTAAGTTGGCAGAGTATGCCCGGACGTGGGTCCCTTGCTCGCTCTGTCACTGGATTCAAACTAGCCTGGCTGATGAGGGCTGTTAGCCCGAAACCAGTCCCAGGATGCTTGTTTCCGGTCCAGGGAAGACATCGCTTGGCAGTTCGGGCTGGACTGTTACCATGAGGCACAGGCTCAAGACTGATTTGCATATAGCTGTGTCTGAACTGGGGTGGCAAAATGAGCTAAAGAACAATGATGGGCAGAAAGCAGAACAATGTCATACATTCTCCCAAGTACAGAGATCTAGGCCTAAATCCATTTTTTTTTGTTCACCAAGCCATTCCTGTTTGAACCCAGCCCTATGCAAATCACTCTTGACCCTGCGCCCAATGGGAACAGTCCAGCCCGAACTGCTAGGCCAGGTCCTCCCTGGACTGGAAACAAGCATCCTAGTACCGGTTTCGGGCTTTCAGCCCTCATCAGCCAGGATAGCTTGACTCCAGTGGCATGGAGAGCACACGACCCACATCTGGGCATACCTGTCCAACTCGGGCTGACAAATGCAAAAAGAAAAATTGATGGTCAGAATGCAGAACAATGTCCTACAGTCTCCCCAGTACAGAGATCTGGGCCTAAATCCATCATTTTTTGCTCACAATGCCATTCTAGTTTGGACGCAGCCATATGCAAATCAGTCTTAACCCTACGCCCATTGGGAAAAGTCCAGCCCGAACTGCTAGGCCAGGTCCTCCCTGGACTAGAAACAAGCATCCTAGGACCGGTTTTGGGCTTTCAGCACTCATCAGACAGGATAGCTTGACTCCAGTGGCATGGAAAGCATGGGACCCACGTCTCTGGGCATACCTGTCCCACTTAGGGTTACAAATGCAAAAAGAACAATTGATGGACAGAAAGCAGAACAATGTCATACATTCTCCCCAGTACAGAGATCTTAGCCTAAATCCATTGTTTTTTGCTCACAGTGCCATTCCAGTCTGGACCCAGCCATATGCAAATCAGTCTTGATCCAGCGCCCAATGGGAACAGTCCAGCCCGAAATGCCAGGCCAGGTCCTCCCTGGACTGGAAACAAGCAAACTAGGACCGGTTTTTGGCTTTCAGCCCTCATCAGACAGGATAGCTTGACTCCAGTGGCATGGAGAGCACGGGAAATGCAAAAACAACAATTGATGGACAGAATGCAGAACAATGTCATACATTCACCCCAGTACAGAGATCTGGGCCTAAATCCATCGTTTTTTTGCTCACCATGCCATTCCAGTTTGAACCCAGCCATATGCAAATTAGTCTTGACCCTGTGCCCCATGGGAACAGTCCAGCCCGAACTGCCAAGCCAGGTCCTCCCTGGACTGGAAACAAGCATCCTAGGACCGGTTTCGGGCTTTCAGCCCTCGTCAGCCAGGATAGCTTGATTCCAGTGGCATGGAGAGCAAGGGACTCACGTCTGAGCATACCCTTCCCACTCGGGGTGACAAATGCAAAAACAACAATTGATGGACAGAATGCAGAACAATGTCATACATTCACCCCAGTACAGAGATCTGGGCCTAAATCCATCGTTTTTTTGCTCACCATGCCATTCTAGTTTGAACCCAGCCATATGCAAATCAGTCTTGACCCTGTGCCCCATGGGAACAGTCCAGCCCGAACTGCCAAGCCAGGTCCTCCCTGGACTGGAAACAAGCATCCTAGGACCGGTTTCGGGCTTTCAGCCCTCGTCAGCCAGGATAGCTTGATTCCAGTGGCATGGAGAGCAAGGGACTCACGTCTGAGCATACCCTTCCCACTCGGGGTGACAAATGCAAAAACAACAATTGATGGAGAGAATGCAGAACAATGTCATACATTCACCCCAGTACAGAGATCTGGGCCTAAATCCATCGTTTTTTTGCTCACCATGCCATTCCAGTTTGAACCCAGCCATATGCAAATCAGTCTTGACCCTGTGCCCCATGGGAACAGTCCAGCCCGAACTGCCAAGCCAGGTCCTCCCTGGACTGGAAACAAGCATCCTAGGACCGGTTTCGGGCTTTCAGCCCTCGTCAGCCAGGATAGCTTGATTCCAGTGGCATGGAGAGCAAGGGACTCACGTCTGAGCATACCCTTCCCACTCGGGGTGACAAATGCAAAAACAACAATTGATGGACAGAATGCAGAACAATGTCATACATTCACCCCAGTACAGAGATCTGGGCCTAAATCCATCGTTTTTTTGCTCACCATGCCATTCCAGTTTGAACCCAGCCATATGCAAATCAGTCTTGACCCTGTGCCCCATGGGAACAGTCCAGCCCGAACTGCCAAGCCAGGTGCTCCCTGGACTGGAAACAAGCATCCTAGGACCGGTTTCGGGCTTTCAGCCCTCGTCAGCCAGGATAGCTTGATTCCAGTGGCATGGAGAGCAAGGGACTCACGTCTGAGCATACCCTCCCCACTCGGGGTGACAAATGCAAAAACAACAATTGATGGACAGAATGCAGAACAATGTCATACATTCACCCCAGTACAGAGATCTGGGCCTAAATCCATTGTTTTTTTGCTCACCATGCCATTCCAGTTTGGACCCAGCCATATGCAAATCAGTCTTGACCCTGCACCCAATAGGAACAGTCCAGCCCGAACTGTCAGGCCAGGTCCTCCCTGGACTGGAAACAAGCATCCTAGGACCGGTTTAGGGCTTTCAGCCCTCATCGGCCAGGATAGCTTGACTCCAGTGGCATTGAGAGCACAGGACCCACGTCTGGGCATACTCGTCCCACTTGGGGTGACAAATACAAAAAAAACAATTGATGGAAAGAATGCAGAAGAATGTCATACATTCTCCCCAGTACAGAGATCTGGGCCTAAATCCATAGCTTTTTTGCTCACCACGCCATTTCAGTTTGGACCCAGCATATGCAAATCAGTCTTGACCCTGCTCCCAATGGGAACAGTCCAGCCTGAACTGCTAGGCCAGGTCCTCCCTTAACTAAAAACAAGTATCCTAGGACGGTTTCGGGCTTTCAGCTCTCATCAGCCAGGATAGCTTGAATCCGGTGGCATGGAGAGCGCGGGACCCACCTCTGGGCCTACCCGTCTCACTCGGGGTGACAAATGCAAAAGAACAATTGATGCACAGAATGAAGAATGTCATACATTCTCCCCAGTACAGAGATCTGGGTCTAAATCCATTGTTTTTTTGCTCACCATGCCATTCCAGTTTGGACCCAGCCAAATGCAAATCAGTCTTGACCCTGCTCCCAATGGGAACAGTCCAGCCCGAATTGCCAGGCCAGGTCCTCACTTGTCAGTTCGGGCTGGACTGTTCCCATGCGGCACAGGGTCAAGACTGATTTGCATATAGCTGTGTCTGTACTGGGGTGGCAAAGTGAGTTAAAGAACGATGATGGATTCAATCCAGATCTGTAACTGGGGGTGAGTGTCTCAAAATTTTCAGCGCACCGTCCATCATCTCCTTGTGTTTGCTTTGTTAGACCAGAGTTGGCAGGATATGCCCAGACGTGGGTCCCTTGCTCACTCTGCCACTGGATTCAAGCTAGCCTGGCTGATGAGGGCTGCTAGCCCGAAACCAATCCCAGGATGCTTGTCTCCGGTCCAGGGAAGACATCGATTGGCAGTTCGGGCTGGACTCTTACCATGAGGCACAGGGTCAAGACAGATTTGCATATAGCTGTGTCTGAACTGGGGTGGCAAAGTGAGCTAAAGAATGATGATGTATTCAACCCAGATCTGTGACTGGGGTGAGTGTCTGAAAAGTTTCAGCGCTCTGTCCATCATCATCTTGTGTTTGCGTTTTTCGCACTAAGTTGGCTGGGTATGCCCAGACGTGGGTCCCTTGCTCACACTGCCACTGGATTCAAACTAGCCTGGCAGATGAGGGCTGTTAGCCCGAAACCAGTCGCAGGATGCTTGTTTACGGTCCAGGGAAGACATCGCTTGGCAGTTCGGGCTGGACTGTTCCCATGAGGCACAGGGTCAACACTGATTTGCATATACCTGTGCCTGAACTGGGGTGGCAAAGTTAGCTAAAGAACAATGATGGACAGAAAGCAGAACAATGTCACATTCTCCCAAGTACAGAGATCTAGGCCTAAATCCATTTTTTTTGCTCAACATGCCATTCCAGTTTGAACCCAGACATATGCAAATCAGTCTTGAACCTGCATCCAATGGGAACAGTCCATCCCGAACTGCCAGAGCAGGTCCTCCCTGGACTGGAAACAAGCATCCTAGGACCGGTTTCGGGCTTTCAGCCCTCATCAGCCAGGATAGTTTGACTCCAGTGGCATGGAGAGCACAGGACCCACGTCTGGGCATACCCGTCTCACTCGGGGTGACAAATGCAAAAGAACAATTGATGGACAGAATGCAGAAGAATGTCATACATTCTCCCCAGTACAGAGATCTGGTCCTAAATCCATCGTTTTTTTGCTCACCATGCCATTCCAGTCTGGACCCAGCCATATGCAAATCAGTCTTGACCCTGCGCCCAATGGGAACAGTCCAGCCCAAACTGCCAGGCCGGGTCCTCACTTGTCAGTTCGGGCTGGACTGTTCCCATGCGGCACAGGGTGAAGACTTATTTTAATATAGCTGTGTCTGAACTGGGGTGGCAAAGTGAGTTAAAGAACGATGATGGATTCAACCCACATTTGTGACTGGGGGGGGAGTGTCTCAAAATTTTCAGCGCTCCGTCCATCATCTCCTTGTGTTTGATTTGTTATCCCTACGTTGGCAGGGTATGCCCAGACATGGGTCCCTTGCTCACTCTGCCACTGGATTCAAGCTAGCCTGGCTGATGAGGGCTGTTATCCCGAAACCAGTCCCAGGATGCTTGTTTCCAGTCCAGGGAACACATCGATTGGCAGTTCGGGCTGGACTCTTACCATGAGGCACAGGGTCAAGACTGATTTGCATATACCTGTGCCTGAACTGGGGTGGCAAAGTTAGCTAAAGAACAATGATGGACAGAAAGCAGAACAATGTCACATTCTCCCAAGTACAGAGATCTAGGCCTAAATCCATTTTGTTTTTCTCACCATGCCATTCCTGTTTGAACCCAGCCCTATGCAAATCAGACTTGACCCTGCGCCCAATGGGAACAGTCCAGCCTGAACTGCCCGGTCAGGTCCTCCCTGGACTGGAAACAAGCATCCTAGGACCGGTTTCGGGCTTTCAGCCCTCATCAGCCAGGGTAAATTGACTCCAGTGGCATGGAGAGCACGGGACCCACATCTGGGCATACCTGTCCCACTCGGGGTGACAAATGCAAAAAGAACAATTGATGGACAGATAGCAGAACAATGTCATACATTCTCCCCAGTACAGAGATCTTAGCCTACATCTATTGTTTTCTTGCTCACAATGCCATTCCAGTTTGGACCCAGCCATATGCAAATCAGTCTTAACCCTACGCCCAATGGGAAAAGTCCAGCCCGAACTGCTAGGCCAGGTCCTCCCTGGACTAGAAACAAGCATCCTAGGACCGGTTTCAGGCTTTCAGCCCTCATCAGACAGGATATCTTGACTTCAGTGGCATGGAAAGCATGGGACCCACGTCTCTGGGCATACCTGTCCCACTCGGGGTTACAAATGCAAAAAGAACAATTGATGGACAGAAAGCAGAACAATGTCATACATTCTCCCCAGTACAGAGATCTTAGCCTAAATCCATCGTTTTTTGCTCACAGCGCCATTCCAGTTTGGACCCAGCCATATGCAAATCAGTCTTGATCCTGCGCCCAATGGGAACAGTCCAGCCCGAAATGCCAGGCCAGGTACTCCCTGGACTGGAAACAAGCAAACTAGGACCGGTTTCGGGCTTTCAGCCCTCATCAGCAAGGATACTTTGACCTCAGTGGCATGGAGTGCACGGGACCCACCTCTGGGCATACCCGTCCTACTCGGGCTGACAAATGCAAAAAGAAAAATTGATGGTCAGAATGGAGAACAATGTCATACATTCTCACCAGTACAGAGATCTGGGCCTAAATCCATTGTTTTTTTGCTCACCACGCCATTTCAGTTGGGACCCAGCATATGCAAATCAGTCTTGACCCTGCGCCCAATGGGAACAGTCCAGCCTGAACTGCTAGGCCAGGTCCTCCCTAAACTAAAAACAAGTATCCTAGGACTGGTTTCGGACTTTCAGCTCTCAACAGCGAGGATAGCTTGACTCCGGTGGCATGGAGAGCGCGGGACCCACATCTGGGCATACCCGTCTCACTCGGGGTGACAAATGCAAAAGAACAATTGATAGACAGAATGCAGAAGAATGTCAAACATTCTCCCCAGTACAGAGATCTGGGCCTAAATCCATTGTTTTTTTGCTCATCATGCCATTCCAGTTTGGACCCAGCCATATGCAAATCAGTCTTGACCCTGCGCCCAATCGGAACAATGCAGCCCGAACTGCCAGGCCGGGTCCTCACTTGTCACTTCGGGCTGGACTGTTCCCATGCGGCACAGGGTCAAGACTGATTTGCATATTGCTGTGTCTGAACTGGGGTGGCAAAGTGAGTTAAAGAACGATGATGGATTCAACCCAGATCTGTGACTGGGGGTGAGTGTCTCAAAATTTTCAGCGCACCGTCCATCATCTCCTTGTGTTTGCTTTGTTAGCCCTAAGTTGGCAGGATATGCCCAACCGTGGGTCCCTTGCTCACTCTGCCACTGTATTCAAGCTAGCCTGGCTGATGAGGGCTGTTAGCCCGAAACAAGTCCCAGGATGCTTGTTTCCGGTCCAGGGAAGACATCGATTGGCAGTTCGGGCTGGACTCTTACCATGAGGCACAGGGTCAAGACTGAGTTGCATATAGCTGTGTCTGAACTGGGGTGGCAAAGTGAGCTAAAGAATGATGATGGATTCAACCCAGATCTGTGACTGGGGGTGTGTGTCTGAAAAGTTTCAGCGCTCCGTCCATCATTTCCTTCGCACTAAGTTGGCAGGGTATGCCCAGACGTGGGTCCCTTGCTCACTATGCCACTGGATTCAACCTAGCCTGGCTGATGAGGGCTGTTAGCCCGAAACCAGTCCCAGGCTGCTTGTTTCTGGTCCAGGGAAGACATCGCTTGGCAGTTCGGGCTGGGCTGTTCCCATGAGGCACAGGGTCAAGACTGATTTGCATATAGCTGTGTCTGAACTAGGGTGGCAACGTGAGCTAAAGAACAATGATGGACAGAAAGCAGAACAATGTCATACATTCTCCCAAGTACAGAGATCTAGGCCTAAATCACTTTTCTTTGCTCACCATGCCATTCCAGTTTGAACCCAGCCCTATGCAAATCAGTCTTGACCCTGCGCCCAATGGGGACAATCCAGCCCGAACTGCCAGGCCACGTCCTCCCTGGACTGGAAACAAGCATCCTAGGACCAGTTTCGGGCTTTCAGCCCTCATCAGCCAGGATAGCTTGACTCCAGTGGCATGGAGAGCACGGGACCCACATCTGGGCATACCTGTCCCACTCGGGGTGACAAATGCAAAAAGAACAATTGATGGACAGAAAGCAGAACAATGTCATACATTCTCCCCAGTACATAGATCTTAGCCTAAATCCATTGTTTTTTTTCTCACAATGCCATTCCAGTTTGGACCCAGCTATATGCAAAACAGTCTTGATCCTGTGCCCAATGGGAACAGTCCAGCCCGAACTGCCAGGCCAGGTCCTCCCTGGACTGGAAACAAGCAAACAAGGACCGGTTTTGGACTTTCAGCCCTCATCAGCCAGGATAGCTTGACCTCAGTGGCATGGAGAGCACGGGACCCACATCTGAGCATACCTGTCCCACTCGGGCTGACAAATGCAAAATGAAAAATTGATGGTTAGAATGCAGAACAATGCCATACATTCTCCCCAGTACAGAGATCTGGGCCTAAATCCATCGTTTTTTTGCTCACAATGCCATTCTAGTTTGGACCCAGCAATATGCAGATCAGTCTTAACCGTACGCCCATTGGGAAAAGTCCAGCCCGAACTACTAGGCCAAGTCCTCCATTGACTAGAAACAAGCATCCTAGGACCGTTTTCGGGCTTTCAGTTCTCATCAGACAGGATAGCTTGACTCCAGTGGCATAGAGAGCACGGGACCCACGTCTGGGCATACCCGTCCCACTCTGGGTGACAAATCCAAAAAGAAAAATTGATGGAGAGAAAGCAGAACAATGTCATACATTCTCCCCATTACAGAGATCCGGCCCTAAATCCATTGTTGTTTTGCTCTCCACGGCATTTCAGTTTGGACCCAGCATATGCAAATCAGTCTTGACCCTACTCCCAATGGGAACAGTCCAACCTGAACTGCTAGACCAGGTCCTCTCCCTAAACTAAAAACAAGTATCCTAGGACCGGTTTTGGACTTTCAGCCAGAATAGGTTGACTCTGCCGGCAAGGAGAGCGCTGGACCCACGTCTGGGCATACCCGTCTCACTCTGGGTGACAAATGCAAAAGAACAATTGATGGACAGAATGCAGAAGAATGTCATACATTCTCCCCAGTACAGAGATCTGGGCCTAAATGCATCGTTTTTTTGCTCACCATGCCATTCCAGTTTGGACCCAGCCATATGCAAATCAGTCTTGACCCTGCGCCCAATGGAAACAGTCCAGCCCGAACTGCCAGGCCGGGTCCTCACTTGTCAGTTGGGGCTGGATTGTTCCCATGCGGCACAGGGTCAAGACTGATTTGCATATAGCTGTGCCTGAACTGGGGTGGCAAAGTGAGTTAAAGAACGATGATGGATTCAACCCAGATCTGTGACTGGGGGTGAGTGTTTCAAAATTTTCAGCGCTCTGTCTATCATCTCCTTGTGTTTGCTTTGTTAGCCCTAAGTTGGCAGGGTATGGTCAGACGTGGGTCCCTTGCTCACTCTGCCACTGGATTCAAGCTAGCCTTGCTGATGAGGGCTGTTAGCCCGAAACCAGTCCCAGAATGCTTGTTTCCGGTCCAGGGAAGACATCGATTGGCAGATAGAGCTGGACTCTTACCATGAGGCACAGGGTCAAGACTGATTTGCATATAGCTGTGTCTCAGCTGGGGTGGCAAAGTGAGCTAAAGAACAATGATGGACAGAAAGCAGAACAATGTCATACATTCTCCCAAGTACAGAGATATAGGCCTAAATCCATTTTGTTTTGCTCCTCATGCCATTCCTGTTTGAACCCAGCCCTATGCAAATCAGACTTGACCGTGCGCCCAATGGGAACAGTCCAGCCTGAACTGCCAGGTCAGGTCCTCCCTGGACTGGAAACAAGCATCCTAGGACCGGTTTCGGGCTTTCAGCCCTCATCAGCCAGGATAGATTGACTCCAGTGGCATGGAGAGCACGGGACCCACATCTGGGCATACCTGTCCCACTCGGGGTGACAAATGCAAAAAGAACAATTGATGAACAGAAAGCAGAACAATGTCATACATTCTCCCCAGTACAGAGATCTTAGCCTAAATCTATTGTTTTCTTGCGCACAATGCCATTCCAGTTTGGACCCAGCCATATGCAAATCAGTCTTAACCCTACGCCCAATGGGAAAAGTCCAGCCCGAACTGCTAGGCCAGGTCCTCCCTGGACTAGAAACAAGCATCCTAGGACCGGTTTCAGGATTTCAGCCCTCATCAGACAGGATATCTTGACTTCAGTGGCATGGAAAGCATGGGACCCACGTCTCTGGGCATACCTGTCCCACTCGGGGTTACAAATGCAAAAATAACAATTGATGGACAGAAAGCAGAACAATGTCATACATTCTCCCCAGTACAGAGATCTTAGCCTAAATCCATTGTTTTTTTGCTCACAATGCCATTCTAGTTTGGACCCAGCTATATGCAAATCAGTCTTAACCCTACGCCCATTGGGAAAAGATCAGCCCGAACTGCTAGGCCAGGTCCTCCCTGGACTAGAAACAAGCATCCTAGGACCGGTTTCGGGCTTTCAGCCCTCATCAGACCGGATAGCTTGACTCCAGTGGCATGGAGAGCACGGGACCCACGTCTGGGCATACTTTTCCCACTCTGGGTGACAAATCCAAAAAGAAAAATTGATGGACAGAAAGCAGAACAATGTCATACATTCTCACCAGTACAGAGATCTGGGCCTAAATCCATTGTTTTTTTGCTCACCACGCCATTTCAGTTTGGACCCAGCATATGCAAATCAGTCTTGACCCTGCGCCCAATGGGAACAGTCCAGCTTGAACTGCTAGGCCAGGTCCTCCCTAAACTAAAAACAAGTCTCCTAGGACTGGTTTCGGACTTTCAGCTCTCAACAGCGAGGATAGCTTGACTCCGGTGGCATGGAGAGCGCGGGACCCACGTCTGGGCATACCCGTCTCACTCGGGGTGACAAATGCAAAAGAACAATTGATAGACAGAATGCAGAAGAATGTCAAACATTCTCCCCAGTACAGAGATCTGGGCCTAAATCCATCGTTTTTTTGCTCATCATGCCAATCCAGTTTGGACCCAGCCATATGCAAATCAGTCTTGACCCTGCGCCCAATCGGAACAATGCAGCCCGAACTGCCAGGCCGGGTCCTCACTTGTCACTTCGGGCTGGACTGTTCCCATGCGGCACAGGGTCAAGACTGATTTGCATATTGCTCTGTCTGAACTGGGGTGGCAAAGTGAGTTAAAGAACGATGATGGATTCAACCCAGATCTGTGACTGGGGGTGAGTGTCTCAAAATTTTCAGCGCACCGTCCATCATCTCCTTGTGTTTGCTTTGTTAGCCCTAATTTGGCAGGATATGCCCAACCGTGGGTCCCTCGCTCACTCTGCCACTGGATTCAAGCTAGCCTGGCTGATGAGGGCTGTTAGCCCGAAACAAGTCCCAGGATGCTTGTTTCCGGTCCAGGGAAGACATCGATTGGCAGTTCGGGCTGGACTCTTACCATGAGGCACAGGGTCAAGACTGAGTTGCATATAGCTGTGTCTGAACTGGGGTGGCAAAGTGAGCTAAAGAATGATGATGGATTCAACCCAGATCTGTGACTGGGGGTGTGTGTCTGAAAAGTTTCAGCGCTCCGTCCATCATTTCCTTCGCACTAAGTTGGCAGGGTATGCCCAGACGTGGGTCCCTTGCTCACTATGCCACTGGATTCAACCTAGCCTGGCTGATGAGGGCTGTTAGCCCGAAACCAGTCCCAGGCTGCTTGTTTCTGGTCCAGGGAAGACATCGCTTGGCAGTTCAGGCTGGGCTGTTCCCATGAGGCACAGGGTCAAGACTGATTTGCATATAGCTGTGTCTGAACTAGGGTGGCAACGTGAGCTAAAGAACAATGATGGACAGAAAGCAGAACAATGTCATACATTCTCCCAAGTACAGAGATCTAGGCCTAAATCACTTTTCTTTGCTCACCATCCCATTCCAGTTTGAACCCAGCCCTATGCAAATCAGTCTTGACCCTGCGCCCAATGGGGACAATCCAGCCCGAACTGCCAGGCCACGTCCTCCCTGGACTGGAAACAAGCATCCTAGGACCAGTTTCGGGCTTTCAGCCCTCATCAGCCAGGATAGCTTGACTCCAGTGGCATGGAGAGCACGGGACCCACATCTGGGCATACCTGTCCCACTCGGGGTGACAAATGCAAAAAGAACAATTGATGGACAGAAAGCAGAACAATGTCATACATTCTCCCCAGTACATAGATCTTAGCCTAAATCCATTGTTTTTTTTCTCACAATGCCATTCCAGTTTGGACCCAGCCATATGCAAATCAGTCTTGATCCTGTGCCCAATGGGAACAGTCCAGCCCGAACTGCCAGGCCAGGTCCTCCCTGGACTGGAAACAAGCAAACAAGGACCGGTTTTGGACTTTCAGCCCTCATCAGCCAGGATAGCTTGACCTCAGTGGCATGGAGAGCACGGGACCCACATCTGAGCATACCTGTCCCACTCGGGCTGACAAATGCAAAATGAAAAATTGATGGTTAGAATGCAGAACAATGCCATACATTCTCCCCAGTACAGAGATCTGGGCCTAAATCCATCGTTTTTTTGCTCACAATGCCATTCTAGTTTGGACCCAGCAATATGCAGATCAGTCTTAACCGTACGCCCATTGGGAAAAGTCCAGCCCGAACTACTAGGCCAAGTCCTCCATTGACTAGAAAAGAGCATCCTAGGACCGTTTTCGGGCTTTCAGCTCTCATCAGACAGGATAGCTTGACTCCAGTGGCATAGAGAGCACGGGACCCACGTCTGGGCATACCCGTCCCACTCTGGGTGACAAATCCAAAAAGAAAAATTGATGGAGAGAAAGCAGAACAATGTCATACATTCTCCCCATTACAGAGATCCGGCCCTAAATCCATTGTTGTTTTGCTCTCCACGGCATTTCAGTTTGGACCCAGCATATGCAAATCAGTCTTGACCCTACTCCCAATGGGAACAGTCCAACCTGAACTGCTAGACCAGGTCCTCTCCCTAAACTAAAAACAAGTATCCTAGGACCGGTTTTGGACTTTCAGCCAGAATAGGTTGACTCTGCCGGCAAGGAGAGCGCTGGACCCACGTCTGGGCATACCCGTCTCACTCTGGGTGACAAATGCAAAAGAACAATTGATGGACAGAATGCAGAAGAATGTCATACATTCTCCCCAGTACAGAGATCTGGGCCTAAATGCATCGTTTTTTTGCTCACCATGCCATTCCAGTTTGGACCCAGCCATATGCAAATCAGTCTTGACCCTGCGCCCAATGGAAACAGTCCAGCCCGAACTGCCAGGCCGGGTCCTCACTTGTCAGTTGGGGCTGGATTGTTCCCATGCGGCACAGGGTCAAGACTGATTTGCATATAGCTGTGCCTGAACTGGGGTGGCAAAGTGAGTTAAAGAACGATGATGGATTCAACCCAGATCTGTGACTGGGGGTGAGTGTTTCAAAATTTTCAGCGCTCTGTCTATCATCTCCTTGTGTTTGCTTTGTTAGCCCTAAGTTGGCAGGGTATGGTCAGACGTGGGTCCCTTGCTCACTCTGCCACTGGATTCAAGCTAGCCTTGCTGATGAGGGCTGTTAGCCCGAAACCAGTCCCAGAATGCTTGTTTCCGGTCCAGGGAAGACATCGATTGGCAGATAGAGCTGGACTCTTACCATGAGGCACAGGGTCAAGACTGATTTGCATATAGCTGTGTCTCAGCTGGGGTGGCAAAGTGAGCTAAAGAACAATGATGGACAGAAAGCAGAACAATGTCATACATTCTCCCAAGTACAGAGATATAGGCCTAAATCCATTTTGTTTTGCTCCTCATGCCATTCCTGTTTGAACCCAGCCCTATGCAAATCAGACTTGACCGTGCGCCCAATGGGAACAGTCCAGCCTGAACTGCCAGGTCAGGTCCTCCCTGGACTGGAAACAAGCATCCTAGGACCGGTTTCGGGCTTTCAGCCCTCATCAGCCAGGATAGATTGACTCCAGTGGCATGGAGAGCACGGGACCCACATCTGGGCATACCTGTCCCACTCGGGGTGACAAATGCAAAAAGAACAATTGATGAACAGAAAGCAGAACAATGTCATACATTCTCCCCAGTACAGAGATCTTAGCCTAAATCTATTGTTTTCTTGCGCACAATGCCATTCCAGTTTGGACCCAGCCATATGCAAATCAGTCTTAACCCTACGCCCAATGGGAAAAGTCCAGCCCGAACTGCTAGGCCAGGTCCTCCCTGGACTAGAAACAAGCATCCTAGGACCGGTTTCAGGATTTCAGCCCTCATCAGACAGGATATCTTGACTTCAGTGGCATGGAAAGCATGGGACCCACGTCTCTGGGCATACCTGTCCCACTCGGGGTTACAAATGCAAAAATAACAATTGATGGACAGAAAGCAGAACAATGTCATACATTCTCCCCAGTACAGAGATCTTAGCCTAAATCCATTGTTTTTTTGCTCACAATGCCATTCTAGTTTGGACCCAGCTATATGCAAATCAGTCTTAACCCTACGCCCATTGGGAAAAGATCAGCCCGAACTGCTAGGCCAGGTCCTCCCTGGACTAGAAACAAGCATCCTAGGACCGGTTTCGGGCTTTCAGCCCTCATCAGACCGGATAGCTTGACTCCAGTGGCATGGAGAGCACGGGACCCACGTCTGGGCATACTTTTCCCACTCTGGGTGACAAATCCAAAAAGAAAAATTGATGGACAGAAAGCAGAACAATGTCATACATTCTCACCAGTACAGAGATCTGGGCCTAAATCCATTGTTTTTTTGCTCACCACGCCATTTCAGTTTGGACCCAGCATATGCAAATCAGTCTTGACCCTGCGCCCAATGGGAACAGTCCAGCTTGAACTGCTAGGCCAGGTCCTCCCTAAACTAAAAACAAGTCTCCTAGGACTGGTTTCGGACTTTCAGCTCTCAACAGCGAGGATAGCTTGACTCCGGTGGCATGGAGAGCGCGGGACCCACGTCTGGGCATACCCGTCTCACTCGGGGTGACAAATGCAAAAGAACAATTGATAGACAGAATGCAGAAGAATGTCAAACATTCTCCCCAGTACAGAGATCTGGGCCTAAATCCATCGTTTTTTTGCTCATCATGCCAATCCAGTTTGGACCCAGCCATATGCAAATCAGTCTTGACCCTGCGCCCAATCGGAACAATGCAGCCCGAACTGCCAGGCCGGGTCCTCACTTGTCACTTCGGGCTGGACTGTTCCCATGCGGCACAGGGTCAAGACTGATTTGCATATTGCTCTGTCTGAACTGGGGTGGCAAAGTGAGTTAAAGAACGATGATGGATTCAACCCAGATCTGTGACTGGGGGTGAGTGTCTCAAAATTTTCAGCGCACCGTCCATCATCTCCTTGTGTTTGCTTTGTTAGCCCTAATTTGGCAGGATATGCCCAACCGTGGGTCCCTCGCTCACTCTGCCACTGGATTCAAGCTAGCCTGGCTGATGAGGGCTGTTAGCCCGAAACAAGTCCCAGGATGCTTGTTTCCGGTCCAGGGAAGACATCGATTGGCAGTTCGGGCTGGACTCTTACCATGAGGCACAGGGTCAAGACTGAGTTGCATATAGCTGTGTCTGAACTGGGGTGGCAAAGTGAGCTAAAGAATGATGATGGATTCAACCCAGATCTGTGACTGGGGGTGTGTGTCTGAAAAGTTTCAGCGCTCCGTCCATCATTTCCTTCGCACTAAGTTGGCAGGGTATGCCCAGACGTGGGTCCCTTGCTCACTATGCCACTGGATTCAACCTAGCCTGGCTGATGAGGGCTGTTAGCCCGAAACCAGTCCCAGGCTGCTTGTTTCTGGTCCAGGGAAGACATCGCTTGGCAGTTCAGGCTGGGCTGTTCCCATGAGGCACAGGGTCAAGACTGATTTGCATATAGCTGTGTCTGAACTAGGGTGGCAACGTGAGCTAAAGAACAATGATGGACAGAAAGCAGAACAATGTCATACATTCTCCCAAGTACAGAGATCTAGGCCTAAATCACTTTTCTTTGCTCACCATCCCATTCCAGTTTGAACCCAGCCCTATGCAAATCAGTCTTGACCCTGCGCCCAATGGGGACAATCCAGCCCGAACTGCCAGGCCACGTCCTCCCTGGACTGGAAACAAGCATCCTAGGACCAGTTTCGGGCTTTCAGCCCTCATCAGCCAGGATAGCTTGACTCCAGTGGCATGGAGAGCACGGGACCCACATCTGGGCATACCTGTCCCACTCGGGGTGACAAATGCAAAAAGAACAATTGATGGACAGAAAGCAGAACAATGTCATACATTCTCCCCAGTACATAGATCTTAGCCTAAATCCATTGTTTTTTTTCTCACAATGCCATTCCAGTTTGGACCCAGCCATATGCAAATCAGTCTTGATCCTGTGCCCAATGGGAACAGTCCAGCCCGAACTGCCAGGCCAGGTCCTCCCTGGACTGGAAACAAGCAAACAAGGACCGGTTTTGGACTTTCAGCCCTCATCAGCCAGGATAGCTTGACCTCAGTGGCATGGAGAGCACGGGACCCACATCTGAGCATACCTGTCCCACTCGGGCTGACAAATGCAAAATGAAAAATTGATGGTTAGAATGCAGAACAATGCCATACATTCTCCCCAGTACAGAGATCTGGGCCTAAATCCATCGTTTTTTTGCTCACAATGCCATTCTAGTTTGGACCCAGCAATATGCAGATCAGTCTTAACCGTACGCCCATTGGGAAAAGTCCAGCCCGAACTACTAGGCCAAGTCCTCCATTGACTAGAAAAGAGCATCCTAGGACCGTTTTCGGGCTTTCAGCTCTCATCAGACAGGATAGCTTGACTCCAGTGGCATAGAGAGCACGGGACCCACGTCTGGGCATACCCGTCCCACTCTGGGTGACAAATCCAAAAAGAAAAATTGATGGAGAGAAAGCAGAACAATGTCATACATTCTCCCCATTACAGAGATCCGGCCCTAAATCCATTGTTGTTTTGCTCTCCACGGCATTTCAGTTTGGACCCAGCATATGCAAATCAGTCTTGACCCTACTCCCAATGGGAACAGTCCAACATGAACTGCTAGACCAGGTCCTCTCCCTAAACTAAAAACAAGTATCCTAGGACCGGTTTTGGACTTTCAGCCAGAATAGGTTGACTCTGCCGGCAAGGAGAGCGCTGGACCCACGTCTGGGCATACCCGTCTCACTCTGGGTGACAAATGCAAAAGAACAATTGATGGACAGAATGCAGAAGAATGTCATACATTCTCCCCAGTACAGAGATCTGGGCCTAAATGCATCGTTTTTTTGCTCACCATGCCATTCCAGTTTGGACCCAGCCATATGCAAATCAGTCTTGACCCTGCGCCCAATGGAAACAGTCCAGCCCGAACTGCCAGGCCGGGTCCTCACTTGTCAGTTGGGGCTGGATTGTTCCCATGCGGCACAGGGTCAAGACTGATTTGCATATAGCTGTGCCTGAACTGGGGTGGCAAAGTGAGTTAAAGAACGATGATGGATTCAACCCAGATCTGTGACTGGGGGTGAGTGTTTCAAAATTTTCAGCGCTCTGTCTATCATCTCCTTGTGTTTGCTTTGTTAGCCCTAAGTTGGCAGGGTATGGTCAGACGTGGGTCCCTTGCTCACTCTGCCACTGGATTCAAGCTAGCCTTGCTGATGAGGGCTGTTAGCCCGAAACCAGTCCCAGAATGCTTGTTTCCGGTCCAGGGAAGACATCGATTGGCAGATAGAGCTGGACTCTTACCATGAGGCACAGGGTCAAGACTGATTTGCATATAGCTGTGTCTCAGCTGGGGTGGCAAAGTGAGCTAAAGAACAATGATGGACAGAAAGCAGAACAATGTCATACATTCTCCCAAGTACAGAGATATAGGCCTAAATCCATTTTGTTTTGCTCCTCATGCCATTCCTGTTTGAACCCAGCCCTATGCAAATCAGACTTGACCGTGCGCCCAATGGGAACAGTCCAGCCTGAACTGCCAGGTCAGGTCCTCCCTGGACTGGAAACAAGCATCCTAGGACCGGTTTCGGGCTTTCAGCCCTCATCAGCCAGGATAGATTGACTCCAGTGGCATGGAGAGCACGGGACCCACATCTGGGCATACCTGTCCCACTCGGGGTGACAAATGCAAAAAGAACAATTGATGAACAGAAAGCAGAACAATGTCATACATTCTCCCCAGTACAGAGATCTTAGCCTAAATCTATTGTTTTCTTGCGCACAATGCCATTCCAGTTTGGACCCAGCCATATGCAAATCAGTCTTAACCCTACGCCCAATGGGAAAAGTCCAGCCCGAACTGCTAGGCCAGGTCCTCCCTGGACTAGAAACAAGCATCCTAGGACCGGTTTCAGGATTTCAGCCCTCATCAGACAGGATATCTTGACTTCAGTGGCATGGAAAGCATGGGACCCACGTCTCTGGGCATACCTGTCCCACTCGGGGTTACAAATGCAAAAATAACAATTGATGGACAGAAAGCAGAACAATGTCATACATTCTCCCCAGTACAGAGATCTTAGCCTAAATCCATTGTTTTTTTGCTCACAATGCCATTCTAGTTTGGACCCAGCTATATGCAAATCAGTCTTAACCCTACGCCCATTGGGAAAAGATCAGCCCGAACTGCTAGGCCAGGTCCTCCCTGGACTAGAAACAAGCATCCTAGGACCGGTTTCGGGCTTTCAGCCCTCATCAGACCGGATAGCTTGACTCCAGTGGCATGGAGAGCACGGGACCCACGTCTGGGCATACTTTTCCCACTCTGGGTGACAAATCCAAAAAGAAAAATTGATGGACAGAAAGCAGAACAATGTCATACATTCTCACCAGTACAGAGATCTGGGCCTAAATCCATTGTTTTTTTGCTCACCACGCCATTTCAGTTTGGACCCAGCATATGCAAATCAGTCTTGACCCTGCGCCCAATGGGAACAGTCCAGCTTGAACTGCTAGGCCAGGTCCTCCCTAAACTAAAAACAAGTCTCCTAGGACTGGTTTCGGACTTTCAGCTCTCAACAGCGAGGATAGCTTGACTCCGGTGGCATGGAGAGCGCGGGACCCACGTCTGGGCATACCCGTCTCACTCGGGGTGACAAATGCAAAAGAACAATTGATAGACAGAATGCAGAAGAATGTCAAACATTCTCCCCAGTACAGAGATCTGGGCCTAAATCCATCGTTTTTTTGCTCATCATGCCAATCCAGTTTGGACCCAGCCATATGCAAATCAGTCTTGACCCTGCGCCCAATCGGAACAATGCAGCCCGAACTGCCAGGCCGGGTCCTCACTTGTCACTTCGGGCTGGACTGTTCCCATGCGGCACAGGGTCAAGACTGATTTGCATATTGCTCTGTCTGAACTGGGGTGGCAAAGTGAGTTAAAGAACGATGATGGATTCAACCCAGATCTGTGACTGGGGGTGAGTGTCTCAAAATTTTCAGCGCACCGTCCATCATCTCCTTGTGTTTGCTTTGTTAGCCCTAATTTGGCAGGATATGCCCAACCGTGGGTCCCTCGCTCACTCTGCCACTGGATTCAAGCTAGCCTGGCTGATGAGGGCTGTTAGCCCGAAACAAGTCCCAGGATGCTTGTTTCCGGTCCAGGGAAGACATCGATTGGCAGTTCGGGCTGGACTCTTACCATGAGGCACAGGGTCAAGACTGAGTTGCATATAGCTGTGTCTGAACTGGGGTGGCAAAGTGAGCTAAAGAATGATGATGGATTCAACCCAGATCTGTGACTGGGGGTGTGTGTCTGAAAAGTTTCAGCGCTCCGTCCATCATTTCCTTCGCACTAAGTTGGCAGGGTATGCCCAGACGTGGGTCCCTTGCTCACTATGCCACTGGATTCAACCTAGCCTGGCTGATGAGGGCTGTTAGCCCGAAACCAGTCCCAGGCTGCTTGTTTCTGGTCCAGGGAAGACATCGCTTGGCAGTTCAGGCTGGGCTGTTCCCATGAGGCACAGGGTCAAGACTGATTTGCATATAGCTGTGTCTGAACTAGGGTGGCAACGTGAGCTAAAGAACAATGATGGACAGAAAGCAGAACAATGTCATACATTCTCCCAAGTACAGAGATCTAGGCCTAAATCACTTGTCTTTGCTCACCATCCCATTCCAGTTTGAACCCAGCCCTATGCAAATCAGTCTTGACCCTGCGCCCAATGGGGACAATCCAGCCCGAACTGCCAGGCCACGTCCTCCCTGGACTGGAAACAAGCATCCTAGGACCAGTTTCGGGCTTTCAGCCCTCATCAGCCAGGATAGCTTGACTCCAGTGGCATGGAGAGCACGGGACCCACATCTGGGCATACCTGTCCCACTCGGGGTGACAAATGCAAAAAGAACAATTGATGGACAGAAAGCAGAACAATGTCATACATTCTCCCCAGTACATAGATCTTAGCCTAAATCCATTGTTTTTTTTCTCACAATGCCATTCCAGTTTGGACCCAGCCATATGCAAATCAGTCTTGATCCTGTGCCCAATGGGAACAGTCCAGCCCGAACTGCCAGGCCAGGTCCTCCCTGGACTGGAAACAAGCAAACAAGGACCGGTTTTGGACTTTCAGCCCTCATCAGCCAGGATAGCTTGACCTCAGTGGCATGGAGAGCACGGGACCCACATCTGAGCATACCTGTCCCACTCGGGCTGACAAATGCAAAATGAAAAATTGATGGTTAGAATGCAGAACAATGCCATACATTCTCCCCAGTACAGAGATCTGGGCCTAAATCCATCGTTTTTTTGCTCACAATGCCATTCTAGTTTGGACCCAGCAATATGCAGATCAGTCTTAACCGTACGCCCATTGGGAAAAGTCCAGCCCGAACTACTAGGCCAAGTCCTCCATTGACTAGAAAAGAGCATCCTAGGACCGTTTTCGGGCTTTCAGCTCTCATCAGACAGGATAGCTTGACTCCAGTGGCATAGAGAGCACGGGACCCACGTCTGGGCATACCCGTCCCACTCTGGGTGACAAATCCAAAAAGAAAAATTGATGGAGAGAAAGCAGAACAATGTCATACATTCTCCCCATTACAGAGATCCGGCCCTAAATCCATTGTTGTTTTGCTCTCCACGGCATTTCAGTTTGGACCCAGCATATGCAAATCAGTCTTAACCCTACTCCCAATGGGAACAGTCCAACCTGAACTGCTAGACCAGGTCCTCTCCCTAAACTAAAAACAAGTATCCTAGGACCGGTTTTGGACTTTCAGCCAGAATAGGTTGACTCTGCCGGCAAGGAGAGCGCTGGACCCACGTCTGGGCATACCCGTCTCACTCTGGGTGACAAATGCAAAAGAACAATTGATGGACAGAATGCAGAACAATGTCATTCATTCTCCCCATTACAGAGATCCGGCCCTAAATCCATTGTTGTTTTGCTCTCCACGGCATTTCAGTTTGGACCCAGCCATATGCAAATCAGTCTTAACCCTACGCCCAATGGAAACAGTCCAGCCCGAACTGCCAGGCCGGGTCCTCACTTGTCAGTTCAGGCTGGACTGTTCCCATGCGGCACAGGGTCAAGACTGATTTGCATATAGCTGTGCCTGAACTGGGGTGGCAAAGTGAGTTAAAGAACGATGATGGATTCAACCCAGATCTGTGACTGGGGGTGAGTGTTTCAAAATTTTCAGCGCTCTGTCCATCATCTCCTTGTGTTTGCTTTGTTAGCCCTAAGTTGGCAGGGTATGGCCAGACGTGGGTCCCTTGCTCACTCTGCCACTGGATTCAAGCTAGCCTTGCTGATGGGGGCTGTTAGCCCGAAACCAGTCCCAGAATGCTTGTTTCCGGTCCAGGGAAGACATCGATTGGCAGATAGGGCTGGACTCTTACCATGAGGCACAGGGTCAAGACTGATTTGCATATAGCTGTGTCTCAGCTGGGGTGGCAAAGTGAGCTAAAGAACAATGATGGACAGAAAGCAGAACAATGTCATACATTCTCCCAAGTACAGAGATATAGGCCTAAATCCATTTTGTTTTGCTCATCTTGCCATTCCTGTTTGAACCCAGCCCTATGCAAATCAGACTTGACCGTGCGCCCAATGGGAACAGTCCAGCCTGAACTGCCAGGTCAGGTCCTCCCTGGACTGGAAACAAGCATCCTAGGACCGGTTTCGGGCTTTCAGCCCTCATCAGCCAGGATAGATTGACTCCAGTGGCATGGAGAGCACGGGACCCACATCTGGGCATACCTGTCCCACTCGGGGTGACAAATGCAAAAAGAACAATTGATGGACAGAAAGCAGAACAATGTCATACATTCTCCCCAGTACAGAGATCTTAGCCTAAATCTATTGTTTTCTTGTGCACAATGCCATTCCAGTTTGGACCCAGCCATATGCAAATCAGTCTTAACCCTACGCCCAATGGGAAAAGTCCAGCCCGAACTGCTAGGCCAGGTCCTCCCTGGACTAGAAACAAGCATCCTAGGACCGGTTTCAGGCTTTCAGCCCTCATCAGACAGGATATCTTGACTTCAGTGGCATGGAAAGCATGGGACCCACGTCTCTGGGCATACCTGTCCCACTCGGGGTTACAAATGCAAAAATAACAATTGATGGACAGAAAGCAGAACAATGTCATACATTCTCCCCAGTACAGAGATCTTAGCCTAAATCCATTGTTTTTTTGCTCACAATGCCATTCTAGTTTGGACCCAGCTATATGCAAATCAGTCTTAACCCTACGCCCATTGGGAAAAGATCAGCCCGAACTGCTAGGCCAGGTCCTCCCTGGACTAGAAACAAGCATCCTAGGACCGGTTTCGGGCTTTCAGCCCTCATCAGACTGGATAGCTTGACTCCAGTGGCATGGAGAGCACGGGACCCACGTCTGGGCATACTTGTCCCACTCTGGGTGACAAATCCAAAAAGAAAAATTGATGGACAGAAAGCAGAACAATGTCATACATTCTCACCAGTACAGAGATCTGGGCCTAAATCCATTGTTTTTTTGCTCACCACGCCATTTCAGTTTGCCCAGCATATGCAAATCAGTCTTGACCCTGCGCCCAATGGGAACAGTCCAGCCTGAACTGCTAGGCCAGGTCCTCCCTAAACTAAAAACAAGTATCCTAGGACTGGTTTCGGACTTTCAGCTCTCAACAGCGAGGATAGCTTGACTCCGGTGGCATGGAGAGCGCGGGACCCACGTCTGGGCATACCCGTCTCACTCGGGGTGACAAATGCAAAAGAACAATTGATAGACAGAATGCAGAAGAATGTCAAACATTCTCCCCAGTACAGAGATCTGGGCCTTAATCCATCGTTTTTTTGCTCATCATGCCATTCCAGTTTGGACCCAGCCATATGCAAATCAGTCTTGACCCTACTCCCAATGGGAACAGTCCAGTCCGAACTGCCAGGCCAGGTCCTCACTTGTCAGTTCGGGCTGGACTGTTCCCATGCGGCACAGGGTCAAGACTGATTTGCATATAGCTGTGCCTGAACTGGGGTGGCAAAGTGAGTTAAAGAACGATGATGGATTCAACCCAGATATGTGACTGGGGGTGAGTGTTTCACAATTTCAGCGCTCTGTCCATCATCTCCTTGTGTTTGCTTTGTTAGCCCTAAGTTGGCAGGGTATGCCCAGACGTGGGTCCCTTGCTCACTCTGCCACTGGATTCAAGCTAGCCTTGCTGATGAGGGCTGTTAGCCCGAAACCAGTCCCAGAATGCTTGTTTCCGGTCCAGGGAAGACATCGATTGGCAGATAGGGCTGGACTCTTACCATGAGGCACAGGGTCAAGACTGATTTGCATATAGCTGTGTCTGAGCTGGGGTGGCAAAGTGAGCTAAAGAATGATGATGGATTCAACCCAGATCTGTGACTGGGGGTGACTGTCTGAAAAGATTCAGCGCTAAATCGTTCATCTCCTTGTTTCTGCGTTGTTCGCACTAAGCTGGCAGAGTATGCCCAGACGTGGGTCCCTTGCTCACTCTGTCACTGGATTCAAACTAGCCTGGCTGATGAGGGCTGTTAGCCCGAAACCAGTCCCAGGATGCTTGTTTCCGGTACAGGGAAGACATCGCTTGGCAGTTCGGGCTGGACTGTTACCATGAGGCACAGGGTCAAGACTGATTTGCATATAGCTGTGTCTGAACTGGGGTGGCAAAATGAGCTAAAGAACAATGATGGACAGAAAGCAGAACAATGTCATACATTCTCCCAAGTACAGAGATCTAGGCCTAAATCATTTTTTTTTGCTCACCATGCCATTCCTGTTTGAACCCATCCCTATGCAAATCAGGCTTGACACTGCGCCCAATGGGAACAGTTCAGCCTGAACTGCCAGGCCAGGTCCTCCCTGGACTGGAAACAAGCATCCTAGTACCGGTTTCGGGCTTTCAGCCCTCATCAGCCAGGATAGCTTGACTCCAGTGGCATGGAAAGCACGGGATCCACATCTGGGCATACCTGTCCCACTCAGGGTGACAAATGCAAAAAGACCAATTGATGGACAGAAAGCAGAACAATGTCATACATTCTCCCCAGTACAGAGATCTTAGCCTAAATCCATTGTTTTTTTGCTCAAAATGCCATTCCAGTTTGGACCCAGCCATATGCAAATCAGTCTTGATCCTGCGCCCAATGGGAACAGTCCAGCCCGAACTGCCATGCCAGGTCCTCCCTGGACTGGAACCAAGCAAACTAGGACCGGTTTCGGGGTTTCAGCCCTCATCAGCCAGGATAGCTTGACCTCAGTGGCATGGAGAGCACGGGACCCACATCTGGGCATACCCGTCCTACTCGGGCTGACAAATGCAAAAAGAAAAATTGATGGTCAGAATGCAGAACAATGTCCTACATTCTAACCCAGTACAGAGATCTGGGCCTAAATCCATAGTTTTTTGCTCACAATGCCATTCTAGTTTGGACGCAGCCATATGCAAATCAGTCTTAACCCTACGCCCATTGGGAAAAGTCCAGCCCGAACTGCTAGGCCAGGTCCTCCCTGGACTAGAAACAAGCATCCTAGGACCGGTTTTGGGCTTTCAGCCCTCATCAGACCGGATAGCTTGACTCCAGTGGCATGGAGAGCACGGGACCCACGTCTGGGCATACTTGTCCCACTCTGGGTGACAAATCCAAAAAGAAAAATTGATGGACAGAAAGCAGAACAATGTCATACATTCTCACCAGTACAGAGATCTGGGCCTAAATCCATTGTTTTTTTGCTCACCACGCCATTTCAGTTTGGACCCAGCATATGCAAATCAGTCTTGACCCTGCGCCCAATGGGAACAGTCCAGCCTGAACTGCTAGGCCAGGTCCTCCCTAAACTAAAAACAAGTATCGTAGGACTGGTTTCGGACTTTCAGCTCTCAACAGCGAGGATAGCTTGACTCCGGTGGCATGGAGAGCGCGGGACCCACGTCTGGGCATACCCGTCTCACTCGGGGTGACAAATGCAAAAGAACAATTGATAGACAGAATGCAGAAGAATGTCAAACATTCTCCCCAGTACAGAGATCTGGGCCTAAATCCATCGTTTTTTTGCTCATCATGCCATTCCAGTTTGGACCCAGCCATATGCAAATCAGTCTTGACCCTACTCCCAATGGGAACAGTCCAGTCCGAACTGCCAGGCCAGGTCCTCACTTGTCAGTTCGGGCTGGACTGTTCCCATGCGGCACAGGGTCAAGACTGATTTGCATATAGCTGTGCCTGAACTGGGGTGGCAAAGTGAGTTAAAGAACGATGATGGATTCAACCCAGATATGTGACTGGGGGTGAGTGTTTCAAAATTTCAGCGCTCTGTCCATCATCTCCTTGTGTTTGCTTTGTTAGCCCTAAGTTGGCAGGGTATGCCCAGACGTGGGTCCCTTGCTCACTCTGCCACTGGATTCAAGCTAGCCTTGCTGATGAGGGCTGTTAGCCCGAAACCAGTCCCAGAATGCTTGTTTCCGGTCCAGGGAAGACATCGATTGGCAGATAGGGCTGGACTCCTACCATGAGGCACAGGGTCAAGACTGAGTTGCATATAGCTGTGTCTGAACTGGAGTGGCAAAGTGAGCTAAAGAATGATGATGGATTCAACCCAGATCTGTGACTGAGGGTGTGTGTCTGAAAAGTTTCAGCGCTCTGTCCATCATTTCCTTCTCACTAAGTTGGCAGGGTATGCCCAGACGTGGGTCCCTTGCTCACTATGCCACTGGATTCAAACTAGCCTGGCTGATGAGGGCTGTTAGCCCAAAACCAGTCCCAGGCTGCTTGTTTCTGGTCCAGGGAAGACATCGCTTGGCAGTTCGGGCTGGGCTGTTCCCATGAGGCACAGGGTCAAGACTGATTTGCATATAGCTGTGTCTGAACTAGGGTGGCAACGTGAGCTAAAGAACAATGATGGACAGAAAGCAGAACAATGTCATACATTCTCCCAAGTATAGAGATCTAGGCCTAAATCAATTTTCTTTGCTTACCATGCCATTCCAGTTTGAACCCAGCCCTATGCAAATCAGTCTTGACCCTGCGCCCAATGGAGACAATCCAGCCCGAACTGCCAGGCCACGTCCTCCCTGGACTGGAAACAAGCATCCTAGGACCAGTTTCGGGCTTTCAGCCCTCATCAGCCAGGATAGCTTGACTCCAGTGGCATGGAGAGCACGGGACCCACATCTGGGCATACCTGTCCCACTCGGGGTGACAAATGCAAAAAGAACAATTGATGGACAGAAAGCAGAACAATGTCATACATTCTCCCCAGTACAGAGATCTTAGCCTAAATCTATTGTTTTCTTGCTCACAATGCCATTCCAGTTTGGACCCAGCCATATGCAAATCAGTCTTGATCTTGTGCCCAATGGGAACAGTCCAGCCCGAACTGCCAGGCCAGGTCCTCCCTGGACTGGAAACAAGCAAACAAGGACCGGTTTTGGACTTTCAGCCCTCATCAGCCAGGATAGCTTGACCTCAGTGGCATGGAGAGCACGGGACCCACATCTGGGCATACCTGTCCCACTCGGGCTGACAAATGCAAAATGAAAAATTGATGGTTAGAATGCAGAACAATGCCATACATTCTCCCCAGTACAGAGATCTGGGCCTAAATCAATCGTTTTTTTGCTCGCAATGCCATTCTAGTTTGGACCCAGCAATATGCAGATCAGTCTTAACCGTACGCCCATTGGGAAAAGTCCAGCCCGAACTACTAGGCCAAGTCCTCCCTGGACTAGAAACAAGCATCCTAGGACCAGTTTCGGGCTTTCAGCTCTCATCAGACAGGATAGCTTGACTCCAGTGGCATAGAGAGCACGGGACCCACGTCTGGGCATACCCGTCCCACTCTGGGTGACAAATCCAAAAAGAAAAATTGATGGAGAGAAAGCAGAACAATGTCATACATTCTCCCCATTACAGAGATCCGGGCCTAAATCTATTGTTGTTTTGCTCTCCATGGCATTTCAGTTTGGACCCAGCATATGCAAATCAGTCTTGACCCTACTCCCAATGGGAACAGTCCAGCCCGAACTGCCAGGCCAGGTCCTCACTTGTCAGTTCGGGCTGGACTGTTCCCATGCGGCACAGGGTCAAGACTGATTTGCATATAGCTGTGCCTGAACTGGGGTGGCAAAGTGAGTTAAAGAACGATGATGGATTCAACCCAGATCTGTGACTGGGGGTGAGTGTTTCAAAATTTTCAGCGCTCTGTCCATCATCTCCTTGTGTTTGCTTTGTTAGCCCTAAGTTGGCAGGGTATGCCCAGACGTGGGTCCCTTGCTCACTCTGCCACTGGATTCAAGCTAGCCTTGCTGATGAGGGCTGTTAGCCCGAAACCAGTCCCAGAATGCTTGTTTCCGGTCCAGGGAAGACATCGATTGGCAGATAGGGCTGGACTCTTACTATGAGGCACAGGGTCAAGACTGATTTGCATATAGCTGTGTCTGAGCTGGGGTGGCAAAGTGAGCTAAAGAATGATGATGGATTCAACCCAGATCTGAGACTGGGGGTGACTGTCTGAAAAGATTCAGCGCTAAATCGTTCATCTCCTTGTTTCTGCGTTGTTCGCACTAAGTTGGCAGAGTATGCCCAGACGTGGGTCCCTTGCTCACTCTGTCACTGGATTCAAACTAGCCTGGCTGATGAGGGCTGTTAGCCCGAAACCAGTCCCAGGATGCTTGTTTCCGGTACAGGGAAGACATCGCTTGGCAGTTCGGGCTGGACTGTTACCATGAGGCACAGGGTCAAGACTGATTTGCATATAGCTGTGTCTGAACTGGGGTGGCAAAATGAGCTAAAGAACAATGATGGACAGAAAGCAGAACAATGTCATACATTCTCCCAAGTACAGAGATCTAGGCCTAAATCAATTTTTTTTGCTCACCATGCCATTCCTGTTTGAACCCATCCCTATGCAAATCAGGCTTGACACTGCGCCCAATGGGAACAGTCCAGCCTGAACTGCCAGGCCAGGTCCTCCCTGGACTGGAAACAAGCATCCTAGTACCGGTTTCGGGCTTTCAGCCCTCATCAGCCAGGATAGCTTGACTCCAGTGGCATGGAAAGCACGGGATCCACATCTGGGCATACCTGTCCCACTCAGGGTGACAAATGCAAAAAGACCAATTGATGGACAGAAAGCAGAACAATGTCATACATTCTCCCCAGTACAGAGATCTTAGCCTAAATCCATTGTTTTTTTGCTCAAAATGCCATTCCAGTTTGGACCCAGCCATATGCAAATCAGTCTTGATCCTGCGCCCAATGGGAACAGTCCAGCCCGAACTGCCATGCCAGGTCCTCCCTGGACTGGAACCAAGCAAACTAGGACCGGTTTCGGGGTTTCAGCCCTCATCAGCCAGGATAGCTTGACCTCAGTGGCATGGAGAGCACGGGACCCACATCTGGGCATACCCGTCCTACTCGGGCTGACAAATGCAAAAAGAAAAATTGATGGTCAGAATGCAGAACAATGTCCTACATTCTAACCCAGTACAGAGATCTGGGCCTAAATCCATAGTTTTTTGCTCACAATGCCATTCTAGTTTGGACGCAGCCATATGCAAATCAGTCTTAACCCTACGCCCATTGGGAAAAGTCCAGCCCGAACTGCTAGGCCAGGTCCTCCCTGGACTAGAAACAAGCATCCTAGGACCGGTTTTGGGCTTTCAGCCTCATCAGACAGGATAGCTTGACTCCAGTGGCATGGAGAGCACAGGACCCACGTCTCGGCATACCCGTCCCACTCTCGGTGACAAATCGAAAATGAGAAATTGATGGACAGAAAGCAGAACAATGTCATACATTCTCCCCAGTACAGAGATCTGGGCCTAAATCCATTGTTTTTTTGATCACCATGCCATTCCAGTTTGGACCCAACCATATGCAAATCAGTCTTGACCCTGCACCCAATAGGAACAGTCTAGCCCGAACTGCCAGGCCATGTCCTCCCTGGACTGGAAACAAGCATCATAGGACCGGTTTCGGGCTTTCAGCCCTCATCGGCCAGGATAGCTTGACTCCAGTGGCATGGAGAGCACAGGACCCACGTCTGGGCATGCCCGTCCCACTTGGGGTGACAAATACAAAAAAACAATTGACGGAAAGAATGCAGAAGAATGTCATAAATTCTCCCCAGTACAGAGATCTGGGTCTAAATCCATCGTTTTTTTGCTCACCATGCCATTCCAGTTTGGACCCAGCCACATGCAAATCAGACTTGACCCTGTGCCCAATGGGAACAGTCCAGCCCGAACTGCCAGGCCGGTTCCTCACTTGTCAGTTCGGGCTGGACTGTTCCCATGCGGCACAGGGTCAAGACTGTTTTGCATATAGCTGTGTCTGAACTGGGTTGGCAAAGTGAGTTAAAGAACGATGATGGATTCAACCCAGATCTGTGACTGGGGGTGAGTGTCTCAAAATACCCGTCCCACTCTGGGTGACAAATCCAAAAAGAAAAATTGATGGACAGAAAGCAGAACAATGTCATACATTCTCCCCAGTACAGAGATCGAGGCCTAAATCCATTGTTTTTTTGCTCACCATGCCATTCCAGTTTGGACCCAGCCATATGCAAATCAGTCTTGACCCTGCTCCCAATGGGACCAGTCCAGACCGAACTGCCAGGCCAGGTCCTCCCTGGACTGGAAACAAGCATCCTAGGACCGGTTTCGGGCTTTCAGCCCTCATCAGCCAGGATAGCTTGACTCCAGTGGCATGGAGAGCACAGGACCCATGTGTGGGTATACCCGTCCCATTCGGGGTGACAAATACAAAAAGAACAACTGATGGACAGAATGCAGACGAATGTCATACATTCTCCCCAGTACAGTGATCTGGGCCTAAATTCATCGTTTTTTTGCTCACCACGCCATTTCAGTTTGGACCCAGTATATGCAAATCAGTCTTGACCCTGCTCCCAATTGGAACAGTCCAGCCTGAACTGCTAGGCCAGGTCCTCGATAAACTAAAAACAAATATCCTAGGACCGGTTTCGGGCTTTCAGCTCTCAACAGCCAGGATAGCTTGAATCCGGTGGCATGGAGAGCGCGGGACCCACATCTGGGCATACCCGTCCCACTCGGGCTGACAAATGCAAAATGAAAAATTGATGGTTAGAATGCAGAACAATGTCATACATTCTCCCCAGTACAGAGATCTGGGCCTAAATCCATTGTTTTTTTTCCCACAATGCAATTCCAGTTTGGACCCAGCCAAATAAAAATCAGTCTTGATCCTGTGCCCAATGGGAACAGTCCAGCCCGAACTGCCAAGCCAGGTCCTCCCTGGACTGGAAACAAGCAAACTAGGACCGGTTTTGGGCTTTCAGCCCTCATCAACCAGGATAGCTTGACCTCAGTGGCATGGAGAGCACGAGACCCACATCTGGGCATACCCGTCCCACTCGGGCTGACAAATGCAAAATGAAAAATTGATGGTTAGAATGCAGAACAATGTCATACATTCTTCCCAGTACAGAGATCTGGGCCTAAATCCATTGTTTTTTTGCTCACCATGCCATTCCAGTTTGGACCCAGCCATATGCAAATCAGTCTTGACCCTGCTCCCAATGGGAACAGTCCAGCCTGAACTGCTAGGCCAGGTCCTCCCTAAACTAAAAACAAGTATCGTAGGACTGGTTTCGGACTTTCAGCTCTCAACAGCGAGGATAGCTTGACTCCGGTGGCATGGAGAGCGCGGGACCCACGTCTGGGCATACCCGTCTCACTCGGGGTGACAAATGCAAAAGAACAATTGATAGACAGAATGCAGAAGAATGTCAAACATTCTCCCCAGTACAGAGATCTGGGCCTTAATCCATCGTTTTTTTGCTCATCATGCCATTCCAGTTTGGACCCAGCCATATGCAAATCAGTCTTGACCCTACTCCCAATGGGAACAGTCCAGTCCGAACTGCCAGGCCAGGTCCTCACTTGTCAGTTCGGGCTGGACTGTTCCCATGCGGCACAGGGTCAAGACTGATTTGCATATAGCTGTGCCTGAACTGGGGTGGCAAAGTGAGTTAAAGAACGATGATGGATTCAACCCAGATATGTGACTGGGGGTGAGTGTTTCACAATTTCAGCGCTCTGTCCATCATCTCCTTGTGTTTGCTTTGTTAGCCCTAAGTTGGCAGGGTATGCCCAGACGTGGGTCCCTTGCTCACTCTGCCACTGGATTCAAGCTAGCCTTGCTGATGAGGGCTGTTAGCCCGAAACCAGTCCCAGAATGCTTGTTTCCGGTCCAGGGAAGACATCGATTGGCAGATAGGGCTGGACTCTTACCATGAGGCACAGGGTCAAGACTGATTTGCATATAGCTGTGTCTGAGCTGGGGTGGCAAAGTGAGCTAAAGAATGATGATGGATTCAACCCAGATCTGTGACTGGGGGTGACTGTCTGAAAAGATTCAGCGCTAAATCGTTCATCTCCTTGTTTCTGCGTTGTTCGCACTAAGCTGGCAGAGTATGCCCAGACGTGGGTCCCTTGCTCACTCTGTCACTGGATTCAAACTAGCCTGGCTGATGAGGGCTGTTAGCCCGAAACCAGTCCCAGGATGCTTGTTTCCGGTACAGGGAAGACATCGCTTGGCAGTTCGGGCTGGACTGTTACCATGAGGCACAGGGTCAAGACTGATTTGCATATAGCTGTGTCTGAACTGGGGTGGCAAAATGAGCTAAAGAACAATGATGGACAGAAAGCAGAACAATGTCATACATTCTCCCAAGTACAGAGATCTAGGCCTAAATCATTTTTTTTTGCTCACCATGCCATTCCTGTTTGAACCCATCCCTATGCAAATCAGGCTTGACACTGCGCCCAATGGGAACAGTTCAGCCTGAACTGCCAGGCCAGGTCCTCCCTGGACTGGAAACAAGCATCCTAGTACCGGTTTCGGGCTTTCAGCCCTCATCAGCCAGGATAGCTTGACTCCAGTGGCATGGAAAGCACGGGATCCACATCTGGGCATACCTGTCCCACTCAGGGTGACAAATGCAAAAAGACCAATTGATGGACAGAAAGCAGAACAATGTCATACATTCTCCCCAGTACAGAGATCTTAGCCTAAATCCATTGTTTTTTTGCTCAAAATGCCATTCCAGTTTGGACCCAGCCATATGCAAATCAGTCTTGATCCTGCGCCCAATGGGAACAGTCCAGCCCGAACTGCCATGCCAGGTCCTCCCTGGACTGGAACCAAGCAAACTAGGACCGGTTTCGGGGTTTCAGCCCTCATCAGCCAGGATAGCTTGACCTCAGTGGCATGGAGAGCACGGGACCCACATCTGGGCATACCCGTCCTACTCGGGCTGACAAATGCAAAAAGAAAAATTGATGGTCAGAATGCAGAACAATGTCCTACATTCTAACCCAGTACAGAGATCTGGGCCTAAATCCATAGTTTTTTGCTCACAATGCCATTCTAGTTTGGACGCAGCCATATGCAAATCAGTCTTAACCCTACGCCCATTGGGAAAAGTCCAGCCCGAACTGCTAGGCCAGGTCCTCCCTGGACTAGAAACAAGCATCCTAGGACCGGTTTTGGGCTTTCAGCCCTCATCAGACCGGATAGCTTGACTCCAGTGGCATGGAGAGCACGGGACCCACGTCTGGGCATACTTGTCCCACTCTGGGTGACAAATCCAAAAAGAAAAATTGATGGACAGAAAGCAGAACAATGTCATACATTCTCACCAGTACAGAGATCTGGGCCTAAATCCATTGTTTTTTTGCTCACCACGCCATTTCAGTTTGGACCCAGCATATGCAAATCAGTCTTGACCCTGCGCCCAATGGGAACAGTCCAGCCTGAACTGCTAGGCCAGGTCCTCCCTAAACTAAAAACAAGTATCGTAGGACTGGTTTCGGACTTTCAGCTCTCAACAGCGAGGATAGCTTGACTCCGGTGGCATGGAGAGCGCGGGACCCACGTCTGGGCATACCCGTCTCACTCGGGGTGACAAATGCAAAAGAACAATTGATAGACAGAATGCAGAAGAATGTCAAACATTCTCCCCAGTACAGAGATCTGGGCCTAAATCCATCGTTTTTTTGCTCATCATGCCATTCCAGTTTGGACCCAGCCATATGCAAATCAGTCTTGACCCTACTCCCAATGGGAACAGTCCAGTCCGAACTGCCAGGCCAGGTCCTCACTTGTCAGTTCGGGCTGGACTGTTCCCATGCGGCACAGGGTCAAGACTGATTTGCATATAGCTGTGCCTGAACTGGGGTGGCAAAGTGAGTTAAAGAACGATGATGGATTCAACCCAGATATGTGACTGGGGGTGAGTGTTTCAAAATTTCAGCGCTCTGTCCATCATCTCCTTGTGTTTGCTTTGTTAGCCCTAAGTTGGCAGGGTATGCCCAGACGTGGGTCCCTTGCTCACTCTGCCACTGGATTCAAGCTAGCCTTGCTGATGAGGGCTGTTAGCCCGAAACCAGTCCCAGAATGCTTGTTTCCGGTCCAGGGAAGACATCGATTGGCAGATAGGGCTGGACTCCTACCATGAGGCACAGGGTCAAGACTGAGTTGCATATAGCTGTGTCTGAACTGGAGTGGCAAAGTGAGCTAAAGAATGATGATGGATTCAACCCAGATCTGTGACTGAGGGTGTGTGTCTGAAAAGTTTCAGCGCTCTGTCCATCATTTCCTTCTCACTAAGTTGGCAGGGTATGCCCAGACGTGGGTCCCTTGCTCACTATGCCACTGGATTCAAACTAGCCTGGCTGATGAGGGCTGTTAGCCCAAAACCAGTCCCAGGCTGCTTGTTTCTGGTCCAGGGAAGACATCGCTTGGCAGTTCGGGCTGGGCTGTTCCCATGAGGCACAGGGTCAAGACTGATTTGCATATAGCTGTGTCTGAACTAGGGTGGCAACGTGAGCTAAAGAACAATGATGGACAGAAAGCAGAACAATGTCATACATTCTCCCAAGTATAGAGATCTAGGCCTAAATCAATTTTCTTTGCTTACCATGCCATTCCAGTTTGAACCCAGCCCTATGCAAATCAGTCTTGACCCTGCGCCCAATGGAGACAATCCAGCCCGAACTGCCAGGCCACGTCCTCCCTGGACTGGAAACAAGCATCCTAGGACCAGTTTCGGGCTTTCAGCCCTCATCAGCCAGGATAGCTTGACTCCAGTGGCATGGAGAGCACGGGACCCACATCTGGGCATACCTGTCCCACTCGGGGTGACAAATGCAAAAAGAACAATTGATGGACAGAAAGCAGAACAATGTCATACATTCTCCCCAGTACAGAGATCTTAGCCTAAATCTATTGTTTTCTTGCTCACAATGCCATTCCAGTTTGGACCCAGCCATATGCAAATCAGTCTTGATCTTGTGCCCAATGGGAACAGTCCAGCCCGAACTGCCAGGCCAGGTCCTCCCTGGACTGGAAACAAGCAAACAAGGACCGGTTTTGGACTTTCAGCCCTCATCAGCCAGGATAGCTTGACCTCAGTGGCATGGAGAGCACGGGACCCACATCTGGGCATACCTGTCCCACTCGGGCTGACAAATGCAAAATGAAAAATTGATGGTTAGAATGCAGAACAATGCCATACATTCTCCCCAGTACAGAGATCTGGGCCTAAATCAATCGTTTTTTTGCTCGCAATGCCATTCTAGTTTGGACCCAGCAATATGCAGATCAGTCTTAACCGTACGCCCATTGGGAAAAGTCCAGCCCGAACTACTAGGCCAAGTCCTCCCTGGACTAGAAACAAGCATCCTAGGACCAGTTTCGGGCTTTCAGCTCTCATCAGACAGGATAGCTTGACTCCAGTGGCATAGAGAGCACGGGACCCACGTCTGGGCATACCCGTCCCACTCTGGGTGACAAATCCAAAAAGAAAAATTGATGGAGAGAAAGCAGAACAATGTCATACATTCTCCCCATTACAGAGATCCGGGCCTAAATCTATTGTTGTTTTGCTCTCCATGGCATTTCAGTTTGGACCCAGCATATGCAAATCAGTCTTGACCCTACTCCCAATGGGAACAGTCCAGCCCGAACTGCCAGGCCAGGTCCTCACTTGTCAGTTCGGGCTGGACTGTTCCCATGCGGCACAGGGTCAAGACTGATTTGCATATAGCTGTGCCTGAACTGGGGTGGCAAAGTGAGTTAAAGAACGATGATGGATTCAACCCAGATCTGTGACTGGGGGTGAGTGTTTCAAAATTTTCAGCGCTCTGTCCATCATCTCCTTGTGTTTGCTTTGTTAGCCCTAAGTTGGCAGGGTATGCCCAGACGTGGGTCCCTTGCTCACTCTGCCACTGGATTCAAGCTAGCCTTGCTGATGAGGGCTGTTAGCCCGAAACCAGTCCCAGAATGCTTGTTTCCGGTCCAGGGAAGACATCGATTGGCAGATAGGGCTGGACTCTTACTATGAGGCACAGGGTCAAGACTGATTTGCATATAGCTGTGTCTGAGCTGGGGTGGCAAAGTGAGCTAAAGAATGATGATGGATTCAACCCAGATCTGAGACTGGGGGTGACTGTCTGAAAAGATTCAGCGCTAAATCGTTCATCTCCTTGTTTCTGCGTTGTTCGCACTAAGTTGGCAGAGTATGCCCAGACGTGGGTCCCTTGCTCACTCTGTCACTGGATTCAAACTAGCCTGGCTGATGAGGGCTGTTAGCCCGAAACCAGTCCCAGGATGCTTGTTTCCGGTACAGGGAAGACATCGCTTGGCAGTTCGGGCTGGACTGTTACCATGAGGCACAGGGTCAAGACTGATTTGCATATAGCTGTGTCTGAACTGGGGTGGCAAAATGAGCTAAAGAACAATGATGGACAGAAAGCAGAACAATGTCATACATTCTCCCAAGTACAGAGATCTAGGCCTAAATCAATTTTTTTTGCTCACCATGCCATTCCTGTTTGAACCCATCCCTATGCAAATCAGGCTTGACACTGCGCCCAATGGGAACAGTCCAGCCTGAACTGCCAGGCCAGGTCCTCCCTGGACTGGAAACAAGCATCCTAGTACCGGTTTCGGGCTTTCAGCCCTCATCAGCCAGGATAGCTTGACTCCAGTGGCATGGAAAGCACGGGATCCACATCTGGGCATACCTGTCCCACTCAGGGTGACAAATGCAAAAAGACCAATTGATGGACAGAAAGCAGAACAATGTCATACATTCTCCCCAGTACAGAGATCTTAGCCTAAATCCATTGTTTTTTTGCTCAAAATGCCATTCCAGTTTGGACCCAGCCATATGCAAATCAGTCTTGATCCTGCGCCCAATGGGAACAGTCCAGCCCGAACTGCCATGCCAGGTCCTCCCTGGACTGGAACCAAGCAAACTAGGACCGGTTTCGGGGTTTCAGCCCTCATCAGCCAGGATAGCTTGACCTCAGTGGCATGGAGAGCACGGGACCCACATCTGGGCATACCCGTCCTACTCGGGCTGACAAATGCAAAAAGAAAAATTGATGGTCAGAATGCAGAACAATGTCCTACATTCTAACCCAGTACAGAGATCTGGGCCTAAATCCATAGTTTTTTGCTCACAATGCCATTCTAGTTTGGACGCAGCCATATGCAAATCAGTCTTAACCCTACGCCCATTGGGAAAAGTCCAGCCCGAACTGCTAGGCCAGGTCCTCCCTGGACTAGAAACAAGCATCCTAGGACCGGTTTTGGGCTTTCAGCCTCATCAGACAGGATAGCTTGACTCCAGTGGCATGGAGAGCACAGGACCCACGTCTCGGCATACCCGTCCCACTCTCGGTGACAAATCGAAAATGAGAAATTGATGGACAGAAAGCAGAACAATGTCATACATTCTCCCCAGTACAGAGATCTGGGCCTAAATCCATTGTTTTTTTGATCACCATGCCATTCCAGTTTGGACCCAACCATATGCAAATCAGTCTTGACCCTGCACCCAATAGGAACAGTCTAGCCCGAACTGCCAGGCCATGTCCTCCCTGGACTGGAAACAAGCATCATAGGACCGGTTTCGGGCTTTCAGCCCTCATCGGCCAGGATAGCTTGACTCCAGTGGCATGGAGAGCACAGGACCCACGTCTGGGCATGCCCGTCCCACTTGGGGTGACAAATACAAAAAAACAATTGACGGAAAGAATGCAGAAGAATGTCATAAATTCTCCCCAGTACAGAGATCTGGGTCTAAATCCATCGTTTTTTTGCTCACCATGCCATTCCAGTTTGGACCCAGCCACATGCAAATCAGACTTGACCCTGTGCCCAATGGGAACAGTCCAGCCCGAACTGCCAGGCCGGTTCCTCACTTGTCAGTTCGGGCTGGACTGTTCCCATGCGGCACAGGGTCAAGACTGTTTTGCATATAGCTGTGTCTGAACTGGGTTGGCAAAGTGAGTTAAAGAACGATGATGGATTCAACCCAGATCTGTGACTGGGGGTGAGTGTCTCAAAATACCCGTCCCACTCTGGGTGACAAATCCAAAAAGAAAAATTGATGGACAGAAAGCAGAACAATGTCATACATTCTCCCCAGTACAGAGATCGAGGCCTAAATCCATTGTTTTTTTGCTCACCATGCCATTCCAGTTTGGACCCAGCCATATGCAAATCAGTCTTGACCCTGCTCCCAATGGGACCAGTCCAGACCGAACTGCCAGGCCAGGTCCTCCCTGGACTGGAAACAAGCATCCTAGGACCGGTTTCGGGCTTTCAGCCCTCATCAGCCAGGATAGCTTGACTCCAGTGGCATGGAGAGCACAGGACCCATGTGTGGGTATACCCGTCCCATTCGGGGTGACAAATACAAAAAGAACAACTGATGGACAGAATGCAGACGAATGTCATACATTCTCCCCAGTACAGTGATCTGGGCCTAAATTCATCGTTTTTTTGCTCACCACGCCATTTCAGTTTGGACCCAGTATATGCAAATCAGTCTTGACCCTGCTCCCAATTGGAACAGTCCAGCCTGAACTGCTAGGCCAGGTCCTCGATAAACTAAAAACAAATATCCTAGGACCGGTTTCGGGCTTTCAGCTCTCAACAGCCAGGATAGCTTGAATCCGGTGGCATGGAGAGCGCGGGACCCACATCTGGGCATACCCGTCCCACTCGGGCTGACAAATGCAAAATGAAAAATTGATGGTTAGAATGCAGAACAATGTCATACATTCTCCCCAGTACAGAGATCTGGGCCTAAATCCATTGTTTTTTTTCCCACAATGCAATTCCAGTTTGGACCCAGCCAAATAAAAATCAGTCTTGATCCTGTGCCCAATGGGAACAGTCCAGCCCGAACTGCCAAGCCAGGTCCTCCCTGGACTGGAAACAAGCAAACTAGGACCGGTTTTGGGCTTTCAGCCCTCATCAACCAGGATAGCTTGACCTCAGTGGCATGGAGAGCACGAGACCCACATCTGGGCATACCCGTCCCACTCGGGCTGACAAATGCAAAATGAAAAATTGATGGTTAGAATGCAGAACAATGTCATACATTCTTCCCAGTACAGAGATCTGGGCCTAAATCCATTGTTTTTTTGCTCACCATGCCATTCCAGTTTGGACCCAGCCATATGCAAATCAGTCTTGACCCTGCTCCCAATGGGAACAGTCCAGCCTGAACTGCTAGGCCAGGTCCTCCCTAAACTAAAAACAAGTATCGTAGGACTGGTTTCGGACTTTCAGCTCTCAACAGCGAGGATAGCTTGACTCCGGTGGCATGGAGAGCGCGGGACCCACGTCTGGGCATACCCGTCTCACTCGGGGTGACAAATGCAAAAGAACAATTGATAGACAGAATGCAGAAGAATGTCAAACATTCTCCCCAGTACAGAGATCTGGGCCTTAATCCATCGTTTTTTTGCTCATCATGCCATTCCAGTTTGGACCCAGCCATATGCAAATCAGTCTTGACCCTACTCCCAATGGGAACAGTCCAGTCCGAACTGCCAGGCCAGGTCCTCACTTGTCAGTTCGGGCTGGACTGTTCCCATGCGGCACAGGGTCAAGACTGATTTGCATATAGCTGTGCCTGAACTGGGGTGGCAAAGTGAGTTAAAGAACGATGATGGATTCAACCCAGATATGTGACTGGGGGTGAGTGTTTCACAATTTCAGCGCTCTGTCCATCATCTCCTTGTGTTTGCTTTGTTAGCCCTAAGTTGGCAGGGTATGCCCAGACGTGGGTCCCTTGCTCACTCTGCCACTGGATTCAAGCTAGCCTTGCTGATGAGGGCTGTTAGCCCGAAACCAGTCCCAGAATGCTTGTTTCCGGTCCAGGGAAGACATCGATTGGCAGATAGGGCTGGACTCTTACCATGAGGCACAGGGTCAAGACTGATTTGCATATAGCTGTGTCTGAGCTGGGGTGGCAAAGTGAGCTAAAGAATGATGATGGATTCAACCCAGATCTGTGACTGGGGGTGACTGTCTGAAAAGATTCAGCGCTAAATCGTTCATCTCCTTGTTTCTGCGTTGTTCGCACTAAGCTGGCAGAGTATGCCCAGACGTGGGTCCCTTGCTCACTCTGTCACTGGATTCAAACTAGCCTGGCTGATGAGGGCTGTTAGCCCGAAACCAGTCCCAGGATGCTTGTTTCCGGTACAGGGAAGACATCGCTTGGCAGTTCGGGCTGGACTGTTACCATGAGGCACAGGGTCAAGACTGATTTGCATATAGCTGTGTCTGAACTGGGGTGGCAAAATGAGCTAAAGAACAATGATGGACAGAAAGCAGAACAATGTCATACATTCTCCCAAGTACAGAGATCTAGGCCTAAATCATTTTTTTTTGCTCACCATGCCATTCCTGTTTGAACCCATCCCTATGCAAATCAGGCTTGACACTGCGCCCAATGGGAACAGTTCAGCCTGAACTGCCAGGCCAGGTCCTCCCTGGACTGGAAACAAGCATCCTAGTACCGGTTTCGGGCTTTCAGCCCTCATCAGCCAGGATAGCTTGACTCCAGTGGCATGGAAAGCACGGGATCCACATCTGGGCATACCTGTCCCACTCAGGGTGACAAATGCAAAAAGACCAATTGATGGACAGAAAGCAGAACAATGTCATACATTCTCCCCAGTACAGAGATCTTAGCCTAAATCCATTGTTTTTTTGCTCAAAATGCCATTCCAGTTTGGACCCAGCCATATGCAAATCAGTCTTGATCCTGCGCCCAATGGGAACAGTCCAGCCCGAACTGCCATGCCAGGTCCTCCCTGGACTGGAACCAAGCAAACTAGGACCGGTTTCGGGGTTTCAGCCCTCATCAGCCAGGATAGCTTGACCTCAGTGGCATGGAGAGCACGGGACCCACATCTGGGCATACCCGTCCTACTCGGGCTGACAAATGCAAAAAGAAAAATTGATGGTCAGAATGCAGAACAATGTCCTACATTCTAACCCAGTACAGAGATCTGGGCCTAAATCCATAGTTTTTTGCTCACAATGCCATTCTAGTTTGGACGCAGCCATATGCAAATCAGTCTTAACCCTACGCCCATTGGGAAAAGTCCAGCCCGAACTGCTAGGCCAGGTCCTCCCTGGACTAGAAACAAGCATCCTAGGACCGGTTTTGGGCTTTCAGCCCTCATCAGACCGGATAGCTTGACTCCAGTGGCATGGAGAGCACGGGACCCACGTCTGGGCATACTTGTCCCACTCTGGGTGACAAATCCAAAAAGAAAAATTGATGGACAGAAAGCAGAACAATGTCATACATTCTCACCAGTACAGAGATCTGGGCCTAAATCCATTGTTTTTTTGCTCACCACGCCATTTCAGTTTGGACCCAGCATATGCAAATCAGTCTTGACCCTGCGCCCAATGGGAACAGTCCAGCCTGAACTGCTAGGCCAGGTCCTCCCTAAACTAAAAACAAGTATCGTAGGACTGGTTTCGGACTTTCAGCTCTCAACAGCGAGGATAGCTTGACTCCGGTGGCATGGAGAGCGCGGGACCCACGTCTGGGCATACCCGTCTCACTCGGGGTGACAAATGCAAAAGAACAATTGATAGACAGAATGCAGAAGAATGTCAAACATTCTCCCCAGTACAGAGATCTGGGCCTAAATCCATCGTTTTTTTGCTCATCATGCCATTCCAGTTTGGACCCAGCCATATGCAAATCAGTCTTGACCCTACTCCCAATGGGAACAGTCCAGTCCGAACTGCCAGGCCAGGTCCTCACTTGTCAGTTCGGGCTGGACTGTTCCCATGCGGCACAGGGTCAAGACTGATTTGCATATAGCTGTGCCTGAACTGGGGTGGCAAAGTGAGTTAAAGAACGATGATGGATTCAACCCAGATATGTGACTGGGGGTGAGTGTTTCAAAATTTCAGCGCTCTGTCCATCATCTCCTTGTGTTTGCTTTGTTAGCCCTAAGTTGGCAGGGTATGCCCAGACGTGGGTCCCTTGCTCACTCTGCCACTGGATTCAAGCTAGCCTTGCTGATGAGGGCTGTTAGCCCGAAACCAGTCCCAGAATGCTTGTTTCCGGTCCAGGGAAGACATCGATTGGCAGATAGGGCTGGACTCCTACCATGAGGCACAGGGTCAAGACTGAGTTGCATATAGCTGTGTCTGAACTGGAGTGGCAAAGTGAGCTAAAGAATGATGATGGATTCAACCCAGATCTGTGACTGAGGGTGTGTGTCTGAAAAGTTTCAGCGCTCTGTCCATCATTTCCTTCTCACTAAGTTGGCAGGGTATGCCCAGACGTGGGTCCCTTGCTCACTATGCCACTGGATTCAAACTAGCCTGGCTGATGAGGGCTGTTAGCCCAAAACCAGTCCCAGGCTGCTTGTTTCTGGTCCAGGGAAGACATCGCTTGGCAGTTCGGGCTGGGCTGTTCCCATGAGGCACAGGGTCAAGACTGATTTGCATATAGCTGTGTCTGAACTAGGGTGGCAACGTGAGCTAAAGAACAATGATGGACAGAAAGCAGAACAATGTCATACATTCTCCCAAGTATAGAGATCTAGGCCTAAATCAATTTTCTTTGCTTACCATGCCATTCCAGTTTGAACCCAGCCCTATGCAAATCAGTCTTGACCCTGCGCCCAATGGAGACAATCCAGCCCGAACTGCCAGGCCACGTCCTCCCTGGACTGGAAACAAGCATCCTAGGACCAGTTTCGGGCTTTCAGCCCTCATCAGCCAGGATAGCTTGACTCCAGTGGCATGGAGAGCACGGGACCCACATCTGGGCATACCTGTCCCACTCGGGGTGACAAATGCAAAAAGAACAATTGATGGACAGAAAGCAGAACAATGTCATACATTCTCCCCAGTACAGAGATCTTAGCCTAAATCTATTGTTTTCTTGCTCACAATGCCATTCCAGTTTGGACCCAGCCATATGCAAATCAGTCTTGATCTTGTGCCCAATGGGAACAGTCCAGCCCGAACTGCCAGGCCAGGTCCTCCCTGGACTGGAAACAAGCAAACAAGGACCGGTTTTGGACTTTCAGCCCTCATCAGCCAGGATAGCTTGACCTCAGTGGCATGGAGAGCACGGGACCCACATCTGGGCATACCTGTCCCACTCGGGCTGACAAATGCAAAATGAAAAATTGATGGTTAGAATGCAGAACAATGCCATACATTCTCCCCAGTACAGAGATCTGGGCCTAAATCAATCGTTTTTTTGCTCGCAATGCCATTCTAGTTTGGACCCAGCAATATGCAGATCAGTCTTAACCGTACGCCCATTGGGAAAAGTCCAGCCCGAACTACTAGGCCAAGTCCTCCCTGGACTAGAAACAAGCATCCTAGGACCAGTTTCGGGCTTTCAGCTCTCATCAGACAGGATAGCTTGACTCCAGTGGCATAGAGAGCACGGGACCCACGTCTGGGCATACCCGTCCCACTCTGGGTGACAAATCCAAAAAGAAAAATTGATGGAGAGAAAGCAGAACAATGTCATACATTCTCCCCATTACAGAGATCCGGGCCTAAATCTATTGTTGTTTTGCTCTCCATGGCATTTCAGTTTGGACCCAGCATATGCAAATCAGTCTTGACCCTACTCCCAATGGGAACAGTCCAGCCCGAACTGCCAGGCCAGGTCCTCACTTGTCAGTTCGGGCTGGACTGTTCCCATGCGGCACAGGGTCAAGACTGATTTGCATATAGCTGTGCCTGAACTGGGGTGGCAAAGTGAGTTAAAGAACGATGATGGATTCAACCCAGATCTGTGACTGGGGGTGAGTGTTTCAAAATTTTCAGCGCTCTGTCCATCATCTCCTTGTGTTTGCTTTGTTAGCCCTAAGTTGGCAGGGTATGCCCAGACGTGGGTCCCTTGCTCACTCTGCCACTGGATTCAAGCTAGCCTTGCTGATGAGGGCTGTTAGCCCGAAACCAGTCCCAGAATGCTTGTTTCCGGTCCAGGGAAGACATCGATTGGCAGATAGGGCTGGACTCTTACTATGAGGCACAGGGTCAAGACTGATTTGCATATAGCTGTGTCTGAGCTGGGGTGGCAAAGTGAGCTAAAGAATGATGATGGATTCAACCCAGATCTGAGACTGGGGGTGACTGTCTGAAAAGATTCAGCGCTAAATCGTTCATCTCCTTGTTTCTGCGTTGTTCGCACTAAGTTGGCAGAGTATGCCCAGACGTGGGTCCCTTGCTCACTCTGTCACTGGATTCAAACTAGCCTGGCTGATGAGGGCTGTTAGCCCGAAACCAGTCCCAGGATGCTTGTTTCCGGTACAGGGAAGACATCGCTTGGCAGTTCGGGCTGGACTGTTACCATGAGGCACAGGGTCAAGACTGATTTGCATATAGCTGTGTCTGAACTGGGGTGGCAAAATGAGCTAAAGAACAATGATGGACAGAAAGCAGAACAATGTCATACATTCTCCCAAGTACAGAGATCTAGGCCTAAATCAATTTTTTTTGCTCACCATGCCATTCCTGTTTGAACCCATCCCTATGCAAATCAGGCTTGACACTGCGCCCAATGGGAACAGTCCAGCCTGAACTGCCAGGCCAGGTCCTCCCTGGACTGGAAACAAGCATCCTAGTACCGGTTTCGGGCTTTCAGCCCTCATCAGCCAGGATAGCTTGACTCCAGTGGCATGGAAAGCACGGGATCCACATCTGGGCATACCTGTCCCACTCAGGGTGACAAATGCAAAAAGACCAATTGATGGACAGAAAGCAGAACAATGTCATACATTCTCCCCAGTACAGAGATCTTAGCCTAAATCCATTGTTTTTTTGCTCAAAATGCCATTCCAGTTTGGACCCAGCCATATGCAAATCAGTCTTGATCCTGCGCCCAATGGGAACAGTCCAGCCCGAACTGCCATGCCAGGTCCTCCCTGGACTGGAACCAAGCAAACTAGGACCGGTTTCGGGGTTTCAGCCCTCATCAGCCAGGATAGCTTGACCTCAGTGGCATGGAGAGCACGGGACCCACATCTGGGCATACCCGTCCTACTCGGGCTGACAAATGCAAAAAGAAAAATTGATGGTCAGAATGCAGAACAATGTCCTACATTCTAACCCAGTACAGAGATCTGGGCCTAAATCCATAGTTTTTTGCTCACAATGCCATTCTAGTTTGGACGCAGCCATATGCAAATCAGTCTTAACCCTACGCCCATTGGGAAAAGTCCAGCCCGAACTGCTAGGCCAGGTCCTCCCTGGACTAGAAACAAGCATCCTAGGACCGGTTTTGGGCTTTCAGCCTCATCAGACAGGATAGCTTGACTCCAGTGGCATGGAGAGCACAGGACCCACGTCTCGGCATACCCGTCCCACTCTCGGTGACAAATCGAAAATGAGAAATTGATGGACAGAAAGCAGAACAATGTCATACATTCTCCCCAGTACAGAGATCTGGGCCTAAATCCATTGTTTTTTTGATCACCATGCCATTCCAGTTTGGACCCAACCATATGCAAATCAGTCTTGACCCTGCACCCAATAGGAACAGTCTAGCCCGAACTGCCAGGCCATGTCCTCCCTGGACTGGAAACAAGCATCATAGGACCGGTTTCGGGCTTTCAGCCCTCATCGGCCAGGATAGCTTGACTCCAGTGGCATGGAGAGCACAGGACCCACGTCTGGGCATGCCCGTCCCACTTGGGGTGACAAATACAAAAAAACAATTGACGGAAAGAATGCAGAAGAATGTCATAAATTCTCCCCAGTACAGAGATCTGGGTCTAAATCCATCGTTTTTTTGCTCACCATGCCATTCCAGTTTGGACCCAGCCACATGCAAATCAGACTTGACCCTGTGCCCAATGGGAACAGTCCAGCCCGAACTGCCAGGCCGGTTCCTCACTTGTCAGTTCGGGCTGGACTGTTCCCATGCGGCACAGGGTCAAGACTGTTTTGCATATAGCTGTGTCTGAACTGGGTTGGCAAAGTGAGTTAAAGAACGATGATGGATTCAACCCAGATCTGTGACTGGGGGTGAGTGTCTCAAAATACCCGTCCCACTCTGGGTGACAAATCCAAAAAGAAAAATTGATGGACAGAAAGCAGAACAATGTCATACATTCTCCCCAGTACAGAGATCGAGGCCTAAATCCATTGTTTTTTTGCTCACCATGCCATTCCAGTTTGGACCCAGCCATATGCAAATCAGTCTTGACCCTGCTCCCAATGGGACCAGTCCAGACCGAACTGCCACGCCAGGTCCTCCCTGGACTGGAAACAAGCATCCTAGGACCGGTTTCGGGCTTTCAGCCCTCATCAGCCAGGATAGCTTGACTCCAGTGGCATGGAGAGCACAGGACCCATGTGTGGGTATACCCGTCCCATTCGGGGTGACAAATACAAAAAGAACAACTGATGGACAGAATGCAGACGAATGTCATACATTCTCCCCAGTACAGTGATCTGGGCCTAAATTCATCGTTTTTTTGCTCACCACGCCATTTCAGTTTGGACCCAGTATATGCAAATCAGTCTTGACCCTGCTCCCAATTGGAACAGTCCAGCCTGAACTGCTAGGCCAGGTCCTCGATAAACTAAAAACAAATATCCTAGGACCGGTTTCGGGCTTTCAGCTCTCAACAGCCAGGATAGCTTGAATCCGGTGGCATGGAGAGCGCGGGACCCACATCTGGGCATACCCGTCCCACTCGGGCTGACAAATGCAAAATGAAAAATTGATGGTTAGAATGCAGAACAATGTCATACATTCTCCCCAGTACAGAGATCTGGGCCTAAATCCATTGTTTTTTTTCCCACAATGCAATTCCAGTTTGGACCCAGCCAAATAAAAATCAGTCTTGATCCTGTGCCCAATGGGAACAGTCCAGCCCGAACTGCCAAGCCAGGTCCTCCCTGGACTGGAAACAAGCAAACTAGGACCGGTTTTGGGCTTTCAGCCCTCATCAACCAGGATAGCTTGACCTCAGTGGCATGGAGAGCACGAGACCCACATCTGGGCATACCCGTCCCACTCGGGCTGACAAATGCAAAATGAAAAATTGATGGTTAGAATGCAGAACAATGTCATACATTCTTCCCAGTACAGAGATCTGGGCCTAAATCCATTGTTTTTTTGCTCACCATGCCATTCCAGTTTGGACCCAGCCATATGCAAATCAGTCTTGACCCTGCTCCCAATGGGAACAGTCCAGCCTGAACTGCTAGGCCAGGACCTCCCTTAACTAAAAACAAGTATCCTAGGACCGGTTTCGGGCTTTCAGCTCTCATCAGCCAGGATAGCTTGAATCCGGTGGCATGGAGAGCGCGGGACCCACCTCTGGGCATACCCGTCTCACTCGAGGTGACAAATGCAAAAGAATAATTGATGGACAGAATGAAGAATGTCATACGTTCTCCCCAGTACAGAGATCTAGGCCTAAATCCATTGTTTTTTTGTTCACCATTCCATTCCAGTTTGGACCCAGCCATATGCAAATCAGTCTTGACCCTGCGCCAAACAGGAACAGTCCAGCCCGAACTGCCAGGCCAGGTCCTCCCTGGACTGGAAACAAGCATCCTAGGACCGGTTTCGGGCTTTCAGCCCTCATCGGCCAGGATAGCTTGACTCCAGTGGCATGGAGAGCAACTGGACCCACGTCTGGGCATACCCGTCCCACTCGGGCTGACAAATGCAAAATGAAAAATTGATGGTTAGAATGCAGAACAATGTCATACATTCTCCCCAGTACAGAGATCTGGGCCTAAATCCATAGTTTTTTTGCTCACAATGCCATTCTAGTTTGGACCCAGCCATATGCAAATCAGTCTTAACCGTACGCCCATTGGGAAAAGTCCAGCCCGAACTGCTAGGCGAAGTCCTCCCTGGACTAGAAACACGCATCCTAGGACCGGTTTCGGGCTTTCAGCTCTCATCAGACAGGATAGCTTGACTCCAGTGGCATGGAGAGCACGGGACTCACGTCTGGGCATACCCGTCCCACTCTGGGTGACAAATCCAAAAAGAAAAATTGATGGAGAGAAAGCAGAATAATGTCATACATTCTCCCCAGTACAGAGATCTGGGCCTAAATCCATAGATTTTTTTCTCACCATGCCATTCCAGTTTGGACCCAGCCATATACAAATCAGTCTTGACCCTGCGCCCAATGGGAACAGTCCAGCCCGAACTGCCAGGCCAGGTCCTCCCTGGACTGGAAACAAGCATCCTAGGACCGGTTTCGGGCTTTCAGCCCTCATCAGCCAGAATACCTTGACTGCAGTGGCATGGAGACCACAAGACCCACGTCTTGGCATACCCGTCCCACTCGGGCTGACAAATACAAAAAGAACAATTGATGGACAGAATGCAGAAGAATGTCATACATTCTCCACAGTACAGAGATCTGGGCATAAATCTATCGTTGTTTTGCTCAACACGCCATTTCAGTTTGGACCCAGCATATGCAAATCAGTCTTGACCCTACTCCCAATGGGAACAGTCCAGCCTGAACTGCTAGGCCAGGTCCTCCCTAAACTAAAAACAAGTATCCTAGGACCGGTTTTGAACTTTCAGCCCTCATCAGCCAGGATAGGTTGACTCCGGTGGCATGGAGAGCGCGGGACCCACGTCTGGGCATACCCGTCTCACTCGTGGTGACAAATGCAAAAGAACAATTGATGGACAGAATGCAGAAGAATGTCATACATTCTCCCCAGTACAGATATCTGGGCCTAAAGCCATCGTTTTTTAGCTCACCATGCCGCTCTGGGGACAGCACCGACACCAACCGACCACGCCCTCCCTCTCCATGTCCAAGCAAGTCAACGCCGTCTCCTCCTCCTGCTACAACACCCTACGCATGCTCCGCCAGATCTACAAATGGATCCCGACCGAAACAAGAAGAACAGTGACACAGGCCCTCGACAGCAGCAGACTGGACTACGGCAACGCACTCTACGCAGGAATCCCAGCCAAACACCAACGGCGACTACAACACATCCTAGACGCCTCCGCCCGACTGATCGTCAACGCCCCCCGCCGCAGCCACATCACACCCGTCCTGAGAGACCTGCACTGGCTCCCCATCGACAAGAGGATCACCTTCAAGCTCCTCACCCACGCACACAAAGCACTCCACAAGGCCGGACCAGCCTACCTGAACAGCAGATTCAGCTTCTACACCCCCACCCGCCAGCTCCGCTCTGCCAACCTCGCCCTCGCAGATGTCCCCTGCATCCAACGTACGACCGCCGGCGGCAGATCCTTCTCTTACATCGCCGCCAAAACCTGGAACACCCTCCCAACCCACCTATGACAGACCCAAGACCTACTCGCCTTCAGAAGACTCCTCAAGACCTGGCTCTTCGAGCAGTAGCAGCACCCCCCCCCCAACCCCTCAGCGCCTTGAGTCCCTCACGGGTAAGTAGCGCGCTTTACAAGTACCCTGATTGATTGATTGATTCCAGTTTGGACCCAGCCATATGCAAATCAGTCTTGACCCTGCGCCCAATGGGAACAGTCCAGCCCGAACTGCCAGGCCGGGTCCTCACTTGTCAGTTCGAGCTGGACTGTTCCCATGCGGCACAGGGTCAAGACTGATTTGCATATCAATCAATCAATCAATCATAGTCATTTGTATAGCGCACTGCTCACCCGGAGGGTCTCAAGGCGCTGGGGGGGGGGGGGGAACGCTACTGCTCGAACAGCCAGGTCTTGAGTTGCTTCCTGAAGGCGAGATGGTCTTGCGTTGTCCGGAGGTGGATTGGGAGGGAGTTCCATGTCTTGGCTGCCAGGTAGGAGAAGGATCTTCCTCCGGCGGTGGCTCTGCGGATGCGGGGGACGGTGGCGAGAGCGAGGCTGGCGGAGCGGAGCTGGCGGGTGGGCTTGTGGAAGGTCAGGCGGCTGTTGAGGAACTTGGGGCCCAGGTCGTGGAGGGCCTTGTGTGCGTGGGTGAGGAGTCGGAACGTGATTCTTTTGTTGACGGGGAGCCAGTGCAGGTCTCTCAGGTGTCCGGAGATGTGGCTGTGTCGGGGGATGTCCAGGATGAGTCGTGCTGAGGCGTTCTGGATCCGTTGGAGTTTCTTCTGGAGTTAGGCGGCGGTGCCGGCATAGAGGGCGTTCCCGTAGTCCAGCCGACTGGTTACGAGGGCCTGGGTGACCGTCTTCCTGGTCTCGGTGGGGATCCACCGGAAGATCTTTCGAAGCATGCGCAGGGTGTTGAAGCATGAAGACGAGACGGCGTTGACTTGTCTGGTCATCGAGAGGGAGGAGTCCAGGATGAAGCCTAGGTTGCGTGCGTGGTCCGTTGGCTTGGGGGTGGCTCCCAGGGCGGGGGGCCACCAGGAGTCGTCCCAGGCGGAGGGTGATGATCCCAGGATGAGGACCTCCGTCTTGTCTGAGTTCAGTTTCAGGCGGCTGTTCTTCATCCATTCGGCGACGTCTTTCATCCCTTCGTGTAGGCTGGCTCTGGCGGCGTCCGGGTCGCTGGTGAGGGAGAGGATCAGCTGGGTGTCGTCGGCGTAGGTGATGATCTTGAGGTTGTGTTGACGTGCGATGGTTGCGAGGGGGCTCATGTAGACGTTGAAGAGGGTGGGGCTGAGCGATGACCCTTGTGGAACGCCGCAGATGACTTCGGTGGCCGCTGACCGGAACGGGGGGAGGTGGACTCTCTGGGTTCTTCCGGCGAGGAATGAGGTGATCCACTCCAGGGCCTTCTCCTGGATGCCGGTGTTGTTCAGGCGCTGTACCAGGGTGCGGTGGCAGACAGTGTCGAACGCTGCGGAGAGGTCCAGGAGGATGAGGGCCGCAGTTTCCCCGTTGTCCATTAGGGATCTGATGTCGTCTGTGGCTGCGATGAGGGCGGTCTCCGTGCTGTGGTTGGCTCGGAAGCCGGATTGCGAGTGGTCGAGGGATCCGTTGGTCTCGAGGAAGGCGGCTAGCTGTCTGTTGACGGTCTTCTCGATGACTTTGGCAGGAAACGGGAGGAGCGAGATGGGGCGGTAGTTCTTGAGGTCGGAGGGGTCTGCAGTTGGTTTCTTCAGCAGGGCACTGATCTCTGCGTGTTTCCAGCACTCCGGGAAGGAGGCGTTGATGATGTCGCGGAGGTGGGGTGCGATGATGTGGTCGGCCGTGTTGAAGATGTGGTGTGGGCAGGGGTCCGTTGGGGATCCGGAGTGGATGGTGTTCATTGTGCGTGTTGTGTCTTCGGTGCTGACTGGGGTCCAGGTGCGGAGGGTGGCGGTGGGGGGCATCGGTTCGGTGGTGGGGTTCGTGGTTGGTGGGCCGAAGCTGTTGTGAATGTTGGCGATCTTGTCGTGGAAGAAGGCTGCGAGGGAGTCGCAGAGGTCTTGCGAGGGAGTGATGTCATTGTTTCCGGCGTCGGGGTTGGAGAGCTCTTTGACGATGCTGAAGAGTTCCTTGCTGTTGTGGGTGTTGTTGTCCAGTCGTTCCTTGAAGGCTGTCTTCTTTGTGACGCGGATCAGTTGGTGGTGTTTGCGGGTGGCGTGTTTGAGGGCCGTCATGTTATCTGATGTCTGGTTGGTGCGCCAGGTGTTCTCCAGGGAGCGGCAGTTCTTCTTGGAGGTGATGAGCTCATCGGTGAACCAGGAGGCTTTCTTGCTGACGCGTCTGCTGGGGGGGGTTCTTCTTCAGTGGTGCGAGGGCGTCTGCGCAGTTGGTGATCCACTGTGTGAGGTTGTTGGCGGCTTCGTTGAGGTCCGTTGAGCTGGTGTGGGGGTTCTGGCTGAGGCAGGTGGTGAGCTGGTCGCCAGTGATCTTGTTCCAGCTCCTGCGGGGGGCTTGTTGAGGGTGGTGGTGGGTCGTCGTTTTACTGAAGCTGAAGTGGACGCAGCTGTTGTCAGTCCACTGGAGATTGGTGGAGTGGCTGAAGGTGACGTATTTGCTGGATGAGAAGACTGGGTCAAGCGTGTGGCCGGCGTAGTGGGTGGGGGTGGTTACCAGTTGCTTGAGTCCGAGGTTGGCCAGGTTGGCCAGCAGAGCAGTGGTGTTGCGGTCCTTGTTGTCCTCCAGGTGGAAGTTGAGGTCCCCCAGGAGGATGTAGTCGGTGGAATTGTGTGCGTGGTCCCGGTGGTCTGTAGACGAGGGTGCCTCTGAGCGTGGTCTTGGGGTCGGTGTGTATCTGGAAGTGGAGGTGTTCGGCGGAGGTGAAGGTGTCATCGGAGTTGGTCGTGATGCGGATCGTGTTCTTGTGGATGATGGAAATGCCTCCTCCTGTCTGGTTGACGCGGTCCTTCCTGGTGATTTTGTAGCCTTCCGGGACGGCGATGGCGACGTCGGGCGCTGAGGAGGCGTTCATCCAGGTTTCCGACAGGAAGGCGATGTCTGGTGCTGTCGAGTCGAGGAGGTTCCAGAGTTCGACGGCATGCCTGTGAACGGAGCGGTTGTTGAGCAGGATGCACATCAGGTGTTTGTTGCTGGGGCTCGGTTTAGCAGGTGCGGTGTTGGGTCGGAGGCCGGTGAAGCGGCAGGTCAGGCAGGTGAAGGGTCCGTGGGTGCGTCTCGGGGTGGCTCGGTAGCAGGCGGTGTTTCGGCCGGCGTTGAGTGCGTGGAGGGTTTTGGCGTCGTAGATGTGCAGGGTGTGCTGGCGAGGGCGAGGACCAGGGGGTCTGGCGCTGGGCGCGGTCCAGGCGCGGACGGGCGCAGACGGGCTTACCTTTGGCGCACCTTCGTCATAAGTAAGGAGCCGGGAGGGAGGAGCAGCTGGGTGGCGGGAGCGGGGCGGCGAATGGAATCACAGGGGGGCGGGGCCGCAGGGAGGCAGCGGCGGGAAATTCCAAGAAGCAGCGGGCAGTGGGAAATTCCCAGGAGCAGCGGGCAGCGAGCGAAGGAATCTGCAGGCAGGAGGCGGCAAAGGCAGGCAGGAGCGGCAGCAGTGAGTGGGACGACCAAGCCCTGTGGAGGGCTGAGCGGTGCATGAACTGGGGAGGCAAAGTGAGTTAAAGAACGATGATGGATTCAACCCAGATCTGTGACTGGGGGTGAGTGTTTCAAAATTTTCAGCGCTCCGTCCATCATCTCCTTGTGTTTGCTTTGTTAGCCCTAAGTTAGCAGGGTATGCCCAGACGTGGGTCCCTTGCTCACTCTGCCACTGGATTCAAGCTAGCCTGGCTGATGAGGGCTGTTAGCTCGAAACCAGTCCCAGGATGCTTGTTTCCAGTCCAGGGAAGATATCGATTGGCAGTTCAGGCTGGACTCTTACCATGAGGCACAGGGTCAAGACTGATTTGCATATAGCTGTGTCTGAACTGTGGTGGCAAAGTGAGCTAAAGAATGATGATGGATTCAACCCAGATCTGTGACTGGGGGTGACTGTCTGAAAAGTTTCAGCGCTAAATCGATCATCTCCTTGTTTTTGCGTTGTTCGCACTAAGTTGGCAGAGTATGCCCAGACGTGGGTCTCTTGCTCACTCTTGTCACTGGATTCAAACTAGCCTGGCTGATGAGGGCTGTTAGCCCGAAACCAGTCCCAGGATGCTTGTTTCCGGTCCAGGGAAGACATCGCTTGGCAGTTCGGGCTGGACTGTTACCATGAGGCACAGGGTCAAGACTGATTTGCATATAGCTGTGTCTGAACTGGGGTTGAAAAATGAGCTAAAGAACAATGATGGACAGAAAACAGAACAATGTCATACATTCTCCCAAGTACAGAGATCTAGGCCTAAATCCATTTTGTTTTGCTCACCATGCCATTCCAGTTTGAACCCAGCCCTATGCAAATCAGTCTTGACCCTGCGCCCAATGGGAACAGTCCAGCCCGAACTGCCAGGCCAGGTCCTCCCTGGACTGGAAACAAGCATCCTAGTACCGGTTTCGAGCTTTCCGCCCTCATCAGCCAGGATAGCTTAACTCCAGTGGCATGGAGAGCACGGGATCCACATCTGGGCATACCTGTCGCACTCCGGGTGACAAAGGCAAAAAGAACAATTGATGGGCAGAAAGCAAAACAATGTCCTACATTTTCCCCAGTACAGAGATTTTAGCCTAAATCCATTGTTTTTTGCTCAAAATGCCATTCCAGTTTGGACCCAGCCATATGCAAATCAGTCTTGATCCTGCGCCCAATGGGAACAGTCTAGCCAGAACTGCCATGCCAGGTCCTCCCTGGACTGGAAACAATCAAACTAGGACCGGTTTCGGGCTTTCAGCCCTCATCAGCCAGGATAGCTTGACCTCAGTGGCTTGGAGAGCATGCGACCCACATCTGGGCATACCCGTCCCACTCGGGCTGAGAAATGCAAAAAGAAAAATTGATAGTCAGAATGCAGAACAATGTGCTACATTCTCCCCAGTACAGAGATCTGGGCCTAAATCCATCGTTTTTTTGCTGACCACGCCATTTCAGTTTGGACCCAGCAATATGCAAATCAGTCTTAACCGTACGCCCATTGGGAAAAGTCCAGCACGAACTGCTACACAAAGTCCTCCCTGGACTAGAAACACGCATCCTAGGACCGGTTTCGGGCTTTCAGCTCTCATCAGACAGGATAGCTTGACTCCAGTGGCATGGAGAGCACGGGACTCTCGTCTGGGCATACCCGTCCCACTCTGGGTGACAAATCCAAAAAGAAAAGTTGATGGAGAGAAAGCAGAATAATGTCATACATTCTCCCCAGTACAAAGATCTGGGCCTACATCCATTGATTTTTTTCTCACCATGGCATTCCAGTTTGGACCCAGCCATATACAAATCAGTCTTGATCCTGCGCCCAATGGGAACAGTCCAGCCCGAACTGCCAGGCCAGGTCCTCCCTGGACTGGAAACAAGCATCCTAGGACCGGTTTCGGGCTTTCAGCCCTCATCAGCCAGAATACCTTGACTCCAGTGGCATGGAGACCACAAGACCCACGTCTGGGCATACCCGTCCCACTCGGGATGACAAATTCAAAAAGAACAATTGATGGACAGAATGCAGAAGAATGTCATATATTCTCCCCAGTACAGAGATCTGGGCATAAATCCATTGTTGTTTTGCTCACCACGCCATTTCAGTTTGGACCCAGCATATGCAAATCAGTCCTGACCCTACTCCCAATGGGAACAGTCCAGCCTGAACTGCTAGGCCAGGTCCTCCCTAAACTAAAAACAAGTATCCTAGGACCGGTTTTGGACTTTCAGCCCTCATTAGCCAGGATAGGTTGACTCCGGTGGCATGGAGAGCGCGGGGCCCACGTCTGGGCATACCCGTCTCACTCGGGGTGACAAATGCAAAAGAACAATTGATGGACAGAATGCAGAGGAATGTCATACATTCTCCCCAGTACAGAGATCTGGGCCTAAATCCATCGTTTTTTTGCTCACCATGCCGCTCTGGGGACAGCACCGACACCAACCGACCACGCCCTCCCTCTCCATGTCCAAGCAAGTCAACGTCGTCTCCTCCTCCTGCTACAACACCCTACGCATGCTCCGCGGGATCTACAAATGGATCCCGACCGAAACAAGAAGAACAGTGACACAGGCCCTCGACCGCAGCAGACTGGACTGGGACCCATGTCTGGGGTATTCCCAGACATGGGTCCCTTGCTCACTCTGCCACTGGATTTAAGCTAGTCTGGCTGATGAGGGCTGTAAGCCCTAAACCGGTCCGAGGATGTTTGTTTCCGGTCCAGGGAAGACATCGCTTGGCAGTTCGGGCTGGACTGTTTCCATGGTGTTTTGCGTGTTAAGAAACCCAATAAGGGATTAGCCTGCACCAACCGTCACAGAATAGAAAAAAGCATCTGACCATGGCAGTGAGTTGGTCTAGACAGCTCCTGGTCAGGGTTAATTACGTTTCCAGCTTTTCAAGGTGAACTTGATACACTCAAATAATGGCTATTGCTATTCTTTCAAAACTCACAAAGATCCTGCCCATGTGTTGGTTTCTGGAAAGGGATCAATATGGATAATAGGCCACTTTTCCAAGGAAGAGATTTCTAGGGTTATCGCAAGGCCATGCCATTGTGACTGTAGTCAAATGATAAAGTGGAATGTTTTATGTTAAAGAAAGCTGCCTATATTGCAGAAGTGCAGATGTTTGCCATGGAACGTGCCGTATTGTGGATTCTCAGAGAATACCAGAACACCCCGATTCCTCAAGGGGTGGATGTAGGTAACTGTTCTACGGAGCCAACCCCGGGCCCCTGTCATGAAACGTGGTGCTGCCCAAATCCAATGAAAAGTGAAAAAGAGGAGGGATAAGCATTATGGTAAAGTTAGCAAATGAAAGGAAACCTGCAGGTATGAACTCTGATCTGGTACCTGACGCTGGCTAACAAAAGGAAACCACTCTCTGATAAAGGTTATTGTGCATTTTAAGCCTCACCTCCTTACGGTGATAGATCAGAAAGACATCATGATAACCGGAGACACTTTACCTGCTGGGTTGGTTGTTCTGCTTCCTGATCCTACCTCTATTGAATTAATTGTAATTCCTGTTAACTCTTTCCCCGCAGAATTAATTGAAACACCTACCCACTCTTTACCTGCCCAAATGAGTGTATTTTCTATTGACCTTTTCCCCTCTTGAGTGAGGGTACCTCCTGTTAATGCTTGCATGATTGGTCATACTTCTATTAATGTTGTTCCAGATCTGGTCATTTTAGTTGTTGCTGACCCTTTCCCTGCTGAAATGAGTACCTTTCTCGTTGTTTTTCTCTGATGGGTTCATGCCATTTCTTGTTGACTGTTTTCTTGCTTGATTGACTCTACTTCCTGTAGACCTTTTTCAAGGAGAATGGCGATTCTCCAATTAAAATACAGAGAGAATCTTGATTTCATTAAAGACAACAGGAGGCTAACATTATGCAATAACTTTAAAGAACATGTATTACATCACAAGTAAAACATTCCATAAAACTTTAGAAACATAACATAGTAGCTACAAAAAGTTAAACTAATTCGAATAAACTTGTTGAACTGATGGTGTTGCTTGATGAAAACAGAAACTTCATAACAAAGAATTGTCTGGAAAAAATAGAAAAGGGTGATAACCACAAACAATATTCAAAATTTAAAAATTCAAGTAAAATAAGCATTGCAAAGGCAACAGAACATCCTTAAAATACATATAAAATATCAAATGGAATATAGAATTTACTTTTTTACTTAAAACAATATAACATCTCTCCACATGGACGTGGAGGGTGGGATAATGTTAGCCTCCGTTGTCTTTAATAAAGTCAAGATTCTCTCTGTATGTTAATTGGAGAATCGCCATTTCATTACAAGACCGGAGGCTACCATTATGCAAGTTTAAAGCTATTTAACGTCATACTGCTCACGCGCTCCACCGGTTTAAGATAAAAGCTTGCAAAGGTAGAAGCACTAGACCAGTCTGCCGCTCTAAGTATATCTGAAAGCTTACTACCAGCCCAAAAGACTTTGCTGGCCATTGCACATCTGGAAGAGTGTGCTCCAAATTGAGTTCAATCCACTCCAGCTTCAGACATAATGGTTCTTACCCATATGGAGATAGTAGCTGCAGATATAGCTTTAAAAGGGTTGACAAAATAAATCAGCAATTGATTTTCATCAACTGGTCTAACAACAGACTTAACACTGTTGTAAGCTTTCAAACAATTAACAACGCAGAGTTTTTTACAATCATTGAAATAAGGGTAAACAATACTCTCAGACATGGTTTTGGTTCATCTACATATGTCAAAATGGACCCTTGTCTGGGGGGAAAAAATTGTTGTATATTTCTAATGCTCTAACATCAGATACTCTTCTGAAGGATATAAGGCAGAGATGATTAGCTAATTTCATAGACAACTGTTTTCTAGATAGTAAAGGGTTGGCGTCCCATAAGGATTGATAGCTAGCCCTAGGAGGGCATTTAAGTCTTATCCCGTTCATTACTCTACGGATTAAGGGATCGCTACCAACTGAAAATTCATTAATCAGTGAGTGTCCAGCCGAAATTCGTGATCTATAACAATTAACAGTTCGATAGCAAAGGCCTAATCTAAATAACTCTGCTAAGAAATTGGCTATATAAATTATAGGGGCATCCACGGGACCCAAATCTCGTTCCATGCACCAACTAGACCATTTTTGCCATACACCAGTGTATCTTTATCTTGTTCCTGGTGCCCATGACTCATCTAGTAGGCTTTTAGCCTCTCCTGAAAGGCCTGAGTATCTGCTTGATCGCCTGAAATCCTCCAAACAAGAAGGTTCATGTTTCCTTCCAGTAAGAGAAGATGCTGCTTCCCTTCTTGTCCTAGGAGAAGGTCTAAATTCCCTGGAATTAAACGTGGGAAATCTATTGCTAGTTACAGAATCCCGGGAAACCATACCTGTGTATCCCAAAAGGGAGTTACCAAAATTATCCTGTAATTCTCTCTCCGTATTTTCAATAAAACCCTCTGAATTAGAGGGAAAGGGGGGAGAGCATAACAGTTTCCCAGGTTTGAAGTAGAGCATCAACTCCCATCGCTTTGGGGTCTGGTCTCCAACTGAAGTAGTCTTCTACGTGATATGTTAATCTGCTGGCTAACAGCTCCACTTGGATGGGGCCCCATAGGTTCTGAATCTTTTGAAAAACCTTGGGATTCAGTTTCCAGTCGCTCGGGTCCTTTAGAAACCTTGAGTTCCAATCTGCTCTTCTACTCTGGTGACCAGGAATGAACTCTGCTTTTAGTAAAATTTTCTGAGTTCAGCAAAAATACCAAATTTCTTTAGCCATATTGGCGAGTGTTCTGGACATTGCGCCCCCTAGTAAAGGACCTGGTGAAACAGCTTGGATAGAAGAGGACAGAAGGCCAACCACTCTTGCTAAGGATCTTAGGCTCAGAGTAGCCTTTGAAAGGACATAAGCTACTTCCTTCTTTATTTTTTAAAATTTTTTAAGGGTAATTGTAATTGGCTGGTAATGGTATTCACCTTAAAACCTAGGAACTCTAGATTCTGAGTAGGAGCTGTTACAGACTTTTCTGTGTTGACAATGAATCCTAGTCCCTCTAAGAGGTCTATTGTCCATTTCATGTGTATTAGTTATTTTTCCTGACTCTGCATATCGTCTAGGTAGATTATAATCCAGACACCCCTTTTCCCTAGAAAGGCTACTACAGGTCTTAGAACTTTGGTGAAGCACCAAGGAGCTGATGATAGGCCAAAGGGGAGACAGCAGAACTAGTAAGTTGTGCCCTTCCATGAGAACCTTAAATATTTCTGTGAGTTGTAGTCCATTGGTATTGTGAAATAAGCATCCTTGAGATCCAATTCCACAAGCCAATCTTTCTCTTGTAGGGTGTCTCTCAAAAGATGGATACCCTCCATCTTGAAGTTTCTGTATACTAAAAAAGCATTCAGCTGTCTTAGGTTTATGACTGGTCTCCACCCCTTGTCCTTTTTTCTTTACTAAAAAGATTGTACTCATGAAACCGTCCCTTGTGTTTCTGACTTGGCGAATGGCACCTTTCTGTAACATTTGGATCACCTCCAGTTCTACTAATTTTGATTGTTCTTGATGTAGGATCAACTTTCTGGGTGGGTGTGTTTGATAAGGTGTGTGGGTAATATCTATCTTGAAACCACTTACGGTATTGAGTATCCATGGGTCGTTTGTTATTAAACGCCAGTTTTGGCTGAAAAGCCATACTCTTCTCCCTACCTTTACAGGGGAAGAAACAAGAGGAATAGGAACTCTTACCTTGGTTTCCACCTGTCTGGAATCTGCCTCTGCCGCCACATGAACGTGTACCTCGGCCTCTTTGTGGGAAGAAGGTATTGCTGTCACAGTATTGTCTTCCAAAGCCTCTTGGGTTATTTGGGTAAAACTGGGACCTCTGTTGTCCACGGCTGGCAGCCAGTCCCATCCTGCCAGCCCGGGCGAAAACTCTACCACCCAAACATGTGCCTCATGTTGGATTGAGCCCTGCTGAAGGTTTGAGAAAGTTGAAATATATTTTATTATTTTATTTATTAAGTTTTATAAAGCACGAACATGACCAAAATGTTGGTGTCAGAGCGCTGTACAACCTAATTAATAGCATCAAATATACAAGGAGCAAAATATAGAATATACAGCATGAAAAGATAATACAAAGAGATATAGTGAAAACACCAGCAAAGAAATCAAATTGGCATGGATAGTCGCCTCAGATAGGAAGGAGATTATTCAGTAGTCTCATTTTTACTTTGTTTTTTAAAAGAACGAATGAAGGAATGGTCCTGATCTCTGGGGGAAGAGAGTTCCAAATTCTTGGGGCAAGTTCAGAGAAAGATCTTTTATAGGTTTTCTTTTTGTAAAATTTTGGAGGTTTCAGCAGTAGGGATCATGTACTACGAGAAGCTCTATTCCTTCCGGATAGCACCAGTTTCTGAGCCAGGTAGTGAGGAGTGTTGTGGTGGATGGCTTTATATGTCATGCATGCTATTTTTAGGTGGATCCTAGATCCATAAAGTAGCCAATTCAGAGAGTGGAGGCTGGGGTGATGTGATCATTTTTCTTTATGCCTGTGATGAGCCGTTCGACAGCATTGAGGGTAGCCCTCAACAGTGCTAGTTTTATTTTCGGTATGCCAACAAGGGTAGCATTCCCATAGTCAAGTTTGAAGATCACAAAAGCCTGAACCGCCATCTTGAGATCTGCATTGGGCAGGAAAGGCTTTCGTTTTCTTAAGATGTGGAGATGGAAATTGGCCCCTCTGGTTGTGGAGCTTATCTGATTTATCATGAAGAGGTTGTTGTCTAGTGTTATTCCTAGGTACTTTGCTGAGTCAACAATATGGGGTACAGTTCAAGGCGGTTAGTATTGGGAGCCAGTCTTTGATGTTAGAGGTGGATTTAGGAGGCGAGATTAATAGGAATTCAGTTTTGAGGGCGTTAAGTTTCAGGTGGTTAAGTGTTAACCAGTATTGAGTTTTGTTCAAGATGTTATTGAGAGTGCTGATGTCGTTAGGAGAGGTAATCTTCATGTACAATCGTTTATCATCAGCGTACACATGGTAGGAGATGTTGAGAGAGTTTAAGGATCTCTGTCAGGGGTTCCATGTAAAGATTAAACAGGGTGGGCAAAAGTGAAGAACCTTGGGAAACGCCGATAGTGACCGGTGTCTGATCGGATAAGTCATGATTGATTAGGACTCGTTGAGATCTGTTTTGTAGGAATGAGCAGAACCATTTTAAGACAGTTCCAGAGAGACCCATCCTAAGTTCTAAGAGGTTCAGGAGGGTTTCATGTTTGACTGTGTCAAACTCTAATGTAATGATAGGTCAAGAAGGATTAAAAGACAGGATTCATTATGATCGAGAAAGCGTAAAGCATTGTCGACAATGTGGACCATGGCAGTTTCAGTACTGTGACCTGGTCTGACACCAGATTGGCAGTGGTCGAGGAGTTGGTGCTGGTCAATGTGATTGCAGAGTTGTTGATGAACACATTTTTCCAAGAGCTTGGCTAAGGTTGGGATGCTCGAAATGGGGTGAAAATTGTTGGGATCAGAGAGGTTTGCATATGGCTTTTTAGTATAGGTGTGACTTGTCCACTTTTTAGACAGTCCGGCATGGTGCCTTGCATAAGAGAGGCGTTGATAATTCTGGTCCATAGTGCTTGTTAGACTTGGCACCATTGGCGCGAGTCTCCCTTCCATTTTTCGCTGTGTCTCCTCTGTTTTTGCTAGTAATAGATGCTCTGGGCGCTGTGCCCCTGCCATTCAGTGCCACAGCGCGAATGCTCCCTGTGTAAAGATGACATGTGAATTGGTGTATCCATGATTGGCTTATTTGGTTTGCCTGTTAGTCCCTAGTAGCGTGGCCTGTGTGTGCCCAGGTCTGGTAACCCAAATGCTGCTGGTGGTCCTGCAGCGCTGGTTTGCGCCACCCACAGAAGCAGCTTGTAAAGTGTGTCTCAGACCTGCCACTGCAGTGTCTGTGTGCAGTCCAGAACTGCCATCTTGGCTGTGAAGTGCACCCACTTCACAGCCCCTGAACCTTCCCTTGGCATCATGTAAGCCACCCCTATGGTAGGGTGCATTGTATGTGTAAGGTAGGACGTGCTCTGATGTGTGTAGCATGTCCTGGTAGTGAATTACACCCAATTTCGTTTTTCACTACTGTAAGGCTACCTGTTCTCCATAGGCCAGAATGGGCGGTTTGGCTATTACACTCTATAGTCCTAACTGACCCATAGAACATGGTATAAAATCGAATTTAGTATGCCTGAGCTCAGAATATTAAAATACATCTTTTAGTGAAGTTTATTTTTGTATTCTGTGTTTGAAAATACCACTTTTAGAAAGTAGGTATTTTCTTGCCTAAGCCTTCCAGTGTGCGCTGCTATGTGTATTGGCTGTCTGGTTTTGGAGGGACAGGGCAGGCTGAGTCAGACCTGGGTTGAATAGAGAGATCTACATTGGTGTATGGGGAGGGGTAGCTCCTTGACCTGAATAGGGATGTGCCTGGCAAGGTGAATGCTGGCTCCACCACCCACTGTGCGTCTGATGGCAGACCCCCTCTTTCTGAAAGGAAGCATACAGCCTGGTAAACAAAGTGCTCCAGGACTGGGCAGAACTGGTTCTGGCTGGGTTCAGTGACTTGTAGCTTCTAAGAACAAAGACTTTTTGGGGTATAAATATCTGTGCCAAACCCCTACAATTTGCATTGCTCCTGGACAACAAGAAGAACCTCTGCCCGTGTAACTTCAGGAATCTGCAGGAGAAGGACTGTCCTTGTGCTTGTGTGCTGTTTCTTGGACTGGCCTGCAGTGGTTACTACAGGACTTGAAAGAAGAGGAAAAGGACTTTGAAGGAACTTTTACTTTTGCTACAGCAATCATTCAAGGGCTGGAAGAGAGCTAGCCTCCTGCAGGAGTCTCAGGCACATCAGACTCCACCACCAGCCTCCTGTTTCCTCCCAGCGAGGATTTCTATCTGCAGGTGAGGCTCCTGTGAGTTCCAGGGCCTCTAGTTCTACTGTGGAGAAGAGAGTGCTGAAAATCGTCGCTAAAACGCCCGTTAGCGAGCCGTTGCAGCTGGAGAGCGTGAGGAAAATCGTCGCTTTGCTGCCGCCGAGTGCTCGCTACCGGAGATCATCGCATCACCTGTTCACGGGCTGCCAAACGCTCGCTAACCCGAAGATTATCGCATTGCATGTTAGCGGGCCTTAAAACGCACACTAACCAAAGATCATCGCATCACCTGTTCGCGGGCTGCCAAACGCTCGCTAACCCGAAGATTATCGCATTGCATGTTAGCGGGCCTCAAATCGCTCGCTAACCAAAGATCATCGCATCGAGTTCATCGCTTCACGACATCGCAGCGCGGACGCCGAGCGTTCGCCATTTTCATCGCATCGCACCAGGATCGTCGCTCCCTCGCAGAGCGCCATTTTCTTTCATCGCAATAAGATCGCACACGCAACAGGCTCAGCGCATCATCCTCCCTTCGCGGCAAGGATTTTATCGCATCGCCGGCTTAGCGTGCAGAAGTTTGTTGCTTTGTCCTGCCCACAGACCAGCGCATCATCCTCCCTTGCGGCAAGGATTCAACGCATCGCTGGTTAGCGGCAGGAAAATTATCGCTACAACTCCTTAGCGACATTTTTGTTGCTTTGCTACAGAAGCCAGGTATCTTGTGAGTAAAAGAGTCGCAGAGACCACTGCCTTGAACTGAACACCTCTTTGCACACCTTGAACTATTTTTGCAGCCTTTTTAGAGTAACCCTATTTTCTAGTATTGTGGATTTTTACTGTTATTGGTCTTGTGTTAAGTCTATATATAAAGATACTTTTTTTATAACTACCTGTGTGGTGTCCCTTTGTAGTGTTCTTCACTGTGTTACTATGTATGGTCATAAATGCTTCAAACACTGCCTCTGAGATAAGCCTAGCTGCTCGTGCTACGTTACCACAGGGTTGAGCAGGGGTTATCAAAGGGTGTAGTCTGCTTACTCTGACTTAGGAAGAAGGGTCCCTACTTGGACAGTGGCCAGCCATTGCCAACTAGAGACCCCCATTTCTAACAGTACTTTCCTAATGTTTTAAAAAATCTTTCTCCAAAGAGTAAGCCATTGCAGTCACCCTTTGGGTGACTGTTTTCTTGCTTGATTGACTCTACTTCCTGTTGACTTTTTCAAGGAGAATTCATTGCCAATTGTAATGCCATTTTCCCTTGGGAGAGCTTGGGTTGTTGTATTTCTATTGATCCTTTCTTTGTTTGAATAATATAATTCAATCACTTCTCTTCCTGCAGAATGTTTCTGATTCAAATTCATCATATCCAATCAGAATTATAAGTGCTTTATTTTGACCTCTCTACTTCTGAATGAATTATAGCTAACTCGGTCAATGTCTGATTAATTTTACATGCTGACTTTTTCCTTTATTTCTGAGCGTGGTTATTCTATCAAATGTGAATTGTGCACTTTCTATTAAGGTTGTAGGCACTGTATTGAAAGTACAAAATATTAACTGTTTACTTAATGGGCCAGTGGCACCTGCTATTAACTCCAGAATGGACTTACTGTTTTACATGTTGATATTTTCTCTGTAGCATCAAGTCCATTTACATTTGTTCTTCGTCTCATTCAGCTGTGCTGGTCTTTAATAATTTCTGCTCTGTTCTTGGTGTTTTCCCATTGGCTTGCTTCTTGCTCCAGGCCGAATTTGCAGCGAGATGAAGTCGCCTCCATGGTTTGAGACCTTCTGCAAGTTCGCGGAGTACAGGTGTTCCAGCGGGCAATACTACATCAAGGTAAGACCCTTAGTACCACCCCATGGGTACCACCCGCCTCTAACTGCATGTGATCCACCAATATGCCAGACATTTCTATGACATAACCACACTGCCAGGTATTTGTGACTTACCCGCATTCCTCTCTACCACATAACACACTCATTTTTTCATTAACAAACATTTTCCTCTTGTTAGCACATACAAATACCCAGCCTTCTACCCTTTGCCAGTACCAAAACAACCATCCTACCACATAAACATACAAAAACCCAGCCATGTGGCCCAGTACGTCTACTTCCTTCGCATAAATTACAACAATACACCCACCCTGCTTTCCTTTACTATCTAAACAAATCACCCTTTCATATAGACATTCATTCATATGTGGAAAACGTATCTAAAGTCTGTTGACACTTGTTACATCAAAGGGTAATAGTTGGAAACCAGGGCCCGCCTGTCCTTAGCAGGCACCAGGTGTTTTCCCGGTGGGCCTGAAAGGGTATAGGCCAGTTTTTGAGTGGGGCCGGTTTTGCAACAGTGCTGCAATATGGGCCGCCTGTAACAAAAGCAGCAGCAGTGATTCTCATTATAATTTCCAGTGCAGCTGCCTGACAGGCTTTTCTAACTGATTCTGGATCTAGTCTGTTGGGTACCTCTGTCTTGGCACATTATACTACATCTATGTCTGACCTTCCTTTGACTCACTTTTGTTACTCTTTTCCTTCTGCTCTTCATCTCTTCTCTAAGCCACCATTTCTCGTCTCTAAGCCTCAATTTCCTTCCTCTCCTCTTTGACAAAACCCATTTACGGTGTCCTTACTCTTTGCCCCTCCCACTTACTGTCATTACTTCCTACCATTGTTCTGTCTCCCTTCATACTGCCTGACCACCTTCAGACGTTTCCCCTTTTTTTTTTCCCCAGAGGGTTGCGTGCCCCGCCGACCAGGACAGGGGTCTTGATGATCTCGTTCAAAAGGCGGCGGAGGAGGCGATGGAGCCTGATAACATCCAAATGCCGCCTTTTGAGAAGGAGAGACCCCCCGCACCCTCCTCGTCGGTCCTGGAACTGGCCGACGAGATTGCCCAGGCCGCGAACGTGGACACTGCCACCAGGAATGTGGAGCTGGCTGCACAACTGGTGGCAGACCACTTGTCAAAGGAAGGGTACCCATGGAGGCGACATTGGGCCAGTGACGATGTTCGAAAAAAACATCAGCATTTGAATCGGTTTCGGCATCCACCGGCCGTCCCCCTGGTAACGGTGGACATCAGTACAGCAGTTGGAAATAACACCCTCCGCAGCGTGCTGACGCAGGTCACGGTGGCCGTAGGCCAGGAAGTAACATCGAAGACGGACCTGCGCGTGTCCCAGGGGGAAAAGGCAGAGATCCGCCTGACCCGAGAGACGTCGTCACTGAGCCCACAGAACCCCCCACAGGAGACAGCCCAACCGAGGGGGCTATTTGCTGGTGTAGAAGTCCCCCGAACACCACGTCTGGCAGAGCCTGAGTTGACCCCAGATATCTGGCTGCACACAAAAAAGGTATCATCACAGGGGACAGGCATGCCGGTACCACGGATTAAAGATAAAGTGGTGGGAATATGGGCCAGACAAATAACACCAACTGAGCACGCGAAACACGGGTTACCAATACAGTCTAGGAGCAAAGCGGAATTGTTTCCAGCACGGATGGTGGAGCACAAGACATCAGCTCACGCCAGACCAAAGACAACGCCGCCCCTAGCAGTGAACACCGTACACGTGAAACTCACACTGGCCACCCCAAAGGGAGAGCTGATGGCAGCAACAAAACCAGGGCGCAAGATAAAAATGCAGCCCACGCCTAAGCAAGCTAGGAAGACAGTAGACCTAGCTGTGGCACATGCCACACCAAAGAAAGAGCCGCTACCAGCACACACAGTTGGGCACAAGGCTCCGGCACATACCACCACAACGTGGCTGCCCGCGGTCCACGCAGGGGCCCCTCCTAAGCGCACACGATACAACCTAGTGCCGATGGACCCCTTGGAAGTGCCAGCACAGAGGGCGACACGCAAGGTCACGGTACAGGTCACCCATAAGGACGAATCTTGGCCTGCACATAATAGACGGCAAGAGATTGTGGATCTGCCACCGCTAAGAAAAGATCAAGAGGGGTTTGCAACTTCCGGACCTCGAAGGAGGCATGTGCTGGCACACAGGACCCCTGCTGGAAGTATACATGCTAAAGGCATGTTAGGAAATGGGGTGAAATATACGGTGAATGTGAAAGGTGCTGTCCATAGGACAAAGGCTCACAGACACTACAATGGAGGAGTGGAGATTGTCGTAACAGCACAGCAAGATGCAAAACTAGAGGGATCCTTACGAGGCCTCCTGAAGACATCAAGGGCATTGGCCAATTCTGCCACACGGGTGTCTGCTGAAAAAGCAATTGAGGAAAAAGAGATGGAGGCAACTGAGGAAATCTCACAAAATGGAGCTTCACTAAACATAGAGGTGATACAAGACCTTGTGTTGACTCCGTTAACGACGGGCTATAAAAAAGGACTGGAGTGGGCAGAGAAGGTGGCGAAGGAGGTGGAAGGTGTGTCAGGCCGCCTAGGAGACCCACACATGGCAGAGGTGATGGTGCAAGAGGCCGCCAATGAAGTCATGCAACAGGTGGCAGGGAACAAGATGGGGCCGTTGCTAGGAGACAGTCCCGTGATGGAGGAGCAGCTTTCTCAGATCTCGGAGCTAAAACAGGAAACAGAAAATGCTAAGCCAGAGACACATAAGAAAGTGGGTAGTGTTAGAAGGCTGAAGGCTGAGAAAGAGGCCAGTAAGAGCGGGGATGCGAGGAATGAGGTAATGGCGAAGGCACCAGTTCAAGTGACGGCGGAGAGGAGAGGGCGCCAGAAGGAATGGACAGAGAAAGAGGCACATGCTATAAAAAATAAGGTAGAGAAAGAAACAGCAAAGGAGGTAGGGGAGAAAAGAGGACAGGACACAGAAAAAATAGTTAATGAGAGGCCGATAATAAGAAAAAAGGCAGCGAGGAAGGCTGCAGCCACTCAAAAGGAGGTGAATAGACAGGTTGAAGAGAAACAAGTGCAAGTAATGACAGGGAATGCCGAGAGGTTGGCAGAAAAGGTGGAAGCTAAAATGAGAACGTTGCATGCAACGAAGGAAAGAGCGAGGGAGTTATTAGAGAATGGAGTACAGGATCCAGGAAAAGCAGTGTATGAGGATCCGAGATTCAGAACGATGGCAGCAAGGGAAGCTGCAGACACAGAAAAGAAACGCTCTGAAAAGAAAGACTTTCTGGAAATGAAAATGATTACAGATACAGCAAAAAAAATAAAGCAGAGTGCAGAAGAGAAGCAGGCTGTAGAAAATGGAAGGCCGGAGAAAGAAAAGTTTGGAAATGAAGTAACTGAGCAGGCAGCAAAGAGATCTGTGGGCTCAGAGAATAGAGAGTCAAAGGTGGTCACAGAAAAAGAGGTGAAGGACATGGAAGAGAAGACGAAGAAGATGGTACCAATCGTACCTGCAGAAAAAAGAGTGAAGGAAGCAGAAAAGGAGAAGCATTCAGCTAAGACATTAGCGACAATAGTTTTGAGGAAAGAAGAAATGGATGCAGTGGGAAAAAGATTTAAGGGCACAAAAAGAAAGGTGTATTCACTGTTAGCTAAGGCGGCAGCAAAAAAAAGACAGCAAGACACAGAAGTAGAGGAAGAGAAAAAGTCAGTTAAGGGCATAGAAGATAAAATAATACAGGACAAGATGGCCTCTGAGGAGGCGGCAGTGGCAGACAGGCATGTCTCTGAAATGGAAGCTGAAGAAGAAGAGGCAATGAAGCTCACAGCTGTGAAAGGAATTCAGGATATGAAATTGAGGTTGGAAAAAATGAAAGCCGAGGAGGCGGCGAAGAAGGAAGAGCAAGACATAGAGGAGGAGGCTGTAAACGATACAGGAGAAACAACAAAGACCGAGGCAGGCGAGGAAGATGTGGGGCATTCCATGCAAAAAAAAACAGAGATGGAGGGGAGAGGGAAAGGAACACAACGCCTTGAAAGTAAGGCAGCGAAAAATGGACAGAACCAAGTGGAAGGCACAGACAAACTGGAGAAAACGAAAGGGCTGGTGCAAAAGGTCAAATACAAAACCCCTCAGGAGAAAGAATTAATTAAGGAGCTTGGACAAAAGGTGAAACCTGAAAAGTTCCCGGGAGTGGCACCTAGATTAGGGCCAACAACAGAGAGTGGAGAGAGGAGAAGGCAGCACATGAAAAGAAAAATCAAGGAAGGAGCAGAGCAGGAGTCTTCACTGGACACAAAGAAGAATAAAGAGAAGGCAGTAATGCCAGAGAAAGTGCCAATGGACACGGAGAAGGTAGTGTCCATAGAAACAGAAGAGAAAGGAGCTCATGATCCCAGCAAGACCATAAAGAAGGCCGGTGAGTGACTAATTTCATGTGGTATGTTGCAGCATGGGCAACTGAAAGAGAATGAAGTGGATGGAGGAACTCAAGGTTAAAAGCATAGAATATCTAAAGTGGTTGATTGGATGGGTGAGTTGGTGTCTGTGTAACTGCCTTATGTTCTCTGGGTTCTACATTGCCGGGCTTTGTCTGTGTGTTAAGTTTCTTACCTGTCTGATTATCGTCTGTCACTCACAACTAATTTGCGAGTCAAAATACTTAAAGAGGCTAATCATATTACTGCCTCCACTCCAAACCCAAATAATATAAAAGTGTTTTGTGTAAACAAGATTAAGAGTATCAGAAGACCACCCTGAAAGAATTCATGTGCTAATTGGATTAGCAATGAGCCAGAGTCTTATCGCAGATAGAGTCAGCAATCTGTCAGGCCTTCAATCGCGTACAAGTTAGTTGGCCCATCTGAAATGTGACTTTTAGAGGTTACCCTTGAGAAAGTTGTGCACACGGCCTCCTCCGTGTTGGAGTGCAAAGGGCCCAACCGAATCAGGGCCCTAAAAGTTATGGCTGCGTGGCCCCATATAATCTCTTGCCCTGGTATTTGTCACATGTCAGTCCCCCCAATCCTGCTCGCTGTCAATGCTCCAGGGCAGCAGTCACTCACCCAGTCTCAGGGCGTTTTCGGCCCTCTTTTGCCACTCCGACCCGATCTCTGCAGGCCCTACCCCAGGCTCCTCCTCTGGTACTGCTGCGCTTCAAGGAGAGCCCCCAGCTCTCTCTTCTCTCACTGCGCATCAGTCTCGGAGCCGCACGCCAGCCACCAAGCAGGGATTGATCCCCTCTGAGTCACCCTTTCTTCCGGTGTGACTCCCGTCAAGTAGAGGGCGCTCCGGCTGCAGGGTTCGTCACTGTCCTTCCGGATCAGCTTGCCCGCGGTCCTCCAGCCGTCTGCTGGTCTCCCCGTCTCAGTCCGCCATGCCCTTATCTGTAGTCGCTTCCTCAATCCCTCATTGTCTGGCCCATCGGGAGTCTCTCCGCACCTCAGGAATACTTCAGGGGCTGCTTGGTGATTGTTTTCGATGCAGTAGCTCAGCTCCGTCTGGCGCAGCAGTTCTTGGGTGCCATTTTGGTTGTGCCGCACTCGGCCCGTCCTTCAGTTCTTTTTTGGTGATGCCCGCTTTTCCAGGGCAGTTCGAGTCCCGGCGAGCCAGGGCCCCCCCGGCTCCCAGTTTGGGGCAAATATCCGTGCCCGGGGCTCAGGATGGGTGTAATTGGGGGATAGGGCCAACGGAGCTCCGCAGCTCGCGTCCGTTCACCTCAGCTTCATGACACGCCCCCGTTGTACAGCTGATGCCGCTGTTGGGCTGTTAGGTTCTCGCCAACACAGGGCCTCTCTGGTGTGGTCTTCAAAAGTGGGAATGTGATTTCTAGGGGTTTTGTAAGGGTGACTTGTTTGATCGCGACTCCAACTTACGAAGTAGGGTCTTCTCATTCCTTTAGTAGGTTAATGTGGTAGATTTGGTCATTACTCCCTTTGTGGGGGATGGATACCCTATATGTGACAGGGGTTACTTTCTCTTTTATTACATAGGGTCCTTGCCAGGTCGCTAACAGTTTTTTCTCACAGAATGGTTGGAGAATCAATACCTTGTCCCCAACATTTAGGTGTCTTGTCTTGGTCCCTTTGTCGTAATAGGTCTTTTGTTTCTGCTGAGCCCGCTCCATGTTAAAGTGTACCTTTTATCAGAGAGTGGAAAGAGTTTCTTTTAAGGATGCTGTGTATCCAAGAAGAGACTTTACCTCGTCCTCTTCCTCAGTCCATTGTTCAGCGGCCATCTCTAGGAGTGTGCGGGGTTTTCGGCCAAACAGGAGTTCGAAAGTACTAAACCCGGTTTGCGCCTCTTCACGGGTTCTAATAGCAAAGAGGACGAGGGGAAGTTTGCGGTCCCAGTCTTTCCTGGTCTCACTGATACTTTTTTTTAGAATAGTTTTTATGGATCTGTTATATCGTTCAACAAGACCATCTGTTTGTGGATGGTATACAGCGGGTCTAATCTGGCAGACACCCAGTAACTTACATACTTCCTTCATGAGACGGGACATAAATGGTGTTCTTTGATCGGTCAGCAGTTCACAGGGAAAACCCACCGAGAAAAGAAGGAGACCATAGCTTGGGCTACTGAAAGGGTGGTGATGCTGGAGAGGGGAATAGCTTCGGGGTACCTGGTGGCATAGTCCACTAGGACTAGGATGTATTGGTGGCCTCGTGCAGAGAGTGGAAGGTGGCCTACCAGGTCCATACCTACTTTTTGAAAGGTATATCAACAATAGGCAGTGGGTAAAGAGGGGCTTTCTTTTCGGTTGAAGGATTTACCATTTGGCATCTGGAACAGGAGGCACAGAACCTCACCACCTCCTTATAAACCCTTGGCCAGTAAATCCTCTCTAACAAGTATTTGAGAGTGTGTTCTTGCCCATAGTGCCCACCCCTGGCCTGACTTATGAGCGAGGTGCATAACTTGTTCCCTAAAGGCTATGGAGACAACTAATTGTTCTGTGGCTTGTTGGGAGTCCTGCAAATCCTTTATAGAAGACCCTTTTTGATACAGAAATAGGGGCCTTCCTTTTTGTGGTCTTCTTTTTCTTCTGCTTCTTTTTCTTCTGCTTGTTTCCAGGTGTACACTCTGGTCTGCCCTGAAACTCCAGGTTGGCATATGTTCGCTCTTTGGGGAGGAAAGAAAACATGTGACAGGGGGCTGGGAAGATCGTCTATACAGTTCTCTTTCTTTCCTTTTCTCAGCCCTGGTTTTTGTAGTTTGTATTTGGGTACTTTGTATATCCAATGTACAGAAAGGGGCCTCTCTCAACCAGTCCAGGTCAGAAGCTTCCTTTGGTAGTTTGGCCACATATTCATCAAAGTTCGGGGTCAGTGTCTAGTAGAACTTTTTTGACTAATACAGGAACCACTCCTACCCTCCGTACCTGAGGGTCTCCGTTAATTTCTATAATGACTTCCGCTAGGGGGTACGAACATACATCCCCATGGATACAAGAAACCTGTATCTCTTCTTCGCCCAGAATCTGATTAAGACGGATCAACTCCCTACAGATAATACTATGATGACAGCCAGTATCTAACAAGGCCTCCACTGGCCTTCCGTTCAGGCGTATGGGTATTTTATACCACCCTTGAGTCCCTCCTGTGGTCAGAACCCGACTCTGTGATACTCCTACATTCATAGGTTCTATCCCCTCAGTTTTTAGTGGGCAGTTCCGGGCAATGTGGCCCCACTCCGCACAACGGAAGCACTGGGGTCCTGCTTGTGGCGGTGGGGTTGGTGCCGGAGCCTTGGGTAGGGATTTGGACTCTCCGGGTATTCTAGCATCCCTTCCTACTCGTACAGCGGGTTTTTGGGGAGAAAAAGGAGTTTTCGTCGGTTGGGCCTCAAACTTTGGAGATCTATGGTAGGCACATGCTAGCTCCACAGCGGTTTGCACCGTCAGGTGGGGATGTTGTTTTACCCATGTCCTGGTATTTGGTGGTAGGGCTTCTAAATATTGTTCGAGGTATATTGTTTCGGTGACCCCCTCAACTGTTGTAGCGTCCAGTTGCAGCCACCTATTCCCAAGGTCCCTGATCCTATAATATAGGGCTCTAGGATTATCCCCTGTTGCCCACCGCTCTTTACGGAACCTAGTTCGGTAGTATTCCTGGTCATAGCCTAACCTTTCAAGGATTTTAATATCTGGATAGGGCGTAGTACCATCAGGGTTGGCGGCTTGATAGGCCGCCTGTAATTCCCCAGAAAGTAGGGGAGCTATGTACTGGCCCCACCTCTCTGGGGGCCAAGCGGCAGTTGTTGCCACCCTCTCAAAATTAACCAAAAAATAGTTGGGGTCATCGCCTTCATGGAATTTCTGCAGGACATAGCTAGGAACATTTGGGTGTACCCTTGCGGCAGAGATAGCACCCGTCAGGTGTGGTATGGCAGTATCTTGTGTTTGTTGGTTAGAGACCATTAATGCAGCTTGGTCTCTCAGTGCCGTTTGTAAAGCCTCCCTTTCTTTTTGGGCTGCCTGGTTTTGCTGTTCCAATACTAACTGGAGGTGTCGCTGTCCCTCAGCCAACTGAGTGATTATGGCCTCCATAGTGACGGGTTGGGTCATGATGAAGCAATGATGCTATCCCACTTCTGACACCATTGTAATCACTCAGAGGGTTAAGAAGGGGTACGCACACAAAGAGAAAGAAATTCTATCGTACTAGTAGGGATTTTATTCAGTGGCATCTTTCACTAAACCGTCAAAACAAAAGTAAACTGAGGTGCTATAGGACAATCCGCAAACATGGGAAGTAGTCTTCCTCTGTGTGCTTCCTTTTCCCCTCAGAATGTAGCGGGGATTGCTTTTCTTCTTTTTCACACAACGAGCAGCCACAGGGGGATGAAGGTATATTTTGCCCTAAAAAAAAAAAAAAAAAAAAAAAAAAAGGAACAGTAGAACCTCAGAAGAAATGCTTAGGGACTCCTGTGTAGACCCCCACGAAACACCCTGGTGGTTGAGGTGCTTGCTTCAGTACATGCAGTGCTCTGGTGCAAGTCTACAGCCCCCACCACCTCCCCACGGCGAAATAATGGAGGAGTGGTACTTGCCTATAGCCACGGGCCTCCTGGGTCATAGCAGAAGGAGTCCAGACGTCCTCTTTCTTCTCAGGATGGCTGGACTGGCAGGTGTTGCCTCTAGGCTGTTCCCTGTAGTCCACTCCTGCCTTCCTCTCCTGGTTCCTGCACTCGGGCTCCTCACTCTCAGCCTCCGCGTCGTCGTTCTTTACCGGCGTCGAGTCTCCCCCTCTCTGCGTTTTACCTGTCTGCGGCGTTTCTGACAAAGCGGCGGTCACGTGGTTGACGTCCCGCTTCGCTGGAGAGACAACCGACTTGTCTCCCAGGTACGCCACCACGGCCATCTTGGGTGTCCTGGTCGCGGGATTACACTTATTTAAAAGTTTATATATGGTGTGCATTCTTTCATTAATGTAGCCCCAGAGCCATCAGGTCAAAGTGCCTTTTCATCCCGATTTGGAGGATTCTGTGAGTAATATTACAATGAATGAGAGGTACAATTCGCTGCTTCTTGTGGTTACTTAGTTTAGACGGTGTACCTCCTGAATCAGTGTGTTGAAATGCATAAACCATCAAGTCATCTGCTTCCTAAGGGCCCGATGGTCCCTGAGTAACACAGAAGGCCAGGATATAAAAATGTGTGGCCATTGCTACTCAAGCTGTGTGGAGAGCAATTCACAGAGCATGCGATAGGTAAGGAACTATGAGGACCTAATTTACACAGTAGAGGATTATTTAATCTACTATAGAGGCAGATATCTCCCTGGAATTGCTCATGTCTTGATTTTAAACAGATAGTAGATTGCGAGTTGAGATGTCACAAAACTGTATATAGTAGCCTTCTGAGGCTTAGTTCGATAGATAAGAACAAACATGTCTGAGTCCACCATGCCTAAATCTTATACTCTGGGTGAAGGGCTTCAAATAAGGACTTTTACATGTTGTTAACATAGTGAGATGTATGTTCCGTGACATCTTGGTGGAAAGATGCTGCGCTGTGTCCTAGGAGGATGTGCCTCGCTAGAACATATCAGAAAAAGTCCAGGTAAGTGAAGACTTTCAGAATGTGTTGTTTCATAGGCTGAAGAATGCATGGATCATTAGCATTAGGATAGGAGGATGGGAAGGTGAGGGCTGTTCATTACCAAAGAAGAACTAATGTTCTATCAACGAGGTACTCTTGAAGGCACACTTCAAACATAGTGGACAAGTCATGTAACAGTGAAGAGGGTGCTCACTCACAGGTCAATGTATGGAAACTTGTTGATGGTGCCTGAACTTCAAAAAGTACCAGCGTTCTTCACTGGTTCCCCAGTGATCATGTTTGCTATACAAATGTCCAAAAGAGGTAAGCCTAGACAAAATTTAAATTACGTTGCTGTATTGGTCAGAATTTGGTAGGAGTGTTTTTATGCGCTGACACATCAAAATTAAATATTTGTATTTCACTTAATTATACCTAATTTCACATAATTTGTCCTAAATTTCTTGTAATAACGGGTAAGAATTCTTTACACCCCTCCATAGTAGATTTATTAACAGTCGTGCATGGTGAATGTCCTTTCCCTCAGTCCTGGGGCAGCCAGTGTTGACTGGGCAGTATCCAATGATGTGCACATATATTTAGCAGTAGTGTGCCAGGGCTTTTGATACTTCTGGCTCATTCCACTTGAATAACCAAGTTACCCCCTTTAGACACTTGGCTAATTTTAGTTTAAAAAGAGTAAGGCCAGAAAAGCGGTTAAACAAGAAGTGGGCGCGACCATCTGTCCCTTTTGAGATTGACGAAAGATGTCCATACGCATATGCTTCCACCTTTTGTCATTGTAGAAGGCAACTTCTGCATGCCAGTGTTCCTGCATGTGTCTTACACTGGAACTGCACATTATGTTCCTTGTTGTAGTGTCTTTGTCTGTCTTTCTGTACAAGTGTATTTTTTCTGCCTTACTCGGTTTCCTCTTGTGTATCTTTGTTCGTGGCTGAATTGCTTTTATGGTGTTTTTCATACATGATTGAGATGTTATTTGTATGTTTCTCATCGTGGAATGAACATGTGATTTATGTGACTCCTGTACTTGATTGATGTATGCTCTCTTTCTGCACACCTAGTTTCCCACAGGGGCTGAAATGTCTTTTTGTGCATTTGAATTTATGCTTGTGAGCCTGTGTTTTACATGACTAAATAGTTGCTTTTGGCCCTATTTTTCCAAGCCTTAGCTTAGTTGTGAGCGTTTTTCTTTCTTTGTCATATTCTTCTTGCTCATGTGCCTCTGTGCTTGACTCAGTACCTACACATGTTCTATCCTTTCTGCATGATCACTCTCTGTATGTGCCCATTAGAGCTGTCAGATCTTCTCATATCATGTGTTAGTAGCAAACTCTTTTGTTTCTGTATCTCAGTGTAATTTGGGATCAGTCTATTCAATTCTGATTTCTACAGGTTACACCATATGAGGCTTTAGTTGCCAATCTAATTCTATGTTGCCGCCAGATATCAAGTTGCACCAGGTCAGGTGTGAGTAAATCATTCAGCCAAGCCTCCTTCTTAGCACTCTGGTCCAGGACTTATAATGCAAAACGATAATTACAAAATGCAAAAACTAAGAACTGGATAAATTACTCACACCTGAAATGGAACATCTTTAGAGCAGGGTCCCCAGTGACTGATGTCAAGGACTTATGCTAATATTCCCTCTTAGTTTCAGGTCAGGAGTCAGCTTCCAAACCTCTGGCCATCGTACAGGAGCCAGAGAAGGAAGCCAGTGATCTCAAGCCAGGTAAAGCCAAAGAAAAGCCAAAGTATGAGTCAGGTACCAACATTAAGGCTCATGCTGTGGTTTCAGATGTCATCAACAGCAAGGCTCTAAAGGAGAAGATCCGGAAGGAGATCTATGAGCTGCTCAAGTCTTCCATATCCTTGAGTGCAACCAAAAGATTAGCGGCAACCCCAATGTTCGCATCGGTCACTGTGAGGACAAGGATTTCTGCAATGGGTGTACAGATAACCAAACCTGCCAGTGACTTGGGGATGATCACGACGTCAAAGAAGACCAGGATGTTTCACATGGTTCCGCCTTATAGTAAGGTTGACAAGCCAATTGAACCAACCATCCAGCACATGGTGAATACGGGAGAAGACCCTGGAAGGTGAGTCTCTGTTAACTAGCGTACCTGCAGAAAAGAGCACCTGCTGTGGTATACACACAGTTGCACTGTGACATAATCAATTTTGTTTAGAATGACACATCAATATTGGATGCCACATAAGTGCAAACTGACACAAACCTTTCTATTAAAAGCAACACAACAACAAAATAATTAACCATGGTTGGAATACACATCAGTACAAAGTTGTTTATTTTCACTAAAGTAGTGCACATTCACTATGGCACATATACATATCCAGTAACACAAATTGGACATTTTACAGTGATGACAAAGGAAGGACCCAGCTTGCTGTAACTATCAATACTCAATGACACAAGCCCATAGTGATGGGATGGGGAGGACTGCAGCTGTGCTGGGATATGTTTGTATACAGAAAGACACAAAACAGTCTTTTCACAGAGACACAACCACAGAGTTCTTATCCATCTGCCTAAATATGCACAGTAGCAGAAGTGTCTGCATTCTTAATGCCACGTTCACATGAGGTGCAAATAACCTACAGCACATACAGATAGACACAAGGTTGGTTTGTTCAAAGTGACACATATTCAGTTGAGAATGCTCTCAGACACACACTTTCAGATGAGTGCTTCCTTAACCCCTTCGCTGCTAGGCCTTTTCCCCTCCTGTGCTAAGCCTTTTTTGGGCTATTTGGGGTAGTGCGCGCTTAGGCTCCTGTAACTTTTTGACCACCTTAGGTATCCACGCCAAATTTGCGTCCTTTTCTTCCAACATCATGCGGATTCTAAAGGTACCCAGGGTTTGTGGATTCTCCTAGAGGGTTCCCAGAAATTAGTCAAAATACAGCAACATTTTGTTTTTTTTGTGAAATATGGGGAAAAGTGGCTGCAAATGAAAGCTTCTGGGTTTTTCTCTGCAAATGATATCAAAAAAGGGTTTGTGGGGCTGAAATCACCATTCCTCCAGCTTTTAGGGAATGACAGATTTTTGTCAGAAATCCAACTTTTTTTACACAGTTTTGACATTTTTCTGGGACATACCCTATTTTTGCAATTTTTTGTGCTTTCAACCTCCTTCTAGATAATGGTAGAAATGGGTAGAAAAGCAATAATGGATCTTGGAAAGCTATACAATTTTGAAAAGTAGACAAAATTCTGAATTCAGCAAGGGGTCATTTGTGTAGATCCATCAAGGTTTCTTTATAGAAACTAACAGTTAAATATAGGAAAAATTAAAAATTAGTTGAAAAAAGCAGCCTTTTGTGTCAACGTTTTCACCTGTAACTTCTTCTAATTATGACATCTCTTAGAAAGCAATGTACCGTTACATCCGCTGGACCTTCCTGGTTGTGGGGATATATAGGACTTGTAGGTTCACCAAGAGCCCAACGAACCCAGAGTAAAAAACTGAGCAGCATTTTGTAATGTTTTTTTTTTTAGTTCCGGGTATATAGCAATTATAGTGTGAAAATGTATACATGGAAAAATTGGTATGAAAGACACCTATGTATTTCTGAAATGGGAACACATTACAGAGTTTAGAAACAGTGCATATTTGCACATTTTCGAAATTGGGAATACTCATACTTGCATGACAATTATTGGTCATTTTTCAAAATGACTTTTTTTTTACACAATGTCTTTCATTTGGAAGGGAGAAATGCATAACAAATCAATAGGTAATAACAGTTGCTTTACAAATCTGAACTACCCTAAGTCTCCCGATAAAAATGGTACCTCACTTGTGTGGGTAGGCATAGTGCCCACGACAGGAAGTGGCTCAAAACCTAAGGTGAACACACCACATTTTCACACTGAAAATTTACACATTTTTTGCGAAGAGTCTAGCTGTAGTTTTTGAACCCTAGCTCTGCCGGCACCTAGGGAAACCTAGCAAACCTATACATTTTTTAAAACTAGACACCCAGGGGAATCCAGGATGGGGTGACTTGAGTGCCTCCCACCATGGTCTGTTACCCAGAATCCCTTGCAAACGTAAAAAATTGACAAAAAAAACACATTTTCCCCACATTTCTGTGATGGAAAGTTCTGGAATCTGCATGGATCCACAAATTTCCACCCACCCCGCGTTCCCCAAAGTCCTACGAGAAAAATGGTACCTCACTTGTGCGGGTCGGCCTAGTGCCCGTGACAGGCAACGGCGCAAAACGCAACGTGGTCACACCTCAATTTTGCAGGGAAAAATGACCCTTTTTTGGCAAAGTGACTAGCTGTAGTTTTTGAACCCTAGCCCTGCCGGCACCTAGGGAAACCTAGCAAACCTATACATTTTTGAAAACTAGACACCCAGGGGAATCGAGGATGGGGTGACTTGAGTGCCTCCCACCATGGTCTGTTACCCAGAATCCCTTGCAAACGTAAACAATTGACAAAAAAAACACATTTTCCCCACATTTCTGTGATGGAAAGTTCTGGAATCTGCGTGGATCCACAAATTTCCACCCACCCCGTGTTCCCCAAAGTCCTACGAGACAAATGGCACCTCACTTGTGCGAGTCGGCCTAGTGCCCGCGACAGGAAACGGCGCAAAACGCAACGTGGTCACACCTCAATTTTGCAGTGAAAAATGACCCTTTTTTGGCAAAGTGACTAGCTGTAGTTTTTGAACCCTAGCCCTGCCGGCACCTAGGGAAACCTAGCAAACCTATACATTTTTGAAAACTAGACACCCAGGGGAATCCAGGATGGGGTGACTTGAGTGCCTCCCTCCATGGTCTGTTACCCAGAATCCCTTGCAAACGTAAAAAATTGACAAAAAAACACATTTCCCCCACATTTCTGTGATGGAAAGTTCCGGAATCTGCGTGGATCCACAAATTTCCACCCGCGCCGCATTCCCCAAAGTCCTACGAGAAAAATGGTACCTCACTTGTGCGGGTCGGCCTAGTGCCCGCAACAGGAAACGGCGCAAAACGCAACGTGGTCACACCTCAATTTTGCAGTGAAAAATGACCCTTTTTTGGCAAAGTGACTAGCTGTAGTTTTTGAACCCTAGCCCTGCCGGCACCTAGGGAAACCTAGCAAACCTATACATCTTTGAAAACTAGACACCCAGGGGAATCCAGGATGTGGTGACTTGAGTGCCTCCCACCATGGTCTGTTACCCAGAATCCCTTGCAAACGTAAAAAATGGACAAAAAAACACATTTTCCCCACATTTCTGTGATGGAAAGTTCCGGAATCTGCGTGGATCCACAAATTTCCACCCACCCCGCGTTCCCCAAAGTCCTACGAGAAAAATGGTACCTCACTTGTGCGGGTCGGCCTAGTGCCCGCGACAGGAAACGGCGCAAAACGCAACGTGGTCACACCTCAATTTTGCAGTGAAAAATGACCCTTTTTTGTCAAAGTGACTAGCTGTAGTTTTTGAACCCTAGCCATGCCGGTACCTAGGGAAACCTAGCAAACCTATACATTTTTGAAAACTCGACACCCAGGGGAATCCAGGATGGGGTGACTTGAGTGCCTCCCACCATGGTCTGTTACCCAGAATCCCTTGCAAACGTTAAAAATTGACAAAAAAAACACATTTTCCCCACATTTCTGTGGTGGAAAATTCTGGAATCTGCGTGGATCCACAAATTTCCACCCACCCCGCGTTCCCCAAAGTCCTACGAGAAAAATGGTACCTCACTTGTGCAGGTCGGCCTAGTGCCCGCGACAGGAAACGGCGCAAAACGCAACGTGGTCACACCTCAATTTTGCAGTGAAAAATGACCCTTTTTTGGCAAAGTGACTAGCTGTAGTTTTTGAACCCTAGCCCTGCCGGCACCTAGGGAAACCTAGCAAACCTATACATTTTTGAAAACTAGACACCCAGGGGAATCCAGGATGGGGTGACTTGAGTGCCTCCCACCATGGTCTGTTACCCAGAATCCCTTGCAAACGTAAACAAGCATTTACAATGCAATGGTCTCGGCATTGTTAAAGTTAGAGCTATTGGCATTGCTCATGACATTATTTTTATGTTTTTGTTTTTAAAACATTTAAAGAAACGGCATTGTTATTTACAATGTCAATAGCTTAATCACTCTCAAATGTGAGACCTATTGCATTTGCATCCACACACAGAGCCACACACACAAAGCCACCCACACACACAGAGCCACCCACACAGAGCCACTCACATAGAGCAACCCACACACAAATAGAGCCACCCACAGAGTCACCTACACACACACACAGTTACCCACACACAGACAGAGCCACCACAGTGAAAGTGAGTTTGTGAGATAGAAAGAGTGAGGTAGAGAGATAGAGAGTGAGTGATGTAGTGAGTTAGAGAGAGAGTGAAGTTGTGATATAGAGAGTGAGGTAGTGAGAGAGTGAGGTAGTGATCTTTTTAGAGAGAGAAGTAGTGAGATAGTGAGGTAGTGATATAGATAGACGGGAGTAGTGATGTAGAGAGAGTTATGTAGTGAGAGAGTGAGGTAGATAGAGAGTGAGGTAGTGAAAGAGTGAGTTAGTGAGTGAGAGGTATTTTCTGATGTAGTGAGATAGAAACAGTGAGTGATGTTGTGAGGTAGTGAGATAGAGAAAGATTGAGGTAGTGAAAGAGAGAGCCTTTATCATAAACAAATCAAATAGACATTGAACAGCGACAATAGTTGTGGAAGCCTCTTTAAAATGTAGGCTGTACTTAACATCTGCAACGTTTCAACTCGATCAAAAAACAAATTCTGAAGCCAAACGATGGATAGACAATCCCTGAAAAAGGACCTCACCACTCAAGATCTGAAGAGTTAAAACTGGGTGGACAAGCTGAGGGCAGAAATCCTTTTTTTAATTTTAATTTATATTTTGTTACTCGCAGACTATGTGGTTACATAATCCAGGTATGTATATTAAATCACTAGTGGTAGAATCAGTATTCCAAGATGATACGGACAACTTCCTGACAGGACCTCGCTCCGTGTGAGTGCACATTGGGTTTGGACGCAGCACTGCAGGAGTGTGGCAGGTAAATGAAGTGGCAGGAAGGGAAAGTGAGAGCGATTCCAGAAGGAGGGATAGTAAATTAAGAAGAAGGAGAGGAGGAATCCAGACTAGCAGAATGACGGCCAGGAGAAAGTGACTGGGAATATAAAAGGGGAGCAGGCTGACAAGAGGAAGAGGTAAGGGCAGAGAGACCCCCAGAGACGGTGATTGGAAACTCACAAAGCAAAAAAATACAGGGGTGTATGTTGCAAAAAAACAACACAGCAAGACAATGAAGCTCGACGAAGAAGCCCGGTGTGATGAAGGAGGAGGGGGAGGAACTTGGAAATGATGGAGTTCTCTCGAGCCTCAATTTCAATACACAACTAAGGAAAAAGGAGTCAGGGTGGGGGGGGGGGGGGGGGGGGGTGGAATAACGCAGCATGCACCAAATCAGCAGTGTGAAACCTGCAGATTTTGGTGCTGCTGTGCCAAAGATAAACCTAACATTTGAGAAGCTTTAGAAATAGCCTTGCTCAGTGCAGTTTCTTCTGCAATTTTTTTGATCTATCAATTTAAAAAGTAAAAATTAGAACATTTCTAAAGTAGTGCTCGAAGCGTGACTGTAAATCACCCACACGTTTATTCTTTAATATAGTCTCATACTGATACAATTAATATGCTACACACACAGTAACTCTATACCAATGTATATATCTTCTGTACAAGATATGTATTACACCCGTTATTTATAGGTGTATGGTGCGATAAGTTACTAAGACCGGATATTCGATTTTGTGCCCCCAAAAAATACTGGTTCATACAAATACTATTTTGCAACTCTACTCTTAACCATGCAAATAATAAATTGCCGCTTTCAGAAAAATGTGACATAAGCATAAATCGCCTGAAAATAACCAGTGGAATTAAAGATCTCCAATCAAAAGGATGGTAAAGAAACTGCTCTGGAAGGAACAAGTACACGGAAAGGAAGTAAAGATATCTAATCGGAAGCACCAAATTATATTTACAATAAAGCCAACCAAATGTGAACAATACAACTCAAACGCGACTGCTGCTGTTTCTGTCCTAAACATCCCACGTGGGTATGGTTAGCAAATGAGTGTCTAAAGCAGTCCTGGCTTTCCTTTTGAAATCTATACTATCTAGTCAGATACCACGAAAACACGACTTTTTTTTGCATCTTTATATAGCGCGAACTCGACCCGAAGGTTTTGGAGCGCTTTACATAGCACCGTATTTACATTACACATTCAGGCACGGGGAGATTAAGTGATTTGCTCAGAATCACAGGATGTGGACGCGACCTCGTGGCTCGAACCCTGGTTTCCTGCACCAGGAGGCGGCAGCGTAGCCGACGGACCACATCCTCTCCCTATGACATGGTTGCGTTCAGGAGAAAGGGTGGTCACTCTACTCATGGGTATTTCATGGCGTTAAACAGCAGGGTGGTGCTAATCTCACCTGGTTTCTAACACCACGGTGGGCGGTTGCCATGAATCTGGTGGGATTCCCGCCATGGATTCACAAGGAGCAGAAAACCACCGCCGGGAACTCTATGGCTCTTTTATGTTCAGTGACGCCTCTCTTGCGTGCCAAGCCTCGGTTTGAAATAATTCACAGAGTCAAAACAATGTGTAAACTGTATGCACCAGTAAATTGCTTCCGGTAGTGTGTGGCTAAAAAAAAACACACTGCCGGGTTGAGCGAAGCTCACAAGACGGCCGTCTAAGAAAAGACATCAGAACTCCATTTGAACCGAAACGGAAATATTGCTACTTTAAAACCACTGTGTTGTTTTTTTTTTATTGCATAATTTATATTGCGTGAACTCGACCTGAAGGTATTGAAACGCTTTACACGAGCACCGTATTTACATTACACATGCAGGCACGGGGAGAGTATGTGATTTGCCCAGAATCACAGGATGTGGACGCGACCCCGAGGTTCGAACCCTGGTTTCTAACACCAAAGTCGGCAGTGCAGCCAACGTACCACATCCCCTCCCAAGAGCCAAATACACAAAAGAGGCAGGGCAAAGTGACGACATTTGTTTGACATGGAAGATAGACCAATGAAGCAAGCGAATTTCAAGCTAGATACGTTTGGCCATTTAAAGACCGCAAAATGTCCACGTTCAGTTATAGAAAGGTATAGTGCTGTTAGGGAAGAAACGACCACAGATATGGGTTCTATTGCAAATGGTGTTAAGGAGTCAACATGAAGCAAACGTTCCTCATAGAATAGTGTACACGCAACGCATCCCCTCCCGTTAAATATTACAACCATACGAATAACAGCATAACTGACAAGGAACATTTTGACCACATAACAAAAGCAAGAAACGCATATAAAAGAAAATACATATGTTCTCAGAGTCCTAAAAAATAACCTTTTAACAAGCACACCACTGCCTTTCTCCGAGGCGAAGCAGATATGGATTCGGGGCCGTATTCTCCTCTTGCCATTGGCTGGAGGAGATAATCAGAAAAGTAGCAAATAACACGCCCCCGAATCCGAAAAGGACGGGGCCTGTTCGGAGAGACAAAGCCTCTTCTCCAATGGCTGGCCAGCATTCAAGAGGCCAGCCAATGGAGAAGAGGGGCGCGTTCAAGTCCCTCTTCTCCAAAACATTAAATCTCCGGACTTCCGGTTCTGCCTTCGGCAGACCGGATGGTCCCGAGACCTAAAAATTGACAAAAAAACCCACATTTTCCCCACATTTCTGTGATGGAAAGTTCCGGAATCTGCGTAGATCCCCAAATTTCCACCCACCCCGCGTTCCCCAAAGTCCTACGAGAAATATGGTACCTCACTTGTGCAGGTCGGCCTAGTGCCCGCGACAGGAAACGGCGCAAAACGCAACGTGGTCACACCTCAATTTTGCAGTGAAAAATGACCCTTTTTTGGCAAAGTGACTAGCTGTAGTTTTTGAACCCTAGCCCTGCCGGCACCTAGGGAAACCTAGCAAACCTATACATTTTTTAAAACTAGACACCCAGAGGAATCCAGGATGGGGTGACTTGAGTGCCTCCTACCATGGTCTGTTACCCAGAATCCCTTGCAAACGTAAACAATTGACAAAAAAAACACATTTTCCCCACATTTCTGTGGTGGAAAATTCTGGAATCTGCGTGGATCCACAAATTTCCACCCACCCCGCGTTCCCCAAAGTCCTACGAGAAAAATGGTACCTCACTTGTGCGGGTCGGCCTAGTGCCCGCGACAGGAAACGGCGAAAAACGCAACGTGGTCACACCTCAATTTTGCAGTGAAAAATGACCCTTTTTTGGCAAAGTGACTAGCTGTAGTTTTTGAACCCTAGCCCTGCCGGCACCTAGGGAAACCTAGCAAACCTATACATTTTTAAAAACTAGACACCCAGGGGAATCCAGGATGGGGTGACTTGAGTGCCTCCCACCATGGTCTGTTACCCAGAATCCCTTGCAAACGTAAAAAATTTACAAAAAAAACACATTTTCCCCACATTTCTGTGATGGAAAGTTCCAGAATCTGCGTGGATCCACAAATTTCCACCCACCCCGCGTTCCCCAAATTCCTACGAGAAAAATGGTACCTCACTTGTGCGGGTCAGCCTAGTGCCTGCGCAGGAAACGGCGCAAAACGCAACATGGTCACACCTCAATTGTGCAGTGAAAAATGACCCTTTTTTGGCAAAATGACCCTTTTTTGGCAAAGTGACTAGCTGTAGTTTTTGAACCCTAGTTCTGCCGGCACATAGGGAAACCTACCAAAACCACGCATTTCTCAAAAAACTAGACACCCGGCGGCTTCCAGGGAGGTATGGCTTGCGTGGATCCCCCAACGTTTCCTTACCCAGAATCCCCTGCAAACCTCAATTTTAGCTGTAAAAATCACTTTTTTCACACATTTTGGAGTGGGAAAGTTGTGGCATCACCGGGCTCACACAAATTTACCACCACCCAGCATTCCCCCAGGTCTCCCGGTAAAAATGGTACCTCACTTGTGTGGGAGGCCCAAGTACCCGCGGCAGGCAAGGGCCCAAGACGTAGTTTGGCGACATCAAAATGGCCTATCGCAAAACCACCTGGTTTTGCAAGGGGGGTCACTTGGGTTTTTGGCCCGGTGCTCGGCGGTCATCTAGGGAAACCTACCAAACCCACGCATTTCTGAAAACTAGACACCCGGCGGCTTCCAGGGAGGTATGGCTTGCGTGGATCCCCCATCGTTTCCTTACCCAGAATCCCCTGCAAACCTCAATTGTAGCTGAAAAAATCTCTTTTGTCACACATTTTGGAGTGGGAAAGTTGTGGCATCACCGGGCTCACACAAATTTACCACCACCCAGCGTTCCCCCAGGTCTCCCGGTAAAAATGGTGCCTCACTTGTGTGGGAGGCCCAAGTACCCGCGGCAGGCAAGGGCCCAAAACGTAGTGAGGCGACATCAAAATGGCCTATCGCAAAACCACTTGGTTTTGCAAGGGGGGTCACTTGGGTTTTTGGCCCGGTGCTCGGCGGCCATCTAGGGAAACCTACCAAACCCACGCATTTCTGAAAACTAGACACCCGGCGGCTTCCAGGGAGGTATGGCTTGCGTGGATCCCCCAACGTTTCCTTACCCAGAATCCCCTGCAAACCTCAATTTTAGCTGAAAAAATCACTTTTTTCACACATTTTGGAGTGGGAAAGTTGTGGCATCAACGGGCTCACACAAATTTACCACCACCCAGCGTCCCAGGTCTCCCGGTAAAAATGGTGCCTCACTTGTGTGGGAGGCCCAAGTACCCGCGGTATGCAAGGGCCCAAAACGTAGTGAGGAGACATCAAAATGGCCTATCGCAAAACCATCTGCTTTTGCAAGGGGGGTCACTTGGGTTTTTGGCCCGGTGCTCGGCGGCCATCTAGGGAAACCTACCAAACCCACGCATTTCTGAAAACTAGACACCCGGCGGCTTCCAGGGAGGTATGGCTTGCGTGGATCCCCCAACGTTTCCTTACGCAGAATCCCCTGCAAACCTCAATTTTAGCTGAAAAAATCACTTTTTTCACACATTTTGGTGTGGGAAAGTTGTAGCATCACCGGGCTCACACAAATTTACCACCACCCAGCGTCCCAGGTCTCCCGGTAAAAATGGTGCCTCACTTGTGTGGGAGGCCCAAGTACCCGCGGTATGCAAGGGCCCAAAACGTAGTGAGGAGACATCAAAATGGCCTATCGCAAAACCATCTGGTTTTGCAAGGGGGGTCACTTGGGTTTTTGGCCCGGTGCTCGGCGGCCATCTAGGGAAACCTACCAAACCCACGCATTTCTGAAAACTAGACACCCGGCGGCTTCCAGGGAGGTATGGCTTGCGTGGATCCCCCAACGTTTCCTTACGCAGAATCCCCTGCAAACCTCAATTTTAGCTGAAAAAATCACTTTTTTCACACATTTTGGTGTGGGAAAGTTGTAGCATCACCGGGCTCACACAAATTTACCACCACCCAGCGTTCCCCCAGGTCTCCCGGTAAAAATGGTGCCTCACTTGTGTGGGAGGCCCAAGTACCCGCGGCAGGCAAGGGCCCAAAACGTAGTGAGGCGAAATCCACATTACCTATCAAAAAAATGGTTTGCAGGGGATTCTGGGTAAGGAAACGTTGGGGGATCCACGCAAGCCATACCTCCCTGGAAGCCGCAGGGTGTCTAGTTTTCAGAAATGCATGGGTTTGGTAGGTTTCCCTAGATGGCCGCCGAGCACCGGGCCAAAAACCCAAGTGACCCCCTTGCAAAACCAGGTGGTTTTACGATAGGCCATTTTGATGTCACCTCACTACGTTTTGGGCCCTTGCCTGCCGCAGGTACTTGGGCCTCCCACACAAATGAGACACCATTTTTACCGGGAGACCTGGGGGAACGCTGGGTGGTGGTAAATTTGTGTGAGCCCGGTGATGCCACAACTTTCCCACACCAAAATGTGTGAAAAAAGTGATTTTTTCAGCTAAAATTGAGGTTTGCAGGGGATTCTGGGTAAGGAAACGTTGGGGGATCCACGCAAGCCATACCTCCCTGAAAGCCGCCGGGTGTCTAGTTTTCAGAAATGCGTGGGTTTGGTAGATTTCCCTAGATGGCCGCCGAGCACCGGGCCAAAAACCCAAGTGACCCCCCTTGCAAAACCAGGTGGTTTTGCGATAGGCCATTTTGATGTCGCCTCACTACGTTTTGGGCCTTTGCCTGCCGCGGGTACTTGGGCCTCCCACACAAGTGAGGCACCATTTTTACCGGGAGACCTGTGGGAACGCTGGGTGGTGGTAAATTTGTGTGAGCCCGGTGATGCCACAACTTTCCCACACCAAAATGTGTGAAAAAAGTGATTTTTTCCAGCTAAAATTGAGGTTTGCAGGGGATTCTGGGTAAGGAAACATTGGGGGATCCACGCAAGCCATACCTCCCTGGAAGCCGCCGGGTGTCTAGTTTTCAGAAATGCGTGGGTTTGGTAGGTTTCCCTAGATGGCCGCCGAGCACCGGGCCAAAAACCAAAGTGACCCCCTTGCAAAACCAGATTGTTTAAACATAACTATTGCTTTGTTCCTACAGCGTGAGAATTTTGGAACAATATTGCAATGAAAATGTGGCAGACATTTTGAGGTTTGCAGGACATTGGGGATAAAAAAACTTTTTGAATTCAGAAGAGAGACATCACCATGAACTCCCATGGGTTTTCGACAATATTTCCAGTTGGTGGGTTATTCTTACATGAAAAGTACACCTTGGCAGAGAAACTTAAGACAAAGATTCCTGCACAACCATCTATTCCTCAAACACACACACATACTGGTTGTATTTGGCACGAGGGCGAGTCATGGTTCAGTGTATTAAATTTTATTAACAAGAGATTTCACAAAAATGAAATGCACTGTCAATAATTAAATTCACAAAAAACTCGCAGCTCGTGAGCTGTAAAGCCACGTCAAGGCACCAACCACTTTACAGGCCATTCACACACCTTTCATACGTGATACAAACAAGACCATTCGCACCACCAGGCACAAAAGCAACACATTACAAAATTCACAAAAAGGGACAAGGTACAACCTGCTTCAGAAAGACAAATATTACTGCACAGCCATCTAATCCTCAAGCACACACACATACTGGTTGGATTTGGCACGAGGGTGAGTGATGGTTCAGTAGATACAATTGTATTAGCAAGTGATTTCACAAAAATGAAATGCAGTGTTAATAATTGAAAGGGTGAGAAACTGAACCATTGACTCACAGCTCGTGAGCTGTAAAGCCACGACAAGGCACCAACCTCTTTACAGGCCATTCATACACCTTTCATACGTGTGAGACATACAAAGCCATTCACACCGCCAGCCGCGGGCCCATCACATAACAAAACTCACACCAGCACACAGCGCCCTTCAAGGGCCCATCACTTTCACACGCCCACAATCCTGACACAGCAACTACACAGGCTGATGGATTGCGTGGAGTGGCACTCAGCTAGCAGTGTGTGTAGTGACCAGCAGAAAGTCACTACTCACACACAGCCAGCCGAGCGCCAACCCACACACACCGCTAGCAGAGCACCAGTCCACGCACACCGCTAGCCAAACACCAGTCCACGCACACCGCTAGCCAAGCGCCAGTCCAGGCACACCGCCAGCCAATCGCCAGTCCAGGCACACCGGCAGCCAATCGCCAATCCACGCACACCGCCAGCCAAGCTCCAATCCACGGACACCACCAGCCAAGCACCAGTCCGCACACAGTACCAGTTCCGCACACTGCCAGCCAAGCACCATTCCACGCACACCGCCAGCCAAGTTCCAGTCCACGCACACCACCAGCCAAGCACGAGTCCACGCACACCGGCAGTCCATGCACACCGCCAGTCCACGCACACCGCCAGCCAAGCACCATTCCACGCACACCACAAACGAAGTGCCAGTCCACACACACCAACAGCCAAGTGCCAGCCTACACACACCGCCATCACATTTAGGATTTTTTTTAGAAAAAAATAAAAACACAAACAAATCGCAAATAGATACAAATCTTCAAACACAAAATCAGCAACTAAATACATTGCACAAACACCAACCTTGAAACAGAATCAAATTTTCCAAAGAATACAGACCAGGCAGTTCACTTTACCACTCATGAATGCTCTCAAAAATTATTTTGCGTGTGGTACGCTCTAAATCAAGCAGGGACACACAGTCCAGGATGAGAAGGACAGTCGGGGCAGTACATACGACTCTCCTTCCGCGTACCTCTTCGCCAACAGACTCTACATCTCCTACTGGGAAAATCTTTTGAGGGTGTGGGAGGAATGTGATCAGGAAAGTGGCGATCTTTCAATCTAGCAACATCCTCCACCACTCCAACTCTAGGAACACTTGCCTGTTCCACTACAACAAGGCTGCCTATTACAGACTCCTGAAAATTAGCAAAAGTCATCTTTGACTCAGGGCAAGAATCCTGGAACACAACAAAAGCATTAAACATTGCCAAGTGGAAAACATGGATGGCCAACTTCTTGTACCAAATGTAAGCCTTACGAAGAGCAGCGTAAGGTTCCAACCTCTGATCTACTCCGTCAACACCACCCATGTGCCTATTATATTCTAAAATGCACACAGGTTTGAGCGCTTCAGCGACCTGACCCCAAACAGTCACAGGTGCAGTGCTTTCATCATGGATGGTGTATCTGGGCTAGATTGTAAATTTTCGTTGTTTGGGTTGAAATCCAAGTGATACGAATAAATCCGATTAGTGTTTGTATTTTTTATTATTGGTCACTGTAAACGAAAGGATGGCACAGCCAACACGTGTTTCGCCCCCTAATTGGCCATCAGGCCTGGGGCTTCCTCAGGGCTGTACATATACAATGTAAATCCAAGTATAATAGAGACAAGGTGCGGCGGGTCATGTGTAAATCATGTATGTAATAGTTGGTGATAGGAATTAGAGACGCATAACGTTAGATGGGAGGGAAAGTAGATATGGGAAGAGAGAGTGAAGGTAAGGTGAGAAGGGGATCAGGGTATGTGTGCGACAGGTTAGTACAGGTAAGTAAAGCAATGTGTGTGGCGTGTTTAAGGAGCGGAAATGTGTGGGTGAGGGAGACAGAAATAAAGTCAAAAAATGGTAAATACAGAGTATAGTCGTTTTAGTGAAGAAAGATAAAAGATGTGTTTAGAATGTTGAGAGTAGAACATGAGAAGTAGGTATATTTTGTGGAGAGGGTTTAACATTTTACAGTTCAATAGTACATTTTACAAGTTTATAAGCAGTTCCCAGTGTATGATTGCGATAAATAACGCATAGTATCAATTACATTGTTTAGATTCGACGATAACCGATCATATGTGGAAAATTATACAAGGCATTGTAGGTCAGAAAGGAGCAGAGTGATCAATTTAAGTCAACAGTAATCATTGTATGTCATTAAGCGTATCAATTGTTTGAAATGACGCGATCGTAAGACGTGTAAAGTATTTTTTAGAAAGATATACATTCGGCAATACGGGTATAATGTTGAAAACAAGGCACGGTGTCATTGTAAACAGAAATAAGATAAAAATATATTTACAGTGAGAATTGTAAGGGTCACATCAAGGTTGCCGGTTCAGGCATGAGATAAGGGAAGAAAGGTTTGGCATTAGTCAAGTTCTTAGAGAGAGTGTTGAAGACGGTGTTTGGCGCCAAAAAAGTGAATCAGTGACTTTGTGTCGTTGAAGGTACCGGCGCGTCATGGGTCACAGGGACAAATCTTATAATTATTTTTGAAAAAGATCTGTCAACGGAAGGAGTGGTATGTGGTTCCAATAAAGTGACTTCGTGCGGTGTCAGGTACCGGCGCGTCATGCATCACAAGTTCTAGTCATATATTATTGAGGAAGATTGATACAGTGACATATGAATTACATAACAGTGAAAAATCGTCAATTTTACGATCTCTATCAAGGAGGTAATCACAAGAAATGTGCTGTAAATATGATATTCTTACATATGTCTCAATGTATAAACATGCCTGACACACTATTTTTCTTTCCTCCGGTGTCAACCATCCTCATACTTATACCGACATAATTTTTCCTTTTTACAACCTTCCTCATATTTGTATCAACATTTTTTCACCGCCCTCTCACTCCTTTTACAATTGACGATCATTATTCCAATTCCGCGCAACCCCCTGGTAAATCCCCAATCCAACATGGCGCCCAGCGAAAGCATTTTGCCACTTCCGGGTTACGAACCGGAAGCTCTCACACACGACTCTTGTTTATAGCTCGCTACCATGAGCAGTCATTACCACCACAACAAGGACACCAACAGCACCTGGCATAAGCCGAGACCAGAGGTAAGAGACACCGACCCACGCTCCCACCTCCCCCGCCCCGCCACCCAGCATGACCTGACTGCCTCCAGCTTATACGTTTCTTTGCTTGTTCCCCCATGTGTTTTCTCCTCTTTTAGAAATCTTCGGTTTACAAACCGCCGCACAAAATAACCTTTTTACTTGAAAATCCGGTAAGGAATCCCTGAACCTACTTAATTATCCAATCGAACCTGCTCACCTTATCGTTTGGAGCATGCGTATGTCCTTATCACTCTCAACACTGTTCGGAACTCGCACAGACTAGCTTCTACGTGTGGCCTTGACTACCTACAGTGTATAGAAAATCTAAGAGCACCGCTTTCACTCGGCGATAGTTCCACTATTATTTTCTTGTGATTACCTCCTTGATAGAGATCGTAAAATTGACGATTTTTCACTGTTATGTAATTCATATGTCACTGTATCAATCTTCCTCAATAATATATGACTAGAACTTGTGATGCATGACGCGCCGGTACCTGACACCGCACGAAGTCACTTTATTGGAACCACATACCACTCCTTCCGTTGACAGATCTTTTTCAAAAATAATTATAAGATTTGTCCCTGTGACCCATGACGCGCCGGTACCTTCAACGACACAAAGTCACTGATTCACTTTTTTGGCGCCAAACACCGTCTTCAACACTCTCTCTAAGAACTTGACTAATGCCAAACCTTTCTTCCCTTATCTCATGCCTGAACCGGCAACCTTGATGTGACCCTTACAATTCTCACTGTAAATATATTTTTATCTTATTTCTGTTTACAATGACACCGTGCCTTGTTTTCAACATTATACCCGTATTGCCGAATGTATATCTTTCTAAAAAATACTTTACACGTCTTACGATCGCGTCATTTCAAACAATTGATACGCTTAATGACATACAATGATTACTGTTGACTTAAATTGATCACTCTGCTCCTTTCTGACCTACAATGCCTTGTATAATTTTCCACATATGATCGGTTATCGTCGAATCTAAACAATGTAATTGATACTATGCGTTATTTATCGCAATCATACACTGGGAACTGCTTATAAACTTGTAAAATGTACTATTGAACTGTAAAATGTTAAACCCTCTCCACAAAATATACCTACTTCTCATGTTCTACTCTCAACATTCTAAACACATCTTTTATCTTTCTTCACTAAAACGACTATACTCTGTATTTACCATTTTTTGACTTTATTTCTGTCTCCCTCACCCACACATTTCCGCTCCTTAAACACGCCACACACATTGCTTTACTTACCTGTACTAACCTGTCGCACACATACCCTGATCCCCTTCTCACCTTACCTTCACTCTCTCTTCCCATATCTACTTTCCCTCCCATCTAACGTTATGCGTCTCTAATTCCTATCACCAACTATTACATACATGATTTACACATGACCCGCCGCACCTTGTCTCTATTATACTTGGATTTACATTGTATATGTACAGCCCTGAGGAAGCCCCAGGCCTGATGGCCAATTAGGGGGCGAAACACGTGTTGGCTGTGCCATCCTTTCGTTTACAGTGACCAATAATAAAAAATACAAACACTAATCGGATTTATTCGTATCACTTGGATTTCAACCCAAACAACGAAAATTTACAATCTAGCCCAGATACACCATCAAAAAACTTGTTTCATTTTAGGGGGAAAGGGGTATCTCCCCCTGTCTCTGGGCAAGAACCAGTACACAAAGCCTACTCGCTTATTAAATGATGAGTAAGGGATGAGGATCTTTTTCCCCTCACATTCATACAACTTTCATCATGGATGGTAGTCAGCATGTAGACATCTCTCCTGTCTGAAAACGTCACAGCAAGAAGCTCCTCGCAACGCAACGCACTGCACTGTCCCCGCACAAGCTTTTGACAAACCAGTTCTTTTGGGAAACCTTTACGGTTAGAGCGGATTGTGCCAAAAGCAACGTGTCCACTTTGGCCAATTCCCTGAACAACCGCACACCAGTGTAGAAGTTATCTACATATAAATGGTGGCCTTTGTTAAAAATTCCTCTACCAAGTTCCCAAACAATTTTCTCAGTCACTCCAAAAGTGGACGGACAACCAGGGGGGTTAATCCTGGATTCCTTACCGGTGTACACCCTGAAATTAGAGACATATCCAGTCCTACTGTCATACAGCATATAAAGCTTAATTCCATAGAGTGCCCTCTTACTAGGAATATATTGCCTAAAAACCAAGCGGCCCTTGAACAACAACAAAGACTCATCCACTGCAATTTTTTTCCCAGGAGCATAGATCTCAGGAAATCGATCAACAAAGTGATCAAGGACAGGCCTAATCTTAAAAAGACGGTCATAATCAGGGTGATCTCGTGGCAACGCTAAACCATTATCAACAAAATGCATCATCCGAAGCAGAAGCAAATACCTGTCACGACTCATGACTGCCGGAAAAATAGCAGTTGCCATCAAGGGACTAGTAGACCAATATGAAGACATTGATGGCTTCCTTATTAAGCCCATCAAAAAAGTTAAACCCAAGAACTTCTTCATCTCTTCAAGATTTGTGGGAGTCCACCGGGTAGCTCTAGAGTATGGCTTAAGACTGGCACTGTTGTCCCTCAAAAACTGTTCGGCATAGAAATTAGTCTGCTCAACAATCTCTGCTAAAAACACATCGTCCATAAACATCTGAAAAAAATGTATCGGCAAAAAAATGTCAGTATTCACTCTACACCCTGGAACACCAGTAAAGTCTGGCAATGCCGGCTGCACCATGCCTGGGGCAACCCAGAGGTCATCACTTTCAAAAGGAAACCTTGCAGCCCCAGCCTGCAGCCCAGATGCCTCTTGCCGCACTACACCAACGGGAAGCCTTGCAGCCGCAGGCTGCAGCCCAGAAGCCTCTTGCCGCACTACACCAATGGGAAGCCTTGCAGCCCCAGGCTGTAGCCCAGATGCCTCTTGCCGCACTATCGGCACATCAGTCTCCTCCTCTAACACAGGCACTTCATCCGCACTAAGAGAATCTTCATCATCCGATGACTCCATATGGAGAGAAAACTCACTGCCAGAATCGTCCCCTGCCATCTCTCCCTCAGATGCAGAGTCAGTCTCTGAACCATGGTCAGAGGAAGTCTCAAAAAGCAAACCAACAACCTGCTGAGCCGTAATCCTGCGGCTAGCCATTATACTTACTAAGATAGAAAACTGCACAAACAAGTTAACAACAACCAACAATGTGCAAACCAAGTAAGTAAAGAAATGTGTACCTTTATCACAAAGATCAATGTACTCAAAAGCTATAGAATTCAATTACAAGAGACAGCTACACTCACCAGAACCTACTCTGCAGTGACACAGCAAAAACCAACGATATCCAACTAGAAAGAAGAAAAAAAAAAAATTACTCACAAGACAACAAAATACACATCAAGCACAAATGCAAACAGTTTTTGACACTCAAAAACCAAAGATACTGCTATTATTACACCATTTGCAAAAACAAATCATGCAGAGAATTCAAACACATTTACATTGTACAAAAAAAAGTCTCTTACCAAACTACATAAACAGCAGAACCACCAGTAACGAAACTGCAAACTGGAAAGAGCAAAACCCTTCACCTAGAACAAAAAAGTAAAAACAATATAACAATAAACATTATAACATGCTATGTTACTACCCAAATTGTCAATCGGGTTGTGTGCCAGGTGGGGCAGAAAACAGCAGGAAAAAAAAAAGGCTACTCTGTCCCGGGGCGGGTGGGCCAAATACATATTATAAAACATTGCACCCTGGAAGCGACCCTTGCCCAAGGGGTCACTTCCTTACTTCTAAAAACACACATCCCTGGTGTCTAGTGGGCTTTTCTGCCCCCCCCCCCCCCCGGGAGCAGAAACGGACAGAAAGACGACTGATCTGCCCCCAGGGGGGGCAGAAAAGTCTTCCCATTATTTATGCCCCAAAGGAAGCGACCCTTGCCCAAGGGGTCGCTTCCTCATGCAGAAAAATACATCCCTGGTGTCTAGGGGGCAGAAAAGTCTTCCCATTATTTATGCCCCAAAGGAAGCGACCCTTGCCCAAGGGGTCGCTTCCTCATGCAGAAAAATACATCCCTGGTGTCTAGTGGGCTTTTCTGCCCCCCCTGGGAGCAGAAACGGACAGAAAGACGACCGATCTGTAGAAAAGTCTTCACATTATTTATGCCGCCAAGGAAGCGACCCTTGCCCAAGGGGTCGCTTCCTAACTTCTAAAAACACACATCCCTGGTGTCTAGTGGGCTTTTCAGCCCCCCCTGGGAGCAGAAACGGACAGAAAGACGACCGATCTGCCCCCAGGGGGGCAGAAAAGTCTTCCCATTATTTATGCCCCAAATGAAGCGACCCTTGCCCAAGGGGTCGCTTCCTCATGCAGAAAAATACATCCCTGGTGCCTAGTGGGCTTTTCTACCCCCCCTGGGAGCAGAAACGGGCAGAAAGATGACCGATCTGCCCCCAGGGGGGGGCAGAAAAGTCTTCCAATTATTTATGCCTGCAAGGAAGCGACCCTTGCCCAAGGGGTCGCTTCCTAAATAAAGAAAAAGACATCCCTGGTGTCTAGTGGGGCATCCCTGCTCCACGATCGCAACGCTGTGCACGATCGTGGAGCAGGCATGCCCAGCATTGATACATCAGGGGAGAGGAAATACTCTTTCCTCTCCCCCAATGCCTCAAGGCCTCCCAATTCCTCCACCCCCGCCACACCGGAGCCAAACACCTACCTGCTCCGTTGGACGCGCTGGAAGAAATGAATTCCAGCGCGTCCAACGCTTCCTGATGACATCGGCGCGCGCTGTGCGCGCTGACGTCATCAGGAAGTGTGGGGGGGCTCGGGGGTGGCAGCGGAAATGCTGCCAACCCCCCAATTGGTGCGAAAATCGAGCCACCAGGGGGGGAGCGCCAGCGCTTCCCCCAGGGACTGTGCTCATGACGGAGCGGTTCCGTCATGAGCACAGCCCAACCGATGCTCATGACGGAACCGCTCCGTCATGAGCATCGAAGGGGTTAACTGAACAGATAGGTACAGATGAACAATCACAATTTGCTCTGTTTATTAAACCACTAACAGATCACATGGGCAAGAGTAAATACAAAGATACAAACTTGTCTATGCAGGCTTTATCATGACATCTTTACCACACAATGCCTTTACCATGCAGGTAAGGATAATTTTAGTGTTTAGGGGTGGATAGTGGTAAAGGGAGGTAAGAGCACATTTGAGGTTTATTGGTGGCAGTAGTTAAGATTGTAGGGGTTAGGGGTGGGTAGAGGTAATGAGAGGTAAGGGTAATTTTAGGATAATGGGGTGGCTAGTGGTAAAGGGAGGTAACCGTAATTTTAGGGGTTGAGGTTGGGCAGAAGTAAAGAGAGGTAAGGGTAATTTTAGTATTTAGAGTTGACAATGGTAAAAGCAGGTAATGGTAATTTTAGGGTTTAGGGCTGGGTAGGGTGTAAAGAGAAGTAAGGATAATTTTGTTGTTTAGGGGTGGATAGTGGTAAAGGGAGTCCTGGGTAATTTTAAGAATAATGGGTGGGTGGAGGTAAAGGAAGGTAAGGGAAATTTTAGGGTTTAGGAGTGGGTAGTAGTAAAGTGAGGTAAGGGTAATTTTAGGGCATAGGATTGTTCAATGCTAAAGTGTGGTAAAAGTAATTTTAGAGCGTAGGTGTGAGAAGAGGTAAAGGGGGGAAAGGGTAATTATAAGGGTAAACGGGGGAAAGGGTAAAAATAAAGGGGTAGGTAGAGGTATAGGAAGTAAGGGCCATTTTAGGGTTGGCTAGCGTTAAAGGGAGGTATGCTTGAGTTTAAGGTGTAAGTGTGAGAATTTGCAAAGGATAGAAAAGATAGGTAGGTAGGTAAGAGTAACTTTAGGATTTAGGGGTATGAATGTGCATGTGGTCTTAGAAATCTATACCTGTGTGTGTATGTATGTGTGTGTGTGTGTATATATATATATTCACTGAAAAAACCTTAGGTTTCAGGGACGTTATAGTTAGCTGGACTTTTCACTCGTACAAAACCATTGAAATTCCCCTGTTATAGTTAGTTCAGCTAACTATAACTTGCGCGCCCGCAATGCACTGCTGATGACGTCACATATTACATCACTCATGACATGGTCAGTGACATCACTCATGACATCACTGATGACATCTCAAATGGTTTTGTATGAGTGAAAAGTCCAGCTAACTATAACGCCCCTGAAACCTATGGTTTTTTCAGTGAATTTCTAAGGTTTTTTAAATGCTAATTCCTAACTATAACGTGCCTGAAACCTATGGTTTTTTTCAGTGAATTTCAAAGGTTTTTTAAATGCTAATTTCTTGCTATGCCTACAGAGATAGGACATGTGAAGAAAGAAGGAAAAACACACAGAAAGAAAAAAAAGAAATGCAGAAAGAAGCAACAGAAGTCCTCAAAGACGAAGAAAAGTGCAGGAAGAAGTATAACGTGCAGAAAGAACAAACAGAAGAGCAGAAACAAGCCTTGTTGCAAAATCATCCTGTACCCTCAACTTTTTCAGATGGATACTGGTGGTAACTGAGTCTGACTAACCGGTCCTAGAGCCAGTGCTATGTTAAAAGACACTCAGAATACAGTGAAAACACCAACATACACTAGGGCACACTATGTGTTGGGGTCCCCCTGTGATTAGCATGACCTCCTCTGTAAGCCCCTAGTATATAATAGGGCAGGGGATTAAAACTACCTCTTAAAACGCGCCGCAGGGCGTGTTTGAACACGTCACCTCATGCCCCGTCCCCTCCCTTCCCCACTGTGTAAACACGTCCTGTAGCCGTTTTAAGTTGGGAGATTAAGTCCCCTTGAATCCTGAGGGTCCCTAGGGTCCAACTAGACCACTAGGTACCTCCAGTAAGCGCCACAGAGCTGCGTTGCAGAGAGGTGTAAAAAGTGGCACGGCCTGCACCACCTCTCTGCAACGCAGAGCAGTGGTGCTTACTGGAAGCACCTGGTGGGCTAGTTGGACCCCAGGGTCCCTCAGGATTGAAAGGGAATTATTTCCCCAACTTAAAAAACGCGCCACAGGGCCTGTGGGCGTTCTGAGTTGAGAGATTAAATCCCCTTGAATCCTAAGGGTCCCTAGGGTCAAACTAGCCCACTAGGTACCTCCAGTAAGCGCCACAGAGCTGCGTTGCATGGAGTTGTAAAAAGGGGCGTGGCCTCAGAACACCTGTCTGCAACGCAGCTCCCTGGCGCATACTGGAGATACCTGTTGGGCTAGTTGGCCCTCAGGGACCCTCAGTATTGAAGGGGAATTAATTCCTCAACTTACAACTGGCCAGGGGGCGCGTTTCCAGAGTGCTGCAAGGAGGGGGCGTGGCCTCCGGTGCGATGCCGGTCTTTTATTTATTTATTTTTAAGAAGGAGGGCTGTGTGGCCCTCTTTCTTTTTCTAATTTATTAGCCCTGGGGACCCAATCCCCCAGGGCCTGCACCCTAATTTTTTTGTTGAAAAAAATTAATTTGGCCCTCCCAAGGCCTTAATCGGCCCCGGGGACCCCAACCCCCAGGTCATGGCCTTTTTAAAAAATGTTTATCCTTTAGGAAGGGGGCTGTGTTGCCCCCCTCCTCAGGCCACTTATGGCCCCGGGGACCCCATCCCCCGGGGCCGGCCTTTGTTTTTTATTTAAAAAAATATATATATATTTATAGAAACACCTAGGACATGCTGGACAAACCGTATGTACCTATCACCATGACGATTTGCGTGATATTCATTAAAAGGCGACTATGCATACAATGAATCCACGTAGAATGTATTCACACCGCTAGTGAAGCTCTGACATGTCTGACACCCTACCGTGCCTAATCCCGGCGCCCCCGCTGGTGGGTACTCTCCAAGTAGACACCCTTGTCGTTTATTTATACAAACATGGGTAGCTATTGACGGGCACATTTAATACACATGCACACCAAGCCATTCAAAGGGGATTCGACAAAAATTCAACCAAACTATGCAAGAAACCCCTCACGGTTAATAAAATACACATCTATCGCCGGATGTGTAATACTTTTTATTTTACTCTCTGGAAAGGAGACAAACCTCACTTGAGAGTCACAGCGTGCTCCTGGCTGAGCCCAATGCTGTGTTACACCCACCAGTGACCGCCGAGTGCCACACACCTCTGTGTTGTATTCCACCAGCTAGTGCGTATGCTATGACACTCTCTAGCCCATGTGCACTGTAACACCACCCCGTGAATATGTCATGCCACACTTGCCTTCGCATGGGTTATATTGCCCCATCTAACGTGCCTTCCTCGATGCCTATGTTATAATGCACAGCGCTATGCCATACATATTACAATCTGGGATCCATATCTTTGTCACAGTGCATATGCAATGTTACACTACCCAGCACATATTTTATATTACAACTTTAGAGACTACTTAGGTTACACAACACTGCCCTGTGCATATTACACTCGAAGGCGCATATCACATAGCAAGCGCTAGTGCCTGTGCTATCTCGCGCTCTCCAATGAATCTGTCATTGCGCACAATGTATTGCATATTATATTTCACGCCCCGGTTCATCTTATATCACACTTTTTGGTGCATAGTTTATACCATATACTATATCTAGTTTTCATTTTCAATCGTGCTCTCAGGACTATGTTCTATATAACACTGCGTCCACCTACCCTTTTCACGGGCATTACATTTTGCGATGGGGGGTGGAGGGTCAGGGGATGTTTCTGCCAAGTGAGCCCGGAGTCACAGTCCCAAACGTCCTCTTCTTCCTGAATAAAAGTGAGATTATGCTGCATACTTGTTCATATTTTAAGTAGTTCGCACAGACACACATTTTAAAAACAATAAAGTTCCTAATACCCACCTTCTATGAACAGTTAGCTTGCTGCCCCATCCACCTACTCCCTATCCTCTGTTGTCTGAATCCATGGACTAGCCTCCTCCCTCCTGCCATGCATGGTCTGATGTGCTGTCACTGCCCTGCATTTAGCATGATGTACCAGTCCACTCATCCTGCCCTCCATTGCCCAATTCTATGGCCCATCATTGACCTCCTGCTTAGCCTCTGTGCTTTGCTTGCTGCCCCTATTCTCCTTCCCCCTGCCCTCCGATGTCTTTGTGCATGCCCCTGCTCCATCCTTTTTGACCACCATGTTCCATGGACCTGCCACTCATATCTACTCTGAGTGTTCTGTTGAGCTGCCACTCCCCTACCACCTGCCTAGCATTGTCAGATGACTGTAACCTGTCCCTGCCACCTCCACCCTGCCTGTCCACGTGCCATGCCCCTATCCCCTTCCTCCTGTCCTCCATGGTCCATTTTACTGCCACACCCTTCTGCCCTCCCTGGTCTGTTGTGCTGCAACTGCTCCTCCTGCCTGCCCCGCACGGTCTGTTGTGAGGCCCCTTCCCCTGAACTCTCTTGTCTGTGCCCAGGTCCTGACCCTCCCTTCTATCCTCCATGGTCCTTTGTGCATGCCCCTGCACCCTCCTTCTTGCCCATCATAGCCATTGTGCTGCCACTAACCCTCCCGCTTGCCATGCATGGTCTTCTGTGCTGCCATGGCCCCTCCCACCTTCCCTGTGTGGTCAGCTAGCTGCTCCTGACCCCCTCCCACCTTCCCTCCATGGTCTGTGTGTATGCCATCATAGTCTCACAGTTGCTCTCCATGGTGTGTTTTGTTTCTAGTGCCCATCCTGCCTGACCTCCATGGTCATCCTGCTGCTCCTGCCCTGCCCCCTTGCCCCCAGCCCTCTGTTTCCATGTGCAGACCCCTATTCCCTCCCTCCTGGCTTGTCGGTTCCATTGTAATGCCCCTGATCCGTCCCTCCTGCCCTTTATGGTCTGTTATGCAGCACCTTTCTCTCCTGTCTGTCCATTATGGTCAGCTAGCTACCATTGCCTCTTTCCCCTCTGTTGTCTGTTGTCCATGTGCATCGTCCTGTCCCCTCCCTATTGCTTTCCATGGATTGTTGTGCTGCACTCCGTCCCGCATGCCCTGTGTGGTGTATTGTGCTGCTGCAAACCCTGATGCCTGCCCTGTAGGGTCAGTTTGGTGCACCTCTCAATGTCCCTCCTGTCCTCTGTTATCCGAGTCCATGTCCCTACCCCAATTCCTCCTGCCTACCATGATCCAATGTACCATACTTGCGAACATTTTGAACTTGGTAAGAGGGAGATTTTGAAATAAAACTGGGGTATTGATTTTCCCCTTTGAGTTACATTGAAAAAGAGAAGATTGTAGACAGGAAACAGATCAAGTAAAGCCCATTTGAGCTTAAAAACATTGGACGTTCCCTGGCTGAAACGTGTCTGTTGGCATGTATGGTTGTATGACCACTGCCTCTTCCTTCTGCCCACAATGGTCTATTATATTGCCACAGCCTCTCTTGCCAGTCCTGTATTGTTGGTTTGTTGCCCCTGCCCCCCTTTCCACTGCCCTCCATAGTCTGTTGTGCTGCCACTGCCCTTCCTGCCTGCCTAGTGTGGTCAAATTGTTGCCTCTGCACTCTCCTACCTGCCTTCAAATTTCAGAGTCCGTGCCCCTGGCCTCTGCCTCTCAACAGTATCCCAATGAACAACTAGATTGCTAACATTCTATATTTATTACAAAAGTGTGGAATGCCTGACGTCATCTTGATGTAATCAAAACTGTAATGCCTAGAGCATTTCCTTTAGAAATTACATATATGAGAGGGTCTTATTTGCATCAAAATTATGGTTAGTGCTCTAAAAAACTAAAATGAGGACATATTTTCTGAGTTTTCAAATAGCGACAAAGAACTTTTAAATTATTTGTAATCTTAGTTTTTTTATCCAGTTGACCACTTAAATGTTGCATCCAAGGGGAGAGGGTGTGGTGTTACTTCCAGAGCTGCAGACTTTGCAACTGGGGAACCAGGTAGGAGTTTCTGCTTCAGCTCAACATTCTGTGATTCTGGTCAAATCACTTAATCTCCCCATGTCTACAACCAAAATGAATTTGATCTTGTATGATGTAACCAATGTTCATGTAAATTTAGCACTCCAATACCTGACAAGTCTGCACTATATAAAACTGCAAATACACAAAAAATAAGTGTTTTGCACACTTCTGTCATTGGGCTACATTTGGGCTACATCTGGGTGATATTTGGGCTACATTTGTGCTCTTTTGTCTCTGGTGGCCATTTTTTTTTTTTTTTTTTTTTTTTTTTTAAAACCTTTATTTGTGCATAGTAAAAGAACAAATACGGGCCTACAACCATCCGGCCGGCCACAATACGGTGAAGCACGGAGTCAAACATTACATCCCTTGTGCATCAATGGTCAAGCGTGCAACGATTCAAGCGGTGGCCATTTTAGGAGATTTATTTGTTATGAAGTTTCCTAATTTCCTCATTTACTGCAGTCTCCTCAGTAGGAAATGCTTTCAGTTTTTTACTTTGATTCCATCAAGAAGGTATTCAGATATGTCAAACATATCAAAAGAGGGGGGGCCAAGGAGCTAATAAAGGTCCAGTGTCCATGCTCCAAATGCTTAAGTTTCGTTAACACAAGGGGCACTGTTCCTGTATGCGGGGTGCAAAAGTCACTCACGCATGAGTGTGCAATTAGTCACCCGTGCAATGAAAAAAAGGGGGTGAGGGGATAGAAGAAAGAAATTAAGATATCCTAGGTAAAAATGGGGGCCCATTCATGAAGTGGAACAACCACTTGTACTCTGAAGGCATTCAGATATGTCACACATTTGCCATAAATTCTGAATGTTAGCACTCTAGTTGCTCATTAGATCACTGTAGTAAAGCTACTGCTCACCACAAAAGTCTGCTGCTGGTACTCGAAGTGCATGTTTCAGTCTGCATGTCAGAATGTTTTTATGAAATAAAAGAGGATTTCAGAAGTCAAAATGTGCCCTAGTTTTCCTTTATGCAGCACTAATCATAATTTATATGGCAAAATGAACCCCCTCATTTTGTTCCTTTGTAAATTAAATGTTTGAAGTGTTACCACTTTATTCCAATCAAGATGGCTTCAGGTGTGCCATACTTTTGTCATAAGTAAGACTGTTAGCGCTCTAGTTGTTCTTTAGAGCACTCTGGGAAGCTGCAGTAGAACACAAAGGAATCAACTGACAGTCCCTGCCCTTGTTGGATGTACATGTTTTACTGAGAATGTCAGACTTCATTCTTACATGACTGAGAAAGATAATGTGAATGTACAGAAAATATGCTCTCAGTTTAGCTTATAGATCACCTTCCAAACCTCTGTGGGAAAAGTATGAGAAAATAGGTTTCTCTCAAACATGGTTCGTGATATCACAGCAGAAGGCTTTTTCACATGGTAAAATCACCTTAGAACACACCACAATTCCTAAAATGAGTATGGTACCATCAACAAATGATTTATAATGTAACTAAAGTCTTAAAACCTTCTATTAACTGCAATGCTTTTTAATGAGGTGCTATCATGTTTATTGGTCCCAAGATGGCTGCCAACACTTCTTGGATGAAGTACTGACAGCCAATCAGATCTCACGATGAGATGTGTGGTTAGGCTCCGCCCAGATATGTATGTGATTTTACTTTTGATTTTCTCAGGAACTACTGAACAGATTGACACCATATATGCAAAAGGCACATGCCTGACCTGAGGACTACCTCTTTGCCAAATTTCAAGTAATTCTGTTCAGCCGTTCGGGCTGTACCTTGGACTAAAGGTCCCTATGGAAAATTGCATGGGGAAAACGCGTTTTGGGACCCCCCTTTTTTCTCAGCCCCCGCTTGATGAATCCCCCCGAGACTTTCAGGGTAGGAGCGGAGCGGAGCGCCCCACCTATTTTGAAAATTTCGCGAGGATTCGTCAACCGGCGCCAAAGTTATTCCAAATAGAATGTTGCGGATTTCCTATGGAAACACGGTCCTAACTATAACTATCTACTGGCGACCGCCAGTAGATAATATATATATATATTATATATAGATTACCTACTGGCGGTCGCCAGTAGGTAGTTATAGTTAGGACCCTGTTTCCATAGGAAAACCGCAACATTCTATTTTGAATAACTTTGGCGCCGGTCGACGAATCCTCGCGAAATTTTCAAAATAGGTGGGGCGCTACGCTCCGCTCCTACCCTGAAAGTCTCGGGGGGATTCGTCAAGCGGGGGCTGAGATAAAAGGGGGGTCCCAAAACGCGTTTTTCCCATGCATTTTTCCATAGGACCTTTAGACACAGCTACAGCCCGAACGGCTGAACAGAGTTCCTTGAAATTTGGCAGAGAGGTAGTCTACAGGTCAAGGAAGTGCCTTTTGTAGGTTTGGTGTAAATCTGTTCAGTAGATTCTGAGAAAATAGCCTTTAAATCAATATATATATCCGAGCCAGCTTACGGTGCGCTTAAGGTGCGCTTACCGTACGCGTACGGTAACGTGCGTTAAGTGGCCGCGTACGCCACGAATGGCGTAAAGTAACTTAGCATTTAAAAAACCATACAAATTCACTGAAAAAACCATAGGTTTCACACACGTTATAGTTAGGAATTAGCATTTAAAAAACCTTGCAAATTCACTGAAAAAAACCATAGGTTTCACACATGTTATAGTTAGCGGAAATTTTACTGATAAAAAACCAATGAAATTCCCCCGTTATAGTTAGTGCAGGCAACTATAACTCACGCGACCGCACTCTTCTGCTGATGACATATGTGTCTTTATGAAAAAAAAATATTTGTAATATATGTATAGCTAAAAATTTATGGAAGAAGACATGGGCAAATAAGTGTCTAAATACAGTATTAGCATCAGCAGAGGATTGCGGTCGCGTGAGTTATAGTTGCCTGCACTAACTATAACGGGGGAATTTCATTGGTTTTTTTATCAGTAAAATTTCCGCTAACTATAACATGTGTGAAACCTATGGTTTTTTTCAGTGAATATATATATATATATATATATGTGTGTGTATATATATATATATATATATATATATATATATATATATTACCTACTGGCGGCCGCCAGTAGGTAGTTATAGTTAGGACCTATTTTCCATAGGAAATCCGCAACATTCTATATGGAATAACTTTGGCGCCCGTTGACGAATCTTCGTGAAATTTTCAAAACTTTTGGCCAGCCCCGGTCCGCTCCTATCCTGAAAGTCTCTGGATGATTCGTGTAGCGGGGGCTGAGAAAAAAGGGGGGTACCAAAACGTGTTTTCCCCATGCAATTTCCCATAGGACCTTTAGTCGCAGCTACAGCCCGAACTGCTGAACGGAATTACACCAAGTTTTGCAGAAAGGTAGACCTTGGTTCAGAGTCGTGCCTTTTGCTTAAATGGTGTAAATCCGTTCAGTAGTTCTTGAGAGAATCAAAATCAAAATCACATATATATCTGGGCGGAGCCTAACCACACATCTCATCGTGAGATCTGATTGGCTGTCAGTACTTCATACAAGAAGTGTTGGCAGCCATCTTGGGACCAATATCCATGATAGCACCGCATTAAAAATCATTGCAGTTTATAGAAGGTTTTAAGACTTTAGTTACATTATAAATCATTTGTTGATGGTACCATACTCATTTTAGGAATTGTGGTGTGTTCGAAGGTGATTTTACCATGTGAAAAACCTTCTGCTGTGATATCATGAATCATGTTTGAGAGAAAACTATTTTCTCATGCTTTTCCCACAGAGGTTTGGAAGGTGATCTATAAGCTAAACTGAGAGCATATTTTCTGTAAATTCACATTATCTTGCTCAGTCATGTGAGAATGAAGTCTGACATTCTCAGTAAAACATGTACATCCAACAAGGGCAGAGACTGTCAGTTGATTCCTTTGTGTTCTACTGCAGTTTCCCAGAGTGTTCTAAAGAACAACTAGAGCGCTAACTGTCCTACTTATGACAAACGTATTGCACACCTGAACCCATCTTGATTGGAATAAAGTGGTAACTCTTAAAACATTTAATTTAAAAAGGAACAAAATGAGGGGGTTCATTTTGCCATAGAAAGTATGATCAGTGTTGCAGAAAGAAAAATTAGGGCACATTTTGAGTGACTTCTCAAATCCTCTTCTATTTCATTAAAAAATTCTGACATGCAGACTGAAACATGCACTTTGAATACCAGCAGCAGACTTCCCTGGTGAGCAGTAGCTTTACTACAGTGATCTAATGAGCAACTAGAGTGCTAACATTCTGAATTTATGGCAAATGTGTGACACATCTGAATGCCTTCTTGATGGAATCAAAGTAAAAAACTGAAAGTATTTCCTACTGAGGAGACTGTAGTAAATGAGGAAATTAGGACTTCATAACAAACAAGTCTCCCACGATGGCCACCAGAGACAAAAGAGCCCAAATGTAGCCCAAATATCACCCAGATGTAGCCCAAGTATAGCCCAATGACAGAATGTCCCAGAGTGTTCTAACGAACAACTAGAGCGCTAACATTCTTACTTATGACAAAAGTATGGCACACCTGAAGCCATCTTGATTGGAATAAAGTGGTAACACTTAAAACATTTAATTTGCAAAGGAACAAAATGAGGGGGTTCATTTTGCCATAGAAATTATGATTAGGGCTGTAGAAAGAAAAATTAGGGCACATTTTGACTTCTCAAATCCTCTTCTATTTCATAAAAAATTCTGACATGCAGACTGAAACATGCACTTTGAATACCAGCAGCAGACTTCCCTGGTGAGCAGTAGCTTTACTACAGTGATCTAATGAGCAACTAGAGTGCTAACATTCTGAATTTATGGCAAATGTGTGACACCTCTGAATGCCTTCTTGATGGAACCAAATTAAAAAACTGAAAGTATTTCCTACTGAGGAGACTGCAGTAAATGAGGAAATTAGGAAACTGCATAACAAATAAGTCTCCCAAGATGGCCACCAGAGAGAAAAGAGCCCAAATGTAGCCCAAATATCACCCAGATGTAGCCCAAGTATAGCCCAATGACAGAATGTCCCAGAGTGTTCTAACAAGCAACTAGAGCGCTAACAGTCTTACTTATGACAAAAGTATGGCACACCTGAAGCCATCTTGATTGGAATAAACTGGTAACACTTAAAACATTTAATTTTAAAAGGAACACAATGAGGGAATTCATTTTGCCATAGAAATTATGATTAGTGCTGAAGAAAGAAAAATTAGGGCACATTTTGAGTGACTTCTCAAATCCTCTTCTATTTCATTAAAAAATTCTGACATGCAGACTGAAACATGCACTTTTAATACCAGCAGCAGACTTCCGTGGTGAGCAGTAACTTTACTACAGTGATCTAATGAGCAACTAGAGTGCTAACATTCTGAATTTATGGCAAATGTGTGACATATCTGAATACCTTCTTGATGGAATCAAAGTAAAAAACTGAAAGCATTTCCTACTGAGGAGAACTGCAGTAAATGAGGAACTTTGGAAACTCATAACAAATAAATCTCCCAAGATGGCCACCAGAGACAAAAGAGCCCAAATGCAGCACAAATATCACCCAGATGTAGCCCACATGTAGCCCAATGACAGAAGTGTGCAAAACACTTATTTTATGTGTTTTTGCAGTTTTATATAGTGCAGACTTGTCAGGTATTGGAGTGCTTTACATGAGCATTGGTTACATCACACAAGATCAAATTCATTTTGGTTGTAGACATGGGGAGATTAAGTGATTTGACCAGAATCACAGAATGTTGAGCTGAAGCAGAAACTCCAACCTGGTTCCCCAGTTGCAAAGTCTGCAGCTCTGGAAGTAACACCACATCCTCTCCCCTAAGTGCAACATTTAATCAAGTGGTCAACTGGATAAAAAAACATAAAGATAACAAATAATTTAAAAGTGTTTTGTCGCTATTTGAAAACTCAGAAACTATGTCCTCATTTTAGTTTTTTAGAGCACTAACCATAATGTTGATGCAAATAAGACCCTCTCATATATGTAGTTTCTAAAGGAAATGCTCTATAGGTATTACAGTTTTGATTACATCAAGATGACGTCAGGCGTTCCACACTTTTGTAATAAATATAGAATGTTAGCAATCTAGTTGTTCATTAGGATACTGTTGAGAGGCAGAGGCCAGGGGCACGGACCCTGAAAATTGAAGGCAGGTAGGAGGGTGCAGAGGCAACAATTTGACCACACTGGGCAGGCAGGAAGGGCAGTGGCAGCACAACAGACTATGGAGGGCAGTGGAAAGGGGGGCAGGGGCAACAAACCAACAATACAGGACTGGCAAGAGAGGCTGTGGCAATATAATAGAACATTGTTGGCAGAAGGAAGAGGCAGTGGTAGTACAACCGTAAATGCCAACAGACCCGATTCAGCCAGGAAACGTCCAATGTTTTTAAGCTCAAATGGGCTTTATTCGATCTGTCTCCTGTCTACAATCTCCTCTTTTTCAATGTAACTCAAAGGGGAAAATCAATACCCCAGTTTTTTTCAAAATCTCCCTCTTACCAAGTTCAAAATGTTCGCAAGTATGGTACATTGGATCATGGAAGGCAGGAGGAATTGGGGTAGGGACATGGACTCGGATAACAGAGGACAGGAGGGACATGGAGAGGTGCACCAAACTGACCCTACAGGGCAGGCATCAGGGTTTGCAACAGCACAATACACCCCACAGGGCATGCGGGATGGGAGTGCAGCACAGCAATCCATAGAAAGCATTAGGGAGGGGACAGGACCATGCACATGGACAACAGAGAACAGAGGGAAAAGAGGCAATGGTAGCTAGCTGACCATAATGGACAGACAGGAGAGAAAGCTGCAGCATAACAGACCATAAAGGGCAGGAGGGACGGATCAGGGGCATTACAATGGAACAGACAAGCCAGGAGGGAGGGAATAGGGGTCTGCACATGGAAACAGAGGGCTGGGGGCAGGGCAGGAGCAGCAAGATGACCATGGAGGTCAGGTAGGATGGGCATTAGAAACAAGACACACCATGGAGAGCAACAGTGAGACTATGATGGCATACACACAGACCATGGAGGGAAGGGGGAAGGGGGTCAGGGGCAGCTAGCTGACCACACAGGGAAGGTGGGAGGGGCCGTGGCAGCACAGAAGACCAGGCATGGCAAGCGGGAGGGTTAGTGGCAGCACAATGGCTATGATGGGCAAGAAGGAGGGTGCAGGGGCATGCACAAAGGACCATGGAGGATAGAAGGGAGGGTCAGGACCTTGGCACAGACAAGAGAGTTCAGGGGAAGGGGCCTCACAACAGACTGCATGGGGCAGTAAGGAGGAGCAATTGCAGCACAACAGACCAGGAAGGGCAGAAGGGTGTGGCAGTAAAATGGACCATGGAGGACAGGAGGAAGGGGACAGGGGCATGGGCATGTGGACAGGCAGGGTGGAGGTGGCAGGGACAGGTTATAGTCATCTGACAATGCTAGGCAGGTGGGAGGGGAGTGGCAGCTCAACAGAACACTCAGAGTAGATAGGAGTGGCAGGTCCATGGAACATGGTGGGCAAAAAGGATGGAGCAGGGGCATGCACAAAGGCATCGGAGGGCAGGGGGAAGGAGAATAGGGGCAGCAAGCTAAGCACAGAGGCTAAGCAGGAGGTCAATGATGGGGCATAGAATTGGGCAATGGAGGGCAGGAGGAGTGGACTGGTACATCATGCTAAATGGAGGGCAGTGGCAGCACATCAGACCGTGTGTCTGTGCGAACTACTTAAAATATGAACAAGTATGCAGCATAATCTCACTTTTATTCAGGAAGAAGAGGGCGTTTGTGACTGTGACTCCGGGCTCACTTGGCAGAAACACCCCCTGACCCTCCACCCCATCGCAAAATGTAATGCCCGTGAAAAGGGTAGGTGAATGCAGTGTTATATAGAACATAGTCCTGAGAGCACGATTGAAAATGAAAACTAGATGTGGTGTATGGTATAAACTATTCACCAAAAAGTGTGATATAAGATGAACCGGGGCATGAAATATAATATGCAATACATTGTGCACAATGACAGATTCATTGGAGAGCGCGAGATAGCACAGGCACTAGTGCGTGCAATGCGATATGCGCCTTGGAGTGTAATATGCACAGGGCAGTGTTGTGTAACCTAACTAGTCTCTAAAGTTGTAATATAAAATATGTGCTGGGGAGTGTAACGTTGCATATGCACTGTGACAACGATATGGATCCCAGATTGTAATATATATATGGCATAGCGCTGTGCGTTATAACATAGGCATCGATGAAGGCACGTTAGATGGGGCAATATAACCCACGCGAAGGCAAGTGTGGCATGACATATTCACGGGGTGGTGTTGCAGTGCACATGGGCTAGAGAGTGTCATAGCATACGCACTAGCTGGTGGAATATAACACAGAGGTGTGTGGCACTCGGCGGGCGCTGGTGGGTGTAACACAGCATTGGGCTCAGCCAAGAGCGCGCTGTGACTCTCAAGTGAGGTTTGTCTCCTTTCCAGAGAGTAAAATAAAAAGTATTACACATCCGGCGGTGGATGTGTGTTTTATTAACCGTGAGGGGGGTTTCTTGCATAGTTTTGTGTGGAGAAGTGTGGCTCAATGGTTAGAGTGGCAGACCCTGACGCAGAGATCTGGCCCGAGACCAGGGTTCAATTCCCGCCTCGGCGGGTCTTGGGCTCAATTTCCTCGGACCTGACAATTCTCGCATCGGTGCCTACTCTAATCATGGGTCCCACTCTGCAACTCTGGGCAATAGCTTGCTTAATCTCCACAACGGCCCCAACAGTGCTGGGGCAGCAGTGCGCTATACAAGTACAAAATTTCATTTCTCATTTCATTTTTTGGTCGAATTTTTGTTGAATCCCCTGTGAATGGCTTGGTGTGCGTGTGTATTAAATGGGCCTGTCAATAGCTACCCATGTTTGTATAAATAAACGACAAGGGTGTCTACTTGAAGAGTACCCACTGGCGGAGGCGCCGGGATACATTCCACGTGGATTCATTGTATGCATAGTCGTCTTTTAATGAATATCACGCAAATCATTATGGTGATAGGTACATACGGTTTGTCCAGCATGTCCTAGGTGTTTCTATAAATATATATTTTTTTTAAATAATAAAAAACAAAGGCCGGCCCCGGGGATGGGGTCCCCGGGGCCATTAGTGGGCTGAGGAAGGGGGCAACCCAGCCCCCCTCCTAAAGAATTTAAAAAAAGAAAAAGGCCATGCCCCGGGGGTTGGGATCCCCGGGGCCGATTAAGGCCTTGGGAGGGGGGCCGCGCGGCCCCCTTCCAAAATTTTTTTTAAAAAAAATAATAAATTAGGGGGCAGGCCCTGAGGGATGGGGTCCCCAGGGCCAATAAATTAGAAAAAGAAGGGGGGCCACACAGCCCCCCTTCTTAAAAAAATAAAATAAATAAAAAGACCGGCATTGCGCCGGAGGCCACGGCCCCTCCTTGCAGCACTCTGCAAACGTGCCCCCTGGCCAGTTGTAAGTTGGAGAATTAATTCCCCTTCAATACAGAGGGTCCCTGAGGGCCAACTAGCCCAGTATGCGCCAGGGAGCTGCGTTGCAGACAGGTGTTCTGAGGCCACGCCCCTTTTCACACCTCTCTGCAACGCAGCTCTGTGGCGCTTACTGGAGGTACCTAGTAGGCTAGTTTGACCCTAGGGACCCTTAGGATTCAAGGGGACTTAATCTCTCAACTTAGAACGGCCACAGGGCGCGTTTACACAGTGGTTAAGGGAGGGGATGGGGCCTGAGGTGACGTGTGCAAACACGCCCTGTGGCGCGTTTTAAGTTGGGGAAATAATTCACTTTCAATCCTAAGGGGCCCTGGGGGTCAACTAGCCCACCAGGTGCTTCCAGTAAGCACCACTGCTCTGCGTTGCAGAGAGGTGGTGCAGGCCGTGCCCCCTTTTACACCTCTCTGCAATGGCGCTTACTGGCTGTACCTAGTAGGCTATTTTGCCCCTAGGGACCCTCAGGATTCAAGGGGACTTAATCTCCCAACTTAAAACGGCCACAGGGAATGTTTACACAGTAGGGAAGGGAGGGGACGGGGCCTGAGGTGATGTGTGCAAACACGCCCTATGGCACATTTTAAGTTGGGGAAATAATTCCCCTTCAATCCTGAGGGCCCCTGAGGGCTAACTAGCCCACCAGGTGCTTCCAGTAAGCGCCACTGAGCTGCGTTGCCGAGAGGTGGTCCAGGCCGTGCCACTTTTTACACCTCTCTGCAACGCAGCTCTGTGGCGCTTACTGGAGGTACCTAGTGGGCTAGTTGGACCCTAGGGACCCTCAGGATTCAAATGAACTTAATCTCCCAACTAAAAATGGCCACAGGGCGTGTTTACACAGTGGTGAAGGGAGGGGACGGAGCCTGAGTTAACATGTGCAAACACGCCCTGTGGCGCGTTTTAAGTTGGGCAAATAATTCACCTTCAATCCTGAGGGACCCTGGGGCCAACTAGCCCACCAGGTGCTTCCAGTAAGCGCCACTGCACTGCGTTGCAGAGAGGTGGTCTAGGCCGTGCCCCTTTTTACATCTCTCTGCAACGCAGCTCTGTGGTGCTTACTGGAGGTACCTAGTGGTCTAGTTAGACCCTAGGGACCCTCAGGATTCAAGGGGACTTAATCTCCCAACGTAAAACGGCCACAGGGCGTGTTTACACAGTGGGGAAGGGAGGGGACGGGGCCTGAGGTGACGTGTGCAAACACGCCCTGTGGCACGTTTTAAGAGATAGTTTTAATCCCCCTGCCCTATTATATACTAGGGGCTTACAGAGGAGGTCATGCTAATCACAGGGGGACCCCAACGCATAGTGTTCCCTAGTGTATGTAGGTGTTTTCACTGTATTCTGAGTGTCTTTTAACATAGCACTGGCTCTAGGACTGGTTAGTCAGACTCAGTTACCACCAGTATCCGTCTGAAAAAGTTGAGGGTACAGGATGATTTTGCAACAAGGCTTCTTTCTGCTCTTCTGTTTGTTCTTTCTGCACGTTATCCTTCTTCCTGCACTTTTCTTTGTCTTTGAGGACTTCTGTTGCTTCTTTCTGCATTTCTTTTTTTTCTTTCTGTGCGTTTTTTCTTCTTTCTTCACATGTCCTATCTCTGTAGGCATAGTTAGAAATTATCATTTAAAAAACCTTTGAAATTCACTGAAAAAACCATAGGTTTCAGGCACGTTATAGTTAGGAATTAGCATTTAAAAAACCTTAGAAATTCACTGAAAAACCATAGGTTTCAGGGGCGTTATAGTTAGCTGGACTTTTCACTCGTACAAAACCATTGAAATTCCCCCGTTATAGTTAGTTCAGCTAACTATAACTCGCACGCCCGCAATGCACTGCTGATGACGTCACATATTACATCACTCATGACATGGCCAGTGACATCACTCATGACATCACTGATGACATCTCAAATGACATCACTGATGACATCATCCTTGTGATAGAGTGGCAGACCTCCTCTCACCCTAATATAACCTTTTATACACACATTCAAAAATAGAAACTAAAATTTTCAAAACAATGGACATACCAATACCAGTTACAACAACCTGTTAAGTAATTCTAAGATCCTCATACACATCCACTCATTTACCAACAGTCCTATACAGTCACTCATACATGTACTCACTCATCATATGTATTTACACACCTATACATCCTGTTAAACAACGCCACTCATCCATAGAGTAACTCACACACATAGTCACTCATGCTAATATAGAATCAAACATCCATTTACTTGCATATACAGTTATGCACACACCACCACACTTACTTCTACAGCAACTTACACATACTTAGTCTTTTAAACAATCACTTATAGAAACACATACTTATTCATACAGGAACTCTTCCAATCTCTCACTCTCACATATACTCACTTATATACACCAATAGTCACATATACTAGTTTAAAACATATGTAGTTACTCATAAAGACACTATTGAGACAGTCATTCACTCACTAACACACCCATGCACACACTCATTCACCCATACAGTCCTACACACATGCTGTCTTCAACACATACAAACAGTGAGTCACTCATTCATGCACCTATGCACTACGTAATACCCCCCACCGAACCATATAGACACTCAGACACCCATACTGATAATCAAAAAAACAACTAATAACCTATATAGACACTCATGTAGCTACTCACCAACCCATGCAGCCACTTATACACAAAGTGAGAGACTGATACAGATATTTACATATTTAAACATTACTCACTAAGCCATGTATTCACTAAGATACACTTAATCAGTCAGTTATACAATCAATTTTTCAAAAACATATCATCCATTTAGACACTTATATACCCATTTATTCTTCCATCGACCTTGAGATATACATATATAAAACATATGTAATTTTCAGAAAAACACACATTCACTGGATGATGTCATCAGTGATGTCATTTGAGATGTCATCAGGGATGTCACTGACCATGTCATGAGTGATGTAATATGTGACGTCATCAGCAGTGCATTGCGGGCGCGCGAGTAATAGTTAGCTGAACTAACTATAACGGGGGAATTTCAATGGTTTTGTACGAGTGAAAAGTCCGCCCCTGAAACCTATGTTTTTTTCAGTGAATATATATATATATATAAAATATCCATATGAACAAGGCCGATGTCGCGGCCGAAACGTGTTGCCTGGTAAGAGTAATTTTAGGATTTACGGGTAAGAAGATATATATATATAATATAATATCCATATGAACAAGGACAATCTCACGTGCTGCCTGCAACCCATGTTGCTTGAATAAAGAGCTGTGATGAGAATCCATGCTGTTGATGTCCTGTTTCCCTGGAAGGGGCAGGTTTTGCAGATATATATATATATATTGCTGCTCCGTATCCTGCCTTCGTGTCGGCACTCATGAGCGGGTGCCTGGTCCTGCGGTGGCAAACTGCTAAAGTATCCGGCTCCTTACAATCATCAAATCGTAAAATGAGACCAGCACTCCCGTTAGGTTAAATCCACCTTTGGATTAATTATGAAATATAAATCAACAAACGCGATTCGGCGTCAGCCTTCGTCAATGTCGACGGGCGCCTTTACCATGGCAGCTTTATAACACATGTCAATTTCACTACGAGGGACGAAGGACTGTTATGCTACATTGTGCGCCATCTTTGAACATGTTTAAATCAACATTTCAATCTGTTTATAATTCATAGACAAATTCATAAGGATCCTAAAGCATATTTTGGTAGACAGATAGAATTAATACACCTTATTATTCTATATGCTGAAATCACTAGGCTTATTTGGACACGCGCTGTGCATTTTTGATTGTGAGCTTTCCGTCTTAAATCGTTTGTGATTGTCGCGCACAATAAACAATTACATATTTTTACGCCCTATATTGGCTTAGTCTCCCCAATATCTGGCCTTCAACAGGCAGTTTAACAATTGTGAAACTTTAATGGTTATCTGCACGTTAGATATATTCTTGTTTCTCGAGATTGCAGATCTCCTTAATGTTGCCCTGAATGGGGCACAAGCTCTGCGTATATCTCGCCTTGATGTACTACATGTACCCCAGTGTTCCTCATATCGCCTGTCTAATTAATTCTACCTACACAGCCTATCCTACTCTCTACTTTTCTATATAAGTCCTCATCCCATTCTCTCATTGGTGAAGTTTATGATGTAGTTACTGTATTCCTGATCACAAATGGACTGCTAGCTCTTCCCCACTGATGTAACGCGATTCTAATCTCCTTAAACACCTCTCTCTATTGCCCCCTCTTATGTTCTTCGGGACGTGATCTAAACAGAAGTATTGTAATAGAGATCTATTACTTTTATGCTGGCTAGCAAAGTGGCGTGCAACTGGATAGTTTGTGTTGTTACTTGTTATGGCTCTTTGGTGCTCTAAAATCCGCATCTTCACAGGATTGATGGCGCTGCACACGTATCGAAGATCGCATGGACAGACCAGACAGTAAACTACGTATGGAGTGCTACATGTCATGAACTTCTTGATGCATCTCTCTCTCTCATCATTCCGTACTTTGTATGCAATGACCCTTTTGTTTGTGGCACATGCTCTACATTTTCCACATGGGAAGGAGCCATGAAGACTTTGTAGGCCTGTTTCTGCTCTACTTGCTTCTAAATGACTCTCCACCAATTGATCCTTTATGGACCTGGCTCTTCTGAAAGTCATACTAGGTTCCGTTGGTAGGTCTTTTCCTATGATAGTGTCAGATTTAAGGATCTTCCAATTATTAAGTAGGATTATTCTAATTCTGTGCGCAGCATTAGTGTAGTTAGTAAACATTCGGAATTCATTTTCCATGCCTGTTCCTGTTCTCTGTGTGCCTTCTTGTCGTAAAAGTTCCATCCTGTCTTTTTGTGTTATCTTTTTTCTGCTTTCTCCAAAACATAATTTGAGTATCCCCTAACTCTAAATCGTTGGAGGCTCTCTTTCGCTGCTGTATTGTAATCTTCCCTAGAGCTGCTGCGTTTGATTCTCAGTAATTTCCCATAGGGAATACTGCAAAATCAAATTTGCAGGGTGACTACCCTTCCCATGTAACACAGAATTCCCATCCGTTTTCTTTCTATAGAGAGCTGTGTGTATCACATTGTTCTCCACAAATACTCACAGGTCTAGGAAATTAACCTCTGTGGTACTCATTTCCCCTGTGAATTGAAGATTAAGTTCATTGATGTTTAACGAGAAGATATATTGACTAGCTGTCTCCATAGACCCTCTCCATATAATGAAGAGGTCGTCTATATATCTCCGCCAACAAATGATATGATCCACCCAGTCCTCGTGTATTTCGGCCCAGGCCACCTGCTTCTCCCACCAGCCCACGAATAAATTTACGTAACTGGCGGCGAAGCAGGTGCCCATTGCCGTTCCTTGTACCTGCCTATACCTCTGCTCCTGGAACAGAAAAATGTTATTGTTAAGGCAGAACAGTATAAATTCAATGATCATGTTATTATGTTCCAAAAATCTGATTGGCCGTCCTTTCAAAAACTATTTTACCGCTTCCACTCCATCGGTGTGCCTGATGCTTCTATACAAGCGAGATATGTCCAGAGTTATCATGATAAAGTCTGGCTCCCAACTAATCCCCTGAATTTGTCTTAAAAAGTCTTTCGTGTCATATATATATATATATATATATATATATATATATATATATATATATATATATATATATATATATATATATATATATATATATACATATATATGTATATGTATATATATATATATACACACACACAGAAAAGTGTGTGTGCTGGCAAGGGAATACTTGAAAAACAGTTCATTCTACTGAATGACATGGTGCCCCAGAAGTCAAATCTCCTCATTAATTTATGCCACTTCTCATCACTATATAGTGCTGTCTGCTTTCCTAGAATTAAAATTGAAAACCTATATTTTGAAGTTTGCTAAAGTGAAGTGAATCAAATTTAAAAACATTGCAAGTATCAAAAGGCAGCATTATAGGTGAGTATACATTTCCCTGTCTATGTTCAGTCCATTAGGCTCCTTTGTAGCTATTCTCAACATGTACCTTGATTCTAACTTCCTGAGTGATTTCTCTCTGTCTCCTCCCCTGGCTGTTTTGGTTATACAGTATACAGTCTATAGCATTATATGTTAGTAGGCTAGGATCTCCATTATGGACCTTCTTAAAGTGTTGCGCTGTGGAATAGCTTTCATCCTGAGCCCTTAAGTGCTGTCAAATATGCTTGTGCACCGGCAATATAGTGCTGCCTATTTATGTTTTTGGGCATAATAAGTGGAGGGCCTATCTGTCTTGCACTTTAGTGCATTTTGGATAGTTATCTTTCCTTTCGAATTCGTAATGTTAATGCCATGTTCATAGGTTTTGCATTTACTGCATTTAGTAAAGCCTCAATGGGGTTAAAACCAATTATCTTGCTTGGATTTGTCTAAATGTTTGACTAGTTAGTCTAGCAGTAAACAAGCCTTTCTCTATGTGTGATAAGATGTTTCCCCCCCTACTTCATGCCCAATGGTAGGGTCATCACGTATGAGGTGCCAATGTTTCTGTATGGTTCTTCGCAATCGTGTTGACTATTGTATGTGGTTATAAGCCTGCACACTTGTCCCTCATTGTACTGTGCAGCTCGACGGTGGAATAGTACTGTTTCTCTTTTGAATGTGGATATTCTGTTCTTAGCCGAGAACAGTATGCTTTCAGAAATATCCCCCAGCTCTCAATCTGCTCATCATTTCTGCCTGTTCTGTATCGCACACTTCTTTGGTGCTGTATATGCATTTAGGGCACATAAGCTCACCGTAGGATATGCTGTTCTTCAGTGGCAGGGGGTGAGGTAGCATGGAGTGTGGAGTTACCAGCTGTGCCTTGTCTATATACTTTTGTGGTTAATTTGGAATCAATAATTTCCAATTTAACATCCAGCAAGTCTAGAGTTGTGTTACTGATTCTACTGGTAAACGGAAAGTTGAAATCATTCTTATTAATAAAATCAACACATTTGTTGGCTGACTTTATGTCCCCCTTGCTCAATATGAACACATCATCGATGTTTTTAACTCACATAGTAATGTGGTGGTACCATTCTTGCATAGCAGCACCATTGAGCTCCTCCTTCTCTCACCAGCCCAAACGCAAATTAGCGTAGCTGGGGGCCAAGCAGGTGCCCATTACGGTACCTCTTAGCTGTTGGAACAGCTCATTATTGAAAATGAAGATGCTACATGTCAGACACTAGTTAATCATGCTCAATAGCAGTCTCATAATAGGCACAGAATTTGATAGGTCTAGACCTCAGAAAATGTTTCACTGCTCTGATACCATAATTGTAAAAAATGCTAGTGTATAACAAAAGTCACACCCAAACACATCATTAAATAATCATCCTCCCACTGTACATCAAATATATGTTTAAAAAAATCAGAGGCTTTCCTTGATATAGGAGCGGAGGTTCATCTCCAAAGATTGCAAGAAATGGTCAACATATTTAGATACATTCTCAAATAAACTGTCTATGGCAGCTATGATAGACCTACCTGGAGGCTTGTCTCAGTTCTTGTGGATATTCAGAATTAAATAAAAAAATCTGTAACTTTGCATAGGTCACCTTTACAAAATTGAATTTATCTGCATTCAGTAGCTATGCTTCATGCCAACTATGCAATTCTTTGAAGAATTAATCATTAGTAGCCACATAAGCTCCTCTTGTGATTCTCATATAACATGTATTATTGTTCAGTTGGGAATAAGCTTCCTCAAAATACATGGTCTTTGGAGACACAACCACGTTACTTCCTTTGTCGGAGCCTCTTATGATACATTCATCATTCTGAATCCATTTATCCATCACTCTTCTAAACTTTTCTTCTTTTGGAGATATGGCCTGTTTCTTACGGTTAATTCTCAATCTTATTCTTTGCAACTCATTACCTACTGTTTCTGAAAACAAGTTGATGGTATCATGCGGTGTTTAGGGTATAAACTTGGATTTTGGTTTATATGCAGTGTCACCACCTTCTTTCCCTCTCACTCGCATTTCCCTCAGTAATTCAATATCTGTCAAATTCAATGCCTCTGTTTTATTCTCATTCTCCAATTGTATTATATCTCTTGTCACATCAAGGTCGGAGACCTTGAGATTACCGTAAGGGTGTTTACAACTATCCTTGCCTGGGTTCCCTGTATCTTGCTGTGTTTTAAAACAATTCCACAATTTCAATGTGTGTAAAAACATGAATAAATCCACTCTACATTGGATATAATCAAAATCAAGATTAAATTAAAAATCAGGATGAAAGCTATCCCATGGCACAATACTGGAAAAAGGTCCATAACGGAGATTCTAGCTTACTCACATATAATGCAATAGACTTACACCTAAGACAACCGGGGAGGAGACAGAGAGAAATCACTCGGGAAGTTAGAATCAAGGTACATCTTGAGAATAGATACAAAGGAACCTAATGGACTAAACATCAACAAAGAAATGTATACTCACTTGTAATGCTGCCTTTTGATACTTGCATTGTTTTTTAATGTGATTTACTTCACTCTATCAATCTTCACATATATGTTTTTATTTTAATTCTAGGTAAGCAGTTGGAGTAGCTGTCAGACATCACTATACTGTGATGAGAAGTGGTATCAATTAATGAGGAGATTTGTCCACTGGGGCACCATGTCGTTCAACAGAATTAACTGTTTTTCAAGTATTCTCCACTTTATTTTTGGAAGTATTCTGTGGCTCTGTGCCTATAATTATTCAAATCAGTAAGAAGGTATAAAAGTTAGCCCACTGGGGCACAGAATGCAATCACCTATTTACTCCAGTATTGGAACTTTCATAGATTCCCATAGCTTGTATCATTCCCCGTCGTCGGAATGGGAGTCCCCGGTAAATAAAAAAATACCATAGCAGTAGGTACAAAAAAAGAAAAAAGGCCTAGGCCTCATCTCATTTTGTAGCATATCCACCGCTTTTTGTAAAAGAGACCAAAACACTGAACAACCAATCAGAACAGCCTCACCCCATAGAGAGAGTCTCGGGCCTGAGATTTTTTACCGCACGTTGTGCAAGGGAGTCTCCACTGAGCTCTGCTCAGTTTTCTTCATTTCTTCAACTTCAAAATCTTCATTATGTCTGATAAGGAAAAGAAGGCTTTATTCAAGGCTTGTGCCACCTGCTCTAAAAAGAGGCTTTATGTGGAGGACAAACATAAAGACTGTATTTATTGTTTGTACCCGGACCACAAGGCTACTGACTGCAAGATTTGTAGAACCTTCTCTACAAAAACCTTGAAGGACCGTGAGGGACGTCTGCTCACCTGGCTGCAAAAATTGAAGTCACGGAAAGACCCTGTTTCAAGTGACAGTGATCAAGCCTTCTCTGCGACATCTTCGAGGAGATCACAGAAAAGGGGTAGGTCTTCACCTTCAACTTCTTCAGACCCCCCTGCCAAAGCCTTACAAAAGACCTCTGATAGGTCTGACAGGCGTAGTCCCATCAAATCTCCTCACTGAGGTGTAAAGGAGATGGAAGGACTGGTTTCTGAGGGGTCATCTGGTTAGAAGACGAGCCATGGGTCTTCTGTTTCACCTCCGCCCTCTTAGAAACAGAAACTTTTCAAAAAAACAGCCTCTGTCCCACCCGAGGGAAAAGCTGACAGGAAAGTTTGTTCGTCGACGACGACGACATCAGTTCCGTCGACGGCAGCTTCGAAAATTCAACTGGCGTCGACGGCGGCTCCATCGACTGGCTCGTCGACGAGAGCTTCAGCATCTCCATTGACTTTGTCGACGACAACTTCGACGACGACGAAGCCACAAACTGAGGTACCTTTTAACATATCGGCGACGCCTACGATGACTAATTCCACGTCGACGGGATGACGACGATGATGGTGTCGACGGCGACCACGTCGACGTCGATAGCTTCCAGTCACATAGTGACGACGGTCTCGACGATGGTTCCGTCGACGGTGGCCTTTTCGTCGTCGACGGTCCAAACTTCGTCGCCGGTGACTTCGACGACCTCCTCGACGATACAAAAAGTGGCAGTCTCAATAAGAAGACGTCACATTACCCCATAAATGACTTCCCCAAGGAATGTAACACCACTGCCTCCTGCACTCCTTTTGGAAGAGGAGTTTTCAGAGGATGACGACGGTCCTTACGGGGATGCAAATAGTCCATCCCAATTGCATGTAAAGTATCAGGACTCAGACTCTGAGGACTATTATATGGAACAACAGCAATATCTGCCGCAATCTAGGACCCAAGATCAGTATCAACAGGAAATGGTCTGCATGCCGTCCTCACTCATTACCGACCTCCAATTCATACTTTCGGACAACAGAAAGAGATTTCCGACTCAGTCTTACGGCCAAGATACAGGACAAGTGCCTCCACCTCTACCTCCGACTCAATCTCCTTGTCCAGTTGCACCTCCTCTTCCTCAAACTCTGGTACCGGAGCTAACAGAACCACAACAGAATGTGGTCACTGTTCAGGATGACTCATCGGACGATGACCAGCGCACTGTATCAGTCCCAGACCCGGATAGGGAATGGGATGATTACATTTTTCCGGATCCCGCTTCTCCATCTCCTGATCTGGCAGATTCTCCTCCAGCGTATATCGGAGGATTTCACAATTTAATGGAAAGAGCTTCAAAACGTTTCGATCTGCCCATTCCATCGGTACAATCGGAATGTTTCTTATATGACTTCAAAGAACCTTACAGGAAGTCTGTTTGATCTAGCCCAATAGTGGGCCATGTCTGGGATGAGGGGATAAAGTTAATGAAGTCGCCAGCAACTGTCATGCCTGTTCTTCCTCGACTGGAGAAGAAATACAAAGCTCCAGAGGATAGCCCTGCTTGTCTGATCAGCCAGCCGACACCGGACACTGTAATTTCACAAGTGGCCCAAGGAAAATCAAAGAATCTGGTGGCATCTCTTACCACACCCCCGGATAAAGAAGGAAGACGACTAGATAATGTTGGGAAGAGGTTTTCTTCTATGTCCAGCCTCCTGGTCAGAGCGGCCAATGCATTGGCTATTCTTGGACGATATGATCGCCAGATGCGGTGTGATCTATTCCCATATTTAGACCAGCTACCCGAGGAATCGAAGGCTGAAGCCAAGAAAATCTTGCAAGAGGGAGAACGTTCATCCTCTGAAATAATTGATTGTGCAATGGACATTGCTACTACAGCTTTCCGCTCTCTCGCAGGAGCAGCAGTCTTTCGGCGGCAAGGCTGGCTTCGGGCCACCTGGTTTCATCTGGAAGTCAAAAACAAGATCCTGGATCTACCGTTCGATGGGGAGATGCTATTTTGAAAGCACATTGACGAGGCGCTGCAGGATATAAAGAAGGACATGGAGACTGCAAAGTCCCTTGGGACTCTGCAATTCCGCAAGGTTCCTTTCCATGGAGCGAGAGGATGAGGTTTTTCTTCATACAGGAGTGGATACCAACAACAGCGCTAGTCCTCCTATTCGCAGCCCTCTCATTCTTACAGGCCTCAATATTCACAACGTTAAGGCCAATCGTCGTCTTTCTCTCGACCATCCTCTAGAGGACGACAAGGGCGCCAGAGGAGGGATTCCTCTAAGCGCCAGTAGCGACTTTCCGGCTCTTCCTACTGTTCCTTCGTCCCCTGTTACACCAGTGGGGGGGCAGGATATCACAATACTTCCACGACTGGCAACTTATAACATCAGACCGGTGGGTCCTCAATATCGTCTTGTCAGGCCATACACTGGAGTTTCAACACCACCCACCATCCAGAGCCCCTCGCGCCACCGAATTCAAACATCTACACCTTCTACGTCTAGAAGCCCTCCACCTACCTCTCAAATGAGCGATAGAGCCGGTGCCTCTATCTCAGCGAGGCAAGGGATTCTATTTCCGGTTCTTTCTCGTTCCCAAGACCGTAGAAAAATGGCGCCTGATTTTAGACCTGAGGGAGCTAAAGGCCTATCTCATAAAGCTCTCTTTTCGGATAGTATCTCTACAGGACATTTTGCGGCTCCTCAATCCAGGGGATTACATGGCTACCATGGATCTCGAGGACGCATACTTCCATGTTCCCATCCACCCGGCCCACAGGAAGTTTTTACGCTTTACAGTAGGCAAGAGCCACTTCCAATTCAAGGTCCTGCCTTTCGGACTCAGATCCGCTCTGCGGATATTCACGAAGGTCTTAGCCCCAGTTGCAGCGTTTCTCAGAAAACAGACTCTACAGGTTTTTCCTTACCTGGATGACTGGTTGGTGAAAGCACCGTCTTATCAAGCAGCATCAGAAGCAGTCGAAAGATGCACTCAACTCTTCAGTCTCCTGGGACTTCAGCTCAGCAAGGAAAAGTCAGTCCTCTGCCCGTCCAGGATGGCCAAGTTTCTAGGTGCTATTCTGGACACAACTTGTTGCAAATAGTTTCCATCAGAAGAAAGGCAGAAAAAGCTGATAACCTCCGCCCGTTGGTTACAAACAAGATGGTCTCTGTCTGTTCGCCTTTACAAGTCTCTTCTAGGATCGATCTCATCCTGCATTCCCTTAATTCCGCATTGCAGGCTACGAATGCGCCCGCTCCAAGAGAAATTGGATTTGCAATGGCGCCAAGCAGAGGGCTCTTTTGACGACAAAATAGTGATAAATCAGCTTATGAAACCTGGTGGACGATCAGAGACGATATCTCTCAGGGTCTCACCTTCACAGTCACTCCAGCTCCTCTAATACTTACAACAGACGCCACTCTAGAAGGCTGGGGAGCAGTCTTACAAGACCTTCAGGTGAGCGGCCGCTGGCAGCCCGAGCAACGCCTTCTCCACTTCAACCTGTTGGAGCTCAGAGCCATTCGTCTGGCTTTACAGGCTTTCCTTCCAGGAATCCGAAGATCCACCGTCCTGGTCCGTACCGACAACGCGACGGCCATGCATTATGTGAACAAGCAGGGTGGTACAAGGTCTCGTCTGCTATCCAAGGAAGCTCAAGAGCTTTGGGAGTGGATTATACAACATCAGATCCCTCTTTCGACGGAGCATCTTCCGGGCACCCTCAGCAAGACGGCAGATACGCTAAGTCGTCTCAAATCTGTGAGCCACCAGTGGGAATTGGACCAGCGCACTCTGGAAAGAATTTTCAATCTCTGGGGCACTCCGTCCATAGACCTGTTTGCCACTCCAGAGAACAAGAAATGGCGACTCTACGCAAGCAGGGAACACCATCAGGGATCTTTGGGGAATGCGCTTTCGATGGCCTGGTCAGGCTCCTTTGTTTACGCTTTTTCTCCAATTCCACTAATTCCAAGACTACTCAAGAAACTCAAAGCGGAACCCTGCAGGATGATTCTGGTGGCCCCGGTGTAGCCCCACCAGTTTTGGTTTACAGAGCGTCTCCTGCTCTCTCTGATTCGTCCAATTCATCTGCGTCCAATTCCCTCTCTATTGACGATGTCCCAGGGCCAAGTGGTACATCCGGATCCAAGCTCGCTTCCATTAACAACGTGGCTCCTGAGCACAGAGAATTTCAAAACCTAAATATCCCACCAGAACGTAGAGATGTGCTAGCTCAGGCCCGCGCACCAAGTGCGAATAAGACCTATCGCTTGAAATGGAAGCGTTTCTGCCTGTGGTGCCGCCAAGAGAACATTCATCCTTACTCTTCCGCTCCTCATCAAATCTTGCCATACATTGTAACTCAGGGCTCGCTCATTCCTCTATCAAAGTGCACCTGGTAGCTATTTCTAGATTCAGACGGACATCTTCTGGCCCTTCCTTCTGGTCGGCAAGAATCGTGAAACAATTTTTAAAAGGACTTTTTAGAGTTTTCCCACCAGTTAAACCTCCACCACCTATGTGGCAACTCAACTTAGTTCTTACCCAACTCATGCGACTGCCATTTGAGCCAATTCATAGGGCGGACCTTAAATTCCTCTTATGGAAAGTGGCCCTCCTTCTCGCTTTAACATCAGCCAGGAGGGTAGGTGAACTACACGCTCTCACTATCAAGGATCCGTCCTTACAGTTTAAAAAGGACACTCTGATTCTGAGGACAAATCCAAAATGTATCCCAAAAGTTCCTTCAGACTTTCATTTGAATGAGCCAGTCATTCTTAAATCCTTTTTTCCTCGACCTGCAACTCCAGCGGAAAGGTCTCTTCATTCTCTGGTTTTCAAAGGTGTTTAAAATTCTATCTCCAACGCACCAAGGAATTCAGAAGATCTACACAGCTCTTTATCGGTTTCAGTGCCCCTCGCAAGGGTTTCCCTCTTTCGAAGCAAGGGGTTGCACGATGGATTGCTAGCGCGATCCAGTACTGTCACCAAGCGGCCGGTAAACCCCTAGAAGGGCGGGTCCGGGCGCACTCTACAAGATCCGTTTCTTCTTCTGCTGCTCTCTTCGCTGGAGTGCCAATCAAAGACATTTGCAGGGCAGCTACATGGAGCAGTGCCCATACCTTCATGAGGCATTACTGCTTGGACTATTCCACGCGTAGTGATGCTGCAGTGGGACAGGCAGTCCTGAGGAATCTCTTCCAGTAAGCGGTGAGCTATCCGTTCTAACCCTCCTTCCTGTTATTGGTTTTGCACATTTTGTATCTAATGATGTTTACTGACTGGTGTTTTGGTAACTTGTATTTCTTATGACGATATAGACATGGCAAAGTTGTGCAATGTAATATTACACAAAATGTGCGTTTTTTCTAACTGCTGGCTATTTTGATACAAGCTATGGGAATCTATGAAAGTTCCAATACTGGAGTAAGAAAACAAGTTACTTACCTGTAACTTTGGTTCTCCAGTATTGGTAACTTTTATAGATTCCCATACGCCCACCATCCTCCCCTGGAAAAGCTCAGCCTCTAGCATCTTCTGTTATACTGTTATACAATGGCTACTAAAATCTGAGGCTCTCTCAGGAGGGTTCTATGGGGTGAGGCTGTTCTGATTGGTTGTACAGTGTGTTGGTCTCTTTTACAAAAAGAGGTGGATATGCTACAAAATGAGACGAGGCCTAGGCTTTTTTTCTTTTTTTGTACCTACTGCGATGGTATTTTTTTATTTACCAGTGACTCCCATTCCGACGACGGGTAATGATACAAGCTATGGGAATCTATGAGAGTTACCAATACTTGAGAATCAAAGTAGTTACTTGTTTTCTTACAGAGACTTCCTATGCGCTGATATCTCTGATGAAATATATTTGGATATTCTGCCATATAGAGCCAGGGGTGTTAAACATCGCTCCAAGATGGCGCTTAATTTTGTATATGGCACAGAGCCTTCTCTTGATTGGGATTTAATCATGCTTATGCAAGTGATTCAATGAATCATGTGTCAATGTTGAGTTTAAAGTTCGTCCACTGGGGCCTTGTGAACATGTATATTTTGTACGTATGTGCACTTCTATTCCAACATGAAATCTGTAAGCATTGTTGCACAGTCTAAGATGGCGCTTAAACTTTGAGACTGCTTTGAGTCCATCATTTCTGTTTGATATAGTTATGTTTTTCTAAATTGGAGTGGAGGAATTATGTCGACATTGTGACAGAAGCTATAGCAGCCAAAACGCGCTGATACTTTGTTTTCTGCCTACTATAAATCTTTAGTAGGCACTTCTGCACTTTATTGATTTTAGATGAGACTGGTTTTATGTATTTCAAGAGTGAGATTTTATATCTGTCATTATCAATTTTTATGGGATCGTTTTTAATACATGTACTGGTTGTTACCGTCATGATTCAATGTGACTGTAGCTAGTTTTCTGATCAACCGAATCATTGAGTTTAAAATGTAGGTTTTGTATATATACTAAATATTATTTTTGATCATGTTTATAGTTGTTATCTACCATTTGTCTTACATATATAAGATTCAAGTTTCTGTTTATGTGTACTTTTGTATTACGTAGATGTCATTTGATATATCCAATTTTGGATATTTAAATAATCTTGCACTTTCACTTTATTTACTAGGCATTATGAGGTACAAACAGGAACTGATGATTAATCTTGCACTTGCACTTTATATGTATGAATGATCCATCTGCTTTGCAATAATTAAGCACTGTGAAGACCTGTTAACTAGGTAATCAGTAACGAAGTAATCAGCGATTATTTTACTATTATTTATCCAGTACTGTAGTTGCACAATTGTAGTTCCGTTTTTTTCATCCCAAATCAGAAAACTATTTAAATTAATTATTGGTCCCCTTTGAAATAGTATGGAACTTTTGTTACAGTTGAACTTATAGTTTAACATCAGTCTGTATTTCAGTTTCACTGTTAGCACATTTATTTCTATGAGCATTAGTGCACTTTTTGAATTGAATGAGTTTCCTAATCACGAGACGCGTCATGTGAACAAGCTCGCGTGATGCGAGCGAAACGCGTCATGGCAGGCACTTTGCCCGGTTATCCTGTGGATATTATGCTGGAAAACACACCCACCCACCCCCACCCCCACCACCACCACCCTCCCCCCCCGTGCAACTGGAGGCCAGTAACAATAGATTATTGGGTTTTGCAGATGATCCATAGGGGCTACTCTATTCCCTTTGTACCACCCCTCCACCAATGCCGCACATATACGATCGGCTGGTAGAATACCACCTCTCTTTGCTTCATCGGGAAGTGCTGGCTGTCTTGGCTAAAGGAGCCATTAAGAGAGTGATGGCATCCGAAGTAGGTTGTGGTTACTGTTCCCATTACTTTCTGGTGTCCAAAAAGGATGGAGACCTTCGTCCTATCCTAGATCTGTGCCTTCTCAATTTCTTCATGAAAAAGGAGAAATTCAGAATGCTCACCCAAGTTCTGTCTGCCCTGGACCCCGGAGACTAGATGGTAGCATTGGACATGCAGGATGCATATTGCCACACTCCTATCTTGCCTGCTCTCAAACATTACCTGCATTTCACGGTGGGCCAAAAGCACTTTCAGTTTGCCGTGCTTCCCTTCGGCTTTACCAGCGCCTCTCAGGTGTTCACTTAGTTGATGGCGGTGGTTTCAGCACATCTGTGGATGTTAGGGGTTCCAGTCTTTTCCTACCTTGACAATTGGCTGTTGAAGGTGGATTTGTCACCTGCAGACTACAGCAAACATTCTGCATGTGCTGGAGTTCACTAGCAACGTGTCGAAGTAACACTTTACTCCCTCTTAGACACTCCCTTTCATCGTAGCTGTTCTAGACACAGTGCAGCTTTGGGCCTATTCTTCCGAGTGGCATGTCCAGTATATTCAGGCTATGATGATACAGATGTTTCGGGCTGTATCCTGGATTTCAGTGAGAATGACTCTGAGGTTGTTGGGCCACATGGTCACTGCATCCCACTTGTAACCTGTGCCTGTTGGCAAATGCGGGCTCTGCAGTGGGACCTGAAGTCCCAGTGGACAGAGTTTCAGGCAAATCTCTCTGAGGGAACTACGGAAGACCTGCAGTAGTGGCTATAAACAGCAATTGGGTCAGTGACAAACCCATTTCTCTTCCCCAACCAGAGCTGGCTGCAGTGACACTTCTCAGATGAGACAGCAATCTGGGAGAGGTGGAGATCAGAGAACTCTGGTCTCTGGCGAAGTTCAAGCTCCACATAAACCTGTTGGAGCTTCGGGCAATCTACATGGTATTGAAAGCCTTTCTTCCTTCGATCAAGGGAAAGCTGATGCAGGTGTTCATGAACAACACCATAGCCGTGTGGTACTGCAGCAAACAGGGCTGGGTGGTATCGTGGGCCATTTGTCAAGCGGCTCTGGATCTATGGACATGGCTGGAACAGCAGGGCATTTCCCTGGTGGTTTAACACCAGGATGACTATCTGAGCGCCAGGGCAGACAAACTTAACCAAAGATGCCTAGTGGATAATGAATATCGTCACCATCCAGGGGCGGTGCAAGGTCTCTTTCAAGAATAGGGAGAGCATTGGTTAGATCTGTGTGCCAGTACCAGGAATGCCCAATATCAGCAGTTTCGCGCAATGGAGTTCCTAAGGCGGCCCTCTCTTGTGGACGCTTTTCATCTCGAGAGGAGCTCCGGCCTCCTGTACGCCTTTCCGCCAATACCACTCTTGCACAAAGTTCTCAAGAAGATCAGGAATGACCGGGCCCAAGTTATTCTTGTTGCTCCAGATTGGCACGGAGAGTCTGGTATCCCGAACTGTTGAGCATGAGTATTGATCCCTGAGCAGATTGCCTCTTTGAGAGGATCTTCTGTCCAACAAAGGTTGACAGCTTATATATATATTTATCTATCTATCTATCTATCTATCTATCTATCTATCTATCTATCTATCTATCTATCTATCTATCTATCTATCTATCTATCTATCTATCTATCTATCTATCTATCTATCTATCTATCTATCTATCTATCTATCTATCTATCTATCTATCTATCTATCTATCTATCTATCTATCTATCTATCTATCTATCTATCTAAAACATCAAAGGCTACATGGACCTTATAGGTAGGAATTAGCATTTAAAAAACCTTAGAAATTCACTGAAAAAAACAAAGATTACAGTGATGTTATAGTTTGGAATTGTGAATCATATAGGCCTTAATCAATCATCAACTGAGAGCACCACTTGCTGATGCACAATGGCATTATTGCTTTCAACAAACGGGCCAGATTACAGCTACTAGTCGATTACATTTAAAATGTTTACACCGGCCATATTACACCCCACCCAGGTTGCATAGAAACCGTCGGAGGTCAGATGACTGATGTGACAGATGTGGGATAGCTGGCGCTGACTTCCTCCACCGGGCATGGGAGTGCAGGGTGATTAAGAATTACTAGGAAGAGATTTCCGACACTGTGACCCAAATGCTTGGCTCTCATTTGAACCTTACCCCTTAATGCTCTGCTGGGCTATTCTGAGGAGGTTGAAGCATTGATTTATTAGAAAATTTGTGTTCCATGGGTTGCTGTTGGTCAAGTGCAGAGTGGCGTGCAGTTGGGGGAAAGGGCATGCCCTGAAGTTTAAGGAGGGGCTGCTTGACCTAATTTACTGCAAAGACCAAATGACCACCTATGCGGAGTTATTACCTCTGACCTCACAGCCACAAGATATATGGGACCCTCTGCGGGCACAACTGATGGAAACTGCCCTTGACTTGGCTGCAGATTCTGCATCTTCCCCATCCCCCCACGTCTTCCCTTGCTGTTCCCCCTTGAGAGCGTTGTCAATGGATCTGGCAATAGATTCCACATATTTCGATTGAAGGAGATGAGCTATTCCATTGCTATGTCATTACCCCTTACACAGCTTACTAATTCATTGCGAGTCGGATGTTGCCTACTGAGGTCTTTTTCTTACTCAAGATAATCGGTACCACAATAAAGTATGTTGCTAAGCTAAACGGGAATGGACATGACAAGCTTATTTTAGACAAAGAAGTTGTCTGATTGGTTCTTCAATGATGTTTTTGAGTGTGGATGATAATGCAGTTGGTTTTGTTGACGACATCCTACCGCTCGAATTCGTATTTTATGGTATGTATCGCAAATACTTAATAAGAAAGCTGGAAGCAGCGAATACCATGAAAAGGGCTTTACCGACCACTCACTTTCTAAATGGCAGACAATGAAGGGAGGGAATGCCATTCCTCACTGAAAGATGTTTCGGCACATTTAAAATAAGGTGGGCTGCTGCATTCTTAATCGCCTAAAACATATTCATCGAGGACCTTTCTGATATTAAAATACAGAGTATTGCATTACTCTAAGCGTGATGTTATCAAGGCAATGACGAATGCAACTTGAAGTTCTGGGGGGTAGAAGAAGAAAAGATTTTCTTCAAAGTCCTGATAATGAAAAACACAAGTACTGGTGGTAGGACTGACCAGTGAGTCAAAATTGAGTGAACTGTCAAAAATGACCTCCAAGTTTTTCGCTGATTCAACTGGGATGGGTAAAGGGCCACAGGTTTCCAGCCACCATAGCTCGGACCAGACCGAGTGTTGAGCCCTTGAACACCAGGATCTCAGCATTAAGTTTTAGACAGTCATCTTTCAATCAGATACTGATTGCATTCATAATCTGTTTGAATTTATCTACAACCAGTGGCAGATTGTCTGATATGGAGACTATCATTTGTATGTCATCTGCATAGGGTAACACTTGGAATCTGAATGAATGCACCAGCTCAGCAAGGGCGGAGATGTGCAAAATTAAAAAGAGTGGGACTGAGGTGGACCCCTGCGCCACCCCACATGGGAGCCTAAAGGCCTCTGCTCTGTAATCTCTAAAGCTTATTATATGGACCTTATCCATCAGGAAGGAACAGAGGAGGTCCAAGGCAGTGGCCCTCACACCAACCTGCTGGAGTCACTGGACCAGACGAAAGGGTGATATAGTGTTGAATGCTGCTGACAAATAAAGCATCACCAAGATGTTGGCACCTCCCTGATTGACCTGGCCACGTTTGGAATCAGCTGTGGCAGCAAGTGCAGATTCTGTGCTGTGTCTACTCCTAAAGCCGTTCTGGATCGGATCCCTGAGTTTCTGAGTCTTAATGAATTTAACTAGCTTCTATTTGATGTGCTGTTCTACTATTTTTGCTGGAGTGGGCAGCAATGAAATGGGATGAAGGCTTTTAAGTCCTCCAATTCCCCGTTTGGTTTCTCTGTTGCAGGTGAATGACTATGGCTTCCTTCCAAAGACTGGAATACACTCCTGGTTCTCTTATATGGTTGAAGACATTGTGCTGAAGAGTAGCAATACGATCAGGAGCAAGTTGCAGAATTCTGGGAGGGGCAAGGATCATCCGGAGACTCCGATTTCCTGTTTATAAGATAGTTTTTCATTTGCAAATTATAGATAGAGGCAAATACAAACAAAACTGCAGGACAATTAAAGTCAGAGATGGCATTTGAGGCGACAATACCAGCTTCATTAATGTTAAATTCAGACTAGAGTCTTAAGGATTTTTTCTCTGAAATAAACAACTACTTTGTCACAAAAACTATGATAAGTCTGCATTTGCTGTTGAACAGGAGTGTTGGAAAGCTCCTTCACCACCTTGAAAGTTCATTCAAGGAATTGCTAGCAGAACTGATTTCATTAACAAAAAAGAGGTTAATCTGAAAACCAATGAGCAGACACTTTAGTTCTAGTGCAAATCTTAGCTTTCTTTGGAGCCACTTTATCTGCCACTGAATTGACTCACCTTGCAAAATCTTCCGCAGTATGTTCCTGCAGATGGTCATTCTGTAAAATGGATTTTTTGTGGGGTGTGTCCATGTCAGCTGATGTAATTCTGCTCCAAATTCTGTATGACACAGATGTACCCTGCACCTGTGCGGTACTCTCGTGAGAGCAGGGCACTGAAATCCTAAAAGTCACCACCCGATGATCAGCCCAACTCAGAGGGAGGATGTCCCCAACAACCAAGCCCTAATGGTTGGTGAATACAGTATCCAAAGTGTGATCAGCAATATGAGTGAGAGATTTAACCACCTAAGTGAGTCCAGGGTTAGCCATAAGCTCAAGCAAGGCATTCGGTTTATTACAGGAGTTGTCTTGGAAATGAAAATCACACAATATCCTAAAATTAGTGTTGGCAAACAAAGGTTCCAGGACTGGACCTCAGGCCTCGGAAAAGTAAGTTCGAGAGCCTGGAGGACGATAGATCAGATGCCCGGAGAAAGTGATTTTCGTGCTGGTTTTTATTCTGAACTGTGCCATATCGCAGGCATTTCCGGGCTAAAGTTCACTGGTTCTAGGGTACAGGTAATTGTGTTCATTTATATTGTGGCTATCCTGCCACCCCTTCAAATGAGCAGTCAAGCCTAGAGATAAAACAGCCTGGAGGAGCCGCTGCCATCAAATCTGGCCCAGAGTCCTCTTTAGCCCAGGTTTCTTGACGCAAAGATTGAATCAAATCACAGACTTCAAGTTTGTGTTTGATCAAAAAGCGTGCGTTGATTAGGGCACATGTAAGCTACCTCTGTATGTCAACTCCCTTGTGGCCCCCACCCCTTCTCTAGTAGTAGACGTAGGTAGACCTATGTCATCAGGCAAATTAGTGTGCCAAGTACAATTAAAGCACCAACTTCCTATTTTATTTTCTAACTTGAGGGTGATACTCTCTTCAATCTTACCTTTAGGACGCCACTCAAATAGTTCCATTTGAGAGTACTGTGTGAGAGTGCTATCTTTAAGGGTAGTATCCAAACCGGCAGCATTCCTTTCCCCTGGTGCCATCCAGGTGCAGACGGGTGCAGATGAGCTGACCTTAGGCGCACCTTTAGTGGGCCATTGGCACATCAACGCATCGGCCGCCTTTTATGGCCAATCTGATACATCACCAGGTTTCAGCAACTACAATCCTGACATGCTCCCTCTCCGTGGCCGCGACAAAATGGCAGCTGAATGAGTCTGAGAAAGGTGCAAGTGCAACACAATGCCAAGTTTTTATATACATGGACACATGGAAAGCCCTGGATTTACTTCAAGGCCAGGCTTTCTGATCACTGTCAGTGTTCAACTTATTTCCAAGACTTTATACTGCCACTGATGAAGATGCCTTCGATCAGGAAGAAACTGCATATCGCTACTGTTCAGGAATGGATGCCTATTCCTTATCCTGTCTAGCAGGGATTATATGTCTCCTGAGTTCCTCAGTTCAGACAGTCTTCCTCAACCTACTTCATTATCGCAATCAGAGATAGAGTACCTTCAATCTGAGGAGGAGGAAAGTTTTGGTTGATCAACATGGAGGTGTGAAAGGAAAGAGCCATTTTCAGATGTTGATCAGAGGTAGTTTCCAATGGAATATTATGTGATGAAGTAGAGCAGCAAATTTGGATGCTTCAACCAGTTCAAGGAAAGCGTCCAAGGAAAGAGTTACTTCTCTACTAACTCCCTACAGAAGGTGGCTGAAGCCCAAGTGATAAAGCACTTAGGAAACAAGAGAAGCCATTGTTGTGTTCTCCCCATACGGACAATGTATCTGATATAAACTTTGTTAACAAGCTGGAAGAGGTAGGCTGCAACTAAGAACACAGTGATTTGACCAAACGGTGTTAGATAAGCACCACAGGCGTGTCTTCAAAGACAGTTACTCTTGCGGACAGCTGCAGACAGGTTTAGTGCCTATATGGGTCTTCCCCCATCTTCAGCGGTGAGTCCTTGGTCCAGTGTTGCTCTGGGGGCTCAAGGGGCACCCGGAATTTCCATGCATCCTTGCAAGGGTAAAGATAGGGCAGGAGGTTACAGCACCACAATGGGCTGGGTTTCCTAGTCTTTATCACAATCCATCGTAGCTACTGTTCCTTAGTTTTGGGTTGGTTTAGCTAAAGCCATCACAATGGAACTGCTTCCTGCAGTTCTTATTCTTCTTTTTCAGTTAAGTTAGGGTATTTAAACACTGCAGGAACAGCATTAAGTGTGCTGCCCTGTTCGTCTGTATTTTAGTCCAGTTCTCTTGTTTCTGCCCTATTGATTCCATGTATTGGTGTCTCTTCTCCCCTTTTACTCCTTGTGGTTCTGCTATGCTGTTGTTGTGTCCAATTCTGGAGGTTTTTTCCATCTGTGGCTTCTTCCAACTTGCATTTTCCTTAGAGGGCAGGTTCCAGTTTGTATTCATTCCATTGGCTTGCAAGGTGGCTTCTGCAGGAGTTTGCCTCTTATGCAAGACCAGAACCTTTCGCCCAATGCGCAGTATACGCCCTGTTCTTGAACTCAGTTTGGGAGTTACTGCCTAGAAAAGGAAATAGCTGGTAAGGCTTAATATCTTTGAGAATTTGATTAACTGATGGCAGTTTAGAGGAATGACAACATTGAAAACAAGCAAGTTATGGATGTAATGCTAAAATTGACCTCAGTCACATTGTTGGACTAGTCATCATTCCAGGAGAATGGGATTTACTGTTTGCCATTTACAGTTGCATCTCAGTGTCAAACTCTATATGTCTTATATTAGTCTGGATGCAAAAAGCTGCCTGGAAGGTTTAAGACTGAAATTACATCGGTCCTCTATTCTTTACCCACTTTACTGTAAATTAGGATTTGTTCTTTTAGGTTTAGATTTCTTCCAGACGAACTCATTAATTGTCTTCAAACAACACCTTTGGAATATTGGTTCCTCTGGGTGCCATCACCTGATATCAAGGTGTTTCTCTTCAGGGCTTGTTCATCAGATGGTCAAATCAATGTCTTCTTGGGCTTAGAAGATATTTACAGGACGCAGTTTGGTTAAACTAGCCTAAAACCCTGAGGCTTCAAGACCATTGAGCATCACATGTGGCAGGTGCTGGATAGGCCTTAATCAGCTCTGTGTTGTGTTACATTTCTTAGTAGTAGGCGTTCAATGAGTGGAGCATGTGCGTTCCCGTGCATCCACCCATGGATTTGACACAATTCCGGAATTTCTAAGGTTTCTAAAGCTGTAATTGCATGAAATCAGTATGCCTACCACAGAGAGGCATAACGAGGAGAAATATGTTTCATTCTGCATCATTCATAGAAAGAGGAAACTGACTCTTTAAGTTGTTTTTGTGCAGTAAGGTATACCTTCCTGCACAAAAAGCAATCTTGCTTGTAATGCAGGCACCCTTGCAGCATGACGTAAAGGTGCTTGTGTTGTCGCTAGGCAGCCACAAGTGTACCAGCACAAGGGGGGAGAGCTGAAGGCCGCTAGGACCAGACTGGGAACCGAAACCAGCCCTGGCAAACTGCTCGGCTGGGTGCCTTGGGGGTGTTGAGGGGGTGCGACGAGCTGTTTGTAGGGCCGATTTTGGCCGATTTTGTTACCGGGGCCGATATTGCCGGTCCCCTGGTAACAAAAACGGACCCCCAGGGGCCCAAAATCGGCCCCCACCCCTTGCGGCCCACCGGGGAAACGCCCAGTGCCTGCTACGGCCAGTCGGGCCCTGAAGGCCGCCATATCTTAGTAGATATCGTGCTTTTCAGCTCTCCCCTGTTCACACAACACAGTGCAACATCTTTGCATGAACATTTCCTAAATCTGACCCTTTGTTTCTAATCTTGGCCTTCCGCTTACCTCATTTAACACTGTACTCTCGGAATTATGGGTATGGTTCAGGTCATTGTAATAAATGGGAGTAATACACCTGAAAGCAATGATTTTCGAAAGGAAAGCCAGCACCAGGAAAATCTGTGGCTTGTGGCATGCAGTCATCTGGTGATCTTAGTAAATATATGTCTGTTCAAGATGATATGAAGAAATACTAAAGACTTTTGCATAATGTCATCCACTGCAGAGAAAAGTGGTTTAATGTATCCATATTAAGGTGGTTTGGGTTCAGGGAGCTGCCACTCCAATCACAGTCTCTCATGTTCAGAGAGGCTTGGGCAATCTGTTTCAACTTCAAGTGTAACAGGCATCTAGGGGCCAACATTGAAACCCGTTCCCCCTATCTTCACTCAGTGAGGCAGGCCAAGCCCTTATAGTCTATTGTTGCTGGACTGTTAGAATTTTTTGAATTACACAGGAATACTAAATGGTGCCTTAGGTTTTTGACATGCTGCCACTTCTGCTGTACATGAATGGTAACTAATGTCTCTTTACCATCTCTGCAGCCTCTTCTCACTGGATAAAGAAGACACTAATGCGATGATGTGCACCAAGGTGCTACAGGGGTCCTGCACCTCCGACTTGGCTGTGCAGGCTTGGAAAAATTTTGAGGACAAGGCCCTGGGATATGGAGAAATGGTAAAGTGTGCTGGGAGGAGGGGGTTATTACTCCTTCCAACCATCTGCAGAAAGTAGAAGTGCTGAGGTATCTGCTCTCCCACTTGCCTCCAGTCTATCATATCTCTTTGAAAAAATCTGCTCTCTTCTCTTTGTGTAAGATATGGCTTTTGTAAACATGTCTGTGCACGGATTTAATCCTTTGAACTTTTTGCCATGCCTTAGGTCTTTGGGCATATTCTGGTTTTTCGTCAAGGTGGTGAGCATTCTCACCTACCATCTATCTCTGGAAGAGGGCCTAATATTTCATATACCTCTATCTGGATATCCTAGATTTTCTCTAAGATAGGACGTCCAGGTATCCTTTCATCCAACCTCTGAGAACATTTTTATTTCACGAGTCCTGATTCAATTTCTGTTCTTTTCCAGTCATTGAATGAGTACTCTAGGGTCCAATCTGGGTGGGTGGAGGCTCACTACCCGTAAAGTGCATTTGAGGGTTTACTGAAATTCATTCTAGTTCTTCTCTAAATTGCTGTAATAGAGTCCTTTCCAAAAGATTCTGAAATTCAGTCCAGTATTCCCTGCTTCCACGACATGCCCCAGAGTCCATTCAGAGGGCAGACAAAGAAATCCAGTCCTTTCTCTCCTCCTGCTTTCTAGGGTATCCCACAGACTACATTCCAGTGTGTCCATTAAAGGATGGGCAAAAGACTAGTCTCTTTTTTCTGTCTGTGGGCTGCCCCAAAATGTAATCTACATCAAGCGGAAATCTACCCTCTCGACTATGCTCTGCTCATTTTGTGCATCCAAGGGGAGGTGCAGGAGCTGCTCCCAAGTGAAATCCAGACCAGGGTACTTTCTAGAGTCCTTCCTGAAAACATTGACATTTAGTTTCAGATTGCTCATTTGTTCCTTTACCAGGTTTGTGACAGTGAAGGTCGCCAGCATCAGGAGATCTGCCCGATGTGCGCTTTCTGCTCTCTGAAGAGGGAACAGTGCCAGACAAAAACCAACCTGAAGAGGGTACGCTGTGGCACCAATTTGTCTGTCAGAAAGTTCATCAACCCTACAATTGAGTCTCAGAACATGAAATCTGTGAACAAGGTAAAGAACTAAGGGGCATTGGGCTTCTGGCAGAAAACTTCTACTGATTATCTTTGAGGCTCCCCTTAAAGCAACATGCCTCCTTATCTTCAGTAATCTCTTCGTTCTGTCCCTCATCAAAGTCCTTACTCATGTGGCCTAGAATCACACAGTCTCCTGCTTCTTGTCCTCTTTCTCCTGGTCCTTCTGTCCTTCTTCAACATTTTCCTCATGGTCCTCCTTCCTCTTCTGACCCTTCTCCCACTCCTCCTCAATACTTCTTCTTTTTGATTCCCATCCTCATGGAGCTTCAGGCCATCCTGGTACTTGTGACCCAGCTCCACCTAGCCTTGACCCTCTTCTTCCTCCATTCTCTTCAACCTTCTAGTCCTGCTGCTTCTGTTTCTCCTGGCCCTCCTATTCCTTCTATTTCTTATCCCCCTGGTTCTGTTCCTTCTGATCTTTAGGTCTGGTGCTCTTGGTCTTCCTGATATGATTTTATTTTGTATTGGACATTCTCCAGGGTCTGATCGTTTCTGGGTCTTCTAGTCCTGTTCCTGCCCGCACTGCCCACCCCCAGTTCTGGTTCCTGTACATCCTCAGGCCTTCTTGTTCCTCGGGTCATTGTCCACCTGGTACTAGTCCTTTTTACCTTTACGGTTTGGGTCTTCCTGGTCCCTGTCCTCCTAGCCCGGTCCACCTAGTCCTCCTGTTCTGTTGCACTTCTTCTTGGTGCTTGTCCTGGACCACCTCGCCCTGTTCTTCCAGGCTCTGTTCCAACTAGACCTGGATCTTGTCATGCTAGCACTGGTCCTTGTGTTCCTCCTGACCCTGGTCCTCCTGGCCCTAGCTCTCATTTAAAAAAAAAAAAATGTTTTTGAATTTTTCACAACAGATTACATAGTTGTAGTTATAGCAATTGGCACAATTCTCATAATTGCATATTACATGTTTGCCGGTCAACCTAGGGTGTGACAGTATATGTGTTTAATGGGATTGGCTATTGGTCTCCCTGCTATGACCGTGCAGTGTCGTGGTGTGTCTTAATATAGCTATAATAGGAGCTATATAACTTGAAACTACTGGCATGGACAACGAACAGAGGGTGATTGGAGCGAGGTAAGTTAGAACATCTACATCCATGGGCGTCAATTGATGGGAGGATTATGTTGTTGCATGTATTTTTTAGGGGGAGAGTAGGGCTTTTCCAAAGTGCGGCTCAGGCGAGTGTAGGCGCTGTGTATGGGTGTCTTTGTCCCATGGGGGTACTGCCAGGTCATGTGCTAAGGTGGTGTCTGCAGGTAACTGTGGTATTACCAGTATTTGAGGTGGACTGGACTAGTATATCTTGGCTTGGGACTTCAGTTGTAGTTGTCTGTGGTGGCGTTTGCTGGGTGCTTACTGTGTGGTGGCGAAATTGATACAGTAGTGTGCCCTGTAGCCCAATCTGTGGAAATATGTTTCTTACGCACGCCTTGTACCTCCTCCCGCCTGATTGTGTCCTCCTCTGCCGAGCCCCATTTACTAACTGCCCCTGTCCAGGCTGTCAGTGGGGTCCTTCTGGGGCTCTCCAGTACATTGTGACCCCTCTCTTCATCAGTAGAAGGGCTAGGGAGGCAAAGCACATCTGAACTTTAAGGGTCTTTTGTCTGCGGAATATCCCGATCCCTTTGGCTTCCCAGGTGTGAATGTCAGTGAGCCCTGTTAATTCCCGTAGTGTCTTGTGTATTGTACTCCAACAGGACTGTATCGTGGGGCATAGCCAAAACATGTGTTTAAATGTTGCATCTGGAGTTTGACATCTTGGGCAGAGGAATCGTGTGTCTGAGTAATACCGTTGGAGCCACGCCGGGGTGAGGTAGGCCCGATGTAGTACGGAGAACTGTATGTTGTTAAACCGAGCATTGCGGGACACTTTCTTCGGGTATTCTAAGGCTTGTTCCCATTCCTTATCATGTAGTGGGCACCCTATCTCCTCCTCCCACTTCTATCGCAGCGGGGTAAGTGTAGTGGCAGTGAGATCTCGGATTGCTTTATAAAGACATGTAATTAAGTGTTGTCCCATGCCCATATTGAGTATTGCATGAAGTACCGGGTGCGTTGCGGGTTCCCCCTCTGAGAGGTCCCAAAGGCGGCGGCAATTTAGGATTATTTGTCTAGGGAGTAGGAACTGCCCCGTGAGAGACCTGTCTCCTCCGAGAGCTGGTCGAACGGGAGCAGTTTACCCTCCGTGAACAAGGAGCCCACCTCCAGGACCTAGTGGTTTGTCCAGATTTGCATGGTTCAGGCGGAGTAGTATCCTCTGTTTCTAGAGAGTCCGGCTAGCGGGAATAGGGGTGTGGGGCAAGAGGTCCCACTAGACATGCGGTGAATGCGTAACATGCATGTACGCACTACCGTCACCTGAATGGGATATGTCGACTCAGGACGGGTACTGGGAAGGAGCAGGCGGCAAATAGCCTGCACCGACATAGATCCCATCTCCGAGGCAGTCTCCCTCAGATGTCACCCCGGTGTCCATCGGGACATCCAGTGGAGTTGCGCAGCCAGAAAGTAGGCTTCAAAGGATGGCACCCCCAGTCGTCGGTCTGTCAGGAGTTGCAGCTTTCAAAGGGCTACTCTCCGTCGCCCGTTTTCCCATATGAGGGAGCTCAATAAGGTATCCAGTTCGCGAAAGAAAGAGCGAGGGGGGATGACAGGGGTATTGTCAAAGTAATAGAGGAATTGTGGCACTAAGATCATCTTCGCTAAGGCTATCCTGCCTATTGGGGCTAGGGGCAGAGCCTTCCAAAAGTTTACTAGGGCCTTGGCTCCCGCTAGGGCTCTTCGACGATTACCCTCGAATAAGTCCGTGGGGCAGTGATAAAGTTGAATGCCAAGGTGTCGTGGGGCGCAGGTATTCCAAGCAATACTCGAGTCTCTGACTCTTATCTCTCGTGGGGGAAGGTCTGGGTTCAGGGGGTATATCGTGGATTTTGCCCAGTTGACCTTCAGCCCTGCTGCAGCTGCAGTCTGAAAGTGTATTCCATATGGGACTGAGATCGACTGCGATATACCGTACACACAGCAGCAGGTCGTCTGCATACTGGGACACAGTGTGCGTAGTACCTGCTATTGAGATGCCCCAAGCCTCTACCTCCCGGTGCAACCGTATCGCGAGAGGCTCCATTGCCATGGTGAATAACAGGGGGGAGAGAGGGCACCCGTGCCGGGTGCCTCTCTCTATCTGGAAGGGCGGCGAGATGTATTTACCCAGTCGTTTCCTGGATGTGAGATTTGTGTATAATAGTTTCACTTGTGCTCTGAAGGTTGGTCCCAGCCCCATCTGTTTCAGTGTCTCGAAGAGGAATGGGTAGGTCAAATCCCTTTTCTAAGTCCAGGACCAGGCAAGCCGCCCTGGGGTAGCGGCCCAGAGCCCGATCCTGAACATGTAAGAGCCTACTGATGTTGTGGCATGTATTCCTACCCGACACAAACCTGTTCTGGTCTAGGTGTATTAACGGCAGGAGCATTGGGCCCAATCCGTCCGCCAGAATCTTGCATAGAATTTTACAATCAGCAAATAGTAAAGTTATTGGCCTATATGAGGTCAGCTGCATTGCGTCTCGCTCAGGCTTCAGGATCGAGACTATGAGAGATTCCCGCAACGAGCCAGGTAGTTCCCGCTTCTCTAGCACTGCCTCGTACATGTCTGCCAATTTTGGCGCCAGCAACGTGGCAAAGGTGCTATAGTATTCTAGAGGTAGGCCATCTTGCTCGGGGACTTTGTTCTGGGCTAGGACCTGAATTGCTTGCTTTACATCCGAGGGTGTGATCACTGCCTCGAGGAGAGCCCCGTCCTCCCTCGGAACTTGGGGTATGTTAAGGGGTGCTAGGAAGTTGTTGACCTGTTTCTGACAGCCTTGGTCAGGACTTTTGTATATTGTTGTGTAGTGGCCCTGGAAGAGCCGTAGGAGATCTGCCTGGGAAGTGGCAACCCTGCCAGCAGGGCTCACGTTCTCAGTAATTGCTTGTGTGTCCTGGTTGTGGCAGGCAAGCCAGGCGAAAAGTCCCCCTGATCTGTCCCCCTCCCTGTGCTTCCTGAGTGCGTACAGCTTGAAGTTGTATCTTCGTAGGTCTGCTAATCATTCCTCGACTCGAGCTGGGGTCACCGAGCCCGCGTCTGCTGCCTTGGTCACGGCCACTAGCTCTTGTTCAGCTGTCTGCAAGCTTCGGTCAAGTGTGCTGCGGACTCCCGCTATCTGCCTGATGCAGGCCCCTCTAATGACTATCTTGAAGGCAGCAAACACAAGGAGATGATGGACAGAGTTCTAAAACTTTTCAGACTCTCACCTCCAGTCACAGATCTGGGTTGAATCTATCATTGTTCTTTAGCTCACTTCGCCACCCCAGTTCAGACACAGCTATATGCAAATCATTCTTGCCCCTGTGCCTCATGGGAACAGTCCAGCCCGGCCTGCCAAGCCATGTCTTCCCTGGCCCGGAAACAAGCATCTTGGGACCGGTTTCGGGCAAACAGCCCTCATCAGCCAGGCTAGCTTGAATCCAGTGGCAAAGTGAGCAAGGGACCCACTTCTGGACATACCCTTCCAACTTAGGGCGAAGAAAGCAAACACAAGGAGATGATGGACAGAGTGCTGAAACTTTTCAGACACTCACCCCCAGTCACAGATCTGGGTTGAATCTATCATCGTTCTTTAGCTCACTTCGCCACCCCAGTTTAGACACAGCTATATGCAAATCAGTCATGACCCTGTGCATCATGAGAACAGTCCAGCCGGCACTGCCAAGCCATGTCTTCCCTGGACCAGAAGCAAGCATCCTGGGACCGGTTTCGGACTAACAGCCCTCATCAGCCAGGCAAGCTTGAATCCAGTGGCAAAGTGAGCAAGGGACCCACGTCTGGGCATCCCACTGGAGCGTCCTGGTGGATGCCGTATTGGCATTATTTGCAAAATATTCTTCAATACTCGCTGCAGTTTCCAGGTGGGGAATGGTGGGTGGGGTGGTTTCCATTGGAGGGTTAGAAGATGCGAGTCGTGATGAGAGACCACACGTCCCAGGTTATCTACTTGCTGGGCCATGGGGAGTATTGTCGGTGAGCATAGGAACTGGTCGTGGCGTACCCGTAGATTATGGAGTTTCGAGTGGAAGGAATACAGCCTAAAGATTGGGTTTCCGTTCCGCCATACGTCTGTTAAAGACCAATGCTGTGCCCATGACCAGAATTGCTCCATTTGTGCTTGGGCAGAGGAACCGGTGTTCAGGGGGTGTGACCGAACCAGGAATAAGTCCAGCACACAGTTGCAGTCTCCCCCCAGTACCGAAGGAGATGTTGTGAATTGTGCCAGGATTGCTGTTAGAGAGTGTCAGAACTTCCCTTGGTCAGCGTTCAGGGCATAAATGCTGCTAAGAAGTAGGGGCTGTCCATCCAGGAGCCCTTCTACGAGGGCATACCACCCCTCTTTATCCACCGCCCTGCGAGTTTCCTTAAATGGAATCCCCGGCCTGAGCTAAATCAGCGCTCCACGCGCAAAGGCGGAGTATGTAGTAGCACAGAAAGTGCTGCACCGGCGCTTTTGCACTCATTCCAATTCGGCCTTTGTGAGGTGCATCTCCTGTAACAGTATTATCTGTGCTTTCTGGCGTTTGGTCTAGGAATAAACCGCATACCTTTAATGCTGTGTGCATTCCCCGAACATTTATAGACAAGTTACTAGTGTTTGCGGTCGTTGTCATGTCAGAGTGCGTTCTGGGGTTGGGGGAATGAATAGGGGGTATCTTGCACTGATCCTGCCCCGTTCCCCTGTCGTGTGATGCCGTCAGATGCAGATGCTCGCCCTGGGTGGAATTCCATTCGTCGGGATGGGGGATAATTGGGGAAAAATTCAAACATTTCGAGGGGACCAGGTCCCAATATTGCAGACCTATCACAACTGGTGATACTTCCAAACTATGCATCGAGCTAAAGTTCTAGTGTATTGTGGGGGGCTGGGTCTTGGGGTGCTGTTCCGTTGCCCATAGTGGCCCATGTTCCCAAGTGTAGTGTTGGCGGGGTCTGTTGTACTTAGGAAGAGAGCTGCGAAGTGACTAGTGATAGTACGGTCTCAACCCGTTTTCCCGAGCATGGGCAGGGTGGGGACCCCGTTGGGAGAGGGTGAGGAAGAAAGGAGGGGATTGTGAACCTAGATATCATGTTCCCTCAAATTAGTGTATCTGCCGTTTGGGGGGACACGAGGTGAGGGGTCACTGAGTCCACTTGGGAGATGCTTGTGTCCCTAGTATCTTCTTCGCTTGAGAAGATGTGTGGGCCATCCTCCCTCTCCGAGCTTCTTCGTTCAGCTGCCTTTTCTTCGAGGTTGGTGGGGGCAGCTACCGGGCTCTGGTGTTTTGGTCCCTGTCGCTGGGATGTTGTTTGTCCCCTTTGGCGCCTGCGTCGTGGTTCCCGTATGTTAGGGGCTAAGTCCCATGGAGGATCATCCAGAGCGTGGAGGTCGATCCAGTCAAACACTGCCCTTGGGCCCATGAAGAACCTAGTGTCTCCATCATGTATGATCCTGAGGCAGACCTGAAAAAGAATCGAGTATTAGACCTCCCTCTGGCAGAGCATCCGTTTTACCTCCAGGAAGGAGGCCCGCTGTCGCTGCACAGCCCTAGAATAGTCCGGGAAGACCATCACTTGTTTGTCTTCCACCTGAAGTGACCCATGCTGTCTGGCTGCTCTCAGCACCGGGTCCCTGTCCCGAATGTTTAAGCAACTTCATGAGCAGTGGTCGTGGGTACATCCCTGGGGGAGGTTGTCGAGCCGGAACCCTGTGGGCTCTCTCTTCTGAAAAAAAGGGCGTGAGTTCGGACTCTGGGGTGAATGATTTGAGCCATGTCTATATGAACATCACCGGGTTGGATCCTGCAGCCCCTTCCAGAAGGTTGATCACTCAGATATTGCTTCGTCGAGACCGCCCGTCTAAGTCGTCTGCTCTCTCCTCCAGCCTGTTGATATGGGTTTTAAGGTCCTGCATGGCTTCCTGCTGTGACTTAGCTATGGTGGAAAAACAGAACAAATAGTCCAGACTGAGACTAACTGCACATTTCACTTTGTGACTCCTAACATGAAAAATAAAACATGAGAGGAGGGCTTTATGAATTTCCTTATTAATCAAGAGAATATTTATTATTTATTTCACATTTCTCTGCAATTGTGCGCTTTAACAATACTTCATTGCGCATTTATCTTTTATACAAAAAGAGATAAAGTACTTTGATGTATAAGTTGCTCGGGAGTTAATCTGCCAGAAAAGGAAAGGTGTCATTAGGACCTTTTTTTCAGTGCATGTGTACTGTTTGTATGTAAGAGTATATCGGCCATGAATGCCTGAAGAGTGAATGTTGTTTGTATTCTTTTTCTAGGGGATCAAGATTATTATGTTTTGACGTGAAATGTATTGTATTGTGTTGTTTTGTATAAAAGATAAATGCGCAATGAAGTATTGTTAAAGCGCACAATTGCAGAGAAATGTGAAATAAATAATAAATATTCTCTTGATTAATAAGGAAATTCATAAAGCCCTCCTCTCATGTTTTATTTTTCATGTTAGGAGTCACAAAGTGAAATGTGCAGTTAGTCTCAGTCTGGACTATTTGTTCTGTTTTTCCAGTTAATTGGGCTCAGTCCAACTGAGTTTTCTTGAGCCAGGACCCAGTGTTGGTTAAGTGACTTAGCTACGGGCTGAAAGGTGGCGAGGGCCTACTTAACATCCGCTACTTTATCAGCTAACTTACGGTGGTCATCTCGCATCAGGCCGAGGTCCGAAGACAGGGCCCGAACTTAACCTCCATTGTGGCTCGTGAGTGTTCAATTGCCGCTAGTACTTTATCCAGCTTGTCGGACATCGACTGTGAAGCAGTTCTCTCGGCTGCTGAGGGCTGATTGGACACCATTGGGGGTGGCCGCCATTCCGGGCTGGTGTCTGCGATCTTGCAGTAAGACGTAGGTGCCCCATGATGTATCCAGTGGTGTGGCGGGATCACTCCCTTAACGTGTCACCTGGAGTGGTCTGATGATGCCGATCGTTTTTGATGAAAGACGGGTTACTGTTGTTAGCTCCTGGTGAGTCTTTGTGGCTTTCAGTGTCTACCAGTGTGGCAGGCGCGAGCTCCGTCAAGGTGGCACCTCCTAGGAGATAAGAGTGGTTGGGAGTGTTAGGGTCTTTAGCTTTAAGGCGGTTCAGTAGTCCTTCACTACGGGCCTTCCATCATGCATGCTTGGACCCTTGTTCAACATTATTTGGCCAAGATGAGATTACATCCTGGTTGGAGATTCAGCTGTTGAAACAATCTCTGGAGTTGAGCAGTGCGCTGACCGGTGGCTCCCCTGTCGCTGTCTGCTCCAGGAGTGGTTTGGTGACCTCTCACACCCCGGTCAGTGTCCTGCTGCATGCTCACCGTCTCACTTGCACCTCGTGGCCTGGTGCCGTGCAGTGTGACGTATGCGATGCACCAATTCACCTCTGTTGGGCCTTTTTCTGCAGAGAGCTTCAGTGGGCTTTCCTAGCCATCCTCCCACAGCCCAAATGCGTTCCACTATTCTGATATGCTGCTTGTCTGGTTTGCCATGTGACCTGGCTGGGAATTGTCAAATTAACACCATCTTCTGGGCCTAGTACTGCATTGATTGGGGGTCCTCGCTTCAGGTTTGATCAATGGCCTCCTACGCCCTGGCTGACTCTCCACTGGTTGGCTGCCTTCCCACAAGCGCCTTGTGGCCTGGCACAGAACAACCGCAGAGGGTGGATTCACCTCTGGGTGGATCCATGGCCCTGTCTCCTCACTCCGCTCCGAAGCTCCAACGACCCCCGAGGGCCTCCGGCTCTCTTCTGCTTCGTCCCCCGGGTGGTCCTCCGGAGGGGTGCCTGGCGAGTCGGGGGCCTCAACTAGGGGCCACGCTGCTGCTCCGGTGACACCGATCTGGACCAGCTGCTGGAGGAACTCCTCTGGTAGAGGGGGGGGCTCTCTCACCTTAAGCCCCCCCCCCCCATGTAGAGACCCACGCCATCTCAGGGCTCTCTGGTCGACCGCCAAGCCTCAGGCAGTGGGGGTGCACCCCCCGCTGGGCAGCAGGTGGTGGATGGGGGACGGGCCTGATCTCTTTCCTTTCTCCTGGTACTGACCGAGTGTCACGCTGTCCAGGCTTCCTGGGCCGCACACCGGTGCGTCTCCAGCCCCAGCACTACGTGACTCGTGGCTCCCCAGTCCGCCTCACACTGCGTCTCCTTCGCCATCGGCAGTTGTTCCTGGAGCCCGGCCTGGGTCAGATTCTGGGAGGCTTTAGGGATTCCTGGGGGGCCCCGGCGGCCCTCAGCTGGAGCACTGTGAGGGGGGGTCCTCATTCATGTAGGCCTCTCTGCTGACCCTAGGTGTTCACCAACGGCCACAGGGTGTCCTGTGGCGAGTCTGGCCTCCTCTCTTCTCCGCCGCTAAGCCCCCTCACCCGCTCCTCACCTTGTTCTACCTGCTGGCAGCGGCTGGGGCACAGTGCTGGGCCTGGGCCAGAGTTGCGCTCTGTTCCGAACCGGCGTTTCACGGCTGCTCGCGGCTCTTCCCTCCGTCCACTGTCCATGACGGTCACCATTTTGGGAGAGTAGCCGCGAGGTCAAGGCCCTTCGAATCTTGTGGTGTAGCCCCTTGTTGCTCTCGCAGTCAGTCTCTAGTTGGGTGCTGGGCATCCGGTAGCTTTCAGAAGCAGTTACATGTCTCTGTTGGGCCCCACCGATCAGGATGATAGCTGATTATGCAGGCTTGTGTACAAAGCTCTACTCGGGCATGTCTGCCATCCTGGCTGGCTTGGCCACGCCCCCCTGACCCTAGCTGTCATGCCCTCTTGATCGTCCTGGTGCTCCTAGCCCTTCTTGGCCTCCTGATTCTCGTCATCAAGCTTGTCCTGTTGGCCTTCCTGGTTTTGGTCCTCCTGATCATGCTCCTCTATCCCTCGTACTCCTAGACTAACCCTCTTAGTTCTGTTTCCCCCTGCCCTGGTTCTCCACCTGGTCATTGTCCACTGGGCCATAGTCCTCTTGGCTCTTTCGGTCCCTCTGGTCTTGGTCCTCCACGTCCTGCTCTAAATCTCATTCCTCCAGGCCCACTTCGTTTCCTGGCCTCCTTAAACCTGACACTTTCCCTTTTCGTCCTCCTAGTCTTCTTTGTCTTGATCTTGGGCCCATTTACCTGGTCTTCCTTGTCCTAGGTCCCCTGGTTCTCCTGTTCTCTGTCCATCTGGCTCTGATCGTCTTGTCCCCTTGGCCTTGTTCCTCCTGATTTCTTTTTCCTTCTGATCTGTTCGTCACAGCCCTGGTGCACTTGGTCTTCCTTGTCCTGGTTTTCTTATCTTGGTACTTATGGCACTGCCCCTGTTCCTTGTTCTGGTCTCGCTAGTCTTGATCATGTTCCTCCAGGCCCTGGTTTATGACCTTCAACCCTTGGTCCTTGCCCTTCTGGCACTGGTCCTCTGGTTCGTCCTGGGCATCATTGCCCTAACCTTCATGACATTGGTCCTCTTGATCATCCTGGTCCTGGTGCACCTGGGTCTGCTGGTGGTCCTGGACTTGTTGGTGATCATCGTGTTCTGCTGGTCCTGCTCCTAACCTAATAATCTACCTCCCCTTCCCATGGTCAGCCAAGTGCCACCCCCAAGCTTGAGAAAACACAAGAAGAGAGGGGAAATAGTCCCAGGGTGAGCTTTCCTATCAAGTTTTACTATATAAAAAAAAGGGGCCAAGGAGTGTTTCCTTGGGCCATTTTTCGTAATTTAACTCCTACAAGCCTGTCACATAATTCTCTTTTAGTAATAGCTTTGGATTTTATGCTGGGGAGCGAGAGAGACATGGAGGGCAAAAAGAGAGCCCAGTAGTAACCTCTCTGAAAACCTCTTTTTATGTATGGCTTAACAGCACCGCTGTCTGCAGACGTATTGTTACCTGTTGTATAAAACATACATAGAGTGGGTTTTAGCTCCACCAAGAGAGTATTACTCACTCACCTCATGCTATAAGCTACTTCGAGTATCATTCGGCCTACACAAAGTGCTTTCATTGGAATGCATAAGAAATTATTTTACACCTAAAAACCGTACTCAATCATCACAGTGTTTGTCCCATTCAGTTCTTTTTTTTTTTTTGTTAAATCTTTTTTTATTGAACAAATGAAAGGTTATGCCATACAGGTTATCATTTCACTTAGCAAGGTACATTGTCTTTCACAGGTTATAACATCGTTTCCGATACTGACTCGTTTTACTACACTGTCACATTTCTTGGACTGCAAAGCGTTAATTGGTCGTCAAGGGAGGGGACATATGGGGGTTCACACACATTTCCCCGGTACACATTCCATTTAGTCCAGAGCTGTATCCATTTTCGAGGACTGCCCCGGGCCACGTAAACCGTTTTCTCCCTTGCCATACACCAGTCCATGTCCTTTTTCCAGGTGTTAATCCACCAGTCCATGTCCTTTTTCCAGGTGTTAATCTTTGGCGGCATTGTCGCTCCCCAGTGTCTAGCTATGTTTCGCTTAGCGACCATCTGCCCCAGCGTCACCCAGAGCCTACCCTTTGTATTCAGGTCCGTGGGCTCCCAGATATTCAGGAGACATCAGGCCATAGCGGAACCCCCCAGATCACACTCATGCACTCGTGCACTTTTTTCCAGTAAATTTGGACTAGCGGACACTCCCAGAGCGTGTGCAGGAAGGTCCCCTCCTGGCCGCATTTTCTCCTGCACATCCCGTCTGTACTCCTACCCATATGTGCTAATTGTCGTTCAGAAAAGTAAACTCGATGCAGAATTTTCAATTGGACTAGCCGTAGCCTCGCCGAGATGGCCACTTCCTTGGGGGAGGATAAGGCCTCCTGCCATTCCTCGTCGTCTATTTCCAGGCCGTCCCTCCCCCATTTCTCCCTCAACGCTAGTAGGGGGTCTGGGGTGTGGTGTATTAATTTTTTATATGTGAGGGATATACTCCTTTCAGGTAGGTGTCCGTCTAAGAGTCTGTCCTCGAGAGGGGAGGACTCTGGCAATGATGACCCCTGCGGGATATTGGCCTGAAGGGAGTGTCTGACTTGTGCGTACCTAAAGTACTCCGAGTCTGCCATCTCGTGCGTCTGCTGTAGTGACGCAAAAGACACAATTCCTTTTTGCCCTAAGAGATCCCCTATACGGGAGATCCCTATGAGATCCCATTTGTCAAACCCTTTAGTCCGCCCCAGTGTGCCCAGTCGCTCCGAATCCGAGAGTGGTGTTGCCAGTGTGAGTCTGTTAGCCCACCCCAGGTTACGGTTGACAACGTGCCAAAGATGTACTGCGTGTCTGGTCATTCGGTTCTTTTTGCTACTTTTTTCCAACTTTTGCAAAGCCATTAGGATAGGCTTTAACATAAGAAGGGCCCAGAGGAAACACTGGTGAGTGTAGATCAAGAGGCAGCACTGGTGAGAGATCAAAGCAAGGCGCCCTAGAAGTAGCTAAGGCTTGATCCCTAGAACAAAGTAGCCACAGCAAATGAAGTCTCAAAGACTACAACAAGAAGCAAAACTCTTGAGCCATCTGTTGTTAGAGCTCAGGGATATGTCTCTGGGACTAAACATTGGAGCACAAAGCATTCCACTCAATCAAACTGGACTATTTGCAGACCGAGATAGTGCTGGGAGCTTACAGTGCAGTGGTTTGCAGCACCTGTCGCTGTGGCCTTGCACCAGAGGGGGGTCGTGCAAAGGCCTCCTACTGAAGATTTTGGGCCTTGTTTTAACACGTGAACCACTTTCACCACTGCATACTGTGGGTTATCGACTCTCATGAAATGTCCTGAATAAGAAATTATGGAGCCTATAGCTGCTCAGGTGACTGAAAAAGGTTTTACACCAACAATTCACTGAAGAGAAATTGAGGAGTACATTGCTGTCATGACCCAAAAATATATCAAGATCATCCCACAAACTCAACACTAATGGAGAGGTGGAATGCTTCCTAAGGACACTCAAAAAGGTTATGCACCTAGCAGAGGACTACAAAGTCTTCATTTAAAGAGTGATTTATACATTTTTTTTTTTTTTTTTGAAAATTTTATTGAACAATAAGTCGGTTACAAGCATGGGCCTACAACCACCAGGGCCGGCCGCTAGAATCAGAAAGGATCATACATTTGTTAAAAGTAGTCGACTCCTGGGGCCCAGCCCCGTACGTGGCTCCGGATAGCCTAGGGAAGCAGGATACATAGGTTTAACATAAATAACAACTAAAAACAAAAGGCGAGGCATAGAGGCAAAAAGTGTGGGTCAGGCTACATCCGGGGGACTCTACTTCAGACCCCCAAATGGCTGTCAAGGGGAAGGAGGAATGATAGGTCGGGGGGGGGGGGTCCCGGGAGAGCAAGGTCTATATTCGGTTATCCCACAAGTCGCAAGGAACCATCAAGGGTCAGGGGGACAAGGCTACATCGGTGTCCACTAGGGGGGGAGTACAGATACCCCCACGATACGCGTTCCATTGCCCCCAGATTCTACCCCATGCCCCCGGTTTACCGCGAGCCACATACACAGTCTTCTCCCTGAACATGCACCAGTCCATGTTCTCCTTCCATACGGACACGGTGGGAGGCCGCTGGGAACCCCAAAGCTGCGCTATATCTCTCTTGGCAATCATGTTCCCCAGGGCCGCCCACCGAGTCTGAGCCGCGTTATAATCATTGGGCTCCCACACATTCAGAACACAGCGACGCACCTCCGGCAGCAGCGCAACCCCGGTGACTTGTCCCATGACCACATGAACCCGTCGCCAGTATTCCGCCACCTCGCGGCACTCCCAAAGGATATGGAGAAAGGTGGCACTAAGCCCACAGCCCCGCTTACAGAGCCCGTCTTCAGAAAATCCCATCGAGACCAAACGGGGACCCGTCACATACACCCGGTGGAGAATCTTAAGCTGGACCAGGCGGAGACGGGCTGGAATGGCCACTTCCTTGGGGGACGACAGTGCGGACTGCCAGTCCTCGTCGTCCAATTCCACCCCATCCCCCGTCCATGTCTCCCGAAGGCGCACCAAGAGGTCAGCCCGATTATTAATAAGTTTTTTATAAATTAGGGAGATAGTACTGTCGGGGACATGACCATCGAGTATGCGGTCCTCGAGGGGCGAAGAAGCCGGGATCCCGGTCCCCTCCCCAAAGACCGAGAGCAGGGCATGCCGAACCTGGGCGTAGCGGAAGAACTCCCTGTCCGTGAGTTCGTATTCGCTCTGGAGCGCCGCGAAGGTTTTAACCGTGCCCTTAAGCCATAAGTCTCCCACTCTACTAATACCAATCGTGTCCCAACGTTCAAACCCTTTCGTTGTCCAGAGGCTTCCCAGTCGGTCGGAGGCAAATAAAGGAGTAGCACATGTTAACCGCTCACTCCAGCCCATGGCCACATTTGCCGCCTTCCAGATCCGTACCGCAATCTTAGTAGGGCCCGTAAGGGTCCTTCCAGCCGAGCGGGAGTAAAGTGCCCTGTTATAGTTTCCGCCGGGAAGCAGGAATTTATCCATCTCATACGCCGGATGCAAGCCAGGCGCATACGTGGCATGGTTAATGGCCGATAGCTGTGAGGCCCAATAATACCTGCGAATGTCGGGAAGCGCGATGCCCCCGTCGTACCAGGGGAGAGTAAGCTTTGCCAGAGCGATACGCGCCCGTCCGTCCCACACCAGTCTCCTCTGCAGGCTCTCCACCTCCCGAAAGTAGGCCACCGGAATGTGATCGAAGGAGTTCTGAAGTGCATAGAGGAATCTGGGAAGGGACATCATTTTAAACAGTGCTGCCCGACCCAGCGGGGACAAGGGCAGCTTACACCACCGAGCCGTGTCCTCCCTCAAACGCCGAAGTGGAAGCAGGAGATTCTGTTCATAGCGAGCCACCGGGTCCAACGAGACGTATATCCCCAGGTATTTAAAGCCGGACAGAGATAATTGGATCGGAAGCCGAGGCGGCAAGAGAGGAGGGCCACCGGAGATGGGATAGACACAGGATTTAGACCAGTTGATCGTTAGACCCGAATTTCTCCCAAAGGAAGTCAGAACATCAAAGAGAACATTAAGCGACTGCCGTGGCGAGGTGAGATACAGGAGAATATCGTCCGCATACAACGAGACCCGATCCTCGAAGCCCGGGGCCCACCGGATCCCTCTGATCGAGGGCTCCCAGCGGAGCCAAGCAGCGAGTGGTTCCAGGGCGAGAGCAAAGAGCAGAGGGGACAACGGGCACCCCTGCCTCGTACCCCTACCGAGAGCGAAGGGCCGAGAGACCCGCCCATTAACCACCACCTGAGCCATGGGTCCCGTGTAAAGAAGCTTCACCCAGCCAAGAAATCCCTCCCCAAAGCCGAATTTGGTCAAGACAGCCCAGAGCAATGGCCACTCGTTGGTGTCAAAGGCCATCATGGCGTCTAAAGAAACCAGCACGGCTGGTTCGGAGAGGTACTCCGCCCTGGCGAGGGCGCCGTGAAGACGCCGCAAGTTAAGAGCGGTGTTACGATGAGGGATGAAGCCGCATTGGTCATGATGAATCAGATCGCAGATGACGCTCAACAAACGATTGGCAAGGACTTTAGCCAGTATTTTAGGCTCTGCGTTTAACAGTGAAATAGGCCTGTAGGAGGCACAGCGGTCTCGTGGCTTGCCTTCCTTGGGGATCACGACTATCGTAGCCAGACGCTGGTCGGCAGGAAGGGAACCCGCCTCGAGGGACTCCTGAAACATACGACGGAGGAAGGGCGCGAGTTTATCCGGGCGCAACTTATATAGTTCAATAGGCAGACCGTTGGGACCCATAGCCTTGCCAGAGCGAAGGGACCGAATCGCAGTTGCAATTTCATCTACAGACAAGGGGGCGTCCAGCTGCTCACGGTCTTCGACGGACAGGCAGGGCAAAGCAATATCCCGCAGCAGAAGGCGAGAGTCTTCTTCATCCCTATCAGTCACCGGGGAGTACACGGCCCGGAGGTGGTCAGCGAAACATTCCACAATCTCACCAGGCTCAGTCACACACACTCCATCCGAGACCCGCAGCTCCGGGACCACACGATTCACTCTCTCCTTCTTACCCAGCCAAGCAATCAATTTTCCCGCCTTGTCCCCGGCGTCATACAATCGACCCTGCTGCTCCCTATACATCGTTTTGGCAGCGTCAGTGACAAGAGATCTGTATTCAAACTGTTTCAAGCTGAGGGCATGGAGCCCGTCCGGAGTGACACCCGCCTCCAAGGCCGACTCCAGCCCCGAGATGTCAGTCTCCAGCTTCACCACTGCCTCACTCTTGAGCTTCTTAGCCACCACTATCTGGGAGAGGGCGTGTCCGCGGATTACGGTTTTAAAGGCTTCCCACAGGGACATTGCGGACGACACCGACCCCTCGTTTTCAAGGAAGTATTGGTCCATAGCCTTAACCAGGCTGTCGCGAGTCGTAGGGTCTCGCAGGTACCACGGGTTAATGGGAGCAATCCGCCCTGCAGACCGCGACTCGGTGTCAAAGAGCAGCCACAGCGGGGAATGGTCGGAGATACCCCGCGCCAGGTGCCTAACCTCTCGAATCCGACCAGTCTGCGCCGCGGGCATAAGGAAATAGTCTAACCTAGAAAGACTCCCATGCGCCCCAGAGTGAAAGGTGTACTGACATTGGGTCGGATGCATTAGTCTCCAACTATCTACCAGGCCGAAGGTCTCCAACAGTCCACCAAGCCATGCCTGGGCAGCGGGGAGGGCCCTGGGTGGGTGACGATCCAGGTCACCCGAAACCACCGAATTAAAGTCCCCGCCCATAAGCAAAAGACTGTCCGGAAGTTCAAGCAGCATTCGACCCAAGTCCGCGAAGGTGGAGTTCTGGAGGCCCGGGGGGACGTAAACTGAGACCAGGGACAGGGGCTGCCCCTCCCACCTCCCAGTCAGACACACATAGCGCCCTCTGTCATCCGAGACTACCCTAGTGATCTCCAACGGAAGTGAGGATCGCAGGAGAACGCCCACCCCCCTGGAACCAGTTGTGAAACCAGAATGGGCCACGAGGCGGTATCCCCCCCTGTTCATTGCATGACAAACATTACCAACCAGATGCGTCTCCTGGATAAACACCACATCAGGAGTCAGACGACGCAAATACTGCAGTACTACACCCCGCTTGATACGGTCCCCCAACCCATTGACGTTCCATGACATCAGCCTCAACCCGTCCCCCCCCATCCCTCCCTATAGATCAAAGGTCCCCCAGCCAGTAGCACAGTTCCCGAAATTGGACAAAAATCAATACCTCGCCCTGCAAACAGAAAACACACAGCAAAACAACCCCTCCTTCCCCCCAACCCCCCCCCCCAAAACCAACTCCCCCCACCCTGCACCCCTGCGGGCCAAAAAAAACCCCCAACTTGCAGTGTGCCTGTCGCCCTACTAACCCCATTCTACGAAAAGACCCCGGAGGAGGAAAGGGACCCGTCCCCGCCCGCCCCCCACACAGGTCCTAGTGAGACAAAATGAACAAAAGAAGTAAAACCCAGCTGAACAGTGCAAAATGGCAAAATCAAGGACCAAAAGTCACTCCAAAGGGGACCCGTCACCTTCGGCGCCGGCAGAGGGCCCGGGACGGCCACCTCTGTCCGGCAGCGAGTCCAGCCAGTCACTCACGGCCACAGGAGAGTCAAAAAAGGCAGTCCGATCCTCGTGTTCCACTCGGAGTTTTGCAGGGTAAAGCATAGAGTACTTTAGGCCCAGTTCACGGAGACGACGCTTCACCCCCTGGAATCCCATCCGCTGTTTCTGGACAAGTTGGGTAAAGTCCGGATAAAAGTTAATGGACGAGTTCTCATGACGAACCGGGCCGTGGACCCGTGAGGCCTGCAGAATCGCATCTCGGTCTCTATAGTAGAACAGTTTGGCCACGATAGGCCTCGGGGGGGCCCCCGGCCGTGACCGACCGCCCGGAACTCGATGGGCCCGCTCCACGGCAAAGAACTTACTTAGGCCAGCAGGGGTCAACTGTTGGAGGATGAGTTCCTCGACCAGGAGGTCAACCGGGCGGTTGTCGGAGGACTCCGGTACGCCTATGACACGGATGTTGTTGCGTCGGGCCCGTCCCTCGAAGTCCTCCAGCCGCCGGGCCATCTGATCGTTGACCACCTTGATGTCACCAAGTGCGGCCTGCAGGTCCGACACATCCGCACCAAGGGTGGAAGTCCGCGCATCGAGAGCCTGAACCCTCTCGTTAGTTTTGGAGAGATCCGCCCGAATTAAGGTGACATCGATTGCCACCGTGTCAATCTTACGGGCCAGAGCCTCGTACTGCGTGGCGATGGTTTCCCTGATGCCATCGATGGCGCCCATAATGTCCTGCAGGGACAGCTCCGGAGAGACGGACGTGCCACCTCCGGCGGCGTCTGGGGGGGGGCCGGCCGCTCCAGGGGACCCTCTGCCCTGAGTGTAGCGGTCCATGTTGTTAACCTGGACCGGTCCCCCGCGGAGGGAGGCCTTAGTCTTACGCCCCTCAGGGCCCCCCTTGCCCCCCATGTGGTCACGTATCCCGAAGGGGATCGCCGATCAGGGGTCGAATAGGCACCGGCACCACAGACTAGCGCCTCACCAGAATCCACAATATAGCGGTGCGGGGGGACCCAAGGCGATGGACACACTAGTGGCAGGTGGAGACAAAGCCTTGCGCAGAGGCCAAGGAAACACCCCGCCACATCAAGCGAGTTCACCGTCCAGCCCCCTGAAGTCCGAAAGTGAAACCGAAAGTGGTAGAGCGGCCACTGGCACCGCGCTGCGGCCGCTGTTGTTCAATTACGACACGGCTCCACGGTTCACCTTCGCCCCGGGCACCTCCGTCGGGTGGGTCCCAAAAGTTCGAACCACGACAATTCAGGATTCCCAGGTCCGATTCGATTTCTGAAAAGAGATACGTGTTCAGCCAGTCTTCAGCTTCCAGATTCCATAAACCACATCAGGATATTCTCAGGATAAATTCCGAGGAGCAGCAAGGGTCCGGGGAGCCCTGTGCTCACGCGACCATCTTGGATGCGCGCTAGGCTCCTCCCTCTGATTTATACATTATTGACGACATTTTAAAATGTACTTTCGTCCACAACCAGGTGCTTCTGTATTGCTGTATCCATAGGTCAGAGACTAGCTTACTCCATACTGACTACTGGCTTACGAAGCCCTCACCATCCAAAACCCAGAATGATAGCCTCCCAACAAATTGAGAGCAATAGGAAGATGAGTAAAAAAGAAGGTACCATGATTGAAACCGGGAGAAACAAAGAAGCCTCAAAGGGTGCATTCTTCACCGTAGCGAAGAACACATTCATCTGGGAATCCCTCCATTGCTAGTCAGGACCACCTGAGTGATGGCTACTTTTAATTTTTAGTGCAGTTTTCTCAGTTGGCACCAGGGTCAGCATCACCTTTGGTGAACTAAGACTCTTTCATCCCCAAACATCTTGGTCCCAACCCAGTTCAACCTTTGTTAAAACTATTTTTACGTTCTAGTGAAACAGAAAGGTAGTCTTTGTTTCTGTTTCTTGTGGGAGGGGTATCATGTTCACATGGAGGGAAGAGTCAGCCTCCACATGTTACCACCCATTCCTGTGCCCCCCAGCTCACCTAAGCTTTACGGCTCAAGGTAAGTATGTTGGTGTGGCCGGGGGCGCTAGGTGGCGCCGTGCAAGATGGCCGCACACTTGTGAGGCTCCTGCCGTCCGGCGCGCCGATCCGATAATTATCCTGCCCCACGGCGATCTTAGCGACCTGCCTGCAAGGGCTGCGTGCCCTGACACCGTCCAAGTACCCGGCGGCCACTTTTAGCGGCTGGGAGGGCTCCGGTTGCCGAGGAGGAGCGGTTGCCACGGAGCGGCTGCAGTGAAAAAGTTGCGGAGGAAGTGCGGCCCGGCCACTGATCTACGGGAGCCCGCGGCTTCCCACGAGGCGTGCAGGCCGCTGGGACGGAGAGTGCCGCGCTTTGGATTCCCGGTTGGGGACGGCTGGTGGACGCGACCTGGGGGGCCCAGGACGCTGGCAGGTGCTGCCGGAGGGTGCGAGGCGGAGGTGCCCTCGGTCCGCGCTGGGCTGGGCGTGCATCGCTGGAGGTCGGGTGAGTGCGGCCGCCACTGTCGGGCGAAGGAGGTCCCAAGGGTGCTGACGGCTGGAGTCGGGGGCCGACTGCTGCATCGGAGCGAGACCCTGCGAGGGACGCATGCTGCCTCGGGGTGAGCTTGACGAGCCTTTCCCGCTGATCCCCCCCGCTTGCTGTGGGTCTGGTGCGAGATCTGCGGTGAGCCTCCTGGGCGCAGCGGGAGAGAGGAGTGTGCCACGACCTGCTCTGAGGCCTCCCTCCCAGTGCCTTCCTCCATAGCCGCATGAGCGATAGCGCTCGGGCGTGGGATCGGCCGCACTAGGCGTAGGAGATTGAGCTTCAGAACCCTTTCTCGGAGGACTGGGAGTGATCACTTTCCTTGAGGCCACTGGGCAGAGAACAAGCGGAGAACTGTAAATACACTGCCACCCATCGCCAGTAGTGCTACACTTTGCGACTACGGCCACGCAGGGCCGGGAGGCCCTTAAGGCGGCCCCCCCCCCTGCGCCTCCTCTGGCCCCGAGAGCATGGGGACGGTGCACCGGTGCTAAGAACACAGAGATTGGACCTGAGAGTGGAGGCGGATTGGTGCCGTGGAAGGTCTGGGGCGATTGTGAACGGCGATTGAGGCCGCAATTGGTGTCTGTCCGCGCGGCGCTTGATATTGTCCCCCTGGCAGCGCCTGGTGATGGGGAAGTCTGATGCTCGACAGTCCCGCCTCACCTTCGAGGCGAAGAAGACGGGCCGCGCTCCTCCGGCCGAGAGGGTGGAGATGGCCGCGCCGGACCTAGCTGCTGGGTCTGCAAAGGGTGCGGGGGAGCTGACACCGCTCCTCCGGGAGGTCAGGCAGGGTTTTGCCACCATGGTGGAGAAAATGGATGGCATGTCTACCCGGATGGACACCATCGTACAAAAGCTCGACAAGCATGAAGATCGCATCTGCGAGACGGAGCGTCGTATTTCAGATACAGAAGATACCACCGCTCGGGTCTCGGCGCAGGCTGCACAAATGGACAAGCTTCTAAAACTAATTGCAGCCAAGAACGAGGACTTGGAAGCGAGAAGTCGACGCAATAACATCCGCGTTCTTGGCCTACCAGAGTCCACCAACACGGGCCGCTTAGAGGATTATGTGGAGAGGATGTTGATTGCAACTGTGGGGACGGAACAGCTCTCTTCCCAGTTCATCGTGGAGCGAGCTCATCGGTCCCCGGGGCCCCCGCCCTCCGCCGGGGAGTACGCCTCGCCCCATTATTGCCAGACTCCTTAATTACAGAGACCGAGACACAATACTACGAGCAGCTCCACTACGAGGGGGTCTCCTTCTCTATCTATCCAGACTTCACGGCCGCAGTGCAGGAGGATAGGCGCAAATTCATGGCGGTGAAAGATAAGCTGCGTCAGGCTCAAGTGGACTACGCCTTGCTGTACCCGGCACGCCTCCGGGTCACCCATCAGGGCAAACAGAGTTTCTTTACTAACCCACAGCAGGTGGAAGACTTCCTTAAGCAGCTCAGGCGCTCCGGGGGCTGCCCGGATTCGCTGCCCGCCTCGGGCAGGCCAGCCTCCCCAGTCTGATATATACCGCAGCCAAGGGTGCCCTGACCAAGAGACAGTGAGCAAAGTGGCCGGGAGGGAGTGGCGGAATGCTAGTGAGCTTTGCAACGCATGTCTTTACTACTCTGCTGATATGAGGGGCTTGGAAAGGCCTGCGCCAGTGGGCATAGCACTTGGAACTGCGCCGGACACCCTCTCCTGACCCGCATAGGGCTTGCCCCTCTATCCATCAGCGGGTTCAGGGGGAGGGGATACCCGGTTCGCCACCTGGAGAGCACACCCCAGCGGGTAGCACCCATTGACACACTTTCGTATGGGTAAACCTAACGGTATTGAAGTTTTCGTTGTTTTGCGGGTGGGGGGAGGGACTGGGGATTCTGGCAAGTTGGGGCTGCTTCAGTGGGAGGTGGGAGGGACGTTCACGGGGGTTCAGTATGCAGGCAGCAATTGTGGAGTGACAGCGGAGGTGTGCAGAGGCTCAACATGCAGGACTGGTATGTGTTTTTGCGACGCCGATGACTCGGGAGGGTGATGATGTGATTAACATAATGACGTGGAATGTGCGGGGAATGGGGGACCCGAGGAAACGCAGGAAGATTTTGGCATACCTAGATAGACGGAGAAGATTCATGTGGCGCTGTTGCAGGAGACCCATCTAGACCCAGGGGTGGCTAGCACGTTCGCATGCAAATGGGCAGCGCATCGGATGTTTTCCTCCTACTCCTCATACGCCCGCGGGGTGGCGATCCTTTTTAAGAAACAGCTGCGCTGCGAGATAGCGGGCACACTCTCAGACCCACAGGGCCGCTATGTGATCACCTGGGGCAGGTTGGGGGAGGAGTCTATCACGATAGCTAATTGTTATGGTCCGAATGCTGATAGTCCAGACTTTTTTCATGATGTATGGGATTAAGATAATGGCGATTGGTTCTGCGCACATAATATGGGGGGGAGATTTCAATGTTGCCCTCAGACCGGCTCAGGATCGCTCTCACCCAATGCCGCACCACTACACTAAATCCAGGGAGGCGCTGTCCGGCATACTCGAGGAGGAGGGGTTGGTTGATGGGTGGCGATATTCACATCCCTTAGGGAGGGAGGGCTCGCATTTCACGTCTCATTTAGGCAGCTGGGCGAGAATTGATTATTGTCTGCTATCCCGAGGACTGGCCTCGGGTATCCGAGAAACCTCGCACTTGGCCAGGACGTACTCGGACCATTGCCCGGTAAAGCTATCGCTTACTCTGCCGGGATATGCTGCTCCTAGACCACGCTGGCGATTGCAGCCCACTGTGCTGCTGGATGCCGTGTTTCAGATGGAGCTCGAGGAGGAGATACTAGATTTCTTCGCGCGGAATAAAGATTCGGTCAGCAGTGTAGAGGTGATATGGGAGGCCTTTAAAGTGACGATACGCGGCTATTGTCTCTCTAAGAGCTGTGGAGTGCTTAAAGATATACAGCGCACTCTCAGCCGCCTGGAGCAAGAACTGAAAGAGTTGGAGGGCCAGATGGGTCGGGGACAGGTGGAGGCAGCGCACAGTGCATTCCGGGAAACGCTCACTAAATACGAGGCCGAGGCGCAACGCGAGCTAAAGTTTCGTGGGAAGTATTGGGTGGCCCGCAGATACGGAGAGGGAGAGCGTCCGGGGAAGGTTCTCGCGGAGGCGACGCGCCCTCCTCGTTTTAGTACCTACATATTGGAAGTGCGTAGCTCGGATGGCGCGGTTCACAGGGATTCACGCGCTATACTCGACACATTTGTGGACCACTACCGCACACTCTACACGTCTCAAAGATCGGGGACACTTGAGATGGATGATTTCTTGGGAGATGTGGCCTTGGGATGGTTGGGGGATGCACAGCGGGAGTTTTTGTGTCACCCGTTCGAGCTCGACGAGGTACGAGAGGCGATCATGCAGCTGCAAAATGGGAGGGCGCCGGGTTCCGATGGGTTACCGGCAGAGTTTTATAAGAGTTACATTGATGTGATGGCGCCAGTCCTCCGGGAGGTGTATGCGGAATCCCTGGAGGTGGGCGTGCTGCCGCCGTCAATGAGGGAGGCAGTGGTCACCTCGTTACTGAAGCCCGGAAAGACCCCGGACTCATGTGACTCTTATAGGCCACTCTCGCTAATTAATTGTGATGCCAAGATACTGGCTAAGGTGCTGGCGAATCGCCTTACGTTATTGATGGACAAGCTTGTCCTGCCAGACCAAGCGGGGTTCGTGCCCGGGAGGTCTACCTCCCATAATCTCCGGACGCTCTTCTCCCTGGTGCAGATGGTGGATCAGGAGTTCCCACTTGCTGCTGTGTTCCTTGATGCTACAAAGGCGTTTGACTCAGTGGAGTGGGACTACTTATTCGGTGTCCTTCGACGGATGGGTTTCCCTCAGCTGTTTCTATTCTGGTTGCATTTGCTGTATAATCAGCCGACGGCCCGAGTGCTTATCAATGGGCACCTATCCCCACAGATGCTGATCTCGAGGGGTACCCGACAGGGATGCCCGCTGTCACCCCAGTTATTTGCACTGGCCGTGGAACCGTTAGCTGCTAGGCTCCGGCAGGTACACAATGACAAGGCGTTCCGCTGCAGCTTGCGGCAGATACTGGTCTCGCTTTATGCGGATGACATAACATTATATATTAGGGACCCGCAAGACAATATTAACCCCATATTGCGGGAGTTTATCCGATTTGGGCGACTCTCCGGAGTGGGCATCAACTGGGGAAAATCTATGGTGTTCCCGCTCACTGCGGCGGTGACCCCCTTCCCACTTGATTTCCCGCTAGAGTGGTGCCAGGAGGATTGCCGGTATCTGGGAATTCAAGTAACCCGAGACAGGGACGAGATTATTAGGGCGAATTACGGCACGGCTGTGGAACGGCTCAAGGCCAATGTCACGAGGTGGATTGCGCTGCAATTATCAATGGCGGGCCGCGTGTCACTCATTAAAATGAAGGTACTCCCGCAGTTTCTATACCTCTTCCTCAACATTCCCTATTACCTGGGACGGTTTTTTTTCGCCACGCTGCGTTCGGAACTTATACGATTGGTATGGGGTGGCAAGCAGTCGCGTCTGAAATGGTCTATCCTTACCAGGCCGTATGCTCAGGGAGGATTCGATGTTCCAGACCTCGAATTATACTATTTATGTGCTCAGGCACATTATGCCTACTATTGGATGCGTCCCCCGCGGTATATGCCGCAGATAGCAGTAGAGGCCTGGCTGGCTGACCCTATCCCCATCGCTGGCCTCATACATGGCTATAAGGAGGCGCCTGTTGTGGCGCCCACCACGATCACTAGTACGGTGGTGGCGTGGCGACGTCTGGTGGCCCTCATGGGAGCCTCGTTCCTGTACTCCCCCAGATTTCCGCTCACGTATCATCCGAGTCTAACATTACTACAGGAGAAGGGGTTTCGGGACCTCTGCGCCAGAGCGGGGGTCGCGACTTGGGGGTACCTCTTCCGAGACGGGACCTTTCGCACCGCTGAAAACTTTTTGTAGGGCACGGCGGGCACGCCGCTCGATGTATTTCTTTACGTGCGGTTGCGACAGGGTATGCGATCATTGCTTCCCTCTTTCCCTTGTGAGCCAGAGTGTTTCGCACCGTTACATCTGCTTTTGGGCGCGACGGACGGGGGGCATTTGGTGTCCAGATTATATGCCTCCGTGCGCGAGCGAGACACGGGAGAGTGCAACTCGTCCCGGATCCAATGGGAGGAGGAGTTGGGGAGCGACCTCACGGATGAACAATGGCTATACTGCTGTCGCCAGACGGCACAAATATCGGCTAGCAGTAGGTTCCGGGTCATACATTTTAAATTCCTGCACCAGATTTACTATACACCGGTCAGGAAGCTACGCTTTGGGCTGGCTGACGATGATCGCTGCGGGAGATGTGGTCAGTTGGGGGCGGGATTCCTGCATCTTGCCTGGAACTGTGCTGCGGTGCGAGGCTATTGGGAGCAGGTGTTCACAGCGCTTGGGAGTATGATTGGGACTCAGCTAGAAGGAGAACCGCTGCTTGCGCTATTGGGGCATATGGCTCATATCCCCCAGACCCATAAAAAATACGTTGCCATCGCAATGCTCCTGGCGAAGCGAAGAGTGGCCTGCAGATGGGGTAGGGGCCGAGCTCCGAAATTCAAGGAGTGGCTGGCGGACATGACGTTTTGTCAGGAGCAGAGCACCACTTACGCTGAGCTATTGCCACGAGCCTCACGGCCCAGGGATGTGTGGGGACCTTTGGTGGGATACCTCCTGGCGCAGGATCCCATAGGGGGTGCCCCTGTGCTGGGGGCGGCGGGAACTGCCACTGAGAAGTGAGTGGTGCGACTGTCTCTGCCTGCGGTGTGGCTGTGCACTCTGGTCTGGTAGGGTTTGAGAGGGCTCCATGGAGGTTCGGAAGGAAACGGGGCTTGGTACATGGAGGGGTCCTGCATGCATTGTGTGGATGGGATTTCTGTTTTCCTTTTGCTGGGTCTATTTACTCATTCGTCTGCCTCCTTCCTGCTGTTGCCCCTGCCTGAATATTGCATGGGTCCCGCAAGGGCATGGGTTGAGTTCACTACCTGATTGGACTTTGGACTGTGTACCTCCTATAGACATTGATTCTTTGACATTGCTGGTACTGTAACTTGGTTTGTTAAGTAACTGTTCAAAAAACTACAAATAAAGTTTAAAAAAAAAAAAAAAGTATGTTGGTGTGGCCATTGGCTGGCGAGCAGGCAGATAGAATCCACTGCCAATGAGTCGGTGTAATTGATTTTCACATCAGACTGCCACGGGCCAGGTTCACTGATCCATCAACATCAAGTCCGGCCTGTACCCTGGAACTTCTGTTAGGTACCTGCATGGGTTCACAGAATCTCTTGCTTACTTAATTTTATTTGTTACTGTGACAGTAGCCATAAGTGATTTACATAAGGACTCCAAGTTTGGACTATAGTAAGTGCTGATAGTGGGAGAGAGTCAAGGGAGTGGGTGTCACATGCAAGTGGTGGATGGAATGCTTGAACTAATCCCAACCACTGGTAATTAGTCTGGGCTGCATCCTAATCCATCATTATTTTGCACATCATGCCACCTCAGTTTGGACCCAACCATATACAAATCAGTCTTGACCCTGCTCCAATAACAATAGTACAGCCCGAACTCCCAGGGTAAGTCATCCCTGAACAGGAACAACAGTTTGGGTTGGACTGTTCCCATTTGAGAAGGATCACGGCTGATTACATGTGGCTGGGTCTAATCTGAGAAGGCATTGTGGGCAAAAAAGGTATAGACTGGGATATGGCCCGAGTAATTACCAGGGACTGAGATCGTTTAAAGCTTCTCATCCATCACTTCTTTTTGTATACTTCACATGCAAGTATGCAAGCAAATAGAGAGGCCAAGATGGGAAAAAAAGAGTGAAGATGGGAAAAACTGGCAGTAAGGAGGTAATAGAGATAAAACTGACGCCTAACGCGTCAACATTACTCACCCTGATCTTCCTAATAAAAACAAAACCTCAAACACACACCAGTTTCAGTTGGTCAAAAGTGCACTAAAGCTCTTAACATACATACTAGCTGTGGCTAATTCTTGGTGGAGTGTGACCCCTTTTGGCCAGGCTACTGTGGGAAGACCTATGATAATTATCAGGACTGGTGTTTTCCAGGGTTCAACCAAGCTTGGAATTAGGTGCTAAAATCGTGTGATCCATGTTGATTGTGAAGGTAACTTCAGCCTATGTTTGCCCTTCTTTTCTTCTGGTGCTGACTACTTTTATTCTGTCTTGCTTGTGTGACAGGCTTTCAAATTTCCACACCTCAAAAGGGCCGAGTCCAAGTAATACAAGTGTATCAGCATCATGATCACAAGAAACCTATCACAAGAAAATCAAATAACAAAGTTCCCTAGGACCAGCATTTTCAATCATGTTTCTGCACTCATACAACCACCCTGTTTGAGCGTCTCAGCCATCAGCAAGTCTCAGGCATTTAGTAATAGTTTTGTAATGCATTTTATTTTTGTTTGCTGGTGCAAATTATCCTGTTGGTACTTAGCCCATTGAATCATTTGCCTGTGAATTACAGCACCAGATTCAAAGAGGTTTCTGACGCTAGGACACCAGCAACACCAGCTCAGAAGCATCCAAAGGCTATACGTTTTTTTTGATAAACAAGTTTTTATTGTTTTAAACAGTACAACAACAGAAACAGTCTGGCATTCCGAAGCAGTACCACACAGCAATACAGTAGAAAGCGCACCCCTTTCCCACCCGCCCCCAAAAGCTCTCCTCCACCCTCCAAACCACCCTACTAAAGTATGTTGCCTAGCCATTTCCCCCAAACTTTTAGGTATTTCTTGGGGCAACCTCGTGCCTGATAGAGAGTCCGCTCCTGCGCCGCGCACCAGTCCACCCCAGCACCCCACTTAGCCACACTTGGCGGCAGCGGTTGCTTCCATGCCGCTGCAATGTCGGGCTTGGCCACCATCAAGGCCGTCATGAGAAACAGCTGCTCTGAGCGCGTGCCATCCAAGCCATCCGTGATGCCCAGCAGGGAGTGTCGAGGCTCATGCGGCACCTCCCACCCCAGGACCTCCGTAAGCTCGGCCTCAATGCCCCTCCAGAACCCCTCCAGGTCCGGGCAAGACTACACCATATGCAGGAAGTCTGCCGGCTCGGAACCACACCGGGGGCAAGCCGCGTCCCCGGAGAGGCCCGCGCGGTGAAGGCGAGCCGGTGTGAGGTAAGCAGTATGGAGATAATAAATTTGGATAAGTCGCAGCTTAGCGGAGGCCGTCACCAAGCGGGCGGCCATAAGGGCCTCCCGCCAGTCGGCCTTATCCAGGGGGCCCACCCAACCCTCCCAGCGCTCCTTAAGGCCCGCAAGGGATGTAGGGGTGCAGTTGACGAGGGAGCGGTAAATCCTGGAAATGCCCCCCCTCCCCAAGTTGCCCAGCAGGACCTGAGCCTCCGGGGAGCTGTGGTCCGGCAGCCGGACGTCCAGCGGGGTGTAGGTGCGTATGGCGTGGCGCAGCTGGAGGTACCTATATAATTGGGAGGAGTGGAGGGAAAAACGCGCCTGTAGCTCTGAAAAGGAACACATCCGCCCTCCCCGCCAGACGTCCCCCAGCTGGGAAATGCCAATGAGATCCCATGATTTGAAGCCTTCCAGCTCCGTGACCTCCCGCAACCACGTCCCGTGCCACAGGGGAGTGACCCGGGTCAACCGTCCCGTCCATCGGGTGAGGCGGAGTGCCGCTCGCCAGGACAGGAATACGGCCCTGGTGATGTCCGGGCAAGAAGCAGGGATGGAGGCGCCGTACAGGCGATCTTAGATACCGGAGAAACCCAAACCGTCAAGTTCCACCCTGTAGGCCGGGTCGGACCAACCCCCCCCGAACCAGTCATGAATGACCAGAAGGCGGGTGGCCATATAGTAGAGGTAGAGATCAGACATGCCCAGGCCCCCGTCAAAGGTGGGTATGCGGCACGTCGACAGAGCCAGCCGATGCCTCCCATCGCCCCGGAGAAATCTCGTCGCCATCCCGTCCAGTTCGCGGAACCAAGGTCGCGGAAAGGAGAGGGGGGTGTTTTGCAACACATATAAAAACCGGGGAATAATCATCATTTTGTAGAGGGCAACCCTCCCTAGCGGGTTGAGGGGCAGCTGGTGCCATCGCGCCAAGTCTGCCTTGGCTCTCTTGACCAGGGGGGCGACGTTGAGCGCCCAGCTCAGCTCCGGGAGGAGGGAGACCCAGATGCCCAGGTATTGAAATGATAGTCGGCGGAGAGGGATGGTCTCCTGCCAGTCAAAGCATTCCCTGGAGGGGTGCAACGGAACCAGGACCGATTTCCGCGGGTTGAGGGAGAGACCTGACGCCCGGCCGAAACGGCTCAGAATGGATAGTGCACGGGGTCCGGAGCGCGCCGGGTCCCCAAGGTACAGCAGGGCATCATCCGCATAGAGGGCGATTTTGTCAGCTTCCAGGCCAGGCCACTCCCAGCCCCGAAGGAGGGGGTCAGATCTAATCAGGGCGGCCAGAGGTTCCATCGCGAGAGCGAAGAGAAGGGGCGACAGTGGGCAACCCTGCCTTGTCCCCCGGCCGATCCGAAAGGGCCTCGACAACGCACCGTTAACCAATACTCTGGCACGGGGCTGGGCATAGAGGACTCGCACCATCCCCACGAACCGAGGGCCAAAGCCCATGTGGGTCAAGACGTCGAAGAGGTAGTTCCACCCCACCGAATCGAAAGCCTTTTCGAAATCGACGAGGAGGAGAGCGAGGTATGGAGTCAGACGATGGCGGTGGGCCAAGGCCACATGGAGACGGCGCAGACAATGGCGCGTGCCCCGAGCGGGCATGAAGCCACACTGATCCGGGTGGACCAAGGTCGACAACAGGGGCCGAAGCCGTTGGGCCAGGACCGCCGCATAGAGCTTCACGTCGGTGTTGATGAGCGAAATTGGGCGATAGGCCGCTCTATCAGTGGACGGTGGCGTGGATTTGGGCAAAACCACGATCGTGGCCAGGTCAGTCTCCGGGGGGAAGGAACCCCTCTCAAGCGCCTCCGCATAGTGAGCTCTCAACCGCGGGACCAGGGTGTCTCTGTAGGCTGCAAAGAATTCTTGGGGAAAGCCATCCGGTCCCGGTGTCTTCCCCGCGGACGTGCGCCCGATTGCCTCCCCAATTTCTTCGAGGGAGATGGGGGCTTCCAGGCTCTCCAGTTCGTCCGGCCGAAGCCGGGCCAGGCAGGCGTTCCCAGACGCGAGCAGAGCGTCCAAAGAAAGGTCTGTTTCACGAGCTCGGTAGAGCTGAGAATAGAACTGGGCAAATGCTGCCGCCATCGCCACGGAGGAGGACTGGAGCACCCCCGAAGAGTCGGTAATCGCCGGAATGATGCATGACGCCCTGGGGTAGGTGGCCAGGCGGTGCAACAGCGCGCCGTTCTTGTCACCCCAACCATACACCCTCGCCACCGAGGATTGCCAAAGAAGCTTGGCCGCCTCGAGGGACTGCTGACAAATCTCCTGGCGAAGGAGCCGCAGCTGCCGGTCCACCGCCGGGTCGTCGTGCTCAGATAGAGACCGCTCCAGCCGCAATGCCCGGGCCTCGCAAGCAGTGAGCTGTCGCAGCTGTGTCTGGCGGTGCCGCACCACATGCGCCCTAGCCGCCCCTCTGATGGTTGCCTTGCAGGCCTCCCAAAGGGTGCCCGCCGATGAAACCGAGCCCTCATTGGTGCAATAGTATTGAGTAAGCTCATTGCCCACCGCCTTACGCAATGTCTTATCCTGGAGGAACCAGGCGCTAAACCTCCACACCAGCCTAGCCGCGTGAGGTGGGGGGCCAGACCCAGGAGGACCGGCGAGTGATCCGAAATGCCCCTGGGAAGGATGCGGACATCCTGGACGCTTCCGCACTCGGCGGGGGGGACAAAAATCACATCAATACGGGCGTGAGAATGGTGAGCGGCCGAAGTGTGGGTGTACTGACGATCGTGAGGATGCCAGAGCCTCCAGGCATATACGTTTTATTTTACCATCTACAGAGGAGTATACAAACACTGTAGCTGATCTCCAGCTAGATACATGGACAATCCCTTGCAGAGTATGAAGGCCAGGAGAAGCAGCATTCTAAGTTTATGGGTCTGACTCTGGATGTCTGTGTCTGGAGGTCTTGAAGTTTGACTCTGGAGACATAGAAGTCAAATGTTGGAGGTCTGGATCTGGAGACCTGAATTCTGGATACCTGGAGAAGGTCGTACGGAAGTTGGAGACCCCCCAAGTCTGAATCTTGAGTTCTGAGGCCAAAAGACTGGATCTCGAAAGTCAAACTCTTGAAGTCTAATGTTCTCAATCTGGGGGTTAGAGTTTGGGGGCCTGACTCTGAAGTTGTGAGTCCAAAGGCCTGGACCTAGGGGTCTGGAGGTCTTAGCCAAGATTTCTGAATCTCATAGTGGTTACAGAGGGCTGAGCTCTTTGGTGCCACCACGTCAGTGCCCATCTCCCAGATCCTACCTCTGTCCCTCCTTGAGGAACTCCGCTGAACTAGAAGCCTCTTCCCTTGTTTCATGTCCTCTTTGTGGGGTTGAGGCTAAACATCTGTTGCTATTTCATGCCAGAGATAACCCGCCCTGCTGTGAATCTTAGAGCGCTACAGGCTGTCCTCCTCCCGAGCCTTCACAGCTCTCACTGACACCACCATTGCCTACCCTTTATTGTAGAGTGCACTCTCAGGCTGTTTTACTGTTCCATATCAATCAGAACATCTCTCTCATGTTTCCAGGTAACTTCCTTGACCTTTCACAAACACAAACATGCTACATTTTCTCATATATGTTAGGCACCACATGGATCATGCTCAACCCTCCTATTATCATTACCAACTCAAGAGCTGATGTACATTTTAGCCTTGCATTGTTGGCTATTACAGAGGGCCCTGCTTTAAGTACACAGAAAGGTTACTTACTCCGAACTTAAAAACATGTATTGCTTTGTAGACACTGCCAGGTCCCTAGCCTGATCCCAAGCTCAGCTAGACCCCTGATCTATGCTTCCAGATGGCTGCCCACTTTTGTAACTTTGTGATGCAATTGTTGCTTCAGGATGTGAAACACAAAAGTCGACATAGACCTGAAGTCTTAAGTTTAGACCTGAAGTCTAAGCGTAAACCTAAAGTCTAAGTTTAGACCTGAAGTCTAACATTAGACTTCAGGGCTAAAGTTAGACTTCAGGGCTAAAGGTAGACTTTAAGACTAAAGTTAGACTTTAGGTCTAAACTTACACTCAAGGTCTAAGTTTATCTTTCTGATTCGGGCAGCAGGGTCTTCCCTGTTCATCTTTTTTCCTAACATTGCTATGCATCAGCTTGTTACACCAGCAGGTCGCATGTGGTAATAACAGAAGGGATACTCTAGGCTGATGGAGCACAGTCACTGCAAGCAAGCAACTGTTTTCTACACATTCTGATCCTCCATTGCTTTGTTCATAGGTTAATGTCCTCAAGAAGAGACAATTCTATGGCATGAAGTTGTACGCCGGGATGGGGCCAGACTATTGGTGCAGCCAGCTGCAGGTTCATGGTTGCATTGGACCCCACGTCAACAAGTGGTTGAAAAAGGAATACAACTACTTCCAGGAAGGGGACTACCCAGACAAGGTTAGTGTTGCTTACTGCCATTCATGGTATACCTACAATTTACCCTTCCTGGACCCCTTCTATCTTTCTCATCTTCTACCTAGAATTCTGAAGCTTTTCTCTTGTTGTTTATATCCACAGGTCTGCGACTCAGACCAATATCAGCACCCAAGCTACTGTTCGTTTAAGTACCACCAGTGCCATCAGCGCAAATTCCATGACACCAAGGTGAGAGAGGGTGCGGGTGGTGACCGACTGTTTATGGGAGACAGAGGCCAGGTGTGGTAGATAGATAAGCTTTGTAGAAGATAGAAACCTGGGATGAAGCACAGGATCCTGAGTGGGGTCCAGAGACCTTGTGCTTGGTGGAGCGACTCTATATGGGGATAGATGCCCTGCTCAAAGAGATGGAGCCTCAGGCATACTCCAGTGCCTAGATGATGCAAAGATTTTGCCTGGAGCTAGAGAGCTTATGTTTGGGCAGAGACCCTGCTGGAAGCACACAAGCTCTACACTGTTTTCCTAATATCCCTTCCTTTTCTTTTCTTCTCTTTCTTGCTCTGGGTCAAAGTCAGATGGCGAAAAATAAGTTCTAGTCCCCAAAAATGAATGACGGGGCCTACCACCTGAAATCAATTGCAGAAATTAAGCACTGCAAGGGTGAACTTGTCCCATTGAAGGATTTAATTTGTGCCTAATGGTGATTAGGGTGGTGTCTGTTCCCACTAGTAGAGGCAGACAAACTCATTGTGACATCAGACGGAAAGAGTGTCACCGAGTGAGAATTGTCTGAAGGACGTTGGCGAGACGTGGTAGACATTGGCGGGGTGAACCCATGAAGGAGATTACAAAAATCAGAATGGGGAGAAAGAAGCAGTGATTTATTCAGCTTCCATGTATAGTAGTATTTAATCAAAAGGGGAATGAACCACATGTCTTGGAATGCCAGGTTCTATAAGTGTTTTTACCGCGAATATGCATTTACAATGCATGTCAATACCATGCATTGTTTATAGATTTAAAAACAATGTATTTGTGGGAGGAGACCCCCTACCCCTCCCAACTTACCATAAATGCGTGGTATTGGCATGCAGTGTAAATGCATATTCTGATGGATACATCTGCCAGTGGATTCCTCACCTTGTGAATATCCCCTGCGCCAGCATTCCACGGAACTTTTCTTTCCCAGCACTCCACGTCGACGTGGGCGACGTCACAATGCATCGGCTCCGCACGCGACTCCGTACGACGTCATCGGAGCCATAAGAAGCCCACGTCGGCGTGATGACGTCAGTTCCCTTTTTTCCGCGCCGTCGACGCGCAACGTTTTTTTTCCAGTGCTCTCTAGCTACTTTGTAGTTTAGCGGTGTTACTGTGTTAAATTCAGTATGTCTTCGACGAGGAAGTCGGGCTTTAAGCCCTGTAGGGAATGCGGAGGCCTGATGTCCATGACGGATCCGCATCAGGACTGCTTATGGTGTCTTTCTTCTGATCATGACATGGAAGAATGCGGGTGCTGTAGGAGCATGAATCCTAAAGCGCTGAAGGAGAGGAAGACCAAGCTCTACATGAAGAAAATCGGTGAGGAGAAGAGAGGGAGAAAAAAGGAGAAGTTCAGGCGGGAGTCATCGACTTCGAGGTCGTCGAAGTTGAAGAAACACCACAAGAAGAGGAAGCATTCTTCTCGGCGTCGGTCTTCGAAGTCCAGGAGGTCGAGGTCGGCTTCGCCCCGTCGACGTCGGAGCAAGGACTTGTCACCTTCTCCTGCTAAGTCTCCGAAGTCTCCCTCGCCGAAGCGGGCTCCAGCTCGTTCCCCGACGCCGTCACCGGCTCCGTCCAAGGCTTCGACTCCGGGTCAAGTGGAGTCTGATGTTCCTTTGGATGAGCAAGAACAGGAGGAGGCAGTTCCGGTGCCGGATGACTCTGTGGCTCCGGTGGATGATTCTGCGGAGCTGACGCCGGTGACTCCACAAGGGGATACAGGGACGGTCCCTTATCCCCAATTCCCGGCTCCAGGTACGGATCCCTCAGGATTTCTGAATGCCATGTATGGTATTTTTAATAGGGCGTCCTTCCCATCCGGAGCACCAACTGGTCCCGTGGGTCCGATGGCGTTTACGCTAGGGGTGCCGCAGCATTACGCTCAGGCCCCTTTTCTGCCCTTTATGCCGATGTCGCCTTCTTGGCAGTTTCCGGCGCCGGCTGGGGATCCGACTCGAACTCGGATGGACCGTCAGTCTCCGGAGCCTTCTTCGACGCCGAGGTCGACACCATTGGCGCCGCGTGTGGCGCCGCTGACTCCACCTATGGCGCCTCCGACTCCGGTGCCTTCCACCGACGCCGCGTACGATGTCGACGACGCCGGCTCCCCGGATCCGGTCGAGGCGGGAGGCCCAAGGGGTGTTGGAGGAAGGAAGATATCGGGCAGAGATGGAAGAAGGTGAAGTCGACTCTTCTTCTGATGAGTTTGAAGGAATAGAGGAAGCAAGTGGTTTGGATACCACCCCAGAGTGGGAGCATGCTTCTGCAAGGACTTCTCCTCCACAGGAATTGGCACCCTACCATGTGGTGATTAAGAAGGCCGCAGAGTTGTTAGATCTGCAGCTGCCCTCTGTACAAGTCAAACCTGCTTACGGAGGTGTTACACTCTCCGACGTCGGCTTCGGAGCCTTTGTTGCCTTTCAATGAGGCCATCTTGGAACCAGTTTTGGAGACCCGGATTTTTTGTCCACACATCCATCTCCGGAGAGCCTAGTGGTGCAGGCTTCATGTTCTAAGCATGCTTCGGGTGCTTTCCCTCAGTCTCCGGCTGATAGGGAGTCAAAGAAAGTTGATCAGGCGGCCAAGAAGACCTTCTCCTCAGGAAGTATGGCGTTGAAGTCATCTAATGCCACATGCTTGCTGGGGCGATATGTTCATGCCTTGATGGACTCTATAAAATCTTTGGCCCCTAAGTTGCCTGAGGGGGATAAGTCGTCCTTCTTGGAAGTTGTTGCGGACACTCAGGCGGCTGCCAGGCAGGTGATCCAGTCTGGGCTGGATACGGCGGACTCGGTGGCGAGAATTATGGGGTCGTCCATAGCCGCAAGGAGGCAGGCTTGGCTCCGTTCCTCTGGTTTCTCAGCGGATGTTCAGGCCACGTTGGTTGATCTGCCTTTTGACGGACAGAAGCTGTTTGGGGAGAAAGCAGATTCTGCCCTTCAACGATTTAAGGACAGTAGATCGACGGCAAAGTCCTTGGGTCTGCAGGCTCCTGCTAGGGGTTCAGCTTTTCGAAAGTCTAGGGGATTCGGAAGATCATCCTTTCGCTCCTTACGACAACCCCAGCAGCAGCAGCAACAACAGCAGCAGAATCCCCTCTATAGGTCCTATAGAGGGAAGCAAAGGGGTCGGAGAGGTTCTGGTCGCAACCCCTCTTCTTCCTCCTCCTCCTCTGCTCCAAATGAGGCTTCAGGGAAGCAGCCCTAGATCCCCCATCCCGGATCATGTAAGACCTGTGGGGGGTCGGGTGTCCTACTTTCTACGGGGTTGGAAATCTGTTACAACAGACCTTTGGGTTTTGAACCTCGTAGAGACTGGGTACGCCCTTCCCTTTCGGGAGTTTCCTCCCCCTTACCCTCCTTGCCAAGGTTATTGCTCGGAAGACCATCTGCTTCTCCTGCAGAAAGAAGTTCTGGTCTTGCTTCAGAAGGGTGCGATAGAGGTGGTTCCGGAGCAGGAAAGGGGTCAGGGATGCTACTCCCGGTATTTCCTGATTCCCAAAAAGGACGGCAGATTGCGTCCAATCCTGGACCTCAGAATCTTGAATTTTTACCTGAGACAGGAGAAATTCAAGATGCTGACCCTTGCGCAGGTTCTTCAAGCGGTGCAGCAAGGAGACTGGATGGTGTCGCTCGACTTACAGGACGCGTACTTCCATGTCCCAATCCTGAAGTCGCACAGGAAGTATCTCCGTTTTACGGATGGGTCGCAACACTACCAATTTGCGGTCCTCCCGTTTGGTCTTACTACCGCACCTCGAGTCTTCACAAAGGTGATGGCAGTGGTGGCTGCTCATCTCAGGAGGTCAGGGATCCCGGTTTTCCCTTACCTGGACGACTGGCTTCTGAAGGCAGAGTCCCCAGAGATAGTGCAGCATCATCTGCAGGTGACATCTCAGCTGTTATTCGACTTGGGTTTTTCGATCAATGTGCCCAAATCTCACCTGGTGCCCTCTCAACGCAACCTGTTCATAGAGGCAGTACTGGACACTACTGTGTGATGAGCATTCCCTCCTCCTCAAAGGACTCTCGACATTCAGGGGATGGTCCCTTTATTCCACAATGGAGCGGTTGTTCCAGTTCTGAAGGTCCTTCGCCTGCTCGGTCTGTTTGCCTCCTGCATTCTGTTGGTCAACCACGCACGCTGGCACATTAGGGCTCTCCAGTGGTGTCTCCGCAAGCAGTTATATCAGCACAACGGGGATCTCGGGGAGTCGATCAAGATCACCGGAGAAGCTGCAGCGGATCTGTCTTGGTGGAGCGTGGAGGGCAATCTGTCTCAAGGAAAGCCTTTCCATCTACCTCCATCGGTGGCCACAGTGATAACGGATGCATCCACTTTAGGGTGGGGTGCGCATCTGGGGGATCTGGAGATCAAAGGACTTTGGTCTCCAGAGGAGAGGTTGTTTCACATCAAGCTTTTAGAATTGCGGGTGATTCGTTTGGCGCTCAAGGCCTTCCTCCCTTCCCTTCGCGGTCAGTCGATTCAAGTCCTGACAGACAACACGACCGCGATGTGGTATGTCAACAAGCAGGGAGGTGTGGGGTCTCTTTGTCTATGCAGAGAGGCCTTACGACTATGGTCCTGGTTTCAGGACCATCGGATTTGTCTGATGGCAAATCATCTGGCCGGGGTGTTGAACGTGCGTGCGGACAGTCTCAGTCGGCAGTTCTCTGCCGACCACGAGTGGAGGCTCCATCCGGAGGTGGTTCGTCACGTCTTTCGGACGTGGGGGACACCTCGGGTGGACCTGTTTGCCACTTTCGAGAACGCGCACTGCCCATCATTCTGCAGTCTCCAGTATCCGATGCAGGGGGCGTTGGGGGACGAGTTTCAGTTGTATTGGGGATCTCAACTCCTTTACGCGTTTCCTCCCATACCCTTGATTCCTCGGGTTCTGAGGAAGATTCGCCAAGACCGGGCCCAAGTTATATTGGTCGCCCCGAATTGGCCAAGAAGGGTGTGGTATACAGATCTTCTCCACCTCTCCTCGTGCCCTCCGCTCCGTCTCCCTCTGAGGGCAGACCTCCTCTCGCAGTCGGAGGGGCAGGTTCTACACCCCCATCTCCAGAGCTTACACCTTCATGCCTGGGGATTGAACGGGGTAACCTGAGTTCGTTCTCTCTCCTGCCAGATGTGGTGGATGTTATTTTATTGGCCAGGCGACACTCCACCAAGTCCATTTACTCATACCGGTGGTCCAAATTTGTAAAATGGTGTGGAGAGAGATCCATTGACCCTTTAAAGGCCCATCTTTCTGATGTGCTCCAGTTTGCTCTTTCCCTGGCTCAGCAGGGCTGTGCTGTGTCCACGGTCAAGGGCTATCTTTCGGCCTTATCGGCTTTTCTATGCCTTCCAGATCAACCTTCTCTTTTTAAATCTCCGGTTGTTCTGAGGTTTATCAAGGGCCTTACAAACATGTTTCCTCCCACTCCATTTGTAATGCCTCAGTGGGACCTTAATCTTGTTTTAGCCTTTCTGATGGGGTCCCCATTTGAGCCTCTACATAGCTGTCCTTTGAGGCTGTTGTCCTTTAAGGTGGTTTTTCTTGTAGCCATAACCTCGGCAAGGAGGGTGAGTGAGCTTCAAGCTCTTAGTTCAAAACCCCCGTTTTTAACCTTACATGCTGAAAGGATGGTTCTCAGGACCAGGGCTGCTTTCCTGCCAAAAGTTGTCACTCCGTTTCATTTGGGGCAGTCCATTACTCTCCCTGTTTTCTATCCTCCTCCTCCTTCCAAAGAGGAGAAAAGGCTTCATCGCCTGGACCCAAAGAGAGCTGTAAGCTTTTACTTGGACAGAACGAAGGACTTTCGTCTGGACGATCAGCTCTCCATGGGTTATGTTGGACATTCCAAGGGGAGAGCGGTGCACAAGCGCACTTTATCGAGGTGGATTATCCTTGCCATCAAGATCTGCTACGCCCTGGCTGGTAAGACCCCTCCTGAGGGCATTAGAGCTCATTCAACTAGAGCTAAGTCATCTACATCTGCTTTGGCCCGGGGTGTTCCTGTGGCAGACATTTGTAAAGCCGCGACTTGGGCCTCCCTCCATACTTTCGCTAAGCATTATTGCTTGGACTAAGAGATGAGGAGGGAGGGCCACTTTCGCGCTCTGTCTTGCAAGACTTTCTGGTATAGGAAGTTGGACACCCTCCTGCGGGAGTGGGGACTGCTGTGGGAATCTATTCACAAGGTGAGGAATCCATTGGCAGATGTATCCATCAGAAGAACAAGTTACTTACCTTCGGTAACGCTTTTTCTGGTGGATACAGTATCTGCCTGTGGATTCCTCACCGACCCACCCGCCTCCCCGTTGTCCACCTTTGTATACCATGGAATAGGTCTTGTTTGAAATGTTTGTATACTTTCTGGTACATTTGTAGGAAATGCTTGTTTGATTAGCATTCTTTTGTTTTGTATGCTATGTATATGTATTGGTATTCTATATACTGTGTATACTTGTGTAGGAGAGTAGGGTCTGCTTTCTATGTTCACCCCCACTTTTTGCTTTTGCTTTACTGGTTTTTGACTTAGATGTGGCTGTGGGCCTGCTAATCAGACCCACAGCCCTGCTGTTCTCTCTCTAAATTGATACTATGTACTTTAGGTGCATAACCCATTGGATAGGATCACATTATTGGCCCCTGTACAGTGTACCTTAGGTACCCAGGGCATAGGTGTATCCTAGGCCTACCAGGGGCTGCAGCATGTATTGTGCCACCCCTGGCCTGGCCTTCCATTATGACACAACTGGCTGATCACTCAGCTGGGGCAAGGTCGTGTAATCACTCCTTGCTTAGGTGTAGTATTCCTATACCTATCTTATATATAGACACATGTGTACCTATCAGCCACACCTATGGCAGGCCTTAACAATCCTGGAGGCAGAGTGCTTGGCAATCTGTGAGATGGTGCTCTAGCATGAGCTGAGCCTGTCTGCAGCTTTCGGAACCATGTCCTTATAGCTGTTCTATGATATAGCCTACCATATACTCTTAAAGTGCCTTATAATCTTAAACGGTTATGGTAACTATGGTTTGGCTGTATCAAAACATGTCGTGTAAGGTGTCTAACACTTTGGAATAATACCCCCATCCCATTTCTGGGGATGAGGATATTATCCCTCCCTTCTAGAGGGAGAAGACATGTTGAAAACTACTTACCCGGTTAAAGTTAACCAGAGCCCCAGCATCACAAAATGGATGCTGCTGCCACAACACAAGTCTGACCTCCTGCTGCTGGGAGTGATCCCGGCAAGGGAGGCTTGGACAATAGGTTTCCTGCCTTGGGAGGTGCGAGCACCACCCCAGACAGGCCTTAGTGTATTGGGGCAGGGAGGGATGAATGAAACGAGACACTGCCTGGGGCACACAAGGTGTCCCATGCATAGTCCAGGTCAAACCGGTGCTGGGGCACTCCAGCCCCAGTCCTGGCGCGAAACTGGACAAAGGGAAGGGGGTGTAACCACCCCCCTCCCAGGTCCCACCCATAAGGCGTGACCTAGCAGGCAACCCAGCCCCCCAGATTAGTATAAGAGTGGTAGCTGGGCCCCAGGAGATTAGATTATCCTGAACCTGCAACTTGAACAGAAACTCTGGACCTTCGACATTCGACGAAAGAAGAAGACTGAAGAATCTCCCTTGTGGCCAAGGAGTGGCTACCCTGTGCAAACAGGCACCATCAAGAGACTTACCCTTTGCTTTGCTGAAGTTCTACGAGGGACCGACTGCAGAGCCCGACCAGAGCCTTGACTTCCAGACTTCTCCGACCCTGATCCACATCCACAGCCGAGCTGAGATCCGTGGAGGCGACGAGAGTCGTGGGACCGGCTACCTGGGAAAAGTGGCGAGTATCTTCCAGCGCAGCTTCTGAGGTACCCTCGAAGTTGTGCACCGGGGATTGAGAAGCCCCAACCCCAAGCACCATCTGCACCGAAGATCAGCCCCCCACACTCCACGAGTCCTGCGTGGGGCCCTTCTGCATTTTCCTGCTTGCCGCGTCTGTCCGGTTGCTTGCCCGTTGGCTAGCGGCCTTTGTGACGACACACCTTTAAATCTTCACTGCTGGTTTGGCTCCTCCAGACTGGCTCCCGCTTCTTTGCAAAAGAGAAGCACCCCAGACCTTCCTGGTCTGCACCAGAAGCAAGTCCTCCGTTCTTCGTGGGTTCCGCTTGCCAAAGCTTGGTGAGTCCTAGTTCGACTTCGACGCCGCCGACAGCAAGAGCCTTCGTGGGACAGCTCGCCTCCTGGTCCTGGTCGTCCTCGACGTCTCCTGGTACCCGTGGCTGCAGCAACAAGCTTCACCCTCCACCTGCAATCTTCACGACATCGCCTGGTTCCTTCCTGGTTCCACGTGGTCACTGGCTAGTGACCTTGACTCTGTCCCTTCTGCTTGCAGGTACCCTTCCTTCTTGATCCCGGCCTTGGGATCCACCGGACACTCTGCACTGACTGCCTGTCAGCAACTTTCCTTCAGGCATCCATAGAAGTCCGTGACGAAACCCGACGCAAGTTCACACCTATGCACCCACAGCCCGTGGGCTAGGTAACTTGGGTACTTCGGTGCTCACAAGGGTAGTGACTATCCTAGGGTCTATTTAACGAGTCTCGACTTTCTAGCTACTCCAGAACTGTCCTAAAACTGCTTATTTCAGAACTGTACTATTTCTATCGACTATACGCATTACGCGTGAGTGTTTCCACTCTGCACCTGAATCCCGTGGGCCTTCCACTTCCTAACTGTTGGTAGTGTAGTGTAGCCCCAGCGATTCCCTAGGCCTAGGCCTATTCTATTTCCGTGACAGTGGTCCTTATAACACTTCTTTAGTATATGGTTTGTGTGGCCCCTAGGGCCTAACTGTATTACTTACCTGTGTGACTTAATGTATGCTTGAATAAGACTGTGTTGTACTTACCTCGAATCTCATAAAGAGTGCTGAGGGTTTGACTAGAATAAATACACTTTATATTATATATATACCTGTTGTGGTGTTCAAGGGAATATATATGGTATCACAGCTGGATTCACATGCCATTCAGAGTTTAGCCTAAGACTGCTCTTGTCCATGCTACCACTAGGATAGCTGGTCTATAAGGTTGACTTTACAACCAATCACCATAAGGGCAGTTTGGACTGATATAAGGTGTACACTAGAACTAGTGACATCATACATCAGGCCAACTTCTCACAACTTGGAGTTGTCGTTGGTTCACCTGTTCGCCTCGAAGGCACGGAAAAAATGGGTGGAACTGACGTCATCACGCCGGCGTGGGCTTCTTATGGCTCCGATGACGTCGTACGGAGTCGCGTGCAGAGCCGATGCATTGTGACGTCGCCCACGTGGAGTGCTGGGAAAGAAAAGTTCCGTGGAATGCTGGCGCAGGGGATATTCACAAGGTGAGGAATCCACAGGCAGATACTGTATCCACCAGAAAAAGCGTTACCGAAGGTAAGTAACTTGTTCTTCGCTGTAAATGCGTGCTAAAAAATGCGCGATAAGGGCACAACAAGGTAAAAACCTCGTTGTAAAGGCTGTTTCCCCAAAGGTCCTTATTCGTAGCGGTATATCTTGATTCTCCGCTTGAAGTTAGGTGAGCATTTTGATCATAGGGTCCTTTTCCACCTGGGTTTCCAGTTCTCCAGGCAGTCAACTTTCCTCCACCCGGAGGGAGACCATCTGGTTCTTTGACTGCCGTGATTAATGTGTGAAAATTAGCAAAAAAAGTGTAGAGTTAAAAATACCTTGTATCCTGTAAAGAGCATTTTATTGATCAGGAAGGGGTAAGGTTAAAAACAGTGCCAAGTGCTGTAGTGGATGTGTGTGGTCCACTGCACCTATATAGTATTGTTATCGGTGGTCGACATAGTTCAGTCCATAGGAACGCATGATCAGCGGACTTTCATCGGGACCGAGGAAGGAGCGGTGTAGAATTAGGCCGCTGGATAGTAGGTAACTTTATATTACTCACCTATGTTCGTCACTAAGTTCATTGACTCGATTTGTGATGTTGTTATAGGGTACTACCTACAACTTGGTTAAACAACAGGGGAAAAGGGGAGAGTCAGCCCATTTAAGGAGTGTGTCTTTAAAGTAAGGGGGTGCCGTTCCTATGAGTCAGATTAGCATTTTAATCATTTCTAACTAAAGGGTAGACACCGCATACATGTCCAGCAAGACTATATACTTACATCAATGTTGTCCAACAAATGGAACATTAGGGGTTATTCTAGCTCAGACAGTTACCAGAGAGGGTCTGTTTGTCATTTCCACCTGTCGGACATGTGACAGTGCATCAGGACATGTGGTCCTTTCGAAAAGTGTCTACTGCCCTGCGAAAAAACATTTACACATGTGCAGAGGCTATAGGATACTGTTATTGATTGTAAGCATGGGGTAAAGTCAAAATGTATGAAAATGATACCCTATTTCACACCAGTTGTGGACACTTACAGTGGTTTGACATATGCAGAGGTTTGTGAGGAAGGACACACACAGTCAGTGGTTTTCCTTACTAAAAACTGGGTACTGAAATACGTGACAATCGTGGCTGAGAGGTTCCAGTGCTTACTTTGTGCCGGTGTTTGCATATGGTGGCCACAGGCACTCAATTTTGAGGACCGGGGCTTATTTTTCATCATCAGAGTTGACCCCAGGGCTAAAGACAAAAAGAAGAAAGGAGAGGAGGAGAACGGTAGGAAAACTGTGGCAATAAGAGAAATTAGGTATAGAAGGAAGCTGTAAGATTGAGATAAAATGGTAGGAAGTTTAGTAAGGCGGAAGGAAGAGGCACAACGTGGAATCAAGCTGGGCTGCCATGGTATCTGGCAATCCTGGCATTCTGCAGTGCCAGCAGTAGTCTCATAAGAAAACCTTTAGACCCCTGAATTACTACTGCTAATAATAATACTACTACTAGTAGTATACTACTGCTGCTACTACTACTACTGCTAATACTACTACTATACTACTGCTGCTACTACTGTTCCTACTACTACTACTGCTACTACTACTGTTACAACTACTATTGCTGCTGCTACTACTACTACGAACTATTACTACTCCTTCTCCTTTTCTTCCTCGTCTTTTCCCTCCCCCTCTTCCCTCGTCTTCCTCCTCTTTCCTCACCCTTCCGCCTCCTTTTACTTCCCTCTTCCTCCTCCTGCTTCTCTCCCCTTCCTTCCTCTTCATCTTCCCCTTTCCCTCTACCTTCCTCTTCCCTTCTCTTCTCTCTTCCTTCCTCTTCCCTCGTCTTCTGTTTCTCCTCTCCCCCCACCGTCATAAGGGCAGTGAAAGAGCCCTCAGGGCCAGCCATGGTAATGCGTAGGACAACCAAGGTACTTGACCTCCAGCTCCCCACTTTAGAGGTTAAGACCAATGTCTTAACAGAAGTCCTCCAGCTGGGGCAAACATCTTCTGAGCTCCTTCTATTTTATGAGGCACTGACGGATACCTTTTTTAGGGGTTGAGACAAATCTCGTTCTGGCCTCCCATTCAACAGACAAATTGCTAGGCGCCATGTCCCTGCTCCCGGTGACCCTGCTTTTCTCTTGCAGCATCTTTCTCCTGAGAGTCTGGCTGTGCAAGCCTCCACCAGTTAGTCTAACCTCAACACCTTTATAACCACAACTGACAGGGATGTACACTAGTGGAAACATTTGGAAAATTGCATTTATCCTATGCTAGTTTGGAACTTTGATCAGTTAACTCCAGCTGCTCATTGGGATGGTATTCCTGTACCCTTTGGGACTCCTTGGCAGACGTCCTCCTGCCCGAAGAGCTCCAACCTGTTCTTGCTCGGGTGATTCAAGAAGTTCATGATGCAGCCAATTTCACGACTTGTTGTAGCTTGGACACCACCGATTCCATTAGGCGGGACATTGGCACCAGTGTTGCCATTTGCTGCCATGTGTCGCTGCGATTGACTGGATTCTTAAGTGATGCTGTGTCCTCCCTGATAGACATGGCCTTCGATGGGACTCACCTGGTTGGGGACAAAGTGGATTCTGCTTTAAAGCATTTTAAAGAGAGCAGAGCTACAGCACATTCTCTGTGCCAGTTTTCCCCACCTCGCCAACCGCGACAGTTCCACCTCTCCTTTTGCTGATTTGGTAGAGGTGGCCCTTACTGCCAGCCTGTTTAGCTTCCACAAGGCCCCCAGCAGTTTTGTGGTCAAAGCCGTGGTGCGCACTGCCCTCGATGGCCAAGGTCATCAGGCCGCTCACTCTACTACCCCACCTACAGCCCTACCTGCCAAATCTCTTTGGTGTGCCCTTACAGGACCACAGCCACCTGGTCGGAAGCAGAATCCACCGACTCTTTCTGGGTTGACAGGCAATAATGTTGCACAGGTGAGTCCAACAGATCATTTGCAGGGGATAGGCCTTACCCTTCTTCTCTTCCCCCCACTTTCCGTTGATCCCTCCAGTGACTGTTGGAGGATTATCACTCCATTTTGCGGCAAGAGGTGCAAGCCCTTTTTGCCAAAGGCGCTGCAAGAGTGTACCAGCCCCCCAAAATAGGATGTGGTTGTTATTCCCATTACTTTCTGGTGCCCAAGAAGAACAGAAGCATTCAGCCTACTTTAGACCTGCGCCCTCTCAATGCCCTCCTCCGAAAGGAAAATTCAGAATGCTCACACTGGCCCAGGTCTTGTCTGACCTCGGCCCTGGAGACTGAATGGTAGCGTTGGACCTACAAGAGGATGCCTATTTCCATATCCCGTCTCGCTGGCCCATTGGTGCTACCTGCGGTTCGTGGTGTGACAGTAAGTTTTCAGTTCGCCATGCTCCCCTTTGGTCTCACAAGTGCCCTTTGGGTGATCATGAAAGTGAAGGCGGTAGTGGCAGCACTCCTTCGGAGGTCAGGGGTGCCAGTCTTCCCCTTCCTTGAAGACTGGTTGTTGAAGGCGGCCTTGCCCCAGGCAATTATCAGTCACCTCCAGACTACAGCAACTCTTTGTCATCCCAGGGGTTTCACTATCAACATGCTGAAGTGTCACCGGAATCCTCCTCAGACGCTCCCTTTCATCTGAACCATTCTAGACATGGTTCGATTTCATGCCTTTCACCTGGGAAAGAAGAGTCAGGGACATTCAGGCTATGATCCCAATCTTTCAGCCTCGGTCCTGGATTTTAGTGAGGTCAACTCTGATGCTACTGGGGCTGGTGGCCTCCTGCATCCTACTGGTTGAGTACTCCAGGTGGCATATGCAGGCTCTGCAGTGGGATCTGAAGTCCCAGTGGGCCCAACATCAAGGGTCCTCTCTGACCATGTACAGATTTAGGATGAGACTAAGAAAGATCTGTAGTGGTGGTTCTGGACCATGATTGGGTCAGCAGCAGACCCCACCCAGAGATCACAGTGGTGACGATGTAACAATAAGAGGTCTCTGGTCTTTGGCGGAGTCCCGGCTCCAAATCAACCTGCTGGAGCTGAAGGCCATCCGCTTGGTGTTGAAAGCCTTCCTTTCGTTCATCAAGGGGAGGTTGGTTCACGTGCGCACAGACAACACCTCCGCCATGTGGTATTGCAACAGATAGGGTGGGGTCTCGGACCCTGTGCAGGAGGTGCACAGGAAATGGCTGGATCGCCAAGGAACTTTCCTGGTGGCGAACCACCTGGCAAACTTCTCGAGTGCCAGGGCAGGCAAACTCAGCCCTCAGCGCCTAGTGGATTACGAGTGTTGAATACACCCAGAGGAGGTGCAAGGCCTCTTCCACAAATGGGGAGAACCTTGGCTCCATCTATTTGCCACCGCCGAGAGCATGCCATGTAAGCGCTTCTGCACATTGGAGTTTCCAAAGCGTCTCTCGCTCTGAAATGAATTCCACCTCGAATGGAACTCGGGACTCCTGTATGACTTCTCCCCGACACCATCCTGCCCCACATTTAAAAAAAGATTAGGACCGACTGAGCCCAAGTCACCCTAGGGGCTTCTGGCTTGGTACAGAGAATATGAATCTCGGTCTTGAGCATATGTCCTCTAATCAGGCTGCTGCTCTGGTAGGACCTTCTATCACAGCAACAGGGCCTTCACAATCTCCACCTTCACGCTTGGAGAGTGAGCGGTGACAGCTGAAAACCTTAAACCTTCCTCCGGAGGTCGTTGATGTCATTTTGGCCACCAGGCATTCCACAACAAAAACTGTATACGCCTGTTGTTCGGACAGATTTGTGGTTTGGTGTGGGACACACCAGATTGAGCCATTCCAGTCCAGGTTATCTGGTTTCTTGTTGTTTGTTTTGTCTCTTGCCTGGCAAGGCTTTACTTTGGGCATGGTTAAGGGTTATCTTTTGGCCTTCTTATGGTTGCCAGTCAGCCTTAGTTATTTGTCATCAGTTGTGATGCAATTTTTGAAAGGGCTACAACATATATTACCCCCTTCTCCCTTTGTTATGCCCCAGTGGGACCTTAATCTGGCCCTTACTTGTTTGATGTGCACTCTGTTCGAGCTGCTTCAAAGCTCCCCCTTACAGCTCCTTACCATTAAGATGATATTTCTTGTTGCAATCACCTCGGCACGGCGTGTGAGTGATCTCCAGGCTCTTTGTGCCACTTCAACATCCAGACAAACTGGTTCTGTAGACATGAGCATAATTCCTATCAAATGTTATGATGCTGTTGCACGTCAGTGAAACTGTGACCTTGCTGATGTTCTATGCTCCACCTTATCCCTCTAAGGAGGAGAAGGAGAGGCTCCAATGCTTGGATCACAAAAGAGCGCTCAATTTTTACATTGATCATTCCACAGAACACCGGTTGGATGAGCAGCTCTTTATGGGGTCCTTTCTAGCCAAAAAAAAGGCAAGGCAGTGCAGAAGGGAACCATCTCCCACAGAACCGTACTCTGCATTAAGATCTGCTACGCACTGGCCAAAAGGCAGCCTCTGGAAGGAGTATGTGCTGATTCTACACAGGCCAAAGCTGCTACCACCGAGTTAACACTCAGAGTCTCTGTCCTAGACCTGTGCCAGGAAGCTACATGGGTGTCCCTCCTAATGTACACAAAGCACTACTGTATAAACAGTCTTGTTCACTGAGAAGGGCATTTTACCCACTTGGTCCTGCAGTACTCTTTGGTTTAAGTCCATTTAGAGACTCGCCACCAAATAGCTACTGATTTGGTATTTACTCAAAAGGTGAGGAGTCTGAAGCTAGAAGTATCTATCAGAAGAACAAATTACTTGCCTTCAGAAATGCTTTTTCTGGTAGAGATACTGTCTAGCTGCACATTCCTCCCCAACCCTCTCACCCTCCCCGTCCTGTGTTTGGACTCTCCATTATTAAGATCCGAAGTCTAGGAATCTGTACACTAGTCACAATCAATTGCTCTTAGGGTTCTGAATCTGGGGGTGCAGGCAGACCCGAAAGCAATTAGCGTCACCGCATAGAGGTGGTGCCCATATAGGCTCTGCATGTCATTTCTGGAGGGAAATGGTGTCACTGCTGAGCCACACAGCACCACTTGATGGCGTACTGCAATACTGCTAAAAGATGTCCAGATCCAGCCTGATGCCTGGGGAATATTAACTAGGTAATAAATCTGCCCCTAGATAGTCTCTACCTGGCAGAGATACCAAAGCTATCTAATTTGTTCTTCACAGCAGCCCCCACTGGCATACAAGGTGGCCGACTTTTCTCTGCAAACAGGCTAAAGCAATATCGCCACCTTAGTAATCCACTCTTCACTATGGCCCCCTCTGGCACACGGGGTCGCCAACTTTTACCTGCACAAGGGTGATGGCTCAATACAGGGTCACTGAATGGAATCTGCATATGGGCGATGGCTCGATGGGTGCACAAGCTGCTAACTACACGCCAGCCCCCTGTGGCCTAAGGGGTCACTGACTTGAATCTGTACATCGACAAAGGCTCGATCGGTGCACCCTCAGGTAACTTCATGGCAGCCCCCTCTGGTATACGGGGTCGCCGACTGGAAACTACACACTGGCAACTGCCTGATCGGTCCAGCAGATGCTTCCTCACTCCTTGCAATGGGGATCCTCCCACAAGGATCCCCCACTGGACCTTGCTCCCTCCAAGCACTCTCTTCTTCCTCACAGGGCACACTGGTCTTAGCAAACAGGCAGACACTGGTGCTCCAGGTTCTAGGACAGGTGGTCTTGGATTACCTTGTGTGATGTCTCCTCACCCAGCTGGGAGACTGGCAGACCTTAGCCCCCGCAGCCCCCAGTCCTGTTCATGGGTAGAAGTCTTGCCGATACCAGAGAGGCACACAGTCCCAACCTGATGCCTCCATTAGCTGCCCCGATCTTCCACGGGTCCAAACGCCTTGTGCTAACTTATACAGTAAGTTTCCATGCCCTACCACTCCTCACTACCTGTACCCCGCCCTTCGCCATGTGAGTAACACCACACTTTACACTTTTAGAACCGACCAGCCAACTTGGTTCTCAGCGTTGCACCCGCCTTCGAGCCGCGCCCACTTCCCGGGCATCTTGAGCACTCCTACGCTCTACCCACAAGTAAGCTACTACCTTTGCCTACCAGAATTAGCGCCCGCTCTCTCATTGTCTCTGAAGTTATATAGAACAATGCTCGCTAATTTCACGCAGGATTTATGCTCACTACTTTCACGCAGGTCATGGAGCAGATTAACTACCGCCCTTACATGCCTTATCCATGATGCGAATAACTTTTTCTTCTCCCCCGTACTTACCGCGCCGCCCGTCATATATGTCAATTCGCTCCAGCTAATGGTCCACGTTTGGCCCCACCTTAGACACCGGCCCTTACAGAGTCATTATCCCTTTGTGCACAACGTATGTATGTACATATCTCCTAGGACCAAGGTTCTGAAATTCTTTTCTCCTTCCTGTAGATTCTTTCTGCTCACACGTTCTCATCCTGATGATGATCTCAATTTGAGATCGAAACGCCATTGACCTCTCCAACAAAAACTCCATTATTACATTCATTTTATTGCGGAGTTTTGATAATTGTTTTTCAATGCGATGTAATTTTAAAATGTCACCAGCACTTCCACACTTCTCGCACTTCCACTTCTTGTGTGAACACTAGAACTACTGCCTAAGTATATGATATTCCATTTATGCAGATAATAAATGTGTTGTCATTCCAAAAAACCTTGCATCCATATATATTAAGTATCAAAGTCCCGCCAGGACTTTCTTGCACTAGTTCATCTGATTAAAACTGTTCTAAAATTATCAGTAGCCCAGGCTACCTGAGGACCCTTTTGGCCTCTACTAGACCTTTGTTCTACACATCAACCTTAGAAGTCTTGCAGAGCTTCTCCTCCTCAACATACCACCCGATTGGCTGCTTGACAGCTGACACTTTTAGGAGCCTTGAGCTCCCCTTCTTATAGTCCCATTTCCATACACCAAATTTGATTCAGGGCCTGAGTCTTAGAAGTTTGTCCTGGGGGTTTCATTCCTTATAAGGTGCCAAATCCTCTGTTTTGCTCTCCCTGCAGAAAGCAGTCTGTCACAGCAGAAGCAACTCAAAATCTGACAGCCCTACAAGAGGGGTCATGGGAGTGACTAGAGGTTGACACCTGTATGTCAGCCACAGTGATTTGTGCATCGAACAATTATCCCAGGACCACAGCCCTAATCTTTATGATTATTTTATCAGCGCCATCTCCTTCCTAAGATGTGCCGATGCCCCTTTCCAATGGCCTTGCTCAGAATCAAAGAGCACCCTTTTGTAGTGTACTGAAGAGCCTGGCTCTTCCTTCCTCCAGTGTGTGTCCCATCCAGCTCTCAGGAATGCAGCAATCCACAGATCTGTCTGGACTGAGTCCTCTATCTCCTCATGCTCCGACAAATCTCACATGGGTCTCCCAAAAGGGGACCCAGAGTCTTCCATGTATTGTACGACTCACAGGCACACAAGCACATAGCACACACATGCACCACACATGCGCTGCACAACTTGACCAAGGGTAAGTTATGCATTCAGCAGCAGAACTTTACATGAGTGGGCCTGTATGCCTCACTACAGTGACACAGTTAAAAAGGCCTGTTCACTCCTACTGATCACCACGTCGCTCATGCTACTTAACTCCTAGTCAAGGCCTTTCACCACTGTGAGGGTAGCACTTTGGGTGCCCCTTTCTGTCCTGCAAGATCACAATTTGTGAGACAGCCCTATGCCATGGTGCACACACATGATCCATGTTCGCCCATGACTAAATAAATTAGCACCAGGGATCCAGATATCGTTGCAGCTGAGGCACTCAGGGCAGGGGGCATGTCTGTCACCATGCAAGGGAAATTTTCTGTCCCAACAGACGCGCCGATTAGACTATCTCAAACTAGTTCCTAACCTGGAGATGTTGGGTGACCAGATCGGTAAAACCAACAGGAAAGTCCATCAGCATTCTTGTGGCTCAGTCCAGCACTGTGCTCCACTATAAAATATAACCCTTGCAGAGAAATTGACCATCTCAATAACTTGGGATTCTCTCCCTTCCTAGCCATCAACCACATCTATGGCTTATGATCTGTTTGCACCATGAATTTAGTGCCAAACAAATGAGGGCAGAACTTATGCAAGGACCTCACTATGGTAGATCACTCTTTCTCAGCAGCCACCCACTCTTGTTCTCTGAATACTGACCACTTACTGATAAAGGCTTCCGGACACTCTCTGCCTTTGTCATTCAGTTGAGCTCCAAGTCCTTTGTCAGAACCATCCTCCTGTACAATGAAAGGCTGACTGTAGTTAGGTGCTTTCAGTACAGGTGCATTGCCTATTGCCTTCTTCAGTTCTTCAAACGATTTTTGACACTCCTCAGGCTTCCACCTGGAGGTCAAAGCAGTCCATGGGGCAGCTATACTACCATATTTTGCCGTAAAGTTTGTGTAATAACTGGCAAGTCCAAAAAAGGGCATCACGTCAGTCTAGGTATTAGACATTGCCCACTCCATCACAGATTGAATTTTGATATCCAATAGGCAAATATTCCAGTTTCCCACTTCATGCCCTAGATAGACTACAGAGGACAGTCCCACCTGACACTTAGTCACTGTGATGGTTAATTTTTCCTCCGGTATTCTAGCCAACACCTTGTCTAGATTTCTCAGGTGGTCCTGCTATGTATTGCTGAACACTGCAATGTTATCCAGGTAGGCCACACAGAACTCCTCCAGCCCTGCGAGAATATGGTTCACCTGTAGGCGTGGGTGAAACTCGTGGAGTTTTTGACTCCACGGATTTCCTCAGAGTACCTAAAAGCTCTGCGAGATTCTGCGGAGTTCCGCGAGCGGCGGAGTTTGGTAGATTGCGCTGATTTTTAGCGCTGGGAGCTTGTCCAATGCTGTTAAATCAACATGAACAGCACACCAGAGGACATTGCTGCTTTTTGCTGCTCAAGTAGATTTTCTACTCGAGTGGCAGCAAACTCTACACGAGTGGTAGCTATTTCAGCACAAGCGGCAGCGACCTGCCGCAACCGCCAACGTTGAGAAATTTCACCAGAAGGTGCTCTAATGCTCGATTTTCTTGATCGCGCTTGCCAACTTAATGTTGGCAAGCCTCAAACGAGAAAAAACATTGCCACGCGGCGGTTGGTGGAGATTTTCCAAAACTCTGCGCTACAAGCAGAACTTGCAAAACTCTAGAAACTCCGCCATAGGAGCGAAGTTTTCCGCCCACCCCTATTTACCAAGGGCTAAAAAGTGGCAGGAGTATTATTCAACCCACAGGGCATCACCTTAAACTGATATAGCCCCACTGGCATAGAAAATGCTGTCTTCTCCTTGGCATCTGGTTCTAAGGGAATCTGCCAGTACCCACTGGTCAGATCCAAGTGCTCAAGTACTTTGCAGTACCTAACCTGTTCACACGCTCATCCTCTCTTAGGATTGGATTGGCATTGGTTTTGGTGACCTCTTTGAGGGCTCGGTAGTCCAAGAAGAACTGCAAGTCAGTAGACCCTTGCTTTGGTATTAGCACCACAGGACTCGCAATGAACCCCAAGTCCAACAGTTTGGAAACTTTCGCCTTAATGTATCCCTGAACCCATTCAGACATTCTGTACATCTTGCCTTTCACTGGCAGACTGTAAACTGTGCCTGTGTCATGCACACAGACGGGTGTCAACCCTGGAAGAGAATAGAATACCATCCCAACACCTCTCTACCCCCTCTGTGCTGCTCAGGCATTAACCTAGGGGCTACCTGAACCCTTTCCACAGTGTCAACCCTTATGTCACTGTGCAGCAGATTAGGAAAAGGCTCACTGCCTTCCTCACCTTCCTCTGCCACAGCCATGATATTTAGTGTGTAATCTCTCCGAAACACATGGAACACCGTCTTGGGTTCCTTTGTGACACCTGTGTCTACCAAGTAGTTAAACTCATAAACCTTCTGAACTACCTTGCATGGCTTACACCATTTGTCCTCCAAAGCCCTGGGACAAGTAGGTTTTAGCACCAACACCTTCTGACATTCCTAATACCCAGTTAATCTAGCTTTCGGGTCGTACCACTCATTCATCAGCCCTTGGCTAGCCTGAAGGTTTTACTTTGCCTGACTCGTATATTGCGCCATTAACGTTTTGAGTCCAATTACATAGTCCACCACATCCTTCTGTACAGGCTCTGAGGTTCCTTCCAACCTTTCTCTGATTATGGTGAGTGAACCCCACACCAGGTTTCAATACAGAAGTTCAAAGGGCCTGAAGCCTACCACCTTCTGCAGAATGTCTCAGTAAGCAAACAAGAGATATGACAGGAAAAGATCCCACTGCCTCCTGAGGTTCTCTGGCAGAGTTCCAATCATATTCTTCAGTGTTTTGTTGAACGGCTCAACCAAACCATTGATTTGTGGATGGTATACCATGGAAGAATTTTATGTCACACCAGCTTGCTCCCATATCTCTCTTATGTAAGAGGAGATGAAATTGGTTCCCTTGTCAGAAATTACCAATCTCAGAAATCCAACCCTAGAAAAGTTCCCCAGAAGAGCTCTTGCTACCACCCATGCAGTCATGCTCCTCAGAGGTACATCCAGAGGCTACCAGGTGGCATGATCCACCACAACCAATATATACTTCTTGCCTGACTGAGAGGGGGGATCAAATTGACCAACTATGTTGAGTTCCACCTGCTCAAATGGAACACCTAAACTGGTAGAGGCACTAATGGTGCCTTTGTACTGCATCCTGACTTAACACTCATCTGGCAAGCTGAGCAGGTTTTACAGAGCCTCTCCGTGTTTCTGTGCCTCCCTGGCCACTAGAACAGTGGGTCCAACCTATCCCAGGTTTTTCTAACGCCCAAGTATCCTGCCAAGGGCACTTTTTGGGCCAATGACAGGAAATTCCTGTGCACGAATGAAACCACTAATCTCCTAATATATCCTGGCTCAGAATTCAATAGCTCATCATAAAGTAGGCCATCCTCCCACTCAACATAGTGTTTCCCAACCACTCCTTTGCTGGCCTGTTCCTGAGCTTCCTTACAAACTCCCACAAGTGTGGGCACTATTCCTATGCCTAGCATATCATTCAGCTAGCTAGAAAATGCTGCTGGGAGGGAGCCAGTCCTCTTCAATTGCCTCATCCTCCACTCCCTCTGGAGCAGAAGCGATCTCCTCCACTGCTACTACCTTACCGGAGTCTGCCATTTCCTATAAACTACCTTGTCCTGGTCCCTGCAAATCAAGAATTATCACAGTCTCATCCTGAGACTGACATGCAACCTGTGCTCTAAGCCATAAAGGCCTCTGATCCTGGCACCAATCCAGAGTCAATCTAATAATTGTCCAGTAGACATCCAGCACCTTGCTTTTTCTTTACCCAGGCAACAATCATGGCTGCCTTGCCATTGAGCTCACTGTCAACCCTGGCAAGCAGATACTCTATGTCCTCTCCATTGGCTACCAAACTGGATTCTTTGGTTCCAGGGAGTATCTCTTCAGGCTTAAGGTACTTCCTCTTGACCAAAGTGCCAGTATCTCTCAGGGCAGGCAATGTCCTCCCATTTATACTAACTTCCTGCACAAATACCATTGAGATAAGATGAAGGTGCTTCAGAGCATCTGGGTCCCTCTCTCGGACCTCCATAGCTACTAAGCTGAGCGCTACTAGGCCCTCTCAGGTCTCTTCTCCCAAATGTAACATGCTTGCTGTGTGCGTCGGGATGGAAAGCATCTCTTTTTTTAAATTGTGATTATTGTTAGCTGTACACATAAAAGGTACAATGAATCAATGTACAAAATATCCGCCTATTGGAGGATTATCATCGGATATAGTCATAGCAATGCCATAATGGCAAAATAGCATGAGCATCTAAGTTCAACAATGAAACAGTTAAAAACAATTAACGAAAATGAAACAATGAGCAGCGACACTTGGCGACTGTTTTATAGAACCTCTGATGGAGGATAACCCGGGGATGGAAAGCATCTCTGAACAGCCAAGTTAGCTCCATGCAGATACTTCCTGGTCATGCCGGCTAGACTTGTCCTGATGAAGGCCAATACGAGCTTCCTGAGCCATCTACTCCTGGCTGTCACTAGACAGGGCACTTGCATTCTGCTAGATAGAGAAGTAAATCAAATTAACTAAAAGCTTGTGGGAGACTATGATGAAAAAAAGAGTTGCCTTGGGATCCGTCTCTGAACTGCGAAACATAAGGCGCGTTTATCTCACATCAAATGTGTGACTTTACCCACTGCGTGCAATACCCCGCAGGAGGAAGGTCCAGTGGTTACACACAGTGGTAAAACCAATATGGCTGGCCTTGGCAAGCCTACAATGTTTTCTTTTTATCTATAGTTTTACAAACGTATGAAAAACGTTGAAAAGAAATAAGCAAAAACGCTACCTCTAAAGTTGGTGGGATAATGTTTGAAAAAAAACAAGTGCAATTGACCCACTAAAAAAAATACATTTTTTAAAAGGAAACGACTTCTTAGGCAGGTGTGCACTTGCGCCTTGGCTGACGAGAGCTGTCTCAATGACCCATGATGTGGTGGGTGCAAGCATAATGTGAAATGATAGTCGAACAGACCAATAAAGAGGGCTTACTGAAAGTGTACGGAGTGTTTATTATGTATTTCCTTTTTGGAAAACTTGAGGCCAGAAATGCAGCTAAAGTCTAAATAGTCTCTAGGCCAGGCCTAAAAAGGAGATAAATTTGGAAAAATGCACTGTGACGCAACATGGCCCATGAATATTTGGAACAGTTTACAGTTATAAAGTGTGAACAACTGACATGGGATAATTTGTTCAAAGGCAAGTTGAAGATCAGCTCCTGACCGGATATACCATTACAATACTTTGCAGGCCACTTACCTACGCCACCACCTCCTCGTCCTTTCATATTCCTCAATTTAAAACACCAGCTGATCGAAAATTCCCACTTAGCCAACATAAAGCGTTCCAGTGTTGACTGGACGAAGAAACAACTATGCAAATTTCCACCTTCAATTTGCACCTTTGTATTAAATCAAGAAACCAGTTTTGCAAGTGCTGCACAGGTTGGCTTTAGCGTCAAGCCCCAAGTAGAGCCTTGTACAAAGGCTGCAATTCTCTCCAGGAACTAATATGGGAATGTTGTGTTCAAGTGGCTATACAATTTGAGATAGGGTATGAAGAAAAGGAATTTCTAGAGCAGACATTGCTTTAAATAAATTGAATTTGGCTTTTTTGTATAGCACCTATGCCCTGGCTCAGCATCTTCCAGGTTTGAATGGAAACAGTATGGGTGGTATATAAATTCGGATGAGTTTACCTGTGGTATGTCAGTCATGCATGCCCTTTTCAGGATCAGATGGCAAGGTTGTAGAGTTCAAAAATCAGAGTTCAACTACTGTGAATGTTCTAAACTCAGGGCCAGATCCACAAAGGTTCTGTTGCAAGTATGTGTAACTTACTCTTGTAGCACATCTAACTTACAACTGAATTCATGCAACATTTGAGAACAGGAAAACAGATTTTGGACAAGTTTTAAGTGGAAGATAATTTCCCGCTTGACTTGCATTGAAGTTAAATCAATTTAATGTGGGTGAATGCTAAATAAAGCAATTTTTTACTTTAAAAATGGGGCTCTATCACCTGCCTCTAAATAAGCCAGGAGTCGCTAAAAGAAAGTAGCCGGTAATTCTTTGTGACTAGGGCCCTCGGAGTTTAGCAAAATCTTTTCTTGCAAATAGCTACGGACATGGCCAAAGCAAGGATGTATAGATGTCCCTAACATTCTAAAGAGGGAAAACCTACTTGAGCATGAATTAGGATGTTACTATGTAGGGCACAGGTCGAATTGTAGAAGCTTCTGTGAAATGTGCTTTGGAAGGTACACCTTAGATATTGTGATTGAACAGTAGCACTCAAAGACCTGCTCTAAACGAATAGTTTCTTTCCTGTCAGTGTAGTTTTGCAGCTTGAAGAATTTCTGGATACACTATGCTGTGCATTATTCCGCCATCTAGTGGTTGGGTCCGGAATTGTAGTATTTCTTTTTTATTTTTGGTGGGCGTCGATGTAGTACCATTTGGTGCCCTTCTGTGACGTCGACGCATTATTCCGCCATCTAGTGGTTGTGTCTGGAATTGTAGTATTTCTTCTCTTTTTTTTCTGTTGTTGGGCGTCGACGTAGTACCATTTGGTGCCCTTCTGTGACGTCGACGGGCTTCCTCCGGAAGCTCCCACCTTTGGAAGCCATCTTTGGATTCTTTTTTTTTTCTGTTCTTCTCCTCCTTAGAGTTCTCTTCCTTGGCGGAGGAGGGTGGGGTTCGCTAGTGAATCCAGGAAATTCTTCAAGCTGCAAAACTACACCAACAGGTAAGAAACTATTCGTTTTGCAGCGTGAATCTTTTCTGGATTCACTATGCTGTGCATTATTCCGCCATCTAGTGGTTGGGTGAAATTGAAATACCAGGATTTCAAGTTAAACATACAACAGTACCTGCTGGCCAGCCTCCAAAATAAAGTAAAACCTGCATGTATGTCCATATGATATGGCACAGACTATCATACTCTGACCTTTAACATATGGAAGGGGAAGCTCGTGAGTGTGTGTGGAAGAGTAGAGTGTTTAGGCCCCCTGTAAACATGCTACTTCTAACCACCAATCGTTGTCTACAGAAGTATAAAGCAAAATATAACTGTTAGCAAAGACACCACGTGCCCCAGTGTAAGATTTTAGGACTTTGTGTATTGTATTTTTTTTTTACCAAAGTTAGGATTCATTTTGTGTGTTGCTCCTCTAAAGGTTGAAGGGGGTGGTAAAGAGAAAAGGAGTGACACTCATTCAGAGCAAGTGAGAATTGAGGGTCCCGATAAAAAAAAAGAAAAGGCATACTTATCCGTACTCGTATGTGTACATACTTGCTGGGTGTAGATTTACAAATTTCTGGAATGCACAAAGATTTGCCAGGTTACACCTAGAATAGCGCGGCAGTCAGAAAGTGCAAATCCACCTTCTGACCTTTTTCTGTTTTTCTCCAGGAAGAAATATTTCCTTATAAAGAAAATCGTTCCTGTACAACCTCACCAGTTTACGGGGTGTTCCCTTTCCACCTTGGAAAGCGGCTCTTGTTAGGAATACATTTATGAGATTTTTTCCAGGGTGGAAATCAGTGTGAAATGGATTTGCAAACAGCCATAAATATATAAGTTGGCAATGTGTGTGTGTAAGCAAAACTTAAATATGCAAATAGCTCTGTGAAATGGGTCCAAGGTGTTTTAAACAAGGTCTCACCTGGTTTCAAGCAGCCAACCATAAACCTTCTGTATGGTTCGGACCGTGAGGAAATTAGGCAGATAGATTAGTGGGCATAAACAAGAAAGTTGGGATAATAACTGGCAACTAAGTAGAGCACACAATGCTTAATTTGAGCCGGCGTTTTTCAGGGCTCAGCTCCGGCACTTAATTGTCAGCACAGCGCTTAATTGTCAACAAGGTGCTTGTGACAGTCTGCCACAAGGTGGCCCTGTCTGGCTAACTTAGAGATGACCACAACAACAGTTAATTATTAATTCAATATACATTCAAAAGAACGATTCCCTTCCGCCCAAGCCATTCTTAAAGCTTTGGGGGCCTGGAATCATCCAAATTGTCACACTTGTAGAAGTGTAATGGATAGGAGTTGTGTTGTTACTGTCATTGGCACCATTGCAGGGGCAATGTGTGGTGCAAGCTGCAGTGGCCTCCTGACAAGAGCTCTGGCACTTATATTTTTTTTAACGAATTAAGCACTGAGAGCACAGCAGAGACTGGATAGAATGAGGCAGTAACACAGGTTTATCATTAAGAAAGGAAGCAATGAGAAATGAGGTAGGAAATTTGGAGGTAAAATGAAATGAGGTTTCAATGTCGCCCTTTCTCGTGCAGGTGTACCGTGTTGGATGCATGAAGGACAGTGAATACAGGATGATTGACGAAGGCAATGGAGAAGTAGAGGATTTGCACCGACACATAAATTTAAAAGCCCTGCAGAGGGATAGAGCAAACAATGAAGCAGAAATATTTTAAAAACAGTAAGGCAAGGAAAAGAATGGAGAAAGGAGGGAAAGAATGGAAATGAAAAAAGACAGAAAACAAAAAATATACAATTTATACAAGAGGATAAAGAATGTATTCAAGTAGAGAAGGAAGAATGTAAGAACAAGAAAGGGAGAGCGGCGAAAAAATATGATAGGGGAAGAATCATAAAGGTCAGAAACAAAGGGAGAAATTAAAAAGCAGACATACTAGACAAAAGAAAAAGTGGGGTGCAACACACAATCAACTAAAGGAATGGAGGAAAGAAAAAACAAAGACTGTGGGTTAGACAAAGATGAAAGCAAGAAAACAGAAAGAAGAAAGAAAACAAAGATGGAAATGAGAGAAACAAAAGAAATAACCGTCTTGAGAAAAAGATCATTAAAAAGGGTGGAGGATCCAAATAACAGTGAGAGAATGATTAAATAACCAGTCAGAGAAAGCAAAAATCTAGAAAACAACTACATAGGAACAAGAAGAGAAAATTATAGAAATGCACAGCAGCACAAAGTACTGGAAAAGGGAGACCACTAAAGAAAAATTGGACACTAGAGGGAAAAGAGGAAGACATGGAACTGAGGTAGAGGGTGTGTGGCAGGTTGCAGAATGATGAACAGAGTGAAAGGAAAGACAGTGCAGCACAAAGGATTCTTTTTCTCCTCTGAGCCTGACTGATGTCCCTCCTCACGCCCTCCCCCAACCCGCAACAATCTCATGTCCAGGCACTGACCACTGAAGGCAGAAGCAATAGAGAGGACCCTTTCTGGCTTTCCCTCTAGATATTGTGAGCCCTTTAATGAAGCAACAAGGCCGCCAAGGCATTTCTACCGATCACCAATAGAGGATGCCCCGCGAATTAATGTCCATCCACCTGCCGCTCTACTTGAATGACTGACATTAGGTATATAATAAAATTTGAGAAATAATGACATCACTTTCAGAGGATGTATGAGTGTGGTGGGACAAGTTCAAGTTCACAATAGCCGCATTCCTTACCAGAAATCATCTTAATCCAGTTTCTTGAATCCCATCTGCCAGCGTACATCATTTTGGCGGGTCATGCTTGCCAGTGGGTTAAGGCGCTCAGGCGGCCAAAGGTGGAGGTGAGCGGGTGGAGAAAACAATATCCGTTTTTTAAAGAGGGAGAGCAGGTATGGTAAGTATCTGCAGGTGGTGGATTCACCCCAGGCTGTAAGTGAGGAGAGGAGGAAGGAATTGTAGGACGTAATCAGGGACTGTAGGTCGTGGGTTAATATCTGGTCTGGCTGGGTGTGAGGGAGTCGGGTCTGTAATCAGAACTGTGACTGTGAGACCTGAGGATCCCAGTCATTTTGGACAACAGGGAAGACCTCTCTGGGACTGAAAGCCACCTTCACACACTATCATGGTCGTACACTCATCTAGGAAGGGCATAAAGAGACAATATACAATACAGTGATGTAGAACACAAAAATTCAACAGTGACTGTAGCAAAATTCAAAGAGTTCCAGATTCTGTTTTCAGGCAGAGCCAGCAGGAAGGCCTTGCCAACAGTTTCCCGGTCTCTAAACAGAAAGGCGGAACTGAGGTTGTGGCCGGGTAGGAGGACCGCGGCAGGTTGACTGGCTGCGTCTAACCATTAATAAGGTCCTTCATCACCAAACATAAAAGCCAAGTTTTCCTACTGTTCCCTAAGTCCCAGATGATCAGAATTTTATCTAGCGTGACTATCCATTATCCTCTTCTAACTTTGGCAGCAAAGAAGATGGCGCAAGCTCCACTGAGCAGGATGCCCAAGATGGCGCATCTCCAGCAGTGCCGCACAGGAAGAGAGGAGGAATGCCAAGGGCTCATTCTAACATCTGCTGAATCCTGGGTGATACTTGCACATATGTTAAATGACTCCACCAGGTGTGTAATTTTCTGGTTGTGCAATTACTGCATCATATGAGTTTTAGACCTTTAATTTGGGGTTAGGGCTGAGGTCCTCTGAGTTTCCCTAGGACCCAGGGTGTGCAGACTCGGCATTAGTGCAGCTTGCTGGCACAAATTATACCTGGATTTACCTGATGAGAATCGCGGTGGCAGACACCCATGGTGAGCGCAATGACTGGCTCCTGATTCAGTGGTAATGGAAGGTTCAGCCCAATTCTGGATTTCTGCCGCCAGTGAATGAACCCTTTGGAGTGAATAATGGTTCCTAACCCAAAATGGCTACATTCACCTGAACCAGCTGCCCAGATTCTGCGGAATCAGTTACAAAAATACAAAGTCAGAAAATTACATTCTTAACTGGAACGACACACACCAGTTCCCCCACACAGAGCTGTTACTTGGCAGGGAGAATGACTGCAATGTTAATCTACTGTTAAAGTATACCTGGTGGCCAAACTAAGCTAACCTTTTCTTATAAACAAGCATTGGCTAAGCCATTAGCTCTCGCCTTTGTGACCTGTTTACTTTGCCAAGGGTTTTTGGCAATGCTGAACAACACAAAGGAAAAGAGAGAAGCACATAGGCAAGACAGAGCAACACAGAGTGGGAAGGTAGAGAAGAGCACTGGTGAGAGCTAACAACATAAGCATGGGTGGGGGAGAGAAGCACACAAGTGAGACAGCTGGAAACATGCATTATCACGAAGGGCTTCATGAAAAATAGTTCCCAGAAAGCTAGAACGCCTGAAACAATAGAAGTAACAAATCAGAGGCTATGCTCCATGAGAAGGACAAACAAGCTGGACATGCTAATACAAATAAAGTCCGCCAATAGAAAGCAAGGCAAAGTGAAAGACAAAAGGCAAAGCCAATGGTAAGCAATGGGAGGAATGCCCTCCTTGGACAGATTTCTACATGTTCGCACAATGTTTTTCACTACCAAGCAATTGTGCTGTCTGGTAGGGTTCAACCTAAAAAGTACAACACAAATAAATCACGATTTTGTTTATTTCTAACATTTTCTGTTTCAGGCCGATCAATACAGACCTTTGTTCAAATACAACATATAGAAGATACACAGAATCAGGAATTAATATTGAACGCAGTCCGTTTTGCAGAAGCATAGAGGAAACCTTTCAATGACTTCCCTTCCCCATGCCCTGTGGCGGTGCCACCCACAACCTACGCCCAAACCAAACCCACAAAGAGATTTTTCATTTCCAGTCCTCAGATGTACTCCCTGTACCGTGCCCCAACAACGACTATCTTTTCCCAAGCCCCAAACAACAACCTCTGTTCAAAACTTCCCTTAGGAGACTACCTGTTTCCAAACTCTCGACAAACACCTCCTGTTCCCAAACCCTATACATAGACTACTGTTTCAGGACTTCACAGTAAATGCCTTGTTGGCCAAACTCTGAAGAGACTTTGCTGTTCCTGTAGTTCGGATCCCATTGACTGCTTAGATATGTTGTGGTTACCCCTAGAAGTGGGAGTGGGGGGTTTACTTAAATTGTAGCTAGACTTTACTTCTGTATGCCAGTCGCATCCTGGTTAAGGCAGTAAGGCCGTTCTTCATTGTACCTAAAAAGGGTGAAACGAACTGCACTGCGCGAGGCCTCACAGATGCTGTCCGTCATTCCGCCCTCCGCTGGTCACTACTGCCCTCTGCTCCTTCCCCTCTGCTTGTGGTAGAGTAAATAGGGTCCTGGATCCCTTCCTCACCTCAGAGGTGGTTTGAGGGATGCATAACTGATGTCACTGACGGTCCCTAGAAGCAGGGAGAGCTCAAGCAAAGCTATGAGTGCCCCCTTCTCATTCCCGGCTTCGAGAACGGCCCTGAAGCCTCTTGCGGGTCTAGTCGGTTAGATGGAGTGTAGATAAGACAGGCTTAAGGGTGTCCCTGATTAGCCAATAGAGGACGTGTGTGGCCTAAAAGTTATTTAGATACACAAAAATAATAATAATCCACATTTGTAAAGCGCGAACAATCACCTGTTAGGGACTCTAGGGGCTGGGGACCGTCGGGAAGATTAAGCGAGCTATTGCCCAGAGTCACATGGTGCTGGGCTAATCTGCTGCCAGCGTCGGGAATCGAACCGTGATCCCCAGATTCCGGAGGCAGTCGCCCTGGCCGCGGCGCCACACCTCTTCCCCAAAAGAGTTGCTACTATTTCCAGAACCATCATTGGGAGGGTTCCAGAAGCTTTCCTGCCTATGGTTATTTAGGGGATTTTATTGTGGACCAAGAGAGGGGAAGTGTTTTAGAGGGGTCCATCAGCTCTGCAGCTTCTGACAGATCAAAGTAGGGAATGTTTGTTGTATATCTCAGTCTCCTTAAATGTTGGCATTCTCGTGTCCTGTAATACTCTGCTGGGGAACCTTGTGGGACAAACCAGACTTTTTCTGCAGAAGAAATCTACCTCTGTTGAACTCATTATCAGTCTAGGCCCCGTCAGGATCCAAAGAGACCCTGGGCCAATTGCAGGTTTTGAGGCCCCACCAATATTTCTACTTTTATTAAATGCCAAAAAGTAATAAGTGTCTAAATCTGATGCCCGCTTGAGCTCTCGGGTCAAGTGTCGGGCCTCGCTGCCTAGCCTTTGGGAGACCCTGATTCGAGGAGGTATGCTTCACTGTCAGGTGTGTGGAAACCATAACAGCTGCCAACATCTGTTTAAGAGCAGCCTGCTGATGAGTCATAGGTGCTTTACAAGGCACTTTGAAGATCGAAGTGAGTAGGAACTACCAGGAAGAGAGTCTCACTATACTTTTTATTTTAACTACTTACTCCTAAACAGCTGTGCTAATTTGTGTAACCATTTTCATAGTAATTTATTGTTCGTTACTCAGTCAAAGTATATTTCTCCATCTTACAATTGCATTTGCTGCACTCGTCAAAGATAATGTTTTCACTCGTACCCCTATTGAGTTGCCCCACATCTAAAGTCAAAGCTTTTTTAACCAACCCCTTACAAGCCTCCACAATGCACCCCATGCTTGACCAGTACTAGACTGGTCACTGCTTTACTGTTTTTGTATTACACCTAACCCCTTGGTGAAACATCAAAGACAACTAAATCTAGGTTGGAAGAAGGTACTCAAGCTCGTATGTACTGTTCAAAAAACGCACAAAGACTTTGTTTGGGGAAGGCTGCTTAACCAATAGTCATCAAAGCCTGGTGTGAGGATGTAGGTGGAAGGAGAGATGCAGCCAGGTCAGTATTGGGAACAGTTCCTCAGAGACTGAGTTTCATCATCGCTCCAGCATTTGACAACACAAGTGCAGTTTATGGTGATCCTGAATGGGTGGACATTTCCGTAAGAACTTGTGTGTGTGCATAAAGGGACTAGAAATGTAGAGATTTCAATGTTCTGGTAGTATTAAACAGTCACTTACAGGTATGACTATAGTGGTGTACAGATCCTTACTAACTTCCTTGAGAGTAAATCTCTAATAACTTTACTGTAGGATTTAAAAACATTGCTCTTTTTGGATCAACTAGATTGAATTTTACTTTCGGAATTGTTTCAATGTTGGTTAATCCTTTTATTTTTGCTTATTCACTTGTCATTTCTTTAATTCACATACTTAGTGCCCCTTGTCAGTTTTACCTCTAGTCGGCTTTGGTTCTCCTCTTGTATTCTGTTGTACAGCACTGCACAGCCTTTAGGACTATCTGAAGGTTTAGGAAACTTAAATAAAAGGCATTAATTTCTTTACATGATAACTATTCTGGTAAAGTATCATCCTCCTTCTAAGCAGGGCATCTTGAATCCATCCTATCTGCAAGTTCCATGAGTGCTCTTATGGCACAATAGGGCAGTCCCTGCTCCACCCTAGGGCATCATGGAGCTCCCTCAGGTGTAAATGGAAAAGAACCTGGGAAGTGCACACCCTGGTTTGGGAAAAGAACATTCCTAGAGACAACCCTGGATCACCAAGAGATGAGGTTTACTTCAGTGGCTCACTATACTTCCTTTCTAGAGACTGTAATGAAATGTTCACTAGCTTGCTCTGCCTAGGTGCAGCAATGCATTTTTGTATTGGGCCCTGTGTTCATTCCTATTCAGATTTTAAGAAAGTGGCTTGTGGGATCTTCTTGGGTATGCTAACCGTGCCCCATCCATAAATTTCCTTTATCTCCAGCGCCAGACAGCTCGGACTCGAGTAAGGCGCTCCCACTTACCTGCCTTCTTACAGAAGTGGGATTCCTTTCACAACTACCCTGCTGGCATGTAGTTATTATCACCTTACTCACTGAGACTTCATAAACCCATGTTACAAAGTACACTTCCACTTTATCCCCAGTCACCATGGATATGTTTTTGTCCAAGAGTCCAGTCTCCCACAGTCTTACTTAGAAACCTGCTATTTCAAAGTCATGCTGCAGATATTGTGTGTTCCTATGAGTGCCTCAGGCACTTCTTTTTCGTTAGCTCTCAACATCTGACTAATCTTAACGCCCCTTCAGGGACAATAGCTTGCTAAGCCTCCAAAATAGATTTAATTTCATTTCAAAACATCCAGCGGTCCATTTAGGATCTTTCTTTACCCAGGCACTCTGTTGAGACATCGTGTTTCAGAAGCCCCCAGTAGACACCCCTTGCACCCAAGCACCCATCATAAACGTTTATATTCTCATGCCCTCAATGAAGGTGTCTCCTCGCTGCAAGCTCAAAAGCTCACCCGTAACTTCTCCATGCATATCGTCCCCCATTTGACTCCTGTCCTCCATCTTCACCAGGGCTTCCACCGCAACTCTTCAAATGGATTCCAGCTCCTGCACTCCTTTTTTAGCTTAAGCCTGGTGACCCTCCAAGGCACGCAAGCCAATTCTTATTCCTCCTGTACCTTCTTGCCCTGCAACACTCTGCTGCTTAGGCTTTCAAGTTTATGGTTGGAGACTCATTACCACTTTCTCTTTCGTGTCACATCCTTCATGTAAGTCCAATCTCAGTTTGCAAATGGCTCTGAGCATAGTTCTCTCTTGGTGACATCCCTCCATCCTCTGGTGGTTCTGGCACCAATATTTGTCAAATGTTTTTAAGCCCCCCACACTCCCTCTATGCACAGAAAAAATACTTCCACTCCCTTTCTTTCTGAGCCACATTAATCTCTAATGGTGTCGTGTTGGTCTCCATTCACAAGATTTAATTGTCAGAGCCACACTGTCAATATGACGTTGTTTCGGTGCTCAGGAGTCCCAAGCACTAGTCTGGTGCTGCATTTGGTAACAATATCTCAGTCCAGACCATGTTTTCATGCATGTCCTAGATATCAGACGAGCACAGCCCTGGCATCCGCAGGGTCTTCCCTGTCTCTCTGATAGGCTCCTTCCCTTCCCTCTCCCACAGGTTCTGCAGGCAGCCCGCAGCTCCAGTTAACCACAGGGGGCACGGTGGAACTATCACACCAGCCACTGGAGCTCTGCACCAGATGGTGGCTCTACGACCACCCAGCCCTTCACCCACCACAGACGGGCAGTCTAGGACCATATTTTCTGGCACAAAAGCGGGTATGTGCTCGTTGGCAGAATCAGTGACTGCTACCTTAGAAGCATAGATTCACCCAGCGGGGACCTCACCTAGTGTTCCTTCCATACAACGGGCGAGGCAGGACTCCCAAGCCAGAGGAGCTCACAATGGAGAAGATCCAGAGCTCTCACGTAGTGCACCAATCCTGAAGCCCATACACTCTGGAAATTTCATATTAAAGCAAAGTATAGACTTATTTTTCTAATTACTTTTATAGATATTTGAGTTCTTAATCTCCAAACAGATACTTCAAGATTCCATAACCCACAAAGAGATTTTCAGTTTCCAAAGATCTCTATTGATACGCTTTTGCTCCAAAACCATCAATAAAACTTTTAGTTTCCAAACGCCTTCCTAGAAGTTTCCTTTTATTAAAGCCTCCCAGAGATATTGTCTCCCAAGCCCAACAAACATTGCCCTACAGCATACGCAAGTATGCATGGAGTATTCTGACTAGACGTCATGCATGGATGTTTTTGCAAGGGCAGTGGTGCACTGAGGCCCTTCCAGAGCTAGCACAGCTGGTATGCCCAGGAAGCTGATAGTGGACACATTGCATCTAGTTTGTCAGGAAGGAAGGATGTGTTTACAAGATATGTCTGAGCATAGTTGGGGTCAGTAGTAATAACTGCGGGGGAGTGGTTGGATAGCTGCCATAAAGAAGAGGCAAGAATGTACAGAGGACCTGATTCACAAAGGGCCTCCGCACGCGAGCCGGAGGCGCCGCAGTCGTGGGGAAGTCTTTGCACTCGGGACGTAATCTCCGCAATGAGAATTCTCGGTGCAGGGATTCCGCCTGCGTGCAGAAGCCCTCTGTGAAACAGACCATGAATGTTTCCAGTTAGTTCTCAGGATAGCACTGCACAACTCCAGCTCTGCCACTTCACAGCATGTGGGAGCACAGGTAGTTAGAAGCAAACTCTCCAGGAGTAAATATGCATGGATGGTTCACCGCCGGATGAGAGACTGGACCCTCGGGGACATTCTTTCTGATTGGCCTTGCACTGGTATAGTATAAAGGCACCACTAGACAGTTTGAAGGCCTTCCATGTCTACTGACCACCTCCACTAAGCTTTATGGTGTAGAAGACTGAGAAAAAAATGGGTAGAGCTCAGACCTAATGACTTCTGAAGGCACTAAGTGGGCTTCATGGTCCGGGTCACCATATGGTATGGCTACCAACCCTATTGAATGAGATAAAGTACTAGGTGGAACCCTGCTCCTATGTACAAGTGGTGAGCCCTGCTCCAGACAAGGATCTCTGCCAATGGCTCCCTAAAATATGAAATTTTGTGAAGACCAGATGTGTGAGACAGTGAAATGGGAGCAGAGATGCAATAAATTCCTACAGACCCACCTGGGAAAAAGTCATTATGCGTGTGGAAACTTCATGAAGTAGCTGAAATGTATGAACGACAGAACTGTAAAGACTACCTGGAGCAGAAATGTGTAACATTTATAATATACCAGAATAAACTCATGATAGCCACAGCCATGGGAAATTCTATTACCATTATTAGTTTTAGGCTGTTTGTGTTTTTCTGTTTTTGCGGTTGTCATCAGTATGGGTTTTTGCTGCTTACCGAAAGATTTCTGAGCAGTATAAAGACCCTTGAGTCAGCCTGGGTTGTATCAAGTGCAAGAGTTGCCTGGATTTCATCATGAGCAGGGAAAGTCTTCTAGCCGAACATTCTCCCGTGCTTAGTAAATAGAAAGTGCATGATCAAGTGTTGTGTTAATTTGGTCTTTATAAAGTGCTGAGTTTGTTTGTGAATTCTCAAGATACCAAATTGAGCTCAGGCATTATCAAAATGTAAGTGAATCTGGACACACTCTAGAGTTGAGTGAACCTAGCCTTTAGGGGACATTGGATGGGACTGCAATCAATAATATTAATTCTATTGATAAGGTTTCAGGATCTGAGCAAGATTGTGCTGCATTAAGTGCCACGGTAGTCTGGATATTAAGAAAACATGGAGTTTGTCTGTGCTTTCCTAAGTGCTGAATGAGACTGTTAGTTATCAAGAGCCAAGCTAGTCCAGGGTTATTTGCACTGGGTCTTTTCAAGAGTGAATTTTCTCTGGGCTTTATAAAGAGATGAGATAGTCCAGGGTTTATCAAGTGCACTGTTAGTGTGGGTTTTATTAAACTGTGCGTTAGAGGTCTGGAAAGGTCGTTGGTTACACACGATCAAGAGTTCAGAGTAAAAGATTTTTATATATGGTTTGTTAATCTAGTTGGGGCACTGAGTAGTTCGAGTGTTATCAAGGCTTACATGAGCTTGACCAGTATCAAGGTCTGACTTAATTTAGACTACTTACATAAGAGAATTAGTTTGTTCTTTCTCAAGAGCTGGGCGAGTCTCGCAAATATCAAAAGCCTAACTAATTAATCTAGGGATGAGGTAGCTGGGATTTACTGATTTACGTGTTTGACTAGGAATTATCAGAAGGCACGTGTAATTTCAGGATTGAGCTAGAAGTGAGTTTCAGTGTAATCAAAAACTGAGTGAGTTTGGGCATTATCGAGATGTAGTTTTCATGGCATCATCAAGAGCTAGGATAATTTGGGCATTTCTACAAGCTAAGCAGAACCGCCAATTATCAAAGCCATTCTTACTCTGAGTTTTATCTAAACCTGAACTTGTCTGGACATTTTTAAGAGATTGAGTGGGTCTGGGCATTATGAACAACTATTTGTCAGGCCATTCACAGCATCTGAGCAACTCTGGGCATCACAAGCGTCTTACAGTAGCATTTACAAGGAATTATTTGCAATGGGTCTTTTCAAGTGTGAATTTTCTCTGGGCTTTATGAAGAGATTGGATAGTTGTCTTATCTCCTTTATTAGTTAGGCTTTACCAAGTTTTGAGTTAGTCTGGACATCCTTAAGTGCGCAGTGACCCTGTTCAATATCAAGCTAGAAAAGGGTTTGCGTATTGTCAAAAGCTGACGGAGTTTGAGTATGATCTTGTACAGAATGAGTCTGGGGGAACGTTATTAATAGCCAAGGCATGATTTCAATTTCCACAATCACTATTGATGTAGACAAAGAGAGGACAGTGAGGAGTCCTGGTGAAAACCTTCTACGTGGAGATCGGTAGTAGTCAAGAATCTGGCCTGAACTTAGCCGACGACCACAACGCTCATGACTCTAATGTCCCGATGGTGGGGATTTTGTTGTCCCATCTACTATTGAAGAATCGATCAGCGAGGAATGATCAGCCTCAGTTGTCCATGCTGGTGCCTTTTGTCCCTGCTTATGAGTTTTTAACGTCTGCAGGCTTAAAGGTGCCCAGGTCTGAGAACTGCTTTGCACAGAACACACCAAGCAACTTCTGACTTAAAACAACTCATAAGAGTCCTAACAGCTCAGAAATCTCAGCAGAAAGCAAGAACAAAAATTCCATTGTCAGACACACAATCCAACATGAAAGTCAAATCTTGCTTCATGATAGGCCTCAGGCTTGTTTTGTTAAAGTTTAAGTAAATAACAGGACTATGTCATCGCCCATTGCCTGCCAGAAGGGTAAGGGGAACTACATCTTCCCTCCTGCCAACCCCCCCCCTCCCCCACTACATCATCTAAAGAACAAACCAAGGCAAATTAATCGAGGCTGTGTTCCTTCTGAGTTCTGTCATGGTCTGCTCCGGTTTCTAATAAGAGTTTCAGTACACTCCAAGTACTACAGTGGTCATCTTTCCTTGGTCTAATGATATAGACTCCCATAACACCATCTTTAGGGGATCCTTTCGCACTTTGCGCTCTATCATCCCTTGTTCCCTGCTGTCTGGTGGTCTTTCTTCAATGGGCAGAATGAACTGATAGAATCTCATACTCTTGTCTGTGACATACACAGCAGATCTGAACATTGAAGCCGTTCATGTTCCTTATCCGCCCTCAGCATGTATGGTCTTGTTTGGACTTCTTGTAGATGAATCTCTTTCCCTATTATGAGGAAATTTCACATCCACACCAATGCCCTCTTAAAAAAACTTGCAGAGCTCTTCTCTACATCATTCAGAATTAATGGCCACACCACTTCTCTAAAGTCTTTCCATAATATATTGGCACTGCTCTCCCATAGATCAAGATGATGCCAGAAAGTCCTGTAGGTTTAGCCCAAGTTCCTTTGTTGCCTCAGATGCTTTATGACTCCCTTTACCTCTACGTAAACTGTTCTGCTTTGCCAGTAAAGTGGTTTTTCCTCTAGTGTCTTGGAGGTATTTTTTTTTAATGTTCTAATAAACTGGGGTCCATGGACCGAGATAATCAGCCTTAGTAATCCAGATGTATATGTTATAGTACTACTATTGTTGCTTTTGCTATTTTTGGTTTAGAAGGGCTAGTTTGAGTAGATATCCAAAGATGGTTACCCATTCACAGGTCCCACAAAACCCAGGGTGATGCCTTCCAGAGAGCCAGCAGCCATTCCAGTGGTTGGATTTCTCCTTGTGGCATCAGAGTACCAATCCTGGTGCCCCCATCACAATAATGCACCCACCCAGCAGTGTCTGTTTCAATGTTAGTGCCTAATTCAGTTTCCCTTCATGCAGCACCTCCAAGGCATATTCCTAGGGGCACATACAGCCATCAAATGTCATATATGACAATGTTAAATTACTATCACAGATTTGTTCTTGTTTTGACCCAGATATTTTGAGAGGTCTATAACAGCTCATCAATATAATATCCATGGGCAAGGTATTTGTCCATTGGTCCAGCACACTATCATCAGGGAAAGTTTGTTGAGTGGCTGGACTGAGATTGTGGTCTAGGTCAGAATTAACCATAATATGATTTTATCTAAATACCTGCCGGATGAACAGTGCAGCAGAGGACACTGCAAAGACTGTCTAACAATTTCTGTGTAAGTTGGTAAATGAGATGACATCAACGAAATATCCTGAAGGTTCAAGTGGAGGTACGGACTTAAAAAGCAAGTCAATGGTCGGAATTGGTATAATCATCAGTAAGAAATTAAATGGTCGTCACCCAATGTCCTAACACCAAAATCAGATGGGATCATTCATTTTTGTATTGCTTTTGGAAAAGTAATTAAGATATCAACCATAATCAGCTATCCAAGCCAAGGGTGCATGACCTATTGTTTATAGAGGAAGAAGCTACATTCGTATTTCAACACCATTCTTGACTTCGGTCATATTGAGAAACAGACAAATGTGTTTACGCCTTAAATCTAACCAGAAAGTGTGTCCATTTCTCCTCCCCCACACTCCAACTTTGCCTGAAGACATAGCTGAAGTTTCACCTGGAAATGATAAGGAAATGTATCTGCTTATGTACACCTGTCTTGCTATATTTTTCGATCCTGCGTGCTATGTACCTGCATATCAAAGTATCAAAAATCTTTGTGCGCTGTTAATAAAATGATAAATAAAGGTTTTTTAAAAAAAAGTTTCACCTGGAAATCTTTTTAAGGCATTATTCTACATTGACTATGTTTTCTATTAATTAAGACTCGATTATTTTTAGCACAATTTACACATTCCACTACCACCAGGCTTTTTCATTTGTCTTACACTGCCAATCTGCAAATCATGAGCTATAGGAAATAAAACAAGGTGATCCCTCCTCCACGTTGCCGGTGATGTGGATGTGGAATGTCCTCCCTGACCCTCTGAGCTTTGAAGGTAATCAGACATCTCTGCAAATGCTATTCCTCACATTAACTTTTTTTTATTTTCCTTACTCAGACCCCATGCTAAGTCTGGTTCTACCATCAATACTCAGTGCCTCAACACTCTTTGGTATCGTATGCATTCTGAAAATTTTAATATTGCATAACATTGCTAAGATTCTCCTGGACCCGTGGTTTCATGGCACGTGTGCAGAAGGGAAGAAGTTTTTATAAACATAAAACAGAATTTGAATCAGACCCCAAATTCCAGTTGAATATATTTAGAACTGGAGGGACAACCTCATGAAATTGTTTCTTAGATCATCCAAGTTCTAAAGTGCTACATACCAGCTATTAAGAAGATCCGGGAAGAGTAGAATTCCTGCATCCTGCAGTGGCCTAGGTAATAAGCTTGGAGGAAGACAAAGATACCTGGTGAGTCCCAATATGACAATAGCACATAGTGTTGAAGTAAGTATTTCCTGAGTCAGTATATTCTTATGAGAACCAGAGCTTTCTTTGTATGGAATTGTTGCTTGAAATATCTAATTAATTTTAAGGCTTTCCTTAAAGCCTAGCATCGAGCTAACCTGACTAATATTTATTGTCCAGTAGCAAATGTAAGTCTGGAAAAGCTCCTCCTCACTTTAGATTGGTTCCTCTGAGCTTTTGCAAACCATTCTAATGCCTGTGTAGGCCCAGATTAACATAACCATCATAGACTGTGTTTTCCTAATCGTGGATTTATCAAATTAAAGCGGAATTGCTGTAAAACAAAAATATTAAAATTGACATTTTCACAATATGATTTTTTCCTATTTTTGTTATTACACAGTTCAAGCTTCAGGTTTAGCTCCTATGGAAAGTTCCAAAAACTATAGTCTTTCATCTGCTCAACTGAGGTATAATATAGATATCCAATTATCTAAAACATACATATGGGAATGTTATTATTCCAGCACATGAATTTGGGTTTTTGATATTAATGGAGGGCAGCCTCTTAAATAAGTTCCTTACCAGGCTTGATGATTTAGATGTGTATATTACACTACAGCCAATATAGATTGTTATCTTTATGCAGCAGCTATTGGAGTAGAATGGGGTCTAAATATTGCCAAATATGTTATTCAAGTGATTCAACTTATAAATCAAACACTGCTGAGGAAATGGGGCGCCGCTGTCTTGTTTCCTTTGGAATAAGAATTCTTATCAATATATGTTTCATTTTCTAATACTCTTGCATAGAAATTAGAGGGCAGTTTTTGAAAAAACGAATCTGTAAATTACATAAATCAAAACGTTTCAGTACCTGCAACAAGAATATTTAGTTCACCTTATCAAAACCTTGAAGGCAAGGATTGTCATGAATGGGAAGCGAACTTATTTTCCTAAACTAATGTCAATTGCCCCTTTTAAATCCTGTACAAGGTTTGCCATGGTATACCACCAATATATTGCATGCGTAATATCCCATGACAAAAATATTGCCTCTACTACATCAACTTAACCAAAAACAACACAGGACACATAGATGTGTAAGTAAGAATAGTGAGTAGATACTGATCATGATTAAGTAGCGGTAGGTGAAGTGGTGATGCTATATTATTGTTGGTTGATGTTATCATTAAAGTACCATACAATCTTCATCATATGGCGACCAGGGCTGTACATTTTTTGATTCGCAATAATCAAGGCATGAGGCAGATGACTTAATCTGGCCGAAACAGCAAAGACTTAAGTAAGAGAGGTAAATGCCAGTAACTTACTGGGTTTAAAAGTTCTCTAAATAATGGCTTCAGGCCAGGAATAAGGAGTGCGCCCCCCGCAGGATACCATCAAATAGTAGCCTGGTGGTTCCTTTGTTTGAGGGAATAATATCTCCTAAATCTCAGCTGTCAGACAGTGTAGATCTTTGGCTTTACACTTCTATGAAGAGTTAATGACTTAATTGATTTCTTGTTCCCTAATGATGGCTAATTACATACATTACCTGCACTGGAGATATTGTTGGTAGATCTAAACCTGAATTCCAGAGATCTATATCTGAGATAAAAGAACTTAAGTATTACTGCTATGTACTTTAAGAAAAGTCCCCACAAAGTTTTTCCCATTTCAATACTGGACACTTAAAGCTTTTAACATATGTGAGAAAATATTTATTTCAATCACTCACATATTGAGTTATTGATGCCAAGCCGGTATGCACCTACTTTTTTCACTGTGCTCTACTCCGATAGGTGCTGCCCTGTCCCGGGTCTTGAGAAAGCTGCCTGAAGCTTAATTTAATACTTTTCTTTGAGATCTTTAATCATAATCAGTAACTGGGATTTAAATACTTCAGATATTCTCTGAAAGCAATAGTTTCTCACTAGCACTTAACTCCTTTTCCGACTTGTCCCACTACTGCTATTAAAAAAAGAAATAGAGTGAGCCAGACTTAACTTTGAACTCGCCTTGAACTGCTTTGTTTAGTGGGATCTGTTCATCAGTAGACAAGGTTCTATAATTATTTGTAGGTAACAGACTTCTAAGCTAAGTGCTGAACGATAAGACAAATGTCTCTGCAAATATTTACATTCTGAAACATGGGCCTTTATCAAAGTTTCCATGAGACATAGGTCAACTCAGAAGTGTTGCCCATGTTTCCATGAAAAGTATGAGAAACGTTGAGTCATGGAGTTAAATCTCCAAATACAAAAGAAGTTTAGATTTTGCATTACCCCAAAATGACTCATTTTACCCATCAAATGGTACCTCAAAGCTCAGCTCTTGTCGATCCAAGATATTGCTAGGCTAGCTTTCCTAATGCCAATTGCTTGTTTAAAAAGAAAAACACAATGAATAAACTATTTAAAGAAGAGAGTATTGTTGTGTGGCCTCTTTATCCTCTGTTTTGAGTCCTCAATCGTTTATAGTTTATGTGACCCGAGGATGCTACTATAATGGTATGTTGCAGTTTGGTCTTCAGGCTATGGCCTGGGCCACGCTTTATAAGGCATTTGGGTGGGAGCATTTCATGTATTAGTGGCTGGGCTCTTCCTGTAGGGTGTTTGCATCGAGCTTTCTTGTGAATGCTGCTGCTCCTGCCTTCGTAAGTGTACCTGTCTTCCTTTCTTGGTACTGTTTCTATGAACTGAGTCTGTGGCTATCGATGGGCAAGCTGGATAACTGTAGTTGATCGGGCGATGGGGCCTTATTTTCATAAAGGGATTGATGCTGCCTGTCATTTACAGTAACTCATCTTTAGCTACTATTCCTATCATTTTAATGTCCATTTTCATGTTCTATTGGGATTCTGTGTCAGTGTATTTTCCCTTTGCACGCTGTTTCTTCCAGGAGTTTAGAGTAAGTGTTGGCTCATCATGTTACTGATGCTGTCTCTGATTTCTGGGAAAGAAGCATGAGCGGTTGACCTTTTCCTACCATTGTCTTCCCCCTACATTCAGATCCTTCTCCCCAGTCACCTCCTTCCAGGGTCTGGGGTTTGAGAACCATAAAAGGTCCTTCCTTGTGCATATTGATTTTAGGATGTCTTGCTTCCACTAGTAGGATCTCTTATCCCTTTCCACATCGTCATTGTGGATGCAAGAGGCATGTGTGGTGAAATATAGTTGGTTGCTGCCACTAGAGCCACCTGGAATAATCCCCAGCTTGATTGCATGCTCTTGTCTTTGTTTATTTCAGCAGGTGCATGCGTTTTCGTGTCTACGGGTGACCACTGGTCCTTGCATTTTCATGCCACTGGTTGAGTGTTATCCACCTTCAGAATAAAGCACCTGCCCAAAATCAGTATGTTTCCTGAATATCGACACCATAATGTCGATGGGACACAATATTGAGGACAAAATATGGAAATAAGGTATTGACAGGTAAGTAAGTCTAGATTTTGATTTTCTATCAATAAATCCACATATAGGTACCTTGGTGAGATATATCTTCAAGGTATGCAGATGTGGAGATACTTCCTGTATGCACTTGCCTTTCGATATTTTGTCCCTCTATATTCTTATACCGCGATATTCAATAATACCAACATCATACGTCTACCTGCCTTGTTTACTCATCTCTGACATCGTGGTCCTCCTGTTTAGGCAGTGTAGCGTTAGCAACTAGCATGTTTCTGAACTTAATTTCTGATGTTGGCAACCCGCCCAAGTTCTTTCCTATTGGGCTTGATGCCTAAAATGCTACTATCACTGTCAGTCCACAGACACAGATTTTTGGTGTGGCGACTTGCCAAAAGTCATTTGTTTCTAGCATTCTGCAATTCTTGCTTTGGCTATTCAGTGAAAGTTCTGCTACTCTGGGGTTGCCCAAGAGAACAGTGATTATTTGCCTCCTAGTATTTCCTAGAGAGGTCAGGCTACTCCCGCAGCTTGTGGAAATGAAATGGTGGTCACGATCCCACCTTTTACTAGGTGACTTTGCAGGTGAATGTAATTGTGACTGAATTGTGTTTGACCTGTGTTGCTTTCCCCAGGTTAAGAGTGCCACACGTTGATATCCTGTCAGATATTATAATGTTTTTCACTGAACCTGTAGGATATTTTTATGTTGGGCCATTGTATCCCAGTTGTTTTTGCTTCATCCATTTTTTTTTTTTTCGCTGTATCGTGTTTTCAGTAATTATGACAAGTTTATCATTGGCTGGCTTCTTTGTCAGGTGTGGTCCATGTGGATGTGGTCCAAGTTGAAAGGTCTCCCTTCTTGGCCCATATACCTACTTTATGCCTGGTCACTCCTGGAGATGGGACACCTCCATGCCTTTTTGTGTTTCTTGCACCCCTGCAGTTTTTGTTTTGGGAATTTAGATACTTTGTGACTTTCTTTTTCTATTGATGACACTGCATTTCTGTGGGTGGCCAGTTTCATGATTCCAATATGTAGAAACATAGTGATAGTGTTGTATGACCACCTATGTGTCGCAGATCTTCCTTAGTGTGTCCAGTAAGCACTGCTGTGTATTGCCAGCGGAACATTTGTCACGGCGTGGTTTTTCTTTAAAATATAAGGTCTGCTATGAAGAAGAGGCATACAATGTTAATATACTGAGCACTCCTCAGTAATTCTCAATTCACAGAGGCTCTGTCTTCCACATCATAGTCCTTGGTTCCTTCTCCTTCCCTTCTGTGTGGTCTGTCTTTGACTGCTGCAGTACAACTTGGAAATCACAAACAGGACTTCTGGATGAAAATTTAGGTATTGATATCTTGTTTACAAGGGGCAGGATCTAAAATATTTTGTTAGAAACAGTTACCCTGACTTATCCTCATAGATTGTGTAATTGAAGAGTTAGTCTTCAGAAATGTCCCCGTTCCAGAGTACTTCAGAAACTCCTCTGTCCTAGTTTATCCCAGATATTCATCCAGTGCAGAGGGCCTCAGAGGCTCATCCATTATATAGATCCAAGGAGGTCCCCCATTCCAGAGGAAATACAAAACTAAATGACCCATTCTATAAGATATCCAAGTCGCTATCATTCAGGAAGATACCAGAAACTTCCCATGGATGGTGCCACATACTCTCTCTCATTTCAGAAACAATAGAAACTCCCTTTTTAAAGAAAACCATAAATGTTTCCTTTCTAGACTGTAACGCTAATGCTCGCTTTCCAAAAACATCTGAAAGCACGGAATTCCCCCAATCCAAGGAATCCAGATACCCATTTTAGCCTGCTCCTGAACTTCTCCTCTGTAATGAGCCTATCACAATATCATTTTAAAATGTGTCAGAACCCCAGAAACACTTCCAATCTACGGAGACACTTTTACATTTTAGAGAACCCTAAAAACGATCCCTTCGAGAGGATCTCAGATATTCTCCCATTGAAGATGCTCCAGAAACTCCAGCTTCCAGAAGACCAAAAAATACCTACTGCTCTAAAGGACCAACAAAATGTTCCCATTCCAAAGAGAAATTCTCCCAAGCTGGAACCGCCAAAGTTGTCTAAAGTCCACAAATTACAGTCTATTTTGAATGACAAGTCCTGGTCCTTCTTCAGTCAGTGAAACAGAATCAGAGTTGTTGTTTCCCTGATAGAACCTCTTAGTCTTCAAATCATTATGGACTTCCCAGTTATTGGAACCACCAGGTGGATGAAGTTTAGACCTGAAGTCCACTTCAGGTCTAAAACTTAACTTCAGGTTTAAAGTTGGACTTCAGGTCTAAACGTTGGCGCATGATTATGAGTTTGGTGGTGTGGGAGCGGGGCAGCACGTCACTGCCCCGCTCCCACAATGCCAAACTCCACTGCCAACTGTCCGCCGAATTACAAGTTGTAATCCGTATGCGCGATCCCGCAGCGGCTGGCCCACAGCACGGCCTTTCAAAGGCTCATAGAAGAGCCTAAGAAAGTTAGTGCAGCGGGACTGCCACAGTGTGTTCCAGCACGGCATGGACAGTGAAGTCCATGCCGTGCAGCAACTAGGGGTGCAGAAAGAAGGGGGGGGACCCCTGCATGCACCCCGTGCACCGAGGCACTAGGGGGCCCTAGCCCCCTTTGTTTCCTCACTGCCACCTTTTTTTTAAATGGCAGGCTCACTGCCATAAAAAGGAGGGCAGTGAGGAAACACATATTTTATGCTTGGCAGTGCAGCAGCTTCACCCCCAGTATATTGTAAATTCAGACTGCTGCAAGACTGCCAGGGATCACGGATCCCAGGCGGTAGCAGCGGTCCTATGGCGGTCCGACAGGCAAAGTCATAATACGGCGGTCAGACCTCTGGTGCTGTGGTTGCTGCACCGCCACAGTGGCTTTGGCGGTCCATCGTACTGCCAAACTCGTAATCAGGCTCTTAGACTTTAGGTCTAAACTTAGAATACAGGTCTAAACTTAGGGCCTTATTACAACTTTGATGGTCTTCGACTGGGTCCACCGTGGCCCCAGGAAGACTGTAAGGCTGTGGTGAGCCCGCCTGCAGGATTATGACTTTGATCCAGGGCAGGCGGGTGGTGCTGCTGCAGTATGTTAGGCTCATAGGAGAGCCTAACAAGTATACCACTGCCGTGAGAGAGCCTGTAGCACGTTCTTGCACGATGTGGCATGCATCATGTCGTGCATGCCACACTGTGCAGGAACAAGGGTGCAATTCCAGCGGTGGCACAACATGTTCCCCCCTGCCACATGCCCCTCCGGTCCAGAATCAGCCAGGGGCCCTGTTAAGGCCACCCTGCCACACTTTTCATGGCAGGATCCCTGCCATGAAAAGGGAAGTGGATATGCAGAACGGTAAACACACGGCACCCCCTGCATATTCAGGCCATTGTTAGACCGACCGCCGCAGTGGGATCCTTGTTTCCGGCAGAGGCGGCGGTCTTGCCGGAACATTTGTACTGGGCGGTGATGGTTGGTCCGCCACAGCAGGACCACCGTACACATAATAAGGCCCTTAAACGTTAGTCTAAACTTAGACTTCAGGCCTAAGTTTACCTTTGTAATTCTGGCCCTTCGATTGTGACCCTTCAAATGCCTGCCATTTGTGGTACTCAGAGGGTAAACCTATACCTGTACTGCACCCTGAAGCTTATATTCTTGAGAATTCATAGACTTCAACCAATTATTCGACACTACCAGTTCTTGACACCTCTTGTAAGACAGACCACCTATAAAATTGATGCTTGTATAGCGCACTACTCACCCGCAAGGGTATCAAGGCGCTTGTACGAATACCGCTGTGGAACCCATCCTGGCTTTCCCTGTGAGGCGTCCACTCCTGGGCACCCCCAAGGTGGAGGCCAGGCATCCTTAGCGTTGTGGGGGCCGTTGTGGAGATTAAGCAAGCTATTGCCCAGAGTTGCAGAGTGGGACTCCATGATTGGAATGGCACCGAGGCAAGAATTATCAGGTCCGTGGAATTTTTGAGCCCAAGACCCGCCAAGGCGGGGAATTGAACCCTGGTCCCGGGCTAGACCTCTGCCTTAGGGTCTGCCGCTCTAATCATTGAGCCACACTTCTCCACTATAAGACCCTACCATTCCCTTAACCCTAGGTGCTTCTGCCAGATACACCGATGGAACCCATTTTGGCAATCTGAAAATATGCCTTTTCATTGTAGGCCTCTGCCATTGTCATGAGGTTTGCTGGAAGGCCCAGACAATCAGTGTGGCCCATTATTGGGTGCAGAATACTCCCACTAACTGTAAAACACTTCCAGTTCTTGGGGCTCCTCTGATATATCCCTCTATCGGCTTCTTTCGGCTACCAATTCCTAGAGGTTGCCCAATGACCCCCATTAGTACTACACTTAAATTCTCTCATGTCAGACACTTGTTCAGGTTTTCAGTTTGTCTGTGCTATCTAGTCACATAGTCAGTCCTCTGAAATGCAATACAGACTATTACCATTCCCGGGGACTCGTCGGTGTATCAAGTTAATATATGGCACCACATTCTTTTTGGGGTCTTCTTTGGGATAGGACTGAATATTATGGCCCTAAAATACCCCTTTTAGCTATAGGCCAATGGATTCTCCTGTTCTTAGGCATTCCTTCCAGATAAACTATGAGACCGGTTATTGGCACGCCAGAGCCCCTGTGCATTCAATTTTAATCATGTCACTCTGAGTTTCCCATTCTGGTGGACTCCTTAGAGATATACAGTCAATATACGGAATCAATTTTGGCACCCCTACCAATTCCTCTCATACTGTAGAAGCCTCCAAGACCCTACTATTGTTTTGCTCTTCCAAGTTACCAAAATAGCCACCGAGCCTCTCAGTCTTGATAACCCTCAAAATCCCCACACGCCTTGGTAGACCCTGGTAATCACCTCTTTGCATGCTTCTGATCTTCCATCCCAGTAATCTCCACTTACTGTCTTTGATCTCTTTGCCTTTCTCCCTCCCGCAGGCGCCGGCTCACCGTTGCGGGACTGCTTACACTTGACAGAGCAGCACCAGCGAAAGGTGCAACAGCAGCGCTCCACCACCTCAGTCTCAGCTGTGTGGAAGCCCCGACCACAGCACATCAGTTCACATCCATCAGTGGCGGGTGAGGTGCGGTTACACCGGCGGCCTGTTGTGCCTGGTACCCCATTTCTAGGATCCTGGTGGCAAAAGTCTGGACTGGGTGACAAGTAGATCAAATCCTGCATGGTGTAGGGCTTGAAGTGGGCACTCTTGGGTACTAGAAGCTTGCGGGTGGCCACCTTCTGCTGCTCGACCTCCGTTGCACCCTCTAACTTCTCCTTCAGTACATTACCAACCTTGCGGAAAGGGGGCATGACCTTCCAGCATGTGCGCACTTCGCAAGATCCTGAGACACCGTGGCATTTGCACTCTACCTTCATGTTGGACAAGATGGCCTGCAACAAGAAGAGTAGTAAAGATGCTTATTGCCATGGCTAACATGGACTTATATTGGAAGAGAGAAGACAATGAGAGAATAAAGATGGTTATAAAGCAGGCTGGAGAGAACACAGTGTTCTATTCATATAGGAGGCAGGTGGCAGCAGTAGAGTCAGTTATGGAAATAATTAGAGAGGGTATATTGCATCTCGTGTGGACAATTGAGACTAGGAGCGATAGTGATAAACTGATATGTAAAAAGCATCATGATGTCAGGCAGTGAATTACTAAATGTGTGTGGTAGAGATGGAGACGGTTGTCAAGAACAAAGTTACGCAGAGTAATGACAAATGAGAGTAGAATTGGAGATAGATAGCGATGACAAACATAATGGTCAGAAGACAGAGCAATCACAGCAGAAGCGCAGTAGAGCTCAGAATAGCTGGACGGGACATGTAATAAAGAGGGGTATGAATGTAACCAATAAAGAGAAGAAATTGCAAGAATGGATCCACTTTGGAATTAATTGGGGTAAGAGCAGTAGAGATGTTTATGTGCACGGCTAGAGAAGACACTAAAACTCAGGGGAAGGATCAATGAGATCTGAAGAGCCAGTAACAGGGTGTGAGAAAGGACACCCCACAAAGGACAAGAGTCTAAGAACTAGGGAGCTAACATTCTGTAAGGATGACAGAGCATAGATAGGTGCCAAATGATGATGTGCTTCTGGAACGGGACCTGTGAAATTCAATTGTTTTATTACGGAGCAGGCAGCTTGAGTTCAGCAAAATATGCAGTTTAATTGTTTTGTTAATACATATTTGAATTCTACTATTTTGAAAACGGGAAGGAAATTAGTTTTAAATGCCTCAAAATAATTAGGGGATGATTGGGCAACAAATATTTCCAACACTTCTATCCATATCTCCACTCTCAATGTTGCTTTATGCCTCTGTGCCGGATGAAGAGTCTGGCGGTCCCAGGTCTATCAGGCTCGCGCGGGCGTGGCGGTCCAGCCACTGATGCACCGGCGGTCCGATCACCCCATTACAAGTTGGACCGTCGAACTGTCATTGCACCGCCGTAACCACCAGGGATCAGAGATCCCTGGCTGTGGCACATCTGTCTTGAGACCGCAATATGCTTGGCGGGAGTGCCGCTGTCTACAAAGCATATTACAAGTTTCCTTTCCGCCACAGTTTTCATGGTGGTTCCTCCTCCATGAAAACCGTGGCGGAGAGGAAACTAAGCCCACTTTTGACTCTGGGCCATGGGGTGCATGCAGGTGGGGCACATATTGTGCCCACCTGTGTGCATGCACCCCAGTACCTGCACGGCATGGACTACACCCTGCGCAGGTACTGCCTTTGATGTTCCCATTGCCGTGCCTATTTCATAGACACCGCTTTGGGAATGCCAAAGAACCACCGGCGAGTGACTAAAAAAGTCAATCTGAAGGTTGGTGAGCACAAGGGTTTGGCGGTGCCGGGCGCCAGCACGGCGATCCCGCTCCCGCACTGCCAAACTCATAATCAGGCCCTTAAAGTCTAAAATTGTCAAATAGGAGCTTTGAGAAAGACATGGGGTGTTTCCAGTCTTCCACTCTAATGCAGTGGATTGAGTATGTTATGTGGAATGGTAAATATCATTCCATTTGAAATGACCTAGTTTGTGCTCCATTGCTACACTAAGGGGGTCATTAGCATGGCGTGCGGATCGCCACCGCCTGACCGCCCGCCAAAACACCCCGCCGGTCGGCCTGTTATCCCCCTGCCACATTAGCATGGCGGGGGTACCGCGGCGGACGTAAAGACCATCCGTCGCTTTTCCGCGGGTAGGCAATCGTCACGGCTGAAAAGGCCCACAATATGGTGGTGGTGACTTGCAGGCACCACCATCCATATTATGATGTTGGCGATTTCATGCCTTTCCGTGGCGGAGGCTCTGCCATGGAAATGCATGTGGGAATCGCTTTGGGGGCTTGTTGTGGGCCCCCGAGGGGTGGGGGGGGTAGGGGGCTGCACTTGGGGGGGTACCCATGGCACCCCCCTACAATGGCATACACAAGGTGGCAGGCACTGCACGGTGCCCGTCACGTTGTACATGCCAATGTGCAGCATGCATTTACAACATTGTGACGGGTGCTCCTCACAGCACCGCCTGCCACAATGTTATATATGCGACCGCCACGGTGGCAGTCGCATCCTAATTGGCGGTGCGGGACCGCCGCACCACTGGTGGCCGGTCCCAGCACCACTAGGGTGGTGGGCGGTCCGCCCGCCATCCTAATCCAATCCAAAAGAGGTGTTGTTTTCAGATATTTAATTGCTTGCTTTGGACTCCCTTGTTACTTCTTTCAGTACCTTTTTTTTTGCACCACATGCATGACAGTGCGGAGATTGGAAAAATCTATTTCACCGTAATATGTCAGGACAAGTACCTTAAAAGCATTTTTATTACAATAACAGATGAAAAGAAAATGTGCATTTATGTGTGGGTCATAAATTACTATATTCAAAGTTAATTCAAGTTCAAGTTGAATTTTCATTTAAAGGTAAATTATGTTATTTAAAAAATGATAATCTAATCACTAAACCAAGTGATTTGATCACTCAAAATGCTTAAAGTACTTCGAGCCTGATTCACGAAGATAATTTGCATTTTTGAGTAACTTTACTACTTTTGATTATTTAAAAATCCAAATGTAAGTTTCTACTGAAAAAACATTAGTAAGTCCAGCATTACACTTGGCCAACTACTGGTACTGCAACAACCTCCCATAGAAAATAATAGACGTAGGGAATTCAAATTAATCCCAATAGGAAATATGGTTGAATTAATTTAAAATATTTAAAATCGTCAAAAATATAAATATAATGTAATGCTAAAAAATATATAAAAATAGTAAATGGTTTTATTTAATTATAAGTTGTTTTAAATACCCTGTTTGGAATTTAAACGTGAATGTGAAAATAAGGTTATTAAAAAAATATCTAAATTAATTTGTATTATTTCTATACATATGTTTTTATATTTATTAAGGCATAATAAAAAAATATTTTAGTGGGAATGTATTTTTTTTCATTTAAACTTCAGAAAAATTGTTAATTTCATTTAATATATTTCCATTATTTAAAGAATTCTTTCAAATTAATTTAAAAGTGCTGTAGCTTTTAATTCTTTCTACATTTAAAATATATATAACATGGATTTACACTAATATTTAACATTAAACAAAATTTAATATTTCTTTTCAAGTAAAATAAACTTTTTTTATTCCTCCCTATACTTTACCATGCCACCCTACCATAGAAAACAATGGACCTATGGAATTCAAATAAATCCCTATATGAAATAGATTTGAATTAATTCAAATTATTTAAAATAGTCAAGAATATAAATATACTCTAATGTTAAAAATATAAATAAATAGTACATCTTTTTATTTAATTATAAATTATTTTAGTACCTTTTGAGTTAAAAAGTTAATGAAACAATATTTTTTATTAAAATATACCTAAATTAATTTTATTTCTTCTTCTTCTTATTAATAATAATAATATTATTATTATAGACTTCTATAGCGCCTGAATCACCCCCGATGGGGTATCTCTGCACTGCGGAGCCTACTAGAGAAAGCTGAGGGCAATCAATTAGAACAGGACTGTTTTAAGGAGTTTCTTAAATTGTAGATGATCTGGGCATTGTCTCAGCGTGATGGGGAGCTCATTCCAATGCCACGGTGCCAGATGCGAGAAGGCTCCCCCCCCCCCCCCCCCATCCTAGCCTTTTGACCCGGGGGACTACAAGAAGGGATTATGGGGTCTATTAGGATGGCGGTCGGAAAATCTCCCCGACCGCCATGGTAGCGGGAAAAGACCGCCCGCAAGGACCGCGGCATAACCGCCGGTCCAATTAGGATGCTCCGCAGTCAAAATCCGACCGCGGCGGTCGGATTCTGGCAATTAACATTGCGGTGGTTGCTGCTGCCAGCAGCACCGCCGCGGTGTGAAAAAGAGCATGTCATGCATGTCACTGCGTGGCAGGCACTGCACAGTACCATGGGTACCCCCCAGTGCACCCACCCCCCCCCCCCCAACACATTGGGGGCCCGCAATGGGCCCCCGGAGACATTCTCTGCATGCCTTTCCATGGAGGTTCCCCCACCGCGGAAAAGCTGGCTACCGCTGGCATCATAATCGTGCCGGCGGTGCTTGGCCCTGAATCACAACAATTGTAGTAGTCCAGCTCTGCCCGCCAGGCTAGCGGGCGGACTGCAACCGGCGGAAAAGTGGCGGGCGGAAAATCACACCGCGGTGGTCACGACCGCGATGCAAATCGGACCGGCGGTTTTCTGGGTTTCGATGGCGGGCCATTCGCCCGCCATACTAATAGACCCCTTAGTTCCTGAGCGCAGATCTCTGGGCGGGAGTATAATGATTGAATTTCTCAGCAAGGTAGACGGAGCTCTCGTCAAATACAGCTTTATGGACGGTGCAGCAAATTTTGAATTTGATACATTTGCGCACCGGCAACCAGTGGAGCTGTTGTAGCAGCGGGGCCGAGGCCGTTCTGGAAGGTACATTTAAAACCAGGTGCGCCGCAGTGTTCTGGACTACCTGCAGTCGATCCAGGGAATTTATTTCTATAGATAAAGTTTAAGAATTATTTAGACATAATAAAAAAAAGATCTTTAGTGAGAATTGATTATTTTAATCTAAACTTCGGAAAAATTATTTTTATTTAATTTAATATATTTCCATTACTTAAAGATTTATTTCAAATCAAGCTAATAGTGCTGTAGCTTTTTTATTTCTGTTTTACATTCAAATTAAATATATGACATTAATTTACATTTTAATATTTAACATAAAAATATTGGTACTATTTATTTTTACGTCAAATAAACTTTTTTTATTTTTCCCTATGCATGCGGAAATATCTGCCCCAACTGTTTAGTATTCCTATGGTAAACTATTTGGGACATGTTTACAAAAATATTTAACTCGAAAATTAATATAAAAAAAGATTTTTGAGATTGCAATTAATTCAAATGTATTTATATATGTATTTTAAATGTAGAACAAAATAATAAAAAAAAGTTACAGCACTTATTTAATTAATGGAAATATATTAAATGGAAATAATTTTTCTGAAGTTTAAATAAAAAACGAAGTGCCCGATTACAAGTTTGGTGATCTTACCGCTGTCCCGCTGCTGCGGCTGTCCCAAGCAGGCCGCTGAGCCGGCAGTCTTCCGCCTGCCGTGCCACAAGGTTTCCAATGGGCTGGCGGTATCTTTGCAGTGGACTCACTACGTTTCACCTGGGTACCCCCACTTTTTGCTGGTGTTTCACTGTTTTTCGACCTTAGTCTGGCTGTGGCCCTGCTAATCAGGACCATAGCCTAGCTGCTTCCTCTCTAAAATGGTTTCCATGTACCTTAGGTACATATCTAATTGGATTCTGGAGTGCCTTATAAGCCTCTAGTATATGGTATACTATGTACCTATGGCATAGGTACCTCAGAGGCCTATATTTAGAAAGGGTATGCAGTTCCTTAAGGGGATGGTTTGTTAGTGAGGTCAATTCTCAAATCCGTCGATATTGATTGGACTCAAAGAACCTATAGGTAGGGAAGGGGAGTTCCCATATTCGGAACTAATGCCCTCACAAACCCAGCAAGCTAGGTGTCATGCTTCATCTTCTGGGCCTGCTCCTCGTCGGGCCGGCGGTGCAATGCCCGACGGGCACCCATGAAGGGGCTCTTTAGCGGAGATCTTTTGTTCCTTGCCGTTGAGTGCGTGGGTGTGAGGGGCCTGAAGGAGAGTAGATGAGTAGAGTGAGTTAAAAAAGGTTGGATAGTCTGTTGAATGTGTTTATTTATGACAGCTGTCCACCTCATTAAAAAGTTAGAGGAAGATGGACAGGTAGTGTGACTTGTATTTGTCTCTGACTGTCTCCTACTCTAGTGGTCGACATGTTTCATGCCCTCATGACATTTCGTCAGGACCTGTGTGTGTTTCTATCTACAGTGTACAGAGGGTGATACTATCACTATCTGGGTCTGGCACCACTAAGGTGTGCCAATCGTCGCAGTGGAGCAACCTAGAGCGACAGGTATTAGTGCTTCAATCAGCTCTTGGCTGTATCACAGGCTAGCCCATTAGCTATAGTTTCATGTTGCCTGAGGTGGTTCGTAACCTACCCGTCACCGCCAGTGCTGGAAACCTCAGAGGCCTACCAGGGGCTGAAGCATGTATTATGCCACCCCTGGGAAGCACTCAAAAATGGCACCACAGGTCTGCTACTGTAGCCTGGGTAAGGGTGTGCTTGCACCCCTTACAGTGGTATAGGCTACCTATATCATTACCATATACAGACACATATAAACCTGTAAGTCACTCCTATGGCAGACCTTGACAATCCTGAAGGCAGAGTGCTTGGACTTCGTTTTATGTGAGAGGGTGCCCAAGCATGAGCCGAGCCCCTCTGCAGCTTTCGGAAATACTTCCTTATGGCTGTTCTGTGATACAGCCATACCATATACTCTTAAGTGCATTACAACCTCGCGGTAAATGCTAACTTTGGGATGGCTGCATTAAAACATGTCGTGTTTGGTGTCAAACGCTTTGGAATACCACCCCCCGCCAATTCTGGCAGCGGGGGTAGCATTCCACCCTTCTAGAGGGAGATACATGTTCACACTGGCTAAACCCGGTAGGACTTTCCTGAGCCCTGGCATCACAAAATGGATGCCTCTGCCACAGACACAGGTCTGGCCTCCTGCTGCTGACCGAAACTCCGGCAGGGAAGGCCTGGACAATAGGTTTCCTGTCGAGGGAGGTGTCCCCATCTCCCCAGACAGGCTGATGTGTATTGGGGCTGGGCGGGAGCACTCTGGTGCTTTGAAGTCCTGCACTGGGGCACACTTGGTGTCCCTGTGCATACTCCAGTTCAAACCGGTTGCAGGGGCTACCTGCCCCTGCTCTGGCGTGAAACTGGACAAAGGAAATGGGTGTAACCACCCCTCTTTCCTGGCCCACCCATAGGTGGGGCCTTAGAGTTAGTCCATCCCCTAAACTTACTATAAGTATAGGAATCCAGTCCCTAGGACTTTTGATTACCCTGGACAAAACTCTGCAAAGTACATCCTGGACCTTCGACGTTCTATCATGACTAGAAGACTGAAGAGATCACCCTTGGGGTCAAGGAGTGACTCCCCTGCTTGGCAGGCACCAAAGACGCAACTGACCGGTCTGCATTGCTGAAGCTCCCGCCGGACGCCGAAGTCTTTGCATCACCAGAGGTGGATTTCCAGACTTCCCCGAGGCTACCTTGAGTCCATAGCAAAGCTGAGGGTGACGTGGAACCGTGGCCCCTGGACACCGTGAACTTTTGCAGCAACACTAGCTTCCTGGTCCTCCTCGAAGTTGCGCTTTGGGCTCCGAGTAGCCCCAGCCTTGAGCACCTCCTGCACCGAAGATTGTTGGCCTCCACTCCACGAGTGACCCGTGGGCCAGCTTCAAGTGCGACAGCTCGAGGCTCCTTCGCGATCACTAGCCCGTTGGCTAGCAGGTTCCCACGAAGGCGACTCCTTTTCTGATTGGGCTTACCTGGTTGCTCCAGACGTGCCCCGACTTACCCTCGCTGGGTGAGTCCCTCAGACCTTGCTGTCCTTTCTCTGAATTCCAGTGACTTGCCGTTGCCAAGGCTTGTTGGATCCGTTCTGGTAGCCGACACCGCAGCACTCAACAGACTTTGTGGGACAGCTCGAATCCGGCTTGTGGACTTCGTCGACGCCTCCTGGACCTCGTGGCTGAAGAGTCAAGTCACCCATCAACTCACCTGAAGCACCCGACATCTGTGGGCATTGGTCCATCCTGCCCTCGGTCACTGGCTAGTGACCCAGACTCTGTCCCCTCTGCTTTCAGGTTCCTTACATCCTAGATCCAGGCTTGGATCTCTTCGGACACTTCTCCTCTTCACGGCAGCAGCAGTTCTTTGCAGGCTTCCATTGACATCGACGACGCGACCCGACACCAAAAGACACCTATGCACCCGGCTTCCCTGGGTGAGGTAACTCGAGTACTCCGGTGCTCACGTGGGTGCTAGCCCTAGAACTTCTTAAGTCCAAAAGGGTTTCGATTAGAAGAGTCCCTAATCTTTAAATTTCCATCCGCGACATTGGCCATAGAAGATAATAGGAACCCGTGGTTGTGTTTACACACTGCATGCAGTCCCCGTGGGTCCCCTGTGTCACTACCTTGGGTGGTTCCTTGGGGTCCCAGCGATTCTAGAGGCAATAGGCCTAGTGCCTGTTTCAGTGGTGGTTCTTATACCACTTTTGTGGTATATGGTTTGGTAGCCCCTAGGGCCCAACCGTGTATTTGTGCTTTTACTGATGATTGCTATCTTGTAACTTAAGTACTTCGAACTCCAGTCTCATAAAGAGACTAGAGGGGTGTGTGTTAACCTAAATACATATATTTTAAATATATAACTGGCGTGGTTGTCCTTTCATTTGATCATTCAAGAGATTATAGACTGGTAAAACAAGTTGCTTTACATTCCTTCAAGACTTAGCCTGAAGGCTGCTCTCCGTAGCTACCACTAGGATAGCTTTCAATAAAGGTTGTCTTTAACCTATCACCATAAGGGGTTGTTTGGACTGATACAAGGTGCCCACTAGAACTAGTGGACAGCATATATCAGGCCACCTTCTCACATTGGTGTGCAGCGTGTGGGATTCCAGCTTGCTATTGTTTTACCAGATAATCTCAATTGTATTGATCAACTGAAAACCATTAAAGGTACCTGAGGTACAAACCATTAAAGGTACCTGAGGTACATATAATATCAAGTTTAGCTACAGTAAGTTCTACTGAACTTAGAGTTGTGTGTTAAGGGATAGCACACCCTTTCTACAACTCAAGAGAGTTTAGTAGGCCACACTAGTGTAGGTAGTGCAATATACCACACCACATTAGTAATGTCTAACCAGCCAGGAACCAGTGGGTCCCTACTGGGAACCAGTGATCTCCTTCCCTATAAATATGAGGATCTCACCTTTGCTCAGCTTAGGGCCTTATGTTCCATTAGGAAGCTGAAGACAGGCAAAAGTCCATCCACCCAGCATCTCATAAAGATACTGGAACTGGATGATATCACAGGGCCTAGTGGGCCTGATGATGTAGACAGTGTGGGTGGGGCAGCACCTGAGGGTGGGTCAAGGGGTAGAAACTCCCCTGACCCTAACTCTAATGCTGACCAGACTGGTGACAATGACCAGACTCTGGTGAACACAGACCACCAGGATGAGAAGGATGACAATAATGCCACTTCCTTTATTCTGCCTGGTAGGCCTGACAACAGGGCTAGAAGGGATAGATCTCTGTCAAGGGGATCTTTCCAGTCTAGCTCCTCTATAGGAACCTCTGTTTCTTCTCACAGAGGGAGGTAAACCTCCCAGGAGAGGAGAGAGAGACTGCTGAAGTATGAGCAGGACAAGTTCAACCTCAGAAAGCAGCAGATGGCCCTAGATAGGGAAGCCCTGGAGCTCTACAGAGCTAGTAAAAAGGAGGGACTAGAGTCCCTTGGTGGCAGCAATTTCCCTAGAGATAGGGAGAGGTCTTATGACCATAGAAACCTAAGTAAGATTGTCCCTCCCTACCAGAGTGGGGATGACATCCACAAATGGATAACTGCCTTGGAGAGGGCATGTAAAGTACAGAAGTTCCCTCAAGGTCAGTGGGCAGCAATCGTATGGCTCTCCTTTGCAGACAAAGGTAGAAACAAGCTCCTCACTGTAAGAGAAGAGGATGCTGATGACTACAAAGTCTTGAAAAGTGCTCTGATAGATGGGTTTGGCCTAACCACTGAACAATACAGGTTAAAGTTTAGAGACACACAAAAAGCACAAAATCAGGACTGGGTTGACCTTGTTGACTGTGCTGCTAAGGCTCTGGAAGTTGGTTATTGGGCAGTAAAGTGTGTGACTTCAAAGAATTGTACAATCTGATAATGAGGGAGCAGATTCTTAATAACTGTCAAAATCAGCTGTTGCACCAGTACCTGGTAGACTCTGATCTGACCTCTCCCCAAGAATTGGGAAAGAAGGCAGACAAATGGGTCAGAACCAGGGTGAGGCAAAAAGTACAGAACCAAGGTGGTGACCCCAAGAAGCAAGATTCCAAAATCTCTGATAAGGGTGGGGACAAGGGTAAAGACCAGAAGTCTTCACAAGGGCCCCAAAAATCTTCTTCAGGTGGGGATTCACAGGCTAACAAAGGGAAAGGCCAAAAGAAACCTTGGTGCACAATCTGTAAACAGAAAACTCACTGAACTAGTGACTGCACCAAGGCCAAAGAAAATACTCCAACCACCACCAATGCCCCTAAGGCACCTGCTCCCCCTAGTGCTGTTACAATCGGTGGTGGGAATACACAGAATAAGGGTGTAGTAGGGTTGACCCTGGGTTCTTAGATGAACTCTGGCCTAGTCAGAGTACCAACTCAGGCTGTGCTGGTCAGTGATGGGGCATGGATATGTCCCCCTTTGTGAGCTCCAGTAACCTGGGCAAATACAGACAGCAGCCTTTAATTAATGGAGTAGAAGCTTGGGCATTCAGGGACACAGGAGCAAGTGTCACAATGGTGACAAAAGATCTTGTGGATCCTGGGCAGATTATACTTGGTGAAATGAACCAAGTGACCAATGCTAGCAATGTCAGAACAGACCATTCTCTGACAATTGTTAACTTCTCCTGGGGAGGGGTAACTGGCCTTAAGAAGGTTGTGGTAAGTGCAGACCTACCAGTACAGTGCTTGCTTGGCAATGATCTAGAAACTTCAGCTTGGGCTGAAGTGGAGCTCAGGACACATGCAGAAATGTTAGGTATCCCTGCACATGTATTTGCTGTGACTAGGTCACAGGCTAAAATGTCTAACACTGGACAGGCCCTGGATTCTGGAATAATGGACCGGGTGCCTCACAAGAGGAGGAGCAGAAGGGTTAAGGCAGAGCCTTCCCCCCTGTCTCAGGATACTGATCAGTCTCCTCTGTGAGATGATCTTGAGCCTGCAGAAGGAACTGTCCCAGAGGAGCTTGAACCTGACCAGGTTGAGTTCTTGGGGACAGGGGGCCCTTCCAGGTCTGATCTGAGCCAGGAGCAGAAAACCTGCCCCTCTCTTAAAACCCTCAGGCAGCAAGCTGCTGATGAGGCTGCTGGGAATGCTAGTGGCACCCATAAAGTTTATTGGGATGATGGACTCCTATACTCAGAGAGTAGAGACCCAAAGCCTGGTGCATCCAGGAGGTTGGTTATACCTCTGAAGCTAAGGGGTTTCCTATTGACACTAGCCCATGATATTCCCCTAGCAGGACACGTAGGCCAGAACAAGACTTGGGACAGAATTGTTCCTCACTTTCACTTGCCCCACATGTCTGAAGACACAAAGGAGTTTTGTCGCTCCTGTGTAACCAGCCAAGCCAGTGGCAAAGCAGGTGGCACTACAAAGGACCCCCCGGATACCATTACCTGTGGCGGGGGTTCCCTTTGAGAGGGTTGGGATAGACATTGTTGGTCCCATGGATCCTCAAACAGCATCTGGGCACAGGTTTATACTGGTGGTGGTGGATCATGCCACCAGGTACCCAGAGGCAATTCCCCTCAGGACCACTACAGCACCTGTAGTGGCAAGAGCTCTCTTGAGTGTGTTCTCAAGAGTAGGCTTTCCTAAGGAGGTAGTATCTGACAGAGATGCAAACTTTATGTCAAGTTACTTAACTGCTATGTGGAAGGAGTGTGGAGTGAATTACAAATTCACCACAACCTATCACCCACAATGCAATGGTTTAGTTGAGAGATTCAACAAAACCTTAAAGGGCATGATCAAAGGACTCCCAGAGAAGCTTAGGCAAAAATGGGACCTGCTCTTGCCCTGCCTTTTATACAGGGAGGTGCCTCAAAAGGGGGTTGGCTACAGCCCATTTTAACTTTTGTTTGGTCACCCTGTCAGGGCTCCATTGTGTTTGGTTAAGGAGGGATAGGAGTTACCTTTCAAGCCCCCAAAGCAAGACATAGTGGACTGTGTACTTGGTCTCCGCTCCAGGATGGCTGAGTACATGAAAAAGGCAAACAAAAACCTTGAGGCTAGCCAGGAACTGTAAAAAGCCTGGCATGACCAAAATGCTGTACTAACTGTTTACCAGCCATGACAGAACGTGTGGGTGTTGGAGCCTGTGGCCCCAGCAGCTCTCCAGGACAAGTGGAGTGGACACACTATTGTTGAACAGAAGGGAGAGGTTACTTATTTCGTGGACCTAGGAACTCCCAGGAGTCCCCATAGGGTTCTCCATGTCAACAGGCTGAAGCCATATGTGGAGAGGGCTGACATGGGCTTGCTCATGGCAACTGATGAGGGACAGGAGGAAGAGAGTGACCCACTCCCTGACCTCCTCTCACAGAACCCTGATGATGGGTCAGTTGATGGTGTAGCCTTGGCAGGCAGCCTCACTGCCCAGCAGCAAACTGATTGCAGGCAGGTTCTCAATCAGTTCAGACACATGTTCTCACTGACTCCAAGTCAGACTACCTGGTGCACTCATGAAGTGGACACTGGGGACAGTCTGCCTATTAAAAATAAGATTTATAGGCAACCTGGCCATGTCAGGGACTGTATCAGGACATAAGTCCAGAACATGTTGGATTTGGAAGTTATTGAACCCTCAGATAGCCCTTGGGCTAGTCCAGTGGTCCTAGTGCCAAAACCTCACACCAGTGGTGGGAAAAGAGAGATGAGGTTTTGTGTGGACTACAGGGGTCTCAATGCAGCCACTAGGACTGATGCCCATCCAATACCAAGGGCAGATGAGCTCATAGATACTTTGGCCTCATCCAAGTACCTCAGCACATTTGACTTGACAGCTGGCTACTGGCAGATCAGACTAGCTGATGATGCAAAGCCAAAAACAACATTTTCAACTCCTAGTGGGCCCCATCAATCTGTGGTAATGCCCTTTGGTCTAAAAAAAATGCACCTGCCACTTTCCAAAGGTTGGTGAATACAGTTCTCGCAGACCTGGAAGCCTTTAGTGCAGCATATCTAGATGATATTGCCGTCTTTAGCTCCACCTGGGAGGATCACCTGGTCCACCTAAGGATTGTTTTTGAGGCCCTGCAAAAAGCAGGCCTAACTATCAAGGCTACTAAGTGCCAGATAGGGTAGAGTCAGGTTGTGTGCCTGGGTCACCTTGTAGGTGGAGGCCAGGTTCAACCCTTGCAGAGCAAGATCCAGACCATAATGGAATGGACTGCTCCAACTACCCAGAATCAGGTGAGAGCCTTCTTAGGCCTGACTGGGTACTATAGGAGATTTGTCAAATGGATCAATAGTGACACCCTTGAATGACTTAACTTCTAATAAAATGCCCAAAAAGGTTCAGTGGATAGCTAGCTGTCAAAAGGCATTTGATGACCTGAAGCAGGCCATGTGTACTGCTCCCATTCTGCAGAGTCCTGACTACTCCAAGAAGTTCATTGTTCAAACTGATGCATCTGAATTGGGGGTTGGGGCTGTACTGTCACAATTGAATGAAGAAGGTCAGGATCAGCCAGTAGCTTTCATAAGCAGAAGGCTGACCCCTAAAGAGAAACGTTGGTCAGCCATTGAGAGGGAGGCCTTTGCTGTGGTTTGGGCTCTGAAGAAGTTGAGGCCATACTTGTTTGGTACTCACTTCCTTGTTCAGACAGACCATAAGCCCCTCTTATGGCTAAAACAAATGAAGGGTGAAAACCCCAAACTGCTTAGGTGGTCCATTTCCCTACAGGGGATGGACTTTACAGTGGAACATAGACCCGGGAGTAACCATGCCAATGCAGATGGACTCTCTAGTTATTTCCACTTAGAACATGAAGACTCAACTGGTCAAGGTTAGTTTAATGTCCCTGCGTTTGGGGGGGGGGGGTTGTGTAGGAGAGTAGGATCTGCTTCACATGGGTACCCCCACTTTTTGCTGGTGTTTCACTGTTTTTCGACCTTAGTCTGGCTGTGGCCCTGCTAATCAGGACCACAGCCTAGCTGCTTCCTCTCTAAAATGGTTTCCATGTACCTTAGGTACATATCTAATTGGATTCTGGAGTGCCTTATAAGCCCCTAGTATATGGTATACTATGTACCTAGGGCATAGGTACCTCTGAGGCCTACCAGGGGCTGAAGCATGTATTATGCCACCCCTGGGAAGCACTCCAAAATGGCACCACAATTCTGCTACTTACAGTGGTATAGGCTACCTATATCACTACCATATACAGACACATATTAACTCGTAAGCCACTCTATGGCAGGCCTTGACAATCCTGAAGGCAGAGTGCTTGGTTTTGTGTGAGAGGGTGCCCAAGCATGAGCTGAGCCCCTCTGCAGCTTTCGGAAATACTTCCTTATGGCTGGCTGTTCTGTGATACATACAAAACAAAAAAGGAGAGAAAGGGATTCACACAATGGACAACCATTGGGGGGGGGGGGGGGTTACTCCCAGTCCCCTAATCAGTACAATAACAAACAAAGCCAGGGAGTACTCCCAGTCGACAGCAAACTGTCTATATGGTATTGGAACGTGGAGCAAATGAAGAAAATATCTTTCTTAAGAAGACCCCTCACTCACCAACCTAGTTGGTGACATGCTTCATCATCGAGGTCCCACCTGGATAGCAGAGTGCCATCCAGGTGTGCTACGACACCTGACTACAGTGGAGCTGGTTTTTGAATGAAGGTGAATAGTGAATTTGTGAATTTTAGGTTAAAAATTCGCCAGATTAAACCCAATCAAAAGTATTTTATTCCAGGGTAATTTGGACAATGTTAAAAATAGTGAAGATACCAGGAAAGGTTAAATTGACCTAAGGTATCTTATAATAAATTTGACAAGTGAAAAAAGGGTCTACATGTTTCAACCATCGTTTGTTATTACTAGGTTTTTGTCAGGACCAATAAACGTGACCCGGGTGGTGCACACTCGCTAAGGTGTGCCCTGCCCTTGGTCAGTGTTTTAAACCGAACCCGCTACTCACGGTTAGGACAACCTTTCTTCAAGTTGTTGAAAGGAAAAAATCTGTAAAAAATAATGAATAGTAAACAAATGAACACAGGACAAACATATATATAATACACATAATCATCACTCTATTCGCAGATTAACCTCTTCGCTGCGGCGCAAATTCCGCCGCAGCGTGCTGAACATTCCAATTGCGGGCGTGGTCATGACGGCTCCCGGCCATCGTGCGCACACGCCCACCGTGACTCATGACGGCCGGGAGCCGTCATGAGCATGGAAGAGGCTAAATGCTCATAATGGTTGCCAATAGAAGTAGTGTGCGTAACACGGTCGTACAGCACTCAGTGAACCTCAACATTAGTGAGGACGGGGACTCACATAATCTTACGCATATCATTAGAAGCGATCAGGAGTCACACATATGGATTAGTAGCGATCAGGAGCCACATACATATATTACATACCCACTCATGTGCAGTTCAAAAAATGTGGGTGCCAATATACTCTAACAAGAGTATCAGTGCACCAGTGTAACCTAAAGGTATAATGGGGAATCTCCCGAAATCCCTGGTTAAAATGAACCCACGTGCATCCAAAATATAGTAGTGGGTAATCACACAACCTCACTCATTGTGGTGAGCGTGCCGCTTAGACGAAAAATAGAATCAGAATCGCTTAGCGTAATGAAGTTTGCAAAGAAGTGTAACAAACCAAAAGTCAAGTGTATGGGAGGAAAAGAAAGGACGCTTACTGAGAGGGCAGTAATTGCGCGCCTCTTGGGAGTCGGGATCAAGCGATTTGTTACTTCAGGATCTAAATTGAAAGAATCAATCACTAGTTAAGCATATATACATGGGCGGTGGAAAACGAGCTTGGAAAGCCCGTATTCCGCCATCGTACTCACTCAGAAATGCAAATCGGTCAGCGTTTATGCCTAACGTAGATCAGCCGTGTCTCCCGGTGGAATACCGAGGACCCGGTCAAAGTCTCTCTGATATGTTGGTATTTCCGGGTCACGTGGATGTGAGAAAGTGACGAGGAGGTCATGTGATCTGCGTACGCACGTAAAGACGCGCTACTCAGAACACGTCCAATTTAAAAGTTAATAAAGTTTCAGCGGCTAAGCCAAAACATAAAGAAAGATTGTCAGAGGCATTAGTTCAAGGTCATACTTCCAGTGAAATAATTAAATAATTAAATGCTCGGTACCTAGTCATGTGGCTTCCCCATAGGAGGTTCTCATAATTAAAGTGAAATAAGCGGCAATGGAAAAAAGGAAAGGTCAGGAATTTAGGGCCTGATTACTGTGAGAAGGTGGCCTGATATGTACTGTCCACTAGTTCTAGTGGGCACCTTGTATCAATCCAAACAACCCCTTATGGTGATAGGTTAAAGACAACCTTTATTGAAAGCTATCCTAGTGGTAGCTATGGAGAGCAGCATTCAGGCTAAGTCTTGAAGGAATGTAAAGCAGCTTGTTTTACCAGTCTATAATCTCTTGAATGATCAAATGAAAGGACAACCACACCAGGTATATATTTAAAATATATGTATTTAGGTTAAAACAAACCCCTCTAGTCTCTTTATGAGACTGGAGTTCGAAGTACTTAAGTTACAAGATAGCAATCATCAGTAAAACCACAAATACATGTTTGGGCCCTAGGGGCGTACCAAACCATATACCAAAAAAGTGGTATAAGAACCTCAACTGGAACAGGCACTAGGCCTATTGCCTCTAGAATCGCTGGGACCCCAAGGAACCACCCAAGGTAGTGACACAGGGGACCCATGGGGACTGCATGCAGTGTGTAAACACAACCGCGGGTTCCTATTATCTTCTATGGGCAATGTCGTGGTTGGAAATTTAAACATTAGGGACACTTCTAATCGAGTCTGGATGAAACCCTTTTGGACTTAAGAAGTTCTAGGGCTAGCACCCACGTGAGTACCAGAGTACTCGAGTTACCTCACCCAGGGAAGCCGGGTGCATAGGTGTCTTTTGGTGTCGGGTCGTGTCGTCGATGTCAATGGAAGCCTGCAAAGAACTGCTGCTGCCGCGAAGAGGAGAAGTGTCCGAAGAGATCCAAGCCTGGATCTAGGATGCAAGGAACCTGAAAGCAGAGGGGACAGAGTCTGGGTCACGAGCCAGTGACCGAGGGCAGGATGGACTAATGCCCACAGATGTCGGGTGCTTCAGGTGAGTTGATGGGTGTCTTGACTCTTCAGCCACGAGGTCCAGGAGGAGTTGACGAAGTCCACGAGCCAGATTCGAGCTGTCCCACAAAGTCTGTCAAGTGCTGCGGTGTCGGCGACCAGAACGGACCCAACAAGCCTTGGCAACGGCAAGTCACTGGAATTCAGAGAAAGGACTGCGGTGCAGACCAGCAAGGTCTGAGGGACTCACCCAGCGAGGGTAAGTCGGGGCATGTCTGGAGCAACCAGGTAAGCCCAATCAGAAAAGGAGTCGCCTTCGTGGGGACCTGCTAGCCAACGGGCTAGTGATCGCGAAGGAGCCTCGAGCGGTCGCACTTGAAGCTGGCCCACGGGTCACTCGCGGAGTGAAGGCCAAAAATCTTCGGTGCAGGAGGTCCTCAAGGCTGGGGCTACTCGGAGCCCAAAGCACAACGTCGAGGAGGACCAGGAAGATAGTGTTAGGTTCCTACGCGCCTCGTCATTCATTTGGCCATCTTGTTTTCAGTTGCCATAGTAACGTCTTCACACGGAGCAAGCGAAGCACGAAGACAAAGGAATGTTGAACTTTATGTAAAATGACAACACTGTCATTTTACATGTTACAGAGGTAAAGGTTTACAAAGAGGTGCTCACAATTGAATCTCTACTCTACATTTGCTTGGACAGTAATTCAACAAGTCACATAAAAAAAAAAAACAGGAAAAGTTTTTTTTGCATTAAACTTTATGTAAAATGTCAACGCTGTCATTTTACATGTTGATACGGTAAAGGCTTATGAAGTGAAGATTGCAGCTGAATTTCTGCTTAGACAATATTTCAGTAAGACCTGCACCCATAAGCAAAATACTAGCTCTAGTTGAGTTAGGTGAATACAATTGGAAGGGGTAAGATGGCGTTAGCTTCATCTTCAAGCATGTCGCAACCATCGCCTTTTCTGTCTGAAGAGGGTGATCCAATTCTACCCTGGAAAAGATGGAAAAACCTTTTTGACTCATACATTGTGGCCATTGGGGGTGAAAAGTTTTCAGCTTTTAGGAAACAAGCCATTCTCCTTCACAATTTGGGTGTAGAAGGAAGGAATACCTATGACAGCATGGATTTAATCCCTATTGGTGATGGTGATGGTTCTCCTAGTGATGTGTATGAGATGTCTTTAGTCATGCTAGAGAAATATTTTGGCCCCCGCATCAATGTGGTTCTGGAAAGACATACGTTTTTCACCAGGATCCAAGGTCCAGTGGAACGTGTTGGCAGCTATGTCGCAGCTTTGAAGACTCTAGCTCGCACGTGTGAGTTTGGTGACCTTTCAGATTCACTAGTGAGAGACCAGTTGGTGAGATGCACCTACAGTGTTCGTGTTCAGGAGAAGCTTTTATCAAAAAATCCTTCCTTGGTTGAGGCTGTAGCCATTGTGGAGGGAATGAAGAACACTTCCAAATGGGTGAAAGAGATTAGGAAGAACAAAGAAGAAAAAGGCCAGAAACTTAGTGAAGTGCATGCTATAGAAGAAGATGGAAACTTTGAGATTTGCAATAGTCTGGCGAAGATTTCTCCTTCTAATAATAGCAAGGCACCTGTTGGAAAGGACACACGCGTGCGTGCTCCTTCTAACAGCGCTCATAACAAAGGAGAACGTGACTGTCATTCCCCACCACCAGCCTTAACACTCAAAAGAATGGTGCGTACGACTTCAACACTTTTCTGTGGGTTACGGCTCTTGTCAAGGGCCTTGCAAACTCTAGCGTAATGCCCCTTGATACCACACTTGTTACACACTGCCTCCCTAGCAAAACAGTGCGGATAATTGGAGAAATGCGAAAAACTACCACACCTCATACACTTAGGTTTAGGGCAAGGTGAAGTGGTTTTGTCACTGGGATTGCTATTCCCCTCAGCAGGATGACAGTCACGTTCTCCTTTGCAAATCTCAAAGTTTCCATCTTCTTCTAGGAAGGATTTTTTGACGAAGCAGCGAAAACAGCAGTGGCGACTTATTTAGTAGCAGCATTTACAAGATCCAAAAGTAAGATCGATGATGACATCTTGGCCGCTATTGCTGCTACAGAGAAGGGAAGTAATTACCCGAGGGGTTTCCCTTCTCGTTACCATTATCACTTAAGTCCTGATAAAGTCCCATTAGTGAGAATTAACGACATTGGTGGCAGATTGATTCCCAACGCGGACTGCAGACCATCACTGATATCGGCGGCTCACGAGGGTATGGCGTCTGCCCATGCTGGCGTTGCAGCAACTGTTTCTCTGTTACAACAACGTTACTGGTGGCACGGGTTATATAAACAGGCTCGCACGTAAGTTCTTGATTGTGACATTTGCCAGCAGATTAAACCTTCAACTGCTGCGCATCCACCACAAACTTAGTTGTACATATCCAATAAACCACTTGGGTGTGTTTATCTGGATCACTGCGGTCAATTCTCCTCTGATACTGCGTACAAGTATATCTTAGTTGCAGTTGATTTGTGCAAACGTTTTCTGTGGGTATGGCCACAAAGGAGTGCTGATGCCCGTACTGTCATCAGGGATTTGCATGTCTTTGTGGGAAGTTTTGCGTGTGGTACCTTTCATTCTGATCAGGGCCCCGCATTCGCCTCTAAGGCGTACAAAGAGGCCATGAAAAATGTGGGGGTCCAAGTCAAATTTTCGTCTCCATACCGACCTGAGGGTAATAGTGTAGTGGAGCAGATGAACCGTGACTTAAAGCAATCCTTGACAGCTAGGGTTTTAGGCACTGGCCGGAACTGGTTAGCCCATCTGTATAACGTCCAACGTGCACTTAATAATCTCCCTAGAAGGTCTCTGGGTGGGCGGACCCCATACATGATGCTCTTTGGCATAAAAATGTTTGTTCCGGGCCTTGATGGTCTAGACATGGCGGCGTCTGCCGCACCCTTTGACGTAGATGATCATTGTGCTGTGTTACAGAGTCTACAAGAGACTAGAGATAGTCTCGCGAAGGAACACTTGCCCTCCACATCTGATGCTGCACTTCAGATTCCGGTAGTCGGCTGGCTACCTCGAGTTGGTGACCTGGTCCGTGAGAAGGTGGAGAACAAGAAGGAGTTTGGCCCCTCTTATCGTGCCCCGGTTCCAGTGCTTGGCGTGCAGGGTACAAGAACAGTCATTTTACCTCCACTTCCTGGTCGCAAGGATAACATGTACATCTCCATTGACAATGTCAAACTACAGCGAGTGGCCGATTCTTCTTAGTAGGACTCCAGCGGTCTCTTGCCCTGCGATGCTGAGAAATTCTGTTTTGGCTCCGGCTCCCACCACCATGCCTGATGTTGCCATCGAGATGCATACAGTTACTGATCCTTTGTTGCTACCACCGGCTGGTGGTCTACCTGAAGATACTGAGTATGCTTATCCTGCAGATGTAACATTACCTGTTTTACTATCAACCGCAGTTACACAGTCACGTTTCTCCTTTGATACTCACTCTATGACTTCCAGGGCCCCGTCTAAAGTTTCTAATTATGCTGTTTGGTTTAAAAGACATTTTTTGATTCCCCCTTGGACTTACATTTGGCTAATGCTCATATGTATTTTTTTATTTAAGTCCATCGGATTTGTGGTGGTATTTTTTCGTCTTGTGAACGGACACTACCTAAAAGAAAGATCTACAATTAGTCTAATTGATGGAACTTTGGCCCCCCCACGCCTCATCACACATCATGAAAAGAGACCAGACTTTTGTGAATATTACTGCCTGGCCTGTGTTAGATGGGATTGCGTGGGATGCTGTTAAATTTCAGATTCATGGTCCGACTGAGGTTCTCAATGTACCAAATGTATTTCGTGTTTCTATGGGTGATGTGGTTAAACAAAACATCCACTATGATGATTGGGACGTTCAGGCCATAGAAGCACTATTTTCTGATTTGAAATATTATGCCACTTTTGATGCGGAGGATCTATATTTAGACACTGCTAATTACGGAGAATTGTTTTGCTATCAACATTATGGCAATCATTTCCTACATAAAGCGAATACGTTTAGTAATTCTGTGAATTATACACAATGGGAGCATTGTCCAACGCCAATGTTAGGCAGCTCCAGCACATTGGTGAACAAATTTGCCTATTTGACTGAATTCAGTGTTTCAAAACCTGCCGCCTTTTATTTTAAAATGGCAGCAGAGTCTGCCTCGAAGGTTAGGCTGACACACACTAAATTATTATATTCCAAATCCTTTATGGATGGATTCGCGGTCAGGGGTTATGATCTGTGGAAAGATACTATTGATCTTAAATCTGTCTGGGGTTCTAAACCATGGCCGGTACAAAGAACAGAAGCTTTGCATCGTGCCTGCCTCATCCCGAACCACATGTTATTTTTGAATTCGACTATTTTTCAGACCACCTGTTTTGGATTGGATACTTCTAAAAAACTGAATTCCCCCTCTATTCCAGATCTGGGTGCTTATCCAAATTGGGATAATCATACAGATCTGCCCCTTGATGCGTTGCAGTCGTACATTACTAATACATCCTTCAATATTTCTAAGTTCCACTCTGAAGGATGGTTGACTTGGCAGACGAGTTCAGATTCCTGTCAACATCGTTTTTTGGGTCTGAAGCCTGGGTATACACAGGATCGTGTGGACCCCCGCTTTGAATCTTCTCATTCTGTTACTACCTACTCAGTTGGGAAGTTATGCCAGTCTTGGCTGCAACACTCCACCTTGGCATCTGTTAAAGTTCATTTATCTAAATTACATGACAAAATAAATTTGAATTATTTTGTTAAAGGTCCTGTAGGTGGCAGGTCCAAAAGATGGGTGTATGCTGTTTATAACGAAGTTTGGAAGTTATCACAAATTGAAGCTGCTTCCAGAATGAGAGCTATTGATCAAGCCAATATGGAAAAAGTGCTAGCTGTTATAGATAATAGCATTAACACCCTTTCTTCCACAATTTACACATTAGATAATATTGTTTCTTCTGTTGTTGATATCGTGCAGGATGATGTGTCTGTTTTATATCATGGTCAGAATCAATTGCGTTCTATAATGCAGTTTGCATGGACATTGCAAAGGTAAAAAGCTGGGAAAGTCCCCTGGGACTACATGAATACTTCATCATTATTCCTTCCTTTTAATCTAACTGTTAAACAACAATTCATGTCCATGAAAGATGCAACAAACTCATTACTGCATATTGAAAAGTTAGAACCTTTGCCTTTCTCAGTGGCCGAATTGAACTCAGCTGTGTGGCTTATCCACGGGTTAATCACATTGCCATTTCCATTGTTTAAATTCAGTTTGTGCATGAAACATTATGCCCTAGGCAGATATGAACCATTGGGTACTGCTTTCCTGCATGAAGTATGGTCACTCCCATTTACATACAGGTGCATGAGAGAAGGTAAAGAAGTTTATTTGAAGGGTGAGGTATGTTCTTCCACACCTGATCATTCTGTAGTCTGTAGGCACATCCAATTGCATGGCGCGTGCAATGTGCAAGCGCCTAATTTAGCATGCGTCCTGAAAGGGATTCCAGTCCCAGCTATTACACCTTCTTTCACGTTGCTAGCTAACGGTAGTTATTTGCTTTTGAATAACGAGGCTTGCTACGGAATGCTAGTGGGAATTCCCTACATTGTGACTGTATCACAGAGAGTAGTCTGCTGTAAAAATGTCCTTTTCCCACCCCCGCATGGGTGGCTGGAATTATCCATCTGGTCTTCCATTTCAACCTTGAAAGCAGAGTTCAACAAGATGAGCAGAATCGTTTTGGCCTCGGTGATGGATACATAGGTTGGACAAAGGTCCTATATGCCTCAGCAGTGGCGAGGGTGCGGGTAGGATCCCTCATATCGAGCCAGTACCAAGTGTGCCAGGGCACCAGACAGGGGTGCTCGCTTTCCCCGCTGTTGTTTGCGCTGGCAATAGAGCCCCTCGCGGCGGAGGCCAGAACAGGCCGTTACTACAGGGGGCTGGACTACAGAGGGACCCCGCAACTTATCTCACTATATGCAGATGATCTGCTTTTGTTCTTGGAGGACGCCGCAGACACGCTGAAAGGCGCGGAGAGACTTCTCGCGAGATTTGGCAGGATATCTGGGCTACAAGTAAACTGGTCCAAGACCTGTTTGTTCCCGCTGCGCCAGGGCGAACCGCGACCTGACATCCGACCACTGCTCAACTGGGAGCCTAGTTGCCTTAAATACTTAGGAGTACATATATACCATTCTGCTGTAGATATGCTGGAGGGCAACGTGGGACGCTGTATAAGAGCACTGAAGGGCAGCATGTCCTTTTGGGCCACACTCCAGCTCTCGGTAACAGGTCGAATCTCATTATTAAAAATGATAGCTTTGCCACGTCTCCTGTACTACTTCCGCACGCTCCCGGTATGGATACCGGGCTCTGTTTTCCGGCAGCTGCGATCGTTATTAGTCTCGTTCCTCTGGGGTACGGGAAGGCGCAGAATTGCGATGGCGACTCTGACCCGGCCAAAGGACGAGGGGGGCCTAGCGGTCCCGGACTTCGAGTTTTACTATCTGGCGGTGCAGCTACAGATCTTTACACAGGAGGTGGCAAGAGTATACCGGGGGCCGGAGCAAGACAGAGAGGGAGGCACCCCCCGCCATGTGCTGGCGTATATCACGCTGCAGCAGAGGCTGGTCGTCGGAGACTTGTCCATGGAGGAACAGACGTTCAGGCAATGCTGGAACCGATCGCAGCGGCGAGCGGGAGTGCGGCGCCCGTATGCGCCGGAGATACCGCTGGGAATGGTGACGGCGTTCCCGCACGGTGGAGATTGGTCGGGATTACAGGTGTGGGAGGAGGCGGGCCTACAAATGTTGGGCGACTTGTACGAGGAGGGAGCGTTGATCCCTTATCAAACTCTGCAGGAGCGGTTTGGTCTTCCGAGGGGAGATTATCTGATGCACGCAGCAGTGACTGGAGCGATACAGGCGCACTGGGGAGAGGGGCTCCTAGAGCCTACCACATCTGCGGCTTGCCAATACACCATGATGTCTGCTGGCACCTACAAAGCAGTGGCTTGTCTGTACTACAGAATGATGCGCGAAACCTTACAGCCGATTGCGGCACTGAAGGCGAAATGGGAACTGGATCTACAAACAGAGATCCCTGACACTACGTGGGCGGGCATAGTGAGGAGGGCCAGGAAGAGCACAAGGAACGCACGCTTCCAGTTGATACACTTTTATATCCTCCACAGGGCCTAACTCACACCAGGTAAAATTGGAAAATATTTCGGAGCGGAGGATGCGGCGTGCCCTAGATGCGGCGCAATAGGAGCAGAGCTAGGTCATATGCTATGGGACTGCCCACACCTGCGCGAATACTGGAGGGAAGTGGGCGGGACACTGGCTGAGGTAACGGACAGAGAATTGCAATATAGCAAGGCGGTCTGTGTCCTGCACTGGTTTCCTCACACGCCCAAGAACAAGACCACAAGCAAATTTATAGATATGGGCCTTCTCTTGGCAAAGAGGGAAGTGACGAAACTCTGGAAGTCGAAGGTGGGCCCCACACATGGGAGGTGGATTAAGGAACTACAGAAGTGGGCGGCGAGTGAAAGTACACTTAGATACCAACTGGCGAGTCGTAGGTCAGATGATAGGGCACTAGAGGCGGCCACAGAGTGGGAGGTGTTGGTGCAAGCCCTGCGCAACAGCGCGGTTGAGGAGGAAGAGGAGCCCTCTGATCCTGATGATGATCCCCGGAACGTTCCAGCCACACATACACAGTAGATAGTCATTTATTTCTGATACGTACCCAAGACTACATGTTAAGGCCGAGACCAGTCGTAGGCGAGGGCACTGGAGGGTGGAGAGGGAGGGAGATAGGGGGATAAGGACTGGGGAGGGGGAGTGACTGGGTGGGGGGGAAGGGGGGAGTAAACTTAAAAGCGGAACGCAGACATCCTATAATGATATAAACAAATGTACAGGTTGACATATGGTTAAGTATAATGACCTACATGTTATCGCTGCCCGGCCTCTGGGATGTGGGCTCACAAGCTGTGTACGGAAGCCTCATGGCCAAGAAAGGAAACGGCACTGGCATTTGCGGTGCAGGGTCATTATGTATGTAAGCTGCTTATCCTATTGTTCTGCAATAAAAACGGTTTAAAAAAAAAAAAAAAAAATGAGCAGAATAAGGGCTCTATTGTCTCAAAAAGAGGTCGCTCTGACTTCGTCCCGTGAAACATTTGTCCTTCACGTAGCCAACACCCGTACCGAGGTGCAGGCACTTTTAAATACTGATCTCCCACTTCATTTTGGTGCCCTGATTCAAACTATATTCAACGCCTCGTCAACAACTGGCTTGGTGCATTTTTTCAAAATTGTGGGCTCCGGCCTCTTGACCTCCTTCCAAACTATTTTTGGTGTGATACCGGCCTTTTTTCATTCTATTTTTTCCAGCGTCTTTGGAGGGCTCCCATTGATTCTCGCCCTCGCGGCTGGCGTGCTGCTGTTGGTCTGCGTACTAAGCAATGGCTGCACAATGTGTGTCACACAGCAGCCTGTCCCGGCTGCTCCATCTTCGTAACCGGATGCTTGAATACTATGGAACTTTGCCACTGGCAACCCTCAGCATGGCCTATGGATTGTCCTTCCGGTTTGCCTACTTTACATGCATACAACCTGTTTTTCATTGCCTAGATTGTCCTTTCGAATGGGCTCTGGATTTGTGCTTGTCAAACTCTGTGTCTCCTGCCCCGGATTATGATCGACTAATGAGTCCATTAGTGGCTCATGAGTTGGACTGTTCTGGTGTTAGGATTATGGCCTGTGGAGCGGCACATGGAGTTCTTGGGAATTGGGACATCGGAACGGCAGCGTATGACTTCTTGGCACGAAGTTATTTAAAAGAACACGCCAGTTGTCCTCTGAACGTGCTAGAGGCTCCAGTGGTCGAAGAACATGTATGTTCATTTACCTTGTTAGACTGGATGGCGGACACTTTTGCAACTCGTTCCAATGACTTCCTTTTGAAGCTGTTGCTACGTACAGTGCTTACACGTTTATGGATTAACTTCATTATCGTCCAATCTTCCCTAGACCCAAACCACACATTTTGTTTGTTGTTTGTGTGTTCCTACATCTAGGCTCGCTGAGCCTATGCTTGATGTATTGACTTACCATTTTCTTTTTTCCACTTCATTGGGTTTTTTTTTTTTAACGTTTTTTTCGAACTTTCACTGCTCTTTATTTGGATTTCCAATACATGCACTTGGTTCTGCTCTATCGAACTTGAACTCTGCGTTCCTTTTTGTATCCCTATTTGTTCGTGGTCCGATCAAGGGGGGGTGTAGTGAAGGTAGCGATTTAGATGTATACATTGCTATGTTAGCATAAGCGCGTTAGCTTTTAGAAAGCCATCTTGCCACTTTGCTGCTTTTGCACACGACACTGCAGAGACCTGTTATTATTTGAGAACTGCTTGCTTGCTTTTTCTTCACATGAGAACTGTCTGTTGTTCACATCCCTAGACGTGCACTGCGACCTTGGTCTGAACATTGTGTGCAAAACACTCTGAGACGCAAGACAATGTATGTTTTTGAGTCCAGGTTGATCGGCCCATTCTCTAGTCATAATATGCACACAGCTGCAAATACCTGAATGTCGAGAGCCTTTAATATTACAGTTTGCATGCGTTAGAAACACATTCTGGAGAAGAACATTTCCAGGCGCAGAGCAAAGCTGATTCTGTGATGTGATTCACCTAACGCTGATCTTTACGGTATGGGGTTCCCCATTCAAGCCTAGAGACCTTCTATTAGCCTAATAATATTAGTTTACTAGCGAAAGGAAGGTGGCTGCATTCCACTGTCATTTATACTATGATTTCTCCTTTCATTTTCTATGGTGTTGTAACAATGCTGATGGTTTTAATTATAATCATTTGCCTGCTTATGTTAGCCAAAGTACTGCATCTTAGAACACGTAGTTTATAAAATAAACCTTTTAAACTTTACCGTGTCTCTGATTACTCTTGTTGTGGACTGATATGAGAATAATAGCGAACAGGTATTTCTGATTTCCACCATTCCTGAGAATACTCTAAGTCACTTGTTCTGGGTTGTCTATACATTGGGACCTCCGAGATAATACGGATAACGAATGTGATACTGATGCTGGTCGGATAGGGGTTCTGGGTACTGAGGTGAGTTTTTGGTACGCCACAATTCACTGAGGTCCTGGTTTCCTGCGCATAGTTCTGTGCATGAGCAGAATCCCTGCAACACCACCCCTAGGGGAAGGCCAGCTGAAGTGGACCTCACTTTTCATGATTCCTCCATGTTGTTTTGGATGGAATTAGCCTTCTAGGGTCAGGGTTATGCCCATTTCCCACAAAAAATGGTCATATAGAGGGCCTGTAGACACCCTAAAGGTAGGCAGCCCATTGGCTACTACATGTCACTCCGCAGCGCCCCGAAATTGACTATTTAGGCAGCACCCCTGAATCAAAGACCTTAGATTTGATGGATCAACAGAAGAAGGATGAAGAAGAGTATCTGCCTGTTGAGAACTACAGCAGAACTTTGGAATTTGGCATGAAACCCTATCGTCCTAAGCCCTTTCTCGACGATCTCCACCAAGTGACTCATCCTGCAAGCTGGAATAACTACCAAAGCCTTGGGTAGCCTGCCAGCACTTCAACAAACACTGAAAGTCTCCCTTGGAGTAGTTACTACCCTGCAGCCCATAGGCACCAACAAACAGAGTCCGGTCCACCACCGTGCAGCTCCCTGGCCCGACCAACGCCACAGATGACCAGGAGAATGTACTCCTGCTCTGGAAGGTCAGATCTGTCTCCCCACCGAGTGTGTACACACCAAGACCAACCGGAGCCGTACAGCACCAACCTCCAGGGTACCGGACACCCTACACCAACAGCATTCTCACTGCACCAGGACCAAGGAGCCATCAAGGGACTTCAGCATCACTGAGACCCACTTCAAGAGTTGCCCAGCTGCTTTGACTTTGCCCCTGCCAGCAGTTTGTCCTTGACTGCGAGGTGCATCTTTGTGCACCAGACCAGCCGACCCAACCACGCTGCAACCAAGACCCCTTGCAACCTGAACCCCCATTTGGGAACCATCTGACTTACCCGCGAGTCCTTCTGTGCAGCATCTTTTCAGGTACCCCCCTCCGCGCTCTGTAGAGGCAGCTACCAGCCTCACCAGCACCCTGTTCCTGTTAGTACCCTGGCGGTTCCCGAAGAGCTGCTGGTAGTACTTTGAACTTTATGGCCACTACTATTCTTATCCCAGAAGGTGAGCCCCTTTAACCGACTGTACCTACCTATGCATCGTTGACTTTTCCTCCCATAGGATTGCATTTTGCATAAAAGCGCACAGGTTTGAACGTTTACTTACCTGTGAATATATTTATGGAAAAATTTACTTACCTTGAAACAAAGTTTTTTATGTTTGAAATATGTGTGAAAAGAGGTGTTATTTGTCTGATTGGACTCTGATTTATTCTTTGAGTGTGTGTCTCATTTATTGCCTCTTTGAGTACAACAAATGCTTAGCACTACCCTCTGATAAGCCTAACTGCTCGCGCACACTAATACAAAAGAGAGGGTAAGTATTATCTACTTTAGCCTCTGTAAACCAAATGGGGGCCCACTGGACTCTCTGCACAGTGTACTTCATTTTAGTACACTTTATAGAGATCCAGCTTCCTACAGGAATGTGCAGCAGCATTGGCAATTTCTTAGGTTTCGAAAAAAAATCCTTCCCTCATGTAAAAGAATGCAGTGATGCCAAAGCAGTGCAGAGGGGTCGTCGGGGAAGGAGACCACGCACATGACTTTATTGGGCAGGGGATGATTGTGACAAGCAGCCGTAGGGGATTTATTGCTGAAAGGAGAATCATGATATCGTGAGAGATCCGAATGTAGTGAATCTGTATTGCTAAGTACAATTCCTGACAAGGGGTCAGCTTCCCGCAAAGGGTCCTTGCACTTGTCTCAGGGAAAAATCTTGCTATTTGTGCATAAAAATTATCTGCTAGGGTCAAAGACAAAGTTTTCCCTATGGTGTCACTCAGAGTGTCACATGTGAGGTCTGAAAATGTCACACATTAGCTGCTGCAAACAATGAAATGACACACATAAGTAATCTTACAACTTGGTAGCCTGTTTAACATAGTTAGATGTTAGCATGGTGTCCCCTGTAGATGCAATAAACTAAAGGGAGGAGTTTTGTAGGGACATATGATTTATTTTAATCCAAGCAGGTGCATTGGAAAGGTAAAGGCACCTTTTACACTGAATGTGAACCCCTCAACAAGTAAATAAAATTTCTTACCAGGGCTATTGGAATTATGAAGCTTCTAAAGATCAAATTATGTTGCAGGATGGACTACATTATGCAGCAAGATAAGGCAAATTACGCAATGTAATGTGGCACATTTTGTGATAGAATTACTTCCGAATTTTGTCATTTTTTTAACACGTTAAGACTGCCTAGGCAAAGGGTACTATTTATACTCGTTTAATACACAAATACAGTAAAAAAGAAACCAAAAGATAACTGGTCAACTTTCGCATAGGGCCTTCCATTGCACGACAACACCCGTCGCTGAGATTTTAGTAAATTTTAATCCGTGTGAGTTTGAAGCAAAATTTTTTTGCCTAAAATCTGTAGCCTATGCAGCAGATGATGAGTTGCTGCACACCATAATAATGCGTACAACTGTGCAGCTGCAGAATCACGTAATTACAGTGGCCCTATCTATGACCCAAACCAGCAATTACCCATGTCCGCGTGAGCCATCATGTGTGCCTGCATTATTTTCTCTATGCATTTTTAGGTCTCACCTGGCGTAAGACTGCGCAGACATGCGCAGTCTCACTGGTGAGATTTAACGTTTAGGGTAGATTTCTCTAGTGGGCTTTAAGCCCCGCCCCTCGTTTCCATTGGCTGGCGTCACCGTTTATGCTAAACGGTGGCCAGCCATTGGAAAAGAGCGTCTAGTGACGTACACTTTTCTCTTTTAGAGCCGTCCCAGTTGGACTGGCTGCCCGACTTACTGCTGGCGTAAAAGGTTTTCTTATCTTTATGGGGCCAAACACATGGCCCCATAAAGATAAGAAACCAGTCATGCGAGTCAGTCCAACTGGGACGGCTCGCGAGCCAGTCCAACTGGGACGGTTCTAAAAGAGTGAAGCAGTGTTTGCTCCTCTGTTTGTTGCTGAATGGAGTGAAGATTTCCTTCAGCTCGCGGGCTCACAAGCGCGGATGCGAGCCTTACCTTGCCTTCAGATGCGGGGTGAATCCAGCAAGCTGGGCAATTCTCCTCTCCGAGACGCTCCCCGGTCCCAGGCCGAGCCTCACTTCTCTCTTCGAGCGTGGGAGAGCCCTCTGGGCCGGGGACCAATCCCAGCGCGGCACTGGGATGACGCGGCAGGAATCCTGGAGGGCTGGGACCAATTCCAGCGCGGCTCTCGCGTGGAGCGTCCAAGCTCAGGGAAACACTCTCTCTCGCTGGGCCAATCCCAGCGCGGCAGAGAGATGATGTCACGGGGACTCGGCCTGTGGCGGTGAGCTTAGGAGCGGCGATCTCGGGGCCTGGGCCAGCGATGGCGGTGAATTTGGAAACGGCAATATTGTGGAATGTAGCCATATAGAATAATAATGTTTCAATTTGTATTTCATTTATTTGCACGCATGAAATTCGCACATATTGCCACGCGACAGCTTAATAAAACAAAAGGAACTCCTAAGCATCTGCCAAGTGCGAGTTATCCTACCATCCGCCTCATAAATTGTTTAAATACGTGTAGTTCATTAAGGATTGGATGACCTCCACTGCATTAACCGCAGCCTGTGACTAACCGGCTGCTCAACTCACTAAAGGGTTACTCCAGCGCTGGCTTTCCCCGCCCCCTCAAGCTCCCGCCCTTTCCTCGCTTAACCGCCCTCTGCCTCTCTGCTGTCCAATCCCACGCCAGCGATCCACGCCCTCCTCTCTCGCCGAAATCTACTATCTAATTGAAGAGCCGCGATTCCTCACGTGAGAAGTTGATTTGTAGTTTGAACATGTGGCTCATTGAAAATAAGCATTGAAAATGCAAAAGGCCTCGCCTTTTATTAAGTTAAAGCCATTTGCTTTGTTATATAATACCATTAGCAAAGCAAATGGCTTTAACTTAATAAAAGCGAGGCCTATTGCATTTTCAATGCTTGTTATTATATACGATGTTTAAAATGCCTCTAGCCAGACTATCATTAGTGTCCCTAGAAGTGTACTTTAAAGGGGCGCACATGAGGTCACAGATAAACTGGTGTTGCACCTGGGCACTGAGAATAAGGCACTAATCGGAAACGGGAGCTACCAGTCTCATAGAATAGGAGCCCTTCAAATCTTTGGTAGATTAACTTGCTCTGCAGAAATAGAAATAACCTGCTAAATCTTCACCTTTTTGAGGCTTGATTTATTTTACAACTGTACATCCCCTACAAACTTACTCCTCTATTTGAGCATCAGTGAGGGGAGCGTTCACTCACCCCTCAAAGTAAACTTTTGTTAATAAAAAATAATATTATAGTAAAATAATATGAATATGACTCGATTTTTAGTGTGCATGTATCTAGAGCATGCAGTGGCATAACGAAACTTGAGGGGGACCTCTGCAAAGAACATGGAGGGAGGCCCAGTCAGGAGGTCCCAGGCCAGGGGCCCTCTGCTCGTGCACAGTGCCAGAGGGGGGCCCCTGGAGCTCTAGTGCCTCCCACACTGCGAAAGCTGCAGGGGCTGCTGTTAACCCACTGAGAGCATGCTCATCCTACAAGGATAACTTGTTTTCTCTTTGACGCTAAACGTATCATGGAAAACAACTGCTGATGTCATGTGGAGGCAGGAGACAAAAGTGGAGTACTTCTCTACAGGATAGCTGGTGACTGTGTTGGAATGGACATTGGGGGGGACCCCCTCACCACTCCTTGCAGGGTGGCCCGCTAAGCGTGTGTTACGCCACTGCTGAAATTGTGAGGTTACCTGCCAGAGTGGGCTGGAGTAGAGAGCAGGTCAGGTTGTGGTTGAGTGTGCGTGGGGGCCAAGGGGTGAAAATAGTGGGGTGTGTGTGAATGCCTATGGTAGTTACTGCTCAAAGCTCAGGCGTATTCACTAGTCCTAGACTTTGCATTTCTCACGGATGTTTTTGTTCCCCATTCTGCAGGAGTCATTTGTTCAGAATCGCCAGCTGCCCCTACTTTTCAGACTTTTGCACGTTTGCACACTATCGATGCGCAAAGAAGAAATATTATTTAAGGGTAAGTCCTGAAATAAAAAAAAATAGTATCTGGGAAGATCAAAGCGAGAAACAATAGAGAGGAATAGATCTGAGAGTGCATGCAGGAGAGTGTATCTGCAAGAAAAATTGTATGAAGAAGAGCGGAAATGTTGGTTCTAGTCTAGAATGGTTCAAATACGTTTTTGCCTTGAATGGCGCATTAAATAGTAGGAAAAAAGACTGCCATTAGGTATTCTACATGCCATGTAGGGATGGAGAGGCATGGGTGGTCGGAGAGACAGAGTTCTAACGAACGCCATGAAAAAAGGTAATGTGAACATTTCCTTTGTTGGCAGGAAGCATTCCAGGCCAGTGGCTGTTAAGCTTGACAGCATAAAGCCCTTAATTTAATTTATTTCGGGGTTTTTTAAGCCACAGTAACAATTCCAACAAGATATGTTGTACAATAGCGACAATATCACTGGATATAGTGACAAACATTAAAAAGAGAAAATGTGTGAATTTGGTACAAAGAGTGTGATGGAAGCACAATATAAAGATAGTAACAAAACATGTGTCCTAAAATACGTATTTACACTAAAGGAGGCCTGTGAGAAATAGGAGCAGGGGGACCTTTGACCAAATGAAGAACCCTCCACCTAGTCTGTTTAACAAGAATGTCACCCTATATAAGACTGGACTACCCCATCCCCTTTTCATGCCCATGTGCAGACACATTGGTTGGTGAAGAAGTGTGTGGAGCAGAGAACTTAAAAGAGCCGTCCAGTAGAGAAAACAAGCATCTACAATGCAACGGTCTCAGCATTGTTAAAGTGAGAGCTATTGGCATTGCTCATGACATTATTTTTGTTTATGTTTTTGTTTTTAAAACATTTAAAGAAACGGCATTGTTATTTATAATGTGAATAGCTTAATCACTCTCAAATGCGAGAATTATTGCATTTGCAGGCACACACAGAGCCACACACACAAAGCCACCCACACACACAGAGCCACCCACAGAGCCACTCAAATAGAGCAACCCACACAGAAATAGAGCCACCCACAGAGCCACCTACACACACACACACACACGCAGAAGCCCACTAACCTATTTACATTATGTGCAGTTTGTGATCTGCATGGTACATGTTTTTTGCTGCAGGCACATTAACCCTATGTGCTACCTTTGCTGGAGTCAAAACTTCCACTAGACAAAACTCCGATCTCTCTGTAGGAAGAACATTAAACCCCAGTCATCATGACATTTTTATTGTTGCCGAAAATTGCTGGAGGCCAGGAAGGAGGTAGCAAGCGATTTTAAAACCTTAATTTACTTGTAAACATAATGTCTCCACCCAAAGTCAGCGCCCGGTCACACTGGTTGCACTGCCCTAGAGCTGGCCCTTCTCAAGGGTCCTGTGACCTGAGTGATAGAGTCACTGTTGTTCTTGGCTGTGCTGCTTAATAGACCTGCTAGCAAGAGTGGAGGTGAACTTCAGTATGGATTGTGGTGGACAAACCTTGAAGGTTAACCCAATTTATTTCTTCCCAGACTAATGCCTTTTAGCAATGAAAGACTGAGAAAAAAACAGAAGTTTCTAAACCTATGCCTTGCTGTTTACGTGCAGCTCATAGTGCAGGATGCTGTATTAGGATTGTAACTTATGAACTGTAGTAACAAAAGGCTCTCTGTGACAAAACCCATTAACCCACTAAGCTGCAAAAATTACAGTCCTGTGACGTGCAGGTGCTTTACAGCAGGGACATTAACCCTCTGCTCTGCTTTATGATAATTCAAAACCACACTAAACAAACCTCTGATCTCTCCAGAAGGTACATTAATCACCAGGGTTATCTTTGCATTTTATAACCACCAAAATGTTGCTGGTCACACAGGGAACTCTGCAGCTGGTGCTTTTAATCCCTTAAGGTATTTCTAAATGCAGCACCCTCGGAGTTCGGCGCCCTGTGCGGTGGCACCAGTCACACGGTCTAAAGCCAGCCATGAGAGTAACTTTCTCTTCCAAGGCCTCGAAAAATGATGACAGATGCAAAGTTCTTTCGCAATTAAGATTTGTATACATCCAGTATGAATTACCAGGTATTCAATATGTGTTGACAATCTAGGGATCGCTTAAAGTGCTTTTGGGACTTGAGCACATCTTAGCTTATTAGTTACAGCACATTGGGCTGCAGGCTCGAGGCACTTTCACAGCTGAACTAGCTGCCATGACTGAGCTCTGCTCCCTGACCCTTTCCTTGTCGTTATTTTCTGCACAGAATAAGTACGGAGGTGACGGATCATATGGGCAGGATATCTTGCTTTCTTATTTTGCCGTTTCTAAGCGCTGGAAAATAGCAGGTGGGCGCATGAAAGTGTTTGAAAGCAAGGATCGTGTGCAGTGGGACGTGTGCATACCGTCTTTGTCTAAAATAAATGTATGTATCTGCTATGTACAGCGCTCAGAAGCCCCCCGTGACTGTTCCACGCTTTGATTCAACTTTTTTTTTGACCTGGCGTCCTAGGTTGAAGGGAATTTTTATATGTATTTTCACATTTCACGTAAATTATGCTAATTTCTACAATTTACAAGTTGGGAAGAATTTAGAATTTAGTGCAAAGTTCGCTATGTGTGCTCCTCGGCGGATTTTCAATCATTGTGTGAAACTCGTCACACAGACATGCCGTGGAAATGTCTTAAGAGCTCCCAGTGGTGATAACCACCAACTCCCCGCCCAACGCCCTCGATGCCCCCCCCTCACTGAGTGGAGTGAGCAGCAGCCTAATGCGGATGTTGACCAGGGGCCACATGTACAGGTGGAGGGGGCCCGGGCCCTACTGTGAGTATGCCAGCCATAGAACCTTGCTACAAGACCTGAAAGTGCAGGAGCCATTGAGCCCTGCTGTAATCCTGCGCCCTGGCAGTCCCTGCAGAGCTGGCGTGTAGGAGTCGTTCTCCGCCTCAGTAACACAGCACTCTGAGTTTCTTGCAGAGACTCAGGGTGTGTGTGTGTGTGTGTGATACTCGAGCAGTGTCAACCCTGTCCCATGACACTCTGTTTCCCTGCAGACGCGTGGGCTTTGTGCTTCTTTTGATCAGCTATGTCCCCTGCTTGGCACACCTTCCTGAAGGAGTGGGCCCTTCGTGTCTTTTATGTGGTTCTGTATGGTTTGTGAGGACAAGGCAGCGGGGCGCTCGACTTCTGTTTCGCCCTACAGTCAGCTGGCACGGACGCCGTGTGCCGCACAGTGTAACCACACAGCGCGGAGGAGCGTGCCATGGGGGAGAACGGCAGGTGGGGGAGGGGATGGGTACACAGTACGCGTCCTGGTGTTGTTGCTACACCTCATTCCTCTGCCGCAGCATAGCGTGCGCCCTCCCTCCTGCCGGGCACGGGGCTGGCATTCTCCATTCATCTGTCTGCGCCGGGAAGGGACCGAAAGGGCATGTTGCGGCAGGACTGGCATCCACATCCGAAGGGCAGATGGGAGCAGCGCCCTGCCAGGCCTGAGCGAAGTCAGGCTTCCTCAGGCCAGGGCCGGCAGACACTCCGCTGACCCTCGGCAGCGACCCGCGTTAGAGATCAGAGGCTGCTCATGAGAGCGTGAGAAGTTACCACAGCCCTGGGGCCCCGACCACTTGTATGGGAGAAACGTGTCACACACCAGGTACCTGAGGCCAAATTCTCACCTGTAATTTACAAATGTTGCAATTGCTTCCTAAGCCAGCTCGTTTCAGCTTTATTAAAGAGTGCTGTGTACTCATTGGATGCCTTCCTTTCTCCGTTCCCACAGCCCCACTGGCTTAGCCCTCTCAACACATCTTGTTTCAGAACACAGCTCTGTACCTCATTTCACTCTAATAAAGCGCCACATGTTCACCCGCAGATTCATAGCGCAGCAGCGTCTCCTTTCAACTACATATTTCTGTTTGCCTCATTTCTTGCCAGTGAGCCCTGTATGCGTTTCACGGTGTCATTCGTGGAACTCAGTGTGTACCGCCTTTTCGTTTCTATACTGCACAATACCTGCTTCCTCCTCCCAGGGTGCACTTTACGCATTGCCCCCCGCCCCGTGGTGAACGGTGCGCATCTCCGTTCCTTCCTTTGGAGCACGGCATACGGTGACCAGATTTTGGAAACTTAAAAAACAAGACTTTTGGCAAAAATAGAAGAAGGACTCCAATTTTAGATCAATCAAGGGGTACAGAATTAGAGGTCTCATCAACATAGAGAACGCGAGAGTAATTCTGACTAGCATTCAAGGCCTTTATTCATAACATGCCCACGAACTGAACAAGCACACCACTGCCTTTCTCCGAGGCGAAGCAGAAATGCCTCGGAGAAAGGCAGCCGCGTTTCCGGATTCGGGGGCGTGTTTTTCTGTTCTCTCCTCCTGCCATTGGCTGGAGGCGATAATGAGAAAAGTAGCAAAAAACACGCCCCCGAATCCGAAAAGGACGGGGCCTGTTCAGAGAGACAAACCTCTTCTCCAATGGCTGGCCAGCATTTAAGAGGCCAGCCAAAGGAGAAGAGGAGAGAAGAGGGGCGGGTTCAAGCCCCTCTTCTCCAAAACATTAAATCTCGGAGCGAGACTGCGCAAGCGCAGCCTTCGAGCCAAGACCTAAAAAGGGAGTTCTCTTTCCCCAGTTCTGCATCAGTAACAATCACCAACAACAGGCATTCTACAATGTTGCTTTGTTTGATGTGGGGGTTTGAGATCAATTGTAACATTGTTCAGAGCACCAGTAGTCACACAAGACGTGACTTCAGGGCAGAGCCATGCTGCATGGATCTGCGAGGCTGTGGCAGGGCCGTGAAGCCGCTGTTGCCGTTGACGCCGCTGCCCGCGACCATCACTGTCAGCCCAGTCCAAACGGCGTTAGGGCAGCGGGGAAAGAGGGCGCCCAGTGGGCCCCCCCGCCCACTCCTGCCCGGAAGTGACGCGGGCATGCGGACACTTAGGGGGTCGCAAACACTGGGCAGCTGCCTCGTGTGCCATCATGTGGCACTAGGGGGGGCACCTTCTTAGCAGGGTCCCCTTCATGGACCCGGGGCAGCCCGCAGAGGTTTCTGGCAGGCCCCTGCATCGGGGGTGCGCTGGTCTCTGGCCGAACTGGCGAGCGGCAGGCGGCTGTGCCGACGTGACCTGCCCGCCCCGCGCACAAAGCTGTAACCTCAGTTGCAACCTCTCTTTCCATATCACGGGTCTCACTTCCCCTCTCGCTGCCTCCTTGCTGGTGTCCACTGTTCCCCAGGTGAGAGGGGGCAGCAAGGGGTAGGGCAGGCCTGGCCTGGTTTGCGGAGGTGACCTTACTGCCTCCCTCTCCAATTTTGTAGGAAGTGTCGACAGTCAGGAGAGAGACGGCACCAGGGCCATTGATGAAACATCATCCAGGGGCCAGACATCAGGCGTATTCATGAGGTCCGGGAAGACCAGGGAGGAGGCCCTCCCAGCTGCCACAAGAAGGAAGCGTGGCAGAGACGACAACTCTCCCGCACAGGCAACAAAGCGGGTGAGATCCAAAACAAAGCCCAAACCACCATCAGAAGGCCCTCTAATAAATCTTTTCAGCCAAAAAGACAAGGTACCGGAAAATATGGGGGCTCTAGGAAGTTTCTCGCCACCCACATGAAAGCTTGCTGCCTGCATGAAACAGCCGAACATTTACACAAAATTCAACTTCCTAAAGGACACCGGCTCGGTGCTCTTATCGAACAACAAGTGGCTCACAGGGCTGCAAACACTCCTACTACCCCACCTCCGATGGTCACTTTTAACATTACTGAAGTAGCTCTGGGCTATCTCCCCTTGCCTGAGACTCCCGACCAACAGTCAAGTGCCTCCTCCATGCCCTTACAAAACAGCAATGAGGAAAGCTGAAGATTGACAGGACTGCCGACCTCTCCAAGGATGGAAGAGCCTAGATCCTGCAGCCTAGACAACCCCAACGGAGAAGGCAATGGGAGTACCCTAGCACGCAAGCAAGCAGTGGAGCACAAGGTCTCCTCTGGTTACATGCGACCACCGAGGAAGGCCCAGCTGCTTCCACCAGTGCGGGTAATTCAAACAGCACCCCAAACTCCCATACCTTACCTCATGGCCCAGGGGCGTCACCCTTAGGACTCCTCAAAGCCAAAGAAGATGCGGAAGAAAAGGACTGCGGGGCACTCTCGTATTTAAAAACACCAGGATGGGAGGAAACCCTGGCAACTTACTCACAGGACTCCGAGCAGCCATTCCACACTCCCCGACAACGCAGCTCTCAACACAGCCCTGAAGGCAGTAAATCTTAGGCAGATGGGGAGCAACTACCTCCAAGCAATGAATGGGTTTCCCACCAGAACATGGCACATTTATCTGTGGAGGGCTGCAGTACCAATAAACAAGATGGACATCCAGCTTTCTCTTCTCAAAACCCTGGCCTTCTTTGTGGCCGGGACTGATGACAAACTGTGGGAATTAAACTCCCTGATCAAACGAGTCCAGTCTGATACCACAATCTCCCCAATACACTGCCCCCGTACCAGCGTCGTTGATAAGCTGTCAACTCTCCCTAAAATGCTGGAATGAGGAATCTGGAATATGCTGAGTAATTGGTTCCAAAAACCCGTTGGTGTTAATGGTCCAGAATCTAATTCTGCATAGAGGCTGTAGCAGCCCACCAGCTATCATTGCACAAAGAAACTCCTGCTGGTCTTACAATGCACAAGCGTCCTGTTGACTGCTTGGAGAGGATTGGGGAGCCTAGCTATACACATTTGTACTTTTCTAAGTGATTTTATTGCATAATTAATTTTTATATTATTGTGTAGATTTCCTGCTTGTCAATGTTGCAGTGAACGTCCCCATCCGCTTTTAGAACATGCCACCATCTCAAGAGCTAAATGCCCCTTTTTACACATTTTAAAATTCTTCACTTAAAAATTTGGAGTCAAAGTACATTGACTTTATTGTAACTAATGGAGCCATTGTTATGTCCTTTAAGGTGAGTAAAAAGTCTTTGTAAGTAATTTATTTTTACTTAGCTCACGAACCCTCTCTGTAAAGCCCTGTTCCATCCATGTTTTAAAACAAATCGTTCCATTGTGGACAGCTAAACATTCTCCAACGCAGTTCTTACTCTTGAAATACTCTTCCCAATGACCAGAGGAGAGGCGTTTTAAACCACTCCCATCGCTTTATACTCAGTCTCACACACATCTGAGTGTTGCTTTTCTTAGTTTAGTCCATACGTTCTCCTGGTTTTTTTTTTTTTAAACAATATTCCAATCCTGCTCATATCGCGTGTTATGTTTTATGTGCCATAGACTGCACTGACTTTGTAAGAAAACAACAAATAAACAATCCTTCCCTGTAAACATTTCAGGTCCATTTGTTTTCGGATGATTTTTGCAACAAAAAATGTGCATGTATCTGGTTTTTATGGAATACATTTGCTATGAATTCTTGTCCACACATGGCCCAAATTTTAATGTCGGCTTAAAGTTCGATGACAAGGGAACCCGCCAGGCTATCCCTTTTCAAATAAAAAAAAAGTCAAAATCAAACTCTCTTAAATTTGGTCATACTATTTAGAGACAAGTCCAGAAGTTTAGTGTTTGTTCTAAATCGATGGGGTTGAAATCCAGGGATATTACCCGATGTGACTTTTTTTTATAGCAAAAGGGGGTTAGTTTGTGTAACCTGACCATTGAAGAAGACGCGACAAGATGACTGCAGCTCTTGTGATGCTCAAGTTACACCGCATAAAAAGGTGTTGCACACTTCAGTTCTTTCTCTTGCTCTAGCAGGAACAAAACACAGGCTATGTTGCTGCCTTATTTGGGAAAGGTCAGTGAGTTGTGGATTTGTGCTTTTCATCTAGACTTTCTAACCAGAAGAGGAGTGCCATTGCCCAACTTCTAGCGCCACTCCTCCAGCATGTGAAAAGTATGTTTTGTTTCAAGGAGTATGAATAGAGCGGAGTCTACTCATCCAGCAACCCTCACCGTGATGGGTCGGTCACACTGATCATGCCTATACAGAGACTACACACAGGCGTAATATGCCGACAACTTGGGGAGAGCTCTGGGGCAATGCACCCTCCACTGAAAGACACCAGGGCAATATAGAGACTAACTGGGGACACCCTTGGGGCAATACAGCCTGCACTGACCACAATACAATAGGCTGGAATGGACCACTCGCACAGCATCTCAGATACTTCAAAACTGTCAGAAATGCAAATCACAGACAAATACCAAATGCAGACTGGGTGACCACTGGCTAGAAACAGAGACTGGATGGCACATAGCTAACTAAATTTGGGAGATTCCAGAATCAGCCAATATCTGATGTGGGAATAGACCAGGTTGACAGCTTAGAAAAAAAGTTTTCCTAACTGTCCCCCTTCTCCATGGAAATACGGTATCAGGGCAAAACTTTGCCTCTTCCACCGGGAAATCAGTAGAAACAGCAGACTCACTAGCAGTGGCGGCTGGTAGGGAACAGTGGTGAGAGGGTTAGAAAATAAAGGAAAAGGAAAGAAAACGTACCTGCTGGTCGCGTTGCCAGCTGCCGTCGCAGAAAGCACCCGGGCTCCGTAAGCCAATGACAACACTGCAATGCAGCGTTGTGATTGGTTCCAGTAAGCCAATGGTAATGCTGCAAGGCAGCGTTGTGATTGGTCTGAGTGCCGTGGCCCTGAGATGGGGACAGGGAGCCTGTGCATGTTCCCCACCAGGCTGTGTAATGCAGCGTGGTGGGGGACATGCAAAAACTGTGCCTGACGGTTTCATGTACACTTTGAGTGTGCTCACCCCTGCCCCAACCCCCGGACTCATGCTCTGGCCAGCCGTGCCTGCACCTAGGAACGGAAAAATACAATTAGAACGTTCCGCTATTGTAATTGTAATTTTCCTCAGCACAGCTCTTAAAGCAGTGGGCTGACGCTTCTCCGCCTTAGTGAAGGAACCGCCGTTGCTCATTAGGTAAGATTAGGTCTGGGAGAAATTTTATTTGTGCCTTAGTAAGCAGAGTAATTTTGCGTTACTCTTTTCACGCAAAATTACAAAAAAGTTCCTCGATTATGCCCGTTTGCATAATTCTGAGTAATTTGCCATGAAAATCCCACTGCAGGAACACAGAAGCAACAAACTTAGCGAGTGCAAGCAGCTGCTGTTGTTCATGTTATCTTGAATTTAGCGATATTTTTGCTGTGCAAAATGCACGCTGGGCACGAGGTGCATTTTGCTCTAAGAAAATAATGCTAAATGCTGGGTTAAGCACCTCTTGTAATGCTACGCAGCCTTGCATAATTTTGCTGGTAATTTCACGTATTTATGCTACAGCAAATTATACCAACCCCTAGGCAAGATATGACTCCTAAAGGCAGCATAGGTCACAAACCAAGCTGAAAAGTGAAATAACCACAAGACCTAAATCCCGGACTGCCTAATGGGTTCAGTGAGTTTACTATGGCAAAAAGTCTGTATTTTGGAAATGTGATGAGAGTGCAGGCAACAGTGGAAAGAGTGCAGACCAGCAAGAGATGTGAAGAGTGATTGAAGGAACAGGACGTATGGAGAGTGTATGACAGAAGAATACCTAAGGAGAATGAGATATAATGTGGTTGTGGGGAACGATCAAGAGAAATATGGAATCAGTGTGGGGAGAACATGTGTGGGAAGTAGAGAAATGTTTAGATAGAGGGAAAGAATTGTATGGAGAGAGGTGAAAGCCAATCTGAGTCAAATCAGGAAGCAAGTTGCATATAGTTGAGCTTCATTCAGCGCATAATCATTGTCTCTTTGTTTATTTAGAGAGTCAACTGTCCTAATGATGTTCAGAGCAAAGGGAACAGCATGGCTCAGAAATACAGGCTTGTGGATGAAGATAGTGATACGTTGGAGAACCCAGCAGACCAGGACTTCTATGAAATGAGCCTGACATCAGACCGTAGCCCAGTGATGGGGACTATCAGGAATGACCTACAATTCACCTCCAGCAGGCGACCTGGCAAGAACGGCAACAAGATTCCTATGGTGCACAATAAGGAGTTTACCAAGGTCACTAGTCCAATGTTCACCAATGACAATAGTGGGCCATTTAGCATCAGAACTTTACTGGTAAGACCAAGCGAGGACAAGACCGAGAAGACAACTTTCAACATTAATTGGTTCCCAAGATCCAGTGCGGAGGAGAAAATCTCAGACCACCCAACATCGTTCCACAAGTGGAGAGACCAAGTGAGACCAAGTCCGGAGCCTGAGGAGGACTTTGTCATTTCCTCCAGACTCAATGAAGGCTTCATGGCCTCAGATCGAGAGGCCCACTTAAGTGATGATGTCACTTGGCAGGACAGAATGAGTGACGTGCAGCAGACTCCAAGTAAAAAGAAGAGAAAAAAAATCTTTATTGCCGTCCAACATGAGTCGACCCCCGAGGAGATGCTGAGAGCAATGCCAAGCAAGAAGATGGTTGAGAAAAAGAGGTTTAACAGCAGAAGCTGGTGGGACCCTAAAATGTTCTTGAAGCGTACAACCTTGAAGATTATGGAAGCTCCGCCTCCATATCAGGAGATGCCAAAAGCAAGGATTGTGGAGAGCAGAGGTAGCAGTTATTTGCCAACTCTAGAGTTTCATGTGAGGACAACGGCTCCTTCTGAGGAACCGGTGTTCCGTGGTAGTGTGAACCAACCCAATGCCAGAAGTATTTTTGGACCCACCCTTACTACCAAGATTGCAACTGGAATGATCTATAAAATAGCAGGACCCCATTTATCCTTAGGGCGACTGATGAAGAGAAACTCAGAGACCTGACCATGGATGAAAGACTCCCAGAGGAACCTTCAGAGGGGAAAGTTAGTGTGACGGCCTTAAACCAACAGATAATCACTATCCCTGGCATAAGACAACAGATTGCGATTTCAACACCAAATAAATGGGTCTCAGAGATTACTCCAATACAGAGAGGTTTACAGGTAATGCCCAAACATGCAGCTATGGTGACAAAGACTTTCAAAAGCCCCAGCAACGTGAACGTTGATGTGACTATCCCAAAAGAAGAGGCCATCTTTAGCCAAGGTATTTACCGGTTAATGCCCACAAAGATGTTGGAGACAACATTCAAGGTAAAAATGACCTTGACGAAGAACATCCACCCAATGATTAAACAAAGACCTGTCCAGTTGATGCCAAAAGATGAGGTTTTAGAGATGAACCCCATTGAGAGGCTTGTAGACGCAACTCTCCCAAAACAAGGTCTTCGTCAGTGGAATTCCCGAAGTATTGCAGGAAAGATGCCCACTCACATATTAACAGCAGAGACAAGCCATGACTATGAAGTGATCCCCAGCAACACCCTCCACCCAGGTGGAAATGCCAAGAGCAGGACAGTGGGATCTCTGGGGAATAAGAAGGCGATTACTGCCTACATAAGGTTGGTGACCAGCAAGAAGATATCCTGCCCCGGTTCCCAGGGTGGGTTTCATTGCGCTCCCATTAGCAAGGACGCATCATACCCCTACAACAATCTTGCACCTGGCTTCCCTAGCCAAAAATTGCGGCATCTTCGACTTAACAGCAACTCTGCCAGGTCGGACATCAATAGTCCTTCACCCACGTATTCCATTGAAGTAATCGATGTTAAATTCCCATCTATTGACCACAATCAGAAGACGGGGACAGACAGGAACTTGTTGAAGGTTTTGAGTAAAATAACAAGGTCCAACTACAATGACCTTTACAAAGTCACTTTGACCACTCCGGGTAGAAGAACCATTGACTCGGATGAACTAATGCGTTTGTTGCCATCTAACAGAATAACATTTTCTACCTATCGAACCCCAGACGTGGCTCTAACTGATAGCATTTCTAGTCTCAGATCTGCCTCAAATAACGACAATTTGGATATAAGGGCAGTGCAACATAGGGAGCCAAGTTTGAAGGGACACCATTACATTGACAACTGGCCACTTCCGTCTGTTGCACACCCACTCAGAATCACTGTGGCCAGATCCCGCTCAGGAGGAGAGATATGGCAGGGGGACATAGTGGACCTGTATCAGCGATTGCAGGATCCCAGAGTGCAGAGGCTATCTCAGGAGTTGGAGGAGAAACTGATTGCCCAGGGTGCCAAAACAGGCACTGCACATGTCAACGGAGCAGACCTGCAAAAATTATCCATAAGACTGATGAAAGCCCTTTCACGCATGCGTGTGCGAATGTAGTGTATCGATCTAAGGTGTGGGGTCAGGAGATAGGTATCTATTTTTTGGGGAAAATAAAAAGTCTTTCTGTTTTGTACCTTCTGCCCTAAACAGTTTGTTTTAGGTACAAGGTCCCTCCAGATGTAGAAACATGGTCTCAATATATTTGGATGCAGTCCCTCCTAGGATAGCTGTGAGGAATTGGGTTTCTGGTTGGCAGAGGTATGCAACCTGTCCAAGCAGGAACCACAAACCTAGTCAGGATAAGTCAGATACACACCCTAAATTACCCTTTGCTCACCCTGTGGTAGCTTGGTAACATTTAAAGGGGTAAAACAGTAGAAACACCACACAAAAATAACCCACTCCTTGTTGGAAACATAGAGCTTAATTTATTGAACGTAAACAACCAAAATCCAATAAGTAGAACCGGAGTTATGAATTTTTAAAGAATATCCAGAAATATATTGCTTAGAAACATAAAGCGCCAACCGGGGCTATCTGGTTGTGCTGGCCGCGTCAAATCTGAAAGTTTGCAGTGCCTAGAGTCCTAAAACCAATAAAAACGAGGTCAGAAAAAGAAAAGGGAGGAGGAAGGCAAACAGTTTGGGGTGACCCTGCAGAAAGGGCCATTTCCAACAGTAGCATAAAGTTATTTCTTGTTTACTTTGTTTTGTTTGGCGCCAAGCATGTTCCCCTGACAGACTCCTTCAGCTTCATGTCAAAAACGATATGATGCTTGTGAGCTAGCAAAGATGTGTCAGTGGGTTACAGGTTTCACAGGCAGGTTCAAACAACATTGAGTCAAGAGGGTTATGACTACTTGTCCCAGAGTCTGAGGTCTCCAGTGGGGCGTGTACAGGTATGCCAGGCTATCTAGTATAAGCTTGACTAAGTCATTAACCAAAGGGCAGGTCGATGGGTTGCACATTCATGCAGTGACCCACGCCCACCAGTAGCCTACCTCCCTGTTTGATCCACAAGTGTACGGCAGAGTATCAACATCTGGCTGGGGATGATGCTCCGGGGTTTAATGCAAAAGAATAGGTGTCTACAGGTGACGAGAGCCTTTGCTCCAGAAAGCTTCATGCACGGGGCAGATTATTTTGAATTTTATTCTGGGAAAGTGGACCCAGAGGGTGATTTTAGGGGACATTCTGTGTTTTATAGTCTTCGAGATGAGAAAAATGATGTCTGTCTCGTTTAGTACAATGTATAATTTGGAAACAATACTTTTCTCATAGGGTCCTTTACAAGTTGTAATTCAGTTATCCAGTCACAGCGAGACTAGGGCTTCAGTTTGTCCCAATTTATGATTGGTTTGTATGAGGATCAGGGTGGCCTGAGGGAAGAGTGTTAGTGCCATCTGGTTCTTTACTATCCTGTTGGTCAGTCCTTCTTGTGCCAGTATGAGGCCCAGGTCATAGACCAACTCAACTGCTATCTTGCACAGGGCTTTTTGCAAGGCTCTCCTGTCAGTATCTACAGCTCCACTGGCCCTCCAGGAGTATTAGCATCAGATCAGCAGTGAAAGCTGTACACTTGTCTGTCTGGTGGGCAAAGCCAGACTGAACTACAACTCCCACTGGCGCATTGCACCAGGTCTTAAGCACTGGAGTCTGCAGAGAGCCTCCTGCTCAGCACCAGTTATGTGTGCTAAATCGAAAATAAATCTCACTGCATTTAATAACGAAATATATAATTTTTTAAGAACCCCAGATATAAGCGAGCCTTATTCAAATTCAGAAACGAAAACTCACCACCTAATCAAATGAATAACAAAGTGTCATATTCGTCTTTGACTGTTACCGGATAACTCAATCTGTTGCAGCTTGCGTGCCACCAGAAATGCCCTCTAAATTGGAAACACATATTTTTCACTCTGAACACCAGTGCATCTGCAGAGCCCTCTGGTATCTGAAAAGCACATAGTTTACCAAGGTCCAATGGGGAATGAGTTTCCTCCCTGCACAGCTGTGGAGTGGGTGCCCCTTCTGCACTGACGGTGTGTGCAAGCCCAGTTAAATTCCCTCACTGACGAGAGAGCTTACCAACAAAAAGAGTTCATTGTTCCTCATCTTCCAGGTTCGGTGTAAGAGGGCTGGATCCATGCCATATTTTCATAACGACCAGCGACTATCTAGAGTCACTGCATGTACATTTATCCCAAGCGGATATCTGAAACATGGGGCATGAATCCCGCCTCTGTGGACTCCTGCTGCTGCTAGATGGGACCCCTCTGCTGTCTTCAGCTGCTGCCACTACCAGCATGCATGTTTGGATTACTCAAAAAGCAGCTGGAACACAGAATGGATTTCATGTTGTGATCGAGTTATAGCAGAGTGCATTGTCCACCATTTCCAATGGTCATTTGGTTCTGTTAGGACGAAAGTAGACTCATGAAGGAGTTGGTACAGAAGGGGGGCTGTTCCCGAGGGAGGCACAGTCATGAAGCGCTCAGCTTTAACCTGTGTTTCTATGTTTACTCTTAATTAAGTGCTGTGTCGTTCTGAAAGTGTAGGTCTTTTTTGGTCTCGGGTGTTTTTCTTGCACCTCCATGAGTTAGATGGTCATGCAACTTACCACCAACAAAGTAGCTTACCATCAACAAAGCAAAGACGAGAGACATGTGAATTGCCATTAGCTTTGCCCTTGGCACCTAGTAAATATGTGTCTGTCTTTAGGGTTCTTGATGACACTTTCACTGATGTGCATTGTTCATTTGCTTGTGTGTTTTTCTATTCAGGTACTTTCTGAAATAATTTGCTTAAAATGTTTCTAGTGTAATCTGCTGCCTTTTCATGGTGCACGTCTTACATGGCTGCAAACGTTACTCTTGCTTTTTCAGTACTACAATTCCCAGGTTTCTTTGTACAATTATTTTTTTACTGAATCAGTCTTTTTGGCCTTCCCTGCTGGGATGCTGTAATACACATTCACCACCCTGAGGGTTTTGCTCATGGTCAGGTCCAGTCAAGACAGGCAGATATTATTACATTCCAACCCGGCACATGAGTGTCGACCATATCTTGAGTTGTCTCTGTGATGCCCTTGGTAGGTCATTTATGATTTGCTGTCCTCCACTTAAACCATGTTAGGTCTGACAGTGATTGCCATTTATGATTTTGGAGCCATGCCTAATCGCTATGTTCTTCCAACAGCCCATGTGGGTGTGTGTCGGAGTCTTCTTTTGATTCTTGTCTGTGGCATTCGTTACTGAATGAATGAATGAATGATTACGGTCTTATATAGCGCATCGCTACCCGGAGGCATCCCAGCACTTCAACTCGACTAGATCTCGGAAGAATCAGGCAAACAGGAAGGTTTTCAACCTCTTCCTAAACCTAAGGTGGTTAACTTCCATTCTGATAGGATCGGGAAGGTTGTTCCAAAGGGTGGCGGCTTGAAGAGAAAAACGTCTGCCTCCCATTTTCACTCTCCTGGTTTTAGGGATTGCAAGCAGCTTCTTGTTATCAGATCTTAGGGCACGTCCAGGATGATATAAGTGGAACATTGATTGAGTCAAGGATGGTCCTATTTTATTAATTGCTTAGAGTTTCACGACTACCGAGCTCCTCAGGATGAGGACGATACTCAGGGGGGTCCACCTCCTGATGTCCCCACACTCTGGCTACATAAATATACAGAGTATAAGGGCAATCAAGCGAGGGATGGGTTTAGGGTAGGGACAGCGGTGGAAAAGGGAGACCTGTAACAACATAAGCAAAGGATTAATACCACATAACTCTCTGGCTACTCTCATATAAGTCTCACTAGCATAGTAGACATACCGTAAACAGAACTGTCCCTGAGGTGGACCCTTCCTCTCTCTCAGGTAAGATAGTTCTCTTCCCGTAGGCAAGTCATATACATCTATAATGCAAGCACAATGAGATATCACACACACTGCCAACATCAAATCCTAACTGTAAGTAAGCGCTACTGTTCTCCATACATACCCTCTGTCACACACCCTTTAATCCAAATGATAAGGCCAACTCCAGCACCAGGACAGAATACTCAAGACACTCAAAAAGGAAAACGAAATGCTGGAGATCTCTGTTCCATGAGTAATTCAAAAACACACAAAGTATATGTAAGGCAAAAATAGGTTCCAAGAATAATCAGCTGCCCCAGCTAAATCGTTTTGTTATTCCGGGAAAAAGCAAATATAACAGGAGAAAGAAAGGCCTCCGAGCCGGACCTCCGCTCCAAAGGCCCAGGAAGCTTACCGAACTCTGACTGTCAATGCACTGAGTTCGAGCGGCGTGTAGGATCCTTCAGAGATTTCCAGCTCTTCACCTCTGGCCGGATCACCTCTTCATCCCGTTGCCGCCGGACCAGGAGAGACAGAAGGATGGCGGTAGATATGGGGCGGACGCCCCGAGTAATCCCACTGCAGTTGCTAGCGGGAATGGGAACGCCGCCTTGAAGCCGTTCACGCTCAGCCGAGCGTAACGTGTGTGGCGGCTCCAAACGAGCCTGAAATAAACAATCCACAAGGTCGCCGCTCTGCGCCTCAATGGAGGACGCGGTCAAATCCACGAAGTTGCTTCGAGCAACGCGGTTCAGAGAAGCCGCTCTGAAACCCAGAAACAAACACTCCGCTAGAATCACGTACAATGCTCCTTGCGTTGTGCGTGATTAAATAAGTCTGGTCCTACCCAGAAGGTCTTCTGGGAATTGTAGTGCGGACGTTTTTATTGCCTGCTACGTAGGCGCGGCATGTTCAATGTCTGACAGAGAGTAGTTCTGATAGAGCTGATGTTGTGATTATTCCTTGTTTAGTCTCCTTGGAACTGGTACAGACTGTTCCTCTTTTTCACCCTCTTTCTAATCTCCTGCCTTGAACCCTTTGTTTGCCATTTCCCCACCTGGGCTCTAATGACAGGTTTCCCGGAGCAGTATCCTCAGAGGGTTATCAAATTCCACACCTGATAATTCTAGGCTTGGAGACACTGTCAACGCTTGTGAGGAACTGCAGGGCATCTGCTGTGCCTGAGCTGTGCCTAATTTCATACGTCTACGCAAACAAATGATGGACAGAATACTGAATAAATCATACATTCACCCCCAGTCAAGAGATCTGAGTTAAATCCATTGTTCTTTTGTTCACCATTCCACCCCAGTTTAGACCCAGCCATATGCAAATCAGTCTTGACCCTGCTCCTCATGGGAACAGTCCAGCCCGAACTGCCAAGCCAGGTCCTCCTTGGAACAGAAACAAGCTCCATTGCTCGCTGTGCCACTGGATTCAAGGTAGCCTGGCTGATATGGGTTGATACCCCTAAACTAGTCCCAGGATGCTTGTTTCCGGTACAGGGAGGACCAGGCCTGGCAGTTCGGAATGGACTGTTCCCATGAAGAGCAGGGTCAAGACTGATTTCCACATGGCTGGGTCCAAACTGGAGTGGCATAGTGAGCTAACAAACGAAGTTAAACCCAGATGTTTTGCCTGGGGGTGAGTGTTTGCAAAGTTTGAGCTCTCCGTCCATCATCTTGTTGTGTTTGCTTTCATATTTTAGCTTGGTTGGGTGGGATGGGGGGAGAAAAAGTTCCTCCTCTACCATGGCCAAGAAAAAAGCCCCTCCTATATTTACCACTCAATCTAAGCAGGTGGTAAATGTTTCCAGATGTCCTTTTATTTACCCCGGGATGAAGAAAAACGTGGAATTGAACATGTTATTTCTGGGTCCACATGTTATACTCAGAGGGAGATACTGGCCGGAATCATTAATTCCTGATATGGTGTCTCCCTGAAGAGTAAAAAAAGAACTTGTAATGAGAGTTGTGGTATTGCATTGTGTGAAGAGTTTCTCTGGCCCAAACTAACCCCTTGTAACTGTGTTGAAGATCTCAGAGCACTGTGCTTGAGAAGGCTACGGGGAGAGGTCATTCCCGACCCAATTCCTAATGATAAATTTGCCTGTGGAGTGCAACACTGGAGAAAGATTTGCGGTGGTGGCTCATAGACCTTTGGTTGTGCTCTCTCTCATTTACATAGAAGCTTGGGGTTTGTGAAGCTGTCCTTACTTGTCAAAAGAGAAACTGTACCTAAAGTGCTGAGTGACTGATACTGCCACTTACTGAATCTAGGCCAGCCTGGCCTAGGCTGCTAATACAGAAGGCTTGACCCCTGGCTATTAGAGATTCTGCTCTGGGCCACATGAGATTGCCAATTGCAAGTCTAGGGTGCCCTGTTCACCCCAAAACCATTGACCTTCAGACATGTGGTAATGCAAGAGTTCATGAAGGGATTGATCTTGGTGGTTAAAAACATGGGTTCAGATCCACTCTCAACTCAACACATTTAGGAATAAACTTTCCGATACAGAGCCATGAACCACAATCACATGCATTAGAAATCAATTTCAGCTTTAATTTTGCATGTTTTCCTCTTGGAACCCAGAACCTCTTAGTACTTCTAAAACGCACAAGAATCACCAGAGAAACTGTAAGTGTGTTGAGGAGTTGTGTTGCTCCTGGATTAATTAATTGGAAAGATGTCATGTTTTAAAGTGAAGACATTGTTCAGGATAAGGTTAATGGACTCCCAGATTGTGTGAGAAAGAATATCTACAATATATATACTGTTTGGGGAAGAAAGCATTCCTGGAAGATGTTGCTATACCAGCCCTACACTTTGCAAAGTGATCGAGAGAAGATAATAAAATATTCTGATACGTCAGAATCGGGAAGTACCTAGGAATGCTGCTTCTCTGCAGCAAACAGTCATGTACATGCCTAAAAGATTGAGTGCCATTTCCTTGGGTCTGGATTGAAGGGCTGAGGATGGCTCCATCCATGCAGTCCTGAAAAAGCCAACTGTCTTCCAGACCACAAGCCTGGTTAGGCAGGGAACCTCTTCCTAGGTCTTGTAATTCTACCACGGCTCTAAACGTCTCAGACATGCTCAAGTAATAAGACTCAAACATGAAGGACAATTTACCAAAATATCAAGGATAGCGGAAGTGACATCACGTATTCTTTGCCCCACCCCAAGACATAACGGGGTTTAGTCTTATTGTAAGACCCTTAATTCCTCAACAACTGTTTGCTTGCTGTGGAGGGGCAGAAGAAACGATATAAATACCCCCTTGGTATGGCATTAAACCCAAAAGACAATTCTGAGGTGGATGGTCACCAAGTCACCTGGCCAACTAGTGCTTCCTGGCCATGTGCAGTGCTGTTGCACAGGCAGCATTAAGGCGCCTAGTGCATAGCATTGTTTTTTGGGTGCTGGTGGTGTGTAGTCTGCAGATCTGTTTAAAGCTACACAAAAAGCCTGATGGAGCGATGCGAATCTCACAGCTCATCATACGCCAGGTCAGCAAGCAGCATTATATCTGCTCACAAGACAGATGACTGATAACCCAGGCTCCCCAACCCCATCATCATTTAATTGGCTAATACACTCGTCTAACGCAGTGATGGTACAAGACAAGGTGCTCAGTCTGCTATCGGCAGCCATGCTGGACAAATATGCCTTTCGGCTGGGAGTGCCAGGGGAAGATATAGCAAACTCAGACCCGCAAAAAGAAATGGCTCATAAACAGGCACCATTGTTCGGAGACCTGCTGCTGGCAATAAAAGTCACTATGTTTGCACTAGAAACTAATATCGACACTGTGGCGGTGGCTATTTCCTGGCTTCGCGCAGATATGAAAAACTGGTGACCCAATGTGATAGACAATGAAGGCACACAATGATCGGTTATCTGAAGAGGGAACATTGATATGGACCTTCTGGTGACTGTCCGAGGCCTGTTGATCACCCATGACTTCCATAGAGTCTAGGTTCGGCTGGCTGGTGTGACTGATGTAGTCTGTTATTGAGCTAACAGGACTCACAACACAGGTTTGATGGTTTTGAGGGTGGGGCTACAGGCGCCTCAGGCAGTAGGGGGCAAGTAATTAGAAACTTGCAGCAAGAGGCTCCGGAGAGGGGGAGAGGAAGGGTGGCGAAGAGGAGGCTGCCAACACTGGCAACAACAGAAGTTCATGACACACGACAGGTGAAAGATGAACCCTGCGGATGTTTATTACAGTCCTCTGGGATGACATGGGATAGGCAATCAGGGCAGACGCTCTCCCTGTTGTCATGGAACGTGAATGGCCTAAACAGTCAACTGAAGAGGGGAGTGGTGTACAAATACCTGGCGAGACAACACCCAGACTTAGTACTCCTGCAAAAGACATACCTAGCAAGAAATAAATGGACTCTTGAGCAGAAGGAAATACAAGTTATCCAGTATTGGGGTATCTTTCATAGATGTACATGCTTGAATCATCCCCGCCGTTGAGGTGGGAGTCTCACAGTACAAATAAAATATATACATAACAGTAATAAAACATAATACAATAGGCTATAATGGACTGCACAGTCACTACATTAGCCCCTCCTTGTCCTTTTGTAAAAAAGAACCCAATCTGAAACACAGCCAGTCAGGCTCTAGCACCCTTTAGAACACTCCACAGAGAGGCAGGTCCCTCAGATTTTCTACTGCACGTCGTGTGACAGGGAGTTTCCCTGAACTCTGCTCAGTTTTTTCTACATTTACTGGATTTAGTGAGTACAGAATGTCTGATACTTCTAAGAAAGGGTTCTTTTTGCCTCGTGGCTCCTGTGGGGAAAAAGTGGCTGCACTTTGAAGATGCCCACAAGGAGTGTATGTACTGCCTTTATCCTGCTCATAAGGTCAAGGACTGTAGAATCTGCAGAACCTTCTCTTCAAAAACTCTAAAGGACAGAGAAGGCAGATTACTGATTTAGTTGCAGAAATTGAAATCAAGATCCAATGTGGTATCTGAAGATGAAGCCAGTGGCAATTCTCAAGCGTCAGCCCAGCTGACTAAAAGCAGGATAGATCTAGAGAATCACCGGAGAGACTTGGTAAGACATCCAAAAAGTCCCAGCATGAGACTATTCTCTCTACCTGTAAAAAAGTTAAGCTGACATTCTTTTCTGAGGAGAAATCTGGTGAAAAATCGAAAATGCCACATAAAACTACATTTAAACAGCCTAAGACTCAGTCTGAGTCTGTCAGATCATCCTCGTCATCGAAGACATCGTCGACAACAAAACCACCTGAGACGTCATCGACGCTTTCCCCGTTGACAGAACCGTTAGTGAAAATTGTACCTTCGTAGATGAAAATCACCTCGCCGTCGACGACGGCACCATCGAGGGTACCACCAACAATGACAGTTTCTTCCCTGTCGACGACTCTTCCGTGGACGACATCATCGACGTCACCGGTCCATCCCTCATCAACGACTCCAACGTCGACGACGACCACTGCCTCAAAGACATCATAGTCGACGATGGTTCTTCCGTCGACGACAACGTCAACGCTGGCGGCGGTCATGTCAGTGTCAGCTATCTCTATGTCACCGTCGACGGTCATCTCGTCGATGCTCACACGGTGAAGACCTACTTCCTTGCAAGCCACACCTATATTATCTTCCAGGCTTTTGTCCACGTTCCCGTCAACGAGAAGCTTTCACTAGGATGCTTCCTACATATCTTCCTTACCACCTAGTCATTTTCTGGAGGAATCAGAGGATGATGGGCTGTTCAGTCCAGCACGCAGCCCCTCTCAACTTCATGTTAAATATCAGGAGGATGATGATGAGAAGGAGGAATATTATGAACATTATCAAACTATTCAATGCTGTTACCTCCTCAGGGACCTATGGTTCAAATGCCCGTGGCATTGGTGCAGGACTTCACAGCTATATCCTGCAGGACTACTATACTCATGTCCCATCTGCAGTGGGTCCCGTTCACAGTCAACCATCTCCTTCACCTGCTCACCATACTACAGGTTCCTCTGTTCCTACTGCTGAGGCTCATGATATTTCACCTGCGCCACAAGATCAGGGAGCGAAAGACGATGATGATACAGTCACCTAGGAATGTGAACTTCCTAAAACACCAACTACCATCGACGAATGGGAGGATTTATTTAATCCCAACACCGTCATCCCTAGTTCCTGAGGCAATTAATTCTCCTCCAGAGGACATTGGAGTTTTCCATGCCATCATGGAAAGAGCTGCGAACCATTTTCACCTCCCCATGCCCATTAAGTGGTCCAACTGCTTTTTATACGATTTCAAAGATCAGAGCAGGAAATCGGTCTGCGCCATTATCGATCATATTTGGGAAGAGGGCGTTAAAATTATGAGAAATCCTTTCTCCGTGCCTGCAATTATTCCCAGAATTGATAAGAAGTATAAGGCCCCAGATGATCCTCCTGCATGCCTGTCCGGACATCCTAGACCTGATTCTGTGATCTCTCAGACTACTCAACGCAGATCCAGAAATCCATCAATGCCAATCACTGCGCCACCTGATCAGGATGGAAGGAGACTGGATAACATTGGGAAGCGATTCACCACCATGGCAGGTGCTTCTGTGCGTGCTGCTAATTCTTTGGCAATTCTTGGAAGGTATGACCGCCAAATGTGGTCCGATGTTGCTCCGTACCTCGAGCTTTTGCCAGATGACAAGAAGCAGGAGGCGAGAAACATTCTCCTTGAGGGGGAGAGGGCAGCTTCAGAGATAATTGACATCTGAATGGATTTTGCCTCCCTAGGTTTCTGGCAAGTAGCCGGAGCAGTGGTCCTCTGCCGTCAAGGATGGCTTAAATTTACCACCTTTCGGCTGGAGGTACAAAGTAAAATTCTTGATATGCCATTCGATGGGGATGCGCTGTTTGGCAAGCATATTGATGAAGATGGACACTGACACAGCCAAGGCCCTAGGTACGCTTCAGTACAGGAAAACTCCCTTTCGAGGCGCCCGTGGCAGAGGAGCTTATTCCCTTCGTGGTAGCTACCAAAGATACAAACCCCAAAATTACCAGAGCAGATATGGCTATCAGCAGCAACGGTCTTACAGAGCCCCCCTGCTGCCGCTTACACCAGACAGCAAAACAGGAGGAAATAGCCCCAACAGGGTAGAGATAATACCAGGAAACAGTGACATCTCTCCAGCACCTGCAGCAATTCGGTCATTTTTCAACCCCAAGGCACCGAATATTTCTCGTCATTTCAACCAATGGAAAAAATGAACTTCAGACAAATGGGTACTGGACATAGTCAAATTTGGACATACCCTAGAATTTGTAAAGATCCCACCACCCCATCCACCTCTAAAGAAACATCCACCACATCTAACTCTCCTCAAGGAAGAGGCCAGGAATATGCTTCAAAAAGGAGCTATAGAAAGAGTTCCACACTCTCAAGTGGGAAGAGGTTTTTGCTCCCATTTCTTTCTGGTCAAGAAAAAATCGGGAGAATGGAGGCTAATCCTAGCTCTAAGGACGTTAAACAAATATCTGCAGAAAAATCCTTCCACATGGTTACTCTTCAATAGATTCTGCAGCTCCTGGATCATGCGGACTTCATGACGACTTTAGATATACATGATGCATACTTCCACATCCCTATCCACCCCAGACATCGAAAGTTCCTCCGTTTTACTGTGGCAGGTTCTCATTTTCAATTCAGGGTTCTCCCTTTTGGTCTGCGATCAGCTCCAAGGGTTTTTACAAAATGTCTTGCACCAGTTTTGGCTCATCTCAGGCTGCAGGGCCTACATCTATTCCCCTACCTGGATGATTGGCTGATAAAAGCTTCATCTTTTCAGCAAACCTCAAAAGCAACATTAACTTGCCTTCACATGTTTCAATCCCTGGGGTGTCTCTCAACTCCAAAAAGTCAGTTCTACTTCCTTCTCAAAGGACTCAATTCCTAGGAGCAGTCTTGGACACTATCCAAGACAAAGCATTCTTGTCCGCAGAAAGACAATCACACCTGATTTCCCTAGCAACAGGCCTACGAAAAAGAAGGTTGGCTTCTGTGAAGAAGGTAAAATCTCTTCTCGGGATGTTGTCCTCTGCAATCCTTTTCAGTACCTCACTCCTGTCTCAGAATGAGAACTATTCAAGAAAAGCTAGACAATCAATAGCTTCAAGTCACGGGATCGTTCGACAACCTGGTAAGGATAACCCAGGTCATGCGGGCAGGTCTGCTCTGGTGGCAGCGCTCCAGCAATATCTCGACCGGGCTTACCTTCCTTTCTCCAACACCACAGTTCATCCTTATTACAGATGCTTCTCTCGAAGTATGGGGTCCACACCTTCAAGATCTTCGCATAAGAGGGAAATGGTCCAAAGCGTTGGCAAAAATGCGCATTAACTTCCTGGAACTTCGAGCTATACTTCTAGCTCTACAGGCTTTCCTTCCAAGACTTCAAGGATCCTCGGTCCTTATAAGGATGGACAACACCACTTGCATGCATTACCTAAACAAGCAAGGAGGAACACGCTCTCACATCCTATCTCGGGAAGCTCAAGATATATAGAAATGTCTCCTTTCTCACCGCATTTCCATAAAGGTGGAACATCTGCCCGGAATAAACAACAGTCTAGCGAACACCTTGAGCAGAATGTCACATTCCTGTAATGAATGGGAACTAGACCATTCAATCCTGGAACGCATTTTCCAAATGTGGGGCAAGCCCAACATGGATCTCTTCACCTCTGAGTCAAATCGGAAATGCCCATTCTATGCCAGCTGGGAACCAGAGAAAGGATCATAGGAAAACGCTTTTATGATGAGATGGATGGGGATTTTCGCCTACGCGTTCCACCCCCTTCCCGTTACTCCTGAGACTTCTGAGAAAACTGAAAATGAAACCGTGCTGGATGATTCTCATTGCCCCGCGGTGGCCACGTCAGCACTGGTTCACAGAGCTTCTCCTGCTCTCACAATGCAGACCATATCGCCTCCTAGTGTCTCCAACACTAATTACATTGAGCAAGACCCAGAGTCTCCACCCGCACCCAGCCCACTGCAGCTGCATGCCTGGCTTTTGAGTTCTCTGAATTCAAAGAGTTAGATTTGCCTCAGGACAGTAGAGACATAATTGCTAAGGCGAGAACACTACCTACTCTTAAGACCTATTCTCTGAAATGGAAACGCTTCTGTTCATGGTGCCTTGATAATGATGTACATCCCCTGGAGTGTTCTCCAGACAAGGTTTTTCCTTACCTTCTTTCACTAGCAAAGTCTGGTCTCATGTTCACATCGGTTAACTTATATCTGGCTGCCATCTCTGTTTATAGGCGCTCTTCCAGTGGCATATCTCTTTGCTCTAACCGTCTGGTCAAGCAATTTATGAAAGGTCTCTTCAGAGCTTTTCCTCCCATTAGGGCTCCTCCTCTTGAAGGGAGGCTTAGCCTGGTTCTAGTGCAGCTCATGAAACATCCCTTCAAACCTATCCACAGAGCTGAACTTAAGTATCTCTCCTGGAAAATCGCTCTTTTGTTGACCCTTATATCCGCTAGGAAAGTCAGCGAAATTCAAGCGTTTGCTATCAAACAGCCATATCTATGTTTTACCAATGACTACGTTCTCCTTGGAATGAACCGTATCTTTATTCCAAAGATTCCATCTTCTTTCCATCTTAATGAGCCTATTATCTTACGGACTTTCGTTCCTAGTCCTTCTACCCCGGCTGAGAAGGCTCTTCACTCTTTGGGTATAAAAAGGTGCCTGAAATTCTATTTATCACATACTAAATCTGTCTGAAAGCCGGATCAATTATTTGTGTCATATGGTGGACAAAAACCAGGTACAGCAGTGACTAAACCAACAGTAGCAAGGTGGATTGCATCAGCGATTCAATTGTGCTTGCATCAGCGATTCAATTGTGCCACTCTAAAGCAGGAAATCCTATGTCTGTCAAACCTAAAGCTCATTCCACAAGAGCAGTGTCATCATCGGCGGTGCTTTTTGCTGGAGTGCCTTTGGAAAAAGTTTGCCGTGCTGCAACTTGGAAGAATGTGCGCACATTTACACAGCATTACGGTTTTGACCTGGGTACAGAAGCTAAATCAGCTGTTGGTCAAGCAGTGTTATGCAACCTTTTCCAATAAGGTAAGCCTCTGTTGAGAGGTGTTTATTTTTATTCTATACTAATTAAAACTTTTGTATTGCATGTTAATACTGTTTCTCTCTTTATGCATACTGCTTCTCTCATATTATGTTCCATATTTGTGGATATATTGATGTATATCTATTACGAGGTATCTAATGTGGTTTGTATGATACCCACCATCTGCTAAAAAACGAAAGACCTTTATTGCTAGCTATTCTGATTCAAGCATGTGAATCTATGAAAGATACATCAATACTGGATAAGAAAACAAATTACTTACCTGTACTTCAGTTATCCAGTATTGGTATCTTTCATAGATTCACATGCGACCCCCCTCCTCCCCAGAGAGGCTTTCCTTATTGCTAATTTATACTTACTGTCACTTGCGCTCGAAAATCTGAGGGACTTGCCTCTCTGTGGAATGTTCTCAGAGGGTGCTAGAGCCTGATTGGCTGTGTTTCAGATTTGGTTCTTTTTTACAAAAGGACAAGGATGAGCTAATGTAGTGACTGTGCAGTCCATTATAGCCTATTGTATTATGTTTTATTACTTTTATGTATATATTTTATTTGTACCGTGAGACTCCCACCTCGACGGCTGGGATGATTCAAGCATGTGAATCTATGAACGATACCAGTACTGGATAACTGAAGTTACAGGTAAGTAACTCGTTTTCTCCCTGGTGCACTATGGTTTCTCATCGAAATCCAGAGGAACACAGGTCCTGGTCCAGTACTCCTTCCCACTCACTTTAACTAGATCCTGGGCAGACAGACAAGATGGAGGCTTTGAGAGGGTAGATTGCGCAAACGTCAGATTCCCTACTACTAATGGGGGGACTTGCACTTAACAATGAACACCACTTCAGATAGAGTCACAAGCAGTGCTCACATGAGTAAAGAGGACAATAGTCTGACAAATCTCATATCCGCACTGAGGCTGCTGGATATCTGGTGGAAGAGACATACGATGACACATCACTGAGGCCATGGATCTGTACTTCGGAGAGACCGAGGGTTCAGTGACCTCTGATACGGTATTATGGGAGGCTTACAAAGCCACCATGAGCAGGCAGTGTCCCACATCCAGGGGAAGAAGCGGAAAAGACATAAAGAAATTGAAGACTTAGAAACTGAACTAGAGAGACTGGAGATAGAGTATATGGAGGCCCCTGACCATTTGATGACGGGACAAATAGAGCTGATTAGAGAATGCTACAGGCAATTGTAGAGGATGAGGCATGAAAACATTACCAGGCAAAGCAACACCAAATTGATAAATTCAGCAATAAGACTTGGAAAATGCTGACGTGACTGGCGAGCAGGGAAGAGAGCCAAAGATGGGTACATACCATTCGTCAAGAGACAGGCGAGATGGTATATATTGCGGAGAAGATATGGGAGATGTTTAGTATGCACCTTCGCGACCTATATAGCTCCAAGTTGCAGATAGACCCAGAGAGGATGCAGGGATTCATTAGGGAATTCCCCATACCGCATTTTGACAGGGAGGACATGGCACAACTAGAGGAGGAGATACGGGAAAGGGACTAGGAGAGGCAATTGTGCAAATGAGGAGTAGGAAAAACCCCGAGACCGAATGGGTTCCCACTCGAAATATTTAAATGCCTGAAGTAGAAAATAATGAAGCCTATTCTAGCAATGTTCAAAGATGCCAAACAAACAGGGTGACTTCTAGACAATCTCAGGTCTGCGACAATAGTCGTAATACATAAAAGTGGTGAACCCTAGGGAAGACACTGCATCTTATAGGCCGATCTCCCTGCTTAAAACTGAGGTTAAGGTGTTGGCTAAGATACTTTCAAACCGTCTGAACACAATTATTTACAAATTGGTGGACCTAGACAAGTCCAGGTTCATGCCACAAAGGGCCACACGTTATAACTGAGAAAACTTTTTGAATTCCTGAAGACATGCCAGGTGACCCAGGACCCCACTATCTTGCTCTCGCTAGATGCTGAAAAGGCATGTGACCCCCCTGGAATGGCCTTACCTGCAGGCCATCCTGTGTAAAGTGTGGTTTGGCCCTGACTTCTGGCCTGGCTGCAACTACTCTACGTTGAACCGATAGCCCAAGGTAAGGTAATGGGGCTTGTTCAGCCAGCTTTGAATTGTGTCGGGGAACTAGACAGGAGTGCCCACTCAACCCACTCCTCTTTGCGGTCACCCATGAACCTCTAGCGGAGTAAGTGAGGAGGAATGCACTTATAAGAGGGAGCAACTTGACCACCACATGGAGAGACATAATATACCTGTATGTGGATGATATCCTCAAATATGTGATGGATATATGAGGATATCTGGTGGATCCAGACAGCTCCCTACCCAGGGTGCTGGAGATATTCACTGTATTTGGGAAACATACAAGCATTCCTATAAACTGGCATAAATTGGTGATATACCCAATCACCCTCTGGGTAGGACCAGAGGGGAGAGAGATCCTAGTGGTGCAACCCAAGGGGTTTTGATATCTAGGTATATATATTACCACTGACCAATAGGAATTCCACAAATAACTTGGGAAAGGTACACAAGGAATTCAAGAAAGATGTAGCCCACTGGGGAAAATTGCTAGGCAGAACGGCACTGTACAAAATAATCACACTCCTGAAATTCCTGTGTATGCTCCATAATACTTCCTATGAGGTGCCGGACACCTTATTCAGGGTAGTGGAGTCCACCACACACACACTGCTGTGGGATGTTTGGGCACTGCAAAAAGCCCATCCTACTCTGAAGAGAGTGCCCTGTGAGGAGGAGTTCTCTCCCAGAACTAAAATACTGTTTATTACAGGGCGGCCCAGCTGTTGGTGTCAAACGAATGAACTCTCACAAACTCAGCTGGTGCTGATGGTCGACAGAAAAGGCAATGGGTAACGTGAGCCTACTGTATGGGGGAACTAAGCCCTCCTTACGCCAACATCCAAAATCCCCAAGGTGTGGAGAGCAGTTGCGAGCACATTGGCATGGAGGATGAGGTTGACGTTAGAAACTCCACTATGAGAAGCCAATATACTGGCTAAGAACCACGACCCTGAAGTGCGCCGCTAGTGGTACCTTATGGACTTGTGTAAAGTAGAGGATATATAGGAGGAGTGTAGGATGGTACCATATGTGGAACTGCAGACCAGATACAAACTGGCTGACGGACAATTCTTAAGATACCTTCAAGCGAGATAGACACTGACAGAATATTCAAACTGACTAGTGAACGTGGCAGAAGAGACTCCATTGGAGTTCTGGCTCTTGTCAGCGCCACTACACAAACTGGGGTGGTGTGGTGAGCAAACAAAAGATGGATTAAACCCAGATCTTTGTGACTGTGGGAGAATGCTTACATTGGTCAGCTAGCCTGGCTGATTAGGGGCGATACCCCAAAACCGGTCCCAGGATGCTTGTGTCCAGTCCAGGAATGACCTGGCTTGGCAGTTCGGGCTGGACTGTTCCCATGAGGAGCAGGGTCAAGACTGATTTGCATATGGCTGGGTTCAAACTGGGGTGGCGTGGTGAGCAAAAAAATGATGGATTTAACCTAGATCTTTGTGACTAGGGGTGAATATTTGCATTGTTCAGCATTCCGTCCGTCATTTGTTCTTTTTGCTTTTGTCGCCCTAAGTAAGAAGAGTATGGCCAGACGTGGCTCCCATGCTCACTGCATCACTGGATTAAAGCTAGCCTGGCTGATGAGGGGTGATACCCCGAAACCGGTCCCAAGATGCTTGTTTCCGGGCCAGGAATGACCTTGCTTGTCAGTTCAGGCTGGACTGTTCCCTTGAGGGTCAAGACTGATTTGTATATGGCTGGGTCCAAACTGGGATTGTGTGGTTATCAAAAAAAAACAATGGGTTAAACCAAAATCTTTGTGACTGGGGGTGAATATTTTCATTGTTCAGCATTCCATCCATCATTTGTTCTTTTTGCTTTTGTCACCCTAAGTGGGAAGGGTATAAGCAGACGTGGATCTTGTGCTCACTGCACCACCGGATTTAAGCTAGCCTGGCTGATATGGAGTGATACCCTGAAACTGGTCCCAGGATGCTTGTTTCAGATCCATCGAAAACCTGACTTGACAGTTCAGTCTGGACTGTTCCCATGAGGAGCAGGATCAAGACTGGGTTCATTTGTTCATTTTGCTTTTGTCACCCTAAGTGAGAAGGGTATGCCCAGAGGTGGGTCTTGTGCTCAGTGCAACACTGATTTTAAGCTAGCTTGGCTGATGTTATGTTATGTTAGCCAATTTGTAAAGCACAACGTGTACCCGGAGATGTCTTGGCGCTGATTCCAAGAGCAAAGATGAGAGGAGACAGAGAGCCTACTGATTGAAAAGCCATGTTTTCAGGTGCTTCCTGATTTGAAGTAAGGCAGGGGTTGACCTTATGTCGAGTGGGAGGAGGTTCCAAGAAGTAGCAGCTCTGACCACGAAACTGCTCCCACCCCATTTGGATTTTTTAAATCTGAATACATTTTAAACGTGCCTGATGATCTTAGGTTTGTGGTGGGGGTGTACCAGGATAGGGCTGCTTTCAGGAAAATGGGTCCAGAATCGTGGAGGGCTTTATAGGTCAGACAAAGAGCCTTAAACTTGATTCTATTTTTGACCTTCAGCCAGTGAAGGTCTTTAAGTGTGGAAGAAACCACGTGGTGCCTGGGCACTTCCAGCAAAAGTATGGCTGCGGAATTCTGAAGAACTTGCGGTTTATTCAGATACTGGGCCTGCATGCCAATGTAGAGGCCATTGCAATAGTCTATCTTCGATAATATTAGTGATATGGGGTGATACCTCGAAACCGGTCCCAGGATGCTTGTTTCCTGTCCATGGAGCATCTGGCTTGGCAGTTTGGGATGGACTATTCCCATGAGGAGCAGGGTTAAGACTGATTTGCATATGGCTGAGTCCAAACTGGGATGGCGTGGTGAGCAAAAAAAGAAGGATTAGACCTAGATCTATGTAATTGGGGTGAATGTTTGCATTGTTCGGCATTCTGTCCATCATTTGTTCTTTTTGCTTTTGTCGCCCCTAGTGGGAAGAGTATGCCTAGTCGTGGGTCTTATTCTCACTGCGCCACTGGATTCAACCTCGCTTGGCTGATGAGGGGTAATTCCCCGAAACTGGTTCCAAGATGCTTGTTTCCGGTCCAGGGAGGACCTGGCTTTTCAGTTTAGGCTGCACTATTCCCATGAGGAGCAGTGGGTTCAAGACTTGTTTGCATATGTCTAGGTTCAAACTGAGGTGGTGTGGCGAGCAAAAAAAATATGAATTAAACACAGATCTTAGTGACTGAGGGTGAATGTTTGCATTGTTCAGCATTCTCCCCATCATTGTTTTTTTGCGTTTGTCGCCCTAAGTGGGAAGGGTCTGCCCAGACATGGGTCTCATGCTCACTGCACCACTGGAGTAAAGCTAGACTGGCTGATGAGGTGTGATACCCCAAAACCGGGTCCAGGATGCTTGTTTTCGGTCCAGGGAGGACCTGGCTTGGCAGTTCGTGCAGGACCGTTCCCATGAGGAGCTGGGTCGAGACTGATTTGCGTATGGCTGGGTCCAAACTGGGGTGGCCTTCTGAGCAACAAACTATGGAATAAACCCAGATCTTTGTAACTGGGGTGAATGTTTGCATTGTTCGGCATTCCGTCCATCATTTGTTCTTTTTGCTTTTGTCGCCCCTAGTGGGAAGAGAATGCCCAGACGTGGGTCTCGTGCTCACTGCACCACTGATTTTAAGCTAGCTTAGCTGATGAGCGGTGATACCTCGAAACCGCTCTCAGGATGCTTGTTTCCTGTCCATGGAGCATCTGGCTTGGCAGTTTGGGATGGACTGTTCGCATGAGGAGGAGGGTTTAGACTTATATACATATGGCTGGGTCCAAACTGGGTTGGCACAGTAAGCAAAAAAAGAAGGATTAAACCCAGATCTTTGTGACTGGGGTTATTGTTTGCATTGTTCAGCATTCCGTCCATCATTTGTTCTTTTTGCTTTTGTCGCCCCTAGTGGGAAGAGAATGCCCAGACGTGGGTCTCGTGCTCACTGCAGGACTGATTTTAAGCTAGCTTAGCTGATGAGCGGTGATACCTCGAAACCACTCTCAGGATGCTTGTTTCCTGTCCATGGAGCATCTGGCTTGGCAGTTTGGGATGGACTGTTCGCATGAGGAGGAGGGTTTAGACTTATATACATATGGCTGGGTCCAAACTGGGTTGGCACAGTAAGCAAAAAAAGAAGGATTAAACCCAGATCTTTGTGACTGGGGTTATTGTTTGCATTGTTCAGCATTCCGTCCATCATTTGTTCTTTTTGCTTTTGTCCCCCCTAGTAGAAAGAGTATGCCCAGGTGTGGGACCTGTGCTCACTGCGCCACTGGATTCAAGCTAGCCTGGCTGATGAGGGGTGATTTCCCGAAACTGGTCTCAGGATGCTTGTTTACGGTCCAGGCAGAACCTGGCTTGGCAATTCGGGCTGGACTGTTCCCATGAAGAACACGATCAGGACTGATTTGCATATAGCTGGGTCCAAACGGGGGTAGCCTGGTGAACAAAAAGACAGTGAATTAATCAGATCTTTGTGACTGGAGATGAATGTTTGCATTGTTCTGCATTCCATTCATCATTAGTTCTTTTTGCTTTTGTCACCATTAGTAGGAAGGGAATGCCCAGACATGGGTCTCATGCTCACTGCACCACTGGATTCAAGCTAGTCTGGCTGATATGGGGTGATAACCTGAAACAGGTCCCAGGATGCTTGTTTCCGTTCCATGGAGGACCTGGCTTAACAGTTCGTGCTGGACTGTTCCCATGAGGAGCAGGTCAAAACTGATTTGCATATGGCTTGGTCCAAACTGGGGTGGCCTTGTGAGCCCAAAAACTATGGATTAAATCTAGATCTTTGTGACTGGGGTGAATGATTCCAATGTTCAATATTCTGTACATCATTTGTTCTTGCTTTTGTCGCTCTAAGTGGGAAGGGTATGCCCACACGTGGGTCCAGTGCTCACTGCACCACTGGATTCAAGCTAGCCTGGTTGATGAGGGGTGATACCCCGAAAACTGTCCCATGATGCTTGTTTCCGGTCCAGGTACAATCTGGCTTGGCAGGTCAGGCTGGACTGTTCCTATGAAGAGCAGGGTCAAGACTGATTTGCATATGTGGCTGGGTCCAAACTGGGGTGGCATGGTGGGCAAAAACGTCATGGCTTAAACCCGGACTTTTGTGACTGGGGGTGAGTGTTTGCATCGTTCAGCATTCCGTCCATCATTTGTTCTTTTTGCTAGCGCCACGCCACAAGCATGCGATCTCACACATATATTGAACACTTGTGATGACCTATCAACGCCCACTAGACAAACTGAAAGTCAAATGGGAATAAGAGTTAGGAACTCTGGCGACGCGGACTGGGCAGGTGATTGTCGCTACCCAGAGGAGGTGGGTTGGAGGGGTGAGTGTTATAAAAGTGGAGTTTTGCCTGGTACAATATACGATTTTACATAGAGCCCACTAAAGCAGAACACAATTATTACAGATGGATAGAGCTAGTGTCGGCCGGTGCCTCAGGGGGTGTGGTAAGACAGGGACTTTAGTCCACACACTGTGGAGTTGCCACCGATTACAGACATTCTGGGTGCGGGTGGAACACTATGAGTGGCAGTGGACAATATCACACTCACACTGCCTTTGGTACTGTTAGGGTTGTGAGGAGCTGGTACGCTCTGCATGTATGATTTACTGTTTCACAACATGGCCCTGGTAGTAAAAAAAAGGGATATTGTTCGGCTACGAGGGCATAAACAGTACCCAAGATGACAAACTGGGTCACTTACATGAACTAGTGCATACAGGCAGAAGCCAGAGTTTACAAGGATAGATACTGCCCCCGGAACTTTGACAAGATATGGTCCAAATGGAGGCATGTACAAGGCGACGATTTGGAAATCTGAGGCGGGGGGAGAAGCATCGATGGGGAATGGGAGGGGCGTACAAAAACGACAACACCACGGGCACGGCATAATGCAAAAAACACGGCTGGGCAGTGTTTCTGGGTCAACCAAATGTAACGGCAATAGATGGCTGATGACTAATTCCTGTAAATATGAAAATATAGTGTACCGAAAATTGTACTATATTATGTTATTTGCTGGTGGTCTCCCATGGATAGTTATGATGATGTTGGGGAAAAAACTATAAAAAGAGTTAAAAAATATATAATAATCCTACACATAGCAGCCTTTCTGTTAAATGGGCATATCATTTGACACATGATAGCCAGAAGTCAGGCTGCCACAAGCTAAGCTGGATTAATCTTGTGAGGCAGTCAGATCTACCTTTGGGGTGATAAGAAGAGCATGATGCAATCCCAATCTCGGTGGGTTATTGAACGTTGTATCAATACCAATGGTAATCGCTCTGGAACTGAAGGACATCACGAGACAAAGGGCCTTAAACAAAATATGCACGGCTTCACTTGACAAAAGTGCTGAAGTTGATGCCTGAAAGATTTCAACGAAGTTTAGTTTGAAGAAAGGGGAAGAGAAGATCTCTATAATGACGGAGTGGCCAGCAAATTTTTAGGGGTTATCTTGGGAAACCGGCGGCGCAATGCAGCGCCCATGAAGAAGCAATCAGTGTAAAGTTGAATCAGTGTCATTCCATGGACAGCCAAGTGTCACACAAGTAAAGCCATGCCTCAAAGCCACTTACTACCTCGAAATAAATACCTCCTGGTAATGACTGGAATTATGAGCATGGACTTCATGGAGATAAGATATAGACCAATGAAGATATGTGTTAATGAGGTTACATCGAGCCATGGTACATAAAAGTCACTCATTTATCTTTCATTCAATTCTTGTTATGGCATCTGGTCCAAAAGCTACGCAGTCAGGTCCTCTCATTTGGCACCGAAGTTTGATGTGATTTCCTGTGAAGTCATGATTGGAACTAAGGCTGTGTGATGTAAATTTTGGTGACTGCACCACTATCCTAATTTGAGTTCTTGAAGCCCAAAAATTCCTATCTCTTCGTAGTCCTTGAAAGTTACCAAGATATAGAGAAAACAGAGGATAGCAGTGTGCATTTGTATGTGTGACTAAGTCTATGCCAGTTCTCTACCAGAAGACCCTGACACCTGAGAGTCCAAGGCTTTGGCCCAGGGACCATGCAGGACACCATTCATATTGTGCTCGTGTTGCCATTACTAAGGCCTCACAATGCTGCCCTGGTCTTCGGGATTTCTGTTTTTTCTTATTGTTTGAGTTGGATCATCAATAGTTCGGTTTTTCGAATGTATGCGTGGTTGCCTGGTATAATGTTTAGTTTAATGTGTTTATGTGAGTGTACGTGTGCAGCTGGCTATTCGGTACTTGGCATCTAGGAAAACTGGTCTTTCAACTGGCCAGCTTGAAGCATCTGTCTGGGGGAACGAAGAGAATTACCTCTTGTTAGGATCCACGCATCCCTTTCAACCTCAGTAGCTGTGGCAGTATGGGTTGGTGAAGTGTGTGAATTGTTGTCTGGAAGCGGCATATTGTCTTACGGAAGAGCTGTTGGGAGCTGTTTGACGATGTCTCTCGAATGCAATGCGTTTGTGTGTATTTTTCAGACTAATATGTTTATTATATTCACCAAAGCAGCTGCATACTCTAGAAACAGTAAAGACGGTATGTTCTTTGTAGGTTCTTTATTAGATAAAGAAGTGACACTTTAAGTAGTACGTAGTCAAGTAGAAAGGAATAATAAAGCAGTACAGGGAACAGGAACACACACACAATGCTTGACACAGTCTTTCATTAGCTTTGCCAACTGTCCTGGCCATGCACACCTTGGCATGAGTACTTTCCAGATCACACTATTCTCAAACATGTATGAATGCAAGGGGCTGATCTAAGAATCCTAGTCCATTGACAGAAAAACAACATACCAATGTGTTCTACAGAGGTTGAGGTGGGACCAAAACCCTTGACTAGCTCCTGTATCCAATCCAATGGGACCTTGCTCTGACTCCGCCCCCATGCCAAGTACATACAGCAGTATCTGGGGTTTGCCTTCTGGGGGGAGGGTGTGAGTGTGTGTGTTTGTGTGTGTGTGTACATGTGTGTAGGTAGAGACAGCAACTTTCTGCTCGTTCTATGAATCCTGTCTCTGTGTTAACCAACAATTCATCAATATTCCTAACAAAGCCAGATGTAAAATCAGCTATTTCTTTGGCTTATATTTTCAGTGATTGTGTGAGGTAGGGATGCAGCCTCCACTACAAATTGGCTAATAATGCTATGTTAGGCTTTTTCTACCCTATGGGCTCCAATGGGACACGTGTTGTACAGACCACACAACCACAGCCAACACCAGGACTGTGCAAGTCAGATACAAACACATTACTACTCAAGAGAGTGATGCACTGGTGTGAGACATGCATATCACAGGAGGCACAGAAAGATGCACATTCTATATATTTACTGGTTTGATGCACTGTTATTGATCTGACCCGATATGGGAAGCAAGAAGTCCAGCCCTGGTGTAAGGAGACCAGGAAAGAAATAGTCAGGTTCAGAAGAGTTTACGGACCACGTCTGTCAAAGAGCACCCCGGTTTCTGCCTATAAATCACCCACAGGATCTGGGGTCATTTGCTCACTTCCCTTACATTCTCTCCAGGGTCTAGCCTCAATTCATAGGGATCTGTGCCATGAATCATGGCCGAGTAACAAGATGCCTCCTTCTCACCAGGCCCACACAACTAGGTTCTGCAGCAAAACTGGTGAAATTTCTCAGAGTGTCCCACGAGGAGCAAAAGCTACAGGTTCTAAAGATGACACGATTGGAGAATCCATCATAAATAAACCATGAAAGCAAAGAGATCGAACGTGCTGTGTGCCTTGAATGTGCCTAAGACCTTCTCCAAGGAGCCTAAAGGTGCAGTGCAAGCAGAGGATGCTGATGGACACAACAAGAGAACACCGGCTGAGAATGCTGCACCTAGGTCTTTCCTGGGCCCTGTGATGTAGGTTGGATGCCATCAAGGGCCCAAATCTGATATCAATACACCAAAACCCTTGTGAAAGTCGGGAAAATATTCCTAAAGCGAGACTCCCGCATGCTCCAAGTATTCTTTCTCGCAATTCAAATCAACACCTTAATTTTTGGGCACCTTTTCACTTGACCCTTGTCTAGCACATGTGTGGCAGAGGGGAACTAATTCAGGTGCCCCTGGTCACTCTGAAGCAGACACACCATGTTTGGAGGAGGCAGATCCTACAGTGGTGGTCCTGATTGTTTGAGGTCAGCAGCCTTTCATCTATGAGGTTACTAGCCTTCTCCTCCCCTAGGTACCTGGTCCTTCACTTTACCATTGATGAGTACAGGTATCTTTGCTTCCATGAAGAGAAGCCCGGCTCTCATTTCTTTCCTCAATGTGGAGTTGTTTGGTTGAGGAAAAGCTATAAGGAGGGAGGTGGAGCGTCATCTCTCGTAGATTCTAACCCTGTTGCCAGGTGAGAGCTCAAGGAACCAAGATATATCAATAAACCTCTAGGTTGTGTTGTGTTTGACTATGATTGCTACCGTAGCACATCACTTGTTTATGTAACTCTAGCTCGTGGCATTATTAAGATTATATAGGAAAAATACAGGTAGCGGTGTGTCTAACTAATGCAGCCCTTGATCTCGAGCATAACAATTTTGTGTGCTTCTTGTGTCCTCGATCTTATGATTATTTGATACTAAATCTGTGGTGAGAGGTGCATATCTATCTGCACATTTAGCAGCGCCTCTACTATGGTTGCGCCGGGGTTAGCGCCTTTTCCAACCCTTGCCTGGTGACGTTGGAGAGGGTTAGCGTGTCTGTGTCAGTTTGGTGCTCGTTCTGTAGATTGTGCAGGATGGTGTCCCAGCTGGCTGTGATTGGGATTTTACGGAGACCTAATGTGTCTTCCCTTTGTAATGCAACACTCTCAGCTTTAGCCCATATTTGCAGTGAGCGCTTCCAGGCCAATGCCTGGGTTGGCTCAGGTGACTTCCTCCTTTTTGTGATCAGTCCCTTAGCTACTACCACTCCCAGATCAATGAAACAAGAGGTCGCCCTCTGCCTTTTATGCCTACGATAGAGATGTAGTATACATGTCTCCCATGTGAGGGGCACGGAGCGCTCTGTGCAACAGGATAGTGTGTTGGTAACTGACTTCTAATACCCATAGAGGGGCGGGCAGTTCCATAACATGTGCAATAGGTCCGCATCTGTAAGGTGGCAACGCGGGCAGATGGTATCTGTGTGATTAAAGTATTTGTTGATTTTAGCTGGGGTGAGAGACGCTCTCTGTATAATATTGTATTGTATTAGGTGGCAGTGCATATTCCTGTGGACAAGGACGGGGATTTCCAGCGTGGCATTCCACTTTTTGTCTATAAAAGGGCAGTGGAAGTCCTCTTCCCAGTGACTTCCCAAAGGTGATAGTGCCCCTGCAGTGTGTTGTCTGAGGGAGGCAGCAAACCATTTCGTGAGGTGCTTGCCCTGTCCCATGAAATGTAAGTATTGAATAGTTAGGTGCGTTGGAGGTTTCTTGGTCACGTCTCCCCATTGGTTGCTCAGTGCTGCTACTAGCGAGCGATGTAGCAAGAATAAAAAGATTTCTAGCTGACACATCAAGAATTTTCAATTCTATTAAGTAAACGGAGGCGAGGATTATGCTTCTCTTTCTTTACTGAAGCACCTAGGCCTTTCCTGGGCCCTGCGATCTAGGTTGGATGCCATCAAAGACCTAACTCTGATAGCAGTACTCCCAAACCGATGTGAAAGTCGGGAAAATATACCTAAAGCGAGAGTCCCGTGTGCTGCAAGTATTCTTTCTCGCAATTCAAATCAACAACTTAATTTTTGAGCACCTTCTCACTTGACCCTTGCCTAGCACACATGTGGCAGAGAGGAACCAATTCAGGTGCCCCTGGTCACTCTGAAGCACACACCATGTTTGGAGGAGGCAGATCCTACAGTGGTGGTCCTGATTGTTTGAGGTCAGCAGCCTTTTATCTATGAGGTCACTGGCCTTGCCATCTCTTAGTAACCTGATCCTTCACTTAACCATTGATGAGTCCAGGTATCTTTGCTTCCATGAAGAGGAGCCCGGCTCTCATTTCTTTCCTCAATGTGGAGTTCTTTGATTGAGGAAAAGCTATAAAGAGGGAGATGGAGCATCATCTCTCGTGGATTCTAGCCCTGTTGCCAGGTGAGAGCTCGAGGAACCAAGATATATCAATGAACCTCTAGGTTGTGTTGTGTTTAAGACTCTGATTGCTGCCATAGCACAATACTTGTTTATGTAACTCTAGCTTGTGGCATTATTAAGGTTATATAGAAAAAATACAGGTAACTATGGGCCCGATTCACAGAACTAACTTAAGACAAAATCCTAAACTTACTACCATTTTGGTATTCACAGAAGGCACTTTCTCATTTTGGTATTCACAGAAGGCACTTACTCATTTCGGTATTCACAGAAGTTAGGAGTCCTAACTTTAGGACTCCTAAATGCCTTCTGTGAATACCGAAAGTCTTAAAATTAGGATTTTTCTCAGTTTAGTAGTAGTATAGTTAGGACTCCTAACTTTAGGACTCCTAAATGCCTTCTGTGAATACCGAAAGTCTTAAAATTAGGATTTTTCTCAATTTAGGACTCCTAAGTTTAGGACTCCTATGTTTAGGACTCCTAAATGCCTTCTGTGAATACCGAAAGCCTTAAAATTAGGATTTTTCTCAATTTAGTAGTCCTAAATTTAGACTTAGGACTACTAAATTGAGAAAAATCCTAATTTTAAGACTTTCGGTATTCACAGAAGGCATTTAGGAGTCCTAAAGTTAGGACTCCTAACTTCTGTGAATACCGAAATGAGTAAGTGCCTTCTGTGAATACCAAAATGGTAGTAAGTTTAGGATTTTGTCTTAAGTTAGTTCTGTGAATCGGGCACTGTGTGTCTAACTAATGCGGCCCTTGATCTCGAGCATAACATTTTTGTCTGCTTCTTGTGTCCTCAATATTATGATTATTTGGTACTAAATCTGTGATGAGAGGTGCATATCCAACTGCACATTTAGCAGCTCCTCTACTATGGTTGCGCCAGGGTTAGCGCCTTTTCCAACCCTTGCCTTGTGATTTTGGAGAGGGTTAGTGTGTCTGTGTCAGTTTGGTGCTCGTTCTGTAGATTGTGCAGGATGGTATCCCAGCTGGCTGCGCTTGGGATTTTATGGAGGCCTGATGTGTCTTCCCTTTGTAAAGCAACACTCCCAGCTTTAGCCCATGTTTGCAGGGAGCGCTTCCAGGCCAATGCCTGGGGGGGGCACAGGTGACTTTCACCTTTTAGTGATCATTCCCTTATCTACTACCACTCCCAGATCAATGAAACAAGAGGTCGCCCTCTGCCTTTTACGCCTACGATAGACATTAGTATACATGTCTCCCATCTGAGGGGCACTGAGTGCTCTGTGCAACAGGATAGTGTGTTGGTAACTGACTTCCAATACCCATAGAGGAGCGGGCAGTTCCAAAACATGTGCAATAGGTCCGCATCTGTAAGGCGGCAACACGGGCAGATGGTATCTGTGCAGTTAAAGTATTAGTTGATTTTAGCAGCGGTGAGATACGCTCTCTGCATAATATAGTATTGTATTAGGTGGCAGTGCATATTCCTGGGGACAAGGACGGGGCTTTCCAGCGTGGCATTCCACTCTTTGTCTGTAAAAGGGCGGTGGAAGTCCTCTTCCCAGTGACTTCTCAAAGGAGAGAGCGCCACTGCAGTGTGTTGTCGGAGGGAGACAGCCAACCATTTTGTGAGATGCCTGCCCCGTCCCATGACATGTAAGTATTGAATAGTTAGGTGCGTTGGAGGTTTGGTGGTCATGTCTCCCCATTGGTTGCTCAGGGCTGCTGGTAGCGAGTGATGTAGCAAGAATAAAGTAAATTCTAGCTGACGGGTCAAGAATTTTCAATTCTATGAAGGACACGGAGGCGAGGATTATGCTTCTCTTTCTTTACTGAAGCACGTAGGTCATTCCTGGGCCCTGTGATCTAGGTTGGATGCCATCAAAGACCGAAATTTGATAGCAATACTCCCAAACCCCCTCTGAAAGTAGGGAAAATATATCTAAAGCGAGACTCCCGCACGTATTCTTTCTCACAATTCAAATCAACACCTGAATTTTTAGGCACCTTTTCACTTGACCCTTGCCTAGCACACGTCTGACAGAGGGGAAACAATTCAGGTGCCCCTGGTCACTCTGAAGCAGACACACCATGTTTGGAGGAGGCAGATCCTACAGTGGTGGTCCTGATTGTTTGAGGTCAGCGCCTTTCATCTATGAGGTCACTGGCCTTGCCCTCTCTTAGTTACCTGATCCTTCACTTAACCATTGATGAGTCCAGGTATCATTGCTTCTCTGAAGAGGAGCCTGGCTCTCACTTCTTTCCTCAATGTGGAGGTCTTTTGTTGAGGAAAAGCTATAACGAGGGAGATGGAACGTCATCTCTCGTGGATTCTAGTCCTGTTGCCAGGTGAGAGCTCGAGGAACCAAGATATATCTATGAACCTCTAGGTTGTGTTGTGTTTGACTATGATTGCTACCATAGCACATCACTTGTTTATGTAACTCTAGCTCGTGGCATTATTAAGATTATATAGGAAAAATACAGGTAGCTGTGTGTCTAACTAATGCGGCCCTTAATCTCGAGCATAACAATTTTGTGTGCTTCTTGTGTCCTCGATCTCATGATTATTTGGTACTAAATCTGTGATGAGAGGTGCATATCCAACTACACATTTAGCAGCTCCTCTACTATGGTTGCGCCAGGGTTAGCGCCTTTTCCAACCCTTGCCTTGTGATTTTGAAGAGGGTTAGTGTGTCTGTGTCAGTTTGGTGCTCGTTCTGTAGATTGTGAAGGATGGTGTCCCAGCTGGCTGCGATTGGGATTTTACCGAGGTCTGATGTGTCTTCCCTTTGTAAAGCAACACTCCCAGCTTTAGCCCATATTTGCACAGAGCGGTTCCAGGCCAATGCCTGGGGGGGCACAGGTGACTTTCACCTTTTAGTGATCATTCCCTTAGCTACTACCACTCCCAGATCAATCAAGCAAGAAGTCGCCCTCTACCTTTTACGCCTACGATAGACATTTGTATACATTTCTCTCATGTGAGGGGCACTGCGGTCTCTGTGCAACAGGATAGTGTGTTGGTAACTGACTTCCAATACCCATAGAGGAGCGGACAGTTCCATAACATGTGCAATAGGTCCGCATCTGTAAGGCGGCAACGCGGACAGATGGTATCGGTGCAGTTAAAGTATTTGTTGATTTTAGGTGTGGTGAGATACGCTCTCTGCATAATATAGTATTGTATTAGGCGGCAGTGCATATTCCTGGGAACAAGGACGGGGCTTCCCAGTGTGGCATTCCCCTCTTTGTCTGTAAAAGGGCGGTGCAGGTCCTCTTCCCAGTGACTTCTCAAGGGTGATAGCGCCACTGCAGTGTGTTGTCTGAGGAAGGCAGCAAACCATTTCGTGAGGTGCCTGCCCCGTCCCATGACATGTAAGTATTGAATAGTTAGGTGAGTTGGAGGTTTGTTGGTCATGTCTCCCCATTGGTTGTTCAGGGCTGCTAGTAGCGAGCGATGTAGCTGGAATAAAAAATGTTTTAACTTACGCATCAAGCATTTTCAATTCTATTAAGGACATGGAGGCGAGGATTATACTTCTCTTTCTTTAGTGACGCATCTAGGTCTTTACTAGGCCCTGTGATCTAAACTGGATGCCATCAAAGACCTAAATCTGATAGCAATACTCCCAAACCCTTCTGAAAGTTGGGAAAATATACCTGGAGCGAGACTCCCGCATGCTACAAGTATTCTTTCTCGCAATTCAAATCAACACCTTAGTCTTTGGGCACCTTTTCACATGACCCTTGCCTAGCACACGTCTGACAGAGGGGAAAAAATTCAGGTGCCCCTGGTCACTCTGAAGCAGACGCACCATGTTTGGAGGAGGCAGATCCTACAGTGGTTATCCTGATTGTTTGAGGTCAGCGCCTTTCATCTATGAGGTCACTGGCCTTGCCCTCTCTTAGGTACCTGGTCCTTCACTTTACCATTGATGAGCCCAGGTATCATTGCTTCCATGAAGAGGAGCCCGGCTCTCATTTCTTTCCTCAACGTGGAGTTGTTTAGTTGAGGAAAAGCTATAAGGAGGGAGGTGGAGCGTCATCTCTCGTAGATTCTAACCCTGTTGCCAGGTGAGAGCTCAAGGAACCAAGATATATCACTGAACCTCTAGGTTGTGTTGTGTTTGACTATGATTGCTACCGTAGCACATAACTTGTTTATGTAACTCTAGCTCGTGGCATTATTAAGATTATATAGGAAAAATACAGGTAGCTGTGTGTCTAACTAATGCGGCCCTTAATATCGAGCATAACAGTTTTGTGTGCTTCTTGTGTCCTCGATCGCCTGATTATTTGGTACTAAATCTGTGATGAGAGGTGCATACCCAACTGCACATTTAGCAGCTCCTCTACTATGGTTGTGCCAGGGTTAGCGCCTTTTCCAACCCTTGCCTTGTGATTTTGGAGAGGGTTAGTGTGTCTGTGTCAGTTTGGTGCTCGTTCTGTAGATTGTGCAGGATGGTGTCCAAGCTGGCGGCGATTGGGATTTTACCGAGGCCTGATGTGTCTTCCCTTTGTAAAGCAACGCTCCCAGCTTTAGCCCATATTTGCACGGAACGCTTCCAGGCCAGTGCCTGGGGGGGCACAGGTGAATTTCACCTTTTAGTGATCAGTCCCTTAGCTACTACCACTCCCAGATCAATCAAGCAAGAAGTCACCCTCTACCTTTTACGCCTACGATAAGGATGTAGTATACATGTCTCCCATGTGAGGGGCACTGAGCGATCTGTGCAACAGGATAGTGTGTTGGTAACTGACTTCCAATACCCATAGAGGATCTAGCAGTTCCATAACATGTGCAATAGGTCCGCATCTGTAAGGCGGCAACGCTGGCAGATGGTATCTGTGCAGTTAAAGTATTTGTTGATTTTAGGTGTGGTGAGATACGCTCTCTGCATAATATAGTATTGTATTAGGCGGCAGTGCATATTCCTGGGGACAAGGACGGGGCTTTCCAGTGTGGCATTCCACTCTTTGTCTGTAAAAGGGCGGTGCAGGTCCTCTTCCCAGTGTCTTCTCAAAGGTGATAGCGCCACTGCAGTGTGTTGTCTGAGGAAGGCAGCAAACCATTTCGTGAGGTGCCTGCCCCGTCCCATGACATGTAAGTATTGAATAGTTAGGTGAGTTGGAGGTTTGTTGGTCATGTCTCCCTATTGGTTGCTCAGGGCTGCTAGTAGCGAGCGATGTAGCTAGAATAAAAACATTTTTAGCTGACGCATCAAGCATTTTCAATTCTATTAAGGACATGGAGGCGGGGATTATACTTCTCTTTCTTTAGTGACGCATTTAGGTCTTTACTGGGCCCTGTGATCTAAACTGGATGCCATCAAAGACCTAAATATGATAGCAATACTCCCAAACCCTTCTAAAAGTTGGGAAAATATACCTAAAGCAAGACTCCCGCATGCTACAAGTATTCTTTCTCGCAATTCAAATCAACACCTTGGTCTTTGGGCACCTTTTCACATGACCCTTGCCTAGCACACGTGTGACAGAGGGGAACCAATTCAGGTGCCCCTGGTTCCTCTGAAGCAGACACACCATGTTTGGAGGAGGAAGATCCTACAGTGGTGATCCTGATTGTTTGAGGTCAGCGCCTTTCATCTATGAGGTCACTAGCCTTGTCCTCTCTTAGGTACCTGGTCCTTCACTTTACCATTGATGAGCCCAGGTATCATTGCTTCCATGAAGAGGAGCCCGGCTCTCATTTCTTTCCTCAACGTGGAGTTGTTTAGTTGAGGAAAAGCTATAAGGAGGGAGGTGGAGCGTCATCTCTCGTAGATTCTAACCCTGTTGCCAGGTGAGAGCTCAAGGAACCAAGATATATCACTGAACCTCTAGGTTGTGTTGTGTTTAAGACTCTGATTGCTACCATAGCACAACACTTGTTTATGTAACTCTAGCTCGTGGCATTATTAAGAGTATATCACTCTGTTTTATGTCCCCATCGTTAATGCAGATATATGGACCCAATTGAACTATATGGGTAAATGTAAAATTGGAAAAAAGGAGGGTGAAGAAATATCAGCCATACTCCCCTGAATATTATTTTAGGTGCTTTAATAATTAATTTAGAATATATATTGTAACTACCGTCTCTTTGAACTAGGACTTAATAAAATACCAACTTCCAAAAGTAGTTGTGACTTCTTGATAAAGTTTTACATTAATTTAATTGTTTACTTGATTTATGTTTTAGCTTGCTCTCAGAATACTGTATTCTGGTGTGTTGCAAAGTGTTTTTTTTTAAAGTATCGAAAGCTTTTTAGTATGTTAAATGAATTATTATCTTGTGTTATTTTCTGTATATTTTACAGTCAGAATAAAAGTATTTATCAAGATTAGATAAATCTTTACTAGTCAAATCACCAGCCACAGCATCAACACAAGACACAGGTATCTACAGACCTACTGGGATCTTACTCCAACATCCCCACGCAACCATAGAACATTGTTCCTATGGGTTTCATAGTCAAAAGACCTCTGAGAATCACTTCAACAGCTCCTACACCACAGTTTTAATCAGCGATATATAAGGCACACACCTCTGGCAGTGCTTTATTTGAGCTGCCAGTTGCAGGTGAGGTCAACGGCACTCCTTTTTGGTGACCATCGCTTATTTATCCTAATCAAACTTTGACCCACAACAAGAGAGAGAAAAAATACAAGAGGGAAAGAAGAAGTAAGAGAAAGACAGAAACCTGTGACAAAGGAAACAAGCATTGGCATAGCCAATAGGTCTCGCCTTTGGGACCTTATAAGTGTTTAGCCATGCAACACTTGATGTTGTTGCACCAAGGATATTGTGCTGGATAACTAACCACTTATAAGGTCCCAAAGGCGAGACCTATTGGCTATGCCAGTGCTTGTTCTTTTCAGTGATCACTTCATTTGGTATTAAGGCACTTTTGTCCACATCTGCCTGAGACAGTCATTTTACAGCTGCACTCCATGTTAATATTTTCTCTGTGAAGTGCAGTGGGTGAAAAATAGGCATTTAAAAATCTGATATGAGGTCTGACAGGAGTATGTATCTCTCCAGTCCACAGACAGTTTCGCCTCCTTTCAAACCGAGAGGCCTTCTGAAAGTGGAGTTGGTAGCAGTACACGGGTTGTCAGGCCAGGTATGTAAGACTCAAGAATGTGCTAATGTGTCCACATTTTCCAGATGTGTCGCACACTGCACTGTGGAAGCCATCAAAGCCACGTCTGATGCATACAAATGGGCTGTGCTTTTCCTATCCAGCTCAGCAGAAGAAAAATATGACACTTCCCACTGCAACATAAATTTCCTTTACAGAGTTTTTCCACATTGGAATAATCTCCAGGAACAGACACTGAATTTAGTCACCGTGGTTTATAGATTTGTGAAGAAGAGCTAAGAGCGAAGGCTTCTACGGGTCCATGGCCCATGTGAATTGTCTGCCAGCTTGCCCATAGAAGCTGCATTCCACCAACTATATACTTTGTCCATGTTTGTACACTGCGTTGATTTTACAGTCAGGGGAATATAATGGCACAGTTTTGTCGGTACCCGGACATCATAATATCAAATTCTTCAGAGCACTCGCCGCCCCAAGGAGGTCTGTTGGTGCTATTTCCAGATCTCTTGTTAAATAAAAGAATACACCCCACAACTGTAGACTCAGCACGTGCTCCGAAGCTCATTGCCGCCTAATGACTCTTTCTCAAAGTTATGTGGAAAAATTGGAACGCGTATTTCACTTTAACCAGATTAATCCTACGTTTTGGATGTTTCCGTGAAATTTGCCATATGGACACAGGTGGCTTGATTCACCAGCTTGAATAGACGTCGGTAGTTCAAAGCCTCGGGAAACGAGCTGGAAAACCACTGTTTATAGTGGTTTTCCAACTAACAACCATTGACAAAGCTAATAGTCCTGGCTTGTTGTAGGCATGATGCTACTTGTATCATAACTGGATGCAATGACAGAAACAGCAAAATACAAGTCGGACGGCACACTATGTTAAGCACAGTTTTGTAACTTATGTGTTTTTAAGCCACGCCTTAATTACATTGGCCACGCCCCTTTGAGAGACCCCCCCCACCCCCAGTTTTTTCACCCCACTTAATGCCCTGTCAATACACAACACTTATTCAAACTCCATCTCCCTGAGGCACACGATACCGCTAAGGAAAAAACACAGAACGGGACAAACTCTAAAAGAAAAAAAGAAAGACTATTTCTTGCATCGTCATTACCTAGGCACTACCAGTTCAATATTGGTCTCGGGTGGAGCAGAAAAAGCAGTAACGTGACCTACCCGAGGCCGCGCGCTGCCTGTGTGTCTCGGGCAGGGAGAGGGGGCTGCAGCAGAGCAGGCTTCCTCCGGGGCCTCAGGGTCAACACTCCTCTCCACCAAAGCGCCCCGGTTGCTGTGGGGAAGTTTCTCTTCAGGACGTCTAATTGTGAAACCGAAACTGCATCGGCCAGTCAGGACCGCAGTCTTTCTGCGAATAATATATCGGATATGATTTTCATGCTTTGAGTTTGGAAGGGAGAAGCACTGCTAGATGGGCACGAGTTTATGAAAAATCCTATCATTTTTAGGTCTGGCCTAGAGCAGTGTTGCCAGCCTCATGAAATTAGACAGGCATTGCCTAAGCCAATAGGTATGGCCTTGGCAACCCTGCTTTATTTAGTATTTCCTTTTTTGCAAACATATGTAATAGACAAAAAAAGTAATAAAAAAATAAAAGACCTGTTGTCTAAATATGGTATGCGCATGTTGGGAAAAAAAAAAGTAAACAAATGGCCATTAGAAAAAAAACAAGCGCGCGGCAGCAGGGGGAGAGGAGAGAGGATGGGGCCTGCGTGATTCCCTTGCGGGAGCGAGCAGCAGGGCGCGATAATATATAACATATGGCACCAGCTGCTAGCTCCCGCAAGTGAATCGCCAGACGTGCACGCGTTACCATTGGAAGCAATGCAACAAGTGCACGTTTTTGCCGGGAAAGCTGTGCCGATTACTAAAGGTCTCTTTCCTATGCAGCACATGCGCGCTGCGTAGGCGAGTCCTAAAACGCAGGAACCTGCAAGAGTGAGCTAAAGAAGCAGGGTATGTCTGATTCTAGATTAAAGAGGCATGAGGTGAAATCAAGGCTAGACAGCCTTGGGATTTGGTCCACAGACATCCAGTAGTACCAGCCGCGGGCTACTGAGCAAAGTATTGGGGTCAGCCGTATTGTTCTACAGATTAAGCATTAACTTTCTGACTGCAGATCGACAACCCTTCAGCGCCTCAAAAAGGCGGCTTTGAATTTACATCAGGGACATATTCCTTGGAGCCACTTAACCAACCCCTGAAACATCACATGCAATTGGACACTCACCTCTCTAACACATGCATCCTTACTTGAACAGGACCAACAAATGCTACAAGCTCCAGCACAACACAGATAGACACCGGAAGCAGACTAGGATAGACACCAAGGTTGAGTGAGGAAACCCTTTAGATCAATACTGGAAGGAAACTGATATGACAAGTCAACTTATTTCATAAGGACAATGAGAAAAGACTTCAACAAACAAGCAATGTCTAACAGTAGTATAATATGCTCTTTCACTACGCTGGGAGGTGTTCTCTCTGCCGCAAGCGAAGAATTATCCAGACCTATTCATATCTTGCGTGATGACGGCTGAATATTTATTCTGACCCATGTGGAGCAGCTCTCTTCAGGTCAATCCAAGAGTGTGAAATATGGGACAGTGAAGTAGACATCAAATAAACCCTACAGAGTCATTAAGGACAGACCTCACATGAACCCCAAAGGGACCGTTCAGGCAGACAGCATGGACCACCAATGGGAAGTTTTCCGCTGTGTGTCAAATAAACACAGTAAAAGCACTATGGGTGTTCTGTGCTATACAAATTCCTTGGAGAAATTACCTCTTTCAACCTTCTCCAGTGAAACAACAAAAAGGATGGCTGAGTGCCCTAGCCTTGCTATATTCTGTCCAGCAACTAAGAACTATGGATCTGTGATGTCTTATGGCCAATACCAAACATGTAATTGTACTGTATATTCTTTATTCGGTTAATACTTCAACCATAAAAGTCACAAATACATACTACATCAATGAACACAATGATCAGCATCCTAAATAAGGCAATCAGCATAAATCATGATAATCTCGCAGCTAGTGATTACAACCTCAGCAAATACAACCGATTAAAAATTGCAAGAAACAATAGACAAAACAATCAGAACAAACAGTCGAACAGGTATAAATTGTTTCTCATTTTGATTGCAATCCAAATGAATTCCACTACTGCTCAATAGACATAAATTGATGTTAGTGGTTGGATACAACTCATTGCTGGGCTACATTGTCAAGCATTGGCACACCTCAAGAAAGGAATCAGAAATTACTGCCTAATAGATACATACATTTTCAGAAAAACAAAAAATGTATAATAGATTGAGGGGAAGAGGAGTAACAAGGGCACACTAGTAAATTCATTTAGTAAACCTCAAGTGCAGGGAAGGCAACCATCAAATGTACTGTCTTCAGCCTTAGACGTGTCAATAGAAATCTATGACTGCTGTTATGAACTCAAATGAAATAAGGTTCTATGCCAGGAATTAGAGTGATCAACATATGGTGTAGCAGAGAGCATTTCAGAATTTCAGTATGTCTCCAATGGCAAAAAATAGCTTTCTTTGTGGCTTTACAAGAAGAAGGAAGAGCATTCAGATACATAACAAGCCCGTCATATTCATCCTGAGGCTTATATCTCAAACATTAGCCAGCCATGGAATCTTTGTGGCATTGCCCAACTTTATACATTCTGACAATACTAAACGATTAAGCCGGGTTTGTTCTTTTGTCCATATGGACAGCCTAATTAGAAGCTGCGTAGCTTGATGTGGTCAGTTATATGATTCAGTCCCAGTTCTAAATGGCACAAAAAGGAGGATGTGCTCGGGGGGCGCTAGAGGGCGCCGGACTGTCATGGCCGCACATCTGTGAGGCTCCCGCCCGCCGGGCGAGATTTTCACTTCATCAGCCCATCCTGCACCCTGGGAATCAAAATCTGACCAGCGCCGAGTGTTGGGCTGGGGCTGCGACGCACCTGTGGCGAGTCCTGGGCCGTTCTGCCGGGTGCATCCGGAGCAATAGCCGCCGCAACTTCCAGCGGGAGCGGCTGTGGAACCTGCCACGCGAGGCGGCCGGCGGAGGTGTGTACGCGAGGCCGCGGCTCCCACGTGGGCGGAAGGCCGCGGGACGCTGTGACTGCAGGAAGGGACGAGAGGTGATCGCGGCTCGAGTCGGCTGCCCTCCCGGAGTGCCGGTAAGGTGAGGGGGAGCTGAGGAGTCGTTGGGGTGGAGCTACCTGCGACCCCGGCATACCAGAACTGCTCACTTGGGAACGGGGGGGTGCTGCATCTCCGGCCCGAATATCGCCCTCAAAGTCCGAGAAGGCTGGGCCCCCCCCCTCTTATTCTCCCCCCTCCACCTCCCGATCCCCAGCGGAGAGCTGCTCGCTGCCTGGGTGGAGCCGCGCCTGACCCGGAGTGGACCCTACTGAGGGTGCGGTACTTTCGACACCGGCTGGGCCCCTGGGGCTCGGTGGGGCCCACGGAGAGGGACGCTACTGGCCCGCTTCCTTGCCGCACCAAGAGACCGATATGCTCGGTGGACTGTGACCCTGACCCGGGCTGCTCCCATTTGCTGCACCAGATTGTGCCGTCCCCCTTGAATTTTTGGGGCCTCTGCGGAGTGGGACTGGTGGGCCTGCGGCGGGGCGCTGGGCCCCCACCTTGAGACGGAGCACTACAGTCGACGCCTTGGACGGGGTGACCCTTCCCCCTCTTGCTAATCTATAGCCCTTACATCCGCTGACACCGAGTGGTACTGGGTGCGACCGCTGCACCCTATCGACCTCCACGGCGTGGTCGTAGCAACTCCGAAGAAGGTCTCCCATACCGACGCACCTACAGTGCACTTCAGACTTGCTAGCTTCCCACAATGGGGAAGACAGACACTAAGCAGTCTCGGCTCCCCTTTGACACCCCAAAGAAAAAATCCCGTGCCCCGCCGCCGGGAGATGGCGATTCCGATGGCAGGGATACTGACGAAGTGGACTGGAAGGCGCTTCTCCTTAACATGCAAACAAGCCTCACCTCCATAGACTCCAAAATTGACGGCATGTCTCGCCGCCTCGACTCAGTGGTGCATAGACTTGATCAACAAGAGGAGCGAGTCAAGGAGTCTGAACAGCGGATCTCAGGCCTGGAGGATGGGGCAACGGCCACTGAAGCCAAAGTATCGCAGATGGAGAGACTACTTAAGGTGATCGCCGACAAGAATGAGGACTTAGAAGCGAGATCACGCCGCAATAACGTGCGCCTTCTTGGGCTGGCGGAGTCCACCGCGGTAGGCAAAATGGAGCTCTTCATTGAAAAACTGCTTGCTGCCTTGTTTGGCGCGGATGCCTTCTCGCCACAGCTGGTGGTGGAGCGGGCGCATCGCACCTTGGGCCCTCGCCCGGTGCCGGGAGCCCCCCCACGGCCTGTACTTATCAGATTCCTGAACTATAGAGACCGCGATACCCTGCTTCGCCTCGCCCGGGAGAAGCAGCCTGTCCGGTTCGAAAACACCACCCTCTCCTTCTTTCCAGATTTCACGCAATCGGTGCAGGAGGCGCGCCGTAAATTTGGACCGGTCAAAAAACGACTTATGCAAAGCGAAATCCAATACTCCATGCTGTACCCGGCCCGGCTTAGGGTGTTTCATCAAGGCAAGCCCCACATTTTTCAGGACCCTTCTCAGGTGGAACTCTTCCTGAAGGACCGCAGGCGGGCCCGCGGTGCTGCTGAGCCCCCGTCGGGGGAGGCTGGCTCCCGCTCGCCCACTTCTGCTCTTGACTGATCGTATCTTCGCATCTCCTGCAATGGATCCTCGTAATGCTGACATTGTGCTCTGCTCCCGCCTGGGGTTTAGGCCCGGGCGCTCGCTATGTTGGCTGCTCTCTGCTCTAGCCTGGACTTGGTAGGCTACAAACAGTTGAGTCTTAATTATCTAATGGTTTCCTGGATGTGCACTACATATGTTTCTTGCCCTGGTACCTACCTCCCCCTCCCGCGTTTTCCGCAGGCTATTATCGCTAGCGGACAGCGGGTGCAATATCGGGGGAGTTGGAGGCAGGTCCGGAGCCCTTGTGTGTCCCCCAATTGGGTATTCCCCAGCAGGATATGATTCGAAGTTGTGGGATTAAGTGGGGTGGGGGAGATGCCCGACGGGTTGGGGTTGTCGGAGTGGGAGGGCGGGGAGGATTTCCAGGGGTTGTTCTTGTTTGGTTTGCAGTAAATACTGATATGGTTACTTGGCATAGAGTTGATGCAACATCCGACACCTTAACGGCACAGTGGCACCAAAGAGGGAACGGCACAGTGCGTCCCATGACTTGTTCTTCACCTATCGGCAGATATGAGTCACGTGGTGAACCTTGACATCACTGGGGGGGGACTGCTCTCCGTTATCACCTGGAATGTAAGAGGGTTGGGAGACCCTAGAAAGAGGAGACAAATTCTGGGAGCCCTTGACAGGCTGGGGGCCCAGGTCGCATTCTTACAGGAGACTCATATGGATCCCCGACGCGGGGGTTCCTTCGCCTCCCGGTGGGCAGCGCACTCGGCCTTTGCTTCCTATTCGTCCTATGCGAGAGGCACTGCAATCCTGATAAAAAGAAATGTCCCTTACGTTCCCATGGGTGACGCGGTAGACCGGGAGGGAAGGTATTGCATGGCTTGGGGTAGGATGGGAGTGGAAACTGTCACCTTTGCCTGCTCATATGGCCCTAACTGTGACGACCCGAGCAGCTTCATTGCTCTCTGGAACAAGATCAGGGAGGTGGGCTCAACGCATCTTATTTGGGGGGGAGATTTCAATGCTGTGCTTAATCCTGCTCTGGATAGGTCCAACCCCTCTGCCCAACACTACACCACCACACACAAGTACCTGCGTGACATTTGCGACGCTCAGGACATCGTAGATACCTGGCGCCACTTACATCCGACTCAGACGGAGGGCACACACTGGAATACCGCTCATGCCACATGGGCCAGACTGGATTACATTTTAGTGTCCAGAGGTTTGGCACCCTCACTGGTCACGGTCCAACACGTAGCACGCACGTTTTCGGACCACTCTCCGGTGTTGGTTAAGCTCCGCTTACCAGATATAATGGGAAGGCCACCCTCCTGGCGACTCCAACCCAACATTTTACTCGATGAACTATTCAGCTCTGAACTAGGTCAGGAGATTGCCGACTTTCTTACTCACAACAAGGGTTCGGTGGAGCGAGTTGCTACTCTCTGGGAAGCGCTGAAGGTCACAGTGCGGGGCATCTGCATCTCAAAGAGCTCAGGAGTACTGAGAACTTTGCGTGCCTCATTGCGCACATTGGAAACTACACTACACACGCTAGAAACCCGACCGGACTATGCCACAGATTCGGATACACAGGCACAATACAGAAAGGCCCTATCGGACTACACCTCCACCGCCGAGAGAGAGGTCAAATTCCGGGGTAAATATTCTAGGGCGAGGGCTTATGGTGAGGGCGAGCGGCCCGGGAAATTTCTGGCGGGAATAGTTCGGCCCCCACGAGGCTCAAATTTCGTTTTGGAGCTGGAGGGAGACGACGGGGTGCCTCTGCGGGACTCGGACTCGCTCCTAGCTGCCTTCACTGCCCATTATTCTGCCCTTTACTCAACTACCAGGGTGGGTGCACTAGATATGGACGACTACTTGAGGGAGCTGACGCTGGGCTGGCTTTCAGATCGTCACCGGGAGTTCTTGGCTGAACCCATTGGCCTGGACGAAATCAGGGACGCTATCAGGCAGATGACACCCGGGAAGGCCCCTGGCCTGGACGGCTTGCCTATGGACTTCTACAAGGCATACGTGGATCTACTTGCGCCGGTGCTTCGTGAGGTTTATATGGAGGCTCATGAATCCGGCACGCTTCCCCCCTCTATGCAGGAAGCTCTAATCACCTCGCTTCTAAAACCCGGGAAACCGCCTCAATACTGCGACTCCTACCGGCCCCTTTCACTAATCAATTGTGATGCAAAAATCTTGGCCAAAGTGCTGGCCAATCGCTTGCAGCTAATACTGGGGGGCCTGGTACTGGCGGACCAAGCATGATTTGTCCCCGGCAGAGCCACCTCCCACAACCTCCGGACCCTTTTCTCTATAGTGGATAATGTGGACCCTAACTTGCCTCTGGCGGCTGTCCTACTGGACGCCACCAAGGCGTTCGACTCCCTAGAGTGGGACTATCTCCAATGTATCCTGCGGAACATGGGGATGCCAATAGGATTCACGCAATGGATCGGTATCCTTTACCGCAGACCAGTGGCTCGGGTGGGGGTGAATGGTCGGATTTCTGAGGCCTTTGCTGTATCCAGGGGGACTCGTCAGGGGTGCCCCCTCTCTCCATTATTGTTCGCCATAGCGATGGAACCGCTTGCTGCTCGTCTTCGACAGCATCACCGGGAAAGGGCTCTGCGATGTCTTCAGAGGGAAGTGCTTATATCATTGTATGCGGACGACATCACGCTGTACGTCCGCGACCCTGCTGCTAATCTTAACCCTATCTTGAGGGAATTCATTCGGTTTGCCGGCCTGTCAGGTATACACATTAATTGGGGAAAATCCACTATATTCCCGCTCACCGCGGCCGCCCAGCCATTTCAACTAGATTACCCTCTGAGATGGTGTGAGGATGAGGTCCGATACCTGGGCATTCTACTCTCTCGTGATAGGACGGAACTGATGCGGATGAATTATGGTCGCACGTTTGACCATATCCAAACTTGCGTGACCAGATGGATCACGCTGCCACTCTCTTTTGCAGGGCGGGCGTCTCTCATTAAGATGGTGATCCTTCCCAAGCTACTTTACCTCTTCTTAAATATCCCATATTACCCGGGCAGGTCCTTCTTCCGCCTTCTGCGCTCCGAGCTCATCCGACTGGTGTGGGGAGGGAAGCGGCCGCGCCTGAGCTGGGACATCTTGACTCCTCCATTCGCCCAGGGGGGCTTCGATTTACCGGAGCTTGAACTTTACTACTACAGCGCTCAGGCCCACTATGTTCACCATTGGATCCACCCCACCCCCTTTATGCCACATATAGCGGTGGAACACTGGCTAGTGGATCCTATCCCACTGGAGGGGGCCATCTTTAGTGCGCCGGAGACTAGAGCTGCACACCACACCACAGTCTCCAGCTCGGCTCTCGCGTGGCGAAAGATAGCAAAAGAAGCCAGAATGACACTTCTGTATTCTCCTTTGTTGCCTCTGGCATATCATCCCCGGCTCCCCATTTTGCAGGAGCAAATAGTTAAGAAATTTATGGCCAAACTCAACATTAAGACGTGGGGAGACCACGGGCTATTTCGGTCTCAAACGCACATGCTAGCGGACCTCACACCCACTCCCATGGATACATTTCTTTACACTCGTCTGCGGGGGGGGGGGTGCGATCGCTGACCGAGGGATTTCCGGAAGAACCACCCACTTTAGACCCTCTACATCAGCTGCTTAAAGCTGCCACTCCGGCACACGCGGTCTCCAATCTATATCATTCTATACGCGCGGTGTCCGACCCGGGAATCTGCAGGGCCCGTACTAAGTGGGAGGCTGACTTAGGAATACCCATAGAAGACGAACTTTGGAGTTATTGTTGTCTCCAGACCGCACAGATCTCCTCCAGTAGTCGATTCAGGGTTATCCACTATAAGTTCCTGCATCGTCTTTATTGTACTCCAGCTCACATGTGTAGGGTGGGCCTCCGAGGGGACGATCTCTGTTGGCGCTGCCGCACACCAGCGGCAGATTTTTTGCACATGGCTTGAGGCTGCGGGGAAATAGCCGACTATTGGCAACAAATATATTCCGGTATTTCGGAAATGATAGGAGTCTCACTTACGCCATCTCCGGTGCAGGCACTTCTGGGGTACACGAAAACCATTAAGAAACCAGTTCGTCGGTTTGCCACCATTGCTTTCCTCATTGCGAAGAGGCTAATCGCATGCAGATGGGGAAGGGGCAGGGCTCCTAAATACAAAGACTGGATCGAAAACATGGTGCACTGCCAAGATACGCTGCTCTGCTATGCTGAGCTGCTACCCACAGCGTCCAGACCGGTGGATATTTGGAGTCCCCTTACGACATATCTATTATCACACCCGCTGACATAGCGCACCTTCACTTACCCGATTGCCCGACTTCTACGCTACTGACTCCACTGGGTCACTCCACCTGGGAGGTGGGAGGTGGAGACTCTGTTGGGTAGGGGAGGTCCTAGATCTCACTCTTGATCGGCAGGCCAGAGCTCCCGTTGCTAACTGATGGTCCCTCCGAGAGCTGGCATGCCATCTTCGTGGGTACAGAAAGGTGATGGGGTTGTAGCCATCCCGAATGTCTCCATAGACCACGAAACAGGTACCACTGTGACCATGATCTACTGTATTCCTCGGGTGTGGCTTGAGAGGTCACTACACTATATGGATTCAACCTATGCACAAATTGTAATGGTTTATCAGGTTTAATAACAAATACAAATCATATGACGTAAAGTATGTTGCAGCCCTACTGAACATCGTACTGTGGCATTAATGTTTACTGTAACGCTGCCGGCCCCTGAAGGGGTTGTAGGCGGACAGCTGTGTACTTAACCATCATCCAGTTCGTATATTACGCTGCCGGCCAGTTGCTGGTTGTAGGCACAGGGGCTGTGTACTGCTTATTTCCGACTTAATAAAGGTTTTTGAAAAATTAAAAAAAAAAAAAAAAAAAAAGGAGGATGTGCTCTGAGGGACTGTGAGTATTCTTCTCAAGAACCAGTTTTCAGCTTTCTATATAGTGTCATATTTCTTTCTTTTTTTGTTTAAATGTGTTTATTTTTTTCATTAACAGAGTAGACAATTCCATTTCCATTTATACAGTTCTTTGGACATCTGATTCAGATGTACAATTCACAACTGGAACTTTGCGTATTTAGTCGAAACATATTTGCATCAATATACATGCTAGTTACGCTGTGCATACTAGGCTCTTAGCTTGCGGCCTGGCCAGTCACATGTCATGAGTAGTGGCGGCTGTTGTATCTAGGGTCATCCGTGCGTGATATATGAGTTATATTATTTACACGCTAGTCTGCTAACTTTGGGAGGCGGTAACTAAAGGAAAAATACAGGTAGCTGTGTGTCTAACTAATGCGGCCCTTGATTTGGAGCATAACAATTTTGTGTGCTTTTTGTGTCCTCAATCTTATGGTTATTTGGTACTAAATCTTTAGTGAGCGGTGCATATCCAACTGCATATTTAGCAGCGTTTCTACTATGGTTGCGCCAGTGTTATCTTCTTTTCCAACCCTTGCCTGGTGACGTTGGAGAGGGTTAGCGTGTCTGTGTCAGTTTGGTGCTCGTTCTGTAGATTGTGCAGGATGGTGTCCCAGCTGGCTGTGATGGGGATTTTACAGAGTCCTAATGTGTCTTCCCTTTGTAATGGAACGCTCTCAGCTTTAGCCCATATTTGCAGGGAGTGCTTCCAGGCCGATGCCTGGGGGGGCTCAGGTGACTTCCACCTTTTAGTGATCAGTCCCTTAGCTACGACCACTCCCAGATCAATGAAACAAGAGGTCGCCCTCTGCCTTTTACGCCTACGATAAGGATGTAGTATACATGTCTCCCATGTGAGGGGCACTGAGCGCTCTGTGCAACAGGATAGTGTGTTGGTAACTGACTTCTAATATCCATAGAGGAGCGGGCAGTTCCATAACATGTGCAATAGGTCCGCATCTGTAAGGCAGCAACGCGGGCAGATGGTATCTGTGCGGGTAAAGTATTTGTCGATTTTAGCTGGGATGACATACAAGCTCTGCATAATATAATATTGTATTAGGCGGCAGTGCTTATTCCTGGGGACAAGGACGGGGCTTCCCAGTGTGGCATTCCACTCTTTGTCTGTAAAAGGGCGGTGCAAGTCTACTCCCAGTGACTTCTCAAAGGTGATAGCGCCACTGCAGTGTGTTGTCGGAGGGAGGCGGCAAACCATTTCGTGAGGTGCTTGCCCTGTCCCATGAAATGTAAGTATTGAATAGTTAGGTGCGTTGAAGGTTTGTTGGTCATGTCTCCCCATTGGTTGTTCAGGGCTGGTAGTAGCAAGCCATGTAGCAAGAATAAAAATAATTCGAGCTGACGCGTCAAGAATTTTCAATTCTATTGAGGACATGGAGGCGGGTATTATGCTTCTCTTTCTTTACTGAAGCAAATAGAGCAGCCAATCAAAACTTTAAACTACATAACCCTGGAAGGATTTCCCCTTCCTAGTATGCACCAATCACACTACCCCCAAAGGTATAAATGTCTCTGGCACTGACATCCATCCTCTTTCTTTGCGAACCAACAACTCAGTCCTTTAACTCGTACCAATGAACTTCAACTTTGTCGATTAACATCATCGACCCTAACCTGAACTTCCACGAAGGCGCTCCTTCACATGATGTTGATAGTATTTCTTCCCGACACTTCAGGTCGCCTTGCTCTGATCTCCTGATAAGAGACTACAAGCGTAATACACTAATCACAGGATATACTTCAACAATATAATACGTGCGGGTAACCCAACATTATTTCAGACATATATTCAAATCCTATACCAATATTGATAGTAAACCATTGACACATGTTTTCGAAATTATTTCTAGGGTGGGATAACCCTCGCCTACGTATCCTTAATAGAATTGAAAATTCTTGACACGTCCGCTAGAAAATATTTTATTCTATGTCAGTCCACCGAGGCTTCATATTATGCTAGTTTAAAGTTGAGCCACCACCGTAGATGCCACATCAACAATTGGTTTATGATAAAAAGGTTTTGAAAGTTGAATGAGACAACCAATCTGCCGCAGTCATGATGTCCTCTAAACGACAAGCAGTAGAAAAAGCTTTAGAAGCCATCGCTCCTCTTACGGAATGTGCTCCAAAAGTCGAAGTATCAATACCTGCTTGATTTAACAACCAAGTAGCCCATCTGGCCAAAGTTGCTGCAGTGACTGGGTGGAAAGGGCTTTGGTGATGATTTGACCCGCTACATCGTTCCTAAATTCTTTAGTGCAATCTTCATTACACTTTAAGCATTTTACCACACAACATGCTATGATGAGGAAAAGCAGGCTATGAAATACATTTAGAATTAGTTTTTTTTCTTTTTGAAATTGTAAATGAAACTTCTGTAGGAGTGAATACTCTACCTGCTGGATCTAATGCTCATATATCTGACACATGTCTGCAGGATATTAGACATAACAACAGTGTAAGTTTTGCCCACAATTGTTTGCGAGATAATCCGTCATTTGCTGGCCAGTTCCTAAAGAATCGCAGTACCATGTCAACGTCCCACATTATGGAATATGTGGGTTTTGGAGGATTCACCGATTTGATACCCGTTACAATTTTACATACCAGGGGATGCTCTCCCACCGGTTTACCATCCACATGGGGATGTCCTGCTGAAATTGTGGATCTGAAATTATTAACCATTCGATAGGCCATACCTGAACTCGCCAACTGTTCCAGGTACCACTAGTGGATGGGGTTGACCCAGAGAGTCCAAAAGTATCTCTGGGAACGAGATTAGATGTACTGGTGGAGCACACGACAAGGCTGGTGCCACTGGGAACCAAGCTTGTGCTCTCCAACATGGGGAAATCAATATCACATACACTGTTTGCCTACTGATTTGTGCCAATACTCTCTGAATCATGGTGAACGGGGGAAAGGCATAATGCGTACCCGTCGTCAACGATTGAAGGAATGCATACGAGTTGATCGCCAGAGGATCTGGTCGCCAACTGTAAAATTGAGGAAGTTGCTTGTTTAGTTTGGACACAAACAGGTCTATTGAGTGCTGCCCCTGGAAGTTTGACAAGATATGGTCCAAATTGAGGGATGTACAAGGCGACGCTTTGGGAATGTGAGACGGGGGGAGAAGCATGAATGGGGAATGAGAGAGATGTGGAGAAAACGACAACACCACGGGCACAGAATAATGCAAATCACATAGTTGGGCGGTGTCCCTGGGTCAGCTAAATGTAACGGCAATAGACGGCTGATGACCAATCCCTGTAAATATGGAAATACAGTGTACCCAAAATTGTCATATATGATGTTATTTGCTGGTGGTCTCCCACGGGTAGTTGTGATGTTGTTGGGAAAGAACAAAAAGAGTTAAAAAAATATATAATAATCCTACACATAAACGGCCTTTCTGTTAAATAGGCGTATAATTTGACACATGATAGCCAGAAGTCAGGCTACCACAAGCTAAGCTGGATTCATCTTGTGAGGCAGTCAGATCTGCCTTTGGGGTGACAAGAAGAGCATGATGCAATCCCAGTCTCGGTGGGTTATTGAACGTTGTATCAATACCAATGGTAATCACTCTGGAACTGAAGGACATCACGAGACAAAGGGCCTTAAACAAAATATGCACTGCTTCACTTGACAACATTTCTGAAGTTGATGCCTGAAAGATTGCAACGAGGTTTAGTTTGAAGAAAGGGGAAGAGAAGATCTCTATAATTGATGGAGCGGCCAGCAAATTTTTCGGGGTTAACTTGGGAAACCCGCGGCGCAATGCAGCACCCATGAAGAATCCATCAGTGTAAAGTTGATTCAGTGTCATTCCATGGACAGCCAAGTGTCACACAAGTAAAGCCGTGCCTCAAAGCCACTTACTTCCTCGAAATAAATTCCTCCTGGTAATGACTGGAATTATGAGCATGGACTTCATGGAGATAAGATATAGACCAATGAAGATATGTGTTAATGAGGCTACCTCGAGCCATGGTACATAAAAGTCACTCATTTATCTTTCATTCAATTCTTGTTATGGCGTCTGGTCCAAAAGCTACGCAGTCAGGTCCTCTCATTTGGCACCGAAGTGTGATGTGATTTCCTGTGAACTCATGATTGGAACTAAGGCTGTATGATGTAAATTTTGGTGACTGCACCACTATCCTAATTTGAGTTCTTGAAGCCCAAAAATTCCTATCTCTTTGTAGTCCTTGAAAGTTACCAAGTTATAGAGAAAACAGAGGATAGCAGTGTGCATTTCTATGTGTGACTAAGTCTATGCCAGTTCTCTACCAGAAGACCCTGACCCCTGAGAGTCCAGGGCTTTGGCCCAGAGACTATGCAGGACACCGTTCATATAGTGCTTGTGTTAAAGGGTGCAAAGATGAATGCTGGTCATTGAGGGGGCATTGGGTGCGGCGAGAGCTACTGATTGGATTTGTACGCACCAGGTTTCATGTGAGCGCCCCCACCACTATATCTGAGCATGTTCACATCATGTTATGTTGCATAAATTTATATGGCTCTGTATTGCCATTAGTATTGTCTCACAGCGCTGCCCTGGTCTTGGGGATTTTAGTTTTTTTCTTATTGTTTGAGTTGGATCTTCGACAGTTCGGTGTTTTTGAATGTATGCGTGGTTGTCTGGTGTAATGTTTAGTTTAATGTGTTTATATGATGAGTGTACGTGTGCAGCTGGCTATTCGGTACTTGGCATCTAGGAAAACTGGTCTGTCAACTGGCCAGCTTGAAGCATCCGTCTGGGGGAACGAAGAGAATGACCTCTTGTTAGGATCCACTGCATCCTTGTCAAACACAGTAGCTGTGGCAGTATGGGTTGGTGAAGTGTGTGAATTGTTGTCTGGAAGCGGCATATTGTCTTACGGAAGAGCTGTTGGGAGCTGTTTGGCGATGTCTCTCGAATACAATGCATTTGTGTGTATTTTTCAGACTAATATGTTTATTATATTCACCAAAGCAGCTGCATACTCTAGAAACAGTAAAGACGGTATGTTCTTTGTAGGTTCTTTATTACATATAGAAGTGACACTTTAAGTAGTACGTAGTCAAGTAGAAAGGGATAATAAAGCAGTACAGGGAACAGGAACACACACACACAATGCTTGACCCGGTCTTTCACTAGCTCTGCCAACTGTCCTGGCCATGCACACCTCGGCAACACCTCGGCAAGAGTACTTTCCAGATGACACTATTCTCAAACATGTATGAATGCAAGGGGCTGATCTAAGAATCCTAGTCCACAGACAGAAAAACAACATACCAATGTGTTCTATAGAGGTTGAGTTGGGACCAAAACCCTTGACTAGCTCCTGTATCCAATCCAATGGGACCTTGCTCTGACTCCGCCCCCATGCCAAGTACATACAGCAATATTTGGGGCTCGCCCTCCGGGGGGAGAGGGTGCGTGTGCACGTGTGTGTATGTAGAGACAGCAAAATCCTGCTCGTACTATGATGCTGTTCATCAATATTCCTAACAAAGCCAGATGTAAAATCAGCAATTAATTGGCTTATATTTTCAGTGAATGTGTGAGGTAGGGATGCAGCCTCCACTACAAATAGGCTAATAATGCTATGTTAGGCTTTTTCTACCCAATTGTCTCCAATGGGACACGTGTTGTACAGACCACACAACCACAGCCAACACCAGGATTGTGCAAGTCAGATACAAACACATTACTACTCAAGAGACTGATGCACTGGTGTGAGACATGCATATCACAGGAGGCACAGAAAGATGCACATTCTATACATTTACTGGTTTGATGCACTGTTATTGTTCTGACCTGATATGGAAAGCAAGAAAACAGGCCCTGGTGTAAGGAGACCAGGAAAGAAATAGTCAGGTCCAGAAGAGTTTACGGACTACGTCTGTCAAAGAGCACCCCGGTCTCTGCCTATAAATCGCCCACAGGCTCTGGGGTCATTTTCTCACTTCCCGGACATTCTCTCCAGGGTCTAGCCTCAATTCATAGGGATCTGTGCCATGAATCATGGCCGAGTAACAAGATGCCTCCTTCTCACCAGGTCCACACAAGCAGGTTCTGCAGCAAAACTGGTGATATTTCTCAGAATGTCCCATGAGGAGTAAAGGCTTCAGGTTCTAAAGATGACACGATTGGAGAATCCATCATGAATAAACCATGACAGCAAAGAGATCGAACCTGCTGTGAGCCGTCAATGAGCCTAAGACCTTCTCCTAGGAGCCTAGAGGTACAGTGCGAGCAGAGGATGCTGATGGACACAACAAGACCACACAGGCAGATAATGCTGCACCTTGGTCTTTCCTGGGCCCTGTGATCTAGGTTGGGTGCCATCAAAGACCCAAATCTGATAGCAATACTCCCAAACCCTTCTGAAAGTCGGGAAAATATTCCTAAACCGAGACTCCTGCGTGAGCACCTTTTCACTTGACCCTTGCCTAGCACACGTATGGCAGAGGGGAACCAATTCAGGTGCCCCTGGTCACTCTGAAGCAGACACACCATGTTTGGAGGAGGCAGATCCTACAGTGGTGGTCCTGATTGTTTGAGGTCAGCAGCCTTTCATCTATGAGGTCACTGGCCTTGCCCTCTCTTAGTTACCTGGTCCTTCACTTAACCATTGATGAGTCCAGGTATCATTGCGTCCATGAAGAGGAGCCCGGCTCTCATTTCTTTCCTCAATGTGGAGTTGTTTGGTTGAGGAAAAGCTATAAGGAGGGAGATGGAGCGTCATCTCGCATGGATTCTAGTCCTGATGCCAGGTGGGAGCTCAAGAAACCAAAATATATCAATGAACTGCTGGGTTGTATTGCGTTTAAGACTCTCATTGCTAGCATAGCACAACGCTCGTTTATGTAACTCTAGCTTGTGGCATTATTAAGGTTTTATAAGAAAAATACAGGTAGCTGTGTGTCTATCTAATGCGGCCCTTGATCTCGAGCATAACAATTTTGTGTGCTTCTTGTGTCCTCGATCTTATGATTATTTGGTTCTAAATTTGCGGTGAGCGGTGCATATCAAACTGCACGTTTAGCAGCGCCTCTACTATGGTTGTGCCAGGTTTAGCTTCTTTTCCAAACCTTGCCTGGTGAAGTTGGAGAGGGTTAGCGTGTGTGTGTCAGTTTGGTGCTCGTTCTGTAGATTGTGCAGGATGGTGTCCCAGCTGGCTGCAATTGGGATTTTATGGAGGCCTAATGTGTCTTCCCTTTGTAATGGAACGCTCTCAGCTTTAGCCCATATTTGCATGGAGCGCTTCCAAGCCAATGCCTGGGGGGCACAGGTGACTTCCACCTTTTAGTGATCACTCCCTTAGCTACTACCACTCCCAGAGCAATGAAACAAGAGGTCGCCTCTGCCTTTTACACCTACGATAAGGATGTAGTATACATGTCTCCCATGTGAGGGGCACTGAGCGCTCTGTGCTACAGGATAGTGTGTTGGTAACTGATTTCTAATGCCCATAGAGGAGCGGGCAGTTCCATAACATGTGCAATAGGTCCGCATCTGTAAGGCGGCAACGCGGGCAGATGGTATCTGTGCGGTTAAAGTATTTGTTGATTTTAGCTGGGGTAATATACACTCTCTGCATAATATAGTATTGTATTAGGCGGCAGTGCATATTCCAGGGGACAAGGACGGGGCTTTCCAGCGTGGCATTCCACTCATTGTCTTTAAAAGGGAGGTGGAAGCCCTCTTCCCAGTGATTTCTCAAAGGTGATAGCGCCACTGCAGTGTGTTGTCTGAGGGAGGCAGCAAACCATTTAGTGAGGTGACTGCCCCGTCACATGACATGTAAGTATTGAATAGTTAGGTGCGTTGGAGGTTTCTTGGTCATGTCTCCCCATTGGTTGCTCAGGGCTGCTAGTAGCGATCGATGTAGCAAGAATAAAAAAAATTCTAGCTGATGCATCAAGAATTTTCAATTCTATTAAGGACTCAGAGGCGAGAATTATGCTTCTCTTTCTTTCCTGAAGCACCTAGGTCTTTCCTGGGCCCTGTGATCTAGGTTAGGTGCCCTCAAAGATCAAAATCTGATAGCATTACTCCCAAATCCTTCTGAAAGTTGGGAAAATATACCTAAAGCGAGACTCGCACATGCTACAAGTATTCTTTCATGTAATTCAAATCAACACCTTAATTTTTGGGGACCTTTTCACTTGACTCTTGCCTACAGGTCTGGACTGGCTGTAGTGGGCACCGGGCGTTTCCCCGGTGGATGCTAGGGTGGGGGCTGGTTTTGGAACCCTGGGGGCCATTTCTGTTACCAGGGGCTTGCAATATCGGCCCCCGGTAACAAAATCGTCCAAAACAGGCACTTGCAAACAGCTCGGCCGCACCCCCTCAGGCCCCTAGGAGGGCCGGCCGAGCAGTTTGCCAGGGCCGGTTTCAGTTTCCCGTCTGGCCCTGCTTGCCTAGCACGCATATGGCAGAGTGAAACCAATTCAGGTGCACCTGGTCACTCTGAAGCAGACACACCATGTTTGGAGGAGGCAGATCCTACAGTGGTGGTCCTGATTGTTTGAGGTCAGGAGCCTTTCATCTATGAGGTTACTAGCCTTGTCCTCTCTTAGGTAACTGGTCCTTCACTTTACTATTGATGAGTCCAGGTATCATTGCTTCCATGAAGAGCAACCCGGCTCTCATTTCTTTCCTCAATGTGGAGTTGTTTGGTTGAGGAAAAGCTATAATGAGGGAGATGGAGCGTCATCTCTTGTGGATTCTAGTCCTGTTGCCAGGTGAGAGGTCAAGGAACCAAGATATATCAATGAACCTCTAGGTTGTGTTGTGTTTATGACTCTGATTGCTGCCATAGCACAATACTCATTCATGTAACTCTAGCTTGTGGCATTATTAAAGTTATATAGGAAAAATACAGGTAGCTGTGTGTCTAACTAATGCAGCCCTTGATCTCGAGCATAACGAGTTTGTGTGCTTCTTGTGTCCCCGATCTTATGATTATTTGGTACTAAATCTGTCATGAGAGGTGCATATTCAACTGCATATTTAGCAGCGCCTCTACTATGGTTGCGCCAGGGTTAGCGCCTTTTCCAACCCTTGCCTGGTGCCGTTGGAGAGGGTTAGTGTGTCTGTGTCAGTTTGGTGCTCGTTCTGTAGATTGTGCAGGGTGGTGTCCCAGCTGGCTGCGATTGAGATTTTACGGAGGCCTAATGTGTCTTCCCTTTGTAATGCAACGGTCTCACCTTTAGCCCATATTTGCAAGGAGCCCTTCCAGCCCAATGCCTGGGGGGACACAAGTGACTTCCACATTTTAGTGATCAGTCCCTTAGCTACTACCACTCCCAGATCAATTAAGCAAGAGGTCGCCCTCTGCCTTTTACGCCTACGCTAGAGATGTAGTATACATGTCTCCCATGTGAGGGGCACTGAGCACTCTGTGCAACAGGATAGTGTGTTGGTAACTGACTTCCAATACCCATAGAGGAGCGGACAGTTCCATAACATGTGCAATAGGTCCACATCTGTAAGGCGACAAAGCCGGCAGATGGTATCTGTGCTGGGGTGAGAAACACTCTCTGCATAATATTGTCTTTGACAGATGAAGGCTTTGTGTTTGTGTTTCCTCTGCTCACAATGAGGTAAAGACCCATAAGGATAGTTGTTAAGTAGGGAATTTTTATTGTGGTCACACAAGAAAATAACTAAAGTCCACGGTAACACAGTTCCTCCTGGTTGGGCTTCTCCCGTCTTCACCAAGAGCAACATCTGAATGGGAGTAAAGATTGCTGTCGTCTTGCTTCTGTCGATGTTCCAAGACTCGCAACCGAAAGGGGGAAACCAAACAAAAGTAACACCGGGTCAGTTCAACCGAAAGGGAATGCCTCCTGGCAGTAGGAAAAGAGATTGAGGGAAGGATCACCTAAAACCACGCACCGAGTGACTCCTAGCGTGTCCTCCCTCTAGAATGATCCCCTCCCCTACCCGTGCCCTGAAAACCCCTGGAATTTCGCCCGTACCTTGTGGAGACACCCACCTCCATAGAGAGTGGTGGGGCGAGGAGCGGTCTCGTTGGCCTCCTGGCTAGACAGTCGTCTCAGGGGCCGCGTCTTCGGTCGGTTTGCTCTCCGGCTCGTCTGTTTCCCTTGGCTTCCGCGTCTCTGGGACTTCTCCGGCTGGGGAACTCCCTTCCTCTTCCGTCAGATGTGCCTCTCCTCTTGTGGCGCCGTGTGTCTCCCCCGATAGGACATCTGTGGAATACGTCATCAGCCCCACACCCTGGAGATCGTCAGGAAGGATTCCCTTAAAGGGCTCCAGGCCAGCCTGTGGACGGGACAAGAGTACGCTGGTAAAAGTCTCGGTGGGGAAATATGGGAGCTCCGTCAGGGATTCGTCATCGGGCTCCTGACAGTATTCTATTAGGCTGCAGTGCATATTCCTGTGGACAAGGACGGGGATTTCTGGCGTGGCATTCCACTCTTTGTCTGTAAAAGGGCAGTGCAAGTCCTCTTCCCAGTGACTTCTCAAAGGTGATAGCGACACTGCAGTGTGTTGTCTGTAGGAGGCAGCAAACCATTTTGTGAGGTGCCTGCCCGTCCCATGACATGTAAGTATTGAATAGTTAGGTGCGTTGGAGGTTTGTTGGTCATGTCTCCCCATTGGTTGCTTATGGCTGGTTTGATAAAAGCTGTTCAATTGCAAATAGAAAGCTGAAGGCCGCCTTGAAATCCAAGCCAGTGAACAGGACTACGGTTGCTGGGCTGAGGAAAGAATATAAGGAAACTTTGGATGCCAGGAAAAAGAAGATCAGGGAGGAAGCATGGGAAGAACTTTCCTGTGTGGATGTTATAAGAAATAGTGCAAAGTTTTGGTCAGTGGTTAATAAACCCTTCTTCTGTGATACAGGTAATGATCAATTAGATTGCGACATTGGGAAACAATCTTGGCACTCTCATTTTAAATCAGTCTATGAAATGGGCACTTGTGGCGAATCGAGTATTTCTTCCACTATTGTGAACCCATATACTTTATTAGTCTCTAAGACAGAGGTGGTTGAGGCCATCAGTAAAATGACAAGTAATAAGGCTCCAGGTCCCGATGGCGTCCCAGCGGACCTCTTTAAATCTGATCCTGAGACTTGGTCCATAGTACTAACCAATGTTTTTAACCGGGTATGCGTCGCTGGTATTCCGGACACTTGGTCCGAATCAGTGATCATACCCATTTTTAAGAAAGGTAACAGGGGGGATCCCAGCTGCTATCGGCCTATCTCCCTTATTGATTCAGCTGTGAAGGTTCTGGGGCGTGTGGTCCTGGGCAGATTATCTGATTGGCTTGAAGACACAGCTACTCTCTTGTGTCTACAATATGGGTTTCGCAAGGGCCGCGGGACCATAGACCAGAGTCTGAACCTTCAACTTTTAATAGGCAAGTATACCATTGCTAAACAAGCATTTGCAATGCAATAGGTCTCGCATTTACGTGAGTTTGAGCTATTGACATTGCAAATGACAATGTCTTTTATTTTTGTTTCCGTTAAAAAAAAAAAAAAAGGCATTATTTACAATGCCAATAACTTAAACTCACGTAAATGCGAGACCTATTGCATTGCAAATGCTTGTTCTTCATAATGTAATAGCACAGCATCCTTTAAGCAATTTCTTCTTTGCTTTTTCTTTAAATAGGCAGAGAAAATGAGTACTTGTGCTTTGGTAGTAAAGTTGGACGCTGCAAGGAATCCTGATTTGTTTAATCTACTAGGAAATATTCTGAAAGCTCAACAAACCCCTCACCTGCTCAAGATTGCTAGGACCAGAAAGGCACAGCCATACCAGTTGGACGAGTTTATTCAGGTGACCTGGATTCATGAGAAAATTGTGCAGAAATCTTATTACCGAATGCTTGTGGCGGTAATATAAGCAGGAGTAAAACTACATCACAGCGACCTTATGTGATCAACAGTGAATGAACTTTCAGAAGTGCTACAGACCCATTCACTTGTGTGCTCCCACTGAAAAAAGAGTGCTCTTGTTGACCTTTCTCCCATTGTGGCGTAACTATAATTGAGGGCCCCCCCCTGCAAGGTACGTAGAGGGTCCCCCGCCAGACTCTATTAGGACAGGCTGCATTAGTCCCTGGTGCGGGGGTGGTGTGTTAGTGATAGGTGTGCAGGGTCCCTGTCCCTCAGACGTGCAGTCATGCTGCATTAAACCCTGGTGCAGGGGATGGTTTGTTAGTGATAAGTGTGTAGGTTCCCTGCCCCTGAGACGTGCAGACACACTGCATTAATCTCTGGTGCAGGGGATGGTTTGTTAGTGACAGATGTGCATGCTTCTGCCCGTGAGATGATTTTAAAAACAAATATGGCATCAGGAAATGACATTCGGGGAGCATTCACCATTGCCTGTGGCCACCGTGTGTCCCCCGGCGACAGGTTTCGCTGAATCCATATCACCTGCTGCTAACTCCGTGAGCCTGGTGAGTGGCAGACGTGCACCACAGATCTGAGGTGTGATCTTGTGCACCCCAGGCTTTGCGACCGCTAGTTCCGTGCACGAGCCTCAGACCGGTGAATGCTGGACGTGCCTCGCGTCTCTGGGTAGTGCACGCACACAGCTTCAAGTGCTGGGAAAGTGCTTGTTTTTTTGTCTTGTGTTCCTAAGTTAGTTATCTCACTCAAGTCTCTTAGATTTGGTCCCCAGCCAGGAAAGGTTTGTGTGCAGGAAGTGAGATAGGGAGGGAGGAAAGCAGAGTGTGAGATCTGGAAGGAGGAAGGAGACGTGAGGTGAGGGAGGGAGGAAAGCAGAGTGTGAGAACTGGAAGGAGGAAGGAGACGTGAGGGAGGGGAGGGGCGACGAGAGACGGACACATCGGGCTGAAGAGACCTTGGGCTTCCCAGGGTTTGCCCCGGAGTCTCACACCATCGCGGGTTCATTCACAACCCACGTGAACACTGTTTGTACCTGGGCCGGCTGCACACAAGCGAGACTGTAATTCATAACTACGTGTAGGGGTGTCACCTTGCCCAACACTGCGTGATTTGCGATGTAAAATAACATTGTGAATCTCTGCTTACTTGATTTCAAGCGCTAGACCAGTTCAGGCTTCGAAGCGCTGTAGAAAAGTAATGTTGCCAGTTGTGGGTGTGCCGGCAGATGAGGCTGGGTCTGCGCAGCAAAGCGGCCGTGCGGCCACGAAAGTGAAAGTGATCGCGATCGCGATCAAAGCGGCGGTGCGAAAGTGAAAGTAAGCGCGGTGCGCGCGCCCGCGCACATGCACTGTAGCTCTAGGCTGGCCTGGTAGCACTTTTTGGAGCCCACATACAAAATGTCTCCAGATACTGAAGTCCTCAAGTGCCCAGTCCCCAATCAAAGACAGAAGAGGAAAGTCTCTGTCCCCTCGCAGACGGCAAGTGAGTCCACAAAGGCGAGTTTGCAGAAGAGACAAATCGTAAGTATTCATGCAGCTGTTTGTGTACTCCAGCACAGTATCCGCAAAGACACTTGTTTCCTGTTCTAGCCTCTTTCATTCACTGCAATGATGCACTGACTATCTGGTAATCCCTGTGTAGTTAAATTGAACCCACTGGCTTTGACAACTCTAAACAGTGATCATTAAAGGGAAAGGTGTCGGCTGGATCAGATGTGCTCACAGCATGATGGCCCGTTTTCAAATTAACGGCATCCGGTGGTTTCAGCAGATTTCTGCAAACTGTACCAGTGTATGCTGTAACGAAGCTTGTGAAAGTTTGATCATAATCTGTTTTTTGGTTGACATTTTCTATAATATAATTATTGTGAAGTGACACTTTGAGATTGATTCCAGCAGGCATGCTTGCTCTTTCACTTCATGAGTGTGTGTTCTCGGGTACAGCTTTCCATTCCCTTAGGGATATTAAAGTTCAAGCGCTTTTGGAACGTTTAGAGCTTTCATCTTTCTCTCCCAAAGTCTCATTTAATTTACGAAACTTCTAATACTGTCTGCTTGGCAGGCAGTGATTTTATTCGGACTTAAATAGGTTCATATTTGTCCTACTGAATGTAAGCCAGTCCGTTGTCATACCTTTCTTGCTATGAAGCTGCATACCACTCTGTACATGTGTTTACCTTTATTAAGAATGTAATGGAAGGGGCACCCCCAGCTGGGCTCGGGTGACGTCATACCATCTCTGCTGTGCCACCAGGGCATCACATTTGCTGCGAGTGCACAAGATTACAAGTGAATACGAAATTTGATGGAGGCGGCACTCTATAGGGGATAGGAGTAACTTAAATTGAGTAAAGATGGATTTTATCCCTAGTAATTATTGAAATATGTTTATCTAAAATGAAATCCTTAAAGTTTACCAATGGTGCTTAATAGGTGTAGTTGAAGAGTCAAACTAAAGGCAAATTGGTCAGGAAATTAAAAAGGGAGAAGGAGCAGCTAGTAAAATTAACTGAAGTAACGTGGCACGTACTCCCTCGTAATGTTGCCAGTTGTGAGTGTGCCGGCAGAGGAGGCTGGGTCTGCGCAGTGAAAGTGATCGTGATCGCGGTCAAAGCGGCCGTGCAGCCGCGAAAGTGAAAGTAAGCGTGGCGCGCGCGCCCGCGCACATGCACTGTACCTCTAGGCTGGCCTGGTAGCACTTTTTGAAGCCCACATATAAAATGTCTCTTCGAGCCAGCGCATGCGCTGGGCTCAGCGAGACCTAAAAAGGGGCCTTGTATTTGGCCTTTATGGACTTGTCCTCGGCGTTCGATCGAGTAAATCGTTCAAAACTATGGGGGTTACTCCTTAAATGTGGAATAGATGCTAATATTGTTTATTTCCTTGCGGATTTGCATAGAGATCTCACTGCCACGGTCAGATATGATCGTCTTGGTAATTCCACGGATAAGATAGGAATCACTAACGGCGTTAGGCAAGGATGCATTTTAGCCCCCCTGCTTTTTACACTTTATATTAACGATTTGGGTTCTACACTAATTAAGTCATGCAAGGATATTCCCAGGGCGGGCAAATTTGCCATTCCAGCATTACTGTATGCTGATGATGCCGCGCTCCTAGCACGCACGGCAGTTGGGCTCCAAAATCTTTTAGATTCTTTTGCAAAATTCATGATTGCACTTGATCTCGGAGTGAATTTCTCCAAATCCCATGTGATGATTGTGGGCACTAAATCAAAGAGAGTAAAGACTATGTTTTGTGAAGGTCATGTTTTATCACGGGTTACGAGATTCCCTTATCTGGGGGTCATTTTTGATGACAAGTCCACCTGGGCCCCACAATTAGCTGCCAAACGTAATGCTTTTGCTAGGGCCACACTTGCTGTCTTGGAGTTTGGACGCAAATTGGGGGTGAAGCCCATGCAAGCCATGTTGAGTATTTACATAGCCAAATGCACCTCCATTGCACTGTATGGTGCTGATTTGTGGGGATTTAAAAACATCTCTGATTTGCAGGTTGTAGAAGATAGATTCTTAAAATCTTTACTATCCCTCCCCTGCTCAACATCGGGCTATATCGTCCACCAAGAATGTGAGGATAGACTACCTAACGGACCGTATAGCTATTGCCCCACTCTTGAAATGGATTTCAATTTGGCTAAATCCTGAACTAGAATTGAATCACGCGATTTTAAAAGATTGCCTATCTTTAGAGTATGGCAAAACTATCCCGTGGTTGAATTATATTAAGTATCTAGCCAGGTACTTGGACCGACCTGATTTATTTGAAAATCCAAGTAATATAGTAAAGGGGGATCTAAAATGGGCTAAAGTTACCCATAAACAGAGGGCAATGCTAATAAGGGAAGAAAAGGAGTTACTCAAACCCACAGTAAGGGCTCATCAGTTGATCATCACATCTAACAGTTTAGAGCCTTACCTGGGTATTGTTAATAATATGAACCATCGTTTTTTGTTAACTAGGTTCAGAATGAACAAATTCCATCTTTTACTTACTGACTCCCCCGGTTGGACGAAGGAGAGGGATCTGGGGATCTGTTCATGCGACAGATTTTCCATTAAAGATACCACGCACTTCATCTTCTTTTGTAGCAACCTGTCTTTAATCCGTAAAAAACACATTATTCCTCTTATAAAAAATAAAGGATTTAGACAGGTAAAACCAGCACTCATGTATCTTCAGATGTTGGGTTCTCCTTGGGAGATATTTAACATAGCTACTTTTTTTGTAATCTCAATGAGGCTGAGGAAAAAGATCACATGGTTATAGTGTATATTACCTCTGAATTTTGACTAATTTTTTTTTTTTTTTTTATTAATATGTCTTTAATTTTATGTCAAATGTTTTTATAATGGTTGTATTGTTTTATGTACATCGTACTTTTATGGTTTTTGCTATGAACCGAATAAAGTAACTTTGACTGACTGGTTGCTTATAGCTGCTAGTAGCGAGCGATGTAGCAAGAATAAAATTAATTCTAGCTGACTCGTCAAGAATTTTCAAATCTATTAAGGACACGGATGCAAGGATTATGCTTCTCTTTCTGCACTGAAGTACCTAGGTCTTTCCTGGGCCCTGTGATCTAAGTTGGGTGCCCTTAAAGACCCAAATCTGATAGAATTTCTCCCAAACCCTTCTGAAAGTCGGGAAAATATACCTAAAGCGAGACTCCCACGTGCTGCAAGTATTCTTTATCGGAATTCAAATCAACACCTTAATTTTTGGGCACCTTTTCTCTTGACTCTTGCCTAGCACACGTGTGGCAGAGTGAAACCAATTCAGGTGCTCCTGGTCGCTCTGAAGCAGACACACCATGTTTGGAGGAGGCAGATCCTACAGTGGTGGTCCTGATTGTTTGAGGTCAGCAGCCTTTCATCTGTGAGGTCACTGGCCTTGTCCTCTCTTAGGTACCTGGTCCTTCGCTTTACCATTGATGAGTCCAGGTACCATTGCTTCCATGAAGAGGAGCCCGGCTCTCATTTTTTTCCTCAATGTGGAGTTGTTTGGTTGAGGAAAAGCTGTAAGGAGGGAGACGAAGCGCCATCTCTCATGGATTCTAGTCCTGTTGCCAGATGAGAGCTCAAGGAACCAAGATATATCAATGAACCTCTAGGTTGTGTTGTGTTTAAGACTCTGATTGCTATCATAGAACAAAACTTGTTTATGTAACTCTAGCTTGTGGCATTATTAAGAGTATATCACTCTGTTTTATGTCTCCATCGTTAATGCAGATGTGGACCCTATTGAACTATATGGGTAAATGTAGAATTTGAAAAAAGGAGGGTGAAGAAAAAAGGAGGGTGAAGAAATATCGGCCATACTCCCTTGAATATTATTTTAGGTGCTTTAATATTTATTTTAGAATATATATTGTAACTGCCATCTCTTTGAACTAGGACTTAATAAAATACCAACCTCAAAAAGTAGTTGTGACTTTTGATAAAGTTTTAAATTTTAAGGGTTACTTGATCTGCATTTTGTCTTGCTTTCAGAATACTGCATACTGGTGTGTTGAAAAGTGTTTTTTTTAAGTATCGAAAGCTTTTTAGTATGTTAAATGAACTATTATCTTGTGTTATTTTCTGTATATTTTATAGTCAGAATAAAAGTATTTACCACAATTAGATAAATCTTTACAAATCAGATCACCAGCCACAGCATCAACACAAGGGACAGGGATCTACAGACCTACTGGGATCTTACTTCAACATCCCATGCAACCATAGAAAATAGTTCCTATGGTCTCCATAGTCAAAAGACCTCTGACAATCACTTCAATAGCTCCTACACCACTGTTTTAATCAGCGATATATAAGGCACACACCTCTGGTAGTGCTTAATTTGAGCTGCCAGCTGCAGGTGAGTGCCACTGCACTCCTTTTTGGTGACCATCGCTTATTTATCCTAATCAAACTTTGACCCACAGCACGAGAGAGAAAAAGTACAAGGTGGAAAGAAGGAGTAAGAGAAAGACAGAAACCGGTGACAAAGGAAAAAAGCAGGAACCTGCAAAAGTGAGCTAAAGGAGCAGGCTATGTCTGATTCTAGATTAAAGAGGCATGGGGTGAAATCAAGGCTAGACAGCCTTGGGATTTTGTCCACTGACATCCAGTAGTGCAAGCCGCGGGCTACTGAGCAAAGCATTGGAGCCACACTTATTGTTCTACAAATTAGGCATTAGCCTCCTGACTGCAGATCGACAACCCTTCAGCGCCTCAAAAAGAAGGCTTTGAATTTACATCAGGGATATATTCCTTGGAGCTACTAAACCAACCCCTGCAATCTTCATAATACTTTAAGCATTGTACCACAAACAACTTGCTATGATGAGGAAAAGCAGGATATGAAATACATTTAGAATTCGATATTGTAAATGAAACTCCCGTAGGAGTGAATACTCTATCTGCTAGATCTAATGCTCGTATATCTGAAACACGTCTGCAGGATACTAGACATAAAAACAATGTAAGTTTTGCTGACATTTGTTTGCGAGATAATCCCGCATTTGCTGACCAATTCCTGAGGAATCGCAGTACCCCGTCAATGTCCCACAATGTGGAATATCTGGGTTTTAGAGGATTCACCAATCTGATACCCCTTACAATTTTACATACCAGGGGATGTTCTCCCACCGGTTTACCATCCACATGGGGATGTCCTGCTGAAATTGCGGATCGGAAATTATTAACCGTCCGATAGGCCATACTTGACCTCGCCATCTCTGAAAGGAAATTAACGATCATATGAATTCCGGATCCCACGGGATGCCTCTGCCGTTCAGAACACCAACTAACCCATCTACCCCAAGCTGATTTGTATCATTTGTCCGTAGCGTTTGCCCAAGACTGTGACAGGAAAAACATTGCTTCCTGCAAAACTCCTGGCATCTACCAGCATTGACTGAAAGTCTCCATGCCATGAGGAACAACTATGCCTGTACTGCTGGTGGATGGGGTTGACCCAGAGGGTCCAAAAGTATCTCTGGGAACAAGAATAGATGTACTGGTGGAGCACAAGACAAGGCTAGTGCCACTGGGAACCAAGCTTGTGCTTTCCAACATAGGGAAATCAATATCACCTCTGCTGTTAGCCTGCGGATTTGTGCCAATACTCCCTGAATCATGGCGAACGGGGAAAGGCATACTGTCTAACCGTCGTTCACGATTGAAGGAATGTGTCTGAGTTGATCGCCAGAGGATCTTGTCACCAACTGTGAAATTGAGGGAGTTGCGTGTTTAGTCTGGACGCAAACAGGTCTATTGAGCAAGGACCCCACTTGTTGTTCAGGGCTCTAAATAGTCTGGGAGGTAATCTCCAATCACTGGAGTCCCAAAGGAACCATGAGTTCCAATCTGCCACCACATTGGAGCTGCCCGAAATGTACTATGCTGTCACTGATATGTGTTGTAGGAGGCAATAATAAAACACACAAGATGATGGACGGAATGTTGCACATTGGCAAAACTTTCACCCCCAGTCACAGATCTGTGTTTAATCCATCGTTATTTTGCTCACCACGCCACCCCAGTTCAGACATGGCCATATGCAAATCAGTCTTGACCCTGTGCCTCATGGGTACAGTCCAGCCCGAACTGCCAAGCCATGTCTTCCCTGGACTGGAATCAAGCATCCTAGGACCGGTTTCGGGGTTTCACCCCTCTTCAGTCAAGATAGCTTGACTCCAGTGGTGTAGTGAGCACGGGACCCACGTCTGGGCATACCCTTCCCACATATGGCGAACAGCAAAACACACAAGATGATGGACGGAATGTTGCACATTGGCAAAACATTCACCCCCAGTCACAGATCTGGGTTTAATCCATTGTTATTTTGCTCACCACGCCACCCCAGTTCAGACATGGCCATATGCAAATCAGTCTTGACCCTGTGCCTCAGGGGACAGTCCAGCCCGAACTGCCAAGCCATGTCTTCCCTGGATCCTAGGACCGGTTTCGGGGTTTCACCCCTCTTCAGCCAGGATAGCTTGACTCCAGTGGCGTAGTGAGCACGGGACCCACGTCTGGGCATACCCTTCCCACATAGGACGAACAGCAAAACACACAAGATGATGGACGGAATGTTGCACATTGGCAAAACATTCACCCCCAGTCACAGATCTGGGTTTAATCCATCGTTATTTTGCTCACCACGCCACCCCACCCCAGTTCAGACATGGCCATATGCAAATAAGTCTTGACCCAGTGCCTCATGGGAACAGTCCAGCCCTAACTGCCAAGCCATGTCTTCCCTGGATCGGAATCAAGCATACTAGGACCGGTTTTGGGGTTTCACCCCTCTTCAGCCAGGATAGCTTGACTCCAGTGGCATAGTGAGCACGGGACCCACGTCTTGTGCTTGTTTCCAGTTCAAGGAGGACCTGGCCTGGCAGTTCGGGCTGGACTGTTCCCCTGGGGCACAGGGTCAAGACTGATTCGCATATGGCTGCGTCCAAACTGGAATGGCATGGTGAGCAAAAAAACAATGGATTTAGGCCCAGATCTCTGTACTGGGGTGAATGTATGACATTGTTCTGCATTCTGTCCATCAACAGTTCTTTTTGCAGTAGGAGGCAATAATGCCAGAAATCTTTGGCTATCTCCACCAATAGGCGGGATCTCGTGCCACCCAGACGATTGATGTATCTCACTGCCGATACATTGTCCATCTGCAGGAGAATACAGCAACTCGCCTTCTGTGGGGAAAGTGGGTGACTCGCAAATTAACCAGCTAGTAGATCTAGGCAATTTATTTATATAGATTAATCTCCTCCTGGGACCATCTGCCCCCCCCCCACCTCCCTCCCGTTTCCACTGACCCGCACCGGGCTCCCCAGCCCCATCGGCCGGCATCGGATTCTATTAGTACCTCTGGTATTGACGCAAAAATGGCCTTGCCATTCCACGCGTCCATGTGGTCCAACCAACAGGCAATCTCTGTCCTGGCCTCCGTGAATAGCAGAATCTGTTCCTCATAACTCAGGCTCTTGCGTAAATGCATGATTTTCAGTCTCTGAAGCGCTCGATAATGTAGGGGTCCCGGAAATATCGCCTGAATTGATGAAGCTAAGAGACCTACCAAATGTGCAACGTCCTAAAGGATATAGTCGGAGAGGCAAACGCTCTCCTCAACTCCTTCTTGATTGCTATTCTCTTTTTCAGTGGTAATAGCAACTGCGCAACAATCAAGTTCACCTGAAACCTCAGAAATTCCATCGATTGCGCCGGCGTTAAAATGGACTTGTCTGCATTAATGACGAACCCCAACTCCTGCAGGAGTCAGAATTGTCCAAGCTAGATGAAGATGTACTGTATCCACACTCTGTGCCATAATAAGGATATTGTCCAGGTCGATTATGAGTCTCACCCCTCTTTCTCTCAGGTATTGAACCACTGGTTTGAGCAGTTTGGTGAAACACCAAGGGGCGGACGAGAGTCTGAATGGCATGGCGGAGAATTTGGATCATCAGGCTCTCCATTGGAACTGTAAGAACCTCCGATGTGGAGGAAAAATGGGTACTGCCAGGTAGGCGTCCTTTAAATCCAGGTGCACCATTTAGTCCTTCTCTAAGAGAAGATCCCTTAGTAAGTGTGTGCCCTCTATTTTGAAGTGATGATACACTACCCAGGATTTGAATTCCCTGAGATTTAACACTAGTCTGAAACCTTGATCCTTCTTTGGAACCAGAAAAATTGTACTTATGAAGCCATGAGGATGTGGAACCATCTCCACGATTGCCCCTTTTGCCACTAGTGAGGCCACTTCTTTGTCTATGAAAGACATTTCTACATGGGAAAAATGTAGAGGTGGGGGAGTGTGTGCTTGCTGAGGGGAGGCATAAAATTATATCTGAAAACCCTTTACTGTCTGAAGTACCCATGGTCGTTTGTCAGATTCTCCCACCTCTGAAGAAACAAAGCAATTCGGCCTTCCACCATAACTACCCCAGCTTGCACCAGGTTTACCTGAGTAAAAGGTGTCTCCTGTGTTGTTCTGTCCCTTGTAACCTCCTCTGTTCTGCTTGCCTCTACCCCCTGGGATCTGGGTGGGATAGAAATTGTAGCGTTAGGCTCTGCCTCGGCTTCACTGGTTGAAACCTCGACCGGTTGTTCGACCCCTGATGCGTCCAGCTCTCTTAAAAAGGCCAGTATGGAAGACTTTTTTAATGTTCGCTTGGGCCTTGTCTAGGGCTGAAAAGGTTGCCACGTACTTTCCCAATTCTTTTATGAATTTGCCTCCAAATTACAGGCTACTCGATAGGGTTCTGACCTCTGACGTGGCCATGTCCGCCAATTGCGGATCGATTCTCATCAGGAACAATCTCCTTCTTTCAGTCGAGAGGGCGCAATGTGCATTGCCTAGGAAGCATGATGCCCTCTGTGCTCACTCCAGGATCTCAGAGGGGTCCAGCGGTGTGTTGGAATCTTTAGATTTAACCGCTGCGTTGAGGATCTTAGTGAGGGGATCTGAGATGTCAAGTAGTTTGTCTTGACATCCTCTCCATGCCCTATTTAGTCCATTCTTAGGATTTTTGCAAACTTCCTCATAAAGGTGGCCATATTAGGATTCAACTCTGGGGTATCTGTCACTTTGCCCAGGAGGGAAGGACGAGGGCATTCTGATCTTAGTGTAGAGCGAACCTCGCATTCAAATCCTTGCCTGAGGTTTTCCTGAACATAGTGTGCCACCTCTACACACGGTACCCATTCTATTGATCGTGGATGGATGATATTTTTGGGGTAAAATAATAGATTTTTATTAGGATTTTTGTCTTCCACATTATGAGACTTGCGTTTACGCTTTGCTGCCCTCTTAGGGGCCTCAGTATCTTAATCGGACTCAGATGTGTCCGGTGCGGCAGGATAAGACTCCTCCCCCTCCCCTGGAGTTAAGAATGATAAGTTACCAGATGGGAAGGACCCACCATAACCATGGTCTCTGAGGACAGACGATGCTATACGGGATAGAACCTCAGCTGAGGAGTTGCATGAGGATTCACCCAATGGGGAATTAAATGGGCGTTTCCTGTAACTTCTCAGGGGTTTCGTAAAAGGTTGCAAGGCTTTTATCAAAGCCCTGTTCACTGAACCCTGGACATGGGCATCCAGAGCTTCCACAAGCTGCTCCTCCATTTGGTGCTCATAAGGCACCTCTTCATATTCACAACACAATGTCAAGATGGGGAACAGGGAGCTAATTGGAAAAGGGGAGGTCCAGTACCGGTGCTCCCAAAGACTAACATAGTACTCACTGAGGGGTAACTGTTCCTAAAGAAAAGAGGGAAAGACAACCTATTGTGGTTGATAAGAGTGTAGGAGTAGTCTCTCAATGCAGTTGGGTGCGGATGAAGGTGGGGGAATTTCTCCTTTTAGATGTAGTGCCCTCACACACCCTTCCGAGTGTCATGCTTCATCATCGGGCGTTGCTCCTCATGGGGATGGAGCTGCTGTCCTCCAGGGGCCCCGAGAGATGGCTCTTTATTGGAGATCTTTTAAGGAGATGCCGCAGTGGTGCATGTGGCTGTGTGGGTCCTAGGGAAGTGAGTGAGTGGATTAAAATTACCTTTGCGATACCCAAAAACCAAGTTTATCAGGGGTCCGGAAGGTAAGGTTAAACAAGCATTGGCATAGCCAATAGGTCTCGCCTTTGGGACCTTATAAGTGTTTAGCTATGCAACAGTTGCATAACTAAATACTTAGAAGGTCCCAAAAGCGAGACCTATTGGCTATGCAAAGCGGCCGCGAAAGTGAAAGTGATCGCGATCACGATCAAACATCAAAGCGGCCGTGTGGCCGCGAAAGTGAAAGTATGCACGGTAAAGAGCGGCGTCCGCGCACATGCACGGTAGCTCTAGGCTGGCCTGGTAGCACTTTTTGGAGCCCTCTCAATAAGTCTCGCCAGACCAGCACATGCGCTGGGTCAGGCGAGACCTAAAAACAAAGGATGAGGAGTACTCGATGTGGAGGCACTCTACACAAATATCCCCCAAGATGTCACCCTGGAAGTCATGAAGTCCACACTACGGAGCATTGAACCATGGCCCTATGAGCCGCCCATCTCGTTCATCTGTGAATGTGCCTCCATAGCCATGAAAGGAAATTTCTCTGCCTTTCATGCGCAGCTTTACCATCAAATCCAAGGCACCAGCATGGGGAGCACCTTTGCTCCTAGTCTGGCATATCTATGTATGGCCAACTTTGAAGACAAGTTCATCTTAGGGAGAGAATAATCCCTACAGTAACAACATTGTGTTGTGGTGTCGCTACATTGACGATATCCTCCTCTTTTGGATGAGTGACGAAGAACAGTGTGTAGCATTCTGTGGGTGGATTAAAACTCTGGACCCCTTCCTCAGGTAACGGGTACCAGATCACAAGAAAGCATCCCCTTTCTGGACCTCCAGATCTCCCTACATGAGGGCTCCCTACATACAACTAACTATAGAAAGCCTCCGAAGGAACTGCAATACCTTGAGTGAGTTTGAGAAACAATCCAAAATTCTGTCGGACAATCTATCAGAGCGACATTATCCCAAGAAAGTAATACGACAAGCACACAAACGAGCCAAGAACAACCATAGAGAAGCCCTCCTGGAGGTCAGGGACAGACCAGATACAGAGGCAATCACATGTGTGACCACGTTCACTCCGAAATTCCAACAAGATCCACAAAGCGATAAGGAAACACTGGGGCATTCTGGAGACGGGTTCATTCACCCCAGGGCCACCCTCTCTTTTTGCATTTACACATACTGAAAATTTGAAAGACCTTTTGGTCCAGACACGTCCTAAAGTGACTCCGACCACACAAACTACCTTATGGGCTTTAACCCCGGTAGAAGGTCACTACCCCTGTGGGACCTGTTCTGTCTGTCTCCTCACATCAACATCCAAACTGTGTATACCTTAACACCTGTCCGTGCGAAAAAGATATGTGGGGCTGTCGGGTGTCCCCGCCCTCATACAGACGTTATGAACAGGACTCACCTCCGTGCCCCACTTCTCTCCCCTTTTCTCAGCCCCCGGATGAGTACGGGAGAAGAGCGTCGCAGACAGCGAGTAGTCTTTCTCTGAACTGGCCCTTTAAGGAGAACGAGGAAGGTGAAAGCCCCGCCCCCTTTGGAGACGCCGGCCAGGAGTTGAAGCCATTTAACCCGGAAGAGGATGTCTATGGGGGGGAACGCCGGGAACCAGGAAGCTGAGGATTCGGATGTGGGAGACGAGCGAAGCACTGTTAGCAGAGCCGAGAGAGACGTTCCTAAAAGTTTCGAGGAGGACGCATCTCCCCGCCACGGCCTCAGAGGGTCGTGGCTCCAACAGGTGCATTGCCGTTTCTATGGGCTAAGACTCGGGGAAGGGTTACGGGCTCCCCAGGGGAGAACAGACACTCAGGGGAAAAACCTTACATAGACTGGGCTGCTGATTCCGGGATTTCCCTTCTGAACCGCTCACTCTCGGGTGTTGGGATCTACCCCTCCCTCACATTGTGGGTCCTGCTGTGTGTTATCTCCCTGCACTTCCCCTCCCTTGGTTGCGCAAGTTCGAGAGCACCTTGCCTCATACTGGTTTCTCCATTTCCCCTGTATGTGCCGTGCCTGAGCCGGAGAACGACTCGGGGGACCCGAGACTGATTACAAGCCAGGAAGACCTTCTCCAGAAACCACAGTACCCCGGAAGAACGTCGACGGACGACCCAAGAAACCCCAACTCTTGTAACCTGAAATAAACAAACCCTTACGCATATTCAAACTCGTCTGGTCTCCTCCCTGACCCAGCGATTACTGACAGGGGATGACAACAAGACCTGTCAAAATCCGAATAGGGAAGCATAGAAGCACCATACACTGCAGAAAAACCAATACCAAACTATTGAGTCATTTCTTTGAAAAGAACCACACCCCAGACAGTCTTAGATGGACGAATATTGAATCCAACCCAAGCTGGACCAACAGCACATTATTTAGGATGGAACAACACAGGGACGACCGATTGAAGAGCAACTCAGAGGGCCTGAACGTTGAGATACCCTGGACAGAACTGATGACCTAGAATTAGAGTGCACCACAGCTCCTGATACTTTCCCAGGTCAAGTTTCCCCTGACTTAAGGCGGGACTCTGGGAGTTTCCTATATCCACCGCCTTCCCATTGATAGGGGCATCATCCCGCACCAAGGGGTGATCCCTTGGTGCGGGATGATGCCCCTAGGAACCCCGCACACCATGCTCACAACATAGATCCTGACACGCGACATATTACATTGACCGCAATCTTACTCCCTCAGTCAGTATGACAGTGTTAGACCAGACGTGGGACCCGTGCTCACTACGCCACTGGAGTCAAGCTATCCTGGCTGATGACGGCTGATAGCCAGAAACCGGTCCTAGGATGCTTGATTCCGGTCCAGGGAAGACATGGCTTGGCAGTTCGGGCTGGACTGTTCCCATGAGGCACAGGGTCAAGACTGATTTGCATATGGCCATGTCTAAACTGGGGTGACGTAGTGGGCAAAAGAACGATGGATTTAACCCAGATCTCTTGACTGGGGGAGAATGTCTGCATTGTCAGCATTCCGTCCATCAATTGTTTGTTGTAACGCTTTTCGCCCTAAGTGGGATTGGTATTCCCAGACGTGGGACCCGTGCTCACTACGCCACTGGAGTCAAGCTATCCTGGCTGATGACGGCTGATAGCCAGAAACCGGTCCTAGGATGCTTGATTCCGGTCCAGGGAAGACATGGCTTGGCAGTTCGGGCTGGACTGTTCCCATGAGGCACAGGGTCAAGACTGATTTGCATATGGCCATGTCTAAACTGGGGTGACGTAGCGGGCAAAAGAACGATAGATTTAACCCAGATCTCTTGACTGGGGGAGAATGTCTGCATTGTCAGCATTCCGTCCATCAATTGTTTGTTGTAAAGTGTTAGACCTGGCATCATTGGCGTGGGTCTCCCTTCCCCTCTCCTCTTCCTATTTTTTATGTCGGCTGAATGTAGATGCTCTGGGCGCCGTGCCACTGCTAATCAGTGCCACAGCGCGAATGCTCCCTGTATATACATAACTGTAGGACTTAGGATAACCATAATGCCTAGATCTGTATAGCATGTCCAATAGTGAGTTACCCTCCATTTCACTGTCGCTAGTGGGACACGATCCGTTCTCATAGGCCAGACTGGGCCGGTTGAGGATTACTTTCTATCATCCTATCTGGCCCCAGGAACCTGATAGGAACTTCGCGTTTGATATGTTTGTGCTCAGGACATCGAGGGGCACCTCTTAGTAAGGACCGTTTATATATCCCATATTTAGAAATGCCTCTTCTGAAAACGCGGTAGTTTTTGGCCTAAGCTTTACTGTAGGCTTTGGGAGAACGTGTATTGGCCGTCTGGTTTTGGAGCAGCAGGGCCAGCTGGGTCAGACATGGCTGGAGAGAGAGAGATCAGTATTCCGAGCCTGGGGAGGGGTGACTCTTTGATCCGAGCAGGGCCGTGCCAGGCAAGGTGAATGATGGCTTCACCTCCCACTGGGTGTCTGATAGCAGACCCACTCATAAACCAAGTGCTCCCCGACCCCACCAAACTGGTTCTGACTGGAGTCAGTGATTTTCGACCTTAGAGAACAAAGCCTTTTTAGGTATAAAATGCGTCGCTGGAACTTTGTCAAAGTGTGTTCCTTCTGGATGTCAAGACGAAACTCTGTCTGAGTGAACAGAGGAAAGGACTTTAAAACTTTCACCAAGCTTGCCGAAGAAACTATCCGAGGGCTTGAATCGAGAGAGCCTCCTGCCAAAGTCTCAGGGACATTAGACTTCACCCCGCCAGCCGTCGGAATTCCTGTGCGAGGATTCTGCTTGCAGGTGAGGCCTCCGTCGAGTAATCCAGAGCCTCTAGTCTACTGTGAAGACCGTGGACAGGGCACCTTTGGAACTTTCACTGGATCTGTGTGGGCCGCTGCAGCTAAGAGAGAGCTGCCGCCGCTGAGAGCCCGCCTGATTCTGAACCCTTGAACCTTCCGCTGGATCCGTGTGGGCCGCTGCAGCTAAGAGAGAGCTGCCACCGCTGGATCCGTGTTGGCCGCTGCAGCTAAGAGAGAGCTGCCACCGCTGAGGGCCCGCCTGAGTCTGAACCCTTGCACCCTTCCGCTGGATCCGTGTGGGCTGCTGCAGCTAAGAGAGAGCTGCTGCCGCTGAGTGCCCGCACCTTTTGTCACTTTGCATCATCATGATTCGTTCTGTGGGCCGCCGCAGCTAAGAGAGAGCTGCTGCCGCTGAGTGCCCGCACCTCTTGCCACTTTGCATCATCGTGATTCATTCTGTGGGCCGGCGCAGCTAAGAGAGAGCTGCTGCCTCTGAGTGCCCGCACCTTTTTTTTTTTTTATCCTCATATGACCTCCTTAGAAACAACGACCTCTCAATCTGTACCGCCATTGTCGCTTTTTTTTTTCTATGGAGTGAGAACTCAGCTGATGGTATTTCTGTGGAACCCAGCCACACCACTCATCTAGAGCTGACCAAGAGGTCTAATCATCGGATAGTACAATATAAATTAAACACCAGTAGTGCGATCTAACAAATTCCAGAACAACCCCGCATCAGCTCTATCCCTATTCTGATTGGCCTTTTGGTCCAAATCTCTAAAGTATCGTACCGCATTCCACCAGGCTCTCCATGTAGGGGGGTTAGCTTGGCGCCAAAGCTTACAGATCTCCCTACGTGCCAAAAGAACAAGATAGAATAACAGTTTGCTCTCCAACCCCGAGGGCTTCAACGACCCATCAGGCTTCAATATAGTACCAAAAATGATGAAAGATGGGCTTACCTCAACCTCCATACCCAGCACCTCAGAGAGAGTCTTACCCACTCTGCCCCAGAAATCTTGCAACAGGGGGCAGGCCAGAAAGATATGAACATCATCCGCTTCCGGGGCTCCGCATCTCGTGCACCTAGCCTCTCCACCACCTTTTATTTTGGCAAGCTTCACTGGCGACCAATATATCCTGAGCAATGTAAATAAATGGTTCTTCCTGAGTGCAGCAGATTCAATCAAAGCATATAATATTTCCAAAGATACTTGCCATACATTTTCCAGATCTTCATTCGGCAAGCATCTCTCCCAGGCCAAATATGGTCTCTCCAATTTTTTATCTGCTGGCGCAAGAAGATATTGATACCACCGGCCTACTTCCTTGTTTTTGCCGTCACATCTTGCAACTCATCTTCCATGGAGGTATCCTCGGGGATTGACCTACGTTGGCTCTTGCACCATGAAGAGATTTGGTAACATTTTATTCTAGAAAGAGCATCACTAGTAAGGTTCCTCCAAACTTCCCAAGGATAGCAAGTATTCCCCTCCATTATATCCTTCCAGTAAAGAACTCCAGCTTCCTTTAATGGCTGAGAAAGAGTATCCAAAAGGCATTCCGGTGTTCCTGGAGAGTCCCACACTGGGGCCCAGTCACTATAATACGACAATCCCAAGCTTACCCGGCACTCCGCCCATAGCTTAGCCGCCATATATAGCGTCTTAAGCCTAATCTTTTTAAAGTATTTGGGGGCTCCGAATTTGTACATAAAACCCTCCTCATCGAAGTCCGAGAGCATGACTTTAAATATCCTACCAATTAGGGAGCTGTCTGGTTTCAACAATAACATCCTGCAGTTTTTTAGTTGATAAGCCCTACAGTATAACTGGAGGTCCGGTAAAGCCAAACCTCTCAGCCAGTTTTCGCCTTAGCTTCTTCCAGGATAGCCTAATACCTTTGCCTGCCCAAATAAACGAAGAAATCTTACCCTGTATTTTCAGAAGAGCAGTTTTATCAAATTCCAGAGGAATATTATTAAAAAGATAGGCATATTTAGGAAGAACACACATTTTAATCAAATTAACTCTCCCATAATGGGTTAACGGTAGAATCTGCCATTTCTTCAATAAAGACTCCACCTCCCTCGTACCCTTATCTAGGTTTGTTTTGGGTATCTTTCCTATATCCTGAGTTACAGTCACTCCCAAATACCTTAGCTCTTTAGAAAGCCTTACTCCCTGTGCAGGGGTATTCCAAGCCATAATCTCGGTCTTGTCCTCATTGACTTGATATCCTGACACTTTCCTGAATGACTGTACTTCAGCCAATAATTCAGAAAGCGTAGGATTAACATTTGAGGAGAATAGGATAAGATCGTCTGCATATAATGCTACCTTCCTGGCAAACCCATTAATCTTAAAGGGGGAAATATTATCGTTCTGCCTTAGACTCTGAGCGAAAGGCTCAATATACAAGTCAAAGAGGATAGGTGACAGTGGGCACCCTTGCCTGGTTCCAGCAGTGAGATTACCGTTAACCAGGATACGGGCCCGTGGAGAATTATATATTTTTTTAAGGATTTCCCTAAAATCAACTCCAAACCCAAAAGCTTTTAAAGTATTATTCAAATAGCGCCAGTTAACTTGGTCAAAGGCTTTTGCCGCGTCGACCGTGATAATAGAGAGGGGTGCCCCTGATGTTGTTGCTATATCAACTGACCCTATTAAAGAATAAACCAAGTCCAGCATTTGCCTACCCGGTAAAAACCCCTTTTGATCTTGATGGATAATAGACCCCACTACCTTGCTAAGCCGAGTATTTAGTATACCTACAAAGATCTTATAATCACAGTTTAGTAACGATATGGGCCGGTAAGAATGGCACTGAGTTGGATCCTTACCTGGCTTCAAAATAAGGGAAATGACCGCTTCATTCCAAGAATCTGGCAAGGGTGAACTCCCTCTAAGGATCTTATTAAACAAACCCAGCCAGATCTGATTAATTTCATCAACTATTAACGAGTAAATCTCCAGTGGGATTGCATCGGGACCCGCTGCTTTCCCTTTCTTGTTTTTATTTAAGATTACACGTATTTCATCCTCCACTATATCTTGAGTCAAACTTGCTTGGCAGGCTGAATCCAATTTCGGTAGTTGTTTTCCAGCTAACCACTGATCAATAACCTCATCCTCAACCATTAGCTCTTCACTATACAGACCTTTAAAAAACTCCACAAATACTTTCTCGATATCCCTTTTTTCCTCCATCACTTTAGCTCCTACCTTGATCTTATTGATAAAATTACGGGACCTGTCAGATCTACTCTTCATAGCAAGTAACTTGCCACAGTTCTCTCCTCGATCGAAATCAGCCAACTTACTTGCCTCATACTTTTGGAGCGTTATTGCTTCAGTTTTAAGCCTAAACGTCATCTGTAGATCCTCTACCCTAGCTACGAGGGTTTTTTTCTCTATATCTGACATCTGCCCTCCTTTTAATGCTGTCTCAGCAGACACTAGTTGCTTTTCTAAGTCTTCAATCTCACTTTTTTCTGATCTAATCCAGCCGACTACCGCCCCCTTCAACATTCCCCTAAGCCAGGCCTTAAAGGTGTCCCATATAATGTGTAAAGGAGCCGAATCCAGGTTATTTTGGGGAAAAAAAGCTGTTTCTCTCTTTAGTAAATCGGGACTTGAAGGCTGTAAAAGGAATCTCCTGTTCAGGGTCCACCTCCTCCGAATAGGCTCAGAGGGAAGATCCAGTTTTATAACCATCGCACCATGATCCGAAATGTGAATCGGTTGATATCTTATTAACCTTACTGACTCTAACTCTGAAAGATCAATAAATATATAATCAATTCTTGAATAGTGATGATTTCTTTTTGCTATAGAAAGAGTATTCTCTTACCTCTCCCATTTTTTTTCTCCAGACATCGCAAAGGTTCAAATTGTTTAACATCGTCCCTAAGTAGGCTTTTACACGGAGTACCGCAATTTGTGTTCTGGGAGAGGATCTATCCAAATTATTATTAAGCAGGACATTAAAATCACCTCCTAGAATTAAGGGGGCATCAAAATCCACAAGAGCTAAACACAAATTATTCAGAGGGTCAATGCCATCCTCATTAGCACCATAATGATTGGCTAAGGTATATTTAATACCATGGCACCTTACCTCTGCTATTGCCCACCTTCCTCTATTATCTGTCTGTGCCCTAATAAGCTCCACTTCTGCGTTGGATTTAATAATTATAGCCACACCTTTTAAACAGCATTGTTGGTCAGAAGCTATTATCTTCCCCACCCACCTTAACTTCTCAAACAGGGCCTTACATTCTGAATGTAGCAGATGTGTCTCTTGAAGCATTAAAATCTTAGCTGGATTATCCCTACGATGTTGCAAAACTAAACGCTGCCTTCTCCTAACCCTTAAACCGTTCACATTCCAGCTTAGAATCACAAGAGACTCTGCCCCAGTCTATCCCCTTTCATTATCTAAGCTCTTCCACCAACTATATCTACAGATAGACATTAAGTCATGAGGTCATATTTAGGATATTTTTTAAAAAATGTTCCCGCAATGCTCCCCACCCACACACGTAAAGCACCCCACGATGCTCCTTCCCCACCCTTGGGAACCCTCCCTGACCAGTCCTTGGCAAATACATTTTGCCAATTTTGGCCCAAGCCCACCAACCTACAAAAAAAAAATGAATTTTTAGAACAATGACTGCTGATCACCCTTCACTAACCCCCTGCTTCACTTTCATTTAGCTGCTGGTTTCTTATGTGCCAAAAAGTTATCCACCTCTTCTGGTGTTCTAAAGTTAAACATCTTGTTGTCTAACATGACTTTCAGAAATGCCGGGAATCTTAGTTGGACTTGCGCGCCTAAATCTCTTAGAGAGTCTATCCGCTTACCAAGCTCCCATCCTCTGTCTTCTGTAATACGGCTAATATCTGATCTAATTCTACAGGTTGAGCCTTGTAGCTTGATAGATTTAAGCTTCAGTGCAGCCCCTAATAGTTGTTCCTTAAGGGAGTATGATTGGATAAACACCAGGATTTTCTGGGTTTCTTCCGTCTTGGGTTTAACTTAAATGGGTCTCTATGGACCCGTTGAATTTCTGCTTCCCAAACAGACGCAGAGGCAACCTGGGGGAATGCTTTAGTCAGAATATCAATAACAAAGGACTTAATATTCCCCCCCTCCAATCCTTCTGCTAAATCCAGAATCCTAATGTTATTCCTTCTGGAATTATTTTCAAGTCTCTCCAGTCTTTCTGAAAGGTCTCTCTCCCTTTCCTTTAACCTACTCACTTGTAGCGTATTCCCCTTTACATCTAACGTAACCTCTCCCATTTTGTTCTCTAACTCCTCCATGCGATACGTTAGTGCAGAGATACTCTCCTCTAAATTGGTACATGTGTCTTGAATCTTTTTCTGGTTAACCTCAGAAGTGGAAAAACGTTCCTTTATCTCCGTGGATAACTGTGCCAGCATCTCCTGAATTGAGTCTGAGCCCTGAGTTGTTAACGCCTGACCGCTATCAGGAGTTTCATTCCTCCTATCTGAGCTCCTCTGATGAGTTTCTCTCCCAGCTAGAGAATCGGCCTTAGAAAGAACTGCAAACCTGTTTGTCGACAAGTTGACCACTTCTGGTGGTAGGGTGTTCTGTGGAAATACTCCTCCCTGAGCCAAAGCTGCTCCCTGCTTCTCATTTTCCTTACTGCCCTTCATGTTTAATTTGAAATAAGACCTTAAAGAAGGAGTCACTCTTACTGGGGGTAAAGTAGATTCCCTCTTCTTCCCCTTAATAGGAATCAGTTTACCAACCTTACCGACATTATCCGGTAGGTTCTTAACTCTTAAATTATTTGGGGCTTGACCAGGGAATGCAGCTTGACCCTGAGAGACCTCTTTCCCTAAAAAGTTACTTGACCTTAATTTATATATCTTCCCTTGCAGAGCCTCACCGACTGGCTGATTCTTCCCCTCGTTCTGCTGCGGGACTAACTACATGGACCTAGATCTGCTCCTGTAAACTGGATCATCCCTAAACACATACCTAGACTCATCCTCCTTAACCTCTATGGGATGGTGGCATATATACAAGCAGCGTGGTTTCCAAATAACTAGGGGGCCAGCACACTCCCCTCCAGGAAACCAGCTTACTCTCCTTACGCTAGCTGATAGACAACACTCAAGGTGTGAACAGGCCTTCCTTATAGAAATCTGATAACAAGTATTCCACTCGGTCGACTCAGAACAACGGGAACGAGCTCGGCGTGACTCGCTGAGCACTCTAGCGGCCCTAAGACAAGCAAGAGCTGGTTCCCCACACATCAGCTATACTTTCAGGTGTAGATAGAGAAGTGGGAGAGGTGCAGGGATAGGGTGCCAAAGCTACCTACTCACGGATCGGAGGCTACCCCCCCCAGAAAAAAAATAAAAAAAATAAATAACTCTCCCAAATACTATCTTACTAATCGCAAACCTAAAGTGCCTAAAAATCTGTCCGTTTTCCTATGCAGCAACATAAACAATGACAACAAAGTCAGCACCAAATCTAACCCACACTTAAATTAGATTCGATACTGACGTCGTCACCACCGCCCACGTCACCGCACCTAAATGTGCTTAGATATACTCAGGGAGGTAAAGGAGCCAAACACAAAAAAAAGAAAAAGGAAAAAGGAAAACACCGCTACCCTACCAAATCCCACCAAATCTCAATGTCCCAGAGTCCCAAAAAAGAAAACCAACTTCAACCTACAAGTGCAGAAAACTCCCCAAAGATTACCTTTAGCCCTTACAAGTGGTAGGACAACAGTCCTCAAGCTTTCTCCAAACAGAGCACAGATCCGATCCGTTTAAGTTACTGGTAGACTAAGAGGTGGCGAAAGACTCCTTTCAGATCATCGTTGTGCCTCCCGACTTCAGTCTCCCATCTCCAGATTCCGAAGGGCAAACAGCAAATCAGCTGAGAAAAGAAGGAGCTTTTGCTAAGTATACCGGCAAAACCCTGACTTCAACAGTGGCGTGTACCGGCACCCGCTGTTCTCGGCTCACATCGGCACGCACGCGTCTGCCGCCACCCCCCCCCCCCGGAGCCGGAAACTGCAGAGCAAACCTTTCCCAGCCGAGCTGAAGCTGAACGCAGCAGTGGCTGCGGAGGTGGAAGCAGAGGTCAAAAAGAAAGGAAAACAATATCACCGGAGAAGCGGAATAGCTGATCTCACGTCAAACAGCGACAACCAGCAGCATCACAACAGTGGCAGATCAGCTGTAGAGGTTGGTGGAGCTCAACCCGCGACCGGTTGACTAGCAGGCCGCCATGTTCCCCCTTGCCTTGTCTGCCTGTGCCCGCACCCTGTGCCACTGTGCCCCATCGTGAGTTGTCCTGTGGGCTGCCACAACTAAGAGAGAGCTGCTGCCGCTGTGTGCCCGCACCTTTATCAACTTGGCATTCTTGGGATTTGTCCTGTGGGCTGCCGCAGCTAAGAGAGAGCTGCTGCCGCTGTGTGACCGCACCTTGTTCACCCTTGCCGAGGATTGTTGCTATCCTCTCATGGGCCACTGCAGCTAAGAGAGAGCGGCTGCCGCTGTGAGCCCACCACAGAGCTGCACGACGAGAGTCATCGCCACCACCAGCCCGGGCCGCCGCAGCCGCATGCTGCTGAGAGCCCGCCTGTCCCCGAGTGCCCGAACCATAGTTGGTGCACACTACGGACCTCTACAGCCCAGATTTGTGGTCGCTGAGAGTCCGCCTGTCATCGTCTCCGCTTCTTCGAGAAACTGCAAGCTGTGTCCTCTTTCACCGACAGGTATCTGGTGCGCAAAGGGCCGCATAGGCCCCGGCCTTGAACTTAGTTAGTGTCATGTTCTGATGAATACGTAATTGCCTTGTGGAGTTCCTACGGGTTGACGTGAATTGTAGTTGTTGAAACGCTTTGAGAATTTCGAGTTAAACTGTTAGATAAAGATATTCTTTTTTCTATACCTACCAGAGTTGTGTCCTTTTGTGGTGTCGTTGCTACCTTATTGTACGTGGTAATAAAGGCTTCACACACTGCCTCTGAGATAGGCCTAACTGCTCGTGCTACGCTACCACAGGGTCGAACAGGGGTTGTCAAAGGGGGTAGCCCGCTTGCCCTGACTTAGGAAGAAGGGTCCCTATTTGGACATTGACGTCCGCCATGGCAAACTGAGGACCCCCATTTCTAACAGACAGCTAGGATCCTTTACAAACGAGACTGTCCATATGTGGGTTGGCCATGATGGGAATCAAACTTAATAATTTGTGTGGCAGCACTCAGGTCTCAGACCAACATTAGGTCACCCCCACAACACCGGCTACAGAGCATTCCACACAGCACACGGTCGTCCCTGTAGTAACATGAGCCACTCGACCTACATGAGCAGGGTTCCCTTAGTCCTGACAGCGACGGCACTATTCCAACATGGCCGCCCACTGTCATTGATATTTGCAGGAATACTCTCGCAATACATACTATTCAATACGAGTCATGTCTCCCAATAGACCTAAAGTCATTAACAACAGAGACCTTAACGCGGCATTAGGTTTTCAATACAGGATCATGTACCACAGCCTGGTGACAAACCATTCGAGTTGTCACAACGTACACACATTTTTTCAATAAAGTCTGGGATCATTTCCCCATTAGACCAATAGTCATTATCTACAGAGGCTTTCATATGGCATAAGGTCTCTCTCACAACAGCATGTGTCAAAACACTGGTGATGAACGTTATTATGTGCCATCACACATGTTTCCTATGAGTCCGGGATTATTCAATCATGGCCGCCACTGTCTCAGTTGACCTCAGCACAAACGTGCTCAGTGCTCACGCATTGAAACCAGACCGACCATGCCGCTTGGAGCGTCGTTTCAGCCCTTCGTCCGGCTCGTGTCTATACTATGGCAAGACGGTTCTTGCCAAAATACCGGCAAGTTATGAGCGGAGGGGCAGCTAACGGGCCTACACATGGGAAAGTGACTCTAAGTGTCTTCCTGCTTACTCTGACATGGTAAACAATATTTTTGCACTACGGGCTTCGGGGTCATCACGAGCTTACTATCTCCCCATTTTTCTTGATACACCCACAGAGACTCATCCTCATTACCGCAGGGAGTGCCGGCGAGGCCAACCGTTGAGAATAGAGGGGTATGAGGTTGAGTTTATTTGTGAGTGGTGTATTTGTCACACGCCTTCTTTAACCACTTACACCAGTAAGAATCGTATGTTACATCTGATAAGGCTAACAGACTGCCACAAGCACAACGGCAGCGATGCCTTGATTTTACTGATACAGCTTTGCCATCACTTTATAACCATTGGTTTCACGAACGAGATATATACATGCAAGATACCGCTCACCTTTGGCTATGCACAGCCAGTTAAAGGCGACACCCTACCTGTGTTTGTACTATTGCACAGGCAGTGATAATGCCCAAAAGTTTGGCACATAAGAGTACATGGCAATATGTTGACAGGGGCATATTACACTCAACATGCCCACGAGTATGTCCGAGGATTTGGATACCTATTGTGAAAGTATTCTAATCCAATGTGAAATGCCATTATTAACATGTGACTCACATGTTTGTTTATGTATTTCTATGTCTCTCCTTTTTATCTAATTTTCTTATCACTAGTTTGGGTTCAGGAACTCGAGCCAGACGTTCCAATTAGCGCAGAGACGCATTGACACCTAACTATAGGTACAGTAGGAATACAGGGTGTCTCTTCCCTGATTCCTAGTATCACTTTCCTCTATTTTCACACCACGGTCCTGACGAAGCGCTCCTTTATCCAAAAGGGACCATCTCAAAGCGCGAAACATGTTGATCTAACCTCACCTTTTCACTTACTCACACGGATATTTGAGAGCAGCAGGAAGACACTAATCCCTCCGCTACATTTGCTTTAAGGAGATGCCCCTCATCCTTTGTTTTTTACCCTTACCTTCCAGACCCCTGAATAAAACGTAGTTTTTGGGTACCGCAAAGGTAATTTTAACCCACTCACTCACTTCCCTAGGCCCACACACCCACATGCACGACTGTGGCATCTCCTTAAAAGATTTCCGATAAAGAGCCCTCTCACGGGGCCCCTGGAGGACAGCAGTGCCACCCCCACGAGGAGCAACGCCCGATGATGAAGCATGACACTCGCAAGGGTGTGTGAGGGCATGACATCTAAAAGGAGAAATTCCCCCACCTTCATCCGCACCCAACTACATTGAGAGACTACTCCTACATTCTTCACAACCAAAATAGGTTGTCTTTCCCTCTTTTCTTTAGGAACAGTTACCCCTAAGATTGTTAATTATAGCTCTGTACTTTTCAGTCACTGATCATCATCCTTTTAAAAAAAAATTCCCCCTTTTTTCCCCCCTTCCCTTCTTCCTTCCCTTTTCCTTCCCTTTTTCTTCCCTTTTCCCTTTCTTAGAATGGACCTTGTAGACTGTATATAGCGACATTCTATCAACACGCAAACTGATATATGTAAAGCTGACACTTAAACTGATAGATATAGCTCAAAAGAATTAGAGGGCTGAGAAAACGATCTATAATATGTGTATTTGTACAGATCTAGTTGGGTGGAATGGGAGTGAGGGGGGAGCGAGACGCGGGCACGCGTCTGCACAGACGTCATCATACTGGTTCCTTCTGAACCAGATTGCCACCTTGGGTGGTGGGGGAGATATGGGTGGGGGGAGGGGGTTATGGGTGGAGGAGAGCAATCTCAGACCAAAATCGGAAGTTAACCTTAAAAAGGGAAGTAATACAAAGGTCAAAAGAGGAACTATACATTCCTATACATTTGCATCAGAATACACAACTGAATACTGCACCAGACAAAATTATTAAAAAGGAAAAGAGAAAACCATGTATATATGGCTAGGCTAAAGATTCTTTCTATGAATATATGCGGTCTTAATGACCAAAGTAAAAGACAGAGGGTGGCGACAGGACTACAAGCAACCGGGGCCAATATTATTTGTCTTCAAGAGACACATATCGAAGGCTCGCAACAGCACCTCCTAAATACACTGGGATATAAATTAATCACAGCCTCAATGCAAGGATCAAAAACACGAGGAGTGGCAATCCTATATAAAGGGGGTGAGATACAGTTTTCTAAATCGATAGCTGATAATCAAGGATGCTGGGCAATTACAGAATGTACACAGGGGAATGGTTATAAAATAACTCTATGTACTATCCATGGTAACACTAGTGACGATCCAAGTGTCTTGGAAACCGTCTCTAACGAATTGGTACAATGGCCACTGCCAATAATCATTTGTGGTGATTTTAATTTGAACCTTCCATGCAACTGGTCAACGGACCCCAGATATACCTATAAGGGTAGGAAACCAAAAGTATATAAGGCCTTTAAAGAGATGTGTCAAACACATGGCTTAACCCCTTCCCCGCTCATGACGGAACCACTCCGTCATGAGCCACGGTTGAGCTGTGCTCATGACGGAGCGGTTCCGTCATGCCGCGACCGTTGGCGGCCGCTCTGCCCACGCGGCGCTGTTTCCCCGCCTGTGCGGGGGGACAATGCAACTGGGCGGAGTCATGACGGAACCACTCCGTCATGAGCACAGCTCAACCGTGGCTCATGAAGGAGTGGCTCCGTCATGAGCACAGCGGCACCGCGCTGCCCCCCCGCACCCCCCAGCGCTGCGGCGGAATTCCCGCCGCAGCGAAGGGGTTAATAGACTGTTGGCAAATTAAACATCCAGAGGACCCCGGCTTCACTTTTTTTCTAATCCCCATCTAAAACACTCTAGATTAGATTATATGCTGATGTCTGGTTCTCTGATAGATAATTGCTTAATAGACAAATTACCAAGAGTCTTGTCAGACCATAACCCCCTAATTCTTAACTTAGAGAAAGGAAAAATGGGTAGGGAGATGCAAAAATGGACATTCGAAAGAGCACTGCTGTTGAATAAAGAGTTTTGTCAGCATATGAATAGATGGATACCCGAATTTTTGGAGGACAACCTTGGTAGCACCACGATTGAGGTGGTGTGGGATGCCCTGAAGGCTGGAATCAGGGGGGAAACCATTCGGTTTTCATTTAATAACAATAGGAGGGCAAAAGAACATATGGAGACACTCCATAATATCCTAGTAAATGCCGAGGAACACTTAACAATGGCAGTACAAAAAGGAGAAGATATTGAAAATCAAATAAGACAGGTGGCAATAGCTAAAAATGCTATCATAGATATCTATACCGAGAAAGCAATAATTATATATCCAACTTTGTTTTTATTTAGAAAAAGAGGTGAGCTCAAAGTACACAGCTGTGTGCCTACAACCATCCTGGCCGGCAGCGAACCAAATCAAATTCCATTTTACAAAGGCCTTACAGCCTAACATATCGCACATTTTCCCCTTCCAATTCACTGCCTTCAGCGTGTCATACTCCGGAGGCCCACCACCCCACATCCCATCCAAAGCCGCGTGTATGCCCGATGCGGGGGCGGATAAGGCAGGTGTACCTGGTGATGCCCGGTAATCTCTGACACGAATCTCGCAGCTGAGGGCAACCCTGTCGCTAAGCCGGGGCTGCAGCGCGCTGCGCGGGTACACAATGTGTGAGGTAGCTCGTGTGTGGCGGTGTAGCGCCCCGATGTAAGCGCGCAGGGTCGGAAGGGGTTGGATAGAGGCGCGTCGCGCCACCGCGTTGGGATATCAAGGCCCTATTAACGCACTTAACCTCTACACGTCCTGAAGGCAGGACAAGCTTAAGTAAACAGAAAGCGGGGGGGGGGAAGTGGCGGGGGGAGGGGGGAGGGCGGCGGGGGAGGGGGAGGCAAAACGGCAGTCCTCGCAGCGGTGTGGAGGGGGAGGCCCAGGTCTAAGGGACGCAGCACGTGGGGAAGCATGTCCGTACCGTGGTAGGGTCCGGCCCCGGCAAGCCCACCCGCAGCTAGGAACCCCCCAACGTCGAGGGTGTCAAAGCCCCCGGCCGTGTGAGAACCTCAGAGCGCGTCTGAGATATCTCGTCATCGAACAGTTTCAAGGCCCGCAGTCTCGGCGGTTTCATTCGCGCGTGTTCTATCCTGCCCAAATGGGCCACCAAGGGAGACCAGAGGGTCTTAAACCTGGTGTCTCTAAACTGAAGGCGGGCTGTAAGCAGTTCCATCGCCAGTACCTGCCAAAGACGAGTGAACCACACGTTGACGGACGGTGGCTCCGCCTTCTTCCAGTACACCGCCACCGTTTGCTTTGCAGCGCCTAACATATGAAGGCTCAGATGCCAATCGCGGCCTGTCATTGCCCTTCGCGATGTCGGCCGAAGGCCCAAAATAATCGTGAGGGGGTCCTCTGGCAGGGGGTAACCAAGCACCTTCTTGATGTGGCTGAGGACTTCCTTCCAATAGGTAGTCAGACTCGGGCACGTCCACCAAATGTGGATAAAGTCTCCTGGTGCTTGAGCACAGCGCCAGCACAGCGGGGACACCTTGGGGAACATCTTCTGCAATCGGACAGGGGTGTAGTACCACTGGGTCATCACCTTGTAGGCTGATTCCTGTTGGGGAATGCTGCGGAAGGTTTTGGGGATATCGCTCCAGAGCCTCGTCCATTGGGCGGGATTAATCTCGGAGCCCGAAAGATTCTGCCAGCGCTCTTGGTACGGGTGTAGGCCTGGCCGCTGAGAATGTTGAAGCACTTTATAGACTCGAGAGACTAGGCCCTTGTATGAGCCAAACGTACGCGCCAAGTGTTCAAACTGGGTGAGAGGTCTCGTGGCCGCCTGCATCAGCGAAGAGCCCTGCACCCAATGCCGAAGCTGAGCGTATTGGAACTTGTCCCCGTCTGCCAGCCCAAAGTCCCTTTGACATTGCTGGAAGGATTTGAAGGTCCCTCCCTCGAAGAGGTCTCGGATCGTCCGGCAGCCACTCTCCGTCCAGTTCTCGAAGTATGGCGCGCAGCAGGCCGGCGGGAACTGGGGATTGCGAGCTAGAGGGGTGTGCGGTGAGGGGAAGGTGGTGAGGCCCCTGCGGACCGCCACTTTATCCCAAATCTCTAAGACCGTCCTAGTGGGGATCGCCATATACGCACTACGGTGACGCGCCGCCCGGGGCAGCCAAGCGTGATCCCAAATCGGGCGACAGGTAACTGCCCTGTCCATGTGGAACCAGATTTTCTCGCTTTCCCACGCCCCCCACTCCAGGACATAACGGAGGTGTGACGCCCAGTAGTACTCGAGTAGATTGGGACAAGCAAGGCCGCCTCTATCCCGAGGAAGCTTTAATATTTTGTTAGAGAATCGCGGTTTCTTACCTCCCCAAATAAAGGAGATCAAATCCCTTTGTAGCCCCTGGATGTAGTGTTCCGGGATGGGGGTCGGCAGGGTCTGAAACAAGTAGAGAATCTTTGGCAGCACGGACATCTTAATCGCGTTGAGGCGACCAAGCCAGGAAAGCGGCAGTGCCTTCCAGGCGCACAAGTCGTCTAGGACAGAGCGTCTGCACTCCTGCCAATTGGCCTGCGTCCAGGTGGCTAGGTCCGGCGTCAGGTTGAGACCAAGGTATCTCACGGAGTCGCTCGCCCATTGATATGGGGTGCTCGTCCGCAACGTCGCTGCCTCCGTCTCCGGGATCGTGAGATTGAGCACCCAAGACTTGGCGTGGTTAATTTTAAGCCCGGAGGCCCGCTCATAGGTATGTAGCAACGAGTGCGCAGCTGGGAGCGAGGCTGAGGGCGAAGACAGCGTGAGGAGGAGGTCGTCAGCGAAGAGCGCAACTTTATGGTCCCGTCCCCGAAGGGAGATACCCTTGATGTCCGGCGAATGGCGAATGAGAATAGCTAAGGGTTCTACCACCAGGGCGAAAAGCAGAGGCGATAGGGGGCAACCCTGCCGCGTGCCCCTGCAGATGGGGAAAGGCTGTGTGAGTTGGCCATTCACGCGCACCCGGGCTGCCGGGGCAGCGTATGGGGCCATGATGCGTGCCTCCATTTTGGGTCCAATCCCCACTTTCCGCAGAACCGCTCGAAGGAACTCCCAATCCACCCGGTCGAACGCTTTTTCAGCGTCTAGGGACAGCAAGCAAGCCGGGATATTCCAATGCCTGGCCTTTCCCACTATGTGGGCAATGCGGCGAACATTATCTGCCCCCTGGCGTTGGTGGATGAACCCCACCTGATCCGGGTCCACGAGGTGTGGGAGATGAGCACTAAGCCGTTTGGCAAGGATTTTAGTATAAAGTTTAAGATCCGAGTTCAACAGGGCTATGGGCCGGTATGAGGAGCAGAGGGTGTGGTCTTTCCCTGGCTTTGGGATGAGGGCAATCTCGGCCATCGCCATGTCCGGGGACGGCCCCCCCGAATCCGCGAAGGAGTTAAAGAGACGGTGTAGGTAGGGTTGCAGCTGCGGCAGAAAGGCACGGAAGAATGCCACCGGTAGCCCGTCTGGTCCAGGCGTCTTGCCAAGCGGAAGATCTCCCAGGGCACCCGCTATTTCTTCCAGCGTGATGGGCTCCTCTAGGAGCTCAGAGTGGTGTTTACTCAGCGGTTCCCATTCACAACTACCCAGTGTCTCTGTGATCAGCGCAGGATCTGGCGGCTCTCTCTCGTACAGGGAGGAATAATATCCATGGAACGCCCGAAGTTTAGCTGCCTCGGTGGTCACCCATGTACCTCCCCCTCCCTGTAACTTCGCAATGTGGGCCTTTGCCGTCCTAGCGCGCAGCCGCCTTGCCAGCACCTTTCCCACCTTATCCCCACCGATGTAAAAGCGCTGCCGGAGCGCAAGAAGTGCCCGTTCCGCCTTGTTCGTCCGGTGTGCCCGTAACTGACCTCTAAGGACCGCCAGGCGCCGCTTATGGACCGCCAAAGGGCGGGTCTGGTCCATCTTCTCCAGCGTCTGGAGTTCGCGGGTGAGTCTGGTTTCATACAGTTGGGCCTCCCGTGCCCGCGCGGCAGAGATAGCCGTGAGGGTACCCCGTATCGTGGCCTTAAAAGCGTCCCATAGGAGGGGGAGGGGGGTCTCCGGCAACTCGTTGTGCTCGAAGTAGTCCAAGATGGCCGTCTTTATTTCCTCCCTGTCTCTCGGGTCCCGTAGGGCGTGATCTGGGAACCGCCAGCGGCGCGGACCGGGGGCGCGAGTGGAGCGCTCGTGGAGTAGCAGCTCCACATGGGCATGGTCGGAGACCGAGATGCTCGAGTGCGAAACCGATATAGTGTCAGAGAGCAAAGAGTGGGAGACAAAGAGCATGTCGATGCGGGAGTAGGAGCGGTGGACGTGCGAGTAAAAAGTGAAGTCTTTCAGCCCCGGGGAGTGGTAACGCCACACATCCACCAAGGTCAAAGCAGTAAGGGATTTTTTCACAGTAGCCGACAGGGCCCCCACGCCTCGGAAACCTCCCCCACAGCGGTCCAACTCCGGGTCCCAAACCAGGTTAAAGTCCCCCCCCACTATGAGGTCCGAATCCACCGGGTCGAGATACTCCCGGATGACCCCGCGCAAAAAGGTATCTTGCCCCTGATTAGGGGCGTAAAGATTGCAAAGCGTGAGCCTACGGTGCCCCCTCGTGAGCTCCACCCTCAGTACCCGGCCCGCAGTGTCTCTACGCACCTGTGTGTCCCCGTGACAGAATCCCGCCCGGCAGAAAATAGCAACCCCCGCTGTCTTGGTGGCCGCGGAAGCCCAAAATCTGTGAGGGAAGCGCGGATGGGCCATACGACCCACATCAACCCGCAGAAGGTGCGTCTCCTGCAGGAATACCACGTCTGCCCCCTGTTGGAGCAGGTACCTCCAGATCTGATGGCGTTTGCTAGGCGAGTTAAGCCCCTGCACGTTCAAAGAGACAACCTTCCAGGAGGGTACAGTAGTCACAGACATGGGTTAGCACGTGCAGATATCCCCCCCGGCCACCCCCAGCCCCCCCACAGAGCCCCCCCGCCAGAGGGTAAGGAAAAAATGAGGAAGAAAGTCAAAGAACAAAGATAAACGAAAGAGTTAGAGGCACAAAACGGCCAACATGGCCAACAAGGACTATTCCAGTCTAGGGAGTGGCCAGGCACTTCGGCACAGGTTATCCCAGAGAAGTCACTCTCCCAGGAATAGTGGTGGGGGTCCGTCGGCACTACCGCCATTCTCCAAGTTCGAAGGAGCCCCGGGCCGCCGCCCGGCATCAGGAGTTGCAGCAGCGACAACAGCGAGAGGGCCGCCGTCTCCTCCCGCACCAACAGCCGGGAACCACAAAGCGGGCCATCTCAGTTACCCAAGGGAGAAGGAGCCCAAATTGCATGCCCGGAAGGCTACTAGGGAGCAGGCTCCTGTGACCCCGCCGGTGAGGTTCCGGCCTCCAGCGACCGAATGTGGCGTATGATGTCTTGCTTGTCCTTCGAGGAGCGACTAGCGGCAGGGGAAGGAGAGCGCCCCGCCCGGCGCACCCTGGACCAGCTAGGCTTAAGCGAGGCTCGAGGCCCCGCGGCACCGCGCACCGGGCTGGCCGGAGGGGAGTCCGGGATCTGGAGTAGCTGCGCGGCTTCCCTGTAGGACCGCAGCACCCGTCGTCTGGACTCCCAGTTGAAGATGAGGGCGAAGGGGTGTCCCCATTGATATCGAATGTTGAGGTCTCGCAACTTGTCCGTAACCGGTCGGAAGGCCCGCCTGCGCCGGAGGGTCGTGGGAGCCAGGTCTTGGAACAGCTGTATCGGGGCCCCGTTGAATTAGATGTCCGTCCTGTCTCTTGTCGCCTTGATAATGGCCTCTTTTTCGACAAAGAAGTGGACCCTCGTCAGGATATCGGGAATCAAACCTGGCCTTCCGGGTGGGCCCGACACTCTATGGGCCCTGTCCAAAGCCGGCGGGGAAGCGTCGTCGTCCCCCCGGAGTTCATGCAGGAGGTCCGCCACGAAGGTCATGATATCCGTCCCCTCCGCGCCAATCGGGACGCCCCTAATGCGGATGTTATTGCGGCGCCCCCTATTTTCCAAGTCCTCCTGCCTGATCTGCAGCTCCACATTCTGCTCCTCCAGGGCCGCTATCCTCTGCCACAGGCGCTCCTGATCCTCCGAGCGGGCGTCCAGGGTTTTCTCCATGTCGTCGACCCTGTCCCCCAGTTCCCCCACATCTCTCCGGAGCTCCTTGACGCAAGCCTGGACCTCCGTGCGCAGCGAGCCGATTTCGGACTTGAGGTCCTGCATGAAGACCGCCATGAAGGACTGTGTCACTGGCTCTGCCGATCCACCGGCTCCAACCGCCTGCGAGCCCGTCGGCGCCCCTCCAGGCTTACTCCAAAGGTCCTTTACTGTGGCATCTTTCGCGGGCGCCGATGGGTCCTTTCCTGACTTGGTGCGCGTCATCTTGCCGTTATACGCCGCCTCTACAGGGAGACCCCAGCCGCAGGACGGCTCGTCCACTCAGCGCCCCTGGGGGGCCAGCCCGCGCCGAAGGGTGTACAGGCCAGGTCGAGTCACGTCCAGCGTAGGGCTGCCCGCTCCCCAGGTCGCGAGCCCTGTCGCAGCGCCGCCGCGGACGCGCCTCAGGCGCAGTAGGTAACCAAGGCCTCGCGGCCCACGCCGATACGCGTCGTCTTCAGGGCACGGAGGCCACCAGGTCGCCGGGCCCACCAGAGTCCAACTCAGGGCCCTCCCCACTCACACAGGGAGCAAGCAGCACAGCGTCCGGCGCTCCAGGGAAGCGCGCTGTCCTCGCAGCTCAGCAACCACCTGGGGGGGGCCGGTAGCCAAGCAGTACCACCGTCCCGGGTCCCGCTGCCACCGCACCCCTCAGCCCCGCTCCTCCGTCGAGTCCAGCAGGGGGGGCGAGCTAATATCCAGGGCTCATTCCAGCCTCCAGGCCCACAGCCGCCGCCCGCGAGGACCAGCCAGCCCAGCCACCTCCAGTCCAAAGCTCAGATCCAGGGCCGCAGCAACCTCCTCCGCTCTAGGCCTTCAAGAGCCCCCACCGCAGCCGTCGCCACCACACGGACAGCGCTCTCAGGAGCCCCCCAGCGTCCGGGACCACCGCTGTCAGGGCACCCTCCGCGGCTACAGGCTTTACCCAACCAGGGTGAACCGCCCCGCGGGCCGATGCCTCCCGCCGACCTCCTCACCTTGGGCGCAGTCCAGCGCAGCAGGGTCCGGTGCTCGCAGGCAGCGTCCGCAGCTTCAGCGGTGCAGGGTCCCAAAATGGCGGCCTCGCCCGCCGGGGCAGACAGCCCAGCTCCGCTGTCCTCGACCGGCACCAGGGGGTCTCGGCCCCCGCCCTCCGCCGCCTCCGATCACCTCAGGCCGGCCAGGCGGCCTCTCAGACAGCCCCTCAGCAGGTTCCAGCTATCGGGTGGTCCGCGGGACCCAGCAGCGTTCACCGGCGCAGGTCGCGCAAGATGGCGGCCGTCTCTTCTGTGCCCGGGAGCCCTCAGTGTCCGGCCTCCGATGTCGCCAGTCGTGCTCCCCGAGCCCGGCACACCAGGCAGCGGCAGCCCCCTCCAGCTCCGATGGCCTCTCGCACCAGGGGAAGCCTTGTACCGGCAGTCAAAGGTGCTTTACAATGCTTATTTAAGCCGGCGGCAGCCCGGAGCCCCGACAGCTCGCGTCCTACACCATGCTCGGCTTGGCCACGCCCCCAGAAAGCAATAATTAAAGCAACATTAAATAAGGAATCAGTATATGAATTAAGTGAGCAAGTAGGGCACCAACTGGCGGTACAAGTCAGACAAAAAAACTCTGCCAATATAATAAAAGAAATAAACGATCCAAGAGAGGGACTCACAACGAATATAAATAAGATAAAAAATGCATTTCAAATATACTATCAAGAGTTATATAAGGAAGAGGGTAAACAACAAGATAAGATCGATGAATACTTAGATCAACTCTCCATTACCAAGATAGAACAAGAGGATTTAGATAGTCTTAATTACCTACCATTTTGGGATGAAATTCTACTATCTATGAACAACTTGACAAATGGAAAGGCAGCTGGAATTGATGGAATCCCTACAGAATTCTATGTCACCTTTAGTGCACCCCTAAAGAGAATTTTAACTGATCTATTTATCCATGTCTTTCAAGGTGAACGGCCCCCTGAGTCATGGTCTAACGCAAAAATTGTCGTCTTTTTGAAAAAAAATAAAGAGGCCCAAGAACTCGGATCTTATCGCCCTATCACCTTGATTAATGGCGACTCTAAAATATACTCAAAGTTACTAGCTAGTCGCCTAGCTCCGATCATCAGTAAGATTGTGTCCCTCCAACAGCATGGGTTTATTCCCGGAAGATCCACCGTGGATTACATACAAAGAGTAATTACCTTGTTTGACATGGCCGAGGTATCAGGAGACCCTATGGCGCTTATACTGCTAGACGCTGAGAAGGCGTTTGATAGGGTCTCCTGGACCTATCTCTGGTCAGTCATGTCAAGAGCCGGACTCGGGGCAACCTTTATCAAGGCAATTCAAATGATGTATATCAGACCTCAGGGGGTAGTCATGGTAAATGGATCCGCCTCTGAAAAATTTAGTATAACTAGAGGGACAAGACAGGGGTGCCCATGCTCCCCTTTACTATTCGCACTATTCATTGATCCGATTATCAACAGACTCGAAAATAATATTATAATCAACCCAATCAAGATAAGAAATATAGAAACTAAAACACTTGTCTATGCAGATGACATAGCGGTGGTAACGACAAATCCTACAGCCTCTATTCAGGCCATAGAAAGGGAGGCTGAAATGTTTGGCAAGATCTCGGGATATAAGATGAACCAAAACAAAACACAGATAGTGCTTAATGATAACCTTAAAATAAATGACATTCGAGTAGTGGATAATGCCATATATTTAGGGGTTAATATTACAGCGAAACTCGACAACCTCATTCAAATTATTCTTGATCCACTAATACAACGAACAGATAAAGATTTAAGAAGATTAAATAATCTTCATCTATCCATTATAGGTAGGTGCAACATGATTAAAATGATTTATCTGCCTAAATTCTTATATCTATTCAGAACCATCTGTCTTGATTTTCAACCACAATGGTTTAAATGCATTGAAAGTATGTTCTCGCTATTTATCTGGGGATACAAGAGATCCCGTAGGACATCTAAATTTTTATCACTACCAAAAGATAGGGGGGGACTTTCTCTGCCTAATATTAAACTATACTATTGGTCAACTATAATGACATACTGTGGAGAGCTATTATCTCTCACCCAAGGAAATAGACCAACTACCGGAATCCCAACACCACAAGAACTAATACTAGGGGAAAATACTAGGGGGTATCTCTGGCTGCACTTATACGACAGCTACTATAAAAAAGTACGATTTAAAACTCTTCTAGGAATACACAAAGCATGGAGTAATATTCGTAAAATATTGGGGATCGGAAGGTTTTCTTATTATACATTACTATTAGATAACAACAACCTACCGGAGTTATTTAAAGATATATATATGAAAAGGTGGATAGAAGCAGGGATCACACACCTGGGCTGTTTCTTTACATCTACAGGTATAAAATCCTTCGAAGAAATTAGAAAAGAATATATGATGAGTTATAGAGACTTTTTCAAATATCTCCAAATCAGGGACTTTATATCAAGGAAAGGCGGTGGCAGATCGAAATTTGGAAAGATTCAATGCATAGAATTTGTGAATCAAGGAAAGTTGACTAAAATAGGAGAAATATATAATCACCTCTTGGGCCTATGTCTGGATGATATGGATAAATATTATATAAAATGGCAGGAAACCTTAGATATGTCGGCCACCACAGTGATTAAATCATTTGAACTTTCTCAAACATTATTAATGTCCACCAGACTACAAGCACAATATTACAAAACATTCTTTCTGTTATATTATACACCTAGTAGAATATCAAAATGGGGGACCGGAAAGGGGACAAGATGCCCTAGGTGCAATTTCTACAAAGCAGACATTGTACATATATTCGCTACATGTAACACCCTACAGGGCCTGATCAAAGATAATTCTGATTTTTTATCAGAAATTCTTCATACCAAAATTGAAATCTCTGTGGGGGAAATCTTGCTGGGCATTGATGATAATAATCGACCGAGTGAAATAAAAGGGTTAATATTTATCTCAATGTCAACTCTAAGATTATGTATAGCTTCGGCATGGTTAGATCCAACACCACCAGTGTTTCAACAATGGCGTTATCGAATGCTAGAGACACATAGCCTGGAATTAGCTATATATAGAAGAAAGGGGAAAAATAAGAGGTTAAAAGGATTAGAGATATGGGATCCTCTAACCCAATGGATAGAATTTTAATGATACTGAATTAAGTACTTAATATATGTATGTATGTATATCTTTTTTTTTTCTTCTATGTTTCCTATTGACATGTGTAAATACTATCATAATGAATTATTTTGTCTGAGAGGGGCTGGGGGGTGGGTTGGGGATGTCTCTGTTTTAAAACAATAAAGAACTTTAAAAAAAAAAAAAGGAAATGTTACCCCTGAGTGAGTACTGCCTCTTCATATTTCACATATTCATCAAATTCTGCCCAATGATCAACCTCCCCGGCGTAGTACGCCATTGTGCTAGTGGAGGTATGGAGGAGTTTTGGGGGGGAGAAAACCCAGGGGTGTCCAAAACTTATTATTATCCCTGACTATCTGTCCCTAGCCTTGAGGACTGGACACTAACCCTGCAACTTACTTAATTTCGCTGTAAATATTAATTTCATCAAAGTGGAGGGAGCCTCCCCTCAGGCAGTGCCCTTTCGCCGTTTATTCACGCTGTCTGGCGTTCTCAGGGACCGAGGACCTGTGCAGTTTCCCTTGCATATGCACGAGGAGCCGATCGGTAATGAAAAACAAATCGGCCGCTCGCTCATGCGCAAATGCCGTGGCAGTAGAAATAGGACTGCTTCCTCTGGCGCGCAGTGCAAGTCTGTCCAGCTTCGGCTCCACCAATATTCCACAAATAAGCGTTGAAGCGCGAACCACTCTAATCCCTTTGGAATAAATAATTCTTCAATAAGCAGTACTTAATATACATACAATCACCACAAGTAATGAATAATAAAAGATAAAGTGCACTTAACTCGCTGCAGCAGCAGGAAAGAAAGAGGACAGATGTCAGTGCCAGAGACATTTATACCTTTGGGGGTATTGTGAACGGTGCATACTAGTCCTTCTGGGGTTATGTAGTTTAAAGTTTTGATTGGCTGTTGTATTTGTTTCAGTAAAGAAAGAGAAGCATAATACGAAGCCTCCAAGAACTGACATAGAATTGGCCTGGGCTTAGTCCGTCCTCTTCAATCAGTGTAGCATACAATTTCAGTGTGCCATCTCGGTTCAGATCTCCCATGTCTTGTATCCCAGCCCCTGCCACTGGCGCAGCTCGGCTGATGTGGTGATTGCGCGACCCCTGGGTGTACCCTAGCATTATCCCTAGATAGCGAAAAGTATCTGTTCACCACGCTATGGGGGTTCCATTTAGTGGGTATACTGGGTCTGCACATGTGTGATCAAAGAGATACAGACATGAATTTGCTGTGTTAACCCACAGACTGTACAGGGCAGCGAAATCCCCTAACGTTTGTGCCAGTAAAGGGGGAATCAATCCTACGTCTTTAACGTACAAGAGGAGGTTGTCCGTGTATAGCAAAATTACATGAGTGCCACCTCCCAGGGGGATGCCCCAGTCCGCACCTCGTGTTTGGATGGACTCTGCTAGGGGTTCTATGGCCATAGAAAAAAGCTGCGGGGACAATAGGCATCCTTGCTGGGTCACCGATTAAATCGCTACCCTAAAAAAATGTTGTAGGTTTAGGGAAGTGTTGCGGGCAGGCACAAATACGTTTTGATCAGCATTGACCAGAGACTAAATCAACGGCGCCAACTGGTCGGCTAGTATTTTCTCCAATATCTTATAATCGGCGTTCAGCAGATCTAAGGGGCAATGAGAACCCAAGTCAGTTGGGCCCCTGTCAGGCTTAGGCAGTGAGATCAGGAGTGCTTCGAGAATCGACGGGGGGAAAGGACACTTTTAGAACCGCTGTGTTTAGGGTGCTAAGGTTGCTGCATAAGCCTTATAGTATTCGGCAGGCAGGCCGTCAGGACCAGGGTTTTTCCCATAACAAGAGCCGTCGCAAGAGCCGCAATGGCTTCACAAATCTCAGCAAGGGCGATAGGCGCGTTAAGTGCTGTGCATTGCTCAGCGGTAATTGTGGGTAGCTGCAAGTCAAGGAAGGTATTTAAATGAGTCTGATCATGTTGAACTGTGGACTTATACAGTGATGTGTAATGTTGTGTCATCTCTGCATGGATTTCGTGCTGCATGTGTAGAAGGTGTCCCGCGCTATAGAATGAATAAGATATTGAATGTTATTTTTGCATAATAACCAAGGCAACAAGCGACCTGCTCTTTCAGATGCTGCATGTGTGTGTTCGCATAGTGTGCCGCATAATTGAAGGCTTCAGAGTCGCTCCAATAATGCTTTGTGTTCGCTACGCACTCCATTTAGCTGTTGTGTGTCCCTAGAACATGTCGCTGCTCGCATCTCAAGATGCATTACCACACATTCGATCTTGCTGACAGCATCCCCCAGTTGTTTAAGGGATCTTCCAGGAGAGCCCCAGACAGTGCCCCGGATGGTCACCTTCAAGGAGCATGTTCCCTGTGGAACCGTCGTTGAGGTTAAAATATTCCATTGCCGCTGCATCAAGGGATTCACAAAATGGCAGGTCCTCCAAGGCTGCCGGTTGGAGGCGCCACATGGGGATCGCAAGCGGGCCTGCCTCCCATGCAAGCTGCATGGACTGGGGATTGTGATCATAATGTGTGCGCCCCAGGTAATCGCTGTGCCCAATAAGGGGAAGAAGTTAAGGTGACCCTACGATATGATCTAATCTGACATGCAAGTTGTGCGTTGGGGGAGTAAACGGAATATATTTGCATGTCAGGATTACGTGCATGCCATATATCTATCAGGGACCAGTGGGCAAGCCAGGTGATCAGCGCTTGGGTGTTGGATATAGCCGTGGTGCATGACAGGGGTGGAATGAGCAGTCCACCGTGACATCAAGTATGGAATTAAAATTGCCTCATATCAGCCAGGGGATCCCACTCCAGTGGGCCAGAACATCAGACAGTCCACACACGAATGAGTCCTGGTCTGTGTTAGGGACATATATAGATCCCACGAGAATGTGTTGGCCATTCAGTCGGCCCTTTGTGATCACATATCTCCCTTTCACGTCTGCCTCCACCTCTTCTACCACATAAGAGTTCCCTGCCTTGACTAATATCAGCACCCCGCTGGTCTGAGAGGAATAGTTGGTAGTGAAAACCTGCCCTCTCCTGCGTCGGCTGAGACAGTCCGCCTCAATCCGCGTTTGGTGGGTTTCTTGCAAGAGTGCTATGTATGTGGATCTGCACTGGAGGTTCGAATATATAGAGTATCGACATGTGGGTGTGTGTATAGCCCTCACATTCCAGGTAATTATATTTTTGCGTGCCTTAATTAGGTCTTGTTGTCCTCAGCATCACACCTATGATGTGTATTCTTAAGGCACCCATTAATGATCAAGTGTAAATGTTTAGCAGGGGGTTGGGCAGTAGCACAATGTTCCGCAGGCCTCGAATTAAATCTGTGGACTCTAACAGTAACTTTTGTACCCTTTAAGGTCAGATCCACGACGTGTATACATCCAAACTGTGTTGGCCAAACGTTGAAACTACCAGGTGCGTCGGTGTCCATAAGGGTTTTGTGTCTGATGAGGAGTCGGCTGTAGGGTACCCTTGTGGTGTTATGCATTAGGTGCTAAGAGTGCTCTTCTGTGCCGGGGTGTAGCGCACGTTACTCTGTAACATGTCAGTCCAGTTCCCAGTGCCTCATCAGAATACCCAACATATAAGCTAGTTTTGGTCCTGTCTCGCATAGGCAATATGCACTGTTAGTCAGGAATCTCCACATTATGGTTGGAGAGCTCCTGTGGGGCACCAGTTCAACTGACTGGGATCTCGGGCCAGTTCATATTATGACGTCTGCGGAGTCATGACTGGCTGAATCAGCGACTCCGGATCCACCGACCAGGTGTGAACAGAGTGGGCAATTTGGCTAAGCCTGCATCGTGGTGAGCTCTGTGTCTGGTCACGGATTGCCACTGCTACATGAAGAGCCTCTCTTCGTTCCGTTCTAGTTTGGGGGCAGCTGACTATGGAGGAGGGCAGCCAGTTCTCCCGCATCGGCCCCTACAGCGGCCTCTCCTATCCAGCTGCCCCCTCAGATTTGCCACCAGGCGAGGAGTGCCCAGCTGTAAGGCTAGCGGTCTCCAGCCAGTCCCAGGCATCTGATGGGGAGTCGAAGAAATGGGTAGCGCCGTTCACCCCCACCCGGAGATGGGCCGGGAACAGCAGAGAGTACCATATGTTCAGTTTGAGAAGGCGGCGTTTCACTGCTTGGAAGGAGCTTTGCTGTTTCTGCACATGTGCTGTGTAGGCTGGAAACAGAATAATCTGGCACTTTTGATCTTGATTTCTTGCAGTTTACGTGCTTCTCTTAACCCCTTCTGTGCCACGCCCTTTCCCCCTCCTGTGCCGGGCGTTTTATTAGTGGGTGGGGTTCATGACGAGATAGTCTCGTCATGGGCACAGCGCGACCGTGCTCCATGACGAGACTATCTCGTCATGGGCACTGAAGAGGTTAAAATGGTATCTCAATCTTTGTAAACAGTCTAAACAGGAGGGGTCTGGGATTAGCGCCCCGTGGCGGTCTGCATGCTGGTACCCTGTGGGGGCGCTCCACCACAAAGTGAGGCAATAGTGCATCTTCCAGTAGTAGATCTCTCAGCCAGTTTTCCACATATGACACTGCATCTTGGCCCTCCTCACCTTCCAGTCTATATTCCAGATAATTTTGCACCTTTGTAGCATTTGCGTGTGTTGTCGGCTGTAGGTCTGCCAGCTCAAGCTCGTTGGTGTGTACTTCATCGGCTAACTTGCAGTGGTCTGCACGCAGAAGGGTGAAGTCTGAGGCTACTTTATCGATTTTGGATTCCAGTGATGTATGTGTTTGGTAAAGGATAGCTCCAAATTTTTCAACAACCTTCAGCACCGTGTCCAGCTTAGCGGTTAGTGCTAGATGTGGTATCTCATGTCTTGAGCTTGCCTCAGAATGTGGTGTCTCGCCCGTTCCCAGGCGACCAATGACCAGCTGTTGAGCGGGTAGGCACGTAGTGCCCTCCCTCCTGGTGGGTATCCCTGCCGGTGTTGGAGGCTGCCCGATTCAGTCTGTGCCACACTTTATTCATCTCCGATGTCAAGCAATGGCATCTCCAGTCATGTTCTCGGGGCAGCTATGATTCCTGTGCTCCGCCTCAGCTCATGGGGTCAGGTCCGTGCCTCCGAGGGCAGGTGGCAGTCCCCAGCACCAGCCAGCATGTCTGCCGGGTCATGCGGGTGCGCCGCCTCAATTCAGTGGGTTAGCCTAGTGTCAAGAGTCAGGCCGCCCGCCACTCCCACTATCCTCCGCGGGATACAACACCAATGGAAGGGAAGAACAGGAGAGACCCCGTTCCCGCAATGCCGGGCCCAGTGCAGGTGCCTCAACTCACAGCATAGCAGGTTGGGCGATGGCAATTGGGGCTGCAACTCGCCTCCCCGTCACTTCCACATTGTGCAGGGGCTGTCGCCTGCTCAATGCAGCTCAAAGCTCCGCAGACAGGTGTCCTGAGGAGTGCACCAGGGGCCGTCGGCCAATAGTAAGGGCCAGCCCAACCACAGTTTGCATTTTCCCTCATGCAGGGGCCATGGGCATGTGTCGCTCAGGTGCTCCGATTGGGTGTCAACAGTAGATAAAGGTGATTCTGTTTGGGTGCTTGGGAGCTGTTGTCCATTCAGTGGTGACTCCGCAGCCTCCCCTCCGGCCCACCTCCCATGGTGTTTATGTCTGAAGGTCAGGGCCGTAAGACCTCACATGTGACAGGGCACAGGTCCCCGGGGGTCTAGATTTCTCCCCGCCCAGCGCAGGATGCCTCACTTGGCAAAGTCACTCGCCCCGGCTAAGCCTAGGCCTGGTCTGACCTCTGGGCCCACTCTAGGCCACCATTTTTGTAAAACCCAGGTACCAGGCAGGGGCACACATCTCTCCTCCCCTCCGCTCACCTCGGGTCAGTGCATTCATTAGCCTCCTCAAAGCCCACACATATGTGGCTGCCACACTCCCAGTGTCTCCCTGTTCAGGGCGGACCGCAGCCATAAGATGTCCACTGCCGCAGCTAAATCTCTGGGGGCACTGACCGCCGTAATGTTGGTGGGGTTGACACACCGCACCTGAATTAGAGCCTCCTGAAATCTTGCGTGGGTCCGGTCGGTGCGGTCGCCCGCACCCTCTGCTCATGTTCCCAACAAACCTAGGTTAAGTCCGACCTCCGGGTTCTGTCAGGGCCTCAGCATAAGCCGGATCAAGCTGCCAGGCAGGGTTGCACAGCTGCCCCGCAACTAGTGCTCAATGATTTGGTCCAGCCACACCACGATGCTGGCTGCCTCCAGCACAGGCCGCAGCAGTTGGGCGCCAACCGCAGCCCTCTTCACTTCTGACCTTGCTGAAATCCCGGCAGCGCCTGCCGTCCCTCGATCTCGGCCACGGCTCATCTCTGTGAGGAGAGCAGTGCGACTGTCCTCCGCTCACCACAGCCTCCCGGCTCCTCAGCGCAAGCCGTGGCCGTCATATCCGGCTTCTCTTCTGGCACCCGCATAACCATCACACGATTGTCGCATTGCGGGGTACTAGTGCTCGGGAGTCCCCTCACCTATTGGTGGTATATCTCCCAAAAGTTGACTCTTTTAGCCGATTAAATCTTGCGTGCTAAAGAACATATCCTCTGGACAGATAATGTCCATTCAGTTCTTGTTAGAGGAGTAGGCAGTACCCATTTTATACATTTCTCCCTTCTTGCCAGTAATATTAACACAGACAATTAAAAAAAGTGTTTCTTGACTAACTTCACAGGTTTATGGCTCCCCTCAACAACCCCAGATATTACAATTGCTAGGCTCACCTTAATGTCTTTGTTTAGAACCTTGTTGATCATCTTACCCACATCTTGCCAGAAGGTCTCTATCAGAGGGGATATCGTCCGCCTTCTCTTCTCCACATGTTGGGCATTTTCTCACCTCCTGTCTCCCCAACTTGGACAACTTCTTCGGTATCCAGATGATTTTTTTTAGGGGTGCAGACTTTGTAGTATCCAACCATCTGGAAAGTTTAATTTTAAAGCAGGTGTACAGAGGCTTGTTGTGACTTCCTGATTGACCCGCATAACGCAGCGAAAGAACTAATAATCCCGACTGGACAAACGCCCTTGTCCAGACACCTAGAGATTTTAGTCTTGTTTTTAGAGATCAAATTTGATAGTAATCTTTCCTTATCGACTCTGTCTTATCTCTTAAAAAAACCTTATTATTAGCCACACTAAGAGGAAGATGATTTAGTGAACACTTTGAAGCCACCACATTTCAACAATAAGAGATTGATAAGATGTTATGTCGCAATGTAAATTTCCGTGTACAGCAAAAAATCCTAGCAGAACCATCTAGAGCATGATACAATCGATGTGACTGCAGTTGTTCCTCCCAGTAAATGTGGGTTTTGGAACCGCGGTACTAAAAAGCGAATCAAAAGCAAAGTGCAATGAGAACTTGAGAAGAAACAAATGAATAGCCTCGCCACAAGATGTATGTAAGAGTTGTGTTAGAACCTCACCATTTGGATCAGCAAACCCACAGATCACAGGGCAAGACAGAGCACAGTTTCTGTGATTGGAGTCTAACGACAGACACAGAACCCCTGTGTCTATTTGCAAAGCCCTCTCCTTCTATATATTCTAGTAAAACTGTTGTTGGTCTGTAATCACACCACAAAACTTGAAAGTTAGGAGAGCCCAAGTAAGACCAAACAACTTTACCAGGGAACAGAACAGAAACCAAGGTCCGAAGCCCTCTCGTGCCTCAATCTGAGCAGGCTTGGACTGCAGGTGCAAAGCAAAAAACAAACCCATCAATATTCTGTTGATCGAGGGACCATGTTTTCAGGCAGCTGACAAAGCTTCTAATGAAAGCCAGCCATTCTCAGATATTTGATTTTGGGCTCAGACCCGCAATGTTCCATGCAGCAAAAGTATAGAAAAAAGTATAGAAAAATGGGCGCTAGGTGGCGCCGAACCAAGATGGCCGCACTGATGTGAGGCTCTGGACGCCTGACCCCGTTCTCCGATAATTATCCGCACAAGGACCCCTCGTCCAAGAGCGCACTGCATGGCAAAGTGAGCTCCTTTTGAGGACATAGACTCGCTGAAAGTTTGGAGGCGCTGCGCAAATCGGCGCTGGAGATACTGGGTCCGGACCTGTCTTGCGAGAGAAGTGTCCCTCTCCGACGGAAGAACTCAGCGGCGGCGGGGACTACTCGAGCGCCGCTGCGGCCATGCGGCTTTAGGCCCGATGGTAAATTGGGAAAGCTGAGACACTTCTGGGCGAAACGATCGCTGACGGCAGAGGGCAGCGAAGATAAGCACTTTGCTGGGTGACACTGGTGGACGCCCTGCGACCGACGATCATACGTTTTCGTTACCCTAATGTGACGGAGCTCATCGAGGCTGGTTGGGGACTCGGAAGGCGGAGATTCGGCGAGTGAGATGGCTGGGAGGCCCCCGGTGCACTACTGGGTCAAGGTATGAGCCGGCGCAGGATTGGCAGGGGGCTGAGGCGCTGATTGCCCCGAGCAGGGGTTTGGAACCTGAGAGTGTGACACACACGAGTCGCGCCCCCCCCTTGAATACACGCGGGGACCCAGGCGAGGAATAGATACGGCGCTGCCTGGCCCGCGGGCTGCGAGAGGGTGGCCTGGGCGGTATCGCGGGGACCTTACCGGCGGTCAGCAGTGCTGTGTAGCACATCCGTGCCTCCCGAGTGCAGTGCCGGCAACCCCAAACGCCAACAAGTAAAGGACAAGAACCCCAAAAGGCGTGCGACAATGCACAGGCAAGATGTAAATCGCAGGAACGCAGTGAGCGTAACGGGTCTGGCGCGTTGGATGTCGTGTGGGCCCCCGCTGCGCTGCTGTGCCTCGAACGATAAGTTGAGAAGTACGGATGCGAGGCATGGAAGGTGCCCTCCCTGGAGGAATGAGGGGACCCAGGTGGGACATAACAGAAGCGCTGACTGACCTGCGGATTGCATAGAACCGGCCTGGGCGGTGCAGCGCGGCACTGACCAACGGATGGTGATGCTGTGTGGCGCATCTGCATCCCCTACACGTAGAGCGGGGAACCCCACAACAATAAAGTCATAAACACGAACAAGCGCGACCAAATCGCGGGGCAGCAGGGCGCCTAACGAACCGGCTTGGCGAAGTGTGGCGGGCACCTGACGGCGGAGCTCTGGTGAGCCGTCGTGGGTGCTTCGCTGTTGTGGCAAAGGCTGAGGTGCCCGGCGGCAAGGGCCATTGAAGAGACTAACATCATGGGGAAAGCGGAGGCACGTCAGTCAAAACTCCCGTTCGACCAGAAAAAGTCGGCTACGCGTCCTGCAACTGAGGACGCGGGCGAGCCTGCCCCGGGGCCATCAACCCCCCTGGAGACCACCCCAGGTGAGGAACTAAAAGCCATGCTTATCGCAAAGCAGCAGAGCCTCAACGCTCTCTCGGGGAAAATGGATACCATGAACACCCGGCTGGATTTTCTGGTGCTGAAGGTGGATAAGCACGACGAACAGATCAAAGAGGCGGAAAAGAGAATCTCTGCCACTGAGGACAGCTCCACAGCCATTGCTCAACAAATGGCTCAAATGGATAAATTACTGAAGGTGATAGCAGCTAAAAGCGAGGACTTGGAGGCGCGCAGCCGGCGAAATAACATACGCCTGGTAGGAATACCGGAATCCACGGCCACAGGGCGGATGGAGGACTATGTGGAGCGGCTGTTCACCTCTTCGCTGGGGGCGGACTCCTTTTCGGCGCACCTGACCGTTGAGAGAGCGCACAGGTCGTTGGGGCCGCGGCCCCCGGCTGGAGCACCGCCAAGGCCCATAGTGGCGAGATTGCTAAATTACCGAGACCGCGACGTGGCCCTGCGGAGAGCGAGGGATATTCCGAAGCTGCAATACGATGGAAACACGTTCTCCATTTACCCAGACTTCACTCTTGCTGTCCAGGAAGCAAGACAGAAATATCTTCCGGTGAAACAAAAATTGCGTCAGGCGAATGTCGAGTATGCCTTGTTATACCCAGCTAAACTGCGGATACGACACCGGGACCGCACGATAATCTGCACCAACCCACAGCAGGCGGAGGAGTTCCTCCGGTCCTTACGAAGAACATCCCCAGCACACGAGAACAATGCTGTGCGTCCGGGATCGCACTCACCCATGGGCGATGACTGAACGCTATGCACCATCGTCATTGATTGCTTAGAACAGAAACGTGTTTGGCAGCTCCGCGTTGTGATGGCGCTCGGAGGGAGGGCACCCCCGCGGCGCATTGAGGCGGCCATGACATTGCACGAACTGGATGATGCCGGCTCGGTACGCTGGGCCGCCGGACGATTGCCTGAACAGAGGCGGTCCTGTGCCTGAGCTGTCGCCGACAGATGAGTACCTTACACTGTGTTTAGGCAGTCACTTTGAGATGCTGGGTTGGGGGGGCCCCCTGACGCTGCAAGTGCCGCGCTGTTAAAGGTTATGTTGACTTGCCTCGATTGTTGGACTACACTGGGCTTGAAGGGGTCTGCATCACAGGGTCGGGCTCCCTCTACTCTGACCCTCCTCCATCCCAGCTTCACTGGGGAGGGCACAGAGAGTTCTACTGTACGGTGGGACAAGAGGGTTTAAGAGGCACACCAGCGCCCCACTGAGGGAGGTCCCCTATACCCAAAGGTTAAGGGGCTTGAAAGGGCCTTGTGACCAGATTGCCTTTATTTGGTTTGTATTTTATTGTTTACTTACTTGTTTAATGTTATGGGGGAGGGGTGAGGAGGGAGGGTTCAGGGATGCCAGCGCATTTGGGGCTCCGATGTGGGAGGGAAAGTTGGGAGGGAGGGGTGTGGGAGGGCTTCACGGAGATAGGAGAGCTGACAATGGAGGGAGTAGACTTGGATACACTTTAGGAGCGTTACTGCACTGCATGACGGCGGCTTGTGGGACAATACAATGCATGACTCAGAGGACTGGTAAACCACGCTATAGGGTAACACTAATGCTCCTCCTGGACACTGTTACACGAACATGGAGGGGAATCGGAGGAATAGACTGAAACTCTTATCATGGAATGTAAGGGGGTTGCGGGATCCCAGGAAGAAACGGCAGATACTTTCTTACCTTAATCGACATGACGTTAGCATAGTGGCATTACAGGAGATGCACACTGACCCTAGATGATCCCCCACTTTTGGTAGCAAATGGGCCTCTGATAGGATATTTTCTGCTTACTCCACATACGCGCGAGGCACGGCCATTTTGGTTAAAAGAGGGGCCCCCTTTAGATGCGCTGGGCTGCGGAGCGATGAGGAGGGTAGGTTCTGCATGATGTGGGGCGCCCTGGGCGCACAGTCAGTGATTATTGTTAGCTATTATGGACCCAACTTCGACAGCCCCGATACCTTAAATGTATTATGGGGACAGATACGGGCAGTGGGGGCCACCCATATACTCTGGGCGGGAGACTTTAACACGGTCTGTGACCCGGTGAAGGATCGCTCCTCACACCTGCCCCATCACTATACGAGAAGCCAGGGTGCATTAAGGGGATTGTTGGAAGGCGGTGGCTTAGTAGATTTGTGGAGACACAGACATTCAGAGAGCCGGGAAGGTACATTTCACTCGACAATACATGAGTCTTGGTCCAGACTGGACTACTGGCTCGGGTCCAGGGGAATGTGCCCTTGGGTGCAGGATGTGGCCCATTTGGCTCGCACCCTGTCAGATCATGCCCTGGTGTGCCTAGCGATCGATGTCCCAACCTTGAACGCCAGTTCCAGGTGCTGGAGGCTTGCCCCGGAGGCGCTGCTCGATGAGGTGTTTAGGACAGAACTGGGAGAAGCAATAACTGATTTCTTCTAACGGAATAGGGGATCAGTCGAGCATGTGGGAACACTATGGGAAGCGTTCAAAGTAACCATGCGCGGGATATGCATGGCCAAAAGCTTCGAATTGCTGCGCTGCGCGACATCCGCAGACGACTACACCGGCTGGAGGAGGCACTTAAAGACCTTGAGGCGGATATTTGGCGGAGTGGAGACGGAGAGGGCAGGGCAAAGATGAGGGAACTAGTGACTGAATACATGGACACGGTGGACAGGGGGGTGAAGTTTAGAGGGAAATACGCCCAAGCGCAATGGTACGGAGAGGGGGCAGGCCCGGGAAAGCCTTGGCGCAAGATATCAGACAGCCTCGTTATGCTAATTACATACTAGAGGTGGAGGACGAAGAAGGCAATTGCCAGAAAGACAGTGCTCTGATACTGCAGACCTTCACTGATTTGTATGCGGAGCTTTACCGCTCCAAGGGGACCAACGCGGCAGATTTCCCGCTCTTTTTTGGGGACATCACGCTGGGTTACCTAGAAGACAATCAAAGGGAGTTTTTATGTGTCCCCTTTACGACTGACGAACTTAGAGAGGCGATTCTCCAGTTACGATCTGGAAAAGCGCCTGGTATGCCGAGCGACTTTTACAAGCTATTCATTGACCAGTTAGCCCCTATTCTGCAGGAGGTGTATGCAGAAGCAATGGAGACACAGGCACTGCAACCCACAATGAGAGAGGCCCTTATCATGACCATTCTAAAACCAGGGAAGCCAGCTAATAAATGTGACTCTTATCGACCCCTGTCCCTAATTAATGTGGATAGTAAAATTCTCACCAAAATGATAGCTAATCGGTTGAATCTCCTGATGGATAAACTAATTCTACCAGATCAGGCGGGATTCATCCCCGGGAGATCCACGTCCCACAATCTGCGTACCCTCTTCTCGATAGTCCACCAGGTGGCCCCACAACTGCCGCTTGCGGCGATTTTTTCAGATGCCACAAAGGCATTCGACTCGGTGGAATGGGAATACCTGCACGCAGTGCTTCGATGTATGGGGTTCCCGGTTGGGTTTTCTGCCTTGATCAAGTTGATTTATACTGCCCCGGTGGCCCGTGTGCAGATCAACGGTCACACGTCTAGGGCAATCCCGCTCTCGCGGCGCACCAGACAGGGGTGTCCGCTATCGCCACTGCTGTTTGCCCTGGCGATGGAGCCGCTGGTAGCCAGGGTGCGCCAACACCATCAGGAAAAGGTGCTGCGATGCCTCTTGCGTCCCATTCTGATCTCACTGTATGCGGATGACGTCACCCTGTACATAAAAGACCCGATGCATAACCTCAATCCGCTCCTGCGGGAATTCGTGTGGTTCGGGGGGCTTTCTGGCATACACATTAACTGGTCAAAATCTCAGATTCTGCCCCTTACTCCGGCTGCCACCCCCTTTGCGGTCGACTTCCCCTTGGAGTGGTGCGGCTCTACTGTTCGGTACTTGGGGGTGAATGTCACTATGGTTATGGAGGAGCTGATTCGCGATAACTATGGACGCGTCATAGACGCACTACGCGATACAATAACGAGATGGATAGCTATGCCATTGTCCATCGCTGACAGGATCTCCCTGGTTAAGATGATTGTACTGCCTAAGTTTCTTTACTATTTCCTGAACATCCCCTATCATCCGGGCCGAACCTTCTTCTCCACCTTGCGGACGGAGCTCCTACGCCTTGTATGGGGTGGCAAACAGCCACGGATTAGGTGGGAGACGCTGGCCAGTCCATATGCGATGGGGGGGGCTTGAGCTCCCTAACTTTGAACTATATTACATGTGTGCACAAGCGCATTATGCGCACTACTGGTTTAATGGCCCGAAATATACGGCCCATGTGGCCACGGAGCACTGGCTGATGGACCCCGTCCCGCTGGAGGGAGCACTCTTACACCAGACGGCGCAGCGTGAACGAGACCCCACAACTGTAGACTGCACGGTGCGCGCATGGAGATGGATTGCGCGCAAACTGCAAGCCCCAATTATCTACTCCCCCCGGCTGCCATTGACGTTCTATCCCCGACTGACCCTCCTACAGGAGGGTATTTTTAAACAATTCCCGCGACGGCGGGGGACCCATACATGGGGAGACATATACAAGGGCGGGAAGTTCGCTACCCTCCAGCAGCTGTGTGCAGATCCCCCCCCAACTGTGATGGAAACATTCATTTACGCCCGCCTGCGGGAGGGTATATGAGCCTGTACCACGGACTACCCACAGGAACCGCCGGTGCTCCACCAGGTGCATGCCCTGCTGGGAGCGAAAACTGCGTCTCACTTGGTGTCCATCCTCTACAGGTCTGTATATGTCAAACTTGGCACCTCACAGAGTCCTGCTCGAGCTAAATGGGCTAGCGAACTAGGACAGGAAATCACGGACCGTGAATCGCTCTATTGCTGTACGCAAACGTAGAAGGTGTCTGCTAGTTGCAGGTTGCGTATCACGCACTTCAAATTCCTGCAGCGATACTATTACACCCCTGCCAGACTGTACAGATTTGGGCTGCGGGAGGATGCCAGATGCGCTAGATGTCGGTCAGATGGTGCTGATATGCTGCATCTGTCCTGGAGTTGCTCGGCCCTCCGGGAATATTGGGAACAGGTATTTGAGTCAGTTGGGAAGATGTTAGATATTTCGCTTCCGCCGTCCCCACTGATGGGCATATTGGGGTATACGGAAAAGCTCCCAGTGCTGCATAGGAAATTCGCCTCGGTTTGCTTCCTCCTTGCTAAATGGAGGGTGGCCTGTAGATGGGGTAGAGGGAGGGCACCTAAATTCAAAGATTGGCTTGAAACGATGATCCTTTGGCAGGATCAGCTTGCCTTATACTCTGACCTTCTTCCGCCTGTCTCCCGGCCCCGGACATCTGGGACCCCCTGAAGACGTACTTACTGCTGAACCCATTGCTGCCTGGCGAGGCGGCCCCCTCCTCCCCGATCAGGTAGACAACTCAGTAACGTGCGGGGGGAAAGAGGATGACCTTGGGAGTCCCTGGGGGCTGGAGGCTGGGTGGGGCGGCTGACGGCTGTGTCTGACACCCCGGGTTGACGAGACGGCACACTGCTCTCACAGGTTTACAAAGTCCGGTCCCCTACAGAGGCTATCCGGGAACTAGGAAATTTGGTGAAGCTGCACGGCCTGCTGCGGTGCTGGGGTGTTCAATGGGGCTGCATAAAGTGATGATCATGATGTTGAGATATGCACATTAACGCACACGCATTTAGGACTGGGTTCTGCTGATCCAGGTGCTCCCACACTTGTTACGATATTTTCATTCTTGGAATATCTTTTACCGTGAGGCTAGTTTGTAATGTTGTGTTCTATTAAAATGCAAAACCCATATATACTGTGACGCGGCCGTCCCTTTGGGGTTGTCGGCAAACCGCTGTGTACACCTATACTCCTCTGTCTACCATGCAATGCTGCCGGCCCGAAGTGGTTGTAGGCATAATGCCGTGTAATGACACTATCTGCTGAATAAAGGTTTTGAAAAAAAAAAAAAAAGTATAGAAAAATGTGTTGGTTAAAGTGTCTCTATCTGTTAATGTCAAAGGACAGTTAATATTGTTATAAATGGCGGCTAAACTAGGGCAAGGCTCCTTAGAATGAAAAGGACCATCATTGACGTTGTGATTCAAACCCAGTCTCCACAAAGTGGCTCCTCTGTTGGATGTAGTTGCCATTCTACAGACCCATGCTTTCCTAATGCTGAAAATCTATTTGCTGCGATGGTTGGGAAGCGCGGTAAACGATTTTCACCACCCCAAGTATCCTTTTCTTGTTATGCCTCATATTTTTGAAACTAGGTCGATACAAATAACTGTGTGGAAGTGCCTCAACCGTGCTTAAGCCAAGGATGGGGAGTTGAGTCTAGGAAACAGATTTCGCACAACAAACTCATTCTTGAAATTGATCAAAATAAAGTCATAAAGATCTGTTTTTGGTGTATTCTCTATCCAAGAAATTCTCTGCACCATATTTTTCCCACTGTGTAATGGGTATCTGTCCCATGATCTCCCTTTTAGCCAATGGGCTACCTTATTAACTAATTGCTCATAGCTCACAGACTTCTGGGATCCAAGTATGGGATCCCCTTTTAAGACATCAGTATGCTGAGTAGCTTCTGGTGGTAATTGTAGAACTGGGAGTAACTCAGCTGCTGATAGTTTAGTGGTTGCAGGTGCATAGTTCCCCTCTAGGGCTCTGGCTGCTGTAGGTGCAGCATGGCCATTGACACCCGGCACAGGCTAGAATGATTGTGAGGCCTGTGGAAAGAGGAGACGTCAGTGCCAGGGCGATGATCTAGAATGTCCAAGTCTGGGGGTCGAAGTAGATGTTTCCGCCTTATGGGTGATAACTTGACAAGTGGAATTGGCTTTTGAGCCAGATATCTGTCTTGTCTATTGATCCCAGTAGGCTATTGACGCGATCCATGAAAGCAACAATTTGATCCTCTGTACTCTGGTTTACAGGAGATAAAAGTTTATTCGTAATCCCCCCACCACCTTCCTCCTTTCAAGCATTGGTGAAGAGCCTGTGCTTATAACAATGCAGGATTGAATGAATGTTTCCCTTAACCACGTGGGGCCCTCCTGACATCCTTCTTGGCTGAAGGTAGAGAGCAGACAAAATCAGCACTCACCTTTGAGTCTGCATCATCGTCAGTTGTCAAGGGAAGATTGTGAACCATGGATTGTCCCCTCTTGCACTCTCAGAAGTTATGTCCATAGACAGGGTTGAAAGACAATTTTTAGTGATGGAAAGGCGCTCTTATGCTGAACTAATTTCTTGAACTGATGCCCCCATCTCATTAGTAAGACATTTTGCAATTATTGACTTATGTACAGGTTGGTCCTTACCTGTTGATTTCATCTTTGTTAGAATTCTTGGTGCGAACAAGGGAAAAGTGTAAAACTCCAAGGAATAAGTGAAGAGTGGTCGCCCAGACTCCTCCAGGCTCTGACGGGCACAGATGGGATTGTTCTTCGACCGGGCAGTGCTCGCCAGAGCCACCGGTGTCTTAAGTATGGATGGGGTATTTTGGCTCCCATCTCTGCCAGCAGTGAAGCCCCAATTGACTTCCAGGCAAACAAGTCATGAAATCGTATAGGCTGGTGGCTGCGAGATCCAATCAGCAAACGTGAAACATGTTGATGAAATAATGCTTTTTTATTTCCACTCAGGTTTGCTTCAAATGTAATTAATATACCTACATTTTTGGTTACTTTCATAAATGTAAATCTCTGGTGCATCAGAATTTCTTGGCATTCTTATTAATTGCATGTTCATTCGATTAATATGTTTATAGATCCAAATCATTTCACAATAAGCACTTGTCCTGTCAACTTGCGTGATCATTTGCTAAAAACAGATAACCTGTTTCATCTTGTTGTGCTGCTTTCTCACGGTTTACACACCATGGGCAATTTGTGTTGTTCTATTTGGAAAAGCAGTGAAGTTTGCTCAATTCCCAAATAGAGATGGTGTATAAGAGAACCGCGCATGGCTAAACCGCGTGTGCCTTAACAATGACGCCGGAACATTAACTACGTCTTAATCACGCATTCCTTTAATAACTGAAGTCTTTACAACAACTTGCCTTAGGGAAAGCGCTGAATCTTTGGTACAGTATAATTTACTATTTCAACTGCTACTGAAGTAGGGTAAGCGTTGGATTTCAAAGTTCAACACCACTTTACCAAAGGCATGTCATTGTAACGACATGCATGGTTAAAGTAATGTGTGGTTAGGGCACATTCGTTTTTCCGACTGCATTGCAAAGGCAACACGTGGTTCAGCCATCGTTGTTATTGCTGGTTCCCAATAGAGACAGATTGATTGTCTATGTATCCAAAGTGTGTCTGTCGTGAACAACGCAGTGAATTCTAGTATTGTGCAAATTACCAGTGGCCCCTCAGAGCTATAACACTTATTACTTTGAGCCCCCCTCGAGGTAGTAGTAATTTCCCACCTTTTCAATTATAGGTAATTATTCTCCCTACCAACTTTAGGAAGACTCAGAATAATTCGAAATATTTCTGCAAATTTGCCGCCATTGTGGTGCTCGTTAAGCATATTTTGCTTTCTAACAATTGGCCCAGAGTTTTTATCTTAATCACTACCACTAAAGCTCTACCCTATCTTTAGTCCCTGGAATTTTGGTCCTGAAGAGACCCCTTAACGCGAAGGGGTCGAAACATCGTTGACTTTTTAAAAAAAGGGAGATCCTTCAGCTAACCATAGTTGCTCATGAAGAATTTATTGTATTTCATCCCTTATATTGGCTCCTCTTTGATTTACCAATCACCACCACCTCAACGTTTGTTGCATCACTATTTAAATTTCACTGACTTGGTTATGGTCACCACACTGGGGGTCAAAAATCACTTGCAAATGTGATATATGTATTATGTATATAATGTATATACACAGACAGCGAATATGTTATGCCTTTTTCTGGCACATGCATCAAGCCAAAATCCAGTCGGTAAAATACCGAATCGTCAAAAACACCCGTTAGCGAGTAAAAAAAAAACGAATCCCAATGCATCAACCCAAACTGTGAGCAAATAACGAATCGCCAAATGAAATCCGGTAAAATACCGAATCGCAAATAACCAACATGCAATAATACCGAATCACTAAATACCGAATTAGCAATCACCGAAATCACTAATAGCTCCCGGCAAGTGCCAATGGCTAATAACGAATCGCTACCCAATGCAACAACAGTCGCAAATATCAAAAATCCCAAAAATCGCTAATTTGCATGAGCTAAATAAGGGGAATCAGAACCTGGAGGTAAAGTTAAAAAAAAAGTCATGTGAATAAAAAAAAATATTTCAACAGGTGCAACTGATTGTGGTAATCACCAAACCCTTAAATGTGGCCAAGGAGACCCTGTTGGCTACCACAAAATGGCAGCCCTCTACGTGCTTGCAAGGAGGATGCGTATCAATGCGGCAGGACAGCGCAGGAGAAGGGTCCAGGAGAGAGTTTTCAGACTGCGCATCACCCTGCTCGGCCAGAATGAGGACGAGGTGTACGAGAAGTATCGACTCAATCGTGCCATGATCATGCGCCTCATTGCAGACCTGGAACCATTACTGCAGCACCAGACACACCGGACCAATGCAATCCCTGCGCACGTCCAGGTCCTATGCAGCCTGCACCTACTGGCCTCAGGAAGTTTCCAGGGGGTAATTGCGGTAGCCGGAGGCGTATCGCAAAGCGCACTCTCACGCTTCTTCCAGAAATTCCTAGATGCCATGCTGACAATGCTACACACCCACATCAGCTTCCCCACAACCCCACAGCAGTTGGACCGCAACAAACAGGCATTCTACCAGGTGCACAATTCCCCCATGTAATTGGATGCATCGACTGTACGCATATCGCCATATGTCCACCGGCAGCAAATGAGTACATATTCCGTAACCGCAAGTCATACCACTCAATCAACGTGCAGGTTGTGTGCGATGCCAATCACATCATAACGGACCTAGTGGCACAATTTCCAGGGAGCACACACGACTCCTACATATTCCGCCACAGTGGAATCCACAGGCGTCTACTCAACGGAGAATTTGGAGAGGGACTCCTGCTTGGTACGTACAAATTCCGCTTCCCAACATGAACACCACACATGTATGAACTTCACCATTGCTAAGTCTTTGCTTCTATCTTCTAGGTGACAGTGTTTACGCCCTGCGTGAATATATACTCACCCCATACATCAATCCAGCAACCCCACAGGAACAACGCTACAACGCAGCACACATAAGCACTAGGAATGTCATAGAGAGGACATTTGGGATTCTGAAGAGTCGCTTTCGAATCCTACATAAGACTGGCGGCGCCTTGCTATACAAACCTGAAACCTGCTGCCGGATTATTGCTGTATGTGCAATGCTGCACAACATTGCGACCAGAAGGGGGATACCCATAGAGGTGGACAGGAATGAGGACCACCGGGATGACCAACCACCCACCCAACACCGACAGGCACACGTCCCTAACACAGCAGAGGGCATAGGAGGCGGACATACATCATGCAACATCATTTCTGAATCAGGTGAGAATGATACATAACTAATTTGTTGGGGGTGCAACTGTTTAATGCACAGTAGCACTGCGGTATGTGCAACAAAACAAGCAATGGAAATAATGCTCCACGTGAAAAAAGTTAAAACAAATGTGCGTTAAAGTCACGGCTGTGCAGACTCAGGAAGGGGAGGACCATGGTTGCCCCACCACGGTCAGGTAGGCCTGTAATTCTGTCTAGTGGTGCTTGCCACGTACACCAAGCCTCCGCTCAGGTGTCTCCGACGCCTCACCACGGCCTGTCCCCGTGGAGGCCCGCGAACTGCGGCGCCTGGTGCTGGCCTCTGCCACTGACACACTGCTGACACTCGAGGCAGCCTCACTGCCATCTTCCCCTCCCAATGCACCAGCACTGAATGTGCCGCTCTGTAGGTGTTCGACAGCAGCGGTCATCTGCCCTAGTGCCTTTGCTACATCCCCGCAAAAGTGCCCAAGGTCCACCTGCAAGGACACAGAGCGGCGTGCCAACACTGCGGTGCTGTTGCTGAGACGTGTGATAGCCTTTGTAGAGGCTGCGGACCGCAACAATTGCTGACGGTGCCTCCTCCTCTCGCACTCATGGCCCTCCCTCATGGCACGGGCGAGCTCATGGATGTCCTCCCTGAGGTGCCCATTGCCCTCTGCCACCACAGTGGTCATGTCCCTAACCGCCGCAGTCATGGCACGCATTTCCCTAGCAAGGCGCACGATATTTGAGCTAATTGTTGCCATGTGTCGTCCCTGCAGGCGCTGTACACGCAGCATCCTCTCCTCGATGGCAGAAGTGTGTGGGAGATCAAGGTCGCCTGAGGAGACAGAACTTGGCCGAGCCCTGCGCCGCTGTTGGAGTCTGGCGCGTCCAGGTGGTGCAGCAGGCGGTCTGATGGTGCGCAGACTTTGTCCCAATTGTGTGGAGGGTGTTTCCATCACCTGCAAGGGCGCTACTTGGGACCTGCGCCTCGGCGCTTTAGTGGCTGTTGTTGCTGCAGCTGGTGTGGATGGTGCAGGTGCTGGTGTGGCTGGTGCTGGTGCTGGTGGTGCTGGTGCTGGTGGTGGTGGTGGGGTGGCAGGTGGAGGTGATGGATGCGCATCCTGCGCTGTCTCCATGTCGGAATCCACCGGTGTCTCGGATATGATCAGCTGGCCGCTGTCGTCCGATTCCCCAGGAGATGCATCTGTGTGTGAAACAGTGCATGGTTAGTGGGATAGTTACACCTCCATAGTGTTGTACACATACATGTCCCTCTGTGATCCACTAAATAAACAGTCTATATCTATGTTCAACTGATGAGGTGATCCGTAATTGTATTTACGCCTGTACATGCACACTGGGCTGACTAGACTACAACTCCCATGATGCACTAGTGTTAAGAGTAAAGCTGTGTGGCCCAAAGCTGCATACACACTCAGATCCTGCTGGGGGCATGGGAATGGATTTACGCTATGCTGGGTATGGGCACAGGCATGCATCTTACCTTGGGCTCTTGTGGCTGCGCCGGACGTGTCCATCTGGGTCACTCCCACGACGGCTTCACCCTCGATCGTCCCTTCCACCAGCTCCTCCAGGGCAGTGTTGGCTTGGACCGTTGAAGGGCCGCCTCCGGTCCTGCTCGCCTCCCGGAGCCTCTCCGCAATCCTCTCCTTGGCACGCTTCCGCAGGTCGTACCACCTTTTCTTGAGATCGTCGATGCTGCGGGGCGTTACGCCAACTGCATTCACCCTCTCCCGGATGCGCAGCCATATGCGCCGCTTCTCTGGCTCAGGCACCTTGAGGGACAGCTTACCGAAAAGGCGATCGTGCTTGCTGCTGACTCCCTCTATCAGGTGCTCCAGCTCCCTGTCAGAGAACTTGCGCTTGCGCTTGCGTGCTGACTCAGCGCTGGATGGTACTTCCTTCTCCATGATAAATAGGTTTTGCGAATTGCACAGTCGGTGTGGCTTCACTCTGCACAGGCAGTCTTCACTCACAGCTCCTGTTTGCTCCTCTGTCGAGGCAATGAGGGTGGGGCTGCAGTATTTCCTGGTTGGTGATGTCATCTGCACGTTCCCGGAGCGACGCGGTCATTTGCGATTTCGCTTATACCGAATTCGCTAATAGCTAATTCGGTATTACCGAACTCGCTATTAGCTATTCGGAGTTAGCATGCCCCGCTATTGATTATTCGGTAAATATAGCGATTTTTAAGGAATCGCTAAAATTTACCGAATCTGTTGATGCATGCACAAAAGCGATTCCTTAATAACGATTCCTTATTTCTCGCTATTAAGGAATCGCTTTTTGTTTGGTTGATGCATGTGCCCCTAGGTATGTTAAATTCTGTTTTGCAAAATAAATAACACTCATCTCGGCTGAGGGGAGGACTACAAAAAATCCTGTTCTGTGGGCCTTTTGACGAAAATCCCTCTGATAATAATTAAATGCCTTATTGAGTTAAGGTTCTATTCTAGATTGGTTGTTCTAATTGAGCTAAGCAGGATATATTATTAGCAGCTAAAAGTAATAACTCTTCAAAAAAATGAATGTGACAACTTAGCACCAACACTTTAGGTACATAGACAGTCGAGCAGACTGCTCAGGGATGAAACACATGCATTTGTTGCACTCAATAACAGAGCAGCTGCAGGGAGCTACATAGACATGAAAATGTCTGTAAACATGTCACATGTTTTAATCTATTGTACATGATTCTGTTTATGAATCTATGATTTAATTGTTAAAGCCCGGGGAAGAAAGAGTTAGTGAAAGAATGAAGAATAGTGACAAAGGGAGAAAGCAGGGATGGAAGAGAACCTGCAAAACTGAGTTAAAGTGCAAGGGTGTGTAGGTATTGTATTGTATTGTAATTGCATTTATATAGCTGAGTTAAAGTGCAAGGGTATGTAGGTATTGTATTGTATTGTAATTGCATTTATATAGCTGAGTTAAAGTGCAAGGGTATGTAGGTATTGTATTGTATTGTATTGTAATTGCATTTATATAGCTGAGTTAAAGTGCAAGGGTATGTAGGTATTGTAATTGCATTTATATAGCTGAGTTAAAGAGCAAGGGTCTGTAGGTATTGTATTGTATTGTAATTGCATTTATATAGCTGAGTTAAAGTGCAAGGGTATGTAGGTATTGTATTGTATTGTAATTTCATTTATATAGTTGAGTTAAAGTGCAAGGGTATGTAGGTATTGTAATTGCATTATAGCTGAGTTAAAGTGCAAGGGTATGTAGGTATTGTATTGTATTGTAATTGCATTTATATAGCTGAGTTAAAGTGCAAGGGTATGTAGGTATTGTAATTGCATTATAGCTGAGTTAAAGTGCAAGGGTCTGTAGGTATTGTATTGTATTGTAATTGCATTTATATAGCTGAGTTAAAGTGCAAGGGTCTGTAGGTATTGTATTGTATTGAATTGCATTTATATTGTGCTTACTACCCCAGACAAGGCATTGAAGTGCTTTGAAAGAGGCAAGAGGTGGAATCAAGAATACTGATTGGTATTTGGCACACCGACCTCTTTTAGTGACGGACACTGAGCAAAACTTTGTGCCCCAGCACTTGTCCTTTTACAAATTAAGCACTGGAATGGGAAGATTTGCAACTGGGAGACCTGCATGTTGCTCTCAGCTCCACTGCTCGAACAAATTGTGTAACCCAGACCAAATTTCTTTGTCTCCCAATTCCCCTTTGTGATTGGATGTTCCTCGAATGTCTACCATTTGCAGTGTGCACTACCTAAGAACATTGATTAAGAATGATCCACCTTTTTGCCAAGCAGCCGGCAGAAAAACACGTGTAATAAGTACACCATACATTAGCCAATGGTTTGTTTTGCCTTGCAGTAATAATGATACAGTTTTGACAGTTATACTTTGTTATGTGTATTAATAATTTTCAATTTAGGTGAGAACAACAATGAGTCTGATATAACTATGTCTTACTTTTTTTGTGAAGAACAAAGAATTGTGTATATTGCTGAATTAATCTCAGCTACTGGTTTTCATGTGGGCCGCATTCCAGTCCATAGGCAAATCAGCCTTTCTCCTGCTCCAATAGGAACACTCCTTTGAATGAGAACAGAATAGCTGTGGCCTATTAGAGCATCTTCAGTATGGTGCAGCTTCTGTCCTGTGACGCAGTGGTCATGGCACCCACATCTTGACATATCTGTCGCATTTTGGGCATAACACTGAGAAAATATGCACAGGATGGTTGAATTACTTGAATTAATCTCAGACATTGGTAATTACTTCCTATGAGAAGCATGGCCAGCACTAATTTGCATAATCTGGGCCTCTGCCTAAAGTAGCCTCTTAAGTGAAAAATTATAGGCTGGAATGCTACCCAGAGTGATTGCCTGTGGTTTAAACTATTTTTTTTTTATACTTTGTTTATTAGTTTCCAAACAAGTCAGCATTATCAGTGGCACTAATACTTCTACAGTTCACCAGGCAAAACAGACCCCAACTCTTCCCTCCTAACCCATCCCACAGGCAGAGCAGATAGAAGTCCTATACAGATCCATCACACATAGGTCGATAGTGATACATACAGGCTAAGAGCAACAACAACAGAGGACACTGAGCGCAAAGGAAGGGTAGGAGGCCAGACCAGCAATCGAGGCGATAGAGTCCAAAAGGATGTTCATAACAAAATGTCCATCGTGGCTACCTGGGGCCCACCCGCAAATTCTGCCAGAGTATACATAGGGAGGGAGCAATGAGAAAACAAGTTCAAACCAGATCTGGGGTAGTCAGCAAATAAGCAGTGAGTGGGGCCCAGAAATCCTTGGGTCGAGAAGCCTCCGGAAGTTCCTCCGGTGGTTTAAACTATTTTTAACCATCGTTTCCATCACCTTATGCGGGATTTCTTTCTGCATTTTTGTGATATTTAAACTTTGCTTAGAATATCATTTCCCAGTATCATTGTTGTAGTGGTTGGTTTCTGGGGAAGGAATTTGTATTTTTCTTCCCATATTGAGATTTAAATAAAATTATACACTTCATTATATTCCCGTCTATAGACAGCATCAGCTGTCTCTTGTTGAAAGACCTATACTAGAAAATACAGATACTTACCATAGGTTTTGGGTTGGCCCATTGTGTATCATTGGTTGGCTTTCTTATCAATCTTATTTACTTGTGTCTATTTTTGGGTTTGTCCCTCCTCTAGAGTCAGCTTATTTACCATCCTTTTTACTGGTTTGCTTGTATACTTCCACTGCTGTTATTCAGAGAACTACTTTTAAGGTCTTGCCTACCAGACAATGCACGCTGTTTGTTTGCAAAAAGACCTATTGTCAGCGTACAGTGGGCTTACGGCCCACCCACTGGCAACATTTGGTCGGCTTTATTGTCACTCTTTTTTGCTTGCTTCTTGATCATTAGCTTGCGTGGTACTTCCTTCCTCTTTTTGAGAGTGTGTTTCCTATGGAGCATGGCCTCATTACATGTGTCCTTCGCTGCTTACGTTTCAGGCACTACCTTTTTCTTTTTGGTTAAGCACTTCTTGAGATTGCATGTGTTTTTCAGGGTTGTATGACGTTACAATGCGTGCTTTTACCCCGCATGCAGTTACAACGCACGTTTTTACGACAACTTGCTGTCTGGGTGCTCTGGAGTCTGGAATAGTAAAATTTACTATTCCAACTCCAGTCTGTGCAACAGTAGGGACGGTGTTGGAGGTAAATCCAACACCTTATACCCCCTACAGTAAGCCATTTCGTTGTAATGGCATGCGGGGTAAAAGCATGCATTGTAACGTTTCCCGTTTTTCAACTGTCTGTCTCTCTCATGCACTTTGCTTTCCTTGCTTCGTGTTGCTCTCTCTCACGAGTGTGCTTCTCACCTTGCTGCACTTTGCCCTGCCGTCTTTGTTGCCTCACCCACCTGCACCCTCCAAGTTGCTTCCCAAATCGTGCCCTCCATATTGCTCCCCCATGCTCTCTGTGTTTTTCTCCAGTGTTGCTTCCCCTTAACCACACTCTTCATGTTACTTTCCCATCTACAAAAAGAAAGTATTTTGTGCTACTCCTTTTTAAAATTTTCCGATCCAGCTTGCATTGGTAAATAAAATGAAAAAATGTACCCGTGTCATTTTGTAGGTGCGTGCATGCATGGTGCACATACCTATAAAATAACACTGGATGCCCCATCATAGGCTTCTTTTCCTTTTTTCCTTACTCTTTTTAGCCATGCCTCACAGCATGATTAAAACCACTGGCAAAACCAGTAGATACCAAAATGCTTTGCCAATGCTTGTTTCTTTTGCTTTTAGCACTCCATGGAAATGCATATGTTTTCTAGCTGTCCCATTTTGCCATTGTGCTGCTTCCCCCTTGACAACTCTAACCCCCACTCAACTTTATAGGTGGTCTGGCAGGTACACTTTGCTCTTGATGACGCTGCTTTTTAAAATGTAATACTTTGCACAAATTAAAAAGCGAACTCTGGCTAACTTAGATAATTTAGGCCTCGGACACCATCTTGTTGTGACGTTTCAGTGCAGCATGTGGATAAACTTTTTTCTCTTTAGAATAAAGCTTGAACGTGCTTAATATAGAAGGACGGTGAAATTCACACACTGTTCTGAATAATATTTGTACTAATTGAAGGTTGCAACTAATTGTCTTGGTACACACAGTGTAACAATATTTGTTCCAATACAGGTGGTTGTATATTATGAGAGACTTTCCAAATGTATTAGTCTGCAACCGTTTCTCTTTGCTTAATCCTGATTGGTTTAGGCTATGAGAACCAGACACAACTGTGGTATATGTATGAAATTCTGTGTTTAGAACCTTATATAAGTGTGCAGTTTTGTATGAGTAGTAGAGCCCCCTTTTACTGACACTAGGAGACCAATCGACACTGCATTGCCCTCCCATTTTATACTCTATATTTTGAAGACCTGAACTTTACTGAATTCCTAGTTGATTTCTGTACTTTAATTGAGCTATTGATATATTGATTTTGTCTTTTCAAATGAATTTCTGTATGAATACATTCTGAAAATAAAAACTTTAAGGTTTAAGACAACTCTATCTGTCATTTGTGTAGGACCAAATGGGTTCTACTTGCTGAGTTGAAATTGTCGTTTAAAATGCTCTAACAGAGACACACGTACAGCGGGGAGCACCAAAATCCGTACAAGGATTATGCTGCTCCTGGTCCATCAATCCTGCAAAGGTTAAGAGCTGTAATGAGACATCACTACCAGGCGACTCCTTGCTAAAAATGCACTTTTTCACATTGTTAATTTAATGCTCCACAAAATCAGTACATTTCATTACATGGCCGCTGCAGCGACATGGTATACACATGCCTGTGTGTGATGACGTCTGCATGCGTATCACATCATGCTTATCACATGTCTCTGTTCTGTGGTTGGGCCTGAATCTGGTTCAGTGGTGTTGAGGAGGTGGTTGTCATTGAAGTGGGTGATTAGTCATTGTTTTATCATTTTTTCTTTGACTTTTACTGGGTAGAGTAGCAGGTAGATAGCCCTATAGTTGGCTAGCGTCTTCGGGTCCGCTGAGGGTTTCTTGTCGAGGGGGAGTTCTATGGCGTTTCCAGGCATCAGGGTGGGAGGCTATGATGATTGAGTTATTTAGGATCGGAATGAGGGCTGCACTGATGAGGTCCAGTCCTTTGATAATGACATGGTGAGTGTATGGACTGCATGGTTGTTGCAGTTTCTTGAGTGGTGATGGTGGCTGTTGGTTGAGATGAGCTGAGGGGCTACGAGGGTGGAATGGTCCAGTTGGGGATGGAATTTGTTGTAAATGCTAGTGAATTTGTTGCTGAAGAAAAGTGACAGCTGCGTGATGAGGTCGTGAGAAGTGATTACACTGAATAAGCTTGCTTCCGGAGAGGTTAAGTCTTTCACGATAGAGAAGGTTTCCTTGGAGTTGTTGGTGCTGTCGGTGAGCACTGGGCATTTGGTGGCTCTGATTTGCTGATGGCAGTGCCTGTAGGTGGATTGGTTGATGCTCTTGGCATCATCCTGACTTTGCCTTCATCTGCGTTGAAGTTGCTTCCAATGGCATTTGGTGAGCCTGAGCTTTCCCATCTACCAGCTTGCTTGCAGTCTGGTTTTTGTGGCTTAATTGGCTATGAGAGGAGCCAGGTTGTCTGCGCAGGTAGTGCTCCAGGTGTTGAAGTTGAAGATGGATTCGAGGTGGTTATTGTTTTGCTGAGGCCAGTGGTGTAGTAGTTTGTCAAACAATATATATTGCAAGTGTTGTAGTCACCTTGTTCTTTCCATTGTTGTTGGTGATCCTCATCCTTTCCGACAATAGTTGAAGTGCTACTTCCAAATATCGCTCTTGCCAAGTACCCACCAACTTCCTTGCAACCTCTTCCCAAGACATTTCACTTCTGAAGGCAGCTCTGTTGTTGAGTGAATAAGATGCTGACCTTATAGAACAGGGTTATGCTCCTGGCTTTGGCAACTGACCAACACATTGTTTTAATATGTGCAAATTAAATTAATCATGGACCTCAAATTGTCAATATGCGTAGTGCAACTGTGTAAAAACCAATCGGCACTTGTCTGACCCACTCACCTCTCCCTCACAACTAGACCATTCTATGTCCAGACTCTCATGTTCAAGGTACTATAATAAAGTTATCTGAAAAATGTTATGCTCTTCCTTGTAGTGATGTAAAAATATCTAAAATAAAAACCTCATTCCCTTCTACTAAGAAGGAGACAGACATGAGCTATAAAAAAGCTGTCACCAGCGACACCATACGCATTAAGCATGATGTGAAAACATAGACAAAAGAGGCTAGATGTCTTCAAAAACATCTAACACCATCTTATTCTATCTGCTTGTTCACTAATCATACCGTGGCATTGTAGTCCACAATGAAGTTCAACGTTTTAAATTTCAATTTTTAATCCCCAGAGTGAGGTATGATGGGAAAAATTAATTGACCACCTCTTGTTCATAGTATGACCTATGGTGAGTCACAAATCCCCCAAAACATTAATTGGCAAAGTACACTTGACTTATCCTGGGGACAAACAGCAAGAGAGAGTTATTTTGCCAATCTGCTGTCCACAGCGTGACCTATAGAGGGTAAAATCCCCAAGAAAACATTGCTGTATATTTTCTCCATCTATGAAGCAGACAAACATTTTGCATACTAATCCCCATCATCATAGATGTCTCAACTGCTTTCTCATAAACATTGCACACATTTCGGTGTAATGAGCCTTTCGGGCTGCACACGACACATCGTCATCAATTATTTTTTTGTTCTTCCTTTCAACCATTGTCTGTGGTGTGGTTGCCTGCCATCTATTGTCCTGTGAAAAGCACCACTTGGGAAATCACTCTACAAAAGCATCATCTGCACTCGAAGAATAGCATCTGAAGATATGTCACCTTGGCAATTTTTCCTTCCTCTACTTTGTAAATGTATGTGTCTTGTAAAGCGCACTGCTGCCCTGAGGCGTCGTGGCGCTGTAGACCGCTGGGGAACCCGTCCTGGTTATCCCTGTGAGATGGTCCCTCCAGGGTATCTCCAAGGTGAAACCAGGCATCCCCAGCGAATGTGAGGGGCCGTTGTGGAGATGAGGCAAGCTAATGACCAGAGTTGCCAAGTGTGATCCCTGGTTAGAGTAGGCACCGAAGCGAGAATTATCAAGTCCGTTGGCCCTGGTCCGCAAGCCTGCCGCGTCAGGAATTGAACCCTGGTCCCGGGCCATCCTCTGTTTCCGGGTCTGCTGCCTCTAACCAGTGAGCCACACCACTCCACTTTAAGACTGCCTAGCCAGAGAATCTAAATCAATTACCAAAAATAATAGGTATTGGACTCTCTTGTTTTCTTGGTGATAGATGCACTCTTATATCATTTGGCAAAGATCCTATAACAGCCAGATACCCCTCTTAATTCTCTGCTTTCTCCACACATAGGATATTACCCACGTATTGTTGCAGGTTCTAGACTCCTTCTGTATTTTAGACTTCTTTTGTACTTTTAGACCCTTTCTATTTTTTCACAAAAATGTAATAGCTTTATTAAAGTGCAAATGACCACAAATAGCTCATATAACATAGGTCTAAATTTAGAAAACTCTAAAACCACAAAAAACATAGCAGAACTACTCCTGCCTAGACCCTTGATTGTGGAAGTCTGTCCCAGACTATAACTTCTTCCTATGTGGAAAGACTTAAAAGCACGGCTTTTCAGTCTTTATTTTCTTACAACTGTCCATAATACACAGCTGACGTGTTACTTGTAAATACCTGTAGTTTCTGTTTTACCTGTAAAGTGCTCCGTTGCTACTGGCAAGTCTGAGCTATATAAAAATTTTAAATAATAAAAAAAATAAAAATAGAACTACTGAAAATCAGCCTAAGACACCATCAAAAACAAAATGCAGATTTGATATACAGTGTTGACATTTTCGCTTTCTGGATGCACCTTTTTACCGGTTACACTGCTTGGTCCACACTCACACAGGAAGCTGAACAATACTACTCAGATATCAACTGCAGACATCACATGTTTCTTTTTCTTTTTTTTATATTTATAAATTTTTTATTCGGCACAAGCAGATTACAATAACATAACATACATAATGAAGCCTTTAACAAGACATAGACACAACTTTAGCAAATTCTTGCATATTCATATCTAGTTGAATTAAAATACAGATACCAATCATATCCATCCCGTCAATGGCGCCCATAATTGCACACCCAGCTGCCTTCTTTTATAGCCTTTCAGTTTATATAAGGCCATTTCCATATGATACATGGCAAGAATCCTCGCCCTCCATTCCGAAAATAAAGGTGGATCCTGACTCAACCACTGTGAAGTAATACAGAGATGCAGCACTGACATACAAAGAAATAGAAAACCCTTTTGCGGTGCTGCCCGCTTATTACCTATTGTATCAACTTCAATACCAAACAGTATCAATCCAGCATTTAAGACCATCTGAATTGCCAAAGAAGAATTTAAAAAATATTGTATATCGCTATGGTTCCCTAACTCTATATTTTTGAGTTTAGAAAGGATGTGCTCCCGGTTTATGTGGAGCTATAAAAGAGCGAGAAGGGCCCTGAGATGGCTTTATCTACCAAATGGTCGTGGGGGGTGGTCAGTCCCTAATTTTCGTCTCTTCATTATTATATATCATTACTACAGCATATGGGGGTTATGATTTCTGGAGAAAGGGCTTCATGGGACCCGGCCACCTCTCCTTCTGTTTATGAACTAATCTTGGGCCCAGAAGCCCTATACTTATTTGTGAGAGTTATTGAACCCAGCTACTACAAAAAAACGCGGTTCAAAACTATATCAGCCGCGTTTTACGTATGGAAAAAGGTATGCTCTCTGTTTAATATAGTAGATTTTAACCGCTACACTCCGATTGGCTTATTAGGGACACTACCTGTTATTTTTCAGGATTCAGTCGCACGTAGGTGGCGCACTGTCGGCATCCGGGATATTGGGGATTTAGCTGAAAATAATCAAATCAAGTCGTACGCATCTTTAAGGGAGGAATTTGGTCTCGATAAAGCTGACTTTTTCAAATATCTACAACTGCGGAGTTTTCTAGAGAAGGCCACTATAAAAGGTACTTGTTCGTTTGAGGACACTCCTATTGTCAAGGCAATAATCTGCAGGGATAAATTGGCATTGATGTATCAAGAAGTTAGTCGGGGGCAGCAGGACGACCTTATAGCACAGGAACAAAAATGGAAAACAAGGCTTGGGATCTTGAACTTAGATCTGCAGGAAGTGCTAGAAATGGCTAATTCAATTTTGTTGACTGGGTCTTTTAGGAGTCAATGCTTTATGGTGATTTTTGATTTATACTACACCCCTGCTAAGATAGCTAAGTGGAAAACTGGAAGGGGAGATAGTTGCCCCCGCTGCGGCCCATATGCAGCTGATGCAGTACATATGTTTTTTGAATGTCCATCCTTAGCGCCGTTTTTGCGCGACATCACATGTTTCTAAGTACCTCACCCAATGTAGTCAACACTACAAATAGAGCAATTCCAATTGAGAGGTGACAGCCTCCTGCTGGTGAAGAACCCCGCCAGGTGCTCCAAACAATTTAGGTAAAGATTCAACTCTGCTCATGACCAGCGGCCTCCCATGGACACTGGGCTGCATCTCGCTCCCCAGCCCTATCTGCTGGCGTTGTGATCACAGCCTCAGGTAAGCAGGCATATATGGATCTGCCGTTGTAAGGCCCCATGTGATCTACCCTCCAAGAGAGCTCGGTCTGACGACAATGTTACTTGTTCGCATTGGAGAGGTCCTTCTGTAGATGATGTATGTTTAGTCTCTGGAGGGCATCCGTAATACAGAGATGATCTTGGGCGATAATAATCAGATCATGTAGGTATACGAGCAGAAAAACCCTACTTAATCTGAGAGTTTCTACTACCCACCTCATGAGTTTAGTGAAATACTGTGGAGATGATGAAAGTCCCACTGCAAGAACATTGAATTCGTAGCATGTGTCTAGCCACAGGAATTGAAGGAAATGCCTGTGCGGCATAAAGATCGATATTGTGAAGCAGCCATCTTTGAGAATCATCTTGAAGTGAGTGTAATTTTTTCATGCATTGGATTCTCTCAAATTCAAGACCAATTTGAAACCCCCACCGCTCTCTACCAGGAAGATGGTGCTGATAAAATCTCTGACTCGGCAGAGGTTGTTGGGGAGCCCACTGCTTCTGCTGTGGACCCATCTGCCTCTCCGGAGTGAACCATCCCTGTGCTTGCTCATTGTTCTTTTTCGCTCTACAATCTCTCACAAAGTGACCTACATTAACACAATAATAACACTGTTGTCCTGCCCTATAGCCTCCTAGTTTCTTCCCTTGCACTGACCCCTGGCCTCCTAAAAAACCTCCTCGTCTCTTCCACATATTACTTACTGCTAGTCCTCCCGGTGCCTGCACCTGTACTGCCATTGTGACAGCCATTTGTGGTACTGCTACAAATGTCCCTTCTGTACTCGTTTTTTTAAGTTTCTGTTGTACCTGCTTAGCTGTGGCTCTTTCGGCCTGCTCTGTCCTTTCCTCGTCTATTTCTTTTTTTTCCATTTGAAATAATGTATTATATTGGCTTGTATTTCTGGCCATGGTTTCGCCTCTATTCCCACTACTCTATCTGGGCTTGCTTGTATATCTATAGAAAAGCCTTGTTTCAATACATTCTAAAATAACATTACATTTCCTCCCCTCCCTGTTTTCGCAGTTACATCCTACTTCCTGAACCCATCGTTCTTTCATTCTGGTGATAAATTCAGCAATGTCTGGCCTGTCTGCCGAAGCGCATTCCAAAACACGTTGTTGGATACTATTAAAGGAGGACCAATCAAACTGTGTGTTTATCAATGTTATTTGAGGAAAGCCTGCTCTGGTAAAAATTGTATTTACTTCATCTACCACCAAAGAACCTAACAAGCTTACAACATCGCTCAAGGCAAGATTCACCCCAGGAGTGTGTTTTTCAAAGCATTCTATCCATTTCCTGCTCCTTCAGACAGCGGACGTAATGCTCTCTTTAAATTCTCTTTAATCATTTTTTGCCATGGGACGTATGTGGGCAGTTGTCCACTCTTGAAAATGAGGGGTAACTGATTTATTGTTCTAGGATTTACGGGTCTTGGGCCTAACCTCAGATCTGGTCTACTACTTTGAATCATTTCAGTTAGTTTGTCTATAGCATACGCCTCCCAGACGGCGAGGCATTCTTGCATATTGGCATAGTTCCTCTGGATTGCCCTGTCCCTGATGTATACAATCTTTGGCAGCTGCTAAGTCGATTGGTTGGAACGATCCTTCTCAGGGCCATTGCTTCCTCCCCAGTTTTTGTGTCCACTTTGACAATTTACCTGGTAGGTCGCTCCCCCTCCGCACAGCACCGCCTGTGTGTCCCTGCCCCAGCTGCCGCTGCTGGGGAAATTCGAGGCACTCCTCCACCCGCAGGCTCCCACCTGCGCCTCATCCCTGGTGGCCAGTGGTAGGCCGTAGGTTTGTTCATCTCTGCTTTTTTCCGCTAGTTATTGTATTGTAGTGTATTGTTTTTATTGTTTTCACTGTATTTCCTGTATTGCCGTTGTCTTCATTACTGTGCCTGTGACTGCTGTTCCCCGTCTTTCCCTGCTGCCTGTACTTGATCTGTGCCGTTTTTCCCTTTGTTCCCCTCGCTGCCCCGTGCCTCTCTGCCCGTTTTTGCCTTCTTTCTCCTAGCTGCCCCTTTATTTCTGTGCCCCCTTGCCTTCTGTTCCACTCGTGTCCCCCTCGTTTTTTGAGCCCTTTTGCCTTCTGTAACACCCGTTTTTTGAGTCCTTTTGCCTTCTGTAACACCCGTTTTTTGAGCCCTTTTGCCTTCTGTACCTCTTGTTTCCCCTGTATTTATGTGCCCTTTTGCCTTCTGTAACACCAGTTTTTTGAGCCCTTTTTGCCTTCTGTGCCACTCACTTCCTCCTTGTTTCCAGTGCCCTTTGCCTTCTGTAACACCCGTTTTCTCCCTCGTTTTTTGAGCCCTTTTGCCTTCTGTGCCACTCACTTCCCCCTTGTTTCCTGTGCCCTTTGCCTTCTGTAACACCCGTTTTCTCCCTCGTTTTTTGAGCCCTTTTGCCTTCTGTGCCACTCACTTTCCCCTTGTTTCTTGTGCCCTTTGACTTCTGTGACACCCGTTTTCTCCCTTGTTTTTTGAGCCCTTTTGCCTTCTGTGCCACTCACTTCCCCCTTGTTTCCTGTGCCCTTTGCCTTCTGTAACACCCGTTTTTCCACTCGATCTTGTGCCCTTCCCTCTGTTCCCTTCGTCATCTCTCTCCTCTCCCGCCGCTGTGTCCCCTGCGGTCCCGCCCCCCTGACTGCCCATTTGCTGCCCCGCCTCCCACCTCCCAGCTACTCCTCCCTACCACCTCCCCATATATGCCGGCTGCTGCGCGATGCGCCGCTGGTGCGCCAGTGGCGCACCTAGGGCAAGCCCGTCTGCGCCTGGACCGCGCCCAACACCAGAACCCCTGGCCCCCGCTCCTGCCACGACGACCACCGCCGCTACGATGCCAGCACACTGCATGCTCTCAAACCTGAACGGACCCTCACCTGCTTCAAGGCCGCCCCAAAACGCACCCAGGGTCCCTTCACCTGCCGGAACTGCAGCTACACCAGCCTCAGAGCCGACGAACCACCCGCCAAGAAAGACTGCACCCACCTGCGATGCATACTACTGAACACCCGCTCCTCAAGCAAACACGCAGTCGAGCTCTGGGACTTGCTCGACACAACATCCCCGGACGTCGCCTTCCTGACTGGTTGAACGACTCCTCCGCACCCGACATCGGCATAGTCATCCCAAACGGCTACAAGATCACCCGCAGAGACCGCACCAACGGAGTCGGAGGAGGAATCGCCATCGTCCACAAGAACAGCATCAGGGTCGCGACTAGCACCGACGACGTGCTCAGCACCACCGAACACATGCACTTCCAGATCCACACAGACCCCAACTCCACCCTCAACTACCGACCCCCCGGACCCTGCACCAAGTTCAGCGACTCCATCGTCGACTTCATCAGCACGCACGCCCTGACCTCCACTGACTACATCCACCTTGAGAATAACAACGACAGCAACTCCACAACCCTAATCGATAACCTCGCCAACCTCGGACTGAAGCAAATCGTAACAACATCCACCTACTCCGCCAGCCACACGCTCGACCCCGTCTTCTCCTCAAGCCCGCATGTCTCCGTCAGCCACACCACCGAACTCCTCTGGACCGACCACCGCTGCATCCATTTCACCTTACAGAAACCCACCACACACCACCGCACCCAACAGATCCCCCGCTGCTGCTGGAGCAAAATCACCGAAGACCAACTACATGCAAACCTCGCTCTCAGCCCACCCACCGAACCCTCCAACACCGACAACGCTGCCCACAGCCTCAGACGCTGTATCGAGGACTGCGCCAACACCCTCGCCCCGCTGAAGAAACCCCCCCACAGAGACACCAGCAAGAGGGCCAGCTGGTTCACCCCAGAACTCCTCGCCTCCAAGCAAGCCTGCCGGAAACTAGAGAAGAAATGGCACAGCGAGCAAACTCCAGACAACTGCGCAGTACACAAGGACGCCATCCGCAACCACAACCACCACCACCTCATCAGGACTGCCAAGAGAACCTCGTTCAAAGACCGCCTCGACAACAATGCACACAATAGCAAGGTGCTCTTCAACATCGGGAAGGAACTCTACAACCCCAGCTCCAACACCAATGACATCCCGCCGTCGCAAGCCCTGTGCGACTCCCTCACCACCTTCTTCCACCGCAAGATAGCAGACATCCACGACAGCTTTAACACCCAGACAGCCCCAACAGACAGCAACACAACAGACCCTCCGCACACCATCGACCACGACCCCCTGCTAGCCTGGGCCAGCGTGTGCATCGATGACACCATCAAGACCATGAGCACAATCCACTCCGGCTCCCGGTCAGATCCCTTCCCGCACCACGTCTTCAACAAAGCAAGCAGCTCCATCGCACCCCACCTGCACAACGTCATCAATCTCTCCCTCGAGACCGCAACCTTCCCAGAGAGCTGAAAACACACCGAGATCAACGCCCTACTAAAAAAACCAAGGCAGACCCAAGAGAACTCAAGAACTTCCGGCCCATCTCTCTGCTCCCCTTCCCGGCCAAGGTCATCGAGAAAATCGTCAACAGACAGCTAACCCGATACTTCGAAGAAAACAGAATCCTGGACCCTTCCCAGTCAGGGTTCTGCAGCAACCACAGCACCGAGACTGCCCTCATCGCCGCCACCGACGACATCAGGACCCTGCTTGACAACGGCAAGACCGCAGCACTCATCCTCCTAGACCTCTCCGCCGCCTTCGACACTGTCTGCCACCGCACACTACGCGCACGCCTCCACGCCGCAGGGATCCGATACAAGGCTCTGAAATGGACCACCTCCTTCCTCTCCGGCAGAACCCAGAGTGTCCGCCTTCCCCCATTCCGGGCCAAAGCCTCCGAGATCATCTGCGGCGTACCCCAAGGATACTCCCTCAGCCTGACACTGTTCAACATTTACATGGCCCCGCTCGCATTCGTCGCCCAACAGCACAGCCTCAACATAATCTCCCACGCCGACAACACTCAACTGATCCTCTCCCTTACCAAGGACCCCATCACCGCCAAAGCCAACCTCAACGAAGGAATGAAGGCCGTCGCTGACTGGATGAAGACCAGCTGTCTGAAGCTGAACTCGGACAAGACGGAGGTCCTCATCCTCGGCACCAACCCTTCAGCCTGGGACGACTCCTGGTGGCCGACGGCACTGGGAGCAGCCCCGACACCCACCGACCACACACGCAACCTGGGAATCATCCTCGACTCAAAGCTCTCTAAGACCAAGCAGGTAAACGCCGTCTCCTCCTCCTGCTTCAACACCCTCCGCATGCTCCGCAAGATCTACAGATGGATCCCGACAGACACAAGAAAGACAGTCACCCAGGCCCTCATCAGCAGCAGACTCGACTACGGAGCCCCGACCAAGCTCATCAAATGACTACAATGCATCCAAAACGCCTGGGCATGACTGATCCTCGACGTACCACGCCACGGCCACATCACCCCCCCACCTGAGGGACCTGTACTGGCTCCCCGTCAGTAAGCGGATATCCTTCAAGCTCCACATCCACGCACACAAGGCACTCCAAAAGACCAGCCCAGCCTACCTCAACAGACGGCTCTCCTTCTACATCCCCAACCGCCAGTTACGCTCCGCCGACCTCTCACTAGTCACCGTCCCGTGCACTTGAAGAACAACCACCGGTGGAAGATCCTTCTCCCACCTCGCCGCCAAGACATGGAACACCCTCCCACTGAGCCTACGACAGACCCAAGACCTGCTGACCTTCAGGAAGATGCTCAAGACCTGGCTGTTCGATCAGTAGCGCCCCCCCCCCCACCAGCGCCTTGAGACCCTCCTGGGTATGTAGTGCTCTTTACAAATGATTGATTGATTGATTGACAATTCATCTGAAAAGGGCTGACAATAATAACTGCCCTCCTTATATTCTACTACCTCTATAGGCATTAGATTTGATCTACTCTTTCTCAAAATTGATTTCTTTAATGTTTCTGAAGTATCTCTTACTGCCATAAATGACCCCAGTGGAGAATTTGGGCGGAAATGATATGGTCTATAGTTAATGTCCTGTTCATTTGCATCCCTGTCATGTCTGTCTTCCCACTATATCTTCCTCTGCCCCCTCAACTTTTTGCAGCTGATTTGTTGGTTCATGATATTGGGGAGTCTGAATGTCCCTCTCCCATCCTTCTTCAAATCTTATCCACTAGTCAGTCTATCTCTTCATACCGGTTGTAGACCAGCCCGACGAGTTGTAGGGGTGGGGTCCGAAAGTGCCATACTTCCCTGCGATCTTTGTCTCTTCCCCTTAGGTGGAACTCTAACAAAGTCTGCCATAATATAAAATGTACCTGCCAGAATGTTACTACACGACCTGTTCTCTGTCACTGCTGGAGATTGTGCTATGTCACAATCTGTAACCTCACAGAGTCTCCAGTAGCAAAGCGCCTCGTATTGGAGAATGTCTGATGCCACAGAAAGCAGATTATAGTGTGAAATCTGCTCTATACAGCATCAGACAACCTGTGTTCTTTGGGTGTTGTGCGCATAGGAGCTGGGGGGGCATAAGAGTCTGGGATTTCTATCATAGCGGGACCCTTCTGGCAGTTTAACTGTTGTGCATGAGTCGCTGCTGTCTGCCAAAGAGCATGACTTGTCGCCAGTCTGATCCATGGCCCTCCCGCGAGGGGAAGCTTCAACCCAAGTATATACTTATATGACACATAATAAAATACCGTCTGTAGAACTAAAGATACATTATCAACGAAGCCTTCCAATAGTAGAGATCCTTCAACTTGAACTTCTGAGGGACGTGCACCCAAGTGACTCTTAACTGTAACACATTGTGACAAAGTCAATCGTTTTGGCTTTACAAAGTGAGATGTTTTTTAGCGAGGCCCTCTTCCACCTGCAGGACAGGTAGACCGTGGGCATAACCAAGAAAAGAATAACTAGTTTTGGATTTACGGTACGAATGCCGACCGTAGCTAAAGTAAACTAGCCGGCAACAAAAGTGAAAGTAACCGCGAGCAGGCAAACAGCGTGCGAGCAGAGGGGGAGCGAGCAGCTGAGCCGTAATAAATCATGCGCGCGGTGGGAGACGTCATGCGCATGCCCATCGCATGTCTGCACGTACTTTCAGAGAGAGGGGACCGGTGTCCTGGAGCTGTCCCTGGGCAGGTGAGCATTATGTGGCGGAGTAATTAATCGACAAAGAGCGGTTGCCGGGAGGCGCGCGCCTGATCTCTCCCACAGGGTTTGCAACGGCTTAAGGTGGGGGTCCATTGCGGAAGTTCGTTTTCAAGCTTTCTGGAACTAATTTACGTTAACGGTCTGCTTTAATTCGGCTGCTGTCAGTCAGAGAGCTGTTATAGGATAGACAGGCTGTTAGAAGAAAAAGCGTGTCGCTCACCGGGATTGAGGACATCCCGAGGTGAGCGTGCATGGCATTAACAAAACAAAAGTGAAATTGCATGAGGCTTGCGAGGACGGAAAGAGGACAGGAGATGTGCACATCGCGTGTCTGTACGTGCGTGTTCCCGGGCGCGTTCACAATTGCAGTCTGTCCTGCGCGTGCACATCTCCTGTCTCCCTTCCAAAGCAAGTCGGTAACAACAGATCTCGCTAGCAACAGCGCATTCGCCTTGCGCCGCTTGGCGAGACCTAAAAATAAGAAGGATGCACACAGCGACAACCATTTTGAAATCAAGGCCTACATTATCCAAACTTTAAAGAAACACAGCTTCTCAGCAGAATATTGTGAATTCTTTGTGTTAACTACATTGTGGTAATACAGCTATACATGTTATTAAAATACCTACATCAACCCCCTTCCCCTGATGATTTTTGAAATCATTACATCACTTCATCAATACCATAAAATAGTTTCCATTAAATTAAGTTTCTTGCGTCCAGCTTCCTCCAGCCACTTCTTCCCATCAAAGAACTTACATCAGATGGCGCCTCATTCATAATCATCTCTCTTCCATTTTCTTCCGCTCATTGCTGACAGCTTCTACAATTCAGCCTTCCCTTCAATATAAGGCATCTAACACCCACTACGCAAATTAAAGTGATTATAGAATTTATTATCCAACTGAATATACTGTCTCCTAGGTTACCAAACCATGCAAAAACCTTTGAGAACCTGTGACATCCGTCATTATCTGACCTATCTACACACCGAATTTCATTCTAAATGATGTGCTGAAGATTGACTGCTTCCCGACTGCTCCATTGGCTGCCTGGTAGGTTGTTGAGCCTGGCGCCGCCGTCCGACTGCAGCTGCCTGCGTAACCCTGAACTGCGATTCAGTGAGGTTGCAAGTCAGTCCTGCTCTGCCGCTGAGCACGACGATACGGGGAGACCGGGGTAGCCTCCAGAGCTGCTGAGTGGGGGCAGAAGGCCCTGAGGAGTGGCACATCTGCTTGTCTGGGAGTTGAGTCCCAATGACGAAATCCATTCTTGGATGGGCATCCGGGTGCGATCAGCCGCCCGCTGCTATGGGAGAGAGACTGCACTGCAGAACACCAATACTTACTCCTCAAATAAGAGCTGCACATGCCCTCCTGCTTTTGCCGCAGGTGTTGTGCGGGCTCCACCAAGTTCCATGGATGGTCAGATCAGCTGTGAAGCACAGAACCCACCTTCTCGTGGACTTCACTGGGACAACTGATTAATCTTAATGGCTTAATGTTACTGTGTATTCTATACAGACTCGCAGAGATCCCCCCCCATTGAACCACAGCAGCTAAGGTCACCCAGATATACTGACACTGCTACACATACACGTGGCCCAGTAACGAGCCAAAAATATCTTGACGTTCCTCCAAGGGCTTTTGATCATGGGGAAGGACAGGCCGCACAACCCAGTTGGACAAGGCACTATAGGTAAATTTGCCAAATCCACCGGCGATGCTGGGTCCGCCCCTCTTCGACCACTGAGGACAAAATAGCATCAAGCAATGTAGGCCATACTGCAACCTATCATGAACTCTTGTTCCTGCCCAAAAACAAAAATCAAAACTTTGGGGAGGTGGGCACAGATTTCACTCTCCTACAGCAGAATCTCTGCAATCTGGTTGGCAGAGTGACAGAGACAGAGAGCAGGATTACTGAAGCAGAAACCTCTCTAAATACCTTACAGACTCAAGTGACACAATTGCTCCACACCACGAACAAACTCATAAACCGCACCAAAGATGATGATGTCTTCTCCTGAGTAAATAACATCTGGATAGTGGGCATAACGGAGGGAACCGAGGGATCTCAAATGGCCATATTAATCACAAATTGGCTTCATATCTTGATCCAGTCTCAAGCCCTATTGACCTGCTTTGTAGTAGAGCAGGCCCACCGCTCACTCGTGACTAAGCCCCCTCCGGGCACTCACGCAAGCCCTTTCATTGTACGGTTTCTTAGCTACAGAGACTGCAACACAGCCCTCCAGGAGGCCAGGAGAGGGGGACACCCACATTTTGTTAGAATGCAGTTATGCTTTTTCCAAACGGCACTCTGACGGTTCAGTGCCAACACTGATTCTTCCTAGAGAACAAAGGCATCAGGCCATGCAACTTACATACATGTCGCTATTTCCAGCATGACTATCCACAATGGCAAAGCGCTTATTTTTTGACAGTCCCAAAGACGTGGTGGACTGGCTCGACATCCAACATAACATCAAACTTCCTGATGGGTCGCAAAGGTCTGCCTCCACTGCCACTCTTGCAACCTACAGACCGGCCACAATGGCAATGGTGTGAAAGGAGAGGGATAATATTTATCATGGTTTGAAGTTACCCTATTTTGTCCCCAATGGTTGCACAGACCAGTATCCAGACATATCCAGCGATACTTCACATGCCTAGGTAGGAAAGTAGGATCTGCATTTTATGGTTACCACCACTTTTTGCTTGATGTTACATTGTTTTTGACTAGTCTGACTGGGATCCTGCTAATCAGGACCCCAGTCTATCTGCTTTCGCCTTAAAATGTTAAGCTATGTACTTTGGTACACTCCAGATTGGATACTGGGGTACCCTTATAAGTCCCTAGTATATGGTATACATGTACCCAGAGGCCTCCCATGGGCTGAAGCATGTATTATGCCACCCATGAGAGGCCATGCAAAATGGAACAGCAGGTCTGCCATTGCAGCCTGTGTAAGCTGGTGCTTGCACCACTTACTTTAGATATAGGTTCACTATATCTATAGGTCACTACCCTTAAAATGTATGTCACCCCTATAGCAGGCCTTAACAATCCTGAAGGCAGGGTGCTGGGTTTTATGTGAGACGGTGCCCCTGCATGAGCAGAGCCCCTCTGCAGACTTCAGAGATCATTCTCCCAGGTTGTCTGTGAGTCAACCAGACATATATGTAGGGGTGCATTATAACTTCATTGTAAATGCCCTTGCGAAAACCGCTGAAACAAAACGTATCGTGTTTGGTATCAAGCAACTTGGAATCATACCTCCACACCGGTAACCGGTGTGGGAGGTATTATTCAACCCTTCTGAAGCGAGTTTTGTGGGGTCCCTGGTCTTTCCAGGGCCAGCCTTCTTCACCCGGGCAACACAAAATGGTTGCTGCCGACCAGAGACACATTTCTGCCCTCCTGCTGCTGAGCCAAGCTCGAGCAGGGGAAGGCAGGACAATAAGCATCCTGTCACAGGGTGTCAGGTCTGGGGTGGGTAAGGTTAGGTTCCCAAAGCTGAGCATACAACCCAGGAGCCAGTTTATGCGCTTGGTGGGTAGGCGAAGAAGTGTTTCAGTCAGATCACTCTCCGCTTTCCTACGTGCCTTGAGAGTGTAGGTCTTGTTCCCCCCTCCCTCCCAAGATGGCCGCTGGCAGGGTTTGCAATTGTTTTCCCTGACTCGCGCTGGCAGCGGCACAGCTTTTCTGGGTTGATGTGGCGCGCGCGCTTCCAGAGCGCGGCGCACTTCAACCGTTGGAATCTCTGTGAAGGCGGCGTTCTCTAGAGCTCCGCGTTTCTCGTCGAAGTAATTCCAGTCATAGATACCTTCCGAAGATAGAGTAGTCTTCTCATTTTCCGTTACCATTGGCCCGCATATAATCCCGAGTCAGGGTATTTCTTAGTGGATATATTCCATCTCCAAGTTAGCAGAAAAGGCTTGCAGAGGGATCCAAGCCCAAGGATTCGGGGCCTGAAGATGAGCCTATGCAGATCGGTTCGGTAAGAGGTCCTTTGTCGAAGGAAGAAAGAGAGAAGAGGCGTCTGGGCAAGTTGTGCATGTACTGTGGGAACGCTGGTCATTTTGTGAAGGAATGTCCAAAGAAGCCCAAGAGCAATTCCTGGGTAAAAGATCGGCTCCACCAGTAGAAGGGGTTGCCCTGGTGGAAGCGAAGGAACAGTCAACTCCAGATCCAAAATTGGTGGCAAATACCTTGCAATCATCGGCTCCACATTTAATTCTATCTGTCCAAATAAGATTTGGTGGTAGGATCAAGGAAGGGATTTCGGTCATGATCGATTCAGGGGCCACGGGAAATTTTTGCGATATTGGTTTTGCTAAGGCTCTCGGAATCACCTTTTTGAGGAAAGAACGGCCAGAGCCGGTACGTGCGGTGGATGGAACAAGCTTGTCCTCTGGGCCGATTGTTTTTGATTCCGAGGAGATCTTGCTGTGTGGACCCGGTCAACATTTCAGTTCTTTGCAATTCAGTTTGATCGACGCTCCGCAATTTCAATTGATCCTGGGTTTGCCTTGGCTCACCGAGCATAACCCTCAAATAGATTGGGCCAGACGATCAATTCGTATGAACTCAGATTATTGTATGCGTCATTGTTTCCATTTGAATCCAGAACCACCAGGAGTTTCGCAATCACAGCTTTTAGCAAGCTTTCCAAAGACCATTTGTGCAGTAGACACCCAGGAAATTCCACCAGAATATGAAGATCTTGCCGCGGTGTTTGATGAAAAAGAAGCGGAACGTTTACCTCCCCATCGAGAGTATGACTGCCGAATTGAGTTGGAGCCTGGAGCCTCCCTGCCCTGTAGCCGCATCTACGCGCTGTCGGAAGCAGAAAATGTCCATCTCAAAGAATATTTGAGCAGATATTTGGCTAATGGCTTCATACGCCCTTCACAGTCACCAGTTTCGTCTCCACTTTTTTTCATTCCGAAGAAGGATGGCCAACTGAGAACTTGCATCGACTACCGTGCTCTCAATCTGGTTACTAAGAAGAATCGATATCCGCTACCCTTGATTTCGGAGCTCTTGGACCAGGTTAAGGGAGCGAGGGTATACACAAAACTGGATTTGAGGGGCGCGTATCACTTGGTACGCATGGCCGAGGGAGAAGAGTGGAAGACGGCTTTCCGTACTCGTTTTGGGTTATTCGAATATCAGGTCATGCCTTTTGGATTATGCAACGCTCCAGCAGCCTTCCAACACTTTGTTAATGACGTTTTGCGTGAGTTTCTGGATCGATTCGCAGTAGTGTACATTGACGACATCCTCATTTTCTCGGCCAACTTAGAGGAGCATATCCCGCACGTCAGATCCATCTTAAAGAAGTTGTTTGAGAATCAACTTTTTGTAAAATTGGAGAAGTGTGTCTTTCATTCCACGCAAGTTGAGTTTTTGGGGTTTGTTCTGTCCCCGAATGGTGTGTCTATGGATAATTCTAAGGTACAGGCAATCAAGGATTGGCCCTCTCCACGTTCGGTGAAAGAAGTTCAGAGTTTCCTTGGCTTCGCCAATTTTTATAGGCGCTTCATAGTCAACTTCTCTGAGCGAGTTTGTCCACTCACAAGATTATTGAGGAAGAAGGCTAAGTTTGAGTGGAATGCGGAAACGGAATCAGCATTTAATGAACTCAAGAGAATTTTTGTATCTTCCCCGGTGCTGCTCCATCCTGACCCGGGAGAACCATTTTTTGTGGAAGCAGACGCCTCTAATTTGGCCATCGGAGGGATCTTGTCTCAGCGCCATAAGCAGACAGGCCAGTTACATCCAGTGGCGTTCCGTTCGAGGAAATTAACTGTGGCAGAAATTAATTATCCCATTGCGGATAAGGAGCTGTTGGCAGTCAAAGACGCTTTCTCGGAATGGAGACATTATTTGCTGGGGGCCAAGCATGTAGTTACTGTTTTTACGGACCATCGGAATCTCCAGTTTTTGAAATCCGCCCGTACTCTTACCCCACGTCAGTTGAGATGGTCCCTTTTCTTTGCAGACTATGACTTTGTCTTAACTTACAAGCCTGGGTCGGCAAATGGAAAGGCGGATGCCTTATCTCATCTGAATGTGAGCACCGAGGTCCAAGCTGCCGAAAAAGGAGTAATTATTCCAGTGGATCGAATCATCGGAACACTCACTTACACAGACATTGAAAAGATGCTACCAAATTTGTCGTCCCCAGAAGAAATGAGGGGCTGGATGGCTAAGGGAAAAGAATTCCAAGTCAAGAATGGAAGGCCCATCTACCAAGGCAAGTTGTTTGTGCCAAATCTGGAACTGCAAACACAAATCATTGAACATTTCCATGACGAACCATTGGCCGGGCACAAGGGGGTGAAGAAAACAATGGAGCTTATCCGAAGAGAGTTTTGGTGGCCAGCCATGGAAGCTCAGGTGCGGCAGTATGTAGCCACTTGTGAGTTGTGTATTAAGGGAAAGACTCCTAGAAGGGCCCCTCAAGGTCTTTTACTGCCTATGCCCCAAGCCCCGTACCCTTGGCATACCATTTCCATGGATTTCATTGTGGAACTCCCGTCAAGTGGTGGTCTATCAGTCATTTGGGTGGTGGTGGATCATTTCTTCAAGATGAGCCATTTTGTTCCTCTAAAGGCCCTCCCAAATGCTACACAGTTGTCCAAGTTATTCATGCAACACATAGTAAGGGCCCATGGAATCCCAAAGATTGTCATCTCAGATAGAGGCTCTCAGTTTGTCTCTCGTTTCTGGAGATCCTTCTTGAAGAGGTTGGGTGTAGACTCCCGTCTGTCTTCCAGTTTCCATCCGGAGACGGACGGACAGACGGAAAGAGTTAATCAGGAATTGGAGCAATACTTGCGCTTGTTCTTGATGGACCAGGAGGGAGAGTGGCCAGATTTGATTTGGGCAGCAGAATTTGCTTATAATAATGCTGAGCATGCTTCCACAGGTTACTCCCCGTTCTATTTAAATTCAGGTCGACATCCAAACACTCTGGTTGATAAAGAAATCAGTAATGTTCCTGCCGTGGAAACGGTAGTTCAAGATTTACATGAGGCCATTCGATTAGCTTCTAGAAATGTATCTAAGGCTAAGGATTCCTACAAGAAGCAGGCAGACAAGAAGAGACGCCCAAATCCAGTTTTTGAAAAGGGAGATCAGGTCTGGGTTTCCACTAGGAATTTACGATTGAAGGGGAATCGGAAGTTTCAGCCTAGATTTGTGGGTCCCTTTCAGGTAGACCGAATGGTGAATCCCGTCAGTGTAAAGGTTAGACTTCCTCCCCGATTGAAGATACATCCAGTTTTCCATGTTTCCCTGCTCCAGCGTAGTCCGGAGGGATTGAGGGCTGGTAATTCACCCTCCTCTGTTTTGGTACAGGGAAGGGAGGAATTTGAGGTAAAAAGAATTCTAGATTCCAGGTTTCAAAGAGGGAAGATCTTCTATCTAGTTGATTGGAAGGGTTATGGGCCGGAAGAGAGATCCTGGGAGCCACAATCCAATATTCATGCTTCACGTTTGCTCCGAGAGTTTCATCGCACTCACCCCACTAAACCCAAGGAGGAGAGGAGGGGGGTTTTGGTGGGAGGTACTGTCAGGTCTGGGGTGGGTAAGGTTAGGTTCCCAAAGCTGAGCATACAACCCAGGAGCCAGTTTATGCGCTTGGTGGGTAGGCGAAGAAGTGTTTCAGTCAGATCACTCTCCGCTTTCCTACGTGCCTTGAGAGTGTAGGTCTTGTTCCCCCCTCCCTCCCAAGATGGCCGCTGGCAGGGTTTGCAATTGTTGTCCCTGACTCGCGCTGGCAGCGGTACAGCTTTTCTGGGTTGATGTGGCGCGCGCGCTTCCAGTGCGCGGCGCACTTCAACCGTCGGAATCTCTGTGAAGGCGGCGTTCTCTAGAGCTCCGCGCTTCTCGTCGAAGTAATTCCAGTCATAGATACCTTCCGAAGATAGAGTAGTCTTCTCATTTTCCGTTACCATTGGCCCGCATATAATCCCGAGTCAGGGTATTTCTTAGTGGATATATTCCATCTCCAAGTTAGCAGAAAAGGCTTGCAGAGACTTCTGGAGATTGGCAAGCATTCCGAATTCAACGAAGACCTTCAGCGCATCTACAGCGAGTTAAGGTAGAGGCAGTCCTGTGAACATTCTGAAGAAAAGTAAGTCCCATTTCTTCTTATTTCGTGGATGTGCCAGCGCTTCATGGAGGGTTTCCAGTAACAGTATGTAAAGAGACTAAAGAACTCACAGACTTTTAGCTTGAGAGTGAGAGAGCATCGTGAATAGAGAGTTCACAAAACAAGATGATTTTGCTTCAGTAGCAGTATCAGCAGCAAGTTCAGAAATTCAGCTACAAGAGTGAGAAGAAGACAGAAGAGTTTTTTGAGAAAGACCTTTTTTTTTATTAATTCCAAGCAAACTCATTGGTATTTGTATATATATATATATATATATAGAAATAGGCAGTAGACAACGAGCTCCATCTGCACATTTCTGTGTCCAGTGAGAAGAAGAGTAGTCAATCAAGTAAGAGAACATTCACACAACCTATGAAAGGACAAGACACTACTGAGGGGGCTAGATAGGTAATGGTAGACTAAGTGAAGGGTTGGGAGTGAGGGAAAGGGTAACAAGGTTTACATGTTATTCATTTTGCAGGAGACATTACATGCCAACTGATCAACCCCTCAACTCCTTAAAAGGCAACAGCCCAATGAGTCAGAGAGCAGCCACCCACTGTCTTAGGACAGGTATAGGGTGTGAATAAGTATCATTCCCCTTTAGTGTAGTCTAGTATAGAATTGTTTCTGAATAACTCTCATTGCAGGAATCGTGAGGAAGAAGTTACGAATCCAGTCCAAGAAGAAGACGCAGTGTTGTCTCTCTTTTCTGTCCAATTCCCCTTTCCCCCGCTCTGCTGCTCGTGAGCCTAGCTCGCAGTAGCGGAGTGGTGGAGTGGAGATCAAGCATCTGCTCCTGTGGAATCGGCAAGATCTGCTAAGGTACCTGACACAGGGAGGTGTGACCACCACCCAGACAGGATATAGTGTATTGGGTCTGGATGGGTGCACTTCCAAAGTGCCTGAAAGTCTGCATCTGGGGCACACTTGGTGTCCCCGTGCATAGTCCAGTTCAAACGAGTTCTGGAAGCCGTTGGCTCCTGCTCTGGTGCAAAATTGGACAAGGGACATTGGAGTAACCCCCCCTCTGTCCTGACCCTCCCCTAGGAGGGTCTCCTGAATCTGTCCAACCCTCTCCCCTGGGTATATAATGGCTTACCTGGCTGTAGGAGCTTTGACGTGGACAAGATTCTGAACAAGAAACCACTGACCCTCGACCGTCTGGACACTCTGGACTTTGCTGGACTTTGACTGGCCCGACTTCATCTCCCTATCCTGTCAAAGTATTGTCTGTGCCCTTGTACCATACAGGCTCCATGCTGGACCTGTGGAGCATCAAGGACATCTGAAGAATCTCCCTCGGGGTGAAGGAGGCACTCCCCTGCATCCGCAGGCACCGTAACGCAACTGACCAGTCTGCTGATCCTAAGCTCCTGCGGACTCCACAGGCTCCAGCAAAACAGGAGGTGGGTTCCGACGTTCCTTGAGGTTGAGCTGCTCTCTCACCAAGTTTGAGGCCAGTATCCTTTGTGGCGACCACATAATCCGAACCCCTGTGCACCGCGTACTTGTGCAAGTGCATATGCTTGTTGGCGATCCCCGAGCTTGTTCATTAGATTCCGTGTAGTCCTAATCCTGAGCAGTGTTTCCACCAAAGAACTCTGGCCTCCTCGCACCGAGTGCTCCGTTGGTTGGTACTTTGTGATCTTGCTTGAGGTCCCCTCGCGACTCCTGGTCATTCGGCCTGTGGGTCCTCCCAGAGGGTCATCTTGAATTCTGTTGGGATTTCCTGGTTGCTCCAGACGTGCCCAGACTCATTGCTTGGTGAGTCCCCTGGACCTTGCTGGTCCACACCGTAACCTGCTTGACCTTCCTGCGTGTGTTGCTGTTGCCAAGGTTTGTAGGTGCTCCAGCCGGACCTCGACCCCTCAGCAATCGACATCCTTCGTGGGATAACTCTCATCCGGCTCCTGTTTGTCCTCGACGTCTCCTGGTCCTCGTGGCTGCAGAGTCAAGTATCCCTTCTTCGCCCCTGAAGCACCAGACATCGGTGGGCATTCGTCTACCGAGCCCCTGGTCACCCTGAAGTGACTCAGACTTTGCCCCCTCTGCTTTCAGGTTCCTTCCATCACAAATCCACCCTTGGGTTTCGATAGACACTTTCTTTCTTCCCAGCAGCAGCACTTCTTTGAAGCTTCACATTGAAAATGATGGCAGTTTCCGACACCACTTCAGACGTATGCACCCGGCTTCCCTGGGATAGGTAACTCGGGTACTCCGGTATCCACAGGTGGGGTGGCTCTCCAACCTCTTAAGTTCCAAAGGGTTTCCTCAAAGTCCACCGAGAAGGGTCCTTAAACTTTAAAATTGTAACCGCGACTTACCCATAGAATTGTAGGGAGCCCGCGGTCGTGTTAGCACACTGCACCTGTCCTCCATGGGGTCCCTATCTACTCACCTTGGGTGGTTCCTTGGGGTCCCAGCGATTCTACGTGTTCTAGACACTCTCTTGACTCAAGTCGTGGTTCTTATACCACTATTTTAGTATATTGTTTGGTCTCTCCCTGGAGCCCACTGTGTATTGTGCTACTTACAACTGTTTCTTTGCTAAAGTATAGTCTGCTTTGTGTTGCATCCATGTGTAGGGGATACTAGAGAGTGTTATATAACTAAATACATATTTTTATAACTACTGTGTGGTTCTCCTTTAATTTAATTGGTACTAAAGGTGATATTCTGGTAAAACAATCTGTTTTACATTCCTTCAAGATTAAGCCTGAATGCTGCTCTCCACAGCTACCACTAGGATAGCTTTCTAAAGGTTATCTTTGACCTCATACATCATAAGGGTCGTTTGGACTGGTGCACAGTGCCCACTTTAAGTAGTGGACAGCATATACCAGGCCAACTTCTCACATTGGTGGCAGCGGTGGGATTCAAGCCTGCATTGTTTTACCAGATAAATCTTTGTATTGATTAACTGAAAACCACTAAGTACTAGGTGCATATTATACCAGCTTAGAATAAGTAAGTTCTACTGAACTTAGGGTTGGGTAAGTCAAGGGTCTAGCACACCCTTTCTCCAACCTAAGAGAGTTTAGTTTCCCACTATGTTAGGTAGATGCATACACCACACCACACTTAGTATGTCTTCTAAAGGAGAAGCCTCCAGTGGCTATCTGCCTTCTACATACAATGGGGCCCGATTCACAGAATTAACTTAAGACAAAATCCTAAACTTACTACTTTTGGTATTCACAGAATGCACTTACTACTTTTGGTATTCACAGAATGCACTTACTACTTTTGGTATTCACAGAATGGATTTACGACTACTAACTTTACGTCCGCACTCGGGCCGGAAATTCTGGCCCGGAGGCGGAGCTTCCGGGCCGGAGGCAGAGCTTCCGGGCCAGAGGTGGGGATTCCGGCCAGTGGCGGAGATTTAGCCATGGCCAAAATCTCCACCTCTGGGCCAGAAGCTCCGCCTCTGGGCCGGAAGCTCTGCCTCCGGCCCGGAAGCCCCGCCTCCGGGCCGGAAGCTCCGCCTTTGGGCCGGAAGCTCCGCCTCTGGGCCGGAATTTCCGGCCCGAGTGCGGACGTAAAGTTAGTAGTCGTAAATCCATTCTGTGAATACCAAAAGTAGTAAGTGCATTCTGTGAATACCAAAAGCAGTAAGTGCATTCTGTGAATACCAAAATGGTAGTAAGTTTAGGATTTTGTCTTAAGTTAGTTCTGTGAATCGGGCCCAATGAGTTTACATTCCAGGCATTGAAAGCCATGTGTGTCTCTAGAAAGTTAAAGACAGGGAGAAATGCCAACTCTCAATGCCTCATTGAGGTGTTACTGTTAGATGACCTTAGGAAGACCCCTGGGTCAGATGAACAGGAAAGAGTGGGTGAGGCAGGGAATGAAGACAGGTCAAGAGGTGACACCGTTTATGACCTAGATTCAAGCCCTGGCCAGGAGAATCAAGATGATTCCCACCTGGACAACTCCGATCTTCAGGGAGATGGTGGAGAAGGCCAAAATGGCACTCTCTTCACTCCTCCTGGAAGAGTGCAGAGTTTACCAAGGAGATCTAAATCTCCCTCTGCAGAGTCACATCACTCAGGACAGTCTGTATGGACCTCTGTAACTAACAAGAGGGACCATTCCTTAGACAGGGAGCATCAACTGCTTGTTATGTTATAAACATTTATTGAGCGCACAAATACCTAGAGGTGTCTCGGCGCTAGGACTATGAATGAGCCCAGACATGGCGTCTAGTTCTGAAATAGCCACGTTTTTAGCCCTTTTCTGAAGATGGTAAGTGAGCTTGCCCTTCTGAGCTCCCTAGGGAGCATGTTCAAAAGTTTAGCAGTACAATACGAAAGGGTACGTCCTCCCCAGTTTAAGGACCATATCCACTGAACTTTCATGAGTCTGGCACCTGTGAAGCGTAGTTGTCTGGCCGGTTCATACCAGGCAAAAATATCTCTAAGAAATCTTGGACCTGAGTTACTCAGCAATTTAATTAGTTGTTCCACCGGAAGCCAGTGGAGTCTTCAAATTTCTTTGGCTACAGAGTCATGCTTAGGAATGCTCAAAATAAGTCTTGCGGCTGCATTTTGTACTGTCTGGAGCTTTTTTTGATATTGCTTCTGCATATTCAAATAAAGCCTATTGCAGTAATCCAGCTTTGACTGTATAAGCGTGGTTACAACCGTCCTTCTTGAATCAGTAGGGATGCAAGGTAGAATCTTCTTGAGTTTCTTTATCAGAAAGTGGGAGGCCGACATGATGGCATTGGTCTGATGTGATAGAGTTAATTTGTTATCAATCAGAACTCCCAAATGTTTTGCTTTCTGAACTGGTATTGGTGGTTCACCCATCTTCGCCGGCCACCAGAGATTGTCCCATCTGGGTTGCAGGTTTCCAAAGATTACTACCTCGGTCTTCTCAGAATTGAGCTTATGATAATGTTTTCACATCCATCTGTTTATTTTCCTCATTCAGTTTTGAAACTGTAGTGTAGGGGAGGCTTGATTTTTATAGGCTGCCACCACTATCGGGGTGCCATCAGCGTAAGACGTAAGGCTTAAACCGAAGTCTCGAATCAGAGGGGCGATTTCAGATACATACACGTTAAAAAGAGAAGGAGTAAGAGATAAGTCCTGTGGAACTCCACAGGGGAGGACGTGGGGATCCGATTTATACTTGTCCAAAGTCACCTTTTGTCTCCTTTCCTTCAAAAAGAAGGAGAGCAAGGCCAGTGCTGCTCCCTTAACCTCCCACGTTTCCAGTCGCTGCTGCAGAAGATCATGATCCACGGTGTCAAACGCGGCGGACAAATCTAGGAGAACAATGGCGGCCGTTTCCCCTCTATCAATCACCGTCCTGATCTCCTTGGAGGCCTTAATTAATGTTGTTTCAGTACTGTGCTCTTGTCTAAAACCAAACTGAGAGTGATCGATCAAATGATTTTCCTGAATGAAATGGGCTAGCCGTTTGTTCATGATTTTATCAACTATTTTGTCCGGAAGCGGCAGTCACGCTATCAGGCGGTAGTTGTTTGGATTCTACACATCCAGATTGGGTTATTTCAGCAGAGGAAGAATGGAGGAGTCTTTCCACGGAGCTGGGAAAGTGCCCGAGATAAACATATTGTTAAAAACTTCTGTAAGCTCGGGGCTCACTACCTCCGCTATGTGTTTCAATAATGCAGGGCAAGGTCAAGAGGAGACCCGGATTTAATTTCTCTAACTTGAGAAAGCTAGGTTTAGGCTCAGGCAAGAGCAGTTGACCCTAGACAAGGAATCCCTAGCAGTCCTGAGAGCTAGAAAGAAATTGGGACTAGAGTCCCATGGTGGCAGCAACAGTGTCCCTAGAGTTAAGGAACATTCTTTTGACAATAGGAAGCTGAGCAAGATTGTCCCTCCCTACCATGTTGGGGATGACATCCACAAATGGTTAACTGCTTTAGAGAGGGCCTGTAAAGTACAGAGGGTCCCTCAAGAGCAGTGGGCAACTATCTTGTGGCTCTCCTTTGCTTACAACGGTAGAGATAAGCTCCTTCCTGTTAGAGAAGAGGATGCTGACAATTACTCAGTATGAAGAGTGCTCTCATTGATGGGTTTCTCTTAACCACTGAACAGTACAGGATTAAGTTCAGAGACACCCAGAAGGCACAGAATCAGGACTGGGTAGACTTTGTGGATAGTGCTATTAAGGCTATGGAAGGCTGGTTGCTTGGCAGCAAGGTGAATGATTTCAAGGGATTGTGCAGTTTGATTATGAGGGAACAGATCCTTAATAATTGCCAAAATCAGTTGTTGCATCAGTACCTGGTTGACTCTGAACTGACTTCTCCACAAGAATTGGGAAAGAAGGCCGATAAGTGGGTCAGAACCAGGGTGAGGCAGAAAAACTAGAACTCTGGTGGTGACGAGAAGAAGCAGGATTCTAAAACTCCAGATAAGGGTGGGGACAAGGGTAAAGATCAAAAGTCTTCATCAGGGCCCCAAAAACCTGCATCTGGGGGAGTCATAATCCAACAAGGGAAAAGTCAAAAAGAAACCTTGGTGTTACATATGTAAAGAAAAAACCCATTGGACAAAATATGCCAATTGTCCAAAGGCCAAGGATTCAACTCCAAGCACCACTGCCCCTAAGGCAACTGCTCCCCCTAGTACAGTTTCAAGTGGTGGTACAGGGAACAAGGGATTAGTAGGGTTAACCTTGGGCTCTGAGGTCGGTTCTGGCCTAGTCAGAACTCCACCTCAGGCTGTGCTTGTCTGTGATGGTGGCATAGATGTTGCCAGCTTAGTTGTCAGTCCCAGTAACCTGGGAAAATACAGACAACAGCCTTTGATTAATGGTAAGGAGGCCATGGCATACAGGGTCACAGGTGCAAATGTCACTATGGTGACAAAAGATCTTGTGGACCTTGACCTGATCATACTTGGTGAGATGTACCAAGTGACCAATGTTAACAATGTCAGGACAGGCCATTCCTTGGCAGTTTTTAATTTCAGCTGGGGAGGGGTAACTGGCCCAAAGAAGGTTGTAGTTAGCTCAGACCTCCGCGTGGAATGCTTGTTGGGCAATGATTTGGAGACTTCAGCCTGAGCTGAAGTGGAACTTAGGACACATGCAGCAATGTTGGGCATCTCTGCAGATGTGTTTGCTGTGACCAGGTCACAGGCCAAACAGATGTCTACTGGACAGGCCCTGGATCCTGAAAAAGATGGACCAGGTGCCTTCCAAGAGAAGGAGCAGGAGGGGTAAGGCTGTTTCTTCCCCCCAGGCTCAGAAAGAGGAGCAGTCTCCTGAGGGAGATGACCCCAGTCCCTGCGAAGGAACTGTCACTGAGGAAATGGAACCTGATCAGGTTGAGTTCTTGGGGACAGGGAGCCCTTCCAGGGCAGATCTGAGTCAGGAGCAGCAAACCTGCCCCTCTCTTGAACCCCTCAGACAGCAAGCTGCTGCTGAGGCTGCTGGGAGTATCAGTGGGTCCCACAGGATCTATTTGGGTGAGCAACTTCTTTACTCAGAAGGTAGAGACCCCAAGCCTGGTGCCACCACGAGGTTGGTCATTCCTCTGAAGTTTAGGGGCTGCCTACTCACCCTGGCACATGATATTCCCTTAGCAGGACACCTAGGCCAAAGTAAGACGTGGGACAGGCTTGTCCCTCACTTTCAATGGCCTCATATGTCGGATCCCTCACTTCAATGGCCTCACATGTCGGAGGACACCAGGAGTTTTGTCGCTCCTGTACCACCTGTCAAGCCGGTGGTAAGTCAGGTGGTACCACTAAGGCCCCCCTTATACCACCACCTGTGGTGGGGGTTCCTTTTGAGAGGGTTGGGATTTACATAATTGGTCCCATGAACCCTCCAACTGCATTCTTGTGGTGGTGGACCCTGCCACTAGGTATCCAGAGGCTATACCCCATAGAACGACCACAGCTCCTGTGGTGACCAGGGCCACCTGGGAATGTTTTCCAGAGTGGGTTTTCATAAGGAGGTCTTACCTGACAGAGGTGTAAACTGCATGTCTAGTTACATCCCTGCAATGTGGAAGGAGTGTGGAGTGAATTACAAATTCACCACACCCTATCATCCACAATGCAATGGGTTAGTTGAACGGTTCAACAAAACCCTAAAGTAGGGGTGGGCGAAATTTGCGTAATCGCGTTACGCAAATCTCCGCGAAACGGTAAAAAATCTCCGCGAACACGCAGAAATTCCGCGAACACGCGGAATTGCTTGTTCTCGATACTTTTTTCCTGTTCGCGATCGCTGTTTGCGTGCTCGGGGTGAAATATCTCGCGAACACGCATATTGAGAACGCGAACAAGCAAAAAATTTCGCGAAGTCGCGGAACGCAGATTTTTGTGCAATTTCGCGTTCTCCGCGGAACGCGAAATTACCCAAATTTCGCAAATTCCACGAACGGAACGGAATTTGCTGCCCAGGCCTACCCTAAAGGGCATGATCATGGGCCTCCCAGAAAAGCTTAGGCAAAAATGGAATGTCCTGTTGCCCTGCCTTCTCTTTACCTACAGCCCTTTTGAACTTTTGTTTGGGCATCCAGTTAGGGGTCCCTTTTGTTTGGTGAAGGAGGGATGGGAGTTACCTCTAAAACCTCCCAAACAAGACATAGTGGACTATGTACTTGGCCTCCACTCAAGGATGGCTGAGTACATGAAGAAGGCCAGCAAAAACCTTGAGACAAGTCAAGAATTACAAAAAGCTTGGTATGACCAAAAGGTTGTAATGACAGTTTATCAGCCAGGACAGAAAGTATGGGTGTTGGAGCCTGTGGCCCCAGCAGCTCTCCAGGACACGTGGAGTGGACCCCATACTGTCATTGAGCAAAAGGGAGAGGTCACCTACTTGGTGGACCTTGGAACTCCCAGGAGCTCCCACAGGGTGCTCCGTGTAAACAGGCTCAAACCCTATGTGGACAGGGCAGATATGGGCTTGCTTATGGCTACTGATGAAGGACAGAAGGAAGAGAGTGACCCACTCCCTGATCTCCTCTCACAGAACCCTGATGATGGATCAGTAGATTGTGTAGCCTTGGCAGGCAGTTTCACTGAGCAACAGCAGACTGATTGCAGGAAGGTCCTCAATCAGTATAGGCACATGTTCTCACTGACTCCCAGTCAGACCACCTGGTGTACCCATGAAGTGGACACAAGTGAGAGCCTACCTGTTACAAATAAGATTTACAGGCAGCCTGACCATGTCAGAGATTGCATCAGGGCTGAGGTTCAAAACATGCTGGAATTGGGAGTGATTGAACCTTCAGATAGCCCTTGGGCTAGTCCAGTGGTCCTGGTACCCAAACCGCATACCCAGGGTGGTAAGAGAGAAATGAGGTTTTGTGTGGACTACAGGGGGCTCAATGTAGTCACTAGGACTGATGATCACCCTATTCCTAGGGCATATGAACTCATAGACACTTTGGCCTCAGCCAAGTTCTTGAGCACATTTGACCTCACTGCTGGATATTGGCAAATCAGACTAGCCGAGAATGCCAAACCAAAAACAGTATTTTCAACCCCTAGTGTGCATCATCAATTTATTGTGATGCCCTTTGGCTTGAAGAATGCACCTGCCACATTCCAAAGGTTGGTGATCAAAGTCTTTATAGGCCTGGAAGCCCACAGTGCAGCATATCTAGATAATATAGCTGTCTTTAGCTCCACCTGGGAGGATCACCTGGTCCACCTGAAGAATGTTTTAGAGGCTCTGCAGAAAGCAGGTCTCATTATCAAGGCCACCAAGTGCCAGATAGGGCAGAGTAAGGTTGTATACCTGGGCCACCTTGTGGGTGGAGGCCAGGTTCAACCATTGCAGAGCAAAATCCAGACCATAATGGACTGGGTTGCTCCCACTACCCAGACTCAGGTCAGAGATTTCTTGGGCCTGACTGGGTACTACAGAAGATTTGTCAAGGGATTTGGGTCCATAGTGACTCCCTTGAATGATCTGCCATCAAAAAGAATGCCCAAGAAAGTTCAGTGGACAGTTAGCTGTCAGAAGGCATTTGATGATCTCAAGCAGGCCATGTGCACTGCTCCCATTCTGCCGGGTCCTGACTATTCCAAACAATTAATTGTTCAAACAGATGCATCTGATTTGGGAGTAGGGGCTGTGTTGTACAACTTAATACAGAAGGTCAGGATCAGCCAGTAGCTTTCATCAGCAGAAGGTTGACACCCAGAGAGAAACGTTGGTCAGCCATTGAGAGGGAAGCCTTTGCTGTGGTTTGGGCTCTGAAGAAGCTGAGACCATACTTGTTTGGCACTCACTTCATTGGTCAGACAGACCATAAGCCCCTTTTATGGCTAAAACAGATGAAGGGTGAAAACCCCAAACTTTTGAGGGGGTCCATTTTCCTACAGGGTATGGACTATAAAGTGGAAAATGGACCTGGGAGTTGAAGAAATAAAAACCTTTTTAGGGGTTCACTGATACACCTGGTCCTTTAAACCAACAAAGAAGAGATTGGCACCGAAGCTGTAATATAGAAATAATGCATTTATTAACCTCGCATGAGGGAGACTGCGTCACACAGTACCCTCAGGCCACTGTATGAGACAGTCTAAGGAGTACAGATAACAGGGGCCTTATATATGCATTTGTTACATAGTCAGCATAAAACCAAGGGGAGGTCCTGGCACATACAAGAATACTATTTGACTAATATAGGTATACAAAATTTGCTTGCTCAACAAAGTGGGAGGGGAGACTAAACTGCTTACATCAGTAAGAATAGTCTTGACAGTTCTACACTAGGAGCAGGTGCCTTCTGGCAGCTACAGGTCTTTCTGAGTATGTGCAAGGCTCTGGAAGAGGTAGAAAGCACATGGTGAGCACATGGCTAACTAAAATGGCTGCCAGGAACAAAATGGCTTTTAGCTCATGCTAACAGCAATTCCTGCAATCTTTAACAGAGTAACCATGCCAATGCAGATGGACTCTCCAGATATTTCTACTTAGAACATGAAGACTCAACTGGGCAAGGTTAGTCTCATCTCCTTATGTTTGGGGGGTGGTTGTGTAGGAAAGTAGGATCTGCTTCTTATGGTTAACCCCACTTTTTGCTTGATGTTACACTGTTTTTGACTATACTGACTGGGATCCTGCTAATCAGGACCCCAGTCTTTCTGCTTTCGCCTTAAAATGTTAAGCTATGTACTTTGGTACACTCCAGATTGGATACTGGGGTACCCTTATAAGTCCCTAGTATATGATACACATGTACCCAGGGAATGGGTACCCAAAAGGCCTCCCATGGGCTGAAGCATGTATTATGCCACCCATGAGAGGCCATGCAAAATTAAACTACAGGTCTGCCATTGCAGCCTGTGTAAGCTTGTGCTTGCCCCACTTACTTTAGATATAGGTTCACTCTATCTATAGGTCACTACACTTAAAACTTATGAGTCACCCCTATAGCAGACCTTAACAATCCTGAAGGCAGGGTTTTATGTACAAGGGTTACCCTGCATGAGCAGAACCCTTCTGCAGCCTTTGGAGACCATTCTCCCGGGTTGTCTGTGACTCAGCCAGACATATAGGTAGAGGTGCATTATAACCTTGAGGTAAATGCTATCTCATAAACGTCTGAAACAAAACATGCCTTGTTTGGTATCAAACACCTTGGCATCATACCTCCACACCGGTAACCGGTGTGGGAGGTATGATTCCACCCTTCTGAAGCAAGCTTCGTGGGGTCACTGGTCTTTCCGGTGCCAGCCTTCTCTACCCGGGCAACACAAAATGGTTGCTGCTGACCAGAAACACATTTCTGACCTCCTGCTGCAGAGCCAAGCTCGAGCAGGGGAAGGCAGGACAATAGGCATCCTGTCACAGGGAGGTGTGACCACCTCCCAGACAGGATTTAGTGTATTGGGGCTGGGTGGGTGCACTTCCAAAGAGCCTGTAAGTCTGCATTTGGGGCACACTTGGTGTCCCTGTGCATAGTCCAGGTCAAACCAGTTCTGGGAGCCGTTGGCTCCTGCTCTGGCGTGAAACTGGACAAATGATATGGGAGTAACCTCCCCTCTGTCCTGACTCTTCCCTAGGAGGGTCCCCTGAATCTGTCCATCCCTTTCCTGTGGGTACATAAGGGCTTACCTGGCTATGGGACCTGAGATTTTACGTGGGCAAGATACTGAACGAGAAACCACTGACCTCCGACCTTCTGGATACTCTGGACTTCGCTGGACTTCAATTGGGCCCGATTTCGTCTCCCTCTCCGTCCAAAGCATCGTCTGTGCCTGTGCATCATACAGGCTCTGTGCAGGACCTGTGGAGCATCAAGGACATCTGAAAAATATCCCTTGGGGTGAAGGAGTCACTCCCCTGCATTCACAGGCACCGTAACGCAACTGACCAGTCTGCTGATCCTGAGCTCCTGCGGACTCCAAAGGCTCCAGCAACACGGGAGGTGGGTTCTGACGTTCCTTGAGGCTGAGCTGCCCTCTCACCGACTTTGAGGTCACTATCCCTCGTGGGGACAGCATAACCCAAACCCCATTGCACCGCGTACTTTTGCAAGTGCATATGCTTGTTGGTGATTCCCAAGCTTGTGCATTAGACTCTGTGTAGTCCTGATCCTGAGCAGTGTTTCCACCAAAGAACTCCGGCCTCCTCACACCGAGTGCTCTGTGGGCTGGTACTTTGTGATCCTGCTCGAGGTCCCGTTGCGACTCCTGGTCATTCGGCCTGTGGGTCCTCCTGAGAGTCATCTTGAATTCTGTTGGGCTTTCCTGGTTGCTCCAGAGGTGCCCTGATTCCCCCTTGCTGGTCCACACCGTAACCTGCTTGGCCTTCCTGCGTGGGTTGCTGTTGCCAAGGCTTGTTGGTGCTCCAGCCAGACATCGACCCCTCAGCACTCTACATCCTTTGTGGGACAGCACGCATCCGGCACCTGGTCATCCTCGACATCTCCTGGTCCTCGTGGCTGCAGAGTCAAGCATCCCTTCTTCGCACCTGAAGCATCCAGCATTGGTGGGCATTTGTCTACCAAGTCCCTGGTCACCCTGAAGTGACCCAGACTCTGACCCCTCTGCATTCAGGTTACTTCCATTAAGAATCCACCCTTGGGTTCCAATGGACACTCTCTTCCTTCCCGGCAGCAGCACTTCTTTGAAGCTCCCCATTGAAAACGATAGCAGTTTCCGACACCACTTCAGACCTATGCACCCGGCTTCCCTGGGATAGGTAACTTGGGTACTCCGTTATCCACGGGTGGGGTGGCTCTCCAACCTCCTAAGTTGCGAAGGGTTTACTCGAAGTCCACGAGAAGGGTCCTTAAACTTTAAAATTGTAACTGCGACTTCCCCATAGAATTGTACGGAGCCCGTGGTCGTGTTAGCACACTGCACCCGTCCTCTGTGGGGTCCTTATCTACTCACCTTGGGGGGTTCCTTGAGGTCCCAGAGATTCTACGTGTTGTAGACAATGTCTCGACTTAAGTTGGGGTTCTTATACCACTATTTTAGTTTATGGTACGGTCTTCCCCTGGAGCCCACTGTGTAATACTTACAACTGTTTCTTTGCTAAAGTATTGTGTGCTTTGTGTTGCATCCTCGTGTAGAGGATACTAGAGTGTTATATAAATAAATACATATTTTTATAACTACTGTGTGGTTTTCCTTTCATTTAATTGGTACTAAAGGTGATATTCTGGTAATACAAGCTGCTTTACATTCCTTCAAGATTAAGCCTGACCACTAGGATAGCTTTCTAAAGGTTATCTTTGACCTCATACATCATAAAGGTCGTTTGGACTGGTGCAAGGTGCCCACTTTAATTAGTGGACAGCATATACCAGGCCAACTTCTCACAGCCTATACACTGGTAGAACACCCATCTTTCGTTTGCATAATCTCTAGAACGTTAATGGATTGACATATAAAATTAAACGGGGAGCTATAATGCACGTTATCAAACGTCATGCCCCCAATATTCTTTTCCTCAAAGTAACACACCTGTTGGGTTCCAACTGTAAATTCCTGTGGTGGTACGGCTATAGAGAAATATTTCATGCAGGAGTCACATCCTGTTCCTGAGGCTTGGCAATCATGCTTCATAAAACAGCGCCATTCAGGGTAGTCAGCTCAGTGGCAGACCCATGGGCAGGTATGTTCTCGCTTCATGTATCATACAAGGTAATCAATGGACACGTGTTGGTGTTTACTCCCCACCTGCCCTACTTAATGATTGCTTACATGCACTCGAAAAGGCCATGGCAGACTTAACCCCTGACACTATGCTCGTCGGAGGAGACTGCAATGCAGTTATAGACAAACAATATGACATCTGGCTCCCCGAGGCCTCAATTGTATACAGACCCACTGGTCTTCCAGGGTGGGTGGATGCTATGGGTTTCTCCTTCTGGCAGGGGTGGCGAAATGAACGTTACCTTTAATGCTATGATACACAATACTTTTTGTAGTCTTGATTACGTCTTTATGCCACATGCAGGCATCCATGCATCTGTAACATAAAGGCGCTCACCTGGAAGATTTCAGACAATTTTTCGTCTTGTTGAAACTGAGTGGGGAACAAGCCTAAACCCACAGGATGCTGGAGATTTAGTTTGTGGTGGTTGCAAAATGCAGAACTAATCACCCCGCTTACATCTGATACTGAAGGTTATTTTCAATGTAATATAGAATTCATAAACTCTACCCTGCCCTATGTAGGCCTTTAAGGCAGTAACTAGGGACAGGGCAATGGTGTGTGTCCGTCATCAATGATGTTAAAAAGCCACACCAATAACGTCACTAGAAAACAACGTCCTGCAGCTGGAGCCCAATCCAGGAACCCCTTACTCCTCGGTAAATTACAAACTACTAAAACCTTGCTACAAGACCGTTAACACTGATGTCTATGTACGCAATGGTACATGTGTGCATAAAAACTAAATCAAATCACTATTGTCGAAATCACCCGGTATGACCTCTCCATCAACCTGAGTCAGAAATAGGTGGTAAGGCACGCCCTGAGTCCTTGGCCTGAGGATACTGATTGACAGATCACAGGTTGGATGGCACGTAACCAGCAGCATAAATGCGCAAACAGGAAAAACCCAGATTAGTCCCACAGATAGGCAGCGACACCACAATGGTCCAGGGAGATTGGCCCCAATAAAATGCACATGGTCAGAGGGGTTTGTTCCCAAAACATCATAAAGTTAAATGCCATATGAAGTTAGGCGCACTCAGCCAATCAGGACAAATCACAAGCAGTGATCACTCGCTCCCCATGCCGGACATATGGATACTTTAACGACTGGCCCCTGTGTCCACGCAAGGTTGAGTTCCACCTGCATTTGTCATCAGGTGGGAGTCATTTTTGGCCCAAGAGGCTAAACGGACCCTAGAACGCATGGGGATAAAATATATTACACAATTCTACCAAACGCTACTAGCTCACGCTCTTGACCCATTACTACTCTTGAGAGAGGCATGGAATGATGACCTTGGGGTCCTTGGATGACAACGACTGGAGGAAGGCCAGAATGGCACCCTGCACATTAATGATATCAGCTCGGCTTTGACTGGTCCAGTTGCAGTACCTCCACAGAATATATTATACCCCAGAATGATTGCATAAAATTCGACTGTCCCCGCCCCCTGCCAATCCACCGATGGGACCCTTCTCTATATGGTCTGGGAATGGCCCACTATTTGACCATATTGGAAATGAATCCATCATGGGGTTGCCTATCAACGTGTCACCTAAAATAGCCCTGCTGAGCATAATGGTTGATAAGGGTGGAACGTGGGCCCAACATATCTTTGTTTGCTGTGGCTATCTGGTAGCCAATCATTAAAATGCAAAACATTGGAGGGACCCAGGGCCTCCCACTTTGAGAGGATGGCACACAGGCATGGATAATTCTTGCGCTCTTGAATGTATGGTATAGAGGGCGCGAGGATGCCCGATAAAGCACATTGGGATATGGGGACCATGAACGGATTCTAGGTAATGAAGGCAACTGACCACTGGGAAAGTAACATAGTTTTGTGCAATCCAGGGGTGTGAGTCTCCCACCCTTTATCATCATCACTTTTTGACTACTGCCAACAACAGATTATATTTGTATCAAGATGTGTGGTTGAACAGACTGATAATAAATGCCAATAAAAGTTTGTTTGAAAAAAACAAAAATCATCACTTTTTGACATAAACCCATAGACCATTATCACACCACCAGTGCTTCATTTGAGCAAGTGGTTTTCAGTGCCCGGCACTTAATTGTCAACACTGGCATTTATGACAGTCCCCACAAGGTTGCGCTGCCTGCCTACGTTAGAGATGAGCACAAGAACAGTTGTTTATTAGTTTAGTATGAATTATAATGACTAATGCCTGCTGCTCAAGCCATTCTTCAAGCTTTGGGGGCAAGGAATAGTATAAAGTGTCACACTTGTATGAGTATGATGGTCAGTAGTTGTATAACGTTGGCACTGCTGGCTGGGGCAATCGGTAGTGCGTGCTTCAGTGGCCTCCTAGCGAAGGCCCTGACACTTATCTTTTTTATAAATTAAGCACTGAACACCACAAGCTACTTCATGAACTGTTATAGACCGATGATATACTACTCTGAATATCTATTATCAATATCATATTTGTACACTATGTAATGCCATTTTTGTTTTTCAAAACAATAAAAAATGTTTGGGGAAAATAAAAGTATACTGAGCCCAAACATATGGAGCCCGAACAAGAGATACATTTTCTAAAGGGATATAAGAATTTAAAAGATACAGTTAAAGAAAATCCTGTTAATAAAACAAATTTATAAACACACTACATGATAAGGCATTGGTGAATGGGAGGAGGTGCTTTGTCACCCCCTTGGCGGCAACGGCAGAGAAAATATCAGATATAACAATAACAGACTTGCATGTCTTTTAAATATTTATCTAATAACCTAAAATATACATTTTCACCAAAATTAACAACAGAGGTATCTAGGCAACAACTTGCTATCTAATTTCATTCTTTCATCTTTGAAGGCCTAGTCAATTTTTATTTTGGGTGACACATGTCTGATGGAAGTGCTATATCCCACTAATAAATCAACTACTAATATTAACATCATAATCACTAAGACTAATTATAAGAATTTGCAACAAATTTACTTGCCATGTTTCTTCTACAAAAAATAGAAAAGATCAAATCCCTAATCACAAATTTTAAAAAAATCAAGAAAATATCAAAGTCCAGGGGCAAGGCCTAGCGATCCAGCATGGTGGACGTGCATTAGGTGAGCTCCACTGAGCCCGTATCAAATATCCTTCACTTACCCTGTTTCATTGGTCAAATGCTTATCATGGGTCCCCCGTAGCTGTAGTGGACCCAGGTGGTGGCGGCTGCAACCCATAAGTGTGCCGGGATCGCAGAGTTTGAGGCGGCAACAGTGGTGCGCGGTCTTGGAGGCCTAACTGGTGAGATTGAGGCGGAGTCATCTGGAGCAGCGAACGACGGGCGCGGAGCACTGAAGTGCTGTGAGTGCAGAATGGATGGCTGAGAACTGCATCGGCTCCTGGTGGCTGACTCGGAGCGGGTGCTGCAGGAGTGACAGCGTCTGTGTGGCCGGGAGTTCTCCGGAAGTGGTCCGGTGAGTGCCTTTGTTCTCCCACCCCCGCCTCCTCTCTTGATTCCGGCGTTTGGATCGGACCGCGTGAGGGGGTCGGACGGACTCGCTGAGGGCTGGAGTCGGGCGCTGCGCCAGCTGGAGTCCGGACTGCCCGTGGTAGGGTCCTTGAGATTGCGCAGAGCCCCGGTTGGATGTCCGTGGGCCGGCCCGCGCTCCAATACTCCCCGACTGCTGTGGGTTGTGGGCCTGCTGCGTGAGGGCTGGCGCGGGAGCAGTTGGGCCACCCAGGCCATTGTTATCAGCTTAGTGGAGGGACGCAGCAGCCATTTTATGCGCCACAGTATTCAGGCCCGAGCCTTGGATTGCATTGCCCTTGCCTGCAGAGGTGGAGGAACATTGGAGGCACGGGAGAGTGGAGCCGGACACTGGGCCACTGGCGATGAGTCCTGGGAGCTGCACAGAGCCCCGCTTGGAAGTGAACTGCCCTATACATATATCTACGTCTCCCCGGTGGCGGACGGCGGGCTAATGGCGTGGAGGCCGGCTTGGCGATTGCCAGACCACCTGTGCTACTGACTGCTACTTGGTGAAGGCCCGGGCCTAGGCCTCGTATATAGTGTGGAACCCGGTGCGGGTCATGAAAAGCATCACCCTGGACGGCTAGAGGGAGCACCTGGGAGGAAGGTGGGACACCTGGTAGTGGGGGGGGAGACACGACTGTCTGCGGAGGTTGCCGGGTTAGCACTTCGTGCGGCTTGTGGGAAGGTGGTCTCTGCTTGCGTCCTAATACCTCAGGAGATCTAAAAACAGAGCCAGATATTGCAAGCTGAGACCGCAAAGGGGGAAGACCTATACGCCTCAAGATCTACAGGCATGGTTTGGCCTGGAGGCCCACCTGGGGGAATATATAGCGACCATCTTGTGGGATTAGCATCCAGTCTTCATCATGACAAAAGATAAAACGACACGAGGATCTGCTAAGCAGAGCACTTCGGCCCGCTACACTGGAACAGGGGGTGCACAAGGTGGCATCCCAGACAATGCCGCACTCATGGTGGCCATCACACAATCCAGAGCCGCCTTGGAAGCAAAGATTGTCAGGGAAGGCTCCGAGTCATGCTCCTAAGGCAAGATCTGCGGAACATGACAGAGCGCATTACAGAGGCTGAGACCAGGGACTTGGAAGTGGAGGATTCTGTCACTGCCTTGCAGAAAAAAGTTGCGTCATTGGGGACGGTCACAAGACGCCTGGCTTCGCAGGTGGAGGATGCAGAGGGCAGGGCAAGGAGAAGCAATCTACGTTTTGTGGGATTCCCTGAAGGATGTGAAGGGGGAGACATGGAACAGTTCCTGACTAAGTGCCTCCTCAGCTTTCTTCCCCCCCGAGTCGCTGTCCTGTTGTTTCGTTGTTGAAAAGGTGCATAGGGCCCTAATGCAGAAGCCACCCCCGGCAGCCAAACAAAAGGCGTGTCATCGCAAAGATTTTAAATTATCCCGACAGGGACATGATTTTAAAGCAGGCTAGAATTGAAGAACCCCTGACATTCTAAAATACCCGTATCCTCATATTTCCTGACTATACGAGGCTAGTCCAGCATAAGAGACAGTCATTCATGGCTGCCAAGGCCCACCTCTAAGAGCTGAAACTTCCTTATGTGCTGCTGTATCCCGTAAGACTGAGAGTGGTGTACCAGTCCCGCACGCTGTTCTTTGAGTCACCAGAAGATGTCTTCAAGTAGACGGATGAAACAGTGAAGATCTGGCATTGCACGCCACCCAAGATGGAATCAGATTCCTTGTCCAGTGATGTAGTTCGCAAGCCACCCAAGCCTAAAGTCAAAGGAACTAGGAGGTTGAGATCCAGACGCCGGTCTAAATCCTGCAGCGACCCAAACAGATCCACTTCGGTGCCCTGGCAGGGGACTTTGGCCTTGTAACCACATCAGGACTCTCCCGGATAGGGGATTATTGGTGCCATTTGCTCAGACTGATGTAGCGTGTGGCGGGCTAGTACCTTTGTTAGACTCTCAATAGTCAGGGGAACGCCCGTTGACTATGGGCAGGTTACTGGGGAACCAATGGCGGGGGCGGACGGGGTCTCCCATTGGGGTCCGCAAGCCACCTCCGCCGCGACAGATACTTCAGCAGTTTTGAGGTATGGGGGGTGAAGTTGGGGTATACATGTTGTATGTTTGCACTGCATCACCGCTGCACAGGGCCACTATTCGCACACTAGATGATAATTGTCCTACGTACCGCAGTCCCGAGACCCTTAGATGGCAGTTCCTATAGATAGGGCGGGACTCCAGGCGGGAGACCTCTAGATAGTCAGTTGGAATGTCAGAGGAGCGCTAGATAAAGTTAAAAGAGGGGCCATACTCCAACAGGCTAAAAGGTACCGGGCTGACATTCTAAGGCTTCAGGAGACACATTTAATTGGAACTAAAGCGTTATGCCTCCTCAGATATGATTACATTCAAGTATTCCACTCTGGCTTCACCAGGTGTTCCCGTGGGGTTGCGATTCTAATCCATCGTAGGGTCCCATACAAACATATCAAGATATGGACAGACATCCACTGGAGATACGTGTTTGTTAGGGGTACCATTTATGAGGAGCAGGTGTTACTGGGCTGTGTATATGCCCCCCCGCCGCTGTCGTGGGCTCTTGTCGAGCGCCTCACGACCCTGTGGGCAGATGTACCAGACGGGACAGCGATAGTAGGGGGACTGGAAGGATGTGTTGGACATGGCCATAGATCGATGGAGGATAGGGGGATATTCCAATGTACATCAAACCACCAAACTGAACTCCCTGGCGCTGGGATTGGGCTGGGCGGATCCATGGCGACGGCTGCATGGAGAGGAGCAGGGATACACTTATTTTTCAACAACGCATGTTTCTTACTCCCGCCTTGATTATATAGTGGTACCGTTAAGTGCCAGTAGTAGGGTGCGGGCGGTTTCAGATCCTTCTAAGAGGTTTGTCCGAACATTCCCCAGTCATTCTTCTGGTGCAGTTGGGCCCTGAGAAACAGCCCTTTCACTGGCGACTCTCCCCCTGGCATCTGCAGGATGACAAATATCGGAAGCACATAGGGCAGGCAATCGAGCAATATCTGGATATAGATGTGGGGACGGTAGCAAAGGCCAGAATCCTGTGGGAGGCCATGAAGCCAACCATACAGAGAGTAGACATTTCATTTTGTATGGCAGCAGGTCGAACCCGGCGGGAATCGCTTCTATGATCGGAGACTCATATAATGGTACTGGAGCTGACCAGTAGGGGGGAGGGAGGCAATCTGGTGCGCCGACAGCTGGTGCTTGCACAACAGCCCCATGCTGACACCCTGCTGGAGGAGGCCGTCTCGCGTGGCTAGCATCCAGTAGCAGACTTTACCAATGGGGTGACAAGTCCAGTGAATTACTCAATAGACTGTGTCAAGGGGCCTTGCATCCACAGGTTCTTCCCAGTATACTGGGCCCAGATGGGAGGGCTCTTAGTGACCCCTCCCTCATAGCAGAGAGTTTCGCAAGTTACTTTGCGGAGTTGTACACCCCTAAGGAACTACTGCAGGAAGGCATGATACACCATTTTATAGCTGACTTACCGCCCCGTGCAATCTCGGATAAGGCATGAGCAGATCTTAACCTCCCGCTCACTGAGGAAGAGATTAACATAGCGCTGCGAGATTTGTATTCTGGAAAGGCGCCGGGTCCGAATGTATTCCCAAGCGAATTTTTAAAGAAATATTTCACTAAACTGGGGCCTCACTTTCTCCGAGTTGTGGACGAAGCGAGGGACCGAGGCCTTCTTCCACGGGACTGGAGACACACGGAAGTAGTTGTATTTCATAAACCAGGCCAGCCCCCGGACCAACATGCTTCTTATCTCCCCATTTCATTGTTGAATTTCGAGGCCACAATTTTGGCCAAGGCATTGGCTAATCGCCTTCAACCCCATATAACCACTTTGATGCATCCAGATCAGATAGGCTTTATGCCCCAGAGGGCTACGCGTCACAACATCCAACGAGCCCACACTTCCAAAGCCACCATTAAGGGAACGGGAGTAAGAGCCGCCCTTTTGCTGGCAGACATTGATAGGGCTTTTGACTCCCTTAGCTGGGTGTACTTGTTCGCACTCTCAGACCGTCTTAACCTGGGCCCGCGATTTTTGTCATATCTGAAATTGTTATATACAGACCTCACAACGTCGGTGCGTGTTGCGGGATCTATCTCCTTCACATTTCCAATCGGCAGGGGCACCCCTCAGGTGTGTCCCATGTCGCCGTATCGCTTTGCGATAGAAATTGAGCCCCTGGCGGCGTGGGTGTGGATGGATGCGCAGGTGGCGGGCTTTCAGTGGGCTCATGGGCTCTCGGATCGCATTGTATTATATGCGGGCGATGTCCTATTCTTTTAAACAGACATCAACAAGACGGGGCCAGGGCTGCTCCGCATTATGCAAATTTTGGGGGAAACCACGGGCCTATTCATGAATCTGCATAAATCCACTTTGTGGGTGCTGGGAGGAGCTGAAGGACTGGGGCCTTGGACCTCGACAGTTCAGGTGACGACGGAAGGTGTGTAATACTTGGGAGTTTTCCTGTCGGATCCGCCGAGGGTGGCATGGGACAGAAATATTGTCCAGATATGGACACGGGTACGTGAGGAACTGAAAACTTGCCCCTCTCCATTTATGGTAGATCGGCTATTTTTAAAATGGTGTAGTTGCCGGGCTTGCTCTACCAACTGCAGAACCACCCGTACCCCCTACGTGGTTCTGCCAGGTTAACGCGGCGCTGGGCCAGTTTTTGTGGGCATGGGGGCTTCAAGGGTTGCGCTGCGGACTTGTTTTCCATCTACGTATTGCGGGGGGTTGGCTACGTCGGATGTTCAATCATATTATATGGCATCGCATCTATTGGTGCTAAACGAATGGTGGTATGGGGATAGGAAGGACCCCGTGTATGCAGTGGAACGAAGGTGTATGGGAGAGTATACCCTTCACACCATATTGTATTCGGTGCCCCTACGCAACTCTTTACCGCCCGCCACTCGTGTAGTATTCCAGGTGTGGAAACAGTCCCTCCTTAGGATGGGATGGTGGAACAAGCTGACTGGGGAAACTCCACTGTGGCATAATGGCCAATTGCCACAGCTTGCTGTGTTGCCCGGAATTCGTGGGTGGGATAATATAGGAATCTCTACGCTAGGAAATGTGATGCGTGGCTCAGTTCTGAAATCATTCCAAGATCTTCAACAGATGCCGAAAACTCAATTTTATAAATACCTCCAATTTCGACATGCCATTTACCCTAGTATCTTGGGATTAGAGGCCCTCACCGGAATTCAGTCCTATTGAAGTCAAAAGTGTTTATGGGTGATCTGCAGAACCATAAAATCTCAAAGATCTATCAGCCACTGGTGACCAACACCCATAATACGTTAGATAAACTTAGAGAAGCTTGGGTGGCCGATTTTGGCCCAATAGACGGAGATGATTGGGTGGATGCACTGGCCTCCCGTCAGGGAGCTGCGATAGCAACGCGGCTACGTCTCATCCAATTTAAATACCTTCACCAGGTTTATTATACCAGGCTCAGGTTGTGGAGGGCGGGTCTAGTTCCATCCCTGCTAAGCCTGCGGTGTGGTCAGGAGGAGGGATCCCTAATGCATACAATCTGGCATTGTATGGCAATCATGAGATTCTGGCGAGGGGTTCTGGCCTGTCTTGCAGAGGTGTTGGGGTAGGAGCTCCCCTCCTCCCCAAAATGAGTAATTTTACATATCATGGAGGGTATAGGAGGTAATATATACAAGAGGCACATGTTATTGCTGGGGCTGACTTTGGCTAAGAGGAAAGGAAGGCTGTGGAAGGCATCGACCCCACCTTCTCTCTCAGCATGGAAAAATGGGCTGGACTTTTGTATGGAATTGGAGATCTCAATATTCAAGGCCAGGGGATGTCTGCAAAAGCACCCCAACATCTGGAAAGATCAGGAAAAGATGGGCAGACTATCGGGGCGTCTATCTGGATCCAGTACCTCCAGTGGACGTATCCGTATCCAGGTTGTTATGCGGGCCTATTGGGTGAAGGACCAATTACGTAATGATGTCATTTATTTGGTGGGGTGGGTGATGTGGTGGCATCTGAAACGTAGTAGTGGAATAGTGCAATGGGGGGGTTCAATATGTTTATGTTGTTGTGTTTTGCATAACCATGATTATGATTAAGTATAAACTGCATGTCAATGACAATAATTTGTAATGTGTAATATGGCAGATGTTTCACGGGGAAAGGATCTCTGCACTGTACTTGACTTTTTGACATAAAAAAATTTGTCCCAAAAAAAATTCATTTCAAAGTCCAAATAACAGTTTCAGTTCACATTCTCAATGGTAGTTTCAGGAAGGGAATCCTTCTATCTACGATGGGATATCTAAAGGAAAATCCTAAATCTTCAACTGAATACTTAAGAAAAACTTATATACTGGACTGGATACCTAAGGTAGAAAACAAAATGGACTTTATCTTCAATATTTCAGTTTGGATCTTAGTTCAGTATTTTAACAGGAAGCTATTCAGGAAAGATTGTCTCAACTTGTAATCAGTTCATATTAATGGAAGCTTTTCAATGATGTATTGAAAATTGTTCAAATCAATGACTTCTGTATCTAATTGCTCAGCTTGTTGGGCATCAACTACATATGACCATTCAGGGTCTGCATAATTTCAGCTAGACACTTTTAGTTACTTTGGTCTGCTGATCTTTGGTTGTTCATCATCACTGTCACCTTGCTCTTCTTGCTCCATTTCTTCTCCTGTGATAGTTTCAGCTGCTCACACCCCTGTCAGTATTCTTATTACTGCACTTCCTGGTCAACTTTCTTCATGACAAATTCTTCCTCTTGAAGTGCTTATGACTGCCATTGTTTTGAAGAGCTCACTTTCATTTTCAGATGTTTTCAACCAGTGCTGGCATCTTAACTTAATTTGTCAAAAGTTGAGGACCGTTTTCCCCTTGATCATCTTTGTCCCTCACAGCAATCCAATAGTAACCAGGGGTTCGGACGATACGAAGCTTGAGTCTTAATTTTTGTCTCTTTCTCTGGACGTGAGACTCTTGAGTGTCTTTACCTTGACCATGCCCCTGTAGCTCTAGGGTTTGATCAGACTGTATCTGCTGATTCTCATCTTGCAGAGACTCAACCTGTGTTTCTTCTCCTTCAGGATACATACATCAGGCTGGGGTCTAACTTAGTGAATCAGTGGGTGTTGTCATTGCTTCTGCATCAGCTTGTTTCCCCCTCCTCATGTGCAACACTTGAATCCATTGTGATAATCTGACACATTTCACAACAGTGTTGGTCTCAAAGATCACCTGGTGAGGACATTTATAACGAGGCTCCAGAAAGTTCTTGTGTACATGTTGTTCACCAGGGTCCAATTCTCTGGGTTGAGGTATTTGCACTGTTCTTGCCCTGTTTATGGGGTTGCCAGGTCGACTTGATGAAAGATAAACCACACCATATCAGCCAGTCCCAGTACTCAAGAACAGTGTCATCAGAGATGTTTCCAAGTGCAGCTTCAGGAACAGATGGGATTCTCATGGCCCTCCCGATCAACACCGCTTGGGGGGGAACCCTGTTCTTTTGTTTGACATGCATCTGAGACTCATCAAGACAAGTGGGAGTGCATCCGGCCATTTGAGTGCTTTAGCATTTCTGGATTTCACAATACAGTTGACCTGCTTCACTACTCCTGCCACTTCTTGTCTGTAACTACAGTGGAATTTCTGATCAATTCCCAAAGTTAGACAGAACAACTCCATGACAATGTTGTGGGTACCTCGATCTGATTCTAAATAAACTAGCATGCTAACACGAGGGACCAACCTCTCAATAATAGCTTGGCTTCATTGAGAGTGTAACTCCTTCTAGTCGGGAATGCCTCTACTTAACGGGAGAAAAGGCAAGAGGCAAATTAATTGTACCTCAGCTCATTGCAGACTGGGCATCACAACGAAATCAAGCTTAAGGGGACAAAAGGGACCATCAGCCTTTCCTATGTGATTCATGGTCACAACTGTATTCTTGACAGCATTTAACTGATGATAAGTTAAGCATTTCCGACACAAGCTTTCAGGACTGGACCAGAAATTGATATTGAACCAGTACCTCTTAAGGATGCAGATAAATCCATCCCTCCCCAACTGGGTATGGCCATGGAAGTGTGGCGTCAAAGTGGGCAATAAAAATCTGACAACGCTGGCTTCCGATTGTTGAAACCCAGGTGTCACATTCGTCTTTGCTAAATCCCACTTAACTCACCTTTCCTTCTCATTGTCATGTACTTTGCGTTGGACTTCTCTGAGTTAGTTTAGATTATGCACAGTGGTCAATCACATATTCGCCACATTGTCACTCTCAGTTTTACATGCTTCATCTAGATTGAATGACCGGACCCAAGAGCTCAGTTATTTGGCCATCTGGTCCACGTAGAGGTTTACCAATGTAACCACAACATCCTACTCTAGTATGCAGCGCATTTCACTACAGCAATTTCTCTAGGTAACTGCAGTACTTTAAGGAAATTGAGAGTGTGAATCCCCTTCTTGACTGGGGAACCACAGGATGTCATAAAACCCTGTTGCGACCATATTGGCAAAAATCATAGACCACGCCAAACCCATAGTGGCTTTCAATCTAAAGGTAATATTTAAATCACAGCCACAGAGTATGCTCTTTTTAATTTGATTACTTCAGCTACATGCGCCAATGTACATTACTCAAGTATAACGCTTCTATAATACCAAGCGTGTTGCAGACTGCATATGCGGCTCTCAAAGTTCCATAAGGGTCTCTCAAACATGAGCCATCCACAACTGAAGTAATTTCGGCCAATTCAAGTGGCACATCCAGTGTGTCTGGTATTGGCTTGGTTCATAATTAGATAATGTCTACACAATAGTGATCAAAATCATCTTCATTGGGCTCCGAAATTGGCAAAAGTGTTTAAGGGTTCTGAATGTTGCATCTGCAAATGGAAATTTTTCAGATGCCAGGATTATTTGCTCACACCTTGTTAGGCAGCTGTTGATCATCTTCTGAGTTCGAGAACGAAACAGCAAAATCTCAACCACATGAGGAACTATTACAATCAGTGTTTAACCTATAACGTTCCTTTCACTCTGCTGGATGACTGCACAAATGGCAGCAACTGACCTGAGGCAACTAGAAGTGCCTGCCACAAGATCTAATGTGGCTGAAAAGTCACTGCCTGTTTCACTTCTCCATGGGAATGTGCCAACATAGACAATGTGCACCTGTCACGTTCGTTACAAAAGAGGAAAAAGTCCTTTGAATCGGGAGGCATTCCTAGGGCTGACACGCTACAGAAATTGTCTCAGAGCTCTAGGAAGTCACTCATGCATTCATCATCCGAGGGACCAGATCACTCACATCATTGTGAGTAAGCTTCTGTCAAGGCTTTGCCACTAAGGAAAAGTTTGTGATCCAATGCAACAGTAGCCAACCATTCTCTGGAACCTCCTTACTTCTCTTTGTGTTGTGGGGGGGTTTCATTCTGAGGATTATAGTGATACGTTCCTTCGACATCTTTCTCACTTCCTACTCAGTGTGGTGTCCCACATATGCGACTTCTCCCTGACAGTACCGTAGCTTAGTGGGAGACACCTTGTAACCATTCTTTGTTAGGTGATTTAACAGGGCAGTTGTATCTAATCTGCAGCTTAGTTTTCCTTTGTTGTCGGTGCCACCAATAGTTCATCTGTGTGTTGTACTAGCACTGAACTACAGAACAACTGCAAGGTCTCCAGATCTTTCCTCAATAGCTGATTAAATATTGATGGGCTTTCTGTATACCCCTGTGGAGTTCTGCCCCAAACCAGGCTTTAATACACAAATTCAAATGTGAAAAGGCACTGACTGTCCTCATTTAGGGTAATGGAAAAGAATGCTTGGCACAGGTCAATGGCTGTGAACCTTTCCACTTTTGACTAGCTGTAAAACAGAATTAAGGTAGGATTTGGTACTACAGGATCACATGAGATCGCAATTTTATTAGCTTATCTAAGGTCCAGCACTATTCTCCATTTTATTTTTGCTTTTTTGAGTCTTAGAATAGGTAAATTGCAGTTACTCCCTGCACTTCTTTTAGAATGCCCTGTTCTAGCATCTTCTCTGTGACAGGTGTCATTTTGGCCACTGTCTCTGAGCTGAGGTTATATTGGGATGTTAGGTGATAAGCCACATCTGGTTTCATCTTTATTTTCACTGGCTCTACACCTATTAGTAGTTCAATATCCTGACATGTAAAATCCCAAACTTGCTTCATTACTGTGCATTATACATATGAGGAAGTAAGTCTTCTTTTGTCAGACAGGGAATAAATAGACGTCTGGCTCTTGTGATTTTATTTTAAAATTCTCATCCTTATCATTGGTATCATTGGTATGAATTGCCACTCTATCAGGTGTACAGAAAATTGGGCAGTTTATTTTGCACAAAAGATCTGTTCCTAGTAAATTAACAGAACTCATGCCACATATTATGAATTTGTGATTGTCTTCAATAGGATCAGTTTTTACAGGGGCATTTGCTCAAACGTTTTGGGGGGAGTTTAATATAGCGCAATATCGACCCGAAGATATCAGGTATCAGAGCCCTTTACATGAGAACTACTATAGGGTATTTTATATCCTGTTGTTTCAGCCATTCATTTTCATAATGTCCTGATGGTACTTCCTACATAAACTTTATTGCATCTGAAAATAATCATGTATACCACATATTATTGTGAGTGAGTGATCACATATTCATGAGAGTTACAGTAACACAATTTCTTCTGTGCATCATCAGCCCACCTACACGTTACAATGTCCACATTTATGGAAACCCTGAATCATGTTAGAAAGCCATGAGTTATGTACCACAGTCACTGGGTAACTAGAACTTATAATAGTATGTAAAGACCTACCTTTATGATAACTAACATTAGGGCATCTTGTCAGAACGGGTTGCAATGTCTTATTCATCATGAGTAAATACCAGTGTACTCATAATATATTGTTAATTTTACCAGAAAAGAGATTAAAAACTGTCACTATTCTTATCAGTCCCAACTGACGGTTGGTATCCCTTTTCTTTTATAAGAGCATGGAGCTACAATAAAATGTACGTGCTCTTTTACTAGCCTTCATAATTACTTACCTGTCAAAGCCTCTGACCAAAAATGTTGTTTCAATATCACACAATGTTTTCAAAAACTCAGATTCCTTACTATAAGTACAGCGTGTTCTTACCATCTCTCCATATGGAATGGCAATTATCTGTAACCTGGGGTGGGAACTTGAAGCATGCATTAAGTAATCACATAATGTCTTTTAGCTATTCATTCTACCTTGTATTCGATCATCTCCTATTCCACATCCACAAACACTATACGATCATAGCTGTATTCAAATGTAATCTATGTAAAAACATATTATTTTATACTGGAAGTGTCCCATTCCAATACAAAACCTATGTTTGACATGAAGCACACTTCTTTGTATTATGATATGATACAATAGTGTGCCAGTGTAGGGAGAGAGAAAAACAACGCCATAACTTAATAGATATAGTGCAGTACTGTTCCCTCTCTTTCATGCAACTGTGTGCCCCTGATTCTTATTCACATTGGTGGCAACATGGAACTGTATGGAGTTTGTAAACTGTGGTCCATATGAGACAAATAAAATATGGCAGTGCAGCTATAATACTGCATTTATACTTGTTAATGTCCCCTAAACGTTATGCTGACTGTCCTTGAATGCACTCTGTCTGACTCCCCTGGTTTGCTGCCCTGCCCATGCACCTCTCTCTTTTATCCTGCCTCTGTAGTCTCCCTATTTGAGGGTCCCCAAGGTTATTTTTTTCTACTTCCAACAGTGCTGCCAACAAATAACTTGTAACTCTCTGCCACTTTACTGTCATACGCAAAAAGTCACTTGTATCCAGCCTTCTAATGTAGTGTCCTACCCATCTATTCACTTGTATCCAGTCTGCCATTGCAGCATCCTACTAAACACATCATTTGGTATACTACATGCTAATGTATTGTTCTTCCCAACAAATCACTGGTATCCGGCCTGCCACTCTAATGTCCTACCCATCAGATCACTTGCATTTGGCCTGCCATTGCAAAATCCTGTTAAACAATTCATTTGGTATCCAGACTGCGAATATAGATTTCTACCCAACAAATCACTTGTATCCAGCCTGCTATTCTCGCGTCCTACTAAACAAATCCTTTGGTATAAAGCCTGCAAATGTAGTGTTCTACCCAATAAATCACTTGTATCTGGCCTGCCACTCCAATGTCATCGCCCAACAAATCGCTTGTATCCATCCAGCCACTTCAATGTCCTCCCCAACAAATCACTTGTATCCGGCCAGCACTCCAATGTCCTACCCAACAACTCACTTGAATAAGGCCTGCCACTCCAATTTCCTACTCAACAAATCACTTGCATCCAGCCTGCCACTCCAATGTCCTACTCAACAAATCACTTGTATCTGCCCGGTCACTCCAATGTCCTACCCAACAAATCACTTGTATCTGCCCAGTCACTCCAATGTCTTACCCAACAAATCACTTGTATCTGCCCAGTCACTCCAATGTCCTACCCAACAAATCACTTGTATCCAGCTGGTTACTCCAGTGTCCTATCCAACAAATCACTGGTACCTGGCCTGTCATTGGTGTGCCCTACCCAGCAAATGCCACTGAGGTTTCGAACCAATCAAATGACTTGTTATCCATCTAGCTAATGTAGTGTCCTGCCCAAAAAACTCCCTAGTTGTAATCCTACCAATGTAGTGCCCTACCCAACAAATAACTTGCATCAACCCTGATACTATAGTGTCCTACCAAACAAATCAGTTTTATCTGCGCTGGCCACTCTAGCCTAAGGACCAACACCTTACACATGGTGAATACCGCATAGGAGTGTTTGGTACAATCATCTTATTCGCTTTGCAAACAGGAGCCATCTCCAACCAGCAGAATATCTGCACCCTGAATCGACCTCCATTCACCCTCCTATACATCACTGTAAATAAACAAACATACTAAACACGGAGAATCTCATTGAGTGGCTCCAGCTCCCTGCAAGAGAGCTGCTTTTGCATGAAGAGTAAGTCTTGCTCAAACATTGAAGACAAATAGGTGCAGTACAGTAATGGTGGTTAGCCAAATTCTTTAAGGAGTATACAAAACAGTGGAGCGCTTATCATGTATAAATATCTTCAACCATATCTGTTTAGGTCCATTTGATATGTGCATTATGGATGTATGACGTTACAACGCATGCTGTTACAACGCATGCTGTTACAACGAAAGTTTTACAACGCAAGTGCATTGACAGCGCAGGACATTACAACGCAAGTCTTTACATCGACTTGCACTAGATGGCATGCTAACATTAAAAAAGTGTAATTTACTATTCCATCTCCAGTCCACGTAACAGTAGGGAAGGTGTTGGGATAGTAAACTACACTATTTTTAATGTTAGCACGCCATCTAGTGCAAGTCGATGTAAAGACTTGCGTTGTAATGTCCTGCGTTGTCAATGCACTCGCGTTGTAACAGTTTCGTTGTAATGGTAGTGCGTTGTAAAAGTTGCGTTGTAAAGGTTGTTCCCCGTGCATTATTACTTCATGGTATATATAACAGTCATATTGCATGTATAGTGTAGGGACGATGCAACTGAAATCATTAGCAACTTCAAACATTCAAGTAGGTCAAATTTTCTTTTTACTTCAAATCTGTATCACAAATAATAACACATCAGATCTTCATTTTAAACATATTTATGAGTCCCTTGATTGCAAGTACAACAGTTTAGCGACAATTTGTAGATATGTTATTGTTGTTTCTTGATGGATGGTCTCAGCTGACCTGTGTTTCGCCCCTTTTGGAACTTTCTCAAGGCTAGATTCAGGTAGAATATCTCCAGTCAGTCAAAACTTTTAACTCACGCTTATTCAAAGCAGAGTAATAAGATATCCAGGCTCAATTACGCCTGTCAACATTACTAATTCAAGCAGAATGATGTAACTGAAATGTTACTGGCTGTACGATCCAAAACCATGTAATCACATTGAGCTCACATTTGTCATACAAAGGACAGTTTATGCGGAACGCCGGTGGTCACTACGGACGCACCATGGACTTACTATGGTTCCTATCAACACTGGGCATTACTCAGTAAATTTCTTACTGATTTGGCAGCGGGTACTAATTGTCTACTTACATGCTTTTGGATGGCACAGCCAGTAACATTTCAGTTACATCATTCTGCTTAAATGAGTATTGCTGACAAGCTTCATTGAGTCTGGATATTTTATTTCTCAGCATTGAACAAGTGAGAGTTACCATGTTTTACAGGCTGGAGATATTCTACGTGAATCAAACGTTGAGAAAGTCCCAAAAGAGATGAAACACAGGTCAGCTGAGACCATCCATCAAGAAACAACAATAATATATCTACAAAATGTCACTAAACTATTGTACGTACTTGCATTCAAGGAACTGATAAACAGCTATGTTTAGATTGAAGATGTGATGTGTTATTTTTTGTGCTACAGATTTGAAGCACAAATAAAATTTCACCTACTTGAATATTTGAAGTTGTTAATGATTTCAAAGCCGTCGTCTCTATACTATATAAGCAATATGAGCGTTGTATATACCATGATGTATTAATGCACCTAATAAATGCACCTAAACATACATGGTTGAAGATATTTATACATAATGAGTATGAGTGCTCCACTATTTTGTATTCTTTGTTGATAACTGGCCTTGGGATTTTCTCAGGTGCAGCTCTATACATTGTGGCAACAGGTGTGTTATAGTGTTAGAGCGACATTGTTGGATTTATAGCATAAAGCTCGAATTGAGAGGGATGTACAACTAAGGAATCACTGTTGACATTTTGCTTCAAGAATTTCTTAAGGCGCTCCATCCAGGGGAGAAATACAAAAAGTATCACTGAGTACATCTCATCTGATAAGACTTGACCACTAAGCATTCAGTTTTCACACTCAGGTAAAGTGAATGAGTGGTGTAATCTTGGATCCATCCCTTCCTCGGTAGAGTATACCAGCTTCCTCTATTAACAGCACTGAATCCACCTTTTACCGGTTTGCTTTTCTTTTCTGTTTTTCCTTTTTCCCCACCTTCCTTCCCCACCGTCCATCCAGCTCTCCTGCTGTGGAACCAAATGCCCGCTAAAGCGGAGACAGAACCCGGCATGCCACTCTCTGACCAAGAGTACAGTTCATTCTTCTCTGCGCTAAAGCCGGATTGGAGAGCCAAACTCGCTTGCCGAATAAGGAAGGTCAGCGGATGCAACCACCAGAAAGTGCATCGCTTGGACCAGTATGAGAACCATGGTGTCATACCCAAAGGTGAGGAGGCAGGTTGAGACCAAAGTTCTTGTATATCATCTCTACTATAACTATGCCTGGATCCCAACGGTGTGTTTTGTTTCAAAAACTTCTATATATAGTGCATAATGCCAGGAATCTAGCTTTAAAGTGCATAATCTCTACAACCAATCATCATCAATACGTTAGAGTTAAACCATATAGAAACAATATAGTAGAAAGATCAACCTGTGTGTGTATCTGTATCTCTGTAGTGGAAGAGGTGCTAGTAAGCTAGACTAAGCAAATGGCAATGTTTAAGTAAGAAATATAAATCAAAGGTTTTTTATAGAAGGCAGAAAAAAGAGACGTATTGCATGTATAAATTGTCTGAGCAAGATGAGGCAGTATCTTAGAAAATCATGATGTTGCAGGATTAATGAAAGACCAGAGTAAGGCTGCAGGACCAAAACACCTAGGGGAGACTTTGCTGGCTTCCCAGTGCAGCCCTCCCAGACTCAATGTAATGCACAGTTCTGTACCAGAGAGGGCGTGCTGCTAAGTATATACAGCAAGGGCATTATGCTATGTTGGTGAAAAAACAGGTTGCCGTATACTAACCTGACAGCACAGACTTGTAAATTTACTATTTGATAAATTCCCAAATGAAGAAAAACATTTCTGATAAAAAATGTACCTAGTCTGTCATTATATACAAGGACCAGTAAGAGAGAAATAAACATTTTCTTATAATTTACAAACGACGAGAAGATGGTTTCCCATAACAATACAAAATGAAAGCAGATGTTATACTGTTCTGTCTCCAGTGTCTACGGTGACCTGTAGAAGAGTGTAGAGATCTCTTTGAGTTTGGTATTAGAGAGTATGAATAGAGTCTGCATAGAGATTAGGTCTCATACCTGGATGAGTTTACAATGAATTTCACTGCCCGAGCAAGCACTTTGCAGAGGAGCTACATATTGTCTGTACAAGCAGCTGGGTATCAGAAAAGAAAGATGAGGTCAACAGTTATGACTTGGTCAAGTCTGGATGAGCGACAGTGCCTGCGGGTGTGAGGTTAGATGTCAACATGTATGGGATCTCTCACTGAAAGAAGGGAGCAAGCAGGTGCACTGGTATTAAGGTAGTTCAGCGAGGCTCCTGCAATGGAGCAGTCCAGCATGTGGAACAGTGGAAAAACCCCTCCTTCAGCAGGACCTGCTCATACATGGGACTTTCCTGGTAAGAAGCGAGGACCTTCATGAACCTAAGAGTTGGGCACACAGATTTGCTAGAGCCCACAGTGTCTCCAGACAATTTCTAATCTGAGGCCAGAAAGCTGAAGATGAAATGCAGGGCTAAGCACCACGGTGAGTGAGAAGGGACCCAATTTCTATGACCAGAGGCTTGGCACTTCCTCATGCTTGTGCCTCAACCAAGTGCAAAAAGAACAATTGATGAGCAGAATACAGAACAATGTCATGAATTATCCCCAGTACAGGGATCTGGGCCTAAATCCATTGTTTGTTTGCTCACCATGCCATTCCAGTTTGGACCCAGCCATATGCAAATCAGTCTTGATCCTGCGCCCAATGGGAACAGTCCAGCCCGAACTGCTAGGCTAGGTCCTCCCTGAACTAGAAACAAGCATCCTAGGACCGGTTTCGGGCTTTCAGCCCTCATCAGCCAGGATAGCTTGACTCCAGTGGCATGGAAAGCATGGGACCCACTGTCATGATCTGGTGCGCCCCGAAGCCCCGCCTCGAAGGAACGGACTCCAACACCCAGAAGCCAAGGCGCCCACCGGCAACACGGGACCTCCGGAAGCGCATAAAGCGCGTGACCACCCAGGAGGCGGGGCCAATGATTCCCATCGTCTGGTTCGTGTGCTACGACTCGGAAGCGATCTCCGAATCGCTTCGTTCCCGCTTGGTTTTCCCCAGGTCCAGCCCGGTGAGACATCCCGGCAAGGAGACTCGTGGCCGCGTCGGAGAGCCCCCGCCGTCTCCTCCTTCCACGGCAGCGGGCTGCCTCATCCTTGCAGTCCTCACAGGCTCCCAGCCACCCGGCGAGCCTTCCCCTTTGTCATCCCTCCTCTCGGTGAGTACATTCCCGGCGCTCCTCCGCCCAAGGATTCCGGGCGTGACGTTGAAGCGCCGGGTACTCTCACTGGACGGACAACCGGTCTCTCCGTGCCAGGAACGGAGGGGAACCCTTCAGGCTTCTGGCGCTCCTCTGCCAAGGGATTCCGGGCGTGATGTAGAAGCGCCGGGAGCACTAGCTTGGCACACCTTAGGTCTCTCCGTGTAGGAACGGAGGAGACCCCTATTGATTTCCGGCGCTCCTCCGCCCTAGGAGGTTCCGTGGGGCGTCGAGTGGTAGCGCCACCGCAAATCAACCTTAACTCTTTCTGAACCTCTGCTCTCCTTCTCCCCTACCCGTGACGTAACGAGGTAGTCCCGGAGGAAGGCACCCTGACTTCGCTCTGCAGTTCTCCGCAACCTCAGCAATACCCCGATCCGCACCAGGGGTCCAGGTGTCCCGAGGAGCCATACGGAGGGAGGAGGGGTCCTCAGGTACGCAGCGAGACTCAGGCCAGGGGTGGTGGCGGGGTCCAGAGGGTCAGCCTTGGCGTAATCCATCTCCTTCTCTCTTTGCAGGTCTCCATCCCCGCTGTTCCTACCCTTCCTTCCCTCGCCCACCTGTCTTCTGAGTCCGTGGGTGTTACACATACGCCGGACTGGGGACGGATGGGTGGTGGACCCATACCTAGCATCGGCGTCATCCCGAGGAGAAGATCCCTGGGAACCGTGACAGAATCATTGGCCCACGAATTTTCCTCCTCCTGATCACGTCGGTGCGAACACCATGGCCACCTTGGACGACGTGTTAGCCGCGTTGGCCCAAGTGCAGCTAGAATTGGCGGCTTCCAGGGCAGACTCTGCCGCGCTGCACACGCCATTGGACCGCATGCAGCGTAATCCCTTTGATGCGGGGCCTGTCCCCCCTGTCCCTACCCCCCAGGTGGTTGTAGAGATGCCAACACAAGTTCCCCTGGCCCCCCCAGAGAGGTTTCATGGGGATATACAGAAGGTGCAGGTCTTCCTGACGCAGATACAGCTACACGTCCACTGCAAGCCGAAGCTCTTCCTCACCAATCAGGCCAGAGTAGCGTTCTTGATCTCCTACCTAACCGGAGAAGCGGCTCAGTGGGCGGTTCCTATCGTGAGGAGAGACGATGCCCTCCTATACGACTGGGATTCCTTCCAGCAGGAGTTCGAAAAGACCTTCGACCGCCGGGCCGACACCTTCTCCGCCGATCGTGACCTCCTTGACCTTCGCCAATCCAGTACGGATTACTTGGGGTACGTCAACAGCTTTCGCCGGTTGGTGGCCGAAACCAACTGGCCTGAGTCAAAGCAGGCCGCGATTTTCTACCGAGGGTTGACGGAGGAGCTAAAGGACGTCATAGCCCAGATAGACCCGCAACCAGTCACTTGTGCCGCCATGATTGAGCTGGCTTCCCGGCTGGAATACCGGCTCCGAGAGAGAAAAGGGGACCACAAAAGAAAGGACAAAAACCCTTCGCCGTTTGAGCCTCCCCGGTTGTCGGAGCAGGCATCGCCCCGAGGCGACCCCATGGAGATCGGGACGATGAGAGCGTCCCTGACCCTTACCGAACGGGATCATCGTCGGAGGCAGGGTCTCTGTCTCTACTGCGGCAAGAAAGGCCATTTCTTGCGCGAATGCCCGGTACGTCCAAAGTCCAATAGGCCAAGGGCCAGCCTGACGGCGGCCTGCCTTGGGGAAACGGCGTCGGGAAATCAACGCGCTTGAAGGGTCAGGGAGGGAAGCCTTCAAGCTGTCATTTTATTCCTTCCCTGGAGGCTGACGGCACTAGAGAACCCGACCACCTGTTTCTCACCGTGCAGGTGACTCTCGACAGGGGCCCCATAGACGTGAGGGCCATGATTGATTCCGGAGCCACGGGCTGCTTTATGGACATCAAGGAAGCGGAAAGGTTGAGGATTCCTCTCCGCACGAAAGCCACTCCCGAGCTGGTGTATGCAGTCGACGGCAAGGAGCTGGAATCCGGTCCCATTCGTCAAGTTACCCCATCCTTGTGGATCACCATAGGAAGAGACCACGGCGAATGTCTCGCACTGAGCATCATCCAAGCGCCGAGATGTAAGCTCATCCTTGGGCTTCCATGGTTGAGGCGACATGAGCCCTCCATCCACTGGTCAACCAACACGATCACGTTCGGTTCCCCATTTTGTCGGGCCCAGTGCCACCTACAGGGGGCCCCTGTGGATGAAGCCGAAGCGGTCTCGCACCACTTGGCCACAGCCGCAGAGAAGGAAGTGACTCTCCCCGACTGCTATGCCCAGTATGCGGAGGTCTTCGATAAACAAAAGGCCGAAGAGCTGCCGCCACACCACGACTACGACTGCCGCATCGACCTGGTTCCAGGAGCCGCTATCCCGTGCAGCAGAGTGTACGCCCTAACGGGCCCCGAAACCTGCCACCTGAGAGCGTACTTGGATGAGTATTTGAAACTGGGGTTTATTCGCCCCTCTAGTTCCCCGGCGGCGTTGCCCCTATTCTTCATACCCAAGGCGAACGGCGAGCTTCGCTGCTGTATCGACTACCTCACTCTCAACGCCTTAACCATCAAGAACCAATACCTCTTGCCTCTCATCCCGGTGCTGTTGGAGCAGGTCCAAGGGGCGCGGATCTATACGAGGTTGGACCTCCGGGGGGCATACCATCTGGTACGGATCCGCGCGGGCGACGAGTGGAAGACCGCGTTCAAGACGAGATTCGGCTTGTACGAGAACTTGGTGAAGCCCTTTGGGCTTTGCAACGCCCCGGCCGCGTTTCAATACTTCCTCAACAAAGTATTGAGAGAGTTCCTGGACCGATACGTCGTAGTTTACATCGACGACATCCTGATCTTTTCATCTGATCCTGAGGAACATGTCGGTCACGTTCGGAAGGTGTTGGCGGCCCTGGAAAGAAACCGGCTGTTTTGCAAACTCACTAAGTGTGAGTTCCACGTCACCACGGTGGAATTCCTCGGTGTCCTGCTCACTCCAGAGGGACAGATCATGACTGAGCGCAAGGTGCAGGCGGTCGCCAAGAGGCCCCAGCCGACATCCGTGAAGGAAATCCAGAGCTTCCTGGGTTTCTCCAACTTCTACAGGAGATTCATCCATCAGTTCTCTCACATGGTAACACCGCTCACCAAGCTAACGCGCAAAGGGACTCCCTTGCTATGGTCCGCTGAAGCCCAGACGGCATTCGAACAACTTAAGAGAGCCTTCACCAGTGCCCCCATCTTGCGACATGCCGACCCTGATCTTCCGTTTCTGGTCGAAGCGGATGCCTCTGACGAAGCGGTGGGCGCAATCCTATCCCAGCGCCAACCGGACACTGGTGTGCTCCACCCGGTCGCCTACATGTCCAAGAAACTGAGCCCGGCCGAACTCAACTATACCATCTCGGAGAAGGAGTTGCTCGCCATTCGGGAGGCGTTCCTGGAATGGCGGCATTGGTTGATGGGGGCCCGGCATCAGGTAACTGTGTACACGGACCATCGGAATCTCCAATTCCTGCGGTCGGCCCGCCATCTCTCTCCCCGACAAAAGAGGTGGATGCTCTTCTTTGCGGAGTACCATTTCTTGCTCACCTATCGACCAGGAGCGCTAAACCGAAAAGCCGACGCCCTGTCACGCCAGAATTCCCAGGGCCTTCCAAGGGGAACCCCAGAACAGTCCATCGTCTCACCAGAGCAAGTCATAGGCAGCGTGAAGACTGACTCGTTCTTGCAGAAGGTGAAACAAGGACTCCGCACCTTCGCCTGGCCACGTGGTTGAAGAGCCATAAGGAACGGCGCCTCCACCACGGTCTCCCCCTGTGCGGCTCCAGGCTCCTAGTACCCACGCCCCGGCTTCGGAAGCTCGTTTTCTCCTGGTGTCACGATCTGCCCTGTGCGGGGCACATGGGAGGGACCAAGACCTTGGAAAGGGTGCTGAGGCAATTCTGGTGGCCCTCCGTCAGACCGGACGTGTTGCAGTGGGTTCAGCAGTGTGCGACCTGTGCGCAAATGAAAACCGACCATCAGAGGAAGCAAGGGCTCCTGATGCCGCTTCCCACACCGATGAACCCCTGGGAAAGGATATCGATAGACTTTGTGGTGGGGCTACCTAAGGACCAGGGATGCACCGCCATAATCGTGGTGGTGGATTACCTCACCAAGATGGGACACTTCATTGCCTGTAAACAAGTCCTCACTGCAGGGGTGTTGGCATCTCTCCTGTTGAGGCACGTTGTGCGGCTTCACGGACTTCCGTTAGGGATCGTGTCTGACCGAGGCTCGCAGTTCACGGCCAGGTTTTGGAAGGTGTGGTGCGAACAGCTCGGCATCCGCTCTTCCCTCTCCACGAGCTTCCACCCTCAGACGGATGGCCAGACTGAGCGACTCAACCAGACCCTCAAACAGTACCTGCGCTGTTATATAGACCAGGCAGAGGACTCTTGGGTTGACTTGCTCTGGGTGGCGGAGGTGGCCTATAATAACGCACAACACTCCGCTACACACCACACTCCCTTCTTCCTCGCTTCCAGGTTCCACCCACGCTTTGTCCCCTTCATACTTCCACGAGAGAACACGTCTCTCCCCAATCTCCAGACTCGGCTCAGCGCCATCCGCTCCGCATTAAGACAAGCCCGGACTCACCTTCGGGTTGCCAAAGGGAAATACAAGGACCAGGCCGACAAACATCGTAGACCCGCTCCGGTCTACCACAAAGGGGACAGAGTGGTTGTCCACCAGGAATATCCGCTTCCGGAAACCCAGTGTCTTCAACCCGAAGTACATAGGACCCTACCCGGTGGTGCGACACGTGAACCCCGTGGCGGTGCAACTGCGGTTGCCCCCTCATCTGAGGATTCACCCGGTGTTTCACGTGTCTCTGCTCAAACCTTCGCTGTGCCCGATAAAGAAGGCCCCAGCACCCGTGTGGGTCCACCATGACCAGGAGTATGTTGTTCGGCGAGTCCTGGATTCCAAGCTGGTGAGGGGGAAGCTGTGGTACCTCTTGGTGTGGAAGGGGTATGGCCCGGAGGAGAACTCCTGGGAACCGGCTTCGGCGGTGCACGCGGCGCGCCTGGTGGCGGCCTTCCACCGCCGCTCTCCCTCCAGGCCTGGGGGCCCCGGCGGTCGAGGGGCCACCGGGGTGAAGGGGGGTGTGCTGTCATGATCTGGTGCGCCCCGAAGCCCCGCCTCGAAGGAACGAACTCCAACACCCAGAAGCCAAGGCGCCCACCGGCAACACGGGACCTCCGGAAGCGCATAAAGCGCGTGACCACCCAGGAGGCGGGGCCAATGATTCCCATCGTCTGGTTCGTGTGCTACGACTCGGAAGCGATCTCCGAATTGCTACGTTCCCGCTTGGTTTTCCCCAGGTCCAGCCCGGTGAGACATTCCGGCAAGGAGACTCGCGGCCGCGTCGGAGAGCCCCCGCCGTCTCCTCCTTCCACGGCAGCGGGCTGCCTCATCCTTGCAGTCCTCACAGGCTCCCAGCCACCCGGCGAGCCTTCCCCTTTGTCATCCCTCCTCTCGGTGAGTACATTCCCGGCGCTCCTCCGCCCAAGGATTCCGGGCGTGACGTTGAAGCGCCGGGTACTCTCACTGGATGGACAACCGGTCTCTCCGTGCCAGGAACGGAGGGGACCCCTTCAGGCTTCTGGCGCTCCTCCGCCCAGGGATTCCGGGCATGACGTAGAAGCGCCGGGAGCACTAGCTTGGCACACATTAGGTCTCTCCGTGTTGGAACGGAGGAGACCCCTATTGATTTCCGGTGCTCCTCCGCCCTAGGAGGTTCCGTGGGGCGTCGAGTGGTAGCGCCACCACAAATCAACCTTAACTCTTTCTGAACCTCTGCTCTCCTTCTCCCCTACCCGTGACGTAACGAGGTAGTCCCGGAGGAAGGCACCCTGACTTCGCTCCGCAGTTCTCCGCAACCTCAGCAATACCCCGATCCGCACCAGGGGTCCAGGTGTCCCGAGGAGCCATACGGAGGGAGGAGGGGTCCCCAGGTATGCAGCGAGACTCAGGCCAGGGGTGGTGGGGGGGTCCAGAGGGTCAGCCTTGGCGTAATCCATCTCCTTCTCTCTTTGCAGGTCTCCATCCCCGCTGTTCCTACCCTTCCTTCCCTCGCCCACCTGTCTTCTGAGTCCGTGGGTGTTACACATACGCCGGACTGGGGACGGATGGGTGGTGGACCCATACCTAGCATCGGCGTCATCCCGAGGAGAAGATCCCTGGGAACCGTGACACCCACGTCTCTGGGCATACCTGTCCCACTCAGGGTTACAAATGCAAAAAGAACAATTGATGGTCAGAAAGCAGAACAATGTCATACATTCTCCCCAGTACAGAGATCGTAGCCTAAATCCATTGTTTTTTGCTCACAGTGGCATTCCAGTCTGGAACCAGCCATATGCAAATCAGTCTTGATCCTGCGCCCAATGGGAACAGTCCAGCCCGAAATGCCAGGCCAGGTCCTCCCTGGACTGGAAACAAGAAAACTAGGACCGGTTTTGGGCTTTCAGCCCTCATCAGACAGGATAGCTTGACTCCAGTGGCATGGAGAGCACGGGACCCAGGTCTGGGCATACCCGTCCCTCTCTGGGTGACAAATCGAAAATGAAAAATTGATGGACAGAAAGCAGAACAATGTCATACATTCTCCCCAGTACAGAGATCTGGGCCTAAATCCATTGTTTTTTTGCTCACCATGCCATTCCAGTCTGGACCCAGCCATATGCAAATCAGTCTTGACCCTGCACCCAATAGGAACAGTCCAGCCCGAACTGCCAGGCCAGGTCCTCCCTGGACTGGAAACAAGCATCCTAGGACCGGTTTCGGGCTTTCAGCCCTCATCGGCCAGGATAGCTTGACTCCAGTGGCATGGAGAGCACAGGACCCACGTCTGGGCATACTCGTCCCACTTGGGGTGACAAATACAAAAAAAACAATTGATGGAAAGAATGCAGAAGAATGTCATACATTCTCCCCAGTACAGAGATCTGGGCCTAAATCCATAGTTTTTTTGCTCACCACACCATTTCAGTTTGGACCCAGCATATGCAAATCAGTCTTGACCCTGCTCCCAATGGGAACAGTCCAGCCTGAACTGCTAGGCCAGGTCCTCCCTTAACTAAAAACAAGTATCCTAGGACGGTTTCGGGCTTTCAGCTCTCATCAGCCAGGATAGCTTGAATCCGGTGGCATGGAGAGCGCGGGACCCACCTCTGGGCCTACCCGTCTCACTCGGGGTGACAAATGCAAAAGAACAATTGATGCACAGAATGAAGAATGTCATACATTCTCCCCAGTACAGAGAGCTGGGTCTAAATCCATCGTTTTTTTGCTCACCATGCCATTCCAGTTTGGACCCAGCCAAATGCAAATCAGTCTTGACCCTGCTCCCAATGGGAACAGTCCAGCCCGAACTGCCAGGCCGGGTCCTCACTTGTCAGTTCGTGCTGGACTGTTCCCATGCGGCACAGGGTCAAGACTGATTTGCATATAGCTGTGTCTGAACTGGGGTGGCAAAGTGAGTTAAAGAACGATGATGGATTCAATCCAGATCTGTGACTGGGGGTGAGTGTCTCAAAATTTTCAGCGCACCGTCCATCATCTTCTTGTGTTTGCTTTGTTAGACCACAGTTGGCAGGATATGCCCAGACGTGGGTCCCTTGCTCACTCTGCCACTGGATTCAAGCTAGCCTGGCTGATGAGGGCTGTTAGCCTGAAACCAATCCCAGGATGCTTGTTTCCGGTCCAGGGAAGACATCGATTGGCAGTTCGTTCGGGCTGGACTCTTACCATGAGGCACAGGGTCAAGACAGATTTGCATATAGCTGTGTCTGAACTGGGGTGGCAAAGTGAGCTAAAGAATGATGATGTATTCAACCCAGATCTGTGACTGGGGTGAGTGTCTGAAAATTTTCAGCGCTCTGTCCATCATCTCCTTGTGTTTGCGTTGTTCGCACTAAGTTGGCTGGGTATGCCCAGACGTGGGTCCCTTGCTCACACTGCCACTGGATTCAAACTAGCCTGGCTGATGAGGGCTGTTAGCCCGAAACCAGTCGCAGGATGCTTGTTTACGGTCCAGGGAAGACATCGCTTGGCAGTTTGGGCTGGACTGTTCCCATGAGGCACAGGGTCAAGACTGATTTGCATATACCTGTGCCTGAACTGGGGTGGCAAAGTTAGCTAAAGAACAATGATGGACAGAAAGCAGAACAATGTCATACATTCTCCCAAGTACAGAGATCTAGGCCTAAATCCATTTTTTTTTGCTCAACATGCCATTCCGGTTTGAACCCAGCCCTATGCAAATCAGTCTTGACCCTGCATCCAATGGGAACAGTCCATCCCGAACTGCCAGAGCAGGTCCTCCCTGGACTGGAAACAAGCATCCTAGGACCGGTTTCGGGCTTTCAGCCCTCATCAGCCAGGATAGCTTGACTCCAGTGGCATGGAGAGCGCGGGACCCACGTCTGGGCATACCCGTCTCACTCGGGGTGACAAATGCAAAAGAACAATTGATAGACAGAATGCAGAAGAATGTCAAACATTCTCCCCAGTACAGAGATCTGGGCCTAAATCCATCGTTTTTTTGCTCATCATGCCATTCCAGTTTGGACCCAGCCATATGCAAATCAGTCTTGACCCTGCGCCCAATCGGAACAATGCAGCCCGAACTGCCAGGCCGGGTCCTCACTTGTCAGTTCGGGCTGGACTGTTCCCATGCGGCACAGGGTCAAGACTGATTTGCATATTGCTGTGTCTGAACTGGGGTGGCAAAGTGAGTTAAAGAACGATGATGGATTCAACCCAGATCTGTGACTGGGGGTGAGTGTCTCAAAATTTTCAGCGCACCGTCCATCATCTCCTTGTGTTTGCTTTGTTAGCCCTAAGTTGGCAGGATATGCCCAACCGTGGGTCCCTTGCTCACTCTGCCACTGGATTCAAGCTAGCCTGGCTGATGAGGGCTGTTAGCCCGAAACAAGTCCCAGGATGCTTGTTTCCGGTCCAGGGAAGACATCGATTGGCAGTTCGGGCTGGACTCTTACCATGAGGCACAGGGTCAAGACTGAGTTGCATATAGCTGTGTCTGAACTGGGGTGGCAAAGTGAGCTAAAGAATGATGATGGATTCAACCCAGATCTGTGACTGGGGGTGAGTGTCTGAAAAGTTTCAGCGCTCCGTCCATCATTTCCTTCGCACTAAGTTGGCAGGGTATGCCCAGACGTGGGTCCCTTGCTCACTATGCCACTGGATTCAAACTAGCCTGGCTGATGAGGGCTGTTAGCCCGAAACCAGTCCCAGGCTGCTTGTTTCTGGTCCAGGGAAGACATCGCTTGGCAGTTCGGGCTGGGCTGTTCCCATGAGTCACAGGGTCAAGACTGATTTGCATATAGCTGTGTCTGAACTAGGGTGGCAACGTGAGCTAAAGAACAATGATGGACAGAAAGCAGAACAATGTCATACATTCTCCCAAGTACAGAGATCTAGGCCTAAATCAACTTTCTTTGCTCACCATGCCATTCCAGTTTGAACCCAGCCCTATGCAAATCAGTCTTGACCCTGCGCCCAATGGGGACAATCCAGCCCGAACTGCCAGGCCACGTCCTCCCTGGACTGGAAACAAGCATCCTAGGACCAGTTTCGGGCTTTCAGCCCTCATCAGCCAGGATAGCTTGACTCCAGTGGCATGGAGAGCACGGGACCCACATCTGGGCATACCTGTCCCACTCGTCGTGACAAATGCAAAAAGAACAATTGATGGACAGAAAGCAGAACAATGTCATACATTCTCCCCAGTACAGAGATCTGGGCCTAAATCCATCGTTTTTTTGCTCACCATGCCATTCCAGTTTGGACCCAGCCATATGCAAATCAGTCTTGACCCTGCGCCCAATGGGAACAGTCCATCCCGAACTGCCAGGCCGGGTCCTCACTTGTCAGTTCGGGCTGGACTGTTCCCATGCGGCACAGGGTCAAGACTAATTTGCAAATTGCTGTGTCTGAACTGGGGTGTCAAAGTGAGTTAAAGAACGATGATGGATTCCACCCAGATCTGTGACTGGGGGTGAGTGTCTCAAAATTTTCAGTGCACCGTCCATCATCTCCTTGTGTTTGCTTTGTTAGCCCTGAGTTGGCAGAATATGCCCAACCGTGGGTCCCTTGCTCACTCTGCCACTGGATTCAAGCTAGCCTGGCTGATGAGGGCTGTTAGCCCGAAACAAGTCCCAGGATGCTTGTTTCCGGTCCAGGGAAGACATCGATTGGCAGTTCGGGCTGGACTCTTACCATGAGGCACAGGGTCAAGACTGAGTTGCATATAGCTGTGTCTGAAATGGGGTGGCAAAGTGAGCTAAAGAATGATGATGGATTCAACCCAGATCTGTGACTGAGGGTGAGTGTCTGAAAAGTTTCAGCGCTCCGTCCATCATTTCCTTCGCACTAAGTTGGCAGGGTATGCCCAGACGTGGGTCCCTTGCTCACTATGCCACTGGATTCAAACTTGCCTGGCTGATGAGGGCTGTTAGCCCGAAACCAGTCCCAGGCTGCTTGTTTCTGGTCCAGGGAAGACATCGCTTGGCAGTTCGGGCTGGGCTGTTCCCATGAGGCACAGGGTCAAGACTGATTTGCATATAGCTGTGTCTGAACTAGGGTGGCAACGTGAGCTAAAGAACAATGATGTACAGAAAGCAGAACAATGTCATACATTCTCCCAAGTACAGAGATCTAGGCCTAAATCAACTTTCTTTGCTCACCATGCCATTCCAGTTTGAACCCAGCCCTATTCAAATCAGTCTTGACCCTGCGTCCAATGGGGACAATCCAGCCCGAACTGCCAGGCCACGTCCTCCCTGGACTGGAAACAAGCATCCTAGGACCAGTTTCGGGCTTTCAGCCCTCATCAGCCAGGATAGCTTGACTCCAGTGGCATGGAGAGCACGGGACCCACATCTGGGCATACCTGTCCCACTCGGGGTGACAAATGCAAAAAGAACAATTGATGGACAGAAAGCAGAACAATGTCATACATTCTCCCCAGTACAGAGATCTTAGCCTAAATCCATTGTTTTTTTTCTCACAATGCCATTCCAGTTTGGACCCAGCCATATGCAAATCAGTCTTGATCCTGTGCCCAATGGGAACAGTCCAGCCCAAACTGCCAGGCCAGGTCCTCCCTGGACTGGAAACAAGCAAACAAGGACCGGTTTTGGACTTTCAGCCCTCATCAGCCAGGATAGCTTGACCTCAGTGGCTTGGAGAGCACGGGACCCACATCTGGGCATACCTGTCCCACTCGGGCTGACAAATGCAAAATGAAAAATTGATGGTTAGAATGCAGAACAATGCCATACATTCTCCCCAGTACAGAGATCTGGGCCTAAATCCATCGTTTTTTTGCTCACAATGCCATTCTAGTTTGGACCCAGCAATATGCAGATCAGTCTTAACCGTACGCCCATTGGGAAAAGTCCAGCCCGAACTACTAGGCCAAGTCCTCCCTGGACTAGAAACAAGCATCCTGAACCGGTTTCGGGCTTTCAGCTCTCATCAGACAAGATAGCTTGACTCCAGTGGCATAGAGAGCACGGGACCCACGTCTGGGCATACCCGTCCCACTCTGGGTGACAAATCCAAAAAGAGAAAATGATGGAGAGAAAGCAGAACAATGTCATACATTCTCCCCATTACAGAGATCCGGGCCTAAATCCATTGTTGTTTTGCTCTCCACGGCATTTCAGTTTGGACCCAGCATATGCAAATCAGTCTTGACCCTACTCCCAATGGGAACAGTCCAGCCAGAACTGCTAGACCAGGTCCTCCCCCTAAACTAAAAACAAGTATCCTAGGACCGGTTTTGGACTTTCAGCCAGGATAGGTTGACTCTGCCGGCAAGGAGAGCGCTGGACCCACGTCTGGGCATACCCGTCTCACTCTGGGTGACAAATGCAAAAGAACAATTGATGGACAGAATGCAGAAGAATGTCATACATTCTCCCCAGTACAGAGATCTGGGCCTAAATCCATCGTTTTTTTGCTCACCATGCCATTCCAGTTTGGACCCAGCCATATGCAAATCAGTCTTGACCCTGCGCCCAATGGGAACAGTCCAGCCCGAACTGCCAGGCCGGGTCCTCACTTGTCAGTTCGGGCTGGACGGTTCCCATGCGGCACAGGGTCAAGACTGATTTGCATATAGCTGTGCCTGAACTGGGGTGGCAAAGTGAGTTAACCCCTTGGGTGCCAGGCCTTTTCCCCCTCCTGTGCCTGGCGCTTCCCTAGTGGGTGGGTTTCATGACGAGATAGTCTCGTCATGGGCACAGCGCGACTGTGCTCCATGACGAGACTATCTTGTCATGGGCACAGAAGAGGTTAAAGAACGATGATGGATTCAACCCAGATCTGTGACTGGGGGTGAGTGTTTCAAAATTTTCAGCGCTCTGTCCATCATCTCCTTGTGTTTGCTTTGTGAGCCCTAAGTTGGCAGGGTATGCCCAGACGTGGGTCCCTTGCTCACTCTGCCACTGGATTCAAGCTAGCCTTGCTGATGAGGGCTGTTAGGCCGAAACCAGTCCCAGAATGCTTGTTTCCGGTCCAGGGAAGACATCGATTGGCAGTTAGGGCTGGACTCTTACCATGAGGCACAGGGTCAAGACTGATTTGCATATAGCTGTGTCTGAGCTGGGGTGGCAAAGTGAGCTAAAGAATGATGATGGATTCAACCCAGATCTGTGACTGGGGGTGACTGTCTGAAAAGTTTCAGCGCTAAATCGATCATCTCCTTGTTTTTGCGTTGTTCGCACTAAGTTGGCAGAGTATGCCCAGACGTGGGTTCCTTGCTCACTCTATCACTGGATTCAAACTAGCCTGGCTGATGAGGGCTGTTAGCCCGAAACCAGTCCCAGGATGCTTGTTTCCGGTCCAGGGAAGACATCGCTTGGCAGTTCGGGCTGGACTGTTACCATGAGGCACAGGGTCAAGACTGATTTGCATATAGCTGTGTCTGAACTGGGGTGGCAAAATGAGCTAAAGAACAATGATGGACAGAAAGCAGAACAATGTCATACATTCTCCCAAGTACAGAGATCTAGGCCTAAATCCATTTTTTTTGCTCACCATGCCATTCCTGTTTGAACCCATCCCTATGCAAATCAGTCTTGACACTGCGCCCAATGGGAACAGTCCAGCTTGAACTGCCAGGCCAGGTCCTCCCTGGACTGGAAACAAGCATCCTAGTACCGGTTTCGGGCTTTCAGCCCTCATCAGCCAGGATAGCTTGACTCCAGTGGCATGGAGAGCACGGGATCCACATCTGGGCATACCTGTCCCACTCAGGGTGACAAATGCAAAAAGACCAATTGATGGACAGAAAGCAGAACAATGTCATACATTCTCCCCAGTACAGAGATCTTAGCCTAAATCCATTTTTTTTTGCTCAAAATGCCATTCCAGTTTGGACCCAGCCATATGCAAATCAGTCTTGATCCTGCGCCCAATGGGAACAGTCCAGCCCGAACTGCCATGCCAGGTCCTCCCTGGACTGGAACCAAGCAAACTAGGACCGGTTTCGGGGTTTCAGCCCTCATCAGCCAGGATAGCTTGACCTCAGTGGCATGGAGAGCACGGGACCCACATCTGGGCATACCCGTCCCACTCGGGCTGACAAATGCAAAAAGAAAAATTGATGGTCAGAATGCAGAACAATGTCCTACATTCTCCCCAGTACAGAGATCTGGGCCTAAATCCATCGTTTTTTGCTCACAATGCCATTCTAGTTTGGAGCAGCCATATGCAAATCAGTCTTGACCCTGCGCCCAATAGGAACAGTCCAGCCCGAACTGCCAGGCCAGGTCCTCCCTGGACTGGAAACAAGCATCCTAGGACCGGTTTCGGGCTTTCAGCCCTCATCGGCCAGGATAGCTTGACTCCAGTGGCACGGAGAGCACAGGACCCACGTCTGGGCATACCCGTCCCACTCGGGGTGACAAATACAAAAAAAACAATTGATGGAAAGAATGCAGAAGAATGTCATACATTCTCCCCAGTACAGAGATCTGGGCCTAAATCCATAGTTTTTTTGCTCACCACGCCATTTCAGTTTGGACCCAGCATATGCAAATCAGTCTTGACCTTGCTCTCAATGGGAACAGTCCAGCCTGAACTGCTAGGCCAGGTCCTCCCTTAACTAAAAACAAGTATCCTAGGACCGGTTTCGGGCTTTCAGCTCTCATCAGCCAGGATAGCTTGAATCCGGTGGCATGGAGAGCGCGGGACCCACCTCTGGGCATACCCGTCTCACTCGAGGTGACAAATGCAAAAGAACAATTGATGGACAGAATGAAGAATGTCATACATTCTCCCCAGTACAGAGATCTAGGCCTAAATCCATTGTTATTTTGCTCACCATGCCATTCCAGTTTGGACCCAGCCATATGCAAATCAGTCTTGACCCTGCGCCCAATGGGAACAGTCCAGCCCGAACTGCCAGGCTGGGTCCTCACTTGTCAGTTCGGGCTGGACTGTTCCCATGCGGCGCAGGGTCAAGACTAATTTGCATATAGCTGTGTCTGAACTGGGGTGGCAAAGTGAGTTAAAGAACGATGATGGATTCAACCCAGATATGTGACTGGGGGTGAGTGTCTCAAACTTTTCAGCGCACCGTCCATCATCTCCTTGTGTTTGCTTTGTTAGCCCTAAGTTGGCAGGATATGCCCAGACGTGGGTCCCTTGCGCACTCTGCCACTGGATTCAAGCTAACCTGGCTGATGAGGGCTGTTAGCCCGAAACCAGTCCCAGGATGCTTGTTTCTGGTCCAGGGAAGACATTGATTGGCAGTTCGGGCTGGACTCTTACCATGAGGCACAGGGTCGAGACTGATTTGCATATATCTGTGTCTGAACTGGAGTGGCAAAGTGAGCTAAAGAATGATGATGGATTCAACCCAGATCTGTGACTGGGGGTGACTGTCTGAAAAGTTTCAGCGCTAAATCGATCATCTCCTTGTTTTTGCGTTGTTCGCACTAAGTTGGCAGAGTATGCCCAGACGTGGGTCCCTTGCTCACTCTATCACTGGATTCAAACTAGCCTGGCTGATGAGGGCTGTTAGCCCGAAACCAGTCCCAGGATGCTTGTTTCCGGTCCAGGGAAGACATCGCTTGGCAGTTCGGGCTGGACTGTTACCATGAGGCACAGGGTCAAGACTGATTTGCATATAGCTGTGTCTGAACTGGGGTGGCAAAATGAGCTAAAGAACAATGATGGACAGAAAGCAGAACAATGTCATACATTCTCCCAAGTACAGAGATCTAGGCCTAAATCCATTTTTTTTGCTCACCATGCCATTCCTGTTTGAACCCATCCCTATGCAAATCAGTCTTGACACTGCGCCCAATGGGAACAGTCCAGCCTGAACTGCCAGGCCAGGTCCTCCCTGGACTGGAAACAAGCATCCTAGTACCGGTTTCGGGCTTTCAGCCCTCATCAGCCAGGATAGTTTGACTCCAGTGGCATGGAGAGCACGGGATCCACATCTGGGCATACCTGTCCCACTCAGGGTGACAAATGCAAAAAGACCAATTGATGGACAGAAAGCAGAACAATGTCATACATTCTCCCCAGTACAGAGATCTTAGCCTAAATCCATTTTTTTTTGCTCAAAATGCCATTCCAGTTTGGACCCAGCCATATGCAAATCAGTCTTGATCCTGCGCCCAATGGGAACAGTCCAGCCCGAACTGCCATGCCAGGTCCTCCCTGGACTGGAACCAAGCAAACTAGGACCAGTTTCGGGGTTTCAGCCCTCATCAGCCAGGATAGCTTGACCTCAGTGGCATGGAGAGCACGGGACCCACATCTGGGCATACCCGTCCCACTCGGGCTGACAAATGCAAAAAGAAAAATTGATGGTCAGAATGCAGAACAATGTCCTACATTCTCCCCAGTACAGACATCTGGGCCTAAATCCATTGTTTTTTGCTCACAATGCCATTCTAGTTTGGACGCACCCATATGCAAATCAGTCTTCACCCTACGCCCATTGGGAAAAGTCCAGCCTGAACTGCTAGGCCAGGTCCCCTCTGGACTAGAAACAAGCATCCTAGGACCGGTTTTGGGCTTTCAGCCCTCATCAGACAGGATAGCTGGACTCCAGTGGCATGGAGAGCACAGGACCCACGTCTGGGCATACCCGTCCCACTCTGGGTGACAAATCGAAAATGAGAAATTGATGGACAGAAAGCAGAAAAATGTCATACATTCTCCCCAGTACAGAGATCTGGGCCTAAATCCATTGTTTTTTTGCTCACCATGCCATTCCAGTTTGGACCCAGCGATATGCAAATCAGTCTTGACCCTGCACCCAATAGGAACAGTCCAGCCCGAACTGCCAGGCCAGGTCCTCCCTGGACTGGAAACAAGCATCCTAGGACCGGTTTCGGGCTTTCAGCCGTCATCGGCCAGGATAGCTTGACTCCAGTGGCATGGAGAGCACAAGACCCACGTCTGGGCATACCCGTCCCACTTGGGGTGACAAATACAAAAAAAACAATTGATGGAAAGAATGCAGAAGAATGTCATAAATTCTCCCCAGTACAGAGATCTGGGTCTAAATCCATCGTTTTTTTGCTCACCATGCCATTCCAGTTTGGACCCAGCCACATGCAAATCAGACTTGACCCTGCGCCCAATGGGAACAGTCCAGCCCGAACTGCCAGGCCGGTTCCTCACTCGTCAGTTCGGGCTGGACTGTTCCCATGTGGCACAGGGTCAAGACTGTTTTGCATATAGCTGTGTCTGAACTGGGTTGGCAAAGTGAGTTAAAGAACGATGATGGATTCAACCCAGATCTGTGACTGGGGGTGAGTGTCTCAAAATACCCGTCCCACTCTGGGTGACAAATCCAAAAAGACAAATTGATGGACAGAAAGCAGAAGAATGTCATACATTCTCCCCAGTACAGAGATCGAGGCCTAAATCCATTGTTTTTTTGCTCACCATGCCATTCCAGTTTGGACCCAGCCATATGCAAATCAGTCTTGACCCTGCTCCCAATGGGACCAGTCCAGACCGAACTGCCAGGCCAGGTCCTCCCTGGACTGGAAACAAGCATCCTAGGACCGGTTTCGGGCTTTCAGCCCTCATGAGCCAGGATAGCTTGACTCCAGTGGCATGGAGAGCACAGGACCCACGTGTGGGCATACCTGTCCCACTCGGGGTGACAAATACAAAAAGAACAACTGATGGACAGAATGCAGACGAATGTCATACATTCTCCCCAGTACAGAGATCTGGGCCTAAATCCATCGTTTTTTTGCTCACCACGCCATTTCAGTTTGGACCCAGCATATGCAAATCAGTCTTGACCCTGCTCCCAATTGGAACAGTCCAGCCTGAACTGCTAGGCCAGGTCCTCGATAAACTAAAAACAAATATCCTAGGACCGGTTTCAGCTTTCAGCCCTCATCAGCCAGGATAGCTTGACTTCAGTGGCATGGACAGCACGGGACCCACATCTGGGCATACCCGTCCCACTCGGGCTGACAAATGCAAAATGAAAAATTGATGGTTAGAATGCAGAATGTCATACATTCTCCCCAGTACAGAGATCTGGGCCTAAATCCATTGTTTTTTTGCTCACCATGCCATTCCAGTTTGGACCCAGCCATATGCAAATCAGTCTTGACCCTGCGCCCAATGGGAACAGTCCAGCCCGAACTGCCAGGCTGGGTCCTCACTTGTCAGTTCGGGCTGGACTGTTCCCATGCGGCGCAGGGTCAAGACTAATTTGCATATAGCTGTGTCTGAACTGGGGTGGCAAAGTGAGTTAAAGAACGATGATGGATTCAACCCAGATATGTGACTGGGGGTGAGTGTCTCAAACTTTTCAGCGCACCGTCCATCATCTCCTTGTATTTGCTTTGTTAGCCCTAAGTTGGCAGGATATGCCCAGACGTGGGTCCCTTGCTCACTCTGCCACTGGATTCAAGCTAGCCTGGCTGATGAGGGCTGTTAGCCCGAAACCAGTCCCAGGATGCTTGTTTCCGGTCCAGGGAAGACATCGATTGGCAGTTCGGGCTGGACTCTTACCATGAGGCACAGGGTCAAGACTGATTTGCATATAGCTGTGTCTGAACTGGAGTGGCAAAGTGAGCTAAAGAATGGTGATGGATTCAACCCAGATCTGTGACTGGGGGTGAGTGTCTGAAAAGTTTCAGCGCTCCGTCCATCATCTCCTTGTGCTTGCGTTGTTCGCACTAAGTTGGCAGGGTATGCCAGACGTGGGTCCCTTGCTCACTATGCCACTGGATTCAAACCAGCCTGGCTGATGAGGGCTGTTAGCCCGAAACCAGTCCCAGGCTGCTTGTTTCTGGTCCAGGGAAGACATCGCTTGGCAGTTCAGGCTGGGCTGTTCCCATGAGGCACAGGGTCAAGACTGATTTGCATATAGCTGTGTCTGAACTGGGGTGGCAAAGTGAGCTAAAGAGCAATGATGGACAGAAGCAGAACAATGTCATACATTCTCCCAAGTACAGAGATCTAGGCCTAAATCATTTTTTTTTGCTCACCATGCCATTCCTGTTTGAACCCAGCCCTATGCAAATCAGTCTTGTCTCTGCGCCCAATGGGGACAATGCAGCCCGAACTGCCAGGCCAGGTCCTCCCTGCACTGGAAACAAGCATCCTAGGACCGGTTTTGGGCTTTCAGCCCTCATCAGACAGGATAGCTTGACTCCAGTGGCATGGAGAGCAACTGGACCCACGTCTGGGCATACCCGTCCCACTCCGGGTGACAAATACAAAAAAAACAATTGATGGAAAGAATGCAGAAGAATGTCATACATTCTCCCCAGTACAGAGATCTGGGCCTAAATCCATAGTTTTTATGCTCACCACGCCATTTCAGTTTGGACCCAGCATACGCAAATCGGTCTTGACCCTGCTCCCAATGGGAACAGTCCAGCCTGAACTGCTAGGCCAGGTCCTCCCTTCACTAAAAACAAGTATCCTAGGACCGGTTTCGGGCTTTCAGCTCTCATCAGCCAGGATAGCTTGAATCCGGTGGCATGGAGAGCGCGGGACCCACCTCTGGGCATACCCGTCTCACTCGAGGTGACAAATGCAAAAGAACAATTGATGGACAGAATGAAGAATGTCATACATTCTCCCCAGTACAGAGATCTAGGCCTAAATCCATTGTTTTTTTGCTCACCATGCCATTCCAGTTTGGACCCAGCCATATGCAAATCAGTCTTGACCCTGCACCCAATGAGAACAGTCCAGCCCGAACTGCCAGGCTGGGTCCTCACTTGTCAGTTCGGGCTGGACTGTTCCCATGCGGCGCAGGGTCAAGACTAATTTGCATATAGCTGTGTCTGAACTGGGGTGGCAAAGTGAGTTAAAGAACGATGATGGATTCAACCCAGAAATGTGACTGGGGGTGAGTGTCTCAAACTTTTCAGCGCACCGTCCATCATCTCCTTGTGTTTGCTTTGTTAGCCCTAAGTTGGCAGGATATGCCCAGACGTGGGTCCCTTGCTCACTCTGCCACTGGATTCAAGCTAGCCTGGCTGATGAGGGCTGTTAGCCCGAAACCAGTCCCATGATGCTTGTTTCCGGTCCAGGGAAGACATCGATTGGCAGTTCGGGCTGGACTCTTACCATGAGGCACAGGGTCAAGACTGATTTGCATATAGCTGTGTCTGAACTGGAGTGGCAAAGTGAGCTAAAGAATGATGATGGATTCAACCCAGATCTGTGACTGGGGGTGAGTGTCTGAAAAGTTTCAGCGCTCCGTCCATCATCTCCTTGTGTTTGCGTTGTTCGCACTAAGTTGGCAGGGTATGCCCAGACGTGGGTCCCTTGCTCACTATGCCACTGGATTCAAACTAGCCTGGCTGATGAGGGCTGTTAGCCCGAAACCAGTCCCAGGCTGCTTGTTTCTGGTCCAGGGAAGACATCGCTTGGCAGTTCAGGCTGGGCTGTTCCCATGAGGCACAGGGTCAAGACTGATTTGCATATAGCTGTGTCTGAACTGGGGTGGCAAAGTGAGCTAAAGAGCAATGATGGACAGAAGCAGAACAATGTCATACATTCTCCCAAGTACAGAGATCTAGGCCTAAATCATTTTTTTTGCTCACAATGCCATTCCAGTTTGAACCCAGCCCTATGCAAATCAGTCTTGTCTCTGCGCCCAATGGGGACAATGCAGCCCGAACTGCCAGGCCAGGTCCTCCCTGGACTGGAAACAAGCATCCTAGGACCGGTTTTGGGCTTTCAGCCCTCATCAGACAGGATAGCTTGACTCCAGTGGCATGGAGAGTAACTGGACCCACGTCTGGGCATACCCGTCCCACTCTGGGTGACAAATCCAAAAAGAAAAATTGATGGACAGAAAGCAGAACAATGTCATATATTCTCCCCAGTACAGAGATCTTAGCCTAAATCCATTGGTTTTTTTCCCACAATGCCATTCCAGTTTGGACCCAGCCAAATGAAAATCAGTCTTGATCCTTTGCCCAATGGGAACAGTCCAGCCCGAACTGCCAGGCCAGGTCCTCCCTGGACTGGAAACAAGCATCCTAGGACCGGTTTCGGGCTTTCAGCCCTCATCGGCCAGGATAGCTTGACTCCAGTGGCATGGAGAGCACAGGACCCATGTCTGGGCATACCCGTTTCACTCGGGGTGACAAATACAAAAAAAACAATTGATGGAAAGAATGCAGAAGAATGTCATACATTCTCCCCAGTACAGAGATCTGGGCCTAAATCCATCGTTTTTTTGCTCACCACGCCATTTCAGTTTGGACCCAGTATATGCAAATCAGTCTTGACCCTGCTCCCAATTGGAACAGTCCAGCCTGAACTGCTAGGCCAGGTCCTCCCTTCACTAAAAACAAGTATCCTAGGACCGGTTTCGGGTTTTCAGCTCTCATCAGCCAGGATAGCTTGAATCCGGTGGCATGGAGAGCGCGGGACCCACCTCTGGGCATACCCGTCTCACTCGAGGTGACAAATGCAAAAGAACAATTGATGGACAGAATGAAGAATGTCATACATTCTCCCCAGTACAGAGATCTAGGCCTAAATCCATTGTTTTTTTGATCACCATGCCATTCCAGTTTGGACCCAGCCATATGCAAATCAGTATTGACCCTGCGCCCAATGGGAACAGTCCAGAGCGAACTACCAGGCTAGGTCTTTACTTGTCAGTTCGGGCTGGACTGTTCCCATGCGGCGCAGGGTCAAGACTGATTTGCATATAGCTGTGTCTGAACTGGGGTGGCAAAGTGAGTTAAAGAACGATGATGGATTCAACCCAGATATGTGACTGGGGTTGAGTGTCTCAAACTTTTCAGCGCACCGTCCATCATCTCCTTGTGTTTGCTTTGTTAGCCCTAAGTTGGCAGGATATGCCCAGACGTGGGTCCCTTGCTCACTCTGCCACTGGATTCAAGCTAGCCTGGCTGATGAGGGCTGTTAGCCCGAAACCAGTCCCAGGATGCTTTTTTCCGGTCCAGGGAAGACATCGATTGGCAGTTCGGGCTGGACTCTTACCATGAGGCACAGGGTCAAGACTGATTTGCATATAGCTGTGTCTGAACTGGGGTGGCAAAGTGAGCTAAAGAATGATGATGGATTCAACCCAGATCTGTGACTGGGGGTGAGTGTCTGAAAAGTTTCAGCGCTCCGTCCATCATCTCCTTGTGTTTGCGTTGTTCGCACTAAGTTGGCAGGGTATGCCCAGACGTGGGTCCCTTGCTCACTATGCCACTGGATTCAAACTAGCCTGGCTGATGAGGGCTGTTAGCCCGACGCCAGTCCCAGGCTGCTTGTTTCTGGTCCAGGGAAGACATCGCTTGGCAGTTCAGACTGGGCTGTTCCCATGAGGCACAGGGTCAAGACTGATTTGCATATAGCTGTGTCTGAACTGGGGTGGCAAAGTGAGCTAAAGAACAATGATGGACAGAAAGCAGAACAATGTCATACATTATCCCAAGTACAGAGATCTAGGCCTAAATCAATTTTTTTTGCTCACCAAGCCCTTCCAGTTTGAACCCAGCCCTATGCAAATCAGTCTTGACCCTGCGCCCAATGGGGACAATGCAGCCCGAACTGCCAGGCCAGGTCCTCCCTGGACTGGAAACAAGCATCCTAAGACCGGTTTTGGGCTTTCAGCCCTCATCATAGGATAGCTTGACTCTAGTGGCATGGAGAGCAACTGGACCCATGTCTGGGCATACCCGTCCCACTCTGGGTGACAAATCCAAAAAGAAAAATTGATGGACAGAAAGCAGAACAATGTCATACATTCTCCCCAGTACAGAGATCTAGGTCTAAATCAATTGTTTTTTTGCTCACCATGCCATTTGTTTGGACCCAGCCATATGCAAATCAGTCTTGACCCTGCGCCCAATGGGACCAGTCCAGACCGAACTGCCAGGCCAGGTCCTCCCTGGACTGAAAACAAGCATCCTAGGACCGGTTTCGGGCTTTCAGCCCTCATCAGCCAGGATAGCTTGACTCCAGTGGCATGGAGAGCACAGGACCCATGTGTGGGTATACCCGTCCCATTCGGGGTGACAAATACAAAAAGAACAACTGATGGACAGAATGCAGAAGAATGTCATACATTCTCCCCAGTACAGCGATCTGGGCCTAAATCCATCGTTTTTGTGCTCACCACGCCATTTCAGTTTGGACCCAGTATATGCAAATCAGTCTTGACCTTGCTCCCAATTGGAACAGTCCAGCCTGAACTGCTAGGCCAGGTCCTCGATAAACTAAAAACAAATATCCTAGGACCGGTTTCGGGCTTTCAGCTCTCAACAACCAGGATAGCTTGAATCCGGTGGCATGGAGAGCGCGGGACCCACATCTGGGCATACCCGACCCACTCAGGCTGACAAATGCAAAATGAGAAATTGATGGTTAGAATGCAGAACAATGTCATACATTCTCCCCAGTACAGAGATCTGGGCCTAAATCCATTGTTTTTTTGCCCACAATGCAATTCCAGTTTGGACCCAGCCAAATAAAAACTCAGTCTTGATCCTGTGCCCAATGGGAACAGTCCAGCCCGAACTGCCAAGCCAGGTCCTCCCTGGACTGGAAACAAGCAAACTAGGACCGGATTTGGGCTTTCAGCCCTCATCAGCTAGGATAGCTTGACCTCAGTGGCATGGAGAGAGAGCACAAGACCCACATCTGGGCATACCCGTCCCACTCGGGCTGACAAATGCAAAATGAAAAATTGATGGTTAGAATGCAGAACAATGTCATACATTCTCCCCAGTACAGAGATCTGGGCCTAAATCCATTGTTTTTTTGCTCACCATGCCATTCCAGTTTGGACCCAGCCATATGCAAATCAGTCTTGACCCTGCGCCCAATAGGAACAGTCCAGCCCGAACTGCCAGGCCAGGTCCTCCCTGGACTGGAAACAAGCATCCTAGGACCGGTTTCGGGCTTTCAGCCCTCATCGGCCAGGATAGCTTGACTCCAGTGGCATGGAGAGCACAGGGTCCACGTCTGGGCATACCCGTCCCACTCGGGGTGACAAATACAAAAAAAACAATTGATGGAAAGAATGCAGAAGAATGTCATACATTCTCCCCAGTACAGAGATCTGGGCCTAAATCCATAGTTTTTTTGCTCACCACGCCATTTCAGTTTGGACCCAGCACATGCAAATCAGTCTTGACCCTGCTCCCAATGGGAACAGTCCAGCCTGAACTGCTAGGCCAGGTCCTCCCTTAACTAAAAACAAGTATCCTAGGACCGGTTTCGGGCTTTCAGGTCTCATCAGCCAGGATAGCTTGAATCCGGTGGCATGGAGAGCGCGGGACCCACCTCTGGGCATACCCGTCTCACTCGAGGTGACAAATGCAAAAGAACAATTGATGGACAGAATGAAGAATGTCATACATTCTCCCCAGTACAGAGATCTAGGCCTAAATCCATTGTTTTTTTGCTCACCATGCCATTCCAGTTTGGACCCAGCCATATGCAAATCAGTCTTGACCCTGCGCCCAATGGGAACAGTCCAGCCCGAACTACCAGGCTAGGTCCTCACTTGTCAGTTCGGGCTGGACTATTCCCATGCGGCGCAGGGTCAAGACTGATTTGCATATAGCTGTGTCTGAACTGGGGTGGCAAAGTGAGTTAAAGAACGATGATGGATTCAACCCAGATATGTGACTGGGGTTGAGTGTCTCAAACTTTTCAGCGCACCGTCCATCATCTCTTTGTGTTTGCTTTGTTAGCCCTAAGTTGGCAGGATATGCCCAGACGTGGGTCCCTTGCTCACTCTGCCACTGGATTCAAACTAGCCTGGCTGATGAGGGCTGTTAGCCCGAAACCAGTCCCAGGATGCTTGTTTCCGGTCCAGGGAAGACATCGATTGGCAGTTCGGGCTGGACTCTTACCATGAGGCACAGGGTCAAGACTGATTTGCATATAGCTGTGTCTGAACTGGGGTGGCAAAGTGAGCAAAAGAATGATGATGGATTCAACCCAGATCTGTGACTGGGGGTGAGTGTCTGAAAAGTTTCAGCGCTCCGTCCATCATCTCCTTGTGTTTGCGTTGTTCGGACTAAGTTGGCAGGGTATGCCCAGACGTGGGTCCCTTGCTCACTATGCCACTGGATTCAAACTAGCCTGGCTGATGAGGGCTGTTAGCCCGAAGCTAGTCCCAGGCTGCTTGTTTCTGGTCCAGGGAAGACATCGCTTGGCAGTTCAGGCTGGGCTGTTCCCATGAGGCATAGGGTCAAGACTGATTTGCATATAGCTGTGTCTGAACTGGGGTGGCAAAGTGAGCTAAAGAACAATGATGGACAGAAAGCAGAACAATGTCATACATTCTCCCAAGTACAGAGATCTAGGCCTAAATCCATGTTTTTTTGCTCACCATGCCATTCCAGTTTGAACCCAGCCCTATGCAAATCAGTCTTGACCCTGCGCCCAATGGGGACAATCCAGCCCGAACTGCCAGGCCAGGTCCTCCCTGGACTGGAAACAAGCATCCTAGGACCGGTTTCGGGCTTTCAGCCCTCATCAGCCAGGATAGCTTGACTCCAGTGGCATGGAGAGCAAGGGACCCACATCTGGGCATACCTGTCCCACTCTGGGTGACAAATGCAAAAAGAACAATTGATGGACAGAAAGCAGAACAATGTCATACATTCTCCCCAGTACAGAGATCTTAGCCTAAATCCATTGTTTTTTTCCCCACAATGCCATTCCAGTTTGGACCCAGCCAAATGAAAATGAGTCTTGATCCTGTGCCCAATGGGAACAGTCCAGCCCGAACTGCCAGGCCAGGTCCTCCCTGGACTGGAAACAAGCTAACTATGACTGGTTTTGGGCTTTCAGCCCTCATCAGCCAGGATAGCTTGACCTCAGTGGCATGGAGAGCACAGGACCCACATCTGGGCATACCCGTCCCACTCGGGTGACAAATACAAAAAAAACAATTGATGGAAAGAAGAATGTCATACATTCTCCCCAGTACAGAGATCTGGGCCTAAATCCATAGTTTTTTTGCTCACCACGCTATTTCAGTTTGGACCCAGCATATGCAAATCAGTCTTGACCCTGCTCCCAATGGGAACAGTCCAGCCTGAACTGCTAGGCCAGCTCCTCCCTTAACTAAAAATAAGTATCCTAGGACCGGTTTCAGGCTTTCAGCTCTCATCAGCCAGGATAGCTTGAATCCAGTGGCATGGAGAGCGCGGGACCCACCTCTGGGCATACCTGTCTCACTCGAGGTGACAAATGCAAATGAACAATTGATGGACAGAATGAAGAATGTCATACATTCTCCCCAGTACAGAGATCTAGGCCTAAATCCATTGTTTTTTTGCTCACCATGCCATTCCATTTTGGTCCCAGCCATATACAAATCAGTCTTGACCCTGTGCCCAATGGGAATAGTCCAGCCCGAACTGCCAGGCTGGGTCCTTACTTGTCAGTTCGGGCTGGACTGTTCCCATGCGGCGCAGGGTCAAGACTGATTTGCATATAGCTGTGTCTGAACTGGGGTGGCAAAGTGAGCTAAAGAACAATGATGGACAGAAAGCAGAACAATGTCATACATTCTCCCAAGTACAGAGCTCTAGGCCTAAATCCATGTTTTTTTGCTCACCATGCCATTCCAGTTTGAACAAAGCCCTATGCAAATCAGTCTTGACCCTGCGCCCAATGGGGACAATCCAGCCCGAACTGCCAGGCCAGGTCCTCCCTGGACTGGAAACAAGCATCCTAGGACCGGTTTCGGGCTTTCAGCCCTCATCAGCCAGGATAGCTTGACTCCAGTGGCATGGAGAGCACGGGACCCACATCTGGGCATACCTGTCCCACTCTGGGTGGCAAATGCAAAAAGAACAATTGATGGACAGAAAGCAGAACAATGTCATCCATTCTCCCCAGTACAGAGATCTTAGCCTAAATTCATTGTTTTTTTTCCCACAATGCCATTCCAGTTTGGACCCAGCCAAATGAAAAACAGTCTTGATCCTGTGCCCAATGGGAACAGTCCAGCCCGAACTGCCAGGCCAGGTCCTCCCTGGACTGGAAACAAGCAAACTAGGACCGGCTTTGGGCTTTCAGCCCTCATCAGCCAGGATAGCTTGACCTCAGTGGCATGGAGAGCACGGGACCCACATCTGGGCATACCCGTCCCACTCGGGGTGACAAATACAAAAAAAACAATTGATGGAAAGAATGCAGAAGAATGTCATACATTCTCCCCAGTACAGAGATCTGGGCCTAAATCCATAGTTTTTTTGCTCACCACGCTATTTCAGTTTGGACCCAGCATATGCAAATCAGTCTTGACCCTGCTCCCAATGGGAACAGTCCAGCCCGAACTGCCAGGCTGGGTCCTCACTTGTCAGTTCGGGCTGGACTGTTCCCATGCGGCGCAGGGTCAAGACTGATTTGCATATAGCTGTGTCTGAACTGGGGTGGCAAAGTGAGCTAAAGAACAATGATGGACAGAAAGCAGAACAATGTCATACATTCTCCCAAGTACAGAGATCTAGGCCTAAGTCCATGTTTTTTTGCTCACCATGCCATTCCAGTTTGAACCCAGCCCTATGCAAATCAGTCTTGACCCTGCGCCCAATGGGGACAATCCAGCCTGAACTGCCAGGCCAGGTCCTCCCTGGACTGGAAACAAGCATCCTAGGACCGGTTTCGGGCTTTCAGCCCTCATCAGCCAGGATAGCTTGACTCCAGTGGCATGGAGAGCACGGGACCCACATCTGGGCATACCTGTCCCACTCTGGGTGACAAATGCAAAAAGAACAATTGATGGAAAGAATGCAGAAGAATGTCATACATTCTCCCCAGTACAGAGATCTGGGCCTAAATCCATAGTTTTTTTGCTCACCACGCTGTTTCAGTTTGGACCCAGCATATGCAAATCAGGCTTGACCCTGCTCCCTAAGGGAACAGTCCAGCCTGAACTGCTAGGCCAGGTCCTCCCTTAACTAAAAACAAGTATCCTAGGACCGGTTTCGGGCTTTCAGCTCTCATCAGCCAGGATAGCTTGAATCCGGTGGCATGGAGAGCGCGGGACCCACCTCTGGGCCTACCTGTCTCACTCGAGGTGACAAATGCAAACGAACAATTGATGGACAGAATGAAGAATGTCATACATTCTCCCCAGTACAGAGATCTAGGCCTAAATCCATTGTTTTTTTGCTCACCATGCCATTCCATTTTGGATCCAGCCATATGCAAATCAGTCTTGACCCTGCGCCCAATGGGAACAGTCCAGCCCGAACTGCCAGGCTGGGTCCTCACTTGTCAGTTCGGGCTGGACTGTTCCCATGCGGCGCAGGGTCAAGACTGATTTGCATATAGCTGTGTCTGAACTGGGGTGGCAAAGTGAGTTAAAGAACGATGATGGATTCAACCCAGATCTGTGACTGGGGGTGAGTGTCTCAAATTTTTCAGCGCACCGTCCATCATCTCTTTGTGTTTGCTTTGTTAGCCCTAAGTTGGCAGGATATGCCCAGACGTGGGTCCCTTGCTCACTCTGCCACTGGATTCAAGGTAGCCTGGCTGATGAGGGCTGTTAGACAGAAACCAGTCCCAGGATGCTTGTTTCCGGTCCAGGGAAGAAATCGATTGGCAATTCTGGCTGGACTCTTACCATGAGGCACAGGGTGAAGAATGATTTGCATATAGCTGTGTCTGAACTGGGGTGGCAAAGTGAGCTAAAGAATGTTGATGGATTCAACCCAGATCTGTGACTGGGGGTGAGTGTCTGAAAAGTTTCAGCGCTCCGTCCATCATCTCCTTGTGTTTGCGTTGTTCGCACTAAGTTGGCAGGGTATGCCCAGACATGGATCCCTTGCTCACTATGCCACTGGATTCAAACTAGCCTGGCTGATGAGGGCTGTTAGCCCGAAACCAGTCCCAGGCTGCTTGTTTCTGGTCCAGGGAAGACATCGCTTGGCAGTTCGGGCTGGGCTGTTCCCATGAGGCACAGGGTCAAGACTGATTTGCATATAGCTGTTTCTGAACTGGGGTGGCAAAGTGAGCTAAAGAACAATGATGGACAGAAAGCAGAACAATGTCATACATTCTCCCAAGTACAGAGATGTAGGCCTAAATCAATTTTTTTTTCTCACCATGCCATTCCAGTTTGAACCCAGCCTTATGCAAATCAGTCTTGACACTGCGCCCAATGGGGACAATCCAGCCCGAACTGCCAGGCCAGGTCCTCCCTGGACTGGAAACAAGCATCCTAGGACCGGTTTTGGGCTTTCAGCCCTCATCAGACAGGATAGCTTGACTCCAGTGGCATGGAGAGCAACTGGACCCACGTCTGGGCATACCCGTCCCACTCTGGGTGACAAATCCAAAAAGAAAAATTGATGGACAGAAAGCAGAACAATGTCATACATTCTCCCCAGTACAGAGATCTTAGTCTAAATCCATTGTTTTTTTCTCACTATGCTATTCCAGTTTGGACCCAGCCATATGCAAATCAGTCTTGACACTGCGCCCAATGGGGACAATCCAGCCCGAACTGCCAGGCCAGGTCCTCCCTGGACTGGAAACAAGCATCCTAGGACCGGTTTTGGGCTTTCAGCCCTCATCAGCCAGGATAGCTTGACTCCAGTGGCATGGAGAGCACGGGACCCACATCTGGGCATACCTGTCCCACTCTGGGTGACAAATGCAAAAAGAACAATTGATGGAAAGAATGCAGAAGAATGTCATACATTCTCCCCAGTACAGAGATCTGGGCCTAAATCCATAGTTTTTTTGCTCACCACGCTGTTTCAGTTTGGACCCAGCATATGCAAATCAGGCTTGACCCTGCTCCCTAAGGGAACAGTCCAGCCTGAACTGCTAGGCCAGGTCCTCCCTTAACTAAAAACAAGTATCCTAGGACCGGTTTCGGGCTTTCAGCTCTCATCAGCCAGGATAGCTTGAATCCGGTGGCATGGAGAGCGCGGGACCCACCTCTGGGCCTACCTGTCTCACTCGAGGTGACAAATGCAAACGAACAATTGATGGACAGAATGAAGAATGTCATACATTCTCCCCAGTAAAGAGATCTAGGCCTAAATCCATTGTTTTTTTGCTCACCATGCCATTCCATTTTGGATCCAGCCATATGCAAATCAGTCTTGACCCTGCGCCCAATGGGAACAGTCCAGCCCGAACTGCCAGGCTGGGTCCTCACTTGTCAGTTCGGGCTGGACTGTTCCCATGCGGCGCAGGGTCAAGACTGATTTGCATATAGCTGTGTCTGAACTGGGGTGGCAAAGTGAGTTAAAGAACGATGATGGATTCAACCCAGATCTGTGACTGGGGGTGAGTGTCTCAAATTTTTCAGCGCACCGTCCATCATCTCTTTGTGTTTGCTTTGTTAGCCCTAAGTTGGCAGGATATGCCCAGACGTGGGTCCCTTGCTCACTCTGCCACTGGATTCAAGGTAGCCTGGCTGATGAGGGCTGTTAGACAGAAACCAGTCCCAGGATGCTTGTTTCCGGTCCAGGGAAGAAATCGATTGGCAATTCTGGCTGGACTCTTACCATGAGGCACAGGGTGAAGAATGATTTGCATATAGCTGTGTCTGAACTGGGGTGGCAAAGTGAGCTAAAGAATGTTGATGGATTCAACCCAGATCTGTGACTGGGGGTGAGTGTCTGAAAAGTTTCAGCGCTCCGTCCATCATCTCCTTGTGTTTGCGTTGTTCGCACTAAGTTGGCAGGGTATGCCCAGACATGGATCCCTTGCTCACTATGCCACTGGATTCAAACTAGCCTGGCTGATGAGGGCTGTTAGCCCGAAACCAGTCCCAGGCTGCTTGTTTCTGGTCCAGGGAAGACATCGCTTGGCAGTTCGGGCTGGGCTGTTCCCATGAGGCACAGGGTCAAGACTGATTTGCATATAGCTGTTTCTGAACTGGGGTGGCAAAGTGAGCTAAAGAACAATGATGGACAGAAAGCAGAACAATGTCATACATTCTCCCAAGTACAGAGATGTAGGCCTAAATCAATTTTTTTTTCTCACCATGCCATTCCAGTTTGAACCCAGCCTTATGCAAATCAGTCTTGACACTGCGCCCAATGGGGACAATCCAGCCCGAACTGCCAGGCCAGGTCCTCCCTGGACTGGAAACAAGCATCCTAGGACCGGTTTTGGGCTTTCAGCCCTCATCAGACAGGATAGCTTGACTCCAGTGGCATGGAGAGCAACTGGACCCACGTCTGGGCATACCCGTCCCACTCTGGGTGACAAATCCAAAAAGAAAAATTGATGGACAGAAAGCAGAACAATGTCATACATTCTCCCCAGTACAGAGATCTTAGTCTAAATCCATTGTTTTTTTCTCACTATGCTATTCCAGTTTGGACCCAGCCATATGCAAATCAGTCTTGATCCTGTGCCCAATGGGAACAGTCCAGCCCGAACTGCCAGGCCAGGTCCTCCCTGGACTGGAAACAAGCATCCTAGGACCGGTTTCGGGCTTTCAGCCCTCATCAGCCAGAATACCTTGACTCCAGTGGCATGGAGACCACAAGTCCCACGTCTGGGCATACCCGTCCCACTCGGGCTGACAAATGCAAAATGAAAAATTGATGGTTAGAATGCAGAACAACGTCATACGTTCTCCCCAGTACAGAGATCTGGGCCTAAATCCATCGTTTTTTTGCTCACAATGCTATTCTAGTTTGGACCCAGCCATATGCAAATCAGTCTTAACCGTACGCCCATTGGGAAAACTCCAGACCGAACTGCTAGGCAAAGTCCTCCCTGGACTAGAAACACGCATCCTAGGACCGGTTTCGGGCTTTCAGCTCTCATCAGACAGGATAGCTTGTCTCCAGTGGCATGGAGAGCACAGGACTCACGTCTGGGCATACCCGTCCCACTCTGGGTGACAAATCCAAAAAGAAAAATTGATGGAGAGAAAGCAAAATAATGTCATACATTCTCCCCAGTACAGAGATCTGGGCCTAAATCCATAGATTTTTCTCTCACCATGCCATTCCAGTTTGGACCCAGCCATATACAAATCAGTCTTGACCCTGCGCCCAATGGGAACAGTCCAGCCCGAACTGCCAGGCCAGGTCGTCCCTGGACTGGAAACAAGCATCCTAGGACCGGTTTCGGGCTTTCAGCCCTCATCAGCCAGAATACCTTGACTCCAGTGGCATAGAGACCACAAGACCCACGTCTGGGCATACCCGTCCCACTCGGGGTGACAAATACAAAAAGAACAATTGATGGACAGAATGCAGAAGAATGTCATACATTCTCCACAGTACAGAGATCTGGGCATAAATCTATCGTTGTTTTTCTCACCACGCCATTTCAGTTTGGACCCAGCATATGCAAATCAGTCTTCACCCTACTCCCAATGGGAATAGTCCAGCCTGAACTGCTAGGCCAGGTCCTCCCTAAACTAAAAACAAGTATCCTAGGACCGGTTTTGGACTTTCAGCCCTCATCAGCCAGAATAGGTTGACTCCGGTGGCATGGAGAGCGCGGGACCCACGTCTGGGCATACCCGTCTCACTCGGGGTGACAAATTCAAAAGAACAATTGATGGACAGAATGCAGAAGAATGTCATACATTCTCCCCAGTACAGATATCTGGGCCTAAATCCATCGTTTTTTAGCTCACCATGCCGCTCTGGGGACAGCACCGACACCAACCGACCACGCCCTCCCTCTCCATGTCCAAGCAAGTCAACGCCGTCTCCTCCTCCTGCTACAACACCCTACACATGCTCCGCCGGATCTACAAATGGATCCCGACCGAAACAAGAAGAACAGTGACACAGGCCCTCGACAGCAGCAGACTGGACTACGGCAACGCACTCTACGCAGGAATCCCAGCCAAACACCAACGGCGACTACAACACATCCTAGACGCCTCCGCCCGACTGATCGTCAACGCCCCCCGCCGCAGCCACATCACCCCCGTCCTGAGAGACCTGCACTGGCTCCCCATCGACAAGAGGATCACCTTCAAGCTCCTTACCCACGCACACAAAGCACTCCACAAGGCCGGACCAGCCTACCTGAACAGCAGACTCAGCTTCTACACCCCCACCCGCCAGCTCCGCTCTGCCAACCTCGCCCTCGCAGATGTCCCCCGCATCCAACGTACGACCGCCGTGGGCAGATCCTTCTCTTACATCGCCGCCAAAACCTGGAACACCCTCCCAATTCACCTACGACAGACCCAAGACCTACTCTCCTTCAGAAGACTCCTCAAGACCTGGCTCTTCGAGCAGTACCAGCACACCCCCCCCCCCCACCCCTCAGCGCCTTGAGACCCTCACGGGTAAGTAGCGCGCTTTACAAGTACCCTGATTGATTGATTGATTGATTCCAGTTTGGACCCAGCCATATGCAAATCAGTCTTGACCCTGTGCCCAATGGGAACAGTCCAGCCCGAACTGCCAGGCCGGGTCCTCACTTGTCAGTTCGGACTGGACTGTTCCCATGCGGCACAGGGTCAAGACTGATTTGCATATAGCTGTGCATGAACTGGGGTGGCAAAGTGAGTTAAAGAACGATGATGGATTCAACCCAGATCTGTGACTGGGGGTGAGTGTTTCAAAATTTTCAGCGCTCCGTCCATCATCTCCTTGTGTTTGCTTTGTTAGCCCTAAGTTAGCAGGGTATGCCCAGACGTGGGTCCCTTGCTCACTCTTGTCACTGGATTCAAACTAGCCTGGCTGATGAGGGCTGTTAGCCCGAAACCAGTCCCAGGATGCTTGTTTCCGGTCCAGGGAAGACATCGCTTGGCAGTTCGGGCTGGACTGTTACCATGAGGCACAGGGTCAAGACTGATTTGCATATAGCTGTGTCTGAACTGGGGTTGAAAAATGAGCTAAAGAACAATGATGGACAGAAAACAGAACAATGTCATACATTCTCCCAAGTACAGAGATCTAGGCCTAAATCCATTTTGTTTTGCTCACCATGCCATTCCAGTTTGAACCCAGCCCTATGCATCCCAGTCTTGACCCTGCGCCCAATGGGAACAGTCCAGCCCGAACTGCCAGGCCAGGTCCTCCCTGGACTGGAAACAAGCATCCTAGTACCGGTTTCGGGCTTTCCGCCCTCATCAGCCAGGATAGCTTAACTCCAGTGGCATGGAGAGCACGGGATCCACATCTGGGCATACCTGTCGAACTCAGGGTGACAAATGCAATAAGAAAAATTGATAGTCAGAATGCAGAACAATGTGCTACATTCTCCCCAGTACAGAGATCTGGGCCTAAATCCATTGTTTTTTTGCTCACAATGCCATTCTAGTTTGGACCCAGCCATATGCAAATCAGTCTTAACCCTACGCCCAATGGGAAAAGTCCAGCCCGAACTGCTAGGCAAAGTCCTCCCTGGACTAGAAACACGCATCCTAGGACCGGTTTCGGGCTTTCAGCTCTCATCAGACAGGATAGCTTGACTCCAGTGGCATGGAGAGCACGGGACTCTCGTCTGGGCATACCCGTCCCACTTTGGGTGACAAATCCAAAAAGAAAAATTGATGGAGAGAAAGCAGAATAATGTCATACATTCTCCCCAGTACAGAGATCTGGGCCTAAATCCATTGATTTTATTCTCACCATGGCATTCCAGTTTGGACCCAGCCATATACAAATCAGTCTTGATCCTGCGCCCAATGGGAACAGTCCAGCCCGAACTGCCAGGCCAGGTCCTCCCTGGGCTGGAAACAAGCATCCTAGGACCGGTTTCGGGCTTTCAGCCCTCATCAGCCAGAATACCTTGACTCCAGTGGCATGGAGACCACAAGACCCACGTCTGGGCATACCCGTCCCACTCGGGGTGACAAATACAAAAAGAACAATTGATGGACAGAATGCAGAAGAATGTCATATATTCTCCCCAGTACAGAGATCTGGGCATAAATCCATCGTTGTTTTGCTCACCACGCCATTTCAGTTTGGACCCAGCATATGCAAATCAGTCTTGACCCTACTCCCAATGGGAACAGTCCAGCCTGAACTGCTAGGCCAGGTCCTCCCTAAACTAAAAACAAGTATCCTAGGACCGGTTTTGGACTTTCAGCCCTCATTAGCCAGGATAGGTTGACTCCGGTGGCATGGAGAGCGCGGGACCCACGTCTGGGCATACCCGTCTCACTCGGGGTGACAAATGCAAAAGAACAATTGATGGACAGAATGCAGAGGAATGTCATACATTCTCCCCAGTACAGAGATCTGGGCCTAAATCCATCGTTTTTTTGCTCACCATGCCGCTCTGGGTACTGCACCGACACCAACCGACCACGCCCTCCCTCTCCATGTCCAAGCAAGTCGACGCCGTCTCCTCCTCCTGCTACAACACCCTACGCATGCTCCGCCGAATCTACAAATGGATCCCGACCGAAACAAGAAGAACAGTGACACAGGCCCTCGACAGCAGCAGACTGGACTACGGCAACGCACTCTATGCAGGAATCCCAGCCAAACACCAACGGCGACTACAACGCATCCTAGACGCCTCCGCCCAACTGATCGTCAACGCCCCCCGCCGCAGCCACATCACCCCCGTCCTGAGAAACCAGCACTGGCTCCCCATCGACAAGAGGATCACCTTCAAGCTCCTTACCCACGCACAAAAAGCACTCCGCAAGGCCGGACCAGCCTACCTGAACAGCAGACTCAGCTTCTACAGCCCCACCCGCCAGCTCCGCTCTGCCAACCTCGCCCTCGCAGATGTCCCCCACATCCAACGTACGACCGCCGGCGGCAGATCCTTCTCTTACCTCGCCGCCAAAACCTGGAACACCCTCCCAACCCACCTACGACAGACCCAAGACCTACTCGCCTTCAGAAGACTCCTCAAGACCTGGATCTTCGAGCAGTAGCAGCACCCCCCCCCCCCCCCCCACCCCTCAGCGCCTTGAGACCCTCACGGGTAAGTAGCGCGCTTTACAAGTACCCTGATTGATTGATTGATTCCAGTTTGGACCCAGCCATATGCAAATCAGTCTTGACCCTGCGCCCAATGGGAACAGTCCAGCCCGAACTGCCAGGCCGGGTCCTCACTTGTCAGTTCGGGCTGGACTGTTCCCATGCGGCACAGGGTCAAGACTGATTTGCATATAGCTGTGCCTGAACTGGGGTGGCAAAGTGAGTTAAAGAACGATGATGGATTCAACTCAGATCTGTGACTGGGGGTGAGTGTTTCAAAATTTTCAGCGCTCCGTCCATCATCTCCTTGTGTTTGCTTTGTTAGCCCTAAGTTAGCAGGGTATGCCCAGACGTGGGTCCCTTGCTCACTCTGCCACTGGATTCAAGCTAGCCTGGCTGATGAGGGCTGTTAGCTCAAAACCAGTCCCAGGATGCTTGTTTCCAGTCCAGGGAAGACATCGATTGGCAGTTCGGGCTGGACTCTTACCATGAGGCACAGGGTCAAGACTGATTTGCATATAGCTGTGTTTGAACTGGGGTGGCAAAGTGAGCTAAAGAATGATGATGGATGCAACCCAGATCTGTGACTGGGGGTGACTGTCTGAAAAGTTTCAGCGCTAAATAGATCATCTCCTTGTTTTTGCGTTGTTCGCACTAAGTTGGCAGAGTATGCCAAGACGTTGGTCCCTTGCTCACTCTGTCACTGGATTCAAACTAGCCTGGCTGATGAGGGCTGTTAGCCCGAAACCAGTCCCAGGATGCTTGTTTCCGGTCCAGGGAAGACATCGCTTGGCAGTTCGGGCTGGACTGTTACCATGAGGCACAGGGTCAAGACTGATTTGCATATAGCTGTGTCTGAACTGGGGTGGAAAAATGAGTTAAAGAACAATGATGGACAGAAAACAGAACAATGTCATACATTCTCCCAAGTACAGAGATCTAGGCCTAAATCCATTTTGTTTTGCTCACCATGCCATTCCAGTTCGAACCCAGCCCTATGCAAATCAGTCTTGACCCTGCGCCCAATGGGAACAGTCCAGGCCGAACTGCCAGGCCAGGTCCTCCCTGGACTGGATACAAGCATCCTAGTACCGGTTTCGGGCTTTCAGCCCTCATCAGCCAGGATAACTTGACTCCAGTGCATGGAGAGCACGGGATCCACATCTGGGCATACCTGTCGCACTCAGGGTGACAAATGCAAAAAGACCAATTGATGGACAGAAAGCAGAACAATGTCATACATTTTCCCCAGTACAGAGATCTTAGCCTAAATCCATTGTTTTTTTGCTCAAAATGCCATTCCAGTTTGGACCCAGCCATATGCAAATCAGTCTTGATCCAGCGCCCAATGGGAACAGTCCAGCCCGTACTGCCATGCCAGGTCTTCCCTGGACTGGAAACAATCAAACTAGGACCGGTTTCGGGCTTTCAGCCCTCATCAGCCAGGATAGCTTGACCTCAGTGGCATGGAGAGCACGCGACCCACATCTGGGCATACCCGTCCCACTCGGGCTGAGAAATGCAAAAAGAAAAATTGATGGTCAGAATGCAGAACAATGTCCTACATTCTCCCCAGTACAGAGATCTGGGCCTAAATCCATCGTTTTCTTGCTCACCACGCCATTTCAGTTCGGACCCAGCAATATGCAGATCAGTCTTGACCCTGCTTCCAATGGGAACAGTCGAGCCTGAACTGCTAGTCCAGGTCCTCCCTTAACTAAAAACAAGTATCCTAGGACCGGTTTCGGGCTTTCAGCTCTCATCAGCCAGGATAGCTTGAATCCGGTGGCATGGAGAGCGCGGGACCCACCTCTGGGCATACCCGTCTCACTCGGGGTGACAAATGCAAAAGAACAATTGATGGACAGAATGAAGAATGTCATACATTCTCCCCAGTACAGAGATCTGGGTCTAAATCCATTGTTTTTTTGCTCACCATGCCATTCCAGTTTGGACCCAGCCATATTCAAATCAGTCTTGACCCTGCGCCCAATGGGAACAGTCCAGCCCGAACTGCCAGGCCGGGTCCTCACTTGTCAGTTCGGGCTGGACTGTTCCCATGCGGCACAGGGTCAAGACTGATTTGCATATAGCAGTGTCTGAACTGGGGTGGCAAAGTGAGTTAAAGAACGATGATGGATTCAACCCAAATCTGTGACTGGGGGTGAGTGTCTCAAAATTTTCAGCGCACTGTCCATCATCTCCTTGTGTTTGCTTTGTTAGCCCTAAGTTGGCAGGATATGCCCAGACGTGCGTCCCTTGCTCACTCTGCCACTGGATTCAAGCTAGCCTGGCTGATGAGGCCTGTTAGCCCGAAACCAGTCCCAGAATGCTCGTTTCCAGTCCAGGGAAGACATCGATTGGCAGTTAGGGCTGGACTCTTACCATGAGGCACAGGGTCAAGACTGATTTGCATATAGCTGTGTCTGAACTGGGGTGGCAAAGTGAGCTAAAGAATGATGATGGATTCAACCCAGATCTGTGACTGGGGGTGAGTGTCTGAAAAGTTTCAGCGCTCCGTCCATCATCTCCTTGTGTTTGCGTTGTTCGCACTAGGTTGGCTGGGTATGCCCAGACGTGGGTCTCTTGCTCACTCTGCCACTGGATTCAAACTAGCCTGGCTGATGAGGGCTGTTAGCCCGAAACCAGTTGCAGGATGCTTGTTTACGGTCCAGGGAAGACATCGCTTGGCAGTTCGGGCTGGACTGTTCCCATAAGGCACAGGGTCAAGACTGATTTGCATATAGCTGTGTCTGAACTGGGGTGGCAAAGTGAGCTAAAGAACAATGATGGACAGAAAGCAGAACAATGTCATACATTCTCCCAAGTACAGAGATCTAGGCCTAAATCAATTTTTTTTGGTCACCATGCCATTCCAGTTTGAACCCAGACATATGCAAATCAGTCTTGACCCTGCTCCCAATGGGAACAGTCCATCCCAAAATGCCAGACCAGGTCCTCCCTGGACTGGAAACAAGCATCCTAGGGCCAGTTTCGGGCTTTCAGCCCTCATCAGCCAGGATAGCTTGACTCCAGGGGCATGGAGAGCACGGGACACACATCTGGGCATACCTGTCCCACTCGGGGTGACAAATGCAAAAAGAACAATTGATGGACAGAAAGCAGAACAAAGTCATACATTCTCCCCAGTACAGAGATCTTAGCCTAAATCCATTGTTTTTTTGCTCACAATGCCATTCCAGTTTGGACCCAGCCATATGCAAATCAGTCTTGATGCTGCGCCCAATGGGAACAGTCCAGCCCGAACTGCCAGGCCAGGTCCTCCCTGGACTGGAAACAAGCAAACTAGGACCGGTTTCGGGATTTCAGTCCTCATCAGCGAGGATAGCTTGACCTCAGTGGCATGGAGAGCACGGGACCCACGTCTGGGCATACCTGTCCCACTCGGGCTGACAAATGCAAAAAGAAAAACTGTTGGTCAGAATGCAGAACAATGTCATACATTATCCCCAGTACAGAGATCTGGGCCTAAATCCATTGTTTTTTTGCTCACAATGCCATTCTAGTTTGGACCCAGCCATATGAAAATCAGTCTTAACCCTACGCCCAATGGGAAAAGTCCAGCCCGAACTGCTAGGCCAGGTGCTCCCTGGACTAGAAACAAGCATCCTAGGACCGGTTTTGGGCTTTCAGCCCTCATCAGACAGGATAGCTTGACTCCAGTGGCATGGAGAGCAACTGGACCAACGTCTGGGCATACACGTCCCACTCTGGGTGACAAATCCAAAAAGAAAAATTGATGGACAGAAAGCAGAACAATGTCATACATTGTCCCCAGTACAGAGATCTAGGCCTAAATCCATTGTTTTTTTGCTCACCATGCCATTCCAGTTTGGACCCAGCCATATGCAAATTAGTCAGTCTTGACCCACGCCCAATGGGACCAGTCCAGACCGAACTGCCTGGCCAGGTCCTCCCTGTACTGGAAACAAGCATCCTAGGACCGGTTTCTGGCTTTTAGCCCTCATCAGCCAGGATAGCTTGACTCCAGAGGCATGGAGAGCACAGGACCCACGTGAGGGCATACCTGTCCCACTCGGGGTGACAAATACAAAAAGAACAACTGATGGACAGAATGCAGAAGAATGTCATACATTCTCCCCAGTACAGAGATCTGGGCCTAAATCCATCGTTTTTGTGCTCACCACGCCATTTCAGTTTGGACCCAGCATATGCAAATCAGTCTTGACCCTGCTCCCTATTGGAACAGTCCAGCCTGAACTGCTAGGCCAGGTCCTCGATAAACTAAAAACAAACATCCTAGGACCGGTTTCGGGCTTTCAGCTCTCAACAGCCAGGATAGCTTGACTCCGGTGGCATGGAGAGCGCAAGCCCACGTCTGGGCATACCTGTCTCACTCGGGGTGACAAATGCAAAACAACAATTGATGGACAGAATGCAGAAGAATGTCATACATTCTCCCCAGTACAGAGATCTGGGCCTAAATCCATCGTTTTTGTGCTTACCATGCCATTCCAGTTTGGACCCCGCCATATGCAAATCAGTCTTGACCCTGCGCCCAATGGGAACAGTCCAGCCCAAACTGCCAGGCCGGGTCCTCACTTGTCAGTTCGGGCTGGACTGTTCCCATGCGGCACAGGGTGAATACTGATTTGCATATAGCTGTGTCTGAACTGGGGTGGCAAAGTGAGTTAAAGAACGATGATGGATTCAACCTAGGTCTGTGACTGGGGGTGAGTGTCTCAAACTTTTCAGCGCTCCGTCCATCATCTCCTTGTGTTTGCGTTGTTTGCACTAAGTTGGCAGGGTATGCCCAGACGTGGGTCCCTTGCTCACTCTGCTACTGGATTCAAACTAGCCTGGCTGATGAGGGCTGTTAGCCCGAAATCAGTCCCAGGATGCTTGTTTCCGGTCCAGGGAAGACATCGCTTGGCAGTTCGGGCTGGACTGTTCCCATGAGGCACAGGTTCAAGACTGATTTCCATATAGCTGTGTCTGAACTTGGGTGGCAAAGTGAGCTAAAGAACAATGATGGAGTCAACCCAGATCTGTGACTGGGGGTGAGTTTCTGAAAAGTTTCAGCGCTTTGTCCATCATCTCCTTGTGTTTGCTTTGTTCACCCTAAGTTGGCAGGGTATACCCAGAGGTGGGTCCCTTGCTTACTCTGCAACTGGATTCAAGCTAGCCTGGCTGATGAGAGGTCTGTTAGCACGAAACCAGTCCCAGGATGCTTGTTTCCTGTCCAGGGAAGGCATTGCTTGGCAGTTCGTGCTGTACTGTTCCCATGAGGCACAGGGTCAAGAATGATTTGCATATAGCTGTGTCTGAACATGGGTGGCAAAGTGAGCTAAAGAACGATGATGGATTCAACCCAGACCTGTGACTGGGGGTGAGTGTCTGAAAAGTTTCAGCGCTCCGTCCATCATCTCCTTGTGTGTGCTTTGTATGCCCTAAATTGGCAGGGTATTCCCAGACATGGGTCCCTTGCTCACTCTGCCACTGGATTTAAGCTAGTCTGGCTGATGAGGGCTGTAAGCCCTAAACCGGTCCGAGGATGTTTGTTTCCGGTCCAGGGAAGACATCGCTTGGCAGTTCGGGCTGGACTGTTTCCATGGTGTTTTGCGTGTTAAGAAACCCGATAAGGGATTAGCCTGCACCAACCGTCACAGAATAGAAAAAAGCATCTGACCATGGCAGTGAGTTGGTCTAGACAGCTCCTGGTCAGGGTTAATTACGTTTCCAGCTTTTCAAGGTGAACTTGATACACTCAAATAATGGCTATTGCTATTCTTTCAAAACTCACAAAGATCCTGCCCATGTGTTGGTTTCTGGAAAGGGATCAATATGGATAATAGGCCATTTTTCCAAGGAAGAGATTTCTAGGGTTATCGCAAGGCCACGCCATTGTGACTGTAGTCAAATGATAAAGTGGAATGTTTTATGTTAAAGAAAGCTGCCTATATTGCAGAAGTGCAGATGTTTGCCATGGAACGTGCCGTATTGTGGCTTCTCAGAGAATACCAGAACACCCCGATTCCTCAAGTGGGTGGATGTAGGTAACTGTTCTACGGGGCCAACCCCGGGCCCCTGTCATGATGAAACGTGGTGCTGCCCAAATCCAATGAAAAGTGAAAAAGAGGAGGGATAAGCATTATGGTAAAGTTAGCAAATGAAAGGAAACCTGCAGGTATGAACTCTGATCTGGTACCTGACGCTGGCTAACAAAAGGAAACCACTCTCTGATAAAGGTTATTGTGCATTTTAAGCCTCACCTCCTTACGGTGATAGATCAGAAAGACATCATGATAACCGGAGACACTTTACCTGCTGGGTTGGTTGTTCTGCTTCCTGATCCTACCTCTATTGAATTAATTGTAATTCCTGTTAACTCTTTCCCCGCAGAATTAATTGAAACACCTACCCACTCTTTACCAGCCCAAATGAGTGTATTTTCTATTGACCTTTTCCCCTCTTGAGTGAGGGTACCTCCTGTTAATGCTTGCATGATTGGTCATACTTCTATTAATGTTGTTCCAGATCTGGTCATTTTAGTTGTTGCTGACCCTTTCCCTGCTGAAATGAGTACCTTTCTAGTTGTTTTTCTCTGATGGGTTCATGCCATTTCTTGTTGACTGTTTTCTTGCTTGATTGACTCTACTTCCTGTAGACCTTTTTCAAGGAGAATGGCGATTCTCCAATTAAAATACAGAGAAAATCTTGATTTCATTAAAGACAACAGGAGGCTAACATTATGCAATAACTTTAAAGAACATGTATTACATCACAAGTAAAACATTCCATAAAACTTTACAAACATAACATAGTAGCTACAAAAAGTTAAACTAATTCGAATAAACTTGTTGAACTGATGGTGTTGCTTGATGAAGACAGAAACTTCATAACGAAGAATTGTCTGGAAAAAATAGAAAAGGGTGATAACCACAAACAATATTCAAAATTTAAAAATTCAAGTAAAATAAGCATTGCAAAGGCAACAAAACATCCTTAAAATACATATAAAATATCAAATGGAATATAGAATTTACTTTTTTACTTAAAACAATATAACATCTCTCCACATGGACGTGGAGGGTGGGATAATGTTAGCCTCCGTTGTCTTTAATAAAGTCAAGATTCTCTCTGTATGTTAATTGGAGAATCGCCATTTCATTACAAGACCGGAGGCTACCATTATGCAAATTTAAAGCTATTTAACGTCATACTGCTCACGTGCTCCACCGGTTTAAGATAAAAGCTTGCAAAGGTAGAAGCACTAGACCAGTCTGCCGCTTTAAGTATATCTGAAAGCTTACTACCAGCCCAAAAGACTTTGCTGGCCATTGCACATCTGGAAGAGTGTGCTCCAAATTAAGTTCAATCCACTCCAGCTTCAGACATAATGGTTCTTACCCATATGGAGATAGTAGCTGCAGATATAGCTTTAAAAGGGTTGACAAAAGAAATCAGCAATTGATTTTCACCAACTGGTCTAACAACAGACTTAACACTGTTGTAAGCTTTCAAACAATTAACAACGCAGAGTTTTTTACAATCATTAAAATAAGGGTAAACAATACTCTCAGACATGGTTTTGGTTCATCTACATATGTCAAAATGGACCCTTGTCTGGGGGGAAAAAAATTGTTGTATATTTCTAATGCTCTAACATCAGATACTCTTCTGAAGGATATAAGGCAGAGAAGATTAGCTAATTTCATAGACAACTGTTTTCTAGATAGTAAAGGTTTGGCGTCCCATAAGGATTGATAGCTAGCCCTAGGAGGGCATTTAAGTCTTATCCCGTTCATTACTCTACGGATTAAGGGATCGCTACCAACTGAAAATTCATTAATCAGTGAGTGTCCAGCCAAAATTCGTGATCTATAACAATTAACAGTTCGATAGCAAAGGCCTAATCTAAATAACTCTGCTAAGAAATTGGCTATATAAATTATAGGGGCATCCACGGGACCCAAATCTCGTTCCATGCACCAACTAGACCATTTTTGCCATACACCAGTGTATCTTTATCTTGTTCCTGGTGCCCATGACTCATCTAGTAGGCTTTTAGCCTCTCCTGAAAGGCCTGAGTATCTGCTTGATCGCCTGAAATCCTCCAAACAAGAAGGTTCATGTTTCCTTCCAGTAAGAGAAGATGCTGCTTCCCTTCTTGTCCTAAGAGAAGGTCTAAATTCCCTGGAATTAAACGTGGGAAATCTATTGCTAGTTACAGAATCCCGGGAAACCATACCTGTGTATCCCAAAAGGGAGTTACCAAAATGATCCTGTAATTCTCTCTCCGTATTTTCAATAAAACCCTCTGAATTAGAGGGAAAAGGGGAAGAGCATAACAGTTTCCCAGGTTTGAAGTAGAGCATCAACTCCCATCGCTTTGGGGTCTGGTCTCCAACTGAAGTAGTCTTCTACGTGATATGTTAATCTGCTGGCGAACAGATCCACTTGGATGGGGCCCCATAGGTTCTGAATCTTTTGAAAAACCTTGGGATTCAGTTTCCAGTCGCTCGGGTCCTTTAGAAACCTTGAGTTCCAATCTGCTCTTCTACTCTGGTGACCAGGAATGAACTCTGCTTTTAGTAAAAAATTTCTGAGTTCAGCAAAAATACCAAATTTCTTTAGCCATATTGGCGAGTGTTCTGGACATTGCGCCCCCTAGTAAAGGACCTGGTGAAACAGCTTGGATAGAAGAGGACAGAAGGCCAATCACTCTTGCTAAGGATCTTAGGCTCAGAGTAGCCATTGAAAGGACATAAGCTACTTCCTTCTTTATTTTTGTAAATTTTTTAAGGGTAATTGTAATTGGCTGGTAATGGTATTCCCCTTAAAACCTAGGAACTCTAGATTCTGAGTAGGAGCTGTTACAGACTTTTCTGTGTTGACAATGAATCCTAGTCCCTCTAAGAGGTCTATTGTCCATTTCATGTGTATTAGTTATTTTTCCTGACTCTGCATATCGTCTAGGTAGATTATAATCCAGACACCCCTTTTCCCTAGAAAGGCTACTACAGGTCTTAGAACTTTGGTGAAGCACCAAGGAGCTGATGATAGGCCAAAGGGGAGACAGCAGAACTAGTAAGTTGTGCCCTTCCATGAGAACCTTAAATATTTCTGTGAGTTGTAGTCCATTGGTATTGTGAAATAAGCATCCTTGAGATCCAATTTCACAAGCCAATCTTTCTCTTGTAGGGTGTCTCTCAAAAGATGGATACCCTCCATCTTGAAGTTTCTGTATACTAAAAAAGCATTCAGCTGTCTTAGGTTTATGATTGGTCTCCACCCCTTGTCCTTTTTGCTTTACTAAAAAGATTGTACTCATGAAACCGTCCCTTGTGTTTCTGACTTGGCGAATGGCACCTTTCTGTAACATTTGGATCACCTCCAGTTCTACTAATTTTGATTGTTCTTGATGTAGGATCAACTTTCTGGGTGGGTGTGTTTGATAAGGTGTGTGGGTAATATCTATCTTGAAACCACTTACGGTATTGAGTATCCATGGGTCGTGTGTTATTAAACGCCAGTTTTGGATGAAAAGCCATACTCTTCTCCCTACCTTTACAGGGGAAGAAACAAGAGGAATAGGAACTCTTACCTTGGTTTCCACCTGTCTGGAATCTGCCTCTGCCGCCACATGAACGTGTACCTCGGCCTCTTTGTGGGAAGAAGGTATTGCTGTCACAGTATTGTCTTCCAAAGCCTCTTGGGTTATTTGGGTAAAACTGGGACCTCTGTTGTCCACGGCTGGCAGCCAGTCCCATCCTGCCAGCCCGGGCGAAAACTCTACCACCCAAACATGCGCCTCATGTTGGATTGAGCCCTGCTGAAGGTTTGAGAAAGTTGAAATATATTTTATTATTTTATTTATAAAGTTTTATAAAGCACGAACATGACCAAAATGTTGGTGTCAGAGCGCTGTACAACCTAATTAATAGCATCAAATATACAAGGAGCAAAGTATAGAATATACAGCATGAAAAGATAATACAAAGAGATATAGTGAAAACACCAGCAAAGAAATCAAATTGGCATGGATAGTCGCCTCAGATAGGAAGGAGATTATTCAGTAGTCTCATTTTTACTTTGTTTTTTAAAAGAACGAATGAAGGGATGGTCCTGATCTCTGGGGGAAGAGAGTTCCAAATTCTTGGGGCAAGTTCAGAGAAAGATCTTTTATAGGTTTTCTTTTTGTAAAATTTTGGAGGTTTCAGCAGTAGGGATCATGTACTACGAGAAGCTCTATTCCTTCCGGATAGCACCAGTTTCTGAGCCAGGTAGTGAGGAGTGTTGTGGTGGATGGCTTTATATGTCGTGCATGCTATTTTTAGGTGGATCCTAGATCCATAAGGTAGCCAATTCAGAGAGTGGAGGGCTGGGGTGATGTGATCATTTTTCTTTATGCCTGTGATGAGCCGTTCAACAGCATTGAGGGTAGCCCTCAACAGTGCTAGTTTTATTTTCTGTATGCCAACAAGGGTAGCATTCCCATAGTCAAGTTTGAAGATCACAAAAGCCTGAACCGCCATTTTGAGATCTGCATTGGGCAGGAAAGGCTTTCGTTTTCTTAAGATGTGGAGATGGAAATTGGCCCCTCTGGTTGTGGAGCTTATCTGATTCATCATGAAGAGGTTGTTGTCTAGTGTTATTCCTAGGTATTTTGCTGAGTCAACAATATGGGGTACAGTTCAAGGCGGTGAGTATTGGGAGCCAGTCTTTGATGTTAGAGGTGGGTTTAGGAGGCGAGATTAATAGGAATTCAGTTTTGAGGGCGTTAAGTTTGAGGTGGTTAAGTGTTAACCAGTATTGAGTTTTGTTCAAGATGTTATTGAGAGTGCTGATGTCGTTAGGAGAGGTAATCTTCATGTACAATCGTGTATCATCAGCGTACATATGGTAGGAGATGTTGAGAGAGTTTAAGGATCTCTGTCAGGGGTTCCATGTAAAGATTAAACAGGGTGGGCGAAAGTGAAGAACCTTGGGAAACGCCGATAGTGACCGGTGTCTGATCGGATAAGTCATGATTGATTAGGACTCGTTGAGATCTGTTTTGTAGGAATGAGCAGAACCATTTTAAGACAGTTCTAGAGAGGCCCATCCAAAGTTCTAAGAGGTTCAGGAGGGTTTCATGTTTGACTGTGTCAAACTCTAATGTAATGATAGGTCAAGAAGGATTAAAAGACAGGATTCATTATGATCGAGAAAGCGTAAAGCATTGTCGACAATGTGGACCATGGCAGTTTCAGTACTGTGACCTGGTCTGAAACCAGATTGGCAGTGGTCGAGGAGTTGGTGCTGGTCAATGTGATTGCAGAGTTGTTGATGAACACATTTTTCCAGGAGCTTGGCTAAGGTTGGGATGCTCGAAATGGGGCGAAAATTGTTGGGATCAGAGAGGTTTGCATATGGCTTTTTAGTATAGGTGTGACTTGTCCACTTTTTAGACAGTCCGGCATGGTGCCTTGCATAAGAGAGGCGTTGATAATTCTGGTCCATAGTGCTGGTTAGACTTGGCACCATTGGCGCGAGTCTCCCTTCCATTTTTCGCTGTGTCTCCTCTGTTTTTGCTGGTAATAGATGCTCTGGGCGCTGTGCCCCTGCCATTCAGTGCGACAGCGCGAATGCTCCCTGTGTAAAGATGACATGTGAATTGGTGTATCCATGATTGGCTTATTTGGTTTGCCTGTTAGTCCCTAGTAGCGTGGCCTGTGTGTGCCCAGGTCTGGTAACCCAAATGCTGCTGGTGGTCCTGCAGCGCTGGTTTGCGCCACCCACAGAAGCAGCTTGTAAAGTGTATCTCAGACCTGCCACTGCAGTTTCTGTGTGCAGTCCAGAACTGCCATCTTGGCTGTGAAGTGCACCCACTTCCCAGCCCCTGAACCTTCCCTTGGCATCATGTAAGCCACCCCTATGGTAGGGTGCATTGTATGTGTAAGGTAGGACGTGCTCTGATGTGTGTAGCATGTCCTGGTAGTGAATTACACCCAATTTCGTTTTTCACTACTGTAAGGCCACCTGTTCTCCATAGGCCAGATTGGGCGGTTTGGCTATTACACTCTATAGTCCTAACTGACCCATAGAACATGGTATAAAATCGAATTTAGTATGCCTGAGCTCAGAATATTAAAATACATCTTTTAGTGAAGTTTATTTTTGTATTCTGTGTTTGAAAATACCACATTTAGAAAGTAGGTATTTTCTTGCCTAAGCCTTCCAGTGTGCGCTGCTATGTGTATTGGCTGTCTGGTTTTGGAGGGACAGGGCAGGCTGAGTCAGACCTGGGTTGAATAGAGAGATCTACATTGGAGTATGGGGAGGGGTAGCTCCTTGACCTGAATAGGGCTGTGCCTGGCAAGGTGAATGCTGGCTCCACCACCCACTGTGCGTCTGATGGTAGACCCCCTCTTTCTGAAAGGAAGCATACAGCCTGGTAAACAAAGTGCTCCAGGACTGGGCAGAACTGGTTCTGGCTGGGTTCAGTGACTTGTAGCTTCTAAGAACAAAGACTTTTTGGGGTATAAATATCTGTGCCAAACCCCTACAATTTGCATTGCTCCTGGACAACAAGAAGAACCTCTGCCCGTGTAACTTCAGGAATCTGCAGGAGAAGGACTGTACTTGTGCTTGTGTGCTGTTTCTTGGACTGGCCTGCAGTGGTTACTACAGGACTTGAAAGAAGAGGAAAAGGACTTTGAAGGAACTTTTACTTTTGCTACAGCAATCATTCAAGGGCTAGAAGAGAGCTAGCCTCCTGCAGGAGTCTCAGGCACATCAGACTCCACCACCAGCCTCCTGTTTCCTCCCAGCGAGGATTTCTATCTGCAGGTGAGGCTCCTGTGAGTTCCAGGGCCTCTAGTTCTACTGTGGAGAAGAGAGTGCTGAAAATCGTCGCTAAAACGCCCGTTAGCGAGCCGTTGCAGCTGGAGAGCGTGAGGAAAATCGTCGCTTTGCTGCCGCCGAGTGCTCGCTACCGGAGATCATCGCATCACCTGTTCACGGGCTGCCAAACGCTCGCTAACCCGAAGATTATCGCATTGCATGTTAGCGGGCCTTAAAACGCACACTAACCAAAGATCATCGCATTACCTGTTCGCGGGCTGCCAAACGCTCGCTAACCCGAAGATTATCACATTGCATGTTGGCGGGCCTCAAATCGCTCGCTAACCAAAGATCATCGCATCGAGTTCATCGCTTCACGACATCGCAGCGCGGACGCCGAGCGTTCGCCATTTTCATCGCATCGCACCAGGATCGTCGCTCCCTCGCGGAGTGCTATTTTCTTTCATCGCAACAAGATCGCACACGCAACAGGCTCGGCGCATCATCCTCCCTTCGCGGCAAGGATTTTATCGCATCGCCGGCTTAGCGTGCAGAAGTTTGTTGCTTTGTCCTGCCCACAGACCAGCGCATCATCCTCCCTTGCGGCAAGGATTCAACGCATCGCTGGTTAGCGGCAGGAAAATCATCGCTACAACTCCTTAGCGACATTTTTGTTGCTTTGCTACAGAAGCCAGGTATCTTGTGAGTAAAAGGGTCGCAGAGACCACTGCCTTGAACTGAACACCTCTTTGCACACCTTGAACTATTTTTGCAGCCTTTTTAGAGTAACCCTATTTTCTAGTATTGTGGATTTTTACTGTTATTGGTCTTGTGTTGAGTCTATATATAAAGATACTTTTTTTATAACTACCTGTGTGGTGTCCCTTTGTAGTGTTCTTCACTGTGTTACTATGTATGGTCATAAATGCTTCACACACTGCCTCTGAGATAAGCCTAGCTGCTCGTGCTACGTTACCACAGGGTTGAGCAGGGGTTATCAAAGGGTGTAGTCTGCTTACTCTGACTTAGGAAGAAGGGTCCCTACTGGGACAGTGGCCAGCCATTGCCAACTAGAGACCCCCATTTCTAACAGTACTTTCCTAATGTTTTAATAAATCTTTCTCCAAAGAGTAAGCCATTGCAGTCACCCTTTGGGTGACTGTTTTCTTGCTTGATTGACTCTACTTCCTGTTGACTTTTTCAAGGAGAATTCATTGCCAATTGTAATGCCATTTTCCCTTGGGAGAGCTTGGGTTGTTGTATTTCTATTGATCCTTTCTTTGTTTGAATAATATAATTCAATCACTTCTCTTCCTGCTGAATGTTTCTGATTCAAATTCATAATATCCAATCAGAATTATAAGTGCTTTATTTTGACCTCTCTACTTCTGAATGAATTATAGCTAACTTGGTCAATATCTGATTAATTTTACATGCTGACTTTTTCCTTTATTTCTGAGTGTGGTTATTCTATCAAATGTGAATTGTGCACTTTCTATTAAGGTTGTAGGCACTGTATTGAAAGTACAAAATATTAACTGTTTACTTAATGGGCCAGTGGCACCTGCTATTAACTCCAGAATGGACTTACTGTTTTACATGTTGATATTTTCTCTGTAGCATCAAGTCCATTTACATTTGTTCTTCGTCTCATTCAGCTGTGCTGGTCTTTAATAATTTCTCCTCTGTTCTTGGTGTTTTCCCATTGGCTTGCTTCTTGCTCCAGGCCGAATTTGCAGCGAGATGAAGTCGCCTCCATGGTTTGAGACCTTCTGCAAGTTCGCGGAGTACAGGTGTTCCAGCGGGCAATACTACATCAAGGTAAGACCCTTAGTACCACCCCATGGGTACCACCCGCCTCTAACTGCATGTGATCCACCAATATGCCAGACATTTCTATGACATAACCACACTGCCAGGTATTTGTGACTTACCCGCATTCCTCTCTACCACATAACACACTCATTTTGTCATTAACAAACATTTTCCTCTTGTTAGCACATACAAATACCCAGCCTTCTACCCTTTGCCAGTACCAAAACAACCATCCTACCACATAAACATACAAAAACCCAGCCATGTGGCCCAGTACGTCTACTTCCTTCGCATAAATTACAACAATACACCCACCCTGCTTTCCTTTACTATCTAAACAAATCACACTTTCATATAGACATTCATTCATATGTGGAAAACGTATCTAAAGTCTGTTGACACTTGTTACATCAAAGGGTAATAGTTGGAAACCAGGGCCCGCCTGTCCTTAGCAGGCACCAGGTGTTTTCCCGGTGGGCCTGAAAGGGTATAGGCCAGTTTTTGAGTGGGGCCAGTTTTGCAACAGTGCTGCAATATGGGCCGCCTGTAACAAAAGCAGCAGCAGTGATTCTCATTATAATTTCCAGTGCAGCTGCCTGACAGGCTTTTCTAACTGATTCTGGATCTAGTCTGTTGGGTACCTCTGTCTTGACACATTATACTAGATCTATGTCTGACCTTCCTTTGACTAACTTTTGTTTCTCTTTTCCTTCTGCTCTTTATCTCTTCTCTAAGCCTCAATTTCCTTCCTCTCCTCTTTGACAAAACCCATTTACGGTGTCCTTACTCTCTGCCCCTCCCACTTACTGTCATTACTTCCTACCATTGTTCTGTCTCCCTTCATACTGCCTGACCACCTTCAGACGTTTCCCGTTTGTTTTTTCCTAGAGGGTTGCGTGCCCCGCCGACCAGGACAGGGGTCTTGATGATCTCGTTCAAAAGGCGGCGGAGGAGGCGATGGAGCCTGATAACATCCAAATGCCGCCTTTTGAGAAGGAGAGACCCCCCGCACCCTCCTCGTCGGTCCTGGAACTGGCCGACGAGATTGCCCAGGCCGCGAACGTGGACACTGCCACCAGGAATGTGGAGCTGGCTGCACAACTGGTGGCAGACCACTTGTCAAAGGAAGGGTACCCATGGAGGCGACATTGGGCCAGTGACGATGTTCGAAAAAAACATCAGCATTTGAATCGGTTTCGGCATCCACCGGCCGTCCCCCTGGTAACGGTGGACATCAGTACAGCAGTTGGAAATAACACCCTCCGCAGCGTGCTGACGCAGGTCACGGTGGCCGTAGGCCAGGAAGTAACATCGAAGACGGACCTGCGCGTGTCCCAGGGGGAAAAGGCAGAGATCCGCCTGACCCGAGAGACGTCGTCACTGAGCCCACAGAACCCCCCACAGGAGACAGCCCAACCGAGGGGGCTATTTGCTGGTGTAGAAGTGCCCCGAACACCACGTCTGGCAGAGCCTGAGTTGACCCCAGATATCTGGCTGGAGACAAAAAAAGTATCATCACAGGGGACAGGCATGCCGGTACCACGGATTAAAGATAAAGTGGCAGGAATATGGGCCAGACAAATAACACCAACTGAGCACGCGAAACACGGGTTACCAATACAGTCTAGGAGCAAAGCGGAATTGGTTCCAGCACGGATGGTGGAGCACAAGACATCAGCTCACGCCAGACCAAAGACAACGCCGCCCCTAGCAGTGAACACCGTACACGTGAAACTCACACTGGCCACCCCAAAGGGAGAGCTGATGGCAGCAACAAAACCAGGGCGCAAGATAAAAATGCAGCCCACGCATAAGCAAGCTAGGAAGACAGTAGACCTAGCTGTGGCACATGCCACACCAAAGAAAGAGCCGCTACCAGCACACACAGTTGGGCACAAGGCTCCGGCACATACCACCACAACGTGGCTGCCCGCGGTCCACGCAGGGGCCCCTCCTAAGGGCACACGATACAACCTAGTGCCGATGGACCCCTTGGAAGTGCCAGCACAGAGGGCGACACGCAAGGTCACGGTACAGGTCACCCATAAGGACGAATCTTGGCCTGCACATAAAAGACGGCAAGAGATTGCGGATCTGCCACCGCTAAGAAAAGATCAAGAGGGGTTTGCAACTTCCGGACCTCGAAGGAGGCATGTGCTGGCACACAGGACCCCTGCTGGAAGTATACATGCTAAAGGCATGTTAGGAAATGGGGTGAAATATGCGGTGAATGTGAAAGATGCTGTCCATAGGACAAAGGCTCACAGACACTACAATGGAGGAGTGGAGATAGTCGTAACTGCACAGCAAGATGCAAAACTAGAGGGATCCTTACGAGGCCTCCTGAAGACATCAAGGGCATTGGCCAATACTGCCACACGGGTGTCTGCTGAAAAAGCAATTGAGGAAAAAGAGATGGAGGCAACTGAGGAAATCTCACAAAATGGAGCTTCACTAAACATAGAGGTGATACAAGACATTGTGTTGACTCCGTTAACGACGGGCTATAAAAAAGGACTGGAGTGGGCAGAGGAGGTGGCGAAGGAGGTGGAAGGTGTGTCAGGCCGCCTAGGAGACCCACACATGGCAGAGGTGATGGTGCAAGAGGCCGCCAATGAAGTCATGCAACAGGTGGCAGGGAACAAGATGGGGCCGTTGCTAGGAGACAGTGTTGTGTACCTGGCCCACAGTTCCTCTCTGACCTGTTTAAGGCCTACACTTCTAGGAACCAAATTGCACACAAAACCACATCAGTGTACCATCCCGCCGGTAACGGAGCGGTGGAACGCTTCAATAGAGTACTCAAAGGCATTATCCAGTTGTCCAACGACAACAGACTGTGTTGGAAGAGTGAGATCCTAAAAACTGTGTGGGCCTACAGGATCACACCGTGCGAATCAACTGGTCACAGCCCCTTCGTACTTATGCGGGGCAGAACGCCTCTCTCTAAGGATAATGTGGGTTGGGCATTAGCTTCAAAGAGTGTACACTGGTCTAGTGACCAAGTAAGAAGGAAGGTTGGGGAGGGTCAGAATAGAACAAAAAAAAGATACGACCACAAACATGGTTGCAAGGATGTGCAACTCTCCTTAGGGGAAACCGTTAAGGTAAAGAAAAGTGGCCACATAGCTAAGGGACAGAACAAGTTCTCTCCACCCCTAACGGTTAAAGAGGTGTATTGCAACTCCGCCCTCTTAAGCGACGGTAAGGTGCATCACTTCTCAGCCTTATCTGTGTGCAAGCCTACCCTGGGAGTCACTAACGGAGTACACTGTAAGCCAAGGGATAACAAGCACCACATTTCCCTATCTGACTCATCCGACAGTGAAGCCACCCAGTACCCTCTCACTACACACGCTGAAGCTCCCAATCCCGAGACACACACCCTTAGCACAGATCCTGGCAGAGTAGTCAGAGTTTTGCCACCTACTCCCAGATATGACGTGTCACTACCCTCTAGTACCAGCAGGTGTGGCAGAAGGATAATACCACCTGTGAAACTTAACGATTACATTTGTGACTAGGCTTTTCTGTTTAGTTTTGTTAGCCTTTGTCACTCTGTTCATAAAGGGGGAAGATGTGTTGTGTACCTGTATTGACTGCTTGGGGACACCGTTGTGTCACTTGCTTTTGCGTGTCCCTGCGAGGACACCGTATCAATGTTGTTGACAGCTGTGACATCACCAGCTGGCAGTTGATGACAGTTGACAGCTGGTGATCCACAGCAGCGGATGCATTCTTGCGCTCCACGTGTGGAGCTGTGTTGGCGAATAAAGAACTTCTACATACTATACGAATCCGCTTTGTTCTTTACAGACAGTCCCGTGATGGAGGAGCAGCTTTCTCAGATCTCGGAGCTAAAACAGGAAACAGAAAATGCTAAGCCAGAGACCCATAAGAAAGTGGGGCGTGTTAGAAGGCTGAAGGCTGAGAAAGAGGCCAGTAAGAGCGGGGATACGAGGAATGCGGTAATGGCGAAGGCACCAGTTCAAGTGGCGGCGGAGAGGAGAGGGCGCCAGAAGGAATGGACAGAGAAAGAGGCACATGCTATAAAAAATAAGGTAGAGAAAGAAACAACAAAGGAGGTAGGGGAGAAAAGAGGACAGGACACAGAAAAAATAGTTAATGAGAGGCCGATAATAAGAAAAAAGGCAGCGAGGAAGGCTGCAGCCACTCAAAAGGAGGTGAATAGACAGGTTGAAGAGAAAGAAGTGCAAGTAATGACAGGGAATGCCGAGAGGTTGGCAGAAAAGGTGGAAGCTAAAATGAGAACGTTGCATGCAACGAAGGAAAGAGCAAGGGAGTTATTAGAGAATGGAGTACAGGATCCAGGAAAAGCAGTGTATGAGGATCCGAGATTCAGAACGATGGCAGCAAGGGAAGCTGCAGACACAGAAAAGAAACGCTCTGAAAAGAAAGACTTTCTGGAAATGAAAATGATTACAGATACAACAAAAAAAATAAAGCAGAGTGCAGAAGAGAAGCAGGCTGTAGAAAATGGAAGGCCGGAGAAAGAAAAGTTTGGAAATAAAGTAACTGAGCAGGCAGCAAAGAGATCTGTGGGCTCAGAAAATAGAGAGTCAAAGGTGGTCACAGAAAAAGAGGTGAAGGACATGGAAGAGAAGACGAAGAAGATGGTACCAATCGTACCTGCAGAAAAAAGAGTGAAGGAAGCAGAAAAGGAGAAGCATTCAGCTAAGACATTAGCGACAATAGTTTTGAGGAAAGAAGAAATGGATGCAGTGGGAAAAAGATTTAAGGGCACAAAAAGAAAGGTGTATTCACTGTTAGCTAAGGCGGCAGCAAAAAAAAGACAGCAAGACACAGAAGTAGAGGAAGAGAAAAAGTCAGTTAAGGGCATAGAATATAAAATAATACAGGACAAGATGGCCTCTGAGGAGGCGGCAGTGGCAGACAGGCATGTCTCTGAAATGGAAGCTGAAGAAGAAGAGGCAATAAAGCTCACAGCTGTGAAAGGAATTCAGGATATGAAATTGAGGTTGGAAAAAATGAAAGCCGAGGAGGCGGCGAAGAAGGAAGAGCAAGACATAGAGGAGGAGGCTGTAAACGATACAGGAGAAACAACAAAGACCGAGGCAGGCGAGGAAGATGTGGGGCATTCCATGCAAAAAAAACCAGAGATGGAGGGGAGAGGGAAAGGAACACAACGCCTTGAAAGTAAGGCAGCGAAAAATGGACAGAACCAAGTGGAAGGCACAGACAAACTTGAGAAAACGAAAGGGCTGGTGCAAAAGGTCAAATACAAAACCCCTCAGGAGAAAGAATCAATTAAGGAGCTTGGACAAAAGGTGAAACCTGAAGAGTTCCCGGGAATGGCACCTAGATTAGGGCCAACAACAGAGAGTGGAGAGAGGAGAAGGCAGCACATGAAAAGAAAAATCAAGGAAGGAGCAGAGCAGGAGTCTTCACTGGACACAAAGAAGAATAAAGAGAAGGCAGTAATGCCAGAGGAAGTGCCAATGGACACGGAGAAGGTAGTGTCCATAGAAACAGAAGAGAAAGGAGCTCATGATCCCAGCAAGACCATAAAGAAGGCCGGTGAGTGACTAATTTCATGTGGTATGTTGCAGCATGGGCAACTGAAAGAGAATGAAGTGGATGGAGGAACTCAAGGTTAAAAGCATAGAAAATCTAAAGTGGTTGATTGGATGGGTGAGTTGGTGTCTGTGTAACTGCCTTATGTTCTCTGGGTTCTACATTGCCGGGCTTTGTCTGTGTGTCAAGTTTCTTACCTGTCTGATTATCGTCTGTCACTCACAACTAATTTGCGAGTCAAAATACTTAAAGAGGCTAATCATATTACTGCCTCCACTCCAAACCCAAATAATATAAAAGTGTTTTGTGTAAACAAGATTAAGAGTATCAGAAGACCACCCTGAAAGAATTCATGTGCTAATTGGATTAGCAATGAGCCAGAGTCTTATCGCAGATAGAGTCAGCAATCTGTCAGGCCTTCAATCGCGTACAAGTTAGTTGGCCCATCTGAAATGTGACTTTTAGAGGTTACCCTTGAGAAAGTTGTGCACACGGCCTCCTCCGTGTTGGAGTGCAAAGGGTCCAACCGGATCAGGGCCCTAAAAGTTATGGCTGCGTGGCCCCATATAATCTCTTGCCCTGGTATTTGTCACATGTCAGTCCCCCCAATCCTGCTCGCTGTCAATGCTCCAGGGCAGCAGTCACTCACCCAGTCTCAGGGCGTTTTCGGCCCTCTTTTGCCACTCCGACCCGATCTCTGCAGGCCCTACCCCAGGCTCCTCCTCTGGTACTGCTGCGCTTCAAGGAGAGCCCCCAGCTCTCTCTTCTCTCACTGCGCATCAGTCTCGGAGCCGCACGCCAGCCACCAAGCAGGGATTGATCCCCTCTGAGTCACCCTTTCTTCCGGTGTGACTCCCGTCAAGTAGAGGGCGCTCCGGCTGCAGTGTTCGTCACTGTCCTTCCGGATCAGCTTGCCCGCGGTCCTCCAGCCGTCTGCTGGTCTCCCCGTCTCAGTCCGCCATGCCCTTATCTGTAGTCGCTTCCTCAATCCCTCATTGTCTGGCCCATCGGGAGTCTCTCCACACCTCAGGAATACTTCAGGGGCTGCTTGGTGATTGTTTTCGATGCAGTAGCTCAGCTCCGTCTGGCGCAGCAGTTCTTGGGTGCCATCTTGGTTGTGCCGCACTCGGCCCGTCCTTCAGTTCTTTTTTGGTGATGCCCGCTTTTCCAGGGCAGTTCGAGTCCCGGCGAGCCAGGGCCCCCCGGCTCCCAGTTTGGGGCAAATATCCGTGCCCGGGGCTCAGGATGGGTGTAATTGGGGGATAGGGCCAACGGAGCTCCGCAGCTCGCGTCCGTTCACCTCAGCTTCATGACACGCCCCCGTTGTACAGCTGATGCCGCTGTTGGGCTGTTAGGTTCTCGCCAACACAGGGCCTCTCTGGTGTGGTCTTCAAAAGTGGGAATGTGATTTCTAGGGGTTTTGTAAGGGTGACTTGTTTGATAGCGACTCCAACTTACGAAGTAGGGTCTTCTCATTCCTTTAGTAGGTTAATGTGGTAGATTTGGTCATTACTCCCTTTATGGGGGATGGATACCCTATATGTGACAGGGGTTACTTTCTCTTTTATTACATAGGGTCCTTGCCAGGTCGCTAACAGTTTTTTCTCACAGAATGGTTGGAGAATCAATACCTTGTCCCCAACATTTAGGTGTCTTGTGTTGGTCCCTTTGTCGTAATAGGTCTTTTGTTTCTGCTGAGCCCGCTCCATGTTAAGGTGTACCTTTTATCAGAGAGTGGAAAGAGTTTCTTTTAAGGATGCTGTATATCCAAGAAGAGACTTTACCTCGTCCTCTGTCCATTGTTCAGCGGCCATCTCTAGGAGTGTGCAGGGTTTTCGGCCAAACAGGAGTTTGAAAGGACTAAACCCGGTTTGCGCCTGTTCATGGGTTCTAATAGCAAAGAGGACGAGGGGAAGTTTGCGGTCCCAGTCTTTCCTGGTCTCACTGATACTTTGTTTTAGAATAGTTTTTATGGATCTGTTATATCGTTCAACAAGACCATCTGTTTGTGGATGGTATACAGCGGGTCTAATCTGGCGGACACCCAGTAACTTACATACTTCCTTCATGAGACGGGACATAAATGGTGTTCTTTGATCGGTCAGCAGTTCACAGGGAAAACCCACAGAGAAAAGAAGGAGACCATAGCTTGGGCTACTGAAAGGGTGGTGATGCTGGAGAGGGGAATAGCTTCGGGGTACCTGGTGGCATAGTCCACTAGGACTAGGATGTATTGGTGGCCTCGTGCGGAGAGTGGGCCTACCAGGTCCATACCTACTTTTTTGAAAGGTATATCAACAATAGGCAGTGGGTAAAGAGGGGCTTTCTTTTCGGTTGAAGGATTTACCATTTGGCATCTGGAACAGGAGGCACAGAACCTCACCACCTCCTTATAAACCCTTGGCCAGTAAATCCTCTCTAACAAGTATTTGAGAGTGTGTTCTTGCCCATAGTGCCCACCCCTGGCCTGACTTATGAGCGAGGTGCATAACTTGTTCCCTAAAGGCTATGGAGACAACTAATTGTTCTGTGGCTTGTTGGGAGTCCTGCAAATCCTGTATAGAAGACCCTTTTTTGATACAGAAATAGGGGCCTTCCTTTTTGTGGTCTTCTTTTTCTTCTGCTTCTTTTTCTTCTGCTTGTTTCCAGGTGTACACTCTGGTCTGCCCTGAAACTCCAGGTTGGCATATGTTCGCTCTCTGGGGAGGAAAGAAAACATGTGACAGGGGGCTGGGAAGATCGTCTATACAGTTCTCTTTCTTTCCTTTTCTCAGCCCTGGTTTTTGTAGTTTGTATTTGGGTACTTTGTATATCCAATGTACAGAAAGGGGCCTCTCTCAACCAGTCCAGGTCAGAAGCTTCCTTTGGTAGTTTGGCCACATATTCATCAAAGTTCGGGGTCAGTGTCTAGTAGAACTTTTTTGACTAATACAGGAACCACTCCTACCCTCCGTACCTGAGGGTCTCCGTTAATTTCTATAATGACTTCCGCTAGGGGGTACGAACATACATCCCCATGGATACAAGAAACCTGTATCTCTTCTTCGCCCAGAATCTGATTAAGACGGATCAACTCCCTACAGATAATACTATGATGACAGCCAGTATCTAACAAGGCCTCCACTGGCCTTCCGTTCAGGCGTATGGGTATTTTATACCACCCTTGAGTCCCTCCTGTGGTCAGAACCCGACTCTGTGATACTCCTACATCCATAGGTTCTATCCCCTCAGTTTTTAGTGGGCAGTTCCGGGCAATGTGGCCCCACTCCGCACAACGGAAGCACTGGGGTCCTGCTTGTGGCGGTGGGGTTGGTGCCGGAGCCTTGGGTAGGGATTTGGACTCTCCGGGTATTCTAGCATCCCTTCCTACTCGTACAGCGGGTTTTTGGGGAGAAAAAGGACTTTTCGTCGGTTGGGCCTCAAACTTTGGAGATCTATGGTAGGCACATGCTAGCTCCACAGCGGTTTGCACCGTCAGGTGGGGATGTTGTTTTACCCATGTCCTGGTATTTGGTGGCAGGGCTTCTAAATATTGTTCGAGGTATATTTTTTCGGTGACCTCCTCAACTGTTGTAGCGTCCAGTTGCAGCCACCTATTCCCAAGGTCCCTGATCCTATAATATAGGGCTCTAGGATTATCCCCTGTTGCCCACCGCTCTTTACGGAACCTAGTTCGGTAGTATTCCTGGTCATAGCCTAACCTTTCAAGGATTTTAATATCTGGATAGGGCGTAGTACCATCAGGGTTGGCGGCTTGATAGGCCGCCTGTAATTCCCCAGAAAGTAGGGGAGCTATGTACTGGCCCCACCTCTCTGGGGGCCAAGCGGCAGTTGTTGCCACCCTCTCAAAATTAACCAAAAAATAGTTGGGTTCATCGCCTTCATGGAATTTCTGCAGGACATAGCTAGGAACATTTGGGTGTACCCTTGCGGCAGAGATAGCACCCGTCAGGTGTGGTATGGCAGTATCTTGTGTTTGTTGGTTAGAGACCATTAATGCAGCTTGTTCTCTCAGTGCCGTTTGGAAAGCCTCCCTTTCTTTTTGGGCTGCCTGGTTTTGCTGTTCCAATACTAACTGGAGGTGTCGCTGTCCCTCAGCCAACTGAGTGATTATGGCCTCCATAGTGACGGGTTGGGTCATGATGAAGCAATGATGCTATCCCACTTCTGACACCATTGTAATCACTCAGAGGGTTAAGAAGGGGTACGCACACAAAGAGAAAGAAATTCTATCGTACTAGTAGGGATTTTATTCAGTGGCATCTTTCACTAAACCGTCAAAACAAAAGTAAACTGAGGTGCAATAGGACAATCCGCAAACATGGGAAGTAGTCTTCCTCTGTGTGCTTCCTTTTCCCCTCAGAATGTAGCGGGGATTGCTTTTCTTCTTTTTCACACAACGAGCAGCCACAGGGGGATGAAGGTATATTTTGCCCTAAAAAAAAAAAAAAAAAAAAAGGAACAGTAGAACCTCAGAAGAAATGCTTAGGGACTCCTGTGTAGACCCCCACGAAACACCCTGGTGGTTGAGGTGCTTGCTTCAGTACATGCAGTGCTCTGGTGCAAGTCTACAGCCCCCACCACCTCCCCACGGCGAAATAATGGAGGAGTGGTACTTGCCTATAGCCACGGGCCTCCTGGGTCATAGCAGAAGGAGTCCAGACGTCCTCTTTCTTCTCAGGATGGCTGGACTGGCAGGTGTTGCCCCTAGGCTGTTCCCTGTAGTCCACTCCTGCCTTCCTCTCCTGGTTCCTGCACTCGGGCTCCTCACTCTCAGCCTCCGCGTCGTCGTTCTTTACCGGCGTCGAGTCTCCCCCTCTCTGCGTTTTACCTGTCTGCGGCGTTTCTGACAAAGCGGCGGTCACGTGGTTGACGTCCCGCTTCGCTGGAGAGACAACCGACTTGTCTCCCTGGTACGCCACCACGGCCATCTTGGGTGTCCTGGTCGCGGGATTACACTTATTTAAAAGTTTATTTATGGTGTGCATTCTTTCATTAATGTAGCCCCAGAGCCATCAGGTCAAAGTGCCTTTTCATCCCGATTTGGAGGATTCTGTGAGTAATATTACAATGAATGAGAGGTACAATTCGCTGCTTCTTGTGGTTACTTAGTTTAGACGGTGTACCTCCTGAATCAGTGTGTTGAAATGCATAAACCATCAAGTCATCTGCTTCCTAAGGGCCCGATGGTCCCTGAGTAACACAGAAGGCCAGGATATAAAAATGTGTGGCCATTGCTACTCAAGCTGTGTGGAGAGCAATTCACAGAGCATGCGATAGGTAAGGAACTATGAGGACCTAATTTACACAGTAGAGGATTATTTAATCTACTATAGAGGCAGATATCTCCCTGGAATTGCTCATGTCTTGATTTTAAACAGATAGTAGATTGCGAGTTGAGATGTCACAAAACTGTATATAGTAGCCTTCTGAGGCTTAGTTCGATAGATAAGAACAAACATGTCTGAGTCCACCATGCCTAAATCTTATACTCTGGGTGAAGGGCTTCAAATAAGGACTTTTACATGTTGTTAACATAGTGAGATGTATGTTCCGTGACATCTTGGTGGAAAGATGCTGCGCTGTGTCCTAGGAGGATGTGCCTCGCTAGAACATATCAGAAAAAGTCCAGGTAAGTGAAGACTTTCAGAATGTGTTGTTTCATAGGCTGAAGAATGCATGGATCATTAGCATTAGGATAGGAGGATGGGAAGGTGAGGGCTGTTCATTACCAAAGAAGAACTAATGTTCTATCAACGAGGTACTCTTGAAGGCACACTTCAAACATAGTGGACAAGTCATGTAACAGTGAAGAGGGTGCTCACTCACAGGTCAATGTATGGAAACTTGTTGATGGTGCCTGAACTTCAAAAAGTACCAGCGTTCTTCACTGGTTCCCCAGTGATCATGTTTGCTATACAAATGTCCAAAAGAGGTAAGCCTAGACAAAATTTAAATTACGTTGCTGTATTGGTCAGAATTTGGTAGGAGTGTTTTTATGCGCTGACACATCAAAATTAAATATTTGTATTTCACTTAATTATAACTAATTTCACATAATTTGTCCTAAATTTCTTGTAATAACGGGTAAGAATTCTTTACACCCCTCCATAGTAGATTTATTAACAGTCGTGCACGGTGAATGTCCTTTCCCTCAGTCCTGGGGCAGCCAGTGTTGACTGGGCAGTATCCAATGATGAGCACATATATTTAGCAGTAGTGTGCCAGGGCTTTTGATACTTCTGGCTCATTCCACTTGAATAACCAAGTTACCCCCTTTAGACACTTGGCTAATTTTAGTTTAAAAAGAGTAAGGCCAGAAAAGCGGTTAAACAAGAAGTGGGCGCGACCATCTGTCCCTTTTGAGATTGACGAAAGATGTCCATACGCATATGCTTCCACCTTTTGTCATTGTAGAAGGCAGCTTCTGCATGCCAGTGTTCCTGCATGTGTCTTACACTGGAACTGCACATTATTTTTTTTTTGAAAAACCTTTATTGTGCACATTTACGTCATCATACAACGCACAGTCACCGTCCAGGTGGTGAAGCAGTTAAGCAAAGTGTACGCTTCCAGACATTATCACACAGCCATTTAGCCGACAACCCGGGGGTCCGGCGGCATCGTACAGGGTAACATGCGTACAGAAGGGAGGTGCGTGCGTTGTGAAGGGAGTAGGTGCGTGGTGCTGCGTATGTGCTTTTGAATTTTAATGGTGTCCCAGGTGCATGTTATCGATGATAGAGGATGGCGCTGTGGTCTAGCCCACTCCACGGCTACGCCGGCTGCCGCCCAGGCCCCGAGCCAGAGACCCAACGGGTGCCCCTGTTGCCCCAGAATGTAAAGGCCCCCGGGTGGCCGAGCGCCAGCAGCGCGCTCAGAGTGCGGGCCGAAGCGCGGCAAGGATAACGCAGTATAGCTCACAGCTACCCATATGGCAGCGCATAGATCTGGCGAGCCTGGTATGCAGCATCATAGTCCTTATCTATCCCGTGTATGCATGGCAACAGTATGTGCTAAGGTTAAGGTCGTGTTGGAACTGCACATTATGTTCCTTGTTGTAGTGTCTTTGTCTGTCTTTCTGTACAAGTGTATTTTTTCTGCCTTACTCGGTTTCCTCTTGTGTATCTTTGTTCGTGGCTGAATTGCTTTTATGGTGCAGATTCATGCATGATTGAGATGTTATTTGTATGCTTCTCATCGTGGAATGAACATGTGATTTATGTGACTCCTGTACTTGATTGATGTATGCTCTCTTTCTGCACACCTAGTTTCCCACAGGGGCTGAAATGTCTTTTTGTGCATTTGAATTTATGCTTGTGAGCCTGTGTTTTACATGACTAAATAGTTGCTTTTGGCCCTATTTTTCCAAGCCTTAGCTTAGTTGTGAGCATTTTTCTTTCTTTGTCAAATTCTTCTTGCTCATGTGCCTCTGTGCTTGACTCAGTACCTACACATGTTCTATCCTTTCTGCATGATCACTCTCTGTATGTGCCCATTAGAGCTGTCAGATCTTCTCATATCATGTGTTAGTAGCAAACTCTTTTGTTTCTGTATCTCAGTGTAATTTGGGATCAGTCTATTCAATTCTGATTTCTACAGGTTACACCATATGAGGCTTTAGTTGCCAATCTAATTCTATGGTGCCGCCAGATATCAAGTTGCACCAGGTCAGGTGTGAGTAAATCATTCAGCCAAGCCTTCTTCTTAGCACTCTGGTCCAGGACTTATAATGCAAAACGCAAAACGATAATTACAAAATGCAAAAACTAAGAACTGGATAAATTACTCACACCTGAAATGGAACATCTTTAGAGCAGGGTCCCCAGTGACTGATGTCAAGGACTTATGCTAATATTCCCTCTTAGTTTCAGGTCAGGAGTCAGCTTCCAAACCTCTGGCCATCGTACAGGAGCCAGAGAAGGAAGCCAGTGATCTCAAGCCAGGTAAAGCCAAAGAAAAGCCAAAGTATGAGTCAGGTACCAACATTAAGGCTCATGCTGTGGTTTCAGATGTCATCAACAGCAAGGCTCTAAAGGAGAAGATCCGGAAGTAGATCTATGAGCTGCTCAAGTCCTCCATATCCTTGAGTGCAACCAAAAGATTAGCGGCAACCCCAATGTTCGCATCGGTCACTGTGAGGACAAGGATTTCTGCAATGGGTGTACAGATAACCAAACCTGCCAGTGACTTGGGGATGATCACGACGTCAAAGAAGACCAGGATGTTTCACATGGTTCCGCCTTATAGTAAGGTTGACAAGCCAATTGAACCAACCATCCAGCACATGGTGAATACGGGAGAAGACCCTGGAAGGTGAGTCTCTGTTAACTAGCGTACCTGCAGAAAAGAGCACCTGCTGTGGTATACACACAGTTGCACTGTGACATAATCAATTTTCTTTAGAATGACACATCAATATTGGATGCCACATAAGTGCAAACTGACACAAACCTTTCTATTAAAAGCAACACAACGACAAAATAATTAACCAGGGTTGGAATACACATCAGTACAAAGTTGTTTATTTTCACTGAAGTAGTGCACATTCACTATGGCACATATACATATCCAGTAACACAAATTGGACATTTTACAGTGATGACAAAGGAAGGACCCAGCTTGCTGTAACTATCAATACTCAATGACACAAGCCCATAGTGATGGGGAGGACTGCAGCTGTGCTGGGATATGTTTGTATACAGAAAGACACAAAACAGTCTTTTCACAGAGACACAACCACAGAGTTCTTATCCATCTGCCTAAATATGCACAGTAGCAGAAGTGTCTGCATTCTTAATGCCACGTTCACATGAGGTGCAAAGAACCTACAGCACATACAGAAAGACACAAGGTTGGTTTGTTCAAAGTGACACATATTCAGTTGAGAATGCTCTCAGACACACACTTTCAGATGAGTGCTTCCTTAACCCCTTCGCTGCTAGGCCTTTTCCCCTCCTGTGCTAAGCCTTTTTTGGGCTATTTGGGGTAGTGCGCGCTTAGGCCCCTGTAACTTTTTGACCACCTTAGGTATCCACGCCAAATTTGCGTCCTTTTCTTCCAACATCATGCGGATTCTAAAGGTACCCAGGGTTTGTGGATTCTCCTAGAGGGTTCCCAGAAATTAGTCAAAATACAGCAAAATTTTGTTTTTTTTGTGAAAAATGGGGAAAAGTGGCTGCAAATGAAAGCGTCTGGGTTTTTCTCTGCAAATGATATCAAAAAAGGGTTTGTGGGGCTGAAATCACCATTCCTCCAGCTTTTAGGGAATGACAGATTTCTGTCAGAAATCCAACTTTTTTTACACAGTTTTGACATTTTTCTGGGACATACCCTATTTTTGCAATTTTTTGTGCTTTCAACCTCCTTCCAGATAATGGTAGAAATGGGTAGAAAAGCAATAATGGATCTTGGAAAGCTATACATGTTTGAAAAGTAGACAACATTCTGAATTCAGCAAGGGGTCATTTGTGTAGATCCATCAAGGTTTCTTTATAGAAACTAACAGTTAAATATAGGAAAAATTAAAAATTAGTTGAAAAAAGCAGCCTTTTGTGTCAACGTTTTCACCTGTAACTTCTTCTAATTATGACATCTCTTAGAAAGCAATGTACCGTTACATCCGCTGGACCTTCCTGGTTGTGGGGATATATAGGACTTGTAGGTTCACCAAGAGCCCAACGAACCCAGAGTAAAAAACTGAGCAGCATTTTGTAATGTTTTTTTTTTTTAGTTCCGGGTATATAGCAATTATAGTGTGAAAATGTATACATGGAAAAATTAGTATGAAAGACACCTATGTATTTCTGAAATGGGAACACATTACAGAGTTTAGAAACAGTGCATATTTGCACATTTTCGAAATTGGGAATACTCATACTTGCATGACAATTATTGGTCATTTTTCAAAATGACTTTTTTTTTACACAATGTCTTTCATTTGGAAGGGAGAAATGCATCAAAAATCAATAGATAATAACAGTTGCTTTACAAAACTGAACAACCCTAAGTCTCCCGATAAAAATGGTACCTCACTTGTGTGGGTAGGCATAGTGCCCACGACAGGAAGTGGCTCAAAACCTAAGGTGAACACACCACATTTTAAACTGAAAATTTACACATTTTTTGCGAAGAGTCTAGCTGTAGTTTTTGAACCCTAGCTCTGCCGACACCTAGGGAAACCTAGCAAACCTATACATTTTTGAAAACTAGACACCCAGGGGAATCCAGGATGGGGTGACTTGAGTGCCTCCCACCATAAATGATAAATTCCTCTGTGGAGGAACAGTTCCTCCGGTACCGTAAGAACTGCCCCACGGGCAGATTATCTCTCAAGGCCCTAGGATGGTAGGATCTGTAGTGCAGCAGGGAATTCTTGTCAGTAGGCTTTTGATGGACATTGGTGACAAGTTTACGATTTTCCGCCCTGATGTCCAGATCCAAATATGTGGCTCCCACATCACTGATGGTCCAAGTGAATTTCAGGCAATCATCCAAGTTGTTAAGCCAGCAGTTGGGTCGACATTTCCTCTTTTTCTTTAGATTATCAGACACATCCCATTATATAGTTTGCCCCGTAGACACCAGTCATTAGGACTAGCACAAGGGTTTCAGCACTCTTTATCATTTTCCTCCTTTTCTGTTTCTGTTTGGGCGGCAGTGACCGATGATGACAACAGGAGGTAGTAGGCGAGTACCTGTCTACATAAACCTCGTTGGGGCTGCTTCCGTGAGGCACTGCCGTCCTATCACATCTTTTTTGATTTTGGCCTGATCACTAGTAGGTTTTTACAGCACCACAGTATAGGGAAACACTTTGACACCTAGGGTCGTGTTGCTGTTGTCACACCCTGTGAATATGTACTCGGGTGGTGTTTAACAGCATTCTTTTCATTTTTAGTGGCAGAAACACTAGAGAGTGACAGCGAGATAGGCACTACAGATAGTGGGTACCTAGAATATATACAAATTTTAATCAGAATCTTTTTCCGGGGTAGGTCTAGTTTTGTTGTATGGTCTCGAGAGGGGGGCTTCCTACCCTTTAACCCCCTAAGCTCCTTTGTTTGAGAGACTGTTACCCAGAATCCCTTGCAAACGTAAAAAATTGACAAAAAAACCACATTTTCCCCACATTTCTGTGATGGAAAGTTCTGGAATCTGCATGGATCCACAAATTTCCACCCACCCCGCGTTCCCCAAAGTCCTACGAGAAAAATGGTACCTCACTTGTGCGGGTCGGCCTAGTGCCCGCGACAGGCAACGGCGCAAAACGCAACGTGGTCACACCTCAATTTTGCAGGGAAAAATGACCCTTTTTTGGCAAAGTGACTAGCTGTAGTTTTTGAACCCTAGCCCTGCCGGCACCTAGGGAAACCTAGCAAACCTATACATTTTTCAAAACTAGACACCCAGGGGAATCCAGGATGGGGTGACTTGAGTGCCTCCCACCATGGTCTGTTACCCAGAATCCCTTGCAAACGTAAAAAATTGACAAAAAAAACACATTTTCCCCACATTTCTGTGATGGAAAGTTCAGGAATCTGCGTGGATCCACAAATTTCCACCCACCCCGTGTTCCCCAAAGTCCTACGAGACAAATGGAACCTCACTTGTGCGGGTCGGCCGAGTGCCCACGACAGGAAACGGCGCAAAACGCAACGTGGTCACACCTCAATTTTGCAGTGAAAAGTGACCCTTTTTTGGCAAAGTGACTAGCTGTAGTTTTTGAACCCTAGCCCTGCCGGCACCTAGGGAAACATAGCAAACCTATACATTTTTGAAAACTAGACACCCAGGGGAATCCAGGATGGGGTGACTTGAGTGCCTCCCTCTATGGTCTGTTACCCAGAATCCCTTGCAAACGTAAAAAATTGACAAACAAAACACATTTCCCCCACATTTCTGTGATGGAAAGTTCCGGAATCTGCGTGGATCCACAAATTTCCACCCGCGCCGCGTTCCCCAAAGTCCTACAAGAAAAATGGTACCTCACTTGTGCGGGTCGGCCTAGTGCCCGCAACAGGAAACGGCGCAAAACGCAACGTGGTCACACCTCAATTTTGCAGTGAAAAATGACCCTTTTTTGTCAAAGTGACTAGCTGTAGTTTTTGAACCCTAGCCATGCCGGCACCTAGGGAAACCTAGCAAACCTATACATTTTTGAAAACTAGACACCCAGGGGAATCCAGGATGGGGTGACTTGAGTGCCTCCCACCATGGTCTGTTACCCAGAATCCCTTGCAAACGTAAAAAATTGACAAAAAAAACACATTTTCCCCACATTTCTGTGGTGGAAAATTCTGGAATCTGCGTGGATCCACAAATTTCCACCCACCCCGCGTTCCCCAAAGTCCTACGAGAAAAATGGTACCTCACTTGTGCGGGTCGGCCTAGTGCCCGCGACAGGAAACGGCGCAAAACGCAACGTGGTCACACCTCAATTTTGCAGTGAAAAATGACCCTTTTTTGGCAAAGTGACTAGCTGTAGTTTTTTAACCCTAGCCCTGCCGGCACCTAGGGAAACCTAGCAAACCTATACATTTTTGAAAACTAGACACCCAGGGGAATCCAGGATGGGGTGACTTGAGTGCCTCCCACCATGGTCTGTTACCCAGAATCCCTTGCAAACGTAAACAAGCATTTACAATGCAATGGTCTCGGCATTGTTAAAGTTAGAGCTATTGGCATTGCTCATGACATTATTTTTATGTTTTTGTTTTTAAAACATTTAAAGAAACGGCATTGTTATTTACAATGTCAATAGCTTAATCACTCTCAAATGCGAGACCTATTGCATTTGCATCCACACACAGAGCCGCACACACAAAGCCACCCACACACACAGAGCCACCCACACAGAGGCACTCACATAGAGCAACCCACACACAAATAGAGCCAACCACAGAGTCACCTACACACACACACAGTTACCCACACACAGACAGAGCCACCACAGTGAAAGTGAGTTAGTGAGATAGAAAGAGTGAGGTAGAGAGATAGAGAGTGAGTGATGTAGTGAGTTAGAGAGAGAGTGAAGTTGTGATATAGAGAGTGAGGTAGTGAGAGATTGAGGTAGTGATCTTTTTAGAGAGAGAAGTAGTGAGATAGTGAGGTAGTGATATAGATAGAGGGGAGTAGTGATGTAGAGAGAGTTATGTAGTGAGAGAGTGAGGTAGATAGAGAGTGAGGTAGTGAAAGAGTGAGTTAGTGAGTGAGAGGTATTTTCTGATGTAGTGAGATAGAAACAGTGAGTGATGTTGTGAGGTAGTGAGATAGAGAAAGATTGAGGTAGTGAAAGAGAGAGCCTTTATCATAAACAAATCAAATAGACATTGAACAGCGACAATAGTTGTGGAAGCCTCTTCAAAATGTAGGCTGTACTTAACACCTGCAACGTTTCAACTCGATCAAAAAACAAATTCTGAAGCCAAACGATGGATAGACAATCCCTGAAAAAGGACCTCACCACTCAAGATCTGAAGAGTTAAAACTGGGTGGACAAGCTGAGGGCAGAAATCCTTTTTTTAATTTTAATTTATATTTTGTTACTTGCAGACTATGTGGTTACATAATCCAGGTATGTATATTAAATCACTAGTGGTAGAATCAGTATTCCAAGATGATACGGACAACTTCCTGACAGGACCTCGCTCTGTGTGAGTGCACATTGGGTTTGGACGCAGGTGGCAGGTAAATGAAGTGGCAGGAAGGGAAAGTGAGAGCGATTCCAGAAGGAGGGATAGTAAATTAAGAAGAAGGAGAGGAGGAATCCAGACTAGCAGAATGACGGCCAGGAGAAAGTGACTGGGAATATAAAAGGGGAGCAGGCTGACAAGAGGAAGAGGTAAGGGCAGAGAGACCCCCAGAGACGGTGATTGGAAACTCACAAAGGAAAAAAATACAGGGGTGTATGTTGCAAAAAAACAACACAGCAAAACAATGAACCTCGACGAAGAAGCCCGGTGTGATGAAGGAGGAGGGGGAGGAACGTGGAAATGATGGAGTTCTCTCGAGCCTCAATTTCAATACACAACTAAGGAAAAAGGAGTCGGGGTGGGGGGGTGGAATAACGCAGCATGCACCAAATCAGCAGTGTGAAACCTGCAGATGTTGGTGCTGCTGTGCCAAAGATAAACCTAACATTTGAGAAGCTTTAGAAATAGCCTTGCTCAGTGCAGTTTCTTCTGCAATTTTTGTGATCTATCAATTTAAAAAGTAAAAATGAGAACATTTCTAAAGTAGTGCTCGAAGCGTGACTGTAAATCACCCACACGTTTATTCTTTAATATAGTCTCATACTGATACAATTAATATGCTACACACACAGTGACTCTATACCAATGTATATATCTTCTGTACAAGATATGTATTACACCCGTTATTTATAGGTGTATGGTGCGATAAATTACTAAGACCGGATATTCGATTTTGTGCCCCCAAAAAATACTGGTTCATACAAATACTATTTTGCAACTCTACTCTTAACAATGCAAATAATAAATTGCCGCTTTCAGAAAAATGTGACATAAGCATAAATCGCCTGAAAATAACCAGTGGAATTAAAGTTCTCCAATCAAAAGGATGGTAAAGAAACTGCTCTGGAAGGAACAAGTACACGAAAAGGAAGTAAAGATATCTAATCAGAAGCACCAAATTATATTTACAATAAAGCCAACCAAATGTGAACAATACAACTCAAACGCGACTGCTGCTGTTTCTGTCCTAAACATCCCACGTGGGTATGGTTAGCAAATGAGTGTCTAAAGCAGTCCTGGCTTTCCTTTTGAAATCTATACTATCTAGTCAGATACCACGAAAACACGACTTTTTTTTTGCATCTTTATAGAGCGCGAACTCGACCCGAAGGTTTTGGAGCGCTTTACATAGCACCGTATTTACATTACACATTCAGGCACGGGGAGATTAAGTGATTTGCTCAGAATCACAGGATGTGGACGCGACCTCGTGGCTCGAACCCTGGTTTCCTGCACCAGGAGGCGGCAGCGCAGCCGACGGACCACATCCTCACCCTATGACATGGTTGCGTTCAGGAGAAAGGGTGGTCACTCTACTCATGGGTATTTCATGGCGTTAAACAGCAGGGTGGTGCTAATCTCACCTGGTTTCTAACACCACGGTGGGCGGTTGCCATGAATCTGGTGGGCCATGGATTCACAAGGAGCAGAAAACCACCGCCGGGAACTCTATGGCTCTTTTATGTTCAGTGACGCCTCTCTTGCGTGGCAAGCCTCGGTTTGAAATAATTCACAGAGTCGAAACAATGTGTAAACTGTATGCACCAGTCCAGTAAATTGCTTCCGGTAGTGTGTGGCTAAAAAAAAACACACTGCCGGGTTGGGCGAAGCTCACAAGACGGCCGTCTAAGAAAAGACATCAGAACTCCATTTGAACCGAAACGGAAATATTGCTACTTTAAAACCACTGTGTTGTTTTTTTTTATTGCATAATTTATATTGCGTGAACTCGACCTGAAGGTATTGAAACGCTTTACACGAGCACCGTATTTACATTACACATGCAGGCACGGGGAGAGTATGTGATTTGCCCAGAATCACAGGATGTGGACGCGACCCCGAGGTTCGAACCCTGGTTTCTAACACCAAAGTCGGCAGTGCAGCCAACGTACCACATCCCCTCCCAAGAGCCAAATACACAAAGGAGGCAGGGCAGAGTGACGACGTTTGTTTGACATGGAAGATAGACCAATGAAGCAAGCGAATTTCAAGCTAGATACGTTTGGCCATTTAAAGACCGCAAAATGTCCACGTTCAGTTATAGAAAGGTATAGTGCTGTTAGGGAAGAAACGACCACAGATATGGGTTCTATTGCAAATGGTGTTAAGGAGTCAACATGAAGCAAACGTTCCTCATAGAATAGTGTACACGCAACGCATCCCCTCCCGTTAAATATTACAACCATACGAATAACAGCATAACTGACAAGGAACATTTTGACCACATAACAAAAGCAAGAAACACATATAAAAGAAAATACATATGTTCTCAGAGTCCTAAAAAATAACCTTTAAACAAGCACACCACTGCCTTTCTCCGAGGCGAAGCAGAAATGCCTCGGAGAAAGGCAGCGGCGCTTTCAGATTCGGGGCCGTGTTCTCCTCTTGCCATTGGCTGGAGGAGATAATCAGAAAAGTAGCAAATAACACGCCCCCGAATCCGAAAAGGACGGGGCCTGTTCGGAGAGACAAAGCCTCTTCTCCAATGGCTGGCCAGCATTCAAGCCCCTCTTCTCCAAAACATTAAATCTCCGGACTTCCGGTTCTGCCTTCGGCAGACCGGATGGTCCCGAGACCTAAAAATTGACAAAAAAACCCACATTTTCCCCACATTTCTGTGACGGAAAGTCCTGGAATCTGCGTGGATCCACAAATTTCCACCCACCCCGCGTTCCCCAAAGTCCTACGAGAAATATGGTACCTCACTTGTGCGGGTCGGCCTAGTGCCCGCGACAGGAAACGGCGCAAAACGCAACGTGGTCACACCTCAATTTTGCAGTGAAAAATGACCCTTTTTTGGCAAAGTGACTAGCTGTAGTTTTTGAACCCTAGCCCTGCCGGCACCTAGGGAAACCTAGCAAACCTATACATTTTTGAAAACTAGACACCCAGGGGAATCCAGGATGGGGTGACTTGAGTGCCTCCTACCATGGTCTGTTACCCAGAATTCCTTGCAAACGTAAACAATTGACAAAAAAAACAAATTTTCCCCACATTTCTGTGGTGGAAAATTCTGGAATCTGCGTGGATCCACAAATTTCCACCCACCCCGCGTTCCCCAAAGTCCTACGAGAAAAATAGTACCTCACTTGTGCGGGTCGGCCTAGTGCCCGCGACAGGAAACGGTGCAAAACGCAACGTGGTCACACCTCAATTTTGCAGTGAAAAATGACCCTTTTTTGGCAAAGTGACTAGCTGTAGTTTTTGAACCCTAGCCCTGCCGGCACCTAGGGAAACCTAGCAAACCTATACATTTTTAAAAACTAGACACCCAGGGGAATCCAGGATGGGGTGACTTGAGTGCCTCCCACCATGGTCTGTTACCCAGAATCCCTTGCAAACGTAAAAAATTGACAAAAAAAACACATTTTCCCCACATTTCTGTGATGGAAAGTTCCAGAATCTGCGTGGATCCACAAATTTCCACCCACCCCGCGTTCCCCAAATTCCTACGAGAAAAATGGTACCTCACTTGTGCGGGTCAGCCTAGTGCCTGCAACAGGAAACGGCGCAAAACGCAACATGGTCACACCTCAATTTTGCAGTGAAAAATGACCCGTTTTTGGCAAAATGACCCTTTTTTGGCAAAGTGACTACCTGTAGTTTTTGAACCCTAGTTCTGCCGGCACATAGGGAAACCTACCAAAACCACGCATTTCTGAAAACTAGACACCCGGCGGCTTCCAGGGAGGTATGGCTTGCGTGGATCCCCCAACGTTTCCTTACCCAGAATCCCCTGCAAACCTCAATTGTAGCTGAAAAAATCACTTTTTTCACACATTTTGGAGTGGGAAAGTTGTGGCATCACCGGGCTCACACAAATTTACCACCACCCAGCGTTCCCCCAGGTTTCCCGGTAAACATGGTGCCTCACTTGTGTGGGAGGCCCAAGTACCCGCGGCAGGCAAGGGCCCAAAACGTAGTGAGTCGACATCAAAATGGCCTATCGCAAAACCACCTGGTTTTGCAAGGGGGTCACTTGGGTTTTTGGCCCGGTGCTCGGCGGCCATCTAGGGAAAACTACCAAACCCACGCATTTCTGAAAACTAGACACCCGGCGCCTTCCAGGGAGGTATGGCTTGCGTGGATCCCCCAACGTTTCCTTACCCAGAATCCCCTGCAAACCTCAATTTTAGCTGAAAAAATCACTTTTTCACACATTTTGGAGTGGGAAAGTTGTGGCATCAACGGGCTCACACAAATTTACCACCACCCAGCGTCCCAGGTCTCCCGGTAAAAATGGTGCCTCACTTGTGTGGGAGGCCCAAGTACCCGCGGTATGCAAGGGCCCAAAACGTAGTGAGGAGACATCAAAATGGCCTATCGCAAAACCATCTGGTTTTGCAAGGGGGGTCACTTGGGTTTTTGGCCCGGTGCTCGGCGGCTATTTAGGGAAACCTACCAAACCCACGCATTTCTGAAAACTAAGACACCTGGCGGCTTCCAGGGAGGTATGGCTTGCGTGGATCCCCCAACGTTTCCTTACGCAGAATCCCCTGCAAACCTCAATTTTAGCTGAACAAATCACTTTTTTCACACATTTTTGTGTGGGAAAGTTGTGGCATCACCGGGCTCACACAAATTTACCACCACCCAGCTTTCCCCCAGGTCTCCCGGTAAAAATGGTGCCTCACTTGTGTGGGAGGCCCGCGGCAGGCAAGGGCCCAAAACGTAGTGAGGCGAAATCCACATTGCCTATCAAAAAAATGGTTTGCAGGGGATTCTGGGTAAGGAAACGTTGGGAGATCCACGCAAGCCATACCTCCCTGGAAGCCGCCGGGTGTCTAGTTTTCAGAAATGCATGGGTTTGGTAGGTTTCCCTAGATGGCCGCCGAGCACCGGGCCAAAAACCCAAGTGACCCCCTTGCAAAACCAGGTGGTTTTGCGATAGGCCATTTTGATGTCACCTCACTACGTTTTGGGCCCTTGCCTGCCGCAGGTACTTGGGCCTCCCACAAAAGTGAGACACCATTTTTACCGGGAGACCTGGGGGAACGCTGGGTGGTGGTAAATTTGTGTGAGCCCGGTGATGCCACAACTTTCCCACACCAAAATGTGTGAAAAAAGTGATTTTTTCAGCTAAAATTGAGGTTTGCAGGGGATTCTGGGTAAGGAAACGTTGGGGGAGCCACGCAAGCCATACCTCCCTGGAAGCCGCCGGGTGTCTAGTTTTCAGAAATGCGTGGGTTTGGTAGGTTTCCCTAGATGGCCGCCGAGCACCGGGCCAAAAACCCAAGTGACCCCCCTTGCAAAACCAGGTGGTTTTGCGATAGGCCATTTTGATGTCGCCTCACTACGTTTTGGGCCCTTGCCTGCCGCGGGTACTTGGGCCTCCCACACAAGTGAGGCACCATTTGTACCGGGAGACCTGGGGGAACGCTGGGTGGTGGTAAATTTGTGTGAGCCCAGTGATGCCACAACTTTCCCACACCAAAATGTGTGAAAAAAGTGATTTTTTCAGCTAAAATTGAGGTTTGCAGGGGATTCTGGGTAAGGAAACGTTGGGGGATCCACGCAAGCCATACCTCCCTGGAAGCCGCCGGGAGTCTAGTTTTCAGAAATGCGTGGGTTTGATAGATTTCCCTAGATGGCCGCCGAGCACCGGGCCAAAAACCCAAGTGACCCCCCTTGCAAAACCAGGTGGTTTTGCGATAGGCCATTTTGATGTCGCCTCACTACGTTTTGGGCCCTTGCCTACCGCGGGTACTTGGGCCTCCCACACAAGTGAGGCACCATTTTTACCGGGAGACCTGTGGGAACGCTGGGTGGTGGTAAATTTGTGTGAGCCCGGTGATGCCACAACTTTCCCACACCAAAATGTGTGAAAAAAGTGATTTTTTTCAGCTAAAATTGAGGTTTGCAGGGGATTCTGGGTAAGGAAACATTGGGGGATCCACGCAAGCCATACCTCCCTGGAAGCCGCCGGGTGTCTAGTTTTCAGAAATGCGTGGGTTTGGTAGGTTTCCCTAGATGGCCGCCGAGCACCGGGCCAAAAACCAAAGGGACCCCCTTGCAAAACCAGATTGTTTAAACATAACTATTGCTTTGTTCCTACAGCGTGAGAATTTTGGAACAATATTGCAATGAAAATGTGGTAGACATTTTGAGGTTTGCAGGACATTGGGGATAAAAAAACTTTTTGAATTCAGAAGAGAGACATCACCATGAACTCCCATGGGTTTTCGACAATATCTACAGTTGGTGGGTTATTCTTACATGAAAAGTACACCTTGGCAGAGAAACTAAAGACAAAGATTCCTGCACAACCATCTATTCCTCAAACACACACACATACTGGTTGGATTTGGCACGAGGGAGAGTCATGGTTCAGTGTATTAAATTTTATTAACAAGAGATTTCACAAAAATGAAATGCACTGTCAATAATTAAATTCACAAAAAACTCGCAGCTCGTGAGCTGTAACGCCACGTCAAGGCACCAACCACTTTACAGGCCATTCACACACCTTCCATACGTGATACAAACAAGACCATTCGCACCACCAGGCACAAAAGCAACAAATTACAAAATTCACAAAAAGGGACAAGGTACAACCTGCTTCAGAAAGACAAATATTACTGCACAGCCATCTAATCCTCAAGCACACACACATACTGGTTGGATTTGGCACGAGGGTGAGTGATGGTTCAGTAGATACAATTGTATTAGCAAGTGATTTCACAAAAATGAAATGCAGTGTTAATAATTGAAAGGGTGAGAAACTGAACCATTGACTCACAGCTTGTGAGCTGTAAAGCCACGACAAGGCACCAACCTCTTTACAGGCCATTCATACACCTTTCATACGTGTGAGACATACAAAACCATTCACACCGCCAGCCGCGGGCCCATCACATAACAAAACTCACACCAGCACACAGCGCCCTTCAAGGGCCCATCGCTTTCACACGCCCACAATCCTGACACAGCAACTACACAGGCTGATGGATTGCGTGGAGTGGCACTCAGCTAGCAGTGTGTGTATTGACCAGCAGAAAGTCACTACTCACACACAGCCAGCCGAGCGCCAATCCACACACACCGCTAGCAGAGCGCCAGTTCACGCACACCGCTAGCCAAACACCAGTCCACGCACACCGCTAGCCAAGTGCCAGTCCAGGCACACCGCCAGCCAATCGCCAGTCCAGGCACACCGGCAGTCAATCGCCAATCCACGCACACCGCCAGCCAAGCTCCAGTCCACGGACACCACCAGCCAAGCACCAGTCCGCACACAGCACCAGTCCACGCACACCGCCAGCCAAGTACCAGTCCACGCACACTGCCAGCCAAGCACCATTCCACGCACACCGCCAGCCAAGCTCCAGTCCACGCAGACCACCAGCCAAGCACCAGTCCACGCACACCGGCAGTCCATGCACACCGCCAGTCCACGCACACCGCCAGCCAAGCACCATTCCACGCAACACCACCAACGAAGTGCCAGTCCACACACACCAACAGCCAAGTGCCAGCCTACACACACCGCCATCACATTTAGGATTTTTTTTAGAAGAAAATAAAAACACAAACAAATCGCAAATAGATACAAATCTTCAAACACAAAATCAGCAACTAAATACATTGCACTAACACCAACCTTGAAACAGAATCAAATTTTCCAAAGAATACAGACCAGGCAGTTCACTTTACCACTCATGAATGCTCCCAAAAATTATTTTGCGTGTGGTACGCTCTAAAACAAGCAGGGACACACAGTCCAGGATGAGAAGGACAGTCGGGGCAGTACATACGACTCTCCTTCCGCGTACCTCTTCGCCAACAGACTCTACATCTCCTACTGGGAAAATCTTTTGAGGGTGTGGGAGGAATGTGATCAGGAAAGTGGTGATCTTTCAATCTAGCAACATCCTCCACCACTCCAACTCTAGGAACACTTGCCTGTTCCACTACAACAAGGCTGCCTATTACAGACTCCTGAAAATTAGCAAAAGTCATCTTTGACTCAGGGCAAGAATCCTGGAACACAACAAAAGCATTAAACATTGCCAAGTGGAAAAGATGGATGGCCAACTTCTTGTACCAAATCTAAGCCTTACGAAGAGCAGCGTAAGGTTCCAACCTCTGATCTACTCTGTCAACACCACCCATGTGCCTATTATATTCTAAAATGCACACAGGTTTGAGCGCTTCAGCGACCTGACCCCAAACAGTCACAGGTGCAGTGCTTTCATCATGGATGGTAGTCAGCATGTAGACATCTCTCCTGTCTGAAAACTTCACAGCAAGAAGCTCCTCGCAACGCAACGCACTGCACTGTCCCCGCACAAGCTTTTGACAAACCAGTTCTTTTGGGAAACCTTTACGGTTAGAGCGGATTGTGCCACAAGCAACAGTGTCCACTTTGGCCAATTCCCTGAACAACCGCACACCAGTGTAGAAGTTATCTACATATAAATGGTGGCCTTTGTTAAAAATTCCTCTACCAAGTTCCTAAACAATTTTCTCAGTCACTCCAAAAGTGGACGGACAACCAGGGGGGTTAATCCTGGATTCCTTACCGGTGTACACCCTGAAATTAGAGACATATCCAGTCCTACTGTCATACAGCATATACAGCTTAATTCCATAGCGTGCCCTCTTACTAGGAATATATTGCCTAAAAACCAAGCGGCCCTTGAACAACAACAAAGACTCATCCACTGCAATTTCTTTCCCAGGAGCATAGATCTCAGGAAATCGATCAACAAAGTGATCAAGGACAGGCCTAATCTAAAAAAGACAGTCATAATCAGGGTGATCTCGTGGCAACGCTAAACCATTATCAACAAAATGCATCATCCGAAGCAGAAGCAAATACCTGTCACGACTCATGACTGCCGGAAAAATAGCAGTTGCTATCAAGGGACTAGTAGACCAATATGAAGACATTGATGGCTTCCTTAGTAAGCCCATCAAAAAAGTTAAACCCAAGAACTTCTTCATCTCTTCAAGATTTGTGGGAGTCTACCGGGTAGCTCTAGAGTATGGCTTAAGACTGGCACTGTTGTCCCTCAAAAACTGTTCGGCATAGAAATTAGTCTGCTCAACAATCTCTGCTAAAAACACATCGTCCATAAACATCTGAAAAAAATGTATCGGCAAAAAAATGTCAGTATTCACTCTACACCCTGGAACACCAGTAAAGTCTGGCAATGCCGGCTGCACCATGCCAGGGGCAACCCAGAGGTCATCACTTTCAAAAGGAAACCTTGCAGCCCCAGCCTGCAGCCCAGATGCCTCTTGCCGCACTACACCAATGGGAAGCCTTGCAGCCCCAGGCTGTAGCCCAGATGCCTCTTGCCGCACTATCGGCACATCAGTCTCCTCCTCTAACACAGGCACTTCATCCGCACTAAGAGAATCTTCATCATCCGATGACTCCATATGGAGAGAAAACTCACTGCCAGAATCGTCCCCTGCCATCTCTCCCTCAGATGCAGAGTCAGTCTCTGAACCATGGTCAGAGGAAGACTCAAAAAGCAAACCAACAACCTGCTGAGCCGTAATCCTGCGGCTAGCCATTATACTTACTAAGATAGAAAACTGCACAAACAAGTTAACAACAACCAACAATGTGCAAACCAAGTAAGTAAAGAAATGTGTACCTTTATCACAAAGATCAATGTACTCAAAAGCTATAGAATTCAATTACAAGAGACAGCTACACTCACCAGAACCTACTCTGCAGTGACACAGCAAAAACCAACGATATCCAACTAGAAAGAAGAAAAAAAAAATTACTCACAAGACAACAAAATACACATCAAGCACAAATGCAAACAGTTTTTGACACTCAAAAACCAAAGATACTGCTATTATTACACCATTTGCACAAAAAAATCATGCAGAGAAATCAAACACATTTACATTGTACAAAAAAAAGTCTCTTACCAAACTACACAAACAGCAGAACCACCAGTAACGAAACGGCAAACTGGAAAGAGCAAAAGCCTTCACCTAGAACAAAAAAGTAAAAACAATATAACAATAAACATTATAACATGCTATGTTACTACCCAAATGGTCAATCGGGTTGTGTGCCAGGTGGGGCAGAAAACAGCAGGAAAAAAAAAGGCTACTCTGTCCGGGGGCGGGTAGGCCAAATACATATTATAAAAAATTGCACCCTGGAAGCGACCCTTGCCCAAGGGGTCACTTCCTTACTTCTAAAAACACACATCCCTGGTGTCTAGTGGGCTTTTCTGCCCCCCCCGGGAGCAGAAACGGACAGAAAGACGACCGATCTGCCCCCAGGGGGGCAGAAAAGTCTTCCCACTATTTATGCCCCAAAGGAAGCGACCCTTGCCCAAGGGGTCGCTTCCTCATGCAGAAAAATACATCCCTGGTGTCTAGTGGGCTTTTCTGCCCCCCCTGGGAGCAGAAACGGACAGAAAGACGACCGATCTGCCCCCAGGGGGGGCAGAAAAGTCTTCGCATTATTTATGCCCCAAAGGAAGCGACCCTTGCCCAAGGGGTCGCTTCCTCATGCAGAAAAATACATCCCTGGTGTCTAGGGGGCAGAAAAGTCTTCACATTATTTATGCCGCCAAGGAAGCGACCCTTGCCCAAGGGGTCGCTTCCTAACTCCTAAAAACACACATCCCTGGTGTCTAGTGGGCTTTTCTGCCCCCCTGGGAGCAGAAACGGACAGAAAGACGACCGATCTGCCCCCAGGGGGGGCAGAAAAGTCTTCCCATTATTTATGCCCCAAAGGAAGCGACCCTTGCCCAAGGGGTCGCTTCCTCATGCAGAAAAATACATCCCTGGTGTCTAGTGGGCTTTTCTGCCCCCCCTGGGAGCAGAAACGGACAGAAAGACGACCGATCTGCAGAAAAGTCTTCACATTATTTATGCCGCCATGGAAGCGACCCTTGCCCAAGGGGTCGCTTCCTAACTTCTAAAAACATACATCCCTGGTGTCTAGTGGGCTTTTCTGTCCCCCCCTGGGAGCAGAAACGGACCGAAAGACGACCGATCTGCCCCCAGGCGGGCAGAAAAGTCTTCCCATTATTTATGCCCCAAAGGAAGCGACCCTTGCCCAAGGGGTCGCTTCCTCATGCAGAAAAATACATCCCTGGTGCCTAGTGGGCTTTTCTGCCCCCCCCCTGGGAGCAGAAACGGGCAGAAAGATGACCGATCTGCCCCCAGGGGGGGGCAGAAAAGTCTTCCAATTATTTATGCCTGCAAGGAAGCGACCCTTGCCCAAGGGGTCGCTTCCTAAATAAAGAAAAAGACATCCCTGGTGTCTAGTGGGGCATCCCTGCTCCACGATCGCAACGCTGTGCGCGATCGTGGAGCAGGAATGCCCAGCATTGATACATCAGGGGAGAGGAAATACTCTTTCCTCTCCCCCAATGCCTCAAGGCCTCCCAATTCCCCCACCCCCGCCACACCGGAGCCAAACACCTACCTGCTCCGTTGGACGCGCTGGAAGAAATGAATTCCAGCGCGTCCAACGCTTCCTGATGACATCGGCGCGCGCTGTGTGCGCTGATGTGTGCGCTGACGTCATCAGGAAGTGTGGGGGGGCTCGGGGGTGGCAGCGGAAACGCTGCCAACCCCCCAATTGGTGCGAAAATCGAGCCCCCAGGGGGGGAGCGCCAGCGCTTCCCCCAGGGGCTGTGCTCATGACGGAGCGGTTCCGTCATGAGCACAGCCCAACCGATGCTCATGACGGAACCGCTCCGTCATGAGCATCGAAGGGGTTAACTGAACAGATAGGTACAGATGAACAATCACAATTTGCTCTGTTTATTAAACCACTAACCGATCACATGGGCAAGAGTAAATACAAAGATACAAACTTGTCTATGCAGGCTTTATCATGACATCTTTACCACACAATGCCTTTACCATGCAGGTAAGGATAATTTTAGAGTTTAGGGGTGGATAGTGGTAAAGGGAGGTAAGAGCACATTTGAGGTTTATTGGTGGCAGTAGTTAAGAGGGGTAATGTTGATTGTAGGGGTTAGGGGTGGGTAGAGGTAATGAGATGTAAGGGTAATTTTAGGATAATGGGTGGGTAGTGGTAAAGGGAGGTAACCGTAATTTTAGGGGTTGAGGTTGGGCAGAAGTAAAGAGAGGTAAGGGTAATTTTAGTATTTAGAGTTGACAATGGTAAAAGCAGGTAATGATAATTTTAGGGTTTAGGGCTGGGTAGGGTGTAAAGAGAAGTAAGGATAATTTTGTTGTTTAGGGGTGGATAGTGGTAAAGGGAGTCCTGGGTAATTTTAAGATTAATGGGTGGGTGGAGGTAAAGGAAGGTAAGGGAAATTTTAGGGTTTAGGAGTGGGTAGTAGTAAAGTGAGGTAAGGGTAATTTTAGGGCATAGGATTGTTCAATGCTAAAGTGTGGTAAGAGTAATTTTAGAGCGTAGGTGTGAGAAGAGGTAAAGGGGGGAAAGGGTAATTATAAGGGTAAAGGGGGGAAAGGGTAAAAATAAAGGGGTGGGTAGAGGTATAGGAAGTAAGGGCCATTTTAGGGTTGGCTAGCGTTAAAGGGAGGTATGCTTGAGTTTAAGGTGTAGGTGTGAGAATTTGCAAAGGATAGAAAAGATAGGTAGGTAGGTAAGAGTAACTTTAGGATTTAGGGGTATGAATGTGCATGTGGTCTTAGAAATCTATACCTGTGTGTGTATGTATGTGTGTGTGTGTGTATATATATATATTCACTGAAAAAACCTTAGGTTTCAGGGACGTTATAGTTAGCTGGACTTTTCACTGGTACAAAACCATTGAAATTCCCCTGTTATAGTTAGTTCAGCTAACTATAACTTGCGCGCCCGCAATGCACTGCTGATGACGTCACATATTACATCACTCATGACATGGTCAGTGACATCACTCATGACATCACTGATGACATCTCAAATGGTTTTGTATGAGTGAAAAGTCCAGCTAACTATAACGCCCCTGAAACCTATGGTTTTTTCAGTGAATTTCTAAGGTTTTTTAAATGCTAATTCCTAACTATAACGTGCCTGAAACCTATGGTTTTTTTCAGTGAATTTCAAAGGTTTTTTAAATGCTAATTTCTAGCTATGCCTACAGAGATAGGACATGTGAAGAAAGAAGGAAAAACACACAGAAAGAAAAAAAAGAAATGCAGAAAGAAGCAACAGAAGTCCTCAAAGACGAAGAAAAGTGCAGGAAGAAGTATAACGTGCAGAAAGAACAAACAGAAGAGCAGAAACAAGCCTTGTTGCAAAATCATCCTGTACCCTCAACTTTTTCAGATGGATACTGGTGGTAACTGAGTCTGACTAACCAGTCCTAGAGCCAGTGCTATGTTAAAAGACACTCAGAATACAGTGAAAACACCTACATACACTAGGGCACACTATGTGTTGGGGTCCCCCTGTGATTAGCATGACCTCCTCTGTAAGCCCCCAGTATATAATAGGGCAGGGGATTAAAACTACCTCTTAAAACGCACCACAGGGCGTGTTTGAACACGTCACCTCATGCCCCGTCCCCTCCCTTCCCCACTGTGTAAACACATCCTGTAGCTGTTTTAAGTTGGGAGATTAAGTCCCCTTGAATCCTGAGGGTCCCTAGGGTCCAACTAGACCACTAGGTACCTCCAGTAAGCGCCACAGAGCTGCGTTGCAGAGGTGTAAAAAGTGGCACGGCCTGCACCACCTCTCTGCAACGCAGAGCAGTGGTGCTTACTGGAAGCACCTGGTGGGCTAGTTGGACCCCAGGGTCCCTCAGGATTGAAAGGGAATTATTTCCCCAACTTAAAAACGCGCCACAGGGCCTGTGGGCGTTCTGAGTTGAGAGATTAAGTCCCCTTGAATCCTAAGGGTCCCTAGGGTCAAACTAGCCCACTAGGTACCTCCAGTAAGCGCCATAGAGCTGCGTTGCATGGAGGTGTAAAAAGGGGCGTGGCCTCAGAACACCTGTCTGCAACGCAGCTCCCTGGCGCATACTGGAGATACCCGTTGGGCTAGTTGGCCCTCAGGGACCCTCAGTATTGAAGGGGAATTAATTCCTCAACTTACAACTGGCCAGGGGGCGCGTTTCCAGAGTGCTGCAAGGAGGCGGTGTGGCCTACGGCGCGATGCCGGTCTTTTATTTATTTATTTTTAAGAAGGAGGGCTGTGTGGCCCCCTTTCTTTTTCTAATTTATTAGCCCTGGGGACCCAATTCCCCAGGGCCTGCATCCTAATTTTTTTTGTTGAAAAAAATTAATTTGGCCCTCCCAAGGCCTTAATCGGCCCCGGGGACCCCAACCCCCAGGTCATGGCCTTTTTAAAAAAAATGTATCCTTTAGGAAGGGGGCTGTGTTGCCCCCCTCCTCAGGCCACTTATGGCCCCGGGGACCCCATCCCCCGGGGCCGGCCTTTGTTTTTTATTTAAAAATATATATATATATTTATAGAAACACCTAGGACATGCTGGACAAACCGTATGTACCTATCACCATGACGATTTGCGTGATATTCATTAAAAGGCGACTATGCATATAATGAATCCACGTAGAATGTATTCACACCGCTAGTGAAGCTCTGACATGTCTGACACCCTACCGTGCCTAATCCCGGCGCCCCCGCTGGTGGGTACTCTCCAAGTAGACACCCTTGTCGTTTATTTATACAAACATGGGTAGCTATTGACGGGCACATTTAATACACATGCACACCAAGCCATTCAAAGGGGATTCGACAAAAATTCAACCAAACTATGCAAGAAACCCCCTCACAGTTAATAAAACACACATCCACCGCCGGATGTGTAATACTTTTTATTTTACTCTCTGGAAAGGAGACAAACCTCACTTGAGAGTCACAGCGTGCTCCTGGCTGAGCCCAATGCTGTGTTACACCCACCAGTGACCGCCGAGTGCCACACACCTCTGTGTTGTATTCCACCAGCTAGTGCGTATGCTATGACACTCTCTAGCCCATGTGCACTGTAACACCACCCCGTGAACATGTCATGCCACACTTGCCTTCCTCGATGCCTATGTTATAATGCACAGCGCTATGCCATACATATTACAATCTGGGATCCATATCTTTGTCACAGTGTATATGCAATGTTACACTACCCAGCACATATTTTATATTAGAACTTTAGAGACTACTTAGGTTACACAACACTGCCCTGTGCATATTACATATTACACTCGAAGGCGCATATCATATAGCAAGCGCTAGTGCCTGTGCTATCTCGCGCTCTCCAATGAATCTGTCATTGCGCACAATGTATTGCGTATTATATTTCACGCCCGGTTCATCTTATATCACACTTTTTGGTGCATAGTTTATACCATATACTATATCTAGTTTTCATTTTCAATCGTGCTCTCAGGACTATGTTCTATATAACACTGCGTCTACCTACCCTTTTCACGGGCATTACATTTTGCGATGGGGGGTGGAGGGTCAGGGGATGTTTCTGCCAAGTGAGCCCGGAGTCACAGTCCCAAACGTCCTCTTCTTCCTGAATAAAAGTGAGATTATGCTGCATACTTGTTCATATTTTAAGTAGTTCGCACAGACACACATTTTAAAAACAATAAAGTTCCTAATACCCACCTTCTATGAACAGTTTGTCACGACGGCTCCACGCTCCTCAGGATCAGGGTGATGCTCATATGGGTCCACCTCCTGATTTCCCCACACTCTGACTAGACAATTGTGAACAGAGCATAGAGGTAATCAAGCGAGGGAAAGGGTAGGGAAGGGGCTGCAAGGGAAGGGACACCTGAAACGAGAGAAACACACAGGTCAACAACAGTTCATTTCCTGACTACTCTCATTTCATTCTCGCTAAGACCTTTTCGTACCATCAGTCTTCTCTAGTCCTGATAATGCTGACGGTAGGATGCGTCTCAATCACCGATGAGAAGAACCTTCCTGCCCACACTGAAAGCATATAAGAACTCGGCCAGCATCAAGCCGCAGGAAACAGAACAAACCAAATGGCCCCTCACCGGGTAATCAAAGGATGCAACAATGTTCTGACGCTGGTGGGAAGAGTGCCTAACATGGAGCACTGGAAACTCTGTTGGCACAGTTTTGATAAACCCCGTTGACCCTGTACACAAGTTCGAACAAGGCCCTGGAATTTAGACGAACAAAAGTCTCGTCCCTGTTTTAGCCCATAACAACAAAAGAAACGAGCCTCTCCACTTCCTCCCTGGAAGCCTAGAGGCGGTGGCCAAATGTCTCGAAAAAACAATGAGAACAACTACTCTCAACCTCCGCACCGGGGGTCAAGAGTCTTACCCCTCTGGTGGTTGGCAGACCCAGGTCTCTCGGAGTCCGACCGGGAACAGTCCTGCCCAAGCCCTGTGTTCTCTGGGATAAACCAGGGGGGGTTCTGGTACACCGCTACGAGTCCTCCCGCCTCCGTGGAAGGTCCGCAGCTGATCCGTGACTTCGGCTCAAGGTTCCTGGACTCTTACTCACGCTCAGCCGAGTCGCGTAGCAAGAAGGTGGGTCCGAATGAACCCGGGTTGGGCGACAGAACTCGCTTGTTGCGCTCGCCTCGTGAACGCGGAAATCACCTTGCCAAGCGTCCGTTTGGCAAATCTGGTCAGTATCACGTACGACGCCGGGAGCGTCGTACGCGAGTATATCTTCGTGGCTCCTCCCCTTCGGCAAAGGCCGCCGGGAAAGGTAGTTCCGATGCGTTGTCGGGAGTAGGCGCGGCTCGTTACCTCACGGCCTGACAGTACGCCCCCCTCCCATGCGCCTCCTAGCGCCAGGTTTGGTCGGATTTCGGGCATAAAACGATCGCACCGCACGGGGGGCATGGACCCCTGAGCACGGTTCCCAAGAATCGTTCTCCGCAGTGTAACCCTTCCATGACACCAAGTACCACAGGCATCCTTGGCGGTACTTGGAATCCAGGATGCGTCGTACCTCATATTCCTTTTCCCCGTCCACTATCACGGGTGGCGGTACTTTGTGGTGTTTGCCTTTTGCTGGTTTCAGCAGGCTGCAGTGGAATACTGGGTGGACTCTCAATGACCCTGGCAATTTCAGTTTATAGGTCACTGGATTTATTCTGCGCAGGACAGTATATGGACCTATATACCGTGGGTGGAAAATGCTACGATAACGGAACCGTAGGTTCTTTGTAGAGAGCCATACTCTATCGCCTGCTTGGTATGTTGGACCAGCTTGTCGGTGTTTGTCTGCCCATTTCTTGTAGGATGCCTTGGCTTGTTGGAGATGTACTTGGATGCGGCGATGACCTTTTAAGAGGGCTTTCATCTGTGCCGAGACTGTTGGATGGTTTTGTACTTCACTAGGGATGGTCACGGGTAAGGTGTTTGCATGGAAGCCCATATTGGCCCGAAAAGGGGTTTCTCCTGTCGAACAATGCCACGCATTGTTGTACGACAGTTCGGCCAACCATAACAGGGATACCCACGGTTTTTCTGCTTCGTTGGCATAGCATCGTAGATATTTCTTGATGGTTTGGTTCAGCCTCTCCGTTTGCCCATCGGTTTGTGGGTGGAAGCTGGTAGACAGAGCGTCTTCCACTCGAAGAGCCTGGCACCACACGTGCCAGAACCGTGCTATGAATTGGGGGCCTCTGTCGGAGATTATGACCCGGGGAATTCCGTGCAACTTCACTACATTCGTCAAAAGTAGTTGCGTTGTTTCGCTGGCCGTAGGCAGGTTATTGCAGGGAATAAAATGGCCCATTTTCGTCAGACTGTCTACGACTACTAATATGGCGTTACATCCCTGATCCCGTGGGAGACCCACTATAAAATCCACGCTGATAGACTGCCATGGTTGAGAGGGCGTGGGTAGAGGCATTAACAGTCCTTTGCTCTTGTTCTGTTCGCCTTTTGCCCTGGCACATGTTTCGCATTGTTCTATCCATAGTTTCACGTCCTTTGCCAAACTCCCCCACCAGAATTGCCTTTGCACCAAGTGCATGTTTTTTTTTTCTCCCGGGTGGCCTGCTAATGTCGCATTGTGACACCAATTGAACGCCTTCAATCGGAGGGCGTGGGTAGGTAGGTATAGTTTGTTCTCGTGCAGCGGGATTCCATGTTTGAGAGTCCTACGAACATCTTGAGATGCCCATTTTTTCCACTGTTGTGGCGATCGGTTACCGGTCACTTGTTCCATGAACTGATTTGCGGATATGGTACATACAATTCTCTCGGGGGGTATGATTGTTCTCGGTTCTTCCTGTATGGCTTCTTCCGCTTCCCCCTGCCTAGACAATGAATCTGCTTTTTTGTTGTCAGCTCCTGGTCTAAAGGTGATCACAAAGTCATATCCTGCAAAAAACAGCATCCACCTCATTTGCCTTTGTGACAGGTGTCTGGCCGTTTTCATGTACTGCAAGTTTTGGTGGTCCGAGTATACTGTTATTGGATGTTGTGCTCCCCAAAGGTAATGCCTCCACTCTTGGAAGGCTGTCTTTATGGCCAGGAGTTCTTTCTCGGCCACCGTGTAATTTGCTTCTGCTGCATTTAGCTTTTTGGATAGGAACGCCACCGGGTGCAATTGGCCTGTGTGTTTGTCCCTCTGTGATAGCACTGCCCCTGTGGCCACATCCGAGGCGTCCGCCTCCACAATGAATGGGTTCTCCATTTGGGGATGTCGCAAAATGGGGGCGTTACAGAAGGCCCTTTTCAGTTGCTCAAATGCCTCCGTGGCCTCGGAGGTCCACAGAAACGGGGTTGCCTTTCTCAGCAATCTAGTGATGGGAGCGGCTACTTGCGAAAACTGAGGGATGAACCGTCTATAGTAATTTGAGAACCCCAAAAAGCATTGCACCTCCCTCACGCTTTTGGGAATGGGCCAATTCTGGACTGCTTCCACCTTCCTCTCTCCCATTCGAAACCCCCGGGGATTTAATATGACTCCCAGGAACTCTACCTCTGTAACGCTAAACTCGCACTTACTGAGTTTACAATAGAGGCCATTGTCCTGTAGTGCTTGTAGGACGTGAAAGACGTGACTGGTATGTTGTTCAGCTGTGACTGAATAGACCAAAATGTCGTCTATATAGACGATTACGAATCTGTCCACGTATTCTTTTAAAACATCATTAAGGAAATACTGGAAAGCCGCCGGGGCGTTACACAGCCCGAACGGCATAAACAAGTATTCAAATAAACCAAAACGAGTTTTAAAAGCCGTCTTCCACTCATCTCCGTCTCGGATCCTCACCAGGTGGTAAGCCCCTCTTAAATCCAATCGGGTATATATCTTGGCCTCCCTGACCTGATCCAACAACACGGGGATGAGTGGGAGAGGGTATCGATTTCTAATGGTGTTTTTATTCAGTTGTCTGTAATCGATACACGTGCGAAGTTCGCCATTGGCTTTCGCCGTGAAAAAAAGGGGGGATGCCGCTGGTGAACGAGAAGGGCGAATAAAGCCAATGGAACAGAAATGGTCTAGGTAGGCCCGTAGGTGTCTAGTTTCGAGTTCCGATAAGGCATAAACCCTACATGATGGGATGATGGCGCCATCTATGAGGTCAATTTGACAATCATATTCGCGGTGTGGAGGGAGTTTCTCCGCCTTGGTTTCACTGAACACATCTTGGTATCTCTGATACTCCGCGGGCAACACCACGTCCTTTTCGGCTGCTGTGGCTACCTGGTAACCCTGAACCATGGATAGTACCTGCGAGGTATGCGCTTTCATGCACGAGGTCAGACTGGAGAGTTGAACGCAATGGTTTTTTGTCTCCAATCCAGGGTGGGATTGTGATGACAGAGCCATGGCATGCCCAGAATTATTTCATATTGTGGTGCCTCAATGATGTTCAGCGCGAGGTTCTCCACATGGTCTTGCGGCGAACCTTCGAGCACTAATTCTATGATTTCCGTATGCTCAGTAACGGGACCGGATTTCAACGGCTTGCCGTCTACTGCTAATACGGTCTCTGGTTTTTCGCTGGGCACTCTTCCAAGTCCCAGTCGCTGTACTAGCCCGTAATCTATAAAGTTGCCGGTGGCCCCGGAGTCAATCATCGTCCGAACCAGATGTTGTTTCCGCCCGGCTCGGAGGACTATTGTCAACACTATGTGAGCGGTTGCTCCCTGTACCCCTGAAAACCCCAACGACGGTACTATCCATTTGCATTCAGCTACCTCCTCCCCCCTGAGGTCTCCGGTTTTTCGTTCGTCAGACTCCGCTTGTACGGTGGCTACTTGTTTCCCCGGATAGGAAGCGTTCCTTTTCTTGGGCTTCACGGGGCACTCCCTTACGTAGTGACCCTTCTTCCCACAGTACATGCAGAGCCCCTGCACTCGCCTGGATTCACGTTCGGATTTGGACAATGGAGGCCTTATAGCCCCGACATCCATGGGCTCGGGAACGGCCTCGTTCGAGGCCTGAGAGGATCGGATTGGTCTCTCTCCGCCCCCCGTTCCTCTTTCTCTTCCTCTACGGTCCCCGCCCCTATCGGACATTCGATGGTCTAGTCTCAGGGTGAGGTTTATGAGATCCGTACAAGTGTTGGGTTGGGGATCAATTTGGGCCAGGACGTCTTTGAGTTCGTCCCGAAGTCCTTGGTAATACAGAGCCATTCGTTTTTCCTCTGGCCATGCCGTTTCTCCCACCAGTCGGTTGAAGGAGGTCATGTATGTAATCAAATCCTTCCTACCCTGCCGCAGTTCCAACAACTCCCGATCCGCACTGAGTGTAGTGGCTCTCCTATCGAACACCCTCTCGAATTCCATCCGGAAGGCTGTCCAATCGGAGAGTAGCGGATCGTCGTTTCTGACCAACGGAACCGCCCAATTGGCGGCGTCCCCAGTGAGATATGATATAGCCAATGATACCCTAGATATGTTTGTGGCAAAAGAGGCAGGTCTACAAGAGAAATGTAGCGCAATTTGTGTCAGGAAATTTTGTATTTTATGGGGGTCGCCTGCATACCTTTCCGGACTAGCCAAGGGAATCGGTGGGGGGACATGTACCTGGATCTGCGAACTGCCTGAAGACACATCAAATGGATTTCTGGCTTGTCTATCAAGTCTATCCTTCAGCACCGCGTTCTCTGCGCGAGAAGCGGCGACTTCCTGTTGGACCAAATTCAAAGCTCGGATAACTTCCTCTAACGTGGCCATCACTGAGCCGAACCCTGACCGGGAGGAGACTGTTTTCGTGGGTACGTGATTCTGTCACGACGGCTCCACGCTCCTCAGGATCAGGGTGATGCTCATATGGGTCCACCTCCTGATTTCCCCACACTCTGACTAGACAATTGTGAACAGAATATTGAGGTAATCAAGCGAGGGAAAGGGTAGGGAAGGGGCTGCAAGGGAAGGGACACCTGAAACGAGAGAAACACACAGGTCAACAACAGTTCATTTCCTGACTACTCTCATTTCATTCTCACTAAGACCTTTTCGTACCATAAGTCTTCTCTAGTCCTGATAATGCTGACGGTAGGATGCGTCTCAATCACCGATGAGAAGAACCTTCCTGCCCACACTGAAAGCATATAAGAACTCGGCCAGCATCAAGCCGCAGGAAACAGAACAAACCAAAAGGCCCCTCACCGGGTAATCAAAGGATGCAACAATGTTCTGACGCTGGTGGGAAGAGTGCCTAACATGGAGCACTGGAAACTCTGTTGGCACAGTTTTGATAAACCCCGTTGACCCTGTACACAAGTTCGAACAAGGCCCTGGAATTTAGACGAACAAAAGTCTCGTCCCTGTTTTAGCCCATAACAACAAAAGAAACGAGCCTCTCCACTTCCTCCCTGGAAGCCTAGAGGCGGTGGCCAAATGTCTCGAAAAAACAATGAGAACAACTACTCTCAACCTCCGCACCGGGGGTCAAGAGTCTTACCCCTCTGGTGGTTGGCAGACCCAGGTCTCTCGGAGTCCGACCGGGAACAGTCCTGCCCAAGCCCTGTGTTCTCTGGGATAAACCAGGGGGGGTTCTGGTACACCGCTACGAGTCCTCCCGCCTCCGTGGAAGGTCCTCAGCTGATCCGTGACTTCGGCTCAAGGTTCCTGGACTCTTACTCACGCTCAGCCGAGTCGCGTAGCAAGAAGGTGGGTCCGAATGAACCCGGGTTGGGCGACAGAACTCGCTTGTTGCGCTCGCCTCGTGAACGCGGAAATCACCTTGCCAAGCGTCCGTTTGGCAAATCTGGTCAGTATCACGTACGACGCCGGGAGCGTCGTACGCGAGTATATCCTCGTGGCTCCTCCCCTTCGGCAAAGGCCGCCGGGAAAGGTAGTTCCGACGCGTTGTCGGGAGTAGGCGCGGCTCGTTACCTCACGGCCTGACACAGTTAGCTTGCTGCCCCATCCACCTACTCCCTATCCTCTGTTGTCTGAATCCATGGACTAGCCTCCTCCCTCCTGCCATGCATGGTCTGATGTGCTGTCACTGCCCTGCATTAGCATGATGTACCAGTCCACTCATCCTGCCCTCCATTGCCCAATTCTATGGCCCATCATTGACCTCCTGCTTAGCCTCTGTGCTTTGCTTGCTGCCCCTATTCTCCTTCCCCCTGCCCTCCGATGTCTTTGTGCATGCCCCTGCTCCATCCTTTTTGACCACCATGTTCCATGGACCTGCCACTCCTATCTACTCTGAGTGTTCTGTTGAGCTGCCACTCCCCTACCACCTGCCTAGCATTGTCAGATGACTGTAACCTGTCCCTGCCACCTCCACCCTGCCTGTCCACGTGCCATGCCCCTATCCCCTTCCTCCTGTCCTCCATGGTCCATTTTACTGCCACACCCTTCTGCCCTCCTGGTCTGTTGTGCTGCAACTGCTCCTCCTGCATGCCCCGCGCGGTCTGTTGTGAGGCCCCTTCCCCTGAACTCTCTTGTCTGTGCCCAGGTCCTGACCCTCCCTTCTATCCTCCATGGTCCTTTGTGCATGCCCCTGCACCCTCCTTCTTGCCCATCATAGCCATTGTGCTGCCACTAACCCTCCCGCTTGCCATGCATGGTCTTCTGTGCTGCCATGGCCCCTCCCACCTTCCCTGTGTGGTCAGCTAGCTGCTCCTGATCCCCTCCTACCTTCCCTCCATGGTCTGTGTGTATGCCATCATAGTCTCACTGTTGCTCTCCATGGTGTGTTTTGTTACTAGTGCCCATCCTGCCTGACCTCCATGGTCATCCTGCTGCTCCTGCCCTGCCCCCTTGCCCCCAGCCCTCTGTTTCCATGTGCAGACCCCTATTCCCTCCCTCCTGGCTTGTCGGTTCCATTGTAATGCCCCTGATCCGTCCCTCCTGCCCTTTATGGTCTGTTATGCTGCAGCTTTCTCTCCTGTCTGTCCATTATGGTCAGCTAGCTACCATTGCCTCTTTCCCCCCTGTTGTCTGTTGTCCATGTGCATGGTCCTGTCCCCTCCCTATTGCTTTCTATGGATTGTTGTGCTGCACTCCCGTCCCGCATGCCCTGTGTGGTGTATTGTGCTGCTGCAAACCCTGATGCCTGCCCTGTAGGGTCAGTTTGGTGCACCTCTCCATGTCCCGCCTGTCCTCTGTTATCCAAGTCCATGTCCCTACCCCAATTCCTCCTGCCTACCATGATCCAATGTACCATACTTGCGAACATTTTGAACTTGGTAAGAGGGAGATTTTGAAATAAAACTGGGGTATTGATTTTCCCCTTTGAGTTACATTGAAAAAGAGAAGATTGTAGACAGGAAACAGATCAAGTAAAGCCCATTTGAGCTTAAAAACATTGGACGTTCCCTGGCTGAAACGTGTCTGTTGGCATGTATGGTTGTATGACCACTGCCTCTTCCTTCTGCCCACAATGGTCTATTATATTGCCACAGCCTCTCTTGCCAGTCCTGTATTGTTGGTTTGTTGCCCCTGCCCCCCTTTCCACTGCCCTCCATAGTCTGTTGTGCTGCCACTGCCCTTCCTGCCTGCCTAGTGTGGTCAAATTGTTGCCTCTGCACTCTCCTACCTGCCTTCAATTTTCAGAGTCCGTGCCCCTGGCCTCTGCCTCTCAACCGTATCCCAATGAACAACTAGATTGCTAACATTCTATATTTATTACAAAAGTGTGGAATGCCTGACGTCAACTTGATGTAATCAAAACTGTAATGCCTAGAGCATTTCCTTTAGAAATTACATATATGAGAGGGTCTTATTTGCATCAAAATTATGGTTAGTGCTCTAAAAAACTAAAATGAGGACATATTTTCTGAGTTTTCAAATAGCGACAAAGAACTTTTAAATTATTTGTAATCTTAGTTTTTTTATCCAGTTGACCACTTGATTAAATGTTGCATCCAAGGGGAGAGGGTGTGGTGTTACTTCCAGAGCTGCAGACTTTGCAACTGGGGAACCAGGTTGGAGTTTCTGCTTCAGCTCAACATTCTGTGATTCTGGTCAAATCACTTAATCTTCCCATGTCTACAACCAAAATGAATTTGATCTTGTGTGATGTAACCAATGTTCATGTAAAGCACTCCAATACCTGACAAGTCTGCACTATATAAAACTGCAAATACACAAAAAATAAGTGTTTTGCACACTTCTGTCATTGGGCTACATTTGGGCTACATCTGGGTGATATTTGGGCTACATTTGGGCTCTTTTGTCTCTGGTGGCCATTTTAGGAGATTTATTTGTTATGAAGTTTCCTAATTTCCTCATTTACTGCAGTCTCCTCAGTAGGAAATGCTTTCAGTTTTTTACTTTGATTCCATCAAGAAGGTATTCAGATATGTCACACATTTGCTATAAATTCTGAATGTTAGCACTCTAGTTGCTCATTAGATCACTGTAGTAAAGCTACTGCTCACCACAAAAGTCTGCTGCTGGTATTAAAAGTGCATGTTTCAGTCTGCATGTCAGAATGTTTTTATGAAATAAAAGAGGATTTCAGAAGTCAAAATGTGCCCTAGTTTTTCTTTATGCAGCACTAATCATAATTTATATGGCAAAATGAACCCCCTCATTTTGTTCCTTTGTAAATTAAATGTTTGAAGTGTTACCACTTTATTCCAATCAAGATGGCTTCAGGTGTGCCATACTTTTGTCATAAGTAAGACTGTTAGCGCTCTAGTTGTTCTTTAGAGCACTCTGGGAAGCTGCAGTAGAACACAAAGGAATCAACTGACAGTCTCTGCCCTTGTTGGATGTACATGTTTTACTGAGAATGTCAGACTTCATTCTTACATGACTGAGAAAGATAATGTGAATGTACAGAAAATATGCTCTCAGTTTAGCTTATAGATCACCTTCCAAACCTCTGTGGGAAAAGTATGAGAAAATAGTTTTCTTTCAAACATGGTTCGTGATATCACAGCAGAAGGCTTTTTCACATGGTAAAATCACCTTAGAACACACCACAATTCCTAAAATGAATATGGTACTATCAACAAATGATTTATAATGTAACTAAAGTCTTAAAACCTTCTATTAACTGCAATGCTTTTTAATGAGGTGCTATCATGTATATTGGTCCCAAGATGGCTGCCAACACTTCTTGGATGAAGTACTGACAGCCAATCAGATCTCACGATGAGATGTGATTGGCTGTCAGTACTTCATCTCAAATCCTCTTCTATTTCATAAAAAGTTCTGACATGCAGACTGAAACATGCACTTTGAATACCAGCAGCAGACTTCCCTGGTGAGCAGTAGCTTTACTACAGTGATCTAATGAGCAACTAGAGTGCTAACATTCTGAATTTATGGCAAATGTGTGACACCTCTGAATGCCTTCTTGATGGAACCAAATTAAAAAACTGAAAGTATTTCCTACTGAAGAGACTGCAGTAAATGAGGAAATTAGGAAACAGCATAACAAATAAGTCTCCCAAGATGGCCACCAGTATAGCCCAATGACAGAATGTCCCAGAGTGTTCTAACAAGCAACTAGAGCGCTAACAGTCTTACTTATGACAAAAGTATGGCACACCTGAAGCCATCTTGATTGGAATAACTGGTAACACTTAAAACATTTAATTTTAAAAGGAACACAATGAGGGAATTCATTTTGCCATAGAAATTATGATTAGTGCTGAAGAAAGAAAAATTAGGGCACATTTTGAGTGACTTCTCAAATCCTCTTCTATTTCATTAAAAAATTCCGACATGCAGACTGAAACATGCACTTTTAATACCAGCAGCAGACTTCCGTGGTGAGCAGTAGCTTTACAACAGTGAACTAATGAGCAACTAGAGTGCTAACATTCAGAATTTATGGTAAATGTGTGACATATCTGAATCCCTTCTTGATGGAATCAAAGTAAAAAACTGAAAGCATTTCCTACTGAGGAGACTGCAGTAAATGAGGAACTTTGGAAACTCATAACAAATAAATCTCCCAAGATGGCCACCAGAGACAAAAGAGCCCAAATGCAGCACAAATATCACCCAGATGTAGCCCACATGTAGCCCAATGACAGAAGTGTGCAAAACACTTATTTTATGTGTTTTTGCAGTTTTATATAGTGCAGATGTGATCGTGGGCGGTCGGCGGGCTGGAAAAGCAGGCAAGGAGGCCGGATATAGTGGGCAATGTTGAGCTTTATTGCACACAAAGCAGTTGAAAGGGGTGAATGAAGAGTTCACAACAACAGAAAAAATCCTCCAGCAGGAACGAAAATGGCAAGGTGTTGGTTCACGGTCTTCCTCCTTGGTCGTCGATGTTGATACTTCAGGCCCGTCACGTCAGAGGGGGACGACGAAGCTCGGTAAGTCCCAGGTGTTTCCTCGGAGGGCAATAAGAGAAAGGAAAAGGGAGCCGTTAGTCCTGCTGAGACTCGCTATTCTATGCCGTAACCACAACCAGGGGTGAGATGGGAGAGAAAAGGACCGTGAGGGAAAAGGAAGAGAGGGTCGGAGGTGGGGTAGAAAGGCACAGAGGTGTTCGGAATGGGGGTCGCGAAGGTGGTATTTACAGGATGCAGTGCTATATACTATCTACACAGGTGGTTCGGTGACTCGGGTTGTCTTGAGTAGACGGAATATTTACACTGGGGTTGACGTTTTATACACAGAACGCCTAGCGCTGAAAGAAGGGAAACAGGTACTCAAGCGCTCCGCCGTAACTCTCCTCCGAGTTACGGCCGCTCTTCAGCTACCTCCGTAGGGCTCCACCAGTCTTCGGACCACTCTTCGGGTTCTCCGCCTTCTTCTTCTTCCTTCTCCACGTCTCGAGTCGATACCTCCTGCCACGATGTTCCGACGCCTGCTGGTTCTCCTCTTCCGTCTTTTATAGCTCGGGCTTCCGGCAGGGAGGAGGGGCTGCCGGGGTCGAGGGGTAGTCCTTCCGGTCTGCTGTTTCTCGGGGAATGTTCCTGTAACAGAGAGAGGGGCGGGGTCGCCGTTGTCATGGGCGTTGTAGACACTGTTCCGTAGGGCAGAGTCCGGAAGGGAGTTCGTTGGAGGGGGTTCAGGCCCGGAGGGGGCCGTAATGGTCTGGTGCAGACGGGTACTTCCTCACAGCAGACTTGTCAGGTATTGGAGTGCTTTACATGAGCATTGGTTACATCACACAAGATCAAATTCATTTTGGTTGTAGACATGGGGAGATTAAGTGATTTGACCAGAATCACAGAATGTTGAGCTGAAGCGGAAACTCCAACCTGGTTCCCCAGTTGCAAAGTCTGCAGCTCTGGAAGTAACACCACATCCTCTCCCCTAAGTGCAACATTAAATCAAGTGGTCAACTGGATAAAAAAACATAACGATAACAAATAATTTAAAAGTGTTTTGTCGCTATTTGAAAACTCAGAAACTATGTCCTCATTTTAGTTTTTTAGAGCACTAACCATAATGTTGATGCAAATAAGACCCTCTCATATATGTAGTTTCTAAAGGAAATGCTCTATAGGTATTACAGTTTTGATTACATCAAGATGACGTCAGGCGTTCCACACTTTTGTAATAAATATAGAATGTTAGCAATCTAGTTGTTCATTAGGATACTGTTGAGAGGCAGAGGCCAGGGGCACGGACCCTGAAAATTGAAGGTAGGTAGGAGGGTGCAGAGGCAACAATTTGACCACACTGGGCAGGCAGGAAGGGCAGTGGCAGCACAACAGACTATGGAGGGCAGTGGAAAGGGGGGCAGGGGCAACAAACCAACAATACAGGACTGGCAAGAGAGGCTGTGGCAATACAATAGACCATTGTTGGCAGAAGGAAGAGGCAGTGGTAGTACAACCGTAAATGCCAACAGACCCGATTCAGCCAGGAAACGTCCAATGTTTTTAAGCTCAAATGGGCTTTATTTGATCTGTCTCCTGTCTAAAATCTCCTCTTTTTCAATGTAACTCAAAGGGGAAAATCAATACCCCAGTTTTTTTCAAAATCTCCCTCTTACCAAGTTCAAAATGTTCGCAAGTATGGTACATTGGATCATGGAAGGCAGGAGGAATTGGGGTAGGGACATGGACTCGGATAACAGAGGACAGGAGGGACATGGAGAGGTGCACCAAACTGACCCTACAGGGCAGGCATCAGGGTTTGCAACAGCACAATACACCCCACAGGGCATGCGGGATGGGAGTGCAGCACAGAAATCCATAGAAAGCATTAGGGAGGGGACAGGACCATGCACATGGACAACAGAGAACAGAGGGAAAAGAGGCAATGGTAGCTAGCTGACCATAATGGACAGACAGGAGAGAAAGCTGCAGCATAACAGACCATAAAGGGCAGGAGGGACGGATCAGGGGCATTACAATGGAACAGACAAGCCAGGAGGGAGGGAATAGGGGTCTGCACATGGAAACAGAGGGCTGGGGGCAGGGCAGGAGCAGCAAGATGACCATGGAGGTCAGGTAGGATGGGCATTAGAAACAAGACACACCATGGAGAGCAACAGTGAGACTATGATGGCATACACACAGACCATGGAGGGAAGGTGGAAGGGGGTCAGGGGCAGCTAGCTGACCACACAGGGAAGGGGGAGGGGCCGTGGCAGCACAGAAGACCAGGCATGGCAAGCGGGAGGGTTAGTGGCAGCACAATGGCTATGATGGGCAAGAAGGAGGGTGCAGGGGCATGCACAAAGGACCATGGAGGATAGAAGGGAGGGTCAGGACCTTGGCACAGACCAGAGAGTTCAGGGGAAGGGGCCTCACAACAGACTGCACGGGGCAGACAGGAGGAGCAATTGCAGCACAACAGACCAGGAAGGGCAGAAGGGTGTGGCAGTAAAATGGACCATGGAGGACCAGGGGCATGGGCATGTGGACAGGCAGGGTGGAGGTGGCAGGGACAGGTTATAGTCATCTGACAATGCTAGGCAGGTGGGAGGGGAGTGGCAGCTCAACAGAACGCTCAGAGTAGATAGGAGTGGCAGGTCCATGGAACATGGTGGGCAAAAAGGATGGAGCAGGGGCATGCACAAAGGCATCGGAGGGCAGGGGGAAGGAGAATAGGGGCAGCAAGCTAAGCACAGAAGCTAAGCAGGAGGTCAATGATGGGGCATAGAATTGGGCAATGGAGGGCAGGAGGAGTGGACTGGTACATCATGCTAAATGGAGGGCAGTGGCAGCACATCAGACCGTGTGTCTGTGCGAACTACTTAAAATATGAACAAGTATGCAGCAGAATCTCACTTTTATTCAGGAAGAAGAAGGCGTTTGTGACTGTGACTCCGGGCTCACTTGGCAGAAACACCCCCTGACCCTCCACCCCATCGCAAAATGTAATGCCCGTGAAAAGGGTAGGTGAATTCAGTGTTATATAGAACATAGTTCTGAGAGCACGATTGATAATGAAAACTAGATATGGTGTATGGTATAAACTATTCGCCAAAAAGTGTGATATAAGATGAACCGGGGCATGAAATATAATTTAAATTTAGAGTTGGATCCCTCCCCCTAGGTGCTGTGGTATCGAATTGGACATCAGTGGCCCGTACTTCTCCCAACTGTGCATGTTGCCCGAGTAGGGTTGAGTCCATTGCGCATGTCCTATTTGAATGCCCGGATTATGCAAGGCCTAGGAGTTTTTGGTTAAAACCTCTTTGTCGAAATATGGGCACACGTAGCCACCTAGCAGCCTTGCGTATCCTAACCACGGACACTTCCCCCCCTATAGTGTGTGGAACAGCAAAATTTTTAAAGCAGTTTTGGCTTATTCGTTGTAAGAGATTGTCAGTAGCTGTTTAATTCCTTTTTTAGCTAATTTAGTAATGGGCATTTCATGTCCTTTTATCTTTTTTTATGAATTTTATACTGGCTTCTTGTAGCAATGCTTTTTTTGTACACTGTAATGATTGTATTCTAATGTGCTTATAAGATATCTTGCATATCGAATAAAAGCTTATGATGATGATGATAATATGCAATACATTGTGCACAATGACAGATTCATTGGAGAGCGCGAGATAGCACAGGCACTAGCGCGTGCAATGCGATATGCGCCTTGGAGTGTAATATGCACAGGGCAGTGTTGTGTAACCTAACTAGTCTCTAAAGTTGTAATATAAAATATGTGCTGGGGAGTGTAATGTTGCATATGCACTGTGACAAAGATATGGATCCCAGATTGTAATATATATATGGCATAGCGCTGTGCGTTATAACATAGGCATCGATGAAGGCACGTTAGATGGGGCAATATAACCCATGCGAAGGCAAGTGTGGCATGACGCCACACTTGCCTTCATTTACCAAAGTCCTATACAGTCACTCATACGTGTACTCACTCATCATATGTATTCATACACCTATACATCCTGTTAAACAATGCCACTCATCCATAGAGTTACTCACACACATAGTCACTCATGCTAATATAGAATCAAACATCCATTTACTTGCATATACAGTTATGCACACACCACCACACTTACTTCTACAGAAACTTACACATACTTAGTCTTTTAAACAATCACTTATAGAAACATACTTATTCATACAGGAACTCTTCCAATCTCTCACTCTCACATATACTCACTTATATACACCAATAGTCACATATACACGGGGTGGTGTTGCAGTGCACATGGGCTAGAGAGTGTCATAGCATACGCACTAGCTGGTGGAATACAACACAGAGGTGTGTGGCACTCGGCGGTCACTGGTGGGTGTAACACAGCATTGGGCTCAGCCAAGAGCGTGCTGTGACTCTCAAGTGAGGTTCGTCTCCTTTCCAGAGAGTAAAATAAAAAGTATTACACATCCGGCGGTGGATGTGTGTTTTATTAACCGTGAGGGGGGTTTCTTGCATAGTTTTGTGTGGAGAAGTGTGGCTCAATGGTTAGAGCGGCAGACCCTGACGCAGAGATCTGGCCCGGGACCAGGGTTCAATTCCCGCCTCGGCGGGTCTTGGGCTCAATTTCCTCGGACCTGACAATTCTCGCATCGGTGCCTACTCTAATCATGGGTCCCACTCTGCAACTCTGGGCAATAGCTTGCGTAATCTCCACAACGGCCCCAACAGTGCTGGGGCAGCAGTGCGCTATACAAGTACAAAATTTCATTTCTCATTTCATTTTTTGGTCGAATTTTTGTTGAATCCCCTGTGAATGGCTTGGTGTGCGTGTGTATTAAATGGGCCTGTCAATAGCTACCCATGTTTGTATAAATAAACGACAAGGGTGTTTACTTGAAGAGTACCCACTGGCCGAGGCGCCGGGATACATTCCACGTGGATTCATTGTATGCATAGTCGCCTTTTAATGAATATCACGCAAATCATCATGGTGATAGGTACATACGGTTTGTCCAGCATGTCCTAGGTGTTTCTATAAATATATATTTTTTTAAAATAATAGGCCGGCCCCGGGGATGGGGTCCCCGGGGCCATTAGTGGGCTGAGGAAGGGGGCAACACAGCCCCCCTCCTAAAGAATTTAAAAAAAGAAAAAGGCCATGCCCCGGGGGTTGGGATCCCTGGGGCCGATTAAGGCCTTGGGAGGGGGGCCGCGCGGCCCCCTTCCAAATTTAAAAAAATAAATAAATAATAAATTAGGGGGCAGGCCCTGAGGGATGGGGTCCCCAGGGCCAATAAATTAGAAAAAGAAGGGGGGCCACACAGCCCCCTTCTTAAAAAAATAAAATAAATAAAAAGACCGGCATTGCGCCGGAGGCCACGGCCCCTCCTTGCAGCACTCTGCAAACGTGCCTCCTGGCCAGTTGTAAGTTGGATAATTAATTCCCCTTCAATACAGAGGGTCCCTGAGGGCCAACTAGCCCAACAGGTATCTCCAGTATGCGCCAGGGAGCTGCGTTGCAGACAGGTGTTCTGAGGCCACGCCCCTTTTCACACCTCTCTGCAACGCAGCTCTGTGGCGCTTACTGGAGGTACCTAGTAGGCTAGTTTGACCCTAGGGACCCTTAGGATTCAAGGGGACTTAATCTCTTAACTTAGAACGGTCACAGGGCGCGTTTACACAGTGGTGAAGGGAGGGGATGGGGCCTGAGGTGACGTGTGCAAACACGCCCTGTGGCGCGTTTTAAGTTGGGGAAATAATTCACTTTCAATCCTAAGGGGCCCTGGGGGTCAACTAGCCCACCAGGTGCTTCCAGTAAGCACCACTGCTCTGCGTTGCAGAGAGGTGGTGCAGGCCGTGCCCCTTTTTACACCTCTCTGCAATGGCGCTTACTGGCTGTACCTAGTAGGCTATTTTGCCCCTAGGGACCCTCAGGATTCAAGGGGACTTAATCTCCCAACTTAAAACGGCCACAGGGAATGTTTCCACAGTAGGGAAGGGAGGGGACGGGGCCTGAGGTGACGTGTGCAAACACGCCCTATGGCACATTTTAAGTTGGGGAAATAATTCCCCTTCAATCCTGAGGGCCCCAGAGGGCTAACTAGCCCACAAGGTGCTTCCAGTAAGCGCCACTGAGCTGCGTTGCCGAGAGGTGGTCCAGGCCGTGCCACTTTTTACACCTCTCTGGAACGCAGCTCTGTGGCGCTTACTGGAGGTACCTAGTGGGCTAGTTGGACCCTAGGGATCCTCAGGATTCAAATGAACTTAATCTCCCAACTAAAAATGGCCACAGGGCGTGTTTACACAGTGGTGAAGGGAGGGGACGGAGCCTGAGTTAACATGTGCAAACACGCCCTGTGGCGCGTTTTAAGTTGGGCAAATAATTCACCTTCAATCCTGAGGGACCCTGGGGCCAACTAGCCCACCAGGTGCTTCCAGTAAGCGCCACTGCACTGCGTTGCAGAGAGGTGGTCTAGGCCGTGCCCCTTTTTACATCTCTCTGCAACGCAGCTCTATGGTGCTTACTGGAGGTACCTCGTGGTCTAGTTAGACCCTAGGGACCCTCAGGATTCAAGGGGACTTAATCTCCCAACGTAAAACGGCCACAGGGCGTGTTTACACAGTGGGGAAGGGAGGGGACGGGGCCTGAGGTGACGTGTGCAAACACGCCCTGTGGCGCGTTTTAAGAGATAGTTTTAATCCCCCTGCCCTATTATATACTAGAGGCTTACAGAGGAGGTCATGCTAATCACAGGGGGACCCCAACGCATAGTGTTCCCTAGTGTATGTAGGTGTTTTCACTGTATTCTGAGTGTCTTTTAACATAGCACTGGCTCTAGGACTGGTTAGTCAGACTCAGTTACCACCAGTATCCGTCTGAAAAAGTTGAGGGTACAGGATGATTTTGCAACAAGGCTTCTTTCTGCTCTTCTGTTTGTTCTTTTTGCACGTTATCCTTTTTCCTGCACTTTTCTTTGTCTTTGAGGACTTCTGTTGCTTCTTTCTGCATTTCTTTTTTTTCTTTCTGTGCGTTTTTTCTTCTTTCTTCACATGTCCTATCTCTGTAGGCATAGTTAGAAATTAGCATTTAAAAAACCTTTGAAATTCACTGAAAAAACCATAGGTTTCAGGCACGTTATAGTTAGGAATTAGCATTTAAAAAACCTTAGAAATTCACTGAAAAACCATAGGTTTCAGGGGCGTTATAGTTAGCTGGACTTTTCACTCGTACAAAACCATTGAAATTCCCCCATTATAGTTAGTTCAGCTAACTATAACTCGCACGCCCGCAATGCACTGCTGATGACGTCACATATTACATCACTCATGACATGGTCAGTGACATCACTGATGACATCTCAAATGACATCACTGATTACATCATCCTTGTGATAGAGTGGCAGACCTCCTCTCCCCCTAATATAACCTTTTATACATACATTCAAAAATAGAAACTACAATTTTCAAAACAATGGACATACCAATACCAGTTACAACAACCTATTCAGTAATTCTAAGATCCGCATACACATCCACTCATTTACCAAAAGTCCTATACAGTCACTCATACGTGTACTCACTCATCATATGTATTCATACACCTATACATCCTGTTAAACAATGCCACTCATCCATAGAGTTACTCACACACATAGTCACTCATGCTAATATAGAATCAAACATCCATTTACTTGCATATACAGTTATGCACACACCACCACACTTACTTCTACAGAAATTTTCACATACTTAGTCTTTTAAACAATCACTTATAGAAACACATACTTATTCATACAGGAACTCTTCCAATCTCTCACTCTCACATATACTCACTTATATACACCAATAGTCACATATACTAGTTTAAAACATATGTAGTTACTCATAAAGACACTATTGAGACAGTCATTCACTCACTAACACACCCATGCACACACTCATTCACCCATACAGTCCTACACACATGCTGTCTTCAACACATACAGTGAGTCACTCATTCATGCACCTATGCACTACGTAATACCCCCCACCGAACCATATAGACACTCAGACACCCATACTGATAATCAAAAAACCAACTAATAACCTATATAGACACTCATGTAGCTACTCACCAACCCATGCAGCCACTTATACACAAAGTGAGAGACTGATACAGATATTTACATATTTAAACATTACTCACTAAGCCATGTATTCACTAAGATACACTTAATCAGTCAGTTATACAATCAATTTTTCAAAAACAAATCATCCATTTAGACACTTATATACCCATTTATTCTTCCATCGACCTTGAGATATACATATATAAAACATATGTAATTTTCAGAAAAACACACATTCACTGGATGATGTCATCAGTGATGTCATTTGAGATGTCATCAGGGATGTCACTGACCATGTCATGAGTGATGTAATATGTGACGTCATCAGCAGTGCATTGCGGGCGCGCGAGTTATAGTTAGCTGAACTAACTATAACGGGGGAATTTCAATGGTTTTGTACGAGTGAAAAGTCCGCCCCTGAAACCTATGTTTTTTTTCAGTGAATATATATATATATATAAAATATCCATATGAACAAGGCCGATGTCGCGGCCGAAACGTGTTGCCTGGTAAGAGTAATTTTAGGATTTACGGGTAAGAACATATATATATATAATATAATATCCATATGAACAAGGACGATCTCACGTGCTGCCTGCAACCCATGTTGCTTGAATAAAGAGCTGTGATGAGAATCCATGCTGTTGTTGTCCTGTTTCCTTGGAAGGGACAGGTTTTGCAGATATATATATATATTGCTGCTCCGTATCCTGCCTTCGTGTCGGCACTCATGAGCGGGTGCCTGGTCCTGCGGCGGCAAACTGCTAAAGTATCCGGCTCCTTACAATCATCAAATCGTAAAATGAGACCAGCACTCCCGTTAGGTTAAATCCACCTTTGGATTTATTATGAAATATAAATCAACAAACGCGATTCGGCGTCAGCCTTCGTCAATGTCGACGGGCGCCTTTACCATGGCAGCTTTATAACACATGTCAATTTCACTACGAGGGACGAAGGACTGTTATGCTGCAATTGTGCGCCATCTTTGAACATGTTTAAATCAACATTTCAATCTGTTTATAATTCATAGACAAATTCATAAGGATCCTAAAGCATATTTTGGTAGACAGATAGAATTAATACACCTTATTATTCTATATGCTGAAATCACTAGGCTTATTTGGACACGCGCTGTGCATTTTTGATTGTGAGCTTTCCGTCTTAAATCGTTTGTGATTGTCGCGCACAATAAACAATTACATATTTTTACGCCCTATATTGGCTTAGTCTCCCCAATATCTGGCCTTCAACAGGCCGTTTAACAATTGTGAAACTTTAATGGTTATCTGCACGTTAGATATATTCTTGTTGCTCGAGATTGCAGATCTCCTTAATGTTGCCCTAAATGGGGCACAAGCTCTGCGTATATCTCGCCTTGATGTACTACATGTACCCCAGTGTTCCTCATATCGCCTGTCTAATTAATTCTACCTACACAGCCTATCCTACTCTCTACTTTTCTATATAAGTCCTCATCCCATTCTCTCATTGGTGAAGTTTATGATGTTGTTACTGTATTCCTGATCACAAATGGACTGCTAGCTCTTCCCCACTGTTCAAACCTCCTGGATATTTTGTCTGTAAATCTATGATGTAACGCGATTTTAATCTCCTTAAACACCTCTCTCTATCGCCCCCTCTTATGTTATTCGGGACGTGATCTAAACAGAAGTATTGTAATAGAGATCTATTACTTTTATGCTGGCTAGCAAAGTGGCGTGCAACTGGATAGTTTGTGTTGTTACTTGTTATGGCTCTTTGGTGCTCTAAAATCCGCATCTTCACAGGATTGATGGCGCTGCACACGTATCGAAGATCGCATGGACAGACCAGACAGTAAACTACGTATGGAGTGCTACATGTCATGAACTTCTTGATGCATCTCTCTCTCTCATCATTCCATACTTTGTATGCAATGACCCTTTTGCTTGTGGCACATGCTCTACATTTTCCACATGGGAAAGAGCCATGAAGACTTTGTAGGCCTGTTTCTGCTCTACTTGCTTCTAAATGACTCTACACCAATTGATCCTTTATGGACCTGGCTCTTCTGAAAGTCATACTAGGTTCCATTGGTAGGTCTTTTCCTATGATAGTGTTAGATTTAAGGATCTTCCAATTATTAAGTAGGATTGTTCTAATTCTGTGCGCAGCATTAGAGTAGTTAGTAATCATTCGGAATTAATTTTCCATGCCTGTTCCTGTTCTCTGTGTGCCTTCTTGTCGTAAAAGTTCCATCCTGTCTTTTTGTGTTACCTTTACTTCTGCTTTCTTCAAAACATAATTTGAGTATCCCCTAACTCTAAATCGTTGGAGGCTCTCTTTCGCTGCTGTATTGTAATCTTCCCTAGAGCTGCTGCGTTTGATTCTCAGTAATTTCCCATAGGGAATACTGCAAATCAAATTTGCAGGGGGACTACTCTTCCCATGTAACACAGAATTCCCATCCGTTTTCTTTCTATAGAGAGCTGTGTGTATCACATTGTTCTCCACAAATACTCACAGGTCTAGGAAATTAACCTCTGTGGTACTCATTTCCCCTGTGAATTGAAGATTAAGTTCATTGATGTTTAACGAGAAGATATATTGACTAGCTGTCTCCATAGACCCTCTCCATATAATGAAGAGGTCGTCTATATATCTCCGCCAACAAATGATATGATCCACCCAGTCCTCGTGTGTTTCGGCCCAGGCCACCTGCTTCTCCCACCAGCCCACGAATAAATTTACGTAACTGGGGGCGAAGCAGGTGCCCATTGCCGTCCCTTGTACCTGCCTATACCTCTGCTCCTGGAACAGAAAAATGTTATTGTTAAGGCAGAACAGTATAAATTCAATGATCATGTTATTATGTTCCAAAAATCTGATTGGTCGTCCTTTCAAAAACTATTTTACCGCTTCCACTCCATCGTGTGCCTGATGCTTCTATACAAGCGAGATATGTCCAGAGTTATCATGATAAAGTCTGGCTCCCAACTAATCCCCTGAATTTGTTTTTAAAATTCTTTTGTGTCATATATATATATATATATATATATATATATATATATATATATATATATATATATATATATATATATATATATATATCATACCACAGTTTGCTTCAGCAAATGAGGGCGCACTCGGGAGACAGACGATTTGTGAAAATCTTTATCGACCATCAAGTGGCAAAGGGCACCTTGTCATTATCGTCCGCCTGACGCGTTTCGGAAACCATTCCTTCTTCATAGGCTTTGCTCAAGTTCATCGCACCACTGTTGACGCACCTTAATTTGAATAGTTGCCCTCCAATGGGCTGCTCGTATGAGTGTCCTACTCCCTGCTGGGATATGTAGTTCGTCAAAAACAGCTTGCATTTTACCCAAATGGAATTGAGCCAAAAAACATCCACACGGCCCAAAATGAGCCGCAAAGTGCACGTTCCACTTGTCATCCAAAGGAACTGTCTCCCCACTCAGAGCTCGGCACAATTCCGAACCCCATGTCCCCTTCAGATTCTCGGGCGGTGCTGCCCTCCATGGCCTGGAGCCGCCATGAATACATCATACCACAGTTTGCTTCAGCAAATGAGGGCGCACTCGGGAGACAGACGATTTGTGAAAATCTTTATCGACCATCAAGTGGCAAAGGGCACCTTGCCATTATCGTCCGCCTGACGCGTTTCGGAAACCATTCCTTCTTCATAGGCTTTGCTCAAGTTCATCGCACCACTGTTGACGCACCTTAATTTGAATAGTTGCCCTCCAATGGGCTGCTCGTATGAGTGTCCTACTCCCTGCTGGGATATGTAGTTCGTCAACAACAGCTTGCATTTTACCCAAATGGGATTGAGCCAAAAAACATCCACACGGCCCACAAATGAGCCGCAAAGTGCACGTTCCACTTGTCATCCAAAGGAACTGTCTCCCCACTCAGAGCTCGGCACAATTCTGAACCCCATGTCCCCTTCAGATTCTCGGGGCGGTGCTGCCCTCCATGGCCTGGAGCCGCCATGAATACATCATACCACAGTTTGCTTCAGCAAATGTGGGCGCACTCGGGAGACAGACGATTTGTGAAAATCTTTATCGACCATCAAGTGGCAAAGGGCACCTTGTCATTATCGTCCGCCTGATGCGTTTCGGAAACCATTCCTTCTTCATAGGCTTTGCTCAAGTTCATCGCACCACTGTTGACGCACCTTAATTTGAATAGTTGCCCTCCAATGGGCTGCTCGTTTGAGTGTCCTACTCCCTGCTGGGATATGTAGTTCGTCAAAAACAGCTTGCATTTTACCCAAATGGGATTGAGCCAAAAAACATCCACACGGCCCACAAATGAGCCGCAAAGTGCATGTTCCACTTGTCATCCAAAGGAACTGTCTCCCCACTCAGAGCTCGGCACAATTCCGAACCCCATGTCCCCTTCAGATTCTCGGGGCGGTGCTGCCCTCCATGGCCTGGAGCCGCCATGAATACATCATACCACAGTTTGCTTCAGCAAATGAGGGCGCACTCGGGAGACAGACGATTTGTGAAAATCTTTATCGACCATCAAGTGGCAAAGGGCACCTTGTCATTATCGGCCGCCTGACGCGTTTCGGAAACCATTCCTTCTTCATAGGCTTTGCTCAAGTTCATCGCACCACTGTTGACGCACCTTAATTTGAATAGTTGCCCTCCAATGGGCTGCTCGTATGAGTGTCCTACTCCCTGCTGGGATATGTAGTTCGTCAAAAACAGCTTGCATTTTACCCAAATGGGATTGAGCCAAAAAACATCCACACGGCCCACAAATGAGCCGCAAAGTGCACGTTCCACTTGTCATCCAAAGGAACTGTCTCCCCACTCAGAGCTCGGCACAATTCCGAACCCCATGTCCCCTTCAGATTCTCGGGGCGGTGCTGCCCTCCATGGCCTGGAGCCGCCATGAATACATCATACCACAGTTTGCTTCAGCAAATGAGGGCGCACTCGGGAGACAGACGATTTGTGAAAATCTTTATCGACCATCAAGTGGCAAAGGGCACCTTGTCATTATCGTCCGCCTGACGCGTTTCGGAAACCATTCCTTCTTCATAGGCTTTGCTCAAGTTCATCGCACCACTGTTGACGCACCTTAATTTGAATAGTTGCCCTCCAATGGGCTGCTCGTATGAGTGTCCTACTCCCTGCTGGGATATGTAGTTCGTCAAAAACAGCTTGCATTTTACCCAAATGGGATTGAGCCAAAAAACATCCACACGGCCCACAAATGAGCCGCAAAGTGCACGTTCCACTTGTCATCCAAAGGAACTGTCTCCCCACTCAGAGCTCGGCACAATTCCGAACCCCATGTCCCCTTCAGATTCTCCGGGCGGTGCTGCCCTCCATGGCCTGGAGCCGCCATGAATATATCATACCACAGTTTGCTTCAGCAAATGAGGGCGCACTCGGGAGACAGACGATTTGTGAAAATCTTTATCGACCATCAAGTGGCAAAGGGCATCTTGTCATTATCGTCCGCCTGACGCGTTTCGGAAACCATTCCTTCTTCATAGGCTTTGCTCAAGTTCATCGCACCACTGTTGACGCACCTTAATTTGAATAGTTGCCCTCCAATGGGCTGCTCGTATGAGTGTCCTACTCGTCTGTCTCCCGAGTGCGCCCTCATTTGCTGAAGCAAACTGTGGTATGATGTATTCATGGCGGCTCCAGGCCATGGAGGGCAGCACCGCCCCGAGAATCTGAAGGGGACATGGGGTTCGGAATTGTGCCGAGCTCTGAGTGGGGAGACAGTTCCTTTGGATGACAAGTGGAACGTGCACTTTGCGGCTCATTTGTGGGCCGTGTGGATGTTTTTTGGCTCAATCCCATTTGGGTAAAATGCAAGCTGTTTTTGACGAACTACATATCCCAGCAGGGAGTAGGACACTCATACGAGCAGCCCATTGGAGGGCAACTATTCAAATTAAGGTGCGTCAACAGTGGTGCGATGAACTTGAGCAAAGCCTATGAAGAAGGAATGGTTTCCGAAACGCGTCAGGCGGACGATAATGACAAGGTGCCCTTTGCCACTTGATGGTCGATAAAGATTTTCACAAATCGTCTGTCTCCCGAGTGCGCCCTCATTTGCTGAAGCAAACTGTGGTATGATATATTCATGGCGGCTCCAGGCCATGGAGGGCAGCACCGCCCCGAGAATCTGAAGGGGACATGGGGTTCGGAATTGTGCCGAGCTCTGAGTGGGGAGACAGTTCCTTTGGATGACAAGTGGAACGTGCACTTTGCGGCTCATTTGTGGGCCGTGTGGATGTTTTTTGGCTCAATCCCATTTGGGTAAAATGCAAGCTGTTTTTGACGAACTACATATCCCAGCAGGGAGTAGGACACTCATACGAGCAGCCCATTGGAGGGCAACTATTCAAATTAAGGTGCGTCAACAGTGGTGCGATGAACTTGAGCAAAGCCTATGAAGAAGGAATGGTTTCCGAAACGCGTCAGGCGGACGATAATGACAAGGTGCCCTTTGCCACTTGATGGTCGATAAAGATTTTCACAAATCGTCTGTCTCCCGAGTGCGCCCTCATTTGCTGAAGCAAACTGTGGTATGATGTATTCATGGCGGCTCCAGGCCATGGAGGGCAGCACCGCCCCGAGAATCTGAAGGGGACATGGGGTTCGGAATTGTGCCGAGCTCTGAGTGGGGAGACAGTTCCTTTGGATGACAAGTGGAACGTGCACTTTGCGGCTCATTTGTGGGCCGTGTGGATGTTTTTTGGCTCAATCCCATTTGGGTAAAATGCAAGCTGTTTTTGACGAACTACATATCCCAGCAGGGAGTAGGACACTCATACGAGCAGCCCATTGGAGGGCAACTATTCAAATTAAGGTGCGTCAACAGTGGTGCGATGAACTTGAGCAAAGCCTATGAAGAAGGAATGGTTTCCGAAACGCGTCAGGCGGACGATAATGACAAGGTGCCCTTTGCCACTTGATGGTCGATAAAGATTTTCACAAATCGTCTGTCTCCCGAGTGCGCCCTCATTTGCTGAAGCAAACTGTGGTATGATGTATTCATGGCGGCTCCAGGCCATGGAGGGCAGCACCGCCCCGAGAATCTGAAGGGGACATGGGGTTCGGAATTGTGCCGAGCTCTGAGTGGGGAGACAGTTCCTTTGGATGACAAGTGGAACGTGCACTTTGCGGCTCATTTGTGGGCCGTGTGGATGTTTTTTGGCTCAATCCCATTTGGGTAAAATGCAAGCTGTTTTTGACGAACTACATATCCCAGCAGGGAGTAGGACACTCATACGAGCAGCCCATTGGAGGGCAACTATTCAAATTAAGGTGCGTCAACAGTGGTGCGATGAACTTGAGCAAAGCCTATGAAGAAGGAATGGTTTCCGAAACGCGTCAGGCGGACGATAATGACAAGGTGCCCTTTGCCACTTGATGGTCGATAAAGATTTTCACAAATCGTCTGTGTCCCGAGTGCGCCCTCATTTGCTGAAGCAAACTGTGGTATGATATATATATATATATATATATATATATATATATATATATATATATATATATATATATATAATATATATATATATATATATATATATATATATATATACATACATATATATATACATATATATGTATATGTATATATATATATACACACACACAGAAAAGTGTGTGTGCTGGCAAGGGAATACTTGAAAAACAGTTCATTCTACTGAATGACATGGTGCCCGAGAAGTCAAATCTCCTCATTAATTTATGCCACTTCTCATCACTATATAGTGCTGTCTGCTTTCCTAGAATTAAAATTGAAAACATATATTTTGAAGTTTGCTAAAGTGAAGTGAATCAAATTTAAAAACATTGCAAGTATCAAAAGGCAGCATTATAGGTGAGTATACATTTCCCTGTCTATGTTCAGTCCATTAGGCTCCTTTGTATCTATTCTCAACATGTACCTTGATTCTAACTTCCTGAGTGATTTCTCTCTGTCTCCTCCCCTGGCTGTTTTGGTTATACAGTATACAGTCTATAGCATTATATGTTAGTAGGCTAGGATCTCCATTATGGACCTTCTTAAAGTGTTGCGCTGTGGAATAGCTTTCATCCTAAGCCCTTAAGTGCTGTCAAATATGCTTGTGCACCGGCAATATAGTGCTGGCTATTTATGTTTTTGGGCATAATTAGTGGAGGGCCTATCTGTCTTGCACTTTAGTGCATTTTGGATAGTTATCTTTCCTTTCGAATTCGTAATGTTAATGCCATGTTCATAGGTTTTGCATTTACTGCATTTAGTAAAGCCTCAATGGGGTTAAAACCAATTATCTTGCTTGGATTTGTCTAAATGTTTGACTAGTTAGTCTAGCAGTAAACAAGCCTTTCTCTATGTGTGATAAGATGTTTCCCCCCCTACTTCATGCCCAATGGTAGGGTCATCACGTATGAGGTGCCAATGTTTCTGTATGGTTCTTTGCAATCGTGTTGACTATTGTATGTGGTTATAAGCCTGCACACTCATCCCTCATTGTACTGTGCAGCTCGACGGTGGAATAGTACTGTTTCTCTTTTGCATGTGGATATTCTGTTCTTAGCCGAGAACAGTATGCTTTCAGAAATATCCCCCAGCTCTCAATCTGCTCATCATTTCTGCCTGTTCTGTATCGCACACTTCTTTGGAGCTGTATATGCATTTAGGGCACATAAGCTCACCGTAGGATATGCTGTTCTTCAGTGGCAGGGGGTGAGGTAGCATGGAGTGTGGAGTTACCAGCTGTGCCTTGTCTATATACTTTTGTGGTTAATTTGGAATCAATAATTTCCAATTTAACATCCAGCAAGTCTAGAGTTGTGTTACTGATTCTACTGGTAAACGGAAAGTTGAAATCATTCTTATTAATAAAATCAACACATTTGTTGGCTGACTTTATGTCCCCCTTGCTCAATATGAACACATCATCGATGTTTTTAACTCACATAGTAATGTGGTGGTACCATTCTTGCATAGCAGCACCATTGAGCTCCTCCTTCTCTCACCAGCCCAAACGCAAATTAGCGTAGCTGGGGGCCAAGCAGGTGCCCATTGCTGTCCCTCTTAGCTGTTGGAACAGCTCATTATTGAAAATGAAGATGTTACATGTCAGACACTAGTTAATCATGCTCAATAGCAGTCTCACAATAGGCACAGAATTTGATAGGTCTAGACCTCAGAAAATGTTTCACTGCTCTGATACCATAATTGTAAAAAATGCTAGTGTATAACAAAAGTCACACCCAAACACATCATTAAATAATCATCCTCCCACTGTACATCAAATATATGTTTAAAAAAATCAGAGGCTTTCCTTGATATAGGAGCGGAGGTTCATCTCCAAAGATTGCAAGAAATGGTCAACATATTTAGATACATTCTCAAATAAACTGTCTATGGCAGCTATGATAGACCTACCTGGAGGCTTGTCTCAGTTCTTGTGGATATTCAGAATTAAATAAAAAAATCTGTAACTTTGCATAGGTCACCTTTACAAAATTGAATTTATCTGCATTCAGTAGCTATGCTTCATGCCAACAATGCAATTATTTGAAGAATTAATCATTAGTAGCCACATAAGCTCCTCTTGTGATTCTCATATAACATGTATTATTGTTCAGTTGGGAATAAGCTTCCTCAAAATACATGGTCTTTGGAGACACAACCACGTTACTTCCTTTGTCGGAGCCTCTTATGATACATTCATCATTCTGAATCCATTTATCCATCACTCTTCTAAACTTTTCTTCTTTTGGAGATATGGCCTGTTTCTTACGGTTAATTCTCAATCTTATTCTTTGCAACTCATTACCTACTGTTTCTGAAAACAAGTTGATGGTATCATGCAGTGTTTAGGGTATAAACTTGGATTTTGGTTTATATGCAGTGTCACCACCTTCTTTCCCTCTCACTCGCATTTCTCTCAGTAATTCAATATCTGTCAAATTCAATGCCTCTGTTTTATTCTCATTCTCCAATTGTATTATATCTCTTGTCACATCAAGGTCGGAGACCTTGAGATTACTGTAAGGGTGTTTACAACTATCCTTGCCTGGGTTCCCTGTATCTAGCTGTGTTTTAAAACAATTGCACAATTTCAATGTGTGTAAAAACATGAATAAATCCCATCTACATTGGATATAATCAAAATCAAGATTAAATTAAAAATCAGGATGAAAGCTATCCCATTGCACAATACTGTAAAAAGGTCCATAACAGAGATTCTAGCTTACTCACATATAATGCAATAGACTTACACCTAAGACAACCGGGGAGGAGACAGAGAGAAATCACTCGGGAAGCTAGAATCAAGGTACATCTTGAGAATAGATACAATGGAACCTAATGGACTAAACATCAACAAAGAAATGTATACTCACTTGTAATGCTGCCTTTTGATACTTGCATTGTTTTTTAATGTGATTTACTTCACTCTATCAATCTTCACATATATGTTTTTATTTTAATTCTAGGTAAGCAGTTGGAGTAGCTGTCAGACAGCACTATACTGTGATGAGAAGTGGTATCAATTAATGAGGAGATTTGTCCTCTGGGGCACCATGTCGTTCAACAGAATTAACTGTTTTTCAAGTATTCTCCACTTTATTTTGGAAGTATTCTGTGGCTCTGTGCCTATAATAAGTAAGAAGGTATAAAAGTTAGCCCACTGGGGCACAGAATGCAATCATCTATTTACTCCAGTATTGGAACTTTCATAGATTCCCATAGCTTGTATCATTCCCCGTCGTCGGAATGGGAGTCCCCGGTAAATAAAAAAATACCATAGCAGTAGGTAGAAAAAAATAAAAAAGGCCTAGGCCTCATCTCATTTTGTAGCATATGCACCGCTTTTTGTAAAAGAGACCAAAACACTGAACAACCAATCAGAACAGCCTCACCCCATAGAGAGAGCCTCGGGCCTGAGATTTTCTACCGCACGTTGTGCAAGGGAGTCTCCACTGAGCTCTGCTCAGTTTTCTTCATTTCTTCAACTTCAAAATCTTCATTATGTCTGATAAGGAAAAGAAGGCTTTATTCAAGGCTTGTGCCACCTGCTCTAAAAAGAGGCTTTATGTGGAGGACAAACATAAAGACTGTATTTATTGTTTGTACCCGGACCACAAGGCTACTGACTGCAAGATTTGTAGAACCTTCTCTACAAAAACCTTGAAGGACCGTGAGGGACGTCTGCTCACCTGGCTGCAAAAATTGAAGTCACGGAAAGACCCTGTTTCAAGTGACAGTGATCAAGCCTCCTCTGCGACATCTTCGAGGAGATCACAGAAAAGGGGTAGGTCTTCACCTTCAACTTCTTCAGACCCCCCTGCCAAAGCCTTACAAAAGACCTCTGATAGGTCTGACAGGCGTAGTCCCATCAAATCTCCTCACTGAGGTGTAAAGGAGATGGAAGGACTGGTTTCTGAGGGGTCATCTGGTAAGAAGACGAGCCATGGGTCTTCTGTTTCACCTCCGCCCTCTTAGAAACAGAAACTTTTCAAAAAAACAGCCTCTGTCCCACCCGAGGGAAAAGCTGACAGGAAAGTTTGTTCGTCGACGACGATGACATCAGTTCCGTCGACGGCAGCTTCGAAAATTCAACCGGCGTCGACGGCGGCTTCATCGACTGGCTCGTCGACGAGAGCTTCAGCATCTCCATTGACTTTGTCGACGACAACTTCGACGACGACGAAGCCACAAACTGAGGTACCTTTTAACATATCGTCGACGCCTACGATGACTAATTCCACGTCGACGAGGATGACGACGATGATGGTGTCGACGGCGACCACGTCGACGTCAATAGCTTCCAGTCACATAGTGACGACGGTCTCGACGATGGTTCCGTCGACGGTGGCCTTTTCGTCGTCGACGGTCCAAACTTCGTCGCCGGTGACTTCGACGACCTCGTCGACGATACAAAAAGTGGCAGTCTCAATAAGAAGACGTCACATTACCCCATAAATGACTTCTCCAAGGAATGTAACACCACTGCCTCCTGCACTCCTTTTGGAAGAGGAGTTTTCAGAGGATGACGACGGTCCTTACGGGGATGCAAATAGTCCATCCCAATTGCATGTAAAGTATCAGGACTCAGACTCTGAGGACTATTATATGGAACAACAGTAATATCTGCCGCAATCTAGGACCCAAGATCAGTATCAACAGGAAATGGTCTGCATGCCGTCCTCACTCATTACCGACCTCCAATTCATACTTTCGGACAACAGAAAGAGATTTCCGACTCAGTCTTACGGCCAAGATACAGGACAAGTGCCTCCACCTCTACCTCCGACTCAATCTCCTTGTCCAGTTGCACCTCCTCTTCCTCAATCTCTGGTACCGGAGCTAACAGAAGCGCAACAGAATGTGGTCACTGTTCAGGATGACTCATCGGACGATGACCAGCGCACTGTATCAGTCCCAGACCCGGATAGGGAATGGGATGATTACATTATTCCGGATCCCGCTTCTCCATCTCCTGATCTGGCAGATTCTCCTCCAGCGGATATCGGAGGATTTCACAATTTAATGGAAAGAGCTTCAAAACGTTTCGATCTGCCCATTCCATCGGTACAATCGGAATGTTTCTTATATGAATTCAAAGAACCTTACAGGAAGTCTGTTTGATCTAGCCCAATAGTGGGCCATGTCTGAGATGAGGGGATAAAGTTAATGAAGTCGCCAGCATCTGTCATGCCTGTTCTTCCTCAACTGGAGAAGAAATACAAAGCTCCAGAGGATAGCCCTGCTTGTCTGATCAGCCAGCCGAAACCGGACACTGTAATTTCACAAGCGGCCCAAGGAAAATCAAAGAATCTGGTGGCATCTCTTACCACACCCCCGGATAAAGAAGGAAGACGACTAGATAATGTTGGGAAGAGGTTTTCTTCTATGTCCAGCCTCCTGGTCAGAGCGGCCAATGCATTGGCTATTCTTGGACGATATGATCGCCAGATGCGGTGTGATCTATTCCCATATTTAGACCAGCTACCCGAGGAATCGAAGGCTGAAGCCAAGAAAATCTTGCAAGAGGGAGAACGTTCATCCTCTGAAATAATTGATTGTGCAATGGACATTGCTACTACAGCTTTCCGCTCTCTCGCAGGAGCAGCAGTCTTTCGGCGGCAAGGCTGGCTTCGGGCCACCTGGTTTCGTCTGGAAGTCAAAAACAAGATCCTGGATCTACCGTTCGATGGGGAGATGCTATTTTGAAAGCACATTGACGAGGCGCTGCAGGATATAAAGAAGGACATGGAGACTGCAAAGTCCCTTGGGACTCTGCAATTCCGCAAGGTTCCTTTCCATGGAGCGAGAGGATGAGGTTTTTCTTCATACAGGAGTGGATACCAACAACAGCGCTATTCCTCCTATTCGCAGCCCTCTCATTCTTACAGGCCTCAATATTCACAACGTTAAGGCCAATCGTCGTCTTTCTCTCGACCATCCTTTAGAGGATGACAAGGGCGCCAGAGGAGGGATTCCTCTAAGCGCCAGTAGCGACTTTCCGGCTCTTCCTACTCTTCCTTCGTCCCCTGTTACACCAGTGGGGGGGCAGGATATCACAATACTTCCACGACTGGCAACTTATAACATCAGACCGGTGGGTCCTCAATATCGTCTTGTCAGGCCATACACTGGAGTTTCAACACCACCCACCATCCAGAGCCCCTCGCGCCACCGAATTCAAACATCTACACCTTCTACGTCTAGAAGCCCTCCACCTACTTCTCAAAGGAGCGATAGAGCCGGTGCCTCTATCTCAGCGAGGCAAGGGATTCTATTTCCGGTTCTTTCTCGTTCCCAAGACCGTAGAAAAATGGCGCCTGATTTTAGACCTGAGGGAGCTAAAGGCCTATCTCATAAAGCTCTCTTTTCGGATAGTATCTCTACAGGACATTTTGCGGCTCCTCAATCCAGGGGATTACATGGCCACCATGGATCTCGAGGACACATACTTCCATGTTCCCATCCACCCGGCCCACAGGAAGTTTTTACGCTTTACAGTAGCCAAGAGCCACTTCCAATTCAAGGTCCTGCCTTTCGGACTCAGATCCGCTCTGCGGATATTCACGAAGGTCTTAGCCCCAGTTGCAGCGTTTCTCAGAAAACAGACTCTACAGGTTTTTCCTTACCTGGATGACTGGTTGGTGAAAGCACCGTCTTATCAAGCAGCATCAGAAGCAGTCGAAAGATGCACTCAACTCTTCAGTCTCCTGGGACTTCAGCTCAGCAAGGAAAAGTCAGTCCTCTGCCCGTCCAGGATGGCCAAGTTTCTAGGTGCTATTCTGGACACAACTTGTTGCAAATAGTTTCCATCAGAAGAAAGGCAGAAAAAGCTGATAACCTCCGCCCGTTGGTTACAAACAAGATGGTCTCTGTCTGTTCGCCTTTACAAGTCTCTTCTAGGATCGATCTCATCCTGCATTCCCTTAATTCCGCATTGCAGGCTACGAATGCGCCCGCTCCAAGAGAAATTGGATTTGCAATGGCGCCAAGCAGAGGGCTCTTTTGACGACAAAATAGTGATAAATCAGCTTATGAAAGAGGCGGCCACCTGGTGGACGATCAGAGACGATATCTCTCAGGGTCTCACCTTCACAGTCACTCCAGCTCCTCTAATACTTACAACAGACGCCACTCTAGAAGGCTGGGGAGCAGTCTTACAAGACCTTCAGGTGAGCGGCCGCTGGCAGCCCGAGCAACGCCTTCTCCACTTCAACCTGTTGGAGCTCAGAGCCATTCGTCTGGCTTTACAGGCTTTCCTTCCAGGAATCCGAAGATCCACCGTCCTGGTCCGTACCGACAACACGACGGCCATGCATTATGTGAACAAGCAGGGTGGTACAAGGTCTCGTCTGCTATCCAAGGAAGCTCAAGAGCTTTGGGAGTGGATTATACAACATCAGATCCCTCTTTCGACGGAGCATCTTCCGGGCACCCTCAGCAAGACGGCAGATACGCTAAGTCGTCTCAAATCTGTGAGCCACCAGTGGGAATTGGACCAGCGCACTCTGGAAAGAATTTTCAATCTCTGGGGCACTCCGTCCATAGACCTGTTTGCCACTCCAGAGAACAAGAAATGGCGACTCTACGCAAGCAGGGAACACCATCAGGGATCATTGGGGAATGCGCTTTCGATGGCCTGGTCAGGCTCCTTTGTTTACGCTTTTCCTCCAATTCCACTAATTCCAAGACTACTCAAGAAGCTCAAAGCGGAACCCTGCAGGATGATTCTGGTGGCCCCGGCGTAGCCCCACCAGTTTTGGTTTACAGAGCGTCTCCTGCTCTCTCTGATTCGTCCAATTCATCTGCGTCCAATTCCCTCTCTATTGACGATGTCCCAGGGCCAAGTGGTACATCCGGATCCAAGCTCGCTTCCATTAACAACGTGGCTCCTGAGCACAGAGAATTTCAAAACCTAAATATCCCACCAGAACGTAGAGATGTGCTAGCTCAGGCCCGCGCACCAAGTGCGAATAAGACCTATCGCTTGAAATGGAAGCGTTTCTGCCAGTGGTGCCGCCAAGAGAACATTCATCCTTACTCTTCCGCTCCTCATCAAATCTTGCCATACATTGTAACTCAGGGCTCGCTCATTCCTCTATCAAAGTGCACCTGGTAGCTATTTCTAGATTCAGACGGACATCTTCTGGCCCTTCCTTCTGGTCGGCAAGAATCGTGAAACAATTTTTAAAAGGACTTTTTAGAGTTTTCCCACCAGTTAAACCTCCACCACCTATGTGGCAACTCAACTTAGTTCTTACCCAACTCATGCGACTGCCATTTGAGCCAATTCATAGGGCGGACCTTAAATTCCTCTTATGGAAAGTGGCCCTCCTTCTCGCTTTAACATCAGCCAGGAGGGTAGGTGAACTACACGCTCTCACTATCAAGGATCCGTCCTTACAGTTTAAAAAGGACACTCCGATTCTGAGGACAAATCCAAAATGTATCCCGAAAGTTCCTTCAGACTTTCATTTGAATGAGCCAGTCATTCTTAAATCCTTTTTTCCTCGACCTGCAACTCCAGCAGAAAGGTCTCTTCATTCTCTGGTTTTCAAAGGTGTTTAAAATTCTATCTCCAACGCACCAAGGAATTCAGAAGATCTACACAGCTCTTTGTCGGTTTCAGTGCCCCTCGCAAGGGTTTCCCTCTTTCGAAGCAAGGGGTTGCACGATGGATTGCTAGCGCGATCCAGTACTGTCACCAAGCGGCCGGTAAACCCCTAGAAGGGCGGGTCCGGGTGCACTCTACAAGATCCGTTTCTTCTTCTGCTGCTCTCTTCGCTGGAGTGCCAATCAAAGACATTTGCAGGGCAGCTACATGGAGCAGTGCCCATACTTTCATGAGGCATTACTGCTTGGACTATTCCACGCGTAGTGATGCTGCAGTGGGACAGGCAGTCCTGAGGAATCTCTTCCAGTAAGCGGTGAGCTATCCGTTCTAACCCTCCTTCCTGTTATTGGTTTTGCACATTTTGTATCTAATGATGTTTACTGACTGGTGTTTTGGTAACTTGTATTTCTTATGACGATATAGACATGGCAAAGTTGTGCAATTTAATATTACACAAAATGTGCGTTTTTTCTAACTGCTGGCTATTTTAATACAAACTATGGGAATCTATGAAAGTTCCAATACTGGAGTAAGGAAACAAGTTACTTACCTGTAACTTTGGTTCTCCAGTATTGGTAACTTTCATAGATTCCCATGCGCCCACCCTCCTCCCCTGGAAAAGCTCAGCCTCTAGCATCTTCTGTTATACTGTTATACAATGGCTACTAAAATCTGAGGCTCTCTCAGGAGGGTTCTATGGGGTGAGGCTGTTCTGATTGGTTGTACAGTGTTTTGGTCTCTTTTACAAAAAGAGGTGGATATGCTACAAAATGAGACGAGGCCTAGGCTTTTTTTCTTTTTTTGTACCTACTGCGATGGTATTTTTTTATTTACCAGTGACTCCCATTCCGACGACGGGTAATGATACAAGCTATGGGAATCTATGAGAGTTACCAATACTGGAGAATCAAAGTTACAGGTAAGTAACTTGTTTTCTTACAGAGACTTCCTATGCGCTGATATCTCTGATGAAATATATTTGGATATTCTGCCATATAGAGCCAGGGGTGTTAAACATCGCTCCAAGATGGCACTTAATTTTGTATATGGCACAGAGCCTTCTCTTGATTGGGATTTAATCATGCTTATGCAATTGATTCAATGAATCATGTGTCAATGTTGAGTTTAAAGTTCGTCCACTGGGGCCTTGTGAACATGTATATTTTGTACGTATGTGCACTTCTATTCCAACATGAAATCTGTAAGCATTGTTGCACAGTCTAAGATGGCGCTTAAACTTTGAGACTGCTTTGAGTCCATCATTTCTGTTTGATATAGTTATGTTTTTCTAAATTGGAGTGGAGGAATTATGTCGACATTGTGACAGAAGCTATAGCAGCCAAAACGCGCTGATACTTTGTTTTCTGCCTACTATAAATCTTTAGTAGGCACTTCTGCACTTTATTGATTTTAGATGAGACTGGTTTTATGTATTTCAAGAGTGAGATTTTATATCTGTCATTATCAATTTTTATGGGATCGTTTTTAATACATGTACTGGTTGTTACCGTCATGATTCAATGTGACTGTAGCTAGTTTTCTGATCAACCGAATCATTGAGTTTAAAATGTAGGTTTTGTATATATACTAAATATTATTTTTGATCATGTTTATAGTTGTTATCTACCATTTGTCTTACATATATAAGATTCAAGTTTCTGTTTATGTGTACTTTTGTATTACGTAGATGTCATTTGATATATCCAATTTTGGATATTTAAATAATCTTGCACTTTCACTTTATTTACTAGGCATTATGAGGTACAAACAGGAACTGATGATTAATCTTGCACTTGCACTTTATATGTATGAATGATCCCTCTGCTTTGCAATCATTAAGCACTGTGAAGACCTGTTAACTAGGTAATCAGTAACGAAGTAATCAGCGATTATTTTACTATTATTCATCCAGTACTGTAGTTGCACAATTGTAGTTCCGTTTTTTTCATCCCAAATCAGAAAACTATTTAAATTAATTATTGGTCCCCTTTGAAATAGTATGGAACTTTTGTTACAGTTGAACTTATAGTTTAACATCAGTCTGTCTTTCAGTTTCATTGTTAGCACATTTATTTCTATGAGCATTAGTGCACTTTTTGAATTGAATGAGCTTCCTAATCACGAGACGCGTCATGTGAACAAGCTCGCGTGATGCGAGCGAAACGCGTCATGGCAGGCACTATGCCCGGTTATCCTGTGGATATTATGCTGGAAAACACACCCATCCACCCCCCTCCCCCGCCGTGCAACTGGAGGTCAGTAACAATAGATTATTGGGTTTTGCAGATGATCCATAGGGGCTACTCTATTCCCTTTGTACCACCCCTCCACCCATGCCGCACATATACGATCGGCTGGTAGAATACCACCTCTCTTTGCTTCATCTGGAAGTGCTGGCTCTCTTGGCTAAAGGAGCCATTAAGAGGGTGATGGCATCCGAAGTAGGTTGTGGTTACTGTTCCCATTACTTTCTGGTGTCCAAAAAGGATGGAGACCTTCGTCCTATCCTAGATCTGTGCCTTCTCAATTTCTTCATGAACAAGCATTTGCAATGCAATAGGTCTCGCATTTACGCAAATTTAAGCTATTGGCATTGTAAATAACAATGCGTTTTATTTGTTTAAAAAAACAAAATAGAAATAAAAACCATTGTCATTTACAATACCAATAGCTGAAACTCGCGTAAATGCAAGACCTGTTGCATTGCAAATGCTTGTTTTTAATATGCCGTCACGTCTGGCTCCTGGTTTGAACATGATGCGGTGGTGAGATCACTGCTGGATGTGGCAAAGGGTATTGGCTCTCTTGAATAGAGATGTCCGAGCAGGCCCAAAGCTGCTTGTTCCAAGAAGTAGAGGTGACCGTGCCCCAGCTGCACAGTCCATAGGACACCAGCCCTCTTGTAGGATGGCTACAGCGGGTGGACACTGCTGGTGGAAGCTGCAGGTTGTCGTGTGGCAGAATGGTGGTCAGTGGTGACGGATGCCACATTTCAGCTGCAACAAGCAGTGACATTTGAAGAATGAAACCTTGAGAGGTCGTACATAACAGCTGGGGCAGCTGCGCAAACTAGAGCAAAGCAGCTGCTAATGTGCTGAAACGTCATCACAATATTGTGCGGCAGCCACATGCACTTACTTGTAGGTGCCACATGAAATAATTCTCTTCTGCTCTTTTTACCCACTCGGGGATCGTTCCCTTCCGTTCCATTGCTTCCACAGCGCGGCGGTTCTTTCTAGGGGTTTCTGACCGCATACATACATACTACAAAGTGAAGACGTAAGCCCCTTCACTCGACCTTCTGCTGAACTGATTGAACATAGCGTCCACCTCTGTAACCGGCTGTAATTGCATTTATATTGCGCTTACTACCCCTGACAAGGCGTCAAAGCGCTTTTTTGGCGAGTTACACGCGACTCCGGGACACATAAAGAATTAGTGTTCAATTAGTATAGTGAAATATGAAACTAATTAAAGTGGTGGATAGGTTAGTCAGTTGAGGCTCTGGTGACCTTGGTGCCTGAAGGTCAGTATCACAGCCCACACAGCATCACATTCATAGTGAACACAATGAGGCAAGCATTGACATTTAGGCGATCATGCGCCGCTGTCCATGTGAAATCAAAAATCATGACTTGTGAAAAAAGTTTGAGCTATTGGCATAGCGAATCTTTTTTTTTTCCGGGCCGATGTCCCATTAATATATGTATGTGAACCGATCACAAAGATTGCTCACGCTGTGCCAGTCAGTGGAGCGTGCAGGCCCTCTGGGAGAACCAGCAGATTGTCTGGCAGGCTGATTGATGCCTGTCAAAGGCCTGCGGGGCTGCGGAAAGCCAGTTGTATGCTACAGTCTGTCACAGGGCTTTCTCTGCGCCAGTGCTCCGACCCTGCTGGCTGAATCTGGAGTGAAGGTATCACCGCCGCCGGCCCGATTCGGTGCGAAAACCGGAAGTCAGGCAGCGTCATGCCTGTCGTGGGGCGGGACTTCCGCCTTCCGCGGGAAGCCCGCGCCCACGGAGTGGCTGGCCGAGAGGAGAAGTGGTGACGCGGGGCTCCCATGCCTGAGGGAGAGTCCCGCGATGGTGGCAGAAGTAATGAGAAGCCCCGGGTCAGAAGTGGCGGCAGAGGCCGCCGATGCAAGTGCGGGGCTCCCATGAGTGAGGGAAGCCCCGCGTGTTCCAGGTCATGTGAGGCAGAGGAGATTAGACCAGGGGAGTCCTGAGACGGAGCCTGTAGCAGCCACAAAAGAGCCCGGTGAGTGGGGCTCAGTTGTACCGTGGGGGCTGGTGCGTGTGTTTGTTGTTCAGTGATTGAGTATGCGTGCACTGGCTGAGGGCGGCTGGTTGTGTTTGTTGGCGCAGTTACTGCATGCAGCTGGCTTGCGTGGACGGAAGGGGGACAGGAGATGTGCACACCGCGTGGCTGTACGTGCGCGTGCACCAACTCATCCGCCAAAGCCTGCGGGTGCCAATCTCCTGTCCCACTTCCGAGGCAAGTCAGCAACAATAGATCTCGCTGGCGACAGCAGCGCTTCGCGCTGCGTTCGCCAGGAGAGACCTAAAAAGGAGAAATTCAGAATGCTCACCCAAGTTCTGTCTGCCCTGGACCCCGGAGACTAGATGGTAGCATTGGACTTGCAGGATGCATATTGCCACACTCCTATCCTGCCTGCTCTCAAACATTACCTGCATTTCACGGTGGGCCAAAATCACTTTCAGTTTGCCGTGCTTCCCTTCGGCTTTACCAGCGCCTCTCAGGTGTTCACTTAGTTGATGGCGGTGGTTTCAGCACATCTGTGGATGTTAGGGGTTCCAGTCTTTTCCTACCTTGACAATTGGCTGTTGAAGGTGGGTTTATCACCTGCAGACTACAGCAAACATTCTGCATGTGCTGGAGTTCACTAGCAACGTGTCGAAGTAACACTTTACTCCCTCTTAGACACTCCCTTTCATCGTAGCTGTTCTAGACACAGTACAGCTTTGGGCCTATTCTTCCGAGTGGCATGTCCAGTATATTCAGGCTATGATGATACAGATGTTTCGGGCTGTATCCTGGATTTCAGTGAGAATGACTCTGAGGTTGTTGGGCCACATGGTCACTGCATCCCACTTGTAACCTGTGCCTGTTGGCAAATGCGGGCTCTGCAGTGGGACCTGAAGTCCCAGTGGACAGAGTTTCAGGCAAATCTCTCTGAGGGAACTACGGAAGACCTGCAGTAGTGGCTATGAACAGCAATTGGGTCAGTGACAAACCCATTTCTCTTCCCCAACCAGAGCTGGCTGCAGTGACACTTCTCAGATGAGACAGCAATCTGGGAGAGGTGGAGATCAGAGAACTCTGGTCTCTGGCGAAGTTCAAGCTCCACATAAACCTGTTGGAGCTTCGGGCAATCTACATGGTATTGAAAGCCTTTCTTCCTTCGATCAAGGGAAGGCTGATGCAGGTGTTCATGAACAACACCATAGCCGTGTGGTACTGCAGCAAACAGGGCTGGGTGGTATCGTGGGCCATTTGTCAAGCGGCTCTGGATCTATGGACATGGCTGGAACACCAGGACATTTCCCTGGTGGTTTAACACCAGGATGACTATCTGAGCGCCAGGGCAGACAAACTTAGCCAAAGATGCCTAGTGGATAATGAATATCGTCACCATCCAGGGGCGGTGCAAGGTCTCTTTCAAGAATAGGGAGAGCATTGGTTAGATCTGTGTGCCAGTACCAGGAATGCCCAATATCAGCAGTTTCGCGCAATGGAGTTCCTAAGGCGGCCCTCTCTTGTGGACGCTTTTCATCTCGAGAGGAGCTCCGGCCTCCTGTACGCCTTTCCGCCAATACCACTCTTGCACAAAGTTCTCAAGAAGATCAGGAATGACCGGGCCCAAGTTATTCTTGTTGCTCCAGATTGGCACGGAGAGTCTGGTATCCCGAACTGTTGAGCATGAGTATTGATCCCTGAGCAGATTGCCTCTTTGAGAGGATCTTCTGTCCAACAAAGGTTGACAGCTTATATATATATTTATGTATGTATGTATGTATGTATGTATGTATGTATCTATCTATCTATCTATCTATCTATCTATCTATCTATCTATCTATCTATCTATCTATCTATCTATCTATCTATCTATCTATCTATCTATCTATCTATCTATCTATCTATCTATCTATCTATCGAAAACATCAAAGGTTACTTGGACCTTATAAGTAGGAATTAGCATTTAAAAAACCTTAGAAATTCACTGAAAAAAACAAAGATTACAGTGATGTTATAGTTTGGAATTGTGAATCATATAGGCCTTAATCAATCATCAACTGAGAGCACCACTTGCTGATGCACAATGGCATTATTGCTTTCAACAAACGGGCCAGATTACAGCTACTAGTCGATTACATTTAAAATGTTTACACCGGCCATATTACACCCCACCCAGGTTGCATAGAAACCGTCGGAGGTCAGATGACTGATGTGACAGATGTGGGATGGCTGGCGCTGACTTCCTCCACCGGGCATGGGAGTGCAGGGTGATTAAGAATTACTAGGAAGAGATTTCCGACACTGTGACCCAAATGCTTGGCTCTCATTTGAACCTTACCCCTTAATGCTCTGCTGGGCTATTCTGAGGATGTTGAAGCATTGATTTATTAGAAAATTTGTGTTCCATGGGTTGCTGTTGGTCAAGTGCAGAGTGGCGTGCAGTTGGGGGAAAGGGCATGCCCTGAAGTTTAAGGAGGGGCTGCTTGACCTAATTTACTGCAAAGACCAAATGACCACCTATGCGGAGTTATTACCTCTGACCTCACAGCCACAAGATATATGGGACCCTCTGCGGGCACAACTGATGGAAACTGCCATTGACTTGGCTGCAGATTCTGCATCTTCCCCATCCCCCCACGTCTTCCCTTGCTGTTCCCCCTTGAGAGCGTTGTCAATGGATCTGGCAATAGATTCCACATATTTCGATTGAAGGAGATGAGCTATTCCATTGCTATGTCATTACCCCTTACACAGCTTACTAATTCATTGCGAGTCGAATGTTGCCTACTGAGGTCTTTTTCTTACTCAAGATAATCGGTACCACAATAAAGTATGTTGCTAAGCTAAACGGGAATGGACATGACAAGCTTATTTTAGACAAAGAAGTTGTCTGATTGGTTCTTCAATGATGTTTTTGAGTGTGGATGATAATGCAGTTGGTTTTGTTGACGACATCCTACCGCTCGAATTCGTATTTTATGGTATGTATCGCAAATACTTAATAAGAAAGCTGGAAGCAGCGAATACCATGAAAAGGGCTTTACCGACCACTCACTTTCTAAATGGCAGACAATGAAGGGAGGGAATGCCATTCCTCACTGAAAGATGTTTCGGCACATTTAAAATAAGGTGGGCTGCTGCATTCTTAATCGCCTAAAACATATTCATCGAGGACCTTTCTGATATTAAAATACAGAGTATTGCATTACTCTAAGCGTGATGTTATCAAGGCAATGACGAATGCAACTTGAAGTTCTGGGGGGTAGAAGAAGAAAAGATTTTCTTCAAAGTCCTGATAATGAAAAACACAAGTACTGGTGGTAGGACTGACCAGTGAGTCAAAATTGAGTGAACTGTCAAAAATGACCTCCAAGTTTTTCGCTGATTCAACTGGGATGGGTAAAGGGCCACAGGTTTCCAGCCACCATAGCTCGGACCAGACCGAGTGTTGAGCCCTTGAACACCAGGATCTCAGCATTAAGTTTTAGACAGTCATCTTTCAATCAGATACTGATTGCATTCATAATCTGTTTGAATTTTTCTACAACCAGTGGCAGATTGTCTGATATGGAGACTATCATTTGTATGTCATCTGCATAGGGTAACACTTGGAATCTGAATGAATGCACCAGCTCAGCAAGGGCGGAGATGTGCAAATTAAAAAGAGTGGGACTGAGGTGGACCCCTGCGGCACCCCACATGGGAGCCTAAAGGCCTCTGCTCTGTAATCTCTAAAGCTTATTATATGGACCTTATCCATCAGGAAGGAACAGAGGAGGTCCAAGGCAGTAGCCCTCACACCAACCTGCTGGAGTCACTCTACCAGACGAAAGGGTGATATAGTGTTGAATGCTGCTGACAAATAAAGCATCACCAAGCTGTTGGCACCTCCCTGATTGACCTGGCCACGTTTGGAATCAGCTGTGGCAGCAAGTGCAGATTCTGTGCTGTGTCTACTCCTAAAGCCGTTCTGGATCGGATCCCTGAGTTTGTGAGTCTTAATGAATTTAACTAGCTTCTATTTGATGTGCTGTTCTACTATTTTTGCTGGAGTGGGCAGCAATGAAATGGGATGAAGGCTTTTAAGTCCTCCAATTCCCCGTTTGGTTTCTCTGTTGCAGGTGAATGACTATGGCTTCCTTCCAAAGACTGGAATACACTCCTGGTTCTCTTATATGGTTGAAGACATTGTGCTGAAGAGTAGCAATACGATCAGGAGCAAGTTGCAGAATTCTGGGAGGGGCAAGGATCATCCGGAGACTCCGATTTCCTGTTTAAAAGATAGTTTTTCATTTGCAAATTATAGATAGAGGCAAATACAAACAAAACTGCAGGACAATTAAAGTCAGAGATGGCATTTGAGGCGACAATTCCAGCTTCATTAATGTTAAATTCGGACTTAAGGATTTTTTCCCTAAATAAACAACTACTTTGTCACAAAAACTATGATAAGTCTGCATTTGCTGTTGAACAGGAGTGTTGGAAAGCTCCTTCACCACCTTGAAAGTTCATTTAAGGAATTGCTAGCAGAACTGATTTCATTAACAAAAAAGAGGTTAATCTGAAATCCAATGAGCAGACACTTTAGTTCTAGTGCAAATCTTAGCTTTCTTTGGAGCCACTTTATCTGCCACTGAATTGACCCACCTTGCAAAATCTTCCGCAGTATGTTCCTGCAGATGGTCATTCTGTAAAATGGATTTTTTGTGGGGTGTGTCCATGTCAGCTGATGTAATTCTGCTCCAAATTCTGTATGACACAGATGTACCCTGCACCTGTGCGGTACTCTCGTGAGAGCAGGGCACTGAAATCCTAAAAGTCACCACCCGATGATCAGCCCAACTCAGAGGGAGGATGTCCCCAACAACCAAGCCCTAATGGTTAGTGAATACAGTATCCAAAGTGTGATCAGCAATATGAGAGATTTAACCACCTAAGTGAGTCCAGGGTTAGCCATAAGCTCAAGCAAGGCATTCAGTTTATTACAGGAGTTGTCTTGGAAATGAAAATCACACAATATCCTAAAATTAGTGTTGGCAAACAAAGGTTCCAGGACTGGACCTCAGGCCTCGGAAAAGTAAGTTCGAGAGCCTGGAGGACGATAGATCAGATGCCCGGAGAAAGTGATTTTCGTGCTGGTTTTTATTCTGAACTGTGCCATATCGCGGGCATTTCCGGGCTAAAGTTCACTGGTTCTAGGGTACAGGTAATTGTGTTCATTTATATTGTGGCTATCCTGCCACCCCTTCATATGAGCAGTCAAGCCTAGAGATAACACAGCCTGGAGGAGCCGCTGCCATCAAATCTGGCCCAGAGTCCTCTTTAGCCCAGGTTTCTTGACGCAAAGATTGAATCAAATCACAGACTTCAAGTTTGTGTTTGATCAAAAAGCGTGCGTTGATTAGGGCACATGTAAGCTACCTCTGTATGTCAACTCCCTTGTGGCCCCCACCCCTTCTCTAGTAGTAGATGTAGGTAGACCTATGTCATCAGGCAAATTAGTATGCCAAGTACAATTAAAGCACCAACTTCCTATTTTATTTTCTAACTTGAGGGTGATACTCTCTTCAATCTTACCTTTAGGACGCCACTCAAATAGTTTCATTTGAGAGTACTGTGTGAGAGTGCTATCTTTAAGGGTAGTATCCAAACCGGCAGCATTCCTTGCCCCTGGTGCCATCCAGGTGCAGACGGGTGCAGATGAGCTGACCTTAGGCGCACCTTTAGTGGGCCATTGGCACAGCAACGCATCGGCCGCCTTTTATGGCCAATCTGATACATCACCAGGTTTCAGCAACTACAATCCTGACATGCTCCCTCTCCGTGGCCGCGACAACATGGCAGCTGAATGAGTCTGAGAAAAGTGCAAGTGCAACACAATCCCAAGTTTTTATATACATGGACACATGGAAAGCCCTGGATTTACTTCAAGGCCAGGCTTTCTGATCACTGTCAGTGTTCAACTTATTTCCAAGACTTTATACTGCCACTGATGAAGATGCCTTCGATCAGGAAGAAACTGCATATCGCTACTGTTCAGGAATGGATGCCTATTCCTTATCCTGTCTAGCAGGGATTATATGTCTCCTGAGTTCCTCAGTTCAGACAGTCTTCCTCAACCTACTTCATTATCGCAATCAGACATAGAGTACCTTCAATCTGAGGAGGAGGAAAGTTTTGGTTGATCAACATGGAGGTGTAAAAGGAAAGAGCCATTTTCAGATGTTGATCAGAGGTAGTTTCCAATGGAATATTATGTGATCAAGTAGAGCAGCAAATTTGGATGCTTCAACCAGTTCAAGGAAAGCGTCCAAGGAAAGAGTTACTTCTCTACTAACTCCCTACAGAAGGTGGCTGAAGCACAAGTGATAAAGCACTTAGGAAACAAAAGAAGCTATTGTTGTGTTCTCCCCATACGGACAATGTATCTGATATAAACGTTGTTAATAAGCTGGAAGAGGTAGGCTGCAACTAAGAACACAGTGATTTGACCAAACAGTGTTAGATAAGCACCACAGGCGTGTCTTCAAAGACAGTTACTCTTGCGGACAGCTGCAGACAGGTTTAGTGCCTATATGGGTCTTCCCCCATCTTCAGCGGTGAGTCCTTGGTCCAGTGTTGGTCTGGGGGCTCAAGGGGCACCCGGAATTTCCATGCATCCTTGCAAGGGTAAAGATAGGGCAGGAGGTTACAGCACCACAATGGGCTGGGTTTCCTTGTCTTTATGACAATCCATCGTAGCTACTGTTCCTTAGTTTTGGGTTGGTTTAGCTAAAGCCATCACAATGGAACTGCTTCCTGCAGTTCTTATTCTTCTTTTTCAGTTAAGTTAGGGTATTTAAACACTGCAGGAACAGCATTGAGTGTGCTGCCCTGTTCGTCTGTATTTTAGTCCAGTTCTCTCGTTTCTGCCCTATTGATTCCATGTATTGGTGTCTCTTCTCCCCTTTTACTCCTTGTGGTTCTGCTATGCTGTTGTTGTGGCCAATTCTGGAGGTTTTTTTCCATCTGTGGCTTCTTCCAACTTGCATTTTCCTTAGAGGGCAGGTTCCAGCTTTGTATTCATTCCATTGGCTTGCAAGGTGGCTTCTGCAGGAGTTTGCCTCTTATGCAAGACCAGAACCTTTCGCCCAATGCGCAGTATACGCCCTGTTCTTGAACTCAGTTTGGGGGTTACTGCCTAGAAAAGGAAATAGCTGGTAAGGCTTAATATCTTTGAGAATTGGATTAACTGATGGCAGTTTAGAGGAATGACAACATTGAAAACAAGCAAGTTATGGATGTAATGCTAAAATTGACCTCAGTCACATTGTTGGACTAGTCATCATTCCAGGAGAATGGGATTTACTGTTAGCCATTTACAGTTGCATCTCAGTGTCAAACTCCATATGTCTTATATTAGCACTTGTCTGGATGCAAAAAGCTGCTTGGAAGGTTTAAGAATGAAATTACATCAGTCCTCTATTCTTTACCCACTTTACTGTAAAGTGCATTAGGATTTGTTCTTTTAGGTTTAGATTTCTTCGAGACAAAATCATTTATTGTCTTCAAACAACACCTTTGGAATATTGGTGCCTCTGGGTGCCATCACCTGATATCAAGGTGTTTCTCTTCAGGGCTTGTTCATCAGATGGTCAAATCAATGTCTTCTTGGGCTGGAGTCCCAAGAAGCAGCTTAGAAGATATTTACAGGACGCAGTTTGGTTAAACTAGCCTCAAACCCTGAGGCTTCAAGACCATTGAGCATCACATGTGGCAGGTGCTGGATAGGCCTTAATCAGCTCTGTGTTGTGTTACATTTCTTAGTAGTAGGCGTTCAATGAGTGGAGCATGTGCGTTCCCGTGCATCCACCCATGGATTTGACACAATTCCGGAATTTCTAAGGTTTCTAAAGCTGTAATTACATGAAATCAGTATGCCTACCACAGAGAGGCATAACGAGGAGAAATATGTTTCATTCTGCATCATTCATAGAAAGAGGAAACTGACTCTTTAAGTTGTTTTTGTGCAGTAAGGTATACCTTCCTGCACAAAAAGCAATCTTGCTTGTAATGCAGGCACCCTTGCAGCATGACGTAAAGGTGCTTGTGTTGTCGCTAGGCAGCCACAAGTGTACCAGCACAAGGGGGGAGAGCTGAAGGCCGCCAGGGCCAGACTGGGAACCGAAACCAGCCCTGGCAAACTGCTCGGCTGTGCGCCTTGGGGGGGTTGAGGGGGTGCGACCGAGCTGTTTGTAGGGCTGATTTTGGACGATTTTGTTACCGGGGCCGATATTGCCGGTCCCCTGGTAACAAAAACGGACCCCCAGGGGCCCAAAATCGGCCCCCACCCCTTGCGGCCCACCGGGGAAACGCCCAGTGCCTGCTACGGCCAGTCCGGCCCTGAAGGCCGCCATATCTTAGTAGATATCGTGCTTTTCAGCTCTCCCCTGTTCACACAACAGTGCAACATCTTTGCATGAACATTTCCTAAATCTGCCCCTTTGTTTCTAATCTTGGCCTTCCGCTTACCTCATTTAACACTGTACTCTCGGAATTATGGGCATGGTTCAGGGCATTGTTATAAATGGGAGTAATACACCTGAAAGCAATGATTTTCGAAAGGAAAGCCAGCACCAGGAAAATCTGTGGCTTGTGGCATGCAGTCATCTGGTGATCTTAGTAAATATATGTCTGTTCACGATGATATGAAGAAATACTAAAGACTTTTGCATAATGTCATCCACTGCAGAGAAAAGTGGTTTAATGTATCCATATTAAGGTGGTTTGGGTTCAGGGATCTGCCACTCCAATCACAGTCTCTCATGTTCAGGGAGGCTTGGGCAATCTGCTTTAACTTCAAGTGTAACAGGCATTTAGGGGCCAACATTGAAACCCGCTCCCCTTATCTTCACTCAGTGAGGCAGGCCAAGCCCTTATAGTCTATTGTTGCTGGACTGTTAGAATTTTTTGAATTACACAGGAATTCTAAATGGTGCCTTAAGTTTTTGACATGCTGCCACTTCTGCTGTACATGAATGGTAACTAATGTCTCTTTACCATCCCTGCAGCCTCTTCTCACTGAATAAAGAAGACACTAATGCGATGATGTGCACCAAGGTGCTACAGGGGTCCTGCACCTCCGACTTGGCTGTGCAGGCTTGGAAAAATTTTGAGGACAAGGCCCTAGGATATGGAGAAATGGTAAAGTGTGCTGGGAGGAGGGGGTTATTACTCCTTCCAATCATCTGCAGAAAGCAGAAGTGCGGAGGTATCTGCTCTCCCACTTGCCTCCAGTCTATCATCTCTCTTTGAAAAAATCTGCTCTCTTCTCTTTGTGTAAGTTATGGCTTTTGTAAACATGTCTGTGCACGGATTTAATCCTTTGAACTTTTTGCCATGCCTTAGGTCTTTGGGCATATTCTGGTTTTTCGTCAAGGTGGTGAGCATTCTCACCTACCATCTATCTCTGGAAGAGGGCCTAATATTTCATATACCTCTATCTGGATATCCTAGATTTTCTATAAGATAGGACGTCCAGGTATCCTTTTATCCACCCTCTCAGAACATTTTTATTTCACGAGTCCTGATTCAATTTCTGTTCTTTTCCAGTCATTGAATGAGTACTCTAGGGTCCAATCTGGGTGGGTGGAGGCTCACTACCCGTAAAGTGCATTTGAGGGTTTACTGAAATTAATTCTAGTTCTTCTCTAAATTGCTGTAATAGAGTCCTTTCCAAAAGATTCTGAAATTCAGTCCAGTATTCCCTGCTTCCACGACATGCCCCAGAGTCCATTCAGAGGGCAGACAAAGAAATCCAGTCCTTTCTCTCCTCCTGCTTTCTAGGGTATCCCACAGACTACATTCCAGTGTGTCCATTGAAGAATGGGCAAAAGACTAGTCTCTTTTTTCTGTCTGTGGGCTGCCCCAAAATGTAATCTACATCAAGCGGAAATCTACCCTCTCGACTATGCTCTGCTCATTTTGTGCATCCAAGGGGAGGTGCAGCAGCTGCTCCCAAGTGAAATCCGGACCAGGGTACTTTCTAGAGTCCTTCCTGAAAACATTGACATTTAGTTTCAGATTGCTCATTTGTTCCTTTACCAGGTTTGTGACAGTGAAGGTCGCCAGCATCAGGAGATCTGCCCGATGTGCGCTTTCTGCTCTCTGAAGAGGGAACAGTGCCAGACAAAAACCAACCTGATGAGGGTACGCTGTGGCACCAATTTGTCTTTCAGAAAGTTCATCAACCCTACAATTGAGTCTCAGAACATGAAATCTGTGAACAAGGTAAAGAACTAAGGGGCATTGGGCTTCTTGTAGAAAACTTCTACTGATTATCTTTGAGGTCCCCTTAGAGCAACATGCTCCTTATCTTCAGTAATTTCTTCATTCTGTCCCACATCAAAGTCCTTACTCATGTGGCCTAGAATCACACAGTCTCTTGCTTCTTGTCCTCTTTCTCCTGGTCCTTCTGTCCTTCTTCAACATTTTCCTCATGGTCCTCCTTCCTCTTCTGACTCTTCTCCTACTCCTCCTCAAAACTTCTTCTTTTTGATTCCCATCCTCATGGGGCTTCAGGCCATCCTGGTACTTGTGACCCAGCTCCACCTAGCCTTGACCCTCTTCTTCCTCCATTCTCTTCAACCTTCTAGTCCTGCTGCTTCTGTTTCTCCTGGCCCTCCTATTCCTTCTATTTCATATCCTCCTGGTTCTGTTCCTTCTGATCTTTAGGTCTGGTGCTCTTGGTCTTCCTGATATGTTTTTATTTTGTATTGGACATTGTCCAGGGTCTGATCGTTTCTGGGTCTTCTAGTCCTGTTCCTGCCCGCACTGCCCCCCCCCGTTCTGGTTCCTGTACATCCTCAGGCCTTCTTGTTTCTTGGGTCATTGTCCACATGGTACTAGTCCTTTTTACCTTTACAGTTTGGGTCTTCCTGGTCCCTGTCCTCCTAGCCCGGTCCCCCTAGTCCTCCTGTTCTGTTGCACTTCTTCTTGGTGCTTGTCCTGGACCACCTCACCCTGTTCTTCCAGGCTCTGTTCCAACTAGACCTGGATCTTGTCAGCTAGCACTGGTCCTTGTGTTCCTCCTGACCCTGGTCCTCCTGGCCCTAGCTCTCATTTTTTAAAAAAAAACAATTTTTATTGAATTTTTCACAACCGTTTACATAGTTGTCGTTATAGCAATTGGCACAATTCTCATAATTGCATATTACATGTTTGCCGGTCAACCTAGGGTGTGACAGTATATGTATTTAATGGGATTGGCTATTGGTCTCCCTGCTATGACCGTGCAGTGTCGTGGTGTGTCTTAATATAGCTATAATAGGAGCTATATAACTTGAACGGTATCCGGTCCGTGAAACTACTGGCATGGACAACGAACAGAGGGTGGGAACCTAGGATGATTGGAGCGAGGTAAGTTAGAACATCTACATCCATGGGCGTCAATTGATGGGAGGATTATGTTGTTGCATGTATTTTTTAGGGGGAGAGTAGGGCTTTTCCAAAGTGCGGCTCAGGCGAGTGTAGGCGCTGTGTATGGGTGTCTTTGTCCCGTGGGGGTACTGCCAGGTCATGTGCTAAGGTGGTGTCTGCAGGTAACTGTGGTATTACCAGTATTTGAGGTGGACTGGACTAGTATATCTTGGCTTGGGACTTCAGTTGTAGTTGTCTGTGGTGGCGTTTGCTGGGTGCTTACTGTGTGGTGGCGAAATTGATACAGTAGTGTAGCCCACTCTGTGGAAATATGTTTCTTACGCACGCCTTGTACCTCCTCCCGCCTGATTGTGTCCTCCTCTGCCGAGCCCCATTTACTAACTGCCCCTGTCCAGGCTGTCAGTGGGGTCCTTCTGGGGCTCTCCAGTACATTGTGACCCCTCTCTTCATCAGTAGAAGGGCTAGGGAGGAAAAGCACATCTGAACTTTAAGGGTCTTTTGTCTGCGGAATATCCCGATCCCTTTGGCTTCCCAGGTGTGAATGTCAGTGAGCCCTGTTAATTCCAGTAGTGTCTTGTGTATTGTACTCCAATAGGACTGTATCGTGGGGCATAGCCAAAACATGTGTTTAACCCCTTCGCTGCTGCGGACATTCCGCTGCAGCGCTGGGGGGCAGGGGGGGCAGCGCGGTGGGCCTGTGCTCATGACGGAGCCGCTCCGTCATGAGCCACGGTTGAGCTGTGCTCATGACGGAACGGTTCCGTCATGACTCCGCCCATTTGCGTTGTCCCCCCGCACAGGCGGGGAAACAGCGCCGCGTAGGCGGAGCGGCCGCCAACGGTCGTGTCATGACGGAACCGTTCCGTCATGAGCACACGGCAACCGTGGCTCATGACGGAACGGTTCCGTCATGAGCGGGGAAGGGGTTAAATGTTGCATCTGGGGTTTGACATCTTCGGCAGAGGAATCGTGTGTCTGGCTAAAACCGTTGGCGCCACGCCGGGGGGAGGTAGGCCCGATGTAGTACGGAGAACTGTATGTTATTAAACCAAGCATTGCGGGACACTTTCTTCGGGTATTCTAAGGCTTGTTCCCATTCCTTATCATGTAGTGGGCACCCTATCTCCTCCTCCCACTTCTATTGCAGCAGGGTAAGTGTAGTGGCAGTGAGATCTCGGATTGCTTTATAAAGACATGTAATTAAGTGTCGTCCCATGCCCATATTGAGTATTGCATGAAGTACCGGGTGCGTTGCGGGTTCCCCCTCTGAGAGGTCCCAAAGGCGGCGTCAATTTAGGATTATTTGTCTATGGAGTAGGAACTGCCCTGTGAGAGACCTGTCTCCTCCGAGAGCTGGTCGAACGGGAGCAGTTTACCCTCCGTGAACAAGGATCCCACCTCCAGGACTTAGTGGTTTGTCCAGATTTGCATTGTTCAGTCGGAGTAGTATCCTCTGTTTCTAGAGAGTTCGGCTAGCGGGAATAGGGGTGTGTACAAGAGGTCCCACCAGACATGCGGTGAATGCGTAACATGCATGTACGCACTACTGTCACCTGTATGGGATATGTCGACTCAGGACGGGTACTGGGAAGGAGCAGGCGGCAAATAGCCTTCACCGACATAGATCCCATCTCCGAGGCAGTCTCTCTCAGATGTCGCGCCGGTGTCCATCGGGACATCCAGTGGAGTTGCGCAGCCAGAAAGTAGGCTTCAAAGGATGGCACCCCCAGTCGTCGGTCTGTCGGGAGTTGCAGCTTTGAAAGGGCTACTCTCCGACACTCGTTTTCCCATATGAAGGAGCTCAATAAGGTATCCAGTTTGCGAAAGAAAGAGCGAGGGGGGATGACAGGGGTATTGTCAAAGTAATAGAGGAATTGTGGCACTAAGATCATCTTCGCTAAGGCTATCCTGCCTATTGGGGCTAGGGGCAGAGCCTTCCAAAAGTTTACTAGGGCCTTGGCTCCCACTAGGGCTCTTCGATGATTACCCTCGAATAAGTCCGTGGGGCGGTGATAAAGTTGAATGCCAAGGTGTCGTGGGGCGCAGGTATTCCAAGCAATGCTCGAGTCTCCGACTCTTATCTCTCGTGGGGGAAGGTCTGGGTTCAGGGGGTATATCGTGGATTTTGCTTAGTTGACCTTCAGCCCTGCTGCAGCTGCAGTCTGAAAGTGTATTCCATATGGGATTGAGATCGACTGCGATATACCGTACACACAGCAGCAGGTCGTCTGCATACTGGGACACAGTGTGCGTAGTACCTGCTATTGAGATGCCCCAAGCCTCTACCTCCCGGTGCAACCGTATCGCGAAAGGGTCCATTGCCATGGTAAATAACAGGGGGGAGAGAGGGCACCCGTGCCGGGTTCCTCTCTCTATCTGGAAGGGCGGCGAGATGTATTTACCCAGTCGTTTCCTGGATGTGAGATTTGTGTATAATAGTTTCACTTGTGCTCTGAAGGTTGGTCCCAGCCCCATCTGTTTCAGTGTCTCGAAGAGGAATGGCTAGGTCAAATCCCTTTTCCAAGTCCAGGACCAGGCAAGCCGCCCTGGGGTAGCGGCCCAGAGCTCGATCCTGAACATGTAAGAGCCTACTGATGTTGTGGCATGTATTCCTACCCGACACAAACCTGTTCTGGTCTAGGTGTATTAACGGCAGGAGCATTGGGCCCAATCGGTCCGCCAGAATCTTGCACAGAATTTTACAATCAGCAAATAGTAAAGTTATTGGCCTATATGAGGTCAGCTGCATTGCGTCTCGCTCAGGCTTCAGGATCCAGACTATGAGAGATTCCCGCAACGAGCCAGGTAGTTCCCCCTTCTCTAGCGCTGTCTCGTACATGTCTGCCAATTTTGGCGCCAGCAACGTGGCAAAGGTGCTATAGTATTCTAGAGGTAGGCCATCTTGCTCGGAGACTTTGTTCTGGGCTAGGGCCTGAATTGCTTGCTTTACATCCGAGGGTGTGATCACTGCCTCGAGGAGAGCCCCGTCCTCCCTCGGAACTTGGGGTGTTGAGGGGTGCTAGGAAGTTGTTGACCTGTTTCTGACAGCCTTGGTCAGGGCTTTTGTATATTGTTGTGTAGTGGCCCTGGAAGAGCCGTTGGAGATCTGCCTGGGAAGTGGCAACCCTGCCAGCAGGGCTCACGTTCTCAGTAATTGGTTGTGTGTCCTGGTTGTGGCAGGCAAGCCAGGCGAAAAGTCCCCCTGATCTGTCCCCCTCCCTGTGCTTCCTGAGTGCGTACAGCTTGAAGTTGTATCTTCGTAGGTCTGCTAATCATTCCTCGACTCGAGCTGGGGTCACCGAGCCCGCGTCTGCTGCCTTGGTCACGGCCACTAGCTCTTGTTCAGCTGTCTGCAAGCTTCGGTCAAGTGTGCTGCGGACTTCCGCTATCTGCCTGATGCAGGCCTCTCTGATGACTATCTTGAAGGCAGCAAACACAAGGAGATGATGGACAGAGTGCTAAAACTTTTCAGACACTCACCTCCAGTCACAGATCTGGGTTAAATCTATCATTGTTCTTTAACTCACTTCGCCACCCTAGTTCAGACACAGCTATATGCAAATCATTCTTGCCCCTGTGCCTCATGGGAACAGTCCAGCCCGACCTGCCAAGCCATGTCTTCCCTGGCCTGGAAACAAGCATCTTGGGACCGGTTTCGGGCAAACAGCCCTCATCAGCCAGGATAGCTTGAATCCAGTGGCAAAGTGAGCAAGGGACCCACTTCTGGACATACCCTGCCAACTTAGGGCGAAGAAAGCAAACACAAGGAGATGATGGACAGAGTGCTGAAACTTTTCAGACACTCACCCCCAGTCACAGATCTGGGTTGAATCTATCATCGTTCTTTAGCTCACTTCGCCACCCCAGTTTAGACACAGCTATATGCAAATCAGTCATGACCCTGTGCATCATGAGAACAGTCCAGCCGGCACTTCCAAGCCATGTCTTCCCTGGAACAGAAGCAAGCATCCTGGGACCGGTTTCGGACTAACAGCCCTCATCAGCCAGGCAAGCTTGAATCCAGTGGCAAAGTGAGCAAGGGACCCACGTCTGGGCATCCCACTGGAGCGTCCTGGTGGATGCCGTATTGGCATTATTTGCAAAATATTCTTCAATACTGTATGCTTGGTCGTGGCAGAACACCGGTTATTCCAAGCATTCTCGCTGCAGTTACCAGATGGGGACTGGTGGGTGGGGTGGTTTCCATTGGAGGGTTAGAAGATGCGAGTCGTGATGAGAGACCACACGTCCCAGGTTATCTACTTGCTGGGCCATGGGGAGTATTGTCCGCGAGCATAAGAACTGGTCGAGGTGTACCCGTAGATTATGGAGTTTCGAGTGGAAGGAATACAGCCTAAAGATTGGGTTTCCGTTCCGCCATACGTCTGTTAAAGACCAATGCTGTGCCCATGACCAGAATTGCTCCATTTGTGCTTGGGCAGAGGAACCGGTGTTCAGGGCGTGTGACCGAACCAGGAATAAGTCCAGCACACAGTTGCAGTCTCCCCCCAGTACCCAAGGCGATGTTGTGAATTGTGCCAGGATTGCTGTTAGAGAGTGCCAGAACTTCCCTTGGTCAGCGTTCAGGGCATAAATGCTGCCAAGAAGTAGGGGCTGTCCATCCAGGAGCCCTTCTACGAGGGCATACCACCCCTCTTTATCCACCGCCCTGCGAGTTTCCTTAAATGGAATCCCAGGCCTGAGCTAAATCAGCGCTCCACGCGCAAAGGCGGAGTATGTAGTAGCGCAGAAAGTGCTGCACCAGCGCTTTTGCACTCATTCCAATTCGGCCTTTGTGAGGTGCATGTCCTGTAACAGTATTATCTGTGCTTTCTGGCGTTTGGTCTAGGAATAAACCGCATACCTTTAATGCTGTGTGCATTCCCCGAACATTTATAGACAAGTTACTAGTGTTTGCGGTCGTTGTCATGTCAGAGTGCGTTCTGGGGTTGGGGGAATGAATAGGGGGTATCTTGCACTGATCCTGCCCCGTTCCCCTGTCGTGTGATGCCGTCAGATGAAGATGCTCGCCCTGGGTGGAATTCCATTCGTCGGGATGGGGGATAATTGGGGAAAAATTCAAACATTTCGAGGGGACCAGGTCCCAATATTGCAGACCTATCACAACTGGTGATACTATCAAACAATGCATTGAGCTAAAGTTCTAGTGTATTGTGGGGGGCTGGGTCTTGGGGTGCTGTTCCGTTGCCCATAGTGGCCCATGTTCCCAAGTGTAGTGTTGGCGGGGTCTGTTGTACTTAGGAAGAGAGCTGCGAAGTGACTAGTGATAGTATGGTCTCAACCCGTTTTCCCGAGCATGGGCAGGGTGGGGACCCCGTTGGGAGAGGGTGAGGAAGAAAGGAGGGGATTGTGAACCTAGATATCATGTTCCCTCAAATTAGTGTATCTGCCGTTTGGGGGGACACGAGGTGAGGGGTCACTGTGTCCACTTGGGAGATGCTTGTGTCCCTAGTATCTTCTTCGCTTGAGAAGATGTGTGGGCCATCCTCCCTCTCCGAGCTTCTTCGTTCAGCTGCCTTTTCTTCGAGGTTGGTGGTGGTGGGGGCAGCTACCGGGCTCTGGTGTTTTGGTCCCCGTCGCTGGGATGTTGTTTGTGCCCTTTGGCGCCTGCATCGTGGTTCCCGTATGTTAGGGGCTAAGTCCCATGGAGGATCATCCAGAGCGTGGAGGTCGATCCAGTCAAACACTGCCCTTGGGTCCATGAAGAACCTAGTGTCTCCATCATGTATGATCCTGAGGCAGACCTGAAAAAGAATCGAGTATTAGACCCCCCTCTGGCAGAGCATCCGTTTTACCTCCAGGAAGGAGGCCCGCTGTCGCTGCACAGCCCTAGAATAGTCCGGGAAGACCATCACTTGTTTGTCTTCCACCTGAAGAGACCCATGCTGTCTGGCTGCTCTCAGCACCGGGTCCCTGTCCCGAATGTTTAAGCAACTTCATGAGCAGTGGTCGTGGGTACATCCCTGGGGGAGGTCGTCGAGCCGGAACCCTGTGGGCTCTCTCTTCTGAAAAAAAGGGCGTGAGTTCGGACTCTGGGGTGAATGATTTGAGCCATGTCTATATGAACATCACCGGGTTGGATCCTGCAGCCCCTTCCAGAAGGTTGATCACTCAGATATTGCTTCGTCGAGACCGCCCGTCTAAGTCGTCTGCTCTCTCCTCCAGCCTGTTGATATGGGTTTTAAGGTCCTGCATGGCTTCCTGCTGTGACTTACCTATGGGCTGAAAGGTGGTGAGGGCCTTCTTAACATCCGCTACTTTATCAGCTAACTTACGGTGGTCATCTCGCATCAGGCCGAGGTCTGAAGACAGGGCCCGAACTTAACCTCCATTGTGGCTCGTGAGTGTTCAATTGCCGCTAGTACTTTATCCAGCTTGTCGGGCATCGACTGTGAAGCAGTTCTCTCGGCTGCTGAGGGCTGATTGGACACCATTGGGGGTGGGCGCCATTCCGGGCTGGTGTCTGCGATCTTGCAGTAGGACATAGGTGCCCCATGATGTATCCAGTGGTGTGGCGGGATCACTCCCTTAACGTGTCACCTGGAGTGGTCTGATGATGTCTATCGTTTTTGATGAAAGACGGGTTACTGTTGTTAGCTCCTGGTGAGTCTTTGTGGCTTTCGTTGTCCACCAGTGTGACAGGCGCGAGCTCCGTCAAGGTGGCACCTCCTAGGAGATAAGAGTGGTTGGGAGTGTTAGGGTCTTTAGCTTTAAGGCGGTTCAGTAGTCCTTCACTACGGGCCTTCCATCATGCATGCTTGGACCCTTGTCCAACATTATTTGGCCAAGATGAGATTACATCCTGGTTGGAGATTCAGCTGTTGAAACAATCTCTGGAGTTGAGCAGTGCGCTGACCGATGGCTCCCCTGTCGCTGTCTGCTCCAGGAGTGGTTTGGTGACCTCTCACACCCCGGTCAGTGTCCTGCTGGATGCTCACCGTCTCACTTGCACCTCGTGGCCTGGTGCCGTGCAGTGTGATGTATGCGATGCATCAATTCACCTCTGTTGGGTCTTTTTCTGCAGAGAGCTTCAGTGCGCTTTCCTAGCCATCCTCCCACAGCCCAAATGCGTTCCACTATTCTGATATGCTGCTTGTCTGGTTTGCCATGTGACCTGGCTGGGAATTGTCAAATTAACACCATCTTCTGGGCCTAGTACTGCATTGATTGGGGGTCCTCGCTTCAGGTTTGATCAATGGCCTCCTACGCCCTGGCTGACTCTCCACTGGGTGGCTGCCTTCCCACAAGCGCCTTGTGGCCTGGCACAGAACAACCGCAGAGGGTGGATTCACCTCTGGGTGGATCCATGGCCCTGTCTCCTCACTCCGCTCCGAAGTTCCAACGACCCCGAGGGCCTCCGGCTCTCTTCTGCTTCGTCCCCCGGGTGGTCCTCCGGAGGGGTGCCTGGCGAGTCGGGGGCCTCAACTGGGGGCCACACTGCTGCTCCGGTGACACCGATCTGGACCAGCTGCTGGAGGAACTCCTCTGGTAGAGGGGGGGGCTCTCTCACCTTAAGCCCCCCCCCATGTAGAGCCCCACGCCATCTCAGGGCTCTCTGGTCGACCGGCAAGCCTCAGGCAGTGGGGGTACACCCCCGCTGGGCAGCAGGTGGTGGATGGGGGACGGGCCTGATCTCTTTCCTTTCTCCTGGTACTGACCGAGTGTCACGCTGTCCAGGCTTCCTGGGCCGCACACCGGTGTGTCGCCAGCCCCAGCACTACGTGACTCGTGGCTCCCCACTCCGCCTCACACTGCGTCTCCTTCGCCATCGGCAGTTGTTCCTGGAGCCCGGCCTGGGTCAGATTCTGGGAGGCTGTAGGGATTCCTGGGGGGCCCCGGCGGCCCTCAGCTGGAGCACTGTGAGCGGGGCTCCTCATTCATGTAGGCCTCTCTGCTGACCCTAGGTGTTCACCAACGGCCACGGGGTTTCCTGTGGCGAGTCTGGCCTCCTCTCTTCTCCGCCGCTAAGCCCCCTCACCCGCTCCTCACCTTGTTCTACCTGCTGGCAGCGGCTGGGGCACAGTGCTGGGCCTGGGCCAGAGTCGCGCTCTGTTCCGAACCGGCGTTTCACGGCTGCTCGCGGCTTTTCCCTCCGTCCACTGTCCATGATGGTCACCATTTTGGGAGAGTAGCCGCGAGGTCAAGGCCCTTCGAATCTTGTGGTGTAGCCCCTTGTTGCTCTCGCAGTCAGTCTCTAGTTGCGTGCTGGGCCTCCGGTAGCTTTCAGAAGCAGTTACATGTCTCTGTTGGGCCCCACCGATCAGGATGATAGCTGATTATGCAGGCCGGTGTACAAAGCTCTACTCGGGCATGTCTGCCATCTTGGCTGGCTTGGCCACGTCCCCCTGACCCTAGCTGTCATGCCCTCTTGATCGTCCTGGTGCTCCTGGCCCTTCCTGGCCTCCTGATTCTCGTCATCAAGCTTGTCCTGTTGGCCTTCCTGGTTTTGGTCCTCCTGATCATGCTCTTCTATCCCTCGTACTCCTAGACTAACCCTCTTAGTTCTGTTTCCCCCTGCCCTGGTTCTCCACCTGGTCATTGTCCACTGGGCCATAGTCCTCTTGGCCCTTTCGGTCCCTCTGGTCTTGGTCCTCCACGTCCTGCTCTAAATCTCATTCCTCCAGGCCCACTTCGTTTCCTGGCCTCCTTAAACCTGACACTTTCCCTTTTCCTCCTCCTAGTCTTCTTTGTCTTGATCTTGGGCCCATTTACCTGGTCTTCCTTGTCCTAGGTCCCCTGGTTCTCCTGTTCTCTGTCCATCTGGCTCTGATCGTCTTGTCCCCTTGGCCCTGTTCCTCCTGATTTCTTTTTCCTTCTGATCTGTTCGTCACAGCCCTGGTGCACTTGGTCTTCCTTGTCCTGGTGTTCCTATCTTGGTACTTATGGCACTGCCCCTGTTCCTTGTTCTGGTCTCGCTAGTCTTGATCATGTTCCTCCATGCCCTGGTTTATGACCTTCAACCCTTGGTCCTTGCCCTTTTAGCACTGGTCCTCTGGTTCGTCCTGGGCATCATTGCCCTAACCTTCATGACATTGGTCCTCTTGATCATCCTGGTCCTTGTGCACCTGGGTCTGCTGGTGGTCCTGGACTTGTTGGTGATCATCGTGTTCTGCTGGTCCTGCTCCTAACCTAATAATCTACCTCCCCTTCCCATGGTCAGCCAAGTGCCACCCCCAAGCTTGAGAAAACACAAGAAGAGAGGGGAAATAGTCCCAGGGTGAGCTTTCCTATCAAGTTTTACTATATAAAAAAAAGGGGCCAAGGAGTGTTTCCTTGGGCCATTTTTCGTAATTTAACTCCTACAAGCCTGTCACATAATTCTCTTTTAGTAATAGCTTTGGGCTTTATGCTGGGGAGCGAGAGAGACATGGAGGGCAAAAAGAGAGCCCAGTAGTAACCTCTCTGAAAACCTCTTTTTATGTATGGCTTAACAGCACCGCTGTCTGCAGACGTATTGTTACCTGTTGTATAAAACATACATAGAGTGGGTTTTAGCTCCACCAAGCGAGTATTACTCACTCACCTCATGCTATAAGCTACTTCGAGTATCATTCGGCCTACACGAAGTGCTTTCATTGGAATGCATAAGAAACTATTTTACACCTAAAAACCGTACTCAATCATCACAGTGTTTGTCCCATTCAGTTCTTTTTTTTTTTTGTTAAATCTTTTTATTGAACAAATGAAAGGTCATGCCATACAGGTTATCATTTCACTTAGCAAGGTACATTGTCTTTCACAGGTTATAACATCGTTTCCTGATACTGACTCGTTTTACTACGCTGTCACATTTCTTGGACTGCAAAGCGTTAACTGGTCGTCAAGGGAGGGGACATGTGGGGGTTCACACACATTTCCCCAGTACACATTCCATTTAGTCCAGAGCTGTATCCATTTTCAAGGACTGCCACGGGCCACGTAAACCGTTTTCTCCCTTGCCATACACCAGTCCATGTGCTTTTTCCAGGTGTTAATCTTTGGCGGCATTGTCGCTCCCCAGTGTCTAGCTATATTTCGCTAAGCGACCATCTGCCCCAGCGTCACCCAGAGCCTACCCTTTGTATTCAGGTCCGTGGGCTCCCAGATATTCAGGGGACATCTTTTAACATCAGACCGTAGCGGAACCCCCCAGATCACACTCATGCACTCGTGCACTTTTTTCCAGTAAATTTGGACTAGCGGACACTCCCAGAGCGTGTGCAGGAAGGTCCCCTCCTGGCCACATTTTCTCCTGCACATCCCGTCTGTACTCCTATTCATATGTGCTAATTGTCGTTCAGAAAAGTAAACTCGATGCAGAATTTTCAATTGGACTAGCCGTAGCCTCGTCGAGATGGCCACTTCCTTGGGGGAGGATAAGGCCTCCTGCCATTCCTCGTCGTCTATTTCCAGGCCGTCCCTCCCCCATTTCTCCCTCAACGCTAGTAGGGGGTCTGGGGTGTGGTGTATTAATTTTTTATATGTGAGGGATATACTCCTTTCAGGTAGGTGTCCGTCTAAGAGTCTGTCCTCGAGAGGGGAGGACTCTGGCAATGATGACCCCTGCGGGATATTGGCCTGAAGGGAGTGTCTGACTTGTGCGTACTTAAAGTACTCCGAGTCTGCCATCTCGTGCGTCTGCTGTAGTGACGCAAAAGACACAATTCCATTTTGCCCCCAGAGATCCCCTATACGGGAGATCCCTATGAGATCCCATTTGTCAAACCCTTTAGTCCGCCCCAGTGTGCCCAGTCGCTCCGAATCCCAGAGTGGTGTTGCCAGTGTGAGCCTGTTAGCCCACCCCAGGTTACGGTTGACAACGTGCCAAAGATGTACTGCGTGTCTGGTCATTCGGTTCTTTTTGCTACTTTTTTCCAACTTTTGCAAAGCCATTAGGATAGGCTTTAACATAAGAAGGGCCCAGAGGAAACACTGGTGAGTGTAGATCAAGAGGCAGCACTGGTGAGAGATCAAAGCAAGGCGCCCTAGAAGTAGCTAAGGCTTGATTCCTAGAACAAAGTAGCCACAGCAAATGAAGTCTCAAAGACTACAACAAGAAGCAAAACTCTTGAGCCATCTGTTGTTAGAGCTCAGGGATATGTCTCTGGGACTAAACATTGGAGCACAAAGCATTCCACTCAATCAAACTGGACTATTTGCAGACCGAGATAGTGCTGGGAGCTTACAGTTCAGTGGTTTGCAGCACCTGTCGCTGTGGCCTTGCACCAGAGGGGGGTCGTGCAAAGGCCTCCTACTGAAGATTTTGGGCCTTGTTTTAACACGTGAACCACTTTGACCACTGCATACTATGGGTTATCGACTCTCACAAAATGTCCTGAATAAGAAATTCTGGAGCCTATAGCTGCTCAGGTGACTGAAAAAGGTTTTACACCAACAATTCACTGAAGAGAAATTGAGGAGTACATTGCTGTCATGACCCAAAAATATATCAAGATCATCCCACAAACTCAACACTAATGGAGAGGTGGAATGCTTCCTAAGGACACTCAAAAAGGTTATGCAACTAGCAGAGGACTACAAAGTCTTCATTTAAAGAGTGATTTATACATTATTGACGACATTTTAAAATGTACTTTCGTCCACAACCAGGTGCTTCTGTATTGCTGTATCCATAGGTCAGAGACTAGCTTATTCCATACTGACTACTGGCTTACGAAGCCCTCACCATCCAAAACCCAGAATGATAGCCTCCCAACAAATTGAGAGCAATAGAAAGATGAGTAAAAAAGAAGGTACCATGATTGAAACCGGGAGAAACAAAGAAGCCTCAAAGGGTGCATTCTTCACCGTAGCGAAGAACACATTCATCTGGGAATCCCTCCATTGCTAGTCAGGACCACCTGAGTGATGGCTACTTTTAATTTTTAGTGCAGTTTTCTCAGTTGGCACCAGGGTCAGCATCACCTTTGGTGAACTAAGGCTCTTTCATCCCCAAACATCTTGGTCCCAACCCAGTTCAACCTTTGTTAAAACTATTTTTACGTTCTAGTGAAACAGAAAGGTAGTCTTTGTTTCTGTTTCTTGTGGGAGGGGTATCATGTTCACATGGAGGGAAGAGTCAGCCTCCACATGTTACCACCCATTCCTGAGCCCCCCAACTCACCTAAGCTTTACGGCTCAAGGTAAGTATGTTGGTGTGGCCATTGGCTGGCGAGCAGGCAGATAGAATCCACTGCCAATGAGTCGGTGTAATTGATTTTCACATCAGACTGCCACGGGCCAGGTTCACTGATCCATCAACATCAAGTCCGGCCTGTACCCTGGAACTTCTGTTAGGTACCTGCATGGGTTCACAGAATCTCTTGCTTACTTAATTTTATTTGTTACTGTGACAGTAGCCATAAGTGATTTACATAAGGACTCCAAGTTTGGACTATAGTAAGTGCTGATAGTGGGAGAGAGTCAAGGGAGTGGGTGTCACATGCAAGTGGTGGATGGAATGCTTGAACTAATCCCAACCACTGGTAATTAGTCTGGGCTGCATCCTAATCCATCATTATTTTGCACATCATGCCACCTCAGTTTGGACCCAACCATATACTAATCAGTCTTGACCCTGCTCCAATAACAATAGTACAGCCCGAACTCCCAGGGTAAGTCATCCCTGCACAGGAACAACAGTTTGGGTTGGACTGTTCCCATTTGAGAAGGATCACGGCTGATTACATGTGGCTGGATCTAATCTGAGAAGGCATTGTGGGCAAAAAAGGTATAGACTGGGATATGGCCCGAGTAATTACCAGGGACTGAGATCGGTTAAAGCTTCTCATCCATCACTTCTTTTTGTATACTTCACATGCAAGTATGCAAGCAAATAGAGAGGCCAAGATGAGGCAATTGCAAAGCCATTAGGATAGGCTTTAACATAAGAAGGGCCCAGAGGAAACACTGGTGAGTGTAGATCAAGAGGCAGCACTGGTGAGAGATCAAAGCAAGGCGCCCTAGAAGTAGCTAAGGCTTGATCCCTAGAACAAAGTAGCCACAGCAAATGAAGTCTCAAAGACTACAACAAGAAGCAAAACTCTTGAGCCATCTGTTGTTAGAGCTCAGGGATATGTCTCTGGGACTAAACATTGGAGCACAAAGCATTCCACTCAATCAAACTGGACTATTTGCAGACCGAGATAGTGCTGGGAGCTTACAGTTCAGTGGTTTGCAGCACCTGTCGCTGTGGCCTTGCACCAGAGGGGGGTCGTGCAAAGGCCTCCTACTGAAGATTTTGGGCCTTGTTTTAACACGTGAACCACTTTGACCACTGCATACTATGGGTTATCGACTCTCACGAAATGTCCTGAATAAGAAATTCTGGAGCCTATAGCTGCTCAGGTGACTGAAAAAGGTTTTACACCAACAATTCACTGAAGAGAAATTGAGGAGTACATTGCTGTCATGACCCAAAAATATATCAAGATCATCCCACAAACTCAACACTAATGGAGAGGTGGAATGCTTCCTAAGGACATATAAAAAGGTTATGCAACTAGCAGAGGACTACAAAGTCTTCATTTAAAGAGTGATTTATACATTATTGACGACATTTTAAAATGTACTTTCGTCCACAACCAGGTGCTTCTGTATTGCTGTGTCCATAGGTCAGAGACTAGCTTACTCCATACTGACTACTGGCTTACGAAGCCCTCACCATCCAAAACCCAGAATGATAGCCTCCCAACAAATTGAGAGCAATAGGAAGATGAGTAAAAAAGAAGGTACCATGATTGAAACCGGGAGAAACAAGGAAGCCTCAAAGGGTGCATTCTTCACCGTAGCGAAGAACACATTCATCTGGGAATCCCTCCATTGCTAGTCAGGACCACCTGAGTGATGGCTACTTTTAATTTTTAGTGCAGTTTTCTCAGTTGGCACCAGGGTCAGCATCACCTTTGGTGAACTAAGGCTCTTTCATCCCCAAACATCTTGGTCCCAACCCAGTTCAACCTTTGTTAAAACTATTTTTACGTTCTAGTGAAACAGAAAGGTAGTCTTTGTTTCTGTTTCTTGTGGGAGGGGTATCATGTTCACATGGAGGGAAGAGTCAGCCTCCACATGTTACCACCCATTCCTGAGCCCCCCAACTCACCTAAGCTTTACGGCTCAAGGTAAGTATGTTGGTGTGGCCATTGGCTGGCGAGCAGGCAGATAGAATCCACTGCCAATGAGTCGGTGTAATTGATTTTCACATCAGACTGCCACGGGCCAGGTTCACTGATCCATCAACATCAAGTCCGGCCTGTACCCTGGAACTTCTGTTAGGTACCTGCATGGGTTCACAGAATCTCTTGCTTACTTAATTTTATTTGTTACTGTGACAGTAGCCATAAGTGATTTACATAAGGACTCCAAGTTTGGACTATAGTAAGTGCTGATAGTGGGAGAGAGTCAAGGGAGTGGGTGTCACATGCAAGTGGTGGATGGAATGCTTGAACTAATCCCAACCACTGGTAATTAGTCTGGCTGCATCCTAATCCATCATTATTTTGCACATCATGCCACCTCAGTTTGGACCCAACCATATACAAATCAGTCTTGACCCTGCTCCAATAACAATAGTACAGCCCGAACTCCCAGGGTAAGTCATCCCTGCACAGGAACAACAGTTTGGGTTGGACTGTTCCCATTTGAGAAGGATCACGGCTGATTACATGTGGCTGGATCTAATCTGAGAAGGCATTGTGGGCAAAAAAGGTATAGACTGGGATATGGCCCGAGTAATTACCAGGGACTGAGATCGGTTAAAGCTTCTCATCCATCACTTCTTTTTGTATACTTCACATGCAAGTATGCAAGCAAATAGAGAGGCCAAGATGGGGAAAAAAGAGTGAAGATGGGAAAAACTGGCAGTAAGGAGGTAATAGAGATAAAACTGACGCCTAACGCGTCAACATTACTCACCCTGATCTTCCTAATAAAAACAAAACCTCAAACACACACCAGTTTCAGTTGGTCAAAAGTGCTGGACGACATAAATGAGATTTATCGTTTAAGCATCAGGATACTATGATTGAACAAAGTGCACTAAAGCTCAACATACATACTAGCTGTGGGTAATTCTTGGTGGAGTGTGACCCCTTTTGGCCAGGCTACTGTGGGAAGACCTATGATAATTATCAGGACTGGTGTTTTCCAGGGTTCAACCAAGCTTGGAATTAGGTGCTAAAATCAAGTGATCCATGTTGATTCTGAAGGCAACTTCAGCCTTCTTTTCTTCTGGTGCTGACTACTTTTATTCTGTCTTGCTTGTGTGACAGGCTTTCAAATTTCCACACCTCAAAAGTGCTGAGTCCAAGTAATACAAGTGTATCAGCATCATGATCACAAGAAACCTATCACAAGAAAATCAAATAACAAAGTTCCCTAGGACCAGCATTTTCAATCATGTTTCTGCACTCATACAACCACCCTGTTTGAGCGTCTCAGCCATCAGCAAGTCTCAGGCATTTAGTAATAGTTTTGTAATGCATTTTATTTTTGTTTGCTGGCGCAAATTCTCCTGTTGGTAATTAGCCCATTGAATCATTTGCCTGTGAATTACAGCAACAGATTCAAAGAGGTTTCTGAGGCTAGGACACCAGCAACACCAGCTCAGAAGCAACCAAAGGCTATACGTTTTATTTCCCCATCTACAGAGGACTATACAAACACTGTAGCTGATCTCCAGCTAGATACATGGACAATCCCTTGCAGAGTATGAAGGCCAGGAGATGCAGCATTCTAAGTTTATGGGTTTGACTCTGGATGTCTGTGTCTGGAGGTCTTGAAGTTTGACTCTGGAGACATGGAAGTCAAATGCTGGAGTTCTGGATCTGGAGACCTGAATTCTGGATACCTGGAGAAGGTCGTACGGAAGTTGGAGACCCCCCAAGTCTGAATCTTGAGTTCTGAGGCCAAAAGACTGGATCTCGAAAGTCAAACTCTTGAAGTCTAATGTTCTCAAACTGGGGGTTAGAGTTTGGGGGCCTGACTCTGAAGTTGTGAGTCCAAAGGCCTGGACCTAGGGGTCTGGAGGTCTTAGCCAATATTTCTGAATCTCATAGTGGTTACAGAGTGCTGAGCTCTTTGGTGCCACCACGTCAGTGCCAATCTCCCAGATCCTACCTCTGTCCCTCCTTGAGGAACTCCGCTGAACTAGAAGCCTCTTCCCTTGTTTCATGTCCTCTTTGTGGGGTTGAGGCCAAACATCTGTTGCTATTTCATGCCAGAGATAACCCGCCCTGCTGTGAATCTTCGAGCGCTACAGGCTGTCCTCCTCCCGAGCCATCACAGCTCTCACTGACACCACCATTGCTTGCCCTTTATTGTAGAGTGCACTCTCAGGCTGTTTTACTATTCCATATCAATCAGAACATCTCTCTCATGTTTCCAGGCAACTTCCTTGACCTTCCACAAACATGCTACATTTTCTCATATATGTTAGACACCACATGAATCATGCTCAACCCTCCTATTATCATTACCAACTCAAGAGCTGATGTACATTTTAGCCTTGCATTGTTGGCTATTACAGAGGGCCCTGCTTTAAGTACACAGAAAGGTTACTTACTCCTAACTTAAAGACATGTATTGCTTCGTAGACACTGCCAGGTCCCTAGCCTGATCCCAAGCTCAGCTAGACCCCTGAGCTATGCTTCCAGATGGCTGCCCACTTTTGTAACTTTGTGATGCAATTGTTGCTTCAGGATGTGAAACACAAAAGTCGACATAGACCTGAAGTCTTAAGTTTAGACCTGAAGTCTAAGCGTAAACGTAAAGTCTAAGTTTAGACCTGAAGTCTAACATTAGACTTCAGGGCTAAAGTTAGACTTCAGGGCTAAAGGTAGACTTTAAGACTAAAGTTAGACTTTAGGTCTAAACTTACACTCAAGGTCTAAGTTTATCTTTCTGATTCGGGCAGCAGGGTCTTCCCTGTTCATCTTTTTTCCTAACATTGCTATGCATCAGTTTGTTACACCAGCAGGTCGCATGTGGTAATAACAGAAGGGATACTCTAGGCTGATGGAGCACAGTTACTGCGAGCAAGCAACTGTTTTCTACACATTCTGATCCTCCATTGCTTTGTTCATAGGTTAATGTCCTCAAGAAGAGACAATTCTATGGGATGAAGTTGTACGCCGGGATGGGGCCAGACTATTGGTGCAGCCAGCTGCAGGTTCATGGTTGCATTGGACCCCACGTCAACAAGTGGTTGAAAAAGGAATACAACTACTTCCAGGAAGGGGACTACCCAGACAAGGTTAGTGCTGCTTACTGCCATTCAAGGTATACCTACAATTTACCCTTCCTGGACCCCTTCTATCTTTCTCATCTTCTACCTAGAATTCTGAAGCTTTTCTCTTGTTGTTTATATCCACAGGTCTGTGACTCAGACCAATATCAGCACCCAAGCTACTGTTCGTTTAAGTACCACCAGTGCCATCAGCGCAAATTCCATGACACCAAGGTGAGAGAGGGTGCGGGTGGTGACCGACTGTTTATGGGAGACAGAGGCCAGGTGTTGTAGATAGATAAGCTTTGTAGAAGATAGAAACCTGGGATGAAGCACAGGATCCTGAGTGGGGTCCAGAGACCTTGTGCTTGGTGGAGCGACTCTATATGGGGATAGATGCCCTGCTCAAAGAGATGGAGCCTCAGGCATACTCCAGTGCCTATATGATGCAAAGATTTTGCCTGGAGCTAGAGAGCATATGTTTGGGCAGAGACCCTGCTGGAAGCACACAAGCTCTACACTGTTTTCCTAATATCCCTTCCTTTTCTTTTCTTCTCTTTCTTGCTCTGGGTCAAAGTCAGATGGCGAAAAATAAGTTCTAGTCCCCAAAAATGAATGACGGGGCCTACCACCTGAAATCAATTGCAGAAATTAAGCACTGCAAGGGTGAACTTGTCCCATTGAAGGATTTAATTTGTGCCTAATGGTGATTAGGGTGGTGTCTGTTCCCACTAGTAGAGGCAGACAAACTCATTGTGACATCAGACGGAAAGAGTGTCACCGAGTGAGAATTGTCTGAAGGACGTTGGCGAGACGTGGTAGACATTGGCGGGGTGAACCCATGAAGGAGATTACAAAAATCAGAATGGGGAGAAAGAAGCAGTGATTTATTCAGCTTCCATGTATAGTAGTATTTAATTAAAAGGGGAATGAACCACATGTCTTGGAATGCCAGGTTCTATAAGTGTTGTACAAAGGCATGGTTGTACGACCGTACAACGCAGGTAAAAACATTGCATGCCTTTGCCACGCAATTTTTAGCACGCATGTTTTTACCGCGAATATGCATTTACAATGTATGTCAATACCATGCATTGTTTATAGATTTAAAAACAATGTATTTGTGGGAGGAGACCCCCTACCCCTCCCAACTTACCATAAATGCGTGGTATTGGCATGCAGTGTAAATGCATATTCTGATGGATACATCTGCCAGTGGATTCCTCACCTTGTGAATATCCCCTGTGCCAGCATTCCACGGAACTTTTCTTTCCCAGCACTCCACGTCGACGTGGGCGACGTCACAATGCATCGGCTCCGCACGCGACTCCGTACGACGTCATCGGAGCCATAAGAAGCCCACGTCGGCGTGATGACGTCAGTTCCCTTTTTTCCGCGCCGTCGACGCGCAACGTTTTTTTTCCAGTGCTCTCTTGCTACTTTGTAGTTTAGCGGTGTTACTGTGTTAAATTCAGTATGTCTTCGACGAGGAAGTCGGGCTTTAAGCCCTGTAGGGAATGCGGAGGCCTGATGTCCATGACGGATCCGCATCAGGACTGCTTATGGTGTCTTTCTTCTGATCATGACATGGAAGAATGCGGGTGCTGTAGGAGCATGAATCCTAAAGCGCTGAAGGAGAGGAAGACCAAGCTCTACGTGAAGAAAATCAGTGAGGAGAAGAGAGGGAGAAAAAAGGAGAAGTCCAGGCGGGAGTCATCGACTTCGAGGTCGTCGAAGTCGAAGAAACACCACAAGAAGAGGAAGCATTCTTCTCGGCGTCGGTCCTCGAAGTCCAGGAGGTCGAGGTCGGCTTCGCTCCGTCGACGTCGGAGCAAGGACTTGTCACCTTCTCCTTCTCCTGCTAAGTCTCCGAAGTCTCCCTCGCCGAAGCGGGCTCCAGCTCGTTCCCCGACGCCGTCACCGGCTCCGTCCAAGGCTTCGACTCCGGGTCAAGTGGAGTCTGATATTCCTTTGGATGAGCAAGAACAGGAGGAGGCAGTTCCGGTGCCGGATGACTCTGCGGCTCCGGTAGATGATTCTGCGGAGCTGACGCCGGTGACTCCACAAGGGGATACAGGGACGGTCCCTTATCCCCAATTCCCGGCTCCAGGTACGGATCCCTCAGGATTTCTGAATGCCATGTATGGTATTTTTAATAGGGCGTCCTTCCCATCCGGAGCACCAACTGGTCCCGTGGGTCCGATGGCGTTTACGCTAGGGGTGCCGCAGCATTACGCTCAGGCCCCTTTTCTGCCCTTTATGCCGATGGCGCCTTCTTGGCAGTTTCTGGCGCCGGCTGGGGATCCGACTCGACCTTGGATGGACCGTCAGTCTCCGGAGCCTTCTTCGACGCCGAGGTCGACACCATCGGCGCCGCGTGCGGCGCCGCCGACTCCACCTATGGCGCCTCCGACTCCGGTGCCTTCCACCGACGCCGCGTACGATGTCGACGACGCTGGCTCCCCGGATCCGGTCGAGGCGGGAGGCCCAAGGGGTGTTGGAGGAAGGAAGATATCGGGCAGAGATGGAAGAAGGTGAAGTCGACTCTTCTTCGGATGAGTTTGAAGGAATAGAGGAAGCAAGTGGTTTGGATACCACCCCAGAGTGGGAGCATGCTTCTGCAAGGTCTTCTCCTCCACAGGAATTGGCACCCTACCATGTGGTGATTAAGAAGGCCGCAGAGTTGTTAGATCTGCAGCTGCCCTCTGTGGAGTACAAGTCAAACCTGCTTACGGAGGTGTTACACTCTCCGACGTCGGCTTCGGAGCCTTTGTTGCCTTTCAATGAGGCCATCTTGGAACCAGTGTTGGAGATGTGGAGGAAGCCTCTTTCAGCTCCGGCGGTTTGCAGACAGGTGGCAAGGAGGTACAGAGTTGCACCAGGAGACCCGGATTTTTTGTCCAAACATCCATCTCCGGAGAGCCTAGTGGTGCAGGCTTCATGTTCTAAGCATGCTTCGGGTGCTTTCCCTCAGTCTCCGGCTGATAGGGAGTCAAAGAAAGTTGATCAGGCGGCCAAGAAGACCTTCTCCTCAGGAAGTATGGCGTTGAAGTCATCTAATGCCACATGCTTGCTGGGGCGATATGTTCATGCCTTGATGGACTCTATAAAATCTTTGGCCCCTAAGTTGCCTGAGGGGGATAAGTCGTCCTTCTTGGAAGTTGTTGCGGACACTCAGGTGGCTGCCAGGCAGGTGATCCAGTCTGGGCTGGATACGGTGACTCGGTGGCGAGAATTATGGGGTCGTCCATAGCTGCAAGGAGGCAGGCTTGGCTCCGTTCCTCTGGTTTCTCAGCGGATGTTCAGGCCACGTTGGTTGATCTGCCTTTTGACGGACAGAAGCTGTTTGGGGAGAAAGCAGATTCTGCCCTTCAACGATTTAAGGACAGTAGATTGACGGCGAAGTCCTTAGGTCTGCAGGCTCCTGCTAGGGGTTCAGCTTTTCGAAAGTCTAGGGGATTCGGAAGATCATCCTTTCGCTCCTTCCGACAACCCCAGCAGCAGCAGCAACAACAGCAGCAGAATCCCCTCTATAGGTCCTATAGAGGGAAGCAAAGGGGTCGGAGAGGTTCTGGTCGCAACCCCTCTTCTTCCTCCTCCTCCTCTGCTCCAAATGAGGCTTCAGGGAAGCAGCCCTAGATCCCCCATCCCGGATCATGTAAGACCTGTGGGGGGTCGGGTGTCCTACTTTCTACGGGGTTGGAAATCTGTTACAACAGACCTTTGGGTTTTGAACCTCGTAGAGACTGGGTACGCCCTTCCCTTTCGGGAGTTTCCTCCCCCTTACCCTCCTTGCCAAGGTTATTGCTCGGAAGACCATCTGCTTCTCCTGCAGAAAGAAGTTCTGGCCTTGCTTCAGAAGGGTGCGATAGAGGTGGTTCCGGAGCAGGAAAGGGGTCAGGGATGCTACTCCCGGTATTTCCTGATTCCCAAAAAGGACGGCAGATTGCGTCCAATCCTGGACCTCAGAATCTTGAATTTTTACCTGAGACAGGAGAAATTCAAGATGCTGACCCTTGCGCAGGTTCTTCAAGCGTTGCAGCAAGGAGACTGGATGGTGTCGCTCGACTTACAGGACGCGTACTTCCATGTCCCAATCCTGAAGTCGCACAGGAAGTATCTCCGTTTTACGGTTGGGTCGCAACACTACCAATTTGCGGTCCTCCCGTTTGGTCTTACTACCGCACCTCGAGTCTTCACAAAGGTGATGGCAGTGGTGGCTGTTCATCTCAGGAGGTCAGGGATCCCGGTTTTCCCTTACCTGGACGACTGGCTTCTGAAGGCAGAGTCCCTAGAGATAGTGCAGCATCATCTGCAGGTGACATCTCAGCTGTTATTCGACTTGGGTTTTTCGATCAATGTGCCCAAATCTCACCTGGTGCCCTCTCAACGCAACCTGTTCATAGGGGCAGTACTGGACACTACTGTGTGTCGAGTATTCCCTCCTCCTCAAAGGACTCTCGACATTCAGGGGATGGTCCCTTTATTCCACAATGGAGCGGTTGTTCCAGTTCTGAAGGTCCTTCGCCTGCTCGGTCTGTTTGCCTCCTGCATTCTGTTGGTCAACCACGCACGCTGGCACATGAGGGCGCTCCAGTGGTGTCTCCGCAAGCAGTGATATCAGCACAACGGGGATCTCGGGGAGTCGATCAAGATCTCCGGAGAAGCTGCAGCGGATCTGTCTTGGTGGAGCGTGGAGGGCAATCTGTCTCAAGGAAAGCCCTTCCATCTACCTCCATCGGTGGCCACAGTGATAACGGATGCATCCACTTTAGGGTGGGGTGCGCATCTGGGGAATCTGGAGATCAAAGGACTTTGGTCTCCAGAGGAGAGGTTGCTTCACATCAACCTTTTAGAATTGCGGGCGATTCGTTTGGCGCTCAAGGCCTTCCTCCCTTCCCTTCGCGGTCAGTCGATTCAAGTCCTGACAGACAACACGACCGCGATGTGGTATGTCAACAAGCAGGGAGGTGTGGGGTCTCTTTGTCTATGCAGAGAGGCCTTACGACTATGGTCCTGGTTTCAGGACCATCGGATTTGTCTGATGGCAAATCATCTGGCCGGGGTGTTGAACGTGCGTGCGGACAGTCTCAGTCAGCAGTTCTCTGCCGACCACGAGTGGAGGCTCCATCCGGAGGTGGTTTGTCACGTCTTACGGACGTGGGGGACACCTCGGGTGGACCTGTTTGCCACTTTCGAGAACGCGCACTGCCCGTCATTCTGCAGTCTCCAGTATCCGATGCAGGGGGCGTTGGGGGACGCGTTTCAGTTGTATTGGGGATCTCAACTCCTTTACGCGTTTCCTCCCATACCCTTGATTCCTCGGGTTCTGAGGAAGATTCGCCAAGACCGGGCCCGAGTTATATTGGTCGCCCCGGATTGGCCAAGAAGGGTGTGGTATACAGATCTTCTCCACCTCTCCTCGTGCCCTCCGCTCCGTCTCCCTCTGAGGGCAGACCTCCTCTCGCAGTCGGAGGGGCAGGTTCTACACCCCCACCTCCAGAGCTTACACCTTCATGCCTGGAGATTGAACGGGGTAACCTGAGTTCGTTCTCTCTCCCGCCAGATGTGGTGGATGTTATTTTATCGGCCAGGCGACACTCCACCAAGTCCATTTACTCATACCGGTGGTCCAAGTTTGTAAAATGGTGTGGAGAGAGATCCATTGACCCTTTAAAGGCCCATCTTTCTGATGTGCTCCAGTTTGCTCTTTCCCTGACTCAGCAGGGCTGTGCTGTGTCCACGGTCAAGGGCTATCTTTCGGCCTTATCGGCTTTTCTATGCCTTCCAGATCAAACTTCTCTTTTTAAATCTCCGGTTGTTCTGAGGTTTATCAAGGGCCTTACAAACATGTTTCCTCCCACTCCATTTGTAATGCCTCAGTGGGACCTTAATCTTGTTTTAACCTTTCTGATGGGGTCCCCATTTGAGCCTCTACATAGCTGTCCTTTTAGGCTGTTGTCCTTTAAGGTGGTTTTTCTTGTAGCCATAACCTCGGCAAGGAGGGTGAGTGAGCTTCAAGCTCTTAGTTCAAAACCCCCGTTTTTAACCTTACATGCTGAAAGGATGGTTCTCAGGACCAGGGCTGCTTTCCTGCCAAAAGTTGTCACTCCGTTTCATTTGGGGCAGTCCATTACTCTCCCTGTTTTCTATCCTCCTCCTCATCCTTCCAAAGAGGAGGAAAGGCTTCATCGCCTGGACCCAAAGAGAGCTGTAAGCTTTTACTTGGACAGAACGAAGGACTTTCGTCTGGACGATCAGCTCTTCGTGGGTTATGTTGGACATTCCAAGGGGAGAGCGGTGCACAAGCGCACTTTATCGAGGTGGATTATCCTTGCCATCAAGATCTGCTACGCCCTGGCTGGTAAGACCCCTCCTGAGGGCATTAGAGCTCATTCAACTAGAGCTAAGTCATCTACATCTGCTTTGGCCCTGGGTGTTCCTGTGGCAGACATTTGTAAAGCCGCGACTTGGGCCTCCCTCCATACTTTCGCTAAGCATTATTGCTTGGACTCAGAGATGAGGAGGGAGGGCCACTTCGCGCGCTCTGTCTTGCAAGACTTTCTGGTATAGGAAGGTGGACACCCTCCTCCGGAAGGGGGGACTGCTGTGGGAATCTATTCACAAGGTGAGGAATCCACTGGCAGATGTATCCATCAGAAGAACAAGTTACTTACCTTCGGTAACGCTTTTTCTGGTGGATACAGTATCTGCCTGTGGATTCCTCACTGACCCACCCGCCTCCCCGTTGTCCACCTTTGTATGCCATGGAATAGGTCTTGTTTGAAATGTTTGTATACTTTCTGGTACATTTGTAGGAAATGCCTGTTTGATTAGCATTCTTTTGTTTTGTATGCTATGTATATGTATTTGTATTCTATATACTGTGTATACTTGTGTAGGAGAGTAGGGTCTGCTTTCTATGTTCACCCCCACTTTTTGCTTTTGCTTTACTGGTTTTCGACTTAGATGTGGCTGTGGGCCTGCTAATCAGACCCACAGCCCTGCTGGTCTCTCTCTAAATTGATACTATGTACTTTAGGTGCATAACCCATTGGATAGGATCACCTTATTGGCCCCTGTACAGTGTACCTTAGGTACCCAGGGCATAGGTGTATCCTAGGCCTACCAGGGGCTGCAGTATGTATTGTGCCACCCCTGGCCTGGCCTTCCATTATGACACAACTGGCTGATCACTCAGCTGGGGCAAGGTCGTGTAATCACTCCTTGCTTAGGTGTAGTATTCCTATACCTATCTTATATATAGACACATGTGTACCTATCAGCCACACCTATGGCAGGCCTTAACAATCCTGGAGGCAGAGTGCTTGGCAATCTGTGAGATGGTGCTCTAGCATGAGCTGAGCCTGTCTGCAGCTTTCGGAACCATGTCCTTATAGCTGTTCTATATATAGCCTACCATATACTCTTAAAGTGCCTTATAATCTTAAACGGTTATGGTAACTATGGTTTGGCTGTATCAAAACATGTCGTGTAAGGTGTCTAACACTTTGGAATAATACCCCCATCCCATTTCTGGGGATGAGGATATTATCCCTCCCTTCTAGAGGGAGAAGACATGTTGAAACCTACTTCTGTAGTAGGGGATCTCTGTGTATAGTCATAATCTATGAATAATCCCTGCCCATGTGCGGGGACCCCGGAGCAATCAAAAATATCTCTTAAGCTGTCCCGCATTTGCAAACCTGCAAAGACACTTAAGAGACAGACAAAATAATACAGCCTAATCACCACAAGGCTGCACTGGCCAGCACTTCCTCTGAAGTGAACACAAAAGCCAAAATAAAGTTGAAATGTCATTTTTATTCACATTTGACATGTTCCTTTATTATCACACACTCCCTTCACCAAAATCCCTTTAAACAATAGAGAGGAAGGGGTGGACAGACAAGCCCTATAGGCTGTCATTATGTGTCTGCTAAAGGGATACCGTGCCTTTAAGAAACTCTCCAGAGACCCCCGGTATCCCAGGATGCACAGCCAACACAAGTTACTTTCAGTTCTTTTTTCCGGCTCCTGCTAGCAGGACCCTGGAGCTTGAGCTCTACCTTTTTGGGTGGTTTAATTGATTAAAATCGGATTTTTTGGATTAAAAGTGGTTTCATTCGACGTCTAAAGCCTTTGTCTACTACTGCCTGCAATCTGGAGCAGTTTTGGCCCACTCTCAGCATGGCTTTATTCGATAAATGCCCTGAGTGTGGGAGGAAGAAGGCTAAGACGGACCCACATGAGGTGTGTATCCTCTGCTTGTCGCCCTCACATGTCCCAGCTGTCTGTGACATCTGCAGCACCTTTTCGAAAAGGACCCTGAGGGACCGGGAGAAGACTCGCCTTCAGGGACAGGAGAAGCAGAGGACCGGTGAGACTTCAGGGCATGGAGGGTCCCATTCCCCCTCCTCCGCCCATGCTTCAGCCCCTGGAGGGACCTCCGGGCAGAAAAAGGAGCAGAAACGACACCTACCGGCTGGTAGGTCGCGTTCGACGTCGAAGGGGACGACGTCGACGGCGAGAGAGAAGGCACCGGTATGTTCGCCGTCGATCCAGGGCTCTGGGTCGCGGCAGCCTCGGCGTTCGACGTCGAGGGAGGGGCCGGCGAGACCCGGGACCGGGTCGCCTTCGCAGGTGTCACGGTCGACGTCGACAACACATCGACGTCGTCCCGAGCCCCATGGACTGCACTCGCCGCCGTCTACCCACGGCTCGACGCTGACGGAGTCGACGCCGAGATCCCGGCGCCCGCCGTCGAGGCGGAGGCGGTCGACGCCGAGACGCAGGTCGACGTCGAGACACCAACGATCGACGTCGAGATAACGATCGCCGTCGAGATACCAACGATCGACGTCGAGACATCAACGATCGACGTCGAGATACCAACGATCGACGTCAAGATCGCAGCAGTCGACGCCGAGGCACCGGCGGTCGACATCGAGACGCCAGAAGTCGACGTCGAGGAGACAGTCGACGTCGAGGCAGACACCCCGGCGACGGCGATCAAGGCGGGGCTCGACTCCGAGGAGGCATGGGTCGACGTCGAGGAGACTTGGTTCGACGTCGAGAGGACGATCGACTGCGGGGCGGCACTCGTCTTCGAGGGCGAAGAGACGCCGTTCGAGGTCAAGGTACAGTTCGACGTCCCAGACATCGGGGAATACGTCCTCGGTGATTACGATCTCCAGTCGGGGGTCGGGGAGGCGCGGACATTCGCCTTCGGTGGCTTCCCCGCGGGACAGGCCCGCCAAGAAGAGGAGAGTGGCCGCGAGCCCGGACAATGATGATGGGGGCTCTCCGGCTAGAAGTGATGGGGCTTCAGACCATCTGACCCCGCTGCGTACCCAGCGGCCTCCTTTGCCTCCGGTGCCCGACCTTCCACCGGCGCCTCCACCGGTGCCTGCACTGCCTCCTCCTCCTCAGCCTCCTCCTCTTCCTCCTCCTCCTCCTCCTCTTCCTCCTCCTCCACCTCCTCCGCTGCCTCTGCCCGTGCCTCAGCTGCCTGCCTCACCACCGCAGCCACCGCCTCCTCCCCCGAGGGTCCCTCACCGGCAGAGATCTCGCTCTCGCCCTCGCAGGCGATCACGGAGTAGGCACAGATCCTCCACTCGCTCTGGACATGGTCGACGGAGGTATCGGTCCCGTTCCAGAGGGTCGAGGGGCACGTACTCTCCGGGGGCTGGCAAGTATTCGCCCTCGCTGTCAGAGACGCCTCCTACCCGCGTCTCTCCAGTGGATGACATTGCCACGTTCCAGGAGGTGTTGCTGAGAGGGGCTGCGAAGTTGGGGATATCAGTGACTACCCCTATTCCCACTACGTCTGTGATTTTTGAGACTTTGCATAAAGTACATCTGTCGCGCCCCCTCCTCCCGCTGGTCCCAGGACTGGAGGAACCTGCGATGGAGGTGTTCTTAACGCCGGCTGTGGTGAAGCCGGCGCCCTCGAGACTGTCAAAGAAGTACAGGGCCCCTGACTCGGATCCGGCGTTCCTCAGAGTGGACCCCCCAACGGATTCTGTTATCGTGGTGGCGGCTCGTAAGCAACACTCTACGACGCCTTCCTCCACGGCTCCCCCGGATAAGGAGAGTCGCAAAATGGACTCCTTGGGGAGGAGGATGTGCTCCACGTCGGCTACTACAATGAAGGCCGCTAGCGCCTCCGCTCTGTTGGGGCGCTATGACAGGTCTCTTTGGGACTCCCTGCAACAGTTCGCGGCCTCCCTGCCCAGAGACAAGAGGGAGGATTTTCAAGAGGTGCTGAACGAGGGCATGATGGTCTCTAATCAGATCATCAGTGCGGCGGGGGACGTGTCGTTGCTGGCGGCCCATGGGTACTGCCACGGCATACATATGAGGAGGCATTCCTGGCTGCGGCTGACTCCGCTCAAGCCGGAAGCGCAGCAGAAGATCGCCAATCTACCATTCTCTGGCACTACGTTATTCGGGTCGCATGCGGATGACGAGATGGCCCGCATGAAGGCTGAGGCGGAGACTCTGAAGGCGGTGGGGCTGGAGCGGCCTAAGGAGCAGAGGAGGTCCTTCCGTTCCTCGGGCAGGCGCTACACCAAGCAGAGGGGCCAAGGGCGTCAGTCGGGCCCCCAGCAACAGCCCCAGCAACAGCAGCAGTACCAGAGGCAGCCCTTTCAGAAGCGCCAGAGGGGCAGAGGCCAGCATCAGTCCTCGGCGGGGAACAAAGGCCCGTCCGGGTCGAAGCCCTGAAAAGTTACTTCCCCCTCATCCGTTACCCGCTCCGGTGGGGGGAAGTATTCAACACTACCTGGCAGAGTGGAGGACAATAACACAGGACAAGTGGGTGCTGAATATTGTTTGCAATGGCTACTGTCTTCGTTTCACCAGTTCGCCTCCACAGATTCCACCAGTGCGCTCCCTTTACATGGTGCGGGAGCTCCAGCGGGAGGCGGACGTTCTATTAAAAAAGAAGGCGATAGAAGCTGTTCCTTTGAGGCAAAAAGGAAAAGGTCTCTACTCACGGTTCTTTCTCGTAAGAAAAAAAGACAAGAACGAGTTCAGGCCTATTCTGGATCTGCGTCAAGCAAACAGGTGGATCCGCCGAGAAAAGTTCCGTATGTTGTCCCTGCATCAGATTTACACTCAGTTGCATCGAGGAGACTGGCTGTGCGCCATAGATCTGCAGGACGCTTACTTTCATGTGCCGATCGCACCGAAGCATCGCAAGTTCCTGAGGTTTCTGGTAGGCAACAACCATTACCAGTATTCCGTACTCCCGTTTGGCCTGAAGTCTGCGCCACGGACGTTCTCCAAGTGCATGGCAGTGGTCGCGGCACACCTGCGGAAGACCAAGGTGTTTGTGTACCCTTACCTGGACGACTGGTTGATCAAAGCGTCCACTTACCAGGAAGCCCAGTGCCATTTCAACAGGACGGCGGCTTTGCTTCACCGTCTGGGGCTGCACATCAACATGACGAAGTCAGTGCCGATCCCTGTGCAGTGTCTCCAGTACTTGGGGGCTTCAGTCAACAATACCTTGACCGCAAGCGTGTGTCCTTCGGAGGAGAGACGCTTATCGATCCGTGGGAAGGCTCTGCATCTCATCTCAGCCCGCTCTCCTACGGTGAGGACGGTGTCTTCATTACTGGGGTCGATGGCTTCTTGCATCTTCCTCACCCCCAATGCACGTCTGCATATGAGGCCCCTGCAGGAATGTCTGGAGGATCAATGGGACCAGAGGAGGGGGCGTTGGGAGGACAAGATCCAGTTGTCTCAGCACGCTCGGCAGTCTCTGAAATGGTGGTGTTCCCCAGAGAATGTCTGCAAGGGGACCCCTTTTCACAAGGACATTCCGGCCCAGACCATAGTGACCGATGCGTCTCTCCGGGGCTGGGGAGCGCATTCGGGCCCTCTTCAGATTCAGGGGATATGGTCACAGATGGAGACGACCTACCATATCAACTTTTTGGAACTCAGAGCAGTACACTTGGCCTTGAAGGCGTTCCATCCCTCCTTCAGGACGTCCTCCCTGCTGGTTCAGACGGACAATACTACGACCATGTATTACCTCAACAAGCAGGGGGGCTCCCGGTCACGCACCCTGTCTCGGGAGGCACAGGCGATCTGGAACTGGCTGGTGGCCAGGAATCTGACGATCACGGCGACCCACCTGCCGGGAGTGCAGAATGCCCAAGCAGACGCGCTCAGCAGACTCGTTCAAGAGAACCACGAGTGGGTGCTAAACGACAACGTGCTAAGAGACGTCTTCGCAGAATGGGGCACTCCGGATATAGATCTGTTCGCCACGGCAGAAAACAGCAAATGCCGCGACTTCGCGTCCAGGTACTACCAGCCAGGGACGCTGGGGAATGCACTATGGATCAGCTGGTCCAACAGCTTTCTCTACGCCTTTCCACCCATTCCCCTGATTCCGGCGGTGCTGATTAAGCTGTCGCAATCCAGAGCCAGAATGATCCTGATTGCTCCGGAGTGGCCGAGACAATGGTGGTTCACCGACCTTCTTCACCGGTCTGTTCTGCCACACCGGCGCCTGCCGTGCCGGCCGGACCTCCTCACGAAGTTCGGAGGGCAGATGGTTCACCCCAATCTCTCGTCCTTGAGTTTGGCAGCATGGCTCCTGAGCTAGTGCAGTATGGACACTTGAACCTGCCTCAGGACTGTATGGAGATCTTAAAAGAGGCTAAGAGACCGTCTACGAGGACCTCCTACGCCTATAAGTGGAAGAGATTCTGCTTATGGTGCAAGGCGAAGGACTTTGACCCTACATCCTGTAAAGAAGACGTTATTTTGCCTTATCTGCTGCAGTTAGCTCAGTCTGGGCTTAATTTCCAATCTATTAAGGTTCATCTCGCAGCTCTGACTGCGTATAGGAAGGGCCCTTCTCAAACCTCATTTTTTCAAATCCCTGTGATTAAGGATTAAGTCTTAGAAGTTTGTCCTGGGGGTTTCATTCCTTATAAGGTGCCAAATCCTCTGTTTTGCTCTCCCTGCAGAAAGCAGTCTGTCACAGCAGAAGCAACTCAAAATCTGACAGCCCCACAAGAGGGGTCATGGGAGTGACTAGAGGTTGACACCTGTATGTCAGCCACAGTGATTTGTGCATCGAACAATTATCCCAGGACCACAGCCCTAATCTTTATGATTATTTTATCAGCGCCATCTCCTTCCTAAGATGTGCCGATGCCCCTTTCCAATGGCCTTGCTCTGAATCAAAGAGCACCCTTTTGTAGTGTACTAAAGAGCCTGGCTCTTCCTTCCTCCAGTGTGTGTCCCATCCAGCTCTCAGGAATGCAGCAATCCACAGATCTGCCTGGACTGAGTCCTCTATCTCCTCATGCTCGACAAATCTCACATGGGTCTCCCAAAAGGGCACCCAGAGTCTTCCATGTATTGTACGACTCACAGGCACACATGCACATAGCACACACATGCACCACACATGCGCTGCACAACTTGACCAAGGGTAAGTTAAGCATTCAGCAGCAGAACTTTACATGAGTGGGCCTGTAGGCCTCACTACAGTGACACAGTTAAACAGGCCTGTTCACTCCTACTGATCACCACGTCGCTCATGCTACTTAACTCCTAGTCAAGGCCTTTCACCACTGTGAGGGTAGCACTTTGGGTGCCCCTTTCTGTCCTGCAAGATCACAATTTGTGAGACAGGCCTATGCCATGGCGCACACACATGATCCATGTTCGCCCATGACTAAATAAATTAGCACCAGGGATCCAGATATCGTTGCAGCTGAGGCACTCAGGGCAGGGGGCATGTCTGTCACCATGCAAGGGAAATTTTCTGTTCCAACAGACGCGCCGATTAGACTATCTCAAACTAGTTCCTAACCTGGAGATGTTGGGTGACCAGATCGGTAAAACCAACAGGAAAGTCCATCAGCATTCTTGTGGCTCAGTCCAGCACTGTGCTCCACTATAAAATATAACCCTCGCAGAGAAATTGACCATCTCAATAACTTGGGATTCTCTCCCTTCCTAGCCATCAACCACATCTATGGCTTATGATCTGTTTGCACCATGAATTTAATGCCAAACAAATGAGGGCAGAACTTATGCAAGGACCTCACTATGGTAGATCACTCTTTCTCAGCAGCCACCCACTCTTGTTCTCTGAATACTGACCACTTACTGATAAAGGCTTCCGGACACTCTCTGCCTTTGTCATTCAGTTGAGCTCCAAGTCCTTTGTCAGAAGCATCCTCCTGTACAATGAAAGGCTGACTGTAGTTAGGTGCTTTCAGTACAGGTGCATTGCCTATTGCCTTCTTCAGTTCTTCAAACGATTTTTGACACTCCTCAGGCTGCCACCTGGAGGTCAAAGCAGTCCATGGGGCAGCTATACTACCATATTTTGCCGTAAAGTTTGTGTAATAACTGGCAAGTCCAAAAAAGGCCATCACGTCAGTCTAGGTAGTAGACACTACCCACTCCATCACAGATTGAATTTTGATATCCAATAGGCAAATCTTCCAGTTTCCCACATGCCCTAGATAGACTACCGAGGACAGTCCCACCTGACACTTAGTCACTGTGATGGTTAATTTTTCCTCCGGTATTCTAGCCATCACCTAGTCTAGATTTCTCAGGTGGTCCTGCCATGTATTGCTGAACACTGCAATGTTATCCAGGTAGACCACACAGAACTCCTCCAGCCCTGCGAGAATATGGTTCACCTGTAGGCGTGGGTGGAACTCGTGGAGTTTTTGACTCCACGGATTTCCTCAGAGTACCTAAAAACTCTGCGAGATTCTGCGGAGTTCCGCGAGCGGCGGAGTTTGGTTGATTGCACTGATTTTTAGCGCTGGGAGCTTGTCCCATGCTGTTAAATCATCATGAACGGCACACCAGAGAACATTGCTGCTTTTTGCGGCTCAAGTAGATTTTCTACTCGAGTGGCAGCAAACTCTACGCGAGTGGTAGCTATTTCAACGCAAGCGGTAGCGACCTGCCACAACCGCCCACGTTGAGAAATTTTACCAGAAGATGCTCCAATGCTCGATTTTCTTGATCGCACTTGCCAACTTAATGTTGGCAAGCCTCAAACTAGAAAAAACATTGCCACGCGGCAGTTAGTGGAGTTTTTCCGAAACTCTGCGCTACAAGCAGAACTTGCAAAACTCTGGAAACTCCGCCGTAGGAGCGGAGTTTGCTGCCCACCCCTATTTACCAAGGGCTAAAAAGTGGCAGGAGTTTTATTCAACCCACAGGGCATCACCGTAAACTGATATAGCCCCACTGGCATAGCAAATGCTGTCTTCTCCATGGCATCTGGTTCTATGAGAATCTGCCAGTACCCACTGGTCAGATCCAAGTGCTCAAGTACTTTGCAGTACCTAACCTGTTCACAAGCTCATCCTCTCTTAGGATTGGATTGGCATTGGTTTTCATGACCTCTTTGAGGGCTCGGTAGTCCAAGAAGAACTGCAAGTCAGTAGACCCTTCCTTTGGTATTAGCACCACAGGACTCGCAATGAACCCCAAGTCCCACGGTTTGGAAACTTTCGCCTTAATGTATCCCTGAACCCAGTCAGACATTCTGTACATCTTGCCTTTCACTGGCAGACTGTTTCCTGTGCCTGTGTCATGCACACAGACGGGTGTCAACCCTGGAGTCAGCAAGAGGATAGAAACCCATCCCAACACCTCTCTACCCACTCTGTGCTGCTCAGGCATTAACCTAGGGGCTACCTGAACCCTTTCCACAGTGTCATCCCTTATGTCTCTGTGCAGCAGGTCAGGAAAAGGCTCATTGCCTTCCTCACCTTCCTCTGCCATAGCCATGATATTTAGTGTGTAATCTCGCCGAAACACATGGAACACCGTCTTGGGTTCCTTTGTGACACCTGTGTCCACCAAGTAGTTAAACTCAGAAACCTTCTGAACTACCTTGCATGGCTTACACCATTTGTCCTCCAAAGCCCTGGGACAAGTAGGTTTTAGCACCAACACCTTCTGACATTCCTAATACCCAGTTAGTCTAGCTTTCGGGTCGTACCACTCATTCATCAGCACTTGGCAAGCCTGAAGGTTTTACTTTGCCTGACTCGTATATTGCGCCATTAACATTTTGAGTCCAATTACATAGCCCACCACATCCTTCTGTACAGGCTCTGAGGTTCCTTCCCACCTTTCTCAGACTATGGTCTGTGGACCTCACACCAGGTTTCAATACAGAAGTTCAAAGGGCCTGAAGCCTACCACCTTCTGCAGAATTTCTCAGTAAGCAAACAAGAGATAGGACAGGAAAAGATCCCACTGCCTCCCGAGGTTCTCTGGCAGAGTTCCAATCATATTCTTCAGTGTTTTGTTGAACGGCTCCACCAAACCATTGATTTGTGGATGGTATACCATGGAAGAATTGTATGTCACACCAGCTTGCTCCCATATCTCTCTTATGTAAGAGGAGATGTAATTGGTTCCCTTGTCAGAACTTACCAATCTCAGAAATCCAACCCTAGAAAAGGTCCCCAGAAGAGCTCTTGCTACCACCCATGCAGTCATGCTCCTCAGAGGTACATCCGCAGGCTACCAGGTGGCATGATCCACCACAACCAATATATACTTCTTGCCTGACTGAGAGAGGGGATCAAATTGACCAACTATGTTGAGTTCCACCTGCTCAAATGGAACACCTAAACTGGCAGAGGCACTAATGGTGCCTTTGTCCTCCCTCCTGACTTAACACTCATCTGGCAAGCTGAGCAGGTTTTACAGAGCCTCTCCGTGTTTCTGTGCATCCATGGCCATTAGAACAGTGGGTCCAACCTGTCCCAGGTTTTTATAACGCCCAAGTATCCTGCCAAGGGCACTTTTTGGGCCAATGACAGGAAATTCCTGTGCACTAATGAAACCACTAACCTCCTGATATTTCCTGGCTCAGAATTCAATAGCTCATCATAAAGTAGGCCATCCTCCCACTCAACATAGTGTTTACCAACCACTCCTTTGCTGGGTGTTCCTGAGCTTCCTTACAAAGTCCCACAAGTGTGGGCACTCTTCCTATGCCTAGCATATCATTCAGCCAGCTAAAAAATGCTGCTGGGAGGGAGCCAGTCCTCTTCAAGTGCCTCATCCTCCACTCCCTCTGGAGCAGAAGCGATCTCCTCCACTGCTACTACCTTACCGGAGTCTGCCGTTTCCTATAAACTACCTTGTCCTGGTCCCTGCAAATCAAGAATTATCACAGTCTCATCCTGAGACTGACATGCAACCTGTGCTCTAAGCCATAAAGGCTTCTGATCTTGGCACCAATCCAGAGTCAATCTAATAATTGTCCAGTAGACATCCAGAACCTTGCTTTTTCTTTACCCAGACAACAATCATGGCTGCCTTGCCATTGAGCTCACTGTCAACCCTGGCAAGCAGATACTCCATGCCCTCTCCATTGGCTACCAAACTTGATTCTTTGGTTCCAGGGAGTATCTCTTCAGGCTTAAGGTACTTTCTCTTTACCACAGTGCCAGTATCTCTCAGGGCAGGCAATGTCCTCCCATTTATACTAACTTCCTGCACAAATACCATTGAGATAAGATGAATGTGCTTCAGAGCATCTGGGTCCCTCTCTCACGACCTCCATAGCTACTAAGCTGAGCGCTACTAGGCCCTCTCGGGTCTCTTTTCCCAAATGTAACATGCTTGCTGTGTGCGTCAGGATGGAAAGCATCTCTTTTTTAAATTGTGATTATTGTTAGCTGTACACATAAAAGGTACAATGAATCAATGTACAAAATATCCGCCTATTGGAGGATTCTCATCGGATACAGTCATAGCAATGCTATAATGGCAAAATAGCATCAGCATCTAAGTTCAACAATGAAACAGTTGAAAACATTTAACGAAAATGAAACAATGAGCAGCGACACTTGGCGACTGTTTTATAGAACCTCTGATGGAGGATAACCCGGGGATGGAAAGCATCTCTGAACAGCCAAGTTAACTCCATGCAGATACTTCCTGGTCATGCCGGCTAGGCTTGTCCTGATGAAGATCAATACGAGGAGCAGTGCTTCCTGAGCCATCTACTCCTGACTGTCACTAGACAGGGCACTTGCATTCTGCTAGATAGAGAAGTAAATCAAATTAACTAAAAGCTTGTGGGCGACTGTGATGAAAAAAAGAGTCGCCTTGGGATCGGTCTCTGAACTGCGAAACACAAGGCACGTTTATCTCATATCAAATGTGTGACTTTACCCACTGCGTGCAATACCCCGCAGGAGGAAGGTCCAGTGGTTACACACAGTGGTAAAACCAATATGGCTGGCCTTGGCAAGCCTACAATGTTTTCTTTTTATCTATAGTTTTACAGACGTATGAAAAACGTTGAAAAGAAATAAGCAAAAACGCTACCTCTAAAGTTGGTGGGATAATGTTTGAAAAAAAACAAGTGCAATTGACCCACTAAAAAAATACATTTTTTAAAAGGAAACGCCTTCTTAGTAGGCAGGTGTGCACGTGCGCCTTGGCTGACGAGAGCGGTCTCAATGACCCAAGATGTGGTGGGTGCAAGCATAATGTGAAATGATAGTCGAACAGACCAATAAAGAGGGCTTACTGAAAGTGTGCGGTGTGTTTATTATGTATTTCCTTTTTGGAAAACTTGAGGCCAGAAATGCAGCTAAAGTCTAAATAGTCTCTAGGCCAGGCCTAAAAAGGAGATAAATTTGGAAAAACGCACTGTGACGCAACATGGCCCATGAATATTTGGAACAGTTTACAGTTATAAAGTGTGAACAACTGACATGGGATAATTTGTTCAAAGGCAAGTTGAAGATCAGCTCCTGACCGGATATACCATTACAACACTTTGCAGGCCACTTACCTACGCCACCACCTCCTCGTCCTTTCATATTCCTCAATTTAAAACACCAGCTGATCGAAAATTCCCACTTAGCCAACATAAAGCGTTCCAGTGTTGACTGGACGAAGAAACAACTATGCAAATTTCCACCTTCAATTTGCACCTTTGTATTAAATCAAGAAACCAGTTTTGCAAGTGCTGCACAGGTTGGCTTTAGCGTCAAGCCCCAGGTAGAGCCTTGTACAAAGGCTGCAATTCTCTCCAGGAACTAATATGGCAATGGTCTGTTCAAGTGGCTATACAATTTGAGATAGGGTATGAAGAAAAGGAATTTCTAGAGCAGACATTGCTTTAAATAAATTGAATTTGGCTTTTTTGTATAGCACCTATGCCCTGGCTCAGCATCTTCCAGGTTTGAATGGAAACAGTATGGGTGGTATATAAACTCGGATGAGTTTACTTGTGGTATGTCAGTCAACGCATGCCCTTTTCAGGATCGGATGGCAAGGTTGTAGAGTTCAAAAATCAGAGTTCAACTACTGTGAATGTTCTAAACTCAGGGCCAGATCCACAAAGGTTCTGTTGCAAGTATGTGTAACTTACTCTTGTAGCACATCTAACTTACAACTGAATTCATGCAACATTTGAGAACAGGAAAACAGATTTTGGACAAGTTTTAAGTGGAAGATAATTTCCCGCTTGACTTGCATTGAAGTTAAATCAATTTAATGTGGGTGAATGCTAAATAAAGCAATTTTTTACTTTAAAAATGGGGCTCTATCACCTGCCTCTAAATAAGCCAGGAGTCGCTAAAAGAAAGTAGCCGGTAATTCTTTGTGACTAGGGCCCTCGGAGTTTAGCAAAATCTTTTCTTGCAAATAGCTACGGACATGGCCAAAGCAAGGATGTATAGATGTCCCTAACATTCTAAAGAGGGAAAACCTACTTGAGCATGAAGTAGGATGTTACTATGTAGGGCACAGGTCGAATTGGAGAAGCTTCTGTGAAATGTGCTTTGGAAGGTACACCTTAGATATTGTGATTGAACAGTAGCACTCAAAGACCTGCTCGAAACGAATAGTTTCTTTCCTGTCAGTGTAGTTTTGCAGCTTGAAGAATTTCTGGATACACTATGCTGTGCATTATTCCGCCATCTAGTGGTTGGGTTCCGGAATTGTAGTATTTCTTTTTTTTTTTTGGTGGGCGTCGATGTAGTACCATTTGGTGCCCTTCTGTGACGTTGACGCATTATTCCGCCATCTAGTGGTTGTGTCTGGAATTGTAGTATTTCTTCTCTTTTTTTTCTGTCGTTGGGCGTCGACGTAGTACCATTTGGTGCCCTTCTGTGACGTCGACGGGCTTCCTCCGGAAGCTCCCACCTTTGGAAGCCATCTTTGGATTCTTTTTTTTTTCTGTTCTTCTCCTCCTTAGAGTTCTCTTCCTTGGCGGAGGAGGGTGGGGTTCGCTAGTGAATCCAAGAAATTCTTCAAGCTGCAAAACTACACCGACAGGTAAGAAACTATTCGTTTTGCAGCATGAATCTTTTCTGGATTCACTATGCTGTGCATTATTCCGCCATCTAGTGGTTGGGTGAAATTGAAATACCAGGATTTCAAGTTAAACATACAACAGTACCTGCTGGCCAGCCTCCAAAATAAAGTAAAACCTGCATGTATGTCCATGTGATATGGCACAGACTATCATACTCTGACCTTTAACATATGAAAGGGGAAGCTCGTGAGTGTGTGTGGAAGAGTAGAGTGTTTAGGCCCCCTGTAAACATGCTACTTCTAACCACCAATCGTTGTCTACAGAAGTATAAAGCAAAATATAACTGTTAGCAAAGACACCACGTGCCCCAGTGTAAGATTTTAGGACTTTGTGTATTGTATTTTTTTTTTACCAAAGTTAGGATTCATTTTGTGTGTTGCTCCTCTAAAGGTTGAAGGGGGTGGTAAAGAGAAAAGGAGTGACACTCATTCAGAGCAAGTGAGAATTGAGGGTCCCGATAAAAAAAAGAAAAGGCATACTTATCCATACTCGTATGTGTACATACTTGCTGGGTGTAGATTTACAAATTTCTGGAATGCACAAAGGTTTGCCAGGTTACACCTAGAATAGGGTGGCAGTCAGAAAGTGCAAATCCACCTTCTGACCTTTTTCTGGTTTTCTCCAGGAAGAAATATTTCCTTATAAAGAAAATCGTTCCTGTACAGCCTCACCAGTTTACGGGGTGTTCCCTTTCCACCTTGGAAAGCGGCCCTTGTTAGGAATACATTTATGAGATTTTTTCCAGGGTGGAAATCAGTGTGAAATGGATTTGCAAACAGCCATAAATATATAAGTTGGCAATGTGTGTGTGTAAGCAAAACTTAAATATGCAAATAGCTCTGTGAAATGGGTCCAAGGTGTTTTAAACAAGGTCTCACCTGGTTTCAGGCAGCCAACCATAAACCTTCTGTATGGTTCGGACCGTGAGGAAATTAGGCAGATAGATTAGTGGGCATAAACAAGAAAGTTGGGATAATAACTGGCAACTAAGTAGAGCACACAATGCTTAATTTGAGCCGGCGTTTTTCAGGGCTCAGCTCCGGCACTTAATTGTCAGCACGGCGCTTAATTGTCAACAAGGTGCTTGTGACAGTCTGCCACAAGGTGGCCCTGTCTGGCTAACTTAGAGATGACCACAACAACAGTTAATTATTAATTCAATATACATTCAAAATAACGATTCCCTTCCGCCCAAGCCATTCTTAAAGCTTTGGGGGCCTGGAATCATCCAAATTGTCACACTTGTAGAAGTGTGATGGATAGGAGTTGTGTTGTTACTGTCGTTGGCACCATTGCAGAGGCAATGTGTGGTGCAAGCTGCAGTGGCCTCCTGACAAGAGCTCTGGCACTTATATTTTTTTAAACAAATTAAGCACTGAGAGCACAGCAGAGACAGGATAGAATGAGGCAGTAACACAGGTTTATCATTAAGAAAGGAAGCAATGAGAAATGAGGTAGGAAATTTGGAGGTAAAATGAAATGAGGTTTCAATGTCGCCCTTTCTCGTGCAGGTGTACCGTGTTGGATGCATGAAGGACAGTGAATACAGGATGATTGACGAAGGCAATGGAGAAGTAGAGGATTTGCACCGACACATACATTTAAAAGCCCTGCAGAGGGATAGAGCAAACAATGAAGCAGAAATATTTTAAAAACAGTAAGGCAATAAAAAGAATGGAGAAAGGAGGGAAAGAATGGAAATGAAAAAAGACAGAAAACAAAAAATATACAATTTATACAAGAGAATAAAGAATGTATTCAAGTAGAGAAGGAAGAATGTAAGAACAAGAAAGGGAAAGCGGCGAAAAAATATGATAGGGGAAGAATCATAAAGGTCAGAAACAAAGGGAGAAATTAAAAAGCAGACATACTAGAAAAAAGAAAAAGTGAGGTGCACACAATCAACCAAAGGAATGGAGGAAAGAAAAAACAAAGACTGTGGGTTAGACAAAGATGAAAGCAAGAAAACAGAAAGAAGAAAGAAAACAAAGACGGAAATGAGAGAAACAAAAGAAATAACCGTCTTGAGAAAAAGATCATTAAAAAGGGTGGAGGATCCAAATAACAGTGAGAGAATGATTAAATAACCAGTCAGAGAAAGCAAAAATCTAGAAAACAACTACATAGGAACAAGAAGAGAAAATTATAGAAATGCACAGCAGCACAAAGTACTGGAAAAGGGAGACCACTAAAGAAAAATTGGACACTAGAGGGAAAAGAGGAAGACATGGAACTGAGGTAGAGGGTGTGCGGCAGGTTGCAGAATGATGAACAGAGTGAAAGGAAAGACAGTGCAGCACAAAGGATTCTTTTTCTCCTCTGAGCCTGACTGATGTCCCTCCTCACGCCCTCCCCCAACCCGCAACAATCTCATGTCCAGGCACTGACCACTGAAGGCAGAAGCAATAAAGAGGACCCTTTCTGGCTTTCCCTGTAGATATTGTGAGCCCTTTAATGAAGCAACAAGGCCGCCAAGGCATTTCTACCGATCACCAATAGAGGATGCCCCGCGAATTAATGTCCATCCACCTGCCGCTCTACTTGAATGACTGACATTAGGTATATAATAAAATTTGAGAAATAATGACATCAATTTCAGAGGATGTATGAGTGTGGTGGGACAAGTTCAAGTTCACAATAGCCGCATTCCTTACCAGAAATCATCTTAATCCAGTTTCTTGAATCCCATCTGCCAGCGTACATCATTTTGGCGGGTCATGCTTGCCAGTGGGTTAAGGCGCTCAGGCGGCCAAAGGTGGAGGTGAGCGGGTGGAGAAAACAATATCCGTTTTTTAAAGAGGGAGAGCAGGTATGGTAAGTATCTGCAGGTGGTGGATTCACCCCAGGCTGTAAGTGAGGAGAGGAGGAAGGAATTGTAGGACGTAATCAGGGACTGTAGGTCGTGGGTTAATATCTGGTCTGGCTGGGTGTGAGGGAGTCGGGTCTGTAATCAGAACTGTGACTGTGAGACCTGAGGATCCCAGTCATTTTGGACAACAGGGAAGACCTCTCTGGGACTGAAAGCCACCTTCACACACTATCATGGTCGTACACTCATCTAGGAAGGGCATAAAGAGACAATATACAATACAGTGATGAAGAACACAAAAATTCAACAGTGACTGTAGAAAAATTCAAAGAGTTCCAGATTCTGTTTTCAGGCAGAGCCAGCAGGAAGGCCTTGCCAACAGTTTCCCGGTCTCTAAACAGAAAGGCGGAACTGAGGTTGTGGCCGGGTAGGAGGACCGCGGCAGGTTGACTGGCTCCGTCTAACCATTAATAAGGTCCTTCATCACCAAACATAAAAGCCAAGTTTTCCTACTGTTTCCTAAGTCCCAGATGATCAGAATTTTATCTAGCGTGACTATCCATTACCCTCTTCTAACTTTGGCAGCAAAGAAGATGGCGCAAGCTCCACTGAGCAGGATGCCCAAGATGGCGCATCTCCAGCAGTGCAGCACAGGAAGGGAGGAGGAATGCCAAGGGCTAATTCTAACATCTGCTGAATCCTGGGTGATACTTGCACATATGTTAAATGACTCCACCAGGTGTGGAATTTTCTGGTTGTCCAATTACAGCATCATATGAGTTTTAGACCTTTAAATTGGGGTTAGGGCTGAAGTCCTCTCAGTTTCCCTAGGACCCAGGGTGTGCAGACTCAGCATTAGTGCAACTTGCTGGCACAAATTATACCTGGATTTACCTGATGAGAATCTCGGTGGCAGACACCCATGGTGAGCGCAATGACTGGCTCCTGATTCAGTGGTAATGGAAGGTTCAGCCCAATTCTGGATTTCTGCCGCCATTGAATGAACCCTTTGGAGTGAATAATGGTTCCTAACCCAAAATGGCTACATGCACCTGAACCAGCTGCCCAGATTCTGCGGAATCTGTTACAAAAATACAAAGTCAGAAAATGACATTCTTAACTGGAACGACACACACTAGTTCCCCCACACAGAGCGGTTACTTGGCAGGGAGAATGACTGCAATGTTAATCTACTGTTAAAGTATACCTGGTGGCCAAACTAAGCTGACCTTTTCCTATAAACAAGCATTGGCTAAGCCATTAGCTCTCGCCTTTGTGACCTGTTGACTTTGCCAAGGGTTTTTGGCAATGCTGAACAACACAAAGGAAAAGAGAGCAGCACATAGGCATTACAGAGCAACACAGAGAGTGGGAAGGTAGAGAAGAGCACTGGTGAGAGCTAACAACATAATCATGGGTGGGGGAGAGAAGCACACAAGTGAGACAGCTGGAAACATGCACTATCACGAAGGGCTTCATGAAAAATAGTTCCCAGAAAGCTAATACGCCTGAAAGAATAGAAGTAACAAATCAGAGGCTATGCTCCATGAGAAGGGCAAACAAGCTGGACATGCTAATACAAATAAAGTCCGCCAATAAAAAGCAAGGCAAAGTGAAAGACAAAAGGCAAAGCCAATGGTAAGCAATGGGAGTAATGCACTCCTTGGACAGATTTCTACATGTTCGCACAATGTTTTTCACTACCAAGCAATTGTGCGGTCTGGTAGGCTTCAACCTAAAAAGTACAACACAAATAAATCACGATTTTGTTTATTTCTAACATTTTCTGTTTCAGGCCGATCAATACAGACCTTTGTTCAAATACAACATACAGAAGATACACAGAATCAGGAATTATTATTGAACGCAGTCCGTTTTGCAGAAGCATAGAGGAAACCTTTCAATGACTTCCCTTCCCCATGCCCTCTGGCGGTGCCACCCACAACCTACGCCCAAACCAAACCCACAAAGAGATTTTTCATTCCCAGTCCTCAGATGTACTCCCTGTACCGTGCCCCAACAACGACTATCTTTTCCCAAGCCCCAAACAACAACCTCTGTTCAAAACTTCCCTTAGGAGACTACCTGTTTCCAAACTCTCGACAAACACCTCCTGTTCCCAAACCCTATACAGAGACTACTGTTTCAGGACTTCACAGTAAATGGTAAATGCCTTGTTGGCCAAACTCTGAAGAGACTTTGCTGTTCCTGTAGTTCGGATCCCATTGACTGCTTAGATATGTTGTGGTTACCCTTAGAAGTGGGAGTGTGGGGTTTACTTAAATTGTAGCTAGACTTTACTTCTGTGTGCCAGTCGCATCCTGATTAAGGCAGTAAGTCCGTTCTTCATTGTACCTAAAAAGGGTGAAACTAACTGCAATGCGCGAGGCCTCACAGATGCTGTCCGTCATTCCACCCTCCGCTGGTCACTACTGCCTCTGCTCCTTCCCCTGTGCTTGTGGTAGAGTAAATAGGGTCCTGCATCCCTTCCTCACCTCAGAGGTGGTTTGAGGGAAGCATAAATGATGTCACTGACGGTCCCTAGAAGCAGGGAGAGCTCAAGCAAAGCTATGAGTGCCCCCTTCTCATTCCCGGCTTTGAGAACGGCCCTGAGGCCTCTTGCAGGTCTAGTCGGTTAGATGGAGTAGAGATAAGACAGGCTTAAGGGTGTCCCTGATTAGCTAGCCTACAGAGGATGTGTGTGGCCTAAAAGTTATTCAGATACACAAAAATAATAATAATCCACATTTGTAAAGCGCGAACAATCACCCGTTAGGGTCTCTAGGCGCTGGGGGCCGTCGGGAAAATTAAGCAAGCTATTGCCAAGAGTCACATGGTGCTGGGCTAATCTGCCACCGTCGCCGGGAATCGAACCGTGATCCCCAGATTCCGGAGTCAGTCGCCCTGGCCGCGGCGCCAAGCTATTGCCCAGAGTCACATGGTGCTGGGCTAATCTGCTGCCGTCGCCGGGAATAGAACCGTGATCCCCAGATTCCAGAGTCAGTCGCCCTGGCCGCGGCACCACACCTCTTCCCCTAAAGAGTTGCTACTATTTCCAGAACCATCATTGGGAGGGTTCCAGAAGCTTTCCTGCCTATGGCTGTTATGGGGATTTTATTGTGGACCAAGAGAGGGGAAGTGTTTTAGAGGGGTCCATCAGCTCTGCAGCTTCTGACAGATCAAAGTAGGGAATGTTTGTTGTATATCTCAGTCTCCTTAAATGTTGGCATTCTCGTGTCTGCTGAGGAACCTTGTGGGACAAACCTGACTTTTTCAGCAGAAGAAATCTACCTCTATTGAACTCATTATCAGTCTAGGCCCTGTCAGGATCCAAAGAGACCCTGGGCCAATTGCAGGTTTTGAGGCCCCCACCAATATTTCTACTTTTATTAAATGCCAAAAAGTAGCAAGTGTCTAAATCTGAGGCCCGCTTGAGCTCTCGGGTTAAGTGTCGGGCCTCGCTGCCTAGCCTTTGGGAGACCCTGATTCGAGGAGGTATGCTTCACTGTCAGATGTGTGAAAATCATAACAGCTGCCAACATCTGTTTAAGAGCAGCCTGCTGATGAGTCATAGGTGCTCTACTAGGCACTTCGGAGATCGAAGTGAGTAGGAACTACCAGGAAGAGAGTCTCACTATACTTTTTATTTTAACTGTTTACTGCTAAATAGCTCTGCTAATTTGTGTACCCATTTTCATAGTAATTCATTGTTCGTTACTCAGTCAAAGTATATTTCACCATCTTTCAATTGCATTTGCTGCAAAAGTCAAAGATAATGTTTTCACTCGTACCCCTATTGAGTTGCCCCATATCTAAAGTCAAAGCTTTTTTTACCAACCCCTTATACGCCTCCACAATGCACCCCATGCTTGACCAGTACTAGACTGGTCACTGCTTTACTGTTTTTGTATTACACTTAACCCCTTGGTGAAACATCAGAGACAACTAAATCTAGGTTGGAAGAAGGTACTCAAGCTCGTATGTACTGTTCAATAAACGCACAAAGACTTTGTTTGGGAAAGGCTGCTTAACCAATAGTCCTCAAAGCCCGGTGTGAGGATGCAGGTGAAAGTAGAGATGCAGCCAGGTCAGTATTGGGAACAGTTCCTCAGAGACTGGGTTTCATCATCGCTCCAGCATTTGACAACACAAGTGCAGTGTATGGTGATCCTGAATGGGTGGACATTTCCGTAAGAACTTTGTGTGTGCATAAAGGGACTAGAAATGTAGAGATTTAAATGTTCTGGTAGTATTAAACAGTCACTTACAGGTATGACCATAGTGGTGCAAAGATCCTTACTAACTTCCTTGGAAGTAAATCTCTAATAACTTTACTGTAGGATTTAAAAACATTGCTCTTTTTGGATCAACTAGATTGAATTTTACTTTCGGTATTGTTTCAATGTTGGTTAATTTTTGCTTATTCACTTGTCATTTCTTTAATTCACATACTTAGTGCCCCTTGTCAGTTTTACCTCTTGTCGGCTTTGGTTCTCCTCTTGTATTCTATTATACAGCACTGCACAGCCTTTAGGACTATTTGAAGGTTTAGGAAAATTAAATAAAAGGCATTAATTTCTTTACATGATAACTTTTCCGGTAAAGTATCATCCTCCTTCTAAGCAGGGCATCTTGAATCCATCCTATCTGCAAGTTCCATGAGTGCTCTTATGGCTCAATAGGGCAGTCCCTGCTCCACCGTAGGGCATCATGGAGCTCCCACAGGTGTAAATGGAAAAGAACCTGGGAAGTGCACACCCTGGTTTGGGAAAAGAACATTCCTAGAGACAACCCTGGATCACCAAGAGATGATGTTTGCTTCAATGGCTCACTATGCTTCCTTTCTAGAGACTGTAATGAAATGTTCACTAGCTTGCTCTGCCTAGGTGCAGCAATGCATTTTTGTATTGGATCATGTGTTCATTCCTATTCAGATTTGAAGAAAGTGGCTTGTGGGATCTTCCTAGGTATGCTAACCGTGCCCCATCCATCAATTCCTTTATCTCCAGCGCCAGACAGCTCTGACTTGTGTAAGGCGCTCCCACTTACCTGCCTTCTTACAGAAGTGGGATTCCTTTCAAAACTACCCTGCTGGCATGTAGTTATTATCACCTTACTCACTGAGACTTCATAACCCCATGTTACAAAGTACACTTCCACATTATCCCCAGTCACCATGGATATGTTTTTGTCCAAGAGTCCAGTCTCCCACAGACTTACGTAGAAACCTGCTATTTCAAAGTCATGCTGCAGATATTGTGTGTTCCTATGAGTGCCTCAGGCACTTCTTTTTCGTTAGCTCTCAACAACATCTGACTAATCTTAATGCCCCTCCAGGGACAATAGCTTGCTAAGCCTCCAAAATAGATTTGATTTCATTTCAAAACATCCAGCAGTCCATTTAGGAACTTTCTTTTCCCAGGCACTCTTTTGAGACATCGTGTTTCAGAAGCCCCCAGTAGACACCCCTTGCACCCATCATAAACTTTTATATTCTCATGCCCTCAATGAAGGTGTCTCTTCGCTGCAAGCTCAAAAGCTCACCCGTAACTTCTCCATGCATACTGTCCCCCATTTGACTCCTGTCCCCCATCTTCACCAGGGCTTCCACCGCAACTCTTCGGATGGATTCCAGCTCCTGCACCCCTTTTGTAGCTTAAGCCTGGTGACCCTCCAAGGCACGCAAGCCAATTCCTATTCCTCCTGTACCTTCTTGCCCTGCAACACTCTGCTGCTTAGGCTTTCAAGTTTATGGTTGGAGACTCATTACCACTTTCTCTTTCGTGTCACATCCTTCATGTAAGTCCACTCTCAGTTTGCAAATGGCTCTGAGCGTAGTTCTCTCTTGGTGACATCTCTCCATCCTCTGGTGGTTCTGGCACCAATATTTGTCAAATGTTTTCAAGCTCCCCACACCCCCCTCTATGCACAGAAAAAATACTTCCACTCCCTTTCTTTCTGAGCCACATTAATCTCTAATGGTGCTGTGTTGGTCTCCACTCACAAGATTTAATTGTCAGGGCCACACTGTCAATATGACGTTGTTTCGGTGCTCAGAAGGAGTCCCAAGCACTAGTCTAGTGCTGCATTTGGTAACAATATCTCAGTCCAGACCATGTTTTCATGCATGTCCTAGATATCAGACGAGCACAGCCCTGGCATCCGCAGGGTCTTCCCTGTCTCTCTGATAAGCTCCTTCCCTTCCCTCTCCCACAGGTTCTGCACGCAGCCCGCAGCTCCAGTTAACCACAGGGGGTGCGGTGGAACTATCACACCAGCCACTGGAGCTCTGCACCACATGGTGGCTCTACGACCACCCAACCCTTCACCCACCACAGACGGGCAGTCTAGGACCATATTTTCTGGCACAAAAGCGGATATGTGCTCGTTGGCAGATTCAGTAGCTGCTACCTTAGAAGCATAGATTCACCCAGCGGGGACCTCACCTAGTGTTCCTTCCATACAACGGGTGAGGCGGGACTCCCAAGCCAGAGGAGCTCACAATGGAGAAGATCCAGAGCTCTCATGTAGTGCACCAATCCTGAAGCCCATACACTCTGGAAATTTCATATTAAAGCAAAGTATAGACTTATTTTTCTAATTACTTTTATAGATACTTGAGTTCTTAATCTCCAAACAGATACTTCAAGACTCCATAGCCCACAAAGAGATTTTCAGTTTCCAAAGATCTCTATTGATACGCTTTTGCTCCAAAACCATCAATAAAACTTTTAGTTTCCAAACGCCTTCCTAGAAGTTTCCTTTTATTAAAGCCTCCCAGAGATATTGTCTCCCAAGCCCAACAAACATTGCACTACAGCGTACGCAAGTCTGCAAGGAGTGTTCCGACTAGACGTCATGCATGGATGTTTTTGCAAGGGCAGTGGTGCACTGAGGCCCTTCCAGAGCTAGCACAGCTGCTATGCCCAGGAAGCTGATAGTGGACACATTGCATCTAGTTTTTCGGGAAGGAAGGATGTGTTTACAAGAAATGTCTGAGCATAGTTGGGGTCAGTAGTAATAACTGCGGGGGAGTGGTTGGATAGCTGCCTTAAAGAAGAGGCAAGAATGTACAGAGGACCTGATTCACAAAGGGCCTCCGCACTCGAGCCGGAGGCGCCGCAGTCGTGGGGAAGTCTTTGCACTCGGGACGTAATCTCCGCAATGAGAATTCTCGGTGCAGGGATTCCGCCTGCGTGCAGAAGCCCTCTGTGAAACAGACCATGAATGTGTCCAGTTAGTTTTCAGGATAGCACTGCACAACTCCAGCTCTGCCACTTCACAGCATGTGGTAGCACAGGTAGTTAGAAGCAAACTCTCCAGGAGTAAATATGCATGGATGGTTCACCGCCGGATGAGAGACTGGACCCTTGGGGACACTCTTTCTGATTGGCCTCGCACTGGTATAGTATAAAGGCACCACTAGACAGTTTGAAGGCCTTCCATGTCTACTGACCACCTCCACTAAGCTTTATGGTGTAGAAGACTGAGAAGAAAATGGGTAGAGCTCAGACCTAATGGCTTCTGAAGACACTAAGTGGGGTTCATGGTCCGGGTCACCATATGGTATGGCTACCAACCCTATTGAATGAGATAAAGTACTAGGTGGAACCCTGCTCCTATGTACAAGTGGTGAGCCCTGCTCCAGACAAGAATCTCTGCCAATGGCTCCCTAAAATATGAAATTTTGTGAAGACCAGATGTGTGAGACAGTGAAATGGGAGCAGAGATGCAATAAATTCCTACAGACCCACCTGGGAAAAAGTCATTATGCGTGTGGAAACTTCATGAAGTAGCTAAAATGTATGAACGACAGAACTGTAAAGACTACCTGGAGCAGAAATGTGTAACATTTATAATATACCAGAATCAACTCATGATAGCCACAGCCATGGGAAATTCTATTACCATTATTAGTTTTAGGCTGTTCGTGTTTTTCTGTTTTTGCGGTTGTCATCAGTATGGGTTTTTGCTGCTTACCGAAAGATTTCTGAGCAGTATAAAGACCCTTGAGTCAGCCTGGGTTGTATCAAGTGCAAGAGTTGCCTGGATTTCATCATGAGCTGGGAAAGTCTTCTAGCCGAACATTCTCCCGTGCTTAGTAAAAAGAAAGTGCATGATCAAGTGTTGTGTTAGTTTGGTCTTTATAAAGTGCTGAGTTTGTTTGTGAATTCTCAAGATACCAAATTGAGCTCAGGCATTATCAAAATGTAAGTGAATCTGGACACACTCTAGAGTTGAGTGAACCTAGCCTTTAGGAGGCATTGGATGGGACGGCAATCAATGATATTAATTCTATTGATAAGGTTTCAGGATCTGAGCAAGATTGTGCTGCATTAAGTGCCACGGTAGTCTGGATATTAAGAAAACATTGAGTTTGTCTGTGCTTTCCTAAGTGCTGAATGAGACTGTTAGTTGTCAAGAGCCAAGCTAGTCCAGGGTTATTTGCACTGGGTCTTTTCAAGAGTGAATTTTCTCTGGGCTTTATAAAGAGATGAGATAGTCCAGGGTCTATCAAGTGCACTGTTAGTGTGGGTTTTATTAAACTGTGCGTTAGAGGTCTGGAAAGGTCGTTGGTTACACACGATCAAGAGTTCAGAGTAAAAGATTTTTATATATGGTTTGTTAATCTAGTTGGGGCACTGAGTAGATCGAGTGTTAACAAGGGTTACGTGTGTTTGACCAGTATCAAGGTCTGACTTAATTTAGATTACATACATTAGTAAATTAGTTTGTTCTTTATCAAGAGCTGGGCGAGTCTCGCAAATATCAAAAGCCTAACTAATTAATATAGGGATGAAGTAGCTGGGATTTATTGACTTACGTGTTAGACTAGGAATTATCAGAAGGCGCGTGTAATTTCAGGATCGAGCTAGAAGTGAGTTTCAGTGTAATCAAAAAATTAGTGAGTTTGGGCATTATCGAGATGTAAAGTTTTCATGGCATCATCAAGAGCTAGGATGATCTGGGCATTTCTACAAGCTAAGCAGAACCGCGAATTATCAAAGCCGTTCTTACTCTTGAGTTTTATCTAAACCTGAACTTGTCTGGACATTTTTAAGAGATTGCGTGGGTCTGGGCATTATGAACAACTATTTGTCAGGCCATTCACAGCATCTGAGCAAGTCTGGGCATCACAAGCGTCTTACAGTAGCCAAGGCATTTACAAGGGCTTATTTGCACTGGGTCTTTTAAAGAGTGAATTTTCTCTGGGCTTTATAAAGAGATTGGATAGTTGTCTTATCTCCTTTATTAGTTATGCTTTACCAAGTTTTGAGTTAGTCTCGACATCCTTAAGTGCGCAGTGGCACTGTTCTGTATCAAGCTAGAAAAGGGTTTGCGTATTGTCAAAAGCTGACAGAGTTTGAGTATGATCTTGTACAGAATGAGTCTGAGGGAACATTATTAATAGCCAAGGCATGATTTCAATTTCCACAATCACTATTGATGTAGACAAAGAGAGGACATTGAGGAGACCTGGTGAAAATCTTCTACGCGGAGTTCGGTAGGAGTAAAGAATATGGCCTGAACTTAGCCGACGACCACAACGCTCATGACGCTAATGTCCCGATGGTGGGGATTTTGTTGTCCCATCTACTAATGAGGAATCGATCAGCGAGGAATTGATCAGCCTCAGTTTTCCATGATGGTGCCTTTTGTCCCTGCTTATGAGTTTTTAACGTCTGCAGGCTCAAAGGTGCCCAGGTCTGAGAACTTCTTTGCACAGAACACACCGAGCAACTTCTGACTTAAAACAGCTGATAAGAGTCCTAACAGCTCAGCAATCTCAGCAGAGAGCAAGAACAAAAATTCCATTGTCAGACACACAGTCCAACATGAAAGTCAAATCTTGCTTCATGATAGGCCTCAGGCTTGTTTTGTTAAAGTCTAAATAAAAGGACTATGTCATTGCCCATTGCCTGCCAGAAGGGTAAAGGGCACTACATCTTCCCTCCCGCCAACTCCCCCCCCCCGCCCTCCCCACTACATCATCTAAAGAACAAACCAAGGCAAATTAATCGAGGCTGTGTTCCTTCTGAGTTCTGTCATGGTCTGCTCCTGTTTCTAATAAGAGTTTCATTACACTCCAAGTACTACAGTGGTCATCTTTCCTTGGTCTAATGATATAGACTCCCATGACACCATCTTTAGGGGATCCTTTTGCACTTTGCGCTCTATCTTCCCTTGTTCCCTGCTGTATGGTGGGTTTTCTTCAATGGGCAGAATGAACGGATACAATCTCATACTCTTGTCTGTGACATACACAGCAGATCTGAACATTGAAGCCGTTCATGTTTCTTATCCGCCCTCAGCATGTATGGTCTTGTTTGGACTTCTTGGAGATTAATCTCTTTCCCTATTATGAGGAAATTTCACATCCACACCAATGCCCTCTTAGTGTAAAATGGCAGAGTTCTTCTCTAAATCATTCAGAATTAATGGCCACACTACTTCTCTAAAGTCTTTCCATCATATTGTGGCACTGCTCTCCCATAGATCAAGATGATGCCAGAAAGTCCTGTAGGTTCAGCCCAAGTTCCTTTGTTGTCTCAGATGCTTTATGACTCCCTTTACCTCTACGTAAACTGTTCTGCTTTGCCAGTAAAGTGGTGTTTTCCTCTAGTGTCTTGGGGGTATTTTTTTTAATGTTCTTATAAACTGGGGTCCATGGACCGAGATAATCAGCCTCAGTAATCCATATGTATATGTTATAGTACTACTATTGTTGCTTTTGCTATTTTTGGTACAGAAGGGCTATTTTAAGTAGATATCCAAAGATGGTTACCCATTCACAGGTCCCACAAAACCCAGGGTGATGCCTTCCAGTGAGCCAGCAGCCATTCCAGTGGTTGGATTTCTCCTTGTGGCATCAGAGTGCCAATCCTGGTGTTCCCATCACAATAATGCACCCACCCACCAGTGTCTGTTTCAATGTTAGTGCCTAATTCAGTTTCCCTTCATGCAGCACCTCCAAGGCATATTCCATGGGGCACATACATCCATCAAATGTCATATATGACTATGTTAAATCACTATCACAGATTTGTTCTTGTTTTGACCCAGATATTTTGAGAGGTCTATAACAGCTCATCAATATAATATCCATGGGCAAGGTATTTGTCCATTGGTCCAGCACACTATCATCAGTGAAAGTTTGTTGAGTGGCTGGACTGAGATTGTGGTCTAGGTCAGAATTAACCATAATATGATTTTATCTAAATACACCTGCCAGATGAACAGTGCAGCAGAGGACACTGCAAAGACTGTCTACCAAATTCTGTGTAAGTTAGTAAATGAGATGACATCAACGTAATATCCTGAAGGTTCAAGTGGAGGTACGGACTTAAAAAGCAAGTCAAAGGTCGAAATTGGTATAATCATCAGTAAGAAATTAAATGGTCGTCACCCAATGTCCTAATACCAAAATCAGATGGGATCATTCATTTTTGTATTACTTTTGGAAAAGTAATTAAGATATCAACCATCATCAGCTATCCAAGCCAAGGGTGCATGACCTATTGTTTATAGAGGAAGAAGCTACATTGATATTTCAACACCATTCTTGACTTGGGTCATATTGAGAAACAGACAAATTTGTTTACGCCTTAAATCTAACCAGAAAGTGTGTCCATTTTGCCTCCCCCACACTCCCAACTGTGCCTGAAGACATAGCTGAAGTTTCACCTGGAAATGATAAGGAAATGTATCTGCTTATGTACACCTGTCTTGCTATATTTTTTGATCCTGCGTGCTATATACCTGCATATCAAAGTATCAAAAATCTTTGTGCACTGTTAATAAAATGATAAATAAAGGTTTTTGTAAAAAAAGTTTCACCTGGAAATCTTTTTAAGGCATTATTCTACATTGACTATGTTTTCTATTAATTAAGACTCTATTTTTAGCACAATTTACACATTCGACTACCACCAGGCTTTTTCATTTGTCTTACACTGCCAATCTGCAAATCATGAGCTATAGGAAATAAAACAAGGTGATCCCTCTTCCACGTTGCCGGTGATGAGGATGTGGAATGCCCTCCCTGACCCTCTGAGCTTTGAAGGTAATCAGACATCTCTGCAAATGCTATTCTTCACATTAACTTTTTTTGTTTTCCTTACTCAGACCCCAGGCTAAGTCTGGTTCTACCATCAATACTCAGTGCCTCAACACTCTTGGGAATCGTATGCATTCTGAAAATTTTAATATTGCATAACATTGCTAAGATTCTCCTGGACCCATGGTTTCATGGCACGTGTGCAGAAGGGAAGACGTTTTTATAAACATAAAACAGAATTTGACTCAGACCCCAAATTCCACTTGAATATATTTAGGACTGGAGGGACAACCTCATGGAATTGTTTCTTAGATCATCCAAGTTCTAAAGTGCTACATACCAGCTATTAAGAAGATCCGGGAAGAGTAGAATTCCTGCATCCTGCAGTGGCCTAGGTAATGAGCTTGGAGGAAGACAAAGATACCTTGTGAGTCCCAAGTATGACAATAGCACATAATGTTGAAGTAAGTATTTCCTGAGTCAGTATATTCTTATGAGAACCAGAGCTTTCTTTGTATGGAATTGTTGCTTGAAATATCTCATTAATTTTAAGGCTTTCCTTAAAGCCTAGCATCGAGCTAACCTGACTAATATTTATTGTCCAGTAGCAAATGTAAGTCTGGAAAAGCTCCTCCTCACTTTAGAATGGTTCCTCTGAGCTTTTGCAAACCATTCTAATGCCTGTGTAGGCCCAGATTAACATAACCATCATAGATTGTGTTTTCCTAATCGTGGATTTATCAAATTAAAGCGGAATTGCTGTAAACAAAAATATTAAAATTGACATTTTTACAATATGAATTTTTCCTATTTTTGTTATTACACAGTTCAAGCTTCAGGTTTAGCTCCTATGGATATTTCCAAAAACTATACTCTTTCTTCTGCTCAACTGAGGTGTAATATAAATATCCAAGTATGTAAAACCTAAATTTGGGAATGTTATTATTCCAGCACATGAAATTGGGTTTTTGATATTAATGGAGGGCAGCCTCTTAAATAAGTTCCTTACGAGGCTTGATGATTTAGATGTGTATATTACATTACAGCCAATATAGATTGTTATCTTTATGCAGCAGCAATTGGAGTAGAATGGGGTCTAAATATTGCCAAATATGTTATTCAAGTGATTCAACTTATAAATCAAACACTGCTGAGGAAACGGGGCCCCGCTGTCTTGTTTCCTTTGGAATAAGAATTTTTATCAATATATGTTTCATTTTCTAATACTGTTGCATAGAAATTAGAGGACAGTTTTTGAAAAAACGAATCTGTAAATTACATAAATCAAAACGTTTCAGTACCTGCAACAAGAATATTCAGTTCACCTTATCAAAACCTTGAAGGCAAGGATTGTCATAAATGGGAAGCAAACCTATTTTCCTAAACTAATGTCAATTGCCCCTTTCGAATCCTGTACAAGGTTTGCCATGGTATACCACCAATATATTGCATGCGTAATATCCCATGACAAAAATATTGCCTCTGCTACATCAACTTAACCAAAAACAACACAGGACACATAGATGTGTAAGTAAGAATAGTGAGTAGATACTGATCATGATTATGTAGCGGTAGGTGAAGTGGTGATGCTAAATTATTGTGGGTTGATGTTCTCATTAAAGTACCATACAATCTTCATCATATGGCGACCAGGGCTGTACATTTTTTGATTCACAATAATCAAAGCAGGAGGCAGATGACTTAATCTGGCCGAAACAGCAAAGACTTTAGTAAGAGAGGTAAATGCCAGTAACTTACTGGGTTTACAAGTTCACTAAATAATGGCTTCAGGCCAGGAATAAGGAGTGCGCCCCCCGCAGGATACCATCAAATAGTAACCTGGTGGTTCCTTTGTTTGAGGGAATATCTCCTAAATCTCAGCTGTCAGACAGTGTAGATCTTTGGCTTTACGCTTCTATGAAGAGTTAATGACTTAATTGATTTCTTGTTCCCTAATGATGACTAATTACATACATTACCTGCACTGGAGATATTGTTGGTAGATCTAAACCTGAATTCCAGAGATCTATATCTGAGATAAAAGAGCTTAAGTATTACTGCTATGTACTTTAAGAAAAGTCCCCAAAACGTTTTTCACATTTCAGGACTAGACACTTAAAGCTTTTAACATATGTGAGAAAATATTTATTTCAATCACTCACATACTGAGTTATCGATGCCAAGCCGGTATGCACCTACTTTTTCCACTGTGCTCTACTCCGATTGGTGCTGCCCTGTCCTGGCTCTTGAGAAAGCTGCCTGAAGCTTAATGTAACACTTTTCTTTGAGATCTTTAATCATAATCAGTAACTGGGATTTAAATACTGCAAATGTTCTCTGAAAGCAATAGTTTCTCACTAGCACTTAACTCCTTTTCCGACTGGTACCACTCCTGCTTTCTAATCCTAGCGAGTCTCCCAAAAAGTCCTTTCAGAGCGCCAAGAATGAAGGCTTTGTGAGTCCTGGAGAAGACGGAGGGGAAGGCTTCTGAACTTTATTCTCTATTAAAAAAAGAAATAGAGTGAGCCAGAGTTACCTTTGAACTCGCCTTGAACTGCTTTGTTTAGTGGGATCTGTTTATCAGTAGACAAGGTTCTATCCTTTTTTGTAGGTAACAGACTTCTAAGCTAAGTGCTGAACGATAAGACAAATGTCTCTGCAAATATTTACATTCTGAAACATGGGCCTTTAACAAAGTTTCCATGAGACATAGGTCAACTCAGAAGTGTTGCCCATGTTTCCATGAAAAGTATGAGAAACGTTGAATTATGGAGTGAAGTCTCCGAAAAAAAAAGGTTTAGATTTTGCATTACCCCAAAATGACTCATTTTACCCATCAAATGGTACCTCAAAGCTCAGCTCTTGTCGATCCAAGATATTGCTAGGCTAGCTTTCCTAATGCCTATTGCTTGTTTAAAAAGAAATACACAATGAATAAACTATTTAAAGAAGAGAGTATTGTTTTGTGGCCTCTTTATCCTTTGTTTTGAGTCTTCAATTGTTTATAGTTTATGTGACCTGAGGATGCTACTATAATGGTATGTTTCAGTTTGGTCTTCAGGCTATGGCCTGGGCCACGCTTTATAAGGCATTTGGGTGGGAGCATTTCATGTATTAGTGGCTGGGCTCTTCCTGTAGGGTGTTTGCATCAAGCTTTCTTGAGAATGCTGCTGCTCCTGCCTTCGTAAGTGTACCTGTCTTCCTTTCTTGGTACGGTTTCTATGAACTGAGTCTGTGGCTATCGATGGGCAAGCTGGATAGCTGTAGTTGATCGGGCGATGGCGCCTTATTTTCATAGAGGGATTGATGCCGTCGCTGTCATTTACAGTAACTCATCTTCAGCTATTATTCCTATAATTTTAATGTCCATTTTCATGTTCTATTGGGATTCTGTGTCAGTGTATTTTCCCTTTGCACACTGTTTCTTCCAGGAGTTTAGAGTAAGTGTTGGCTCATCATGTTACTGATGCTGTCTCTGATTTCTGGGAAAGAAGCATGAGCGGTTGACCTTTTCCTACCATTGTCTTCCCCCTACATTCAGATCCTTCTCCCCAGTCACCTCCTTCCAGGGTCTGGGGTTTGAGAACCATAAAAGGTCCTCCCTTGTGCATATTGATTTTAGGATTTCTTGCTTCCTCTAGTAGGATCTCTTATCCCTTTCCACATCATCTTTGTGGATGCAAGAGGCATATGTGGTGAAATATAGTAGGTTGCTGCCACTAGAGCCACCTGGAATAATCCCCAGCTTGATTGCATGCTCTTGTCTTTGTTTATTTCTGCAGGTGCATGCGTTTTCGTGTCTACGGGTGACCACTGGTCCTTGCTTTTTCATGCCACTGGTTGAGTGTTTACCCACCTTCAAAATAAAGCACCTGCCCAAAATCGGTATGTTTCCTGAATATCGACACCATAATGTCGATGGGCCACAATATTGAGGACAAAATATGGAAATAAGGTATTGACAGGTAAGTAAGTCTAGATTTTGATTTTCTATCAATAACTCCACATATAGGTACCTTGGTGAGATATATCTTAAAGGTATGTAAATGTGGAGATACTTCCTGTATGCACTTTCGATACTTTGTCCCTCGATATTCTTATACCGCGATATTCAATAATAACAACATCATACGTCTACCTGCCTGGTTTACTCATCTCGGACATCGTGGTCCTCCTGTTTAGGCCGTGTAGCGTTAGCAACTAGCATGTTTCTGAACTTAGCTTGAAGCCTACAATGCTACTATAACTGTCAGTCCACAGACACAGATTTTTGGTGTGGCGACTTGCCAAAAGTCAGTTGTTTCTAGCATTCTGCGATTCTTGCTTTGGCTATTCAGTGGAAGTTCTGCTACTCTGGGGTTGCCCATGAGAACAGTGATTATTTGCCTCCTAGTATTTCCTAGTGAGGTCAGGCTACCCCCGCAGCTTGTGGAAATAAAATGGTGGTCAGATCCCACCTTTTACTAGGTGACTTTGCAGGTGAATGTAATTGTGACTGAATTGTGTTTGACCTGTGTTGCTTTCCCCAGGTTAAGAGTGCCACACGTTGATATCCTGTCAGATATTATAATGTTTTTCACTGAACCTGTAGGATATTTTTATGTTGGGCCATTGTCTCCCAGTTGTTTTTGCTTCATCCAGTTTTTTTTTATTTTCCCTGTATCGTGTTTTCAGTAATTATGACAAGTTTATCATTGGCTGGCTTCTTTGCCAGGTGTGGTCCATGTGGATGTGGTCCAAGTTGAAAGGTCTCCCTTCTTGGCCCATATACCTACTTTATGCCTGGTCACTCCTGGAGAAGGGACAACTCCATGCCTTTTTGTGTTTCGTGCATCCCTGCAGTTTTTGTTTTGGGTACTTTCTTTTTCTATTGATGACACTGCATTTCTGTGGGTGGCCAGTTTCATGATTCCAATATGTAGAAACATAGTGATAGTGTTGTATGACCACCTACGTGTCGCAGATCTTCCTTAGTGTGTCCAGTAAGCACTACTGTGTATTGTCGGCGGAACATTTGTCATGGCGTGGTTTTTCTTTAAAATATAAGGTCTGCGATGAGGAAGAGGCATACAATATACTGAGCACTCCTCATTAATTCTCAATTCACAGAGGCTCTCTCTTCCACATCATAGTCCTTGGTTCCTTCTCCTTCCCTTCTGTGTGGTCTGTCTTTGACTGCTGCAGTACTACTTGGAAATCACAAACAGGACTTCTGGATGAAAGTTTAGGTATTGATATCTTGTTTACAAGGGGCAGGATCTAAAATATTTTGTTAGAAACAGTTACCCTGACTTATCCTCATAGATTGTGACATTGAAGAGTTAGTCTTCAGAAATGTCCCCGTTCCAGAGTACTTCAGAAACTCCTCTGTCCTAGGTTATCCCAGATATTCATCCACTGCAGAGGGCCTCAGAGGCTCATCCATTATATAGATCCAAGGAGGTCCCCCATTCCAGAGGAAATACAAAACTAAATGACCCATTCTATAGAATATCCAAGTCGCTATCATTCGGGAAGATGCCAGAAACTCTTCCCATGGATGGGGCCACATACTCTCTCTCTTTTCAGAGACAATAGAAACTCCCTTTTTAAAGAAAACCATAAATGTTTCCTTTCTAGAGTGTAACGCTAATGCTCGCTTTCCAAACATCTGAAAGCACGCAGTCCATAGGAGGCATTATCACTAGGAGCACAAAGGGCCCCAGGAATTCCCCCAATCCAAGGAATCCAGATACCCATTTTAGCCTGCTCCTGAATTTCTCCTTTGTAATGAGCCTATCACACTATCATTTTAAAATGTGTCAGGACCCCAGAAACACTTCCAATCTATGGAGACACTTTTACATTTTAGAGAACCCTAAAAACGATCCCTTCTAAAGGATCCCAGAAATTCTCCCATTGAAGATGCTCCAGAAACTCCGGCTTCCAGAAGACCAAAAAATACCTACTGCTCTAAAGGACCAACAAAATGCTCCCATTCCAAAGAGAAATTCTCCCAATCTGCAGCAATCAAAGTTGTCTAAAGTCCACAAATTACAGTCTATTTTGAATGCTGAGTCCTGGTCCTTCTTCAGTTAGTGAAACACAATCAGAGTTGTTGGTTCCCTGATAGAACCTCTTAGTCTTCAAATCATTATGGACTTCCCATTTATTGGAACCACCAGGTGGATGAAGTTTAGACCTGAAGTCTAACTTTAGACCTGAAGTCCACTTCAGGTCTAAAACTTGACTTCAGGTTTAAAGTTGGACTTCAGGTCTAAATTTAGACTTCAGGTCCAAACTTTGGTGGATGATTATGAGTTTGGTGGTGTGGGAGCGGGGCAGCACGTCACTGCCCCGCTCCCACAACGCCAAACTCCACGGCCAACTGCCCGCCAGATTACAAGTTGTAATCCGGATGCGCGATCCTGCAGCGGCTGGCCCAAGGCACTGCCTTTCAAAGGCTCATAGAAGAGCCTAAGAAAGTTAGTGCAGCGGGACTGCCACAGCACGTTCCAGCACGGCATGGACAGTGAAGTCCATGCCGTGCAGCAACTGGGGGTGCAGAAAGAAGGGGGGGACATCCCTGCATGCACCCCGTGCACCGAGGCACTAGGGGGCCCTAGCCCCCTTTGTTTCCTCACTGCCACCTTTTTTTTAATGGCAGGCTAACTGCCATAAAAAGGAGGGCAGTGAGGAAACACATATTTTTATGCTTGGCAGTGCAGCAGCTTCACCCCCCAGTATATTGTAACTTCAGACTGCTGCAAGACTGCCAGGGAGCACGGATCCCTGGCGATAGAAGTGGTCCTGTGGCGGTCCGACAGGGAAAGTCATAATACGGCAGTCAGACCTCTGGTGCTGTGGTTGCTGCACCGCCACCGTGGGTTTCGCGGTCCATCATACTGCCAATCTCGTAATCAGGCCCTTAGACTTTAGGTCTAAACTTAAAATACAGGTCGAAATTTAGGGCCTTATTACAACTTTGATGGCCTTCGACTGTATCCACCGTGGCCCCAGGAAGACTGTAAGGCTGTGGTGAGCCCACCTGCAGGATTATGACTTTGATCCAGGGCGGGCGGGTGGTGCTGCTGCACTATGTTAGGCTCATAGGAGGGCCTAACAAGAATACCACTGCCGTGAGAGAGCCTGCAGCACGTTCCTGCACGATGTGGCATGCATCATGTCGTGCATGCCACACTGTGCAGGAACAAGGGTGCAATTCCAGTGGTGGCACAACATGTGCCCCCCTCCCACATGCACCCCCCGGTCCAGAATCAGCCAGGGGCCCTGTTAAGGCCACCATGCCACACTTTTCATGGCAGGGTCCCTGCCATGAAAATGGAAGTGGGTATGCAGAACGGTAAATACACAGCGCGGTGCTGGCATGGGCACCACCTGCATATTCAGGCCATTGTTAGACCGCCGCCGCAGTGGGATCCTTGTTTCGGCAGAGGGGGCGGTCTTGTGGCAGTCCCAGCGCAACACTTGTACTGGGTGGTGGTGGTTGGACAGCCACAGCAGGACCACCGTACTCATAATAAGGCCCCTAGACGTTAGTCTAAACTTGGACTTCAGGCATAAGTTTACCTTTGTAATTCTGGCCCTTCGATTGTGACCCTTCAAATGCCTGCCATTTGTGGTACTCAGAGGGTAAACCTATACCTGTACTGCACCCTGAAGCTTATATTCTTGAGAATTCATAGACTTCAACCAATTATTTCTTCAATACCAGTTCTTGACACCTCTTGTAAGACAGACCACCTATAAGACCCTACCATTCCCTTAACCCTAGGTGCTTCTGCCAGATACACCGATGGAACCCATTTTGGCAATCCTAAAATATGCCTTTTCATTGTAGGCCTCTGCCATTCTCATGAGGTTTGCTGGAAGGTCCAGACAATCAGTGTGGCCCACTATTGGGCGCAGAGTACTCCCCCTAACTGTAAAACACTTGCAGTTCTTGGGGCTTCTCTGATACATCCCCTCAGTCTGCTTCTTTCGGGTACCAATTCTTAGAGGTTGCCCAATGACCCCCATTAACTGTACTACACTTCGATTCTCTCATGTCGGACACTTGTTCAGGTTTTCAGTTCGTCTGTGCTATCTAGTCACTTTGTCAGTCCTCTGAAATACAGTACAGAATATTCCCGGGTACTCGTAGGTGTATCAAGTTAATATATGGTACAACATTCTTGGGGATTCTTGGATGCATCATTTAACTACAGAACACTGATTTTTTGGGGGCTTCCTTGGGATAAGGACTTAGGCATTCCTTCCAGATAAACTATGAGACCGGTTATTGGCACGCCAGAGCCCCTGTACATTCAATTTTAATCATGTCACTCTGAGTTTCCCATTCTGGTGGACTCCTTAGAGATATACAGTCAATATAAGGAATCCATTTTGGCACCCCTCCCAATTCCTTCTCATACTGTAGAAGCCTCCAAGACCCTACTATTGTTTTGCTCTTACAAGTTACCAAAATAGCCACTGAGCCGCTCTCAGTCTTGATAACCCTCAAAATCCCCACATGCCTTGGTAGACCCTGGTAATCTCCTCTTTGCATGCTTCTGAGCTTCCATCCCAGTAATCTCCACTTACTGTCTTTGATCTCTTTGCCTTTCTTCCTCCTGCAGGCGCCGGCTCACCGGCATGTGTGTACCTGCACAATGTTGCGGCACTGCTTACACTTAACAGAGCAGCACCAGCGAAAGGTGCAACTGCAGCGCTCCACCACCTCAGTCTCAGCTGTGTGGAAGCCCCGACCACAACACATCAGTTCACATCCATCAGTGGCGGGTGAGGTGCGGTTACACCGGCGGCCTGTTGTGCCTGGTACCCCATTTCTAGGATCCTGGTGGCAAAAGTCTGGACTGGGTGACAAGTAGATCAAATCCTGCATGGTGTAGGGCTTGAAGTGGGCACTCTTGGGTACTAGAAGCTTGCGGGTGGCCACCTTCTGCTGCTGGACCTCCGTTGCACCCTCGAACTTCTCCTTCAGTACATTGCCAACCTTGCGGAAAGGGGGCATGACCTTCCAGCATGTGCGCACTTCGCAAGATCCTGAGACACCGTGGCATTTGCACTCTACCTTCATGTTGGACAAGATGGCCTGCAACAAGAAGAGTAGTAAAGATACTGATTGCCATGGCTAACCTGGACTTATATTGGAACAGGGAAGAGAGAAGACAATGAGAGAATAAAGATGGTTATAAAGCAGGTCGGAGAGACAACAGTATTCATATAGGAGGCAGGTGGCAGCAGTAGAGTCAGTTTTGGAAATGATTAGAAAGGGCATATTGCATCTCGTGTGGACAATTGAGACCAGGAGCGATAGTGATAGGAACTGATATGTAAAAGGCATCATGATGTCAGGCAGGGAATTACTAAATGTATGTGGTAGAGATGGAGACGGCTGTCAAGAACAAAGTTTCGCAGAGTAATGACCAATGAGAGTAGAATTGGAGCTAGATAGCGATGACAAACATAATGGTCAGAAGACAGAGCAATCACAGCAGGAGCGCAGTAGAGCTCAGAATAGCTGGACTGGACATGTAATAAAGAGGGGTATGAATGTAACAAATAAAGACAAGAAATTGCAAGAATGGATCCACTTTGGAATTAATTGGGATGAGCGCAATAGAGATGTTTATGTGCACGGCTAGAGAAGACGCTAAAACTCAGGGGAAGGATCAATGAGATCTGAAGAGCCAGTAACAGGGTGCGAGAAAGGACACCCCACAAAATCGGACAAGAGAACTGAGTTCTAATAAAGAACTAGGGAGCTACCATTCTGTAAGGATTCTGTAAGGATGAGAGAGCATAGATAGGTGCCAAATGATGATGTGCTTCTGGAACAGGACCTGTGAAATTCAATTGTTTTATTACGGAGCAGTCAGCTTGAGTTCAGCAAAATATGCGGTTTAATTGTTTTGTTAATACATATTGGAATTCTACTATTTTGAAAACAAGAAGGAAATTAGTTTTAAATGCCTCAAAATAATTAGGGGAAGATTGTGCAACAAATACTTCCAACACTTCTATCCATATCTCCACTCTCAATGTTGCTTTATGCCTCTGAGCCGAGTCTGGCGGTCCCAGGTCTATCAGGCTCGCGCGGGCATGGCGGTGGCGGTCCAGCCACTGACGCACCGGCGGTCCGATCACCCCATTACAAGTTGGACCGTCGAACTGTCATTGCACCGCCGTAACCACTAGGGATCAGAGATCCCTGGCTGTGGCACATCTGTCTTGAGACCGCAATATGCTTGGCGGGACTGCCGCTGTCTTACAAAGCATATTACAAGTTTCCTTTCCGCCACAGTTTTCATGGTGGTTCCTCCTCCATGAAAACCGTGGCGGAGAGGAAACTAAGCCCACTTTTGACTCTGGGCAATGGGGTGCATGCAGGTGGGGCACATGTTGTGCCCACCTGTGTGCATGCACCCCAGTACCTGCGCGGCATGGACAACACCCTGCGCAGGTACTGCCTTTGATGTTCCCATTGCAGTGCCTATTTCATAGACACCGCTTTGGGAATGCCAAAGAACCGCCGGCGAGTGACTAAAAATAGTCAATCTGAAGGTTGGTGAGCACAAGGGTTTGGCCGTGCGGGGCACCAGCACGGGGATCCCGCTCCCGCACTGCCAAACTCATAATCAGGCCCTTAAAGTCTAAAATTGTCAAATAGGAGCTTTGAGAAAGACATGGGGTGTTTCCAGTCTTCCACTCTAATGCAGTGAATTGAGTTTGTTATGTGGAATGGTAAATATCATTCCATTTTAAATGACCTAGTTTGTGCTCCATTGCTACACTAAGGGGGTCATTAGCATGGCGGGCGGATCGCCACCGCCTGACCGCCCGCCAAAACACCCCGCCGGACGCAATATTATCCCCACGCCACATTAGTATGGCGGGGGGTACCGTGGCGGACGGAAAGTCCATCCGCCGCTTTTCCGCCGGTAGGCAATCGTCATGGCGGAAAAGGCCCACAATATGGTGGCGGTGCCTTACAGGCACCGCCATCCATATTATGATGTTGGCGATTTCATGCTTTTCCGTGGCGGAGGCTCTGCCATGGAAAGGCATTTGGGAATCGCTTTGGGGGCTTGTTGTGGGCTCCCGAGGGGTGGGGGGTAGGGGACTGCACTTGGGGGGTACCCATGGCACCCCCCTACATTGGCATACACAAGGTGGCAGGCACTGTGCGGTGCCCGTCACGTTGTGCATGCCAATGCGCAGCATGCATTTACAACATTGTGGCGGGTGCTGCTCACAGCACCGCCTGCCACAATGTATATATGCGATCGCCACGGTGGCAGTCGCATCCTAATTGGCGGTGCGGGACCACCGCACCACTGGTGGCCGGTCCCAGCACCGCTAGGGTGGCGGGCGGACCGAAGTCTGCCAGCCATCCTAATCCAATCCAAAAGAGGTGTTGTTTTCAGATATTTAATTGCTTGCTTTGGACTCCCTTGTTACTTCTTTCAGTACCTTTCTTTTGCACCCCATGCATGACAGTGCGGAGATTGGAAAAATCTATTTCACCGTAAGGTCAGGACAAGTACCTTAAAAGCATTTTTTTTACAATAACAGATGAAAAGAAAATGTGCATTTATGTGTGGGTCATACATTACTATATTCAAAGTTAATTCTAATTCAAGTTCAAGTTGAATTTTAATTTAAAGGTAAATTATGTTATTTAAAAAATGATAATCTAATCACTAAACCAAGTGATTTGATCACTCAAAATGCTTAAAGTACTTCGAGCCTGATTCACGAAGATAATTTGCATTTTTGAGTAACTTTACTACTTTTGCTTATTTAAAAATCCAAATGTAAGTTTCTACTGAAAAAACATTAGTAAGTCCAGCATTACACTTGGCCAACTACTGGTACTGCAACAACCTCCCATAGAAAATAATAGACGTAGGGAATTCAAATTAATCCCAATAGGAAATAAGGTTGAATTAATTTAAAATATTTAAAATCGTCAAAAATATAAATATAATGTAATGCTAAAAATATATATAAAAATAGTACATGGTTTTATTTAATTATAAGTTATTTTAAATACCCTGTTTGGAATTTAAACGTGAATGTGAAAATAAGGTTATTAAAAAAAATCTAAATTAATTTGTATTATTTCTATACATATGTTTTTATATTTATTAAGGCATAATAAAAAAATCTTTTAGTGGGAATGTATTTTTTTTCATTTAAACTTCAGAAAAATTGTTAATTTCATTTAATATATTTCCATTATTTAAAGATGTATTTCAAATTAATTTAATAGTGCTGTAGCTTTTAATTCTTTCTACATTTAAAATATCTATAACATGGATTTACCCTAATATTCAACATAATTTAAAAAAAAATATTTCTGTTCAAGTAAAATAAACTTTTTTTATTTTTCCCTATACTTTACCATGCCACCCTACCATAGAAAACAATGGACCTATGGAATTCAAATAAATCCCTATATGAAATAGATTTGGATTAATTCAAATTATTTAAAATTGTCAAGAATATAAATATACTCTAATGTTAAAAATATAAATAAATAGTACATCTTTTTATTTAATTATAAATTATTTTAGCACCTTTTGAGTTAAAAAGTTAATGTAACAATATTTTTTATTAAAATATACCTAAATTAATTGTATTTATTATTATTAATATTATTATTATAGACTTCTATAGCGCCTGAATCACCCCCGAAGGGGTAGCTCTGCACTGTGGAGCCTACTAGAGAAAGCTGAGGGCAATCAATTAGAACAGGACTGTTTTAAGGAGTTTCTTAAATTGTAGATGATCTGGGCATTGACTCAGCGTGATGGGGAGCTCATTCCAATGCCACAGTGCCAGATGAGAGAAGGCTCCCGCCACCCCCCATCCTAGCCTTCTTGACCCGGGGGACTACAAGAAGGGATTATGGGGTCTATTAGGATGGCGGTCGCCATGGTAGCGAGAAAAGACCACCCGCAAGGAAGGCGGCATAACCGCCGGTCCAATTAGGATGATCTGCAGTCAAAATCCGACCGCGGCGGTCGGATTCTGGCAATTAACATTGCGGTGACCGCCGCTGTGTGAAAAAGAGCATGTCATGCATGTCACTTCACTGCGTGACAGGCACTGCACAGTACCATGGGTACCCCCCCCCGTGCATCCACATACCCCCAACACATTGGGGGCCCGCAATGGGCCCCCGGAGACATTCTCCGCATGCCTTTCCATGGAGGTTCCACCACCGCGGAAAGGCTGACTACTGCTGGCATCATAATCGTGCCGGCGGTGCTTGGCCCTGATCTGCAACAATTGTAGCAGTCGAGCTCTGCCCGCCAGCTAGCGGGCGGACTGCAACCGGCGGAAAAGTCGCAGGCGGAAAATCACATCGCGGTGATCACGACCGCGATGCAAATCGGACCGGCGGTTTTCTGGGTTTCGATGGCGGGCCATCAGCCCGCCATACTAATAGACCCCTTAGTTCCTGAGCGCAGATCCCTGGCGGGAGTATAATGATTGAATTTCTCAGCAAGGTAGACGGAGCTCTTGTCAAATACAGCTTTATGGACGGTGCAGCAAATTTTGAATTTGATACATTTGTGCACCGGCAACCAGTAGAGCTGTTGTAGCAGCGGGGCCGAGGCCGTTCTGGAAGGTACATTTAAAACCAGGTACGCCGCAGTGTTCTGGACTACCTGCAGTCGATCCAGGGAATTTATTTCTATAGATAAAGTTTAATAATTATTTAGGCATAATAAAAAAAAAATCTTTAGTGAGAATTGATTATTTTAATCTAAACTTCGGAAAGATAATTTTTATTCAATTTAATATATTTCCATTACTTAAAGATTTATTTCAAATCAAGCTAATAGTGCTGTAGCTTTTTTATTTCTGTTTTACATTCAAATTAAATATATGACATTAATTTACATTTTAATATTTAACATAAAAATATTTGTACTATTTATTTTTACGTCAAATAAACTTTTTTTATTTTTCCCTATGCATGCGGAAATATCTGCCCCAACTGTGTAGTATTCCTATGGTAAACTATTTGGGACATGTTCACAAAAATATTTAACTCGAAAATTAATATAACAAAAGATTTTTGGTATTGCAATTAATTCAAATGTATTTATATATGTATTTTAAATGTAGAACAAAATAATAAAAAAAGTTACAGCACTTATTTAATTAATGGAAATATATTAAATGGTTTGGTGGTCTTACCGCTGTCCCGCTGCTGCGGCGGTCCCAAGCAGACCGCTGAGCCGGCAGTCTTCCGCCTGCCGTGTCACAATGTTTCCAATGGGCTGGCGGTATCTTTGCGGTGGACTCACTACGTTTCACATGGGTACCCCCACTTTTTGCTGGTGTTTCACTGTTTTTCGACCTTAGTCTGGCTGTGGCCCTGCTAATCAGGACCACAGCCTAGCTGCTTCCTCTCTAAAATGGTTTCCATGTACCTTAGGTACATATCTAATTGGATTCTGGAGTGCCTTATAAGCCCCTAGTATATGGTATACTATGTACCTAGGGCATAGGTACCTCAGAAGCCTACCAGGGGCTGAAGCATGTATTATGCCACCCCTGGGAAGCACTCCAAAATGGCACCACTGGTCTGCTACTGCAGCCTGGGTAAGGGTGTGCTTGCACCCCTTACAAGTGGTATAGGCTACCTATATCATTACCATACACAGACACATACAAACCTGCAAGCCACTCCTATGGCAGGCCTTGACAATCCTGAAGGCAGAGTGCTTGGACTTGGTTTTGTGTGAGAGGGTGCCCACGCATGAGCTGAGCCCCTCTGCAGCTTTCGGAAATACTTCCTTATGGCTGTTCTGTGATACAGCCATACCATATACTCTTAAGTGCATTACAACCTCGCTGTAAATGCTAACTTTGGGATGGCTGCATCAAAACATGTTGTGTTTGGTGTCAAACGCTTTGGAATACTACCCCCTCGCTAATTCTGGCAGTGGGGGTAGCATTCCACCCTTCTAGAGGGAGAGACATGTTCACACTGGCTAAACCCGGTAGGACTTTCCTGAGCCCTGGCATCACAAAATGGATGCCTCTGCCACAGACACAGGTCTGGCCTCATGCTGCTGACCAAAAGTCCGGCAGGGGAGGCCTGGACAATAGGTTTCCTGTCGAGGGGTGGTGTCCCCACCTCCCCAGACAGGCTGATGTGTATTGGGGCTGGACGGGAGCACTCTCTGGTGCTTTGAAGTCCTGCACTGGGGGCACTCTTGGTGTCCCTGTGCATACTCCAGTTCAAACCGGTTGCAGGGGTTACCTGCCCCTGCTCTGGCGTGAAACCGGACAAAGGAAATGGGTGTAACCACCCCTCTTTCATGGCCCACCCATAGGTGGGGCCTTAGAGTTAGTCCATCCCCTAAACTTATTATAAGTATAGGAATCCAGTCCCTAGGACTTTAGATTACCCTGGACGAAACTCTGCCACGTACATCCTGGACCTTCGACGTTCTATCCTGACTAGAAGACTGAAGAGATCTCCCTTGGGGTCAAGGAGTGACTCCCCTGCTTGGCAGGCACCAAAGAAGCAACTGACCGGTTTGCATTCCTGAAGCTCCCGCCGGACGCCGAAGTCTTTGCATCACCAGAGGGGGATTTCCAGACTTCCCCGAGGCTACTCTGAGTCCACAGCAAAGCGGAGGCCCGTGGCTATCGTGGGTGACGTGGAACCGTGACCCCTGGATACCGTGAACTTTTGCAGCAACACTATCTTTCTGGTCCTCTTTGAAGTTGTGCTTTGGGCTCCGAGTAGCCTCAGCCTTGAGCACCTCCTGCACCGAAGATTGTTGGCCTCCACTCCACAAGTGACCCGTGGGCCAGCTTCAAGTGCGACTGCTCGAGGCTCCTTCGCGATCACTAGCCCGCTGGCTAGCAGGTTCCCACGAAGGCGACTCCTTTTCTGATTGGGCTTACCTGGTTGCTCCAGACGTGCCCCGAATTACCCTTGCTGGGTGAGTCCCTCAGACCTTGCTGGTCTGCACCGCAGTCCTTTCTCTGAATTCCAGTGACTTGCCGTTGCCGAGGCTTGTTGGGTCAGTTCTGGTCGCCGACACCGCAGCACTCGACAGACTTTGTGGGACAGCTCGAATCCGGCTTGTGGACTTCGTCAACGCCTCCTGGACCTCGTGGCTGAAGAGTCAAGTCACCCATCAACTCACCTGAAGCACCCGACATCTGTGGGCATTGGTCCATCCTGCCCTCGGTCACTGGCTAGTGACCCAGACTCTATCCCCTCTGCTTTCAGGTTCCTTACATCCTAGATCCAGGCTTGGATCTCTTCAGACACTTCTCCTCTTCACGGCAGCAGCAGTTCTTTGCAGGCTTCCATTGACATCGACGACGCGACCCGACACCAAAAGACACCTATGCACCCGGCTTCCCTGGGTGAGGTAACTCGAGTACTCTGGTGCTCACGTGGGTGCTAGCCCTAGAACTTCTTAAGTCCAATAGGGCTTCGTCCAGACTCGATTAGGAGAGTCCCTAATCTTTAAATTTCCAACCGCGACATTGCCCATAGAAGATAATAGGAACCCGCGGTTGTGTTTACACACTCCATGCAGTCCCCGTGGGTCCCTTGTGTCACTACCTTGGGTGGTTCCTTGGGGTCCCAGCGATTCTAGAGGCAATAGGCCTAGTGCCTGTTCCAGTCGTGGTTCTTATACCACTTTTTTGGTATATGGTTTGGTACGCCCCTAGGGCCCAAACGTGTATTTGTGCTTTTACTGATGATTGCTATCTTGTAACTTAAGTACTTCGAACTCCAGTCTCATAAAGAGACCAGAGGGGTGTGTGTTAACCTAAATACATATATTATAAATATATACCTGGTGTGGTTGTCCTTTAATTTGATCATTCAAGAGATTATAGACTGGTAAAACAAGCTGCTTTACATTCCTTTAAGACTTAGGCTGAAGGCTGCTCTCCGTAGCTACCACTAGGATAGCTTTAAATAAAGGTTGTCTTTAACCTATCACCATAAGGGGTTGTTTGGACTGATACAAGGTGCCCACTAGAACTAGTGGACAGCATATATCAGGCCACCTTCTCACATTGGTGTGCAGTGTGTGGGATTCCAGCTTGCTCTTGTTTTACCAGATAATCTCAATTGAATTGATCAACTGAAAACCATTAAAGGTACCCGAGGTACATATAATATCAAGTTTAGCTACAGTAAGTTCTACTGAACTTAGAGTTGTGTGTTAAGCGATAGCACACCCTTTCTACAACTCAAGAGAGCTTAGTAGGCCACACTAGTGTAGGTAGTGCAATATACCACACCACATTAGTAATGTCTAACCAGCCAGGAACCAGTGGGTTCCTACTGGGAACCAGTGATCTCCTTCCCTATAAATATGAGAATCTCACCTTTGCTCAGCTTAGGAAGCTAAAGACAGGCAAAAGTCCATCCACCCAGCATCTCATAAAGATACTGGAACTGGATGATATCACAGGGCCTAGTGGGCCTGATGATGTAGACAGTGTGGGTGGGGCAGCACCTGAGGGTGGGTCAAGGGGTGGAAACTCCCCTAACTCTAATGCTGAACAGACTGGTGACAATGGCCAGACTCTGGTGAATACAGACCACCAGGATGAGGATGAGGAGGATGACAATAATGCCACTTCCTTTATTCTGCCTGGTAGGCCTGACAACAGGGCTAGAAGGGATAGATCTCTGTCAAGGGGATCTTTCCAGTCTAACTCCTCTATAGGGACCTCTGTTTCTTCTCACAGAGGGAGGGAAACCTCCCAGGAGAGGAGAGAGAGACTGCTGAAGTATGAGCAAGACAAGTTCAACCTCAGAAAGCAGCAGATGGCCCTAGATAGGGAAGCCCTGGAGCTCTACAGAGCTAGTAAAAAGGAGGGACTAGAGTCCCTTGGCGGCAGCAATTTCCCTAGAGATAGGGAGAGGTCTTATGACCATAGAAATCTAATTAAGATTGTCCCTCCCTACCAGAGTGGGGATGACATCCACAAATGGATAACTGCCTTGGAGAGGTCATGTAAAGTACAGAAGGTCCCTCAAGGTCAGTGGGCAGCAATCGTATGGCTCTCCTTTGCAGACAAAGGTAGAGACAAGCTCCATACTGTAAGAGAAGAGGATGCTGATGACTACAAAGTCTTGAAAAGTGCTCTGATAGATGGGTTTCGCCTAACCACTGACCAATACAGGTTAAAGTTCAGAGACACCCAAAAAGCACAAAATCAGGACTGGGTTGACTTTGTTGACTGTGCTGCTAAGGTTCTGGAAGGTTAGTTATTGGGCAGTAAAGTGTGTGACTTCAAAGGATTGTACAATCTGATAATGAGGGAGCAGATTCTTAATAACTGTCAAAATCAGCGGTTGCACCAGTACCTGGTAGACTCTGATCTGACCTCTCCCCAAGAATTGGGAAAGACGGCAGACAAATGGGTCAGAACCAGGGTGAGACAGAAAGTACAGAACCAAAGTGGTGACCCTAAGAAGCAAGATTCCAAAAACTCTGATAAGGGTGGGGACAAGGGTAAAGACCAGAAGTATTCACAAGGGCCCCAAAAATCTTCTCCAGGTGGGGATTCACAGGCTAACAAAGGGAAAGGCCAAAAGAAACCTTGGTGCAAAATCTGTAAACAGAAAACTCACTGGACTAGTGACTGCACCAAGGCCAAAGAAAATACTCCAACCACCACCAATGCCCCTAAGGCACCTGCTTCCCCTAGTGCAGTTACAATTGGTGGTGGGAAGGCACAGAATAAGGGTGTAGTAGGGTTGACCCTGGGTTCTGAGATGAACTCTGGCCTAGTCAGAGTACCAACTCAGGCTGTGCTTGTCAGTGATGGGGCTTGGATATGTCCCCCTTTGTGAGCTCCAGTAACCTGGGCAAATACAGACTGCAGCCTTTAATTAATGGAGTAGAAGCTTGGGCATTCAGGGACACAGGAGCAAGTGTCACAATGGTGACAAAAGATCTTGTGGTTCTGGGCAGATTATACTTGGTGAAATGTACCCAGTGACCAATGCTAGCAATGTCAGAACAGACCATTCTCTGGCAGATTTTAACTTCTCCTGGGAAGGGGTAACTGGCCTTAAGAAGGTTGTGGTAAGTGCAGACCTACCAGTACAGTGCTTGCTTGGCAATGATCTAGAAACTTCAGCTTGGGCTGAAGTGGAGCTCAGGACATATGCAGAAATGTTAGGGATCCCTGCACATGTCTTTGCTGTGACTAGGTCACAGGCTAAAATGTCTAACACTGGACAGGCCCTGGATTCTGGAATAATGGACCAGGTGCCTCACAAGAGGAGGAGCAGAAGGGTTAAGGCAGAGCCTCCCCCCCCCCCCTGTCTCAGGATACTGATCAGTCTCCTCAGGGAGATGATCTTGAGCCTGCAGAAGGAACTGTCCCAGAGGAGCTTGAACCTGACCAGGTTGAGGTTGAGACACGGAGGCCCTTACAGGTCTGATCTGAGCCAGGAGCAGAAAACCTGCCCCTCTCCTAAAACCCTCAGACACCAAGCTGCTGATGAGGCTGCTGGGAATGCTAGTGGCGCCCATAAAGTTTATTGGGATGATGGACTCCTATACTCAGAGAGTAGAGACCCCAAGCCTGGTGCATCCAGGAGGTTGGTTATACCTCTGATGTTTAGGGGTTTCCTATTGACACTAGCCCATGATATATTGCCCTAGCAGGACACCTAGGCCAGAACAAGACTTGGGACAGAATTGTTCCTCACTTTCACTGGCCCCACATGTCTGAAGACACAAAGGAGTTTTGTCGCTCCTGTGTAACCTGCCAAGCCAGTGGCAAAGCAGGTGGCACTACAAAGGCCCTCCTGATACCACTACCTGTGGTGGGGGTTCCCTTTGAGAGGGTTGGGATTGACATTGTTGGTCCCATGGATCCTCAAACAGCATCTGGGCACAGGTTTATACTGGTGGTGGTGGATCATGCCACCAGGTACCCAGAGGCAATTCCCCTCAGGACCACTACAGCACCTGTAGTGGCAAGAGCTCTCGAGTGTGTTCTCAAGAGTAGGCTTTCCTAAAGAGGTAGTATCTGACAGAGGTGCAAACTTTATGTCAAGTTACTTAACTGCTATGTGGAAGGAGTGTGGAGTGAATTACAAATTCACCACACCCTATCACCCACAATGCAATGGTTTAGTTGAGAGATTCAACAAAATCTTAAAGGGCATGATCAAACGACTCCCAGAGAAGCTGAGGCAAAAATGGGACCTGCTCTTGCCCTCCCTTTTATACAGGGAGGTGCCTCAAAAGGGGGTTGGCTACAGCCCATTTGAACTTTTGTTTGGTCACCCTGTCAGGGGTCCATTGTGTTTGGTGAAGGAAGGATGGGAGTTACCTCTCAAGCCCCCAAAGCAAGACATAGTGGACTATGTACTTGGTCTCCGCTCCAGGATGGCTGAGTACATGAAAAAGGCAAACAAAAACCTTGAGGCTAGCCAGGAACTTTAAAAAGCCTGGCATGACCAAAATGCTGTACTGACTGTTTACCAGCCATGACAGAAAGTGTGGGTGTTGGAGCCTGTGTCCCCAGCAGCTCTCCAGGACAAGAGGAGTGGACCCCACACTATTGTTGAACAGAAGGGAGAGGTTACTTATTTCTTGGACCTAGGAACTCCCAGGAGTCCCCATAGGGTTTCCATGTCAACAGGCTGAAGCCATATGTGAAGGGGGCTAACATGGGCTTGCTCATGGCAACTGATGAGGGACAGGAGGAAGAGAGTGGCCCACTCCCTGACCTCCTCTCACAGAACCCTGATGATGGGTCAGTTGATGGTGTAGCCTTGGCAGGCAGCCTCACTGCCTAGCAGCAAACTGATTGCAGACAGGTTCTCAATCAGTTCAGACACATGTTCTCACTGACTCCAAGTCAGACTACCTGGTGCACTCATGAAGTGGACACTGGGGACAGTCTGCCTATTAAAAATAAGATTTATAGGCAACCTGACCATGTCAGGGACTGTATCAGGACATAAGTCCAGAAAATGTTGGGTTTGGGAGTTATTGAACCCTCAGATAGCCCTTGGGCTAGTCCAGTGGTCCTAGTGCCAAATCCTCACACCAGTGGGGGGACAAGAGAGATGAGGTTTTGTGTGGACTACAGGGGTCTCAATGCAGTCACTAGGACTGATGCCCATCCAATACCAAGGGCAGATGAGCTCATAGATACTTTGGCCTCAGCCAAGTACCTCAGCACATTTGACTTGACAGTTGGCTACTGGCAGATCAGACTAGCTGATGATGCAAAGCCAAAAACAGCATTTTCAACCCCTAGTGGGCACTATCAATTTGTGGTAATGCCCTTTGTTCTAAAAAATGCACCTGCCACTTTCCAAAGGTTGGTGAATACAGTTCTCACAGGCTTGGAAGCCTACAGTGCAGCATATCTAGATGATATTGCCGTCTTTAGCTACACCTGGGAGGATAACCTGGTCCACCTAAGGAATGTTTTGGAGGCCCTGCAAAAAGCAGGCCTAACTATCAAGGCTACTAAGTGCCAGATAGGGCAGTCAGGTTGTGTACCTGGGTCACCTTGAAGGTGGAGGCCAGGTTCAACCCTTGCAGAGCAAGATCCAGACCATAATGGAATGGACTGCTCCAACTACCCAGACTCAGGTGAGAGCCTTCTTAGGCCTGACTGGGTACTATACAAGATTTGTCAAAGGGTATGGATCAATAGTGACACCCTTGAATGACTTAACTTCTAGGAAAATGCCCAAAAAGGTTCAGTGGACAGCTAGCTGTCAAAAGGCATTTGATGACCTGAAGCAGGCCATGTGTACTGCTCCCATTCTGCAGAGTCTTGACTACTCCAAGAAGTTCATTGTTCAAACAGATGCATCTGAATTTGGGGTTGGGGCTGTACTGTCACAATTGAATGAAGAAGGTCAGGATCAGCCAGTAGCTTTCATAAGCAGAAGGCTGACCCCTAAAGAGAAATGTTGGTCAGCCATTGAGAGGGAGGCCTTTGCTGTGGTTTGGGCTCTGAAGAAGTTGAGGCCATACTTGTTTGGTACTCACTTCCTTGTTCAGACAGACCATAAGCTCCTCTTATGGCTAAAACAAATGAAGGGTGAAAACCCCAAACTGCTTAGGTGGTCCATTTCCCTACAGGGTGTGGATTTTACAGTGGAACATAGACCTGGGAGTAACCATGCCAATGCATATGGACTCTCTAGGTATTTCCACTTAGAACATGAAGTCTCAACTGGTCAAGGTTAGTTTACGGTCCCTGCGTTGGGGGGGGGGGGGGGTTGTGTAGGAGAGTAGGATCTGCTTCACATGGGTACCCCCACTTTTTGCTGGTGTTTCACTGTTTTTCGACCTTAGTCTGGCTGTGGCCCTGCTAATCAGGACCACAGCCTAGCTGCTTCCTCTCTAAAATGGTTTCCATGTACCTTAGGTACATATCTAATTGGATTCTGGAGTGCCTTATAAGCCCCTAGTATATGGTATACTATGTACCTAGGGCATAGGTACCTCAGAGGCCTACCAGGGGCTGAAGCATGTATTATGTCACCCCTGGAAAGCACTCCAAAATGGCACCACAGGTCTGCTACTGCAGCCTGGGTAAGGGTGTGCTTGCACCCCTTACAGTGGTATAGGCTACCTATTTCACTACCATATACAGACACATATTAACTTGTAAGCCACTCCGATGGCAGGCCTTGACAATCCTGAAGGCGGAGTGCTTGGTTTTGTGTGAGAGGGTGCCCAAGCATGAGCTGAGCCCCCCTGCAGCTTTTGGAAATACTTCCTTATGGCTGTTCTGTGATACAGCCATACCATATACTCTTAAGTGCATTATAACCTCACGGTAAATGTTAGCTTTGGGATGGCTGCATCAAAACATGTCGTGTTTGGTATCAAACGCTTTGGAATACTACCCTCCCGCCAATTCTGGCGGCGGGGATAGCATTCCACCCTTCTAGAGGGAGAGACATGTTCACACTGGCTATACCCGGTAGGACTTTCCTGAGCCCTGGCATCACAAAATGGATGCCTCTGCCACAGACACGGGTCTGGCCTCATGCTGCTGACCACCCCGGTTCCTGGCGCTCTGGGTAGGTCTTCTGACTTAACGTGAATCCACGTTGGACCCAATCGGTGTCCTTTTATAGCCGCCAGCACCGTTGCTAGCAATTCTAGCAACTTTACTAGGTCACAGACCTTAGGACGTGGTATGTAGATGTCACCTTACAACTTAATGTAGACAGTCCTTTTTTGATCCTGATGAATTGCCAAGATCCTCCTGACACAAACGGCATGAAACATGTTGATCTAATAGAGTAGAGCTACACGTATAGACACCTTATTTCTAGCACCTAGCCACTCTACACCATTTTAATAGGGTAGTTTACCTTCTGAATAAAATGTTAATTAGGACTAACTGACCCTTTTTACTTCACCTCCTGCTACATCCTCTTACACTAGGCCCCTCACCCCCATGCACCTATCGGCAGGAACAAAAGATCCCCGATAAAGAGCCCCGGTTTCGGGAGCCCGTCAAGGATTGCAGCGCCATCTTGACGAGGGGCATTGCTCATATGATGAAGCATGACACCTAGCTTGCGGGGTGTGTGAGAGCTCTAGTTCCACCAAGGGAATTCCCTTGTGTCTTCCCTTGGTTGCCTTTTGGTAACCTGTGGTTGGTTGAGACCCTTTCTCCACCACTTTCATTTTCTCTTCTCGACTGTACACGAGGAACTTTGTACCCTTTTCGTTGTTAGTCTTTTGGGGTATGTATACTGGACCTCTCTAAACAAAAAAAAACCCCGGTCCCCATTCTTTGATTATAATCACAAAATGGATGCCTCTGCCACAGACACGGGTCTGGCCTCATGCTGCTGACCGAAACTCCGGCAGGGGAGGCCTGGACAATAGGTTTCCTGTCGAGGGGTGGTGTCCCCACCTCCCCAGACAGGCTGATGTGTATTGGGGCTGGGCGGGAGCACTCTCTGGTGCTTTGAAGTCCTGCACTGGGGGCACACTTGGTGTCCCTGTGCATACTCCAGTTCAAACCGGTTGCAGGGGTTACCTGCCCCTGCTCTGGCGTGAAACCGGACAAAGGAAATGGGTGTAACCATCCCTCTTTCCTGGCCCACCCATAGGTAGGGCCTTAGAGTTAGTCCATCCCTTAAACTTACTATAAGTATAGAAATCCAGTCCCTAGGACTTTAGATTACCATGGATGAAACTCTGCAACGTACATCCTGGACCTTCGACGTTCTATCCTGACTAGAAGACTGAAGAGATCTCCCTTGGGGTCAAGGAGTGACTCCCCTGCTTGGCAGGCACCAAAGAAGCAACTGACCGGTCTGCATTGCTGAAGCTCCCGCCGGATGCCAAAGTCTTTGCATCACCAGAGGTGGATTTCCAGACTTCCCCGAGGCTATCCTGAGTCCACAGCAAAGCTGAGGCCCGTGGCTATCGTGGGTGACGTGGAACCGTGACCCCTGGACACCGTGAACTTTTGCAGCAACACTATCTTCCTGGTCCTCCTCGAAGTTGTGCTTTGGGCTCCGAGTAGCCCCAGCCTTGAGCACCTCCTGCACCGAAGATTGTTGGCCTCCACTCCACGAGTGACCCGTGGGCCAGCTTCAAGTGCGACTGCTCGAGGCTCCTTCGCTATCGCTAGCCCGTTGGCTAGCAGGTCCCCATGAAGGCGACTCCTTTTCTGATTGGGCTTACCTGGTTGCTCCAGACGTGCCCCGACTTACCCTCGCTGGGTGAGTCCCTCAGACCTTGCTGGTCTGCACCGCAGTCCTTTCTCTGAATTCCAGTGACTTGCCGTTGCCAAGGCTTGTTGGGTCCGTTCTGGTCGCCGACACCGCACCACTCGACAGACTTTGTGGGACAGCTCGAATCTGGCTCGTGGACTTCGTCAACACCTCCTGGACCTCGTGGCTGAAGAGTCAAGACACCCATCAACTCACCTGAAGCACCCGACATCTGTGGGCATTGGTCCATCCTGCCCTCGGTCACTGGCTCGTGACCCAGACTCTGTCCCCTCTGCTTTCAGGTTCCTTACATCCTAGATCCAGGCTTGGATCTCATTGGACACTTCTCCTCTTCGCGGCAGCAGCAGTTCTTTGCAGGTTTCCATTGACATCGACGACGCGACCCAACACCAAAAGACACCTATGCACCCGGCTTCCCTGGGTGAGGTAACTCGAGTACTCCGGTCCTCATGTGGGTGCTAGCCCTAGAACTTCTTAAGTCCAAAAGGGTTTCATCCAGACTTGATTAGAAGTGTCCCTAATCTTTATATTTCCAACCGCGACATAGCCCGTAGAAGATAATAGAAATCCGCGGTTGTGTTTACACACTGCATGCAGTCCCCATGGGTCCCCTGTGTCACTACCTTGGGTGGTTCCTTTGGGTCCCAGCGATTCTAGAGGCAATAGGCCTAGTGCCTGTTCCAGTTGTGGTTTTTATACCACTTTTTTGGTATATGGTTTGGTACGCCCCTAGGGCCCAAACGTGTGTTTGTGCTTTTACTGATGATTGCTATCTTGTAACTTAAGTACTTCGAACTCCAATCTCATAAAGAGACTGGAGGGGTTTGTGTTAACTTAAATACATATATTTTAAATATATACCTGGTGTGGTTGTCCTTTCATTTGATCATTCAAGAGATTATAGACTGGTAAAACAAGCTGCTTTACATTCCTTCAAGACTACCACTAGGATAGCTTTCAATAAAGCTTGTCTTTAACTTATCACCATAAGGGGTTGTTTGGACTGATACAAGGTGCCCACTAGAACTAGTGGACAGCATATATCAGGCCACCTTCTCACAGTAATCAGGCCCTAAATTCCTGACCTTTCCTTTTTTTCCATTGCCGCTTTCCGCATAGACACAGAATGGGTAAAACCCTGTCAAATATCTTACTCCTTGTTTGTAAGTCGTGAAGAATAGAACCCACTGTCCTCTGTATTCACCTTCATTCTATTTGGTATTATTGTGTACATCAGCGTACAGTGTTTGGTATACATACAGCTGTATTTACATAAAGAATATTCCAGCACGATATGTGCTTGCTTTTCTGTTAAATGTAAGAGGGAAAACGTTGAAATGCAACTTAGTACCTCTATCACACTGTATACCAGTTCTCAGTTTAGCTACTTTTTCTCTAACAATCTGTCATACTTTTTGACCAGTACATGGCTTGCATATGGCCTCTTAATTGCGGGGCATTGGAAAAAAATACTTTTAGATTGCTATGGAATGAAGATTTTTTTTTAATACATTCTATTTACAAAATAAGTATCTCACTCCAGGTCAAGGTGCTTTGACAGCTAGAATTCACACATTTCTTTATACTCGATTTGTTTCTATGTGCAATATTAGAACATAGCATATCTTTGCAAATATGAACATTGTGGTCAATATTTTAAAAAGCAACTTTAAAAACGATGTTTAAAGTTTGAAAAACGAGTAAGAGAACGGATTTACACAACCTTGTAAAAGTGAAAATATTTGACATACGTCTTGTAACCGTGAAAACGTAGAACTGTTTTATTTACCAAAATTCTAATCACACTAGTGCCTGACTTCTGATTGGTCTAGTATATGGGCATAACAATGTGGTATTAGTTGACAAACACCTATTTTCTTTACCCCCAATATGTAGAGTCTCCACATTGTGGCAGTTACGCATCTTTAAGTTTAGGCGAGTAGAGCAATTCCAAATGTATCTTTTGGATTCTTTTTCCTTCTCTAATGATAATCTACTGGACTTTCCTTAATGCAAACTGTAGGAGAGTAGGATCTGCTTCTTATAGTTACCCCCACTTTTTGCTGATGTTTCACTGTTTTCGACTTTGACTGGCTGGGATCCTGCTATCCAGGACCCCAGCCTAGCTGCTTTCTCCTCTAAATTGATTGCATGTACTTTAGGTACACTCCAGATTGGATACTGGGGTACCCTTATAAGTCCCTAGTATATGGTATACTATGTACCCAGGGCATAGGTACCCCAGAGGCCTCCTATGGGCTGAAGCATGTATTATGCCACCCGTGGGAGACCATTCAAAATGACACAACAGGTCAGCTACAGCACCCCTTACTTAGATATAAGTTCACTATATCTACTCCATATCACTGCACATATAAACCTATCAGTCACCCCTATGGCAGGCCTTATCAATCCTAAAGGCAGGGTGCTGGGTTTTATATGAGAGGGTGCACCTGCATGAGCAGAGCCCCTCTGCAACCTATATTCCGGGGCTGTTTGTGATGCAGCCAACCATATACCCTTAAGTGCATTATAACCTCGCAGTAAATGTTAACTTTAAAACGGCTGCATGGAAACATGTCGTGCTTGGTGTCAAACACCTTGGAATCATACCTCCACACCAGTAACTGGTGTGGGAGGTATGATTCCACCTTTCTAGAGGGAAAAATATGACGACACCGGTACACCCGGTACCAGCTTAACAGTACTTGGCATCACAAAAGGGATGCTGCCAGCCACAGACGCGAGTCTGCCCTCCTGCTGCTGGACGAAACTCCAGCAGGGGAAGGCTGGACAATAGGTTTCCTGTCACATGGAGGTGTGACCACCTCCCAGACAGGCTTTAGTGTATTGGGGCTGAGTGGGTGCACTCAGAGTGCTTTGATGTCTGCACTGGGGGCACATTTGGTGTCCCTGTGCATAGTCCAGCTCAAACCGGTTGCAGGAGCCATTTGCTCATGCTCTGACGTGAAACTGGACAAAGGACATGGGTTTAGCCACCCCTCTGTCCTGATAGGTGGGTCCCCAGAGTTTGTCCCACCCATTCCTTAGGTATAAGGTAGAAACCCCTGACTACAGGACTTTAGATTTACCTGGACGAAACTCTGCTACAGAAACCAAGCACTTCGACTATCTACACTACGCTGGATGACTGTAGAATCTCCCTTGGAGTAAAGGCGTTACTCCCCTGCAAGGCAGGCACTTTAAACGCATCTGACCGGTTTGTATCTCCCAAGCTCCTGAGGACTCTGAAGATTTCTGCAACACAGGAGTTGGGTTCCCAAGTGTACCCGAGGTTGACTAGTGCTCTCAGTGATCCTGAGACCCACAGTCCTCGTGGGGGCCGTGCAACCCGTACCCCTGTGCACCATGTCCATTTGCAGCAGCATATGCTTTTTGGCGACCCCTGAGGCTGTGCTTTGGGCTACTTGTAGTCCAGACCCGAGCAGTATTTCCACTGAAGATTTCCGGCCTACACTCCACGAGTGTTCCTTGGGCTGGTATTTTGTGATTCAGCTCGAGGTCCCTTCGTGATCCCTGGTCCGTCGACCTGTGGGTCCCTGTGAAGGTAACTTTAACTATCAGTGGGCTTTCCTGGTTCCTCTGGACGTTCCCTGACTGTCCATAGCTTGGAGAGTCCCCAGGACCTTGCTGGTCCTCACCGAAGCATCTTTCCTCTGATCTCGTGGGTTGCAGTTGCCAAGGCTTGTTGGTGTTCAATCCGGACACTGACCACCGCCCCCAGCACTCGACATCCTTCGTGGGACAGCTCACCTCCGGACTTTGGTCATCGTCGACGTCTCCTGGTCCCCGTGGCTGCAGAGTCAAGCTTCACCTCTTCTCATCTGAAACACCCGACTTCGGTGGGCATTCGTCTATCGTGCCCCTGGTCACTGTGAAGTGACCCAGACTCTGTCCCCTCTACTTTCAGGTTCTTCTCAGCTCCAATCCAGGCTTGGATCACACCAGACACTTCTCATCTTCCCGGCAGCAGCACTTCTTCACATCACGCCATTGAAATCAACAAGCGTTTCCGACACCACTTGACCCCTATGCACCCGGCTCTCCTGGGATAGGTAACACGGGTACCTCGGTACTCTCAAAGGTGCTGGCCTTAGAACCTTCTATGTTCCAAAGGGTTTGCTTAAAGTCCTCTCCTAAGTGTCCTTAATCTTTAAAATTCCAACCGCGACTTTCCCATAGAGTTGTACGGAGCTCGCGTCTGTGTTCTCACACTGCACCCGTCCTACGTGGGTCCCCTGTGTCACTAGTTTGGGTGGTTCCTTGGGGTCCCAGTGATTCTACGTGCTCTAGGCACTCTGTCTAGTCAAGTCGTGGTTGTGATACCACTTTCTTAGTATATGGTTTGGTCTACCCCTGGGGCCCACTGTGTATTGTGCTATTTACTGTTGTTCTAGTGCTTTAATATTGTGTCTCTTGTTCTCTAATCTCATAAAGAGGTTAGTAGAGACTGTTTAGTAATAAATACATATATTTTATATATTCCTTGTGTGGTTCTTCTTTCATTTGGTCATTCAGGAGGTTATAATCTGGTAAACCAAGCTGCGTTACATTCCTTCGAGGCTTAGCCTGAAGGCTGCTCTCCATAGCTACCACTAGGATAGCTTTCAATAAAGGTTGTCTTTAACCTAATCATCAATAAGGGTCGTTTGGACTGGTGCAAGGTGCCCACTTTAACTAGTGGACAGCATATACCAGGCCAACTTCTCACACAAACCCTCATTGAAAATGCAGCACGTTCTCTAGCAGTTAAAATGGAGCCCTTTAGGTGTAAGTAAATGTGTGGAAGTCAGTAGTAAACATTTGTACGTTGTTACATTGGGCCTTATTACAAGTCTAGCGGTCCACGGACCGGCAGACTCGCAGACTGCAGCGTTGGCTGTTTTCTGACCGCCCTATCATCACTGGGGTGTTCGGGTCACCCTGGGACCACTGCAACCGCCAGGGATCCCTGGTGCAGGTACTGAATTTGACGTTCCCATTGCGGTGCCTATTTCATAAGCACTGCCGTGGAAACGCCAAAGAACCAGACAGGAGAAAACTCCTAACCTGGCATGTGGTTCAACCACGAGTTTGGCGGTGTGGGAGTGGGGCTGTCCCGCACCCGCACCACCAAACTGATAATAAGGCTCTTAGGGGGTCATAATGATGATGGACGGATTTCAGTCCGTCCGCCATCGTATCTGGAACCGCCCACCTACATGTCTGCGATCCCACAGGGTAAATTACGATGCGACTGCCACCGTGGTGGTCGCATTGCCCATGTTTTGTATTGCTGCGGGTGCTGCGCTCTGCAGCACCCGCCGCAAGACAAAACAGACACCCCACGTATATCCCTGCACTACGTTGCAGGCACCTTGCGGTGGCTACCACATGGTGTAAGGATATGTACCGGGGCACCATAGGTGCCCCCCAGGGCCTATGTTCCTGGCCCAGAGGGTTAGGGGGGCCCACTACGGGCCCCCAAATACGTTTCCGCCTGCCGTTTTTGTGCAGGTTGACTGTTGCAGAACGACCGGCGGAAAGGAAACTTTAATCCCTACGGCGGTGCCTGCCAGGTACCGCCGCCCGTCAGGGAATACAGAAACGTCCGACAGGTGTTCGGATACAGACCGCCTGTCGGGACCGTGGCGGTCAGAGTTTTTCGACCACCGCCCATCCGAGGGAGATTCCTATTCCGATGGTGTGGAGACCGCCACTGACAGCCTGCTGGTGGCGGTCTCCATGCCACCGTAGTAATCAGGCTCTTAGTTATCTGTGCGTGTGGGAGTCGGATCACGTGCTTTGCATTTCGCTGGCTGCTTCTCTGCCAATCCACTCATTGAGCCCAGTTACATGCTCAAGGAAACTTTGCTAATAGGAAACCTATGTACGTTTTGAATGTGCTACATATGGCCCATTGAAACAGTTCTTTGACAATGCCCGATTAAAAACCCTGATTTTTCTTCTTCCAAGCAATAGTACATGGGAAGATATATTTAGATTGGTGATGGCTCGTCCAAGTTGTATGAGTTCCACTCGAGTGTGGAACACATTGCTGGTAGATTTATGTGCACAGCTGATAATTTTTCATCTAGAATGCCTATTCCTTGTGGGAGTGCTTCTTCGTGTTGTAATGATTAACATTGCATTGTTGCTTCTGTTGTGATGCTGTGAATTTAGTTCAAGAACCAAGAGAGCAGTTGCATGGATTGTGTGCAACCTATGAAAGATGATACAATCCTGGAGGAAGTTAAGAACTTTATTTTGGGTAGAAAGGATTCTTGGCTGCAAGTTTACAAGTTTTTTTAACATCAAGAAAGAATTAGCCTGTGAGGGAGAGGGGATTTGTGCCCTACTTGGTAATCACATTCCAATCCAACTAAGACTGATCTCGATACGAACAAAAAAGCTAAAGAGAATACATTTTCTAAACAGCTGACGAGGAAGTCTTGGTTCATCTCCACTGTCAAGGATTCTGTCATTATTAAACGGTGACTTAGGGCCTGATACCGACTTTGGCGTTGCGGTGCCGGGTCCGCCCAGCTGCCGCACCACCAAAGCCATGATCACCAGCGGAATACGAGATTCCTCGTGTATGGTGGGCATTTTATTTACGTTCCCATGGCAGTGCCCTGAAAATGGGCACCGCAATGTGAACGACAAAAACAGTTCCTGCACGGATTAACTAAAAAGTCCATGCCATGCAGGAACTGGTGTTCATGCACACAGGGGGCACATGTCGTGCCCACCCTGTGTGTATCCACATGTGTACGAGGCACAGGTGGCCCTGCAGGGCCCCCTTTGTTTCCTCTATGACACCGTCAGCGGAGAGGAAACTCATAAGATGCCACGGTCCCGTCAAGCAGATTGTGGGCTCCTGACTGCCGCAACACCTACAGGGAACAGCAGGTCCCTGGCAGCTGCGGCTGGCTGTGGCAGTCCGATCGCCAGAATCGTAATAGGGTTGTTTGGAGACTGCCACTGCCGCGTACTGGACCGCCAGACTTGTAATCAGGCCCTTAGTCAATTTTTTTTTTTAAATCACCATTTTGTTCACTATGGGATGGTGAAATGCTCACCCCCTGTCAAACTGATTTATGTAGCAAACTCCTCAACCAAGATAGACAATCGAAACTAGTGGATCCTTAACAGAGGAAGTTCATGGACACAAACACTTAGTAGATTTCTACAAAGTACAGACTTTTTGACTGGTTTACAGAGATTTGTTCAATGAAGTTCTAGAAAAGCATCTCGACCTAAATATCCGACTTTAATTTGTCACCCTGTAAAATTACAGTATAAAACATTTTACATTTGTTATATTGCTTTTCTCTTCTTTTCAAAATGTAGGGTAGAGATTTGTTGCGGTGACTCTTCTGTCAAAGATTATATTTTTCAGTGTATGTTTTTTCCTTATATTATCTTTCTGTTCTCTTGTGTTTCTTCCCACCCACTTCTTATTCTGCATCATTCTTTACCTATTTCTTGTTGCATGCACTTTCCAGCCTATGTGTTCGCACTAAGTCCACATTACAAGGGAACTGGTAATTTGTACAATATTTATTACACCCAATAATATCTGACTTCAGAGTCGGAATTTATTATGTGTGATAAAGAACGTGCAATTACACGTTTTTGTCCTAAAAATGAAATAATAACGTGGATGTTGGGGCTTATTGCATCCAAATCTGCGTGTCCCACTCTTTATCGGGCGAATCTCACCTGCCGTCTGAAATCTTTCTGGGGGAAACAATTTTTCTTGCAATACTCGTAATTCCAATATGTGCTGCAGTGCTTAATTAGAACCAGTGGTTTCCGGTGCTCAGCACCTGCACTTAATTGGCGGCCCGGCACTTATGACAACTGCCAAATATGAGCAGAAAATAGTTGTTTGTTAGTTCACTATACAGTAAAAAGAACTAATACCTGTCACCCAAGCCATTCTTAAAGCTTTGGCGGCCTCAAACAGTCTGTACACTTGTAGCAGTGTGATGGTTAGTAGTTGTGTAATTACAGTGGCGACGTATGGTGCAAACTGCGCTTGCCTCCTGCCAATAATAATAATAATAATAATCTGGCATTTGTAAAGCGCGCAGCTACCTACCAACGGAGGTGTCCCGGCGCTGTACTTATACCGCAGAGGAACCCATCCTGGCTTTCCCTGTGAAGTGTCCACTCCTGGGCACCCCCAAGGTGCAGCAAGGCATCCCCTGCGCTGTTGGGGCCGTTGTGGAGATTAAGCAAGCTATTGCCCAGAGTTGCAGAGTGGGTCCCATGATTAGAATAGGCACCGAGGCGAGAAATATGGCCCCGGCACTTTTTTTCCTACAAATTAAGCACTGATGTGCTGTGACAGGAGTTAAGAATGTGACAGCCAGCTCTTGATGACAGTTCCATGTTCTGTGTTATATCTGGTGGTCTGGAGTGTTTGCTCAGGGTTCACGGCTTGGAGGGTGGAGGATCCTAGGAGGTGGCAGGTGGGTATCCTCCATGGCATCGGAGCTCTTCTAGATGATGCATACTTACATGTGTTTGAGCACTATGCAGGTGTTTTGTCCCATCCATGTAGAAAAACCTAGTTTGAATCTGTCAGGGGTGCTTCTGAACAGGTTTCTGAAAGTTTCACTGTTACTTATATGCTCCATGTGAAAGAGTTTAGCGCGTGTTGGAGTGTATGTGTGCAGTACACATGCAGCACTTTCTGGTAGGTGTATTGACGCGTCTATGAATATCGCTGTTTGGATAAAGTGCAAATGCCTCTTTTTGACTGTATTTGGGAGTGGTACGATGCAGTATGCAAGATGAGAGTATGCGGCTATCCCGGTGCACGCAAAGATGTGTAATCATTCGGAGTGTGTTGGGTTCTGTATGTGTGGTGCAGATAGGCAATTGTTCAATAACTAACTAAGGGTGGGTCTAAGGATGTAGGTTCTTAGGATGAATGTGTGAATGGCGCATGAGTGTATTTTTGCATCCCCTGCTAAGGGGCATAGGAGTGCTTCTTCACACCCCTTGTCAGGCAGGGGGCAAACCTAACCTTGTTTTACCTGCGGAACACTGAATGAAAGATGGTGGGAGGCAAAGTGTGCCTTCCCAGGCAAAGAGGACCAGCAAAGAGAAGACATGCTGGACCAGCAAGCCAACATTTTCATACTGGTGCTCAAACATAAGTCAGAACATCTCTGCCTGACGCACTCTGTATCAAATCTGCCAGCTCTTGCCCAGAAAGATGTTTCTCAACAACTTTCAAGTAAAGACTGTATCCACAAGAGACAGCTGCCGGCTCACTCTCTGAACTTCACTAACTTTCACAGCAGTCACCTCAGCACAACTGACTCTTCACAGCCTGATTGCTTCTCATTTTACATTGCGTCATGCACACATGGTTCGTAAGCCGCTGATTGACAAGCTTTCTGACCAATCATATGTTGGAATCACCTCACAAACCCTCTATTCACGTCAGCCATTCAGATGTAACAGGGAGGATTACAGCCAATCCAGTAGCTTCTCAATCACAACTGCCGATGACATCATACACCTAACTGAGCCTTACAATCTGCGCTTTGTACAGGAAACCGGTTTAATTGGAAGTGGTGAACAGCATCCTTTTTGGATTACCAAACTCCTGTCGATGGAGAAACACGTTTAAAAACACCCAAACAAGCTATACTCATTCATACTCATTAAATGGAGAAATGAAAACTTTTTGTTTTGTTTTCCTTCGCTTATACCAGCACTCAAATAACCGAGCTGACTGGGTAACTTGCAACAAATACTGTTTCCCATTCCAATGTGGTTGCTATACGATTTTGTCAACCTTTAATGGCTGTTCTGGATTTACCCAATCCAGAATAGATGCTCTGTCATCCTAAAAACACAAAATGGTGTCTTTGTTATTTCCCAGTCTATAACGAGTGCTTTTCAACAACTCAGAGAAATATCAGTAGAAATCTAACATGGCTGGTCTACAATTTCCCAAACCAAAATACCCGCTATATTGTTCTCTTGGTCAAAATCTTCTGATAGTCACTCGCTTTTAGGGGCATAACCACCCTAACTTCCCCTCTCTGGCACTTCAGAACACACAACCTCTCACAGAAGGATTGCAAAATGCTGGAAGAGTGTGCATAGGGAGGGACTGAGAGCATGAGGTAAGAGGGGAGGGTAGTACCAGTTCAGATGGTTACGGTGTTTTGTGAGGGGGGTAAGGAGGCTTTATGAAAGGCATGAGATGATCCACATGCTTGGCTCACAACACGTTTCCCTTGTCTCATACTCACCCTCCTCCCAGCCTCGTTGTTGTGGAGATTCATGAGGGCCCGACTGGAAAAGACCCCGCGGCTCCTTTCAGGATTATCTACAAAGCTCTGAGAAAAGGCAATCCCGTAGGAGAGGTTATCAGAGCAGCCGGACCACTGGAAGCCTGGCGAGGGAACGAAGAGAAAAGTCAGTCGAGGAAGAGCCTCACCTTCCTGTCCTGTGAATATGTAGTATTTTTAATCACAAACCCTGTTAGACCCTCCCCAAAGGATAACACTGAGCATTCATTCCCCAGGACTGTCACCTCCTTCCTGGACCTGGACATGTAAAGAACTCCCCTCTGAAGCTCAACAGCACTCTTTAGTCCTTAGATATGGAAAGTCTCAGCAGCAGAAACAGCCCTTTCTTGCTTGTCTTGAGCACGGTGCTGATGTAGGGAGGGCAAGCTCCTGGAACCTGTCCATTCCAATACAGTCTCCGTGAAACTTAGACTGTCCCACTATGTCCTGGTGCATTGTGTGTGGAGCCATGGGACACAGTACGACTGCCAACATGACAGAGCGGCGAAGAGAGGGATGCAGCTTCCACCACCTCCTCTGACACAGCATGGCTGGGCCACTGCTCCAGGGCGCAAGGGGCCTATTGGCTGTGGTGTGGGCATGCACCCTGAGGCTCATGTTTATCGTAGTGTTACTTTGCAAGGGCATCGCAACACTACAGTCAGATTTATAAAGCCACGCAGGGCCACCATGCGTGGCCCTGCCTGGCTTGATAAATCAGGAGTTATGCAAGGCAGTGCAAATCGCTGCCGTGCGTTACTCTGCCCCAGCGAGGTGTTCCATGGGTGGGGTGTGGGTGTTCCAGCGCATTCAGCCATCAATTTTGGTGCATTCCCAAATGTACTATCAGTGGTAGACCCCGGAATGTGTCAAAAATGCTAAACCTCCCCAGGGAAGGTGAAATGAGGAGACATATATGTATTTCTCCACATTTGTTCCTCTCCCTATGTTTTCTACATTCTGCAGAATATAGAGAAAGATGAAAATTCCTCCCAGGACTGTTTTTGTGCAGGAAGTTGTTCCTTCCTGCACAAAAACAATCCTGTTTACAATGCAGGCTCCCTTGCACCATAGTGCAAGGGTGTCTGTGTTGGCGCTGGGCAGCCAAAAGTGCACCAGCACTAGAAAAGGCCAGGAATGTGCACTATGTTGTTGAAAATACAGCACATTCCTGGCCGCGGCCGCTGTAGGTAAGAGCGGTGAGACCAGCTGAGAGGGGATTTCAAGAAACGACCGCGGGGGGAAATAAATAAATAATTAATTTTCCCCTCGTGGTTGTCTTTTGAAATCCCCCCTCCCCCCCCCCCACCTCGCCCCACTGCTCTTACCTGCAGCTGCCGCAGCTGCGCATTCCTGCACTTTCACGCAGCGCAGCAAGGCGACTTGCTGCGTTGCGCTGCGTGAAAGTATGACAAATATGCCCCTGAGTCTTTTTAATGGAGGAATAAGGACTGCTGCCTTTCACACGTAATGGTCCACACAAAAGCAAACAGCTCTCCGGGTTTGGCATTAATGTGCCAGCACACATAAACACAGATGATGTTTACATGAGTTACATGCACAAATACGGTCTACCACATCATAACAGCCCTACTGACTTTGACAGTGCTAGGGAAAAGTGGCAAAAAGTATTGCTTCCCTGGTAGAATGTATACAGGGAATACATATTTGACTTTGTTGAACAGTGTGACAATTGAGTGTACTTTTTAGATGTAAAATGGCCCATCCTGCATTCCTATAGAAGGCTGCATGATACACCAAACAGCCAATAGCATGAGGAGGCAAAGTGCTACTTCTGTGGGAGGAGCCAAAGCGTACTCCATTTATGTCAAAGAATAGGGAACAATATGTCTTGAGTACGGCTGGGCTGTCAAACCAGACCTAAGAATGGGGGACAGCTGCAGCTGCCTAGCCACTAAATTTCTGATTTCTGCAGAGAAGTGCAAGGCCTGTCCATTTTAAGGAATGGCAGCCCTACAGAGACCTGGTGATATTTTTTCTACCTCAAGGAGTGCAAGGGCCCTGCTAAAACTGCTTCTACTGCCCCACTAAAAGCTTAGAATCCTACCGGGAAGTGTTGATACTGCCCATTACATCTACCGCGGACCTGCTGGCGAATGCAGTAGATTTACCATCAAAAGCATAACATGACAGTCATGGTAGATGTGCCATTATCAATACTTATTTTGAGCCGGTGTTTACAGCTGGGGACCACTGGCACTTTTTAGAGGAGAATACACTTGGGGGTTTAAGACTTCTAGTGAATTAGTGAGAAAAGCATTTCGTTCCAATCAAAATGTTATTTTGCAAATGGTTCGAAATTTCGCATTGTCATTTAATTCTCTTTCAATCAATATTCTTAGAACATCAGAACTGTTCACTTGTTACTGCCGTTGAGAGCCAAGTGATATAGAATTAATGCGTATGGATATTAAAATGCACGTGTTGATGTTAACCTTAGAAGGTTAATGTCCTTGTTAGTTCATAAAATAAAGACCCCTGTCTTTTATAAGCGGTTTGGGTGCAACTCAATAATGTCTCCAGTAGATGGAACTATTATCAAGCAAAAGGCCAAAATCTTCCAACAAGAAATACTTTTAAAAAGATGAAACGTGGGGTGAGAGGAGACAGACAGGGAATTACTTTGTAATAATCGCCAACTGAGAATGACTAATGGCTGGGAAACTACGAGGCGGCATGCTGGCTGTTGCATCCGGGCCTCGGGTTTCCACGGTTTCTCAAGCTGTGATCAAGGCGTCACGCGCTACCTTGAATGTAAAGACTAGCACAGCGCAGTTGCGTCACGGCCTCGTTTAAAGGGGGGGGGGGGGACTTCTGCTCTTATGGCGAGGAATTGCCCGCCATATTGTGAGATCCCCTCCGGCCTCGAGGGCTCACAGTGCCACTACCAAAGTGAGAACCACATCCGTAACCCCCAAAATAATCAATGGTCCTGACGTGCTGGGAGTTTACTTCCTGTGCATCAAGTGCTCGGTTTGTTTTCCCTTCCTATGACCCCCAGGGCACGGATGACCTACCTGGCAACAGGGGTGTAGCTTGGTCAGTATGATAAGGGGGGGTGGAGGGCGGGGTGCTACCGATTTCCCAACAATCACGCTGGGACATCTTGTTAAAATACATTTTATGAGAAGCAGGACATGAGGGGGGCTTAATTGGCAGTGGGGTAGAGAGAGGCGTGCGGATTGTTAAGTGTACTTAAACGCAATATTTTTCCAACTAATCAAACTTGTTTAAGGCCTTCATAATATAGACGAGTGCGTGTGTTTTTTGTGTGTGGAAATGTAAAGTTCCCAGAGGAGATCCAACAGACACTTTACATTACCCGACTGAAAGCCCTTGTACCCAACTATTTCCTACAGAATACATTTTTAGGGGGGGTGGGTGTAACACCCCAAACATCCCCCTGGAGCCACGCCCCTGCCTGGGCAGGGAAAACCAATGACTGATAGACAAGTGTTTCTATTTACATCTGTATTTAGGGTGGGGCGATCATAGTTGTGATATGATGACCAAGTGGCCAGACGGACAATCAGAAGAAGGGTTTCCACTGGTGGATACATTGTGGTTTCTCTACTTCTAACTGGAGTGGCTGAACCGTCCGGTTGACGGGTTCGCCATCTGCCTTTTCTGGTAGACGTCCTGCACCTTCTGGCCAGTACACGAGTGCCTAGTCTGGAAGCGCTCTCTGACAAACCCCACCCTATATCCCCTTCTCAGTCATACAGTTTTCCAGCTCAGTCACTGGCTGGTCAGGTACCTTCTGGGCTGACTCCGCGCACCTTACGGTCACACCCACATTTTTCCAGCTCGCTGCGCGTGCAGGCCCGCGTCACTGCAAATGCGACCCCGGCTGAGGCCATGGCGTGGACAAAGGCTGACTCCCGCGTGCCTGCAGGAACAAGAGAGAGACCAAGTTTACTTTCCAAAACTGATGCAACAATGCAAAGTGCTTGAAGATGCTGCTTCTGGCTTGGTCCCTCCCTGAGGGGGACTTGCTTTCCTTCCACTTTAAAAAACGCCTGCGCCTTCAAGAACTCACCTTGCATAATGAGCTTCCCGAAGACCTGCACCCCATCCAGGGTGGAGCAGTTCCATCGTCTATTATAGAACTGGTGCTGGCACTCCTCGATGGCCATCTCTGCGCCCCGCTTGACCGACTCCATGGCCTCCACCTGCCGCCGGCACAGCTGCAGCTGCCCATCCGTCAACCCTTTCAGTTGGCTGCAGATGTCGCGGTCCCGCAGTGCGCGTAGGGAGGGCTGCTTGGCCATGTACCTATGAGGTACAGCAAAAGGCTGGGTTAGCGAATACAGAGCCCTGATGAACCCACCCTTGATGCAAACATCAAACAAATCCAGAGGAAGTAACTCAACCCACGTCCACAAGTAGTGTTCACTGGTCTTAGCGGGGGAACATGAAACCCATACATGAAGACGGTGGTCCAAAAAGGATAAGGCGTGCTTCCCCACTTGCCACTCCATCCAAGTTAAAACTTTTTTTCTAAAGGAGGCCTTATCAGTGACAGAGATATGAACTGCTTTAAGAGTCACAGATTGCTTTTAAGATCAATTTTCAAAAGGAATACAAGATCAGGGGCGGAGGTCTGCTGTCCGATGGCGGCATTCATCCCTGCAGCCAGAGGCATTCAAAGGCAATCACAAAATGCCTCCTGGTTCATTAATATGCACGACCGAGGATGTGTTATGTCCTCCTGCGAGTGTAGATTTTGGAAACAACGGGCCCGATTCACAGAACTAACTTAAGACAAAATCCTAAACTTACTACCATTTTGGTATTCACAGAAGGCACTTACTCATTTTGGTATTCACAGAAAGCACTTACTCATTTCGATATTCACAGAAGTTAGGAGTCCTAACTTTAGGACTCCTAAATGCCTTCTGTGAATACCGAAAGTCTTAAAGTTAGGATTTTTCTCAGTTTAGGAGTAGTAAAGTTAGGAGTCCTAACTTCTGTGAATACCGAAATGAGTAAGTGCCTTCTGTGAATACCGAAATGAGTAAGTGCCTTCTGTGAATACCGAAATGAGTAAGTGCCTTCTTTGAATACCAAAATGGTAGTAAGTTTAGGATTTTGTCTTAAGTTAGTTCTGTGAATCGGGCCCAACTTGATTAGTCCCATCACAAAATGTATCCTTGTTCACAAACCAGTGGGTGTTTATTTTTTAACCTAGTGTTCTGCAAAGAATGTTCTGTACCTTAGACTCCTAATTAGAACAACAAACTAGTTATCCACTGGAATCCACTTCTATTTTGAGTTACCCAACCATGATCTAGGCAAATACCAAAGCTCTCCATAAACACAGAACTATAGGAGGCATTTAACCTTTGTAGAAAGAGAACACCAAAGCCATCCATTAAAGGCAACACAGTCATCCTCTGCAAGAGATATTGAACCAACAGAAGGGAAACTCACACGTCATCTTAAAGTTAGCTCGACCCACTTTTTCAGATAAACATGCAAGACATTGCTGAAAGTGACCTCAACTGGTGGTGCTCAACATACATGCACATCACCCCAAATCAACCAGTCTACATAAGGGGTTCTCAACCAAACACCTAAACCACCCATCCATCCATGTAAATCACAGATGAGGAGGGGACCCAGCCTGCCTCCATGGAAACTCGCGCAGCGTTCACAAGTCATCTCACCCTACCGCAGGAAGGAGTACCCGCAGATCTACAAAGAAACCTACAAACCACTATTGAGAGCCAACTGATCGCAAGTCTGGGGTACTCTAGCACCCTTTAAAGTCTGGATTCAATCGAGAGCATCGACTCAGCCCACTTTTTAAAATGTTTCTCAAGCAACCCCTAGGGAAACAGCCAAAGATTCTGTGAGATTTATTTCACTACTCTTTTGCAAAGGGTGCCTCAATGATCTACAGAACAACAAATACCCATTTAATCCTTTAAAAACAATGGAAACCATCCTGCAGGCAAACACACAGATCCTCCACAAGTGTGATCTTAATGCCTATATTCAAGGAGTATTCAACCAACAACCAAAGAAACAACCAAACCACACAGAAGAGTGAATTAACACCCTTTGTAAAAGTGCACTAAACCAACGTGTAAGAGAAACGCTCAAAACATCCATGAGAGTAAACTTAACCCGATTCTATGATGCATATTCAACCACCCTCACAGAGGTACCAAAGCTTCAATGAGAGTCGACTGAAACGCGTCTCAAAAGGTGATACTTAACCGCCTTATTGAGAAAACCTGCAAACTACCCATAAAAGTGAATTCAACTCCTTACTACTAAACCTATGTGGAAACACACCAAAGAACGTCTATGAAAGTCAATTAAACTCACTTTAAAAGTGATAATTAGCCAGCTTATGAAAAAAATCCGCAAACAATCCTGGCAACCTACCTAAATATGGCATAGTCAAATTACTCAGTGAAACAGTACACCCATATTAAAAGTCACTTCATTCCACTTCTGCAAGGGATATGCAGCCAGCTTCCATGGAAACACAAACAGTCCATGAAAGGTTACTCGCTTCCTTTTCCAAGAGCTGCTCAATCAACCAAGAAAGAAATATTCAAACAGTTCACACCAACAAAGACTAACTAACCTAGAACATAATCAGCCAAATTATCCATCACAATTACTTCAGTGAACTTCTGCTAGGCATGCTTGTCGATACTCTAGGCCAGTGGTTCCCAAACTTTTGACTCCTGAGGGCCCCTATTAAGCCGGGGACCCCCAAGCAAGTGGTACTATTTAAATTTCAAACATTAAAACAGTAATTCACAAAAAATACACTAACAAGTGAACACCAAGCAAATACTCAAATTACTAAATATTTTATTTGTTTATATTGGAAAAAAATGCGAAAATCAAAAAATGTTAACGGGAAGGTTGGTGCTGCATCTCGGTGACTAACTTTTCAATGTTTGGTTTTATTTCGCGGTACGAGGCTCCTGCTACTGCCAGGGCCAGACTGGAAACCCAAAGCAGCCCTGGCAAATGTTGTCAAACCAGTCCTCGTACGGTGCACACCAAGATTACGATTGTAACTTATGAACTGCACAGTACCACAGAGCTATGCACATAAAATACTGTTTCTTTAAATGCATGGTACACATTCTTTGCAGCAGGCATGTGTCCTACCTTAGACCAGACAAAACTCCCATCTCCCTCCAGCAGGTACATTAATCATTGGAGTGATCTTGACGCTTTTATTATTGCCTGAAATCTGCTGATTATACAAGGAACTTTGCAGTGCTTTTACAACTGCTGCCTGCGAACCCCCTGGGAATGCGTCACGGACCACAGTTTGGAACCACTGCTCTAGGCTTTCTATTCCATAAGAGATAGTTCAACCGTCTTCCACAATGACTACTCAACCAACCTAGAGGCAGAAGACACAAATCATCAATGAAAAGCAAATCATTACAATAATTCAAGGAGTTATTACCCAGCATATGAGGAAATTCCCATACACTCCTAAAAAGCCAGCAGGAGCACCTTTTACAAGTATGCAACTAACGTACTTGGAACCGCAAATGTCATCTAAGAGAGTCACTCTAACCACCTTTACAAGGGGAACTCAACTAAACTACTTATAAGCACTTATAAAAACCAACCATCCTTGAGAATGAGCTGCGCCCAGTTTTGCAATGGATACCCAACCAACCTCCAAGGGAGCACCCAGACCCCCACAAACTGAATAGACCCATAAGAAACACTCAACCAAACATGGGAGTAAATCCATGTCTACAAGTGGAACTCCACCAACCAGAAAAAAATTACCTAAACTGTTAAAAGAGTCACTTTAACTACCAGCCACATGGGGTACTCAACTAACTTTAAGGAAGCACCCAACCTATTAAGGAGAATTAAATGAAACAAGTATACTTAACTAATATATAAGTTCACACTCCGCACTTTGCACTGTAGCTAGCTCAGCCCACTGCTATAATGCAGTCTGTTTGAAGACACCACACAACAAGTGCCAGAAATACCAGTTAGAAAATCCAACGGCAAACTCTACTCTAGGCAAATACCAAAACTATAACATAACATAGAAGATAGTGACAGTCATTTATACCAATGTTGGCAAGTGGTACTCACCACCTTTATCATCATCGTTGAGAGAAATGTTAATGAGCACTAAACCAGTCTATAGAGAAACACACAAACAATACATGGGAGTCAACAAGTTCATTTGTATAAGTTAATCAACAAGCCTGCAGAGAAATACGCAAATAACAAATAGAAGAGTGCACTCCAACATTAAGGATATTCACCACAACTAACCTCTGCAAAGCTTGCGCGGACAATTTCCAGGGAAACACCCAATCATCCATGAGAACAACTCAGTGCACTTTCACCAATGACACCTACCTAAAGAAAAACTCAGGTACCATTGTTAAAGGAAAGCCATCTTATCCATTTTCTAGATAGCGTCTTCAAACCACAAATGTAGGAGTAAGTCCAACGTTCTTCTACACGGGGTACTCAGCAACTCTTTTGGGAACTACCCACACATCAGCATTATCTCACCCATTACAAGACTAACGGGGACACCAAAACCACAGATGAGATTCAACTTGTCCTTCTTCTAGTAAGGTACTTAATCAACCTACAGTGAAGCACTCAAAGCATCAGGGAAAGGGAACACCACAACTAGCCACAAGAGTCAACTCAATCAATTTCCACAAAGCACATCCAACCAACCTTCAGAGGAAACTGCAACATCCTTCATGGGAGGCAACTGGATCCATTTCTGCCAACCAATATAAAACATACAGCACATCAATAGATGTCAAGTAAATCCATTATACAAGCATTATTTAACTCACCCTATCCGTCCCACAGCATTGACTGTAGTCAAGTCGAGCCATCTAACTAAGAGTTACCAACATATGCGGAAATTGATAAACTCATGGGAGTCGCTGAACTCACTTTCATGAGAGGTTCTCAACAGCCTGCTGGGAAACCCCAAACTATCCATGAAAGTCAGTTCAGTGCAATCAGCAGAGGAGAAGACAACCTTTACCCATGAAGCATCACTCATGAAGCAACCCAGTAGAAGTTACTTAGCACATTAGAGTGCAAAAAGGCATACCTAAGCAGAGGAAATAACCAGCAACAGCAGCAAAGTTTAAGCCAGGTTAGAGGGGAAACTAGTCCCCTAAGGGTTGAGTAGTCCTTGGCCAACCCCAAAAAAGTGTACTTAGGCATGTAGAAGATAAACTACCTCTAGTACAAAAGAAGTGCAGTGATACTTTTGGTGATGGGATTTCATCAAGGATCCTGTATAGGGGGAAAGCTCCTAACTCGTCTGCAGAGTTGGGATCTAGATAACTTAGAGGGAAAGAGCCCGCCATTTCACGAGAAATCCTGAATGAACCAGCACCGTGGAGGTGTTAGTCATCCTACAGAGGGGGTAGCTCATCATGAGAGATACACTTTCATCCTCAGCAGAGCGACTTGGCCAACCTGGAGCAGAAACATATCCCATATCCGAGGTGGAGGCCACCCTAGAAGAGAGGGTGTACAGGCCTGAAGGAGGAAAGCATGCACTAAGACAAAACATACCACCTGGCCAAGTAAAAGTAGGTATTGCATATGAACATTAGACCCTGGAAATTGTACAGCGGTCAGCAGTGTAGCTCATCTCAGTCGATAGGACGTATCCATGACGTGGAGTAAAATGCTCAACCAAAATGTGACGTTTCTGTCAAACTACATCCTCAAATGTGGTGGACTGAGCCATCTTCAAACAGGAGGGATGGGTGGTTGCCCTTTCACATAGATGAGCTGAAGCTACTGCAGCAGAAAAGTTATTTCAACAGAAAAGAGAACAGAGTAAATGCAGCTAAATGCAGATAATGCAGTTCAGGCAACCTCAAGAGAAACAGAGTATTCCCACCAATCCACTTGATTCATGCCAGGATGACGGTGGGTATCTATAGGGCAGTCAATAGCCAACAATCTTTAGCTGCTGAGTATGAGGAGGAAAAATACAGTGAAAGCGCCTTGGAACCGGCCTCACCCCATCCCCATTGTTTCAGTCAACAAACTGCTGAATACATCTCACCACAGGACTGTCAACAAACCTACCATCCCATCTTAACCTAGAGCACTCAATAAACCTTTAACTCTACAATATCAAAGCGCACTCAACAAATCTACCGACATACCCCAGTGTAAAGAATCAACGAACCTCAACGCACCTCATCACTGTCTGCACAGCAAACCTCGCAGTACATCCCACCATCGGCGACTCAAACCTCTGTCGGTCCAACTTAGGGCACGCAACAGTCTTTCAGGCTACTACACTGCAGCCCACTCAATAACTCTTCAGAGGCGACTTAAGAAACCCCTCAACCTACCTAATCACTGCAGAAGCAATCAACCTTGCAGTACAATTTGCGTCAGTGAATTCAAGCCTCTCAACCAATTTCATCTTGGGACACTTAACAAACCTCTTGGTCTATGGAACCACAGACCACGTCATGCATCAATTAACATAACTCATTCTAATACACTCAACAGACCTCTACACCACCCTCGTGTAACATCCAACAATATTGACTTCTGAATGCATCACACTCTAGGGCACTCAACCCTCAACCTCTCTCGTCTGAGCAGATGCAACAAATGTCTCAATGTAACTCACTGTAGGGAACTGAACAAATCTCTCAATACACTTCATCGACAAAGACTTAAAAACCCTTCAACCCTCATGATCTAAGGACATGTAATAATGATCAAATATCACTAGTCAGAGGGAGCTCAACAAACCTCTTAATCCGCTATATCCAAGACTCAAATCAATAACCCCATTCCACCCTATCACAGCAGACTAAGCAAACTCATAGCCTGATGGGACACTGTTGTGGAAAGAATCATTCCAGCAGGAGCCATTACACAGAAGCTACCACTGGAAAGTCCCACTGAGAGAGCCAGAGTCACGGGAGCGAATGAATACCCCAGTGTAAGTGGGAATTAAGGATGTGAGTGGGGGAACTATACACCCCAGCAAAGGAACAACCAGTTCAGTGCTTAGCAAGTCTTCCTTTGGTGGGACACCAGGAAAGTTCATGTTGGGGTCCATCCGAAGGGGAAGACTAAGCCCTTCCCTGGGAGTAACTGTCAAGGGTCACCTCTTCCCAAAGAGGGACACTCAGCTCTTACCAGTTAAGAAGGGTCACCTCTTCCCAGTGTGGAATGCCGAGCTCTTCCCAGGGAAGAATGCTCACCTCTTCCCATGGAGGAATGCTCAGCTTTTCTCAGGGTGGAATGCCCAGCTCTTACCAGGGAGGAAATGTCACCTCTTCCCCGGGTAGAAAGCTCATCTCTTTCCAGGGAGTAATGCTCACCCCTTCCCAAGGGACGAGCTTGCTCAGCTCTCCCCAAGGGGATTGGAACGTTCATCTCTTCCGAAAGAACAGGAACGTTCAGCTCTTCTCAAGGCACAAGCATGCTCAGCTCTTCCCGGGGAACTGGAATGCTCAGCTCTTCCCAGGGGACTGGAATGCTCAGCTCTTCCCATGAGATTGGAACGCTCTGCTCTTCCCAGGGGACTGGAACACTCAGCTCTTCCCAGGGGAGTGGAACGCTCAGCTCTTCCCAGGGGAGTGGAACGCTCAGGCCCTTAAGACAGTCAAGAGGAGACCATCCCACCCTTCTCAGGGAGGAACCCTCAGCACCTTTATGAAGGTCTTAGATGGTCCCCTTGGAAATTGACTAGCGCTGGGCTCCTAGCAATGAGATACCCAGTCATGGTGTAAGCTGGATTGGGGTGGGCTTTGAGACTTGCAGATACTCACATCCAGGAAACTGACTGCGATGATGGTGAGACCAACACTAGGGTGAAGACGACAACATACAAGATCCTCATTGTGCTGTCCGCCTTGGACGTATGCAGCGCGGGTACCCTCTGAAGGACGTACGACGACGATGCACCCAACCACCAGGCACACGCTGGCACAGGCACCACCTTCCAATGGGTGGAGAGCGATTGGCGTTCCATAGCCCTCGCCGAAACAAGACCTTCCTTCATGTGCTAGAGTCTTCTTCTTGTGGAGAGAAATTGACCAGACACAACGACCCTTAGAATGAGGAACTCCGAGCAGATCTGTCCCCCATTACTTAAAACATGATGAGGTAGGACTGATCAGTAGTCAATAGAAAGTCTGCGCCTCTAATTGAGGGGGGGGGGGGGGGGGGGGGTAAAACAAAACCCAAGGACTCCGGCTCCAAAAGTTCCAAGCTGAGTCAAATTCTTTCAAACCGTTTAGAATCCAATAATGAGATTAGTAAAAAAAAAAAATAGAAGAACCGTCTTTCTGCCACAATGCTCTCGACTTTTACCCAGTTCTGCACTTGCTGTTGGACAGCTGACCCTTTTTTCATTGACAGCGCGCTCGAAATCACCTTTTCTGAACCGCTCCCCAGCAAATTATTGCTTTTTGTTACTTCTTCGTCATCTTTTCAAATAAAAAAAAGACAAAAACTAAAGCAAATCAAAGGTGGCGCGTTGATTTCCATCGCCTTCTATGACAAACTAAGACCAGCTGAAGACGCGTGGCTGTAGTTTGAGGGGGGTTCCCCCCCCCAAATACTTCCTTCAAGAAGTCCCTCACAAAGTGCTCGGAGAGTCCCCGCAAGGTTGGGGGCGTCACGCCTTGTGCGGTTCCAGTGGCTTTGACTCCTGAAACTTGTCCAATGTCTTTGTCCATCGAAGAACCCAACACGACTTAGTGGCGCCCCAACAGCTGTCCCTTTGACCCCCCCACGATATGTCACGGGGTAAGGTCGTCTAGCGCTGGGACACTCGGCGTTGACAGTGGCACTGTGGTCGAGTGTCTGATGGTTCGACCCATGAGAATGCCCTTCCCACTCCCATCATGCGCCCCTAGCCCCCCCACCCTCCTCCTTTCACGGCCCCTTCTCCTTTTGGCGCCACCGGCCTTTAAGATTCCTCGTATTATATGGCGTCGGCCTCATGGAGACGGCAAACACGCCAGCCTGCGTCCCCTTCCAAGCGCGGTGCCCTGTGCCGTCATTGGAAGGGCCTCTCGGGGAGCCGGGGCATGCACTGCTGCTGATTCGGGGCCTCTAGGCGAGGGGGCCCGGTGGGGGGTGGGGGGCCACTCCAAAACTGAAAGATGGTCATTACCGCCTGGCTGTGCGAGGCAGGTGGTGCAGTCTAGGTACACGCAATAGAACACTTTACAACCGCACTGATATTCCTTGGTTCAGTGGAGAAGGTGAAGAGGGGGCCTCACCTCTCGCATTTCTCACAGATATGTTTTCAACTTGGGCTGAATGAGGCCCCATTCAAGGGCAAGCGGGCTGCCGAAAAATTCGGGGGGCCCTGCACCGTAGAGCCTGCGCCACACCTCTGCCTTGGTGTGGGCCTGTCCTTGCCACACAGAAGATCACTTGTCCATGACGTGCTATTGCCTCACCTGTGTTCTTGACATGTTGCTGCTACTGACATGTTACTGCCTCACCTGTGTTCTTGACCTGTTACTGCCTCACCTGTGTTCTAGCAAAAACAACAGTTGATGGACAGAATGCAGACCAATGTCATACATTCACCCCAGTACAGAGATCTGGGCCTAAATCCATCGTTTGTTTGCTCACCATGCCGTTCCAGTTTGAACCCAGCCATATGCAAATCAGTCTTGACCCTGTGCCTCATGGGTACAGTCCAGCCCGAACTGCTAAGCCAGGTCCCCCATGGACTGGAAGCAAGCATCCTAGGACCGGTTTCGGGGTGTCTGGGGTGGTGGAGTGAGCTAATGAATGACGATGGATTAAACCCAGATCAGTTGACTGGGGGTGAGTGTTTGATTTGCTCAAGCGCTCCGTCCATCATCCCCTTTGGTATCGCTTTGTTCGCCCTAAGTTGGCAGGGTATGCCCAGAAGTGGGTCCTTTGCTCACTTTGCCACTGGATTCAAGATAGCCTGGCTGATGAGGGTTATGAACCCGAAACCAGTCCCAGGATGCTTGTTTCCAGTCCAGGGAAGACATGGCTTGGCAGTTCGGGTTGGACTGTTCCCATGCGGCACAGGGTCAGACTGATTTGCATATGGCCGTGTCTGAACTGGGGTGGTGGAGTGAGCTAAAGAATGATGATGGATTAAACCCAGATCAGTTGACTGGGGGTGAGTGTTTGATTTGTTCAAACGCTCCGTCTATCATCCCCTTTGGTATCGCTCACCTGTGTTCTTGGCATGTTGCTGCTTATTGACGTGTTATGGCCTCACCTGTGTTCTTGGCATGTTGCCACTATTGACATGTTATTGCCTCACCTGAGTTCTTGGCATGTTGCTGCTATAGGCGTGTTGTTGCCTCACCTGAGTTCTTGGCATGTTGCCACTATTGACGTGTTATTGCCTCACCTGAGTTCTTGGCATGTTGCCACTATTGACTTGTTATTGCCTCACCTGAGTTCTTGGCATGTTGCTGCTATTGGCGTGTTGTTGCCTCACCTGTGTTCTTGGCATGTTGCTGCTATTGGCGTGGTGTTGCCTCACCTGTGTTCTTGGCATGTTCCTGCTCTTGCCATGCTGCGCCTCACTCAAGGTGTTGGTACCCCTCCTCACCAATGTTTGAGTGCTCCCTTCACCCATGTTCTGGGTGCACTTACCCCGCTGTGTCTGTGATGCGTTCTTCCACCAATCAATCAATCAGACATTTGTAGAGCACACTAATCACTCATGAGGGTCTCACGGCGCTGAGGGGAGGAGGGAGTGCAGCTACTGCTCGAACAGTCAGGTCTTGAGATGTCTCCTGAAGGTCAGCAGGTCCTGGGTCTGTCGCAGGTGGGTGGGGAGGGTGTTCCATGTCTTGGCGACGAAGTAGGAGAATGATCTACCGCCGGTGGTCATCCTGTGAATGCGTGGAACGTTGGCGAGGGCGGCGGAGTGAAGCTGGCAAGTCGGGGCTTAGAAGGTGAGTCGTTGGTTGAGGTATACTGGTCCGGTGTTGTGAAGTGCCCTGTGAGCGTGGGTGAGGAGCTTGAAGGTGATCCTCTTGTTGACTGGGAGCCAGTGCAGGTCTCTCAGGTGAGCTGTGATGTGGGTGCGGCGGGGGATGTCGAGGATGAGGCGTGCGGAGGCGTTCTGTATGCGTTGTAGTCTTTTCTGGAGTTTGGCCGTGGTTCCTGCGTAGAGGGCGTTGCCGTAGTCCAGTCTTCTGCTGACGAGGGCCTGGGTCACCGTCTTTCTGGTTCCGATGGGGATCCATCTGTAGATCTTGCGTAGCATGCGGAGGGTGTTGAAGCAGGCGGAGGAGACGGCGTTGACTTGCTGGGTCATTGAGAGCGATGAGTCCAGGATGAACCCCAGGTTGCGTGTGTGGTTGGTTGGTGTCGGTGCGGATCCCAGTGCGGTCGGCCACCAAGAGTCGTCCCAGGCGGAGGGGGTGGAGTCAAGGAAGAGGACCTCTGTCTTGTCCGAATTTAGTTTCAGGCGACTGTTCTTCATCCAGTCGGTGACGGCCTTCATTCCTTCGTGGAGGTTGGTTTGGCGGTGGCAGGGTCCTTGGTGAGGGAGAGGATCAGCTGGGTGTTATTGGCATAAGAGACGAAGTTGAGGTTGTGTGATCGGACGATGTTAGCGAGCGGTGCCATGTAGACGTTAAAAGGGTTGGGCTGAGGGATGATCCTTGGGGCACGCCGCAGGTGATCTTGTTGGCTTCGGATCGGAATGGAGGGAGGCAGACCCTCTGGGTTCTGTCGGTGAGGAAGGAGGTGTTACAGTCCAGGGCTTTGTCGCCGATCCCTGCGTTGTAGAGACGTGTACGTAGGGTGTGGTGGCAGACAGTGTCGAAGGCGGCCGAGAGGTCCAGGAGGATGAGGGCTGCGGTTTCATCATTGTCCGGCAGGGTCCTGATGTCGTCTGTGGCAGCGATGAGGGCGGTTTGGTGCTGTGGTTGCTGCGGAAACCGGATTGGGACAGCTGCAGGGTGTTCTCCTCGAGGAAATGGGTCAGTTGCCTGTTGACGATCTTCTCGATGACTTTTGCCGGGAACGGGAGCAGGGAGATGGGGCCGGAATTTCTTGAGGTAGGGCAGGGGTCGGATGGTGAGCTGGAGTGGATGGTGTTTATGATTTTGATGGTGCCGTCGTTGACGTGGGTCCAGGAGAGCAGGACGTATTTTGGGGCCACGTGTTCGTAACAATTTTGAATTTTATCACACCATGTTTGTGCTAAGTGTAGCTCACATGATGCCAAACATTCAGAAACGGATTTCACACACAGATTACATATGTCTTTTTCATGGGCGTCCACAGAAATATTTCAAGGGGGGGGCTAACCTGGCAAATGATGGAGCGTGGCTAATGTTAATCAATATGGGCGGGGCTAAAATGGCAGACAATCAGGATCGGGTAATGCTCAGGCCAAGCTGAGAAAAAAAGTGGTGAATTCTGCATTTGAAACGGGACAACAATTAGAGAACACATGAACCCTAAAATTACCCCCATGGCCCCTTAAATCTCATACATTCCCTGATTCCTAAAATTAGCCCCCTGGCACCCCAAAACCCATAACCGCCCTGACCCCTTAAAATTGTCCCCGAGGGGGCGTGGCTTGCAGCCGAGCAAGATGGCCGCAGCCTAGTTGGGCTCCGAGGGTGAGATCGGCTCCCCTGACATCCGTGTAATATCCGAGCGGTAATCCGGCTCCAAGGTCCCAGTATCGACGGCGGAACCGAAGCGGCACCGAACGATCCGACTCCGAAGTTTCTCCGCCGCCCTGGGTGCGAGCAGCGAGGTCCGAAGATCCGAGGCCTGCGCCGGCGCGGGAAGCCGGGGCCTCGAGTGACGGAGGTGCCCCGATCGGAGCCGGGCGGGCTCGGAGGCTGTCTCCGGGGCGGAGGCGGCGTGTTTGCGGCCCCGGGCGGACCCGCGCCTGAGCGACGGTGCGAGGCCCACGCGACGCTGCTGTGAGTGACCCTGCGGAGGTGGCGCAACCGCGCACCGCGATCCTGATCGACCCCTGCTGCACGGAAGGGCCGACGAAGTGGAACCGAGGTGCTGCCATCCTGCGCTGGTCGGGACTCGAGGCTGCCTGGCTGCCCTGCTACCACGGGCGGAGGCGGCGCGGCGCCGGCCGACCCTAGCCGGAGCTGCCCGGACGCCCAGGCCGTGCACAACGAGACCCGGTGAGTGGCGGCCTGCCTCGGCGCTGAAAGCCGGGGCCTTGAGTGAAGGAGATGCCCACGATGGACGGCGGCCGTCTCTGAGGCGAAGGCGGGGTGTCAGCGGCCTCTGACCAGCCGTTACCCAAGTGGAGAGGTGAGGACAGTAATATATCGCAGCGAGTGGCCCTGCGGAACAGTACTAATCGGGCCCGGTGATCCTTGTTCGCCCCCGGCTGTGGGGCTCATCGTGTGTACCGGAGGGGGGGTGCTGCCCGCCCTGGCTGGCTGTAAAGGGGCAGTGCGCCCGCCTGTTGCCGAACTCCTCCGAGACCTGGGTGCTTCGTGGGGTTGCCTGAGCCGGACGCTCCCCAGTCGACGAGGGCCATTCACCTGCGCATCAGTGGCGAGCGAGAGGGAGAAGGCCACCGGCCGCGACTATGAGCGGGAAGGGGCCCAAGGGGAACTCGCAGGGCAGACTTGACAAGTTCGCCTATAATAAGGACTCCTCCGCGACGCCTGACCGTGGCGGGCGCAATGAGAAGATGGCGACGGACAAGGAGATGCCTAAAGTAACGCTGGAAGACATCATGGCTGCCCTGGCGCAAGTACAGACGACGGTGGGGTCCATCTCCACGGATGTGTCCCTTCTCCGAGCGGACTTCCACAAAATGTCTGCCAGGATTGCGGATGTTGAGCAGGTGACAGAGACGCTAACGAAAGACACGAGTTGTCTCCTACAGAAGGTATCCCAGCTGGAGGCGGACAACAAGCGCATGGCGGCCAGGCTGGATGATCAGGAGGGGCGTTCTCGCCGCAACAACGTGCGCATTACAGGGATCCCCGAAAGCGAAGGCCACCCAGCCATGGACCTCTATATTGAAGACTTGATCAAGTCCAAGTTGCAACCCAGGGGCCTATCCGCCTTCTTCTCGGTGGAGCGCGCCCACAGGGTGCCCGGCGGCCGACCGCGGGTGGGTGCGCCCCCGCGGCCCGTCCTGGCCCGCCTGTTCAATTTCCGCGACAGGGATGCCATTCTTCAGGCGGCGCGGGTGGCGCCACCCATCCGTCTCCAGAACTCCACAGTGTCTTTCTTCCCGGACTATACGGCGGCGGTGGCGGCCCAGCGCCGCAGTTTCCTGGAGGTCAAAAAGAAGCTGAGGGCCCGGGAACTTCCCTACGCCATGCTCTTCCCGGCGCGACTCCGTGTAGTGGCGGATGGCAAAACTGTATTTTTCAACACACCGGAGGAGGCCCATGACTGGCTGGAGGGCTGGCGCCCGGCTGTGGGTGGTGGCCGCTCGGCCCGCAGGGCGAGACGCATGGGGAGTGAGGAGGACTCTGAGGGCCACGACCGACGTACGGAGGAGACTGAGGGGGAACCCGACGGCTGATGCCACAGCGGCGGCGTGAAGCCGGAGACCAATAACTGGTGCCCGCGGATGCTGGACTGACCTACGCCCTGCTGCCAGAGGGTGTGAACGATGGGACCTGGGGACAGGGGATGCTATGGTCTTCCTCGGACCCCACGCTCTTTACAGCGCAAGTACTAGTTGGGGTTTTGGGAATGGAGCACTCTGCTGAGTTGGGGTGGCGGGCAGTTCTGAGTCCGTGTGGCAGGGAGGCAGGGAGGGGGGGGGGGGGGGGAGTGGGGAATGTTATGTAGTTCTGTTTTTCTGTTGTGGTTCTGTAGGACACGGGCCTCTGATCTAAACTCATCACACCTTCACTGCATGGTACATGCATCACGCCCCGCTATCCGTACCATGCTCCGTCACTTTGCCCAACCACCGTAATGTCTGAGGCGCAGCGCGACCCCCCCCTTGCCGGCGCTCTGACTTCGGCGCCACCTCTCTCCTTACTCACATGGAACGTACGGGGCTTGGGAGATAAAATTAAGCGGGGCCTGGTCCTGCATAGCCTCAAAAGATGCTCCCCGACGGTGGCCTTGCTCCAGGAGACCCACCTTACTGGCTCCACCACTAAAGCGCTTGACAGATGGGGGTATAAGATGGTGGCGCACTCGGAATTCACCTCTGGGTCCCGGGGGGTTGGTATCCTGCTGCGGTGTCGGTCCCCCTTGATCGTGCTGAGTGTACACACAGACGGGGCTGGGCGTTTCGCTGCAGCGCACGTTCAATGGGAGGGCCGGCCCATCAACATAGTGTCTGTCTATATCCCGCCCGGACTGCATGCTTCGGCGCTCCCGGCACTCAGTGAATTCCTGCTAGCACTACCGGAGGGGGAGGTATTATTGGGTGGCGACTTCAACGCGGTAATGGACGACCTCACTGATCGGTCTCCACCTAGGAGGAGGGCCGGGGGAGTGTCCCGTCTCGCGGGCTTCGCGACGGCGATCGGGTTAACGGACATATGGCGGCTGCATCATCCGGCGGCACAGCATTACACGTACCACTCCGGGGTACATGACAGCCTTACCCGCATTGATTACTTCCTAGGTTCCCCTGGTTGTCTTCAGAATGTTGCCAACATAGACATTCAACCCAGAGGCATATCTGACCACTCCCCGATCCTCTTGCAATATGCCAGTCATCACCTACAGCGCCGCCGCGTTTACCCGCTACGCCCTAGCTACATTCGCCTACCAAAGATCAGTAAAACCATAGTGCAAGCGACCAAATTCTACTTCCAGGAAAATGCGACTTCGGTGGACTCCCCTGCGACTCTCTGGGAGGCGTACAAAACGGTGGTGCGGGGCCGGGCGATGGCGGCCATATCGGCGCACAAGCGCGAACAGGTGGCCGAACTGCAATCGCTTGAAACCGAACTCAGGGCGGCGGAGGCCCGCCAGGCCGCGGCTCCCTCCCGTGCGGCCTCGCACGACCTCTATGTGGCTCAGACGAAATACAAAGAGCACCTCGCTGAGCAAGTCCGGCAGCGCCTTGAGGCTTCGAGGCATACAGTTTATGATGTGGGGGACAAAACTGGCAGGTTACTGGCGTGGCTTGACAGGCGCGACGACGGCGCCAGGGGGATTGCGCAGTTGAGCACTGATGAGGGAATGACAGTCACGGACCCACGGGTGATAGTGCGCACTCTGGCGGGGTACTTCCGTGAGGTCTACTCCTCCAGCTCGACCATGACGGTGGAGACGGCACTGACCTACATCAAGGACCTGCAGATGCCCAAACTCTCCCCTGAGGCTCGAGAGACGCTCGAGGCTGAGCTCACGGTGGAGGAGCTCCAGGCGGCTATCGGCGCGCTGCAGCCCGGTAAGGCGCTCGGACCGAACGGCATACCAATTGAGCTTTACCAGCGACTCTCCGAGACGTTAACGCCGCACCTGCTGAATATGTTCACGCGCTGCCTCGAGGTGGGGGAACTCCCTGACGACCAGCGGACGGCCACCATTGTGGTAATCCCGAAGCCGGGTAAGCCGAAGGACCAATGCACCTCATACCGTCCCATTTCACTGATCAACGCGGAGGCAAAGATCCTAGCGAAGGCGTTGGCCGCTCGGCTCACGCCTCACCTATCTGACATTGTACACCCGGATCAATCCGGTTTTATGCCTGGCAGGAGTACGTCTCACAATCTGAGGCGGCTGCATGGGGTGCTGGCCCGCGTGGGGCGGTTGCAGGAACCGGCTGTCATTCTTTCCCTTGACGCCCGCATGGCGTTCGACATGGTGGAGTGGCCCTTTCTCTTCGTGGTACTCCAACATCTGGGGTTCGGACCGAAATTTTGTGCCTGGGTCCAGCTCCTCTACACTAAGCCCCTAGCCCATGTCACGGCCAACGGACACATGTCGGAGGACTTCCCATTGACGCGTGGCACGAGACAGGGCTGCCCTCTGTCACCTCTGCTCTTCGCCCTAGTGCTGGAGCCGTTGGCGGCCTGGATCCGTTGGGAGCCCATGATGCGAGGCCTCCAGTGGTCTGCCGACTGGGAGGACCGCGTCTCCCTTTACGCGGATGACATACTGCTATATCTGTCCTCCCCGAGGAGTTCCATCCTAACGCTACTGAACATCTGCGAGATTTTTGGCCGGGCGTCTGGGTACACGATCAACTGGTCGAAGTCGGTCCTCCTGGTACTACGGGGCCCACCTCCGCGGTTACCGTCGAGTTGCCCGCTCCGGGTGGCGGAGGAGTCTTTCAAATACCTGGGAATACATATCGCGCTGGATCAGACGGAGTTCTTCAAGCGCAATCTCAGCCCTCAGATAGACCGCCTTAAGCGGGACGTGCAGTACTGGGGAGCGCTGCCCCTGACCCTGGTCGGGAGAGCGGCGCTCTTCAAGATGATGGCTCTGCCGCGGTTTCTCTATATACTGGAGAATACCCCATTCCAGGTGCCTCCGGCCTACTTCCGTGCGATAGCGGCGCAGGTGTCCAGCCTGCTTTGGGGCAACAAGCCGGCGCGCATAGCGCAGTCTAAGCTGGTCTGTGGGTGGTATGATGGAGGAATTGCACTCCCGGATATCCAGCTGTATTACTGGGCGGCGCAGCTGAAGGTAATCAACCAGTGGCTCCACGCGCCTCAAACTGACCCGGCGTTCAAGGCGGATAGGGACGTACTGGGTGAGAGGGGTATGCTGTCCCCACTGTATGACACCCGATTGATATCGAGGATGGTCGGCCCTCTGCGACAGACTATATCAATCTGGCATGCCGCTCAGGCCAAGTTGGGATGGCGAGGAGTCCTGACTCAGCTAACACCTCTGTGGGATGCCAGGAAGCTGGGACGTCTGAGAGACAGCAAGGGCTTCGACGCTTGGGATACCATTGGAATATCGACGATAGGCGATGTGTGGCACAAGGGGGAGGTTGTTCGGTTTGCGAGCTTACAGCAGCAGTACGAGCTGGCCCCCTCGGAATGGTTCCGCTACCTCCAAATGAAGCATGCCTTAATGACACAGTTGGCGCCTGGAGCGAAGGTTCCGGAGGCGTCCCCGCTGGAGGACAGGTTGCTGACGGAATATATGCCAAAGAGGGCCACCTCCTTCACGTACCGCAAGCTGGTCAACAATCTCCCGGACCCTATGGGGACCCTGCGGGAGCGGTGGGCTGACGAACTTGGCGACCTTGATGACCCAGAGTGGCGTGAGGCACTGGCCTCGCCGCGCGAGGCGGGTATACCCTCGAGGCTGCGACTGGTGCAACTTCATATATTGCATCGCTCCTACTACACCAGATGCTTACTACACAAGCTGGGCAGGGCGCCACATCCCTTCTGCCTGCGGGGTTGCGGGGAGGAGGGCACCTTTTATCACACTATCTGGGACTGCCCATTCATTCAAGACTTCTGGAAACGAGTGCTGCGTACAATGTCACAGGCGTGTGGGATATCACTGCTACCGGAACCCAGACGCTGCTTGATAAATGTGTGGGAGCCCAACGACCTTAATCGTCAGACGCAGGGTTGGGTGACGCTGGGCATCATAACGGCCAAAAGAAATATAGCCCAAAAATGGGGTGCAGAGGAGGTGCCGCTGCTGTCCAAGTGGCGCAAAGACATGGACGCAGCCATGTTTGCGGAACGTTCTGTGTTCCTTAGACGGGGGTGTCCCCGCAAGTGGGCCAAGGTCTGGGGGGCATGGAACAAGTACAGGGGAGAAATATGCGAACCACCACCTCTCTCCGATGAGGACTCCTCTGACTCAGATGGCTAGGGGAACCTGGGGGGCGGTGGGGGGATGGGGCCTTAGGGTATTTCGAAATGCATTAGAACTTGGGTTGGTTGAGGGATTGTGCAAGGGGGTGATGCTCTTCTTATGGATATGTATACAAGGCTCGCTTCAATGTCCTACTGTTTTCACTGTTTTACAAAACAATAAAATTCTTTTTAAAAAAAAAAAAAAATTGTCCCCGAGGCACCCCAAAACCCATACCCGCCCTGAACCCTAAAATTAACCCCCTGGTACTCCAAAACCCATGCCCTCCATGAACCCTAAAATTATCCCCCGGCACCCCAAAACCCATACCCACCCTGAACCCTAAAATGACCCCTGCCCTCCCAAAACTCATACCTGCCCTGAACGCCAAAATGACCCCCCTGGCCCCTTAAAACCCATACCCACCCTGAACCCTAAAATACCCCCTGGTACCCCAAGACCCATACCCACCCTGAACCCTAAAATTAGCCCCCTGGCACCCCAAAACCCATACCCACACTGAACCCTGAAATTACCCCCTGGCACACCAACACCCATACCCGCCTGGAACCCTAAAATTTCCCACCTGGCACCACAAAACCCATACCCAACCAGAACCCTATAATTATCCCCTGCTACCCCAAAACCCATACCCATCATGAACCCTAGAATTATCCCCATGGCACCCCAAAACCCATACCCACCCTGAACTCTAAAATTACCCCTGCCCCCCCCCCCCCAAAACTCATACCCGTCCTGATCCCTAAAATTACCCCCCTGGCCCCTTAAAATGCATACCCACCCTGAACCCTAAAATTACCCCCCCTGGTACCCCAAAACCCATCCCCACCCTGAACCCTAAAATTACCCCCTGGCACCCCAAAACCGATACCCAAAGAACCCTAAAATTACCCCCTGGCACACTAACACCCATACTCGCCTGGAACCCTAAAATTACCCCCTGGCACCCCAAAACCCATACCCACCGGAACCCTAAAATTACCCCCTGTCACCCCAATCCCTAACCCACCCTGAACCCTAAAATCACTCCCTGGCACCCTAAAACCCACACCCAACCTGAACCCTAAAGTTACCCCCTGGCACCCCAAAAGCTGAACACTACATTTGCATATTCGGAGGAGACTGTCCTCCTTGACGTTTCCATGCATGCAAGTCTAGAACACCGTTCACTTAGAGTAACCTAGCGATACAGTCAGTAGGTAATGCTGGTGATGCTGTGGAATGCATTAAAGTTACTGGAACTTACTTAAAAACTGCTGCCTGCTCTTTGATACTATTCAGTGGAGTCGGGCTGATCAGCAGCACTGTCGTCCTGACATCCAGCCTCTCCCGAAGGTCTCACTGTGTAGATAGATGTGGGTCAAATGTCTCCTGGTTTCTCCTTGCCAGGGCCTCCTCTACTTCTTCGTCGGTGCCCTTGGATGCAAAAAGAGACAGATCCATGGCCCTGTTCACCATTCGTCTGGCGAGCAGCGCCGTGGATGTGTATTCCATACAAGTGCACAGACAGCAGGGGGAAAGAGATGGCAGTGCAGGTGACGCTTTTCCTTTGTAAAGTAATTCCTGCTGGCGTCATAGCCCAGGGTTTGCTGTCTGTGCAGTTGTATGGAATACACATCTATACAAGTGCACAGACAGCAAACCCTGGGCTATGACGCCAGCAGAGATTCCTATGTAAAAGAAAAGCGTCACCTGCACTGGCCATCCCTTTCCCCCTGCTGTGCACAGCTTCCCACTCCCACCCCATGCTCACATTCACAACACATCAAGTGCTGAAGGTGAAATCTGCCTTCAGGCAAGAATATCACCTGGGAGGCACCAGTCTAAAAGAAAACAAAGGGCGGGGCCAGGGAGGGTCGCTGAAACCGTTCAGAGGTGGGCTGGCTCGGGCTGGTTCTGGGCCTCTCAGAAGGGGTCATAAAAAAAAAAATCACATTCTCGGATGCTTAGCATTCAACCATGGCTCTTCTTAGCACCTGGTGGTGGATCAGATCAAAGTAGGCGCCTTACAAGCGTAATATGCTACACGGAAAAAATACAGAAACACAACATCCGGGAAATCATTAACACTCTAAGGGAATGAAATAATAAGTAAAACGTCAAACACAAACAGGAACTAAATCGCTGACATGGATTGCCGTTTTGCATTCATTATTTAGAAATCGATCAGTGTTTATGTCAGAATAAAGGGCATGACGTTAGAGCCTGATGAGGACCCGTTGCAACGTCCTCTGCGACCCGGAGGGGGCCCGGCCCATTTAAAGCCCTGGCTGAGGGGTCACTTCAATGTGAGATGAAGATCGGCAACAAAAGGGCCCCCCACATGCAGAAGATTTCTTGAGAAATCCCTGTTCTGGAATAGGAGCTGTGCAGGACGTTTGTGGCGGGGGAGGAGGCTCATGGTTCCTGCGCGGCTTGTAGCGTGTCCTTTCCCTGCTAGTGGAGGTGCATGCTTCAGTCATGCTTCTGGGCTTCAGCCCTGTCCAGATCTGCGCATCCATGCGTTTTACTTTGTAAGTACCATGGATGCGTTGGTGAATGCTTTGCAGACACGTTCGGGTGAACTCTGTACTTTTGGTGACGTCATGTGTGAACGCAGCACCCCGAACGGAGCTCACCAGTTAATGTAGGGTGACCAACTGGCATGGTTGCAAATTCAGGACGGTAAATGTCTAAATTCAGGACAAAGAGTCAAAATTCAAGAAGAAAATTCAGGACAGAAGTTCAAAATTCAGGACAAATCTTCGGAACAAAAGGTACGTTTTACATACACATCAGAGGAATTAGCGCAATAGTATAAAAGTAAATAGACAACCACTTAAGTACAAGTCAAATTAAGTTTATATTAGGTTGAGACAATCGTGCACTTCACGGTTTTTCGGTACGCGTGCAGCTTTGAGCAACTGTGCAGGTCTTTTTGAGGTATTTCATGATAATAATCTATTTATATGGTTACTGCACTGGGTTGTCCAGTCTGATATTTTGTTTACAACTCATGGTCATGAGCAGACATGTATGGTGAGAGAAGTGCTCAGGAAGATCTGCTTGGATAGACTGTCACCAGCATCTCATATCTGAGTGCCATTGTGAGATGTAAAGCAGCACACATAGGGAAACAAAGGGAGGATTGCTGTGATGAACCCACTATAGGGAACGCAGTATGGGTGTTTCAGCAAGTGGAACTTAAAATATGGAATCTGAATTTGCTTATGGGGGCTTCGCACAGAGTTGCACTAGCTGACGGAAGTCACAAAGGTGCTTTTCCCCGCAGCTTTCTTAAAGAAGGCACTGTCAATACACTATTACATAGTTTATTTTTGACACCTTGCCTATTGTTACAAACACAATATACATCTCAAGCGCAGCTCATGGCACTATGATACTCTCCCCAAAACCTTACACCTAAAACAAAGCATGAAAACATGTACAATTACAAGTGTAACATTCAAGTAGCAGTTGGGTGTCACTCAAAACGTTGTATGCATGATGTATGGATCCCACACATAAGCACACAGCAAATACAGAATAGTAATATATAGGCAAGGGAGTAGCCAGAAAATTGAAATACCTCCCACTCTGAACTAAAGCTCTTATGGCACCAAGAAAGCAAAGTAAGTCATCACAACCTTCCCCAGAAGAGCTCTCTTGTCCAAGGATCTAGCCATTTATCCTTCCATCAAACCCCTGACATCCACCATTTCAAATGTACTTTCTGTTATCTATTTAATTTTTTCATCCACCATTCACTCTGTCCTTCCATCTGTGTTCCCATCCATGTCCAAACCCTTTCAACCATTTGCAAACCTATCCAACGTCTATTCTTCCATCCACCCTTTCACCCAATCCATCCATCATCCATCCACCCTTTCACCGAATCCATCCTTTCACTCATCCATCCACTCTTCCACCAATCTATCTATTCACTCATCCATCCAACCATTTACCCTTTCCCCAAGCCTTCCTTTCACTCATCCATCCACTCTTCCACCCATCCATTCACTCCTCCATCCAACCACTTACCCTTTCACCCATCCAGCCACCCTTTCACTTTTCCATCCATCAACCATCCACCCTTTCACCCAATCCATCCTTTCACTCATCCATCATCCATCCACCCTTTCACCCAATCCATCCTCTCACTCATCCACCCACTCTTCCACTCATGAATTCCATTCACTCATCCATCCCTCCTTTTACTGATCTATCTTTCATAATTGGTGGTGTGAAGGGTGGGAACCCCCAGGACAGCGCACACATGTGCACACTACTGTTCTTTCACATCCCCTACTGCTCACCTTTACTGGCATGATCAAATCTTTTCTACTGCTGCCTGCAGTCAGTCTGGTATTTTTAGGTCGAGCCTAGAGCAGCGCATGCGCTGCTGCTCGACTTTTAGTAAGGGGCTTTTCAAAGTGCTACACCGTGGCCTAGAGCTTGTGTGCATGTGCACAGGCACGCGCTTACGAGCAGAGGCGCCATATGACTTTCCTCTCTCGTCATGGGTCATCAGCTTTCAAGATACGAGAGCTTTCTTTCACATTCCTGAAGTCGATAGCTTCCTTGTTGCTCTTTGTTACTACAACTGCCACAAGGTGGTGGTGTTCCCACATTGTATATGGAAGCTACTTAATATAGACAACATAGTAGTTAATACAGCATAGTGTTGCTTCCTGGCCAGTATTGTATCGACACGGCTGGTGTTTGTATGTCACGACCTTTTTAAAAAAAAAAAAAAAGGGAAAATACGCAGATGGCACTAGTTTTTCAAATTTCAAGCATGAATTGAAATTTGCACAAACAAACAAAATGTCACAGCATAGGTATTTTAGAGAGGCAGAAATACATTGATAACATAAAATGCATCGAATTTTAGTCGAGCAGCGGCTTTCCTCCCTTGTTTCTAAGTTGTTTCCAGAAACAGTTTGGGGTATTTCCATGGCAACGCGGCCATAGCTGGGCCTTTACTCGCTTATGAAATGTCGTCAATTAGTTTCAAATAAGACATTTCTTGTCTCTCACAGGAGTAGCGTTTCAAAACCCTGGCATGCTCAGACTTTGGAATCCCCGTTTACACCTTATGTCCGTCTCCTCTTACCATCCGCAGAGACTAACAACACTACAGACTGGCCGAAACAACATAACACTTCCACGCTCGAAGGAGACAAGCAACCCTCGCTCCCGCAGGGAGAGGGGATTCCTCATTAAGCGCCTTGGAACCGGACCCTTCGCAAGGAAACTACCATTATTTGACTAAATGCGGCTGAAACTCCCCGGCGTAAATTGCTTTTGTGAGAGAAAAATGAAGAGTTCTAGAGAATCTATCATTACAGGACATGTGCGGAGCTGTCAAATTAATGAGCCCTTTGAATATCTTTTTCAAGTCCGCTTCTGGCAGGCCGGCAGCCCTTTTTAATCCTGGCCGCCACGCACTGATCTCACCCTTGTCTCCTCAAATCCAGAGAACGGAGTGACGCGAAGCAGCCTTCTGAAGCCTGTTGTGACCCACAAAACCCAAATCTGTTTTCCTATCGGTTATTTCAGCTGTGTGGAATGTCCGCCTCGTCGACAGGTGCTGATGGCAGGGCTTTCATTCCATAGCGAAGTCACCTGGTTATTGAGTGCGGGCACCGACGGGGGAAGTTCATTCTGACATATTAATTGAAGGATGTGTCTATTTTGGTAGTTCTCAACAAGTTATGTGCGCCTTTCTGTCAGTCTAATATGCTTGACTCTATCCAATAATGCCTTCACCAACATAGTGCCTAGAAGGACCCATATCTTGCTTTGCGCGCCTGCGTTTAAAACGTTTGTGTGCCTAGCATGATACTTTTCTATGGCCAGTCAGGGTCCCCTAAATAATCTACAGAGCTGTTATACTTTGGTGCATAGAATTACATCATTTTATAGCGTCAGTTTAATTGTTTACAGCATTATTGGCATTCCTATCTTCCATCTTACCTTTAAGGGTGAATCAGTATTAAGGGTTAAACAACCTTCGAGTATCAACCTGACAAGCTTATGTTTTTTAAAATCTAAACTGTTTGTTTTCATCAGAAATTAACTGTTCTTTTATATATGGAGTGTTTGCTCTCTGAGAGCGCTGCCTTTCTTGGGAGAGCACTGCCTTTCTTGGGAGACCGGAAAAGAGCTCCCAGAATGTGGAAAGAGCAAACGTGATTTACTATAGAGTGCTACTCGCCGAAAAGTGCTTCGACGCCTCGTCAGGGGTAGTAAGCGCTATATAAATACAACTTTAATCACAATTACTATAAATGCCGCAGGCCTCTTGCACAGTTTGTTACTGCACCTAATTGCATTCCAAGTATCTCTCCTGTGCTTTATCTTTGCCAGGTCGATCTAATGAGCGCTATTTAGGTGTAGGATAGCGCCTATAGACCTGTCCTTTTATGGTGAGAGCCGAGTAATTATACGAGTGCTTGCCGAACTTGCGCCTCTTTATTTCCTGCCCATCACCTGTATTTCTAAAAGAAAAAAAGATTGTTTTGCCTCTATATTTATTCACAGTAGTCGCTGTTGATGTTCCGGCGCTTCCCCGCAATTTCAAACTCACGGAATGTGTCATCTACTCAGCTTTGGGGGGGGGGGGGGAGCGGGCGTGTGTGCATATCCTTGTCCATAAACCTTGTACCTTATAAGTGTTTAGCCATGCAACAGTTGATGTGTTGCACCAACGATATTGTGCTGCATGACTAAATACTTATAAGGTACCAAAAGCGAGACCTATTGGCAATGCCAATGCTTGTTCTAAATGGCCCTTGTATTTTTATTGGAGCTGTTTGTGTTTATTCTTGTATACAGACAGACATGCACATACATTTCTCTATCTCTCTCTTTCATTACGGACAATTAAAACAACAGATTGATTTACATTTCTTTAACAGTTTCATAGCGAGATAAAGCGTTGTCTGTTCTTTTCACACTACAAAATGAAACAAAATGAATGAGCAATGGGGCGTGGCTTGCGCGCCGCTGCGAGATGGCGTGTTGCGCTTGAGCTCTGTGCCGAGCGAGGGCCGTCGGAGGTTTATCTACTGCTTCGAATTGCCCCATACCTGTCAAAAGTTGGCCTCATGTTTCTGACGATGCCGAGTGCTGCATGAGCGAGTTTCCTGCTCTCTGAAGCTGCCGGTGACTGCATTTCTGCCGTTTAAGGTGGCGCTCGGTGTTTTTACGAGCGACCGCCATTTTGTTTCCTCACTGACGGAGATGTTTTTTCTCCATAACACGACGGCGTTATTTCTACGAACTTGCCAGGAATGATGACAAACAGGTGCTGGTGACTATTTCCATACTTATAAAAGTCTATATTGGATTTCTTTCATTCCTCATGTTACATTGCTGCCTATTATGAGAGTATTTTGGATTTTATTCTACTATACCTCTCTTCAGAGCGCCTCCAATGCCTTTGTATGGTGCTTCTATGCTCTATGATACCCTGCTTCTTGGTTTTTTTTTGGTTTCGAAAGGCGTCCTTTGATACCTGCAGGGCGTGGTATTTTTGTGATGAGATTCCTCTCCTTTGTCATGTAAGCCCGCCATTATTATTATCCTGTATTGGTTGCTGAAAGTGCGCTCTCCACTTTTTGCTCATTTCTTTTTTGCATATTGAGTATACTAGTATCCTCTGGCTTTTTCCTTCCCTTCATTTATCTGAAGTGGTGTATTTTGCTCCCGCTGTGGCTGTGTGCTCTATGGCTGCGAATATGAGCTTCTCTTAAGAGGTCCAAACAAGTGTCTCCTACACCTGAGACTGCTCAAAAAGACACCAACTCCACTCTTGAGACTATTCTGACGCGCCTTAATGATGTTCATGACATTGCGCAGTCTACCAAGACTAACACAGATTTGCTGCAAGTGGAGGTGTCAGCCATCAGGAATGATCTCAAGGCTCTTTCCCTTTGTGTTTCAGCCACAGAAACACGTATTAGTGGTGCAGAAGATTCTATGCAAAAACAATCTAGGTCTCTTTGCCAGTTAGAGCGCTCAATGGCGGCATTGCGGAGAGATCTCACTGATCAAGAAGATCGTAACCGCAGATCCAATCTGCGCATTTTTGGTCTTCCGGAGGAAGTTGAGAAAGATGCACCTTCTATGATTGATTTCTTATATCAATGGATTCCTTCTACGCTTCAAATTTCTTTCCAAAGAGACTTTGAGTTGGAACGGGCCCACCGTGTTCCCACCTTTCGCTCTAAATCGGCCACGCAACCAAGAGCGATAATTTTTAAGCCACTGCGCCATCAACATACGGAACAAATTCTGGCTCATATGCGGAAGGTTAAAGCTGTCTCATGGAATGGCCATCGCCTTTCAATTTCTCAGGACTTTGCCAGAGATACGGTAATAAGGAGGAAAGGTTTTCTTAATCTCCAGAAGCGTCTCTCTGAGATGAATATCCCCTTCTCTTTTTCTGGCCCTTCAAAATTCCGCATTACCTTCAAAGGTCGTTCCAGAATCTTCGATGAACCTGCTGATTTGGCCTCGTTTTTGGACAATCAGATGGAGCTGCAGATGGAACTTCAAATGGAAGCTTCGCTTGATCCTGGTCCCTCTGGCACCTGATGTGGTTACATATAAATGCAATGAGTTTTCTCTTTTCCAGATCTATTAAGTTTGTCTTTTTTAGATATGCGTGGTGATCTTATTGTCCACTGTTGTTGGTGTGCTTTTGCTGTTTTTTTGTGCGTGGCTTTGTAAGCTATGTGGTGGGTTGTGTTTTTTCTCCTTTTCCTTATATGTTCTCCCTTCATATCTTTATGATGTAGTGGACCACTATCTCCGGTATATCTACTTTATGTATCTTCTATTCTTTCGTGGTATTGTTTCTTTATAGGTTGGCCTCACTCCTGCTCGCTTTTTTCGTGCTTATCAATCTTTTTCCTCCTTGCATGCTTTTTGTCCATGTCAGGTTCCGGTTCTTTTCTTATCTCACTTTATGGCTTCTTTTATTTCCTTAGAATTTTTGTGTGAGACTTGGTCTTATCTCTCTTTTTTTTTTTTTGTTCTTCTTTTCTCCCTGACCCAACTAATGTTACTTCCATTGTCGTATTTTTATTTGGTCCTTTCGCGTGATGTTTTGTCTCTTGTTGTTTTGTCTCTATGGAGTACGCCATTGATTATTAACTGTATTGTTGTATAGATTGGTTACATAAATTGCTTCATAGATGCTTATTAATTGCTATATAGAGAGTTAATTTTAATTTCTGTATAGTTAATTTTTATATCTATTTCATTGTTATATCATTGATTGGTTTGTTTACTTATTATTATTAACTGCCTCTCTCTACTAGGTCTAAATTACTATATTTATATTGCACTTTATAGTCTCATGTTTTTTTACTTCTATGGTTATATATTTAAGATATTCTTGCCTCTTTAAATTAAATTAAGTATAACAAGTTTTATATATTTGTGGACAGTTAACTAGATGCCTATCTTTAGATTTTACATATTTAAATATATACTTGTTTCTTCTATTTATCTTCCATAGGGTTTCATTGATTGATATACTGATCAGCTATTTCATGCCTTTCTCTATTATGTCTCATTTATTTTCTTCATACTGTACCTTATAGTCTTCTTTGGAAATATATTTCTTTCTCTTTATTCTTTCCTGCTTTTCATGATGTCTGCTTCGGTTTCGTTCTACCTAATATTAGAGATAGTTATTAGCTTATTTTTCATCATTTCTTCATTTGTAGCATTAGATATCTTTCTCTCTTCTGTTTTCTCCATTCTTTTATGATATACTTTATATGTTACCTATTTATCAATTTGGTATATACATGTCACCTTTATAGACTTACATGATGAATTGTTTTTGGAATACTCTAACTAATTCTAGTTCACATTTCAGATATTTCTTCTTCTTAATTAAGTATAATCAGTTATGTACTGTATTGGGGCTGTTTATGCTGATTGTATTTATTCCTCGTGATGGTCCCCTTGCTCATCTTCCCATGTTCCCCCTAGTATGAATTTGGTCTTTTTCAGACCTTCCTTGTTGGTTCTTCTCTCTCTTCTTCTTTTTACTTTCCTTCTTTCTTTTTCCTCTTCTTTCTCTTTTTCTCTTCGGATTTCCTCCTTGGATTCTCCCTGTTTCGTGTTGTTGTCTAGTGTCTGGAGACGAATTTCTATGGTTGTTGTATATCCTCTATCATATATGTAGTATCATTTTTCCCTATTATTGGCTCTATGTCTGGATTGAATATACTTTCCCTTAATGTTAAAGGGTTAAATCACCCAGTAAAAAGGTCAAAGATATTAGACTACTGCAAATCTCTTTCTTCGGATCTAGTCCTTTTTCAAGAGACAAAGGTCTCTGCCAGAGAGGCGCTATTTTTGAGGAAAGAATGGGTTTCTGATGTTGCTTGTTCAGATGCTTGTGGCAAAAGAAATGGGGTAATTACTTTAGTTTCTAAACATTCTGGTTTGTCTATTGTTTCCTCTGAACAGGTTACAGAGGGACGTTGGTTATTATCTAAGTTGTCTGATGGTAATGCTGATCTCTTTGTCATGAATATTTATGCCCCTAACAAGGATGATCCGTCTTTATGGAAAGTAATCACCAAAAAGCTAAATGACACACCTCATTCTGGTAATCTTATTGTAGGTGGAGACTTTAATTTACCAATGGATCCTATCCTAGATAGGAATTCTGCCTTTAATTTTCGTCCCCCTAAATCACATAAACAAATGATTAATATGTGCTCTCTTATCCATCTTCAGGATGTCTGGCGTCTTCATAATCCCACTGGCAGTGATTTCTCCTTTTTTTCTTCCCCCCATTCGTCTTTTTCACGCATTGATTATCTTTTGGTTCACTCCTCTCTTGTTCAATCTTCCTCATCTCCGCTTGTTCATCCTATTTTGATTTCAGACCATGCCGCGGTGACTTTCACACTTTTGTCTTTTGCCCCTAGAGCGAGATCTCGATCTTGGAGACTAAACACAGAAATCTTACATGATGATTCCCAGGTTCGAGAGTTTTCCAATGATATTGAGACGTTTTTCCTTGAGAATGTTGGTTCAGTCGATTCCCCTGTTGTTCTCTGGGACTCTTTTAAATGCACTTTCCGTGGTCAGGTCATCAAATGTATATCAAGGAGAAACGCTGCCATTAAAAAGGAACTCACGGACTTAGCAGCTGAGATTAAAAGTCAGGAATCTCTTTTTCGACAATCTAAAGATAAATCTTGCCTACAATCTATTAAGAATTTTAAATATACATACAATACTATAGTCACTAAGAGATCTCATATAGGTCTTCAGGCTCAGAAATCTAAGAAGTTGTTGTTAAAAAACCGTGCTGGCAAGATTCTTGCGGCTACATTAAAGTTCCAGGAATCTTCTTATAAATCTTCCCAAATCTCTTCTATTAATGACCATCTTGGTAAGAAAAAATTTCAGACTGAAGAAATTCTTGAGGTCTTTCGAGATTTCCATAATAATTTATATACCCCCTCTAACCAATCTTCTTTTGAACAATGCCAAGAGTTCTTAAAGACAGTTCCTGTGGAAACTGTATCGGAGGAAGATAATAACTCTTTGAATGGCCCGATTACCTCTGACGAAATTATTTCTGCAATTAAAGCTACTCGCTCCAGTAAAGCTCCAGGTCCTGATGGATATCCTATTTTGTTTTATAAAACCTTTATATCTGTGATTGTGCCGAAACTTCAATCCGTCTTTGATGCTTTTATGAAAGATGGTTCTGTGTCTGGTTCTGCTGCTGATGCTACTATTGTAGTAATCCCCAAAGAAGGAAAAGATCATTCGGACCCCAAAAATGTTCGTCCTATTTCTCTTCTTAACATGGAAGCTAAGATTTTTGCTAAAATCTTAGCTAAACACTTAGAATCCTTTATTCCTCAATTGGTTAATCCTTCCCAAACAGGTTTTGTAAAGGGTCGTCTTGCACGTGATAATAACCGTACTTTTTGTCACATTCTCGGTTCAGCCAAGCGATCCAATCTTCCGGCGGCGGCCTTGGCCCTTGATGCTGAAAAGGCCTTTGATAAGGTCTCTTGGCCTTTTCTACGAGCTGTTTTATGTGCACACAATCTTGGTGATTCCTTTATCCGTATGGTTATGTCTCTTTATTCCCGACCTAGAGCTAACATAAGAGTAAATGGAGCTACGTCGTCCTTTTTTAACCTTCGCCAGGGTACTAGGCAAGGATGTCCCTTGTCTCCTCTTTTATTTTTGTTATCCATTGATCCTCTTCTCAGAATGATTGACTTACATCCAGACATTAAGGGGTTCTCTTTTGGGTCTCATCAGATAAAAACAGCTGCTTATGCGGATGATGTTCTTATTTTCTCTGATGATATTGCACTGGCCATCCCTGCTATCTCTGATACGATTTCTCTTTTCTCAAAGGTTTCAGGATATACCCTGAACAAAGATAAGACAGAGATGTTCCCCTTAAATGCTTACTGTTTCTCTTCTCATATGGGTTCGGCGGGTTTTAAGTGGCAATCTAAACAACTAAAATATCTGGGTATTTATTTTTGTTCCACCCTTTATGCTACGGTTACTTATAATGAATCTCAAACTATTCTTAAGGTGCGACGTCTTTTAGAAACTTGGTCTCCGAAGCATATTTCCTGGTGGGGTCGACTGCAGACTCTTAAAATGATGATAACACCTATTATTAATTTTGTTTCTTCTATGCTTCCGATAAAGCTCTCTGATTCCTTCTTTCACGAACTTGATTTACTTACTTCCAAATTTTTATGGAATGACAAAGGGGCTAGAATTGCTTATAAATTCTTACGGAAATCTTACGATATGGGAGGCTGTAATCTTCCTGATTGGGGGAAATATCAAACTGCTTTTCTGGCGTCTCAGGGTGCGCTCTGGTTTTCTTCTCCCTCTATTCATGTTCCATCTTGGTTGCTAATAGAACAAGAATTGGCCTCCCCTCTGCCGACTGCCTCTTTTTTAACCACGAATACCCTTTCTATTCCATTCTCTCGATCTATTATTTTAGACACTATTGCTGCGGTTCGCAAGGTTGATAAGAAAGTGTCAATTCCACTGCATAAAACTAGATGGTCGTCTATTTGGCGGAATTCTAAAATCAAAATTATTATTGATCCAGAGTTGATGTCTTATTGGGCTGGGAAAGGTGTCTCACTTGTTAAACATCTCTATGACTCCAATAATGATCCTTTCCCTTTCTCCTCCCTAGCTCAACAATTTTCTTTATCTAACTTAGACTTTTATACCTTTCTTAAGATAAATGTAGCACTTGCTAAAGTGCACCTTCATCCTTCTTCCCCTACGATTACGCTTTTTCAATTATGGATCAGGACTGGTCATGTAGCGTCTAGGATTTACAAATTCTTGTCGTCCTCTACTCTTCCTTCCCAAACTGTCGCACAGCAAAAATGGCTACATCATTTTGATCATAGTGTTACCGATCATATCTCTTCAGACACATGGCAAGATATTGGTAAGCTTTCTCTTCGTAACCAAATCGCCCCCTCATTAATGCAGTCTAAGTTTTTCTCTGTTAATCTTCTTCACTGGACTCCCATTCGTTTGTATTTGCTAAATCTCAAAGAAGACAATCTGTGTTGGAGTTGTGGTCTTTTACGAGGCGATTTTCAACATATGTTCTTTGATTGTTCCCTTCTCCAACCCTTTTGGGATTTAATTCACAAACACCTCATGATTATCTTTAATATTAAGTTTCAACTCTCTTTTCCATTAATTCTTTTAGGCCCGTTGGCGGCCCCGGTCCCTTTGCCTTTAGATTCCATGGAATTACAATTGTTGGATCTTTTATTGACTATTGCAGTCAAAGTAATTCTCATGGAGTGGAAATCTTTCTCTTCAGTTTCTTACCATACTTGGTGGGCTTGGGTTTCCTTTTTACGAAGTGCTCATACGTCAGTTGATCACGCTCATCTCTCTCCTTCTATATCTACTGGTGTTTGGAAAGCCTTAGATACATACATGAAATTGGCCTCAGAGGGGTTGGTGGATCAATATCCTTTTGATTTGTCTGGTTAATGTTGTCTTGTGTGTCGGGTGAATCCTTTGGAAATCTTCTCCTCTTCCTTCACTCCTCCCTGTCTTTCTTCATCTCTGTCCTACTTTTTCTGTCTTTTCTTCCTTCCTTTCTTTTTTTTCCTCTCATCCCTAATTTGCTATCTGATGGTGATACTTTTGATAATTACTTCTGCCGGTTATCAATTTTTTCTTCCCTAATTAATTTATTTATCTGATATCTGCAGATTAATGAATGTTAATGATGTGTTTCTTATTATTTAATTTCAATCTAACATATTGTTTGTCTTTATCTGATATCAATTGTATCAATTTTGCTTGTATCCTATGTCCTTATTTGCTCCTTTAAAATAATAAAATTCTTTTGAAATGAAAAAAAATTAATGAGCAATGGAGAGGAACAAGACCTCACAATTTATGGAACACAAGCAGGTACATTTGTTAGAAGATACGCGTCTTCTTATGAGAGAAGGGCGAGATGATGCTTTCAACTGCACGGATCCCCTACTTGCATTATTTCCAGGACCGAAACCCCCCAGGGTACCCCCACTGCCTTCACTGTGCACCCCAACTGCAAGAGGAGACTTCTTTTAACCAGACAGAGCTCTTCTGCTTCTCCTACCATTTGTGTCATATTTAAGCTTCAACTTTGAACTTTAGGCTCCGCCTCTCAGTGATTTTAAGCTAAGGCGCTTTAGAGGTTCCAGGGTGGGATGTATGCTTCAGCAGCTCAAACTGGCCATTGTCATTCTGTATGCTCCCTGCAGGGCCCAGAATTACGGACAAAAGGCGTCCGTAAAAGCATGGGCATCCGTAGGGTGGCAAGGAGGGGTGCTGGGGGGGGGGGTCAAGCGCCCTCCTTGCCCCCCCCCTCCCCCTCCCCCTCCCCCCTGCGGACGCCCACTCATGCTGAGGTCCCACAAAATCCTTAAAATGACACTGGGTGAAGATCGGTAGGTAGAGAGAAGAGGGGTTCAGATAAAGAAATAGACAGGCGAGCTGGAGGGAGAAAGTTTTCTTTCCCAGGGGGCCCCTAGGCAGGGGAGGCCTGGTCTCGTGCACACTTTGCCCGTGTTTAAACCCTCTCTGAACCCACGCCCCTGGTGTGTTTCCCCCTCCACCTCCGTGGCATGTTCCTCTTTACTCCTGTTCTTGATCTGTGTCTCGATGTTCACCTGTATAGCAGGTGTGTTTCCATGTCGTCCACCATGTTCTTTGTGTGCCCTTTGATCTTAGAGTGCTCATCTGGATTCCGGGTTCTTCCTCACACAAGTTTGTAGCGTGTTTCTACTCGTGTTGTTGGCGTGTTTCCTCTTTACACGTGTTCATTCTATGTTCCTCCTTGTTCATGTAATGCTCCTGACAAATTCTCTATCATGTGTGCTTTTTGCTAGTTCGCCCAGGAACCTGTTCTTGCTGTGCCCCCCTTCTTCTGTGTTTTGTGTGTTTTTCCACTCTTGTTTTTGCTTGTACCTCGCCATCTGTGTTCTTAGCATGTTGTCTCACAGGTGTTCTTAATGTGTTCACCATCAACAGGGTTCTCGGCGCGCTTCACTCTCGCCCAGCTCTTGGCGCGCTTCACTCTCGCCCAGCTCTTGGCGCATACTTCTTCTACACGTGTGCATATGATGCTCCTACGCGCTCGGCGTGTTCCCTCACACATGTTTCTTGCCTGTTCTAGCTCTGAGGTCATACCTTCTCCCCTTTGTTTTCCTTTTGTCTCCCGTCATCTGTGTTCCTGGCATGTTCCCTCTGACTGGTGAGCTTTCCGCCTCACACTTCTCTGAATGTGCTTCTTCACAGATTCCTCCATGCCCATGTTTTATGTTTTTAGTGCGTTTCCTTCTCCTTGTTGTTTGCACGGTCTACGGAGCTCCGGGGGGGATCGTGTCTCTTCTTGCCCCAGGTCGCCCAGAAGCATGGCATTGGCAGGGAACGTGTTGGGATTCGTCCTCCAGGGCGGGTCCAGGGCCGCGGAGGCTCCAGCGCAGCGCGGCCTCCACCCGGGAGCAGGTATTACTGGAGAGGGAGGCTCCTGAGACCGTCGGGCCCTCACACCGCGAGCAGAGGGCCCGGAGCCATCTCATCGGCCCGACCCGGGGACCCCAGCACCGGCGAGCCCTCAGACAGCGAGCAGAGGGCCCGCAGACATCTCAACGGCCCAACCGGGGGACCCAAACACCAACCAGCCCTCCCCAACATCGGCCTGCCCTCCTCGGCGCGCCCCCGGGGCCTTCAACAGCACGGGGCCCAGAGACCAAGGTGCCGCTCTGGCGACCACATCCGGGAAGGAGGTGAGTACCTCTGCCAGGTGCTCCGAGTCTAGAGTACGCACTGACCCATCTCTCACCAGCCTCGGGGCCAACCCCGCCGTCGATCCTGCCTTCATCCTCAGTATGCCCCTTGAGTCACCACAATCAGAGGTGCTCTTCACGGGCCTGCCATCCCTTTTTGTGGTGGCCCCACCTGCATCACCTCGGTACCTCAGTGTTAGCAGTCCTTCGTCTGCCCCCCTCTCTTAACTCGGTGTTTGGGCGGCATCACCAGGCTTCCTTTCCAGCCTTCGTTTCAGGGGACCCTCCTATGAAGTTACCAGACCTCTTCATGTCATATGGACCGACATATTGTAGGCCAACTTTTTCAACATGGTTGTGAGCTAGAATCACAGTACAGCTGGTTCGATTGAGATGAACAAGGACTACAACTCCCAGAATGCACTGTGTTCCAAATAAAAGCCCATGTCCCTGGTGACGGCATCATCTGGTAACATTAACCCTCCCGCCTCCCTCTCTGCACATTAATGAGCCTGGGGTTGTCTCCTTAACGTGAGAAGATATACTCACGCGCCCTTTGGGCCCAAGACTCCCCCCATCCCCCTCTCTGTGCCTCAGAATGACGGGCGCCTCGCCTGCCACCCTCGCTAACCTCAATGAGCGGAGCACCTTCTCTCTCTTGCAGCAGCGTGAGGGTCCCTCGCACACCTACCTATACCTTAGTGTGAGAGATCCTTCTCTGTAGTCAGGGCTTTAAGTGGGTCGGGTCTCACCGGTGCTGAGCACCGGCAGTTGTTTTTCAATGGGGTCTCGAAATGAGTCTCTATCGGGCTCTGTTTTGTGCCCTGGCACAGGCGGCCCGTTTTCCCCGGACTGTAGTGACAGCAGACACATCGATGTGCGCTGCTCACTTCTCACTAGTGGAGAAGTTACGGCGTGACGTCATGCCAGGTGAGCTTGTAGGGTGAAGGGAAATCCTTTAAAGAGTCATTTTCTTTCTGGATTTCCCTTCTCTTTTTGAAACTCAGAAGCGGCAACCTTGTCGTTGCTTTAAGTAAAATCTTTTTCAAGTCATAGTTGTTGCTTATTTATCTTATGCAACTAACAACCATTGACAAAACCAATAATCTTGACTTCTTGTAGGTATGATGTTACTTGTTGTATCATTTATCTGGATGCAATGACAGAAACAGCATAATACAAGTCAGGAGGCACACTATGCTAAGCACAGATTTTTAGCTTATGTGTTTTAAGCCATGCCCTTAATTACATTGGCCACTCTAATTTTGAGAGACCACAGAGTTTTTTCATCCCACTTAAAGCCCTGCCTATAGTTATTAATGGTGCCACGTCATGCGTGACTCCTTCATGCAGTCATAGCTGTTAACCAACAGAATGTTGCATGTCTGAGTTTATGAACCCCTAAACTCCGTGTTTCACGGGAAACTACAAATCCCAGAATGCAACGTGATGTAGCCTAAAACGTCACGACTGCCGAAGTAATGGGGTCACACATGGCAGCTCTGCTTCACGTGTCCCCTACTCTGTAGCTTAGTGTTAGGGTAACCTGACCTGCGTCACTTCCTCTGTTCGACAGTTCTTTTCTCTTTTTACCTGGTGTTCCTACTCACCAACCTATGTCTTTTTGACATGATCGCCTACCTTCCCCATGTACATGGCAACAAGAATTATGCGGAAGTGGGAGGCCAAATAATTCAATACTATTGAATGATGTATGCGGCAAGGACAGTATTTAGCAATACATTGGTTCATTTAAATCGCCCGAGCAGAACGAACATTACAGTACGTTTCTTATTTAGCTTGTAAGTGCCTCGCTAGGGGACACTTTAGGATTCCAGACATGTGACCTTAAAAAGAGAAACCTTGTATTTGTTAGCCTTCCGTTGAAATATCTGAGACTCTGAGAAAGGTGTCTTTGATTTGCACATGAATTTGCGTTAATGCTGAAAAAAAAATCAATTTCCCTCTACAGTCCATCGACTGGGATGTTTACATTAACTGTGCAACTTGTCACCTTTTAAATCTGTTGCCGAAGGAGACCGGTTATTTTCCATGAAGTTCTCAGCACACGGCTTTATGGTGGATTATGTGGCAAGTGCAGCAAATTCATATTCGTGTGGAAAATGCAGCAGCCGCACAATTGTGTTTCCCCTGTGGGCCTTATCATGGTGCTCACCTTTCCCACGGTTTTCATATTCTCTTGTGTACAGTGAGCGTAAGTAACACTTCCGGTCTCTGTTGCCTCTTTGAATCCTGGTACTTGTGGTCCAGCAATAACTATCTGGGAAGAATAAAACATACGGTCCAGGATGCAATGATAAAAGCAGCACACATGTAATCAGGGACAGTGTGTCAACTATGTGCTAAACTTCTGTCTTCCTGTCCCAAACAACCCTACATCTGCCCTGATGCCTGCCCCACTTCCTGTCCCTTAGATCTCTCATTCCCTTCTTGTCCACCAGTAACACCTCCTGCTGCCTCTCACCCTATATTTTAGTCATTTCCTGTCTTTACCCAACTTCCCTGCCCCTCCCATCTTTCCCTCTGCCATGCAGGTTGTAACTGCACGTGGCGCTGTGCCAGTGTGACACCTTCAGCCGGCCTCGGCTTTCTTGTCAACACAACTTTCCATGCTGGGATTGTCTGAGCCCATAATAAGGGCCACTGGAATCATGTGGCAATGAAAATGTGACTCGCCAACAAATGATGGTTTTGTGTGGCATCTCAGCACAGCGGCATATTTGTATTAACACCACCCTTTCTAACTCCCAGGGTAAAGCAGATTGTTTAAAATATACGATGTTGCACGCAACAGAAAATAAACCTGTATGCAAACTTTTTTATTAAAAGCTGTGCTTCTTGTAATCCTAGTTATGTTTTCGAACTGACCTTTAGTTTTGAGTTTCCATTGTGCCATACACAAAGGGCATTTGAATACACATTGTCCCATAAAGAAGCAAGCTGCAGGACTGCACTGTACATTACTAATGTAAAATATAAGGGTCTCTCCAGGAGAACTGTTAGATCCAATAAGACAGGAGAAATACCAGTGAGAAGTAAAATGTTTGGGATTGTTATACCCTGTGAGTGCCCTCTTCAAAGAACTGCAGCTTTGTGAACATTGAATTTGACATAAAATTAATTTGCACGGATAATGAAACAAAAATGTTTATGAATAAGAGGAAATCGTTAAACACACAAACTTTGGTGGGAGGTATGTTAGTAAAAAGCATAAACGCTGGAAATGACCCAGTGTAACATCCCGACACATCGTTTTCACCCACTGTGCCACTCTAGACAGAGGCCTGCCTTATACACATCAGTGCTGGCCCTGCTCGTCGTGGAAGTCCACCCCAAACTGCCAGGCATTGCCCCCTTCCCAGGAACAAGCAACCCCAAATCTGTTTCAGACTCATTAGGTCTTGCCAGTGAGGTGTAGCTTGGACCCCGTGGCACAGTTTGTGTCCTGTGGTGCTCTGAACATGGAACCCCTTCTGGACATATGCTTCACTGCATAGGGTGTTACAATGGGACAGTGCTTAATTTGAGTGGGTGGTTTCCGGTGCTCAGCACCGGCACTTAATTGTAAACACCTACCTGTGCATGTGAGGTGGCGCTGTCTGGCTAATTTAGGGATGACCACAACAACAGTTACTGATTAATTCAATATATATATGTTTGTCGATTGTTCCCCGTGAGCAAGGTCTCGGTTGAGACTGAAACGCGTTGGGGTGCTGTGTTGGCAGCAGCTTTAAAATTAAAAACACCCTTGAACTACCAATGGAGGAGTAACGATTTACTGCTTTTTTCAATCAAACGGAGCAGCGAGTGCGGTGAGGAAATTCCTTTCAAAAGGATAAAGTGGCGATATTTGTAACGGCTTGGTCCTGCCATACTCGATACCCACCACCAAAGAGGCGCCCAGCAGTCAGTAAAACGGGACCATGCAGAAAGAAATATATATATATATTGTGATTCCTCGTTCTGCTCCTCTCCCAGAAAAAACGAGTGTGGACCCAGATCCGTGCTTCTAAATTAATTTATTTGTATGCCACCAAGCTAGTCCGCCATGACGCGTTTCGGCCGTGATCACATGACACGCTTCGAACTGTGATTGTCATTTTTAAAGTGCTAGTGCATAATTTGCATATAGTTGACATAGACAACATACTATAATTGCATTATGTAGAAAATCCTTCTGCATTATATATATATATATATGTGTAAATACAATTTGAAATGTATGCATATAGATATCTACATTATGAACGAGCATTATCAATGTATCCATACATAATTGTCCATATTAACCATACAGGTCCCTGTATAGCCCAATAATGTAATGTTGCCTGGACCCCATAGGACGGTATAGCCATATTAATAAATGCGGCAGGTAATAGTCATTATGACTATTACCTGCCACCCGTGCCTTTCTTTATAGCTTTGTGGGCCTGAAATAGTCAGAATTGTCACACTTGTCACACTTCTAGGAGTGTGCAGGTTAGTAGTTGTGGTGTTATCGTTGGCAGCTCTGGCAGAGGCGAGCTGCAGTAGTCTCCTGACCAGAGCCCTGGCACTTAATGTTTTACAAATGAAGCACTGTAATGGGAGGAATGCTTGCAAATAGTTTAACCACTAGCAATGACTCGCGGTAGCATTCCAATCCATCATTTTTTGCCCACTGTGCCACTCTAGACAGGAACCTGGCACATGCAAGTCAATACAGACCCTGCTCCCCATGGGACAAGTCCTCTTGAACTGCCAGGCAATGCCCCCTCCAGCAGGAAACACAAGCACCCACCTCACTCGGCATCTTCCTTAGAGCACATGCTGCACTATCTCACTCCAAAAGTGAGCCCAGGACCTGATGTAAATTAGGGCAGTTTGTGACCTCATCAGCGGTGTGAAGCGCTTCACAAATACCACCTTCAAATAAAATACATTTATATTTCCGCTGTGGTTGAATTACGTTTAAATCTGTTATGTTTATTTGGCTGCTGCAAACAAAAGCCATTTCCAATTCCCTCTTTTAGGGGCACTTATAATGCTTTGACAAAGGTTTCACCTCATTAAGTGCAGTCCTTGATAAGATTGCAAACTCAAAAAAAAAATAACTCAGTGTAGAAGTTCAGCCTGAGATGGGGCACTCGTGGAATTCTGCATTCAGAGACACATAGGTCATCCAGGCCAAGTTTTCTTTTTGAATTCTGTGATTTGTGTTCTAATTTTATAATGGGATGAGCAAAACTACAAATCCCATCATGCAAAGAAAGGAAAACGAGACTTAAGCTACTCACACATGGGCTTTGGAAAGGTGAGAGCCCTACACTGTATAGTAAATTGTATTTATAAAGCTCTTACTACCCCTGACGAGGCTTTGAAGTGCTTTGCGACGAGTAGCACGCTACTCCGGAACCCATGCTAAGACGTAAGAAGGTAGTAGATTACTAAAAAGTGTTTTTTTCCCCATTTTTGTAGATTAGTAGCGGTTAGTGTGTTAAGATGGTGCTCATTGTCAGGGCCGGCTTTAGGGCGTGCGACCGGTGCCACCGCACCGGGTGCTGGCTTCCTAGGGGCGCCTTGTTTGAAAGTTTATTATGCTTTTGAAGCACCTGCTGCAGCGTTTCTTTCCTCCGGCAATTACCAGGCCTCACATAAATGTCAAGATAACTCGTGTGATTAATTTTCTTTCTGGAGAGATGAGCATTTTGTATAGTTGAGGTTTTTACTTCGGTGAAGTTAGTGCAGAGGGTTAATATGCCTGCTGCAAAGAACGTGTACCAAGTAGATTACAGAGTGCGTATGATGTAAACAGGTCAGCAGGTTACTGCTTTCAAAAGAGACATCTTTTTTGTTACTTGCAATTTATAATTTAAAGTCCTAATATAGAATAGTGAGCTATTAACTTTCATCCTAGAACTGCATACACACTGCAAAGTATACATTATTAGAACATTGATTAATGTTGCAAAAAGGGTTAATTTGGCTAGAAATCGATTCTTATTATTAAAGAAAACTCCCAACTATGCTGTTTCTTTTTCGACTCCGAGTTTGTGCTTCTCCACACCAAGCACTCTTAAACTATACGGCCTACCAGTGTGGATGACATGTGACTCCTACACTTTTAGGGGCATATTAGCAAGGGCTGGAGATATAATTATCACCGCTTTAGCGTCCGTTTTCGGGCGATAAGCGGCAATAATAATATTCTAATATCATCAAGGACACGCTAGCGTGTGTTTCTTTGATGTAGAGCCCGTTTTTTCACAGCCTCGCATCGCTAATGAGATGCAAAGGAGGCATGGCTGTGAAAACAATACATGAAAATATTGCGAAGGCGATATTAACAAGGAGGTGCAGCGATAAAAAAAATCGCGCTACCTCGGCCTTAATGCTGGAATTTAACGTCTGTTAAATTCCAGACTAAGGCATACTACTAATGGTAGGCGAAGGGTTGTATCAGCAATGTTATCGCTGTTTTCCATGGAACATCGCTGGAAAACCAACGATGTTCCATGGTAAACACCGCTATCGCTGAAATATTATCGCCATAGTGCTATGTATTGTTAATATAGCGTTATCATGGCAATAATTTTCAGCGATAGCCGGCGATAATATTTCTAATGCTATGTGGGGCCAGTTAATATGCCCCTTAGTCCTTTGGCTTATGTAACATTTCCTATACACTGATTTACACAGGTATGATTGATTGTCTCTGTGTAATGTGTGTGTGATGCAAAGTGCTCGGACACCCTACACTGGTATGAGTGGCGCTATATAACTAATTCAATGCATCTGAGAGAGTGTGGTTAAGGACACTTGGGGGCATATTATCAAGGACGGCGTTAACAATTATCACTGGTTTAGCGGCAGAAAACTGCTGCTAAAGCGGCAATAATGGGCTTGGTAATATGCCCTGGAGAATTCCAATAGAAGTCCATGTTCTGGTGTGAACATGGGCTTCTATTGGAATTCTCCAGGGCATATTATCAAGCCCATTATCGCCGCTAAACCGGCGATAATTTTAACGCCATCCTTGATAATATGCCCCCGAGTCACTGTTAAAGGGTGCTAGTGAGAGAATCCGTGGTGGAGGTGGTCATTGGGGGGGCGCCAACAAAACATTGTCGCACAGGGCGCCACCAGCACTAAAGCCGGCCCTGCTCATTGTGATCTCCTGCATTTACTGTAATAGTTTTGAAACGGTTCGATGAATTGAAGTGGGGGGTAGTAAACTCCGGCTTACGACCGAACGGAGTTAAGTAACGAAATAGATAAATAAAACGAATTACATTGCGCGCACTGCATCGCCATCGATGCACGGGCAATGTAATTCATTTTAGTTCTTTTTATTTATTTATTTACTTAACTCCATTCGGCCATAAGCCGTAGTTTACTACCCCCACCCTGCCCCTCCCTCCCCCGCCCCGCAGCACTCCCACGAGGAGCCGCTACTGGGCCTTATGCCGCCCGGGGTGGCCCCTGCATTTGCTGAATGTAAGAGCGGGAATGGGTGCCGGCGAGTCCTGTAGGAGGAGCGAGTCCCGGTAGGAGCGGGGTAAGGCACCGCCCTCAGACCGCCCTCCCTTGCTACGCCACTGGAGTGGTGGACATGTGTGCCTGTTAGTTGGATGAATTGGATAAAGGGGGAGGAAGAGTTTGGGATGCACAGAGTGGAGGTACAGACAGTGGTTGAAAATGAAATTATTACAACTTTTTTTTCTTTATTAGTTTTTTTTATTTCCACCACTAAGTAAAATGTAATATATTCATCTATAGAAACATATCCACACATCTAATTATATAGTAATATGTATACACACATACACTCATAAACACATTATAATTCCGCAATTTTATGTACAAGGCACAAAAAGTCACTATATAAACTAGTATATAATATATATATATATATATAGAGAGAGAGAGAGAGAGAGAGAGAGAGAGAGAGAGAGAGAGAGTAATATTTACATGCTCGGACATTCACATGTATGTTGTGCAGGAATAAACATATTTTTTTTTACATATAAATAAATTGTTAAACACTGACACGTACATTCCCAATAATATTTTTTATTTTTGAGAGATCTTTTTATTTGAAACATGGCAAGCAGTAAGCTGACAAGTAGTTCGCATATCGTTATACATTAACGCAGCAAAAAAACGTACAGATTGCATTTTATTAAACAGTACCAGTGTTCCCACCTCCTGCCCCTCTGCATCACAAATCATGCCCATTGGGTTGGGGCAGTTAGAAGGCAAGACATCAGAGCCAGCTTGAATGAGGGGAGGGGAGGGACCCCCTCTGTAGTCTTTCCATTTCTCCCAGATTATCATCCTCCTATTTTAATATTGAGATATAAATGGATTCTTATAGAAAAACACAAACCTCTTAAGTACACAGTCATCTACATATATGGTATCTACACTATATGACATACATATAAACGTTAAACAGAAACATATAATTACTGTTTATAAAAAAGCGGAGATACATTTTTTGTAACTTATTTTTAATGAAAATATGTGTGTACACAAACTCTCTTTTCTAAATATATAAGCAAAACTATAAGTACACAGTTATACATTGCACTTAGTAATATTTCTGTACAATAAATGAATCACTGTGTACCTGCACCCATATGTACTTACACGTATTATATGAACATAGTAAACACACAGATATGTATGTTGTGCTTAATTATACATGGGATGGGCACTCTCTGTCTCTCTCGAGAAGGGCTCCCCTGACACTCCGCCCTGCCTCCACTCTCTCCCTCCCCTCCCCTATCGCCGTCTTCCTGTCTCTTCATCTCCCTGCATGTCTCTCACCAGTCCAGCCTTCTCCTCTCTCGATTCCCTCCTGCTCTCTCTCTCACCACTGTACTTTTGCTCTCCCAATGCGGCCTCAGGACATGTTTTGGGGCAGATTCTTGGGGAGTGAAGTGAAGAGAATGGAGGGAAGGAGGTAGGGGGGAGAGGGGGAGACGTGTACCGTGAATAAGACAGTAGCAGGAGGGACGAGTGACTCTAAGCAGAACATATTACGCGAATAGGAGAGTAAGCGAGGGAGAGCGACTGAGTAACCATTTGAACGAAAATGTGATGGAGTTCCAGTGTGTGTCTGACAGAGGGAATCACCGACCTGGACCAAGCAAGAGACTGAGTGGGTGGGAGAGGCAGTCACTCAAAGGGTGTTTTGCAGGCTATCTGCCCCCGCAGTCATTGGCCTCTCCGCTGAGACTGCAGGCCTGCGGCCAGCCATTACGCGCACATTTACGGACGTTAGTCCAGCGACGGGACGTGTGTGTCCCGGGCGCTTTGCCTCGGGGATGTCCCCGCCCTTGGCGGGCGCGAGGACTGACGTCAGCCCGGACAGTCCTGCCTTTGTCCCCCAGGATTTACTGCCCCTAGGCCTGTCACTGGGTGAATGCAGAGTCCCAGGATCCCAGGGGGAGCCCAGTGAGAAAGGCAAACAGGGAAAGGGCGCTCCCAGGGGACTGGGGCTGCACAGGCCACCATTTGTCCGGGGGTGGAAGGGGGGGGGGCGCAGAGGCACCTGCCACCAGCGAGGGCTAGTGAGAAAACTGAGGTGGGCCCTGGGAACGGTTGGTTAGTGAGGAAATGGGGTAGAGAGGTTTGGGGTCTTAGTGGTGCGGCAATGGGCCATCTTGGGGGCCACTAACAGTTAGAAGGGGGCGAGGGGCAGTTTAGCCGCCGTTGGGACCAGTGTCTAAATAACTGTATTGTAATTGCATTTATATAGCGCTTACTACCCCTGAAGAGGCGTCGCAGCGCTTTATTCGGCGAGTTGCCATGGTGCAATGGGTGCCGTGCGTACGTAGAGCGGCGGGACATGGGGGGGTCCAGCCTTGGGACCAATGGGGCGAGTAAGTGGGATGGGAGAGGAATGGGGCTAACTTTGGGACCAGTGACTAGGGAGGGGGTTGGAGGCAGCGAGGAAATGATGGATGAGAGGAACATGGGACCAGGGAATCTGATGGCATTGAGGGGGGCTATAGGGCAAACGTCTGGCGAACCGTTCGTGGGGGGTGGGAGGGTTAGGAACAATGGGGCTACTTCTAGGATCAGCGAGGGCTTCGGGCAGCCAGGCCAACCCTGGGAGTAGTTGGGAGGTGGGCACTTACACCTGCTTTGGGACTAATGGGTAAGTGGACCTGGGGCAACCAAACCAACTTGGGGACCACTCAGTAAGTGAGCCTGGGTGTGAGGGGCCAACTTTGGGGCCAGTAAATGTTGGGGCAACAGAACCAGATTTGAGACCAGTGAGCAAGGGGCTGAGAGCAGTGTGACACATTTGGGACCACTGAGTGTTGCGAGGGGGCAGTTTGGCCATCGTATGGACCACCGATGAAGCTCCTGTGTGGGACATGTGGGCCAACTTAAGAGACCAGTGAGAGAGTTGAACTATCTCTGGGACAAGTGTGGGCCGGTAGTAGGAAAACTGTGGTGGTGGGGGGAGGGGGGGGGGCGCAGTGGAGCAAACTCTGGAACCAGTGGGGGAGGGGCAACAGGACAATCTCGAGGGCAGTAAATCCAGGACTTGTGGTTGTAGGATCAGTTCTGAGACATTAAGTAAACGGTGGAGGGCGCTAGTGAGGGCATCTCTCGGGCCACTGAGTACAGCGAGTAACTCATCCCTTCCCAGTGGAGTCTGTTTCTATAGCGACAGGGCCCCGCCCATTTGGGGGACCTCTTGTATTTGGACATGTTTGTTTGTTTTGTTTTTACTGTTCTGAAGTAAAGGAAGCCCCGGTGGCCGGTTTCCTGGATACCCGAGCAGTCTGCCCTTCAGCGCCGTCCTCCTCCCTGCGTGCTGGAGGGGGTGGCAAGGGGGGAGAAAGCGGAACGGAGTGATAGGTGAGAAAGGGCACGAGAGAGATGGGGGGGGGATCGATTTCCTTTTCAAACATTACTAACAGGACGCCTTTCCTGGAAGAGTGCACACATATACTTTCCTTCTGTACATTGAGGTCCTGTCTGTTTTTCCGAATTTTGACCAAACGTTCTCACAAACATCTCTGCAGCATGGCCATTAACCTCCTGATTTAGCCTACTATAATAAACCCATGATGTCCCGGTTCCACTCAGATCTCCTCAGCAGGTGCATTAACCCATGAGTGTTCAATCCAAAACATTTCCATACAGAGATTATTAAACTTCTGCTGCGGGCCAGTGGAACCTGCCTTGAGGCATGTTTGGTCCACTTAAGAGTGTTCGCACAGGTTTACAGCAGCTCACCCTCCCCAGCACCAGAATATGGCTTAACGGAGAGAGCGGCCTACTTTGAAGTTGGAGAACCAATTTCGAGCCTGGGGGAGGCTCAAACATCCTGTGATCCTGGGCAAATCACAATCTCCCCGTGTCTAAAAATGGATGTGTCCGTCTGTAATGCAACTGCCGCTCGCGTACAGCGCTCTGACACCTTCTGGTCGAGTTCTCGCTATACAAAACAGCAACACCAGCAAAAGTGTTCCAGGTAATTGTTCTGGGGTCATTTCCTAGTCCCCAGACTGCTGCAATGTACTAACTGTCCTATTTCTATGTTTTCCTTGAGATGATGTGCTTTCAAACATGTCTGTGTTCTCACTCAGTTACCTCCTTTGAAGTATTTTTGTTCCACGGGGCTCGCCATTCTTTTTGGCTCCATGCATTGCCCTTCCGCCCCCTGGCCTAAGGGTTCATGAACGCCAGATCATTTACCTGCTCAGAGAGCCGGTCTCACCGGTCAGCACCGAACGAGACTGGCCTGGCCCAAGAAGGACCGCGCTGAGGGGGGGAACCATGACGTCAGATTCAGTCTTGAGTTTATTCCACTCCATTCAGGTTTGGGCCCGCCTCATACTTGAAACTGAACCTGTTCTGCACCTTGACAAAACCTGCTCTCCACCAACCACGGCGCAGTCCTGGCGTTGCCTTTAGTGACAAGACTCATTTTCTTGTGACACTCAGCGCCTCTCTCTCCGGTCCTGATTTCCGGAGAAGCCCTATAAACGCAGCGTGTTCTTGTTAAAAGATGGCATCCCTTCTTGTGGTCTTGGCAGAACACGGGTGCATTTTGGTTTGCATTGCTCGGTGCATTATCGGCAGGGCCACAGGAATTATGCGGCAGCAGAGGGCCAAATTATGCGGCAGGGTTGACTAAGTTATGCGGCAAGAAAGGCAAATTATGCGGCGTAATGAGGCACATTTCCTGATAGTTTTACTTCATTATGTTGTCCTTTTTACACTCGTTAAAACTGTCTGGGCATAACTCACACCATATTGGTGCCAGTTTAACATGCAAACAGCAATAAGCAACAGAAATGTGACCAGCCAAACTTTACAAATGGGCTTCCACTGCACTGGAACACGTGTTGCTGATATTTTAGTATCTTTTGAACCGTTTTAGCTTGAAAAAGTTTTTGGGGTCAAAATGTGCAGATTATGTATCAGATAATGGATTATTTGGCAAATGCAGGAGATCCATAATTATGTGAAAAACGCCACTGCCACACAATCGCATACGGTCCAGGTTTTGGCTCTGCTTTCCAGGACTTGCAGTTCTGCTTATACCATTTTAAACACAGGACTGCGCTACGAGTACCAGAATGCACTGGGGGAAAACTGGACTGGAGCTCAGCTTTTAACTGTCACCAATTTTCTGTTTTCAGTATATTTTATATACAGAGAGAAAACAAAATGTTTCCAGTTTGTATTGATTTGTAAAAATGTAAAGAAGGAAAGTTACAATATTATATATATATATTGACAAACGAGGGAGTTGTAAACATTTTCTGAAGGTTATTAGCTGCAGATACGCAGTCCAATCATCCTAGGCACTGATGTATTCAGTCAGTATTGTTGTTGGCTATACAGGTACATATAGCACCAAACATTACATCCAATGGTGAGTGCACGTCTGTCTGTTCAATAAATGTGGACACATAAACATGAAAGCATACAGCTGGCAATGTCACAAAATAAATACCACTAAAGTGGAAAGTCTTCAATCACGGGTACTCTTTTCCTGAGGGGCCACACTATGGCTTTTGGTGTGCCTGAGGGCCGGCTCACTCTGCCACTGGATTCAAGCTATCCTGGCTGATGAGGGGTGAAACCCCGAAACCGGTCCTAGGATGCTTGTTTCCGGTCCAGGGAGGACCTGGCTTGGCAGTTCGGGCTGGACTGTTCCCATGAGGCACAGGGTCAAGACTGATTTGCATATGGCCAGGTCTAAACTGGGGTGGCGTAGTGGGCAAAAGAACGATGGATTTAACCCAGATCTCTTGACTGGGGGTGAATGTTTTGATTTGTTCTGCATTCCGTCCATCAATTGTGTGTCTTTTGCCGCATTAATGGCAGCACGGTGGTAATGGGTCTTTGTGGGGGGTTAAGGTGGGCGTAGGGGAAGTAAATCACATACATTGTGTGGTCAGTGAGTCATGGAGTTATTTAACCCCTTCGCCGCGGTACGAATTCCGCCGCGGCGCTGGGGGGGTTCGGGGTCAGCGCGGTGCCGCCATGCTCGTGACGGAACCACTCGGTCATGACGGAGTGGTTCCGTCACGACTCCGCCCACTCGCATTATTCGCCTGCACAAGCGGGGAATCAGCGCCACGTGGGCGGAGCGGCCGCAACGGCCGCAGCATGACGGAACCACTCTGTCATGAGCACACGGCGCCCGTGGCTCATGACGGAGTGGTTCCGTCATGAGCACGCAAGGGGTTAAGGGTTTCTTTCCATACTGCTCTCAAAATGAAGTCCCTGGCCTCTAGAAGGATCATAGACTTGACAATACTGTGTTATTCTGTATCTGAATAGCCACCCCCGCCAGACCTTGGGGTCAGCATTTCTGCTCTCTATCTCTACTTTGGGAGACGCAAGCGTAAAAAGGAAGTAACTTGATTGTTGAAACGAATTGATATAGAATTGCACAATGTGAAATCAGAAGATCTAGGATCAATCCCAGCTTCCCCACTGGACCCAACTGTTTGATCCTAGACAATTGCCTATTTTCACTTTGCCTCCTTTTTCTTCATTATGACATATAAGAGCACCTTCAAATACATGAGTTTAGCCTATATGCTGTACAAATCTTGTGTTTGATTTAATAAACTATAACGTTGCTCATGTATAATAACAACCCTGGCCATCCGGAGGGTTCCACGTGGCAACTGACTTGCCTCTTCGTTCAATATTGGCTTGGTGTCAGAGTGAAAGGAGGCATAAATATTTCCACACTCATTTTTTTTAAACGGTCAGTTGTAAATACAGTACTTCTAAATGCACTCATCTCTTCTGATGTACTAATGTGTAATGCTTGTGCATGGTAATGAAATACACTTTTTGACTTTGGTAGAGACTAATCGTATGTTTACACGTTTATTGCAAGATTAATTGAAAAGGTAATGTGTTCCTAAAGTTAGGTTTTGCAGGGCACCTGATTGGCTTCTTTTCTTTCGCTTCAGTTAGCCCGTAAATGGACGCGTTCGCGTTTATTTAACATATTTTTTAACGCTAGTGCCCTCTGGAGTAAACTGCAGCTCAGTGCACTCATTCAGCTGGGGTTCGCATGAGCCCCCGGCCGTACTTTGAGTACCACGGTCCTAAAGCGTGATGTAGCAGTGGTGACGTGTAGGCCTCACTTGAGACCCTATTGAACCTTCAAACATAGAGGCAGCAGCACACTCGTGAGTACGGTAGCTTCCAGCTGCTACGACACCATTATTTAAACCTTCGGGTCGCGCCCGGCCCTCAGGGGGAAAGTGAATGCAATGTAGGGTAGGGGCCGGGTGGTTCACTGCACAGGAGACATTCAGCTGGCGTTGTTTGCAAGGTGCACGAGGCGAGGCATGGAATGTATGGATTTGTAAGCACATTTGTGAGGTTTTTTCTCACCTCTCTCTGCAGAGCGGCTCTTTATCTTCCCGCCTTCCTTCCTGAGATGCTTAGGTCTGAGTCTCCCTCTCAGTGGATGTCGTCAAAGCGCCAAACAGGACGAGACATGTCTGTGATTTTTGAACGTCTTTGAGGGACTTCTCGGCTCGCTGCTAGTATCAAAGACATTGAACTTTGTCAGGCTTTGTCAACCGACTTCCTTTCGAAGGCGGCTGTCTCCCTACATTCTGACACGCGCTGCTGCTTTTTCTGTGGTCTCTCATTTCCCCGGCTCTTTCTCCCGCCCTCTCACTTCCTCCCGTGTTTCGCTTTCGGCACATGCCTGTTGCGTCTCTCCTTTCACACCCCCAAACAGCAGGTGAGCACGCCAGCCACTCCCCGTTTCAAAGTTCACCACACAGAGAGAGACACAAAAGTAGATGAGAGAGACGGCAGCGAGGGAGGAAGAGAGGGGGCTGTGACCACAGGGACATGCTTCACACCGTCTCAGCACTTGCAACTGGCGGTACGGGGTGAGTGACGGAACATTGCTTTATAGCTCACGGTGCAAACCGAATCGCTTCTGGGCGCTGCCCGAGTCTGGGAGTTCAGGGAACGGAGGCCCAGGGCGCTGAGGTGACATGGGCGTCAACCATGGGTCGTGAAGTATATCAGCACCCCGGCCTGACCTCTGGTGCCCCTGCCCTTCTCTCAGAGGTCAACATGGCAGCGGCAAGAATAGAAAGTTAGGGTGGCTTCAGAAAATTACAGTCCTGTGTACTTTCTGTAGTTGCCAGTCCCCTGTCCATTCTCTGGCCTCTCAGCATCTTAATAAGAGGATGTTGATGGTCGGACGGCGGGAGAAGGGATCTTCGTGGGATGCCGATGTGTGACGTCAAGTCTGTCACCCCTGGGAATACTCTTGATAGCAATGCTTGTGAGTGGATTTGGCAAAGATCACACAATGAGTTCAATCAAGAAGCGAGACAGGTCCTCTGTGTTCACGATAGGCAGCTGCTTAACTTCTAGCCATGCCACATGTCTCTCCTCGGTGCCATCCAGCCGGGGTGTGCCAGCAGTGGCATCAATCCTGGCAGTGCCAGCAGGAGGGAGACCCGACATCCTGTGAGTTCGACCTTTGACACTGCATGTTCGTTGCCCAACCCAGAGACGTACACACAGGACTCAGGCAGGAAAGAAGGCGGCAGCCCTTGGCTCGTCTTAAGGGAGGGTTCTGTTCTTCATGGGGCCCTCCAGGCGCATCACAGTGGCACGGAGGCCCCCCCCCCCCCCCTCTTTCCTGCATGCTTGGTACATTCCCCGGCGAAGGGTCTTCTCTCTGTGAGAGTCTGTGAGGGGTCTTGGCTCTCCGGGACATTTCAGAATCAATGGGCTCTTCCTAGTGGGACCCCCAGTGATTGGGCGACCTCTGCTCAGCGCTGGCCGCTTGGTCTCTGCGCTTAGAAGGACATCTAGGCACTTTGCGCCCTTCTTCGTGGAATGTCCTCCTGCGTGGGGACCTGTTATGAAGACTCGGCTGATCTGAGGCTATACTCCAGTCCCAGCTGAATACCCCGTCTGTGTTTGGGGCTCCCTGCCATGTTTGGGTCTCTGCTCTGACGGGGGTCCGCAAACCTCCGGGTCCCTTCCTGTTGGAGTGTCCCGTGTACGTGAGAATCTAGTGTTGACATATTATGGGTAAGTCAGCTACCTGCAGCGGACAGCGAGCTTTCCATTCATACATTATAATACAAAACACAAGGAATTGTATCAGTAACAGTAGCCTCTTCCCCAGCAGTTCTCAGGTTTAGGGGCTGCTAAGACCCTAAAAACACAGCAGGTCCCTGCAAACCCTTTGCCATTACAGTATTTGTTCTGCAGCGCTGCTTCAACAGAAGCCTCATACATACGTTTTCTTGCATACGTTTTTATTTGCTGTTGAAGTTATTTCAGCCCCCCCCTCTGTTTTGTATTTATTTGATAATTTGAAGCATTGCTCTCACATTTGCATGGCTTTTCCTCCTAGATTCGGGTACACTCATTGGTTCTGTCTCTTTTGGACATCTTTAGTTTTGCCTTCAACTTCACAAGCTTTTTGCTGAATTTCCAATCCCTGTCACCGTGGGATTTATTATTGGAATCGTTCTTTACATCGCATTCCCATCTGTTCTCGAGGTCAACACCAAGGTCTTTATGTGGGAGAGGAAAGAGCCCCGAGCCGTGGGGAGCCCCGCCGTCCCTCAGATCCTGTGGGAGGCGCGGCTGAACCAGGGGTTCAGCCCCTCTGACCCTACAGAGGTATCTTTGAGCCCCTCCGACCTGGGGCCCTAAAACCGACCCACAAAGGGCCGGCGTTACCCGCGGCCTCCTGCATCTGCGGCGCAGACGACTACAAAACACACACACACACACATAGAAACCTAATGATGACACTGCGAATACTACTACTGCTGCTTCTAATAGTAACCCCAATAATACCGCTACCACTACTAATGAGAATAACAATACCACCACTAGCACCAATCATAATAATAATAGCCATGCGACTACAACTAGAAATAATAATAATAAGAACACTACTACTACTAATAATTCTACTACTACACTAATAATAATGACAGTAATAATAACAATAACAACAATACTAGTACTACTTCTACTGCTAATAATAATAGTACTAATAACAATAATGATAACACTACTACTAGTAATACCAACACTAATAATATTAATAACAACACTAATACTACTAAAAATAGTAATACAAGTAATAATAATACCAAGACTACTACTGATACTGCTACTACTACTAATAATACTACTACTTCCACTAATATTAATGATAACAATACTCCTACCACTACTAATGATAATAGTAATATCAATACTACTACTAATAACAGTAATACTGCTACTACTACTGCTAATAATAGCAATACTACATCTCATACTACTACTAGTACTACTGCTAGTAATAATAATTACATCAATACTACTATTACTAATAATGGTAGCAATACTTCTACCACTACTACTAATAATACTACTGCTACTACTAATAATAACGATAATAATAATACAAGAACTGCTACTGATACTAATAATAGTAATGACAACAATACTACTACTACTAATAATTATAGCAATGCTACTACTAATATTAATAATAACAATGTTAATATCATTACTACTAATAGTAATAACTACTAATAATAATAACAAGACTAATCCGACTATTACTACTACTAATAATATTAATATTAATGATAACAATACTACTACCACTACTACTAATAATAGTAATATCAATGCTGCTACTACTACTACTAATACTAATAATACTGCTAATAATAATAAAATGCTACTACTTATACCACTAATACTACTATTGCTACTACTACTACTAGTATTAATAATACTGCTAATAATAACAATAATAACAATACTACTTCTTACACTACTATCAGTAGTACCACTGCTACTACTACTAGTAATGCTAATGACAGCAACGCAACTTCTAATAATAATGATAACAATACTTCTACCACTGCTACTACTAATAATAATTACAATACTTCTACCACTACTAATAATAATAACAATAATGCTACTAATAATAACGATAACAATGCTACTAATAGTAATGATATTAATGATAATGATATTAATAACAACACTACTACTAATAGTAATAACAATATTAATATTACGACTATTATGACCACTACTAATAATGATAGTAATATCAATACTACCACTAATAGTACTAATAATTATACGAATGCTACTGCTAATAACAATAATAAAAATACTACTACTTGTACTACTAGTAATAATAATACTGCTAATAATACTAATACTACTGCTAATAATAACACTACTACTTATACTACTGTTACTAGTAATAATAATAATACTGCTCCTACTACTACTACTAATAATATTAAAATTATTAATAACAACGCTACTTATGCTACTCCTAATTCTACTGCTACTACTACTAATAATAATAATCCTGCTACTACTATTGCTAATATTAATAATACTACTACTTATACTACTACTAGTAGTACCACTGCTACTACGACTAGTAATAATAATGGCCACAATGCTACTACTACTACTACTACTAACAATACCATTACTACTACTACTAATAATAATAAAAGCCTAAACATTAAATATGGCATACTACCAACTGATTTCTTTCTTGGGTTATATACTAGATGCCACAGTTTCAAAATCAATGCTGCTCATTTTATCAACCTTACAAGGATGAAAGGCGGAGATCGCTCCCCCAGTGATTCAATCTGAGCCGAAAAAAATGGGAGAGTTACATTTAATGAAACCGTTCTCTGGCCCCCAATCAAATCTGTTTTTTTAACTTAAGGGGGTTCGCTGTCTGCAGATCAGTCTCCACCTCTCCCCAAAGAGCCGCCCAGCCCGAACTGCACGGCTACATCCCCTCTGGATAGGAACCTTGGGTGCTGGACATAAAGGTGTGGGGGGGTTGCTACAGCACCCCCAAAATAACCCTGCTGGAGTTCAGAAATGAATGAGCAATAAAGTCAAAGCTCATCCCTAACTTTTACGCCCTACCACTTTTAAATGTCACCAGCCACCACTGAATAAAGATGCCTGTACATCTTGCTTTTATCTCCTCACATGTGCTTCAAAGACAGAGGTCAAATGTCAGGCCGTATCTTGTGGCAAATTGCTGCTTATTCTTTTAACACAAAGATTGGTGTTTACATTCTCCAGCGGCTAAGTCAGAGGATTTTGTAAAGTGAACTATGCAGCGCCCTTGCTGGGGTACAGGGAGTGTGAAAGAAAGGCTGTAGGAAGCAAATATTTTTTCCTCTAACAAAGAACACAATTGAAATACATATAAATGAACCGCACAAATATATCAGCAGTTAGGAAAGAAGCACTGAAGCAATATATATATTTTTGTAATTCAGAAGTGTGATATAAAGAAAGCTTTTAATTGGATCCAAACAAATCAAGACCCTTTACTTGGTATTGCGTGAAGGATAATGCTCACTGAAACTCGATTTCCACACTTTTTCATATGTGCGCCATATCGTTTTATCAGTAAAACTGCCCATTTGTTTACATGTAGTGGCCATTTCAGTGGCAAGTGTGCGGTCTGTTAATAGCAGTGTGCTACTACACAATGTCCCAGTAATACATTTTTGACAGTGTTCTCTAAAAGGCACCACGAGCTACATATTACGCTCATATCACTCTCTTGCTGAATACATTTGCTACACTTGTTCTGTGAGCAGTAGCGGCCGGCGTTAGGGGAGAGTGGAGGGGTGGGTGTGGGAGCGGGGACCGAGAAAGAAAGAAGATCAAGAAAAGAACGTGCCTGCCGCATCGCCGGTCTTCTGCTCTTCTCATGGCTCCCAGCCTGCCCTGCAGCCAATCCTGAGGCTGCTCTCATGCATGGGAGCGCCCTCGATGTGCGCACCCAGGGAGACTGGGAGCCTAGGCCTGCCTGCCGGCAACGCAGCTCGGGTTGGAGCCAGCTCAGTGCGCATGTGGGTTTGTTGGGCCTGAGACCGCCGGTCAAACCCACATGCGCACTGATAGCAGTGCCTACCACTTTCCCTTGTGATTGCCCCACAATGGCCACGCCCCCAAGACGCAGAACTTAGAAGTTGAAAAGTAAAACAATAATTAATCTGTTTTATTATCGTTTTATTTTTCAACTTTTTAAGCTGCTGGCAGGTGGGGCGACGCTCTTGTGCCATAGCGGAGGAGCAGCCGCTGTCGTTGAGTGACGCTTGGATTTCTTTCAATCCCTGTGGGTTCAGTGATGTAACATTGATGGCAGCAGCCCCACTCTGAGAATTGTGCTGGCACCACAGAGAGGAACGCAGAAAACCTCACAGCCAGGGTCACCTTTAGTGGGCCCCGTCTGTGAAGTGCACCTTGCACCCTTATACAAGATGTGTGAGAACTTGTGAAATGTTTCCTCTCACTAACTCCCATAATTCTTGCAAACACAGCCATTATTCTGTGTGTGTTTTTACATTAGAAAGGGAACTTCACGCTCTTTAATTGTTTCGTGATAGAAAATGTCGCTAATACCTATCAATTTTCAAACTTCTGAAGAAAAGTTTAACTCACTAGGAAGTGGCATATATAATTTTCAGTACCTACTAGCACTTGTGGCGAAATTAGAAACTTTGAGGAAATATTACCAACATTTTGTGGGAAGCAACACTGGTGTGTAAATATTGGAAAAGTGGTAGGAAACTCTAAGGGCTACAGGTAGACCAAAAATCTGGATCTCCACATGACTTCCCTTGGGTGGTAAAAACTTTGCATACGCCTACCCTACACCCAGTCAGCTGAGGATCCATGCATACATACACCACTTAAGAAGTCCCACCTCTTGGAGGAAGTTCTGCCCCCCAATATCCCTGCTGAAAGCCTGACTCGCTGACAATGCCTACTTTGTGCAATATGGGGCCCGTAACCAAACCCAGGAGATTCTCAATCCCCAGCAGTGATGATAAAAAAAGGCAATTATTTTGCAATATTGATCGACTCACGGTTCGATCCCCAGCGGCAGCTCAGCTCAGCTCAGCATCATGTGACTCTGGGCAATAGCTCACTTAATCTCCCCGACGGCGCCTTGAAACCCGTAAGGGGGTGATATGTTTGCGCTTTACAAAAATCAATTATATTAATTATTCTCATCACCTCCTCTCAAGGAGAAAGACCAGTGTTCCCCTGGTCACAAACGTGCAGTGTTCACAAAGTGTTTGTTCACTGTCTAAACATATGCTCACATCACAGCAACAATATCCGCTCACTGTCCTAACCCTTCTTCCTTCCTCCCTCTCCAGGTCTGAAGGCTGCAGGCACACCAAAGGTGGTACCCCACCTCGCCACTGCATTGGCAGTCTGGTGGCAGAAGACCTCTCCTCACCGGTGTCCTCTCTCTACCACCAAGAGGACTCCTCCACTGCTGACCATCGGTTGAGGGCTGACATGGACCAAGGAACAGCGGCCAAAGATCTCCACAGGTATGGAGGCCGCATGTGAAGGCCAGTGTTCGCGGGGATGTGTGGTGGGGGAGGGCAGTCGAAGGCACGGAGAGCATATGACAGTCGTTGGCAGACGGTCTCACAAGTAATACTGAGGATCAGTTCTGAGAAACAAAAGTAACTTCACGTTTTGGTTCAATTTGGGTTATGTGTTGCTTGATGTCACCTTTTGGTTTAGATTTGAGTTTGACGTACGTTTGGGTTTGACTCTCTCTTTGATTTGGGATATGTTGTGATGTCGTGTTTCGCTTTAAGTCACTACTGAGTTTAGCTATCGCTTGAGTTGTATTTATTTTTGGATCATGTTTTGGACTGTCATGTTTTACATCAAGGCAAATTTTGGTTTGCATCCCTTTATGGTTTTGGTCGTTTTCTGGTAGGGCTCACATTGTGATTCGGTCGCGGTTTGGTTAGCAACATATTGTCGTTTAAGACAGTTTAGCTTGGGTCTCATTTTGCTCCAGGCCATGCATGTTTTGCACACATGACAATATCTGAGGATCACCGGCTTGGTGAGGGACAGACAGCTTGATCAAGAGTGATTGAGGAGATTTCTCAGGTCTTTATTTTTATATTTAATCTGTATTTTCCTTGGAGTGGGACAGTACCCGGTGTGTTTGCACACATGGCATAAGCAAACCTTTCCCCCGTTAGTGCTATATAAATACTTGTGAACAAATAAAGACCAGTTGCTGCACTGATAACTCATATCCGGGGTAAGTACCGGAGGTGGGTGGAGGAGTTGGGTGGGGGGAGCACACTCTGACCAGCCTCACCACCTTGCTACAGTGACAGACCTGACTTGCAGATGTCAACCATCATCATGAGGGGGACTGTCAACAAAAGCCTTCAGTGGCAGGGACTGGGACTTCCACATTTCTCACTATAGGGATGGGTCTTCAGATCCCAGAATACTTAGGGGTATATCAGCAAGGGCCAGCGATAATTATCGCTCGGCGCTCTTAGCGTGAGGATAATTATCGCTGGCCAACTCTGAATTTTATCGCGAAGATAGCGTGCTATTAGCAACTCTTATCTCCAAAGCGATAAAATTCAGAGCGCAAGCTGCCAAATGTGCGATTATCGCTGGAAATCCAGCGATAATCACACAACTTTTGCCGATAGTTTGCTGATAGGGACTCACATACTTAGCCATGATATCCACCTTCCATAGGATATCATGGCTAAGTCAGTTTCAAAGCAGGCGTAAGGAAAGTAGCGATAACAGAGGTTATCGCTACTTTTCTTGTCGCTATGCTGCTTTGCGTGAGGCTTGATAATAGGAGAAATGTCGCTTAGCGACATTTCTCCCGTTATCCTGGGGAGGAACGTCCACTTTGCATCTCATTAGAGATGCAAAGATGGGCGTTAAGGGAAATGGCGATAAGGCAGGGTTTCACGCGATAGCGTGACCTTGGCGATAAAATTATCGCCGCTTTTCGTCCAAAAACTGACGCAAAAGCAGCTAAAATCTTTTATCGCCTGTTTGCTGATATGCCCCTTATTTCTTTTGGAGCTTTTGATAGAGAACCGCAAACCCCGAGGAGTGACCGGCTGCTTCACAACCAGAGCCGAACTGGCCGTAGCAGGCATTGGGCGTTTTCCCCATGGGCTGGGATGTTGGGGGCTGGTTTTGGAGCAGTGGGGGCGCTTTTATTACAGGGGGCCGGTTTTGCATAAGTGCTGCAATATCGGCCCCCTGTAACAAAAGCGCAGTAGTGCTTCACACTAGCACACCCCTGCCCGGGGTCGGTGCTCTCACTAGCGCACCCCCACCCCAGGGCCGGTCCAGCTGAATTGCCAGGGCTGGTTTGTGTTCCCAGTCCGGTCCTGTTCACAACAGAGGTGAAAAGAGAGCAGCAGTTCATGCCACTCTTCTAAGTGGCCTCACAGTCAGCAAAGGTACGAACGGAAGCTCACACAGTGCCTCTTACGGAGTGAAAAAGACCCACACAGGTGCTGCGAAAGGGCAGCAGGAGGAACCGGTAGCCGCTGATGTGTCAATAAAGTGGTCGAGGGGGGGATGCACAGACAGATGACGAGACACATTTAAAAAAAGAACACTTACCTGCCACATCGTGCTCCTCTCAACTGCAGGTGCAGGATCCCAGAGTCCACTGTGGCCAATCCTGAGGCTGCTTTCATGCTGCTGAAAGCAGCGTCCGGAATGGCCTGAGCGCTGATGATTTGCGCTCCCAGTTAGACTGGGAGCCTGTGCCTGCTCTCTCCAACCCGGCAACGCAGCTCGGGTTAGAGAGAGCTTCAGTGCGCATGACGGTTTGGCTGTCTTAAGACGGCCGGCCAGACTGTCATGTGCGCTGAATAGCAGTGCTAACACTTCCCCTAGTGCCTATCCTCCCCTGCCCCGGTCCCAAGCCTGGGCTGCCAGAGCAAAAAGAAAACGATAATAAACAAGGGTTTATTATAGTTTTATTTTTTCATTTTTTTGGCTGTTGGCAGATGGGGCGATGCTCCTCCGCCATTGCGGAGGAGCCGCTGCTGGGAGGAACAGAGGTTGTGGGTACGGTTCAACCTTGGGTGGGGGAAAGGTGGGGGAGCAACAGAGAAAGCACACCGAGGGGGTTCGAAAACCATACACATAGAAAGAAAGTTGAGGCATATTTCGCTGCAGCGCCTAGAATTGACTTCTAGCACTTTTAGCAACAACTCACAGTGGATCTAAGCCAATGAACAGTCTGCGTACACTTTGCAGCTGGTGCAGTGGCACCGGAGCACAGGTGGGTGAGTAGACAACTACAGCCAGTTTCCAGCTCAGAGCACAGGGATGGTGATATCATTAGTGCGGCAGGTGCAGTAGCACATGTGTGTGGAGCCCAGGGCAGCCTGTACCCAGCACTGAGCACAGTGCCACAGCCATCAGGAGAGCAGCAGGTGGAGGGAAGCACGTTGACAACATTGAGCGAGAGAGGATTCGGAAGCAAGCTGACAGCAAAAGGTGGGTTTTAGGGGATTGGGTAGCAGCTAACAGCAGAGTGTGGGATGTAGGGGCTAGGGAAGAAAGCTGACAATGGACAGGAGAGGGTGGGAGGCTAGGCAGCAAACTTACAAGGGAGGGTGGGCCTGGGGGGCTCGGAGGGCAAGCTGACAATTCAGGGTGGGTGTGAGCAATTGGGGGAAACAAGATGACAAAGGAAGGTGGGTAGGAGTGGCTGGGAAAGTACACCAATAACAGAAGGTGGGTGACGATGAAGAAGCAACCAGACAATGGAGCGCAGACGACACAGGATGGGTAAGCAAACTGACAATGGAGGGCGGGCAGGAGAGGATGGGAGAGCAGCTGACAAAGGAGGGCAATTGGGAGGTGACTAGGTAGCAAGCTTACAATCGGAGTGGGCAGAATGGGTAGGGCAGCAATCAGGCAAGAAGGGATTGGGCAGCAAGCTGACAACGGAGGGTTGGTGGTAAGGACCTGGGAATCAAGCTGACACCAGAGGGTGGCCAGGAGGAGTTGGGGAAACACAAGGAAATAGGAAGGTGGAGGGAAGAGGCTGGGGAAGCAAATAAACAGCTAAAGACAGGCAGGCTGGGCTGGAGGAGGCAAGAGACAAAGTGGTGGTGGTGAAGCAAGAGCGGCAAGGGAGCATGGTCGGGAAGGAAACAAGAACGGAAACTCCGGGAGGGTGAGAAAGAGGAACATGGAGGGCAGAGATGTACACAAGGAAGGCAGCCGGGCAACATATCTTATAGTGTGCTTAAACAAAAAGAAAAAAGTCGCGCCTGACAAACAAACAGTGGAAGGAGAATGCGTCTATGCTCCATGAGAGAAACAAACACAAAAGGAAGGAAAATCTATGGAAGCTGAAAATAGGAAGCAAGAAAATGAGAGAGATAATGAAGTCAACCAGTGGTAAGCAATGGGCGTGCTCTAAGCCCACTGTAAGTTAACAATATGTCTTGCAACAGACAGCACATGTGCTGTCATAGGCGAGACCTAACAATAGAGAGAGAGTGACAGGGTTGCGTAAACTGAGTCTATGGCTCAGCTCAAGAAGGTTTGTTTTCACACCTACATGTGGCGCGAGTGAACTTAGTCCAATGCACCATCGATTAATGTGAAAAACAGCTTATTGCAGGCCTGCAAAACACCAGCCAATATATAAATGAGGTGGTGCCAATGCTTTGGGGTTACTACCAGGGGGCAGTGGTAATCCAAACAAATCTTGCCTTGCTCGAGGCTTCTTCGGTCAACACGGAATCTGGTGCTGTGCTCATCTTGATCTGCTATCTGCCACCTGGGTGAAGATTCTCTCCTATGTGGTCAAGTGACAGTCCTTATATACTGAATCGTATCAGAGATTGGAATTTCTGACATAAGTTAAGGAATATCTGACATATATTATGTGCATTAAGGTGTGTGCCCTAGACGTTTCCTTATACACATGTGTGGTGAGAGGACATTACCAGCCTGCACTATTTTGGCTATATGTCTGTATTTGTTCTTATTTGACCTTGAAAAGGGCACCTGTCCCAGACTGATGTCGCACCAGGGGTTTTGTTGATGTATATATCTGAATGATTTGACACTTTCACAGTTCTTGGAAAGATAGGAACAGACTACATCCGCGTCAAAGGCAGACATGTTAATGATTCTGCAGAGTTTGAAGAAAAATGACAGCCACCATTGTCAAAGAAGGTGACCTCCATTACCTAGGATGAATTCGGGCCAAAGGTAAACAAACTGGACAGGATAACTAAAATGGAGAATATAGCTAAAGTAGAAGGTGTCCTGTATGTTTTTAAGAACCTAAAATTAAAAGAAAGAAGCCTAAAAAAATGGGATACAAATAGATAAAAATAATACAATTATGGAAGGAACCAGTCATAAGATTTATGACATTCCTGGAGTAATTTCTAAGCTAAATAGTCACTAAATTATCACTGAATGTGTTTTTGATTGATCTTGCTTATTAGAAATATTCATTATACATTTACAGAAAAAAAACACATGCCAGAAACATGCGTTTGTTGAGATAGCAATTCATTACTTGTTACATGTTCAATAACACATGTCTTCAAACTGACATGAAATTGTGTCTCTGCGTTGGAAAACATGATCCTTACAACAGGAAGTGTGCATCTTAGGCAAGACCTAAAAAGAACCCACACGTGTGAGAAAAAGAGACAGGAAGTGTAGGGTGGTGGAAAAAAAGTGGCATGAAGTTGCAAATCGAGACAGCCGAAGTATTCCTCAGCCCCAGCATTTAGCAGCCTGCACATATTTTTTTAATTAATTATTTATGGAGCAGTCTTCTAATCTGCGTATTTCAGAACCACAATGGTTTTTACCTTTGAGTATCAGACAGTCCTTCTGCACAAAAACAAGGAAGAGGTTGGGTGAGGACAGAGAAGTTATTTTAAAATGTGCCCTCCCTGGACAAAGATAATTGCACTTACCAGTTGGAGGAGGTCGTTCTTGGCTGCTTATAAGGGAGGTAGAGTGATTTCCATGTCCATTTCCCGCCACCCATCAGCACAGGAAGTGACATCACTGGATCTCCCATCATCCACCTGCACAGGAAATGACATCACTGAATTTCCCATCATCCATCTGGACAGGAAGTGACATTACTGGTTATTCCACCAAAACCATCTTTAAAAGAAGTTGCCAAGCAAGGGGACTTAATTCCCACCATCTATCAGCACCAGAAATGACATCATGGCATCCTGGACTCCTCCCTCCAGGACCTACTTAATGACAGCTACAACATGGACGCTCAGCAGGCGTTCCAAAGGCAAGCCCATTTGCACCCATCCATGCCTGGACCAAGTCTAGTGCCAGGAACTCTGGTCCAATCAGCACCCAGTGATACTCTGTAGCACTCCTTAGGTCGCTAGACCCCGGATGCCATTCCCCCCAACTGCTGCCGCACTGCACCTCACACCACAGTAGGAGATTTCACCTGTACTTACTACCGGTTCTCCAACAGCCACCTACCCACACCCCCATACAAACACTAACAAGACCCTCAACACTCCTCCCAACATTCACACCTCACAAGCACCACCATCTACACACCCACCCTACGCCACAGCAAGCCTGCATGTTAACACCCACTTGCGTGCATGCTTTACAACACATGATCACTCAGCAAACACACAACCAAAATATGTGACCTTCTGAGCAGCGACGCACCTGACATTCTCTTCATCACAGAGACCTGGCTCAACCCCTCATCAGTTCACGACATCGCTATGGCAATCCCAGAGGGCTACAAGATCACTCAACAAGACTAGAAGAAGCTAAAGACCTGGCTCTTCCTATAAGCACATTGGGACCACCCACCTACACTCTGGCCCTCTAGGCCAGGGTGATTAGTGCGCTATACAAATCAAAATAACATAACATGCTGTGCTGGATTTCAGCGCTTTTGGCTTAGGACTTCATAGGATTTAGCTGCAGTCGAGAGCAACAGTGGGGTGGGGCAGGGGGTGAAGAGGCCTTTCCTTGCTGGGTTAAACAGCTGTTCACTAGAATGGTCATAGAACTTACAGGTCCGCGGAACTGGGGGGGGGGGGGACTATTCAGTTATGGACTAGACAACTGTTTATTAGGGATGTCATAGGACTTATAGGTCGGGGAAACTTGGGGTGGTAGACCATCCGGTGCTGGGCTAGACTGCTGTTTCGTGGGGAGGAGATGAGAAAAACGGGGGAGACCATTCCGTGCTGGGCTAGACAGCTGTTTACTAGGGAGGTCACAGGACTTACAGATCGGGGAAAAGGGGCGGCAAGACCATGTGCTTCTGGGCTTCACAGCTGTTTACTAGGGAAGTCACAGGACTTAAAGGTCGGGGGAAAGAGGCAACGACCATTTGATGCTGGGCTACATGGGTGTTTGCTAGGGATGTCATAGGAGTTACATGTGGGGGAAACGGGCGGTAGACCATTCAGGCTGGGCTCGACGGCTATTTACTAGGGAGGTCACGCGACTTTCCTCTGAACGTGCCTCTCCCTGTTTCACCCCTCCTCCTCTACCTTTACACATAAAGTGACAGGTAGGACTTTTTGCACTTTTATCTCTAAGCATCATGCACTTTTATGGATTAAGATTTTTTTTTTTTTCATACAACGCTGGGGTGTTTTTTTATCTGGATATATGTGACCCCCCTGAACAATGAGCATGTTCACGGCCTTGTACCGGAGATGCAGGTGTTATGGTGTTTACAGGAGTGTTTATAGATAAGGTGCAAAGCCTGGAGAGGGGTTGGGTTAATACACTGCTGTACTTCAAGCACCAGGAAGCTGTTGTGGTCCGGAAACATCGATTACAACGCAGTAATTACAACGACCTACCTTTGCAACGCAACTGTTACAACGCAGCTGCCTTTACATCGCATGCCATTACAACGCATGTCACTACAACGCATGCCATTGCAACGCATACCATTACAACGCATGCCAGTACAAGGCATTATAAGGTAAGTAATGGAGATTCTTTTAGTATTATGGTGGGTATGGGTTTTGGGGTACATGGGAATAGTAATTTTTACCCCTACACTATCCAACACTTTCCCTACTGTTGCACTCACTGGAGTGGGAATAGTGATTGTTACCCCTACATTATCCAACACTTAGTAATGTTTACCCCTACACTATCCAACACTTACCCTACTATTGCACTGACTGGAGTGGGAATAGTCATTTTACCCCTACACTATCCAACACTTACCCTACTGTTGCCCTAAAGGTATTATGCATTGTAATGGTATGCGTTGTAATGGAATGCGTTGTAATGAAATGCGTTGTAATGGTAGTTTTAAAAAATGTGTTGTAATGGCATGCTTTGTAAAATCATGCAATGTAATGGTAGTTGCGATGTAAAGACTACGTTGTAAAAGCATGCGTTGTAATGGCATGCGTTGTAACGTCATATATTCCTGTGGTCCAGGTAGGATTGTCTAGCCACGCTGATTAGATGATTCTTTACAAACCCTCCAGGCACTGGTTGCTTTGCCTGTGTCCAGCTCTCGCTTGCATCACCCCAAGTAGGTTTCAGTGTCAATAGGTGGTCCAGGAGGGTTGAGCCTTTAGAAATGCATGCAAATGTATCCTATGGGTCTAACCTGAAGATTTCTCCTGAATCCAGCCCTGCGGGGTTTACGTTGGACATCTGAGTGATGGTATTTGATTGACAGGAAGGGAGAGCACAAGCTGGGGTCTTTACTGCCAGGAGGGCGATATAACTGACTGTGAGGGAGCTCCTATGGCATGTTGGGCTAGACTAGAGAGCTATTCAGTGGCGGCTGGTGAAGTTTCAAAGTCATGACGCGTGAAATGCGAGCACATCAGTCCCAAAGAAAGGGGGTTGGTTATACCTGCACGGCCTAAGTCTTAAGTTAAGAGCATTCTGTCATTGAAAGGATTACTCCTTACTTTTCTTTCCTAAATACCCTATCTCCAGAAAACACATTTCCCACAAGAGTGCAGCTGGAGGCAGACAGCATCTCTGTCAAGGCGCTAAGAATTGTAATCTAAACACAGCATGTTACATAGCTAACCCTGGGCCTGCCTTTCAACCATTGTTAGTGGCACAGTAGGATTTGATGGCTTGCATTTAAAATAAATAAATACAACTAACTGTTCTCCCTCGTGCTCCTGCCCCACAGCTCGTTTCTCTCAAGAGAAACTGTAGCTATGGCAAAGCATTTAATATCTATGGCAAAGCATTTAATGTACATCGTATGCATGAGCAGAGGGGTCAATGAGGCATTTTTTTTTTTTGCAGTTTTATATTGCGAAAACTCGACTTGGAGGTATTGGAATGCTTTACATGAGCGCCAATTACTTTACACAAGGACACATTCATTAAAAGAAAAAAATAGATTATGTTATTTGCTCAGAATCACAGAATGTTGAACCGACGCCAAGACTCGAACCTGGTTCCTTACGAGCTGTGAAAGGGTGGTGTGATATAGCGCCAGTGTTTGATTGAAACTTAGCCCCTGGGGCTACGGGGATGCAGACTGGACCACCCAGGGTTGCGTTTTCTCTTTGTTAGGAGGGGCAGGTCCATTGCGTTGCACATCTGGCGGAAAGCCTCCTCCCGACAGTCAGAATCTCCTAGACCATGTCAGAACCCTTCCGACCGACTCGGTTGGTTTACAATCTAACCGACCGATTAAGATATCCGCGGTCGGTTTGTAAACTGCACGATCTTTCGGAATTTGTTCCGACTGGCTCTCGGAAAATTCATGTCGGTCAGACCCGCTTCGTACGGTTCTACGGACTGTGTTTCTGACCGAGCGATTCTCTTGACTTTTGGGGCCCCAAGCAGGGCCCGCTTCATCCTGCAGCCTCCAGACCCCCCTGTAAAACCCTGTACTGTGTGGCAGGCACCATGGGGTGCCTGCAACAGGGTGCAGAATTGTACGCACGCCCCCAACTTCCCCATAGGCGCCTGTGTTGTCAGGCAGAACACGGACTCCCATAGGAGTCAATGGGAATCCGACTGAGCAGTGTTCGGTCGCATTGTAATCGGTCAGGAGGAACTGCCGACTGCAAGTTGGTCGATTCCAAGTCGGTGTCGATGTCGGAAGGAGGAAACTCCGACTGACATCGTAATGAAGCCCTAAGTCTTTGCTGGGGTGGTGACCTCACAGGCCTCAGGGCTGTGAGATCATCAGCCTGGTAAATGTTAATTAACGGTAACCTGCAATGTCTTTTTACATGCATTAAAGCATGTACGAAGACAGGAAGGTGAATAGTAGTGAGTGTTTTTACACTCCCTGCATAGCTACTTTCTACATTTTAAAACTAAATAAATCAAAATCTTCCAATTTAATAAAAGAAAAAAGCTATTTGGATGAAAAAAATTAAAGGGGGCGGGGCCCTGGCACTCTTATCAATGAGCCGCAGCTGAAGCTATTTGGTAAGAAGGTTATAGGACTAACTAGGGAGGCAGTAGACCTTGCAGGTCAGGGACTGGCCCTGCTGCCCTGGGCTTGAGAGCTGTTGACTAAGGATGGAATTGACTTACAGGTCAGGGAGGGCTGTGCTCTGCTGGGCTATAGAACTAGTTACCAGAATGGTTAGAGCCCCGCTAGAGAACTTTCTTACTGAACCATCCCTCTATTAATATGAAATCTCAGTGGAAAGTGGCAACTTCAAGCAGTTTTGATTTGCAGTCAATTTAAAGAACTCCTAGATTGTGTGATTTCCTTTCCTTGATAGGCAGCTTCCATAGAAATGTATACCGCGGAAGAGACATGCAAAATATTATAAATGCGTTGGGAGTACATGCCATTCAACTAACTTTTTTTATTTTACTACAGACAGCTTTAGTTGTCTGAGAGACCTCAGGTTACCAATACTTTGAAAAAATACCTATAAGAAGTTAGACATCTGTACATAGAGTAGACTTTGGGTCAGCCAGCTTCAGCCATTGGCTTGCATAATTTTTTTGTCGTTTGCCATTGCTTGGATGGGCTGTCCACTAAAACCATAAAATTTTGTTAATGCTTACATTGTCTAATTTGGGGTGCCTTTGGGTCTCGGCTATGAGGCTCAATAAGTCCCTTTGTTGGGTTACAGATGCAACATGACGAGTATTAAAGTATTTACATTGCTGACGTGATAACATCTTAAAAGCTGCTTTGCAGGCTTTTCTTTAGAAAGTGTGCTATCTTTTTTATTTATGAAAAACTTAAGCTATTTAGTAATCACTCTTATATATGGTTTTGTTCTACTCTGTCATGTTAATATTTTTTTTGTTCATAAAGTGTGCACACATTGGCTTCCTTGCAGATGCACCCAACATATTGGTCCATTTTCAAAAGTATCTATTATGCATTGTCTTGCTGTTTATACCTTTTTTAATGAATCACTTACAAAGCAATTTCATCTTCCGACTCCTGCTTATAACACTCTACTTTCATTGCGTAGATTAACTCTTCTAATGCAGTCTCTTCAACAAAGGGGCCCTGCTCTCAGCTTCAAATACCCTTTTATAGAGATCTCCTATTTAAAAACCCAGTTTCTGTAAACCCATTAAATAATGAGATGTCTGTCTTTCTGTAAATCTGGCACATAGCATGCTTTTAAGTATAGGTACATCTTAAATTAAATTAAATCATATCCATTGTGTCAGGAAATTGATGACATTAATCACAATTGCTTATAACACTCTACTTTCATTGCGTAGATTAACTCTTCTAATGCAGTCTCTTCAACAAAGGGGCCCTGCTCTCAGCTTCAAATACCCTTTTATAGAGATCTCCTATTTAAAAACCCAGTTTCTGTAAACCCATTAAATAATGAGATGTCTGTCTTTCTGTAAATCTGGCACATAGCATGCTTTTAAGTATAGGTACATCTTAAATTAAATTAAATCATATCCATTGTGTCAGGGAATTGATGACATTAATCACAATTGTTCCATGATATTATACAAAAGCTACAAACTGATTAATTAGACCACACATTTTTAAGAAAAGAAATCAATTACAATTTAATGCAAGATAGTACACAATCAGTATATCTTACAACTCGACCTACTAACCAGTTACATTTAACATTAAACATTAAACTTGTTGCTGTTAGGGTTGATCAAATGTCTAAATTTCTCCTTCCACGACATGGCCAAAATGTGGTTGTGGAATTAAAAGTCAGACAGATACAGCATGTGAGTAAATTATTCCAATCTGTATCCACAAAAGCAGTTCACTTTACATACAGTCGATTCATTTTCCTTGTGTCCCACAACTACCAATAGTAATGAAAGCATAAACAATAATCTTAGGAACTTGTGACTCACTGTTCCTCTAAATCGATGTGAGATACTCTTGAGGACTCAGACCTTTGAAGGGTTATGTAGTATGTTTACTTATTTTTAATTTCCTTAACAAGATACCATCCTCATGAAGGGAAGTCAATTGTAACTTTTTTTAATCTCTTTTTAAACACCTCATAATTAATAGTTAATCCACATATATGTAATTGTGATCATAGGGATCTCTACTTAATTCCATTTATTCTCGCTACCATCTCAGACCACATTAGCTGCTTCTGCTTTGTAATATCACTGTTACATGCTGTTTAAATGTATATTAAACTTGCTGCTTCAGAAATTACATATAACTTTTCTAACCTCATTTCCAGCCTTAACAGCACATGGGGTGTAGATTTCTCTAATTGAAAAATAGATAATAAGAGCTTACCGCTATTTAAGTAGACAACCATCCAATGTGTTACAATTGACTGTAGCACTATAGAAAATAGAGGGAATAAGCTTTGCTCTCATCCCCCTCGGAACCGGTTCAAATATAGGAGATAGAAGGCTTGAATATACACGATAGATAGGAAAATTGGAAGAAGTCATCTCGCCCCATTAGTTTGCTAACATGGGCCTTACGACTGCCCTTCCGATCATGAATTACCTCAAGTTCGTCACAAGAGCTAGCCTTCTCCAATTGTGCCAATCCATCGGCTATAACTAGATTTAATGGCTTCACATGCCATGACTTTTGTCTTACTAGTTTTATCAGCAGATCTTTCTGGCATATTGTAATTCTCCAATGCATTCAATGCAACTTGAAGACCCATTTGAGTCTGATCTACTAGTATTGTGTCCTCCGTGTGCTGCAGCTATGTGGTCGGTCTCCCACCCATTTAGGGTGATGTGACCCACATTGTCACCAATGCCATTCCCATGTTTGCATCATGTACACTGAACAACAGGGTGCACACCCCACCCTTGCTTCAGTCTTCTATGTCTACAGGGCCTTCTTGTGTTGTGCTCATCCTATGCAGTCTTCACTACCTAGTATGTCCTGTGATTTAAAGACTGAATTGCTCTGAACAATCCTTGATTTGTTCCCAGTTCTCTTCTTTCACCCACAGTTTTTCTATGTTATCATGGCCCATTGCCTGGATGTACTTCGATCCCCTCGTCTGCTGGCCTTATTGTTCCAGCACAGTAAGTGCAAAGACAGATAATAGTTGCCTATTGCATACTATGTGGACTAGTTTGTCCAAAAATATTCTTTCAAACACCTTCTCCTCCCTCCACATCTAAAAAGGTGATCATTCAAGGGTTACTCCAGATGCACTTTTTGTAAGGTAGATGGATAACCGAGTATCGCCATGAGTTTGGTGTGCATTAATGATATAACACTACATCAAACACTGGGACCTGCTGTTTAGCTCAGAAAATTGGGTTATATTTTAATATGTCCATGAGGAGGCCATTTAAGTCTTGGGCCCTGAATTGTCTTTTCTTGTAGGTTTATTTTGATTCAACTATACTCATCCCCCGCCACCCCAAGAAACTTTGGTAATGTAACTGTATGAAACACAAAGTCCTCAGTGGTAGTGGATAGTCAGTGTCTCTCTCTCTGTACTCTTGAGAAGGTGGGAGGACTCTAGTAAGTTCTTCTCAGTTGTTCACTTAAAGTTGCTACAAGCAGAATTTATAATAAACTCTTCTCTTATAATAATGTGGCTCACTTATCATTCTACCAGTCCAGTGGAATGTAATATTTCTGATCTATGCTTCCCTTCTGTCTCCATAGCTCCTGGCACTGAAGGACTGCTGCAAGAATCTGACAGAGACATGGCGAACGTCTCAATTAACCTTTCGGTGTGTGAGAACTACCGCTTCAACCACAAGCTACACCTGGTGGGCTACAGCGTTATCTTTTCATTTGGACTGCTCTTCAATTTGCTGGCCTTGTACATCTTCTTGCGCTACCTGCGGCTCAAATCAGTGGTCAGCATCTACATGTTCAACCTTGCAATTAGCGATCTACTCTTCACTCTCTCACTGCCACTGCGCCTCTACTACTACTCCAAGCACCACTGGCCCTTTGGTACACTCCTCTGCCAGCTGTCAGGGTCCCTCTTCCAGATCAACATGTATGGAAGCTGCCTCTTTCTCATGTGTATCAATCTGGACCGATATGTGGCCATCGTGCACCCACTACGCTGGCGGCACCTGAGGCGACCCAAGGTGGCCCGCCTGGTCTGCATAGCTGTCTGGGTCCTGATCCTGATGGGAAGCATCCCGGCTGCTCGCATCCACCTGTCCAATGACTGTCGCTATGCAAATGGCTCCATCTCACGCTGCTTTGAAGGCTTCAGCACCTGGGAAAAAAGTGTACTGCCACTTATAGTGCTAGCCGAGATTGTGGGCTTTCTGTTACCCCTGGTCACTGTGGCCTATGGCTCTGGCCGCATATTCCGCGAATTGTGCCGGGCAGGAGGCACGCAGAGTGTGCGGCGGCAGAAGACTGTGCGGCTGCTGATAGTCAACCTTGCTATCTTTGTTGTGTGCTTTGTACCTTACAACACCACACTTGCCATCTATGGGATGATGAAAGCCAACGTGGTAAAGGTGGAGGACGACACCCGCAGCTTGGTACGACAGGTTTTGGTTGTGACTGTGCTCCTGGCAAGCCTGAACTGCACCCTAGACCCACTGGTTTACTACTTTAGCACTGAGGGCTTTCGCAACACCTTCAAGAGACTGCGTATGGGGCAGGGCTGGGACTCTGAGGGAGGCACGGACAAGACATTGGTCAGGAGGTCTGGCACAACTAGAAGCAACTCTAGCAATGGCGAGGCAAGGTATTCAACCATGGAGAAGGGGTCACCTGCCATCGAGAAGGACCAGCCCTCCTTTAAAAAAGGCTGTCTCACCACTGAGAAGACTCAGCCTGCCCAGCCGATCTATCCACCGGTGATGCGACTCCGGGGCATACCCATCCAGGACTCTGCAATATAAGGAAGTAGACAGAGTTCTTTTCAAAAGAACCACTTCTGTTACTTTCCAGGAGGTTGGGTGAACGTACTGTCTTAGTGCCACCCACGGAAATAAAATAACCCAGCTTCGAAATTTGGGATACAGGTTGGGATGTCTTTAAAGTTACTATGTGAGGCCTGCTGTGCTAGGCCATAACTAGTTTGATACCTTTTAGGCAAAGACAGATGCTGACACTTCTAGGTAAAAGGGAGGTTAAGTTATGGCATCTGGGGCAAAACCAGGATCCATTTAGAGTTGGAACAAGTGAACCTGGTGCCAAGAGAATTTATCGTCCTGCCAGAGGGAACAAAAGAAGGAACGGAAGAACGCATTTGCAAGAACAGCGATATGGCAACAGAAAAGGAATCTGGTAAAAGATTGGAGGAGGGAATGTGTAGTAGGGGCATGAGGGAATAATTTTGCTAAATTATGAACATTAGCATTCAAAAGAGGGTGCACCCTGGGTTAAGGTGCCTAGACCACAGAGAGAGGATTTCGACTAAAAACAAAGACAGCAGTGGGCGAACAAACCTATAATAATGAAAGGGGGTGTAGTAAAAACACATGAAGCAGAGCGCACAGGAATATCTGAAAGGGCACCCAGATTACTGAAAAAACCTGCAGTATGAATACCTAATCTGAGCAGATTGGGGGAGAGTGGAGTAAACAAGTTAGAAAACGGGGAGCCTCAATAGGTAAAAGAGTCTAAGACACTGAGATAAGGTTTGGGATGAAAGCAAGGTATGACCACAGAGGACGATAATGGGGAAACCAGCCTGTAGAAGGCATGTAGAAACATCTCATCAGATATGGGTAAAATACACTAGAATACTGAGATAGTCTAGTGGCTGTTAATAATCTTGTACAAAGGAGACAGGATGTGAAGAAAGCTTAGAACAGGGGCAGTAGGAAAGAGGCTTTAAAACGGAGGGGTGTTGGGCTGACTAGGTTGAACTAAACAGACGGAAATGTATATGGTGTGTGGGCCTAAAAAACTAACACTTAAAGATGCTTCCAAGATTGAGTTAACCTCACAAAACCGGCGGTACATCAGTTAAAGGCAGCTAGAAGACCCAGTTTGGGTTAATAGCTATAAGATTATAACACGAGGATTGGAGCAGTTGTAGAAAGAGGAAGGTTAGGGAAATATAGTTCAGATCCCTAGAAACCATACACCTGGATAATGAAGCTACACGTGAAATGCAATAGATGTGGGATGTGTAAAGAAGATTAAAATGATTTGCACCTTGAATATCAACCCCAAAATATCAACAGGACACAATATTCAGGGCAAAATATTGAAATAAAAATATCTCCCAGTAAGTAAGCCTAGATTTTCTATACCTAATTCCGCATGTAGCTATCTATGCAGTGCATAAGTCTTCAAGGTACGTAGAAGTGGAGTTAGGAACAGTAAATCTATACCCTTATTTTGTCCCTCTATATTCTGTTCTCAACCTTCTTGACCACGATATTCTGGGGGTCAATATTTAGTAGTTCAATCGAGTAGGATGCACAAACGCAGTTATCGTGAATGTTAACTAGGAACTGTAATGGAGAGAAAGGCTTAGAATACAAAAATGGAGTGCTCTGTAATTCTAATGTCTGGTAGAAGCCCGGAGCATCAACATTCCAATGTTTGTTCACGTCTGTTGCTGGGAACAAAGGCCTCATGGAGCCCGAGGGGATTTGAGGCCTTTGTTTTACCAATTAGAACATTCTGCCCTCTAGGAGCGGAATGTTCTAATAGCCTTAGAGCCCTCCGTAGCAGGCTCTCCCGTCCATTAGAGGCCCGCTCCCCTTCGGAACAGCTCTTAGAATGTACAAAGTTGGAGAGGGTTAGATTAAAACATGAGACGTGCAAAGAGCAGAGAAGCCTTGAACACACAAAATGGTAAAGTCTATCTTTTAAAGTAAGTCACCTGCAATGTAGAGTGTAACACGGAACAGAGAAAGAGGGCTTGGTGCAAATGAGGTGCAATTGTTAGAGGAGCTTTGAACACACACACAGCCTGTGACGAAGAATGGAACTGCAGTAGGAGGCCTGAACCTAGAACAATTGATTGAAGACATTTTTCAATGTGGCCATTTCCTATGCGTGAGATGTGGGTCACTGAACCAAGAGTCTGCCTGATGTGCACATGGAACAGGCTGGGCGTAGAAGCCCGGAGCTACCCACGACTGGAACACATCCTGCGGGACCTTTCCCACATTGTTCACAACTGTCCATGCTCAAGAACATGGGATGCTAACTGAGAATTAATAAAGGCTCCTTGAAAACATGACAACTAGAATGTTGAGTGAGTCTTTGCAATTAAAAAAACTATTTCCTGTGACTGGTGAGCATAGGCCATGATAAATGTCCTGTTAATTGTGACCCATGAGGACATCATGTTACTTTTCATGGCAGACAACAGGTCATTTTACGTGCGAGAACCGATGTATGGTTAATGTTACCTGTGACTTATAAAGAAGTAATGCGACCTGTGACTGGTGAAGGGCCCGACCTTTTCACCCAATAGGAAATGACCAGTCATGCAAAAACCTTGAACTTTTGAGGGAGTCAGTGCAAGAGTCAGAAAAGTCACGGATTGGGAATGTTACCTGTGGCAGGTGTTACTTGTGAGAAGTGAGAGACAGACATAGCAGATGTCGCAAAAGAGCAACACGTCATGCTGCATATAACACGTAAGTAACTGCTCTACTGACATGTATCACGTGAGAGACAGGCCAGGTTACCTGGGACAGGTGAAGGGCATGTCGTGTTAGCTCTACCGTCGAGGGACATTATAATGTCTCGTGTGACAGTGAGGGACAGGTCTTGTTCCCTATGAAAGGTGGGTGACTTAAGGTCCAGTTTTCTGTGCCAAGAGAATGTATGCCATGTTACCTGTTATAGACATGTCAGAGGGGACGGGACTGGTAATGCTAGCTGAGATGAGCATGGGATCGGCCATGTTAGCCATGAAAAGTGGTATGTAACGTTTACCACACATGTTAAATTGCAGGTAACTACCAGTCAGGCTATTTTTGGCTTGTTTACCACGCAGTACTTTACAACACAGGTAAGTATTTTTTTTTTAACAACACATTTAAAAAAATGGGTATTTAAGAGTTGAGGATTTTTTTTTCTATAGACTTATGGGGTGGTTCAGGGGTGGGTATAGGTAAAGGGAGGTAAGAGTTTTATAGGGTTTAGGGTGGGTAGAGGTAAAGGGGGGTAAAAGTTTTTTAGGGTTAAAGGGCCTATAGAGGTAAGATGGGGTAAGGGGTTTTTATGGTTCAGATGTGGGTAGAGGTGAAAGGAGGCAAGAGATTTTTAAGGTTCAAGGGTGGGTAGAGGTAAAGAGAGGTAAGATTTTTTAGGGTTCATGGATGGGCAGAGGTAAAGGGGGCAATGGTTTTTTAGGGTTCGGAGGCAGGTAGAACTCAAGAGAGGTTAAGAGGTTTTTAGGATTCATGGGCAGATAGACGTAAAGGGAGGTAAGGGGGTTTTAGGGTTTAAGGGTGGGGTGGGTAAAGGTAAAGGGAGCTAAGCGTTATTTTTTAGAGTATATGTGTGTGGGTATAAGTACACACACACATACATATATATATATACATATATAAATAATATCAATTGTTACATTGCACAATGGGTTGTAAAATATCACATATGTAAAACAACATGTAAAAGACAACGCAATGTACAAATCTGTGGTAAAGGCACGGTTGTAAACAACAATCGTAACAACTGATTTTCATACAAAGTGACTGAAACATGCTACTTGTGGCAAGTGAGTTACAGGCCATGGTGCATGCCACAGCCTAAAAAATGCCTTATTCCTTGTGGTAGGCACGAGGAGACACCTCCACTGACAAATGATGGAGATGCCATGTTACCTGTCACCGTTGAGAAAGGTCATGTTAGCAGTGCCAGGTGATTGGCAGGTCAGGTTAACCTTGAAAAGTGAGAGACCTTTGTTATCCGTGATAGGGAAACTATGGATCATGCTACATATGACAGCTGATAGATAAGGAGAGCGAAGGGTCGCGTTACGTGTGACAGGTGAGTTGTGGCAGCCAAGAGACAGGCCATGTTACCAGTAAGAGGTGAGAAGACACCTTACCTGTAACAGGTGATGGACAGGTCATATCACCTTTGACATGCGAGCGACACATCATGTTATTTGTTACATGGCAGGCCTCTGTCATGCCACCTGTGCCATTTGACGACGAGATCATGCCACCACGTGTGGGGATGTCTATTTCGGAAGTGCTTGGAGGCCTTGTGTACCTGGATCTGTGTGTGCTGCCCCAGGCTGCCCTTGGCTCTGCTTAGCCCAGTCTCACTGTGAGCTGCTTCCAGGCTTTCTTTCAACTCCAGTTCCAAGAGAACAGGGGCTCGCCCGCGTGTCATGGCCACCATTCACTGCCTTAGTGTGGCATTAATGGTCTCTTACCTGGGTCACCTAGAAAACAACTCAGCACAATGTATGTGTGTCCTAACATCTTATCAGTCACAGCTCTGGGCTCAAATCCTCCTTGGAAGGTCATTCTCAGAGCAGGCTGTCGAAAGTGAAAGTGAAAGCATTCTACTTGGCACACCTGAGCTTCCTGTTATAGGGACAAATAAACCAACATGGTTGTGGAAACGTTTTCTGGAGTCCGAGGACAGACAAAGTTTACTGGCCTCAGACTGTAACAATCCATGACCTCTACCTCTGGTGTTTTGGGCCTTTACTTTACTGCAAAGTCCAAAACAGAGCACGGGGCACAACTTGAACATACGGTAGTGAGTTTGAGCAGTCCAAGGCTTACACAAGGAACAGGGGCAGGTTAAAGGTCAGAACTCAATGAAAGATACAATGGGAGTGTAGGAGAGTAGGATCTGCACTTATGATGCCCCCACTTTTTTTCTGATGTATACACTGGTTTCTGACTATAGTTTGGCTGGGTCCCTGCTAATCAGGGCCCCAGTCTCACTGATCTCTCTAAACAACTTGGTGTGCATATTAGATGCACTAGTGATTGGATACTGTGGTACCTTATGAGCCCCTAGTATATGGTACCTTAGGTACCTAGGGCATTGGTACTTCACATGCCTACCAGGGGCTGCAGCATGTATTATGCCACCCCTGGGAAGCATTCACAATCTGACACCACAGGCCTGCTACTGCAGCCTGTGTGAGGTAGTGTTAGCACTCCTCACCGAGGTATAGGTTCCTATATCTCACCATGCACACACATATAAACCTATCAGTCACCCCTCTTGCAGGCCCTAACAATCCTGCGGGCAGGGTGCTTGGTTTACTATGTGAGGGGGTGCTTCTGCATGAGCAGGACCCCTCTGCAGCTGGCAGAGTCTATTCTCTGCTGCTGTTTGTGGATGCGGTTAAACCATATACTCTTAAGTGCATTATAACCTTGCGGTAAATGCTAACTTTGGAATGACTGCATCAAAACATGTCGTGTTTGGTGTCAAACAACTTGGAATCATACCCCCACACCAGTAACTGGTGTGGGAGTATGATACCACCCTTCTAGAGGGGACGACATGTACCCACTGTACTAAGCGGTAGAAATCCCATAGAGCCCTGGCATCACAAAATGGATGCCACCAGCACAGACACTGGGCAGCCCTCCTGCTGCTGAACGAAACTTTCAGTGGAGGAAGCCCAACAAAAGGTATCCTGTCACAGGGAGGTGTCACCACCTCCCAGACAGGATTTAGTGTATTGGAGCTGGGTGGGTGCACTCTTAGAGTGCTTTGAAGTCCTGCTCTGGGGGAGCAGTAGGCTCCTCTGTGCATATGCCAGCTCAAACCAGTTCAGGGGCTACCTGCCCATGCTCTGGCGCGAAACTGGACAAAGGGAAGTGGGTGTAACCACCCACTACCCTGACCCTCCTAGAGGAGTGGTCATAGAGCTAGTCCCTCCCCTATCTTCACTATAAGATACCAAGCATTGCCAATGCCATTCAGATTACCCTGGACGACGCTCTACAAAGAAGAATCCTGGCCCTTCGACGTTCCACTATCTCTGGAAGACTTAAGAATCTCCCTTGTAGTCAAGGAGTGACTCCCCTGCTTGGCAGGCACCAGTAACTTTACTCAACGGTTGCAAACTTCACCGCTCCCGCCGGAGTCCGAAGTCCCTGTGTCCCCTGAAGTGGATTTCCTGACCTCTCGACGGCCATTTTGAGTCCCCAGCAAAGCTGTGGCATCTGGACCCCACGAGTGACGAGGAACAGCAATACCAGGGAACCGTGCACTGATTTCGAGTGCAAACCCTAAACAACGTTCTACGAACTTGTGCTTTGGACCATCTGTAGTTCAAGCCCCTAGCAGGTCTGGTACCGAAAATCAGCGGCCTACCCTGTCCCAAGTGACCGTGGGCTCCTGTGGAACTTTTCCTGCAAAGGCGTCTTTGCGGTTACTTGCCCGTTGGCTAGTGACTCACCCGAAGACTTTCTCATCAACTTCAAGGGCACTCCTGGTTGCTCCGGGCCTGCCCTCACTTACCATCACTGGGTAAGTCCATCAGACCTTGCTGGTCTGCATCATCGTCAATCTTCAGTCCACACATGACTTGAAGTTGCCAAGGCTTGTTGGCTCCAATCCGGTTGCCGACACCGTCATCAGCTGCAGACGCCGTGGAACCCTCCGAATCCAGCTGCTGGTCACCGTCGATCCCTCCTGGACCTCGTGAGCGAAGAGACAAATCACCATCGACGACCTGAAACGACGCAACATCAGTGGTCCTCCATCCTGCTGGCCACCGGTCACTGGCAAGTGACTTTGAACACTGTCCCCTCAATTTTCAGGTCCTCTTCAACTTCAATCCATCTTCGGATTCCCGCGGACACCTCTTCAGTCGTCTCAAGCAGCAAGTCTTCATTGGTCTCCATTGAAAACAGCATCGCGACCCGACACCAAAAGACACCTATGCACCCGGCTTCCCTGGGTGAGGTAACTCATGCACTCCGGTGCCCAAGTGTGTTTTCGTCCTCGAAATACTTACCCTGTAAGTGGCTTGCTTGTTGACTTCTTCGAAGTGCCCTAAAACTTTAAAATACAAACCGCGACTTGCGCCATTGTAACCTATAGGAAACCCGCGGCTGTGTTTAGACACTGCACGCGTCTCCCGTGGGCTTGTTACTTACCTGCTAACACTGCAGTAGTGAAGCCCCAGCGATTCCCAAGGCCCTAGGCGTTGTTACTTTGCAAGTCGAGTTTGTTAAACCATTTTCTTAGTATATGGTCTGGTACGCCCCTAGGGCTACAGCCATATTTGTGCTTAATTTATTGAGAACTGTTGACATTTGAATGTGTATCTGGGTTCTAATCTCAAAGAGATTAGTAGAGTGTATCTAGAAATAAATACATATATTTTTGATATATATACCTGTGTGGTGTCCTTTTCATTTGGTAATTCAAGAGATTATAAGGTAAAACAAGCTGCTTTACATTCCTCAGAGACTTACCCTGAAGGCTGCTCTCCACAGCGACCACTAGGATAGCTTTCTTTAAAAGGTTGTCTTAAACCTATCTACCATAGGAGTCGAATTGGACTGGTGCAAGGTGGCCACTATAACTAGTGACCGGCATATGCCAGGCCAACTTCTCACATTGGTGGGCAGCGTGTGGGATTCCAGCTTGCCATTGTTTTAACAGAAAATCTCTATTTGAATTACTAACTGAAAACCACTAAAGGTCCACAAGGTACATATAAAGTCAAGCTAGTATCAATAAGTTCTACTGAACTTAGAGCTGTTTGTGAAGGGATAAGCACACCCTTGCTACAGCTCAAGCTAGGTCCAGTAGGCCTCAACTAGTGTAGGTAGTACAACACTGCACAACACTAGTATGTCTCACCAAGGTGGAGCCAGTGGGTCCACCCCATCTCAGTACAAAGACATAACCTACACTGAACTGAAGGCCTTATGCTTTGAAAGACAACTGAGGGTGGGCAGGAGTCCCTCATCACAACACCTGATAGATCTGTTAGTAGCAGATGACCTGAGACATGCTCTAGGAGCTAGTGGGTCTGCATCAGGGAGTCGGTCCACCATAGTCTCTGGGTCTGATGATGAAAATCAAGATGACCTGGAGTCTGTGATTGAAGGGCCAGACTCAGAAGGGTCTGAAAGGAACAGAGGAATTCTCCTTAAGGGAGCTGACAAAGTGGGAGAAAGGCCTAGGTCCCCCTCAAGGGACTCTGACCATTCATACCACTCTGGAAGAGAATCTGTTCAGCAGAGGAACTCCAGGGAGTCCTCCTCCGACAGAAGGTTCAAGTATGAGGAAGCTAGGATTGCCCTCAGAGCCAAGCAATTGGCCTTAGATAGGGAAGCCTTCAAGCTCCAAAGAGCTTCTAAGAAGGAGGGGTTAGATACCCCTGGTGGCAGCAACAGTGTCCCTAGATGCAGAGATTACATTCCAGACCATAGGAACCTGTCCAAGGTTGTTCCTCCCTACCAGAGTGGGGATGATATCCACAAATGGATTACTGCTATGGAGAGGGCCTGTAAAGTTCAACAGGTCCCCCAGACACAGTGGGCAGCAATCTTGTGGCTCTCCTTTTCAGATAAAGGTAGAGACAAGCTCCTCACTGTTAGAGAAGAGGATGCTAATGATTATGAAGCCCTGAAGAGTGCTTTGATAGATGGGTTTGGCTTAACCACTGAACAGTACAGGTTGAAGTTCAGAGACACCCAGAAAGCCCAGACTCAGGATTGGACTGACTTTGTTGATTGTGCAACCAAGGCTCTAGAAGATTGGCTGGTTGGTAGTAGAGTAACTGACTTTAAGGGATTGTATAATCGTATAATGAGAGAACAGATCCTTAATAATTGCCAGAACCAGTTGTTGCATCAGTACTTGTTGGACTCTGATCTGACCTCTCCCCAAGAATTGGGAAAGGAGGCAGACAAATGGGTCAGAACCAGGGTGAGGCAGAAAAAACAGAACCAAGGTGGTGACACTAAGAAGCAAGATCCTAAAGGCTCAGATAAAGGTGGGGATAAATCTAAAGACCAGAAGTCTTCACAAGGGCCCCAAATATCTGCAACTGTTGGGGAGTCACAATCTGCAAAGGGAAAAGGCAAAAAGAAGCCCTGGTGCAAATTCTGTAAACAGAAAGGGCACTGGACTTCTGACTGTACAAAGTCCAAAGACCAAATCATCACCACTCCAGCCCCTTAGGCAACTGTTCCCCCTAGTGCAGTCATTGGTGGAGGTAATACTCAGAATAAGGGTGTAGTAGGGTTGACCCTGGGTTCTGATGTGGACTCTGGCCTAGTCATAGTACCAACACAGGCATTGCTAGTTTGTGAGGGAGACCTTGATATGTCCTTCCTAGTGAGCCCCAGTAATCTGGGAAAGTACAAACAGCAGCCTATCATAAATGGCAAACAGGCTTTGGCATTTTGGGACACAGGTGCTAGTGTTACCATGGTGGCAGAGGACCTAGTGGACCCTACACAGATCATCCTGGGTAACATGTACCAGGTAACCAATGCAAGCAACACCAGGACCAACCATAGCCTGGCAGTTGTGAATTTCTACTGGGGAGGGGTAACTGACCTCAAAAAGGTAGTAGTCAGTGCAGACCTCCCTGTCGAATGTTTGTTGGGCAATGATCTGGAGACTTCAGCCTGGTCTGAAGTAGAATTATGGACTCATGCTGAGATGTTGGGCATACCTGCAGCGGTATTTGCTGTGACCAGGTCACAAGCCAAAATGCATAGAGCTGAACCAGCTCTGAATCCTGAAACTATGGACCAGATGCTACCCAAGAGGAGGAGCAGTAGGCTTAAGGCTGGGCCTTCCCCTCTGTCTCAGATCTCAGATTCCCCTCCTGAGGGAGGAGAAGCAGAGCCTGAAGAAGGAACTGCCCCAGAGGAACTTGAGCCTGGTCAGGTTGAGTTCTTGGGGGGCAGGGGTACCTTCCAGGGAAGATCTGAGCAAAGAGCAACAGTGCTACCCCACTCTCGAACCCCTCAGATAGCTGGCTGCTGCTGAGGCTGCTGGGAGTGCTAGTGGGTCCCATAAGGTTTATTGGGATGAGGGGCTCCTATATTCTGAGGCTAGAGATCCTACCCCTGGAGCCACCAGCAGGTCGGTAATTCCTCAGAAGTTTAGGGGGTTCCTCTTGACCCTAGCACATGACATCCCATTGGCAGGACACTTGGGCCAAAACAAGACCTGGGACAGGCTTGTACCTCATTTTCATTGGCCACACATGTCTGAAGACACCAAGGAGTTGTGTCGCTCCTGTGTCACTTGTCAAGCCAGTGGCAAGACAGGTGGCACCACAAAGGCCCCCCTGATACCACTACCTGTGGTGGGGGTTCCCTTTGAAAGGGTAGGGATTGACATTGTTGGTCCCCTTGACCCACCAACTGCATCTGGGCACAAATTTATACTGGTGGTAGTGGATCATGCCACCAGGTATCCAGAAGCTATACCCCTAAGGACTACCACAGCTCCTGTGGTAGCAAGAGCCCTCATTGGAGTTTTCTCCAGAGTGGGTTTCCCTAAGGAGGTCATCTCTGACAGAGGTTCTAACTTTATGTAAGGATATCTAACTGCAATGTGGAAGGAGTGTGGTGTCAACTACAAATTCACTACTCCCTATCACCCACAATGCAATGGGTCAGTTGAGAGATTCAACAAAACCCTAAAGGGAATGATTAAAGGCCTCCCAGAAAAGCTTAGGCAAAAATGGGACCTTTTACTTCCCTGCCTTCTGTTTGCATACAGGGAGGTTCCTCAGAAGGGGGTTGGCTGCTGGCTACAGCCCTTTTGAACTTCTGTTTGGGCACCCTGTTAGAGGACCATTATGTCTGGTGAAGGAGGGATGGGAGTTACCTCTCAAACCTCCCAAACAGGATGTGATGGACTATGTACTTGGTCTCCGCTCCAGGATGGCAGAGTATATGAAGAAGGCCAATGAAAAACCTTGAGGCAAGCCAAGAACTCCAAAAAGCTTGGCATGACCAAAAGGCTGTCCTGACTGTTTACCAGCCAGGCCAGAAAGTGTGGGTGTTGGAGCCTGTGGCCCCAGCAGCTCTCCAGGACAAATGGAGTGGCCCCCATACAATTGTTAAAAAGAAGGGAGAGGTCACCTACTTGGTAGATCTTGGCAATCCCAGGAGCCCCCTTAGCGTGCTTCATGTCAACAGACTTAAGGCATATATGAACAGGGCTGACATGAGCTTGCTCATGGCAACTGATGAGGACCAGGAGGAGGAGAGTGACCCTCTCCCTGACCTGCTCTCACAGAACCCTGATGATGGGTCAGTTGATGGTGTTGCTTTGGCAAGCAGCCTCACTGAACATCAACAAACTGAATGTAGACAAGTGCTACATCAGTTTAGACATATGTTTAGCCTGACCCCAAGTCAGACTTCCTGGTGCACCAATGAGGTGGACACTGGAGACAGTCTGCCTGTAAAGAGTAAAATCTACAGGCAACCTGACCATGTCAGGGATTGTATCAGGACTGAAGTCCAGAAAATGTTGGAGCTAGGTGTTATTGAGCCCTCAGATAGCCCTTGGGCTAGCCCAGTAGTCCTTGTCCCAAAACCTCACACCAGGGTGGTAAGAAAGAGATGAGGTTTTGTGTTGACAACAGGGGCCTCAATGCGGTCACCAGGACTGATGCCTACCTAATACCAAGGGCAGATGAACTAATAGACACTTTGGCCTCAGCCAAGTATCTCAGTACATTTGACCTTACAGCAGGCTATTGGCAAATCAAGTTAGCTGATGATGCCAAGGCTAAAACAGCATTTTCGACCCCTGGTGGGCACTATCACTTTGTGGTAATGCCCTTTGGTTTGAAGAATGCACCTGCCACATTTCAGAGGTTGGTGAATAAAGTTCTGACTGGTATGGAAACCTATTGCTCAGCTTATCTTGATGATATTGCTGTCTTTAGTTCCACCTGACAGGATCACCTGGTCCACCTCAGGAATGTACTGGAGGCCCTTCAGAAAGCAGACCTCACTATCAAGGCCACTAAGTGCCAGATAGGGCAGAGTCAGGTTGTGTACCTGGGCCACCTTGTAGGTGGAGGCCAGGTTCAACCATTGCAGAGCAAGATCCAGACCATAATGGAATGGGTAGCTCCAACCACCCAGACACAGGTGAGAGCCTTCTTGGGCCTGACTGGGTATTACAGGAGGTTTGTTAAGGGATATGGATCTATAGTGACCCCCTTAAATGATCTGACCTCCAAGAAAATGCCAAAAAAGGTTCAGTGGACAGCTAGCTGTCAAAAGGCATTTGATGACCTCAAGCAGGCAATGTGCACTGCCCCCATCTTACAGAGTCCAGATTACAAAAAGAAGTTCATTGTTCAAACAGATGCTTCAGAGCTGGGTGTGGGAGCTGTACTGTCTCAACTTAATGATGAAGGTCAAGACCAGCCAGTAGCTTTCATAAGCAGAAGGCTGACCCCTAGAGAGAAACGTTGGTCAGCTATTGAGAGGGAGGCCTTTGCTGTGGTGTGGGCCCTGAAGAAGCTGAGGCCATACTTGTTTGGCACTCACTTCATAGTTCAGACTGACCGTAAGCCCCTCCTATGGCTCAAACAGATGAAAGGTGACAATCCTAAACTGCACAGGTGGTCCATTTCCCTACAGGGGATGGACTATACAGTGGAACATAGACCTGGTACCCAACATGCCAATGCAGATGGACTCTCAAGGTATTTCCACTTAGAACATGAAGACTCAACTGGTCAAGGTTAGTTTAATGTCCCTGCGTTTGGGTGGGGGGGGGGGTGTTGTGTAGGAGAGTAGCATCTGCACTTATGTTGCCTCCACTTTTTTTCTGATGTATACACTGGTTTCTGACTATAGTCTGGCTGGGTCCCTGCTAATCAGGGCCCAAGTCTCACTGATCTCTCTAAACAACTTGGTGTGCATATTAGATGCACTAGTGATTGGATACTGTGGTAGCTTATGATCCCCTAGTATATGGTACCTTAGGTACCTAGGGCATTGGTACTTCACAAGCCTACCAGGGGCTGCAGCATGTATTATGCCACCCCTGGGAAGCATTCACAATCTGACACCACAGGCCTGCTACTGCAGCCTGTGTGAGGTAGTGTTAGCACTCCTCACTGAGGTATAGGTTCCTATATCTCACCATGCACACACATATAAACCTATCAGTCACCCCTCTTGCAGGCCCTAACAATCCTGAGGGCATGGTGCTTGGTTTACTATGTGAGGGGGTGCTTCTGCATGAGCAGGGCCCCTCTGCAGCTGGCAGAGTCTATTTGCTGCTGCTGTTTGTGGATGTGGTTAAACCATATACTCTTAAGTGCATTATAACCTCGCGGTAAATGCTAAATTTGGAATGACTGCATCAAAACATGTCGTGTTTGGTGTCAAACAACTTGGAATCATACCCCCACACCAGTAACTGGTGTGGGAGTATGATCCCACCCTTCTAGAGGGAACGACATGTACCCACTGTACTAAACGGTAGAAATCTCATAGAGCCCCGGTATCACAAAATGGATGCCACCAGCACAGACACTGGGCTGCCCTCCTGCTGCTGACCGAAACTCACAGTGGAGGAAGCCCAACAAAAGGTATCCTGTCACAGGGAGGTGTCACCACCTACCAGACAGGATTTAGTGTATTGGAGCTGGGTGGGTGCACTCTTAGAGTGCTTTGAAATCCTGCACTGGGGAGCAGTAGGCTCCTCTGTGCATATGCCAGCTCAAACCGGTTCAGGGGCTACCTGCCCCTGCTCTGGCACGAAACTGGACAAAGGGAAGTGGGTGTAACCACCCACTACACTGACCCTCCTAGAGGAGTGGTCATAGAGCTAGTCCCTCCCCTATCTTCACTATAAGATACCAAGCATTGCCAATGCCATTCAGATTACCCTGGACGACGCTCTACAAAGAAGAATCCTGGCCCTTCGACGTTCCACTATCTCTGGAAGACTTAAGAATCTCCCTTGGAGTCAAGGAGTGACTCCCCTGCTTGGCAGGCACCAGTAACTTTACTCAACGGTTGAAAACTTCACCGCTCCCGCCGGAGTCCGAAGTCCCTGCGTCCCCTGAAGTGGATTTCCTGACCTCTCGACGGCCATTTTGAGTCCCCAGCAAAGCTGTGGCATCTGGACCCCACGAGTGACGAGGAACAGCAATACCAGGGAACCGTGCACTGATTTCGAGTGCAAACCCTAAACAACGTTCTACGAACTTGTGCTTTGGACCATCTGTAGTTCAAGCCCCTAGCAGGTCTGGTACTGAAAATCAGCAGCCTACCCCGGCCCGTGTGACCGTGGGCTCCTGTGGAACTTTTGCTGCAAAGGGGTCTTCGCGGTTACTTGCCCGTTGGCTAGTGACTCACCCGAAGACTTTCTCATCAACTTCAAGGGCTCTCCTAGTTGCTCTGGGCCTGCCCTCACTTACCCTTGCTGGGTAAGTCCATCAGATCTTGCAGGTCTGCATCATCGTCAATCTTCAGTCCACACGAGACTTGCAGTTGCCAAGGCTTGTTGGCACCAATCCGGTTGCTGACACCGTCATCAGCTGTAAACGTTGTGTAACCCTCCGAATCCAGCTGCTGGTCACCGTTGATCCCTCCTGGACCTCGTGAGCGAAGAGACAAATCACCATCGATGACCTGAAACGACGCGACATCAGTGGTCATCCATCCTGCTGGCCACCGGTCACTGGCAAGTGACTTTGAACACTGTCCCCTCAATTTTCAGGTCCTCTTCAACTTCAATCCATCTTCGCATTCCAGCGGACACCTCTTCAGTCGTCTCAAGCAGCAAGTCTTCATTGGTCTCCATTGAAACAGCATCGCGACCCGACACCAAAAGACACCTATGCACCCGGCTTCCCTGGGTGAGGTAACTCGTGCACTCCGGTGCCCAAGTCTGTGTTGGCCCTCGAAATACTTACCCTGTAAGTGGTTTGCTTGTTGACTTCTTCGAAGTGCCCTAAAACTTTAAAATACAAACCGCGACTTGCGCCATTGTAACCTATAGGAAACCCGCGGCTGTGTTTAGACACTGCACGCATCTCCCGTGGGCTTGTTACTTACCTGCTAACACTGCAGTAGTGAAGCCCCAGCGATTCCCAAGGCCCTAGGTGTTGTTACTTTGCAAGTCGAGTTTGTTAAACCATTTTCTTAGTATATGGTCTGGTACCCCCCTAGGGCTACATCCATATTTGTGCTTAATTTATTGAGAACTGTTGACATTTGAATGTGTATCTGGGTTCTAATCTCATAAAGAGATTAGTAGAGTGTATCTAGAAATAAATACATATATATTTGATATATATACCTGTGTGGTGTCCTTTTCATTTGGTAATTCAAGAGATTATAAGGTAAAACAAGCTGCTTTACATTCCTCAGAGACTTAGCCTGAAGGCTGCTCTCCACAGCTACCACTAGGATAGCTTTCTTTAAAAGATTGTCTTAAACCTATGTACCATAAGAGTCGAATTGGACTGGTGCAAGGTGGCCACTATAACTAGTGACCAGCATATGCCAGGCCAACTTTTCACAGGGCGCCAATAAATTACCGTCCATCCAGTGCTTTTGCATTTACTTCTAACACACAACGTAATACGTATCGAACAAAATTCAGAGGGTAGCCATATTGGCTAGAGCGGTTAAGGTAACAGCCACAGGTGCTTCTTCTTGTTATGGGAAGACTACAAGATGCAGTTCTGGTTTCCGGGTGTGTAAAACCATCACAGGCACTTTAGCTTCTGGTACGCTACCGGGGCCGAAGGGTCTCGATGCCTCACCATAGGGCCCGACAGTGGAGATCATCCCTGGGTCCCAGCAGGCTGTGTTCTGCTCCTTATGTCACAGCGCCTCGCGATCGATCCGCCTCTTCTAGGTAGGCTCTACTTCATGCGAAGGCACCTCTAGCATCCCTCTTCAGCAGCCAGGTAGCTCCTTCCCTCAGGCAGGCCCAAGGCAGCTGTTCCTGGCAGGCTGCAGATCACCCAGGCTCCTGGTCCTGAACTTAGTAAAGGGGAGTTGGCCTTCAACAACCCAAACCTGGAGCACAGAAGAGTTTCTTGGTCGCCACTGATGTGGAACCCTGGCTTGTGGTAGAGAAATCTTGGATTCCTGGCTCATGGTTTCTGCCTCATATATATCCCAAGTTTGTCCACACGTCTGCATATTCCACAAGTCCAACAAGGCAGTTCCTGACTTTTTTTTATTTCTTCCAGACAGCTACAGCCTTTGTCGTTGTCTCACCATCTCATCAGGAAATGGGGTGGAGATGGGAGTCTCCTGTCAGTGAGAGCCAAAACAAAGGTGCAAAAGAGGGAGGGGCTCCCCCACTCAATTACCACTCCACCCGGTGGGGTAACAATCCTAGCGAACAATCGCTACCCTTCGAAAGGGCACTGACTCCTAACGCCCACGCCCTAGAGTTGGGTCCTCTCGAAAGAACCCCCAGAAGGCTTGGGAGGAGCCCTGCTGTCCCCAACCCTCATAATTTTAAATGTTCTGGTTCAGGAAATCAAAATGGGTGCCATAGTCCTATACATCAAACTCACCCCACGCACATTCTATGGCACATTTAGAAACTACACACACATGTGCCATTCAAGTCCCACATGTATGGAGGGGTGGACCCAGTTGCTGGGACGTACAGACAATTTTAAAACAGGGGAGAGGCAATTATGTGTCTTTGCCTGGTAGATGAAAGATAAAACAGCCTGTCCTACTGCCAGACTCTGTTGGGGCCGCTACTGTCAGTCTAGTTATGCTCAGAAGGGGGGGCATGATGTGCCCCCAGACCACAGACTCGAGCCCTGAGTCTCTTTCTGTGAGACGCAGCGTCCGTTACTGGGACAGAGTACCGGGATTCAAGCTGAACTACCAGCCCCAGGAGCCTGAGGGGCAGCGCCGATTGCCGAGGACCGGCCCACCTGACACCGGGGCCAGTATTTAAACAACTCGCGTCTCCCGCTTCGCGGGAGACGCAGCGTCCGTTACTGGGACAGAGTACCGGGATTCAAGCTGAACTACCAGCCCCAGGAGCCTGAGGGGCAGCGCCGATTGCCGAGGACCGGCCCACCTGACACCGGGGCCAGTATTTAAACAACTCGCGTCTCCCGCTTCGCGGGAGACGCAGCGTCCGTTACTGGGACAGAGTACCGGGATTCAAGCTGAACTACCAGCCCCAGGAGCCTGAGGGGCAGCGCCGATTGCCGAGGACCGGCCCATCTGACACCGGGGCCAGTATTTAAACAACTCGCGTCTCCCGCTTCGCGGGACGCGCGCGGGTGTGCGCCGGGCTAAGCCCGGGCAAAGGGCGGGCCGTCTGAGGCCGTCAGAGGCAGAAGGAGGCTGGGCTGGGCCACGTCCCTTGTTTCTGCAAGACCTGTGAGTACATATTCCGGCTTCCTACCCACTAAACTATGTCTACCCGTTCTGGTAAACTGTTAAGGAATGAAGGCGTAAGGGGGCCTAATGCAGCAAGCCCCATTATTGGAACTATGGACCGCTTCATTACCAGGGTGGCGGCCGTGATTGATAAGGAGATTGCAATGTCTGAGCGGCGTTTATCTGAGGTCTACCTCCCTTCGAGACGTTCATCCCTGGGGGGCGATGCTCAATCATCACTATTAACTACAAGTACCCAGTTCCAGGGCGATACTGCGCCCAGTGCTTTTGGTACTTCCTCAAACCCACCCCAGTTGGTTGACATCGAACAAAATATAGGCAGGCTAGAAAGTTTGGCTGCTCTTTCTCCAATTGGCACCATGGAGCCGGTTGGTCTTGGTAAACTGATTGCATCATCATCCATCAATGTCCCAAGTGAAGCCACTACTGTTGTGGAACCTTTATGTTCGTCCACCTCGCTCTTGGGATTACCAGAAGGGGAGATAGTTAGGTCCCCCAATAATTCCCAAACTACCATCATTAGACAGGAGAATAGGCCCATAAGCAAAAAGGTTCGTAAACGGAAAAGGGGCTGCCCAGCTAGACAGGCCGCGCTTTATCAAAATCTAAGAAAGCCTTTTGGAGTGGGTATGAGAACTTCAAGGGCCAAAGCTGTAGTGAATAAACTGGCCATTCCTGGGGATGTTGTAAACTCTCCTGAGGAGCCACACTCTGGCCCAAATAGTGCGAAACCTTTAAAGTCTACGGACTTAGCAACGGTAGAAAATCTTCTTGAGAAGGTCTATAGACTCTTGAACCCGTTGCTAACTCAAGTTAAAGGCCTTGGGGATAGGATCGACAAACTCGAGCAATCAACCCTTGACGGCTTCCACTCACTTAAAGTAGCGGTTAAACAAACAAGTAGAGTGACCGAAGCTAAGAACCTGGTTGCAACCGGAAACATGCCTTCATCTCAGCGAGCTTCTAAGCATCCACTATGTTGTGAGAAGGGAGCTTCTAATAGTCCATCTACCATAGCTTCCACACCCATTCCAAGTCCCAAAGCAGGACTTCAGCAAAAGGGCCTTCAAACTCAGATAGTGCCTGATAAAAATAACCCTAAGTCTCCCCGACAGAAGCAGCCACAGGTAGTGAGTGGGATAATGGAAATTCCTAAAAAACAAGGGGCTTGTACCAACTCTAGCAGGTTAGCCTTAGAGAAATCCCTTAGGTCCGTCCCCCACCCTACCACTAGATCAACCCTTTCACCTGTTTCTAGTAAACAAGTACGACTAATTCCCCCAGTAAACCTTCCACCAGACTGCCAACCCTTTGCGGCAGTCATGGTTAATGTGCCTCCTTTAAAGGACGGCCAGTGGGAAAATCATCAATCACTTAAGAATAAGTGTATCCACTGGCTAAAGGCAAATAAGCCAATCCCGCTAGGTGTGGACGGCATTATACTGAGTGTCCGTCGAGTGGACTGGGTTGGACACGGAGGAAAAACTCAGGAGGGGGACTGTATAATTGTAAATTTCCAAGACCCAAGAGTGGTACCATCGATTTGTACCCCTGTCCCTAATATGGGGGTCCCGGGGGTTAAAGTGGTAGATCTTTCCTTCTTCTACCCCAGGCAAATCATTGACGCCACCGGTCGAGGCTTAAGTCCCCCTGTTCTTGACCAGAATAGGAATGGGGTTTCAAGGGACACCAGGGAGAAACATTTGTGTTCAGCAGGACCCATTTGACTGGAAGTTGGGCAGAGAGTAGATTCAGTGGAAATATTATCCCCTAGCAAAAGTAAGCCTATAAGTGGGACAGGTGACCTTATACCCTCTTTGCAAGACCCTTGCTGTCCTCACGGTTTCCCGAGGAACTCTACAGGTAGGGACATTCCGGTGCCCTGCAGCACTCCGGCTGTGACGGACCTTGCCTTTAAGGTTTTCAGCTGGAATGTCGCGGGGATCGCAGGAAAGCTGCCCCTGGCTGACTTTACTACGCAGGTTGACGAGCACTCTCTGTGCCTCTTTCAAGAGACATGGAGTTGTGTACCGGTCCACAGGGTGGGTTTTTCCTCCTATTTCTCCCCTGCGCAAGTCTCGACTTCAGGGAGGGGGCGCCCAGCCGGTGGCCTCCTTATCTGGGCTGCGGCATCTCTTGATTGCAGAATTATGGATTTCCCCACAGGTTCTCCTGATATTCAAAACATAACTTTAATAGACCAAAGGGGGAGAGTTGTTTTAAACGTTTATAATGTTTATGCCCGGGGAACCGTGGGCGGGAGAAAGTCTCCTGTAATATCTTTACTCGAGACTTTGTTAAACAACACCCCATATAAGTCTTGTACTTTGGTTGCAGGTGATATGAACTGTACGTTCGAGCCTTTGGGTTCGGATGTCTCCCTCGACCAAGAGGAGGAGGACACTAGGTGGGGGATTCCGGCTCTGGAAATCCCACCGATCAAGAGGTGGTCAGAAGTGGCGCTTCAGTTATACTCCCTGAGCCTTGAATTCAATCTAAGGGCTGCTAATGGGAGGACACCCTCGGATAGGCTGGGCGCACACACGTATAATAGGCCTGGACATACCTCTAGGTTAGATTATCTTTTAGTAGACGTGTGTCTTTGGCCCCATGTAAGGGACATGCAGGTGGTCCCCTCGGTTGAAAGCGACCACAACCTGCTTTCTTTAAGTATGGCTCAGTGGTGGCGCCACTTAAGTAAGGACTCTATAAACCAAGTAGCAGCACCTCCTGAGGTATCGGAAGTCTCCCCTTGTGGTAGGCGAATTAAATGGGCCAATCTGGTTTTGTCAGAGGGGAAGGTAGAAGAAATAAAATCTCTCCTAAACCATACAGTATTAAACCTTGGAACATCCTTGGAAGGTGTGGGCAGAGCGAGTGGGCTCTTTGTCTCCCTGACAGATGCCTTGACTAATGTCTTTACTCTTCATCATAATAAATTGGGTAATAAACTCTCTAAAAAACCCCCCGTTGGTTGGTATTCCCAACCATGTAGGGTCCTTAAGGCTAAGTTAGTTGAGGCGATCAAAGTTAAGTCCCGCCTAGAGATACAGGAAGCAAGGAGGGCCTACAATAACTCTCTTAAACTAGCCAGGAGGGAGTGGGAAGATAAATATTGGGATGACCTGCTCCAGGCCAGCAAAAGTAGAGACCCAAGGGCATTTTGGAAACTTATAAGTGCACGGAAAAACCCCGATGCAATTATGAGACCCTGTAACATTCCGCCACAAAGCTGGGTAAAGCACTTTGGGTCTTTATACCTCCCTCCAGATGGGGTTTGTAATGCGGGGATGGCTCTTACGCATATAATTGAACCTCATGCCTACGACCTCTTTACCCCGCTAGAACTTGAGGGGGTTATAGGGTGGGTAGCCCCACGAAAGGCTGCGGGTCCCGATGGCCTCCCGGGAGACCTTATGAGGGCATACCCAGCGGAATGGGCACGGGTCATAGCAGCGCTACTTAATGACATCATGATGGGAGGGGCAGTACCTGAATCCTGGAAAGGGGCGGTGGTGGTCCCAGTTTATAAAAAAGGGTGCAGGGAAACTCCAGGTAACTACCGACCCATAAGTCTGATCGACTCCACCCAAAAGATAGCAGGTAAAGCTATCCTTGGAAGGATTCTCCATTGGGTGGAGGAGAATAAAATTCTTTCAGACTTTCAGGCAGGTTTTCGGGTCGGAATGGGGACAATTGAGCAGGTGTTTAGGCTGGTATTACTGGGGTGGAAGGTGGTGGAACTGGGCAAGGGCAGCCTTTATCTGGCCTTTATTGACCTGAAGACTGCCTTTGACCTAGTCCCCCGTGAAGATCTTTGGAGGGTACTTCTCGAGCTGGGCTTACCCCCTTACATCTTGTCACTTCTTATCAGCCTTCACGCCCATACCTTTGCCCAGGTCCGCAAGGGTAAAAATGGTGAACTTACCGAGAAGATTCCAGTCTCTAGGGGCGTAAGGCAGGGCTGCGTCTTGGCACCAACCCTGTTTTCACTTTATGTGAATGGGGTGGTAAAACATCTCCAGCAAGAACCAGCCGACGCCCCCTGTCTCGGTGGAGTCCGGATCCCCACCCTGCTATTTGCGGACAACACGCTCCTGATTTCGAAGACCCCTCAAGGTCTCCAGAAATTATTAACACGATTTCAGGAGTTCTGTGATGTAAGAGGATTAACAATAAATGTGGATAAAACAAAATATTTAGTCCTAAATCCTCCTAAGAAATTGGGTCACCCTCCGACTCTAAATTCGACCCCCCTAGAGAAAGTAGCCGAATTTGACTACCTCGGCATCCGGATTACGGATAGGATGTCCTGGGCTAGTCATATTGACAAAATGGTCCTCAGCCACAGGAGAGTGGGAGGTGCCCTTATGAGGGAGTTCAGGGCCTCTCCAAGAAGATCTCTCACCCCAGTAGTTGACATTTACAAGGCTAAAGTAGTGTCATCAGCCTTGTATGGGGCAGAATTGTGGGGCCACTGTTCTTTGAAAGATCTAGAGACAGCGGAGAGCAAGTTACTGAAATCCCTTATCTCCGTCCCCCTGAGTACTCCATCCGTACCTGTCCGGCTGGACAGGGGCTGCAAAAATATTAAAGACCAGGCCCAGCTTCGCCCGCTCTTGTTATGGGCAAGAATCTGGAGGGGTGAAGAATTGAAATCTTATGCTGATGCCTTGGGAGAAATTATGAGTTCGGGGGGTTGGGCAAAAATAAAGTGGCTTAGAGATACCAAAAAGCTTTTGGAGAATGTCGGTCTAGGAGGCTGCTGGTCATCACGTTCAGCCCCCACAAAAGAAGTTGTCAAGGCGCTTTATTGGAACTGGTGTGCGGAGCGGTTAAACACAACCTCTAACCACTGCAAGTCGACTGTCGCCTTTTTGCAAATTAAAGACACTGTGGCTTTTGAACCCTACCTGGACTTGATAACTCTCCCTTATGACCGAGCCCTTTATTTCAAATTTAGAGTTGGATGCCTCCCCCTAGGTGCATTGGTTTCGAGTTGGTCACCTGTGCCCCGCATTTCTCCCAATTGTACGTGTTGCCCTAGCAAGGCTGAGACTATTGCACATGTCTTATTTGTTTGCCCGGATTATGCAAGGCCCAGGGGTGTCTGGTTGAAACCCCTCTGTCGCAATATGGGTACACGTAGTCACCTTGAAGCCCTGCGTATTTTAACTACGGACACTTCCCCTCTCTTTGTGTGTGGAATTGCGAAATTTTTAAAGTGGTCCTGGCTTATTCGCTGCAAGAGATTGTCAGTAGCTGTTTAATTCTCTTTTTAGGTAATTTATTATGGGAAATTTATGCCCCTTTTTATATTCTTATGCTTTTCATACTGGCTTCTTGTAATTGTGATTTTTATGTGTCTATTGTATTTTTTATGTGCTTACAAGATATCTTGCATATCGAATAAAAGCTTTTGACTTGACTCTTTCTGTGTCACAGGAAGCACTCAGTGCCCGTGCAGTATTGTCATGTTTGCGTAAGTGAAAATTAAAATCTAAGGGAAACTCTTTTTGGGGAACTCGAGACAGGGGTGCACAGTCTCCAACCCACCAGGAATGATGGTATTTTCAGGGGTTGATTTGTAAAACAAAATCAGGAGGCAGCTTGCACCAGCCCATTTCTCCTGTTAGCACCGCCTAAAACAGAACCAACTGCTAACCATGAAAGTGGGGAGAGGATGGGGCGTAATGGCCCGAGCTGCCAACTTCGAAACTGGGGAACCAGATTTGAGCCTCTGCCTCGGCTCAACATCCTGTGATTCTGGGCAAATCACTTAATCTCCTGGTAAATTAATGTGTCCTTAACTGGTGCTCAAGAAAAGCGCCAGTGTTGATGACTAAGCGCCGGTTCTGAGCACCAGAAACCACCGCAACAAATTAAGCACTGCCGTATTTCCATGCCCTTGCCAGAAGAGGAATGCTGGTGAAGGTAAGTGCATTAATGACATATGAGGCATGCATCAGGTTAACTGTGACAGGAGAACAGTACCTGTGGCAGGAGAGGGACAGAACATGTTTCCTTCTGACATCTAATGGACGAGAATGTTACCTGCCAGTGACATATGCAGGATACAGGCCGTGTAGCCTCTGACATGTGATAGTCTGGTCATGTAACATGTTAACAGATGAGTGACAGGCGTTTTTATCATCAAAAGAAAAGAACAGGCTCTTTGATAGGTAAGAAACAGGCCCTATGATATGTAGCAGGTCAGGTTCAGACCATCTCAGCAATGACTGGTGAAAGGTCCTATTTAGTCATATTTCCAGTGACAGGCGAGGAGCAGGCTATGTTTCCATTAACAGGTCAGGGCATTTTGAGCTAGAGCGTTTCATCTTACCCGTCACATGTGATGTGCAAGTCATGTTACCTGTGACTGATGGGTAACAGTTCCTTTTATCTGTGTCAGATGAAAGACATATCATGGCATCTGAGGCGACCGTGGGAACGATTATGTTACCTGCAACAAGTGAGTTCAGCAGGTCAAAGTAACTCTGGACTGTGCATGTGTGATCTTGCTGAAACCGTTTTTAGGAAGCTGCTTCCATCTGAAAGCCTCAACAAGGCATCAGAGGACCAGGATTGGTGATGTCTCCCCACCCCACCTATCCAAGAGGGGCTCTAATGCAATGCCGGACCATCCACGTCACAAGCCCAAGTGTTCGAGCACAGCAGGTAGATGACTTCCCCGCTGCAGCAGGGCAACAACAGATTCCAACAAAATGAAGCAGGAACCCACCCGGCCCAACCCCCTCGGAGGATCCATTGAAAGAAACTGACCGGCTGTGCTTGGACCGAGTGAAGGGGCGACTCATGTTATTGGCGCTCCCACAGCACCCTTACTCATTGCCTTGCAAAGAGAGCTGAACCAAAGACCCCCCCCATAGAGCGCCTATTGGTCACACTCTATGGCCTTGAGGCGCTCTCCACTGTCTGCGTCTTCGGGTTGAGCGGTGAGGGCTTCTTCAGTGAGTTGAGGCCGTATGCTTTTTGCTGCTGGTGAGTTGTGGCTGGCGACCTTGAGCAGTTGCCAAAGCATCTTTGATCCATGACATACCACCTACCCGGCTGTTTGAAGCAGTCTCCAGGTAGAGTGGTTGAATGTGTGGCATCTTTGATCCATGACATACCACCTACCCGGCTGTTTGAAGCAGTCTCCAGGTAGAGTGGTTGAATGTGTGGCATCTTTGATCCATGACATACCACCTACCCGGCTGTTTGAAGCAGTCTACAGGTAGAGTGGTTGAATGTGTGGCATCTTTGATCCATGACATACCACCTACCCGGCTGTTTGAAGCAGTCTCCAGGTAGAGTGGTTGAATGTGTGGCATCTTTGATCCATGACATACCACCTACCCGGCTGTTTGAAGCAGTCTCCAGGTAGAGTGGTTGAATGTGTGGCATCTTTGATCCATGACATACCACCTACCCGCCTGTTTGAAGCAGTCTCCAGGTAGAGTGGTTGAATGTGTGGCATCTTTGATCCATGACATACCACCTACCCGGCTGTTTGAAGCAGTCTCCAGGTAGAGTGGTTGAATGTGTGGCCTCCTTGATCCATGACATACCACCTACCCAGCTGTTTGAAGCCGTCTACAGGTAGAGTGGTTGAATGTGTGGCATCCTTGATCCATGACATACCACCTACCCGGCTGTTTGAAGCCGTCTACAGGTAGAGTGGTTGAATGTGTGGCATCCTTGATCCATGACATACCACCTACCCGGCTGTTTGAAGCCGTCTACAGGTAGAGTGGTTGAATGTGTGGCATCTTTGATCCATGACATACCACCTACCCGGCTGTTTGAAGCCGTCTACAGGTAGAGTGGTTGAATGTGTGGCGTCCTTGATCCATGACATACCACCTACCCGGCTGTTTGAAGCAGTCTCCAGGTAGAGTGGTTGAATGTGTGGCATCTTTGATCCATGACATACCACCTACCCGGCTGTTTGAAGCAGTCTACAGGTAGAGTGGTTGAATGTGCGGCATCTTTGAGTTGTTTCTGGTGTGTTTGCTTGTGATGCTTCCTGGTGTCAAGTGCATTTGGGATCCCTGTTGTATGCAGCCATGGACGATATGTGCAGTTTGTTCTGTCTAATTTGTTCTGCTGTGTGATTTGGCGTTACATATTGTGCTTGAAAGTCCTTGTAGGCTCAACGTGATATCCAGCTGTATGGGTTTTTCTTGTGCGGAGTCACATGCTGCAAAATGTCCTGCCTCGTGTGTTCTGCTGGTTGTTTGTGGGTGACATCTGGTCAACAAGTGCTGTTGGGAGCCCCGTATATCCAGCATCCGTGTCCTGTCGGAGGTGTGGGGTGCACTATGCAGTGTTGTGTTAGTTGTTGGAGCGCCTTGTTCAATCAATGCACACAACGCAACAAATAACATATAAATCAGTTGACACACTAAATAATACGCATGTACTTACTGCTTCAGTGTCCCAGGCACTACTCACAACAGATGCAAGGCCCCGCATCTGCCGGCCTGTTTCCATATTAACACGTTTTATATGCGGTTGTCAAACCTGATGAACCACCGAGGAGCTGAACCGTGCAAGGGAGTGTCAGTGCAATAAGACTCAAATCATTTGGCACTCTGCAAGCACTCCACAATTTACATACGGTTGTGCAAGCAGGGACAATTCACATCCTGAGAAAAAAATGTGTATTTTACAGATTGGTTGACGCACAAGATCTGAATCACCCAAGAGAAATATGGGAATGATTTGCACTGGGGGGGGGGGGGGGGGGGGGGGGGGTAGAAATTTGTCTTTCAAAAACGATAAAACCATAGCATCTCCCCCATGTTTAACCACAAAGCAGTTAAACACAGTTTAGTGTGAGGTAGGATTCATCGCCCCAGGGAAGTTGACCCACATGTGATATAAACTGTGTATTATACGCTGAAAGCTAGAGTTAAGAGTAAAATATCCTCCAAAAAGGTTTCAGGCCTCTGCAAATCCAGATGCAAAAGTTATGACAGTGTGCACAGTATTAACAGCAAACACTGTCATTGTAAATTTTGTTCCTATAGTGCTTACTACCCCTGGCAAAGCTTTGAGTGCTTTGCGGCGAGTTGCAAACTACTCCAGAGCCCAAGGTTAGAGTTAAATAGGTAGTAGATTAGTTATACGTGCCTCCATTTTCTTTGTTTGTGAGTTTTTATAAGGTTGTGCTCTTGAGATCTCATGCTTTCACTGCAGTGTTTTGGAATGGATACATTGATTGACGTGATATGTAAGAATATCTCAGATTTACTCTGGACCCAGGACATACATTTGCAATGTCCCTGAATAGTAAACCCCCCTAGGGGCAACAGGATGGGGTTTGCAAGGAAGCCATGGATTTGCTCGGGTCGTGGAACTAACGGAAGTACAAGTGATTGGTGAGAGGCGTCCATGTTGCGAATACAGGTTTTCAAAGCGCAAACTTTGATACACACAGTTAAACTTTATTTAAAGTATAGCGTATCTTCACGAAAAAGACAGCTAGAGGTGAATTACTGCTCTGCTGAAATGGATGCCCCATCGAGCAGTGGCAGGCGCCACAAACAAAAAGTGGTGGGGTTGGTGGAGGGGGCGCAGGGGGTGCGCGGGGGTGGAGTTTAGTAATAATTTTTAAAAATGAAGACTTACCTTAAGCTTCTGGTTGCCTCCCTCATCGCGCCTTGGTTTCTTCTTCCTTGTCCCAGCAGACACTGGGACAGCAGCAGAGACTCCCTGTGCAATCCCCACACTGTTCTCATGCTATGAGAGCAGCACGAAGATTGGCCAGAGCTCAGGACAGGGAGTCTGTGCAGTTTCTCCAACCCAACTGTTCAATATAGCTGGGTTTGAGAAACCTAAGTGCGCATGTGTGTTTGGCCGGCCTGAGACGGCTGGCCAAACACACATGTGCGTTTAGAATTCCACTAACTAGTCCTCCTCCCCCCTCCCAAGGCCCTGCCCTTACATCCGCATGCTGGCTCAGCGAGCAAGTAAAAAATAAAATGATGATAGAATATTGTTTCATTTTTCACCTGCTGGCTCTGAGTCAGTGGGGCGGCGCTCCTCTGCCATTGCTGATGAGCCGCCCCCGCCATCAAGATCACTTATTGTATAAAAGCAATTGCAAATCAATGCAACCTGTGTGGAAATTCCACTAGGGCAGGACGCAGTGCACATGCAATACACATTTCAAAGCATTTATCAGCTTTAAAACACTTCTGGTAGGGATGGGTGCCACGGCTCCTCCGCTAAGGCGGAGGAGCGTCCATCCACTACTCTCTGAGCAGTGTAAAAGGAAAAAAAATGACAACGTTAAAAATGTTACGTTATTATCATTTTATTTTTTATTAAGGAACCTAGTTAGGGCGGGACAGGGCTGGGCTATGTGACATCGGAGCAGGAAGGAGGAGTAGAGGAGGAGTAGTGGTGAGTGTGCATGATGGTTTGGCCGTCTGTCATGACAACCAATGTGATAGGTCACGCGCCCGGGAACTGGTTGTTGGCAGTTCATGTTATTTAATTAAGTTGAGGGACAGGCCCTAGTACATATCACAACTTCGTTCTAAATTGTGTAATGCGAGAGTTGAGAAAGAGGCAAATCTACTGGTGAAAGGTGATGGACACCTCAAAGTAAGCTTTGCTAACTTTAAATCCTGTAAAATGTTGCTCTTTGGAATCCCCCAGGTCCACCATGCACAACTTACGCCTGCAAATACATCTTGAAGGCACTAGGAAATTCCTTGACTTGTCACTTTTCTGATTTTGCAGCTCTGGCGGCTGGTGAACTTTCAATTAGATGGGGCGTAAAACCCCACACTAGTTGCTTCCTCGTGACCATAGTAAGCTAGCCCAAAGTCCCCGAGGTGAGTTTGGGGGTTCTCCCCTTCTCCAAGAAATGTTAGCAAAAAAAAGAAGATTCCAAACACTACTTTTATGGCATTCTTTAAATTACCTAACACCCCAAGGTTTTACAAGTTGATCTGAGGAGGAACATTTTTCAACAAGACAAGGTTTTCAAACGTGATTGGTCACTGATATCGTGGCATTGTACTCGGGATTGGTTGGTCCTCATTATAAAAACAGCCACAAGACTCACACAAGAACTCAAGATTGATATTCAGAATTTGGAAGTACGACTAAAAGCCTATATTTCTCCCAGTATCCTCAAGAAACGGCTAGAGGAACTGAATCAAGAGATTACTGAATTTGAGATGACTCTGAAACAGAGTAAATATAATAAGCTGAAGAAAGATACAGCACGCTTCAGTCATGAACGTGTATATCCTTATAAGCGTGATGACTATGTTGCGAAGAATCAGGACTATAACTCTGACGGAGATGCCTCAGATACCGGTTCTGATAACTCAAATTCAAGTAGGGGGAGTGGCAGACGTTACAATAGGGGAAGGGACAACCAAAGTCAGCGACCTTTTTACCCAAGAGGAAGGGGTTGGAATGGCTATCAAGGACCACCCCCGTACCCCCCTATATGTACGGTCCCCCACCGATGGGAGGACCTTTCCCTCATTGGATACCACCCCCACAGGAATATGATTATAACTATCAACACCAACCGCCTTTTTTAGGGGCACGCCAGGGACCACGAAGGGGCCGGAACAGAGGGGCTTACAACGTCCATTGGTCCACACCGGAAGTCGAAACCCCTCGAGTGTCAACCAGGAGCATGACCAGCAGCACGCCATCACTACCATCGACCAGCCGGAAGTGAGTCTGGTGGTGAACCTAACCAACCTGACATTAACATCAACTCAGAAGAGGGTCCTAGAAAAAGGACTGGGTTTCGTGCCTACGAATCGTTTTGATAAATTCAAAGCCTGCACAGAAATGACCGAATTTATTCGAAAATTGAAATTGAAGGTATTCTTCAAAGACCAACCCATGGAGATGGATAATAATGACACAGGGTTACGTAACAAGTCCACCTTCGTCCCTCCTGATTCTTCACTCCCTGTTGAACTCCTAGCCTTTGAGAAGGCAGTGATGGGAGAAATCCAGGGTTTTTCAGCACATAACAATGCAACCTTCCAGAACACATCAAAGGAAGAGAAAGAAGCAATACACCAACTGTCTATGAACCAAGATATCGTAATTAAACCTGCTGATAAGGGAGGAGCCATTGTACTTCAATCAGCTGAAAACTACGACAACGAATGCAGAAAACTCCTAGAAGACCGTAGGAACTATGGCACCCTGCATGATGACCCCACAGAATCCATTAGGGTGAGAATTACATCAATGGTGGGGGAGGCAGTGGCCCACAACTGGGTATCTAAAAATGAGGCTGAATTCCTTATCAATAAATGCCAGAGGGTCCCCTATTTTTACACTATACCTAAGATCCATAAAAACCTGGATCATCCCCCAGGACGACCAATAGTTTCCGGAATAAATTCTATTTTGGAACCTCTATCCAAGTTTGCGGACGCATTCCTTCGTCCTCTGGTGCAGGCAACCAGTACCTATTTGCGCGATACCAAGGCAGTGTTGCAACTACTGAAGGATATCGAGTTTGACCCCACAAAGAATCTCCTCATGGGACTTGATGTGGAAAGTCTGTACACCAGTCTCCCTCACGATGAGACCATGGCCATCATCGAGGAAGTCCTATTCACTATGAGTTGGGACTACCAGACACCCCGTAGTGTAGTGTTGGAATGTATCTCATTGGCACTTACCAAGAATTTCTTTATGTACGCCAACACTTTCTATGAGCAAAGACACGGCCTCTATGTCCACCATCTGGAAGCGAATAATATTCTGAATAACATCAACCCTTTCCTTCACCATATCAAGGTTTGGAAGAGATACATCGATGATGTTCTGGTGATATGGGAAGGTGATAGTGATTCAGCTGAATCCTTCTTAGTATGGCTCAACCAACAGAATGCTTTTCTAAAATTCACACACACAATATCATGTGAGAACTTGGTGTTTTTGGATCTAAACATCTACCCGGAGGAAGGCACACTGAAGACAACTACAGATTTTAAGGTAACGGCCAAAAACTGTCTTCTACTATTTAACAGCTTTCACCCCCGACACCTGAGAGAGAATCTACCCTACGGACAATTCCTCCGCCTTCGGAGGAACTGTACCGAACTACGAGATTTCAGGCAGCAGGCCACTGATTTACGTAGTAAGTTAATACAACGCAACTACCCTGAAAAAATAGTTGACAAAGCAATGAAGAGAGCAAGAAATAACAATAGAGAAGCCCTATTGGAAGACAGAGTGGAAACACCAATTGAAGAAAGGCCCATATGTGTTACCACGTATAACACTCACTCCAACCAGATCACAAAAATAGTGAACAAACACTGGCGCCTCTTGAACAGCTGCAATCTCAACTTCGTGAAACCGATGTTCGCGCACAGGAGGGGTAAGAATTTGAAAGACATGCTCGTCTGGACAAGACCTAGGCAAATACCGAGGAACATACCGGAAAGGACACTAACTCCTGTACAAGAACATTACCCATGCGGAAATTGCAGTACATGCCATCTTACCAACAGGAGTACACATATCAAGTTCAGGAATGGCAATGAATGGGACCAGAGGAGCTTCACCAATTGTAACAGCAAGAATGTAGTATACCTAATCACCTGCCCTTGTGGATTGGAATATGTAGGTATGACTACTAGACCGGTAAAAATACGTATTGGGGAACACAGAAGTAACATCAGATGTGGGAGAAGCACAACAAAGATGTCCAACCATTACCTAACCACAACACACGGAGTGGAAGACCTGCAATGGACAGTGATAGAGCGACTGGAAGGAGAAAACGGCCTTTTTGAGAAGGAACAACGTTGGGTGTTCCGTCTGGGAACACACATCCAGGGACTTAACGATGAGATCCCATGGAACCAGTTCCACCGATGAACAACAGAATATACTTGAGTCATTGGAACAACATTCAGCTTGCCATCTACGCTGCATGGATGGCAGACCTCTTGTGTAATTCATGAGGACATGAGTTCATATGTCCCTATTGATACCTCTAGGATTGAATGTTCCACAACCTAGGGGTATGTATATACCAGTCACCAGTGAACGACTACCCTACGTACGTTTTTACGCATCTTGGGAACAAAAACAAGAGTAATCCCATATAATTGAGAGCCTCATTCAGCCTACCATCTATAGTAATCCCATATAATTGAGAGCCTCATTCAGCCTACCATCTATGTTGATTGTATGACCTCTTGTGTGGTTAATGAGCCTTTGAGTGCATATGCCTAATATTATTTCTTCCTGGGTTGAATCATCCCCAGAATATAGCGTAGGGAATATATGCATCTATCACCTGAGAAAGACTAACCTTGTTAGTGTATTTTGGCACACACTAGCACCCCTACATACTAGTGAGCTAGCTATCTTTCCTCCTTTCCATAAAAATGAAGAATCGGCGAACATCGTGCCTTTTGATTCCTTACGTGTGTCCATACATGGAGAAATACACAAAGATCATTATATAGCATTGGCGCTTCAAAAACGCCTTTCCCCTCCCCTTATGGGCTGGACCACACAATGATTGAACTCATGAATATTGATATCGATTAGACTTTTGCTTCCGCCCCAGGATACTATCTTTGGCCAACCTGAATTAGTCTCTTTTTTTACATCGCACATCTATAAAAAAAGCGGAGCATTCCCGGTATTGGGCTCATGACGGCAGTACTTACAGCCGTTTGTGTCACAATCAGATGGATCTCTTTTCCCTCTTCCAAGCACCGTACGTATGATTACGGCGCATTCCCGTAATGGGTTTTCCCCTATGTTTAGTTTATTTTATTTATTATTGTTTACGCGGACCCGGATACTTCCGGTTCCAGGTTATTCATGGCGGAGCCCTACCTGCATGCTCCACTAATTCGTTTTTCGCGCCAGTACCATTTAACAATACCGGTTGAACCCGGTATTTAAACCAACCTTCACCATGGACTCATTTGTCCTACGGAGCCACACGGTGAGGTTGCATTCAGGAGGGCAGTGATCCCGGGAGTCGTAAGTACGGCACAGCCGTGATTAGAACACTTCCCATTCAGGGGGACTTTGTTGCCATCTTTGACCAATCCTTGTGGGATGTACTTTACTTTCTCTTTTTTTAGATAGCCTATCAGGCACTCCAACCACCCGTGCATCAGGCTCATGACGTTCTAAAATTTACAGAAGTCAAGTATGTCTACCTTTGTTGCCCTACCACCAAGTAATGGCCAGCATTTAGATATTGGACATAAACAAATTTTGGTGTATTGTTCTATTTTCTAGAGTGTGTGCTTTATGTTTTATGTGTGTTTTCGTTCTTTGTCAATGTACTTTTGTTTGCCTTACATTGCACTGAGACACGTCACGCAAGCTGATTAATGATAAAAGCAGACTATTTTATCACTTTTTTTCAGGTCACTAAATGCTCACGATGGAATGTACATCTAGCAGAGGACATATGTCTTTATTTTTTCCCCTTTATGTGTTTCTTTCCAGGTATATTGGCCGCAAAGACCCATTGAGGCCTCATATACTTAACATTTTCAGGAATAATTTTCCTTTACACGCATAGTTTTTTCATTATTAATTCTTCATGTTATTACACGCCACTGTGAGTTTAGGGAGGGATCCTTATGGTCCTGAAGAAGAAGCTTGGGGAGCTTCGAAACATGTCGGCAGACATAGGAGGCACAGCTCATTGAGGCATACACACCTCCTCCCCCCACCTTTTATTGATACCAGCTCATAGGTATATTAAAGTCTTCTAGACCGACGAGCCAGGTATTTTTTATCTCACTTTCTCCATTCACCCCTGACCCTTCCTCTCACACCCCCATAACACACATAGTTGTCTCATAATAACAGTGCTCCCACGTACACGTAGGTCGCAGCACGCCCCGTCCCGTAGAGGGGCGGGAAGACCCCTATGATGAAGCATGACACCAAGGGCCCTTTTGGTGTGTAAGGGGTATTTTAACAACTAGTGTGTACTCTCCACCATCGTGGGGATCTACACCTTGTCCGGGGAAATTCTGACATACACATATACCTGTGGGTGGATCACTATGTTTATTGATTGAATCTTGGGAGGACGTATCCACCTCCACCACTCAGGCTGAGCGGTACCTCTTTCCCCCCCCCTTTTGTTATCCTTAAGATCTGAGGAGGAACCATTGAAATATACTAACAAGCATTTAGAATGCAATAGGTCTCGCATTTACGCGACACCTATTGCATTGTAAATAGTTGTCATCACGGACGAGAGAGCGGGAGGGCGGGTGGGCAGATTTTGAATGCATCAGGAGGGCGGGCGGGCAGGGAGAAGAATACACGGACAACAGGAGGGGGGGGGGTTAAAGAAGGCACCAAAGCATGCCGTGCCTGAGGAGGAGAACCTCCTTAAAGAAAATAGTGCTCACAGTCAAGAAATATCACGTACCATGTAACAAACAAAGTAAAGTGGCCAGTTGCAATGGGAGGTGACAAATGAAGAGGAGACGGAACTAAGGAGGGACTAACAAGCGGATTGATGATTGACGAATCAGAAGCCAGCATTTAGGACAGACAATGACACAAGCCAATGGCAAACATGTGCGGAGAGTGGGCGGAGCTTCCATTTGCTACTCGTTAGTTGAGCGTATATAAGAAGTCTCGCAGATCAGCGCATGCGCGCTGGCTCACGCTCGACCTAAAAACTCAGACTCTGCAACAGCCGGAACTATGTACTTAAATGGCTTTATCCACCAGAAAATACTACTAACAAAGGTAATTCAGTTGCTAGCAGAGGACAATGCCTATACTACAGCCTTTTGATATGCCTGTGCTGCGCCAGTAGTGACTGACTGATCTTTGAGAGTGCACAAAGAGAAGATAGAGAGAATATTACATACTGCACTCAGAACACTCCCCGAGCAGACAAGACCACAATGTTTCCCTCATTTACAAAATACAAACGCACAGTGAGGCCACCTTGGCCCCTAATGCAAGCAAGAAAATTGGGCCTCCTTGCACCGTATAGGGCTGTAAAAAAGGCAACTAATTGTGGCGAAGAGGGCCACTCACATATCAGGGCCCGGTGCAACTGCACCTGCTACACTATTGGTAGCTGTCTAGCGTAAAAGAAGAGCACTCTCATTTCATCTCAAGAGCTAGCAGCTCCTCTGGTTCACAGTTTTTTCTTTGCTTTCTGGTTTGTGTGGTGGAGATTTCAAAGGAAAGAAGCCGGATTATCACCAAAGCGAAAACACCCAGTCGCTGGGAATCGGAAAACCTAAAAGTTTTGTAAATGCTGCAATCAGATTATTTAATTTAGCAGACCCTTTTTTTATAGATCTGTTAGTATACGGCCTGGATTAGTTCACTAGTTTTAACAGATAGGGTTAACAATCACAGCCTAGTCCACTTATTTTTTTCACTTGCACAGAAGCAGAGCTTTAACTAGAGCCAAGAGGCACATTTCGTCAGTCATCTATCTATTCCTCCAAACTACTCCCCGCAAAATAGGCTTAAATGCTGTTTCCAGAAATCAGATGATCTTTCAGTGGAAGCAAGGGGGGTTGTAAAGAGAATGGTAAGGAACAACTTTGGGCTAGAATGTGGTTCCCATCCTCACTATCCACTAAGCCCAAGACCTCCTACCCCACAGGCTTTCATACTGCGTGCACTCATGCATATAAACAAACATACACTCCCAGGCATGCTTACAATGACAGTCACACCACTGCTTGATTTGAGCTGGTGGTTTCTGGTGCTCACGGCTGGCAGTTCATTTTTAGCACCTGCACTTGTGACAGTCGGCCACATGTTGGCGCTGTCTGCTAAATTTGAGTATGAGCACAACAACAGCTGGTTATTAATTCAATATACATTAAATATGACTATTACCTGCCTCCCAAAGCCATTCTTAAACCTTTGGAGGTCTTTAATAGTATGAATTATTACACTTGTAGGAGTGTGATGGTTAGTAGTTGTGTTGGTACTGTAATTGGCAGGGCTGGCAGGACGCAGCCGCGTCCTCCTGACGAGGGCAGTGGCATTTATTGTTTTACAAATTAACCATTGAGTCAGACTGATATACATATACAGTCCCCAGTACACAGACACATACATTCAAAGTGAAACTTCTAAAGAAAAAACTTTCCTGCAGCAGACCTCTTTAGCATGAGCTGACACGCTCTTTCCGTAGGGCCCACAATTTCCGAAACCCGTAACTCCGGCGAGCAGAGCCAGGTCCAAGAGCTTCTTCTCAATCAGAAGCCAGGATAGGGCTAGACGTAAATTCCTTTTCTCCATTGCAACTTCTGATAGGGTAAAAGGGTGTATGATTGCCAAACCCTAAGGCTCCATTATCTGACATGCTGCACTGCGTGACACTAGTGCAGCATGTCAGATATTGTTTTGCAGCTGTATGAGGCTGGGCTGTTACAGCCGTCCCCTGACATGTGCAGTACAAGTAGGGGAGCCCTCTTCTGTTCTCAAGAGGATATCACAGAGTTTATATGCAAACCAAAAATCTGAGATCATTTGTTTTCATGTAAAAGCTGTAACACCTGAAGCAATTAACTGCAGAGCGAGGCAGTGGCCAATGCCCTGGCGCCCCTCGGGAGGAGCCGCTACTGTATTGCAGCCTGCTTCCATAGCCATCAACTCTCAGCTCTTTCTGTAGAGACTCCTGGTTCTTGGCTCACAAGCAAGAGGCAGGACTTGAATCTTTCAGAAAGCAGTAAAGTGTTTAATTGACCTAGGGTGCATCTGAAGCTGTATTCCTCAGAAGCCATACAAAGCCTTTTTGTCAGCAAGCGAGCCGAACACTTTATAGCAAGGTAGGTAGGTACAGTTTGCTGGCTCTCAAGTGAACAAAGGTATCACCAGTGTGCACAGCCTCTTTTACTGCACGGTGGCAATACTTGAAGCTCAGGAGAGCAGCTGCCGACACTGCAAATCTCACCTGGATTTCCTATGCAGCCAGGTGGCTTCGGAGCCTCTCTGAGTCCTATTCACATGCCTAAATCTGCTCTTGTAGCTTTACGCCCTCGTTTGGAGTGCATTTACTGATTTTAAAAGTCTCAAAACATACCAGTGGCCATATTACGGATATGGCGTGCTTTCCTTGTTAACGCCACGGTGCACCTTTCAAAAGGTGCGCCAGGTGCAAACAAGGAAAGTGTGCTGTATTAGAATGAATGCGCTGCCCCAAGAGCAGCAACTAACTTGTTTTGTCCCCAGGGCAGAGCATGTAAGTGAAATACAGAGCAGCTGCTTAAAAGCTGCTCCGTCTTTCACTGCATAGGGGGATTAGAGATCCCCATGCAGGCGGGTGCAGTGAGTTACTTTTAGTGCACCTCTTAAAGGCATGTTTGCGTCTGCGTCCTTGTCTGTAATGCAATGCCCGATGCAAATGAGGAAACGCCTTCTCATGATTGCGCTGGTGCAACATGTGCGCCAGCGTTCTCTGTATTACAGAATGGACGCACAAGCATCTGCGGCCCCTTCTATAATACCACGGGGGTACTCAAAGCGGGCACACACGCCCGTTTCTCCCCTGGAGCCCAGTGTATAATACGGGCCCACTACTCCTCTGGAAGCTGTGACATTCTTAGCTTTCGAAGAGAACTTGCATGTATGATAATTTCCAGATTGATAAATAGACATGGTGAACACTTAGCTGCACAGACCAATCCCAGCGCATCTCTCATGCTGGGAATGTTATTCCGAGCAAGAGAAGCACTGGGATTTTGCATCTAGGAGCCTGCGCAGTCAGAGTCCAGGATCGGAGGAGAGAAGCAAGGCGGCGGCCATCAGAGCAGCAAGCAGGTGTAATTTTAGTTATTTTTAATTGTCAGTTTAGTTTTGGTTGTATAACCCCTCAGCCCCACCACTAAGCAATTATAGCAGCTCTAACAAGCGAACAGTGTGTGCGTCAGCACATTAAACCCAAACCTTTTGGCTTTGGCTATGCTTCTTATTGATGCCATCTGACTTGTGCTCTTCCAAGCTGAACTCTAGAACGGTGAACAGCCATTAGTGCGCGGCTGTTGGTACGCATGCCATTACTTCGCAAGCGTTACAACGCATGCGATGTAGCAACGCACTGCCTTTAGTACGCATGCTGTTACATCGCATGCGTAGTAATTCCGCATGCGTAGGGGGCGGGCGCCGCTCTTGGAGCTCGTCACGGCGGCCATTTGCTCCAGTGAGGGGTCTGCTGCTGCTTTTCCAGGTGCCACTCTCTGCGCCTGCCCTCCAGCCACCTATCAGCTTTATATCCTGCCTGCCCACGACGGAGGAAGCCGGAAGGGAGGGAAGAAGGGAACCACGCATGGTAAGAGGTAAGTTGGGCTGTGTAGGGTCATGCAGGGCCTGTGTAGGGTCGTACTTGTGTTAGTGTGGTGTAGGGTTGTGTACTTGTGTTAGCGTAGGGCTAGGGGCAGGGTCGTGCTGGGGTAGTGTTTTAGGGTTAAGGGTAGTGTTGTGGGGTTAGTGTAGTGTAGGGTTTTAGGGTTTAGGGATGTCAGGGTTGTGCGGGGTAGTGTTTGGGTTAAGGGACAGGACTGGGGCTAGGGGCAGGGTCGTGCTGGGGGTAGTGTTTTAGGGTTTAGGGTAGTGTTGTAGTGTTAGTGTAGTGTAGTTTACTGTTTAAGTGTTTAGTGTAGTGTCGGGGTTGTGATGGGTAGTGAATGAGTGTAGGGAGCGGAGTAGGGGAATGTGTATGTTCGTGCAGGGGGTAGTGATTTAGGGTTTAGGGTAGTGTAGTGGTGTTACAGTAGTGTAGGGTAGTGTAGTGTTTTAGTCTCTTAGATGTATAGGGTAGTGTATTTTATATAGTGTTGTGTTTTAAACATCTTTTTTAAATATGACGTTATTCTGCATACCATTTTTATTAATAGGCAAGTTTTTACTTCGCATACATTAACGCTTTCAATGTAATGGTATGCGAAGTAAAAACATGCGTAGTAACGGTTATTGCTAAGTAATAACCGCGTAGTAAAAGCATGCGAAGTAATGGCATGCGAAATAGCATCTCATATTCCTCTAGAACAGCACAAGCCTCAATGTGATATCTGATGCTAGGATATCTCACAATAGGTATAATAGGATCATGGATGGCACAAGATGCAATCAGCCGACCTGTTGCCTGGCAGTCTCTTTGCCTTCAGATCTTTCTAGCAGATTGGTTGAACCAAGTCGAGGCCAGTCACTGCATGTCTTTGTGGTAATTGAATGATATTGGAAACTCATTAACACCCCAACACTTTAACCCTATTATTATTGTTTTAGTGCAGATGTCTTTAGTCCCTAACTGGAACACACATGCGCATGTCAAGAATATACACCCCAATCTAGAACCCAAGGGCATGCAATCCCAAAAACACACCCAACTGGAATCCAAGGGTGCATGGCATGGCTTAAGCACCTAAAATGAAACCCATGGGCACATACTCAACAGAACACCCGAACTAGAGCCCATTGGTACATGCCAAGATTCTATGCAAAATCTGGGACCAAAGGGCATACATCCCGATAACACACCCAACAGGAAATGAAGGGCACGTGCCATGGCTAAACACACCACAGGACAAGTGCAAGTGACATCACAACGCACCACACTGGAGCCCAAGGGCAATGTCATAAATACATACCCAAACAGGTGACCACCAAGACATCTCACCCAAAGTTGAATGCAAGGACACATGCCAGAGCCAGGGACACATGCTATAACTACACACTAAACTGGAGCCCATAGGCATATGCCACAGCTACATGCAAACAACAAAATTCAACAAAACCACTCTAGAGTAGAAAATAAACATCAACAGAGGGAGGGCCTAGAGGGGCACAAAAAACATATCTACCTTGCAAGAATCACTAGAATGTTCCTTGGTTGCCACCTGCTATATCATAAGCAGCCCTCATTACTCAACCTATATGCAGTTTGAATTCATGACTTTTCAATAGAGATGAAGGCTTTACTGAGGCTGTCTCTCCAAAGCAAAAGCATCTCATCGACACGTGTGGCCTTTTCTATGCTTGTTTCTGAAACAATTCTGTTTCCCAATTTTCAGTAGACATCACCTCATCATCAACGACTTCCTCATAATCGAGTTGTCCCCAATCTACTAAAGCACGCTATGCTCATTTCATCCTTAAAGAATCCATTGCCAGATGGAAGGTAGCTTGGTCGCCAGTCAAGTGTTCGCCCTCAAGTTCTGTCGAGTCTGCCTTGCAAAATTTTACAGACAATCTCCTCCTATCTCACTGAAATGTTGTAAGAATGAACCAGCATACCCAGAACCACACTGGAGTGGATGTAAACCTCTCTCTCCAACTAACACGAATAGGGATTGTGATGTGGTACTTACACATGGAGTTTTACAGACTTCCACAGGGATGCCTTCTCTCTTGTCGCCTTCTTCAGCCTAACCAGTCAATCTCCAACCACATGCGTATGACACTCAAGTCCACTTCCAGCCAGTGGCAACTCCTCCACCAAAGGCGGAGGAGCATCACCCCACTGCTTTTTAGCAGTGAAATAAAGAGAAAATACAATTATAATAACTTGTGGGCGGGGGCAGGGGAGGAGTGGTAGCACCCTCCTAAGTGTGCAATAACTGCTTGGCCGGCCCTCTCCGGCCGCCCAAAAAAGTCTTGCACACTTCGAATGTAAATGCAGCCTTCATGGAGAACATGTCCAGGCTCCCAGTAAGCGTCTGAGTGCTGAAACACGGTGCTCAGACCAATCACAACGCTGCCTTTGCAGCTTTGTGATTGGCTGACTGGGAGCCTGGGTGTGCTTCCTGTTGTTCAAGTCAGCGAGGGAGGACTATGGAGGAGAGATGCGGTGAGGAAGTGCCGAATATGTAAGTTTTTTATTTTATTTTTTGCTGCCCGCTTTCCCCGCCAATCCACTGCTTTTGAGCGTTCCACCCAAAGTAAGAACAATGCCACCAACTTCACAAAAAGTAAGAAGACTGAGAGTGCTGTTTCGCTCCAAACTCGCTTTTGTCCCCCAAGTCAATGGAGTGGTAAAGGGTCTCAACCTCTCTCCTTACTCTGAAAAACCCTCCTATGAAACAAACCAACCACCAGAGAGAACTGAGATCTTCAGCCATGGCATACCTGGAAGAGGTCAAGTTAGACATTGGAGCTGAGAGACGGGTGATAACAGGCAAATAAAGTTACCTCTTTATTGAATAATGAAGGTCAACCAGAGGAGAGTGGCCTGAGGTGTTTTTCCAGGTAACTCAGCTTTCTGCAGCGCCTGAACAAAGCCCATCCCTGTTGAGAGCATGGTCACAGTGGAGACCACCAGTGGGGCTACTTGGAGTCTGCCCTGCTGCAGTGCAGAGTCTGGTGCCTGGTTCAGAGAGGTGGAGGAAGCAAGGATCTGTCCAATGGTATCAGCAGTAACCGCTCTTGACATGTAGGCACAATAGCCGCTTCCCCCGACCACAGCCGTAGCACAAGCATGGAGTTTGGCAGGCTGAGCACCTCCAAAGCAACTCAGATTCTGTACCTACCTACCACATTTAGCAAACAAACACAAACAAATTGGAATGGGGAGGTAACTTGATCCAGGATACCAGTTCACATTGACCAGATTATGCTAGTAAACCAGTGCGAAGAAAAGAGAGCTGCCTCAGTTCCATACTACAATCTGATGCTAGCCACTATGATCATCTGCTTATCCAGCTTCTGCTGCTGCCTGGTGGCCCTGCTTCCTGACACTCTGGTAGCCTGACTTCTGTTTCCCAGTTGCAGCTTGTGGACAGCCTCCTTTTCATCAGCTATGGGTTATTTCCGTTTCTGCTCCCATGTCTGCCATATCATATTAGTAGTTGTAGGTTGATTTTTTTTTCTGTACCCCCATCCCCTTGCTTTTCTTCCCTCTGTGGTCCGCCAAACCACACCCTCTGCCAAGGCTGTCCCTCCCCTTCCTGGACAGTGTGACGGACATGTTCTGTTGGCTGTCCTGAGTTTTTTTCAGTGGCTTAGCTAGAGTAGGCCCAGATGAGGCCCGTGCCGCAGCTCTATTTCTCCTGCCCATCAACCATGGGCCCCAATATCATAGTTGTTGAATGTGGCAAGAGACAACACAGAAAGAATACCAGAAATTGCATATTGTTTGTCCAGCTACCTTTTAATGCAAAGCAGTGTTCATTTAAGAAATACACAAGCAAATTAGCTTCAAATGTTCACATATTTAAATATGACTTTGGCTTTGTGTGCATATATGTTTATTATGTTTATCTATTCATACATAAATACATAAAGGTTACAGGAACGTTATAGTTAGGAAATAGAATTTAGAAAACCATAGAAATTCACTGAAAAAAACACAAAGGTTACTGGGACGTTATAGTTAGGCTCAGATTTCACATGCACAAAACCATAGAAATTCAGCAGTTACCTGAGCTAACTATAACTTCTGCCCCCGCAATGCACTGCTTATAACCTCACATATTACATCACTCATGACATGGTCAGTGAATGTAAATGTCAAGGTACTTATAGAGCGCACTGTCACCAGACAGCCACCTTGCGGTGTTGCCTTTGCAGTTTCCTGGCGCTGATACTCATACCGCTGTGGAACCCCTCCTGGCTTTCCCTGTGAAGAGTCCACTCCTGGGCGCCCCCAGGGTGAAGCCAGGCATCCTTAGCGCTGTTGGGGCCGGTGTGGAGGCTAAGCAAGCTATTGCCCAGAGTTGCAGCGTGGGGCCCGTGATTAGAATAGGCACCGAGGCGAGAATAGACGGGTCCGAGGATATTGAGCCCGAGCCCCGCCGAGGCGGGAATCGAACCCTGGTCCCTGGCCAGAACTCTGCTTCAGGGTCTGCCGCTCTAACCATTGAGCCACACTCCTCCACTGACATCACTGATCATATCTCAAATGACATCACTAATGACATCTCAAATGACATTACTAGTGACATCATCCAGTGATTGTAAGTGTGTCATAAAGGTTCATAGCCCGTAAAGGTATGTATAAAAGCTACCGCCTAAGTGAAATTATTATTTGTTCTCTACTATTAATAAGTGATACTATTAGTAACATATGTCATCTGAGGGGCTGTGTCACTGTCTGTATCAGTGTATGAGTGGGTGTCTTAGTGGCTGTATGGATGTGTGACTGGGTATACAAGTGGCTGAATGGATGTGTAAGTAGGTTTGTAAGTGGCTGTATAGGTCTGTCAGCGGGTTTGTAAGTGGCTGCATAGGTCTGTCAGTGTGTGAGTGGCTGTACACGTCTGTGAATTGGTGGGTGACTGGTTTTGTGGGTGTGTGAGTGGCTTTCAGTGCTTGTATAAGTGTGTGAGTGGATATGTGAGTGGTTGTATTGGGTGTTTAAGTGTTTGTATGGATGGTTTGAAAGGGTGCATGAGTTGTATATTAGTGTGTGAGTGGCTATGTAAATAGTTGTATCGGTGTATGCCTGGATGTTTGAGTAACTGTGTGGGTGTGTAAGTGGTTGTATGACTGTGTAAGCAGGGGTCTTAGTGGTTGTATGGGTATGTAAGAGGGGTTGTGAGTGGCTATGTGAGTGGATCTGTGAGTGGATGTATGAGTGGCATTTTGAGTCTGTGACTAGGTGTTTGAGTGTGTGAATGAGTGTGAGGTGGTGTGTCACGGACAATGTGGTACGTGAATGGCTGTGTGTGTGGTTGTGTGGGGGGGTGAAAGTGTGTAAGTGGCTGTATGGGCCTGTGAGTGGGTGAATGAGTGGGTGTGTGGGTCTGTGAGTGGGTGTGCGAGTAGGTGTGTGAGTGGGTGTCTGAGTGTCTGTAAGGGACTGTGAATCTGTGTGTGTGGTTGTGTGAGTGTGTAAGTGGTCATATGTGCCTGTGAATGGGTGTGTGAGTGGTGGTGTGTGTGTGAGTGGTTCTATGGTTATGTGAGTGGCTGTGTGTGTGTGTGGTTGTGTGGGTGTGTGAGTGGATATGTGAGTGGTTATGTGGATGATACCATCAGTGATGTCATCAGAGATATCAGTTGAAATGTTATTTGTAATGTCATCAGTGATGTCACTGACCATGTCATGGAGTGATGTAATGTGTGAGGTCATAAGCAGTGTATTGCAGGAATGTAAGTTATAGTTATTTCAGGTAACTATAACTGCTGAATTTCTATGGTTTTGTACATGTGAAATCTGAGCCTAACTATAATGTCACTGTAACCTTTGTTTTTTTCAGTGAATTTTTATGGTCTTTTTTTTTATATTTCTTTTTTTTAAACAGTTCGACCAAAACACATCAATTAGTTACAGGCAGATGACTTCATCATTTCTCATTGACATTGTACACATTCCAAAATATACACAGTGATTATATTGAGTAGATCAAGTGGATTCAAGCGCATCAGTCTCTATCTGCCCGTCTAGCGGGTGACAAATATCGCCCCTGAAACGATTCCATGCTTCCCACACCTTCTTCCATTTCCCCGGGCATCCCCTGGCAATGTAGACTGATTTCTTCCTAAACATGCACCAGTCTAGATCCTCCCTCCACCTCCCTACTTGAGGCGGTTGACAGGCGCCCCACTGTTGAGCGATGTTACGCTTCGCTACCATGAATGCTAGCATTGCCCATCGCGTGGTGTAAGTGGTGAGATCTGTGGGTTCCCAGACATTTAATATGCATCTACGAGCCTCTAGCTGCAAGTCGACCCCCAGGACTGCTCGCAATGTGTGATGGACCTCTCTCCAGTATGGTTGTATATATTGGTAGTGCCACAATATATGAATGAATGTGCCCAGTTCCCCACATCCCCTTCTGCACTCTCCACTTTCTAAATGACCCATTCGAACCAGGCCAGGACCCGTAACGTAGGTTCTATGCAGTATTTTAAGCTGCACTAATCTCAGCCTGGCCTGGATTGCTACCACTCGTGGGGAAGAGACCGCCTCCTGCCATTCTTCATCGTCTAATTCTAGGCCATCTTCGTTCCAGTGTCTTTTAAGGGTTTGCAAAGGATCCTCCATATTATTGACTAATTTCCTATATATCAGAGAAATAGTTTTTTCTGGTAGGTGTCCGTCTAGCACCCTGTCTTCTAGGGGAGAGGCGTCTGGTAGAATCGTATCCTTATGGATTTGGGAGAGCAGGGCGTGACAAACCTGCACATAACGGAAATACTTGGTATCATTCAAACTGAATTGCATTTTGAGTGAGTCAAAGGTATGGATTGTTCCCTTCCCCCAAACATCTTTGATTTGCGAGAACCCGATGAGATCCCACTTGTCAAAACCCTTAGATTCCCAGAGGTTCCCCTGTTTCTCCGAGTTCCACAGTGGAGTGGCTAATGTGAGTTTGTTTTCCCACTTCAGGTGTCTAGTGGTGGGATGCCATACCTGGACAGCGTGCGCCGTTGGGCCAGTCAGTGGGAATCTACGGGGCCTAGCATATAATGCTCTAGTATACTCTCCCCCTGGGAGCTGCCACCTATCCATGGCGTACCCCAGATCATTGGGGCAACCGTAAATCCCGTGGTTAATAGCCGCTAGCTGGGACGCCCAGTAATATTTCTTTAGGTCGGGTAATCCTATTCCCCCATCATACCAACTGAGAATTAGCTTTGCAAACGCTATTCAAGGCCTACCCTCCCAAAGGAGCTGTCTCTGGAGACTTTCAATTTCTCTGAAATAGGACGCCGGGACCGGATCCATTGTATTTTGGAGTGCACACAGGAACCGAGGCAGAGCCATCATTTTGAAAAGCACCGCTCTACCTAGCATGGAGAGCGGAAGGGATTTCCAGTGAGCGATGTCATTTCTAAGTCTCCGCATGGGCGGGTCTAGGTTGCTGGTAAAGCGAAGTTTTGAATCTAGTGTTCATGTAAATACCCAGGTATCTAAAACTTTCTAGAGCATGGGTACTCACAAACTTTCTCTTGAGGGCCAAATTTACAGTGTGGTTTGCGGCCGTGGGCCGCACCGGTGGGAGCGGGGTCAGAGGGAGAGGGGCGGGGCTAAAGCAAAACAAAATTGTGACCATGAGGTTGAACACAGGTCCCTGCAGCAGACGCCTTCGTCCACTGAGCCACCAGACCTGGCATACACACATCTCTCTCTCTCTCTCCCTCTCCCCCTCCCTCTCCCTCTCCCTCTCTCCCCCTCCCTCTCCCTCCCTGCCCCTCTCCCCCTGTCTCTCTCCCCCTGTCTCTCTCTCCCTGTCTCTCTCCCTGTCTCTCTCCCCCTGTCGCCCTCCCTCCATCGCCCACCTCCCTCTGTCTCCCTCCTCCCTCTGTCTCCCTCCTCCCTCTGTCTCCCTCCTCCCTCCGTCTCCCTCCTCCCTCTGTCTCCCTCCTCCCTCTCTGTCTCCCTCTCTGTCTCCCTCTCTGTCTCCCCCTCTGTCGCCCTCCCTCTGTTGCCCTCCTCCCTCTCTGTCTCCCTCTCTGTCTCCCTCCCTCTGTCTCCCTCCCTCCGTCTCCCTCCCTCCGTCTCTCTCCCTGTCTCTCTCCCTCCCTCTCCCTCCGTCTCCCACCCTGTCTCTCTCCCTCCCTCTCCCTCCATCTCCCTCCCTGTCTCTCTCCCTCCCTCTCCCTCCGTCTCCCTTCCTCTCCCTCCCTCCCTCTCCCTCCGTCTCTCTCCCTCCGTCTCCCCCTCTCTCCCTCCGTCTCCCTCCATCTCTCTGTCTCCGTCTCCCTCCCTGTCTCCGTCTCCCTCCCTGTCTCCGTCTCCCTCCTTGTCTTTGTCTCCCTCCCTGTCTCCGTCTCCCTTCCTGTCTCCGTCTCCCTCCGTCTCCCTCCTTGTCTCTGTCTCCCTCCCTGTCTCTCTCCCTCCCTCTGTCTCCCTCCCTCTCCCTCTGTCTCTCTCCCTCTGTCTCTCTCTCTCTCTCTGTCTCCCTCTCCCTCCCTCTCCCTCTGTCTCCCTCCGTCTCCCTCCCTCCCTGTCTCCCTCCATCTCCCTCCCTTCGTCTCCCTCCCTCATCTCCTTCCCTCCCTCTCCCTCCCTCCCTCTGTCTCCCTCCCTCTGTCTCCCTCGCTCCGTCTCCCTCCCTCTGTCTCCCTCGCTCCGTCTCTCTCTCTGTTTCCCTCCCTCTATCTCTCCCTGTCTCTCTCCCTCCCTCTCTCTCCCTTTGTCTCTCTCCCTCTGTCTCCCTCCCTCTGTCTACCTCTCCCTCCCTCTGTCTCCCTCCCTCCCTCTCTCTGTCACCCTCCATCTCCCTCCCTGTCTCCCTCCCTCTCCCTCTGTCTCTCTCCCTCCGTCTCCCTCCATCTCCCTCCGTCTCCCTCCGTCTGCCTCTGTCTCGCTCCGTCTCTCTCCGTCTCCCTCCGTCTCTCTCCGTCTCCCTCCCTCCCTCTGTCTCCCTCCGTCTCCTCCCTCCCTCTGTCTCCCTTCTTCTCCCTCCCTCCGTCTCCCTCCCTCCCTCTCCCTCCCTCCATCTCCCTCCATCTCCCTCCAGCTCCCTCCCACTCTGTCTCCCTCCCTCTATCTCTCCCTGTCTCTCTCCCTCCGTCTCTCTCCCTCTGTCTCTCTCCCTCTCCCTCCCTCCCTCTGTCACCCTCCGTCTCCCTCCCTCCATCTCTCTGCCTCCCTCTCTGCCTCCCTCTCTCTGTCTCCCTTCCTCCCTCTCCCTCTGTCTCCCCCAGACTGCGCCTCTCTGTCTCCCTCTCTCTGTCACCCTCTGTCAACCTCTGTCTCCCTCCCTCTCCCTCTGTCTCCCTCTCCCTCCCTCCATCACCCTCTGTCATCTCACCCCGTGTGTGTGTCAGCCCTCAGCCCGGGCTGAGACAGCTTCCCAGCGCGCACACACAGCCACACTGAGACAGCTTCCCAGCGCGCACACACAGCCACACCCGAGTACTTCACAGGTCTTTAAAAGACCATTTACATGTTAATAAAGCTTTGTTGTATTTCACCTCTTAGGCCCCTGCATCTTCACTTTGACAATCACTGGAATCCCCCACCCCCCACAGAGCAGAGTCTTAGAGTCCGGGCTGCTGCACCCGGCAGTGTTTGCTAACACTATTTAATTTTTTTTTGTAAACACTGGTATTGCTAACACTATTTAATTTCTTTTTTTTAAACACTGGTAGGATGTCTGCAAGGTCCGCGGGCCTCCAAGGAAGGCTTGCCGGGCCGCTGGCGGCCCGCGGGCCGTACTATGAGTAACCGTGTTCTAAAGCAATCTGGATCGGGCATGTGCTCGGAATGGCAAGTGGGTCACCTCATAGGACGTATAGCACCAATTTGGACCAGTTTATTGTGAAACCAGAGTACCTGCCGAAGATTGCTAATACGTCCAGGAGGCAAATCAATGATGCTCTAGGGTTGGTGAGATATAGCAGAATATCATCTGAGATCTTGTCCTCCCATTCCCACCACCGCATTCCACGTATGGAGCGGTCCTGCCTTATCCACGCCGCCAATGGCTCCAATGCCAATGCAAAGAGAAGCGGGGACAGGGGACAGCCCTGTTGAGTGCCCCTGCTCAGTTGGAAATCTGGGGATTTGCGATTATTCACCACCACCCGGGCCATCGGGTCGGCATACAAGAGGCAAATCCAGCTCGTGAACTCCGGCCCGAAGCCCAGTTTGCCCAGAACTGCAAACAAGTAGGACCACTCCACCATGTCAAAAGCCATGGTTGCATCTAATGATACTAGGGTTGCCGGTTCCGTTATTGTAGGGGTTCTGCCCAGCACTCCATGTAAACGATGTAGATTGAGGGCTGTATTCTGATGTGGCATAAAGCCCGATTGATCCGGGTGGATCAGGGTGGTGATGACTTTTATCAAGCGTGTCGCTAGCAATTTCGCAAGGACCTTTGGCTCCACATTCAGAAGCGATATGGGCCTGTAGGACGCGCAGCTGGTCCTGGGTTTGCCGTCCTTATATATGACCACAATGTTGGCTACTCGTTGGTCATACGGGAGCTTCCCCTTCTTCCTGCTTTCCTCAAACATAGAACGGAGATAGGGGGCAAGCTTATTGGATCTCAGTTTATATAGTTCGATGGGTAGCCCGTTGGGTCCTGAAGCTTTCCCTGAACGGACGCCTCTGATAGCCTGAGCCACTTCATCGTCTGATAATGGGGATTCCAAGAAGTCCCTGTATTCGCCCGAGAGCTTGGGTAGCTTAATATCTCTAATCATTGCACTATTTTCTTCTTCAGTAAACCTGCTAATCATGCTATATATCACGCGATAGTGGTCAGCAAACGCGTCTGCAATTCCCGGCGGGTCTGTAATGACACCGGAGTCTTTCACCTGTATCTCCGGCACCAGCCTCGACGCCCATTCCCTTCTGTACAGCCAAGCAATCAATTTCCCCGCCTTATCTCCATGCTCATAGACTCTACTCTGGACCTCTCTACTCTGCTCCCTGGCTCTATCTCTGGCAATGCTGTTAAACTCGTCTTGCCTTAACTTCAAGAGGTGAAGGCCCTCAGGGGTTACCGCTCGGGCCATTTCCTCTTCTAATTTTAGCACGTCCTCCTCTGCTCGTTCCAGTTCAAATTGTCTTTCCCTCTTTTTCCCTGCTATCAAGGAGAGAGCATCTCCCCGGATAACAGTTTTATAGGCCTCCCACAGGGTCTGGGCTGAAACACCATGGATAGATGGGGGCTACTCTGCCAACACTTACCAGGTCTAGTTCCATCTTGAGCCATACAGGGGAGTGATCTGAAATGCCGGGCCCCAGATGACGCACCTCACGGAGAGCATGGGCCTGCGCAGCTGGAACAAGGATATAATCTATTTGGGACAAACTGTGGTGCGCGCCCGAAACATGTGTATAGTGTGTTCTGCCTGGGTTATGTGCCCGCCAGCCATCCACCAGTCCCATTGTGTCCGAAAATTCAGGAAGCCATCGCTGAGCAGGCCTAAGTGCACGAGGCGGATGTCGGTCTAGTTCCCCAGCAATTACCGCATTGAAGTCCCTACCCAGCACTAAGAGTCCCAGTGGAAATGTCAAGAAGATTGAGCTCAGGTCTTTGAATGTGTCCGTCTGCAGGCCTGGGGGGACATACATTGAGATGAACGTGGCTGTCTTCCCTTCCCATTGGGCTGAGATCCCAATATATCGACCACGCTTGACGGACCACGTGGCTTGTAGTGTGAAAGGGAATGAGTTTTTGAGCAGTATGCTCACCCCGCGTGACCCAGAGGTGAATCCCGCGTGCACCACCAGCTTATACCCACCCCTATGTAGGGCCATGCACTTGTTCCCAATTAGGTGCGTTTCTTGTAACAGAATCACGTCTGGGACGTGCCTTCTGATGAACTGGTTGACCATCCCTCACTTTATCTTGTCTCCCAGTCCATTTACATTCCAACTTAGTAGGCTAATCTCCAATCCACCGTCTATCGCTCATCACTATGTCCGTGCAGAAGTCCATCTTGCCCTGCATTTTCCTTTAATGGTGTCGAAACAATTAAAACGAAAAACAAATCAAAATAAAATTGAAAAAACAGTATGCACCCCAACCAACTCCCCCCCTCCCTGCACCCCTGCTCGCTGTGTCCGCACATAACAAAACTGGCAGAGTGCCTGTTGCCCTACACACAAATACTAACAACTAACTAAAGGTAGAAAAAAGGAGGAAGGCCGGCTGTCCAATCCCCCACCCCCCAAGTCACTGTCCACATCAGTAAATTGTTCCCTGAGGATCGAACAAAGTTTGCGTCCAATTTCGGGGCTCCCAACCCCTGTACCTGACCGGTGTTCGTCGATCTTCTCAAGCGGCTCTCACTCCTGTTCCTGTGTCTCCCGTTCTCCTACATTGTTTCCGAGTCCCAGCGCCACCGGGGTGACGGCTGTCCAGCCAGTCAGTCGCCACCTCTGGATTGTCGAAAAACCATGCTCTACCCTCAACTTCGACTCGCAGTTTCGCCGGGAACATCATGGCATATTTCAGTCCTTTGTCCCTGAGTTTCTTCTTTACGGCGAGAACGTTTTTGTGTTGTCTCTGTACCAGCTGCGTGAAGTCGGGAAAGAAGGAGAGAGTGGCATTTTCGTAGCGCAACGGGAGTGCCGCACGGGCGGCTTGCAGGATTGCGTCTCTGTCTCAAGTTGAGGACCTGTGCTATCATCGGACGCGGGGGCGCTCCCGGCTTGGGTCGCCCAACTGGGACCCTATGCGCCTGTTCAATAGTGAAGAATTTACCAAGGCCCTTGGGCTTAAGGTGTGTTAAGATCAGCTCCTCTATGAACAGATCGGGAGCCGGGCCTTCTGATTTTTTGGGCACTCCCAGGATGCGGATGTTGTTGCGTCGAGATCTCCCTTCATAGTCGTCCAGCTTCCGTTCGGCTGATGCACAGAAAGATTTCAGGTCACGTACTTCACGTTGGAGCTGCGTCACATCCTCCGTCAAGCTAGTTGTCTTTATGTCCAGTGATTTGACTTTTTCATTTACTTTGGTGAGGTCAGCGCAAATTAGATTTACCTCGATAGAGACCGTATCCAATTTATGATCTAACGACTCCATTTTTTGCCCCAAAGACAATCTGACCCCATCTATGGCCGCCAAACGTCCTGCAAGGTCAATTCTGAAACTGGGCGCACGGAGTCTCCCCCCTCCGCTGGGGCATGCTGAGAGTCTGTCGGTGAGCCCCTCGGTTGAGTATAGCGGTCTAGCTTATTAGCCTGAACGTGCCGCATGCCCTTAGTCATCCTACACTGGGTTTTGTCTGCGTCCGGCTTAGACGCCATGTGTAGGCCAAGTCTCAACGCTCACCAGTGGCTCCTGCTAAGAGGTTTTCCGCTTCTACGATCTGTTGTCCGCAGGAATACACGGCCTCCCCCACACAGGAACAGGTCCAGGGCAGCACCCAAACCAACTGCACTTTGGCGACACACTCAGAGTCCCGCAACTGTGTTAAGCGGAAATCACTGACCGCTACTGTTCCCCCCGCTTGGTGCCTCTCAGCCCCGCATCCGCAGCGACAGCTCTGGCCCCAGTCCCACGTGGTCACTCCTCCTCACCAGCACAGCTCCTCTCAAGTGCCGCTGAAAATCGGGCCGGACAGCGGTCTCACGCCGCAGTCAGGAGCAGATCTTCACTCACGTCTCGCCTATGTGCCTCTCCGAGGGGGGGGGGGGGCCGCCACATGAGTCACTCACCCCCGATCTTCACACAGACTCGCTGAGTCCCGGTCGCACCAACGTGCCGCGGCAGGCTCCAACGGCGCTGCTCCACCTGGGCGCCTCGCAGTGTCAGCTCCGGACAGGAGGGATCAGGCATCAGACGAGGGCTGGGGGGGGAACGTGTCAGCCACGATACTTGGTCACCCTTAGGATTCAGGGCATCGGCAGACGGGGTGACTGTACAACCGGCGACTTCCGGTCTGGGCCGCCGATTTCCTTGCGCCCCACAGCTGCTCGCGCTTCACTCCGGCCCCCGGCTCCACCCGCTTCAACAGGCCAAATCTTGCGGTTGCCGTATCTCCGGTTCCCAGCAACATCGGGACACCGGATTTTCACCAGACGGCACCGCGAGCGTCCCTCTCTTGAGTGCCGGTCCTCTGGGGCAGGATTGTGCCCAGGATATCAGCCTCGGGGGGCAGTGGTGACGGAGCCGATGCACTACGCGGCCATCTTGGTCTGGCGCTAGGCTCCTCCTCTATGGTCTTTTTAATTCTATTTCCTAGCTATAACGTCCCTGTAATCTTTGTTTTTTTCAGTTAACTTTTAAGGTTTTTAATGATCTTTCTGAACTATAACATCAATGTAACCTTTTTTTTTCTTTCAGTGAATTTCAATGTTTTTAAAAAATTTTAGAGTGGGTGTATAAGTGCCTGAATAGGCCTGTGAGTGGGTGTGTGAGTGGCTGTATGGGTCTGTGAGTCGGTGTGTGAGTGGTTTTGTGGGTGTGTGAGTGGCTGTATGGTTGGGTGAGTGGGTGTATGAGTGGCTGTATGGGTCTGTGAGTGGGTTTTGAGGAGGTGTGAGTGGCTGTATGAGTCTGTGACTGGGTGTGTGAGTGGATGTATGGGTCTGTGAGTGAGTGTGTGTGTGTGTCTGTTTGGGTGGGTGTCTGAGTGGCTTGAGCAGGTGTGTGAGTGGGTCTGTGAGCATCTGTATGGGTCTGTGAGTGGGTGTCTGAGTGGGTCTGTGAGTGGGTGTGTAAGTGTCTTAGTGGGCATGTGAGTGGGTCTGTGAGTTACTGCATGGGTCTGTGAGTGGGTGCGTCAATGCCTGATAGATCTGTGAGTGGGTGTGTGAGTGCCTATGTGGGTCTGTGAATGTGTCTGAGAGTGCCTGCAGGACTCGGTGAGTGGGTGTGTGAATGCCTGTGTAGGTCTGTGGGTGTGTGACTGCCTGTGTGGGTCTGTAAATGGGTGTGAGAGTACCTGTGTGGGTGCTTGAATGGATGTGAAGGTGTTTCATTTTTTTCAAAGTGTGTCAAGAATTGCAGATCGATCGCGGATTTACATGGGGGGCCATGCTGAGCCTCGCAGGGATCTGCAGATTCCCGAAGTGGGAAAAAAAATGATATAACACAATTTTGTACACAACATAAATCCCTCTGACCCCTTTAATCATTTTTCATATTATTTCTAAGACCCCGGGACAGTTACTTCCCCGATACTTAAAATAGAGGCTTGATCCTCCCAGTCATGTTAATTATTAATATTATTATTGTTATTGTAGTATAGGAGATAGGGTGTGAGAAGAGGGGCATGAGGAGACAATAAAATGGTGTGGACTATGATTAAGACTCGCAGTTTTCCGTTTTTATTGATTTTTACAGATAAATACAGACAGAAAACAATGTGTTTTCCTGTCTGTATTTATTTTTAAAAGCGGAAAATACAGTAATTGAGCTTGTTGTGAGTGACTCTCCATACCATCTTTCATGAATTCCAGGCCAACAACTGAGTAGATAGACTGTATGGACTGTTAAAAAAACAGGATGAGACATCCTTAAATACAAGCATATGTCAACATATAGTTGTAATATAATGCTAATATTTTCCTGTGGGTGTGATATTTTATTATATTTGGATGCTTAACTTACTAAAGCGCAACAGGCATCAAAGTATGAGTGCATGTTTAACAGTTAAATGTGGAAAAATATGAATTTATGACTTCATGTATTCTCAAAACATAAAATAAAAATGGATACATACTAATAAGATGGACAAAAAATAAATATGGATAAATACAGATGGAAATGTAAAAAAATACCTTAAAAATGGGAGCCATTATTATGATGGAGAATGTGGAGTGTCGTGTGGTGACGAAACAGGTGTAGGGTGATCAAAATTAACTCTGGGCGTAGTTCGCGTAGTTGCGCTACGCGTAGCTACGCGAAGGGCACTTTGCACTACGCACGCTATACGTAGCTACGCAAACTGTACAGTGCGGTAGGGAAATGCTGTTCGCAATGATTGCAAAGTGCCGGATGCTTGTCTGCACTGTGCAATCATTGCAAACGGCATCATGCACAGTGCAAGCGGTAGTTTTCTGCCGCTCGAGTAGATTTGTACTCGAGCGGCAGCTTTCTCAACACGGACTGGTAGTTTCTCATCGCGAGCGGTCGCAATGAGAAACCTGACCTCCCCGCGTTGAGAATCTCGCCAGGAGGTTTATTTTCCATGCTCACGATCGGCAACTTGATTATGCCGATCGCGAACAAGGAAAAAGTCTCGCCGGGATGTTGATTTTGCTCGCTCGCGGTCGCCAACTTGACGTTGAGGACCGCGAGCGAGCAATAAATGCCCGCTACGCGTTTTTGCACTGTGCTACCTGTGATTCACGTAGCACATAGTTGCGCACAGTACGCACACTCTGCGAGCGTAGCGTAGTTTTCCGCCCAGGCCTAGTCGAAATCTGGCTATCTCTTGCATCAAATGAAAATGAGTTGTTTTCTCTTTATGTAAATTGTACTGTTTAGTAGTTACATTTATACAGTACGTAATACCCTGACAAGGCACCAAAGGTTGTTGGCGAGTAAGTAGCATAATACACCACCGTGGAGTGCTGCGACCAGAAGCGTGTTTGTTGTGTGGCTTGTGGTTTGGTGGCTGTACATGAGGACCAGAATTATGCTCCTTCCTCCTGCTATCCCTAGGTACGAGGCTGAAGTGAATTAGAATAAGGGGCAGCATGATTAACTACTTTAACATTCAAACCCCAAGTAAAGCATAAAAGTGCACACCAACAGAAATACCATAAACAGACATACATACATACATACCAGTGAGGGGATGAGCAAAGACTGCATGGGTGCATTTTGGCTTCTATGAGATGTGTTTTCATTTCATCAGACTATGGCCATACACGCGTGTCTTAGGAAATGTGAGTGGTTCCGCCCGAAGTCCTTCATACCCAGGCTGTGGTGCGGCCGTATCAGGAGTTAATTGCAAACCGGGTGTGACTGTAACAGACGTTCTCTGTAAAAGGGTGTGGTAGTATAGAGGGGTCATTGGATTGTTTAGTTAGCATTCTTCTATGTGGTGTTTTTATGCTCATAACATTGCTGTTCACAATGTCGGTATTTTTCTCCAATTTAGCTCATTGGAAAGTTGCTTACTGCCCTCTAGCGGCTATGATTGTATACTGCTTTAGTACGGAAGGTTTTGATTTTCAGCGATGCTGGTTTTCAACCCCTCATTTAGGGGCATATTATCAAGAAACTGCGTTAAAATTATCGCCGCTTTAGCGGCAGAAAACTGCCGCTAAAGCGGCGATAATGGGCTTGATAATATGCCGCAGAGAATTCCAATAGAAGCCCAGGTTCTGGTGTCAACATGGGCTTCTATTGGAATTCTCCAGGGCATATTATCAAGCCCATTATCGCCGCTTTAGCGGCAGTTTTCTGCCACTAAAGCGGCGATAATTTTAACACCGGTCTTGATAATATGGCCCTTAGTTCGCCTTCAGCCGCAATTACCCTGTATCTGTTGTGTACTTGCAGCAGGGCACAACATTGGTTCTGCACAGAACCCCGACTTGGGTCACATTGGGTAGGGTCTGGAACACTAGGGAACACTGCACTACTATGATCTGAGGATGATTTGGGCCTGGGTGGAAATATCACCAGTCCACATTCGTCTTGTTTTTTTACCCTAAAACGTCACACCCTACTGATAGTGAAAGTGAACGTTGTATGGGAGGAATCTTATAGAGATGCGGGGTTGTGCCTCCTCATGTGAAACTAGAAAGCGCAAGAGTTCTTGGGATCTAAGAAAAGCCTTGTCTCGCCTGGATGGAAGAGGACAGAAGGACAACCCCGGGCGGGGCGATTTATTCTCGTTTTATCATGCAGCAACATACAACGGACTTTGTCTCTCACCCTCGGATGCGTAGGAGCTAGAGTCTGTCTAGGGTTTGAGCCATCATCCGAATAGGGCTTGCTTTACTGGTGCCCGTCTGCCTTTGAGAGCCTTCAGAAGCATGATAGGCAATGCTTAATTTGGGCCGGTGGTTTCCGGTGCTCAGCACTGGCACTTAATCATCAACACCGGCGTTGCTTTTCATGAGCACCAGTTAAGGACACATTCATTTATGGTAGGCACAGAGGGGCAGATTTACAAGCCCCTTGCGCCCCTTTTATGTCATTTTTAACATGGGAAAAGGGACGCGAAAGTGGCGCAAGGGGCTTGCAAATAAGCCCCAGAGAGATTAAGGGATTTGCCCAGAATCACAGAATGTTGAGCCTGCACGGAGACTCAAACCTGCTTCGCAGTTCTGAAGTCACCAGCTCTGGCCATTACACCACATCCTCTTCTCACTTTCCTGGTTAGTAGTTGCTTCTCTTTTAGATGGTGCTAACAGGAGAAATGGACTGTGTAAGCTGCTTCCTGACGAGAGACGCAGCACTTATTTTTTTTTTTACAAATCAACCACTGATGAGAGCGGCTTGGACCACAAACCTCTGCTCAAAATGAAGGCCTCTTTTGGTCTAGCAGGAGAATATGAAATGAAGCCTGCTGCAGATTGTGTGGTTTCTGTTCAGGCTGCCAGCCTTGATTCCTCTTCCATTCTTTCCGCATTCGTGAGGTGTATTCATACAGCGGTATCCTGTATCCCTGACTTTTAAAAAGGTGCAAGGCTGCTGCTGCTAACTCCCATCATTGTTCATTTATTTTCATGCCTTGCACCTGTTGCCTTATCCTTCTATCACTTCTAATAAGTGGAGATATCCATTACAGGGGACAACCACGCCTTAGAATATCACACACCCAGCTTGTTGGGTGGGAGAGACACTCCTGGTTTTAAGAGGATAATTGCGTCTGTGTATAGCTCACACCCGCTCCTACAAAGTGATGATAGACACTACTGGGTCGGAGGGGATAACCACTGCTGATCGGCCAAAAATAAATGCATAGGCAGTCCTCATTCTCCCTCTAAGTGTCAAAACTAGAATTCCATGCCAGCAAAATACGAAAGATACAGAGCGAGCGACATGAAATTCTTACCTTCTTCTTCCCTGCCGCTCCATCTGCCGGACACCTCTGTGCTCCTTTCTTACCGAAGTCCCTGGGCCAGCACCGGCTCCCAGACTCCACACCCAATCCAGACGTTGCTCTCATGCTGTGAGGGCAGTGCCTGGATTGGTCTGAGCAACCTGGTTAGGCGCTCAGGACGGGACTCGGAGCCTGTGCCAATTTTCCACCCAGCTGTACAACACAGCTGGGTGGAGAAATTCTAAGCGTGTATGTCTGTTTGGCAGGCCTAATACGGCCGGACAAACTGGCATGCACACTTTTAATTATTCTCCAGTCCTTCTCTATTGTCGAGAGGATTGCCTGGTCCCACCCTAGACTCTGCAGCCTCGCTGCCAGTGAAAAAAAGACAATAGCAAAATTGCTTTATTATCGTTTTATTTTTCATTCTCAGTAGGGCAACTCTCCGCTGTTGCAGAGGAGCCGACACTGGGTAAAAAGATGGATTTTTCTGATAAATCAGATTACCAGTTCTGGTGAATAGCCCAAACCACACCCTACCACCAGAATACACATAGCACACAGGAATCAACGCCCTCGAGCATGATGTCATCACGGTGACAGAAGCAGGTAACACACAGTACAAGAGGCACCTTGTCGAGTAACTATAACAATCTACCCCTTCCAACTATGCAATCACGCACGCTGTATAAGTGGGACATAAGCAATCAGACCACTGTTACTAATCACTCGATACTGAGTGGTCAAGCATGTAATGTCTACAGAGGTCCAGTGTATCCCTGCCCATTGCAGGACTCTAGCATAGTCCACTCTTGCAGGGTGATCCCAAAATGGCATACATACACCTTATAGTTGAGAGCCTTTAATAACAGTGACATGTAACAAAGTCAATCCTGGCAGATCTCTGTCTCTTGGGTCTGTCTCTAAACCCTACGTTAAAGCCACAGCTTCCCCCATGTCCATAAGATTTCGGACTGGGTAACGTACTGTTGCAGGGATTCTGCTCAGGAACAGAACTATGCTTGGAACCATATAACATCAGTAGTTAGGGGCTAAGTCACCGTACCACCTCAGGCCCATGAGCCCGAGTCTGACTACCTATAGTGTCTCACTTGCCCTCCTACTCCTACTCATAACCAGAGAGACAAGTGAATTGACACCCCATGAACACAACACTCCCGACCCTCTCAGTGACAGGACTCTCCCTTTTGCTCACACACTCGTATTCATCCACAATAAGATGTGGAAGAGACACAGAGGAATTTTGAAATATTTACTTGAACTATAGTGCTCTGGTACGTAGTATAAGTGCCAAAATTAGTAAACACATACCATCAGCATTGTCAATATTCAGGGGCTTATTTATGAGCCCTTGCGTCACTTTTGCGCCATCGGTGCATCACTTTTTGTGACGCACCAGCAGGGTAAAAAAATGCGCCATGTTGCGTCATATTTACAAAGTGACGCATCGGTATAATGTATGCAGGGTGGGCGTTCTGACGCAAGTAAGCATCGTAGAAGCTTACAATGAGATTTCACTTCTAGGACACAATTGCGTCAATATCTTACGCCTGCTTCACAGCAGGCGTAAGACTGACGCAGGCACATTTAAAATGGGACTTGCCCATGTGAAATGACCCATTGATGGAGTTGCGTCACTTTCGTGACACACTCCAGCAATGCGTCATGTTTGCGCCTACAGATACGTCAGAAATACTGACGTATCTGTGACTCCTTACGACATGATGCGTCATAATGTAAATATGAAGCATCCAGCATGTCGCAAGGAGGGCGCAATGAAAAGTGACGCATCACTGTTTTCACGCAGCGATGCGTCACTTTTCATAAATGAGGCCCAGAGTATATTATGAAAAGCCCTGACATATTTTAAGACAGAATAGCCTAACCGCCCTCCCCTTCTACAGATGCAAACTGATTATACAGCAAAGATATCTGGATTTCTCAGCGGACCCGGTACCTTAGTATACACAGATGAATGTATTACATCGCAGATACAGCCGTGATCTTCTCTTAGGAAAAATCGGTCTCTCTGTGTGTGTTAAAGTGATGTGGATACTTATATGACAAGGTTCAAACGTTCATAAACAACAGCTGCATTTCTGTTTTGTGTCTAGGTGCGAGTGCCTGACTAGAACAAAATAACAAGGGACATTGCTGTTTGACCTTGTCTACTGTTCAGACTAAATCCCAGGAAAGAACAGAACGAGAAAACAACTGCAAGTTCTGTGTGAAAATATAATGTGGCACATAAGCAAACATGATTATGTAGTATAGTGTGCATAGGTAATGTGGCCTGTGTTGTTCAGAGCGAGGCTAACATAGGGAAAACTACAATACGAACACGAAAATGCTTCCCTCATGAGCTCAAAACAAAGATAACACAATTCTAACCTTACACATTGCATGGTGTACTGAGCTACCCATGTGGAATAGCAATTTAGTGTCCCACATAGACATAGTAAACTTTTTATAAATTCTTTATTACAATACAATGTGGATTTTGTGCTGTGCATGCAGGTGGAGAAGTGTGGCTCAATGATTAGAGCTACAGACCCTGATGCAGAGGTCTAGCCCAGGACCAGGGTTCAATTCCCCGCCTCGGCGGGTCTTGGGCTAAAAAATTCCACGGACCTGATAATTCTCGCATTGGTACCTATTCCAATAATGGAGTCCACTCTGCAACTCTGGGCAATAGCTTGCTTAATCTCCACAATGGCCCCCACAACGCTAAGGATGCCTGGCCTCCACCTTGGGGGTGCCCAGTAGTGGACGCCTCACAGGGAAAGCCAGGATGGGTTCCACAGCGGTATTCGTACTAGCGCCTTGAGACCCTTGTGGGTGAGTAGTGCGCTATACAAGTATCAAATTTACATTTATTTTACATGCACACAGCACCCCACTGCTCCACTGGGCAGGTCTCTGCTGTGTAGATGCCTTTATGTTTTAGTCCTAACTATAAATGTAATCTGCCTCTCACACCTCAATCTGCATTTCACTGCTAGGTACTGTGCTCCAAGATTACACAAGAGCCCGTCTCTGGTAACTTACATCAAAACAGTTTGTGTGTACAAACATAACAAATGTAACTCTCTGCTCATCATATACTCCTGCACGGTGTAGCATACTACTCATTGTAAAATTAGGTTGAGCATCCCAAATAGATGTTTCATAGGAGCCTTGCATTAGCATAGTTCTAAGGGAATCAAGTCCCAGACTAGCACTATGTGCATACAATTTGCAGGGACTTGACCCACAGAAGGTTATACATTAGTGTGGGATCTAGATTCTTAAGTTACAGGAAAACGTACATGAGTGTGGTCTTTGGGGTGGCCTTGAGTTACTCGGGTCTCGCAGTAAGCCATTGCGTCTGCACTCTTTTATTCTTCTGGAATAGTCATAGCATTTTTCTTTAGAAATCCCATACATTTTTTGAGGAGGTTGTACAGGCAGAACACTTTCATTTTGGTTTATTATTCGGGCAGCCTGTGGGCAGAGTGTACACAGTCACCTCAGTCAGGAGGCAAAGTGTGTGCTTCTATCTGTGCTCAGGCACTCTTAAAAATATATTATTGATTGCATATTAAGTGATGAAATTCCAGATTGGACTGCAGGTCCCCACACTTTTTCTTCACTAACAGGTTGTTCAAAGTCCCAAGAGTTGTACAAAAGCCAGACAAAAGAACTAAAATCCAGGCAAATGGATTAAGTAATTACAAATATTGACACTCCGGTCCGAATCTAAATGGCTGGAAACTCTAGGGGGAGCTACATAAGTGTGGTCCATGGTGGGGTCTTGAAACACTGCGGGCAGCACTTAGTATTTATGTGGGGGTCTTGATCACAGGGGACACTACCGTAGAATGATGCGTGGGGTCTTAAGCCATGAGGAATAGAGTGTGATAAGGAGATGACAGTGGGGGATCCTAAGGTAAAGTAGGTGCTACATTCCTAAGTCTGCAAGGGGGCCTGGAGTCAAAGAGGGCATCACAGTATGGTCCGCAGGTGGGTCTAAAATCAAAGTGAGCATTCCATTAGTACAGCTTGTGAGGGGTCTTGAGACGTTGCGAGGCAGTGCATTAGTATGGCCTGTAGTGGTTTTGAGACTTGGACTGATTTTATTAGTACAGTCTGAAATAGGATCCTGAGTCACAGGGGTACTACAGTATTAAGGTGTGTTAGAGTTCTAAATCACAGGGTGCAGGGTGTCACAAGGGAACAGTCTCTATAAGTTTTTGAGTAAAAAGGAACACTACATTAGTATGGTCAATATAGGAATTCCACCTATTCTGCTTGGTCATCCCGTATTTTTCACCTTCTGCTGATCTTATATTTTAGCTGGTGTTAGACCACTGTGCAATTCAACCCGGCTAACCAGTGGTAAAATTCTTGTGCTCTGCCTTTAAACATGGACGAATTGGCAAATTCCTAATTTGTATATTTAACTTACCTATTAGTCCCTAGTTTATGGTACAAAATGTACCCAGTGCCTGTACGTTAAATGCCACTAGTGGACTGAAGCACCCATGTTGTAAAACATGGCTTCAGGGCTATCAGTGTGGCCTGACAACAGCGGTGTAAAAACTGAATTTGAGTTGTCATAATAAACCCCTTTTGACAGGCCAAAACCTTCCCTTTAAATATTAATAAGTCACCCCTCTGTAGTCTTTGTCACCCACAAGGCAGGATGCATGCTATTTACAAGTAAGACATGTAGAAATTTAATGTTAACACACCCTTACTGTAATTAACACCCAAAAGCTATTTTTCAATGTGACAGGCGTACAGTGGCTACTGATGGCCTTTGAAAGTGGTGGGCTGCGAAAAAGTGAAATATATTAATAAGGAAGATTAAATGCTTTATAAATAGAATCGGCCCGAACACCTCTGCAATAGGAATTCCATTTTGAAGCACAGCATAGCTGCAAAATTGTATTTTTAATGCGGACACAGTCTATTTAAAAATCATTTATCATCCGTTAAAAGTATGGAGTACTGTAATAAATAAACCTTATCTTACCTTGACAAATGTATTGCAGTACACCTGAGGTTAAATTCTCCTGTGTCGCTTTGCCAAGTATTATCCGTCTCTGTCTCACTCACCATCCGCCACCACTCATCCTGAGCTCTAAAGGTGAGATATAGTAAAGATTGCCATGCTGTATGCTGTTTGCACCTCGAAGCGCTTGTGGAACGCCTTACAAAATCCTCCCGTAAGAAAGTCCCTCAAGCTGAAAAACTGCCTTATTTATGGTCACATCGCTACATAAAGTGCATCTTTTTATGTTTAAAACCATACAAGACTGCTTTAATAAATAGGAAGATCCTATAAAACAGTGTGCCAGAATTACAGTAGAAACCATTCGGAGCCGCTCAATTGGAATGTCCATGAGAAAAGCGTTTTCATTAGCTAATGTAAAATGCATGTATAATTACCCTTAAAAAGAAAGCTCTGCAATAAAGATAAGGGCCGGAAATGTGAGCAATAAAACAAGAATTTGGTTAAATGATTAACACATGGAGGAAACAGAAAGAAACAAGGTAATAACTGTAAGTAAACAAAGGGGAGCAAACAAGGCACGAAAGGACACTGCGTGGGATGGAGAGCAGAGAGCAAAATGAGGGCAAGACAATGGGCCATATGTATCAAAGGGTTTTACCCATTCTGTGTCTATGGGAAAATGCGTTCATACATATGGCCCAAGGTGTTTTGACGGAGGGCAACTTGCCATTGGAAGCCAAGCAGTTATCATACTCTGTTGCTTCCAGACCTATTCCATTCAGTTCTGTCCCTAAGACTGTTTAAAACACAGATACTGAAATACCGATTTCTTAATAGCAAATTTTACCGATTCGCTATTAAGAAATCGGTATTTCCTATGTAGGTAAAGATTCTGTAAAAAATACCGAATCCTTAATATTCCTTATTAACGAATCAGTAATTGAGATCCGGTAATAAGGAATACCTACCCATTCATTTCTATGGGCTTGGAGGCCCATAGGAATGAATGTGAAGACATTCACTATTAGCGATTCGGTATTACCGAATCGCTAATAGCGGGAGCACTTTCAAGGGTGCCTGAAATGTGCATGTGTGCACATGTGGTGCACATACATGCCATAAGGGCATGAATGTGTGCCACATGACACTTAACAAAAGACAAAAAAGTGATTTTTTTAAAGGAAATTGGTAATTACCACCAACTTGAAGTTGGTGGTAATTACCGATTTCTTAAGGCTCAAAAGCACTCTTCAAAGTGCTTTCTACGTTGCATTTAAGGAATCGGTATTACCGATTCCTTAAATGCAAGAGCAATAAGGAATCGGTATTTACCGATTCCTTATTTACCGATTCCTTACCTACATTAGGAATGGCTAAATACCAGTTGGTAACGCTGAAATGTATCGAATTTTGGCGTTACCAACCGGTATTTAGCCACCTACATCTGGCCCTAAGTTGCTGAAAAAGTTTATTCAACTAGCGCCCTGTGGCTTCGTCAGCTAGTGGCTGATTAATGACATCATGTATCCCTGATAGGTGGTAATTGAGCTCAACAGAAGTAGTTCCTAGTGGCCTTCTTTAACAAGGGTAAAACAGCAAAATGAAAGGTTGCGGCAGCTGGCCAAATGTTTGAGCTTTAGAAACATATTTATTTCACCAGTTTAAGGCGTACCTCAGACATGCGCTATCCTCAGCCGGCCTCCTACGCACAGACCCACGTTTCAAAATGGCACAGTCCCAGTAAAATATGTCTTTTGGTGTAAATGCTGTTTCCAGAGAAACTAAGCATGAAGCTTCCCAGCCAATCTAAGTACTGCACTCATGGTGCCTGTAATACTAAACCGCATAAGAGCAGTGGCAGGAGTGTCTGGGTCAGGCAAGCACAACGCTCCGTTGGAGACCAATGGGGCTGTGCCTCTTCTATTCCAGCTCTCTCATAGCTTTGGTTCTGGAAACCTGAGCTGCGCATGTTAGGGTGGCTATGATGAAAACTCAGGCCAATCTGACATGCTCAGTCCAGTTTATATAACCTCAGCTGGTCCTGGTAGTCCAACAGCGAGAGCACTGTAACCCCTCCCCTATTGGAAAAATGAGGGACAGAATGTGTACTTTTTTTTAAGGGAAAGTATTTTAATAATGAGTCTCTCAGCCTGTTGGGGCTCCTAGTAGGGGGTCAACGCCCCCAGTCTCCAATAGAGGAACTGCCCCTGCATGCGCAGCTGTCCTATATAGAAAACCAGAATATGGATTAAAATCCTAATACAGTTTCTCAAGAATGAAGTTAGCTAGAAAAAGAATTAAACAACTATTTCTTATAGTTTTTTCAAAAAGGAGGCGCACTAAATGTAAGACACAAGAGTCCAAAGTGTTTCTTTTCTTTTTCTGAATTTTATTTCATAGTTTTACACAACGACAGCCAACGCGTTTTGTTCCTATATAGATAGATAACGGAACTTCTTCAGGGCTGTAATAAACATAAAAACATTTATATAAGATACATTAAAATACATTTAAAAATGACGGACAATAACATAGGACAACTAAACTGACATAATACTTAACTGAACATATTTTTTTCACTCAAACACAAAGCAAAAACGAAATTTATCTGAAATAACATAATACAGACTGAAAATGACCATAACAACATATCATTTTGAGGATATGTACAGCAAAAAAAGACAAAACATTAAATATCTCGAAAATATTTTTTTTTTAAAAGACAACAACATATATAAAGGTTAAAAAAGAAGAAGCATAACCTTTGGATTTTTTAATATCAAATATACTATTGGAAAGAAAGAAGAGGAAGGGGGGCCGGAAATTCTCCTACTTTGCATCTAATTCTATTTAGTAGATCTACGAGAACTAATTTTTGCCTCACCTTCATTTTTTGTAAAGCTGTGGTAAGTTTCATTTAGTATATTCTTAGATGTAATGTGAATATCATCTGATACCAAATTGTAAATCAATCTGACTAAATAAAACAGAGGGAAATGTGGAGGGAAAAGGAAAGGGATTGCAAGAAACAGATCAATTGTAAAATCCAGAAAATGTACCAAATCCAAAAATTATTGTAGCATAACATTTCTCACCTCAAAGTAATAAATAGATAATCCGTAACTATTCACTGTTTCTTCGGAAGTTTACAGTTGGAATCCTGCAGCCACATATCTTTCAAAAAAGATATAATAAAATCTTAGTTCTGATTCTAAACCATAAGAATATTAATTTCAGCCTTCTAACGTTAAACTTCATGTTATATCTTACCTATATGAATTAGTAAGGACATCAATTTATTTAAAAAAAAATATTTTCGCAAAATTGGCAAACCAAATCGATCCTAATCAGTTTCTTAACACCATCTACAAGAAACGGAACAAATTATTCGCTGTATTCAATCAGTTAACAGTAATCAGGTACTTTCTACTGTTTATTTTATGTAGCCCAATTACATTACGATAATATTTGTCTCATCAGTTTTGTTGCACTAGTATATCAAGATATAACGAGTTCAGATAAGTCGTCTCCCCAAATTACGGGCCCTTTTTATGTCCAGACTGCCTGTACACAATAAAGATAAATCAACAATAACAGCATCAATGATCTTCGAATGATTTCTCAAAATAAGCAAATCCGCAAAGATGCGTCTCACAACAATATTAGATGAGAAAAAAACATCAAAAAAAAGGGGGGGAGAAAAATATATACATTTTCATCTCATTCCCCACATATTATTCATTGTGTCTCAAATATGTCGCCCTTAACATCGACTATGCCCAATCGTATATCAAGATATAAGACACACCGTTTTAGCATGTTAAGAGAATCATTAACGCATATCCATATCTTGCACTCCCCACTTGGAAACCGTAGAAAATGCTACGGTCTTAGTTTCATGCAAGTACTCCTTCACCGCGTTAATAATTTTCATCCGTCAGATTCCAACAATAACATCCGTATGATACCTTAATAAGCGATTTCCATCTCAATAAGCGGTTCCGTCTGCCTTGGTACGTCGCCAGAAAAACGCTGTAAACAAATAGCACCATATTTATACCCCAAACCTGATTTCTCAAGATGAAGAACACCTGGCTTCCGCGTTCGACACAGACTGATGACATCATAAAGAGTCGAACACTTGAACCATGTCTATTTGCAATACGGGCATACAGAGCAAAAGTGTCGGCCATTTTGAAATGTCTTTATATTGTACATATGCATGGAAAATGTTGAAAAGTAACAACCTAGGCAATTCTCATAAATAGTGACATATGCTAGTTCTGTATCTAATAGTCAGAGCAACTCAAACAATGAAACAACTATGGAAAATATTGTTGTTTTTAATTATAATTGGTTTGTACATTCATAAATAAAACACAATTTTATTATGCATAAACGTGGTAAAATCATTACAATCATTAAAATAAATTGTTATCTACACAAGGGTGAGAAGTAAACAATGCTGTGGCACAACTGTATACTTTTCGACGCGCGTTTCGGCGTAAATAACGCCTTCGTCAGGAAAAAAGCCACAATGCCTGTAATTTAAAAAAAGAAGTCTGAACGACATTTCGAGGATATATTTTTTGTATATATAACATATTTGTCATTTTTGAGACTGACTTATCATAAATCTGACTAGCATATATTATTAGACTGATATGAGGTGTGCCTTCATTTTATTCCTAAACAGTGTTAATATCCTTTTGCTAAAACAAACATTTTGCTGAATAAATATGAAAAAGAGAAAAGGGCAACTAATGCATATACATGTATAAACATTTAATAGAGAAGAGCATATTTATTGTTTTATCTATTCAGAATTTTGAAAAAAGAGGAAAAAAAGAGAGGTGAGGTAGGAGGTATCTAACTTCCTAAAGTAGTTTTAAGTATCTCTTTAATGATTGATGATAATCTAGAGTCTATTCTCTGATTATATATCTACCTGTGCTCCAAGTGATGAATGCTGGAGTTCCAGAAGGTTAAAATGTTTCAAATAGATGAATACCTAACAATGCAGAGCACATGATTATATCCTTGGAAATTTCAAACGATAATTCTCAATTATATTTTTTTTGGACAATCGTGGTTTGTACCTTGTTGTATGTTGAAGAAATAAAAACCTGAAAGATATCATGGTACGTTCCAGAAATGAAGACCACAATACCAACCCTCCCTTCATCCAAAAATCCATTGATGATAAATGTCCGATCAAAGGAACATTTAGGTGCACTAACTGCAAATCGTGTGACCTCATTAGCTCAGGTGAGACATTAACACACAACGGATTCAAAATCTAAGCAACACAAATGTGGAACTGTAAGACACAAAATGTGATATACTTGATTCTCTGTCCGTGTCAATTAGGCTACATAGGAGAAACTTCAAGAGCGATACAAACTAGAATATCAGAACATCGTTCAGCCATAAAAACAAAAAAATTAATGGCCCCTTTAGTAAAACATTTTTTAGAATTTCAACATAAACCAGAAGATATTCGTTGGCGCATCTTAGAGAAAATTAATATACCTGATGATGCACATGGAACAAAAATCCGTAAGAAACGTGAAGTTTTCTGGATTTTTTCATTGAATGCATTCAAAAATGGCCTCAATAGTGAACTGCCATGGCAAAACGCAATTACTTAATCATATCTTGGCCTTGTCATATTCTGCCAACATACAAAAAATCTAGTTTTGCACTGTGAACTGTACCAGCATTCATACTTCCTTGATGTATTTTCATTAGTTGGATAAATATTATAAAGTAAATGACCCTAAGATCTGTAAGTATATTAGATTAATATTTTAATCATTATTTTATTTTCAGATTTGTATTTTTATTATTATTTTATTTTTATTGCTATTGTTAAGTTTAATCTAGATTCAATTATCGAGAAATAGATAACCATCTGATACTATATCAGAACATTGGATAAGATTTTTTTGTCCCAGTTGTTATGGACAATAAAGATACAATTAAATGTTAGATCTTCTTTATGGTAATGTTGGGTTTCACAATACATTTAGACGTCTTCCTGACACGTGAACCACACTACCCAATAATAAACCACTACGTGAATAGCATCACACACCATGTGAGTAGCGTTACACGCTACGTGGCATCATCATGCGCTACGTGAGTAGCATTTCTCGCATTACTCACACGCCCCCTGAATGCGCGAATTATAACACATTCCAAAGGTGCCGATAAAATAATAAAAAAGAGACAATCATGTGTTAGACCCCCTTTTTTATGTCGAGGTCGAGTTTCACGTCAAATATAAACGTCCTACTTACACGTGAACCATGCTAACCAATAATAAACCACTACGTGAATAGCATTACACACTATGTGAGTAGCGTCACACGCTACGTGGCATCACCATATCGCGTAGCGACATCGTCACAAGTTACGTGAGAAGCGTTCCACGCATTACTCACACGTCTCCTGAACGTGCCAATTACAATACATTTCAAAGGTGCTGACAGTATATAAACACGAGCCATTCGGGCGGCATTTGTCTTCCACTTGCCATCCAGGGACGTATCGTTCTCCTCATCCTACAGAAGTCCTGTCGGCACTAAAAGCGTCTACAAATCAAGGTAAGCACCACGAGACACAATCGTGGTACACTTAAATCCGTTTAGTAGATATACCGCTACATTGCGCGAATTAACAGCAATGCACTAAATGCCTTGCAGTAATGTCTAAGTGATGTTGCCCCTATATAAACTAAAAGAATGTAGAATTCTCTCTGTAAACGCGTAAATGACACAACAGATAGGCTATACCCCAGCCCTATTATAGGAAATTGCATAAATAGTATCTCTACCAATGTTATTTAAATAATGAAAATAAAGCAGGATCTAGTACTTAATAGGCATTAACTAAATAAATAAGATCCATGCACGAAAAGCTATACAGGCAGCTCTATTGCTATAAAGTCTGTAATAATAATACACAAAGAAATGTGAAAATATAAATTTCAAAGAATAAGTTTTATTTCCTGCCCCTTTCCCCTTTTATCTATTTTATTCATTATTTTTCATCTTTAGGTTAAATCATACCTACTATGTTTTCGCCGTTCATATGAAAGATATCCACCATTTAATCAATATCTGGTGCCTAGAAGAGCCCACTATCAAGTAGAGGTAATACTTTATCCCCATTAATAAGGAACTAAGTGTGGTTAGCACATTTAGATCTCTTAACAAACAATATATAACAGTAATGTGTTTTTTACTTTAGATCTAATCATCTCCATGGGTTGTTCTCCATAAAATACATAAAAGAAATGCTATCCATTCCCTGATTGATCGATTATCACTAGATGGATCAACATACAACAAGGTACAAACCACGATTGTCCAAAAAAAATATCATTGAGAATTATCGTTTGAAATTTCCAAGGATATAATCATGTGCTCTGCATTGTTAGGTATTCATCTATTTGAAACATTTTAACCTTCTGGAACGCCAGCATTCATCACTGGGGGCACAGGTAGATATATAATCAGAGAATAGACTCTAGACTATCATCAATCATTAAAGAGATACTTAAAACTACTTTAGGAAGTTAGATACCTCCTCCTCACCTCTCTTTTTTTCCTCTTTTTTCAAAATTCTGAATAGATAAAACAATAAATATGCTCTTCTCTATTAAATGTTTATACATGTATATGTATTAGTTGCCCTTTTCTCTTTTTCATATTTATTCAGCAAAATGTTTGTTTTAGCAAAAGGATATTAACACTGTTTAGGAATAAAATGAAGGCATACCTCATATCAGTCTAATAATATATGCTAGTCAGATTTATGATAAGTCAGTCTCAAAAATGACAAATATGTTGTATATACAAAAAATATATCCTCGAAATGTCGTTCAGACTTCTTTTTTTAAATTACAGGAATTGTGGCTTTTTTCCTGACGAAGGCGTTATTTACGCCGAAACGCGCGTCGAAAAGTATACAGTTGTGCCACAGCATTGTTTACTTCTCACCCTTGTGTAGATAACAATTTATTTTAATGATTGTAATGATTTTACCACATGTTTATGCATAATAAAATTGTGTTTCATTTATGAATGTACAAACCAATTATAATTAAAAACAACAATATTTTCCATAGTTGTTTCATTGTTTGAGTTGCTCTGACTATTAGATACAGAACTAGCATATGTCACTATTTATGAGAATTGCCTAGGTTGTTACTTTTCAACATATATTACCCTGTCCTAGGAACTATCAGGGGGTCCTTGAAAATACAATCCCGCATTTTATTTAAAAGGCAACAGAGATCACAGGAGACAAAATCTACAATGGTGTTGTCCCCCTCTCCTTCAAAGAAGAACACCTGCATCAGAACGACATATATATTTATGTATCACTATAATAGTATTTTTATTTCGTATTTTAAATTTTAAATATCAAGCAGAACCCTCATAATCATTGAATAGTTTCAAACTCGCAGCTAATAACAGTAAAATTTCAATTATATCGCAATCTGGGTTTTAGCGGAAGCCATATTCTAATAGTGCCTTCTCATTTTACCGCAGCATAGACAACAGTGAAGATTCAATTATACTATAAACCAGATTATTACGGCAGCCATATCATAATGGTATTTTCTCAATCTACCTCAATGGAGAAGGGTCTTATTTTAAAAAGACACACGACCCTGAATGTCACTACGACGCTGTTCTCACACCTTCAAAGTCAACAATATTCTCACAATTTTTTTTTTTTTTTTTTTTGTGCAGCGACAAATAAATACATAGCAACAATATATATTATACAGAATACAAATAAAAGCTGTAATATGAGGTATATGTATACAAATATTTCATAGTTAGACCTTAACATATATAAAAAAGATAGCAGCTGAGGTAATAGCAGCAGTTTATCAAGTAAAGAAGGTGAATATGATTCCAGATTTCATATTATAAATACAATATAGTATTAAACACATTATCAAAAATATATTCCAACTTATGAGCCCCCTTTCACTCCGTTCATCCAATTTACAATGGGTTGCCAGATTTTTTTACCACGCAATCTATAATGTCTACCCCATGTTATATATATAGCTATTTCCTGATTAAATATAGCTAAAAATCTGGCAAGCCACATTTGAAAAGAAGGTGGAATCTGTTCCTTCCAACTAGCTGTTAATAAAATTCTAAATACCGCCGATCCAATAAACAAGCATGATTCTTCAGATTTATTCAGCCCCAATGAGCTATCGCAGCCTAAAATAAGCAGAGAAGATGAAATAGCTAAAGGGTGTCCAAACACCTCTTCCCAATATTTAGCTATTCCAGCTTTTAGCTCTGATAATTTATCGCAGGTATAGAGCATGTGGCTTAGATCCGCGGGTCCAAGTCCACATCTAGGACAATGATCATCGAGTCTCTTCCCCCATGTAAACAGCTTAGCAGGGGTAAAATATAAATAAAAAATGGTTTTATATGCTTGGGCTTTGAGGCTCGATGACATAAGTATTTTAGCTACTAGATATAAGCTCTTATCGATGTCCACATTGGGTTTAATGAGTCTTCGAGCCCAGGAGGATTCAATGTGCTCTAGATCATCAGATAGGTTGTTTAAGAGCAGGTCATACATTTTCCCGATTTTAACTGACTTTATACAGAGAGTATCAAAGAGTGGTATTTTTACTAATAGAATCTTAGGATTTTTTGATTTCAGGGCTATTTTAACCTGCATAAACTTAAAAATGTGTGTTTCAGGAATTCCAAATTTATTCTGAATCCTAGAGAAGTTGCAATCTAATTCTTTCCCACAGAAATCCCCAACTGTTCTTATACCTGCCCTTTCCCATTTTTTTGCCATGTCATCATTTACTAACATGGGCAATAGTGGGGAGCCCCATAAAGGGGTATATCTGTTGTATTTTGGGATTTTAAGAAACCTTAAGATCTTGCACCAGACACTCCTCGTATTCTTAATTATTTTAAATTTGATTTTTTTTAAATAGCTGGGCTCGAGTTGGATTAAGAGACAGTCTTGATATTTTTTCCCCATCAGTAATTCATAAATGGAAGGAATTTCTGATGAAATATTCTCTGTAGCTGGCGTTAAAGTACTAAATAAAGGAATCATTTGTTGGAGGAAGGCCGCCCAGTGATAGAATACCATATTAGGGAGTGCTAAGCCTCCTCGATGTTGAGGTAGCGTTAGATGTTTAAGTGATCTTCTAATTTTCCCATATTGCCACATACAAGAGGATAGCAGCGAGTCTATAGTTTTTAAAGTAGTGTCTTCAATTGCTAGAGGTATCGTACGAAATAGGTAAAGAAGCTTTGGTAGTATATAGTCATATTTATAAAGTTTCCCTTCCCAATAATAGATAAATGTAAACTATTAACTCTCTTAAGATCTTTCTCAATGTTCTTAATTAGCGGGTCATAATTCAACCTATTAATCAATTCAACCTTTGATGTTAAACATATCCCAAGATATGTAGATTGCTCTACTCTCCGCGGATCGGCATATATTCTATCATCAGTGCATATGATAATCGTTTTTCCTTTGTTAAGTGAATATCCAGAGAATAGGCCAAATTGGTGAGTAATTATATCAATTTCTGTAATTGCCTCAGCGGGATTTGGTGTTAATATAACCACATCATCGGCATATGCTAAAACCTTTGTATCGTAATTACCAATTCTTATGGGTTTGATTTTTTTTTCTTGTAGTAGTCTAACAATTAATGGATTAATATAAAGGGCAAAGAGAATCGGAGAACAGGGGCAACCTTGTCTTGTTCCCCTAGATATATTGATGACATTCGATTCTTTGCCCATTATCTGTAATTTTGCCTTTGGTTGATGATACATGGCTTTGATCGAGTTTATAAAATTAGACCCAAAATTGTTTAAGGAAAGGACCCTCCATAAGAAATCCCAAGATACTCGATCAAACGCCTTTTCGGCATCGAGTAGGATCATCGACATATGGCCCCCCACACCGGACATATAATCAAAGAGTGCAATGGCTCTACGGATATGATCCGCTGTACCCTTTCCCGGAATGAACCCGTGTTGCCAGGGGGAGACCAAGTGTTCAATGACCCTCCCGAGACGATTGGCTAGAATCTTGGCGTAAAGTTTAGAGTCTGAGTTAATTAGGGAGATAGGGCGATATGACGCTGGATTCTCAGGGTTTTTATTATTTTTTGCAAAAATTATTAAGTCTGTTTCCTTTCAGGAATCTGGAGACTTACCGGGTCTTTGTATACCAGTAAATAAATCATGCAAAAGAGGAACAATCATTGGGCCTAGAATCTTGTACATTTCTAGAGGAATTTTATCTGGGCCCGCTGCCTTCCTTGGAGCCAGCCCAGCAAGAGATTGTTGTAGCTCAGCAATACTAAACTCCTTCTCCAGATCCTCCTTAGTTGTCTCATCTAATATCCCCAACTGTGTGGTATTTCCGATGAAGTCGGTCAAAGCATTCATAACTTCGGTGGCACTCTGGGGGATATCATCCCTATACAATCCCTGGCAGTACTGGCGAAACCCTTCAGTTATTTCATCGGGATCTGTATAATTACTGCCATTTATATTAATAGATGCTATCGAATTATACGAGGCCTTCAGTACGTAGCGCTAGTTGTTTGCCAACTCTCTCACCATTCTCATATACACTGCTACGATGTGTCTTAAATACCTCTGCCGAACGTTTTGTTAGCCAACTATTTAACTCAGTTTTTAGGATTAGTATTTGATGAAGAATATGGGTTCCATCCTCACCTTGAGTCACTGCTATAATATGCTCTTCTTCGGCTTTTACTAAATCTTTAATTAATTGTAAATTCCTGGCCTCACGCTGTTTCTTTGTCCTAGCCACATAGCTGATCGTTTCCCCTCTTAAAGCTGCCTTAAAACAATCCCATACTACCCCCCTAGAAGCACTATACCGATTCATATCGAAGAATTCATCTGCCCTTTTTTTAATAAACATTATATATTCTTCATCAACAAGAAGCTTTCTATCTAATGTCCATTTAAAATGTGGCCTGGTAAAATTAGTTGCATCGATTGTCAGAAGTAGAGGATTATGATCTGAAATGATCTTGGGGAGTTTTTTTATTTCTGCTTTAGTGATTAGATCACGTGATGTAAAAAAATAATCTATCCTAACATATCTGTTGTGCGGATACGAATAATAAGTAAAGCCGGGATCATGGCGTTTCTTTAGACTCCAAATATCTACTAAATCATGGCTGGAACAAAGATGGCTAATGGCATTAAACACTTTAGGCTTTCGGCCTAAGTAGTTATCTTGTATATTATTACCAGAAAAAGGGCCTAGAGATATATTTAAGTCTCCACAAAAAATTATTGATTTTGGCCATGAAGCAAGTTCAATCTCAAGGTTTTCAAACAATTGAGGCTCATCTTTATTTGACCCATAAACTGAGCAGATGGTAATGCCAGATGTAAGTGTTACGATGGCCCACCTCCCTTGGGAATCGGTTAGTTTACGATTAGGCCTCCCCAAAGCAATTTTAGCCATAATTACTTCTCCCCGGGTGTTCGAGGTTTGGGTTGTGGCGGCAAGCAGATTGTAGCCAGTAATTTTTAAAAGCTCTTTTTTCTCACAGGGAATGTAAGCAAACGATGTCAAAGGAGCCTTGCCTAATTAATTCAAAAAAGTGCGCCCTCTTGTTTTTATCATTCAAACCAGCCACGTTCCAAGAACAACATGTTAGTCTCCCCATAAACATTTAGAATAAGAACCCTCAAATTCCTCAAAACCATCTACAATATTAAAATAGATCAGACCAAGCTCTCTAGATATACGCTTCACAATCATTATTCCTTTGTATTGTACTGCCATAGTATTAAATTTGAAGCTGCTTATTTTTTCTTGCAAATTTCAACCACAGAACTATCGCCTTCCAGAAGATTCATTGGCGACAAAATACAAAACTACAATTGTGACGATCTCAATTCTCCAATGGCAACCCAGAAAAAATAGTTTGATCACTAAAGATATCAACCATCTTATATTCAATAGATCAATCTCAGTGGATTAACTCCTCCTCAGAATTTAGACAAAATAAAACATAATTTTAACATCAATACATATTGCAACAAAGGCAATATTTTAATAAACCAGCTATGGGAGAAAGTCTTCTCATCAATTCCGAAAGGGCACAACAACCCTCAAGTCTCATCATCAGTACAGATGACATCTACATGCTCCAGAATCCACTATTTAAAATACAAATTACCGCTATTAAGTGCAGTAGGTCAGCAATTCAAAAGACAGCTAAACAACATATCAATATATAAAGAAAAAAAGCTATTCCACCAATAATGGATACTATATGCAATGGTGGATCTCAGACCCCATTCATATATATAGTTATTTTAAGTCAGATAACAGAATATTTTTATGAACTGTGTAGGGAGATAAAGCAATTCTTCTGAAACAAAATTCTGATGAACCAACTCAAAATTGAAGTTTGAAGAAGTTATTTCACCTTCAGGGCGGCCGACTCAGAATATTCAATGAGTTTGAACTTTAAAAGAAAAGGAAAACCTCCAGTTATGTTTTAAATTAAGAAGTGAAGTTCACTATCGGTGTTCTGGCCGTGTTTTATAGTCTGTAGCCTACAAATTCACTTTGTCTCTCGTTGACGTAACATAAGTGCTCTATCACCTCCTCTTTTACATACTGCCACATGTTCGATCCCAAAAAAACAAAAAGAACGATCAGTGGGATGAATTTGTTTATAGTGTTCGGCCATTGGGTACCTTGGGTACCCCCAGTTATAGCTCTTCTATGTTCTTGTATTATCAATTTTAAACTTCTTGTTGTGCTTCCTACATATATTAAGTTGCAAGCACAACCCAGAATATATACCACATAACAGGTTTTGCAATTTATAAACTCATCAATAGTATATTGTTTCTGGGTGTTAAATGCAAATTCCTTCATTTTATTTTTTCCAAATTCACACATATTACACGAGCGACATGTAAAGAAACCCAAAGGTTTCGGTGGTAACCATGTCTCTGAATTTTTAGATGAGGTCACATAGCCTGGGGATAGTTTGTCTTTCAAAGTTGTCCTTTTTCTATATGTCACACTTGGATTTTTGGTAAGATACTTTTTTAGAGATGGTACATCTAATAGCATATGCCAACTGCTTTTAAGAATTCTAAGAATTCTATTACTATGTGTAGTACATTTTGTTATAAATCTAGGTTTTTCATTTTGAACTTTCTTTCTTGTTGTACATGTTTGTAGCGTGGAGTCTCGATTTAAGAGTTGTGCTCTCAGAGTAGCTGCTTTTACATCTGTTTTGTCATAACCCCTTTGTATAAATCTGGAGCTAAAACTGTTTCTTATAGTTAATAAATAGTCACATTCCATAGGGAGGTCTGATTTTCATTAAATATTAAGAAAACGTATCTGTTAAAAAGTTAAATTTTCCCTCCCTGAAGTTCTTAGAGGCTAAATTTGCATTTGCTGCCACACTTCTGTCAGACAGTAATTGGCATTTGAAAAGGTGTAAAGGAAGTGCAAAGTGCTTCCCAGGAGAAAAAAATAAGCTGACCTGAAAGTGCAGAGATGACTCTTAACCTGACAGAATATGCAGGGTGGGGCAGTGAGCATCCTATTAGACTATACAATATCAAATCCTGCTTGGCAGGTCTTCTGGATTTTTACTTATACACAGCCCTCAGAGTTCAAGTGTAGTATTGCTATCTTGAAAATGGACAAAGTGGGTAGGATTGGCCATGTGAACGTTTACACCATTGGTTTAGGGCACTGCCAGGAGTCATTTCCACCCACTAGCTCATATGAGGCAAAAGTGTGGTACCTTGAGGCACCCACATCAGAACACTCCTGGACCTGAGGAAGAACAGAAGAGTACTGGATCTCCTGTCTGTGACCTGAGAAGAGCCTTGAAGGACTGGACCAGCTCTCTCTTGTAACCTGGACAAAGAAGTGGATTCCAAGGGTCCCAAGGTCAGCATCAATTTGCGCCTAGGTCTACTGTGACCATTAACTATTGTGGTAATTTGTGCTTATTAGCACTATTCCTACTTTAAAAAATCATATCTCTGGTTCTACCTATTGGATTTTTTGTCATTTGGTTTATTACATTTTACTCAATTTTTCTGACTTGGTTTGAGATTTGTATTGTTTTGCTTTCAACTCTTTTACTGTTTTGGTACTGCATAAATACTTTACACATTGCCTCTAAGTTAATTCTGTCTGCTCTGTGTCATTGCTACCAGGAGGCAGAGCTCAGATTTATTTTGTGACTTTGAGTATTCACCCTGACAAGCCTTGTGATTATTCCATGAGGTGAGTGAGTGGGTTTTGAGCCAAAGGAAACTACAATATGTTCCTGTGGATGTCTTCAATTAAGGGAGCATTACATTAGTGAGTGTTGATGTGTTTGAGTGAAATGAAGGCACTACATTATATTGTCTGCGGTAGTCGGGGTTATGGAGGGATTTGAATTTGTAGGGCCTGTGGGGAGGTATTGAGTCACAAGTCTGTAAAGCGGTCTGGTGTCACAGGAGTCAGTGCATTAGTGGGCTCTGTGAGGGTGCTGAGTCACAAGACGGAACCGGTTTAGAGAGATTTGTGGTGGTCCGGATTCGCAGGAGAGATTTGCATTAATATGGTTGGGGGCTTCAGTAACAGGGCAGTGCATTAGTATGGTCTGTGATGCTCCTGAGACACATGAGGTAGTACAATAGTTTGGTCTGTGTAGGGCTGGAGTCATAGGGGGCAATAAGTTACTATGGGCCATATTATCAAGGATGGCGTTAAAATTATCGCCGCTTTAGCAGCAGGAAACTGCTGCTAAAGCGGCAATAATGGGCTTGATAATATGCCCTTGTGAATTCCTATAGAAGCCCATGTTCCGTTGTGAATCAAGCTATCCTGGCTGAAGAGGGGTAAAACTCCGAAACCGGTCCTAGAATGCTTGTTTCCAGTCCAGGGAGGACCTGGCTTGGCAGTTCGGGCGTTACTGTTCCCATGAGGCACAGGGTCAAGACTGATTTGCATATGGCTGGGTTCAAACTGGAACGGCATGGTGAGCAAAAAAACGATGGATTTAGGCCCAGATCTCTGTACTGGGGTGAATGTATGACATTGTTCTGCATTTTGTCCATCAACTGTTGTTTTTGCATTTGTTCCCCTAAACCAAGGCGAAGGCGAAAAAAGGGAACTAACATTTATCTGAGGTGGGAGAGGTTTTTACTGCAAAGTATGCAAAGAGGCAGACATACTCAGAAAACACGCAAGCTTAGTTTATTCCCGTGTTTACAGGTGGTGGGAACCAGCACTAATTTTTGGGGAACAGGACTTATTTTTCATTATCAGTCACTCTGACCAAAATCTAGAGAAAGAGAGGCATAAAAGGGAAAAAGTAGGAGGAAACAGAATATAGGGAAACAGCGATACATGGAGAAAGCAGTGATGAACAAGAACCTACAGTAATGGGGTAATGCAAAGGACATATAGGGTGATGGAAGAAAGAGTCATGAGGTGGAATTAAGACTAGCAAGCCCTGGCATTCAGCAGCATCGGTGATTGGCTACTTGGAAAAAATGTGGGGCCTTTAGAAAGGAAGCGCTGGAAACAAGGGTACCCTGAGGCAGGCAAACAGAAAGGAGATGATGAGACAGGTTTACTCTGAAACAAGCAATTGGGGGGAAAGAACAAAGGAGAACAGAAGTGCCTCAAACCACGACAAGAGAGACGGAAGTCTCCAGATGAAGGTTTAATGTGAAATGTGAAATCTGTAAATGGAAAGTTATGGTAAACCCTACGACAGGCAACAATACTTAAAAGTGTACAGTGCAACAGAGCGACTGAGAAACAGACAATATGCAAAACAGACCAATGAAGGGTGTCATAGAGCATGCAGACAGGCCAGTCGACCAATTGAGTTGAGTTGGTGCTGGATTAAGGTATTTTGGCACCACCACAAGAAACCACAAGAGGGCACTAGATAACAACAAATGGTCTACAAGTGGCTTTGTTGCTAAGGAAGGAGAAGTGCCCAAATTGTAAACTGTCATTTATGTTTTTCAACAGGAACTACAACTAAAAGACAAACACACACAAAAAAGGCAAATGGCCACATGGGCACACCCTGCACAATGTCATTATACCGAGAAGTGTGTTGCCCTGGTTACCTGGCTAAAGAATGATTGGCTTCAGGGTGTGCTCTTCTGGGTGATGGAGCTTTTCGGTTGTGCATTGCAGACATTGAGCTCCGGCTGTTGTCAGAGTCTGGAGGCTTTTACTCAGTCCCAAGAGAAAGGGAGGAGATTAATAAAGTATTTATTGATGGCTTTTTATAAAGCACCATTGTGCCCACTAGTGTGCTTGTTAACAGCCTGGGGCAAGGGAGACAGAAGGAGAAGAGAAGGCGATAGGCTGGATTGAGGAGGCAAAAACAGGGCAGGATGAGGGCATGCAGAGAGCGAAGAGATGGGGTAGAGAATGCTAGAAAGACAGCGGGCAGGTAAAGGGTGGGATTGGCGTTTAAAGCAAAGGTAATCTATGCGGAAGAATGAGCAAGGAGATGGGTTAGGCACAGTGCTTAATTTGAGCCGGTGGTTTTCGGTGCTCAGCACTTAATCATCAACACTGGCTGTTTTCACGAACACCAGTTAAGGAGACATTCATTTATGGTAGGCACAGGGAGATTACGTGATTTGCCCAGACTCACAGGATGTTGAGCCTACACCGAGGATCGAACGCAGGGCCATATTATCAAGAAACGGCGTTAAAATTATCGCCGCTTTAGCAGCAGAAAACTGCAGCTAAAGCGGCGATAATGGGCTTGATAATATGCCCTTGAGAATTCCCATAGAAGCCCATGTTCTGGTGTCAACATGGGCTTCTATTGGAATTGTCTGCGGCATATTATCAAGCTCATTATCGCCGCTTTAGCGGCAGTTTTCTGCCGCTAAAGCGGCGATAATTTTAACGGCGTGCTTGATAATATGCCCCCTGGTTCCCCAGCATCAAATGTGGCAGCTCTGGCCATTATACCACATCTTCTCCCCACTTTCATGGATAGTAGTTGGCTCTGTTTTAGGTGGCGCTAACAGGAGAAATGTGCTGGTACAAGCTGCCTCATGACGAGAGCCCCGGCACGTATTGTTTTACAAATTAACTACTGGTTAGACATAAGAAAAGGGAGAGTAGAGACTGGCACAAGAACCTTGGAAAACAAACTGCAGTACATCACTCTTTCACCCACATCGTGTGCCATACTTTGCTTGCCGCCCACCTAGCACTACACCTCCCATTTTTTAATATATTTATTTATTTAATTATTTATTTAAAAGTTTACTTAGGTGGCATTACTCAAGGAAGATACTTTAACAAACTGTTACCAGTAACATTAAAGGAATCATCAATCTTGGATAAAATGAAACTCAGCAGTAGCATAAGCAGTGTTCTCGGAGTTGCACACCAGGGAGCTGTCACCTACCAGGGGATTCTCTAATATTTGATGGAAAGGTGGCAGGAGCGGGTTCAGTCTCCGGTCTCTCAGGAAAAAGTCCCATAATGTGGTGGCAGTCCTTGAAAATGACTGGATGTGAAATGTGCTAAATCGGGGGCTTTCTACTCATGGTCGTCAATGCACACTCAAGGTTTACAAAGGTGACCTCATCATGAACAACAACATAGACTGCATTCATCCCACAGACATGGCTTAGCACCAGTGGTGGCTGCCGCAAATCCAAAGTGGTGCGTTCGGCCGGGGGTGGTAGTGTTAGCGGAATAATAACTTTTTTAAACGTACCTGTCCTGCCGCTGACGCTGCTGGCCGCCTGGGTGCTACTCCCCTCTCAGAAGCCACTGGAACACAAAGCACAGGCTTCCCACCCAATCCAGACGTTGCTCTCATGCTATGCCAAACATGAGAGCAGCACCTGGATTGGCTTGAGCGGGTTTTTTGCTGACTGACCAGTAGGGCGATGTCATCACTGAATTTCCCATCATCCGTCTGGACATAAAGTGACATTACTGGTGTTCCAGCTAAAACTGTCTCCCCATCCGAGGACCTAGTTAATGGCAGCTGCAACACGGACAAGTAGTAGGCATACCAAAGGCAAGCCTGGCTGCACCCATCCGCACCTAAACCACTCCCAGCCAGCGGCGGCCCATGCAGGTAGGAGCGGTGAGCCACGTGGGGGGAGGGGGGGATTTCAACAGACGACGATGAGAGAAAATTATTTATTTATTTATTTATTTTTCCCTGTGGTTGTATGTCAAATCCCCCTGCCCCAACTGATCCCACCGTTCTTACCTGAACAGGCCGCTGCTGCACCCCGCACCAGAAACCCTGGTCCGATCATCATCCGCTATGGGCATACAGACTACTCTCCAGCTAATACATTGAAAGTATTCGAACCAGCCATCGATCATTAGAAATATCGATGTTGACCCATGAACTCCTGATCATCAATCCCGAATAAAACAAGTTGGGGGTGTTAAACATTTTCTGAACCAACATGACTTCCAGAAATTTAACAATTTATTTTATAAGCGTATCAAGCTTAACACAGCTAAAAAACATATGACCCAGGTCTGCATTTGAACTATTATATCGTGGACAAGTAGTACCAACAGTGTGTCCCCATTTAGTGATTTTCCCATGAAGTATAATATAAATTGAAAAGCATATTTTAATGTTGTGCCTGTAGGCCAATTGACAGCCGTACCAGCTGTTCCATTTCCAAAGACTCCAAAAACAGGGTTTACAGGAGCCCAACCATCTACCCCAATTCTCTGCATGTCTCTCCAAATTGTTCTGTATGAATTCCATTAATAGGCGATAGAGACCACTGATACTGCTATCCGCTGAACCCCTGATGCACTTCCATGACTAGAAACCGCCCCCCACATACACTATCCTAAGAGCGTGTTAATAAAAAATCTCTAAAAAATTCATCTTGCAATTTCCTCAACAATTTCATCTGTTTGGCTGCAAACAAATCTCCAATTTTCTGAACTCCACATCGAACCCGTTTACCGCAATAACTATCTCGCAAAATATCTGGAAGAAACTGAGGGTCAGATTCTCAAGGACCTATCGCCGAGTTATCGGCACTATATCGCAGCCAAAGTCACAAGTTGGTGCAAACAGCCGTTATCACCAGTTTTCCGGCGATAGCATCCTCAAAAAACATTGCCATGGATGACCCCGGCAACTATCGCTAATGAGATGCAGAGTAGGCATTCCCGAGCAAAAATTTGCGACAACACCACACCTCAACATTCTCAACGGCCAGCCAGATCGGCGATAAGATCACAAAACATGCGATATGGTGCGTTAGCAGCAGGAAATTAACACCTGCTCTGACCTGGTGCAAAGTCGGACGACAACTGGCAACAGAAAAGGGAGCCCAGACTACAGCCACACCTGAAGACAGATGCCATGGGGCCACTGATCATGCAGCTCGGAGCCCACCAGGGCCACAACACCCACCGCCACCACACCCAGGACCCCCACCCTCCCAGGACCCTCTCCCGGACCACCACAGAGGCAGCGCGGACAAAGACAGTGGACCCTCAGGAAACGCACCAGCCTCACAGACCTAACACCAGACAATGTCATTGCCCACTACAGGCTCAAAGGGACAACCATCCTACGCATCCTGACCATCATCGCCCAACAGGCTGACGGCACCAACACAGCGGACAACCAACATCCCACCTCAGACAAAGCTGCTGGCTGTGCTGCACCTGTTGGCCTCTGGTACCTCCCAAACAACAACCGTCAAGAGTCGGATGAGTCTCGCAGCCAGTCCCATCCAAGTCCCTCACACCTGTCCTGGATGCCATCATCAGCCTGGTACCCCAGTACCTATACGTCGCCCACAATGCGCAAGAACAGCTGGAGACCAAGCAAGGACTATACGCCATAGCTGGATTCACGCACGTGTTGGGGGCAATCGACAGCACACATGTCCTACCTGTGCCCCCTGGTGGCACAGCACAAAATTACCGCAACGGAAAGCACACGCATTCCATCAATGTGCAGGCAACAGTTGACTACCGGGTAATCGCCACCAACGTCGTCGCCAACTACCAAGGCAGTGTGTATGATACAACTTCTACTGACAGTCCATCATCAACCAGCGCTACCAGGATGGCACCCATGGAAATGCACTGCACGTTGGTAAGTACCAAATGAACACACCACAAACCTCAACTCCACAACCATGCAACTCACAACACTGGGAATGCACATGTTACAAACTCACATACAACATGCCCAACAACATGCCCACCCACCAGACACGACAGCACAACTTACTGTGGCAACCTGGGCTAGCCATGTACATGAGCCTTCAACGGCATGGCACCTCAGACACACAATTGCGGAATGTGGGGAGAGGTAGGAACCAGGCATGTGCGACGGAGGTTAGTGAGCCATGAATGAGAAGGTACACAATGCCAAGTGTGGCGGAGATGTGCTGGACAGCCTGCAGTATGCAGACCATACCTATATCCATGTACACATACACCGCTGGTGTATGGAGTGTAGTGGACAGTGGACACAACCATGTCACCCCAGCCAGTGGGGAAGGTTGCAGAATTGTAGCCTGTTACGTCCCCCCTGTAAGCTTGAGCAGAGTGGGCTGGCCCGGCGTACGCCAAACCAGCGTAGGGGTGTGAATAAAAAGAACGTAGCCCTGGGAGTGGTTCTCTTCTGGAATGCCCAACGTCTCTGTCAGGGCGGCGCCTCTCACCCCACCACGAGCCCGATGCCGTTGTCGTGAGCGGAGTTGCCTGCGATCCTGTGCTCCTGCTGTACCCCGGGTCACTGGTCCCCGAACCCGTCTTACCCGCCTATGCGCAGCCAGGCCTCACTGCTCATCTGCCGGCACTGGCGTGTGTCAAGGGGGGCAAATCACGTGTCGATGCAACCACCAAGCCTGAGGACCGCGACCTAGGCAGCCTGCTCAGACCATCACGGCCTCCTCGAGCAAAGCCCGCAGTCCTCCTTTCTCGTTGACGTACTCCACCGGCATACTCAGTGGACAAGTAGGTCACACATTTGGAACTGAGTATTGATTACACAGTGGCAGAGTACATATTTATGGCTGATTTTATGTCACTATACTCCCTTCGATGTGGTGCCACCAAGTCTGTGTATGGCATTCCAACCACAAGTGTCTTTGGGCCATCGCGGACTACTGCCCTCGGCCCACACTGCGCTTAAGTAGGTCACACTTGCAGAACTCAGTCTTGATTCATTAATGGCAGATTTGATAACATTGTACAGGCCTCATCGCAGACTGCATCCCCTTTCAGCTCCGGTGCCACTAAGTCTGTTCCCTGACATCCATGGACACTTTCTGTTTGAACTTTGGTGGCGACTGAGTCTATGGACTGGGGGTTGTCATCATCATCATGACGGTGATACTGACTTGGTGACAAAAAAACGAGGCAGTAGCATTCCACTCCTCCATTTGCCGCTTCCGGACGGCTTCTATCCTCTGCATCATGCCCTGGAGGACACCTTCCACTGTCCCCCGCAACCCTCCGCCACATTCACCTTGGACATTGATGAGGACCCGCTCAGCTCATGTGGCCCTATATCACTGCACTGCAAGTCACCATCCCGTGACGGTGTGCCTGTGCCGGCCGCAGTGCATCCGGGGCTACTAACTCTGTGCAGCTCAAGTCAGGGACCCTGTCTGCTGAGATATTAAATGGCCTCTGAGACGATGGCCTTGGGTCAACAACGCAATGTGTATGTGGCCCTGCGCTGTCCGCTGCCTCTGGCCTCAACTGCGGTCCACCAGGGCTCACACATCAAATCGAGTCCTGGCCGGCCCGGATGTCACATCACTGCAGGAGGCACACGCCACCACCACCAGGACCACCTCCAGATGCCAACTGCCAGATTCGAACGTGTCTTACTGCCAGACTATCAGAGTTGCTCACACCTGTCGTGGATGCCATCATCTGCCTGATACCCTGCTCAGCACTCCAGGAGCCACTATCTCAGTGCACCACGACTCATGGACCATTTCTGAATGAGTTGTGTGCTGTGGAGAGCTAACGCTGCAATGTCACCTCAGGCAGTGTGGGAGACCTGGGACGATGATGCAGGTGTAACACACCCCACAGCAGCTTCATCAGGAATTTCCCGAAGGGACACAATCCTAGACATTTTCTTCACATGAGCACGCTCAGCTCTAGTGCCCCAACCTCAGTGCACTGCAACACACGGACACTTCTGTTTGCAGATTGGGTGACCTCTGTGCTTGCTCCGGCTACCACAATGATGCTCCGCAGTTGTCTCTGTAATGCTGGTGTTTTCTGTTTCCGTTTAAATAGTGTTCACTGTTCAAGTTGTTGCCAGCACCAACCATTTCATGCGGGCTGGCTTACACTCACCCCACACACATCCAGCACAGGCGTCACTGTACATGTGACCCAGACAATAAAGGGGCCCGGGCGCACATGCCCGTAGCCAGTTCCACAAACTATCTGCGTGTGTCCGTGTGGTCATGATGTATGCATGAGGGCCCCTGGGCTTACACCATTACATTGTGCTGTGTACAGCAGATGCAACCATGTCACCGCTGGCAGTGGGTAAGACCTTGGACATGTAGCTTTGTCTTCATCCACTCAATACGTGAGAGGAGTGGATTGGGGAGTCGTACGGAGGTCCAGTGTGGGGGTGTGAATGATGATTCCGGGGCTCTGGGCGTGGTTCATTGCAGGAAATGTGCATATGCATGTGTCTCTGTCGAGGTGTGGGTCTCCTTTGTGGGGTGTAGGTGGTCCCTGATGGACAATAAACAAACAAAACCTAATTAACCACTTTAGTTTATTTCTTTACTTTTATTTCTTTTGTTTTTGAATTATCCCTTTTTTTAAAATTATATAGATCAATCTTCATTTATAGCATTATCACAATTATACATTTCACATAATTTACATCAATTCCCTAATACAAAATAATTATTCCAAATCAAACCCAGGTAGAGAACACTAAACACTCATACTACTCATTCATACATCCACATACCACACACATCCTATAAATAAATCTCAATAGCTATCCCAGTTAGCGTTTATAGGTTGATTACAGTTTTTGTAACCCTGAAAGGGAACTACTAAAACATTAGTAGGATTTGAAAAAGACTTGGTCAACGCGTTTCGGTGGCATAAGAAAGCGTAGAATCCACCTTCATCAGGACCGGCTACTTCTCATATCACTGGTTCTCAAACCCTGGGGTTTCCTAAAAAAATGTATATAAGATGACATTAATTGTTAGCCCGGAAAATATCTAAAATTTAAAAAGACACTGATTGGACCAAATGACCCACATTTACAATATATACCAAATGATACAGTACACATGTATCGTATGTGTCTATTACAGTGGTACAATTATTAGTGACCCCAACACATGTGATAATACGCTTAGTGATACCTTGCCTCCTCTATAAGGAAGAAATTAGAGGGAAGTCATCTAATAGATCTAAGGAAAAACGTTGTCAATGTCTTTGTCAAATTGAATATACCTGAAAATGTGATGTTATTAATAGGTCCGGATATAGACCTTATTGTCTCAGTATATGGCAAGCCAAGTAGTGGCGCCTGTAATCCTTATATAGTCTGTGATTTGGTGATTGTGTATGTTTATATATACACTTTGTTTGTATTAGAGATTTGGGTATAGGTGATCAATATTAATTATAGGGTAGGCTTTTTACCTTGTTTATTAAGTATAACATAGCGCCGTCGGTCTGATTATGGAGAAGCCCTTGCACGTTGTCAGTTAAACATTATATAAGTACTCATTACTTGAGACGATATGTAATATACTTACTCAAGATGGCGCCCGCAGCAATTTTGGTAGATAGCCCGTCATCTCTGTTAGTTATTTTGAACAGGCTAAGTCACTTTGGCAACCCGGTATGTGTTGCGATATAGATATACGATGTGTGAGACACTTGCTTTAGATGGCGACTGCATGTTAAGTAAATGATCTTCAGGAACTACGTAGTTGGAAAGGTATTTATTCAAGAATCACAGAATAAAGGCCAACACAGCATCAAGCAGGAACAGCTGCTCACGACTTCAAGTCTCCAACTGATTATTGATGACACCTGTGTCATCAATGATGTAGACTATGGAATACTTACATGCAAATAGGTAATAATAATAAAAGACAGACACAACACATCTTCTCCCTTTAACTTAAAATATTGAACACTAACGTTTAAAGTAAATAATCTTTTACAACACGCATCTCCTCTTTCTACAATGACTAATTCACAATAACCTAAGACTTACACATATGCACATATTATAGGAATGAAATCATCAATTCATAACAAAATCCTTGAGGTATTCCGGTGGTTTAACCACCCTACCAAAACTATTAACAAGAGCATCATTACCTTGAGATTGAGATTGAGGATGGGGTTCAGAAACAGAAGATTCCTCCTGTCCAATTAACTCTGAGGAATTAGAATGAAGAGCAACATCATCAGAAATACATTCAAGATTAACCCCATCTAGAAGATCATCATTCTCAACTTCAGAAGAAACAGAAGGAACATCACCTTGACCTGTAACCTCAATCATATTAGAATCAGGAGAATTCTTTTCATCCTGTGCTGATTCCCGGCTACATTCCTCCCCAATATTCTCTTCATCTAACCAGTGAAAACTCCTCATGCAACTAGTTCCTTCTCCACTCCACTCATCAAGTTTACTTTTACATTTTACAATTCTGGCAGTGTGCCAAATTTTACCATCAGATAATTGCACAGAATTTTTCCCGAGACTGACTACAGAAAGAGGCTTAGAGAATTTACTTTGCCCTTTCCTCACTTTAAAAGGTAATCTAACTCGTACCTGATCACCTATTTCAAAATTTATAGATTTAACCTTGTTTTTACTGTCATATTTTTGTATTTCTTTTGATGTTGTTCAACATTCCCTTTGACATGTTCAGGTGACCATTCTAGTAACCGTGAGTGTTTCATCCAACACTGGTTATCTTTCGTAAACGGAACACGTCCTTTCATAATAGTGAACGGACTATAACCAGTGACAGTAGGCGTTATACGATCCATCCAAATCATTTTCTTAACCCCTACTATCCAATCTTGGTTTTTAAGATTCGCTAATTGAATAGATTCTTTAATCACTCGATTGAACCTTTCCACTTCACCATTCCCACTAGGATGATAAATTGACGTAACTCTGTGCTTTATGCCATTACGTTTTAAAAAATCCTCAATGATGTGACTTTTAAATTGAACTCCATTATCAGTTATAATAACCTTAGGAAGTCCTTCTCTTTGAAATAAATCATCTAGAAATTCCAGAACCGAAGAAGCATCAGCTCTATCAACCACCTTAATTTCTGGCCACTTAGAAAAATAATCTACTGCAACTAAAATGTACTTCACAGAATCATCTTTTGTAATAGGGCCCGTGATATCTATACCTAAAGTCTCCCAAGGCATATCTGGACACTCAACCGGACACAAAGGAGGACAGTGTGTTCTTAAAGATTTGTCAGAACTACTACACAAAGAACAGTCCCTTACCATTCTCTCAACTTCCGCATCCACTCCTGGCCACCAATACAATTCCCTGATACACTTTTTCGTCTTTACAATGCCAAGATGCCCCTCATGACACAGTTGAATAACCTTAGCCCTCAAGTCCTTTGGTGGAATGATTCTTTCACCTCTTAAAATGTTACAATCCTTAAGAGACAATTCATCCCTTATCTCCCAAAATTGTTTCATTTCCTCATTTAACGATTTCTTAACAGGCCACCCATTCACAACACAACTTTTGACACTGATAAGGAGTTCATCATTACTCATACTCTCTTCCCATTCTTGTGGACTAAGACTCACATTTTCTCTTTTAAGATCTATACCCGCCACTTGAAAATCATCTAAATTATCACTAGACACATCTAATGGTAACGCCAGTCTACTCAAACAATCGGCCACCTGATTTTCAACACCCGGAATATAATTCACAGAATACATATAATCCAATAACCGAATAGACATTCTTGCTATCCTAGGTGTAGCAGCTAACAACAGTCCATCAGAAGAAAGTACTTTCACCAGAGGTTTGTGATCACACCTAACCTCCACATGGTAGCCCCAAATAAAACACCTAAAATGTTCCAGAGCCCATACTACAGCCAGTGCCTCTCTTTCAATAACTGAATACTTCTCTTCAGCCGGTGACAAGGCTCTAGATGCATAAGCTACCGCTACTTCTTTACCATTCTTCTCTTTTTGCGAAAGAACCGCACCAAGTCCTTTTTGGCTAGCATCAGTAGTGACAATACAAGGTAACAGAGGATCAAACCCTACTAGTTCTTTCGCATTGCATAACTCATTCTTAAGAACTGTAAAGACATGTTGCAATGTATGGGACCATTCAAACACAGATCTACTTTTCAACAATTGACGCAAATTGAAAGATGTTTCTGAAAACTTCCTTACAAACTTGCTGTAAAACTCTATAAGACCTAAAAAAGATCTTAATTCATTCTTGTTGGTTGGAGAAGGAGCATCCTTTATGGCATTCATTAATTTAGATTTGGGCAAAATACCCTTCGCAGAGATTTCATGGCCTAAATAATCTAAGGAATCGACACCAAATTTGCATTTTGATAACTCTGCAGTAAGACCCCTCTCTTTTAAAATCCTAAGAACTGAATAAATTCTCTCATCATGTATAGACTTATTTTCTCCCATTATAAAGATATCATCTTGAAAGAAAATAATTCCTGGTAAATCATGGAATAATTTAAACATAAGCTTCTGAAACACCGCAGCCGCTGACACAAGGCCAAACGGCATACGTAAAAACCGATAGCAAACTTGCGGAGTCATGAATGTAGTCAAATCCTTACTATCGTCATGCAATGGAATTTGGTGATATGCTGATGTTAAATCAATCACCGAAAACCATCGCATGCCCTTCGTAAGTGCAATAAGTTCATTGATTTTGGGCAGCGGAAATCTTTCTACCACTATATTCTTGTTCAATGACCTCAAGTCAATGCATAGCCTGACTTTGCCATTGGCCTTGCGCACCACGACCAAAGGCGCAACCCAATTTGAAGCTTCAACCTCCTCAATAATCTTATCATCCAAAAGTCGTTTTAACTCCTTGACCACCTCTTCACGAGCAGCCCAAGGTATATGTCTGGATTTTTGTACCGTAGGTAGTGCATTTTGCTTCAAAATAATTTTATGTACATAACCATTCAACAGGCCTACTTTATCATTAAAGACTTCTGGAAATGTATCTTTAAGATCAGTTTGATAATCAGCATAGTGGTCCAGGATCATGACTTGTTCTACCCCATTTGGATTTAACATGATATTAAGATTCCTCTGATCAATCCAACCTAATACCGGGGGACCCTCTACTGCTACATAAAGTTTCCCAACCGAAGACCTTCCTTTGAATTCAAAAATAAGTTCCCTAAAACCTATTAAATCAATCTTTTCACCATTGAAGCTCTCCGGGAAAATATCTGGTGAAGCTAAAGTGGATCCTATAATAGGAACAAACTCTTTTTCCCACTTTTTCTTGTCAATGATAGTATATGGAGACCCCGAATCTGCTACAATGAGTGTCTCAACACCACCAATGGACATCTTACATACCGGTTTAGATTTGCAATTAATATTCAATGAGTTAACACTATCAGACACTCCTAATACACAATCAACATTTTTAGTAGGTGTGTCATCACTCGAAGATGAAGATGAAGATCCATTATAGTCTTCCTTCAATAAACTAACTTTCTTCTTCTTCTTTAAATTACGTCTGCATGCCTTTGTAAAATGACCAAAAACACCACATTGCAAACACTTTTGTCTCCTGGCTGGACAGTTTTTAAAATTGGCCAAATGGTTTTTGCTCCACACCTATAACATCTTAAAACTGTGGATTTCCTTTGGCTGTCATCAGTTTCTTTAGAGGAAGAGGACGGTCTCTGGAATTTCCCTTTACTTTTAGATGTTATTTTATTCACTGTAGTTTTTTCATTCTCTTTAGTCGGTTCAGCTATAGCTTTAGCACATTTATTAGTAATTTCTGCTTTTTTAACTAAAGCAACAACGTCTGCCAACGCTGCCTCACCATGAACCCAGAGACGTTCTTGAACATGTTCATTGTTTACAAACATTATGATTTGATCCCGAATAAGTTCTTCCTCTAACATGCCAAATCTACAAGTTAAGGCCAATTTCTTTAAATCCGACACAAAATCTTCAACAGATTCTTGTTTTTCTTGTTTCCTTCCAAAACATTTATGCCTGTCAATAGCAATGCACACTGACGTGGAATAATAAACATCGAGGTCTTCTAAAGCATGAGTAAATACATTTACATCATCTGTAGCATGTGTTTTCTTGTTCATTGAGTTATATGCTATCAGACCTTGAAGGCCAAGCGAGTGGAGTAATATTTTCTTTTTCCTTGCTTGTGTTAATTCATCCTCTCCATCTTCAAGTGCATCTATATAATTTAAAAAGTACTCCTTCCATTCTTTCCATTTAATTGGGGGATCGCCTTTTGAAGACAGGAAGGCTTGTGGTGGAGTTAATGAAAATGTTTGCGCAGCACACATTTTATTACTCTATCTTGAAGCTCGCTTGTAACCCTTGTAAAAAGTTATTGATAAAATCAAGTAATAGCATATAACATATGTTTCCAGCTATGTATATTATTCTTGCCTCACTGGTGTGTCTATCACAATTATGCCGATAAGGTACTCCACCCCCTGACGTGCTTGTCAGAATGACTCGCCCACTTGTAAGTTGACTTCCAAAAATAAATGGTGTTTGAACAAATTTATCTTGTGCTTAGAATGTTTATTCTCAGAAAACACTCGATAATGGTGTGCTTGTCACTGTAGGAAACAAACTATCAAAGTTTACGGTAAACGGCATAAAATAACAGTACCTTTCCGTGTGCCGCCTCTCACAGTGCTTCCTGTGTATTGCTAGGTTACACTGCATTCATAAACAATATGGCGGCACGTATTGCGTTGTTACGTACAACGCGAGTTGAAAGTTAACAGTGTACGCTCTTGACGTCACACACACAATGAAGATTTGCCGAAAGAACTTCGAGCCGAGCAGCCGTCCACGCTCCAACTCACGCGGTTGCCAGGTACGTTGAAAGAATGTCCAGTAGTTTCAAAAGATACTACCTAATTAATTCACTGCTGGTACATTATTAACTTCGCTGTGTTGGCCCCAATAACCATCGTTTGCGTACTCACACTTCTCTGTGATCCAATTAATTCCGCCTTGAAATCAGTTTTTTTTTTCCGTAAATTCCTCTTTTCGAATCCGTATTGACTCGACGTAGGTCACGTAGGTGTTCTCCTCAAATCATCGCCACTTTTGTTAAGTAAATGATCTTCAGGAACTTCGTAGTTGGAAAGGTATTTATTCAAGAATCACAGAATAAAGGCCAACACAGCATCAAGCAGGAACAGCTGCTCACGACTTCAAGTCTCCAACTGATCATTGATGACACCTGGGGATTCCATGTGTCATCAATGATGTAGACTATGGAATACTTACATGCAAATAGGTAATAATAATAAAAGACAGACACAACACAGCAGCAGCATAGGTGGTTAGTCCATCGTTGCTTTCTATGAAAGTTAACAGGTGAAGTCGCTTGGACAATTATGTACGCAGTGCGATGAAAACTGAAAGGGTATAAATAGAGACACGTATCTGGGGCACGTCTCACCGACCTACGGGAAGGAGACCCGACGACTTCGGCAGGCATATGGAGGATTTACATGTATAATAAAAATGGTGAGTTAGGAGCGAATAGGCTGGTTTGATTGTTTTTGGTAAAGTTTGTGACTTTTACCAATTGTTAATTTCTTGCTTTAGCCTCCGTGTGTTAACGAATATTGGGGCTGGTAGATTGGATCACTAAGAGACTCTTGTCCTGGAGTCCTTTTGTCTAAGGGTTGTGGGCTTAAGTCTACTTTGAGCAGTTTAGAGTATTTATTGTCGTCTATTTGAGACTCTCTGCTCTACTCATGGTAGGTAGATACTATACTGTGTCGATGTAGAACACGTGACTTAAAGGTTTGAGGCTCCTTTCCTTGCATTTTCTTCTTTTCTTTCTGATCCCGTGGCGAAATACATTACTATACCCATGTCCTTTTTTGCGATAGGGACACTACGAAGAATAATAAATCGTGAACTCCTTCCGGGGCTGCTGTGTATCTGGAGAGGGATGGAATGAAAATACCATTGTGATCCTAATAAGATACACTACACAAAGGTATTATAATCAGCTTATTTTCGTTTTGAAATAGAGAGCATGGTGGGGATGTCATTTATAGTGCAATATGGGAGGTAATGCTGAAAAATAAATATTCTCCTATACAGGTATACGGAGAATTTCTAAATAAACAACGTGTGGATCGGGGCTTTTTCCAACAACAAGAAGAAATAGAAGGTGTTGGTTGCTGGTACGTGAATACTGTGTCTATAAACAAGAAAGGCTATAAAGATTAGATTAGAGTAGAGTAAAATGAGAGCTAGCATATAATTGCAATTACCCTGATGTTTTCTTTTTGTTCTGAATCCGTTAGGGGATCGTTACACAGGATATATCTGTGGTTAATATCTGTTGTAACATCAGGAAGTATCGCACCCCAGTATCAGATTCGTATATAGTAAGTATCAATTCACAAAATTTTGGTAGGACTAGACTAGAATACTTAAGTAAAACTTTAGAAATTTTCTCTCTCATGCATTAGAGCCTCACATTGACAAAGTTTTTCCTTATATCTATTAGATGACTTCCCTCTAATTTCTTCCTTATACAGGAGGCAAGGTATCACTAAACGTATTATCACATGTGTTGGGGTCACTAATAATTGTACCACTGTAATAGACACATACGATACTTGTGTACTGTATCATTTGGTATATATTGTAAATGTGGGTCATTTGGTCCAATCAGTGTCTTTTTAAATTTTAGATATTTTCCGGGCTAACAATTAATTTCATCTTATATACATTTTTTTCGGAAACCCCAGGGTTTGGGAACCAGTGATATGAGAAGTAGCGGGTCCTGATGAAGGTGGCTTCTACGCTTTCTTATGCCACCGAAACGCGTTGACCAAGTCTTTTTCAAATCCTACTAATGTTTTAGTAGTTCCCTTTCAGGGTTACAAAGACTGTAATCAACCTATAAACGCTAACTGGGATAGCTATTGAGATTTATTTATAGGATGTGTATGGTATGTGGATGTATGAATGAGTAGTATGAGTGTTTAGTGTTCTCTACTTGGGTTTGATTTGGAGTAATTATTTTGTATTAGGGAATTGATGTAAATTATGTGAAATGTATAATTGTGATAATGCTATAAATGAAGATTGATCTATATAATTTATAAAAGGGATAATTCAAAAACAAAATAAATAAAAGTAAAGAAATAAACTAAAGTGGTTAATTAGGTTTTGTTTGTTTATTAGCCCATGTTTGCAGTACATGTGTCAATAATATTTGTTAAATATAAGAAATTACATATAGGTCCTGAGGGAGTACTACTTGTTAGGTTGTTTATCAGTTCCTTCTTCTCCCTGACCTTTTGGAAAATTATTTCGTCTAGAGGGGGTTCCAATATTCTTTGCATTGGTGGTCCCTGATGGGACTTAAACACCCACGTATGTAATCTCGTTCGGCTTCCATGAGCTCTGACCCCACCCACACCTGTTCGGCTACATCCTTTTGGCATTCTGACACCTGGCATTGGAATGCGATGTGTGCCGAGGTGAAGTGTTGAGAGCCAGCCGTGGTTGCGGGTGCTTCCTGCTATGTGGTCTGTGCAGGAGCTGGGGTCTCCTCTATGTAGCTTGGCTGCCCTGCTCCTAGGGGTGGGTTGCCTTAGATGTCCATCGGCTGTTGTAGGGCGTCGGTGTCGATGGTGTGGTGGTCCTCTCCAGCATCACTGATGAGAAGTCTGGTCTGCTCTGCTGGAGGTGTTGTTTGTCCCTCTACAATGTGAAGGGGAGATGCATATTGACATTGTGTTGACATGTATGTTTGTGCATTGTTCTAGTTTACATGCAGACTGTATGACAATGTACATTGTGACTGTTTGGGAGGTGCTGAATATTTGATGCGGGACAATGGACATTTGGACTACATGACGGATGTGGGGTTGTATACGTACATTTCCATCTCACAGTTTTCTGTTATGTTAGATGTGATTGGCCTGTTTCTGCGTATGAGCGGACCCAGTTGTGTCCTCTGTTCTGCAGTGTCGGTGTTGCACTTTGTACTACATTGTCGTTGGATGTGCTGTTATTGCTATGTGTGTGTGCTAAAGTGTGCCACGGGGATCAGGGACATGATCCAGGGTCATTGTGGTTGTGCACTGTGCTACACATCGTTGTGCATGTGTGCCATTGTGCCCATCTCCCTGGTCGTTACTCACCCTGTTGATGTTGTGTCAGGTCCTATCGAGCTGTGTCCGGACTCCCAACTCCTTGCACCGTCTCCACCCTGATGACAGTGGCCTCCATTTCCTTCAGCTCTTCCTGTGTTGCAGGACTCCCACCTCCTGTCACCATTGCTGCCTTCCTGTTGGCAGCGGGTTTGTGCTTGGTTTGGCTTTTCACATCATGCCAGCGCCTCTTGTCCTCCTCCATAGACCTCCTCGACACTCCGACTGCATTCACGTTTGTCATATTGACGTTCAGTGGATGGTAGTGTTCTGTCACCTCAGTGACGCTGATCTGGTTTTGCTGCGGACTGCACCCCGTCTACCTCTTCCTCTTCTCCTTGGCCTTCCCTGACCTCGAGGTTCCTTGGTGGTGGTCTGTATGGCTTGTGGGGTTCGCGTTGGCCTCTGAACTCGGTCCGGGAGCATCCATGGTGCCACGCAGTTTCTTTTTTTCTCCCTTTTTTTTGGGTTGCTTTTATAGTGCATTTTCCCCCCATGACGCGTGGGAATTGCAGGCCTGTCGCTGGTGTTCACTGGTTTTTGTATCGCGATTGGCCTCATCGCAGCTTATTTTGCGTTCGTGTTTCGCCTTTTTGCGGTGTCGCGTTGACTTTATCGCGGACATTTGACGCGTTATCGTGAGCCTATCGCATGGTACCGCTGGCTTGAGAATACCGCGTTACCACAGTGTTATTTTCCCGCGATAAACTGCGATGTGCAAGGTTGCGTTAAGCTAATTTTGCGATGATTATCAAACATTCTTGAGAATATCCCCCTAAGTATTCCATGATGGTGTATAATAGTTATAGCAACCAATTCCTATTTTTTGCTTAACCAGACATTATAGCTTAAATGCAGCACTGATTGTCTTGAATTTTCCTTTCTGTTTTTTTAAATAGCTGGACTCCACTGTTCTCAAAATAGAAGTGTCATGCTTCTTCACTTGCGGAGCCGAAGACAAAGGCGTGAATGTCGCGTCTTCCCGTTCCGTGAAAAAAGGGGTGAAAAAACTACAACTCCCAGAGGCTGGGCCATTTCCGGGTGAGGACACGTATACCCAGGAAGTCAATAAAAACACTTCCGGGATAAAGAGACGGCGCTTGACAATCCGTTCCGGACCCTGGCTTCAAGCGGACGCTTTCTTTCCCGCGGATAGAGTAAGCGGATTATCGTTGGTGCACACCTTTGAGGACTTCACAAGACACGTGGTGCGGTGAGGACTTCACAAGAGCGGAGGTAGTCGTACCGAAGCCTCCGATTTCCTACGTATTCCTGACGAGGTCGGTCACGGCATAATCGCCCGTCTTTCTTTGCAGCCGATTGAAGGCCTTGTTCTAGCTGAGTGAAACACGCTTCCTGTTTTTCCAGTCTCTTACCTCGATCAAACAGGTACCGTGTTGCTCTACTTCTCGAGCTCTATGTTTGACTCCCCCTGACTACTTCTGTTGACTATCGTTATTTCGCAAAAGGGCTTCTGGGCATCACTGTCAGCTCACACGACACTGTGCGGAATTTGGGGCTGAGACCAGTAGAGCATTTATGCCAGTCGCTGTGAAAAACAACAGTGACACTACTACTATGCGGTTGCACTCCTGTCGATTGTGAGGAAAACAGCGCAGGCGTGACGCATAGTACGGTTCTCAGCGGGGACAACAGACCCTCAGGTACTTCTGTGACATTGGTAACCAGAAAGGGTGAAACAGGGTCATTGAGGAGTTAGGGTATAGTGCTAAACTTCCCTAATGCGTTTTTCTGTGTCCTTCCTACAGGCAGTTGAGACTCCCTCGTAGACCAGACCCCCAAAGCCAAAGACCCTGAAGACCTGTTTTCTGTTCCTTGTCCCCCGGGTGCGTTCCCTCATAGCTGTATCATATTACACTCTGGGGAGAGAACGTGTCCGGTGGCGAAGGAATCATATTCTTCTCGACATCGTCCCTGCTGGCTGCTACGCAGAGGTTAGTGGGTTCTATTTCCTTCTTGAGCTGCTGACACCTGACAAGAAGTATCTGCATCGTTTTCCCATACCAGCTTATAAATTGGTGGAGGAGCTTCCCTGGGGAGTTTTCCCAGGTATTCCATTATTATTAAAGTTCACATAAATTGCAGGGCAAGTGCCCAGTAATAATACTTAAAATGAGGCCCGCCAATCCTCTCCTTTCCCTCGGTAGCACTAGATACTTCAGGCCCCTACGTGCCTTAGCAAATGACCATATAAAGTTACTAGCTCTGCCCTCCATACGTTTACACCATATGTTCTCAAACTCAAGAGGAATAACCCTGAAAAAACTTAATACCCTGGGAAGAAAGAGCTTTTTAATGATATTGCATCGCCCTACTATTGAAAGTTGTAAGTTGTCCATACGCTGTAAATCTCTTTTAGTGTTATTTAACACCGGATCCAGATTGCTTTCCACTATACGATCAATATTGCTCATAATCTTAACCCCCAGATAAGTCACTTGATCAGTTCTTCTTTCATCCTCAAAAGTTACCATTTCATTGGCCATTATCTGGATTTTATTCTTGTTCAAACGATGCCCCAACACACTACCAAATCTGTTAGCTTCCTCTTCAACTTCTTTTAAAGCAGTCTCAGGCTCAGGTGTTACTAGGGTGTTATCGTCCACATAAGCCACTATCTTTGTACAAAACCCATGCATTTCTAATGGCACAATTTGCTTATTATTTAATAACCTTCTTATTATGTGGTCAATATATAGTGCAAAATGCAAGAGAGAACATGGGCACCCCTGCCTTGTACCCCTTGAGATGGAAAAAAAACCTGATTCTAATCCTGCAATTTGCAATTTTGCAATAGGGTTCTTATAAAGGACCCTTATAGCACCAATTAAACCAGGGCCAATTAGATTCAATCTCAATACCACCAATAGTTAATCCCATGTCACCCGATCAAAAGCTTTTTCAGCATCGAGTAAAATAAGTGACATGGGTTCCCAGGTGACTCCCGTCTTATCAAATGACTTTATCACACATCTTGTATGGTCAGTAGTCCCCTTTTCTGGAATATATCTGTGTTGCTAGGGAGATACCAATTTAGTAACCGCCTGACTTAGACAAGAGGCAAAAACCTTTGCATAAAGTTTGGGATCTCCATCAATTTAAGAAATAGGCCTATTTGACCCTGGTTCAGTAGGATTCTTCTCTTTTTTCTTAAAAACAATAATATTTGTAGCACCCCAAGATGTCAGGCCTGTAACCCACACTGAACTCCCTTAAAGAGATTAAAAAGGTAATCCCTTAATTCATGAAAAAACACTTTGTAAAATTCTAAGGAATTTTATCCTGGCCCGCTGCAGCCGTGGCCTGTGCAGGTAAGAGGGGTGGGATGGTGGGGCCGGGTGGAGGGGGATTTCGACAGAAAACGACGAGGGAAAATTAATTATTTATTTAATTTTCCCTCATGGTCGTCTGTCGAATCCCCCCCCAACCCGGCCCCACTGCTCTTACCTGCACGGGTCGCTCCTGGGAGGCTGCCTTACCAGAGGCCAGTGATCCTAAGGCTAATTCAACTTCTTCTACTGTCATTGGGGCTTCTAATTTCTCCCTTTCATCGTTGTTCAGCTGCCTTCCAGAGCCATAACCGAAATATTAGCTAAATGCATTTTCAGCATAGCTATCCTCATGCTGATATAGGTTTTCATAAAATTCCCTAAATACCCCAAGTGCCTCCATAATTTCTTTAATGCTGCTATAGGCCATCTTTTGTCTTGTTCTGTAAGCCAATAGTTTGCCCACCCTTTCACTAAATTCATAACAGTCCTGCCGGCGCGACTGAAACTTTCGACTACCTTATCCAGATAAAGTTGAGTTACTCCAGCCTTCACTGCTGAAAACTTAGCTCATATCTCAAACAGTATTTCATCTTTAACTACTAACATTAACTGGGATTCTAGGGAAAGCAACACCTCTCTGCCAGATCTGACTTTCTGGGACTCTGTTTTATCCCTGTTTAAACGAAAGCTGAGTGTCTCTCCTCTTATTCCCGCTTTTAGAGCATCCCATACCACATTATTGGGGGCGCTATCCCTATTGATTTCAAAGAAGCCTGGGATCAATCTCTTCATTTGTTGTACATATTCCTAACCCGACAATAACCCCTTATCAAATGACCAGGTCATAGGATGCTGTATTTTACTCAGAGCACTGATGTCAATCACTAAAGGATTATGGTTTGATATTATCTATGGATCCCTTACACTTTTTAATGCTTTACAAAGATCAGGTGGGACAATAAGATAATCTACCGTATTTTTTTAGGTGGGGCAGAAAATAATGTATACCCCGGATCAGGATCTTTAAATTGCTGCCAAACATTCACCAATCAATGGTTCAATATGAGGGTTCTAACTGCCCGAAAGACCTTGGACTTCTTCCCATCATACCAACCCTGATGCTGCAAGGGCAAATTACAATTGATATGTATATTGAAGTCGCCACATACAATAATTGGCATCGCCCAAGACGCGAGCTTGATATTAAGAAAATCGATTAATGTTGGATCATCCTAATTTGACCCATATATTGAACAGAGTATAACCTTACGCCCACCAACTGAAAATGTTACCAAAGCTCAATGGCCAAATGTATCTGTGGACTTTCAAATAAGCTCTACACTTTTACTACGGGCCAATATGGCAACCTTTCTCGTGGTGGTCCCTGCGTGGTATATGCAAGAATTCGATAACCCAGAACATCCAACAAATGTTTTCTTGGAGCTCATATGTGTCTCCTGCATGCATATAACATCTGCTTTGAGAGATTTTAAACCTTCCACCATCAACTTCCTTTATTGCTGTCATTCAGTCCACAAATATTTAACGTTGAAATTCGTAAAAAATACTGATACCTGTGACGTTTGTGATTATTTTCGTCTTAATATTAAGATTAGGATGAGTGTGCATGAAAAGAAGAAAATTACACAATAAAATAAAGTGAGAAAACAAGAAAAAGAAAGAGAAGGAAATTAGAGAAAGAGTAACAGAAGAAATAGAATTAGAAGAGTTGCAAGATAATGTGTACAAGAAAACAAAAGAAAACAATATGGAGAACACTATGATTTAAACTAACAAACGCATGTGGAACTAAATAAAACCATTTCCGTAGATACATTTTGTGCAAATTAGTGAGTAGTGGTGATGTTATAAAATCACCAAAGGGGGATTGATGGAGCAGGTAAAACAAAATTTTGTATACCTCCTCAAATTTACATGTAATTAATTATGTATTCATTCTAAAATTAATTTAAGTAACATGTTTGCAGTGAAAATGTATTAATCAACTTTTGCACCTTGATAAACATGAGATACACGTGGGACTAAATTGCTAATTGTATGGCAGAACAATTAATTAATTAACTATGGTACGCAAACTAACCTTAGATTGTGGTGAAATAGTAAAAATTGAATGTTTTATGTTGCTTTGTGATTGTCTGTGCTTTAAAATCATAAAATGGTAAGTATTATTGCTTTAAATGTTGCCACAGCTAGGAAAATACTAATATATAATGGGATTAGTGTGGGTTTAAACATTAGCATCTTTGTTTCTATATTTTAATTACTTTTATGTCTATTTTTGCTTAAGTTGGTATTTGGGCCTACTAAGCCGCAGTACCCAAGATGGAGTTCTCTGAAGCAGATGCCACCATGTGAACGCGATGATTTATGCGCATGCCCGGATGGCTCTGGAAATCACCAAGTAACCTGAACTTCTTACACCGCGTTCCCTATCAAGGACAGTGACTAAAATTGAATGCAAGCCAATGGACGACTATGTGGGAACAGCGGAAAGGATAATACAGAACTTGTGAAAAGATGACTTCTTTTTCTCAAAGTGTTACATTTGCTACTCTCGCTTGGGAGCAGAAACAAAACTTAATAATTTGCGCCTTCCTATGCCAAGTCATCATGAAGAACCAGTTTTGCGCTGGGAACCTTTCAGTAACCTACAGATAACCCTGAACTGTCCAATCAGAACATTTTCTCTGCCCCTAATTGTTACCTCGTTCACATATCAGTTTTATAACTTAATTCTGGAAATGTGTTCCTCTATCTGTTTTATTTGTTACTGGGAAACCAAAACTAGGAATAAACTCTCTCAGTAGGAGTTTTGCTACAGTAATTCCATCATTCCGTCTGGTTGGGTAAGCCTCAACCCATTGTGAAAACAGACAGACAATCACCAGTATATATCTTAGCCTGTTGCATGAGGGCATTTCAATGAAATCAAGCTGCATTCAAGTGAATGAACCTCCCTCCCGTCCTATGGTCCCCAAGCTCACCACAGTTTTTCTTCCTGGATTGAATTGCTGGCATATGAGACATCTCTGACAAAGGCTCTCAGCTATAAGCCGAAACTTTGCATTATAACAGGTCTGTTTAAAAAGTCTAATCATGGCATCCCTGCCTATGTGAGCCTGCCCATGGTACATCCGTGCCATGGCAAAGATCATGCTAGTAGGCATTACTGGTCTTCTATCTCAGTAAACCCAAACTCTGTCTACTTCTCGTTGTGTACATCCTGATTTTATCTACTGTTTCTTCTCCTCTTCCCCTGCCTCTTCCTGTAACTGTCTCACTTCATCCCATGTACTTACAGTGTTAGTAAAAAGCAAGGGACATAAATCCATTTCCTTTTCCCGGTTACAATTCAATGAAGTTTGAGTACGTGCACAATACTGTGCTAAATCATTGGCAAACTCATTGCCTGCTGACACGTAGTCGGCTCCTTTTTTATGGGCGCTACATTTTATCACAGCGATCTATTTAGGCAGCTGTATCGTCTCAAGTAATTTTCCAACTATTTCTGCTTTTCTGATTGGAGTTCCACTTGATGTCAAGAAACCTCTTTGGGACCAAATTTGTCCAAAATCATGCATCACTCCAAACCCATACTGGCTGTCAGTAACCACAGTGACTCGCAAATTCTTTCCCAACTTGCATGCTCTAATCAGTGCAAACAACTCAACAACTTGAGCAGATCGTACTCCTCTCAAACAAGATGCTTCCAACACAGTTGCTACAGTACACACAGCATATGCAGCACTCAAAATCCCTTCTCCAGTTCTTAAGCATGATCCATCCACAAACATCACATAGTCACTCTCTTTCAGAGGCACATCTTTAATGTCCGGACGCGGTTTGGTGCAGAAATCAAGCACTTCCAAACAATCATGGTCAACTTCGTCTTTTACTTCTGCATTCACAGCATCAGGTAGTAATGTTGATGGGTTCACATTAGTGCATCTTACAAGACTCACATGTGTAGCACCCAAAATAATCTTTTCATATTTAGTTAGACGACTATGCATCATGAACTGTGTTTTACTTCTTGCCAAGAGGATCGCCACATCATGGGGAACAAACACTCTCACAGGGTATACCATTACAATTCCCTTACTTTGTTCCAGACATTTACAGGTGGTAGCTACTGCTTTCAAACATCCAGGCAATGCTACAGCTACTGGATCTAGCACAGCTGAAAAATAAGCAATTGGTCATCTCAATCTTCCATCTCTCTGCACTAATACGGAAAGAGCACATCCATCTCTTTCACTGCAATAAAGCTCAAATTCTCTTTCATAATCAGGCATTCCAAGAGCCGGTGCTTCACACAAGCTGTTTCTCAATTTTTTAAAAGCTTTCATCTCTTCCTTATTCAACTCAAGTGGATCTTTTACATCACTCTTTGTCAGTCGTACTAAAGGTTTTGCAATCAGCGAGAAATTGCTGATCCACTGACGACAGTATCCCACCATTCCAAGAAACATTCTGACCTCTCTCTGTGTCATTGGAGCTCTCATTTCTTTTATTATTTTAATTCTGTCCATTGTTACTTTTCTCAGGCCTTTGTCAATCTTATGACCTAAGTACTGTACCTCTTTCTGATAAAACTGCAATTTTGATGGGGATACTTTAAGTCCTCCATCTGCCAAATGATTTAACAGGGCAACTGTGTCAACCACACATGCTTCTCGCGTCTTCGATGCCACTAATAGGTCATCGATATACTGAACAAGCACTGAACTTTCGGGCATTTTTAAATCTTCCAGTGACTTCTTTTGAATTTGATTAAATATTGAAGGACTCTCTGTATACCCTTGAGGAATACGGCACCATGCCTAAATACGCTCACCAAACCGGAACGCAAAAATTTGTTGGCTATCAGGGTGCATTGGAATAGAAAAGAAAGCATGACACAAGTCAATGACTGTGTACCATTCGGCATCATGAGGAATCTGATATAGAATTACTGAAGGGTTTAGCACAATGGGACAGCAAGGAACAACAATTTTATTCACCTTTCTCAAATCTTGTACTATCCTAAAAGTCCCATTTGGCTTTTTCAAACCCATGATCAGAGAGTTACATGGACTGCTCATTATCTCATTCTGTCTATTACAGGGGTTACTCCTGTAATTATTTCAGGTGTCAATTTATACTGAGGAATAATCGGGTAATTTACTCCTTCTTTTACAGTTATTTTCACAGGATCTACTCTTTTCATTAATCCAACATCCTGTCCTGTGAAATCTCATACTTCTGTTTTCACTGTGTCTTTTAACTCTTGAGGTAATCCTTCTGGATCAAATACAACATATGCTTCGGTAATTTCATGTTCTAAGTTTGCCATTGTCATTCTATACAATACATCCTCGTCTGGAGTTTCAAAGGCTATACCATCAGGTGTACAAAAGATGGTGCAATTCATTTTGCACAATAAGTCCCACCCTAACAGATTTACAGGACTAGTGTCGCATACCACGAACCGATGCATGACAGTGAATTTCCTTATTCTAACTTTTACAGGATCAGTCAGATAAGCTTTTATCTGTTTATTTGAAACTCCAACTACTTGGATTGTTTCACCCGAGAGGAAAAGATTTTTCACTTTAGCTGATCTAACAGTTGAACGAGGAGCACCAGCATCTACTAGGAAAGTAATGTTTACTTCATTCACCCTTCCATCCACAAAGGGTCCCGTCTGGTCTACCTCTAGAGTTGCGCCAAGTACGCACTCTTCTTCCTCCCCTAGGCACCGTCAATAACTCTCTTCTGACTCACTTTCATCGCATTGCAGCCAATACTGCAAAATGGCACCTGCGCGCGGTAGCTTTGTTACCTGTTCTTTGTTGTAGAATTCTATCTCATTACTGTATCTTTGACGATTTACGTTCTGCGGAAAAGGTGGGTTTGGCACCTGACACTGTTGGGTAACAACCTGCTGCTGTCGCGGCGGTTGGTAACTCGCCTCATTCTGCACCTGTGGATTTAATGATGAATTATCAACATTAGCTTTCGGTGGCAATTTACATTCGGATTTCCAATGGCCTAATTTTCCGCAATTAAGGCATGGCCATTTCTTTTTAGCCTCATCTATTCTAATCTGTCCTTTTCCTTTTCCAATATTAGGCTTGGGTTTTGCTTGCCCTATCCCATTAGCTTGCTCGATTAACTGGGCTTCTTGTCACTCTGCTACCTTTACCTGTGCTCACATTGCCTTTTCTTTCAACTTACGCTGTTTGGCCTCAATTTCGTCACTAAAATACTTTGCATGCCGTAACACTTTGTCCATCTTTTTGTTTTGCCAATCTACCGTATGCTGTTTAATCATTTCACTAACTTCAGGCCTTAAACCATAAACAAATCTGTACACAAAATGACTCAAATCCTTTTCACTTAATTTCTCGTCTCCACTGTATTTTTTAAAAGCCAATAATAACCTTTTGTAATATGCATGCATTGATTCCTTAACCTCCTGGTGAGTTCTGTCAATTTTTACCCAGACGGTTTCTTTCGGAAGTACTTTATTTTTCAAAAAAGGTAATTACCTGATCATATTTTTTCATCACTTCAGAATCGGGGGCTCCCGTCTTAGGATCCCTAGGATATTTTTGTGTTGGCCAATCTATTGTAATCTTACATTCTGCCCATAAATCTGCAGGCACTATTATATCAAAAAGACCATTCACATCTATCCACCATACCTTTGAAAGTTTGACAAACCTATCTACCTGTGTGTACCATTCAACTGGTTTTTCTCTTAACCTTGGAAAATCATTGGTAAATGACAAAATATCCTGTCTAGTCCATAGAACATGTACATATCCTCTTCCAGGAATTTCTCTCATGGGACATTCTGTTACCACTGGCTCTTTTTCTCTCACTGGGAAAGCTAGAGAGGCCTTGTCTGTAGTTTCCTCTCTCCATCTAAACCATCTACTTTTCCATCGATCCACATCACCCCATTTTCTTAACAATGCAATCAGTTCTTTAATTTAGGTCAACCTCCCTGCAGTATTAAAATTTTCAATATCCTTCTCAGAAAAATCTACCCTTTATGGCTTCTGTAATGACCTTATTTTCAAAAAATCAATTCCCATTTCACTCGCTGTCTCTTCTAACTTTTCATGCGAAGTCCTTGCTCTCCAAGTTATGCTTTTACATAAAAACATTAACTCCTCATCTTGGTATGCTTTTAATGTTTCAGTTGGAATCGTTCCTACAATTAATTCTTCCAAAGTCACTTGTAATTTTACTACATCTAAAGGTTGTGGTTCTTTATCTTTTTTCTGTAAACTTCTTAACCAATCACTTAATTCATCTGATGTTGGTCCTACAGGGGTTGTCTCTATTCTCATTTTATCTGCCATTCTCTCTGGGGTTTCCGTTGCTGATTCTGTTGCCATAGGTGTCTTACTCGCTGGACTTTGATTTACAGTTAAATTTTTAGGGGCACTCAATTCTGATATTCCTGCAGTAACCTTCCATCAATTTTCTCTTAAACTACTCCTTTCTTTCTCCTTTTGCATACCGCAATTATATGGGACTGTTAGACAATGCTCACTATCTTTTTGTTCATCAAAAACAGGTATCACCGGTCCTATAGTTACAGGCACAGTCACTGCTTCCATATTCTTGGTTAATTCTCTAATCTTTTCAGTTAATTCCAGAGCAGCTCTAGCTAACTCTGCAGATTTTTCATTTTCAGTTCTTACGGTCTGTGACATTTCTGAATCTTTAAATGGATTGTTTTGCCCAAAATCATTCAGCATTTGTTCAAAAATGTTATTCACTACAGTCTCCTGTGGTGGTGCACTTGGCGTCACCAACACAGAATCCTGCTGATACGGAGTTTTTTTTATAGAACATGTCTTCCAGCACTTCATCCTCTGATTCACTCACTCCATATCTGTACCCTTCTGACCCTGTGTTATTTCTTTTTTCTGTACATTTTCTGCCACTCATTTCTCCAGCATTTCTCAGAGGAAACATACCAGAGTCATGCTTGCATTCTGCCATCTTCTCATTCTGTCATCATGACTTTCTTGACCACAATGTCTACCAAATATATAATTATACCTTCTTCCACTTCGATGCCTTTCCCTTTTGTACATCTCTTCTTCCCATTCAATCAAAGCCTCAAATTGGGTAGGTCTGGGTTTCGGTTCCAACCTCATCATTCTATCTCTTAAATTTCGTAGTACTGCCAACCTAAATGAACCATTTTTTCGGAAATGCTAACACTCCATCATCTTTTGTATACTTTGCCCAATTTTCCAACCAAATGCATGTATGAAACCATATTTCGCCACCATAAATGATGCAGGCGTTTTCGGTGGAGGAAGTATCTGTCCTTCCCTAGTTACAATCGGCTTATCCTTTTTGAATAGGTCTTTGATTTTTCCAAACCATGACTTCTTCTCTTTCTCAGGTGGATCGTAGTACATCATTTTTATTTTCAAAAAGTTCTTAATCAACTAGACTTTGCAAATCACTTCTTCACAGTTTCTCTGTATTCTGACCAATCCTAGCACGACTCACACTAACACACCAATCTGGAGCGTCTACGTCAGTCTTGAAATTCTCCACTCCCAGCGCGTCTCACACTAATGCACCAATCAGTGAAAGCTTTGTCTTTCTGTAGCTAACCAATTCCAGCATGGTCTTTCTGACGTCAGCCTCTCTCACTACTCCTGCTCTTGCTGACCCTTCCTTTACAAAATTTTATCGGCAAACTTTTCTTACGTTATTTTTAATCAAAATCTGTTAGTAACAACATAAAACATCTCCATTGCCTGTTTCACTAAACCAAAGAGATAGCTTTGTTAATTTTCACAAGAATTCTGTCTTTCCAGTAGGCAGCGCTTACCTCTACCCTACCACAGAATTTTCCGTTACGCCGATAAAGTAGCACTTCCCTCTACCTTACCCTTCTATCAAGCAAAAGGCAAACCTGTTTCTCTGGGGATAAAACACATGCGGAGACTACAATGCTCCTGAGAATTAAGGCCAGAGTTTCACAAGAGAACCTATTACTATTTCACTCACACACGTTCACACAGAGATTTTCCCTAACATAACACAATTCCGTGTTATTACAATTCTTGAAACCAGACAATGTTCAATTCCATGTGACTTCTCTTTGCCACATCAATCCACTCCCTACTTCCCGGAAGCTTCCAAATTTCAAACAATACTTACCATAAACAATACTCAACATAAAGTGTTAAACATAAATCTTTCTTTCTATAATCTTTATTTCGACTACAGTGAGTCATAAAAGATAACACAAAATAACATAAATTCCACAGTTATAACACAGAGTAACATAGAATTTCATACTTATCACAATCAAGAAAATGGGGGTATATCCATCTTACACTTTATAGCCGGAAAAACTACTAAACAAGTTAGCGGACACAATTAGTATCATTTGACAGGGATTCAACATAGCAAAAAAATGTAAAACTAGATAATATCATGTTTACAGTACTTTCTCCTAGTTTTCCACATTGCGTCTAAAAATTTGCTAACAGCAAAAACGGTTAGTGGTGATAGATCCGTTTTTAGTATTCGATATGCCTCCATGTGTTTTCTAAAACCCCATTTTTTGCATAGGGGAATAATCCATTTTCTTCTAGATTCTGTATATAACGGACAGAAGAAAATTACATGGAGATCATTTTCAGGCTGAGCAGTGCAAGAGGGACAATTAAGATCAGTGGAGGGGTGCCATCTATTCGTAAGAGCGCGGATGGGAAGGGAATTATATCTCCATTGGAGATAAAATTTTCTTAAAATTACGGGATACATATCATCCAGCACCATCTCAAACCTATAATAATCTTTCATTAAAATAAATGATCTTGTCATGGAGCCCAGGTTATCAGAGGTCAGCCAGACCGAACGATTTCTTTCATAGTACATTGTTACCAGAGCTTTGCGTGATATGGCCTTGGATGCAGTTTCTGGAGAACTCCATAGGGAAGGGCAACCCAACCTATCAAACTCTGTCTTGATATACCTTATCCAGGGAAGATTTTGTATAATTTGGGACTTCAGTAAATCCAGAAGTTCTTGTCTGTAGGTGTTAAGTTCGGCGGTTGCCCATAAACGTCGCCAAAAGGTTAGAGGCTTTAGGGCTAATTCATCCTTAATGGGTCTAATTCCTAAGTCCAGCCTAAGAGGAAGAAGTGGAGTACTAGCTGGTAAAGATGATAATTGTCGAAGGAAATTATTTTCGACGACCATAAATATTGGAGGGAATTATTGCCCCATAATTCCGCCCCGTAAATTGCTGCCGCTCTGGCCTGTACCTTGTAGATTTCTAAAGGTGGACCAATAGGTTTTATGTAGGAGTTTTTCCATAGTTTGCCAATCGCCCCAATTTTCTGCGTTAGTTTTAATTGGGATTTGGTTTGGTGTTGAGTCCATATGAAGTTTTCATTTATAGTCACTCCCAGGTACTCAAACACCCGAACTCTCTCCAAGCTAACTCCATCAATGGTTGGATTTGGACGGGATTTTCTTGGGGGATTCAGAATCATAAATTTTGTTTTTGAAGTATTGATTTCCAAACCCCTGTCCTGGCAGAAAGAGACAAACCCATCCAATACCCGCTGGATACCCATAGGGGATTTGGCAAGTAGCAAGGTGTCATCAGCAAACATAATTGCCGAAATCCCCACTCCAGCGAGCTTTGGGGCGTCTCTGTTAGGGACCATATTTAAATAGGGGATAACTCCGTTTACATATAGGCAGAAAAGGGTGGGAGCCAGGACACAGCCCTGGCGCACACCCCTATTGACAGGGAAGCTAGATGATAATTTTCCCTCTCTCCCACATCTAACCTTAGCGAAGTTTTCAGTGTGTAATCGAATTATAATGTCAAGAAGGGAGGGTGGAATATCTAGTTCACGAAGAACAGCCCATAACTTGGTACGTGGGACCAAGTCAAAGGCTGATCGAAGGTCTACAAAGACTGTGTATAGGGATCCACCCTCAACCATGACAGTTTTCCAGTAAAGCATTTTAAACCTAAAGATCTGGTCAATAGTAGATACAGATTTCCTGAAGCCAGCCTGATAATGGCTCAGGATCTCCTCCTCATCAATCCAGTCCAATAGGCGATTGATGATCAGTCTGGCAAACAGTTTTTGGGCTATATCAATAAGGCTGATAGGCCGATAATTGACTGGGAGGAGAGGCGATCCCTTCTTATAGATAGGGACCACCTCCGCACCCAGCCAAGTAAAAGGGATCTTCATGCCCCTTGCAATTCCGTTGTATACGATTAAAAGATAAGGAGCCCAGACTTCTGGTTCGTGTTTATAAAGGTCACCAGGGACCTTGTCAAGGCCAGGACCCTTCCCCGCTGGGAGTGCAGCGATAGCAGTCAGGACTTCAGATATAGTAAAAGTGATTGGGTTAAAAGTAGAATCATCGCTTAACGGTGATTCCGATAAGAGAGGAGTTAAGCTGGGGGCTGGATTGTTGTACAAAAGGGTAAAATGATCCTCCCAGACTTGCGGGGCAATATTCGGGCTAATAGCGGACACCATATCAGTGGAACCGGTAGTGACAATTTTCCAGAATCTAAAAGAGTCTCGTTCCGCCAAGGCAGATGTTAGATCGGCCCAATTCTGACTAGCCCACTCAAGTTTGGCATGGTGGGTCAAATAGCGATACGTACGTCGTTTGTATTTGATAAGATCTCGCTCAGCATTTTCCTTTAGTGCAATCATTAATTCAGCTTTTGCGAGTCTACAAGCTCGATTATACCATGAGTGTTTCCTGGGTTGGTATTTCTTTAGGGGAGCTACAGGGTTCAAGATGTCTCCTAAACTTGCATAGAGTGCATCATTATGTACAGCAATCTCACTATTAATATCCAGAACTAGTTCAGACTCAATAAGGTCAGCAATTCGGTCCAAAGTTAAACTGACCTTCCCATAAACTTTGGACATGTCCTCTGGGTTGCTGACCAATTTCGACCATTTCACCCTCCGTCTATTGTTAGAAAGGGCAAGATTATCAGTTCTGTCTGGAGTCAATAAAGATTCAATAGGACCCAAACCTAACAAGGCATAATCCAGAACTAAAGGGTTGTGGTCACTTTCTCTCCTTGGAAGCACCAGAAAGTCCAAGACTCGATTCCATTCCTTGCACTTAACAAAGATGTAATCGAGATGGGCCTCTCTGCCCGATACATTAAAGGTCGGCTTTGGGGGATTATCGGATTTGGAGCGTCCGTTACAAGCTCTAATAGAGTGGGCCAACGATAGAGAGGTAATTTGGAGAGCCAATGGGGTCCATGATCTTACAGTAGGACCAGGTACTTGTGGAATATCCCAAGAGTCATCCTCTTCTTGGTTTATGGCATCTAATAATCCCTCTAAGGGTTCAAAGTGAGAGTTGAAATCCCCGCCCACCACAAGAGGAATACCCTCTGGTAGGTCTGCCAATACCATTGATAAAGCGTCCACAGCCCCTGATTCTGCCGAAAAACTAGTCGGTCTGGAATAGAAATTAACCAGGGCCATCTGTATCCTAGCCTGCCATTTCAATATTATAGTTTGAACATCATCAGATCCAGTACCAAGGGCGGTAACGGTACAACCCAAATGAGATGCCACCCAAATGGTGAGGCCACCAGACGGTAGGCCTCTACCTCCCCAAGTTGCCGGGAGAAAAAAGGAGGCAAAACCCACTCGATGATAGTTAATCCTAGCCCATGTTTCCTGAAAACAACATATATCATGTTGATCTATAAAAAGGCCCCATTCGGGGCAATCAAGCTTATTGTGCAGACCCGCTATGTTCCAGGAAAGGATCTTTAATGATGAACGAGCACATGGAAGGTCGGCAGATATACCGACATTATCTGAGATGGGTGGAAGGTCGTTGTTGATAATGTCGATTGGTGAAATCGCCACAGTCTGTACTAATACTAAATCACACTCATCTACAATGGGAGTAGATCCAGCCTGCAGTCAATCCACCTCTTCCAGTGGGCTAAACCTATTGTGACATGGAACATTATAAGCAGTAGGCTGGTATAGCCAGGATTTATCACAATTGCGAGAAACAGAGGATAGAGGACCCACCCTTGTCCATCCTTCTACATTCTCAGCATATACACTGTTATTTGAAGGGGGAGAAAAATAGGAAAGTGGTAAGGGTTGGATACAGGTCTCTCGCTGTTTTCCCCTCCAATTAATGATATATGATACTATATTAGGGTCTCTGAAGTTCACCAGGACACAATCGCCCTTATAGCGTTTAAGAGAATTACCCAACCAATTAATCCTCCTGACCATCAAAACAGCCGCGGTTGCAGAAGGCGGGAGTGGCCTATGGGTATTTAACCAACTTGTGACTTTGTTTTTAAGAGAGTCGTAGGTTTCTGCCTCAGAGTTGGTATACTTAGGAATTCCAGCCAGCACTAGTACATAGGGGGCCGCCTCGGGGGGTAAATTAACCACATCCTTTCTGCTTAGCTTGCCCTGAGCATTAGTGTTGGTTTCGATTGTGGCACTATGGGCTTTTAATTTATCAGCATTGTCCATAGGCCTAGGTTGAGCAGGTGAACAATTCTGAGTAGGGTGGGGGAGAACGACAGAAGTCTGTTGGAGATTCAAAGATTGGGACAAAACCTGTGGGTCGGTAACCACCCCCACTCCAACCTGTTTGGGGGGAGCACCTGAACTATCCACACTAAGGGACAAGGGCTCTGGGAATTGTTTTTGGGAGACATTATTCGTTTTAGAAATAAAACTGCCTTTATTTATCAAGCAGTTAGTAATAATTCCTGTTGCTTTTTTTATTTCTATAAGCGTGTCATTAATAGAATCAAATCTAGCCAAAAGAGGGTGAATTAAGACTTTTAGCGCATTTACTAGGGAGCTAGCAAGCAAATCAGTCTCACGCCCAGGTCCAGCAGCTCTATTGGGAGGGGAGGGGTGTTGAGAAGTTTGGTTACATCTTGATGTGGGTGCTAGAGTCTGGGTTTCAATAGTACCAGATATTTCAATAGGTGAAACATCAGTATCCAGCCTGGCCTTTTTCCCACCCTTCAGCTTCCTCACACTTTTCCTTTTGGGTATCGCCCCCTCCCGTGAACCATGAGCTAAGCTTAGAGGTATATCCTTCCCCAGGTCCGAAGGAGCATCCGGTACCACAGTTAAGCTAGATCTTAGATCCTGAAGTACCGAATCAATCGTTTGGTCAATACTGTTCATTAGGGCAGTGTGAGAGTTATCCAATCTCTCCGGGGTTCTTGCAGCTGCAAGTAAGCCAAGAGAAGATCTCCTGGCACTTTCGATACCTTCCGAGAGTCGTTGCTCTAACATTACCAATTCATTATTGACCACCGAATTAGCCCTAATAAGAAAATTGTCCAGTGTACCTGAAAGCATTGAGGTTGATGCCTGTGTTTTCGACCGGGTGGCCATGTTTTCTCTACGAAGGCGGTACAGGAAAGAGAAGGGGCCCGGTCCGGTCTTGACCGTGCTTGAACGGGCTTAAACGGGCCCGGACTGCGCCCCGCACGCATCCCGCTCACGCGTGGACTGAGGTCAATTAAATAGCGGAAGGAGGTGTGTCCGGGAAGAGGATCAGGTGCGTTCAATTATTGTAGCCCAAGGCACCCTGGTCCTCGCAGTCCCTGCACAGTAGCAGCCTCCCGTGATGACCACGCCAGTCAGTCTCGCCCCGCAGTTCCAACCAGCTCCTCGGTGATGATGAAGGTAAAAAAGGTTTATTTAAAACAAAGTCCGCGCCTGCGAGCGGCTCCCGCGAAGCGGGGGCCGCGAGGCGTTTTATGGAAGTGGAGGCAGAGGGAGGTGTGTCCGGGAAGAGGATCAGGTGCGTTCAATGATTGTAGCCCAAGGCACCCTGGTCCTCGCAGTCCCTGCACAGTAGCAGCCTCCCGTGATGACCACGCCAGTCAGTCTCGCCCCGCAGTTCCAACCAGCTCCTCGGTGATGATGAAGGTAAAAAGGTTTATTTAAAACAAAGTCCGCGCCTGCGAGCGGCTCCCACGAAGCGGGGGCCGTTAGGCGTTTTATGGGAGTGGAGGCAGAGGGAGGTGTGTCCGGGAAGAGGATCAGGTGCGTTCAATGATTGTAGCCCAAGGCACCCTGGTCCTCGCAGTCCCTGCACAGTAGCAGCCTCCCGTGATGACCACGCCAGTCAGAGAGGTATCCAATCTCTCCGGGGTTCTTGCAGCTGCAAGTAAGCCAAGAGAAGATCTCCTGGCACTTTCGATACCTTCCGAGAGTCGTTGCTCTAACATTACCAATTCATTATTGACCACCGAATTAGCCCTAATAAGAAAATTGTCCAGTGTACCTGAAAGCATTGAGGTTGATGCCTGTGTTTTCGATCGTGTGGCCATGTTTTCTCTACGAAGGCGGGACAGGAAAGAGAAGGGGCCCGGTCCGGTCTTGACCGTGCTTGAACGGGCTTAAACGGGCCCGGACTGCGCCCCGCACACGTCCCGCTCACGCGTGGACTGAGGTCAATTAAATAGCGGAAGGAGGTGTGTCCGGGAAGAGGATCAGGTGCGTTCAATGATTGTAGCCCAAGGCACCCTGGTCCTCGCAGTCCCTGCACAGTAGCAGCCTCCCGTGATGACCACGCCAGTCAGTCTCGCCCCGCAGTTCCAACCAGCTCCTCAGTGATGATGAAGGTAAAAAGGTTTATTTAAAACAAAGTCCGCGCCTGCGAGCGGCTCCCGCAAAGTGGGGGCCGCGAGGCGTTTTATGGGAGTGGAAGCAGAGGGAGGTGTGTCCGGGAAGAGGATCAGGTGCGTTCAATGATTGTAGCCCAAGGCACCCTGGTCCTCGCAGTCCCTGCACAGTAGCAGCCTCCCGTGATGACCACGCCAGTCAGTCTCGCCCCGCAGTTCCAACCAGCTCCTCGGTGATGATGAAGGTAAAAAGGTTTATTTAAAACAAAGTCCGCGCCTGCGAGCGGCTCCCGCGAAGCGGGGGCCGCGAGGCGTTTTATGGGAGTGGAGGCAGAGGGAGGTGTGTCCGGGAAGAGGATCAGGTGCGTTCAATGATTGTAGCCCAAGGCACCCTGGTCCTCGCAGTCCCTGCACAGTAGCAGCCTCCCGTGATGACCACGCCAGTCAGTCTCGCCCCGCAGTTCCAACCAGCTCCTCGGTGATGATGAAGGTAAAAAGGTTTATTTAAAACAAAGTCCGCGCCTGCGAGCGGCTCCCACGAAGCGGGGGCCGCGAGGCGTTTTATGGGAGTGGAGGCAGAGGGAGGTGTGTCCGGGAAGAGGATCAGGTGCGTTCAATGATTGTAGCCCAAGGCACCCTGGTCCTCGCAGTCCCTGCACAGTAGCAGCCTCCCGTGATGACCACGCCAGTCAGAGAGTTATCCAATCTCTCCGGGGTTCTTGCAGCTGCAAGTAAGCCAAGAGAAGATCTCCTGGCACTATCGATACCTTCCGAGAGTCGTTGCTCTAACATTACCAATTCATTATTGACCACCGAATTAGCCCTAATAAGAAAATTGTCCAGTGTACCTGAAAGCATTGAGGTTGATGCCTGTGTTTTCGACCGTGTGGCCATGTTTTCTCTACGAAGGCGGGACAGGAAAGAGAAGGGGCCCGGTCCGGTCTTGACCGTGCTTGAACGGGCTTAAACGGGCCCGGACTGCGCCCCGCACGCGTCCCGCTCACGCGTGGACTGAGGTCAATTAAATAGCGGGAGGAGGTGTGTCCGGGAAGAGGATCAGGTGCGTTCAATGATTGTAGCCCAAGGCACCCTGGTCCTCGCAGTCCCTGCACAGTAGCAGCCTCCCGTGATGACCACGCCAGTCAGTCTCGCCCCGCAGTTCCAACCAGCTCCTCGGTGATGATGAAGGTAAAAAGGTTTTATTTAAAACAAAGTCCGCGCCTGCGAGCGGCTCCCACGAAGCGGGGGCCGCAAGGCGTTTTATGGGAGTGGAGGCAGAGGGAGGTGTGTCCGGGAAGAGGATCAGGTGCGTTCAATTATTGTAGCCCAAGGCACCCTGGTCCTCGCAGTCCCTGCACAGTAGCAGCCTCCCGTGATGACCACGCCAGTCAGTCTCGCCCCGCAGTTCCAACCAGCTCCTCGGTGATGATGAAGGTAAAAAAGGTTTATTTAAAACAAAGTCCGCGCCTGCGAGCGGCTCCCGCAAAGCGGGGGCCGCGAGGCGTTTTATGGGAGTGGAGGCAGAGGGAGGTGTGTCCGGGAAGAGGATCAGGTGCGTTCAATGATTGTAGCCCAAGGCACCCTGGTCCTCGCAGTCCCTGCACAGTAGCAGCCTCCCGTGATGACCACGCCAGTCAGTCTCGCCCCGCAGTTCCAACCAGCTCCTCGGTGATGATGAAGGTAAGAAGGTTTATTTAAAACAAAGTCCGCGCCAGCTCACGGTTAAACTCACACCAGACCCCGATTGACGCAGAAGGTTCACTCGGTTAGCATTCCTATCGAGAAGCTTATATACATAAAAAAGGACCCGGCGGGAAAATGCACTCAGAAGCATACAAACAGACAAGCCACGCGCTCTCATAAATCAATAATCACCAAACCAATACAATAATAACCATCAATCTGCTACCAAGAAATCTGTTAGAGCGTCTAAGGACAAGATTTACATATTCTCCCTATGTCACAGATTTTACAATTCATTCAAAGATTGATTCATTGGTGGGGCCCATAACACCAACATGCACACAGCATTCAATAAATCTCACTTGAATCTGTGCATAGGAAGAGAAAGGCGCTGGACATGTGGGTACCTTATTACCTATCAGGATTAATTTACTTTACATTATATACATATTATACATATATATTTATCATTTAAATCCTGACCTTAACATCAATGCACTCCACCACTTGGTCGATGGACCAATTAGTTGGACTGATTGATAGTGAATTAGAACCAGCTAAAACACAATTAAAGCCTAGGAAACATTTGCATTTATTGACTACAGCTTATAATCTCAAAATTTTAATTTTATTACAGAAAAATCAAACATTTGGTAAATAGACATGAATTTAGAAAAACGCAGTTAATTAATTACCAATTAGCAAGTGTCTACGACTTCTGATCAAACTGAGAGTTATCCGCATTCTTCGGTACAACTCCCCAGACAGGCTGTCTGACCCACAGCAAAGGATCAAACCGTTAGACGAAATATAGGATGCACCGCAAACTTTTCTCCCAAAAGCCAAATAAACCCAAGGCAAGCCAACAAATCGCCACCAGCTCAATGCAGCCCAACGCCATGGAAGATCAAACCCGAAGACCATACCCAATGGCGGATGAGGGCTTCTTCTACCATTTTTCCCTCTTACTTCATGTGAACACGATAACAATTAGGGGCAGAGAAAATGTTCTGATTGGACAGTTCGGCGTTATCTGTAGGTTATTGAAAGGTTCCCAGCGCAAAACCGGTTCTTCATGATGACTTGGCATAGGAAGGCGCAAATTATTAAGTTTTGTTTCTGCTCCCAAGCGAGAGTAGCAAATGTAACACTTTGAGAAAAAGAAGTCATCTTTTCACAGGTTCTGTATTGTCCTTTCCGCTGTTCCCACATAGTCGTCCATTGGCTTGCATTCAATTTTAATCACTGTCCTTGATAGGGAACGCGGTATCAGAAGTTCAGGTTACTTGGTGATCTCCAGAGCCATCCGGTCATGCGCAGAAATCATCGCGCTCACATGGTGGCATCTGCTTCAGAGAACGCCATCTTGGGTACTGCGGCTTAGTAGGCCCGAATGCCAACTTAAGCAAAAATAGACATAAAAGTAATCAAAATATAGAAATGAAGATGCTAATGTTTAAACCCACACTAATCCCATTATATATTAGTATTTTCCTAGCTGTGGCAACAATTAAAGCAATAATACTTACCATTTTCTCATTTTAAAGCACAGACAATCACAAAGCAACATAAATCATGCACTCTTTACTATTTCACCACAATCTAAGGTTAGTTTGCGTACCATAGTTAATTAATTAATTGTGCTGCCATGCAATTAGCAATTTAGTCCCATGTGTATCTCGTGTTTATCAAGGTGAAAAAGTTGATTAATAAATTTTCACTGCAAACATGTTACTTAAATTAATTTTAGAATGATTACGTAATTAATTACATGCAAATTAGAGGAGGTATACAAAATTTTGTTTTACCTGCTCCATCAAATCAGTCATGGTTCAGCCAGAGTCATCCATTCTACTAAGCCCTTTAGGCTTCTAATCATACCCACAATGACTTTCTGCACTTCCTGCCAATCACACCCTGAAGAATTGCTTAGGTGCCATCCAGCGATGCAATCCTAGGCTCCCATCTGAACTGTCTGCACTGGCACATCAGGGTAAGACTTTGTTGGCCCATTCAAGAGTGATAGCTTAGTTCTATGTTAGTATATTGTAGCGTATTGTATTTTATGTTATTCTCAGCATACCATCCTTCCATAGTTAGTCCAGACAAATAGGTCTCTCTTAGCCCATTCTGATAGGACTTCACCTTGGTGCACATGCATTATTACAGCCACCGAACTGCGTCAAAACTGAGGTGGCATGGTGTGCAAAATAATGATGGATCGGGATGCGACCCTGAGTACTTACCAGTGGCTAAGATCAATTCAAGCATTCCATCCATCACTTCTGTGTGTACTTTATTGCAGATGCCAGCACGATATGCCACAAAGCCAAAATCCATTGCCCCAAGGAAAGGAGTTGTGTTTATGCAATCCTTAATTTGTAAAATAATCAGTGCCGGCACTCAAAGTTTTGCTCTGAAGCCCACAGCTGGTGCTATCGAACGTCAGGGTACCACATACCCAGGCTGTTTAGTCTTGTTTCCACCTCTTACCTCTTTAATCCACCACCAGGCACTCCATGCCTCTTTAAACGACTCTTGCAGGTTATTTTATGTACAGGCTGCCTCCCTTTGTCACAATTCTTCCGGCTCTCTCTTCTTCCCTCTTCATGTGTTTTTCTCTCTTTTGCTCTGAGTCAAAGTTTTTTTAAGAGAAACAAGTGTTTGTCTCTAAAAATGAGTGCCAGTGGCCCAACCTGCATTCACCGGCTCAAATTAAGCACTGGTGTTGGTTCTTGGTGGCCAATGCTGTTTAGTACCATGACAGTCAACTACACTGTTTAATGATCTTGCATGCACAGCACACATTCTTTCTGGGGTGTTCATTTCACTGTTACTGTGGGCTGTATCACCAATCAAATGCCTCTGTGAGCACAGTCATAGCCATTTTTGGTACATGATACTATCAAGCGGAAGAACAGGCATATGAAGAGGGGTAGAGGGGCAACCCAGAACAGGCAGAGGGACAGAAAAGCAATCACTTGAAACAGGCATGCACAATAAGTAATCAGACAGAAGAGTATGCTGAAACCTGAAAATAAGGGGCTAAAGAATAGTCAAAAGTAAAGATGACATAGGCATTAGCAGTCCTTAATTTTTTTTTTTAAAGTGCAAAGTTATTCTTAGGAACCTGGCGCTGCCACTGCGAACACTTCAGATGCCAAATATCAATGCTGCCCAGACTTGGTTCTTTCGTACACCACCCTACACTTTCTTTATCTGTATCTTACACATGCAGGTTCTTCTTCATCCTTACTTTCTCTATTAGTCATGGTTTTCCTTCTTCCTTATTTCAACCTTTTCTGCCTTTCACTCTATTGTTCTGGACCAGAATCTGATGATGGAAAATATGTGCTGGTCCCCAAGTGAGTCCTGGTGCGCAACACCTGCAACCACCGTCACAATGGAAGCACTGGGCAGTTTACAAACAGAACACTACAAAAATAACAAGCATTGACACAGCCAATAGGTCTGACTTTAATGTCCCCACACATGCAGTGTTAGCACATCACCAAAAAGAACAAATGATGGACGGAATGCTGAACAAATCAATATTCACCCTCAGTCACAGATCTGGGTTTAATCCAGCATTTTTTGCCACCCCAGTTTGAGCCTAGCCAAATGCAAATCAGTCTTGATCCTGCTCCCCATGGGAACAGTCCAGCCCAAACCGCCAGGCCGGGTCCTTCCTGTACCGAAAACAAGCCTCCTGGAACCCGTTTCAGGGTATCATCTCCAGCCAGGCTAGCTTGAATCCAGTGGCACAGTGAGCACAAGTCCCACGTCTGTGCATACTTAGGGAGACAAAAGCATAAAGAACAAATGATGGACAGAAGGCTGAACAAATCAAACATTCACCCCAGTCACAGATCTGGATGTAATCCATCATTTTTTTGTTGACCCACCACCCCAGTTTGGACTTAGCCATATGCAAATCAGTCTTGACCCTGCTCCCTATGGGAACAGCACGGCCTGAACTGCCAGGCCAGGTCCTCCCTGGATCGGAAACAAGCATCCTGTGAAAGGTTTTGGGATATCACCCCTCATCAGCCAGGCTAGCTTGAATCCAGTGGCACGGTGAGCACAGGATACATGTCTGGGCATACCCTTCCCATTTAGGGTGACAAAAGCAAAAAGAACAAATGAAGGAGGGAATGCTGAACAAATCAAACATTCACCCCCAGTCACAGATCTGGGTTTAATCCATCATTGTTTTGCTCACCACGCCACCCCAGTTTGGACCTAACCATATGCATATCAGTCTTGACCCTGGTCCCTGTGAGAACAGTCCTGCCTGAACCACCAGGCCAGGTCCTCCCTGGACTGAAACAAGCATCCTGGGACTGGTTTCGGGGTATCACCCCTCATCAGCCAGGCTAGCTTGAATCCAGTGGCATAGTGAGCATGGGATCCATGTCTGAGTATACCTTTCCTACTTAGGGCAACAAATGCAAAAAAAACAAATGATGGACTGAATGCTGAACAAATCAAACATTCACCCCCAGTCACAGATCTGGGTTTAATCCATTGTTGTTTTAACACCACGCCTCATTGTTTTTTTAACACCATGCCTTCCCAGTTTGGACTTAGCCATATGCAAATCAGGCTTGACCCTGCTCCCCATGGAAACATGGCGAGCAGGTCTAGCCCGAACCGCCAGGTCAGATCCTCCCTGGACCGGAAACAAGCATCTTGGGACCGGTTTCAGGGTATCACCCCTCAATAGCCAGGCTTGCTTAGATCCAAATCAAACATTCACCCCAGTCTTAGATCTGGGTTTAATCCATCATATATTTTTTATTATTGTTTTTTTGCTGACCACGCCACAGCAGTTTGGACCTAGCCATATGCAAATCAGTCTTGACCCTGCTCCCCATGGGAACAGTCCAGGCCAAACCACCTGGCCAGGTCCTCTCTGGACCGGAAACAAGCATCATGGGACCGGTTTCGGGGTATCACACCTCATCAGCCAGGTTAGCTTGAATCCATTGGCACAGTGAGTATCAGACCCATGTCTGGGCATACCCTTCCCACTTAGGGTGACAAAAGCAAAAAGAATAAATGATGGACAGAATGCTGATCAAATCAAACATTCACCCCCAGTAACATTCACCCCGGTCACAAACCTGGGTTTAATCCATCTTTTTTGCTGACTGGGAGTGAAGGTTTGATTCGTGTTAGCACATCACAGCACTACACTTGTGAGGGAGCCAGCAGGAGCAGACAGAAAAATCTATAGTTGTAAAATAGTACCTCATCCTTTGAACGTAAGAAGTGGAATAAAGGTGGAAGGATACACCCTAACAGACAATAGCTTTGTTACAGATTAATAGTAATCTGACCTGAACAAAGACATGATTGACAAAGTTTCCAGCCAATGGATGAAAAAGCCTGGTTAAAGAAAGCCAATGGTTGAAAGAGGCCGATCCAAAGCAGACTCTGTATACAGTTACCAATAGTATTCCAACAGTGCTGTTAAAATCCAGACCTAAAAGAAGATCTGGTAAATGTGTGCTGATCAAAGTCACACACAGTTGATGTAATTGTCTGGCCTCTGGAACACCTGATTAAGTAGGTGCAGAGGTTTGATGAAAAGATGGCTCACAAGAGCGCCCAGTTGTAAGTGGGAACACCCTTAGCTACACAAATCACTAACTCCTTCTAGGGCTACCTAATGAACCAACCTATCCCTCAGCACAAAGATATCCAGAATCTCGCTGCCACACTGGTGGCTGTGAAGAAACCTAGGGCCTGGTTCCCCTGCAAAGAAGGCAATCTACTTGCTCTTGTGAACACCTGAGTCGTCTCTATATCCGTATCCACAAAAGTGTCCATACAAGAAGTTATTAAAAGGGAAGGGAATCATAGTACAAGACTTAAATTGAAGATGGGACATATTGAAACAAGACATAATTCAAAGACAGGGCATTGTAGAGCAAGATATGATTCAGCTGGGGAATTGTAGAAGAAGACATAACATAAAGCAGGCATCACAGTACAAGACGTAATGAAAGTGCTACATCATAGAACAGCATGTAAAGTCAAAGAGTGCATCGTAGACCATGACAAATATTCAAAGGATTGGCATAAAAAACAAGACACAAATTCAATAGGGAGCATTGTAGAACAAGACTAAAATTGAAAGAGGGAAGGTGTAGAACAAGATGTAAATGTCAAAAGGGACATCATACAAAATAAAGTAAATTCAAACAGGGGCATCTTTTCACATTTCCATGTCCACATCTTAGAAACTTTAACCCATCAAAGAAACCTCCTGTAGACAGCAAGCACCTTAAGTTGATAACGTTTTGGTGGTATGACGTTCCTCGCTTATTCATTCATTCTTTCATGCTTTTTAAGGATAAGATAAACTGTGTGGCCTCCTATGGGACATGTAGGTTTGGGACTTCAACAGAGCTTGGGGAACAGAGAAGTGTTCTTTGATCGAGAAAGGACAGGTGAATGGCAATACATGGTGCTAGCACTCAGATGCTGCCTTTATCAAGTACTAGTCCAGTGGCCCTTGTTGTTTTGAAACCAATTAACGATGAAGGACCAAAGTGATCCTTCTGAGGTCTGATGGGGAATCAATGGGTGTCTCAGCCAACTCGGCCCAATGCTCAGAGTTTCTATGCGATTGAAAGAGCCACGAAGCCGTCATCACAAACCGCATTAAAAAGATTTCAAGATTTAGGCAGATGAAGGGCCCTGCAGAACAATGTGATCACGTTGACACTACCAAGGCGCAGACACTTCCGGCAACATACGGAAAGACGTTCACTGAAATGTAAGGACAAGCAGTCACGCAGAGAGGCACGCAGCCACGGCGTCGAATCCTTTGAAAGAGAGCACGTTCTTGAACGGGAGTGCCGAATGGCATTGTGGGATGCCTGGCACCACGTGCGCACAGCCGGAGAGCTTATTATTGGATGTCTCGTTGTATCCAGCTTGCCCCCACCCCCTGCCCCCGGACGCTATCATGCAAAGTCATGCAGCAGAGGGGGAGCGCGCGGAGGAGCGCGCCGCCGACTATTATGGGATGTCCAGGCAGACAGAAACGCTGATGGGATGAGAATATATTTTCACACCGGTAGGGGGAGGGTCAAATATATAGGGTCACCCTAATTGTATACACCTCCTGCCCTTACCCTACCAAATCACCGTCGCGCCTCTCGCCCCTAAAGTCTGCCGGAGGGAGTTCAATACTGATTCCATGTGTATTATGAGCTTTTTTAAAAAAAATATTTTAGTTGTTATTGCGCCTTTATAACTTCAGCCCAGGATACCAACCGACTGTTGGGGTTGGGCTACCAATGGTATACATGCCAACATTTTAGAGCAGGCAAGAAGGAGATTTTAAAAAACAGTTGAGAGAATGTATTTCCATACCTGCCAACTAAAACAAAGGTTTGAACCTGTGAGGAGGAGGCGTGACCTCGTGCCGAAAAGTACCTTTGCCCCCACTCTAATCTCAATCGCACCTCTCTAATCTCAATCGCACCTCCCCCCCACCCCACCCCACCCCCGCATCCAAAAATAAGAAAAAAGCATGCTGAGGCTGGTGCCGATGTCCTGGGGTGTTTTCACACCCCCTCGATGGAAGTATGGACGTTAGCACTTCGAACCCCCCCCCCCCCCCAAGCAAGCTGAAAATCAACAGTTTACAGTGGTTTTCAGCTCGTTTTCCCTGCCATTCTGTGATACCAGCCCCTCACCGGGTGATCACATGAAGGGGGCCCGATAACGTGTGTCACACGGTGGCACCGTGTGAGTTGGCAGGTCCGTATTTGCCCCATTGATTTAGATTGAAGCAGAGGCAATCTGTATGAATATGGTCAATTGGCATGCATGGTGACAGACAATCACCATTTCATTTTTGGCAGTTTAATAAAACAGTGCAAACAAGAACTGAGTTCTAAACACTGTTTTTTTGTATGCGCTATGTAAAACTCCCAAAAATGTAATGTCGAGGCCTGTCCCACACTCTAATCTCCCTCTGCAAGAATTAAGGACAAAGCATTTGGGTTTAGGATATATATTTCCGTGCCCAAGCTGCCTTGTTTCCATAAGATCATAATTCAGCAATCCGTATCGGGTTTCTGCAGGCAGGAATCGAGAGATGGCAGACTATTCTTGAAATCGGTAGTCACCCATCTGAATCTTGAGGGTTGGCTTGTGTTGGGTTTCAGAACCTGGGTAAAGGCTACGTGTGTAGCTAGCTACGCTGTTACTGCTTGTTAAATGTACAGACACGGACACATGGCCACTGGTATGGACCGAAAGTCCCGAGCGACTCCGGTCCCTTTATTTAAAGCCTTCTGGCCACACCTGGCCAGAAGGTGATACAATGTTGGTGTACGGTTCCAGGTTGGGGTCTCTATTTGATCTACGCGGCTAACCACTAGACCGCTACATCCCATCCCAAATCAGTCTGAATTAACAAAATGAAATTAACACACACAGTCAGTGAGTCTTTGATTGGGCTTCGGATGGGGCCTTAGGTTGTACCGATGTCGTTGGTTGTCATCTCTTGGGTTTGTTGGTTCTTCCACTGGCGATCTTTCCCCTGAACTAAGATCCCTGGAACTCTCCTGACCTCCTCCGTTCATACTCGGGTTGCTTGTCGCGCTTGGGCTTCCGCCTAGCTGACCATGGTTCCTGCAGGGGACCTCCTCGATCATTGGCCTCTCTCCTCTTGAGTCAGGTACCCTCTTGAACCACAAGATGTTTTGAGTGATGACTTCCCCATCTCTTTCGGCTGTTACTGCCGTGCCCTTCACCCTCTTGACTAACCATAGTCCTGGTTCATAAGGTGTGCGGAATTTCCCTCCGCTACGACGATTCCTTACTAGAACTACGCAGCCTGGTGTCATCGGCCGAACTTGTGACCGTCTCCTCCTGCTCACCTTTTCATTATTGGCTATTCTCCTTGCCTGCGTGCCCACGGGATCGTATGGTTCAGGCTCCCAGTTATCTGCTACAGGAATGTTGTCCCGCCGTTGTCCAGCTAGCATCAGTGACCACGGAGACCTTTGAGTGGTGCAGTGCGGAGTGCTCCGGTATTCCCGCAGGAACCTTTGAAGCGTGACTTCCGGGTCGGACTGTTCAGCCACAGATATTCGTAGCACTTTATTCAGTGTCCGCATGAACCTTTCGGGCCTCTCCGTTTGCTTGCGGCCACTGCGGCGTGATGCAGTGATGTTTGATGCCTAAGCGCGACAGAAAACCCCTGAACTCGCGCCCTTGGAATGGGGGTCCATTGTCTGTTATGACCATATGCGGTAGTCCGAAGAGTGCGAATGTCTTGTCCAGCATTGGTAGTAGGTGGTCGAACGCAGTTGACGGTAGTACTTCCACCACTGGATATTTTGTGTATCCATCTATCAGAACAGCTGTCACTCGCCCATCGGGGAAGCTCCCGAAGTCGAGACTGAGCCATGACCAGGGTGACGGCGCCGGTTCCTCAGTGATCACCGGGGCTGGAGCTTCCGAGCATCCTGTCAACTGACACGCCCCGCACCTGCGCACGAACTCTTCTACGATTTCTTCCAGATTTGGGAACCAGATCTTCTCCCTCAACCTGGCTTTCATCCTCCTGGTGCCTTGGTGACCCTCGTGGGCTAGGGCAGTTACTTGGTCCTGGAGGGTTAGTGGCATGACAATGCGCGAGCCTCTTAACACCACTCCGCCCGCTGCCGCGCTCAGCTCTTCATGGACTCGCCACACGTTCCCAAGGCGAGCTCGGTCTGTTTCGGTCCATCCACTGACGTCCTGGAGAAACCCTGCCCACGAGCCTTTTTGCACCGCTTCCAGCACCTTCTTCAGAACCTTATCGGACTGGGTGTGCGTTTCAATTTCTGACAGAGTTAGGGCTTGTGGGCACGCCCACTGGGTGACCATGTTGACAAATTCCTCCGTTAGTTGCTCTTGGGTTTCTTCAGGGGTAACAGCTGGGTGGCGTGACAAAAAGTCCGATGGATTTTTGGCACCAGGCCTGTAAACTAGATCAAATTGGTAATGCTGGAGTTGGATCGCCCACCGTTCGATCCGCGGCGGGGGGTGAGGTGCAGGTCCTTTGAATAGCGGGACAAGGGGCTGGTGATCCGTTACCACGCGGAATGGGTGCCCGCTAAGGTATAGGTGAAAATGGTTGCAGGCCCACTTGATGGCCAGTGCTTCCCGTTCAATTTGGGAATATCTCGTCTCCATTGCCATCAGAGATTTGCTGGCGAACGCCAGTGGGACCCATGTTCCTGGGTTTGTTTCCTGGGGCAGCAGCGCTCCAAGGCCTACAGGGCTGGCGTCCACTATTAGTTCAGTTGGTAGCTTGGTGTCGAAGTATGCCATAGTCGTCTTCTCTAGTAATGTGGATTTTACCTTGCTGAAGGCTTCTTGTTCTTGCGAGCCCCACTTCCACACGCTGTCTTTCTTCGTCAGGTTTCGTAATGGCTCAGCGACCGTTGCGAAGTTGGGTATGAATCTCCCACAGTATGTTGCCATACCTAGAAAGCTTCGGACTTCTGATGCCGTGGTGGGGGCTGGAGCTAGCTGAATCGCTTGTGACTTCCGGGGGTCCACTTTAGCACCTTCTTGGCTGAACACGTATCCAAAGAATTCAATGGTCTTTTTGAAGAACTGACACTTCTCTTTGTGTAGAGTCACCCCGTGTTCCGCAAGGCGATGGAGCGGGCTCTGAGCCGCCGGTGATGGTCTTCTAGGGTTGCTGAATGAATTAGGATGTCGTCACTGACATTTAACACCCCTTGAAGCCCTGACAGGACCTCCCGGACTGCGTTTTGGAAGATCTCGGCAGCCGAGGATATTCCGAAATTTAGGGCCATATGTAGGAAGGCAAATTGCGATCGCAAATGCTGAAATTCGCCGAATTTCGGCATTTGCGATCGCAATTTGGGCAGTGTGCTATGTAGCACACAAAAACCCACATGCAAAATAAGGAATCGCAAAATTTGCGATTCCTTATTTTGCTAATGCATTTAAGGAATCCCAAATTGCGATTCCTTAAATGCAATGTAGGAAGCACCCAAGTTGTGCAATTTTGGCTTAAGGAATCGCATATTACCACCAAGCTCAGGTTGGTGGTAATTTGCGATTACCTTGAAAAATGCACTTTTTTGCATTTTTCAAAGTGCCATGTGGCGCACATACATGCCCTTAGCGCATGTATGTGCGCCACATGTGCACACATGTTTATTTCAGGGGTGCAAAAGGGTGTCCTATTGACACCCTTGAAACCTTGAAATTGCATTCTCAATTTGCGATTCTCTAATTGAGAATCGCAAATTGAGAATGTCTTCCTATTCATTCCTATGGGCCTTCTAGCCCATAGGAATGAATGGCAAGGTATTCCTTATTTGCGAATCTCAATGTGGGATTCGCAAATAAGGAATAGGTAGGAATCGCAAAATATTTTGCTAATCCTACCTACATTCCGTTTTGCAATTCTCTAATTGCGATTCCCTAAAAATTGCAATTAGAGAATCGTAAAACACGTTGTTCCTACATATGGCCCTTTGTCTTTTGTATCGTCTGAGCCCCAGATGTGTCGAAAAAGTAGTTTTGTACCTGCTTTCCTCAGCCAACCTCAACTGGTGGTATCCTGCGTTGAGGTCTAATTTGGAAAACCATCGGGACCCATTGAGGTCTGCAAGGATGTCATCTACAGTTGGTGTTAAATGCCTCTCCCGACGTATTGCCTGGTTAGGCATGCGCATGTCTATACAGAGCCTGATCTGCCCTGGCTGTTTCGGCTTTTCAGCGATGACCATAGGTGACACCCAGGGGGTGGGTCCGGTCACTTTCTCTATCACCCCTTGCTGTTCAAGTTTGATTAACTCTTGCTCCACCAATGGCCGTAGATGGAATGGGATGTGTCTGTGTCATAGGGCCATGGGTTTCACCGACGTGTCGATGTGCAGTCGCACCGGAGGTCGTTTCATGCTCCCTAGCCCTTTGAACAACTGTGGAAATAGTTGCAGGATGTCTTCTGTTTGGAGTACTCTTACTGCATTTGCAAACATCACCAGGCTTAGGTCTTCCGCAGTGTGACTCCCCACCAGGATATCTGCCTCTTTGTCGACAACGTGGAACGTATTTGTCACTTCATGACTTTCTGACTTCACTTGTACTGTGATTTTCCCTTTTAGTGGCAGGGGTGTCTGACTACCATACGTTAGAATTTTTACCTTAGACGGTGTGAGTTGGGGTCTTGGGTTTAGTCTCTTGTAGTGTTTGCTCCCCATCACATTGCCGAGGCTCCGGTGTCAATTAGGGCTGTGACGGTGGAGCCTGCGTTCTCAATTGCACATGTTGGTTGAGGACGTTGCCTCCGTTTTAGGTCGCTTGCGAATGATATGAGGAGGCATTCCTCCTCTTCGTCAATGGATGGGTCTTCGAGGTATCCTCTGTGCTGCGGGGACACCTTCAGCGTTCGTGCCGAGTCGGGTTCCTCAAGCGAGAGGTGTCTCACTGCTTTGGTCGGTTGCCGTCGTCCAGCGCTCCCTCTACCCCGCATGCCCCCTTGGCATACACTGGAGAAGTGATTCGGAATTCCGCACTTCGAACAAGTCTTTCCTCGAGCCGGGCACTCATTTGGGGCGTGCTCTTCTTTGCCGCAATATCCGCACTGTGACTGCCGCAGTCTCCTTGTGGGCCACCGCCCTCTGCTGCTACGCCCTGAGGTGTATGCTGCATCTACCCGTTCTGTCTTGATGGCTACTGCAGAGCTTGCTGTGGGTATGAGCGCCGCTTCCATCGCTGTGGACCGGACCTCGGACAGGTCATGTGACAGTGCCAGGACAAGCATATCTTCCAACGAGATCCTGGGTTGTCGAAGGATGAGCGTTCTCAGTGTCTTGTTTCGGCACCCTTGGATAAGCTGTGCGCGCACTTCCTTGACTGGATCATCCTCTGTGCACGTGCTGGCTAACTCTCTCAAGCGTGCGTGGAACGCATCCATTGACTCTCCTTCTCTTTTATGGGCCTGTCGCAGTTTAAAGCGTTCATAATCGGGGTTTAGTTGCGGGTCAAAATGGGCACTGAGTGCCCTCACAGCTGCGTCGTAATCTGTGGGGGCTCCCGTGTTCGGTAGGTGCTTGAAGAGCTTGTATATCTCATACCCTGCGAAGTGTAGCAGCAACGACCTCTTGGCGGCGCCATCCGTTTCTCTGGTGGCAGTGAAATAATTGTCCAGCCGGCCAACCCACACGTTCCACCTTGGGGATGCAGTGGCAGGATCAATTAGTTTGCTGAACGGCGGTAGCGCGCTCACTTGAGAATGCACCGGCGTTGCTGGAGCTGCTGCTGCTGCTTGCAAGCTTGCTGCTGCCCCTGTTTGGTCCGTCATGACTGTGCTTCGTGGCTCCCTTGTCTGTCGTGCCTGTTCCTATCACTGCCTGTGGTTTGGTGTTCCGTGTTCTGGCCCACTTTACTCCTTTCTTCATGTGATGTTGTCCCCCTTTTGTGTTTGGTCTTTGTTTTTTTGTTTTTTGAGTTATCCACCACTGCTCGGTGATCTTGCAGCACCTCACACTGCCCTTCCTCGTGCCTGAGGTCTGTTGTGTGTTGGATGTCCTGTGGCCTCTTCCTACTGCTCACTTGGGAGACATTCCCACAGCTTGTCTGTGAAACAGTACCTTCCTTCACCAGTGCTTGAGGGCACTTTGGAGATTCTGTGTGTATTTGCCAATGCTTGTTGGCTTTTGGATGGTCGTGTGTCTGACAACTGCCTCTGCCGGGTGCACGGCAGGCAATCACCGCTGGGGGTCTTTGTTATTTCAGAGCGCTGTCAATTAGGCTCAGACGCGCCTTCCACTCCGGGCAGGTGAAGGTCTTTAACGTGCATGCGCGCCTCTCCGTGAGGAGCGCAGACCTCAGTGCGCTCCCAGATCTAGCGCGGGGACTTGGGGCAGCGCGAGCCAGAGCGATGATGCAGGGAGCGAAGGCAGAGCTCACCTTATACTGCTCGTGGGCGACGCCGCGCACACCGATCCGCCGGCAGAGCGGATCCTACACGGCGGGAGTCACCGGGCTGCTTGATCAGGACTCGCAATCGGCAGCTGAGGATCCGCAGCAGAGGTGAGGGGTCTCGAACGCCCACACCCTCGTCGCCAGTGTTGGGTTTCAGAACCTGGGTAAAGGCTACGCGTGTAGCTAGCTACACTGTTACTGCTTGTTAAATGTACAGACACGGACACATGGCCACTGGTATGGACCGGAAGTCCCGAGCGACTCCTATCCCTTTATTTAAAGCCTTCTGGCCACGCCTGGCCAGAAGGTGATAAAATGTTGGTGTACGGTTCCGGGTTGGGGTCTCTATTTGATCTACGCGGCTAACCACTAGACCGCTACAGCTTGTATGAAATGGTATTCTGGCCCCTAATTGGATATCTCTGTCGGGGTGTGGGCATGTTGATTTGGGCATATGTCCCATTCTTTGGCGTAACTTTAGTCGATGTTTGGTCAGTATTAGTTCACTTCGGACACCTGTTTACTCTTTATAGGTATCTTGGCTGGAACTTGGGGTTGTGGTCTAGTCAGGACCATATGTTGCCCTCTTTGGGGTATCTCATTTGTTGTTTGGGGATGTTGTTCTCTTATGAGCCTATGTTCACCTCTTCGAGGTTTTGTAATGTTTGTTTGGGGAGTTCTTACCTTATTGGCATGTGTTCCCCCCTTTGAGGATGTCAGTCCAGTTTTAGGAAGTGTGGTTTCCTTCAGAGCATATTTTCCCATCTTTGGGGTAACTCAGCCAGAGCTAGGGGTTGCGGTCTGTTTTGGGACATATGATCCCCTGTTTGGGCATTTCAGTCTTGGTTTGGGGTGTTGTTCCCTTATGTGCGTGTGTTCCCCCGTTGAGGTATCTCATTTGAGGTTTGGGGTTCTTGCACCTCTTTGACTATATGTTCCCCTCTTTGGGGGATCTCAGTCTTGGTTTAGGGGTGTTGTTCCCTTATGTGCGCGTGTTATCCCCTTTGGGGACGTGAGTCTGGTTTTGGGAAGTGTGGTTCCTTCAAAACATATATTCTCCTCTTTGGGGTGCCTTTTGTTGCTGGTCCCCTTGTTTGTTGTTTAAGATTCTGTAGGTAGTATCACAGTGCAGCTCTGGACAGCTGTTTTTTGTGGGGGTGGCCTAAAAACCCAATGGTAGATAGTCTAGTGTTGTTTATGGTCTGGTGGTGGTCTAAGGCCTTCAATGGAGTTTCACTGTAAGGTTTTTTATTGCTGGTTCATTTCTAGCTTGGGTTTTCTGTGATGCGTGGTAGGGGTGGCAAAGAGAGCCCCTACTACTCTTTAATAAATCAGAGAGGTTTGCTGGCGCCTGTCGCTTTGAGGCATGTGTCTCATCTGCAGGGATCTGAGGTTCTCTTTGTAGATCTCGGTCAGGTTTTGCGGTGTTGCCAAGTTTTAGATCACAGATTGGAGATGATGGAAGCCCTCTCTCATGTATTTTAGTGAGACTTTTTGGTGCAGTTGACTTTGGGAACTTGGCAAGAGTCCAAGACCTTCATTTGGGGAATTTGTGCCTTTGTTTATTGTCAAAGGCTCTCTTTGGGATTTTATGACGGGTTTGCGGCATTGGCTTGTTTGGAATCATATGCATCGCTCTAATGGTACAGATTCAAACCTATCAGGGCCGGCTTTAGTGCTCTTGGCGCCCGGTGTTACTATCTTTGTTGGCGCCCCCCAATAATCTACTTATCCAGAGATTCCATCACAGCAACCCTCCAACAGGGCTTCTCATCTCTCCATAGCACCTCTCTCACTTGTATTACATTTATTTTATAGCGCAACTCGTATCAACGTAGGGTGTCAGAGCACTTCACATTACACACACATCATACGGAGACAATGAATCATAGAAGTGTGTAAATCAGTGTATAGGAAATGTTACATAAGACAGCGAGGGCTACAAGGAGTAAGAGTTGCATGTCACGGTAGGCAATATGTTTTAAGAGTGCTTGGTCTGAAGAAGCACAAACTCAGGATTTAAAACCTAACAAACTGGGTCGGGGTAGGTTTTACGAATAAAAATGTATTTCTACCCAGCAAGCCTTTTTTTTTAGCAATCTTGCGGTAGTAAAAGACACCGGGGAAACATAAGGTTCTAACCCTATGCCTTGCATCTTGTATTCAGCACTATGATACCAGTCCATAGCTCACTGTACTATTTTAGGATTGTAACTTATGAACTTAAATTAACAAAAAAATCTCTGTAACAAAAGCAGTAACCCACTGAGCTATCTACATAAAAAGCAATTCTATGATCAGCATGTTAGATGTGCTTTACAGCAGGCACATTAATCCTCTGTACTACACTAAGATGAATCAAAAGTACCAATAGACAAAACTCAGATCTGTCCAACATGTACATTAATCATCAGAGTTCTCTTGATAGTTTAATTACTGTCCGAACATTGCAGGGCACACAAGGCACTTTACAGCAGGTGCTTTTAAGCCCACAAGATATTTCAAAATACAGCGCCTTCGCGCTATTGGTGCCCAGTGCGGTAGCACTAGTCGCAACACCCTAAAGCCGGCACTTGGGGTATATTAGTGGAGGTTTAGGGTTCTTTTCCCTTTTTTTGGGAGGAGGGGGTGTCAGGAATCTTAGTCCTCATCTAAACTACCTATTTCCAGCTTTGCACTGTAGCTTCATTTTTCACTCATCCCTTCGTTGAGGTTCACTGAGAAACACACCTAACTCAGGGTGGGTTTAAAGACCTGTTTCTCAGTACGGATTAGGGTGACAGAGGCCGTCTTTTGAGGTATCTTAGTCGTTTTTCGGGTGTTGGTTAATATACGGGTGTTTGTCGTCCGTTTTAGGGGTTCCAGTACCTGTCTGGGGTAAGTCAGGAGGACATTTTGGTCCAGATCACCCTAGGTGAAGGGCGGATCCTGTTGGAGACTTTTCAGTGCTGTGATCTTGGACATCTGGTCGCTCGTGGTCCACGCTTTGGTTTCATATCCCAGTCAAGTTTTAGGGTGTTTCTTAGTTTGGCACTCCGTATTATTATCGACGGTGGTGGTGATGGTGTGTGTGTGCGGGGGGGGGGGGGGGGGGGGTCAAGCCCCCTTAGGTTATTGATTCTTTGTGTGTTCTTTTCACCCCATTAAGATGCGTTGGGGCTGCAGAAGGACATGAGGGGTTCCAGGTGGAAGTTTAACCCCCCCCCCCTTTCGGTGTCAGGTTGTGGGGTACAGAGGGCGTGAAGAGGGCAATTCTTCCCTTAGTGGGGGGTCTCCCACCTGAAAAGGCGCCCTCATCGCTCTGCATGGACACAGCAGGTGACATCAGTTGAGCAGGATGACTATTATGGGATGCCTGCTCCCTCCTCCGCAGGGAGAGGGCCGTTGCTATGGTATCCGGCCTCTGGTGGCGGGTAGCCTGCCTTTTTTCGACAATTATGGGATGGCTAGCCCTTGGTGTGAGTATTATGGGATGCCCTCCGAGTATTATGGGATGGCTCGCCTGCAGGGGTGGGGCTGTGGCAGGGAGAGGCTGGGACACATATTCCCCTGACCTCATTATACAAACATAATTATAGAGTCTCAGACACCCCGAGCCGGGGACAGAGGGGGAGGGGAGAGCCAGGGGTTGGCCGAAAAGTGTGTGTGACGGGGGTGGCGAAGGAGAGAGGTGAGTGAGAGAGGGGGTGAGGTGAGAGGTGCAGAAGAGGAAGGGGAGAAGGACGAAGAGAGCGGTCGAATTAGAAGAAGGAGGGGGTGAGGAAGGAAGGGAGGGGGAGTCGGAAGAGGGAGAAAAACCACAAGGCGCGGAAAAGGCAACGAAATACTTGTCCGCTGTGGCTATCAACGACACAAAGACCGCGTGTAACACTGTGGGCCTTGGCGGCTGTTGAGCCGGCCGCCGGCTACCTAGCAGCGAATACCACCAACGTCTCGTCAGGGGAAGGAAGGAAGCTCTATATAAATAAAATACCGTCTTGGGCCTCACCATTTTCTTGCCTTAAGCACGGCACAAGTACCCATAGGGCTGGGCATCCAGTTGACCTGTTCCTAGCCCCGGCCCCCCCTCCCTCTTCCGTGACTTGCTTCCTACTTGGCAACATGCTGCCCCCCAACCCCCAGGACATACGCGTGAAAGTCTGTCCATTCTAACGGCTGCTCTCCTCGTGACGTGCCCCTATGGGTTACATCACCTGACCCTAGTGACGGGCTGCCCCTAAAGATGTGCTTCTCCCTAGGTGACAAACTGACACATAGTGACAAGGTGCACCCACTCTGCTTCCCTCTGGACATGCTGCTACCTGGCGACCTGATCCTCGCCATCTGCAGGCCACCCCACCTCTCCCCTGCCCCCCTCCGCTTATGGGTTGGACCCGTCACTGTCACCCCTTCCTGTTCTGAGGAGAACACGTGCAAATCATTGCTTTCAGGTGTATTTATCCAAGTAATGCAAACGAAGCAGACAGGACGACAGCACCCAGAATGCAATTGGTTGTTATATATATGCCTATGACTGGAACCAGTGTCTGTGCTGACACAGAACAAGCTGCTTACCCAAACCAGATCAAAAACTCCACAGTGAGCTCTCTTCTTTGGGTATTCGCCTGTCTGGGACACCCATCTGGGTATATGGTTGTGTGTCCACATTATTAGTAATGCCTACTTTTTTTTTTGCAGTTTTATATAGCGTGAACTCGACCCAATGGTATTGGAGCGCTTTACATGATCACCAGTTACATTACACAAGGACGCGTTCATATTTTTTTTTAGACAGGGAGAGATTAAGTGGATTGCCCAGGATCACAGGATATTGAGGGGACGCCGAGACGTCAACCTGGCTTCCCAGCTTCAAAGGCAGCTCTAGCCATTACACCAACTAAGCCCGTTCTGATGGATAATGGCTTCATGAGATCAGCGTACACCACTGGCTAGGCAGCGGGCTGTGTTGAGATGGGAATGTCGCCTGCCTGGTAAATCGGCACGTACACCTGCCCTGTGTGCCCAACTGCCTGTGAAATTGGTACTGCTTGTGCTTGGCATCAGCTGTTCTAGTGTGTGTGCAGAAAGCCTAGGACTGTTCCTGGGAAAGCAAGGTCCAAAACCTGTTCTGTGTCCTACAGGGGCACAAAAAGTGTGCTTTTATACCGAGCACAGAACTACACCCCCTGTAAGTCACATAGAGTGTATGTGGAAGCCTACCAAGTTTTGTGATTCTTCAGTGTGACCAGATCTTTTTCTCTGTGTAACATGAGAGCTCAGCCTACTGACCCCTATAATGTAACATTCCGCTTTAGCGTGAACCCCAGACGTTGAATAAATATTGCATATGCAAGCTACATATATATATGTGCAGTGAATGTGTAGCACATGTGTGGAAGTAGGACTGTGCGTGTGTGTGTGGTGCGAGTCTTTTGTAATTGTGTAAGTGGGATCCATTTTGGATCACCTCTGCAAAACCGTTGCACAAGATGGAGGGCAGATACATGTTCCCTAGACAGTGGAAGTGAAATCTTGTGATTGCTGTGACTGGAGGGTGGTGAGTCAGACACTGAAGTGACAGAGGACAAAGACAGGGATAGCCTTAAAAATTCAAAGAGGTTGTTAGCAGAGGGCTGCTAATTACCTCTTCCAGATCACTGCCATTTTATAGATGATACAGCTGAGGGGTGAGACTGCAATTTCTATTGTTCATGATGAGGACGTTTCTAAGCAGGGGCTGCCGTTTTATCAGTCTCTGAGTACTGCTTCGGGAAGGATGATGATAGCCAGGTGCATAGACCGCACAGTTCATGTGTCCTTGTTTTGGATATTCCTACTTGTAGCCAGCATCTCTGCTTCCTGCTGTGAGAGCCATCACCTTGAGCAAAGTCTGTGTCTAAAGGAGTAACCAGAAAATTACATTTGAAAGAGAACTAACCTATACGGTTATGAAACCTCAGGCAGTGAATCCATATCTCCCTATACCCTGGTTGGCTAATGTATAGAAAGGTGGGATCCAACCATCCCACTATGTTCCAGTTTCAAGTTCTTCGTAAACAAGGAAGGGAATACTTCTCTGAGTACTCAAAGGACAGCTGTGTGGACTGGACTGGCATCCTCTTGACATCCAGTCTCTCCCAGAGGTGAGAGGACATGACCTGAAGTCTTCACTTTCTGGTAGTGGAGCTGAGGTTCTACCTAGAGCCTTGAAGCCCGGCAACCTGCCAAGAGAAGAGAAGGAGAATGCCTGGCCCCTCAGGATGAGAAACTGTACAGGAGGAGAGGACCCGCATGTTCTTGGCTTGAGAAACACCCAGACGGACGGACCCCAGGACACAAGTAGCAAACAACCTCCACCACCACGGTTGGGGCCAAGCAGCCTTTGTCTGCCCCGTGGCCCCCTGAAAGGGGTCTCACAAGCTCTAAGTCCTATTCTGCAGTTCAGAGGCTGTCAATGGTTGGTAGTGTCCTGTTTCGGTTTGTCATTTACCTCTGGTGCTCACTTTGCCCCTGGATTCAAGCTAGCCTGGCTGATGAGGGGTGTTACCCCGAAACCGGTCCCAGGATGCTTCTTTCTGGTCTCGGGAATACCTGGCTTGGCAGTTCGGGCTGGACTGTTCCCATGAGGCACAGGGTCAAGACTGATTTGCATACGGCTGGGTTTGAACTGGGGTGGCGAAGTGAGCTAAAAAACGATGATGGATTCAACCCAGATCTGTGACTGGGGGTGAGTTTCTGAAAAGATTCCGCGCTCCGTCCATCATTTCCTTGTTCGCTATGATATTTTTAATAAACAGTTATGTTACATTCATTTTTCTATTAAAATGGTTTAAATAAACAGTACTATATTTTATTTCAGATCATGTTAACATTAAATTATGTCTTTATATTTTTAACTAGTTTAAACAATGTAATTGGACTTTAAGTATTTTAATTTAATTTAAACCCAAATATTATTGGGCACTATTTTAAGTCCCTACCGTCATTATTTTTCATGGGAGGGTGTTGCTGTACCAGTAGTTGGCCATGTGTTGTTTTGTACTTACTCCATCTCTTAGCTGGAGTACATTTTCTACTGTTTTGCTTCCTTTTTCACTGTAGTAAGTTTAGAAGTGCAGTCTGTGAGCAGCAATTACCTTACTCTTTGGATGCGTGCATGTCCTTCCCTAAACACCCCTTAACCTTGCTGAACCCCTCCCTACTCTTCACTAGGCCCCTCCCATTTAGTAGTATGTCCCTTTTTCAGCCACATACCCGGTCCCTCCCACAGTTACCACTAAGTAGTAAACTTACATGTGTGATAATCTGCTCATAGAGAAAATAAAGGAGAAGTGGTGATTTACACTCGTAGGTGTGTGAATTGCATTTTGTAGTAAGTAAGTAATATTTCTGTAGTATTCCCTGGTGTACTACATAACACAGTTACAATTGTGATGCAATAAGAAAACTGTTTATTGCTTGTATCTTCTGGGACGGAGATACAACCACAAATAATTTTAGAGTGTTTATGTATTTAGCACTAGATTTTTATAACATTGTCTATTATGCAGAAGTCTTCTTATGGGGATGTGCATAGACATTGTAGGGTTTACTATGGGGTTTATAAACAAGAGGAAGTCAATAGAACATATGTGACAGCCAAAATGTAGAATATGTGCCAAACTTGCTACTATATGTCAGGACCTGTGTGTCAATGGGTTCAGGTGAGCAACCCAGTGAGTCTATGACCGTTCTGCAGGCTTTCTGTCAAAAAAATCCAAAATGTCAAGTGCCACCCCTCCCCCCCCACACCCAAACAGGAATAGAGACTCCTCCAAGATTGTGAGAGGGGCTGAAGGGGTACGTTGTAGATGATGCGAGCTCAACAGTTCAGACGCAGAAGAGCCTGTCTACAGCTCCCTGTGATGGTCGATCTGCATTCTGTGGTCTTTGGTTCTTCCTCCAGCCAGGGTGACTGGGTTCCATGGATCTCATGGCCCCTTGATGGTCTTGGTTGCTTGAGTCATTCCTCACCCACAGATTCAGATAGCTGGCATTGCACAGGTTTACCAGTGTTTACGGGACGCCTGGCCACTTGCGGAGCAACCATGCTCCTCGTTTCCCACTGGTTACTCCAGCAAGGCCCCGACTTGAGGAAGGCCAGCTTTCATCAGGGGTTCAGTCCCTACCAATGCATCTCCCAAGCATTGATAATGTTAGTCTTATCAATATCCAGACGATGTTCATGTTACTTGCTGGCTGGACTGTTCCCATGAGGCACAGGGTCAAGAGTGATATGCATATGGGCATGTCTGAACTGAGGTGGCGTGGTGAGCAAAATAACAATGGATTAAACCCAGATCTGTGACTGGGGGTGAATGTTTTGCCAATGTGCAACATTCCGTCCATCATCTTGTGTGTTTTACTAGCTCAGAGGGTCCTGCATTTGTCAACTTTTGTGGCCACTGCAGAAAATCTGTGAGAACCAAAGATCTACAATCTATAAATTTCAAGATCTTCTCACAGTCAAGGAGAAGATTAACTTTCTTCTGTTTTCTCTGTTTTGCAGGCTGCTTGAGCAAGTTGTCCTGGTCAGACCAGTTGGAACTTGTTGCGATGTTGATGCAAAATTATCCTAGAAAGTCTGTAAAAGAAGGCCATGGTTACTGGGGAACACAAGAAGGGAGTTTCACTATAGCAGGGAAAATAAAATGGCTCCTTGGTTCTGGGCTGCTTGTTTCTCCCATCTTAAAGTTTTAAAGAAAGTTTTCACCTTCCTTCCTGAAAACATTCACTTCCAATATCATTCGGCCATAGTTGGCTCCCATCTGGGCTATCTCAACTACCTTCATGCAGGCTTGCCGCCTTCTACTCATTCGCTGCAGACGGTCCAAAATGCAGTGGCAAGACTCTGCTGCACCTTGCTTGGCATGCCCCATCTCTAATCAGCTAATGAAACTGCATTGTGGCCCAGTTCAGCCGGGTTTGGTGGTTTAGTAGACTAATGCGTCCCCTCTAGGGGCCTGTGTTAGACCTCACCGGTTCACATCCCGGCAAATCCACTCAGCCGTTCACCGTTCTGAGGTCAATAAAATGAGTACCATTGAGTTGGGTAACAATAAACATTGGTTATTCAGTGCCAAGATACCCTTCTGGGTAAACGTACGCTTTACAAATACACATTATGTTATAAACGAGCTATGTTTAAAAGTTTGTGTTTTCATTTTAAGTTGCTTGGCTGTGACAGCCCTTCTTTTCTATAACAACTGTTCACACAGTATGTTCCGTCACGTCCTCTTTACTCTGCCCATGCTTGCTTGTAATTATTCATACCCAGGAATATGAAAACGTGCTGAAGAAGTCACGCCTTGTCTTTCAAGATGAGCTCTCTTTGGGCTCCTTTTCCCTTTAAGTTACGTACTCTGACCTTTTATATTCAGTTTAGAGGGACCTTTTTTTTAGTTCTTAACTGGCCTCCTTCATGTTGTTGTCTCTTGATTCAGCACCCGGACACCTACAGGCATTAGCGCACTGTATAAAATATTTTGCATTCTGGGATTTCGTATTGAGGCAATACCTAAACATGTGCTGGTTGGATAATCCCCCTTAACAAGTGTATTCTCTTATCTTAATTCAGTCAGCATCTAAGGTTGAAAGCATCATGCATATTCTGTGCTTTCCACTATGTCTAGATTATACTCAATCCTGAATATATGGCATATAAGGGTGACCCTGAGTAACTTTAATGTGGATGAGGCAAATAAATAATATATAAATGCCATTTACAATTACAATAGCTATTAGGGAATCGGACACAAAAGGAAGACAAAAATACAATGCCTCAGGACAAAATGGCCTCATCCGTGAAGCTCATGTAAGCTGAGGTGATAAGAATGATTGTGATAAAATCATCTCTAAGTTCTTAAACGCTGTGATATATGATGCTCAGCGGTCCCCAGCTGAATACTTTATAGGATAAACACAAGAATACATTCAACAAAACCTTCTAAAATTGATATGGGTGATGAGTAGTGTAGGACATTGGGTTATTAGTTGTGCAGGATGTGAGTCTTGCACAAGTAATTGGTCCGCAATTTCTCCTTACTGGGAACCGAGCACCCCATTGTAGCGCTTGGCTCTTTCAAGGTAGTTAAGCAGAGAAGTCCAAGGCCTACTCAGGAAGGTGGTGTGGGCTAGTAATCACCTTTCCCTGGCACGCAATAATAACACTCAATAAATGATTGTCCAGTCAGTGCCCAGTCAGTTCTTTTTTCTTTGGAAAAAAGAAAAATACATTTATTACACACACAGTATTAAATACTATGCATTCATTTATAAATATATGCATAAGCAGATTGAAAATACTTTAGATCACAACATGAAATCACACTCGACCCCAAAGGGTCATGACCCTCAAAATCACAGTGCCCTCCATCTATATCAGTCAACACATCACAATATAGGGGGTGTCACTTTTGATAGAACCCTCCATCTATATCAGATATATCACAATATAGGGGGTGTCAATTTTGATAAAACAAGCCTAATAGCATTATCAAAGGTTCACCCTTTTACAGTAACAACAAACCATATGTTAAGAACACCATCATTTTGTGTAAATGTAATGATCAGTTAAAAACAAGGGTAAATGCAATATTTTTAATGTCAGTAAAGCATATCATCCTTCATTAGTAATCACTGTCAGCATTATTATTTAAATATAACATTGTAAAATAAGTATAAAATGTGTTTATGCAATTTCTATATACTTTCACACCATAAAACTGCAATCATAAAAACAGCCCCTAGAGGGTGCACTTTCAGACCACCTAAAATGCAACCTTAGATACAACTCCTAGAGAGTGCTACATTTCATAAATCTTCTTTATACACCCCCAGGCCATATAAAATGCAGTCCTTATTCCAGTCCCTAGGTGGTGCTGCATTTCCTGCAGTAGTGCACCAGCTTGGGGAGTACTTGAAACCCACAAAGACCACTGGGATGGTTCTCCTTCTTCAGACCCTTCCAACTTAGGGTCTCCTTGTCAAAAGACTCCATATGCCTTGGAGAGGTAGAGCTGCTGCACTCCTGCAGCGCCCCAGCGCTCTCTCCCTGTTCCTGGTGCAGCCCCTTCCATCACGGGCCACTACCTACAGCAAAAAAATGCTTGCCAACATCAGACCCACAGGGCATTATGGGACGCTCCCTCACAGAGTATGAATAATTGATTTGCGGCTCCAGCCGCATTTTTTTCGTGCCCTGCAGCTTTCCTTTTCATCTACTGCACTGCTTTTCCTCTCTTCATGGTTTCGTCTGGGGTGCCCACCTGGGCATGCCTCTTGCTCCATTATCAAGGCTGCAGCAGAGCTCCACACGCCCCATGTCCTCACTGGGGGCAGGTTAAAGGTCAAATCCTTGATCCTCCTGTATCTTGGGTTACAGTGGGCCTTTTGACTTGATCTTGGGCTCATTTGGCTCCCGATGGCGAGACCCTACCCCCTGGAGTGCTTTCCCTAGCCTCCTGGCCACTAAGAGGGCAAACTTTGCAGGGAGCTGGCTCCCTGCACCAGCCTTTCTGCTATTTTTCCTCTGGTGCTTCTCTCCTCGGAGCAGTAGTTCAGTTCTTCTCCCAACTAGTCCTTTGGATATTAGGGGACCAGCTTCCCTGGTCTTGAAGAGAGACACACTGGTCCTGGGGTCAACTCTAGAGCAAAGTTCTTAGTCCAGATGGTCATCAGGGGTTACTGCTACCAGTTGTCCATGGCTGCTGCCTCCAGTCCCTGTGCCCAGCAAAAAGCACAACCAAGAGAGAGCGCTCCCACTTGTGCAAGAGTTTTTAAAAGGGAGTGGAAGGGTCTAGAAGCCAAGCACCCCGGCCAACCCTGGAGTGCCACATCACCTATCCACCCCTGTCCCAACCCTCCTACACAGCATGCTGGGACACTAGATGGCATAATTCAGGAGTCACCGGTCACACCAGCTCCTGTGGTCTCAGTTCGCACCCTCACTTACATCACTGCCAGATCCTTTCCTACCAAAATTTCAAAGAGGAGCCCCCTCCTGGGTTGGCTCCAGTTGTCTGGTGTTCCTCCTTTGTTCAGTGGGTCTAGACTGTCCCCAGCCCTGGTGCAGTTGATTAACAGATGCAGATTTTTTATTCCCACCCTTTGCTAATCAGGAATTAAGGGGAGCACTGTTATTTACTCAGTTTGTGTGGTGCAGCCTTAGTTCCTGCTGCTGGAGAGAAATGTAATTAACTTAGCACAACAAGGTGACAAAGGCCTGGGCTCTGATCATGAGCTGAGCCAGATAAATATGAAAATTCGGGATGACCCATTAGTTGTACAGATAGCTTCTTTGAACTCACACAATTGATTTTGGTGCACATGTTCCAACCCATTTTGATATGTCACTGGACTTTGTAGGCCAAAGGGAAGCGGAACTGCACTCTAACTCTATGTTATAAATGTACCAAATTTATTTGTGAATGGATGGATGAATTAATGTAAATTTGTAAAGTGCAAAATAGAGAACCAGAATGGTGCCATGGTACAGAGGAAAGTTAAGACACAACATTTATGCCATGCCTGCATACACTACATGCAGTTTAGGTAAGCCACCTCTACAGCAGGCCTTAAAGCTCTTAGGCACATTGCATCATCATCATCATCATCATAAGTCTTTATTCGAATTAAAAATAATTCATACAAGACACAACAAATCACAACTATATAAAAATCACAATCACTAATTCAATAAATACATTCCAATAAATAGATAAAAACATTTTTGATAAGAAAATATTAAACATACAGCAGACAAATGATGTGCAATACACATGAATTAAAAAGGGTAATTAAGGCAAAAATGACAGCAGTACATTTAAAAGCTTTAAGCCTGCCCAAATACATTCTCTATAGAATGAAGGGTTTTTAATCTAAGTGACCATGCCCACCCCAAATATTTAGCTAGGCCTAATGAATGGACTGGTAAGGTGCTCGTGCATAAAATTCGAATAGCTACAACAGAGCTCCTAGTACCCAACAATTTGCATAAAGGGGAGAGCCAGTGACGTCTAGGGGCGGCATATACAGGGCACACAAACAGGAAATGGCCAGTGGTTTCTCTATTGACTCCACAAGCAGGACAGGTACATGTACTTCCACCAAACCAACCAGAAGTTAAAGCCCTTAGTGGGAGGGAGCCTGCTCTAAGTTGAAAGTAGAGTTTCCTATCCTTTGGTGATGTTATCAAATCCCAATAGGGTTCCAGAAGGGGTGTAACCTTTGCCTCTAGGAAGCGGCTAGTCATAGAAGGGGAAGTAGAGGCTGCCCACACCCTGTGATTTACCTTGTCCCAATAAAGTTTTTTCAAAAGCTTTTTTATAGGAAAGTCAGCGGCCGCTGGATCGTTCCATAGGTTTTCCAGTCCCAAAGCTTTTAATGATTCTCGGAGGTTCCTTAGCCACTTAATTTTGTGAAACTTATCAACCTGAATTACGTCCATGATACCCACTGCGTAAGATCGAAGCTCCGGAGTAGTCCATAATCTCCTCCAGTATAAAACTGGGCGGAGATTGGCCAAATCTTTGATGGACTTCCTGCCTAGGTCATAACGCAGTGGGACCATTGGCGTACTTTGTGGCAAGCCTGTAATGGAGCGGAAAAATGTATTTTCAACTACCGTGAGGGGTGTTAATGTATCAAAGCCCCATAACTCAGCTCCATACAGAACTGAGTTTAGGGCCTTTGCCTCATAGACTTGTAACACTGGTTTAAGAGGTTTGGTAAGGGATTTTTTGAACTCTTTAACCAGCGTTCCCGATATTTGGGTAAGTTTCAATCTTGACATTTCCAGATGCCTATTCCACCGATTATTGTGGGACATGTGAATGCCTAAGTATGTAAAGTTAGTTACCTCCTCGAGAATTTGGCCATTCATCATAAGGTTACCAGCTCTATAGCTAGTGTGTGGGTTAAAGGTCATAAGCTTTGTCTTTGCCACGTTGACCTCCAGTCCATGATCTTTACAAAAGTTTTCGAATATTGCCAATGCCTTCTGCATGCCGCTCGGGGTTTTTGACACTATAAGAGTGTCGTCGGCAAACATTAATATTGGTGTGGTTACACCTGCCAGTTTTGGAGCATCAGTGTTGGTCTGGAGCATATAGTCCACTATTCCATTAATATACAAAGAGAATAGTGTTGGGGCCATTGCACATCCTTGGCGGACACCCCGCTCTACTGGGAACTCGGTGGTTGATTCCCCCAGGCCACCCCATTGAATTTTTGCAAAGTTGGACTCGTGCAATCTTCTTATTAAGGTCAGGAGTTCCAGGGATAAACCTAGCTTTTCTAGAACCCTCCAGAGCTGTTCACGGGGGACGAGGTCAAAGGCAGCTCTTAAGTCCACAAAGGTGACATAGAGACTGCCTTTGCCCAGTTCGACAACTTTCCATAACAATTGCTTAAAGCGAAACACCTGGTCAATGGTGCTAATGGATTTGCGGAAACCCGCCTGAAGACTAGAAAGAATCTCATTCGCTTCAATCCAAATAAGTACCTCATTCAGAACCATCCTCCCAATGACTTTTTGGATTGTGTCAATTAGGCTGATGGGTCTGTAGTTCCCCGGGAGGCTTTTATCGCCCTTTTTATAGATTGGAATTATGACGGCGCCCCCCCAAGATTTAGGTACTGGAGCGCCTTCAGCCACGGCGTTCGCTATAAGAGCGATATACTTGCTCCATGGGTCTTTATTCTCTAGAAAGAGATCAGAAGGAATACCATCCAACCCAGGGGCCCCTCCTGCAGCTACACAGGACAGTGCAGCTAGAGAGTCTTCGGGGGTAAAGGGCCCGGACAGATAAAAGGCATGAGGCATTGTGCCCTGACTTATGTAGTGGGGGTCACGCGCATATTGGGGCTTAAAATAGCCCAGCCAATCCTCTTGTGAGACATGATTTGAAGGATTTTCCGATAGACCTCCTCTGCCCCACTTCAGAACATTCCAAAACAGTCTAGCATCCCGGGAATCGCTGGCCTCCTTTAGGTCCTGCCAAAACATTTCTTCCCACTTTATTTTAGCTTGTGTGATGCTTTTCCTGTAAGCAGATCTTGCTAATTGAATAAGTGGGGTGCTACCACTGGATAAGGCTTTAGCCAGGGTGCATCTTGCATTTTTACAGTGTTTGTCATACCACCTTGGTTGCTTGGGCGGCTGCTTAGTACCCTGTCTTATTTGCTTAAAGAAAAAGGGACGTAATCCCTCAAAAAACGACTCATGCAACCTAATTACTTGGTCTCGGGTTTGCGAGATATCCTCAAGATTTACAATAATTGCAGAGAGATTAGTATTAATCTGGGCTATTACTGAATCATTAGACTTTACTGATGCCCATTTTAGCCTTCGAAGGTCATTGGTTGGCACATATGCGGGGGGGGGCAAAATTGGTTCTTTTGTCAATGAACAAGATTTGCCCCACCAGCTATGAGAGACACAAATGGGATTGTGATCGCTCTCCAATCTTTGCACCACCTCCATGTCTATGGGGAGGGACCACAGCCTCATGCAGCAGAGGACATAATCAATCCTACTGTTTGAGCAGCCGTTGTCGAAGGTAGGTGCTCCAAGCTTATCTCCTTTAACTCTTCCGTTCAATGCCCGGAGTCCAAATTCTAGGCAGAGTGCGTTGACCTGTGTTGCCACCATAGACTACCGTTTGATGGGAGGTAGCGCGAGGGCTGGAATGCCCCAGCGTAGGTCCTCATCGGGGTCAAGCCCCCATTCAGAATCGCTATCTAGGAGGGGTTCGAAGGTGACATTAAAGTCCCCAGCTACAATCAAGTCCCTACTACTCGAATTAGATTCTATGAGTGCAGTAAGGGTTTCCAACACGCTTGACTTCTTCCCCTTCGTGCCCCGAAGATAGATGTTATATATATCCACAGTCCTCTTGGGGCCGAACGTGAGCCTCACCAGTTGGATATCCTGGGACCCAGTATCAATCCCAGTAGCACATGAGAACAAATCCTGGCGAGCCCATATAGTTAGTCCGCCAGAAGGGCGGCCTTTGGGGCCTTTGGTTGCTGGGACATGAAAATTCAGATAACCCGGCATGTACCGGGCCTCGGGAGACCATGTTTCCTGGAATAGGCAGACATCGTAATCATTAATAAATCTCACCCATTCAGGTGTGTCAATTTTGGTAGTAATGCTAGCCAGGTTCCAAGACAAAAGGGTGCCCAAGTTTTTACTCGGACATATGACATGGGGCTCAGCAAGGCTTCCAGATACGGATGTATGACGTTACAACGCACACTTTTACAACGCATGCACTTACAACGCATTTTTTACAACGCATAATCCATTACAACGCATGACATTACAACGCATGACACTACAACGCATTTTTAAAAAATACCTTTACAACGCATTTCCATTACAACGCATACTACCTTTACAACGCATACCATTACAACGCATAATATTAAATTACATTTAAGGTAAGTATTAGATAGTATAGGGGTAAAAGTTACTTTTCTAACTCCAGGGGGTGCAACAGTAGGGTAAGTGTTGGATAGTATAGGGGTAAAAATTACTATTCTAACTCCAGGGGGTGCAACAGTGGGGTAAGTGTTGGATAGTATAGGGGTAAAAATTACTATTCTAACTCCAGGGGGTGCAACAGTAGGGTAAGTGTTGGATAGTATAGGGGTAAAAATTACTATTCTAACTCCAGGGGGTGCAACAGTAGGGTAAGTGTTGGATAGAATAGGGGTAAAAATTACTATTCTAACTCCAGGGGGTGCAACAGTAGGGTAAGTGTTGGATAGTATAGGGGTAAAAATTACTATTCTAACTCCAGGGGGTGCAACAGTAGGGTAAGTGTTGGATAGTATAGGGGTAAAAATTACTATTCTAACTCCAGGGGGTGCAACAGTAGGGTAAGTGTTGGATAGTATAGGGGTAAAAATTACTATTCTAACTCCAGGGGGTGCAACAGTAGGGTAAGTGTTGGATAGTATAGGGGTAAAAATTACTATTCTAACTCCAGGGGGTGCATCAGTAGGGTAAGTGTTGGATAGTATAGGGGTAAAAATTACTATTCTAACTCCAGGGGGTGCAACAGTAGGGTAAGTGTTGGATAGTGTAGTGTAATATTATGCGTTGTAATGGTATGCGTTGTAATGGTAGTATGCGTTGTAATGGAATGCGTTGTAAAGGTAGTTTTTAAAAATGCGTTGTAGTGTCATGCGTTGTAATGTCATGCGTTGTAATGGATTATGCGTTGTAAAAAATGTGTTGTAAAGGTAGTGCGTTGTAAAAGTTGCGTTGTAAAGGTTGTTCCCCTCCAGATACATTTGCCCTCACTTCCGACGTATGCGATGACGACAATGAAATCTCAGACGTGATTGCTAATCCATCCATTGTTAAATTATCAGTAGCCCCTGATACCATAGGAATTAAGGGGGTATTAATACTATAAAATTGTCAATGACAGGTGGGTGAGGTATAGAAGTAGTTTAGGTCGTGCACCTCAATTCCAGATCTAGGACCATAGGGAGTGTTTTCCGTAATAAACCTTGAAAGGCGCGCATCTTTGAAATTAACAATGACACAATCGCCCTGAGTATTTTTAGGTTGGGATCCTACCCATTGGACCCTTCTAACAAATAGAATTCGACCATTCAGTTCATTTGGAAGTGGTCTATGAATGTTGAGCCAGTGACTAACTTTGTTTTTTAATTGCTCATAAGATTCATTTTTGTTAGTGGGAAGTTCGGGAACACCCGTTAAAACTACAACATAGGGGAAGGATTCATGAGGGAGATGGAGTTGGATCGAGGATGGCCTGGAGTCATTACCTTGGGGAGCAACGTTTAGGCTGTGTAAGTTAGTGCTCGAACCACCTAAGTGCATAGTGTTTGTATTGGTGTCCTGTGTAGCTTTACTTAACCTACCCTCACGCCTCGGAGATTTACAGTTTTGTGTCATTCCCGCCTGCCGTAATGGCTGGTTGCTGTTTAAGGTTGAAGTATCTACAGCAATTGGAGCAGGGGCAGGGACAGGCGGTATAACAGATGTAGGTGGAACAGGACCAGCAGAACCAACAGAGTAATTAATTTTAGGTATGTCCTTGGTGCATAATTTAACGACATTCTTCAACGAGCAAAAATTATCCAGAATGGTTTGTTCCAATTTATCTACTTTAGATACAACCATTTCGATCCTTTCCATTAAAGGGGAAATTAAGGTGCGAACAATGCATTCTAACTGAAGAGCAAAGTTACTTGGATCAAATGGGGGTAACACAAGTCTACCAGCATCGTCCATAGAAGTGCCGGGGCTAATATTTGGTAAGTCAAGAGGAACAGTGTTTTTAGGTACTTTGGAAACTTTTGCTGGCCTAGAGCGATCCGTCGTCCCCCCCCTTTTGCTTTTCTGTGCAACTAGTCTAGTGGATGTGGAAGATCTGGCCCCTGCTCTAGTCTGGGGGCGAGGGGTTTTAGGTGCAAGTATGGATACTACTTCCTCTACTGGCGATGCAGCCACTGAGTCAGTTGTGTCTAATGTAAATCGTGGTGCCTCCTCTCGTGGCTGCTCTCTGTTATTACTTGGTGAACTTGCATGAGCTAGGGGGCCCAATGATGAACGCCTAATAAATGAGGGGTCTGTCGAGAGGCGTCTTTCAGTAATGGCAATTTCATGGTCCAAGACCGAGACAGCACGGGTGATGAATTGGTCCATGGTCCCTGCAATTGTGGAGGGAGCTACGGGACGTTTCCCCTTCCCTGCCATTTTTCACAGAACCAAACGTGAAATAATAGACAGTGTGTAAGTAATAATCAATTGTCCAGGTGTTGGGACTAGCAGCGGCTTACTTCCAATGCCGGACGAAAAGGGTGTGGCCCAGCCCGGCCTCTTCCGGCCCCTGACGGCCACAGACGGTCCCGCCCTTGTCCCGGGCTTCTCCCGGCGCCGACCCGCGCGCGATCCCGCGACGCGGGGGGCAAGATCAGTTAAGTAGCGCCTCCGGGCGCGCAAAATGCGTTTGTTCTGCTTCCGGGTCGCAAGGGGACCTGGGTATTGTAGTCCCGTCCCGTCGAGCACTCCCCCCACACAGCGGTCGCGATGTCGGGCGACGGCAGGAGGGAGACGTGAAAGCCAGTGGAAGAACAGGTAGCCCCAAGGATCACAGGGCCACACAGGTAGGCAGCAGGAGTCTGGCAAACGCAGTCAGTTGTCAGGAAACAGCCCCCGCTCTGCCGGGGGCGGGATCAGTTAAGTAGCGCCTCCGGGCGCGCAAAATGCGTTTGTTCTGCTTCCGGGTCGCAAGGGGACCTGGGTATTGTAGTCCCGTACCGTCGAGCACTCCCCCCACACAGCGGTCGCGATGTCGGGCGACGGCAGGAGGGAGACGTGAAAGCCAGTGGAAGAACAGGTAGCCCCAAGGATCACAGGGCCACACAGGTAGGCAGCAGGAGTCTGGCAAACGCAGTCAGTTGTCAGGAAACAGCCCCCGCTCTGCCGGGGACGGGATCAGTTAAGTAGCGCCTCCGGGCACGCAAAATGCGTTTGTTCCGCTTCCGGGTCGCAAGGGGACCTGGGTATTGTAGTTCCGTCCCGTCGAGCACTCCCCCCACACAGCGGTCGCGATGTCGGGCGACGGCGGGAGGGAGACGTGAAAGCCAGTGGAAGAACAGGTAGCCCCAAGGATCACAGGGCCACACAGGTAGGCAGCAGGAGTCTGGCAAACGCAGTCAGTTGTCAGGAAACAGCCCCCGCTCTGCCGGGGGCGGGATCAGTTAAGTAGCGCCTCCGGGCGCGCAAAATGCGTTTGTTCCGCTTCCGGGTCGCAAGGGGACCTGGGTATTGTAGTCCCGTCCCGTCGAGCACTCCCCCCACACAGCGGTCGCGATGTCGGGTGACGGCGGGAGGGAGACGTGAAAGCCAGTGGAAGAACAGGTAGCCCCAAGGATCACAGGGCCACACAGGTAGGCAGCAGGAGTCTGGCAAACGCAGTCAGTTGTCAGGAAACAGCCATTGCACTATACTTCATGTGTAGACATATTTGCCCCTGTGATGTCTAAGTCAATTCTTAGATATTACAAGGGAACAGGGAAGCCATTTTGAGCAAATGTGCTGAATACTGGTAAATACGAGTTCCCTAGCTACAGTATGGCTTCACTGAAATTAGAGATGTTTGGTATCAGTACGCTCACACGGATTCCAGTGATGAATTTATTAATACAAGCCCCCAGAGAATACCTTAGAGGTGCCCCCGGAAAACCTATCAACTACTAGTGTACTGGCTGACTTGTGCGAACCAGCCTGCCACCACAGACAGGTTTCTGCCCCCCTGCAGGTGAGAGCGCACTGTAGGAAGCTGGCTCTGTATATACTATATCAAAAGAGATATTGGGTGCACAGAGTCCACTAAGTCCCCAAAGGTATAGCAGAGGATAAAGTATATAATACCTTACTCTTAATTTAGTGGTATCGGGGCTGAGCAGTTAGGCTTATCAGAGGGTGGTGTGAATGCATTTGTTGTACACACTCATACAAGTTAGGAACACACACAATGACTAACTCCAGGCCAATGTTTACAAAAATATTACTTTAGTTACTTTTATTTTAGGAACCAAGTGAAACTCAGTTACAGGTAAGTAGACTTTTCAGAAATGCAATACTTTCAATATACAGTTGAAAAATGTAATAAGCATAAAAAATACTTTACAGGTGCACGAAATTATTTTCAAGGTCAAAGAGATACTTTGTATTTTTCTCCGAACCAACTCTTAGTGGAACACAGAGTGAAAGCAATGCAATCCTATAGGAGGAAATACAGGTAAGCAATTTCAGGTAAGCACTCGATTTACAAGTTCAGGCTTCGGGGGGTTTGACCAACTCAGGGCAAGGGTAGGGCCTGCACCACCAGCGGCACTAGAGCGGATGGGTGCAGCGGTCACTGGGCCCAATATTACTGTATGGGAGCTGGGGGCACCACTATGAGGAACCAGTTATAGGTAAGTGCCTGCAGTTCAAGGAAGCAGGCCCTGGGGATTGAGGTCAGCACTGAAGGGGCCACCAACTAGCGCCAAAGCGGCACCACCAGCGGCACAGGGGCTGCCGAGTGCAGGGTGCAAAGGAGGCGTCGGGTGCCCTATAGAAACCAATGGACATCCTCGGTTAGGGAAAAGGGCTGCAGGCTCGGTCTTGAAGACTGGCCGAAGGAATCCAACAACTGGAGAGGTGAGTTGGATAGTGGGGGGGGATGCTGGGACACCGTTGGTTGGGCACTTCAAGGGCTGGGGGTTGCAGGTGCAGGGGTGTCTTTTGGCGTCAGGTTTCTTTTACTGGACCCAGTCTCGCTGCAGGCGTTGTGGGGATGTTCAGGAGAGGTCATCCACAGCTGGAGCCCAGGTCAGGATCGCCTGGAGACTTCACTGGATCGTTGGGTCACCTGGACTCGGGACGGGTGCAAAGTGGTGCAGGGCTCGCAGATCCACCTGGATCCGGTGTCCTTTTTTTCTTTATTTCTGGACAAATCCGGTGTCTACTGGAGAAAAGAGTCCTTGTCGAAGGAAGCTTAGGCCGCTAGGGTTTTTGGAGGTTGCTGGCTACAGGACATGCCTCTGTCTGCGAGCAGGGTCCTTGAAGCGTGAGACAGGCGGGTAGGGCTGGGGACAAGTCACTTGTCGGCTTCCTCCTTCGCTGCTGCACAGCTCTTTGGCCCTTCTTCTTCTTCTTAGGTCGTCGAATATGACGAATAAGGTTCAGGGGAGCCCTTAAATGCTAAATTTAAGGGAGGTACTGAGGTTGGAGGGCAGTGGTCAATGGCTACTGCTCTCTAGGGTGACTACATCCTTCAGGTGCCCCCTCCCTTTTGAAAGAGGGGCACATCCCTAATTCCTATTGGGCCTAATTGTCTAAGCTAAGATGGAGTGGTTCACCTTAGCTCCTGGCCTCCCTAGGGGTGTGCCAAGCTAAGGTGGACACTTCTACTCTGCTTACTATTTTTCCCACTTGTACTGCTGCCAAAACGTGAGGCTGGGACAGGGGGGGCGGGCATCTCCACTAGTTGGAGCTGCCCAAATCAGCATAACACAAAGTGAGAGCCTTTGAGGCTAACTGCCAAGTACTGCTGTTCCTGCAAGGGGGAGGTGGGAAGCACCTCCACCCAGAGCAGGCTTTGTTCCGGACCTCCGAGAGCACAAAGGCTCTCACCCGATGAGGTCAGAAACCTGTTTGATGGCGGCTGGCTGGCAGAGTGACTACACGCCTCAGGGGGCCCCTCCCTTTCGGGAGAGGGGCACATACCTATTCCTATTGGGCCTAATTCTCCAATTCAAGATGGAGAATTCTTAATGGATAGGTTCACCTAAGCTCCTGGCCACCCTAGGGGTGTACAAAGCTAAGGTAGACACTGCTACTCGGCTTACTAATTTTCCCACCTGTCCTGCCACCAAAAAGTGGAGCTGGGACAGGGGCTGGGCATCTCCACTAGTTGGAGCTGCCCAAATCTACATAACACAAGGTGAGGTCCTTTGAGGCTCACTGCCAAGTGCTGCTGTTCCTGCAAGGGGGAGGTGGGAAGCACCTCCACCCAGAGTAGGCTTTGTCCTGACCTCCGAGAGCACAGAGGCTCTCACCCGATGAGGTCAGAAACCTGTCTAGTGATGGCTGGCTGGCAGGGACCGGTCAATACACTAGAAGTGGTTGTTTTTAAGAGAAAATCTCTAAGATGCCCTCTGAGTGCATTTTATATTAAATCCAATATTGGCATCAGTGTGGGTTTATTATGCTGAAAAGTTTGATACCAAACTTCTCAGTCTTCAGTAAAGCCATCATGGAGCTGTGGAGTTCGTGTTGACAAACTCCCAGCCCATGCACTCAAAATGGCTTCACTACACTTACAGTGTCCAAGAATGGACTTAGACACTATAGGAGCATACTGCTCATGCAGCTATGCCCTCATCTGTGGTATAGTGCACCCTGCTTTGGGGCTGTAAGATCTACCAGAGGGGTAACTTATTTATGCCACAGGCAGTGGTGGGTAGGCATAGCACCCAGGTAGGTGAGCCATGTCTACTCTTTTAGTTTAGTCACACTACAACACATAGCCTACAATGGCTGTGTAAATGTTTGATGTGGGTCCTCTTAGGGTGGCACAATACATGCTGCAGCCCTAAGGGACCCTCTCTTTTCACAAGGCCCTTCGTACCACTGATACCTTTTACAAGGGACTTAAAGGTGGCCCAGAGGTGTGGCAATTGTGGGAGCAATGGCACAGGTTTTGGGAAAGAACACAGGTGCTGGGGCCTGGTTAGAAGGTTCCCAGGACACACTCAGTCAAGTTAGCATCAGGTATCAGGCAAACCGCTAGGTGGTGACCACGCAAACAAGTATTGGCATAGCCAATAGTTCTCGCCTTTAGGACTTTGTAAGTCTCGTGGAGGGTAGAGATCAGCCCGAGATGTGCAGCAATGACAAAAGTAGAGGGCAGGAGATAAAGTGATATGTGTGAGGCACACATGTGCACGCGCTAATAGATGAAGGCAGAAGAGAAAGAAATGACGTCACAATACAGAGGAGACCCTGCAAGGGCAGAGGCTTAACAAACAAGCCGTGCTCACTCAGAGTGGTCGCGGTTGCTCATGCTTTCCAGCAGCAGCATTAAAAATATGTTTGCAGCGTGTTCTCGGCAAGATCTTAGCTTTTCATTCCAGGTGGATCGCGTTACAGGCGGTGGGAGAGGCGGGGGCCGGTGATGGCGCTGCAACAATCCATCTGGACCCCCAAGCAAATGTGAACTGTGTGTTGTTAAATGCACGTGTAGGTATGTAGGATAACATGTATACTTTTTCTCCTGCCTCATCTGTGTTATGTTGTTATGTTATGGCACTGGATATTTGTATAGGTCAGCACATAGCTCCACATTATTTAATTACTTGGCATATTGGCACCTACACAAACATTGATTTATCTACATTCTAAAATGGCTGCTGTGTGTGACCTAACGTGATAACACACTCACTGCATGTCGTTCAGACTTCAGTGCATTCATCCCATCTCACCTTTGTTCCACAGGTGTGCACAAAGTGAGCACAACACCTACAGCGTTTCACAGACAAAAAGCATACATTTAGGACCGGTCTTTTCAGCATACCTTGTGAGCGTTTCCATACAACCAGTGGACGGGGAGCCCAGGGAACCTCTGTAGCAGTTTGAGCAGCTTCCTTCTCCTGAGTAAGACCCTGGCCGCTGTCACCAGAACATAGGCCAGGCATAGGGAGACAGCCAAGCATAAAATCCCAGCTATGTCCGGCTTGACGCTGGAGGCACTCAGCAGCCTCTCGAGGATCGAGGCCATGCCCGAGCACCTCTGTGCCCGCCCGCTCGCCCTGGAGGCTACCTCACCTGCCCTTTAACCAAGCAATCAAAGCTTCATTGTCAACAGCCCCGCTAATGCTGTACACAAAGGCTATCCCGTCTCTTAAATCCTACCCATATTAACCAGGTGCCTGCAAGTAAAGGATGTCCACACAAACAGAGTGGAGGAGTGGGGAGAAAAGGACGTTATGGTGTGGACCATGGGCGTTGTGGGGATATGAGCCGCAAACAAGCCAGCGAGTGGTGCGCGCGAGTGGGCGCACTGTAAGGAATGCAGTTGCCATTGTGATCGCCGCTGCACGCAAAACTGAAAGCAAATTGGAAACCTGATCCAGAACAGATGGCACTCTGTGCGCTGCTGCTCGCTCCCGACAGCAAAACGCCATGGGAGTGAACATTTTAAGAAGAGGTGGGACATGCACCCGCCTTTGGCCAATTGCGTGCTTTAATTTTTTGAAAGCCACACGCAAAGGCCAATAGAATTTGACAACCAGACATACAAGCTTTCAGAAAGCTTTCTGAATGTCTGGAGTGATTCCAAGAGGCCCTCTCCTAGAGCAGTGCATGCGCGCTGTGCTAGGCTCGACCTAAAAAGGGTCACCTTCCTACACCGTGCTCTCTAAGGGCAGAAGCAATGCCTGCTCCGCCCGGAGGTGTTGTCACCCCCTGCAAGCAGGATGGCTAAGTGATCAACATATCAAGGCAGGAAGCTTCAAAGGCCGCCTTTGATATGTTACCCAAGGCTTCCCGAGACAGGGGACATCCCTGAATCTTCCTTCCTCAGATCCCGAATCAGAAACAAGAAAGAAGAACAAGAAGAAAGAAGACCTGCCTTGCAGCTGCTAACAAGAGGATGACACCAACTGACTTGGCCCCAGCCCTACAGGCCTGTCAACCCTCGAACCTGCTCCTGCTAAACTCCGGCGTCTCCAGTGGTCAGCAAACTCACAAACTCCGGAGGACCTGGCTACCTTGTGACTCTAAGCAATTGGGACTCCCACGAGCAGTGGTACTGCTCAAAGCAAGTAACTGACCCCTGGCATCAGCCAGGAACTGCGAACCCTGCACACTCTGCACCCGCCAATCCTGGCCTGTGCCGGAGTGAACCAAGACCACAAGGACGTCCCCCTGGCGACTGTGACCCCGAATCCAGCACCCAAGGACCCACCTCGATGCTCCTGACGACCCTGCAGCCTCAGAACCAGGGACCCCTCCAACCTTGACCAACAGAGGGTAAGATTTCCCGACACCAAAAGAAACCCCTGCACCCGGTGACCTGCGGCCCCCTGTGCCCAACTCCTGGGTGCCTACCTATCCTCCAACTACCCAACTTACCTCTCGAAGTGGTGGTCGCACCTGAAGAATCTTCGTCCCCGAACTTGCAGCCTTTGTTAGTTCTTGAGCTTCTCCATTGCAATCCATTGAGCGCCCAATGGCTCAAAAGCACCCTGCAACCAGCCGCCTGAGTGCCCCTGGCAGTGCATCCTCTACTCTAATCTACTTCCCCATTTGCCCTGGGCAAGTGACCAGGAGCCCAGCTCCCACAGCCGCGTGGCCTGCTAGCCAGCAGCCACCAACCAAAGGCCCCTGCCTCCCATAGGATAACAGTGGGCCTAACTCACCCTGCACCCGGCTGCCCCTGTGCCGCTGAGGGTGTAGCAACTGTACTTACCTGACCCTGGGAGACCCCTGAGTCTATGCCCAGAACCTTAACTCTGCCAGTCGAGTACTTACCCAAAAGTCGATAACTCTCTTTTCTTCCATAGGGTAACATTGACTGGTTTCACTTGAAATTTGTTCTAAGTGTGGAGTTTCTAAACTTTAAAATATTCACCTAAAATCAACCGAGAAACGAAAACGAAAATACTCACCTGCTATCAGGAGAGATCCCAGTACTGGATCTTGGTGCACAGCACTGACCTTGAAAAGTAATTACAACCATACTTACCGCTAACCCAATTTTCTTCCATAGGGAACCATTGACTATTTTTCTGTGAAATTTCTTCTGTGTCGATTTTTACAAACTACAAATATTCTTTAAAAATCGCACCAAGTGTGAAAATGTAATTGCTTACCTGTTTCAGATAGATGTCCCAGTGCTGAACCTAGGAGCCCAGCACTGGATTCCAGAAGTAATGAGAATATACTTTACCTGTAATTTGATTTTCCTTCCATAGGATAATATTGCCTGGTTTTTGCTGAAAATGTTTCTAAGTGTCGATTTTACAAACTTACAAATATTCATAAAAAATCGCCTGTATAGACAAAACACATTCTTTCAACTGTTTACAGGTGATGCACCAGTGCTGGATCCAGGATCCACCACTGAGTTAGAAAAAGTAACCATAACCCCACTTACCTGCTTAGTGAATTTCCTGCCATAGGATAACATTGGTGATTCAATGTGAAAAAGTTTGTTAACGCTTAAAATACAAAAATATTGCTTAAAAATCACAACTGTAACCAAAACGCTTTTACTCAATTGTTTACAGGACATGTCCCAGGACTGAATCCAGGAGCCAGTCCTGTGGTAAGAAAAGTAATCCTAAAAGTAATCTATTGCATTTAACTAGAAATTCCCATTGAGCTCAATGTTATATTGTGTTTGAAATTGTGTTGCCTATTGCAACAACTGTAACTATTGCATTCAAAAGTCCATTGCCTATTGAAAGTATTTATCTAAAGCATCTCATTGTGAGAAAGTATATTTTGATACCAATTGTTGGTTCAAAAATAAAACAAGCATATATGTTTATACAAAAACCTTTGGCCTAGAGCTCAGTTCTTGAGTGTGTGAGACCATTTGCTGACTGAGTGTGTACAACAAATGCTTTACACTGTCCTCTGATACTGCCTTAGTGCTCGACCAAGCTACCACTTTATAGAGTAAGGTTATATCTAACTTTAGCCTCTGCCAAACCTCTGGGGACTGTGGACTCTGTGCACACTGTACCTATTTGGGAACAGTATATACAGAGCCACTTTTTAACAATTTCTGAGTAGATGGGCAGTGGGAGTATCATGCAATGTGTGTATGTAACTGAAACTATGTGAACACCACGCAATATCTGTATGTGACTGGGACTGTGTGAGCAACACACTGTCTGCAGTGACCGTGACTGTGTGAGTAGCATGCAATGCCTGTATGTGTCGGTGAATGTGTGAATATTTTATGTAATTTGACGTGAGTAAATGTCATGCAATGTCTACATGTGACTATGAATATCATCAATCACAAAGGAGGGACTCTGGGCTTTTTGGACAGGTCCAGCATACGTGCCCAAACTTAGTAAAGATACAGAAAGCATGCTGTTCCTAATTACGAGGCAAGGGAAAACTAGAGGAACCGGTTTTGCGTGGTCATGAAAAGTAGGAGGACGGGGATTCCTCCTCTTGGAATTTGGGGCCCTCACACACCAAGCTGGGTGTCATGCTTCATCATAGGGCTGCTCCTCGTCAGGTCGGCGCTGCAGTACATGATGGGCTCCCTATGTGGGGCTCTTTGGAGGAGATCTTTTATTCCAAATTACCATTTGGTGCCGTGTGAGTGAGGGGCCTAACCAGTGTAGATGTGGACCACACAATAGAGCGCCCTACCTGAGACATAATCTCAGACGTGCACCTTTGTTTCTTTTAATCAGGTTGGGAGACCTATTGATTAAAATTGTTTTCGTTGGTACTTCCAAACCTGTTTTAAACTTCCTTCAGGTTACACACCCCCACCCACTCATCTACACTGGTTAGGCCCCCCACCCCTACTTCTCATGACCACGCATAATCAGTTCCAATATGAATATCATGCAATGTATGTGGCTGGGCCTGTGTGAAAATCATGTAGTGTGTGTGACTGAGAATTTCATGCAGGTTTTGTATGTTTCTGTGACTGTATGAAAATCATGTATGTAACTGGGAATGTGATAAAATCATGTTGTGTATGTGACTGGGACGGTGTGATAATCATGTAGTGCCTATACGTGACTGAAACTATGTGGATATCGTGACTGTGTGAAAATCATGTGATGTCTGTATGTGACTGAGACTGTGTGACTATCATGTAATGTATGTTACTTGGGTGTGTGGATAAAATGAATGTCTGTATGTGACTGAGACTGCGAATTACCATTTAATGTATATTACTTGGGTGTGTGGATAGAATGCAATGTCTGTATGTGACTAGGCCTAGGTGTATACCTTGCAATATCTGTATGTGACTGTGGCTGTGTGAAGATTGTATGTGACTTAGATGTGTGAATATCTTGCAATGCCTTATGTGACTTTGTATATATCATGCAATGTTGGTATGTGACTGTGTGAATATGATGTAATACATGTGCCTGGGACTGTGAATAGCATGCAATGTTTGTACGTGGTTGCAACCACGTAAATATCATACAATGCATGTGACTGGGTGTGAAAATGTAGATTATTAGCTGATGCCGTTGTGAGACCTCACCAAGTAATAATGTCACTCATCTGTAGCACGTCCAATCAGGTCACTTCAATTTAAGCCTTAGTTCAGTCCCGGATAGCTGTGGCAGAGAGAGGTCAGGCTTAAATGAAAGGAAAACAAGTATAAACCATTTATCAGCACTAAAACAGTTAAGAAGTAAGAAACACAGCACAATAAAAAACCCACTGTAATTTACAAAAATAGTATATATTTTTATCTTTAATTAGAGACCAAAACAACAAAAATCTAATGAAATAAACCGGAATTATGATTTTTTAAAGGTTTTCATAGATTAGTTCAACTCACTCAAAAAGTTTCATAAATCAATGCTTTTCACATGTAGCTGTAGTCTATGAGCCTCGAACGTGAGGGTCTGGGCCAAAGTCAAAGTTTCAGGCCGACTTTGATAGAGCTCCAGGTAGATGCACGAGGCGGGTTGGTCCTAGTTGGACTTCTACCTCCGCACTTTGAAACTTTTTTAGACCTTTTTCTTGTCAATAGGCTCACTCGCAGAGCCTTCTGCAGCTTGGGCCGGTGTTGGGCTCGACATCAGTGGATGGGCGAAGTCCAGCGGCCCGGTATGACCCATGGGTCTTGACTGGGCTTTGAGGCTGTCCAAAGCTGGCAAAACTTTCAGCACTTACATTTTGAAGTTGGGTGCCTAGGGATGCCTTGACGCTGACGGGGTGCTGAGCAGCAATAGTGTGTAAGCCTCTGGTTCTTTGTCAAAAATCATTATCTTTGAGCTCTAGGTTCACAACTTGCAGGTATTGTCAGTAGAAAGAGTACACTCTTGCATGACCCAAGAATCCAGGACCTACGGGGCAGCTCTTGGGGGCTAAAAGTTGATCTTGTGGGCTGCTTCAGCAGGGTCCAGGAAGAGTCCAGTTGTAACTGGTCATCTGGTCACTTTGTAGATGCAGGACTGTTCTAGTTTTGTGTTCCTGGAGCTTAACAGCAGGCTAGCCAACTAGCCCTTGGAGTTCACTCACTGGTCCTTGATACGAGTGGCAGCAGGCCCAATCCTTGGAGTCCTTCTCCACAACTTCAACGGCAGGAGCAGTCCTCTCTTTCTAAAGTCTTCTCTTCATTCAGCAGGTGCAGTCCTTCTTGGTGCAGCCTTTCTTGATGAAGTCCGGAGGTTCAGCAGGTGCTGTCCTTCTTCTGTTCTTTACGAGTCCAGTAGTGTTCTGAGGTTAGTACCCAGGGGTGCCAGTTTTGAGTTTGAGGGTGGGAGGTCTCCACTCCCAATCAAGGTAAGATTCCCACAGGCAATCCTACCCACTCTTACATCACTTCATGGGGACTGGCACTAAACAGTCCCGCAGTGTTTCTCTGCTCAAGTCAAAGATGTCAGAATCATTCTTTCCTTGGTCAGAGCTATGGGCACCACCCTGAGGTGTGCCCACTATAACGAGCAACTCCTCCTGGAAAACCTGTTCTGTAACAGGTTTTCCCCCGCTGGAAAAGATGCAAGCCTGTCTACCTAGACACAATTGAGGGCACAGCCCTTTTGTTCCCTGTCCCTAGAAGCAATTCACACCTCCTGACTGGAGGGCAGCAGGCTGTCTCAGGTGACAACTGCTATAGTTAATCAGGAACACTACTAGAACTTTGGTTAAGAAAGTGGTGACTTTCTAAAGTCACCTTTATCTTATGAATTACTTTAAATCTGACTTTAGCACTATGTCAGGTTTAATGTAACAATTAATTTGATACCTGTTCTGCTCGATTTTCCCAGTCTTCTTGTATTAACAGGTGATTGAATGTGACTTCAGTCTCTTACCATTCAAGCCTAAGGGTTAGAGTAGTGGATGGAGCCTATTTACTAGGCACTTCGACATGATTCTGTGCTCTTCCCCATAGATCAGGGCTTGCACATATAGCCTAGGGGATAGATTCGTTAGTATTAGGGATAACCTGTCCTGTAGTGAGGGTATTTCATGGAGCCGTGCTGAATTCAGGCCTGGTAGGCCTCAAACGGGAGAGACTCCATCTTTCTTTCTGCTCCGGCAGCTTGGGATGCTTCTAGGTCAAATGTGATGTTTTAGTTATGAGGTGTTATTCGCTTGGAGAGAACCGGTTCAGGCCGGCCCTTATCGAAGGATTGTATTTTTCTTCATGCCGAAGACACTACATCAGGCCGGCCGGCTGGGAACGTGTCCTTGGTACGGGGAGGTACAAGAATTTGGTGGGCGGCAGGTTACGGGCCGGAATTTTCCATGAGGAAATGCCCCTCTATATTAGTGAAAGTCTGAGGCAGTTACATGTTCAGTCCGTAGGCGGCATCTAGCCGTTAGCAGTAGAGCTACTACTTATTCCAGGGAAGACAGACGCCATCTTGAAGGCGGAGAAGAACTGAGAGACAGATGCTTTCCTAACAGAATAACCAGAGAGGAGAGAGTAGCCGATAAGGAAGAGGTCCCAGTGACTCGGAGAAGGGTGATTCCAGGCGAGCCGAGGCACAGACGAGAAGGGAGCCTAGATGACCACTGAGTGCAGGCTACATACTACTAAGGTGATGTCGACCCTTTCTTATTAGAGTGTACAACTTAATCTTTCACTTTTCTTTGCAGGTTATGTGTTATATCGTAATGTTATGTGATTGTATGTGCAATGAGTAATAAAGTATCCAGTTTGTAGTGAACCAACATGTGCTGTGTTTTCTTGTATAAGAGGGTAGCCTATTCTTCTAGTCAGCTGCGGCTACATGAACAGATGTTAACCCTGATCAGGTAAGTGGTAACTGAATAAGGGAAAGAGGAGCCCCTCAAACCTGAGAACAGGCTATGCCCGAACTGGCAATCCTTGTGTGATCTGATGAATAGTGAGACTGATTCCCTTTTTGTATGTTATGGTGATCATAGGATGAACTGTCGTATAAGACTGCCGTCTAGGTAGAGAGGTCTGGATTCGTAGGGGATCGCGAGGCCGCCAATTGTGCTGAGACTGCCGTCTGGGTAGAGAGGTCTGGGTTCGTATGGGACCGCGAGGCCGCCACTTGTGATACTGTCGTATGGGCAGAGAGGTCTGGGTTCGTATGGGACCGCGAGGCCGCCACTTGTGATACTGTCGTATGGGCAGAGAGGTCTGGATTCGTAGGGGATCGCGAGGCCGCCGATTGTGCTGATACTGTCGTATGGGCAGAGAGGTCTGGGTTCGTATGGGACCGCGAGGCCGCCACTTGTGATACTGTCGTATGGGCAGAGAGGTCTGGATTCGTAGGGGATCGCGAGGCCGCCGATTGTGCTGATACTGTCGTATGGGCAGAGAGGTCTGGGTTCGTATGGGACCGCGAGGCCGCCACTTGTGATACTGTCGTATGGGCAGAGAGGTCTGGATTCGTAGGGGATCGCGAGGCCGCCGATTGTGCTGATACTGTCGTATGGGCAGAAAGGTCTGGATCCGTATGGGATCCCGAGGCCGCCGATTGTGAGATCTTGGTATGCATAGTAGGAATCCCCTGTCCTTAGGTGATAGATATATGTGGTTGTAGGATTGTAAATAGGTTCTAGGGAGGGGGTAACGTTCTGGCTGGGTTAGTGAGGCTCTGATGAGCGAGTTCTATTTGATCCGAAAACCCAAGCAGAACATTTGGCGTCACGAACCGTTTACGAAACCTGTGTGCGTTGTGGTTGTATTGTGTTTGTCTTCGGCGTGTGCGTGGTTTTGTTTCTATATTATTTGTATATACCTGCGTGTAGTTTTCTTTTCTCTTTCTTCTTTTTCTTTTTCTCTTTTTCTTTCTTTTCAAAGATGTTTTCTAGAAAGTCGAAATCTACTTTTAAGTTGCCCGTTGATATTCCCGGCTGGGATTCAACGCCTTATGAAGCCTTAGCCCGTGAGTGGGCTGATTCTACTGGTTTGAGTGAGAATTGGAATTCTTTTTTGGAGCTGGCGGAGCCGGCTAATGTGATTACTTGCTTACAGAAGGCGCCGGTATCTAAGGGTGATGAGCTTCCCGTTTTAGGGCGCAGAGGTTGGATTGTTCTGTCTGCGTACAGGATTCTCCATGAGAGGTTGTTGAAGTTGCAGAACTTGCATAAGGATTTGGAAGTGAACTTTGTTGAGATTCAGAATGCTCGTACTTTGTTGCGGTGTCAAAATAAGTTGCTTGCTGACAAACTTGAGACGTACCAAACTATTGCCGAGAGAGCGGCTGTGCGAATTGCTCGTTATAAATACAAGGATCGGCGTGGTCGGGTTTCGACGCGGAAGGTGCGTCTGGTCGTGGCGAAAGCCGGACTGGATTGGAATCCTGATGAATGGGATGGTAATATCTGGAACTCGAGTGATTCTCCTTCCTCAGGTGAGGAGACTGCCAAGCGCGAGTCCTCTCGCTCCGGCCGTGCTTGTAAATCTGCTTCTTGCGCCTCTGATGGTGCACCCCGTGATTGCGCTCGTCCTTCGAGCGGGGTCGACGCTTCTTCCACTGATTGTTCCTCTACGTGTACTGGTCGAGCTCCTTGTGATGCTCATCCCGCGGTCTCGGCGCATACAGTTTTTCGACGGAAGGTGCAGCAGGCTCCCGGTGCTCCGAATGGTATTGCTTTAGACTCTTTGGAGGATTTTACTCAACAAGAAATTTAGTGATATTTTGCAGCGATTTCGGAAGCGAGTTGGTGAGCCCTTGCTCACATGGATGGTGCGCCTTTATGAACTGGGCGCTGCTGGCATTATGTTGGATGCTGGCGATTGTTTGAAGTTTTGTTCCTTGAGTTCGGATTCTACTGTACAGGATCATTTTCGTAACTTTAATGGTGGTGGTCAAATTTCTTTGCTTCAATTGGCGACTGAGGGTTGTAATCAAAAATATCCTACTGAGTCTGACTGGCCTGTGAATGACAAACCGTGGTATACTTTGCGCGATGCTGCGCAACGTCTCAAAGAGGAGGTGATCAAAACGGCAATTTTTCTGAATACTGCTGACCGGTTGCTTGATGCTTTATTGACATCTTCTGTGCGGAATCGTATTATTCGTTCTTCCCCTGTTGCTTATAAGCAGGTCATGATGACTTTATTGATTAATCAGACTGGTAACATGTTATCTGTGGTGCTGGAATCGGTACGCCAACTCGGTGAGTTGGGTGAGTGGTTTAAACCTGAACGGCAGTCCCGGCCTGACACTCGTACTCCTGGTGAAAATAAATTTACTAGACGTGATATGTTTCTTGCTCTTCTGGCTGATGGTGTGCGAAAGGAGGACATTGATGGTGAGACTACTTCTCGTTTGTGGGAAATGTTTCGCAAACGTGGCTTGGATCGAAAGGAGGGTGCCCGGCGTGTTCGGACAACTGAGTGTGATCGTGGTTTTTCTGACGGTAGCGGTGATGACGACCGCCGTGGGCGCTCTGATCGTCGTGATGATCGACGTTATGCGCGTGATTTGTCCCCCCGTCGTGAGAGAGACAGGGAGAGAGAGGGGGAAAGAGAGAGGGGGAGAGATGATTATGTTAACAGCAGACATAGAGATGATAGGGATCAATCCCCTGAGTTGAGAAGGAGAGAGGATCGACACATATTGGCCGATCGAAACCCGCAGTACAATGCAGGGAACAGTAATCCATTTCGTAATGGAGATGGATATGAACAGGAGGTATCGATACCTAGGAACCGTGAGAGTCTTTATCCTGATTTATCCTGGTACACAGAACACAATAAAAAGGACTAGGAAATAGGTCAAGCTCCAGTACACAGATGGGCTCACAGAGATAATAGACCCTATGTAGATATTGATATTTATTGGAGACATCGTAATATCCAAAGGGCCCGAGCATTGGTAGATACAGGAGCGGAGGCCACTCTTATTCATGGAAAATCAAAGAAGTTTAAAGGTCAGCCTTTTACAATTACCGGATTAGGTGGAAAGGAAACTCCCGCAGTTCAAACATTACTTGAAATGAGAATAGGTAGAATTCCTAGAAAAGAATACTCTGTATTAGTGGTGCCACTCTTAGAATTCATAATTGGAATTGATATTTTGAAAGGAATGACTTTGCACTTAGATGATGGATGTTACCAATTTGGAACTAAACATTATATATCGTCCAGGCCTGTACGGGTTGGTCGTTTAAGAATGCCCCCCATAAAAGTTCCTCAGGCGACAAAAGTGGTTCGTCAGAAGCAGTATCGTATTCCAGGTGGTCATGAAGAGATTAGTACCACTATTCAGGAGTTGGTGGATGCAGGAGTTATAACCCCAGTTACTTCTGCTTGGAATAATCCTGTTTGGCCTGTACGTAAGAGTGATAATTCTTGGCGCATGACTGTTGATTATCGAGAATTGAATAGACACACACCCTCTTTGACTGTTGCAGTACCGGATGTTATTACCCTAATTGAAAGAATCCAGAAACATCCAGGTACATGGTATGCGTCCATTGATATTGCTAATGCTTTCTTTTCGATTCCGATTGCCCCTGAGTGTCAGGAACAATTCAGTTTTACGTGGAACGGGCGTCAGATGACGTTTAGAAGTCTTCCTCAGGGCTATGTGCATAGTCCTACGATATGTCACCGGCTGGTGGCAGAGCATCTGGCTGAGGTACCAGTTCATCCACAAATTCAGATATGTCACTATATTGATGATATTTTGATCCAAGGTGAATCACAAGAGGAAGTTCAGACCCAATTGGATAGAGTCATTGAGTGCTTGCGTGAGAAAGGTTGGGAAATCAACCCGGATAAATTACAAGGTCCATCCCAGGCTGTGAAATTTTTGGGTATTAATTGGCATGAAGGGCACCGAGAAGTGATCCCTCAGGTTAAACAGAAAATTCTTGATTTTGCAGTTCCGAGAAATAGGAAAGAAGCCCAAAGCTTCATTGGTTTGTTTGGATTTTGGCGCCAGCATATTCCTCATTTGAGTCAAATATTGGCCCCTTTGTACCAGGTCACTCGTAAAAAGAATGCATTTGAATGGGGTAAACCACAGCAAGATGCGTTCAGTCTGGCAAAAGAAGCAATTCAGCATGCTCTGGATTTATGGCCTGTATGTGATGGTGATGTGGATTTGAATGTGTCTGTACAAGGCCTTTATGCGAATTGGAGTTTGTGGCAGAAACAAGGTAAGAGTAGAGTACCGTTAGGTTTCTGGACCAAAAAGTTACCTGATGCTGGTGAGCGTTATACACCTTTTGAGAAACAGCTACTTGTATGTTATTGGGCTCTGGTGGATACCGAGCAATTGACTTTGGGACATGATATAGTTTTGCGACCTGAAATTCCTATCATGCAGTGGGTTATGAGTTCGCCGAAAACTCACCGAATTGGACACGCTCAAGAGGCGAGTGTGATTAAATGGAAATGGTATATACAAGACAGGGCACGTGTGGGACAAAAAGGAGTTGCATCTTTGCATGAGCAGGTGGCACGGGCGCCATCAACTGAAACTGAGAGTGAATGTTCCGTACCCTTAGTACAGGAGTCTCCTGTTAAGTGGGGTAAACCTTTTGATGATTTGTCTGCAGAGGACAGAAACCATGTCTGGTTTACGGATGGTTCAGCAAGGTTCATAGGGACGAAACGGCATTGGAAGGCAGTGTCCTATAATCCCATCACACAAAAATTGCTGAGTACAACTGGTGAGGGTAAGAGCAGTCAATTTGCTGAACTCTATGCTGTTTATCAAGTTCTGAAACAAGAGTTACCTGGCACATGTCATATTTTTACCGATTCTTGGTCTACTGCCAATGGACTGGCAGTTTGGTTACCGACTTGGCATTCCCATAGTTGGAAAATTCATTCCAAGGAATTGTGGGGAAAAGAATTATGGCAGGAGATTTGGGAAATGCTCCCACAGAGTACTGTTACAATCTTCCACGTGGATGCTCATACCCCGATAGACTCTCTTGACAAATTCTTTCATAATATTGCAGATGAGAAATCTAAAATTGCTGAGGCAGTGGTGGACACGCAAGATTCTGATATTGCGGGATTGGCGAAATGGGCCCACCAGAAAGCAGGACACTTTGGAGAGAAAGCCACTAGCAGGTGGGCTGCTGATCGAGGAATTTATATTCCCCTAGATTTAATTAAAAATGTTATTCTACATTGTCCCATTTGTCAGCATATCAGGCAGCGCAAAGTGCCCCAAATTGTTAAAGGTCATTTACATCGCGGGAAATTGCCCGCTCAAATTTGGCAGATTGATTACATTGGTCCACTTCCTATGAGTAGGAATTGTCAATATGTTTGCACCATTGTTGATACATACAGTGGCCTGTTGGTGGCCCTTCCCTGTAAGCAAGCTACCCAATTGAATACTATTAAAACATTGGAATTGATTATGATGTATTATGGTGTGCCATTCCAAATTCAATCTGATAATGCATCCCATTTTCGTGGAAGATTGGTACAGGAATTCTGTGTGGAAAACAATATTGAATGGGTATTTCATATACCATATTATCCACAGGCCTCGGGTCTTGTGGAGAGGTTGAATGGCCTGCTAAAAGACCAACTTCGCAAATTAACAGATGACAAGTATAAGAATTGGCGAGATTTTTTGCCTCAAGCGCTATTGATTTTGAATAACCGTCCTTTTCTAAATGCTGAATCCCCACTTATGCGTTTGTTTCCTCCGAATGTTGATGCTAAACCTAACGAGATCAGAGAGACTGTGATGTACTGGGAGATTACTCCCGGAGCTTTGGCTCCATGCAGAGCGACCCCAGGATCGGCAGGTTTAGACTTGCATGCCATGGATGACACCATTATAAAAAGTAAAGATCGAGTCATCATTGAGACAGGTGTTGGTGTTCAGATACCACCTGGAAATTTCGGATTAATTGCCCCTAGATCGGGGCTGGCTGTAAAAGGCATTCAGGTGCTTGGAGGAATCATTTATAGTGATTATCAGGGAGAGATTAAGGTGCTCCTGCTGAATAGCAGTGAGGTTGACTTACTGATACATAAAACTGACCGAGTGGCTCAATTGCTAATAATGCCTGTCTTCAGTGGTGAGATGGTAAAAGGCACTGCCCCAACGTTGCTAACTGTACGAGGCCAGAAAGGTTTTGGCTCCACAGATAATCCTGGGGCCAGAGTTTGGGTGCAGTCGCCTAAGAATCCCCCTGAACAAGCAGAGGTCATTGCAACCGGTCAAGATAACACCATTTTAGTTATGAGACCAGGGAAAGATAGCTGGGAAGCAGTCCCGGCTGACAAATGTTACTTACGAGAATGAATAATGCCTGTATTTGATTCTCTTTCAGATCATTCTTTGGACTGTTGCTGCAGGATGTGTCGGCGTCGGACTGTTTTCGGGCTGGTGCGACGAGAGAGGAGGGATCCCATCAACCCGGGATGAGTTGAGAACCCGAGTGTCGCGTTCCTTCGCTGCGTGGGATTCGTCGCCAAACTTTTGGGTTACATTGGCCAAGCAAGTGACGAAGACCCCTCATTTCTGCTTGACACCGATGAGATCGGTAACTGATATATTGGCAACCTGTTTGGTTGCTGTCCCTGCTTCATTGGAGACCCTGACTCATATTTTTAATATAACAAATGCTCGTCCCAATGTTCTTCTGGGCGATTTCGCTGCCCATGAGTATTGCCCCTTGTGTACTGTACTGTCAGACCCGATACCGCCTGTCCAGTCCCAAATAGTTACCTATAATATCACACAAGGTGATTTATGTTTTTTCCTTACTTGTGATCCTAGTGCGATTTCTGAATGTATGCGTTTAAAATTGAAAGGTGCCACCTCATTCACCGCTCATGAACGAACTTTGTGCTTTCAAAGGACACCGAAAACATGTACTTCTGTTCAGAACAACATGACTTGTAAGAGTATGGTAGTTACCCCCAGTCACTATCGCACGATGTTACTACCTGCCGGATGGCTTTTCTCATGTGGTAATACTTCCTGGCCATATATCCCCGCAAATATTTCTGGAGGCCCTTGTGCCATTACTAGACTGAGCCTACTCATGTTTTCCTCACATCCGAATGCCAACTCTCGTGTGATCCGAGATACAATGAGGTTACAGGAGGATTGTGACTCATCTTTGCATTTATATTCCAAGTCTGAATACCTTAGCCTGGCTGTTTCAATTGTTGGTGTTCCTGCTTTGGCAGTTTATAATGCCAAATCTATTGGGAAAATGGCCTGCTGGATGGTAAAATCCATCAATCATACTTCTACAATCCTGTCTGACATGCTATTAGACGCCCAGGGTGAACGAAGGGCTATCTTACAAAATAGAGCGGCTATTGATTATCTTTTGCTTAAACATGGACACGATTGTTCTGATTTTGAGGGTCTTTGTTGTTTTAACTTGTCGGATCATACAAAATCCATTCAGGTTCACATTGACAAATTACATGACTTGACAGAAGAAGTTAGAAAACACATAGACCAGGGCTGGTTTGACTGGCTCTTTAATTGGTTACCTGATTTACATATGTTACGTCAAATATTAGGAGGTATTCTGATTACTATCGGCATTTTGATTTCTATCTGTTGCTTTATTCAGTGTATTCCTTCACTACTTCAATTCTGCACACCTGGTACTAGACATAGATCAGTTAGTCTTGTTTCATATTATTCTTCCACAGATGTTAGTTCTGTTTAATGAATGTATAATAGACTGAAGTCAAGGGTGAAATGTTCTGCTCGATTTTCCCGGTCTTCTTGTATTAACAGGTGATTGAATGTGACTTCAGTCTCTTACCATTCAAGCCTAAGGGTTAGAGTAGTGGATGGAGCCTATTTACTAGGCACTTCGACATGATTCTGTGCTCTTCCCCATAGATCAGGGCTTGCACATATAGCCTAGGGGATAGATTCGTTAGTATTAGGGATAACCTGTCCTGTAGTGAGGGTATTTCATGGAGCCGTGCTGAATGCAGGCCTGGTAGGCCTCAAACGGGAGAGACTCCATCTTTCTTTCTGCTCCGGCAGCTTGGGATGCTTCTAGGTCAAATGTGATGTTTTAGTTATGAGGTGTTATTCGCTTGGAGAGAACCGGTTCAGGCCGGCCCTTATCGAAGGATTGTATTTTTCTTCATGCCGAAGACACTACATCAGGCCGGCCGGCTGGGAACGTGTCCTTGGTACGGGGAGGTACAAGAATTTGGTGGGCGGCAGGTTACCGGCCGGAATTTTCCATGAGGAAATGCACCTCTATATTAGTGAAAGTCTGAGGCAGTTACATGTTCAGTCCGTAGGCGGCATCTAGCCGTTAGCAGTAGAGCTACTACTTATTCCAGGGAAGACAGACGCCATCTTGACGACGGAGAAGAACTGAGAGACAGATGCTTTCCTAACAGAATAACCAGAGAGGAGAGAGTAGCCGATAAGGAAGAGGTCCCAGTGACTCGGAGAAGGGTGATTCCAGGCGAGCCGAGGCACAGATGAGAAGGGAGCCTAGATGACCACTGAGTGCAGGCTACATACTACTAAGGTGATGTCGACCCTTTCTTATTAGAGTGTACAACTTAATCTTTCACTTTTCTTTGCAGGTTATGTGTTATATCGTAATGTTATGTGATTGTATGTGCAATGAGTAATAAAGTATCCAGTTTGTAGTGAACCAACATGTGCTGTGTGTTCTTGTATAAGAGGGTAGCCTATTCTTCTAGTCAGCTGCGGCTACATGAACAGATGTTAACCCTGATCAGGTAAGTGGTAACTGAATAAGGGAAAGAGGAGCCCCTCAAACCTGAGAACAGGCTATGCCCGAACTGGCAATCCTTGTGTGATCTGATGAATAGTGAGACTGATTCCCTTTTTGTATGTTATGGTGATCATAGGATGAACTGTCGTATAAGACTGCCGTCTAGGTAGAGAGGTCTGGATTCGTAGGGGATCGCGAGGCCGCCAATTGTGCTGAGACTGCCGTCTGGGTAGAGAGGTCTGGGTTCATATGGGACCGCGAGGCCGCCACTTGTGATACTGTTGTATGGGCAGAGAGGTCTGGGTTCGTATGGGACCGCGAGGCCGCCACTTGTGATACTGTCGTATGGGCAGAGAGGTCTGGATTCGTAGGGGATCGCGAGGCCGCCGATTGTGCTGATACTGTCGTATGGGCAGAGAGGTCTGGGTTCGTATGGGACCGCGAGGCCGCCACTTGTGATACTGTCGTATGGGCAGAGAGGTCTGGATTCGTAGGGGATCGCGAGGCCGCCGATTGTGCTGATACTGTCGTATGGGCAGAGAGTTCTGGGTTCGTATGGGACCGCGAGGCCGCCACTTGTGATACTGTCGTATGGGCAGAGAGGTCTGGATTCGTAGGGGATCGCGAGGCCGCCGATTGCGCTGATACTGTCGTATGGGCAGAGAGGTCTGGGTTCGTATGGGACCGCGAGGCCGCCACTTGTGATACTGTCGTATGGGCAGAGAGGTCTGGGTTCGTATGGGACCGCGAGGCCGCCACTTGTGATACTGTCGTATGGACAGAAAGGTCTGGATCCGTATGGGATCGCGAGGCCGCCGATTGTGAGATCTTGGTATGCATAGTAGGAATCCCCTGTCCTTAGGTGATAGATATATGTGGTTGTAGGATTGTAAATAGGTTCTAGGGAGGGGGTAACGTTCTGGCTGGGTTAGTGAGGCTCTGATGAGCGAGTTCTATCTGATCCGAAAACCCAAGCAGAACAATACCTTAAAGTACTATTTTTGGTTTTCTGAAATAGAAGTTACCACTTAACGGTTGTGCCAGCGTAATTCCATGCCAGCCAATAAGACCACCAGCCTCACTGCTGTGACAATGACAATGGTGAGTTTTCACTGTTGGGACATGTAAATATAAAAGAAACGTCCTTCTTTTTAATATTCGGCACCTTGCCTTATCGGCTTATAAGGCCTACCTTAGGGGTGGCTTATAAATATTAACCCCTTTGCCGCGGGGGGCGGCGGCGCTGTGCTCGTTGAGGCACAGTGGAGCTGTGCTCATGAAGAGCTGAGCTCTTCACGACTCCGCCCACTAATTGATGTTCCCGCACAGGCGGGGAATCAATCGCGCGTGGGCGGAGCGCGACCGTTATGACGAGCCCAGCTCGTCATGAGCACAGCTCCACTGTGCCTCATGACGAGCTGGGCTCGTCATAAGCACACAAGGGGTTAAAAAGGAATATTGGGACTTGGCAAAAGGGTTATGGTGCCATGCCGAGTTGGCAGTTTAAAAACTGCAGATTAGGCTGCAATAGCAGATCTAGAATCATGTCGCAGCAGTAGTGGCACAATCGGTGCTGCAGTCCACTAGTGACATTTAACTTACAGGCCATGGGTACACTCTGTACCACATACTAAGGACTTATAGGTTAGTTAAAAATGTCAATAAGGGATTAGCCAATTGCACATACATTTGAGGGGTCAGAGCACATGAACTGGGACCTGGTCAGCAGGACCAAATGCACTTCAAAATTTGGCCACGTGATAAAAATAAGAGACATTTCCTTTCACTGGAACTGTGTGAAAATGGTGCAACGGATGCGATTGGGACTGTGTGTATATCACACAATACCTGTATGTGACTGTGATTGTGACTACCATGCAATGTCTGCATGTGACTAAGACTGTGAACACCATGAAATATCTGTATGTGACTTAGACTGTGTGCCTATCACGCAATGTATGTAAATTGGACTGTGACTATCATGCAGCATCTGTATGTGACTGTGACTGTGTGAATATCATGCAATGTATGTATGTGAATTAGGGCCTGATTTAGATTTTGGTGGACAGGTTACTCTGTCACAACAGTGACGGACATCCCGTCCGCCGAAATATAAATCCCATAATATCCTATGGGAAATTATATTTCGATGAATGGGATATCCGTCACCGTTATGAAAGAGTAACCCGTCTGCCTAAATCTAAATCAGTGTATATAACACAATGTCTGTATGTGGCTGGGACTGTCAATATGTTATGCAATATATGTATGTGACTGTGAATTTGAATATCACACGTCTGTATGTGACTGAGACTGTGTGAACACCATGCAATGTCTATATATTACTAGGCGTGAGAAAGAGCCTCTTTCCGCATGGTTAGCCTTCACTTTTTGCCTGGTTTTGATGTTGTTTTGATTGTAGTGCACCGGGTCCCTGCCATCCAGGTCCCCTGTGCCAGTGCTTTTTCCCTACAAACATAAAGCCAATTGGTACTTCTACCCCCTGTAAGTCCCAAAGTAAGTGGTGCCCTTGGTACCTAGGGACTGGGACCTGAAGAGGGTCCCCTGGGACCCCCCTCACTAGGACCATGGCACTGCCATTGCAGCTTGCAAGCCCTTTTCAGGAAGAAAACAACAAAGTGGGCATGACACCCTGCCTGGGTGCAAGCCAGCACTGCCTGAAGGCTTATGTAAGTCACCCCTCCAGCAGGCCTCACAGCCCTATGGCAGGGTGCGCTATACCACAGGTGAGAGCATATCTCCATGAGCAGATATGCCCCTACAATATTGGGGTCCATTTCTTCATATTGTGCCAGTGAAGACATAAAGAGTACATGGGCTGGAAACGCGACAACTCGAGCATCACAGCACCATGATTGCTTCACTGAACACAGGAGCGTTTGGTACCAAACTACTCCTCTCAATAAATCCTCACGGATGCCAGTGTGTGATTTATTACACTGTGTACCCAGAAGGCACCTCAGAGGTGCCCCCTGAAAACCTACCAACTGTGACCAGCTGTAAGCAGCCAGCCACCACCAGACATGTTTCTGGACCCCTCGTAGAGAGCCCCTGCTCTCTGGGACCAGACACAATGCACATTGTGGGAAGAGGTGTCACACCTCCTCCCCCAGGATGGGCCAGTGCTCGGAGGGAGAAACTTCATAGACCTGCCACCTTTGTAATGTGACCCCCAGCCTTTGCTGATGGCAACAGATGGCAGCCCCTGGTTTACACCCCCACTTTACGCGGGAAAACAAGCGGAAAAAATCAGGAGAATAGGACGTGTGACCACCCTAAGGTGGGGGAGGCAAGCTGAAGCACATCTTTCAGTCCCTGTCATTTTGAAGATGGGGGCCCTGTCCAATCAGGGCTAGGTCTATGCCCCCTCCCACAGGAGGGTGGCATAATAGAGGGTGTAGTCACCCTAGGTGAGGTGCCCATTGGCCCAACAACAGCAGACGTAAGTTGAGATGTAGGGGGCCATAGGCCCTACCAACTACTCCCCTAAATCTAGTATTTAGTGGTTCCCCCAGACCTAGAAATTAGATATGCGATGACCTAAGAAGAAGACATCCCTGCAGAGAAGACTGAAGACGAAGACTGCCTTGTACCCAGCCCTACCAGCCGGTCTCCAGATTATGCGAACCTGCGACTTGTCTTGCAGCCAGCGACCTTTCAAACCTGCGGAGGAATTGCTGCCTTTGAAAAAGACTCCAAACTCTTGTGGACAGCAGAGCTGTCCAGAAGAAACCAACTCCAAGGACTCTGGATCCAGGCTGATCCACGTGTCCTGCCCACTCTGCACCCGACGCCCACGGCCCGAGTCTGAGTGGCTTCCCTGTGCAGTAAAGTCTCCCCAGTGATCCTGACTCGAGTCTAGTGTTGGCTGACCTCTCCTGATCTCCTCAGCGGTACCTGCAGTGTGAATCCAGAGGCTTCCCCTGACCACAACCAGCTCTGGTAAGAAGACTTCGATGTCGAAAGGCCCCGGGGCGTTGGTGAGCTGAATCAACAGTGCCCCTATGGCCCCCTACATCTCGACTTACGTCTGCTGTTGTTGGTCTCCCTCTGCAACCTCCAGTGCCACGCCTGCAGCCTGTTTGCCAAAAGAAGAAACCCCATTGAAAAGAGTTGGGCACCCGGCACTGATTTTGCACTCTGCACCCAGCGGCCGCTGTGCCACTGGTGGTGTATGTTTCCTGCAGCTTTGGGGCCCCCCTGTGCTTGTGCTAACCCTCAAAGCTTGGCCCCTGCAACCGATTAAACTACCGGCAATCAGTGTGGCTCCAGGCACCCCCAGTGTCCATTGAAAAGCATAGGCAGAGCTCCGATTTTGACCTTTGCACCTGGCCACCACTGTGCCGCTGGTGGTGTAGTTTTGGTACTCATCTGACCCTTGCTCCTTGCTGACTTTTGGTCCCTAAGACTGGAATTGTAAGTGCATTACTTAACCGCAATATTGTTTTCCCCATAGGATAACATTGAACTGTACTGAAAAGTTTCTAAGTGTTGATTTTTCAAAGTGAAAAGTATTTTTTTTATTTAATAACGTGCTTACCTTTTTACAAAGATCTTGGTCTTGAAATAAAATACAAACCAAGTTTATTTTTCTAAAATTGGTCTGGATCTCTTTCTTGAGTTGTGTGTCCATTATTGTTCAATGTTGTGCAATAAATGTCTTACACTCCTCTGTGTTAGGCCTAAGGTTGCTCGCCCACGCTACCAATGATAGAGCACTTTGGGTTCTACTTAGAGCCCTGTGCACTTTTGGGGAACCCCTGGACTCTGTGAACGGTATAACCATCTGTATGTGACTGACTGTATGAATGTTGTATGTACATTGGACTTTGTGAGTATCATGCAATGTCCGTATGTGACTGGGACTGTGTGAGTATCATGCAGTGTCTGTATATGACTTTGAATATCATGCAGTGTTTGTAAGCAGCTGTGACTGTGTGAAAATCAAGCCGTGTATGTGACTATGACTGTGTGAAAATCATACCATGTCTGTATGTTACTGTGATTGTGTGAATGTCATGCAACGTCTCTGTATGGGACTGTGTAAATATTGTATGTGACTTGGACTGAGTGAATATCATACTACGTCTGTATGTGATTGGGACTGTGTGAATTTCATGCAATGTCTGAATGTGACTGTGGGAATATTGTACGTGACTTGGACTGTGTGAATATCATCAGTATCTGTATGTGACTATGTGAATATCATGCAATGTATGTAAGTGGGACTGTGTGAATAGTGTGTGATGTCTGCATGTGGAGAGGGTTGTGTAAGCATTAGAGGATGCCTGTGTGTTAAGTTGTGACTGTTATGGGAGTACCTGCATGAGGAGTCGTCTCTGTGACTAAGGGATGGCATGTCAATTGCAGTGTGGGTGTGTGATGTGTGCATTTCGAGTGGAACTGTGAGTACTCTATGATGTTTCCATTTGGAATGTTTTAAGTGACTATTGTGCAACATCTGTGTATGCATGGAGTTGTGTGAGCATTATACGGTGCCTGTGTGTGGACAGTTTGAGTATAATGTGGTATCCGCATGAGGTGTGGGCTGTGAGACTATCATGTAACGTCTAACATAAGATGCAGATTTACATGTATAGAAACCAAGGGTGACTCCTCCATTGGAGCGGAGGAGCGTCAGCCCACTTAAAATCACCCCAGAGCTGAAAAATAAAATGGTAATTTATTACTAATTTATTTTTCAACCCCCGTTCCGAACAGAGGGTCATGGCAGAGGCGAGGCTGCTGCTGAGTGACAGCAGCAGGGAGAAAGATGGGCTGTCTATACACCGGTTAAAATGCGCATGTCTTTTTGGCCGGCCATCTTGCGACGGCCAGACACACATGTGCACTTTAAACATCTCTAACCCAGCTACCTTAAGACAGCTGGGTTAGAGCAAGTGCAGACCTCCAGAGACCTGTGGAGCGCCGAGTGAGGCCGCTCCCTCCAATCGGGGCGCTGCTCTCTAGATGCATGAAAGCAGTGCCAGGAGTGGTCAAGGGAGTTGCTGCATCCAGTTCCTGTGGAAAGAAGAGACCCGGGAGCAGAGGACGTCATGTTCGGTAAGTTTTATTTATATTTATTTTATTTTGCGTGAGGGCCTGACCCCCTCTCCGATAGATGCCAGCCCCCACTGATAGAAACTGGTTAGCCATTAAGAGTGGCTTCACCGCAAGCCACACCATGTTTGGAACATGCAGTGCTTAATTTGAGCCGGTGGTTTCTGGTGCTCGGCACTGGCACTTAATTGTCAACACCGAAGCTTGTGACAACCTGCCACAAGTGGTGCTGTCTGCCTAATTTAGAAATTACCGCAACAACAGTTAATTATTAATTCAATATACATTAAAATGACTATTACCTGCCGCCCAAGCCATTCTTTTAGCTTTGGTGGCCTGAAATACTCCACATTGTCACACTTGTAGGAGCATGTTGGTTAGTAGTTGTGTTGTTACTATCATTGGCAGCATAGCATGGGCAACGAGTGGTGCAAGTTACAGTAGCATCCTCTCGAGAACCCTGGCACTTCTGTATTTTTATTTTTATTTTTTTACAAATTAAGCACTGCATGTCTTCGACCCTCAGATATCTCAACCAAAACCTCCTTCACAGGTTGTACCATATCCAACACCTTTCCAACACTACACCTCCAAAGTTCCCAGGAGTGGACGGAAGCCGGAGCGCTTTGAGGCCTCCTAAGGGGTATGAAGCGCTATACAAATGCTCCAATCAGTGCATGCTGACTGGGTTGCGTAAGCATGGGCGTTTGTGTGCTGGTGACTCGCGAGTTATCGAAGGCCAGCCAGGCCTGTCTAAGCTCCGGGCTGTGTTAGCATTACGTGGTGTCTGCTGAGGAGGGGGCGGTGTGACTGTCGTGTTGTGTACACGCCTTCGGTGACGGAAGACCACATGGGGCAACGTTCCAAAGCTGCCCTTAGGGTCATCTCTCACTGAAGGGTTGGCCTAGTCTTCATCTTGAATGCCAAAATGACTATTTTCAGAGGGTCACTGCGGCGAAGTTATGTGTTTATATAGAAAACCGCAGTCAACCCTACATTCAAAGGGAGTTCTGGTGTTTTAAGGCAGCGTGTTGCACAGGCTATTAAAGGGGTCTTTTAGGGATATGGTGTGAGAGCTGGCACGAGGGCCTCGTGTCTGTGGGTGTGACGCGTTAAACCAGAGTATGTTCCTGCTGCGTGGGTGGGGTGATCTGTAATATATTATATGAGGTACATGTACTTGTCGAGGTGGGAGTTCTCTGATATTACGTAAGGTGTTTGCTCCTGCTGAAGGTTGTCTGGGGTGTTCTGGGGGTGGGGGGAGGGGGGGGGTGGAGTTATACTTTACAGCATGACATAAGGTGGCGGTTGAGGTTGTAAGGGGTGCTCAGTGCGCAGTGTGTGGATTTGAGTCAGTTTTCTGTAATATTACATGGGATGTGTGTTCCAGCTGCAGGGTGGTCTCTGTAATATGAGGTGCTTGTTCCTGTTGAGTGGGATGTCCTCGTAATATTACATGAGATGTGTGCTCCAGCTTCAGAGTGTTCTCTGTGTAATATGAGAGGCGTGTTCCTGTTGAGTGGGGTGTTCTCTGTAATATTACATGAGCTGTGTGTTCCAGCTGCGGGGTGTTCTCTGTAATATGCTGTGCTTATTCCTGTTGAGAAGGGTGTCCCCTATAATATTACATGAGATGTGTGTTCCAGCTTCAGGGTGTTCTCTGTAATATGAAGGTGCTTGTTCCTGTTGAGTGAGGTGTTCTCTGTAATATTACATGAGGTGTGTCCCTGCTTCTGAATGTTTTCTGTAATATGAGGTGAATGTTCCTGTTGAGTGGGGTGTCCTCTGTAATATTACATGAGGTGTGTGTTCCAGCTGCATGGTATTCTTTGTGTAATACGAGGTGCTTATTCCTGTTGAGTGATGTGTTCTCTGTAATATTACATGAGGTGTGAGCTCCAGCTGCAGGGTGTTCTCTGTGTAATATGAGGGGGATGTTACTGTTGAGTGGGGTGTTCTCTGTAATATTACATGAGCTGTGTGTTCCAGCTGCGGGGTGTTCTCTGTAATATGCTGTGCTTATTCCTGTTGAGAAGGGTGTCCTCTATAATATTACATGAGGTGTGTGTTCCAGCTTCAGGGTGTTCTCTGTAATATGAGGTGCTTGTTCCTGTTGAGTGATGTGTTCTCTGTAATATTACACGAGGTGTGAGCTCCATCTGCAGGGTGTTCTCTGTGTAATACGAGGGGCATGTTACTGTTGAGTGGGGTGTTCTCTGTAATATTCTGAGATGTGTTGTCCAGCTGCAGGTTGTTCACTATAATACGGGGTGCTTGTTCCTGTTGAGTGGGTGTCCTCTGTAATATTACATGAGGTGTGTATCCCCGCTGCAGGGTGCTTTCTGCACTATGAGGTGCGTGTTCCTGGTTAGTGGGGTGTACTCTAATATTACATGGGGTGTGTGTTCCAGCTGCAGGGTTTTCTTTGTGTAATATGAGGTGATTGTTCCTGTTGAGTAGGTGTTCTCTGTAATATTACATGAGGTGTGTCCCTGCTTCTGAATGTTTTCTGTAATATGAGGTGAATGTTCCTGTTGAGTGGGGTGTCCTCTGTAATATTACATGAGGTGTGTGTTCCAGCTGCATGGTATTCTTTGTGTAATATGAGGTGCTTGTTCCTGTTGAGTGGGGTGTCCTCTGTAATATTACATGAGGTGTGAGCTCCAGCTGCAGGGTGTTCTCTGTGTAATATGAGGTGCGTGTTCCTGGTTAGTGGGGTGTACTCTAATATTACATGAGGTGTGTGTTCCAGCTGCATGGTATTCTTTGTGTAATATGAGGTGCTTGCTCCTGTTGAGTGGGGTGTCCTCTGTAGGTGTGAGCTCCAGCTGCAGGGTGTTCTCTGTGTAATATGAGGGGCATGTTACTGTTGAGTGGGGTGTTCTCTGTAATATTCTGAGATGTGTTTTCCAGCTGCAGGGTGTTCACTATAATACGGGGTGCTTGTTCCTGTTGAGTGGATGTCCTCTGTAATATTACATGAGGTGTGTATCCCTGCTGCAGGGTGCTTTCTGCAATATGAGGTGCGTGTTCCTGGTTAGTGGGGTGTACTCTAATATTACATGGGGTGTGTGTTCCAGCTGCAGGGTTTTCTTTGTGTAATATGAGGTGCTTGTTCCTGTTGAGTAGGTGTTCTCTGTAATATTACATGAGGTGTGTCCCTGCTTCTGAATGTTTTCTGTAATATGAGGTGAATGTTCCTGTTGAGTGGGGTGTCCTCTGTAGGTTTGAGCTCCAGCTGCAGGGTGTTCTCTGTGTAATATGAGGGGCATGTTACAGTTGAGTGGGGTGTTCTCTGTAATATTCTGAGATGTGTTTTCCAGCTGCAGGGTGTTCACTATAATACGGGGTGCTTGTTCCTGGTGAGTGGATGTCCTCTGTAATATTACATGAGGTGTGTATCCCTGCTGCAGGGTGCTTTCTGCAATATGAGGTGCGTGTTCCTGGTTAGTGGGGTGTACTCTAATATTACATGGGGTGTGTGTTCCAGCTGCAGGGTTTTCTTTGTGTAATATGAGGTGCTTGTTCCTGTTGAGTAGGTGTTCGCTGTCATATTACATGAGGTGTGTGTCCCTGCTTCGGAATGTTCTCTGTAAGCGAGAGGCTGTTGCTGGGTGGGGGTTTGCAGCGGGTGCAGAGCATGACTGACTGGGTGGCTGAGGTTGTGAGAGGTGCTCGCTACGCAGCGTGTGGGTTTTTGTAGTTCTCTGTGAGTGGATGCTGCAGGGGGAGGGGCCGGGTTGGCAGTTTTTGGCGTGGGGGAGGCAGAACAGTGTCAGGGAATTATGGGATGGCTGCCAGGCGGGAGAGGAGGAGGGAGAGCTTCCTGGCCTGGTGGCCTCAGGGTGTGGAGGAGGCAGCAGGCAGGGAGGGGGCGGTGTGAGTATTATGGGATGGCCTGCTTTTTTCATGTAGATGAGTATTATGGGATGCCTGTGTGGCTGGGTAGTATACAACGCGCGACAGGAAAGGAATGAGGGGCCTAGCGTCGAGAAGGGATCACTAGGGCAAGTCGTGTTGTTACTGGAGTGTTCGGAGGTGTGTTGGGCGACTTTGGGCACACAAAGGTGTGTGGAGCACGTGGCTGTGACCCGCGGCTGCGTGATCGGGCGTGACACCGGCTTCATTGTGTGAAAGGTCACACCAATCGTAGGGGTGCTTGCGACTGCACATGGATGCCATGGCTGTGACCTGGTAAATTGCAATCCCATGCGCATTCACCCAAGCATACCCTACATACAGCGGCTTACCCATCCACTGGTGCGCCGAGGCGCTTTACCAGGGGTATGAATTGCTATATGAATGCAACTACAATCCGGGGAGTAACTTGGTCAGTAAGATTGAAGGGTGTAAACTTCAGATTTCCAAATAATCCTATCTACAGAATAAACTTTTACGGGGTTTTACACCCCCCTTGAAGGAACACAATACAGTACAATGGTTGTGTGTGACTTTTTTTAGTCACATAACTGTGTGTGAACATATGTAAATAATTGGGTAGCATGCAATTCTGACTACTTGCAGACACGTAGGTGTCGGGACGTGTGTGATTGTCCGGTACACACAGTAATAGCATGTGTGACGTGAGCCTCTCGGATTGGTTATGAGCAGACCACCAGAGTTATGCAGAAATGGAGGGTCAAATAATACCGCATGGTTGAATAAATTATATGGCAGGAAAAGCCAATTCACGCGGCACGTTTTCTGGTAGTGCTAATTCGTTATTTTAAAATATATTAATACTGTTTGGGCAAAGGTTTCACCTCATCAGGACCAGTATAACACCCAAGTTCAGCAATTAACAACTCAAAACCGACCATTTAACCTTTGCGGCACTTCGTTGAGTAACTTTGATCTGTTTGAGCTAGACACATTTTGTTTGTCTATAGACTAGACTAAGAAACCCCAAAATCTGGCTTGCAGCAGAGACATGATGCGTTTCCAGGATTGGACGAGTCTAAAAACATTTAAGTGCTGTAGAATTTGTGGCTGGCTCTGGCATTCTTTCATCACCACCAGATATGTACTTTACCTCCCCACCAGACAGTACTTGGTACATATTTGCTATTGCAATGACCTACATACAAGTGCAGGCAGGGATAACAATAGACCAGTGGTAGAGTCTCTGCTGCATTGGTAGCATCTCCTCAGACTGGTCCTAAGTCTGGGAAAGCCTGTGAAGTCACCACGCTGATGTGACTTGATTGGAAGATGGAGAACTTACCTGCCTGCTGAGAAGCTGCACTTCACCGGCTTTGAGAAGAGACCTGATCCTGAAGATACTCTGCACAATCATCAGTAGAGTGAAGGCCATGCATGAAAACACCTCGATGGATTCCGTCTGCACAGAAGCCACAACGTCTGCACAGAAGCCACATGGTCACCCGACCCCAGCAGCCCAGGCCAAAGCAAAAATAGATTTGTTGAGGAACTGGCCCATCCGCTTTTACACATTGGGAAGGTCATTTCTGCACCACCCGACATATTGCATGCCAGCAGAGCAAGTTAACCCCCCGTTCTCCAGCCACAGAGGAACTAGGAGGCAGCTGGTCTTCAGAACTCCAGCTAGGGCCTGGCCCTGCTGACTGAAGGTGGTCATCCTGATTTCAGAACTGTTCAGTCCATTTTCTAACCCTTTTGGTTCCAATGATATCGCTGGTTGAAGGCTATCAAGCCTAACTCAAAACTGACCGATTCACGATTGTGACTGGAGACTGCAATTCGTTTTCCCCGTTCCGTGGTGTCAATGCTACTGCAAACTGGATTGCGACTGGTAGATTTCTTGCTGCAGGCTCTTAAAGGTAAAGGCACCTTTGGCACTCTGCTTTGGAAGGTCACCCACTATTTTAATTTGTTCCACTAAAAAGAAGTGACCATGATGGGCTGTTTACTGGTCCCTGACTTTAAGTTGTTTGGACAGTGTCCTTAAACAGACCCTTAAACAGACACTGGTGTCTGTATATGGGGACACCAATACCCCTCCACTCCCTCCCTGGGAGGACCAGGAGCACCTGAGATTTTCTTTTAAACTTTTATTGGATGGCTTAGTCGCTGTTTGGGTGGTGGATGTTGTGTTCTACATTTTCAAGGTGAGACCTTTTATTTTAGCTAAGATTGTTTGAAACATGTTTTGATAACATCGCTGGTACCAGACTGGTACCCAAGGCCCAGAGTTGAATCCCATACCTCCATTTAAAGCCCCATTTTGAAATTGTTGGTCCATCTAAGAGCTACTGGCCCAAGTGCTTCAGAAACTGGCTGCATTCACTGGAAGAAAGCATCATAGGGTATGATGATGTATTAATAAAGCTCAACAAATACCTTAAAAAGGGTCTCCTGGTGGCGATTGAAATGCTAAGCCTAATGCTAAGACCTTGAAGTGGTTAGGTTCAGCATGCAGGCATAAGGGGATGGTATTCCAAAACTTAGTGGTCCAATATGGAGAGGCACTCCCACCCATACGCTTATGGTTCATTTGGGGAACAGCAAGTAGTAGAGCATTGGCTGATCTTAACATCCTAGCTGCGGGATGTATGTCATCACATCACATAGTAATACCATGCATGCCATTACAACGCGGGTATTACTACGCGATGTCAATGACATCGCATGCCATTACATCGCAAACTATTACCACGAATATGCCTTTACCACGCATGCCATTACAACGCAAAGGCATGCGTAGTAAAGCTATATTCGTGGTTAGTTTGCATGGTAAGTGACTACCCTACCCCTACACAACCCTTCCCCGCCCCCAATCCTCTCCCTACAATTACATTACACTACCCTACACGACCACCCGACACTACCCTAAAACACAACACAACACACGCACACTACAGCACTACCCTAATCCCTAACGCACTTCACTACTCAAATCTACTACGCTACCCTAAACCACTACACTACACAAACTCTACAACATTACCCTAAAACACTACTACACTACCCTAGACCCTAAAACACTACACTACGCAAACACTACTACACTACCCTAAACCCTAAAACACTACACTATGCAAACACTACTACACTACCCTAAACCCTAAAACACTACACTACCCTAAACACTACACTACACAAACACTACCCTAAACCGTCAAACACTACATAAACACTACTACTCTATCCTAAACCCTAAAAAATTACGCTATCCTTTACCCCTAAAATACTACACAAACACTACTACACTACCCTAAACCCTAAAACACTACACTACCCTAAACCCTACAACACCACACTACACAAACACGACACTACCCTAAACCACTACACTACGCAAACACTACTACTCTACCCTAAACCCTAAAAAACTACACTAGCCTAAACCCTAAAACACTACACTACACAAACACTACTACACTACCCTAAACCCTAAAACACTAAATCACTACACTACACAAACTCTACAACACTACCCTAAATCACTACAACACTACCCTAAACCCTAATACGCTACATTACACTACAAAAAACCACACTAAAACGTTAAAAAAACCACACAGAACACTACTTTTACACTACCCTAAACCCAAACAATTAACCCCAAGCGCAAACCCCCTTACCTCTCTCCTCTCCAGCGTCGCCGTCGGATCCTGCTTCCTCCTTCCTGCTTGCTTCACGTCGTTGTGAGGAAACAGCCTGAGTTTCCTTACAACGACTTGGATAGCCGCCGCCGCCACATTACATCGCATGCGTTATAAAAGCGCATGTGATGTAATGGTATGCGTGGTTTTACCACGCGTTGTAACATTGCATGCGTTGTAACGCATGCGATGTAATAGCAACGCGTGGTAAAACCCGCGTTGTAATGGCTGTTCCCCTAGCTGCATCTAACTTTGAGGGTTAGAGAAAAGGACCTCCTGACCTTGCTTATAGAAAGCTCTATGCGCCACACTCATGATCCTGAACAACACGTTCTTTTCCACTGAAAGCTAGCACAGGCATCTCTGTGCCTTGGAGAGGGAATCATAGCGTTTCAATTTGGTTAGGACTCTAGCCACCCAGTTCTGGACTTTTTGCAGTCGGGCTACAGTTTTGGATGGAACCCCAAAATATAGAGCATTGCAGTAGTCCAGTCGAGCATGAATGATAGATTGAACTATATGCTTGTGCACCTGTATTGGCAGCATATGAAGCACTTTGCGAAGTATCCTTAAGTGCAAAAAGGAAGATGCTGAAACTGCATTCACTTGCTTTTCCTGGTTGAGTTTGTTGTCGATTCTAAAACTAAAGTATTTGGCAGAAGGTGCCGATATAGTAGGGCTTCCCAACTCTGTCGTCCACCAATTTGGACTACCGGTAAATGATAGCGGAACAAAACTCAAGAGTTCTGTCTTGTCCCCATTCAATTTTAGTACATTATTGCACATCCATTGGATCACTATGACCATGGAGGTATGAACATTATTTGAAGCTTCTGTCTCATCTATCATAGTAACTACAATTTGAGTGTCATCCGTATTCAACATAAGGGAAAGGCCGAAGCTCAGCATCAATCTTGCCAAAGGAGAGATATACAAGTTAAACAGCATAGGGCTCAACATTGAGCCCTGGGGAACTCCTTTGGACAACAATTTATTTTTAGATGAGAAAGATTATATACTTACTGTCTGGGTACGGTTTGATAGAAAGGAGTTAAGCCAGTCCAGCACTCCCTATGATTGCACATTGTACATAATCTTCGTATCAAGACAGTATGAGATTCTGTATCGAAGGCAGTTCTGAGATCCAATAGTACCAATGCAGCACTATGGCCTTTATGCAAGAGCATTCTTAGGTCGTTGAGTACTGTTAGCAGAGCAGTTTCTGTACTATGCATAGGCTGAAAGCCTACTTGAGTCTTATCAAGAACATTATTAGCTTTAATGTGTGTTTGAAGTTGTCTTGTCTATCAACTTCCCTTTTCAGAATGTTCACTTGGAAGGGGAGTTGTGAAATAGGCCTAAAATTACTCAATTGCTGAGGCTCTGCAGAAGTTTTTAAAGTATGGCTGGATCTGTGCATCCCTCTATATTTGCAAACACGTTGATGTATTAAGGCTAGCATTTCATAAATTCATCATCACTGGAACAAAAACAAATGTGGCCATAAGAGAGCAGGAGGCAGAACAAGGGTCCAATGTCGATCCGGATTTAATGGCTAAAACAGATGGTTTCACCATTTCAGTTGTCAAATACTCAAACCTTGATAATGTTGACCCTATACTGGGCAAAATATCTTGTTCTTCTGCTACTTCATTTCGCCCAAGTCCAAATGTTCGAGTAATTTTACTTATTTTTTCATAGAAGTATGTTGAAAAGAATTTAAATAGCTCCTCTGAACCAATCAAACCCTCTTGTGTAAAGGAAGGGAAGAGAGAGCTTTCTTTCATAATTAAAAAACAAATTCGGGCAAAGAATTCTCTATTGCTAAATTCCTCCCAGAAAATGACTCCTTTTTGCTAACCTACAGAGTCTAAGTCCAGGGGCAATGTACTGCTAATGGCTGTAATAACGTTTGGGTTTGTATCTAGTAAGCAGAAGGTGCTTACTGTATTCATATGTATAACTTAATTTTAGTTGTTCTGTTGTATTTATTTGTTGAGAAAGTCCATTTCTTTATACAAAGTGGAGTTCTGACTGGATATTGGCATTTGAAGGGTTTTTACTATGTAATTCTAAATATCAGTTTCTAAATATGAGTTTCTATCCCTCTCTTTCAGAGCACAATATATGCTGTATGCAATGTATGCTTGTGGGCACAGGCACTTATTTTTGGGAACCAGAACTTATTTTTTATCATCAGACTTTGTCCCAAGGCATGGTACAGATAGAAAAAGGAGAACAAGAAAGGAAGAGAAAGATAGAAAAACAGTGACAATGGAGAAACCACCAATGAACCTGTAAGAATAAAGTGGTGTAAGAAAGAGACATGGGGTATCAGGACTGGGAGGCCTTGGTACTCAGCAATCACAGCATTTCCGATGCTATTGCCAGGCTCATCAGAAAATCTTTCTGGAGTGAACCTTAACTACTTGTTCTCATTACCTTAAAAGGATTCTCTTGGCTATCCAATTGAAATGCACCAGTTTTGTGACCATGCAGCACCAGTGGAAAATCACAGACCCATGTAAGATACTGCGCAGCTACCACTGACTGCCCCTGTGCCCCGGTACCCCAAAAAAAGGCAGCACAGATGCATAAGTCCATGGCATCTCCTTTATACACCACGATCCTATGTGTATGTTGAAATGATAGATGAGAATGTCCCCTGCATGGTAAATGGTCTTGTTCCCCTGTCCTGAGTGCCAATTACATGTGAAACTGGTACCCTGGCATCACCTCAATCTGGGTGTGTTCAGAGGCCCAGTCCTGCCCCAGGTAACGCAAGGTCCAGAACCTGTTCTGTGACCTGGAGTGGCACACAAAGTGTGCCCTCATACTGGAAGTAGGACTACTGCCCATGCTCTGGCTGAATCACATAAAGGGAAGGTAGCAGCCTACTGATCAGCAGTGTCACAAGACATTCTTCTAGGAAGAGGAGGTTCTACTTACCCCTCTTATGTAAGCTCCACTGTTATGGAAACCCAAGAACCTTGTACTGAGTTCTGTGTGCTTGTCGAGTATGTGATGTGGAGTAAGTGTGTACACATGTATGAGAGTAGGTCTATGTGTCTGTTATGAGTCTGAGTACTGGGACCTGTGGGATCCATTTTGGGTGTACCCCTGGTCTACCATGGCACATTGTGGGTGGTACGGCTTCCCCAGAGGGCAGAAGTGTACTGACTTCATTCCTCTGGCTGGGAATCCAGACTCTTATCGGAGGGAGGATGGAGACGGGGCTGCTGGAAGAAAATTCAATGAGGACATTGGTAGCAAAAGGCTGCTGATTGTTTCTTTCAGAGCAGTGCTATCAGATGGTAGAGGCATGTGGTGGGAATGCAGTTTATGTTGTTCAAGATGAGAAGGTTTCTGAGTAAGGCCTTGTCTGTTCCGCCTTTCTGCTTGAGAAAGGCTGATGACAACCAGGTGCAGACATCTTAAACTTAATTGTGTCCTTGTGACACTACTGTTTGGAGGCATTCTCATTTCTATCTGGTATGAAAGCCATCTCCTTGCACAAAGGCTGTGTCTGAGGTACTGAAACCTTTTGAAAGTGGTTCCACATCTCCTGTGTGGAAAATGTGTATAAAAGTATCATCTAAGCCAGCCTACTTTATTTCAGTGCCAAGTTATTCATGACCCCAAAGAGTACTTGAAGGACTGCTATGTGACCAGGGCTGGTGTCTGCTTGGCAGCCAGTCTTCCAGAGGTGAATGGACATTACCTTAAGAGTACACGACTTGCTGGAGAAGCTGAAGGTCTGCCTAGCTCTTAGAAGCATGCCTCCCAGCTTGGAGGCGGGGGGAAGAAGAGTGACTGGCCCTACAGGACAAGACTGTCTATGAGAAGTAACCCACTATTTGCCAGCATGCGAGCACCTTGAAGTTGCTGACTACCCGTGGGAATGAAGCCAGACTTGACCCATTTAGTTTGGGGTCTCTCATTTTGGTCCCCACTTTGGGTCGTGTACAGAAATCAAAGAAGTAACTATGTGCTGTTCAGCACCCTCTATTTTACCTGAAGGCCTAATGCTGTTGCTGCCTGATCCCGGGTGAATCCAGGAGAGTAGCTGCCATCATCACTGAAGCGCAAGCCTGGTCCTAGCCTGGAGGCCATACCATACAAGATGAGCACCCCGTGCAGTCTCGGATGGTTGCCCAAAATTGCGTGCAAGAAGCGCTCTTTGGATCCCAGTTTGGAGACTGCATTTGCCAGGATTGGCGCCCGCTGAACAGATCTGGTGTCATACTCACCTACTGTGGCCTAATTTGTGAGTGAAGCTGCCACCATGGTCTCGCGTCTACAGCGCCACTGATGAAAGCATTGCCATGAGAACACTTGCTAGTGTTGCACAACCTCAGCAATATGAGCAGGTAACAGGGTCTCACAAAACACTGAGCTAAACTTGCAGACCCTGTTCTGGTGCATTGATTGTTACTCAAGCAATCCCATTTTGGGGACAAACTGTTGAAATGAACTTCACAATATTCCACAATTTTTCACGAGTAGAGTCCTTGGACCTGATATAACGTTTGGCGGACAGGTACTTTTTTGTAACAGATATCCCACTCGGCTTAGTACAACTGCCCGAGTATCTAATCCTACTTATTACAAGTGCATTAAATACTATGACACAGGCAAGAAGGCCGGTAGGATATCAGTCACATTTGAGACACAGTACCTGACACTAAATCAGGCTTTTAGGGAATTGCACCTGTGCATATTCTATGCAAGTGCCTACGCTTGGGTAGAAGTCCCACAGAGAGACACTTCTAGCATGGAGGGAGTAAACACTTACCTAGGAATTGTAGTTGACGTGCGAAAGAGTATGATACACTTAGAGGTACTATGGCATGGAGAGAATGGAGTTTAAGGGGAGAATCATGCAAGTTGAAAGGCAGGAGACAGAAAAACCTCTAGCTCTAATCAAGGGTTTTTTGGAATGTTGAGGTAGGATGCAATGTGAGGAAGTATAAAGAGCAGAAACAAAGGCTGACATTTGATTACCTGTGGGCAGGTGAAATAAGTTGGTCCGCATTAGGTTGTTCTGTTTGCCTGTTGACGGCATTGATACTCTCTGTTCTTTCCTACATAGATGTTGAACATTACTGAACTTGTTTCACTTTGTACTTGTTTTCAATGTGGGGTAGAGAATTATGTTAGTATATCTGTACAGTGGGCTGTTAGCTATGTCTATTGAGATTTTGAGGAGTGGGCAATCAATAAGGTTTACATTGATCATAAGGTTATGTGTTTGAGAAACATGCATTGGTGTTGAGTTTCTAGAGGGTGTGGTTCTTCCTGATATGAGGGTTTGTTAAGGAAGTCTGCTGATTTAACACTTACTTAAACTTAGAGGCTCCTTGAAGAAATCTTTCTGTAGGCAGGAAATAAGAATGTGTTTATTCATTGTTTGATTACATTGTGATTAACCACGTCTTAACCCTACTTCTGAACACTAGGTGATTCTCAGTGACTCTGATGTTTGCAGGTAGGGACCTACACAGTTTTGCTCCTTGCACAGAGAAAATGATGCCGCCAATGGTGTTCTTCCGATAATTAGGACTTATTGGGTGAGATGTCAGTCTGGAATGAAAGTTCCTGGGTTGGGAATATTTTATGATTTTTACTTGAATCAATGTTGGCCCTTTGCCATTAATAGCTCTATGAGTTGTACACAGTAGTTTAAAACAGAAACGTTATGCTATTGAGAGTGAGTGTAGTGCCTTTCAGGACTGGAGAGATGTGGGGTTGTATGTTCACTTTTAGAAGTAGCCTTGATGTTGGGTTTTGTATTGTTTGCAGCCGCCTGACAGTTGAGAGTGAAGTGCTGTGGGATAGTCTGTTAGCAAGTTTTGAGAGGATGAGTGATGTTGCTTGTATTTTTTGTACAAATACAAGATGTTGAAAGATGTGTCTAAATGTATTCATTGTGTAGAAGGTTGATTGGGACAAGACTCTCCACTTATGTATTCATGGAACGTGTGGAGTTAAAGAAAATTCCAAGATTGTGTTATGTTTGTGGCAATTTTTGGCAGTGATCCCAGTTCCTTTGGCCAGAAAGATAAAGGCCCATAGTTTTCTCAGTCACTGCAGGTCAGTATTTCAATTTTTGAAGCATGTAGCTTGAGGTGATTCCAAGTCATCAATTATTGTATGTCGAAGTGTTGATGTTTTTAGGTCCTTATGGTTTTCCAGTTCAAGAATTATCTGTGTATCATCTGCATATTTGTAGCAGGTAAGTTTGAAACTGTTGATGGCATTTAGTAATGGTTTTATGTATATGTTAAAGACTTGAGGTGAGGTGATAGGTACTTATGGAACTCACGTTTTAGCACAGTAAGTATTTGAAGAGGAAAAGTGGTGTGTGAATCTGCTATGATCTATTTGGTTAGCAGAGATGAGAAAATCCAAACAAGGGTGATGCCATCTATTCCAGCTGCTTTCTGTCTAAGAAGTAATTGTGTCATGGTGAACTGTGTCAGAAGCTACCGAAAGTTCCAGAGTAGTAATGCATCGACAGCATTTTGACAACTGTTTTTGCAGCTGGCCCAAATTGCAATTAGGGCAGATTCTGTCTTGCGCCCAGGCACAGCCAGACTGGGAACAGGAACCAGCCCTGGCAATTCCGCTTGACCAGCCCGGGGAAGCACTGCTGCCATTATCACAGGGGAGGATATTGCAGCACTGCTGCAAAACCGGCCCCCCACGGGTCAAAAACCGGTCCCCACCCTTCTGGCCACCCAGGAAAACCCCTGGTGCCCTTTACGGCCAGTCCGGCCCTGCTCCCTGGGTAGAATCCTGTTTGCCAGTCTGAGAGAAGTTCATTTTCTTCTATGAATTCTGAGATCTGGCAAAAGGCTGCTCTTTTCATAAGTTTGCTAAGGAAACACACATTGGGTCCAAGTTGTTCTTCTAAAGTAGTGGGTGTACGTATACCTTTCTGTTAAAGGATATCCTGGGCTGCTTATGCTCCATTGTTTGAATAGGGAACGTCCTTGTGTGCTTCGACTCCTGTGCTCATTATGGGATGCGTTTGGGGACGCCGCTCTGCTCCTTTGGGAGAGTGCTGTGTGATGTTCAGTGGTACCCAAAGCACCTGTGTGTAAATATTTTCTCCTATGTGTTGCCATAAGGTTCCCATACTGCTGTGTGTATGTGTGTGCGAGAGTATTGTAGTATTTTGTGTACTAGGTCCCTATGCTCGTCTGTGTTAGTATTAGAGGATGTCCTGAGTGTTCGTAGGCTCCTGTGTGTTAGTGGTGCAGGATTCCGTGGAGTACCCACGTTTTTGCCCGGGTACCCAGCCTCTGGAGTGTGAATATGATGGGAAGCCCTTTCATTCCCTTGCTGCTGCAAGTAAGCATCAAATGATGTCCAGGGAAGCCCAGATCCATTCTCTCTTGTCAGCATTATAAGATGTTCGTGCTTCTAATACCCACCTGACCTATGGTTCTACAGCACTACATTCAAATGTAAAATGCATAAATTAGAGATATGCCTTGACCTGTGAAGTCCCATGCTTTAATGTATGGGCATTATCGGAGATCCGTGGTACCCCAGACTTTTCTTGTATTGGTATGGGTAGTACATGGTACTTTATTTCTATTGTGGGATGCCCCGGGTGTCCCTTCTTCCTTGGTATTACCTGAAGTCCTAGGGTCCATCATCTTTCTGTGTGTGAGCCTGAGGTTCCCATGCTCCTGTATGAATATAATAGGATGTCCTGGGGCTCGCCTGTCTGTCAGTATTATGGGATATCCTGGAGTGCCCACGCTTATGTGTGTTGAATATTATGGGATGCCGAGAGGGTGGAGTAGTCTTTCCTCAGCCCACCCCCACACCCCAGGCTGCTGTGTTAGTATTATGGGATGTCCTGGAGTGCATGAGTATTATGGGATGCCCGAGGCTGACCCTTCTGACCCCTCCCTCCTGTGTTGAATATTATGGGATGTCCAGAGCCGGGAGAGTATTATGGGATGCCCGGGGTGACTATTATGGGATGTCCGACTGAGAGCGCGCGCTCTGTGCAGGGAGGGGGCGGTCTCCAGGGTGACGGGCGGCGGTTGCCGTGGTTACAGAGGGGGGGAGGGGCATAGTGGGGGGGTCAGGGAGGAAGAGGAGGAGGAAGATCAGCCGGCGAGGAGCAGAGGAGGGAGCGGGACACGAAGAGGTGAGGGGGGGACCACACCGTGGTGAAGTGGTGACCGGGCAGGGGGTGCCGGGCACGGGGAGGGCGGCCAGCGGCCACGCCGGGGTCAGGAGAGGTGAGACCTCTTCCGGTGGTACCGGAGGTGGGGGGATGTTAGGGAGTGAGACCCTGCAGCGAGGCACCGGGGCTGAGGTGGATGAGGCCCGGGGGTGGGTGACAGAAGTGAGACCTGGGACAATGAAGGGGGCACCGGAAGGTGGCAGGGCAGACTCCCGTGGGACACTGACCGACCTGGGAGTGGGGATACTGGGACTACAATTGAGGGGTACGGGAGCGGAGCACCTCCTGGGGTTACTTGAGGTGCCTCCGCCGCCGTGAGGACTCGGGGCCGGGGGGTCAGCAGTGACCGAGGGCAGGGCTGTGGTGACATGAGGCGCACCTGTCAGCAGATCCGGGGGGACAAAATGGCGGCCGCGGGGGTGTGAGTGTGTGGGGGAGTCCCGAGAGGGGAGGGGTGGTGACAGGCCTCAGTCACTGGAGGAAGTCCTCCCTTCCTACCCCCCCCAGAGGACCATGCCTCCTCTCCAGCTAAACGGAAGGCTTGCCAGGAGAGCCCCCACCCACCCCAAACCGCCTACACACATTGAGCTGCTGGGCGCCCCCTGCAGGGCCAGTACCGCACTGACGTGTCCAACCCCCCCAGGAGAGACCCGAGAACAAAGAACCCCCTCACATTCAAACACACCTCCCATCAAGAGGAGCACCCCCGTCAGTATAAAGAAATATTAATCACAGTATCCATTCACAATTACCCCCCCGCCCCCTTTAAAGGAACCCACTCCTTGGTGACCCACTCCACTCCAAACTGTCTTTGTCATATAGCTGCCTTATACTCCCAACGTGCATCTTTCCACAGAGAGTGACACCCCAAAGGGAGCCGCTCTGCCACAGGGCGTCCCAACACCCAAATCCTCTAAATCGGAAAAAACCTTTGAGGAAAGGTGCCCGCCCCATTCCGTAGTTTTGCAAACCAATCTGAGTACCCCACAGAAGTAAACCATGTATTAAATAGTTCACGTATAAGTGCCTCGCACGAACCTCTCCAATTCTGACGTGTGGGGTTTTTGAGTTTTATTGAATAGTATCACAAAATGTCCTCTCAAAGATGTATTCTCTCTCTCCCCCCCCCCCCCGCCAGCTGTGAACCCTATATTAACTAGTGCTTAAAGTGCCTCGTACTGACCTCGCCAATTGTGACGTCCGGGGCTTTTGAGTTTTATGTAATAGTATCACCAAAAGTCCTCTCAAATAATTATTTCCCCCGGCCAGGTGACAAAAAAAGTAGATGCCTCCCCAAAAATCATGTGGTAAGCAGATGCTAGCACCAGCCGTTGTTGAGAAAGGCTATACCGCCGCCATACACTCACTGTATCCACACTAGAATGGAAAGTAGTGTATATTGACACTACTCGTACCATGTCTCCTACACAACCTATCAACTTCCACCACTGAGGATTCTGACTCTCCACATTGGAGACTCCCTACTTCACACAACAGGGCAGTGGTGATACTACCAAACATTTTCTCCATCGTCTTCGGCTAAATGCTCTATTTTGGGGCATAACCATAGCACTTTATTCCCCCATCATCTCCCTTTTCAGTTGTCTGACTTCACTGACCTTCAGCCGACAATGGACTTTTAAGGCCATGTGAGAAACCCATGCAGGTCTTCCAGCCTTCTTAACGATTACAGTAACTTTTATCGCAAAGAAGGCCCCCTTCATATCACTTACACCACCCAAGTATACTACTCCTAAGATTTTAGTCCCCTCTGGAAATCTCATGCAAGTTAACACTGAAATTGCCCTATGGCCAGCAAGCGTTTATTAGAGACTGACAAGCCTCATGAGACGACTCCCAATCAACATTTTGAGATGACAGCCACCTCAGCCAAGGCCCAGGTCGGCAATCTATACCACTTATTTGAGATGGCAACATCCTTTTCAGTTTGACTTAAGGGATGACATCCGTCCGCTTTGGTAGCTGGCAACTTGGAGTCAGTATCGGGTGTTTTTTTTTTTATGTTCGTTTTTTTTTTCTTTGAGTGGAACTTTTCCTAACTTGTTCGACCCTTCTTTCAGCCTGGCAACAAAAGTCGCCCCCCCCAGGAGAACGAACCCTAGCTCGCCGTGCAATCTTATCAGGTCTTGAGTATTGCTGCAGACATTACAGACAGCAGACGTGGATTCATCTTGGAGAAATATGGCGTCCCCACTGTCCACAGGCTCCGGCAGTGAGGAAGAAGAAATGGACCTGCTCATGACGCACAGTGTGCCTCCACTCCCAGGTGAGAGGCAGTGTGTTCAAACTCTCCGATTCAAGGGGTGTTTGTGGCTAGTCAATGGCCTATTATAGAGTACTCAATTACGTCAGACTTGTGAAGTAGTAGTTCGGGTCTGGGGGGTGTTTGATGCTAGATGAGCATTATATCTGTGGCCCAAAGGGAGTTGGGCATGATGATTTATTCAGAGGTCTGCTGATCCTCTACATTACCCTACTTGGCTAGTATAGGGGATTCCAGTTTATGATTGTAAATGGAGTGGTTTCAGACTCTGGGCCCAGTTGGCTGTCATTGGATGTCACGTGTCTGGCTCCATTTGCCAATTGAATATTGGGTCGGTAAATTACAATGTGACCCAGCAGGGTCTTTTTTGCATGGTTCTGTAGAGGAATGTCCAGCACAGTTGGCTTGCTCACGGGGTTCTGGAATACCTGGCTGTTTTAAAGTGGTTGTAAAGGGTTATCCTATGTGTTGCAATGTTCTGTATTGGTTTAATGAATGTGTTTAGTATATTGCATGTTTATAGTGCAAACCTATGTCTGCTGTACCTGGTCAAAGACTAGCATAAACATGGGTTACCCATGCTGGGTTGTGGAAGGGTAATGCATTGTGATGTAGTATTCTTTAAAAACATTAGTCTTCAACTCCTTCCTAAATTGGAGCCGCATTGGGGTGGCATGATGTTATTTCAGATACTAGGTGTATAGATGGAAAAAGGCCAGCTGTCTCGTTTTTACTTTTACTTCTTAGTCTGCAATCATGGCCTCCTTGCTCAGGGTGTGCTGAGAACCACCGTACATGGTGAGTTTTTGTGAGATAAGCGGGGTGCTGGTCGTGATGATTTTGTAAATTGTACGTCTAGTTTTTGAAGATCGGGAGGGACTGCAAGTGAAGCCATTAAAGTTCCATTGGCATGAGTGGTGTGATCATATTCCAGACCGAGGTGAGACATACTGTAGCGTATGGGATACCCCTAAGGGATGCTGTGCCAGGCGAGGAATCTGGAAAAGGACATTACGACCATCTAGGTGTCAGAGTACATGGGCTTGAACAGCAGTTCTGAAGTCGCTTTCCAAAATAAACTGTTTCTCTTTCTTTTAGAAGAGAGTGCTGGTACCAGGCCACCTTCAATGTTTTTTGCTTTTTTTGGGGCATAATGTTCCTTGCGGGTGAGTTTGGTGTTCTGGGTAAATCCATGTGACATGGCTTTTAGTGAATGTTGGGTGTCAAGGCCATCAAGGTTCATGTATTATCCAGGTTTGAACTGTTTTGTTTTGGGTGACCTAAATTAGTGTTTGTCGCATTAGATATCTAAAGCAGATGAGTTTCAAGTAGTTATGTCATTGGGATATTGGAGAATCTTGGTGCGGTTATCTGTGACTAAAGTACCAACCAGCTCCATGTAAAGGTTGAAGATGGCAGTAAGAGTGACTGATGCGACCCAAGATAAGACTGGTGCTGTGATGAACTATATACCACTGACCCACGAGATGTAGTCGGTGTGCCTACCGCATACTGTGATGTATCTACTAGTACACTGCTGTACGCCCTGTTGTGTCAACTATATACACCATTCATCAATGATAAAATGTGTCCAACTGTTTGTTCCACCAAATATCAATAAAAATGTTTATTAAAAAAAAGGTGGCAGTAAGTGTGGAACCCTGGGAGACTCTGCAGGTGATGTGAATCTTTTTTCGACATGGAGGTGCCTATGTCAACAAACTAGTGTTGGTTGGAATGGTAAGAGGAGAATCCATGAAAGACCTTGCTGCTGGGTCTATTTCGAGACTCCAGGGTGGGTATGATGGTGGGATGGTCTATTATGTCAAATACATGGATCAAGGTCAGCTGGTTCATAAAATTCTGGGGGAACCTCTGTGCCTAGCCAGTTGATCCATAGGCTGGTGGCAAGAATATTGTGCTTTCAGTTGGTTCATGGTTGCTGAAAGAGGTATTGTACAATGTTGGCTGGTTCTTAGATTACTGAGTGTGGTGGGGTTTGAGTGGCTGATAGGTTTGGTTCAATTGATTTGTTCAAGGTGTGCTGGACAGGTGTCTTATTCACATCTAGTGTGTGCCTTTTCTACTTGTGTTAATTTCTGAGTTGTGTGGATTCCACAAATATTTTATCAGCACTGAAGATGGATATTAGTCACTGTGTTGCCTTCGAGGTACTCTAGAAAACTTTGTAATGGGCCTGTCTAAATGCAGATGTTGGCATCTAGACTTGAGCGCAATGGTCGTCTTCAGTCTGTTAATCCCCTTTATAGGGTGAGTAGTCTATTTTGTGGACGCTAGCTTTACTTCCTGGAGTATGTTTGGGTTGTGTCTAGACTTGCGAGATGATTGGAGTGAGGTCTACAATTGCCAGACATTAGGGAGAGTGACTGTTCTTGGCAGTATTTTTACACTTGTAAGTAGTAGGGTAATTTTGATCACTACACTGGGTGTGTGTTTTATGTATTTTTGGCATAGATATGTTTCTTGGTTTTGACCACGGTGCGTAATTTTGATTGCCTTGTGATTCCACTTAAGGTTTATCGAGTTAGTTAGGAATTGTTCATTCTTCTTCTTCCATCTCCCAAATTTTTAAAGCTCACTTAAATGTAGTGGCTTCACCTGCCAGGGGATTGGAAGCTATTTAAAATGTGTAGGGCGCACAGCTACCCTGAAGGGTTTCCCGGTGACGAGTAGGTCATATCTGTTCTGCTTTTAGGAGGAGTTAAGGGACATATCTCCAGGCCTGCTAACCTGCCTACGGTTTGCCCCTGCGAAATAAATGTGGGCGTCCATCTCTTCTAAAATTAGTAGTTCCTGTAGTTCATAAATACCAAGTATGATGAATTAACTTCTTTTGAGGAAGATAAATGGGGGAGGGGGGCTATTCTTTTGAATAGAACCATTCCTATGTTTTTGTTCCACTTAGGATTTGAGCAGCAATGAGAATCATAATATGGTCCGGTACAACACAACCAATGGCGTTTATTCGTCTGGTTTTAGGGGAGCATGTGAGATGTTTTGATCTTCCTATCAGGTGTGTTTTGGGTGAGGACCCCTTTTCTGTCCGTGCATTGGAAGTGAGCTTCTAATGTTCTGAAACACGTTCTCTGCTAGCATCTGTGGTACCTTAGTGCTCTTATCTGTGAGTTATTTCCATATTTTTGTCCTATAGGGATTGGTGAACCTTTAACTACCTGAGGTTCATTTAAAGCTAGATCGATTTGTGTAGGAATTGGGTGGGGGACTTTCAGGAAGCTCTTGCCAGACCCGGGGCTGTGGATCACCGGGCCTCTCCTGAGCACTGTCTAGTATCGGACTCCCTTCAGATCCAATGTCTAGCTCTGAGAAAGCAGGGAGTCTGAGCTGGCTCCAAAGGAAAGCTGGAAGTTGCCTTGCCACACTAGTGAATTGGAGTCAGTTAATAAAGTCTAGCATTATCTGGTAAGACTATTAGACTTCCGTGGAGTATCGGGTAGGAGTTGCAGACTTTGTCCTGTTAGTCATGTGTCTACAGCCTGGTGTACTTAAAACCTAGGAGCTAGGTTGCTTTATCTACTCCTCTGCTCTTTGTTTGTCTGAACTTTTGTGGTTGTTTGCAGAGTAAGGGTCTGAAGATGGATAGCAAAGGAAAGCCTTTCTAGTATATTGTATCTGTACAGCTAAACTGGAGTTGGAATATTGAAGGTGAATCAGCAGATGCCATGAATGTTGGGTGTACGTTATGTGAATCTATCTATTTAAACTTTCCTAAGTGCCGCACATCTGATCTACACCATGAGGGTTATTCCTTCTAGCAAATGGTTCTACCTACACTACAGAAGCTAAAGTGGGAAATTGCACCCACTGGCGAGGTAGACTGTGCTTTGTGAGATGTGTTAATGTTGCACCCGTCTGGATCAGATTTGCTGTTCTTTATATTTGGAGCTAGGCAGTCCTGGATTGGAGTTTGATTTTCATCATCATGGTCACGATGTGTTGCTTTCGTGCATTCCTTGAGTTGGAGATTAGACTTTTTCACTTCTGGACTGTTTGTATGTACTGCTGCTTGGGTAAGTAACCTTGGACTTGTCTTTAGATGTATTGGGTCCCTTGGATGAAGTTTGAGGATGTGTTGTCGTTGCTTGGTTGTTAGATCTTCATTCCTCTATGCCTAGGTGCTGCTCATGCTCAAACTACAAAAACCTTTTTGTCCAGTATAATCTGTAGATTAAACATGTATGGCCTGGTAAAACCAGACATTGGGAATGGTCCTTCTCGCAAAAGTTAGAGCCACATCAAACATTTCTTCTAAGAGGTGTAAACATTCTTTATCACTAGACCTCTGCTAATGAACAATTGCACTGGATCTCCTCCCATACTGCTTTTACAACCATTGTCTGTGGCTTTAATCAAGGATACCTTAAGTCTTTGGCTCTGGTATGAGGCTTCATTCGGGTGCTTTCATTGTGTTTTGCCTTCAGGTGCATGTAGCGATCTTGCACCTCTGGGCAGATTGGCCTCTGTCTTGGTGTTGGTTCTTTCCGAGCATGCTTACATTGGGTTCTTCCACGAAGCTTTGTCTGCCTCTGTCTTGTAGTTCACTAGGTGGCTTCATATCGGAGTTCGAACATATGGGCACCCCTGTGAACTTCTCCCAGGCGCCTTCTCACCTGTCATAGGGCTGTTCTACAATTCCAGAAGAATGAAACGTCAAGTGGTCTCCCTCCTACAGCCATTACATCTCCACTCCATTATTCAAACTTTCGATTATTATAAATCAGAGTTGCAGGGCGTAAAGTCTTTGAACATGCATGTGTTTTGGAAGCACCTGTGGAGAAATTTGAACTGAATGGCCTTCATATCTTGTCAAAGCCTTTCTCCTGCTGCACGGTTAGTTTTTTTCATTCCCACTGCATAACAAAATCATTGTACCCAAACATCTTCACCTGACTTGTCTTGCTTCTTCTACTACGTGGCCCCTTGTGTGTTAGCTGCTTCTAACATGCTTTGAAGTAGTGTACAAATGTGTTCGAAAAAGTGCTGTCTAGATTTCTGAGCCATAATATCATGGTGCCCAGATCTTCAAGAATGGGGGGCGGGCACTAAATATGAATAAGATCCTTTCTCCTCTTAACACCTCTCCTAGCCCAACACATTTTTAGATGGAGCCTGGGCAGCTCATGCGCTGCTGCGAGGCATGCAGTAGTTGGTGTATGGCACACTTGGCCCATATTTTTTATTGGCTTGTCATTCTCCTTCATAACTGCTGGCTTCCGAGTCGTTATTAGGCTTGTTAGTCCCTCCTTGGTATCACCTTGTCTGCATTTGTTACCTCTCATAGCGACTGGGCCTTTTACTGGTGTTGTTAGATGGTCTGCTTTATAAGTCGGCGAGCACTCTTTTTATTTAATGCTCTTCCCCCTATTTCACCCACTACCTCGCAGCACGCCGCCCGCTTTTATTTAAACTTTTACTAATGGCAGTCTGCTTTAATTATAGCGTCTGCTTTTTTTGGATTATTGTAGTAGCGCCGTCCGCATTTAGCAGCCGCTCTTACTTTTTATTTTGTTTACTATTGCCCATGAGGCGCTTTCACATTCATAGAGGCCGCACCTGTTTCTTTACACAAACCACATCTGAAGAAAGGTACGCGGCCGACATTAAAGTGAAAGTGCTGCATGGGTGCTTTTCCCCCAATAATACATCCATCTGTCAACTTGACAAACGGGTGCCTCCTTTTTGGGGGCGGGGGTCGAAACCCCCATGACCCGGTTTCACTTTAATGTCAGTCACAACCTGTTATTTAGACTCCACATTCATGAATGCTGTGCCCCTACAAGCGAAGGCGATGCATGGGCGCTAGTTTAAAAAAAAAAAAACTAATATTTGCAATGCAATAGGTCACGCATTTCTCGTTAATGCGAGACCTATCTCATTGCAAATGTTTGTTTTAGCTTGAAGCTGTCATTCTGCGTAGGGTTCCTTCACTCAAACTGTACAAATGATTTTGTTTTTACTTATCCAGGGTGATCTGGATACTGCCATTGTATTCAAGGATGAAATAGATTGGGAGCAAACTTCCTAGTTGGCAGGACTGGGCTTTGACCTAGCCTTTCTGTATTTATGGAAAGATTTGTTATTGTAGCCTGTGATGGCTCTTGCAGCTAGTGGTGCTGTCATGACCTACAGACTATTGGTGGTTTCACAAACCTGTAGGGGAAGACTATTCCATCTCTTTGCCACCAGGAAAGGGAACAAAAGACACACAATTGATGGACTGAATGCGGAACAAATCAACCACCCCCAGTCGAGAGCTGAGTAAAACCCATTTTTCTTTTGCTCACCATGCCACCCTAGTTTAGACCCAGCCATAAACAAATCAGTCTTGACCCTGCTCTCTTGGGAACAGTCCAGCACAAACTGCCAGGCCAGGTCCTTACTGAACCAGAAACCAGCCTCCTGGGCCCAGTTCCGGGGTATCGCCCCTCATTAGCCAGGCTAGCTTGAATCTAGTAGCACAGAGAGCCTAAGACCCATGTCTGGGCATACCCGGTGGCGAACCACTTAGAATGGCCACCTAGACTATTCCCAGGGAACGACCAGTTGCATAGCCTTACACAAATGAAGAACTCTCACAAAGCACATGAGGCCACCCAAGGCAGAAAGTCCATCACGCCTATATCTTTTCTGAGTTTAGCGGTTGTGTGGGCCAAAGTTAATCAAATTCCAGAATCTCCTAGGGTTCTTGCTAGGTGGGGCCTTCAGTTGGGTCTCTTTCATTAGTCTTGTGGGCATTGCTGGTCCTGGGGCCGAGCTTGAGGCTTCATGACCGTGGCCACTTCAGGCACCCCATGTTTCTGCTGGAAAGACATGCTGCTCTCTGGGCAGCCCATCTCCAGGTTGTGTTGATGGGCTGTTGCCCCACACGAGGCTATTTCCCATGTGGCCTCACTCCTGGGGTGTCCTCGTGCATGTGGGTTGTGCGGTGGGAATCGTCACCCCTGGTTTGACTTGAAATCAGTCACAGGTTGGCCTGCTGCTGGCGTCCATTTTGGCTCCCGACTCAGGTCGGAGCTGCCTTTCATTCCTCGTGTTTTTTTTTTTTCTCCCTCCTGTTGGCTCGGCTGTGATTGGGGTGGGAGGGGGAGGATCTGCTCCTAATGGCTCTAAAATGGACGCTGAGCCGCCCCACCTCCCGCGGTGTCATTCTGTGCCCAGCTTCCATTCAGCACAAAGAGCTCTATCAGACTCCCGGGGAGGCGGGCTCCAGTGCCCACTACCCCCGGTCCTGCCACGTGGTCTGAACGGCCCCCGCGAGGGACACTAGCCTCCCCTCCCTGCGCCTAGCACTGATTTTTCCCCCCCCCCCCCCCCCCCCCCCGCATCAAGGGCTCTACCGAGTGCACGTGACTTGTCGCTCCTCAGTATTACGACATAACGCGTTCTGGGAGACGAGAACCCGGCATGCCACGGCGTGACTTTATCCGGGTGAAATGAGACGTGTGAGCAGCCCCCAGGGCATCGTCTCCTGGAGGGGGCTGAGGGCTGGGCACGCTCTGGTAACATTGAAGAGCCTGAGGTGTTCGTCCCCACCTGTCCTATTGTCTCCGAGGCGTGAAAGGGACGAGTTTAGTGTCCGGGGATGTTTGCTCTCGTATGATGGCGCAGGTGCTTGCCTGAAGCACCTTGTGAGAGTTGTCAAAGTGAGGAAGAGGTCGCAAGCCCCTCGCCATCCGCAGATCCCTCCGTCACTCGGCGTCCCCGTATCTATCCTAAGATTCCATTTGTATGGGAACCCACCTGCTCTGCCAGGTCAGGGTTTCTAAAGGTGTGTCCGGTTCCATGGTATATCACACCCCCTCTGTAAGATCCCACCCGCCCCTTTCTTTCTAGGACACGTTAATGTGCGTCGTCTCCTCCACAAGATCATACATTGTGGTGTAACCCCCACCACCTCCCGCCAACCTTACCCACTTGTCTGAAGTTCCTATGTGTGATGCATTGCCCCGCCTCCCCCTGGCAGTTTCTTGCGCTGTATGTGGAACCCACACCACTCTGCTGTCTGAGATTCTTTGTGTAACAGGCCAAGCGTGTGGAAGCCCATCCCAGTCTACTGTGTGGGATTCTCAAATGGGCCTCCTGAATGTTAGTATATCGTGGTGTGAGGGGCCATTGGTTTCCAGGGAGAGTGTCCTCATGGCTGTAAACGGCAATGGCTCGGCTCGCTCAAGGGACCCGTGTGGAGAACATCTTGACTGACCGAGGTTGTCCAGAACAACATGGCCACTCTAACTAGCTGCACAGGGATCTCCTGCACCATCTGGATGGTAGAGCTGCTCGGTTTTCTTCACAGCCTACATCCTCTCATGCCTCCTGGAAAGGTGCTTGATCCCACCTCTCCCGCCATTCCGGGAGGAATTAATCCTCCGGACTTCATCTTCCCTGTGGACCAGTCTAATGTGTTGATGGAGCTGCCTTGATTCTGAGGCAATTTGTATTATAACTGTATCCCCAGTGGTTCCGGATACGTGATGTTTGGAAGGCCTGTCAACCTCTCCTTGCCAGGCCAATAGGCTCTGTACACTGGAATAGTCATTCTCTTTAGGGGGTTCCTCTACCAGTAAGTTTTGAAGTACGGGTATCCACGCACATCCTTTCTCACCTCTCCCAGTCAAAAGCATGGCTAGGGTAGCCAGACGCTTCTCTCTAGCCCCCTCCTCCACCACCACCACCATTGGACTTCGTTGAAGGATTTGTACCCCTCAAGCGGACATCAGTGACATCACTCCAAGAAGCCCTTGGATACCAGCGGAATAGTTTCTTGGAACCACTGACGGAATTTGGAGCGTCAGTATGTTGTCCTTTTTAGCGATGTACTTTTTGGGCATCTTATAAGTTTGTGTGCGTTTCCCTCTTTTCGTTTCTCTCCCCCCCCCCCCCCCCCCCCCTTTAACACTGTCTGCAAACACTATATACTGAAATAAAAGCTTCACTTAAGTGGCACATTATAATCTCTCGCCTAAAACGTTTTATATAAGGCCCGGTGTTTCCTATAGGGAAGCATTGGGTTAGGACGAACTGTTCAATGAAAACGTGCTGCCTAGCTTGCAGGCTCTAGACACGCTTTGATCGCGGTAACTATGGGTGCGGATGTTGGATATGATTTGCTGATTCGAGTCAGTTCCCTAGGGTTGGATCTATGCACATCCCAGTTTGCACACCGATTATTTTGCAAATGGTTGTGCACTTTGCAGCACGACCTATGTTCTGATGGGTCACATTACGAATTGTCCGTTCTCTGGGGGCCGTAAACGACCTGCCTAAGGAATATTCAAATACATGAATAGAGGCGTGCCAAGGCCCACATCCCCGAGTTTGTTTTCCGGAACGAGAAACCCTTTTTTGTTTTTAAAAACAAAAAGCTGCCTTGTGCCACTTTCTTTTCTCTTTTGGTTTTTTAACAAACATGTTGTCTGTTGGGGAAGACATGGGGGGGGGGGGGGGGGGGGGGAGACGTACCGGCCTCTGCCTGCTCGCCCCTAGGGCTGCCGACAGTTCTCCTTTGCAGATCAGGTGCTATCCCAGCTCAGTGGGTTTTGCTAACTGAGCATTGGTTTTGGAGCCGCAGTTAAAGTTCACAAGCTATTGATGCACACATTTGCAACTTGTAATTTTGATTTGGAAGTCTCTTTATGCCCTCTCATATTGCAATGCTCAAAACCCAATTTATGACCTATTAAAAGGCTGGTTTGCACTGTAAAATCTCTTTAGTGGTCGCACACCTTGTGGTGTTTGTGAATCTGAGTTTGCATGCCATATCAGTATTTTTGGTGGAATGCCAGTTAATACTTAGAAGAAAAGGAGCAGAATTTCAGAGTGTGCCTTTGGACGGCCACTATGAGCATTAGTTTCCTTTTATTTGCGGTTTCTTGATTTATCAATCACATGCCCATGGCTTGGACGCCACTGATGTACATCAGGCTGTGGTAATGATTCTTGCGTCTCTCCGCAGAGATTGAGGAAGATCTGGATGAGGAGTTATCCGAGCCAGAAACGCCCAAGTTGATCAAGAAGAAGAAGAAGCCGAAAAAACTGCGAGAACCCAAAAGCACCAAGCCCAAGCGCTCGAAGAAGGAGGTCTGTGTTAATGTTGCATGACTGGTTTATTTATAAAATGTTTTCTGCTTTTTCAAAGTTATTAACTGTTTATAGAGGAGCTGCACCAGGAGTAATAACTGCGGTGAGATGATGGTATCTGCATAGTGTCTAACTGTGCCAAACGTCTCTGGCCATTGGGGGTCCTTTTACCTACAGTGAGGAAGGAGAGTTAGAAAAAATTAGTGTTTAAAAAGTGAGCCGTATTTGTATTAATGCACTGAAGCAGTGGTTTTTAATCCGTGGTCGGCGGGCCCCTGGGGATCCACTGCACCTCCTCAGGGGCTTTGTGGACCGACCGTCAACATTATTTTTATCAATCGTAAGCATTTTGCACTAAGTAATTATTAGATGGTTCCTCCTATGAGAATACATGTTTCAAGTATTATTATTACTTAAAGTCTACTGTATCGCCTCCCCAGTGTATTTAATGGCTTAATAAAATCAATGAAGATATGTTAAAAATCATGAGCATTTAAACTTTTTAAATCCGAATCTGGTTCCTAGTTCAAGGATGAGTATGTGTGGACTGACTGCTCTGATATGAACTAGCAATTACTAGAAACCATTTTAAATTTCTTTTGATTTTCTCAAAAATCATACGCATCTGCACACTTGGAGAGCCAGGGCTCCTGGCACTCTGTGATCTGAGCGTGGGTACAGCCCACCCAGGCTGCTCTTCTCCCTTCTTTACATAGGCAGGCCCTTACCTACTCGAAGGACTTTAACTTCCTGTATTGAAAAGGGTGCATGCCTGCATTTTTCAGCAGAGCTGAAATACTTTCACTGGCAAAATCCCACTCTTCAGTTGGCAGCCTGTGCTTTGGCATCTGGTCTCCCGCTTTGTCCATACCAAGCTTGATTGCTGCCTTGTCTGTCACTGGCAAATGTCAGTCCAGTTAAAACTTTTCACTACTACAGCTTTGATTTTACCTATTGATTCAGGAATGTGTCCTGGGTCTTAAACGGATGTGTAGGCTATCTTGTATGTAAACACGTATTTGCAGAGAAAAGTAGATGTGCTGTTTTCATGTAGTGTATTGTTTGTGTATTTTTAGGTCGAGCCTATTAGTTGTTTGGTTCAAAAAATGTTCGCTTACCAATAACTGACAGTGGGCTTAAAGTCCGCCTATTGTTTACCATTAGCTGCCTTTATTGTTGTTCTAATCCACTTGCTTCTTATTCAATAGCTTGCTATGTCTATCTTTGTCCCTCCACAGAGCAAAGTCTGTTTACTTATGTTCTTCCACTTTTTAGGGACCAACTTACTTATTTTTTTTGCTTAAACACTCCATGAGAGGGCATGTGCCGTCATGTACTTTTCCTTCCTCGCACGCAATGTTCTCTTTATCTCTTTATGTGCTTTTCGAATGCTCCCCCATCTACTGCTCTCCCTGTCTCTTGCTTGTGTGCTTCTCCCCTTCCCCTGTGTTGCTCGCCCTAGTGTGCTACTTTTCCTCTGCCTTTTTTTGTTTAAAATTTACTTTCCGTCTCCACCCAGATTTCTATTTTTTGGAAGAGCCAGGCAGCAAATTGCTGCCAGCCCTTCCACTTTCCAAATAAAGGCACTTCTGCCCTAATTCATTTTGATATATATATATTAGTGCAGGCTTTCTCTTTTTACTTTGGAGAAAATTGGAGTTAAGTTTAATAAAGGCATGGTGGTATCGCCCTTAGGCTTGCACCACCGACTGTCTGGATGCACACCACCAAACCACAAGCCCAGAGGGGTGTCTGTTTTATTTATATATATATATATATATACATACATACATACACGGGTCATGATGCATGCGTGCACACCTCCAAAGTGATATGCGGCTACATCATCGCACCTTTATTTTACTTTTGTTCCTGCTTTGCTTGGCAGCACCAGTAGGTGGCAAATATGAGACCAGTTGGCGCTGCCAATTTTTTTATTTGTGTAATTCTGTTACTGTAGAAATTGCTTTGAGGTTCCTTCCCTCCATTTGTGATTCAGTGGGGTCAAAAGGTTAAGAACCGCTGCTCCGAAGGATCGCAGACACATGTATTGCAGGTCTTGTGTCCGAAGGGACTCAAAGGAAGGCGTCCCAATACTGAGGGTGTGGACTCCACTGTATCTCTTGTGTGGTTTCCATCCCTCTTCCTGTGTTGGAAAGAGTGTTCTTGGCTGTGTGTGGTCCTCATCAGGACAGGTGAAGCTCCCTTGAGATGCATGCCTCTTGTGAGTAGTGATTTAGTCGCCTGATCGTTTTGGCTTTCTGACTCCTGCAGCAGTCTGAATCATCGGCTTCTGTTGATGATCTTCCTCCTTCTTTCTGCAGGACCTTGGTGACAGTTCTGGTGAGGGCCTTGAATTTGGCGAGGATGAGGATATTCGCTCTGAGAGCGAAGGTAGTGACTACACACCAGGCAAGAAGAAGAAGAAGAAACTGCCACCCAAGAAGGAGAAAAAAAGCAAACCAAAGCGCAAGGAAGAAGAGGAGGACGAGGATGATGATGATGACTCCAAGGTACTTTGCACAGTCCATAGTTTGTTCCTCCGGTTTCAACAGACTTTTTTTTTTTTTATTTTTTTTTTTACAGTTGTCGATTTACAAGAAAGAGGCCTTTACTCTTAATGCCGCGCCCATCAAAACATAGTGTTTAATGTAAATAAGTGGTGCTCAGATCAGGGGAAGGCAGCCTTCTGGGTCCCCATAAGCTGATACAATCCACACATCTCTATATGCACAAACAGATCAGCACCCACTATGTGTTAATATTCTCAAGATAATCCGTTCTGTTCCGATATCAATTAATAAAATACAACAATAGTTCTGGATCTTGTTCAATTTTCTAAATTCACTTCAGAATTTCTTAGGCTCATTAAGAATGCTGCAAATATGTTGTGTGATCAAAATTCTTTATTGGTGACTTTGTTCTTCTAAAAATGCACTTCTCAAAGCATCAGTTTTGTTGGTTTTTGGACTCTTAACCCGGAGATGGTCGATGCACACCGCATATTGCTGACTAGGTAGGCCTACATGACGGAATGGTCCATATAAGAAACTTGCATTACTTTGGGTGCTGAGCTCTCTCATAAAACTAAGACACTTATCCTAACAATCAAGGTTCTTTCTGTGTACACCAACAAAAACTGATGCTGTGATAAATGCATCTTTAGAAGAACAAAGCCCTGAAGAAGTCTTGTGAAAAGACTAAACGCGTTGGCTACGCTGATTTGAACTTTTCTATAAACCACCAGTAAAGAATTTTGAATACATAACATGTTTGCAGCATTCTTAATGAACATCTGAAAATTTGAACTGAATTTAGCAAATTGAACAAGATCCAGAACTAGTGTTCTATTTTATTAATTGATATCGGAATAGAACGGATTATCTTGAATATTGACGCATAGTGGGTGCTGATCTTTTTTTGCATATGGTTGTGTACAGTTGTCTCTGCTCTTGCCCCTGTTTAAATTGGTGGCTCATCTAGAGTATTTGCCCCTTTTTCCATGTCTAAATATTCAGCATTCACCATCCCTTTAATTTTTGGTAGGAGCCAAAATCTTCTGGCCAGCTATTGGAAGACTGGGGTATGGAGGACATTGACCATGTATTTACTGAAGAGGACTACCGGACACTTACCAACTACAAGGCCTTTAGCCAGTTCGTCAGGTGCGTATTGTTGATCTTTTTGATAAACAAAAAGGATCCACCCAAGAAGAAATGCAGTTGATGATGTTTGGTCATGGGTCAATTCGTGACCTGTATACGTGATGAATACAATGCCTATGAATGTCGAGAACTACATAATCATTGTGCCAGTGAAGTGTCCTGTAATAAAATGGACATGTACAAGACATACACACATGTAACAAAAACACACACACTAAAAGGATTGTATCCCAAGATAGTTCCTGCAGTGACTAGGGAGTTTTTAGAATCAGACATGAGATAACCGCCTGGAATTGAAAAACATACTTGCTGTATTGAGGCCAATGGCATAATGAGCCTTAGAGTGAAAGGGACCCTGTGCTAATTGCACTCTGTAGATAAAGCTGCATTAGGTCGGTTTCCAAATTCGGTGGAGAATTAGAGCTGGCCTCTGGAGCGGCTATGCCGTACTCGCATATACCAAGGTGCTGCCTTGCATAATCGTCCCCCTCGTGGCTCTGTCGATGTGGTTGTGCCGAGTGGAGCGTTTATTTATACTGTACTCAAATTGACCCCAAAGTTCCCGCCACCGTCTGTGTCTACGTGCGCTCGTGGAGCACTTCATCCTTGCGATTAGGGAAACTGGGGATTGCCGTTAACCCGGAAGTTACAGCGTGTACCCTCACCCGGAAGTGGTGTAACTTCCGGGTTTACTGCAATCCCCGTTTTCCCTAATCGCAAGGATGAAGTGCTCCGCGAGCGCACGTAGACACAGACGGTGGCGGGAACTTTGGGGTCAATTTGAGTACAGTATAAATAAACTGTCCGCTCGGCACAACCACATTGACTGAGCCACGAGGGGGGTGATTATCGGAGGCAGCACCTTGGTATATGCGAGTACGGCATAGCCGCTACAGAGAGACCTGCTCTAATTCTCCACCGAATTTGGAAACCGACCTAATGCAGCTTTTTTTATCTACAGAGTGCAATTAGCACAGGGTCCCTTTCGCTCTAAGGCTCATTATGCCATTGGCCTCAATACAGCAAGTATGTTTTTAAATTCCAGGCTGTTATATCTCATTTCTGATTCTAAAAACTCCCTAGGCACTGCAGGAACTATCTTGGGATATAATCCTTTTAGTGTGTGTTTTTGTTACATGTGTGTATGTCTTGTACATGTCCATTTTATTACAGGACACTTCACTGGCACGATGATTATGTAGTTCTCTACATTCATAGGCATTGTGTTTATCACGTATACAGGTCACGAATGCCACATCTGGAACGTAATTTGTATACCTGATGTTTCTTCCTATACCTTGTTTCTTCCTATACCTTGTTTCTTTTTCAGGTTTGCAACTAAGGAATTACCTTTTGGCATATAATTTCAAGACCATTGTGTCCCATTGTGGTACTATCTACACATAGTATTTAAACTGTTGACTTCATCATTTCATTTATGTGAGTAGGGTAGGGATCTGTGTACCCGTCCTGAAGAAGCAGCACGCTTCGAAACCAGTTGACACACGCAGGAGATCTTGTACATTTATACAACATGCCTCCACCTCCCACCTTTGTAATAATACCGGCACCAAGGTTTATTAAAGTTTTTTACTCTTATGATGCTAGGTGTTTTTTAACATTCACTCCTGACCCTACCTCCCACACCACAGATAGAGAGAACATCAGTGTTCCTGCGTATTCGTTGGTAGTAGCACGCTGCGTCCCGTAGAGGGATGCGAATACCCCTATGATGAAACATGACACCAAGGGCCCTTTTGGTGTATGAGGGGTATTTAAGAAACACAAAGTGCTTCCCACCAATGTAGGAAACGCACTTGACCCATGACCAAACCTCATCAATTGCATTTCTTCTTGGGTGGCTCCTTTTTGTTTATCAATAATTGTAAGGGGAAGCTAAATCAACCCCAGGTGTTCGTGTAGGACATCAACTCTCCACTTCCTCCTTTTGGTTGTCTGCGTATTTTTGCTCCGCAGCTAATGTTTGCTGATATTCTAGTCTCACAAGCTGCTCCACTGATTCGACCATGCCTTTGATTGACATTATGACCTTGGGCTCACCTCCCTTCTCCTGTCACTCCCTTGCATGTATGGTTCCACCAATGACAAAGGGCTGAGTATAGACTGCTCTTCTGGGGTGAAGGTGAAAGTCGTTCTGCTTTCTACAGTCCTTTTGATCTCCACTGACCTAAACATTTCTCCACTTATGAGTCTAAACCATGGGGTTTTATGAAGGGGGTGGATTTGGGGGTACCAAACTGAGTCATGAGGCCCTGATGTGCTGTTCTCCACGTTATATTTTTATTTCCTCTTTCTCCAGGCCTCTAATAGCTGCCAAGAACCCTAAGATTGCTGTGTCGAAGATGATGATGGTCCTGGGGGCCAAATGGCGGGAATTCAGCACAAACAACCCCTTTAAAGGGAGCTCTGGGGCATCAGTAGCTGCTGCTGCAGCTGCTGCTGTTGCCATGGTCGAGAGCATGGTGTCTACCCCAGAGGTACCCCCACCAGCACCGCCGGTTGATGTTCCTCTCCGTAAAGCCAAGACGAAGGAAGGCAAAGGTGAGGCAGCTTAAGAGTGGTTTGTACTTCATTTTTTTTTTTTTAATTTTCACCTATGTCGCTCTCCTTCTATTACCACCTCCCCCCCCCCCCCCCGGTGTCTTGTGCTCACACTCCTAGAAATGCTTGCTTACATGATCAGAATCCTAGTTGAGTGAGAGTCAAGTCTACCTCTTATTTCTCAGGGCCCAATGCCAGAAAGAAACCTAAGAGCCCTCGCGTGCCAGAGGTGAAGAAGCCAAAAGCCAAGAAGGTGGCCCCCCTTAAAATCAAACTAGGAGCCTTTGGATCCAAGCGCAAACGCTCTTCGGTAAGAGGCCAGCATTAGACTACAACAGTAGTGGGTACCGGAGCAGAGATCTTTGGGATGCTGTCCAGCTCTGTTTAATACTGGGCACCTGGAGGATGTCTGCCCATGTGGCTTCTAGCCTGAGGAGGCAGAGCATAAGGCAAGACCTGGGGGGTGGGCAAGTGTTTGGTTTTCTAGTATGGATAGGTAGATAATGGGGTTTGGGGGGTCACGATGGAGGATATCTGGTTATTTGCGTTAAGACTTTCCATTGACTTGACTTGTTATCTTCTACTCCAGAGTGAGGAGGAAGATCTGGAGGTGGAGTCTGACTTTGATGACGCCAGCATCAACAGCTATTCAGTTTCTGACGGTTCCACGAGTCGAAGCAGCCGGAGTCGCAAGAAGCTGAGGGCTAGCAGGAAGAAGAAGAAAGGTTAGAGCTGATCCCACACTCCGCCTGTTGCTCCATTCTTGTATCCAAACCTACCCCAGGCTGCTTCTCAACCACACCCTGCCGCGACATGACTACTTTATAATTCTCGTCCCTGCCAGGAGATGACGACACTCCCATGCCTCCTGATGGCTATGAGACGGACCACCAGGACTACTGCGAGGTGTGCCAGCAAGGTGGAGAGATCATCTTGTGTGACACTTGTCCCCGTGCCTATCATATGGTGTGCCTAGACCCCGACATGGAGAAGGCACCTGAGGGCAAGTGGAGCTGCCCGCACTGTGTGAGTTCTGTGGGTTATACTCTTAAGGCCCATGGTATGGTCAAAGTGAGCTTGATGACAACTTGGGTGCTGTGTTTCCTGGGGACCTGAATGGTGAATTTGGAGAATCTAGTGTGTGACAGAAGACTGGTTGAGGCATTTGGTGACCTCTTGGAAGCTTGAGGCATGGTTCTGGGTCAGAATGCAAGTGTTTTATCTAAAACTTTCCCCCCAATCCCTACATATCAGGAAAAGGAGGGAGTTCAGTGGGAGGCCAAGGAAGACTCTGAAGGTGAGGAAGACCTAGAAGAAGGTGCAGGGGACCCAGAGGAAGATGACCACCATATGGAGTTCTGCCGCGTATGCAAAGATGGGGGAGAGCTGCTGTGCTGTGACATTTGCCCCTCGTCCTACCACATCCACTGCCTAAACCCACCTCTGCCAGAGATCCCCAATGGAGAGTGGCACTGCCCACGCTGCTCAGTAAGTGCCTCCATTCACAGCATCTAAGCCATGCAACTTTAATGTATGTTTTATTTGTACATTTCACATGAAGCAGTCACCCTATTCATACTTCAGAATACTCTTGTATTATTATGGTATTGGGCATTTTGTTGGGTTTGATGTCTCAGACTGCAGCAACCTTTGAACATTGTAATTCGCTCTTCTTTTTGAGATTCTTGTTGGCAGAGATGTTGTACAGTGGCAGCATGCAGGTATAAACGAGAGATGGGAAGTGCAGTTGTGCCTTCGAATGAAAGTGTCTCTGCCAAGACCATTTGTAAAAAAGATTTACAAACCAGTCACAAAACCTATGAAACAGATATTATTTAATGCAAACTAGAGAACCTTTAAGGGCTCCATTATATGATATTGAAACGGATATAGTGCTAATCAAAGTTTCTATTTAATATGTTAAAAGCACACTTGGTTAATCTCAATTGCAGAACATTTTACACAAGTTTTCATCTGCTTGTGCTATCCAGTGCGTTGAATGTGTCGATTTTTCAAGTCCCTTTTTGGTTCAGCATGATCAAGACTGGTGAAAGCCTACAGTCTACGTAGGTGGTCTTCCAACTTTTTATGTCGCCCAGCCCTCTCCACCCCCCATTTCCACCTGCAATATAACACCATTGCCAACACGCTATGGGAAGCTCAGTCTCCTTAAAGTTTTACTAAATCAAGTATTTACAATGCAATCCTTTTTTTGAAAAAAGAAAAACTTTGAAGGCTGTTTTATCCTCCCTCCCCCATTTTAACATCTACTCAAGCCATTTCGCAAGTAAACAAACATTTCACTGATTGCCCTTTACATAGCGGCTGGCAGTTACCCTGTGTTTTTTTTCACTTTCTATACAGCACTATTTTCAGCATGATGGTCCTCTTGATCAGTTCTTGCCCTCTCCATCCAGCGAAAGCCCTGTGATCCACATTATTTTTGTACTGCATTTTCAGTTTAAGCAGGTCGACCTGAACCGAAGGCAAAGGCCTTTCTCGTTCTCTAAACTAGATCTGCTGTTCTGCGTCCTACTTCTATTTTGTTGGTCCTTTTGTTAGCTCCTTGGCTTTTGTGTTGACCCTTGTATGGTATTTTCAATCTTGCAGTGCCCACCTCTGAAGGGGAAGATCCAGAAAATCCTGACCTGGAAGTGGGGTCAGCCCCCCCCACCCACACAGGTCCCAAAGCCTCCAACAGATGATCCGGACGCCCCTCCACCGAAGTCCTTAGAGGGCAGACCAGAGCGCGAGTTCTTCGTGAAGTGGCACGCAATGTCCTACTGGCACTGCTCTTGGGTCACAGAGCTTCAGGTGAGGTACCAGGCAAGGCTGGAGGTTTGGGGGCTGTGAATTGGGGGGATATGTCCTGGAACAGATCCAGGGGTGGAGCTGTGGAACTGGCCCAGAGGCTAGGATGTGACCGCATCATCCAGGCAGTACTTTAATGGGGGGTGGGAGGGTCGCAGGGTCTTGAGGGTTGGAGCCCTTCTGACAAGTCTGCTTGCCTTGTGCCTCTCTGCAGTTGGAGCTTCACTGCCAGGTCATGTTCAGGAACTACCAACGCAAAAACGACATGGATGAGCCACCTGTAGATTACGGCGACGAAGAGGAGAAAACGCGCAAGAGGAAGAACAAGGACCCCAAATATGTGGACATGGAGGAGAGGTTCTACCGCTACGGCATCAAACCAGAGTGGATGATGATTCACCGCATCTTGAACCACAGGTAACTTCAATGCCTGCCTGATCGTTTATCAGATGCCTGCTTTTATTTTCTGCCTACCCACCTCTCTCTCTTCTCTATGTAGTAAGGCTGCTCTTATTGCCTATGTCCTGCTTCATGGTTATCTACCTGTTGCTGGTCTCTTTAGATGTGATCTCCTCTCTTTATCCCCTGCTTCCGCCTCTTATCAAACTCTTCCCATAGTCTCTGGGTTCTGAGTTTTTTCTCTTTTCCTTTTTAGCATTGACAAGAAAGGCAATTGTCACTACCTGATCAAGTGGCGTGACCTGGCCTATGATCAGGCCTCCTGGGAGTTAGAGGATATAGAAATTCAAGACTTTGACATCTTCAAGCAGTCGTACTGGACTCACAGGTACCCACCCCGTCTATCTTGCTCTTAAGAGCCTTTGTTCTTATGCTGGTGCTGATTAGACCAGAATGGTGGGCTGTTAGGAACTTTTGGAAATGGGAGATTGCATGTCTAGAATTGTTGTTGGTTCAGCCTTGATTTTGAACCCTTGCTTATCACACCCGGCTACTTCCTCCTCAGGGAGCTGATGCTTGGTGAAGAAGGCCGACCCCCGAAAAAGATAAAGAAGGTGAAGCTGCAGAAGCTTGAACGCCCCCCAGAGACCCCCATTGTTGATGTGAGTCTTTAGGTGAAAGTAGTGCATACTGTTACGCATCTGAGGGAAAAGCAAATATTCGGTCACTGGAATGTGCAAAATAGGACTTCTATCTGCTATTTTGTTACTATTGATTTAGCCATTTGGATTTTTTTTTTTGTGTTCTTTTGAGATGAACATCGCCATCCCTTACCTTGTGTCTCCAGTGAAGGTCATTCACAAAAATGCCTTCCTTTCACTTGTGGTTGGACACGTTTTATAATGCCAGTTTTTTTATTTTTTATAATGTTGTTTCTTCTCCCTCTTTTCTTTCAGCCAACGGTTAAATATGATCGGCAGCAGGAGTATCTTGACGTGACCGGCGGGACCCTGCATCCCTATCAGTTGGAAGGCCTCAACTGGCTGCGCTTCTCCTGGGCACAGGGGACAGACACCATTCTGGCTGATGAAATGGGCCTTGGCAAGACAGTGCAAACAGCGGTGTTTCTGTACTCCTTGTACAAAGAGGTAAAGCAATGCTGCTAGCTGGAATTTGTGATGAAGGTAGACTTTTTATATCGCTGGCTGTAAAAAGGCTTAGTTTTCTCGGGCTACACATTTTTTCATAAGCTTGTAGCAGTCTCTGAGTTGAAGTGTAATTGAAATGCATGAGCAGCAGATCAGAACCCCTGGCCACTCAGCCCAAAGAGCTCCCTCTTGGGTTACGCATTTATTTATAAAGTTTTATATAGCGCGAAGAAGACCCCGATGGGTATCGGAGCTCCTCAAAATTTGGGGTTAGGAAAGAAGAAAGGAAAAAGTCATTTAAGAATGCAGGCAAAAACAGTGACGGGGGGTATCAAAGAACATCATTTAGCTAATACAAAAGCGTGCTGGGAGAAGAACAAGCATAACTTATAGTATAGCCAAATGACTCTTCTTCACAGGTGCTAGTTTAATATAGTAAGTAATCCTGGCGCGGTGAGTGAGACAGATGAGCCGTGGCCATTTAAGACCAGAACTTGTTCATAAGGATGCTTGACAGGTTTGTGCAGGCCCGTCGTTGACATCCGTTTCTGTCCCATAGGGTCACTCGAAGGGCCCCTTCTTGGTTAGTGCCCCACTGTCCACCATCATCAACTGGGAGCGCGAGTTTGAGATGTGGGCGCCTGACATGTACGTAGTGACCTACGTTGGTGATAAGGACAGCCGTGCAGTGATCCGTGAGAACGAGTTCTCCTTTGAAGACAACGCCATCCGTGGTGGAAAGAAGGCCTCTCGTATGAAGGTGAGTACGAATGATGGGACGGGAGACCGCTTCCATAGCATCCTTGTCTTTGTATCCTCCACACCTTTTCTGCTTTGCCAAGTCTTGCATTGGAGGGAGAAATGGAGACTGCTTAGTGAACGTGATACAGAGTGATGTGTCTTGCCAGAATGAGTTCCCGGTCTCTTGGGAGAAGTGTCCTCATTCAGGAGGAGGATATTTCCATTGTCATTAGCTGAAAATGCTGCTGAATTTGAACCTTGCACACAGCCAGCCTCCTCCAATAATTCCTAACTCATTAAGAAGGGTCCTTTTTTGTTAAAAAAACTGAAATTGCCTTGCCGTCTCAGCCTCGATTTTAATTTGTTTCAACTTTGTTACATGCAGAAAGATTCGTCCGTGAAGTTTCACGTCCTGCTGACTTCTTATGAGCTGATCACCATCGACACCGCGGTGCTGGGCTCCATCGACTGGGCCTGCCTGGTTGTTGATGAGGCCCATCGTTTGAAAAACAACCAGTCCAAGGTAAGGGTGTCTTATTTGGACCCCAGGTAGTAACGTGGTTGTATGTCAGGAAATAGGCTACATGAAAATGTATGTGGTTGCCTGGCTGAATTGTAATTTGTCCCCCTTATGCAGTTTTTTAGGGTCCTGAATGGCTATCCGCTTCAGCACAAGTTGCTGCTGACTGGCACTCCGCTGCAGAATAATCTGGAGGAACTTTTCCATCTGCTGAACTTCTTGACTCCAGAGAGATTTCAGTAAGACCATCGTTTCTGTGCCCTAGTGCATCCTGTTCTGTTTCTTCGCATCAATTTCAGTCCTTGAACTGGTGGGGCCTTTCCTATTCTAAGGTGGCTGTCCCTTAAGTTTTGTTCACACACCCCTACCCTTCCTCAGTAATCTGGAGCACCTCCTGATGAAGACTTTTATCCATAATGCATCGCCCCCTTCCTCTGTGTACTTTTTGTTCTCCGATTGTCCTCTTCCCCCTAACCTGGAGGGCTTTTCACCATTTCTTTTTGAATCTGATCTCCTTTCCTTTAATGGCTAGGCCGTACTAGAGACGTTTCTTTGCTTCTCTACTTTTATTACTGCTTTCACTGATATAAACTTCCTTCTCCCTGCTCTTTTATTCCTCAGTAACCTGGAGGGCTTCCTTGAAGAGTTTGCAGATATTGCCAAGGAAGACCAGATCAAGAAGCTCCATGACATGTTGGGGCCTCACATGCTGAGGAGACTGAAGGCTGATGTCTTCAAGAACATGCCTTCAAAGACCGAGCTAATAGTCCGTGTGGAGCTCAGTCCTATGCAGAAGTAAGTCCCAATCTCTTTCCTTGAACATTCAGACTTGGCAGCAAAGTCTTTGTATTTGAATGAAATGGTCACTTGGCTTTGGAGTTCCAAACTGTTGGCTAGCTGAAATAAGGATAAGAGTCTCTGGAGATAGTTAATGGACTGGGTGGTCACAGGGATTCTCTGAAGCGTACCCCCTAAAAGCCTTTAGTCTGGTCTATGGGGCCTACTCGTTCTATCCTTCTTGGTCTTTTGTTGGCTCTACAGAGCCCTGTGAAACAGCTGTGGAAGCTGCTTACCCCCATTTCCCCATCTTGTTCCATCTCTCTTCATAGGAAATACTACAAGTTCATTTTGACCAGAAACTTCGAAGCTCTCAACACTCGTGGAGGAGGCAACCAGGTGTCGCTTCTCAATGTGGTGATGGACCTGAAGAAGTGCTGTAACCACCCCTACTTGTTTCCAGTTGCAGCTATGGTATGCTTAAGCTATGAAGTTTACCATTTGGGTGGGGGACAAGCTAAAGGACTTAGAATTATCTATACCTGCATCTCTCCTTTTCACGTGAAGTGCTATTACTTTTCCCCATGATTTGATCTTTTTTTCCCCCCCGCAGGAGGCCCCAAAGATGCCAAACGGAATGTACGATGGCACTGCCCTTATTCGTGGAGCAGGAAAACTGCTGCTCTTGCAGAAAATGCTGCGGAAACTGAAGAACGATGGACACAGAGTGCTCATCTTCTCTCAGGTAAATCCAAGCCGTTTTAGTGAAAAGCAGAGTACCCTTACATGACCTGTTAATTATTCATTTTCCCCGTTTCACATCACACAACATCACCGTGTGGCTATTTAAGATCCTTACGAGAATAGAAGCGTGAGCAAAAGGAAGGAGCGTTAAGTAATAGGAAAAATAGAAAAGATGTTTGATGGCAGTGGGGTGGGGGTGGGGAGGGTCTTACAATGGTCAGTGGCTGGAAATGTGTTTTCCTGCTACCCTGCCCCCAATTCTCTCTCCTCCTTTCTATCCTCTCCTCATTCTCCTCTTTCCTTTGCTCCCTCTTTACTATCCCTTTGGCTGTTCGAATAAGCCTCTGGGACCTGCAAGCGCCTGGATACCCTATTGGGTGATTAGCCACGCTTTTATAAATCCTGATTGATTGATCCCTCTATTAATTTGAGGTGTATAGAACCACTACTTATGACCTTGACCCAACTCTTACGCAGGCTGTGTTTTTGGTATCTTAACTCTGCTACCAGTGGCAAGGCCACTGTAAAATGTAAAATGTAAATTTGATACTTGTATAGCGCACTACTCACCCGCAAGGGTCTCAAGGCGCTTGTACGAATACCGCTGTGGAACCCATCCTGGCTTTCCCTGTGAGGCGTCCACTCCTGGGCACCCCCAAGGTGGAGGCCAGGCATCCTTAGCGTTGTGGGGGCCGTTGTGGAGATTAAGCAAGCTATTGCCCAGAGTTGCAGAGTGGGACTCCATGATTGGAATAGGCACCGAGGCGAGAATTATCAGGTCCGTGGAATTTTTGAGCCCAAGACCCGCCGAGGTGGGGAATTGAACCCTGGTCCCGGGCTAGACCTCTGCATCGGGGTCTGCCACTCTAATCATTGAGCCACACTTCTCCACTGTCCACTGTCCACTGTCCATCTGCTAAGTATTCTCTGATGGAAAAACAATGCCTCCAAGAGGCTAGGCCCTGGCCTCTTCAGCGTAGACTACATATAATACATACTAGGTGGCTTACCTGTTCCCCAAGTATGTAGGCACCCTGTTCATGCAGGCTGGTTAGACTACTGTGCCCTCTGGATTTGGATGCTTTGCTCCTACATATGCTCTATGTAGGAATCTGATGGTGCCTTCAAAGAGCTCCTAGGCGGAATCAATAAAATACATACTCTGGCGAACCCCACTGATGCACACCAGTGGTCGGTTTTTACTTGTAGAACAGTCCATTCATAAAGGCAGTGAGTACCAGTATGCATTACTAAAACTATTCTCTCACTGTGCAACATCCACACTAATATTCAGCAACATCCTCCTTATTACATGTCTTCAAATCTTGCACACCTGACCAAACTTTGTCCCATTTAGGCCAAACTACTACCCACCCACTTCTAACCATGTATTCTGAAGGGTGCCTAGGAACCCAGCAAGACTTCTATAATAGACTGCATAGCGGCATGACCACTCTTAAAGTTCGCAAGGGGTAGTAAAGCATTGTACCTCTAGTACCTTCTATTTCAATATCTTCCTCCACCCTGCTGTTGATCAGACACGCCGGGCTGCCAAGTGATCAACAGGACAAATTATTACCATACAAACAAAACTATTTAGGTTGAGTGATCAAACTTAAATTTATCACCTAAACCAATTCTGAAACTGAAGTAGCTTGAGCTGTTTCAGATAGTAATATTCATAAACTGGGTAGATTGAATCATTTTCTGCCCCAATCGGTACATAAAATTTGAAAGCAATTGCATCTATGTTGGTCAAAGTGTCCAACGATTGCTTTTCTCGAACTACAATTACAAATTCCATGAAAGAGGTGCAGATAATCGGCCATTCAAAACCAGATAAAGATTCCTTTGGTTACAGCAGCTGAAGGCTCATGCCATTAATGAATTGAGACGCAAAGGGTACTCTGGGGAAAATTAAAGGAATTTTGGCTTCTCTCGGTAACTCGGTGCACAGAGCTCACTGCCTTTTATTAGAAAGGGATCTGGAACAATAATGCACGTAATATGCTTAACCGGCATTTGTCGAGAGGCAAGATCTGTTGGTGTGGTTAGTTGCAGAACAGGCTTGTGATCCTGTAGGTTGTGGTAGTATCAAGAATTATTAAAAAAGAATGAACCTGGAACAGTCATGCTGCACTAATCTTTATTTTTATGAATGCTCCACAGTTGCCATTCATGCCAATAGTTTGCTCAGAGGAAGCAGCCTTACAAATGGAGATGAGCTTTTCCCTCTTGCTCAGTTAATCCCTAGAGCTTTTCGTTCTCGCTGCTAGAAGTAACAGACCCAATTAAAGGCAGTGTTGTTAATTTTTATGAATATTTAACGTTGTGTTTTCAGTAGACTATATGCTGTTAGCAATTTATGAACCTCAAACTTCAATCCCACTTTTTATATCTTGTGGAAAGGTTTGTTTTCATTTTCGGGTTAGATCAATAATTCGTCCAGATCAAACTTAATGATTAAAAAATAAGTCAGTCTAGAGCCGTGGTAAAACAATACTTCAATCTAGTTAGCGAGGATGTTTGAAAAATGTAATTGCTTCAAATGTGATGGGGTGAAAATGTTAAATAGACCTTAACATTGCAAGGTAGAATATATTGACTCTTAATCATTGGGTTTCACTTCATACAGTGAAGTGAACCTTTTACCATTTTTTCTGTATTCAGTAACCTGTTTTCTATAAGCCATTGAAACCATCTTTTTGGGATTTTGTCGGGCTGCAGACCAGCCTTCATCAGAAAAAAAGGTCCAGTTTCTAATTTAGGATTTGGGTTAACCTCTTTTTTATTCGGCATCAAGCTAGGTTTTGGCTGCATGGAAGCAATTCAGATAAGCCCAAGTAATTCATTGTGTAAAGAGTCCTCTTAAGCTAATCTCGCCCATATGCTGTAAACGTGCCACACCGCACAAGTGTTACTGAATGTGCCTTGTTGGTTTTACATCAAAAGATCACAATAGATCCATCAATGACGATCTTGAATGACTGCTCCGTTTACCCATCCAACACCGTTTCAGAATACATGGCTTGTAAATGTTGCTGCTGTGGCCACGTCCTTACTAGTAAACGTTTGAAGCCTTCCTAAAGTGTCTTATCTAATGTTTCATTAGAGACTATGGCCTCTCTATTTTGGAGAAACTCTGCTACTGCATTTTGGTATTAAAACTGTCCACGAGATATGGGACCAATTTCTGAAGGCCTTGAAGGGCGCATGGCTAAATTCTGTGCTGTTGCTGTATTGTCATTAAAGTGTTATTTGGGAGGAGCTGATTAAGTTGTGTTCTTAATCATCCCCTCCCACTACATGTCACTGTGTTGCTTATGATGAAATATTTGTGTCTTAATTCAAATAAGTGCGGAGACTTCTATAGCCTTAGAGCCCTCCGTAGTGGGCTCTACTGCCCATTAAAGGCCCGATCCAGCCTTTTCGGCTCTGGTTCTTTAACACACGGGCAGGCCTTAAATGGCTGGTATAGATCGCTGCAGGAAGCTAAGGCTATTGGTACTTCCACCCCTAGAGGGCAGAATGTTCTTATTGGTATAGCAAAGTCCTCACGGAGCCTGAGGGGGTTGAAATCCCCTCCAGTTTCCTGAGACCTTGGTTCACAGCAACAGCTGTGAACAAACATTGTAATTTTGGAGCTCCTGGCTTCTATCAGCCATTAGAAGCCGGGAGCACTCCATTGTCTTCAATGGAGCGCTAAACATTCCACTGTTCCAATTAAAATTAGCCAACCATTGGCTCCTCCTTTCTCGTCACAGCCCTTCTTGCATAAGGGTGATTTGCATCCAGAGACTGGCACCCTGTTGCCAATTATTATCAAAATTTAGTAATTGTCAAACTGCAGAGCTGAGAAAGCAAAACTCTGCAGCTGATGCTTCCAAGTAAAACTTTGTAAAGGTAAGTTGTCTAGAAAGGCCTAGGTTGCTGCCTGACTGGTAACCACCTTTTACCCCTTTGCTCCTGTCACGTCTGGGCAAACCCATAGCCACTTAGGGCCCTCAAACCAACAGGGTCAAGACTAATTTACATATGGCTGGGTCCAAACTTGGGTGACGTAGCGAGCAAAATAACAATAGATTAAACTCCGATCTGCGACTAAGTGTTTGAAAAGTTTCAACACTCCATCCATTTTATTTTGTGATGTTGGCTGGCTATACACAGCAGTGAAACCTGTTTAATCTATCGCCTATTCCAAGGTCCACCAAGAAATGCCAACGACAACATACATACTTAATGACTTGCCATAAATGGAAGTGACAGAACCATGCTGCCTATCCTAATGTAGGGGGTAAACGCAGATGGATGTTAAAATTACGACATGTTTGCTTAGTAAGCAGAGTTTTTTTAATCTACTGCCTAGGTTTAGATTAAATTGGTCAACTTGCCTAGATTTGTCTTTTTGAAATACACATTTTTAATATTTTGTACTCATTATCTTGCTTATGTCGGTTTTTGCTTGGACCCAAAGCCAACATAGTTAATGGTTTCAGGGCTATTGATTACAGTGACTAGTAGGGTTACAGCGAGGGTTTGGTCCAGATATTCTGGTCCTGTACTAGTAATATATTCCCAAATTGTATTTATTCCTCCCTTCCTCAGTTCACATCTCGTTCTCTTTCCCTGTAGATGACCAAGATGTTGGACCTCCTAGAGGACTTTATGGACCACGAAGGTTACAAGTATGAGCGGATTGATGGCGGGATTACAGGGAACATGAGGCAGGAGGCTATTGATCGTTTCAATGGTACGTATGCTCAAAGAGGGGCCTCAGCCAGGATTAAGCAAGTGATGGGACATATGTTGAAATGTATCTTTAGTGTTGGACAGTGTTTTTCCTCATACGTTAACTAGCCCTGAATAATGGTGCTTTGGAGGGACACACATTGTAATGTACACATTGCTACCAATCTCTGGGTGGTGCCAAAGTTAAAGAACCTCAGTTGAAGAAATAGTAAAAAGTCAAGTAATTATATTATGCCTGGGCCATTCCTCTACAGCTAATCTCCTCATTCTCATGTTTTTAGCTCCTGGTGCTCAACAGTTCTGTTTCCTGTTGTCCACTCGAGCTGGTGGCCTTGGGATTAACCTTGCCACAGCTGACACAGTTGTCATTTATGACTCTGATTGGAACCCGCACAATGACATCCAGGCAAGTGGTGGAGAGAAGAGGAAAAGAAGATGCTAGATGCTCTCTGTAAAAATATTTTGTGATTTTAAAACCTGCGGTGAACTGGTGCTACTTCTGTCCCTGCTCATTCCGTATTTACTTTACCCATCTACCCCGCTTACCACTTTTCCTCCAATCTTTTTTCAGGCGTTCAGCAGAGCTCATCGTATTGGACAGAACCGGAAGGTGATGATCTACCGATTTGTCACGCGTGCCTCGGTGGAGGAACGCATTACACAGGTAGCCAAGAAGAAGATGATGCTGACCCACTTGGTGGTGAGGCCTGGCCTGGGATCCAAGACGGCCTCCATGTCCAAACAGGAGTTGGATGACATCCTTAAGTTTGGGACAGAGGAGCTTTTCAAGGAAGAGGTTCAACCTGAAGGTGAGAAAAGGAGCGGTTATGAGAAGTCCTGTTCTCTCTCCATTCCCTTTGTTAGCTGAACAGTCCATGGTTATGGCCTCAAACCAATGGTCTTCAACGTTTTTAATGCCCCCACCCCCCCACCCCTTGTAAAAAAAATAATAATAATGAATAATCATCAGGCTTTCCAAAGTTTCACAATTCTACTAAATTAATCAATGTTAAAATGTCTAAACATATTTAAACATTGCTGTTAAGTTCAGTTAACGCGTGAAAATGCAATCAAATACATGATTGCCAAACATACTATTCAGGTCAAAACACTTAACAGCATGATAATTATTTTGCCATAGCCTAGCACTCCCCACTGAGATGAATTAAGGCCCCCCAGTTTGAAGACCTCTGCCTTAAACCATGTTTTTCACGTTAACTGTCTTTAGGTCTCAAAAGCTCTTTAAGTCACTAACTGATAACGCCTTTGTCATGCGGTCGTTTTGCGTGGTTTAATTTCAAGCATTGTATCCAGGCTCCCTTAGGAAATCCCACTCCCCACTATTGTGAGAGTGTTGCACAAATGTGAAATTCTTCAACATGAGGCTATACTTGGGCTCTGCATCTTAAAATTACCTCTTGTAATGCTTGCATACATGGAAGTGCTTTGTGTTCTGCTCGATTTATATGGTACCACTGCATTGATTCCATTGTATCAGGAGACAACAAGGATGGAGATGATCTGAGCGTTATCCATTACGACGAAAAAGCCATTGACCGCCTACTGGACCGCAACCAGGATGAAGTTGAGGAGCCAGAGCTGGATGTGCAGGGCATGAATGAGTACCTCAGCTCCTTTAAGGTGGCTCAGTATGTGGTGCGCGAGGAGGACAATGCGGTGAGTGGATTTGTTTCTTTCTTAAAAAGTTCACTGAGTTCGAGGCATGTGGGCTGCTGAATTCATATCTGTGCATAGATCGCCGCCTAGTGTTGGGTCCGGATGTTTGCACGTTGTTGTCCTGGAAGAGTCTTCGAAGTATCCTTGGATAGGTGACTCCTCCCCTGGACTACAGTGCGCATGGGCATCCCCTCCATCCTCAGATTGTTTTTTTCCGCCATTGGGTTCGGATGTGCTATCTTAGCTCAAGTTAGGAAAAACTTTTGTCGAGGCCACAAGGCCTTTAGTTCGCGTCGGTACTGTTTATCGATCGGGTTTCGATACTATCTGTTAGTTTACTGACTTTCAGCACCGACTTTGTTCGCATTTACCTGTCCATCGACTACTTCGACGATGGAATCGAGGACGCCATTCAAAAGGTGTCCGGTATGTAATGCGAAGTACCCACACATCGACGTCCATCCGGTGTGCAACAAATGCCTTTCGCCGGACCACGACGAATCGACATGCATGGCCTGTGCCCGATTCCGTTCCAAGAAGACTCTGCGGAATCGTCGAGCGGCGAGGCTCGAGGCGCAGCACGCGGCACCGGCCCCAGCTGACATCTTCGACGAAGCCGACGACGTCGAAGAAGTAGATGTCTTACCCTCCGGTCCCGTTTCCGACCACGACCCCGGTTCGGACGAGGCCGACGAGTCACTCTTCCACAGAGGTGAAGACGACACCGAGGTAGGAGACGACGACGAGGCCTTAGGGGCCGAAGAGAGTAGCGCCGATGATGAACAAGGCCTACCTGTTCAAACCGAAAACTCACCAGTGCCACAGACTATGGCTCCGGTCGAGGGATCGCCTTCGGGCCTTACCCGAGACCTATCACACAGTCCTTCGGCCCCGCCCTCGGCCCCGGCCTCGGATGTTCAGCGGCAGCCATTACCGCTTAAATCAGCTGGTTTCCCTTCCACGAAACCGAAACCGAAAGCTGCTCAAGCTCCTACGAAACCGAAACTGAAAGTGGCGCAAGTCGGATCGAAGCCTTCAACACCTTCGACGCCGGCGCACCGTGTCGGCACCGACCGCACCAAGAGAGACTTCGGTGCCGAACTCGAAAGGGGCGACGTGGGAGTCGACAAACGGAAGAAGGTCATCGGCGCCGACAAACCTGCTCGGTTACCGGCTTCGCCGCCGCCGACACCGAGGGCCGTACCGCCTGCTACGCCTCGCATCACTCCCTCGACGACACCAAAACCTCACGTGTCGAAGACGTCGACGGTGGTCTCCGCACCTCGACTCGATGCACCACTGGCGCCGAAGATACCATTCACCTTCTTCACAGTCTGGGATTCTGACTAAATTACCCAAAGTCCCATCTCCAGCCCGCACACGTACAACAGTACCTAGGTGCGACTATAGACACTCTGGCGGCCACAGCTCAGCCAAATTTAGTGAGGATCAACAGCATACAACTGCTGATCTCCAAGTTCAAACCCAATCACTCACTTCCAGCGCGAGTGTTTATGCAGTTGATAGGCATGATGGCCTCCTGCATCTTCATAGTCCCGCACGCGAGGTTACATATGCGCCCACTTCAGGAGTGCCTAGCACGTCAGTGGAATCAGGCTCAAGGACAGTTGAAAGACCTAGTGTTGGTGAGCGGTCGGGCGTACAACTCTCTGCATTGGTGGAATCCACAAAACCTTTGCAAGGGCCGACCGTTCCAAGAGCCTGTCCCACAGATAGTACTGACAGCGGACGCGTCTCTCCAGGGTTGGGGAGCTCATGTACTCCACTACACAGTGCAGGGACTATGGACGACACAACAGAAGAAGATGCACATCAACCTTCTCGAACTGATGGCAATCTTCCTGGCCATGAAGGCTTTCAAAGTACACCTGTGCAACAAGGTCGTGTTGATCCGGACGGACAACATGACCGCAATGTACTACATACAGAAGCAGGGAGGAACACACTCTCCACAGTTGTCTCATCTGGCTCAGAGCATGTGGAAGTGGGCCATTCAGAGGAACATGTTCCTCATGGCAGAACACCTCCCTGGCAAGGACAACCAGATGGCGGATCTGCTCAGCAGACACAGCCACCAGATGCACGAGTGGGAGTTACACCCATCGGTACTCAAACCGTACTTCCAGCAGTGGGGTCACCCAGAGATAGACCTATTCGCGACAAGCGAAAACGCAAAATGCCAAAGCTTCGCCGCCAGATTCCCACATCCGCAGTCGCAGGGCAATGCGATATGGATGAACTGGTCAGGCAGATTTGCGTACGCTTTTCCCCCAGCACCGTTGATACCGCTGGTAGCTCGCAAACTCCGACAACACTCCCTGACACTCGTCCTAGTTGCTCCCACGTGGGCACGCCAGCCGTGGTACACCACCTTCCTCGAACTTTCCATGGTGCCGCATCAAAGGCTGCGGATCAAACCCGCGCATTTGACGCAGAACCATGGAGAGATTCAGCACCCAGATCCGCAACAGCTGAACCTGGCGATCTGGCTCCTGAAGTCCTAGAGTTTGGCTATCTCAACCTGCCACCTGACTGTATGGACATCATCAAGGAGGCCAGGAGACCCACTACCAGAGCTTGCTATGCAGCCAAATGGAAACGGTTCGTCATTTATTGCGGTAATAATAACGTTAACCCGCTGGACGCATCCATCCAAAACATCATCTGTTACCTCTTACACCTATACCGATGCAATCTGGCGTACACCTCTATACGTGTCCATTTGACCGCGATCTCAGCCTATCTGCAAACCAGGCAGCACCTCTCTCTATTCAGAGTACCTGCCATCAAAGCATTCTTGGAAGGGCTCAAACGAGTCATTCCACCTAGTCACCCACCGGCTCCAATGTGGAACCTCAACTTGGTCCTCACACGCCTGATGGGTCCACCTTTTGAACCTCTACACTCATGCGAGATTCAATTCCTTACCTGGAAAGTGGCTTTCCTTGTAGCGATCACTTCCCTACGAAGAGTTAGTGAACTCCAGGCACTAACCGTTCAAGAGCCATTTATACAGGTTCACGCCAACAGGCTCGTGCTACGTACCAACCCCAAATTCATGCCCAAAGTAATATCGCAGTTCCACATGAATCAAACTATTGAACTGCCCGTTTTCTTCCAAAACCCACAAACTGTTGCAGAAAGGGCACTACATACACTAGATGTACGGAGGGCCCTCATGTACTACATCGACAGGACTAAACCCTTCAGGAAGACAAAACAACTGTTCGTTGCCTTTGCCCCACAACACAAAGGTAACGCCATCTCCAAAGCAGGGATAGCCAGATGGATAGTTAAGTGTATTCAAATCTGTTATCAAAAGGCAAAACGCACATTAACTATTCCACCACGAGCCCACTCAACCCGCAAGTTGGGGGCTTCCATGGCCTTCCTAGGAAATATTCCCCTGCACGATATATGCAGAGCAGCCACATGGTCCACTACACACACGTTTACAAAACACTATTGCGTAGATGTGCAGTCAAAACAGCAGGCAGCTGTAGGACAGGCTGTTCTCAAAACACTTTTTCAGACCGCTGCAGCTGGCACGGGTAGCCGCCGCCAATAGAGGGCACTGCTATGTATTCTATGCACAGATATGAATTCAGCAGCCCACATGCCTCTAACTGAATATGCTACTTACCAGTATGCATCTGTTCTTGGCATGTAGGGCTGCTGACATTCATATCGCCCTCCCTCCTCCCCGGCGCCTGTCGCAGCTGCAGCTCTCAGAATTACTGCAAGCATGGTCATCATTTTCTGTATCTACTCCATCACTGCCACAATGGCGAAAAACAATCTGAGGATGGAGGGGATGCCCATGCGCACTGTAGTCCAGGGGAGGAGTCACCTATCCAAGGATACTTCGAAGACTCTTCCAGGACAACAACGTGCAAACATCCGGACCCAACACTAGGCGGCGATCTATGCACAGATATGAATGTCAGCAGCCCTACATGCCAAGAACAGATGCATACTGGTAAGTAGCATATTCAAAATGTATCACTTTCCTACTGGATGCTTCTGACCTGCGGTTCATAGCTTACCTTACCTGTTAATGGCCGGTGGAGTCTGCAGGCGGATGAAGAAAAACACTGTCTATATTGGAGGGCTGCACCGAGCTATGGTCAATCCCTTAAAGGCATGACAGTACATGTGTTCAAGCTTACTGCAGCTGGGGGGATGCAGGGCTCTTTTAATTTTCCTTTATCCCTTCAGCTTTCTCTGCTACTTAATCTGGGCTTAAAATTTCTTCAAAATTTTACAGGAGCCTCAGAATTGGGAAGAGCCATATGAGATCACAAAAATCTTGGCTTCTTTCCCTTTATTTATTCATATCATGCTGGCCCTGACACTCCCAAGGCCTGTCAAGGTCCGGTTTGTCTTGTCCCTTTGTCTGGTTGGCCTCTTTTGCTTGTTGAACATCGGGGGCCATATTTCAGAAAGTGCCCAGGAGGGGGGGGGGACGGGGGGGGGGGGGGGGGGGGGGGCTGAACCAACCGTTTGTGCCCACTTTGCGTGCCCCTGGAGCACTTTGGTATTACAGAAGGGGCCGCAGACGCATGTGCAGCCCCTTCTGTAGTAACGATAGCACTGGCGCACCTAAAGCGCTATCTTCAGGGGGTTTTCCCTCATTTGCATGGAGGCGTGCCCCATGCAAATGAGGCAATCCCTTTTCCTGTTCGCCGACGCCGTATTACAGACGCTGGCGCAGAGACAAAAAAAAGCTCTAACTGGGCGCGCACAGTGATTTACCTAATAGGTGTGCCACCCCAGAAGAGCCGCCCTCTGGCGGAGGGAAAGGAGGTCCAATGGAACTCCCCAGACATCCTCTTGCAGGCGGGTGCAGTCACTGAGTGCACCCACCTGTAGGGAGATCTCTAATCCCCTTTAAAAGTGCAGGACGGCTGCTGCCTGCACTGTGAAAACACGGAGCAGTTGTAAAGCAGCTGCTCTATTTTTTTTTTCACCAAATGCACTGCCCCAGGGCAGTGCTAGTTCATGGCTGCCCTGGGGGCTGCCCATTCATCGTAACAGGGTGCATTTTCAGTGTTTTCCCGGGAGTACCTTTTAAAAGGTGCGCCCGGTGCAAAAAATGAAAATGCGCCTGGTCTCTCATACGGCTCCAGATGTTTGTTTTAATAGACAGACTCCTACCCTGACAGCTGAGGGCTCCATCCCCTGCGTTTAGTCCTCTTCCCCCAAGGGAAGTCCTTTAGTGCATACATAGGTCTCACAGGAAACGCAACTGCAGCTACTCCTTTTGGTGACTTCTGCCCCAGGTGTCTTCTAGAAAAATAACTAAATATTTTGACAAAGTGTAACCTGGGTAAGTCCACTCCTTTCTGTTTTTTTTTTTTTTTTTTTTTTTTTGTTTTTTTTATTCCCAACCACCTATCTGTTTAGCGAGACTTCTGCCTAAGATAGTTTGTGAACGAGTCTTGACGAAATAGTGAGTCGCCTTTTGCATTTTTATCCGTCGTTGCATTTCTTGAGCGGCATGTGACCAATAAGTGAGAATAATCATTTGGAGCCTTCCTATTTAGTATCCTTTTCAATAATTTTCATAGACTGCACGCATCCACAGTCAACTGCAGCTATCATTGGTTTCTTTGGCTTAGCAGTTCAGATGTATGTACCAGGCTGGTATAAATCCACATTCATCCAGGTAACTTGGCCCCTTCGTTTCCTCGTGCAGGTTGTTTTGGTAGCATTTGTTTTTTTGGTTGACAGTAGCTTATTTTATCCATTACATGTATTTACTTCTCTTCAGGTAAAGTTCTCTCTCTGAATACACGTCTCTTTTTCTCTCCTTCTTACGTCTTTTTTTTTTTTCTTTTCTTTTCTCCTTCTCTTTTTCTCTGCTCTTTTTCTCTTTCTCACCTCACAGCAGGATGAAGAGGAAGTGGAGCGTGAGATTATCAAGCAGGAGGAGAGTGTGGATCCGGACTACTGGGAAAAGCTCCTCCGGCACCACTATGAGCAGCAACAGGAGGACCTTGCCCGCAACCTTGGTAAAGGGAAGAGGATCCGCAAGCAGGTTAACTACAACGATGGCTCTCAGGAAGATCGAGGTTTGTGCACTCCTGGACTCAGCAGTGCTAATTCTTTGTGTGCAACACCAGTGTTCTGCCCTTTACTCTCCACATTGTGTCAATATTGCTAATTTCTCTATTTTTAATTTCAGATTGGCAAGATGACCAGTCCGACAACCAGTCTGACTACTCTGTGGCCTCTGAGGAAGGTGATGAGGACTTCGATGAACGAACGGAAGGTTGGTTCATGTTTCATGCTGAGTGGGAACTGGTGTGTAGTGGAGGAGAGTGTCTAGTCTTCTGCCCTTTCTGAATCCCAGGAAAGATTCAGAGAAGCATTAGGATAAGACAAGGTAAAAGAAAAACATGTAAAATGTTGGTGTGTGGATGGCAGGAAGGAAGGGTTCTTGGAGGGCATATGATGCGTGGAAAATTATGTTCGAGGCATATGAGCTGCAGATTACACACTTTTGCATAGATCGCCATCTGGTGTTGGGCCCGGATGCTTGCAGTTTGTTTTTCCTCTTGGAAAGTCTTTGGAAGTCACGAGGTCGGTGACTCCTCCCTTGGATCGTATTGCGCATGGGCTTCGGCTCCATCCTCAGATAGTTTTTTTTTTCCGCCATCGGGCTCGGATGTAATACTTCGCGCTCCGGTTCCGAACATTTCCAGTTCGACGATCGAAGCGGAATCCTCGCTCATCGCGGTATTGTTCAAATCCAGATCTCCTCAATCACTTCTCTTCGATTCCAGTCTTCGGCGGCGGCCTTCGGGCCTACCCAAGCTCCGGTCCCGGCTGATGAAAAGAACTCCTTTCAAGAAGTGCCCTCGATGTGGGTCCAAATTCCCCCACACCGATCTTCATGAGGTGTGCAACCTCTGCCTCTCTCCTGAACACTAGGCTCGAGACTGTCCGGCCTGTAAGTCTTTCAGATCGAAAAAGACTATTCGAGATCGAAGAGCCAGACAAAACATGGCGCACTCCTCGACCTCCGTTCCAGTCGACCTCTTCGGGGACGACGTCGAAGATCCGGGACAGCAGCACACCGAAGAGGACCTCATCGGTGCTTCCGAAGCTGACGACTCAGATGTGGAGGACATCACCCCGGCGCAGAGGGTCAGGAGTATTATACTCCCTCCCGCGCCAACACCCAAAAAGGCTTAGGTCACGCCTTCGCCTCCGGGCCTAGGCAAGACCAGAGACACTGCTTCAAACACCCCACCTTCGGGCCTGGTGAAGAAGCCAAATAAGCCTTCCGGCGGCTCGGGCTCGAGCCAGCCCTCCAGCGGTGCCGAGAAACACACTTCGGCACCGAAAAAGAGACCGGCCTCTACCTCGACACCGAGCTCTGCACCAAAGTCCTCTGTGTTGAAACCCAGCCTTTCCGTACCGACGCCATCTTCGGTACCGACCAAACCCCATAAGGCCCTCGGCACCGACACTTCTACGCCGAAGCCCACCTCGACACCGACCCAAGAAATCGGAGGTTCCCAAGCCCATTGCTAAGCACTGCACGGACAAGCCTAAAAAGTCATCGGCCCCGAAACCTTCGGCACGGACGGAACAAACATTGTCACAGGAACTGTTTACACCGGATCCCTTGCAAAAGACTCTTACCAAGGATCCAAAGACTGGACATTTGGCACTCTCTTCTAAAAAGAGACATTTGGACAAACCGGCTCCGCCTCCACCTCCTAAGAGGAAGGACTCTGCTACCTCCCCTTTCAGAATGCCTTCCTCACCTCCTCCACCCTCTCCACCTCCGCCTTCTCCACCCCCACCTCATTGCTCCCCGACCCAGTCTCCAGACGATGATGATCAGGGGGACACATATTACGATCCGGGGGGGGGTGTGCCCCAAGACCCCACCCCTACAGGATCCCCAGACCCATGGGACAACTACAATAATCCAGACATTCCAGACGTCCCACAAGATTACCTTTACCCTTCCAGGCCATCTCCACCGGAAGACTCGTTAGGTTTCCACCACCTACTTCAGAGGGCGGCACATTATCACTGGGTAGAGTTACACACTGACCCAGTGGAGGAGGATATCCTCCTCGACACCTTTGATACCGCACATAGGTCTACCTCCATACTACCTATGCTCAAGGGGGTGGTAAAACATGCGCCAGAGGTTTTTAAGGACCCAGTCAGGGCTAGGGTCATTAACCCACGCATAGAGAAAGTACAAAGCTGCCCCCACAGATCCTGCCTATATCAAAGGGCCAGCGCCACTAGATTCCCTAGTGGTTTCCACTGCACGGAAGAGGTCAAACTCCCAGGCGAAGCGCCACCACCTGACCGAGTCAAAGCTACTGGACGCGTCAGGAAAGCGCTCTGTGTCACAGGTAGCCAATATATGGCGTATCGCCAACACTCAAGCGCTATTGGCCAGATACGATAGAGTGCATTATGATGAATTAGAAACCATAATGCACCACCTCCCAGAAAGATACAAAAATAGGGCCAATGAATTAATTCAAGAGGGTAAGACTATAACACCTCCATACGCTGTGCCTTAGACGCAGCAGACACAGCCTCCAGGGCCATTAACACCAGCGTCCTCCTCCGTCGCCATGCTTGGCTGAGGGTATCCGGTTTCAAACCGGAGGTACAGGCCTCCATCCTAAATCATCCCTTGAACCAAGAACACTATTCGGCCCAAAGGTAGATGAGGCCCTCGAGAAAATGAAGGACACGAATACGGCGAAATCTATGGGAGCCCTGCAGTCACACCCTCCTAGGCGTTCCTTTCGCCGCTACTCTTTTCGGGGTACGGCTAGCGGCTACTCAGCGCGTCCACTTCCTACTAATCCCCTGCCCAGTCCACCTTCACAAGGGGTTATCAAAGAGGCGGCTATAGGGGCAATAACAATAAAGGCAGAGGCAAAACAAATACCACCCGCTCTGCCACACCGCCTATCCAATGACCCCCGCTCCCTCCAGACCATCCAACTCCGGTCGGGGGCAGGCTACAAAATTTCCTTCAGGTCTGGGAGACCATCACCTCAGACAAATGGGTGACCCAAATTATTCGCTCAGGGTACTGCCTAGAATTGACATCTACCCCCCAAACGCCCAATGTCACAAGAACATTCCACATTACTAAAACAGGAGGTAATCTCCCTCCTACAAAAACAGGCAATAGAACAAGTTCCTGCCAATCAGCAAAATTTAGGGGTCTACTCCCTAGATTTTCTACTACCAAAAAGAGACGAGACTCTATGACCTATTCTAGATCGCCGGCCTCTAAACACATACATACATTCGGACCATTTTCACATGGTAACCCTTCAGCAGGTACTTCCGCTCCTCTCCCAGAACGACTTTCTCACCACACTGGACTTAAAAGACGCATACTTTCACATTCCGGTACACCATGCTCACAAAGTACCTCAGATTTGTAGTGGACGGGCAACACTACCAGTTCAAGGTGCTCCCATTCGGGGTCACAACCGCACCAAGGGTATTCACCAAGTGCCTAGCGGTAGTGGCGGCACACCTCAGAAGACAGCTCATTCACGTCTTCCCATATTTGGACGACTGGCTGATAAAAGCCACGTCCTACAACCAATGTGTACACCACACTGCCACTACAATCCAACTACTACACCAACTAGGCTTCACGGTGAACCACCAAAAGTCCCAGCTAACACCATCCCACATAAAGCAATACCTCGGTGCCACCATAGACACCTCAAAAGCCATAGCCTACCCCAATCCGGCCAGGATTGCAAGCATTCAGGCTTTGCGTCAAAGATTCATACCTCAACACACACTTCCAGCAAGAGTGTTTATGCAACTGATAGGGATGATGGCCTCTTGCATTTTCATAGTGCCTCACGCAAGACTCCAGATGCGTCCACTCCAAGAGTGCTTAGCGCGCCAATGGAACCAGGCCCAGGGGCGACTGACAGATCTGGTGTTAGTAGACGGTCGCACCCATCGCTCTCTGCAGTGGTGTTACCCCACAAATCTTTCCAGAGGTCTACCGTTCCTGGACCCGGTTCCACAAATAATACTAACAGACGCATCGCTCTCCGGCTGGAGAGCTCCTCTATTACACCTCACAGTGCAGGGCACATGGACGCCGCAACAAAAGTTACTCCATATCAACCATCTGGAGTTACTGCCAATCTTTCTAGCCCTAAAATTCTTTCAAACACACATTTTAGGCAAAGCAGTCCTCGTTCGCACAGACAACATGACGGCCATGTACTACATTCAAAAACAAGGCGCCACACACTCTCCACAGCTCTCTCAACTAGCACAGAGCATATGGAGATGGGCAATTCCACACTAAATCTTTCGCCTAGCCCAACATGTCCCAGGAGTCCAAAACACCATGGCAGATCTGCTCAGCAGACAGACGCAGCAGATCCACGAGTGGGAACTTCACCCACAGGTTCTTTCAGATGTGGGGGCATCCACAGTTAGACTTCTTCTCCACCCACGAAAACAAAAAATGCCCAAGCTTCGCCGCCAGATACCCACACCCATTGTCCAAAGGCAATGCGATATGGATGAACTGGTCAGGCAAATTTGCGTCCATCTTTCCACCTCTCCCACTAATTCCATTAGTGGTGAGAAAGCTACAACAGCATTCCCTCACACTGATCCTAGTAGCTCCAACGTGGGCCAGACAACCGTGGTACACCACGCTGCTGGAACTCTCGGTAGTACCACACCAAAAGCTACACCTCTCACCATGCCTCCTAACCCAAAACCATGGAGAGATCAGCCACCCGGACCCAGCTCAGCTCAACCTTGCGATCTGGCTCCTGAGATCCTAGAATTCGGATACCTTAACCTTCCCCCTGACCGTATGAACGTCATCAGAGAAGCTAGACGCCCTACCACTAGAGCCTGCTACGCTGCCAAGTGGAAAAGATTTGTTGTTTATTGCCATAACAACACAATCGATCCTCTAGACGTATGTATACAGCACATCATATGCTACTTGCTCCATCTACAAAGGTGTAACCTAGCATATACATCCATTCGGCTACACCTCGCAGCAATTGCCGCTTACCTACAGAACAGACAACACCTATCCCTTTTCAGAGGGCCTGCCATTAAAGCCTTCATGGAAGGCCTTAAACAAATAATTCCCCCCAGAGTACCACCCTCACCTGTGTGGAACTTAAATATAGTTCCCACAAGGCTAATGGGACCGCCCTTCAAACCTTTGCATAAATGCGAACTGCAATTTCCGCAATTTCTCACATGGAAAACAGCTTTTCTTGTAGCCATCACTTCCCTTAGAAGGGTCAGTGAGATACAAGCACTTACTATACGAGAACCTTTTCTCCAAATGCACCAGAACAAGGTTGTTCTCCGTACCAACCCAAAATTCCTACCCAAAGTCATTTCCCCCTTTCATCTAAACTAATCGGTAGAATTACCAGTATTTTTCTCGCAATCTCAAACTTTTGCAGAAAGGGCTCTACACACGCTAGATGTTAAACGGGCCTTACTTTACTATATCCAGAGAACACAACCTTTCAGAAAGACCAAACAACTATGTGTCTCTTTCTCTCCACCACACAAAGGCAACCCCATCTCAAAATCGGGGATAGCTAGGTGGATTGTAAAATGCATACAGATTTGCTACCACAAAGCAAAACAAACGCTATCTGTTCCCTCTAAAGCCCACTCTAAACGAAAGATAGGGGCTTCTGTGGCTTTTCTAGGGAACATCCCATTAGATGATATCTGCAAATCGGCTACATGGTAAACACCGCACACTTTCACTAAACATTACTGTGTAGATGTGCAAACCAAGCAACAAGCTAGTGTGGGCCAGGCTGTACTAAACACTACCCTGCAACAGATACCGGTGGTCGCCGCTAAGGTTGGGAACTGCTATATAGTCGATGCAAAAGTGTGTAATCTGCAGCTCATATGCCTCAAACGGAATATGCTACTTACCAATATGCATCTGTTCTTGGCATGTAGAGCTGCAGATCTACACACGCCCACCCGGCTACCTCTATCTTTTCCAGTCTATATTATTTAGATACAACACACATGGGTTTCTTCACTGTTATTACTACGCTCCATCTTTCCCTGTTGGCGAAAAACAATCTGAGGATGGAGCTGAAGCCCATGCGCAATACGATCCAAGGGAGGAGTCACCGACCTCGTGACTTCCAAAGACTTTCCAAGAGGAAAAACAAACTGCAAACATCCGGGCCCAACACCAGATGGCGTTCTATACAAAAGTGTGTAGATCTGCAGCTCTACATGCCAAGAACAGATGCATACTGGTAAGTAGCATATTCCTTCTAGAAGAAAGCTAGCTCTGCTAAAGCTACTTTGTTTTCCTCCCAGCTACTCGGCGGCCAAACCGAAAGGGGCTGAGGAACGACAAGGACAAGCCGCTGCCGCCATTGCTGGCACGTGTTGGAGGCAACATTGAGGTGAGTATCCCTCTAGCCCATCCTACCCTCCACTGGCAGCTTGAAAGCACACCCCAATTCTAATGGTTTCCCAAGTCTATACACCAACTGTGGCTTCGAGACTAAATCTGAAGGGCCTGTGGTCACTAGGCTCAGCACTTCCATTGTACAATCTTGTCTCAATCTATACCATAGGAGGGCAGTGGTAGAGGTTAAAGTTTATTGTGTAGATGGTAGTGTGGAAGGTCTCCCCATAATTGTTAAGGAAAAGTAGGTCGCACACTGCTCGTCACACCAGCAAGTTGCCCCAAAGGACTGTGGGAGATGTAGTGGCGACGGCGGGTACGCCTATGCCACGAAATGTAAATAGAACAGTATGTGTTGCGTTAGCCATCCCTGGACACGTGTTTCGAGGTAGTTGCCTCTCGTCAGCAGGGAGCAGGTCAGTGTAAAGGGGTGCCGTGTGGACTGCCAAAATGTAATTAAAAGCAGGTCAAGTACCTCTCCTGGCGCGCAGGTGCAGACTCAAGGCTCGTCAGCCCGTTAGCTTAAGGAAGCCGATTAAATTGAGGAAAAGTAGGTCGCACACTGCTCGTCACACCAGCAAGTTGCCCCAAAGGACTGTGGGAGATGTAGTGGCGACGGCGGGTACGCCTATGCCACGAAATGTAAATAGAACAGTATGTGTTGCGTTAGCCATCCCTGGACACGTGTTTCGAGGTAGTTGCCTCTCGTCAGCAGGGAGCAGGTCAGTGTAAAGGGGTGCCGTGTGGACTGCCAAAATGTAATTAAAAGCAGGTCAAGTACCTCTCCTGGCGCGCAGGTGCAGACTCAAGGCTCGTCAGCCCGTTAGCTTAAGGAAGCCGATTAAATTGAGGAAAAGTAGGTCGCACACTGCTCGTCACACCAGCAAGTTGCCCCAAAGGACTGTGGGAGATGTAGTGGCGACGGCGGGTACGCCTATGCCACGAAATGTAAATAGAACAGTATGTGTTGCGTTAGCCATCCCTGGACACGTGTTTCGAGGTAGTTGCCTCTCGTCAGCAGGGAGCAGGTCAGTGTAAAGGGGTGCCGTGTGGACTGCCAAAATGTAATTAAAAGCAGGTCAAGTACCTCTCCTGGCGCGCAGGTGCAGACTCAAGGCTCGTCAGCCCGTTAGCTTAAGGAAGCCGATTAAATTGAGGAAAAGTAGGTCGCACACTGCTCGTCACACCAGCAAGTTGCCCCAAAGGACTGTGGGAGATGTAGTGGCGACGGCGGGTACGCCTATGCCACGAAATGTAAATAGAACAGTATGTGTTGCGTTAGCCATCCCTGGACACGTGTTTCGAGGTAGTTGCCTCTCGTCAGCAGGGAGCAGGTCAGTGTAAAGGGGTGCCGTGTGGACTGCCAAAATGTAATTAAAAGCAGGTCAAGTACCTCTCCTGGCGCGCAGGTGCAGACTCAAGGCTCGTCAGCCCGTTAGCTTAAGGAAGCCGATTAAATTGAGGAAAAGTAGGTCGCACACTGCTCGTCACACCAGCAAGTTGCCCCAAAGGACTGTGGGAGATGTAGTGGCGACGGCGGGTACGCCTATGCCACGAAATGTAAATAGAACAGTATGTGTTGCGTTAGCCATCCCTGGACACGTGTTTCGAGGTAGTTGCCTCTCGTCAGCAGGGAGCAGGTCAGTGTAAAGGGGTGCCGTGTGGACTGCCAAAATGTAATTAAAAGCAGGTCAAGTACCTCTCCTGGCGCGCAGGTGCAGACTCAAGGCTCGTCAGCCCGTTAGCTTAAGGAAGCCGATTAAATTGAGGAAAAGTAGGTCGCACACTGCTCGTCACACCAGCAAGTTGCCCCAAAGGACTGTGGGAGATGTAGTGGCGACGGCGGGTACGCCTATGCCACGAAATGTAAATAGAACAGTATGTGTTGCGTTAGCCATCCCTGGACACGTGTTTCGAGGTAGTTGCCTCTCGTCAGCAGGGAGCAGGTCAGTGTAAAGGGGTGCCGTGTGGACTGCCAAAATGTAATTAAAAGCAGGTCAAGTACCTCTCCTGGCGCGCAGGTGCAGACTCAAGGCTCGTCAGCCCGTTAGCTTAAGGAAGCCGATTAAATTGAGGAAAAGTAGGTCGCACACTGCTCGTCACACCAGCAAGTTGCCCCAAAGGACTGTGGGAGATGTAGTGGCGACGGCGGGTACGCCTATGCCACGAAATGTAAATAGAACAGTATGTGTTGCGTTAGCCATCCCTGGACACGTGTTTCGAGGTAGTTGCCTCTCGTCAGCAGGGAGCAGGTCAGTGTAAAGGGGTGCCGTGTGGACTGCCAAAATGTAATTAAAAGCAGGTCAAGTACCTCTCCTGGCGCGCAGGTGCAGACTCAAGGCTCGTCAGCCCGTTAGCTTAAGGAAGCCGATTAAATTGAGGAAAAGTAGGTCGCACACTGCTCGTCACACCAGCAAGTTGCCCCAAAGGACTGTGGGAGATGTAGTGGCGACGGCGGGTACGCCTATGCCACGAAATGTAAATAGAACAGTATGTGTTGCGTTAGCTTAAGACCACCGTGCCTGATTACTGAATGTGTTAACCAGCCATACGTAGCAACTTGCCACCCCATTTTATCATTTTTACACACACACACCCTCACGCCCAGTACTCCCTCCCTCTACCCCCCCCCCCCCCCCCCTCTACCCCCCCCCCTTCCCCCCACGTACCTTATGTAGTTCAGGCCAGTCTACCAACTGTCCCTTCCTCCCCTCAATGCAGCCAGGAAGCCCTCCGCTGCCAGTTCTACTTTAGAATTGCTCTTTCCTCTGCTGGTTGAGAGAGCTGGTAGGAACAATAAAGGTTGATTCAGTGTGGTTGTTCATTGCGGCAGCATGTTGACTTCTCAGTGCTGCTCTGCTTTGAGCCTGTGTGACCTTTTATCTCTGTTTCACCACGTGTGAAAGTCTCATTCCCTCCTTCCTCCATTTAGGTTCTAGGATTCAATGCCCGTCAACGTAAGGCCTTCCTCAATGCCATTATGCGATATGGCATGCCGCCACAAGACGCTTTTACCACACAGTGGCTGGTGCGGGATCTACGCGGTAAATCCGAGAAGGAGTTTAAGTAAGTGCTGATAATTAGGTGAACTATCATAGGAGATACATATCTCATGAGGACATTTGCATTGCCTTATGGGAGAATCTGACTTGGCAGTTCTGTGTTTTTTGGGGGGGGGGGGGGTTCACATCTTTGAGTGAACCCTGCTGCTTAAATAGTGAAAGCTGTGCAATTATGCTTTTTTAAGGGAGTTTAAATGTTCTCCAAGCACTACAATGTTTATTTGTTGTCCCTCTTTAAACCAGGGCCTATGTCTCCCTCTTCATGCGTCACCTGTGCGAGCCGGGTGCGGATGGCGCGGAAACCTTTGCTGATGGTGTCCCCCGTGAGGGATTGTCTCGGCAACACGTGCTAACCAGAATTGGTGTCATGTCTCTCATCCGCAAGAAGGTAGGTGTGGTACTCTGGTGGCATTTTATGGATTTGTGTTGTACTGTTTTTATGATACAGGAACTCTTCATTGAGGTAGTGTCCATCCCAGTTATATATATATATATATATATATTTTATTTTTTTTGCCCCTCTATCCACACTGTTGGGTACAGGTTCAAGAGTTTGAGCATGTCAATGGCCGTTGGAGCATGCCAGAGCTGGCTGAAGCAGAGGAGAGTAAAAAAGCTGCAAATCCAGATTCCCCATCACCGAAAACACCCACTCCCTCAACTCCAGGTGACACGCAGCCTAACACTCCTGCACCTATCACTTCTGGTGAGTTGAACTTTGTTCTATTTGCCATGGCGCACGTTGCACTTCTCTGCTCTGTAGTGACTGCTTTTGACCTTGTCTGTCTTTTTCCCCCGCTGAGGAACAACTACTCATCTGGTTACATGTATATACTGGTGTTTACAGAAGGCTACTTCCTGATGTACAGCAGAACCTCCCCATTATAACATTGGGTTGTCTTTGTTTTTTGCTTGCTCTAGAACCCCATGCACCAATGCATGGTCTTTCCTCTTGCATTTATGTAGGGTGGAGAGGAGTTGGTTACTGGGACAGGCTTTGTGAGATGATTTCTACAATCAATTTAGTCAGTAAGATTTGCCATAGGAGATGAAAGGGGGGAGTGAGAACTAAACTCTGACTGGTTCAAGTTTTGGTGGTGATACATGTTCTTTAACTTTTTTTGTGTTGTGTGCTTTTTTGTGTTTTTATTCTAGAGGATGGCACGAAGGTGGAAGAAGTGGCAGTAAAAGAGAAGGAAGGGAGCCCAGTTAATCCACCAGAGGTTGAAAAGGAAGCAAAGCCTCCTGCCGAGGCAGCAGCAGAGGTAAGAGTGCCTCTGCTTCTATACTACCTGGTCTATTCAATAAGCCTACAGCGACCTCCATGCTCACTTCCATATGTTGATGTAGGTTCCCGCAGCCGTGGAGGATGTGAAAGCTTCCCCTGTGAAGTCTGAACAGGAGGAGAAAAAAGAAGAGGTGGAGCAGAAGGAGAAGGAGAAGAGTGAGGCAGAGCCTATGGAGGTAGAGACAAAAGGTAGGAGCCTGAATATTTTAAGAATAAGTGCATTACAGAGCATGGGTGCATTACTGGTACCCTACAACAGTCAATGTATCATTCTCCCTTTCAAGAGGACACCTTCACTTTGTTTGAGCTGAAGCATCTACATTTCAATTTTTACTAAAGAGGCAGGGATTGGTAAATGTGCTTCGACCAATAAAGGCATCCTTGAAACGAAAAGCAACTTCTCTCAAGCAATGCAAAGTGTGTTATAGAGCTGTGGGGCAGATCATGACTCAGAATTTAGCCAAAATCATCACTGTTTACAGTTGCCAGTTTTCCTATAAAAGTATCCAGGTCATTTATAGTAGTGGATGCTTTATTGAGGAGGACTTGAACAGTAGAACATTTTATGGCCTTTCAGTACCAAAAAGTATTGGGTGAAGGAGAGGGTGGTGGAGTGTGTCTGATCTGCATTGCTTGACTTTCCCACCCTACTCATGGTGGGCAGAGCTGACAGACGGACAAAGAGAAATTTCAACTGGTTCGGAGAGCTGCACTGAGCTGTGGGCAAGTTCTTAAAGGCATGATGGAACATGTAGTCTGAAGTGGCTGCTGGTAGAGGGCTTTATGTATGCCTGGCTGTACCCTAGACTGAGACAGAAGTTTTTCCGACCCATTTCCTGAGCTTGGGCCATGTGTGTGTACTTGTATATTAATGCCAACATTTCTCCCTCTCCATTCCTCCCACCCTTCCCCTGCCGCACTCTACGGTAGAAGTGGAGAAAACCGATGAAAAGGCTGCACAGCTTCCCATTGTGATCCCAGATGACAAAAAAGGTGAGTTATCTGCCTCAAGTGTCAACTACTAGAGGTGGCCCTGTCTGTGTGCGCAAGTGTGACTGCCTTCATTCAGTCTGCTCTATAGCTGAGTGCTATGCTAGTTTTGGAGGGATATTCTAGACCTACACTATACAAATTTGATGTTTATTTTGAATTTGATCTACTTTAAACACCAGTGAAAGTCATGATGCTGGTCTGAAATAAGAAGGCAGTATCTACTTTATAAGCCTTTATACTTGCAATTGGAGTGGGCTGCGAAAAGTTCATGAGTTTTGATTACGTTGATTTGGGTCAGCCGATCGTAAGGGCCTTGTCAGTGAACTGCTTCCCTTCCCCATAGCTTTCTCTGGTAGCTGCTGCCCCGGACCCTTGCAGGTCCGCAAGTTCTGAGGAGCATTTCTGCTCTGCCCTCTGTCTCTCGGCTTTCTGCCTTTTCTCCACAGATTTCTTTTTCCTAATTTCCTTTTTTTCTGCCTATCTGTTCTCTTTCTGCACCCTTTTTTTTTTTGTTTTTTTTTTGTTTTTCTCCTTGTCCCCGCCGCTACTTGTCCCTTGCGCCCCCACTCACGCTACTTAATGGCAGTCGCTGACGCACTAAAGGCAAGCCTGTCTGTACCTGGACCGTGCCTATTACCTCGGGCGCTGGTTGTTGTGCCATCCACCAATACGACACCAGCACCCTCCACGCCCTCCATCCCGGATGCCGCCTTGTGTTGCCGAAGAACAACAATGGCCCGTTCACCTGCTGCAGCTGCCCCTTGGCCGGGCTCTGCTTACCAGATCTACCGACTGCATGACTCCCAAGAACTGGACCCGACCTCCTCCAATGTATCCTACTGAACACCCACGCCTTCAAAAGACATGCCGTGGAGATTTGAAACCTGCTCATCCCCACCTCCCCCCGAAGTCTCCTTCACAGAAATAAATGAACTCCAGCTCAGCCCCGTACTTCGCAACTGCCATCCCTGACTGGTCCAAAATCATCCACATGGACTGTATCAACAGACCGGGGGGGGACTCCTCGCCATCGTACAGACATCCTTCGCCTCCCTCCTTGGCTACCTCCTTATTTCCACCTGGGCGACCTCCAAGACCGCAACCCCATCTGACTCAAACTGGTCACACCACCAACTGATGCAGCAGGACACACTCAACCCTATCGTCTCCACAAGCAACATCTCTGCCAGCCACACCCCCGAGCCACACTGGACGTACCGACCACCACTGCGTCCACTGCTCCTTCACCAAACCCACCGTATGCCCCCATGCCTACTGCGATCCTCGCAGAAGCTGGAACGTCACTAAAGACCGGCTCACCACCTCCCTCAGTAAGACCCAACCACAGACGCCAACATCTCAGCAAGCAACCTCTGCTCTGACCAAGCCAACCTACTGACCCATCTCTCTGCTTCCCTTCCCAGCCAAAGTCATTGAGCAAGCCATCAATGCCAAACTCTGAGTTTGCCCAAACGAACAACATCCTGGACCACTCCTAATCTGGCTTCAGAAGCAACCACCGCACTGAGACCGCTCGCCTCGCTGCTACAGCAGACATCTGCACCCTCCACGGCCGAGGCGAGACTGCAGCCCTCATCCTCCTGGACCTCTCAGCCGCTGTCGACAGTCTCCCACCACACCCTCCCTGCAAAACTCAAATGCTGGCATCCGGGACAAAGCCCTAGAATGAACTTGCTCTTTCCTCACTGGCTGAACGCAGAGTCGGACTTCCACCGTTTGAATCAGAACCGACCGATATCAAGTGCGGAGTGCCACAGGGATCCTCCCTGAGCCTCACCCTATTCAACATCTACATGGCCGGCTTGCAGTCATTGTCACAAACCACTGACTCAACATAGTCTCCTATGCTGACGACACCTAGCTGATTCTCCCCCTCACAGATTAATCCTCAGCCGCCAAGCGCAACTTCCATGACTGGACGAAGGTAGTCACCACCTGAATGAAGGACCGCTGCCTCAAGCTCAACTCGTGACAAGAATGAAGTCCTCATCCTGGGCTGCTCCTCCCTCTGCCTGGGACAACTTTTGGTGGCCAGCAGCTCTCTGAATCTCCCCACGGACCACGCACGAAACCTCTGCATCATCCTGGACTCTTCGCTCTCAATGAACCGCTAAATCAACGCAGTCTCGTCGTCCTGCTTCCACACGCTCTGCCTCCTTCGAAAGATCTTTAAGTAGATCCCCACCGAGTCCATGAAAATGGTCACCCTTGCACTCCTCAGCAGCAGACTTGACTACGGCAACACTCCATGCTTGCACCACCCTGAAAGAAACTTCCAGGGGAGGAGCCACCTATCTCGTGATACTTCGAAGACTCTTCCAGGACAATAATGTGCAATCATCCGGACCCAACACTAGGCGGGGATCTATGCACAGATATGAATGTCAGCAGCCCTACATGCCAAGAACAGATGCATACTGGTAAGTAGCATATTCAGTTCGAGGCATATGAGCTGCAGGTTACACACTGCATAGATCGCCGTCTGGTGTTGGACCCGGATGTTTGCAGTTGTTTTTCCTCTTGGAAAGTCACGAGGTCTATGACTCCTTCTTTGGATCGTATTGCGCATGGGCTTCGGCTCCATCCTCAGATTGTTTTTTTTTCCGCCATCGGGCTCGGATGTGATCTTCGCGCTCCAGTTCCGAACAGTTTCCAGTTCTCTAATCGACGCGCAATCCTCACCCCTTTTCGCTGTATTGTTATCGATCGCGATCTCCACACGGCTCTCATCGATCAAGACCTTCGATTAGTCATCGACGACTGCCTTCGGGCCTACCCAAGCTCCGGTCCTGGCTAATGGAATGTACTCCCTTCAAAAAGTGCCCTCGATGTGGGTCCAAATTCCCCCCCCCCCCCACACCGACATTCACAAAGTATGCAACCTCTGCCTCTCCCCTGAACACGAGGCTCGAGACTGTCCGGTGTGCAAATCCTTCCGTCCAAGAAAACCATTCGAGACCGAAGGGCACGAAGAACTATGGCACAAACGTCAACGGCGATCCCAGACAACATCTTCGGGGAAGGCGTCGACGCTCCAGAAGGACAACACACCGACGAGGGCCTCGTCAGCGCCTCCGAAGCAGATGATTCAGATGTGGAGGACATCACTCCGGCACAGAGGGTCGTGAGTATCGAAATACACACACACACACACTCTCGACAGCATCGAAAAAGGCTTGGGTCACGCCTCCGAGCCTGGGCACGACCAAGAACACTGCTTCCCACACTGCACCTTCGGGACCGGTAAAGAAGCCTATTAAGCCTTCCGGTGGCTCTGCCTCGAGCCAGCCCACAGTCGGTGTCGAGAAACACTCCTCCGCACCGGCGCCTAAAAAGAAAATGGCTTCCTCCTCGGCACCGAGCTCCATACCGAAACACTCTGCACCGATAACCAGCACCAGTTCCTCAGTACCGACCCCGTCCCCCGGAACCGAGCAAAAAACACAAGGCCACCGACACCCATATCGCGAAGCTGGAAACAATCTCTGAACCGAGTAACAAACCAGCCCTTTCCAAACCACATAGTTTGAAACAGCGGACTAGTGCAGACTCTAAAACAAACCAACGGCCCCAGTGCCTTCGGCGCCGACGGACAAGCCACTCTCTGAAGAACTTTTTACGCCTGATCCATTGCAAAAAACGCTGGTCAAGGATCCTAAAACCGGACCTTTGATGCTCCGCATCAAAAAGAGGCAGCTGGACAAGCTGCCCCACCTCCAAAGAGGAAAGACTTTGCTACCTCCCCTTTAAGAATACCTTCGCCACCTCCTCCACCCCTCCCCCCCCCTCCCCCTCCTCCAGCACCTCCCTCCCCTTCCCCCCCCCCCCCCCCCCCACCTCATCATTCCCCCACACCCTCTCCAGATGACAATGATGATGTCTATGATGACATAGGGGACGAACCCCATGACCAACCTGCAGGGGACCCCACTCCTACAGGCTCCCCAGACCCATGGGACGACTATCATTCCTGACATTCCTAACGTCCCGCAAGATGATCTCTACTCTTCGAGACCATCCCCACCAGAGGACTCATTGGGGTTCAGCCACCTACTCCAAAAGGCTGCACGCTACCACGGTGTGGATCTCCATACCGACCCCGTGGAGGAGGACTTCCTCCTTGATACTTTCGACACCACACATAGGGCCACTTCCATACTGCCCATGCTCAAAGTAGTTATCAAACACGAGCCGGAGGTCTTTAAAGACCCAGTCAGAGCCAGGGTCATTAACCCTCGCATAGACAAAAAAAATATAAAGCCGCCCCCACAGATCCCGCCTACATCAGAGGGCCGGCACCACTAGATTCCCTAGCAGTGTCTACAGCACGAAAGAGGGCAAACTCCCAAGCGTCAGGCGAAGCACCACCACCTGACAAAGAGTCAAAACTCTTGGACGTATCGGGCAAGCGCACTGCATCCTAAGCTGCCAACATATGGCGCATCGCAAATACACAAGCGCTTCTGGCAAGATCTGACAGGGCACATTATGACCAACTAGAAGCCATAATGCAACACCTCCCTGACAAATCTAAAAATAGAGCCAATAAGTTAATTCAGGAGGGCAAAACCATCACCAATACCTCCATCCGCTGTGCCCTAGATGCAGCTGACACCGCCTCTAGGGCAATTAACACCAGCATCCTCCTCCGACATGGCTGGCTAAGGATTTCAGGTTTCAAACAAGAGGTGCAAGCTTCCATTCTGAACCACCCTTTTGGCCAGGAACATCTGTTCGGCCCAAAAGTAGATGAGGCCCTGGAAAAAATGAAGAAAGACACTGATACGGCGAAATCTATGGGAGCCTTACAATTGCACCCTTCCAGGCGCTCTTTTCGCCGCTCTTCCTTTCGAAGCACATCCAGAGGCTACTCCTGACAGTTTCCACTTCCTATAAAGCCCCTACCCAATCCACCTTTACAAGGGTTTGCCAAAGAGGCGGCTACAGGGGCAACAATAACAAAGGCAGAGGCAAGACAAACATCTCCTGCTCTGCCTCCACCCCTACCCAATGACTTCCCTCCACTCACCCCCCCCCCCCCCCCCCCCCAGACCATTCCACTGCGGTCGGGGGCAGACTCCAAAATTTGCTTCCTGACTGGATGGACTACTATCACCTCAGACAAATGGGTAATTCAAATAATTTGGTCAGAATACTGCCTCGAACTAACATCTACGGCCCCCCAAACATTCCACCCAAACAACGCCCCATGTCACGGGAACATTTAGCACTACTAAAGCAGGGGGTAATCTCCCTCCTACGAAAGGGTGCGATGGAACCAGTGCCTACCAATCAACAAAATATGGCAGTTTACTCCCTATATTTATGCTACTTACCAGTATGCATCTCTTCTTGGCATGTAGAACTGCAGATCTACACACGCCTCCCCGGCTACCTTTATCTGTTCCAGTTTATCTTATTTAGATACAACACACATGGGCATCTTCACTGTTATTACTACGCTCCATCTTTTCCTGCTGGGGGAAAACAATCTGAGGATGGAGCCGAAGGCCATGCGCAATACGATCCAAAGGAGGAGTCACAGACCTCGTGACTTCCAAAGACTTTCCAAGAGGAAAAACAACTGCAAACATCCGGGCCCAACACCAGATGGCGATCTATGCACAGTGTGTAGATCTGCAGCTCTACATGCCCAGAACAGATGCATACTGGTAAGTAGCATTTGCCTCTCCGGAACAAGGAGCCCGCTGGGGTACTGACGCGCTACATTTGTACAACTGCGTTATTTTGATCACTGCAGGACAGAAGCGCATTGCGCTAGCGAAACATACTTTTTAAAAATAATAATCCCTATTTTGTATCTAGGTTGAATATTGTTTATTTTTCCCTGGATTTTAATCGCGCCGCGAGCGCACACGTTGCCCCCCACTTGCACAGTAAAATACCGCATTGGCGAGTTACTCACCGCTTCTAGAGCGGGTCCCGGGTCACTTAGGACGCCATCATTGGTGAGGATCTGGGGAGGAAGCGCCGTTTGTCGGCGCCATCTTTGTTGTAGCGCTCTAGCGCTCTGACGCTTGGAAGGAGAGCCTTCATAAGCCGAGGACTCAGGTAGGTGCAACCTGGAACAAGGAGCCCGCTGGGGCACTGACGCGCTACATTTGTACAACTGCGTTATTTTGATCACTGCAGGACAGAAGCGCATTGCGCTAGCGAAACATACTTTTTAAAAATAATAATCCCTATTTTGTATCTAGGTTGAATATTGTTTATTTTTCCCTGGATTTTAATCGCGCCGCGAGCGCACCCTTTGCCCCCCACTTGCACAGTAAAATACCGCATTGGCGAGTTACTCACCGCTTCTAGAGCGGGTCCCGGGTCACTTAGGACGCCATCATTGGTGAGGATCTGGGGAGGATCGCCGTTTGTCGGCGCCATCTTTGTTGTAGCGCTCTAGCGCTCTGACGCTTGGAAGGAGAGCCTTCATAACCGGGCCATGAGGACGCGCAGCGGTTACGCGCAGCGGGAGCGCCTGATGAGCGCCGGAGGAGCGCCAGAGGAAAGCCCGTTTGCGCCCGTTCGCGCACGATCGAGCCTCGGGCCTGGATGCTCCGGGCAGGTAAGAGTATACTCTCGCACTGAGTTGCTAGGGTATAAGGGAACGACCTCTCCCCGATGTTTACATTCGTTAGACTTGACGAAAGGCCACCATGCATGTAATCGGTGTCCTTTCTTCACGTCGGAACAGGTACCCGACAAAAATATACCGTCGGAAAACCTGAGGATGGCTTTACTTAACTGCCGATCCCTGCCTGGACACAAGGAGGAAATCTCACTCCTAATTACTTTTAGTGACCTTGATGTCCTGTTTCTGGTGGAGACCTGGCTGGGAGAACACTCTGCCCCAGATCTGGTCGAGGCACTACCCTTAGGATACAGAGTACAGCATAAAGACCGACCAGGAAGAATAGGGGGAGGGATCGCAATTATTTACAGGGAGAACATAAGTTGCCGTCTACAGAATACGAATATCCAGGGATGTGAGAGCACTCATTTTACTCTCCACCCCTCAGATGAGAGCTCACTAACAGGGCTTCTGATCTATCGACCACCAGGCCCTCTTGGCTCATTTCAGGAAAGCCTGTTGGAGGCAGTGATAGGAGGGGTCTGTACGGCCACGAATTTCCTGCTATTGGGAGATCTTAACATCCACTTTAACAAGCCAGAGGATAGATCAGCGAAAGATCTAGAAAATGACCTAGAGAGTTATGACCTCAATTTGAGGGTGCGGAGCTCCACGCATAAGTCAGGAAACACCCTTGACCCCATTTTCACTAATGTTGAGACCATAAAGGTCTCGGAGCCTTATCGTGTCCCTTGGTCGGATCACTCGGTGATTCCTTTCCACTGGAAAATACCCAGAATGAGTACTTCTACTTCCTCAGAGTGTTAATAAGCTCGTGGTCCAAACTTGATGTGGACAACTGGAGGGGACTATTAGAAGGCAGCAAGCCTCTGGATAACTCCAATGTGGAGGTGGCTGCTAACAACTTTAATCAATGGATTACCCAATCCTGGGACAAACTTATTCCTAAAAAACCCTCAACTATCAGGAAGGGAGAGTTGAAACACCCATGGTTCACCTCAGAATTAAGGCTGCTAAAACAAGAATGCAAAAGGGCAGAACGTCATTGGAGGAAGGACTTTAGTACTGACAGGAAGCTCAGTTATAAAATCCTACTGAAGAAATATAAAAATGCTCTTATCGCTACTAAAACGGCCTTCTTTGCAAACAAGATTGAATCCGCCGCCAATGCCCCCAGGGAAATGTTTAAGATCGTGAAGCTCCTTAATAAAATCCCGGATCCTCCTGTAATAGCAGGTGAGCTGAATACAAGATGTGAGGACATGGCAAACTATTTTCAGACTAAAATAGATAAGATTCTGGAGACGATTCCGGTAGTAGATTCTACTGTATGCCACCCGGTTCCTCCTTGGGAGGAAAGAAGGGAATGTCCAACACTCTCAGAGTTTGCCCCCCTTACGGAAGAGCTTCTTCCCTCTGATGGGGAGCATAAAAAGTGGATCGCCACGAGATCCAGCTCCTATGAAAATTCTCAATCAGGCACTCCCTGCCATTAGTGAACCGGTAACCAAGATGGTTAACGCCTCTCTGGAGTTGGCTACGGTTCCCAAGGTATGGAAAGTGGCCATGGTCAGATCTCTAATTAAAAAACCGAACCTCGACCCCGAAGACTTAGCGAATTATCGCCCGGTATCTTTGTTACCTGGGATGGGGAAGTTAATTGAGAAACTGACAAACATCCAATTAGCGGCATTTCTGGAGAAGCATAATCTCCTCCATCCATCCCAGACAGGATTCAGAAGGGGACAAGGCACTGAAACAGCATTGTTGAAGGTGGTGGAAGAGGCCAGAAGGATTTTGGACGCAGGTGGCAGCGCTGCCATTATCCTTCTGGACCTCAGCGCCGCCTTCGACACAGTTAACCACCAGCTGCTGCTGACTCGACTTCGGAATCTTGGGATAACCGGAAAAGCCTGGAAGTGGCTTAGATCCTTTCTGGAGGATGGATACTACCAGGTGTTTGAGGGCAATAGCTGTTCTCGCCTGTTACCGTTACAGTGTGGGGTACCACAGGGTTCATCCCTCAGCCCCACACTGTTCAACGTATACATGGCCCCGTTAGCAGAACTGGTTGCCCCGTTTGGCATCCAGCTAATAAGTTATGCTGACGACACCCAGCTGGTGTTTTCTCTGCAACAAATAGAGTCCCCGCCGAACAACCTGGCAAATTCTCTGGAGACGGTGGTAAATTGGATGAATCTGTCTCAATTGAGACTCCATGGAGGAAAAACGGAGCTGATGCTCTTAGGCAGACAGGATATTCCCGACCATCTTGCCTGGCCTACCAGTATGGGTGCTATACCATCACCTAAGACAGAAATAAAGAGCCTAGGCTTTTGGCTTGATAATGTTTTATCTTTTGAGAATCAAGCCAGAAAGACATCTGCAGTCTGTCATGGGATACTGAAATCCCTACGCAAAATCTTGCCCCAACTTCCAGAAACAGCAAGGAAGACCGTAGTCCAGGCGTTGGTCTTATCACGAATCGATTACGGGAATGCTATATATCTTGGGGCCCCAACTTCCACTCTTAAAACCTTGCAAGTGGCCCAGAATTATGCTGCTAGGATCTTAACGGGCACTAGTAGATATGTCGGCGAAGCCAGCCTTGAGATCGCTCCACTGGCTCCCGGTGAAGGAGCGGGTGCGATTTAAATCGCTCTGCATTACACATAAGATCCTACATAGAGAAGGTCCTTCCATATTGGAAAACATGATAAGTCCTTATAGGCCCCAACGTAAGCTTAGATCGAGCGAACATAATCTGGCAATTATCCCGAGGATAAAACGAGCCCGCTCAGGCGGCCGACTCTTCTCTCTGCAAGCAGCAAAAGAATGGAATTCCCTCCCGGATTATTTGAGACTGGAACATACCTTCCTTAAGTTTAGGAAGCAACTTAAAACATTTTTATTCCCCAGAATTTAATGCGGTAAAACAATGTGATGTGAATTAACCCTAGGCTCACTTTGTACCAAAAGCGCTGGGATGCTTACGGGTAGCCATGCGCTATACAAGTGATTTTACAATACAATACAATACAATTAGACTCTGGAACTCCACATTCATCGAATAAGGGGACATGACATCCTTCTGTTCCAGAAAGCATATTCTTGTTCATAATTTCAACAAAAATAATCCAAATATAATTTGTACAAATAAGCTTGCATGTAGGTTTTTATCTGCACCTTTCCTCATAACTTTCACAACATTACATATTGAAGCGCTGCAGTGCATGCTTTTCTGCAGTGCATGCTACGCTATTGTAGGATGTTCCTGAACCTCTTGCACCTCGCCCAACTTCTTTCTCATGGGTCATTCTATAGAGATGAGGCCATGCAATATAGTAGTGCAGTTCAGAGGAAAAGTCTGATCTGTATTCCATAGGCCAAGGCAGAAAATGGAGTGGAGGGCAGAATGGTTTCCTCAAGCCATGCAGAGCACTTTTTGTCCCCAAACCTGCTAATAGCTGCTTCTGTGTGTCCCGACAGCCGTGGCAGTCTGTCACACTCACTCTGTCAGTCAAGTCCATGTTGATGGATTACATCATAAGACCCTTATTCGTTGTCTGCCTTTTCATTGTTGCACGTCTTCCTAGGCAGATCTGTTGCCTGTGTCCAGATGGCTAGATCACCTCATGTGCTTCCTCCCACGTCCCTTAGCTTGTCACCCCATGTGACTGTTCAAAGTGTAAGCGTCTCACACATCCTCTCCTTTTCCTTGACCATTGCTACTGCTGTTTTAGGGAAGGCTACCCTCCAATCCTTGAGTGTTCTGTAGACTGAAAGACCACATCTTCAAGTAAAATTGGCGAGATCGTCCATGCTTGTGATCACAGTTAGAATTGCATGAACTTGCTTGGAACCAGAGAAAAAACTCTGTTAAATTGAATTGGTAACAATTTGATTTAACAATTACATTTGTGGTAAAAGTCGTCCTAATCCTTAAAAAAAAAAAAAAGCGCCGCAAAAAGGGCGTCTCTTACAGAGATCTCGGTTGCGTTCTTGTTTACCAAGCTGCTTCTTTTAAAGATGGCCTTTCATTACTCATCTGGGTACCGGAGCTACCTAGAGACTTTTGCACAACTGCTCATCTAAATGCAGTTGCTGACTTGTTGGTCTTGGAGAACCATGAAACTTGTTCTGTCACTATTCCCTCATTTTCATTTCTTATCTCTAGTGTTTGGTAGCTTAAGTACATTAGCTTTGTAGTTATTGTTGCGGGGGCCCCAGAACTAAGTCACCCCGGAGTAGTCGTCTTAGTTCCTCTTTGGGTAATGCAAAAGTAATCCTTATAATTATTGTTCTGCTGAGCGTGCTTGCATTTTTCTTAAGTATTGTTTTACAGACCTGGCCTACTTCTTATACTACCTACTATGTGCACGCATGTCCATCCCAAGGTAGCATCTGTACCCTAGGATTGCAACGCGTTTTGCATACGTTTTCTACTGCATGGTCCTCTGTGTCTAGACAAAGCTATGCCGTTATGAGCTCTTATACGAAAGGTGCTGCTTTTTTTTCTTCCAAGCTGCCTTGGCGGGTAATGTACTGATCCATAGCTACAGTATTGCACTGGGAATGGTAAAATACTGTTGCCATTTTCTAGATCACCGTAGATGGCACCACAGCTATTCCCATGTTCAGACTGTTCTGGAAAAAGGCAAAAGGGGAGGTTTATTTTCTAGGTGTGTCTGTAATGTAACCTTGTTAGCAATGATAGGTTATCCTTACTCAGTATGTACTTACAGTTCTGCCTTGCAAGACTGCTCTGGTGGCGGTAGGGGGAATGCTGGAGGGGTTGGGATTTGAGTGTTGGTCAGTGTTGAATGTCAAATTGGAGACAGACCTTTGCTATACTAATGTGCTGTGGCTGGCTGCTGTACCATGAGAACTGGCCTATTGCTCTGGTCCGGAAGTTACTTTGACAAGTACGCAATGGACCTGTGAGTAACTGTACGAGTGACTGGATTAGTCTGCTGCATGATTAGCATGAGTAGCATTGTTCACACAACAAGGCTTTTGTAGCCTAGCCTTGGAGTGTCTGGGTTTAGAAGCGACTGTTTGCAAGGCCCAAAAGTTTGTTTAACAAAAACAAGTTGCATTTTAGGACTCTGCCTACTAGATGGTGGGAGATGTACCCTAAGTTAATCAGGCTGCTAACGCCTAGTTATGGCCAAGTAGTTTATTTAGTCTAACAGAGGACAATAAGACTTGTCCTGGAAGAGGCAGTGCAGCAACTATTTTCATCTCTGGGATGAGGGTAGATCTGCACACCAGGGCATGACCATCAGACATTTGTGTTTCAGAAGAAAAGTTGGAGGTGAAGGAGGAGAAGGACAAGGATCTCAAGCTACCCAATGGCGAGACACCCAAGGAGGTGGCTGAGGAAAAGCAGAGGAAGGCAGCAGCTGCTGCTGCTGCAGCCAAGCAGCGATTTATGTTCAACATTGCAGATGGTGGCTTCACAGGTATGTGCATGAGAAGGGTACCATGTGTGGACAGAATACATTTTATAAAGCTTAACTTTCTTACGCGATAACCCTCTTTTTCTTTCTGGATAGAGCTGCACTCGCTGTGGCAGAATGAGGAGCGGGCGGCCACAGTGACCAAGAAGACCTATGAAATTTGGCACCGGCGGCATGATTACTGGCTATTGGCTGGTATCATCAAGTATCCTTTCTGCATTGCCCTATTCCAGGCGAAGCGCCTTTGCTGTGCATGTGTGCAGTGCCGCCCAAATCAATTTACGAGTGGTTCTGAGAACATTGCACATTAGTGGTATGCTATCCAATTTGTAGTAATGTTAAGCGTGCTTGGCAATGTGCACTAGATTTTATGCAGAATGTCTTTGTTTCCAAGTTGAGCCTCAAAAGGATTATTTTCCTAAGCTGCATGTTTGCAATGGATCACCATAAAAATGGGCTGTAAGTTGACGAGGAATTTTTAGTATTCAAGGAAAGCTTTAGCTCATGTTACGGTGTCTAAGTAGTACAGGCGACTGAACAGGACTCTTTAGTCCCCTTAGGTAATCGAGCAAGGCTTTGGTTTACCCCGTAATGGACTATGTTGTGTGATCTCTTGTGCTTTATCTTGTGACTCCTTAACTTTTCGTTCTAGTCATGGATATGCCCGTTGGCAGGATATCCAGAACGATGCACGCTATGCAATCCTCAATGAGCCGTTTAAGGGGGAGATGAACCGCGGCAATTTCCTGGAAATTAAGAACAAGTTCCTGGCACGTCGGTTCAAGGTAAGTGGGCCTTTTCCTCTTGGTTGCCATGAAGATGTCATGCCTCATTAGTTAATTCTGCCTCTGTAGTGAGTCCTCCTCCTTTACTACTCCTTTTTCTCTTCACCCTCCAATGGAAATAGCTGCTTGAGCAGGCCCTGGTGATCGAGGAGCAGCTACGGAGGGCTGCCTACTTGAACATGTCCGAGGACCCCTCCCACCCATCCATGGCCCTCAATACCAGGTTCGCTGAGGTTGAGTGTTTGGCAGAGAGCCACCAGCACCTCTCCAAAGAGTCCATGGCCGGGAACAAGCCAGCAAATGCAGTACTCCATAAAGGTAAGTACTGCAACCCAGGATCCATGAGGCCTGCACAAGGGATTCGAGTTCTCGAAATAGTGTTAGCACTGTGCTGTACCATCTTGTATGAACGGAATGTTAACTGGGCTTTTCACAGCAGAGCTGAGTTTTGTTGCTACCTTGCAGTGCAGTGTTTTAGTGTGGACATTCCTGCTTTCAACTACCTTGTTGGGTTAAGATTTCTGATTTGGCTTTGTTGCTGATCTGCCACTACCCATTATTTTTTTTCATGGGGTAATGGGTAAGGTCAGTTCTGTTGCACTCTGAGCTACTGCCTGGGTCATACGGCACTGTGTGTTTAAGTATTACTGTCTTGTTTTTGGGCTGACACACTGAGTCCAGATGGGTTTTTCCATGAAGGGGATGGTGCGTCTTGCTTCTGTTTTGGCATGGCCCCTCTGCTGCTTGCTTCAGTTTGGTAAGCGCCCAGTGATGGATGCTTTTCTTGAATAGATACCATGTCTATGCTTGGGTACCTGAAGACCCCTGCCTCTTCTTATTTCAGTGCTGAAGCAGTTGGAGGAGCTTCTCAGCGACATGAAAGCCGATGTGACCCGGCTACCTGCTACCATCGCTCGCATCCCTCCTGTAGCAGTGCGCCTACAGATGTCTGAGAGGAACATACTCAGCCGACTGGCCAACCGCAGCAGTGAGCCCCCGCCGCCGCCCCCCCCACCACCACAGGTAAGTGCTCAAGCCGTTGCCGCAAGTGGCTGTGCCACTGTTTCTGATACAATATGCTATCCAACATATTGCATTTCCACAATGATCAAAAACGGCCCTTGCCTTGAGCTACTTGTGCAAGCCATCTGGATGGTAGAAAGGGATTTTCCACATCTTCATAGGATGGATAATGGAAGGCCCTGGTAAACATTAGGCTACCAAACATCAGATTAAACTATCTGTTCCAGGAGTGTCTAAAGTGTCTGCGGAACAGTGATGATGTGATTCTGCATTCCCTGAATATAGGCCTGGGCATATGTGGAGAGGAGGGAATATCATCCAGAAACTTTAACTTCCAACATCTGTAACTTCTGTGGCTAGCTCATGAAACCCACATGGGCAAAGCCGGTCCTGGGTTGCTTGCGTTCTGGTTTAGGGAGGGCCTGGTCTGGCCGTTTGGATTGAACTGTTCCCATGAGGAGCTGGATCAAAACTGATTTGCAAATGGCTAGGTCGAAACTGAGGTAGCATGGTGAGCAAAAGAACAGTGGGTTGGGTTGCTACCTCTGGTGAGTGCCAGTGATCAGACAAATTGCGAGCATTCTTCCCATTACCTTTTGTGTAGCAAACTGATCAGACTACTAAAACTTGCCATGTCCATCATGCAGCCTTTGTTTAGGGTTCAGTGTGTCTCATTTTTTTTTTTCCTCTACCAGCAGGCAATAACGCAGCAGTGATGACCCTGGATTCTTCCTGCTAGTTACGCCGACTGAAGGTCCGAACGCATCCGCCGCCCGGCGACACATTCCTACTGGTTAAAAACCGAGGAGGCCCTCTGGCAAAGGTGGAGTGGAAGGTGCGCCCTTGCCACCAAACTCCCAGTTTTCCCTCTCGGCTATTGGTTCCATAAAGAGTGCGGGCGTGAGAAGTTGCCCCTGTGCAGAGACCAAGAAACTGCAACCTTCAGTTTTTTTTTGTTTTTTTGTTGTTTTTTTAAAAATAATTAACATTGAACTAAAATGACGAAGATGTGGGCCACGGAACATTTGTACATAGTTCACATGTCCAGTGGCAGAAGCTGGCCCTTGCAGGTGGAGAGGCGACAGAGAGGTTTCCAGGCCAGTTCTCCTGTCCCGGCTCTTGGGGTTAATGTACAGTTCTCAGTTTCGGATATAAAGAGGAGACACACCAGTTACCCAGACTATCCGTTTAAAACGCAAAGTTTTTAGTGTTTTTCTTTCTTCCAAATGTGGGAATCAGCACTTGAGACATTTTTTCTCTCTTGGAAAGAAGAAAAAAATGAGACCTGTAAAAATCAAACTGAAGAAACGACACAGCTACCTCCGTCGTGCTTTTTAATACACCCTGCGCAGATTGTAAAGTAATCAATAAAACAAGAGACTTGTACACAGTTACAATGGCTTCTGGTGGGGCAAATTGTGGTGTGAAGTGGGGGGCTTCATGCAGATCACTGGGCCTGCCTATGCAGTACCCAGGTTGAATTGCTATTCCAGAAAGGCTTTCTCTGTTGGTCCAATGTACCTATCCAGAGCTGAGAACTATCGGGTCTTCCATGAGTTGCATGGTTTGTGTTTGTGTTGGTTGTGATGGAGGTGTCGAGAGCAGAGAGCACCTAAGGTGGAGTGATCCACATAGGTGTCAAGTTGAAAAATGCAAAGTTGCCCTAGTGTGGTGCATTGTCATAGTGGGCTGTACTGGCACTTCTTCATTGGAACAAAAGGAGGAACTGTAGAAGCCTGTGGACATTCTAGTGGGCAGGAGTGCTCATACAAGAACATCACAGTAGTAAGGAGCAAGTGGTCATGATATAGGACTTAAGCAAGAGGGTTTTGTTGACCAGTTGTTGGTTCCTTGTGATTCTACATAAAATATTTTTTTAAGTTTTCTTTAGGTAGGAATTTGGTCAAACATTTTTTAATTTACTTTTTAAAATAGTTGGTAATAGTGCTGGTGATCTCTTGATGGAGAACTAAAATTACAGCAGTCTGAAAAGACTTCAAGAAAATACTTCAAACTTGCTTCTAGGTAGATCCTGCACAGTTGGTAGATGTCCTTGCACCGCGCATGGTCTATAGAACCAGCTGGTATGCTGCGGGTGGTGGAACGTTTCACAGTAGAATAGTGGAAGGATTCCCATGGTTCTCCGTCGTCTAAGCTTCATTGCAAGATCCCACCCACACCATTTCAAGAAAACCTGGTTAAATTTTTTTTTTTTTTTTAAATTAACCTTCCGATCTAAAGTCCACTTTAAAAAAAAAAACAAAAACTGAAATTCCATATACAATTAAACTGGAACCTAAACCATGGGCTGTGTTTAAAACCTATCCAACGTAACTTTGATTTTTGATGTCCATTCTTCAATGTTTCTGTGGTCAGGTTCAGCCAGTGTCTGGAGCCTGTATTAATAGGAATCCCAATTGTTTTCTTGGCAGTCTAACAATTGTGAACTTATGTGACTGTATTGTTTGCTAATATGGAGGGTTCTTGGTCTATCTTCCCAGGCTGTAATGGGCTACTGCAATACAAAGGGATGAGGGTTTGAAAAGGTACCTACTCTTGGCCCTTGCTACCCTAAGTGGTTACTGGATTTGATCACTCCATGATTCTACATGAATTAATATATTCAGCCCCTTTTCGGTGTTCTTTCTCAGTGCCACTGAGGACTACATCGAAATGTGCTTATTAGGAGTGTGAGAACAGAAAGGCTTGGGTGTGTATGATGTTCCTAATGTGCAGACAAGCCAGAGTTATCCCCTCACAAAAGGACCCTCCCTTAAGCCCTTGTCCTCTGCATCCAGAGACCGGTGCTTTGAACTGCTTTGGATACTTGCATGGTAGAACTCAGTGTTACTTTGCCCCCAAAGAACAGTCCAAACAGCTAGGTGATCATTGTGTTCGAGGCATGTGGGCTGCTGAATTCATATCTGTGCATAGATCGCCGCCTAGTGTTGGGTCCGGATGTTTGCACGTTGTTGTCCTGGAAGAGTCTTCGAAGTATCCTGGGATAGGTGACTCCTCCCCTGGACTACAGTGCGCATGGGCATCCTCTCCATCCTCAGATTGTTTTTTTCCGCTATTGGGTTCGGATGTGCTTATCTTGACTCAAGTTAGGAAAAACTTTTTCTAGGCCAAAAGGCCTTTAGTTCGCGTCGGTACTGTTCCCGATCGGTATCGATATTATCTTGTTAGTTTACTAACTTACAAAACCAACTTTTTCGCATCTTACCCGACCATCGACCCGTCATCGACGATGGAATCGAGGACACCATTCAAGAGGTGTCCTGTATGTAATGCGAAATATCCCCACATCGACGTCCATCCGGTGTGCAACAAATGCCTTTCACCGGATCACGACGAATCTACATGTATGGCCTGTGCCCGATTTAGATCCAAGAAGACTCTCCGGAATCGACGAGCAGCGAGACTCGAGGCGCAGCAAGCGGCACCGGCCCCGGCCGACATCTTCAGCGCCGAGAACGAAGATGTCGAAGAAGTGGAGAACCTACCCTCCAGTCCCGCTTCCGAACATGACTCCGGATCGGAAGACGTCGAAGAAAGACTCTTTCGCAGAGATGAAGACGACACCGAGGTAGGAGACTACAATGAGGCCTTAGGGGCCGAAGAGAGTAGCTCCGGTGACGAGCAAGGCCTACCCGTACAGACTGAGGATATCCCAGTGCGCCAGTCTATGGCTCCGGTCGAGGGATCGCCTTCGGGCCTTACCCAAGACCTATCCCGCAGTTCTTCGGCCCCGCCCTCTGGCCCGGCCTCGGACATTCAGCGGCAGCCATTAATGCCCAAACCGGCTGGTTTCCCTTCTTCGAAACCGAAAGCTGTATTGGTTCAACTGAAACCGAAAGTGGCGCTGGTCGGATCGAGGCCCACCACACCTTCGACGCCAGCAAAACCCGTCGGCACCGAGCGCACCAAACGAGACTTCGGTGCCGAGCTTGAAGCGGTCGGAGTCGACATACGGAAAAAGACCTTCGGTGCCACCAAACCTACTCGGCTCCGACCCCAAAGGTCAAACTGCCTTCTGCGTCTCACACCGCTTCGACGGCACCACCAAAGCCACACTCATTGAAGACGTCGACTGCCATTACCGCCCCTCGACTCGATGACTCACCGGCGCCGAAGAAGTCCACGCCCGCCTCTACAGAACCGGTCGGCGCAAAGGAATCGATGGCGCTCCAGGTGCGACCCGTTGCGCAACGCACCAAAAACAAAACGGTCCTCCAGGACACGTCGGGCTCCGAGCCGATAAAAGCTCCAACAGCCTCTTCGGCACCGGCCAACATTACTTTTGGCCTGCCACCATCCACGGCCCCGAAACTGTTCCAAATCAGGACACGGGTCACCCACACCACGATCACGCCTGCCGAACGCTCTGCGGATACGTCTCCATCACATCTCATCGACGCCGACACCGGCAGGATGATGATCCACAAAAGGAGAATAACTTCTGAGCCAGCTTTGGACTCCTTCCGGATCCCGCTTAAGAGAAAGCTGCCAGTGGCTTCGGAACCAGTTCTTTACGAACCTTTCAATTCACCCTACCAGGATCCACAGTCCTTCTCTCCCACACACTCCGACACGGATGCGTTGGAGGACTACATGGGTGACCAAGTCCCCTACCCCGGAGAGATGGACCCTGAAGGCCAACAGGACCCTGATCAAGCTTGGGATGACCCTGTAGACTCAGGTGCACCTATGGATGCACAGGACCCGCAACTCTATGGAGCAAAAACATCTCCCACAGAGGACACTGCCGCGTTCAACGCTCTAATTGAACGTGCTGCGGCCAATCATGGGGTGCAACTTCACTCTGACACCGTCGAGGACGACTTTCTCATGGATACTTTCGCATCCTCAAAGGAATATAAAGACTCTGCCCATGTTAAAGGGTGTCCTCAAACCAGCAAAGGACATCTTCAAGGAACCCACCAGGGCAAGAGTGATAAACCCCAGGATCGACAAGAAATACAGATCGGCGCCTGGGGACCCTACTTACATTAGAGGCCAGTTCCCTCTGGATTCCATTGTCGTTGCGAATGCTCGCAAGAGGGCACACTCGCAAACAACAGGTGATGCTCCTCCCCCAGACAAAGAGTCCAAGGTGCTAGAGACCTCTGGCAAACGGGTTGCCGCCCAGGCAGCTAACATATGGCGCATTGCCAATACTCAAGCGCTCCTCGCTCGCTACGATCGAGCGCACTACGACACATTAGAGCAACTACTCCAACATCTCCCTGACCAATTCAAAGAAGGTGCAGAGATCCTCATCGGGGAGGGACAACTGCTCACAAATGCATCCATTAAGTGTGCACTGGATGCCGCGGATACAGCTGCCAGAGCCATAAACACTAGCGTCATGTTGCGACGACACGCCTGGTTGCAAATCTCCGGATTCAAACCGGAGGTACAAAATAACATCCTCAACCAACCTGTCAACCCCGACTACTTATTCGGGCCGGAGGTTGACACCACCCTAGAGAAAATAAAAAAGGACACAGACACTGCAAAGTCCATGGGGGCCCTACAAACGCAGTCCTTTCGGAGCGGCTCCTTTCGTCGCCCCGGAAATAGAGGAGCAGGTAGAGGACAGGGGTCACAGCAAACATACAACAAGGGCAACACACAAAACACCTACGATAAAAACACCCGGGGTGGATATCGTGGCTCCAGCACAAAGGGCAGAGGACGCGGCTACGGCAACACCAGGTCCTCCCCCCAAGGACAAGCAGTGACGCCCTCTCCCTTCCTCCCGACCACATAACACCTGTCAGGGGAAGGCTACAAAGGTTCCTGTCCACGTGGAACTCCATCACCACGGACAGGTGGGTCAAAGATATTGTCAAATACGGTTACTGCCTAGAATTAACCTCAATTCCACCCACAATACCTCCAAAAAAACCGTCCTATGTCCTCAGAGCACTTAACGCTCTTACAGCAGGAGGTGCAAAGTATGCTACTAAAAGGCGCAATAGAGGTCGTACCCGTCCACGAGCAAGGTACGGGGGTGTACTCCCTGTACTTTTTAATACCGAAAAAGGACGGGTCACTCAGACCTATACTAGACCTGAGATCCCTGAACCAGTACATTCTTTCCGAGCATTTTCACATGCTCACTTTACAGCAAGTCCTCCCGCTGCTCAAGCAGGGAGACTTCCTGGCCACACTGGACCTCAAAGATGCGTATTTCCACATACCCATTCACCCCTCACACAAGAAATACCTCAGGTTCACTGTTCAGGGGCAGCACTACCAATTCAAAGTCCTTCCCTTCGGCGTGACAACAGCACCCAGGGTGTTCACAAAGTGCCTAGCTACTGTAGCGGCACATCTACGGAGGCAGCACATACACGTCTACCCTTACCTGGACGACTGGCTCGTTCAAGCGAAGTCAGCCCAGCAATGTGCCAGCCACATGTCCCGCACCATTCACCTCCTTCACAGTCTGGGTTTCTCACTAAATTACCCAAAATCCCATCTCCAGCCCGCACACGTACAACAGTACCTAGGTGCGACTATAGACACTCTGGCGGCCACAGCTCAGCCAAATTTAGTGAGAATCAACAGCATGCAAATGCTGATTTCCAAGTTCAAACCACAACACTCCCTTACCGCGCGATTGTTCATGCAGCTGATAGGCATGATGGCCTCCTGCATTTTCATAGTCCCACACGCGAGACTACATCTGCGCCCGCTTCAGGAGTGCTTAGCACGTCAGTGGAATCAGGCTCAAGGACTGTTGAAAGACCTAGTGTTGGTGAGCGGTCGGGCATACAACTCTCTGCATTGGTGGAATCCACAAAACCTTTGCAAGGGCCGACCGTTCCAAGAGCCTGTTCCACAGATAATACTGACGGCGGACGCGTCTCTCCAGGGATGGGGAGCTCATGTACTCAATTACACAGTGCAGGGACTATGGACAACACAAAAGAAGATGCACATCAACCTTCTAGAACTGATGGCAATCTTCCTGGCTATGAAAGCATTCAAAGTACACTTGTGCAACAAAGTCGTGTTGATCCGGACGGACAACATGACCGCCATGTACTACATACAGAAGCAGGGAGGAACACACTCTCCACAGTTGTCTCATCTGGCTCAGAGCATGTGGAAGTGGGCCATTCAGAGGAACATGTTCCTCATGGCAGAACACCTCCCCGGCAAGGACAACCAGATGGCGGATCTGCTCAGCAGACACAGCCACCAGATGCACGAGTGGGAGTTACACCCATCAGTACTCCAACCGTACTTCCAGCAGTGGGGTCATCCAGAGATAGACCTATTCGCCACAAGCGAAAACGCAAAATGCCAAAGCTTTGCCGCCAGGTTCCCACATCCGCAGTCGCAGGGCAATGCGATATGGATGAACTGGTCCGGCAGATTTGCGTACGCTTTTCCCCCAGCACCACTGATACCGCTGGTGGCACGCAAACTCAGACAACACTCACTGACACTCGTCCTGGTTGCTCCAACGTGGGCACGCCAGCCGTGGTACACCACCTTTCTCGAACTTTCCGTGGTGCCGCATCAAAGGCTGCGGGTCAAACCCGAGCATTTGACGCAGAACCATGGAGAGATTCAGCACCCAGATCCGCAACAGCTGAACCTGGCAATCTGGCTCCTGAAGTCCTAGAGTTTGGCTACCTAAACCTGCCACCTGACTGTATGGACATCATTAAGGAGGCCAGGAGACCCACTACCAGAGCTTGCTATGCAGCCAAATGGAAAAGGTTCGTCATTTATTGCAATAATAATGACATTAACCCGCTAGACGCATCCATCCAAAACATTATTTGTTACCTATTACACCTATACCGATGCAATCTGGCGTACACCTCTATACTTGTCCATTTGACCGCAATATCAGCCTATCTACAAACCAGGCAGCACCTCTCTCTATTCAGAGTGCCTGCCATCAAAGCATTCTTGGAAGGACTCAAACGAGTCATTCCTCCTAGCCACCCACCAGCCCCAATGTGGAACCTCAACTTGGTCCTCACACGCCTGATGGGTCCACCCTTTGAACCTCTACACTCATGCGAGATTCAATTCCTTACCTGGAAAGTAGCTTTCCTAGTAGCGATAACTTCTTTACGAAGAGTTAGTGAACTCCAGGCACTAACCGTTCAAGAGCCATTTATACAGGTTCACGCCAACAGGGTCGCACTACGTACCAACCCCAAATTCATGCCTAAGGTAATATCGCAGTACCATATGAATCAAACTATTGAACTGCCTGTTTTCTTTCAAAACCCACAGACTGTCGCAGAAAGGGCACTCCATACACTAGATGTGAAGAGGGCCCTCATGTATTATATCGACAGGACCAAACCCTTTAGGAAAAAAAAACAAGTTTTCGTTGCCTTTGCCCCACACCACAAAGGTAACGCTATCTCCAAAGCAGGTATAGCCAGAGGGATCGTTAAATGTATTCAAATTTGCTACCAAAAGGCTAAACGCACATTAACGATTCCACCACGAGCCCACTCAACACGTAAGTTAGGGGCCTCCATGGCTTTCCTAGGAAACATTCCTTTGCATGATATCTGTAGAGCAGCCACCTGGTCTACTACACATACATTTACCAAACACTATTGTGTAGATGTGCAATCAAAACAGCAGGCAGCTGTAGGACAGGCTGTTCTCAAAACTCTTTTTCAGACCGCTGCAGCTGGCACTGGTAGCCGCCGCTAATAAGAGGGCACTGCTATATATTCTATGCACAGATATGAATTCAGCAGCCCACATGCCTCGAACTGAATATGCTACTTACCAGTATGCATCTGTTCTTGGCATGTAGGGCTGCTGACATTCATATCGCCCTCCCTCCTCCCCGGCGCCTGTAGCAGCTGCAGCTCTCAGAATTACTGTAAAGCATGGTCATCACTTTCTGTATCTACTCCATCACTGCCACAATGGCGAAAAACAATCTGAGGATGGAGAGGATGCCCATGCGCACTGTAGTCCAGGGGAGGAGTCACCTATCCCAGGATACTTCGAAGACTCTTCCAGGACAACAACGTGCAAACATCCGGACCCAACACTAGGCGGCGATCTATGCACAGATATGAATGTCAGCAGCCCTACATGCCAAGAACAGATGCATACTGGTAAGTAGCATATTCATTATTGGTCGTGGAACTTGGGAAACTTAAGCGATTAAGTGCCCACATAGAGGTAGTAAGCGCTATATAAATGCTGCCTTACTATAAAAAATAAAAAAAATGTTCGAGGCATATGAGCTGCAGATTACACACTTTTGCATAGATCGCCATCGGGTGTTGGGCCTGGATGTTTGCAGTTTTGTTTTTCCTCTTGGAAAGTCTTTGGAAGTCACGAGGTCGGTGACTCCTCCTTTGGATCGTATTGCGCATGGGCTTCGGCTCCATCCTCAGATTGGTTTTTTTCCGCCATCGGGCTCGGATGCAATCTTCGCGCTCCGGTTTCGAACATTTCTAGTTCGACGATCGAAGCGGAATCCTCACTCCTCGCGGTATTGCTCAGATCGCGATCTCCTCAATCCCCTTCTCATCGACAAATCTTCGGTTCCAGTTGTCGACGGCGGCCTTCGGGCCTACCCAAGCTCCGGTCCCGGCTGATGGAAAGAACTTCATTCAAGAAGTGCCCTGCGCCGGGGTGATGTCCTCCACATCTGAGTCGTCTGCTTCGGAAGCACTAACGAGGTCCTCTTCGGTGTGCTGCTGTCCCGGATCTTCGACGTAGTCTCCGAAGAAGATGTCGACTGGAACAGAGGTTGAGGAGTGCGCCATGTTTCGCCTGGCTCTTCGAGGATCTAAAAACTGGCCATTTGAACTCTCTTCCAAAAAGAGACATTTGGACAAACCGGCTCCGCCTCCACCCCCAAAGAGGAAGGACTGTGCTACCTCCCCTTTCAGAATACCTTCTCGACCTCCGCCTTCTCCACCCTCCCCTCATCGCTCTCCGACCCCGTCTCCAGACGATGATGATCAGGGGGACCCATATCCGGATCCCCAGACCCATGGGACAACTACAATAACCCAGATATTCCAGACGTCCCACAAGATGACATTTACCCTTCCAGACCGTCTCCACCGGAAGACTCATTAGGTTTCCACCACCTACTTCAGAGGGCGGCACATTATCACAGGGTAGAGTTGCACACTGACTCAGTGGAGGAGGATTTCCTCCTCGACACATTTGATACCGCACATAGGTCTACCTCCATAATACCTATGCTCAAGGGGGTGGTAAAACATGCGCCAGAGGTTTTTAAGGACCCAGTCAGGGTCAGGGTCATTAACCCACGCATAGAGAGTACAAAGCTGCCCCCACAGATCCTGCCTATATCAAAGGGCCAGCTCCACTAGATTCCCTAGTGGTTTCCACTGCACGAACGAGGTCAAATTCCCAGGCGTCAGGCGAAGCGCCACCACCTGACCGAGTCAAAGCTACTGGACGCGCCCGGAAAGGGCACTGCGTCACAGGCAGCCAATATATGGCGTATCGCCAACACCCAAGCGCTATTGGCCAGATACGATAGGGCGCATTATGATGAATTAGAAACCATAATGCACCACCTCCCGGAAAGATACAAAAATTGGGCCAATGAATTAATTCAAGAGGGTAAGACAATAACTAACACCTCCATACGCTGTGCCCTAGATGCAGCAGACACAGCCTCCAGGGCCATTAATACTAGCGTCCTCCTCCGTCGCCATTCTTGGCTGAAAATATCTGGTTTCAAACCAGAGGTACAGGCCTCCATCCTAAATCATCACTTTGACCAAGAACACCTATTCGGGCCAAAGGTAGATTAGGCCCTCGAAAAAATGAAGGAGCACACTGATGTGGCGAAATCTATGGGAGCCCTGCAGTCGCACCCTCCTAGGCGCTCCTTTCGCCGCTCTTCCTTTCGGAGTACATCTAGAGGCTACTCCTCAGATAGCGCGTCCACTTCCTACAAATCCCCCACTCAGTCCACCTTCACAAGGGGTTATCAAAGAGGCGGCTATAGGGGCAATAACAATAAAGGTAGAGGCAAAACAAATACCGCCTGCTCTGCCACACCGCGTACCCAATGACTTTCTCCTGCTCCCACCAGACCAGACCATACCACTCCGGTAGGGGGCAGACTACAAAATTTCCTTCAGGTCTGGGAGACCATCACCTCAGACAAATGGGTGACCCTAATTATTCCGTCAGGATACTGCCTGGAATTAACATCTACCCCCCCCCCCCCCCCCCAAACATTCCACCCAGGCAACGCCCAATGTCACAAGAACATTCCACATTACTAAAACAGGAGGTAATCTCCCTCCTACAAAAACAGGCAATAGAACAAGTTCCCGCCAATCAGCAAAATTTAGGGGTCTACTCCCTATATTTTCTAATACCAAAAAGGGATGAGACTCTACGACCTATTCTAGATCTCCGGCCCCTAAACACATACATACATTCAGACCATTTTCACATGGTAACGCCTCAGCAGGTGCTTCCTCTTCTCTCCCAGAACGACTTCCTCACCACACTGGACTTGAAAGACGCATACTTTCACATTCCGGTACACCATGCTCACAGAAAGTACCTCAGATTTGTAGTGGACGGGCAACACTACCAGTTCAAGGTGCTCCCATTCGGAGTCACAACAGCACCAAGGGTATTCACCAAGTGCCTAGCAGTAGTGGCGGCACATCTCAGAAGACAGCACATTCACGTCTTCCCATATTTGGAAGACTGGCTCATAAAAGCCACGTCCTACAACCAATGTGTACACCACACCGCCACTACAATCCAACTACTTCACCAACTAGGCTTCACGGTGAACCACAAAGTCCCAGCAAACACCATCCCACATAAAGCAATACCTCGGTGCCACCATAGACACCTCAAAAGCCATAGCCTACCCCAGGATTGCAAGCATTCAGGCTTTGCGTCAAAGATTCATACTTCAACACTCCCTTCCAGCAAGAGTGTTTATGCAATGTCAAGGTACTTATAGAGCGCACTGTCACCAGACGGCCACCTTGCGGTGTCGCCTTTGCGGTTTCCTGGCGCTGATACTCATACCGCTGTGGAACCCCTCCTGGCTTTCCCTGTGAAGTGTCCACTCCTGGGCACCCCCAGGGTGAAGCCAGGCATCCTTAGCGCTGTTGGGGCCGGTGTGGAGGCTAAGCAAGCTATTGCCCAGAGTTGCAGCGTGGGGCCCGTGATTAGAATAGGCACCGAGGCGAGAATAGACAGGTCCGAGGAAATTGAGCCCGAGCCCCGCTGAGGCGGGAATCGAACCCTGGTCCCTGACCAGAACTCTGCTTCAGGGTCTGCCGCTCTAACCATTGAGCCACACTCCTCCACAACTGATAGGGATGATGGCCTCTTGCATTTTCATAGTGCCCCACGCAAGACTCCAGATGCGTCCACTCCAAGAGTGCTTAGCGCGCCAATGGAACCAGGCCCAGGGGCAACTGACCGATCTGGTGTTAGTAGACGGTCGCACCCATCGCTCTCTGCAGTGGTGAACACCACAAACCTTTCCAGAGGTCTACCGTTCCTGGACCCGGTTCCACAAATAATACTAACAACAGACTCATCGCTCTCCGGCTGGGGAGCTCATCTATTACACCTCACAGTGCAGGGCACATGGACGCCGCAACAAAAGTTACTCCATATCAACCATCTGGAGTTACTAGCAATCTCTCTAGCCCTAAAATCCTTTCAGAGACAGATTTTAGGCAAGGCAGTCCTCATTCGCACAGACAACATGACGGCCATGTATTACATTCAAAAACAAGGCGGCACACACTCTCCACAGCTCTCAACTAGCACAGAGCATATGGAGATGGGCAATTCCACACAAAATCTTTCTCCTAGCCCAACATGTCCCAGGAGTCCAAAACACCATGGCAGATCTGCTCAGCAGACAGACGCAGCAGATCCACGAGTGGGAACTTCACCCGCAGGTTCTTCACCCGTTCTTTCAAATGTGGGGGCATCCACAGATAGATCTCTTCGCCACCCATGAAAACAAAAAATGCCCAAGCTTCGCCGCCAGATATCCACACCCATTGTCCAAAGGCAATGCGATATGGATGAACTGGTCAGACAAATTTGCGTATGCTTTTCCACCTCTCCCACTAATTCCATTAGTGGTGCGAAAGCTACAACAGCATTCCCTCACACTGATCCTAGTAGCTCCAACATGGGCCAGACAACTGTGGTACACCACGTTGCTGGAACTCTCGGTAGTACCTCACCAAAAGCTGCACCTCTCACTATGCCTCCTAACCCAGAACCATGGAGAGATCAGACACCCGGACCCAGCTCAGCTCAACCTTGCGATCTGGCTCCTGAAATCCCAGAATTCGGATACCTAAACCTTCCCCCTGACTGTATGAACGTCTTCGGAGAAGCTAGATGCCCTACCACTAGAGCCTGCTACGCTGCCAAGTGGAAAAGATTTGTTGTTTATTGCCATAACACAATCAATCCTCTAGACGTGTCTATTCAACAAATCATATGCTACTTACTCCATCTACAAAGGTGTAATCTAGCATATACCTCCATTCGGCTACACCTTGCAGCAATTGCAGCTTACCTACAAAACAGGCAGCACCTATCACTTTTCAGGGTACCTGCCATTAAAGCCTTCATGGAAGGCCTCAAAAGAGTAATTCCCCCCAGAGTACCACCCTCACCTGTGTGGAACTTAAATATCGTTCTCACAAGGCTAATGGGGCCGCCCTTCGAACCTTTGCATAAATGCGAACTGTAATTTCTCACATGGAATACAGCTTTTCTTGTAGCCATCACTTCCCTTAGAAGGGTCAGTGAGATACAAGCACTTACTATACAAGAACCTTTTCTTCAAATGCACCAGAACAAGATTGTTCTCCGTACCAACCCAAAATTCCTACCTAAAGTCATTTCCCCTTTTCAATTAAACCAATCTGTAGAATTACTGGGTTTTTTTCTCGCAACCTCAAACTGTTGCAGAAAGGGCTCTACCCACGCTAGATGTCAAACGAGCCTTACTTTACTATATCCAAAGAACACAACCTTTCAGAAAGACCAAACAACTGTTTGTCTCTTTCTCTCCACTACACAAGGGCAACCCCATCTCAAAATCAGGGATAGCCAGGTGGATTGTAAAATGCATACAGATTTGCTACCACAAAGCAAAACCAACGCTATCCCTTCCCCCTAAAGCCCATTCTACACGAAAGATAGGGGCTTCAATGGCTTTTCTAGGGAACATCCCATTAGATGATATCTGCAAAGCAGCTACATGGTCAACACCGCACACTTTCACTAAACATTACTGTGTAGATGTGCAAACCAAGCAACAAGCTAGTGTGGGCCAGGCTGTACTAAAAACACTATTTCAAACCACTGCAACAAATACCGGTGGTCGCAACTAAGGTTGGGAACTGCTATATAGTCCATGCAAAAGTGTGTAATCTGCAGCTCATATACCTCGAACGGAATATGCTACTTACCAGTATGCATCTGTTCTTGGCATGTAGAGCTGCAGATCTACACACGCCCACTCGCCTCCCCGGCTACCTGTATCTGTTCCAGTCTATCTTATTTAGAAACAACACACATGGGTTTCTTCACTGTTATTACTACGCTCCATCTTTCCCTGTTGTCAAAAAAATAATCTGAGGATGGAGCCGAAGCCCATGTGCAATACGATCCAGAGGAGGAGGAGTGAGTCACCGACCTCGTGACTTCCAAAGACTTACCAAGAGGAAAAACAAACTGCAAACATCCAGGCCCAACACCAGATGGCGATCTATGCAAAAGTGTGTAGACCTGCAGCTCTACATGCCAAGAACAGATGCATACTGGTAAGTAGCATATTCCTTACAGAACGTAGCAAGGAAAACGACACGTAGCTTCTGGCAGACACAGCACACACGAGTGTCCAACAGCAACAAGTTCTGCAAGGTCTGCCCTTTCAAGAAAGTCCTATTCATGGTGGATCCAGATCCCAAGAAAGAGAGATTCAAGGATGAGTTCTCTATTCCCACAAATTGACTTTTCTTACTCCTCCCCCCCCCCCTTGCGCCCCCAACCCCCCCTAAATTTCAAAACCGCTGTTGCTGGAAGACCAAGTGAAGCCCCCTCCCCCGTTGGAGTGGCCTCACCTCTGGCAAAATGGGTTGATATATTGAATTCAAACAGCTTTCCTCACGTGTTCTGCCATGCGAACACAAGAAAATAACAAACTGGTTCTTTTGGAGCAGATGGCAACATTCTTCCATAAGGAAGCCAGCGCATCTTGCACAAAGAATACTCCATATACTTCCTACTTCTTCAAAAAGATGGGTATCTTGGATTAGAGATAGAGCTCTCAATACTTGTAACACTGTATGCTTCAAGATGAGAATGCCTCTACAGGAAGTCATCCAGCATCTACAACAAGGTGATTAAACGATGATATAAGGCCTCAAAGATGCATATTTATCATCCTGACTATGCCAAGTATAACATTTTACCAAAGCAGCATTACTATTTGGGATCAAATCCTCACCACATGTATTCACAAAATGCCTGAGAAGAGTTTTCTTCCTGCAAGGAGCTCACACTTTGACACTAAGCTTTAGAGAACAGGCTGAAATTAGTATTAATAATAAACTGGTACAGGAAGTGGTACTGTACTATCCTTTACTATCAACTGATCTTATCTGATTGCCAAGGAGTGTTTAGAGCACCTATTTCTGGAGGGTGTGGTTAGTTGCAAAAAAAAGCCTTGATTGTCCTGTTTTTTTTCTCATAGTTGAAGTTTTCAAAGAGAGAATTCATTGCTTTTTAGTTGTGGATCGAAGGTGGGCTGCCTGATGTGAACACATATCTTAGAATTCCACATTCTTGGTTTTTGGTGGAATTAGGCTTACTTGGTCATGTTTCTGCCCAACTTCCCACAGGAAGTGGTCATACAAAGGGTGTAGACACCCTAAAGGTAAGTAGCCCATTTGCTCCTACCTGTCACACCGTCCACACCCCTAAATTGAGGATTTAGGAGGCACCCCCTGATGCCAGAAACTCCGATTTGATGGATCTAGAAGACCGCGAGAGCATGAGGACTCAAGACTGCGGTCTAGTTTTCCAAACGTTGCCTGCATCATCTCAACAATTGTGACTGGTCCTGCAGCTGAGCATCTGCCAAGAAACCCCGGTAGACTGCCAGCCCATCCCAAATTGCCAGCAATCTGCCTTGGAATAGAGGAGCTTCTTCCCTGCAGTCATAGGGCACCGAAGAAGTAGAGCCTTGTTTACCGTGTTGCCTCTCCCCAGCCACCCAGGAAGTGGTACTTGTGCTCCCAAAAGGTCAGATTGCCGCCCCCCTCCCCCTCCCAACTGAGTGAGAGGACACCAGGACTGACCAGAGCTGCACAGCACCAATACTGGAGCCCTTGCCGCAACCAAGGCCTGTTTTAAGTCCAGTCTGGACTCTATCTGCACAGAGACAGAGCAGCCATCAAGGGAGGTCGGCACCGCAGAGACCCACTTCCAGAGAGGCCCATTTGTCCTGAGTTTTTGCACCCTCAACCGGCAAGACTGACAACCGCGAGGACCGACAACCGCGAGGACCTTGGACTCACAGAACCGAACCGACCTATGTACTCTGCACCCGAGCTCCTTAACCCGGGTACCTGAAAAACCGTTGAGCCCTCTTGCTCCTAGGACCCTTGTGACCCGACAATTCCCCCCCCCCTGCCCATTGGGCGCTCCTGGACTCCTTTCCTTCTGCAGTCTATTTTTAGGTGCCCCCCTTTTTTTTCCCGCGTAGCGTACAAAGCTATCAACCTGACAGCACTTCTTGATGCCCAAGGGCAGGTAATTAGTAAATGCTGGTGGTAATTTAGACCATGGCTCTCTATGACCCTGATCCAGCGGTAATTTCTCAATGCAAAACCTCATGTTCGAGGCATATGAGCTGCAGATTATACACTGTGCATAGATCGCCATCTGGTGTTGGGCCCGGATGTTTGCAGTTTGTTTTTCCTCTTGGAAAGTCTTTGGAAGTCACAAGATCGGTGACTCTTCCTTTGGTTCGTATTGCGCATGGGCTTTGGCTCCATCCTCAGATTGTTTTTTTCCGCCATCGGGCTCGGATGTAATACTTCGCGCTCCGGTTCCGAACTCTTCCAGTTCAGCGATCAACGCAAAATCGTCGCTCATCGAGATCCTTCAGATAATAAATCATCTTAATCACCTTCTCTTCGGCACTTCTTCGATTCCGGTCGTTGATGGCGGCCTTCGGGCCTATTCCGGCTCCGGTCTCGGCTGATGGAAAGAACTCCCTTCAAGAAGTGCCCTCGATGTGGTTTCAAAATCCCCCACACCGATCTTCATGAGGTGCGCAACCTCTGCCTCTCCCCTGAACATGAGGCCCTAGACTGTCCCGCCTGCAAGTCTTTTAGATCTAAAAAGACTATTCGAGATCGAAGGGCCAGACGCAACGTGGCGCACTCCTCTACCTCCGCTCCAGTCGACATCTTCGGGGACGACGTCGAAGCTCCGGGACAGCAGAACATCGAAGAAGAGGACGACTACCTCGTCAGTGCTTCCGAGGCCGACATCTCAGATGTGGAGGACATCAACCCGGCGCAGAGGGTCGTGAGTACTATACCCCCTCCCACACACACGCCGATCCCCAAAAAGGCTTCGGTCACGCCTTCGGGCCTAGGCAAGACCAAGGATACTGCGTCACACCCCACCTTCGGGTCCGGTAAAGAAGCCTGTTAAGCCTTCCGGCAGCTCAGGCTCGAGCCAGCCTACCAGCGGTACTGAGAGACACCCTTTGGTACCGAAGAAAAAATCGGCCTCCACCTCCACACCGAGCCCAGCACCAAAGCCCTCGGTGTCGAAACCTGCCCTCTCGGTGCCGACCAAACATCATAAGGCCCTCGGCACCGACACTCCCGTGCCGAAGCCTCTTTCGGCACCGAACAAAAAATCGGAGGTCCCGAAGAAGCACGGCTTCGACAAGCCTAAAAAGCTGTCGGCCCCGAAAACCTCGGCGCCCACCGAACAACCAGCAAGAACTTTTCACACCGGATCCTCTGCAAAAGACACTTACCAAGGATCCAAAAACTGGACATTTGACACTGTCTCCAAAAAAGAGACACTTGGACAAACCAGCTCCACCTCCACCTCCAAAGACGAAGGACACTGCTACCTCCCCTTTCAGAGTGCCTTCTCCACCTCCTCCACCCTCCCCACCTCCACCTTCTCCACCCCTGCCTCATCGCTCTCCAACCTTGTTTCCAGACCAAGATGATCTAGGGGACCCTTACTATGATCCAGCAGATGTGCCACAAGACCCCACCCCTACTGGATCTCCAGACCCATGGGACGACTATAACAATCCAGACATCCCAGATGTCCCACAGGATGACCTTTACCCATCCAGGCCATCCCCACCAGAAGATTCGTTAGGCTTTCACCACCTACTACAGAGGGCGGCACATTACCACGGGGTGGAGTTACATACTGACCCAGTGGAGGAAGATTTTCTCCTAGACACCTTCGATAATGCACATGGGTCTACTGCCATTCTACCTATGTTAAAAAGGAGTAATCAAACATGCACCGGAGGTTTTTAAAGACCCAGTCAGGGCCAGGGTCCTAAACCCCCGTATAGAGAAAAAATACAAAGCCGCCCCCACAGATCCTTCATACATTAAAGGCCCTGCACCACTGGATTCCTTAGTGGTATCTACAGCTAGGAAGCGTTCAAATTCTCAGGCGGCAGGCGAAGCACCACCACCTGACAAAGAGTCCAAGCTCCTAGACGCGTCAGGGAAGCGCACTGCGTCACAAGCCGCCAATATATGGCGTATCGCCAACATGCAAGCGCTATTGGCCAGATACGACAGGGCGGATTATGATGAGTTAGAGACCATCATGCACCATCTCCCTGAAAAATACAGGAATAGGGCTAATGAATTGATCCAAGAGGGAAAAACAATAACTAATACCTCTATACGCTGTGCCCTAGATGCGGCAGATACAGCCTCCAGGGCCATAAACACCAGTGTCCTTCTCCGTCGCCACGCCTGGCTAAGAGTTTCAGGTTTTAAACCTGAGGTACAAGCCTCCATATTGAACCACCCATTCGACCAACATCATTTATTTGGCCCAAAAGTTGACGAAGCCCTCAAAGATGAAGAAAGATACTGATACGGCGAAATCCATGGGAGCCCTACAGTCACACACTCCTAGGCGCTCTTTACGCCGCTCTTCCTTTCGGGGCAGGGGCTACTCCTCGGATAGTGCATCCACGTCCTACAAATCCCCTCCTCAATCTACCTTCACAAAGGGTTATCAAAGAGGCGGATACAGAGGTAATAATAATAAAGGCAGAGTCAAGACAAATACCGCCTGCTCTGCCACACCGCCTACCCAATGACTTTCCCCCACTCCCTCCAGACCATTCCACTCCGGTCGGGGGCAGAGTACAACATTTCCTTCACGTCTGGGAGACAATCACCTCAGACAGATGGGTGACCCAAATTATTCATTCAGGGTATTGCCTAGAATTCACATCTACCCCCCCAAACATTCCACCAAGGCAACGCCCAATGTCTCAAGAACATGCCACGTTACTAAAACAGGAGGTAATCTCCCTCCTGCAAAAACAAGCCATAGAGCAGGTCCCATCAATCAACAAAATGTAGGGGTCTACTCCCTGTACTTTCTGATTCCAAAGAGAGACGAGACTCTATGACCTATCCTAGATCTCAGGCCTCTAAATACTTACATACATTCAGACCATTTTCACATGGTAACCCTTCAACAGGTTCTTCCACTCCTCTCCCAGAACGACTTTCTCACCACTCTGGACTCAAAAGACGCATACTTTCACATCCCAATACACCATGCTCACAGAAAGTACCTTAGATTTGTAGTGGACAGGCAACACTACCAGTTCAAGGTGCTCCCGTTCGGGGTAACAACAGCACCAAGGGTATTCACCAAGTGCCTAGCAGTAGTGGCGGCACATCTCAGAAGACAGCACATTCACCTCTTCCTGTATTTGGACGACTGGCTAATAAAAGCCACGTCCTACGAACAATGTGTGCAACACACCGCCGCTACAATCCAACTACTTCACCAGCTAGGTTTCACGGTGAACCAACAAAAGTCCCACCTGGTACCATCACACACAAAACAATACCTCGGTGCCACCATAGACACCTCAAAAGCCATAGCCTATCCCAATCCTGCCAGGATTGCAAATATACAGGCTCTGCGGCAATAATTCATATGTCAACGCTCTCTCCCAGCAAGGGTGTTTATGCAACTGATAGGGATGATGGCCTCTTGCATTTTCATAGTGCCCCATGCAAGACTCCAGATGCGTCCACTCCAAGAGTGTTTAGCGCGCCAGTGGAACCAGGCCCAGGGGCAACTGACAGATCTGGTGTTGGTAGACGGTCGCACCCATCGCTCTCTGCAGTGGTGGAACACCACAAACCTTTCCAGAGGTCGACCGTTCCTGGACCCGGTTCCACAAATAATCCTAACCGACGCATCGCTCTCCGGCTGGGGAGCTCATCTGTTACATCTCACAGTACAGGGCACATGGACGCCGCAACAGAAGTTACTCCACATCAATCATCTGGAGTTACTGGCAATTTTCCTAGCCCTAAAATCCTTCCAGACGCAGATTTCAGGCAAGGCAGTCCTCATGCGCACAGACAACATGACTGCCATGTACTACATTCAAAAACAGGGGGGCACACACTCTCCACAGCTCTCTCAATTAGCACAGAGCATATGGAGATGGGCAATTCCACAGAAAATCTTTCTCCTGGCCCAAAACGTCCCAGGAGTCCAAAACACCGTGGCAGATCTGCTCAGCAGAGAAACGCAACAGATTCACGAATGGGAACTTCACCCACAGGTTCATCACCCGTTCTTCCAGAAGTGGGGGCATCCACAGATAGACCTATTCGCCACCCACGAAAACAAAAAAAGGCCAAGCTTCGCCACCAGATATCCACACCCATTGTCCGAAGGCAATGCGATATGGATGAACTGGTCAAACAAATTTGCATACGCTTTTCCTCCTCTCCCACTAATTCCATTAGTGGTGCGAAAGCTACAACAGCATTCCCTAACACTGATCCTAGTAGCTCCAACATGGGCCAGACAACCGTGGTACACCACACTGCTGGAACTCTCGGTAGTACCACACCAAAAGCTGCACCTCTCACCATGCCTCCTAACTCAGAACCATGGAGAGATCAGGCACCCGGACCCAGCTCAGCTCAATCTTGCGATCTGGCTCCTGAGGTCCTAGAATTCGGATACCTTAACCTTCCCCCTGATTGCATGAATATTATCAGGGAAGCTAGACGCCCTACTACTAGGGCATGCTATGCTGCAAAGTGGAAAAGATTGTGTTGTTGTGGCAGTAAACAACAAATCAACCCTCTAAATGTGTCCATTCAGCACATTATATGTTACTTGCTCCATCTACAAAGGTGTAACCTAGCATATACATCCATTCTGTTACACCTCGCAGCAATTGCTGCTTACTTACAAAACAGGCAGCACCTATCACTTTTCAGGGTGCCTGCCATCAAGGCTTTTATGGAAGGCCTCAAAAGAGTAATTCCCCCCCAGAGTACCACACTCACCTGTCTGGAACTTAAATATAGTTCTCACAAGGCTAATGGGACCCCCTTTCGAACCATTACATAAATGTGAGCTGCAATTTCTCACATGGAAAACAGCATTTCTAGTGGCCATCACTTCCCTTAGAAGGGCTAGTGAGATACAAGCACTCACTATACAGGAACCTTTTCTCCAAATGCATCAGAACAAGGTTGTACTCCGCACCAATCCAAAATTTCTACCCATAGTCATTTCTCCCTTCCATCTAAACCAGTCGGTAGAGTGACCAGTCTTTTTCTCACAACCTCAAACCGTTGCGGAAAGGGCTTTACACACACTGGATGTTAAAAGGGCCTTACTTTACTACATCCAAAGAACACAACCTTTCAGAAAAACCAAACAGCTATTTGTCTCTTTCTCTCCACCACATACAGGCAACCCTATTTCTAAATCAGGGATAGCTAGGTGGATTGTAAAATGCATACAGATTTGCTACCACAAAGCAAAACGAACGCTATCTGTTCCCCCTAAAGCCCACTCTACAAGGAAGATAGGGGCTTCTATGGCTTTTCTAGGAAACATACCACTAGATGACATCTGCAAAGCAGCGACATGGTCAACACCGCACACTTTCACAAAACATTACTGTGTAGATGTGCAAACCAAGCAACAAGCTAATGTGGGCCAGGCTGTACTAAAAACACTGTTCCAAACAACTGCAACGGATGCCGGTGGTCGCCGCTAGGGTTGGGTACTGCTATATAGTCTATGCACAGTGTATAATCTGCAGCTCATATGCCTCGAACGGAATATGCTACTTACCAGTATGCATCTGTTCTTGGCATGTAGAGCTGCAGATCTATACACGCCCACCCGCCTCCCCGGCTACCTGTATCCGTTCCAGTCTATCTTATTTAGATACAACACACATGGGTTTCTTTACTGTTATTACTACGCTCCATCTTTCCCTGCTGGCGAAAAACTATCTGAGGATGGAGCCGAAGCCCATGCGCAATACGAACCAAAGGAGGAGTCACCGACCTCGTGACTTCCAAAGACTTTCCAAGAGGAAAAACAAACTGCAAACATCCGGGCCCAACACCAGATGGCGATCTATGCACAGTGTATAGATCTGCAGCTCTACATGCCAAGAACAGATGCATACTGGTAAGTAGCATATTCCTTACCTCTAGTTTACCGCTGTAAAGGTGTCGGACCCTTGCCACCGTGTATTACCTTCAGGAGACTTTACATAAACATGAAAAATCAAAAATGCAATTAATACTTAAGCCAATAAAGAGAGTTGAGCATTTTTTAAAGGGTTTTATTTTCTAGTTAAAAGTTAAAGTTCTCTGACCCTTTATTCATTAGTCAAATATCAGGTTACAGAATTGAAAATAGAATTAATACAGAACATATTACAGACTGAATACAAGGCATTCCATAAAGGAAGGGAATGAGGCTTCAAAGGTATGTCAGAATTATTTAAAGAGTTCAGGAAAATATAATTCAAGATTGAGTTTTGCAAGGCTAATTAATAATTGGCAAAAATCTCCCATAAAGAGAAATGCATAAGACAAATCTTTCAAAACTAGCTAGTTAGTCAAAGCATCTAAAACTTTTCTATCAGCTGCACTCTGCCCTGTTCAATCTGCCTGTTTGTGTTTCCCAGAGAGAGACAGCCCGCCCTTCACACGCCCACAGAGGAATGTGATCTGCCTTACCAAAAATATGACGTGCAAGGACTCTGGAAAAAAAAATGAGAAAGAACCACCACCTCCCTGTCTCTCCTCTGACGCATTCTCCTCCCAGGCTGCACCCGCGACGTTCACGTACCTAACCCATATGATGTCTGGTCTCATCTGCTCCCTCTCCTTCTATCTCTTCTAGTCCTAAAGCTCTAAGCTAACACGCCCCCTAAAAGCGAACACGTCGAGAGTCTTGTCTTCGTCTGTCACATTCCTTCTGACAGTGATGAGTTTTTGGATACCGAGGCAGTAGCCTCATTACTCCACATTCATTTTGCGTGTATTAGGCTCTGTTTCGATTTTCTTCTTGATGTGTGACACTGTCACAGTTGGAGTTGGTTCACAAGGTCAGCACTGATAAGCCGCGGGTAGCGGTAGAGTAGGTTTGCAGAAATCTCAGCAAGTTTTATCCCCAGAGTCTTGCCTTTCTAAAGATGCCTTCTGGCGGTGATGAGTTTTGGATGCCTGCTGAGGCGGTAGCCTTCTGGCAGAGATGAGTTGTGGATGCTGAGTTGCTGGTCCGGTTTCACAAGGTCAGCGCTGTGATTGGACGCAGGTAGCGGTCAAATGGGTTTGCAGAAATGTCAGCAAGTTTCCTGATCAATTGATTTTCTTTTGATCCAATCCTTTTGTAGAAGGTCTTGTTGAGTTTGCAGGGATGGTCGTCCAACATCTCAACACCTAGGTCTCTGTGGAGGTCTGCTGTTCTTGTGAATTTAGGAGCACCTGCTGCAATCCGTAAGGCCTTGCTCTGTAGTCTCTGTAGGGCCTTCCAATTCTGCGGGCGGCAGCCACTCCAAACTGGTGAAGCATGTTTCATTGTTGGTCGAATTATTGCGGTGATTGCCCGCACCTTGCTCTGAATAGGCATTGACTTGGTCCTCAGGAGTGGGTACAATGCGACCAGTTTGGTTGTTGCTTTCTGGCAAGTCTTGTCTGTGGTTTCTCCAGCTGAGTTTGGAGTCCAGAGTCACCCCCAGGTAGGAGCTGCTGTTTTCCCATTTGATCACTCCATTGAGGAGGATCTGGGGATGCTTCCTATTCAGCTTTCTGGTGAATAATGTTGCCGTGGTTTTGCTTGTGCTCAGGATGATCTGCCAGTCGTACCATTCGGAGAGTCTGCTGAGCAATGTCTCAAGGTTCTTGGCCACTTCTTGTTCGTGGAAGGATTGGGAGATGACTGCAACATCATCGGCGTAAAGAGCGAGATCAGTCTTCTTTAAGTCCGTGGGGATATCGTTTGTGAATATGTTAAAGAGGAATGGTCCAAGAATTGACCCTGAGGCACTCCAGCAAGAATAGGGCGTGATGTAGAACATTCTTCTCGTACCGCCACGTGAAAAGTCCGTTCTGACAAGTAGCTAGACAGCAGCTTAACCAGGTCGCTTGGAAACTTGAGCTTGATAAGCTTGTAAAGCAGTCCCTTGTGCCATACTCTGTCGAATGCTTTGGCTACATCCAGGAAGACTAGTCCAGTAGACTTGTTGATGTTGAATCCATGGCTAATGATGTCCACAACTCTGAGAAGTTGGTGATTGGTTGAGTGGTCTTTCCGGAACCCAAACTGTTCTTTGGAGAGGATGTTTTCGCTTGTCGTAAAGTCCATTAGACGGGTGAGGATAACTATTTCGAAAAGCTTTGATAGGCCAGATAGGGGCGGTAATTTGCAGGATCTCGTAGTGGTTTTCCAGCCTTAGGGAAAACGACGACTCTTGCTTCTTTCCAGGCATTGAGGGAGTACTGGTGCTGCATACACGCATTGAAGATCTCAACAAGATGATCCACTGCGGCATCTGGGAGCATCTTGATGGCTTGGTTGGCTATTCTGTCCTTTCCTGGTGCCTTGCTGTTTTTCAGTGTCTTTGCCAGAGCCAGTACTTTGCCGTTGAGCGTTCCTCAATGGTTGCAGTTTCTGTTTCTGGTAGGTGCTCCAGGTGGTGCTTAGCAACCTCTTGCTCGACTTCTGCTGCTAGTGTACTTGCCTGGTTAGGCCTGAAGGATGCCTCCAGCGTGTCAGCGATAACCTCAGCCTTGTCCCTGTTGCTGCATGCCAAGTGTGTCTTTCCTTGTATTTGTGGGTTTGGTTCCTTCTTTCCAGTCAAGCATCTGGTCATTCTCCAGAGAGAGTTGTCTGAGTCCTTCAAGTTAGCGGTAGCTGCTTCCCATTTTACACCTCTGTACTGGCTTATTTGCATCTTCAGCTATCTTGTCAGCTTGTTGTACTTCTTCAGCAGGTCAGGGGTGCGATGCCTTTGCCACTCTCTCTGGGCTCTGTTCTTGTCAGCTATCGACTTCTTGATGCTGTTCAGGCGCGCATAGATGGAGCAGCGTTGGAGTTTCTGCTGATGGACTCTGCGTTCGATAGCAGTGTGAAGTGGTGAACCGCCTGGTCAGTGTCTTCAATGCAGCGTAAGGGACCCGGGGCCAGTGTTTCCGTCAAGCTTCTCTTGTACAGGTTCCAGTCTGCCTTCTTGTAGTTGTGCTGGTGCCCTATTGCTGGTTTTCAAGCATGTCTCCAACTGTGATCAACACTGGGTTATGGTCAGACGTCAGCGCTGTTAAGGTTTCCAGTTCCAAAGACTGGAGAGATTTTTCATGATGATTATGTCCAGAACATCCGGTTTATGCAGTGCAGAGCCTGGGTAGTGTGTTGGTGGAGTCAGGCCATCCACTACAAAGTCCTCCTTCTTTGAGTGGGCAAGTAGAGCGTGTCCTTTGCTGTTGGCAGTGCGAGAGTTCCAGCACTGGTGCTTGGCATTAAGGTCGCCTCCAATTAATGTTGGGATGCTGGGGTCCAGAAAAGCATCCAGGTCCTTTGGGCATAGCTTGCCTGGGGGTGAGTAGGCGGCAATCAACCGTAGAGGGCCTGCAGTTATCTGGATCTGTATACCAGTTGCTTCAATACTCCCCACTGGTGGTAGTGCGATCTTGTGGTGCTTCACATTTGTGCTGACTATCACCGCTGTTCCTCCGCCCTTGGCTCCAGTGGCGCGATCGGTGTGGTACACGCGGTGGTTTGCTAGGTTAAGCTTCTGGTTTCCTTGGAGATGGGTCTCGGAGATAATCACTATACTCACATCCTTAGTTTCCATCAGGTGCAGGAGTTCTGCAGTTTTCTTCTGAATGATGTTAGTATTCCACATCAAGAACAGGGAGTGTCCTTTAGATTTGCATGTCATAGTGGTTGTTTTCTTCACCTGGGAAAAGTCCGGCGATGAGATTCGCCACCATTGTCACCACAGGGTGGATGTTCATATCTGCGACTACTTTCGCAACCTTCACGGGGAGTTGCTGCCAGTTGACGGCTGAGCCTATTTCACAGGATGGTCCCGGGGCAGTTGGGGGTGGGCAGTCTTGTTTGGATCCTGTAACTTCTGCGTATGTCCTTCCATCCACACGCGCTTCACTACGACTGCTGGTTGGATTATGGGTTGGGATCCGGTGTGCCAATGCAGGTTTGTGGTTGTAAGTCTTCCTTTGACCCTGGTCTGTTGCCGGTGGGTGTCGAGAAGCCTTTTGTGGTTGGGGGAGCTGCTTGCGTTGTTTATCCTTCTTAGCCTTCTACAGGTAGGGATTGCCGCGATAGCTTGCTGGGTGGTTTCCTGTGCAATTTGCCCATATCGCTGGTTCGGTTTCTCGGTTCCTGGTGGCAGAATGCAGAGATGTGCCCCAAGCGCTGACAGTTGTAGCACATGACCGGGCCCCGTTTCCCCTTGGGCGCTTCTGTGGTAACGGTGCAGCTGCAGAGCCGTGTGACTGCTGAGAGGTCTATTGGCTTCCCATCCTGGCTTGCCGATAGGGTTACAATGAACAGTGGAAATTTCTTATTCTTGTCTGCCGGTGAGGCAATCTGTGCAATATTTTTAACTGGAAGTCCAAGTTCCGCTAAGTCCTCAGTGATGTGTCCAAGGGATGTGTTTGCCGGTTGTCCCTGTATTACGAAGCGCTGAGCTTTTGCAGTGGTCAATGAGAAGGTGTGGTATTCCATTTTTTTGTTCCATAAGCATGTTGGTCACAATCCTGTAGTTGTATGGTGTGGTGAACATGATCTTGGCGTGGTCCTGCCGGGGATTGATTGTGAAGGTGGAGGTGCAGTGTTCCTCCAGTAGCTGCACAAGGTCCTGGTGAGTGGCTGTTCTTCAGGATGATGGGTGAGATCCGCAGTCGCTTTGTAGGGCCTGAAGAGTTCTCACCTTCAGCCGTCTCGTCATCTTGAGGGCTGGCGTCACAATCCAGGGTATTTTGGAGAACCTGAAAGCGGTTTGAGCTTGTAATTACGGCCCTTCTGGGAGGTGCGCGGGCAACCTTTGTGGCTTTTTCTGGTGAATTCGGGCACAAGTCGCGACTTCTCTTTGTGTGCCATTCCATGTCTTTGATGTTGCTGGCGTGAGCTTCCATTGTTGAGGATGCTTGATAGGGGTGGAGTGGAGCACCTGGGTAGATATTTTAGCTCAGATGCTTTCCAGATATTTTAGCACAGATGCTGCTGCTACTACGGTTGCTGGCCCTTTTAGCCTGTCTGGTGGTCCACAGCTGACCGTAGTGTCACTTGGAGGCCTTTCCCCTTGGGTTTCCTCCCCCCTCAGCGCAGCCTTGCCCTGGGCAAACCAGAGAACGAAGGCCCAGCCTTTGGGTTCAGTCAACCAGGATATGGACTCTCAGCCCTTATCCACCGCAGCGCGCAGCCTGGCCCCGGTCAAGCCAGGGAGACGCAAGCCCAGCACCTAGGTGGGTCTGGGGAAAGTCCTTGGAGTTTTTAAGGTGTTCAGCTTGCCCTTCCCCCTCTCTGGTGCGCAGCCTGGCCCTGGTCAAGCCAGGGAGACGCAGGCCCTGCACCCAAGAGGAGCCAGCTGTGCAATAGATCGAGCCCTTCTCCTTCCCCTTCTTGGCACGCAGCCTGGCCCCGGTCAAGCTAGGGAAACGCAGGCCCAGCACCTCAGAGGAGTGGGGAGAGCGAAACGGAGCGGAGGGAGCGTCCAGGTCGGAGCGCGAGTCCGACCCGAATCCGAAGAATCCAATGAATCCGAAGCTCTAAGCCAGGGGTACTCGTAGTACGGCCCGCGGGCCGCCAGCGGCCCGGCAAGCCTTTCTTGGCGGCCCGCGGACCTTGCAGACATCGTACCTGTGTTTAACAGTGTCAGCAAACACGTGGAGCTGCTGGGGCGCTAAGAGGTGAAATACAACAAAGCCTCGTTATCATGCAAATGGTCTCTTAAAGACCTGTGAAGTAATCGGGTGGGGCTGTGTGTGTGCCCTGGAAGGGAAGCTGCCTCAGCTGCCAGGGGCATAACGCAGCCCCTGCGGTGCAGGGGCCCCCTCACTCTAAGCGAGGGAGACTCCTGCGCCTGGAAGCAATCCTCTTCAGCCTCCCCAAGTCCCCATAAATTAAACTGTGCGCGCACACCACGGTGACGGCATCTAAGCCTCAGAGTCTTCCCTCTCATTCTGTCTCGCTCCTCAGTTAGTGAAAGCTGAGACTTCAAGAAACGGGTATTACCCTCTCTTTCCTCCTTTCGTTTATTTGCTACCCTGTGAAATGGAACCAAAAAAGAATAACATTTTTGCTGGAAACGTTGTCCCAGGTGGAGAGAAATAAAACATTCCAAATGTGAAAAACAAATAACTAATTAAAGCAAGACAGAGTGGTTGCAAGATGTCCAGATTGATTTATTTACACCTAAACACATTAGTGCCACTTTACAGTGTTTGCCAGTGAAGTGATACTTTTGTTTACTCCTCTCTCTTTGAACAACATAGTTTTCCCTGTGTGGGAAAGTGCACCTTGCCTGGAGGTACTGAAATACCTGCTTGGTGGGTGAATTGGAAAACAAAATGTGTACAGCGACTGTGTGTTTACGAATGTGGTCTTTTTATACCATACTGCCTATGTTTTGAAAGAATATAAGCAATGGGCACTGAAACAGGTCCCTTCCGGGCCCTGTAGTCATGGCCTTACCTTTTCATGCAAAAGCACTCACTAATTTCAGAATGAGTGTAAAAGGAAAAAGGTAACCATGACTGAGAGGGAGGGAGACGGGGAGAGGGAGGGAGACGGGGAGAGGGAGGGAGACGGAGACGGAGAGGGAGAGAGGGGAAGAGGGGGAGGGAGGGAGGGAGGGAGACGGAGAGAGAGAGAGGGGGAGAGAGGGAGGGAGACGGAGAGGGAGGGAGACGGAGAGGGGAGAGACGGAGAGGGGGGAGAGAGAGGGAGGGAGACAGGCAGGGAGACAGGGAGGGAGACGGAAGGAGACAGATGGGGGAGGGAGACAGGGGGGGAGGGAGACAGAGAGGGGGAGACAGAGAGGGAGAGAGAGGGAGACGGAGGAGGGAGGGAGATGGAGGGAAACAGAGGGAGAGGGAGACGGAGGGAGGGAGACGGAGGGAGAGGGAGAGAGACGGAAGGAGAGAGATGGAGGGAGACGGAGGATGGAGGGAGACGGAGGACGGAGGGAGACGGAGGAGGGAGGGAGGGAGATAGAGAGATATGTGTATGCCGGGTCCGGTGGCTCAGTGGACGAAGGCGTCCGCTGCAGGGACCTGTGTACCACCTCATGGTCACAGTTTTTTTTTGTTGCTCTAGCCCCGCCCCCTCCCCCAATGACCCCGCCCCCAAGGTGCGGCCCTCGGCCACAAACCACACTGTAAATTTGGCCCCCAAGAGAAAGTTTGTGAGTACCCCTGTGTGAGAAGTTGGCCTGATATGTAGTGCTCACTATTCTAGTGATCACTGTGTATCATTCCAAACGACCCTTATTGATGATTGGTTGTAAGTCAACCTTATAGACCAGCTATCCTAGTAGCGTGGATACGAGCAGTCTTTAGGCTAAACTCTAGAGGGCGTGTTAAGCCAGCTGTTTACCATCACATATACCCCTTGAACACCAAGTGAAAGGACACCACACAAGCTGTTATGAAAATAAAGGATATTTATTTATAACAAGACTACCCTGGCTCTTTATGAGCCAGAGAGCTAAGCACACTACAAAACTCTTATGAAAATACTTCTGGTTGCACAATTTACACAAATGCCCGAAGGGCACGAGAAACCATCTACGCTAACAGTGAAATGCGAGTGGTCAGAGTCTGGAGTTACTGATTCCGGAGTGATCCGATCAGTGGGACTAAACGAAAAAGGAACTGGACACTTGTAGAGCGAACCTGCGATGGAGCACCGGAATGCTCGAGTTACCTAGCCCAGAGGCTGCGGCTGCGTGAGGTTCGGCAAGCTGTCGGGAGTCCTCGTTGTAGTCTCAGGAGCCTGAAAGAAGAAGTTGCTGGCAGGCGACCAGTGTCGATGTTTCAGCGAGATCCAAGCCTGGATCGGTGTTGAAGGAAACCTGAAAGCAGAGGGGACTCAGTTCTCAACCGCTAGCCAGCGATCGTGCGGGTACCAGGAAGGTACCGGCTGAAGTCACCTCGACCAGGTGAGTGGATGACGTCGGACTCGGCTGTTCCTCGGACCAGGAAGCGCGGGGGCGACCAGGATGGAGGGTGAGCTGTCCCACGAAGGTGTCTGCTGTCGATGATGCTGGGCCCAGGAGTGGGGCAGCAGGTCTTGGCAGTGGCAAACGCACGCGGGGGAGTCAGGATGGCGTCTGGAGTGGACCAGGAGGGTCCGAGGTACTCCTCTGTTGAAGGGGAGCAAGGGCCAGTCTGGAGCAACCAGACCAGTGATGAAAAACAAACTATCGTGGTGCGTCGTGAAGAGGGCCACAAGCCGGTCGGCGAGTGGTCGGACAACGCGGTGAACAGCAAGGAGCAGAAGGGCCCCCACGCAGATCTCGTGGATGCTGGGGAGGCGGACTTCGGTGCTGGAGCCGCTCAGGGTTAGGGCTTCTCAAACCCTAGGTACACTCACTCGAGGGTCCCTCGGTGGGCGTGTTAGATAAGCGTCGTGCAGGTTCTGAAGATGGCCGGTCCCGCAGGTCTCGTCACACCTACGAATCTCAGCTGGGCTGACGATGTAGGTAGAGGTCAGAGATGGCAGGGAACCCGGGTCTCGTCGAGCTGGGCAGTCTTGATCCGTGGGAGAGACGTACAGCAAACCGCAAGCGCTTAGTTGGTGCCTGCTGGTGCAGGGTGGCTACTCCTTAGCCACAAGGGAGAGTCTTCAGAAAAGTCAAGAGTTCCTTTCGTGGAAAGTAGTTCAAGATTCAGAATTATCCAATTTGGGAAGGGGACCCGCTCCCACCTTTATTCTAGGAAAAAGGGGCTGGCCCGTGACTAGGTCCTACCTATGGGTGGGACCAGGAGGGGGGTGGTTACATCCCTATCCTTTGTCCGGCTTCGCCCCAGCTCAGGGGCTGGTGTGCCCCTGAAACTGGTTTGAGCTGGGCTATGCACAGTGAGCACCGGGGTGCCACTTGCAATCACCTTCCTTTCAGCCCTGCCTACCTGGGATACACAAACCCTGTCTGGGTGTAACGCCCTGAACGTCTCAGGATCGTTTAACAGACACGACAATGAGGACGCAACCACTTGTGAAGGGTTAGTTCTTTTAATGAAGGCAAATAAAATACAAAGAACAAACAAAAGTTATAGTCACTGGAATCCTCCAGGCTAAGTACGTTACCAGCCCACAGCACGGATGGTCCTAACCGTCCTCTGCATATACGCCGATCCCGGCGTATGCCAACAGAGGGCAGAAATGAAATGGCCGACAATGCCAATCGGTAGGCTGTGAGGGGCACGAAGAGTGTTGGGGAGAATCGAGGAGTCAGGGAAACACCCAGCCGGGGTCTCTACCTGAAGGGAGCAGCCGCTCAACCTCTTCCTCAGACTGCACCGGGACGCGGAGTCACCTCCTGGTGATGCGTCACCGATTCCCCAATCACAAGCAAGAAGACTGAACCGAGAGCAGCCGCTCGATCGATCCTGTGGACTTCCGAGTCTGTAACGCGGCAAACACCTCCTGGTGTGCGTTACAGCTGGCAGTCCCTGTGTCTCTGGTCGGGCTGGGAGTTACGACTCCAACCAGCAAAAGCGCCACTGCGCTTGGACTCAGCCGAGTCAAAAAGCGAAGCTCAATGGTTGACCGGTAGAGCTTCCGGGTCCTTCACAGGTGACGATGGGGCAAGACACGGCCCAGGGAGTAACGACTCGACCTACCTCCGTTCTTGCCTTACTGGAGCACCACTCCGGAACACTGCTCTTCACGAAGCAGGTACGTCGGTGTAAACACAATATCCGACAGCCTTGTACCTCCCGGTTCCTCCCTTTATAGGGCGTGTTTTCCTTGAGTTATGTAACAGCTCTCCTGTTTACATAAGGGCGTGTTTTCCTTGAGATATGTAACAGCTCTCCTGTTTACATAAGGGCGTGTTTCCCTTGAGTTATGTAACAGCTCTCCTGTTTACATAAGGGCGTGTTTCCCTTGAGTTATGTAACAGCTCTCCTGTTTACATAAGGGCGTGTTTCCCTTGAGTTATGTAACAGCTCTCCTGTTTACATAAGGGCGTGTTTCCCTTGAGTTATGTAACAGCTCTCCTGTTTACATAAGGGCGTGTTTCCCTTGAGTTATGTAACAGCTCTCCTGTTTACATAAGGGCGTGTTTCCCTTGAGTTATGTAACAGCTCTCCTGTTTACATAACCTCTCAACCGCTAAGCATCCTGGGAGATGTAGTCCGTTTTCGCTGGTTACCGTTTTCCTCCCCTCGTATGACAGGAATTCTTGACACTGGGATGGTGCTAACACCGCCCTTGACAGGAAACCCTTTGTCCAAGCTCCCCTCGCTGGAAGGTCTCCCAGCAGCAGGAGGTCAGACTTGTGTCTGGTGGCAGCATCCATTTTGTGATGCTGAGGCTTGAGTCAACTTTAACCGGGGTTCAAGGTTACTTCCATGTCGTGTCCCTCTAGAAGGGTGGAATGCTAACCCCGTCGCCAGAACTGGCGAGGGGTTCGTATTCCAATTCGTATGACACCTTACTCGACATGTTTGGGTGACGCGAAGCCAAAGTTAGCAAATAACCGCAAGGATTATAATGCATTTTAAAGGAGTTGGCCCGCGTCACCATGGAACGGCTATTAGGATTTGGTTCCGCAAGCCGTCGACGGGCTCAGCTCGCGCCAGAGCACCATCTCACATGATTCCCAGCACTCTGCCTTCAGGATTGATAAGGCCTGCCATAGGAGTGACTGACAGGAATCCATGCGTCCATTTTAGGGTTAGGTATAGGAATACTACACCTACAGCAATGGGTGATTACACCACCTTGCCCCAGCTGTCGTGCAGCCAGTTGTGTCAGATGTGGGCGGCCATCCAGGGGTGGCACAATACATGCTGCAGCCCCTGGTAGGCCCTGGGTACACCGATGCCCTGGATACCTGTGGTATGCTGATACAGGGACTGATAAGGCGGCCCGGTTCCAATTAGTGGATGCACCTAATGTACAGGTGTATTAATTTCGAGAGAGAACAGCTAGGCTGTGGGTCTGATTGGCAGGCCCGCAGCCGGGGAAAGTCGTAAACCAATGAAGCAAAAGCAAAAAATCTGGGTGATCATAGGATTGCAGACCCTACTCTCCTACATGACCCCCCCCAAACTTTGGGACAATAAGCTAACCTTGACCAGGTGAGTCTTCTTGCTCTAAGTGGAAATACCTGGAGAGCCCATCTGCATTGCCATGATCAGTGCCAGGTCTATGCTCCACTGTGAAGTCCATCCCCTGTAGGGAAATGGACCACCTAAGTAGTTTGGGGTTTTCACCCTTCATTTGATTTAGCCACAAGAGGGGCTTATGGTCGGTCTGAATCTTGAAGTGAATGCCAAACAAGTATGGCCTCAACTTCTTCAGGGCCCAAACCACAGCAAAGGCCTCCCTCTCAATAGCTGACCAATTCTTCTCTCTTGGGGTCAGCCTCCTGCTAATGAAAGCTATGGGCTGGTCATGACCATCAAAATTCAGCTGAGATAGAACAGCTCCCACACCCAACTCCGAAGCGTCTGTTTGGACAATTAATGTTTTGGAGTAGTCTGGACTCTTGAGGATAGGCGCTGTGCACATGGCCTGCTTTAGGTCATCGAATGCCTTTTGACAGCTGGCTGTCCACTGAACTTTTTTTGGCATCTTCTTACTTGTCAGATCGTTTAGCGGGGTCACAATGGATCCATAATTTCTGACAAATTTCCGGTAATAACCAGTCAGGCCCAAGAAAGCTCGAACCTGAGTCTGGGTGGTTGGAGGAGCCCAGTCCTGTATGGCCTGTATTTTGCTCTCCAATGGCTGAACCTGGCCTCCACCTACAAGGTGGCCCAGGTATACAACCTGTGTCTGCCCTATCTGGCACTTAGTGGCCTTGATAGTGAGGCCTGCCTTTTGCAGGGCCTCTAACACTTTCCTCAGGTGGACCAGGTGATCCTCCCAGGTGGAGCTAAAGACAGCGATATCGTCCAGATACGCCGCACAGAAGTCGTCCAACCCAGTGAGAACTCGATTCACCAGCCGTTGGAAGGTGGCAGGTGCATTTTTCAAACCAAAGAGCATTACCACGAACTGATAATGCCCACCCGGGGTAGAAAATGCTGTTTTGGGCTTGGCCTCCTCAGCTAACCTGATTTGCCAATACCCAGCTGTCAGGTCAAACGTACTTAAGTAGTTGGCCGAAGCCAACCGGTCTATAAGTACGTCTGCTCTCGGTATCGGGTGGGCGTCAGTCTTAGTGACTGCATTGAGGCCTCTGTAGTCCACGCAAAACCTCATCTCTTTCTTACCGCCCTGGGTGTGAGGTTTCGGCACGAGAACTACGGGACTAGCCCAGGGGCTGTCCGAGGGCTCAATGACTCCCAGCTCCAACATTTTCTGCACCTCTGTCTTGATGCAGTCTCTGACATGATCAGGCTGTCGATAGATTTTACTCTTTACGGGCAGACTGTCCCCAGTGTCGACCTCATGGGTACACCAATTGGTCTGACTGGGTGTCAGAGAGAACATATGTCGAAAGGATTGAAGAACCTGTTTACAATCCTTTTGTTGATGTCCAGAGAGGCTGCCGCAAAAGACAACACCATCTACCGACCCATCGTCAGGGTTCTGAGAGAGCAGGTCCGGGAGAGGGTCACTCTCCTCCTCCTGTCCCTCATCTGTGGCCATGAGCAAGCCCATGCCCTCCCTGTCGACATATGCCTTGAGCCTGTTTACATGGAGCACCCTGTGGGGGCTCCGGGGAGTTCCCAGGTCTACCAAGTAGGTGACCTCTCCCTTTTGCTCAATGATCGTGTGGGGCCCAGACCATTTGTCTTTGAGTGCTGCTGGGGCCACTGGCTCCAGCACCCACACCTTCTGCCCAGGCTGATACACAGTCAGGACAGCCTTTTGGTCGTGCCAAGCTTTTTGTAATTCTTGGCTCGCCTCAAGGTTTTTAGATGCCTTTTCCATGTACTCAGCCATCCGCGAGCGGAGACCGAGCACATAGTCCACAATGTTTGATGCCGGCTTTTTGAGAGGTCTCTCCCATCCTTCCTTTACCAAACAAAGGGGTCCCCTTACAGGATGTCCGAACAGAAGTTCAAAAGGGCTGTAGCCAACCCCCTTCTGCGGGACCTCTCTGTAGGCGAACAAGAGGCAGGGTATCAGGACATCCCATCCCCGCCGAAGCTTTTCAGGTAGTCCATCAATCATCCCTTTTAGGGTCCTGTTGAATCTCTCAACAAGCCCATTGCATTGTGGGTGATAGGGTGTGGTGAATTTGTAGTTGACACCACACTCCTTCCACATAGCAGTCAGATATCCCGACATGAAGTTTGCACCTCTGTCAGAGACAACCTCCTTAGGGAAGCCCACTCTGGAGAACACTCCAACTAGGGCTCGTGCCACAACAGGTGCTGTAGTGGTCCTAAGGGGAATAGCTTCAGGATACCTGGTGGCGTGGTCCACCACCACCAGTATAAACTTGTGCCCGGATGCTGTCTGGGGTTCCATTGGTCCGACAATGTCGATCCCCACTCGTTCAAAGGGTACCCCCACCACCGGTAGTGGTATAAGGGGGGCCTTTGTCGTGCCACCTGACTTACCACTGGCTTGGCAAGTGACACAGGAGCGGCAAAACTCCTTCGTATCTTCGGACATGTGGGGCCAGTGAAAGTGTGGAACAATTCTGTCCCAAGTCTTATTCTGGCCTAAGTGACCTGCAAGGGGAATCTCGTGGGCCGAGGTAAGAAGGAAACCTCTCAGAGACAAGGGGATGACCAGCCTCCTGGTCGCGCCAGGCTTGGGGTCTCTTGCCTCGGAGTACAGGAGTCCATCGTCCCAGTACACTTTGTGGGTACCTGTGGCGTTCCCTGCAGCCTCAGCAGCAGCCTGCTGCCTGAGGGGTTCAAGTGAGGGGCAGTCTAACTGTGCCTTCCCCAGGTCTTCCCTGGAGGGTCCCCCTGAGCCCAGAAACTCAACCTGACCAGGTTCAAGCTCTTTCGGCTCAGTTTCCCTCAGTTCTTTAAGGTCAGCCTCCTCAGAGACTTGATCCACGACCTGGGGCAAGGGGGAAGGCGAAGCCTTACCCTTACTGCTCCTTTTCTTGGAAGGTGTCTGGTCCGTTCTTCCAGGATCCAGCACCTGTTCAGTGGGGCATCTTTTGGCCTGTGACCTGGTCACAGCAAGGACATGTGCTGGCAAGCCTAACATTTCCATGTGAGTCCTCTGCTCCACTTCTGACCATTGTGACGTTTCCAAATCATTGCCCAACAGACATTCTACGGGGAGGTCTGAACTAACCACAACCTTTTTCGGGCCACTTACCCCTCCCCAGGAGAAATCAACAACTGCCATACTGTGATTGGTAGTGACGTTGCTGGCATTGGTCACTAGGTAATCGGTACCTAGCATGATCTGTCCAGGGTCCACAAAGTTAGGCGTCACCATGGTGACACTGGCACAAGTGTCCCTGTAGGCCTGAGCCACTTTTCCATTGATCAAAGGTGCCTGTCTGTATTTGCCCAAAGTATTGGGACTGGCATCAGGGGACATATCCATATCCCCTGTACAGACAAGGACGGCCTGAGTGAGCGTGCTGACTAAGTCGTCACTCCCCTCGGTTCCCAAGGTTAACCCAACTAATGCCTTGGGAGGCGCACTACCACTGCTGACTGTACTAGGGGGTGCAGGTGCCTTAGGGGCTGCAGTGGCAGGAGTTTGCCCTCCTTTCTTGGTGCACTCACTAAACCAGTGAGTCTTACTTTTACAGTATTGGCACCACCTTTTTGACTGGCCTTCTTGAGTCTTCTTCTTCTGTGAAGCCTGACCCCCACCCTCTTTAGTTTGTTGGGGACCTGTCGAAGACTTCTGGTCATTTTGTTCGTTCTGGTTACTACCCTTTTGGTCTGCTTTCTTCTGACCACCCTGGTTCTGAGTCTGGTTCTGTTTGACCCTTGTTCTGACCCATCTGTCTGCCTTCTTTCCCAATTCTTGGGGAGAGGTCAGATCCGAGTCGACAAGGTGCTGATGCAACAATTGGTTCTGACAGTTGTTTAAAATCTGTTCTCTCATGATAAGATTGTACAATCCTGTGTAATCAGTAACCTTGCTACCCAGCAACCAGCCTTCCAAAGCCTTAGTGGCACAATCGACAAAGTCAGTCCAATCCTGAGACTGAATTTTCTGGGTGTCCCTGAACAGCACCCGGTACTGCTCGGTGGTTAAGCCGAACCCATCAATCAGTGTATTCTTCAGGACTTGGTAGTTGTTCGCATCCTCAGCTCTAGTAGTGAGGAGCTTGTCTCGACCTTTACCTTCAAAGGAGAGCCACAGTATAGCTGCCCACTGACTTTGGGGGACGCACTGGACAGTGCAGGCCCTCTCCAAAGCAGTTATCCACTTGTGGATGTCGTCCCCTTGCTTAAAGGGGGGCACTATTTTACTCAGGTGTCTAGTGTCTATACCCCTGTCTTTTTCTCTAAGGAGAATGCTGCCACCAGTGGGATCTAACCCACTTAATTTCTGCTCTCGGGCTAAGGCAAGTCTTTCTTTGGCGAGGGCAAGTTCTTCCCCCTCGATCCTCAGATTGACTTCCCTCATCTTCGCTTCATGCTCCCTTCTCTGAGGGGACGTCATTCCTCTCTGAGAAGATGCCTGAGAGACATGTGTCCGAACAGATCTGTTAGAGCCTCTGGAGAGAGACCTAGCTCGTCCGTTCCCAATGTTAGGCCTGCTTGAGCGGGGGCCCGGGGCTCCCCCAGTTCCACTCTCATGCCTGCTTAAGTTGGTCCTCGTAAGCCTACCGACTACCACTGGACCTTTGTTTGCCTCGTCTCCTGATAACTCCTCCTCGTCTTCCTCCTCTGTATGGAGGTCGAGGTCTGGGTCACCAAGGGTTCCCTCTAAGGGAGGCATGTTCCCATCAGCATTGGGGGGACCTGTGTTAGAGGACCTCCTGGCATCGTACGTCTCTAAGAGACCTATCAGAAATGCGATGGTAGGGTTAGAACCCTGGTTTAGCTTCCTGGAGGCACACAGTTGTCTCATCTCCTTGAAGCTAAGAGCTGCATATCGTGACATGACCTGTGGAGGGTCACTGACCACTAAGGGAGTCTCCGCAGACTCTCCGTGGACCGACATGCTTCTAGTGAGGTGTAAGTGATGCACCTACCTACACTATTTGTTTACCTACTGATCCCTTGCTAAGAGTTGTAGTCAGGGTGTGCTAAGCCCTGTTACGCTACAACAGCTGGTTCAGTAGAACTCAGAGTATTCTAAGTTAAGTTATATGTACCTGGGTACTTATGTGATCTTTCACTTTGATATTCTTAGGATACGTGTGTGGTAACACAACAGCAAGCTCAAATCCCAACCGCTGCTCACCAATAAGGGTCGTTTGGAATGATACACAGTGATCACTAGAATAGTGAGCACTACATATCAGGCCAACTTCTCACACCCTGCACTAAGCTAACACACCTCTAAAAGCTAACACGCCTCCAAAGAGGTCATGATTTATATTCTAATTCTTGGCTGACTACACTAATAATGTTGCAGTTTCAGTAGAAACTCGCACTGTGATTGGTTAGCATAGGTGACATGAGGGTCTCACCATCCTGTTCTCATTGCGAAAACGGTTTTATCAAAGGAAGCGTTAATGCTTAATACAATCATATATTTCACCATCAATAATTATACAAACATGCAACATTAAGGCAGAAAATTGTTTCCGTTCATTTCTTCCTTTCACATCCCACAACCACTGGTACATTGGCGTGATAACAAGAATGTACAGTTCACTGTGGAATTGACCCCTGTGTCTTCACTTGAGGCACTTGGCAGTTCTGTGCATGCGTCTCTCATTCTACACAATTCTTAGCCATGCTGGATACCCAGCAGCCATTTTATGGTCGGCCAAAAACAAACACAAAAAAGTATTAATTTATGAAATAAAATCCATTAGGTTTACCTTCCCCATACGATTTGCTATATTAGTTATTACCTAGCAAAAGCTATTAGTTTAAAGCAGCTTTTCTATTATTTGTGCACATCATGCAAAAATGTGCAATGTACAACACAGCATAAACATGCACCAGTGCAAATTTTCAAAGTGCAAACAATTAATACATCAACATGCTCTAATGTTTTAGATAGCTTTTCATGCAAAATGCTTTTGCCCCACGTGTAGTGTTGGTGCATTAATTAATACACATTATAAAGATGTGTTATGAACTGAATATGCATTGTCTAAATATGCAACAAAGCCAGAGCCTCTTGAGACGGGAACAGGGAGTGTAGATTATAAGGGAAAGGAGCTGGGAGGTGAGAACATATTCCATTTTATCTTCAAAGCTAAAAAGGAAAACTGCAATCACGAGTTTCTCTCCACTTCAAAAACACATGTTAATTCAGCACAAGCATTTCAGACTGAAAGCATTTTGACCAGGCCTCATTTTATGTCTTTCACTTTGCATGCACTAAAAGTGCCCCTTTTAAAAAGCATTTGACTAGGCCTCATTTCATATTTCATGTGCCATGTGTTTTCACTTGCACCAAAATCTGCGTGCCAATTTAAATGCAGTCTGTCTGAAACACAAAACAGAGCAATGCTTAATCTTGAAAAATCTAGCTCTATCAACCCTAAGGAGACCCCAAGAAACTGTCCGTAAATAACTGTATACAACAAAGGCCTTTTTTCCCCCCCATGGGAAAGCATTGCTGCATAAATACACCTTTAAGTGAACATTTTACTTGCCTATAAAAATCTAGATTTGAAAAAGAACTTACTTGATAACTAAGTTCTTGGCATCAAAATTTATTTTTGAAAAAATAGAATTTATTTTTCTAAATTGGTCTCTGATTTATTCCTGTATGTCTCCTTTATTGCCTCTGTAAGTACCACAAATGCTTAGCACTACCCTCTGATAAGCCTAAACTGCTAGCCCACACTACCACTAAAGAGAGCATTTAGTGTTATCCTTTTTGCCTCTGTAAATCAATAAGGGTTGCCTGGAATCTACACAGTGTATCTCGTTTTGGTCCGCTATATAAAGAGCCAGCTTTCTATAGGTTGGCCTCGGAACTTTTACTCCATTGGTTATTGCATGCCCAGGAGTCATTCCCTCCAGTCATGTCGGGCATAAATGAGACATTTCCAGGCACCCACTTCAGAAAACATCTGGACCTGAGCAAGAACTGAGGAGGACTGCACCTGAGAGGATCCCTGAAGTACTGGAACTGCTCCTTCTTGTACCCAGGACAAAAGGGTAAACTCCTAAATTGCGGCTACTGGAATTATGCAGCAAGTAAAGGCAAATTATGAGGCATAATGCAGCATATTTTATCATAGTATATCATTATTTACACCATTTTACTCATGGTAGCACTGTCTGGGCTAGGGCTTCACCTAATTCGTACCTGTTTAACAATCTGATATTGCAATAAGCAACCGATGATAACTAGTCAACTTTTGCGAAGGGCCTTCCAATGTGCGGGAATGTCGCCACGTTTTTAGTAACTTTTGATCTGTTAGAGCTAGAAAGATTCAACATCTGCAGAATGTGCAGCAGATAATGGAGTGTGTGGCAAGTGCAGCAAATCCATAAATGAGAAAATGCCACACACTCTGAATCGCGTAATTCCAGTAGCCCTGCTCCAAGGGTGATAAGGCTGGCCTCCTGTTAAAGGTACAAGGGCACAAGCTACAAGAAGCCTTTTCCCATAACTGAACCGTGGCAGCTGGACTGGACCCTGCCTGGCCTATGCCTATACCCGACCCTCTTTGAGCCTCTGAGGGCCTCCCATGATGTCCTGGAAGGCCATTTGAGTTGTACTCCTGTGGTGGATTGGGACTTGAGACTAAAGTAAGAAGGTAAAATCTTTGACGAGGATGAATCGATTCGGTGTATCTGACCCATGCATTGGGGTCCGGGACAAATTGCGCCTAGGTGGTGTTCTACTGCTGACTATCTTTGCCACTTTACTTTTCCTACTTATATCTTTAAAAGAAATTGCATCCCAGGTTGATTATATTGGATTTTTACCTTTATGTTGTCATTTGGTTTATTTAATTTCCTCTATTGTTTTAATTCAGTTTTGTTGTTTTTATTGTTTTTCATTTCAACTTCATTACTGTTTGGATACTGCATTAATACTGTACATTGCCATAGACTAATCCTGTCTGCTTTGTGCCAAATCTACCAGGGGTTGAGCTCAGATTTATTTATTGACTTGGAGAGTTCACCCTGAAAAGGGTTGTGGTTATTCCATGAGGTGGGTGATCTGCAACCCAAAATAATAATCCAATTTATTACAATACAAAAGCCGTACATCCCAAAGGTGGATGGCATTTGGAGTGGGCTCTGGCCAGAAAGTCTTGCTGGAACAAATGTCCTTCCTGCTGGACTTGGTTGTCAAAGCAGTAGTGCTTTTTGAATGTATGCGCCAAAACCCAGGTTGCAGCCTAGGAGATGTTAAAGACAGGCACTCCATGGATCTACAACATGGTAGCAGGCTTACCTCCGATGGAGAGGGCTCTCAGTCCTACCGGAGGCTTTTTTTAGGTCTCGCGCCTAGCGTTGCAGTGCGCAGCGCGAGACCTTTAGTAGGTGAAAAGTGGGGTTTGGAAGCTGACCTAGGAATCGCACACGCTCGTGTGTGTGCTTTTCCTTTTGTGGCCCGCTATTGGCCTTTGCGTGCGTCTTTTTATAAAATACAGCACGCAATTGGCCAAAGGCGGGCGCATTGCTCTGCCCACAGCCTATTGGTGTCTGTTACGAGCACAGGCCGTCATGTGCTTTAAATTATTGTGCCCAGACACGGACGTGATCATTGAAAGCACATGTCTTGCTGTGGCGCGCGAGCGTGTTTGTTTTACAATAGCGATAGCTTCCGCTGCTGCTTGTTTTGAGTGCGACTGCTCGTCCCCTTAAAGCTGACTCCTGACCCTGTTAGGACCAGAGTCTGGCCTTGTATGGTGGCTGCTGCCTGTGTGCTTGACTTCTGTAGCCTGTTTCCCCGATGTCTCCGTATATGGGGAGATTCCTGCCTTGCTTGTGAAGCGGTGCCCTATTCTAAAAGTCACCGGGCACTGCTCTGTGGATGGTTTCTTTCTGTTTCTACTGGTGGAGCTGTGCCCTCCTCAGATCTCCCAGGCACCGATATCTGCTTTTATGCATGGTAAAATTGTGTCAATTCCAATTATTGCAGATTGTGCCCTTTCTCGAGATACTGCTCCAAATGTTCCACCTTACTGTCGTAATATCACTGGTTTCAGCCCCTCACCATGCAACCCCTCCACTGACCCAATATGGCCGCCACTCTTTCCCTCTCTCTGACGGCGGTTGCACTTCTTGCACGCACGTACGTGCTTGATCACGTGTTTTAACACCGCCTCCTTAACCTTAGCACTCGTGGGCTTCCCACACCAGCGATCGAGCTCGTCACCTACAGGAAGGTAAGAACATGTCCCGCTCCGTTGGGAAGCTCCCCTTGTAGCATAATTACTTCTATCGTGACCTTCCCTCTTCCACCGTAGGCCTCCCTTGTGATCGGCAAGCAGCCTCAATTCTACGCGGAAGCCCGGATCCGTATGCACCGGCGTCCTAATGCCTAATTCAAGCTAACGGATATTATTGTAGTTGGGTTCTTCCCCTTGGCTCTAATTGGTGAGTTAATTACCTTGCGGTTCGGGTTCTTATCCTTATGCCCCCTTCCCCACCGTAACCCGTTTCCTTCCTTCCCTAGAAGCCCCATAGCCCGGATATCCCTCCATCGTTCTCCCGCGGCCACCCTTCCAGGAGAACTATCTTCAACGCATGGACAGACTCAGCTGCGCACTCGTCCATGGTATATTTTGCGTCGCTCTATACTGCACTCACCCCGGCAATCTCTTCCCTGGCACGAACACTTCCTCTATCTCGCCCTATGTTGGCTTTCCCACTATTCCTCACTCTGGCTCACTTAATTCCAGCTGAGATTGCACCTTGTCACCTCTACAGTTTTGTAATTTTTAACCTCTTAATCCATCCTGCTTTAGATGGGTCATGTTGTTTGAACATAGGAGTCACTGCTTGACGCCCAATTTTCTGCATAGATCTGAATTGAAAGTTCCTTCTGATATAACTTGTATATACTGACCTTGGTCTTCTAAATACTCATTGTGTCACATTGTTCCCACATCTCTGCTGAGATTGTAATGTTCTCCTTCCCTCTTTCCCCTCCCGTTCCTTCCATTTCCTTACAGGCATTACGTTCTCAGGCTTGTCATTAATTAGGCCTGATAATGATCTATATATTGTGTAATAGATCGAAACGTCGTCGACTTGTTGAACAGCATGCATGTTAAACACATAAGTTAAAAGTTGTGCATGACTGTCTACCTTCTAAATAGCTTGCCCCTTTATTTTCTATCGGCGTTAAGCTTGGTTGTTTAGCCTGAAAAGTCTTCTAAAAATGTGATTGTCTTTTGAATGTTAAAAAGCAGCGATCAAGCTCGTCACCTACAGAAGCCTCAATTCTACGCGGAAGCCCGGCTCCGTATGCACCGGCGTCCTAATGCCTAATTCAAGCTAACGGATATTATTGTCGTTGGGTTCTTCCCCTTGGCTCTAATTGAAGCCCCATACTCTGGATATCCCTCCATCGTTCTCCCGCAGCCACCCTTCCAGGAGAACTATCTTCAACGCATGGACAGACTCAGCTGCGCACTCATCCAAGGCATTACGTTCTCAGGCTTGTCATTAATTAGTCCTGATGATGATCTATATATTGTGTAATAGATCGAAACGTCGTCGACTTGTTGAACAGCATGCATGTTAAACACATAAGTTAAAAGTTGTGCATGACTGTCTACCTTCTAAATAGCTTGCCCCTTTATTTTCTATCGGCGTTAAGCTGGGTTGTTTAGCCTGAAAAGTCTTCTAAAAATGTGATTGTCTTTTGAATCTTTTAAATGTTTTGTCTGTTGAAGGACACCGGACTGTGTCCCACTCTATTCTGTTTGTTCTATAGCCAATTCATTACGTTGAATATTAAATTTACATGTCCGGCTGGACATTTCTAATCAATATAGTACTGATTCTGGGCTATATTTATTGTTCTTATACTAAAGTGATTTTGAAGGACCAATTGTTTTTTGAAATAGTAAGCGCCCTAGGTCCTTCTTACCTGACTGGTTCCCCTTGTTTATAATTAATCTGACTGGCCCCTAGGCCATGCTGTGTGGAGCCTGTGTTCTTCGTTCTTCTTAATGCTGGCTTCCAGCCCTGGTGGGACTGAGCCGTTCACCATGTGTGGTGGCTGCCAACCAGAGCCTGTGTCCTGTTTGTCTCTGTGTGCAGCGCCCTCCTCAGATCTTACGGGCGCAGCTATCTGCTTCCGTTGGTGTGCTGACCTGGGGGTCCCTGTAATAAATGGTCTTGGCCCTTGCTGGCAAGGTCTGTGCTCGTGCCTTCCTTAGACTGCCACAGCAGTCCACCGAGGGCTCTACCAACCTGTAGGCTGATGGCTGCCTCCTGTGGTCATGGCAGCTTATATCCTTTCCTGCATCACAGGTAGTGTGTCCCCTTTCAAGCTACCCTTTGGACAGGCATGCTGGGCTGCATTGTTGTGTGGCTGGTGATGCTCCACTCACCATAGCTCCAAGTCTGCTCCTTCTTTGTGATAAACGTTCACTGTGCGTGCCCAGGTAGAGCCGTAATGCACGTTGAGTACTGACCGCCCTCTGACGCCCTTTTGGTCATTTGGAATACAGCCCGTGGTAGTTGGCCAGAGGTGTTTGGCCCTAACCGCTCTCCTGCCCCCAGGGGGTCCACTTTTTGCAATACTGCCCATCCCCTTTCTTTGTTGGTCATGGTTGGGGGAGGGAGAGGGAAGACGCAAACATATTGTCCCTGGCCATATGACTAAGTCCACCATTAGCCCTACCGGTCTCCCACGGGAGCCCTTTGGTTAGGACACGATTGAGTCACATAAGGCTATTTAAGGCAGCTCTGTAGTCCTATATTAAAGTCCTCATGTAAAATGCTCCAGTAGCTTCTGGTTGAGTTTGCGCTATATCAAACTGAAACAAGCATTGGCATAGCCAATAGGTCCCGCCTTTGGGACCTTATAAGTGTTTAGCCATGCAACAGTTGCATAACTAAATACTTATAAGGTCCCAAAAGCGAGACCTATTGGCTAAGCCAATGCTTGTTTTAACTGCTGCAATCTATTGAAGCCTCACCGAGAACATCAAAGCAGCCGTGGGGCTGCGAAAGTGATCGCACATGCACTGTGGCTCTAGGCTGGCCTGGTAGCACTTTTTGGAGCCCTCAAAAAATGTCTCGCCAGACCAGCGCATGCGCTGGGTCAGGCGAGACCTAAAAAGTGAATAATTGCAGCTTTGGCTGGTGGCCCTTGCGGCAACCCATTGGCTTTTCATACTGATTTTCACTTGGCAATTGTGAAATGTTACAATACGTTGTTTTCAAATAACTTTCAGTTTTCTTCAAATATTTTGTTAGTTGTTTCCCTGGAAACAGTATTGCAATTTAATGAAATAGTGAGTTCAGATGGTCCGGCCTCACCTAGTTTTAAAAACATTTTTTTTTTACGTAGACCATTTGGAGATTTGCCCTTGCCCTGTAAATAAACGCCGCCACGTAGCCTGTTCCTAGGCTGTCAATTTATTAGCTGGAAATGGAATAAATGCATACTGATGGAAATTTTTGGGGTTGCTCCAGGTCAGGGCATTTGCTTGTTACATTTGGTAATACTTTCTGGGCCAAAATATTTCACTTCATTTGTACCAGTTTAACAACTAAGTACAGAAAAAGCAGCCGAAAGATGACCAGTTAAACTTTGTTTAGGGCCTTCCACTGCACGCTGTCTCACGTTGCAACATTTTTAGTACATTTTGATCCGTTTGAGCTAAAAGCTATGTTCGAGGCATATGAGCTGCAGATTATACACTTTTGCATAGATCGCCATCTGGTGTTGGGCCCGGATGTTTGCAGTTTGTTTTTCTTCTTGGACAGTCTTTGGAAGTCACAAGTTCGGTGACTCCTCCTTCGGTCCGTACTGCGCATGGGCTTCGGCTCCATCCTCAGATTGTTTTTTTCCGCCATCGGGCTCGGATGTAATACTTCATGCTCCGGCTTCGAACCTCTCCAGTTCGACCTTCGACGAAAAATCCTCGTCCATCGAGATTCTTTAGACGGAATCGACTTCTTCATCTCTCTCTTCGGCACTTCCTCGACTCCGGTCTCGGCCGATGGAAAGGACTCCCTTCAAGAAGTGCCCAAAATGTGGGTCTAAATTTCCCCACACCGACCTCCATCAGGTGTGCAACCTCTGCCTCTCTCCCGAACACGAGGCCCGAGACTGCCCCGACTGCAAGTCTTTTCGATCGAAAAAGACTATTCTGGATCGACGAGCTCGACGCACCATGGCGCACTCATCGACCTCGGCTCCACCTGACATCTTCGGAGAAGACACCGGAGCTTCGGGACAGCTGCACACCGAGCGGGAGGAAGATGTCGTCGGCGCTTCCGAGGCCGACGACTCCGACGTGGAGGAGAACACACCGGCGCAGAGGGTCGTGAGTACTCTACCCCCTCCCCTCCCGCGCCCATACCGAAAGAGACTCCGGTTACCCCTTCGCCTCCGGGCCTAGGGAAAGCCAAGCATACTGCTTCCATCACCCCACCTTCGGGCCTGGTGAAAAAGCATCACAAGTCTCCTGGCGGCTCGGGCTCGAGCCAGCCTCCTAGTGGCGCCGACAAACATTCTTCGGCGCCGAAGAAAACAAGTTCCGTTCCGAAGCCATCGGTGTTGAAACCTGGCCTCTCGGTGCCGACCAAACACAAATCCCTCGGCACCGACGCTTCCGTGTCGAAGCCTGCCTCGGCGCCGACTAAAAGATCGGACACCCCGAGAAAGCACGGCGCGGATAAACCGACGAAGCCTTCGGTTCCGAAAACATCGGCACCGACGGAGGAATCGGTGCCGGAGGAGCTTTTCACACCGGATCCTCTTCAAAAGACTTTAACTAAGGATCCCAGGACTGGACATTTAACTTTGTCTTCCAAGAAAAGACTGTTGGACAAGCCAACTCCTCCTCCACCACCAAAACGGAAGGACTCTGCCACATCCCCGTTCAGAGTACCCTCCCCACCACCTCCAACTCCTCCTCTTCCTCCTCCACCTGCTCCCCCTCCTCCACCCCCTCCATCTCCGCCCCCACCTTCTCCACCCTTGCCTCATCGGTCTCCAACCCCGTCTCCGGAGCCTGATGACCACGGAGATCCATTCTATAATCCCACAGATGCCCCGCAGGACCCCACTCCTCCGGGAACACCTGACCCATGGGAGGATTATCACAATCCCGATGTCCCAGATGTGCCTCAGGATGATCTCTATCCATCCAGGCCGTCTCCACCAGAGGACTCCCTGGGGTTCCACCACCTCTTACAACGGGCGGCACATTACCATGGGGTGGAATTACACAGTGATCCAGTTGAGGAAGACTTCCTACTTGCCACATTTGACATAGCAGATAAATCCACCGCTATATTACCCATGCTTAAAGGGGTGACCAAGCATGCCACAGAGGTTTTCAAAGACCCCGTTAGAGCTAGGGTCTTAAACCCCAGAATAGAAAAGAAGTACAAGGCAGCCCCCACGGATCCTGTCTATATTAAAGGACCTGAGCCCCTAGACTCACTAGTGGTTTCCACAGCTAGGAAGCGCTCCAACTCTGTCATCTGGTGAGGCTCCACCACCTGATAAGGAGTCCAAGCTTTTAGATGCGTCAGGCAAACGCACTACCTCGCAAGCTGCCAATATGTGGCGCATCGCCAACACGCAGGCACTGCTAGCAAGGTACGATAGAGCGCACTATGATCAGCTGGAGGCTCTCATGCAGCATCTCCCGGAGAAATATAAGAATAAAGCTCATGAGTTAATACAAGAGGGAAAGATTATTACCAACACCTCTATTAAATGTGCACTTGACGCAGCAGACACGGCGTCCGGGGCTATAAACACCAGTGTCCTGCTTCGCCGTCACGCCTGGCTCAGAATTTCAGGCTTTAAACCAGAGGTCCAAGCATCTATCTTAAACCACCCTTTTGACCAACAACACTTATTTGGCCCAAAAGTAGACGAAGCCCTGGAAAAAATGTAGAAGGGTACAGACACGGCGAAGTCAATGAGAGCCCTGCAAACACAAACCCCTAGACGCTCCTTTTGCCGTTCCTCCTTTCGAGGCTCTGGCAGAGGTTACTCTTCCGATAACGCCTCCACTTCCTACAAGTCCCCTCCTCAAAATACCTTCTCAAAGGGCTACCAAAGAGGTGGATATCGTGGAAACAATATTAAAGGCAGGGGCAAAACCAACACCGCCCGTTCTGCCACACTGCCCGCACAATGACTTTCCCCCGCTCCCCCCAGACCATTCCACTCCGGTCGGGGGCAGACTACAACACTTCCTTCAAACCTGGGAGGCCATAACATCAGACAAATGGGTAACCCAAATTATTCGGTCAGGGTACTGTCTCGAACTAACTTCTACCCCCCCAAATATTCCACCCAGACACCGTGCGATGTCACAAGAACATACCACACTTCTGAAACAAGAGGTACTCTCCCTCCTGCAAAAACATGCAATAGAACAGGTACCCGTCGATCAGCAAAATCTAGGGGTCTACTCTCTGTACTTTCTCATACCGAAGAAAGATGAGACCCTACGGCCCATTCTAGACCTCCGGCCTCTAAATGCATACATCCATTCAGACCATTTTCATATGGTAACTCTTCAGCAAGTTCTCCCACTCCTCCGTCAGGGCGACTTTCTCACTACACTGGACCTGAAAGACGCATACTTTCATATCCCAATACACCCTGCTCACAGAAAGTACCTCCGATTTGTGGTAGACGGCCAACATTATCAGTTCAAGGATCTCCCCTTCGGGGTCACAACCGCACCACGGGTGTTTACCAAATGCCTGGCAGTAGTGGCAGCACACCTCCGAAGACAAAACATTTACGTCTTCCCCTACCTGGACGACTGGCCGCGTCCTACCACCAGTGTGTACAAAATACAAACACTACCATACAACTACTCCACCAGCTAGGCTTTACGGTGAATCACCAAAAGTCTCACTTGGTACCGTCTCACACAAAGCAATACCTCGGTGCCACTATAGACACCTCAAAAGCTATAGCCTATCCCAACTCAGCCAGGATCGCAAGCATGCAAGCCCTGCGCCAAAAGTTCCTTCTTCAGCACTCTCTCCCAGCAAGAGTGTTCATGAAACTAATAGGGATGATGGCGTCTTGCATTTTCATAGTGCCTCATGCAAGACTTCACATGCGTCCACTCCAAGAGTGCCTAGCACGCCAGTGGAACCAGGCCCAGCTGACGGATCTGGTGTTGGTGGACGGCCGCACTCATCGATCTCTGCAGTGGTGGAACACCACAAACCTTTCCAAAGGGCGACCGTTCCTGGACCCAGTTCCTCAGGTGATTCTAACAACGGACGCATCGCTCTCCGGCTGGGGAGCGCATCTATTACACCTCACAGTGCAAGGTCTATGGACGCCACAACAGAGGTTACTCCACATCAACCATCTGGAGCTATTGGCGATCTTTCTAGCCCTGAAATCGTTTCAGAAACAAATTTCAGCCAAAGCAGTCCTAATTCGCACAGACAATATGACTGCAATGTATTATATTCAAAAACAGGGGGGGACACACTCTCCCCAGCTCTCCCGCTTAGCACAGAGCATATGGAGATGGGCAATTCCACAAAAAATCTTTCTCCTGGCACAACACGTCCCAGGCATACAAAACACCATGGCAGATCTGCTCAGCAGACAAACGCAGCAAATGCACGAATGGGAACTGCATCCACAAGTTCTTCACCCATTCTTCCACAAGTGGGGGCATCCTCAGATAGACCTCTTCACCACCCACGAAAACAAAAAATGCCCAAGCTTCGCCGCCAGATACCCACACCCATTGTCCAAAGGTAATGCGATATGGATGAACTGGTCAGGCAAATTTGCATACGCCTTTCCACCTCTCCCGCTAATTCCATTAGTGGTAAGGAAGCTACAACAGCACTCCCTCAGACTCATTCTGGTAGCTCCAACATGGGCCAGGCAGCCGTGGTACACCACACTACTACAGCTATCGGTGGTACCACATCAAAAACTGCACCTGTCCCCATGCCTCCTAACCCAGAACCATGGAGAAATCAGGCACCCGGGCCCAGCTCAGCTCAACCTTGCGATCTGGCTCCTGAAATCTTAGAATTTGGATACCTTAATCTTCCCCCTGATTGCATGAACATTATCAAGGAAGCCAGACGTCCTACCACTCGAGCATGCTATGCCGCAAAGTGGAAGAGATTTGTTGTTTACTGCCGTAACAATACAATCAACCCTTTAGATGCATCCATACAGCACATCATATGCTATCTGCTCCATCTTCAAAGGTGTAACCTGGCATATTCATCCATACGTCTACACCTAGCAGCAATTGCTGCTTACCTACAAAACAGACAGCATTTATCACTGTTCAGAGTGCCTGCTATTAAAGCCTTTATGGAAGGCCTTAAACGAGTAATTCCACCCAGGGCACCACCTTCCCCTGTATGGAATCTAAACGTAGTTCTTACAAGGCTAATGGGTCCGCCTTTCGAACCAATGCATAAATGTGAGCTACAGTTCCTCACTTGGAAAACAGCTTTCCTCGTAGCTATCACTTCCCTTAGAAGGGTTAGTGCGATACAAGCGTTCACTATACAAGAACCCTTTTTACAGATACATCACAGCAAGGTGATACTTCGCACAAATCCAAGATTTCTGCCCAAGGTCATTTCCCCCTTCCATCTTAATCAATCGGTGGAATTACCGTTTTTTTTCTCGCAACCTCAATCTGTTGTGGAAAGGGCTCTACATACACTTGATGTTAAAAGGGCTTTACTGTACTACATACAAAGAACGCAAACTTTCAGAAAGACTAAACAATTGTTTGTCTCCTTCTCTCCACCGCATAAAGGCAACCCCATCTCTAAATCAGGGATAGCTAGGTGGATTGTAAAGTGCATACAAATTTGCTATCACAAAGCAAAAAGAACATTATCTGTTCCACCTAAAGCCCACTCTACAAGAAAGATAGGGGCTTCTATGGCTTTTCTAGGGAACATACCCTTAGATGACATCTGCAAAGCAGCCACATGGTCAACACCGCACACCTTCACAAAACATTACTGTGTAGACGTGCACTCCAAACAACAAGCTAGTGTGGGCCAGGCTGTACTAAAGACACTATTTCAAACCACTGCAACGGATACCGGTGGTCGCCGCTAGGGCTGGGTACTGCTATATAATCTATGCAAAAGTGTATAATCTGCAGCTCATATGCCTCGAACGGAATATGCTACTTACCAGTATGCATCTGTTCTTGGCATGTAGAGCTGCAGATCTATACACGCCCACCCGCCTCCCCGGCTACCTGTATCCGTTCCAGTCTATCTTATTTAGATACAACACACATGGGTTTCTTACTATTATCACTACGCTCCATCTTTTCCCTGCTGGCGAAAAACAATCTGAGGATGGAGCCGAAGCCCATGCGCAGTAAGGACCGAAGGAGGAGTCACCGAACTCGTGACTTCCAAAGACTGTCCAAGAAGAAAAACAAACTGCAAACATCCGGGCCCAACACCAGATGGCGATCTATGCAAAAGTGTATAGATCTGCAGCTCTACATGCCAAGAACAGATGCATACTGGTAACTAGCATATTCCTTTTTTGGGTAAAAATGCAGATTTTGCAGCAGATAATAGATTATGTGGCGAATGCAGCAAATCCATCATTATGCGAGAAAAGCATCAGAATTGCATAATTCCAGTGGCTCTGGCTGTGCTTTTGGATTCCTGCCTCTCGTGACATAACTCCTCAATGATAACCTCACAAATGTCTCAAATTTATGGATGAAGTAGTGCAATGCAGCCTTGGGTGGTGCTAGTAAGGCGGGTGTAGCAAGCAGCCCTGTGAAGTTTTTCAAAGTCGACGCGTGACTCCGTGCTGGTCCAGGTATTTTCTTAGTTTTCTAGGACTTGTAGTCTTGTTTAGCCATTGAAAAACAATGACTGCAAATCCCAGAATGCAAAGGAAAACCTTTTGTTCCTGTAGCTGGTCACATATTGACCTGTGATACGTAGCAGCTTTGACCAATTGGAACACAGGGATGCAGCTACCATTGGTGCAGCGGGTGCAGTGGCACCAGGGCGCAGAGCCCATTTGAACCCTGATAATTGTTGTAATTGCTACCCCAAAGGCAGTCAACAGTGCATTTTTCCTTGCTTTCACCAGAGTCTATAGCATCTTTGCTGTGCTACTTGTGGAACACTATTCAACGCAAGGGCTGCACAATGTAGGAAGTGGACAATCTATTCTCTGTATTCGTGAGTTTTAGTTGAGCATTTATTCTGTGCTGTTATCAGTCTTTCTGTTTCCAAAAGTTACCCACTTATTTTCCCTTCTCTGCAAAGGTCAGCAGGCCGAATATGTAATGTAATAAATATATATATGTATAAATAAATAAAAATAGGGTTATTGGAAAAATCAGAAAGTGGGCAGAGTGGTCTCCGTGGCAGGTAAGATGCAAAGCAGAGGAGTGGACTGTCAGGCGCTTTGGGTGATCACTGGAGGAGTACCAGCAGGTACTGGTGGAGAGGGGCTTGCGCTCACCGCACAGAAGGGGATCTTGGTATGGGATTGCCCTACAACAGGTGCAAAGGGTTTAACACAATTAGAGATGGGCCACTGCGGTTTCTACATTCAGTAACACTCCATTGATGAGTAGCCAAACTGGGGAATCCCCTGAACCATCACCAGTTACTTAAATATTTCAAATTGATTTGACTAAAGAAAGCACGTGGAGAGCTTAGGAAATGGTGGGCGGATTGTGAGAGCTATAATTTGCAGGGAAGATGTGGGAAGCCGTTTCGTGATGTGCGTCTTACAGCTGTATAAACCATCAATGGTAACATTGCTGGCAGGTAGGTGCTTGGCTTGACACCTTCAAGTAGTCCTGTTTTTTCTAGTTAACAAGGTTGCATTCTGGGACTTGCAGTGTAAGTGGGGATGTTGTACAAATGGGCTTAAACATTCCAGCAGCCAAAAATATTTTATCTAAGAAGCCAGGACAGGCTGGAAGTGTCAGCCGGTACATGAGGACCCGGTGGCAGCTCTACTTGTAGCGTGTCCTGTTAAAGATAGTTTATTCAAAACACTCAAAGATTTCATACCACGGTACTATAAGAAGAGCACCAGTTATTTTATGAAGATATAGGACGAAAGAGTTCAAATCTGAGTTGGCCCTGCTGGGATCAGTTGTGAGGTCAAAGAGAGATCTGTGCAGCACGGATAATAACCCACACAGCTATCTCCTTGGAATTACGGTGCTGTTTAGCTAAGTGTTCAGCGTTTGTGGGCCAGCAACGATATCCTTATTTTATGCGCTCACTTAGCATCGGTGGAACAGAAAAGATACTGAATGTGCCAGGAAGGAGTTTAACCGGTTGCCTACTTGGATATCGAAGACGTTTGCTTGCTAGTACAGTCCTTATCATGACTGAAGTACAAATTCCGGTGAGTTCTGACGATGATCCTCTGAATCAAGATACAACTGGAGATTTAGTGTTCAGGATCTCTATAAAACAAACTGCTCTGCTGCTGTCAGCGGTACTTCCTCGTGCACAGGCTTTTATAAAAACTTCATTCAAGGAACTTGAGTCTCCAACTCTAAAGCATAAGGCGCCAGGGAGCCTTGAATCCAGTGTTAACCCAACCCTCCCTTACGGTTCTGGTAATGGCATACAGAGATCTCTCTCCCCGCCCCCCCCTGTTTCTCCCCCTGCCTTCCTTTCTCTCCCTGTCTCTCTCTTCCTCTCTCTCCCCCCTCTCTCTCCCCCCTCTTTGTCCCTCTCTCTCCCCCCTCTTTGTCCCTCGCTTTCTTGCTCTCTCCGTCTCCCCTCTTCTGCTCTCACTCCTCCCCCCCTCCCAACTTCTTTGTCCCCCTCCTTCTTTCTCTCTCCCCTCTTCCTCTCCCTCTCTCTTGCCCTCTATCCCTCTTCCTTCCTCTCTCCCCTCCCTCTCATGCTTTCTCTCTCCCCCTCCCCCTCATGCTTTCTCTCTCCCCTCCCTCTCATGCTTTCTCTCCCCCCTCCCTCTCATGCTTTCTCTCTCCCCTCCCTCTCATGCTTTCTCTCCCCCCTCCCTCTCATGCTTTCTCTCTCCCCTCCCTCTCATGCTTTCTCTCTCTCCCTCTCATGCTTTCTCTCTCCCCCTCCCTCTCATGCTTTCTCTCCCCCCTCCCTCTCATGCTTTCTCTCTCCCCTCCCTCTCATGCTTTCTCTCCCCCCTCCCTCTCATGCTTTCTCTCTCTCCCTCTCCCCCCCCTCCCTCTCATGCTTCCTCTCTCTCTCTCTCTCTCTCTCTCTCTCTCTCTCCCCCTCCCTCCCCTGCTTCCTCTCTCTCTCTCTCTCTCTCTCTCTCCCCCTCCCTCCCCTGCTTCCTCTCTCTCCCCTCCCTCTCATGCTTCCTCTCTCTCTCTCTCTCTCTCTCTCCCCCTCCCTCCCCTGCTTCCTCTCTCCCCTCCCTCTCATGCTTCCTCTCTCTCTCTCTCTCTCTCTCCCCCTCCCTCCCCTGCTTCCTCTCTCTCCCCTCCCTCTCATGCTTCCTCTCTCTCTCTCTCTCTCTCTCCCCCTCCCTCCCCTGCTTCCTCTCTCTCCCCTCCCTCTCATGCTTCCTCTCTCTCCCTCTCCCTCTCTCCCCTCCCTCCCCTGCTTCCTCTCTCTCTCTCTCTCTCCCCCTCCCTCCCCTGCTTCCTCTCTCTCCCCTCCCTCTCATGCTTCCTCTCTCTCTCTCTCCCCCTCCCTCCCCTGCTTCCTCTCTCTCCCCTCCCTCTCATGCTTCCTCTCTCTCCCTCTCCCTCTCTGCAACACAAGGCAACAGTCTCAAAAGCATTTGCAATGCAATAGGTCTCGCTTTACTGAAACTTTCAGCTGTTGGCATTGGTAATAATAATGCAACGGCAATAGCTCAAACTTCCAGTAACGCGAGACCAATTGCATTGCAAATGTTTGGTTTTTTTTGGGCCACAGCGTACCTGAGCTTAATGCAGAGGATTATCTAGCTTGACAGTCTTACGCACAGCCTTCCCGAGATCCCCACAAACAGCTGGCTGTCCATACAGTGCTCCTTGGTACGATAGATGTAAAAGCTTAAAGCCTTTCGGGGATCCAACCAATGGAGTGTCTCCCCCTCTTTCGAGGGGTGGGGAGGAGCAAAGAATATTGGAAGAGTGATGGATTGCTCAACATGGAAAGACATCCCAACAATTGGCAAGAAGGCCACGTGAGTTCTCCACACCCGTTTGCCTGGGGGGGAAATAGGTGGTGTAGGGTGATTGCACAGATTGTGCCAGTGATCGCAACGAGGAAGACCAGCTTTAGAGTAAGAAGATTCAAAAAAAGCATCTGGGCATGGACTCCAAGGATGCATCCATAAGAAAAGTCGAGACCAAATTAAGGTCTCCAGGGACATCTTAAGGATTTGGGGGGCCCTGGGCCAAACATATTTTGGGGGCCCCTCTACAGGATACCTTTGAATTTATGATCTAATTTGAGTCCCTGTTTCCCACGCAGTTTCCGCTTCCTCAGCTACGCTAGCGATCCAGTTTGCATCATAGGCATTTGCCTAAATATTCCCAATGTAAATGGACATGTGCAGCTTACAGGTGTAGGATTCAGGGTTTCCTGCCCTGCTACTACGTTTTTAATACTTTTTAAATTGTATATGTGTGGCTGAATTACTCTGTGCTTTTTAACAATTTCTCCTACCTATGCGCCCTTGCACTTTACTTGATTCTGCTTGCCAACACCTCCTTAGCTGCTCCGATTCGCATTTCGGTTTTCCTCCAGTCCTGGTCCGCTGCTGCTGATACGCCGATTGTGTGGAGCTGGGGCTACTATCGGGCTACTCACTTCCGCCCACGCAGTTTCCACTTCCTCAGCTGTGCTAGCGATCCAGTTTGTATCATAGGCATCAGCCTATATATTCCCGATGCAAACGGATGCGCGCAGCTGATAGCTGTAGGATTTAGTGTTTTCTGCCCTGCTACTAGGTTTTTATTACTTTTTAAATTGTATATGTCTGGCTGAATTACTCTGTGATTTTTAATAATTTCTCCTACCTATGCGCACTTGCACTTTACTTGATTCTGCTTGCCTACACCTCCTTAGCTGCTTCGATTCGCATCTCGCTTTTCCTCCAGTCCTGGTCCGCCGCGGCTGATACGCCGATTGTGCGGAGGGCTGGGGCTACTATCGGGCTCCTCACTTATGCCTATGCAGTTTCCACTTCCTCAGCTGCGTTGGCGATCCAGTTTGCATCATAGGCATTAGCCTATATATTCCCGATGCAAACGGACGCGCTAAGGGGACGTGCACAGCGGGCGCGCCGCTGGCGCCGAAGGTAAGCCTGTCTGCGCCCGGAGGCGTTCGGCACCGGCCATGCTGCCCAGTTCCCCTCCGGTGAGTTTCTTCCACTATATTGCAATAGGGAAAAACTGCTTAGCCTTAGGCGGCTACCATTATGTCACTGTACAGCCGCTGATCCGAGGTTGGAGGTAGACTTTCGATGCAATAAGTGCAACTGGACTCTCCTCCAGCCCAGGAAACTCGCACCCAATATCCTCCCACACAACAATAAGTGTAAAAACAATAAGAAAACAGAGGACTTAAAGGCCACCCTTTTAAATTGTCGCTCTATACAAAAGCGTGAACCATACATTTATGGCCTACTTTTAGACTAACAGTCTGATCTTTTATTTCTCACTAACACCTGGCTGTCTGAAGCCTCCAACCCTACTATCACCTCGGCCATCCCTACGGGTTATAACATTCTTACGAGGGACCAATTGAATGGGAAGGAGGGAGGTGTTGCCATAATTTACAATAAAAAACTAGACTGCTTAGGCTTCTGCTGTACCTTATCCCCCCATCATAGCATAGCTGGATTTCTGATTTACAGACCTCCCAGTGCTATTGGAAATGTTATTACTACGCATAATATAGCCACCACCTCCCTGGCCTTAAAATACAACAACTGCCTCATTCTGGGATATTTCAATATACATATGGACAATGGAAAAGACCCTCAAACAATTTCCTTGTTGGAGGCGCTGCAGGCCTGCAACATGTTTCCATCTGTTTCTTTGGCCACCCATGAGAAGGGCCATACCCTAGACCAAATCGTTCACAACTTTGACATATCAGTAAGCCTACCTCTTCCCATTACCTGGTCTGACCACTTCCTATTAAAATTAGTCATTCCCAACTCTGCCACAGCCCCTTGAGCTAACACAGGGCAGAGGGTCTCTAATTACAGGACGTTCCATAAAATATCCATCCCCATGTTAGCAGACCCCCTCGGTCGTTCCTCCCCAGAGCTGTCTGGCTGCCCCGACTCGGACACCCTCTCAATAGATTCATGGCTCCGAACCAACATTGATGCAGTGGTACTGGTTGTTTGCTGCTCCTCAAAGAGGTCAGCCCCACCAGCTCCATGGTTTAACGATTCCCTTAGATCTCGCATCAGAAATTGTGGAACAATTGAACGGAAATGGCGTACATCCTATCTACCTGAGGACAGGAAGGTGTATAAAGATACCTTAAAAGCTCATTACATTCTCATGAAGGCAGCCAAGAAAAACCTCTTTCAAACCAAGATAGAAAATGCCCAAAATAAGAGTAAGGAAATCTTTAGCATAGTTAAATCCTTTACTGCCCTGAGAGCCGTCACAAAGGAAGGGCCATGCACTGAAGAATGGTCTAAGTAAATAGTTGAATTCTTCCACAAAAAGATCTCCATGATCTAACAAGCCTTCACTAACATCTCAGAGGAAGAACTGACCTTCTACCTTAGTTCTAATAGCAAATTTCACCTCTTGGATCCTACATCTTTACTAGCTTTCCCTGAGTTTCAGCTTGAAGATTCACTGACCCCTCTTCAAAGCATTGAGTCTGGCTCTCCTACTGACCCATGTCCAGGGAATATCTTGAACCTATTAGCTCCCACCATAAACCCCACAGTAAACCAGCTCTTTAATGCTTCTCTCTCCTCAGGCAACATGCAGAAATTATGGAAGAATGCTAAGATTCTTCAACTGATAAAAAAGGCTAACGCCAAACAGATGGACCCTGCCAACTACAGGCCAATCTCCATTCTCCCGACCCTCTCCAGAGTACTAGAGAAGCATGTAAACAAGGCCTTCCAAAAACACATTGAAGATGGGAAGCTCCTTCATGAGTCCCAATCCGGTTTTAGGGCTAACTACAGTATGGAGTCCGCTCTGCTGGAAGTGACTGAATTTCTCAAGGGTAAGCTGGACCAGGGAGGCAAGACTGTTCTGATACTGCTCGATACGTCGGCGGCCTTCGATATGGTCCCACATGAGAGGCTCCCGGAGAGACTTGCTAACATCGGTCTGGGGGGGGACCGCCTTTACAATGGATGTCATCCTTCTTGGCAAATAGATCTCAGGACATCTGGCTCCCCCCTTTCTCATCCCCAGTTACGGCCATGAATGTAGGTGTCCCTCAGGGCTCCATTCTCAGTCCTACCCTTTTTAATATATATCTATCCCCCTTGCATTTCTGGTAGAGGAAGAGGGCGCCAAAATTGTTTCCTATGCTGATGACACTCAGCTGATTTTTACGTGTGACAAAGGAACCGACTTTGACGGGGCAATGATTAGGTCTTGCCTCACAAAGGTTTTTAACTGGCTTAAGATCAATCAGCTGCAGTGCAATCCTGACAAAACTGAAGTTGTTTTCTTTGGTAATCCATAAACGCCTGACTGGTGCGCTTGGTGGCCAAAAGATCTGCCGCCCCCGCCCGCTGAAAAGGAGAAAGTCAAAAACGTAGGATTTGTCATAGACAAGACACTCTCCATGTGCTTTCAAATTCAAAATCTAAATAGCACTTGCTTTGGCATACTCTGGATGCTAAAAAAAACTCCTGCCACTGTTACCGCTTGAGAGCAGAAAGATCGTGGTGCAGACTCTGGTGACATCAAAGCTTGACTATGTCAACAGCGTGTACCTCTGTCTCCCAAATCCCTTATCCAGCGCCTACAAGTGGTACAATAAGCGGCGGCCAGAGCCATCCTGAGACCTAAACCCAGATCTAGTATGACCCCTATTCTTAAGTCTCTCCGCATAAAAGAACGGATCGGCTTCAAAGCGATGACCATCTTCTTTAAAGCTTTCCATGGCTTAGGAGCCGGCTACATAAATAAGCGCGTTAATCTCTACACAACAGCTAGACCCCTAAATTCTTCCAATGCCAACCTGGCCATCATGCCTAAAATATAGAGTGCCCGCATTGGAGGCAGATCCCTCGGCTTTCTAGGCCCAAAATTGTGGTTAGCCTCCCTGAGTCTCTGAGACTAACCACAGACCTACACTCTTTCATGAAAGAACTTAAAAACCTGGCTTTTTGATAACTGATGGGTCTTTTACGCATGTTTTCCTCCCACTGTCATGCGCCAGGACTCTCTAGTCTCAGTAGCTGCGCGCTTTATAAAATACACAATTTCATTTCATTAGGTCCCTGACAGTGCAAAGGAACACTCGTCCAAATGCTAAGCGCCTTATTTATGAGGCTTTGCTTCACTTTTATGCCGCTGGTGCATCACTTTATGTGACGCACCGGCAGCATAAAATATGTGCAATGATACGCCCTATTTACAAAGTGACGCATCTAGGCAGATGCTTCACTTTGTAAACCCCTGCACCGCATTATACCTGCGCCAGGCATAATGTACGCAGGGTGGGTGTTGCCCCGCAAAATGCCTTGTAGAAGTGGCGCATTGAAATCTATGAGAACTCAGTGCGCCACTTCTAGGACGCCATTGCGTCAATATCTTACACCTGCCACACAGCAGGCATAAGACTGATGCAGGCCCTTTCACATGGGGCTTGCCCCATGTGAAAGGACACATTGCTGGAGTTGCGTCTATTTTCAGACACACCCCAGCAATGCATCACTTTTGCACATACAGATTCGTCAGAAATACTGACATATCTGTAACTCCTTGCGACATGATGCTTCATACAGTAAATATGACACATCCATCATGTCGCAACGAGGGCGCACTAAGAAGTGACGCATCCCTGTTTTCACACAGCGATGCATCACTTCTCATAAATAAGGCCCTGAATGTGTTAACATCTAATATTCAGGGATAGTTATGTGTGTTTTCAATATTGTAACACAGCAGCAGCTCACCAATATTACTGCAAATAATCTCTGTGACGCCCTCCCATTTCTTATATGTTAGGTATTGTTTTGCTCTAAAATAAACATTTTTTTATGTATATCGCATGAAACATAAACACAAAATTTCTCTGCAAAATGGCTGTACTAGACTCTCACACATCAGGTACATAAGAAATAAATGAAAGGAAAACAGAATTTCAAACAAACTGTTTAGGAAATATTCAAGGTCATTAGGGCAAAACTCTGGAGAATGGAGCTGACTGTCAGGGGGCCCCCTGAAAGGCTGGGGCCCTGGGCCAGAGCCCACTTTGCCCATGCATTAAAACGTCTCTGAAGATCTCGCAGTGGCATCCCAAAGAAACTGCATCACAACAAGTGATTTAAACAAGGATGGATGGTCCGGCAAACGCACAAAGGACATAAGTTTAACAAACCTTAAATAATGCTCATTGCACGCCTCGCTGGGACAAAAACCAAACCAACAATAAAACATCAGAAAATTTAGCTTTTAAAGGGTCTGTATTGCCAACTCCACACCAGGCCACACATTTGTGAGAGTGGCAGGCCTAGACTTTGTGGAAGGAGGGCTGGCAGCAAGGATGTCATCCACAACTTCGGGTGGCAGATCAAACAAAGTCCGCTTCCGCCACTCACTCTCCGCGTATTAAGGTATAAATAGTGCAGATTCAGGTAACGTACCCTGCTGTGACAGAAGATCCTTCTGAAGTGGCAGCTTGATGAGAGGGCAGGTGATAAGGCGGAGAAGTGCCCGGTTCCACACACTCCTGGCATCTCCTAGTGAGTGTCTTCTCGGAAACTCCAACGTTCAAAACCTTAGACACTGCATTCTCAGCAGTGGGGGAAAGATCCAGGCTGCATTCTTCTCACTGCTGGAAGATGCCCTGCTCCACTTCAGTGTCGGCACCATTCATGATTTGCTAGACACCGCAGGCTGAGCTTGTCTGCCCTGGTATTCCAGGATACCACCAAGTAGTTCATAATCAGGTTAAAATAGAGAACATGTTGTCTAGCTCTCCCTAAGTTCTTCTTAGGGTTACATCCTTACAACAGTAAACCTTCACAAATACCATAAACATTAACATCTAACGTGACCTGTCAATTTTTCTTAATTATTAATCCAGTGCAATATGTCAATTGTGATATTTGGGTATTTGTGTCTTTCTTTCTAATCTTCCAAACAGAGCCTTGAAAAAGTGACGGAGAGTCGTGAAACACATATTGGCTGTACACTGCTTATAACATCAGTATACTTCAATTTGTTATGTTATGAAAATTTGCAAAGCGCACTATCACCTCGCTGTCATCCTAGACAAACTTAAGGACTAGTGGCACTACTCGAAAAGCCAGGTCTTAAGCTTCTTGCACAATTCAAGAAGTGAGGAGGAGGATTGTATGCGCAGTGGCAGGTCGTTCAACGCTTTAGGAGCAATGTAGGATCACCGGATCTGGTTTTCTGTTCATGGGATGTGTGCGGGTAAGAGTCCAGACGAGTAGAGGTGTCGGGAACGTTTGCGAAGGCAGATGTGATTGATGAGGTATGCTGGGTTCTGTAGTGTTCTGTAGTGCCTTGAAAGTGTGGGTGAGGAGTTTGAATTGTGCTAGTTTGTGTATGGGGTGCAGAGGTAGAGGTCTTCAATCTGTGTGGAGTCACTGGATGGTGGGGCGTGCTATTCATTTTGCAAAAAGACAACCGTCTGGGACAGTTCAATCAATCAATCAATCAATCAATAAGCTTTATTTCGATTTAAAATTAAATCATAAAAGCAATACATTTAAAAGAAAAACCTCACAACCAGTCAATACAATACACAATCTTCAAGTTCATTACAATGGATTAATAAACAACTCCTCTGGTTTTACGTAATCTCATAACTGCCTTCAAAAAGTTTAAAACACAAAATAATGTAAAGTGATCAGTAGACATTTTTGCCACCATTACATGTTTAAACTTAAGTTTCTTGAGCAGATCTTTCAGATACTGTCTCCTTGGCCCAGCATAAAAAGAGCATAAAAATATAAAGTGAAGGGTGTCCTGTGGAGATCTGTGATCGCAGCCGCAGGGCCCTTTATCACTAAGTTTATCAATAAAACCCTCTGGCACTGCTAATAAAAAGTGGATAAAACCAAATCTAAAACGAGTCATTAAAAATCTTTCATGTGAGTTAAGTACAAAAGACAGATAGGGTTTTATACCAGTAGTTGTTTTGACCATGGCGTGTTCTCTCACAGTCCGCTTTAAGAGTTCCGCCTTTTCACGAGTGGTAACCAGAAAATTAGAATGCAAGATCTTTATACTTCCCTTGTCGCTGGGCCTAATTATCTCGGGTGCACTGTACAGTTCCTCACGTCCCAACTTCATGAAGGTGGTTTTGACGTATCGCAGCCACGGGATTCTGCTGCTATGATCCAGGTTCAAGCAGTACAATAAAACAGATTTTGTTAGGCCACAATCTTCATTGAGCCAAATTTTAAGCCAGCAAAGAAGAGGTCTAACGGCCACCAAGTCAGAGAGATAGCTAACCCCCAACTCCTCGTGTATGCTAAAAGTGGGTGAGCTAGGCGGAACTCTCAACAAGCTTTTCAAATATTTATTTTCCACAGTTTGAAGTTTAGATGTTTCTATGAAGCCCCAAACTTCGCTACCATATAGAACCGCTGAACAACAGATGGAATTATACAATTTTAAAATTAGACCGGGTGTCCAGTACCCCAGCCGAGTGGCATATCCCTTGATGGACCCTGTAATCCTGGACATATTAAGACATTTTTCGTCTATTAGATTTTTAAAATTCAGCTTTACATCAAAGGTTATGCCTAAATAAGTGAACATGGGTACGTTTCCTAGTACATGTGTGCCAATTGTAAAGTTCTGTTGTCTTCGTGATTTCTCCCCTACCGTCATCACATATGATTTAGTGAGATTAGTAGACATGTCCAGATTTGTCATAAAAGTTGTAAAACCATCTATTAAAATTTGCAGTGCAGAGGGAGTGCGGGCCAGGAGAACAGCATCATCTGCGTATAATAGGACTGGAACTTTACGTGAGCCTATCCTAGGGACATCTGTCGCAATACTGCTGAGAGTGGAGTCCAACCCATTTATATATAACACAAATAAAAAAGGTGCAAGAATACAAACCTGGCGCACCCCACTTGAGCATTCAAAACTTTTGGTTAGATGCCCCGCGGGCGAGTACCTAACTACGGCTGATGTGTCGGAGTGAAGAGTATGCAGTATGCCTATAAGTGGTGGGTCAATCCCCATATCGCCAAGCAGTGCCCACAATTTGCTGCGATTCACATGATCAAACGCAGCTGAGAGGTCCATAAAGGCCAGGAATAATGATACCTTTTTGGCTATGGTGTATTTGGCACTAATTAAATATAAGTCAAGACATTGATCCACTGTGGAATTTCCCTTCCGAAACCCATAATGGGTGTCTGTAATCACCCCCTTGAGTTCTGCCCAGTCCTCCAGTCTGTTTAAAATCACCCTACCCAAAACCTTCATGGTGGCGTCTATTAACGAAATAGGACGATAACAGTGGGGACTGTCCCTATCCCCCTTCTTATAAATCGGGACAATTATTGCAGAGGACCATGAGGCTGGCATTTTACTTGTAATAGCAGCGTTTAAAACTCTAGTCAGAAGCGGGATCCACACTTCAAGGTTGCTATGATAAAGATCTGGCGGAATACCGTCGGGACCCGGGGCCTTGTTACGGCTTAGGGCAGCAATACCTACACTAACTTCCTCCATAGAGAAGAATAGTGACTGTGTGGAATCCGTAGAGACTACTGGGGCCAAAAAGGCCACTTGATCTGTGGGGTGGTTATAAAGCCCTTTAAAGTACACCTGACAATCATCCGGTTAAATTACTGTTGAGATGTCTGGCTTATTTGGATCTGCAAAGCAGGGACTATTTATCACCTGCCAGAAGCGTGCAGTATCGTGTAATTCTGCAGCCTCTGTTAAGTCTTCCCAGGCCGCACGCTGAATTTGACTCTTGCGCTCCTTTAACACCCTATTATACTGTTTCCGACATTCAGCCACTTTTGCCTTTACACGCGGAAATTCTTTCATAACCATTTTAAGGTTCCTTAGAGAAAGCGAGCATGAGGCATCAAACCATCTATTTTGCAGCGGGTTAGATTTCCTCACAGGGACAGTAAGAAGAGTGCTAATCAAATTTGCAAGAGCCTCAAAGGAAGTAATTGTTTCTGGCCCACCTACAGTGGGATCTAAGCAATTCATAATGTGCTCCTGTCCATCTTTAAAAAGAGAGGAAGTAAATGATTCCATATCTACTTGTGCCCATCTTACTCGCCGCCCTTGACCCGTGGTTGAAAGGGAGGAGGCCTTGAGGTGACTAGTCAATGATGTGGCACCGATGATATTAGGGAGCAAAAAGACAAGAGGGTTGTGGTCACTGAATGGGCTAGAAATAATGTGAAAGTTTAGGATTCTTCTTGCCAACAAAGGGGTGGCAAAAACAAAATCAATAAAAGAATTACAACCCCTCACTTTAAAAGTTGGGGGAATTAGACTATCTCCAGTGACGGAGAGCGTTTCCATTATGTTTACTAAGCCCAAAGAACTTATAACAGTAGTAAGTTCTAGACCTGCCTGTGAGTGTTCCATATGTAGGCCCTTACGCACCGGGCATGTCGACCAGTCTCCCCTGGTGATCATCAAATTTGGGCACAGATGACAATTAAAGTCTCCCAACAAGATTTGTTCGGTTCGGCCTGCATTCGTGTCCAGTATTGAGCTCAGCCTCGTGTTAAGGTCAGAGAGCGAATTGCCTCCTTCACAATTAGATTGGGACAGTTAATTCTGCTAGTTAAAATGCTTTGGCTGGAGTGTTATTCAGGGTCTCTCCTGTGCCGTAAAATCGAAGCCAGGCAGACCGCTAAACACGCCTTTCTGCCAGTGTGCTGCTGGCCTGAAAGAAATGCAAATGTGCACGAGTTAATCTGCAAAAATAAAGGATGCTTGGTACTGTCTATAATTGATTGAATCACTTGAAGCTTTTTGACTGGTAGTGCAAAGATTTAACAGCTAAGCTGTGAAGTGCTTGCTTTTAATTGTCATTGTATTTACATAGTGCTTACTACTAGGTTTGAACGGACAGATATGTAAAAAAAAAAGGCATAACATAGGGTCTGGGTATTGCTAAAATCTATGGGCCTCACTTACAATGAACTGGTGTAGGGCAGCGCTGCAAGTATTTTTGCTGCGCTGCCCTGAGCCGTTTTAAAAGGGCAGAAATGCACTTTATTTACAAGATACATGCATTCCTATCCTTTCTGCCGGTGCACAATTTGGTGCCTAGCGCGAACGCAGACACCCTTGCGTCTGCATTGTTGGTAGGATTGTTTTTGTGCAGGAAGTCACACCTTCCTGCAGAAAAACAGTCCATGGAGGCTTTTTCCTCTTTATATGTGTTCTGCAGAATGCGTCACACATAGAAAGATGAAAAAAATTGAGGAGAACTAAAGATGTTTCTCCTCGTTACGCCTCCAATGGGGGAGGCGAAGAGTTTTGACGCATCCCCAGGTTTACAGATCCTTGTAAATCTGGGAATGAGTCAAAACCCATGGGTGATGTGTGGGAAAATCTACTACAACACACATGGAACGCCCACCTGACACAGTCAGTGTAGGCAACGCAGCTGCTTGCGTTGCCTTACACCATATCTAGGAGGTCATGAAAAGCCATGCAAACTGGCTTTGCATGGCCTCGTAGATATGGGTCTGCAGAGAATCATAAAAAGTGACGCACCGGCAGCACAAGGAGCTTGTAAATAAGCCCCTATATTTTGGAAGCACCATTTTACTGTAAAACATTTTGCGCATTTAGTAGCGGTCTATCTTATACTGTGTATAATGCAAGTATAAAATGTTCGAGGCATATGAGCTGTAGATCATTTACTTGTGCATAGATCGCGATCTGGTGTTGGACTCGGATGTTTGCACTTTGTTTTTGTCTTGGAAGAAGTCTTTGTAGTCACGAGGTAGGTGACTCCTCCTTAGGGCGATAGTGCGCATGGGCATGGACTCCATCTCCAGATTGGTTTTTTTCCGCCATCGGGTTTGGATGTGATTTGCTGAGCTCTGGGTTGGTGTCGTTCTCGAAGCCCCTTTGGCGTGCAATCTCTCACCACTCAACGGTATTATCTCGATCGCGTTCCGGAAAATATAAAATCATCGACCTAGATCTTCAACACGGGCCAAGGGCCTATCCGCGCCGACCACACCAGCAGTCAATGGAAAGTACTCCTTTAAAAGAAAGCCCCGGGTGTGGTGCTAAGTTTCCACACACTGACTTACACCAGGTTTGTAACCTCTGCCTCTCCCCGGAGCACGAGGACAAGAACTGCGAGGCCTGTGCATCTTTCAGGTTGAAGAAAACCATCTGTGACCTTCGGGCTCGACGTCACGAAAAGTCCTGCGAAAGCAGCTCGGTTCCGGATATCTTCCAAGCAGATCCCGAAGTCTGGCCAGAAAAACAAGCTAATGAAAGAGAGATCTCCGTCTCCGAAGCCGACGATTCCGACATCGAAGACGAGGCAGTCACGCCAACTCAGCGGTCCGTGAGTACCGACCCCAAACAAAAGGCTCAGGTAACATCTTCGCCCCTTCGGCTCAGGTGGACACCGGCAACACTTTTTAGACGCCCTGCCCTTGGGCTCGGCTATGAAACCTAAAGAAAAGCCTTTTGGCTCGGTCTTGAGCCAACCCTGTCTCTGTGCTGCCAAGTCACCTTTGGCACCGAAGCCAAAACCAAAGATGTGCCACACCCTTCTTCGTCGGCACCGAAAACAGCCTCAACGCCGAAGCCCTCGGCATCGAAACAAACGAAGGACAAACATTCGGAGCTGAAAAAAGTGTTAGAGCCACAAACTCTTATACCAAAAGCTAAACAGTCCAAGACCCCGCAGAAAGCTTCAGTAACAAAGGCAAAAGAACATTTTGACCCCAAACCTTCGGCACTCAAAAAGGACATTGTATCCAAACAACAGTCTGTGACAGATTTTTCAGATCCGAGACAAAAAACTTTACACAATGACCCCCAAACCGGTCAAGTTGTTGCCAAGCCAACTAAAAAGAGGAAACTGGACACTCCAGAAGACTCTGGAATACCCATTAAACAGAAGGAAATGAGCACTAATACTTCACCTCTCTCTCCAGCTGATCCTAATTTATTAATTTCTCCAGCACACTCCCCACAACGTACATTTTCAACTCAACCACAGGATGATGAAGATGATTATAATGATTATAATGATGGGAACGGAGATCCAGATGGGAAGGATGACGCATATACCATCCCACACGATGTAGATTCTTGGAACAATTACAATACAGATCCCTTTCCACACAATGACCCGGACCTCTACCCCTCTAGACTATCACCGCCAGATGATAATGTTGGGTTTGTGCAACTAAAAATAGGGCTGCTCAATACCACGGAGTACAATTACACTCCGACTCTTCAGAGGAAGATATTTGATTGGAAACATTTGCACCCTCACAAAAGTCTACACACACCGTGCCAATGCTAAAAGGCATGCTAAACATGCACCAGAAGTGTTTAAAGACCCTGCCACAGCCAGGATACTCCACTCCAGGGTGGACAAAAAAAGAAAAGTCAGCTCCTAATGACCTAGTATACATCAAAGGTCAGGTCCCTTTAGATTCTCTTGTGGTGTCTAATGCACGTAAGAGGGATAATTCACAGAGCACAGGTGACCCCCCTCCTCCCTATAAGGAATCAAAACTCATAGACTCGCCTGGCAAACAAATTGCGTCACAGGCTGCAAATCATTGGCAGATTGCCAACGCCCAAGCTTTGTTAGCCAGATATGACAGAGCTCACTATGATGAGCTTGAAAAGCTTATGCAACATCTTCCTGACCAATATAAAAACAATGCCAATGACCTTATACAGGAGGGTAAACTAATAACCAACACATCTATAAAATATGCCCTTGATGTGGCTGATACAGCATCTCGTGCTATTAATACCAGCGTTTTACTACGCAGACACGCTTGGCTCCGGATATCCGGTTTCAAGCAAGAGGTGCAATCCACTATTCTTAATCAGCCTTTCGACCAAGAGCATCTTTTGGGCCCACAGTCGACTCATCTTTAGAAAAGATTAAAAAAAGATACTGAGACTGCCAAGTCCATGGGGGCCCTGCAATCGTCTTCCCCTAGAGGCTCTTTTCGTCGCTCCTTATACAGGGCTGGCTCCAAAACCACTGGCTCAGAACATCCCTCTTCATCGTATAAAAGTCCCAATCAAACTACCTCCCCCATAGGATATTTTCGAGGAGGATACAGGGGTAACAACAATAAGGGAAGAGGCCGCTGTAACAACACCCGCGGCTCCCCTACCACTAAGCAGTGACTTCCCTCCCGATCATTCCACTCCTGTCGGGGGACGTCTCTCACAGTTCCTACCTGTCTGGAACTCCATCACAACAGACAAGTGGGTAAGACAAATTATCCAGTATGGTTATTGCCTGGAACTCACCTCCACTTCCCCAAACATTCCTCCCAGACAATGTCCAATGTCCTCAGAACATCTGACTCTTCTAAAACAAGAGATTCTCTCGCTATTACAAAAAAATGCAATAGAACCAGTCCCCTTGCCTCAACAAAGCACAGGGGTTTACTCCCTATATTTTCTAATTCCAAAAAAGGACGGCTCTCTCAGGCCAATATTGGACCTCAGACCGCTAAACCGTTACATTCAGTCAGACCACTTCCACATGGTCACTCTACAACAGGTGTTACCACCAATGTTCCCTCTAATTTTTTCCCTTTGTGTGCGGCACTGTAAGGTCTCTGTGCGCTGCAGCCAAGGCTGTGTGCGCCAGTAACCCGACCGCACGTGTGGTTGCAGCAACACATATCAGTGCAGATTGTGTCAGTATTCATGTTAATCGCAGTGTCAGTCATGTGCTGCAATTACCATGAATACTTTCTCAGAGGCACACAATATGCCCCGCACAGGGCCGGCCTTAGCGCTGGTGGCGCCCTGTGTGACAACGTTTGTTGGCGCACCCCAATGGCCACCCCACCAGTGAGTCCCTCACCATTATCCTTTAACAGTGCCCTTCGAGGTCTCCATTACCACTCTCTCTAAGATGTATTTAATTTGTTTTATAAAGTCTCTCATACCAGTGTAGGGTGTACTTTCCATTGCACACATATTAAACAGAGACCGAGACAATCAATCATTTTTTTTTTGCAAACAGATTTTATTGAGTTTTCTAACAATCTCTATCACATTTATTAATACAACTTTAGATTCATTTGTCTCGTTCCTATTATGATATTGCAAAGAAACGGCCCACAGTGGTAAAACATTTATCAATGACATCTAATAGCTTGGCTCCATCCGTTTACTACCAGGGCATCCACGGCTGACTTAACAACTCTATAATTACTCATTTGCTTAGCTGTAACTTCACAGTTCCTGTGTATCTATTCAAACTATCCCCAACTGTTCCCCCCCACCGTCCCTCCCACCCAGGCGTGTTACATTAGGGCCTTCATTATGCAGCCAGTACAAAGGCAGAACACCACTTTTGTCCATGATCTCAGGTATAGTCTCAATGATCAACCTTACCAACAGAGGGGACATGTTGCACTGTTGCAGCGAACACTTCCCAGCTGCTCAGCCATCCACTGCTGCACTCTTCAGTTATCAGGACATGAGGGGGGGAAGCACGCTCCCAACCCTCATTCATGCTGCGGCTGGGCTGTCCCGCGTGCCAGCTCCCCCGCAAGGCCTCCCAATGGCAAATCTCTGCCTCCACAAACAGTTCGCTCCTTACCGGGCTGCAGGGAGATGAAACAACAGTTGCTGTCTAATGTATCTGCACTATGGTGCACACCCAGGAGTTTCCGGTCTCAACTGGGTGCCGCCTCCAACATAGGCCTCTCCGCTACTCGGCCGCGAGTGCAGTCACCGTCTTTGCCTCGCTGTGACGGGTGTGAGGGGTCTACCAGGTCTTCTGCCAACACCTTTCAAAGTGCGGCGTCTCCGCTTCCGGCCCACTCCACTGAGTATCATGGGAGATGCTCTTGGCCCTCGGTTGCTCAGGGTCCAGTCAGAACGTCAAGGGCTAGCTGCTCCTCCCCTCGTCAGCCGCCATCTTATATCGCTCCGGGCCGCTCACTATCAGTTCATAGCCAGATGGTTTTTCTCTGCCACGCAGCCCGCTTAGCTGCAATAATGAGAGCATCGCACTCCCAGGACAGTCTGCCGTTCAGTAGGCACAAAATATATGTGCCAGGGGCTCAGGATAATCATTTACTGGGGGTATGCCGGCCGGAGCACCGAAGCCTCTCACATTGGCTCCAGGCCACACCCCCCCAACAGAGACAATCAATCATTGGTATGTAAATCCGTGTAGAAGAAATGTTACATATGACAGAGGACTGCAAGGTATAGGAGTGACATGTCATTCAGACTGATAGGCAGTGTAGTTTAAGAGTGCTTTGTCTAGAGAAGCACAAATTCAGAATTTAAAATGTAACATCATGGTTAGGAATTCTCTTTAATAAGATGCACTTTGCGCCCAAATGAACCCTATTTGCAACATTAGGATAATGAATGTCTGGGGAAAAAAATCATAACGCTCTAATCTATACCTTGCAGTATGCATGAAGTTCTTTGATGACAGTTAATAGTTTACTGTTCTATATTAGGATTTTAACTTATAAACGGCAAGTAATAAAATTACCCTTCTGACATAAGTAGTAACCCACTAACTAATCTTCATTCTATGCCCTTTGTGATCTGTATGGTACACATTATTTGCAGCAGGCATATTAACCCTCTGTTCTACCTTAAAACTTCTTAGTTTCAGCGAGGGGTTTCAGCGAAAACAAGACAGTGGCGCTCAAGCAGGATACCAAGATAAGTGTATAAAGTACATGAAGAACTAATGCTTCACGGTGCCACCAGTGCAGAGGTGGACCCCAAACCTCTGAAAACGTTAAGAGCCAGAGGCCCTAAACACTGTAAATGTAGAGCAAAACCGGGCACACGTAACCTTAAAACTTCCACTAGAGAAAATTCCCATCCCTCTAATACAAGAAGTAACATTACACCTACAACAAGCCAGAACTGTTGGCTTTGTCAATGGTTCTTATTTGCATATGATAAATAAACACCAACTACGCCTTTGTGGTATATAACATTGCAAATGCTTCAGTTCTAACATGATGACATTGAAAGAACTATAACGAGTCTCTTTGTAGTTACATAAAAGGCAGTGAAGGGTGGTTCTGCTGCAGAGTTAGTGAAGGAGGCAATGGGGGAGGGGGCCACTGTATATGTTTGCGTCCATCCACACCGAGAGGTGACTACACGTACCAGTATACAAAGGAAACAAAAGAAATTAACACATTTGTGGCTCGGCGCTACAAAGCTTCCTGTGATAACTGCCTCAAACCCAACCTCGGTAGCTCTCAAGACATGCGTCTGACGTAGGTCCCGAAAACTGCCCCTGTTGACACATCAGGCGTAGGAGCCCTTGCCAAACCATGAAGGCTCCTACCACACGAGCCTGTGAGTCTCTTTTCCTCGCCAGAGGACATTTCACCTGAAAACACAGGGCAGTGTTTGTGGGCAGTTAAAATCTGTTTTTGGGTAGCCTGCCAGCAAGTTTTTTTTTTCACTGGTCTTAAAACGTTTTCTTTTCAGAATATTTTACAGAAAGCCAAATGCAGCACAAGTCAGGATTGTAGACTTCTTTGCATTTCTTTCGTTGAAAGGGCGCGGCTGCAGGCAGATTGTATGCCTTTGTTAAAGTAATCATGTTAATTGCAGAACATGATGGGCTCTGTGATTAACATGAATACTTTCACAAAGGCATACAATATGTCCTGCAGCCGCGCCCTTTCAGCTAAAGAAATGCAGCAAGTGTGATGAATACAGGCCCCAGCTAGGCCCGCAGGACACAAGGGTTCGCTCTCCTGTAAAGGAATCTATAAGGAAGTTGGCACGGAAACTGCAAAGTACAAAGACAGAGTTTATTAACCCTTAAGGGTGGTCCTACAATCCATACAATACCCTTCAGTATTGCATAGAGTAGCACAAAGAACTTTCGTACACGGTCCCCTTTTATACACAACAGAGGGGCTCATAAGTGGGAGGATACAACATGAGGCCAAGAATGTTACCTTTTATGGACATTTTCAATACAAGATCAATATGTGGGCGGAGCTGACATACTCCTTAAGCCCGCGAAAACATGGTCAAGCAAGGACTAACTGATAACAGATGTGGTCAAGTCTGGGCATGCGCCAGGCGGACAAAGGAACTATTTATAGACTGTTACTAGGCAGATTACAAGAGCAACTAACACGAAGATAGGACTCTCCTCGTGTTGCGCACGTGGAGACATGACAATACAAAATGGAGTCCAAACTTCAGTCAACATAATCGAAAGAGACATGTGTAAGGCAGGAGAATTCATGTCTTTAGTAAATGCTTAATCACATCGTAGTTACAATGTACAACAGACGACCCTTTCAGCATTTACTGAAGACATCCGGTTTGTTAGGATAATCATCGTATATATCAATTATCATCATCTCTGCTACCTCCTTAGCTAAACGTTTCTGATAAGTGACATTGGCAATAGCTTTCTTATCGGGGATACAGAATGATACACATAAGGAACAGAGCAAGGGACCACATTGGACGCAGATACAACAAGAAAACAGAACTGCTATAATTATACAGAGACCAGTTAAAACCTTCCAACCCCAAGCAGTGATCAATGCCCAGAACCATCCAGAAAAGGACCAAGTGCCGTTTTCTGTATGGATTTCAGCTGCGATTTTATGTAACCTGTTAATTGCATTATAGACTCAAGGTGTGTGGTCAGGAATAAACACACAGCAACTACTTCCGATAATTTTACAAGCTCCACCTCGATCAGCTAACATAACATCTAACACCATACGATTCTGTAATGCAACAATTCTGGTAATCTGTAATTCTTCCGTAAGATTCCCAAGAGCAGCAGCGGTTTGGTTTGTCACAGCCTCTACCACTCTTGTTAATCTTCGAACTTTCCTACTATTTAGGGCAGCTCCAACGAAGAAAAACAATCCTAAATTGAAATCAATATACTGCTGCAAACTGGTGTCAGTCTGGTCCACGTCATCAATTGATAGAGTACGTTTATACCTATTTACAGTCACATTATTTAACAACTTTAAATCCTTATGATATGATGCAGGTGCCAGAAATACAGGAGGCAACAAAAATGCTACATAACATACCCCGGACCAACCGGCTGGCAAACGGTAATAACCTTTATTTCCGCATACAAAGTATGTATTATGGGATGCTAAGAAGGTACTGTTATTCAACCCATCGATATTTAATATGGTAATACAATCGCTAACACCAACAGGAATATAACCCACACTTTGGACACACAGGTCTGCTTGAGCTTGTGCCACTTGAATCACAAATTTGTCTTTTCCCACAGTGTCTCTGGTGTTCGTGAAAACATATGGAATCGATTCATTGTCTGGTCGATACTCTTCCCATTCCCAAATTGTCCCATTCGCTTGCGGATATCCATCTTTATCCTGATGACATTCTTTATTGAGTCTGAAGAGTAATCGTCCCACTGTGGGTTTCCGAGTGGCAAAAAGTAAAGTGTACCATGCTCTACAAGAGCCATTATGAGAGAAAGGAAGAGGTATGAATGGCGTTCCTCCTTTCTTCTGATGAGCTGGCATCATACCACATATCCAACAGTTCGTAGCATTGGTGGCAACGTGGGTATGATGTAACATCTGGATGAAAGTGTTATTCAAATAAGACTGACGATGCTTCAATTCTTGATACGGAAGGGTATAGAAGTAGTGCTCCGCAGGCACTGGAGTGGTCAACACAAGTAACTCTCGAGCAGGAGTCACATCCTCCACAAACCATGTGGCTATCCCAACAATAGCTACTGTGAGCATAAAACCTGTTGCACAAAGGATCTTCTTTTTCTCCATGTCAGAATAGAGAATCAATATCTTCCTGAAACTAAAAGGTTTGTCAGAACTCTTCCCCTTGGGCAGCGGTCGATTTCTTCACCAACGGGCCAAGACGGGTGTCGCTACACTAATGCAGGGCTGATCCCCCCCCCTTGCTTCATTGGCTCTCCGTTTCACTAACCCAAGGGCCGTTCTGACAACATCTCCCGATACTGAAGGATTCACTTTCTTGGCCTCAGATGATATCGCCTTCCTCCAGGAGCCGCGTGGTCCGGAAAGAGCTCCTCAGCGTCGTTCGATTCCACAGCACGGCCTTTCTCTGTGGTCAGAATCTCTCGTTGATCGGTCAATACAGCAGGCTCCACCAATCCGGGCGGTACTTTGCGGCAGTGCAGGGAATGGATCCAATTCTTTCTGTTGGAAACTCGCACAGCCGTCCTCGTTGCCAGTAAGACTTGCTCAGGGCCAACCCATCTCGGCTCCAGGCTGTTCGTCCTGTCAAAGATTTTCAGCATGACATAGTCTCCAGGCCGGAGACTATGTCCTTCGCCGGTGGACCGATCAGGGAGCGCCTCCCGGACCTGTTGATGAATGGAAACCAAGTTATCCGTTAACTGTGCCAGATAATCATTCATCATTACACAAGGTACATCATACACAGTCTTAGGTTTTGGTGGACCCCAAATATTCATTGGACGTCCAAAGACAATCTCGTACGGTGTAAGACCGATTCGAGAGTGCGGTACCGACCTAATTGACAACAACGCCAGCGGTAAAGCATCTGGCCAAGTCAAAGACGTCGAAGCTTGAATTTTAGCGATCTTGAGCTTCAGTGTACCATTATATTTCTCGACTAGTCCTGCAGATTGAGGGTGGAATACTGCGTGGAACTTCTGGGTGATGCCTAGACCCTTTAAAACATACTTTATAACATCCGCTATAAAGTGGGGTCCGTTATCACTCCACAGAAGTCTCCAAACGCCATATCGAGGGAAGAACTCCTTCAACAGCATCTTAGCGGTAGTCATTGCAGTATTGTCCTTCGTAGGGTATGCCTCAACCCATTTGCTAAAGGCACACACCACTACTAGAACATACTTCAAATTGTTACAACGCTCAAGCTGGATGTAATCCATCTGCAAAACCTCAAAGGGTGCAGTAGGTGTTACAAACCCTCCTGCTGGGGTTCGAGTACCCTTTCCTGGGTTGTACCTCAGGCAAATCATACAGGTCTGCACCACCCTCTTTGCCGTGCTAGCAATCTCTGGATGCTCCCAGACTTGGGTAAGCAATTTTACAATTGCGGAAGCTCCAACATGTGCTAGCCCATGTGCCATCTGAACCATAGGTTGTACAAAAGCCGTGGGTAATTTCCATCTATCCATCTGCTTATTTCTCCAGCAGCCCTCATCATCCAATTCTCCCTCACTGGACCATTGCTCCCGTTCTTTGTCAGAAGCGGTCCTCTGTATTTCTCGCACTTCTTCCTTCGCATCATGCCATCTTTCTACTTGCGACTTCACTACATACATGGCAGTAGCACCGGGCTGCATCGCAGTCTCCCGCGCCACCCGGTCTGCTAACGCATTCCCTTCTCCAACTTTATCGACTACTTTCCTATGGGCGCTACATTTAACGATGGCAATTTTCTTCGGATATGTCAATGCAGTTAAAAGATTATGAACTAACTCCCCATGCATTATTTGTACTCCATGTGACGTTAAGAACCCTCTTTCCTTCCAGAGCAGGCCGAAATCGTGCGCTACTCCGAAGGCATAGCGGCTATCTGTATAAACATTCACACACAATCCTGTACTGAGCTCACATGCTCGTGTTAATGCTATCAGTTCCGCTGCTTGAGCTGATTTCTGTGGTATGCGTGCTGTCTCCACTATTGTTTGCAATGTGGTAATCGCATACGCTGCTGAAGTCGTACCATCTGGTAGCTTCAGGCATGACCCGTCCACCCACAGTTCTCCATCTACATCTGAAAAGGGCGTATCCTGGAGATCAATACGACCCTTTGTTTGTTCCTCGGTCACAAGGATACAATCATGTGCTTTTCGTGCCTCAGACCGAGTCTCGGGGTATGGCAACAATGTGGCAGGATTTAACGTCACGCACCTCTTTAACGTAATATGAGGAGCCGAAAGCGTCAGCTCATATCCCGTTAAACGGGCACTGGTCAAATGCTGCGTCTTTGTCTGATTAAGCAGGGCATCAACAGCATGGGGGACTAATACCAACAGCTTATGAGATAACACAATTCCCTCGCTTTGGCGTATTGACACAGCTGTTGCCGCAACCGAGCGAAAACAACCAGGCAATGCTCGGGCAACAGGATCAAGTACAGCCGAAAAATATGCACAAGGGCGCTGCTTGTCGCCGTGCATCTGCACTAAAACCGATAATGCACATCCATCTTTCTCATGCACATACAGCGAAAAAGGTTTGGTATAATCAGGAGTCCCTAACACTGGTGCTGAACAGAGGGCCTGTCGCAATTTCTGAAAGGCAGTGTCACACTCATTCGTCCAAGGAAGCGGGATAGGTGTGTCCTTTGTCAAAAGGGCTAACAATGGCTTAGCTATGTGTGAAAACCCTAGTATCCATTGCCTACAAAACGACACGAGACCCAAAAATGCACGCACGTCCTTCTGCGTGGACGGCGTCGGCGTGTCCAGAATCACTTGGACACGATCTGGTGTGAGTGCACGCCCCTCCTTAGACAAAAGGTGACCCAGATAAGTCACCTTTGGTCTACAGAACTGCAACTTTTTCCGAGAGACTTTGTGATTGTGGGATGCCAAAAAGGAAAGCAAAGACAACGTACTCGTTTCACACAACTCCGGAGTGTCGGCCGCCAGCAAGATGTCATCGACATATTGAATGAGGGCGACACCCTCGGGCAGAACAAAGGAGTCCAATTGTCTTTTCAAAGCTTGACTGTAAATGCTAGGGCTTTCTGTGTAGCCCTGAGGGATTCTACAAAATCGGTAAGACCTATTATTTAGAGTGAAACCAAAAAGGTATCGACTATCGGGATGAATGGGAATTGAAAAGAAGGCATTTTTCAAATCAATAACTGAAAACGTGGTCGCCGTAGGCGGGACCAAAGTAAGCAACGTCGTGATATCAGAAACCACTGGGTACTGAGGTATCACGATCTTGTTTACTTCTCTCAAATCAATGATAAACCGATAGACTTTGGCATCCGTATCCTTTTTCAGAATGGGTAGAATCGGGCTATTACAAACGTTATAGGGAACCTCTTCCACTACTCCCACCTTAATCAAATCCTGCACAATCTGTATAAGAGCCTCTTCCCCCTCCTGCGAAATACGATACTGTGGAAGGCGTGGTAACACCGCCCCTTCCTGGACACTAATGTGAACAGGCGGAATCACCATCTGTCCCACATCAGTATCCGAGGTGGCCCATAGAGCACGAGGGAGGGTAGCTAACACAGCATCTTCTGTAACCACACACATCCGTTCAGACAGGGGGTAATTGTCATTCAATATCACCCGCACTCCAGCAGGGGAACAGCGGATCGTAGCTCTGAAGTGCTTCAGCATATCAAGGCCCATAATATTGTCCGGCGTGTTCGGGGCAAGCAAAAACGGACAGGGTGCAGAAAAGGAATCAACCTGAAATGTGAGGGGCTGCGAAAGAGGGCTTCGGGAGAGTGTACCATCAAACCCTACCGATGTAACCATTAAGCCAGATGGGGGAGCCCTCGGAACCAATTGTTTAGACAGCGCACTACGAGTCGCTCCTGTATCCACTAGGAACTGATCAGTAGAACCCAAAACCTCAGCTGATACGTAAGGACCTTTCTGATCAACTGGCACCTCAACTGATTCTAACCCCCATCCAACGCATTCCTATGCATGCTGAGAATCATGGTACCCAGAACGGTCAATCCCCGACACTTGATACTGGTTTTGTCGATCGAAAACATTAGACCTATCTCGTTGCTGCCCGGCAGGGTCAAAACGAGCGTGATCATTAGAATTCCCTCTAAAATTCGAGAAACCCCCTCTACCTCTCGGGCCACCCTGATTGTGTCCCTGACGCGAAGCATGCAACGCTGGGCAATCTCTGGCCCAGTGTCCCGATTGCTTACAATACGCACATTGATTCCTATTCAAATCAGATCGGCCCGAGGGAGGACCATAAAATCCTCCCCTACCTCTATTTACACCCCGTCGGGGCGGACCATATACTTGTGCTAACATCACCTTTGTTTTTAAATCCTTCGATTTCTTCTCCTCCTGCCCCCTCGCTTCTTGCTCCTGGCGCTCATAGTACTGAGCTATAGTCAGGAGGGCTGTCGGGGTCGCAGTGGACCAAGAACTTTCACTCGCTTTTAGGCGGGCTGCAATCGCCGGTAATAAATTCGCCACATATTTATCAGCAAAAAGGTGCCGACCCGTATCATCCGTAAGGGACTGACCACTAAAATCATGAAACGTCTCCTCAAAGCGCGTAAAGAAATCTGCAACTGATTCATCGACTTTCTGCTTGCACGAGGCTAGCATATTCCAGTCAATCTTTTTAGGGGGAATGATTGTCTTCAACTTAGTCAGAATAGCAGCAGGGAGATCTAAGATAATCTGAGGTGGTTTCTGCGCGGGCTTTCTCTCCCTATCCTCATCCTCAAGCTCAGACCATCGAGCCTTAAAAGTGGCAGCATCATCCACCTTCCGCACAGATCGCCACATATCTGGTGGTAGAATAAGCCCAAAGAACAAATCTATATCTGCTAGGGTCATAATACCAGAATTCAAGGCCCCCTCGACTTCTTCGTAAAAGGCCGCTGGATTCTTGCGGGGATCAGGCAACGCATTCTTTAATGCCATGACGTCAGCCCTGTGCCAGGGAGTATAAACCCAATTATACACAAAATATCCCTTAGCATCGGCGGAGGTAATATCCGAGCTAGTCCCCGTTCCTTTAGGAGGAACATACAAAGGCGCCGCCTCGCGCATTGGTTTAGCATGCACTAGATCGCTCTTATCTGATTGAGAGGTGGATGAATGGCCGCCTCCGGTACGCGAATCCGACCGCTTTTCCTGCTCAAGTTGTTGGCGCGCTTTCTCTTTAAGATCTTTCGCCGCATCCCGCAACGCAAACAGTCGCCGAACCGCCTCAGGCGCCTTAGAGGGAGAGAAAACACCATTACGCAATGCTTTAGCATCTAATACCACATCGTCAGGTTCAAAGACACTGGAATATTTCCGAAAGGCAGCAATCACTTCATCAGAAAAGTGTCCCAAGAAATACAACCTTTCTCTATCCTGCCACGACTCCCAAGAATCCAACAACTCAGCAAGGGATAACTTGCCCTTACATGCACGATAAGAAAACTGCCGAAGCTCACCCATTCGCTCAGCCGATAACATGGACCGCGTGTCTACCTTACTCGAACCCGATCCAGAATCTTGTGGCTTCGGGGCAGACGCGCCGACATAAGGAGGCGGAGAACGATCTAATAAATAAAAATCATCGTCATGATTATTAAGGACAGGATAGAGTGGCTGACGAACAGCATATTGACCCGAGACTTGTAACCTGCGTTCTTTCTCTTGCTTCTCCGTCTGTTCTCTTTCCTCCCGACGCTTTGCTTCCTGCGCTCTCACATGATCATTCTTTCGTTGCTCTTTATCAAACAGCGCTTTCTCACGTTTCTCTCGCTCACGCACTTCCTTCACCCATAATCGCACACATTCAAACATGTCTTGACGAGCACGCCGTTTACACATACACTGTTCCACATACTCAATCTTTTTTTGATAAACAAGTTTTTATTGTTTTACACGGTACAACAACAGAAACAGTCTGGTATTCCGAAGCAGTTCCACACAGCAATACATTAGGAAACACCCCCCGCTCCACCCCGCCCCCGGAAGCCCCCCCCCCCCCACCCCCCGAACCATCCTACTAAAGTATATTGCCTAGCCATTTCCCCCAAACTTTCCGGTATTTCTTGGGGCATCCGCGTGCCCGATATAGAGTCCGCTCCTGCGCCGCGCACCAGTCCACCCCCGCTCCCCATTTAGCCACGCTTGGCGGCAGCGGCTGCTTCCATGCCGCTGCAATGTCGCGCTTGGCCACCATCAAGGCCGTCATGAGAAACAGTTGCTCTGAACGTGTGCCATCCAAGCCATCCGTGATGCCCAGCAGCGAGTGTCGGGGGTCATGTGGCACCTCCCACCCCAGGACCTCCGTAAGCTCGGCTTCAATGCCTCTCCAGAACCCCTCCAGGGCCGGGCAGGACCACACCATGTGCAGGAAGTCTGCCGGCTCGGAACCACAGCGGGGGCAGGCCGCGTCCCCGGAGAGGCCCGCACGGTGAAGACGAGCCGGTGTGAGGTATGCCGCATGGAGATAATAAATTTGGATGAGTCGTAGTTTAGCGGAGGCCGTCACCAAGCGGGGGGCCATAAGGGCGTCCCGCCAGTCGGCCTCATCCAGGGGACCCACCCACCCCTCCCAGCGCTCCCTAAGACCCGCGAGGGATGTAGGGGTGCAATTGACAAGGGAACGGTAAATCCTGGAAATGCCCCCCCTCCCCAGGTTGCCCAGCAGGACCTGAGCCTCCGGGGGGCTGTGGTCTGGCAGCCTGACGTCCAGTGGGGTGTAGGTGCGTATGGCGTGGCGCAGCTGGAGGTACCTATAAAACTGAGAGGAGTGAAGGGAAAAACGCGCCTGCAGCTCCGAAAAGGAACACATCCGCCCTCCCCGCCAGACGTCCCCCAGTTGGGAAATGCCGATGAGGTCCCATGATTTGAAGCCTTCCAGCTTCGTGACGTCCCGCAACCACGTCCCGTGCCACAGGGGGGTGACCCGGGTCAACCGTCCCGTCCATCGGGTGAGGCGGAGCGCCGCACGCCAGGACAGGAATACAGCCCTGGTGATGTCCGGGCAAGAAGCAGGGATGGGGGCGCCGTACAGGCGATCTTGGATATCGGCAAAACCCAAGCCGTTAAGTTCAACCCTGTAGGCCGGGTCGGACCAACCCCCTCCAAACCAGTCGTGAATGACCAGGAGGCGGGTGGCCATGTAGTAGAGGTAAAGATCGGACATGCCCAGGCCCCCGTCAAAGGTGGGTATGCGGCACGTCGACAGAGCCAGCCGCCGCCTCCCCTCGCCCCAGAGAAATCTCGTCGCCATCCCGTCCAGTTCACGAAACCACGGTCGCGGAAAGGAGTGGGGGGTGTTTTGCAATACGTACAGAAACCGGGGAAGGATCATCATTTTGTAGAGTGCGACCCTCCCTAGCGGGTTAAGGGGCAGCTGTTTCCATCGCTCCAGGTCGGCCCTGGCCCTCTTGGCCAAGGGGGTGACATTGAGCGCCCAGCTCAGCTCCGGGAGGAGGGAGACCCAGATGCCCAGGTACTGAAATGATAGGCGGCGCAGAGGGATGGTCTCCTGCCAGTCAAAGCATTCCCTGGAGGGGTGCAGCGGAACCAGGATCGACTTTCGCGGGTTGAGGGAGAGACCCGATGCCCGGCCGAAACGGCTCAGAATGGACAATGCGCGCGGTCCGGAGCGCGCTGGGTCCCCAAGGTACAATAGGACATCATCCGCATAGAGGGCGATTTTGTCGGGTTCCAGGCCAGGCCATTCCCACCCCCGAAGGAGGGGGTCAGATCTAATCAGGGCGGCCAGAGGTTCCATCGCCAGAGCGAAGAGAAGGGGCGACAGTGGGCAACCCTGCCTAGTTCCCCGGCCGATCCGAAAGGGCCGCGACAACGCCCCATTAACCAGTACTCTGGCACGGGGCCGGGCATAGAGGACTCGCACCATCCCCACGAACCGAGGGCCGAAGCCCATGCGGGACAGGACGTCGAAGAGGTAGGCCCACCCCACCGAATCGAAAGCCTTTTCGAAGTCGACGAGGAGGAGAGCGAGGTACGGGGTCAGACGATGGCGGTGGGCCAAAGCCACGTGGAGACGGCGCAGACAGTGGCGCGTACCCCGGGCGGGCATGAAGCCACATTGATCCGGGTGGACCAAGGTAGACAACAGGGGCCTAAGCCGCTGGGCCAAGACCGCCGCGTAGAGCTTCACATCAGTGTTGATGAGCGAAATTGGGCGATATGCAGCTCTATCGGTGGACGGCGGCGTGGATTTGGGCAAAACCACAATCGTGGCCAGGTCAGACTCCGGTGGGAAGGAACCCCTCTCAAGCGCCTCTGCATAGTGAGCTTTCAGCCGCGGGACCAGCGTGTCCCTATAGGCCGCAAAGAATTCCTGCGGAAAACCGTCTGGGCCTGGAGTCTTCCCCGCTGACATACGCCCGATTGCTTCCCCGATTTCTTCGACGGAGATGGGGGCCTCCAGGCTCTCCATTTCGTCCGGCCGAAGCCGGGCCAGGCAGGCGGTCCCGGGCGCAAGCAGGGTGTCCAGAGAAAGGTCCGGCGCACGCTCTCGGTAGAGCTGAGAGTAGAATTGGGCAAATGCCGTTGCCATCCCCACGGAGGAAGACTGGAGCACCCCCGACGAGTCGGTGATCGCCGGAATGATGCGCGACGCCCTGGGGTATGTGGCCAGGCGGTGCAACAGTGCACCGTTCTTGTCCCCCCAGCCGTACACCCTCGCTACCGAGGACTGCCAAAGAAGCTTGGCCGCCTCGAGGGACCGCTGACAAATCTCCTGACGAAGGAGCCGCAACTGACGGTCCACCGCCGGGTCGTCTTGCTCGGAGAGCGACTGCTCCAGCCGCAGCGCCCGGGCTTCGCAAGCCGTGAGCTGCCGCAGCTGTGTCTGGCGATGCCGCACAACATGTGCCTTGGCCGCCCCCCTGATGGTTGCCTTGCAAGCCTCCCAAAGGGTGCCCGCCGATGAAACGGAGCCCTCATTGACACCGTAATAATGGGTAAGTTCAGTGCCAACCGCCTCGCGCAGCGTCTTATCCTGGAGGAACCAGGCGCTGAACCGCCACACCGGCCTGGCCGCGTGGGGCGGGGGGCCCAGACTCAGGAGGACTGGCGAGTGATCTGAAATGCCTCTGGGAAGGATGCGGGCATCCTGGACGCTTCCGCACTCGGCAGGAGGGACAAAAATCACGTCAATACGGGCATGAGAGTGGTGAGCGGCTGAAGTGTGGGTGTATTGACGATCGTAAGGGTGCCAGAGCCTCCAGGCGTCGCACAGGCCCTGGGCCTCCGCCCATCCCGCCAGCTGTCTCGCCCGCGCGGCGCGGGAATCCGAAATCGGTCCCGACGAGTCCAGCCGTGGGGCCAGGACCGCGTTAAAGTCGCCCCCAAGGACGGTGGTGCCCACGGGGAGAGAGTCCAGCAACGAGGCAGCGTGGGATAAAGCCTGCGACAATCCCGAGGGGGGCACATAGAGCGAAAGGAAGCTGACTGGGCGCCCCTCCAGTGTACCACAAATAGCAATCCCGATGCCCTGGGGCGCACGGGCCACCCTCTGAAGGACGAAGGGGAAGGAACGACGCAGCAGGACCGCCACCCCACGGGAACCACGGGAAAACCCCGAGTGCCACACCCGGTCGTACCCGTAACGCGCCAAGAAAGGGCATTTTTCCCCAAGGAGATGGGTCTCCTGAAGGAGGAGGACGTCGGCCCCCACGCGCTGAGCATACTTGAGGACCGCCGTGCGCTTAAGCCTATCCAGCAGGCCGTTCACGTTCCAGGACAGGATACGCAGCTGCGCCTTGGGGGCTACGTCAGCCATAGATACAACGGGTGCAGTGGGACGCCGCCGGGTCGGAGCCACCCCAGGGGAGCCCGGAGGACATCTTGCCGCATTGGCGCGCAGGGACCAGGACCCATGGGGAAAGCAGGGGACAGGCAATGGGGGGCCAGGGGTGCCAGGCCGGGAGCGGGCGGCAGCAGACCGTGTGTGTAAGCCAGCGCGGAGCGCAGCGATGACGCCCGCGGGAGGAAGCCTAGGGGCGCCAAGACGGGAGTGGGCAGCAGCGGGCCGTGTGTGTGAGCAAGCGCGGAGTCGTGCAGTAACGTGCGCAGGAAGCAGCGATGTGGCGCACCCAGGAAAAACCAGACACAAACAAAGAGGACCACCCTCCCTAGGAGGAACATCCAACAGAACATCGAACAAAACCCACCCCCCAACCCCCAACCCCCCACCCTACACTTCGAGAACTGAAGCATCTGTCGCCCTAACTCCAACAACAATTACAAAAGCCCCAAGCGAACCGCTCGGGTGTCAAGAGCGTGGTGGACCCCTCCAGAAGTACGGATGCAAGAGTTCCGGCCTGAACTACCGTCCATGAGCGGAGATCCGCTAAGTCCAGGACATTGGCGGAGGCCTCAGCCGCGGGGCCGGGCCGCCAGAGCCGCCGCCAAGACAGAAGACCACTCAGAGTCAAATGGTCGGGCTGCGGGAGAGATCAGACAGGTCCACAGGCGCGATGAGGGGGGCCAGGGATGGGTCCGGCGGACGTGGTGACCGGCTCCGGGGGCCCCCAGCCGCCCGAGAGGATGTCCCGGATGAGGCCGACGAGTCCCTCAGCCCCCTGCCCGACATGCTCGTGGAGCGGGGCCCAGCTGCCAACCCCCCCCGGGGCCGCCGGGACTGTGTGCGCCTTCTGCGGCGTGGGCGAGGGGGTCTGGTTGTATCTAGGTCCGAGGGCTTCCGAGCCGGGGACACCCGCCCGGATTGGCGCAGGGGTCGTTCCTCAGTGAGCCAAGTCCAGGCCGCCCGGGGAGAGTCGAAAAACAGGGTCTTATCCTGATAGACCACGCGGAGGCGGGCCGGGAATTGAAGTTGGTATCGAAGACCCAAGGAGCGCATCTTACGTTTCACCTCCAGGTATGAGCGGCGTTGCTCTTGAACCTCCCGAGTGTAGTCAGGGAAAACCATGATGGTGTGGTTGTTGAAGGACAGGGGAGACTGCCCTCGCGCCTCCTTCAGAATAGCGTCTCTGTCTCTGAAATTGAGGATCCGCAGGATGAAGGGGCGCGGTGGGGCCCCCACCGGAGGCCTGGCGGCCAACGACCGGTGCGCTCTCTCCACCACAAACCAGGAGGACAAGCTGGCCGCCGGCATCCAGGATTTAAACCACTTCTCTAGAAAGTCGTCGGTGCGGCCAGATTCGACCCCCTCCGGAAAGCCCACCAGACGGAGGTTGTTGCGGCGGGCCCGGTTTTCGGCATCCTCCGCCCGCCGGTGCAGTTCCTTGGAATGGGTCGTGAGCTCCCGGACCTGATCCTGGAGCTGCCGGATGTCGTCCTCCGCGGTCGAAATGCGGGACTCCGTCTCGGTGATGCGGGCCGTGGCATTACGGAGATCCTGCCGAAGGAGCGCCACGTCCACCTTCACCTCCCCGACCATCCCCTCCAAGGACGTGCGGGAGGCGGTAATGGCCTGCAGAATAGCGGCAAGGTCCGTGCCGGGAGTCGGCGCTGCCTCCCCCCCAACACCCGGGGGGTCGGAGGTCGTGAAGCGATCAATCTTGGTCTGGTGGGGCGCGGCCGCCGACTTGGCACCCCTCTCCTTACCCATGACTGCCCTCGGGGCCCGTGCGTTGGCGCCCAGGCGCTGTGCGGTTCGCCGTCCCAGTGTTCCAACAGCCTGCTGGTGCGGATTCGAGGGGCAGGAGCGGTGCCCTCCTCCCGCTGCGACGGGCCAAGAGACCACCGGGGCGCCGCAGCCCCGCGTAAAGGTGACCCGGCGTGGTCTAGGCCCACCGGTATCTCAGGCACAGGGCCCGTGTCCAATTAAGACCCCACTGCGGCCTCCCGGGCACCCACCGGCGGCGCTCCCCGCCGCGATCTGCAACTGAGCCCCCCCCAGGGAGGGGGGAGGGAGTAAGGATCCCTTTTATCGCTGCCCAGGCGCCGGCGTCAGTACCTGCTGTTCCACGTTGTCTGGGGCTGCCCTCGGCCCCCACAGGGAAGGAATCCAGGCCCGGATCAGCGTTGTCTCGGGGTCTCTCGGGGTCTCTGCCGGGCTCGGGACACAGAACGCAGCCGCCAAGAGCCGCCCCAAACCCCCGTCAGGGCTCACCCACTCCACAGGCACCGGATCCGCGGCCCCGGAATCTTCCTCCGGTCTCCCTGCCAAGGTGGGAGTGCGACCTCTCTCCCTCGCGCCCACGCCGCCCGGTACGGCGGCCGGGTCCGCTGCAGCACCGCCGGGAGAGCCTCCGGTCGCGATCCAGAACCAGGCTGCCGAGGCTGCTCCGTCACAGGGCCAGTCCCACCATCCACGACCACAAAGCACCAGGCGGCGAGGGGAAAAGCCCGTCAGGCCAGCCGCTACCTCCCCGCAAAACACGTGGCCAAGGTGTGCCCCTCACCGCAGCAGCACAGTCAGGAGCTCCCAGCGCCGTGAAGGCCCGCCATTGTGCGAGCGAGCGATCCGCTCCTCAGGCACCGGATCCGCAACCCCAGAGTCCTCCGCTGACCTGCCAGAATCGGAGCGTGGCTTCACGCTCGCCCCTGCGCCACCCGGTATGGCAGCCGATATTGCCTCAGCGCAGCCGGGAGGGCCCCCAGCCGCAAGCCAGAGCCAGGCCGCCGAGGCTCCTCCCCCGCAGGTCCGTCTCCGCCAGCAGCGACCAGGAAACACCGGGCGGCGATGGAGAGGGTCCGCCGGGCCGGCAGCCGCTTCACCGCTGGAGACGCGGTCAGGGTGCACTCCCCCCCACAGCTGCACTCGGATCCAGGGAGGGCACCTCAGGGGCATCCAGCGCCGCAGTCACCGCAGGGATGCCGCCATTTTGCGAGCGCGGCGCGATGCCCCGAACGTCGGCAGCGGGACGGCTCAGGGAAGGCTCGGAAGTCCCCGGGATGCAGGCAGGGCTGGTCCGCAGCATGGGCAGCAACCTACATCGCTGGATGGCTCGATTCAGGTACGGGTATCGGGCGGATGGTGGAGGGGTCCCGGAGCACTCTTAAAGTGCGTCCACCATCTTGGCCTCGCAAGCCACGCCCTCCCACATACTCAATCTTACGTATATCAAACGACCCATACAACGGCCACCGTAACTCAGGATCCTTTTTGGTATATTTCCTCCATACTGTGCTGTACATTATGGAGGAAAGACCATGCTTCACATACATATCCCTATTAGGAGTCCCCTCTGGGGGAGCTGGAGCAGATTCCTCGAGGTTTAACCGGTTTCCAAAACAGCAGCACCACTTACTGCTAAAAGCAGGCATGCTCAAAAATAATGCAAAATATGCAGTATTATCAAAAAAATGGCACTTAAACGTTGTGCTGTTCAAAGTTACACAGTTCCGGAGAAATATCTCCACATTACCTGCCTATATGTGTTGCAACGCATATATTCTCACAATAATCAATACAAGATATGACCGGTCATCCCAAATCAAACTCAAATAGCCAACCCAGGCTTCAAAAAACTCGGAGCAAGTACCGTACAACGGTTCTTACCAATCAAGAGTCCAGATTCCAACTGCCAAGCTCCAAAATTCGCCCAAACGGCTGTCACGGCAGGACCGACAGAAGAGGTCTCAGTCGAGGACCGGCGCCACCCAGATGGTCAGGTCGGAAGGGAAGGAAGAAAAACCTCGGGATGCCAGGACTAAAATGCCTCTGGCAGTGATCACATCCCCGGCCAAATTCCTCACCTTCGTCGCGACCAATCCTTCGAGCATCCGAGTCGCCGATGAGCCCCACGTGACGGGCGCCAATTGATGAATACAGGCCCCAGCTAGGCCCGCAGGACACAAGGGTTCGCTCTCCTGTAAAGGAATCTATGAGGAAGTTGGCACGGAAACTGCAAAGTACAAAGACAGAGTTTATTAACCCTTAAGGGTGGTCCTACAATCCATACAATACCCTTCAGTATTGCATAGAGTAGCACAAAGAACTTTCGTACACGGTCCCCTTTTATACACAACAGAGGGGCTCATAAGTGGGAGGATACAACATGAGGCGAAGAATGTTACCTTTTATGGACATTTTCAATACAAGATCAATATGTGGGCGGAGCTGACATACTCCTTAAGCCCGCGAAAACATGGTCAAGCAAGGACTAACTGATAACAGATGTGGTCAAGTCTGGGCATGCGCCAGGCGGACAAAGGAACTATTTATAGACTGTTACTAGGCAGATTACAAGAGCAACTAACACGAAGATAGGACTCTCCTCGTGTTGCGCACGTGGAGACATGACAATACAAAATGGAGTCCAAACTTCAGTCAACATAATCGAAAGAGACATGTGTAAGGCAGGAGAATTCATGTCTTTAGTAAATGCTTAATCACATCGTAGTTACAATGTACAACAAGTGCAGGAGGCACTTGCTGTTGGACTAACCTGCTGTTGTGCGCGCTTCAAATGCCACACTGCGCGCTCGAAGAGAGACTTGTGCGCGCGTGCCCACGCGCGCAGCTTATTGGGAACAATGGTTACCACTGCTTCAACAAGGCGACTTTCTCTCCACTCTGGATTTAAAGCATGCCTACTTTCATATTCCCATTCACCCCGCTCACAGGAAATATCTCAGGTTCATGGTAGACGGACAACACTATCAGTTCAAAGTCCTCCCATTCGGGGTGACCACAGCACCCAGAGTCTTCACAAAGTGCCTCGCAGTAGTGTCAGCTCACTTACGAAGACAACATACTCATGTGTTCCCTTATCTGGGAGACTGGCTCATAAAAGCCAAGTCACACAACCGCTGTGTGCAACACACACACAAAACAATCCAGTTGGTTCACCAATTGTGATTCCCGGTGAACCTTACCAAGTCTCACCTCCAACCCTCCAGCACACAACAATATCTAGGAGCTACAATAGACACTTCAAAAGCTCTAGCATACCCCAACCCAGTCAGGATATGCAACATTCAAGCTCTAATATCACAATTTCAGCCTCAACACTCGTTAGCTCGAGTGTTCATGCAGTTAATCAGGATGATGGCCTCTTGCATTCTCATCGTCCCTCATGCAAGACTCCAAATGTGTCCCTTAGAGGCGTGTTTGGCACGTCAGTGGAACCAGGCTCATGGTCAGTTAACAGATCTGGTGTTGGTGGACAGCCGCACACATTGCTCTCTGCAGTGGTGGAACACACAAAACCTTTCCAAAGGGCGGCCGTTCTTCGACCCGGTTCCACAGATAGTGCTAACAGCAGACACATCGCTCACCGGCTGGGGAGCTCATCTTCCAAACCATACCATTCAGGGCATACGGACCACTCAACAAAAACATCGCCACATAAATTACCTGAAATTACTGGCAATTGTTCTGGCATTGAAATCCTTTCAAATCCATCTAGTAGGCAAAGCTGTCCTGGTCCATACAGACAACATGACAGCAATGTACCACATACAGAAACAGGGGGGACACACACTCTACAGCTTTCACACCTAGCTCAAAGCATATGGAGATGGGCAATTGCGCAAAACATATATCTCCTTGCAGAACACCTTTCAGGAGTCCACAAGCAGATTGCAGATCTGCTCAGCCGTCAAACACAGCAGATCCACGAATGGGAACTTCATCCTCAAGTTCTTCCATTCTTTCACATGTGGGGCTACCCAGAAATAGATCTGTTTACCACACACCAGAACGCAAAATGCCCAACTTCGCCTCCAGGTATCCACACCCATTATCCAAAGGCAATGCACTATGGATGAACTAGTCAGGCAAATTTGCTTACGCTTTTCCACCTCTCCCGGTAATTCCGTTAGTGGTTCGGAAGCTCAAAGAGCACTCCCTCACAATGATCCTGGTTGCTCCAACATGGGCCCGACAACCATGGTTCACAACGCTCTTGGAACTATCAGTAGTTCTTCATCAAAAGCTACGCCTCTCACCCAAGCTTCTCACTCAGAACCATCTGGAGAGAAGACATCCAGATCCCAGTCAACTCAACCTTGTGATCTGGCACCTGAAGTCGTAGAGTTTGGCTACCTCAATCTCCTGCTAGACTGCATGAACATCATCAAAGAGGCTAGACTACATCTCGCTGCAATAGCAGCTTATCTCCAAAACAAACAACATTTGTCTTTGTTTAGAGTACCCGCGATCAAAGCATTTATGGAAGGACTTAAAAGAATATTATTAAGAACACTTTTTCAGACCACTGCAACAGATACAGGTAGCCACCGCTAAGGAGGTAACTGCTATATAGTCTATGCACAAGTATATGATCTACAGCTCATATGCCTCGAAAGGAAAATGCTACTTACCAGTATGCATCTGTTCTTGGCATGTGGAGCTGTAGATTCATATACGCCTCCCCGGATACCTACATCTGTTCCAGTACTATCTTACTTAGATACATTACACATGGACATCTCTTTCTATTTCTTACTAACTCAATCATAATCCCTCATGACGAAACAATCTGGAGATGGAGTCTATGCGCACTATAGCCATAAGGAGGAGTCACCTACCTCATGACTACAAAGACTTCTTCCAAGACAAAAACAAAGATGCAAACATCCAAGCCCAACACCAGATGGCGATCTATGCACAAGTATATGAATCTACAGCTCTACATGCCAAGCACAGATGCATTCTGGTAAATAGCATTTTCGTATAAAACAAGATGAGAGGCCATATGATCACAAATGAAGAGTCCTAATTTCAATGGTTTCAATCCACAGTTCCCAGTATGAACATGAGATTCTTTATTTCAAATTTGTATATATCATATGGGGCAAGCCAGCCAACGCGTTTCTTCGGGCTGCAAATACATGGAAGAACATACATCTATATAGAAAATGAAGACACAGGTAAGTTAGTAAGACATGTATATACATAGACAATTATACACAGTTCAAACAACATAAAGCAGTGTAAAAAACAAAATTCAACAACACAAAATAATAACATACCCAACAGTGGTCAACACAAATAACAAAAGAAACAGTTCTTCAAATCCTCTTGTTCGACAACTTTGAATATAGGTTTCTATCTCATGTATGTGCCATTGTCAGCTCTTGAAGGACTATATGAATTTGAAATAAAGAATCTCCTATTCACATTGGAAACTGTGGATTGAAACCATTGAAATTTGGACTCTTCGTTTGTGATCCATTGCCTCTCATCTTGTTGTTATAGTTGTATTCGATTCATGGCCATGTGGCTGCTGGTCATTTGAGGTGGGCAGTATAATTCTTGTTACTAAAGAGTGACTATACTGGGTGGTGCAGTAAGTTGTGCTTTGCTGCCATTCTTTGTTCAAAGTATAAAATAAGTACTTACAAATAAACAGTGCTTTTGTGTCACAGGCTGACCTTATAGCACTAAAAATGCACAAGTCACTATTCTCCACTGTACCAACCACAATTTAATTCTGTGGCTGTCTGGTTTCACACAGACCTTTGCAGTGCATTAACTATTAGAGGTTTCATAATGTACAATAGTGCATTTCCCACTTGTTCACATTTATTTATTACTCACTGAAGCTGCCTGTTATTTTATATGCAGCTACCCAACAGTGAAAGACCTGAAAAACGTACAGAATATTATTTTTTTTGCCACATTTTTCACCCTGACCCCATGACCCCATGTTCAGACTCTCAAGGCTCTCCAGTCCCTCCAAACATGACGGAAGTCAACAACCGCAGCAAACTAATATATGCAGCAGTCAGTTTGTGCTAAAATAGAAGCATCTGTTGTCATAATGATACAAATTAAAACCTTTTTAGAAAAATAGTAGGAATTAAGATTAAGGGACCACTTCTGCCCCTGGAGTTAAAGAAAGCACACTACTTGGACCTTACAGTTCATCATTAATGATTGTAAATGTTATGTTTTAATTATGATGAATGATATTCAGCTGTCTCCAGTTCCATGCAGCTGTAAAAGCCAGCCGTCTACATCTCATGAAATATAGTATGGTTCTCCTCAGACGCCGTGCAATAAAGCTGTAACCCATGCATTACAGCCATTATACCCAGGACCACTGGAATTATGTGATTTTGTGGCCGCGGCGATTTTAGCATAATTATAGATTCACCTCATTTGCCATATAATCCATCATCTGTCGCATAGCCTGCTGATGTTAACAAATAAATTGTTTTATTACTCAAGTTACTAAAAAGCGCCAACAGGTGTTGCCGCTCAATAGAAGGCCGTTTACAAAGCTGGACTGGTCACCTTTCTCTTGCTTATTGCTATATTTGGTTTTTAAACTGGTACTAGTGAGGTGCAACCACAAATTGACTTTTTCTCTGGAGAACAACAGGCACATCCATCACATTAGTTCAGAAAGGTGTTCTCATCCAAATAAGTTTTGTCAAACTATGTTTTGTTTGTGAAAAATAAAGTACCATTGTGCATTTTTGGGTAATTCTTTATGGAGACTTTTTGATTAAACTGTGTGGTAGGCCTCTGACACCAAACCACAGTCACCCACAAACCTTTGCTTCGCAAAACACTGTCTAATATTACTTTCCTACCGTAAAAATTATTTGCTGTGGAATTGCGGACGTTTATGGTTGTCCAGGTGCTGGCTGGGAGCCATTTGAAAATCTTCCTCAGCATCTTCATGTATGTTAGCATGAGGCGTTGACTATGTTGACTTGGGCAGTCATATCGAGTGGTGGGAGTGGGTGTCTGTCCTAGGTCTGTTGGCCGCCAGTTGGAGTCCCACGGTGAAGTGCTGTTCCTGAAGATCATGATTTTGGTATTAGTGGAGTTTAGCTTTAGACAGTTGGTCTTCTTCTGGGCAATTTGTCATGTGGGTATTGAACTTGATTGAGCTACTGGCATTTGGTCCTTGAGGGAGAAAATGAGTTGTGTATCGGCGTAGGAGAGGACGTTTATGTGGGAGCAAAGGATGCTGGCTAAGGGGATCATGTACGCATTGAAGATGGTCAGGCTTATAGAGTATCCTTGCGTATCTCTGCAGATCAGGTTGCAGGCATCTAAGGTGTCTGGTGCCAGGCTGACTGACTGGGTCCTGCCGGTCAGGAAAGAGCAGATCCATTGGAGTGCATGTCCTTGGATTCTGAATTTGTGTAGGCATTGGAAGGGGATGGGGTGGGAGACCATGTCAAATGCTGCAGAGTGGTCTCCATGTCTCCTCTGGCAAGAGTCATGCGGATGTCATTGTGGAGCAGATAAGGGCAATTTCTGTGCTGTGCTTGGGTCTTAAGCCACACTGAGTGAGAAGTTAGTGGTCATTGAAGTATTCGGTGAGCCATCTGTTGATGATTTTCTCTAAGACCTTATCCAGGAAATCGGCTGTACTTGGTAAGCATTGAGGGGTCGGCTGAGGGTTTCTTGAGCAATGGGAGGACAGTTGCATGTTTCCAAGCATCTGAGAAAGTTATGGAATAGGTGGAGACATTCACGATGGGTGTGAGCATGGCGCTGATGGGTTGCAGTCCTTTGGAGTAGGCGTGGTGGGGACAGGGGTCCATTGGGGCCCCTAAGTGGATGGACTTCATTGTGGTGGTGGTTCCTTCTGGGGTGATGATGGGCCACATGGTTAGCATTGGTTCTTAGGATGAGATCAGGCGGCATGTGGTGAGGTATGTCGGGTCTGGTTGCAAGTTGAAGTTGATTTAAATGGCGGTGAATTTGTTGTTGGAGAATTGAGAGAGATTTTTGCAGAGGTCCTGCCAGGGAGTGATCGAGCTGGAGATAGCCAGTGGGGAAGAGAAATCCTTCACAATGTGAAGATGTCTTTGCTTCTGTTGGGGCTAGCAATGAAGCGTTCAGCCAGAGCACTGTGTATCGTGGTTTGGATCATTTGGTGGTAGTGTGTCATCTGTATTGTCCTGGCTCATTCTTGCACCAGTTGTTTTCAGTTGCGTTTCATCAGTCTGAGTTTCTCTGTGAATCAACTGGCCTGGGGTCTAGATCTTGTATTGCTGTGTTTGAGGGCTCAGGAAATTGGTGAAGGGGATGATCTAATTGCTGAAATTCTTAATGGTTTTGGGGAGACAGTTGCTGTGTTCAGGTCAGTGGGTATTGAGAGTGGTGTTCCAGTCTTTGTTAATGACGCTGTTCCGGTTTAAGCGGGTTGGTCTGGTGGTGGTGCATTTGCATTGGAGTGGGACAGGAATGCTGAACTTGATGAAGGTGTGGTCTGTCAAGAAGACTGGTGTGGGTTTGTTGACGGTGTTATTGAAGGTGGTGAAAATAGGGTCCTGTAGAATTGGGTAGGTCCCTTTTACTCGTTGGGGGAGGCCCTGGCTTCTAAGGTCTTTAATGAGTGCTTTTGAGGTGGTGAGGTCTTCCAGATTGAAATTCAGGTCTCCGAGTAGGATGTAATTGAGTGAGGTCTCTTCCTGTGTAGATAGAGGATGGTGAAATACCCCTTATTATGCATGGCCCTAGACTTATGTTTGCAAATTTAAAAAACATTTATTGCGGAAGCCTCAAAAATTACTTTAAGAATTTAAATATATTGTTCACGTGAAAATACATTATGAAGGGTAAACCTCAAGTGTTCTTAACATAGAAGAATGGCTTTCCTGGTACACTTTCACTGTGGACACCTGTAGAATAGTACATACCTTTATAACTTGCTGCTGTGTTGATCATCAAACAAGGAAAGGAGCACAAGTGAGACAGTAGATGCGAAGAACTTTCTTCAGTACAACTTGTGCTACTTTCCATCGTCCCCATCATTAGGGTGGGGCCTACTGCTGCACAGTCTATGCACAGCATGTGATCACAACAATACATGCTACAAATGGAAAATATTACTTGGCTGTAACTGTGGGTTTGTAGCTTTTAGTGTTGCAAATTCACATTCTGCCATCTCACCGCCCCTGTGCCTTGCAGTTAGTAGTGCTCATATTCATAAAAATCCAATAGTAAGGGCTTGATTTACGATGCCGGTCCAACCGATGTCTCCACAAGCCCTTTCTGACTGCTGAGGCCGGGAAGTGCCCTCTGCTGTATTACGATGCAACCACTGCTAGCATGGTGGTCTAATGTACGGCAGTGCAAATATCCCCAATTATGTTGCTGCAAGTGCGTACGAAATCACAGAAAACATGTTCATTGTACACACATGCATGACATGTGGGGATATGCCTTGTGCTCCATGTACCCCATTGCTGGAGTGTGGCAGAATGTGCACAGTCCAGTCAATGGGGATACATACTACAGAAGGACTGAACTGGATTCCAGTTCCCACAGGGTCGTAGTCGTCTGGGTTCAGCTGCTTGGGTGTAGAGGGGGCCTGGAGAAAGGGATGCACAGCAGAGACTGCTGGCAAAAAGCGAATTTGGGTGAGTATGCACCCCAAAACCTTCATTTCTGACGACTCGAGGCAGTTGTTCGGACAGTCACGGTCGGGTCGTCGGAAATACACATTGTAATCCAGACGGCAGTCAGAGATCCCTGTACTGCCCTATGGCTGGTGTTTTCTCTGACTTCCATCTCGGCGGTTGGAGAAAGGCTGTCTGAGTCTGCAGTCTGTCAGCGGTCGGTTGGAATACATGATAAGTGCATCGTAATCCGGCGGTCAGACTAACCAATTTCAACAACACTGCGGCAGTCCGACCGTCATCGCAATCAGTCCCTAAGTCTCTAATAAAGAGGTACACAGACACCCAAGTTCAGATGAGCAAACAGAACCATCCCTCATTATATGGTTTGTGTCCTGGTGCATTGTGGGTTTCGGGCCTCGTGATAATGAGTCACTGCATACACACTCAAAAGAGAGATTTTGAAGAAAACGAGCTGTAGAACCCTAAACCCTCAACGTATGGCAAGATAGTACACAGGCTGTCAATCTGCAAAACTACAAGATGAACATGGAGTGTTACAGGTAACAAACATTGTTCTTTCTTAGAAACAGAAGCTGCTTCTGTGCTGTGGTTGTGGACAAGCTGGCGTTCACTGGGTGGCGGATTTAGACCCACAGTGTGCATTTACACTGTGCCAGCAAAACTCTGGTACCTTTGCAGTATCTTGCAGGTGAGGTGTCCGCTCTTTGGGCAAACTCAGAGTTCTGCTAGGACAGTTGTTTGTCTCACAGGTATCTGGACACAGCTTTGTATCAGAACATGTGTGTTGCTTGTACTTTAAAGGTACTTGGTCACAATGTCCTAGATCAGCAGCATGTCCTTCAAACATACGTGATCAAGTTCTCTGCTGCCAGTGCACCCGATCAAGTTCTTTGTGGGTTGGCCAGGAGCTGGTTCAGCGGGTGCAGAAGTAGGTGGGACTTTGAACATTTGTGCCCACCAGCCTTCTGTAAGATTTGCCACAGTCGGATGCAGCACACTTTGTATGAAGAACTGTGGTGGTGGTGGTGCAGGCAGGAAAGGTTATGATCAGGCCGTGGTGTTCGGCCAGAGTACTTACATGACACTTGACATGGCATAGGTTACAATAAAGTTCCACATCTGGGTGGGCAGGCTTCTGGAAAAGAAAAGCACCCTGACCTGCAGCACTTCAAAGGGGTTTGGCTTAATGGTATCTTTGGTTCTCAGCTAGTTCAGGTTCCAGGTTCTGGTGTCAACATGGGCTTCTATTAGAATTCTCAAGGGCATGTTATCAAGCCCATTATCGCCACTTTAGTGGCAGTTTTCTGCCGCTAAAGCGGCGATAATTTTAACGCTGTGCTTGATAATATGCCCGAGTGTCTTTTCCTTGTAGAGTGACCATCTAACATTTCTGCTCCAATAAAACCTGCTTAGTAGCTTTAGGTTGGCAAGCAGAGCCAATCTAGGGTTTCTGTATGTTATTTGCTGGGGCATTGGAATTATATGATTATGCTGCGTTTTTCGCACAATTATGGAGTTGCCACATAATCCATCATCTGCTGCATAACCTGCAGATTATAACAAAAAACAATGTTCTAGTCCAAAAGCATAGCAACACATGCCCCCACATAGTTGAAAGCTCTTCACGAAAATGTACTGGTCATCTTTAAACTGCTTATTGCTGTATGTCGGTGTTAAATTGGTAGCAACAAGGTTAAACATTTGCTGAGATAGCATTACCATGAGTAAAAATTGTGAAATATTGAAAAAATGCTATCACAAAGTGTACCACATTATGCCACATAATGTGCATTTTCTTAGCGCGTAATTTAGTCAACCCTGCCACATAATGGTGTCCTCTCCTGACGCATAATTCCAGTGGCCCTGGTTATGTGTATTTGTAATACACACTGCCCGCAAAGGTATCCTGACGCTCTGCAGGTGTGTGATTGTCTACCCTAGCCTATGGAAGGTTGGTTAAATGCACGCCTCATGTATTCCATAAAGTCTGAAAAGCATAAAAGTCAGAACAGTATCTGTTTAGTCCTTTTCCGTGTCACAACACTCGACTCGCAAGGGAAATAGTATCCAAAAAACGTCTAGTTCCGGGCCGGGGTTAGGGTGCCTCAGCGGAAGACAGGCATCGTTCCAAGCTAATATTAGGAGGGGGTGGCGTGTTAGAAATTTCCATCATGCTAATTCCGACAACCAATGCTGGAACAGTATAGTAAGAACAGAAACCTTTTCAAATTAATTTTAGCAGCAAGCATTCGAGAAGTATATTAAAGAAATAGTTAAGTATCAAATTCAATAGAAACACATTCCAACTTTTCAAAATGTTATAAATATTTATTATTTTTACATTAGCTTCTGCGTTAAACTGTGCATGGATTAAACATGATGCAATATTTAAATATTAATATAAAGTCGACTGATAGAAACACATTCCAACTTTTCAAAATGTTATAAATATTTATTATTTTATTATTTTTACATTAGCTTCTGCGTTAAACTGTGCATGGATTAAACATGATGCAATATTTAAATATTAATATAAAGTCGACTGAACTAGTGCGCTACTGATGGTACATTCGAAGATGGCGGCTAGTTAGCAGCCTCCGAACGTGTCCCTTTCAAACCCGTTTTCTATGTCGGTGACTAGGTGCCGGCGCACGAGTGTGATGTCAGGAGAGACACACGTGTTGCTGCTGGAGAGCTGAACCAGAGGGTGGACTCAAGAACTAACCTAACAACTCCGAGTGAGTCCGGGACATCGGATATACATAGGTGAGGGTGTAAGATGTGCACCTCTGTTGCGTGCTAAAGGCGGAGCCTTGGGCCAACAGTGTTCATGAAAGAGTTAAGCCAGTGGGCTAGAGAGTGCCCCTTGCATCGCATCTCCTGTGTGGGCATTCATGGATATCCTCCCCAACACGGACAGCAGTAACTATAGCGCTATAAGAGGAGAATAAATGTTTCTGCCGACTGCTCCTTTTCCCCACCCCCGAATGGGATGTACTATTTTATTATCTATGCTGTTTATATAGCGCTTTAGTTGCAGGAAAGCGCCGGAGCACTTTACATAGAAAAGTATCATACAAGTGTGGTATGTTGCGCATTGGATGGCTGTTTATAACCAAGTACGAAGTTGCACACGTTTACAGAAAAAATAGAAGGATAAGCAAAATAAACATGGCTCTCTATCCTGTCGTCATTAAAGAACTTGTAGCATCTCCAAGAAGATTAGTTCAGGGGTGTTTGTCCAGGAAGATGGAGGGTATGTACGCCTACCTGGATGTGTATGTACATTGTCAACTCAACATACAACCCCCTGGGGTTTCCCATGGGAGCGAACTAGAGGCTACGGGGTATTCAGGGTGAGTTGGCCTCCAAACTATAATGTTCATACAAAGAAGCTTACTTTTAATACCAAGGAAATGCCCAGCGAATAAACTTATTTCGGCCTTTACATTGTTTTCTTAAACACTATTTGCACGGGCCCCCACTTAGACTTTAGAAGTGCCTCCCTGTCTCCAGGTGTAGGCCCGCTCTCTACCAAACGCAGTTTCTAGAGAGCGAGGACTACCGATAATGAAGCATGATACCTGGTGGTGTGTGACGACAGTCCTTCACTTTTTTTGAGATTCCCAGTACTCCACCTAGTACCTTGTAACTCCCGGTCACTTCCCTTCAGGGTAGCTTCTTTGTGTGTACATTGTCAGCCAGAAAAAAACAGTGAAGAGACTTAAATGGAACCAAGAGAGAAGTAACTTTGGAAGAGGGTAGGGCTTTAAGTGGGATGAAAAAACTGGGGGGTGGGCGGGTGTCTCTCAAAGGGACATGACCAATGTAAATATGTGCATGGCTTAAACACGTAAGCGGAAAATCTGTTCTTAGTGTAGTGTGCCGGCTGACATGGTATTTTGTTATTTCTGTCTTTGCATCCAGATATATGATACAACAGGTAACATAAGTACAACAAGCCAGTACTATTGGCTTTGTCAATGGTTGAAAGCTGCATTGAAAAAAATAAATAACACCTTCGGCTTGTTGCATGTAATATTGAAAATGCTCCAGTTCTGAAATGAGACTGAAAGTACTATAAAAAGTGTCTTTGGCGTTACATCAAAGGCTTTGAGCAGTGGTACTGCTGCAGGGTTAAGATTATTTTTTTTCCCCCTGAGGGTGAGGGCATAAATGGAGAGCCCCATAGGGACCCGTCTCAGCATCTGCTTTTGAGATGTGCCAGTGTTGAACACCTGCATTACCCGGTCCACTTAAATCTCTGTAAGAGTGTTTTTTTTTTATACTGCAGACATGACTGTCTGAAGGAACTAAAGTAGTGTTTCATAGATCCAAAATTAAATAATTCTGAGCTCAGACTCTACACGAAAAGGATTGTACCATAGTACATTCTGTTTTAGAAGTTGGGGGCTCAAGAAACAGGGTGTAAGCACTATGTCAAGACCTGATCCCGCTCGATTTCTCTGACTTAGCTACAGGGTGCCGTTGAGTGGAGGGCTGTAGAATCTTTTGAGTGATGGAGGCCTTTTTAGGTCTCGCTTAGCTATTGCGTTTACGCAATCGCTATGCGAGACTCTAGTAAGAGGGGCATTTCAAAGTGCTCCCAAAAGTGGATTGCATGGCGAGCACGCGCACAATCGCGTGCATCGTGCTGCCATGCAATCCGTTTGGGGAAGCGCTTCAGCCCACTGGCGCGTGCACGTGTAGCCTCAGCATCATACTTCAAAGGGTCCGCTCCCCCACCTGGAATGCGCTCCCCCGCCCCCGCCAAGCGCGCGCGCGCCACGCTCCGCTTCGTCTCGCCATAATTGTAAACAGATGAAAAATTTGCTTTCACTTTCGCGCGGCGGGCGCTCGCGTCCGGACCACTTTAGAAGCCGGGTTTGTTTTGTATGCTTGTTGAGAAAGGAATTGTCTCGAGGTAGGACACCACGTCTCGATTGTCTTCTATCAGTGCATCTACTTTCATCTTTCTTTGAGTGCACCCAAGTTAGACCCCAGATGAGAGTCTGCGTGGCCATGCCGTTATGTGTGTGCAAGTTTACCTAACTTTTGGCGACCTCCTCCTGTGTGATGTAGTCTGATAACTTTCCTATTAAAGCCAGAAACGAGCAATCGCACTGCGGGCCCATGTTTGTTTATTCACTCCAAGTACGGCGGCAGAGCGCCTGCAGTGAGTGCCCCTCGCCCATTCTCCCACACGTATTGAATAACGCTCATTACTGCAGCCTGCCGTTCCTTCCGGTTCCTTCCTCCCCGCGACCATCTGCAGGACAGTCAATTAGCGCCTCCCATTACTCCAAGACTCCCCTTGTGTTGCTATCTTTTGATCTGCAACCCGATCCTTTCTGCCCCTTCCTTGTTTGGCTTCTCACCTTCCCACTTCTCTTTTATCATTCGCGCTCCTCATCTGCCACATGTTGCTGCAGTCCTCTCGCAGGACCTTACTTTAGTTTGTACCGCCGCCATTCGCACCTCGTCCACGTCACAGATATGATGTTAAATCCACCACAACACTTCAGAGGGCGTGCCTTTTGTTCAGTGCTCATTTCACTACTGTTTTTCATCACTCTGTGCTGCTTGCACCTCGTTTCACCAGCTGCGGGGGTGAGTTCACTATGTGTGGCCTGAGACTCGCGAAATATTTCGCGCCGCTTTAAGTTTTTGAAAACGCAGCCAGTGCAAGGAATGTGTACACCACAGGTATAACTTTTAATGTAGAATTATGTTTAGTTAGCACGGAAAAAGTATTGTTGAGCGAACTTATGTACGGCTGTGGCAGACAAAAATAACACAATTAACTGCACGTAGCGCTGTCTACCATTTGTTTGGTATCTAGGCACTGATATGTACATTACTACCCAACTTCGTGCTACTCATTTTTTTTCGACCTCTGAAGGATGAAAGACTGTATTTGTAGCCTGGTATTATTATTATTTTGAGATTTGTATAGCACTAACTAGACCCGAAGGTATTCGAGCGCTTTACACATTATGTGATCACGTTTTTACTCTACAGTGGAATCATTAGTTCACATAGCTCTTTCACCAGCTTCCAAGCTGAGAAATAAATCGACTAGCTCCTCAAACGTGCCTCAAAGAAGGATGCTAGTGTCTCAGGCACTTCTGAATGAATGGGCTTTGTGTTCTGTAGCATACTAGGATGGCCCCAGCTCCTTTAAAAAAAAACGCCTCATCTGCTACTTTGGTCAAAATACTCAGAATCCCACATCTCGTTTCGAAACAGTACCGAACCTGCGCTGGGGCGAAGCAACCCGAAGTGCAACAGGTGCAGTGGCACCAGGAGCCGACTGCATCCCTTCCACGGCTCATTTGTATTTATTTTTAACTACCGCACCATCCACCATGGGATGGGGGCTGCCTCTTTTTTTTAACTTGCATGAGGGCCCAGGGCACCCTTGTTAGTCCGCGGAATCACTGGTGACCCTAGCTTCACATGTTCTAGTTTTAAGGCTGAGCTTTGATCATTCTCTTGGTGACTGGCTTTTTACATAGTAGTTAAATGAAGGGGTGTTGGACTCACTGCTGCCTTGTAGGTGTGGTTTTTCCTGGGCTCTTTTGTGATTACAAACCGCTCGACCCATGTGCACTGACAGCACCTGCAGGATACAGAAGACACCCTTGGCCGAGTAGCTATGGAGTTGGAAAACTACCATCAGGTAGGAGAGATTTTCCATGCCTCATGAAAGAACTCCCTTCTAAAATAAAGAAATGGCACTTGAGAATGGAAGTCTTGTTTTTTGTTGTTATTTTTTCCAAATAAATCCCGCACAGTTCTGAGTTTAGAGATGCACACAAAAAACCCTTGGCAAGCACCTTAGAACCTGTGTATTACGTGGCAGAGTGATGCTGTCCCACCTGATTTATAGTAAAATTTCAATAGTGTTAGCTGTGTGGAGAGCTGTTAGTTGATGGCATTGAGAAAGAAGCTGTTTTAAAGAAATTACATTATGTGTAACGCCCTTCAGGTTGTGTGTTTTTGGTCCTCTGAGGCTCCTGCGACTCCTTGGTTGCCCTTCTCCCACCCTCATCCCTGCGTCCTTCACTGGGGTGTTTACCAGGTGACTAGTTCCTTGACTTCTTTCATAGACCTATTCTTGGACGACTCTTGCTAGAGCACACTTGGAAAATAGCCTTTAATAGCAGATAGTGGCAGTATGATACTTTTATTGGATGCGCCCATCACTGAGCTATGCTTTCTGTTTTCGAAGATGCCTTCTTCACCAATGACTTGGAGGATTGTTGGGAGTCAGTTGATGGGAGTGCAGTGCACGTTATGTTTTAGAGATATCTTCATGCCTTGGTCTTGAGGATTCAGTCACAGGCTAGAGTCAGATTTCTAATGGAGTAAGATATCAGTAGTGTGGGTGTTGTCAACATGTGAGATTTAATGTGTGTATTTGGTATTGTGCTACTGTTAGTAGTGTCTGGTGTATGTTGTCTCACGTCTTTACTAATTTGAATACATTTAGGAAAGTTGGAATGTGCATTATCCAGCTTGAAATGTGTATCTCCCGGCAATTGGGAGTTTGGTTTCTTGCCCATAGTAACTCTTTAACAAGGCTTTTGGATTAATGTTGTGTTATGGAGTGGCACGTTGCTTGTGAAGCTCATGGGTGTTGTGAGCTTGGTAACGCCCAATTCTATGGCGCCTCTGACAAGTTGAATGTGGTTATGTATGGGCTGCTTTTGTGCTGACGGAAGATGTGTGCAAAGTGAACACCAGCTCTTTCTCCCCTCCGCCGTGCTTGTGTGCAACCCCATTCAACCTGCTTTGTTTATTACCAAAAATTCTGTTGTGAGCTCATTAATAATCCAAGAGCATGTGGAATATCTTTGCTGTCTTGGGAGGCAGTTCAGAGTGTTGGTTAAGTGTTGTGTTGAATATTTGGGGAGTGGTTGCTTAAAGGGGATGTTTTGTTGGTGCTCTATGTTAGATGCATTAGAACTATTCTGGCTAATGTTTCTTGTTAGATGGAGTAGCTAGAGGTGTGTTGAGTTTCGCTGGAAGTCGAATTGTCCTGTGTGCAAGTTTCTAGACCAAAAATGGGGGTCAATCAACTAATTTAGTTGGGAGCATGCACAAGGCCGGGATTCTAAAAAATATACTTATATCAGATGACAAAAAACAGGGACTGTGCGACCCATTAAAGGAGAGGATAGTGTCTACTGCTGAGCTAGTCCCACCCCCCAATACCAAGATAACAATTAAAAGACCAATCAAAGTTGGTATCCTGAGCAGAGCCATTGCAACCTTCTAAAAGCCCAGATCTCAATATACTCCTAGATTACATGAAGTGGCATACTCCTGCCCTTTTAACTGTTCCTTCCATACTTTCCACCTTCATTTTGGATAGAATGCCACCTCAGTGTTAAAAAGGAACACAGTCAAAGGGCAAGCAGCGATGTTGCAAACAGATTCTTGCCCTGCTTTTATTGGTTTAGATAGGACATCAGCATTGTAGAGATTTGGTAGGTGGCTTGTTTTTTACTCATAATTAAGCTCAGCTCGGAAAGATGTGTACCTCAAGAAAAATCGTCCCGCAGACCAACCCAGACGCATGTTCTTTTTTCGCAGTCTCCAATTCCCAGACTTCATTAGGGCTCTTCACAATTTTTGTAAGCCACGGAGCCCAGTGTAAAATGCTTTGACACCAACTGCTTGACTGCAGCTATAAAGTACACACTAGCCTGGTGAAAGGCTCTTGGCACTATATGACACCCTTTTTGATCGCTCTTAGGAGACAGAAGGGTACATTATCTGGCTATTGCAGCATCGTAGAAGGGTCATCATCACGCAGTGGCAGCTGGCATCTTTGCTTTGCTATAGAATACCATCAGCAAAGCAAATGGCTTTAACTTAACCCCTTCAGCGCTGGGCGAATTCCGCCGCGGTGCTGAAGGGTTCGAGCGCGGGCGGGCTCATGACGGAACGGTTCCGTCATGAGCACAGCTCAACCGTGGCTCATGACGGAACCGTTCCGTCATGAGCATGGAAGGGGTTAATCAAAGGCGAGACCTATTGCATTTTCAATGCTTGTTGTATAAAGCTCTTGATTGTGCAGCCAGTGAAGGAGACCAACCCCTGAACTTCCGTATCCGCTGTGAGCGGTGGTGCAGGACGGTGCTGGTCGGCGTTCACACTTGCAGTGGTTTGCCGCCATTCATCGACTGCTGCACCTACTGCTGCTGACGGTGTTGCAGGCCCTCAACCCCCTCCCCCTCCCAGAAGCGGCCGGGTGGTCCCGAGACCGGATGCGGCTTGCGGTTGCGGTGCAGTGGGCCACCTGTGCGCTGCCTGGGCACTGTTGGGCGATATTCAGAGCTTAAGCGGCAGGAGGGCTGTCTCTGGCCATGGCACAGGGCACAAGACAGCGGGCCTAATGGACACTACGGACCGCGGGTTGTGGATTAGAGGGCTGGTCCTTGTTATTCCCGACATCCCCTGAGCTTCACAGCTGAGTGAGGTAGGAGGTTTGGAGTCTAGTTGTCTTTTTTTTTTCTTCTTTTCGGAAGAGCACTCCCGGCTAGCCCGGGTTAGCCCAGCAGGGTTCCTCTGTATTACACCCAGAGTCCGCTTGTCAAGAGGAAGCAGATGCCCTCCAGGAGCTTGCGCTCAGGGCAACCTACTGCTTCCTCTGGATCTCCTGTAGGATCTTTAGGGTCTCAACAAGGGCCAGCCAGTCGCCCCTCTGGTTACAGTAGTCCCCTAAAGTTACTTAAGACCATTAGACAAAGGAAGACTCGTAGTCATCTCTCATACCTGAAATCTTACCCTTCTGTGATGTCAATGTTCACAAAGTGGTGTGAGGAGTTCACTAAGGAGGACAGCAGCAAATGACAAGACGTTGGGAGACCCTCCGTCTCTTTGTATAGTTAGTGAAGACAAGGCGGGTGCTGCATTGCCCCCCGAAGTTTTCTCATCAGAACACTGGTGCAACTATAATTTCCCTGTTAACCCAGGTCGGCAATGGAAGTGCTCTCCCGGTAGTGGTGGAAGATATTGTGATGAAGATGGTCATGCTTGTGGACATGCCAGTGGAAAACGGTGAGGTTCAACTCCCTGGGAGTGGGTTGTCCTTGCCGGCAGAGTTGGTGCCCTCAGATGGTAAACTTAACCTTTTGAGTAACACCGAGTGTTGTCTTGGTCATCTTTCCCCCCCAAATGAAAATGACTCAGCAAATGCCACAGACTGTAGACTGCAGCTTTGAATTTGTGGACTTGGAGGACTATACCTTGCCGGATATTGCCATCGTGTTAAAAAAAACCAAAGTTTTGGCAACTAATTTGAAAACACCAGATTCCAGGGCGCAGGAGCTGAGACTCCCATCAGTCATCCATACTCGTTGTCCCCGTATGCCAATCCTGTACAGTAGCACCCCATCTAGTGTGTCTTGTGTGCATTCTCTAGATTCGTCTAATCTGGAGGCACCAGATGCGCCGCAAGATAGAGGAGTTCATGAAGCTATACAAGATTTAAATGTAGCGGATAACGGACTGGTGGGGAGGGGGTATCTTGAGATATGTTATGGGCTAGAGAGGATTTTTTTGTTGATATTATCTTTGATGGAGGAAACCACTATGAATTCTGATCATATACTGGATATCCTCTCACCAAACCTAATAGGGGTCCAGAAGCTTAATTCTGTTGATTTTAGCTTAAGTAAGCTTGGAAAGGGTATGGAAGCAAAATCTCAGGCATGCCAGACGCACTTGGAGGTATCTAGCGTGGGAACTCAGACCGAGGTTCAGGGAGATTGGGGGGTTCCTAATGATCCTCTGATTAGAGGTAGTCCCCCGCTATGCAAGGTTCCAGAAAAACAAAGCATAGGAGACCCGTTGTTTACTAGTCTTAGAGATAACACAAATATAACTGTGCCTCTGAATCAATTACATGTGTACCCCTTTTTCATAAAAGGGAAAACAAACATACCACGTACTCCTGAACCATTGTCCAATAAGTCCCCTCATTCATCTGCCCACTGATAGTTCAGTTGCTGTTCTCCCCCCCCCCCCCCCCCCCCTGGGGAGGTCGTCCGTCTTAAAGAAGGTAACGGACCAAAAGGTCGGAGGGGTAAGAAGAATAGGATTTGGCGTATTACAAAACGGAAGCTAAAAAGACTGTGATTTCCCACGGCACTTGAGGAGCCAAGTATCTCAAACATGCCTCAAAGTGTCAAGGCTACCACGTTTCCAGCTTTTAATGGTGGCAAAAACCTGGGGTGTATAGATATAAATGCTCCCACCCCATGCCCCATAGTAGTTTACCCCCACTCTAAGGAATTTGGGGTACAAGAAGGGCAGGAAGAAAGAGGGACTCTTAAATCTAAAGTGGGGGAAGTAGAAAATGTATGGGAGAATTTAAAAATTCATACTGATTCGGAACGGCGTACCAAGGTACTGGGATAGATTATAACTTAAGTAATTTAATAGTAAAAACTCATGCTGCTGTGCCAGACATAGAACAGCCCAAAGATTATGTCCCCACCTTCCCTCCAGGCCTGGGTACTCTCCCGGTACGGTTTGATCCTGAGCAAGGGATACTTTCGGGGGGTGTTTCCAACCTTGCTCCTTGTATTGGGCTGGTTTCTGCAGCAAGTGCTAAGACAGATGTCAGACATAGGTTTGAGCAAGTAACCAAAATTTTAACCTTTTCCTCCCTGTTTGATACTGACTTAGCACCAGTCAACAGAAGCTCTTTGCTGCAGCTGTTAGCAGAAATAGATGTCTTAAAATTAGTTATAAGTAAATACATTGAGTTGGTCTATTTAGGTCTTAGCAGCAATATGCCAAATACTAGAGTCACATTCAGTTCAGGGATAATTACAATGCTAGTATTGGCTAATGCTGACCACTTGAGGACTAGAGGATAGATGTGTTTCCTTTTGTAGACCCTCTGGTGTCCCAACTTGAATCTAATAGGACTAAACATCAGGAACAAGGTAGTAGGTTTCACAACACAAAGGGTGCCATAAATCCGAAAGACATCAAGGTATTGGTGAATAGTACCTTAGGAAAAAAGGAGATTAATATTAAAGGACCAGAGGTTATAAGTTCCATTAAACCCATGGGGGACGATGATACGGTGCAGTGGAGTTGGGTTGCTGGCTCTCTGAATGGATCAAAGGAAAAGGCAAATTTGCCCATGCTGCGTAGGTAACCCACCCAGTAAAATCCTGTCCTGGAACGTAGCGAGTGTAGGAAATTCTAATCTTAATCTAAAATTTCTATTAGCACATGACCCTAAAATAATTTGTCTCCAGGAGACATGGAGCTGTGTGGACTTTCACTTTGAAAACTTCTTTGTATTTTGTAGCGCAGCAAAGCCGTCAGTTAAAGGTCACGCTAGTGGTGGCTTAGCCATCTTACTACATTGCACTGTAAACTGGAACCCTATGGTTTTCTTCCATCCCTCTAAGCTCTATATGGTTGTAAAACTCAGGTTAGGTAAAGGTATAAGAGGTCAGACCGTATCATTACTCTTGGCTAACGTATACATTCCTCATGGGAGAGCTTCAGACTCACTGGTTGAATCAATCTTCTCCTTGTGCACAAGTCTAGTATTTCTGAAGAATGCACCTTTATACTGATGGTGGTGATTTTAATGCTAAAATCTCGAACTTTTCCGCTATGGCTTTTTCCAACTCTGAGCTGGAGGATGTATGTTCTATCCCGGAATCCTTATTACCTAACCATATTAGGTCAGGTAGGCGGGGTCTGTGTCTACTGCATAATCTGAGAATGTGTGATCTTGCGCTGTTGAATGGTGGATTTCCAGATGATTCCCCTGCTTCTTTTACCTTTCGAGGTGCACGTGGACACTAATTGATCGATTATATGGCGGCCTCCTACCAATTTTTTGGGGCATGCACGCAATTTAATGTATTGCCTACAAATCTGAGTGATCATGGAGTTCTATTAGTAGATGTTAACATGGAACTTGTGCTACTGGAACCCTGGAATCAAAGGGGCGATAGCATACTATATAATCGATCTAATGGGCGCACCTTTTGGTCTAATAAAAACCTCCCATGTTTTAGGAGAATTTTTGAAAGTGCACATTCGGGCTTTGGTCAGGAAGAACCCATTTCCAAATTCGAGAGGTTATTGGGTCTAATTAGATTGTGCGGAAGTAAAAAGCAACCCTGCAGCATTAAACCTCTAGCACAGATACCCTGGGAGATAAAAAACGGAACCGTGAGATTAATGCCCTGATAAGGGAACAATTTAAGCAGTCGTTAATGGCTAGACGAAGGGAAATCACTAGACTAAAACAGGTAAGAAAAAGAAAACTGATATCTGAGCGTAGAGGGGTTGAAGATGCTAACAGGATAAAACTAAGAGAGGTTGCACAGATAGGAGATACACGCAAGTATTGGGCATTAGTAGCCAAGTTCAGTGATGGCAGAACTAAGACAAACCCAATCTCGATATCAGATGAAGAATGGACTATATATATCTCCCAGTTATATGCTGAAAAAAAACCTCGGTTGGGTGGAGTTTAGACTTGGTCATTGACTCCTCGGTGGGGAGCGAATGTGGCGCCCCCTCATGCGAATGACTTGAGGGTTACATTAAAGGGGCAAGGTATTCAGGCACGATGGGTCCTGAGGATGTACCAATAGCCATAATTAAACAGGACAGTGCTGCATGGGCACAACTTTTGTGCCAGTTTTTAGGGCTTGCCCCATGTGATGCACTGCACAGCAGTGCACGCGCAGGCGAGCTGTTTTGTAGGGGGTTTAGAAACGGACCCTGGAATCGCACACGCTTGTGCGTGTGCTTTTCCTTTTGGATCCCGCTATTGGGCTTTGCGCGCGTGTTTTTTTTTTTAACAGACCACGCAATAGGCCAAAGGCGGGCGCATTGCTCCGCCCATGGCCTATGGGTGTCTGTTACACGCACGAAAGCCCATATGTCTTCAATTATCGTGCCCAGACACGGGCGCGATAATTGAAGACATATGGCTCGCAGTGGCGCACGCGCACCACTCGCGGCCGTGTTCTTCTTTTTTTTTTCTAACAAATGTAATCACTGACTCCTCCCACACAGGATGTCTCAGTTCAACAATATATCATTTATTCATAAGCAGTCTTTGGACTCCTGCTTATCATCAGTAGCTGTGTTTGTGTGTTTCACAAGCATGCAGGAACAAACCTTTGTGATGGAGACTGGGAGCTTACCTATAAGTAAGGAGAAGTTTGGAGTCGACCTTTGCAGACTTAATACTGGTTTACCTTCCCTTGGAGCGGAACCTGCCAGCTGAAGTCTAAAATATCAAGCTCACATCTCAAACAAAGACAGTAAACCGTACCAAGATTTTTTTTTTGTAAGACTCTGGTTGTTAGCAGTGTCTTAGCAACAGGCATTCCTGTTGACGATGGATCAGCATTGGTGTTTTTCGCTCTGTTGCTTAGGCTCTACCAAGGTCTATGGACTTCTGTCAGTGGTGCTTTGTGCCCTCGTGTCTGAGCAACATATATGAAAAGAGTTAGCTATCAGATGATGTGTGGTAGTTTATCAGACTCCGGAAAAATGTGTGATGGGCAATGGTGGTAAGGAAACGTATATCTGCAAAGGCAGGTCTAACTGAAGGCGTATTGGTTCAGGTTGGAAGACTGGAATATTTGATTAAATATTTGTTTTTATTCTACCATGCACCCTTAAGAAGCGTTTGACTTTAGTACAGGTAAACAATCCAAAATTAACCCCTTGATGTTTTTAGGTCATCTCGTTGGTAATATGTTATAATATTGTATAAAAGCTCAGATTCAAATCCATGTTGACAAAGCAAACATACCAGATTAAAAACATACCTTTTCTGAAAGATACACTCTTAAAATATAGACTATAAAATTCTTGACCGCACGTAAATATCTGTGTACAAAAATTGTACTTGTACCTTATAGTTTTATCAAGGACTTGCCACTAAATAGGCTACGATTGGTGGAGGAATAATAAACTGCCCTAATCCTAAAAATTTGAAAGTGAGTTTAGCTGTATTTAAGAATTTGATAGGGGTCACGTTTTTTCATGTGATGTGTTTTTGTAAGCCTTGAGTTATAGACAGCCTCTAACTAGGAGTCTTATAGGTTTTTGCACATTAAGTCTTTATAAGTGCACTTTCTCGTTGAACTCTGTGCTGCAACATATGGTGTCTTGTAATTATTTACTGGGGGCCAAGGCCCTTCAAAATTCACCTGATGTTCTTCACCATATGATCGCTTAACCATTCATATTGACAAACAAACGGTTGGTCTCAGTTTTTCTTCAACTCCATTGTCTGGTAAGACCAGTTGCTCTGTTTCTTTTTGTTAAAGGTCCGGTCAGTGTGATATTCTTTGATCATAAGCTTCACTGCTCGTCCCCTCATCGCTCCTTTGCTATTGGCCACCTTCTGTTGCCATGCCATCATGTTCTCATTCTAACACATTGGTCTTGAAAGCCGCATGAACTGTGGCTTAAGATTCTAGGTAAGAGTCGGAATTCATAAGGTCAAATGGCAGTGCATTTACAATGCAATAGGGCTCGCATTTACGAGAGTTTGAGCTATTGGCATTATAGATTACAATGCCTTTATTAATGTGTTATTAATGCCAATAGTTTAAACTCTAGTAAATGCGAGACCTATTGCATTGTAAATGCTTTTTTTCTTATTGTTATACTTATGGGACCATTCCGTTGTCTTGGAAGGGTAGCATAGTGGTCCCATTATTTATCAAGCATTGGCATAGCCAATAGGTCTCGCCTTTGGAACCTTATAAGTATTTAGTTATGCAGTACAATATCCTTGGTGCAATAACATCAACTGTTGCATGTCTAAACACTTATAAGGTCCCAAAGGCGAGACCTATTGGCTATGCCAATGCTTGTTCATTTTCTTCTGAAGTCGATAAGGGAGCTGGCTGCTCGGATGGGAGGGAGAGCGTGTTCCAGGTTTTGAGGGGGTGATGTGCCAGAAAGCGCGACCCCTCCCTGCCTTAACGTGCTGGATGAGGGTTGTGTGGGCGGTGAGCAGGCCAGCGATCTGAGGTTTCTGGGCCTAGGTTGTGTAGTGGCTTGTATGTGAGGGTGAGGAGTTTAAAAGTAGCTTATTTCAGGATAGGGAGCCTGTCGAGGCCCTTCAGGTGCTTGGCGATGCGCGCTTGCGGAGAAATGTACATATTTGCATTGTTGTGATGTAATAAAACGTTGCAGATTGTTTTAAATGTCACGACTTACCTGCATAATCACACTTATTAGATAGTGTGGAACGTTACGTTTTGTAAATACTTTCTTGGAGTGTCAATTGAGCCCATGAGTTACTGAGAAATAAAAAACAAAAGGCATGTTTACTTCAGAGGTTGCAATCTTACTGTCTAGCCAGTGACGTGTTTATGCATCCGTGTATTTGTGCGTGTGTTCAATCACAGGTAATGTATGAAGACAATAGATTCTGAATCGTGGGCTTGATGCTCCTGGGTTTTTTTACACTCCTCCTGCATCCCTCCATGTCCTGCCTGTTTATCACCAGACCCTTCCCTCCAGATTGTGTTCATGCGGGCGCTGACACCAGGGCGCGTGCTGCGTCACGGTGCTGAGAGGCATAGTGTAACTTTGTAATGCATGGCGCTCGCTCCCTTCTTGCTACCTGGGCGTGATCACACTAAGTGTCTAACATCAGTGCAGCGCTGCCGCGGCCCGTGTGTCCAGCCCAGTAACTGATGTAACACCCCCCGCGGCGTGTGACCTGGACATAATGCGGGAAGGTAGCCTCCCCACCCCCTCCTATAATCCTTGAACAGCCTGCCTGCCGTGCCCGGCGCTTCCCGGTCATCAGTTTGTTCAGTGTTAATACGTCTGGTGCCCAAGGGGTTTCTCGGAGCAGACCTGTTACCCCCCCCCCCCCCCCCCCCCCCCCCCCCCAAAAAGCATTGGCATAGCCAATAGGTCTCGCCTTTGGGACCTTATAATTTTTAGGTCGAGGACTACCGGTCTGCCGAAGGCAGAACCGGAAGTCGGAAGATTTAATGTTTCCTAGAGTGGCTATTTAGCCCGCCTCTCTTTTTGCTTCTCCTCCATTGGCTGGCTTCCTAAACGGAGGCCCGCCATTGGAGGAGAGAGCCGTCCCTCCAAATAGGCTCCGTCTTTTTCAGATTCGGGGGCGTGTTCCTTGCTGTTCTTTCCACTTTTTAGCCACGCCCTTTTAGAACAGCAGGAACACGCCCCCGAATCCGAAAAAGTTTCGAAGCTTCCATCCGCCATTTTTTCGCTATCCTCTGGCCGTGAGGATCTTCTTGCTGTTGTGCGTATAGGTAAGGCATTTTGCCTGTTTGTTCGTCTCGTCTGCCCCTGATGATCGTCTTGCTCTTGTCTTTCCATTCGGCTTTAGCAAAGTCAGCAGTGTGTTTACTTTCGCATCGCGCTTTCACTTTTGCGCGATGCGAAAATAATCATGGGGCTGCCTTTGCAGTACCGCGCTTGTTCAGTACAGATTTCGTCATGGACGTAGTAGCCCGTAACGTACATTCTTAAGCGTCTCTTTAAATCACCGCGGTGGCCCAATAGCATTTCTCCTAAAGCTATATTTTGAAAATCGTAGTACTGCACCCTGGCGCTGCGTGAAACCACGAGGATTAAAGTTTAATGTGGGGGTCACTTCAACCTTAAAAGAAATACACAAGGCACCTACGTTACTTCTGTCATTCGAAGGAATGGCGCTAGCCTTTGCATCAATCTCACGGACACGTTAACATGTTCTAATCATAACGAAAGGTGCATAATGGCTGACGTGTTTTGCCTTCATCTTTCGTTCGCCTTCATCTTTCGTTCGAGAGGATCTGCAATCGTTTACAAGCACCCCGGGCTTCAGAGGGAAACACGCCGCTGTGTTATCAGACTGTAATCTACACCTTTCGATGTTTGCGCAGGCACGCAGACATACTCAGCACTTCTGTGTTTACATGTCTCTCTGTCTCGCCGTCACTCTCTGTAGACACCTACAGACACATGCATGCACACACACACACATACACACACGTACACAAGACACAGACACATACAGACATGCACAGACACGTACACACACACACATACACACGTACACAAGACACAGACGCACATGCATACAGACATGCACAGACTCGTACACACACATGCATGCACACACACACATACACAAGACAGACGCACACAGACCTGCACAGACACGTACACACCCACATGCATGCACACACATGTACTAACACTGTTACCTACAGACACACGCACACACATACAGATGCAGACACACAGGTACAGGCACACGTCTGCACAGAGTGTAATGTTATTTGTTATCGTATCAAATATGGGGAGGGCTCATGACTCAAGAGATGCCCCCCTATCCTCCCTCAACAATGGTAGTGGAGAGGCCGCAAAACAGGGTCTTTCTGGTGTCACTTTTGCTGTACTGCGGTGATGAGCCCAAATTCGTCGTTTGTACCTCAGTAATTAATGAATGTATGTATGTGTGTATAAATATATATACCCAAACATATTTCATCCGTCATGGATGCCTCCTCCGCGCTTTATGAACACATGTTAATATGTTATATATACGTTTATTGCACACTGAACTGGAAGTCGATCATATGCGGGCTGGGATATTTGGAATCTTGATAGTGACTTGTAATGTGACTCGTACTCTGGCCGTGTACGTGTAGAACGGTGACCGGAAGCTAAGCTCAGTCTAACTCTTATCTGTATTACACAGAAACGCCAGTCCTGCTCCACTGGCCGCTGAGACGATGGAGAACCTGGGGCTGCCTGAGCCTCTTGAACTGTGTTGGGCCCCTGGTGGTGACCGCGGATCCTTGGGCCCCGTGACATGGCTTTATGTAGATATCAGTCCTTCTGGAGAGCGCCCTCAGATAGCTCTGATCAACTGAGGACTGCAATGACTCTGGGTCCCTTAATAACAATCACCCCGACCTACCACCGATGATTGTTTCAAGAATCAATGGTGCCCTCTAAATCAGGCTCTGCGATTCCGGAAAATAAAACAGCAACATGTCGACAGCAGCGTCTGTCTGCAGCACAGAGGGCCATGCTGTTAGTACACGCACTGAGTATCCTCTGAGAATAAACCTCGCTTCCTGTAATGGACAATGTTAGTATGCACTGAGAGATGGCTTATTAGGAGAGAAAGAGGGTTTGCTTTTACTTTACATGCACCTGTGTGTGTAAAGCCTGCCTAGGCATTAATAAACCATCACCGTGGCCCATCTATACCCAGGACCACTGAAATTATGACATTTCGACGCCGTGGACGTTCCCGCATAACTATGGGCTTGACTTATTTACCACATAATCGATCATTTGCTACCTAATCTGAAGATTGCTGAAAAAAAAGTGTTTCTGGTTCAAAAGTTACAAAAAAACATTGCAACACATACTGCTTGATTGTGGAAGGCCCTTTGCAAAGCTTAACATGCCACGTTTCTGTTGCTTATTGCTATATTTGGCTTCTAAACTGGTATCAAGGAGGTGCAACCAATGCCCAGACAGTGTTAAGTGTAAACATGACAAAATATTTAAATAACACTCACAAAATGTGCTGCATTATTACGCCGCATAATTTGCCCTTTCTTGGAGAAAAAAAAAATACTCACCCTGCTGCATAATTAAGCCCTCCCCTGCCGCATAATTCTAGCGGCCCTGGGTATGGCACATTACAAAAAGGTGCAGTGCAAAAACATCTTTACAAACAAGCTGACATACCTATGTCACATGCAGGAGTGGGAAATATTTCAAGCAAATAAAGAATCAGTGACATAAAAAACAAGCATTTGCAATGCAATAGGTCTCGCATTTACGCAAGTTTAAGCTATTGGCAATGTAAATGACAATGCCATTTATTTATATTTTAAAAACAAAAATAAAAGGGATTGTTATTTGCCATGTCAATAGCTCAAACTCCTGTAAATGCGAGGCCTATTGCATTGCAAATGCTTGTAATATTTTACCTCCCTGCATTGCTTTAGGCAGTTTGGGCTGACAAGCAGAGGCTTTCTTGGGTATTGGTTTTCGTTATGATCTTTTATTTGACGGGCACCAGCCCTCGAATTTCGATCCTCTAGAAATAATGGATCCTTCCTGAGCATAGTCAGTTCTGCTCTCAGGTCCCATGGGGCAGTCACCTGCACTCTTTTACAGATGCATTACAGCCAATGATGCGTAGGCTATGATTACCAGAGGGGGCTGCAGCGGTGGCTCAACTGAAGCCCTCCTTTTCACAGCCACCTTATGCACACCCACTGGTATGCCTATCAGGTCACTAATCCTCACTGCACTAGTGTTCCTCCCCAGACTAATGGTATGACTGACTGGTTCAAATATACATTCAAGGTCATGTTTGCTGAACACGTGGCCGAGAGCTCGCCCCCACCTACTTTCTGCCCAGCATGAGCTACCCTGTTCAAAAAGGGCCAAGAGAAGCAGTGGCCTGGCTGCCAAATCCCCACACTTCTCCAAGTCTGGGCTTTGAGATGCTTGAACTGCATGAGGTAGTTACAGTAGCTCAAAGCCTCCTTCCCCTCCTGGGACGTTTAGTTATCTATAATTTCTACAGATCCAGATTTTTTTCTTATTTCTTGCAGTTTTCTATAGCAAAAACTCGACCCGAAGGCATAGGGAGCGCTTAACATGAGCACCAGTTACACTACACAAGGAGACACTCATTTTTGATAAGCAAGGAGAGATTAGTGATTTGCCCACAATCACAGGGTGTGTATGTGCTTTCCAGTATGGAGCAGCTTTGCTCATTCATTTGCTGGTCGCTGAAGTAAAACGCCTGAAGGCGTATTCTCTCGCTCGTGACTTCTTCAGAGAGCTGCCGTGACAGAGTGTTATCTATTTCTGTCTCACTCTGGTGCATGTACCTCTATCTCACTACATCACAACATCACTCTATGCTTATATATCACTACCTCACAACATCCCTCTCCCTCACTACCTCACTCTCTATCTACCTCACTCTCTCTCACTACCTCACTCTCTATTTCAATACCTCACGCTCTCTCTCTATCTCACTATCTCACTCTCTCTCTGCTAATGCAATAGGTATCACATATGCAAAAAAAATGCTAATGCCAATAGAAATGAGAATGCCATTTATTTAGGGATAGAAAAATAATAAAAAAATAATGAGCAATACCAATAGCTCTACCTATAATATTGCCGAGACCATTGCATTGTAAATGCTTGTTTAGTTATGCTTTACACAGAGAAGTGTTGGTTGGGTTTTAAAAGAAGCAACACCGGCAATAAACTAAAAATGCAGATTACTCACTGTACGCCACATGTGCCCCTACTGTCCACCTCCTGTCCCAAACGACTGGCATGGACTGGTTGGGGTAGGGACTGAAAAAGCAAGATGAAAGGGTGGGGTAGCGATATAAAGCAGCGACGGGGTGTGCGTGGGATTGAGGTAAAGCCAAGTGCCATGCTGAGTGAGGGAAACAATTGCTTCAATGAATAAATGCAGATTACTCGCTGCGTGTGGCGCCAAGACTAAAGGTGTTCACGTGTTGCAGGAAGCAAAGGAAAGATAAAATACAGTGCTTATGGGGACGGGGCAGAAACACGGAGAAGTGCTGTTTGAGGTTTAATAGAAGCAACACAGGCAATACATTAAAAAAAATGCAGAGAACTCGTTGAACACTACATGTGCACCTACTGTCCACCTCCTGTCCCGAACGACTAACATGGACTGGTTGGGGGAGGGACTGGAAAAGCAAGATGAAAGGGTAAAGCCAAGTGCCATGCTGAGCGAGGGAAACAATTATTTCAATGAATAAATGCGGATTTCTCACTGCATGTGGCGCCCAGACTAAAGGTGTCTGTGTTTCAGGAAGGTCACAGAAGAAAACAAGTAATAACATGAGCATGAATTAGGCAATATCTACTGAACAAACAAGGTCCAAAACAAAGAGCGATAAGGGTGAAAAACGAGTGGGGTGGGGTACGGGGGAAGGGTAGGAAAACAAAAGAAAAGATTGATTGGAAAAGAAAGGAAAACCAAATCAAATTTATTAGTTACGAGGGGTGCAAAAATAAGATAGCAATAGAGCACGCAACAAAAAAAATGAAAGAGTATTCTGTAATGGAGGTGTCACTGTGAATGTGGGCACATAGTGCGTGTACTAGCCTCAGGTGTTGATATCTTTGAGTTTGGTGCAAGTTATATTCCTGCCAGAGTTTCTCAAAAGTAAGGGGGGATTTTCCCTTCCACACGTCACCCAGGTATTCAACCCCTATCAGCTTTCACCCTTGAAACTCCAATAGGGCCGCTACCTTTCTCAGGGGATCACCCACCCACAACGGGGTTTTACCAGTCAGCTTCCCCGCCCAACCTAGTAGTTTATTGGCCTCTCTCCAACACTGTATCACCACTTTGGTGTGCTCCGGCCACTCTGCTTCTGTCTTTCGGGAGTATAGAAGAGGCTCACTGTTTCGTCCCGGCATGATGGCTCTATCTGATCTATAATCTGGTTTGTCCATGTCTGCGTATATCCAATCATTGATGACCTGGACCTGCGAGGCCCAATAGTATAGCCGAATGTCGGGAACTGCCCTTCGACCATCATACGCCCCCTTCTGTAGCTTGTGCAGCGCTATTCTGGGTGCGCCACCTTGCCACAGCAACGTTCTAACTTCCTGGGCTACCCGTTTAAAAACTGTTGGAGGGACCGGATATGGGGTGTTCTGAAGTACATATAGGAGGCGAGGTAGTGTCCTCATTTTAAATAAAGCCGCACTACCCACGAGTGAAAGCGTAAGAGTGAGCTAATGACTGACATCTGTGCCAAGGCTGCTTATTTGGGGCCCGAGGTTCCTGTCAAGGAACTCCTTCTGATCCCGCGTGACATAGATACCCAAGTACTTAAAACCATCTGACACCACCGGGGCCGAACATTGAGCTGGAACCCTAGGGTGGGGGGGCCCCGACAGTGGAAAAATCACTTACTTAGACCAGTTAATGCTATATCCAGAGTAACTGCCAAAGAGATAAAATATGTAGCGATCGAGTAGTACGGCCTTGCTAGGTATGTGGCGATATCATCGGCATAGAGCGAAATTCGCTCTTCCCACCCCCCTGGTGACCCCATACCCCAAATCTCTGGGTCTCTCCGGATCCAGTGCGCTAGCGTCTCCAACGCAAGGGCAAACAACAGCGGAGACAAGGGGCACCCCTGCCGAGTCCTCCTTCTCAGCTGGAAAGATCTCGATACCGCCCCGTTAACTCGTACCCTGGCTGTGGGCGTCTCATATAGTAGTCGCACACAGCCACAGAAGTTAGGACCGAACCCCAGCCTTTGGAGCACCGTGAACAAGTAGGGCCACCCGATGCTAAAGACGGCTATTGAGGCGTCCAGCGCCATCAATGGCGTCTGTTGGGCCTCGGGCTGCTAGTCATGTGAAGTACTCCATAGAGCCATCGAAGATTGTGTCGGGTGCTTCTGGAGGGCATGAAACCCGATTGGTCTACATGGACCAATACCGTAATGACGGATACCAGCCTATCCGTCAAGGCTTTGGCCAAAACCTTTGCCTCAACGTTGATAAGGGATATAGGGCGGTAGGAGCTACACTTCTCTGGCTGCTTCCCGTCTTTGTATATCACCACTATCGTGGCCGCGCGCTGGTCTTACGGGAGTTGCACCCGCTCGCATGCCTCCATCAACATGCTTCGTAGTGGGGGTATTATAATCGAGGCCTGCCCCTTATAAGTCTCCACTGGGAGCCCATTCGGGCCCGGTGCTTTCCGTGATCTCAAGGAACCCAGGGCCCCATACTTAATGGATTTTTAATGAATATTCTTGGGTAGCATTATTGGCAGGCTGTAACCGCAACATTTTTATTTTACTGTTTATGCTTGTTTCTATCTACGCTATGGTCACATTCTAACAAGGTCTTTTGATGCTGTAGCTCTGTATTTGAACATTCGTCCCCTCACATGCTGCTACAATTGCCGTTTTTCACAACTGATTATTTATTATCCTAAGATGTTACTTGAGCAGTTGCATTCTATTCGTTTTCTGTGTTAAGCAGGGTCTGCTGCTAGTTATTTTATATATATTTGATTTTTCGAATTTTATAATAACCATGTATTTGTACTTTTGCCTCCCCACATGCTGCTACGAATGCTGTTTGCACAACCGATCGTTTACTATCCTAAGATTTTGATACTGGAGCATTTGCACTTTACTCCTTTTCTTTGTTGCTGCTAGTTATTGCATATATACTACGTTTTTTTTAGAATTTTATAGCAATCTCTTTATAAACGTATTTTAGCAAATGCACAGTTGAAGTCGGTTAAAAACCTAAGAGCTTAATCTGCTTTGTCTAGCCCTGAAATCTTTGTATTTTTGAACGGATCTTGAAATGAATTTTTTGTTCACACTGTTCCACTTTGTGTAATTATCATGTACTGTCGAACTGTCCTTTATATGAAATTAGAATTTTCCCCTTTTAAGTGACGGTTAAATTGATAAATTGGATATATGTTTTTATGTGGAACACTTCGGAGTTCCAAATCCATAATAAATTGAATTGAATTGTATAAAGCTCTTCAAAAGGAAGCCGGCGTAGTGTTGGAGGTATTCGTGAAATGTATTCCGGGTTTTTAATGCCAGAAACCAACATTGTTGCAACACGAAGCACAGCTTTCAGAGGCACAACATGTGACTTGCGAAGACTGGTGAAGAAAGAGTTTCATTAGTCAATCCTGGACAGCACCAGGGAAAGGACAGGTGTCAAGTTCTTCTGCAGGGATAAAATGAAGAATCACCATGAACAGTTGCAATTGAAATTGCACACTTCTGGCCATGGTGATGATTAGTATGTGGAGGTAAAGTTTTTTTGTCAAGCATGCCACATACAGGTTTGGTGCAGTCTGACTGCACCCCAGAACGCTAATTGAGTCAGTCTATGATTGAACTGGAAGTGGTGACTTCAAAGAGGAAATGGAGAAATTGCATTTAGGATTGAGTGAGTTTTAAACGAGAGGTCATCCAATCTGACAGCGTGGGCTAGGTGGAAAACATTTTTGGGAGAGATCTGTCTATTATTAGAATATAGATGATAAAGGATTCCAGAGTTCACTAAAATGATTCAGGATGGTTCTATGTATAAACTAAAGAGGTTAGGGGCCATGATCACTCCATTATGGACCCTCAGAGGCAGGGTAAGTGATCTTTGAGAGACCAGAGTTGATTTTTTGCCCTTGCTATCTGTTTATCAAGAGCTATGTGAACCAATTGAGGGCCACTCCTTTAATGACATCTGTTCCTGGAGTGTTGCGATGACAGGGATTCAAATGCAACAAATGAATGTAGAAAGCAAGAGCTGCTTAAATCCATGGTGCAGAGTGAATTGTCTACAACCTGGAGTACTGCATTTTCTCTGCTGCGACCTTTACTGGAGTCTGACTCGTACTCCTCTAGGAGGTTGTTCTCACAAATGTGTTTAGTAAGTTTATTGCGAACAGGCTCTCTGACTTGAGCAAGAAAGGGAAGGCCATATTCAGGGCATAAGTTGTTAGATCACACATGTCTGCTGATGTTTTCTCGAGAAGTGGGTGACTTGGCATACCTTTAGGCAGCCGATGAAAACATCAGTAGCAAAGAAAATTGTAGAGTAGGTGTAGAGCAAGTTGCAGGTTATAGAACCCACATTAGTCTAACCCTGAAAGAGAGGGGATTCCGAACAGAGAAAAATAAGCAATTGCTCAAAAGTATAGGTTTGTGCATGATTACATAGAAAATATACAGTGAGATAATAACAGTCAAGTCTTACATCGCATGTCTGCAAGGAGCTAGGGAAAGGTACTGTGAGATATTAACGGTTCTAAGTTATACAACAAACGTCTGAGAGCAACAGTTTCCATGGTCACACAGACTGAGCGGTTCTATATGTAAAAGCATCAGTATCTGCCAGTTGGTTTAATGCAGTTCTTCAAATAGATTTTCCAGCAGATTCTGCAGAGCATTGTGACGTTTGCACAGGCTTAAAAACTATTACTTGTTTAGACAAATTAGATGGTCAGCAACTGATTCAGATTCCACAACTGTGCTAATAAGGGGAAAACCTGATAAGATGCAATTGTGAGCCAACTAACCCTGACCACAAGACAATCCCCACTAATCAGTCAAGTGTTTTTGAAAAAACAAAAACCCATTGGCTATATATCATGACATTGTATTAATTAGTTCATGCAAATAGCTTAACTCCTGAGAGAGAATCAATGTATATGAACCATAAATCATAGTGAGCAAAATATGTCAAGTTCAAACCTATACGTTTGTATAATTGCCCTTTTTATGATGAGAAAGTTCATGATTTTGTGACAGACGGCAAATTATACTGTTATTCACGGATACTTGGTCAGCTAGTATCAGTATCAGATCTTCTTTTGTCCTTTCCATCCAGTTGGTGTGAGTCCCCAGCTGCAGTTTGCTCCCGGTTGCGTTGAGGCGAGGCATTTGTCATTCTTGAGAGAACTCATCACAGCTGTTCGATCCACAGAGAAAAAATGCTTGCTTCTGTGCTTTATCTTAAGTTTTGCTGGATAGTGCATTTCATTTTCCAGTCCCATTTGATTGAAGCTTTTTCTTCACAGGTTGGAAGAGGCTCCTCACCTCCTGTAAAGCAACAGTGAAGTCCGGGTATATCGATAGAGAGCTTCCCTCGTGGTGCAATGCCTTTATTTTCCTCAGGCCAGTAGTAGAGCTAAATCCCTGTCTCCATAATTTAGCAACCTTGTAAATATAGGCCCAGGTGGCGCATAAGGAGGGGGGTCTAGCTGCCAAAAATCGATGTGCCCACTCCACTGGAAGAGAATTGTTTCTCCAAACAGCTCGTGGTTTCTCCCCCACCCCGCTTTAAAAATAAAATACTTCTCCACTTTTTTAAAAATTCATTTACTGATCGATCCAACTCTGGTAGCTAAACAGGAAAAAAAGCTCACATGCTATTATGTGGGTGTGCTTACCTAATAAATGACACAGGTTGCTGCACATCAAAGCTTATTTTTTTTCTTATTCTTAAGAAACGCTGTACAGCATCGGGGATACTGTGTAACATGGCTAAAATCCAGTGGCAAAGCCAACAGGTCCCAAAGGCAAGAACTATTTGCTTTGCCAATGCTTGTGTTTTTAAAATGTTTGGAGTCGACACCATAGAAGAAGGGCATTGAGGTGGAGTTCACAGTTAAAGGCTCACTTTTACCAATGATTGTATGATAGTACTTACCAGCCTTTTTCTTGGTAAGATGACTGTTAAAAAAGCAGACCCTACTAGGCTGAACCATGTTCCGAGAGAGACGATCTGGAAATAAAATATTTTCCTACTGTCACTCAGTTCAAGGCCAGTTTATGGGTCAAGTACATTACAGTTATGTCGAGTAGATTATTCAAGTCACTAGACCTGAAGGTCTGGTAAAAGTTTTATGATTTTTCAAGGCTTGTTCTAGGGAAGTATTCATATTGGTCGATTTTGAATTGATTAATGCAACACTGGGAATAAAAGTAGTGAGGACCCCTGAACAGTTTATCTTGGGCATTACCAGCACCTATCCTTAAGATTCCCACAGGGCCAGTGCCAGTCTGACAACACAACTCTTCCTGGTGGCAGAGCTGCTTTGGAAGGATCCGGGATCTCTTGATGTTAGGGAAAAAATGACTTTACTTGCGCAATGGAAGCTATGACACTTCCTGTAGTTCTGGTGTCTTTGGTGAGCTGTGGCTGACATTTTTTGCGTAATTACATGCCCAAAGTTTTTAAGAGTCTTACGCTTCACGAAAAGCCATATCGAAGTATAAATGCCAGGAGATGCCTGTCTGGGCTCTAATTGCTGCATAACCTTTACTGCAGTAGGGGAGCAGGACTATTTGCAAACCTTTTAGTGATTGTCTATAATGAAAGTGGGAGTTGGAAAGAGCAGTAGGACTTGCAGGCTTCTTCTGACGTCTGGAATTAATTTAATTTAGGATGCATGTTTCCGGTCCAGGGAGGACCTGGCTTGGCTGCACGCACATCTGCCAGGTTTTCAGTTTGCCCATGTGTGACATTTTCTTGTTGTCAAAGTGCTTATGCGTGACATTTCATACACTGTGTGACACTTTGAGTGCCACTTTACCAGAGCACAGTGGAAGAACAGAATGCCCGGAAAAGACAGCACAAGAACAGAGAAAGAAGAGATAAGACAGTTTGAAGTGGGCAAAGATCTATGGTCAGAGCCCATTAAGGCAAAAAAAGATATTGAACAAGAGCAGGGTTTGCATTAAGGAAAGGGTTAGAAAGCATAGGGTGGAGACAGGACAGTGCCAGAGAGCAAGGGTAGTATATATGATGAGAGCATACAGCTCTTAGGCAGATGAGGTGGGCAGAGTCTGCCAGGGGCTGAAATGATGGAGGGTTAGATGTCTTGTGCGATTATTGTGCTTCTTCCCTGTCACTCAATCAATCAGGGGTTGATAAAGCACAACTACTCACCCGTGAGAGTCTCAAGGTGCTGGGGGGAGGGGCTCCAGTGAGTGCTAGGGTCATCCAAAGAGCTAAGCCCTGAGGTCCTTCCTGAACTGGGGCAGTGTGAAGGCTGGTCGAAAGTGAAGGGGGAGGTCATTCCAGGCCTTGGCTGCGATATAGGAGAAGGAGTTTTCTACCGTTTTGGTCTTGTTGATGCGTGGGACAGTGGCCAGAGAGAGGTTGGCTGATCAGAGGTGACTTTTGGGTGTTTGGAAGGAGAGTTGGTTGTTCAGGTATGGTGGTCCGGTGTGTTGAAGGGCCTTGTATGCGTGGAGTTTGAAGGTTTTTCTACTTTCGACTGGGAGCCAGTGGAGATCGCAGAGGTGTTTGGTGATGTGGCTGCAGAGGGGGATGTCGAGAATCAGTCTGGCTGTGGCATTCTGGACAGTCTGGAGTTTCTTGTTGATTCCGGCATAGAGAGCATTGCAGTAGTTGAGTCTACTACTGATGAGGGCGTGCATTTCTGGATTTGGATGGGCTCCATCTGAACTTATTTCGAAGCATGCGGAGGGTGTTGAAGCAGGTCGATGATACGGCGTTGATCTGGCGGTTCATTGTGAGCAATAATTCTAGTATGATTCCAAGGTTTCGTGCGTGGTCCGTCGGAGTTAAGTTTCAGGCAGCTGTTCTTCATCCAGGTGGCCATGGCTTTCATCTCATCTTGGAAGTTGTTTGGTGATGTTGGGTTGGTTGGTTGGTTGGTTGGTGAGGGAGAGGATGAGCTGGGTGTCATCAGCATAGGAGACGATGTTGAGCCCGTGGTTTCTACGATGGTTGCGAGGCAGGCCATGTATATGTTAAAGAGGGTGGGGCTGAGGGAGGAGCCCTGGGGCACTCGACAGTTGGTCTCCGTCAGTTCTGAGAGGTAGGTCTGACTCGCTGAGTTCTGCCGGTGAGAAATGAGCATTTCCAGTCGAGGGTCTTGCCGCAAGTGCTGGCGTCGTGGAGTCTGGTGGCTAGGGTGTAGTGGGAGACGGTGTCGAAGGCAGACAAGTGTGGTCCAGGAGGATGAGGGCTGCCTTTTCGCCCTGGGAAGGAGGGAGTGGATGCCGTCGGGGGCGATTAGGGCAGCCTCGGTGCTGTGGTTGCTGCAAAATCTGGATTGGGAAATGTCCAGGACATTATTGGTGCGAGAAGCTTGCTTGGTATATGATGCACTCTTATGTAAGTGGGCACCCTGCACCGATCCAGACAACCCTTATGGTGATTTTAGTGGTCTTAGACAACCTTAGAAATCTCTCCAAGTGGTAGTTTAGATGGAGAGTGTAAAGCAGCTTGTTTTACCAGAACATAATCTTATAGGCATAGATTAAGTGAAAAAGAACCAAACAGTCTATTTATTAAAATATGTATTTATTATAAGACACTCACTATACTACAGATATCTTCTAGCTGGAGATCTACTCAATGCACACAGTACTTTTCAATAGAAACAGGTAAGTAGCACGAAATACACAGTGGTCACCAGGGGGAGACCAAACAATATACTAAAATAGTGCTATGCGAACCACGACTTGAGTCAAGACTATACCCAGAAGACATAGAAGTGCCGGGTACCCACGGAACCACCTGAGGTAGGTAACCATGAGCCCCACGGAGGCCATGTGCAGAATAGGAACACGACCGCGGGTTCAATGCAAGTCAATGGGTAAGTCGCGATTACAATTTTAAAGAGGGACCCTTCCCAGTGGACCCTGAAGACACCCAGTGAAAGACAGAAGGTTGGAGAGCAACCCCACCCGTGGATACCCTAGGAGTCAGGATACCTAAACCTGGAAAGCTGGGTGCATAGGTGTGAAGTGCCGTTGTAAACCACTGTCGAACCCAATGGAGAAGGTGAAAGCCAAAGGTACCTGCAAGTGTAGGGGACAGAATCTATGCCACTCAGTAGGGACCCGGAGGCACGGAAGACGAATGCTCACTGATGTCGAGTGTTGCAGGGAAGCTTACAGTGACCTTGAAACTGCAGCTGTGCAGACGAGGCAACACTGTGCACGACCAGGAGCCGGATACGAGCTGTCCCAAGTCTGATGTCGAGGGTTGAGGGGTCAGTGTCCGTCGGGAGCACCAACAAGCCTTGGCAACTGCAACCACTGTTTAAGTCGAAGAAGGTACAATGTCGGGATCAGCAGGTCCAGGAGACTCGCCACAAGCAGGGGAGTCAGGGCAGGCCCTAGCAATCAGGGGAGCCCAAAGAATTTAAAGATGACCCTCAAGCGGACCCACCGGCCGGAGGAAATGTAGTCGCGAGAGGATCTCGAGCAACTCTCCCAAAAAAACAGGCCCACAGGGCAAGTGATGCGGTGAGGACGAAGATCTTGGTCACTGGAGATACTTGGCGCCTGAGATCTTGGTGGAAGGAAGCCAACAAGCCTTTGGAACTGCAAAGTAGCCGCTGTGCACAGGGGTTCGGTTCCTGTGGCTCTGACGAGGGATACTGGCCTCAAACTTGGTGAGAGGACAGGGCAGGACTCGAGGGATGTGAAGAACCCCCACCTGTGTTGCTGAGCCTTTCTGAGTCTGTGGGAGCCCAGGATCAGCAGACCTGTCAGCTTAGTTGCGGTGCCTGCAGATGCAGGGAAGTGACTCCTTCACTTCAAGGGAGATTCCTTCAAATGTCTTGGATGCCCACAGGCCTTGGCAGATTTCTGTATGGTGCACAGGCACGGACGTTGCAGCAGACGAGCAGGGCAACAAAATCTGGAGCAGCCTTGATGCCCAGAGCGAAGGCCAGCAAAGTCTAGACTGCCCAGACGGTTGAAGTGGTGTCGGAAATTAATCTTGTCCCACGACAAATCTAGGGACCCACCCTCAGGTAAGCGCTTAAGTACCCTAAGGAAAGGGTTGGGACAATTCAGAGGCCCCTCCCTAAGGAGGGGCTGGACAAAGGGGAGGATACTCCCCTGTCCTTTGTCTATTTTCACGCCAGAGTGGGAGCCAACGGCTTCCTGAGCTGGTTTGAACTGGACTGTGCACCAAGTGTGCCCTGCTCGCAGATTATATGGCGCTGGCAAGTGCCCCCACCCTGCCCCAATACACTGAACCCAGTCTGGGAGGTGATCTCACTTCCCTGTGACAGGATACCTATTGTTCTGCATTCCCCCTGCCCAAGCTTGACTCAGCAGCAGGATGTAGGAAGGTGGAATCTGACTGCATGGTAACCCCCACTTTTTTCCTGGTGTTTTGCTGGTTTTCGACTAGTCTGACTGGGATCCTGCTAATCAGGACCCCAGTTTATCTGCTTTCTCCCTAAATTGATTGCATATACTTTAGGAACACTCCAGAATGGATACTGGGGTACCCTTATCAGTCCCTAGTATATGGTATACTTTGTACCCAGGGCATAGGTACCCCAGAGGCCTCCCAGGGGCTGCAGCATGTATTCTGCCACCCCTGAGAGACTATTCAAACTGACACCACAGGTCTGCTACTGCTTCCTGTGTAAGGCAGTGCAAGCACCCCTTACTTAGATATAGGTTCACTATATCTATTCTAAATCACTGCACATATAAACCTCAGTCACCCCTATGGCAGACCTTATCAACCCTGAAGGCAGGGTGCTGGGTTTTATGTGAGAGGGTGCCCCTGCATGAGCAGAGCCCCTCTGCAGCCTTCGGAACCTATTCTCCGGAGTTGTTTGTGATGCAGCCAACCATATATATTTAAGTGCATTATAACCTTGCGGTAAATGCTATCTTTAAAACGGCTGCTTAGAAACATGTTGTGTTTGGTGTCAAACCCCTTGGACTCATACCTTCCTGCCAGTATCTGGCGGGGGAGGTATGATTCCATCCTTCTAGAGGGACTTATGTAAAACACCGGTACACCCGGTACCAGCTTTCTCGACCTGGACATCACAAAATGGATGTTGCCAGCCACAGACACAAGTCTGCCCTCCAACTGCTGAGCCAAGCTCGAGCAGGGGAAGGCTTGACAATAGGTTTCCTGCCACAGGCAGGTGTGACCACCTCCCAGACAGGATTTAGTGTATTGGGGCTGGGTGGGTGCACTCTGAGAGTGTTTGAAAGTCTGCACTGGGGGCACATTTGGTGTCCCTGTGCATAGTCTAGTTCAAACAGATTGCAGGAGCCATTTGCTCCTGCTCTGGCACGAAACTGGACAAAGGACATGGGTGTAGCCACACCTCTGTCCTGACCCTCCCATAGGTGGGTCCCCAGAGTTTGTCCAACCCCTTCCTGGGGTATAAAGTAGGAACCCTGACTACAGGACTTTAGATTTTACCTGGAGTAAACTCTGCAAGCAGAAACCAAGTACTTCGACGATCTACACTTCGCTGGACGACTGAAGAATCTCCCTTGGAGTAAAGGAGTTACTCCCCTGCAGCAGCAGGCATCTTAACACATCTGACCGGTTTGGATCTCCCGAGCTCCTGAGGACTCGGAAGATTTCTGCAACACGGAGGTGGGTTCCCGAGCGTCCCTGAGGTTGATCTGACCTCTCAGCAATTCTGAGACCAGTATTCTTCGTGGGGACCGTGCAACCCGAACCCCTGTGCACCGTGTACTTTTGCAGCAGCATATGCTTTTTGGTTGATCCGTGAGGCTGTGCTTTGGGCTATGTGTAGTCCTGACCTCGAGCAGTATTTCCATCGAAGATTTCCGGCCTACACTCCACGAGTGTTCCGTGGGCTGGTATTTCGTGATTCAGCTCGAGGTCCCATCGCCATCCCTGGTCCTTTGGCCTGTGGGTCCCTATGAAGGTAACGTTGACTTCCCTTGGGCTTCCCTGGTTGCTCCAGACGTGCCCTGACTCTCCAATGCTTGTAGAGTCCCCAGGACCTTGCTGGTCCTCACCGTAGCTTGTTTCACCTGCCCGCGTGGGTTGCAGTTGCCAAGGCATGTTGGTGTTCGATCCGGACACTGACCCTTCACCCCCCCCCCCCCCAAGCACTCGACATCCTTCGTGGGACAGCTTGCCTCCGGACTTTGTTAGTCATCGACGTCTCCTGGTCCCCGTCTATCTTCTCACCTGAAGCCCCCGACATCAGTGGGCATTCGTCTACTGAGCCCCTGGTCACCATGAAGTGACCCTGACTCTTTCCCCTCTGCTTTCAGGTTCTTCTCACCTTGGATCCAGGCTTGGATTCCACCGGACACTTCATCTTCCCGGCAGCAGCACTTCCTCGCATCACGCCATTGAAAACGACGAGGGTTTCCGACACCACTTGACCCCTATGCACCCGGCTCCTCTGGGATAGGTAACACGGGTACCTCTGTACTTCCAAGGGTGCTGGCCTTAGAACCTTCTATGTTCCTAAGGTTTTTCTTGAAGCCCTCTCCGAAGTGTCCTTAAACTGTAATTTTACAACCGCGACTTTCCCATAGAGTTGTATGAAGCTCGCGCCTGTGTTCTAACACTACACGCATTCCCTGTGGGTCCCCTGTGTCACTACTTTGGGTGGTTCCTTGGGGTCCCAGTGATTCTACGTGCTCTAGGCACAGTGTCTAGTGAAGTCGTGGTTGTTATACCACTTTCCTAGTATATGGTTCGGTCTCCCCCTGGAGCCCGCTGGGTATTGTGCTATTTACTATTGTTCTATTGATTTAATATTGTGTGCTCTGTGCTCTAATCTCATAAAGATGTTAGTAGAGAGTGTTTAGTCATAAATACATATATTTTATATATCTCTTGTGTGGTTCTCCTTTCATTTGGTCATTCAGGAGGTTCTGATCTGGCAAAACAAGCTGCTTTACATTCCTTCGAGACTTAGCCTGAATGCTGCTCTCCACAGCTACCACTAGGATGGTTTTTTAACAAGGTTGTCTTTAACCTAATCATCAATAAGGGTTGTTTGGACTGGTACAAGGTGCCCACTTTAATTAGTGTTCAGCATATACCAGGCCAACTTCTCACACAGGAGGGCAGAAACGTGTCTCTGGCTGACAGCAGTCCAAGCTTGCTGTCCGGGTCTGGAAGACTGGTACTGGGACTTCTAAAGGAGCTTAACGATGCATGGAATCATACCACCCACACCGGGGTATGATTCCAACATGTTTGATACCAAACATGATAGATTCGTTACAGCCAGTTTCATCGCGTGATGATGCGGTGCCCCTCTATATGTTATTTGGCTGTCTCACTTACAACCCGGGAGAATGGACTCGGTAGGCTGTACGGGTGTCCTGCTCATGCAGGGGCAGCCTACACTTACAATCCTGAAGGCAGGGTGCTCGGTTCTAAGGCCTGCCTTATTGGTGACTTATAGGTTTTAAGTGCAGTGACCTTGGTGTTAGCACCAACGTACACAGGCTGCATTGGCAGGCCTGTAGTTACAGCTTGAGTGGTCTCCCATGGGAGGCATAATACATGCTTCAGCCCATGGGGGGACCCCCGGTGTACCTATTCACTGGGTACCTTTGTACCATATACTAGGGACTGATAAGGTTACACCAGTGTCCGATCTGGGATGCGCCTAAGTACTTACCAAACCAATTTAGGGGAGAAAGCACAGAGACTGCAGTCCTGATTACCAGGATCCCAGTCATTCTAGTCAGAAACAGCATTACATCAAGCAAAAAGTGGGGGTAACCATAAAAGGAGATCCTACTTACCTACAATTGGCTTCGATGAAGTTTGCTAAATGAGTGTTGACGGCCTTTTCAAGGACTCTGCCTGCGAAAGTAAGCAGGGAGATGGGCCTGAATATTTTGAGGTCCATCAGGTCTGCGGAGGATTTCTTTAGGAGGGGGTTGACTTTGGTATGTTTCCAGTCATCTGCGAATATGGCGGTCTCGAAGGAGCAGTTGATCGTTTGACGTAGTTCAGGTGCGATGGCTGTGGAAGATGTGGGGTGGGCAGGTGTCCAAGGGTGCTCAACTGTCACTACTAACTGTCGAACTGCCGCTCACAGAGGTGTGACTGTTGCCATGTTGAGAGACTTTTCGGGTTGGGTTAGGAGCCTGTTGATAATTGCAAGCAACAATCTAAGGCAGCTGGATGTCTGATAGTGGCTGGCCTTGAAGTAGGGTTGCCACCTGGCCAGTGTTCTACCTATATGACCGATATTTTACTGTACGACCTGGTAGAAAATTGGGGGGAAAAATCACAAAAAGAGAGAGTATATTCCTGCTCATTAGTGCATACTACAAACAGCAGGTATAATTATGAAAGCGCTTTAAATGTGCTTTAGCGTAGCACATAATGAACCCTGACTGATACGCAAAATAATCATAACCAGAAAAGTTATGTAAAAGTGAGTCCAGATGGCTTTATGTGGACATGAACAAACATTAATAGCCTGTATACTTTTTAAATGCTTGCAATCCGACCCGAAAGGTGCCAGCGGCTCCATTCTGGTGCCGGAACCGAAGATAGAAAAACACTGTACATACAGTATTAGAGTGAGTGGTGATCATCATGCTGGCGCTCATGATTCTTCGCCTCTGGCGGCATTCAGAATAATGCCCTGAGCCACTAAAAGGAAAGGTTACTGTCAGCGACACTGGGGGCAGCACCAGTTGCCGGAATAACAGCAACAGGGAAGGTGCCACCCCCGGATAAATCACGTAGTCTACTGACTAGTATGGAAGTACTACTGCAGGCCATGTGACAGACAGGCAGCTGTGGCGAGGTCTCAGCTGCTAATGAATACAGTCAGCTGAGCTCAGCCCCTGCGGCATGAGCCCAAGGACGTGAGCAGTTCTGGGTTGAAGGCTGCTAAAATGATATTATTCATGTTCTTTAATCAACGTGTGTCAGTCCAAATTTATTAGCACACTAATCTGAGCGGCCAATTCAAGCCGTGCGGCACCGCCTGCACAGTACTCAATGCTGTGCTGCTCTAAATGCGGCTCCAACAGTCGCGGTCACTCCCTGCTTTCCCTTAGAGCGTGCAGTTGGTCAAGGCTCCTAATGCATTTTAATGTGGTAATGCGGACCTCCACATTAAAAGGGTCATATTGGTGAGGGCCCAGCAGATTTACAAAAAACATGACAAAAAATAATTGTTAAACAAAAGGCCGGCAGCCTATGCCAGACCTGTGTGTGAATGTCTTCTGGGTACTGTGGTATTCTTATCAAGGACTTGATGGAAAATCCCTGCAATTAATCAGTTATGTTCGCCGCCTGGAAAAAGTTATTGCTCATTGTACGAAACATGTGTCTGTTGTGCTCTATCAGATTTACAGAACAATGTGATACCATCAGACAAAACCAATATAGTCAACACCCGTGCAGGAGAAGACTGTCTGCAACCATTTATTCATTAGGTGTCAGCAGCTCTTGTGCTGTCTCTTCCAGACATGTTGTACATACTTTGTGGGCTTCAGCTCACCCATAGGCTTCCCATTTGCTGGCTCCATCGTCTTATTCTTTCTCCCCATTTCTCCATGGCATGCATTTATCATGCCTCTTTAGGTTAAGCCTAGGTAGCGCATGTGCTGTCTCTTCGAGACATACTGTAGTCACTCTGTGTGCTTACAGTCCGCATCTCTTTTGATTGGTAACTTTGAGTGTCCTTTGTAAAGCCTTGCTTCAAAGTGGTTATTTGTTAATAAATGTCCCTCCTTTTCGTATATTGCTACCGCCCACAGAGCATGTCTGTATTACTTATAGGCTTTCTCCTTTCTGCATTTGTGTGCACTACTTTTTTAAATTTAGTTTCAGGCATTTGAGCACGGAAGGGGCTGGGACTTGCAGCTGCGTGGTGCCGTACGCCGCAGGCACTAGGGCACTCCGGTGACGTGCAGTATTCTAGGCTCACACTGCTGCTTTGCGTGTGCCTCAAATGCTTTTCTCCTCTGTAGGGGCAACGTTTTCCATCTGTATTTGCTCCATATGATCCCGAAATATTGGGAGGTTTGCGCTCTGCTTGTCGTGTCTTCTGTCCTTTGTGAGCGAGACTTTATTTACACTTTCCTCTAGTTTAGATCTGTAAGAGCAGCATCATACACAGCGAGCAGACTGAGCTCCAGCACCATGTTAATCGGATTTCTTTATGCCTGGCTGCCCTTGTGAGAGGGGCTGAGTCACTTATAACTCACTTCTGTGATGTGAGCATCAATTCCACACATCTGTTCAACTTGACAACAGATCAGTGTAATAGGCAACCAAATCTTAGGAACTGTTGCATGAGCATAGCCGCATCCTGAGACATGGAGGATTGTTAGAGTAGTGGCGTTGGAGGAATCAGTGTTTTTTTAAGGGGCTTCGTCGTGCCAATGCCAGTCTCTCTTCCATTTTGCGTGTAGTAAAGAGGGAATGGTCAGGCATGTCTTAGGACTCAGAATACATTCACATAGTGTTAATCGTGGTTAATATCAATGTGCCTCATCAGTGGTGTGTGCATGTGCCTTGAAGAGTAGACCAAAAGATCCCTAACATGGTTTCTTGCACAGTATTCCCTTCCTCATTCTCCTCGCGTATTTCTTAAGCTCACCATCCTTCCAATGCACATCAGGGGAAAACTGGAACAAGATGTATATTGTTGGTTGTATTGCAATCCTTACTTTTTGATCTGCTTTCCTGGCCCCTGTACAAAGTTGCATAGATGCTCTGTGTAGTATTTGCTATGTCAAGTGCACAACAGCCCAGCTATAGCTGCTCCCTACTAAAGGAAACTCCCAAATATACACAAGTGACTTAAAGTGCTAGACAGTCCCAGTCCCAGTTGTTTACTTACAGCAAGCAGGAGAAGAAGCATAATGAAAGCCTTGCTATTTAATGTACTACTTAAAAGTATTGTTTATGAAATTCTATAACCCTGTAGATATTCTTGATCCTTCATTTTCCTTGGGTGGTAATTTTAAGTGTATATGCAGACATAAATCATTGTAGTATGATAAATGTATACTGTGTGCAGAAAATAGGCTTCTCCCAAATGATTTTTTGCTAGGTTTATTTTCCCACAACAAATATACAATTTATTTCCCGTAGAGAACAAACTTAAACATCTGTTTTCTACTTCCTTCAGCCAATCGTCTAATATTACTAACATTTTACCTGTTAGAAAATTGTATTTCATGCGAAGGATACTGTAAGACTCCTGACAAGAAACGTGGATAGTTTCCATTTGTCAAACTCCCATGGCAAATGAAAAGAATATCTCACCATGTGAGTGCTGCACGTGCTTCTCCACCATCGCCCCATGCTTTCTGGGTGTGTGGGGGGGGGGGGTGCAAGGAATCCCAGTGGCGGCCCCATCTGGTATTACTATAATAATTGTTTTGTCACATTTCAAAGCTATTAATTGTGTATATATGGACATAGCTACGTGTCTTGCATGCAGTGCATTAGGGGAGTATCATATGTGGCCAAAAGTTTCATGCTCACTAGGGACCTCTACTGCACCTACCTATCTATGTTAGACCTTCCATGACTTTCCCTTCATCAGCTCCACATAGAGTACAACTTTATCAGAATTATTATCATAATTGTTTTGTCACATTTCATAGCTATTTATTGTATACATGGACATGCCTATTTGAATGTACTTGTGGTACTGTCTTACATGCAATGCATTACCTTCATCAGCTCCACATAGAGTACAGCCTAATCCGGAATTAATATAATTCTTTTGTCACATTTCAAAGCTACTAATTATATATATTGAATGTACTGTGGTACTGTCTTCCATGCAATGCATTATAGGGAGGGTGGATTTACCATATCTTCAAAGTTTATAGTGCTCACTAGGGACATCTATGCGCAGCTTGCGGTACTGCACCTACACATCTCACATTTATATTAGACCTTCTATAAATTTCCCTTTATCAGCTCCACATAGAGCACAACCTAATCCGGAATTAATGTAATAATTGTTTTGTCACATTTCAAAGCTATTAATTGTACATATGGACATAGCTATTTGAATGTACTCGTGGTACTGTCTTGCATGCAATGCATTATGGGAGTATCATATGTGACCAAAAGTTTGTGATGGTCACTAAGGACCTCTAGGAGCAGCTTGCGGTGCTGGCAGTGCTGGTGCCTTGCTTACTGGGGACCTCTAGGAGCAGCTTGCGTTACTGGCAGAGCTGGTGCCTTGCTCACTAGGGACATCTATGCGCAGCTTGCGGTACTGCACCTACACATCTCACATTTATATTAGACCTTCTATAAATTTCCCTTTATCAGCTCCACATAGAGCACAACCTAATCCGGAATTAATGTAATAATTGTTTTGTTACATTTCAAAGCTATTAATTGTATATATGGACATAGCTATCTGAATGTACTCACGGTACTGTCTTGCATGCAATGCATTATGGGAGTATCATATGTGACCAAAAGGTTGTGATGCTCACTAAGGACCTCTAGGAGCAGCTTGCGTTACTGGCAGAGCTGGTGCCTTGCTCACTAGGGACCTCTAGGAGCAGCTTGCGGGTCTGCACCTACCACATCTCACATTTATATTAGACCTTCTATAAATTTCCCTTCATCAGCTCCACATACAACCTAACCCGGAATTAATATAATTTTTGTCGCATTTCAAAGCTACTAATTGTATGTATGGACATATCTATTTTAATGTACTCGTGGTACTGTCTTGCATGCATTGCATTATGGGGAGGGTGGATTTACCATATCTTCAAAGTTTATGATGCTCACTAGGGATCTCTAGGAGCAGCTTTCGGTGCTGCACCTAGACACGCAGTGCTGGTGCCTTGCTCACTAGGGAGCTCTAGGAGCAGCTTGTGGTACTGCACTGAGACCTACAATGCTGGTTCCTTGCTCACTATGCAATCCTTTGCAATGCACTAGGTCTCGCATTACTGAAAGTATAAACTATTATTATTTGCAACACCAATACCTCATGCTATCCTCACACTATCTGTAATGCGAGACCTATTGCATTGCAAATGATTTTTTTTTTTTTTTGTTCCTCATCTTCACCATGGCTGAAACTTGCGTAAGCCAGAACAGAAAAGAAAGGCATATAGGGCATTGACAAGCTGTCTCAGCGGATAGCTGGGAGAGGTCTTACCGTAAATAGAAGCTGACCATGACCCCACAGCTATGTCATACGTCCTACCAATCTTAACATCTTGTAGTGAACTCAGCACACATCAACCACAAGCCACTTCCACCATAGCTGAAATCTGAAAGAGAGTTGGCATCTATGCCATGCGGCTTAGCAGGGAGAATAAACCATGGCTTCTTAATCATAGGACCTGGGGGGAAAAAAAACAAACCCAGTCTGTTATTGAGACCAATCAAGTAAGTGCCAGAAAGCTCTTTTACTCAAATTGCCGGACCTGAGGAGATCTATTTTCGAGATTTGTAACGTCGACGACTGCCAGTCATATAGAGAAGGTGGAGATGCCTCTTTCCAGCGCTTACATATTTCTCTTCGAGCCGTCAGGATGGAATAGAACAGAAGATTTTTTGCTGGACTTCGCTTCTGGTCCACGATCCCAAATATTACTAACCGCAGGTCCACAACAACTGTGAAACCCACAGCAGATGAAAGTTTAGTGCTGATAGAATCCCAAAAAGATGACAAATGGGGGCACTCAAAAAACATGTGGGCATCAGAAGCCTCGACTAAACCACAGCGGGGACATGCCACCAGAACACCCGGAGTAAATTTAGAAAGCCTCTGAGGAGAATAATAGGCCCTATGGATAGTGAAGAGATGGTTTGTGCGGAGCCAGGCAGGCTTGACCAAGTCCCACATGGTGTTACATGACACTTGCCAAAGTTCATTCAGATTTTCATTTGGCAATAAGGTGCCCCACAGATGATCAGGGAGAAGAAATTCCCCATCTATCTCATCCAAGATTAAATTGTACCAAAGGGAAACTTCTTGAGGTTGACGTGCTCTGTCCAGCAATGTTGACACCAGTTGGCTATTTCCTCCTAGGGGCATGTTGTAATTCCGAGGGGCACTGGGTGGATGTGACTGGGCCCAACTTGAGATTTGTATGTACTTTAATCTAGAAAGGTTTGGGCCGACCTTGTTTACCAGATATTCCCAAGGAAACATTGACCCTTCCAGGAACAGATCGCCCCATGATTGAATACCGGCATCCTTTAGTGGAGTTACTAAGGCGTCATTAGCCCAGCCAGGGGGAGTTGGAAGGTCCCATATTGGAGATCTATTTGAAAAGTACCCTAGTTTGATAGCAGCCCTTAGATTAGACCAGGTTTTAGCTAAGCCATGGAGCACCTTCAGTTTGATTTTTTTTTTTTTTTATCTTGGGGTCCCCAAACTTAAATAGAAAACCTGACTGCCCAGCTCCTTCACCCTGTAATAAGGCCGAAAACATATTCCCTATTCCATGGGATGACGGAATTTTTAGCAACATTCGAGCATGTGTCATCTGAAAGGCCCAAGCATAGATCTGGAGGTCCGGACCAGCCAGTCCACCTTTCTCCCTGCGCGTCTGATTTTTTTCCATGCTATCCTCACGTTTTTATTTTTCCAGATAAATGAGGAAATATCGCTCTGCATCTTGTTAATATGCGATGCCTCGAAATATAGTGGAATAGTGTTAAAGATATAGGTCAGCTTAGGCAAAATGGACATCTTCACTAAGTTTGCACGGCCCAAAACTGTTAGGGGGAGATGGACCCAAGATCCCATTAACTTCCGGCATTCTTTAGCAACAATAGAGAAGTTCATAGAGGCGATCTTGTTTATATCTTTAATAATTCTCAGACCCAGATACCTCAAGTTGTTGCTCATTTGCTCATTAAATCCTGAAAGGTCGCTATTCCATGCCATGATTTCGGTTTTGGCAGAATTGACCTCATATCCTGAGATACTTCCAAATTCGAGAGCTAAGTTAATAATTGCAGGGAATGCCGTACTGATCTCCGATGTCATGATCAAAATATCGTCGGCATATAAGGATACCCTTTTTTCCCAATCTCTATATTTAAAAGATTTTATATTATTATCCTCTCTGGTTTTTTGCGCAAAAGGCTCGATAAATATATCGAAAAGCAGCGGAGAGAGTGGGCAAACCTGTTGCGTTCCTCTTGTAATAGTAAAAGGATCGGACAGGCCTCCATTAACCAAAACAGATGCAAGGGGGTTATGGTATAGGAGTTCTACTGCTCTGCGGAAAGCACCACCAACGCCAAACCTCTCCAAGGCTCCCGACAGGTACAACCAGTTGACCCTGTCGAAGGCCTTGGTGGCATCCAGCGTCAGGATAGCCAGAGTTGTAGATGAACTTGTGGCCATATCAATAGCTCCTATAAGGTCATACGTCAGCTCATAGAGCTGGCGACCCTTAACAAAGCCTTTCTGGTTAAGATGCAGAACTGAGGGGGCCACCTGACCCAATCTCTTGGCAAGCAATGACGCAAAGATTTTGTAGTCTGCATTAAGTATTGAGATTGGGCGATATGAGCCACAGTCAGTTACAACTTTACCTGGCTTAAGGATAAGAGTGATGGAGGCATTATTCCAAGATGAGGGTGGTAGAACACCCTCTTGCAGGATTTGATTGAATAAAACCGCAAGGAAGGGCGCAACCTCTACCACAAGATGTTTATATATCTCGGCTGGCATGCCATCAGGCCCCGCCGCTTTACCCCCCTTGCAGTTTTGTATCGCCCCTACTACTTCATCTTCAGTGATCGCGCTTTCTAGAAAAGAGCTCTGCTCTAAAGATAGAGATGGTAACGCAATGCCATTTAGCCATCTTTTATTTTCTCGGGGGAGATGTTTTTATCCTCCTGATAGATGTTTTGGAAGACATTTTTGAAGGCAGATCTTATCTCTAGGTCTGAGGATACCTTCCCAGCACTGGTTATGATAGAGTTGATGTTATTACGTGACCTGTCCTTTCTAGATTTCCAGGCCAACAGTTTACCCGCCCCTTCTCCAAATTCAAAATGCGCAAGTTTACTTGCTTCCCACCTCTGGAGAATGCGCTGATTGAGCACCGAAGCCAATTCACCCCTAAGTGCAGCAAGCTTCTCACGATTTGCCAGTATATTGGAATTGGGACCATTACTGCAGGAATCTAACTCATTCTGTAATGATGTCAAGTTGGCCTCTATACTTGAGACTTCCTGAGTATATTGCCTCCTACGGTATAAAGTCTTGCTCTTTATAACCCCTCTCAGGAAACACTTAAGAGCGTCCCATACCATAGAGGAACAGGCTGAGCCGATGTTAGCTTGCAGAAATTCCTGTGTTTCTAGTCTCAAAGATGTAATATCATCGGGTGATGAAAGAAAGGAACGATCAAAGGACCAAGACCTGGTCGTAGATTGAATCAGGTCCACAAGCTCTAGCAGGGCAGCAGAATGGTCTGACAGATGTGAGGGAAGATAGCTGACATTTTTTACTGAATCACGGAGGGCTCTATTAATCAGAAAGAAATCAATCCTGGAACTATGACGATATTTAAGATTTCGGAATGAATATCCAGGTTTCAGACCAGCTTTTGCTCTCCAGATATCAATATATCCATATTGGTCCATGCATTTAAGCAGGAACACTCTAGACCTAGACAACACTTGCTGACGGCTGGAGGGGGTTTTATCCAATAAGGGATCAAGCACGATGTTAAAGTCCCCTGCTAGAATAACAGGCTCAGGGAGGTGCAGAAGTTCAGAAAATAATGCTTCCAGAGCAGAGGGGTCGTCCCTATTGGGCCCATAAAAACCGGCTATAGTAAGAGATGTACCTCCTATAATCACTGAGACAATTGCCCACCTACCTGCGGGGTCTGTTTTCTGCAAGATTAATCTTGCATTGCTCGCCTTTTTAAAGAGAATAGAAACTCCCCTAGTGTTAGAAGATTGGGCCGTGCAAACTGACTGATCTATCCATCTGTTTTTATTTACGATCGCGAGCATCTCCGTTGCAACTAAGTGTGTCTCCTGGAGTATAATGATCTGCGCATCCATGTCACGTAGGCATTGGAGAATCCTATTTGCTCTGGGTTTAGTGCGCAGGCCATTAACATTCCAGGAAAAAAAACTTAAGTTAGCCATACCTTCTCAATAGATACTGATGGATAGGAAAGTAAGATGACCTGTGACCCCTATAACCACATATATGGCTTGTCCTAACTTTAAAGAGTAAAAAGAAAAAGATTATCAGCCTGGCAGAAGATGAGGAGAGTTTTATAGTGAATTTTTGCCCACCCCCCCTAACCCCAAAGAGCACCACCCCCCACCCCTGAGGAACCCCTGTGTAGTCTAGCCGGGACAAGTCCGGATAGTGGTACCCCTGCCCCTGTCCGAGCCTCCACAGAGCGCCACTGCTAGTTGGTGGAGTCCAATTTGAAATGTTCACGGACTGCTCAGAGCTGGAACCCCCACAGTGGGAGAAGTGGGAACAGTGAGGGGGAAAAAAAAATATACAGAAACTAGCCAAAGACCCAGACACCTGAGAGAGTAAAGTAGGTACTCTTAAAAAAAAAAAAAAAAAAAAAAAAAAAAAAGTTACCAAACATGGATTTTTATTTTTTTAATTTTTTTATTTTCCTCCCATTTTACCTCCCCTTTTTTTTTCCTTCCCTTTCCTTTCATTTATCTATTGATCTCCCCTTTCCTTTCCCTTTTTCTCTCTTCACCCCCTTTATTTTTTATCCCTTTTTCTCTTCCTTTTATTACTCTCTTTATTATTTTTTTCACTTTTATTTATTTATAAGAGAATAGTTTTTTTCTTCTCTTTTTCTCCCCTCCCTCCTTCCTTCACCTTACCTTCCTTCCTCCTTTCCTTCTCTTCTTTTTCTTCGCTTTATTGACTTTTCAAATGTTATGGCTGTACCCTTCCCACCTCTCCTGATTTCCTTTTTTCCCCTTTTCCTTCTTTTTTTCTTTCTTCCCCCTATTTTAAATATCTTTTTTTTTTTAGTCTAACTACTCAAGCTACCTTACTACCTTATAATGCTTTTGTTTTTAATCTCACTTTAAGTAGACTATCTCTTATTATACATATCCAGGCTACCTTTTAGACGGGGAGAAGGGAATCAAGAGAGATGAAATAGGTCTTATAAGAAAAAAATGCTTGTTTAATTCACTTTTCGAGACCTGGGTACTGCTGGGCGCTACTAAGCTGCTTGCTTTCTAATGTTTGCACTTCCGCACACATTTGTTTCGGAACGCCCACAGACAAACATAGCAGCAGCATTTGTATTTAGTTATTTGATGCTCCAGCTGAGCGATGTTAATTAGCCTGCTATTTACTATGTGTGCTAGTGACAGTGCTTTATTTAATCTGTTGCTTTATATTCTTGTATCCCTTAAAGCCAACATCGTTCCAATTTTCAATATTTAAAATGTCCAAAGGCATGTGTAAAAATTGTTCATTTAGTTGGGGCAGTGTGGGCTCCTAAACTGTAATTCATAAAGACTACTTTTGCAAGCTGACCCTTGGAAAACCGCTCTAATAGGACAGGTATTTGAGTATACGTCAATGCACAATTACAGTGGCGATCTGCAGGGGCCGTCTGAATCGGAGGTAGCGGCATTTCCTGCCCCAGAGATGCATGTTTGAGGGGGGGACAGCTGCTCCGATCCCCAGCCAAAGGCTCGGCTTCTTTCTCTCCCATTAAGAGGTCTGCTACAAACCCTTCTCTGCCCTGCACTCATGTTGCTTCCTCTCCCCACCCGCTGGAAGAGTTTGTGGAGGAGAGAGACCTGTGCCATGCGCCTAAAACCAAAGCACTTAGTGATGTTTTTTTATGATATACACATTATAAGGGTGTAGTAGAGTGGGTGCTCTTTCTGTCTGTTGTCTAAATCCTCTGCTAAGAGTAGCACACATCATGCCTTTCTTTATATATCATCCCTGATTTCTTCTAATAATTTTTATGTTCCTCATTTATTTTGTTGCTGCTTTTATTACTTGTTTTTCCTCACCATGTTCTCTGACCTCTCTCGACCAGCTTGAATATTAATGCTGATTCCTCATTCTTTTTATCCTCCGTCTTATGCGTCTTTATCCTGTGGACTTTGCAGATTCCAATAAAGATAGCTTCCTCTTAACGTCGTGGATAATTTACTACGATAATTTCATACCGTTTTTCTTTAATCCTATTGAAACACAAAGTCCCGTCTTATGCAGAGACCCTTTTAACACATTAAACTCCTGCTCGCTAGTGCTCTACACTCCGCAGAGCCCGCATAGTCCCCATGACTGATTAGCCTATTTTTGAAAATTACAAATTTGAAACTCTAAATGCATCCTCATTAATTCATGCTTTTAAGTATGATTCTGTTGTCCATGATACATTTTCTTCTACAAAAGTGTCCGTATTTCTTTTTCAGACACCTAGTACCATCAAGATGGGGCGCAAACTAGACCCCACCAAGAAGGAGAAACGTGGTCCAGGGCGGAAATCCCGCAAGCAGAAGGGAGCCGAGACTGAACTGGCTAATTTCCTACCTCCGTGTAAGTGTTTCACACCTTCTACAATCCAAAATCCTCCATGCCCCAAAGCATAATCCAAGATTGTGACATCTATTCGTTTTAGATTTGGATGTTCCATGTAACTCACATCTGATTAGGATGACACTCCCTTTAAGAAGCCCATTATTGGGATATTCACTCAAGTTTATCTCAAATTAGAAATCAAAGAATCCCCCCGTTGGCATGACAATGTTTTAACTTATTGTATTTTCTTTCTCTCCAGCTGACTCCGATCCAAAGAGACTCTCAAGTCGTGGTAGGAAACGGTGAGTCTGTCGTTCCCCATATTCTGCTGTTTGTACGCAAACATTTTCCAAGAGTTGTGTATGCAAAATATTTGTTTTAATGTTGTCTCAGTAAGTTCTTTAAGCACCACTAACCCACTTAGTGTTTTCTACAGGAAATTTAGGATTAACGGTGCTGTTGAATGAACTCACTATAAAAGTAAACTGTATTTTAATATATATCACAAAGACATGATAGAAGTGAAAACCAGGAAGCATATGAGTAAATCAAGACCCAGAGGTAGGATAGTTAAAAGCAGCAGTACTTTCAAAATCCTTTGAAACATCCAAGAGAAGACAGATCTTATCCATTTGATTTGTTGCATTTTTATGAAGAAAGGACCATCTTATTATCTAGAGAATCTTGACCCTCTTTCATTCCAATATAACAGAGAGATTGGCTGTATGCTGCCTTTTTGTGCCTGCCTGACAGAGGCTAGACACACCTTACATGCCAGAAGGAAGCCTTTACAGAATGATAACCATACACTGGAGCATGGTGAAATGAAAATATTTTTAAAATGCCAAACTCCAAGGAAGTAGACCAGTATTTAAAAAATAATTGTCAAATTATTTGTGATCAAAAGAGGCAGAGGAAGTGCAATTTCATGCTAGAGCTTTTAAGGCCATTTTGCTTCTTTGTTTTGGGTATATTTGGAGCTCTGTCCCCATTCTTCCTCCATCCACCTGTTAAATGTTTTGTTATTTTACCCTTCCTAAAGTATGTTCCCTTTGGAGTAATTTCAGTTTGGTTTAGTTTGGCTAATGCCTGTGTGAAAGGCATGCCAGATGTTCTGCAATCAAGTCTGCATAGATCCAATTTTCCTTGAAACATTTAGGAAAGGCTAGAACCCTCCACTGCAGTTTGATCATTCATCGTCCAAATCAGGGAACTGAGGTCTGAAGACTAAAATACATTATTGCTTTGGTTAAAAAAAAAAAAAAATTCCACCGAATTGCAGGCATTTACTATCTTTTTAACGACTACAAATTCATTTTCCTTTACTATGTCCTTGGACCTCTGTAATTATTCTTAACGTACATCATGATTATGTTTTCCTTGACCCATTTTGGAGTCTTTTACTACATTCCATTAGGCCAGCAGTTTTTTTTTCTTCAATCACTGTAAGTCTATGTCCACATGGCAGAAATCGAGTCTGCTCAGTTGGAGTGATGTTGCTGCCTTTTTCCTTCAACAGCGCACAGAAGCGGCAGCAGGACAAGACTGCGAAGCCCTCTGCTGACAAGAAAGTGACTGCTCCAGGACGGACTCCGACTAGCAAAGGTGAGTGAAAGGCTCTCTGCTTCTGAGTTCTTATATGCAGGTGCGGTTTTGTTGGGTATGCTGCTTTCCTTGATGGGAAAGTCAAACGACCTGTGCTTACACGGTGTGCAGCTTGATGACTGACCCTTGTTTGAAAGAAGATATGGGGTGGTGGCAGTGTAGCGAAGCAGTTTGGCTTTTCAAGTTCATTAATTTAGTCACATTTGATGGAGCCTTCAAAAATCTGAGTAATGTTGGAATGCTTTGCATAACCCTTCTGCATTCAAAGCCCACATGGTGCCAGAGCTTCATTGATGTTTACATGGGGTAGGTGAAATTACGATATCTGCAAAAGGGCCCCGTCCTAGGTTGTCTTGTAGTTTTACGACTATTATTTGAAGCCTTCCTAAGTGGACGGAGCACCCTTGTGTAACATCCATCAATGCCACTTAACTAACAATGCAAGCCACTTCACTTATCTGTTGGGTGATTAAGATGACCAGTGGTCTTCACTTAACCCCGCAGTGTGCAACATAAATGTTTTGCATCCAAGCTGAGCCACCACTACTTTCCTTCCCCATGGAAGATAAACTATATGTTTGGAGTTTGCCTTGAGAAAGCTTAACTCTTTTAAACGGTGTTTTTCACCTGGTTGTTGTGCACTTTGTATGAGAATAAACTAGGTAAATGCAGATGTTCAGCTGTAAAAAACTGGCTAAGAATAAATTTTGGGGGTTGCCAGTAATCATTACATAGGAACAATGTCTCTTTCTGTAGGGAGACCATGGTTTCTGAAAGACCACAGGCAATCTATGTGGTGTCGTTTATTCTGACTCTTTGCACATTCTCCTTATTCCTTATATAGAAGATGAAGAGAAGAAACCACTGATTCCAAAAGGAGGTGGCTACACAGACGATAATGCTCAGTGGCTCCAGCCAGCTAAGAGGAAGAGGCTACAGGAGGAGGGAGAGGAAGAAGAGGAAGAAAGCTCTGAAGAGGAGGAGGGATCCGAGGGTGGGCAAGATTTATTTGAAGGGAGTGATGACGATATGGTGGATGATTATGGAGCGTCCTCCGAAGACGACGAGGAAGATGATGGGGAAGAGGTGAGCATGTGATTTTTATTGTGTCACGCTATGTAGCACTTGGTATTGTATTTGATATAACTAGTGCCTCCACATCTTTGGTTTTTAGGTCAAGCCTACCGTCTGGTTGCACAAGATATACTATGGGCTTACCAAGAATGTTTAGGGGCTTACAACTCTCCCATTGCTAATCATTGGTTGGCTTAATTGTCAATCTCATTTGCTTGCTTTTTATTAGTTGGCTTTCCGTATTCCAGCTGGTTGATCCTTCTCCCTTCCCTAGAGAATAGCACTTCTTACCATCTCTGATTGGCTGGCTTCATTCCTTCCACTGCTCACTTATAGGGGCCCACTTTTTCTTTTTGCTTAAGCAGTCTATAAGAGTGCGTGTGTTTCCAGCTCTCTCACTCGTGCGCTGACCCATGATCCATGTTTCTCTCTCGTGTGTTGCTTACTGTTAGAAATGGGGTTTTCTAGTTGTCAGGGGTAGGTACCTTTCTCCAAGTAGGGACCCTTGCTTCTATTCAGGGTAAGGGGGGGGGGGGGTACACACTCTAGATAACCTCTGCTCACCCCCTTGGTAGCTTGGCACGAGCAGATCGGCTTATCCCAAAGGCAAAGTGTAGAGTATTTGTACTCAAAACACAGTGATAACGCCACAAATGGACACCACACCAGTTAAAAAAATATAAAGTATCTTTATCTAAAACTCAACAAGACCAAAACGACAAAAATCCAACTTGCAGGTAATAAGATATAACTTTAGAACAGTTACTTCCAAAATAAAGCTTGCAGAAAACAAATCGCTCCACCTGGGGCTATTGCGTCGTCGTCACAACTATAAATCCAAATTACGGCGCCGACCGTGAGGTACTCTACGTCGGGCATGGAGTCACACGGACCCCCAAACGAACAGTACCTTTGGATAAATCAGTGTATGCCGATGCACAATGTCGTGGAGGTGATTTGTCGGTGACCAGATCGAGGCCGGCTCTCTGGCTGCCTCGGGGGGAGGCAAAGCGATGTGTCCCCGAGGAGGCGACGTGTCGAATTCAGGACAGAGGAAGTCTGTTGCGTCGGCGGTGAGGCATCGGATCCGATGAGGCGATGCGAAGTCGGTAAGTACGTGGAGTCACCCTCTGTGGTTATAGGTGCCACGATAACAGGATGCTGGCGATGACTGGGTCGGTGCGAGCGCTGCCGTCAGGAAATGCTGATAACGGCAGGCGCCAAAGGGCATTGGTGCTGCAGTGCAGGCAGGGCGGTGCGTCGTGCATTCAACAAGTGGTGCCGCTGGCCTCTGTTCAGGTCGCAGCGTCACAGTGGCATGGCTAATGGCATCGGAGACCTGTTTCCTTGCTTCTTTCAAGTTGCTTCCAGCTCCCAACAGCAGGAACAACCTCCAGAGGCCCAAAGCTGGAATAGGCACCTCCTGGCAGGTCAGAACTCTCCGCAATAGAGTTCAGGGGAGCTGGGGGGTCAAGTCTTTGTGTCCCTGAGACTTCAGAACAGCAGGCCAGCACACAGGCCCTTGGAAATTCTTCTTCAAGCAGGTTCACAGCAAAGTTACAGTCTTTGTCCTTTCCTTGGCAGAAGCTGCAACTGCAGCCCAACCCAACAAAGCAAAAGGAGCAGCACCCCTCCTGACAGCTCTCCAGCTCTTCTCCCTGGCAAAGGTTCTTCTTGAGTCCAGAAGTGATCTAAAGTTGTGGGGTTTACGGTTCACTACTTATGCCCCATTTGGTCTATGTTCTTCTTTGAGCAAGGGTCCTGAGCCCAGTCCAAATCAGTTCGGTCCTCACTGGTGCAGGATGACCTCAGGGGTAGCGACAGCATTGTGCAAGGGAGACAGGCCCTATTCTGGTGCAAGGAAAACCCCTCCCACTATTCTAAATGCATCCAAGGTCTATTCCGCTCAGCTCTGAGTCATCCAGGAAGGGCCAGACACACCTCAGCCCCCTAGTGGCTGTCTACCGTGAGTGCACTTCCCCAGCCCCTGTCGCACCAAAATCAGTCAATCCACAAATGGGCAGAGGCACACAGAATGGTTATACAAGAAAATGCCTACTTTCTTAAAAGTGGCATTTTCAAACACACCATTTAAAAAACCTATTTACTAAAAGATGTTATTGAATTCTGAGTTCAGAGAGCCTAAACTTTATTCCTCCATCTTGACCCAATGGAAAGTTATACTTGTAAGATGTTACAAAGTATCTCCCATGCTATCTGTTCGGTTCAGCAAGCTTTATTCGGTTTGTATTACAACCAGAAAAGATATATATATTCTCTGTTCCACACTTGTCCAAAAGACGAAGCACACTGGCTCATTAGCATACAATCAGCTGGCAAACAAAGTTCTGGCAAGATCCGTAAATGTGAAGCCCAGCGCGTTTCAAACTCAAATAGTTCTTGTTCACGGGCAAGCGGCAGCAAAATAATCAAAAGCGTGTTGCTGGTTACTGCTTTTATTGGCTCAATAACACTCAGGTGAGTTGCAAAATACATTAAGTTACACCATGGGACAAGTAGTCCAAAATTATAACATACTTTGCATTGCCACTCAAATATTAAATAATGTCGCCTCAAATAGGCACTCAGTTCATTGTCATGCTTTGCTTGCAAATAACCTGAGCCAGTGTCTCCCCACACCGCCTCAACGTCATAAGACCGAGGATCCGCCATTAAATCCAAGGAAGAGGTGCGCTTCTACAGCCTGACCGCCGTTATGTATTCCGTTCCACACTTGTGGACTACTTGTCCCATGGTGCAACTTGATGTATTTTACAACTCACCTGAGCTAACAAAACAGGGTCAAAAACAGGAGACCAAAAAACAAAAAGGTTTGGGGGTGAACCCGCTGAAAAAGCCAAGTCAAACACTTACTTGTTGTGCCTGTGTCCCCTTCATCTCTGTGTTGCTTTCACTATTGTTCTTTTATTATTGTTCTTCTCTTCCTTTGATGTCTGCCTCCCACATATTTTCCCCTGCCCTCCCACCCCCCAACCACTTCGACCCAGACCCCCCCTCTATAAGCCTTTTTCCGGTCTCACCTACCAGATAGCCCATTTGCGAAAATACCTGTTGTTGGCTTAAAGTGGGCTTAGAGTGCACTCCTTACCATTGGTTGGCTTCATTGCCACTCTCTTATTTGCTTACTTTTTATTTGTGGGCTTTCCTTCCTCTTCTTAACTTTGTCCCTCCCCAGCACATGGCCTCATTGCTTGTGTCCATCACTGCTTACTTTTCAGGTACTTCTTTTGAGATGTTCTTACAGAGATCTTGAGTAGTACTGTTCGCTTTATTCCAGTCTCCACTGACCCGCCTACTGCTGCTTATGCTGGGCGTTTGTGTCTTAGTCTCGCCTGCTGTGCTGCAATTAAGGCTGTGCTTTTACAGATGCACAGGGTAATTCAATGTAGCTTTCTAGACTTGGGTCCTTCGCCATTGTGATGCAAATTCCTTGTACCCTTCTCAGTGGCTGTGGTGCGGAGTATTATTCTTGTTCCTTTGTCATCCTCTGTGTCACTATTTCGACCTCTTATTGTTTGTTTGGGAGTCGTCGGCATGCAGCGAGGTTGTGATTGGAGTGTTTGGTTGCTTTAAAAGCTCCTCCTGTTTTGCCAATATATAATCAACTCAAATGAATCCATAGGAGTTCTTCTGTAATGATTTTCATGTTAGTTTGTTCAACTTTTAAATGCATATTTATTTGAATGGCTCAGAGTTTGGTAAAGCTGGGTGCCTCTATCGTTTATATCTCATATTTGGACGCTAGATAGGATGCCTCCAGACCTGTGTGTTTTAATTAAAAGAAACAGTAAAGGGCTGCAAGGTTACACTAACAGCAAGTCTTCATCACCTTGCCTCTCACCTGCAGTTCATGCCAGCAATACTGAAATGGTTTCTGCCCATTTAATCCATCCAGGTTTTTTGCTTTTTGATCACCTGGTTTTTTGGACTGTTACTGCGAGCGAGTCTCACTCCTTGGGTCACACCCACAGTAATGATGTGGTATTTGGACTGCGTATGTTTACTGCCAGTGTCCGCCTTTTAAGATAAGGCTGCTGCACTATAGAAAGAAGCACTGTGCTGGTTAAACATGAACATGTGTGATTGTGTGTGGGCTGCGCAGGTAAGATTACCACTATGGCAAGGTAGGCTGCCGCAGAAGGGACTCTGCAGGGATAGATGTTGATCTGGGGTAGGCCTTATAATTTTATGGGCTCTCTTAGGTAGGCAAGTAGGATTTACTGGATTATCTGTTGTATCACAGTATTATACATATAGGGAAAATGTGCCTTAAATTGCAGTTTCTCTCCACTAGGCCTACTCAGTTCAGTGAGGTGTCAAACTGTGGTGGAACATGCACACCAAGTTTGAATGTACCCCAAAACATATATGTACACTGTAGGAAGCTGGCTCTTTATGTGATCTATCATTAAGTTGATATACCATGTAAATAGTCCAGGGGTTCCCTTATGAGTGGACAGGGGATTACTATGCAATCCCAAAGTGCTCTATTAGTGGTAGTGTGGTCGAGCAGCCTTAGGCTTAACACAGAGGAGTGCAATACAGTTGCAAAATTCACGCAATGATTAATAAATGCCAACACGACTCAAGAAAAAGATTCACACCAATTTATAAAAATAACAAGTACCTTTATATAAGATTTGGCATCCGAATAATCTTTCAGGTAAGTACATTTTTAAGTATGCATTCTTTTCACATTAAAAAGGGGATACAGTGTAATTTCTGAGTTCTGTAATGTTATCCTATGGAAGAAAGAACAAGTTCTGCAAACAAGTACAGTACATCTACTTATAGGACCAATCTCGAGGAGTTAAGGTGAGTGGTGGGTAAGGTCCAAGGCAGCACCAACAGTACACCAACAGGAGCCCGAGGGCGGCTGGGTGCAGGGTGCAAATCCGCGTTGGGAGCCCAATGCTTTTAAATAGGGATCGATCACTGTAAAAAGAGGCTGCAGGCTCTGGCTGCAAAGCCAGTCTGGCTGAACCAGCAAGTAGGCTCAGGCCTTGTGAAGCTTGGATATGGGGGTGGGGTCACCTTTTGGTCTTCTTCTCCAAGGCCCAGGGGCGACTGGTGCAGTGTCCTTAGGTGTCTGGTTTTTCACCAGCAGTCGTGGTTGAGGGGGGGCCAGAAGGGGCGAAACCTCGATGGACATGAGCTCTGGAGGGCTGGGGAACCTTGTTGGCACCGGGGGCCCACTTCAACTTGGGCCTGAGGTGACGGATGCAGTGATGGCTTCGGGTGTCGGGTTTTGGCGGTTCCAGAGGCCTCAGTCTTCTCTTTTGGAGAGTCTTTTGAACATGTCCACTGTTCACTGGAGGGCTTGAGTCTTCTTCGAAGGTAGGCAGTCCTAATAAGGTTCTGGAGTCACAACTGCAGAACTAGTTGACTTTGGCGCTGTTTTCGACAAGGGATGCAGACAGACAAGCAGTGTTGGTACCAGGTCAGCTGCTCTTCCTTGGCTTTTGCGGCTTTTCGATGTACTCTCTCTTCTTAGGTCGGCAGGATCTGCTTCTCTGGTGCCAGGGACTCCTAAATGCTGAATTTACGGGCATCAGGGGAGTGTAGGGTAGTAGTCAATGGGCTACTGACCCTTGAGGTCACTATGCCCCCTATATAACCACTTCCTGTGTGAAGTGGGCATATCCCTGTCCCAGAATTCCTAAGTATGCCATCCCAAAGATGTCTACTTCTGAAAAATAGTGTCCACCTCAGAGTAGCCCACCTTAGGGGTGGTACTAGCCTGGAGGGGGCACGCTTACCTGACTAGCTAACTTTCCCACCTGTCCAAGTGCCAAGGGGGCTCTAGACGGGGGGTGCCAGATTCCCATTTAAAAAAAGGCAGCTTTTTTGAAGCTCGCCTGCCTAAGGAGAATAATCAGCAGGTCATTCTGTGGGAGAGGGTGTTACACCCTCTTCCCAGACAGGCGTTTGTTCTGGGTCTCCTGAGAGCAAAGTACTCTAGGAGGTCAGAAAGGCGTTTCGGGTAGCAGGTTGGCATAAACCAGTCAGCAAGGACACCAGAGGCTTCTATGTGTTCAGGGGGCACATCTAAGGTGCCCTCTGGATGCATGTATTGGTACATCAGTGTGGGTTTACCAATACGAGATGTTTAATACCAAACATCCCCATTTTCAGTGAAGCCATCATATAGCTGGGGAACTCGTTTTCACCAGTGTCCAGCACATGTTTTAAAATGGCTTCCCTGTCTACTTGCAGTGGCAGTAATAGGACTGACCAGCACAAGGGCATATCTGCCCATGCAGGTATGCCCTCACATGTAATATTCAGCACCCTGCTTTAGGGCTGTTAGGCTTGCTGTAGGGGTGACTTACAAATATGGCATGCAGTGCTAAGGGACATGGCACACAGGGATGTGTGACATGTCACATTTTCAGTTTTGGCTGCACCAAGACACCCAACCTGCAATGGCAGTCTTGCATGTGCTTGGTGAGGGGTCCCTCAGGATATAATGATTTGTGCTGCAGCCCCTAGTGGCCCTCTTTAGTACCTCAGGCACTAGGTACAGGGTATCATTTACTAGGGACTTACTAGGGTACTAAAGGTTTTGACAATTTAGAGAACAATTGTACAGTTTCGAGGAAGAGTTGTGGCAGTGGGGACCTGGTTAGCAGGATCCCAGTACACATTCAGTCAAAACAAAGGAGGAAGCCCGGGCATTTTGAGCCAACACAGAAGGGGCTCCTCTTTGAAGTTTTGGTGGGCAAGTCCCTGGCAGTGTTGTCAGCTAGGATGTAGGCGAGGATCTGTGCCCATAGACCACTTAACCGTCATATTGGATTGTCCTAGAATGCTGTGGAGGAGGGTTGGGACAGCGTCGAAGGGAGTGATGGAGCATCCTAAGATTGGCCAGAGGTGCCTGGCTTCAGAACTCTCCACCCACCCTTATAAACTCTTGCACAAGGGAGAGACAGATCAAGACCCTCGACTTGGACGGTGACAACACAATGGACAGCTGGAAGAACAAGCCCCCCTAATGGATGTAGGACTCTGTCTCCAAAGACCCCAAAGTGGCGGTGTGCGCTTCCCCATTCCTGGAGTGGGGCGACTGCTGTAATCCACACACCCTGCCCGCACAGGGTGAATTAGACTACTGGCTCCAGTGTTAGCCAGGTGGAGAGCCGGATGGACAGTGCTGAAGTGGACTGCCTGCACTGCCCCCACAAAAGAAAAGTTAATCAGTGTGGCCTGGGTGGGGACGAGGCATCACCCAAAAATAAAAATCATAACGCCCCAGCTGCATCAGAAAAGGAAGTGACCAGAGCCGCTGATAAAAAAAAGTATCTTCTTAATTGGTGGGGGGCAGATCTCATCTTCAGGAGCACAGGTACCTCTTCCTATGGTTGTGGGGTGAAGGCTGCTGAGTCAGACTGACTGGGGAGCTGCAACACGATAAACCGGACTTTGCTTCTTCAGTGCCTGTGAACTGCAGGGGAGTAGCTCCTCTACTTCAAGGGTGATTGCTGGCAATTTGTGAAGGGCTGGCAGTCTACCGGGGTTCTTGGTAGTTGTTCAGCTGCAGGACGAGTCATTCAGTTACGATTATCGAGACTGGTGCAGGCAGGGTTTGGCACCAAAAGTCTACAGCAGTCTTCATTTCTCGTTTGCGTATGGCTTTTCTTTGTCCACTTCTTCTGGATCCATCTAATCTAAGTTACTGGACTGAAGGTGAGTATGTGGCAAGGTCCAAGGCCACACCAACTAGTCTTCTCTAGAGACTCTGGGATGTCTGGTGCAGAGCTGTGCTACAGCGTCTGGTGTCCCATTCACTTCGGTGGGGAATGGTCCGGTCAGAAAGAGGCTGCAAGTTGGGCCTGGGGGGCCAGTCCAGGGCAATTCACACAGGGGGATCGACTCGTAAGCAGCTCTGGCACCTAAGAACATCGTTGGTCCACTTCTCTGGCTGTAGAGCTTGGGTGCAGTGGTGTCTTTCGGCGTTGGATTTGGTGCTGGAATCACTAGCGGTTGGAGGGGGCCTGCAGAAGAGGCTGTAGGCGGCGACTGGAAGTCCAGTCTGGCTAGACCCAATGATGGGCTCGGCTCTTCTCAGTCTCAGGACCCTGTGGGCACTGTCACCTCCTTTGGGTTCTGGCTGTGGGGCACCGGTGCAGAGGTGCTTTCATTGGTCGGGGACTCACTCTTTGTATTTGGCTTCTGCAGAAGGGGGCAAACTGGACAGCTGGGCTACTCTAGTTGTGGGTCTTACTGTCCTTGAAGACCCTCGACGTGCAGTTGGTCTTCCTCTGCTTTGGTGTCTGGTCACACCAAGCCTTGGCTGCTGCAAGGGGTCCGGTACCCCAGAATTGATACTGCACATCTCCGGTTAGTCCTGGCGTCTCCAGACTTGGGAGGGTGGATCTCACCTGTAAGAGCAAGGTGACCTCTTCCTGGGCGGCTGCAGCGGCTGTAGTCCCGGTAGACAGCAGGACAGTAAACGGAGCCTCGCTTCTTTAGTGCCTGTGGCTGCAGGGGAGTAGCTCCTCTACTCCAAGGGAGTTTCCCTGGCGATTGGCGAAGCACTGGCAGCTGTCCAGGGTTCTTGGAGTCTGCACAGTGGCAGGACAAGTAAGGTTCTCCACAAGTGTTGGGGGCAGCAGACAGGACGGCAGGGTTGGCGTCAGGTCAGTAGTTGCTATTCAGTTCTCAGGTGCTCTTCTTCTTTGTCCACTTCTTCTTTTTGTCTGTTAAAATCTGAAGTCCTGGTATCACGGTCTTTCCTAAATACTCAATGTGAGAAGTTGGCCTGGTATATGATGCTCACTAGTTAAAGTGATCACCTTGTACCATGCCAAGCAACCCTTATGGTGTGGTTGTAAGTCAACCTTTTCGGACTAGCTGCCCTAGTGGTAGCGTAGGCTAAGCAGTCTTTGAGGCTAAACTCGTGAAGCGTGTTAAGCCAGCTGTTTTACCAAATGTAACCCCCTTTTATACCAATGAAAGGACACCACACAGATATATATTCAAAATATATATGTATTTATTTCTCAAAGTAACCCCTAGTCTCTTTATGAGCACAGGAGCACAAATCGTCAAACAAGATTACAGTAGAATACACAGAAGTTGCACTTTATATGGATAGGCCCTGGTGGCCGCTCGAACCATATACTAAAATAGTGGTATAAGTACCACGAACAGAAAAGGGAAAAGGCCTAGGGCCTCTAGAATCGCTGGGCCTACAAGGAGCTAACTTCAGTTAGTGACCAGGAGGTCCACGGGTGGCGTGTGCAGAGCAAATAGTCACACGCGTGCTCCCATAGGTTTCAATGGGTGCGTAAAAAGTACAAAGTTACTGCAAAGAGGATCTTCCGGATGGACTAGGAACTCAAGATTTGGAACACAGGCACTAGAGATGTAATACTACACTTGGGCACAGGAGTGCCAGCTTTACCTCACCCACAGGAAGCGGGTGCATAGGCCTCGAAGTGCGTCGGGTTTCTTCTATCTGTTCCGTGGAGCCTGAAGACAAAGATGCTGCAGGCGGTCGGTCCGGGAGAGATGCGGTGGATCCAAGAGTGGATCGGAGATGTTGAAGACCTGTAAGCAGAGGGGACAGTGTTCACAGTCACTAGCCAGTGACCAGCGTGGCACCAGGTGGGTACCAGGCAATGTCGGGTGCAAACAGGAAGAAAGGTGTAGCTTGTCTCTGCAGCCACGTGGTCCCTGGAGGTCGACGACGTCCAGGAGTCGGTTCACGAGCTGTCCCACGCAGGCTCTCGCTGTCGGCGGTGTCGGCGACTTGATCGAAGCAAACAAGCCTTGGCAAAAGCAATTGTTGTAGGAGATGAAATAAGCTGATGGCTCTGACCAGCAAGGTCAGAGGGACTGCTCCTTTGGAGGGGAGCAAGGGCCAGTCTGGAGCAACCAGACCAGCGGTGTATTTCGTAAAGTTCGTCGCCAAGATGGCTACTAGCCAGCGGGCCAGCAACCGGTTAGGCGCGTCGAGTGGCAAAATGCAGAAGGGCCCCACGCAGATCGTGGAGATGCTGGAGGGCTCACCTTTGGTGCAGATGCTGCTCGGGTGTTGGGCTTCTCAGATCCCAAAGCACAACTTGGAGGGAGCCTCGGTTGTTGCACTTGTCAGCTTGTCGTGGTCGTTTCAAGATGGCTGGCTCCACGTGTCTCGGTGCCTCCACGGGTCTCCTCTTTTCAGGGACTGTGGATCGGGCGGTGAGAGGTCTGGAGGTCCAGGTCTTGTCAGTCTCTGGGCTCGGGCTCCGGCGGGAGGCGGCGGCAAAGCAGACATTGATCCGCTGGATGGTGCTTGCGTTAGCAAGGTGGTCACTCCCTGACCACAGGGGAGATTTCCTTCAGTCTTCTGTGCAGCAGAATGTCGAAGTTCCCGTCTTCTTCTTAGTTTCAAGTTGATTCCAGGATGTCTGAAGTCTTAGGACACAGCTCCTACCTTTAAGCGGATTCTAGGGGTCGGACTACCTGCTAGGTCCCTCCCTATGGGTGGGACCAGGAAGGGGGGTGGTTACACCCCCAATCCTTTGTCCAGCTCGCCCCAGGCCCGGGACTGGTGTGCCCCAGGACCGGTTTGAACTGGCATATGCACCGAGGCTCCTTGTGAGCCACAGGCATGTCTGGTTTCTTTCAAGCCCTACCTGACCAATACACAAAATCCTGTCTGGGGTGGTGCACGCACCTCCCCTGGCAGGAAACCCTTTGTCCACACCTCCCAAGCTGGAAGGACTCCCAGCAGCAGGAGGGCAGACTTGTGTCTGTGGTGGCAGCATCCATTTTGTGGAGCTGAGGCTATGTCTGATTTTACCCGGGTTTCAGGTACTGTACATGTCGTGTCCCTCTAGAAGGGTGGAATGCTAACCCCGTCGCCAGAATTGGCGAGGGGTTAGTATTCCAATTCGTATGACACCTTACTCGACATGTTTTGATAAGGCCAAACCAAAGATAGCATTTAACCGCGAGGTTCATAATGCACTTAAGAGTAATGGTATGACGATATCTGGAAGCAGTAGTAGGAAGTTGTTCCGACCACTGCAGACAGGCTCAGCTCATGCCAGAGCACCATCTCACATGGAACCAAGCACTCTGCCTTCAGGATTGTTAAGGCCTGCCATAGGAGTGACTTATAGGTTACCAGGTGTCCCATTTAAGGTTAGGTATAGGTATACTACACCTAAGGAAGAGGTGATTACACCAACTTACCCCAGCTGAGTGATCAGCCAGTTGTGTCAAATCGTTAGGCCAAGCCTGGGGTGGCATAATACATGCTTCAGCCCCTGGCAGGCCTTGGGTACACCAATGCCCTGGGTACCTAGTGTACACTGGTACAGGGGCTGACAGGGTGATCCACTTCCAATTGGTTATGCACCTAGGGTGCATAGTTTTAATTTAGTAGCGAGAACAGCAGGCTGGGGGTCTGATTGGCAGGCCCACAGCCTCAATATGTCAAAAACCAGTGAAGCAAAAAGCAAAAATTTGGGGTGACCATAGGATAGCAGACCCTACTCTCCTACACTCAATTTAGGTGCATTTAGAGGAGGAAGGAGTAGGAGCCAATGGGGTCACTACACCCCCTAGATGACCTAGACGTCCCAGAATTCCTAATTCCACCACACACAAGATGGTGGAATTCCTATCTCCGTGTTCACTTCAGGCTGCCCACCATAGTTAATTTTCACACCTGTCCTGGTGCCAAATGGGCCCAGGGCAGGGGGTGGCATTTCCCCTGTCTAAGGAAGCCTAGGGTTGCATTTGAAAGGCGGCAGAGGTCTTTGAAGCCTCCCGGCTTGATATGCTGATTTACTAGCCATCCTGCTTGGAGGAGGTGTAACTCCTCCTGCCAGGGCAGGATATTGTTTGCGACCTCAGAGTGCGGGCTCTCGCCTTCAGGGGGTCAGAGATGTGTCTGTGGTGCCAGGCTGGACAGGACCAGTCAGCAAATACACTGTAGGTTTTCAGGGGGTTACCTCTAAGGTACCCTCTGGGTGCATATATTACTGAATTCATCACTGGAATCAGTGTGGGTTTATTAATACGAGGTGTTTGATACCAAACACCATAGGGTTCAGTGAAGCCATTATCTAGATGGGAATCTTGTTTTGAACAGTGTCCAGTGGAAGTATGAGCTGAGCTTACTTGGTATAAAGAGGCATAAGGGATTGCTGTAAGTCAATCAACCTTTTCTATCACATCTGGTAGCTGGGTCCTCCAGCCCGTTCAGCATGGTTATGCCCTACCATTTCTTTCTGCCCCACTGCGTCTCTTCCTCACACCAGAATGGCTCTGAGGAGAACCTGTTCATTCTAATGACAGAGGTGCATGCTTTACTCTCCAAAGGAGCTACCAAAACAGTTAAAAAATCTGTTCCTCATTATTTCCTTGTGCCAAAAACAGGATGGAGGCCCCTCGGCAGAACTTGAAATGCGTCAACAGGCAGAAGGAACAGGTTGAGTGGAATGTATATTTTGTTTAATGACTTGGTACACAAGAAAGTGAGGTCAGAAGGAACTTATCCTCAGTCTATGTTGTATAATGATGTTTTTAAACCAATAAACAAATTTAAACAAAAAAAAAAACAGGATGGAGGACTTTAGCCTATCTTACATATTTGTTCTCTGAATGCCTTCCTCCGGAAGGACAAATTAAAAATGCTGCTACAGGTTTTGTCTACGCTGCATCTAGTCAGCTGGATGGTGGCCTTGGGTCTACAGGATGAGTCTTTTCATGTACCTGTCCTGTAGTTCCCTTGATGTTATCTGCGGTTCAAGGTAGGTCAGGAGCGTTCTCCGTATGTCATGCTCCCCTTCGACCTCACCAGTTTACCTTGCGTGTTCTCAAACGTGATGGTGGTAGTCGCGGCTCATCTTTGGAGGTCGGGGATAACCGTTCTCCCTTGCCTTGACATCTGGCTGTTGAATGTAGGCTCGCCACGGTCCGAGGTAGACCACCTCCAGATGACGACGAACCTCTTGACATCCTTGAGGTTCATTATCTTTTTTTTTTTTTTTTTTTTTTTTTTTGAAAAACCTTTATTAACGTTTCAATCATTTACACGTATGGGCCTACAACCCCCCGGGGCCGGCCGCTAAGTAATCAGAACAATAAAAGCAAATGTAAACACAGGCGGCACCTCGGAGAGCAAAATCTTCAATCCAATATAGTCCGGCCAATGAGCCGCGCAGGTAGGACACCAGGAGAAAAAGGGTTTTTCATTTTATGATAAGACAAAACAGTAGGATCAGGTGCCAAACAATTTCCCAACAGCGATAAGGGGCAGGATAAGAGACGTAAGCAATAAGCAGCAATATATTGAATCAATGGCGCAGACACGGGAAAGTCCGGATGGGGAAGAATATCAAAAACAGTTGCGCCTGCAGACCCCAATATCTAACGCCCAGCGAACACCCCGGAAACTGTGGAACACATGAAGAGGCAACGATTCACAATAAGGGAAATGTACCGCGCTGATCCCAGAAAAAGGAAAACAAGAAGAAACAGAGAAGAAAAAGGAGGCCATGGAAAAAGAGATAAAGACTAAAGAGTCCCCTCCCCCAACCCCCCACCCTGCACCTCTGCGAATGAGTATGGCCCCACCCCCCAGCAGTGTGCCTGTCGCCCTGGAACTAGACCCGAAATATAGAAGAAACAGGGAAAAAGGAGTAAGAAAGAACCCCACCAGACGGGGTAGCGGAGAGAGTATAATAAACTGGAGGAGGGCCATCTAAACATACCCCCGGCTTCTCCCTCCCGCACGGTGAAGTCTCCCCACAGCAAACAATCAGCAGCACCAAGTCGATCATATCAGAAAAAGGGGGGGGAATGGGGAACATTATGCACCAACTATGCGAATAACTATGAGAGCACGCAACCATGAGTCCGCTCGTCTACTAGGTGACCACCCCCGAAGGATCAGCCTCAGCCTTGACCACTCTTTACGATTCTGCCCATGCCTGCCCCTCGACCCAGCACCATGTTCGATGTTCCAAGGTACAGGAGTGTCCAAAAACAACCGAAAAGCGACGCGCACAGGTGGGGTGGAAGTCTCTGAGTACCAGCACAGACCGCATCATGGAGGGGCGTCTTTTCCAGTGCCGCCCCAGGATCTGCACTGCACACAAGGTCCAGACAGGCTGAATCAGCCAAAGGAGACACACGTTGCTGGAATTGTCCCTGGGTCGCCGGAGACCGTGCACGGGACAAGACCACCATCTTCCACTCAGGTACAATACCTCCGGAACAGATCAAGCCCACAGTTAGCCGACCACACGGTAGCATACTGACCGGAGTGTCCTGCTGTGCACTAATCGCAGGGGGGGCCGCAACATCTTCCTCCTGTGTGCAGTGTGGGAAGCCACTGCGTACCTGTGGACCAGCATGCCGCCACTGTCCCAACGCCGATGCCACCCCATCTAGCTTCCTCCCCAGGACCCCGGCGCCATGAGCCAAGGAGAAATGAAGGGCACCAAGGGCCTCCAGGAGGTCACCGTACCCCAGAGCAGCTCTCTCCGATCGCTCTGCCACACTCCCAAAAGTCACACACCCCCAATCCTGCTGCGATCCAGTGGACAGGATGGTAGGCTGCATAGCAACAAAATGGCCGCTGGGAAGGCCCGACTCGTATTGGGGCCAGGACCCCGGGACAAGCGCCTCGAGGTCCACGTCGCTGAAGACAGGGATCCCGGGGCAGGCACAAATTCAGCCGTTGCGCGGTCACGGGCAACAGTCGTCTCCGCCACGGACCAGCTCCCGCGAAAAGCCGGGAGCAGCCCGCAAGGATCAGGGCGAGCTAGGGACGGCGTCCGGGCAGCTCACCGTCAAAGGCAGGGGCAAACACCACAGAATCCGAGAATTGCACCCCCGGGCGTGTCCTCGGTCCGCAACGCTCAGCAGGGGGAGCGACTACAGCAAAATGCAGGCCGAGGGCAGCACCACTCCGGCGGACCGACTCCACCCAATCACCACAGGCCGCTGTTGTTAAACTGCCACCCGGCCAAGGCGTCCACTCGAGGTCCCGGCTCCGGGGCCGCACGGGCCGCAAAGTTCAACCGCTGATTTCTCCGGCGGTACGGCAGCCAGAAACCTCGGAGTCACACGATCGGTTGCCACTTTCGTCTACAAACACGATCTCATAGCGCAGAATAAGGATCTCATGCAGGATATCCGTGCGGGATGCGGAGGTTCACGGAGCCGGGAATCTACGCTGCCGTCCCGGTCGCCATCTTGGCTCCTCTCTTGAGGTTCATTATCAATGGGCCGAAGTCAGAGCTGGCTCCTTCATAGAGGCTTCCTTTCATTAGAGTTGCCCTGGCTATGGTGCATTGTAGGGCCTTCTCTCAGTTGCAACGAGGCTAGGCCATTCGGACTATGATCTGGATGTTTCATCTTCACGTCACGTTCAAAACTTTATTTCAGCTCGAGGCCATACAAGCACACAAATAGGCAATAATAAAACCATAATAATCATGATACAATAGATACATATTAGAAAAACGAGTGCACCTAAAAGCAACCTTAAAACTGTCGTATTAGCAGAGAAATAGAAACTAATTTTCTCCTAGATCCTACCCAGACAGGCTTCAGAGCTAACAACAGCACTGAGGCTACGTTGCTGGCAGTTTCGGACAGTATTAGGTCCTCCATAGATCAAGGAGGATCAGTGGCACTAATACTGCTCGACCTGTCAGCAGCATTTGATACGGTCTCCCATCAATGTCTGTTGAAAATACTTCGCCACAAGGGAGTGCAGTCCAATGCCCTGAACTGGTTGCACTCCTTCTTGAGTAACCGCACCTAGACTGTACACATGGGCCAATCTCATCCCAGCTCTACCTCCATTGACTGCGGGGTCCCCCAGGGCGCATCGCTGAGCCCCACCCTCTTCAATGTTTATATGTCATCTTTGGCTGAACTTGGAAAGAAGTGGGGCATCAGCATGTGCTCATATGCGGACGACACGCAGTTAGTGGTGGCTTTAAATGAAAAATCTGAAATTATTAAAACTAAATTACAAGGCTGCCTTGCGGAAATGGCTCAATGGATGCACTCTCACTGCTTGAAGCTAAATGTTGGAAAATCGGAGATCCTCTTATTTAGGGGAGCCAAGCGAATCTGGGATGCCACGTGGTGGCCTCCCACGTTGGGCCTGGCCCCCACCCCCAAACAACACGCCAGGAATCTGGGAATTATCATGGATGATGAGTTATCCATGAAAGATCATGTACGATCCCTCTGTGGCAAGGGCTTCGCCGTCTTGAAACTCCTAGCGAGGCTATTCCCATGGATACCGCTGAACTGCAGACGTTCAGTTACCCAGGCCTTACTGGTCAGTCGTCTTGACTATGGGAATGCACTATTTGTAGGGATGAATGAACATCTTTTTTTCTCGCCTACAGGTACTGCAAAATGCAGCCGCCAAACTGATTTGCGATAAAGGCAAGTTAGACTCTGCATCAGAATGCCTGGAAGCCCTCCACTGGCTTCCTGTGCGCCAGAGGGCCGCATTCAAGCTTCTCTGTCATGCCCATAGAGCCCTGCACAGGACAGGTCCCATCATGCTCCAGGACAAAATGGAATTCTATGTCCCTACCAGGAACCTACGCTCCACTCAATCAGCATTAGCAAGGACGAAACGTATATATAAAGCCAGAACTAGCGGCCGCTCTTTTTCTTACCTAGCGGCCAAAAGATGGAACGAGCTTCCAGATGATCTCAGACACACCACCAATTACCTTCTGTTCCGTAAAAAGCTGAAAACGCACCTTTTCCCCTCTTCTCACTAACATCCTTCTGATATAGCTATTAGCTGTGTTCATCTGGTTTAAGCGCCGTGATATCCCTCGGGATGAGTGATGCGCTCTACAAATACCATAAATAAATAAAAATAAATCAATAAATAAATGATAAGAGTACAACGTTGAGTGCAAGTTTTGTTGCATTTACGCACATTAACACAAGAGCACCAGATATTTAGCTGTTTGGGACACTAAATTTGGCCCTGGTTTTCCACATAGCCAGCAGGTAACGGAAGAGTGTAAAAACCAATGGTTTGCTAAGGCGGTTTTTAAAATCCTTAGGGCAGACATGTGCTCTCTAATCCCCAAATTCTGACAAATTGGTAAAATCCAACAGTCTACTATCTAAGTAGGCTGAGCAGAAAAACAATACATGTTCTGAAGTCTCCTTAAGGGCCCCACACGCTGGGCACAGCTGTTCATCCGCCATAGGTGATTTAGCCCATTTGGCGGGAAACAAATGGAGGGAAAAGGTCCCAATTTCGGAATAACCGGAACAAGCGTCTTGCTTGAGGGTTCTCAATCTCATGCATGAAATCTTCTCTAGTGAATGAGCCTTTAAGCAAGAGACAGGTATCGGTCAGAGAGCCATGCCTGGCATTGCAGTGAATTAAGCACTCTGTGCTGCCAATATGCTCATTTAATGTTACTCTTGGAAACTGACCTCTCCTCACTTGGGGCATTCCACAATGATGGCAACCCAATCTCTCCCAAGGTGGCTTAAATGCACTTATTCCAAGATGTGTTACTCGCGCCCACCATCCTGAGTATTTCTTCTATCCCATCAAGGCCAGCTTTGTCTGAAAGGGGTCTCAGCCCAAGATAGATGTTTCAGCTTCGGCCCTGGATCTCTGGGATAGCAGCTTTGAGGCTTCTTGGTCTTTTATCCTCCTAGTCTTCTATGCCAAGAGGCATGGTGCAGGTTCTGCAATGCAATCTCAAGTTCCAATGGGCCCAGCACCAGGGAAACCTATCAGATGCCATTCTGCACATGATCTGCAGTGTTGGCTGATTGACCACAATTTGACCAGCGGCAGACTCCTCTCCCTTCCCCAACAACAGCTGGCAGTCGTGACGGATGCCTCACTGCTGGATTGGAGTTGCCACCTTGGGGAGGTGGAGATTGGTGGACTATATCTACCAGAAATCCGGCTCCATATCAATCTGTTGGCATTGCGGCCCATGTTTTGGTATTGAAACATCTCCTGCTATCCATCAATGGGAGGCTGCTGCAAGTCCTCGTGGACAACACCGCCGCCTTGTGGTAGTGCAAAAAGCAGGATGGAGTTGAGTCCTGTGTCAGACTCTGTGCTCCTGGAGTTGACAGGCGTGTCAGGGCGTTTGCCTGGTTATGAGCCATCTGGTGGGCTCTCTGAATGCCAGGAGAGATCAACTTGGGACGTGAGGTTGGAGGATCACGAATGGCGTCTGCATCTGAGGTGGAGTAGGGCATTTTCCGCAAGTGCGGAGAATCCGGGTTGGAACATTTCGCCACAGTTGAGAATGCACATTGGAGTTCATGTGAAAAGACTTGCTCAGAGGTGGATTCCAGAGAGAACTCCATACGGACCTCTCGTGCATGTCTACCCCTACCTTTCCTGCCCTGACTTCTGAAAAAGATGAGGAACGGCAGAGCTCAAGTCCTCCTAGTGGCTTCAGACTGGGCCAGAACAGTGTTGTACCTGGAATGTGTTGTATCTGGAGCTTCTGGGCATAAGCTTCTGCAATCCGCTCAGGCTGCCACATCGGGAGAATCTTCTGTCTCAGCGGCAGGGTCTTTCAAGCGAGCCTGCGCAATATACACCTCCCTGCGTGGAGTTAGAGCGGCTGCAGTTAACTGTGTTTGAACTGCCACCCAACGTGCTGGGCATCTTCCTTGCCACCAAGCATCCTTCCACAAAGTCCTTTTACACTGGGACACATTTGTGGCCTGGTGTGGAGTTTGAAAGACGAACCCTTCATGTGCCAAGCTGTCAGACTTTATATTCTTTGTTTTGTCCTTGATCCAGTGGTTATTAGTCTGCCCATTTGGCCTTTTTTCATTTACCCGACCAGCCGTCCTTGTTTAAGTCTCCTGGTGTGATGCAATTTATTAAACTTTCCTCCCAATCCCTTTGTGATGTTACAGTGGGGCCTTAACTTGCTCTTGACGGGCCTTTGAGCCGATGCACAGCTGCTCGTTGCGTCTTTTGACTTTCAAATAGGCCTTCCTCATTGTGATCAGGTCAGCTCATCGCATGAGTGAATGTGAGGTGTCAGTGTAGCCGCCCCACACCACCTTTTTTTTCTGGACAAACTGGTGCTGAGGACGTGGGTGACCATCTTGCCGAAAGTTGTGACTCCTTTTCGCGTTTGGCAATCCATCACTTTCCCAGCTTTCTTTGTCCCCCCTCATCTGCCTAAGAGGAAGAGAGACCCCAAAAGAGCTTGAAGCATTTATATCGCCCGTACCAGGGACTGGACAATCCAATTTCTGTGGGATTCTCTTGGACAAAGTAGGATCAGGCAATGCAGAAAAGGACTCTTTCAAGGCGAATAGTCCTTTGCATTAAGATCTGCTATACGCAGGTTAAGCAGCAGCTCCGGAGGGTCTGGGGACCCAGTCTTACAGGGCTGCGGCTGCTGCTTCCACTGCATTGGCACGCGGAGTGCCAGGCCCCGACGTGGGTGATGGTGCACACGTTCACGAGGCCCTACTCCCCTGACAGCCGTCTCTGAAGGTAAAGACGGTATCACTTGAGTGATCCTGCAAATCTTTTTGCTCGGACCCCACTCCACACACCCTCCATCTTTGGGAGATACTGCTTTGGTAGCTGTTCCAAAGGTGAGGAATCTGCGGTTAGAGGTATCCACCAGGCGTACTGTTACTTACTGGCCTTCGGTAACGCTCCATCGGGAGGATACTCTCTAGCAGCAGATTCCTCACTGCCCTTCCTCCTCGCCAATCGGAGTGTCTGCTTTCGATCATCTAAAAAGGCCGCAACTTGCAAACCTGCGCACTGCTCCGGATATTTTTTAATGCTCTATGTCTGAGTGTGTAGAAAGAGTCGGGTAAGAAACTAATGTTGGCGCACAGAGGTGGCACTTATATGCGACTGTACTCTATCGCTTTCGTGTAGTATGGTGTCAATATGGGTCCGACAGTGCCACCTAGTGGTGCCTGAGAGTGCTACTAAGACAATTTCCACTTCCAGCTTGGCTTCTGAGGAACATTCTAAATTTGAGGAATCGGCGGGTATATGTTGTCCACCAGAAAGAGTGTTTACGAAGGGAAGTAACTTGTTTATCCCTCTCCGTCTGCCTCGATTGTGTGCTTTTGCACACGTGAACTGCCTGTGTTTGCCTACCATGACATTGATTTTACCTGTGTGTTTGCCCGATTATCTGTATGTTAAAGTGTGCTTCTGGCTATCTGACTGCTTGCAGATCTGCCTTCTGGGGCATGGCCCCATGAGTGTATAAGGGCTTGAATATCTGCATACCTGTAGTTCTGTTTTGCTGCCCGTGAGTGCTTACCGTTATCTGCTTTCCATTTTTGGTGTGTGATTATCTCTGTCTGTGACTGTGTTCTCCATTGTTATCTGATTATTCTGGTATATGTTTCATCTGATCAAGTTATGTGCTATAGTTTAATCCTGCCTTCAACTACGGTACTTGCTGGTTACAAATATGGAGTCCTTAGCATAACTTGATGTAATAACCTCACCCTCCTTCCTTATTTTCTGTTTCTCCTCTATTTTTCCAGTGTCTTCCCCTTTCTGCTCTCACCTTCGCTCTATCTTAGGGTGAGGTTTTGGGATGTTCAGATTTCAGAGTAGATAGTTTGGGTGACCCCCTATAATCCAATTTCCTTTTCTCCCCGATTTCCAGTTGCTTCCTATTGAGAAGGCTTCTCGCAAACTGAAGCGCTTGCAGGAGAAGGCACGTCTTGAGAGGTGAGTGACACATCACCCATGAGTGAGTAGACTGAATTAGATGTTCAGTGCCCCAGGCACTTTCTGAAATTGTGCTGTATTCAAGAGGTACGTACCCTGCGTTTAGCATGTTTTGTGTCGCTGCGCCCCAGACACTGTGAAGACCCATCAACATTTTTGAGGCTCTCATTTCACAAGACTCAGAGGAGATTCTTCTATGGCACAGGATTATTTGAGACCTAGAACATGGGCTTAAGTAAAACTTTTGAATGAGACGAGATCAGAATACAGTGGAGGCAAAGGAAGGATAGCACAGGAGTATAGGATGGGAAAGTAGTAAGAAAAAGTTGGTTGTTGGGAGTTAGAATGGAGTGTTGTAGCACTGGTATCTGGGTAATATCGGTGTCTGGTGCTAAGACAGGAAGGCAGCAGAGTTCTCCCTAAATATATATTTAATTTTGATCTTTTAGCGTCAGTCATCTTTTGGACACATCGGAGTGCCTCAAGGCTGCAGTGGGAGCATCATGTAAGAGTAAGATGGAGTTTGCTGGTCAAAACCAAGCCAGTGAGTGTTGGAAATGGGGTTGAGGTTCCATTGGGAGCAAGGGGGGAACACAATGAGTAAGGCAACACTAGACCGCAGAAGAGGGGGAATGATGGAGCAGTGTTGTGACCTTCCAGAACTTGGCCATACATTAGCTTGCTAGGTTGCTGCTACAGTGAATCTTAGTTGTCTAGGACCGACCATTGCTGTGGTTGAGTAGGGAACCTGTGGAGAAAATGCATTGTGACCAGAGATGAATACAGGAGGAAGCTGAGCAATAAGAATGAAAGAGTGTCTGGTCTTCTGTGCACAAACGAGAAACTGAGAGCTACTACTATGTATGATCTTGTAAGTTTTGTCTCGATCCCTAACATAGGTCACCTGCTTATTGAGATGTCTTTGGCATTATTCCTCTTGGATTTTTTCAGATTGTGCCTTCTTTGTACTCCCTCCTCCCCCCCCCCCCCCCCATTCCCTCCCAGCTCTGGAGGTGATCTGCACCCCCCCATACATTTTAGAAAGCTGTTTCTGTTACACTCTGCCTGTTTATTCAGAACTGACTTGCTGCGCGCTCACTTACTACCACCCTGACAATGCCCCTCTATTTTCTTGTTGCTGCCAGGGGTTCTTCCAGCTCTGATGAGGAAGAGGAGGTGAAGGAGGGCGATTCCGCAGATCTGCAACTGAACGTGGACCCAGAAGATCGCTTTGTTTTGCCGAACGAACAGGAACTTGAGAAAGAAAATATCCTTTCTAGCAGAAGGGGCCAGTATCATCTCTGGGTAGTGTAGAACACGGACTACTCAATAGTTTGCAGAAATTATTTGGACCTGTGGTGTGAGCCATTCCGAATTGTGTTTGCGTAGTTCTGAGTTTGGAATATGTACTCTTAAAGAGATGCGTGGGCACATTTTGCTTTAGGTTCAGGAGCCCAGCACACACTGTGCTGTCCGCCAGATCACCTACAATAAGGGTGAGGATATGCACAGAAATCCATATCCAATTGGGGGTGCCATTTAGGCACCCCCAATTGGCAAGCGCCCTCCTGCACATTCCCGCTTTTGGACTTTCAGAGGTGACACAGCCACCACAGACTGTCTTTGGGGAGGTACTTCTTTGATACCTGACCTGCAGTGTATTTGCGGGGTAACTCTGTGGTCTGGCAGTCAGCGTGTGATCCCATATTCGGTCTGAGCGTCCTGGTTCAATAGGTGTGTATCTCAGTTGTGCCCAGAGGGATTTAGAATAGCCCCAGGGACTATCAGTTGCCCACCCTTTGAGATCAAGACTTTGGGGTTATAAGTGCTGCCTGGCAGGTTTGCGTGGTTCATTTGGGTAGTGTAACAAGTAGCACAGACTTTGCAGTCATTCGGTGTGGAGAGGTACACCTAGTCTTCGTCTGCAGTGTACTGGATTCATAGAAGTATTATGAGGTTGGTTCTGAATTCTGTCGCTAGAGTCTCCTTCGTGCAGCATCCTTGACCCCGAGAAATCTTTGCAGTTGTTTGCAAGATGTTGCCTGTTACAATTGTTTGATGGCCAGAAGGATTGAAACATTTTATTTTATAGCATCAACAGTACAATCACATTGGATCGGTTGCACAGTAACGCTTTTTACATTAAACTTACTAAGGCAAGGCCATTGTCAAGCATTAGAAAAACTAATGTTAGTGTAAGTAAAAGTGAAACGCTATGAAGAAACTCTGCAGTAGGCACTAGAAAAGAAGTCAGTTGTACTTTGCATCTCCAGCAGAGAAGATATCTCCATGTATACTGTTTAGGTAAAGTTAAGTCTTCCACCCCCAGGGTACTTTTGAAGTAGATCTTGAATTGAGTTGCATGTCAGCCTGTGTTTGTCATTGAAAGAGACCTGATGTGATCTTCCCATCTTTGAGCAGATATATGCTTCATAAAGGGGTTTCTTGAGGTCTGCATCCCATTGCCAAGATGTGTGATTTCTGTATTGCTTCTAGGGACGAAGCAGTCATTTCCAATCATGAGCCAGAAGAGGCTATGCTGGCATGTTAGCACTTATTCCATCTAGTACCAGAGAACCACGATTTGCGGACTCTTTAATTGAAAGTTAAAACCTACAAAGGAGGAAAATTACTCTGAATTTCCTTTGACTCTGCCATCTACCTGAAGATGTTCGTTTTGAGCGTCATGTGCAATTTAAACTCACTCGTTCTAGAGGTCCACATATAAGTAGCTCTTGCAGTCTAGATGTTTCCCTTATATTTTTAGTCCTGAAGTTATAATGAAATAAAACAGGACTAAAAGTACCACAATTCAAAGAAAGAGCCTTGTTCTGTTAAGCTATTCTCCTATGTAGCCCTGGGAACACGTGTACTCTGGCAGTGGAACACCAGGATGAACTCCTGTAAATTGTGTGCTGATTTTGTTTTGGCTGCTGATACTGTCGGGCAGATTCGCCTCCCCCAGAACACGTGAACAACTGCTACTTATAATTTAAAAACAACACTCCTCTTCAGTATCAATATTTGTTTTGGGCCTGGATGTAAGGGAAGCTTGTAAGCATTACTATCAAGGAAATCTAAAACAATTGGATAGCAGGGACTGAAAATAGATGGATGTTTAATTTTCCAAGAAATCATACCTCAAGCTCTCCAGGATACAGTATGGGAGACACTTTCCCATAGCGCGTAAGCTTTCTTGGGTATGGTATGAAGGATTCTGGGTAGTCCATGGGAGAGTGGTTTCTGGGGTGGGAAATTGAGTAGGATCCATGCTCCACAGGTTGCTGTTGTCCTTGACTTGCTCCCCCACGCTCTAAGCCTATGGACTTGCAGGACGTGCACCAGCGCATCAAGGATAACGTGGAGGTGCTGCAGGACTTTGGGACAAAACGGGATGCTGAGCGGACACGGGCGGAGTACCTGACTCTACTTCGCCATGATCTTGCAACTTACTACAGCTATGGAGAATTTCTGATTGAGAAGCTTATGGATCTCTTTCCTGTGTCTGAGGTAAGGGCACACTGTCAGCACTATTGTGCCACTTCATTTTCTTTCCTTTTTAACTGCACTTTTCCTGTCCTCCTTTCTCAACTCCTCTTGCCTTCCTTGAACACTTGTCTTCCCATCCATCATTTACTTCTGCTGCCCTATATCTGTACTAAACATTTTTTGGTTTTACAATTTCTGTTTGAAACTTTTTCTCTTTTATTCCATCTCCATGTGTTTTTTTTTCCACATTTCTTCTTTCTCACATTGTATTTCTAAGTTCTTCTCTCCTCGGTTTCTGTTTTCATGTCTTTAAATGGTCGCTCCTCTTTGCATCTTCACTTTCGACTGTTGTTTTACATTTTTCTGCCTAAATTATTTCCTTTATGTTAGTTTTCTTTCCATAGTACACATGTCGATTAGTGAGTCAAGATATTAATAGATCAGATGAAATCCTACTCGGATTACTGAGATTCCTCTGTTATAAAAAAACAGCCCTCACCCACAATTTGTGGCATGCTTCATCGTTAGGATTATCCCACAATAAAAACACTATATTGTGTTTTAATGGGCTCTACCACGTTGCAGGGTCATGGGATATTTTAGATAGCGACCGAAAAGATTGAAAATGCATGTAATTAAAACTGCCTAGGGTTCAAGCCCCCACCTTCAGTTTATTATGGGCTAGCCTGATAGTGTTAACTGAAGAAGTAAATTGGTGTGATGGTAATGAAGTATTATTGTCCTACCCTCTTTAGTGTCAATTTTGTTGACATGTTTTCCCGATTCCTTGAACCCAACTGGGTTAGTGGCTTCATCAGGGCACAAAAGTCCTTACATATCTGTCACTTCTCTATAGCCAGTCAGTCAGGAATTTGGACAGAACACAGTAACAAAAAAAATTATTTCTTAATGTTTTGCCAAAGGAATTTTCTGTATGTAAAAAATTGTTTTTTGCAACATAGACACATAGTAGTTCGTTTGGAGAACTCAAGTCATGGATGAAACATGGCAAAGAGGTGTGGCACGGTACACAGATGTGATAAAAAGATGGAGAGTCTGTGTGGGGGAAGACTAGTCGCCCCTTCTTATAAGCCTACCCTGTGCAATAAAGGTACTCGCTTGACCTGGGAATTGAGGTGGGGGGGCATCTCCCTGTAGTCGCTCCTGCGGAATAAGAACTTGCTCATTAAAAATAATCCCATAATAGGTTATATTACTTTACGAGTATACTCTCCTAGTAAAGACCATGCTGGCACCAGACCATAAGAATAGGTCTTTTTACATCGTCAGCCTGGTATGGGGTACTCTGTTACTAGCAAATTCAGATAATGTTGGGCTTATGTTTCTTAGCCACAGGATAAAGTATTGGTAAATATCATGAATATAGAACAGAATTGCCCTCTGTTGTCCATATTCGGGTGTGGTGGTAGCAATAGTTATATCCTCCATGCTGATCCCTGTTATTCAAGAATATGGCAGGATAGCCTCTCAAAAATAATGCAGAACCTTAGACAAGGATATGGATGCGTAGCAAGTAACTATTGCGATCCAGCAAAAGTGCCCTCTGATATATTCTTGCCCCAGAGAAGAAGACCTTTTGTTTTAGAATTATTTACTTCATTCGGGGATGAATGCTACCAGCAGTGCCTGTAGCCCCTCCCTGGTTGTGTGAGAGACCAACGGCCCATCTAAAGGAGCACGCAGACCATACCGCACAGTTCCGGGGTCTTACATCTGCGCATGGGGGTGATGTGTCTGCAGGAGGCAAACCTATGGAAGCCATTTCCCAATTTGGCTAAAAAGAAACTAGAATAGGAACTTAAATGTCTGCATAAACCAATAACAGTATAATGTTTCAATGTAAGAAGTTGGCCTGGCTTATGCTTGTCACTTGGGTATAGTGGCCACCTTGCACCACTCTAATTCGACTCTTAAAGTGATAGGTTAAAGACAACCTTTAAAGAAAGCTATCCTAGTGGTAGCTGTGGAGAGCAGCCTTCAGGCTAAGTCTTGAAGGAGTGTTAAGCTTATTGTTTTACCATAGATAACCTCTTGAATGACCAAATTAGAGTATTCCACACAGGTATATATATAAAATATATGTAATTATTCTAAACAGAATCCCACCAGTCTCTTTATGAGGATAGAGGTAAAGTTACAATTCAAACAAGCATTTATAGATACAATAAATAGCACTGGAATCACAGGGCCCCAGGGGGGGACCAAACCATATATTAAAAAAGTGGTATAAGAACCACGACAATTCTACAGACAATGCCTAGGGCATTTAGGATCGCTGGCCCCTTAGGAATCCACCCCAAGTGATGAGGAAGGGGACCCACGGGAGGCGCGTGCGGTGGTAATAGCTGCTATCGGGATCTCTATTAAAGCATATGGAGAATGTTGCGGTTTGATTTTAAAAGATTAAAGACACTTCTAGCAGGAGTTCAAAGTTAAAAACTTAGAGTTAAGCTTTTGAGGAGCCCACTACCACGAGAGTACCGAGGTACCACTGTTACCTGCTCCAGGGAAGCCGGGTGCATAGGTCGTTTTAGATGTCAGGTCGCGGGCTGATTTTCTATGGGAAAGTGTACAAAACTGCTGCTAGCCAAAAGCATTGATGATGTCGTGAAGAATGAAGTTGTAGATCTTGTAGAGGAGAACCTGAAAGCAGAGGGGACAGAGTCTGGGTCACGGCACAGTGACCAGGGAGCTCAAGGAAAAGAGCCCTTCAATGTCGGGTGCTTCAAGTGGAAAAGGTGTAGCTTGGATCTGCAGCCACGGGCTCCGGGCGGCTTCAAGGAAGGCCAGCTTCTGGAGGGCGACTGTCCCACGAAGGATGAGGGTCGCTGCGGTGTTAGTGTCCGGATGGGATCCACTAAGCCTTGGCAACCGCAACCCACGCAAGATGAACAAATCCGCTACTGGTGCAGACCCACGAGGTCTGAGCGAGGTCTCCTTCGAGGAGACTGTAGAGTAGGCCTGGAGCAACCAGGGGAACTCTTAAAAGTAAAGATTGACCTCCGCTAGGGCCCACATGTCGAGAGACAAGGGACCGCGGGAGGCAGCAATTTGGAGTGCGTAAAAGGGTGCCCACGGGCCACCGGAGTGAGCTAGGGTGCTGATCTTTGGCACAGTTGCTGCTGAGAGGTTGGCTTAATATTGGGCCAAAGCACAACTTCCCCACTGGTCAGGGTCGTGTGCTACGCAAGAGGTGGCTGGTGTCCTGGGGTATTGGGGATCTCGGCACCCACACGTTCTACGGTGCTCAGACTTGCTGGGCACACTCACTGGCCTCTGGGATGCTAGGAAACCCGCCTCAGGGTTGAGAGGAGTCGTCGATGTCCGAAGGAGCAGCGAAGTTCCAACCGGGTCACTTGCAGTGTTTCAGGTGCCTGCCAAGCAGGGGGGTAACTCCTTTACCCCAAGGGAGATTTCTTCAGTCAGCTGGGAAGCAGCTCGTCGAAGATCAGGTCTGTGAAGTCCAAGATTAATCTGAGGCTCTGGGGACACAGTATTCACCTTTATCCAAGAGATTAGGGGAGGGTCCAGATCAGAGCCCACCAATGAGAGTTGAGGCAGGAAAGGGTGGCTACACCCTCTCCCCTTTGTGTGTTTCCCGCCTGGGCGAGGGGCAGGATGCCCCTGAACCGGTTCCAGACGGTGTATGCAGAATGTAGGCGCTGTAGCAGCCTACGTGCAACTCTGAAAGGCATCCTATGGTGCACCCACCCAGTTCCAATCCACATAGCCTGTCTGGGAAGGTGCTGGCACCTCTCTGCAACAGGATCCCTATTGTCCAGCTGCCGAGGCTGGGGTTTTGCCCAGCAACAGGCAGCCATTTTTTGATACGTGTGCACTTTTAAATTGGTGTCTAAATTCTGCCGCTTTTCCCATATCGCCCCTCTAGCAGGGGGGAATCATGCCCTCATGCCCTCATGCCCATGGCTGGACTGGGGGTATGATTCCTACATGTTTGACACCAGACACTATATGGTTCTGTGTAGCCATTCTCAAGTTATCACGCTATCACGATATGCTTCTAATGCGGTTAAGAGTATATGGTATGGCTACACTACAAACAACCCAGCAATGATTTTTACGAGGGTTGCAGAAGGGCCCTACTCAGTTAGGGGTCCCCCCTCACATATATCTCAGCACCCTGCCTTGTAGGATTAGCAAGGCCTGCTTGAGGGGTGACCAATGAGAATACATGTGTTGTACATAGGTGGGATACAGGGTACCTGTATCCCTTTAAGGGGGTGCAAGCACCACCTTACCCAGACTACAATAGTGGTCTCGTGGTGTCATTTGGTATGGCTGTCCCAGGGTGGCACAATAAGTGCTGCAGCCCTGGTAGGCCTCTGAGGGACCCATGTCCTGGGTACCTAGGGTACCATCTACAAGGGCTGACAGGGTATCCTCAGTATCCAATTGGGTTGTACCTAGGGTACTCACATCAGTTTAGAGAAGAAGCAGATAGGCTGGGGTCCTGGATAGCAGGGCCACAGCCTGGCTAGAGTCATAAAACAGTCAAAACATCAGAAAAAAGTTGGGGGCAACTATGCAGTCGATGCCACTCTCCTACATAACCCCCCCCCCCCCCCCCCCAACGCTGGGACATTAAACTAACCTTGACCAGTTGAGTCTTCATGTTCTAAGTGGAAATATCTGGAGAGGCCATCTGCATTGGCATGGTTGCTCCCAGGTCTATGTTCCACTGTAAAGTCCATCCCCTGTAGGGAAATGGACCACCTGACTGAGTAGTTTGGGGTTTTCACCCTTCATCTGTTTTAGCCATAGGAGGGGCTTATGGTCGGTTTGAACAATGAAGTGAGTGCCAAACAAGTATGGCCTCAGCTTCTTCAAGGCCCAGACCACAGCAAAGGCCTCCCTCCCTATAGCTGACCAACGTTTCTCTCTGGGGGTCAACCCTCTGCTAATAAAAGCTACTGGTTGATCCTGGCCCTCTTCATTCAGTTGTGATAATACAGCACCTACCCCACCTCAGAATCATCAGTTTGGACTATGAATTCGTTGGAGTAGTTGGGGCTTTGGAGCACTGTAGCAGAGCACATAGCCTGTTTTAGGTCATCAAAAGCTTTCTGACAGCTGACAGTCCACTCAACCTTTTTGGGCATCCTCTAAGAGGTTAGGTCATTCAAGGGGGTCACAATGGATCCATATCCCTTTACAAACCTTCTATAATAACCAGTCAGGCCCAAGAAAGCTCGGACCTAAGTCTGGGTGGTTGGAGCAACCCAGTCCATGATGGTCTGGATTTTGCTCTGAAGTGGTTGAACCTGGCCTCCACCTACAAGGTGACCCAGGTACACAACCTGACTCTGCCCTATCTGGCACTTAGTAGCCTTGATAGTGAGTCCTGCCTTTTGCAGGGCTTCCAAAACTTTCCTCAGGTGGATCAGGTGATCCTCCCAGGTGGAGCTGAAGACAGCAATATCATCTAGATATGCTGCACTAAAGTCTTCCAGGCCTGAGAGGACTCTGTTCACCAACCTTTGAAAAGCGGCAGGTTCATTTTTCAAACCAAAGGGCATTACAATAAATTGATAGTGCCCACCAGGGGTAGAAAATGCAGTTTTGGCTTTTGCAGACTCAGCTAACCTTATCTGCCAGTAGCCAGCTGTCAGATCAAATGTGCTCAGATACTTGGCTGAGGCCAATCTATCTATGAGCTCATCTGCTCTGGGAATTGGGTGAGCATCAGTCTTAGTGACTGCATTGAGTCCCCTGTAGTCAACACAGAACCTCATCTCTCTCTTACCATCCTGTGTGTGAGGTTTTGGTACAAGGACTACTGGGCTAGCCCAAGGGCTCTCTGAGGGCTCAATCACTCCTAATTCCAACATCTTTTGGACTTCTGTCCTTATGCAGTCCCTGACATGGTCAGGTTGCCTGTAGATTTTATTCTTGACAAGCAGACTGTCCCCAGTATCCACTTCATGAGTGCACCAGGGGGTCTGACTTGGAGTCAGAGAAAACATATGTCTGTAAGACTGAAGAACTTGTCTACAGTCTGCTTGCTGCTGGTCAGTGAGGCTGCCTGCCAAGGCTACTCCATCAACTGACCCATCGTCAGGGTTGTGAGAGAGCAGGTCTGGGAGAGGGTCACTCTCTTCCTCCTGTCCCTCATCTGTTGCCATGAGCAAGCCCATGTCAGCCCTGTCCACATATGCTTTCAGTCTATTAACATGAAGTACCCTGTGGGGACTTCTGCGAGCGCCAAGGTCCACCAAATAGGTGACCTCTCCCTTCTTTTCCAAAATGGTATGGGGTCCACTCCATTTATCTTGGAGAGCTGCTGGGGCCACTGGCTCCAGCATCCATACCTTCTGTCCTGGCTGGTACACCACCAGTACAGCCTTTTGGTCATGCCAGGTTTTCTGTAATTCCTGACTTGCCTCCAGGTTTTTAGTTGCCTTCTTCATGTACTCAGCCATCCGGGAGCGGAGACCAAGTACATAGTCCACAATATCCTGTTTAGGGGGTTTGGGAGGTTGTTCCCATCCCTCCTTCACTAGACAGAGTGGCCCTCTAACAGGATGGCCAAACAAAAGTTCAAAGGGGCTATAACCAACCCCCTTCTGTGGCACCTCCCTGTATGCAAAGAGAAGGCAGGGCAGAAGAACATCCCATTTTCGCCTAAGCTTTTCTGGGATCCCTTTAATCATACCCTTTAAGGTCTTGTTGAATCTCTCAACAAGACCATTGCATTGAGGAACGGTAAGGGGTGGTGAACCTATAGTTGACACCACACTCCTTCCACATTGCCTTGAGGTAGCTACTCATAAAGTTTGTACCTCTGTCAGACAATACCTCCTTAGGAAATCCCACCCTGGAAAAGATTCCCAGGAGGGCCCTTGCCACCACAGGTGCTGTGATGGTCCTAAGGGGAATAGCTTCTGGGTATCTGGTGGCATGATCCACTACCACCAGAATGAACCTGTGCCCAGATGCTGTTGGTGGGTCCAGGGGACCAACTATATCAATCCCCACCGGTTCAAAGGGCACCCCCACCACAGGCAATGGTATCAGGGGGGCCTTTGTGGACTTGCATTACCTGTCAAGCCAGTGGCAAGGCAGGCAAGAGCTGCAAAAGCTCTTACAGTCCTCACTCATCTGTGGCCAATGAAAGTGAGGGACAATTCTGTCCCAAGTCTTGTTTTGGCCTAGGTGTCCTGCTAAGGGAATATCATGGGCCAGTGTGAGTAGGAAACCCCTAAACTTCTGAGGCATGACCAACCTCCTGGCTGCACCAGGCTTGGGGTCTCGACCCTCAGAGTATAGGAGCCCATCATCCCAATATATCTTATGGGTCCCACTGGCATTCCCTGCAGCCTCAGCAGCAGCTTGCTGTCTGAGGGGTTCAAGAGTAGGGCAGCTCTGCTGCTCCAGGCTCAAGTCTGCCCTAGAAGGTCCCCCTGCCCCCAAGAACTCAACCTGATCAGGTTCCAGTTCATCTGGGGCAGTTCCTTCTTCAGGAGATGGATCCTCTTCTGCTAAAAGAGTTTCTACAGACTGTTCCTGGGGGGAAGGCTCTGCCTTACCCCTGCTACTCCTCCTCTTGGAAGGGCCTTGGTCCATTCTTCCAGGATCCAAGGCCTGTTCAGTTCCTGTCAAGGCAAATACTTCTGCTGGTATACCCAACATTGCTGCATGGGTAGTTAGCTCCACCTCAGCCCATGCTGAGGCCTCCAAATCATTCCCTAGCAAACATTCAACAGGTAGGTCTGCACTCACCACAACCTTCTTTAGGCCAGTTACCCCTCCCCATGAGAAGTTCACAACTGCTAGAGCATGGTTAGTACTAACGCTGCTTGCATTGGTCACTTGGTAAGTTTCCCCAAGTATGATCTGGCTAGGGTCCACAAGGTCCTTAGTAACCATGGTGACACTGGCTCCTGTGTCCCTGTAAGCTAATGACTCCCTTCCATTTATTTTAAGCTGTTGCTTGTATTTGCCCAGACCACTGGGACTCACAAATAGGGACAGGTCCCCATCACAAACTAAGACAGCCTGAGTAGGAGTTCTGACTAGGCCAGAATCCTCTTCAGATCCCAGGGTCAACTCTACTATGCCCTTGTTCTGTGTACCGCCACCTATAGCTGGACTAGGGGGAACAGGTGCCTTAGGGACAGGTGTGGTACTTGTGGAGTCTTTGGCCTTATTACAATCTGAAGTCCAATGGGTTTTCTGTTTACAGACTTTACACCATGGCTTCCTTGACTGCTTAGCCTTGTTGGACTGGGTATTATCAGATGCTGCTTTTTGGGGGCCTGTTGAAGACTGCTGGTCTTTTCCCTTTTCCCCACCCTTCTCGGAGTTCTTGGCATCTTCCTTTTTAGTTGCACCCCCCAAGGGCTGGACCTTCTGCTTAATCCTGGTTCTGACCCATTTGTCTGCCATCTTCCCCAATTATTGGGGAGAGGTCAGATCTGAGTCCACCAGGTGCTGATGTAAGAGCTGATTCTGACAATTATTAAGGTTCTGCTCTATCATTATGAGATTATACAATCCTTGGTAATTATTTACTTTACTGCCAGTTAACCAACCTTCCAGTGCCTTGGTAGTACAATCCACAAAGTCTACCCAATCTTGATTCTGCGCTTTCTGGGTGTCTCTGAACTTTAGTATATATTGATCAGTGGTTAAGCCAAACCCATCTATCAAAGCATCTCTCAAGATATACTAATCATCTGCATCCTCTTCTCTAACAGAGAGGAGCTTGTCTCTACCTTTGTCTGCAAAGGAGAGCCATAAGATTGCTGCCCAGTGCTCTACTGGGACCCTCTGAACTTTACAGGCCCTCTCAAGTGCAGTGATCCATTTGTGGATATCATCCCCTGACTGATAGGGGGGCACAATCTTATGTAGGTTCCTATTGTCAGGAGCTTTCTCTCTAACTCTAGGGGTTTTACTGCCACCAGGAGTCTCTAGACCCCATTTTCTTGAAGCTTTCTGAAGCTCCAGGGATTCCCTGTCCAATGCTAACTGTTCTCTCCTGAGCTGTAGTTTAGCCTGCTCAAACTGGATCAGTCTGCATTTCCTCTCTTTGGAGGATTCTCTTCTCTGAGAAGAGGCAGAGGTCACTTTGGATCTCTCAGAATGGTTGGAACCCACTGAGTCTGTTTGGATTCACCATTCTCCCTTTAGGGATGGAGAGAGTGCCTCTTGGGCCATCATCTCCATGTTGTGAATGGTTTTGTTCATCCAGGTCAAGTTCATCTTCCTCTTCCTGGTCCTTACCAACCCTGGGGTGGCCTTTTCGGGGGGATGCAGAAGCACGTTCTGATCAGAAGCGTGTCACTCGAGTTGCACTCCGGTGGAGAAATTAATCAAGCGAGAGTAAATTCTGTGATTCGTTAATTTATTCAATTACATGAATTCAGTAGCTCCTTTGAAAAGTATAATTTTCACTGAAATTCAAACATCACAAACTATACTTTTCAAAGGAGCTACTGAATTCGTTAATAAATTAACGAATCACAGAATTTACTCTCGCTTGATTAATTTCTCCACCGGAGTGCAACTCGAGTGACACGCTTCTGATCAGAACGTGCTTCTGCATGATTTCCATCCCTACTCAGGGGGGATCTACTCGTCTGCACCCATACCCCGCTCTACTTGAATTACCTTGTTTGAACAGGAGTGCGCTTCCTCTTTCTTCAACAATCTTTTCTGGGGGATGCCCACCCAACCTGTCTACCCCATCAGACACTAAAGTCTGCTTAAGTCTGCTGTGAGCAGGATTTCCCTGAGACGTTGAGTATTGGCACCTTTGTTTGTCTTAAGTTGCCTAGTGGTGCACATCTCCCTAAGCTCAGCAAAGGAGAGATTATCATATTTGTCGACTGGGACCCTCTGGGGTCCTTCCAGAGCCTTATGGGCACCTGAACTTAAAGACATTTCTAGTGTGGTGGTACTGGTGTATCTACCTACGCTAGGTGTGGCCTACTGAACCCTTTCTTGAGTTGTAGTCAAGGTGTGCTAAACCCTCTACACACAACTCCTAAGTTCAGTAGAACTTATTATATTCTAAGCTTGAATTTATATGTACCTTTGGTACCAAGTGGCTTTCACTTTAGAAATTCAATTTGTTATCTGGTAAAACAATGGCAAGCTTGAATCCAACCACTGCACACCAATGTGAGAAGTTGGCCTGGCATATGCTGGTCACTAGTTATAGTGGCCACCTTGCACCAGTCCAATTCGACTCTTAAGGTGATAGGTTAAAGACAACCTTTAAATAAAGCTATCCTAGTGGTAGCTGTGGAGAGCAGCCTTCAGGCTAAGTCTTGAAGGAGTGTTAAGCTTATTGTTTTACCATAGATAACCTCTTGAATGACCAAATGAAAGAGTAGTCCACACAGGTATATATATAAAATATATGTATTTATTCTAAACAGAATCCCACCAGTCTCTTTATGAGGCAGAGGTAAAGTTACAATTCAAACAAGCATTTATAGATACAATAAATGGCACTGGAATCACAGGGCCCCAGGGGGGGACCAAACCATATATTAAAAAAGTGGTATAAGAACCACGACAATTCTACAGACAATGCCTAGGGCATTTAGGATCGCTGGCCCCTTAGGAATCCACCCCAAGTGATGAGGAAGGGGACCCACGGGAGGCGCGTGCAGTGGTAATAGCTGCTATCGGGATCTCTATTAAAGCCTATGGAGAATGTTGCGGTTTGATTTTAAAATACACTTCTAGCAGGAGTTCAAAGTTAAAAACTTAGAGTTAAGCTTTTGAGGAGCCCACTACCACGAGAGTACCGAGGTACCACTGTTACCTGCCCCAGGGAAGCCGGGTGCATAGGTCGTTTTCGATGTCGGGTCGCGGGCTGATTTTCAATGGGAAAATGTACAAACTGCTGCTAGCCAAAAGCGTCTGATGTCGTGAAGAATGAAGTTGTAGATCTTGTAGAGGAGAACCTGAAAGCAGAGGGGACAGAGTCTGGGTCACGGCACAGTGACCAGGGAGCTCAAGGAAAAGAGCCCTTCAATGTCGGGTGCTTCAAGTGGAAAAGGTGTAGCTTGGATCTGCAGCCACGGGCTCCAGGAGGCTTCAAGGAAGGCCATCTTCTGGAGGGCGACTGTCCCACGAAGGATGAGGGTCGCTGCGGTGTTAGTGTCGGGATTGGATCCACTAAGCCTTGGCAACCGCAACCCACGCAAGATGAACAAATCCGCTACTGGTGCAGACCCACGAGGTCTCCTTCGAGGAGACTGTAGAGCAGGCCTGGAGCAACCAGGGGAACTCTTAAAAGTAAAGATTGACCTCCGCTAGGGCCCACAAGTCGAGAGACAAGGGACCGCGGGAGGCAGCAATTTGGAGTGTGTAAAAGGGTGCCCACGGGCCACCGGAGTAAGCTAGGGCGCTGATCTTTGGCACAGTTGCTACTGAGAGGTTGGCTCAATATTGGGCCAAAGCACAACTTCCCCACTGGTTAGGGTCGTGTGCTACGCAAGAGGTGGCCGGTGTCCTGGGGTATTGGGGATCTCGGCACCCACGCGGTCCACGGTGCTCAGACTTGCTGGGCACACTCACTGGCCTCTGGGATGCTAGGAAACCCGCCTCAGGGTCGAGAGGAGTCGTCGATGTCCGAAGGAGCAGCGAAGTTCCAACCGGGTCACTTGCAGTGTTTCAGGAGCCTGCCAAGCAGGGGGGTAACTCCTTTACCCCAAGGGAGATTTCTTCAGTCAGCTGGGCAGCAGCTCATCGAAGATCAGGTCTGTGAAGTCCAAGATTAATCTGAGGCTCTGGGGACACAGTATTCACCTTTATCCAAGAGATTAGGGGAGGGTCCAGATCGGAGCCCACCAATGAGAGTTGAGGCGGGAAAGGGTGGCTACACCTCTCCCCTTTGTGTGTTTCCCGCCTGGGCGAGGGGCAGGATGCCCCTGAACCGGTTCCAGGCGGTGTATGCAGAATGTAGGCGCTGTAGCAGCCTACGTGCAACTCTGAAAGGCATCCTATGGTGCACCCACCCAGTTCCAATCCACATAGCCTGTCTGGGAAGGTGCTGGCACCTCCCTGCAACAGGATCCCTATTGTCCAGCTGCCGAGCCTGGGGTTTTGCCCAGCAACAGGCAGCCAGATTCGTGTGGGTGGCGAGTAGCATCCATTTTGTGATACGTGTGCACTTTTAAATTGGTGTCTAAATTCTGCCGCTTTTCCCATATCGTCCCTCTAGCAGGGGGGAATCATGCCCTCATGCCCATGTCTGGACTGGGGGTATGATTCCTACATGTTTGACACCAGAAACTATATGGTTCTGTGTAGCCATTCTCAAGGTTCGAGGCATGTGGGCTGCTGAATTCATATCTGTGCATAGATCGCCGCCTAGTGTTGGGTCCGGATGTTTGCACGTTGTTGTCCTGGAAGAGTCTTCGAAGTATCCTTGGATAGGTGACTCCTCCCCTGGACTACAGTGCGCATGGGCATCCTCTCCATCCTCAGATTGTTTTTTTCCGCCATTGGGTTCGGATGTGCTATCTTAGCTCAAGTTAGGAAAATATTTGGTCGAGGCCAAAAGGCCTTTAGTTCGCATCGGTACTGTTTATCGATCGGGTTTCGATAGCATTTTGTTAGTTTACTAACTTTCAGCACCGACTTCTTTCGCATTTACCTGTCCATCGACTACTTCGACGATGGAATCCAGGACGCCATTCAAAAGGTGTCCGGTATGCAATGCGAAGTACCCACACATCGACGTCCATCCGGTGTGCAACAAATGCCTTTCGCCGGACCACGACGAATCGACATGCATGGCCTGTGCCCGGTTCCGTTCCAAGAAGACTCTAAGGAACCGAAGAGCGGCGAGACTCGAGGCGCGGCACGCGGCACCGGCCCCAACAGACATCTTCGACGAGGCCGACGTCGAAGAATTAGAAGTCATACCCTCCAGTCCCGTTTCCGAACACGACCCCGGATCGGACGAGGGCGACGAGTCACTCTTCCACAGAGGTGAAGACGACACCGAGGTAGGAGACGACGAGGAGGCCTTAGGGGCCGAAGAGAGTAGCTCCAATGATGAACAAGGCCTACCTGTTCAAACCGAAGAAACACCAGCGCCACAGCCTTTGGCTCCGGTCGAGGGATCGCCTTCGGGCCTTACCCGAGACCCATCCCGTAGTTCTTCGGCCCCGCCCTCGGGCCCGGCCTCGGACGTTCAGCAGCAGCCATTGCTGCATAAGCCAGCTGGTTTCCCTACCACAAAACCGAAACCGAAAGCTGCTCCGGTTCATACGAAACCGAAACTGAAAGTAGCGCTAGTGGGATCGAGGCCTTCCACGCCTTCGACGCCAGCGCAACGCGTCGGCACCGACCGCACCAAGAGGGACTTCGGTGCCGAACTGGAATCGGGCGACATCGGAGTCGACAAGCGGAAAAAGGCCATCGGCACCGAGAAACCTACTCGGCTACCGACGCCAACAACACCGAGGGCAATACCGCCCGCTTCGCCTCGCGTCGCTCACTCGACGACGCCGATGCCTCACCTATCGAGGACGTCGACGGTGATCTCCACACCTCGACTCGAGGACCCGCCGGCACCGAAAAAATCCACGCCCGGCTCTACGAACCTGCCCGGTGCCAAAGCCTCAAAGACGCCCCAAGTGCGGCCTGCTGCGACGCAAAGCAACAAAACCAAGGCGGCCCTCAAAGACCCGTCGGGTTCCGGCCCGATCGGAGCTCCAGCAACCTCTACGGGGCCAGCCAACATTACCTTCGGCTTGCCTCCGTCAACAATCCCGAAGATGTTCCAACTCAGGACACGGGTTACCCAGACTCCGGTTCCACCGGACGAGACGTCTCCGTCACGGGTCATCGACGCCGACACTGGCAGGATGATTCTCCACGACCGAAGAATAACTTCGGAACCGCCATTGGACCCTTTCAGGATCCCACTAAAAAGGAAGCTGCCGGTGGAATCAGAACCTCTCCTTTATGAACCGTTCCATTCCTCCTACCAGGATCCACACCGGTTCTCCCCCACGCGCTCCGACACGGATGCATTGGAGGACTACATGGATGACCAAGCACCCTACCATGTAGACACAGACCCTGATGACCAGCAGGACCCTGATCAAACTTGGGGCGACCCTGCAGACCCCAGTGCACCTCTCGATACACAGGACCCACAACTCTATGGGGCAAAAACATCTCCCACGGAGGATACTGCGGCTTTCAACGCTCTTATTGAACGTGCTGCCAATAACCATGGGGTACAGCTTCACTCAGATACCATCGAGGATGACTTTCTAATGGACACTTTTGCATCCTCAGAAAGGCATGTAAAAACTCTGCCAATGCTGAAGGGGGTCCTCAAACCAGCTAAGGACATTTTCAAGGAACCCACCAGGGCACGAGTGATAAACCCCAGGATTGATAAAAAATACAGATCAGCACCTGGGGATCCTACTTACATCAAAGGACAATTACCACTCGACTCCATCGTCGTAGCGAATGCTCGCAAGAGGGCACACTCGCAAACGACAGGTGACGCTCCTCCCCCGGACAAAGAGTCCAAGGTGCTAGAGACCTCCGGCAAGCGAGTTGCCGCCCAGGCTGCCAACATATGGCGCATAGCCAACACTCAAGCGCTCCTCGCTCGCTACGATAGAGCGCACTATGATACATTGGAGCAACTTCTCCAACATCTCCCTGACCAGTTCAAAGAAGGTGCAGAAATTCTTATCAGAGAGGGGCAGCTACTCACGAATGCTTCCATCAAATGTGCACTAGATGCTGCAGACACGGCTGCCAGGGCCATAAACACAAGCGTCATGCTGCGACGACATGCCTGGCTACGAATCTCAGGATTCAAGCCTGAGGTACAAAATAACATACTGAACCAGCCCGTCAACCCCGACTATTTATTCGGCCCAGAGGTTGACACCACCCTCGAAAAGATAAAAAAGGACACGGACACTGCAAAGTCCATGGGCGCCCTCCAAACTCAGTCCTTTCGGAGCGGCTCCTTTCGTCGCCCCGGAAACAAGGGGGCAGGTAGAGGACAGGGGTCACAACAAACGTATAACAAAGGCAATACACAGACCACCTACGATAAAAACACCCGAGGTGGATATCGTGGCTCCAGTACAAAGGGCAGAGGACGTGGCTACGGCAACACCAGGTCCTCCCCCAAGAACAAGCAGTGACGCCCTCTCCCTTCCTCCCGACCACATAACACCTGTCGGGGGAAGACTACAAAGGTTCCTGTCCACGTGGAACTCCATCACCACGGACAGGTGGGTCAAAGATATTATAAAATACGGTTACTGTCTGGAGTTAACCTCCACTCCACCCACAATACCACCAAGAAACCGTCCTATGTCCTCAGAGCACTTAACGCTCTTACAGCAAGAGGTGCAAAGTATGCTTCTAAAAGGCGCTATAGAGGTCGTCCCCATCCACGAGCAGGGTACAGGGGTGTACTCCCTCTACTTTTTAATTCCAAAGAAGGACGGGTCGCTCAGGCCTATATTAGACCTGAGACCCCTGAACCAGTACATTCTTTCGGAGCACTTTCACATGCTCACCCTACAGCAAGTCCTTCCGCTTCTCAAGCAGGGAGACTTCCTAGCCTCACTGGACCTCAAGGATGCGTACTTTCACATACCCATCCACCCCTCACACAAAAAATACCTCAGGTTCACTGTTCAGGGGCAGCACTATCAGTTCAAAGTCCTTCCCTTCGGCGTGACAACAGCGCCCAGGGTTTTCACGAAGTGCCTAGCTACGGTGGCAGCACATTTACGGAGGCAGCATATACACGTCTACCCCTACCTAGACGACTGGCTCGTTCAAGCGAAGTCAGCCCAGCAATGTGCAGGCCACATGTCCCGCACCATTCACCTTCTTCACAGTCTGGGATTCTCACTAAATTACCCAAAGTCCCATCTCCAGCCCGCACACGTACAACAGTACCTAGGTGCGACTATAGACACTCTGGCGGCCACAGCTCAGCCAAATTTAGTGAGGATCAACAGCATACAACTGCTGATCTCCAAGTTCAAACCCAATCACTCGCTTCCAGCGCGAGTGTTTATGCAGTTGATAGGCATGATGGCCTCCTGCATCTTCATAGTCCCGCACGCGAGGTTACATATGCGCCCACTTCAGGAGTGCCTAGCACGTCAGTGGAATCAGGCTCAAGGACAGTTGAAAGACCTAGTGTTGGTGAGCGGTCGGGCATACAACTCTCTGCATTGGTGGAATCCACAAAACCTTTGCAAGGGCCGACCGTTCCAAGAGCCTGTTCCGCAAATAGTACTGACAGCGGACGCGTCTCTCCAGGGATGGGGAGCTCATGTACTCCACTACACAGTGCAGGGACTATGGACGACACAACAGAAGAAGATGCACATCAACCTTCTGGAACTGATGGCAATCTTCCTGGCCATGAAGGCATTCAAAGTACATCTGTGCAACAAAGTCGTGTTGATCCGGACGGACAACATGACTGCCATGTACTACATACAGAAGCAGGGAGGAACACACTCTCCACAGTTGTCTCATCTGGCTCAGAGCATGTGGAAGTGGGCCATTCAGAGGAACATGTTCCTCATGGCGGAACACCTCCCTGGCAAGGACAACCAGATAGCGGATCTGCTCAGCAGACACAGCCACCAGATGCACGAGTGGGAGTTACACCCATCAGTACTCCAACCGTACTTCCAGCAGTGGGGTCATCCAGAGATAGACCTATTCGCGACAAGCGAAAACGCAAAATGCCAAAGCTTCGCCGCCAGATTCCCACATCCGCAGTCGCAGGGCAATGCGATATGGATGAACTGGTCCGGCAGATTTGCGTACGCTTTTCCCCCAGCGCCGCTGATACCGCTGGTGGCTCGCAAACTACGACAACACTCCCTGGCACTCGTCCTAGTTGCTCCCACGTGGGCACGCCAGCCGTGGTACACCACCTTCCTCGAACTTTCCGTGGTGCCGCATCAAAGGCTGCGGATCAAACCCGCGCATTTGACGCAGAACCATGGAGAGGTTCAGCACCCAGATCCGCAACAGCTGAACCTGGCGATCTGGCTCCTGAAGTCCTAGAGTTTGGCTATCTCAACCTGCCACCTGACTGTATGGACATCATCAAGGAGGCCAGGAGACCCACTACCAGGGCTTGCTATGCAGACAAATGGAAAAGGTTCGTCATTTATTGCGGTAATAATGACATCAACCCGCTGGACGCATCCATCCACAACATCATCTGTTACCTCTTACACCTATACCGATGCAATCTGGCGTACACCTCTATACGTGTCCATTTGACCGCAATATCAGCCTACCTGCAAACCAGGCAGCACCTCTCTCTATTCAGAGTGCCTGCCATCAAAGCATTCTTGGAAGGGCTCAAACGAGTCATTCCACCTAGTCACCCACCGGCTCCAATGTGGAACCTCAACTTGGTCCTCACACGCCTGATGGGTCCACCCTTTGAACCTCTACACTCATGCGAGATTCAATTCCTTACCTGGAAAGTGGCCTTCCTAGTAGCGATCACTTCCCTAAGAAGAGTTAGTGAACTCCAGGCACTAACCGTTCAAGAGCCATTTATTCAGGTTCACGCCAACAGGGTCGTACTACGTACCAACCCCAAATTCATGCCCAAGGTAATATCGCAGTTCCACATGAATCAGACTATTGAACTGCCCGTTTTCTTCCAAAACCCACAAACTGTTGCAGAAAGGGCACTACATACACTAGATGTACGGAGGGCCCTCATGTACTACATCGACAGGACTAAACCATTCAGGAAGACAAAACAACTGTTCGTTGCCTTTGCCCCACACCACAAAGGTAACGCCATCTCCAAAGCAGGGATAGCCAGATGGATAGTTAAGTGTATTCAAATCTGTTATCAAAAGGCAAAACGCACATTAACTATTCCACCACGAGCCCACTCAACACGTAAGTTGGGGGCTTCCATGGCCTTCCTAGGAAATATTCCCCTGCATGATATATGCAGAGCAGCCACATGGTCCACTACACACACATTTACAAAACACTATTGTGTAGATGTGCAGTCAAAACAGCAGGCAGCTGTAGGACAGGCTGTTCTCAAGACACTTTTTCAGACCGCTGCAGCTGGCACGGGTAGCCGCCGCTAATAGAGGGCACTGCTATGTATTCTATGCACAGATATGAATTCAGCAGCCCACATGCCTCGAACTGAATATGCTACTTACCAGTATGCATCTGTTCTTGGCATGTAGGGCTGCTGACATTCATATCGCCCTCCCTCCTCCCCGGCGCCTGTCGCAGCTGCAGCTCTCAGAATTACTGCAAGCATGGTCATCACTTTCTGTATCTACTCCATCACTGCCACAATGGCGAAAAACAATCTGAGGATGGAGAGGATGCCCATGCGCACTGTAGTCCAGGGGAGGAGTCACCTATCCAAGGATACTTCGAAGACTCTTCCAGGACAACAACGTGCAAACATCCGGACCCAACACTAGGCGGCGATCTATGCACAGATATGAATGTCAGCAGCCCTACATGCCAAGAACAGATGCATACTGGTAAGTAGCATATTCATTATCACGCTATCGCGATATACTTATAATGCGGTTAAGATTATATGGTATGGCTACACTACAAACAACCCAGCAATTATTTTTACGAGGGTTGCAGAGGGGCCCTACTCAGGTAGGGGTACCCTCTCACACATATCCCAGCACCCTGCCTTGTAGGATTAGCAAGGCCTGCTTGAGGGGTGACCAATGAAAATACATGTGTTGTACATAGGTGGGATACAGGGTACCTGTATCCCTGTAAGGGGGTGCAAGCACCACCTTACCCAGACTACAGTAGTGGTCTGGTGGTGTCATTTGGTATGGCTGTCCCAGGGTGGCACAATAAGTGCTTCAGCCCTGGTAGGCCTCTGAGGGACCCATGCCCTGGGTACCTAGGGTACCATCTACAAGGGCTGACAGGGTATCCTCAGTATCCAATTGGGTTGTACCTAGGGTACTCACATCAGTTTAGAGAAGAAGCAGATAGGCTGGGGTACTGGAGAGTAGGGCCACAGCCTGGCTAGAGTCATAAAACAGTCAAAACATCAGAAAAATCTTGGGGGCAACTATGCAGTCGATGCCACTCTCCTACATTCAACCATAAGAGAAGCACCAGTATGTAATTCCACCTGTTTTACCAATAATGATTGTCATATCGGTTATATCGCTACAAAAAAAAATGTCCTGTCAGTAGAGAAAAAGTTTAGTTCAATGAGAAATATAGAGTCTACCAGGGAACTTTAGAACAAGAAAACTGTCATGGTAAATCAATCATGCGTGGGTATCCTAGCATATGCAAAGAGGAAAAAACAAAAAACACAACTCCCAAATTGTCATTAGCAAACCTGACTGCTGTGCTGTCTGGTAGGCATGGACCTAAAAATGACAGTTCCTTTCTTTTTGGGGACTTAGAAACTTATTCAAGCAAAAACCACAGAAGCTCCAGAGCCTCAGTGGTCCCAACCTGCGACAGCTATCTGACTGACAGTTCCATGGTGGTGGCTACAATTTCATATTTGTCCTTGCTTCAAAAAAAAGAAATATGCCAAAGTTCTTTTTTTAGGTCGCAGACTACCAGGCAGCGCAGCTGTCTAGTTCATTAAAGACATCTTGGGGACATTCAGAAAGTTGAACTAGGAAAGAATTCTGCCTGTTGCTTGCCATTGGCTTTGTGGTTTGTAACTCAATTTTTCTTGCTTTCCGTTTGCTGGCATTATTTGTTTTAGGCTGTCCAGCATGAGTTCCTTCCTTCCTTTACCCAAACCTTATTTACAGTAGCCTTCCGAGTGCTCCTGTTCTATAAAAAGGCCTGTAAATCTTGTTCTTATCTTGTCACATTGCTATGCATTCAAAGACCGAGGTCAAATGTCAGGCGCTGTCTTCCAAGGGTGCTTGCTTACTTTTCTTTCTCCAACGTCAAAGTGAGAGGATTTATGTGACAATCTTGCTTGATACGGGGGGTAGGAAAGAGATTTTTTTCTAGTACAAGACAAAATTGAATAAATTGTATAAGTATTTTAGAATATATCCGAATTAGGAACACAACTGAAGCACATTTTTTGTTATTTCTGAAGTGTGTTGGACTCAAATACTTTAATAGAATCAAAACAAATCATTACACTAAGTGATGTAATTTCCACACATTTTCGTCTGTGCCCTCTATAGTTTTATTAGTAAAACTGTAGTGGTCATTTAGCTTGAAAAGGTGATGCTTATAATGGTAGTGTCCTTCCACACCATGAGTACTCCACTCTATGCCACTCCACTCCACTCTACTCTGCTCCACCGCACTCTATTCTGCACCACTCCACTTTACACCACACTGCACCACTGCACTCTATGCTACTGCACTCTGCTTCTCTACTCTAACCTGTAGCACTCTACGCCACTGCACTCTACGCCACTGTACTCTACACCACTCTGCAACACTCAATTCTATGCCCCTGCACTCAAAACCAATCCACTATACGCCTCTCTAATCTACTCTGCATCACTGCACTCTACACCACTTTACTCTATGCCATTACACTCCATGCAGCTGCAGTCTACCTTGCACCACTCCACTTTATGCCAATTCATTCTACTCTGAAACAGTCTACGCCATTGCACTCAGTGCTACTCTACTCCACCAGCACTCTGTGCCACTGTACTCCATGCCACTCTGCTCTTAACTACTGCACTTAACTCCACTGCACTCTACTCTGCTTCACTGCTCTCTATCCCACTCTATACCACTGCACTCTGACACTCTACTCTGCAACACTGCACTCTCCTCCACTGAACTTTACACCACTCTACTCTGTATTACTCCACTCTACACCACTGCGCTTTGCCACTGCACTCTGCAGCACTCTTTGCTACTCTACTCTGCACCACTCTATGCCATTGCACTCCTCTGCCTCTTGACTCTACTCTACACGCCACTGCACTTTGCCACTCAACTCTGTGCCACTGCCTTCTGCATCACTCCGCGCCAATGCACTTTACTATGCACCATTATAATCAACACCACTTTGTTCTACGACACTGCATTGTATGCCACTAATTTCAGTGCCACTGCACTCTGCCACTATACCCTGCAACACTCTACGCCAATGCACTCTACACCAGTCCACTCTACGCCACTCCAGTGTATGCCACACTGGGCCACTCCAATACACCACACTCTTTGACACTCCACAACACTCTGCTCCACTCCATGCCACTCTCTTCTATGGCACAAACGTCTACCCATGCTGAACAGCAGCCGCGCAGGTGTATAGCATGGCTAAAACACAGTGGCAAAGCCAATAGTGCTCGCGTACGTGAGACTTATTGGCTTTGCCAATGCTTGTTGGATTAAGACTTTCAATCTTACTTAGAACTCTTTGTCTTCCAGACTTTCACTGGGAACAATCCATCTGACCGGCTCTATTGTGGTTGGCCTCAAATCATGCTTAGGTTCTGGTCTACCCCTTCCATTGGTCATTGGATCTTTGTGGCGCTATTTTCACTTAAATCTTGAAAAATTCACATCTCTAGTTCCCCTTATTGGATATTTGTCATTTTAATCTTATTTGACTCCTAAAATGTGTCTCTCTATTTTAACCTTGGCTTTGGAATTTTATTGTCTTTAGTTAAACCTTTTCAACTGTGCATGCACTGCTAAAATACTTCACACATTGCCTTTGATTTAAACTTGACTGCTTTCTGTCATGTAACCAGGGGTTGAGCACAGGTTTATTTTATTTAATTTGTGTGACATCTAGCAGCAGGTGTTGGTCTTGTCCTAAGGTGGACACGTCTCCATCCCAAATACTAATCCACTTTCCTACAATCCCACTACGTGCTCAAGCTCATCTAAACATCATGTTGTGTTTTAGATTTGGGTTAAGTCCAGTGATGATGCATGCCATAAGTTGTGAGCTGAGGGTGTTTTTTCCTACTATAAGGATTTCCGTGATCCGAGGATCACATCTTAACTATGGTTAGCTTGTGCTCACCAATCAACGTCTGTACTATACATTGTGTAAGGCAGGAAGGAATGAGTTCTGTTAGCTCTCTCCCCTCTTTGTTGATGCTGATAGTTTTCTTTCTCTCATTTTATTTTAATTCCCCTTTATTGTCATTGTTTATGCTTCTTGCTCTTCCTGACCCTGTTTTTAGGTCTCGCCTGAGCCAGCGCATGCGTTGCAAGACATTTAGTGGGTGGTATTTCAAAGTGCTGCCAAAGGCTTTTGGTGGCCTAAAGCTTGCATGCACGTGAGCGTGCACGCATGCAGCCGCAATTTGTTTTTCCTCCGTTGATCGCAATCACTGTCACTTTCGCGGGCTGCGCGGCCGTGTCACTTTCACGGCCGCGCGGCCAATGCTTGTTTAGTTGCCTGCTTGGTAGCTTATTTCTGTTTGGATAGACTGTCCATAAACGTGCGGCCCTCCGTTATTTGTTTACCATTCTGTTTATAATTTTGCGGTATCATCCTAACTTCGAAAGCCTGTACCTAAAGTAGGCCCCTTTCTTCTCGCTGCATGTTCTGCATTTGTAATCTTTGATGGTATTTTTCTGCTTTTATAGGCTGCTTCAGTGATGGGATGCACTTCTTCTGTTTTCGTTTCGATTGTTTTCACTTACTTTTAAACTGGTGTACAGATGTGTCAGCATAAAGCTGGCCTGCGTGTTGAGGGACCCTGGCGCTTGCAAGACTGAACAGGAATTCCAGCATCTCAGCCTCCGGTGTTCAAAGAAATGCTATTTGTTTCTTCTCCCAGCACGATTTTTTTCTGCCAGGTTCTGTTTTTTTTATTAACAGCAAAATGAATTAACACATTAAATTTTTAAATGGTTGCATGCGGCAAACTGAACAGAAAAGAACAGAAACAATAGAATCTTGGCACAAACATATTTTAGTTGTGGTTAATTACAGAAGTAAAGCGCGGGGAGTGACGACAAACGTTGATTTCATGTTGTGCTCTGTAAAAGGGTGCGTTTGCTAGTTCGTGCTGTGGTAAACCGAGTGGACAGTGCATGTGATTAAAGAAGCAATCGAACTATACATCTCACTCTTTGAGGGGTTCAGATGATAAGTATACGTCCTCAATTAGTGCTCAGAGATTTTGGTCGTATTCAGTGTCATCTTTGGAGTTTATAGGGCCTAGGCAAGAAATGTTTTGGGGCCCCCTGTTTAGAGCAAGTTAACATTGTATTACCTATTTCCTGATAAATCAAGTCTGCATGATGCTATACAATATTATTCTTAACATTTCATACAGCTGAAATATGTCTCCGTCGACACCAAACAAAATCCGCAAAAGGACTCTGGGTGCGGAAAGTTTGACACTGGGTGCGGGAATAGGCAGGGAGAAAGAATGGGCGTGTTCTGATAAAAATATCAATGAAAATGAGAGAGGGGGAGAAACGGAGGAAAATGCCTATTTACAAAGGGCCCCTTTGAAAGGTTCTCGCCCCCTATGCCCATGCCTTTTCGTGAATCTGTTACTTAGCGTCTGGCAGGGGGCGCGGGAGTAGCTGCAGGGTCCGGTGGGTTCACTCCGAGGACACGGGCTCACCCTGAGCAATGGCCTGAGTGTGGTAGCCAGAGGGTGACCCCGGGAGCTGCGTGACCTGTGCAGGGCTTTCTGTAACTCCTCCAGCCTCAGAAATGGGCAGCGGAATCCCTGCCCCGGCGGACACCGAAGGCCTGCTCGGGGAGATACGAGAGGCAGCCGCTGGTTACACCTGCTGCTCTTGCCCCCTGGATATCTTTTATCTCCATGTCCGACCCCAGGGCTTCTTGTTCACTGCCCCGGTGGGGGGAGCAGGGGACTTGCCAATACACTATTAGTTCGACTCCAAAATTATTTACCAGAAGTATAAAAGTCTACGAACGCGGCTTTATGTGCACAACTTTGTTAACCACGAGGTGAAACTCGAAAGTTTATTTTTTTAAATCTGTGCAACTCTTAGATTAAAGTCCTGCCTTAATGGGTTAGGTGATTTAGCTTAGGCGAAGAAGGAGTCGGGCCTGAGTTTATTGGGCCTGTGGCCTCCATTTTGTTTCAGATGTGTAACCTGCCGGCGCCCCACTGCTCGTGGGCATGCCTCTGGCGCGGGGAGAGAGGCAAGGTCTGGTTTTCCTACACTCCAGTTCAGAACAGCAGCACACCCCCACGTAATACGCGGTGAACTTGGCCAGCACCGAAGAGGAGTTCAGGTGAGGGTGCAGGATCTGGAAAACTGCCCAGAGCTTCTAGCCCCCCTTTCTAACCCGCAACCACACCGACCTCCTCACAATTATAAATTCTCCATTTATGTAAGCTTTGCAGCATTTTCGAGGCAGGCGGAAGTAGTTCCTAAAAGTATTTACCTTTCATGACTTTTTATCATGTGCATAAATGCACACACGCCCAAGTGCACCTGTAATCGGCCTGCTACACCCAGCTGGATCAGGTGCGAAACGTCTCACAGCACCTCATATGCTTCTTTGAGATTTACGAGTCTCCACAGAATTTAGTGGCATCTACAGTGGGTTCACTTTTATTACTTTTTACTTTCTTAACTTCAATGCGATTTTTTAGGAAAACAAGTGAAGTAAACATAGAGCATACGTCCTCCTTGCCTGTTTTCTGTGCAAAAACAACAGTTAATGGACAGAATGCAGAACAATGTCATACATTCTCCCCAGTACAGAGATCTTAGCCTAAATCCATTGTTTTTGTACACACCATGCCATTCCAGTTTGAACCCAGCCATATGCAAATCAGTCTTGATCCTGCGCCTCATGGGAACAGTCCAGCCCGAACTGCCAAGCCAGGTCCTCCCTGGACTGGAAACAAGCATCCTAGGACTGGTTTCGGGGTTTTACCCCTCTTCAGCCAGGATAGCTTGATTCCAGTGGCATGGAGAGCACAGAACCCATGTCTGGGCATACCCGTCCCACTCGGGGTGACACAAATGCAAAAACAACAGTTGATGGACAGAATGCAGAACAATGTCATACATTCAACGCAGTACAAAGATCTGGGCCTAAATCCATCGTTTTTTTGCTCACCATGCCATTCCAGTTTGAACCCAGCCATATGCAAATCAGTCTTGACCCTGTGCCTCATGGGAACAGTCCAGCCCGAACAGCCAAGCCAGGTCCTCCCTGGACTGTAAACAATTATCCTAGGACTGGTTTCGGGGTGTCACCCCTCTTCAGCCAGGATAGCTTGATTCCGGTGGCATGGAGAGCACGGGACCCACATCTGGGCATACCCGTCCCACTCTGGGTGATAAATGCAACGAGCATTGGCATAGCCAATAGGTCTCGCCTTTGGGATTTTAGAAGTGTTTAGCCATGCAACAGTTGATGTTGTTGCACCAAGGATATTGTACTGCATAAGTAAATACTTGTAAGGTCCCAAAAGTGAGACCTATTGGCTATGCCAATGCTTGTTAGTACTTTATTTTCTACATCTTTTCTTTTTATTCTCATTTCTATATAACCTTTTGTTTTTGCTTTAGGTATCTTTTGATCTTTTACTATTGTTTCTTCTTTTAAGCTTTCCATCCTATGTGATTTCCCTTTTATTTCTCATTTGTTTGCTTTGGCCTACTGTGTTTTTTTTCTTTTTCTTTTGTATTTTCTTTCCTTTTTGCCTTTTTCTTTTTTTTCCCCTCCCTCTCTCTCCTGCTTATTTGACAGTTTAATTTCTTTACAGCTAGTGGATTTTCTAGAAGCAAATGAGGTGCATCGTCCAGTCACCATCCGAACAAACACATTGAAGACTCGGCGCCGAGATCTGGCTCAGGTGAGGTGGCTATAGTGTCAACTTGTCATGCTTCCCGCTGTTGCAGCAGATTTCAAATGCCTCTTTGCACTTTCTAACCCCTTGCACTTTTTCTTTGCTTAGGCCTTGATTAACCGCGGGGTTAACCTCGACCCACTGGGGAAGTGGTCCAAGACAGGCCTAGTTATTTTTGATTCCTCTGTGCCGATTGGTGAGTAAGAAGTATGATGTGGGAGGATAGGATTTATCGTTTGGTGCCTGTGTTTCCCTTTTTTTTTTGATGGTGTTGGTATGGCCGTACCCAGTGATTGCAATATTGCATCTATTTTTACTGACCCACAGGTGCCACCCCAGAGTATCTAGCAGGACACTACATGCTTCAGGGAGCCTCCAGCATGCTTCCTATCATGGCCCTAGCACCGCAGGAGAATGAGCGCATCCTGGATATGTGTTGTGCACCTGGAGGCAAAACCAGCTACATCGGTATGATTTGGATTTCTTCAGCCTGTCTACCAACCTTTATTTGTAATTTTCATTTTGCTTCTACCTTGTAAAATCTCTTATGGCCAGTCTCTTCTTCATACTGTGTTTCATACAAGGACTCTGCCACTTCTGTAATTTTGTAGGCCTTTTTTACACCATATATTTTTCTCCCTTGCCTGAGCTAGTCCTTATCTCACAGATTTCCCTCTGCGTTGCCTTCTTCCTCTGACCGTGCCTTTTTTCCCAAACCCCCTCTTTTCCTACTCTCATTCCTAGAAAACATCTCCCGGCTTGTTTGTGTGAGATTTCCCTAATCCTCCTCCTGTCTGCCCTGCTCTAGCTCAGCTAATGAAGAACACTGGAGTAGTTCTGGCAAATGACGTCAATGCTGATCGCCTCAAGAGTGTGGTGGGAAATCTGCACCGTCTAGGAGTCACCAACGCTGTCATCAGCAACTGTGATGGGCGAGAGTTCCCCAAGGTGAGATGTTTGCTTGAACTGCAGTTGAAATTCCCTCCACTTAAGTATTGCCTCTGTAACAAGGCCAGTGTGAGGTTGGTTGTGTCCAGTAGCTGTTGGACTGGAGCATGTTATGAAGGAAATGACACGGCCTGGCAATGGTGTTAGAGCGAGTTCTGTTTTGTGAATATCACACTGAAACGTATTTGTAATATTCACCATTGCATGGTGTCTCAGAGCAGATACTTCCAACCCTGACAGTGAGACATGTGAGCGTAAATGTGATGTAAGGAATGCTGCATGTTGAGGACTGTTGATGGTGCCTGCATTGTGTTGAGATCTGTCTATTCTGAAAAGCTGTGCATAATAGTGAATCTAAAAGACAGAACATCTTCATCAAAGGTTCCCCAAACCCCTTCTATTCCAGGTGATTGGAGGCTTTGATCGCGTACTGTTGGATGCCCCCTGCAGCGGAACAGGAGTTATTTCCAAAGACCCAGGAGTCAAAACTAACAAGGTATAGTTTGGAGAATTGCATCTGGTCAAGATATGGGGAGGGGCTGTCCCATCTGTTTATCATACTATCTTGGTACTGTCACACTTGAGCTGACTTGTCACTCTAGACCTGACTTGTTACTAGTTTCCATTTGGTGTTAATCCACAAACAGAAAGCACAATGAACTTGGAGACAAACTCGCTTCCTCTTTTGGTTGCTGGAGTCTGATAACTCTGACTTCAAAAAGGTTGAAATCATGTTTAAAATATTATTCTCCGGCATCTCACCATAGGCAGTGGCTTTTAACGTACATTCTTTCTGTGCAGATTTATTTGTGTTCTAAAACAATTTGGTATACCTCTCGAAAGAGCTTCACAAACTCATGGTCTCTGATCTTTTACTCAACCATACCTTAGACACCATTTCTTTGAGTCTTAGTGCTCCAACATTTAAATCTGTTTACTAGCTGTCCTTCGAATTGAACAGGCCCAATTAAATTCTTTGTTAATCTTAATGTGTTTGAGCTGACATGGTTGCTTGAAAATGTATGTCGATTTACAAGCAACATCCTCTAAGTGCACTTATGGTTCTGTGTGGTGTATTGCTACCATTTGTGTGGTTTTGTGGGGCGTAAGGAGTCTGAGTGGGCTTTCATGCAAATCAGATACCTGCCTCAGGCTGGGACATCATTTTGTTCTTTTGCTAAGATAGGTTGAAGGTAGGCTGAGCTATGAACACTCCTGGTGGGCCTGATAATCCATATTTGGTTAAAATTGTCATGTTACTTTATTAGGAATCTTTAACTGTAGTTTCCATACAAAACTAAGATTCCTTGGCAAGGTCCCCTTTGCCTGAAAAAAACACAGTGCACCAAAGGGATGGCTATGCTGCCTCCCAGCACCCAGTATGCTTTTCTTCATTGTCATTAGTATCCATAACGAGCTGGTCATTTTTCTCGCATGTTGCTGGCCTAGAAGAGGTCATGTCTATGGTACCAGTATGTGGTGGTAGCCTGTCTGGTTCTCTAACTCTTGTTTGTACTGCTGCTATGAGCAGAAGCCTCTACCATTCTACAGCACATGCAAGTTGCTTCTCTGAGATTTTGGAAGAGCTTCACGGATCCTTTTAGGATTAAGCTGCAGGAAGAACTAGGTTCATGGTAGTTTGACAGTAAGCAAGTTGTGCCATGTAAGCAGCAACCGCATTTGCGTACATGGACTGCGGATGCTGGGAGATTAATTACGTTAATCTGGAAACATTAACCCGATAATTGTGGAAGTGTCTCATCCTACAAGCTCTTCTTCGCAATCTTAGATTAAAATAGTGGGAGAGTCAAAGAGAAATAACTGGTACGTAATGCCACACCAGGTAATCTGGGATTGCCCGTCTTTTTGGCAAAAGAGTGGCAGAAAGGATTTAGCATTAGAGTTCTTTTCACCCGATTTTCATCCAGAATTTTCCTGCAAACATTATTTATTAAGGGTAGGCACCAAGACAACCCTACCCGAACAACTGGCCACGCTGCCTACCGATGTTACCTTTATGTTGTTCGATAGGCATCCTTTTGTGGGTGTTCTATCAGGGCTTTCCTCAGCACAGTTGTGTTTGCTCGTTGAGGTCATTATGCTTAAACATTCTTTCGGCTTTCCAGTGCACTCTAAAATGTCTATCATCTCATAACCTCTACCCCCTCAAATTAAGATCCCCAACACACTCAAGTCATATTAGGCCATAACTTAGTAGGGAAGCCCCCATTGTAACCCACATCTCTGAAAGGGACAGCCACAACTTGGCATCATACCATATATAAAGGTTGTAAGTTCTAACCCTCTTTTCGCTCCCACCAACCCAGAGGCACATGGTTGCTAGTAGGTGGCTGGGTGTGCGTTCCATTTCAGTGGCAATTTGTAAAAGTAAGCTTGGGTCAGAGTCTTTACCCACTGAATAAAGAAGGCGTCTAAATGGTCACGCAGTGCCGTAACTGCATTAAAAATAATGGTTAATGCAGAATACCAGTGATATATTTATATGCTAGGAATCCTCCACTGCCCCACAGATTTCACCTGCAGAGTTGCTCTTGTTATTATAGGCACTGCATTGAATGGACACAAAGTTGTGATTTCCCTCCTCTGGGATATTTAATTTTAATGGTCGACTAAATATGGAAAGTGTGATGGGCTTTTTTTTAAAAGGATGTACACTTGTCTGCAGGCTGGGTTTACACAGATTGTTGTATACCAACGGCTACACAGCAGTACTTTTTCCTAGGGGTGTTTCTGTAGCTCTGGTAGCTTTATCTTGAAGAATGGACATCGTCCCCTTATCCTCCAGGTTTTCGTCTCTGATGTGGCTTTAGGAACAGCCAGCAGCTCTCTTTTCTAGACAAACCTTTTTCTGGTGGTAGATAATTGCTTGTGGCTGTCCAAATATTCTAACATCTCTCTGGTGTGACAGCTGGTATCGGGTACTAGCAGCATGAGAACTAATCTTGCTTTTCCTACCTTTAGCTTGTAGCTAGCTACCCTCGAATCATTTGGCAAGAATTATTCCAGCCTCACCCTTCTGTGATTCCGTCTAATGCGAATCCCTGCCTATCAGGAATTTAGAGACTCCAGATTTAGTGCCTTCCATTTGAATCGGTTCGAATAGTAATTTCTGGTACCTGTCGACGTCAAGGGCTTCAGCATCCAATTATTATGGTCTCTTAGTTCTTGTGGTCTCCAATGAGTTCTCTAAAGCCTGCTAACATGATGGGAGGGCAGGTTTAACTGAGCTGAGCTCTGTTTCCAAAGTTGATTTATGGTGCTGAAATGTGGGGCAGCACATGTGCATAGTGTGTCAGATTTGGGGAATTAGGGTTGTAGAAGAGGAGGGAGAAAGGTGGGAACTCAATTGGTATTGGTGAGCGTTTGGTATGAGTGTATGCCAAGGCTTCTGGAACTGGCTAAGACACTCACATGTTTTCTACTACACCTCTATACTGTTTCTCCCGCCCTGTTCAGGATGAGAAAGACATACAGCGCTGTGCCCATCTTCAGAAGGAGCTGATCCTCCATGCCATCGACTCTGTAGATGCTGACTCTGAGACTGGCGGGTACCTGGTCTACTGCACCTGCTCGATCACAGTGAGTATTGCTAAGCCTCTGGCTTAAGGGTGGGTGGTGGCGTGGCAATTTAAAGGGTTTTTGAGGTCCAACTTCCTCCTTCCCAGTCTCATTGGAGCCAGAAGGAAGCATCAATTTGGGTGGTATTCTTTTGCAGTGTGAACCTGTGAAAGATGTACAGGCAATAAATAACATCTTTGTATAGTGATCACTTAGAATAAGATATTTTCTTTCTCTAAAACCTAAAATGATTGGTTTTAGCCAGAATCATCTTGTAATTAACTCACAGTGGCCTAGCCGCAAATATCACAATGCCCTAATCACAGATGCGGTTTACAAAAAACACATGAATGGAACACTATTATACAGAGATGCAGGACTGAGTTAGTTACATTTAGTCTAATACCTCGAAGTCAAGAATGCTGAGTACAGTGAAGGTTTGGGACTAAGCAACAAAAAGGCCCTTTGTTTACATAAAACTGAGTGGTCATCCAGTGCTGTATGTTTTAGAAAGAATAGAGGCTAGATGTATTTTTGACCAAGTCATGTTTCTTTACTGTTTGCATAGCATCTGTAATGTGGCTGGCTAGTTTTTAACATTACAGATATCTGAATCCAGCATGTCTCAGCACTTCCTCTTGAATTTTCCTCAGCCATAATTCCCTTCAGAAATCCTTGCAAATATCCGCAAATGCAAGGACAGGAGAAATCAATTTCTGCTCATGTAAAGCGCTCTGATACCTTCGGGTCTATTTCGCGCTATGTAAAACTCTTCCTCCCCCCCCCCCCCCCCCCCCCCCCCCACCCCCCAAAAAATGGACAGAGAGCACCCGTAGCCTCTTTTGTCAGCCAAATTGCTGACTCACAGTTCGAATTATTATGCACCTCTTCGGCATGATGCCTCCTGCATTGCCACAGTGCTCCAAGGGTGGCTACTCATGAGCTCTTTGAAACAGTGCCTCTCTGCACAGTGGTCACAAGCAGAGGGTCCATTGAACGTTCTAGTGTTGGTAAAGGCCAGCATACATCGCTCTCTGCAGTGGTGGAACAGCAACAACCTGCTGCAGGGCAGCCCTTTTCTAGAACCCAACCCGCAAGTCACCATTACCACAGATGCCTTTCAAGCTGGCTGGAGAGCACAGCTCTGTCTCACTACGGTAAAAGGAGTGTAGGCCTCACATCAACAGGGGCACCCTTCCACTGCTTCGAGCTGCTAGAAATCCATTTTGCCCTCAGTCTCTCATTCACTCATTTGGGGCAAAGTGGTACTAATCAGGAAGGACAATATGACCACCGTGAACTAGCTACAAAAGCAGAATGGCACTCATTCTCTGCCCCTCTCATTGCTAGGTCAGATCATTTGGCATTGGGCACTCAAATTCACTTGATGGCTGAGTAACTTCCGGAGGTGGACAACGACCTAGCAGACTTGCTCAGCAGAATGCACCGACAAGCCCACGAGTCTGAACTTTGTCCACAAGTCCTCCGCACCTACTTCCTACTCTGGGGCACCTCACAAACAGATCTCTTTGCCAGCCCCACAAACACAAAATGCCCAAACTTTTCATCCAGGTACATTCACTCACCCTTGTTCTGGGCAACGTACTATGAATGAACTGTTCAAGGATATTTGCTTATGCTGTTCCACCTTTCCAGCTCTTTCCATTCGTGGTGTGGAAGGTGTGGCAGTCATCTCAGACTCTCATCCTCATAATTCTTGGACATTGGTGAGCATTGTTCTCAAGTCACTCTACATCATCAATATAAGATCACTCCTGATCCTTTGTCCAGTTTGTTGGTGTCTAAGCTAGTCTAGATTTAGTGCAGGAGCACGGCATTGCAGCACCCACGCCTCAGGGCTCCCCCTATGAATTTCTGTGGGATATTGCTTGGTGGTGGGGGAAATGGTTACCCTCATCACATTCTGCAGACTGGCCCAATCATTTTGTACTTCACAACTGATTTATTGGCTGTACATGTGGTTCTAGTCACAAAAATAATGATGAATGCAAAAAAGTAGATTATGTCACTATCTAGGCCAAGATGCACTCAAACATCTATAGACGTTATTAGCTATATTTACAAATAACTTTGAGGCATAAGGGCAGTGTTAACTAATAGGGCAGTTTTCAGGTGTTATCGAATAGCTTTGGGACTTGGTGGGTTTGCTACAGTGTATGTAAATAAGTACGAGTAGTGTCTCACAGATAAAGTCCCCAGTTAAATATGCTCTGTGTGCCTCTGCTCTAGTGGCTATAGTGCTAGGTGACAAGCTGAACAGTAAAGTGGTTTTGAGAACCTTTTTCGATTTTGTACTCAAACAGTCAAAATCCCCAAAGCCCATCACCAAACAAGAACACAGATTTGATTCTCATCATAGATGGGTGCCACGGTCCACTCCAGCAAAGTCTTAGTCTTGTTAATTGAAGCTACTGGTGATCTGTTAGTCTGTCTCCAAAAGGAAACAGGTCAGGATGAGCCCATGTAAGTACCCAAGAGGTCCCACAGTCTTTAGAGAATTGTCAACAGGGACAAAGACAGTTGCATTCCATTTGCATAGCACTGTCATACGTTTTGCGAGGCCCAAAGTACCTTCTGAGTGGCTGAGTAAGTACTTGCACTGTTGGTAATATTTATGCAGGGCATCCTACGCCTGACGAAGTCACAAAGCACTTCGATTAGTAATTGGTACCCAGGCACCCCTTTAGAAAGCATGGTTGGAAAATGTGTTGGTTGGAATAGAGCTATGTGGCTTATACTGGGTGAGGTGTGGACACACTGTATAAAAACGATGTGTTGTGTCACTGTGCTTAGGCATGATGTTGTATAGAAGAGTGAGCGATTAGACCCTGTCATGCAAGTGGATACCTAGCAACATTGTGGTCTGAATCATAGGTTATGAGCCCCTAAAGATGTGAATTAGGGTTGTCGGTCTCAGCCTATCATATTCATCTACCCAAGTGAAATGACCGCGGTCCTCGTGGTGTGGTTAGGCAACCAACGAATAATGTGTAGAGTTCACCTGGCTGTGACATAAGCCAAAGTCCTGGGGTTAAGCAACCAGAGAGTGTTAGAGTCCAGCCAAAAAGAGTAGAGAAAAGTAGCCATATGGAACCAGCAACACTTTGCTCTGGCAAGTCTATTCAGGTGAGGGAGGCAGCAACATATAGGAAAGGAGTTTATACATTCATAGGTGATACCCGAGGTGTGGGTAGCCTAAACCCTCAAAGTGGGTGGCATTATGGAGGCCCATGGGAACAGTGAAATAGTGGTTCTGTGGAAGGAACGATGGATGAAAGGAGGTGCAACAAGGCAGGAGATTAGGCCCATTCCGTTGCCCATGTGTAGGAAGCTGGGAACTTGTTGCAGTACCTCCTCGCGTTTAGCCAGGCATTTGATGCACCTTGAACTGAAGTGTAATAGGTTCCTGCTAACCAGGTTTCCATTACCAGTGTTGTTTCCCCAAAAATGTACAATTGTTTACCCGATTGGCAAAACCTTTAGCACTCTCTTTAAGTCCCTAGTAAATGGTACCCCTGGTTCCTAGGGCCAGAGGTGCTAAAGAGGGTCCCTAAGGGCAGCTGAACGAATTGTGCCACCATAAGGGACCCCTCACCAAGCACATTCAAGACTGCCATTGCAGGCTGTGTATCTGGGTGCAGACAAAAGGGAACATCCCGGTGTGCCATGTCCCCTAACACTCCAGGGAATATTTGTAAGTCATCCCTAAAGCAGGTCTAACATCCCTAAGGCAGAGTACTGAATATTACATGTGAGGGATACCTGCATGAGCAGATGTGCCCCTGTGCTGGTCAGTCCTATTACTGCCAGTACAAGTGACCAGGGAAGCCATTTTAAAACTTATGCTAGGCACTGATGAAATCGAGTTCCCCAGCTACACGATGGCTTCGCTGAAAATAGGGTTGTTTGGTAACAAACATCTTGTATTGGTAAACCCACACTGATGCTACTGTTGGATTTACCAATGCATGCACCCAGAAGGCATCTCTGAGGTGCCCCCTTAACACCTCTGGTGTGCTTGATGACTGGTTTCTGCCAGCCTGCCACCCGAGATGCGGTTCCGAGCTCCTAGGGTGAGAGCCTTTGCTCTCAGGAGACCTAGAACAAAAGTCTGTTTGGAAAGCGGTGCAATACCCACTCCCACAGGATGAACTGCCGATTAGCCTCCTTGGGCTGACAAGCTTCAAAGAAGCTGTCGCCTTTGGAATACAAATCTGGCTCACCTCACAGGAAAGGAAGCCACCATTGTCCAGAGACCCCTTTGCACCTAGACAGGCAGGAAAATCAGCAAATCAGGTAGGCGTGCCACCTCCAGGCTAGTACCACCCCTAAGGTTGGCTACTGTGAGGTGGACATGATTTTTCAGAAGTAGCTATCTTTGTGATGGCATACGTAGGAATTCTGGGACTGGGTTACGGCTTCCCACAGGAAGTGTAATGCAAAGATAAAGGACCCCCGAAAATTCTAGAAGTTCCTTGGACAGGGAAACAATTCTTAGTAAAGTGACATTCCTAAGCAACTTGGGACCACTTCCTAGTCCTATACATGGAGAGTCCTATACATGGAGAGATAATATCTACATAGGCTCATTGTACTACAAAAATATTTCATTTTATTCATATAAAGTTAAAAAAACTTTTTTTGACATGAACAGCCATGGTAAAACATGAATAACATAACATACAATACAACAATATATACACATTTGACGAAATATTGAAATGATCAATTGAGACGGAACCATAACATAAATAGCTCAAAAGTTATAAAAGACAAAATAAATGTTCTAGTGGTGAGAACCACATGTGGCTGAAATTTGTAGATGTGTGGTGTTGTGTTTTCTCTACGCGCGTTTCGGCGTACAGGACGCCTTCTTCAGGAAGAGCCACATACATATCTGTACCATAAAAAGACATAAATCACATATAAGACAAAAAAGTGCACTGAGGCTATGTAAGGGATAAGGGCTGTACAATTACATACAAACAGGTAGACTCCATACATTTAGAGATGATAATGAAAAGGGGAAACAATATGAAGATAAAGAGTGCTAACAGTGAAAGAAATGAAAAAATTAGTGAAAAAGAACCAAGGAATTAAATACCCGATATAGTGATGAAGAGTGCATAAGCAAAGATGATTGTGTAAAGAAGAATTCATGCAGTAGTAATAACACATTCCGGAAACGACCTATAGACCCAGAGCTGCTAGTGAGTGAAACTTTCCAAAATGGAAGAAGAACAAAGGCTAAACGCTGGATATGGGCTATGAAGGATAGATGATTCTGCAATAAAGACCGTCTCATAAGAATGATGGACATAGAAAAAACAGAACATTTGCAAACCGGTATATACGGATAATAACCTGCGGGAGATGTTAGATCCACAGGAAGTGATCGCAATGGGGGGGTAGTGACCCCAAGAGTCAGTAGCCCTTTGGCTACTACCCTACATTCCCCGATCGCCCCTAAATTCTGTATTTAGGGGAGTCCCTGGCACCAGAGAAGCAGATCCTGATGAACTAAAAGTAGAGAGGACATTGAAGAGCCACAAAATCCGAGAAGAGAGAAGAAGCATCTGACCTGGTACCAAACCGTCCAGTCTGTCTCCATCCCTTGTCGGAAACCCCGCCAAAGTCGACTCGTCCTGCAGCTGTGACTCCAGAAACTTGGGAGGACTTACCTGCCTTCGAAAAAGACTCAAGACATCCTGTGAACAGCGACCTGCTCTAAAGAATCTGCAAGAGAAAAGACTCTGAGACCTCCGGAACCGCCAACACCCAACGCCACCACTGCACCCGTCACCTCTGGCCTGAGTGAAGTGGGCCACGCGTGCCAACAGGGTTCCCCAGCCCACCAGAGCTCAAATCCGACTTGTTTTCACCCCTCCTGGACTCCCCGACGTTGCTTGCAGCCTCTGCACGCAGTCTCCCTCACTCAAGACTGCTCTGGTAAGGAAAAACCAGACGCCTAAGGACACCCCTGCACCCATGGCCCGTGGGCCTTGGAGAAGAGGATCAAAGGTGTCCCTCCCCCTCCCCCCCCATCCCCGATCATCGCACGGCCTGAGCCCACTTGCTGGTTCAGCCCGGCTGGCTTCCTAGCCAAAACCTGTAGCCTCTTTTTATAGTGACCGATCCCCTTTGAAACTCATTGGGCTCCCAATGCTGATTGCACCCTGCCACTGTTGGTGCTGCCTTGGACCTTGCCCACCACTCACCTTAACTATTGGATATTGGTCCTGTAATTCGATGTACTGTACCTGTTTGCAGAACTTGTTCTTCCTTCCATAGGATAACATTGAAGAACTCGAAATTGCAGTGTCCACTCTTTTTAAAGTGAAATAATTAATATTTAAAAATGTACTTACCTGAACAATTTTTCTCTGATGCCAAATCATATATAAAGGTACTTGGTATTTTTATAAATTGATGTGGATCTCCTCCTTGAATCATGTTGTAATTTATTAACCATTGTGTGTATTTTGCAAATGTCTTGCGCTCCCATGTGTTAAGCTTAAGGCTGCTCAACCTCACTAGCCCCTAATAGAGCGCTTTGGGATTGCATAGCAAGCCCCTGTCCACTAGTAAGGGAATCCCTGGACTCTTTCCACATTATATAAGTGTTTTGATATACCACATAAAGAGCCAGCTTCCTACACCATGCCAAGCCTAAACGGTAAAGACATCATGTAAGGTCAACTTTTCCCTTGAACATTCCTGGGGTGGTGAGAAGGAGCAGCTGAGACGTCTTCCTGAGAAAAAAAGAATAAATCTATTTTAATTCACTCCCAAATTGACTTGGCATTACTTTTGTCATCAAAATAAAGTGTGCTATCAACCCTCCTTCAATTATATATGAAGATTACATTTTTTTATTGAAGTAAGCTGATGTTTTCTTCAGTAACTTATTCATGGTGCGGCCACCCAAAACCTATAAAAAAGATTCCCAGTAATTCATTGCACATTGGATATTCCTTGCAGATATTCCATTCGTGTGCCATTACGTATTAGCCAGCTTCATTGGATTTTTAGAGACGTCCTTGCTATAGCAAACATAAGATTTTTCCAATTCTTGGAAAGGCCATGTTTGGCTAGGCCAGTTCTAAGCGTAGATACTGGCAGCCGCCTAGATTTCTTAATGCTTCATTTTTCATCCAGTGAAAGGAAGGCAATGAGGAGTGGAAGTTGAACTAGAATAAGGATTTTGTTCTCAACCCTTCGGCTCCATATTTTTTGTATATTCCACCTCCTAGAATTAGCGAAAAGGACCTGTGGAGATAGGGCTCTTGGCACAAAGAGGTTCATGGTACAAAGAGGTTCATGGTCTCTGGGGATCTGAGGCTTTAGCACAGTCTCCTGTGCATCTCTTTTTGTGTTCTACATCCTCTGGTTTTTTCAACCAATAGAATTTGAGTGAGTCGGAAAGAAGGCCAAAGAACTAACAGTGCAGTTTTTCTTACAGTAATTCACTTATGCTGTCCCTTGGTTAACCTGACCATATTGGTGGACCTTAGAGGTCCTAAACTGGAATCTGTGCACAAAATATTCGGAGTTTGCACCCACCCCAATGGACAGGACTATAACCGCCTCTTGCTATCCAGTCCGCTCGCTTCAGTGTTTTCACACATTCATCAAGCTTCGTAACCCCTGGCGAAAGATGATCTCTTTCCTCTCCCTCGCTTGAGTCTTGTTGGGTCCCTCAGAGACAACACTAAGAACTAGGGAAAGGATTGTGGGTGAGATTCTCTTTTTTTCCACACTCTCACTGTGCCTTTTTTGACAGGTGGAGGAAAATGAGTGGGTGGTGGACTATGCCCTGAAGAAGCGGAATGTGAAGCTGGTGCAGAGTGGACTTGACTTTGGAAAAGAGGGTTTCACAAGGTTTGTATATCCTTCATTGCATATGTTAGTTGGAGGGAGTTTATTCCAGCATCTTGGACTCTTCAAAAGGCCCCGTGGCCGGATGGTTGGTGTCTGGGCATTTGAGCAAGTATCATCTCACTTTAGTACACTTTTTACCTAATTGCTAATTTACTTTGATCCTAAAGACTTTGAAAACCCGTTGTTCTGGTTTTTTTTCCTCTTTGCACTATCATAATTTTCTTCAATCCATCCCTGCAGCAGAATTTTAGGACTCTGCTGCTATGATGCATACTTATAAATCTTATTATATTTCTCTTTTTGCAAGTTCCAGCTGTAAATCTTTTTCACCTCTTATCTTCTGGCTCACCATTGCTATGCGTATTTTTTGCTTAATGGCAAAACCTACTTTTGGACTTTTTATTGAAGTTCTTCTGGATCAAAGCTCACAATGCTCAGCTGCTCCAGATAAGATTCTATCCAGCGTAGGATTTTTGGGATATCAGTTGATAATACCTCCATTCCCCGGCCACGGTTCTATGTAGGCTAATATTTAAATTTAATGTAAAACTTAAGTTACAGCGATGTTTAGGTCTCAAGGTTAACAAACAGTATGTCCAGTTTGGATAAACAGCCTTCGCTCCCACCCTCTTGTGTTGTAGTAATGACTTCACAAATGTCCTCACAAATTTCAGATGGCCTCTGATGCCTCTAGTGATATTAGATGGTCACCACTTGCTTCTTGTCGTAATAGCTCAACATGTAAATGTAAATGTTGTAGACTTGTAAAGCGCACAGCTACCCCAGCAACGGGGTGTCCCGGCGCTATAGACCGCTGGGGAACCCGTCCTGGCTATCCCTGTGAGATGTTCCCTTTCTGGGTATCTCCAAGGTGAAACCAGGCATCCCCGGCGTCTGTGGGGGGCCGTTGTAGAGATGAGGCAAGCTTAATGCCCAGAGTTGCCGAGTGTGTTCCTGGTTAGAGTAGGTACCGAGGCGAGAATTATCGAGTCCGTTTTGACCCTGGTCCACAACCCTGCCGCGTCGGGAATTGAACCCTGGTCCCTGGCCGATTCTCAGCTTACGGGTCTGCCGCCTCTAACTAGTGAGCCACACCTCTCCACAGTGTATGTTAGTGTTGTAAATGCATCAATGTCTGCATGACTGGACTGTTTTCTGGCTACGATGGCGCTCATAACTGCTGGTTATTAGCTGGATGATACTTAGGCTTCAGAAGGTGGTTTGCTCCACGATACTCCCTTTACACAGAAACATTTTAATTCATTCACATCATCTTTGACATGAACAAAAAAAGGGACCTCGCTAGTTTCAAGCTTTAAACATCCATTGGTAAAACCACCAGGTCTGGCATTTGCTGCCCCACTTTTAGCTTGGTCATTACTTTTCTTTAGTTGTGATATTTTGTCAGACTTTGGGGGAAACTCCTGGGCTCTCGACAATATAAGAAAATATTGACTAATAGCAAAAATATTTTTTGACATCTAAAAGCACACGTTGCTTTAGTAGGCTCTGAAGGAAAGTACTGTGGGTATGCTCCCTGTGAAAGAGCATAATGCAGTCACTCACAGAGAAGTTCGCCAATGGCGGAAGTTGGCTGACCCCATGCTGTATGCCATAGTGGGTGAAATGAAAATGTAATTGACACCGCGGCACACTAGTGGATGAAGACTGGCTGAAAGCCCCTATAAGTATGTATATTATATATACAATTTTAGTAAATTGAAAAGGTCTTGGCTAACTCAAGACCAATAATGTTAAGGCTATGATTATAGTAACATATATAAAATACAATAAATTGATGAAGAAGAGAAATATTTATTTTGTATCAAACTTTGATATTCTTTAATATAATATAAATATTCACAGGAATAACTGTGAAGACCTATATTACTATGAAATCAAGGCAGATTTATATAGTCCACTGCAACTGATAAAACAACAATCTACATGCAAGCAGGGCTCTCTCGCCACAAATACACACACATTTAAAACTATGGGCTCCGAACAACAGTATGATCCTAAACAGCGAAGGGTCTTTTTGTTGTGTGATTATGTTACACTGTGGTTAGAAGGCCAGTAGCCACACAGTGAGCATAGTGTGTCACTCACTACTAGTTTGAGGAGAGGGGATGGGAGAGGGCTGAAGTTTTGTTTTAGAATTGTTACGGTTAGTACTAGCCCCAGGAGCTGACACTGGCATACATTTAGTAAGCCACTACTTCATACATTTATTGTATGTTGTCCATGTTACTTTAATCACAACCTTAATGTTGTGACGTAATCGTTTTTTTAAAACTTGTGGCTAGGGAGGTTCAGTTTTGCCCTTGTAATTTGCACCTTTCCTCGCAGTCCTAATAAGGGAATTACTTACTCTTGCAGGTCATCTTTGATACCAATGAGGTCTGTCTTTTTTCCATCCATTTAAAGGATTCCAATACTGCTGGTCAGGTTGCACCTTTTCTGCATCTGAAGGGAACAGCCTACAGGACCTACAGGCATCGGTGTAGTGACTTTGTCACCTCAGGGTGAGACTGTGCTGCAGAAGTGCCTAGATAACAGGCATACTCTGAAATAAGAACAGCCGATGGGATATTGGCCAAAGCAAACACCTCACTAAAATGGTAGACGCCTGTGGCACATAACCCAGTCATCAGTTCTTCAGGTTGTTGGTTTGGAGGTGAGAAGCGAGGCCTTACTTCTATGTTCTGGTGCTCACATGTGGTGGCTCACTGTGCTGTCAACTATATTGGATTCTAAGCAATGTGACTCGCTTGATAACCATAAATTCTTCACCCATAAAATCGCCTATATTAATCTGGACAGACAACACAATCGCCATGTTCTACATCTGGAAGAAAGAAGTAATGACATTTCTGAATGTCCAATGAGGCACAGTTTCTGAAAGGCGTGGCTCTTGAAGTCTTGTAATATGTTAATTTCATACCTTCTGCTTCTAACTAGGACTTTTTAGAAAGACGAGGCTTTCCACCAAGACTTGATATTCCCCCCCCCCCTTCCCAAGTGTAAGAGATTCTTTATTTAGTTCATGACTATGGAAACAAGGGTCAAAGATAAGTGCTTTCTGCATCACTTTTCATTAGAGATTGCTTGTTGGCCTTAATGGCTTACTGGAAAGGATTTAACAAATGATCTCCAGGAGGGATAAACAATATATTTGCCTTCAGTGATTTTTCTGCTCCACTGTTGCGGTGTTTGCATAACTGAAATAGGCTCCATATAAACGTGGGTTTATAGTAGACATATTCGTGTTGCAGTGGAATGGTGTTTTGACACACATGAAGATGCCTAGTGAATGGAAACAACTGCAACTGTCTTGACAGCCACCTTATAAGAAAGTTGGCTGCTCACAGCATAACCTGGCTGTGCATTGCGTAGATACTTTTGGGTTAATGGAGCTTCCCCAGACACCACTGCAGAAGCCTACCTCAAAGTTGATGAGGCATCTTAGATATTATTGCCACAAGTTGGCATTCCTAGAGCGTGAGAAGTTTTGTTATGACCAAATATCAAAACCATCCTTTGTTTGGTAAGACTTCACCTTTCTAGATGCCCGCGTCTCGGAAAAGAAGATTGGCCTTAAAAGTAGTTTCTTGTATTGAACCAAAAATCGAAAGTTGTTGCATTCACTTGGTCTACTTGCCTTCATCAAGAATTCCAGGAAAGTGCCCTCTTTGGACTTCATGATGCCTAAAACCTTTCAACAAAGATCTAACATCAAAAAAGATCTCTATTTAAGCACAAACTTCATGTGCACAAGTGCTGGTTATTTAACTTGTATAGTTGTTCTGTAGCAAGAATAGCTGTGACCATTGCAGAGGTTTCGTGAAATTGTCTGTCACAGCTTCAAACATAACCAATGCAAAAATACCTGGGACACATTTGCTCTCGATTTCAACAAATGGTGCAACGTAGTGTTACTCAAAGGTAGGGGCCTTCATATGAAGTCTACTGTATCTAAAAACATATGGCATATTGGCGTAAGATATAATGGTAATGTGAAGCAGAGGTGTGTGCCTCGAATCCCATTTACTATGTTTTCTTCACTCATACGCAACGTTCCACAATTTACAGTAGAAAGATGCGTTCTAATAGGACCCAGGTAAAGGTGTCCCAGTTAAAATGACTGTTGACTTTCCTTTTATTTTAATGTCATGTTCCATTGTTGGCCATTCTACATACTACTTCAAATACTCCTTATTTGAACATTGTGTGGATCCATTGCAAGAAGGGCACTTGGTGTATTTCAAGGCCCTGGTAGACTGCTCCGATAAAGCGTTTTAGGTTATTGGGCTTGTATACCTTCTTAGCGTTGATTTTCTCTAACGTTGACCTGATGCGAGAGTTTCCTTTTCCTTGATTTCACTACTCATGGTGCCTAATTTATCTGAGGTACCCCACTGGTTACCAGAAGGCATCACTAAGGACGTATAGAACAAGGTACTGAATGATTTGCACTGTATCCACGTTGGAGTTTTTTCAAGTTAGTTAATCATAAAAATTCAACTTCTGGTAGAGGGAGAGAAAAACGAGAACTATTGGTGACCCGCCCCAAAATGAAACATTAAAAGGATATTACTCAACATTCTGGGTAACCATGTACTTTTGAGAAAAGCAGAAGTGGATTTCACAAATATTTCTCATACATCCGAATAAGGCACAGATCATGCTGTGGCGGTTTGCCATACCAGCTTGTGTTTGGAAGAGATGCCTGGAAGACAAGTTTTTAACTTGGAAATAACCGCAGACTTGTGCTTTTTCACCAGTAAACTAGACAAGACAGTGCACAGCCTCTGTTGATCCTGGGGCTAGTTCTCCTCATAATAATTCCAAAACAAAAGTTCAGACCCCCGACTCTACTCCAACACCCCCCCCCCCCCCCCACAGAGCGTCTTCCCCCAAACTAGTAGCGAGTGGCACACTATGCTGATTAACTTCTTAGTTTCTTTTATTCATAGTGCCGTAGAAAACTGTAAAAATCTTTTCTCATGGTGCACAAAACGTTTTCTCCAGCATGTTTCGCCGCACAGAAGTTCATCATGTAGTCCTTAGTCCTACTTTTCTTTCCCTTCTTAATCAATAACGTGCCTACCACTTGTGTTGGAATATACTACCCCATTGGCTGTAGAGCATGTAGTCTGTGACATAGAACACAATGTTTAATTTTTCTTAAACTTTTAAATCGGCCCAGTTTAATCACTTTTACTGCTATTTCCACGATTCCCTCTGTGGGCAAATAAACGTAAGCTACAAATGCACATGCACTCCAGCATCCACATGTCAGTTGGGCTGTAAGGTGTCCATTTGCAATGTTAGATGTGATTCTCTCAGTCTCAGTTTAAGTAATCTAATCACCATCTCAACTTTTTCTAGCCCCACAAACTTCAGTCACATTCTCGTTCATGTACATCATTATAATGTTTTGATTTGGGTAAGAAAATTATTTTTTCTTAATAGCCTGTATATGTTCATTATTTTTTCAATTGGTATTTCATGCTACCAATTTACAATAAATCACAGACATTGCAACACGCAAACCACACATGCTCTCCAATGTAATACACAAAAAAAATGGTATTGTCTTTTCCAGTATCTTAGTTCCTTACTTTCGATTATCTTTATGCATAGGATTTAGTGCAACTCCAGAAACCATCATGTTTGATCCAAGGCAGTTATCTTTATCATTTGTGTTCACAAAATGGCTTGATGGCACTCTATCACTCCTTGGTTTGGCTTGTTTACATGTGATTAATGGTCCGTTGCTTAATATCTTCTTCCTAGCCTCAATCTTTCTGCAAAACCGCCAGTCTGTCTCCACAGATCTTTTAGTTTCATTAACATCATATGCATATTGTATTACCTATCTCCCACTTCTAGTTTTGCCTTAAACTCTTACTAATGAATGTTGTACCTTTTGTATTTTGCTTACCCTCTGCACCGTTGTATTGAATTTGCCCTAAATGAAGTCCTTCAGTAGCAAATGTTCACATTATAGCGCAGCAAATACAGTCCACAATGATTGCGCCAATTAGGATGAACCAGCTCAGTTGAATGGTTATTCCACATGGTAAGGCAATGTGCGCTCACCCTCTTATAGACTTCAGACAGGAAATGTGGGAATTAATTGATACTGATACTGCTTGCATGCTCAGATTCAGTTTGTGCATCATGTTATGTTTAATCCGGCATTTGAACTCTTATCTGTGGAATACTAATTAGATACTACATTACTTAATTTTTTTTAATAGATTTTAAAGCCTAGTTGCTTTTTCTACCATTGTGTTGCCTGCCCCAGCATCACCCCGCCATGACCTGCTTATATTAGTTGTTTACATAGCATTGTACTCTACTGCAAGTAACCTCAGCCAGGTTGCCAACGAAGAGCAGAGGGACTATCTTGATGAACCATAATCTAATCTACATGATTAAGGGTAAGGCGTCAATAGCCTAAAAGCTGTAGAAGCGTGCAAAATCTTGCATCAGGCCTGTCCCTCCCAGCAATGACCAGGAAACCACAAGTACTCTTTTGACTGTAGCTTTGTACCTACAAGTTGTACACTCATGACTATATACTGTTTTGGTAGTTCTATTATCTGGGACTATTCTTTCCATGGAATACCTGGGTAACCCTGATCTTCGTGAACAAGTGAGGTCATATTGCAAATCGTGTGCCATTAAGCATATTTCTTACTACTGTTAGCAATTGGGAGTTTGGATGTATGCACCCCATGTACTGTGAATTTGATAACTAATTGTAATTGCATTTATATAGCCCTTGGTACCCCTGTTGAGGCGTAAAAGCGATTTTCGGAAAATAGGATGCTACTCCGGAACTCAAACAGTATTAGTGGTGAATCAGTATAGGGAAATATGAAATTAATTTGAGCGGTGGACATGTGAATCTGCTAGAAGAGGGAAGGGTCTAGAAAGTGTTTATTTGGAGATCGTAGTAGCAAGAAGAGGTTTGAAGTGAGTAGAGGGGAGGGAGGGAGAGAAGAGTCAGAGGGAAGGGTTTAGAAATATTGTTTGGGAGATCTGAATAGTAAAAAAGTTTAGATGATGAAAGGAAGGAAGAGTCTAGTAAGGGTTATTTTGGGGATCATAGTAGTAGAATGGAGTTTGGGATTAGTCAGAGAGGATATATTGAGAGAGGTATAGGGTGAGATATCGTGCATTTGCGATTTTTAAATTAGGAATACATTAATAAATATAAAGATATACAAGTACATGGAAGGTATATATGTATGAGTACTGCTATATATGTAGATTTAAGTTGTATTTAATAAACTCAGACTTTCAGGTGTTACTTTCAGCTACTTCCAAGCAGTAAGCTAATTCTAGTGCAGCATACCTGTTAGAAAAATAAGGCTTGTGTTCAATATAATAGCAAGCCCTGCTGTTCTTTTTGTGCGAGACCAGCTGTACAGATAAGGGCATTAAGTGAAGGTGGGCATCGAAAATTCCTCAGGTCATCTCTAAGAGCATTTCTGGCATCCAGGCACTGCTTCCAAAGATACCAGCAATCCCTAGGATGGTAAATGATTTATTCTCCCCCGACACAGTTGTGGGTTCTACCGACATTTAGGGAATTAACCAAACATTATAAGAAAATGTGGACAGAGGCAGAGATAGACCTAGTGTGAGACCTTTGGAGGTTACTTACAGCTCTTGTGACTCAATTAGAGAGGATTATGGAACACTTTCTAGCGCGTGTAGTACTGGTAAAAGAGGTCCGATCCACGTGATCAGAGGAACCCGAGATGAATACTTCTTTAGCGTATGTTCTCAGTTTTGGGAACTGCAGACTTGCAGTCTTTATAGTGTACACCTCAATGTCGCTAACATTCCACCGTGCACATTTGGAGCCAAGCAAGCTTGGGAGAATAAAACTGGCACACAGGTTAGAGATAAAACCTGGCCTACTGTCTTGAAATAAGCAAAGAAGGATAAACGAAAAATAATTTTTAAATTCATTCAAATTAATTATATATATGAAGTGTAGCTCTCACCTTGCAGGATCGCAAAAATGTATCCCGGGGCTATAGACATTTGCCTCAGGTGTTCGAGGACAGGTGCTAGCTTTTAACATATGGTATGGGACTGCACTCATTTAAGGATGTTTGAGGCAAGTTTACCATTGTTAAAGAAGTCTGTAAGCAACAAGTACCGCTCATCCCAATAAAATGTTTCCTACAACAAATAAAGGTGATCCAAATCCCACGACAAGACATGTATGTTCCGTAATCTGGCGTAGATCATAGCCAAAAGGAATAGAACTATGGCGTGGAACTTTAGAAAGGCACGAACACCGATAAGTGGTTAAGGGATGTGATTAAATGGATGAGAAGTGATAACACTTATAGTCGTGCGAAGGAGAAACCTTAAGGGCCCTTCCAGTAATGAATGGGAGATAATCCTATTGACATTGGAATACAGTACTGATATTAGACCAACCTAAACATATTAACATTCAAAATTGTATTAATACTAAACTAGATCTGGTCAGATGGCCAGTACTAATACACAATGGGAACCAGTACCTGCATTTATATGTAAATTTGTTAGTTGAAGGGGATGGGAATTTTTATTGTTTGAATTTCTTTATCTAAGGGGGCTGGTGGTGGTTATGCTAGTCGATGATTTATCTGGTAATGATAGACCTTTGTGCCCTGGAGGTCGGTGTGTGAATTGACGTTTCATGTTTATGGGAAGAAGGAGATAAGAGAGTGTTATGTTTTCTTTAATTTTACATGAGGTTGAGACTCAGTATGGAATGTGAACAGGAATGAATATCAAAAAGTTCACAAGTGAAGGCTAAGTGCCTCCCTTCCCTGTAGCCTTCAGTTAGTCGGTGATATGATTCTGCATGACCTGTCCTGTTGTCGTTAGTGTGAATATTCCCATCTAACCCTTCACTCAGCTTTTATAGCATTAGTTCACAATTGTGGAAAACTTGCAGAATTTACAATTAGCAGAGTAGCCTGTTGCCCTTTTACTACTTCTCATTCTGCAAGACTGTTCTTCTAAGACACAACAACAAAAGAGACACAGTTGTCAACCTTCTAGAAATTCTTCAGAAATCCATAACAAAAAGGAACAGAATAACACAAACTGAATGAGCATTCTAATAATTTACACACATTCATTTTTGATTAGCACATAGAACTTAAAAAGAGGAATACCAACAGGAGAAAAGACATAATATTCATGTCACCCTTTGCGCATGTAGCACTAAGTGATGAAAACGCTCTACGCCAAAGGATAGCTTAGAACAAGCAAAGCCTTTCAATCCAAGGTCTTTGATTAAAACCTGGGCCATAGAGCAGTCCTCCAGGCTCATCCTTAGTAGTGATGGCTGCTTCCTTGACATGCACAACTTCCCACAAGAGCAGCGATCCAAAGACCCTTGATAAACATTAAAAAAACATCTCTCAGTTAGCGGACACTTATTATTGTTGTGTTTGCTGTTTCTAGAGGCTGTAAATAACAGGTGTTCATATTACCCTTTCCATCCCTCCAGGCGTGCTGAATTTCATGTACACCTGACCGTCGGTTAGTCACTGATGTCAGCAATGAGTTCTTAACTAATCAAACTTTTTTGCTAGCGCCAATTTAGGACATTTGGCCCTGCATCAAACCAATGCCTTAGTGGTCAGTTGTGGTCTTCACCTGTGTCAAGAGTTTGTGGTTTATAATTCTCCCTAAAACGTTCCATGAGGACTGTACATTTAGGATTGATTAACCTGAGAAGAAGCTGTATTAAAGCTTTGGATGTTAGGAGATCTGAGCGAAACTGCTTCTCGGAACATGAAAGTACATTGCTAGACTATCAAATATGGTAACTGAGGGAGGATGCAAAGCAGCACAGGGCAATATGGGGTATTACTGCTTGATTGATGAGAGGCAGTGCTAAGCTTTGGTTTACAACAGGTTTCATAAACAGTAAATGGTGCGCTAATAGGTTATTGGCTAACCTTAATAGTTCAGGAAATAGCGAATCCACAGATAACCTAATCCCATGAAGGAAACTTTTCTCTTCCATTGTAATTGCCTTCTGTGGATTAAGAAGGGATCTTCCTGCCTTGCCCGGCTGTGGAGTTTCCACACCTTCATAGTAAAACAAACGGTGTTGGATCCCATGTAGAGGATTGTAAAAGTCTTTCATTTTCCTCGTGGTCTAAGGAAGTTGCTCACTTTCAATATTGTCTAAAGCCTATGGAGATCATTGTGAGCCTCCCTGTGTTAACAGGCGCTGCCCTGCTGTCTCAATTGGTCTTCCCATCTCCGCTTTGGATAATTCACTTTCTCTGCCATGTATTTCCATTCTCCGTGTATGTGTTTCCCTGTCACAGTATACTTGTCTGCACATCTCCCTCTCCTACTGTGTATATGTTCCCGTCCCCATGGGATTGTCCCACTGGCTCTATGATCATGTCTTCCTGTCTGTGATATCTGTCGTACTTTAGCCTTGTATTAGTAATATTCCAATGATCTTGGCTCCCAGTTCCAGTGTAAGTATATATCTGTCCCAGGCATGTTATACTGCCCGGCTGGATGGAAGAGAGAACAGTATTTATATAGTGCAGTGATTGTCGTGTTCCTTCTCCCCTTGTCAGTGGGTTTACTGACAATAGATTTTCCCAGCACTCATTTATTCCATGTCCTAGAGTAAGCATATTCCCTACCTGGTCTTTGCCACCTTGCTCCATTGTTAATGTGTTCTCTGTGCCAACGTAATCCATGCCATGTTCTCTGCACCAACGTATTCCATGCCATGTTCTTTGCATAGTCATTCGCCACATGTATAGCACTTGACACCTTGAACTTGCCTCTTTTCTAGTGTTCATATCTTCACTGTTCGAGTGCCTTTGTTTCCTGACTTGGTGTCCACGCTGTCTGTACCACTGTTTGCATTTCCTGTCCCACTGTGCTTCTCTTTTACCCAGTGTGCCTCTCCTTGGCCTAGGGTGTCCAGTTGCCTTCCTCTCCGTGCTAGTGCTATGCTGTCTATCTTTGTTGGCATACCTTTGGGTTACTGTTGTCAATAGTACATGCTTCCCTTACTGTGTGCATGTTTCCTTATAGTGAAGTCCGTCTACTATGTCGCATTGTAAATGCATATGGTGCTGTCTTACAACATTTACACTGTTAAGGTTCTCCGGTTTACTGTGAGTTTCTGACTAGACCCTTAGGGATCAGCTGCTGTGAGCACCAGAAAAGTCGCCCTTAACAGCTGTCAAAGTGGATTCGCTACACACTTTTGAGATTTCCATAACAATTTTATTGAGTTCAGTTTAAGAACACTTCACATCAGGTGATATTGACTCCCAAAAAAGAAAATTTCATTATCACAAATGTGCCATTCAACGTGTAATTGGAGCGTGTGGCCCTCAACGACCTACATATTCAGACCAGGCACCATAACAAAGATTACAATGCAGGTATGCATTATGATAGAAAGTCAAAAACAGGTTAATTCCCTATCAGTAAAACTTTATAAAGTTTACCATCATTGAAGGGTCCCAAACTAATCTTAATGATTTTTAAGTCCTTAGAAATGCTGGATCAGGTGTCATCACCTTAAAAGTGCACTCCAGTCTTTTCCAAATTACCTCCAATTTCTTGTATCTATCCCCTAACAGAGTAAATAATTATTTCCAAAGCAATTCTATTCCTAAGCCTTGATGCCCACTCGGGTAACGTGGATGATTTTGGGTCCTTCCCGTGACCCACTCTTTTATACCTTTTTAATCGAAGGACAACGTTAATTCCTTTCTTCAAATAGGTCTTAGTTCCCTTTCCTTAAAACAATCACAAGCCTTTGTCTGGTTTTTCGTGAAATTTTCACTTGTACCTCGGTTGCTGTAAACCAGCTACATAATTTTACGATGCCAATAGCATTTCCTAAATTTACACATGCAGGTACTGTCCACAGAATATTGCTCCTTTTTTCAGCAGCCACGCCTCCCGCTGGCAAAGGGTGTCCCCTGTTTTTTCCTGGGGCTTTGAAACTGAAATTGACAGTTCACTGAAGGGACTTCCTTAGCACCATCTGCTCTCGTTGAAGCCACTTTGTGATTATACAAAGTGTCTTTTTCAATACACTGATTCCTGCTGCCCAATTTTTTTCAGCTTTTCCGTGTCTGCGGTCACCCAGCCCTTCAAATACAGCGTATAATTATTAAATAAAATACTAATTGGTTTTAATGCTGAGTCGTGACTGCCGCTATGTTACCTTTGCTCCTATAAACTCCATTGGATGCATGTTACTCCACTATCCCATTCACCACTAAAACACTCTTGGCACTTACACTGCTCCAACTCTGCACTCCTGTCGTTATTGGCTCATACTTATTCTCAGACCTTTTGTATGCAGAGCTTTTGATCTCTCTTCGTCCTTAGCTCTCTTTCCTCCCTGTTTCCTCAATTTGTGTCTGCTGTTGCTTTTTCTTCCTTTCCTTACCCTACTTTTGTTTTGCTAATTTTTCTTTCTCATTCCAGGTTTAGAGAGCGGCGGTTCCACCCGTCCTTGAAGCTGACACGGAGGTTTTATCCTCACACTCACAACATGGATGGCTTCTTCGTTGCAAAATTCAAGAAGTTCTCCAACACCATCCCGAAACCAGCAAAGGGTACAATTTGTTTGATGTTTCTTGGTAGTTCTCTCCTACAACAGTAAAAGCACATATACCATCCCTCACTGCAGGGATGTGGAATTCCTATAGCCCGACGCCCAGGACATATTGTTTGGGGTCAAAGGCAACAGGTTTAAATGTGCATTTTGTCCTTGGGACAAGCAGGCCCAACCCCCTGCAGCACAAACCCTTTGGCTGCCAGTTTGCCGTACCCCATTAAGGATCAGGGAAGGGCACTGCCTGCAGTTAAGTTAATATTTGTGTGCATATGTTAATGCTGTTCAAACTTGTATTTATGGTTCATTAATTGAAAGCCTTTATTATTAGTGTGAGCGCTCTCAGTAAATGTAAGTTCTGACTGCACTACTGACCGTGGTTCCAGTATAAAAATGTGTACAAACGGTTTCAAAGTTTAGCAATATGAGGCTATGCATAATGCTCCCAGAATGCTCTCTGATTAGATGCAAATATTTGCAGAAGCTTGAAAGCAAGATTATTGACTCTTTGCTTTCAATATAAAATGTTACTAAAAAATGAAAGTTGGAAACTTTTTTTTTTGCTAAACTGCTGTAAAATTTCAGGTACCATTTCTATGCAGCATCATTTAGTAAAATGTGTTGATGCATGCTAGTATTTCCCCAAAATATTCATATTAGAAAATCAGTGTAACCAGTTTCAATAAGATTTTGGGAAACCTAAAAATAAACAAGCATTGGCAAAGCCAATAGGTCTGAAATGGTGGTCAGATTTTTAGTTTTGGCAGTGCGCGACTTGTATTGGCATGGTTTTTGTAAAACCTTATTGATGTGAGAGCTGCTGGACCCTCACCATTATAACAAACATTGGCAAAAGCAAAAATTGTTTCTGTTCTCAAAAAAGCACACACTGCCACATTAGTTACTGGCACTGAACAAAACTAATTTGTGTGCCGATATGTTCCTTGTGAAAGAGCAGAATGCTGTCACTCACTGTAAAGCCAGCTGATACAGAGAGAGAGCGAGAGAGAGAGAATTTTAATAAATACAAAAAGTCATGGTTAACGCCAGACCAAACTAGGGGCCCAATTATTAAACAAAGTCTCAAAGGTGCACCCTTGGTATATGTTCTTGCATTAAGTGCAGCAATATGGCTTTCGTGAATTCAAAAGAACTTACAGCAGTAGGGCAAGAGATAGTACTCCTAGAAAATATTTGTGAACTGCATTTTAGCATGAGCAAAGAAGCATGTGTAGATTTGCTCATGTGAAAACCTGTTTGCAAGTTTATTTTCCCTCTAACCACTTTTTTCCCATTTCTGGAAGAAGGTTTACTTCTGCCATTGTCAGGAGTAAATTTCCAACATTTCTCAGTATTGGAAAAGATTAGAGAAGAGTTGTTGAAAACCCTTAAAATAGTTAGTAGGCTCGCACAGACTCAAAAGGATATTCCAACCCTTAAACTATTGTTTACCACTACCTTCGGTCCCAGTATGTAGATCTGCGGAAATGTAGCAACATAAAGGGATTGCTAGTATTCAAACACTACTATGGTATGAGCCCTGGCATAATCAGAGAGGCTATATAAGAGCTCTTATATAATGAGATTGCTGCCATAATTTGTCGCCGCACAACATGGCACCAATGGGACAAATGGATTTTGTTACAGGACAAGTAGATTTATGAAGCAACCTGCCCCATGGACAAGTAGATATTTTAATAAATTCCACACCCCTGCTCACTGACATTGCCATCCCTCAGGCTGTGCCTCTATACATCCTGCTAGCTACCATCCTTCAGACACACCCCTTCCTCCCTATTCAACTGTTCAAACCTCCACTGCCGGTTATTCTGCATTACTTCAATTCACTACACTCTGTGCCTCAACTTCTTTCTCGACAACCAGCGCTGCTACTCATTCCTCCATAGCTAGTGCCTCTACTACCTAGCCCAATGTGATCGCTCCTACTCCATCTCCCACGATAGATGCTCCAACACAACCCTTTTCAGTCATCTTGCCTATTCAATACCCCACAGTTGGTGTTTGCACTCCATTGCCCACATCCTTCACTCCCGACCCACTCTCCAGGGTCCAGTCTGGTGCACAAGCGTCCATGTCCACAGCATCTTCACCAATCTATAACTGGGAAATCCATTTGGTTCTTGTTTATTTTTTTCATTTCCTACACAAACCCTCTCTACTTTTCCTTTCAGATGGTGAAAACACAGAGGAAGACATTACAGAATCTACAGCTGTGCCCACGACGGAAGCCCCAGCAACGCAACAGACCACACCAAAGGCCAAAGGTCAAGCCAACAAAACGACCAAAGAGGTGCTTCCAGCACTGCCACTGGGAAAGGAGACAAGACTAACCCAGAAGAGCTTAAAGAAGAAACAAAAACCTTTTCAAAAGCATCAGGGTGGCCCTAATAGGGCTGGCAAACTGGGAAACAAGAGCCATGGTTTTGCTGGCAAACAACGAAATAAGAGCCCTGCAGGCAAGTCAGGCAAACGAAAATTCAAAAAGTTTAAGAGTAAGTAGAGGACTCTTTACTTGAAGGTCTACCTCCATTGTGTGCGGATATCGGTCTGTGGACTGTTGGGGTTTCGCACGCTCTTGGTGAACCGCCCCAAAGGACTTTTTCCATTATTTTTAGCTGTTCACATCACCCGAATTTACCTGAGACTGGACATCATGGATATTTTTTTATATCCACTGATTGTACTTATGTTTTTATTACTACAAGGTGTATTATCTTCACCTTCTGTGAATTTGAAATAGCCCAGATGAGAACCTGGTGAATCAACAGACAAGATAATGACTTCCAATGTCCTTATATTCTTCCGGGGCAGGATCCAAGCTCAACTGCAGGTTGCTGTATCTGAGAAGAGCAAATTAATTGGAACACTTTGGTAATTGACTCTACAGATGGAGCAGTCTTACCGTATCCGCCTGATTATACGCTGACAAGTGTTCTTCTTCCAGATGGACAATGCTGCATTCTAGTGGGGGACTGACGCATCTTGTGTACAGCTCCCTCTCAGCCCCCTCCAATGAATAAAGCTTTTTCCACCTTCCCATTACATGTCCTGTTTGTTGTATGGAGAAGCTTTTGCTACACTGAGACTGCTTGCTTGTGATCTCTGTACATAGACCTTCTTGTCGCCTGGGGCATATATGTACCTGATACAAAGGCAGATATGCTCCAGGAAACACTGAACCTGTAAAAGGCATGGCGTTTTGGGAGCTAGACAAGGAGCCAAAGTCTGATGTCCATCATGAGACCACAGGATATGAGGAGGTTTCTGGGAGCTGTAGAAACAATCTCCAAGTTTTTAAAGGATGTATTTCTGATATGTTCAACCTGCTCTCAGAGATTGTCTGGAACTAGATCAGCATTTGTTGAATAGCCCCTGAATGCGATTTTCTTTGTGGAATTATAGGCAAGGGGTGAGAGACTTGTAGATTCATCAGGGTAAAAGGGCTTTTGTCACTTGAATCTGTTCTAGATTCACATTCTGTGCAGAACACCCCGCATCCAGTGGCTAGGCTCCGAATTGTATCTGCTTTTATTTGGAAAAGTTAGTCCATTTCAACAGTAGGCCTATCTCGCATGCCTCACTGGGTCATTGAAATGCGACCCATGATGCCTACTCATTTGATGCCAGCATCTAATTGCTTTTGTCAACCATTGGGCTCGGTAGCGTGGGTTATGGCGGAGCAAAAAATGCTTAAAGGAAACAGTGTTTGGTGATAAGAGCCAGGACTGAAATACTTGAAGACGACAATACACAACTGCATTTGAGGCTTTTTCCATTTCTTGGTCTAGCACGAATAGAATGCTCTTTGTCGTTATGTAGAAACAAGAACCAGTGCTGACACCTCAGGCAAAAAACATAAATTGGTAATCTCTGTTTAGCTGGACAACAACGTTCTCAGTGTCGTGATTCAGTTCTCAACTAAACGACTTTGAGAGAGAGAGAGAAATGCTGTATGTTACAGAGAGTGGAGGCAGATGGCGAGATTCAGCCAGGTTTCCAAAATACTGCAACTCTCAACATGCTCAACCTGACTTGTGGAAAAACGACGTTCATTGAGACTTCTATTCTTGCATTCATCTAACAGCACAGTCATGCCATATCTTTGAACACCACCTTGCTCACAAAATCACTTACCAGCACATAACACCACAAACTACAATCCATGACAACACATTAGATAGAACTCTTAATGTGCATCCAGCACAGCGCACAATAAATACTTGGCTATATTATGGTAGCATTTGCCACTAAAATGCTGATCACAAAATCTTTATCTGCCAGGCAGGGGATACGGATACCAACCTTAACGATCTGCAAGCGAACTGGCTTAAGCTCTCCCATCTCAGAAGATAAAGAACCTACCCACACATAAATAAGACACAGCCACCCTATCCAGTGCAATGGAAAGGTTGTTGGAAAGGAAGCTGGACTGCTCAACGAGGCAATACCAATGAGAACAATACAAATGCTAGTAATACAAAAGTGGTAAAAGTTCCTTAAAGGGAAGAAGGGGTCAATAATAGCTCAGCAATCAAATTCTGGTTGCAAGTTATTAGTTATCGTTTCCAACAGGACGGTGTGTGTGTGCTTGAGGTGGGGGTATACCTCCTGTTTATCTTTTGTGCCCTCACACACTCTTGCGAGTGTAAAGCATCAACATTGGGCTGTGCTCCTCGTTTGGGTGGCGCTGCAGTCCCTCACGGGCCCTACGAGAGAGCTCTTTGTTGGAGATCTTTTGAAGGAGGTGCCGTATTTGTGCATGTGGGTGTGTGGGCCAAAGTGGTGACAGTGAGTGAAAATAAAATTACCTCTTGGTACCTCAATGAGTTTAATAAAAGGTCAACATGGCCACCAGGTATTTCCGGGCCCCTCTGCACACGTCACCGCGCGTTACATTCAATACGGTTGTCGGCATCACCGCCTGTCATTTAACACAATTGTGTTTTTTTCACGTCATGCGCCTCATTTTTATCATCAATCAGGCACATTATCATACATATTATATGGTTACACTAGCCCTCTCTACCCCTTCCAATATGGCCGCCAGTTATCTTCAATCCTCCGCGCTAACACCACCGCGCGTTGCATCTACATGCCACCGCCCACACACTAACGCGGAAGTTTCAAATCCAGTTTAAATACACCGCCTCAGATATCACTCTTCACCAGCGTTACCTGATCGGGCGACAGGTTCACGGACACCACAACGAGGGAGCCATGGTGAGTTGGTGGTCTCACCAGATTATGGTAAGACTTGCCCGATTACTGTATTCATTTTTAGATTGATGAGATCTTCAGCGCTGCACTATCCTCCCATCTAGTTACCTCCCCAAGCTGCCCGACGTTACGCTGATGCGGCCCCAACAGTTGCTTAAGAGGGTACGTGCCTTGTACATTTTTTGTCTGAACCCTTGTTGCGCAACATAGACCCATGCAACATGCTGTAACTTTCTATCCCTTGTCTCCTTCACCTGTACCTTTCATTCTGTCCCCATCGGCACTGCAGGTTCAGCTCCCCATATATATTAGCGATCTCGTTCTGACGGCGATGCCTGGCGTACTTTGACTAATCCTGTGACGCAGGCTCGGCCACATTACATTGTAGATCAGTGCTTACCTAGTCTGCCTCTGCCACTGGGCCCTTACGTTCCTCCCTTCTGCGGACTTAGCCTACACATCCCGACCATACGTTCCGCGCACATTACAATTACTTATATCGCCTAGGCCACGTGAGTGCCAGCCCCTACATTATCATTACCATCCCTTTACCTACCTGTTGGCCCAAATTACTGTTGTTTGTCCTACGTCTTCCACCTAATGGACTTCCACAATTTCCAAACACCCGGTGCATTCCGTGGCACTTCAACTACCTCACTACCTCCCCTTCCTTTTTGTAACAACGCATATATGCCCGCTAGATTGTTCTTCTTATTAGTGGCCATGTGCCCTCTAGGACCCTCCTCATTGCCTCCCTTGTACTCCCAGGCTGCCTCCAGGGGTTGTCTTAGGACCCGCTCCTTTCCTTATAGACAGGCTTCCGACTCACACTAAGCCCAGCAGTCTAATTAATTGAACAAGCCTCCCCTTGTTTTCCGCCCTAAAATTTATCGACGGAGCCTTGCCCCTACGGTACTGTCACCGTCTTTTTACTACCACCCCCCCTCCTTTTTTCACTATCTTCTTCTCCACCTTTTTTTTGATTCCACGCTCATCCATGGTGGATTCCTGTCCCCGCTCTGTCTCCCACAGGTTCGATTTCAGTGAGAATATGGAGAACACGTTTCTAGGACGCTGAGACGTCTTATTATTCCAGACTTTTGCTGACATGGTAGTATAGGGTGTCGTTTTCCCTGACGTCCATCTTTTACTCACCTATTTTATACACACGGTCCTGAAGAAGCGCACTAGGATCCGTTAGGGACCACCGATTGCGCGAAACATGTCGACATCACATACCCCTAACACATCACATATCCCACTCACGGTTTTAGAGCAGGTGGGGCCATACTAATACCTCCCTGTCACCTAGGCGCTATCCCCTCCGGGTCTCTGATAAGAACGCCACTAGACGAATTGATAGTGTTGAGATTTTATTGGAAACACAGTGTCCGGATGTGCTCTTTTCTTTCTCCCTCTCAAGATGGTGGAAGGCGGAGGTTGCAGTCCCACAAGTAGGTGTCCCGGTCAGGATGGTGTCTTGTCCGTCTCGGTTATCTTCACCTCGGCGGGGTCCCGTTTCTGGTGGGGTTTTGCCTCAGCGGAATGTGAAAAGGGAAGGTAAGATCAGGGGTTAGGTGATTATCCTGATACGTCAGGGATTTGAGGGGGAAAGGGAAGTGAAGGTTCACCGGGGGTCCGTCACCGTACTGTACACACGTGATCAAGGGGGGGGAAGCTCTGTGAGTGTTTCGGGTACTGGGAACACACAGAGAAAAGGAAAAAAAATACCCCAAACCTCCCCCTCAAGACACCCCGTGACCTCCCCACACAAAAGCAAAAATCCTCCCTCTTTAACTCCCTCCCCTTGTGGACAGTAGCCCCAGGATCCGGCCCCGTACCTTTCCCAGCCACACTCCTCCGGGCGTGTGGCGGGGCGAGATGCCGTGAAGTTGGCCTCCTGGCTCTGCACCTCTTCCGTCCCGGCTGGTATGGACCTCCGAGTCACCTCTTCCGGACTGCTCCACCTCCTCCGTCGTACCCGTACTTCGCTCCGCTCCGCTACCGACCACCGCCTCTCGCTCTCCGCTCTTCTCCTCGCTCGCCTTCTCCGCTACTCCTGACTCTCCTCCATGGGCTTTCGCGCTGGCTTCCTCGCGGGCTTCCGTCTTACGGGGGATGGACGCGGCTGATTGGTTCCCTGCCGCTGACGTCACAGGGGGTGTTACTTCGTCCGCGATGAGCCAGCCGGCGTTAAAGGGGCCGCCAGCACCCTGCAGGAGAGGTGGAAAGCTGTCATCAATGAGGGTTGCCTCGTACCCCTCCTCTTCTCCCGAGGCCTGGCGACACATCCCCAACCCCGGATTTTCCCGATCGGGGGAAATGGGGTATCGGGAGAGAAAGTCCGCATTCCCCTGATCCAGCCCTTTCCGATGTCGTACCTCAAAGCGATAAGGCTGTAATGCCAAGAACCAGCGGAGGATGCGCTCGTTGTGGCCTTTGTTACGCTGAAGCCAGGTCAAAGGGGCATGGTCCGTAAAGAGGATAAAGGATCTGCCTTCCAAATAATAGCGCAATTTCTCCACCCCCCAACGTACGGCCAAACACTCCTTCTCCACTGTGGAGTAAGCCTGCTCTCGGGGGAAAAGCTTCCTACTAATGTATAAAATAGGACGCTCGCAGCCCTCCGAATCCTCTTGGGAGAGCACTGCCCCTATCCCAACCCCAGATGCATCCGTCTGCAGGATAAAGGGTTTCTGAAAGTCAGGGGTCACTAACACTGGGGAGGAGGTGAGAGCATCTTTGAGAGCCTGGAAAGCAGTAGACTCCAGGGCCGTAGGCGCCCGTAGGCGGGGAGAAGTCTGGGTCTTGCGGAGGAGATCAGTGAGGGGACCAGCCAGATTGGCGAATTGGGGGATAAATCTCCTGTAGTAACCTACCAACCCCAAAAATGCCCTAAGATCCCTTTTGGTTCTGGGGTACAGCAAAGCCTGAACCGCCGCAACCTTGTCTGCCTGAGGTTTAATGTTACCGTCCCCAAGCAGAAAACCCAGATATTTCACTTGTTGAAATGCCACCCGGGATTTCTTTGCGTTGATGTGGAAGCCTGCTTCTTTTATACTTTCCAGTATACTGCCCAGATGTCGGAGGTGCTCTGGCCACGTTTTACTAAAGACAACTATGTCGTCCAGGTAGGCAGAAGCATAAGGAAGATGTTGTTTTAGTAGGGTATCCATGGCCCGTTGAAAGGTGGCCGGAGCCCCATGTAGGCCAAAAGGGAGGACAGTAAACTGGAAGTGTCCTGAGGGAGTCGAGAAGGCTGTTTTCTCTTGGTCGGCAGGAGCTAGGGGAATCTGCCAATACCCCTTGGTGAGGTCGATAGTGGTTATGTATTTGGCCTCACCAAGGCGCTCAACTAGTTCGTCGACCCTAGGAAGTGGGTAAGCATCTTGCTTGGAGACCCTATTGACGGCACGGAAGTCTATGCAAAACCGGATACTTCCGTCCGGTTTCGGCACCAAGACTACGGGGGAACACCAGTTGCTATGAGAGGGAATGATCACTCCGGTTTTTAGCATCTGTTGTACTTCTGTCCGGAAGGCCGCCCGCCGTGCCTCAGGTATCCGATAGGGTTTTTGTTTGACGGTAACCCCTACGGGGGTGGGGATAGTGTGTTCAGCTAAGTGGGTTCTCCCCGGTAGATCGGAAAATACACTTGAAAACCGAAGGAGGAGAGAGTCTATAGCCTCCCTTTGATGAGGGGGCAAATCGGGATTGACAGGAAGGTCCCTGACGGTATGCGCCAGAGGTGCGGTAAAGGAGACAGATAGGGGTGTACTCGGAGGCTTTCCTAACCATTTTTTTAGTATGTTTATGTGATACAATTGGGTCTTTGTGCGCGATATCTGTAGAACGTAAGAGGTCCTACCCACCTTCTTAATGACCTGGAAGGGACCTTGCCACTCCTTCTTCATTTTCTGAGCAGAAATGGGTAACAACACCAGGACCCAGTCCCCTACATCGAGCGTCCTCCATTTTTTTCCCTTATCATAAAAGTGCTTTTGTTTAGTTTGGGCGACGGCTAGGTGTTCATGGGAAAGGGTCCTCAGTTTATGGAGTCGGGACTGCAACTGGCGGGTGTAATCAAGCAGAGCCTCTGCTTCTTGTTTCCCTTCTTGCTCCCAGCTGTCTTTTGTTATCTCCAGTAGAGTTCGGGGTTTCCGACCAAAGAGGAGCTCGAATGGGGAAGCCCCCAAGCTGGACTGGGTCTGGCTCCTTAACACAAACAAGGCCAAAGGTAACAGTTGGTCCCAGTTTCTTCCGTCTCCAGACAGAAGTTTTTTCAGGGTTAGTTTAAGGCTTCCATTATAGCGCTCAACTAACCCATCTGTCTGGGGATGGTACACCGATGTTTTTATGTGTCGGATGTTGAGCTGGAGACAGACCTGCTTCATAAGTTTGGAGACAAACGGGGTGCCCTGATCAGTGACTACCTCCCTTGGGAAACCCATCCTCGAAAATACTTCCACCAGGCGCTGAGCTATAGCCGTGGACGTAGCTGCTCTAAGGGGGAAGGCCTCGGGATAGCGAGTCGCATAGTCCACCAAGACTAGGGCGTATTGATGTCCTCTACTGGATTTGGGCAAGGGACCTATCAAGTCCATTCCTAGTCTGTCGAACGGTTTCCCTATGATGGGGAGAGGCTGCAAGGGGACGGCAGGCGGTACATATGGATTGCGCCGTTGGCAGATGTGACATTCCTGACAATACCTTTGTATCTGAGCATATATCCCAGGCCAGAAGAAGTGTTGCAGAATGGCTTGTCCTGTTTTTTCTGCCCCAACATGCCCCGCCAAAAGGTGGGCATGGGCGAAAAAAAGTATTTGATCCCTAAAGTCTGAGGGAACTATTAACTGAAGAGGGGCGTCTTCCTTAGCTAACCGATAGAGGAGGCCATTACGTTCAACAAAAGTGGGGTAGACTCTAGCCATTTGGTCCTGATCTGCCCGGGCTTTGTTCCAGGCATTGACAAGACTGGCGTCGTTCAATTGGGCAGTACGGAAGTGAGTATCCTTAGCCCACGGTTCTGGGGTCAACACCGAGACCTGACGACAGGCCGGGGAACTGAGCACCTCCTGCATCATAGCGGAAAAACAGGGGTTATCGGTCCCTATGATGACAGGTTCAGGAAGGTGTGGAAGGACCCCTACTATTGCATCCATGCGGGCCCCTGTGGGTGTTTGGAGCTGGATGGTAGCCAGAGGGTAGTCTCTAACCTCCCCGTGGACACACCTGATACCCACCCTTTTACCCGGTAGGACCCAGGAGTGGTGAATGAGCTCTTGCCTGGCTACTGAGTGCTTACAGCCTGAATCCAATAGGGCTCGTACCCCTTTTCCCTTTATCTTTACACTCACATAAAAGACGGGACCCGTTTCTTGAGCAAACAGGAGGGAGTGGGGTGCATAGCTCACATCCATGGGTTCCTCCTCTTTCTCCCTCTTCTTTCTGCAAAAGCGGGCTATGTGTCCCCATTCCCCACAGTCATAACATTGGGGCCCCGAGAAAGGGATAGGGTCTGGCCGGGCTCCTCGGGACCGTACGGGCTCTGGGACGGGTTTAGCCGGCTTCCGGTCACCCCTTCCTTGGGACACATGCTTTAGGGGCCGTTCTGGTTCTTTGGGGTTGGGTCGACCTTGAGCTCTAGCATATGATGTGGCCATCTCTACGGCCTGTTCCAAGGATAACCCAGCGTGTTGTTTTAACCAGCGCTGACTCGAGTAGGGGAGGGCTTCAAGGAACTGTTCAAGATAAATCTTATTCATCACGTCCTCCATGTTGGCCTCTTGGGGTTTTAGCCACAGATCAGCCGCCTCCTTCAACTTAAAAAAAAGAGTCTTGGGGATGTCCCCAGGAGCCCCGCGTTCCTGCCTGAACCGTAAGCGGTGAGTCTCTTCGTCTACTCCAAGCCGGTCCAGGATATATTGTTTCACAAGTGCATAGGTAGCGGTCCCATCTTTATTTACGGCCTGATAGGCCGCTTGTGCTTCTCCAACTAACAAAGGGGCAAGGTAAAAGGGCCACCTCTCTCCTGCCCAAGCACTAGCACGGGCGGCCCTTTCGAAATTGAGAAAGAAGGCCAACGGATCTTCCCCTGGGATGAGCTTCTGGAGGGGGACCACTGTTCCCGGAGGCGCGGCCGCTCTGACCTGACCCAGGGAGGCCACGAGAAGATTTTGTCCTTCGGCCAGTTTTACCAGGTTATCGGCTTGTGTTTGGATGGCCGAAGTGAACACAGCCCGATCTGCTTCAGCCTGGGAGGAACTCCGCTCTATTGCCCACTCCATCTTCGTCTGGCTTTCCTTCATTTGGTGTATGAAGGCATCCATCCTGTATCGGGTGGTGGTTCACGATCCAACAGCTCCTATCTGGCTCGCCACTTGTCACCTAGGCGCTATCCCCTCCGGGTCTCTGATAAGAACGCCACTAGACGAATTGATAGTGTTGAGATTTTATTGGAAACACAGTGTCCGGATGTGCTCTTTTCTTTCTCCCTCTCAAGATGGTGGAAGGCGGAGGTTGCAGTCCCACAAGTAGGTGTCCCGGTCAGGATGGTGTCTTGTCCGTCTCGGTTATCTTCACCTCGGCGGTGTCCCGTTTCTGGTGGGGTTTCGCCTCAGCGGAATGTGAAAAGGGAAGGTAAGATCAGGGGTTAGGTGATTATCCTGATACGTCAGGGATTTGAGGGGGAAAGGGAAGTGAAGGTTCACCGGGGGTCCGTCACCGTACTGTACACACGTGATCAAGGGGGGGGAAGCTCTGTGAGTGTTTCGGGTACTGGGAACACACAGAGAAAAGGAAAAAAAATACCCCAAACCTCCCCCTCAAGACACCCCGTGACCTCCCCACACAAAAGCAAAAATCCTCCCTCTTTAACTCCCTCCCCTTGTGGACAGTAGCCCCAGGATCCGGCCCCGTACCTTTCCCAGCCACACTCCTCCGGGCGTGTGGCGGGGCGAGATGCCGTGAAGTTGGCCTCCTGGCTCTGCACCTCTTCCGTCCCGGCTGGTATGGACCTCCGAGTCACCTCTTCCGGACTGCTCCACCTCCTCCGTCGTACCCGTACTTCGCTCCGCTCCGCTACCGACCACCGCCTCTCGCTCTCCGCTCTTCTCCTCGCTCGCCTTCTCCGCTACTCCTGACTCTCCTCCATGGGCTTTCGCGCTGGCTTCCTCGCGGGCTTCCGTCTTACGGGGGATGGACGCGGCTGATTGGTTCCCTGCCGCTGACGTCACAGGGGGTGTTACTTCGTCCGCGATGAGCCAGCCGGCGTTAAAGGGGCCGCCAGCACCCTGCAGGAGAGGTGGAAAGCTGTCATCAATGAGGGTTGCCTCGTACCCCTCCTCTTCTCCCGAGGCCTGGCGACACTCCCCTCTATTTTTTCCAAGAGAGAGTCTCCAGACAGATTATAAATTTTAATTTACCTTGAGGACATTTTATTAAACTCATTGAGGTACCAAGAGGTAATTTTATTTTCACTCACTGTCACCACTTTGGCCCACACATCCACATGCACAAATACGGCACCTCCTTCAAAAGATCTCCAACAAAGAGCCCTCTCGTAGGGCCCGTGAGGGACTGCAGCGCCACCCTCACGAGGAGCACAGCCCATGATGCTTTACACTCGCAAGAGTGTGTGAGGGCACAAAAGATAAACAGGAGGTATACCCCCACCTCGAGCACACACAGACCGTCCTGTTGGAAACGATAACTAATAACTTGCAACCAGAATTTGATTGCTGAGCTATTATTGGCCCCTTCTTCCCTTTAAGGAACTGTTACCACTTTTGTATTACTGATTGTCTTAGGAGCATTGGTACAGGACCTTCCCCCATTTTCTCTAACTAGCTCCTCATCCCCTCTCTTATGTTAGTGTATAAGCAATACAAATGCCCCTAACATAACATCCCCAGTTAATTTTGGATGATGCAGGTGAGGGTTTTCAGCAACATTCACTTGATTTTGTTTGGTTATTCTGACCATGTTAAAAACATACAAAGCTCACAATTCGTGTTAAAACTTAGTCAGGGCAAAAATGCTCTTTCAAAGCAGCAAAAAGCAAGTGATGATTTACTCACTGACACATCAACGCCTTCGGCTTTCTAGCACAAGCGCGTTTCTGCACCATCCAGTGCGAAAGAAACTTATGATGCAAGTCAAACAGTTTCAAAGCCGGCTTCCAATGCCAACCATGTAACGCACACTTTCTGTAACTCTTATTCTCAATGCCGAAGTAGTCTTTTGACATTTAAGAACCAGTAGCTACAGAATTGCCTAAAAAGAGCAAACTAAGTTTTGAGGGAGACCTAGAAAGTAATCAAGCTTACAGAGGGTTCCATTCCAGTTCCACTGAAACATGCCAGGGTCACTCTGGGAAGTAGAACCACCCCACCACTTCAATCCTAGGCTTCTAGAGGATTTACTGGCTCAACAGTTTCCCAGTCATCATTTTGGAGGCGAGTGCGAGTACGAGTACATTCCAGATACCATAAAAAAGACTCCTTTGTCGATGATATTGGCATTCTTAGGTCTGTGAACCAATACTTTCTCGCACATGTCAGTATGACAAGAGTGATGGTATAGATGTCTGAGTTAATGTCGGTGAACAGTTAGGAATCCGAATGAATGGAAATGAGTAGGCAAATTAGCCCCCCTTTGAGTCCACGGCTGACTTTTGAGTTCTAGGTTACACATGAAGTGGTTAGTCTCTGAAAGACCAAATCTGGTTCTTGCTGTTCAAGTCCTGCTTGTGGCTGGTTGTTCTGATCCTTCTGAGGATGACTGTTTGAACCTTGGTTAGCCATGACAGATGATCAAAGAAGATGATGGACTTGTTTTCCACTGTAAGGTGCAATATGATTTGCACTTCTTTTGAAAATCTGCGCTCATGTATCTCTTTTCTGACATACACCAGTAATGTTTTAGAGGTTGACAAATTTCTGTTAATCTGTGATTTCAATTTTTATGGCTAGGACGCAGAAGACAAGTAAGTTAAAAAAAAAAAACAACAAAAAAAAACATTGACTTTATAGCAGGTTAAACACAATTGGTGTATGGACTGAATCGTTTCGCAAGTCATACGCTGTATATGATTTTTAGTAATGTAAGCAAGTTTAAGCCTAATCAACCCAGACCATTTACCTGGACGGACCATTACCTATTAGTTTTGGTATTTCCTCTCCTTGCAACTGAAGTTCTCGGAGGGAGGGGATATCCCGTCCCTCACGTCGTTAGAAAAAGATCAATCAGATTACCATGAGGAACTGCCTAAAATGTCCTGACTTGAAGAATGTCTCTGACTTTGACAGCAGTCACAAGCTACCTCAAATCGTTTAATAAGGCTCTGCACACTGTTACCCAGCTAAGACTATTTAATAAGAGACAGAATTCAAATCCAAGCAGCTTTGTGTAATGAGGACGCAGGACCAGAAAAGTAATGTTGTAAAAAACTTTAAATAAATATGGCCTAGGTCTAAAAATCCAGAGGATTGAAAGGTTTATACATTGGCTGTCACACCTTGCCATAAGCATCTGAGGGTTCAGCGTGCAGGAGTTTTCTGCCTACTAGGATCCAGAAGTCGGGCAGCTCGGCTGAAGAGATTTTTAAAACCTTGATTGAGTTTATAAAACTTGAAGCTTTTGTGATGTCAGTTCCTGCTTCCCAGAATGAGTGATTCACTAGCCAATTAATTTTATGAGAAATGTTGCAAAATAGAAGAGGATTTTGACCTCCAAATAGAGACCACGGTTAGTTCTGTATGGTACCAATCTCCCTCACCAGTCGCTCCAGGTAAAATGGGAAATTTCAATCGGATTACTCAAGAGGATGTCCAGAAGATCATACTTGCAGTGAAATCAGGATCCCTGGAAGATCCATGCCGGCACTCATATTTGCTTCCTTGTCACCGCTACTGGCCCCACATTTGACAGGTATGTGTAATCTATCTGTTTAAAGTGCCTAAAGCTTGGAAGTTGAAATATATTACTACTAGTTTAAAGAAATCCACTGCAGACCTGGAAACTCTCTTCCTATTGCCCAATCTTGCTACTTCCTTTTCCCATAAAGATCATAGAGCAACTGATTAACATACAACTCTTGGACTGTCTAGAAGATAATCCTATTTTGGATCTTTCACAGTCTGAGTTCAGAGCAGATCACAGCACAGAGCACGACCTTGCTAGACGCTATAGATACCCTCAGGACCAGCTTGTATGAAGGCAGATCAACTATACTGATCTTGCTTGACCTTTCTGCTGCCTTTGAGAGTGTCACATGCAGTCATTGTTCAGAATCTCTATGACATCGGGGTGCATGCACAGGCTTTAAGCTGGCTGAGACACTTTCTTAAAGACCGAGCCCAAATGCTCTTTGTTTCTCCGTTGAATTCTAGGAAGATTAATCTTACATGTGGAGTACCTCAAGGATCCTCGTTGAGTCCCATGCTTTTTAATATTGACGTGGCCCCCTTAGCTAAGATAGTGGATTCCTCTGGATCTGAGATCCTGTCTAATGCTGATGATACCCAACTAGTAATATCTGTGGGCAGCACCTTGAAGTAATGAAAGCTAGCTTCCAGGATGGTATGAAGAAAGTTGCCTCCTGGATGAAACAAAGATGCTTTCAACTTAATGGAGGTAAGACTGAGATTATGCCATTAGGCAAACCCAAGAAGATCTGGTTGGATGATTGGAGGCCCTCTGAGATGGAAACAGACCCTATCCAGACAAGGTAGTTAAAAATCTGGGCATTCTTCTGGATGATGAGCTCTCTATGGCCAACCGAGTCAAATCAATTTGTGGCTCATGTTTTGGAACTTTCTGTTTGCTTAAAGTCCTTCTGTGGCTCCCTATCAAATGCATAAAGTCCATTACACAAGCACTTGTAACCAGCCGGCTAGAAATGGCAATGCACTCCTGGTAGCTATCAATGAGTCCCTTTTGTCAAGACTGCAGATGATTAATAACGTGGCTGCCAGTCTGGTTCTAGTATTACTTCTGGTCCAATTTTAAGATCTCTACATTGGCTCCCCATAAGAAAGGGCTGCACTTTTAAGCTCCTTTGTCATGCCCACAGAGCCTTGTATAGGCAAGGTCCAGCCTATCTTCAGTGTAGAATAAGGTTTTACCATCCAACCAGGAGCCGTAGATCCTCTAATCCTGCATTGGCATTTCCCCGCCGTATCCAAACGACTCTTAGTGGAGGTTCGCTCCTTTTCTGCCTCCACACCATTGGAAAATGTTACCACTCCAAATTCGCACCTGCCAAAATTGTATGACTTTTATTAAAATGTTAAAAACCTGGATATTTTTAGGTCCTAGCTGAAAACATCCCTTTGGTTGAAGCATTAGTGCCGGGATGCTCCTGTTGGAGTGGGTTGTTGCGCTTTATAAATGCATTTAACATAACTTAACAATGTTATGTATGCTCTGGTGCATACTAGTGTTTGATGCAAGTTTCTAACGTGTGACTTGACAACTGCACTGCTTTGGGAATCAATTTGTTTGTATATACTTTGGATTATTGTGGGTCCTAGTGCACTTATGTGGAAAAACTGTTGAGGGTGAGCCCTAATCTTTGAGTGATTTTGTCATAAAAATGATAATCTTGACTCTCAAAGGAAAAGACCTCCACTGTTGTCTTGAAGCTACCATTGTAGAGGTTTTTTCAGCAATATAGTGGCTTTAACCACGCTTCCCCAACTTCCCTGGATCTGTATTGACTATTGAGCTTTTCCTGCAGTGGGTTCATGCAAAGGAGACATTGAGCATCCATGAAAACCTGGATTTCTAAGATAGATTTGTCTAATGGTTCACGGTGCTAGTTTCTTTAATTTTTCCTTTGTTTGCTCTGAACGGAGGATGCTCGTTTTGACAGCATTGATCCTGGCGTGAAGAAAACACATGTACATTGAGGGCTGGAGGATTCTGTATTCATGGATAAATGTAAGAATGGGGATGATTCAATCACAGTTGAAGTGGACACCGATGATGCTATTAGCAGCCAGTTGGCGAAGTATGGGTGATAATGTAGGTGAGAAGGTACCTGAACCATGCATTTGTTAATGGTCCACCAGGCTGATTTGAAGTGAGTTGTCCACTCTAGTTCAAAGTGCTTTAAACCAAGAGCTTTGTCCATTTACTTTTAATAGAAAGAACCATTCATGGTTTGGCTCGATGGGAATATGAACACGTGTCTTCTAGATTTATTTGAGGTTAAGTATTCATCTCTATTCATAAGGGTGGCCACCTCCTTTCAGTTTACCATTTCTAAAAGATGCTTAGGTCGTTTGTGGAAGAGATGCTAAGGTCGTTTGTGGGTTCAGCACAGCCTATTTTTCTTTACAAGAAAATACCTTGAATAGAGACCCTCGCTTCTCTGGTGTTTGCTGTTCTGTAGCACTCTTGAAGGACATTAAAATGCATGTGGTTCTCACCCACTAGGGTTGTAGGTGGGGGCATTTGACCAGCTGACTGGTTAGCTAAGGATGAAATGAATGCCACGCTGCCCCCTAATGGCGAAGTACAAATAGGGGCAAGAAATGGTTGGGAGTCCTGGCCTACTTTGGTCATTGCTGTATAATGACAGGTTCCATGTATTTTTCTAACAGATATTGTGGTTAGTGATTTTTAATTGGCAACATTGCTAGTATTATTCTGGGCGGTATGTGGGTTGATGAAAATAGTGAAATGTGTGAAGCCCCTCCATATGTACACAGTCTAGCATGCGATAACACCAATGCATCACTCTTTTCTTGTCCATCATTGCCTGAAGTCCATCATCGATATATTGTCTGAATAGTGAATGGCCATTCAAAGGCATTTAAATTATCTTCACTTGCACCTCAGTTCATAACGAGGTGTGACACGATAAGGCTACCAGGCACCTATGATGGCTGCTTTTTTTTAATTCACTGTTTGACATTTGTGTTTGCTATATCCATAACCACATCCATTCTAGAGGAGCAGGTGTGTCTTCTTTTTAAATCTCTTTTGTCGTTCCTCTGCAGTAATGTTGCTAAACGGTGCAATGCCATGCCATGCCATAGCAGGGGATATGACTTGCCAGTATGACTGTCACTTTAGACTTTTTGACTGATGTGGCTGCAAAAATATTCATCCTCTTTGCTACGGTGTCCAGGTGCCTGTCTCCAATGGCCAGAGGGAGTGTAGCTGGATTAGGCTGCCGCTAAAATGACGGAGTCCAGGCTGACCTGATTGAGTAAACTTGCCAATGTTGTCTCCTGCTCTTTACTTTTACTCTCCATGTGTACTATATTGCAGGAGGAAGTGGTTGAATATTTTTTTTTTTTTTTATTGTGGTAGAAAACATCCTCTACCAGTAATCCAAATAGGTATTGTTTTGACAGCCTGTGAGAAAGTGCCATCTTTCTTGCACGGTATGCCCCCACTTTTTGCTGAATTGCTGAAGGTACTTTGACTGAGTGTGCCCTGGACTCCTGCCAATCAGGTGCCCAGGGCCCATGTTCCTTCCCTAAACAAAAACCTCAAAACCAAATTGGCAAATCCTGGCCACATGTCAGCCCCTTGTAAGTGGTACCCTAGGTACCCAGGGCCTTGTGACCAGGGAAGGCCTCTAAGGGCTGCAGCACTCATTGTGCCACCCTTAGAGGCCCTGTACCCTAACACACACACACTGCCCTGGCAGGCTGAGTGTCTGGGTACAAGACAAAACAGAGAGACGACATGGCACACATCCCTGTGTGCCATGCCCACAACCTACACTACCCTGGCATACATCAGCCACCCCTCTAGCTGGGTGCCCTATGCCAGTGGTGTGGGCACAGAGGCAGGAGCCCTGTGCCCCTACAGTACCCAGGTCCATTCCTGGGCCCTGTAAGTGCAGTGCTGCCATTTAAGAGTACATGGTGCTGGGAGCTTGTCAAACACGAACTCCACAGCACCATAATGGCAGCACTGAAGACTGAGAAGTTTGGTATCAAACTGCTCAGCACATTAAATCCACACTGATGCCAGTGTGGGATTTAACGTACCAAACACCACCGAGGGCATCTTAGAGAGGCCCCCAGAAACCTAACCTACAATCCACGTCTGTTCTGAGGCTGCCTAGGCTGCCACACAGCAGACATGTTGCGGGACCCCTGGCATGCCACCTCTGTGAGCTTCCCCAGGCCACTGCAACCCCCCACTCTGGCGGGAAGCTTGGCCGGAAACCCCAAATAAGGACGGGATGTGCCAGCCTGCCCACCCCACCCCTCAGGTGTGGGAGGCGAGGTGAAGCACATACCCGGGCTCTCGCCATCTTGAAGATGGGGAGCCCTGCCCAATCAGGATGAGGCTACTGCCCCCCTCCCACAGGAGAGAGGCAGGATAGGGGGTGTACCCACCCCAGGACAGGGACCCATTGGTGTCTGCCCTTCACCTAGCTGTAACGCCCCTAAATCTAGTATTTAGGGGCACCCTGAACCTTCCTTCTCCAGATTCCGAAATCCGAAGAAAAGCTAGAAGAAAGAAGACCTGCCCTGCAGCTGCTAAAAAGAGGAAGACATCAACTGCTTTGGCCCCAGCCCTACCGGCCTGTCGACCCTCGAACCTTCTCCTGCTCCAACCGGGCATCTCTTGTGGCCAGCAACCTCACAAACCCCGGAGGACCTGGCTACCTTTTGACTCTAAGCCCCCTGGGACTCCCATGAGTAGAGGCTCTACTCAAAATCTACTTCTAATCCCTGGCAGCAGCCCGGAACCGCGAACCCAGCACACTCTGCACCAGCCAAGCCTGGCCTGTGCCGGAGTGAACCAAGACCACGAGGACGACCCCACGGCGACTGTGACCCCGAGTCCGGCACCCAAGGACCTCCCTCGACCCCCCTGAAGAAGCCTGCAGCCTCAGAACCAGGTGCCCCCCCCCCAACCGCGATCAACAGAGGGTAAGATTTCCCGACACCAAAAGGCACCCCGCGGCCCCTCGTGCCCAATCCCGGGGTACCTACCTATCCTCCAACTACCCAACTTACCTCTCGAAGTGGTGGTGGCACCTGAAGAATCTTCGTTCCGGAGCTTGCTGTCTTTTTCTAAACCGGAGATTTCTCATTGAAATCAATTGAGCGCACGAAGGCTCAAAAGCACCCTGCACCCAGCCGCCCGAGTGGCCCTGGCAGTGCAATCTCTACACCTACCTACTTCCCCACTTGCCCTGAGTAAGTGACCAGGAGCCCAGCTCCCACAGCCGCGTGGCCTGCTAGTCAGCAGCCACCAACCAAGGCCCCCCTACCTCTCATAGGATAACATTGGGCCTAACTCTCTCTGCATCTGGCCGCCCTTGTGCCGCTGAGGGTGAACCAACTGTACCTACCTGACCCTGGTAGACCCCTGAGTCTATGCCCAGAACCTTAACTCTGCCAGTCGAGTACTTACCTTTAAACCGTTAACTCAATTTTCTTTATAGGGTAACATTGACTGTTCTTCATAGGGTAACATTGACTGGCTTTTTCCTGAAATTTCTTCCAAGTGTGGACTTTTCAAATCTTAAGATATTCACCAAAAATCAGCCGAGTAACGAAAACGAAAATACTCACCTGCTATTAGGTGAGCTCCCAGTGCTGGATCTTGGTGCCCAGCACTGACTCTGAAAAATACTTACAACTGTACTTACCAGTAACCCAATTTTCTCCCATAGGAAACCATTGACTGTTTTTCTGTGAAATTTCTTCTAAGTGTCAATTTCTGCAAACTTTAAATATTCTTTAAAAATCGTATAACTTCTGAAAACGCAATTGCTTACCTGTTTTGGATAAAGGTCCCAGTACTGAGTCTAGGTACCCAGTACTGGATTACAAAAGTAACGAGAACATACTATACCTGCAACTTGAATTTTCTTCTATAGGGAATCATTGACTGTTTTCTATGAAATATTTTCTAAGTGTCAACTTTTAAAATAGCAAAATATTGTCTAAAAATCATCACAGTAATTAAGTCGACTTTTATCACTTGATTCTAAGCACTGACCCAGGACTGAATCTAGGATCCAGTCCTGGAATTCCAAAAGTAATCCTAAAAGTAATCTGTTACAAATAACTTGAAACTTCCATTGAACTCAATGCATTATGACAGAACAATTTAGTAGCTCCTCGGGGGCAAGATGGCGGCGGTGTCTTAGACCGCTGTGAGATCCTCTCTGACCGGCACTGGCTCTGACTATAATGGACTAAACGGGTGCCTTTCATTATCGGAAGAAAAATGAAATATACAAACTTATTATTTTCTAAACTATGCTGAAGCTTCGAGATTAATTTCAAAGGATTCAAGGGATTTAAGCGCTTTGCGAGCCTAATGGAGCCGGGGGAAGGCTCGGCGATTTCATTCTCTAAGCACTCTCACCTGCGGGTCCTGGCTTCTCTGATCGGCTTCGTAGTGCTGCGGGCAGTCGGACGTTCACGGCTGATTGGAACCTGCATTGAAGCCCCCGCTGCCGCTGCTACTGACCGGGGAGACGACACAACGACTGCTCAAAAGTTAAAAAGTACGCAAAATACTTTTAGCGTTCTGGTCACGGCAGGCTTGGACCAAGGCACCTCAATGGCTCCAAAGAACGCCGCAGCAGCCTCGGCAGCCTCCAAAACCCGAGCAGCGAAGCAGGCGCTCAGAGATCGCGAGCTGGCAACGAGACGCGGGGAGATTCTTGATTCGGACAAAACTAGCTGCCCGGACGTAGCCTCTGTGAGACCGAGTAAGACATCAAAGCAACTGCCGCTTACTCCGGGACCTGGCCCTTCGGTAATGGAGCTTCTTCAAAAAATGCCCGGGATTCCCTCCCCCGCTCCCCTGTCCACCCCTGTCGAGTTGGTCTCGCTGATCCAGAATGACCCGCCTGGAGCTGGTACTCTCGAACAAGAGAAAACTATGGCGAGTTTACCTGGTACTGGATCAGTAAGCAGTATATCGGGAAATCCAGAGGGAGAAGAAGGAGAGGGGGGAGAAGGGAGCATTCAACCACCAACCTCTGAAGTCCATGTGCAAATGGTCGAAGACTTCGAAGGTAGGGTTGCCAAAGTTATTTGTCCCCCTTCACTAGCTGCAGTGGTTTCTAATGTCCCTCTTGTGTCTGTCGATTCCTCTGCAACTGCCAAAAAAAAATTCGTACATCGCGCCCTGGTTCCCAGTGGGAAGGCGTATGCCTCTGACTCTTTTGATACCGATAAAGATCCCTCGGATTTTTATTCTATATCTGAAGGTTTGGAAGAGCTTAGATGGTCTCAAGAGTCAGATTCGGACTCAGACTCCAAAATTAATACTGGTCTTGATACCGCGCCAACTGAAAGCGATTATGATTCAAATCATGGAGAGTCTAGGGAGAGCAGGCGGTCTGTGCTGCGGAAGAGAAGGAGCCTTCATATAGCATCGGGGTCAGCACGGGATTATTCCCTAGCGGTGCTACCAAACTCACAGGACCATGCCTCTGTGTCTCATTCTGAGTTGCCTGCCATTGAGCCGCAAAGCGCTACATTATCAGCTGTTATGGATACAGTACTCCAGGCTATCGCTTCCCACCGGGAACAGACTTCCAGGGATGGCCGCAGGGCGCAAGTAGCCCTTAATAAAGTTCAAGGTGTGGTCTGGAAGCTTTCTAAAACAGTTACAACCTTCAACACAAGACTGACGGAGATTGAAGATCGTATAGTTACCAACGAAACTGAAACCGCTACAATTCAGAAAAAAGTGGAGGCTCATGAAGACGATTTGAAAGATGTCAGGTGGAAAATGGAGGAAATGGAAAATCGCCTTCGACGCAACAACCTTCGTGTACTTGGAATACCAGAGAAAATTGAGGGGGATGATGTACGTTCATTTATAATTCAACTGTTTAAAGACACACTCCCCGAGCTGGCATCTTGGAACTGGGACTTAGAAATCCAACGTGCTCATAGAGTCCCAATTGCTTTAAAGTCCTCACCACAAGGGGGGTACCCCCGTGCAATTTTGGTTTTTTTCGGTAATTTTTTACTCCGACAGGCTATCGCGGAGAAAGCAAGACCTGAAGCTCGGCGTAGCAGAGGCACTATCTCCTATTTTGTGAGGCCTGATTTTTGTCACACTACTGTTGAAAGGAGATGGCGTCTCCGCCAATTGATCAAACCCTTTCAGGAAAAAAAAATACAGGTGTATCTTAACAACCCTGCAAAGTTAAAAGTTATTCACAATGGTCAGGCTAAATTTTTTTCCTCAGAAATTAAAGCTAAGGAGTTTTTGGATAGCCTGCCCTGAACCTAAACCTTTAAAAACTTTAAACTATCTTGTTTATACCATGCATATTACACATTACATATACTAGTAGCACTTGTAGCACTGAGTGCGGAAATGGGTTGGGCTGCTTAGCTTTTCTACCCTTTTTCTTCATTTTTCTCTCTTTATCTTTTTGCTCTTTTTACCACGATTGCACCCTTTTGGTCTTATTGACTTTTCACTCTTGATGGTTATTCTTTATATGCTGGTTAGGGTATATCTCTCCATCGCCTCAGACTCCTTTGGAGTCTCATGCCCTGTTGGCCGTCGTTTGGGGAGGGGGGGGGGGGGGGTTGGGAGAGGGGGAGGGGGAGGGGGGGGAGAGGGGAAAAAAACACAAAAATGAGCAAATTCATGCAAATAAGGTAATCTTCAGTTTTTTGTACATGGAATATATCCAAGTAATTAGAGGGGACCAGATTAAGATTTATGTTTTGTTTTTTATACAACCTATGTTCTTTTTTGTATTTAGATCTGGAAATTTTTCTTGTTTCTATAGATGGGGAGATTAAAACTCTGTAGTTGGAATATTGCGGGCTTAAATGACAGAAATAAAAGGGCACAATTATTCCAACTCTTGCGGCAGGATCCTGTCGATATTTTATGTTTACAAGAGACGCACATTTCAGAATCCGATAAAGAACTGCTTAATATTCCAGGATATAATGTTATTATAGCAACATCACAAACAACTAAAACACGCGGGGTTGCTATTCTTGTAAAGCCCTTAATCGGTGATCCTATTCGAACACTGGCCGATAGTCATGGCAGGTGGGCCATAGCTCAATTAAAATCTGGTCTCGTAATTTGTGCAATCTATGGCTCAAACCTGGACGATCCCCTACTCTTTAGAGATCTAGAGTTGGAATTAGCCTCTTGGTCTGGACCCCTTATTTTATGTGGGGATTTAAACATAGCTACAGGGAGTCATTTTTATAATCAAAATTCTACAAATTACAAGGGACGTAAACCTAGGGTATATAGGGCCTTGCGTCAATTGATGGATAGCCATAATTTACAGGATATATGGGGGCTAAAGAAGAAAAATGGTGACGGATTTACTTATTTTTCATATCCACACAACAAGTATGTCCGAATTGATTATATTATGTCATCATTAGAGCTCCAGCTTTTGGTAGATATAATTAAATCCCCGAAAACGATCTCAGATCATAACGCACTTACCCTTATATTTGATTCCCCAAACAATACGAAGCCGAAAACGCAATGGTCCTTTGATAGAAAGTTACTTGTTAATTATCAATACATAGCCCATATTACATCTTGGGCCCAGGAATTTTTCGACTGTAATCAGTTTAGTGCCTCGAGACTGATCGTATGGGACTGTTTTAAAGCTGCATTAAGGGGGGAGACTATTGCGTTCGTTGCTAAACGCAAAAAGATAGAAGACAATATTAATCTGAGCTTAATGCGAGAATTGTCAAACCTCGAGACACAGCACGCTACCCAGATACAACAGGGAGCTCCAACTCTCGATACTCTTCAAAAAATACTGGTATTAAAAGCTGAAATTAACAGTACCTTAACTAGGAAAGCGGTAGAAACATATGAAGCTAATAAAAACAGATTATATGAATCCGGAGAGAATGTAGGCAGATATCTAGCCCTTCGAACACGTCAAACTATCTCAAAACAAGATCCAGAAGATTGAGTATGAGGGTCAGGAATATGAATCTTCAAGCGAGATTGTAGAGGCATTTAGAAAATATTACCAAAAACTGTATCACAATGATAATTCACACTCTGATAATGCCTTAAAAACTTTTTTTTAAAATTGGCTATCGGATCAGGACCTCAATCCGGTGGTTGACGATTTAGTTAAAGAAGATCTCGAAAGAGAAATTTCAATGTCGGAGCTGGAGACTGCACTTTATGATTTAGCAAATGGGAAGGCCGCCGGACCGGACAAAATTCCACTTGATCTGTATAAGGTGCTAGGCAAACAAATTCTACCTTATTTACTGGACTTGTTTCTGGGGGTTCAGTATCACTCACTTCCACCTGAGTCATGGAAACATACCAACATAGCCATTTTCTTGAAAAAAGGCAAACCCCCACATAATCCATCCTCCTATAGACCTATATCTTTGATAAACTCTGACTCAAAACTATATGCTAAAATTCTAGCTAATCGGTTGAGTGGGATCATCGAACATCTTGTCTCCCCATGGCAACATGGCTTTATCCCAGGTAGGGGTACCACGGACCATACGCGGAGAGCCATCACCCTTTTTAATATCATGGGCAGCACGGGGGGCGAGATGTCGATGATCCTTCTCGACGCCGAGAAGGCATTTGATCGCGTATCATGGAGCTTTCTTTGGAACATCCTGGATTTTAACAACTTTGGGAATAAGTTCATCAGAGCTATAAAATCTCTGTATATCGATCCTAAAGCAAAAGTCTCCATTTGCGGTGCTGAGTCGGAGTTTGTTGATATACAGAGAGGCACGAGGCAAGGATGTCCCTGCTCTCCTATATTATTTTCTCTTTATATTAACCCATTAATTGTTAAATTGCTTTCCTCACCCGTTATCCGGCCTATTGATATTGGTGTGTCATCGACGAAAGTACTGACCTATGCCGACGATGTGGCCATTTTAACGACAAATCCTGTTGAGGCCATTCAGGAAATCGAATCAATCACTCAGTCCTTTGGCCTCTTTTCAGGTTATTCCCTCAACAAGGATAAAACAATGGTTCTGTGCACAAATAATACGGTCTTTGATAGTCCCCTAAGAGTGAAACAAGCCACCTATTTAGGTATATGTCTCTCTTCTGATGTAAGGGAAATTGATCATCTTAACTATACTCCCTTGATTAATAAAATTAAGGTTGACCTTAGGAGAATAGATAATTTACATCTATCTATAATTGGCAGGGCCAATTATTTAAAAATGAATATTTTCCCAAGAATACTCTACCTGTTTCGAGCAATCCCGCTTTTACCCGGAGATAGTTTTATTAAGACTATTGATTCCTCCATGTCTAAGTTTATTTGGAGCTTTGGAAAGATCAGAAGAGCCCTATCGTTTTTAACTTTGCCCCAGAGGAGAGGAGGGCTCGGTATTCCCAGTTTAAAATTATACTTATGGGCAACATTTCTTCAACAAATGGCTCCATTATTTAGGTATAAAACTACCATCTCGCCTAGTATGGAACATTATATCCCTTCTATTTATGAGCTGAGTCTTGGAAATAAATGTCAAGGTTTATTTTTAAGGCAGGTTGAGCAACTATACTATAAAAAAAATCAAACTAAGGGTAGTCACGGATGCTTGGAAGGTTTGGAAATCTGTATCTAAATACTTATCGATTCCAAAATACTCGAAATACACCCCCTTATGGCGCAGTGCTATTATACCTATTAGTCTTAATGATTCTACCACCCGTAGGTGGGAACTTTTAGGTATTAATACAGTGGATGATTTCTTTGGCAAGGATATTACTCTGTCATTTGGACGGTTACAACAGAAATTTAATATTCCATCTACTGACTTTCTGAAATACCTTCAGGTGTTTATAAGCATTCGTGACCGGATTCCCAGTATTAAATTGGACGACATTAAGCTGTTTTCTATCATTGGGAAACATTCTACTAAGATCGGCACTTTTTATCAATTGCTGAACCAAAGTACTCCAGATGATTTAGAACGGGTTGAACAGGCCTGGGCCATAAGGTTAGCTAATCCAAATGTTGATGTTGATCTTAGCCTGGTCCTTTCATCTGAGCTTTTTATTCCCTCGAATCTTAAAGCCCAATATTACAGAGTTCTTTATAACCTTTATTTTACCCCCGCAAAGCTATTTTCTTGGGGTCTTCGGGCTGATGATAGTTGTCCGAGATGTAATCAACCCCAAGCGAATTTAGTAGATATGTTTGCAAGCTGTCCCAAATTAGATTTATTAAAAGCTTCGTTCATGGGCTTTTGGAACAGACTATTTGGTCATCATATTCAAGATTCAATAACTCTTTATTTATTGGGACATGATGAATCGCTCGGTCATAACACGGAAGAACAAAGGATACTTTTTTTGGGTACTGCTATTTTTCGTATTATTTTAGCTGCACGGTGGAAAGATACAGATTCACCTACTTTTCAGATGTGGCTTAGCCGATTTTTAGCAACATATAAACAGGAGCTTTTAATTTATAGTTCTAGAGGTAAAAAAGCCCGGCTTCTTGGGGCTCAGATCTGGGCTCCTATTTCTAAATGGTATTTAAAACATAGATCCAATGATCCACCTCTTTTGAACTAAACAAGCTGTCTGCTGGGCTTTATATTTGTTTAAATTTTGATTTGAATCCTTATTTCAGATTTGTTATTGTATTTCTATGTACTGTTTGACGTATTATGCTGTATGAATTTTGCTCGAACAAAATAAATAAAAAAAAAAAAAAATGAACTCAATGCATTATTGTGTTTAAAATTGTGTTGCCTATTGCAACCACTTGTAACTTTCTACAGAAGTCAATTGCATATTGCAAAAGTATTTATATAAAGCATCTCATTCTGAGAAAGTATATTTTAATACCTATTGTTGGTTCTAAAATAAAACAAGCATATATTTTCTATATATAAACCATTGGCCTAGAGTTCAGTTATTGAGTGTGTGAGACCATTTGCTGGCTGAGTGTGTGCAACAAATGCTTTACATTGTCCTTTGATACTGCCTTACTGCTCGACCAAGCTACCACTTTAGAGAGTAAGGTTATATCTAACTTTAGCCTCTGCCAAACCTCTGGGGACTGTGGACTCTGTACACACTGTACCTATTTGGGAACAGTATATACAGAGCCACTTTCTCACACAGCCATTCTATATTTCGTCCTGATCCTAGCCAAAATTAGATCTTGGTGTATACAATTTGATTATTTGCAGCAGGAGGAACTGGTCTGTGTCTCCCATTAATCCTCCTCCAGACGGAAAAATGCCTATTTGTCAGTTGCACCTATGTTTCTGTCTTCCCTATGGTTTTGGAGCGGCTCAGCTGCTTCCTCTTCCTTGAGAGTTGGACCTGCCAAGAGTCTTGGCAGGTCATTTCCTGCCAGAGATGGGCCAATAGTGCAATTGTTGGGACATCCAAGAGTGTCCCTTGTTGAGTGAGAATCTGGTAGAAATACTCCATTGTTAATTTGAGTCAAGAAAGACATCCGCCACGTGAACCAAGCCTGCTGTGGTCTACAGCAAGGATGATGATGCAGCCTTTGAAGAGCGCGATTGCCTGTAAGATACCTCCTCGTATCAAAAATGAACATTCTCTGTAATTTGGCGTAAAATATACACCAAACTGTGCCAGGTTTGTTACACCTTCACGTGCAATGTCTTCTTCCTTGTTTATTTCCAAAGCGGATTCTTAGACCCCTTCTTTAGATTCTGGGTCCGTCCGCGATTGCTGATCAGCACGTGGACACTGTAGTTTATCACTCGCGTCTGAGGGCGACCAATTTTAATGTGTACACAAATCTTCTTAACCGAATTGCTCTCTTGACTGTGCCAGGGCAGTGAGGTTGAGCAAATTGTGCTTGCTTTAGAGTCTGGATTTCATAAACCATAAAATATTACTCAACCACTGTTCCATGTCGTGCATGCAAGAAAGTTGACCAATAAATGGTTCAACTCCTTTTTTACAATGGAAAAGCAACGAAATGATGGGTGTAATTCGCCAATGTATCTCAGTCACTGGTAATTACTCGAGCTGTATTAGAATCCATGTTTTTTTGCCAAATTAGACAGAGACCTGCCATATGCAAACGAGTTTTTGTCCTAAAGGAACAGTCCTGCGTGGACTGCTGGGCCAGACCCAATCTAGACAGGCACGCAGGCCACTCCAGACTGATTTTGGCCTTTTGGTGTTAGTGAGATGAAGTTCAAGTCTACTGGCACAGTGATCATGGGTTCTACATCTGGGCACACGTCACGTTTATAGCGCCTCACTTAGAAAAATAAACAGCCACTAGGTCTAGCATTGACTCTCAGCCTATTGGCTTTGCCAAAGCATGTGTTTTTAACGTTTTGTAAAAAGCTGTTTAAAAAACATAAAAACAAGCACCAGTGTGTACACATGTGGGGGTTTATTGTTCATTTTTTGGCAATTAAGTTGTACAAAAATACTGATAGATGGTCCCCATTAAATGTGAAAGTGTGGGTGCTCACAGATGGACGTATCTGACTGCTTTTGTAAAAACGTTTTACAAAAACATTTAAAGTTGGCTGTATTTGAAGAGGTTGAATGGGTTCCACATCCATTATTAAGTGGACGCTGCTAATGCCACTTGTAGTGCGTAATGCGGCGCCCTCAAGGTGCCAGAGAGAGACCAGTAGCAGATTGTGGGGCCTCACAGATTTATTGAAAAAAACAAAAGTGTTTATAAAGTATTCTCTATCAAGTCCCAGCTAGTGATGGGGATACTTGTTTGGCAGCTGTGCACTTTGTACCCAAGCAGAAGCAGCTAAAGTGGGCTGACCCATTCCCCACATGCTGTATGCTGTGGTGAGTAGAAACGAATATGAACGACAGTTCAGCAGACCAATGGAAAAAGAGGGCTGGTCGAAAGCCAGGGCAAATTATATTACACACATATATTTTATTAAAACCAAAAGGTCATGGCCAACACTGCACCTTAAAGTGTTGGGTGGAAAACATTTTTAACTCCGCTCCTGGTTATTACTCTGCCTGCATTCCAGTCCATTGTTTTTGTTTTTCTAAGTCAAATCCTGTTTAAGTTATCACTTGCAGAGGACTAAACTCGACTCCTCCATGCCAATCCCAGCTTGTCCCGGCTTCAGAGTGCCACAGAGTTCATGATTACCACCTGTGCTGTTAAACAAACGCGCGGTACCCAGCTGGACTATATTGACTTATAAAGACTCTGAAAGCGGAGCGGGAGGCGATTAATTCCAATTCAAGAGTGTCAACAATGGGGTATCCTGCTTGGAGCCAGGGGCCATGCCCATCTTAACTCTCAGCACTCCTAATTAAAGTAGATCATTTGGGCTTCATAATTGATGAGGATTTGAGGCTTAATACTGAGGGGGGGGGGGCGTAATTGTTTTCCATCAACTGAATAAACGTAGACCCTTTCCTGCCCCAAGTTCAAGCAAACAATAAGGTAGTGCATGGGGCTTCAGCTGATGCCAGATTAGGTTACTGTAATGGACCGTAGAAAGACTGTGTCTGCTCACCAAAACACCCACCTACACATCCCCAAAATGCAGCAGTTGGACTTCAAGCTGGCCTGAAATAACACTTCTCACAGGGCATAAAGCTGGGCACTGGGACCAAGTTAGGGAGCATATAGGATTCAGACAGGGAGGGAGGGGGGGTCTGAATGGACAAACGGTGCCCTCATCTAGCTCCAGTGTACCAAACTACTCTCATTATGATGTACTCACCTGTAGTTTCAAGATTAACGTTTTATGTACGCCCCTCTGGTTAACCTGCAATCTAGGGTAGGTGCAGTACTTTTAGGGTGGCGGGTTCACCTCTTTGGTTTTTCCTGCGTTTAAGACAATTATCCTTCTTCCCTGGTTCAGATCAGGACTGAAACTGCACCTATTTTAAGATCATACTCCAGACCGGTGCCCCGAAATCTGCTTGTGGGTAATGCATACCTTAGAAATGTTCTGATTGGACGGTGCGAGCTATAAACACTCCCAACATGATGCATTAAGATCACCTACTACAGTAAATGCTGTCGGCACTAGACTTTCAATGCAGAGTGTGATGCTTTAACAGCTAAAATAGAGCAAGGAAAACTACAATACTGGCAAAAAAAGAAAATGCGACCCTACCACCCTTGTGTGCCAAAGAAGGACTGCAACTTATTTGTAACATTTACCCTGTTAATTTTACAATAACGCTATTGGGCCCTGAATAGCTGGTCTGCGGACTATTGGACAACGAGGAACAGGTAACCACAGCGTGTGCATTTCCATCAGCCAGCTCAGTGCTCTGACATTTCAGACTCCAAATGTGCACGTGGGAAAAAGAGAGGTTTGCTCTCGCATTTGGGGCAAACCCTGCCATGTGAGTTTAATAGGCATGGAGCAGTCCAAGTTAAGCATGGATGTTGGAAGTAAATTCAAACCCGGTTTCACATTTCAATTGCTATCTTTGAAACAATGTGTAAGTCGGCTGTAAAGGTGCCAACGATAAGCCCAGCCAGCTGCCTTGGGCTCAAAGCCATTTGTGAGCTTTGCACCCATGTAAACATTTTGCTAAACCTTTTTTCTCTCTTACTCCTGAAACGAAATGAGTAGAAAAGTCATTCTCACAACATAGAGCTATTTAAGAAAACTAAAAATGAGTCGGTGTATGAGAGCTATGTCAGTGAGCACCCGTGAGTTAAAGAAGGGGCTTTCCCCTCACTGGTGGGAACCTCTCTCCCCAGGTATGCTGAAGAGATGTGTCCAGGAGGGCGGGGCTTTTACTTTGGTACGGAGGGGGCTGGAGAAGGTTTGCTTTGGGAGGAGTTAGGAGAGGGCAACCTAAGCCTTTCTCAGTTCTACTTTTTCGAAAGACTAGAGAACAAAGGGGCATATTTACAAGCCCCTATCGCCACCACAACGTCACTTTTCTCGACGTTGTGGTGGCGATAGGGGCTTTGCTTTATTCACAAGGCAACATTAAGCCACTTGACATGGCTTAACGCCGCCTTGTGAATAAGGCACCTTTTCACACTATACTTGCCGTGAAAGGGGCGGGCAATGGGTGTTGCTGTAAGCGTTCCACCGCAACACCCATTGATTTTGACGCTGCCCCATATTTACAAGGGTGGCGTAAATATGGGGCAGCGCCAAAACATAGAAAAAGCAAACACCATGGTTTGTTTATATGTAGGAAAGTATCCCTTACTGCACATAAGCAATCATTTAAAAAAAAAATACGTTTTGCATCTTCTATTTCAAAATGCCATTTCAGATTGTTCATGTGCAGGAAGGGACACCTTCCTGCACATAAACAACAATTTCCTTCAACGCAGGCACCCTTGCAAGGGTGTCTGCGTTTGCGCTAGGCTGCTCAATTGGCGCCAGCGCAGGGGGGAAAGCAAGGCTGCACCTTAGTCTTGTAAATACAGTTCATCCCTGCGTTTCAGAAGTGGCGGAGCACCGCGTTAAGCCAAGGTGGCTAACGCCACGCTGTGCCACTTCCTTGTAAATATGCCTCAAAGTGTTCTGGGCTTTCTTTACAAATAAGTCATCTTTGGGAAAGAGGAACTGGATCATGCTGCTGTGGGAGATGTGGGGGATGTGCACTGTAGCTGGATTTGCTTGCATAATGTTATGAATGACAGCTGTGTACATGTAGAAAACCTGCAACCAATCCAGGAGAGGGTTATTGGAGTAGGCGGAGATTGAGATATGCTGAATGAACATCCTTGTGATGGACCTCGGAGAGTTGTCGCCTGCTTTGCCTTGGACTCCTAGAACTGGAGAGCTGCTCTGAGGGCTCGAAAAGCTGCCTTCCTACTGATTCACAAGGAGAAGAGGATGAGTTACTGTCCCTGGAAAACTGTGAAAGATCCGAGAGATGGAAAGAGCGTTGTCTGCCTGGAGAAAAGTAGTAAGACCAATGGACATTGGCCGTGGGCCTGGGAGAAGTGGGCGAGTAGCTTTCCCTGCGTTAATCCGTGCTTGGCGTTCAGGAGCCTCCAATGAAACCCCTGAGAACATGGGAAGACGCTAAAGAACTAGTCTTCATGAGCTGAACATTTTCTTGTACCAACTTCTTCTACAGCATTGACATCTCCTGCAAGAGAGTGCAACTACAATTTTAAAGGACAGCAGTTTCCCAAAAACTTTTAAAACGATACCACCGGGGCGTTACTTTTTTCCAGAGTCTGAAATATATATATTATTTTTAGGTTTTAATCAGAAATTAGGAATACATTTGCATTCAGTGTGAAATAACATAAATGATCTGTACAGGAAAAAATGTCTCCTATTATACACCTCACGCCACCTTCCCTTCCCTGTATTCACAAAATGATCTGCTCTATGTAGCAAGGATAAGCATCAGAGTCCAAGCCGCCAAGGCTCATGGATAAAGACTCTGGGAGAGAGTGAACCAGGGTACCAGCAATACACACCTGTCCTCTAAAATGATGGGATCTCAAAACCTTGTTAAAGGTATATAGTACTAAGCAAAATATTTAAGCAACCCTCCTGGCCTAGCAAATAGGTATGAGGCTCGGCCAAGTCTAGCCGGGTCAATCTTCCTCTTCAGGAAATTTTGTCTTAAGTTCAGTCTTCATTATTTTGACACGTCACATTTGGAACCATGCTCACTCCTCAAACGATTGTTGTTTATTAACCTGGTTACGTGAAAACACAAGCCTTCCTGCTCCCACCGTCTCTAACTCTGTCTATCAGGAGAGAGGACTGAGGCCTCTAGCCCCAAGAAAAGCATCTTTTTATTTTTTTTATTTTTATTACCTGCAGATCCTGATGTCGTATCAGTGTGACATGGCTCACTCCTGGAAAAACATGAACTTATGTTTCTTTCATGACCAACTTTTTTTCTTCTTCAAGGCCACTGCTTTCACGTTGACGTTTCTGACGTTGACCATCGGATCTGAGGTCAACCAAGATGAGCCAATGTTCGGCTTATGTCCCTTCAGGATCTCTAGTTGAGAAGTGAAACTATCTCAGCAGAGTAATATTCAAACAATTTGCATCATCAGGCACCTGCACATTAAAGTGTCTGACCTCACCTTTCAAAGCACTAGTCTCAGAGGACTTATGTAGGCCAAGAATTTGCAGCCTGGACAACCTAAACCGCGTGCCCAGGCGCAGCTCAGTTGTGTTGACTCTATTTTCGCCACTGGTGCTTCCAGTGAGAGCTCCGTATTCCCTATTCGTCCAGAAGGGCTCTGCAGTTGTCTGAGGTGAGCCATGATCAAAGATTGTCCCTGGATAAGGACAATTCTAAACTCTGGGTGCTCCCGACATCAGAAAAAGGAACCACCCTGGACCTTAACTTTCTTCTTCTGCTCTTCAGGTGGCATCGTGGCTCAGCTGTACTGAGAGCTCGTCCCGATCTCCTTCACTCGCTATCTCCTTGTCATCTAGCACCTGGCTTTCTTCCGCTGGTCTATCACTGGACAGAACACCGCCCACTCTGCAGCAAGGTCGTTCTATCGAAGAGCTCTATCATTGTGAAGACTACGGTGTTCCATTTCACCGAAGGATCATGCAGCAGTTCCATACTGGTCCAAAGCATCCGCCGTGGTACTGCAGCTCAGGCCAAACTTCCTCCTCCGAACTTTAGACCCTACCTGTCTCCTTGGTGGCAAAGGGCAGCTCAAAGACCAGAGCCCTGTAGGAGCGCCATCATCTTTGACCTCCTTGGAGTCTGCAAGGCTTCACTCCTCACATACACCGCTTGGAGAATGACAGCCAGCCCATTGGTGTGTTTAATTCCAAAGCACCTCCCATATCGTTTTTTAATTAATTCATGACCCCCTACATCAGATTAATTTCATTTTAAGTTATTTTAAGCATTAAAGTTGTTCTTTTGTCGATAAGTTGGTTTAGAAATTTTAGATTGCCTAGTTCTCAACTGTAAGGTTGTTTTAGTATTGCTGTTTATATACCACAAAGGATGCTCTTTCAGAACAAGGGCTTGCTGCTAATGCCAAGCTACCTACCACAAGGTTGGGATTCCTCACAGGGACACGTTAAGTTATTAGTAGCTCCATTGTCTTTTGTGAGAGCTCAACCACAGCTCCCATCAAGACTGTGTCATTCTCCCCTCTAGTTTAGCAGGCCGATTTTTAAAGTTATTGTTGAGAGGGAGCTTTTCTGCATAACTTGATAACGCTGTGTTGCCAACTGCTTGCCCGTTTCTGTTTGACCCTTTGGGGATTTCCACTTTTTAGCTTGACAGTGATGCAAGCCCATCAGAGGTATTCCTCAGTTCTGACATCGCAGCTGGGCTCTGAAGCCGAGGGGGGTACCCAAAGTACCTCCCTCCTTGAAAGCCACCTTCCTCCTTGAAAGCCTAGCTACCCCTCCCTCTCAATAGTGCGGCAGTAAAATCTGCCGAAGGTATCCCAAAAAAAGCATTCCCTTATCAAAGCACACCTTGAGTTTTTTTCGATTTTTTGTTGTTTATGAGATATCTAATTGTACTGACCCTCAGCACACATTACTGGTTAGAAATGTGCACTGATGTATAGAACCTGTACTCCACCTGGCACAGCTGTCACTGCCACTCTGCCATAAATCGTATTTGACAAAAAAAGTTCATATGTATAGTGTTTCAAATCAATTTTCATCCTTTGTTTTGTAGGTCACTCATTACATAATGTTTTCATTAAAATCTTCAGTTTCCCAAATACATCTTAAGCTTTCAAAACCCATCGTATGGAATATCATACATATTACACCGGTGCATTTTGAGCTGGAAGCTCTTCTACAGGGGACTTGAATCGAAAAGTCTTCTCTGGAAGAAAACATACAGCGTGAACGTATTGATCTTTATCACAAACATTATATGGTCATACCTCTAGTAACCTACCTCACTTCTCATTGTGTAACATAAGTGGTTCAACGTAACCAAGTACACAACTGTAGGACTGACAGTAAGGAACCTTTTCTTCTGATGGATACTTGTAACTGCGGACTCCTCACTTTTAGAATTGATACCAAAGTAGTATCTCGCAAAGGTGGTGGGTCTGGGAACTGGACTCAGATTAGGAAGTCTTACAGGACCAAGTGGGCAAAATGCCCCTTTTGTCAGACCTGGCTGTCCAGGCAGTAGGGTTTTGTGAATGTGTGCACCCAACTCTTCTCATCTTGGCAGATATCCTGGACCGCCACACACTTAGCACTGGTTGAATGAGCCTGCAGGCCTTATGGTGGGTTACTTCTTAAGCACCACGTACCTGATTTTTAATGCAAAGGACTATCCATCTGGACAGTCCTCTCTTGCACCGACTTGACTTTCTTAGGCCTAGCCAACTCCACAAGGAGTTGATCATCGAAACAATAGTCTATCGTATTGTCAATGTTGAAGCTCAAAGCAATCTTAAAGCCAGGGATGTGGTTCAGCGACACGTCAGCCAGGAGATCTGCTGACTGACATGGAATGGTGATAGCACCTTTGGCAGGAAGGCACCTCTGGTCCGCAGCACCAATATATCCTTGTAGAAGGTTGTGCAGGAAGGTTGCAAGGATAGTGTCTATAGTTCACTCACTCAGTATGCAGAAGTGATGGGGATAACAAAGACTAAATGTGGGTATCAATGAGGCATGATGATTGACTTTGGAGGTAACAAATGCATCGGCTCTTCAGAAAACACATCCCAACCAATGAATTAAAGTGAGAGGGTTAGACGGGCAAACAATAATGAAGGCAGGGGATTAAGATTAAAAAAATGGTTACTTCTTAAGAAAGGCTTTGTAACTAAAATCTCTTAACAGCAAGATTGAAAAATGTAGTGATAAACAATCTTCTAAAATAGTTCTCAGCGGGAAATACCAAGGCATTACTGCTGGAAGATCCATGTAACTTCTGATCAAGCAGTCGGTGGACGTGTGATCTTAAAACCTCTCCAGTGGATTTGACAAGACATTTCGAATTAATTTTTGATCCATCTCTCACTGTAGTCTTTCAGATTAATACAACTTCCTCAGTGTGTTTTTCTTTTTGAAAATGCTAAGGTATTTTCTACCGCTCTTTCTTTGCTCTTGGATCTCACCTCAGCTACCGAAACTCGTTGTGCCTGGGACTTTCTATTTCTCTTGATGTCATCTGCAGATAGTTCAGAGCTTTGCTGCTCCTTTGCTGTCTGGTCCGCCTCGCAAGATCCCTTTGCTACCCATCTAGCTGAAATCCACCGGCTAATTCTGGCAAACACTTTTTCACTAAAGACCTCTATCTTTGCCACGTAGCAGTTAACAAAGTTGGTCTACTGGATGTCTCCATAAACTCAGAATTCTTCGTAGGTTCCTCTCTTTTCTACCAGAAGAGTGTCGCAAAATGGTAGTCCATGCGACAGTTACTTCCAGATTAGACTACGCAAATGGCCTTTATCTTGGCCTGCCTAAATATCTGGTGCAACGCCTTCAGATCGTACAGAATGCGGCTGCGAGACTGATAAAGCACATTCCTTTCAGACAGCATGTCTCTCCGCATCTGCGCGCGTTGCATTAGCTCCCAGTGGCAAGTAGAATTAAATTCAAAGTTCTTACCTTAGCGTTTAGAGCACTAAAAAGGACCTGCCCCAATTACTTGAAAATTAGACTCCCCTGTTACCATCAGGAGAGGCACTTGCGCTCTAACTCCCTGCTTCAGCTACTCGTCCCGCGAGCAAAAAAAGCCAGACTTGGGGGCAGGTCTTTCTCTGCCGGCACGGCGAAACTTTGGAATGCCCTGCCTTCTACCATTCAATCTGCTACGACAGAATCTATCTTTAAGAAGCTTTTAAAGACCTGGCTCTTCATGCAGAGAACCTAAGCAATCCCCGTGCCTCCTGCCTCTCTGATTTTTGCTCTCATAGCGCCGGGACACCTCCTCGTGAGGTAGCTGTTTCGCGCTCTACAAATATCAGTATTATTATTATTATTATTATTATTATTATTGTCTAGAATCTTTGCAGCAAGCTCTTTCTGCCTACAGGCCTGTAAGGACACCCTGCTCTTCACTTGCCAAACTGGTCGCAAAGCATAGCAGAGAATCTGCTCTTTTATTTTTCAAGCAGCCACTTCCTTGCTTTGCAATTTGCGCACATGGGCTTCTCGACTGTTTTCTATTAACAACTTAAGACCTGCTATCTCAAGATAATGGAGGCCTACCTTGGCTGTCGAGTTCATATTTTCTTTCCTTTGCCAGGATGCCATTATGTATATTACGATGCTGTACAAATTCTAAAATAAATCATAAAAGGCAGTGTGACAAGGAGCCATAAATGGGGTCTTCCAATGTCAAGATACACAGTTAAACTCAGAAAGCCCAACACCTTGTGGAGGGTTAAAGTTACCTTTATGGTCACTATGTCACGCCTAGTTTGAAAATGCTTCCCCATTATCAACTTGTGGCTATGCCTTCCCCGAGGGGTGGCTGTGTACTGCTTATAGCTGTTTACTTTCAGAGCTGTCGTGGAATGATACGCTGAACGCATGCTTGCAATATTCATGACACACCTATATCCCTAGGTGTAGGCATAGCCTTACAAGTTCCTTTTAACGTAAAAAAAGGAGTCGATTCTGCGGCTTGCTGAGAGATGGCAGTGGTGTCGTAGGCGGGCAATGATATAGTATATGGACTAACAGTAACTTAAGTTGCAGAAAGGTAACTTTATACTTATCCTAATTCTTCCCCATTCTTAACTTGTGGCTAGATTCCATGGCACCTAAGAGAATAGTCAAAAGGAAGCCTTGCTGGGTAACATAGGACCAAGTCGAAGAAACTTTGCAGAAGTTCAAGACCAAATTTAGCATCGCTCCTGGCGGAAGTCTCCAGAGAGTAATGTTGGCGGACGGTTTGCGGGGTAGCCCACATAACTGCTGAGCATATATCTCTGACGGGCACATGCCTAGAGAATGCCATCAGTGCCGCCTTGGCTGCGTTGGAGAGCGCCCCGACAGCAGCTGCAGCGGGAGCTCCATGCAGGCTGAAGCAATGGGTGACGCATGAACTTGGGCATCTGCTGATGGTGGCCTGGGCAGCTGCTCTGCCAGCCGCAGAGTCCCACAAAGCTCATCCGAGAGCTGAAATTCCCTTGTCCACTCCAGATAAAAGTGCTGTGTGGAAGGAGCAGTAACGTTGTGGAACCACTCATGCCCTGTGAAAAAACTGGAATGGCTGAAGTGCAATGGGCTTAAAACTTACTTATCTGTCTGGCCAAAGTAATGGCCACTAGTAACGCCATTTTGAGTGAAATTAGCTTCCAATCACAAGTGTGCATGGGCTTGACAGGCTTGTGTCTCAGGAGACAGCTGGGGAAAGATCCCCAGTGGATGCTGTGTCTCAGGAGACAGCTGGGAAATGGTCACCAACGGATTCCCAGGTCCTCTTCAGTAGTTTCTGAGGTACATTTTGCAGTTGTCTACCTGCGTGCCCGCCTCACTCACCTTGCATGACAAGGGCATTACGACATCCACTGACCAGGTTTGGGAGTTGATGTTTCTCGCTGGAGCCCAGTAGCACAATGTGAGCCCTTTGCTCATGTAGTGGGTGCTGCTGTAGGATTTCCTCGCAGCTGCAATGACCTCCACGTAGAGACCAACATACTGAAGACCAACACTTCAGGACCCAAGTGCTCAAGCAGAAGAGGAAGGTGTCAAACTCCCTCTTTCCTTTAATGGAAGAATTCTTCTCTGCCGCAGTGGGCTGAGGTGGACATGGTCTCTGAGTGACAGCTGGAGTAGATCCGAATACCATTGCTCGTGAAGCCAGACTGGAGCCTTTAGGTTTACTGCAACACTCCAGGCTCTTCCTGGAGAATTCTTGCGATCAAAGGTGTCGCGAGGAAGCATATAAAGATATTCCCCATCAAACCATTATAAGGCCATCCGCCAGAGAACCAGGATCCCACTCACATAAGAGGTTAACTGCCCGTGCCTGCTGTTCAAGTGAATTGCGAAGGTATCTATGTGAGGCCAACTCTAACCCTCAAAGACAGTGTGGAGGACTTTTTGGAGGATGTCTCACTTGTGCAATGAGGAGAGGTCAGCTAAGGAAGTCTGTACTGATGGTGTCGATTCCCAGCCCACAGGAGACCAACATGAGCATGCCCTGTTGCAGAGGTCATGTCCACAGGGCTATAGCCAGCCAGTAGACCTATAGCGAATGGGTGCCCTCTTGTTTTCGGATGCATAAAAATGTTGTGGCATTTAGGGGTAGGTGAAAATTCTACACCGCCGGCGGAGTTTTGCCCATTCCGTGTTCCGCTTGGAACATGGAGTTCAAGAAAAACTCCACCAACTGCAGCATGGCGGAGTTTTTCTTTGCACGCTGCTTGCCAATGTAAGTTGGTGAATGAGAAATTATGTCTCCTCGCTTGATTTTCGGGCGCTAGAACACCTCCCCGGCAAGATTTCTCAACGCAGGCAGTCACAGCAGGCCGCGACTGTTCGCGTTGATAGCTGCCGCTGACGAGTAGAACATCTACTTGAGCGGCAGAAAGAAGCAGTGCCCTCTGAATGCCTCATGGTGCCGTTCACGCTGATTTTACAGCATGAAACAAGCCCCTGGTGCTAAAAATCGCCCGAGCAACGCGACATGCTGAATTCTGCCCACATGCAGAACTCTGCTGAATCTAGCGGTGTTTTTATGCTCCGTGAGTCCCCCCCCCCACCACTTTTGGCACTGTCTGTGTAGAGCACCCCACGCTGGGTCTGAGCAGTGGACGCAAGGCCACAACGCCAATAACACTGCTATTTGTTTTCTCAGTAATGTATTGGACGCCCAAATTGTTCAATTTGCTTCTTTTTGCTTTCTTATGCCCATTGTAATACAAGTGCCCACACTTGGTTTTTGTGTCCTTGGTGAATGGTTTATTTTATTCTACTGATAATCCATTCATTCAAACAAATTGTTTTTCATTCTATTAATGCCCCAAAACTTCATTGTTTATGTAACATGATAAAATAGTGCTCTGTTCATATATATCTCCATATCTTCATTTTTAATTTTCAGCTTTCTCAATTCATATTTTTATTGAGATATATGTTCCCAGTATTGTTAGTTTCCTTCATAGTGGAACAATATTTTTTTATAGAGTCTTCACTGTTGGAACCCTTGCAGGTGTGCTCACACTCGTGGGACTACAACCGTCTAGGGCAGATTTACTGATTTACACGCAGCGCAGCAACCACATTTGCTGTGATATGTTCCGCTAGAGGAAGCCAGCGCAGAGCCATAGCTACTAGGACTGGCCTGCTGCTGCTGTCATCCCCTGCTCTGGTGCTCTAATTAGGCTGAGTTGCACCATGGTGCATAGGTGAGTGTGCATGGGTGAGTGTGCACGGTGCATGAGTGAGTGTGCACGGTCTACCGTAGGATCTGTACTGTAAGCATACCCTTTCAGCAAACATTACTATTTCCAGACTCACTGGATGTTTGCTGTGCGCTTCACCACACAGGCAATGGGTGATTTGTTTAAGAAATGAAACCCTGTCCCCTCGTCAATACTTGCTCTAAGGCAGTGTTAGTTTTTAACACAAAGCCCAGTCTGGCTTCCTTAACAGATTAGGCCTTGCATCAAACCTATGGGTGTTTGCGCTGATTCGGCCAAGTAATGTCCCAGTAATGCTTTCCTGACACAAAGAAGTGCTAAACACTTATTACACAGAGAAAAGGGCTCCTTTCCAGTGCAAAATTCCTTTTTTCGCAATAAGTACCAATGTGTCGCTTTGCGTTACTTCCCTTTACCGCTCAATGGCGCAAAGCCTAAGTATATCTGGGACTCTGTGCTCACAGTTTCATTACCATCACGGAAATAATAGGTCATCAGTTGTGCTGTTTATTATCAAAGTTTAATAAAAAACACAACGGAAGTGAAGAGGGGGAAAGGGTAGAATCGTCCTCCTCTAAATACTCTAATTCAACAAAAAGATTCTACCACTTACAATACATCCTTCCTAATCTAGTAAATTATAATGATGGTGGTGGGAAAGGTGGGAAACCCAAGAATCGTCTTGGGAAACACTATATGTTTTTTAAATACCCCTCACACACTAAAAGTTAATTTGGTGTCATGCTTCATCATAGGGGTCTTCCCATCCCTACGGGGTGGGGCGTTCTGCGGAGACGCGGGAGCACTTAATTAAGTGAAAAACTATGTGTTGTGTAGAGGTGGGTGTGGTAGGGTCACACTAATTTTTAGTATGTGAGGGGTATTTAAAAATCATATAGTGTTTCCCAGGACAATTCTTGGGTTTAACACCTTTCCCACCACCATCATTATAATTTTCTAGATTAGGAAGGATATATTGTAAGTATTATCAAAGTTAATCAAGTGATCCATCTATGAAGGCACTGTGGATCCCTTGAACAATGTATACATTGTACTTTTATTTAATTAATTGTTTCATATGAAAGAATCATATCCTAAAAAAAAAACATTATCTCACCCCCCTTATGAGCTAATAATTTTCTATGAACCAATGAAGAGGGCCCGCATTTTGAAGGCAGAGAGCCCTGTGATCTGGTGATTTCAGTTCAAGGATACAGTTTGCCCAAAGAACATCTTGAAACAATAGGAAATAAAGACAAACCCATTTACTTGTGATTGGCTTTAATCAAGAGTGTTGCAGCATTCAGTTACTTGAAAAGAAAAATAGAGAAGGTACAGGGAAAAAAAACAATGAGAAAGGCAAAGAGGCGAGAAGAGAAAACAAGCATTGGCAAAGTCCAAAGGTTCAGCCTTTATAATGCTAGTCCTGACCTGTTTGTCTGTTAAGCATGGTTTAAAAAAAGTAAAAGAAATGGGCGTGTCTTGAAGCGGCAAGATGGTGGGCGCTTCTTAACACCTTTTATGAGTCCTTGAAATCCTCATCTTTCCGGATTGCACCAGGATAGTCAAGCACAATGGAAATCCTTTGTTCAAGTAAAACAGAAACGTCAGGACATGCTCCTATTCCTGTCCAAATTGAAGGTTCTCTTCCGGGGGCGATCAATATTCTTTGATCACCCAGGCCTCTCCTGGGAATGGCTGGAGGAGCACCCCCAGGTAGGGGCAAGGGCTCCGCGAACTCAGATAGGAACGCCCCCCTCGGAACAGCATCTACCAACCACGAATCCCCGCAGACTCTGGCGATCAAGAGGTTCATACTGGAGAGGTCGGTCCCGGTCCAGAAGTGGTCCCCATGCAGCTCCAGTGATATGCCATTCCATGGATTCCGACGAGAGCTGGGCACCCTCGCCGGGGCCAAGGTGCTGCGATGGCGGAATCCAGGACACAAACTATTGACCTTTAGGTGCTACCCCACACCTACGAGCACTGTTCTAAAGAGCGTTTGTTATGTTTGAAGGGCGACAAATGCTTCCAGGGGGCAAGTGTAGGGAGGGGAGCTGTTGGGGGGCTCAGGGTTTACACGTTTGGTTCGTACTATGTTGTTTATTTTTTTTAATTCAATGCAGCCATGACCCTTCTTACATAAGCCACACTGGCCCCTCCCCCGTACAATATTCAAGCCACCGTGTGGGCCCACAGCTCAAGATCCTAACATGGAACATAAATGGCTTACTGGATAAAATCAAGAGAGGCGCGGCCCTCGATATGTCAATTGAATTGCCCCTGCAGTTCTCCTTCTACAAGAGACCCATTTAATGGGCACCAACTGCCCCATGCTTGCCCGCCATGGTTACACCAGGGTGCTTCACGCAGGGTACGCAAGAGATGCGAGAGGAGTTTCGATCTTGCTCCTTCATACATGCCCGTTACTCATCTAGACCCACTTGGCAGATATATTATCCTAAAAGGCACGTTGGAGGGATGACCATGGACGTTGGGAAAATTATGAGTTCTTCTGGCGCTAATTACCACTACCATCAAGGATCTGAGTAATAGAATGCTGCAAACCCAGCCAGTGACGTCAACGCCATTATGGACAGATCCAAAGACACTACCTCATTAGCCCCCTTGACCTGTGCACTAGCACTCGATAAATGGGGGCACTCTTTGGGTTTAATTGATGTCTGGTGCAAGTAGCACTCCTTAGACTCTAGATTCACACACTGCTTGTCTTCTCACAAAACCCACTCCAAGCTCCACTACTTTTTTATGCCAATGGAGTCACTTTCATTAGTACAGAAAGTTCACATCCTCCAACAAGGACTCTCAGTTCATGCCCCAGTGGAATTACTCCTGGGAACGATGCTCCGCACAGTGGGCAGTGTCTGGAGACGTAACGCTTGGTGGCTCACCGATGAAATGTTAGTAGATCTCCTTCGGGAGGTCATCACAGACTATTTTGACTTAAACCAAGGCTCTGTGACTTCTCTGGCATTTCTTTGGGAAGCATTTAAGACTGTAGTCAAAGGCGGAGCTGCACAGTGGTGCTTGGGCACGTACGCCTAAATGATCAGAAGCTTACCCTGCTGAAATCCCGAAATCTCGCTTTCGAACAATCAGCTGATATTTCCCCCGCTCCCAAGCAATATCAATGACTAAGGGACCTTCGTGAGAATTAAAACCGGACTCTCCTTGACTGTGCTCACACGGCAGCATCTCTAGCTCAATACCGCCTATATGAGCGTGGCAACAAAGCTGGTAAATTACTCTACTGGCTTTCCCAGAGTCAGATAGTCCTCTCATTGTCCCGGGTATACTCACCCCCAGATGACAGTCTCACACACAATTCTAGCAAGATAGCGGAGGCCTTTGGGGTGTACTACCACAATTTAGAAGGATACAAAGCCCCCCATTGCTATTACAAATCCATCCAATAGAGGCAGACCTCCCAGTATGTACTCTCTCAGTCTCAAAGCAATGCACTTGAGGAACCCTTCAACCTGGAGGAATTGCAGGCGGCCATCACGGAGGCCCCTCTAAGAAAACCCTTGGCCTAAACAGCCTCCCACTCGAATTTTTCAAAAACGTCTCCTCCCTTATGGCACCCCATTTGATACTCCTCTTTGAAGAGGAAAGTCGTACTGGATCACTACCACTCGATCTTGGAAACACCACTATTACCACAATCCTCAAACCTGGTAAACCGTCAACTCTGTGTTCCTCATATAGGCCTATCTCCATCTTAAATACAGAAGCAAAATTACTGGCCAAACTGATGGCATCCAGACTTGTCACCATCATTAAAACACTGGTACTCGGGGACCAGAAGGGCTGCATGCCCAGTAGGAGTCCCCGACACTGCTTATGCAGGCTTCAAACAGCTCTATCACAACTGGAGTAATTACAAGGCCTGACGGCTCTATTATAAGTCAAGTATGAAAAGTCTTTGGACACAGTACATTAGCTCTTTTTTTCTCAGATACTCACACGAATTAATTTCAGCCCCACGTTTTTAGGTCTCGACCTGGCGAAAAGCAGCGCATGCGCTGCACTGCCATGCAGAGGACTTTTGGAATCGACACGATTCCAGCGTGCACGCGGGGAGACAAACCAGACAAAAGATGTGCACGCGGGTATTGGTCCCTTTACTGGCGGCGTGATACTCTGTGGACTTTTTGTCTTGCTGCCAGTAAAGCCAGTCCCTGCTGCACATCTTCTGTCCCACCGAATCCGTACGCAGAACTGAAGATTGAAAGCCTTTTGGGGTCAGGCTTTGACACGGGGAGCTCTGGCGTCTCAACAGATAACCATCGTACTCCAAAGATCACACTGAGACCTGCCGACGGCCTATGAGCCCGATTCACAAGCAGTGCACCATTTACGGCTGACAGCCATCCACAAAAAAAACATGTGCGGCATCAATGTATTTACTATTGCATAATTACTCGCCACAATTGCATATACTTAGTAGTAAACACCATGGAAGGGGTGGATAGTTAGAGCATCACTATGTGGTTTACCATGAGAGTTTGTGAACACCCACAAGCTTGGTCATTTGTTGGTGTTTGCTAGCGCCTCTCTCGATCCCTTTTCTTACACTGCAAGTGGTCAGGGATTTACTCCAGTAAAGGGCTGGAGTAGCTTCCTTTCTAGGTGGGGAAGGGTAATGGTGCACACCAAATTTCGTGTTAGTTCAGGGGAAGAGATTTCTCTGTGTCGGCTTTACACATACACATAACATAACCTGGGAAAGCTTTCGCTGCGGATAAAAGAAGACAAAATGTGTACTTGTACAACAGGTTGCATTTCCCCAGAAGAATAGCCCCCACCCCCCAAAACCACCCGCTGGTGAAAGAGCAGATGACCCCGTCCTAAGCATCCCTTGGCGTGTTTGTGACACTCAGAGCTCACACGCGTCTGTCTCCGCTAATGAAATCAGTGGCAAGAGAGCATTGTTCGACTGGCTGCTTCCCCTGCAAAGAATGTCTGTGGTCCTGCGCACAGACCAGTCCAGCTTGCAACTCAGGGTAAGAAGAAACCCGTTGTACAATTTTCAATCTTTCCAAACTCTAATGGATATTCCAAAATCTATGTTTATTTTTATCAGGACATCTGTCTGTCCGCGGGTAAATGTGCGCTGATATTGTCGCCGGTCCCATCGTGATAATGTAGACTCTCGAAGATTAACAACCGTTAGGGCCTTTGAAAGAAGACCATGCTTTCGAATCAGTCATTGATACGAATGTCAGAATGAGAAATGGGAAGGAAGGTATTCTCTTGAATTATCCCATTGCAGAAATTTAAAGAACTATGAAGCAATTGAGCCCTGGTGGTGTGAATGAATGTAGTCAAAAGATTATAAAGGAAAACTATGTAAACACGGTAATGTCATTTTCTAACTACTTTCCATGTGACGCAGTGCATGTTTTACTAATTTCAGACTCACTTGGGAACAACGCATGTTATAGAATATACACAATAGGTTCTGACTTAAATGTAAGGCAGATGCTGCAGCCCGCTCAGACACTTTCTGTGACTTTCTCTGGAGACTGGAGTTAGCAACAAGACAATAGTGGCTGATTTCAGCTGTGTGCATGTGAAACCCAATACACATCCATAGCTTATTTCTGTGCTCTGGCAGGGGTCACAGCAGGTGCCTGGCTCTGTAGGGTCTCGGCCTTTGATGTGGACCCAATCCGCCCTCTGTAGCATCAGCACCAGCTGTGAGGCTTCACCCCACGGCGCTGCGTCAAGCCATGCGCGATGAACAGACTTGACTCGGAGACAGCATCAAAAACCATGGTCTGACGAGCCTTGCCGGCCCTGCTGCGGCTGGCTCCTTGTGTCCGCACGCAGATCACTGCTCCAGTGCTGAACAAGCATTAAAAATGCAATTGGTGACGGTCTCGCCTTTTATTAACTTAAAGCCATTTGCTTTGCTATACAATACCATTAGCATAGCAAATGACTTTAACTTAATCAAAGGCGAGACCTATTGCATTTTCAATGCTTGTTTACATTGGTCAAGGCTCACTACGACTCTCCAAGTGAGAGAATCCCCATACAGAGAGGCACGAGACAGGGCTTCCACTTGTCACTCCTCCTTTTTAGGTTGAGCCTGGACAGCGCATGCGCTGCTCTGCGAGGCATGCTGCATTCGGTATAAGGGCTTTCGGGGACTTTGGACATGCCCACTGCTTTTGTTTGGTTAGTTGGTCTGCTTTTTAAAATTCCTTTTTCTCTAGTTAGTTAATATTGTGCATCTGTCCCGCCTTTCGGTGCGTAGTTCCCTCCCAGCGGACATCACCAATTGATTTTTCTGGTTGGCCAGCTCTTGCCATCTCTTGAATCCTCGCTTGCACACCCTTCTCCCCTTCCGTCATTGCTGCTGGCATTTAATCAACCCAGCGCTGTTTGTCGCTGACCAATTAATTCTTTTGGCTGGCCAGCTCTGGCCATCTCTTGACTCCTCGCTCGCACACCCTCCTCCCTCTCGTCCGCTGCTGGCATTTAATAAGCTCATTGTTATTTGTTGCGTCACATGCTCTCCTGCTTCAGCAACCCTCCCTCTTAGTGCACTGCTTACTAACAGTGCATATATTCAAACATTTTATATTTTGCTTTTAAAAGCACTGCACACAGTGCTTCATCTTGAACATGGATACCTATCTTTTGTTTGCTTATGCGGGGCTCGCCAAAATCAAATTTACTAACACTATTTTTATTTAGATTTTTGAAAGCACGCCATGCTGCACTTTCACTTTTGTAGTAGCGCCCACGCCTTGCTTTTCTGCACACCGTGCTTAATATGTAAAATAGCAGCCGTGTTTTTGTTTTCTTATGCACGGGTGCACCAAAAACTACTTTACAAACATTTATTACTTTTTAACAACACGCCATGCCGCGCTTTCACTTTCGTAGTAGTGGCCACGCCTTCCTTTTCTGCACACCACACTTCATATTTAAAATGGCGGCAGCGCTTGTCTTTTCTACTGTGCGGTTCGCTACAAACAACTTTTCACACATACCACTCGGTTACAAACGCTGTCTTTCAGAAAGAACACTGGTCGGCAACTGGCATAAGGCAACAAGGTAACTGACAGGATCATCTGATCACATTATAATTGATTCACTTTGGTCTGTTTTCCTTATCTTACATGTGCTTAATGGTTAAATACCTTTTGACTCCTTCTTCATTTAGCATTTACTTTTTATTTCATCTAAAATACACTCAAGTTTACATATGTTACTTTTAAAAACACGTAATCAAACCAAACCTGACATTTTATGTATAGGTAAAAGACTTTGTCATTTACAATGCCAATAGCTCTAACTCTTGAAAATGCGCGACCTATTGCATTGCAAATGCTTGTTGCTCGAGTCATCGAGAATCTTGCCTGCTGGATTAGAGAAGATGCCCAGGTCCAGGACTACACATGACCCTGAAGTCACGAGGGTTTCCCTTTATGTGGACGACATGATCCTCTATATGCAATCCCCCCAGACGACATTGCCGCGCCTCATCCGCATGCTAGACATTTACAGGGATGCAGTCGGGCTCCGGTGAATTGGCAAAAAAACGCAATATATTCACCTGACCGGTACCCCTCCCCCCGGCACTACCCGACACTAGAGTGAAGATTACAACCGCTCCATTCAAATACCTCGGGATACATATTGCCCATGACCTGCAAACAGCATGGGATCTCAATATCACCCTAATCTTTTCACGCAACAGATCAGGCCTCGATTCCTGGTCCTCCCTCACTCTGAATCTCCCTGGCTGGATGGCCCTCTACAGGATGCTAGTCCTTACCCAGGGTTTTATACGTCCTACAAAATCACCCATTTGGACTCCCATCCACCTTCTTCTCTGATGTACAGTCCATGTCAACCAGGTTTAACAGGGTGGACAAACCACCCAGAATCTCCTATGGCAAATGTACCTTGCCACAGTACAAAAGTGGGATTGGGGGCACCTGACCTCCACCTCAATTACTGGATGCTACACCTCATTCCTACAAATGATTGGCTACTTGGAGACCAAAGGAATGTCCTCCTGGAGCTTGGAACTCCAAGTACTAGATCAGTGGGTATACACTATCTCCTCTATGGAGGGCGCCCACCTTACCCCAGCTCTCCAGGCTCCCCATCCTATGTTGGCAGGCGGCACTTACACATATCAAATGTCAGGGGAAACCAACAGCTCAGACTCCTCTATGGGTGGGAACATGGCTGCGCCAGGTGGCTAGGATGGAGGGTTTTAGAGGTTGGGAGTGTATAGGGATCTCGACACTGGGGGACTTATGGGACAAAGAACACATAGTATCCTTTGATTGCCTTAAAGATGAATTCCACTTAACACAACTCTCAATTCTTTAAATACCTGCAAATCCACCATGCTCTGGCAACGTACCAGGAAATACTTGTGGAGGTCCCCAAATATAATACCCTGTTGTAAAACTTACTATGTGCCCACTTGGATGTCAAGGGATCTACCGGCTGTACACATAACCCCTACTTAACGCTCGAGATCCTTTGATTAAACTCAGAGTTGATTGGTCAGCAGATTTAGGGGTGCTGGAGGATGACGATTGGCAAGAGGCCAGGATGGCCCCTCGCATCTTGGCGATCCCCTCCAACCTGCGCTTGATTCAATTGTCTTATTTCCACTGAATATACTACAGTGCGGATAGGCTGTGGAGGACAGGGCACGTGAGCTTGGCATGCTGTACACAATGTGATGATTCCCTAAGGGTCTTTTTACCACATAATCTGGACCTGTCCCCTCATCAAGCCCTACTGCTCCACTCTGATCGAGCAAGTGCTAGACTTCACAGCTGCGCTGTACCCTAAAGTAGCTTTCCTTTGGATAATGGACAACTGGGCCGATAATAGACATCATCGGACATTTGCAGGCCTGGGATACTTGATAGCCAAACAGAATACTGCTCAGCACTGGGAGTTTTCAGACCCCCACCACCCCCACCCTGTCCACCTGGTAAAAGGGGGTTAATTTCTGTTGTAAAGCGAAATAAGACGTATATAAATAGAGGAGATGTGTCAAACAGCACTCTAAAACTTGGGGCGCATGGACCTCCCTCTCTTTGTGAATCGCGATCCAGAACGATACCTTTTATGTTTTCAATATTATGTTTTATAAAGAGGATCAGTTGCGGCTAATGGTGTGGAGACTCTTCTTCAACGATGGTTGGCGAGTGTATGTTTGTAACCCGGCATTGTTGCTGTATGTAAAAAAAAAAAAATGTAAACCCATGATAAAACAATCAATCATTCAATCAATCAGGGGTTTATAAAGCGTGGCTACTCACCCATGACGGTCTCAAGGCACTGAAGGGGGGTGAGGGAGGGGGCTGCTGATCCGTATGGGCGCTGGGGTTCAGTCGAAGAGCGAGGTCTTGAGATCCTTCCTGAATTGGATCAGCGACGGGGATTGCCGGAGGTGGAGAGGCGGGGAGTTTCAAGTCTTCGCAGCGAGGAGGGAGAAGGATCTTCCTCCAGCTCTGGTCTTGTGGATCCGTGGGACGGTGGCCAGGGCCAGTTGGGCGGGGCGAAGGTGTCTGGCAGGTACATGGAATGGGAGGCAGGAAACGCCGGGAGCGGGAAAGTGTCACTGGAGGGGGGCGGGTCACGGGGAATTGCAGCGGCCGGGGCAAAAGCAGCACAAGCAAAAAAAGAAAAGTGCAAGAGGGACAGAAAAGGAATCAAAAAGGAAGAATTAAAAAGGAAGAAAAAAGCAGAAGAAGAGAGACAGAGGGCAGCCCAGCAGCAGAGCAGTGGCGCTCTACCATAGACCACCAGGGATGAGGTGCAGGCTAGTGCCTGCGGGTGGAGGAGGGCCTCAAACCACTAACCGAGGGTCAGGTGGTCTGCAGCAGGCAGCTCAGGGGCAGCAGCTACCGGGCGTAGCTGCGCAAGGAAGGGAGCAGTCCACTGATAAGTTCATAAGGTGAAAATAGCTATGAAAAAGAAAAGATATTTCTAAATATTCGAGGAAAACCAAACACAGAAATTAAGTTATCCCAAAACTGTATATTCAAATCAAATCAAAATTGACTTTATTTCGGATATATTGCAATCCATAAAAGTACACAACATTAAACAATTCATATTAAAAACATCACAATAATTACAAAGTCAATCTAAGTTACATACAACACATATGTTTCTTAAAAGAGTGCATAGACAAAATCAGTACAAGAAAAGTGCAAGTAGTTCCCACATACAGAAAACGTGCATTAGTGCATTGGGCTGCAGATGATTCACAGTTACTCATCTAAACATTTTCTTAGTCTCATGGTTAGTTTTAAAAATTCTAGCACCTGGAGGACACTATCAGAGTGCAGCAGCTGTAAGTACATAAGGGCGGGTCTAATTTGTTTAAAATTTAATTTCTTTAAAAGAGTAACAAGATACCGCCTACGGGGATATTCATAAAATGTACATAAAAATATAAAATGCAGCATATCCTGTGGAGACTTCCCGTCGCAGCCACAGAGAGCTGCAGGTTTCTTAAAAATGTCCGACTTGGGTCTAATTAAGAGATGATGAAAGATGTTAAACCTGAATCGGGTCAGCAAAAATTTCTCATGGGAGGTAAAGGAGCATGTTAGGTACATTTCCATAGAATCACAAGTTCTCAACATGATATACTTTCTAACATTGGGTTTCAAAAGCTCAACTTCATCTCTGAGGGCATTACAATCCAAGAAAAAAGCTCTCTTAATTGCTGCAACATCACCCTTAACTATATCCCTCGGGTTATCAAACAAGTTCAGGCGGCCAAGCTTCAAAAATTGGGACTTCAAATATTTAAGCCAAGGTACACACGTTGCATGCTCGAGTGATACAAGATCTTCCACTATCTGGTGTGTTAGAGGAATTTCATCACTCAACCATAATTTTACCCAGCATAACAGTGGTTTCAATCCAACAATGTCGGATAAATGCAGGCAACCAAGTTCTTCATGTACAGCTAAATTCGGTGTGCTACCTGGGACACATAACAGACGCTTTAAGAAATTATTTTCAACTATTTGTAGTTGTTCGCCATTTATGTAGCCCCATATCTCGCTTCCGTATACTGCGGTGGCTATGGATTTAGTGTTGTATAATTTCATCATAGCCACATTTGGCTTTTTCCCCAATTTAGAGGCAAAGTTGAAGATGGAGGCATTTACTCTAGTCATTTCCCCCTTCTTCTTGGCCAAATGTGGGGCCCAACTAAGCTTCGTATCAAATAAAACACCCAAATATGAGAACGTCTGGGTGATGGGGATCAGAACATCATTCAGTTTAAAATTGAACTTCTTTTTAGGTTGACGGCCAACATGCATTATGTAAGATTTAGAATTGTTTACCATAAGGTCCCTGTCAGACATGAAATTATTAAAAGCATTCAAAAGTGCCTGGAGACCTAATTTTGTTCGTGAAATTAAAACCGCATCGTCGGCATATAAAAGTAAAGGAATACCCCTCGCACCAGCTCTAGGACAATCTGATTTTACCTCTTGTAGTACAGCCTCTAAATCATTTATATAAAAATTAAAAAGAAAAGGGGCCAGGATACACCCCTGACGTACTCCTTTATTAATACTAAAACTTCCTGTGGTTTCCCCGGTCGATGAGAACCTCACGTTGGCTCTTGTGTCATTATGCAGATCCGATAGGAACTCCACGATCCCCCTATCAATACCTTTATCCTTCATGGTCTGCCACCCTCCCTCTGTTAACACAGTCGAAGGCTGAGGACAGATCCATGAAGGCAAGGTGAATTGCTCCTTTCTGTACGACAGTATATTTATTCAGAATAAGAAACAGGTTGAGACACTGAGTTATGGTAGAGCGCCCTTCACAAAAGCCATATTGAGAAATCGACATGGTGTTATTTTCATTCGACCAGCTTGTTAGGCGTTGGAGTATAACTCTCCCCATGATCTTAACCATTGAATCGATTAGGGATATTGGTCGGTAACAAAGAGCACTTCCCCTATCTCCCTTCTTGAAGACAGGAACTATAGTTGACAGACCCCACGTTCCCGGACAACCCACTATGGCCGCAGCATTAAATACAGCAACCAGAATGGGAGCCCAGAAAACTGGATCAGATTTGTAAAGATCCGGTGGTATTCCGTCAGGACCTGGCGCTTTATTTGCAGTGAGACCCATTATGGCAGCCAAGACCTCACTTTTGTCAAAAATAATGGTGCTGTCCCTATCATGGGGGGCAGCAGCCATGGTTCCAGAACCCTCAGAATAGTACAGACTTTTAAAATGACATTCCCATTCCTCTTTGGTTATGCAACAGACAAGTCCATCTCCAGGGTCCTCGGTCAAAAAAGGTTTTTTAACCAGGGCCCAGAATTTGGTGCTGCTATTCAGGGTGGAGGGATCAAGCAGTTCCTCCCAGGCCTCATTCCTCAGAAACTCCTTGCGAGCGACAGTAATAGCCTTATATTCCATTCTACAGAGTTTTACGACCTCCCGATTCCTCGGGGAGGCTGACAGTGCAAGCCTCAGTTTGCGAGCAGCTATAGTACAGTCGTGGCTAAACCATCTCGGGCCTATATTAACCCGAGTTTTATTAGGGACCGATAGAAACGCTGACACCTTCTCCGAAATATTTTGATAAGCCTCTAAAACCAGCCTAGGTTCACCCCCCCCCATTGGTACAGACTTTAAAATCCTCTGCATACCCAACAGAGATGTTCTTATAGAGGATATCCGCAGAGACCATAGACCATTTTAACCGCCTCCTCCCATCTGTTGTGCCCAATCTACCTTGATTGATGATCTTATTACATTTTTTTAACCAGGGACATTTTAAACAGATTGTTAGAGGGTTATGGTCGCTGAATTCGCTAGGAACAATGCAAAAAGAATCTAAAAAAGTTTGCATCGTCCGCGAAACAAGTATGTGGTCTATAAAGGTACCCCTTCCATGCCCCTTAAAGGTAGGGGTATCAAAGCAATATAGCGGGTCCTTTAATGACATAGCCAGAGAGAGGTCATAGTCATTCAGTAGGTCATTGCACATTTCCCCCTCCTTAGAGTGCTCCATATGGAGACAGTCCGCACGTTCACAAGTCATTTCTGGTAAGCACTTGTGCAATGGGTCTATACAGGGATGCAGATTAAAATCCCCCATAATCATGAGGTTATGGCCCACATTTTTCATAAAATTAGAGACAAAAGAATTTAATATATGAATGTGATTCCTGCCTGCACTATCATAAGCAGCATTGTAAAAATTCACCAGGCCCACGAGGACATTACCTCCAGTTAGAGTTAAGCCCATTACACCTGTATGTTGTGCTTCAATTCTTCGTACTTCACAGGGTATTAGTATGGAAACAAAAATTACAAGACCCTCCTTGGGCCTACCCCGCAGAGATGGCAAGGCTGGCACAAAGAAGGCCTTATACCCTTCTAAGAAGAGGTTACAGCCCAGCTCCCAGGTCTCTTGTAAACAAACAATCGAAAATTGCTTAATGTAAGTCACCCAATTTGCATCAGACATTTTGGCCGCAAGACCAGCAATATTCCAAGAGACAGCAAGACATCCTGGCATTTTGCCCACCGGGTTATCTGAGTTTATAGATTCACCTGTAGCCCTAGTATCCTGGGCCGCAGGTGCCCCCCGTCAATCACACAGCTCAAGACCGGATAACACTTCATACCTGTTCTGTGTGTTTAAGTTCGACCCATATTGATAGTATCCAGCACTGGGGCTCCTGTTATAAGTTCCAATGGGTCCACCTGACCCACAGGGATTAGTGATGTTGTAAAGAAATTGAGTCTCTTGCACAGGAGTAAAAGGTTCAAGCCCCCGCCTGGTTAAACTCTGTTGTGGTGGAGGTTTGCACAAATGCGCATAAAAGTAACCCAGGGGGCGTACACAGATACTGTTCATATTATATACCAGTGCAGAAGCTCTCAAAAGAACAGTTGCCACATGCTGGGGGTGTTTGAAATTTACAACTATACAATCCCCAGACCCAGACTTTTTAGACGGCCCCACCCAGTTTACACGCCTTACTGTCATTATCTGGTCAAAATATGAGATGGGAAAACTACAGTTTTTGTTGAGCCATGACACTGTCTTATTTTTCAAAGAGGTTTGAGATTCATCAAAAGGAGATGCGGGATGGGTGCCACAGGGGGGCACATTAGTCAGTACTGCCACAAACGGAGCACAGTCTGGTGGTAAATTAAGATAGCGGTTGTACCTCGGGGGTCTGGGAGCTCTACTGCTTTGGGGGTTTGTAGATGGTTGTTGCTGCGAGGCAGTTGCCACAGGGATATCCGGTCGAATAGGTGTTTCAGATCCTGAGGCCACTGCAACAACAATATTCCCCCTCCCCTTATTTTGTGTATCATTAACTTCAGCAATTTCTCTCCCTTTGCCCCCAGGGTGTACATTTCCACTAGATGTTACAATCTTCTGTGACAATAACAGACCACCCAGCCTTGTCACTTCCTTGACTAGGTTATCTATCTTAATGGTTAATGGTTTAATAAGCTCTTCCATTTTTGCTGTTAAAGAAACTTCTAAGTTTTTTATAAGTGAAGCAAGCAAATCAGGATTTAAATTTACTCCATTACCATTACCATTAGTGCCCGTGAATACAAAAGGGGTTGTTATAGCAGGACTGATAATTGCCTTACCATCCTTTTTTTTAGACTTAGAATTGTTATGTTTCCCATTCTCCCTTTGAGACAGTGTTCTACAAGTTCTCAGATACCTGATTTCAGGTTGGGTCTCATTCAGCACACCAATATCTGAACTTGACAGCGCCCGTGAGTCGGGATGAACCTCCACATTCACTAGAATGGGCGCTGGAGGGTCAGTAGAGATGACATCACTCGTGTTAATTTCACAATCTTGGGTCAGACTAATAGGGGAATTTTCAGATAGTGTTTCCCCTATCACAGTGCCTTTCCCCAGGGATACACGTCTATCATTATTAATCTGATTTACTTTCCTAACCAGGAAATTGTCTAGGGTAGCAGGGCCCACCATCACTTTGTTAGTTTTAGATTTAGACATTATGAGCAGTAATGATGTTAGACTTCCACACAAGTACCCTTAAGTCTAAACACTCACAAAAAAACAAACGAAAATAACATAATGATAATGTGTAAAATGTCTTACATGCTCATAGCACGTTAGAGGTCCAGAAGAGGTAATATAAAGTTCCTGGCCCAGTCCAGTCTCCTCAGGCCTCTGAGGGCCACAGAGGGCCCACCCTTGTCCCGGGCTTCTCCCGCGGGTGCGACTCGCGAGTGCGAGGGGCGTTCCGTGCCTTAAGGCGCCTCCTGGCGCTCGTGCGGCGTCACTTCCGCCGCCGGGGCACCTGGGTACTGAAGTTCCCCCGGGCGTCGGTGTGCGAGCGCTGGCCGTTTCCCTCACGACTGGAGAGCTGGAGCGCTATTGCTGGGCACGCTGGACACGCTGCCCGTTCCCCTCACGGCACGCATAATGACTGAAGGAGCATTAGACTTATCTGCTTTCGGGCCCCTGGCTGCCAGCAGACAGATATGAAGTCCTTGACGGTCTCAATGTAAACACAAGTAAGAAGAAGGCTTAATGCATAAGGAGTCCACCTTCCGCTACTAGCGGAGACAATCCGTAAATTCAGCCCACTGTATATTGAATTCAGGGGCATATGTACAAGCTCCTATCGCCACGGAAACGTCACTTTTAGTGATGTTTCCGTGGCGATAGGGTCTTCGCCTTATTGACAAGGCAGGTTTAAGCCACTTTACGCGGCTTAACGCTACCTTGTAAATAAGGCCCCCTTTCACGCTATGCTTAGCGTAAAAGGGGTGGGCAGTGGGTGTTGCGGTAGGCGTTCTCCGCAACACCCATTGATTTTGACACTGCCCTCTATTTACAAGGGCAGCGTAAAAAAAAGGCAGCGCCAAAATTCAAACCAGGCAAAACCTGGTCTTAACTTGGCTAAACAAGGAGAAATGTTTTATTTATTATGTGCCGCACACATGGAAAAAGCAAAACACCTTGGATTGCTTATATTCAGGAAGGTGACCCTTCCTGCACATAAACAATCTTTTTAAAAAAATATATATATATTTTGTAACTTCCATGAGTGCTGCACACATAGAAGTGATAAAATTGCATTTCAATATTGTTTACGTGCAGAAAGTGACACCTTCCTGAACATAAACAATCTTCCCCTACATGCAGACGCCTGCGTTGGCGATACACTGCTAAGTGTAGGGCCAGCGCAGGGGGAAACGCTAGGCTGCACCATATTCTTGTAAATATGGTGCAGCCTTGTGTTTCTGAAGTGGCGGAGTGAGGCGTTAAGCCATGATGGCTAAAGCCTCACTCCGCCACTTCTTTGTAAATATCCCACTGTCTTTATAAAGAAGCTTCAGAATGTAAACACAGCACTTGCCATGGCCTAATTTACTTTCCACAGGAATCAGCCATTAGGTCCTTTGTCGTAGCCTAGGAAGCAGATTTATGGGCCTCCAGGAGAAGTGTGATGCTAAGCACACCTTCTGCCTTAGACATCAGCTGAGTGAGCGCAGCAGATGGTCCTTCCCAGAACCGTAAAAGCATTTGTGAGCCAAAGCTTGTGCTTCCCTTTGATATGTGGAAAATGTTTTCCCACTGAAATTGAATTGAATGTTATAACAAAATGATGTTTTTATGCAGTTCTGCTTTTAAAATCATGTTTTAATTTTTTTTATTTGATCTTATGCAGAGATTTTAATAAATCCAAAATTTTACATTGTGGTCCTTTTACCTTGGAAAATGTTTATCTTGTATGCACATGATTAATATCAAGGTCTGCTTTCTATTTTGTATTGCTTTTATGGTGGCTGACCCAAATGAAGTATTTAAGCTGAACTGAAACTGAGCCAATATTTCCTCCATCCAGCTAGGGCATTCCTCGGTGAGTCTCCTGCTCGCTGTCCCGTCGGGTCACTGCATACTTGGGCATTCCTCGGTGAGTCTCCTGCTCGCTGTCCCGTCGGGTCACTGCACACTTGGGCATTCCTCGGGGAGTCTCTTGCTCGCTGTCCCGTCGGGTCACTGCACACTTGGCCATTCCTCGGGAAGTCTCCTGCTCGCTGTCCCGTCGGGTCACTGCACACTTGGGCATTCCTCGGGGAGTCTCCTGCTCGCTGTCCCGTCGGGTCACTGCACACTTGGGCATTCCTCGGGGAGTCTCCTGCTCGCTGTCCCGTCAGGTCACTGCATACTTGGGCATTCCTCGGTGAGTCTCCTGCTCGCTGTCCCGTCAGGTCACTGCACACTTGGCCATTCCTCGGGAAGTCTCCTGCTCGCTGTCCCGTCGGGTCACTGCACACTTGGGCATTCCTCGGGGAGTCTCCTGCTCGCTGTCCCGTCGGGTCACTGCACACTTGGGCATTCCTCGGGGAGTCTCCTGCTCGCTGTCCCGTCGGGTCACTGCACACTTGGGCAGTCCTCGGTGAGTCTCCTGCTCGCTGTCCCGTCGGGTCACTGCACACTTGGGCATTCCTCGGGGAGTCTCCTGCTCGCTGTCCCGTCGGGTCACTGCACACTTGGGCATTCCTCGGGGAGTCTCCTGCTCGCTGTCCCGTCGGGTCACTGCACACTTGGGCATTCCTCGGTGAGTCTCCTGCTCGCTGTCCCGTCGGGTCACTGCACACTTGGGCATTCCTCTGTGAGTCTCCTGCTTGCTGTCCCGTCGGGTCACTGCACACTTGGGCATTTCTCGGGGAGTCTCCTGCTCGCTGTCCCGTCGGGTCATTGCACACTTGGGCATTCCTCGGGGAGTCTCCTGCTCGCTGCCCCGTCGGGTCACTGCACACTTGGGCATTCCTCGGGGAGTCTCCTGCTCGCTGCCCCGTCGGGTCACTGCACACTTGGGCATTCCTCGGGGAGTCTCTTGCTCGCTGCCCCGTCGGGTCACTGCACACTTGGGCATACCTCGGGGAGTCTCCTGCTCGCTGTCCCGTCGGGTCACTGCACACTTGGGCATTCCTCGGGGAGTCTCCTGCTCGCTGTCCCGTCCGGTCACTGCACACTTGGGCATTCCTCGGGGACTCTCCTGCTCGCTGTCCCGTCCGGTCACTGCACACTTGGGCATTCCTCGGGGAGTCTCCTGCTCGCTGTCCCGTCGGGTCACTGCATACTTGGGCATTCATCGGTGAGTCTCCTGCTCGCTGTCCCGTCGGCTCACTGCATACTTGGGCATTCCTCGGTGAGTCTCCTGCTCGCTGTCCCGTCGGGTCACTGTACACTTGGGCATTCCTCGGTGAGTCTCCTGCTCGCTGTCCCGTCGGGTCACTGCATACTTGGGCATTCCTCGGGGAGTCTCCTGCTCGCTGTCCCGTCGGGTCACTGCACACTTGGGCATTCCTCGGGGAGTGTCCTGCTCGCTGTCCCGTCGGGTCACTGCACACTTTGGCATTCCTCGGTGAGTCTCCTGCTCGCTGTCCCGTCGGGTCACTGCACACTTGGGCATTCCTCTGTGAGTCTCCTGCTCGCTCTCCCGTCGGGTCACTGCACACTTGGGCATTTCTCAGGGAGTCTCCTGCTCGCTGTCCCGTCGACTCACTGCACACTTGGGCATTCCTCGGGGAGTCTCCTGCTCGCTGTCCCGTTGGGTCACTGCACACTTGGGCATTCCTCCGGGAGTCTCCTGCTCGCTGCCCCGTCGGGTCACTGCACACTTGGGCATTCCTCGGGGAGTCTCTTGCTCGCTGCCCCGTCGGGTCACTGCACACTTGGGCATTCCTCGGGGAGTCTCCTGCTCGCTGTCCCGTCGGGTCACTGCACACTTGGGCATTCCTCGGGGAGTCTCCTGCTCGCTGTCCCGTCCGGTCACTGCACACTTAGGCATTCCTCGGGGAGTCCCCTGCTCGCTGTCCCGTCGGGTCACTGCACACTTGGGCATTCCTCGGGGAGTCCCCTGCTCGCTGTCCCGTCGGGTCACTGCACACTTGGGCATTCCTCGGGGAGTCTCCTGCTCGCTGTCCCGTCGGGTCACTGCACACTTGGGCATTCCTCGGGGAGTCTCCTGCTCGCTGTCCCGTCCGGTCACTGCACACTTGGGCATTCCTCGGGGAGTCTCCAGCTCGCTGTCCCGTCCGGTCACTGCACACTAGGGCATTCCTCTGGGAGTCTCCAGCTCGCTGTCCCGTCCGGTCACTGCACACTAGGGCATTCCTCGGGGACTCTCCTGCTCGCTGTCCCGTCGGGTCACTGCACACTTGGGCATTCCTCGGTGAGTCTCCTGCTCGCTGTCCCGTCGGGTCACGGCATACTTGGGCATTCCTCGGGGAGTCTGCTGCTCGCTGTCCCCTCCGGTCACTGCATACTTGGGCATTCCTCGGGGAGTCTCCTGCTCGCTGTCCCGTCGGGTCACTGCACACTTGGGCATTCCTCGGTGAGTCTCCTGCTCGCTGTCCCGTCGGGTCACTGCATACTTGGGCATTCCTCGGGGAGTCTCCTGCTCGGTGTCCCGTCGGGTCACTGCATACTTGGGCATTCCTTGGGGAGTATCCTGCTCGCTGTCCCGTCAGGTCACTGTACACTAGGGCATTCCTCGGTGAGTCTCCTGCTCGCTGTCCCGTCGGGTCACTGCACACTTGGGCATTCCTCTGGGAGTCTCCTGCTCGCTGCCCCGTCGGGTCACTGCACACTTGGGCATTCCTCGGTGAGTCTCCTGCTCGCTGTCCCGTCGGGTCACTGCACACTTGGGCATTCCTCGGGGAGTCTCCTGCTCGCTGTCCCGTCGGGTCACTGCACACTTGGGCATTCCTCGGGGAGTCTCCTGCTCGCTGCCCCGTCGGGTCACTGCACACTTGGGCATTCCTCGGGGAGTCTCCTGCTCGCTGCCCCGTCGGGTCACTGCACACTTGGGCATTCCTCGGGGAGTCTCCTGCTCGCTGCCCCGTCGGGTCACTGCACACTTGGGCATTCCTCGGGGAGTCTCTTGCTCGCTGCCCCGTCGGGTCACTGCACACGTGGGCATACCTCGGGGAGTCTCCTGCTCGCTGTCCCGTCGGGTCACTGCACACTTGGGCATTCCTCGGGGAGTCTCCTGCTCGCTGTCCCGTCCGGTCACTGAACACTTGGGCATTCCTCGGTGACTCTCCTGCTCGCTGTCCCGTCGGGTCACTGCACACTTGGGCATTCCTCGGTGAGTCTCCTGCTCGCTGTCCCGTCGGGTCACTGCACATTTGGGCATTCCTTGGGGAGTCTCCTGCTCGCTGCCCCGTCGGGTCACTGCACACTTGGGCATTCCTCGGGGAGTCTCCTGCTCGCTGCCCCGTCGGGTCACTGCACACTTGGGCATTCCTCGGGGAGTCTCCTGCTCGCTGCCCCGTCGGGTCACTGCACACTTTGGCATTCCTCGGTGAGTCTCCTGCTCGCTGTCCCGTCTGGTCACTGCACACTTGGGCATTCCTCTGTGAGTCTCCTGCTCGCTGCCCCGTCGGGTCACTGCACACTTGGGCATTCCTCGGGGAGTCTCCTGCTCGCTGTCCCGTCGGGTCACTGCACACTTGGGCATTCCTCGGGGAGTCTCCTGCTCGCTGTCCCGTCGGGTCACTGCAAACTTTGGCATTCCTCGGTGAGTCTCCTGCTCGCTGTCCCGTCGGGTCACTGCACACTTGGGCATTCCTCTGTGAGTCTCCTGCTCGCTGTCCCGTCGGGTCACTGCATACTTGGGCATTCCTCGGGGAGTCTCCTGCTCGCTGTCCCGTCGGGTCACTGCACACTTGGGCATTCCTCGGGGAGTGTCCTGCTCGCTGTCCCGTCGGGTCACTGCACACTTTGGCATTCCTCGGTGAGTCTCCTGCTCGCTGTCCCGTCGGGTCACTGCACACTTGGGCATTCCTCTGTGAGTCTCCTGCTCGCTCTCCCGTCGGGTCACTGCACACTTGGGCATTTCTCAGGGAGTCTCCTGCTCGCTGTCCCGTCGGGTCACTGCACACTTGGGCATTCCTCGGGGAGTCTCCTCCTCGCTGTCCCGTTGGGTCACTGCACACTTGGGCATTCCTCGGGGAGTCTCCTGCTCGCTGCCCCGTCGGGTCACTGCACACTTGGGCATTCCTCGGGGAGTCTCTTGCTCGCTGCCCCGTCGGGTCACTGCACACTTGGGCATTCCTCGGGGAGTCTCCTGCTCGCTGTCCCGTCGGGTCACTGCACACTTGGGCATTCCTCGGGGAGTCTCCTGCTCGCTGTCCCGTCCGGTCACTGCACACTTAGGCATTCCTCGGGGAGTCCCCTGCTCGCTGTCCCGTCGGGTCACTGCACACTTGGGCATTCCTCGGGGAGTCCCCTGCTCGCTGTCCCGTCGGGTCACTGCACACTTGGGCATTCCTCGGGGAGTCTCCTGCTCGCTGTCCCGTCGGGTCACTGCACACTTGGGCATTCCTCGGGGAGTCTCCTGCTCGCTGTCCCGTCCGGTCACTGCACACTTGAGCATTCCTCGGGGAGTCTCCAGCTCGCTGTCCCGTCCGGTCACTGCACACTAGGGCATTCCTCTGGGAGTCTCCAGCTCGCTGTCCCGTCCGGTCACTGCACACTAGGGCATTCCTCGGGGACTCTCCTGCTCGCTGTCCCGTCGGGTCACTGCACACTTGGGCATTCCTCGGTGAGTCTCCTGCTCGCTGTCCCGTCGGGTCACGGCATACTTGGGCATTCCTCGGGGAGTCTCCTGCTCGCTGTCCCCTCCGGTCACTGCATACTTGGGCATTCCTCGGGGAGTCTCCTGCTCGCTGTCCCGTCGGGTCACTGCACACTTGGGCATTCCTCGGTGAGTCTCCTGCTCGCTGTCCCGTCGGGTCACTGCATACTTGGGCATTCCTCGGGGAGTCTCCTGCTCGGTGTCCCGTCGGGTCACTGCACACTTGGGCATTCCTTGGGGAGTATCCTGCTCGCTGTCCCGTCAGGTCACTGTACACTAGGGCATTCCTCGGTGAGTCTCCTGCTCGCTGTCCCGTCGGGTCACTGCACACTTGGGCATTCCTCGGGGAGTCTCCTGCTCGCTGCCCCGTCGGGTCACTGCACACTTGGGCATTCCTCGGGGAGTCTCCTGCTCGCTGCCCCGTCGGGTCACTGCACACTTGGGCATTCTCCGGGGAGTCTCCTGCTCGCTGCCCCGTCGGGTCACTGCACACTTGGGCATTCCTCGGTGAGTCTCCTGCTCGCTGTCCCGTCGGGTCACTGCACACTTGGGCATTCCTCGGGGAGTCTCCTGCTCGCTGTCCCGTCCGGTCACTGCACACTTGGGCATTCCTCGGGGAGTCTCCTGCTCGGTGTCCCGTCGGGTCACTGCATACTTGGGCATTCCTTGGGGAGTATCCTGCTCGCTGTCCCGTCAGGTCACTGTACACTAGGGCATTCCTCGGTGAGTCTCCTGCTCGCTGTCCCGTCGGGTCACTGCACACTTGGGCATTCCTCTGGGAGTCTCCTGCTCGCTGCCCCGTCGGGTCACTGCACACTTGGGCATTCCTCGGTGAGACTCCTGCTCGCTGTCCCGTCGGGTCACTGCACACTTGGGCATTCCTCGGGGAGTCTCCTGCTCGCTGCCCCGTCGGGTCACTGCACACGTGGGCATACCTCGGGGAGTCTCCTGCTCGCTGTCCCGTCGGGTCACTGCACACTTGGGCATTCCTCGGGGAGTCTCCTGCTCGCTGTCCCGTCCGGTCACTGCACACTTGGGCATTCCTCGGTGAGTCTCCTGCTCGCTGTCCCGTCGGGTCACTGCACACTTGGGCATTCCTCGGTGAGTCTCCTGCTCGCTGTCCCGTCGGGTCACTGCACATTTGGGCATTCCTCGGGGAGTCTCCTGCTCGCTGCCCTGTCGGGTCACTGCACACTTGGGCATTCCTCGGGGAGTCTCCTGCTCGCTGCCCCGTCGGGTCACTGCACACTTGGGCATTCCTCGGGGAGTCTCCTGCTCGCTGCCCCGTCGGGTCACTGCACACTTTGGCATTCCTCGGTGAGTCTCCTGCTCGCTGTCCCGTCTGGTCACTGCACACTTGGGCATTCCTCTGTGAGTCTCCTGCTCGCTGCCCCGTCGGGTCACTGCACACTTGGGCATTCCTCGGGGAGTCTCCTGCTCGCTGTCCCGTCGGGTCACTGCACACTTGGGCATTCCTCGGGGAGTCTCCTGCTCGCTGTCCCGTCGGGTCACTGCAAACTTTGGCATTCCTCGGTGAGTCTCCTGCTCGCTGTCCCGTCGGGTCACTGCACACTTGGGCATTCCTCTGTGAGTCTCCTGCTCGCTGTCCCGTCGGGTCACTGCATACTTGGGCATTTCTCGGGGAGTTTCCTGCTCGCTGTCCCGTCGGGTTACTGCACACTTGGGCATTCCTCGGGGAGTCTCCTGCTCGCTGTCCCGTCGGGTCACTGCACACTTGGGCATTCCTCGGGGAGTCTCCTGCTCGCTGCCCCATCGGGTCACTGCACACTTGGGCATTCCTCGGGGAGTCTCTTGCTCGCTGTCCCGTCGGGTCACTGCACACTTGGGCATTCCTCGGTGAGTCTCCTGCTCGCTGTCCCGTCGGGTCACTGCACACTTGGGCATTCCTCGGGGAGTCTCCTGCTCGCTGTCCCGTCAGGTCACTGTACACTAGGGCATTCCTCGGGGAGTTTCCTGCTCGCTGTCCCGTCCGGTCACTGCATACTTGGGCATTCCTTGGTGAGTCTCCTGCTCGCTGTCCCGTGGGCTCACTGCATACTTGGGCATTTCTCGGTGAGTCTCCTGCTCGCTGTCCCGTCGGGTCACTGTACACTTGGGCATTCCTCGGGGAGTCTCCTGCTCGCTGTCCCGTCGGGTCACTGCACACTTGGGCATTCCTCGGGGAGTCTCCTGCTCGCTGTCCCGTCGGGTCACTGCACACTTGGGCATTCCTCGGTGAGTCTCCTGCTCGCTGTCCCGTCGGGTCAATGCACACTTGGTCATTCCTCGGTGAGTCTCCTGCTCGCTGTCCCGTCGGGTCACTGCACACTTGGGCATTCCTCGGTGAGTCTCCTGCTCGCTGTCCCGTCGGGTCACTGCACACTTGGGCATTCCTCGGTGAGTCTCCTGCTCGCTGTCCCGTTGGGTCACTGCACACTTGGGCATTCCTCGGGGAGTCTCCTGCTCGCTGTCCCGTCGGGTCACTGCACACTTGGGCATTCCTCGGGGAGTCTCCTGCTCGCTGCCCCGTCGGGTCACTGCACACTTGGGCATTCCTCGGGGAGTCTCTTGCTCGCTGCCCCGTCGGGTCACTGCACACTTGGGCATACCTCGGGGAGTCTCCTGCTCGCTGTCCCGTCGGGTCACTGCACACTTGGGCATTCCTCGGGGAGTCTCCTGCTCGCTGTCCCGTCCGGTCACTGCACACTTGGGCATTCCTCGGGGAGTCTCCTGCTCGCTGTCCCGTCGGGTCACTGCATACTTGGGCATTCACCGGTGAGTCTCCTGCTCGCTGTCCCGTCGGCTCACTGCATACTTGAGCATTCCTCGGTGAGTCTCCTGCTCGCTGTCCCGTCGGGTCACTGCACACTTGGGCATTCCTCGGGGAGTCTCCTGCTCGCTGTCCCGTCGGGTCACTGCACACTTGGGCATTCCTCGGTGAGTCTCCTGCTCGCTGTCCCGTCGGGTCACTGCACATTTGGGCATTCCTTGGGGAGTCTCCTGCTCGCTGCCCCGTCGGGTCACTGCACACTTGGGCATTCCTCGGGGAGTCTCCTGCTCGCTGCCCCGTCGGGTCACTGCACACTTGGGCATTCCTCGGGGAGTCTCCTGCTCGCTGCCCCGTCGGGTCACTGCACACTTTGGCATTCCTCGGTGAGTCTCCTGCTCGCTGTCCCGTCTGGTCACTGCACACTTGGGCATTCCTCTGTGAGTCTCCTGCTCGCTGCCCCGTCGGGTCACTGCACACTTGGGCATTCCTCGGGGAGTCTCCTGCTCGCTGTCCCGTCGGGTCACTGCACACTTGGGCATTCCTCGGGGAGTCTCCTGCTCGCTGTCCCGTCGGGTCACTGCAAACTTTGGCATTCCTCGGTGAGTCTCCTGCTCGCTGTCCCGTCGGGTCACTGCACACTTGGGCATTCCTCTGTGAGTCTCCTGCTCGCTGTCCCGTCGGGTCACTGCATACTTGGGCATTCCTCGGGGAGTCTCCTGCTCGCTGTCCCGTCGGGTCACTGCACACTTGGGCATTCCTCGGGGAGTGTCCTGCTCGCTGTCCCGTCGGGTCACTGCACACTTTGGCATTCCTCGGTGAGTCTCCTGCTCGCTGTCCCGTCGGGTCACTGCACACTTGGGCATTCCTCTGTGAGTCTCCTGCTCGCTCTCCCGTCGGGTCACTGCACACTTGGGCATTTCTCAGGGAGTCTCCTGCTCGCTGTCCCGTCGGGTCACTGCACACTTGGGCATTCCTCGGGGAGTCTCCTCCTCGCTGTCCCGTTGGGTCACTGCACACTTGGGCATTCCTCGGGGAGTCTCCTGCTCGCTGCCCCGTCGGGTCACTGCACACTTGGGCATTCCTCGGGGAGTCTCTTGCTCGCTGCCCCGTCGGGTCACTGCACACTTGGGCATTCCTCGGGGAGTCTCCTGCTCGCTGTCCCGTCGGGTCACTGCACACTTGGGCATTCCTCGGGGAGTCTCCTGCTCGCTGTCCCGTCCGGTCACTGCACACTTAGGCATTCCTCGGGGAGTCCCCTGCTCGCTGTCCCGTCGGGTCACTGCACACTTGGGCATTCCTCGGGGAGTCCCCTGCTCGCTGTCCCGTCGGGTCACTGCACACTTGGGCATTCCTCGGGGAGTCTCCTGCTCGCTGTCCCGTCGGGTCACTGCACACTTGGGCATTCCTCGGGGAGTCTCCTGCTCGCTGTCCCGTCCGGTCACTGCACACTTGAGCATTCCTCGGGGAGTCTCCAGCTCGCTGTCCCGTCCGGTCACTGCACACTAGGGCATTCCTCTGGGAGTCTCCAGCTCGCTGTCCCGTCCGGTCACTGCACACTAGGGCATTCCTCGGGGACTCTCCTGCTCGCTGTCCCGTCGGGTCACTGCACACTTGGGCATTCCTCGGTGAGTCTCCTGCTCGCTGTCCCGTCGGGTCACGGCATACTTGGGCATTCCTCGGGGAGTCTCCTGCTCGCTGTCCCCTCCGGTCACTGCATACTTGGGCATTCCTCGGGGAGTCTCCTGCTCGCTGTCCCGTCGGGTCACTGCACACTTGGGCATTCCTCGGTGAGTCTCCTGCTCGCTGTCCCGTCGGGTCACTGCATACTTGGGCATTCCTCGGGGAGTCTCCTGCTCGGTGTCCCGTCGGGTCACTGCACACTTGGGCATTCCTTGGGGAGTATCCTGCTCGCTGTCCCGTCAGGTCACTGTACACTAGGGCATTCCTCGGTGAGTCTCCTGCTCGCTGTCCCGTCGGGTCACTGCACACTTGGGCATTCCTCGGGGAGTCTCCTGCTCGCTGCCCCGTCGGGTCACTGCACACTTGGGCATTCCTCGGGGAGTCTCCTGCTCGCTGCCCCGTCGGGTCACTGCACACTTGGGCATTCTCCGGGGAGTCTCCTGCTCGCTGCCCCGTCGGGTCACTGCACACTTGGGCATTCCTCGGTGAGTCTCCTGCTCGCTGTCCCGTCGGGTCACTGCACACTTGGGCATTCCTCGGGGAGTCTCCTGCTCGCTGTCCCGTCCGGTCACTGCACACTTGGGCATTCCTCGGGGAGTCTCCTGCTCGGTGTCCCGTCGGGTCACTGCATACTTGGGCATTCCTTGGGGAGTATCCTGCTCGCTGTCCCGTCAGGTCACTGTACACTAGGGCATTCCTCGGTGAGTCTCCTGCTCGCTGTCCCGTCGGGTCACTGCACACTTGGGCATTCCTCTGGGAGTCTCCTGCTCGCTGCCCCGTCGGGTCACTGCACACTTGGGCATTCCTCGGTGAGACTCCTGCTCGCTGTCCCGTCGGGTCACTGCACACTTGGGCATTCCTCGGGGAGTCTCCTGCTCGCTGCCCCGTCGGGTCACTGCACACGTGGGCATACCTCGGGGAGTCTCCTGCTCGCTGTCCCGTCGGGTCACTGCACACTTGGGCATTCCTCGGGGAGTCTCCTGCTCGCTGTCCCGTCCGGTCACTGCACACTTGGGCATTCCTCGGTGAGTCTCCTGCTCGCTGTCCCGTCGGGTCACTGCACACTTGGGCATTCCTCGGTGAGTCTCCTGCTCGCTGTCCCGTCGGGTCACTGCACATTTGGGCATTCCTCGGGGAGTCTCCTGCTCGCTGCCCTGTCGGGTCACTGCACACTTGGGCATTCCTCGGGGAGTCTCCTGCTCGCTGCCCCGTCGGGTCACTGCACACTTGGGCATTCCTCGGGGAGTCTCCTGCTCGCTGCCCCGTCGGGTCACTGCACACTTTGGCATTCCTCGGTGAGTCTCCTGCTCGCTGTCCCGTCTGGTCACTGCACACTTGGGCATTCCTCTGTGAGTCTCCTGCTCGCTGCCCCGTCGGGTCACTGCACACTTGGGCATTCCTCGGGGAGTCTCCTGCTCGCTGTCCCGTCGGGTCACTGCACACTTGGGCATTCCTCGGGGAGTCTCCTGCTCGCTGTCCCGTCGGGTCACTGCAAACTTTGGCATTCCTCGGTGAGTCTCCTGCTCGCTGTCCCGTCGGGTCACTGCACACTTGGGCATTCCTCTGTGAGTCTCCTGCTCGCTGTCCCGTCGGGTCACTGCATACTTGGGCATTTCTCGGGGAGTTTCCTGCTCGCTGTCCCGTCGGGTTACTGCACACTTGGGCATTCCTCGGGGAGTCTCCTGCTCGCTGTCCCGTCGGGTCACTGCACACTTGGGCATTCCTCGGGGAGTCTCCTGCTCGCTGCCCCATCGGGTCACTGCACACTTGGGCATTCCTCGGGGAGTCTCTTGCTCGCTGTCCCGTCGGGTCACTGCACACTTGGGCATTCCTCGGTGAGTCTCCTGCTCGCTGTCCCGTCGGGTCACTGCACACTTGGGCATTCCTCGGGGAGTCTCCTGCTCGCTGTCCCGTCAGGTCACTGTACACTAGGGCATTCCTCGGGGAGTTTCCTGCTCGCTGTCCCGTCCGGTCACTGCATACTTGGGCATTCCTTGGTGAGTCTCCTGCTCGCTGTCCCGTGGGCTCACTGCATACTTGGGCATTTCTCGGTGAGTCTCCTGCTCGCTGTCCCGTCGGGTCACTGTACACTTGGGCATTCCTCGGGGAGTCTCCTGCTCGCTGTCCCGTCGGGTCACTGCACACTTGGGCATTCCTCGGGGAGTCTCCTGCTCGCTGTCCCGTCGGGTCACTGCACACTTGGGCATTCCTCGGTGAGTCTCCTGCTCGCTGTCCCGTCGGGTCAATGCACACTTGGTCATTCCTCGGTGAGTCTCCTGCTCGCTGTCCCGTCGGGTCACTGCACACTTGGGCATTCCTCGGTGAGTCTCCTGCTCGCTGTCCCGTCGGGTCACTGCACACTTGGGCATTCCTCGGTGAGTCTCCTGCTCGCTGTCCCGTTGGGTCACTGCACACTTGGGCATTCCTCGGGGAGTCTCCTGCTCGCTGTCCCGTCGGGTCACTGCACACTTGGGCATTCCTCGGGGAGTCTCCTGCTCGCTGCCCCGTCGGGTCACTGCACACTTGGGCATTCCTCGGGGAGTCTCTTGCTCGCTGCCCCGTCGGGTCACTGCACACTTGGGCATACCTCGGGGAGTCTCCTGCTCGCTGTCCCGTCGGGTCACTGCACACTTGGGCATTCCTCGGGGAGTCTCCTGCTCGCTGTCCCGTCCGGTCACTGCACACTTGGGCATTCCTCGGGGAGTCTCCTGCTCGCTGTCCCGTCGGGTCACTGCATACTTGGGCATTCACCGGTGAGTCTCCTGCTCGCTGTCCCGTCGGCTCACTGCATACTTGGGCATTCCTCGGTGAGTCTCCTGCTCGCTGTCCCGTCGGGTCACTGCACACTTGGGCATTCCTCGGTGAGTCTCCTGCTCGCTGTCCCGTCGGGTCACTGCATACTTGGGCATTCCTCGGGGAGTCTCCTGCTCGCTGTCCCGTCGGGTCACTGCACACTTGGGCATTCCTCGGGGAGTCTCCTGCTCGCTGTCCCGTCGGGTCACTGCACACTTTGGCATTCCTCGGTGAGTCTCCTGCTCGCTGTCCCGTCGGGTCACTGCACACTTGGGCATTCCTCTGTGAGTCTCCTGCTCGCTCTCCCGTCGGGTCACTGCACACTTGGGCATTTCTCGGGGAGTCTCCTGCTCGCTGTCCCGTCAGGTCACTGCACACTTGGGCATTCCTCGGGGAGTCTCCTGCTCGCTGTCCCGTCGGGTCACTGCACACTTTCGCATTCCTCGGGGAGTCTCCAGCTCGCTGCCCCGTCGGGTCACTGCACACTTGGGCATTCCTCGGGGAGTCTCTTGCTCGCTGCCCCGTCGGGTCACTGCACACTTGGGCATTCCTCGGGGAGTCTCCTGCTCGCTGTCCCGTCGGGTCACTGCACACTTGGCCATTCCTCGGGGAGTCTCCTGCTCGCTGTCCCGTCGGGTCACTGCACACTTGGGCATTCCTCGGGGAGTCTCCTGCTCGCTGTCCCGTCGGGTCACTGCACACTTGGGCATTCCTCGGGGAGTCTCCTGCTCGCTGTCCCATCAGGTCACTGCACACTTGGGCATTCCTCGGTGAGTCTCCTGCTCGCTGTCCCGTCGGGTCACTGCACACTTGGGCATTCCTCGGGGAGTCTCCTGCTCGCTGTCCCGTCGGGTCACTGCACACTTGGGCATTCCTCGGGGAGTCTCCTGCTCGCTGTGCCGTCGGGTCACTGCACACTTGGGCATTCCTCTGTGAGTCTCCTGCTCGCTGTCCCGTCGGGTCACTGCACACTTGGGCATTTCTCGGGGAGTCTCCTGCTCGCTGTCCCGTCGGGTCACTGCACACTTGGGCATTCCTCGGGGAGTCTCCTGCTCGCTGTCCCGTCGGGTCACTGCACACTTGGGCATTCCTCGGGGAGTCTCCTGCTCGCTGCCCCGTCGGGTCACTGCACACTTGGGCATTCCTCGGGGAGTCTCTTGCTCGCTGCCCCGTCGGGTCACTGCACACTTGGGCATACCTCTGGGAGTCTCCTGCTCGCTGTCCCGTCGGGTCACTGCACACTTGGGCATTCCTCGGGGAGTCTCCTGCTCGCTGTCCCGTCCGGTCACTGCACACTTGGGCATTCCTCGGGGACTCTCCTGCTCGCTGTCCCGTCCGGTCACTGCACACTTGGGCATTCCTCGGGGAGTCTCCTGCTCGCTGTCCCGTCGGGTCACTGCATACTTGGGCATTCATAGGTGAGTCTCCTGCTCGCTGTCCCGTCGGCTCACTGCATACTTGGGCATTCCTCGGTGAGTCTCCTGCTCGCTGTCCCGTCGGGTCACTGCACACTTGGGCATTCCTCGGTGAGTCTCCTGCTCGCTGTCCCGTCGGGTCACTGCATACTTGGGCATTCCTCGGGGAGTCTCCTGCTCGCTGTCCCGTCGGGTCACTGCACACTTGGGCATTCCTCGGGGAGTGTCCTGCTCGCTGTCCCGTCGGGTCACTGCACACTTTGGCATTCCTCGGTGAGTCTCCTGCTCGCTGTCCCGTCGGGTCACTGCACACTTGGGCATTCCTCTGTGAGTCTCCTGCTCGCTCTCCCGTCGGGTCACTGCACACTTGGGCATTTCTCGGGGAGTCTCCTGCTCGCTGTCCCGTCGGGTCACTGCACACTTGGGCATTCCTCGGGGAGTCTCCTGCTCGCTGCCCCGTCGGGTCACTGCACACTTGGGCATTCCTCGGGGCGTCTCTTGCTCGCTGCCCCGTCGGGTCACTGCACACTTGGGCATTCCTCGGGGAGTCTCCTGCTCGCTGTCCCGTCGGGTCACTGCACACTTGGGCATTCCTCGGGGAGTCTCCTGCTCGCTGTCCCGTCCGGTCACTGCACACTTGGGCATTCCTCGGGGAGTCTCCTGCTCGCTGTCCCGTCCGGTCACTGCACACTTAGGCATTCCTCGGGGAGTCCCCTGCTCGCTGTCCTGTCGGGTCACTGCACACTTGGGCATTCCTCGGGGAGTCTCCTGCTCGCTGTCCCGTCGGGTCACTGCACACTTGGGCATTCCTCGGGGAGTCTCATGCTCGCTGTCCCGTCGGGTCACTGCACACTTGGGCATTCCTCGGGGAGTCTCCTGCTCGCTGTCCCGTCCGGTCACTGCACACTTGGGCATTCCTCGGGGAGTCTCCAGCTCGCTGTCCCGTCCGGTCACTGCACACTAGGGCATTCCTCTGGGAGTCTCCAGCTCGCTGTCCCGTCCGGTCACTGCACACTAGGGCATTCCTCGGGGACTCTCCTGCTCGCTGTCCCGTCGGGTCACTGCACACTTGGGCATTCCTCGGTGAGTCTCCTGCTCGCTGTCCCGTCGGGTCACGGCATACTTGGGCATTCCTCGGGGAGTCTCCTGCTCGCTGTCCCCTCCGGTCACTGCATACTTGGGCACTCCTCGGGGAGTCTCCTGCTCGCTGTCCCGTCGGGTCACTGCACACTTGGGCATTCCTCGGTGAGTCTCCTGCTCGCTGTCCCGTCGGGTCACTGCATACTTGGGCATTCCTCGGGGAGTCTCCTGCTCGGTGTCCCGTCGGGTCACTGTATACTTGGGCATTCCTTGGGGAGTATCCTGCTCGCTGTCCCGTCGGGTCACTGCACACTAGGGCATTCCTCGGTGAGTCTCCTGCTCGCTGTCCCGTCGGGTCACTGCACACTTGGGCATTCCTCGGGGAGTCTCCTGCTCGCTGTCCCGTCGGGTCACTGCACACTTTGGCATTCCTCGGGGAGTCTCCTGCTCGCTGTCCCGTCGGGTCACTGCACACTTGGGCATTCCTCTGGGAGTCTCCTGCTCGCTGCCCCGTCGGGTCACTGCACACTTGGGCATTCCTCGGTCAGTCTCCTGCTCGCTGTCCCGTCGGGTCACTGCACACTTGGGCATTCCTCGGGGAGTCTCCTGCTCGCTGTCCCGTCGGGTCACTGCACACTTGGGCATTCCTCGGGGAGTCTCCTGCTCGCTGCCCCGTCGGGTCACTGCACACTTGGGCATTCCTCGGGGAGTCTCCTGCTCGCTGCCCCGTCGGGTCACTGCACACTTGGGCATTCCTCGGGGAGTCTCCTGCTCGCTGCCCCGTCGGGTCACTGCACACTTGGGCATTCCTCGGGGAGTCTCTTGCTCGCTGCCCCGTCGGGTCACTGCACACGTGGGCATACCTCGGGGAGTCTCCTGCTCGCTGTCCCGTCGGGTCACTGCACACTTGGGCATTCCTCGGGAGTCTCCTGCTCGCTGTCCCGTCCGGTCACTGCACACTTGGGCATTCCTCGGTGAGTCTCCTGCTCGCTGTCCCGTCGGGTCACTGCACACTTGGGCATTCCTCAGTGAGTCTCCTGCTCGCTGTCCCGTCGGGTCACTGCACACTTGGGCATTCCTCGGGGAGTCTCCTGCTCGCTGCCCCGTCGGGTCACTGCACACTTGGGCATTCCTTGGGGAGTCTCCTGCTCACTGTCCCGTCTGGTCACTGCACACTTGGGCATTCCTCTGTGAGTCTCCTGCTCGCTGCCCCGTCGGGTCACTGCACACTTGGGCATTCCTCGGGGAGTCTCCTGCTCGCTGTCCCGCCGGGTCACTGCACACTTGGGCATTCCTCGGGGAGTCTCCTGCTCGCTGTCCCGTTGGGTCACTGCACATTTTGGCATTCCTCGGTGAGTCTCCTGCTCGCTGTCCCGTCGGGTCACTGCACACTTGGGCATTCCTCTGTGAGTCTCCTGCTCGCTGTCCCGTCGGGTCACTGCATACTTGGGCATTTCTCGGGGAGTCTCCTGCTCGCTGTCCCGTCGGGTCACTGCACACTTGGGCATTCCTCGGGGAGTCTCCTGCTCGCTGTCCCGTCGGGTCACTGCACACTTGGGCATTCCTTGGGGAGTCTCCTGCTCGCTGCCCCGTCGGGTCACTGCATACTTGGGCATTTCTCGGGGAGTCTCCTGCTCGCTGTCCCGTCGGGTCACTGCACACTTGGGCATTCCTCGGGGAGTCTCCTGCTCGCTGTCCCGTCAGGTCACTGTACACTAGGGCATTCCTCGGGGAGTCTCCTGCTCGCTGTCCCGTCCGGTCACTGCATACTTGGGCATTCCTCGGTGAGTCTCCTGCTCGCTGTCCCGTGGGCTCACTGCATACTTGGGCATTCCTCGGTGAGTCTCCTGCTCGCTGTCCCGTGGGCTCACTGCATACTTGGGCATTCCTCGGGGAGTCTCTTGCTCGCTGCCCCGTCGGGTCACTGCACACTTGGGCATACCTCGGGGAGTCTCCTGCTCGCTGTCCCGTCGGGTCACTGCACACTTGGGCATTCCTCGGGGAGTCTCCTGCTCGCTGTCCCGTCCGGTCACTGCACACTTGGGCATTCCTCGGGGACTCTCCTGCTCGCTGTCCCGTCCGGTCACTGCACACTTGGGCATTCCTCGGGGAGTCTCCTGCTCGCTGTCCCGTCGGGTCACTGCACACTTGGGCATTCATCGGTGAGTCTCCTGCTCGCTCTCCCGTCGGCTCACTGCATACTTGGGCATTCCTCGGTGAGTCTCCTGCTCGCTGTCCCATCGGGTCACTGCACACTTGGGCATTCCTCGGTGAGTCTCCTGCTCGCTGTCCCGTCGGGTCACTGCATACTTGGGCATTCCTCGGGGAGTCTCCTGCTCGCTGTCCCGTCGGGTCACTGCACACTTGGGCATTCCTCGGGGAGTGTCCTGCTCGCTGTCCCGTCGGGTCACTGCACACTTTGGCATTCCTCAGTGAGTCTCCTGCTCGCTGTCCCGTCGGGTCACTGCACACTTGGGCATTCCTCTGTGAGTCTCCTGCTCGCTCTCCCGTCGGGTCACTGCACACTTGGGCATTTCTCGGGGAGTCTCCTGCTCGCTGTCCCGTCGGGTCACTGCACACTTGGGCATTCCTCGGGGAGTCTCTTGCTCGCTGCCCCGTCGGGTCACTGCACACGTGGGCATACCTCGGGGAGTCTCCTGCTCGCTGTCCCGTCGGGTCACTGCACACTTGGGCATTCCTCGGGGAGTCTCCTGCTCGCTGTCCCGTCCGGTCACTGAACACTTGGGCATTCCTCGGTGACTCTCCTGCTCGCTGTCCCGTCGGGTCACTGCACACTTGGGCATTCCTCGGTGAGTCTCCTGCTCGCTGTCCCGTCGGGTCACTGCACATTTGGGCATTCCTCGGGGAGTCTCCTGCTCGCTGCCCCGTCGGGTCACTGCACACTTGGGCATTCCTCGGGGAGTCTCCTGCTCGCTGCCCCGTCGGGTCACTGCACACTTGGGCATTCCTCGGGGAGTCTCCTGCTCGCTGCCCCGTCGGGTCACTGCACACTTTGGCATTCCTCGGTGAGTCTCCTGCTCGCTGTCCCGTCTGGTCACTGCACACTTGGGCATTCCTCTGTGAGTCTCCTGCTCGCTGCCCCGTCGGGTCACTGCACACTTGGGCATTCCTCGGGGAGTCTCCTGCTCGCTGTCCCGTCGGGTCACTGCACACTTGGGCATTCCTCGGGGAGTCTCCTGCTCGCTGTCCCGTCGGGTCACTGCAAACTTTGGCATTCCTCGGTGAGTCTCCTGCTCGCTGTCCCGTCGGGTCACTGCACACTTGGGCATTCCTCTGTGAGTCTCCTGCTCGCTGTCCCGTCGGGTCACTGCATACTTGGGCATTCCTCGGGGAGTCTCCTGCTCGCTGTCCCGTCGGGTCACTGCACACTTGGGCATTCCTCGGGGAGTGTCCTGCTCGCTGTCCCGTCGGGTCACTGCACACTTTGGCATTCCTCGGTGAGTCTCCTGCTCGCTGTCCCGTCGGGTCACTGCACACTTGGGCATTCCTCTGTGAGTCTCCTGCTCGCTCTCCCGTCGGGTCACTGCACACTTGGGCATTTCTCAGGGAGTCTCCTGCTCGCTGTCCCGTCGGGTCACTGCACACTTGGGCATTCCTCGGGGAGTCTCCTCCTCGCTGTCCCGTTGGGTCACTGCACACTTGGGCATTCCTCGGGGAGTCTCCTGCTCGCTGCCCCGTCGGGTCACTGCACACTTGGGCATTCCTCGGGGAGTCTCTTGCTCGCTGCCCCGTCGGGTCACTGCACACTTGGGCATTCCTCGGGGAGTCTCCTGCTCGCTGTCCCGTCGGGTCACTGCACACTTGGGCATTCCTCGGGGAGTCTCCTGCTCGCTGTCCCGTCCGGTCACTGCACACTTAGGCATTCCTCGGGGAGTCCCCTGCTCGCTGTCCCGTCGGGTCACTGCACACTTGGGCATTCCTCGGGGAGTCCCCTGCTCGCTGTCCCGTCGGGTCACTGCACACTTGGGCATTCCTCGGGGAGTCTCCTGCTCGCTGTCCCGTCGGGTCACTGCACACTTGGGCATTCCTCGGGGAGTCTCCTGCTCGCTGTCCCGTCCGGTCACTGCACACTTGAGCATTCCTCGGGGAGTCTCCAGCTCGCTGTCCCGTCCGGTCACTGCACACTAGGGCATTCCTCTGGGAGTCTCCAGCTCGCTGTCCCGTCCGGTCACTGCACACTAGGGCATTCCTCGGGGACTCTCCTGCTCGCTGTCCCGTCGGGTCACTGCACACTTGGGCATTCCTCGGTGAGTCTCCTGCTCGCTGTCCCGTCGGGTCACGGCATACTTGGGCATTCCTCGGGGAGTCTCCTGCTCGCTGTCCCCTCCGGTCACTGCATACTTGGGCATTCCTCGGGGAGTCTCCTGCTCGCTGTCCCGTCGGGTCACTGCACACTTGGGCATTCCTCGGTGAGTCTCCTGCTCGCTGTCCCGTCGGGTCACTGCATACTTGGGCATTCCTCGGGGAGTCTCCTGCTCGGTGTCCCGTCGGGTCACTGCATACTTGGGCATTCCTTGGGGAGTATCCTGCTCGCTGTCCCGTCAGGTCACTGTACACTAGGGCATTCCTCGGTGAGTCTCCTGCTCGCTGTCCCGTCGGGTCACTGCACACTTGGGCATTCCTCGGGGAGTCTCCTGCTCGCTGCCCCGTCGGGTCACTGCACACTTGGGCATTCCTCGGGGAGTCTCCTGCTCGCTGCCCCGTCGGGTCACTGCACACTTGGGCATTCCTCGGTGAGTCTCCTGCTCGCTGTCCCGTCGGGTCACGGCATACTTGGGCATTCCTCGGGGAGTCTCCTGCTCGCTGTCCCCTCCGGTCACTGCATACTTGGGCACTCCTCGGGGAGTCTCCTGCTCGCTGTCCCGTCGGGTCACTGCACACTTGGGCATTCCTCGGTGAGTCTCCTGCTCGCTGTCCCGTCCGGTCACTGCATACTTGGGCATTCCTTGGTGAGTCTCCTGCTCGCTGTCCCGTGGGCTCACTGCATACTTGGGCATTTCTCGGTGAGTCTCCTGCTCGCTGTCCCGTCGGGTCACTGTACACTTGGGCATTCCTCGGGGAGTCTCCTGCTCGCTGTCCCGTCGGGTCACTGCACACTTGGGCATTCCTCGGGGAGTCTCCTGCTCGCTGTCCCGTCGGGTCACTGCACACTTGGGCATTCCTCGGTGAGTCTCCTGCTCGCTGTCCCGTCGGGTCAATGCACACTTGGTCATTCCTCGGTGAGTCTCCTGCTCGCTGTCCCGTCGGGTCACTGCACACTTGGGCATTCCTCGGTGAGTCTCCTGCTCGCTGTCCCGTCGGGTCACTGCACACTTGGGCATTCCTCGGTGAGTCTCCTGCTCGCTGTCCCGTTGGGTCACTGCACACTTGGGCATTTCTCGGGGAGTCTCCTGCTCGCTGTCCCGTCGGGTCACTGCACACTTGGGCATTCCTCGGGGAGTCTCCTGCTCGCTGCCCCGTCGGGTCACTGCACACTTGGGCATTCCTCGGGGAGTCTCTTGCTCGCTGCCCCGTCGGGTCACTGCACACTTGGGCATACCTCGGGGAGTCTCCTGCTCGCTGTCCCGTCGGGTCACTGCACACTTGGGCATTCCTCGGGGAGTCTCCTGCTCGCTGTCCCGTCCGGTCACTGCACACTTGGGCATTCCTCGGGGAGTCTCCTGCTCGCTGTCCCGTCGGGTCACTGCATACTTGGGCATTCACCGGTGAGTCTCCTGCTCGCTGTCCCGTCGGCTCACTGCATACTTGGGCATTCCTCGGTGAGTCTCCTGCTCGCTGTCCCGTCGGGTCACTGCACACTTGGGCATTCCTCGGTGAGTCTCCTGCTCGCTGTCCCGTCGGGTCACTGCATACTTGGGCATTCCTCGGGGAGTCTCCTGCTCGCTGTCCCGTCGGGTCACTGCACACTTGGGCATTCCTCGGGGAGTCTCCTGCTCGCTGTCCCGTCGGGTCACTGCACACTTTGGCATTCCTCGGTGAGTCTCCTGCTCGCTGTCCCGTCGGGTCACTGCACACTTGGGCATTCCTCTGTGAGTCTCCTGCTCGCTCTCCCGTCGGGTCACTGCACACTTGGGCATTTCTCGGGGAGTCTCCTGCTCGCTGTCCCGTCAGGTCACTGCACACTTGGGCATTCCTCGGGGAGTCTCCTGCTCGCTGTCCCGTCGGGTCACTGCACACTTTCGCATTCCTCGGGGAGTCTCCAGCTCGCTGCCCCGTCGGGTCACTGCACACTTGGGCATTCCTCGGGGAGTCTCTTGCTCGCTGCCCCGTCGGGTCACTGCACACTTGGGCATTCCTCGGGGAGTCTCCTGCTCGCTGTCCCGTCGGGTCACTGCACACTTGGCCATTCCTCGGGGAGTCTCCTGCTCGCTGTCCCGTCGGGTCACTGCACACTTGGGCATTCCTCGGGGAGTCTCCTGCTCGCTGTCCCGTCGGGTCACTGCACACTTGGGCATTCCTCGGGGAGTCTCCTGCTCGCTGTCCCATCAGGTCACTGCACACTTGGGCATTCCTCGGTGAGTCTCCTGCTCGCTGTCCCGTCGGGTCACTGCACACTTGGGCATTCCTCGGGGAGTCTCCTGCTCGCTGTCCCGTCGGGTCACTGCACACTTGGGCATTCCTCGGGGAGTCTCCTGCTCGCTGTCCCATCGGGTCACTGCACACTTGGGCATTTCTCGGGGAGTCTCCTGCTCGCTGTCCCGTCGGGTCACTGCACACTTGGGCATTCCTCGGGGAGTCTCCTGCTCGCTGTCCCGTCGGGTCACTGCACACTTGGGCATTCCTCGGGGAGTCTCCTGCTCGCTGCCCCGTCGGGTCACTGCACACTTGGGCATTCCTCGGGGAGTCTCTTGCTCGCTGCCCCGTCGGGTCACTGCACACTTGGGCATACCTCTGGGAGTCTCCTGCTCGCTGTCCCGTCGGGTCACTGCGCACTTGGGCATTCCTCGGGGAGTCTCCTGCTCGCTGTCCCGTCCGGTCACTGCACACTTGGGCATTCCTCGGGGACTCTCCTGCTCGCTGTCCCGTCCGGTCACTGCACACTTGGGCATTCCTCGGGGAGTCTCCTGCTCGCTGTCCCGTCGGGTCACTGCATACTTGGGCATTCATAGGTGAGTCTCCTGCTCGCTGTCCCGTCGGCTCACTGCATACTTGGGCATTCCTCGGTGAGTCTCCTGCTCGCTGTCCCGTCGGGTCACTGCACACTTGGGCATTCCTCGGTGAGTCTCCTGCTCGCTGTCCCGTCGGGTCACTGCATACTTGGGCATTCCTCGGGGAGTCTCCTGCTCGCTGTCCCGTCGGGTCACTGCACACTTGGGCATTCCTCGGGGAGTGTCCTGCTCGCTGTCCCGTCGGGTCACTGCACACTTTGGCATTCCTCGGTGAGTCTCCTGCTCGCTGTCCCGTCGGGTCACTGCACACTTGGGCAGCCCTCTGTGAGTCTCCTGCTCGCTCTCCCGTCGGGTCACTGCACACTTGGGCATTTCTCGGGGAGTCTCCTGCTCGCTGTCCCGTCGGGTCACTGCACACTTGGGCATTCCTCGGGGAGTCTCCTGCTCGCTGCCCCGTCGGGTCACTGCACACTTGGGCATTCCTCGGGGAGTCTCCTGCTCGCTGTCCCGTCGGGTCACTGCACACTTGGGCATTCCTCGGGGAGTCTCCTGCTCGCTGTCCCGTCCGGTCACTGCACACTTGGGCATTCCTCGGGGAGTCTCCTGCTCGCTGTCCCGTCCGGTCACTGCACACTTAGGCATTCCTCGGGGAGTCCCCTGCTCGCTGTCCTGTCGGGTCACTGCACACTTGGGCATTCCTCGGGGAGTCTCCTGCTCGCTGTCCCGTCGGGTCACTGCACACTTGGGCATTCCTCGGGGAGTCTCCTGCTCGCTGTCCCGTCGGGTCACTGCACACTTGGGCATTCCTCGGGGAGTCTCCTGCTCGCTGTCCCGTCCGGTCACTGCACACTTGGGCATTCCTCGGGGAGTCTCCAGCTCGCTGTCCCGTCCGGTCACTGCACACTAGGGCATTCCTCTGGGAGTCTCCAGCTCGCTGTCCCGTCCGGTCACTGCACACTAGGGCATTCCTCGGGGACTCTCCTGCTCGCTGTCCCGTCGGGTCACTGCACACTTGGGCATTCCTCGGTGAGTCTCCTGCTCGCTGTCCCGTCGGGTCACGGCATACTTGGGCATTCCTCGGGGAGTCTCCTGCTCGCTGTCCCCTCCGGTCACTGCATACTTGGGCACTCCTCGGGGAGTCTCCTGCTCGCTGTCCCGTCGGGTCACTGCACACTTGGGCATTCCTCGGTGAGTCTCCTGCTCGCTGTCCCGTCGGGTCACTGCATACTTGGGCATTCCTCGGGGAGTCTCCTGCTCGGTGTCCCGTCGGGTCACTGTATACTTGGGCATTCCTTGGGGAGTATCCTGCTCGCTGTCCCGTCGGGTCACTGCACACTAGGGCATTCCTCGGTGAGTCTCCTGCTCGCTGTCCCGTCGGGTCACTGCACACTTGGGCATTCCTCGGGGAGTCTCCTGCTCGCTGTCCCGTCGGGTCACTGCACACTTTGGCATTCCTCGGGGAGTCTCCTGCTCGCTGTCCCGTCGGGTCACTGCACACTTGGGCATTCCTCTGGGAGTCTCCTGCTCGCTGCCCCGTCGGGTCACTGCACACTTGGGCATTCCTCGGTCAGTCTCCTGCTCGCTGTCCCGTCGGGTCACTGCACACTTGGGCATTCCTCGGGGAGTCTCCTGCTCGCTGTCCCGTCGGGTCACTGCACACTTGGGCATTCCTCGGGGAGTCTCCTGCTCGCTGCCCCGTCGGGTCACTGCACACTTGGGCATTCCTCGGGGAGTCTCCTGCTCGCTGCCCCGTCGGGTCACTGCACACTTGGGCATTCCTCGGGGAGTCTCCTGCTCGCTGCCCCGTCGGGTCACTGCACACTTGGGCATTCCTCGGGGAGTCTCTTGCTCGCTGCCCCGTCGGGTCACTGCACACGTGGGCATACCTCGGGGAGTCTCCTGCTCGCTGTCCCGTCGGGTCACTGCACACTTGGGCATTCCTCGGGAGTCTCCTGCTCGCTGTCCCGTCCGGTCACTGCACACTTGGGCATTCCTCGGTGAGTCTCCTGCTCGCTGTCCCGTCGGGTCACTGCACACTTGGGCATTCCTCAGTGAGTCTCCTGCTCGCTGTCCCGTCGGGTCACTGCACACTTGGGCATTCCTCGGGGAGTCTCCTGCTCGCTGCCCCGTCGGGTCACTGCACACTTGGGCATTCCTTGGGGAGTCTCCTGCTCGCTGCCCCGTCGGGTCACTGCACACTTGGGCATTCCTCGGGGAGTCTCCTGCTTGCTGCCCCGTCGGGTCACTGCACACTTGGGCATTCCTCGGTGAGTCTCCTGCTCACTGTCCCGTCTGGTCACTGCACACTTGGGCATTCCTCTGTGAGTCTCCTGCTCGCTGCCCCGTCGGGTCACTGCACACTTGGGCATTCCTCGGGGAGTCTCCTGCTCGCTGTCCCGCCGGGTCACTGCACACTTGGGCATTCCTCGGGGAGTCTCCTGCTCGCTGTCCCGTTGGGTCACTGCACATTTTGGCATTCCTCGGTGAGTCTCCTGCTCGCTGTCCCGTCGGGTCACTGCACACTTGGGCATTCCTCTGTGAGTCTCCTGCTCGCTGTCCCGTCGGGTCACTGCATACTTGGGCATTTCTCGGGGAGTCTCCTGCTCGCTGTCCCGTCGGGTCACTGCACACTTGGGCATTCCTCGGGGAGTCTCCTGCTCGCTGTCCCGTCGGGTCACTGCACACTTGGGCATTCCTTGGGGAGTCTCCTGCTCGCTGCCCCGTCGGGTCACTGCATACTTGGGCATTCCTCGGGGAGTCTCCTGCTCGCTGTCCCGTCAGGTCACTGTACACTAGGGCATTCCTCGGGGAGTCTCCTGCTCGCTGTCCCGTCCGGTCACTGCATACTTGGGCATTCCTCGGTGAGTCTCCTGCTCGCTGTCCCGTGGGCTCACTGCATACTTGGGCATTCCTCGGTGAGTCTCCTGCTCGCTGTCCCGTGGGCTCACTGCATACTTGGGCATTCCTCGGGGAGTCTCTTGCTCGCTGCCCCGTCGGGTCACTGCACACTTGGGCATACCTCGGGGAGTCTCCTGCTCGCTGTCCCGTCGGGTCACTGCACACTTGGGCATTCCTCGGGGAGTCTCCTGCTCGCTGTCCCGTCCGGTCACTGCACACTTGGGCATTCCTCGGGGACTCTCCTGCTCGCTGTCCCGTCCGGTCACTGCACACTTGGGCATTCCTCGGGGAGTCTCCTGCTCGCTGTCCCGTCGGGTCACTGCACACTTGGGCATTCATCGGTGAGTCTCCTGCTCGCTCTCCCGTCGGCTCACTGCATACTTGGGCATTCCTCGGTGAGTCTCCTGCTCGCTGTCCCATCGGGTCACTGCACACTTGGGCATTCCTCGGTGAGTCTCCTGCTCGCTGTCCCGTCGGGTCACTGCATACTTGGGCATTCCTCGGGGAGTCTCCTGCTCGCTGTCCCGTCGGGTCACTGCACACTTGGGCATTCCTCGGGGAGTGTCCTGCTCGCTGTCCCGTCGGGTCACTGCACACTTTGGCATTCCTCAGTGAGTCTCCTGCTCGCTGTCCCGTCGGGTCACTGCACACTTGGGCATTCCTCTGTGAGTCTCCTGCTCGCTCTCCCGTCGGGTCACTGCACACTTGGGCATTTCTCGGGGAGTCTCCTGCTCGCTGTCCCGTCGGGTCACTGCACACTTGGGCATTCCTCGGGGAGTCTCCTGCTCGCTGTCCCGTTGGGTCACTGCACACTTGGGCATTCCTCGGGGAGTCTCCTGCTGGCTGCCCCGTCGGGTCACTGCACACTTTGGCATTCCTCGGGGAGTCTCTTGCTCGCTGCCCCGTCGGGTCACTGCACACTTGGGCATTCCTCGGGGAGTCTCCTGCTCGCTGTCCCGTCGGGTCACTGCACACTTGGGCATTCCTCGGGGAGTCTCCTGCTCGCTGTCCCGTCGGGTCACTGCACACTTGGGCATTCCTCGGGGAGTCTCCTGCTCGTTGTCCCGTCCGGTCACTGCACACTTAGGCATTCCTCGGGGAGTCTCCTGCTCGCTGTCCCGTCGGGTCACTGCACACTTGGGCATTCCTCGGGGAGTCTCCTGCTCGCTGTCCCGTCGGGTCACTGCACACTTGGGCATTCCTCGGGGAGTCTCCTGCTCGCTGTCCCGTCCGGTCCCTGCACACTTGAGCATTCCTCGGGGAGTCTCCAGCTCGCTGTCCCGTCCGGTCACTGCACACTAGGGCATTCCTCTGGGAGTCTCCAGCTCACTGTCCCGTCCGGTCACTGCACACTAGGGCATTCCTCGGGGACTCTCCTGCTCGCTGTCCCGTCGGGTCACTGCACACTTGGGCATTCCTCAGTGAGTCACCTGCTCGCTGTCCCGTCGGGTCACGGCGTACATGGGCATTCCTCGGGGAGTCTCCTGCTCGCTGTCCCCTCCGGTCACTGCATACTTGGGCATTCCTCGGGGAGTCTCCTGCTCGCTGTCCCGTCGGGTCACTGCACACTTGGGCATTCCTCGGTGAGTCTCCTGCTCGCTGTCCCGTCGGGTCACTGCATACTTGGGCATTCCTCGGGGAGTCTCCTGCTCGGTGTCCCGTCGGGTCACTGCATACTTGGGCATTCCTTGGGGAGTATCCTGCTCGCTGTCCCGTCGGGTCACTGTACACTAGGGCATTCCTCGGTGAGTCTCCTGCTCGCTGTCCCGTCGGGTCACTGCACACTTGGGTATTCCTCGGGGAGTCTCCTGCTCGCTTTCCCGTCGGGTCACTGCACACTTTGGCATTCCTCAGGGAGTCTCCTGCTCGCTGTCCCGTCGGGTCACTGCACACTTGGGCATTCCTCTGGGAGTCTCCTGCTCGCTGCCCCGTCGGGTCACTGCACACTTGGGCATTCCTCGGTGAGTCTCCTGCTCGCTGTCCCGTCGGGTCACTGCACACTTGGGCATTCCTCGGTGTTAGACGGACCGGGAGGGTCGGCCGAGGACAAGGGGAGAGGTCTCCGGGGAGAGCCGTCTCCAGCGATCGTACAGACCAATAACTTCCCCCCCACAGACAGATACCACACCAGGAGATGAGTTAGCGTTCTTTATAAGCACTTCTTAAGGTACGATGAAAAGGTACAAGGAGGTCTGGACTCAGGGGTCCCCTCGATTCAAGTCTCTCAAGATGGGAAAAGGGGGTAGCGGGATAGTCTGGTTACCAGTCTGGTAGTTGAGGTGGTATGGTGGGTAGCTCACAATCCTCGAGCTTGGTGGTCTAGCTGGTACGGGCCGCGGCAGCGCCAGCAGGTCCCAGTGAAGATGGTCGATACACGGTCCGCGGCAGCGCCAGCAGGTCCCAGTGAAGATGGTCGATGTACGGTCCGCGGCAGCGCCAGCAGGTCCCGGTGAAGATGGTCGATGTACGGTCCGCGGCAGCGCCAGCAGGTCCCGGTGAAGATGGTCGATGTACGGTCCGCGGCAGCGCCAGCAGGTCCCGGTGAAGATGGTCGTTACAACGGGCCGCGGCAGCGCCAGCAGGTCCCGACGAGGATGGATGTTGCAGAAGGCCGCGGCAGCGCCAGCAGGCAGGTCGATAGTTCACAAGATAGGGCTACGGCAGCGCCAGTAGTCCGTCAAGGCTGAGTTCTCTCGGTGTCTCTCGACTCCAGGATACAACTGCCTTCCTGCTCCGGAGCTGCTCCAGTTATAGGGCAGGTGCCCTTTGATGTCCGGACCCTCGCACTTGGAGGTCGGGGGGTCCGGGATGAAGGTGTCCAGACACCCAGCGGGGGGTGGAGCCGGTGCCTGGGGGACCTGGAGGCGATCGTCACCTGGCGGGGGAGAGTCCTTGGCGCTTCGTTCTCCCATTGACCTGCCAAGTGGTCCGCTCACCTCCTGGGTGGATGGTGGTGCCGGGATGTCGGGGCCGGCCAGGCCCAGGGTTAGGGTCGGGGGGAGGCCACGCGGCCTCGTGGCGCAGGGCCCAAGATGGCGGCTTGACCCGGCCGAGGGAGCCGGTGGTGGCTTGGGCCCGTGATACATGGGGGTCCGAGGGCAGGAGTTCCGTCGGGAGACGGGGTGCGGGTGATTCTCGTGGGTCGCGCCTGGGGGGCCGGGGCTTGGGCCCTGTCATGCGGGGAGGGAGCAAGCCCTTCGTGTGGCCTGTCCAACATGCGTCCCCCCCAGCTGAAGGCGGGGAGAGTCACCCATCTCCTTGGGGACTCTCCTCGTCGAGGCGGAAGAAGCGGGACAGGCCATCTGCGTTGGCGTGGTCTTGGCCCGGTCGGTGCTCCACGGTGAAGTCCATTCCCTGCAGGGAGATGGACCAGCGCAATAGTTTTGGGTTTTCCCCCCGCATCTGCATCAGCCACTGCAGGGGTCTATGGTCGGTTTGTACCCGGAAGTGGGTACCGAAGAGATAGGGCCGGAGCTTTTTGAGGGCCCACACCACTGCGAAGGCCTCCCTCTTGATGGTGCTCCAGCGCTGTTCTCGGGCCAGGAGACGTCGGCTGATGAAGGCCACCGGCTGGTCATGACCCTCGGGGTTCACTTGGGAAAGAACCGCTCCGATGCCGTGGTCGGAGGCGTCTGTCTGTACTACGAATTCCCGACTGTAATCGGGGGCCTGGAGCACAGGGGCGGTGCACAGGGCGGCCTTCAGCTTTTCGAAGGCCGCTTGACAATCGGGGGTCCAGTTAATCCGCTTCGGTTGGTTCTTGGACGTGAGACCCGTGAGGGGCCCCACAATGCTGCCGTAGTCCCTCACGAACCGCCGGTAGTAGCCGGTGAGCCCCAAGAAGGCTCGGACTTCGGTCTGGGTGACGGGGGGCTGCCAGGACTGGATGGCAGCAATCTTAAGTTGCAGTGGGGCCACCAGCCCGCTCCCCACCTGGTGCCCCAGGTAGGTCACGGACCCTTGACCAATTTGGCATTTGCCGGCCTTAATCGTGAGGCCGGCCCGCTGGAGGGCCTGTAGGACCTCCTGGAGGTGGAGGAGGTTGTCGGACCAGTGGCGGCTGTATACAGCGATATCGTCCAGGTAGGCAGCGCTGAACTCTTCGAGCCCCGCCAAGACCTGGTTCACAAGACGTTGAAATGTAGCGGGGGCGTTCTTCATGCCAAAGGGCATGACCTTGAAGTGGTAGTGGCCATCGGGGGTAGAGAAGGCGGATCGTTCTTGAGCCCGGGGTGTGAGACCGATCTGCCAGTAGCCCGCTGTTAGGTCGAAGATACTGAGGTAGCGGGCAGCCCCCAGCCGGTCGATCAATTCATCCGCTCTGGGGATAGGATGAGCGTCGGTTCGGGTGACAGCGTTCAAGCCCCGGTAGTCGACGCAGAATCTCAGTTCAGGTGTGGTGCCGGGGGCAGCGGCTTTGGGGACCAATACAACCGGGCTGGCCCAGGGACTGTCCGAGGGCTCGATGACCCCGATCGTGAGCATTTTGGCCACTTCCTCTTGTATGCAGCCCCGTACCCGATCTGGTACGCGGTAGGCCCGGTGTCGGATAGGGGGACTGTCCCCGGTGTCCACGTCGTGCAAGCACCAAGGGGTGACCCCGGGAGTGAGGGAGAACAGTGAAGCGAACCGCAGCAGGAGGTCCCGGCAGCCCTGGCGTTGCTCTGGGGTGAGGGCATCGGAGAGCCGGACCCCGTCCACGGAACCGTCGTTCTCCTGAGTCTTCAGGAGATCCGGGAGGGGTTCGGAGTCCTCCTCTGCTCCACTGTCTGTAGCCATCAGGAGGCTGAGTTCTGAGCGCACAAAGTGTGGTTTGAGTCTGTTGGCGTGGAGGACCCGAAGGGGGTTCCGGGGGGTCCCCATGTCGATGAGGTAAGTGACGGGGCTTTTGCGCTCGACCACCTTGAAGGGCCCCGTCCACTTATCTTGCAAGGCACATGGTTCGGTGGGGGACATCACCCACACTTGTTGTCCAGGTTCGAACTCGACGGAGGAGGCATTGTGATCATACCATCTCTTCATGTCTTCCTGGCTGGCCTCGAGGTTCGCCTTGGCCATCTCCCTGAAGCGCCGGGTCTGATTACGTAGGGCCAGGAGGTACTTGAAGACGTCTGGAGGGGTCTTTAGGGGGGCCATCTCCCAACCTTCTTTGACTAGGCTGAGGGGCCCTCGCACAGGGTGCCCGTACAGGAGTTCGAAAGGGCTAAAACCGAGGGACTTCTGGGGAACTTCTCGGTAGGCGAAGAGGAGGCACGGGAGTAGTACATCCCACTGGCGACGGAGGGGCTCTTCCAATCCCCCAATCATCCCCTTGAGAGTGCGGTTGAATCGCTCCACTAGTCCGTTCCCTTGGGGGTGATAGGGGGTCGTGAATCGGTAGGTGACCCCGCACTGTTGCCAGAGGGACTTCATGTATTTGGAGATGAAGTTCGTGCCTCGGTCGCTGACGACTTCTCGGGGGAAGCCCACCCGGGAGAAGATCCCCATTAGGGCCCGGCCAACCACCGGAGCTGTTACAGTTCGTAGAGGCACCGCCTCGGGGTAGCGGGTGGCGTGATCCACCAGTACCAGGATGAACCTATGTCCTTGTGCCGTGCGGGGGTCCAGGGGCCCCACAATGTCTATCCCTACCCTCTCGAACGGGGTGGTGACCACCGGGAAGGGTTGTAGAGGGGCCTTCAGCTTACGGCCACTCTTCCCGCTGGCCTGGCACGTGGGGCAGGACCGGCAGTGGTTCAGGACGTCGTTCCGCATCTTCGGCCAGAAAAAGTGGGTCACTAGGCGACTGTAAGTTTTGTCTTGGCCCAGGTGTCCAGCCAGGGGGACATCGTGGGCCAGGTTGAGCAGGAAGTCTCTGAAGCGGAGAGGTACCACCAGTACTCGACCGGCCCCTAGCTCTGCGATTCTCTGTTCGCTGTATAGCAGATCGTTCTCCCAGTAGACCCAGTGAGTTCCGGTGGAGTCCCCTGCGCTCTGGGCGCTGGCTTGTTGGCGGAGTCCCTCGAGGGAGGGGCAGGTCTTTTGCTCCTGGCGGAACTGTTCTTGGGTGGGCCCCCCTTCTTGACGCCACTGAGCCAGGCCGGGGACGTCCTGGGGTTGCGCGTCCCCTTCGGTCGTTGGCTCCGGGGGGTTGGCCTCGTCGTTGTCTTCTACTGGGGCGACCGGGGGCGGAGGTGCTGGCCATTCCGGTTCTTCTGGTCGGGGAACGGCACGGGCGGCCATGGACCGGGTGGTTACGCAGGCCCAGTCCGGGAGGCCCAGCATCCCCAGGTGCTCTCTTCTCTCGACGGTGGCCCACGGGGAACTCTCAAGGTCATTCCCCAGGAGGCAGTCCACGGGGGCATCATCCCGGACCGTCACTTTCAACAGGCCGGAGACCCCTCCCCATTCGAAGGGGACGCAGGCCATTTGACACAGACTTTCGGAATTGTCGGCTGAGCGGACGGGGCAGAGAATGTTCGGCAGGATCTGCTCGGGTTTCACCAGGTGACAGCGGACGGCCGTCACACTGGCGCCTGTTGGACAGGCCACACGAAGGGCTTGCGCCCCCCCCGCACGACAGGGCCCAAGCCCCAGCCCCCCAGGCGCGACCCACGAGAATCACCCGCACCCCGTCTCCCGACGGAACTCCTGCCCTCGGACCTCCCTGTAGCACGGGCCCAAGCCACCACCGGCTCCCTCGGCCGGGTCAAGCCGCCATCTTGGGCCCTGCGCCACGAGGCTCCGTGGCCTCCCCCCGACCCTAACCCTGGGCCTGGCCGGCCCCGACATCCCGGCACCACCATCCACCCAGGAGGTGAGCGGATCACTTGGCAGGTCAATGGGAGGACGAAGTGCCAAGGACTCTCCCCTGCCAGGTGACGATCGCCTCCAGCTCCCCCAAGGCACCGGCTCCACCCCCCCGCTGGGTGTCTGGACACCTTCATCCCGGACCCTCCGACCTCCAAGTGCGAGGGTCCGGACATCAAAGGGCACCTGCCCTATAACTGGAGCAGCTGCGGAGCAGGAAGGCAGTTGTATCCTGGAGTCGAGAGACACCGAGAGAACTCAGCCTTGACGGACTACTGGCGCTGCCGTAGCCCTATCTTGTGATCTATCGTCCTGCCTGCTGGCGCTGCCGCGGCCTTCTGCAACATCCATCCTCGTCGGGACCTGCTGGCGCTGCCGCGGCCCGTGTATCGACCATCTTCACTGGGACCTGCTGGCGCTGCCGCGGCCCGTTCCAGCTAGACCACCTAAGCTCGAGGATTGGGAGCTACCCATCATACCATCTCAACTACCAGCTTGGTAACCAGACTGTCCCGCTACCCCCTTTTCCCATCTTGAGAGACTTGAATCGAGGGGACCCCTGAGTCCAGACCTCCTTGTACCTTTTCATTGTACCTTAAGAAGTGCTTATAAAGAACGCTAACTCATCTCCTTGTGTGGTATCTGTCTGTGGGGGGGAAGTTATTTGTCTGTACGATCGCTGGAGACGGCTCTCCCCGGAGACCTCTCCCCTTGTCCTCGGCCGACCCTCCCGGTCCGTCTAACATTGGTGGCCAGCGGCGCGATCCGAATCAACGCGTAATCGTACAGAGAGTAGCTCACCCCACGACAAAACCACGATGTCAGCTAAAGATAGCGGTTCCACTGAAAAGTTCCAAATGGATAAGTTGGAAGAGTATAACCACCGCGAACTTAAACAATTCTGCATGGAACTAGGCATTGCTACCACCGGCCTGAGTACCAAAGAGGATTTGAAGCGCGCCCTTGAGTCGTGGGCAGAAACTGGGATCACCGGATCCTCCGACCAAAACAGTGTCACACCAGAGGGGAACGCCACGGCTCCCGAGGAGAGGGGAACGGGCCTCTCGCAGGAGGAGATCCAGGAAAGAGAAAGGACCAGATTACACGAGTTGGAAATGGCACGACTCAAGATGGACGGTGAACTAAAGTTAGCCGAGCAGAAACTAAATCTAGAGCATTTGCGGCTCCGAGAGGAGCGAGAAGAAAAACAGAGACAGAGAGAGCTTGAGGAAAAAAGAATAACACTCGAACACGAACGCAAACTGGCGGAAATAGAACTTCGGAAACAGAATAAAGAGACGGGGGTGCCTGAGCGACCGCACACCCCAGGGGCAACCGAGAAAAAAGTCCACATCCCCAAGGATGTTGTCCGAGAGTATGTCCGAGAAGACGACATACAGCAGTGGTTCAAAGCCTACGAGATCGCCATGACCTCCCACCGGATCGACCGGAGTGATTGGGGAGCTGGACTATGGGGGAGGTTCGTCAACGAAGGTCGCGATGCCCTGTTGCAGCTCCCAGATCACCAAATGTCGTCCTACGACCACATGAAGGCTGCCCTCCTCACCCGCTACGGCCTCACACCCGAGATGTACCGCCAGAGGTTCAGAGATTGCACCCGGATCCCGGGTACAACTTGGGTGGAGTACGTAAACTATTTCAGCCGAGCCTTCGAGGGGTGGATCAAGGGGAGCCATGTAACGACCTACGAACAACTCTTTAACCTCATGGTATGGGAACACCTGTCGAACAACTGCTTCGTCGAGCTCAGGCAGCACCTCCTCGACAGTAAATTGACCGACCCCCGGCAGCTCGCCGCTGAAGCTGACCGATGGGAGAGCACCCGAGTGAGCCGGAGAGGACCGCACGAGCAGAACCGAAGCAACCAAGGCCAGCACCGTCCTCGGGGAGGAGGAGGAGGCCAGGGGCGAGGGAGAGACACCCTCCCGGCAACACCCGTGGCCAGCACCCCGCCCCCGGCCGGCCGGGGAAACCCCCCGATGCGTCCAGGGTTCCGAGCCAATGTCACGTGCCACCGATGCCAGCGAGTCGGCCATACGCCAATGACCCGAGCTGCCCGCAGAACCAAACACCCAAGCCCCGCCAGGTAGCTGCCGCCGCCCTGGGGGAAGAACGACTGTCAGAGGAACAGGAAGAGTATGAGCCGGCCCAGCAAGAGTGGGAACCGGCCGCCATGGTTCTAGCGTGCCTAGGGGGAAAAGACATAGTCCCGCGGGCTCCCCTACCCGCCAACACCAGGAAATACGGTCAGTGGGTGACCATTAATGGGCATCGGGCCGAGGCCTTACGTGACACAGGCGCCAGTGTGACGGCCGTCCGCTGTCACCTGGTGAAACCCGAGCAAATCCTGCCGAACATTCTCTGCCCCGTCCGCTCAGCTGACAATTCCGAAAGTCTGTGCCAAATGGCCTGCGTCCCCTTCGAATGGGGAGGGGTCTCCGGCCTGTTGAAAGTGACGGTCCGGGATGATGCCCCCGTGGACTGCCTCCTGGGGAATGACCTTGAGAGTTCCCAATGGGCCACCGTCGAGAGAAGAGAGCACCTGGGGATGCTGGGCCTCCCGGACTGGGCCTGCGTAACCACCCGGTCCAGGGCAGCCCGTGCCGTTCCCCGACCAGAAGAACCGGAATGGCCAGCACCTCCGCCCCCGGTCGCCCCAGTAGAAGACAACGATGAGGCCAACCCCCCGGAGCCAACGACCGAAGGGGACGCGCACCTCCAGGACGTCCCCGGCCTGGCTCAGTGGCGTCAAGAAGGGGGGCCCACCCAAAAACAGTTCCGCCAGGAGCAAAAGACCTGCCCCTCCCTCGAGGGACTCCGCCAACAAGCCAGCGCCCAGAGCGCAGGGGACTCCACCGGAACTCACTGGGTCTACTGGGAGAACGACCTGCTATACAGCGAACAGAGGATCGCAGAGCTAGGGGCCGGTCGAGTACTGGTGGTACCTCTCCGCTTCAGAGACTTCCTGCTCAATCTGGCCCACGATGTCCCCCTGGCTGGACACCTGGGCCAAGACAAAACTTACAGTCGCCTAGTGACCCACTTTTTCTGGCCGAAGATGCGGAACGACGTCCTGAACCACTGCCGGTCCTGCCCCACGTGCCAGGCCAGCGGGAAGAGTGGCCGTAAGCTGAAGGCCCCTCTACAACCCTTCCCGGTGGTCACCACCCCGTTCGAGAGGGTAGGAATAGACATTGTGGGGCCCCTGGACCCCCGCACGGCACAAGGACATAGGTTCATCCTAGTACTGGTGGATCACGCCACCCGCTACCCCGAGGCGGTGCCTCTGCGAACGGTAACAGCTCCGGTGGTTGGCCGGGCCCTAATGGGGATCTTCTCCCGGGTGGGCTTCCCCCGAGAAGTCGTCAGCGACCGAGGCACGAACTTCATCTCCAAATACATGAAGTCCCTCTGGCAACAGTGCGGGGTCACCTACCGATTCACGACCCCCTATCACCCCCAAGGGAACGGACTAGTGGAGCGATTCAACCGCACTCTCAAGGGGATGATTGGGGGATTGGAAGAGCCCCTCCGTCGCCAGTGGGATGTACTACTCCCGTGCCTCCTCTTCGCCTACCGAGAAGTTCCCCAGAAGTCCCTCGGTTTTAGCCCTTTCGAACTCCTGTACGGGCACCCTGTGCGAGGGCCCCTCAGCCTAGTCAAAGAAGGTTGGGAGATGGCCCCCCTAAAGACCCCTCCAGACGTCTTCAAGTACCTCCTGGCCCTACGTAATCAGACCCGGCGCTTCAGGGAGATGGCCAAGGCGAACCTCGAGGCCAGCCAGGAAGACATGAAGAGATGGTATGATCACAATGCCTCCTCCGTCGAGTTCGAACCTGGACAACAAGTGTGGGTGATGTCCCCCACCGAACCATGTGCCTTGCAAGATAAGTGGACGGGACCCTTCAAGGTGGTCGAGCGCAAAAGCCCCGTCACTTACCTCATCGACATGGGGACCACCCGGAACCCCCTTCGGGTCCTCCACACCAACAGACTCAAACCGCACTTTGTGCGCTCTTAACTCAGCCTCCTGATGGCTACAGACAGTGGGGCGGAAGAAGACTCCGAGCCTCTCCCTGATCTCCTGAAGACTCAGGAGAAAGACGGTTCCGTGGACGGGGTCCGGCTCTCCGATGCCCTCACCCCAGAGCAACGCCAGGGCTGCCGGGACCTCCTGCTGCGGTTCGCTTCACTGTTCTCCCTCACTCCCGGGGTCACCCCTTGGTGCTTGCACGACGTGGACACCGGGGACAGTCCCCCTGTCCGGCACCGGGCCTACCGCGTACCAGATCGGGTACGGGCCTGCATACAAGAGGAAGTGGCCAAAATGCTCACGATCGGGGTCATCGAGCCCTCGGACAGTCCCTGGGCCAGTCCAGTTGTATTGGTCCCCAAAGCCGCTGCCCCCGGCACCACACCTGAACTAAGATTCTGCGTCGACTACCGGGGCTTGAACGCGGTCACCCGAACCGACGCTCATCCTATCCCCAGAGCGGATGAATTGATCGACCGGCTGGGGGCCGCCCGCTACCTCAGTATCTTCGACCTAACAGCGGGCTACTGGCAGATCGGCCTCACACCCCGAGCTCAAGAACGATCCGCATTCTCTACCCCCGATGGCCACTACCACTTCAAGGTCATGCCCTTTGGCATGAAGAACGCCCCCGCTACATTTCAACGTCTTGTGAACCAGGTCTTGGCGGGGCTCGAAGAGTTCAGCGCTGCCTACCTGGACGATATCGCTGTATACAGCCGCCACTGGTCCGACCACCTCCTCCACCTCCAGGAGGTCCTACAGGCCCTCCAGCGGGCCGGCCTCACGATTAAGGCCGGCAAATGCCAAATTGGTCAAGGGTCCGTGACCTACCTGGGGCACCAGGTGGGGAGCGGGCTGGTGGCCCCACTGCAACTTAAGATTGCTGCCATCCAGTCCTGGCAGCTCCCCGTCACTCAGACGGAAGTCCGAGCCTTCTTGGGGCTCACCGGCTACTACCGGCGGTTCGTGAAGGACTACGGCAGCATTGTGGGGCCCCTCACGGGTCTCACGTCCAAGAACCAACCAAAGCGGATTAACTGGACCCCCGATTGTCAAGCGGCCTTCGAAAAGCTGAAGGCCGCCCTGTGCACCGCCCCTGTGCTCCAGGCCCCCGATTACAGTCGGGAATTCGTAGTACAGACAGACGCCTCCGACCACGGCATCGGGGCGGTTCTTTCCCAAGTGAACCCCGAGGGTCATGACCAGCCGGTGGCCTTCATCAGCCGACGTCTCCTGGGCCGAGAACAGCGCTGGAGCACCATCGAGAGGGAGGCCTTCGCAGTGGTGTGGGCCCTCAAAAAGCTCCGGCCCTATCTCTTCGGTACCCACTTCCGGGTACAAACCGACCATAGACCCCTGCAGTGGCTGATGCAGATGCGGGGGGAAAACCCAAAACTATTGCGCTGGTCCATCTCCCTGCAGGGAATGGACTTCACCGTGGAGCACCGACCGGGCCAAGACCACGCCAACGCAGATGGCCTGTCCCGCTTCTTCCGCCTCGACGAAGAGAGTCCCCAAGGAGATGGGTGACTCTCCCCGCCTTCAGCTGGGGGGGACGCATGTTGGACAGGCCACACGAAGGGCTTGCGCCCCCCCCGCATGACAGGGCCCAAGCCCCAGCCCCCCAGGCGCGACCCACGAGAATCACCCGCACCCCGTCTCCCGACGGAACTCCTGCCCTCGGACCTCCCTGTAGCACGGGCCCAAGCCACCACCGGCTCCCTCGGCCGGGTCAAGCCGCCATCTTGGGCCCTGCGCCACGAGGCCGCGTGGCCTCCCCCCGACCCTAACCCTGGGCCTGGCCGGCCCCGACATCCCGGCACCACCATCCACCCAGGAGGTGAGCGGATCACTTGGCAGGTCAATGGGAGGACGAAGTGCCAAGGACTCTCCCCTGCCAGGTGACGATCGCCTCCAGCTCCCCCAAGGCACCGGCTCCACCCCCCCGCTGGGTGTCTGGACACCTTCATCCCGGACCCTCCGACCTCCAAGTGCGAGGGTCCGGACATCAAAGGGCACCTGCCCTATAACTGGAGCAGCTGCGGAGCAGGAAGGCAGTTGTATCCTGGAGTCGAGAGACACCGAGAGAACTCAGCCTTGACGGACTACTGGCGCTGCCGTAGCCCTATCTTGTGATCTATCGTCCTGCCTGCTGGCGCTGCCGCGGCCTTCTGCAACATCCATCCTCGTCGGGACCTGCTGGCGCTGCCGCGGCCCGTTGTAACGACCATCTTCACCGGGACCTGCTGGCGCTGCCGCGGACCGTACATCGACCATCTCCACTGGGACCTGCTGGCGCTGCCGCGGCCCGTGTATCGACCATCTTCACTGGGACCTGCTGGCGCTGCCGCGGCCCGTTCCAGCTAGACCACCTAAGCTCGAGGATTGGGAGCTACCCATCATACCATCTCAACTACCAGCTTGGTAACCAGACTGTCCCGCTACCCCCTTTTCCCATCTTGAGAGACTTGAATCGAGGGGACCCCTGAGTCCAGACCTCCTTGTACCTTTTCATCGTACCTTAAGAAGTGCTTATAAAGAACGCTAACTCATCTCCTTGTGTGGTATCTGTCTGTGGGGGGGAAGTTATTTGTCTGTACGATCGCTGGAGACGGCTCTCCCCGGAGACCTCTCCCCTTGTCCTCGGCCGACCCTCCCGGTCCGTCTAACAGCGCCTGTGTCACGTAAGGCCTCGGCCCGATGCCCATTAATGGTCACTGTTGGACAGGCCACACGAAGGGCTTGCGCCCCCCCGCATGACAGGGCCCAAGCCCCAGCCCCCCAGGCGCGACCCACGAGAATCACCCGCACCCCGTCTCCCGACGGAACTCCTGCCCTCGGACCTCCCTGTAGCACGGGCCCAAGCCACCACCGGCTCCCTCGGCCGGGTCAAGCCGCCATCTTGGGCCCTGCGCCACGAGGCCGCGTGGCCTCCCCCCGACCCTAACCCTGGGCCTGGCCGGCCCCGACATCCCGGCACCACCATCCACCCAGGAGGTGAGCGGATCACTTGGCAGGTCAATGGGAGGACGAAGTGCCAAGGACTCTCCCCTACCAGGTGACGATCGCCTCCAGCTCCCCCAGGCACCGGCTCCACCCCCCCGCTGGGTGTCTGGACACCTTCATCCCGGACCCTCCGACCTCCAAGTGCGAGGGTCCGGACATCAAAGGGCACCTGCCCTATAACTGGAGCAGCTGCGGAGCAGGAAGGCAGTTGTATCCTGGAGTCGAGAGACACCGAGAGAACTCAGCCTTGACGGACTACTGGCGCTGCCGTAGCCCTATCTTGTGATCTATCGTCCTGCCTGCTGGCGCTGCCGTGGCCTTCTGCAACACCCATCCTCGTCGGGACCTGCTGGCGCTGCCGCGGCCCGTTGTAACGACCATCTTCACCGGGACCTGCTGGCGCTGCCGCGGACCGTACATCGACCATCTTCTCTGGGACCTGCTGGCGCTGCCGCGGCCCGTGTATCGACCATCTTCACTAGGACCTGCTGGCGCTGCCGCGGCCCGTACCAGCTAGACCACCTAAGCTCGAGGATTGTGAGCTACCCACCATACCACCTCAACTACCAGACTGGTAACCAGACTATCCCGCTACCCCCTTTCCCATCTTGAGAGACTTGAATCGAGGGGACCCCTGAGTCCAGACCTCCTTGTACCTTTTCATCGTACCTTAAGAAGTGCTTATAAAGAACGCTAACTCATCTCCTTGTGTGGTATCTGTCTGTGGGGGGGAAGTTATTTGTCTGTACGATCGCTGGAGACGGCTCTCCCCGGAGACCTCTCCCCTTATCCTCGGCCGACCCTCCCGGTCCGTCTAACAGTCACCCACTGACCGTATTTCCTGGTGTTGGCGGGTAGGGGAGCCCGCGGGACTATGTCTTTTCCCCCTAGGCACGCTAGAACCATGGCGGCCGGTTCCCACTCTTGCTGGGCCGGCTCATACTCTTCCTGTTCCTCTGATAGTCGTTCTTCCCCCAGGGCGGCGGCAGCTACCTGGCGGGGCTTGGGTGTTTGGTTCTGCGGGCAGCTCGGGTCATTGGCGTAATGGCCGACTCGCTGGCATCGGTGGCACGTGACATTGGCTCGGAACCCTGGACGCATCGGGGGGTTTCCCCGGCCGGCCGGGGGCGGGGTGCTGGCCACGGGTGTTGCCGGGAGGGTGTCTCTCCCTCGCCCCTGGCCTCCTCCTCCTCCCCGAGGACGGTGCTGGCCTTGGTTGCTTCAGTTCTGCTCGTGCGGTCCTCTCCGGCCCACTCGGGTGCTCTCCCATCGGTCAGCTTCAGCGGCGAGCTGCCGGGGGTCGGTCAATTTACTGTCGAGGAGGTGCTGCCTGAGCTCGACGAAGCAGTTGTTCGACAGGTGTTCCCATACCATAAGGTTAAAGAGTTGTTCGTAGGTCGTTACATGGCTCCCCTTGATCCAACCCTCGAAGGCTCGGCTGAAATAGTTTACGTACTCCACCCAAGTTGTACCCGGGATCCGGGTGCAATCTCTGAACCTCTGGCGGTACATCTCGGGTGTGAGGCCGTAGCGGGTGAGGAGGGCAGCCTTCATGTGGTCGTAGGACGACATTTGGTGATCTGGGAGCTGCAACAGGGCATCGCGACCTTTGTTGACGAACCTCCCCCATAGTCCAGCTCCCCAATCACTCCGGTCGATCCGGTGGGAGGTCATGGCGATCTCGTAGGCTTTGAACCACTGCTGTATGTCGTCTTCTCGGACATACTCTCGGACCACATCCTTGGGGATGTGGACTTTTTTCTCGGTTGCCCCTGGGGTGTGCGGTCGCTCAGGCACCCCCGGTTCTTTATTCTGTTTCCGAAGTTCTATTTCCGCCAGTTTGCGCTCGTGTTCGAGTGTTATTCTTTTTTCCTCAAGCTCTCTCTGTCTCTGTTTTTCTTCTCGCTCCTCTCGGAGCCGCAGATGCTCTAGATTTAGTTTCTGCTCGGCTAACTTTAGTTCACCGTCCATCTTGAGTCGTGCCATTTCCAACTCGTGTAATCTGGTCCTTTCTCTTTCCTGGATCTCCTCCTGCGAGAGGCCCGTTCCCCGCTCCTCGGGAGCCGTGGCGTTCCCCTCTGGTGCGACACTGTTTTGGTCGGAGGATCCGGTGATCCCAGTTTCTGCCCACGACTCAAGGGCGCGCTTCAAATCATCTTTGGTACTCAGGCCGGTGGTAGCAATGCCTAGTTCCATGCAAAATTGTTTAAGTTCGCGGTGGCTATATTCTTCCAACTTATCCATTTGGAACTTTTCATTGGAACCGCTATCTTTGGCTGACATCGTGGTTTTGTCGTGGGGTGAGCTACTCTCTGTACGATTACGCGTTGATTCGGATCGCGCCGCTGGCCACCAATGTTAGACGGACCGGGAGGGTCGGCCGAGGACAAGGGGAGAGGTCTCCGGGGAGAGCCGTCTCCAGCGATCGTACAGACCAATAACTTCCCCCCCACAGACAGATACCACACCAGGAGATGAGTTAGCGTTCTTTATAAGCACTTCTTAAGGTACGATGAAAAGGTACAAGGAGGTCTGGACTCAGGGGTCCCCTCGATTCAAGTCTCTCAAGATGGGAAAAGGGGGTAGCGGGATAGTCTGGTTACCAGTCTGGTAGTTGAGGTGGTATGGTGGGTAGCTCACAATCCTCGAGCTTGGTGGTCTAGCTGGTACGGGCCGCGGCAGCGCCAGCAGGTCCCAGTGAAGATGGTCGATACACGGTCCGCGGCAGCGCCAGCAGGTCCCAGTGAAGATGGTCGATGTACGGTCCGCGGCAGCGCCAGCAGGTCCCGGTGAAGATGGTCGATGTACGGTCCGCGGCAGCGCCAGCAGGTCCCGGTGAAGATGGTCGATGTACGGTCCGCGGCAGCGCCAGCAGGTCCCGGTGAAGATGGTCGTTACAACGGGCCGCGGCAGCGCCAGCAGGTCCAGACGAGGATGGATGTTGCAGAAGGCCGCAGCAGCGCCAGCAGGCAGGTCGATAGTTCACAAGATAGGGCTACGGCAGCGCCAGTAGTCCGTCAAGGCTGAGTTCTCTCGGTGTCTCTCGACTCCAGGATACAACTGCCTTCCTGCTCCGGAGCTGCTCCAGTTATAGGGCAGGTGCCCTTTGATGTCCGGACCCTCGCACTTGGAGGTCGGGGGGTCCGGGATGAAGGTGTCCAGACACCCAGCGGGGGGTGGAGCCGGTGCCTGGGGGAGCTGGAGGCGATCGTCACCTGGCGGGGGAGAGTCCTTGGCGCTTCGTTCTCCCATTGACCTGCCAAGTGGTCCGCTCACCTCCTGGGTGGATGGTGGTGCCGGGATGTCGGGGCCGGCCAGGCCCAGGGTTAGGGTCGGGGGGAGGCCACGCGGCCTCGTGGCGCAGGGCCCAAGATGGCGGCTTGACCCGGCCGAGGGAGCCGGTGGTGGCTTGGGCCCGTGATACATGGGGGTACGAGGGCAGGAGTTCCGTCGGGAGACGGGGTGCGGGTGATTCTCGTGGGTCGCGCCTGGGGGGCCGGGGCTTGGGCCCTGTCATGCGGGGAGGGAGCAAGCCCTTCGTGTGGCCTGTCCAACACTCGGGGAGTCTCCTGCTCGCTGTCCCGTCGGGTCACTGCACACTTGGGCATTCCTCGGGGAGTCTCCTGCTCGCTGCCCCGTCGGGTCACTGCACACTTGGGCATTCCTCGGGGAGTCTCCTGCTCGCTGCCCCGTCGGGTCACTGCACACTTGGGCATTCCTCGGGGAGTCTCCTGCTCGCTGCCCCGTCGGGTCACTGCACACTTGGGCATTCCTCGGGGAGTCTCCTGCTCGCTGCCCCGTCGGGTCACTGCACACGTGGGCATACCTCGGGGAGTCTCCTGCTCGCTGTCCCGTCGGGTCACTGCACACTTGGGCATTCCTCGGGGAGTCTCCTGCTCGCTGTCCTGTCCGGTCACTGCACACTTGGGCATTCCTCGGTGAGTCTCCTGCTCGCTGTCCCGTCGGGTCACTGCACACTTGGGCATTCCTCGGGGAGTCTCCTGCTCGCTGTCCCGTCGGGTCACTGCACACTTGGGCATTCCTCGGGGAGTCTCCTGCTCGCTGCCCCGTCTGGTCACTGCACACTTGGGCATTCCTCGGGGAGTCTCCTGCTCGCTGCCCCGTCGGGTCACTGCACACTTGGGCATTCCTCGGGGAGTCTCCTGCTCGCTGCCCCGTCGGGTCACTGCACACTTTGGCATTCCTCGGTGAGTCTCCTGCTCGCTGTCCCGTCTGGTCACTGCACACTTGGGCATTCCTCTGTGAGTCTCATGCTCGCTGCCCCGTCGGGTCACTGCACACTTGGGCATTCCTCGGGGAGTCTCCTGCTCGCTGTCCCGTCGGGTCACTGCACACTTGGGCATTCCTCGGGGAGTCTCCTGCTCGCTGTCCCGTCGGGTCACTGCACACTTGGGCATTCCTCTGTGAGTCTCCTGCTCGCTGTCCCGTCGGGTCACTGCACACTTGGGCATTCCTCGGGGAGTCTCCTGCTCGCTGTCCCGTTGGGTCACTGCACAATTGGGCATTCCTCGGGGAGTCTCCTGCTCGCTGCCCCGTCGGGTCACTGCACACTTGGGCATTCCTCGGGGAGTCTCTTGCTCGCTGCCCCGTCGAGTCACTGCACACTTGGGCATACCTCGGGGAGTCTCCTGCTCGCTGTCCCGTTGGGTCACTGCACACTTGGGCATTCCTCGGGGAGTCTCCTGCTCGCTGTCCCGTCCGGTCACTGCACACTTGGGCATTCCTCGGGGAGTCTCCTGCTCGCTGTCCCGTCCGGTCACTGCACACTTGGGCATTCCTCGGGGAGTCTCCTGCTCGCTGTCCCGTCGGGTCACTGCATACTTGGGCATTCATCGGTGAGTCTCCTGCTCGCTGTCCCGTCGGCTCACTGCATACTTGGGCATTCCTCGGTGAGTCTCCTGCTCGCTGTCCCGTCGGGTCACTGCACACTTGGGCATTCCTCGGTGAGTCTCCTGCTCGCTGTCCCGTCGGGTCACTGCATACTTGGGCATTCCTCGGGGAGTCTCCTGCTCGCTGTCCCGTCGGGTCACTGCACACTTGGGCATTCCTCGGGGAGTGTCCTGCTCGCTGTCCCGTCGGGTCACTGCACACTTTGGCATTCCTCGGTGAGTCTCCTGCTCGCTGTCCCGTCGGGTCACTGCACACTTGGGCATTCCTCTGTGAGTCTCCTGCTCGCTCTCCCGTCGGGTCACTGCACACTTGGGCATTTCTCGGGGAGTCTCCTGCTCGCTGTCCCGTCGGGTCACTGCACACTTGGGCATTCCTCGGGGAGTCTCCTGCTCGCTGCCCCGTCGGGTCACTGCACACTTGGGCATTCCTCGGGGCGTCTCTTGCTCGCTGCCCCATCGGGTCACTGCACACTTGGGCATTCCTCGGGGAGTCTCCTGCTCGCTGTCCCGTCGGGTCACTGCACACTTGGGCATTCCTCGGGGAGTCTCCTGCTTGCTGTCCCGTCCGGTCACTGCACACTTGGGCATTCCTCGGGGAGTCTCCTGCTCGCTGTCCCGTCCGGTCACTGCACACTTAGGCATTCCTCGGGGAGTCCCCTGCTCGCTGTCCTGTCGGGTCACTGCACACTTGGGCATTCCTCGGGGAGTCTCCTGCTCGCTGTCCCGTCGGGTCACTGGACACTTGGGCATTCCTCGGGGAGTCTCCTGCTCGCTGTCCCGTCGGGTCACTGCACACTTGGGCATTCCTCGGGGAGTCTCCTGCTCGCTGTCCCGTCCGGTCACTGCACACTTGGGCATTCCTCGGGGAGTCTCCAGCTCGCTGTCCCGTCCGGTCACTGCACACTAGGGCATTCCTCTGGGAGTCTCCAGCTGGCTGTCCCGTCCGGTCACTGCACACTAGGGCATTCCTCGGGGAGTCTCCTGCTCGCTGTCCCGTCGGGTCACTGCACACTTGGGCATTCCTCGGTGAGTCTCCTGCTCGCTGTCCCGTCAGGTCACGGCATACTTGGGCATTCCTCGGGGAGTCTCCTGCTCGCTGTCCCCTCCGGTCACTGCATACTTGGGCATTCCTCGGGGAGTCTCCTGCTTGCTGTCCCGTCGGGTCACTGCACACTTGGGCATTCCTCGGTGAGTCTCCTGCTCGCTGTCCCGTCGGGTCACTGCATACTTGGGCATTCCTCGGGGAGTCTCCTGCTCGGTGTCCCGTCGGGTCACTGTATACTTGGGCATTCCTTGGGGAGTCTCCTGCTCGCTGTCCCGTCGGGTCACTGCACACTAGGGCATTCCTCGGTGAGTCTCCTGCTCGCTGTCCCGTCGGGTCACTGCACACTTGGGCATTCCTCGGGGAGTCTCCTGCTCGCTGTCCCGTCGGGTCACTGCACACTTTGGCATTCCTCGGGGAGTCTCCTGCTCGCTGTCCCGTCGGGTCACTGCACACTTGGGCATTCCTCTGGGAGTCTCCTGCTCACTGCCCCGTCGGGTCACTGCAGACTTGGGCATTCCTCGGTGAGTCTCCTGCTCGCTGTCCCGTCGGGTCACTGCACACTTGGGCATTCCTCGGGGAGTCTCCTGCTCGCTGTCCCGTCGGGTCACTGCACACTTGGGCATTCCTCGGGGAGTCTCCTGCTCGCTGCCCCGTCGGGTCACTGCACACTTGGGCATTCCTCGGGGAGTCTCCTGCTCGCTGCCCCGTCGGGTCACTGCACACTTGGGCATTCCTCGGGGAGTCTCCTGCTCGCTGCCCCGTCGGGTCACTGCACACTTGGGCATTCCTCGGGGAGTCTCTTGCTCGCTGCCCCGTCGGGTCACTGCACACGTGGGCATACCTCGGGGAGTCTCCTGCTCGCTGTCCCGTCGGGTCACTGCACACTTGGGCATTCCTCGGGGAGTCTCCTGCTCGCTGTCCCGTCCGGTCACTGCACACTTGGGCATTCCTCGGTGAGTCTCCTGCTCGCTGTCCCGTCGGGTCACTGCACACTTGGGCATTCCTCGGTGAGTCTCCTGCTCGCTGTCCCGTCGGGTCACTGCACACTTGGGCATTCCTCGGGGAGTCTCCTGCTCGCTGCCCCGTCGGGTCACTGCACACTTGGGCATTCCTTGGGGAGTCTCCTGCTCGCTGCCCCGTCGGGTCACTGCACACTTGGGCATTCCTCAGGGAGTCTCCTGCTCGCTGCCCCGTCGGGTCACTGCACACTTTGGCATTCCTCGGTGAGTCTCCTGCTCGCTGTCCCGTCGGGTCACTGCACACTTGGGCATTCCTCTGTGAGTCTCCTGCTCGCTGTCCCGTCGGGTCACTGCATACTTGGGCATTTCTCGGGGAGTCTCCTGCTCGCTGTCCCGTCGGGTCTCTGCACACTTGGGCATTCCTCGGGGAGTCTCCTGCTCGCTGTCCCGTCGGGTCACTGCACACTTGGGCATTCCTTGGGGAGTCTCCTGCTCGCTGCCCCGTCGGGTCACTGCATACTTGGGCATTTCTCGGGGAGTCTCCTGCTCGCTGTCCCGTCGGGTCACTGCACACTTGGGCATTCCTCGGGGAGTCTCCTGCTCGCTGTCCCGTCAGGTCACTGTACACTAGGGCATTCCTCGGGGAGTCTCCTGCTCGCTGTCTCGTCCGGTCACTGCATACTTGGGCATTCCTCGGTGAGTCTCCTGCTCGCTGTCCCGTGGGCTCACTGCATACTTGGGCATTCCTCGGTGAGTCTCCTGCTCGCTGTCCCGTGGGCTCACTGCATACTTGGGCATTCCTCGGGGAGTCTCTTGCTCGCTGCCCCGTCGGGTCACTGCACACTTGGGCATACCTCGGGGAGTCTCCTGCTCGCTGTCCCGTCGGGTCACTGCACACTTGGGCATTCCTCGGGGAGTCTCCTGCTCGCTGTCCCGTCCGGTCACTGCACACTTGGGCATTCCTCGGGGACTCTCCTGCTCGCTGTCCCGTCCGGTCACTGCACACTTGGGCATTCCTCGGGGAGTCTCCTGCTCGCTGTCCCGTCGGGTCACTGCACACTTGGGCATTCATCGGTGAGTCTCCTGCTCGCTGTCCCGTCGGCTCACTGCATACTTGGGCATTCCTCGGTGAGTCTCCTGCTCGCTGTCCCGTCGGGTCACTGCACACTTGGGCATTCCTCGGTGAGTCTCCTGCTCGCTGTCCCGTCGGGTCACTGCATACTTGGGCATTCCTCGGGGAGTCTCCTGCTCGCTGTCCCGTCGGGTCACTGCACACTTGGGCATTCCTCGGGGAGTGTCCTGCTCGCTGTCCCGTCGGGTCACTGCACACTTTGGCATTCCTCAGTGAGTCTCCTGCTCGCTGTCCCGTCGGGTCACTGCACACTTGGGCATTCCTCTGTGAGTCTCCTGCTCGCTCTCCCGTCGGGTCACTGCACACTTGGTCATTTCTCGGGGAGTCTCCTGCTCGCTGTCCCGTCGGGTCACTGCACACTTGGGCATTCCTCGGGGAGTCTCCTGCTCGCTGTCCCGTTGAGTCACTGCACACTTGGGCATTCCTCGGGGAGTCTCCTGCTCGCTGCCCCGTCGGGTCACTGCACACCTGGGCATTCCTCGGGGAGTCTCCTGCTCGTTGCCCCGTCGGGTCACTGCACACTTTGGCATTCCTCGGGGAGTCTCCTGCTCGCTGTCCCGTCGGGTCACTGCACACTTGGGCATTCCTCGGGGAGTCTCCTGCTCGCTGCCCCGTCGGGTCACTGCACACTTGGGCATTCCTCGGGGAGTCTCCTGCTCGCTGCACCGTCGGGTCACTGCACACTTGGGCATTCCTCGGGGAGTCTCTTGCTCGCTGCCCCGTCGGGTCACTGCACACTTGGGCATACCTCGGGGAGTCTCCTGCTCGCTGTCCCGTCGGGTCACTGCACACTTGGGCATTCCTCGGGGAGTCTCCTGCTCGCTGTCCTGTCCGGTCACTGCACACTTGGGCATTCCTCGGGGAGTCTCCTGCTCGCTGTCCCGTCGGGTCACTGCACACTTGGGCATTCCTCGGTGAGTCTCCTGCTCGCTGTCCCGTCGGGTCACTGCACACTTGGGCATTCCTCGGGGAGTCTCCTGCTCGCTGCCTCGTCGGGTCACTGCACACTTGGGCATTCCTCGGGGAGTCTCCTGCTCGCTGCCCCGTCGGGTCACTGCACACTTGGGCATTCCTCGGGGAGTCTCCTGCTCGCTGCCCCGTCGGGTCACTGCACACTTTGGCATTCCTAGGTGAGTCTCCTGCTCGCTGTCCCGTCTGGTCACTGCACACTTGGGCATTCCTCTGTGAGTCTCCTGCTCGCTGCCCCGTCGGGTCACTGCACACTTGGGCATTCCTCGGGGAGTCTCCTGCTTGCTGTCCCGTCGGGTCACTGCACACTTTGGCATTCCTCGGTGAGTCTCCTGCTCGCTGTCCCGTCGGGTCACTGCACACTTGGGCATTCCTCTGTGAGTCTCCTGCTCGCTGTCCCGTCGGGTCACTGCACACTTGGGCATTTCTCAGGGAGTTTCCTGCTCGCTGTCCCGTCGGGTCACTGCACACTTGGGCATTCCTCGGGGAGTCTCCTGCTCGCTGCCCCGTCGGGTCACTGCACACTTGGGCATTCCTCGGGGAGTCTCCTGCTCGCTGCCCCATCGGGTCACTGCACTCTTGGGCATTCCTCGGTGAGTCTCCTGCTCGCTGTGCCCGTCGGGTCACTGCACACTTGGGCATTCCTCGGGGAGTCTCCTGCTCGCTGTCCCGTCAGGTCACTGTACACTAGGGCATTCCTCGGGGAGTCTCCTGCTCGCTGTCCCGTCCGGTCACTGCATACTTGGGCATTCCTCGGTGAGTCTCCTGCTCGCTGTCCCGTCGGCTCACTGCATACTTGGGCATTCCTCGGTGAGTCTCCTGCTTGCTGTCCCGTCGGGTCACTGTACACTTGGGCATTCCTCGGGGAGTCTCCTGCTCGCTGTACCGTCGGGTCACTGCACACTTGGGCATTCCTCGGTGAGTCTCCTGCTCGCTGTCCCGTCGGGTCACTGCATACTTGGGCATTCCTCGGGGAGTCTCCTGCTCGCTGTCCCGTCGGGTCACTGCACACTTGGGCATTCCTCGGGGAGTGTCCTGCTCGCTGTCCCGTCGGGTCACTGCACACTTTGGCATTCCTCAGTGAGTCTCCTGCTCGCTGTCCCGTCGGGTCACTGCACACTTGGGCATTCCTCTGTGAGTCTCCTGCTCGCTCTCCCGTCGGGTCACTGCACACTTGGGCATTTCTCGGGGAGTCTCCTGCTCGCTGTCCCGTCGGGTCACTGCACACTTGGGCATTCCTCGGGGAGTCTCCTGCTCGCTGTCCCGTTGAGTCACTGCACACTTGGGCATTCCTCGGGGAGTCTCCTGCTCGCTGCCCCGTCGGGTCACTGCACACTTGGGCATTCCTCAGGGAGTCTCCTGCTCGTTGCCCCGTCGGGTCACTGCACACTTGGGCATTCCTCGGGGAGTCTCCTGCTCGCTGTCCCGTCCGGTCACTGCACACTTGGGCATTCCTCGGGGAGTCTCCAGCTCGCTGTCCCGTCCGGTCACTGCACACTAGGGCATTCCTCTGGGAGTCTCCAGCTCGCTGTCCCGTCCGGTCACTGCACACTAGGGCATTCCTCGGGGACTCTCCTGCTCGCTGTCCCGTCGGGTCACTGCACACTTGGGCATTCCTCGGTGAGTCTCCTGCTCGCTGTCCCGTCGGGTCACGGCATACTTGGGCATTCCTCGGGGAGTCTCCTGCTCGCTGTCCCCTCCGGTCACTGCATACTTGGGCATTCCTCTGGGAGTCAACTGCTCGCTGTCCCGTCGGGTCACTGCACACTTGGGCATTCCTCGGTGAGTCTCCTGCTCGCTGTCCCGTCGGGTCACTGCATACTTGGGCATTCCTTGGGGAGTATCCTGCTCGCTGTCCCGTCGGGTCACTGTACTCTAGGGCATTCCTCGGTGAGTCTCCTGCTCGCTGTCCCGTCGGGTCACTGCACACTTGGGCATTCCTCGGGGAGTCTCCTGCTCGCTGTCCCGTCGGGTCACTGCACACTTGGGCATTCCTCGGGGAGTCTCCTGCTCGCTGTCCCGTCGGGTCACTGCACACTTGGGCATTCCTCGGGGAGTCTCCTGCTCGCTGCCCCGTCGGGTCACTGCACACTTGGGCATTCCTCGGGGAGTCTCCTGCTCGCTGCACCGTCGGGTCACTGCACACTTGGGCATTCCTCGGTGAGTCTCCTGCTCGCTGTCCTGTCCGGTCACTGCACACTTGGGCATTCCTCGGGGAGTCTCCTGCTCGCTGCCCCGTCGGGTCACTGCACACTTTGGCATTCCTAGGTGAGTCTCCTGCTCGCTGTCCCGTCTGGTCACTGCACACTTGGGCATTCCTCTGTGAGTCTCCTGCTCGCTGCCCCGTCGGGTCACTGCACACTTGGGCATTCCTCGGGGAGTCTCCTGCTCGCTGTCCCGTCGGGTCACTGCACACTTTGGCATTCCTCGGTGAGTCTCCTGCTCGCTGTCCCGTCGGGTCACTGCACACTTGGGCATTCCTCTGTGAGTCTCCTGCTCGCTGTCCCGTCGGGTCACTGCACACTTGGGCATTCCTCTGTGAGTCTCCTGCTCGCTGTCCCGTCGGGTCACTGCACACTTGGGCATTTCTCAGGGAGTTTCCTGCTCGCTGTCCCGTCGGGTCACTGCACACTTGGGCATTCCTCGGGGAGTCTCCTGCTCGCTGCCCCGTCGGGTCACTGCACACTTGGGCATTCCTCGGGGAGTCTCCTGCTCGCTGCCCCATCGGGTCACTGCACTCTTGGGCATTCCTCGGTGAGTCTCCTGCTCGCTGTGCCCGTCGGGTCACTGCACACTTGGGCATTCCTCGGGGAGTCTCCTGCTCGCTGTCCCGTCAGGTCACTGTACACTAGGGCATTCCTCGGGGAGTCTCCTGCTCGCTGTCCCGTCCGGTCACTGCATACTTGGGCATTCCTCGGTGAGTCTCCTGCTCGCTGTCCCGTCGGCTCACTGCATACTTGGGCATTCCTCGGTGAGTCTCCTGCTTGCTGTCCCGTCGGGTCACTGTACACTTGGGCATTCCTCGGGGAGTCTCCTGCTCGCTGTACCGTCGGGTCACTGCACACTTGGGCATTCCTCGGGGAGTCTCCTGCTCGCTGTCCCATCGGGTCACTGCACACTTGGGCATTCCTCGGTGAGTCTCCTGCTCGCTGTCCCGTCGGGTCACTGCACACTTGGGCATTCCTCGGTGAGTCTCCTGCTCGCTGTCCCGTCGGGTCACTGCACACTTGGGCATTCCTCGGTGAGTCTCCTGCTCGCTGTCCCGTCGGGTCACTGCACACTTGGGCATTCCTTGGTGAGTCTCCTGCTCGCTGTCCCGTCGGGTCACTGCACACTTGGGCATTCCTCGGGGAGTCTCCTGCTCGCTGTCCCGTCGGGTCACTGCACACTTTGGCATTCCTCGGTGAGTCTCCTGCTCGCTGTCCCGTCGGGTCACTGCACACTTTGGCATTCCTCGGTGAGTCTCCTGCTCGCTGTCCCGTCGGGTCACTGCACACTTGGGCATTTCTCGGGGAGTCTCCTGCTCGCTGTCCCGTTGGGTCACTGCACACTTGGGCATTCCTCGGGGAGTCTCCTGCTCGCTGTCCCGTCGGGTCACTGCATACTTGGGCATTCATCGGTGAGTCTCCTGCTCGCTGTCCCGTCGGCTCACTGCATACTTGGGCATTCCTCGGTGAGTCTGCTGCTCGCTGTCCCGTCGGGTCACTGCACACTTGGGCATTCCTTGGGGAGTCTCCTGCTCGCTGTCCCGTCGGGTCACTGCATACTTGGGCATTCCTCGGGGAGTCTCCTGCTCGCTGTCCCGTCGGGTCACTGCACACTTGGGCATTCCTCGGGGAGTGTCCTGCTCGCTGTCCCGTCGGGTCACTGCACACTTGGGCATTCCTCTGTGAGTCTCCTGCTCGCTCTCCCGTCGGGTCACTGCACACTTGGGCATTTCTCGGGGAGTCTCCTGCTCGCTGTCCCGTCGGGTCACTGCACACTTGGGCATTCCTCGGGGAGTCTCCTGCTCGCTGTCCCGTTGGGTCACTGCACACTTGGGAATTCCTCGGGGAGTCTCCTGCTCGCTGCCCCTTCGGGTCACTGCACACTTGGGCATTCCTTGGGGAGTCTCTTGCTCGCTGCCCCGTCGGGTCACTGCACACTTGGGCATTCCTCGGGGAGTCTCCTGCTCGCTGCCCCGTCGGGTCACTGCACACTTGGGCATTCCTCGGGGAGTCTCTTGCTCGCTGTCCCGTCGGGTCACTGCACACTTGGGCATTCCTCGGTGAGTCTCCTGCTCGCTGTCCCGTCGGGTCACTGCACACTTGGGCATTCCTCGGGGAGTCTCCTGCTCGCTGTCCCGTCAGGTCACTGTACACTAGGGCATTCCTCGGGGAGTCTCCTGCTCGCTGTCCCGTCCGGTCACTGCATACTTGGGCATTCCTCGGTGAGTCTCCTGCTCGCTGTCCCGTCGGCTCACTGCATACTTGGGCATTCCTCGGTGAGTCTCCTGCTTGCTGTCCCGTCGGGTCACTGTACACTTGGGCATTCCTCGGGGAGTCTCCTGCTCGCTGTCCCGTCGGGTCACTGCACACTTGGGCATTCCTCGGGGAGTCTCCTGCTCGCTGTCCCGTCGGGTCACTGCACACTTGGGCATTCCTCGGTGAGTCTCCTGCTCGCTGTCCCGTCGGGTCACTGCACACTTGGTCATTCCTCGGTGAGTCTCCTGCTCGCTGTCCCGTCGGGTCACTGCACACTTGGGCATTCCTTGGTGAGTCTCCTGCTCGCTGTCCCGTCGGGTCACTGCACACTTGGGCATTCCTCGGGGAGTCTCCTGCTCGCTGTCCCGTCGGGTCACTGCACACTTGGGCATTCCTCGGGGAGTCTCCTGCTCGCTGTCCCGTCGGGTCACTGCACACTTTGGCATTCCTCGGTGAGTCTCCTGCTCGCTGTCCCGTCGGGTCACTGCACACTTGGGCATTCCTCTGTGAGTCTCCTGCTCGCTGTCCCGTCGGGTCACTGCACACTTGGGCATTTCTCGGGGAGTCTCCTGCTCGCTGTCCCGTTGGGTCACTGCACACTTGGGCATTCCTCGGGGAGTCTCCTACTCGCTGTCCCGTTGGGTCACTGCACACTTGGGCATTCCTCGGGGAGTCTCTTGCTCGCTGCCCCGTCGGGTCACTGCACACTTGGGCATTCCTCGGGGAGTCTCCTGCTCGCTGTCCCGTCGGGTCACTGCACACTTGGGCATTCCTCGGAGAGTCTCCTGCTTGCTGTCCCATCCGGTCACTGCACACTTGGGCATTCCTCGGGGAGTCTCCTGCTCGCTGTCCCGTCCAGTCACTGCACACTTGGGCATTCCTCGGGGAGTCTCCTGCCCGCTGTCCCGTCGGGTCACTGCATACTTGGGCATTTATCGGTGAGTCTCCTGCTCGCTGTCCCGTCGGCTCACTGCATACTTGGGCATTCCTCGGTGAGTCTCCTGCTCGCTGTCCCGTTGGGTCACTGCACACTTGGGCATTCCTCGGGGAGTCTCCTGCTCGCTGTCCCGTCGGGTCACTGCATACTTGGGCATTCCTCGGGGAGTCTCCTGCTCGCTGTCCCGTCGGGTCACTGCTCACTTGGGCATTCCTCGGGGAGTGTCCTGCTCGTTGTCCCGTCAGGTCACTGCACACTTTGGCATTCCTCGGTGAGTCTCCTGCTCGCTGTCCCGTCGGGTCACTGCACACTTGGGCATTCCTCTGTGAGTCTCCTGCTCGCTCTCCCGTCGGGTCACTGCACACTTGGGCATTTCTCGGGGAGTCTCCTGCTCGCTGTCCCGTCGGGTCACTGCACACTTGGGCATTCCTCGGGGAGTCTCCTGCTCGCTGTCCCGTTGGGTCACTGCACACTTGGGCATTCCTCGGGGAGTCTCCTGCTCGCTGCCCCTTCGGGTCACTGCACACTTGGGCATTCCTTGGGGAGTCTCTTGCTCGCTGCCCCGTCGGGTCACTGCACACTTGGGCATTCCTCGGGGAGTCTCCTGCTCGCTGTCCCGTCGGGTCACTGCACACTTGGGCATTCCTCGGGGAGTCTCCTGCTCGCTGTCCCGTCCGGTCACTGCACACTTGGGCATTCTTCGGGGAGTCTCCTGCTCGCTGTCCCGTCCGGTCACTGCACACTTAGGCATTCCTCGGGGAGTCCCCTGCTCGCTGTCCTGTCGGGTCACTGCACACTTGGGCATTCCTCGGTGAGTCTCCTGCTCGCTGTCCCGTCGGGTCACTGCACACTTGGGCATTCCTTGGTGAGTCTCCTGCTCGCTGTCCCGTCGGGTCACTGCACACTTGGGCATTCCTCGGGGAGTCTCCTGCTCGCTGTCCCGTCGGGTCACTGCACACTTTGGCATTCCTCGGTGAGTCTCCTGCTCGCTGTCCCGTCCGGTCACTGCACACTTGGGCATTCCTCGGGGAGTCTCCTGCTCGCTGTCCCGTCGGGTCACTGCACACTTGGGCATTCCTCTGGGAGTCTCCTGCTCGCTGTCCCGTCGGGTCACTGCACACTTGGGCATTCCTCGGGGAGTCTCATGCTCGCTGTCCCGTTGGGTCACTGCACACTTGGGCATTCCTCTGGGAGTCTCCTGCTCGCTGTCCCGTCGGGTCACTGCACACTTGGGCATTCCTCGGTGAGTCAATTGCTCGCTGTCCCGTCCGGTCACTGCATACTTGGGCATTTCTCGGTGAGTCTCCTGCTCGCTGTCCCGTCGGGTCACGGCATACTTGGGCATTCCTCGGGGAGTCTCCTGCTCGCTGTCCCCTCCGGTCACTGCATACTTGGGCATTCCTCGGGGAGTCTCCTGCTCGCTGTCCCGTCGGGTCACTGCACACTTGGGCATTCCTCGGTGAGTCTCCTGCTCGCTGTCCCGTCGGGTCACTGCATACTTGGGCATTCCTCGGGAAGTCTCCTGCTTGCTGTCCCGTCGGGTCACTGCATACTTGGGCATTCCTTGGGGAGTATCCTGCTCGCTGTCCCGTCAGGTCACTGTACACTAGGGCATTCCTCGGGGAAGTCTCCTGCTCGCTGTCCCGTCCGGTCACTGCATACTTGGGCATTCCTCGGTGAGTCTCCTGCTCGCTGTCCCGTCGGGTCACTGCACACTTGGGCATTCCTCGGGGAGTCTCCTGCTCGCTGTCCCGTCGGGTCACTGCACACTTTGGCATTCCTCGGGGAGTCTCCTGCTCGCTGTCCCGTCGGGTCACTGCACACTTGGCCCTTCATCGGGAAGTCTCCTGCTCGCTGTCCCGTCGGGTCACTGCACACTTGGCCATTCCTCGGGAAGTCTCCTGCTCGCTGTCCCGTCGGGTCACTGCACACTTGGCCATGCTGGTTATCACTGTACCCAGCACCTCCCTGATTACACAGCTCCAGGCTCCCGCCCTTCACACACTCACTGGGGTGGTGGAGCGCACGTCTACACAGCACGCCAAGGGAGTGATGGACAACTTAGCAGCTGCGGAAGAGTGCGTCAGCTGACAGCCACAGCCAGTCCTGTGAGTCACGTCTTCTAAGCGCTAAATGAAGCTATGGAGCGACGCGACAGAAACGCGCGTCAGAGTAGTACTCCGAGCCGCCATGCTGAAAGGCTTTCTTCGTACAGCAAAGTAATAGGGTACTGAAGGGTTACACCGTGGCAGTAATAATGCATCCTTGCATGGGAACAGCACATCGGCTCGTGGAGGCACGTGATTCGGTGGTACACTATAGTACGAGAGGTTTCCATTCTTCTTATTGTCACCTCCAAAAGACCTTGCGCTCTGCATCCCCTCGACCGCCCTTCTCCCTGGACCGCCTCGTGGCCTTAGCACGAGGCCGGGCGGGTTCTGCCCTTTCCTTGTCCTGTTTCTGTGCCCCCCTCCTCCCGGACTGAGCTCTGTCCCTGCCCCGCCGTGGTGCCGGTACTCACCCCACCGCGAGACGAGTACTCCTCACTTGTACCGCGTTGACTCAAATGTTTGACCGAGAAGGAACCTCCGATCTTCTGTGATACTCCTAGTTGCATCACTTTCAATTGAAAGCGTGTGCGAATGAGGTGAAATACGGTGGCCGAGAAGTGGAGGCCGGCCAGGCCTCATATGAGGTGGCGTACCAGCTACAGCATAACGCAAGCGTCACCTTAGAGTACGCTAGTTAATGTCTAGCCAGACGCACTACTAACTAACTATTCTAAAGGAACAGCGTCTACACGTTAAAGTGCCCTAAAAAAACACACAGGTTCCTCAACCGAGCCATTTTCAAGTTAAGACCCCTAAAGCTCTCACTGGCCCACCCATAGACGTGAACACGGCCAGTACAGGTCACCAGCCGAATGTACCCTGTCCCCGGCGGTGACATGGATAGCTTAAATCAATGAATTGGGTACTTTCCTCATATATTAAATATCCTGGTTCTTTTGGCCATACTGTGCGTTAAACCATATAGCCTGAGCATTTACAGCACTATGAGCTATTTTTTCTGTATAGTTAGGCGATTGCTGCTAGCCGCTCCAAAACTATTTCTTGAAAAATAAAGTTTATTATTATTGCCTTTATCAAGGAACGCACGCGCTTCTGAAAACTGATACCATCCTGAAAACTCTGTGTGGCGTGCTGTGTGCTTAACTAGCTTTCCTATCCAATTTAGATATATTTTTTTAAGTGATTGTGCGGGGAAGAGCGAGATCACCGGCGTTAACGTTAGATGTTCAAGTTTGGCTCACTTTCTTGGCTGTACTAGCCCACTGCATGATGTAACCGAGTAAGCCCTAACTTGTCTTAGCTCCTCGAGGTTCACACGTGCACGTTAACAACGTTTATTCCTGTGCACGTTAACAACGTTTATTTCTCACTAAGTTAACTGGGGGGGGTTTGGGGGCAGCGCGGTGTGCTTGTGACGGAACCGGTCCGTCACGAGCCACGGTTGAGCTGTGCTCATGACGGAGTGGTTCCGTCACGTCTCCGCCCACTGCGCTAATCGCCCGCACAGGCGGGGAATTAGCGCCGCGTGGGCGGAGCGGCGGCCAACGGCCGCAGCATGGCGGAACCACTCCATCATGACCACAGCGCAACCGTGGCTCATGACGGAGTGGTTCCGTCATGAGCAGGGAAGGGGCTAAAAGAAACTGAACATTGCTCAGTAAAATCCACTATGTGTTCTGCACACACCTTTGCTGTTGTCTTGTGTAGCCGTTCTGTTTATTGTTTGAAGACATTCTTGTCTTTTTTTAGGTGTCACTCCATCATAGTTTGGTTGTCTTTACAGGTTGGTTACAGGAAATGCTTCAGTGCCACCACCACATTTTGATGGGTTGTTTGTGTCCTTAAATCTTAGTCCTCTGTTCCTCGTTTGAGGTGCTGGTTCTGAGATGCGTTGGTTGCCTGGCACACTGCTTACATCTGTGCCAGCCTCGTTAACCTGGAGAAAGGAATCCTATCAAATTGTGAGCCAGGCGGGGGCAGTTAATTCGAGGTCACTCCATGTTACATTTTGGTGAAAAGCCGTTGAAAAAGTGAGTCACAATAAATAAGCAGAAAGCTAATTACATGTTGCACATCGAACGTTTTGTATTGCTCAAGTCACAACAGCTTTGTTGTCTTACCCAAATTGGACGTAATCACCCCTCCTTCAATCCTGGGCTAGCAGCCGCTACCCTTCAATTTCGCGGGCACTTTTGTAAAGAACGCAGAATTTTTACGAAAGTGCCGATTTCGCAGCCACTTTTGTAAAAATCGCGGCATTTTTACAAAAGTGCCGATTTCGCGGCAAATCGCTAAATCCTGGAGGGTCTGATTACCTGTGGGTTGCAGTGCTTGGTTTTTACCGGTGGCTACAGGTGTTAGTACCATCACTTATTTTGGAGAACTCAGACTTATTTTTCATCATCAATCTTTGCTCCACAGCAAGAGAGAGACAGGAGAAGGAAGAGATGGGAAAAAAGTGACATGGCACGTATGAAAAGTAACCTACAATAGAGACAAAGAGACAGCAAAGCGAGAATGGTAGAAGAAAGAGCTAATAGGTGGTATCAACGTCAGGTGCCCTAGAAACCAGAGGTTGTGGGGCTAAGAAAAAAACTATGGGTCCCTTTTATTATGTTTCTTCTACAAATGAAGCCCTGCTCTACAGGTGTCCTGGGAGGGGAAGGATATATAGAGGGCTATTTATTCATGAACTGTTGGCCCTGTACACCGATTCTTGAGACACTAGAACCCTCATCTACAGACCCCCCGGACCACGAGTACAGTTCAGCGACTCCATCACCGACCTCGTCAGCACACACAACCTCGCCTCCACGGACTACATCCTCCTCGGGGACCCGAACTTCCACCTCGAGAACAACAACGACATCAACTCCTCCACCCTGGTCGACAACCTCGCCAACCTCGGACTCAGACAACTCGTGACTACACCCACCCACTCCACCGGCCACACGCTTGAACCCATCTTCTCCGCAAGCTCCCAAGTCTCCTTCAACCACACCACTGAGCTCCACTGGACCGATCACCGCTGCATCCACTTCACCTTCCGGAACGCACCACGCACCACGCACCACCACACCCAACAGATGCCGCGCCGCTGCTGGAGCAAAGTCACCGAAGACCAGCTTTCCACCACCCTTGCCCGGAGCCCACCCGCAGATCCAACCGACTCCGACACCGCTGCTCGCAACCTCAGAGAGTGGATCAACAACTGCGCCAACACCCTCACCCGCTCAAGAAGCCCAGCAACACCCACACCAGCAAGAAAGCTAGCTGGTTCACCGAAGACCTCCAGGCCTCCAAGCGAACCTGCCAAAAACTAGAAAAAAACTGGATCGGTGAACGAACACCGGAAAGCTACACAGCCCACAAGAACGCCACCCGCAGACACCACCACCTCATCAGATCCGCCAAAAGGACCTCCTTCAAAGACCGCATAGACAACAATGCACACAACAGCAAAGAGCTCTTCAACAGCGTGAAGGAACTCTCCAACCCCAGCTCCAACACCAACGACATCCCACCTTCGCAAGACCTGTGCGACTCGCTGGCCACCTTCTTCCATCGCATGATCGCAGACATCCACGACAGCTTCAATGCCGTCACCACCCCGGCAACCACTGAGACCCCCGCTCCCACGACCACCACCTGCACCAACTGCCAGATCGCCTGGACCAACATCAACGACGACAACACCATCAAGATCATGAACACCGTCCACTCCGGATCCCCGGAAGACCCCTGCCCACACCACATCTTCAACAAAGCCAGCAGCACCATTGCACCCCATCTCCGGAAAACCATCAACATCTCCTTTGATACAGCGACCTTGCCGGAGAGCTGGAAGCACGCAGAGATCAACGCCTTACTCAAGAAACCCAAGGCGGATCCCAAGGCCCTCAAGAACTTCCGACCCATCTCGCTGCTCCTGTTCCCGGCAAAGATCATGGAAAAGGCAGTCAACAAACAACTGACCAGCTTCCTCGAGGAGAACAGCATCCTGGACCCGTCCCAGTCCGGGTTCCGCAGCAACCACAGCACCGAAACTGCCCTCATCGCCGCCACCGATGACATCGGGACCCTGCTAGACAACGGAGAAACCACGGCCCTCATCCCCCTGGACCTGACAGCTGCCTTTCGACACGGTCTGCCACCGCACACTACGAACACGTCTCTACGATACCGGAATCCAAGAGAAGGCCCTGGACTGGTCCTCCTCCTTCCTCTCCGGCAGAACACAGAGCGTCCGCCGCCCCGCCTTCTGCTTCGAAGCCACCAGGATCATCTGCAGCGTACCCTAAGGCTCATCCCTCAGCCCAATGTTGTTCAACGTCTACATGGCACCGCTCGCCCACATCGCACGACCTCAACATCATCTCCTACGCCGACGACACCCAGCTGATCCTCTCCCTCACCAAGGGACCCCCACACCACCAAAACCAACCTCCACGAAGGAATGAAGGCCGTCGCCGACTGGATGAGGAACAGTCGACTGAATCTAAGCTCGGACAAGACGAGGGTCCTCATCCTTGGATCCACTCACTCGGCCTGGGACGACTCCTGGTGGCTGACTGCACTAGGAACACCCCCAACTCCCACTGACCACGCACGCAACCTAGGGGTCATCCTCGACTCTACCCTCTTCATGACGAAGCAGGTCAACGCCGTCTCCTCCTCCTGCTTCAACACCCTCTGCATGCTTCGCAGGATCTTCAAGTGGATCCCCACCAAAACAAGGACGGTCACCCAGGCCCTCGTCAGCAGTAGACTTGACTACAGAAACACACTCTACGAAGGCTCCCCGTCAACAAGAGGATAACCTTCAAACTCCTCACCCACGCACACAAGGCTCTCCACAACACTGGACCAACGTACCTCAACAGCCGACTTAGCCCCTACACCCCCACCCGCCAGCTCCGCTCCGCTCCGCAGACCGCGTCCTCGCCACTGTCCCCTGCATCCGAAGAGTGACCGCCGGCGGCAGATCATTCTCCCACCTCGCCGCCAAGACATGGAACACCCTCCCCATCCGCCTACGGTAGACCGAAGACCTTCTGACCTTCAGAAGACTTCTTAAGACCTGGCTCTTCGAACAGTAGCAGCTCCCTCCCCCCCCCCCCCCCCACCCCCACCCCCCACCCCCAGCGCCTTGAGACCCTCGCGGGTATGTAGTGCGCTTTACAAATGCTATGATTGATTGATAGTCAATCATTTGATGTCAGTGGTGTACATATGGCAGCTCACCTCCATTCTAGTTTAGCACTACGGCTTGGCTTATGTACAGAGTGACCGAACTTCGGGGCTCCTAGCTGCATGGGTTTCAGTTCTGTAAAGGGCTGAAGTTGGTACCTGTGAATCAAAACCTTCGATCCCCGTCCTAGGGAAGTGAGTGGCAACTATGCAGTGCCCGTTGGGTGGAATGATGTTTACCACTGGCCTGCCATTGCCACAGTTGATAAAGGTTGTTTGTTACTCCCTTTGTACACTAGACTCGCCAAGCTGACTGAATCGAGTAGATAAGCCTGGCTCCATAAGGTGGCAATAGATGCAGAACGGAGATACATTTTCGACAATGACAACATACAATAGAATCAATGTCAAATTAGAGCTGATAGTTTTAAAAGTAAAATGTAAAAGTATATATAGAATAGCTGTTAAAGCTATGCAAAACAAAGTTTAAAAAAAAATTAACAGCTAATCACGTGTTAATCACAACTGCAGAGTTAAAATTAAAGCTAACAGAAAATCAGAACATCTTAGCGCCTTCTGGGGCGAACATATCACTTCAGACGGATTCCTAGCATTGAGAACGGTTCATCTCGAGTGCCAGAAATTCAGCTACAAATTATATTAACACTGTTCACAGCTCGTGCTCTGTGATGGTTTACTATATTTATTTTCTCAAGAAAGACATAAAATACTTCCAGGAAAATTAGTTACCCCAAGCCTTTGAAGTCCTTGGGGGGCGGGGGGGGGGGGCGGTTGCTACAAAGTAACTAAGGGTCCTATGATCCCTCTGACCAATGTGCTAGTTTCTGTTTTTGTGTTGAAGGAGGATAGCTCAGTGGGTTTGAGCCCCAGCTGCAGCTGTCATGCCAAAAAAGGCTAACACTTGCCACCCAAAGGGAATTGGGTTTGCCAACCACCCACGGTGATGCTCAAGTTAAAGAAAATGGGAATCTGGTCCAAGGTAAAGGTCTAGGGACATATTTACCATACTTTCTTGCAGCGCAATGCAGCAAGCCACCTTGCTGCGCTGCGTGAAAGGGCAGGAATATGCTGTATTTACCATTGCACGGCGCATTATTTTCCGTGTGCTGGCGCACATTTGGCTGTCTAGAGCCGACGCAGGTAAACCTTGCATCCTCGTACAAGGGTGCCTGTGTTGTAAGCAGGATTGTTTTTGTGCAGGAGAAACAATCCTGAGGCATTTGCCTCTTTCTATGTGTGCTGCACATGTAGGAATAGGAAAATAAAGAAGAGAAAAAAAGATAGTTCTCCTTGTTACGCCTCACCTGGGGAGGTGTAACATTTTGATGCATTCCCAGGTTCACCATTGTTTGGAAATCTGGAAATGTGCCAAAATCCATAGGTGGATGCATGGGAACACCCACGCTCCACCCATGGAACACCTCCCTGGGGCAGAGGAACGCAACACAGCGGTTTGCGCTGTCTTGCATTACTCCAGTATCTTGGGCCGGTAAAAGGATGCTACAGGCTGCCACAAGGCCAGGCATGCAAGAGCAGTGGAGGGACACTGACAGGCACGAAGCAGGAATGTCCTATACCCAGTGCCCGAGGTTCTCTCAGAAGCCTGCGGTTTGTGCTGCCAAATGTCGGGGCTGCCTACCACCAGCACTGCCCAGTCTTGGTTCCAGCTCCTGCCCCTTTCATTCGTCACCATACACTCTCTGCCTACTCCTCACCCATGCAGTTTCTATTTCATCTCCGCTTCCTTCCTTTATTAACCATTTGTTCCGGCTTTCTCTTCCTGTCTTTTCTGTCTTTCTCCTTTTTGTTCTGGTTCAAAATCTGATGCACAAATAAGTGCAAGTCCCCAATAAACAGTGTTGGTGGGCCCCACATCCAACCGGCCGGTCAAATGAAGCACTTTCCATATCTTTATGCCAGGCTGGCACCCTCTGTTCTGGTGAATGGCCAGCTGTCTGCAGGGTCTTGTGCCTCAGAGCTGTGGCATTTACCATGCCTACTGAAGCAGTAAATCATACCCCCTCGTCCACCAACAAAAGGGATGTTACCAAAACATGTGTCAAGGTCTACATAGCACCCGCTGCACTTCAACATTCAAGATAACACCATAATCACGACGAGCAAGGACCATATGGCACTACTGTAGGAAAGTGGGTTTCTGTTGCAGGAACCCCCCCACTTTTTGCCAGACTAATGATTTACTTTTTCTTGGTGTGCCCTGGATCCCTGCCAATCAGGTTCCCAGGGCCTGTGTTCTTTCCCCAAAACTAACCCAATTGGCATCTCTGGCCACAGGTCAGCCCCGGGTAAATGGTACCACAGGTACCCAGGACGCTGTGACCAGGGAAGACCTCTAAGGGCTGCAGCACCTATTGTGCCACCCTTAGAGGCCCTGTACCTTTACACAGACACTGCCTTTGCAGCCTGCCTGTTTTGGTGCAGAACAAAGTAAAGAGTCGACTTGGCACACATCCCTGTGTGCCATGTCTACAACCCACTGCCCTGGCATAGATCAGTCACCCCTCAAGCTGGGTGCCCTATGCCAGTGGTGAGGGTACAGGTGCATGAGCCCTGTACCCCTACAGTGTCTAAGTCCATTCTTAGGCACTGTAAGTGCAGTGCTGCAATTAAGAGTATATGGTGCTGGGAGCTTGTCATTACGAACTCCACAGCACCATAATGGCTACACTGAAAACTGAGAAGCTTGGTATCAAACTTCTCAGCCCATTAAACCCACACTGATGCCAGTGTGCGGTTTAATGAAAAATGCACACAGAGGGCATCTTAGAGATGCCCCCTGAAAAACGACCAGCCTCTGGTGGGTTCCCTGATTGGTACACACCAGCCTGCCACCACGAGACATGTTTCTGGACCCCTAGGGTGGGAGCCTACGCTCCCTGAGCCCAGAAACAAAGCCTTTCCTGGGCGGAGGTGTTCACACCTCCCCCAGGCCAGGAAGAGCCATCTGTGGCAGGGGAGCTTTAAAGGCCTGGCAGCCTTTGTAATGTGACCCACGGCCTCTCCTGCAATCAGAAGCAGGCCCCCTTCCTGTCTCCCCTCCCTTTCAGCAGGAAGACGGGCGGAAAAAACTAGCCAGCCCAGGAGGTGTGCCCACCTCTGCTAACTCCACCCCTCACGTGGGGGAGGCACGGTGAAGCCTACTGTCCAGTGCTCGCCATCTTGCAGATGGCAGGCACTCCCCAATCAGGACTAGGGATTGTGCTCACTCCCCCACGGGGGGTGAGCACGCCAAGGGTGTAGTCACCCTAAGGTCAGTAGCCCATTGGCTACTGTGAGAAGTTGGCCTGGTATATGCTGTTCACTAGTTCTAGTGACCACCTTGTACCATGCCAAGCAACCCTTATGGTGTGGTTGTAAGTCAACCTTTTTGGACTAGCTGCCCTAGTGGTAGCGTAGGCTAAGCAGTCTTTGAGGCTAAACTCGTGAAGCGTGTTAAGCAAGCTGTTTTACCAATAGTAACCCCCTTTTATACCAATGAAAGGACACCACACAGATATATATTCAAAATATATATGTATTTATTTCTCAAAGTAACCCCTAGTCTCTTTATGAGCACAGGAGCACAAATCGTCAAACAAGATTATCACAGAATACACAGAAGTTGCACTTTATATGGATAGGCCCTGGTGGCCACTCGAACCATATACTAAAATAGTGGTATAAGTACCACGAACAGAAAAGGGAAAAGGCCTAGGGCCTCTAGAATCGCTGGGCCTACAAGGAGCTAACGTCAGTTAGTGACCAGGAGGTCCACGGGTGGCGTGTGCAGAGCAAATAGTCACACGCGTGCTCCCATAGGTTTCAATGGGTGCGTAAAAAGTACAAAGTTACTGCAAAAGGAATCTTCCGGATGACCTAGGAACTTAAGATTTGGAACACAGGCACTAGAGATGTAATACTACACTTGGGCACAGGAGTGCCAGCTTTACCTCACCCACAGGAAGCGGGTGCATAGGCCTCGAAGTGCGTCGGGTTTCTTCTATCGGTTCCGTGGGGCCTGTAGACAAAAGTGCTGCAGGCGGTCGGTCGGGAAGAGATGCAGTGGATCCAAGAGTGGATCGGAGATGTTGAAGACCTGTAAGCAGAGGGGACAGTGTTCACAGTCACTAGCCAGTGACCAGCGTGGCACCAGGTGGGTACCAGGCGATGTCGGGTGCAAACAGGAAGGAAGGTGTAGCTTGACTCTGCAGCCACGTGGTCCCTGAAGGTCGACGACGTCCAGGAGTCGAGTCACGAGCTGTCCCACGCCGGCTCTCGCTGTCGGCGGTGTCGGCGACTTGATCGAAGCAAACAAGCCTTGGCAAAAGCAATTGTGGTGGGCAAGGAGTTTAAGCTGATGGTTCTGACCAGCAAGGTCAGAGGAACTGCTCCTTTGGAGGGGAGCAAGGGCCAGTCTGGAGCAACCAGACCAGCGGTGTTTGTCGTAGATTTCGTCGCCAAGATGGCCACTAGCCAGCGGGCCAGCAACCGGTTAGGCGCGTCGAGTGGCAAAATGCAGAAGGGCCCCACGCAGATCGTGGAGATGCTGGAGGGCTCACCTTTGGTGCAGATGCTGCTCGAGGGTTGGGCTTCTCAGGACCCAAAGCACAACTTGGAGGGAGCCTCGGTTGTTGCACTGGTCAGCTTGTCGTAGTCGTTTCAAGATGGCTGGCTCCACGTGTCTCGGTGCCTCCACGGGTCTCCTCTTTGCAGGGACTGTGGATCGGGCGGTGAGAGGTCTGGAGGTCCAGGTCTTGTCAGTCTCTGGGCTCGGGCTCCGGCGGGAGGCGGCGGCAAAGCAGACGTTGATTCGCTGGATGGTGCTTGCGTTAGCAAGGTGGTCACTCCCTGACCACAGGGGAGATTGGCTTCAGTCCTCTGTGCAGCAGAGCGTCGAAGTTCCCGTCTTCTTCTTAGTTTTAAGTTGATTCCAGGATGTCTGAAGTCTTAGGACACAGCTCCTACCTTTAAGCGGATTCTAGGGGCCGGACTACCTGCTAGGTCCCTCCCTATGGGTGGGACCAGGAAGGGGGGTGGTTACACCCCCAATCCTTTGTCCAGCTCGCCCCAGGCCCGGGACTGGTGTGCCCCAGGACCGGTTTGAACTGGCATATGCACCGAGGCTCCTTGTGAGCCACAGGCATGTCTGGTTTCTTTCAAGCCCTACCTGACCAATACACAAAATCCTGTCTGGGGTGGTGCACGCACCTCCCCTGGCAGGAAACCCTTTGTCCACACCTCCCAAGCTGGAAGGACTCCCAGCAGCAGGAGGGCAGACTTGTGTCTGTGGTGGCAGCATCCATTTTGTGGAGCTGAGGCTATGTCTGATTTTACCCGGGTTTCAGGTACTGTACATGTCGTGTCCCTCTAGAAGGGTGGAATGCTAACCCCGTCGCCAGAATTGGCGAGGGGTTAGTATTCCAATTCGTATGACACCTTACTCGACATGTTTTGATAAAGCCAAACCAAAGATAGCATTTAACCGCGAGGTTCATAATGCACTTAAGAGTATATGGTATGACGATATCTGGAAACAGTAGAAGGAAGTTGTTCCGACCACTGCAGACAGGCTCAGCTCATGCCAGAGCACCATCTCACATGGAACCAAGCACTCTGCCTTCAGGATTGTTAAGGCCTGCCATAGGAGTGACTTATAGGTTACCATGTGTCCCATTTAAGGTTAGGTATAGGTATACTACACCTAAGTAAGAGGTGATTACACCAACTTACCCCAGCTGAGTGATCAGCCAGTTGTGTCAGATTGTTAGGCCAAGCCTGGGGTGGCATAATACATGCTGCAGCCCTTGGCAGGCCTTGGGTACACCAATGCCCTGGGTACCTAGTGTACACTGGTACAGGGGCTGACAGGGTGATCCACTTCCAATTGGTTATGCACCTAGGGTGCATAGTTTTAATTTAGTAGAGAGAACAGCAGGCTGGGGGTCTGATTGGCAGGCCCACAGCCTCAATATGTCAAAAACCAGTGAAGCAAAAAGCAAAAATTTGGGGTGACCATAGGATAGCAGACCCTACTCTCCTACACAACCCCCCCCCCAAACGCTGGGACATTAAACTAGCCTTGACCAGTCTCGTCTTCATGTCCTAAGTGGAAGTACCTGGAGAGACCATCTGCATTCCCATGGTCAGTACCTGGCCGGTGCTCCACTGTAAAGTCCATCCCCTGTAGGGAAATGGACCACCTAAGCAGTTTGGGGTTTTCACCCTTCATCTGATTTAGCCACAAGAGGGGCTTATGGTCGGTCTGAATCTTGAAGTGAGTGCCAAACAAGTATGGCCTCAGCTTCTTCAGGGCCCACACCACAGCAAAGGCCTCCCTCTCAATAGCTGACCAATTCTTCTCTCTGGGGGTCAACCTTCTGCTAATAAAAGCAATGGGTTGGTCTTGACCATCTACATTAAGTTGTGACAGCACAGCTCCCACACCCAACTCAGAAGCATCTGTTTGGACAATAAACTCTTTGGAGTAGTCAGGACTTTTCAGGATAGGTGCAGAGCACATGGCCTCCTTCAGGTCATCAAATGCCTTTTGACAGCTTACTGTCCACTGAACCTTTTTGGGCATCTTCTTGGATGTCAGATCATTAAGAGGAGTCACAATGGACCCATAGTTCTTAACAAACTTCCTGTAGTACCCAGTCAAGCCCAAGAAAGCTCGAACTTGAGTCTGGGTGGTTGGAGGAGACCAGTCCTTGATGGATTGTATCTTACTCTCCAGTGGTTGAACTTGGCCTCCACCTACAAGGTGGCCCAAATATACAACCTTACTCTGCCCTATCTGGCACTTTGTAGCCTTGATAGTGAGGCCTGCCCTTTGCAGAGCCTCAAGAGCCTTCTTCAGGTGGATCAGGTGATCCTCCCAGGTGGAGCTAAAGACAGCAATGTCATCAAGATATGCTGCGCAAAAGTCATCCAACCCAGTAAGGACTTGGTTCACCAGCCTTTGGAAGGTGGCAGGTGCATTCTTCAGACCAAAGGGCATCACCACAAACTGGTAGTGCCCACCTGGGGTTGAGAATGCTGTTTTGGCCTTAGACTCCTCAGCTAATCTGATTTGCCAATAGCCAGCTGTTAAGTCAAATGTGCTCAAAAACTTTGCAGAAGCTAGTTTGTCTATGAGCTCATCTGCCCTTGGAATAGGGTGTGCATCTGTCCTGGTGACAGCATTGAGTCCTCTGTAATCCACACAGAACCTCATCTCTCTCTTGCCATCTTTGGTGTGAGGTTTGGGGACCAGAACCACTGGGCTAGCCCAGGGGCTCTCTGAGGGTTCAATGACACCTAATTCCAGCATTTTATGTACCTCAGCCTTTATACAGTCCCTGACGTGGTCAGGTTGTCTGTAAAGTTTGTTCTTTACAGGCAGACTGTCACCAGTGTCCACCACATGGGTACACCAGTCAGTTTGACTAGGTATCAAGGAAAACATATGTGAAAATGATTGTAGAACCTGTCTACATTCAGTCTGCTGATGGGCAGTGAGGTTGCCTCCAAGGGTCACTCCTTCAACTGAGCCATCTTCAGGGTTCTGAGACAACAGGTCTGGGAGAGGGTCACTCTCTTCCTCCTGTCCCTCATCTGTAGCCATGAGCAAGCCCATGTCTGCCCTGTCAACATATGCTTTAAGCCTGTTAACATGGAGTACCCTGTGGGGACTCCTGGGAGTTCCTAGGTCGACCAAGTAGGTGACCTCTCCCTTCTTTTCCAGGATTGTATGGGGTCCAGACCATTTGTCTTGGAGTGCTGCTGGGGCCACTGGCTCCAACACCCATACCTTCTGTCCTGGCTGAAACTCAACCAAGACAGCCTTTTGGTCATGCCAAGCTTTCTGTAAGGCCTGGCTTGCCTCCAGGTTTTTGGATGCCTTCTCCATATACTCAGCCATCCTGGAGCGGAGACCAAGTACATAGTCCACTATGTCTAGCTTAGGCTTTTTGAGAGGTAACTCCCAGCCTTCCTTCACCAAACACAGTGGGCCTCTCACAGGGTGCCCAAACAACAATTCAAAGGGGCTGTAGCCAACTCCTTTTTGTGGGACCTCTCTGTAAGCAAACAGAAGGCAGGGTAGAAGGATGTCCCATCTTCGCCTGAGCTTTTCAGGTAATCCTTTGATCATACCCTTTAGGGTCTTGTTGAATCTCTCAACAAGCCCATTGCATTGTGGGTGATAAGGGGTGGTGAACTTGTAGTTGACACCACATTCCTTCCACATAGCTGTTAAGTATCCTGATATAAAGTTGGTACCTCTGTCAGATACTACCTCCTTAGGAAACCCCACTCTGGAGAATACTCCCAGCAGGGCCCTGGCCACAACAGGAGCTGTAGTGGTCCTAAGGGGAATTGCCTCTGGATACCTGGTGGCATGATCCACTACCACCAGTATAAATCTGTGCCCAGATGCAGTGGGAGGATCCATGGGACCCACTATGTCTATTCCCACTCTTTCAAAGGGAACCCCCACCACAGGTAGTGGTATCATGGGGGCCTTTGTTGTGCCACCTGATTTGCCACTGGCTTGGCAGGTAACACAGGAGCGACAAAACTCCTTTGTATCTTCATTCATATGAGGCCAGTGAAAGTGAGGGACAAGTCTGTCCCAGGTCTTGTTCTGGCCTAGGTGTCCTGCTAAAGGAATATCATGGGCCAAGGTAAGAAGGAAGCCCCTAAATTGCAGAGGTATAACCAACCTCCTGGTTGCACCAGGCTTGGGGTCTCTAGCCTCTGAATAAAGGAGCCCTTCATCCCAATACACTTTATGGGTACCTTGAGCATTCCCAGCAGCCTCAGCAGCAGCCAGCTGTCTGAGGGGTTCAAGAGAGGGACAGGATAACTGAGCCTGCCTCAAGTCAGCCCTTGAAGGTCCCCCTGTCCCCAGAAACTCAACCTGGTCAGGTTCAAGCTCTTCAGGGACAGTTCCTTCAGGGTCCTCTAGATCAGCTTCCTGGGAAGGCTGATCATCACTCTGAGGCAGGGGGGAAGGCACAGCCTTGACCCTCCTGTTCTTCTTCTTGGTAGGTGCTTGGTCCATTGTTCCAGGATCCAAGACCTGTGGTTCAGTGAGGCACTTTTTGGCCTGTGACCTGGTCACAGCAAGGACATGTGATGATATACCTAACATCTCTGCATGAGTCCTGTACTCCACTTCTGACCATAGAGAACTCTCTAGGTCATTGCCCAACAAACATTCTACTGGGAGGTCTGCACTAACCACAACCCTTTTGAGGCCAGTTACCCCTCCCCATGAGAAGTTAACAACTGCCACACTATGTGAAGTAGTGGCATTGCTGGCATTGGTCACCAGGTAGTTCTCACCTGGTATGTACTGTCCAGGGTCCACAAAGCCTGGTGTCACCATAGTGACACTGGCACATGTGTCCCTGTAGGCTTGAGCCACTTTGTCATTAATTAAAGGAGTCTGTCTGTACTTGCCCAGGTTACTGGGGCTCACAGTCAGGGACAAATCAATGTCCCCATCACAGATCAAGACTGCCTGTGTCAGGGTTCTGTCTAAGTCAGAATCTCCTTCAGTTCCCATAGTGATTCCCACTACACCCTTTGTCTGGGGACCAACACTGCTAACAGTAGTACTGGGAGCAGGTGCCTTAGGGGCAACAGTGTTGGGGGCTCCACCCTTTTTGCAATCACTAGTCCAGTGAGTTGTATTTTTGCAATGATTGCACCAGGGTTTCTTTTGACCTTCTTTCTTCTTTTTGGACTGTTGTTGGGACCCACCCTCCTTAGCAGTAGTTTGGGGCCCTGTTGAAGACTTCTGGTCTTTAGATTTCTGATCTCCACCCTTTTGGTCTGTTTTCTTCTGATCACCCCCTTGGCCCTGGTTCTGGTTCTTTTGCTTAACCCTGGTTCTGACCCATTTGTCTGCCTTCTTTCCCAATTCTTGGGGAGAGGTCAGATCAGAGTCAACCAAGTGTTGATGCAGTTGCTGGTTTTGACAGTTATTTAAAATCTGTTCTCTCATCATCAAATTATACAATCCTGTAAAATCAGATACCTTACTTCCCAGCAACCAACCCTCCAAAGCCTTAGTGGCACATTCAATGTATTCAGACCAGTCCTGAGTCTGTGTCTTTTGGGTGTCTCTGAACATTAACCTGTACTGCTCAGTGGTTAAGCCTAACCCATCAACTAGAACACTCTTCAGGACTCTGTAGTTTCTGACATCCTCTTCTCTAACAGTGAGGAGTCTGTCTTCCCTCAAAGGAGAGCCAGAGGATTGCTGCCCACTGGTCTTCAGGAACCTGCTGTACTTTGCAGGCTCTCTCAAGAGCAGTTATCCACTTGTGGATGTCATCCCCACTTTTGTAGGGGGGCACAACCTTAGACAGGTTTCTATTATCGAAAACCCTATCTTTGTCCTTAGGGACAATGCTGCCACCAGTGGGTATAGACCCACTCTCTTTATGCTGTCTAGCCTTGCTCAGTTTCTCTTCCATCAGGGCTACTTCTAGCTCCTGCTTCCTGATCCTCAGCTGGGCTTCTTGCATCTTGGCCTCATGTTCCCTCCTCTGAGGGGTGGTCATCCTTCTCCTGGAGTGACCTTGAGAGCCTCTAGAGCCATGGGAAGCATTGGAGTCACCTGAGCGATTCCTTTGCCTTCCAAGCCCTGTGTTAAGTCCACTGGGGAGATCCAGTGGGGTGAACCCACTGTCAGTCCCCAATAGCCTTGGTTTAGCTGGGCCAAGTATAACACTTGGCACTGGGCTAGTTCTCCCTTCATCCTCACCACTGTCTGTATCCCCCTCACTTTCCTCCTCTGTAGTATGGTTTTCATCTAAGGGATGGCTATTGGAAAGGGGTACCTCAGTGGCATCTTCAGAAGGGGGGCCTCCTGTTCCTGTCCCTAAGGGGGCTAACTGGGAAGCTCTCTTGAGCTCTCTTTGATTCTCATCATCTTGCAAGAGTGCTCTGAGCACAGCAGAGGTAGGGTTCTTGGGCTGTTTAAGGCCTCTAAGAGTTGCCAACTGCCTGAGCTCATTCTGATTAAGGGTAGCAAAGATGGATGGTGCCCTCGGGGGGTCACTCTCAACAGAGATGGGTACAGTGGACCCCTCTGCCCCAGCCATTGCTCTTAAGTGTGGGTGGATGTGTTGCAATCTACCTACACTTGGGTTTACCTACTAAACCTATCTAGTAGTTGTAGTCAGGGTGTGCTACTCCCTTTGCTCTACAACAACTAAGTTCAGTAGAACTTAAGTATATCTAATCTTGTTTTATATGTACCTACAGGTACCTATGTGATCTTTCAATTGGTAACCAAGAGATTACAATGGTAAAACACAGCAAGCTCAAATCCAACCGCTGCTCACCAATGTGAGAAGTTGGCCTGGTATATGCTGTTCACTAGTTCTAGTGACCACCTTGTACCATGCCAAGCAACCCTTATGGTGTGGTTGTAAGTCAACCTTTTTGGACTAGCTGCCCTAGTGGTAGCGTAGGCTAAGCAGTCTTTGAGGCTAAACTCGTGAAGCGTGTTAAGCAAGCTGTTTTACCAATAGTAACCCCCTTTTATACCAATGAAAGGACACCACACAGATATATATTCAAAATATATATGTATTTATTTCTCAAAGTAACCCCTAGTCTCTTTATGAGCACAGGAGCACAAATCGTCAAACAAGATTATCACAGAATACACAGAAGTTGCACTTTATATGGATAGGCCCTGGTGGCCACTCGAACCATATACTAAAATAGTGGTATAAGTACCACGAACAGAAAAGGGAAAAGGCCTAGGGCCTCTAGAATCGCTGGGCCTACAAGGAGCTAACGTCAGTTAGTGACCAGGAGGTCCACGGGTGGCGTGTGCAGAGCAAATAGTCACACGCGTGCTCCCATAGGTTTCAATGGGTGCGTAAAAAGTACAAAGTTACTGCAAAAGGAATCTTCCGGATGACCTAGGAACTTAAGATTTGGAACACAGGCACTAGAGATGTAATACTACACTTGGGCACAGGAGTGCCAGCTTTACCTCACCCACAGGAAGCGGGTGCATAGGCCTCGAAGTGCGTCGGGTTTCTTCTATCGGTTCCGTGGGGCCTGTAGACAAAAGTGCTGCAGGCGGTCGGTCGGGAAGAGATGCAGTGGATCCAAGAGTGGATCGGAGATGTTGAAGACCTGTAAGCAGAGGGGACAGTGTTCACAGTCACTAGCCAGTGACCAGCGTGGCACCAGGTGGGTACCAGGCGATGTCGGGTGCAAACAGGAAGGAAGGTGTAGCTTGACTCTGCAGCCACGTGGTCCCTGAAGATCGACGACGTCCAGGAGTCGAGTCACGAGCTGTCCCACGCCGGCTCTCGCTGTCGGCGGTGTCGGCGACTTGATCGAAGCAAACAAGCCTTGGCAAAAGCAATTGTGGTGGGCAAGGAGTTTAAGCTGATGGTTCTGACCAGCAAGGTCAGAGGAACTGCTCCTTTGGAGGGGAGCAAGGGCCAGTCTGGAGCAACCAGACCAGCGGTGTTTGTCGTAGATTTCGTCGCCAAGATGGCCACTAGCCAGCGGGCCAGCAACCGGTTAGGCGCGTCGAGTGGCAAAATGCAGAAGGGCCCCACGCAGATCGTGGAGATGCTGGAGGGCTCACCTTTGGTGCAGATGCTGCTCGAGGGTTGGGCTTCTCAGGACCCAAAGCACAACTTGGAGGGAGCCTCGGTTGTTGCACTGGTCAGCTTGTCGTAGTCGTTTCAAGATGGCTGGCTCCACGTGTCTCGGTGCCTCCACGGGTCTCCTCTTTGCAGGGACTGTGGATCGGGCGGTGAGAGGTCTGGAGGTCCAGGTCTTGTCAGTCTCTGGGCTCGGGCTCCGGCGGGAGGCGGCGGCAAAGCAGACGTTGATTCGCTGGATGGTGCTTGCGTTAGCAAGGTGGTCACTCCCTGACCACAGGGGAGATTGGCTTCAGTCCTCTGTGCAGCAGAGCGTCGAAGTTCCCGTCTTCTTCTTAGTTTTAAGTTGATTCCAGGATGTCTGAAGTCTTAGGACACAGCTCCTACCTTTAAGCGGATTCTAGGGGCCGGACTACCTGCTAGGTCCCTCCCTATGGGTGGGACCAGGAAGGGGGGTGGTTACACCCCCAATCCTTTGTCCAGCTCGCCCCAGGCCCGGGACTGGTGTGCCCCAGGACCGGTTTGAACTGGCATATGCACCGAGGCTCCTTGTGAGCCACAGGCATGTCTGGTTTCTTTCAAGCCCTACCTGACCAATACACAAAATCCTGTCTGGGGTGGTGCACGCACCTCCCCTGGCAGGAAACCCTTTGTCCACACCTCCCAAGCTGGAAGGACTCCCAGCAGCAGGAGGGCAGACTTGTGTCTGTGGTGGCAGCATCCATTTTGTGGAGCTGAGGCTATGTCTGATTTTACCCGGGTTTCAGGTACTGTACATGTCGTGTCCCTCTAGAAGGGTGGAATGCTAACCCCGTCGCCAGAATTGGCGAGGGGTTAGTATTCCAATTCGTATGACACCTTACTCGACATGTTTTGATAAAGCCAAACCAAAGATAGCATTTAACCGCGAGGTTCATAATGCACTTAAGAGTATATGGTATGACGATATCTGGAAACAGTAGAAGGAAGTTGTTCCGACCACTGCAGACAGGCTCAGCTCATGCCAGAGCACCATCTCACATGGAACCAAGCACTCTGCCTTCAGGATTGTTAAGGCCTGCCATAGGAGTGACTTATAGGTTACCATGTGTCCCATTTAAGGTTAGGTATAGGTATACTACACCTAAGTAAGAGGTGATTACACCAACTTACCCCAGCTGAGTGATCAGCCAGTTGTGTCAGATTGTTAGGCCAAGCCTGGGGTGGCATAATACATGCTGCAGCCCTTGGCAGGCCTTGGGTACACCAATGCCCTGGGTACCTAGTGTACACTGGTACAGGGGCTGACAGGGTGATCCACTTCCAATTGGTTATGCACCTAGGGTGCATAGTTTTAATTTAGTAGAGAGAACAGCAGGCTGGGGGTCTGATTGGCAGGCCCACAGCCTCAATATGTCAAAAACCAGTGAAGCAAAAAGCAAAAATTTGGGGTGACCATAGGATAGCAGACCCTACTCTCCTACAGCTACTGACCTCAAGACCCCTAAAACGCCCCCTAAACACAGTATTTAGGGGCAGCCCTGACCCAGGAAGGCAGATCCAGCCTACCTACAAGAGGAAAAGAAGAAGGACGAAGAGCCATGCAGAGCTAACAAGAGGATGACGCCCACTAACTTGGCCCCAGCCCTACAGGCCTGTCTCCCCTCGAACCTGCTCCTGCGAAATCCCAGGGTGTCCAGCAGCCAGCAACCTCACAAACCCTGGAGGACCTGCCTGCCTTCACTTCCCAGACTGTTTCTCCCATGAACACCGGATGGGTTGAAACTGCAGCTTCTGGTGCCAGCCAGAGAGTGCGAAACCAGCCCACTCTGCACCCGCCGAACCCGGCCCAAGCTTGAGTGGAAAAACACCACAAGGAGGTCACCCCGGCGATCCTGACCCGAGATCCGGCGACCCATTACCTGCCTCAAGCCTCCAGATGACGCCTGCAGCCTCAATCAAGAGGACCCCCCCTAACGCGACCAGAGCCGGTAAGAAAATCCGACGTCCCAAGGCACCCCTGCACCTGACACCCCACGGCCTTGTGAGCCCAAACCAACGGTGCCTAACCAACCCACGACATCCCAACTTACCCTTCGAAGAGGTGGTCGCACCTGCAGTGTTTCTTTCTACCGGAGGTTCTCCATTGAAAACAACAGGGCACCCGACCTCAAAACAGCACCCTGCACCCGGCCGCCCTAGTGCCGTTGAGGGTGCACCTTTGGTGCTACTTTGGTCCCAAACTTGCCCTGAGCTAAACCCTAGGAGCTTTGCTCCCACAACCTCGTGGCCTGCTTGCCAGCAGCCACCAACCGGAGGCCCCCTATCCCTCATTGAATAACATTGGGCCTCAACAATCTGCACCCGGCCGCCCTAGTACCGCTGAGGGTGCAACAACAGTGCATCACTGACCCTGGGGGACTCATGAGTCTAACCCCAGAACCTTAACTCCCACAGCCGTTTACTTACCTGTGAACCGTTAACCTGTTTTCCTTCCATAGGATAACATTGACACTTTTTCTCCAAAAAGTTTCTAAGTGTGGAGTATTGAAAACTGAAAATATTTTTTTTAAATCATGCGAATAACCAAAACTTAATTCCTTATCTGTTTCTAGGAAATGTCCCTGTGCTGAATCTATGTATCCAGCACTGAGTTAGAAAAGTAACGTAAAAAGTAATTTACCTGCAATTTACTGAAAAAGCCTATTCATTTCAATGTACTGTATTTTCTAAGTGTTGCATACTACTGCTCCCCTGTAAATCAAACAAAGTACAATTTCTATTGTATTTTCAAACTGTTCTATATCCAGTAATTTATTACTGAAAAGTATTTAATGCTTACCTGTACCAGGTTTGCTTGGTTCTAAAACTAAACAACAGTATATTTTTATACAAACACAATTGGCTTTGAGTTCAGTTCTTGAGTGTGTGAATTCATTTACTGACGGGGTGGGTACGTCAAATGCTTAACACTGTCCTCTGATACTGCCGCACTACTCGACCAAGCTACCACTGTTAGAGAGTAAGGTTCTATCCAACTTTAACCTCTGCCTACCTCTGGGGACTCTATGCACACTGTACCTCACTTTGGTGCAGTATATATACAGCCAGATTCTTACAACTACACCCTCCAGAATGCATTGGCTTGGAAGAGGTTGTATCCAGGGTGAGGCTCTTCCCCTTCATATAAACTTTATACAAGCATCTGCTTGGTAGGGGAAATTATTACTTGTTTCACGAGACGGGGGTCTACACCTGGGGGCTGTTTGCCACTTAACCGTGCACCCCCCTCGCCACAGAGACTTCCCCCTTCTGAAGAGTACAGAAGTAAGAAAAACAAACAGAAAAAATCACGTGATAGCACAGCTGCTCTTGAACATTCAAACTACTAATGCAGTCACTGTGAGTAAATGGCTACTTTACACCACACCTACAAGGATGCATAGGGCCGGGAGGATGGGAATGAGTTTGCTAGCCAGTGTGCTTTCCTACCCCGCTTGTGTGTTTTTAAAGATTTTTAAGTACTCCGTTACACTTTACAGCTTGCTGAATTCTTTGGGTGTTGAAGTGCAGTCAGCTCCATTCGCTGCACTGCCCAGCAGATGGCCAAGGGAGGGCGGGCGGGGGTCATGACCTCACGTACCTCCTGGCCTCCGCCACGGTCTTCTTTGTGACTACAAGTCTGGAGCCGTGGACAATGGCCGTAGTATTGAGCTCGGCGGCCATCTTGGACAGCTGAGACAAACTCACGCGTTTGTAGACACACTTCCCTCCTCCTTCCCCCGCCAGGGCCCTGTCTGAGTCACAGGAAACAGCTGAGGGCTGCCCGAAATAGGCACAGAAAACAAACCAGCCAATGCCACATGGCGGAAAACTGGGCATATCAGTCTGCTCTTCTTATAGAAGCGAAGTACACGCCGAGCTATTTTACTGACGTTGGAAACCGGGACTCCAGACCCACACACGTCTGGGACAGACGCTTCGATCCTCCGAGTTATTTTACTCGGGTCGGTTAATCTGCATGTTAAGCAAAACTGTGAAAATACATTAGCGCCGGCTGACTGGCAACTTCCCCACAAATCACAGTGATGGAACATTCACCGCCCAAGCTCTTCTGCTGTGATTTAGACGCGAGTTACACGCAAACCGCAGCAGAATGTGCGTGAGCCTGCAGGACTGTCTCACAGGGATTAGGAACCCGTGAAGAGCAGGGTACACGCACCTCGGTGATGGAAAACCGTGACCGCTAGGTGTGCACCGATCTCTGCACCAGGCAAACTAACCCATGGGGACATAACAATGGCATCAATCAGTATTAAATGCTTACACGTGTTTAGGAAAGATTTCTTCAATTGTTTTATGCGATTTGCATTCATCTGCAGTAACACTTATATAGCGCTTAATAGAGGATGCATTATGGGGTTATATAGCGCTTCATAGGTGATGCATTATGGTTTGCTTCTTGCACAGACTCGTCTGTTGTTGCGATAATTAATTTAGAACACGTGATAGATATATATATATACATATATATATATATATATATATATATATATATATATATATATATATATATATATATATATATATACATATACAAAAAAGAAGCAGAGAACTCTGGGTAGTTCTCAAGTTTAGGTGGAAACAGCTCCTGTATGGAGCACTCTCACACCAGCGACACTAGATCTGCTCACCTCAAATGTCTGCTTTTCTATCAAAGTCTTTAAGCATATGGTTAGCACAGTGCCATCCACGCCGAGATATATATATCTTGTAATGAAATAAATGGTACATTTTTAAAAGTAAATGCTGACATATGTATACTCTACGAACACTTGAAACCAGTTATTAATAAAAGATATTATACTAAGCACAAATGTACGTTTGCCCTTTGTTCCATAAGGAATGTGTGTGGCGCGCTGCTTCCCTCGGGGGGCCGTTGCACCTGTGCAGACCCGTCGCTCGCGCCCTGGGGTAAGAGGCCCAGCTTGGAATGGGAGGGGAGGCTGTTGGGGTGGGGCCGGGTGAGGTGCCCCCAAGCACGCTTCACCTGCCCCACCTACGGAAAAACATGTTTTTCTCCGAAATCTGACAAATCACTTTGTAGCGTGAAGATTCGAATCATCTGCCCAACGGCGCACGGAGAGTCCGCGTGAGCGCCAAGCGTCAGCAAAGAAGCATTGGGGAAGTTCAAATCCTTGTTCATTTTCACATTCCTAGTTCCGGGCCCGTGCGCCTAAATGAAATCCATTGACTCAGTTTTGTTTAAGCAGCTCTTAACTCGACTATCATCAACACATGCTTTATTAAACGTAAACTGCTTTGAAAACCTCTTGAATAAGGCTTTGTTCGAGTTCCAAAGTAATATTATTATTGTACGTAGAGAGAGAGCCAGAGAGAGAGCGAGAGAGCGAGTACATATCGCAGCATGTAACCTGATCTAATGTTTCCGTAGAGTGGTTCTGGTGAAATGATAAACCATGTGGCCAGTGGTTTGTAAATATCAAAACCCAGAAATGCAAAACTGCACAATATTAAACATTTCGCCGTTGCTTTAAAAAAAAAAATATACAGTCCCGCAGGTTTTACCATGTAAATATGCCTTTTACTTATTTGCAGCACAATTGAAAGATTTCACGAAAATGTTATTTCCAGCTTAAAAGGAAGGAAATATTACTGAGAGGGAAGGTGCCACATAACTTGCATTGTTTGTCACATAATTTAGATAACCTTGCCATATAATTTGTTCATCGATGCTGCATGATCCTAATAGCAAACCTCAGCATGAAATTCACATTTCAGAGGACCGTGCAATATTTTCATATTTCACTGTTCCCAATTATATATGGGTATTCTAGCACTGCATTTTCTGCAGTGAAAAAACCTGAAAAGGACCGGCGGCAGAGATTTAAAAAGATGTTTGAAAATACATCTTCTCTGCTACGTCAGACATATAAACTCCAAGTATAGTGAACCAACGTAAGACCAAAATGATGGATAAGACGTGCGCTAGGAGTACCCCCTTACATCGCGTAGGGCCTCACCCACCATCTTAGGGTCCTCCCTCACTCAGGACATGCCCTCTGCCTGACTGGGCTACCCAAGGATGGAGCTCTCATACAGGCGGAATGTACCTTACACCTCTACATACTGTTAAAATGCACACTGGTGCAATGCATGATGGTCCTGAGCACAGCATCCCTATGCACCGGCACCAGCAGGTCTTGTGCACAGGCCAGGCCCTCTCCGTCATCTGTATGTATTAGTAGCAGTATGACCTGAGAGGCCATTACCAATTACTGTGTGCTGCTCAGAGGTCCAGGACACACTGGTACCGATATGTACTTTACGCTGGCCGCTATCAAAGACCATACGCTGCCCACTGCACCAGGACGTACTGTTGAAAAATGAACTTTATGCATGGCATTGGCAGGTCAACTCCAGTCTGCAGTACCAGCATTTTTTTTTAAATCATTTTTATTAGCATTTCATTGTATAATACAGTACATATGAATCAGTTATGCCAGAAATAAACATCATGCTACTTGTACACCATGGCGTTAATTATAGCCATGTCATAGCGTATAACCCATCTCTCATTGGAGTAGGTAGCCTCGTTGGTGTGAGGAGGTACATGGGTATAGAGCATGTGTCCATGAGAGATGGTCTGTGGCCTGCACTGAGGACCGGGCGTGAGCTCTCGCGCTAGCCCAGTGGGTGACTTGATGCTACACTTGAGAATAACGCTCTGAACTCTTCTAAACTGGGGGTAGAACAGGGGTATACTGTGTCTACTTTGGCGTTGCATAATAAGGGCCAGCGGGTTAAGACATCCGGATTATGCTTCTGGGTGCGCGGTGCCTAGAAGGGGGGGCAAGGGCATCAGACTGGACGTGATATATGGACCGAATGCCCCGGGCTACTATCCCTGGCCAAGCAGGTGCCTAATCCGTGGAGGGACTGCAGTGGACTTCCACGGTGTGGGCATTCGCTGCCGGGGAACGGGCGTCTACAGTACCAGCATATAAGGACATTCTGTACTACTACCAGTGTACGCGGGAACTGCGAGAAGAGCAGTACGTGCCCATAAGCTGCAGACACCTGTATAGGGAGAGGGTAGCATAACAGTAAGAAATGGTACCATTATGGTCTGCAAGTGAAGAATAAACAAAGGCTGGAAAGAGTATGTACGGCATAGGGCACAAGGGCTGTATGTACTGTGTAGAAAGAATTGTACACTATACTTACTGGTCATAGGGTAGTGTGTAAATACACTGGGGCAGATTTACAAGAAAGTGACACATCTGTAGAGATGCGTCACTTTCCTTGCGCCAACATGCCAAACCCTTGCGTCACCATGGATGCGCCGTATTTACAATACGGCGCACCATGGCGCAAGGATTGACAGATGCGTCAGAAATTCTGACACATCAGTTGGGGCAAAAGTCACGCATTGCTGGAGTCGTGTCGCATGCATGACGCAACTCCAGCATTGCATTTTGTGGCCTATTCCCACTACACTGCATCACTCCTTACGCCTGCTTCAAGCAGGCGTAAGGTTTTGACGCAGTGGCGTTCTAAAAGTGACGCAGTGAAATCTTGTAGATTTCACTGCATCACTTTTACCAGGCTTTCCTGCATGGGAACGACCCCTGCATACATTATACCTGACGCAGGTATAATGTGACGCAGGGCTTTACAACGTGACACATCTCCCTAGATGCGTCACGTTGTAAATAGGGCGCATTGATTGCGCCGCCGGTGCGTCAAAAAAAGTGACGCACTGGCGGCGCAAAGAGGCGCAAGGGGCTTGTAAATCTGCCCCCTAGTTCCCAAATACGCCAGGACTGAACTTAAAATAGTAAATTAACTGCGGCCCACAAAAGATCGGAAGTGAGCTTGGCAGAATTTAGGATTTTAAAACACAGAGATCTTTCTGTAGGGCGATATTTATGTATAGTAAATCTTTTCTTCGTTGATGTTTTGAGTCTATGTTTTTGTACATGGAGCTGGTTGTAGAACTCACAAGTGCACAGTACACAGCCGTACGGAGACACACGGCTCTTAATTCACAACACACATAATACATTATAAAAAGGAGAATAGAATAAATTTCAAAGCCTCTACCTACAAGTATTCTCGAACTATGATTCAGACAGGTAAGGTGATAACCACAGACCAATAATAATGTGTGCCCGCTGTTTTGTCTTCTGTGGTGGGGTATATCCAGGGCCACTGGTCTTATGTGATTGTGCGGGAGCAGCGATTTTCGCATAGTTATAGTTTTGCTGCATTTGTTACTTAATCCATCCTCTGCTGCATAATCTGCAGATTATAATGAGAAAAAAAAATGTTCTAGCTCAAATATTTAAAACGTTACTAAAAATGCATTGGCACGTTTTGCTGAGCAGTGGAAGGCCTTTGGCAAAGGTTGACTGAGCAACTTTCTGTTGCTTATTGCTATATTTGGGTATTAAACTGGTACTGATGAGGTGCACCCAATGTCCAGACAGTGTTAACAAGTGAAAAACGTACAAAATAATGAAGAAATATTATAACAAAATGTGCTGCATTATGCCACATGATTTGCTTTTTCTTGCCCCATAATTCACTCAACCCTGCCACATAATTTGGCCCTCTCCAGTGGTCGTAGGTATATCCCCTCCTTTTGTTTGTTGGAAGATTTGAATAAAGACATATTGGCCATAATATGTACGTGCTATTTTAAAACGGAATGTTAAATGGGGGCATAGTGCGCCACACAATGGGCATCACAAGAGCCTAGTTCAATAGCACCACATACCCAGAATGACCCTGGGACATTGTTTCTTTTGGAGATTGGTCTCCATCTTTCGCCAACCTGGCTGGGGTCACTAACAATTTAAATACCTCTGGCTGCAAAGGTCCTGTGGACTGGAGTATTGCGTACAGGACATGGAGCGGCACATCCTGCTCTATGGGTAGTGTGAAAGCCCGAAAATGGTCCTAGGCTGCTTGTTTCCAGTCCAAGGAGGACCGGGCCTGGTAGTTCGGGCTGGACTGTTCCCATTGGGCGCGGGGTCAAGACTGATTTGCAAATGGCTGGGTCAGAACTGGAATGTCAAAAAAACGATGGATTTAGGCCCAGACCTCTGTACTGGGGGGAATGTAAGACACATTCTCCCCTTCAATTGTCCTTTTTGTATCTGTGGGCAGCGGCAAAGGACATGTACACAGCACCCACAGAGTAGGGTGGGACTAGGGCAGAAAAAAGGCCTGGGCCTTGGCACTAAAATAAAAGTGCCCCCACAAGCGAATCAGCTAAAAATAAGTGGCCACATTTGCAAAGTGGGGCAGTTTTGAACTTGTAAGGACTCCCTGTGTGAGTATTTTGCAAGGAAGGGGGAGACTGCATGCATCTGTCCTGCTGTGGCATCAGGGAAGTCAACAGGAGAGACACGCCCACTAGCCCATACAACAGGCCCACAGACAGACAGGAAACCGAGAGACCCTCTGACCTGTCAGACCAGCCCTTGGCACTGCCAGAGCGCCCCGTGGGGCCGATGGACGCTGCAACGAGTCCACAGGACTTGTCAGGATGATACTATTAAGGTTGGCACCTGGTCGCTTTTTTACAGCCCTGCCATATATATATTTGTAAGTCCAGGCTGGTGAAAATATGGGGAAAAGCATTGAAACCCAGTATTTATCCCTTCTAAAAGATAAATGAAAACAACAAACATAAATAAAACTCTTAAAAGTATTCACGAGCTTTGTAAATCATTTCAAAATGATTATTAGAGGGGGATTTGTCACGTTACAAAGGAATCCTGCCAACTTTACACGATTCTTTTTCACCAGACGCTCGAGGCTGCCCCAGAATAGGAAAAGATAAACAGACGGCGGCATTAGCTGCTAAGGGAGGTGGCAATCCTTGGTAGTGTGGGCAGAGGTTACTGCTTAAGAGCATGGCTTCCAAGTTCCGGCCGACAGGACATGCATGTGACTTGTGTGTAGTGTGTACCGTTAAAACTATTGTCATTCTCCAAAAATCTGTTTAATTACAACAACAAAACAACTCTGCTGTAGAGCATGCTGGTTCTCTGCCTAGGCTGCCTACTAACGTTTGCTGACAAAACATACACAAAGCGACATTTCCTGAAAATAATGTCAACTAAGGATTTTAGATTTGGCATCCAAAACTTCAATGCACAGTTTGCTGGACGTGTTTGGTACTGAACATATCACCCTGCCCGATACACGGCTCATGACCTCACGCATCAAAGAGGAGGCCACAAATGACATCAGTGATGACATCACTGACATAAGACGCTATCACCAAGAACATAACTGCTGCCATCTGGTGTGACTCAGTGCAGCTCTGTGTCTGCTATGATGACCCTAGTGGTCTGAGTCCACTGTGCACTGGGCGCGGCCGGCCGCCCTGTGAGTACCCTGTATGCGGCACTGCCGCATGCCATGCCCGCTATGCACAGCATCCAGGCATAATGTGGTTCTGGCACCGCACCGGACTTGCATGAGCCCGTGCCCTGCAGGCGAAAAGCGCAGAACAAGGCTGCGCTCTCTCTCTCTCCCTGACATTTCTACCCTTCTCGCAATTCTCTACCTCCTTCTCTTCCTTCTCTCTCATTCGCCGCATCTTTCATAATTTACTTGTGTTTTTTTACCGGCAGGCTTCAGCTCTGCCTCTTCTCTCGCCCTTTCACTGTCTCCCCCGCCGCCCCCTCCTCAGCCTCTTCCTCTGCAGTCTCCGTTGGACCCGCCCTCCTCGCTCAGCATTGGTATGCACAGCGCCCTCTCTCCCCCAGTCCCTCCGCCTCTGCCTCCCTCCCTCCTGCTCGCCTCTCTCCCATGACGTCTCATCATCACATCTCGATGCCTTGAGAAGGATGCCCGAGCCCTCCGCTGCTGTCCCCCAGGCCCCCGAGGCCCGGGACCCGTCCTTGGCCTGACCATGAACCCCCTGCTGGGCTTGCCCCCCAGCCTCTTCCTGCTCCAGCAGCAGCACCAGGAGCAGGAGCAGTACCACCAGTACCAGCTGCAGGACTACGGCTCGGAGGAGCTCCTCAGCCCGCCGGGCCCTCCGCCGGCCGCCATGGCCCTCCGCAACGACCTGGGCTCCAACATCAGCGTCCTCAAGACCCTCAACCTGCGCTTCCGCTGCTTCCTGGCCAAAGTGCACGAGCTCGAGCGCCGCAACAAGCTCCTGGAGAAGCAGCTGGCCCAGGCGCTGGATGAAGGTCGGCACCGGCGCGCCCTCACCCGGGACCAGTCGGTCCAGACAGGCTTCGTGGGACCCATCCGGCCGCTCGGCCTGGCCATCGGCTCCGCTGGCGGCATCAGCACCGGCGTTGGCAGCCCGGGCTTGGGGCGCACGTCAGCCTCGTCGCCCTGCGGGAGGCCCCTGGGGTCACCCCTAGGCTCGCCCTGCCACCCTGGGGGTCCTCCCTCGTCCACCCCCTACGCCGCGGCGCCTTCCTCACGCTTCATGCCTGGATCCATTTGGACCTATTCCAGCACACGGCGGGTCGGCACCGGCGCCGAGACTCTGGTGCAAGGGCCCGGGGTGTCTTGGGTGCACCCCGACGGGGTGGGGGTGCAGATCGACACCATCACGCCGGAAATCAGGGCGCTATACAACGTGCTGGGAAAAGTGAAGCGAGAACGGGACGAGTACAAAAGGAGGTGAGAGTCCCGGAAAGAGTGAAGAGCGCCTAGATCCGCCCAGGGCGCTATCTGTATGATACTCATTCAGTTGTACCCAAGGGTGGCTCCGACTGCCCACACACAGTGGTAAGATGCCACGTCGATAGCAGGCTTGCTTTAGGCCAGCCCCACCACCACAATGTAAAAGAACTGTTCGTTTCAGTACTACTTCTGTGTATACCAGGGAAGCTTGCACTGCTCTGGTCTATTCTGCGAGGATCTCGGTACCGGTTACAAGTCCCACCACCACAACTTAAAGCAACTGCTCGTTTCATTACTACTTCTGTGTATGTCAGGGAAGCTTGCACTGCTCTGGTCTATTCTGCGAGGATCCCAGTACCGGTTAAGAAAGTGTTGAACCCGTCTGTACTTCTAGTACCAATGTTTGTGCCTGAGGGGGCCTTGCTCTGTTGCCTATGCTGTCCCTGCCTTCTGAAAAAGCTTGCATTGCTACTGTTCAGCTGCACCTGTGTGTTCGTGAGAGATTATCAATATTATTTCTTGCGTTGTCTTGTGTGTGTGTCTGCCCATATAGCTTACAGTGCTGCATTAGCTGTCCTGATTCTACGTTTAAAGTAAACTTGCATTGCTGAAGTATGATGCAGCGTTGAGTATGCGAGCGAAGCTTGCTTACTCTTCTACCGGCTGGCCTCTCTTTTGTCGCATTTATAGAAAACGGCAAAATACATGTGTAAGTGAAATTGTACTGCAGCAGTTTGTGCTGTACTTGTTCGGTCTCTGCATCAAGCTACAGTACTGCTTTGCTGTGCCCGATCTGTGTTAGAGAAGCTTCTCATGCTTCTGTCTGTGCTCTACACGCCCAGTGTCTGAGGGAAGCTTGTGCTGTTGTTGGGTCTGTTCTATCTGCGTGAGGTCAGTTAGGCCAAGTGTTGCCCACACTGTACTATTTTCAGTGAGAAGGAAGCTTGCTCTGCGTCATGTGGTGAACATGTAGTTTGTGTGGAAGCTTGCTGGTTACCCCGCTCCTGTTCTTTATAGGAGGGGGTTGTAAAGTGCCAGAACTGTATCTCTCCTGCTCCTGAGGCTGGCCTGCGTCTCTGCTGTCTAAGCACTGTCAGTTTTATTTATGGCGGAAGCTTGCTCTGCGTCATGTGATGCACGTGTGTGGGAAGCTTGCACTGCTAGTTACCCCAGCTCCTGTTCTTTGTAGGAGGGTGGTATATAGTGCCAATGCTGTATCTCTCCTGCTCTTGAGGTAGGTCTGTGCCTCTGCTGTCTATGCACTATCAGTTTTATTTATGGTAGACTTGCTCTGCCTCATGTGGTGTACATGTTGTGTGTGTGAAGCTTGCACTTCTGGTTACCGCTTCTCCTGATCCTTGTAGGAGGTGGGTGCAAAGTGCCAGTGCTGTATCTCTACTACTCTTGTGGCAGGCCTGCGCCTCTGCTGTCTACACGCTATCAGTTTTATTTATGGTGGAACTTGCTCTGCCTCATGTGGTGTACATGTTGTGTGTGTGAAGCTTGCACTTCTGGTTACCGCTTCTCCTGTTCCTTGTAGGAGGTGGGTGTAAAGTGCCAGTGCTGTATCTCTACTACTCTTGAGGCAGGCCTGCACCTCTGCTGTCTACACGCTATCAGTTTTATTTATGGTGGAACTTGCTCTGCCTCATGTGGTGTACATGTTGTGTGTGTGAAGCTTGCACTTCTGGTTACCGCTTCTCCTGTTCCTTGTAGGAGGTGGGTGTAAAGTGCCAGTGCTGTATCTCTACTACTCTTGAGGCAGGGCTGCACCTCTGCTGTCTACACGCTATCAGTTTTATTTATGGTGGAAGCTTGCCCTGGCTCATGTGGTGTACACCCTGTGTGTGTGGAAGCTAGCACTGCTGGTTACCCTGCTCCTGTTCTTTGTGTGTGTGTGAGGGGGGTGTAAACTGCCAATGCTGGACCACCCTGCTCTTGGAGAAGGCCAGCGCCTCTTCCATCTATGCTCTGTCAGTTTTATTTATGGAGGATGCTTGCTCTGCGTCATGTGGGGTACATGTTGTGTGTGGGAAGCTTGCATTGCTGGTTACCCTGCTACTGTTCTTTGTAGAAGGGGGTGTAAAGTGCCAGTGCTGTATCTCTCCTGCGGCAGGCCTGCGCCTCTGCCATCTATGCACTGTCAGTTTTATTTATGGTGGAAGCTTGCTCTGCATCATGTGGTGCACGTGTGTGTGGGAAGCTTGCACTGCATGCTCCTGTTCCTTGTAGAAGGGGGTGCAAAGTGCCAGTGCTGTATCTCTCCTGCTCTTGAGGAAGGCCTGGGCCTCTGCTGTCCATGGGCCATCTGTTTTATTTACTAGAAGTTTGCTTTGTCCTTAGTCAGGGGCTTTGTCAACCCTGGCCCTCCTCCCTCTCACCCTCTTTAGCAGCTGGGGAGGGGGGCAGTGGAGTTCTTGATGGGCCTCTTCTGTCAGGAGGAGTTTGGCAGACAAAGACTCAAATAACATGAAAGGGTGGATGGATAGGTGAGTGAAAGTGTGGCTGAGTATTTTATTGTAATCACATTTTTATAGCGTTTCCTACCCCTGACAAGACGTCAAAGCACTTTTTCGATGAGTAGCACGCTACTCCAGAACCCGAAAAAGGATTAGTGTTGAATTAGTATAGTGAAAAATGAAAGTCATTTGAGTGGTAGATATGAGTTATTTGGATTCAGAAGGATAGAAGAGGGAAAAAAGGTTTGTATTTATATAGCGCTTGTTACCCCTGATGGGGTGTTGACGCGCTTTTTTGGCGTGTAGCACGCAACTCTGGAACCCATAAAGCATTAGTGGTGAATAAGTATAGTGAAATATGAAAGTGGTTTGAGTGGTGGAAATTAGTATGTTATTTGGATTGAGAAGGGTAGGGGTGGGATGGAAGAGGGAAAAAGGTTTGCATTTATATAGCGCTTGTAACCCCTGATGGGGTGTTGAAGCGCTTTTTTGGCGAGTAGCACGCTACTCCAGAAACCATAAAGGATTAGTGTTGAAAAGTAGTATAATGAAATATGAAAGTAATTTGAGTGGTGTATATGTTATTCAGTTATTTGGATAGAGAAGGGTAGCGGAGGGATAGAGGGAAAAATCTTTGCATTTATATAGCACTTGCTAAAAGGATTAGTGATGCGTTATTAAAGTGAAATCTGAAAGTAATTTGAGTGATGGATATGTTAGTCAGTTATTTGGATTGGGAAGGGTAGGGGAGGGATAGAAGAGGGAAAAAGGTTTGCATTTATATAGCGCTTGCTACCTCTTTTGAGGCGTTGAAGCGTTTTTTTGGCGAGTAGCAGGCTACTCTGGAACCCATAAAGGATTAGTGAATAAAAGGATGGATATAAGGATGGATTAGTGAAAGGATGCAAGTATTAGTGAAAGGGACGGTACATGGAGGGCTGAAAGGATGGAGGGATGAGTGAAAGAATGGATGGGTGAGTGAAAGGGAGGGTGGATGGATGAATAAAATGGTGGATGTATGGGTAAGTGAACAGATGGATGGATGAATGAAAGGAAGGGAGGGTGTATGATAAGAAAATGGATGGACGAGTGAAAGAGTGGGTGGATGGATGGAGTGAAAGGGATGGAGGAATGGAATAAAAGGGTCGGTAGATGGCTGAGCGAAAGGATGGATGGACTGACGAGTGAAAGGATGGAGCTGTGGCATTGTGAACCCCAACTTTAGCCGCTCAAGCTGGGGTGGAGTTCTTGAAGGGCCTTTTCTGTCTACAACTTGGCTGACATATGTGAATGAGTGAGCCAAAAGGTGGATGGGTGAGTGAAAGAATGGGTGGGTGAGTGAAAGAATGGATGGATGAGTGGATGGATGAATGAGTGAAAGGTTGGATGTAAGGATGGATGAGTGAAAGAATAGATGGATGAGTAAAAGGGATGGATGAGTGAAAGAATGGATGGCTGAGTGAAAGAATGGATGGATGAGTGGATGGATGAATGAGCGAAAGGTTGGATGTAAGGATGGATGAGTGAAAGAATAGATGGATGAGTAAAAGGGATGGATGAGTGAAATAATGGATGGGTGAGTGAGAAGGACGGTGGATGGCAGAAAAGATGGATGAATGAGCGAAAGGGCAGATGAATGAGTGAAAGGATGGATGGATGAGTGAAAGAGAGGGTGAATCACTGGATGATGAGAGTATGGATAGATTTGTTAAACGATGGATGGGTGAGTGAAACTCAGGGTGGATGGATGAAAGGGTCGATGACTGAAAGAACAGAAGGGGGAGTGAAAGGGAAGCTGAATAGATGGAGGGACGAGTGAAAGTGTGGGTGGATGGATAAGTGAAAGGCTACATAGATGGATGACTGGAAGGATGAATGAAATGGTGGATGGATGAGAGAAAGGGATGTATGTATGTAGTGAACAGATGGATGGAGTGATGAATAACTGCAAGGATGGATGGATGAGTGAAAGGGTAGATGAGTTAAAGGGTGTAGATAGCTAGATTGATGGAAAGGTTTGATAGATAGGTTTGGATATGGACAGACTGATAGGTATACTGACATGATAGTGACAGACTGAATGATGGATGATAGAATGAACTGATGACAGAATGTAAATGTGAACTTGTGAATATCAGCAGGTAGATGAAAGTATGAACGGACAAATGCTTAGAAGGAAGATACAACAGGGCTATTCTGGGGACGGTCGCAATGACTCGCTTCGTTTTGCTTTGTGCTATAAGAGCGTTGGTTCAAAGTGGGGAGTATTTTAATTTTCTGGCTACTCCCTTGACCTTAGTGGTAGGGAAGCTTGCACTGTAGGTTGTGTCATACCTGCCTCATTTGATGGGGGAGAGCATGTGTTGGAAGTTTACTCTCCTCCTTATCCTGCAGGTTTTCTGTTACGGAAGCTTGCACTCTTCTCGCTCATTTACATCTGTTCTGTATGTTTTTGAAGCTGGCACTATTTCCTCAGCTGCCCTTGGTGTGTGCTTTTACTGCTGATATTTGCCCTGTAGTGGTGTACAGGTTCTGTGGTAATCCAGCACTTGTTAGCATCAGTGCTCCGGAGTACTTGCTTTGTATATCTGCCCATGCTACACCTGTATCTGAGAGCGAGGGAAGCTTGTCTGGCTTTCTGTGTGTGGGAGAGTCTTGCACCGTTGCTCGAGATGCCACCCCTGTTCTTTCTGGAAGCTAGGCTTGCACTGTCTTTCTCTGTGTTTGAGGGAAGCCTGCACCATCGTTACCTGTGCTGTACCTATATTTCATGTGAAGGATGCTTGCACTCCTGTTTTGTATCTGTTCTAAGTTTGGGTGGAAACAATATGGTGCTGTATATGATGTCATCTTTTTCACTGCTTCGATAGTTCCAGTTCCGTGTATAAGACAAGCAGCACCCGCTGACAAGTGCATGATCTGTTAGAGGGAAGCTTGCACAGTGACTGGTTTTGCTGTATCTATTCTGGGTTGAAGGAAGCATGCAGTGCCGCGGTGCCTTTATTTAACTTATATATGTGAGGAACTCTCCCTATTTTACATGGTGTGTGTATGATTGCAGCTTGATGTTCTGCTGCCGGTTCTATACCTGTTTTCTGAGCCAGTGAAGCTTGCACTATGCTTGAGTAAGCTTACACTGTTGCAGCCGGTGCTGTACCTGCCTGGGTATCTCAATAGTGTGTGGGAGAAAAGGCAGCCTTTAGAATTGCAGCAGGATACGGGAGACAGAGTCCTGAGACCTGTCACTAAAGGATTTTTCGAAGGAGGATGTAGACTAATGGTCTCTAAGTGAAGGTGGACCTGACTCCAGCTGGTACCACTGATCAATGCCATAACAGTTAAAGTATGGTGTATCTTTCTATGATTTAGTCAGGATTTTAGCAGAGTGACGTAGCATTAGGTCCTGAAGAATGCCGAGAACCATCCGGTCTAACTAGGCAGAAATAGTTGTCCATAGCCCAGTAGGGTACATCCATATCCCTATTCGCACTTAGCTGTTTTTAAATCTATCCACTGGGGACACTAATAAAGGATTGACCGTGTCTATCCAGGAGATAGTTTTAACCCACTTTCCGATTTTTGTTGCACTCTGACCTACATTGGAAGACTAAAAACACCTCAAGCTCCTCTCCTGCGGGGGAGTTGTAGTCCACACTGTGTCCCTTGCGGTCACAATGTGCAAGAGGGAACCCAATGATGAAGCATGTCACCTTGGGGCGAGCGAGGGTTCTCGTCTTAACATATGTGTATGTCTATCTCTCCACTCTCCTAAACTCACATTTTGTGAGTCATACAGATACCATCCGGTTACCTATTCTGTGAGTTTTGATGATCTGGAGTGGTACCGTGGATGGTTATAATTCCTCCCTATAGAACCCCAATAGTGAGATAATACTCATATTTGGGGACTAGCACCTATTTTTCCCTATCACACTTTGACCCAGAGCAAGAGAGAAGCAAACACAAATGGAAGGAGAGAAACATCACTTAACTAAATGGGACAGGCAGTGTAGGGTGGTGGAAGAAAACGCATGGGGTGAAATCAAGACTACGCAGCCTTGGTATTGGGCTGTCCTGATATTCGGCGGCGAGCTTCTGCAAAAAAACTTTGGACATTAGAACTTATTCTTTAACAAATCAAGCACAGTAATCTTGTCAGTACTTTCTCTAAGGCGTTGGTGTCTTTGCTCAGTCCCCGTCGAGGCACAAGCTGGCCCTGCAGCTGAAAGTTGCTGACTCACATTTTAGGTATTCGGGGAAGTGGGAGAAATATTTGTTTTTCTTTTAATAAAAACCACACGACTGGCTCCGAAACTGGATAACTCGATTGGTACTTTCACTAACAGAAGTCAGTCAGGCTTAGGTGTTGACTTATGAACTTGAATTGAGAAGTCAGGAGTCCAAGACCGGAACTCAATGGTTTTCTAGCGGTCTGGTATGCGTTGCGCCCTGCTCAGGCAGCGCCTCTTGAGTTCTGTCAAGTTATAAAGGCCTCATCTCTGTGTGGGGAGGGGGGCTACATCTGCAGTGTTAGAATATCTCAGGTTTTATCTGAAAACTAGTTCCCGCTGCAGGATTCAAATATTTTGTGTTTACTTTCAGAAGCCTAGTGTGAGAGTCACGGTTACACATTAGTAGCCGACATACATACATATTGTGCCCAATTCTTGGGATAGCCTTTTGGTCTAGGGTGCGTGTATATGTTTTGATTTAGGCCGACTCGATTTCTCTCAACCCATCGGTTTGAAAATAGCGTGTTGACGTGTGCGCATGGAGGATGTAGTCGTTAGTTGGAATAGATGTTATTGGCAAGTGACCCCCATGGGATTTCATCGTTCAGTTTCTGATGGTCTGAGTCCAAACGATGCACCCATCTTTGTTCCATCCTAAAGAGGGCGGAGTGTGTGATCTGAGGGTGACTTTCTAGGATCACCCACCGTAAGCTTTCTGGAGGATGTTTACAATCTTTGAAGTGTGTGTGTACAATTTTGTGGTGGTTTTTTGGCAAAGAATGTTGCTCTTATGTTCTGCTGTTATTCTTGTCTTTATAGTACTCATCGTCATGCCTATATATTTTTTATTGCATGGGCACATAATCAAATACACACATCGAGTCGTGTTACAATTAGTATGTTTGGTAATCTTCCAGGTAAAGGAGTCAGATAGAGTTAACTCCTTTGTGGGTTTTGTTTGAGTGCACACCACACATGACACACAGGGGTAATGCCCTGGACCGGGGGAAGGTCCCATAGTGATCTTTGTTCATTGGTACTTGTTGGTTTAGGTCTGGTGTGAATGAGCATATCTCTAATATTTCTGGTGCGTTTAAATGCAAAACTGGGTCGAGGGATCTCTAGGGATCCTGTGTTTAGAATCCTCCAATGTTTGTTGATAACCCTCTTTATTTTATTAGATTCTGGTGTGAAAGATGTGACACATGTTAATGTATCTGAGGATTCTTTTGGTTTGACCTCTAGCAAAGTCTCCCGGTGATTGTTCCTGGCTCTTTTAATTGATAGTGCTATTTGTTTTTGTGGGTACTGCCTTTCCAACAGATTCTTGGATAAGGACTCTGCCTCCTCCTTGTAGTCATTAATAGAGCTGCAATTTCGCCTTATGCGCAAGAATTGTCCAAAATGTAGGTTGCCTCTAAGGGCTCGTGGGTGGTGGCTACTGTATAGTAATAAACTATTCCTGTTAGTTAGTTTCTTGTATATGGTCGTACTTAACTGACCATGGTCGAGTCTGATGGTAAGATCCAAAAACGGAATGTTAGTGGATGAAATAGTATGAGTGAATTTCAGATATTCGTTCTTTGTATTAATCCACCGGCAAAAGTTATTGCATGTGGATAAATCACCACTCCAGAAGATGAGGAGATCAATGAACCTCATCCACAATCTCAGGTTATCCTTGAAGGGGTTATTGGGATGTAAAATAACCTCTTCTTCAAATGCTGCCATGTACAGGCAAGCCACACTTGGGGCAAATGTGCTCATGGAAGTACCCTGAGACTGGTGGAAGAGTGGCTTCTTATACTCAAAGAAATTTTCTGTCAATGCTAGTGTAGCACACTGCATTATAAATGTGACAGGAGTGGGTGATGTCCACTCAACCTCATTCAGGGATGATTTAAAGAATGTAAGTGTCTCACGTTGGGAAATGTTAGAGTACAGCTGTTCCACATCTAGTGTCACCAGTAGGTTTATATCATCTGTGTTCCTCAGTTCCCCTATTATGCGCAGGATGTCAGTTGTATCCCGAATATAAGAGGGAGTCGATTTTACCAGTGGCTGGAGGAAATGATCACAACATTTCGAGAGTGGCTCCAAAATGGAGCCTATTCCCGATACTATGGGTCTACCTGGAACTAATGTAGTGCCTTTATGAATTTTGGGCAAGGTATAGAAATAAGGTGTTCTGGGGTCCTTGGTAGTGGGAAAATCAGCCTCTTTCTTGCTTATCCAGCCGTTGGCTTCTGCCTCAAATACTGCACTGGAAATTTCTGTTGCCAATCTAGTAGTGGGGTTGGTGGTAATCGGTGTATAGAATTTTCTGTTATTGAGTTGACGTTGGCATTCAAGGTCATAATCTGTAGTTGACTGTTTGACTGTCACACCCCCTTTGTCTGCCTGTTTGATAGTAATGCTACTGTCCTCCGCTAGGGGCTTGATACCACAGCTGAAACCATTTGGCTTCCCGCCCCGCCTGCAGCTGTGGCTGGTATAAGGGCAAGCCCACACCGAAGGACATTACCATCCCGGTGCGGGGTAGGTCTACAACTGGGCTTCTAATTGGAACAGTTGAGCATTGAAGACGCTTTGACAATCTCCCCCAGTCTTCAACAAACGGCGGAGGTAAGCAGTATCAAGTGCTGTTCAGGTTGAGTTGAGAACTACTCAGTCCCTACTGCGATTGAGATTAACCACTTTGCTTACTCCCTAGGGTCCTGGGGGATTCTCGCCTGTTCTGCAGCTCCGGGGCTTGACAGTGCATGGCCCCCCCTGTAGTCTGTAGTACTATGCGATTTCCTCCCATTACTCCAGGCTAAAAGAAGCAGGGGTCTTTTAATAATACGAGGAGGACGGGCTTTCTATCTTACTTACCACCTTGCCCTACCGAGCGCCACTGTCTTGTCATTGACTAACAGGGTTTCTAGATTATTCAACAAGCAGTTTTCATACATACCAGCTAATCACTGCCCTTATTTTATCCTTATTCATTTCTTAGACACAAAACTACATTTGTCTAGTATCCCGCTGTAACTGATGAGGCGCGATCTTACAAACAATAAGTGAGGTTTAGATAACTCTGATCACCACCACTGTCGCAGCCTATTCATCACTGATGTTGTTTTTAATTGTTGTTTTTAATTGAGAGTCGTGGGTGTGCTATAATTACCACATTTATAGCACTGCATATTTTTAATTTTCATGAGTGATAACTACTGGTATCACCATGTATTGATGGGGTCACCTTTTGATCACCATATAGATCTAGAATTATGGATTGAACTTATGTGTGATCACAAATGCAAAACTAATGTATTATGTTTTCAAATATATTTGTTTCTTTCACAGGTTGGTCTCTATACCTGCGGGTACCGTTCCTGTAGGTACACTACGTAGTAGATGGTTTTTCACATCACCATTAGGTGTAGATAGTTTTTCTTTTCATTTGGTCCTGAGGAATCGCCACAGATCATTCTTGACTACTAGGCGAGAAACATGTCGACCATTTAGGAGTAGAGCGCTTTTTTGACACATAACAGCCAGATAATCGCCTCTCCCTATCATTATTTTAACCAGACTGGGATCCTTACAGAATAAAACTTATTTAGAGGATTCCCTCCCCTGTTTTATCTTGCACATCGACCATTACATCTACACGTAGTAGACCCCTTACAACCATGGCACCTAAACAGTAAGGAATTAAAGATCTCCGGTAAAGAGCCCCTTTATGGGTGCCCGTCTGGTATTGCAGCGCCGACCCGACGAGGAGCAAGCCCATATGTAGAAGCATGACACCTAGCTTGCTGGGTGTGTGAGGGCCCTAGTTCCGAAAGGAGGATTTCCCCTCCTCATTGGAGGACAACCTATCCACGTGACATCACATAAACTTTCTTACTGTGTTCTTTGACCCACTGAGGAACTTTGTACTCACGTCTGGTAGTATATCAGGGCACGTACGTTGGACCATTTCAAAAGCCCTCTGTCCATTATTGTTGATTGATTACATTTGTAACCTCCCATAACGACTGGACCTTTTACTTGTCTTGTTACACTATCGGCTTTTTAAGTTGGCGAGAACTATTTTGTTTAATGAATAATGGGGACAATGGTGGCTGCTGCCTGTAGTTGCAGCGCGCCCACACTCGCGGGACAATGGTGGCCACTTCTTGTATGTTGCGCTATGCGCGCTTTCACTTTAAAAGTGGCTCACCCCATTCCCCACACAGCACTCGGGGGCAACGGCGGCCGCTTCTTGATTTTCACATTTTTAAGCTGAGCACGGTGCCCGCTTTGGGACACTGCGCTTTCTTTCAGCTTTAAAAAAAAAGAACTTTAAAGCTGAGGGCGGCGCCCACTTCAGGAACACCGCGCTCTGTTTCTGTTTTAAAAAAAAAAATGTTTTGCTTTAATGCAGTGTGTGGTGCCCACTTCAGGGACACCGTGCTCTGTTTCGACCTATTGCATTGCAAATGCTTGGTAAACTTGAGCACGAGAACTGATCCGAAAACATCCCTTGGTACCTTTCTTCCTAACCAACAGCTATTGCTATCTGTCACATGCGCAGCCAGCTGGCTTTCCTCTAATAAAATATTTATGCTCTCATGTCCAGGGTGTTCAGTACACAGAACTTTGTAGCTGAATGGTTTGGCTGTTAGCTGGAATCTGTAGGTCCAGGCTGATATCGGTATTCGGCCACAATTATGTTCACAGGGACTCTGCGATGTTTAAAGGGACATGTATTCGTAAATTTAGCTGGGAAGCTTTTATTTAAAAAAGGGAAATACACGGGTGTCTGTGAAAATGTTAGTTTGATGGCCAATCCTCGTATCATTGTATTGAATCTTCCCCTGGCCTGTTTTTCTGAGATACTGATGTTTATCCTTCCACAGATGATAGTTTGAGGATGGATAATTATGGGTGTGCTCTTTGATTGCAGGTTGGTTAATGTATTGCTGTAGTAACAAACACTCCCAATAGCAGTATTTACCCAACAACCTCAGGCTATTGCTAACTTGTTCCTTTACTAGTCAAACCGTGAAGGTCTACTACAAAAGCTACTTTTCCACAAAGTGAGTTTAAAAAAAAAAAAAAGATGTTGGGTGGGTGGTGATTCTGAGCTAGAAAGGATTTTTTCCCCACTAAAAATAGTATCCGCAAAATGTTTGCTGCGCAAAGAGCACCATATTCCCAGCTTACAGGATCAAACAGAGTTGTAAAAGAAAACAAAACTGTAAAAAAAGTTTTAAAATTTCTGTAGTCAGTTAATGGGCGGGTCTCTCGGCCCTTCGCTCTCGGTAGGGGTACGAGGCAGGGGTGCCCGTTGTCCCCTCTGCTCTTTGCTCTTGCCTTGGAGCCGCTCGCTGCTTGGCTCCGCTGGGAGCCCTCGATCAGAGGGATCCGGTGGGCCCCGGGCTTCGAGGATCGGGTCTCGTTGTATGCGGACGATATTCTCCTGTATCTCACCTCGCCGCGGCAGTCGCTTAATGTTCTCTTTGATGTTCTGACTTCCTTTGGGAGAAATTCGGGTCTAACGATCAACTGGTCTAAATCCTGTGTCTATCCTATCTCCGGTGACCCTCCTCTCTTGCCGCCTCGGCTTCCGATCCAATTATCTCTGTCCGGCTTTAAATACTTGGGAATATACGTCTCGATGGACCCGGTGGCTCGCTATGAGCAGAATCTCCTGCTTCCGCTTCGGCGTTTGAGGGAGGACACGGCTCGGTGGTGTAAGCTGCCCTTGTCCCCGCTGGGTCGGGCAGCACTGTTTAAAATGACGTCCCTTCCCAGATTTCTCTATGCACTTCAGAACTCCTTCGATGTTATTCCTGTGTCCTACTTTCGGGAGGTGGAGAGCCTGCAGAGGAGACTGGTGTGGGACGGACGGGCGCGTATCGCTCTGGCAAAGCTTACTCTCCCCTGGTACGACGGGGGCATCGCGCTTCCCGACATTCGCAGGTATTATTGGGCCTCACAGCTATCGGCCATTAACCATGCCACGTATGCGCCTGGCTTGAATCCGGCGTATGAGATGGATAAATTCCTGCTTCCCGGCGGAAACTATAACAGGGCACTTTACTCCAGCTCGGCTGGACGGACCCTTACGGGCCCTACTAAGATTGCGGTACGGATCTGGAATGCGGCCAATGTAGCCTTGGGCTGGAGTGAGCGATTAACATGTGCTACTCCTCTGTTTGCCTCCGACCGCCTGGGAAGCCTCTGGACAACGAAGGGGTTTGAACGTTGGGACACGATTGGTATTAGTAGAGTGGGAGACTTATGGATTAAGGGTGCGGTTAAAACATTCGCGGCGCTCCAGAGCGAATACGAACTTACGGAAAGGGAGTTCTTCCGCTACGCCCAGATTCGGCATGCCCTGCTCTCTGTTTTTGGGGAGGGGACCAAGATCCCGGCTTCTTCGCCCCTCGAGGACCGCATACTCGATGGTCATGTCCCCGACAGTACTATCTCATTAATTTATAAAAAACTTATCAATAATCGGGCTGACCTCTTGGTGCGCCTCCGGGAGGCGTGGACGGGGGATTGGGTGGAACTGGACGACGAGGACTGGCAGTCCGCACTGTCGTCCCCCAAGGAAGTGGCCATTCCAGCCCGTCTCCGCCTGGTCCAACTTAAGATTCTCCACCGGGTGTATGTGACGGGTCCCCGTTTGGTCTCGATGGGATTCTCTGAAGACGGGCTCTGTAAGCGGGGATGTGGACTCAGAGCCACCTTTCTCCATATCCTTTGGGAGTGTCGCGAGGTGGCAGAATACTGGCGCCGGGTTCATGTGGTCATGGGACAAGTCACCGGGGTTGTGTTGCTGCCGGAGGTGCGTCGCTGTGTCCTGAATGTGTGGGAGCCCAATGATTATAACGCGGCTCAGACTCGGTGGGCGGCCCTGGGGAACATGATTGCCAAGAGAGATATAGCGCAGCTTTGGGGTTCCCAGCGGCCTCCCACCGTGTCCGTATGGAAGGAGAACATGGACTGGTGCATGTTCAGGGAGAAGACTGTGTATGTGGCTCGTGGTAAACCGGGGGCATGGGGTAGAATCTGGGGGCAATGGAACGCTTATCGTGGGGGTATCTGTATTCCCCCCCTAGTGGACACCGATATTGCTTTGTCCCCCTGACCCTTGATGGTTCCTTGCGACTTTTGGAATAACCGAATATAGACGTTCCTCTCCCGTGACCCCCCCCCCGACCTATCAGTACTCCTTCTTCTTGATAGCTATTTGAAGGTCTGAAGTAGAGTCCCCCGGATGTAGCCTGACCCACATTTTTTGCCCTTACGCCTCGCCTTTTGTTTTTATTTGTTATTTATGTTAAACCTATGTATCCTGCTTCCCTAGGACTATCCGGAGCCATGTACGGGGCTGGGCCCCGGGAGTCGACTACTGCCTTAACATCTGTATGATCCTTTCTGAATCTAGCGGCCGGCCCTGGTGGTTGTAGGCCCATGCTTGTAATTGATTTATTGTTCAATAACATTTTCAAAAAAAAAAAAAAAAAAAATTTCTGTAGTCTCGCTACAGACTGCTCCATCTGTCGAAATCCAGCATTGTATTCCATATTCCACAGTCGGTCTTATCTCAATCAAGTTTGGATAACCTTTGTGTTTATCTCATTTGCCTTTTCACTTATTTTCTTCTCTACTCCCTTTCTGTGCTTGATACACGCCCACAAGATTTGTAGGTCTAGCCTGAGCAGCGAATGAGCTGCTCTGCGAGGCATGCTGTAATGGAGGATGGACTTGAAGCCCCGCCGACTCCCTGCCCATATTTGTCATTGGCTTGTGTCATTGTCCTTCGTAAGTGCTGGCTTCTGATTGGTAGGCTTGTTAGTTCCTCTCTGTCTTCATTTGTAACCTCCCATGAGGACTAGCCCTTTTACTCCGGGTGTTACATGGTATGTCTACTCTGTAAGCACTATTTTCTTTAATGAGTTTCTCTTACTGCAGGCACGACATGCTTTCCTGCAACATTCTCTGCACCATGCGCACCTTCACAGGGCGCTTTTACAAAAAAAAAGCATTTGTTTGTCAACTTGACAAACAAATGCTTTTTTTAGTAAAAGCTCTCCATACCGCCTGTTCACTTTAATAGCGACCACGGACCTTTCTTTAGACACGGCTCGTCTAAAAAAAAGGGGGGTGGCCCTTATTAACGTGAAGCATGGGGTGCTTGTAAACAACAAGCATTTGCAATGCAATAGATCTCGCATTTTTGAAAATTTGACCTATTGGTATTGGTAAATAACAATGCCTTTTATTATTGCAGGTTTTTCAAACACATAAATAAAAAGCACTGTTATTTACTATGCCAATACATCAAAATCTCGCAATTGCGAGACTTATTGCATTGCAAATGCTTGTTTTAAATACTGTGTTCAGTAAAGACCACATCCGGGGCATTGTGTCCAGTTCTGGTGAGCCCACTTTGACTATCTGTTCATCACCGGAGACCCAATCTTTATTTACTGTGTCCTTTTCTGAAGGCACATATGAAGAATATTCACTTCTGATGGCATTATCAGAGTTATTATAGCTTGTTCTAGGGGCAACATTTCTAGAATTATGTTCAACTCTAGAAGACCTTTACTAAGCATTACATCAGAGTTGTGAAGAGTTCCCACTTTATCATCTATATATATGGAGAATGTTCTAATCACTGTGCCGTCAGGTGTACTGTCTGTTCAACACCATATGGTATCCGCATGATTGTGTTTTGCTCTCGAGGTCACATCTAGAATATTATGTGGAGTTCGTAAACTTCTAGAGGCCACACATTGAGTGTTAGGCCTCACATTGAGTGTTACACCCAGCTTTTGTGTCACATTTGAGATGTGCCTACACCTGGAGGCCTGACCTGGATTATTGTTGCCAGTTTTAGGGAGCTCTCCTGAAGTATCATGTACAGTCGATAGCCACTTTTGGAAATGTTTGTCCTTTCTGGAGGCCAAATTATTAGTGCTGAAGGTTACATCCTGAGTGCTGTATTTACTTCTAAAGGCAACACCTTTATATTGTGTTGTTTTGTAAAGGTTACTTTTGAAATATTGTGACTCCTTCTAAAGCAACAGGTGTGTTATATTCAGGTCTGGATGCCTTGCGGGCCCTTGTTTGCGGTATTGTGCCCTGTACTCGCAAAGATACCTAAAACATGTATACTTTACAAGACTTCACACGAGGTATTGCATGGTGTAGGTGGTCACATCTTAATTTTTATACCCAGTTCTGGAGGCCTTGTGTCAAACATTGCTTTCCTTTCTGAAGCGTATATCTCTGTAAACAGGTTAAGTTTTAGTTGCCAGTTCAGTTCTGTCAGTCACCCCTACACACGTGTGTAGTGTCTACTTCTGGAGGCCTCATTGAGGGAGTAAAGGCCACATTCGGATGCAGTATCGGATGCATTGTGTCTTGTTCTAGAAGGCGCATGTGTAGTAGTGTATAGTCCTGCAGCACGTTCACTCCTAGAGCTTCCAGCTGTGAAATCTTTGCCTACAGTGTTGTGTTCTGTTCTTGATGCCTTTCCATTTCTTAAGGCCACATCTGCTGTTTAGTGCCCACTTGTGACAGCACTTACGGAGTCATGTGTACGGAACTTTGGGGCACACGCATCCGGGCAATCATTTACGATTACCAAATAACGAATTTTAAGGATCCGCAAATTGGTAATCGCAAATGCCTATGCATGAAGGATTCACAAATAATCTTGTGATTCCTTAACATTCCCTAATAAGCGATTCGCAAATTGCGATTCGCTATTAGGGAATGCATTCCCATTCATTACTATGGTCCTACGTGCCATAGGAATGAATGGGAATGCATTCGCAATTTGCGATTACCAAATTGGTAATCGCAATTTACGAATGCAAATCTAAGGGTGCCTGGGGGCCTAAGGCATGTGTGCGCTACATTGCGCATTGAAAAATGCATTTTTGTGCATTAATACATGCACAAATTACCATCAACTTGAATTTGAAGGTAATTAGCGTTTTCCAAATGCACAGTCGCATATAGGAAATGCTACATGCATTACAAATAGGGAATCGCAAATTTGCGATTCCCTAAATCCATTCGCAATTTAGGTAATCGCCAAAAATTGCGATTACTTGTATTGCGAAAGCAAAAAAGGTACATGCATCGGAAAAGGCATTTTTCCATTCACAAACGGGCGATTCATAGAATCAGCCCATTTGCGACCAGTAAAATGCTTTATGCATGTGCCCCTGTATGCCTAATGTGGTAAGTATGGTTCTCTTCTCATGTGAGTTATCACAACTTCTGAGGCCTCTTCTGAGTTATTGCATCCAATTGGTGGCCCCATCACCCTCATTATTGTCCGTTCTGGATGCATTAGCTCGAAAGGTTCCTCTCTTTCTGAAGGTGGCATCTGGGTCAGCGTATTCTCTTCTGTAAGCCACATCTAGACTAGTCTATCCACTTTCAGGGGCATATCTGATACCCGGGATATTTTTCCATTCCCCAGACCACCTTTGGAGTATTGTGTGTGTATATATATATATATATATATATATATATATATATATATATATATATATATATATATATATATTAAACCAATCCTGAATTCTGAGCGCATACAAATCCAGGTGCTGACTCCGTGGGATGATAGATCAAAGAAATACTTTATTTCGCAAGGATGCCAAGACGCGTTTCGACGGGAAAGCCGTCTTCTTCACTACATCTGGTCCCTCTACAGTGTTAGTTTATATCTCCAAAACGAGGCACATTCCCCCATGGTTGCCACAGCAACTGTATACATAGACATAAAAGAAATAACAGGTATGTCTCAACCATAAAACAAAAAATTCAATACTGAATTGAAATGCACATCGTATTTTTGTCTTGTGAAACATTAATGCATTGTAGCAAAAAGAGAACTATGGTTTAGTTTGACGTATAAATGAAATGCACAGGTCATAGTAATGCAATGATTTGTAAAATACAATTAGTCAAACAAAATATTTGCTTTTACTTTTACTTTTGAAGTAAAGCCCAAGTGGGCAGACAAGCACAAATGTTGAAAATAGAGCGTATATGGTAAAGGTGTATGTGCCAAGAAAAATGAAAGGATTAAGAAAAAACGAGAAGAAAAAAAGGAACCATGTGTTAAGGATCAGAGTTCAGGAGCGGGATTTGTGCACAGTTGGCATTCCCTAGTTACTAAAGATGTACATTAAGTGCTTCGTCAATATATATATATATGTATATATATTCTGTGCAGTGCTTGTACCAACATTTAGAATGTTATAGCAAGTTCCGAAGGCAAAGCTGCATAAAGTTTCCATTCCGTAGCATTTGGCTAGATCCGAAGTTCATGTTGCTTACAGTGTTTATTACGGAGGGCTTATTTGGCAAAATATAAGTCTTTTAATTTATTTTATAAATATTAATTTTTAAATGCATCAAAACCCCCTCACTAGCATTTTTATTTTTAATTAATATTTACTAAACTTACGTTGTTGAAATGCTATTTTAAACTAAAAAATATGTAATTATTAATTTTGTATAATTGTTGATGACATATATATATATATATATATATATATATATATATATTTTTTTTAAACATATTTATAAAAAATGACAACCTACTGATAGATACATTTATTGATAAATAGGATATTTACGTCTTTATTTTCTCATTCCCCTTGGTTAGCCAATCACAAGTCAGACTTTTGGTGTAGACAAAGGAGACCTCGAAATTCAAAAAATGTTACTGAATCCCTAGATTTGGATGCGAAAGCAGAATTAAATTGTACCGGAATTATTTACATATTAGCCTCAGAGCATTCGAATTCAAAGACAGATTGTTTGACCACACATGTGATGCTTTAAGAACCCATGGCATATTAAACAGTGACTAGCTATGACCAGGCTCACTTTCGGATTACATGAAGTAATTAATATAAGATCAGACATTGTTTTCAGGCAGGGCAAGCGTCTGTAACTATTTAAGAATACTGTGATATTATTTAAGAAACCCCCTGCATAAAGGATTCAGGAGCCCTGGGACAGGGACACTTGAATGAAATGTAAATAACTTTAGAGGGGTGAGCAATTGCATAGAAATTCAAATCAAATACTATCCCTGGTGTTGAAACAATTTTTAAAATGGGGGTGCTGGCCAATGCCCCTCATGCATTAAATTCACTTGAGGTTTAAGAAATACTTTTCTTACCGAATAAGCCATTGTAACATATGAGCAAAGCCCTAAAACTGGATTTTGAGCAGGCCTTTCAAAGATACTTTTTAAAAGCATGGGTAGTGGTAATAAAATCTGTCCCATATTTTTTCCTATTTATAAAGATAAATATGGTATGATTTAGAGCGAAACCGTGCTTCATCAAAATGCCATTTGGATGTTGATAACATACAAAAGAATCCCTGACGGGCCACTCCAGTGTCATATTTTCAGAAGGGCCAGGGCCTAATTGTGCTCTTGAGCTTAAGGTAGTTGGGTAGGGACCTTCTGAAGTAATGAAACACTGCCCAGTTTGTAACACTACCAAGATGTAGGAGCTCAAAATAGCTTGTATATATCCCTCACCTACATGTAGTGTAATCTGCTGTTGACCACCACTCCTCAGAATATTAGGCCTAGATCAGGCCCACAGGGTACTTGTCAACAATTGTTCTCAGAATATTTTGTGGTACAATATCACTCGGTTCATAATTATCAAATCAAGACAATTTTTAGCAACATAAATCTACACAGCCCAGCCTTGTTACCTCCTAGCATTTAATTGAGGCTGGTATAGTCTGAGAAACGAACGCTTTTTAAAGATGTTGTGTGATTTACACAGAGTCACATAAAATGGGCCTCTTCTGAGTGGTGAGCGTATGAGCTATTTCTCCTTTTACTATACAATCCAAAAGCTTTTGTCTCCGAGTAACCAAAAGCCCAGGTCTTGATAATACCCAGACTCGTTCAAAATGTGTTAAGTTTCTCTGATCAATGTCCCATGTAATTCAAAGAGGGGCAAATAACTTTCTCAGAACTCTCCTACTGACGACAGCTAGACTCACTCAAAGGTCTTTAGTGTATCAGACAATTTCTTTAGCAGTGTGTGGCATGTTATGTTATGTTATGTTATGTTATGCACTTTTGTATTGCGCACAGCTGCCCCAGCTAAGGGGCGTCCTGGCGCATGGCAGGCAATGTGCAACAGATAGCAGAAACACAACACAGATAAAAGATCTATTTAAAAAAGAAACGTTTTCAGAGCTTTGCGAAAAGCCAAGAGGTCAGTCAGTAGCCGCAAGTCCACTGGGAGGGAATTCCAGAGTTCAGCCGCCCTCACCCTAAAAGAGCGACCACCAGCCCGACACAACCTGTATCGGGGGACCACCGCGAGCGCTTGGCTTCCCGATCTCAAAGCGCGGGAAGGAACATACCACGACAGGAGGTCAGCAAGAATTGGCGGACCTACTCCCCTCAAGATCTTAAACGCCAAACACAAGACCTTGAACTGAATGCGTGATTTAATGGGGAGCCAATGCAAGGATCTCAAGACACCTGAGGCAGAGCTCCTTCGGGGTAAGCCTACAATGGCTCTAGCCGCGGCATTCTGCACTCGTTGAAGGCGGGTAGTCTCCGCCATGTTGGTCCCTACCAAAAGCGAGCTGGCATAGTCCAGGCGAGATAATACCGTGGCCTGGACTATCAGCTGCCTGGTACCACGGTCAAAGAACTTAAGAATAGGCCTCAGCGACCGCAGGATGCCAAAACAACCGGCCGCGATTTTCTTCGAGTGGCCCTCGTAACTGAGAGCGGGATCCATCCACACTCCCAGATTCCTAAGTTCAGTGACCGGGAGAGGGGCCGGCCCCAGTTCAATGGGCCACCACTTGTCCCCCCACAGTTCCGCCTTCCTGCCAACGATCATGATCTCGGTTTTCTTCGCGTTGAGCTGGAGACAGTTGTTCTTCATCCAGCTTGCCACCGCCCTAAGTCCACTCTGAAACCTGGGGGCATCCCGATCCGCATCCCCGCTGATAGTCACCGCTAGCTGAGTATCGTCAGCATACGAGACCATAGTCATGTCCCATTGCTTGACGATCTCAGCCAGCGGTCTCACATACAGATTGAAAAGCGTGGGACTCAGCGAGGAGCCTTGCGGGACCCCCTGTCTCAGAGGAAGGAATTGGGACTGGTACGGTGGCAATGCAACGCTAAAGAAACGATCGTTTAGGAAAGAGCGAAACCACTGGAGGGCAGAGCCACCCAGCCCGACCTCCTCCAGGCGATGCAGCAGGATAGGATGGGACACGGTGTCGAACGCGGCGCTCAGATCTAATAAAACGAGCGCCGCTGTCTGCCCCGCATCCATCACTGTGCGTAGGTGTTCAGCCATGGAGAGAAGGGCAGACTCCGTGCTGTGACCAGCACGGAAGCCATTTTGGGTGGGATCCAAGATGTTAAACTGGATGAGGTGGGCCGAGAGAACTTTGTTGACATGGGCCTCCATTACTTTGGTAGGCCAGGGAAGCAAAGAGATAGGCCGATAGTTTTCAGGCTTGTCTGGGTCCAGTGAGGGCTTCTTAAGGATGGGGGAGACCATCGCCCGCTTCCAGCTACGGGGGACCGTGCCCGACTCCAACGAGATGTTGATCAGGGAGTGTATCACGGTCCGACCCACGAACGACTCATCTCTAAAGAGAGCCGAACTGAGAGGGTCGGCGGGGGACCCAGATTTCACCTGCTTTGCCAAGATGTTAAACCCTTCCAATGTCAACAGGGGAAGCGAGTGCAGGGCTGTGTCTCCACAGATGGAAATCGGAGACTCAACTGGGGGTCCTGTGGATGGAAAGGTCATATAGATGTTTTGGACCTTTTCCTGGAAGAACACCGCGAGAGCCTCACAATGAGCAGTAGAGCCCGTCGTCGGAGCATCGGGGCGCTTAGCTAGAAGATCCTTCATCAATTTGAAAATAGTTTTCGAGGGGTTAGAGCTGTTGCCGACTTCGGCAGTATAATACAATGCCCGAGCACGGCACACAGCCCGATGGTATACTTTGACGGAGGCGAGATAGATAGCTTTTTTTCCCGAGTCGTACGCCTTCCGCCAAGCCCTCTCTGCACGCCTGCAACTGCCCTTGAGCGCACGTAGGGCGCCATCGTACCATGGGCTAGATTCTCTGGCACTGGTCTTACAGGCGGTGAATGGAATGAGCGCATCTAGCGCTTTGGAGATCCACGCGCAGAACCCATCGTAACCTGAATCAACAGTTACAAACGGATCTAATGGCTCTGCAGCGAGGACACGGTGCAGGTCTTCCAACCGTAATTTGCCCCAGTGCCGCCTTACGATCAGCTTTGCAGGAGGGATGACAGTCCTTCCTGACAAAGGGGTACTAATGGCGACCAAAGAGTGATCAGTCCAACCCAGGGGCGAGACGGCAGTGACAGAAGCATTTGTCAAATTAGTGAAGAAGGGATCTAGCGTATGGCCACCGATGTGGGTGGGCTGCTGAACAAGCTGCAGCAACTGTAAGGCCTCCAAATCCGTGAGAATGCCACTGACCGCGGGTAGGTTAGGTCTATCGAAATGGAGATTAAGGTCCCCCAGAATCGAAAAATTGGGACACCCCACCACCAAGGAGCTGACCACATCCGGGAAAGCGGCGCGAAACGCCGCCTCGCTCCCTGGGGGACGATAGACCACCATCCCCGAGAGTGAAAAGTGTGGAGTAACCAGAATCTTAAACAGTGCACTTTCACATCCCGCAATGGTCAGTGCGGTCCAGGAGCAAGTAAGACTAGAACGAATAGCCAGGGCAATTCCCCCTCCCCTAGAAGATCGATTAAGGGTACGGACTGTATAGTCAGGGGGGAATGCCAGATTAATAATGGCTGCGTCCTCGTCTTTCAGCCATGTCTCGGTGATAGCCACGATGTCCGGGCTTGCATCCTGCAACAGGTCAAATACTGCCTGATAATGTGACACCAGAGACCTAGCATTAAAACTAAAAATGCGGAGAACATGCTCCGGGCAGGTGTAGCAAACGGCTGTCACCGGACGTGTGGGGGCAATAGAAGTAGCTTGCTCCAAAAACCACTGACAGCCAGCACAATGATAGGGACCGTCCAATGGATGTAGGAGGGGTAAGCTACAGCCAGCAGTCCGGCGCCCCAGGTCACGCAGGGTGTCACAAGAGTATGTCAACATGGCTGGAAATAACCAACCGCTCCTCGTACCAGCAGGGCCTGGCCAGAGTCCCGCGCGTCCTTAGCGCGGACGGGCGCAGACGGGCAGGACTCTGGCACGACTCCGGCCACGCGACGGCGTCCCAGCTGCGCGTTCCCGCTGCGCGGAGAGGACGACTTTAAATAGGCGTCCCCTGGACTGAAGCGAGCGTCAAGACGCTCTAAGATGGCGCCCGCAAAAGCGCCAACAGCCCCAATCCAAAATGGCGGCCAAAGTTGATTAGATATGCCCCCTCGGGACCCGGACCTGCCAAAACGGCGGTGCATCAACACTTTAAATGCAGGTAAGTGGAGACCCTTGCCCCCAGGCCAAGCAGCAAAGCACAAGATAAAATAAACGCTAGCAAAAGGACATTTAGTTAAAATGCAGCGCTAAAGAGCGACGCGCTAAAAAGCTAGGACAAAGGTAACAGAGGTAACAGCAGAGCCTGACCGCCGTCAAACCCCACGAGTCCGCCTTAAATAGGCGTCCCCTGGACTGAAGCGAGCGTCAAGACGCTCTAAGATGGCGCCCGCAAAAGCGCCAACAGCCCCAATCCAAAATGGCGGCCAAAGTTGATTAGATATGCCCCCTCGGGACCCGGACCCGCCAAAACGGCGGTGCATCAACACTTTAAATGCAGGTAAGTGGAGACCCTTGCCCCCAGGCCAAGCAGCAAAGCACAAGATAAAATAAACGCTAGCAAAAGGACATTTAGTTAAAATGCAGCGCTAAAGAGCGACGCGCTAAAAAGCTAGGACAAAGGTAACAGCTAGGACAAAGGTAACAGAGGTAACAGCAGAGTCCATACTGACCACGAACAGCAGACCTACAATTAGGAGTGTTCAGTCTTCTTGTTACATGAAGAACAAGCATTGGCATAGCCAATAGGTCTCGCCTTTGGGACCTTATAAGTGTTTAGCCATGCAACAGTTGCATAACTAAATACTTATAAGGTCCCAAAAGCGAGACCTATTGGCTATGCAAAGCGGCCGCGAAAGTGAAAGTAATTGTGGTAAAGCGCGCTGCGCGCGCCCGCGCACATGCACTGTGGCTCTACGCTGGCCTGGTAGCACTTTTGGGAGCCCTCTCAATAAGTCTCGCCTGACCGAGCGCATGCGCTGGGTCAGGCGAGACCTAAAAATGAATGCCCATGTTTGTTTTTCACTCAACCCAAAATATTTATTTCCAACCTCCAGCAATAAGGAGAAATCTTACTTCAGTCATACTTGAGAGAAACACTTGACAACTTTACAAGGGATGCCAGTGTTTTGCAACAACTTTGAAGTTTAAATAGCTTTGTCATGTGAATTTACTTTTCAATGTTTCTTGAATCCCAGCCAGTGGCAACAGACGTTAAGTTATAAAATGTCCATGCTTTTAGACACATTTAAAGATTCATGAAATGCATAAAACCACAGTTTTTACAAAAACAAAATGTCCCTGATATAATTAGACTTAACTTTTCACCCACAAAGAAAAGACCAAAGGCTGCAGGAGAAAATAATGGAAAGGTGTCCTCGTTGAACAATTTCTTTTCAAAATTGGTCAAGGTAATCTAAGGGTCCTGCAGAACCTCTCGCGCCTCTACTTGCAGCGCTACTAATCAATTCAGAAAAGTTAACTGAACTTTAATGCTGAAGGGGAAAAGCACGAGATAGTGAGTAGGTCTTGTCCATTCTGGAGCAAGGTGTAGGGGAATGTTCTCCATTAAATAAAATAGCACACATGCTTGCTGGGGCAACCCACACTGACTAGGTGCAGAAACATCTGTAATGATTGGACGTGTTCAGTGCACCTTGTCATGACCCTCCACTTCTCACTTTGGTTGCAAGGTCTCCTTCCAGTGCCTTTTTTTTTCTTCCAGAGTTCCATCTTTTCTGCTTCTCTTTATACTTGGGACTGGTTTCTGGATGTTCTTGTTTCGGTACTTCATTCCAAACAGGTATGCATGCCTCCTCACTGGATGCAACTAAAACTGGATATTTTTGTACTTAAGACTACTCAAATGGGAAGCGCCACTAATATAGTATTGTCTCACTTTCTTTTTTTTATTTAAAACTTATTTTTTACAAGCATTTGGAAACAAAGTAGAGGGACTGCCAAAGAAAACCTTGAAACCCCAATATAACCACCAGTGGTACGTACAAGGTTTTAGACACTACACCACCTTATTTAATCTGTAAACCTACTACAAACTACATCTTTGAAAAAGTCCACCTCTGTGGGGAAGAGGGATGAAGACTTGAAGTTAAACCTAAATCGAACAAGTAGCAGATAGTCCTAAGCCCCGTCAGGACGTTGATGAGTGGAAAGACAGACAATCCATATTTTCCCTGAATAGGAAAAATTGAACACCAAATAATATCACCAAAACAAACTAGCAACGACAATTTACTGACAAAAGAGAATTCAAGTCAGCCAGACTGCAAACTGTTCTTGAAAACGTCTCGGAAACGTTTCTTCTGCCATCTTCTGAGTGAACAACCATTGTCAAACTACAGGCACATCCACCTGTACCCTTCGCTCCACCAAGCCATTAAAATATTTCTACAGTTTCTGCAAATTACACCTTCAAAAAACACCAACATTTTCTACTTTTGATACAGGATTTCCATCTGGCGGGTTTCCCGCCTCAACTTCCCCTCTGTCAGATTCATCCTGGAGGACAGCTTAAACTATGCCTGGCTTATCCCTCCACTTCTTGCACCCCTTATATAATTGAGTTCCTCTCTACATTGAGGTGCTCCTCAGAAGTGATTTTGCGCTTTTGGGTCTCCAGAATTTTCAACTGTCAAGTACCTGTTTTGGGATACTGCGTATGATCAGAAAATTAATGTCCCTGCTCCCAGAAAAGTCCAGGAAGACGGTAGTGCAGGCCTTGGTGGTATCGAGGCTTGACTACGGCAACTCTCTTTATCTTGGCTCTCCCAAATACGTCACAAACAGACTGCAAGTGGTACAGAATGCAGGTGCACGACTGCTTCTGAACACACCCAGACATCAATCAGCCAGATCCTCCTTGAGGGACCTTCATTGGCTCCCGGTCCAAGCCACAATCAAATTTAAGTCCTTAAGCCTGGCTCATAGAGCCATGTATGGGAGAGGCCCCACTCCGATATAAAAGTTGGTCTCACGTTATTCATCCCGTCGCCACCTTAGGTCAGGCTCTAACTTTCTGATGATTACTACCAGAATCAAGAGATCTAGGTGGGGTGGAAGGTCATTCACACACCTGTTACCTAAACTGTGGAACAGCATGGATTTAGAACGCCGACTAATTGAAAACGAAGCGTCCTTCAAAAAAAGACTCCAAACATGGCTTTTCCCCTAAACTCAGGCGCTAACATCTGCCTGTCCTGTCTCACCTCAGCGCGGGGATGCCCATGGGTAGCCATGCACTTTACAAATCCCCCAAACTTAAACTTAAGGCCAGCTCATTTGTCTCATATTCAGGACTCTGTTTTGCATTTTACAGTCTATCAAATTGAAGAAATGCATTTACCTAAGAGTGCATTGTTGGAATTTGGACACCTTGTTGTTGGTATCCCATTGCACACTTACAGCCTCAGTCATATTAACTGTAGTCCACACCTACTAAGGGGCATATCAACAACAACCGGCGATAATTATCGCTAAGCGCACTTAGCGCTAGGATAATTATTGCCGGCTAGCGTGGATTTTTATCGCTGAGATAGCGTGCTATTAGCGACGCTTATCTCAAAAGCGATAAAAATCCTCACGCTAACTGCCTAACGTGAGATTATTGTTGGAAACCCAGCGTTAATCTCACGAAATGTGGCGTTAGCTTGATGATAGGGACTCACAAACTTAGCCAGGATACGATATCGTGGCTAAGTCAGTCCTGAAGCAGGCGTAAGGAAAGTAGTGATAATAGGGGTTATCGCTACTTTTCTTGCCGCTATGCTTCATAGCGTGGAGCTTGAGGATAGGAAAAATGTCGCTTAGCAACATTTCTCCTGTCATGTCAGGTCAGGAACACCCACTTTGCATCTCATTAGAGATGCAAAGCTGGGCGTTAGGAATTCCTACGCTAACGCAAGCTTTCACGGGTTAGCGTGAGCTTGCTAATTAGGCGATAAAATTATCGCCGCTTTTTGGCCGAAAACGGCCGCAAAAGCAGCAATAATTCAATTGCCTCGCCTTGCTGATATGCCCCTTAGTGTGCAGGGACCCTAGCTGACATTGTTACCATTCTCACTTCCCCTGTGGTAATTTTGAACTCTAGGCCGTCTATATTATACGTATTCTATCCATCGAGGGCACCCAAGCCGTCTCGCATCTTGACAAGGATGCTTTCCTGCTGCTGAGGGGGTATCATCCTTGATTCTTACATAGTAAATTTTGATACTCAAGTCCTTTCTTTGAATGATATGGTAGAAAAACTAAGGGTCTGATTACAAGTGACCTGTTAAATTGGGATCCCTGCACAAACCCCTGTTTGTGTGACGTTCGCAATTATAAGTGGTGGGACATTAATCACAATAGGTAATTTCCAGGTTCAATAAAAAATTGTGCCCTTCATTAAATTCCGACACGCTAAACTTTCCAGAATTTAACAAAGGAAAAATTACCTGTATTTACCAGGACATTCAGGTTTTGATGCAGTAAGCACCAAAATCCACGTTATTCTGAAAAAAATTCATAATAGGAAATGGATTTCTCTATCTATAAGTTTCAAACACCTCAGTGTCATATATTAATGGGATTTAAAATTATGGACCTACTCTTAATCAAGCCCTAGATGGATTCAGTCAATGTTTTGCCCTATGGCGTCCGTGAAATGAAGAGCTTAAAAGGAGCCTGTTCGTAATACTGCGGATGTTTGATTGCAACATCCACATTGCTACGTCAGCGAGAAGACTGGTGCTCCCTGATCTGTTTTTGTCATCATTCGCTTTGTTGTGAATATACGGACAACAATTTTGTGGGTTTGTTGGCTTGATTAGCCGCAAAGTCATCTAAATCATTGACCGTGTCATCGGAGAGACCCTCCTTCTCTACTTCTAGCTAACCTTTTAGTCGCTATCAATTAACTACTTAATATAGTCGAATTTCTGCTCTTTGGGCTTTCAGTGCAACTGTACTTTTATGCAAGAACGTTAATAAATCTCATTACAACAGGTGATGTAAACAAGGACATTTGGTCTGGTAAGCACAAAAAAACAAAATGGCACCAAATAATCTTTAATCACACCCAAAGCAAGGCCTTGCTGGGCCAAAGACAGAACAAACAACAGGACATCGACAGTTTAGGTTGTAAAAGGTCAGTCTTGTGCACTCCACTCCAGGTCACAGCATAATTGATGGCGCCGCCCTCGTGATTGCCCAGAAGAACTAACCTGTTCATAATGTACCAAATGTATGGGCATCACCAAGAGTACACTGTATATGTCATTTGTTTTATCTGCGCCCTTCTTCCCGCTGTAGACATTTCTTCACATATCACCAGCGCCGTTCACTTTCTCACGAGCACTTGTGCACAGTATATTACAGATTGCATTAAATGTTATGTAACACAGTGATTTTATGTTTGTCTATTTTTTCCGTATAACCAAATATATGTGGAAAGCTACTCCTTAACCTGTTGTCATCCGGTCTTTTGTCTCCCTGCTCCCCTTCCTGGCAATTTATTGCGCTTTTTTGTAAACTATCTACTGAACAATACCCTTTGAGACACTGTTATATGCTATACATTATTTACCCTGGTCTCTATCGGGTTTACGGGTAACCTCCTGTAGTTTGTCGCAGCATGCAGCGTAAATGGACTTTGTGGAGGGAAGCCAGGGGTCAAGGACGACATCCACCACCTCAGGAGGCAGATCAAAAGCAGTCAACAGCTGCAGCTCAATCTACACGCGTGGAGGTTTAGAATGTGCAGGCTCGGATGAAGGACCCTGCCCTGCTGCTTCGACAGGAGCTCCTTCGGTGTGGGAGTAGGGCCTGGCTGTTCTTGATATTTTTTCAGAACTTTGGATCAGAGAGGCAAGAGCTGGGAAGGATATAGGATCCCTGTGTTCCATTTCAGCTAGAATGCCCTCCTACAGACTGTTCTAGCAGAAAGTCTATTGTGCGAAACCTTTGACACTGCACATTCTTGATGTGGCAAAAAGATCTAGCATGGGTTCTCCCCACTGCTGTAAGGCATTGAGAGGGCAAAGATCTAAAAAGGATGAATGCCTCTGTTGTTCGTCTGCACTAGAAAGTAGGACCCTATCCCATTTCCAAGCCCAGAACTCTCTCAATGGACTCACTGTCTGAAAAGGCCTGCACTTCTTACTGCAAAACAGACAGGTGGTTCTCTGTCAGCCACCCTCATTGCGGTGGAGCTCACTTGTCTGAAGGGATGGCTTGCCACCCTTGGAGAAAATGTTGGATGCTGCCTCCGACTGGGTGGCTGTGTGCCAACAAGGATACAGTAAAACGGCTTTTAAGATGCAGCTGCTGGAGGGGTGAGGAACTGAGCTGCCCGTTGTCCCTGCTGTCCTCGTTGTCTCTGAGAGCTGCAGTCCTGGCCACAAAAGTGCTGAAAGGCCTGCTGGGCTGGAGGCGGAGTCTGGCATTGGTGAAATGGAAAACCTCTACTGTAGATATGAAGAGGGTGACATTTCTGGGGGAATTGTGTTGTGAGTGGAAAGGCCCAAGAAATGTGTTATGGCTCTCCTCTATGCATTCTAACACCGATTCTGATTTTAGACGAAAAAGCGAGAGCGTCAAACAGCGTGTGGCGATGAAAAGCCACATGGGTACTCAGTGAAGATGGTGTGGCATAATGGCTAAATCTGCCAATATTGGAGCCAGGGATCCAGGTTCGAGACTGTATCAGCTCAACATCCTGTGATTCTGGGCAAACCACTTAATCTCCCTGTGCCTATGGATAGTGCCTAGAGACTCTCACGGGTGATTAGCTGTGCTCTACAAATCCCAGTATTATTATTATGTAGCTTCCAAACATTCCGTCATGTGTAGTCCAGATCCAATGACAAATTAAGCCACATCGCAGCTATTCTAAGTACGCTGGGTAAGGGACGCCTGAAGGCCGTCTGGAACAGTCAGTAAAATATGTGCCACTGTGTCCCAAAGGACATGGGAGTAGCACCATTTACTGATCTCCAGCAAGGTTCATATAGGAAAAAAATTGTTTGCCAAATCTTTTTATTCGTTTTGACTCAGTCAGGATGAGTGGTAGGAAAGGCATTGTGATTGACTTTGCTGGCGGACGTCTGTACCACCAAAGTATGGCGTTGTATGTTGTGTAACAAATGCAGGGTTGTCAGGTGCAGGTGCTGGTGACGAACAACCTGTCTGTTAACAGGCTGCCCTGAAGAAGGCTTGGACCACGTGCCCAAAAAGCGTGCCTGTATGGGCCTCATCAAAGGGCAACAGTCGCTGTATGGGAGCCTGGCCAGGTTGCAAGGCTTCTGAAAGTGCATACGTTTTCACTTCCATACTCGGTAGTTAACGAGAAGAATAACACCTCGGTGTAAACATTTTTAATTAACTTTTGAGATACAAGCCAGACAGCCACCAGAAACACCCCCAGAAGACTAACTTTATCTGTACAAACCAGCTACCACTCTCTCCTGGAATTGAGATTCTCTTACCAGAATCAGAAAATACCTACACCAGCCCCTGTCTTAAGGAGACCGCATAAGAGTAGATCAAAACATGACAACTACAAAAGGAACAAGGGAAATTGGACCATAAAAATAAATAAAGGAGTTCTCCAGGGCAGCATCTTATTAAGTATAATAAGCCCTTGACTCCATATGGTCCACACCTTGACTACTGGACATTAGAAGTGGGATACTATATACCTTTGAAAAATCTCCACATGAACTCTATGAATTAAGGACTGGTGTTCCATAATAGATTTTATATTATATTTTCTTGATGGAATCCTTATTCGTCCATACACAGTTGTACACTTTGGCACACACTGTCACTTGTAATGGTGGTTCACTGCTTGGCATTGGGAACAGTTACAATCAATGGTAAATACGTTCAGTCACAATGTTGATGTGCAATGTGCTCTAGCCGTTTCTGAAACTGATAAAAATAATGATGAAATGAAGCAATGAATGTAGGCTATTTAGTGTACGGTAGATTTGGGTGTATTGTACCTCAAAAAGCTATCAAATTGAGCAGGAAAACCCCCATTTTGTACGCAACCCTAACCACTGTTAACATGGCCCATCATTTTACCACGATTGATAAGGGCCTATCCCCCATTGCTTGTAACTAGTAACCCCATAAAGCAGGGTGCTTAAAATATAATATATAAACAGATGGCACTTAATATCTTTGAAATAGGTGCCCTCGCAGTGACTGAAGGCCCGAAAACTAGTTTCGCTGTTGAGGCGTGAGCCAGGTTTTCCATCAACAGGCCTACATGTTATTTAAAATATTTATTTTGCTGCTTGGGAAAACGCTGGAAAACAAATCTACGTTATTTTCAAAATCTGAGGTAATGGTGAAATTACATTTTTGATAACGCACTGGAAAATAACTTCTTAAAAATAAAATGTACTTAGGGCTGCCTGACCCAGCAGTGACACAAAACCAGTTCAGCTGCTGCTCCAATTTCAGGGGCGAGTACACATTCGTAGCTTGAACTAACAACACTGGCAACAAAAAGATAACATCCTTATAGCTGGACCCACAAAAGGAGGGGAGATGCTAACAACTGGCCACTTAACAGTTATTAGCTACTTGAGGGGGGGGGCAGATGACAGAACAAAGGACAGCCTCAAAACTGTCTCTTTTGGCTTGGTAATACTAAATGGAGCCGGTCTTAAGCATTCCTGTTGCCCTCCCAGACCCCCTGGCACCAACCCCAGTAAGAGGGAGAATAGGTTTGGACTCTGCCAGAGGGGAGGTGGCCTCATCTAAATGGGGGGAGAGGTATTTGAGACGCTAGGTGAACGAAGGTTTCAGACATCTTAGACTGAGGACTTCTGTGACTTTTTACTTTAAGGCCTACAGGAAGCATTGTAAAAGGATGTGGGCATCACTGAAAAAGTTGACCGGAATGGGTATGGAAATCTCTCCAATCACTGGCTGGTGCAGAGGGAAAGACAAGCACCTGACCTCCACCTCCTCAGAACATTCCTGGACCTGGGAAGATTACAACTGAAGAAAGAAGGCTCTTGACTGGCACCCAGGACAAGAACTGCTATCCTAGATGGCTGATATATTGATATATTATTGCTTACTTCAGGGAATCAAAAAGCATCAGAACGCCTGACTCCAATTAGGCCCTACTGACCACAGAGGACTGGACACTGATGCACCATGGCTGAAGTGAGAGACACAGTGTCTGGAAGCCCACCCTGAAAACCTGAAGGCTGCAGGATTAACCAGGAGGAACTTTCTCTGAAGTGAGAGAAAAATGTGACTTAGCAATTTTTCAACCTTTGTTGGACCAAGATATGGTGTCAAGGCTCTGAAAACTTAATGTGGAGTATTGTGCTCAGTTCAGGGGGATTATTACTTCTAGATCTGATGGCCACCGTTAGCGTATTCTCTCTTGCCCTGAAGCTGCTGTCTGGCATGGTCTCATTTTCTGGTGCCTAAATGGAAAACGTCCTTTAGGACGAAGCCGGAATCATGCTGTACCTTCACAGCACCAGCAATAGAACAAATGCGTCTTTAGCACGCATTCGTTCAGCACACAAGCCGTTACAACGACTTGCTTTAGGGGGGGGGGGGCATTTGTGGAATGGTGTTGGATTTAAAATCCAACACCTTCCTACTGTTGCACAGACTGGAATTGGAGTAGTAAATGAAACTATTTGAAAATCAAGCGGCCCCCTAAGGCAAGTCATTAGAACGACGTGCGTGCTGAACGAATGCGGGCCACAGACACATTCGTTCTAATGATGACGTTCAAAAGGCATGCGTGCTAAATATGTGTGGAAGACCGTCATACATTCGCCTATATTTAGTGCATTGAGCCTTATCTGAGGCCTAATCTTGAGTACTGAGTTAATTTCTCAAGGGCTCGTCTAGAGCACTATGTCCAGTCCTGAAGGCCACACCTGGAATGTTCTATGTAGGAAAGGAGTGGTTATGCAGTTGAATTAAAATTTGGAGTAACCATGAATTCCTCTTTGTTGGCCGAGCGCTGCAGCGTTCATACTTCTTTGGTTGAGAGTTGCATGTATCAGCACAGCAGTACCATCCTGGGCAAGAGGCAAATCATGGACTGGAGAAGCTTTATTTGTAAAACAGGCAGCTTTACAGCAAGTGCCTTTAGGACTATCCAAGCATGTCCGAGATAAATGTAGGTGCCTAAATCAAAGATATACCAATAGGATCAATCAATCAGGGTTTATATAGCGCTGCTAATCACCCCATACCGTATCCAGGCACTTGCAGGTCCAAAAGGCTTATGTGCACAGCCAGGTTTTGAGGGCCATTCAGAATTCCAGAAGTACGGTGATGGTCCAGAGCTGGCGGAGAGGCTGTACTGGGATGTTAAGGATGACAGTTAAAATGATACCAACTTGAAGCGGCTGCCCGTTAACAATGAAGAGCCCTGGGTGGGGTAAAGGCCGAGGGAGCCTTTCTTCGGAGACCCCATGGTTTGACTGAGCCTCGAGAACATCTGTGGAACATGGGTATCTGTGTCATACTGCTCTGAGTTCATTGGCTAGGTCCCATTGCCAAGTGCCAGCGAAGGTCTTCCTGCCTTCTAAGGCCTCAGTGACTGACACAGTGCGCACACTGCCAGTTCACTGAATTTGTCCCTGCTTCCTTTGCAGACAGAAAATGATGTAGCATTTCTCAGAAAGTGGACGTTTCTGAGCCAAGAATTCCTTCGGAGTGACTGTCGAGGGAGTTTGAGGGAAAGAGACAAAGCTTTATTTGCACAGGAGGCACTCATTAACTCTCCAGAACATGTCTTAGTCAGACCTCTCAGCACCCCCGTCTCTGCCCACTTGATTTGGAGTCTAAAGCTGATTATAGTCCAAGTGCCGTGTTTCAAGTGCCCCGTTACAAGGGCCAGAATAGCCGATTGCCGATCTCCTCTCCGCAGTGCTTTAAATGGAAAAAAATAAGAGCAGGTACTCACCAAAGGGAGTGGTGGACTGGGGGGTGGAGTGTGGGGCGGGACATGGGGCGGAGCCAGAGGTAGGTCTATGTTTTAGAAGAATGGGCAGAAAATAATGGCATTTTGGCAAATTCCCAGTATGGGTTTAGAAAAGGCCGTGGGACGATCGAGCAATGCCTGAATCTAGAACTTCTGATTGGGAAATATACCCAGGCCAGGAAGGGTTCTATTTATCTCTGCTTTGCAGATTTAAGTAGCGCCTTCGATCTAGTAGATCATGCTACTCTCTGGGCCAAGCTGCTCGAAATGGGGGCCCCTGAGGGCATTATCTTTTTTTTGGCTCGGCTTTATGAAAAACTCCGTACTAGCGTACGGTACGGTACCAATGGGGAGTGTACTGCCAAATTCCGGATTGGGCGGGGAATAAGACAGGGATGCGTCCTTGCCCCCCTGCTTTTTACTCTTTTTATCAATGATGTGGACTCTGTTTTACAATCAGTAGTGGCTGATGCCCCTAAAGTTAATGACACCTATGTTCCGGTTTTACTCTATGCGGATGATGCCGTTTTATTATCCAGGACCCCGATAGGTCTTCAACGCTTGATGGATAGGTTTTCACAGTTTATTTCATCGAGAAAACTAGTGATCAATAAATCTAAAACTTATACCATGGTGTGTGGCCCGGGGAAGAGTAAAACCCACTTTTACTATACTATCAATATAGGGTCAAACAAGTGGATAACTTTAGCTATCTTGGAATCATTTTCTCCAAGAATGGTGGTTGGGCCAGTGAGCACACCAGTGTTGGAGCTAAGATGGTTAGACGCTCTAACGGTGTGTTTACTTTTGCCACTAAACTTGGGGATAAACGGATTAGTGACATGCTCAAGATCTTTCAGTTACGATGCCTTTCCACCGCCCTTTACGGGGCGGGGATCTGGGGCTTCGCCCCGGCTGGGTGTCTACAGGTGGAGGAGAATGTTTTTTTGAAAAATTGCTGAATTTACCCAAATCTGTCTCTAATGATTTAGTTCACAAAGAACTTGGTATCCCTTTTTTAAATGATCTGATTCTCCTAAGGCCATTATTGTTGTGGCGGTCAATTTGGTTGAAAGAAGAAACGTCATTAAATAGAGCAATCATCAATGACTGTCTTACTGCCGATAATTATTTTAAGATCCCATGGATCAAATATATTGTTAATAGCTTTCAGGAGATCTATGGTATTGATATCAAAGCTGACAGATATGGGGCCTCAGTAATTTCAAAGGAAGAAATGAAGCTTATCTTTTTGCAGTGTAAAACTGAGAAACGGATTTGCAACAATGGAATTCTATCAACCTGTGTGCAATATAACACCATGAATGAATTGAAGGGTTATCAACCGTATTTAACCCAGGTGACCAGAGTCTCTCATAGGTTTGTTTTAACCAGATTGAGGATGGGGATTGTTCATAAATTGGTCGCATTTCCTTGTACAAATAAGCAGCCCGCCGGACCCTGTCCGTGTGACAATTTGTCAGTACAAAGCACGATGCACTTTCTTCTGTTGTGTCCACTGTATAGAAATTTTCGTGTAGCTTTTTTAAAGCCTATCTTTGTAAAATTTGGGGTCAGGACAGTGTTTGATTCTTTTAAACTGCTTTTTAATTTACATCATCCTGATATTTGTTTTTTTACCGCAACATTTTTACTAAAAGCAATCAATGTCAGGAAAAGTATGAGTTTTTAAGTATTTATTCTCCCCCCGCCTGTATTACATATTCGCCATTTTAGTTATATGTTACTTATTGTGATATTCTGTATGGTATTGTAATTAATTTTTCATGTTTGTGCTTATATGGACATTATTTTTTTGTTCCGAATAAAGCCTTATGAAATGAAATGAAATGAAGAGCAGGTACTCACCAAAGGGAGTGGTGGACTGGGGGGTGGAGTGTGGGGCGGGACAAGGGGCGGAGCCAGAGGTAGGGCTATGTTTTAACCTTTCCAAACTTTATATGCAAGAAATCCAAGTGCATCGTAAGAAAATCGGAAGTATCTGTCCAATGGTTATGGCCCTATTAATCATTTACTGATAAGGGTATGTTCAAAACAGTCTCTGAATGTTGCCATGAAAGCTTCGCATGCTGGAATTTTTAGAAACCTTTACTTGTAATGAGAAAGGGGAACTACGAGTCCCAGCATGCAGAAGCATTACCAGCTAAAAATCTAGAACTGTCTGAAAGTCTAAGGCATTCCATGGAGCTGCCTGTCACGTTTGGATTATGCGGGGCTTCCCATATGAAACCAGGGGTTTAAATGCAACAAACCAAAAAAAATGTGTTGCCTTTAAGGTGTTTTTTTGTTTGAGGGTAATCCTAAAATTGGCGGCAAGGGCGGGGATTTACATTCAAGTAAAAATGCCTAATTTAAATTGCTGATGAACTAACATTTTCAGTCATTTAAAACAAAGGCATGCTAAAAGGCTGTACCGACCTGATGAATGCGCCCTACGCCCTCGTCGATTAGTTTTATGGTGGAATCTCAAATCCTCCTGTGCAGGATCAACCAAACACCCCGCCGCCACACCGCTGTCAGAAGACTTGCAGAGTAGCAAGACAAGATTGGGGCGCTCCTGTGCGAGCTCAGCTCAGAATTGCAGAATCGGAGACGCCGTGTGAAGAGTGCTGCTGAGGCACTAGAAAATGCAAGGAGCACCACCTGTGTCTAGGCAATGCCCCAGTGAGTACCGGTACTCTCCTTGTCCTAGGAGACCTGCCGGTACTCAAGGGGCGAAAATTAAAAAGTGCTGGTCCTCCGTACCGGTGAGTACCGGCCCATTTAAAGCACTGCCTCTCAGTATCTAAAACCCCTGTTAGGATATTTTAGCCCTGGAATGGTGAATAACCATGCAGGCCCAGGATTACCAAGAGAGAGTCCATGTTGTTTTCACTTCTCCAAATCTGGGGACAATTTGCTACCAGTTCCACCTGATCTGTGCAGATGGTAAGTGGGACGAGGTGACCAATGTGCACCCTGGTTGGGGATGAGCACAGAATGCACAGTCTGGGCCGGGCTTTGGGGGGGCGGCATGCTGGCTGCACTGCAGCATGCTCCCCCATGCTCTGGAAGTGGACAGGCTGCACTTATGCCCGCAGCTCCTGCCCATGCTTCTCCTTGATTTTACCAGGTGTTTGTTTTTTGCCAGCCAACATCAGGCCTGGTGATCCGTACCTGGTAAACCCGGGTGTGGGAACCCCGGCCACTTGTGATGTTACAGAGCGGCCTCTCCCCAGTGGACACTGCTCTGCCCGGCTTGCAATCAGGACCTACACGGGGAAGGATGGTCTGAAAGGAGTTCAGAAATGGGCTTCAAAACCGAGATAAAACGGTCCAGAGCCCCCAGCTTTACTTACTGTCGCTTCTCAGTACTTTATTCATGCCAATAAAAATAATTGCTACACAGCATAATTGCCTGACACAGCAAACCACGTGACCATGGAAAAGCAGTGATCAAAACGCCTTTTAGCTTAATTTGCACCCTTGCAAAAACGCACTTTTTTTGCTTGTTTAAAAAAAGAAACCTGCTACTTTTTGTCTTGTTAATTCAGTACCTCCCCTCAGTATTGCTCACATTAAGGGCCTCATTTGGGCGTTGATTTGCCAGTTGATAGTGTGTTTTGGATTTTCTGAGGGGGTTTTATATTGCGTGCTAATAAAATATGACACTGGCTGTTGTGGGATGAGCCGGGATGGTACATGGATGCTGTGGTACCCAAGGGTGCCACACTGACTCTTCCTCTGCTGCGATCAGTGTCAGCGAAATAACGTAGGCTATTATATGACTGTTATTTTCTAGGTTACTGGACTGTAAGTGGAAGGGAAGTTGCGTCATCATCCCGGATATTATTCCAGATATTTTCTTACTGTTATTGGCCGCATTAAAGTTTTTTTATTAAATGTTGCTGGAGTGATAATTAGAAGTCACTGGCGTGTTTTTGATGCTGCAGTTCCTGTGTTACTTTGAGGATTTTGAGTGTCTTATGCCTTTTTGAAACGGTTGCTTTGTTTGCCTGTCTCAGCCCCATCCTTGATTGTGCATAAAGAGGCGGGGTTGTTTTATTTGGCGCACCTCCTTTTAATGAAACCACTGTTGCTCTGGCTTTCTATCTGGATGAATGAAGAAACCAGCCTTACTAAATCGATTATACTTGATTGTTTAAAATTGGATTATGCGTCTCGCATTCCATGGCTGGCTTATATAGTTTCTGCGTTTAGGTCTATGTTTAACTTGGCAGTGTGCGAGGAGCTAGTCCAGGTACTATCATTAACTGAAAGTCACATTAAGGGCACTTTTTTTTACAGCATAGGTCCGAATCAAGACTGTGTGTAAATCTAAAGAAAACAACGGTTGCTATGTATATGTCCTTGGAGGAAAGGGAGGGGTGTCAGGAGTATTTGATGCGTGTTAAACATAACCAACATTGGTATGTCTTACCTAGATTTAGATGTGGTATGGTTCATCCCTTGGTTGCATTCCTCAAGATGAAATGTTATCCCTCTGATAAAACTCCTTGTCCTTGTGATGGAATGAGTAAGCAAAGCACACAGCACTTTATTCTATTTTGTTAGTTTTACAAGGAGTTGCGATGTCAATATCTGAAACCCTTCTTTATTACACAGAATATAAGAAACTATCAAGATGCGCTATCATTTTTGCTTGCACTAAAGGATCAATTTGTGTGTTTTAGTGTTGCCCTTTTTATTCTGAAAGCTTTTTATTTAAGGAAATGTACTGTGTTAGATCTCCTCTAGGGCTTCTAATTGTATTTCTAAGTTATGTGATGATATTCTGAAGGATTTTATTGAATATATTGCCCGTATTGTTCTTTACCTTGTTTGATAAGTGTATGCACTTTTATGGCAGTTTTTACTAGTTGGATCGAATAGAGTGTCTTTTGCTTATGAGGTATATTTTTAAGGTGTAAAATTTGAGGTTTTGGGGCTCATCAATAGACTGTGGACGTCATACAATTTAGAAAGTTGTGGTGATTAATATTTGGAAGTTATTTAGTGTTATATCGCTGACTGCATTGTTTATTATTAACTAAAATAAGTTGCCCATTTCTGGAGTGTTGACTGTTAACGTGGCCTTATTTGAATTGGTATTGTTTTTTAATTGTTATGTGTGTGCTGCATGTTGTTGTTAATTGTATTTGGATACAAAATTAGTTACTTACCTGTAACTTCAGTTATTCAGTATTGGTATCTTTCATATATTCACATGCTTAGAATCATCCCCACCGATGAGGTGGGAGTCTTGCGGTACATTAAAATACAATACATAATAGTCATAAAAAACATTACACAATAGGCTACTACGGACAACAAAGTCACTACATTAGCCTATCTTAGTCCTTTTGTAAAAAGAACCAAATTTGGAATACAGCGATCAGGCTGCAGCACCCTCTTAGAGCACTCCACAGAGAGGCAAACCCTCAGATTTTCGTAGCACAAGTGACAGTCAGTATGTAATAGCAATAAGGTAAGCCTCTCCGGGGAGGAGGGGGGGTCGCATGTGAATCTATGAAAGATACCAATACTGGATAACTGAAGTTACAGGTCAGTAACTCGCTTTCTTATCCAGTATTGGGGTATCTTTCATAGATTCACATGCTTAGAATTCGAAAAGTTAGCAGTAAAAAAATCCTTAGTTGTATAGTGGATGGTGGGTATCATAAGAAAACAATGAATACCTCGTAATACCAATACAGAAATGCAATACAACATTCTAACCCTAATAAGGGAAAGCATTATATACATATGCATAAATATAAATATATATATATATTATATGAGAAGCACAGTATGAAAAACAGAAAGAAACAAAATGTTAACATGTAATGATAGAATCACCTCCTTACAGAGGCTTACCTTATTTAAAAAGGTTTCGCAACACTGCTTGACCCAAAACTGATTCAGCTTTTGTCACCAGATCGAGACAGTAATGCCGTGTAAAAGTGTGCACATTTTTCCAGGTCGCAGCCTGGCAAATATTCTCCAAAGGTACTCCGGCAAAAAGAGCAGTAGATGAGGACACTGCCCTTGTGGAGTGAACCGTGGGTTTCATAGATAAAGGATGTCCAGCTTTAGAATGGCAGAATTGGATAGTAGATGCAATCCACCTTGCAATAGTGGATTTTGTAACAGCTGTTCCTGGCTTTTGACCACCATAAGAAATAAACAATTGATCAGACTTTCTGATGGACACAGTACGTGAAATACAGAATTTCAGACACCTTTTAACATCCAGGGTATGCAAAGTCTTTTTAGCAGAGGAAGACGGATTGGGAAAGAAAGAACACAGTATAACAGGCTCATTAAGATGGAATGTAGAGGGAGCCTTCGGATAAACGTTGGATTAGTTCTGAGGAGGACATAATCATTGATGAATTTCAAATAAGGTTGTTTGATAGTGAAAGCCTGGATTTCACTGACTCTCCGAGCAGAGGTGAGTGCCACTAAAAGTGCCATTTTCCAAGAGAGGTACTTGATGTCAGCTTTGTGAACAGGCTCAAATGGATGCTTCATGAGCTGTTGTAACACCAGATTAAGCCTCCATTCTGGAGGAGGAGCTCTGACAGGTGGAAAAGTTCTGAAAAGCCCATTTAGAAATTGTTTGATCAAGCGATTAGAGCAAAGGGATGCAGCTCCTGCAGAACGTCTGTAGGTCGATATGGCCGCTAAATGTAGCTTAACAGACGTAAATATAAGACCAAACTCAGATAACGAAAGAAGAGAAGGCAGAACTTTATCTGGAGAACATCGTAAGGGATGTATATCCTTGTCACTGCACCAAGAACAGAATTGTTTCCATTTCAAAGCATAAGTCTTTAAAGTAGAAGGAGTTCTTGCCCTAGCAAGAATATCTCTCCAATCCTGAGGTAAATCTATCTCCTTGAATTCTGTGAATCCAGAAACCATGCATGAAGATGCAATTGGACTGGACGAGGATGAAGAATCTGGCCCTTGCTCATTGATAACCGGGTCGGAACTGCAGGAAGGTGGTATTTTTGGACAGTAGGAGAAGCTCCGTGAACCAATGCGGAAGCTGCCACCGCGGAGCAATGAGAATCGTGCAACATGGTTCCATTTTGAGCTTGCGCAGAAGTCTTGGGAGCAACTGAAAGGGGGGAAATGTGTAAGCAAATATCCCTGTCCATCTCATCATGAAGGCGTTCCCCCATGAGCCCTTCTCCGGTTGCAAACTGGCAAAGAATGGGCACTTCGATTGTTTTTGGAGGCAAAGAGATCTAGATTTGGTTTGCCCCACATCCGAAATATGTGTTCCACCACTGATTGATCCAACTCCCATTCGTGACAGGACTTCGAAGTCCTGCTCAGAGTGTCCGCAAGAGTGTTGTGAATTCCCGGCAAATGTTCCACCTTTATCGTGATGTTGTGAGAAAGCAGCCATTCCCAAATACTTTGAGCTTCTTGAGACAGTATGTGTGAACGGGTACCTCCTTTCTTGTTTAAGTAATGCCTGCAAGTGGTGTTGTCGGTTCTGATGAGAACTGTTGACCCTTGAAGCCTTTGGAGAAAGGACTGCAACGCCAGGAAAATGGCTCGAAGCTCTAGGAAATTGATATGCATCTTTGCCATCGCAGAGGACCACTTTCCTCGTATGCAAAGATCTTGAAGGTGTGCGCCCCACCCTTCTAGGGAGGCATCTGTAGTGAGGATGAAGTCCGGCACAAAAGAAAGAAAAGTGAGCCCGATTGAGACATTCTTGGAGCGCAGCCACCAAAGCAGCGCTTTCCACATAATTGGAGTTATTTCCACTAGGTCGTCGAACGACCCCGAGATCTGTAACATTGATTGTCTAGAACCTCTTGGATCAGCCTCATCCTCAGACGAGTGTGAGGTACCAACAGAATTGCTGAGGATAGTATTCCCAGGAATGATTTGATGATTTTCACAGAAGCGAACCGTCTTCTTTGGAGGTCTGATGCCAGAGAAATTGGACGTGATTGCCTTTCTTTGGACAAGAATGCCTTGACCTGAATAGTATCCAAAACGGCCCCTAGAAATTGAATCCTTTGAGAAGGACAAAGAACTGATTTTTGAATGTTGAGGGACAGTCCCAGGGATTGAAATAGTTGGAGGCATGTGGACGTTGATCGAGAAGCCTGACGAAAAGAAGGAGCCTTTATTAGCCAGTTGTCCAGATAAGGAAAAAGTTGTATGCCTTGAAGTCTGAGATGAGCTGCCACCGGGGCCAGGAATTTCGTAAAGACTCTCGGGGCTGAACGTAGACCGAAGGGGAGGACTTTGAATTGAAAATGAGCACCAGCCACAGTGAAACAAAGGAATTTCTGATGTTTGGGGTGAATGGGGATGTGGAAGTATGCATCCTGGAGATCCAATGTTGTCATTAAATCTGCATGATCCAGAAGCTGATGGATTTTTTGAAGCGTGACCATGCAAAAGGATTTCTTTCGAAGATACTTGTTAAGCTTTCTTAAATCCAGGATAAGTCTCCATTCCCCGGACTTTTTCTTTATTAGAAAAAAGCAGGAATAAAACCCTTTCCCCACCTGAGAGCGAGGCACTCTTTCTATCGCTCCTTTCGAGAGCATGGTTTTTGCTTCCTTCCTGAGAAGAGCAAGATGTGGAGGATGTTTCTTTAAAGGTGGGTGAGGAGGAGGGATACTGCCAAATTCCAGGCTATGCACACATTTGAGAATATCCAAGACCCACTTGTCTGTGGTCAATCTTTTCAGTAGGTTAAGATGTCAGGATACATTCGGAATCCTGTAAATAAGATGTGGCAGAGCTGCTGCAGGTGCTAAGAAGTCGTCACTGTTTTCTAGCAGAATCCCTGCCTTGAGGCTGTCGTCTTCTATTCTGCTGTCTATAAGCGGCGGCCGGAGGGTTTCTGTAGGACTGCTGCTGTTGATAGTTATAGCTTCCCTGATTGCCTTGGTACTGGTATCTTTGATAGCCACCACAAAAGGAATACAATCCGCTGCCCCTAGATCCCCGAAAAGGAGTCTTCCTATATTGTAAGGTGCCAAGGGCTCTGGCAGTGTCAGTATCTTTTTTGATGTCTTGCAGAGCCTCATCTATGTGTTTTCCAAATAACATATCCTCATCAAATGGCATATCCAAAATCTTTGTTTGGACCTCAGGGCGAAAGGTGGTAGATTTCAACCATCCCTGACATCTGAGGACTGCTGCTCCAGCTAGTTGATGAAAGCCCAAGGAGGCTAGGTCCATAGTAATTTCAATTATTTCGGATGCAGCCCTTTCTCCTTCAAGGAGAATTTTCCTTGCCTCCTACTTCTTGTCATCAGGTAAGTAATCGAGATATGGAGCAATGTCCGACCATAGTTGGCGGTCATATCTCCCTAGAATCGCCAGGGAGTTTGTAGCACGAACTGAAGCACCCGCCATGGTGGTAAATCGCTTACCAATGTTATCAAGGCGCCTCCCATCCTTATCCGGCGGTGCTGTAACAGGAATGGATGGATTCCGAGACTTAGGTTGAGCAGCCTGTGAATTAACGGAATCCGGTCTAGGATGTCCAGACAGGCAAGCAGGAGCATTATCTGGTGCTTTGTACTTTTTATCGATTCTTAGTGCCTTCTTCCCAGATATGATCTATTATAGGGATAGAACGGACAGACTTCCTACTCTGATCTTTAAAATCATAAAGGCAACAATCTGTTTGCTTCACAGATACAGAAAGATGAAACCGGATTGCTGCCCTCTCCATAATTGCATGAAAACCTCCAATATCTTTAGGAGGGGAATCTACTGCCTGAGGAACTGGTGAACATGGCGTAGTAATCAAGTATTCATCCACAGTCGTGGGCGAATTTGCTAATTCCCCATTCTCTGCAACAGTATCGTCCTCATCATCCTGGACTAAATGTTGCGCAGGTAAAACATCCTGAAGTTCATTAATAGGGGCAGAAGAACCTGCGATCTGCAAAACAGGAAGTGTAGTAGGTTCTGATGGAACAGGCTTTGCTGGTGGAAAACGTGCATTATAATCCCTTAACATAGCCGTCAGATCTTGCATTAAGGCAATGGGCATTTGCACTATAGGTTCCTGCTGAAATGAAGTCTCTTGAGGACCTCGTAGAGACTCACAAGGCTCATAGTACTCTTCCTCATCGTCTTCATCCTGATATTTTATCCAGAGTTGAGAAGGGTTGCGTGCTGGGCTAAAAAGTCCATCATCATCTGACTCCTCAAGATAGTGACTAGGAGGCAAGGGTGAAATATGAGAAACGTCCTGATAATAGTTTCTTGAAGATGGGAATGACAACGATAATTTTGATGTCAAAACTGGTGTAATCTGTAAAGATGCAGGTCTTTTACGCTTCAGCGTCGATGAGATGTACATAGACAGTGAGTCAGTACCAGTCAAAATAGCCATAACAGAAGCTACCATCGGCGTTGTCAGCATCGACGGAAAAACCATTGTCGACTATGTTGTCGTCGTCGAAGCCGCTGCTGTCGTCGACGGTGGACTCGTCAACAGGAGTTGTATCGTTGGCGGCAGTGGACCTGCCAACGGGAGTTGTCGACGGCAGGTGCCCCGTCGACGACGAAGTAGGCGTCGACGAGAAATGATTAGTCGTCATCGTTGGTATCGTCGACGGCGACGAAGCAGGCAATGATATCCTCATCAATAGAGCCGCCGTCGACGGAGCGATCTTCGACGACGGGATGTTCTTTGTCGACGAAGAGGAAGCACTCACCGTCTGAGGAGATTTCGTCGTTAACTATGCTTTTTTCGACGTCGACGAGATCCTGATAGACTCAAAATGAGTCTTTTGCTTTTTTGAGGCAGTTTTCACTGAAATATTTCCTTTTTCACTAGATTTCACCTCTGAAGAGAATGAAAGCTTCTCTTTTCTAGAGGAAGAGTGACCAGTCTCAGAGTGAGGCTTCTTCAAGGTCTTACTCTGTCGCTCAGGGGGATCATCAGATCTATCCCTCTTCTTGGTTAGAGGGGTGGTCACCTGAGGACTAACACTGCCATCATTTCCTGAAACGACATCAGATGTAGCCTTCAACTTCTCCAGCCAAACCAGCAATCTTCCTTCTCTGTCTTTCAAAGTCTTGGCAGGAAAGGTTCTACAAATCCTGCAGTCTTTAACCTTGTGAGCGGGGTAAAGACAGTAAATACATTCCTTGTGGGGATCTTCAAAATGTAGTCTCTTCTTCCTACATGAAGAACAAGGCAAAAACAAGCTTTTTTTTTTTTTTAGAAGAATCAGACAAAGCTACTCACTAAGTTCAACCAAAGGTGAAGAAAACTGAGCAGAGCTCAGGGAGACTCCCTGTCACACGACGTGCGGTAGAAAATCTGAGGGTTTGCCTCTCTGTGGAGTGTTCTAAGAGGGTGCTGCAGCCTGATTGGCGGTGTTCCAAATTAGTTTTTTTTTACAAAATGACTAAGATAGGCTAATGTAGTGACTTTGTTGTCCATAGTAGCCTATAGTGTAATGTTTTTTATTATGGATATATTTTATTGTACCGCGAGACTCCCACCTCGTCGGCGGGGATGATTCTAAGCATGTGAATCTATGCAAGATACCCCACTACTGGATAATTATATTTACCTTTGTTAAGTGGTACTATATTTATCAGGGTGATATTGAAGTGTTCTATTTATTCGTACTGTGGTAAGAAATATACACATACATGTATTTCTGTGACAGTATTTTAACTGTTTTGTACTTGTCTTTATTTTCACTGTGGGTGTTTTTGATATTCTAGTGGTTATTTGGGTGATAGATGTTTCATTTGGCCTTACTATTATTGTAATTGTGTGGGTTACTTCGGTTACATTGATTATTATGATTGAAATAGTCTTTTTGAAGTTATCGTGGAGCTCAGATAATTTACTTAAAACTAGGGCTCCGGGTTTTATAGTAGTTTTTTTTTTTTTTACATTTCCGTCTGTATTTATCCATATTTATTTTTTTCCCATCTTGTCAGTATTTATTTTGGGTTCTCTGAATAGATGAAGTTCTAATATGGTATATTTCAACACATTAATTAAACTTCTAAATATGTGCTCATACGTTGACGCCTGTCGTGTTTTAGCTAACTAAGCAGCCAAATGTAACATAACAATACACCCACAGGTAAGTACTGACATTAAACTACGAATGGATGTTGACATATGTCGATATTTAATAAGACCTCATCCTGTTTTTAACTCCCCATGCCATCAATCTGCTCAGCTGTGAGGTTGGACTTAATGAAAGACAGTATGAAAAGGCACTGAAAAGAATCTCTATTTTCTGTATTTTTCCATTTGAAAAAAAATAAATGCAGACAGGGAGCACGTTTTCTATCTGTAAAAATCAGTAAAAACGGAAAACTGGGAGCCCTACTTATAACCCAAGATGCCTCAGCGGTTTCTATCTTTGTCTTACCACCAGTACAGCGCTGAAGAACAGACTGAAGCACCGAGAATCCCAAATCCCCTCTACATCGGCTAGAAAAACAGACAGGAAGACACCAGTGTAGCTTCTCTGGCCTGCTACTAGAGCTCAGTACACATTCTCTCCTGTACTATCATCAGCCCATACCGTACTTGTTTATGCAGCTGATAGAACATTTACAGGCAGCCACAACTCTGCCAGAGTGATACACATGCTTGGCTTGTGTTATGTCCTATCTTTATAGAGTGCAGTATTTGCAGAGCATCGAGACGGTATTGAGAAAGATATTAACTGATAAAGCCAGCCACCAGGGTGGCCAGCTACAAGTAAACAAAGACCAGCATCGTAAAAAAAAAAAAGGAGGGAAGTAACTACTGATAAAAAAAAACTCAAGTCGTAAGGTATTTACAATATTAAAAGGGTGAGTACATCCGTAGAGCTAAAGTTAGAAGATTCAAGGTTCTTACTACAGCCACTGAAAATGCTCTTGGTTTTAGACTCCTAGGACAAGGTTTGGTAGCAGACCATAGAAGACGAACAGATGCACAGATGAAGGACTTGGTGCACAGTGACTAGAGACTTAAGCAATACTCTGCAGCCAGGGGAATTGTACAAATGTGATGTCAGCGCGAGATCAGCCGCCGCGCTTTGCACCAATTGTCATCTGTTCAGTTTGATTGAAGTTCCCAAATGGGATGAATTGACATAATCAAATCTTGACTGAGATCAAGCGTTGACCACGTGAATATGAAAGTCGGAGGGAGTGAATGGCAGAGTTTTAATGTGGCGAAAGATGGAGCTGGAGACTTGGACAACCTTCACTTCTTGAGAAATGTCGGCATCCATGTAGACATCCACATTGCTGTAGATGTTAGGAGACTCAGAACCGAGAAGCGAAAGTATGTTGCAAGTAGGGCTCAGCAATCTACCTTACGTCTCTGTGCTAAGCAAGTGACCACCAACCAAAATAAAAGTTAACAGGTGGTGAGTAACTACGCCTGTAAATCAGGCCTCTGAGTCATGCACATTGGGCATCAGATTGACAGCTGGCTTTCTGCCAGTCATCTTTACAAAAGGCCTGGGAGTAGCTCGCGCCACAGCTGTGCCTCTGAACAAGGATGTGTTAGAGGCACAACACTGCCACCGATTACTTCCACCAAAGACTGATTTTCTCTTTCCTTTCCAACACAAAGGATTCGTTGTGCTTTGACAAGCAAAGACAGCAACATTCAAAATTGGATCTTTAAAACTTCCAGATCATACAAAGAATACAAACAGTCCATTCTGTGGGTACATGTGGAAGTCAGATTCTATATTTGAGGAGAGAAATAGGATAAGTCCTCCGTGCTTCATCACCTCTGTTAATCCCAGGCACCGTTATTTGGCAGGAAGGACAATTTTTCAGACAAAGTTGTAACATAAATTGATGCATTAAGCAACAATGCGTCAACAGACCTTCCTCCCTGGACTGTGAGTTGATCCATCACTGTAGCGCAGAAGTTTGAGATGTTCCATCTACCTGGTAATGATCCAAACACTGTCTTTCTAGTAACAAGGTAATAGGAAGGGTATGATCTTGTGGAATAAATAAAAGCAGACCATTATACAAACTGAAGTGAAAGTTACAGGCTATTTTGGAAGAGAAAACAGATGTGTCTGTAACATCACTTTGAAACTGTGAAAGCTTGGACATGGTTGGTGTTGGGGCAGAAAATGTCCTCTACATGGCCTGGAGAGTCTGTGGCCCTGCCTTGAGCTCTCCACAGTGAGTTTCTTTTGGTTTTGGATACTTTTGGCTCAGCACAGAACAATTGTGTGTGTGTCGAGGGCTCTCCTGTGACATGGAAGTTTACTCATAACAGGGCTCCGTTGTCTGGAGGGGCACACCTTGTTCACCACTTTTTCTTTGCAAGTGTGACTACGGTCAGCTTACCAGACTGTTGAAGACTGGCAATGATGGCAACAAAAATATTATAATGGACTTTTTCTTATGTTTATGCAGGGATGGTGCCTACTGGCCTCTTCTCTTCAAAGTTGTCTGTCAGCCCCCGGCAACCAGATCCTTAGCTTCATGCATGAGTGACATGGATGTTGCATACATGATACGCATGTAGTAGAGTTAACGTGAAAAGTGTGTGTGTTGGCTGCCTGTTCGCATGGTGGAAACCATTTTTATTTCCCAGTGTGCTAGTGGTACATAAGATAGTGGACTGGAGGAAGCCTGCCCGACAGCAGATGTAGACTGAATGACCCTTGCAATGCACTCATGAGGCTTTTGTAGTGCACCACACTCTAGAGTGAGGAGGGTTGAAGACAGAGAGTCCTTGAAATATAGGCAGAACCCTTGTCCTTTTTTAGGTCTCGCGCCTACCGTTGCAGTGAGCAGCACTGCTCGCGCAGCGCGAGACCTTATGTAGGGGGTTTTGAAAGCTGACCACACGCTTGTGCGTGTGGTTTTGCTTTTGCCACAGCCATTGGGTTTCGCGTGTTTTTTTTTTTTTTTTAAAAGGCACGCAATTGGGCAAAGGCGGGCGCATGTCCTGCCTTTGCTCCGCCCATACCCGTCCGTGTCTAGCATGCGCAGCAGCGCACGTTCGCCTCGCTGCCGCTGCCACGCACCCTCGCCCCCGCTCCTCTGTGGTGCGCGCACACCATTGGTTTCGATTCCCGCTCCTCTGTGGTGCGCGAGCACCACTGGTTTAGATTCTGTGCTTGTTAGCCTTGGATTTGCTGATTTTTCCCACTGAATAATTTGCCAGTTATTCTTTAACCCACAGCATGTAGGCAGCGTGCTAGTTAACAGATCCTGCTCTTATTACACCAGTAGTCGGTATTCTGACTAGAGGGGTCAAGGAATGAATGGGCATAGCACATACAAAGATGAAGATACTACCACCAAGTGGAAGTTCACAGGTGGGTTGAGGTTAGGCCGCTTTTACCGATCTACCCTTTGCTGCGTTTGTGCATGTGAAGCACTGACCCGTTGATGTGAATGAAGCTTGTGCTGTCTCTGCCCAGAAAGCATCGTCCTATGTGTATGAATAGAGCGTGTGCTGTCTCTGCCCAAAAAGCATCGCCCAGTGCGTGTGAATGAAGCTTGTGTCCTCTCTGCCCACGAAGCATCAACCTTTGAGTTTGAATGAAGCTTGTGCTGCCACTACTAAAAGTGCTTTACTTTGTGTTTAAAGGAATCTCGTGCTGCAATGCCATTGACACGGTTCCTTCGTACAACAATGAAGTTTTTACTGCTCAAGAAGCACTACACTTTGTGTATGAAGGAAGTTTATTATGCACTCCCATTGAGCAGTGTCCTTTGTATATGAATGACGCTTGTGGTGCCGCGGTGCGCCTGTTCGTTGAGCTTTGTGTATGAATATAAATTAAGGTTGTGCTGTCGCTGCCATTGGAACACCTGTTCTTTGACCTTTGTGTATGAATATGAATGAAACTTGTGCTGTCGCTGCCCATGGTGCACCTGAACACTGCACGTATGATTAATGCTTCTGCTGTTGCTGCCAGAAGGCACCGATCTGTGTGAGAGTGGTCTCCCTCGCTGCCACAACTGCTGCCTAGTGCACCCGCACAAGGGAAACGTGGGCAGCTGCACTACGTGGTGTGTCTGCGTGATGCGTGTTCTGGAAGGGAGCCTGTCCAGGCCCTTGTGCGTCTCTCTTTTGTGTGTGAAGGAAGTTTGTCCCGTTACTGACACGTCTGTTTAGTGGTCGAGTGTGAATGGAGCATGTGCTGCCCATGGCGCAACCTTCTTACGTGCATCATAGAGGCCTACGCTGCCCCTGCCACACTTGCCCGGTATTTGCGTGAGTGTTCGTGAATAAAGCATGTGCCAATAAAAAGTGCGTAGCCATCTCTGTCAGCTGTACCGTAGGCTGGCGGTGTGGTCAGAATTGCAGACTATAAGTTGTGTTTGCCTCCAGGGGTGATTTCCGGGGTCTGGTCCTGGCTGGGCGTCTTTGTAAATACAGAGTTGTACAGCCTAGGCTTGGTCGTGTAACCTGTGGCGTGCGTGAGGCGTGTTAGTAGAGAGTTCATAATGCTGATGACAGGAGGTCCTCAGGGCTCTTCACCTAAGACGTGGGGGGAGTAAGGGGCCTTCTACCGGCAGCTGGGGAACAGCCAGAAAGAAAGGACTCAACAAATGGACCATTAGAAGCCTGTATTCCTCCGGGAGAGGTGAAGCAAACCTTCATAGTCTGCAGTACTGAGCGCCAAGTTGAGAGCCATAGCACCCACAGACAGACCTCTGCCTGCGGCTTCAAAGGAGTCCTGTCAGATTTTGAGAAGGGCAGATTTAGTGCCAGGTCATAGCCAGAAACTCAACTCTCGGGAGTTGAGAAGGCTTCGGCTGCAGAGCCTAGGGCTCTGGAAGCACTGGACCTAGATTTCTAGTTGGTGTAATGCCTTTTTCGCGGGTGATGGAAAATTTTTGTTCTTAATGGACCGATTTACTAGATGGGTTTGAGGCACGGTCAAGATGTTGTACGTTCTTTGAGGTGTTTTAATGGGGATGATGGTGGCAGCAGGTGAGCTGTCCCAATCCCATAGTGACATCCGACATCCTTGGTAATGGGGTTGGGCGTGAGACAAAGGGCAGCTTGGTGGCTGCTTTGTTTTACCTCAGTCTGCTTTGCAGGTATTTTTGGTGGGAGGGAGACTGTTGCTGTTCTGTTGAAGATGCTTGTTACGAGACACGTGTAGTCTGTGTCAGATTTGTTACATATTAGGTCTAGACGGGTAGAGTTCAGTCCCTAGTGATCTTCAGCAGATCAGAGTGGTTAGTTGTTGAGTGAGCTTTGAATATGAATGGTATTTTTTCAGGAAGATGGTTTTGTGTTATTCATTAGAAGTACATTTTTGTGCACAGTTGGCGGCACTATGTTCATTTGGTTATTATGTATTTTTGTTTTGGGACTGCCAATGAGGCGTTGAACCAGCTGTTATGGTTCTTGTTTCTGGCCTGGATGAGAGAGCGGAGAGTGTCTTGAGTCGTACTGAGTGATAGTGATTACCGAGAGGGCACCTGGGTCTTCCATCTTTGAAAAGTTGAGGATAGAGTAGCATTAAAAAGTATTTTTAAGCCGTATCTCTCATATACTTCTCTTGGCGTACACTCTGTGTTGCTGTCTTTTTCTCGGGTCTCGCCCCTCTCGCGTGATTGAATGTGTGCTTCTCCCCATTGCTTCCCCCTCTTGTTCTCTCCTGTTTAGCTTTAGCTTCCCCTCGCGCTCTCCCTCTTGTTCCTCTTGCACCCTTTCCTCTATGCAGCTTCCAGTCCCACACCTGCCTCTAAAAAAAACCACTTTGCTTTGTTTTCTTTTCGGTTAACGATCCAACAAGGATAGGTATCTAAAAAGAAAAAAAAAAACTTGCTTCATTTGTAGATATGCGTGCACCTAAAAACTGCCAGCCGACCTTGTTAAATGCTTTAGCCACGCTGTACACAAACACAGACACATTGAACATGTGGCTGTGCGCCTAACTTCAAAACCAGCGTCCTTCTTTCCTTGGCAGATTATGCTGTAGACACAGAAGACGCACAGCTGTGGCAAGTAATAGGACAGTACAATTTGTAATACACTAGAACATTCTTGACATTGACCATTTCGATAAGAGTAAAACACATTAACCAAGGTGTACCTAGTCAGCTTCTGACACTGTGTTCTAACAGTGCATCTCTGTCACCCTTCCCAGCAGCTGCAAGAATCCCATGGAGTGTTTCCATCGTGCATTTTTTAAAGTTGAATGTTGCTGGTATCAGACTTGGTGCCCTGGTTCTTATGAGTTATATTTTGTTAAATTTTGCGAGTTGAGTGTAGGGCTAAAGGATGCCTATATTCTGGTAATATTTACGGGGGCGGAAAGAGCACTACTCGAACTCTCAGCACACAATTCATTTTGGATCCTTTGAAACAATGTTTATTAATAACCAGCAGGTGCTCCATAAGAGACAATGTCGTTTTCTTTATCTCTCGGGATAACTTAAAGGTACCTGCCTGGATTAACAAGGGGAGGTTTTTAAAAAAAATTAAATAAATGCTTGTTTGGCTAAGCGATCGCTTGGCTGCTTTATAAACCTCTAACCTATTCACACATGTATACATAGAGGGTCCACTGGGTATTGCTTTCCTGAAAGTTTTAGCTACTGGCATTGCATTAGCAACGCCAATAGCTCAAACCTTCAGTAATGCGAGACCTATTGCATTGCAAATGCTTGTTTGACCTATTGTTTCCTAAAAGTGCCACTCCTTACCCATCAGTTAACAGGAAGTTAGGTCAGGGCAGCTCTCTCCCCCCTTCTTTGTACCCATCATTTGGGTTCCTCGTGACAGAAGACTCCCGGCGCCATCCCCATTTCCTGCTAACTCTTAGGTCAATGACTATGACTGGACCATTCTTGAAGAAATAAGAAAAAGGTAAGAACTGCCCGAATTCAGTCCCAAAGCTGGACCTGTGGAATACACAACACTGTCTGCAATCTTAGTACCGTGATTTCCTTAAACCATAATCTGAGGTTCTACACCAATGAATACAGAGGACTTCTTTCATGTTCCAGGGGTGTAGTTAGTTGCTTACCGAGAGCTCACCTTCACCATGTCTGGAAACTGGAACCCAGGCGTTCTGCAACCAGTCAAAAGAAGAGCTGCCTGGGCCTGCTTTGAAAAACAGGAGCTCACGGACTGCTAAGCAGGGGTCTTGGAGATACCCCTGCATGAGGAAGACACTGCCTACAAAAGAACAGGACTTTGAGGAGCTGAGGACAAAATACAGAAAGTTACTGATAGCAGTTGATTGAAAAACCTGCACTGCCAGGCTGCATGGTGAGCTTGAAGGCCGTGGTGCCCCTAATTCATGTTCAAGGACCCAGAGCACATACGATGACTAAACCCTCATGAGAACTGCGAACATGTCCTTTGGCCTCTATGCAAGGGTCCATGTTTGAATTTGCATTCACATGGGCAGTTAAAGTATCCACGGCTGCCACTAGTTAAGGAAGATTACTTTACCCGTTGTTCATTATACCATTTCCCTCTGACTTCTTGTGTACAGTACTACGCTTTGTCTCAGAAGTAAAGTAAAGTTTCTCTTACATAAAAACATGGGCAGGAGATTGATTCAATAATCACTGTTAAACCTTTGCTGAGTTTGGAGTCTCTAACCCGACACCACCTCCCTGAGTAAGCCTTGGACTGCTGGACTTCACTACCTGAGAGTCAAGTGCTGAAAGCTGGACTTGGTCCTCAGTTTGGGCTCAACAGTAAGCTTGAGCCTCAGCCCACCAGTGGTAAAGGGCTCTGTTTTGGCCATCGGAGCTCAGTAGACCCTATCTGTCCCAATACTCCTGAAAAAGTTCCCATGGTTGGTGGAATAAGTCTGCAACAGTGCTCATCACCTATGAAGTAATTACCAAAAATGAAACATTTGCTCTTTTAAATGTGTAATTTTAAATTATAACATGTTCTGGTCCGATGAATCTTGAATTGGATCGTTGTTTGTTTACACAGATCTTTCAAAACTGAAGTACTTGAAATAAGTTATTAGGCACTGTACGAGTAACAAAAAATACATGATAGGCCTCCTGTACACCGCAATCCGGCCTAAAATATGAGCGGTGATTCCACAGTGGTGCTGTTGCCTGAAATGTGCCTTCTGTGAGGAGATTGCCTAAGTTTTGCCCCATGTTATCATGTGTGACATCAACTATACCCCTTCCAGTTCCATCATTATCCCAGAAGTGCTGTAAACTGTGCTGCACTCTTCAAAAGTACCGGAAGATTAATCTACAGATTGGAAATTCAAAAGAAAGTTGGACGGTGTTTTGTTGAGAAAAAGTGGATGCGTCCTAAAGGCCATTCTGCACCATTTATCTAGATGCATGGACTTAGGGGGAGCAACAATGTAAATATTAAAATCAGTTAAAATATTGCAGAGTTTATTTCACTGCACAATACACAGAGCTATAAACATCCATTATCTAATTTGTTATTTGAAAAAATTTCCACATATCAAAAGTCTCAAAATTGATGATGCTCCTTACAGTGATTAAGGAGTTCCTTTACATTAATAATTCCCCTTGGGGTAATGACTGAGTTTTCTTTCCAAGTACTGCTGGATTCCTTCCTTAATCATAAAATACAATGATAACAATAATAAACTGTTTATTGCTTGATTAGTAAAAATCATTGCATACAAGACGTCTTCACAATCACACAAAGTATAAAAAGACTGTACTAAGAATATTATTAACAATTCACCAATACATTCATAGTTATATCATAAAACCAATCCAGTTCACCATACATTATACATCTCAAAAAGGAAGTTATAAAATCGATCAAACATGGGCTAAATCATGCAATAAATAGTAATCCATCATATTATGAAGTGCATCAATAATTACTATAACAGGATACTACATATTAAAGTGCAGACGTGCAATAATTTAGTGATTCCATTTGCACAAAACAATTATAAAGTGCATCAATAATTATAATAGCAGGGTAACTTCAATTATTACATTTCTAATTATTACCCTAGTAATCATAAACCTGAATGAATTCCATTCCTTAGATTGAATAAAGCAAGAGTGGAGAGTAGCCAGTTCCAAAGGCTTCCTATGAAGGTTTTCAGATAAATCCTTTCTAAACAATTTCTCCATACTCAAATGTTACCGGAGCGACCAGTGCGAAGGGGGGGGGGGGGTGGTGGGGAGGGGGTGGGAGGGGTGGGGGGTGGTGGGAGGGGTGGGGGGGGGCAGTCTATTCTTCAACAAATTATTCCACGGAAATGAGATGTTGTAAGGTGTGCAGGAGTTGCTTTCATAATTAGGGGGGACTTACCCCTCAAGCAATTTGCTTTTGGGCCACCCCACTTTAGCCCCTGAAACATGTGTGACTTTGAGATGACTGACGCACCATGGCCTCATCCGTGATTATGCAGCGCTGGGGTTGGTTTGAGTAGAACAGGGTGGGGTGTTAGTGTTTGGGATCATATTCTAATTTGCATCTGTATTAAAGATGTTGGCTGGGATGCGAGACAAGCACAGTGAAGGCTGCAGTAAGTGTCCTTATCACATGGCCAGGGCAGCGCTGTATTCGGAAAACCAGGGTCAGTATTACGGATGTGCCCGAGGGGCTATGCACGCCCATGGGACACTTTGGTATTTCAGAAGGGGCCGCAGACACTTGGGCAACCCTTTCTGTAATACAGATAGCGCTGGTGTTATATGTGCGCCAGCTCTATCACCAGAGGGTGGTCCCATGCAAATGAGGGAACCCCTTTGCCTTTGTGTCCGCATCATATTATAGACACGGGCACAGAGGGAACGCTGTCAGGGGGTGCATTGTAGCCCTCTGGAGGGGGCGAACTGGGTCCAATGGACCCCCAGACATCCCCTCCCTGCAAGGGGATCTAGCTCCCCTCTTAAAAGTGTATGCGGGTTGCCACCTGTCCTGCACAGTAAAACACGGGCCGGCTGCTTCAAAGTACCTCCATCTTTCACCTGAATGCGCTGCCCCCAGGGCAGCCTGAGTTCGCGTCTGCACTTGGGGCAGCACATTCAGTGTAATAGGACACACGTTCCCTGTTTGCGCCCAGGTGCACCTGTAGGGAAATTGCGCCCTATGCATTAAACACCCCAGGTTGGTTTTTTGTCCATTCCCAGGAGTGGCTTTGAAGCAAGTTCACGGGTTCGATGGAGAACAGCTCCATCAATTTTCAGATGTGGTTAATTTTTGGCTACGGAGGGCTCTGGCTGAGCCCCATCAGTGTGAATACTAGAGTCTAGATCTGATTATTCATTGTTCTGATGCAACAACAGTGGGGAACAGAAGCGGTTTGCGTCATACAGCAGCTCTAGGCTGGCCTCATGGGGGAGGCACAGAGGGTGGTGACTGGAAAGCGGGAGAGCAGGCATTTAGGCAGGGAGGAGAGGCCATGTTGCGACAGGGAGTAGAGGCCATGTTGCGACAGGGGGGAGAGGCCATGTTGCGACAGGGAAGAGAGGCCATGGTATGTATGGTCCCCCATTACTCCCCGTCCCTGCCCAGCAGTGGAAAGCAGGGACAGATGATTTGGGCGGCCATATATAACATAAAATTATACATGGTAAAAAATGTATTAAATAGTTCTTTTTTTTACCTCGGGTTACTGCGCGACTTGTACAACTCGAGCTTCGTTGTTATCTATTTGATGTGACTCTGAACCCCCTCGGTGGCAAATACCCCCATTATTCACTGTTACCCATCTAAAATTCTGTATATTTTATACTCCGTTTTCAGATTATATATTAATTCAATGTGTGAACAATAAATCTAATCCGTAGCACTCAGTAGGACGGGCTGGGCAGGAATATCTGACAGAAACCTCCCCCCTCAGTCAGGGCGCGCCTTCGGAACCGAGCCAGAAACCATGGAGAGAGGCTGTTGCTGGAAGTCGAGCACTGCATTGCAGTGGAGAGGGGCGCGAGGCGCTGGAGAGAGAGAGGGGAAGGGACGGGTCCATACAGCGGCAGAGGAGAGCGCGGACACAGTGAAGGAGACGGAGGGGACATGAAAAGGAATGAAAACTAGGGAGGGGGAGGGGGGATTGACCATCCTGCGGCTACAGTAAAACAGCCATCACCTCGATTCTATCATTAAAGACACACCTGCAAGTGAATGCCAATACTTATCCGATAAACGCCATGCTAGAGGCTTGGAGCTAACCCAGTGCAGGTGAATTACGAGATAACTCGATTACCTAGAATATCACTTATTGCTAACTAGCACTTGTATGGGACACAATATATGGTAACCTAGCACAGTAGAGCTAAACCCTGCAGGTGAATTACATTAGTAATCAGAATACCTACAATGCAAGATCCAGCCAGAGTGGTTCAATTACACCAGCAATCCACTGACTCCCCGCGGCAGACCACTGCAGGCGAATTACATTAGTAATCCGAAAACCTATAATGCAAGATCCAGCCAGAGTGGTTCAATTACACCAGCAATCCACTGACTCCCCGCGGCAGACCACTGCAGGCGAATGACAAGTTATAGTAACTTTTTATGGAATGCTTTATAATGCTTTTCTCTCCATTCGAAGGACCGCACCCAGCTGGTGTTAACTGTTTAACAGCACTTATTGTACTAACCTTGGAGAGAAGCCCGAGTTGGTTTTGTCAGAATCTGAACAGAACCAGGGGTGTGCAGATCACAGCAGATGCCAGCAGTGAGTGATCCTTTAACTCACTGAGCTTTCTTGGTGGCTTTATCAGATCCTGCCCACCACAAGAGCTACGACACCCAGGCTGGGGGTACAGAACAGCAGTGATCACATTCCGAGCATCTGATAAGCAACGAGGGTTGATTATAGCAGTAATCTGATTATCGATGCTATAGTATCTGTTGCCTGTATGTGAATTACAGTGGTAATTAAAATGACTGTAATTTCAGACTTAACCCCTTGAGGTGAATTAAAAATAGCAACTGTGTGATAACTTCTAATATTGGCGCCAATCGCTGCCAGTAAACGGTCGTAATCGGTTCACTCGCAATACTACGCCTAACGCAAGAACGTGAACTAGAAGAGTAATCGTATTATTAATCACATCAGAATTTATATCTGTGGTGAGTTACAATAATAATCTGATTACAATTGTAATTTCAATTCAAATGGAAACATTGGCTCTAAGACTATTGGTAATCTGATTACACATATTACTGACGAGTCCTACAGGGGACTTTTAAAGGCAATCAAATTACTTCTAGTATTACATCACACACCTTTAGGTGGACTGGAAAAGTAATCGGGCTGTCTGCTGCACTAGAGCTAACCATGTAGGGATTACATGGCACTAAAAGAGTATGTCGAATACAATGGCTGTTACAGTTAACACCCTGCAGGTGGGTGAAGAGGCAATCACACTACAGCGAGGTATGAAAGTGATCAAATATTACAGCTGGGCCCTCCAGATGAATGCGAACACTAAACACATTACCTACAATACTCCAGCTGACCTCTGCATGCTAGTTATGGTGGTGATTTGCAGCCTTGCGCATTAGAGCTTGCCACAGCAGATGAATTGCAATAGCCAGCATGACCCCAGTTTTCCCTACTAACCCTGGAGGTAAATTACAAGTGTAGGCAGCATTTGTATTCGTAGAGATGAACTCTACAATTTAATACGATTACATGTAATGTTAAAGCTAATCCTTGCAGGTTTAATACTGTTTGAATAGGATCCCTGCACATTTTCCTCCCTGCTTTTCCTGCACCTGATTTGCAGCAGTAAATGGATTACTAGTGCAGACGAGCTTTGAATCTTAAACTAACCGTTCTGTATTAGAGGATGGAGTTCTGGTCGGGAAAAGGGATTTCAGGGAGTTCCATGCCTTGGCAGGAGCTATTTTCGGGTTTGGTACCTATATACAGAGGGTGTATAACTAGTAACTATGTAATGATAACAGTGGAGTTAGAATGTATACCTTTTGTTTACCTTTCTTGAATAAATTGTTCCTAAACCAATGGACAATTGTGAGGTTCAGTGAATTTAGTCAATTATGTGGCCGCAGCCTTTATCGCATAATTATGGATTTATCATAATAATGACAGCAAATTCCACTAAAAAGGTTATTCTGATCCTAATGGATGAAAATAATACTGCAAGAGAATGTGCTGCATAATTTGCAGTTTTTCTGTATAATTTAGATAACCTTGCCTCATAATTTAGTCCTCCATGCCGCATTATCCTAGCAGCCATGACAATGTTAAAGCTCTCCAGAGTGGTTTGAAGCTGTCATCATGATGATGAAAACGATACTTATCACACAATTGTGAAATATTTTCTACAATTCACAGTTCCTTGGTATGTATGGGTTTTTATACCACTGCATTTTATGGAATAGAAGCAGCAAAATATAGTGTGTGTGTGTGTTTCAATAACGCTATTTAGAGCAACTGTACTAGTAAATGTGCATTCACACATTCATTGCTATAGTGCAAATGTCATACAGAAACTTACCATGAAAAAACACTTAACTGCCTCACAGATTGCATTTATCAAGTACTTTACAGAAGGAAACAACTTTCCTATTAATCACTAGGTCTCTTCATTGTGAATTTATAGACGCACATGCGCACAGTCGAATATTCTATTACCATTATTGAGGGAAGAGAAGGTCATCATTACTCCCTGGAGGCGTCATCTGTTGTGAGTCATGGCCCCTCCCACCCATAACGATGGTAATAGCCAGAATATTACATTCTATGCGTCTGCTCATACGGTGTATATATAACATGTATGTATAATATCCACAGTGACTGTATGGGGTCGCTCCTGCAAAAGTTAATATATCTGTCCTAACGTCAGATGGTCCACACGCCAGACATCGAGGTGTCTGTTCTGGATAGGTGGTGTATATCGGATGTGAGAGGTTGGCAGGCATTACTCTTATATATTGTTTTATCTCTAGATGGGAGGAAGAATACACCATGAGGGTCCAACTGCAGGACAAGGTGAACGAACTCCATGAGGTGAGGTCCAAGCCTGCATGCACTAGCACACTACCGACCCTCTTTTCACACACTACCCTCGCTTGTACTCTACATGCTGCCCACTGTTTGCAAGCTTCTTGTTCTTCACTTTCTACCCGCCACATGTAAGATGCTTGCTACTCATTCGCTACATCCTGCTTTCAAGCTTGCTGTTTACACACTGCTTTATGATTCAGAGCTCCCTGCTGCTTGCGTACTACCTGTTGCTCGCAAGCTACTCGGTGTTTGCAAGCTACCTGTTGCTTGCATGCTTTATGCTGCTCACGCATTACCTTCCACTTGCAAGCTACCTGCAGCTCGCATGCTACCTGCTTCTTGTAAGCTGCATAGTATTTGCATGTGATGTGCTACTTGCAGACCACCTGCCACTTACAAGCTGACTGCTGTTTGCTTTGTGGCTGTTTCTTGCACAGTACCTGTTGCATGCCAGCTATCTGCTGCTGACACTCTACTGGCTACTTGCAAGCTACATAATGTTAGCACACTACCTGCTGCTTACAGCAACCTACTCTCATATGCTACGTGGGGACGTATTATACAAAGTGCCCCGGGGGCGCAATGGGCATTAGCGTCAGCTGTGTGTGCCCCATGGCCACTTTGATATTACAGAAGAGGCCGCAGACGCTTGTGGGGACCCTTCTGAAATACAAATGGCACTGGTGCACATAAAGCTCCAGCGATATCACCAGAGGGCGTTACCTCATTTACATGGGGGCCTGACCCCATGCCAATGAGGAAATCCCTTTGCCTCTGCACCCGCGTCAGATTATGGATGTGGGCGCAGAGGAAAGGAGCTGTCAGGAGGCACACTGACAGTGAGTCCCCTGATGGCAACCCGGGGGGGGGGGGAGGGGGGGGGAGTAGAAATCAAGTTACTTACCAGTAACTTCAGTTATCCAGTATTGATATCATTCATAGATTCACATGCTTGAATCATTCCCCGTCGTCAAAGTGGGAGTCCCACGGAACAATAATAAAGCAGTAAGTAGTTGTATAATAGTCTATAATGGCAATAGAAGGTTAGTTTAGCACCCGATCTATGTCCTTTTAAAAAAAGAATCAAACTTAAACTATGACCAATCAGGTGACAGCATGCCCCAGAACCTTCCCAGCTGAGCCTGTGGTCCTCAGATTTTTTAGCACTAGTGGAGGAGTTTAACTTGATATATGAGGAAAGACTCTAAAGGAAGGAAGGTGGGTCGCATGTAAATCTATGAAAAATGCAAATACTGGAAAACTGAAGTTACAGGTAAGTAACTCGTTTTCTTATCCAGTATTGGAACTATCAGATTCAGAAGCTTGAACCAGAATAGCAAGTAGTGTGTGTATATATCTAAATCTATCAGAAATGTTATCTTATTCCTTTTGCTGATGGTGGGTTGTAAGATATAACAACAAAAAAAAAAATATATATATATATATATATCCATAGCTGAAATTGCAGCTATAACAATACGAATATAGCAATAATAACAATCATGATAATAATAAGGATTGAATGCAAGAACACCACAAGATGTACATATAACGTCCCTGTATTATGATGGGGATGGTAGAGAGATATCGATATTGTGGAATTGGGTCAGGGTGAATTGGACAGGGGCCCTAGAGGGGGTGGTTTATTTAGGCACGGCCCATCTTGTAGCAGTCATTGTGATGTTTGCTTTCTTATTGTAATAAACTTGCAATAAAGTTTGTTTAAAAAAAAAAAGAAAAAAAAAAGATGTACATATAACGTGTAACGAGAAGAGAAAAACATTGGAAAGAACAGAGGCTCACCTCATTGAAACAGATGTTGTAGTACTGCCTGTCAGACAGCTGTATCCCTGCGATGTGCTGAATCAAGGCAATAATGCTGCATGAAAGTATGTACGCTTCTCCACGTTGCAGGACGGCAGATCTTCTCCAAAGGGACACATGAGAACCAGACGGCTGTTGTGGAAACCGCTCTTGTAGAGTGCACCTTCAGATTAGAAAAAAACGGCTTGCCCGCTTTGGAATGGCAAAGTTGAATAGGTGTAGATTCATCTAGCAATGGTTGCTTTAGTCACAGGCCTGCCCAGCTGAGCTTGACCATAGGATACAAAGAGCTGCTGGGATCTACAGAATTGCTTGGTGCAATGCAAATAAAACTTTAAACATGTCTTTATGTCCAAAGTGTGCAGAGACTGTTCCACTGGAGTAGTCGGATTGAGAAGAAAGGTGCGAAGAATAACGGGTTCATTAAGATGAAACTGTGAGGGCGTCTTTGGTATAAACTTTGGGTTAGTACGAAGGATGACTGTGTCAGCTGTAAATTGGAGAAAAGGCTATTGGCTTGTGAACGCCTGAATCTCGCTCACCCTTCCTGCGGATGTGAGATCGAGAAGGGTGGCTACTTTCCTGGTAACGAATATGATGTCTGCCTTATGAATTGGTTTGAACTGTGGTTTGATGAGTTGGGAAACGACAATATTAAGATGCCACTCTGGTTAGGGAGGTTGTACCGGAGGAAACACTTGGAAAAGGCCCTTCCTGAACTGTTTTATTATTCTGGTGGAGCACAGGAATGGAACCCAAGAACAACATCTATATCTGGCTCTCGCTGCAAGATGTAACCTAACAGATGCATGCACAATACCTGAACAAGCAAGAGAGAGAGATATGGCAAGATTTGTTCCAGTGGTGCCTCCTGAGGGTGTAAGTTGCATTGTTGGCACCATAAACAGAACCTTTTTCAATTTAGTCTGTATGATTTATTGGTTCATTGTGCTCTAGCACTTGTCAAAATGTCCTTGCATTCCTGAGGAATCTTTACATCTCTAAATTCATGGAATTCAGGAGTCATGCATTTAATTGGAGAGAGCGTGAATCCGGGTGCAGAACTTTGCCCTGGTTGATGGTCAGGAGTACTGGTTTGATCCGCAGTCGAACTGGCCTGGACTCTGACATCAGGAGGAGTTCGGTGAACCAGTACTGCCTTGGCCACCGGGGAGCAATTAGTATCAGATAGTATCTCTCCAGCCTCATCTTGCTGAGAATCCTCTGGATCATGTAGGGGGGGGGGAAGCGTAAACATAAATCCCATACCATCTTATCAAAAACGCAATCCCTCATGATCCCGGGAGCGGTGCAGACTGGCGTAAAAACAACATTTGCTGTTGTGCCTGGTGGCAAAGAGATCTAGATGCGGTTTGCCCCAAAGGTGAAAGAATTTGCTCAACTCCTGTTGGTCTAGCTCCCATTCTTGGTAACCTTCCAAAGATCAGCTGAGCGCATCCACTACAGTGTTGTTTGAGGGTGATGTTGTGAATTGTCAGCCACTCCCAAAGGTTACAAGTATCCAAGGAAAGAGCAAGGGATCTTGTTCCTCCTTGCTTGTTCACGCAGTGCATGCCGGTCGTGTTATCGGCGCGAACTAGCACTGATGATCCTTGTATGTGAGGCAGGAAAGCATGGAGAGTGAGGAAGATGGCTTTGAGCTTCAGCCGGTTTATATGCATGGACCTTTGGGATGCAGACTATTTGCCTTGGATTTGGGCATTCTGAAGATGACCACCCCAACCTTCGAGGGAGGTATCCATAGTTATGACGAAATCTGGGATTGGTGGCAGAAAAGTGAGGCCTTTGGAGATGTGTGACATGTGGGTCCACCAGGTCAGTCCTTGAACCAATTGAGGTGTTAGTTGTATATGGTCGAACGACCCCTCTGTTTGAATCTACTGAAGTTGTAACTCTTCCTGCAAAGGTCTCATTTTGAGGCATGCTAGGGGCACAAGATTGATCGCTGACGACATCCCTAGCAAGGATTTGTATTGGCACACTGAAGCTGACCTTTTTTTGGATTGCTTTCGAGCTAGTTGCACTAGTTTGTGCAGTCTTTCTAGGGACAAAAAGGTCTTGTCTTGCGTGGTATCCAGAGAAGAACCTCGAAAGGGAATCCATTGATTTGGGATAGGAGATGATGTTTGTAGATTCAATGCGAGTCCCAATTTGAGAGAAAGGGTAATGCAGTCTTGGGTGGCCTTGGCAGCTTACATTGATGTTTGTGCTTTTAGGAGCCAGTCGGCCAAGTAGTGCTGGTGACCGCGTTTCCTGTGGAAAGCAGCAACTGGTGCCAGGCATTTTGTGAATAATCGAGGATCGGATTTGAGGCTATATGGTAGGAGCATGAACTAGTAGGGGATGCCAGCTACTGTGAAGAGAATTCAATGCTTGGGGTGAATCGGAATGTGAAAATACACATCCTGCAAATCGAGGGTGGTCTTGTAATCCTTATGGTTCAAGAGATGCAGGATGTCCGATACAGTGACCATACAGAAGGGTTGCTTCTTTAGGAATTTGTTGAGCGCTCTTAGGTCTAGAATGTCTCTCTACTGTCCTGATTTCTTCTTGACAAGGAAAAAACGAGAGTTAAAACCTGTGTTCTCCTGATTAAAGTGAACCCCCTCGATTGTGCCCTCGGAGAGCATGATGAGAGCCTCTTGTCGTAATAAGTGAAGACGGTGAGGTGCGAACCCCTTGGAGGGTTGTTTGGAGGTGTCTGATTGAACTTGAGGGTATGACCATAGGTTAAGAGATTTAATACCCACTTGTCCTTCGTAATTTGCCTCCACTGGGGCAGATGATTAGAGAGGTTTACACCCACAGGGACGGGTGAAGGGGTAGTAGCTTGCATCGAATCGAGGTCACTGCTTGTGCGAGATGACTCTGGTCGGTACGGGCTGCTTGCGCCTAGTTGTTTGTCTTGAGTAGGCGGCAGATAGTGGATGGCGGTACTGCTGCCGCCGATCTGGAGGTCTATATTGGGACTGATACTGCTGGTATCGCTGAGATGATCCTCTATATGAAGAAAAACCCCTGCCTCGAGCTCCTCGAAAGGTAAATTTGCGAAACTGCAATGTGCCAAAGGATTTAGCAGTGTCCGTGTCTGTTTTGATGGCAAGCAAGGCGTTATCGATGTGCTTCCCAAATAATGTATCACCGTCATATGGCATATCCAATATCTTGAACTGGACTTCTGGTCTGAATAAGGTCGACTTTAACCAACCCTGGCGGTGCAAAACAGCCGCTCCTACCAAATGATGCAAGCCAGTGGAAGCGATGTCAATTGCACAATTGATGATTTTCAGAGGATGTGCGCTCCCCTTCTTGTAATATCTTTCTGGCCTCTGAGTTTTGAGCTTTGGGCACAAGGTCTAACAAAGAGCCAATATCAGACCACATTTGTCTATCGTAGCAGCCTAAAATAGCTAAAGAATTAGCTGCGCGAATGGATAAGGCAGAAATTGAGAAAAAACGCTTCCCAATGTTATCCAATCGCCTGCCATCCTTATCGGGAGGCACTGAGATTGAAGTGGCAGGATTCACACCGTGCTGTGCTGCTTGAGAGACCATGGATTCAGCCTTGGGGTTCCTATGAGGCAGGCAAGAGAGTCATCAGGGGCTTTGTATTTTTTATTGATATGGGGCACCACAGCTGCCACGGAAGACGGAATTTTCATTAATTTGAGGCCCTCTTCCCAAATGTGATCCACTATAGAGATAGCTCGAACTGACTTGTGCACCTGCTCTTTAAAATCATACAAGAAGCAATCAGACTGCTTCACAGACATTGGCAGCTCAAAGCACACAGAAGCCCTTTCCATCAAATTATGGAAACCCCCAATGTCCTCAGAAGGGGAATCCGAGGAGTGCGTTGCTGATGGTGACGGAGTAGGTATCACATAATCATCCCACTCATCATCAGGTGGATGGGTGTCATGAATCTCACCCTCTTCTGTGTCATTGTCAGAGGATGATGGATTATCTCTGGGCGACAAAGACATAGCAGAGGCAGGTGTCATTCTTGGCGTTGGAGGAGGTGCCATAAGTGAAGTGGATGGAATAGGTGGTGGCAGAGGAGGTGGTGTTTTAGGGTCTTGTGCAAGATCTGGGAACCTTTTGTGATAATCCTGTAGCATTGTCTGCTAGTCTTGCGCCAAAGAAAAGGGTACCTGTACTTGTGATGGAGGAGGTGTATGCACTGGCAAGTGGGAATAATGGTGCCTAGAATTATAATAATGTCTGTAGTAAGAATCCTCTTTGTCGTCTTCATCCTGATATTTGACTTGCAATTCAGCGGGCTATGCGCGGTCCCTAAAGGCCAATCATCTTCTGAATTATCCAACTCGTTGAGTAGATGGTGCGGAGGAAGGGCGACACTTTGCAGGGTAAGTGTCATGAGGCTTCAGAAAAGCTTTTGGAGCTTGTATCCCAGCCGACGGTGTCGTCGACGACATCAATGATGAAGGAATTAGTGATGGTTCCATTGGCGGCTGCGAATTCAGCTTCATCAATGAGGCATCCGGTGACAACGGTTTTTCGGACAGCTTCCCCGATGATGGCTTTGAGGACAATGAGTCTGACGACGAGAGCTTCGTCGATGGTGGGTCCACCAACGAGTCCATTGTTGACGGCAAACGAGGAGATGTTAGTCAACGGTATGGGTGCAGTAACCCCTGACTAAGTCTTTGCCGCTGATGGCGCAGAGGATGAAACAGTGATGATCGTCGATGTAGAGCTCGTCGACTAGGGTATTTTCATCCACGGTACCTTCTGGATCTTGGTTGTCAATGTCGACGGCTCTGTAGAGGTATGTCAGTGCTTTGAAGAGTTAATAGCAGGGGTGGTAGGCTCTGAGGAAGCGCTTTTTGAGGAGATTTTCAACGTTTTCTCCTTTTTCTCAATTATTCTGAAAGACCCATGATGTGAAGTCTTATGAGTTTTTCTGCTTCCTTCAGAGGTCACCTGGTCATGGGATCTATCTCTCTCCTGAGGCTCAATAGAAGAGTTGCTGTCCTCACCTGAAGAGACAGTTTTGAGCTCTGGAGCCATAACAGGAGCCTTGTCTCTCAGTCTCGCAGTGTTTTGGAAGAAAATGTGTGATATATCCTGACGTCCTTCACAGAATGATGAGGATGAAGGTAATAGAGGCGTTCTTTATGCGTGTCATCCACTTATAATCTTTTATTCCCACAAGATTCGCAGGAAACTGAGCAGAGCTGAAGGGAGACTCCCTTCTACAACATGCAGTAGAAAATCTGAGTAAAACAGTCTCTGTTGGGAATGTTCTGGGGGGTGCTGTCGCCTGATTGGTCATATTTCAAGTTTGGTTCTGTTTTAAAAAGGACACCCAGAGTGTGAAAGGCAGCGAGTCTTCTAAGACCCTCAATGCTGCCTGGTGAAGGGGTCCACCTCTAATTCACGTTGGGTTCGCTATCAAAATAATGAGGCAAGCGCTGGAAACTGGAAGACAAGAAAAAAGTTTATTTCTCATGAGGAGATCACGTCAACTGCAGACACCGGGATGTCTGAGGGAGGTGTTCTGCAGTTAACTCCTTTGGCTCTTCCTTTTATACAGGTTTGACACAATGCATTTGTTTCCTCAACATGGTTACACAAGCTTGGAGTCCCCCCCCCCGGGCAGGTTGTCACAGAAGCCCAACAGTAATTCTCTTCCCACCCAGGTCAAACAGACAATCTTATCTTGCAGCTGGACCTTGCTTCAGGGTCTAAAACATGTGAGACCGGCCAGATCTAAGAGTCCGTTCTGTTGATAAAAACAGGTCCCATTGTTGGTAAAAACAAGTCTTGCTGTTTACAGTGCAATAAATCATGTTGCAAGAGTCTTTTTGGTGTTTGGAACCTGTTTGTGTAACTAGGTGCAGTGAGGGGTAGAGTGTCCAAAGGTTTGCCTGTAAACAGAGATGAGAGGAAAAACGAGTTTGTGGCAGCAAGTGGCGCTGAGGTTTGTTGTGGCAATAGAGTTTATAGCCCCCAGCACACATACCAGGTCGGTCAGAGGGATGCTAGTAAGGGCAGGGTGAAACAAAGGTGACCAACAGAGTACAAAATGGCTGTGATAGATTAAAAGGACTGTAGCTTATGTGCACATAGAAATTTCCACCAGACAAGATGGCGCAGGCAATGTTCACGATTGTCGTTTTGCTTTTAACATTGGCCCCTTTGAACATACCTAGCCAGCTTGTCAGTCTATTTCGATCTCCATAATGTCCTGTATCTCTTGATCATACATTACTCTCATTTTTGTTAGCCGAGTGTCCATAGTCTTAGGGTGCAAGGTAGTTATGCAAAGAGAACACAAAGGTGGTATACAGTGTATACCCAAACAACAACCACATATTGTCAATACTGGGACCAAGAGAATCATTGATAATTTCCAACCCCACTCCTTCAAGATGCCCCAAAGCCAACTTCCAATTGTCCAAGTCTCTGATCCCTGATGAATTTCTGAAGACAGTCTATGGAGATGTTCGATTGCTTCATAGACAGAAGGTGAATTATCAGGAATGTATACACAGCAGCTGGTACCAATGATGCGGCATGCTCCTCCACGGTCCGCCAGTACCACGTCCAGGACCATGCGATTTTGCAGGGTAACCAGACAGACTGCTTGGAGCTCAGCAGTGTTGTTGGTGAGGATACCAGCAGTGACGTTCAGGGCGGTCTCTACCGCTTGGGACAGATGTCTGATGGCTCGGAAGTTTGCCATCGGACCCCATAGCGGGATGAGCCCTTTTGCTGCGTCGAGGAACTGTGATGAGGCAGAGTCTGCTTGATCAGTGTCTTTAGAGCGCTTTTCTCGATGATGCTCTGCATGGGCTGTGTAGGTTGGTGGCAAAACAAAGGCGATGCAGCACGTGCCCCTCCAGTTTCTTGGGAGCCAGGTGTAGGCTTTGGTTCCACAAACAAAGTACAGATTGGGTGATACAACAAGCGCTGGAGGCTTGGCAGTGTTCAAAGTCCTTACAATGCTACAGGTGCTGTGACCCACATTCTTAGTCCCACAGCCTTCAATGCATACAAGGCCAGAGACGTTCACCACAGATAGGGCCACAGTCAGTGTTGCAGCAGTTCTTTTCTTCAGGTAGGAAAATGTGGCTCTGTTAGGATTATTGAACACTTGCATTTCCACTCGTTCTTTGGAGGGGACATTCATCGGGAATGTCGCATTGAAGGTGTGAGGGCATAAGGGAGTGGCTGTTCTTCCTGTTTTGTTTCGCCAGAACTAGTTGTAGAACTGGGCGATTGTTTCGTCGGAAGTGGCATTGTCTTTGTAACTTGTTTTGTAGGAGCATCATCCAGGCAAGGCAAGATCCATGAATAGAAAAGGGCGAAGGGATGAAAGGGATGGAATGTTCAGTGGCATGTGGTAATAGCCCACAGACCCAACAGTTGGTAGCATCGGTGGCAAAATTGTGCTAGTGCAACATCTGCACGAAATAATTATTCCAGAATTCTTTGCGTCGTTCTCGGAGATGTGGCGGTAGTGATACCAGGTAGTGTTCTTTCTTGGTTGCATGGTGGCTGACAATGTTCTGTATGCAGGTGCATTCTCTTCAATGATCCAGAGTGCGACCATTAGCAGGAGACAGGTAAGAAATGCGGCTACAAGTGCATTTGACTTTGTGCTGTGCAGGTTAGCAGTCTTGGTGTCTTTGCGGTGGCTTTGCAGGTGTTCAGTTTCTTCAATCATCTTCGAGGAGCTCAACAACAGGTAGGACCACAGACTTTTGTCTGGCGCTTTCCTGGTAGCGTTGTGTGACTGTGCTACCGATCTGAGACCTTGACTCAGTTAGTGGCCTGGTCGTTGGAGCTCCCTCCTTTCGTCGATCTTAGGTTGTACCCTTTCTTGGATGCCACCGTGGAGTCGGGAAATTCTGATAGTTCAAGGGTGTCTTCTTGTGGGAGCAACTCAGAGCTGGTCGGTTCTTCGCGAGTACTTCCTCTTGCACCTCCACCCCTTCACAGGTTGCCAGGGTTGGAGGGACTCGCTTGCAATGATGAGCGTGCAGCCAGTTTCGTTTTCCTTCTACTCGGAGGGCAGTTCGGGTGGTGATCAGGACTTGCCAGGGGCCCGCCACCTAGGCTCCAGATTCTTCGTTCTTTGGAAGTTGCGAATCACTACATGGTCGCCTGGCTTTATTTCATGTCCCGGGACCCTGGATACGTCAGGCAAGGCTTGCTGCACCTGTTGGTGGATAATTGTTAGCTCGTTTGTCAATTTATGCAAATAATCCGACATTAATATGTTCGGGACATCGTTAATGGAGGTGGGTCTTGGTGCCGCCCAAATGTTCATAGGCCTGCCGAAGACCACCTCATACGGGGTCAGTCTGTGTTTGGTTGGGGTGGAGCGCATTGATAGCAATGCCGATGGAAGGGCGTCGGGCCATTTCAACCCGGTCGTGGGAACTATTTTGGCTAGTTTTAGCTTCAATGTTGCATTGTGTCTCTCTACCAGGCCTGCTGATTGGGGGTGGAAGACGGCATGGAACTTTTGTTTTACCCCCAACCCTCTCAGTATGTTCTGTATCACCTTGGCTACGAAGTGGGGGCCGTTGTCGCTCCATAAAATTCTGCAAAGGCCGTATCGGGGGAAGAATTCTTTCAGCAATACTTTTGCAGTGGCTAAGGCGGTATTGTCGCGGGTGGGATATGCCTCCACACATTTGCTAAAAGCGCACACAACCACTAGGACATATTTTAGACCATGGCATCTCTCTAGTTGAATGTAATCCATTTGAAGGATTTCAAAGGGGTGGTCAGGGACTCCAAACCCTTCCCGTGGTACTACTGTCCCCTTCCCTGGGTTGTGTTGTAGGCAGACTATACATTGTTGTACTAGGCCTTTTGCAGATTCTGCTATCTTGACATTATGCCATACTCTGGTGATTAGTTCGATCATGGGGGTGGAGCCTATGTGTGCTGGTAAATGTGCCATGGTCAATATGGGGATGAGGTAGGCATTGGGTAACAGCCATTTATTTCCGTCTTTAGTTCTCCAACAATCTTCCTCGTCTTTTAGTCCCACCTTTTCCTACTCAGTCAATTCGTCTTGTGTGCCTGTAGTCTGTATGTCCCTTACAGTGGTCCTAGTGTCAGTCCATTGTTCAGCTTGTGACCTGGTCACATACATTCGTGTCGTAGTTCTGTCTCCTGCCGTGGCTCGGGCAGTAACGTCTGCTAGTGCATTTCCCTGTCCAATGAGATCAGTCACTTTCCTATGTGCTTGGCATTTTATCACTGCTAACTTCATGGGGAGGAGGACTGCTTGCGTCAAGGCGGAGACTAAATCTCCATGCAGGATGGGTGTACCTTGTGAAGTTAGAAACCCTCTTTCTTTCCATAAGATCGAAAAATGGTGAACCCCCCCGAAGGCATATTGGCTGTCGGTGTACATGTTAACTGTCATGTCAGTCGCTAGGATACATGCTCGTGTGTGGGCAATGAGTTCTGCAGCCTGGGCTGAACGTTGGGGAATACGGGCTGTTTCCAGAACGGTTCAGGCTGTGGTGACAGCGTATGCAGCTGAGGTGGTGCCGTCGGGGAGTTTGATGCATGAACCATCCACCCATAGTTCTCCATCTGGTTCTAGAAAGGCGGTGTCTCTGAGATCTATTCTACTCTTTATTTGTTCATCGGTTAGTGTCACACAGTCATGTAGTGGAGTCACGCTAGGCTCATTTTCGGGTAGGGGTAACAGTGTGGCTGAATTGAGGGTGGTGCAACGCTTTAGAGTAATGTGCGGTGCTAGCAGGGTCAACTCATATCCTGTCAGTCGGGCGCTAGTCAAGTGTTGGGTTTTGGTCTGGTTTAGTACTGTGTCGACTGCATGGGGTACTGGATTGGAGAGCACTATTCCTTCGCTCTGGCATATTGATACTGCTGCAGCTGCCACAGCGCGCAGGCACGCTGGCAGCGCTCTTGCTACTGGATCGAGGGTGGCAGAGAAATATGCACAAGGGTGTTGTTTGTGACCAATTGATTGTGTTAGGACAGACAATGCACATCCCCTCCCTCTCGTGCGTGTAGAGGAAGAGTGGTTTGGAGTAATCTGGGGTTCCTAGGACAGGCGCTGAACAAAGGGCATTGTGTAATTCTTTAAAGGCTGACTGGCATTCGGGGGTCCAGGAGAGGCGAGGGGATGTCTTTAGTCAGGAGGGAGAGAAGGGGTTTGACAATGAGGCTAAAGTTCGGTAACCACTGTCGGCAAAATGAGGTGAGGCCTATCAAAGAGCGGACTTGCTTCTGATATTTGGGGACAGGGGTGTCTAGAATTGTCTGGATCCTGTCAGGCATGAGTTTCCTCCCTTCGTTTGATAAAAGGTGACCCAAATAGGTCACTTGTGATTTACAGAACTGCAATTTCTTTCGGTAGACCTTGTGACCATTCTCAGCAAGAAAATGGAGTAGTTTGATGGTGGCTGTGACTGCTATTGGTATGGTGTCTGCTGCTAGAAGGATGTCGTCTACATATTGTATTAGTGCCACTTCATCTGGCAATTGTATGGCGTCCAATTGTCTTGTAAGCGCCTGGCTATAGATGCTTGGGCTCTCAGTGTACCCCAGAGGTGCTCTGCAAAACCTGTACGAACAGGAGTTTAGGGTGAATCCAAATAGACAGCGGCTGTCCTCGTGTATAGGTATGGAAAATAATGCGTTTTTAGGTCAATTACAGTGAAGGTAGTGGCAGCGGAAGGGATTAAAGTCAAAATTGTCGTGATGTCGGAAACTACTTGGTATTGTGGCACTACTATTTTGTTTATCTCCCGCAGGTCAATGATGAAGCGGTAGGCTTTTCCGTCTCCCTGTCTCTTTACAATCAGTAGTATGGGACTGTTACAAACGTTGCTCACTACTTCCTCTACCACCCCTGCCTCTACCAAGAGTGTATGATCTCTGTCAGTGCCTTCTCACCCTCTGGCGATATTTTGTACTGCGGTACTTTCGGTAGGGTTGCGTCCTGTCGTATTGGTACGTGTACTGGGTCAATCATCATTGGTCCTACGTCTAAATCAGCTTTAGCCCATAAGTGTGATGGCAAAGTGTCCAGTTGGGATGCGTCAGTCTCGGAGATGGGAAACATGTGCTGAGAAGGGTTCTCTCTATGGCGCTGAGGGTTGTCATACAGGATGACACGCACTCCGTCTGGTGAGCATCTGATAGTCGCATGGAAGTGTTTCAAAAGGTCGAGGCCCATAATGGCGTCTGGGGTGTTAGAAGAGAGGAGGAATGTATTTTCGACGCTATTGACGTCAAGGTTAAAAGGGATCGGTCGGGACAAAGGGTTGCTGGTGGGTGTACCGTCAAATCCTATTGAGGTCACATGTGAGCCTGACAAGGGTGCCCTTGGAATCAGTCGTTTGGATAGTGCACTACGTGTTGCTCCCGTGTCTACCAAAAATGGCGACTTTGTGCCCAGGACCTCAGCGGTAACATAAGGGCCTTGCTGATCAACATAGAGCTCGACTGGATCCCTCCCTTGCCCCTGGATGTCCTATGCAAAGTCATACGTATTGTCATAATCTTTTCGTTTGGTACTGATTCTGTTTGGGATGGTCAAATGCGTTCACTCTTCCTGGCCTTTCCTCATTTGCTTCACTCGCGTTCCCTCTCCCACGTCCTCTTCCTCTCTGTCCACTTGCTATTTCCCTCGTCCCCCTGCCCCTACCAGCTCCTAACAAAGCCGGGCATTGGGTTTTCCAGTGTCCATATTCTTTGCAAAATGCACATTGATCCTGTCCTAGGTCTTGGCGTCCCACATATGATGTCGATGAATTGTTTCTAGGTGGCTGTACTCTAGGGGTATTCTGCTGGTATCCTCCTCTATATTGCTCCCTTCCTGTATTCGCCCCCTGGAGTTGTGCTATCATCACCCTTTCCTTCAAGTCCTTCTTTTTCCTTTCTGTAGCCCTGTCATTTTAGTTTCTCTGATGCTCATAGTACTGGGCCATTTGGAGAATGGCCGCCGGTTTAGATGCTGCCCAGCTACTTTCGCTGGCTTGTAATTTCTGGGATACATCTGGCAGTAGCCCTTTGATGTAGTTCTGCACAAATAAGTGGTGTCCGGTTGCGGTGGACATGTCTTGTCCACTGCAATCAGAGAACACCATTTCAAATCTGGAGAAATACTCTGAGACATCCTCTTGTGGTTTGTGGCGGCACGCGGTTACTATGGACCAGTCTATCTTTTTCTCTGGGATCAGTGTTTTCACTTTCTGCACTATTTTGTCAGGGAGGTCCAATATTGCTTTAACCGTTTTTTGACCAGGGTTCCGCTGTTTATCGAGTGTGTTTAGTTGTTCCCAGGTGTTAGACCTGTCAGCCCTTTGGGTGGTCCCTCCTCATCATTATTTATTTTGTCCCACTTTTGCCTCAAACCCTGTTAGTATTTTTCCTTTTTGGGAACCACCAGACTTTTTCGTATTGATGCAGATTCAGGGAGCCATTTTACCTACCCCTGGAACTTCTGTCTGAGGGCCTGAAACACAAAATGGTGGCCACCCATTGTCACCTGTGACATCACTGGAACCTACCAGCACCTTCCAGAACATTCCAGAACCCTGTGACAGTGTGAGGCAGGTTTAGAATGTTGGGAAGCTAAAGCCAGAGTTGACAGTTGGAGCTGGCAGTTGGCACCTGACTGGTGAAGAGAGAGGAGCAGAAACCTGAAGGAGGAAGGAGTGAGGCAGCAGGGGTGGAAACTTGTGCCTGGAGTGGGGTCCATAAACCCACCCTTGATACTAGTCCCTACTGACTGAGCCCAGCCTGGAGCCCTGTGTGGGAAAAAGCAAGACAAACCATCTTAAGGACCTGGACAGCAGGAACAGGCCTTAGAAGTAAAGAAAAGCAAGAATCTGACCTGTTTATTGGTTTCCCTGGAATCCGACGTCGAGAAGCCTGAGACCGGGAGCCCGAGGTGGAGAAGCGGCGCTGACTGGAAAGCAGACGTCGTACCCGGAGCCGCCAGAGGTCGAGAGAGGGCGCCGACGGAGGTCGTGGAGAGTACCAGAGGTCGAGGAGGAAGTCACCCGAGGTCGAGTGTGCGGCGTCGACGGGGGAGTGAAGTCCGCCCTCCGGAGTCGCCGCAGACCGAGGTGAAGCGTGCCGGAGGTCGGGAGTGGAGATCGCACTCCGGAGTCGCCGGAACCTGAAGAGAATCGTGCCGGAGGTCGGGAGTGGAGGTCGCACTCCGGAGTCGCCGGAACCTGAGGAAAGGAGCACCGGAGGTCGGGAGTGGAGATCGCACTCCGGAGCCGCCGGAAGTCGACATCGAGCCGAGGCCGCCGACATCGAACCGGAGCTGCCCGAAGTCGACATCGAGCCAAGACAGCCCGACGTCATCGAACCGGAGGTCGACATCGAGCCGAGGCCGCCGACATCGAACCGGAACCGCCTACCGGCGTCGTCAAGAACTGACATTGTGCCGAGGCCGCCGACATCGAACCGGAACCGCCTCACGGCGTCGACACGACTCCAGCGGCGTCGGAGCTTCATAAAAAGGGCAGTAAGTGGAATAGAGGGCGCCTAAGGCCCTGTGGAGCCCTAAGAGACCATCCTAGGGGATAAAGAGGTGTTAGGACCAGCCTGGAAGTGCCAGGGGTGGACTGAGACTAATACAGTGACCTTTGTGAGGGGTTGTGTAGTTTGGGAGAGCAGATTCCTAGATTACCCTTGATCTACCTCAGTTTTAGCCTCAGCCTTACCCAAGCTAGGTGAGACACCCTCAGGCCATCCACCTAACCACAAGCTGTGACTGGGCCAAATCAGCCCATAGTATTTTAAATGTGATCTGATTTTACAAATGTCATGGTTGGCTGATATTATTTATTGAGGGTACTGTATTTATTGTATTTATCTAAGTTATTCCTGTAATGTATTTATTGTCCTGAGCTAACTTATTTCTGTACAGTATTTATTCCCTCATAGTATTTATTTGACCTGATCCTATTTATTGCACCTGTAAAGTATTACTATTTATTTGACCTGCACTTTTTAAGGAGAAGCTTGTGTACTGTGATTGTATTATTATTTATTCAATCAGCAACTAAGAGAAAAGAAGATAAACACAGATATTTTCATAATTTTTAAGGTGTAGTGTCGTTTTTGGAACGGATGCACGCATGGTTATTGTATGGGTATTGCGTATGCTTAACACGGTGCCTGACCCCTGACCACTCGAGCCAAGCTACCACTGTGTATGTCTGGAGAGACCCCGTTACCACCACCCTTTCCGGTGTGGGAGTGGGGTTTTTCTAACACCAGGTATGACCAAGCAGTTTGGTATGGTCTATTTTCCTAATCTGTTTCCACACATCTGCTGGCAAACATAACCCGAAGAACAAGTCTATGTCGGCAAGTGTCATTATTGTTGATTCCAGAGCGGTACCTAGCTCGGTGTAAAAGGCGGTGGGGTTTTTTCGTAAATCCGGTAAAGATTTACGGAACATCAAAATGTCCTGTCTGTCCCATGGCTGATACACCCAAATGTAGACCACCCTTCCTCTAGCGTCTTGATGGTTCATATCGTCATGAGTCCCTTGTCCTCTAGGAGGTACCCAATAAGGGGCAGCTTCTTTTATCGGCATCATGCTATCTGGTTTTTCCACCAGGGGGTCCTGCTATCTTAGATGTTCTGTCCTTATCTATCCGTCCTTGTTCCACAAGGTGACAGAATACTTCCAGTGTGGATGAAAAGAGTTCTGTAACATTGATGCTGCCTTCATCTCCGGTGTCTACTTTCCTATAGAGAGCTACTAATCGCTCGGGCCCTACATCTTGGTATTTCTCTTCATATGCAGTAAGAGTGTGGTAACAGAGACGTACAATAAAGTATCGTTTGTTATTTTCAACATAGGAGTTGCATATGCTAGTTACATAATCTTCTGTCTCCTTCCTATCTATGAGGGATTTAACTATTTTATCAATGCCTGATCGCTCATTTGTACTTAATCGCGGAATCCTGGGCGCTCCTTTTTCTTTTGATCCTACCTCTACTACTGTATCCTTTGATGAGGCATTTGGTGTGGGTGACTCGGTGGGAGCAGAGGCGGTGGAGACTGAGGCGATCGTGCCACCTCCGGCTATACTTTGGGGGTCCTGGTGTTGTACTACGGGATGAGTAGGGGCATAAGGGGGTGGCATGTATATGATATGGGGACCTAACAATAAATCATCATCTACCCTTTGTTTTGCCGGCAACTCAGGGTAAAGAGTTGAGGGCGTTCTAACATGGCATTGACCTGATATTTTTGATTCCTGTTCCTTTTTATCGATTTCTTTTTCTTTTAGTTTTTCTTCTAACTTTTTACAGGCTTGGTAAGCTGGTTTTCGCGTTTCTTTATCTTGTCTAGCTTCGTCTCTTTTCTTTCTTTGAGCTGCCTCTTTTCGCCATAAACCAAAACTGTCAAACATGGCTGGTCTACTTTTCTTTTTGTGGAGAGCTAATTCTAACGTTTCTATTTTAGCGGGTTCAAAAGATCCTATCAGTGGACACTGATTTACCCGGTCCTTCCTAGTGTATTTATGCCATAGTTTGCTATATGCTACGGTGGCTAATCCATACTTTACGTACATGTCCTTGTTAGGGGTGCCTTCCGGCGGCGCCGGCTGACTGACCTCTAACAAACCGTCCAGTCCAAAACAATTACAAACAAACAATCTAGAGAAAACAGGCATGACGTATTTATCGGTCAAAATGAATATCTCAATTAATTTAGACAAAAAGTCTGCACTACCTGTCCTTCGCTGTCTGCAAAGAGAGAATATTCCTATTCTTCGTTGTTTGCAAGCATGGAATGTCTCAAATAACTCAATAAAAAAGGAATACTAGTATTTCAATCAAACTATTCAATCAATCAATCAATCAATTTAAGTTGTTTTTTCATGACCTTACCCGGACCGTATGGACAGTTCTTCGTCTTCCCCTTCCAGCGCCTGGTTGTCCTCTCACTCCAACAATCAATGCGGCGTTCCTCTAAGATCCCAGTCAGGACCGCAGGTCACTCGAGAGAGAGGTCCGTTCGGAACCGGTGAAGTTCAGTTGATCGGCAGCAAGACGAGGGTCTTCTCAGGCAGGTATACCCCAATCGTTTAGTCGTTCACTCCGTCGTTAGGACCTCTCTACCGGACCCACAAGTCGTTGATGGGCCCTCACGTTTGGGTGCCAATTTGTGAAAGGCAGCGAGTCTTCTAAGACCCTCAATGCTGCCTGGTGCAGGGTTCCACCTCTAATTCACGTTGGGTTCGCTATCAAAATAATGAGGCAAGCGCTGGAAACTGGAAGACAAGAAAAAGGTTCATTTCTCATGAGGAGATCGTGTCAACTGCAGACACCGGGTTGTCTGAGGGAGGTGTTCTGCAGTTAACTCCTTTGGCTCTTCCTTTTATACAGGTTTGACACAATGCATTTGTTTCATCAGCATGGTTACAAAAGCTTGGAGTCCCCGCCCCGGGCAGGTTGTCACACAAGCCCAACAGTAATTCTCTTCCCACCCAGGTCAAACAGACAATCTTATCTTGCAGCTGGACCTTGCTTCAGGGTCTAAAACATGTGAGACCGGCCAGATCTAAGAGTCCGTTCTGTTGAAAAAAAAAGGTCCTATTGTTGGTAAAAACAAGTCTTGCTGTTTACAGTGCAATAAATCATGTTGCAAGAGTCTTTTTTGTGTTTGGAACCTGTTTGTGTAACTAGGTGCAGTGAGGGGTAGAGTGTCCAAAGGTTTGCCTGTAAACGGAGATGAGAGGAAAAACGAGTTTGTGGCAGCAAGTGGCGCTGAGGTTTGTTGTGGCAATAAAGTTTATAGCCCCCAGCACACATACCAGGTCGGTCAGAGGGTCAGAGGGATGCTAGTAAGGGCAGGGTGAAACAAAGGTGACCAACAGAGTACAAAATGGCTGTGATAGATTAAAATGACTGTAGGTTATGTGCACATAGAAATTTCCACCAGACAAGATGGCGCAGGCAAAGTTCACAATTGTCGTTTTGCTTTTAACAAGAGGCTGCTAAACTAACCTTCTATTTCCATTATAGCCCATTATACAACTAATTACTACTTTATTATTGTACTGTGAACTCCCACTTCTACAATGAGGAATGATTCAAGAATGTGAATCTATGAAAGATCCAATACTGTTTAAAAGAGGGTCCTATTGACCCCCCAGACATCCCCTTGAAAACAGGTGCAGTCACTCACTGCACCTGCCTGCAAAGGGATCTCTCTCCCCTTTTAAAATTGTAGGCGGGTTGTTGACTACACCATGAAACAAGGCGCGGCTGCTTCAAACCTGGTCCGTATTTCACTTGAATGTGCTGCCCCTAGGTCAGCACGACTTCCCCGCTGCCCTGGGGGCAGCGCATTCCATCTAATACAGTGCACTCTCCTTGTTGGCACCGAGCATACCATTTGAAAGGTACGCCTGGTGCTAACAAGGAAAATATGCCACATTCTGTAATACGACCCCAGGTGTTTTGCACTCTACCTGCTGCCTGTACGCTTCTTGTTGCTTTCACGATGCGTTTCTTCTGCTTATCTGTTAAGTTTAGCTGTGTCTGCTGCTTACCTGCTACACTATGCTCAACAACCATTTACTGTTCACACTCTATCCTCACAGCTCACCTCCACTGCTAGCACGCTGTTCGCACAGCTCACACCCTGTCGTCCCTGTTCTTTTCTCCCCTCTCCTGCTTAGGAGGCACAGGAGGCCGACGCCTGCCAGGAAGAGTTGGCAGCAAAAGTGGGCCAACTGAAGGCCGAACTGGTGGTTTTCAAAGGGCTAATGAGCAATGTGAGTAAAAAAGACACCTCTTCCCCTCACATGTGTTCTCGCCCACATCCTCCCAACATCCCAGCAGTGTGCCTCCTCCTCTGACGGCAGCACAAGTGACTTCTCACAGCATATCCAACTCCTACAAGCAATGGCCTGTCGTTGTGTGCTGCCTCCAGCTGTACCCTGACACTTGTAGCTTCCACCAGTAGTTCCCTCTGTGTGATCTTCCTCATTGCCCTGTTGGTGCTTTTGGGCTGGGATTCCGATGAGGGGAGGATTTTTCCTGCTTCCAGGTTTTTGAGTTGTCTTGATATTAAGTAGGCGGATTGTGTCATATGGCCGAGTTACGGCTGGAGGAACATCCTTAAGGTTAGGGTTGTGGTGTAAGCATTGCTTATGGTTCGTGTGTTGGTATTTAGGCTAGACTTGGTTTTATTTAATAATTAATTCATTTATAAATTTGATTTTTATATAGAGTGGACTTCGTTCAAAGGATTTGGAGCTCCTTACATAAGAAGTGACACTTTACATATGGATAAGAGTTCCACAAACATTACACATGGAGTAGCAAGTCACAAACACGTACAAAGTTACCCAAACTCTTGATATTGTAAATGGTGAAGGATAAACAAGGCACCGCGCTTCTTATTAGCCATCAATAATCCTGATAGTCCCATGAAAAGAAATGTCGGGGGTGTTTACCCAAGATGAGAGAAAGTGGTGGGTAGAGATCGTTACAAGGTAAAGTAATCTGGCAGCGACGTTCTGACAGTTTGGAGAGGTGGGGTAGTATGCCAGGCAGCAGAGAACAGGAAAAGGGCAGGCGAGAAAGAATGGGACCAAAGTCAGGAGCAAACCTTAACAAGATGTTAACTTGCCTAGAAGAAGCAGTCCAGTGAGAAGCTGGCTTAGGAGACTTCATTAAAAGTATCTTTGGAGGAGAATGTCTTTCAGTTCACCCTTGAATATAGGAAGTGAAGTGGTTCATAGGCCCAGTGGCAAAAAAAATCCAGACTCTGGTAGCACTACCCGAAAAAGATTGTGTCATAGTGCATCCCTTCTTAAAAGTCAGGGGTTCAAGAAGCAGTGTGTCCAAGCCCGCCAGGTATCTTTAGCTTTGATGCCAGGTATTGAGGAGTGGGGGTGTATACAGCCTAATGATTACAATATGGGAGTTGGAGTTCAGTTTGGTTGCAGTTGGGTTAGATTTCGAATATTAGTTTCTTGGTTCTGGTTCTGAATTAAAGTTGATGATTAACATTGGAGCATGGTTTGGTGGTTGGAGTTTTTGAGGGCTAGCGATTTGAGTGGGGTTAGGTTAGGGCTTTGGGTTGTTCTGCAGTTGTGATTATGTTTAGGGCCAAGTCTGGTGTTACTCCGAGTGGATCTGAGGTAGTCTATAGAAAGTTAGTGCATGTTAAATGTGTAAAGATGGGACTGAAGCTTGGGATAATGTATGATGGAAAACCCGTCCTAGTGACAGGAATGGGTCTGCTGTTTAGGACTGGTGTTTGCAGAGAGGACCGACCTGCTTTGGGGTTTTAGGTTGGGTTGGTGTTTGGGTATGGGTTAGTTTAAGAAATGGGAAGGGCTGTGGTTTGGTTTGTGATTGTGGCCGGCAGTGGAATTTGTATACAGATTGTGGTAGATTCAAGGGTATGCTTCGGTTGTGTATTATTGATGATATAATTGGCCACATGTGCTGAGTTAGAGATGAAGGAGTTGGGTTAGATATAGGGATGTGATTGTAGGGACTGGTCTATGGTTAGGGTGTTGTTGTTTTGGATTAGATTTGGTTTAATCTGCTGATGGAAATTGCTTCAGCTTTCAGTAGGATTAGGTTTGGAATGTTACCCTATTGGCTATGGTTTTGACATAATGGACTGAGTTGGTGGTTAGAGTGTGGTAATTTCAATTGAATTGGGTGTGTGTGTTAGAGTGTGGGCTGGAGCTGAGTTGGTGTGTGGCTTTTGGCTTAAGAAGGGTTGTGCTTCGGCTTGGGATAATGGTAGTGCACTGGGAAAATAGACAAGGTCTTTGGATAGTATTAGGTTTATAGTTGGAGTTGAAGAAGGAGTGGAGTAATGAACTTGGCCTTAGGTATCGGATTCGTCTGTGGTTGGGGCTGGGTTTGAGCTAAGACTTTTTGGCTTTGTGCTTAATTATGGGTTAGGACGAGGTTAAGGAGTAAGGAGAAAATATCCTAATTGTAGCCTTTTTGAGTAATTAGTTGAGAACGAAGTAAGGTATGGAGATTAGTTTCTAATGTTTTGGGTTTATTTTCTTAGTCTCATATGGTTTCGGTCTGATTAGCGGTGAATCAGAGAGGATGATGCCATCCATTTGTAGTGCTTTGTGTTGGAGTTGGGGTTAGATGGATGTGTTCTACACGTCACTTTGCATGTTAGATGCTACGGGAGATGCATCTGCCTATGCCCCATTGGCTCATGTTTTCTGAATCGTGTCTTCATTTCCTTATCTCTGTTTTGCCGACACCAGAATCTTTCCGACCTGGACACCAAGATCCAGGAGAAGGCCATGAAGGTGGACATGGACATCTGCCGCCGCATCGACATCACTGCCAAACTCTGCGATGTGGCCCAGCAGCGCAACTGCGAGGACATGATCAAGATGTTCCAGGTGAGGAAGAGAGGGGACCTAAGGACTCACGGAGGCAGGGACCCAGGGCATGGAGACACATGTGGGCGGAGACACTTCCCTTAGGCTAGGCGCCTCACAAACATACAAGGGCCTGGGGCTCTTCAGGAGCCCCAGAGGTTTGGAGCTCCAGGTACGCCTATACTCGCAGAGACCAAGCAAAGAGATGCAGGTGCAAAGGGACAGAGACTTAGGAAGAAACATCAGCAGAGACACTGGGGCATACAGATGGGTCGGAGAAAGATTGAGGGAAAGACAAGGAAGAGAACTATAAGTGTATAAGGAGACATAAACAAGAAGAAAAGACACAGACTAACATACAGGGGCAGAAGCATTGGGGCATAAAGGGTGTCATAGGCAGAATCTCTGACAGAATAAGTCAGACAAGTAGAGCGGGAGAAACGGAAGCAGAGAAACAGAACGATATGGAGGCTCGGAAAGATGCAATGTCAGTAAAAGACTTGGGGGCGGAAACTCAGGGTTAGAGTAAAAGGACAGGGAGAGTAAGACAGTGGAAGGGGGTACAGGTGTAAATGGAGCTAGGATAGAGCATGAAAAGCAAGTTAAAGAGACACTGTAGTATATAGACCTGGGGACACAGAAAACAGAGAGTTGAGATACGGGAGACGAACACAGAAGCTGACATAGGGCAGTGCTTAATTTGAGCCAGTGGTTTCCAGTGCTCGGTACCGGCACTTAATTATCAACACAGGTGTTTGTGACACTCTGCCGCAAGGTAGCGCTGTGTGGCTAATTTATAGAGGACCACAACAACAGGCAATTATTAATTCAATATCCATAAAAAATTACTATTAACTGCCGCCCAAGCCATTCTTACAGCTTTGGGGGCCTGAAATAGTCTAACTTGTCACACTTGTAGGAGAAGTGTGATGGTTAGTAGTTGTGTTGTTAGTATCATTGGGAGCATAGCAGGGGCAATGTGTGGTGCAAGCTTCAGTGGCCTCCTGACGAGAGCCCAGGCACTTTTTTTTCAAACAAATTAAGCATCAACAGTGCTTAATTTGAGCCGGTGGTTTTTAATGCTCAGCACTGACACTCCGTTATCAACACCAGCACTTATGACAGCTTGCCACATGGTGGCACTGTTTGTGTAATTTGATGATGAGCACAACAACAGTCGTTTACTAGTTCAATATACATTAAAAACGACTAATACCTGCTGCCCAAGCCGATGTTATAGCTTTGGGGGCCTGTAAGAGTGTGATGGTTAATAGTTGTGTTGTTACTGCCACTGGTAGAGGCAATGGGGGATGAAACCTGCAGTGGCCTCCTGGCGTGGGCCCTGGCACTTGTATTTTGTTTTTACAAATTAAGCACTGGAGGTAGGCATACATGAACACACACTGGAGCATGACCAGGGCATGCAGAAGGTCAGGGTTCGGGTGCATTGGCAGATCCGTGGGGAATCAAGTCCTGAAATAGAAAAGAGGGAGTCAAATGGGGGTTGCAACCCCTTTTCAGTGCTGTACAATTGCCCCAGGAGTGAAATATAAAAGGTAGGTGGGGAGGGTAACGCAGGCTGGGATCCCAAAACCGGAGTTTGAAGAGTGTTGTGATAATGGAATAGAGGGTAGAACAGCAAGGCAGGATTGAGGTGTTGGTTATGGTCAGGTATGGGTTGTTATTGAAAAAGCAAAGTGTGATGCAAGACAGGAGTGTGTAGGTCCCAGTGTTGGAATGGCGTGTTATCGGTCACAACTGAGATGCATTTGAAGAGCTATGTGGTTCACAATTCTGGAGTAGCAGGAGGGCTGCAAGATTAGATTGAAATGCACTGTCAAAGCTGTGTGTGTGGGCATCAGGACTGTAACTGTAGGGCACAGCCACTCTAATTATGCGGCAAGCAAGGGCCCAATTATGAAGCAGGGTTGAGTAAATTATGTGGCAAGAATAAGCAAATTATGCAACTTAATTCGTCACATTTTTGTGATAGTATTACTGCATTATTTTGTCACGTTTACACTTGTTAATAATTCCTGGGCATTGATTGCACCTCATTAGTACCAGTCTCACACCAATATTTATCAATTAGCAACAGAAAGGTGACCAGTCAAGCTTTGCAAAGGGTCTTGAACTGCGCAGCAACACTTGTCACTGCGTTTTAGGTAACTTTTGAACCCTTTGAGCTAGAAACCATATTTGTGCTCAAATCTGCAGATTATGCAGCAGCAGATGACGGATTGTGCGACAAATGCTATGTGTTAAACGTGACGGCCTCACAATCGCATACCTCCAGTGGCCCTGCTGTAGGGATTGTGGGATGGATGAATGAACTGTATCAGTAGAGGTGGGCATGTATTTTAGTAGTAGAACATCTTGGGTGCTGGCGCAGGTCCGAGCTAAGGTACACTGACAAGCTGAGGATGTACATAGTACTGGAATCGGGATATTGAGGTGCCTTGGAGGATCTGCTCCTATGTTGAGTGATGAATCAGGGGAATATAGGCAGGGTAGGGTTGGGACAAAATGGCAGATCGATGCATGGAAGAGTCCTGAACATACAAGGAGGCTTTGATTGAAATTAAGGAGCACTGACAGAGCAGTCTGAGGATCTAGGTAATGGATCTGCAATGGAGAGGCATGGCAGGGCCGAGGGGCACTGGCAGAACTGTGCAACGGCCCCAGTACTGGAAAGGTATAGGGTACCGCAGTGCAGTGTTGAGGGTCATTGGAAGAGCGGTGTATGCGTCCTCGACCAGGACAGGGGCTGCAGGGTAGCTTCCAGCAGGTCTCTGTATTGGAATGCTAGGACATTGCAGCAGGTGAGGGTTGAGATACAAGAACAGCTGTGTGTGCTGGTGGCACTGCAGGTCAGGACTGGTGTGCACGGGTCGAGCCGCAGACCAGCCTCACTCAGTACTTGAACATCCAGGGGGATTCAAGTCCAGAATGAGGTGCACTTCTAGTGAGGCTGGGTCAGCACCGAGGTGGGCTCATGGTAGATTCGATCTGGACTCCATTCGTGTCACCTGGCTCTGTCTGACCACAAAGCCAACTCCCACACCTGGACACTCCAAGCTAATCCAGAGCTATAGCTCCTGCTTTTACTAAAACTCATAGCTTCAAGAAACATTATGCAGCATATAGTGTCTTGTAACAATGCATATCATATGCTCCAGATAAGTACGGAATCTCTGTCCTGAAGAGACCCCGTAACCACAGACAGTCGAAACGTCGTTGACAATTGATAGGTACTCCAAGAAACACTAGAACATACTCTAGTACCTCTGAATTACTCTGAAACCTTTACAGACATCTTTTCTATTTCAATAACCAACTCCCCCTTTTAAGAATTGACACTGTAGTCATATTCACTGTTTTGGTTATGGTCAATCCACTGGGATCAATTTCAAATAGCTTTATTTCGACAGTTTGTCATAAAAGCACAACCATACAACACATAACACATATATAAATAACACATAATATATACAATTACAGATTAAAAAGACCTATTAAATTCCATATACTGTCGGGTATCTAAAAAATTTAAGAACAGTTAAAAAAGAAGGGGAAGAGGCAGCCACATAAACAAGTCCTATTAAAAAGATACATTTTATGATAAAATAGCAGCAACATTTTTGTTTAAAGTGCGAGTGCGGATAACCCATGTCCAGCCCAGGAATTTGGCCGTTGCTATGGCTGTACTAGGGCTACAGTCAGACCCTAAGATTCTCAACGCAATGGCACATCTCCGGACACCCATCAGGCTGCAAATCGGCCTCAGCCATCTCCTCCGTGGGGCAGCATAAAGTGGACAAACAAAGAAAATATGGGGGATGGTCTCTGCCATTGTCACACAATGGTGACATTTATCATCAGTTCTAGATGCCCATTTACACGTAAAGGACTTTATAGGCAGACTACCTACCCTAAACTGAAAATAAAGTTTTCGATCAAAGGGCCTCTCGATCAAGTCCCAGTAAGCCTCACATACAGGCCATGATTTAAAATCCAAAAAGCGACCTGTTAGGCTAGTTGCAATACTGGGGTGACCTATAGATGAATAAACCATTTCCCAATATTTCTGCTTCAGTTGTACCTTTGTCGGAAACACTGCCGTCTCAGGGTTATTCCAGAGTATCTCTAAATCCAATTTAATTAGTAGGGCCCTAACCTCCTTTAACCAACCTACTCTGTGGAAACAATCCCGCAAGATCACATCCTTGAAACCCATAGCGTACTGCACAAGTTCTGGGGTGACCCAAAGACGCCTCCAATAAAGGATTGGCCGTAGCTTTGCTATGTCCACAATGTTCTTCCTCCCTAAATCTAGATGGAGCGGGAGCATGGGAGTACTTTGCGGGACACTTGCAAGGTTGCGTAGAAATTTATTTTCTAGTCTTACTAGGTGTGTTAAGTCGTTGAATCCCCATAGCTCAGCACCATAGAGGGCAGAGCTCACTGCTTTGGCGTTATAGATCTCTAGGGCTGGAGTGATTGGTTTGGTAAAGGAGGATTTATATTTCTTGGTCAAACACCCTATGTGTTGATGTAATTTTAGAGCTGTTATGTCCAAGTGGTGTTTCCAGCCCAAATCCTTTTGGAGAGAGATGCCAAGATACGTGAACGCACTCACCTGCTCTAAAGGCTCATTATTTAATAAAATACTGCCTCTAAACGATTTGTGCTGGTTAAAAGCCATAAACTTGGTTTTCGAGATGTTTATTTCTAACCCTCTCAGGGAACAAAAATCCACAAATGCATTAATGGTCTTCTGGAGACCACTCGGGGTCCTGGAGATGAGCAAAGTATCGTCCGCAAACATGAGGACAGGGACATGCTTGCCAGCCAGAAGGGGAGCATCGGTAGGGAACGCTGAAAGATACTCAACTACCCCGTTGATATATAGAGAAAATAGGGTAGGAGCCAACACACACCCCTGTCGGACGCCCCGCCCAACAGGGAAAGAATCGGTAACCTCTCCCTGTACCCCCCATCTGACTTTAGCAAAATTGCCCTCATGCAGGCGGACGAGAAGTGTTAATAACTCTGGAGCCATCCCCATATCGCCGAGAACACCCCATAGTTTCCTCCGCGGTACCAAATCAAACGCTGATTTGAGATCTACAAAGACAGCGTATAACGACCCCTCATTCAGGAGCACGTTCCTCCAGTAAATAGTTATAAACCGAAAGATTTGGTCTATGGTACTGGTGCAAGAGCGAAATCCCGCTTGAAGTGGGGACAAAATGTTAGCATCCTCAACCCAGGTCTGTACTTTTCCTAACACTAACCGGCCCATAACCTTTTGGATTGAGTCAATAAGACTTATGGGCCTGTAATTACTGGGGAGGGATTTGTCACCTTTTTTAAAAACAGGGATTATCTCAGCACCTTTCCATGATGGGGGTACTGGGGCCCCATTAGCCACTGCATTAGCAAGAAGGGCTATGTACTGGCACCAAGTTGGCTTGTCACTTAAAAATATATCGGCCGGGATTCCATCCATCCCTGGAGCTCTTCCCTTTGCTACACAGTCTAGTGCTGCCTCGACATCCTTAATAAAAAACACTGGACCAGAATAAAATTTTTCAAAGAGGGATGGTGGGGTCTGTTCGTTAATTGTGCTACAAGCATACTGGGGACCAAAGAATTCAGTCCATTTTACCTGGGGAACATTATTCTGTGGGGGTTCGGGACGCCCTCCCCTATCCCAGTTAACAATGCTCCAAAAGGTTCTCGAATCCTTCGCATCACAGGCACTTCTTAAGTCCTGCCACCATTGTTGGTCCCAATCTCTTTTGGCTTTTTTCTGCGCCTCCCTGTAGTGATCCCTAGCATACCTAACCCCCATGTGATCTCTTAACCTTAGGGCTTCACTTAGCCTTTGTCGAGCAGTTCTACAGGAGGTATCAAACCAGCTAGCATCATTAATTTTCGAAACCTGTCTCCCTGGCTTCACATCCCTTAAAAAGTAGGATTTCAGGCTACCAAATAGGTTAGTGTGGGCTTCAATTACGATTTGTGGGAAATCTTCCCTCCAAATTCTTGACATAAGGTATTTGGTACTCTTGGTTACTTCGGCTTTAAGAGCTTCCAATTTCTCAGGATGTTCAGTAAGTTTACTCCATTTTACATGGCGTTTGTCGTTAGTGATCACTACATCCGAGGTAACGGTTCCCTCAACGTGGGTCGCGTCACCCTCTCTAGTAGTGGCCCAAAAATCCATGCAAAGAGGGTTGTGGTCGCTTTCAAGCCGCCATGTTACCTTCATGTCATCAAGTCTATGCCATATCCTGAGATCAATCAGTATATAGTCGATACGGCTAACGAAGCGCCCATTGTCAAAAGTACATTCACCTTTCAAATCAGATCTTGTGCGCCCGTTTGCAGCCCTAAGACCTCTTTCCAAACACAACGCCTTAAGCTGAATTGCAGCGTTAGACCATTTTTTGACAGGCGGTAGGTCAAGCCTAGGGATTCCCCATCTAAGATCTTGTTCTAATGATAGCTCTTGTACCTCGTTACCCAGTGGTTCGAATGTAGTGTTGAAATCCCCTGATACAATTGGGATGGTATAAATGGGAAGATTTTCTAGTTGTAAGTCCAAGGACGATATGGTCTCTGAACTAAGACCTCCTCTCAACCCCCTAGCATACACGTTGAAAATAGCAAGGGTACTCTCATTGACCCTACTAAGTTTAAACGCTAGAATATCTAAGTCTGAGGATTTTAACAGTTCCACATTATAATCTAATTTTTGGCGAACCCAGGCCACAAGACCTCCTACAGGGCGCCCTTTAGGATTTTTTTTTGCGGGGGTGTAGAAATTAAGATATCCAGCCCTAAAAACAGGATCAACAGCCCAGGACTCCTGGAATAGGCAGATATCATAATTATCAATAAAGTTGCCCCATTCAGGAGACAGCAATTTCTGGGTAATACCTGCAATATTCCAGGATACCAGAGATATTTTGCTACCACCACTGGTGATTTTATGTGGTGAGCTACACCTATCGCTTGTCAAGGGGTTATTAACAATATGACCGGGCTCAATCGTTTGTTCGGGTGGATTGTTACAAGCAAGTACCACTGTTTGATGGCTACTCTTAGGGATGTGGGATGAAGTCATGGTACTACTACAGGGGGTGATATCAGCCTTGGTTTTGTTTCCAATCAACCTATTTTCATGAGGGAACTTATAGACAGGGTAGATATCACTTTCCCTATGTCAATCGCATTCCTCTAAATTGGACAAGGCATTATATCTATTTTCTAGCCTAAGATCAGTAGAAAAACTTAGAAGTGCCCTCCTCCCTGTAACTACATTTGGGACGTTTGATGGTAATGGCAACGTATTCCGTCTCGGAGGTCTAAGGTTACCAATAAAAAAATCCAATGTAAGAGGAATTATATCTGAGTCCCTTTTCTGAGGTGGTAGTAAATTAACAAGAACATTGGGTAGCACATGCGTGGCAGCGAAATTAAGGACAACACAGTCTCCCCCAAACTTTTTAGTATTATATCCAAGCCAAGGGACCCGTCTGGCCATTATAATCTCTCTTGCCAATTGCTGTTGGCCACCCGATCCTCCAAAATACATATTCCTACTAAGCCAATATAGGGCTTTGTCTATTAATGCAGTTGTGGATTCTACTTGACCTGGTCTTAAGTGGGGAACATTGGCAAGGACAAGAGCCAAGGGGATAGCCTCTCTAACAAATGGGAGTCCTTTCCCTGAAAAAGTTTTATTAAGGTCCATGGTGTTGGTAGAATCCGTAGTAGGGAGTGTATTGTGATTAACATTATCAGTCTGTAGGGTTTGGGTAGGCAAGGATGATGTCGGAATCAAAATTCGCGAAGAAGGGTCTGCCACCACCGGAGGAGGCAGGAGATCAACCTTCGAGGGGGCTTCCTTCGTTAATACTGGCGCCAAACACTGGGTATGATCATGAACGCTTGATCCTGGCAGCTCCAGAATAGACGGTTGCACAGTTGTAGACACGGCATTGAGCTTCACTTCCAGTATCGAGAACCGATCCTCAATAGATGTCAGTCTTTTATTAATAGGGGCCAGTATGGCATCCAGTTTCCTTTTAATTGCTGCCCAAAGTTTGTTTGATAAAATCTCCGTCTGGGGCTGATGACCCGAACCTGATTTAGCTGATCGACCCACAGGCTGTTTCTTTGATCGTCCAACTGGGGCCAAACCCCCTGCTCTTGTACGTCTTGTCTGCATTTGAATTGGGGGGGAGGGGGAAACCTCTACTACCGGGGGCGCTTGGGTAGGTGTTGAGATAATAGACCCACCCTGTTCGGTAGTGTATAGTGGAGATGGCATATGATCTTGTTGGTCTACTAGATCCCTAGGAATGCCAGGTGATTGCTGTGATATGTTTACTACTGAGGTGTCAGGATTCTCGTGGATGAGGGCTGATGTCTTGTTCCCTATCCCCATTGACAGACGCCTTTCAGTTCTTTCTATTTCCTCCGTTAAAACGTTAGCAGCTCTAACCAAATAAGAGTCCAGGGTAGCTCCTGCCATCCCATTTGATTTGATGCATGAAGGCTTCTTTTTCACCATTATCACACTTATCAGGCAACACTACTCACGGTTTCTTATCTGTGTGTAGATCGCAGAGGGTATGCCCAGCCCGGCCTCTTCTGGCCCCTGACGGCCACAGACGGCCCGCCCTCTGCCCGGGCTCAGCCCGGCGCCGCCCGCGCGCGTCCCGCGACGCGGAGGGCGCTGCGTCCTTTTGTGCGCCTCCGGGCGCGAGGATGACGTGAAGGGGCGCTATGAACCCTGGGAGGTGTAGTTTCCCCTGCTCACAGCCGCAGAATGGAACAGCGGCAGCAGGGGAGACACGCAGTACAACAGACCCAGGAGCGTCAGCGGCAGCGCAGCAGCACAGGGCAGGAGTCAAGTCCCCCACAGGTACGGCAAGGCAGGTTTCAAAAGGATGTTTCCCGCTCCACCGAGGGCGCTGCGTCCTTTTGTGCGCCTCCGGGCGCGAGGATGACGTGAAGGGGCGCTATGAACCCTGGGAGGTGTAGTTTCCCCTGCTCACAGCCGCAGAATGGAACAGCGGCAGCAGGGGAGACACGCAGTACAACAGACCCAGGAGCGTCAGCGGCAGCGCAGCAGCACAGGGCAGGAGTCAAGTCCCCCACAGGTACGGCAAGGCAGGTTTCAAAAGGATGTTTCCCGCTCCACCGAGGGCGCTGCGTCCTTTTGTGCGCCTCCGGGCGCGAGGATGACGTGAAGGGGCGCTATGAACCCTGGGAGGTGTAGTTTCCCCTGCTCACAGCCGCAGAATGGAACAGCGGCAGCAGGGGAGACACGCAGTACAACAGACCCAGGAGCGTCAGCGGCAGCGCAGCAGCACAGGGCAGGAGTCAAGTCCCCCACAGGTACGGAGCGTCCTCCGATGTACATGGATGTAGGGAAGAGGTGTGGCGCCGCGGCCAGGGCAACTGACTCCGGAATCTGGGGATTAGTGATAACAAGCTACTTGGCAGCACAGGAAACTTATTTTGTAACTATATAAATGTAATTTCAATGATAGACCTAAAAGACCCTGAAAATGAGGATCAACAGAGAGCTTGCATGCGCGCGTTTTCCAATTAGCTGAAGAATGTTTCACTGGGATCACATAAGTCACACATTTTCATTATGTATGTGTAAATGGTGACAATACACAGTATAACTTTACGATCTTTTTTCTCACTACAATTGAAAATAAAAAGCACTTACTTCGGCTGAAGTGAGTGTTGCATGAGAAGTGTTTTGGGGGGCTGTTTTTTCTCTAGTCATATGTGTTGTTTGAAGTCATTTAACTTAAAAGAAAAATAAATGTAATGCATATTGACTACATTGTATGCTAATTTTGCTTAAATAAATACAAGACTGTAATACCTTGTCAAAATATAAAAGATTTTTTGATCTAAATGAGTTCCTTGTGAACAACTGTAAATTTGCTCTCCAGATAAGTACACAACCGAAGCTCACATTGCAGCACACACTTGCATCATACCACATAAGTATGCACAGCGCACACACTCACATAGCACAAGGACACACCATAGTATAAAAAAACCAACATTTAATGTACATTTCATTGCACTGACGAAGCAGCCATTAATTCAGACGCCAGTTCTATGAGCCTGCGTGACCAACCACCTGCTATCAAGCAGGGCCCTGGCATTGTTAGCATGGGGGCCCTCCAACTCCGAGCAATAAAGGCACACTGCCCACCGTTCTGGATGTCTTTTCGTCCAAAAACGGATTAAATCAATCTCACGTTACATACGAGTAACGCAACGCTACCATCTAGTGGCCATGCAGAAAATAACACATTCAAATAGTTTCCACTGTATTAGCGACTCACGGTAATGTCTGAAACAAGGGCCATAGACCGTGTTCATTTAACTTGTGCCAGTTGGGGCACCAGCACTCCTTTTAGGGCAGGATCTTATTTTAATCAGTAGACAATCAGCCAGCAAAAGAGACAGAGGAGCAGAAACGAGAGGCAGAGAAAGATCGTAAAACAGTTACAAAGGAAGAAAGCCTGGTTGAAAAGACACTGCAGGAGTGAGTTAAAGACGCAAAAGACATGGCTTTTTGCAAACCTCTGTAATCCCTACAGGCAGCGAAGTTGGAAGACATATTTTCATTCCGAGTGAGAAGAGTTGGGTCTAGATGCAGGAATTGCTTGGGGGGTTGTAGGTAAGGCCTGTGGTACATTTACAGAGCTGAATGTGGCCTCTGATGCTATGTCAGTAGAAGCCACCTCCTCTAATCACCAATCATTTAAAAGGAATGGCCACCCCTTAGGAAAACCTGTTAGAACTGGTTTCTACCCATGTTGTGTCACCCAATGCCAGTCTGTTGGGCTGGGGTGCTCCCAGGGGGATTTTTCTGTGCTGGGCCAGTGTTTCAGTGTTCTGGCGGCTTGCTCTTCCTCTTTCAGGGGGCTGATGGAGGATCCCTTGGGTCTATTGCCATTTGCACTGCACCGCTCCTGGCTGGTCCGCGTGTGCAGGTCCGGTCGGAGGACCTGGTTGTCCTGCGTTACTTGATTCGTCCGCTGGGTGCAGAGCGATGTACCTCAGTTGTCTCAGTCGTGTTCTTTGCTCCTGAGCAGAGATGGATTTTGGGGGGTCCCTGTCTGCCTTTTTCGTGCCAGGAAGGTGGGGGTCAGTCTCGGCAGGGTGTTCCCGGCCATGGGATCCTTGACTTGACCCGGGAGGTGTTCCTGTGTTTGTGATGGTGGTTTGGGTCTCTGGGGGTAGACATGTTTGCCTCCCCAGAGAATGACCCGACATCCTTGTTTATGCGTGGTTAGGCCTTGCCTAGAGGCGGTGTTTGTGAATACGATGTCCTTCCATTGGCCATGGAATCTTCTGTGTGTGTTTCCCCCGGTTCCCCTGATTCGGGCTGTATCGCAGATGATTGGGGTGGACGAGGCTGTGGTGTTTCTAGTGTTTCTGGGGTGGAGGCGACACCCTTGGTTTTACCCTGTTGGTAGATTTGGCGGTTCGCCCGTGTTGGGTGCTCCTTTGTCATCCTTATCAGTTGGACCTCTGACTCCGTTCCCAGTGCCCAATCTATGTGTCTTCATGCATGGTTCTTGGGCGGCAGAGTCTGTTGGTTGGGGTTGTTCCCAGGTGGTGGCCGGGCTGCTTCCACATTTTGGGCATCCATCTACTTAGCTTGCATATGTCATGCACTGGTCCTACTTTTCTGCTGGGTGTCAGTGGAAGGGGCTCCAAAGCGGACTGACAAGAAAACCAGAATCCAGACAGGATCCACCTCTGTAGATCCTGTCTGGATTCTGGTTTTCGTCAGTCAGCTTTGACCTTGGTTTGGCACATTATATGCTCCAGGCTCAATGGGCTGCTCTACGGACTTTTCATTGCCCCCTTTTTGTTAATGTGAAGTCTATGGTTTCTCGTTTGGTGGCCTCTCTGGCATTGGAGTGACCGGGCATGTGTTGTATACCCCTTCGTGGGATCTCCCGTTGGTTCTGCCGGCATTGCGGGTGTGTCTGTTTGGCCCACTGGATTCTGAGGTCTTGTACTTTTTGCCCTTGTAGTGGCTATTACCTCGGCCAGGCGCATTGGTGGTTTGGCTTCCTTCTTGGGATCAGCCCCATTTTTTTGTGTTTTCTGGATGATAGGGTGGTATTGAGTACGCACCCTTCTTTTTGTCCCTGAGGTTCTTTTTAACTGGTCGGCGGTGTTGGTCCTGCCTGTTTTCTTTCCTATGCCTCGTTCTCCAGATGAGGCTCTGTTGCATCGCTTGGATGTGTGACGGGCTTTACTGGTGTACTTGTCCCGCACTGGCCCGTTCTGTTGTGGGGCCAGTCGTTTTGTCTTGTTTGGTCAGGGACGGCTGGGTTTGCATCCCTCCTCTACTACCCTTTTGTCGTTGGCGGCTAGAGGCCTTTCTGGTGGATTAGGAGTCCCTTGATATGCTTGTGGAGTCCTGGGTTTAGGTTCATTCTACCCTTTTGGTGGCGGTGACTTGGGCCACTTTTAAGGGTGTTTCCATAGTGAACATTTGCTGAGCTGCTACGTAGACTCCCCTCTTGCCTTTGTGGTGCATTATGGGCTGGAGAGAGGGGTTGGTACCTCTGTTTCTTTTGCTTCTTTGGTGCTGGGTGCTGTTGCCCTTTGACTCTTGTTTCTGTGATTGTGTTGTGTGTGCATTACACACGCTTCTTTAATCTCTCTTCCTGTTGGCTTGTCCTGTTTTCCATGAAGCCGTACTTTGCTTTGGTATCTGCTAATGTGTTAATTACTGTGGTGAGGAAGATGGACAAGGAGGGTATGCCCCGGTTACTCGCTGGTAATCTTCATTACTCCGAGTCCTAGTATTCCAGGCCACAGTATAGTTTCCCTTCCCTCCCGAGCATGGTGTGGGGGCTTCTTGTTTTTCTGTGTCTTTTGGTTGCAGGTTTTCCTAGGGGGTGGTCACTACTTTTATATGATTGGTGAATAGAGGAGGTGGTCATCTTGGAGGGACGGGAGGCTAGTATGCTAACTTTTGCCAGGAGTTTCTGTGGGAGGCTGAAGCTCATGTGTTAATTTCTGTGGCCAGGAAGACTAGGACTCGGAGTAATGAAGATTACCAGTAAGTAACTGGGGCATTAGCAGAGCTCTGTAAGGGCCTGGAGCTATGAGTGGGGGTGCTGTTCGAGATGCAGCTGTACTGTCAGAGCAGTGCACGGGAGCTTCAGTACTAGGGCAGCAGGTCAGGGTGGAGGTTTGTGAGTGGGATCCAGAACTGGAATTGAAGGGGTTCGTGCAGGTGCGGCTTGAGGTACACTGGCAGAGCTCTGTATGGGTCTAGGTTCTGAACAGCAGTGGGCTTCGCAGGTCAGGGCTGAGATGCTGCAGCGGAGATGTGTGTTGGTCCCGGTACTGGAATAGCAGGCGGGTACTTCAGTGTAGGGTTAACATGAACCGGTCGACCTGATAATTCAGTTGAATATATTGCGCCCCCTGAAACTGTAATCTCCCTTTTCTCACCCTTTCCATGAACCCATCTCCTCATTTCCTTCTGCCCTCCTTCCTTTCTGCCTTCCTCGATCACTACCTTCTCTCCCCCTTCACTCTCGACCCCTCTATATCCTTCTCTTTGTCAGTTTAACGGGAACTAATGTCTGTCTACTTTCTAAACTTAACATTTTCAGATGACATTTTAATATACACTGAACTTTAGATGTGAGCATAATGACTTCCGTTTCCACATGTTTCTTCTCCCTTCCATGTGCACCCTTCTCTCCTCCCTTCATGACGTCATCCCGCTAACCTCGCCCCACTCACCTCGTCTCACCCTATTACCATTTACTTCCTGTTTCCGTTCATTTCATTTATTGTGCACCTCGACACCTCTTGTTCTCCCCTGCCTTCTTGCTCCTTTCTTCACCTTTCCTTCTGCCCTTTACCGTAGCAGGGGGTGCTACAGGTGAGCTCAGGTGCATTGGCAGGGCCAGCTGTGGGGCTCTGTATTTTCTGACACAGGTGTACAGATCCGGGTTGATATGCAATGTCCAGGTCGTGTGTGTAGTAGGCCTCTGTACTTGTGTCGGGAGCGTGGTTCTGAGGTACATTGGCAGCGCTGTGGCTCTGCTAAAGGGGAGAACTTCGGTTTATTGACAAAGCTTTGTTTGCACCTCAGAACAGGCCCAGGAGGTGGGAGTGTTTGTCAGGACTGAGATGCTTTGGCAGAGCCGAGTGTGGCTCTCAGTATGGAGTCAGCCGAGTGTGCTACAGGATAGGCTCGAGGCGCTCTGACAGCTCTGGAGGGAGGCAGGCGCTAAGGCTTAAGGTGCATTGATAGAGCTTTGCGTGGGTCCGCGCACACTAGATGCGAGGGGATGCCGCAAGTCAGGAATGAATGTCACTGGCCGAGCCAAGTTCTTTGTGGGGGTCCCTCTGTGGACTACCTCTGCAGGCTGGTCAGGCTTGGGGTGCATTGGCAGAGCGATGGATAGCGTGGATGTTGCAGGTCAGGTCTGAGGTGTGGGCCTAGCACTTGAGTAGGAGGGGGCGCGGCAGGCCAGGGATGTGCTTGGACCCCAGGAGTGAAATACCAGAGGAGCCTTGAAGTCCGGCTTTAAGTGTTTTGGGAGAGCAGTGCAAGGGCCTAGTGCTGACACAGACCACGGATTGAGGCACATTGGCAGAGCTAAGCAAGTTTTCAATATGGAGCAAGGAGTTTGGTACTATTTCTGTCTCTGTCTTTTCTTTCTTTCTCTTTGTCTCATTCTCTCTCTTATTCCCTCCGCCCCTTATTCCACATTGTATGTTTATGTAGAGGACATCTTTTGTCACTACATGAAATGTAAAGGGCAAAACACAATTTCCATGATATATATATATATATTTTTAGAATTGCCCCACAATTTTACAAATTGTCCAAATCTATACATGAGACATTTGGTGAAGTTTAGTTAAGCGGTCTATGAAGTCAGGAGACACTTCGAGTCAGTCTTGGTCACGTATGTGACAGGACAGCAGCAGCTGCCATATTTTAAATGCAGTAAACCCTGGAAGCTGCGCATGATCATCTAAAAGAAACGGTGAAAAAAGGATGAGGTTTGAACATTTCCAGACCATGAATAAGTAATTGTCAAGAAAGAGTTCTAAACGCAGGTTCAGAAATATTTAAATGTGCAATATTCTGCAACAATGTGAATTCGAAATACAAATAGAAGCCTACAGGCAAAGCACTGATATATTGAAATCGGAGATGCGTAAAGAGAGAGGGGTCTTCACACCCTGCATGTTTGGGTACATTGATTGCCCAAACCAAGTGCTTTCAAAACTCATATTTCACATGGATTATATCAGACCCATGAGTTTGTTTTCCATATTTCACGAAGGTAACGTTATTCCTGCGATTTATGGATTCGAATTTCGGGGGGAGCTAGTTATAGCCCAATTTCCTAGCTCCCGTGTGATCATTCTTCCAGCATTACTATGCATTACACGCTAGCGTGCTTAATTATAAATATATCAGGAAGCAGGCTTGGTGGTTTACTCCGAGAGGGCTACAGACTCCTCTATTTTGATTGTCGAAGTCTGTTTTATGTGGGAATTTTCCCTTTACCTTCAGAAGCTTTCAGCCGTCTCCCTTGTAGCTCGCTGTGACATGGGTCTCTTTCTGCTACTGCCATTACATGTCTACAAAGAGGGAGGTGTAAGGTTATTGAAAATGACACGTGAACACCCAAGATGGGGACTCTGCAGCAGAGGAAGCATGGTTATGTTTTCAGTGGGAGCAGAAATTTAGGAAAATATTATCCCTATCGACAACAATGACCTGTCCGTTGCGAGCAGCTAAAGAGCGGGTGCCACTACATTAGGAGCTTAAGCTAACTAGGGAACACCCTCCCCACAGAGCAGAGAAAATAAAGTTCCTCCTTTGTGGGAAAAGAACAGCTTGAGACGACAAAACACTCACATTTTATTCCTTAAAAATTCACAAAGGGAAACATTGATTTGGAGCACACCGACTATTATCATGGTCTTCACATTAGAAAAGCAAATGGGAGGACATCGAGGTAATATTGTGACTCGCTGATCTATGGCATAGATCATAAAAAAGGCAAGCAGGACGTTAAGACCGGTCTCTCTAGAATACTTGAAGAGTTTAACAAATCTTCACCAAACTGAGGCTGCCCGGTTAGAAGGGCAGAAAGAACTGTAACCCTGATGTTTTACCGGGGGCAGTTTAATTTGTCGCAAATGCATATCCACCTCTTAAGCTTGGGATAGAACATACGAAAAGACTACGCATTGTGCGTACTTATGTCGCTCAAGCTCTCTCCTTTATTTTGCATCTCTACTTCTATCTATTTCTTTCTCTCTGTGTGTGAATGCTTGTACGTGGAGTACTCCTTGTGCCTTGATCCATTTCCCTATCCAGATTCCCCTTCTCGCATTGCAGAACCCCACTTTCAGAAGACTGTGGCTCCCGATGAGGGATGGGAAGTAACTTCTGAAAGCACCTCCACTGCCCGACAATACCACCGCCATTGTGCTTTAGAAACGTGATCATAACAAAGCCATCTCTTTCCTCACCTCTTCCTCTCTTCTCCCTCGCTTATTCCGTGTACCTTCTCCCCTTCTCTTATTCTGTTTCCTCTCCCTTTGCATCTTCTCCTCTTTATCTCTTCTACATCTCTCCTTCCCTTTTATCCTTACCATGTCACGCTTGCCCATCCCTATCTCCTTTATCCATTTACCATTCCACTTCACTGCCCCTCTTCCGCCATCTGACCCTTATACCGACCCCGTCTCTCCAGTCTGTCCACTTGTCTCCAATGAAGGTGCCAGGGATGACTCGGAAACGCAAGCCTGTATCAGACGACGAGACATCTCTGGCGGAAAGTGAGACCTCTCGGAAGCCTGAAGAAGAGGAGGATGAGAGCACAGCACTTAGTATCAATGAGGAGATGAAGAAAATGCTCAATCAGTTGTGAGTACAGGGACTCTTCCATTTGTTTCCTCAATTAGCAGCACTACACCATCCCACATTCACTGTTCCCACAATGGCTACTTATCCAGCACTCCTGAACCATCCTTCACAGTGAGCACTCCTACATCCCTCCTCTAGCCATTGCTGTGACACAATTCTCCACAGTGAGCACTCCTACACCACCCTAAGTCCAGTGTCTCTACATCATCCTTCACAACCAGTGCTCCTACACCACTCACCACAGTCAACTGCTAACGTGTTACACCACCCTCCTTAGATAGCCTCCCAACACCACTCTCGTAGCCACAGTTTGTTTAGCAACCCCCACAGCTAGCATTCCTATCCAGTCTGGCATAGCTGGTGCTCCTACACTCTTCATCATATTCTGGGCTCCTAAACCATCCCTCAGTCTGGGTTCCTAGCCCATTCCTCATAGCCAGCACTTCTACACTCTCGTTCTCCAGCGCAAGAGCTCCTACGCCATCCCTCAAAGTCAGCACTGCTAACACAGCTAGTGCTCCTATACCATACCCCATAGCCAATGTTCCTATACAATGCCCCACAGCCAATCATAAATCCCTCAATGTCGGCGCTGCCACACAGCTAGTGCTCCTATACCATACCCCATAGCCAATGTTCCTATACAATGCCCCACAGCCAATCCTAAATCCATCAATGTCGACGCTGCCACACAGCTAGTGCTCCTATACCATACCCCATAGCCAATGTTCCTATACAATGCCCCTCAGCCAATTCTACATCCCTCAATGCCCGAGTACCTGCACTCTGCACTATTCTACATTCGGTACTCATTCCTCCGCAGTCTATACTAAAACACTATCAGTACTAATATTGTCGTCATCCGTTGTGGTTTCAAGGCTTTTGTTTGTTTGTGGGGTGCAGGGGCATTTCCTTACAGGTACCTAGTCTGGCATCAGACTTGCCTATCTTGTGTCTGACTATACCTTCTCCTCTGCAGGCGAGAATATGACTTTGAAGATGACTGCGATAGCCTGGCCTGGGAGGAGACAGATGAGACCCTGTTACTCTGGGAGGATTTCCCCGGGTACACCATGACTGCTGCCGAGGTGCAGGTGGAGGTATGCCGTGCCATGTCTCTTGAGCAGATAAACTCCTGTTAATCTCCTGAGTGCCTAATATCAGATCCTGTAAGAGGACCCTACTCCAAACCTCCATTCACAAATGTACAAGTCCAAGAAAGGGAGGATTCTCTGTTGCCACTCTGGGCCGACCAAAAATACCTAGAAAGGCATTTTATTTTTAACTCTTTGACTATCCTAGCTTACTATAGGTCATATCCCACATAATCAATTAATCTGAAGCAGTTCAGCATAAAGTGTGCCAGCACCACCATGGTTTTACTATTAAAAAAAGCTAGGTATAAAAAAATGCATGGCCAACCCGAGCAAGTCTGAAAAGTGCAGGAACAAGACCACAAGGCAGGATGCTACAGACCAAGAATGCATAGCAAAAGTATATACTTATATTTGTTAAAAAACGATTTGTCCAAAGGATGGACTCTTGTTGCCAAAATGGATCAAATGCTCAGAACTCAGAAGTGTCATACACTTTGCAGTCTGAATCTTTTCTGGATTAACATGATGTGCATCATTCTGCCATCTAGTGATTAGAATGGAATTGTCTGTGTAGCTCCCTCTCTTTTTTTGCTTTTATTTTTTATACATGAGAGGTGTTGACCAATTGCTTTCCTGTCCTTCACTCTGTGACATTAGGCACTCACCCTACATGCCTCTTTCTTTGCATGATCGCCATCTTCATATTTCTTTTTCTGCCGTTGGGTCTGGAAACCGAGAGAAGGCAGAAGGTATCCAAGAAGAATTGGAGGAGTTTTCATCGAGATATCATTAGTCAAATACAGAATCCTGAAGAAAAGCAAAAGGTAGAGCATTGATGTTGAGGGAATAGAGTTTTCACTGACAAAAAACATAGATTATTTTAGCAAGCTTACCGTTGGATGGACATCAGCCATGAGGGTCGGAGAATGACTATCTGGGGTGGAGCATACACACTTTAGATTCTGCTCAAAGTGGCACCGCAAGTTCGCACAGAAGGACAGCCATGAGGGTTACAAAGTCCAGAGCATGGAGGGCTTTGAAGCATGTGTAGATTTTCAACCCAAGAGTATGAAGACGAAGGAAAAGTAGAGGTGGGGTCACAGCACCATGGCACACGTGCAGAAAAATTGCTAAAAGTCCTCAGGATGTCGAGCACCTAGAAGTACCCTGAGTAAATAGAGGTGGATCAGGGAAGGGCTCCAATGTTGAAGAGGTCCCTGAAAGAGAGAGGGAGAAGGCGCTGAAGAAGGCATAGAAAAACAGGAAGGTAAAGAAGTGGTAGGTAATAATTCAGGAGTACAGTGGGGCTAAGCCGAAGCATTCAGAATCGAAACACTCAATGGCTACCCGACACCAAAGATGATAGTGACTGAGGGCAAGCATAAGCAAAAGAAACCCCACAGATCAAAGTCAAACTATACTGTCGATGGTAAACCCTTGGAACCAGCCTCGACTCTGAAAGGAGATTGGGCGCAAGAGAGAGACAAAGAGGCTTGAGACAGTCTCAAAACACACCTGGTGCAGCTAAGCATCACGCCCTCTGTCACTACATCTCCGAAACCATTGTTAAGGATAAAACTGGGTGTTAGTTGAACTATATATGTAAAAATTGGACGTATTTTTCAAAAATCCCCCGTATTTTGTCTTGATTTGTTGTATTGGTTGTTTGTTGTAAATATGTATGCAACACCTTCACACTATATGTTATATCAGTCTTTTTTGAGTTATGTGGTTGTCCTGTGATTTAAATGCGTAACAGCCATATATACCATGAGACACTTGATGGATATATAAAATACAAAATATCTACTATGTTCTTTTGTTTGGTGTGTTTTGACTTATCCTGCTATTTCACAAGGTTTAAGTGATTGATGTTGATTCATTATCTTTAATACTAAGCAATTGTTTGACCCGACAGAACACATTGTAGTAAATATCCTTGAGGAGCCAGGCACTAAAGCATGTGACTAGTCATCAGACCCCCCACCCCCAGATTCAAAACCAGCAGGGGGCAGAAGCAGAGGTTTTCTTCACAAATACAAAACAAATGCCTCCAACAAATGAACCCTAAACGCTATCTAGCATTGCAAATGTATAGAACTGTCAGGCTCTCCAGCAAACATGAGACCAAAGGGATGTCTTTGGTGGCAAAGCTAAACTCAATGAAGGCAAAGGCCTTCCCAGTCATCAAGAGAATCTGGCCAGTGACAGAGTAATTCACCCTTACCAGAAGGGACAGTCTCTGACAGTGAGGATTAAGCAAAGGTTGGTCGCACACTGCTCGTCACACCAGCAAGTTGCCCCAAAGGACTGTGGTAGATGTAGTGGCGACGGCGGGTACGCCTATGCCACGATGTATAAAGAACAGTATGTGTTGCGTTAGCCATCCCTGGACACGTGTTTCGAGGTAGTTGCCTCTCGTCAGCAGGGAGCAGGTCAGTGTAAAGGGGTGCCGCGTGGACTGCCAAAATGTAATTAAAACAGGTCAAGTACCTCTCATGGCGCGCAGATGCAGATCCAAGGCTCGTCAGCCCGTTGGCTCAAGGGAGCCGTAATGAATTAAGCAAAGGTTGGTCGCACACTGCTCGTCACACCAGCAAGTTGCCCCAAAGGACTGTGGTAGATGTAGTGGCGACGGCGGGTACGCCTATGCCACGATGTATAAAGAACAGTATGTGTTGCGTTAGCCATCCCTGGACACGTGTTTCGAGGTAGTTGCCTCTCGTCAGCAGGGAGCAGGTCAGTGTAAAGGGGTGCCGCGTGGACTGCCAAAATGTAATTAAAACAGGTCAAGTACCTCTCATGGCGCGCAGGTGCAGATCCAAGGCTCGTCAGCCCGTTGGCTCAAGGGAGCCGTAATGAATTAAGCAAAGGTTGGTCGCACACTGCTCGTCACACCAGCAAGTTGCCCCAAAGGACTGTGGTAGATGTAGTGGCGACGGCGGGTACGCCTATGCCACGATGTATAAAGAACAGTATGTGTTGCGTTACCCATCCCTGGACACGTGTTTCGAGGTAGTTGCCTCTCGTCAGCAGGGAGCAGGTCAGTGTAAAGGGGTGCCGCGTGGACTGCCAAAATGTAATTAAAACAGGTCAAGTACCTCTCATGGCGCGCAGGTGCAGATCCAAGGCTCGTCAGCCCGTTGGCTCAAGGGAGCCGTAATGAATTAAGCAAAGGTTGGTCGCACACTGCTCGTCACACCAGCAAGTTGCCCCAAAGGACTGTGGTAGATGTAGTGGCGACGGCGGGTACGCCTATGCCACGATGTATAAAGAACAGTATGTGTTGCGTTAGCCATCCCTGGACACGTGTTTCGAGGTAGTTGCCTCTCGTCAGCAGGGAGCAGGTCAGTGTAAAGGGGTGCCGCGTGGACTGCCAAAATGTAATTAAAACAGGTCAAGTACCTCTCATGGCGCGCAGGTGCAGATCCAAGGCTCGTCAGCCCGTTGGCTCAAGGGAGCCGTAATGAATTAAGCAAAGGTTGGTCGCACACTGCTCGTCACACCAGCAAGTTGCCCCAAAGGACTGTGGTAGATGTAGTGGCGACGGCGGGTACGCCTATGCCACGATGTATAAAGAACAGTATGTGTTGCGTTAGCCATCCCTGGACACGTGTTTCGAGGTAGTTGCCTCTCGTCAGCAGGGAGCAGGTCAGTGTAAAGGGGTGCCGCGTGGACTGCCAAAATGTAATTAAAACAGGCGCGCAGGTGCAGATCCAAGGCTCGTCAGCCCGTTGGCTCAAGGAGCGGTGTGCGACCTACTTTTCCTCAATTTAAACGGCTTCCTTAAGCCAACGGGATGACGAGCCTTGAGTCTGCACCTGCGCGCCAGGAGAGGTACTTGACCTGCTTTTAATTACATTTGGCAGTCCACGCGGCACCCCTTTACACTGACCTGCTCCCTGCTGACGAGAGGCAACTACCTCGAAACACGTGTCCAGGGATGGCTAACGCATACACATACTGTTCTATTTACTTTTTGTGGCATAGGCGTACCCGCCGTCGCCACTACATTTCCCACAGTCCTTTGGGGCAACTTGCTGGTGTGACGAGCGGTGTGCGACCTACTTTTCCTCAATTTAAACGGCTTCCTTAAGCCAACGGGCTGACGAGCCTTGAGTCTGCACCTGCGCGCCAGGAGAGGTACTTGACCTGCTTTTAATTACATTTGGCAGTCCACGCGGCACCCCTTTACACTGACCTGCTCCCTGCTGACGAGAGGCAACTACCTCGAAACATGTGTCCAGGGATGGCTAACGCATACACATACTGTTCTATACACTTTTTGTGGCATAGGCGTACCCGCCGTCGCCACTACATTTCCCACAGTCCTTTGGGGCAACTTGCTGGTGTGACGAGCGGTGTGCGACCTACTTTTCCTCAATCTGACAGTGAGGATAGTGGGGAACGTAATGGCTGTGATAGCAGCATGCATAGCTCGAACACCATATGTGAAGTTATACATGAGACCACTGCAGGAATAGCTATAATATAAATGGTTACAGGCAACCAGGAGTTGGGCGGATCTAGTGGTTGTCACAGGGAAAGTACAGAGTGATATACAGTGGTGGAGCGCAAGGGACATCAGTGTGCAGACCTTTCAAGTACCCAACTCCCTCAGTGGCCATCACAACAGACGCATCCACACAAGTTCAGGGGCTCATATGAGACAAGATTAAACATCAGGAGCCTATGGAGCCCAGAAGTGGGATGAAGTATTACATTGCATAAATGTAAAGGAGCTGAGGGCAGTTCAGACACAGATCAAGGGAAGAACATCCCTAGTACAGGCAAACAACACAACCACAATGTTCTACCTCAACAAACAAGGAGGAACTAGGTCACACGCTCTGTCCCACCTTACACAGTAAATATGGAGGTTGGCCATCTAGAGAAGGATAACTTAAGTTGGTGTCCACCTATCAGGAGTCCCTAAACACAGATGCAGAAATGCTAAGCAGGCAAACAAACTTTTCCAACAAATGGGAGCTGAAACAACAAATAATGTAAGAACTTTTTCAGTAACAGGGAAAACCACAGATATACCTATTTGTAACAATGGGGAACACAAAACTATCTGCTCAGTTACTCGCACCAATGGTCGATGGGTAATGTGCTATTTGCAAGAAACAAGACACATCAGGAAAGGAAATCAATTCTTCTTTTCTAGGGCACCAGCAAGCAAAGGCTCACTGGTCAACAAGGTGACCCCTCAAAGACAGATAGTCCAAACAATCTAGACATGTTACAAGAAAGCAGGTTTAGCGCTGGGATAAAGACTAAGAGCACACTCAACATGGAAAAAAGGGACTACCCAACCTCCCAAAAGGAGAGTATACTGCTACATACTCAATACACTGCATGTGAATCCAGAAAAGATTCATTCATGCCAAACAAAATGGCATCTTACCTGTAAGAGTAGTTTTGCAGCTTCAACAAGTTTCTAGATTCCCATGCAAAACCCCCTCCCCCCTCTCCATTTCCCCAGAAATGCATCAGCTGCTGGGCACACAAGCGCTAATTAAAAGATGGAAAGACTAGGAAGCCATGAAGCATGTTAAAGACAGAAGTTGCCAAAGGGGAAAAAATAATCTGTAGATGGCGACTAGGCAATGGGGCTTCCAGGGTGAGCATCTAGTGTCACAGAGGAATGACAGGACACCAAATAGTCAACTCCGCACAGGTTAAAAAAACAAGCATTTGCAATGCAATAGGTCTCGCATTTGCGAGAGTTTAAGTTATTGGCACTGTAAATGATAATGCCTTTTATTTATGTTTTAAAAACCAACACATAAATAAAAGGCATTGTCATTTACAATGCCAAGAGCTCAAACTGCTGCAAATGCGAGACCTATTGCATTGCAAATGCTTGTTTATATAGCCCTTTAATCTAGGACTACAAGGAAACGTTAAAGTAAGCACTCACAGGAGAGCATGAAAAACTCATCAGGAACAGAATTCAGCCATAACATCTAGAGCCATCAATTGTTTGTTGTAACGCTTTTCGCCCTAATTGGGATGGGTATTCCCAGACGTGGGACCCGTGCTCACTACGCCACTGGAGTCAAGCTATCCTACTTCCGTGCATCAATTGTTTGTTGTAACGATAACATCTAGAGCGGCAGACCCAAATCCCCTGGACCTCCGCCCGCCCCTTCACCATCCATGCTGCAAACACTGAATTCAGCGCTAGCTGACACCAGAAAGTATGGTTTCGTTCTAAAATTGAACATGTCTCACAAGATCCTGACACAGTTGCATGACAAAAATATATATATATATAAACATAGAAACCGAGAGTTAACAAAGGGAACAGTCCAGACCGAACTGCCAGGCCAGGTCCTCCCTGGACCGGAAACAGGCATCCTAGGACCGGTTTCAGGGTATGTCACCCTTCTTCAGCCAGGCTAGCTTGAATCCAGTGGCACAGTGAGCAAGAGATCCACGTCTGGGCATACCCATCCCACTTGGGGCGAACAGTGTTACAGCAAACAAATGATAGACGGAATGCTGACAATGCAAACATTCTCCCCCAGTCAAAAGATCTGGGTTAAATCCATCGTTCTTTTGGACTGTTCCCATGAGGCACAGGGTCAAGACTGATTTGCATATGGCCAGGTCTAAACTGCGATGGCATGGTGAGCAAAAGAATGATGGATTCAACCCAGATCTCTTGGTTGGGGTGAATGTTTTGATTTGTTCTGCATTCCGTCCATCAATTGTGTGTCTTTTGCTTTCTCGCCCTAAGTGCGCCAGGTATGCCCAGACGTGGGTCCTGGGCTCACTGTGCCACTGGAATCAAGCTATCCTGGCTGAAGAGGGGTGAAACCCCGAAACCGGTCCTAGGATGCTTGTTTCCGGTCCAGGGAGGACCTGGCTTGGCAGTACGGGCTGGACTGTTCCCATGAGGCACAGGGTCAAGACTGATTTGCATGTGGCCATGTCTAAACTGGGGTGGCATGGTGAGCAAAAGAATGATGGATTTAACCCAGATCTCTTGACTGGGGGTGAATGTTTTGATTTGTTCTGCATTCCGTCCATCAATTGTGTCTTTTTTTTTTTTTTACTAGCTTGGGAATCCTACACCAGAAATCAATTGTTTATTTTAGTTGTGTAACTGCACAGTTAGAACTGTACAGTTTCCGCCCAGGATTCAGTAACACATTTCACCTGAACACATCCCCAAACTCTCTCGTGACATGCAAGATACACCAGTCTGTAAGTGGGGACAACCAGCTGGGGCATAACATATCTTTATTTTCACAAATTAAATACTAAAAACATTTATTGGGGGGGGGCTACTAAAAAAACAAATTTGGGGGGGGGGGGGCTGATTTTTCCAGCAATATGCAGAGCTGCAGGGGCTGTAAGATGGAGTGAAAACACAACAAAGCCTCGTTAGCAAGTGAATGGTCTTTTAAAGACCTGTGAAGTGCTCGGGTGCGGCTGTGTGTGTGCCCTTGAAGCTGTCTCAGTTTGGGCTGACACACACGACGGGGGGTGGGGGGGGGGGCTGAAGCTCTCTGAGCCTAATGAGTGTTGCACGCCTGGACACAATCAGCAGCAACATACAAATAACCCAGGGCAGTGGATGTGCACAGAAATATTATTATACACAGAAAACACACACAATGGCTACATATAGCAAGATTACTTAAAAACACAGTATGATAGTTTTATCAAATCAAAAGGACGAATTCAGGTGCAGCACAGCAACTAACACGCAGATTGCTGACAAAAAGGGTAGTAGTACTAAAACAGGGATGTCGTGTTAGTGGTTTTTCAAGCAGTTGCTTGTGTGATCGGGTTCTGAAAGCGTACTGATGAAAGCGTTCCCGCCTTTCTGTCTGCCCCTTTCAGCCTCACTCCTCCCCGCATCCCCCTTTGCCTCTTTTTTCCCTGCCTCCTCCTCTCCCTTCCTTGCTCTCGGACTCCATCTCCCTTTCTTCTCTGCCATATTGGGACAGCTTTCGAGTCTGAAAGCCCAGTCTGTCAAAGTTACACCTCCAGAAAAAAGACACCGTATCTGCCTAAAGCCGCATTCCTCTGCCCTTTCTTCTGTTGCCCCACCTGCAGGTCGGGCAGCCGGAGCCCCGGTATTTCAGCATGGAGCTGAGGCGCGGGGGGCACATGTGGGGGTCAAGCTCGGCAGCCATTCCTGGGGCTCTGTGGGGACAGGGGAGGGTGCACACCAGAGCAGAGCGTGCTCTTTCATAAGTTTCCTGTTAGAGATAATGGAAGATATTCTGCAGAGGGTATGTTACCCTGGAAGCAGGCACCGGCTAGCGCATCCAGCTAGCCCACCATGTGGTTTCTCTGGCCGCCGCTTACCCAGTCGGTGTTGAAGCCGCCATAGAGCCGGTGCAGGCAGTTGTCGGTGTCCATCAGCAGCCTGGTCTGTGGAGTCCTCTGCCAGAGCTAAAATAAAAAAAAACAACTGGAAAGTGGAAGCGCGCCATGCGCGCGTTCTGCCTCATGACTGGACTGCCTGAAACGTGGCGAGCAAAAGAGACGCCGTGTGCGTGCACATTCCCTGTCCGGGCAGGCACGGCAAAAAGGAGACAGGGAGGGAACAAACATGCCTTCCTTCCAATTAAAAGCATGGATTTTTCACGCGCGCCTATCGGAAGCATGGGTGGAGCTTCCACCCCGCTTCCGAAGCTAAATCCACGACAATAGATCTCGCAAGCAAGCAGCGCATGCGCTGCGTCGCTAGGCGAGACCTAAATAAAGGATGGAGAGGACTTCAAAAATAATTTTGGAACACAACAACCAGATGATGGAATGAATGATACACAGCATGTGAATCCAGAAAATTCTTCAAGCCACAAAACCACTCCCGCAGGTAAGTAAAGGTTTTATTCACATGCAGTGGACCTGTAAAAGACTGTTGCATGGGTGGATACTGTTCTGGAAATTAAAGCATGTTGAAATTACATCTTGGTGAATGCCACGTCAGTATGACAAAAAGACACAGTATGTAATTTTGTGTCTGCAATTTAAAGAAATTTTTAACAAGTTATAGACATACAACAATTCATAATACAATAGGAAATAAAAAGTTCGAGTTAAAAAAATTACAGAGAAGTATAAAGTATTATTTTTAAAAAACAAAGTGCTACTCTGTCTCAGATTACTACTGAAATTACATGCGTATGGGAGAATTTGAGGGGGAGCAGAAGACTAGATAAGAAGTTGTAGATGTAATAGGAAATCACGGTGAAAACATTTGTAAACAGACACTGGCAAAGACAATAGTTCTGGTTAGCATTTTGAGTCCCAAGTAAAGCATTTTTCTAAATGTAAAAATCTACTTTCTCCATGTAATGCATCTAAGAGTACAATTGGGATGGAAAAAGAGTCCTTCAAGGATTGGAACGCAAGCACTTCATTGAAGGCAGAATGATACACCAAACGGCCAACAGCAGAGCCAAAGTCCTCACAAAGTATGTTGTGAAGAGTTGTTAACAATAAGTCTCGTCCTGTCAAGCAAAACATAAATAATTAAGGCAATGGGGAGAATGGTGTTGGAGAATGGAGGCTGGGGAAGAGGAGAAAAGGGGCTCTGAGAAGAAAGAGGACCAAACAGGGAAGGCGTAGTGTCTGATAAAAACAAACTGGGAAAAGGAAGAAAGAGAACCAGAAAAGGAGTGATGTGGGCTGTTTTAACCCCTTCGGTGCTCATGACGGAATGGTTCCGTCATGACCCACGGTTGAGCTGTGCTCATGACGGAACCATTCCGTCATGACCACGCCCGCGCAGGATTCCGTCAGCACAGCGGCGGAATCTGCGCAGCATCGAAGGGGTTAAAACACGTGTTTTCTTGAGATTAGAAGGGGGGAAACAATCTAGGAGACTAATTTAAAAATAACAATATCTGAGGGCGTGGCTAGCAGCCAAGCAAGATGGTCGCAGCCTAAGAGAGCTCTGTGACCGAGGGCGCCTTCCCGATCAATCCGCTCATTAATCCTGTAGCAACACGGCCCAAACAAGACAGTGTTGAAATCGGAGCATCAGCGGAGCAGATTGTGATGATCCGGAGCGCTGAGGGTTTGCCGGCTGCCGACTGATGCGGAGTGACGCACTGAAGCCGGGGCCTCGCGTAAGCCCCCTGCCTTACTGCCGCAAAGAGATCGGCGGCGCAGACGCGGCCGTGCATGAATAACTGCTGAGGCACTGACTGCGGGGCCCACCGCGGATAAGAGACAAGAAGGGGTGCGGAGGCGGCACGTAGTGCTGCATTGAAGGAACGGGTGAGTCGCGAAGGACCCACGCAGGCGGTCCTGGGGGCCCAACCAGCAAGGATGACATACCCGGCGCGGACACACTGGAACAGAGCGGCGGGATTTGGGAGGGCAGAGGCCCTGCCCTGTGCAAAGAACAAGATCGCACCAAAGACAGATTGGACCTCCGGGGCCCGGGCCATCTGAAATGGAGTAAATCTGAACCGACTGTAAAAAGACTGCCACAACGGTTGATCCAGCGCAGTTCTGGGGGAGGCCAGAAGGGGAGCACTACGTGTCAAAGAACCACAGTTACACCCAGGGTCTGGCCCGGGGAGGGAACTAGAGGCGTTGGGGCACTAGAGAACAGTCAGCCTCCAACCAAAGCTATGAACAACAGAAAGGACCGTCCCTAGTTCTGTCTTAAGAGATGCCCAATTTAGTGGGGGCAAATCACAAAAATTGACGGACTGGCATCACACACCACCAGGTGTCATGCTTCATCATCTGCCAGTCCTCGCCCTCTAAAAACCGCGTTTGATAGAGGGCGTGCATACACCTGAAGACAGGGATGCACTTCTAAACTAAGTGGGGGCCCAAACAAAAAAAGGAGTGAGTGAATTTAAAAACCATCATAGTATACCTGAACAATTTTTATTCTATGGGGTTACTATGTGGGATTAAAATATATAAGTGCGGTGAGTGGGGACCTTATCATCCCGTCGCCGCTGTGAATCAGTGATTGTTATTAGGGGGTCAACATGTTTCTGCCTGTATTGTCCACTTGGGTACGTGGCATTCGTCAGGACCTTAAATATTGGGCTCCAATCTTACCACTGGGGGCGTAGGCCTATAGCCAGCTGCACCCTGTTTAGAGAAACCTGTAAGAGAGAGGGGGTGAGACAAACATAAAATACTCAAAATGGTTGTCATTCGGTAGACCTTGATGTGTCACAGTCACGCTCCATACTTACTGCTCTCTCCTAAAGTGAAAAAGGTGAAAAATTTATATGAGTGTCAGGCATCTGTGTTCACTCTGACATTCATGTGAAACAAATATAGAAGTCTTACCCTATTGGAAAAACCTATTTGCCCCATGGGAGGGGTAGGGGGGAAATCCTTGTGGCCGCATTCTGGTGGGAGACGATAAAGGATGAAGACAAAAGGGTTAAAAACCAGACTGGTTGGGAAGGTATATCAAAGATACTGAATTAGTTAGCAGAAAAAACCGTCTGAGCGTGCTTGGTCTGCTATAGTTTCAACCTGTAGGAAGAAGAAATCAGAACAACGACTTACAGTTCAAGGCGTACTCCCCGCTAGAAAACCTAGTGCTGCATGCGTCCAGCCTCCTCCCCGGTGACATTAAGTGTAGTGCGCAGCAAGCTTTTATACTGTTGGGTGGGGTCGTGGCATGCGATATGGGTTTGAGGTGAGCGTGGCGCACAGTGATGATGCTGCATTTCCTGTGTCCTGAGCGAAGCATGCAGAAAGGGCTGCACGTTGCCTGTTGGTTGCCTGACCCTCGTTGGGGTGTGTCAGCATATGGCGCTGCTCTATGACACGCCGCTTCCTGTGTCCCGTCATTACCTCAGATGATTGCCTGGGGTGGGGCGGGACCAGCTGTGGTCCAATGAAAGTGCCTGCCATAGTTTCTGGAGATACAAGGGAGTGATTTAACGTGTGTAGACACGTTATATAGAAATATGGGGAACATGTGCCCTGCTCATGAGTATTATTTCATGACGGGAGCAGTTACGAGTATTTACACAGAAGAAAGGAAGAGAAAACAAACCCAGATTGTTTACAGTCAGGGTGACGGTGTGGTTAAACCTACAATTAGTGCACAAGTTGATTTTACAGCTACCGCATGATTTCTGATCAAGATGATTCTAGTTTTAGGGAGTAAGGGAAACTACGTATAGCTCTATTCACATGTATTACTGTGTCTGTTGTTTGTGTTTTTGTCTTTATAATGGGTACTGTTAAAGTGTATGTTTTAGTGAGCGCTAAGGGAAGTTACTTCATTTGTAGCCATGGGATATCATCGTTCAATCCGTTTTTCCATGTCCCAAGGCGAAACACCCAACGCTGTTCTCTAACATGTAAGACATGTGAGAGGCAGCCATTGCGCTTCTTTACTACTTCCAGTACCGTCCATCTTAGATCTTTATCAGAGTGTTCTTTCTCAAGGAAGTGTTTTGTTAATTTGGTGTTATCTTTCTTCCTTCTGATAGTGCTCCGGTGCTCACTAATTCTGATCTTTACACGCCTAGTAGTCATGCCAACATACATGAGTTGGCAAGGGCATTTGAGTAGGTACACTACATTTTCTGTGTTGCAGTTAGAGAAGTTCTTCTGAGTCCATGGCCGCTCAGTACCTATGTCCACTTCTTTTGTGGTGGCCGTGAATTGGCATGATACGCAATCGCCACAGGGGTAATGTCCAGTTGGTCGTTGGTGGCCCCATAGTGTCAGTTGGTTGTCATCTGTAGCGGCTGGTGGTTTTGTATGGACTAGTTCATCCTTGATGTTCCTACTGCGTTTGTACGCAAATAGGGGTTGGGTCCAGACTTTGTCGCTGGTGTTTAATATGCGCCATTTCTTTTGAATAATGTTCTGAATTTTGTTGGACGCTGGGGTAAAGGTGGTGACACACACCATCCGGTTGGCCGGCTCCTTTGGCGTATTTTCTAAAAGAGCTGCCCTGTTGTTGTTTCGAGCTCTTTTTTTGGCATTCTTGACCAATTTTTTGGGGTAATTTCTTGCTCTGAGTTTCATTTCCAGGGTGTCTGCTTGTTCATGAAAGTCTAGAATTTCTGAACAATTTCTGCGGATACGCAGAAATTGCCCTACCGGGAGGTTTTGTCTTAGGGCTTTGGGATGGAAGCTTTCAAAAAGCAGAAGGCTGTTTTTGTCGGTTGCTTTGTTGTGAAATCTTGTGCATAGGGCTTCTGAAGATAGGTTGATTTCAAGGTCCAGGAATATTGCTCTTTCTTTGTCGATGGTATGTGTGAATCTCAAATGTGGATCAATGCTGTTTACCCATTCCACAAATTATTGTGCTTCTTCATTGGTACCCCTCCAGACGATCAGAACATCGTCGATGTACCTCTGCGCACTACACTTAATGTCACCGGGGAGGAGGCTGGACGCATGCAGCACTAGGTTTTCTAGCGGGGAGTACGCCTTGAACTGTAAGTCGTTGTTCTGATTTCTTCTTCCTACAGGTTGAAACTATAGCAGACCAAGCACGCCCAGATGTTTTTTTCTGCTAACTAATTCAGTATCTTTGATATACCTTCCCAACCAGTCTGGTTTTTAACCCTTTTGTCTTCATCCTTTATTGTCTCCCACCAGAATGTGGCCACAAGGATTTCCCCCCTACCCCTCCCATGGGGCAAATAGGTTTTTCCAATAGGGTAAGACTTCTATATTTGTTTCACATGAATGTCAGAGTGAACACAGATGCCTGACACTCATGTAAATTTTTCACCTTTTTCACTTTAGGAGAGAGCAGTAAGTATGGAGCGTGACTGTGACACATCAAGGTCGACCGAATGACAACCATTTTGAGTATTTTATGTTTGTCTCACCCCCTCTCTCTTACAGGTTTCTCTAAACAGGTGGCAGCTGGCTATAGGCCTACGCCCCCAGTGGTAAGATTGGAGCCCAATATTTAAGGTCCTGACGAATGCCACGTACCCAAGTGGACAATACAGGCAGAAACATGTTGACTCCCTAATAACAATCACTGATTCACAGCGGCGACGGGATGATAAGGTCCCCACTCACCGCACTTATATATTTTAATCCCACATAGTAACCCCATAGAATAAAAATTGTTCAGGTATACTATGATGGTTTTTTTTTTTTTTTTTAATTTTTATTGTGCAGAGAAAAAGGTACAAGCACGGGCCTACAACCTCCTGGGCCGGCCGCTAGTATTCAGAAATGATCAAGCAGTTCAAAAAACAATGACTGGCCCACAGGGGCTCCGCTAAGTTACAGGAGATCAGACTGCACATAAGGGAAGTCAGGATACACCCTTTTTACATAAATATCAACAAAAGTAAAGAAAAACAAAAAGCAAGGCGAAAAACATTGAAAGGGCGTCTAACCACGGCAGGGGAACTCCACACCCGACCACCCAAGGGTGGTCAATAAAAAGGGGGTCTGAGAGAGAGGGGGGGGCAACGGGAAAACCAAATCTATACTCAGATGAACGAATTAAGCAAGGAACCCTCAAGGATCAGGGGGACAAGGCAACCTCAGACGCATCCACCAGGGGGGGAGAACAGATAGTCCCTCGATACACATTCCACTGACCCCAGATTCTACCCCACGCCCCCGGTTTACCACGAGCCACATACACCGTCTTCTCCCTGAACATGCACCAGTCCATGTTCTCCTTCCATACGGACACGGTGGGAGGCCGTTGGGAACCCCAAAGCTGCGCTATATCTCTCTTTGCGATCATGTTCCCAAGGGCCGCCCACTGAGCCTGGGCCGCATTATAGTCATTGGGCTCCCACACATTCAGAACACATCGGCGCACCTCCGGCAGCAGAGCGACCCCAGTGACTCGTCTCATAACATCATGCACCTGGCGCCAATATTCCGCCACCTCGCGGCACTCCCAGAGGATGTGGAGAAAGGTAGCACTGAGCCCGCAGCCACGCTTACAGAGCCCGTCGTCAGAAAACCCCATCGAGACCAGACGGGGACCCGTCACATAGACACGATGGAGAATCTTAAGCTGGACCAGACGGAGACGGGCCGGGATGGCAACCTCCTTAGGGGATGACAGCGCAGACTGCCAATCCTCGTCGTCCAACTCAACCCCATCTCCCGTCCATGCCTCCCGAAGACGCACCAAGAGATCAGCCCGATTATTTATTAGTTTTTTATAAATCAGGGAGATAGTACTGTCGGGGACGTGTCCGTCGAGTATGCGGTCCTCGAGAGGCGAAGAAACAGGGACCGTGGTCCCCTCCCCAAAGACCGAGAGTAGGGCGTGCCGAACCTGGGCATAGCGGAAGAACTCCCTTTCACTTAGCTCGTACTCGCTCTGAAGCGCCGCAAAGGATTTAACCGCGCCTTTAACCCATAGGTCCCCCACTCTGCTAATGCCGATCGTATCCCAGTGCTCAAAGCCTTTCGTTGTCCAGAGGCTTCCCAAGCGCTCTGAGGCGAATAAAGGAGTAGCACACGTTAAACGCTCACTCCAGCCCACCGCTACATTCGCCGCCTTCCACACACGTACCGCAATCCTAGTAGGGCCCGTGAGGGTCCTTCCGGCAGATCGTGAGTAAAGCGCTCTGTTATAGTTACCGCCGGGAAGCAGGAATTTATCCATCTCATATGCCGGGTTCGAACCAGGAGCGTACGTAGCATGGTTAATGGCAGACAGCTGGGAGGCCCAATAGTACCTTCTAATGTCAGGAAGCGCGATGCCCCCGTCATACCAGGGGAGAGTCAGCTTTGCCAAGGCGATACGCGCACAACCGTCCCAAACCAGTCTCCTCTGCAAACTCTCCACTTCCCTAAAGTAGGCCGCCGGAATGACGTCAAAGGAGTTCTGGAGTGCATAAAGAAATCTGGGAAGGGACATCATTTTAAACAGTGCTGCGCGACCAAGTGGAGACAAGGGCAACTTACACCACCGAGCCGTATCCACCCTCAAACGCCGGAGTGGAGACAGGAGATTCTGCTCGTAGCGGACCGCCGGATCCAACGAAACGTACACCCCCAAGTATTTAAAGCCGGATTGAGATGTTTGGATCGGAAGCCGAGGCGGAAAGAGAGGAAGGCCACCGGAGATAGGATACACGCAAGATTTGGACCAGTTAATTATCAAACCCGAATTTCTCCCAAAAGAAGTAAGGACATCAAAAAGCACATTGAGCGACTTCCGCGGCGAGGTGAGGTACACAAGAATATCATCCGCGTACAACGAGACCCGATCCTCGAAGCCCGGGGCCCACCGGATCCCTCTGATCGCGGGCTCCCAGCGGAGCCAGGCAGCGAGCGGTTCCAAGGCGAGAGCAAAGAGCAGAGGGGACAACGGGCACCTAGTACCCCTCCCGAGAGCGAAAGGCCGAGAAACCCGCCCATTGACAACAACCTGAGCCATTGGTCCAGCATAGAGGAGCTTCACCCAACTAATAAATCCCTCCCCAAAGCCAAACTTCGCCAAGACGGCCCAAAGGAATGGCCACTCGATGGTATCAAAGGCCATCGTGGCGTCTAAGGAAACCAATATGGCCGTTTCAGAGAAGTACTCCGCCCTAGCGAGGACGCCATGCAGACGCCGCAAGTTGAGAGCGGTATTATGATGAGGGATAAAGCCGCATTGATCCGGATGTACCAAATCACATATAACGCTCAGCAAGCGATTAGCGAGGACCTTGGCAAGGATTTTCGGTTCGGCATTTAGTAGGGAAATAGGCCTATATGAGGCACAGCGGTCTCGTGGCTTACCGTCTTTGGGAATCACAACTATAGTAGCCAGACGCTGGTCGTCGGGAAGGGAACCCCGCTCGAGCGACTCCAGAAACATACGACGGAGGAAAGGCGCGATTTTATCCGGGCGTAGTTTATACAGTTCAATCGGCAGTCCGTTGGGGCCCATAGCCTTGCCCGAGCGAAGGGAACGAATCGCAGTAGCAATCTCGTCGACAGACAGGGAGGCATCCATCTGCTCACGGTCCTCGACGGATAAGCCGGGCAAGGCAATATCCCGCAGCAAGAGACGAGAGTCATCCTCAGCTCTATCAGACACCGGGGAGTACACCGCCCGGAGGTGGTCAGCAAAACACTCCACAATCTCACCAGGGTCAGTCACACACACTCCATCCGAAACCCGAAGCTCCGGGACCACACGATTCACTCTCTCCTTCTTATCCAACCAAGCAATCAGTTTACCCGCCTTGTCCCCGGCATCATACAACCTACCCTGCTGCTCCCTATACATGGTCTTGGCAGCGTCAGTAACAAGAGACTTATATTCAAACTGCTTCAAGCTGAGGGCATGAAGCCCATCCTGAGTGACACCCGTCTCCAAAGCTGCCTCCAGCCCCGCTATTTCAGTCTCCAGCTTCACCACCGCCTCATTCTTAACCCTCTTAGCCACCACTATCTGAGATAGGGCATGCCCGCGGAGCACTGCTTTGAAGGCTTCCCACAGGGACACTGAGGACAACACCGACCCCTCATTCTCGAGAAAATACTGATCAATCGACTTAACCAGGCTATCACGAATCTTGGGGTCTCGCAGGTACCAAGGGTTAATAGGGGCGATCCGCCCATCGGACCGCGTCCCGGTGTCGAAAAGCAACCACAGTGGGGAATGATCAGAGATACCCCGGGCCAGGTGCTTAACCTCTCGAATCCGGGCAGTCTGGGCCGCGGGCATAAGAAAATAATCCAATCTGGAGAGACTCCCATGGGCCCCAGAGTGAAATGTGTACTGACACTGTGTCGGATGCATTAACCTCCAACAATCCACCAGACTGAAGGTCTCCAAGAGTCCGCCGAGCCACGCCTGGGCAGCAGGGAGGGCCCTGGGCGGGTGGCGATCCAGATCACCCGAGACAACCGAATTAAAATCCCCACCCATAGGCAAAAGACTGTCAGGAAGCTCAAGCAGCATACGACCCAAGTCTGAGAAAGTGGAGTTCTGGAGGCCCGGGGGAACATAAACCGAAACCAAGGAAAGGGACTGTCCCTCCCACCTCCCAGTCAGAGCCACATAGCGCCCTCTATCGTCTAGGACTACCCTGGTGATCTCTAGCGGAAGTGAAGATCGTAAGAGAATGCCTACCCCTCTCGAGCCAGTGGTAAAACCGGAATGGGCCACGAGTCGGTATCCCCCCCTGTTCATGGCATGACAAACATTACCAACCAGATGCGTCTCCTGTAAGAATACCACATCAGGAGTCAAACGACGCAAATATTGCAACACAACACCCCGTTTGATACGATCCCCCAATCCGTTGACGTTCCAAGACATCAATCTCAACCCGTCCCCCCCCATCCCCTCCAGTAGATCAAGGATCCCCCAGCAAATAGCGCGACACCTGAAACTGAACCAGAGCCAATACCTCGCCTTGAAAACAAAAAACACAAATCCAAACAACCCCTCCCACCCACCAACCCCCCCCCGAATTCAACTCCCCCCACCCTGCACCCCTGCGGTCCAAAAAACCACCCCAACTTGCAGTGTGCCTGTCGCCCTACAAACCCCATTCTACGAAAAGACCCCGGAGGAGGAAAGGGACCCGTCCCTGCCCGCCCCCCACACAGATCATAATGAAACAAAATGCACAAAAGAAGTAGAACCCAGCCGAACAAAACAAAATGTCAAAGTCAAGGACCAAAAGTCACTCCGAAAGAGGCCCGCCACCCTCGGTACCAGCAGAAGGCCCAGGCCGGTCACCCCGGTCCGGCAGCGAATCCAGCCAGTCACTCACAGTCGCAGGACAGTCAAAAAAGGTAGTCCGGTCTTCGTATTCCACTCGGAGCCTAGCAGGAAAAAGCATAGAGTACTTAAGACCCAGGTCCCGGAGACGGCGCTTCACCCCCTGGAAGCCCATCCGCTGTTTCTGGACAAGTTGGGTGAAGTCCGGGAAAAAGTTAACGGATGAGTTCTCATATCGGACCGGGCCATGTACCCGTGAGGCCTGCAGAATCGCATCTCGGTCTCTGTAGTGAAAAAGTTTTGCAACAATAGGCCTCGGGGGAGCTCCCGGTCGCGGCCGACCGCCTGGAACTCGATGGGCCCGCTCCACGGCAAAGAACTTACTCAGGCCAGCGGGGGCAAGCTGTTTGAGGATGAGTTCCTCAACCATAAGATCAACCGGGCGATTGTCGGAGGTCTCTGGAACACCTATGACGCGGACGTTATTGCGCCGAGCCCGTCCCTCGAAGTCCTCCAGCCACCGGGCCATCAGGTCGTTGGCCGACTTGAGGTCGCCAAGAGCAGTCTGCAGGTCCGACACATCCGTACCAAGGGTGGACGTCCGCACATCCAGCGATTGAACCCTCTCATTGGTCTTAGCGAGATCCGCCCGAATTAGCGTAACATCAATGGCCACCGTGTCGATTTTACGGGCCAAGGCCTCGTACTGCTTAGCGATGGTCTCCTTGATGCCGTTAATGGCGCCCATGATGTCCTGCAATGACAAATCCGGAGGGACGGACGGAACACCACCAGCGTCATCCGGGAGAACACTGGCCGTCCCAGGGGACCCTTTACCTTGAGTGTAGCGGTCCATGTTGTTAGTCTGGACCGGTCCCCCGCGTAGGGATGTCTTGGTCTTACGCCTCTCGGGATGCCCCCTGCCTCCCATGTGAACCACGCTCGCCGAAGGGGACCACCGAGCAAGCGTCGAAGGGGCACAGGCGAAGCAGACACGAGCCGTACCAGAGACCGCAATGTGGCGGTGCGAGGGGATCAAAGTCAATGGGCACACTGGTATCAGGCGGAGGCAACGGCACCAAGCGAAGGCCGAGTGAAAACCCAGCCGCACAAAGCAACTCCACTATCCAGCCCCTCAGAGATCCAAAAGTGAAACCGAAAGTGATGGGACGGCCGCTGGCACAGCCCCGATGCCGTTGTTGTTCAACTATGCCCCGGCTCCACAGTTCACCTTCGCACCGGGCACAGCCATCAGTCGGGCCTCAAAAGTTCAAACCACCATAGATCAGGTCTCCCAGGTCCGATTTGGTTTCTGAAAAGAGTTTAGGGTTCAGCCAACGTTCATCTTCCAGAATCCGTCAACCAAGTCAGGATAAAGTCAGGGTAAGTTCCGAGGAGCAGCGAGGGTCCGGGGAGCCCTGTGCTCACGCGACCATCTTGGATGCGTGCTAGGCTCCTCCTCTACTATGATGGTTTTTAAATTCATTCACTCCTTTTTTTGTTTGGGCCCCCACTTAGTTTAGAAGTGCATCCCTGTCTTCAGGTGTATGCCCGCCCTCTATCAAACGCGGTTTTTAGAGGGCGAGGACTGGCAGATGATGAAGCATGACACAGTCCGTCAATTTTTGTGATTTGCCCCCACTAAATTGGGCATCTCTTAAGACACAACTAGGGACGGTCCTTTCTGTGGTTCAGAGCACTACGTGTCGACACTTGCTAGAAATCAGGAGTGGGAACTATCATCCTTGAAACCCTTGAGGACGAGACGCTGCGACAGAAAGCCGCAAAACAAGTACAGGTTACTGGACGCTGCTCGGCCGTGCCGCAACTGCGTCATTGCCAACAAGCCCACGCCCTTACTCATTCACTGTACAGACTCCCCCTGTAGTCATGAAAGATTGGGAGCTTAAGACTCGGCAACACTGGTGGGGTGCCTTGGACAACCAGTGGACCGTGTGAGCATAGAGCTGACCGCGTGGCACTGAAAAACACTGACCCACAGGCCCTACACACCTTACTGCGAGCCTAAGCATACAGGAGCAATTGGCGCCTTGTAGCAGCACCTCGGACAGGATCGCAACGCAAATCAACGCCGCCTGCATCCGGCGACGCAGGAGGGGAGGGCGGGAAACCCGAAAGGCCACGCGTGGTAACATATCACGCGATAGGCAGCGGCGATTGCTGCCCTCCCCCTGTGTGCCTGGTGGAACCCTTGGTGCGCAGGACGAGATGGGAGGCCGGGCCAGAGAGGCCCACCTACTGTAAAACTGGACAAATATGCATACAGCAAAGATCAGACTGAGAAACCCCAAATGAACACTGCCCAAACAGTGACCCCCGCATCTAATGACCCTGATGAGGTCACGCTGGTGGACATTATGGCCGCCCTGCAGCAGGTCCAGTCCTCTATTGGCACGATCTCCACAGATATATCCCTAATACTGGCAGACTTTAAAAAATTGTCAGAAAGACTAACAGAGGTCGAATCCACAACAACGGCGCTTTCCACAGATATGGCCAAGCTGCAACGCCAGGTACGCCACCTGGAAGCTGACAATACGCTTATACTGGCTAAACTGGATGACCAGAAAGGCCGCTCACGACGCAACAATGTGCAAATTATTGGAGTACCAGAAAATGTGGGGGGGCCGGCCTTGGACCTCTTTGTGGAAGACCTCATTAAGAACCAGCTGCAGCCACGAGGACTGTCCAGCTCTTCTCAGTAGAAAGAGCTCATCGTGTACCGGGTGGGAGGCCAAGACCGGGTGGCCCCCCCAGACCAATACTGGTGCGCATATGCAATTTTCGAGATCGCAACGCTATTCTACAGGCAGCAAGAATAGCTCCTCCTATCCGGATTGAAAACTGTACTGTCACGCTCTATCCTGATTAAACAGCTGCAGTAACCAAACAAAGACGCAACTTCATAGACGTAAAGAAGGAACTACGCGCCAGAGAACTCCAATACTCGATGCTCTTCTCAGCGAAATTAAGAATAGAGGCGGAAGGAAAAACCTGGTTTTTTGCCACACCTGAGGAGACCCGAGAATGGCTGGAGGGATGGCGCCCAGCTGCAAGATCTAGAAAAACGAGAATCCAGCAGCAACACTGACTGCAAGAGTCACAAATATCCAGATCTACTGATTCCAGCGAAAAGGGGAACTGAATGAATATGGATTATTGGAACCATGGCCGACACTACAAGGCACGATGTCAGAACTAGTTAACAATTGGAAGTCACTGAAACATTGAACCAACCACCAGACATGATATCCCCAAGTGTGCTATGATTTATCAATTTGCGCCTTATTTACTTAGAATACAATGGCCAGTAAGCCGCCCTATACGGCTGTGAACTACACACCTCCATATACGATGTTGGCCGTCGCAGTTGATTTACTAAAGGGAGGACTTCCGAAGGTCGCTGACAGACTCTTTCTCCCATGCAAGTACAAGTTATGGGAAAAAAGCACTCTGCTTAGTTGGGGCGGCGGGTAGTTCGAGGACCGCTGGGCAGGGAGGCAGGGAAACGGGGAACAGTTCATGGTTCTATGTTTGTTACTGTTGTTTTTACTAGAAGGCATACACGATGACAACGTGAAGTGGATACCACAAGGTGCCCTACACCCTTACATTGCTAATATCGCAAATGACACACACAGACCCACTAACTGACACTGCAGATAACCTTTCCCTGAACCCCAGCACGCTGCCTCCTCCTTTTACAGTGCTATACATGGAATGTAAATGGACTGGGTGACAAGATTAAGAGGGGGCTGGTCCACCAATACATTAAACGCAAAGGTCCGGCGGTAGCACTAATACAAGAGTTACATTTGATGGGCTCGGCCTGTAAGGCCCTAGATAGATGGGGATACAAAATATCAGTACACTCTGAATTTACCTCCGGTTCTCGAGGTGTGGGAATCCTGGTCAATAAACGTTTCCCACTGATACTCAATGGATCTTGGACAGATGATCAAGAGCGGTTTGCAGCGCTGGCATGTCAATGGGAGGGTCGGTCGTATAATCAGGCCTCAGTTTATATCCCGCCAACACTACATCAAACAACCTTGCCAGCACTGGGAAAATTCTTACTATCTTTACCGCAAGGAGAAATCATTATAGGTGGAGACTTCAATGCCACAGATAGGCAACCCCCTAGAAACCCTAGTAATGCAAACCTCAAATTAGTGGACTTTGTAGACGCCGTTGTTCTCATTGACGTCTGGAGAGCTAAGCACCCGCAGGACCGACAGTATACCTTCCACTCGGGGTGTACAATAGTCTTTCAAGAATAGACTACATATTCACGTTAGCAACAGGGTTGTAAAGGATATCAGAGATCCAACACTTACCCCGGGGCATCTCTGACCACTCGCCTGTGTGCATTGCATACACATCCCACACTACAACTCGACGTCGCCTGTTCACACTATACCCAGGATATCTTAAAAACCGAAAGATAGGAAAGGGTCTGCTCACAGCCACAAAGCAATATTTCGCCGAAAACGAACATTGTGTCCTCACCTCTGATGTTGTGGGAGGCGTATAAAACGGTATTACGGGGTCATGCAATCTCACTAGTTGCTGGACATAAAAAGTCACAAAGACAACAGATTGAAACATTAGAACAGGGAGCAGCCGTGGCGGAGGTGAATCATGCAGTAGATATCAATGATGACACAGCACATAGGTTGCATTTAGCACAGCAGGAATATAAGGCATTTGCACGGGAGGAAGCGAAAGCCAAGCTCACGACCACGCAACATACTGTTTACGAACTGGGCGACAAAGCAGGTAAGCTTCTCGCCTGGTTAGATAAAAAGGACCGAGCTAGCAGATGGATAGCCCAACTCCGGTTAGAAATAGGGATATGACCTCAGACGCATTGGCCTCACATTACAGAACTATATACACGCCCACAGCCAAAAACACAATAGAAGACAATCTAGCCTTCCTGAAAGACATTCATATGCCCAAACTATTTCAGGATGCTGCCCTGGCGCTGGATGCAGATATGCCTCCAGATGAGCTTACCTTAGCCATAGGTGCACTACATACGGGAAAAGCCCTGGGACCTAATGGCATCCTGGTGGAATTCTACAAAAGAGCAGCTACCCAACTTACACCACACCTGCTTAACATGTACAAGACAAGTCTAAAAATGAGAGAATTGCCCAGAGAGCAGCGCCTAGCGACAATAGTGGCGATTCATAAGCCGGGCAAGCCACCGCAGGAATGCATGTCTTATAGGCCTATAGCCCTAATAAATGCAGAAGCGAAAATACTTGCCAAAATACTGGCAATGAGATTGCAGCCATATCTCACAACAGTGATCCACCTGGATCAGTCAGGCTTTATGCCAAACCGTAGCGCGGCTTTGAATCTCCGGAGGCTTCATAGTGTCATGGCACGCAGGTCTACTATTGTGGAAGACGCAGTTATTCTGTCCCTAGATGCACGCATGACATACGACATGGTCGAATGGCCCTTCCTCTTTGCAGTCCTCCGGCCCCAAATTCTGTGAATGGCTACGCCTGCTGTACAACGGCCGCACCTCGACGGATTTCTCTCTTGGTAAAGGGACGAGACAAGGCTGCCCACTTTCTCCACTTTTATTTGTGATAGTACTGGAACCACTAGCGGCATGGATACACCAGGATCCGGTCATCCGAGGGCTGAAATGGGCCATGGGATGGGAAGACCGCACATCACTATATGCAGACGATGTATTGCTATATCTGACGTCTCCATCATGCTCTATTAACTGCCTGCTAGACATCTGTGCAGCATATGGCAGGGCCTCAGGCTATCCTATCAACTGGGTGAAATCACTTCTCTACATCCTGCACGCCCCCCCCCGCCCAGACTGCCGCGCAACTGCGAAATCCAGATTGCAGAACAGGGATTCAAATATCTCGGCATATATGTCACACCTCAGGCCACGCACTTCACTGAAGAAAATCTTATGAAGCCCCTGGCAAGGTTCCGCCGCGATGTCAAACACTGGCGCTCGTTACCGCTCACTCTACTGGGAAGAGCGGCCCTCTTGAAGATGATGGCACTTCCCAGATTCTTATATAGCCTACAAAACACCCCATTCCCGGTCTGCCCCACCAATTTCTCAATGATAAACACTGACGTAACCAAACTGCTATGGGATGGAAGGTCTGCCCGTATCGCCATGAAGAAACTAGTGAAAGGCTGGTATGCCGGCGGTATCGCCCTCCCAAATATACAACTGTACTATTGGGCGTCACAGCTCATTGTGATAAATAAATGGCTTCATGCATCACAGGACAACCCAGAATTCCGTATGGATAGGCATCTCCTAGAAGCTGAAGGGATCATGGGGTTACTATGTAATAGATCCAGGAAGACGACTCACACAGGTCCCACGGCACACACAATACATGTCTGGCATGCGGCACAGCGGGCATTAGGTTGGGAAGGGTTTTCACACAAGCGACGCCACTGTGGGACACCCGAGAATTGGAGAAACTGCGAAACACCAAGGGATTCCAACAATGGGATCTGATAGGCATCTCCAGGGTGGGAGACCTGTGGAAAAAAGGCGGGGTTGTCCCATTCACCCAGCTGCAAGCCACTTACAGATTGGCACAGGCAAGATATATGCAAGTTAGGCATGCACTCATGGCAGTTATTCCACCAACCACGCAACTCCCAGAGGCCTCACCACTAGAGGACAGACTTCTAACAGATCACTTAAGCAAAAAAAGCCATCTCCCTAACATACTGAAAAATAATCAACAATCAGCAGGACCCCACGACAACCCTTAAGGAGCTATGGGAGGCAGTCGTAGGAGACTTGGATGAGGAGGACTGGCAGGAAGCCCTTGCATCCCCGAGAGAAGTAGCAATACCTTCTACACTAAAACTAATACAATTGAAAATCTTACATCGCACCTGCTACACACTAATCCTGCTACATAAGTTAGGCAGGGTGGATACTCCATTCTGCCTCAGACAATGGAGTGCAATAGGCACCTTTTGGCACACAATTTGGGAATGCCCGGCAATTCCACTCTATTGGGAGGCCATAATGCACACAATTTCGCAAGTTACTAGAGTAGAGGTCCCACCGGAACCAAAGAGATATCTCCTTAAAATTTGGGAACCCACAGATCTCAATCACGTGGCTCAAGATTGGGTGGCACTGGGAAGGGCATTGGCGAAGCGCAATATAGCACAGCACTGGGGTTCGGGAATTACTCCGACTCATCGGCAGTGGTGCTGTGATATGGACGGCACAATGATAACTGAGAAGTCAATCCATGTCCACCAGGGATGTCCCAAAAAATGGGCCCGGATGTGGGGAGGATGGAATACATTCCGTGGTAATATTTGCGAACCCCCTCAAGAGGAGCAGATGTCAGCAGATAGCGACTAACCAACGGAGATGGGGATACCAGGGTTTGTGTCACAGCACGCAGCAGATCAGTAGCTACTGAGTGTGAGTTGAAACCTATTGATCAATGTAAGAGATGTGCTCCTATTACATAATGTTTGTCATCTACTGTATGCACTAATGAGAATTCCACTGATGTATCGATTGTCTATTCAGACAAAATGCCAATAAAATGTTCCCCCCCCCCAAAAAAAAAGCAATATCTGAAAAATCATTTGCAATCAGTTGCGTTAGTCATCTGGTTGATTTTGTCACCCTAGACAATTCATAGCCGTTCCTAAATATTCCGAAATTTGTGATTGGTGGGATTTTGTCACACGAGGCACTAAATACCAAACAATAAGTCGGAGTACTCAAGAGCGAGAGAAGTTCCACTGGAAATTCAGCTGAAACCATAAGGGGTCTGAAACCTGGAATCCAGAAGCCACAGGCTAAAACAAAGGAATATACTGAAGCACCTGATTTAAAAAGTGGACAAAAATGACAGTGGAATCACCACAGAATTAAGGGTGAATGCCGGTAGCGGAAGCTAAAGAATCAGATTAGAATATTGTAGGCTAGATAGGTAGGATAAAAGGAGTCCGCTATGCGAGAAGACACAGGCATGAATCTGTTCTAGAACACAGGCGGATCTAAGCAGGTCTTTCAGTACTGAACACCATGCTTAACAAAAACTGGAACAATAGGTACACGTTTCCAAAGAATGTTAGACTCAGAAACTCTGCATTACGGACGCTTGACTGTTCACAGCTGTATACCTGACATAACTCAACTCAACTGGAGGCATATGAATTTATATCGAGAAGATTCCAGATGGAGGATACAGCTAGTACACAGTGGCTCAGGTCTGTATTCTCAGTGTATTGTATCCACAAAGCAGCAGAAAACAAAGCCAGATAGAATGTTGTAAAAGCTGCAAGTAACCAGCATTGTGGAAGAGGGCAAAGTCCCAGTGGTGCACATGAGGAACGCTCTGGTTACAAAACTGCGAAAACACATAAGAAACTTTTGAGTTTTTTTCAAATTATTGCAAAGGATGTTAAGATCAAGAGGAAACCGAAAATCAAGGGAAAATACCATCAAACTATACATTTAATTTTTTTCATGTAATATCCAAATAACTAAGGCAACTACATTAAACTTTCCTCTCTCTATTTGTTTGTTGCAATACTTCCTAAAGTTAGAAAAAATTAATTTGAACCACTTAATATCTCAATCCTGATACACCCATCTCCCACACTTTCCTCTGTACGGATCTCATGTCTTCACCCCCTTACATGCCAATCCTCAACATTTCTTGGAGTGTTTGTGTCCCTCAGCGCATGTGTGTGCACACAATAGTAAGTCGGATTTCTAGCAGGCAGCACAGAGCATTGCTAGGTGAGAAAGAAAGGCGCGTTGACTGAGTGGCTTGAGCTTGGTGGTTGCCTTGCAATGGCTTATTATATCAATGCCCACTGCTTGGAACAGCTTGCAAGTCAGCTGAGCTTTTATTGCAATAAATGAGGTTTTTCACACACCGCCAGCAGTGTTGCTAGCCTGAGCGGATATTGATGCTACTGCCTCGATTCCTTCTTCCTTCCTCACGCTTCTGCACAATTTCTCTTTTCCTGGAAATACAAGCAGAGAGAGAATTTCAATTCAAGCACAGCGAAAAACCTGTGCATAATACCCAAGATTTCCAAAATATGTAGCTCATGAGCAAAAAAATGTATTTTCGAAAATTTGCGCTCAGATTAAGACATTCTTCTGCTATGACATGGCATAAATTGGACCTCTGAGGAATTGGTTTGTAAAGAAATTCGAGTAGATGAGATCTGATTCGACCCAATTGTAGATTCCTCCCCAGTGTTATCCCCTACTTGAAATAATAATTTTGCGCAATTGACTGAGTTTCTTTGCTGGACAACAAAGAGAGCATCTCTCTGTTAACTCAAAGTTGACCCTCTGGTACTACAGAAGATCCTCCTCCTTCCAATTTAGATAAATTATTTCTGTCTCTGGATACCTGTTAGGCCACAGTAATGATTTACTCCTCCTTATGGGAAGGGTGTATTCCAGGAATGTTAAAGTCAGCCCATGTAATTCCTTCGTTAAAAAATTCCCTCTTAGAAACCAGATGACATTTCTAAAGTTAGACCTATATCACAGCGGCCTTTTCTTAGTATGTTACTGTTGAAAGTCGCCTTTCAACAACAGTTGAACTTTGTGGCTAAAAATAATCTTTTGCTTCTGGCCCAGATGAGTTTTCACTCTGAGCACAGCATAAAGCTTACTATTGTATCTGTCCTGGGAGATCTGCCATCCTCGGTTGATGCAAATATCTAAACTGCTTTGGGCCTCCTGGATTTCACTGAGGCATCTGGTACTGTAAATCATTCCCTTTACTATCGGATTAGGGTATTTATAGACAGGTGTTACGCTGGCTTGCAGATTTTTTTGTCCGTCAGATCTTTCCACGTCATGCAGGGATTTTTTCTTCAGTTAGACAATGTAACTGTGGGTTTCCATGGGTCTCACCACTACTTTTCAATCTTTATATGATCCTGTTAGTTCATCTTACAGACTCTTTCGAGTTGGATTTCTTTCTGTACGCAGATGACACCTAAATCTTTACCAGATTTGTGGAAGACTCTAAGTTAGCAGCTGCAAACTGTCATGTCTGTTTGTCCAATGTTTACTGCAGGATGAATAAAAACTGCTTAAAACTGAATGGCTTGAAGACCGACCTATTATGTCCTGTCAATTCACTATTCCTTGATGCTAGATTTCTGGCCGAGTACTGTGGGTCCAACCCGTTCGTCTGTTATGGTGGTGAAAAAGTTGGGTGTAAAGATTAATGCAGCGCTTGCTTCAGCTGACCATGTTTTATTAGTGGCTGAGTCATTGCTGTTCCAATTGCACAGTCTGATGTTAGTACTCTATCTATTTCCCACCTGCCCAGAAGATCTTCATTCAGAATGCATTTGTATTGGCACTTTTAGACTACTGCAATGTCATTTAACTGGGTTCACCTTTGTGCCTTATTCACAATTACACAGCAAGATTGGTCTGTGGTATTTCCTAGAGGAATCCTACCTCTCCAGTCCTAGCCACTTCGCACTGGTTGCCGATTGAGGAGAATCCTCTTTAGTCCCAGTTGCCTGATCCATTAGGTTATGTATACTCATCCGAGGTCTCCACTTCGCCACCGATATAAGTGGTATATCCCCTCTCCTTTATTGAGATCTGTGCTTCAGTGTCGCATGCGGGACCCAAGTTTTGTTTGAAAATGAGGTGTGGTCTTTCGTTCTCCACGGCAGATGCAGTCAGCTGCAGATCTGTTACCTGGTTATCTTGGGTCTGAACCTGATTTGCTGAAATTACAAAGGTTGCTGCAAATATGGCTGTTTCCTCGTGTTTAGGCGTCTTCTAATAGATGCTTCCTGCTTGTCAGTAGTCTGGATTCTACCACCAAGATACCCAATTCTGGATGTTTGCAACCCTTTATAAATACTAAATACAAATGCAATCAGCATTCTGATTTCATTGAGGATATGAAAAGAATGTTGGCAGTTCAATAACCGGAAACGAACAAAATCGACACAATCATGAAGTGAAGCTTAAGAAATACTCCCATCGTGCAATTTTGAGAGATGATATTTCTACTGAAAGTGCAATGACAGTTGCAAGACTTTTAAGATGATTATTATGCAACAGTGATAAACAGGGTGACAATAACTCAGGTAAAATAAAGTTCTTGTACCGTGTAGGTTAGTTTCTGTTAAAGTCTTACTGCAAAAATCCATACAACTGAGTCATCTTCCATGTGCTATCAACACAGCTCAATGTACTTGATCTGATGCATGGGATAATCCTGTATCAATGTATCAATAAGGTTTCATAGATGACGTAAAATGGTAGGTATCGGGACTTTCAATAAGTTTTATCCCATCTCTAAGGACCTTCTAAGAAATCTTGGGTTTCCTTATTAAGCACGCTCAGACTAGCTCCCCTGTGCCTTTCTTCATAGAGTGGTGACCTGACTTGTTACAGCTTCTATTTTTTGGTGAGAATGATGGTGCGCCCCAGATGCAAACTGCCTTGCAGCCAGATGACTAGCAACTACCGTAAGGAGTATGAAGATGCACCGTAGTCAAAGGGGGCGCTGGTGCCTCCAAAAATGGCTAGAACTGGTTGGCTTGGACGGGCAAATTGTAAATTGATACTTGTATAGCGCACTACTCACCCGCAAGGGTCTCAAGGTGCTTGTACGAATACCGCTGTGGAAACCATCCTGGCTTTCCCTGTGAGGCGTCCACTCCTGGGCACCCCCAAGGTGGAGGCCAGGCATCCTTAGCGTTGTGGGGGCCGTTGTGGAGATTAAGCAAGCTATTGCCCAGAGTTGCAGAGTGGGACTCCATGATTGGAATGGCACCGAGGCGAGAATTATCAGGTCCGTGGAATTTTTTAGCCCAAGACCCGCCGAGGCGGGGAATTGAACCCTGGTCCCGGGCTAGACTTCTGCATCAGGGTCTGCCGCTCTAATCATTGAGCCACACTTCTCCACGTGCTATCCCCTGCAGGCCAGAAAGAGCTGCAGGATTGCTTCGCTGTCTAGCCACGTGCATATGAAGAACTTGAAGTGAAGGAGACTGACTTTGTGGCTTTCACCCCACCCACTTTTCCACTTGAAGCCTCCCTTTTGTTCTCCTATCCCCTTCAATTGGCCGTTTGCTCCCTTATTTTCTCAATCTTTTCACTTGCTGTTGACCAGTATGGGGCTCTGGAGGTCACAAGTTTGAACCCCGGTCTGACAGTCTCTGTCTTCCATCTTTTTGAGGTTGCTAAGTTGAATTCTATAAATTTGGTAATAGTGACACGTTATTTTCAGCACTTAAGTATGGCATAAGCGCAGTAGGAAGCGCTATACGAAAACAAGCTGTTATCAGACACTCCTAACTTTCTGTGAAAGCCTCTCCCCTACCACTCTCATGCTGTCCTCTTCTGTCTCTCTCGCAGCAAGAAGACAGCTTGGAAAAAGTAATAAAGGACACAGAGTCACTCTTCAAGAGCCGAGAAAAGGAATATCAAGAAACGATCGATCAGATTGAGGTGAGATTGAGCGAGATTGGAACAAAAATATGAGAGGAAATGTCACAAAGGTGTGGTTGGGGGGTGTAGCCTCAGAACTGAGCTGGGGTAAGCTACATAATATAAGGTGGTCATAAGAGGAAAGATAGAATACCTCAGAGCAAGCGTGGGGTACCGCAAGAGAAGTTGGAAAACACCAAAGGATGAAGGACAGAGAAAGAATAACAGCAGAGGAGAAGTAGGGTACCACAACGATTACTGTAAGTAGAGGGGTGATACCACCAAAGAGGGGTGCTATAATAGCATAGTTTTGATAGTACAAGTATAGAAAAGAAATGGAATAACGCCAACAGGTAAGGCACCTTTCAGCAGAAGAGAGGTAACATGCTTCATGTGGAGAGAGAGAGAGAGAGAGAGAGAGAGAGGGAGGGAGGGGGGGGAGAGAGGGGGAGAGAGATAATAGTGCCGTATGAGACTATGGTCTGGCACAAGGGAAGGGACTCCTGAAAATGAAGGAGGGACCGTACTTGCATGAAGAGAAGGGATAGAACAAGAGGAGCGAAGGAATGACATCAGAGGACAACAAGGTCATGCTTGAGGCAAGGGAAGGAATACCACAAGAGCCAGGAAATCACATCAGGCGAGAGAGGGGCTACCTACAGGAGCCGGCATGGGGGGGGGGGAGAATACCACAGAAGGGGGTGCCGAGAGAGTGTAATAACACAAGAGGGCACTGAATAATAGAGGGGGCAGGGAATAGTAAGAGCAAGATAAGTACTGAAAAACAAGGACACAATGGTGAAGGGTAAGGAAGGAACTTTATAGGAGGAGGCTGGGAATACCATCAGAGGGAGGGAGGGAGGAAAGAGAATAAGGGATGACAGGAGAAAATAAATGAACAGGGAAGAGGGAATATTACCAGGGGAGAGCTGAAATACTGTGGATAGGTTAGACAGGGAGAGCAGAAACACTGTAGGCAGGTTACATGGTCTTGCACAAGACAGATGTAATACCCGAAGAAGTCAGAGGTATAACACTGTGATGAAAGCAACGAATACCACACGAGGAGCGAGGAATAGATATCAGAGGATAGGATAATTAACAGCAAAGGAGAACGTGAATACTGCTGGGAAGAATAGAGCGTCTAGCACAGAGAGAGGGTCATTACCCAGAGGACAAAGGGATCATACTAGAAGGAAGAAAAGGAAAATACCAAAAGGGTAGAAAGAATACCTTCAGAGAACAGAGTATGATACTACAAGTTGAAAGATGGAATACCGCAGGACGAAAGAGGGAGGTTCAACAAGAGCAGAAAGTGAAAAGAGGAACTGGGTGATACCAGAAGAAGCTGAGAGGGTGGATGAAATAACTCCAGGGGAAAGGCAATTACACCAGGAGAGAGATGAAATACCACAAGAAGAGAGGGAATACCACACAAGAGAGGATGCCAGAAGAGGAGAGTGGGAATAATTTAGAAGACAAGGGTAATCTGGTGGGGAGCACACGAGACATACAAGGGAGATGCTATACCTGTACGGGCCAGAGTTACAATCCAGTAGGAAAGAAAGGTAATGCCACAAGAGGAGAAATGGAAATCTAAAAGATGTGAAGGGTGCCACAATAGGAGATGAGTTACAACTTCAGAGGGGCACATACTAAAGGGAAGAAAGGGTCGATACAAGGTGAGTGGGGAGCACAGAAAAGGAGAGACGAGTTATTGACAGCGAAGAAAGTGAAGGCCTGAAGAGGAGGCCCGGGATAATTACAAACTAAAGGGATTCATATAAACAGAGGAATAGGGTGCCCCAAACGCACATAAGGCCAGAAGAAGATAAAGGTAATTACAACAGAGAACTATAGGATCATATTAAAGCAAAAAGATGAATTAAAACAGGAGACGAGAACTAAGCGTGAATCAAACAAACACAGAGAGTAGATAATATTACAGAAGAGAGGGTGAGAGCACATTAAGAGGGAAAATAATAAGCCCGGAGGCAGGGAATACTGCTATAGTAACGGAAATAGCAGTAGGAGGAATGGATGGATTTAATAATGGGAGAGGGTAAATGACATTATGATTGAAAGGAATAGTGAAGGTAATAGCTCAAATGGATACAAAACATGAAAGAGAATAGGGAACATCCTAACAGGGAAAAGGTACAACACAATAGGATGGAGGCATGAACACCGCGTAAGAACGAGTAGAACATGGAAATGGAAGAAGAAATGGCACATGGTGGGAGCAATGAGAGTAGAAGAAAACAGCACAGTAAGCGGGATGGTACAATGCATTAGTTGCCTGAATGGGACTAAAGTATGTCTTGCCTCTGTCTCTGATCCTTAGTTGGAACTGACAACAGCCAAGAATGATATGAACCGCCACCTCCATGAATACATGGAGATGTGCAGCATGAAGCGTGGCCTAGATGTGCAGATGGAGACCTGTCGCCGCCTCATCACCCAATCAGGAGATAGGTAAGAAGCAGGGTATCCATTCAAAAAGCAAGTCAGCAGAAAAAAAAAACAAAAAAACACTAGTTTCTTTTTGGTGGCAGAGGAGTGTATCTTTCTTTTGCTAAATCCACACCTTTATTGCTCAGTTTAGAGAAGGGAATTGTTCTATATTATTAGCAGAATCCTCACCTTTACTTCCAACGTTGTCCATATAATGAAACGGAAGCAATTACAACGGGTGTCCTTTCCACTGAAGCTTCTCACTCCCACTGTCCTGTCTGCACTGCAGCATGATGGGGAATCCTTGAGTGGTGCCCAGCACATAACTGTGGTGATTCGTGCTGGGCCACCATATCCAACTTCGGAGTGTCCTTGACATACTGATGTCCACCACTTGCTGGCCATAAGACATGATCCTCCAAAATTAGTAAGAAGTGACTACAGTAATTGGAACAATGGTGTAGCAAGAGTTAGGCAGAGGTAAGACTGCTTCCGACAGTGCCTAATGGGTCATATGTAAGTGATGACAGGATGGGCCAATCCTCGGTATTGGAGGTTGGAAACCACAGAGTTCCAGCAAAGTCAAACTTTGGAATGCTTTGTCTGATATGCTCACATGCAAAGAATCTCATGCTGTTTTCAGGCACCTTTTAAAAAAACACAGCTGGATTTGCAATCATCACCTTAACTTTAGTTCACCTTCATCCTCTTTCCACTCTCATTTGCGCCAAGAAACCTTTGGTGAACCAGCGCTTTACAAAACACTAACATAACCTAACTATCACTGGTGCTTACTTGTCTATTAATAAATGTGGTGAGCACAGAACTTCAGTTCACCAGGACCAGGCTGTTCCAACAAGTTACTTGCCTTCGGTAATGCTCTTTCTGGTAGAAACTCGATCTAGCTGCAGATTCCAAACCTTTTGAATATTCCCAAGGCATCAGAACTGGAAACTTTTCAGCAGTACCTCTGCATGCTGATAGGAGGTGCCGTGGAGCTCCACACTGACACCATTCAGCTCTGGAAATGACATGCTAGAGCATATGTAGGTGCCACCTCCACACACTGATGTCAGTTGCTTTCAAGACTGCCTGTGCCTCCAGACGCACCATGGTGCAAGGGGGCCTGCGTTGGCGCTTGGATGGAGTTTGTACGGCGGTGCTGGCAGAAAGGACAGGAATCTCGTAAATACAGTGCATTCCTGCCCTCGTCTTTTGACGTAGATTAGCAAAGCTAGAAGGCTTGCGGTCCTGCCTTATGCCAAAATGTTGTAAATATGTGCATGAATGTTTTGTGACTGGATTTCAGTCTCAAAACCTTAATACATACCATAAGTAATTGGTATTTTGAAGGGAAGCCCCGAAGAGAGTCTTTCTAAATACAGATTCTATGGTTTCCTTAACCCATTTAATAATTCAGAAAACCTTTTCCAGATCACTAAATGGGCTTAGTACATTTGAAAAAAGGTTTTGGCATTCACAAACCCTCTGATTTACTGAATCAGAGGGTTTGCGAATGCTAAAATCCTTTGAAATTCTGACCCCTCGTTCATTCTGTACACTCTCAGATTACCTAGAAATCAAGACCTTGTTTGAACCACTTCTAAATTAAAATGGTTAATGTTGACCATAGAGTCAGACTGATTTTGGTGAAGTTTGCTGCCAATATGTTTTTTTCTTTAGTCTTCCTATACACCATAATTTTCGTTCGCTAACTAGTGCATGATCTAGTGCCACCAACACCCAGGATCCTGACCCTGGGGCGAACTCCACATTACCATCATCAAGCAAATGCTAATGCATTTTTCATGGGAAACTGAGACTTCGGCTAGGCACATTAGGAGCCCTACACATCAATACACCGTTCACCTAATGGTGCTGTTGATTTACAACAAATTTCATCTTATTCCAAGGCACCAAACTCTAAAGCAAGCAGATATATAAACTAGTTTCTCCATTTTTTCTATTCTTCCAACGTACTTGCCAGTGTTTTACTTTTTGCTTTGGACTACATCACACATATCTTATCATCTATAGCCAGAGGGTGCTCTGCAGCGCATAAATGCTACTTCCTCGGGGGATCAGGCCTAACTGTTTCTTTAAATGCTGGATTCAATTCAGTCAATTCAGTTTGCCAAACAAAATTAGTTTCACAGTCCATGATATGGCCTTTTCAAGCAACCATCAATTATATCCCATGTGGTTTTCACATTGGTATTCAGTCCAATATTGGGGACATGATCATATGGTATTTAGAATATTGGAAATAGAAATATTGTGGTCCAAAATATTGTGTCAAGAATATAGAGGACAAAAATATTGTGAGGGTAAGTTTCTATATGTAAGCAAAGGGTTACTATGTATAACTCCACACACATGTACTTGACAGTATATATATATATCTTTTTTTTCAGTTTGAAATGCTTTATTGAGATAACTTGAAAGAATACAGAAATACTGACCAATACATATGATCTTAACGATGATGAGTGAGAGGGACAATAGGCCAATACTGTCTAATAAGTAAACAAAAAGCATTTTATAAGGTTTTATGGATGAGACGGGAGGGAGAGAAGAAAGAAAAAAAGAAAGAAAAGAAAAAGAAAAGAGGAAGAAGGAGAACAGAAGAAAAGAAGAAAGGGAAACAATATGAAGATGGTAGGAAGCAAACATGGCAAATAGAACAAGCAGATAAAGAAGTCAAAAAGCGATTGTCAAGTTGAGTAAAGGAGAAAATAAACAATATGGGAGATATGATAAGGAGGACAGAGCAGCAACAATCAATCATTCATGGAGGTTTAAAATTCTCAGAAGAGCAGTGTGAAGTGCGCCTCGACGCCATGCGATCAAGGTATGTTGTGAGGGGCAGCCAAAACAAGTCCCTATTAAGAGAGGGAGTGGAGGAGGCAGCAACGCGTACATCAAGCCTATGATGGTGACAAAGAGAGTTCCACCAGCATTTTATGGATAGATTAGTGAGAGATTTCCAGTTAAAGGCTATGTGTTGGAATGCCAGGGCAAGCATAAAGTCTAATAGACCAGAGCAGTCTGAGGGGATATCTAAGGAATCAGAAAGACTGCCTAAGAAAAGAAGAGGAATAGAGTAGGGGAGAGAGACGGAAAATAGTCGAGAAACATAAGACCAAACCTCACTCCACAAAGTAGCAACAGAAGGGCAAAGAAAGAGAAGGTGAAGAAGATCAGCATCAGAGGAACCACAGGTCCAACAATTAGAACCATGAGTAGGGGAGAAACGAGAAATCGAAACCGGGGAGAGACATAATCTGTGATAAAGAAAAAATTAAGACTGAGTCAGGGAAGCAGAGCGAGACGTTTTCAGTGATCTGGACCAGACTTTATCCCAAAGAGCAGTCGACCAGTCACAACCTAGATCTAACTCCCAAGCGCACTCCAGCTTAGATTTAGAACGGTTCAGAGGAGGGGACGAGAAAGATTTATAAATAAGAGAGGCTTCGGGCAGATTAAGCAAGATTTGGAGGAGAGGAGGCTGGGAGATAGGAGTTGATGAAGGAGGAAGGGAATAGTAAACATCGAGAAGGAGAGTCATAAGAACAGTGAATTTGCGCAAGAAAGACTGAGGACAGTGAAATGAAAGACGAAAGTTAGGAAAGGAGCATGGGATAAGACCATCAAAGAGCTGTTTAACCCATACGAGACCCTTTGACCTCCAAGAAGACCAATAAATAGGCCTATTATTTAAGAGGATAAGTGAATTATACCAAATAGGGGATTCTAAAAAGGATTCACGAGTAATAGGAGTAGAGCAGACTAGAGAATGTAGAAGGGAGGAGGTATACCTGAATAAGGGAAGAGAAGTGAATGGATTTTTAACAGAGAAATGTATGGTTTCAAGAGGAGAAAACGGAGAGAGTAGTGAGCGCTCAATAGAAAGCCAAAGAGGGTCAAAAGGAGAGGGTTGTGAGATAAGCCATCTAGAGGCCTGACGCAGAGAGAAAGCCTTATGATAGAGACGGAAATCTGGAAAGTTGACTCCACCATTCGGTTTAGGTTTAAGAAGGATGGCTAAAGCAATCCTGGACCTCTTATTCTTCCACAGAAACTTAGAAAGACAGGAATCAATGCGTTTAAAATGGACATCCGGAATATGCACAGGGAGCATGGATAAAGTATATATGAGAATGGGAGATACCATCATCTTAATCGAGTCAAGCCGACCCCACCATGAAAGATAAAGAGGGTTCCAGGATGATAATAATTTATCAATACGGGAGAGAACTATAGACATGTTCAATTGAATGGACGCGGCGATGGAATTTGAGAACCATATTCCCAGATATTTAATTTTAGAGGAGTTCCATGCAAAACCAGTAGAAGAAAACTGATGGGGAAGGCAATATTTTGTAAGGGGAAGAATCTCAGTTTTATCAGAGTTGATCTTATATCCAGAGACTTGTGAGAAGGAGGTAAACTCAGATAGTAGAGCTGGAATAGATTGTTCAGGGGCAGAGATAAATAAAAGAATGTCATCAGCATATGCGGAGAGTTTCAGATGCGTCTTGCCATACAGAAAGCCAGAGATAGAAACATTATTCCGAATAGCCGTCAAAAATGGTTCGAGGGCAAGAACAAAAAGAAGCGGGGATAAAGGACAACCTTGACGAACACCACGTTGGAGAGGGAAATACGAAGAGAGATGGCCGTTGACAAGAACAGATGCCTTAGTGTCTTAGGCCTTAGTGCCTTAGAGTAAAGCAAGGAGATAAGGGAAATAAATTTAGGACCAAAACCATGCCAACGCAAAGCAGCAAACAAAAAGGACCAATCCACCCTATCGAAAGCTTTCTCAGCATCAACAGAGATAGCAGCAAGAGGAATGGAAAGAGACGTAACTTTATTTAAAACGTTAAGGAAAAGGCGAGAATTGTCCGAAGTGAGTCTACCTTTGACAAAACCACACTGTTCCTTCCCAATGAGATGGGGCATAAGAGGGTCCAGACGTAGGGCAAGGAGTTTGGCAAATAATTTATAGTCTACGTTGACTAAAGATATTGGACGGTAATTTTGACATAGTTGAGGATCACGACCTTCACGACCTTCCTTGGGGATAAGGCAGATCGTGGCCTCATGGAAAGAGCCAGCTGCAGAGCCGGAGAGAAAAAATGATTGAAAAAGTGAAAGAAGTTTAGGAAGCAAAAGGTCAGAGAAATGCATATAAAACTCAACAGAGAAACCATCGGGGCCCGACGCTTTGCCTTTGGTGAGAGTCCTTAAGGCACTATCCAATTCAGTGATAGAAAGGTCATGCTCAAGATCAGGGAAATTAAGATGGGAGGTGGAGGGGGCAGGGAGCTTTTCAAAATAGGATTGAAGAAGAGAAGGGGAAGGAGGAGACTCGGGTGTATAGAGGGACTGATAGAAGAGTTGGAATTGGTTAAGAATCTCCTGTTCCTTATGAAGAAGTAGGTTATCCGAAGAGTATATGGAGTCTATAGAGGTACGCTCTTTGCGGGTTTTAAGATAGTTAGCTAGAAGCTTACCTGATTTATTGCGACCCCCATAGTAACGAGCACTACTCCGAAGCAGAATTGAAGAGGCATTGTCAGTCGTGGTTTTGTTAAAATCCATTTTTGCACGTATAAGGTCTGGCAAAACAGACTTGCTAGAGGAAGTATAGAATTTATGCTCTAAAGATTTAATATGAGCCAACACGTTTTCCTGTTTTTTAAGAAAATGCTTCTTCTTTTTAGAGACAAAATCAATAACAAAGCCCCGTGCAGTCGCCTTAAAAGAATCCCAAATAACATGAGGGGCCAAAGAGGGGTCAGAATTAAGTAAGAAGAATTCATTAGCAAAGGAGAGAAAAGAGGAAGAGAAAAGAGGATCTGCGAGAAGGGAATTATTAAATCGCCAGCGGGAAGGCTTAGGAGGTGCAGGGAGAAGATCGAAGGTCGTGACAATAGGGGCATGATCAGAAATAACTATGGGTTCGATAGAGGAGGATAAGAGGTTCTGAGAAAGGGGTTGAGAAAGAAAGATATAATCAAGGCGGGAGAGGGAGGCATGAGGAGGCGAGAAGAAGGAGTAATCAAGGGTGTCAGGGTGTGAAAGTCTCCATGAATCAATGAGGTGCGACTGCGAAATGGTGTCGAGAAATTGTTTGTGTGATTTGTGAGGGTTAAAACGGACAGAGGATTTGCGGTCAAGAAACGGATCAACAATCTGATTGCAGTCACCTCCTAAAACAAACATGGTATCTTTATGCTGAAAACATTTCGAGGTAATTACAGGCCAAAAATTACAATCAGGGTGAGTAGGGCCATAAACATTAAGAACAGTTAGAGATACAGAATTGATTAACAACTTAGCTAATACCCATCGACCATCAGTGTCCGTATCTTGGGAAACAACTTTACATTTTAACCTTTTATGGCATAAAATAGCAACACCATTCTTTTTATTAGAAGAGGGAGAGAATAAAACCGTGCCCACCCAGCTTCTTTTCAACTTAAGCGATTCCGCTTCAGTAAGATGAGTTTCTTGTAAAAGTACTAAATCGGGGTTGTAAGAAGCTAGGTGGGAAAGGACTCTCTGTCTCTTAATCGGGTTAATAAAACCTTTTACATTCCATGAAATAACTTTGAAGGCAAAAACAGTAAATTATGAACATGGAAAGAAAGCCACAATAACAGAAAGTAAGAAAAATATGCCAGTAAATACATATCAAGAGAAGAAGGAAAAAGAAGAATGAAAGGTGCAGTTAAAAGGGAATAAGAAAAAAGATGTAATAATAGAGCAGGCAGAGGAAAGATAGGAATAAATAACAGGAGAAGCGAAAAAGAAGGGGAAGAAGAGGAAGGACAGGAAGAAGAAAGTGCAAGAAGAGACAGTACATATCCAAACAGGATGACTGAAAGAGACATACCTGAGAGGGAAAAAGGGGAGATAATGGGGTTATGGAAAGATTCGACAAGAAAGACCACCCAAAGCCAGGAGAGCCATCTGCACCAGGACGGGAAGGGAACAAAACGAACCACATGGGATGGAGAAGAATAATACACCAGCCAATCTAGGGAAGGAAAAAGATAATGCAGACAATTAGACTAAAAAACAACAATATAGAAGCAGAAAATATACATAGGAAACGAAAACACAATCCAGCAGCTAATAAAAAACAACGACAAAAGCGACAAAGGAAAGCCCACATCAGAACATTAACCGAAAAAACCTGCAAGAGAAGAAAAGAGGTTAAAATAGTCAACCATTAGCAGAATTGGAGGTATCCATGCCAGCATTAGTCTGAATATGAATGAAATATTTAAGTTCGGCAGGATCATGAAAAGTCCAAGTCTGATTCTGATGGGTCACCTTGAAGAGGCAGGGATGGAATAAACCATACCTAGCACCCAGAGAGCGTAGAGAAGGTCGAAGACTCAAAAATTCCTTTCTTCTCGCAGCAGTAACGTTAGAGACATCTTGCGAGAGGAACACCCTCTGGCCCATCCAGGAGACTTGGCGTTTGGATCGAGCTGCAGAAAGGACCAGAAGGAGATCAGTGAACTTCAGAAATAGGATGATGACTCCTCGTGGTTTAGTTGAGGCTGAGGAACGAGGACCAAGTCTATGTGCTCTCTGGATACTAAGAGAAGTAGTAGAAGGGATGTCCAAAAGTTTCAAAAGAAAGGAAGAGAAAAATGCGACAGGGTCATCTCCCTCCAAAGATTCCGGCAGGCCATAAATACGTAGGTTATTCCTCCTATTTCTATTTTCCAAGTCCTCATTGTGTTGTTGAAGTGTGAGAACAGACTTTTCCAGCAAGGAAATACGTTGAGAGTTAGTGTGGATATCCGTAATCTGCTGCTCCACGGAGGATACTCGGGTGTCCATAGTCGCCCATCTTGCCTCAAAAAGTTGCATTTTTGTATTGATCTCTTCCACAAACGGGCGTAAAGCGCGAATTTCCTCCAGTAGTAGTTCCATAGAGATAGGAGACGAAGGTTTATCGGGAGGAGGAGAATCCTGTTTCAAGCGTTTAGAAGAAGTAGTAGAAGGAGACGCTTTATTAGAGGCTGATGATGGTGGAGAAGGGCGATTGGGAGCCGCTGCCGCCATTGTCTCTGTAAGTGAAGAATGATCCGCTGTTGAGGAAGAAGAGGAAGAGGGCGTAGGAGGAGACTTCGAGGGCACAAAGACGAACTTTGGATTGCGTAGCTTGCCCATAGAGCCCAAATGTGCAGAAAACAGAGTGAAAAAAGACCCTGGCGAGCGTCGTGTACCACAAATAACAAAGTTCAAAAAAGGAGCAACAGTGTTCAACGATGTGTGGTAGAGCTCAATAACGGTCCATAGAGATGTGTGGAAAACCAGCGGATATGTTTACTGAGAGGCAGCAGCACACCAGGTATCAAAGGAAGTCCCAACCAACGATGAGCTGACCTTCAAAGAGTAGCAAAAATGACCTGCGGACATCCAGGAGCCATGTAGAATATATTTGTTTGTTAACTAAAGTGGGAAAGTCTGAAACTTCGTATTCATACTTGGGGCAAAGAGGTAGAAGTCACCCATGAGGCAGGAATAATGGCTGGTGAGGGAGACAAGCTGCAGCAAATCATGAGAGAGAGTAAGAAGCAGCTATCAAAAATATAGGTAAAAGGAGGTGCAAATGTTCAGAGGCAGCGGGCAAGAGTAGGAGGAGCCATCAGGCGCTATCGACTGATCTCCGTGTGAGGAGAATTTACACAGATTGGCCGCGCGCGAAAATCACGCCAGCCTCAAAATGGCGGACGCGCTGAGGCACCTACGGTGCTAGCCAAAAAACGGAGCATTACCGCACAAAGGTCGGGTCTGGCGGTCACATCGGAGGCACACCACGGTCCGTAGGCAGCAGCCGAAAGAAATCCACAGGAACGGCCAGAAAACAGCTGAAACGGAAGAGAAGTCCGTCTCGGTGCAGCAGAGCTCCGGAGTCAGGTGGCCATCTTGTTTGGCGTCCAAGCCACGCCCCAGTATATATATATCTTATGTAGATGTGGAGTCAAGTATGGTGAATCTATGCTTACCTATTTGAACTTACCTTCTCGATCTTTTGATTCTCAATATTTTGGGCACGATATTATGTCCACGCGATATTTCTGATTCCGTTATTGTGTCAGTGATCCAATTCTATATAACAATTGTAAACTCTCCACGCAGTTGACCAGTTTAAGAAACTGTCACATCCAAGTAGTGGTAGCCGCACCATGGGCCTCATGTAGGTAGCCAAATACCGGTCGGTAACGGCCGAAATTCGGTAAATATCCCGTTACCGACCGGTATTGAGGCACTTGAGATGTAGGTGGCTGATTTCTGGATTCGGGATTTACCGAATCGGAATTTTAAGAAATCGGTAAAATACCGATTCGGTAAATACCGAATCCAGAAATGCTATGTAGGGGGCACTCAAGTGAGTGCATTATTGGTGTCTGGATTCGTTATTTGCCACCAACTGCAAGTTGATGGTAAATGACGAATACCTTTCAAAAAGCATTTTTGTGCTATTTCAAAAGTGCCATGTGGCAGACATACATGCCCTTAGGGCATGTATGTGCGCCACATGTGCACACATGCACGAATCAGGGGTGCAACAGGGTGTCAATGTGACACCCTGCCACCCATGATAATGCCTCCCCTATTACCGACTCGGTATTTACCGAATCGGTAATAGTAACTGGCTTCCCATTCATTCCTATGGGCCTCCAGGCCCAAAGGAATGAATGGGAAGGGATGCATTATTACCGATTCGGTAAATACCGATTCATAAATACCGATATTTACCGAATCGGTAATAATTACCGAATATTTACCTACATACTATTTACCGATTCATAAATACCGAATTCGGTATTTATGAATCGGTAAATGGTATGTTACCTACATATGGCCCCATGTGACTACCTTCATTTCAGCACGTGTCAGGAAACATGCAGTAGTGAAGGTGTGCCTGTTAATTTTCAGACAAGGGATGTAGCTCCTTTGTACATTCACACATTTGGAGGCTAGCCAGAAGAATTAGCTAGAACAGCAGCATTAAAAGATGCCTTTCCCATACCTCACAATCCAAAGATAAACGGTGCCGCCAAGAAAAGTGACCCTGGGTTGCCCTGCTGTGATGCCACTTTTATTTACCTAAGACAGACACCAACACAAAGATTTGCCATTCCTATATTAAAACAAAAAAAATGAATATCCCAAATACATTAGGAGTTGTCTCTCCACGCCTGGGGGGACATTTTTGCATTTTTACTGTCTGGGGTGGCAATGGTCATCACGACAAATCAGTACAAGAATCAAAACCTACAAACTGGGTGTTGGGCTTTGGTGGTTGTATATAAATTGGCCTCTATGATATGTACAATAGTGGATGCCTCCCCGAGAAGAGCCCACAGCAGCTTCTATGATGGCTCTGCTGTTGGGAAAACTGCCATGCCCCCCACTTCTAAATGAGGAATACATCAACGAGGTGTGCGGACAGATTCTTTTTCACCCTTTTCCTAGTACCAAGACCTTAAAATGAGGTCCTAAGTGATTTCACAGTAACACCATAGCTGGAGGTTTCTTTCCTTATTAAAAATGCTTATATGAACTAGGAAATTCAGAAAATGTCACATATTTCACTCTCTCTCTTTTTCTGCAGGCAGTCTCCCTCCATTGCATCGGCCACCAGCAGTGAGTCAGGAGCCAATGAGGACACAGAGAACTCAGACCGTGAAATGCCTTCCGAAAGCTCCATGAGATGAGGGACACAGCAAGAGGATCACCCTCCAGAGGAGAACATTGACTTGCACATTCAGGATTCTTGACCAAAGAACAAAGGGACATCATTTCAGGAGGGCTTCCTTCTAAATATCTCTGAGGTCTTTCATGAGTCCTGCCAAGGATGTTATCTGAAATATCACTGAGGATTTCCCTTCTGAGTACAGTTAATGATCCTCACCTAGCGCTGCTGAGAATCTCTCACAGTATTATTGAGGATTCTCAACCGAGTATTGCCAAGATATCTCTCATGAGTATTGAAGAGGATTTTTTTCTGAGTACTGTTGACGGGTACAATCCATATAAAGCTGAAGATTCAATGATAAAAACAGCTGAGGATTTTTTCCTCCGTAGCATTAAGGATCATCCCTCAAGTGGCCACAAGGAGCACCTCAACACTATCATTAAGCATCAATTCCACTGAGGACTCCATATGAGGATCGTTGAGGAGTCATGAGTATCACAAAGTTTCTTCTCCAGGGTATCTTTGTGGATTCTTCCTGAATGTGTATCACTTATCATTGTTTCTGAGCAATGCTGAGAATTCCTCCTTATTATTAACAAGCATTGCCTGTTATGTGTTGCCATGGAAAAAATTAGCTTTGTTCACACTACCACTTTTTAAGGTGGAGACCTGATCTAATCCACAATCTCAGGCCCGAAGCTTGAAACCAGATTTAGAGCACTGGCTAAGTTTTAAAGTCTCACTTGAGGTCCTGAAGTCAACTCTTTAACTCCAGAGGATGGGTGGAGGCCCTGAGACCCAGTTGAGGTGCTCGGGCTTTGCTGAAGTCCTGAAAGCCAGCTGAGTCGTGGGTCATAGTGGAGGCCATGATATCTGACAATGGTTAGGTTCTAGAGGCTTTTTCAAGATCCCCGTGTCCTAAACCTGGTGGCGGACCACAGGCACATTTAAGGTGCCAGGGACCAACTGTGGTGCAGAGACCAGGTTAAGGTCTGGTGGTTGGCTGATGTCTTGAGGCCCATTGGAGATGCCAAGATCTGATTAAGCTGTGAAAAGTGGCCACAGTTTTGAGACTGAGTTAGGTCCTAATTGGGTTGGACTGCCAGAGTAGAAATTGACATTCTTTGAACTACCAGGGACCAGTCAAGCCCATTTTCTACGCTGCAGTAACAACAAATCACATCCATACACAAATCATTTACAGAGCAGATGAAGGGACTAGGAGCTAGGTTTGGGATACCTGCACAGCCAAATTGCCAATCTACGCAATATCTATCCCTGCCTGTTACCTTTTCTCCATCCCCCCACCATCTTTATTCTCTCTCACTACTATTCTCAAAGTCTCCCATTATATTTTCTGTATCTTCCATTCTATTGTCTTATTTTCACACTTGCCCACTCTTCCTCGTGTTTGTTTAATCCTTTCCCTCGCACCACTTCCTTTCAGGCTATCTATCCTCGATTTCCAATGCCAGCTTTCTTTGTATGTCACTTTCCTTCACTCCTCCTTCCCTTTCCCCCAATTACTACACCTCTTGTCTGACTAATGATTTAGCGGCAGATTTACAAGAAAGTGACGCATCTGTAGTGATGCGTCACTTTCCCTGCGCCACCCTGAGAAACACTTGCACCACCATGGATTTACAATACAGCGCACCATGGCACAAGGATTGACAGATGCGTCAAGCATCAGTTGGCACAAAGGTCACGCATTGCTGGAGTCGTGTCGCAAGCACAACGTAACTCCAGCAATGTTCAGGAAGGCCTATACCTATTGTGCTGCATCACTTCTTACGTCTGCTTAAAGCAGGCGTACGGTTTTGACGCAGTGGTGTCGTAGAAGTGATTCAGTGAAATCTTGTAGATTTCACTGCATCCCTTTTACAAGGCTTTTTTCAACGGACCGCCCACCCTGCATACATTATACCTGATGCAGGTATAATGTGGTGCAGGGCTTTACAACGTGACACATCTCCTTAGATGCATCACATAGTAAATGTGTCACAAACTGGCGCATTGTTTTCGCCACCGCTACGTCACACAAGTGACGCAACGGCGGCACAAAAGTGTCGCAAGGGGCTTGTAAATCTGCCCCAGTGTGTGAGAATATCCGTACTGGTAAACCAGCTAGAAATGAATGAGAGATGAGGGGAAAGTAAAAAGTAGGAGGGGTGGAGAGGTAGACTGAATGGCTGGAGGTAAAGAGGTTGTGCAAGAGGAAAGGGCGAGAGAAAAAGATCAAATGTAAAGGGAATGATTTACAGAAATTCAGAAATAGAAAGAAGGTGTCGCTAAGGAGAAGTATGAGGGGAAGAAGCAAATAGACAAGCTGAAAGGAAAGTCAGAGAGATGACACAAGACATTATTTTTACACTTTCCAGAAAACAAAAGCTCTGGCCTTTGTGAATGAAAAAAGGAACCAAGTTGATTGCCAAATGTAGTTGGAAATGACCATACCAGTTGAGGACGCCTAGAAATCACCTATGCTATGCACCAACATTTGGCACTGAACAGCTATTATTGCCTGGGTATTGTCCTCCAATTGATGCCACCCTGTTGATTACACCTCATACCATTATTAGGTTTCATTCGCTTTGTCTACCGTTTATCACACAGCTGTGTTGGCAAGTTGGCCAACGCCGTTTTTCTGCAGGCTCTGTGACTGGCAAATTATCATGTACATTACGATATTTGGAATGTTATGCAACAGATCACCTTATTTTTGTATTATTTGCGTATTTGATATAATGTAGACCTCGCTGCAGTGGAACATTCCTACTGCAGCCCTCTATTGCTCATGCAGAAGAGAATTCAAAGTAAAGGCGCGGTTACCTGTAAACTCCCTTGAGTCGTGACCACCGCATACTACAGTGAGTCCTCATCCAATTGCTAATACGCCGAGTGAATATTGATTGTGTGTACACGCTGTGCCAAGTGACCAAACACATCTGTAGACTATAGGAGCAGATACGTTAGGTATTCAGTTTACAAAACTGAATTGACAGTATGTTCACTGTGACAACCTTTCACTGACACATCCGGTTTTAAAATTGGTGGCGAGGGGGACACCAGATCCAAGACCTGCACAAGTTTAAATATTCAAATGTGCAAGGAACACGCACTTCAACTTACATAAAGGATAAGGAAGTGGTCACACTTAAGGAAAAAATGTGGCTTCTCATGTATATGTTTACAGAAAGCTGTTGGTCTTCAAAGTCACCAGAGGATCCCGCCTATGGAAGAAGACACGCACCGGTGTTGTTGGATAGCATCATCCTGATTACTCCTCTATCCCTTTCCAGGTTGGGTCTGCAGTCTTTTACTAAAACCTCGCTGGTACTGGTGCGCCCCACCCTGTTGACATCGAAAGTAAGTCACGGAGTTGTAACTCATTCCAAAGCCCCATTATCTAGTAGATTGGTCTTTGGAGGTGACCTTTATCCGTGGTAAACAAACTCAAACCAAGTAAACCGTTCTTGCTACAAAAGTGAGTCAGAATTTTGAAAGGAATGCCTCTCAACTAGGCAAACGTTTCTGAAGAGATGACACTTCCCTCAGCCTGGTGTACTGCTCTCTTATGGGACAGTGTCAAGCTTGTATTTGGCCTGTGAATTGACCCCTCACCTTTGATGTTTGGGACAATGAAGTGTCGGATGATTACCAGCCAGAGAAAGTGTATCATTTCAAAATGTCTTCATCTTATATGTCTCTTAACACATAAAGGAGGTGAGCCACCGTATACCCTCCTTGAAGACGCAACCAACACAAATCGATACGGCACCTAAAGGAAGAATACAAGGTACAGCATTACTACCCTAAATCAAACATACGAGGGTCCAAGTGGGACAGTCACAGAATTCCTGAGAAAATCATGCTTCATCATCTGCAACCTCTCCCCACCCTGGTAGGTTGGTACCACCAGGATGGAGTCAACCTTCTGCACTAAGTCAAACAGGAGGTTGAGTCCGCCCTGGTGGAACCATACTACCAGGGTGGGGAGAGGTTGCCGATGATGAAGCATGACACCATTTTGTGTGTGAGGCAGAGAGGTAGGAACGAAAAGAAAAGGGGTGCAAGAAGGAAAGAAAAGATAAAAGGGGACAGAAAAAAGCATATTGAAAAAGCAATAGGGTGAGGGAGACGTAGATGGGAAGAGAGGGGAAGTGATGGGGAGACTAAAAGGGAGACTTGAGAAGCATGAAAGAAGGGGATACAAACGGTGGCAGAAGAAGATGCAGAGCATGGAGGGTGCTTCTTGCAGTGATATGAAAGTTTCACCCACAAGCCTCCAGAGTAGATATGTGTTTCTCTTTTAGAGAGCAAGAGAAAAATAAGTATGTGGGGGCGTTAAAGCGGGCTGAGAGAGAGAGCTTCCAATCTTCATCATGAAAAGATGCTTGTTCACCCAATAGTACGTGCTATTCCTATTTCATCCCAGAGAGGTCTTCCTATCTACTATACTAGTGAGGTCTCTCTAATCTCACATCTCACTATCTGGCACCACCCTTTAGAGGAAGAATGCCCTTCCTACTTTTCCCAAAGAGAAAGATCTTCCCACCTACCCCAGTGGATTCTGCAGACAGCCTGGAAGCACTTGCAAGCTTTGCTGAGCCGCACGCGGCGTGTTACAGTGTACCTAGAAATGTTAATAAAGTGTACAAATATACATATCAAAGCAAAGCACTAGCCTCGCCTCTGACTGTACAAATGTGACCAAGCCTTCTGTTGTCTGTTTCTGGCATGGATGGACTGCTTGTTCCTTGAGTAGCAGTGTGCACCATATCGCTGAAAGTGGACATGGGGTTGTGACACTGCTCTGGGAGCTCCAGGGGCATCTTTGAGCTGCACAGGTAGGACTGTCGCAGCTGTTTATGTGTGAGTCAACACAACAAATGTTGTGTATGAGTACTAGAGGCTGCAGGTGGCTGTCAGTGTGTGTTATTGTTAGCACTTGAAAAGGGCACAATCTGGAACTAGGATGCCACTGCTGAGCCTTTCGGTAATCACAAATGTTTTCCAGCTCTGTGGACATTCAGGCAGCATCTTCTCTATCACGCCCAAAGTTCACTTTGATGAGACCAATAATGTCACAGTGTCTAATATTCTACATGATGACCTAGGTAGTCTGCAATTTACCCAAGTGTAGAAAGCTGCACCCACGATAAACCCGGTGTTCAGTAATAATCCCAACTTCAAATTGGAAAACCACTCCTGATGACATGGACATTCCCTTATATCATTTTCATTGGAGGGCATTCCTCCTTCACTGAACAAGACAACTACTACCAGTCTAGGTCGTAGATGGGCAAAATTGAACAAAGACATGGATGAATTCCTTATCTTTAACTAAACTGGACTATTGGGAACCACCCCGAGGCAGCAAATTCCTTAGTAGATGAGTGGATTAAAAAGTCATTCGACTAAGCGATCCCCATCACCACAATAAAAAAAAGGAAATAACGAAAAATCAACACCTTGGTTTAGGGCCCACTAAATCTCCTTTAAAAAAGAATGTAAACTCCTAGAAAGGAAATGGAGAAAAAATTATGATGAAAATGTAAAACTTTCCTACAGATAGCCACTAGACATTACCGTCAGAAAATTAAAAAGGCACTGATATATTTTTATGAAGCCATAATGATGAAAGCAGCTAACGCCCCAAGGGAGCTTTTCTGTATCATTAAATCACTTACCATTTGAAAGCTGAAAATTCGATGACTACTTCTACGGTAGCTAGGAGTATTTCCAAGAAAAAGTTTTGGTTATCTACAGTAACCTACAACAGGCAAAAAAACACTGTCTATCCCACCGGAGACTCTGGCCCCACAAAAGGAGAGCGCATGTATCTAAAATTTCCCGTCTATCACTATGGAGTTTCTCCCTGTTTTATTTGATAAGGTTAAACCTGTCTCCTCTTTGGACCCAGCCCCACTTCACATTTTGTTACAAGGAGCCCAAGAAACCAGTCCAACAATTCTAGATCTCCTTATGTCATCTTTTTCTTCTGGAGTAGTCCCCCGAATATGGAAACATGCAGTGGTGAAGCCTTTGATAAAGAAGCCCAACCTTACCCTGGGAACTACAGGCCTATCTCCCTGCTTCCAGCTTTGGGAAGATACTAGATAAACATATTAACCAAAATCTCTCCCTGTTTTTAGAGGTGTTCTTTCTCAATCTATCTCAGACCGGTTAACGTCCTCAACACAGTACAGAAACAGCGTTATTATAGATAACGGAGGAGCTGAAAATCATGCTGGATAAAGGAAGTCCTGCTGCAATTGTTCTTCTCGACCTGAGTGCAGCATTCGATACGGTTGATCATGAGACTGTGGTCGACAGGATGAAAGAAATAGGAATAAAAAACGGTGCCTTGAATTGGCTCACCTACTTTCTGAAAGATAGGTCCTTTCAAATCTGTGAACCACCCTGTAACTCGGATATCTTTCCTTTAAAATGTGGGGTCCTGCAGGGCTCCTCTTTGAATAATACACTTTTAAACATTTACCTACACCCACTGGCAGACATTTTCAAGGCATTTGGGGTGTCAATTGTCTTCTGTGCGGACCACACCCAACTGGTCTCCCTTTCCCTGGAGACAGGCTTAAATCAGCAGCAACTGGCCTCTTATCTAGGGAAAGTTGCATGGTGGATTGCAAAAAATTCACTTAATTTGAAAGAAGATGAAACAGGTGATGATTTTAGGAAGCAAGCCAAATCCCCAAAGTCCCTTTGGATAGCCAGAGTCTCTGGGATCACCACCATCACCCTCCTCCTCCATAAAGAGCCTAGGGGTGTGCCTGGATAGCTCCTTATCAATAGAAGCGCAAGTAAAAAATACAGCATCCTGTTTTGGTATAATCAAAACCCTACGGAAAATCCTTGATTTCCTACCCATTCAATCTAGAAGAATTATAGTCCAAGCATTGATTCTTTTCTCTCTAGCCTATAGGAATTCCTTGTATATGGGCTCACCCAAATACATTATTAAAAGACTTCAGCTGATCCAAGCTGCAAAAAATGTGCTGACCTCCTTGCACTAGCTTACAGAGAATTAAGTTCAAGGCACTTTATTTGGCTCATAGAGGAATACATCGGAAAGGGCCCTTACTAATCGGGACCTTTTTGCACCCTACTCTCCCTCAAGGACTTTAAAATCTTCCAGTGTGCAACTTCTAAATATTCCACCAATCCAAAATACACGATGAGCAGGCAGATCTTTTCCGTATCTGAACCTGAAACACTCAAACTCAATGACTTCTGATCTGAAAAATAAAATGAACAAGTTATGTTTCAAAAAATGTTTAATACCTGCTTATACCCTCATCAGTCTCTATTTCGGCATCAGTTGCTAATGTATGCTACAACTCAATCAGAGATGGGAAGCCTTTGGGTAGCTCCATAGCATAACAAAGGCCTAGGGCTCAGATAGTCCACATGTAATCTTTGCCTCACCCAGCGGGTTCCTGGAGTAGTTGCTTGTTACTGGGCTGTGTTCTATGTGGGTAATATTCCTCACTATAGATGTGCCAGGCCCTTAATACTACTGCACTCTAACTGGAAAACCAAGTTATTACCATTCATCACTTAACTTTCATAAGGTAGCACAAACAAGGCTTGATCTAACACTCAATGTCCTGCTAGGGTGTTCTACTGCAAAATTGACTACCACTATATAATCAAGTTAGGCATATGGAGATAAGTATAGATTTACCATTCTTAACGCTACATCCAAGTACCTTGAATATATATATCTACATCAGTATCTATTTATCTGAAAATAAGTTACTTACCTGTAGTTCTCCAGTATTGGTATCTTTCATAGATTCACATGCTTGACTCGTTCCCTGTCAAACTGGGAGTCCCACAGTACAACTAGAAAAGCAGTGTAATGATACACATAGCTTGGGAATGCCGTTAAGCCTCCACTTTAATAACATATCTCTATCATTTAAAAGAGATCAAACTTCAACCAATCGGGTTGCAGCACCCTCTAGAACACTTCCCTCAGAGGCTTCTGTCTCTCAGATTTTCAGAGCACAAGTGTGAATATGTAGAAGTACCAAAGAGAAGGTGTGCCTCTCAAGGGTGGAGGGTGCGTCGCATGTGAGTCTACGAAAGATACTAATATTGGAGAACTACAGTTACAGATAAGTAACTTATTTACTTCTCCAGTATTGGATCTTTCATAGATTCACATGCTTAAATCAGATTAAATAGCAGTTAAATAGAATCATATATGAACATTAGAATATACGTGCAAGTATATATACATATACATATATATGCAATGTGAAATGCGCACAATACATTAGCGGATGGTGGGATATCACTTACTATGATGGCTCACCTTCACTGGAAAAGATGACGTAACACCGTCTGGCCCACTGCCGCATCACTGTGGACTGTGGAATCCAAGCAGTAGTGCTGCGTAAAGGGGTCTATTTTTCCTGGTTGCTGCTCTGGAGATATCTTGGACAGAACACCAGCAAACAACACTTTTGAAGTCAATATACTCCTAGTAGAATTTATCGCACTTTGGTCTGTAACAGTGTACCTGCTTTTGATGACAAAATTGCATGGCATTAGTTCTCCAGCTTGCTATACTTTGTTTAGAGAGCAGATAACCTTTCCGAGGAGCACTGTATGCCACTAACAATTGACTGGATTTGCCGAAGTGTTTTGTCTTATCAAGGTAAAACTTCAAACATCTCTTAACATCCAAGGAAGAAAATACGTTACTTACCTGTAACTGTAGTTCTCCAGTATGGGAAGCTTTCATAGATTCACATGCTTGAATCATTCCCCGTCATTGAGATGGGAGTCCCCGGTACATCAAAATACCAATGCTAAACAAATACAAAGCAGAAGCCAGGCCTAGGCCCTTTTCAGTTTTGTAACCTATGTCTCACGTCATGTAAAAGAGACCAAAAGTAATTTTTGAACCAATCCGGACCCTTTACCTTCTAGAACACTCCTGAGAGAACCTTAGACCCTCAGATTTTCAGAGCACCTATGCAAAGATAACCCTGGAAAAATCCAAAAGGTGTCTCTCTCAGAGGCGTCGGGAGGGTCGCATGTGAATCCATGAAAGCTTCCCAATACTGGAGAACTACAGTTACAGATAAGTAACTTATTTTTTTACTCCAGTATTGGAACTTTCATAGATTCACGTGCTTGTATCAGAGTAGCTAGCAGTCAATTGCACATTTTTCCCTCTACTTAAATAATTGTAAGATTGTGCTTCAAATTGTGAATCTGTAGGAAAAAACAGATTTAATTAAAAAAAACATAGTACCCAAACTGATAAATACTCCTTACTTAACATATACATATTTAAAAGCACCATACAAAGCACTTATCAGGGTAAACATCATATTATAAACATCTACACAAAGATAAATCCATTTGAAATAAAATGTGCGTAGCTTTACAGTAGAAAGGAAGGAGGGAGGAAGGAGAGAGCTCACTGGAAAAGGTTCCTCAGCACCGCCTGTCCTACTGCCACATCATTGTTAGCTGCTGCATCCAAGCAGTAATGTCTGGTGAAGGTGTGAGTACTCTTCCAGGTAGCAGCTCTGCATATATCCTGGATAGGTACTCCCGCAAACAAAGCCGTTGATTTAGAGATTGCTCTTGTAGAGTGAGCACGCACCCGTGCTCGCAGAGGCATTCCTGCTGCTTGATGGCAATACTGGATTGCAGTCGGACAACGCTGAATATCCAGTGAATTAGGAGCTCTTTCAGCGGCAGTTGTTGGTAGAGGAAAGAATGTTTTATGGATAAGAGGTTCATTCAAATGAAAGCCCGATGGCACTTTGGGGATATACTTGGGATTAGTACGAAGGACTACTAGATCATCCCTAAACTGTAGAAACGGTTCAGGGATGGTCAGGGCCTGAATCTCTCCAACTCTCCTGGCCGATGTCAGCGCCAGAAGAAGAGCCACCTTCCAGGAAAGGAACTTAAGATCTGCCTTAGGAATGGGTTCAAAAGGATGTTTCATGAGTTGTGACAATACTATATTAGGGTGCCAGAGAGGTGGCGGAGGCTTAACTGGAAGAAAAGAACAGAATAGGCCTCCCATGAGCTTAATGACTCCTTCCGACCATAACAATGGTCCTGAGGATGTCCTCCTACAGCCGAGATATAGCAGCTAGATGGACTTTAGTTGATGCATGTGCTAATCCAGATTTAGCCAATAGCAGAATGTAAGGAAGTATCTGGTGAGATGAGGATGTTAGAAGATGCAAAAACCAAAGGAAATGATGGACGGAGTGTTGAACATTGCAAGCACTCACACCCAGTCAATAGATCTGGGTTTGATCCATCACGGTTCTTTAGCCCACTCTGCCACCCCAGTTCAGACATGGCCATATGCAAATCAGTCTGACCCTGTGCCTCATGGGAACAGTCCAGCCCGAACTGCCAAGCCATGTCTTCCCTGGACCGGAAACAAGCTTCCTAGGACCGGTTTCTGGCATTTCAGCCGTCTTCAGCCAGGCTTGCTTGAATCCAGTGGTAAAGTGAGCAAGGGACTCACGTCTGAGCATACCCTGCCAACTTATGGCGAACAAAGCAAAAACCAAAGGAAATGATGGACGGAGTGTTGAACATTGCAAGCACTCACCCCCAGTCAACTGATCTGGGTTTAATCCATCACCGTTCTTTAGCTCACTCTGCCACCCCAGTTCAGACATGGCCATATGCAAATCAGTCTGACCCTGTGCCTCATGGGAACATTCCAGCCCGAACTGCCAAGCCATGTCTTCCCTGGACCGGAAACAAGCTTCCTAGGACCGGTTTCTGGCATTTCAACCGTCTTCAGCCAGGCTTGCTTGAATCCAGTGGCAAAGTGAGTGATGTTAGAAGATGAACATTTGAATCTCTGCACCATATACAGAATCTTTTCCATTTCATCATGTATGTCTTATTTGTACTGTGTGCCCGTGCATTAGAAAGAACATCCCTGCACTCAGAAGGGATTTTTAGATGTTGAAATTCACAGTGTTTAGGAACCATTCCGCTAATCGAAGCGATTTGGGATCCGGATGTAGCACTTGTCCCTGCGACATCGTCAGAAGAGGTGGAATGGGATGTAGGAGAATAGGTTGTGTCTCAGAAAGAAGGAGAAGTTCTGTGAACCAATGTTGTCGGGCCACAATGGGGCTATTAAGATCATCCTACAGGGCTGTGTCTTGATCTTCATGAGCAGTCGTGGCAGGAGAGTAATTGGCGGAAAAGCTAAGGCAAAGATGCCTGACCATGTCATCAAAATGCTTTCCCCCAGGATCCCGGTTGGTGATGCCAACTTGCGAAGTACCGGCTTTTCTTGTTCTGTGCTGTTGCAAAGAGGTCCACTGTTGGCCTGCCCCATTTTAGAAAGATGCTGTCTAGGGTTTTCAGATGGATTTCCCACTGGTGGCAGGTAGACTTGAGCCTGCTTAATGTGTCTGCTGTGACATTTTTTTCCCCCGGAGGGTGTTCTGTCTTCAGAGAAATTCCGTTCTGTAACGCCCATTTCCAGATGCAATGGGCGTCTTGAGATAGGGGAAAGGCTCTTGTGCTGCCCTGCTTGTTGAGGTAATGCATTGCCGTTGTGTTGTCTGTCCTGATCAGCACAGTCGAGTTCTTTATCTTTGGCAGAAAAGCCTGCAATGCTAATCTCACTGTTCTGAGCGCCAGCAAATTGATGTGAAGCTGCTGGTCTTGATACTGCCAACGTCCACTGTCCTGGAGGTCTTGCAAGAAGGCTTCCCATCCTTCCGGAGAGGCATTGGTGGTTATCACATGTGGAGCCTGCATGGTGAGAAAAGAAAGACCAACGGAAATATTTTGACGTCGGGTCAACCAAGACATGGCGTGGATCATACCCGGCATGACTGTAATGACATCCTCGAAGAAACCTACTGCTTGACGCCACTGCCAATCCAGCTCTTCCTGCAATGGACGCATTCTTAACCGGCAGAAGTGAATGAGAGGGATGCAAGATGACATTGTCACCAGCAAACAACACTTTTGAAGTCAATATACTCCTAGTAGAATTTATCGCACTTTGGTCTGTAACAGTGTACCTGCTTTTGATGACAAAATTGCATGGCATTAGTTCTCCAGCTTGCTATACTTTGTTTAGAGAGCAGATAACCTTTCCGAGGAGCACTGTATGCCACTAACAATTGACTGGATTTGCCGAAGTGTTTTGTCTTATCAAGGTAAAACTTCAAACATCTCTTAACATCCAAGGAAGAAAATACGTTACTTACCTGTAACTGTAGTTCTCCAGTATGGGAAGCTTTCATAGATTCACATGCTTGAATCATTCCCCGTCATTGAGATGGGAGTCCCCGGTACATCAAAATACCAATGCTAAACAAATACAAAGCAGAAGCCAGGCCTAGGCCCTTTTCAGTTTTGTAACCTATGTCTCACGTCATGTAAAAGAGACCAAAAGTAATTTTTGAACCAATCCGGACCCTTTACCTTCTAGAACACTCCTGAGAGAACCTTAGACCCTCAGATTTTCAGAGCACCTATGCAAAGATAACCCTGGAAAAATCCAAAAGGTGTCTCTCTCAGAGGCGTCGGGAGGGTCGCATGTGAATCCATGAAAGCTTCCAATACTGGAGAACTACAGTTACAGATAAGTAACTTATTTTTTTACTCCAGTATTGGAACTTTCATAGATTCACGTGCTTGTATCAGAGTAGCTAGCAGTCAATTGCACATTTTTCCCTCTACTTAAATAATTGTAAGATTGTGCTTCAAATTGTGAATCTGTAGGAAAAAACAGATTTAATTAAAAAAAACATAGTACCCAAACTGATAAATACTCCTTACTTAACATATACATATTTAAAAGCACCATACAAAGCACTTATCAGGGTAAACATCATATTATAAACATCTACACAAAGATAAATCCATTTGAAATAAAATGTGCGTAGCTTTACAGTAGAAAGGAAGGAGGGAGGAAGGAGAGAGCTCACTGGAAAAGGTTCCTCAGCACCGCCTGTCCTACTGCCACATCATTGTTAGCTGCTGCATCCAAGCAGTAATGTCTGGTGAAGGTGTGAGTACTCTTCCAGGTAGCAGCTCTGCATATATCCTGGATAGGTACTCCCGCAAACAAAGCCGTTGATTTAGAGATTGCTCTTGTAGAGTGAGCACGCACCCGTGCTCGCAGAGGCATTCCTGCTGCTTGATGGCAATACTGGATTGCAGTCGGACAACGCTGAATATCCAGTGAATTAGGAGCTCTTTCAGCGGCAGTTGTTGGTAGAGGAAAGAATGTTTTATGGATAAGAGGTTCATTCAAATGAAAGCCCGATGGCACTTTGGGGATATACTTGGGATTAGTACGAAGGACTACTAGATCATCCCTAAACTGTAGAAACGGTTCAGGGATGGTCAGGGCCTGAATCTCTCCAACTCTCCTGGCCGATGTCAGCGCCAGAAGAAGAGCCACCTTCCAGGAAAGGAACTTAAGATCTGCCTTAGGAATGGGTTCAAAAGGATGTTTCATGAGTTGTGACAATACTATATTAGGGTGCCAGAGAGGTGGCGGAGGCTTAACTGGAAGAAAAGAACAGAATAGGCCTCCCATGAGCTTAATGACTCCTTCCGACCATAACAATGGTCCTGAGGATGTCCTCCTACAGCCGAGATATAGCAGCTAGATGGACTTTAGTTGATGCATGTGCTAATCCAGATTTAGCCAATAGCAGAATGTAAGGAAGTATCTGGTGAGATGAGGATGTTAGAAGATGCAAAAACCAAAGGAAATGATGGACGGAGTGTTGAACATTGCAAGCACTCACACCCAGTCAATAGATCTGGGTTTGATCCATCACGGTTCTTTAGCCCACTCTGCCACCCCAGTTCAGACATGGCCATATGCAAATCAGTCTGACCCTGTGCCTCATGGGAACAGTCCAGCCCGAACTGCCAAGCCATGTCTTCCCTGGACCGGAAACAAGCTTCCTAGGACCGGTTTCTGGCATTTCAGCCGTCTTCAGCCAGGCTTGCTTGAATCCAGTGGTAAAGTGAGCAAGGGACTCACGTCTGAGCATACCCTGCCAACTTATGGCGAACAAAGCAAAAACCAAAGGAAATGATGGACGGAGTGTTGAACATTGCAAGCACTCACCCCCAGTCAACTGATCTGGGTTTAATCCATCACCGTTCTTTAGCTCACTCTGCCACCCCAGTTCAGACATGGCCATATGCAAATCAGTCTGACCCTGTGCCTCATGGGAACATTCCAGCCCGAACTGCCAAGCCATGTCTTCCCTGGACCGGAAACAAGCTTCCTAGGACCGGTTTCTGGCATTTCAACCGTCTTCAGCCAGGCTTGCTTGAATCCAGTGGCAAAGTGAGTGATGTTAGAAGATGAACATTTGAATCTCTGCACCATATACAGAATCTTTTCCATTTCATCATGTACGTCTTATTTGTACTGTGTGCCCGTGCATTAGAAAGAACATCCCTGCACTCAGAAGGGATTTTTAGATGTTGAAATTCACAGTGTTTAGGAACCATTCCGCTAATCGAAGCGATTTGGGATCCGGATGTAGCACTTGTCCCTGCGACATCGTCAGAAGAGGTGGAATGGGATGTAGGAGAATAGGTTGTGTCTCAGAAAGAAGGAGAAGTTCTGTGAACCAATGTTGTCGGGCCACAATGGGGCTATTAAGATCATCCTACAGGGCTGTGTCTTGATCTTCATGAGCAGTCGTGGCAGGAGAGTAATTGGCGGAAAAGCTAAGGCAAAGATGCCTGACCATGTCATCAAAATGCTTTCCCCCAGGATCCCGGTTGGTGATGCCAACTTGCGAAGTACCGGCTTTTCTTGTTCTGTGCTGTTGCAAAGAGGTCCACTGTTGGCCTGCCCCATTTTAGAAAGATGCTGTCTAGGGTTTTCAGATGGATTTCCCACTGGTGGCAGGTAGACTTGAGCCTGCTTAATGTGTCTGCTGTGACATTTTTTTCCCCCGGAGGGTGTTCTGTCTTCAGAGAAATTCCGTTCTGTAACGCCCATTTCCAGATGCAATGGGCGTCTTGAGATAGGGGAAAGGCTCTTGTGCTGCCCTGCTTGTTGAGGTAATGCATTGCCGTTGTGTTGTCTGTCCTGATCAGCACAGTCGAGTTCTTTATCTTTGGCAGAAAAGCCTGCAATGCTAATCTCACTGTTCTGAGCGCCAGCAAATTGATGTGAAGCTGCTGGTCTTGATACTGCCAACGTCCACTGTCCTGGAGGTCTTGCAAGAAGGCTTCCCATCCTTCCGGAGAGGCATTGGTGGTTATCACATGTGGAGCCTGCATGGTGAGAAAAGAAAGACCAACGGAAATATTTTGACGTCGGGTCAACCAAGACATGGCGTGGATCATACCCGGCATGACTGTAATGACATCCTCGAAGAAACCTACTGCTTGACGCCACTGCCAATCCAGCTCTTCCTGCAATGGACGCATTCTTAACCGGCAGAAGTGAATGAGAGGGATGCAAGATGACATTGTTCCCAGGAATGACTTGTAACGGCGAACTGAAAGTGACTTTATTTTGCGAATGATCGGGCCAGTGAAATTAGTTTTTTTCTCTCTCTCTCTCTCCCTCTCGCTCTCTCTCTCTCTCTCTCTCTCTCCCTCTCTAACTCTCTCTCTCCCTTATTCATTGTGGTGTCCAAAATTGTCCTAAGAAGGTGATGTTTGTGGAAGGATGTAGAGATGACTTTTCTTTGTTCAGAGTCAGACCCAACTCGGCAAACAGTCTTGTACATGCCACTGTGGACGACTGGACAGCTGCGTGTGAAGGCGCTTTGATTGGCCAATCGTCCAGGTAAGGAAACACCTGATGTCTTTGCTCCCTCAGGAAGGCTGCTACTGGAACCAGACATTTGTTGAAAATTCTTGGTGCCGATTTGAGGCCAAATGGCAGTACCTTGAACTGGTAATGGCTTCCGGTTACGGTAAATCGAAGGTACTGCCTGTGGGCGGGATGGATGGGGATGTGAAAATATGCATCCTGTAAGTCTAAGGTGGTCATATGATTCCCTGGGTTTAGAAGTAATAAAATGTCCTGAAGAGAGATCATGCGAAAGGGCTGCAATTTGAGATAAGCGTCTAGAGTTCTTAAATCCAGGATCGAACGCCATTGCCGTCAGTTCTTGCATACCAGAAAGAAACGGGAATACAATCCCTTCCCTCTGTGGGAGTTTTGCACCAGTTCTATTGCTCCTTTTTGGAGCATTGCAAGAATTGTCAAACGCATGAGATATAAGTGCTTTACCTCTTGCAGTCCTGGAGGAGTACAAGGTGGGATATTCAGAAACTCCAATATATGGCGAATTGTATTAAATTGAGGACCCATCGGTCCGTGGGTATTTTTTTGCCACTGGTGAAGGTACAAAGAAATTTGCCCCCCTAGGGGAACTTGTGGAAAGGTGGGAATAAAAATAGCCGGAGCCTGAGGTTAGTCATTGACGTCGTGAGGTATCTTTTCCCTGACGTCCTGCTCTTCCTCTGGGGGCAGATTTAGAATACGCCCCTGACTGGCTGTCGTTGAACATACTGTTGTCGATAAGGCTGGGAAGATGTAGCGTATGAGGGGTACCTATACAGCTAATATACTCCCCTGTAGGAAGGAAGGCCACTTCCTCTAGCTCCTCTAAATGGCACTTTCCGATACTAAAGCGTCCCTAAAGCCTTCACTGTGTCAGTATCTTTAAGTGCATCGTCAATGTGCTTTCCAAATAAAGCTTTTCCATCGAATGGAAGGTCTACAATCTTATTCTGGACTTCCGGTCTAAACGAAGTAGCTTGGAGGCATCCTTGACGGCGTAACACTGCCGGCCCCCCCTCCCCCCCCAGTGATCTGAATGCTGTAGTTGCAATATCCATCGCACAATCTATAACCTCTGCAGATGCTCTCTTGCCCTCCTGGAGGATTTTCTTACCTTCTGGTTTGCTCTCTTCAGGAAGCTGATCCATATACAGAGCTAGGTCACACAACATTTGTCTGTTGTTTCTACCCAGTATGGCAAGGGCATTAGCTGCTCTGATCAACAGAGCTGACATTGATGAAAAGCGCCTACCGGTATTATCCAGGCGCCTGCCTTCCCTATCAGAAGGCGTGGTAAAGGGTGTAGATGAGTTTTGGGATTTTCGCTGCGCTGCCTGAGAGATCACCGAATCTGGTGTGGGATGGCCCACCAAACAGGCTGGAGCATCCTCTGGGGCCTTGTATTTCTTTTCCAACCTGGATAGCACAGTCACACACAGACACTGGATGTCACTGTCGCTGGTGTCCTCATGACCTTGAGTCTTTCCTCCCATACATGACCTATAATGGGGATAGCCCTCACGGATTTCCTAAAGGGCTCTTGAAAATCATATAAAAAACAGTCTGTTTGGGTAGCCGGCGTTGGCAGATCAAGCCTCTTGGCTGCTATCTCTAACAAGTTATGAAAGCCACCAATATCCTCTGGTGGCGAGTCAACGGGCACCGGAGAAGGAGAAGAAGGCGCGGGAATGAGGTAGTCATTCCATTCTCTATACAGATAACTAAGTTCTCCCTCTTCCTGGTTATCTTCCGTAGTACCCAGATCCTGTTGAGGGACTGATGGAGGTGATTTCTGCAGAGGTTCCGCAAGTATAGTTTGAACCCTCTTTGGAGTTGACGGGATAGAACGTGGACAAGGAACTAATGACGGTATTTCCTGAGGTACAGGTGTTGGGGGGAATCTCTTCCTGTAGTCAACCAACATGAATTGTAGGTCTGTTAACAAAGTCGAAGGCATGCAAACTACCTACTCCTGATAATCCTGATGGTATTGTTGTTGATCTTCCTCATATTACTCCTCAAAATCATCCTCTTGAATCTTAACATGCAGCTGGGATGGGCTACTCGAGTAGCCAAAGGGCCCATCATCCTCTTCCTCAGAATCCTGCTCTTCCAACAGGTGAGAAGACAAAAGAGGTGTAACCTTGCTGGGTGAGATAGTTTCTGGAGTAATTCTCCTTGTTCTAGCTTTCTCTGTTTCTTCCGGTGTTTTTTCCCTCGTCGACGGGCCCGTCTGCGAGATCGCCGACGACACCATCGTCGAAGTAGCAGCTGTTGGCAGAGACTTGGAAACCACCGGCGCTGGTATAACAGCTGTTGATGTCGTCGTTGTAGTCATTGCCGTTGTCGACATTGCCATCTCCGTTGACGTCTTCATCGATATCGGCGTCGACATCTTCCTCGATGGTGACAAAGTCTTCGATGACGGAGTCACCAATGCCGCTGACGCTTTCTTTGACTAAGAAATAGTGTATTGCCAAGGTAATTTATAGTCCCTTGTGCAAAAATAAATGAGAGATTGATCCCTCTATACCAATTGTTTATATATTATAGATGTTTCTATGCCCAGGTATGGGAGGGTCATTTGGGCATGCCCCGTAATGTTTTTAGATGCTTTCTTTGACGACAGGCGAACCTCCACCCTTGTCGACGACGACGACAATGGAGTTTTCGTCGATGGCTCTTCTTCAGGAGACACTGAAGAAGGCTTTTTGAAAGAGTGCCTGACTTGAGGGGTGTATTAGGCAGCTCAGACCTCGCCTTTTTTGGTTGCTTGTCCCCCGAAGAATGTCCCTTCCTCTCCTTTTCATGTTTGTGAAGAGATTTTGAGAGACTGCGCCAATGCGACCCATGAGAGGTCTTTTTAAGGGCCTTTCCTGGACGCTCACCAGAAGTATGGGCGTGAGGAGATCTTACCCTCTTATGTGACCTCCTGGATGAAGAAGAGGATGCCTCATCACTGTCCTCACTGGAAATCACCTCTTTTCTGGCTTTGAGTTTCTGAAGCCATACAAGAAGGCTCCCCTCACTATCCTTTAAGGTTTTATTAGAAAAGGTACGACATACCTAGCACTCCTCTGCCTTATAGATGGGATAAAGGCAATAAATACAGTCTTCATGAAGGTCATCTGTATGAGGCCTTTTCTTCGAGCAGGTAGCTTAGGCTCTAAAGAGACCCTTTTTTCTCCTTATCCGACATAATTATGCCAGAATGTTGACAAACCACACTGAAGATGGATTGTAGTTGTAGAATGCTGAAATGAAGGCAAGAACTCTATCTAAATTCACTAAGAAGAAGAAAAAACCTGAGCAGAGCTCAAAGGAGACTCCCTAGTACAATGTGCGGTAGAACATCTGAGGGTCTAAGTGTCGGGTGCCCCACAATGCTTACCTCTGCCTGTGAAGCAAGTCCGCAGAGACGACAAGAGCGCCCGCCCCTGTACCCACCTGACCCGTGTGGACAGTAGAACCCAGCAGGGATGAGATGGACGCAGGGAAGGGAGCCAGTAAGAAAGTCTGGGGTTGAGGTGAAGGGTGTCTCGGAGCCAACTGGAAGACAAGTAAGACCCAGATTAGTGAAGAACCCAAACTCCTGCTTAATGCAAGATACGCAAAACACACACAGAAAAGCCAGGTCCCCAAACTTGGAGGCTCACCAGTGGGTAGCAGACCACGAGACCCTGAATAGTACAGCTCCAAGGAAGGTCCAACAGAGTAATGGTGTCAGTGCTAGGCTCTCATGACCTCAAAGAATAGCGCTCCTGCGCGTATGTAGGACGAGTTTGGATATAACAAAATACTGGCATCCCTGGAAAGCAAATGTTGGAAACCAAGGAGAACGAACAAGCGCTCCTGCGCGAACAGAACCAAAATCATAAAGCGCTCCAGCGCGGACTAAACCCAAAAAGAACCATAAAGCGCTCCTGCGCGAATAGAACCAAAATCATCATAAAGCGCTCCAGCGCGGACTAAACCCAAAAAGAACCATAAAGCGCTCCTGCGCGGTCAAACTCAAAATAACCCTAAGCGCTCCTGAACGGATAGAACCAAAATCATCAAATAGCGCTTCAGCGCGGATTAGAACACCTGGCCACCCATAACGCAACCGCGTTACGATGACTCCACAGTTAGTGAGAACGAATGTACCTTGACTGTTCCCCAGAGAGACAACGAAGACCAACAGCAGCGCTCCAGTCCGGGAAGCACCAGACCGCTTCTGAAGTCTTCCGTTCACCAGGATCAGCGTCTCGCGTCGTTCTACACATCCAGCGGAATCCGAAGCACAGAGCCGGCGGGAAACGCGATGTTTAAGCGTTTCCCCCGGAAGTGCTTCTGTGAACCGCTATGCCTGTTAAAAGACTAGACCGTGACTCACCCTCCAGCCGGAAGTGAGTCCCTCGGCCGTTTGTGTGTGTGTTAGCGGGGAAGCGGGGAAGACGGCAGGCGCCGTGAACATGACAGTACCCTCCCCCAAAACAGGTCCCCCCCTAACCCCGCCAGAACCTCAAATGGGGGAAGCAGGACGAGGGCTGAGCGGATGGCTTAGATGAAAAGCACGGACCAGAACGGGAGCATGGCGAACATGGGACAAAGGCTCCCAAGAACGCTCGTCCGGCCCGTACCCCTTCCAGTCAACCAGGTAGAAGAGTTTACCTTTAGTACGACGAGAACCCAAGATGGCCTTGACCTCATGCTCGACATGGTCCTCCACCACCACCGGAGAAGGAGGAGAGGGAAGAGAGCCACCAGAACGGACCGGCTGCAGAAGCGAGACATGGAAGACCGGGTGAATCTTCATGTGCGGAGGAAGGGTGAGTTTCATAGCCACGGGGTTAACCACCCGCTCAACGTCAAAGGGTCCCACAAAACGGGGTAACAATTTCTTGGGACCATGCACATTGAGGTGCCGAATGGACAGCCACACCCGATCACCCACGCTGTACTTGGGCTCCTTCTGTCTATGTGCATCGGCATGTGCTTTGTAGGTGTCCTTAGCTTTGGCCAACTCGAAACGGGCTTGTTGCCAGATGCGGCGCAAGGACTCGTGATATGACCGGACTGTGGGCAACCTGCTGTCCCGGGGACCCTCCCATGCGGAGGTGCGAGGATGACGGCCTTGAAGGCAAAAGAAGGGAGATGTTCCGATGGCTGAATGCTTACTGTTGTTGTAGGCGTATTCCGCCATCCATAACACCTCGGACCATTCCTTTTCAACCATAAGCAGTAAACAACGGAGGAACTGCTCCATGGTGTGGTTGGTTCTTTCGGCCTGACCGTCGGTCTGAGGGTGGTACGCCGAGGACAGGCGTACGTCCATCTCGAGGATCCTGCATACTTCCTTCCAGAAGCGGGAGATGAACTGCGATCCTCGGTCGGTGATCACCACCGATGGAATTCCATGGAGGCGAACCACCTCGTGTACGAAGATCAAAGCCAGTTCCGCAGCCGTGGGCAGTTTCAACAAAGGCACGAAATGTGCCATCTTGGAGAGGTGATCCACTATGGTGAGAATCGTGGTGTGCCCCGTCTTGGTGAGAGGGAGTTCCACCACAAAGTCCATGGAGATGGTGTGCCACGGATACGGTGGCACCGGGATGGGATGTAGAAGACCCACAGGAGGCTCTGATTTGTTCTTACTTAAGAGACAGATGGCGCAGCTAGCCACATGGTTCTTGGTATCCGTCACCAGCGATGGCCACCAAAAATGTCTTTGTACGAGCTCAAGCGTTTTGTGGTAACCCGGATGGCCGGATAGTACATGATCATGGCACAGGCAGACTGCCTTTTGCTGACTGGTCAACCCAGGTAGGTACAATTGTTGTCCATGAAACAGCAACCCATCTACGCACGTTACCCCTCCTTGTCCGTCTGCCAAAACCTCCAGGTCGGACTGCTTTGTGTCCTTCTTTACCTGAAGCATGAAGTCCGAGGATGTTACAACGCCCTGGAAGCGTGTCTCAGCGATGATGGGGACAGGCTCGGTGTTTTCCGCCTCTTCGTCGGATTCTCCTAGCCGTGATAGGGCATCGGCCTTGGCGTTGTCCTTCCCAGGACGAAACGTGATCACGAAGTTGTATTCATTAAAGAATAGAGTCCATCTAAGCTGTCGGGCGGTGAGGGCACGGGCTGACCTCAGGAATTGGAGATTCCTGTGGTCCGTGTAGATGGTAACCGTGTGTTTTGCGTCTTTCAGGAAGTGGCGCCATTCCTCGAATGCGGTCTTAATAGCGAGGAGTTCTCTGTCTGACACGGTGTAGTTGCGTTCCGCTGGTTGCAGTTTCTTGGAGTAGAAGGCCACCGGATGCAGCTGTCCTGTACTGGTACTCCTTTGAGATAACACGCCCCCAATGGCATGTGCTGATGCGTCTGCCTCTACAATGAAGGGCTGCTCTGTGTCCGGGTGCACCAGAACCGGGGCTATGGTAAAACGCCTCTTCAGTTCCTGAAAAGCTTCGTCTGCTGTCTGATTCCAACTAAACCGTACTCCTTTGCGCAACAAGCGGGTGATAGGAGCTACCATCTCGGAGAATCCGGTGATGAATCTACGGTAGTAGTTGGCAAACCCCAGGAACCGTTGGACCCCTCTTACGGACTCCGGAGGAGGCCAGGACAGAATGGCGTCCACCTTCTTGCTGTCCATTTGTATGCCTGCTGGGGTAATGATGTGACCCAGAAACTCCACCGAGGTGACGTGAAAAACGCTCTTTTCCAGTTTCACGTACAAGCGGTGTTTGCTCAGCTGTCGTAGGATGGAACGCACATGCTGCACGTGTTCGGTGATGGTTTGTGAATATATCAAGATGTCGTCTATGTAGACGATACAGAAGACGTCTAGGTAGTCCCGTAACACCTCGTCTATAAAGAACTGAAACGCCGCGGGGGCGTTACAGAGTCCGAAAGGCATGACCTGGTATTCGAACAAACCGAATTTCGTCCGGAAGGCGGTCTTCCATTCGTCACCCTTTCGGACTCTGACTAGATGGTAAGCCCCACGCAGGTCGAGCTTGGTGTACACGGAGGCGTTCTTTACCTGATCCAGAAGGTTAGTGATTAACGGCAGGGGGTAACGGTTTTTTACGGTGATGGCGTTCATCGCTCGAAAGTCTATACAAGTCCTCAGATCACCTTCCTTCTTAGACACGAAGAAAAGAGGAGAGGAAACCGGAGACCTGGAATGACGTATAAAGCCGTTGTCCAGATACTCATCCAAATAGGAGCGAAGGTGGATGTTCTCCTTCTCCGTGAGCGAATAAATTCTGCTACAAGGCAAGGTGGAGCCTGGAACGAGGTCTATACGGCAGTCGAACGACCGATGCGGTGGCAAAGTGTTAGCACCCTTCTTGTCGAACACATCGGCTAGGTCCTGGTATTCCTCTGGTATGGCTGGTGTAGTTACCTGGGAAACTATCCCCATTCCTCGTAGAGGAAGCGATCGTGCTTGTATGGAGCGACTCCCCAGGAGATCGTCCTTCGCATAACAGGTTTCACTACAGTATTCCGAATTCAGGTGTACTATTCTCGACACCCAGTCGATGTGGGGATTGTGCTTCACCAACCATGGTAATCCCAAAATCACCTTGAATTGAGGGGCATCGATGACGTCAAAGCTAATGGATTCGGCGTGGTGATTAACAAAGGACATCGTCATGCTCTCGGTTTGATGCCGGATAGGACCGGAAGTGAGATCCGTACCATCAACGGCCTTGACGGTCTCAGGTTGGTCTTTTGGCACTGTAGCAATGCCCAGGGCACAGGAAAAAGCAGTATCGATAAAACTGCCTGTAGCACCGGAGTCCAACATAGCCGTCACCTGCCAGGTCCTGCCCGCCTGGTTCCGTAAGGATACTTCCATCCCTACGTGGTGACTGCCGTCAAATACAGCTGGGATCGCTAAGGTGCAATTCGAAGAACCCAGAGGATGGATCCCCTTGTCTACTGGGTGATTTCGTTTCCCGCCTTGTCCGTCTTGGTGATGGGCAATGCGAAAGGCCTTCTGCCCCGGGGTTTCGTTGGCTTCACCGGACATTCTCTGACGAAGTGGCCGCTTTTCCCGCAGTACAGGCATTGATTCTGCCTCCTTCGCCTTTCTCTTTCTTGACTTGTTAAGGGTCCTCTTATGCCCCCGATCTGCATTGGTTCGGTTGTCTCGCCCTGGGAAGCAGGGTCCTCTCTGACTTTTTCTATACTTTTGTCCCCAAAGGATAAGAAACGGTTATCACTGCATTTTCCTTTCTCGGTCCTTCGTTCCTGTAATCGGAAATTCATTTTCACCACTAGATCAATGAAAGGACCTATCTCATCCGGTGGGTTGGGTAATTGTGCAATGAGATCCTTCAGGTCATCGCGCAATCCTCGATAGAACACAGATACCTTCTTGTCTTCAGGCCAATGGGATTCGATAACAAGCCTGCTGAACGTGGTGATGTAGTGAAGGAGGTCCTGGCTGCCTTGCTTGAGGTTGAGTAGCTCGTTATCCGCCGCTTGCACAAAGGTGTGACGAGCGAACATACGCCGCATGGACTCCTGAAAGGTGGGCAAGTGGTGTAGCATGGGATCGTCGTTTTCTACCAACGCAATAGACCACTGGGCGGCGTCTCCGCCCATGTATGACAGGATGTAAGCCACCTTGGCTGCGTCGTCGGGAAAAGCCGTGTTTCTGGCCATGAAATGCAGGTGGCATTGGTGAATGAAAATACCATACTTGGTACTGTCCCCATAGAAGCGTTCAGGTGGTGCCAACTGGACCGAATGAGGGGCGATGACTTGGATGGCTGTATTCGGAGTGGTGGCAGCGGAGGACCCTCCAAAGGTGAAAACAGGTTGTCTCAAAAGACCCTCCTGACTGACCCTGGGGCTAGGGATGGTTCCCCAAGGACTGGTGACCCCGGCTGACATCTGGCCCTGTAGGGCGGTTATGTCATGGCGCAGACTGTGGTTCTCTGCCTGCATGGCAGCCAGCATGACTGCGATATCCTGTAAGGTAACCTCCGGGTCGCCCATGTCGTCTAGGTGGACTGATAAACGTGGGCTTCGGATTCTGTCGGGTGCCCCACAATGCTTACCTCTGCCTGTGAAGCAAGTCCGCAGAGACGACAAGAGCGCCCGCCCCTGTACCCACCTGACCCGTGTGGACAGTAGAACCCAGCAGGGATGAGATGGACGCAGGGAAGGGAGCCAGTAAGAAAGTCGGGGGTTGAGGTGAAGGGTGTCTTGGAGCCAACTGGAAGACAAGTAAGACCCAGATTAGTGAAGAACCCAAACTCCTGCTTAATGCAAGATACGCAAAACACACACAGAAAAGCCAGGTCCCCAAACTTGGAGGCTCACCAGTGGGTAGCAGACCACGAGACCCTGAATAGTACAGCTCCAAGGAAGGTCCAACAGAGTAATGGTGTCAGTGCTAGGCTCTCATGACCTCAAAGAATAGCGCTCCTGCGGGTATGTAGGACGAGTTTGGATATAACAAAATACTGGCATCCCTAGAAAGCAAATGTTGGAAACCAAGGAGAACGAACAAGCGCTCCTGCGCGAACAGAACCAAAATCATAAAGCGCTCCAGCGCGGACTAAACCCAAAAAGAACCATAAAGCGCTCCTGCGCGGTCAAACTCAAAATAACCCTAAGCGCTCCTGAACGGATAGAACCAAAATCATCAAATAGCGCTTCAGCGCGGATTAGAACACCTGGCCACCCATAACGCAACCGCGTTACGATGACTCCACAGTTAGTGAGAACGAATGTACCTTGACTGTTCCCCAGAGAGACAACGAAGACCAACAGCAGCGCTCCAGTCCGGGAAGCACCAGACCGCTTCTGAAGTCTTCCGTTCACCAGGATCAGCGTCTCGCGTCGTTCTACACATCCAGCGGAATCCGAAGCACAGAGCCGGCGGGAAACGCGATGTTTAAGCGTTTCCCCCGGAAGTGCTTCCGTGAACCGCTATGCCTGTCAAAAGACTAGACCGTGACCCTCCAGCCGGAAGTGAGTCCCTCGGCCGTTTCTGTGTGTGTTAGCGGGGAAGCGGGGAAGACGGCAGGCGCCGTGAACATGACACTAAGATTCTCTCAGGAGTGTTCTAGAGGGTGAAGGGTCTTGATTGGTTTAAGAATTACTTTTGGTCTCTTTTACATAACAAGAGACAGGTTACAAAACCGAAATGGGCCTGGTTTCTGCTTTGCATTTGTTTAGCATTGCTATTTTGATGTACCGGGGACTGCCATCTCAACAACGGGGAATGATTCAAGCATGTGAATCTATGAAAGTTCCAATACTGGAGTCATGTAATGTTCTTTCTGCTACATGTTTTGGAACTGGAAAGAATGTCCTTAGGACTCTAAATGGAAGTCCGATGGAACCTTTGGAATAAATTTTGGATTTGTACACACAATCACTCTATTGTTCTTAAACTGTAAAAAAGATTCTTGAATGGTGAATGCTTGTATTTCACCTACTCGTCTTGCTGATGTCAGTGCCAGCAGGAGTGCCACTTTCCAAGATATCCAAGTCCGCTTTGTGTATAGGCTCAAATGGGCTCTTCATTAATTGTGAGAGTACTATATTTGATTGCCATAGTGGAGGAGGACGTTTAGCTGGCGGGTAAACTCTGAACAGACTTTCAAGAAATTGTTTGATGAGCCTGCCAGACCAAAACAATGGTGATGTCCATGATCTTCTGAAGCGAGATATGGCCGCTAAGTGAACCTTAATAAAGGCATGAGCGAGACCGGACTGTGCAAGATGTAGCAAGTACAGAATAATCTCTTCCGGTGTAGATGAAATTGGGTATACACTTGACCGTTGGCACCAAATGTAAAACCATATCCATTTAAGACTGTCTTGTTCGTATTGTTTGCATTTTCCTGGGATATTCAGATGTGCAAACTCATTGAATTCAGGAGCCAACCTGACAAGTGTAAGGATCTCGGGTCCGGAGGAAGTACTTGGCCTTGGTTCATTGTGAGCTGAGATGGAAGTGGTTGCAGTTGGATGTTTCGTCTCCGATAGGAAATCTCTGCGCTGTGAACCAATGTTCCCTTGGTCATCTTGGAGCTATCAGAATTTTCCTGCAGGGCTCCGCCTTCAACCTTCTGAGAATCCTTGCGAGGAGAGGAGGTGGAGGAAAAGCATGTGTAAAGATTCCTTATCATGCGATCGAAAATGCATTCTCCCACAACCCTGGTTGTGAATGCCAGCTTGCGTTGAATCAGCATTTCCTATTTTAGGATGTTACAAACAGATCTAGATTTGGCATGCTCCATTAATGGAATATTTCCTCTAGGACCTCCTGATTGATCTCCCAATCGCAGCAGTTTTTTTTTTCACTCTGCTTAGCGTGTATGCTATGACATTTTGCTTTCCTGGTACATGTTTCGCTTTCAGGTTTATCAGGTGACTGATCGACCACTCCTATATCCTTTGTGCCTCTTGGAGGAGCGCTTGGGATCTTGTGCCTCCTTGCATGTTGATATAGTGCATGGTTGTGGTGTCTGTGTGGATGAGCACTGCAGACCTTTGTATTCTGGGCAGGAAGGCTTGCAAAACGAGGTGCACTGCCTTGAGTTCCAGAAGAATGATATTTAGAAGGAACTGAGATGGTTCCCATTTGCCGCTGACCTGCAACTCTTGGAGATGAGCTCCCCAACCCACTAAAGAAGCATCTGTTGTGATTACCAACCGGGAAACTTGGGGGTATGAATGTTAGGCCTGTGGATAGATTTGCCTCTTGAACCCACCAGGAAACTGTTGCATGTATTCCCAGGGTGACACAAACTATATCATCGAAAAATCCTTGCATTTGGATCCATTGTCTGTCCAATTCCTTCTGCAATGTCCGCATCTGGAGGCGGCAGAATGGTACCAAAGGAATTCATAAGGACATAATCCCTAGCAGGGATTTGAATAGGCAAACTGAAAGTGACTTTTTTTCCTTGCACTAAACAGGCCAAGTGCAGCAATCTTGTTTGTCTTTCTAGAGTTGGATATGCCTTGTTTTGCACTGTATCCGGTGTAGCCCCTAAGAATGTTATTGTTGTGAACGGTGGAAGGGCTGATTTTTGTGGGTTCAACGTAAGGCCTAGTTTGTTGAAAAGGCATAAGCATGCCTTGGTTGACCTCTGTGCAGACTGGCGGGAAGATGCCTTGGCCAACCAGTCGCCGAGGTATAGAAATACTTGGAGTTTTTCCTGTTTTAGGAATGCCGCTACTGGAGCAAGGCACTTTGTGAAAATGAGGGGGGCTGACTTCAGGCCAAATGGGAGAACTTTGAACTGATAATGGCTGCTGTCTAATGTGAACTTTTAACATTTACGATCGCATGGATGAATTGAGACATGAAAATAGGCATCTTGGATTTCTAATGTTGTCATATAATCTCCGTGGTTCAGAAGCTGTAGAATATCTTGAATTGTATCCACGCGAAATTCCTGTTTCCTGAGATATTTGTTCAATTTTATTCAATCCAGGATGGGTCTCCATTTCCCTGACTTCTTCCTGACCAAAAGGAAACAGGAGTAGAAACCTTTTCCATCGGGTTTTCAGGGACTCGTTCTATGGCCCCTTTGCTGAGTCTGGTCTGGACTTCTAATCTGAGAAGATGCAGATGTTTTGGAAGGGACTTCTTGGGTGGAGTCAGAGGTGGTTTTTGAATGAATTTCAGTGTCTGACCGAATGTAATCAAATCCAATACCCATTGGTTTGTTGTTATTTTCTTCCATTCAGAGAGCTGATTGGATACTTCACCCCAGAGACATGCTAGAGGAAATGGAATTGTAGCTGGGGCCTGTAGTCCTTCGTGGTCATCTTTCTCTGTCCTTGCCCGGTGGACCCAGCTTTTGTCTATGGGTCTGTCTTGTATAGGCTGCTTGAGGAGGTTGCCTGTGTTGGTATTGTGGGCAAAACTGTTTTGACCCAGATTGATACGTTGGATACCTGTAATTGCCCTCTTCCCATGCACTACAAAAAGGAAGTTTTCTGTATTACAGAGTACCCAAAGATCTAGTGGTATCTGTATCTGTTTTTATGGATTGGAGGGCCTCATCAACTTACTTACTGAAGAGAGGTTCACCATCACATGGAAAGTCAGAAACTTTGCTTTGCACCTCTGGAATAAAAGAAGTGGCTTTCAACCACCCCAGCCTCCATAGGACTGCTGCTCCTGCTAGCTGTTGAAAACCTGTGGACGCAATGTCCATGAGGCAGTCAATGATTTGTGAAGAGGCACACTCTCATTCTAGCAAAAACATTTTAGCTTCGGCATCAACTGTCAAGACGATGTATAATTGGTGCAATGTTTAATCATATTTGTCAGTCATATCTTCCGAGTACTGTCAACGAATTTGCTGCTCCTAGTGTTAATGCCGACATCGAGGAGAAGGGCTTTCCAATGCTATCCAGACACCTTCCATCCCTATCAGGTGGTACTGATGTTTTTTTTTTTTAAGTCGCTGGGCCGCTTGGGTCACCACGGATGATTTAACAAAAACAAGAGCAACCCTTATGTCCATGTGAACATGGATATCAAGATATCCTTGGAACAAGTGTTCACATGGAACTCATTTCTAAAGAAAAATAATAGTTGCACAGGTCTGACTGTGTGGAATCAATCTTTAAATGTCAATATTGTTACCGTCATCTTCATTAACATTTAATAACTGGTTGAAAGAAATTGAAAAACAGCCAGTATTGTGTGAGTAGCTATGATTCAGCCGAACCGAGCTTTATTAGCAAGATATAAATATATTTTCAACAGTTTCATCAAGGAAAAACGAACAGTTTGTGATTGATAAAACTGCCGCTAAAGCAGCGATAATGGGCTCGATAATATGCTGCAGACAATTCCAATAGAAGCCCATGTTGACAAAAGAACATGGGCTTCTATGGGAATTCTCTGCGGCATATTATCAAGCCCATTATCGCCGCTAAAGCGGTGATAATTTTAACGCCGTTTCTTGATAATATGCCCCACTGTGATTAATATGCCTTGTGAAGATGCAGTGCGCTCTCATAGGCTCTGATTGGAGCGGCGGAGTCCTATGAGACTTAGACAGCATCTCCGATGGGGAGAGCCGTCAACTCTACTATCTCTAAGCGGTGTAAACAGGAGCATTCCAGTCCTGTTAGTACTCTGGGGGTGGTGGGGTGGGAGAGATATGCGACTGTAGATTCACATCCTCTGCACACTCCTCGTCTAGTGTTGGGCCTGGCAGGGGCGTAACACAGGCCCCCTGCAGCCCCTACGGTGCGAGGGGGCCCGAACTGCAGGGGGCCCCTCAGCACAGTACTGAGGCCTGAGAGCTCTGGATTAAATCCGGGGCCCCTGTGTACCTCGCAGGGGGGCCCCTTCAACTTTCGTTACGCCACTGGGGCCTGGATGTTTGCACAGATGTTCGGGACCACTGATCTGAAGTAAAAGTGTGCTACACCCTGGGTTATTGTTTATTTCTCAGTTTCATCTCAAGTTCCACTGCTCCCGTTTCCACCCCTCGAAGAAAACAGCAATGCTGCATCAAGAAGACTTACATTCGTGCCGATGGAACTTAGGGGCATATTTACAACGAGGCGATAAAAAACTTATCACCGCTTTGGCGGCCGTTTTCGGCCGAAAAGCGGCCATAATTTTATCGCTATATTAGCAAGGCCACGCTAACGCGTGAAACCTTGCTTCAGCGTGGGGATGTCTAACGCCCAGCTTTGCATCTCTAATGAGATGCAAAGTGGGCGTTCCTGACCCGACACGATAGGAGAAATGTCGCTAAGCGACATTTCTCCTATCATCAAGCCCCACGCTATAAAGCATAGCATCAGGAAAAGTAGCGATAACACCTGTTATCGCTACTTTCCTAACACCTGCTTCAGGACTTACTTAGCCATGATATCCTATGGAAGGTGGATATCATGACTAAGTTTGTGAGTCCCTATCAACTAGCTAACGTGAGATTATCGCTGGGTTTCCAGCGATAATCTCACGTTAGCCAGTTAGCGCTAGGATTTGTATCGCTGATGAGATAAGCGTTGCTAATAGCACGCTGTCTCAGCGATAAAAATCGCCGCTAGCCGGCGATAATTATCCGAGCGCTAAGTGTGCTCAGCGGTAATTATCGCCGGTTGTTGTTGATATGCCCCATAGTAATTGACAGCTGAAGCCGGACACACTCTGAAGCATCGAGGCGTCGGGCTGCCTTCTCCTTCGTGATCACCCAAGGCTTTCCTGCCAATGAAAGAAGGATCACGTTATGATACTCCATTCGGTTTCTGTCCTAAATGGAAAGCAAAATATGGGGTCTGCAACCTCTGGCTCTCCCTGGAGTTGCAGAGACGTCCTGAAAAGCCGGCCTCGCCTTCTGCCGCAAGGCATTCAGGAACCGGAGGGAGAGTTGGTGAATGCATCGCAAGATGCATCGCTGAGAGTTATTTGGAAAGCTCAACATTTTCAGGGATTACGAGCACCCCTGCGCGAGGAGAAGAGGCCGGCCCTTCGTGTATGTCCCATGTCCAGAAACAAGAAGACACCAAAACCCTGTTTTCTGAGTTCCCCCCGACGTCAAATGGGAGGTTCAGTTCCTCAGCCCAGCACCATAGAACGGATCAGGCTTGGGTCAAAGACCAGGGTTACCCCATGCACATCAGTGGAGCCTCAGGGTCAGCTTCAAGCCCTAAACAGCCAACTCCCACAGGAGTCAGGTTTTGAGCCTACAGCCCAGCTGAAAGAGGCCTAAACCTTTGGGTCCCACACCTCCAGCAGTTTGGAGTTTATTTATTATTATTATTATTAAAACCGTTGCAATACAGTAGTAAAGTTAATAAAAATATAAATGTTTGTGCATCATAAAATGCTGTAACCATAGTACAGAATTGGCTCAGGCGAAAGGATCGAACGTTCTAGTTAGTAAAGTCCAAGTTACTAAGTTCATTTCTTTCAACCGGAGCATATTTTTGTATTTAATTTAGACTTGCGCTCTGCAACCGGGCCCAGCTGCCCCTCAGAGGTCCTTATGTTGCTGTCCTACCGATCTCCCCTGCTTCCTCGGTGCTCCGTCTATGAGATAATGTCCCGGCAGAAGTGCCTGTGCGTTGCGATTTAGTACACTTTGAAGGGGTCGGCTGATGAGAAATATTTAATGGGAGGTTCCAGTCTCTAAACATTCATTCCACACAAGGACAGCAGCCTCTTGTTATACTAAGTGCCCCGACTTGAAAGAGTGTTCCTTTGGTCTGGTCTCATCTGAGGGTCATTCTGGCTTCCCTTTGAAGTAATCGGGATCACTCTTTGGACTATCCGAAGGCCAGGTCGGGGCTGGAGAGCATCCCTGATGCTTTGTATGAAAAGCCCACAACGAGCCACAATGTGGGCTTCTTTTTGAGTAAAACATATGGCCGATGCCTCCTGGCAAGTACTAGCTTTTTTGCTCAGGCATAATTCCGTAAATAGAATTCATCTCACGTTGGCTATGGTTGGGCAACAACACAGAAGATGCAGCCATGATTCACGTTTATAGGCACATAGACGGCATACCCTCCCTGTTTTTTTACACACCTGGCTAAATTCCGCTATCGGCAGGGCCAGCAGTCGCATATATAGAATCTCTCTTCGGGTTTTTGGGTTCAGCGCCGCTGAGAGGTAAGACTGAGGTTTAGATACCAAGTATGATGCGTTGAGCTGGGCCAAAAAAGGGATGCTTTTATTGTTTCCTGATCTTGCTGGAATGAAATTGTTTACACTTGCTTGTTTATGCACTTTTTCCAGGTGGTGTAAGTAATATAAGTCAAGGCAAGTGCTGTTTTGTCCAGAAGACATTTCTCGAACTCCAAAGGTTATTTTGATGGTGAGCAAAGCCCCAGGTCAATGAACCCCAACCCTCTCCATCGCCCTCTTGGCACCTAAAAATCTCACTCCATACTGAGGCCACTGCGAGCTCTGCTCTAAGCTGTCGACAAACCCCACTCAGATTCAAGGTCCACGCCGAAGATCCGCCAACATTAGTCACCAAAGTCAGAGCAGAAGGCTCCTTCAATGCTGAGGTTAAACAGCTCAGAAGGGTCATCTTCAAAAAGTTTCAAGATGTCCTGTATAAAAACCAGAAGAAACTCTTTAATCACCTGGCAAAACACTGGCTAAGGGTTTGGCTCCATGGCTCATCGCCATCTCCAAAAAGAGACACCTTGCTTTGGAGGAAGAACGTCATCCCATCCTCTTACCCCATCAAGCCCCAAAAGGGTTAGACATACAGCTTCTAGCCCTACACCCTTTCCGAAACCACCCTCTACATGTCCTCCTTAACCATCTCCTTTGTGCCCTCATCCTCCTCCACCTGACACATAGGATGTCGACTCTGACCCAGGTAGTCCTTACTAACAACAGGACCCCTTTGTGGAGTCTTTTAGCCGAGATCCTCCTATCAGCCATTCCAACAATGCTTTTAGGACTCCCAACAGTCTAAATCCTATCAAAAGGAAGCCTACAGAGGAAATGGGAGAAGGAAAGGTGGAGGCGGACCGCAGAGGCTCTTTTACTACAAAGCAGTGACTGCCGTTCCGTTCCCCCATCACACTACACCTGTCAGAGGAAGGCTAAGGCATTTTCTGTAACACTGGGAAAGCATTACATCAGACCAGTGGGTCCTCTCCATTGTGAGAGAAGGGTACTCCCTGTAATTTCGACCCCCCCCCCCCTTCTAACCCCACCATCACGTACTGGGTTCAGATTCCCGTCATCTTCTGTAGGAAGTGCAGGCGCTCCCAGGAAAGGACACCAAAGAACCAGTAACTGTACACCTAAGCAGTGCAGGGGTGTACTCCCTTTATTTTCTCCTTCCAAAAAGTAGAATGGTTCACTCTGGCTGATCATTGATCTCCGACCATTGAACCAAGTTCAGCTCTGAAGAACGCTTTCACATGATGATACAAAATGTCATTCCTGCTGCTGCACCAAGGCAGCTTCGTGCCTGTGCGGGATACCAAAAGCTGAAAACATTACCAGTTCAATGTGTTGCCCTTTGGAGTTATTACAGCTCCAAGAGTGTTTACAAAGTGTCTGCCAACCGTAGCAGTCATCTATGCAGGACTGACATTCAAGGGTTTCTATATTTAAGCAATCAGCTGATAAGGAGCAGCAGAAACCAACAATGCTTGGCACACACCAGCTAGCAGTGCCTTTACTTAGCAGCCTAACTTTCACTATCAATGCAAAAGTCACATCTTCAACGCCAACCAATTCACCCCTTCCTCAGTTCCATTCTAAACGTGGAAACGGGCAAAGAATACCCCAAGCACTAGAGGATGATAGCATTTGCAACTGTTCGGAATGGTGGGTTTGGGCATAGCGACTGTACCAGGCACCAAGTTACACATTCACCCATTACAAGAGCGCCTCTCACGGCAGTGGGCAGAAGTGGAAAGGCATTGGGAGAATGCAGTGCTGGTAACGACTTGGGCCAAGCATTCTCCCCTTTGGTGGAACAGCAACAACCTGTTACTCTGCAGGCGCTTCCTGGAACCCTTCCACAGGTGCCCACCCCCACCAATGCATTTCTGGTCAGGTAGGGAGCTCATGTCCATTAGATGACAATACAAGCCACTTGGGCTCATAAGCACTAGGGCCGTCACATCAACTACCTGGAACTTTTAGCCATCAGGCTAGCGTTCAATGGCTTTCTCCCATTTCTATGCAGGAAAGAGTACCCCAAAAATTAGACAACTGGACAGCTTTGCTCTTCATCCAGAAGCAGAGGTAGGGTGGCATTTCCCCCTTCCCCAAGCTTTCTCAAATGACACAGGAGATCTGGCATTAGACAGCTCACAAGAACAATAACTGTTAGCAGCGCAACTCCCAGGAATAAAGAGCGATTTTACAGCTCTGCTTTGCAGGACTAACAAAGGTGTCCACGAAATGGGAACTCCACACGCAAGTCCTCCACACATGCTTTCAACACTTGGGGACTACCACAACAGACCTGTTTGTCTCTCCCAAAAATGCAAAATGCCAAATATTCGTTGATAGGTATCTGCACCCAGAGTCCATGAGCAACGCTCTATGAATAAACTGTTCAGGGATATTTGCTTAGATTTTTCCACTTCTTATTAAGGAAGATGAGGCAAGTGTTCCTGACACTCATCCTAGTAGCGCCAACTTGGACAAGACAGTCCTGGTACTCAATGCTCCTAGAGATGTTAATCAGTCCCAGTGACAAGATTCCAATCAGGCTGGACCTTCTCACCCAGCAACAAGGTCAGCTCAGACACCTAGATCAGCACAATATGGTGACCGAGTAGATAGCGTTTGGCTACCTAAACCTCCCAGAGGAATGTATTACTAATCTATGAGAGGCCGGAAAACCCACGTTTCGTGTCTACTTCGCAGCAAAGTGGAAAGGTTCATGCACCACTATATTTCTAAACAATTGAACCCATTAAGTGTCCCTGTGCAGGAGCTTGTTGCCTACCATCTACATCTTCACAGGGCAGGTCTCGCTTACACTTCCATACGCATACACTAGATATCAGTTGCAAAGTACCTTCAAAATAGTCCGCAATCCTTTATGTTTAGGGTCCTTAAATCAAAGCTTTCATGGGGGGCATGGGGGGGGTTTCTAAAGAGGGTAAGTTCCCAAAAGAGACTTCTTGCACCTGTCTGGAACCTTAATGTGATCCTCACATGACTTATGGACCCTCCTTTCAAGCCACTGTACTTGTGTGACTTACAGTTTTGATCTTCGAAGGTGGCCTTCCTAATTGCAATCACCTCCCTCAGACATAATTAGTGAGGAAGTAGCTCTTACAATACGGGAACCATTCATACAGGTTCATAAGGACTGGGTAGTGCTTCATACCAACCGTAAATGTCTGCCTAAGGTACCATCGTTCTACATGAACCAAACTATTGAGCTACCCATCTTTTTACAACAACCAGAGTCTGCACTGGAAAGTTCACTTCATAATCTGGCTAACAGTGCACTCATTTATTATTTTGATAGAACTAAACCACTTAAAAATCCGATCAAGTTTCCCTAGCCTTCACCAAACCTTACGGGGCGTCTGCGATCTCTAAAGCTGATACAGCCAGGTGGATAGTTGAATGTATCTGAAATGAAAGAACACGGATCACTTAACTTGAGTTAAGGGTGCAAGGCTGATGCCTTTCAGAAGGCTCTCTTCACTTTGAGAGAGGGGTTAGCTAGAGCCCATTGGAAGCACAATAAGCTATATCCTGGAATAGAAGTGAAAATGCATTCCTGTGCTTCCCACAATCTAGTGCACACCTTGGACATGCCCAGTGAAAGTACCTGGAGCTGGGGTAATCATCCATTCACGTTTAAGGTCAATTGGTAGAATCACTTCCAAATAAATTGACCAAGTTTTCAGTGCCAAAGGGAGGGACCCATTATTGGCCATTCAATTCGGAACAGAGTTTGTCATGTGTCAGTTGTAAAACACTCAAACACCAGAGAGCTTCTGGACACTAAAGGTTGGTGAGGGAACAACATAGTACCTACAGAACCGGGCCAGTGAAAAGAAGAGACTTAAGTGGCCACCACATGCCAAGGACTAATGGAATTGCTCTATAAGATAATGGGAGTGTGTTCCAAGCAGTATTATTTCATAACAAAACATTTTTATCAATCAATGTGTGCTTTCGAGAGGAGCCAATTCCAGTATACGACATGGGGTGCAGGTTCAAAGACGCTTCCATACAGCATTTGAGGTATGATTTGTGCAGTGCACCACATGCAGGACCTTTAAATCTGCAGACCTGGAGCCTGAACGTTCATGTTGCCTTTCACCAGATGCCTTTGAGAAGGCCTGGGAAGTATTTTCAGGGCCCCCATGAACTTTTCCTCATCCCCCGGTAGAAACACCACAAATCTAAAATCTGATATCTACCTAGAATGAAAGTCTTCCATCGCAGGGTACAGCCTTCACTAGTAGCCTCTCTCGTCCAACTACTTTCCTTTTTCACCCAAAGATGAAGAAGCAGTTCCTCCATCCAGGGATGACTCAGCTAATTCCAATGAAGTACGTATATTACTGGAAAAACAAAAACCGAGAAGCCACATTGGAGGAAACTAATTCAATGAACACCAATGTTAAGGAACACAAATTTAAGGAAACAGAGTAATCCAAAAAATAAAGGAAACATTTTAAAGGAAACATTTTAAAGGAAGCAGAATTAAGTCAAAAATTACAAATAACATTACAATTGAAACAGGAAAAATTGCAATATATTAAGTACAGTAGATCGGAGACTGCATAAGTGTTAAAAATGGCAACCAATAGCATACCCTATATCAATTCCCAGCTTCGGGAGGAAAGCTTTTGTAAAAATTCAAAACGTTCCAAATTTCACAATCACTAAAAACATACATGGGTTCTCAGTAATGATTTTCTGCTGAAATAATTTTTCTATCAAAGTACATACAACTCTGGGCCATGTGTACAAGGACTGGCAAAAACTATTGTTAACGTTAGTTAGCAGCAGTTTTCTTACCGCCGTGAACCGCCGAAAACTATCACCATGTCAGCGACGTATTTACAAGTCGTCGCTACATGGCGATAGCTTCAGGGATCTGCGGCGAAAACTACCACTAACATTAGCGTGATGGGGGAAGGAATTCCAGCGTTAGAAATCCAACGAAAGGCCCATTAGCGGCAAAAAAAACACACGTTAGTCAGTCCAACGTGAGCTTTTTTTGCCTCGATTGGAAAAAATAGCTTATCAGTCGACCTCCAATAGAAAATAGGCACAATGGAGTAGCCAGAGCCAACTGCAGCACCCATCAACAACCCCCTCAAGCCACCCAATATCCAGGATGACTAGGATGTGAGCCTAGATGCCTCACAGGACCTGCCCCTGGAGCCTGAATGCCTTGCTGGACCTGTGCCTGGAGCCTGGATGCCTCGCTTGACCTGCGCCTGGAGCCTGGATGCCTCGCTAGACCTGCGCCTGGAGCCTGGATGCCTCGCTGGACCTGCGTCTGGAGCTTGGAGTGGGATGCAGAGGAGCTGTGGAGTCAATGAGCCATGGCGGTAGACATTGAGGCGCGGCGATCGTCCGTCACTGGTGGTGAGTCTGGCAGGTGGCATGGAGACGCGTTACTGACCTGTGTGAGAAGACTGCCTTGAGCCCCTAGGAGCTGTGAATGGTAGAGGCGCTCCTGCGCACCAACGTAGGGAGGTCTGCATCACATACTACGATCCACCACTACACCGGGGTGCACGGAGGGGATTACCAACGGTGGGCGGCGCCTGTCTGCATCACAGGCCGGATCATGTTGCGCTGGCCGGACGCTATGGAGGGTGAGGCCCCTGAGCTGCGCCGAACCTGTGTGGTGGGAGTGCTGCAACTTCCCGCCTAACGGGGCCCTGCTGCATCAACTGCATCAGGAGGTTCACAAGCGGACTTGTCAGCGACTGCTGTACCCAGGCTTGTGAAATCCCACGTGGCTGAGGCTCCTGCTAGCTGAGTCACAGATTTGGAGAGAGTGCAGCGGATTGCGCAACGGTGTCAATGACCAGGTAAGGAGAAGGTGGGACACGTAGCAGAGGAGGCCCGGGGGTCGTGTCGCCCGGGCCTAGCACCTGTAGATGACGCACCCCCAATGGTGGCTCATCCCCTATGGCGATAGAGCATCGCCGCATCGCTTTCAAGTAGTGCAAGAAGAGGAAAAATCATCACATGATGATAACTTCCTGATGTAATCGTGCTAGGTTTCCTTTGCGGGCGGGAGGGAGGGTGGGGTAGGGCTGCTCCACTCACGGAGCAGGGCAGGAGGGAGTGGTATCCCCACTCAAGTGCGCGGGAACTTCAGCTACAACTACACCACTGGACTCTCCTGGACTGACCAACATTGTATACATCATGGTGCCAATTCCGATCCGGTAAAAACCGGGTACGAACCGTCGGACGGAGCCTTTTCTCCGTCCGACTCGTACCCGGTGCGAAATCCATCCGAAAATGCAAGTACGATTCATACGGAAACACCATTTCCGTACGATTCGAACAAAACACCGACCGAACAGAAACTAAACACAATTCCGATCCTGAAAGGAGCCGACGTGACGTCGGTACGCATCCAGCCTACGTTTCACGAACCAGGAAGTACGATTCGAACCGACGTCATCCCGCACGGAAAATATTTACCGGCTGCCAAAAACTGCCGGGAAATCAGGACGACACACGCAAGGAGCAGCTGGACGCGACGAACAGACATGGACCCGAACCTACGTGCCATCCCTGCCCTCCTAGCAGTCCACCTGGCGTACAGGAACCGACGCAGACGCCGCAGAAGGTCAGCACAACAACCAGGGGCAAAGGGGGGGGCAGGGGCAGGACACACAACACCAACACATGGTACCAAATCACACATGGCCTGGACATACCTGACCATCAGGGCCTGGTCACTTCCAGGGGGTGGGGGCAAGGCCAGCAACGCAAGCGTCCGCCACAACGGAAGTGGATGGTCACGCGAACCGGTACGTACCCTACCCAGGCCGCAAGAGCGTGGGTACGGAACGTACCACGCGTCCCCCTACGTCACTCCAACAATAGCGGTACGGCCCGTACCCACGTCAGAAAGGCCTTGGTACAGCTCGTACCAGCATTGCTGGGGTCATGTAGGGGTACGCGTGGTACGACCCGTAGCCACGCCCCCAAGGCCTGTGTACGGTGCGGACCCCACGGCCCGCAACAATGGTGGGACGCACCGTACCCACACACCAAAGGCATGGGTACGGCCCGTACCCAGGCACGCAGAGCGTGGGCAGGGGTATGTACGGACCGTACCCCCACCCGTGGAAGTACGGCCCGTACCCCCACCCGTGCATGTACGCCCCGAACCCCCACTCGTGTATGTACGCCCCGAACCCCCACCCGTGTATGTACGCCCCGAACCGCCACCCGTGTATGTACGCACCCAAGCGCCACCCGTGTATGTACGCCCCGAACCCCCACCCCACCCTGGTATGTACGCCCCGAACCCCCACCCGTGTATGTACGCACCCAAGCGCCACCCGTGCATGTACGCCCCGAACCCCCACCCCACCCTGGTATGTACGCCCCGAACCCCCAGCCGTGTATGTACGCACCAAACCCCCACCCGTGTATGTACGCACCAAACCACCACACCAGCCGTGTATGTACGCACCAAACCCCCACCCGTGTATGTACGCCCCCGAACCCCCATGGTTTGTCCGGGTTCAGTACGTGTTTTTTTGGCGTCAGTACGGTCCGTACATGCACTGGTGGGGGTGCGGTCCGTACATTCCCTGGTGGGGTGGTGGTTCGGTGCGTACATACACGGCTGGGGTGGGGGTTTGGTGCGTACATACACGGCTGGTGGTTCGGTGCGTACATACACGGCTGGGGGGGGTTCGGGGGCGTACATACACGGCTGGTGGTTCGGTGCGTACATACACGGCTGGGGGGGGTTCGGGGGCGTACATACACGGCTGGTGGTTCGGTGCGTACATACACGGCTGGTGGTTCGGTGCGTACATACACGGCTGGGGGGGGTTCGGGGGCGTACATACACGGGTGGGTGTTTGGTGCGTACATACACGGCTGGTGGTTCGGTGCGTACATACACGGGTGGGGGTTCGGGGCGTACATACGCGGGCGGGGGGTGGTGGGGTGTTCGGCGCGTATGCGGGCACATGTCTCCATGGTTGCTATGGGAGTTCGGTTCGGACGGTGTTTTTTGCGTACGGTTGTGAAATGGGGAGGACGGGAGGGATCGTACTTGCGCAGTCGGACTTTATTTTTCCGCACGGTGGGTTTCTCGCCCGGGGACGTGTCGGTGACTTTTCCCGACCCGAGGACGTGTGGGGAAATCTTCCCAATGCGATTCGTATGGACTTTTTTCCGTTCGAATCGTACTTGGCAGTTTGTACGCTACTTTGACGATTCGGACGGAAAAAAATCCGGATACGAGTCGGACGGGGAATTTTTTTACCGGATCGGAATTGGCACCCATGTCTTCACCATGCCCACCGTACACCACCGCCATCATCGACCCCCCTCGCAGCCGAATCAAGGCCACTGAAGAACGTCTCGTCAACTCTCTCAGCACTACCACTCCGCCAACGCTTACAGATGATGACACCACAGCGAACCGCCACCAATGAATCTCGAACTGCGCCGAGACCCTGGCACCCCTCGTGAACGGCACTGCATCAGTACCCTATGCCTACCGGTGACGCAGTGCCACAGGGAAAGGCTGGCCCCATGCATTGCTGGAGTTGCGTCATGGTTGTGATACGTCTGCAGCAATGCGTGACTTTGGCGCAGACAGATACGTGAGGATTCCAGACGTATCTGTCATTACTTGGTTCATGGAGCGCTGCCCAGTGAATACAGCGCATCCATGGTGTCACAAGAAGGGGGTAGTGAAAAGTGTTGCAACGCTGTCTTGTCGCAGTGCCACAACACTTTTCATGACTGAGGTCCAGGAATGCGCACTATCTTATTGATGGTGCGCATTACTGCCCTGTAGTTTTGTTGCAGGGCAGCGCAGCAACATTGCTTACAGCGCTGTTCAGCACCAAAACCTGCTGAAAAGAGGCCCCAAGTGTTATCAAAATTTTTAAGACCACCTCTTTTCTGGTCTTAAAAAACTGCCTCTAACTGCAGTTAGCAGCAGTTTTTTGGGTCCTCCAAAGTTCAGGAATCCCCTTGTAAATATCGCAAAGTTGGGTTAGCAGCCGTTTTTGCACGGGAACGCCTCCCTTGCATGTCATTATCACTAATAGAAGTGGCGATCTTTAGAATGGACGTTTTTGCCAGAAAACTGCGGCTAACGGAGGTTAGCGGCAGCTTGTTCATAAGGCGATAAAAATCTTGCCGCAAAACCGTTGGAAAAGTGCAGCTAAGGCAGCATTAACTCCTAGTACATATGCCCCTCTGTCTCTATATAGTTCTAATTGTATTAAAAAGAAATGGTAGGCATGGTGAATATACAGAATATAGATACGTTTGTAGAATGTGTGGCAGTAGATACACATGCTTTGCATACTCCTGCTATCTAGTGTGGGGTCCTGACATTTGCATTTGCAACTTGTTTTTTCTTAGAAGAAGTTCAAGTCACAAGACCTGTTGTGACTCCACCCTTTTGCCATAATGCACCTGCACACTGGCTCTACCTTAAATTGTTTTCTTCCATAATTGGGCTTGGAGGTTCTAGAACGTTGGTCTGAGATCGATGCGTTAATATGCACTGAGTCTTTCTTCTGGGTTCCAATGGCCCCCCCATTCCAACCCTTCAACAAAAACAACAATGCTGTGCTGACAAAACTCCTGGCGACGCGAGGACTTGAGAACCAAAGGTTAACAGGAGAAGCACTTCAATGCATCGTTGCTTCAAGTCTCCATCCTCTTAAATCTTTGCTGAAGCTTTTTCGAGAAAGCAGCTAGGGCAGAGTTATGGATTGTACTCTTTTACACTTCTGCCTTGGGTGTAACACCAAAGTCTCCTGGAGCGATCATCACAAGGTCTGCAACCTCTGTCACACCCCCAAGTAAGTGGAGACTTCCTGTGATGCTTGCCTTGCCTTTGGCTGCAAACAAGCGCTATGGTCCAGAAGGCAAAGAAGATGAGCTTACCACAAGATGCAAAGGCAAGCCTCATTGGAGAAACCCAGCATTTTTAGAAGTTAAGACATGCCAGGTGCTAAGGAGGAAGAAGCAGGGCCCTCCGACATTCCTCAGCTCAAGAAGAGAAAGCCTGAAGACCATGTTTTCCTAAGGAGGAGTTTCCATTACTCAAGCCAGCCATACACCACCCACCAGCATCGAGACCAAAGGCCAAGTTGATGCCATGTGTCTTGAAGGCACCCCAAAATGCCCTTCAACTGAGGCATAGCACCACTCCCACGGGAGATGGGTGTCAAGCCCTGTGTCAATCCAGAAGAAACAAGTTACTTACTGTGGTTATCTAGTATTGTTATCTTTTATAGATTCTCATGCTTGAATCTTCCCCATCGTCATGGTGGGAGTCCCACGGTAACAGTAATAAAAGCAATGTTAAAGCATTAAACTTAATTGGAAAAACAATAGCAGTTAGTAGCCAATTCACATTGATTTAATACACCCCAAACTTCAGCCAATCAGAGCAGAGACCCTGGAGTACTCATCCTCTGCAATGATTTCGAGCACAAGTTTAAATAAAATAATAGAGGTATATTGGTGAGCCTGAACGGGGAAAAAAGGAAGGCAGAATCACTGGTTCATTGAGATGAAATGTTGAAGGCACCTTGGGAATGAAAGAAAGATTAGTGCGCAGGATTACTCTGTTCTCAAGGAACTGCAGGCAATCCACTGTTGTGGTGAAAGCCCAAATCTCACTAATACGCCTAGCAGATGTAATGGCTAATAGAATTGCCACCCTCCATGAAAGGAATTTCAATTCACATTTGTGAATAGGCTAGAAGGGAGACCTCATGAGTTGCGATAATACAGTGATCAGCTACCAGACCACTGGAGGAGGCTTAATTGGCGGGTAAGCTCTGAATAGACCTTTCATAAACTCCTTCACAAGCCTTTTAGATCACAAGGACAATTGGCCAGAATGCAGTCAGTATCTGGAGATTAAGGCTAGGTGTGGTTTAATGAATGAATGGGTAACGCCTGATTGGTGAGATGCAGAAGACAGGGTAGAATCTGTTCAGGTGTTGAGGAGAAAGGATGGCAAGACTGAAGCACACCATGAACAGAACTTCTTTCAACTTGCAGAGTACCACTTGAGTGTAGAAGGAGCTCAAGCTCTCTGAAGGATCGACTAGCATTCATCAGAAATTGTTACAGCTCCGAATTCAGCGTGGTGAGAAGCTAGGTCAATAAATGGAGAGTGTGAACCTGCGGATGCACCACTTGGCCCTGGTTCATAGAAAGGAGATCCTCTGTCAGCCGGAACTTAATGGGAGGGCAACCTGATAGTAGATGCAGCTCAGTGCACCAGTACTGCCTAGCCCACACTGGGGCTATGAGGATGAGCCGACATGGTTCTCGTTTCAGCTTCTGTAGAATCTTTGGGATGAGAGGAAACGGGAGGGAACGCATGGAGGGACCGCGTAAGCAAACAATTCTTCCCATGAGAAGTGGAAGGTGTTCCCCCAAGAACCTGGCTGAGGAAATCTACTGGCTAAAGTTTGCATTTGTAGCAAATAGATCTAGGGTTGGAAAGCCTCAAGACTGGAAAACCATTTGTAATTGTTTCTGGTTGGGCTCCTACTCGTGACATTGCTTGGAGTCCCTGCTGAGGGAGTCGGACCATTTGTTTTGGATTTCTGGTACATGCTCCACCTTTAATAAGATTTCGTTGGCTATCACTCACTCCCATATTTACTGTGCTTGGGCTGAGAGGGCCTGAGATCTCGTCCCACCCTGTTTTAGCAGATAAAATGTGGTGGTGGTGTTTGTTCTGACGAGAACTGACGATCCCCGGATCCTTGGAAGGAAGGCTTGAAGATCGAGAACAACCACCTTCATTTCTAGAATATTTATGTGACATAATGCTTCCTGTCTGGACCCCTTGCAGTGGAACACTAAATCCTGTAGTTGGGCTCCCCATCCTTCCATGGAGGCGTCCAATGTCATTAGCACCTGTGGTTTTGCAGGGAGGAAGGAGAGACCCTGAGAGATGTTGGCTTTGACCATTTACCAGGACATTGCTGACGTAATTTCTGAGGTTATTGAAATGATGTCGTCAAAAGAGCCCCGAGATCGAGCCCACTGTGCATCTTGCTGCTCCTAAAGAGGCCTCATGCATAGGTGTCAATTGGGGATTACTAGGATGCAGGATATTATCCGTAGCATCGATTTGTCCTTACAAAAACGAACCTTTTTTAAGACAGTAATTGTGTTATTTTCTGTAGGCGTGAAATCCTTTCTTCTATGGGAAAGGCCTTTGAAAGGATTGCTCTAATTAACACTATTAACCTGAAGGGGAAGAGAGAGGATTGTTCTGCGTTGAGCTTGAAACTTAGGGCTTGAAAAAGTTGTAGACCGGCTTCTGTGGATTTCTTGGCTGCCTGGAAGGATAGAGCTTTGATTAAACAATCGTCCAGGTAGGGGAATACCTGGTGCCGAACCCTCAGAAAAAAGCAGCCACTGGCGCTATGCACTTAGTGAAGACCCTGGGTGCTGACTTCAACCTGAAGAGAAGCACCTTAACAATGGCATCCTGCCACTTTGAATCTGAGAAACCTTTGGTGCTGTGGATGTGGAAATATGCATCCAGAAGATCGAGAGAGGATAGTTAGAATCCCACATCCATGAGTAGCAAAATCTCCTGGAGAGACAGCATCCTGAAGGGTTGATTTTTGATTAACTTGTTCAATAACCTGAGGCCCATCATTTGCCTCCACTTTTCAATCATCTTTTTGATCAGAAAGAAGTGAGAGTATAAACCCAGATTGTGCTGATCGTGTAGTACCTCTTGGATTGCTTGTTTGCAGAGCAGTAATCAGATTTTGTTTTAGACCTGGAAGATGACGATGTGATGTCTTCTGTGTAGGGAAATTTAGAGGCTATTAAACAAATTCCAGGGTGTGACCGTGCTGGAATGCGTCTAACACCCATTTGTCAGAAGATATGAGCTTCCATTTATTGAAGAATATGGATAAGGCGGGACCAAATTGACCTGGGAATGTGGTGACAGGGGCCTGCGATTCCTCATTGTCTCTGATTAGCATCCTGAGACTGCCCACCTACTGGTCGACGTCGCCCCCCAACGCTCCAGAATAAGAGGGCGTAGTGTTTGGTCGGTAAGCCTCAGCTGAATATTATGATCTCAACCTCTGTTGGCAATATGGCTGAAAACGCTGCTGCAACTGAGGTTGAAAGACATACAGGCCTCTACCACTGCCCTGAAAGTACAGAAACCTCACCACCTTCAAGCTCTGCATCCAACGAACAACCTCTGGCAGCAGATCCTTCTCCTACCTCGCCGCCAAGACCTGGAACACCCTCCTTACCCAACTACGACAGACCCAAGACCTGCTCGCCTTCAGAAGACTCCTCAAGACCTGGCTCTTCGAGCAGGTGAGCAGTCTATATATCGACTTTTTAATATCGAGGGACATAAATATCGAGTCAAAAATATCGAAAGTACAAAATATCGAAATAGATAATATCGATGTGAAAAATATCGTATTTTTGTTTAATTATATGTCGATGTAAGTAATATCGTTAGTAATATATATAAATAGTTAAAATGTATATAATATGAGAAATATTTATATTGTTTTAGGGGCGGGATGTTGGGTTATAGGGGATAAGGGTGGGGAGTGTTTTAAAAAAGCTAACTTTTTTTTTTAATATATTGTAAAATTTAATTAGTACATTTTATTTCAAATTTGAAATGTATATTTAATTTTAGGAGCGGGATATTGGGTTACAGGGGATAAGGGTGGGAAGTGTTTTAAAAATGTTTATATATTTTTGAATTTTTACAAAAATGTATTTAGAAATTTTAAAATAAATTTAGAATTTTAAAATTATTTTTAGGAGCGGGATGTTGGGTTATAGGGGATAAGGGTGGGAAGTGTTTTAAAAATGTTTATAAATTTTAGAATTTTAAAAAAAAATTTAGAAGTTTTAAATTAAATTTAGAATTTTAAAATTAATTTTAGGAGCGGGATGTTGGGTTATAGGGGATAAGGGTGGGAAGTGTTTTAAAAATGTTTATATATTTTTGAATTTAAAAAAAAAATTATTTAGAAAATTTAAATATAATTTAGAATTTTACAAATAATTGTAGGAGCGGGATGTTGGGTTATAGGGGATAAGGGTGGGAAGTGTTTTAAAAATGTTTATAAATTTTAGAATTAAAAAAAAAAAATTTAGAAGTTTTAAATTAAATTTAGAATTTTAAAATTAATTTTAGGAGCGGGATGTTGGGTTATAGGGGATAAGGGTGGGAAGTGTTTTAAAAATGTTTATATATTTTTGAATTTTTAAAAAAAAATATTTAGAAATTTTAAATTAAATTTAGAATTTTAAAATTAATTTTAGGAGTGGGATGTTTGGTTATAGGGCATAAGGGTGGGAAGTGTTTTAAAAATGTTTATATATTTTTGAATTAAAAAAAAAAATTATTTAGAAAATTTAAATATAATTTAGAATTTTACAAATAATTGTAGGAGCAGGATGTTGGGTTATAGGGGATAAGGGTGGGAAGTGTTTTAAAAATGTTTCGAAATTTTAGAATTAAAAAAAAAAATTATTTAGAAGTTTTAAATTAAATTTAGAATTTTAAAATTAATTTTAGGAGCGGGATGTTGGGTTATAGGGGATAAGGGTGGGAAGTGTTTTAAAAATGTTTATATATTTTTGAATTTAAAAAAAAAATTATTTAGAAAATTTAAATATAATTTAGAATTTTACAAATAATTGTAGGAGCGGGATGTTGGGTTATAGGGGATAAGGGTGGGAAGTGTTTTAAAAATGTTTATATATTTTTGAATGTTTAAAAAAATAAATGTAGAAATTTGAAATTTAATTTAGAAATTTAAAATTAATTTTAGGAGCGGGATGTTGGGTTATAGGGGATAAGGGTGGGAAGTGTTTTAAAAATGTTTATATATTTTTGAATGTTTTTAAAAAAAAATTTATAATTTTAAATGCAATTTAGAATTTTATTTTAAATTTTCGGAGTGGGATGTTGAGTTACAGGGGATAAGGGTGGGAAGTGTTGTAAAAAAAATTTTTTAATGTGGAATATGTAATAAATTTAATTTGAAATTTGTAATAAAAATATATTTTTTATATTATCTTTTAGGAGTGGGATGTTGGGTTATAGGGGATGAGGGTGGGGAGTGTTTTAAAAATTTTGATTTATGTATGAATAATTTGTATACAAAATTTAGAAAATTAGAATAAAATTTCGAATGTTATATTTAATTTTAGGAGTGGGATGTTGTGTTATGGGGATAAGGGTGTGGAGTTTGATAAAAATGTGTAAAATGTTGGTAATATTGTATAAAAATTATGTCTAAATTTTGATTTTGATTGTACAATTTAAAAAATTTTTGGGGATTGGGATGTTGGCTTATAGGGGATAAGGGTGGGGAGTGTTTTAAAAATTTATTTTAAATTAGTAATATTGAGTAATTTATATTAAAAAAAATATATTATAATATAATATTTTGGGATACATTTTAGATTGGGGAGTTGGATTTGTAGAGGATAAGTGTGGGTATTGTTTTATGTAAAAATTTAATAATGATTAAAACATTTTTTTTTTTAATATATTTATATTTATATATTTGTATTGCAATTACTCTAATTAAATACATATTGGAGTGGGAATATAAAATTAATTAAGATCAGTATACATGATCTAGTGTAATTAAATATATTTATGAGTGGGAATACTAAATTAATGAAGTTTAGTGTTTTGCACCCACCATAATTAAATATAGATTTGAGTGAGAATAGTAAATTAATTAAGTTCAGTGTCCAGCACTTATCTTAATTAAATATAGACTGGAGTGGGAATAGTAAATTAATTTAGTTCAGTGTCCAGCACCTACCCTAATTTAATATAGGTTGGAGTGAGAATAGTAAATTAATTAAGTTCAGTGTCCAGCAGTTATTTTAATTAAATATAGACTGGAGTGGGAATAGTAAATGTATTAAGTTCAGTGTCCAGCACCTACTCTAATTTAATATAGGTTGGAGTGAGAATAGTAAATTAATTATGTTCAGTGTCCAGCACTTATCTTAATTAAATATAGACTGGAGTGGGAATAGTAAATTAATTAAGTTCAGTGTCCAGCACCTACCCTAATTAAATATAGATTGGAGTGAGAATAGTAAATTAATTAAGTTCAGTGTCCAGCACTTATCTTAATTAAATATAGACTGGAGTGGGAATAGTAAATTAATTAAGTTCAGTGTCCAGCACATACTCGAATTAAATATAGGTTGGAGTGAGAATAGTAATTTAATTAAGTTCAGTGTCCAGCACTTATCTTAATTAAATATAGACTGGAGTGGGAATAGTAAATTAATTCAGTTCAGTGTCCAGCACATACTCTAATTAAATATAGGTTGGAGTGAGAATAGTAAATTTATTAAGTTCAGTGTCCAGCACTTATCTTAATTTAATATAGAGTGGAGTGGGAATAGTAAATTATTAAGTTCAGTGTCCAGCAGCTACTCTAATTTAATATAGGTTGGAGTGAGAATAGTAAATTAATTACGTTCAGTGTCCAGCACTTATCTTAATTAAATATAGACTGGAGTGGGAATAGTAAATTAATTCAGTTCAGTGTCCAGCACATACTCTAATTAAATATAGAATGGAGTGGGAATAGTAAATTAATTAAGTTCAGTGTCCAGCACCTACTCTAATTTAATATAGGTTGGAGTGAGAATAGTAAATTAATTAAGTTCAGTGTCCAGCACTTATCTTAATTAAATATAGACTGGAGTGGGAATAGTAAATTAATTAAGTTCAGTGTCCAGCACATACTCTAATTAAATATAGGTTGGAGTGAGAATAGTAAATTAATTAAGTTCAGTGTCCAGCACTTATCTTAATTAAATATAGACTGGAGTGGGAATAGTAAATTAATTAAGTTCAGTGTCCAGCACATACTCTAATTAAATATAGGTTGGAGTGAGAATAGTAAATTTATTAAGTTCAGTGTCCAGCACTTATCTTAATTTAATGTAGACTGGAGTGGGAATAGTAAATTAATTAAGTTCAGTGTCCAGCACTTATCTTAATTTAATGTAGACTGGAGTGGGAATAGTAAATTAATTAAGTTCAGTGTCCAGCACTTATCTTAATTAAATATAGACTGGAGTGGGAATAGTAAATTAATTCAGTTCAGTGTCTAGCACCTACCCTAATTAAATATATTTTGGAGTGAGAATAGTAAATTAATTAAGTTCAGTTTGTAGTGGGAGTAGTATGTTAATTAAGTTTGGTAAATAGCAATTATTATAATTAAATATAGAGTTGAATAGGAACAGTTAAATTAATTTGTTTTAATTTACAATAAATCTGTAGATTTTAGTTTTGTTGGATAAAAGATAGAAGCTATATCAGAATGCAAATTCCAAATTTTTGTATAAAATAGTAGAAAGGAAAATAAGATTTGTTTTATAGTTGTTGGTATGTATATTAATTACAGAGAAAATATTGTTTATTATTACGCATATTATAATAATTAAATCATTGAAATAAACATGTAATAAAATAATTAATATTTAACATTTGTATTATTGTAATAATTTTTTTATTATGGATATATATTTGTTTAATGTATATTTTGGACATTAATATATCAACAGACAGAATAATAAAATAAAAAAATTCTGATTTTTATAGCTGTTTAATATTTTTAAATTTATATTGTGTACTCTCAATAGTTTTAGACTTTATTTGAATTTATAAGAAATTGTATGTTTTGAAATATATGATAAATATATTTTAATTATTAATATTTATATTAGATAATTATTTTGAAAATGTTTACATTTTAGAATATTTCTTTTTATTTTTAGTTTTGGTATGTTGTAGATACAATATATTAATTATATCATGTTCATACATTTTTTTTGGTAATATATACAGTTTTATTATTATATTAGTAAATATATTTTTTTTATTATATTTATTTTTATAAGTTAAATAATTTTCACATATATAAAAAAATAGGTATTCTTTTTGAGTATTTTATTCTAATGTTTTACTAATTTTTAAAGTAATGTGTAATGTTAAGTAAATAGTTAGGTCATTTATTGGTATTTTTTTAGTTGTTATGTTTGTATGGGTCTTTTATTTTGTAACCGTTCGCTGTTGTTTTGGGTTATTTTGGTAGAATCCAGGTCGCGGTCGGGAGCTGTTTCGCGTTTGAGAAGGTAAGAGTAATTTTCTTTATTATTAAATAGTTTTAAGTGTTTTGTGGAAGTAGTAATGTTGTAATAAGTGTGTATGGATTGTTGTTTTAGAAGTTAGGGTGTTAGTAATAGTTTGTATACGGTTTTATAATTTACGTTGTGTTCCGTGTTTGTGGCTTTGTTAGTGTTTTGTTATTTAGGTGTGTTAAAGTTTTATAGTGTTTGAATAATGTTTGTAGTGATGTTTTTAGGTGCATTATGTGTGTTTGTGTGTGGGTGGGAATGTTTGTTTCTCTTTTGTAGGTTTTACGGAGAAGATATTTTCGTCTCTTTCAAACACCTTTTTTTTTTTAAGGAAGTGTGTATTAGTTGTGTTTACTAATTTTTATTTTACACTTCCTTTATTGTTCGGGTTTCCAGGAGCGGTTATTTACCTTTTTTATATTTTTCGGGATTTTTATGGTTAATGGATTGCCGTTTTTTGGCGTAGACGGTTTTTTCGAAAAACAGTTGTATTTTTCCATTTTATTTGGATTCATTTTTGATACCTATGGATTTTGAACTACCTGGATTTATTTGGAAGGAATGTTATTATCCCATTGGAGCAACTACACAGGTACGTTCATTTAAGTATTTTAATTGTGGGTGGGCAAATCTTATATATTTAATATTGTTGTTGTGTACTTGGTTTGTTTAATTATGTTGTCTAAATATATGTAGATATAAATTATTTATATATTTTAGACCACATAATTAAATATGTGATATAATAAAGTGGTTTCTTTATGTTGTGATAGTTGTTTTAGTAGAATTGTGGGTTAATATTTTGGAAAGGGTTTAGAAGAGAGTTTGAGCTATTATATTTAAGTACTCAAGTCCTCTTGTGGATGGGTATAGCTGTACCTGTTGTTGTAGGTAATTATACATTTGAGTAGTTTGTCTAGATTGTTTTGGTTTTAATTGTAGGACAGATTGTTGCATTCTTAATTCTTGGAAACTTTGTTCCTTTTGTATGGCAATTAGTAGTTTTTGTAGTGTTGGAGTTGTTCTCCCAGTAGAAGTTAGGAATGCATTATGCCAGCCCTCGACGGCGTTGTTAGTTTTGGCTTGTTGGTTGAGTGTACTTACATATACATTCCACCAAGGTATTTGGAACTTGGGCTGACGTCTATGGCCTGATCTGTGTAGTCTCCCCACCCAGGTATCCTCAAAATAATCTAAGAGGGGAGATAACTTTACTTCATTTTGTTTGTAGAATGGACTTTCTAATAAAAGATTGTAATGTTCTGCAACATCTGTGGTTGGTACATAAGCTAGGGCTGTTAGAAGTTTTATTTGATGTGCAAAAGTTATGTTTGTGGCATATTCTACACTTAGTGAAGATTTTTGTAAATGTCTCCATATACATTGGTTTAGATGGAAGTAACATCCTTGGATAGCTGTATGGGGGTACAGTTTTAGAATGCAAATTATCATGGCTTGCTCAAAGTCTATGATAATTCTTTGAGGGTAAAAATCATTTGATTCTTGTTTTAGTTTTCCTAGCATTTCATTATATGTTGTGTTTTGTTTGTTAGGTAATAGTGCATAAATTAAAGGTATGGAAGTGTTGTGATATTGACCGTGTATTGTGTAAAGCTGGTAGAATGGTTTTGGGCATATTGTAAAGGTGCCATCCATCATCCATGTTTGGCATTGTTGGAGTTTAGTGATATTGTTTGCAGTAGCAAACATTATGATTCTTTTTTCTGTACTTTTGTTATAAAAAAAAATAAAAGGTTCATTATTGTGGGTGATAGTTAATTCTGGTGGAATGATGATATCTTGAAAAGTTTTAGGGGATGGTATAGTTGTCGTGGTTGATTTTTTGGTCCTAGCAATTGTTCTTTTTATAGAAGCAATTGATGGTAATTGGCCTCTTGTTTCTTTGGGCACTCTAGGTAATAGTTCTTTTAGGATTACACTTGTAGCAGTTTGTGAACCAGTGCTTAATTCTTTGATATTTTCAAGGGTTGATCTGACTTCTATTTCAGAGAGATTGGGTGGATGATTATGCTCTCTTGTATATAGTACAGTTGTTTCTCTTGTTGTTGCTCGTCCGTAGCATTTGTTAGAATAATATTTCGAACACTTCCAGTTCACTTTTCGGTCCGTCTGCTTTTCTTGGGTGTATGTGTAACCCATGTAACACAGTAGGAATTTTCCTTTCTGTGATGTTATAAATTGGGCTTCTTCTGTCATCGTGATGTGTTAGAAATCTGGAAAAAATGTATATGAAAATATATGCAATAGTACTTTATATATTTCTATGAAAATAGGAAACAAAAAACTTTTTTATATATACTTACCAAGTGTTTTTGGTTGTATTTGAATGAAGATGTTCTTTGTAGACAAAATGCTGTTTAGTTGATGTAGTCTCTGAAAGTTAAAGAACATATATGTCAAAGTCAAAGTCAAAGCTTTATTTCGATAAAAAGTCATTATCATAAAAGCAGCTCAGTGTATAAAAAGTTACAGTTAAGAACAACAGTAATAAATTTAAAAAGATTTTATATCTCTGTTCCAACATCTAGGAAGGGCAATAGTTTAAAAAAATGTTTGTTCAGTTAAACTAGCCAACTAGTTGATTAAATTTTAGAGGTTAAACAATGATGGCAGCATTTTCAGTATAAGAAATTTTTCTAACAAAGAATTAAACGGATTGTTTTAGCTTTTTGGCCCGGATAGCCCAAGCCCAGGATAGAAACTTGGCTAGGGCGCAAGCATAGGGTACGCTATTGTCCGAAATAAGTATCCTGATTGCCACATCATGACTCCTAGTCCCCAGCTGACGGCATAGGTTTTTGAGCCAGACCCTCCTTGGAGTAGCATATTCGCCGCACACAAACATAAAATGTGCTAATGTTTCCGGTTTAACAAGACACGATGGGCATAGCTCAGACATTTCCATACAGGATTTCCATCTTTTAGTAAAGGTGTTAAGTGGTAAGGTTCCCATTCTAAATCTAAAATACAAGGCCCTATCAAAGGGTTTTCCAATTGCATCCAGGTACAGTTCCCGCCTGGGGCAGTCTTTGAACCTCAGAAAGTCCTCTGTTAGCCTGCCCAGGGAGGTGCTAGAGTTTCTTTGAGAACAAATCCAGTCCCAATAAAGCTTTTTAAGTGTTTGCTTTGGGGGTGAAGTTCTACTTAGCCATGATTCAAGTTGGCCCAACTTAATTAATAAGTTTTTCATGTCTTTTAGCCATTTGATTTTATACCAGCTTGGTGATGACATGATTTCCTTGAGGCCTCTGGCATATCCGCTTAGTTCTTCTACCCGCCAAATACGGGCCCATAATAATAAAGGGCGAAATTTCGCGATTTCGCCAATCTGGGTACAGCCAAGGTCCATGAATAAAGGAAGTGTCGGGGTGCCTTGTGGAAGGGACATTATTTCTCTGCAGAATTTGTTCTCAGATCTCTGCAGAGCGTCAGTGGACGAAAAGCCCCAGAGTTCCGCCCCATAAAGGGCAGAGCTAACTCCTTTAGCTGTGTAAATCTCAAGGACTGTTCCTATAGGCCTTGTTGTGCTGGAACGTTGCTCTCTTAATAGGGCACCTGTAATCCTTTTGTGGCTCAACAGCATTTTATCTAGGTGTGGCGTCCAGTCCATTTTATCCGAAAGGCGTATCCCAAGGTAATCAAAGACCTTTACTCTTTCCAGAAGCTCAGCGTTTAGGGTGGGGGAACGCACATGTTGTTTCGGTGGATTGAGGACAAGGTACTTCGTTTTGTTAGTATTTATTACCAGACCTCGTTTGGTACAAAATGATTGGAAATTGTCCAAAAGTCTCTGGAGTCCCATTGGGGTTTTGGAGATTAAAAGCGTATCATCCGCGAAGAGGAGGGTCGGTATGCGTTCGCCAGCCAGGGATGGCTCGTCAGATGGATGTTTGAGGAGATGCTCAACCACCCCATTGATGTAGAGAGAGAAAAGGGTGGGAGCCAGAACACATCCCTGGCGGACTCCTCTCTCGACCGGAATACTGCCCGTTTTCTCCCCTCCAGGGCCCCACCTGACCTGGGCAAAGCTGTCCTGGTGTAGTCTGACTAATAGGGATAGTAGATAATGTGGCAGCCCCATGTCAGCAAGTACTTTCCATAATAGGTCCCTAGGTACAAGGTCAAAGGCAGTCTTTAAATCGATAAACGCGAGATAAAGACTGCCCTTGCCTATAACCACAACCTTCCAATATACCATCATGAGCCTGAATGCCTGCTCAATCGTTCCAGTACCCACTCTAAAACCTGCCTGGAAGTCGGAAAGGATTTTATTTTCTTCTACCCAATTTAGGATTCTAAGTAACAGGACTTTGCCGACAACTTTTTGGCTGGTATCTAACAAGCTGATTGGCCTATAGTTAGATGGGTCATCCCTCGAACCTTTCTTATGGATGGGGACCACCTCCGCCCCTTTCCACGATGAGGGAATAGGGGCACCCCTACAGATGGCAACAAGAAGGGAGTGGATCAATTTGCCCCATTTGGTGCTATCGGATTTTAGCAGGTCCCCGGGAATCCCATCAGGTCCGGCCGCTTTTTGTGGAATGATAGAGCTTATTGCGTATTCCACTTCCTTTAGCGTAAAATCAAAGTCAGTGGGGCAGAGTGCATAGTTTGTGGTAGGCAGGGATATAGCAGACCCTCTCCCATTGGAGCCGTCATGGCAGGAGTAGAGTTTGGAGAAGTGGTCCTCCCACACCTGGCTTGAGATGTTACAGGTTAGCAGATCACTGTCTGGTCTATTACGTGCCCTTATAGTGTCCCAAAAATATTTAGAGTCTTTTTTCAGGCTGGCTTCTTTAAGGGTTAACCAGTAGGCATCTTCCCACTCCCTTTTGGCCAACCACAAGACCTTTTTATATTCCCTTCTAGCTATTTGAATTGATAAGGGGGACTTCCCTTTAACTGCCTCAATTAGACATGTCTTGGCCTTTCTGCATGATGCAGAATACCAGTCGTGTCTGCCTTTGGGTTTGGTTAGAGGTTTGATTTTCCCTATAATCCCTTTTACCCAGAAAAGGTCCCCTATAGTTTTTATGGCTACTTCGTAGATAGTTGTTACCTTATCTGCTGCCATAAATAAATCTATGGAGCTGATTACATCTTGTGTGCCATTAATCACCTCTTCAATAGTGGACAATTTATTAGTATTACACAAGATCTTATTCCACTTAAGGCGTCTTCCACAAGAGGAGACAGTAATCTCCTGTGGACAGCTCGGTGGTGCTAGCGGCGCTCTGGTAGACCAAGAATTCATTAGGGTTAGGGAAAGTGAGTTATGATCACTCTCTATGGCAGGAATAACAACCATATCGATGACCGAACTCCAGAGCCCCCGGTCCAGCAGAATATAGTCTATCCTTGTGGAGTGACCAACTCTGTTGAACGTTGGGGCACCCATCTGATCAGAACATGTGCGGCCATTGGCTGCTCTTAATCCAAACTCTAATGTAAGTGCGTTAAGCTGTATTGCACTGCGAGTCCAGCGCTTAATGGGTGGGATAGAGAGGATGGGAATACCCCACCTACTGTCCTCTTCTCCTAAATCGGGTATTCCTTCTAGGGGGAGTGGCTCGTATGTGCAGTTGAAATCTCCTGCTATTATGATATGGCCAGGTTCGTTATGGTCCCCTAATTGGGCCTCAAGTTCCGCTACTGTTGGTGAGATGCACCCATTTTTGGAGCCTCTAACGTAGACATCGTAGAGATCTACAAGTAGTCCCCCACGTTGGCCCGATAGAGAGATACCAAGGATGTCTGGGTTTCCTGCCTTTTTTATGGTTATCCGACAGTTAAGCGAAATGCTTACCCAGATGATAAGCCCCCCTGATGGCCGCCCCTTCCCTGCCTTAGGTTTTACAGCTGGTGTATAAAATGTGACAAACCCGACATGGTGCAGTGGCTCAGTGATCTAGGTCTCTTGGAATACACAAATCTTGTGGGCGTCAATCAGGACGTTCCACTCCGGGAGGCCTAATTTCCTAGAGATCCCCGCAAGGTTCCAACTAAGAATTTTTATCTCGCCATGTGTTGGATCACTGTCGGGGATGGTAATAATTTTAGAATTTGGTGGGTCTACACTGTCCCTAGTAAATATGTGGGCAAGTGGTATTAGGGGTGCCTCTGTTGGGGATTCGGAACATATAGGGAGAGATGTGGCTGGCGGAACATCCTCCATATCGTTATCGGTGATAATGAGATTTATATCTGGACCTTCCATGAAGTTGAGTCAGTCTACCTCATCTAGCACACAGTATCTATTTGGATGAGCGAATTGTGAATACGAGGGGTCGAAAGAAGGGGGCAAGTCCTGCCATGGCTGTTGCAAATGATGGTTAGCGAATTGTGGAGGCTGAAGGGGTTGCTGCCACTGCTGAGCAGCCTGATATAGGGGTGGTAGATGTTGAAAAGGTTGTTGCCACTGAAGACTAGCATGATGTGGGAATAAAGATGAGAATTGTGGTGATTGTTGCCAGTGTTTAGTGGTATGTTGCGGGGGATACACAGACCCTCTGTTAGTTGGAAAAGTAGGCCGATGGGGATTTAGTCTTGGCGGCATGGGAAGGAAATAAGACAGAGGGAGTGGATTAATTTGGGTAGCAGGACCACTATTGGGTGTATTGCATATGTAGCTGGCTGCCCCTATATCCCTAAAGTTAACTGTAATTACATCCCCTGCTATTGTTTTCTTACTCCTGCCCACCCAGTCCCCTCTACGCACTGTAAGAATTTCACCACTCATATTGCTAGGTAAAGGTTTGTGTAGTTGAAGCCACTGAGCACATTTGTTTTTTAGCTCTACAAAGGTTTCTTTTACTCCCTCCTTCAGTGGGGGAACGGCTGTCAGCACAACCACAAAAGGAGAGACTTCCGGTGGCAGGCTAATTGACTTGAAGCGCGCCTGCTTTGGCTTAGAGCCTTCGGGCTTGTTTGTAGAATGAGGAGCTGCAGGGTTAGTAGACTTTCCTGTGAGATCTTTTGCTTGTAAGTTGGTAGTTTTATTTCCACCAGCAGATTGTTGCAAAGCCGAAGTTGGACCCACCGCCTTCGGAGTAGATAGGGGTGGGGATTGAGCAGAAGTATTCCCTGTTTGGGACAGGTGTAATACAGCTGGATCCTTGGTAACTGATGGTATTTTTGCCTTGTTAGATGCATCTTTAGGGGGCTTGACGCAAGGTGAAGGTTTGGGAAGCGTTTCTTTAATCCCTTGTGACTGAATAGACCCAGGCCCATTCATCTTATTAGGCCATTTCGAAGTTATTAGCGACGTGAGTCTGTCAAGTTTGGAGATTAAAGGCTTTATTTGCGCTGCTATTGTGGCCTCAAGGTCCAGTTTAAGATCTGTTACCATGTTTTCAACCCAGCAGGGTATGCCTGACGCCAGGTGCGGGGTAGGCGATATCAAGTTGTGATTCCTTGCTTTAGCTTTAGGTTTTTCCTTAGACTTGGTCTTGGACGCCACCTTTGTAGGAATAGTAACCCTGCCCCCAGTGTCGATAGGTACAGAAAGTGTTCCTTTGTCCATTTGCCCATCTAGGCTTGGCTTTGTCTTTTCAGATGTCTGGCAGACTTCTAGATCTGGGGTAGCCTCAAGATCAACATAAGACGGATCCGAGTCAGATTGGGTGACTGACAAATCGACAACGTTCGAAACTGTGAATTCGCCAGCGGTGGTCAAGGGTAGTGGTAAGGAACAATTAATCAAAGCTTGCTGGGAGGGTGAATTTGCGTTTGCAAGAGAGCCCAAGGAAGAGCGCTTAGCGTTCATGAGGTCCAAGGAAACTCTTTTTTCCAGCAATATAATACTTTTATCGATGGTCTCATTCACCCGTGAAATAAAAAGATCTATAGGTCCAGTCACTTGTGCTACCGCCATGGCTTTTTTAGTACAGCTTCTAGTTCTATTGCGCATAGTTGACATCTGTGGTGCTGGGTCAGATGCAAGAAGGGGCCTCTCAAAAGCGGTAGATGATAGGGCTAGGAGGCGGACACTATGGTGCCGATCATGATCCGGTAAAAAATGTCCCCGTACGACTCGTATCGGGTCTTTTTACCGTACGAATCGTACAAGTGCCGTACGAACTGGCAATCACGATTCGCATGGTAAAAAGTCCATACGAACCGCACTGGGAATCATTCCCCACACGTCCTCGGGTCGGAAAATGTGTCCGACACGTCCTCGGACGATTTACCTTACAAACGTGAAAATCCAAGTCCGACCGAGGAATCACGATCCATCCCGTGCGTCCGAGGTCACAACCGTATGGAAAAAACACCGTCCGCACCGAACTCCTACAGCAACCATGGAGACATGTGCCCGCATACGCGCCCAACACTCCCCCCAGCCCCCGTACGTCCGACACGTACCCCCCGTATATGTATACCCCCACCCGTCTAGGTACACCCCAGTACGTTCCAGTCGAACCCCCACCCCAGTACGTGTCATAGCCCCGTCTACCTACACCCCAGTACGTTCCAGTCGTACCCCCACCCCAGTACGTGTCGTACCACCGTCAATGTACACCCCCCCACCCCAGTACGTGTCGTACCACCGTCAATGTACACCCCCCACCCCTGTACGTGTCGTACCACCGTCCATGTACACCCCAGTACGTTCGAGTCGTACCCCCACCCCAGTACGTGTCGTACCACCGTCAATGTATACCACCCCACCCCAGTACGTGTCGTACCACCGTCAATGTACACCCCCCACCCCTGTACGTGTCGTACCACCGTCCATGTACACCCCAGTACGTTCCAGTCGTACCCCCACCCCAGTACGTGTCGTACCACCGTGAACCTACACCCCAGTACGTTCGAGCCCCACCCCCACCCCAGTACGTGTCATACCCCCCGTGTACCTACACCCCAGTACGTTCCAGTCGTACCACCACCCCAGTACGTGTCGTACCACCGTCAATGTACACCCCCCCACCCCAGTACGTGTCGTACCACCGTCAATGTACACCCCCCACCCCTGTACGTGTCGTACCACCGTCCATGTACACCCCAGTACGTTCGAGTCGTACCCCCACCCCAGTACGTGTCGTACCACCGTCAATGTACACCCCCCCACCCCAGTACGTGTCGTACCACCGTCAATGTACACCCCCCACCCCTGTACGTGTCGTACCACCGTCCATGTACACCCCAGTATGTTCCAGTCGTACCCCCACCCCAGTACGTGTCGTACCACCGTGAACCTACACCCCAGTACGTTCGAGCCCCACCCCCACCCCAGTACGTGTCATACCCCCCGTGTACCTACACCCCAGTACGTTCCAGTCGTACCACCACCCCAGTACGTGTCGTACCACCGTCAATGTACACCCCCCCACCCCAGTACGTGTCGTACCACCGTCAATGTACACCCCCCACCCCTGTACGTGTCGTACCACCGTCCATGTACACCCCAGTACGTTCGAGTCGTACCCCCACCCCAGTACGTGTCATACCCCCCGTGTACCTACACCCCAGTACGTTCCTGGCGCACCCCCAACACAACCTCCTAAGTACGGAGCGCACCCCATGCCCCAACATCACAACCGCATGTACGAGTCGTACAAAGCCACACACAAGGACATAATCGTACAACCAAATGGCCCATGTACACACCGTACACACGCTCAAAACGCACGTACACAACAAGGACAAAACAAAACAACACAAGAATACACCATTCGAAAGGCACACAGCCACTAAACATGGCCAACAACCACTAAAAGAACACAATCACTGACCTGCAACTGTCAAAAACAAACAGAGGACCAATACACCACCACTCCTTATAACACACCCACCCAAAATTCAAACACTGCCACACCCACCCATGGACCAATGAAAAGGGCCCACACACACAAACCATGAGCCTTTGCAACAGACTCACTGCTGCCAGACACCACAGAACCAGACTACAAGCTACACCACATCTTACACTTGCACACCTTCACACGACCACCCTCACAAACACCCTCTCATCACATTCACACACACACACAACCATCCACACCCCCCCCCAACATCCACACACCCCCCACACCCACACCATCCCCACCCACACCCCTCACCATGCCCACTACCAAGAATCCAAAGTTCAGTCACCGAGAGTTGGAGGTCCTTGTTGATCAAATCCTCAGAGTCGAGCCACAGATCTTTGGAACATTGGTCAGAAGCACCAGCCAGGCAGCCAAAACAGCCATGTGGCAGACCATCGTCGATGCTGTGAATGCTGTTGCGGACACCAGGAGGACCAAGCAGGATTGCCAGAACAGGTGGTACGATCTGCGGAGGAGGGTCAGAGCCAAGAGGCAGGAGGAACACGACCAGGCCAACGCCACCGGAGGAGGGCCCTCCCGCAGAGCCGTACAGTACCATCCCTGGGAGGAGAGGGTGATGGCCATACTGCCGGTGGAGGCAGTTGAAGGAGTAGAAGGACTCCGAGACCCGGGTGAGTACACAAACAACGCACCTCACATGGGGGGAACTGCAACCACAACCAAAATTAATAACAGGCACGCAACCACCACAAGCCATCGCATGACTCAACCACACTCCATGAGCAGGCACATGCCACTACTGCCACCATGCCCCATGCACCCAGCTGGACAATGTCAAGTCACAGGCCACAGAAGACAACAACACATGACACGGTAACCCGGATGGCGGGAGGCTGGGCACCAAGAATCACATAGTGCGACTCCAAAGCAGACAACAATGCCCTCTGCCCATATGGCCTAGGTCACAGCCAGACAAACACTGTGTGCCAACACAGGAATGACTTGCCAGCAAATGGCGGACGCCTTGCATCAACACATGGGGGTGAAGGCACTGTTTTGCACATGACAGCAGCTAATGAACAGCCAACATTGTGAAAGAGTGGCAGCACACACCACCACAGCAGCAGCAGCGCACAGACACACAGCAGACAAAATGGGTGCCTGGAGATCAGAAACAAACTCACATCAACAGGCCAAGGGCCACTCAAAGATCTGCTAACAGTGTGTGCCCAGGAAGCTGGGCCAAGGTGACAGAGGGTGACACACGGAGGGAGGGAGAGGGGGACACAGAGGGAGGGAGAGGGGGACTGAGAGGGAGGGAGACGGACAGAGGGAGGAGGCTGACACACAGAGGGAGGGAGAGGGGGACAGAGAGGGAGGGAGAGGGGGACAGAGAGGGAGGGAGACACAGGAAGATGGACAGAGGGAGGAGGCTGACACACAGAGGGAGGGAGAGGGGGACAGAGAGGGAGGGAGAGGGGGACAGAGAAGGAGGGAGACACAGGGAGAGCAAATCAGTCCTTTGGTGTGTGGGAATGTCTGCTCGTCAGCAGGTGGACTGCTTGCATGTAGACAAGGGTGGCCAGTGCCAGAACCCCCCCTCTTCATCATGGCAAAACGCAGGGCCATGTCACAACCTGTACACGAGCACAAGGACAGCCACCTGCATCATATAAGTGTGTGGATCCACTCCATGTGCACATGTACAGTGCTACAAGGAAGGCGCAAATGCATGGCTCGCCACACATGCACACTCCACTGCTGACTGCAGTCACACTTGACGCAGCAAGTAAGACTGTGCCACACATAGTTAAAGGGGCCAAATTGGTGCCCAAGGGACACACCCATGCACAAGTGCACTGTGAGTGGAATGCAAGACAGATCCTAATTCCAAGAGGAAATGTGCCAACTTTGTAACGGATGAAACATGGATGTTGCATGGATCAAAATTAACATTTTCTCTCTCACACACAGGTCAACGTCGTGCTGCACCCCCCAACACTGGGGGGGAACACTCACAGGACCCGGATCTGCAGGAGACCGATCCCACCGGCAGCGACCACTCTCACCACTCTGCGGACGACCCCGACCGACCTGGCCCCTCTGGTGTCCAACCACCTGCAGCACCTGCGTCAGGTACAACCGTGCCAACCACCACCCCCACTCCTGCCACATCCCAGGAGACACCCAGGATCCCTGCCCCAACACCACAATGCAGCCAGGCTCGCCAGGAGGGACACGGTGTCCCGGGCACCCAGGAGGAGGCAGGCGACAACGCCAATGCCACCCCTCAGGGGTCCCGGAGACCCGATGTTCCCACAAGTGCAGGCCAGACGCAAGTGGGCAGGGGTGGTGGGAGTGGAGGACGGCGGAGGCGCGAGCCTGACCAGTTGGCTGGGGATCCGGTATTTTCCCATGTCCGTAACATCCTGGACTCATACCGGCAGGACACCACGGGCATGGCCCAGGTTGTGTCCGTCCTCGAGGGGATCAAGGTCCAGCAGGCCCAGCAACATGCGGAGCTAATAGCCTGTCTACAGCTACACCAACGGAGGATGGAGGACAGACAGGCTGAGCAAGTGACGGCGTCCCAGGGGATTCACGCTGAACTCCGTCGGATGGCCGACACCATGGCCGACCCTCCCTGTGCCAGAAGGCGGAGAACATCACCACCCACAGGGAGGGATCATGAGGAGGAGGAGGAAACATCCGACGGAGCATCCCAGACGTCGTCACGGCCTGCTGCTGAGGTTCCCCGCAGGAAGCCGGGTCATCCACGGAAAGGACCGTGAGGGTGGCTGCTACATCACCATCTCCCAGGACACCTGGCCTGGCACCTGGCCCACTGGAGCAACAGCATCACAGCATCAAGAGACATTCTCTGCCACATGGCCCTGCTGGTCACTGGCTGACCAATGTTGACAAAGACTGTGGCATGGACTCTGAGGATTTCCAATGGCAAGGACACCAACTCCCCTACTGAACTTTGGATTCCCTAATCCCGGAAAGCCCCTCACTTTGTCCCCCCCCCCCAATAATAAATCACACTATTAAGAGTAGATGCCTGCTGGTAGCATTATTACCTAACATGTGTCTTGTACAGTCTAAACATGCCTGAGTCATCTGTTCACTTCAACCATCCACACCCTGGGGCCTGAGTCTGGCACAGGACACATGGGTCACAGTTTATTAGGCAAGACAGACATGGAGCACCATACACACCCGTGATGGTCAGAACCAGCTGAGGGGGTGGCCGAACAACCGTGCTGACAGACACATTGAGTACAGCAACAGTCATGCGCAGAGGTCAGGGATCCTGGCCCGTGTCCTGGGGGGCACCCAGGTATGTGTAGACAGGTGGCAGAACCATGTCCTGCAAGCTTGAGTCCGGTGGATGCAGAGAATGGGGTCATGGACAACGTTGGATGCATGGGGATGGCACATGTCACAATACCCACACAGTCATGGACATCATGCCCAATACACAGTCTCAGCACACACACACAGCTTGCATCTTGCCACTCGAAACATTGACACATAGCCACAATCAGGGAATACCATGCCAGACATGCAGGATGCACCGTGCCAACACACCAGCATTGACTGAGAAGAGGCACCTTGGAGGCATAGGGACACCTTTATTAGTCATGTTTTTGGGATTGCAGAGGCAACTTGAAGTACACATGAACACATCATGTGGAGTAACATGTGGCTCCAACACTGGCACCCCCCTTCTGCAGCACAAATGCGTGATAGCCAGGGAACTGGCACACAAGCGTCGGCTAACAGCTAAACACCCACAGCTGCTCACGGAGAGCCTGCCATACACCATACATCCGCTGATGTGGAAGTCCCACGCCATGTCAAGACAATGTTAACCGTATGTGTCCGAGGGCAGTGTCACACACATTGATGCCATCATCACAATCCACTATCCCATCACTGATGACTGACAACCAGGCAGCCCATCTATTCAGGTGTACCCAGCTGCATGTCGTGTCCCATGGGGATGCCACATGTCTGCAGAGGAACCAAACCCCGACCGGGGCAGTGTGCACACATCGTGAACAACTGCCACACCCAATACACCCCAGATGCATCCCTTACCCCATGGAGACTTCCAAACGTGTCCGTGCCTGTAACGCTGAGTCAGCCCACGATGTCATGTCCATGAGGAATAGCAGTGCCACAACAATGCAACCAGCAAACGGCATGCGCAGGTACCTGGGGAAGAGAGACACACAAGAAGTCAGCCACAAAAAGCACAGCCACTTGCATGTGCAGTTACTCGACACATGTATGGATGACAACATGCTAGGTCACAATTATGACTGGGGAAATACTACCATCACTGCCACCATCACTCCAGTGACACACCCACACACACCTCTGACCCACGTGCCATACATGCAGGTGGAGACACACATCACAACGCATGCCACACGGGGACCAATGCGTGCACACTCAGACCCTGGTACTCACCACTAAGCAAAGAAGTCGCGTATGAGCCGAGTCCGGATGTCCTCTTGCGGCTCCACATCCTCCACATCACTAGCCCCATTGCCAAGCCCTTCGTCCTCCACGGGTGGATGGTCCTCGTCATGTTGATTCAGGATGAGTGGCACAGCTCTTTCAACTGCCATGTTGTGCAGCATGCAGCAGACCATGAAGATCTTGCAGACCTTCGCCGGGGCATAAGGGAGTGCACCGCCGGTCTTGTGGAGGCACCGGAATCGGCTCTTCAGCATGCCAAACGTCCTCTCTATCACTCGCCTTGTCCGGCCATGGGCGGTGTTATAGCGGAGCTGGGCCGGCGTGATGGGGTTGCGGAGAGGTGTCAGCAGCCAAGGCATGTTGGGATAGCCAGCGTCCCCTACATGGGAAGCACATGGACATCGTTAGAACTGGTGTAGCGGTCGTGCTGGTCGGCTATACAGAATACAGGACAGACAGACTGTACCCACCAACAACACATGCCCGTTCGTTGCGCAGCTGCATCATCATATCAGGCATCCCGCTACGCCTCATGATGTAGGCATCGTGTGCTGATCCTGGGAAACGAGCACAGACATGTGAAATCACCATATTGGACAGACACACCACAAGGGCATTGATGGAGTGGTAGTGCTTCCGATTGCGGTACGCCACCTCCCGTGCGTGTGGTGGTACCAAACCTACATGTGTCCCATCTATGGACCCAATGACATGGGGCATCCCTCCCAGGGCATAGAATCCACGCTTGACCTCAGTCATCTGTTCAGGGGTTGGGAACTTGATGAAGTCATCCAGGTGAATCAACATGGCCTCCAAGAAATCATGCAGCACACCGCTGAACATGCTCTGGGACATGCCACCAACATGAGCTATGGTATTTTGGAAGGTACCCGTGGCAAGAAAATGTAGGGCAGCCATTACCTTCAGCTGGGGTGTCAGTGCCGTAGGATACCTGTGCTGCGGTTGCAGGTGTGGTGCCAGTCTCGCCGTCAGCTCCAGAATCAACGGTTGGGTGAAGCGGTAGAGGCGGATCCTGTCATTCTCCTGCATGGTAGCCAAGTCTGGAATTCTTCGGGCAACAGGAGGCGCTCTGCAGTAATTTGGAAGTGACAAGGAAGAGTGAGTGCACTACGAGAACAACTCATGTCTACTGAGCACATGTAAATCTGGCAATACACACATGCCACATAGGGAGTCAGGCATGTGCTACATGCCCAGGACACGTATGGATGCAAGGTGACACTCCTTCCAAGACCCAGCTACACACGGTGATTGAGAACCTCCCCATGCCACGCCATGGAAATAGCTGTGTCCCAGTGCAAGTGCACTGCCCGACGCAAGACAGGAGTGACATACACCCACACATCAGCAGAAGTGTGATGCCGATTGCAGAGACTGGTAGCGGAACACTGGAGCCACAGGTCACATGACATTACACTAGTCCAGCCCACACACCTTGCCATGAAGGTGCACATGTCATGACTCACCACACATTCCTTGTGAGTTTGCTGACATGGCCTTGTCACGCTACTCCGTGTCCCATGCATACATGTGCACCTCACATCCGATAACACATGTGGCATGGTGTTGGGAACAGTGTGCAATGACAATCTACACACAGCCACATGTTGGTTGCTGCAACGGCTGCAGCTTTTGAGGGTGCTACAACATCAACCTGATGTAAATCCCGGACACATATATGACATAGTCACATTGTGCACTGTGGGTAGTGACGAGTCATGTGTCATGACCCCTGTACCGGGCATCATGGGACACTTCCGTGTGTTGGTGTCCGTGCCATGCCAGTGACGCTCACCCCAAGTGCGCAGTCCCACATGCACACATGTCAAAGTAGTCAAGGGCATGCCTGGCACACATTGCACCCTCACACAGTACACATGTACACATCTCATCATACATCTGGTGCCTTCTCCACTCAGGAGGCATGTTCCACATCACAGCCTGTGACACCTGTGCCCCACACATGTAGTAATGCACAGACGATGCCTTGATGTCCATTCCTGGACAAGTATGTCCATCCATGGACAAGTATGTCCGCCCTATTCCTACATGTGTGTCGCCTATCACCACAGTGATGTGTATAAACCGCCGTACTGCTGCTGAGAGGGCCTGTGCATGTTCCCAAATCACTGTGGGAGTGCTGCCGTATGTGTACCCATCGTGATGGCGAGCGTACAGGCATTTGTACGGTCCGTAGCACTACGGGTACGCATACGCGTGCAGACCCATAGTGATAGTGAGCGTAGATGCGTGTGTACGGCCCTATCACTATGGGTCTGCACGCGTATGCGTACCCGTAGTGTTACGGACCGTACACACGCATCTACGCTCACTATCACTACGAGTACGCATACGCGTGCCGACCCATAGTGATAGTGAGCGTAGATGCGTGTGTACGGTCCGTAACACTACGGGTACGCATACGCGTGCAGACCCATAGTGATAGAGAGCGTACATGCGTGTGTACGGTCCGTAACACTACGGGTACGCATACGCGTGCAGACCCATAGCGATGGAGAGCGTAGGCATGCATGTACGGGCCGTTGCCATGCATTTGGGGTGCCCTAGGGCCCCGAAACGCACCGTACCTGTGTGTGATGCTCCAAATTACATAGGGGACAAGTATTAAGGCCTACATGCATGCTGGTTGTCATGGAGACCAAGTTCAAAATTAGAAATTGTTCTGGAAGGTGCACAGCAGAAGTCAGTTGGAATTCTTCTACTTTGTTGCAATGTGTTTGTGGGGCTGACATCATGCAGGAGAATGAAACCGATAGAGAACCCACAGACTGCTAGGTTTGAAGGGATTGGTGGAAACATAGGATGCAAATGTGAGTGACCAATCACTCTGTACTCCTGTGCATGAGACTGGGCAGAAGGGCACATATAAGGCAGCCAGGTCCCATGAGGGAGCACTTGCCTGCACATCTTTGCATTCGTCGACCCAGCTGCTGCTACTGATTCCCTGGAACCATGTCAAGGGCTGTGGAGAGGACACAGCCATTCACCCTGGAGGAGAACATGGCTCTGCTGGATGTGATCCTCCCACAGTACTCCATGCTGTATGGGCGACCAGGGTATCAGGTGAGTGCATAGGCCACTGCCACAGACTGTCCCTATGTTGTGACTATGACTTCTGCCATTGCGTCCAGGTGTAACACACATGCCATGTACTGTCGGGGGGGTTCCAGGGGGGGGTGCCTGATGTCTCCCAGCAGTGCCCTGAGACAGGAGGGGTGGGGGCCTATCACTCACAGCAGTGCCCTGAGACAGGAGGGGTGGGGGCCTATCACTCCCAGCAGTGCCCTGAGACAGGAGGGGTGGGGGCCTATCACTCACAGCAGTGCCCTGAGACAGGAGGGGTGGGGGCCTATCACTCACAGCTGTGCCCTGAGACAGGAGGGGTGGGGGCCTATCACTCACAGCAGTGCCCTGAGACAGGAGGGGTGGGTGTGATGCACAGTGTGAGCCTTGGCATGGTGGCTCAACCAACTGTGTGTTTCATGCCCTACATCGGTACCTTGTTTAGTAGATGTTAGGGATCTTCCTTTTCAGGCTATGCAATGTTACCTATGTCGATTGGACTCATGTGACTGATGTGTACAGCTGTCTGATTAATTTCTGTCTCTCCACCCTGCCCACAGCATCGTCGGGGGACACAGAGGGAGACATGGACACAGGCAAGGCGGAGGGACCGAGCACCAGTGCCAGCCGTGACATCGGGGCTGGCACATCGAGTGGGACAGAGGTGGAGGATAGTGCGGCCGAGGACCTGTCGACTGGCACGTCAGAATACGAAGCTGACAGGTCCGAGGAGGATGTCTCCGAGTGGGCGGTGGCTGCACCAGCAGCTGACAGCGGAACAACACCTCGCACCGCCCCCTCAGTTCCCACCAGCCGCCTCCCACTTGCTCGTGTCCCTTCCCAGCGTGCCCGGTCACAGCATGTCTCCTTCCTGCCAGGCACCGCACCCCCTGCCCCTGTCTCCACTGCTGCCGCCAATGCAGAGTCTGTGGACATCCAGCGGCAACTGCAGGTTGGTCAGGCTGCGATCCTTAATGTCCTCCATGCCCACGGCAAAACCCTCACCAACATCGAGGCTTTTTTTGGAGGGCATTCATTCGTCGCAGGCTGACCAACGCAACTTGTTGAGGTCCATCGACTCCACACTGACTGCAGCAGTGGGTCTCCTGCAGCGCGACCTCCCCCCACCTACCCCTGCCCCATCCACACACCTACCCCTGCCCCATCCACACTTCCCACTCCCATGCCTGTCCCACGTACACCCAGACGTCGGCATGCACCCACTTCAACGGACACGGGCACCACACCAGCAGGGAAGGTCCACCGCACTCCTCCTGACACGCACACACAGGGTGAGGTAGGCACACCCACTGGGTCGGGGGGCAAACGTGTGACACGCAGCCATAGTGGGAGTCCGCATTCCACCCAGTCCACTCCCTCCAAATCCCCTCCCCTCAGCTCTCCTGGCCACATCTCCCCCAAGGACTCCTTCATGGCCGCTCTGTCCCTGAGCCCCACAGTTACACCACCACGCAAGCGGTCAAGGAGGTCCACGGTCAGGGTGGTTGAGTCTCCCCCCCTGTCTCCACCCTCCCCCGGTGGCGCTGCGACCCATCCCTCTGACCCCCCCCCCTCCTTGGGGCCTGAGGTCCCTTCGGGTGCAGGGGACTCCCTGGAGGACCTTGCAAAGGTGTGTAGTGCCATCCTGGCCTCCGCCTTTGGCACTGACCCACCCCCTGTGGTGGAGTCCTCCATCCCTGCACCCACAACGCCGCCCCTTTGCCCTGATGTCCCTGCGGTGCCTGTTGCTTCCCCCCCCCCCTGATGCCCTCACCAGTGTGGAAGACGATGCCATTTGACTGTGCAGGCAAGGTAGGGGACACGCATCCCACTGTGTCCCCCATCCAGCTGAGAATCATTGACTGCCCTATGGGCTTTGTGAAGATTGAACTGCCTGCGATCCACGGACATTGTGCTCATGCTGAATAAAGCTTAATTTTGTTTTCATTATCACACTACTGCTATGCTGGTATTGGTGTTGGTGGGGCTGCTACATGGTTTTTGGTGGTGTGTAAGGGTTTGGGTGTGTGGGATATGTAGTAGTGTACTGCTCATTGGTGGGACCCTGGGATCTGTGTGCCATCACAAGGTGTTGGCGAACTTTCTTTGTTCATGTAAGCAGTTACTGCATGGTGCACTTGTCCCAGGGTGTAATTCCTTCCTCTGTGTACCCAGCTTTCTTCCCTGCAGGGTGTTCCCAATGTTTAGCGCAGAGCTGTGTCTACATGAGCTGTGTGTGTGACGGAGCCCTTCTACTTTGGCCATGCATGCAGGGCCATGTCTCCACCTGCAACAATCGTGGCATCCTTGATGATCACTGTACTTGTGTGTGGAGTCTGTTGACATGAGTTCATGGGGACATGTTCCCTTGTAGCCAGTATGCATGTGGATAATTCTGGCCTCACACACATGTGTTACACCCCTCCTGTCTCAGGGCACTGCTGGGAGTGATAGGCACCCACCCCTCCTGTCTCAGGGCACTGCTGGGAGGACTCTGCACACACCCCTCCTGTCTCAGGGCACTGCTGGGAGGACTCTGCACACACCCCTCCTGTCTCTGGGCACAGCTGGGAGGACTCCACACCCACCCCTCCTGTCTCAGGGCACTGCTGGGAGGACTCTGCACACACCCCTCCTGTCTCAGGGCACTGCTGGGAGGACTCTGCACACACCCCTCCTGTCTCAGGGCACTGCTGGGAGTGATAGGCACCCACCCCTCCTGTCTCAGGGCACTGCTGGGAGGACTCTGCACACACCCCTCCTGTCTCAGGGCACTGCTGGGAGTGATAGACACCCACCCCTCCTGTCTCAGGGCACTGCTGGGAGGACTCTGCACACACCCCTCCTGTCTCAGGGCACTGCTGGGAGGACTCCACACCCACCCCTCCTGTCTCTGGGCACAGCTGGGAGGACTCCACACCCACCCCTCCTGTCTCAGGGCACTGCTGGGAGTGATAGGCAACCACCCCTCCTGTCTCAGGGCACTGCTGGGTGGACTCTGCACACACCCCTCCTGTCTCAGGGCACTGCTGGGAGGACTCCACACCCACCCCTCCTGTCTCTGGGCACAGCTGGGAGGACTCCACACCCACCCCTCCTGTCTCAGGGCACTGCTGGGAGGACTCTGCACACACCCCTCCTGTCTCAGGGCACTGCTGGGAGGACTCTGCACACACCCCTCCTGTCTCAGGGCACTGCTGGGAGTGATAGGCACCCACCCCTCCTGTCTCAGGGCACTGCTGGGTGGACTCTGCACACACACCTCCGATTTCAGGATATGTACGCTTGGCACATACACGGTGGGGGTACGCTCAATGCATTCGAGGTGAGGGTACGAGTCTACTTACACTGGTGTGGTGGGGGTACGCTCCATGCATACGCGGGTGAGGGTACGGGTCGAACTTACACTGTTGGGGTGGGGGTATGCTCCGTATGTCCGCGGGTGGGGGTACGGGTCGTACTAACACTGTTGGCATGGGGGGTACGCTCCTTGCATACGCGGGTGGGGGTACGGGTCGTACTTACACTGTTGGGCTGGGGGGTACGCTCCTTGCATACGCGGGTGAGGGTTCGCGTCGTACTTGCACTGTTGGCATGGGGGGTACGCTCCATGCATACGCGGGTGGGGGTACGGGTCGTACTTACACTGTTGGGCTGGGGGGTACGCTCCTTGCATACGCGGGTGAGGGTTCGCGTCGTACTTGCACCGTTGGCATGGGGGGTACGCTCCATGCATACGCGGGTGGGGGTACGGGTCGTACTTACACTGTTGGGCTGGGGGGTACGCTCCTTGCATACGCGGGTGAGGGTTCGCGTCGTACTTGCACTGTTGGCATGGGGGGTCCACTCCATGCATACGCGGGTGGGGGTACGGGTCGTACTTACACTGTTGGGCTGGGGGGTACGCTCCTTGCATACGCGGGTGAGGGTTCGCGTCGTACTTGCACTGTTGGCATGGGGGGTCCGCTCCATGCATACGCGGGTGGGGGTACGGGTCGTACTCACACTGTTGGGCTGGGGGGTACGCTCCTTGCATACGCGGGTGAGGGTTTGCGTCGTACTTGCACTGTTGGCATGGGGGGTACGCTCCATGCATACGCGGGTGGGGGTACGGGTCGTACTTACACTGTTGGGCTGGGGGGTACGCTCCTTGCATACGCGGGTGAGGGTTCGCGTCATACTTGCACTGTTGGCATGGGGGGTACGCTCCATGCATACGCGGGTGAGGGTACGGGTCGAACTTACATTGTTGGGGTGGGGGTACGGTCCGTGAGTCCGCGGGTGGGGGTTCGAGTCGTACTTACACTGTTGGCATGGGGGGTACGCTCCATGCATACGCGGGTGAGGGTACGGGTCGAACTTACACTGTTGGGGTGGGGGTACGCTCCGTACGTCCGCGGGTGGGGGTACGGGTCGTACTAACACTGTTGGCATGGGGGGTACGCTCCTTGCATACGCGGGTGGGGGTACGGGTCGTACTTACACTGTTGGGCTGGGGGGTACGCTCCTTGCATACGCGGGTGAGGGTTCGCGTCGTACTTGCACTGTTGGGGTGGGGGGTACGCTCCTTGCATACGGGGTGGGGGTAGGGTCCGTACATATCCGTCCCCACGCTATGTGATGTTTGTGCGGCCCGTACCCAGGCCTTTGCCACGTGGGTGCGATCCGTCCCGCCATTGTTGGGGTGACGTGTGTGGGCGTGGTCCGACTCGTACCCACGCTCTTCAGGCGTGGGTACGGGACGTACCTGTCTGGTTGTGTTGCCGGTTCGCGTGGTGACGGACTTCCGTTGTGGCGGTCGCTGGCTTATCAGGACACGCCCCCACCCCCTCGTGGTGACCAGGGCATGGGAGTCAGGTATGTCCAGGCCATGTGTGGTGTGTGACTTATGTGGTTGTTTTGTGGCCTGCCCTGGTCGTGCCCCCCCCACCCCACCCCACTTTCCCCCCTCCCTTAGTGATTCTGACCTTCTGCGGCGTCTGCGTCGTAACCTGTAGAGGAGGTGTACTGCTATGAGGGCAGGGATGACTCGTAGGTTCGGGTCCATGTCTGTCCGTCGCGTACTGGTACTCCTTGCTCGCGTCGTCCTGTCGCGTACGGGTCCTCCTTGATCGCGTCGTCCTGTCGCGTACGGGTCCTCCTTGGTGGCGTCGTCCTGTGTGTCCGTCACGTACTGGTCCTCCTTGTTCGCGTCGTCGTCTGTCCGTCGCGTACTGGTGGTCCTTGTTCGCGTCGTCCTGATTTCCCGGCAGTTTTTGGCTGCCGCAAAATATTCACCGTGCGGGGTGACGTCGGTGCGAATCGTGATTCCTGGGTCGTGAATGGCTGGCTGCGAGCGTCCCGACGTCAGGTCGGCGCTTTCCCGGATCGCATTGGTAGGTGTTTTTTTGTTCGGTCGGGCTTTTTTACGATTCGTACGGTAATGGTGTACCCGTGCGAATCGTAATTCCTTGTTTGTGAAAATTGACGACCGGGTACGCGTCGGGCGGAGATTGTGCTCCGTCCGACGGTTCGTACCCGGTTTTTGCAGGATCGTGATCGGCACCTATGTGTTTATAGAAGAGATGGAAATCACAGTTCCACCTACCTTGCCAACGGATGAAGGGCGAGGATACAGGGGTTCAGGGCCAGGGCCGTCCTCTGCCTTCCTTGAACGGCCTTAAACGGCCTTAAACGCCCCGGCCTTTGCCCCGCGCAAATAATAATATATTAACACCGTGCAATATTAAAACAATATTAAAACTAAAAATCAAATAAGATGGCCCAGCCCGGCCTGGGCACGTCCCGGTTCAGGTAGAGGTTAAGACGAGGGGATAGGGGCAGGAAGAGGACTAGCTGCAGTAAATCGAACACCGCACTGCACGCTGGTCCTCGCAGTCCCGCAAAGTCAGTCAGTCTCTCCCCCTTGCTCTACAGTGGCAGTCAGTTCTAGTGCTCAGTGAAGTGGGTTACATCCGCAGAGACTAGCAAAATGGTCCGGGTGCGACAGGGGTTAAACTTCTGCACTAATGCGCCTTTACCATGCTCTCAGTCAGGATACGGCAGCCAAAGGAGACAAACCGGCACCAGAATTAGTCCCGCTGTGTTTGAGCCAGAATGCAGCCGGGAAGGGAAGTCAAGGGAAGTCAAGTTCTTCTGGGCACACCCCCACTCCCTGGATGTTGCCCTATGCAGCCTCCGGCAGTCCCACCGAGGGTAGTCGGCCCAACAGCCTGCCCCAAGCAACCCCTAGCTAGCCAGCTCAACCAACAGCGTTGGACTTTTTTACCTGGGGAGGAGGGCAAGGCGAGGGCGAGGTGGGCATCGGCCGAGAACACTCCAGTCCGGGGTGCTTCCTGCAGCGGTGCACGGAGGGCAGGCCAGCCCTTCCGGAGTTCTTCCACGGCCGGGCCTCAGGGCGATAGGGATACTCTGTTCAAACGGGCTCTCCGTTACTAACAATCTCCAAACAAGGGCGCCCGGAGACAGCACGTGGACGGGATCCTGCAGCAGCAGAGGTGAACGAAGGAAGGCGTTCAACTCAGAGGCCCAGGAGCCGGCACGGTGTGGAGAACAAAGGGAAGCGGCTCCAACCGCAGCAGTGAAGTACTGGCAGCACCGCGCCAAAAAGGAAATGTTTTTGCGGCTCCGGCCGCAGCAGTGAGGCACTCGTGGCAGCGCCACGCCAAAAAGGAAATGTTTTTGCGGCTCCGGCCGCAGCAGTGAGGCACTCGTGGCAGCGCCGTGCCAAAAGGAAATGTTTTGCGGCTCCGGCCACAGCAGTGAGGCACTCGCGGCAGCGCCGCGCCAAAACGAAATGTTTTGCGGCTCCGGCCACAGCAGTGAGGCACTCGCGGCAGCGCCGCGCCAAAAGGAGATGTTATGCGGCTCCGGCCGCAGCAGTGAGGGACTCGCGGCAGCGCCGCGCCGAAAGGAAATGTTTTTGCGGCTCCGGCCGCAGCAGTGAGGCACTCTCCAATACTATCACGTTTTGGTTGGTTTAGTTTTTTTAAGTGGGGTGGTATTGCTGTTTGGTATAGACTATATTTTTTTTGTTGAAACGTTTTTTATTGTTTTCCAAATCAACAACTCAACAAACATCCCCCCGCCTTCACCCGTCCAGGAAGTACCACACATTTATCATCAAGACCAATTATTCAGGAGAAGGAACAACCTTCCCACCCAGTCCTCTACCCCCCCTCCCTCCCCCACCCCATGTCAGTGTACCCATGTCCCCTACCCCTCTTCCGATGTGCCCCTCCTCCCTAATAAATAAGATACAGGAGCCCATCTCTCCCTAAGCAAACGGAGCCTTCCCTCATGCTGAGTGGTATAGACTATAGGTGTTAATTTATACAGGTTTTTAAAAACTTAAAAAAGAGAACGTGGATTTGTTTAGGGGTTTAGGATGTTTTGGGGTTTGAGTAGGATTTAATTAATATTTTAGAAAGTATTTTGATAGTATGCTTACTTTTTTAGTGAGTCCTTTCTGGCAATGTTCAATATTTTCTTTAGCTGTTTTGAGTAATATCTGTAGTGGAAACATAAAGAGATGGAATATATAAGTTAGTTATTTATTTGAGTAAAGATAAATTAGTGTTTTAGTTTAATTTGGCAGTTTAGTTAGAAAAGATAATTTACTTACGTTTTTAGAATAGTAGTAGGATGTAGGTTTCTTCTGTTTAGCAGAGTTTCTTCTTCGTTCAATGCTTTGGTTTAAGGCACAGTAGAAGACTTGTTTTAATTGGTTTATATAGTGGTTTTAAATTGTTTCTTGAATGTTATTGGTTGTTTTCTGTATGTGGCCTTTCTATTGGATGTTTTGAATTTTTTTTAGTTAATTGGTTTCCTTTTATGGAAAATGCTAAGTAAGAGTATATTTAGTTTTAAAGGAGGAGAGTTTTAAATATATAGAAAAAGATTGTTTATAATGTGTTTTAATTTTTTTAAATGTGTTAGAAATGCCTATGTGATAATTATTTCAGTGTTTTTTTATTATGTTGTTAAATATTTATATCGTTATAAATGTTATGTTTATGTTTAAGTAGAATATAATTGGAAAATGTATGTTTTCGGAAAATATTGTATTTATGTTGTTTAAAGTATTGGTTTTATTAGTATTAGAATTGTCGATATATTTTAAAAAAACGATATTATTGATGTCTATATTTTGGTTATCGATATTTGTTATATTTATTTATTTATGTCGATATTTAGTATTGCGATATTGATGTGTGCGATTTTTGTGTGATCGATATAATTGTATTACGATATTGTAGTGTCGATATTAGTGTAGTTTTTTAATAAAGTATACAATGTCGGTAATTTTGATGTCGATATTTTTGAAGCGATATTTGTGTAGTTCGATAATGTGTCTTTCGATAATATGTCAGAGATCCCTTCGAGAAGTAGCGGCTCCCCCACCCCTCAGCGCCTTGAGACCCTCATGGGTGAGTAGCGCGCTATATAAGTACTCTGATTGATCTGATTGATTCAGCGATTAAGCCATATCAGCAGAATGTGGTTGCCTTAATCCAACCTTGGTGTCGCGGCACCGTCCCTCCAGCCATCTGCCTGAAAGCGGTGGCCAAAATATCCATGGCCACATCGATAATCTCGGAAGAGGCCTTTTCACCTTCTGACGGGGTATCCTTTGCCTCTTTCATCTTGTCATGAGGGAGGTCTTCCAACAGAGATGAGATGTCGGACCTCATCTGCCGGTCGTATCTCCCCAGGATAGCCATGGCGTTAGAAGCTCTGATGGAAGTATCCGCCGGCACAGAGAACCTCTTGCCGATATTGTCAAGCCGGTGACCTTCTTTATTGGTCGGGCCACGCATGGCGAGGAAGGATTCTGCACTCTTCTCTGTACAACCTACATGATGACCGAATCAGGTCGAGGAGGACCAATGAGACATGTTGGGGCACTCTTAAGCGCTTTGCACTTTATGTCGAGCTTCGGAATGACAGCCGGAATGGATGCTGTTGTTTTTATTAATTTGAAGCATTCCTGCCATAAAAAGTCCACAATCGTATTTGTGGAGCTTCGGAATGACAGCCAGAATGGATGCTGTTGTTTTCAATAATTTGAGGTATTCTTGTCATAAACAGTCCACAATAGGGATAGAATGGGTGGTGCAGTGTGTTCCAGCCTTAAAATCAGAAAGGAAGCAGTCAGTTTGCTTAGCTGGCATTGGAAGGTCAAAGCGCTTCAAAGGTTGCTCAAGGAGGTCGTGAAACCCGCTGATATCCACAGGCGGCGGATGAGCTACTGGCGGAGTAGGAAAGTGTGACATTGGCGCGATGTAATTATCCTATTCATCATGAGCATCAGGATCTGTTTGGAGCTCACACTCTTCCAATTGTTGGTCGTCGCTGGTCTGTAAATTATACAGGATTGATATAGGGGGTGGTATATTTGTATCTTATTTCAGTCTAAGAGTGCTTTGAGGATCAGGAGTGGTAATAGAGACTTCCTGCCTAGGTGGAGGCCGCTGAGTGGAGTTGGCATCAGGGATGTGTTTGCAGTGATCGTTTAGCAGCAAACGTAAGTCTGTGACTAACGAAACTGAAACATTGGTGGGAGGTTCTTGGATTGGATGGTGCTCGTCCTCTTGGTCATGGGTAATGTTCCTGGAAGGTATCCAAGTGCTAAGCGAAGGGATGTCCCCTCTCAAAGGAGTAGTAGCCTTCAAGGTAAGCTGACAGATCGTCCTCTGTCTCATCTTCCTCTGACTTCTTACATTTGACTCTTAATTGTGAAGGGCTGTATAGGGCCAGATGAACCTTCTTCCTCCGATTCTTGGAAATCCAGGAGGCGAGCTGGGGGCAATGGAGAAATTTTGGAAAAATCCTGAAGCAGACATTTTTGGTGGTTTTTGATGGAGGAAGTGCTACATCGTTTTCCACCATCAATGGGTCTGCTGACGGCACCGCTGATAATGCGGGGTGAGGAGGAATCTTCGCTGACGGAGCAGCTGCGAGCGCATCAGTCAAGTGAGGCGCGGTGAGATGAGGCGATCGAGGAAATTTTCATCGTTGGAGATGGCCTCAACGCTGCTGACAACGGTGTCAATACTACCTCCTTTTTCCATGATACAGCTGCTGTTGTCGTCTTGATCGTCGACGTCGTGGAAATTTCCGACTAGACCGTTGATGGTGCGCCTCATCCTAGGGACATAGGGGCTGTAAATGGGGAGTGCCTCGTTAATGGAGTAGTTGACCAATGGTCTTTTTTTGGTAGAGGACTCCTTGAAGGGGTGTGAGGAACAGATGAGGGTGCCGAACCAGATCTTTGATGCGAGGAAGAAGGGCCAGCCAGCTCTGTAGGAGAGTAGGATCTGCTTCACATGTTTACCCCCACTTTTTGCTGGTGTTTCACTGTTTTTCAACTTTAGTCTGGCTGGGACCCTGCTATTCAGGGCCCCAGCCTAGCTGCTTCCTCTCTAAATTGATTGCATGTACTTTAGGTACACTCCAGATTGGATTCTGGGGTACCCTTGTCAGTCTCTAGTATATGGTGTACTATGTACCCAGGGCATAGTTACCCCAGAGGCCTACCAGGGGCTGAAGCATGTATTATGGCACCCCTGGAAAGCCATGCAAAATGACACCACAGGTTCTACTACTGCAGCCTGGGTAAGGTAGTGCATGCACCCCATAATGAGGTATAGGTTCACTATACCTCACTTATCACTGCACATAGTAACCTATCAGTCACCCCTATGGCAGGCCTTATCAATCCTGAAGGCAGGGTGCTTGGTTATATGTGAGAGGGTGCCCATGCATGAGCTGAGCCCCTCTGCATCCATCGGAATCTCTTCTACGGGGTTGTCAGTGGTGCAGCCTGACCATATACTCTTAAGCGCATTATATCTTAAACGGATAATGCTAACTTTGGACTGTGCACGGAAACATGTCGTGTTTGGTGTCAAACACCTTGGAATCATACCCCCACATCAGTTCTTGATGTGAGGATATGATTCCAACCTTCCAGAGGGAGAAACATGGCAGTACTGGTATACCCAGTAGAAATCTAATGGCATCACAAAATGGATGCTGCAGCCACAGACACAGGTCTGGCCTCCTGCTGCTGACCGAAACTCCGGCAGGGGTGGCCTGGACAATAGGTTTCCTGTCACAGGGAGGTGTAACCACCTCTCAGACAGGCTTATGTGTATTGGGGCTGGGTGGGAGCACTCTGAGTGCTTTGAAGTCCAGCACTGGGGGCACATTTGGTGTCCCTGTGCATAGTCCAGCTCAAACCGGTTCAGGGGCTTCCAGCCCCTGCTCTGGCACGAAACTGGACAAAGGAAATGGGTGTAGCCACCCCTCTTTCCAAACCCTCCCATAGGTGGGTCCCCAGAGCTAGTCCAACCCCTTCCTTGGGTATAAGTAAGGAACCTCTGTAACCAGAACTTTAGATATCCCTGGACAAAACTCTGAAGCTGAATCCTGGAACTTCGATGCTCTACTCAAGCCTAGAGGACTGAAGAAATCTCCCTTGGGGTCGAGGAGTGACTCCCCTGCTTGGCAGGCACCAACGAAGCATTTTGCCGGTCTGCATCTCCGAAGCTCCCGCCGGACTCCAAAGTATTTGCAGCCCAGGAAGAGGATTTCCAGACATCTCAGAGGCTGACCCGAGTCCCCAGCAAAGCTGAGACCCACAGCCCTCGTGACTAGCGTGGAACCAGAACTCCTGGTCACCGTGCACTTTTGCAAGTGCATTGACTTCTCGAAGTCTCTTGAAGTCAGGCTTGGGGTTACTTGTAGCCCCCACCTCGAGCAGAAGATCCACCGAAGATTGTCGGCCTAGTCACCCCGAGTGACCCATGGGCCACCATTTTGTGTTTCCTCTCGAGGTCCCTTCGCGATCCCTGGTCCGTCGACAGGTGGGTCCCTGAGGGGGTAACTTTGAATTTCCTTGGGCTTCCCTGGTTGCTCCAGATGTGCCCTGACTCCCTACCAAGTGGTGAGTCCCTCAGACCTTGCTGGTCTGCACCAAAGCATCTTTCTCCTTTCTGCGTGGGTTGCTGTTGCAAAGGCTTATTGTGTCCAATCTGGGCACCGATGCTGCAGCACTCAACTTCCTTCGTGGGACAGCTCGAATCCAGCTCCTGGACGTCCTCGACATCTCCTGGTCCTCGAGGCTGTAGAGTCAAGCTTCACCTCCTTCACCTGAAATCACCCAACATCGGTGGGCATCCGCCTATCGCCTTCCTGGTCACTGGCAAGTGACCCAGACTCTGTCCCCTCTGTTTTCAGGTTCTTCTCGACTTCGATCCAGGCTTGGACCTCTTTGGACACTTCGCATCTTCCCGGCAGCAGCACTTCTTCGCCAGCTCCCACTGAAATCGACGATGCGACCCGACACCATTTGACACCTATGCACCCGGCTTCCCTGGGTGAGGTAACACGAGTACTCTAGTGCTCCTGTGGGTGTTGGCCCTAGAACTTCCTAAGTCCCAAAGGGTTTGGTCCTGATTCATTTCTAAGTGTCCCTAATCTTTAATCCCCATAGAAGCTAACGGGAGCTCGCAGCTGTGTTCTCACACTGCACATGGCCCCCGTGGGTCCCCTGTGTCACTACCTTGGGTGGTTCCTTGGGGTCCGAGAGATTCTACAGGCTCTAAGCCTTGTGTCTAGTTAAGTCGTGGTTGGTTCTTATACCACTATTTTAGTATATGGTTTGGCTCGCCCCTAGGGCCTGATGTGTATTTGTGCTATTTTACTGTGATACTTGAAGTGTAACTTAAGTGTTTTGACCTCTAGTCTCATAAAGAGACTAATGAGGATGTGTTTAGAAATAAATACATATATATTTTATATATATACCTGGTGTGGTTGTCTTTCATTTAGGCACTCAAGAGATTATAGACTGGTAAAACAAGCTGCTTTACATTCCTTCAAGACTTAGCCTGAAGGCTGCTCTACATAGCTACCACTAGGATAGCTTTCAATAAAGGTTGTCTTTAACCTATAACCAATATGGGGTTGTTTGGACTGGTACAGGGTGCCCACTACAACTAGTGGACAGCGTATACCGGGCCAACTTCTCACAAGCTCCATTTTTGATCTTTTTTTCTCAGAAGCTTCTTTGCTAGGAGACCTAGATTTTTAAGTGTTTTTATGAGAAATGGACCGTTCTCCCTCTTTACTTTTTCATGAAGAGGTATGAGCTCTATTCTCACACTCAGAGACCGAGTCTTGGCAGACTTCTTTTTCTGTAGCCATATAAACAATCTACCCTCCCGATCTTTGAGGGTTTTTGCAGAAAACGTTTGGCGGTACTTGCATTATCTGGGCTTATGATTCTGCTAAAGGCAAAACAGACATTCTTTATGTGGATTCTCAAAGAAAAGTCTGATTTTCCACAAGTCTTGCAGGGCCTAAAAAGCCCTTTTTTAGACTCAGACATTGATGAGAAAGCACAAACAAACACACTTTCCAACTGTACCTCAGATAATGATAGGAGGTGAAGAGATGAACTGGCAACTGCAGGTCAAAAGGGTACCAGTGAAACACTGTGAATGAGCAGAGACCAGGGAGACTCCCTAACACACGATATGTGGTAAGAAATCTGAGGTATGATGACTCTGCAGGGGATGAGTACTCCAGAGTCTCTGCTCGGATTGGCTGACGTTTCAGTGTACTAAATAAATAACAACTGGCTACTAACTACTATTGTTTTTTGCAATGAAGTTTAATGCTAATGCTTTAGCACTGCTTTTATTATTAGTAAGAATCAAGCATGTAAATCTATAAAAGATACAATACTGGAGAAACGTCTGAAACCTTCGAGTTATGCTCATCCCGGACTCAAGAGGCAGGATAAACACTGGCAAAGACCACATTCAAGGGGACCAAACCGCACCAATCTTTGACGCTGACTTGGTCCCGAAAAGCCACACTCAAAGCCAAAATCAATGCCAAAACCTCCATCACAACTTGTGTTAAAGATGGCACTCACAAAATCAGACACCACAGAGGAGATCGATCTTTGAAAGGCTCTCAGAGGCTCTTGTTGCAAACCGAACGAAGCTTTTCATCCATCCGTATACAAGCAAGATCCCAGCCTGACCTCTGGCTCTAGGACTGATCCACATCTCAAAGAAAATACAGGTGGCCTTCAAGGAGGAACTACGAATTGGCCCTTCAAGGCCGTCTGGCACCAAAGGGGTTAAAGACTGGGACAACAGGCCTATGCCTTTCCTACCATTACAATCCACACCTCCTCCTCCACCACCGGTATCACAATACTGACTCAGAATGAGGCAGCCATTACTACTCACAGGACCCCTATGAGAAGCCCTTTAGGCCACCAGAGGGAGGTGGCCCTAGCGAAGACTGTGGTAAGCCCCGGGACACCTTCCCAAAAATAACACCACATGGAACTCTTTCAAAACCTTTGAGGAAAATACCCTTCATAATATTCTAACAATGCTCAAACCACTTCAATGAACCTCTACCTCCCAACTTCTCCAAGGAGATCATACCAGCATTACTCAAACTTTGGACCAAGGTTGTTAATGCCTCCTTCCTTCAAGGCACTATCCCCGACTGCCTAAAGTCCAGTCAGGTTGCCCCCATCCTAAAAAAAGCCAAAGCAGACTAAACTGACCTAAGCAACTTCCGTCCTATCGCCAATATTCCTACCTTAGCAAAGGTTCTGGCAAAATGTGTTCACATCCAACTCTGTAAACACATCGATCAATTACGACTATTGGATCAATTTCAATCTGGTTTCTGCCCAGGGCACAGCACTGAATCGGCTATGACACACATAGTGGATGATGCTCTAAAAATGCTGGATCAGAATCAATGCTGTCTTTAAATCCTCCTCTACTTATCGTCGGCATTTGATACGGTTAAGCATGATGACCTTCTTGACCGGTTGGAACACCCCGTGGTACTTTCAGGATCAGTCCTTAACTGATTCACCTCCTTTCTCCATAACCAGTCTCAAAGAGTCAAGGTTAATCACTCACTATCACAGACAATGCCAGTCACATTAGGGGTCCCACAGGGTTCCTCACTTTCTTCCACGTTCTTCAACATGTTCTTGGAACCTCTTATGGAAATTTTGCATTCCTCCAACACCTCTATCATATGTATGCTGATTATACCCAACTATACCTAAAAGTCTCCTCCCCAGAGGACAGGGGTTCCCTCAACACAACTCTTCAGAAAACTCAAAACTGGCTAGCATCCAATCACCTTAAACTAAACACTCAAAAAACTGAATTCCTACAAATCGCCCTCACCTGCCATTGAAGACCGGCTGAAACATCTTACTGCCCTCAACTGCATCCCACAAGTCATTGACTCTGCAAAATCTTTGAGATTAACTCTTGACAAGAACCTCAACATGCAGAAACACATCAGTGCCTCCACCAAAGATGCACATCACCAAATGAACATTCTTAGGAAATTAAAACCTTTCCTCCTCCAAACGACTTCAAGCATGCAGTACAAGCTCTAGTCATTCCCAGGTTAGACGATGCAAGTGTAACCCTCTCTGGCTTGCCCAGTTCAACACTGGCTCCCTTAAGAGCCTCGTTCAACTCTGCTGCTAGGCTCATCACGGGCTCAAAAAGAAATAACCACATCACCCTTGATCTGAAATCTCTCAGCTGGCTCCCTTACGAAGCAGGAATCCAGCTAAAAATTGCCTGGATGACACACAAAGCCCTCCACTTCAGCACCCCTAGATATTTTGCCCAGAAACTAGAACTCTGGTGGCTCCAGATATTGGTGACCTGCTCAGGAGGATGCATCAACAAGTCCACAATCGGTAACTCCACCCATAAATCCTTCACAAATAATTTCAACAGTGGGTGACTCCAATGATAAACCTGTTTTCCACCTGAGAAAAAGCAAAATCGTACAACTTTGCCTTGAGATATCCGCACCCACAGCCCATGGGCAATGCACTATGGATGAAATGGTCAGAGATTTTTGACTATGCTTTTCTGCCTTTCCCCCCATCCCGTACATGGTAAGGAAGATAAAGCAGTGTCCACGACCATCATCCTAATGGTGCCAACCTGGGTAAGACAGCCCTAGCATTCAGTGCTCCCAGATATGTTAGTCAATCCACACGAGAAGCTCCTACCCACATGCAACCATCTCACTCAGCATTTGGGTTGGCTCAGATACTCAAATCCCAAACAGCTGTGCTCTGTGATCTGGCACCTGAGTTTCTAGAGTTTGGTTACCTCAATTTCCCCGAGGAATGCATGGTTATTTAGTCACAAGTGTGAAAGTCTACTACTCGAGCATGCAATGTTTCTAAGGTAGAAAGGAACATGTTCAACTGCATCTCCAAATAGTTATAACCCTTTTAATTTTCCATGGAGGAAATTGTTAATTATCTCCTACACTTATACAGGACGGCCTTGCCTACACTTCTATATGCTTACATTTAAGTGTCATGGTAGCATCCCTTAAAAACAGACAAAATTGTTCCCTGTTTAAAATACCAGTCATAAAAGCCTTCAAACCCCAAATTGGTGTCTCAGAAAGCGACTGGCAAGTAATTTCAGAGATAAGAAATAAATTATTTCGGGTGGCCAACTATAAAAAAATGGCATTCCTTTCAAGATGGCTATCGCATTATACACTCGAGCAGACTCCAGAGGTGCTTTTGCCATCTCTAAAGCTAGCACTGTCAGGTGGATAGTTAAGTGCATCCAACCTTGCTATGAGAAGCCTAAGCTCACAGTCCTTGTGCCCCAAGAAGCCTCTCCACACGCAAAAAGGGCACAACCATAGCCTTTTCGAGTAGCATGCCTTTAATGGATATCAGCAAGCCTGCTACCTGGTCATTACCACATACCCTAAATAAGCATTGTTGTGTCAATGTTCTTGCACGATTTGTAACCGGGGGACACACTGACTGGGTCTGTGGGTAGGGGCGGCAGCAGATGTGGGTGGGGCTACTAGAGTCCAAAAAAAAACAACTATCTTTTCAAAACATCACTAGACAATTCTGTATTCCAAAGGCAAATGTAACTACAAAAGTACGAGGATAAGCTTTTCAGACAACCAAATGACCTTTTCAGGGATATAAACCAGATTGAAATTGATCCAATATCTTAAAAGAAACATTCTACTGACATTTTGTTAATACATTTTTATTATCAGACAATAACAATCTTAAGAGGCATTGCATGGTAATCCTCATTAACCAGATGGTCAGCACAGGTTTAAGTGATTCAGAAAAATAGGTAAGTTAAAGGCAGATACACTAGGAACTTATTTTACACTTCATGTTTCCTATTAGTGTCCTGTAATCTGATACTATGTCTGAAACAGCAAGCTTCAAGAGCTGGTCCATATACAAGTCTGTATGTTTACTCTTCAACACTCCCATTGTGGAAAACAAACTTTCACAAACATACGTTGACATTTATCAGAAGGCACAATTTTCCAGAATTCTTCTAGTAGCTTTGAGAGCTGAATTGTGCTGCATGTCTATCAGCTTTAGCTCTGCTTGTGCCCTTTTCATTTTATTTTTAAACAACGTTATTGGAATTTTTCAAGGTCACATTAAGAGCATATCAGGAGTAGTAAAATCTGTGGTATTACAACAGTGTATACGCTGACAATCAGTACTACTGCACACTTCTATACATTCCGAGTTTACACACGGTCGATATATACCGCATTTTGAATACTACACCCGAAAACTCACCACCTTGTTTTTCCTCTTTATTGTTTTTATTCTTCGTCTGCTATACATATAGTTTACCTCATGCCAACTTTATCACACAACTCCCCCCTGCCCCCTTATGAATGTCTGTTCAATGTCTTTGTGTCGTTGTTGTGTCCGCTCTCCCCTTCTCAGGAATAAGCAGTGGTCTTGTAACATTTCCTCTGCCCACCCTTTCTCATCTGAGTTCACTTATACCCTTATTTAGGAGGGGTCCTTAGATCAGTGCTCATTACTGACCAGGCTCTGATGTCTTCCTCTACTTTGTCATCTCTGCGTACCCGTTTCATTTGGACTTTCTCAGCCGCTGCCCATTCGCATATATCCTTTAACCACATGGCACACCTCGGAGGTGTCGGGTTTAGCCCTGCTACCGCAATTCGTGTTTTTGCTAGTATTACTCCTAGTAATACACATTTTCTAATCAGCTTCCGCTTCTTGGGCGTGGGCAGAAGTCCCAATATTACTGTTTCATCTCCCTAGGAACCTCCCAGCCCGTGGCTACCTTGAGTTTCTGTAAAACGTCTACGCAGAATGGGACTATAAGGTGGCATCTCCATACTATATGCAGAAAGTCGGCCTCCACACCCCTACACTGAGGGCAAGCAATGGACCTGCCTGGATATATTTTGCTCAGTTCCTTGGCCATGGGGTAAACCTGATGCACAAAATGATATTGGACTAGTTTAAATCGAGTGTTGGAGCTCACCAATTTAACCCCTTCATACCCATTCCTGTGCTATCACAGGTTCTCCCACCGTCTTGTCCCACCTCGCCTGTACGGGTAGTATTTCCCTTGGCGTATCCTCTCATATCGCTCGGTATATGTGAGTAATCAGATGCCGACCTTGGACCATATCTAGCATTACCTGCAGTGTTTTTGTTAAGAGGGGCTCCTCGGGGAAGGAAGCCAAACTCTCTAGTCACCTGGGAGATTTTTGCATATTGCAGAAATTGTCCATTGCCCAAATTAAAGGACGCCTCCACACATTCTCTCGTAATGAATTGACCATTATTATATCAATTCCCCAGCGTTATACATCCCTGTCCCTCCATTTTCATATTGACATGGAGTTAGCAATGTTGGCGGACGGTGGTATGACCCATATAGACATGTCCGGGGCGTATGGTTCATGCCCCTCCATTTTTCTCACTGTGGTCTCCCAGATCTCGGCTACATGATGGATAATATAAGAGCAATTCCTAGGGACAGCCTTGCTGTGCATCAATAGTTCCAGTAAGGAGACTCCCTCATGCGTCCCTGCTAGCAGTCATTTTTCCCAATTATCCTGATCGTCTAGCCAGTGAGTGGCATGCTGTAGTTGTGCAGCCATATAGTGAAATTCTATACACGGGACCACAACCCCGGGTTGCAGCCACGGTCTCTGTAGTGTTGATAGGCTGATGCGTTTACGCCTGGGGCACTACAAAAAGTCTGTCATCAAACTGTCCAGGGTTTTAAAGTAACTAACCGGGATCTTGTATAATGAGTTTTGTTATACGTAGAGGCATCTGGGTAAAACAATCATCTTGGTGACCGCAACCCTACCCATCAGGGATAGGGCAGTTCCCTTCAAAAGCGTGCTGAGCCCCGCACCCCCTCCACCACCCTCCCTATATTAGGTTCCAGGAACCTCTCCAGTGTTTGTGCCAGTTTAATCCCCAAATATCTAGCAGTCGAAGACGTGCAGGGCAACCCCACCTCTGGAAGCAGGTCCCCCTGTTGTGACGCTAATCATCCAAGTGGGAACAGTTTAGATTTCTCGTGATTGGTTCGAAGACCCGACACAGCATAAAAGTCCTCTAGGACCTCCAGGAGGGCAGGCACCGAAAACGCTGGTTGTTGGAGATACACCAGCATGTCATCGGCATATAAGGAGACCACATGGTTGGTGTTACCCAGCGGTATCCCCCAAACAGTCAGCCTATCTCTAAGTGCCGCCGCCAACAACTCAATTACCACTGCAAATAAGAGGGGTGACAGGGGGCATTGCAGCGTAAACCCCTCTGATACTCTGCCCCCTACTCTGAATCTGTTGCAGGGATCCATGTATAGTAATTGAGTCCATTTAAGGAATGTCTGTCCTACCCCCACTCGTTGTAATACAGCCCATATATAGGGCCAGGCCACTGAATCGAACGTCTGCTCTATATCCAGGACGGCTAAAGCATAGTCCTCCTCCGCTAGACTGGGAGAGTGCCAAACATGTGGCAGCCACCTTAAATTGTACATAGTGCTGCGCTGTGGTATGAATCCGGCCTGGTCCGGGTGGAACAGATGGGACATATGCAGGAGAAGCCTACTCGCCAGAATGCCACTTAGTAGCTTCACATCTAGATTTAAAAGAGAAATAGGCCTGTATGTGTTCGGCAATTTGGGGTCTCTGTCTTGCTTTGGTATCATTATCACCTGAGTTTCTCTCATGGAAGCCGGTAGGATGTAGCGCCTGTAGTGCTTCGTTATACACCTCTAGCAGGCGGTCAACTAGTATAGATTTGTGCCCTTTTCATGCCAATAAGTTCAACAATTTCAAGATTTCGTACACTCACCATTCAGGGGTTTTCAATCAGGCTGCACAGAGGGGTGAGAGCTCTGAATTGAGACAATCAGCTTTTGATAGCACCAGAAATGTCCTCAAGACATGCACCAAGGTTTAGCACTGACAACATTTATTGTGCATTTGGAAACCTTTGAGTCACTGCTGACAGTTTTGGAACTTGAGTGAAATGAATATTATCCAGTTGTTAGCACAAGTGTACTTTCAAATGAGTAAATACCTTTATTCTGGAGAACACATGATGTTTGCTTTGCAGCATCAAATTGAGAGCATTAAAGTGTGCGAATAGATCTGGGGTGTGGCGCAGCGGCCAGGGCAGTTGATTCCGGAGAACGGGGCTCACGGTTTGATCCCCGCCGCCACCGGCAGCTCAGCCCACCACCATGTGACTCTGGGCAATAGCTCGCTTAATCTTCCCGACGGCCCCCAGCACATTGAGACCCTTAGGGGTGATTAGTTTGCGCTTTACAAATAATGGGTTATTACTATTATTATTTATATAATCTGAAAGAAAATGGAGCATTATAATTTATTTCACGTCTTTTAGTACGGGGAAAGATTTACCTCTACTGTTTACAAAGTGTTTGATTCTTTGAAGCAAAGCAACGAACTGCTCCAGAACTTTCCTTTTACTGTCAATCAAGAGGTCTGAGAGGAGGAGCTTAGCGCGTGATCAAGATGGCCGCGTGAGCCTAGAGCTCCCGAGACCCTCGCTCCCTCCGGCAGCTATCCTGTCTACTATCCTGCTTTTGATGCCCGGAATATTGGAGGGGAGTTGTTGCTGAGGCGAGAGCCGCTGTCCGGATCGAAATCGCCCACCGGAGACCGAAGTTGTACTGCCTGGAAGTTTGTGGCCTACTCCCCGCACGGTGCCCGGGACTTGCGTTGGCACAGTGCCCGTGCACTAATTGAACAACAGCGGCCGGGCTGGGGAAGAGTCGGCGGAGGGAAGGTGTTTTCACTTTCACTTTCACTTTCGCCTTCCAGTCTCTACAGCGCCCGGGACGGGGCGTGCGTAGTGCCAGCCACTGGTTGCATGGTTGTTTACTCTGTATGGGCAAGGAGATTGTCTACACGGCAGATTGCGATGTCGACCAAATCGGACGCCGACAAACAGAAGCCCAAGAGTACCAGGCGGGGCAGCTACACCCAGACTAACATCATGGACCGTTATGCCCATCAGAAGGGGTCTCCGGGCGGATCGGGCCCGATGCTGGAGGCCGCGAAAGACGCGGCACCTCCCTCCGCAGAACTAACCCTGCAAGATATCATGGGGGCCATCGAAGGGATGAAGTCCTCGATTGGGCAGCAATTTGAGACCCTGGCACATAAAGTGGATGCCATATCGATTGATGTCAATCTGATTCGGGCAGACCTGGGGAAAACTAATGAGCGGGTTCAGTCCTTGGATCTCAAGACTGCCGGCCTCCTGGGCGACGTCTCCGGCCTTCAGCAGGAAGTCCGTACCCTTCGGACGGCAAATGAGCACTTTGCCCGACGGTTGGAAGAGTTCGAAGGCCGTGCAAGGCGCAATAACGTGCGCATCATTGGGGTCCCGGAAAATTCGGAGGAGCAGTCGGTGGACCTGTTCGTGGAGGACCTGGTGGTGAACCATCTGGCGCCCAAAGGCCTCAGTAAGTTCTTTACTGTCGAGCGGGCCCATAGAGTTCCTGGCGGGAGGCCCAGGGTGGGGGCCCCTCCGAGGCCGATTGTCGCCAGGATTTTTAACTTCAGGGACCGAGATGTCATTCTGCAAGCATCGCGGGTGGCCGGCCCGCTGCCATTCCAGAACACTACTGTAAGTTTCTACCCGGACTTTACTCAGATGGTGCAGAAGCAACGGCAAGGCTTCCTGGCGGTCAAGAGAAGACTACGTGAGATGGGACTAAAATATGCCATGCTCTTCCCGGCCAGGTTGTGGGTGGTGTTCGAAGAGCGGACTTTCTTCTTTGAGTCGCCTGACATGGTCGGAGATTGGCTGGACACATTGCCCCAAGGACGGACTGGCGTGGAACGTTCCGGTGGCGCAGATGGTGGTGGGGATGAACACTGAGCCAGGACTTAAGTACTAGGACTCCGGTTCCTCCGGGAGGTGGATATTCCGGGGGGTAGCGGGGGCAGTATGGGAGCTTTTTCCTCCTCTGGGGTTCTTTTCGTAGAGTAGCCGTTATATGGGGCGACAGGCACACTGCAAGTTGGGGGGCACTTTAGAGCTTACGCAGGGGTGCAGGGTGGGGGGTGGATGGGGGTTGTTGTTGGGGTTGTTGTTGTTTTTTGTTATGCAAGGCGTAAAGATGCAAGCTTCTGTGACTCGGGTCTGGTTCCACGCGGGGGGTGGTGGTCTCCTTACATGTTGGGATGGGGGGTAGGGGCCTAAAAATACTCAGTTGGAATGTAAATGGCTTGGGGGATCGTATTAAGCGTGGGATTGTCCTGCAATTTCTGAAGAGATGTACCCCTGATATTGTCTTATTGCAAGAGACGCACTTGATTGGTAACACGTGCTATGCACTCAATCGTAAAGGCTATAAATTTGTTGCACATTCCGGGTTTTCCTCGGGTTCTAGAGGGGCGGGAATACTAGTCAGGTCCTCTCTGCCCTTCGAGGTTGACTCCACTATTCTTGACGATAGGGGACGCTATGCGGCAGTAGCGGGGCGGTGGGAGGGCAGGACCCTGGTCCTGGTGTCGGTTTATGTCCCCCCTGCACTGCAGCCCTCTACACTAGCGGACTTAGAGAGGACATTGTTGGATCTCCCAGAGGGAATGTTGGTGGTGGGTGGCGACTTCAATGCGGTTGGCTCTGGCCTGCTCGACAGACACCCGCAGAGGAGTTCGGGGGGGGCTCAGAAGTGGCTTCCTGATTTTATAGATACCCTTGGGCTGGTTGATTGTTGGAGACTGTTGCATCCCACACAACGACAATATACTTTCCATTCAGGGGCGCATGGCAGTCTCTCCAGAATTGATTATGTCCTTACCCTAGCTGCGCACGCCTCCTTTGTCTCTGAGGCCAGGCACATGGCACGAGGTATTTCCGACCATTCCCCGGTGTGGATCTGTATGGAAGTTGGCAGAGGAGTGGGTGGTAGGGTGGCCCCAATTAACCCGTGGTATTTCAGGGACCCTGCGACTCGTAGTGCGGTACTGAAGGCGGTCGACCGTTACTTTCAAGAAAACCTCGGTTCGGTCACGTCTGCGGTGTCCCTGTGGGAAGCGTTCAAAACAGTGATTAGGGGCGAGGCCCTCTCCTTGATAACAGCGGCCAAGCGTCGGAGAGACGCGGAGGTCGCTCAGCTTGAGGCGGAGATCGCGGATCTAGAGTTGGCTCTTGAGGGGGAGGTCATGGCGGAGGCGCTGCACAAGTTGAGCCTCAAACAATCGGAGTACAGGGCCCTCGTGACGGATGCGGCCAAAGCACTGAGTAGGGAACAGCGGGGCCGTCTGTACGACGTCGGGGACAAGGCCGGGAAGTTGATCGCGTGGCTGGATAAAAAGGAGCGGGTCAATCGTGTTGTGCCGGACCTTGTGACGGAGGATGGCGTTATGGTTACGGAGCCGGATGGCATAGTCCAGTGCTTCGCAGATTATTTCCACACGGTCTATACCTCCGTGTCGGACAAGCCAGTGGAGAATTCATGTGAGCTCCTGTGCGATATTGCCCTGCCTTGCCTCTCCGACATAGACAGAGATGATCTTGATGGCGACATTACAGTCGACGAGATTGCGGGGGCTATCCGTTCTTTGCGCCCGGGCAAGGCCTCGGGTCCGAATGGCCTGCCAATTGAGCTTTACAAACTCCGACCGGACAAGATTGCTCCGCATTTGCGGGCTATGTTTGTGGAGGCGCAGGAGACGGGATGCCTCCCGGCTGACCAGCGCCTGGCAACGATCGTGGTCATCCATAAAGATGGCAAGCCCAGGAACCGGTGCAGCTCATACAGGCCGATCTCGCTCCTTAATGCTGAGCCGAAGATCCTTGCCAAAATCCTCGCGAACCGGCTGGTCAGGGTGGTCGGTGATCTGATCCACCCTGACCAATCTGGCTTCATCCCGCATCGTAACACCGCGTTGAATCTTAGGTGCATCCACGGAGTGATCGCAAGGGTGGGGACGATGCGGGAGCCGGCCATGGTGGCTGCGCTCGACGCAACGATGGCATTCGACACGGTAGAGTGGGCATACCTGTGGGCTACGCTTGCGAAATTCGGCTTCGGGCCCGGATTTGTGGGCTGGGTAAGGCTACTATACGAAGGACCTCTCGCCAAAGTCGCAGTTAATGGTAGGGCGTCCCGTCCCTTCGACCTGGGGAGGGGTACCAGGCAGGGTTGTCCTCTATCGCCGCTGTTGTTCGCTCTCGCCCTTGAGCCGCTGGCGGCCTGGATACGATGGCACCCAGATGTGAGGGGGATTCGATGGTCCCCTGACCACGAAGACCGCATTTCCCTCTATGCCGACGATATTCTGCTCTATCTCACTTCACCCCGGAAGTCCCTTATAGTTGTCTGCGACATATTGACTTCCTTTGGGAGGAATTCGGGGCTAACCATTAACTGGGGTAAGTCGTATCTGTATGCCCTGTGTGGAGATGTCCCGGTTCCCCCGCGGAATTGCCCGATCCAGATCGCCCGGGAGGGTTTCCTGTATCTGGGGATCTATATCTCTGCCGACCCAACGGTACGGTATGAGAGGAACCTGCTCCCTCCGTTGGCGCGCCTGCGGCGGGACGTGGCGGGTTGGCGGCGGCTGCCGCTTTCCCTCCTTGGCCGTGCGGTGCTATTCAAAATGATGTCTCTTCCCCGTTTTCTCTATGCCCTGCAGAACACCCAGGAGCTGGTTCCGGCCAGCTACTTTCGGGAGGTTGAGAGTCTACAGCGTTCGCTGCTGTGGGACGGCCGCCCGCGTATAGCGATAGCAAAATTAACTCTCCCTTGGTATGACGGGGGTATCGCGCTTCCCGACATCCGAAGATACTATTGGGCCTCCCAACTGAGCGCGATCAATCACGGAGTCTACGGTCCGGCGCTTAGCCCTGGCTTTGCTATGGACCGGTGGTTGCTGAGGGGTGGTGGCTACTATAGAGCACTTTATTCGAGGCCACCGGCTGGGTCCCTCTCAGGGCCGACCGGGGTGGCGGTGCACGTGTGGAAGACAGTCACGAACTCCCTGGGATGGAAGGATAGGCTCACCCTCGCCACTCCGTTGTATGATTCGGACATGCTGGGGAAACTCTGGCACTCTAAGGGATTCGACAAATGGGATCTGATAGGCATCTCCAGGGTGGGGGACATGCTGACCAAGGGGCGGATTAAGTCGTTTGATGAGCTGCGGACGGAATATGCGCTCGAGGGCACGGAGTACTTCCGGTACGCGCAGGTGCGCCATGCGCTGCAGTCGGTCCTCGTTGAGGGGGAAAAGGTGCCTGAGTCCTCTCCATTGGAGGACCGGATCCTGGACGGCCATATGCCGGAGAGCACAATCTCCCTAATCTACAAAAAGCTTGTGAACGTTCGGACCGATCTCCTCCTGGGGGTGCGGGACCAGTGGACTAGAGATGGCCTCGAGCTGGACGATGAGGATTGGCAGTATGCGGTCTCCTCTCCTAAGGAGGTCGCAATCCCCGCCAGGTTGCGGCTGGTCCAGCTTAAGGTACTCCACAGAGTCTATGTCACTGGGCCCCGATTGGTCCATATGGGTTTCTCCGAGGACGGGCTGTGTAAGAGGGGTTGTGGGACAGTGGGCACCTTTCTGCACATTATATGGGAGTGCGGTGTGATTGCAGAACTATGGAAGCGGATTCATGATGTGATGCAGGAGGTCACGGGTATTGTATTGCACCCAGAGGCGCGGCGTTGTCTTTTGAATGTGTGGGGTCCTACAGACTACGACGCTGCGCAGACTCAATGGGTGACCCTAGGTAATATGGTGGCTAAGCGAGATATTGCAAGATTGTGGGGATCCCCTAGCCCGCCCACCCTGGATGCGTGGAAGGACAACTTGGACTGGTGCATGTTCCGGGAGAAAAAGGTCTATAGTGCGCGGGGGAGGCCCAAGAAATGGCATAAGGTATGGGGAGGTTGGAACCAGTATAGGGGGTACATATGTTTGCCTCCTGCCACTGAACCACTAGAGGAGCAACTTTCCCCCTAGCCTCACTTCCGATCTGGGTCTTTCTGACGCACCTCCGTTAGAATGTTAGCGCCTCTGCTTCTCCCTCCTCCTCTCAATCGGTGGCTTGATCTGATGTTGGAAATGGGGCCGCCCCCTCGTTGGGAACTGACGCGAACTTATAATGTATATTGCCTTGCTAGTTGTGTTCATTTTCAAAAATGGAACCTTTGTTTTTATCCTGCAGGAGAGCTATAGATGACTGCACGTGTTGATTGACGAGCTGCCGAACCTCCGGGTTGTCGGCTGAATAGCTGTGTATCTGAATTATACGAATAAAGGTTTTAAAAAAAAAAAAAAAAAAAATCAAGAGGTCTGAATAGTCAGCTTCAGAATCCTCCAGCATTACTTTAAAAAGTCTATGTTTAAGGGCTTTGGCACTAATTAAATTAACAATTTTCACTGCAAATTTTAGGACCCCATGCTTTAATTTTACGCACAGAACGTCTTGATGAATAATGCAGTGGTAGTCTATGATAAGATTGTTTAATGGTCTGTGATGTATTTCAAAGATGTTACAGATGCTGTCCAGTATATCTTCTCCTCTTGTGTGCCCTTGCAGTGGTAGAAGGCACAGGAGCTCTTCTTTTTGAAGAATTGATTACTCCAAATACTTCTCCCAAACTAATAGCTGGGCCACCTCACTTGTATCTTTGAACTCATCCATGGTAATGCCGAAGAACGGTGACTCTGAATGCTTTGATCACCTGCTCCTGGAAGTTTTCACCCATTGCCTCTATTCTGCATGCACAAGTGGAATCCGATAGCTGTAATGTGCTGATTTCCATTAAAATGCTGGCTTAATTACTATACTTTTTGAAATAAAATTTCAACTGTCAAAAGGAAACATTTCTTCACCAGCTCTTCATCCGTGAATGGTTTCTTATGTTTGGTCAGCAAATAGCATATTCTGAAAGATACTTATCTGTGCCACTTTAGCAGGACACAGTTTTGATTTCAATGGAAAGTCCTCTATCTATCCTTAGTGGTGGATTTTGTAGTGCCTCTCCAGGTTATATCTTTTAAGAACATTTACTTTCTCTTTGCAAAACGAACAGGCGGCTTTCTGTTTTGGACATTCACCACAAAAGTCCTCTTCTTTCAGTGCTGCCTGGAATGCCCTGTGTTCACTGTGAACAGTGTATCTAGGACTTGGTAACTGGACTGTAGGCCACTGTGGAGCTCTCCAGCTGGTGTATTACTGTGCAGAAAGTAATAAGGACCATGAATCAGGTTTACTGCCTCACGACCCATGGACCGACGCCACCTCACAACCAATGGACCAACAACTGTCTCTTGACTGATACTGGTTCACGAAAGGTGGACTGACACGTCTCACAACAAATGTGCCGGCACCTCTGCTCACAACAAAAGAACCAGTTTCAGCACATATTGGACTTGTATTTTTTTTTTTAAGATGCAATAGGCTGCCAACCAACAGCGCATGGGTTGCCTGCAATCCTGACCAAAAAATAAAAAAAGGACGTTCACAAAACGGAAATCAACTGTGTGAGAAAATATTGCAGAAAATCAAACTAATGCTGCACTGCAACATATTTCAAGGCTGATAGATAAGAATTCAAGGCAAAAATTTTAGTGTTTTTTTCCTAATGTATCGTAAGTAGGATTACCACCTTTCTCAGTTAAAAATACTTCAGTAAGTCCTACACAGTGGGATTGCTAAGGGGTCATCGGAGACCCCACCCCCTTTTTTTCACCACTCTGCAAACATGCCTCCAGGGGGGTCTGACTGGATGTGTGAGTGGTTCTGTGGATGAAGTTATCAGTGACGTCATTTGAGATGTCATCAGAGATGTCACTGACCAAGTCATAAGTGATGTAATATGTGAGGTCATAAGAAGTGCATTAAGGGGATGTAAGCTATAGTTATCTCAGGTAACTATAACATCTGAATTCCTCTGGTTTTGTACAAGTGAAATCTGAGCATAACTATAATGTTCCTTTAACCTTAGTTTTTTTCAGTGACTATACTCTCACGCTCTGCTACCCTTCTCAATCCAAATAGCTGACTAATATCCACCACTCAAATTACTTTCATATTTCACTATACTAATTCAACACTAATCCTTTAATGGGTTCCGGAGTAGCGTACTACTCGCCGAAAAAAAACCAATTCGACGCCTCGTCAGGGGTAGTAAGCGCTTTATAAATGCAATTACAATATATATATATATTTATTATTATTTTTTTCTACACAAACTTCCGGTAGTATGGGGCTTAGCTGCGCGGCGGTCCGTGGTTGGGTTCCAGAATCCCTCAATAACACAAGAATACGTTCTCTGCCTCAGAAAAAGAAACCACGGACACCCAAGGATGCTTGATCTGTTTATTCCAAAACAGATGGTCTTCTACCAACGCTTTTCACCTTTACGGCTTGTTCACGGTACGGCAAGTCATGTCACGTTTCAGTATACATAGGATCGTATGCATAAACATAGAAATGGGCCAAACAGGTATTAGTCAAAAATTCACGGGCGCCATTTCGTAACGGACAAAGTTGTTGAAAAACATTTCATTTAGTACAATTAATACAAAATAAGCAAAATGCTAATGCAATTCAATCACTGGTTACAATTTAACAACCACCCCTGTTTAGTACAAAAAAAAGAATGATAATTTGTGTGCACAATACAGTTGTATTTTGATCTCTCATTATATTATTCAAATGTAAATATTTTCATCATATACGTGCGTTTTAACATTTTTATCGCACTTGGTGGGTATTTTGCCTGAAAGTCGTGCCTATTCACAATAGTTTTTAGAAAGCACAGATCGACATAGTGCACAAATCTCGCCCAAATTTCAACAACTTTGTCCATTACAAAATGGCGCCCGTGAATTTTTGACTAATAGCTGTTTGGCCCATTTCTATGTTTATGCATACGATCCTATGTCTACTGAAACGTGACATGACTTGCTGTACCGTGAACAAGCCGTAAAGGTGAAACGCGTTGGTAGAAGACCATCTGTTTTGGAATAAACAGATCAAGCATCCTTGGGTGTCCGTGGTTTCTTTTTCTGAGGCACAGAAAGTATTCTTGTGATTTTATATATATATATATATATATATGCATGTATGTGTGTGTGAAGAAGAGGCATGTACACGAGACGAGGTATGGAGGAATAGGGCTTTTTTATTGAATGTCAGATCTCGCACGACGCGCATTAAAAGAGAGACGTGTTTCGCCTGCGCAGCAGGCTTTATCAATCTCATTGGTGCCATTGAGTTTCAGATATATATAGCCCTCCTTAAGGCATAAATAGACATAGAAAATAGACTGTACGGTTAAAATTAAAATTATACTTGGGAACACATGCTTGTCATAACATATATATATATATATAAAGTGCGAAGTGCATGGAATTAATAAATACGAATAACAGCATAATGCACAGTCAGTATGTTTTGCCAACAATTGAACGTAATCAACTTCCTGATATTTGCACAGAAAAATATATATATATATATATATATATATATATATATATGTCATCTGCCCTAGATATAAACATGTCGTAATGACAAGCAGAGGTACATTGATGTTTATCAAAATTATGGCGCCAATACTCTCAGAACATGCTGCCCTTCTGATAATGAATCAGGTAGTAAAAACTGCAAAAGTTAAAACTGCTTTGAATACAGATCATGCTGCAAGTATTATTAATGCTTGTTTGCATACACCACATTGCCTCGTATCTGAACAGAACAAAGCCTACCCGGTTTGATCAATGATGATAGCACACAGATCGAAATTTAAACTGTGCTCCCAAATGCGTGCAGAACCGGACACATAGGGTAAACAGGTATTGGGCTTGTAACAAATCCACGGGGCTCTAATTACACAGGCTGTGTATAATTTCGACGATAATGCCGGCCTTAACCCATAATCCCCTTTGGCAGCCTTGCGTGTTCAAAATTGGTTAACTTGTGTCTTATGTAAAAGTTCAAATTGCAGGTGCTCCTTAAGTTGTCTGTGCCATTAACAGGATAATTGTTCCAAAGAGGACCAAAAGTCCAAAATCAAAGTTACAATTACGGGAAAGTCGCAAATGTCAATATTAGCAAGCAGCATGAAATATGACTTTGTCATGGGCACACACATGAGGTCGGATGACTTAGAGCGGATCATTTTGTGGGTCTGCTATATCGACGACTTGTTTCTTATTTGGAATGGAACAGAACAGGATTTCCAGAAGTACTATTTGAAACTCAACACTAACCAAGTCGGCTTGTCATTCACATGTACCACAAACAGAGAAGAAATTGCTATTTTAGATACCAAAATCTATATAGAGAATGGGCAAATACATTCCACACTTTTCAGGAAAAAGACCACAACCAACAGCATCCTGCATGGGATGAGCTTTCACCCAAGACCATTGATAGACAGCATCCCCTATGGGGAATTCATGCGCAAGAAAAGAAAGTGCTCTAAACAGGAAGATGCGGAAAGGAAAATTCAGGAAACAATGAGCAGACTCAGAATGAGGGGATACAATGAAAATACATTAAAAATGCAAAAGAATAATTGATAAAATATCAAGAGAGGAAACATTGATTACAAAAACTAAAAATAATGCAAATAAATAACTTGGAGTACCCTGATTTGTTACCACATATAGCAAAGAAAGTGGAAGAATTATCAATAAAATCAAAAAATATTGGCATCTAATCTCAGGTGATCCAGATATAGGAAAAATCTTGGGTTCAAAACCAGTAGTCACCTATAGAAAAACCAAATCTCTGAAGGATTTACTTGTCAAGAGCCACTTTCAAGAAAAGCAACAAACAAACTGGCTAACAGACCAACATAAAGGCTTTAGAAAATGTAATTCATGTAAAGCCTGCAAAATAGGTAAAAATGTGGCAACTATCATGGAACCAAATGGAAACACAATCACCATTGATCAGAATATCACCTACACATCTAAATTTGTCATCTACATAATACAGTGCAATTGTGGAATGAAGTATATTGGCAGTACAACATGCATGCTAAAAAAACGCATCCTCGAGCACATTCGTGCAGTAAAAAATGGGGACACAACATTTGCCACAGCTAAATAAATGACTCAATGCCAAAAAAGGTGATTGGAGAGCGATGAACTATTATGGGATCAAAATGATACCACAAGGAGAGCGTGAAGGAGTCAAAATTAAAAGATACGCCAAATGGAATCACGTTTTATCATAAGACTCAGAACAAAGACCGCTAGAGGTATCAACAACGATGAACTTTTTGTACATCTTGCTTTGCTAATTCATAAACCCAAATTCGGAAGCAATACTATATTCTACAGGTGCATTTCAGATATGTGGGTGCTATACCATGATGAGGAAGATATTTTTATGGCTCATACTAATTGGAGGCACTAAAGCGTTAATAATATTGTTTGGATCTATAAATGAAGTATGAGTCCAAACATGCATCTATACAAGAAAAACAGGTACTATACCAGCAAGCATATCGTTCACAATGAAGGGTAATTGAAGAATTGACTAATACCTAAAAGTGTAAACAGTGTAAAATATAGATTACGAGATAATGTAAAAAAAATATTCATGATATGTGTAAATATCTGACAAAACGCGCATGGTCTTTCATGTAAATAGTATACATAAAGTTTGTTCCATTTTGAACTGTTTCAAATACACTACAATTCCCACAATGCCACTTTGAGGCTCAAGTGGGTTTAAATAGTGTAAGCAAAGAAGGACTCACTAACCGTGAGAAAAGTCGTGGGAGGACTGAAACGTGTTGGTTGGTGTGTGATACCAAGAATAAATTGAGTATAAGCCAGCTCTGAGTGCCGTGTCCTTTGTGGTGTAAATATATATCAGGGCTGTGGAATTCCTATAGCCTGACACACAGGACATATTGTTTGGGGTCAAGGGCAACAAGTTTTCTTGTGTATTAGGTCCATAGGACAAGTAGGCCCAACTCCCTGCAGCACAAACCCTTTGGCTGCCAGCTTGCTGTACCACATTATGGATCAGGGAAGGGCACTGTCTGCAGCTAAGGTCATATCTTTGTCCATATGTTAATCCTGTTCAAACTTGTAGTTATGGTTCATTATTGCAAAGCCTTAATTATTAGGGTGAGCGCTTCAAGTAAATGTTGTAAGCTCTGACTGCACTATGACAGTGGTTCAAGTATAAAAATGTGTACACACGTTTTCAAAGTTTAGCAATATGAGGCTATGTATAATGCTCCCAGAATGCTCTCTGATTTTATGCAAATATTTGCAGAAGCTTGAAAGCAAGATTGATGATTCTTTGCTTTCAAAATAAAATGTTCATCCAAAATATGAAAGCAGGGAAAAATAAATGTAGCTAAACTACTGTAAAATTTCAGGTACCATTAATTTGCAGCATTATTTAGTAACATGTCTTGATGCATGCTAGTATTTCCCAAACATATTCATAATTGAATGTCAGTGTAACTAGTTTCAATAGGATTTGGGGGGGGGAAGCAAACAGGCATTAGAAAAGCCAGTAGGTCTGAAATTGGTGGTCAATGTTTTAGTTTTTTCAATGTGTGACTTGTTTTGGCATGGTTTTTGTTAAACCTTATTGGTGTGGGATCTGCCAGGCCCTCACCATTATAACAAACCTTTGCAAAAGCAAAAATTGTTTTTGGTCTCAAAAAGCACACACTGCCACAGTAGTTAGTGGCACTGAACAAAACTACTTTGTGTACCGATATGCTCCTTGTGAAAGAGCAGAATGCTGTCACTCACATTGAAGCCAGCCGAGAGAGAGAGAGAGAGAGAGAGAGAGAGAGAGAGAGAGAGAGAGAGAGAGAGAGAGAGAGAGAGAGAGAGAGAGAGAGAATTTTAATAAACGCAAAAGGTCATGGCAATTTTTAAAGACAGTCTCAAAAGTGCACCCATGGTATATAACCTTGCGTTAAGCGCAGCTATCCAGCTTTCGTGAATTTCCAAGAATTTCCAGAAGTAGGACAAGAAATAGTACTCCTGGAAAATATTTGTGAACTGCATTTTAGCATGAGCAAATATGCATGTGTAGATTTGCTCATGCGAAAATCTGGGTGTTGGCAAGTCCACTTTCCCTCCATCCACTTTTTCCCCAACTCTGGAAGAAGATTTACATCTGCCATTGTAAGGAGTACATTTCCAACATTTCTCAGTATGGGAAAAGATTAGAGAAGAGTTGTTGAAAATCCTTAAAACATGAAAGTTAGTTGGTTTGCACAGACTCAAAAGGGCATTCTAAACCTGGAACTATTGCTTACCACTACCTTCAGCCCCAGTATGTAGCTCTGCGGAAACATGGCAACATAAGGGGATTGCAAGTTTTCAAACACTACTATGGTATGAGCCCCGGCATAATTAGAGAGGCTATATCAGAGCTCTTATATAATGAGATTGCTGACATAATTTGTCGCCGCACTACATGGCACCAAAGGGACAAGTGAATTTTGTTACAGGGCAAGCAGATTTATGAAGCAACCTGCCCCACAATTTATTAAAGTGTATAATATATATATATATATATATGTATATTAGAAACAATGACTCCTCGATTCGGATCAGCACTCCAAGCCAGATTAGTGAAGGCAAACCAGCATTCTCAGACTCGGATATTTTTCTCCACCCTACGCGTTTCAGAGTATCAAACCCCTTGTTCACGGGCACAAGTATCGGCGCAGTTACGTTGAAAGAGACACTCTTACAGCATGTGATTATTGCATCCTTTAATAGGCAACAGGTAAAACAGTTAGTACTGCATGCTGGGGATTGTAGTTCATAGTTCGTATTTGTTTGTCTTAAGTAAGGTTTTCCGTGCTCTTATAATTATTCCTTTAGTAGGTACTGTGCTCCTACCACATTTATGTACTTTCTCAGCCCTTCAGTGGGCCTCCGAGGCAAAGGATGCTTCAAATTCATGCCATCTGGTTTCCCACTCGGAGATTCGTGAAAAAGTTTCCTGTCTCCGTGGCCCCCTTTCCTTCAATTTATGGGGTGGTGCAGCTCCACGGCTGGATGGCCGTTAATTATTTTAGAAACAATGACTCCTCGATTTGGATCAGCACTCCAAGCCAGATTAGTGAAGGCAAACCAGCATTCTCAGACTCGGATATTTTTCTCCACCACCCCATAAATTGAAGGAAAGGGGGCCACAGAGACAGGAAACTTTTTCACGAATCTTCGAGTGGGAAACCAGATGGCATGAATTTGAAGCATCCTTTGCCTCGGAGGCCCACTGAAGGGCTGAGAAAGTACATAATATATATATATATATATATATATATATATATATATATATATATATATATATATATAAATTGGTTTCTACAAAATGCATAATGCCATTCAACTCGAACTCTCATTAATCAGTTTAGCTTAAATTGATTCGAAGTAATGTTATACTATGAAACCGTTTTTCCAATAAATCACATACAACCTAGAGTCCACCACAAATCTAGACGCAGTGAGGACTGCTGTATCCCTAGAATGACTACTTTCCACCAACAGGCACTGCCTGCACTACTTCACTAGAGGACACTCTTGTAGATCTGCTTTCCCTTTCTACTCAAAGACCATGAAGCAGTTCCTTCATCTAGGAATCTGGGAACCTAAATGGGTAATTGCAAATTTCCTTTAAGGAAGACTAAGCTACTCCTGACACCCATCCTTTCACAAATACTTTCTTGTCTTGAGGTTTACAACCTGGGAGCACCACTGAGGTCCTTTTCACCCCCACCCACTCAGTCTTCGAGGGTTGGTCCTGAGCACTATGCTACACTTAGCCTCTTTAACCCTGCCAGGTTTCCATTTGAAATGGAACCCTTGCCTTTGGCTGGAGACCTTACAGTGGACCAAATGAAATACTCTTCTATACTGTGGCTAAATACTCTCTTGTGGGGACAAGACACCGCAGTACCTCAGAAGGATCTGAGCTCTCTCAAAACTCCATCACAAGCTCACTAGGTTCTTCCTATTGTGATTCTCCAGCAGCTAACCCCCAGCAATAGACAATGGAAGATCCTCATCTAACTCAAGCTGCTTCCTGGCCAGGACAGATGACTTGTAAATTTACTGCGCTCCCAGTGATAATGGAATGTGTAATTCTCCATTGGTTCTCCAGTTAAGCTTCTGTTCTATGGCTTTCCCTTACATTACGCTCCTGGTGGGTACCAAGCCATGAACACTACCACTAGGGAGGTCATGAAGATCAGTACCAAAGAGACAATTCACAGAAGGATGCTCCTGTACTTCCACTAGGACACTTTCCATGTTGTCACTGACCAGTAGGTCTACCCAAACAAGGGGGTGCCTAAAATGCTTTCCTACTGTGGGTCTTCTTACAACGGTTATTCCTGATGCACATCTTCGGAACTATGAGAAGGTGCTCACCATTATACCGCTGGCTCCCGATGTGTCAAGGTCCAATCAATTGCCAGTGATATTGCAGCTGCAGAGTTTTAAGCAGAAATCAAAGTTTTTGCACTTTCCACATAATCCACATCTGCTGTACTATGTGTGTTTAGCTCAAACGGATCAGATGTTATTATTGCTGCACATGAGATGCATTGCCACTCCAGACACTTTATCAAGTTATCCAGTCTATACCTGCTGTTGTTTGCTGTAATTAGCAATGCAAAAATCTGACAATGTTGTCCAGATAAAATATAGATTCCAAATTGATGTTCTGGTGAAGGGTTTTTACCTGTTGCAAGAAACTGGGATCATAAACACTTAATGTAAGTCAAACTGAGTGAAAAGAATAATTCCTTCTGTCAAGAATTCATCCATGTTCATTCATATCACATGATTTTCGACTCTGCAGTTACTTGATTAGAGGGCTTAACCCGTAGGATAATCACAAATATGTTGCATATGCTATGAAGGCCTCAAGCCATCAATCCTCAAAATACCTACAACTGCGACCCTTCCACAATAAATATCAAATGTACTATAGTGTTCTGCAGCGCTGTTTAGAATACAAAGAGATGTCTCCTAATTTGAATTTTCTTGCCACAGAATTTAGTCGACCCCGCTTGAGAATACTGCTGCATAATTACAGGGGCCTTGAATTTATAATGACTAGACCGATTTTTTTTTATTGTGTTGTGTCTGCGTATGAGGGATCCTAAGAAGCCTAGATACAGGTTTCATGTGATTGAACTCTAAACCCCTGTGCTTGAGATATTCACTATGGGGCACATTTACTAAACTTTCACGCAAAACAGGGCAGCAAGCAAAGTTGCTTCCTCCTTGCGCACGCCCACTTCAGGCACTCTAGCGCCAACACAGGCACCCTTGCGCCACGCTGCAAGGGTGTCTGCGTTACAAGGAGAAATGTTTTTGTGTAGGAAGGGATACTGTTCTGCACAAAAACAATCCGTCAAGGCATATTTCTCTTTCTATGCGTGCCGCAGAATTCAGAACACACAGAAAGAGGAAATAACGAGGAGAGAAAAACATTTTTCTACTCGTTACGCCATCATCTGGGAGACATAACAAAACTTTGGTAAATATGGGATTGTGTGAAATCCATAGGTGGATCATGGGAGTGCCCATGTTCCAACCCTGGAACGCCTTCCAGAATGAAATGTAACGCAATCCAGAGCAAGCAGCTGCATTGTAAAGTTATTTTTTTACAAAGCCATATAAGGCAGCATAAATCGCCCCTTGCGTTGCTTTGTAAATATGTACTAGCATTTTGTGTCATGGTGCAAAATGTTAGTAAATCTGGCCCTATGTTTTTATCCTAGGTCTCTGGAGCACCTAGAGTGATGTGTGGTGGTTTATAAAACACTTTAAAAAGTAAAATATATCAATGAACCACTGCCACCTTTACTGCTTGGATACTCCTCCAGAGAGAAGGAACCAGCGGAGAACCCTGGGGCCACAGCTGCAAAGTTGAGAGGGATGCTGAGAGGGTGGCATGTTTAAACTAATTTTATCCGAACGATCTAAGATGTTGGTGTGATGAGGGAAATGTGCTGTGAGATAGAGTGGCATTGAACAGCACACCATTTTGCTGCTTGTAGGAGCAGTTTGTGCCTCCCTCTGTTAGAGGACTCCGAGCCAGCAGCTGCCCTATAAGTGACTGTCTGGCTGGCTCCGGCATGCTGACCATGCGGCACTGCAATTACTTGGTCACCGAACTGTGAGATGGCCCTTCCCTTTCCCGTGCAGAGGAACCGGTTCTGCTAGTAAAATAAAGGAATCCACCTCTAGATAATGTATGGCCTATATGTTTATACTGGTGCGGGGAAAGTGTTCTAAAAAAATGCAGCTGAGGCCTCTGGAACAGTACTGCTGACTAACTCCTTACAACAATGTCTAACCAAATGTAGTGGCAGGAAAGTAACGTCTGAGATAGATTCGTCAACCAACCCCTCTCAAGAGAGTCCAATGTTTTAACAGGAGGATTACATGCACCACGTCACGGTTTCTTTGGTTCCTTTGCCTACGTCCTGGCTCAGGCCATTCGCAACTCGTGACCACACTGCCACCTCGAGGCGAAATGCGAAACCACACACGTTTCATATAAATAACTCCTTCCCTATCTGCGCTCGTGCCGGTCCCTGCCACCAGTTTCACCATACAATATTGTGATATCTTCCGCTGTAAAGTCTCGCTGTTTATCTCAGTCAGCCCCTTCCCTGCATTCGATAATGGTTTGTACTCCTGCGAGGTTTTAAAAATGTTACAGCGTAAAGGTTCGATGTTGAGCTCCCTGCGTGGAGCGTGTGACAGACATGACGGACGACAGCTGTGGCTGGGGTCTTCTTGTTGTTACTTCTTTAAATAAACCTCCTGTGTTATGAAATACATCGGTTCTGTGTATTCCTGATGAAAGCTTGTAGCGTTTTAATAAATGCTCATCGTCATATTAGCGCGCTCGCGCTTAATAAACACAGGAGCCGGTGGTTTGGTTTGTACACGCGGCTCCGACTGCCCGCCGAGGCCACGCCTCTTTATTAAATACCCACTAGCGTCTGACGTCACGCGTCAGCGCACTCCGGCAGCGCTGTAGGCTAGAACGCCTCATCGCGCGCCGGACATTACACTCCTTCCCAACTTTACCAAAACAGCAAACAATTCACACATTATGCAAATGAACGATGGATCTGTTACCAGTCTGCCAGTCCTTGCGGGTTACACCAGATAGTCAGCCAGCTGGGAAGATGGTGCTGGATTCCTCCGCAGACCATAGTGGGATTGGCCGCCTCTGTACCGGGTCATCTCCGGGGTCCTGCACCTTGGGGTGTTGTGCTCATCCTGGGGCGAGGAGCAGCTGGTCAGGTTACCCCCGGGCATGGCCGGCAGGGACTGAGGGTCACGGTCCCTGGGATCGTAATCGCCCTCCGGAGCTTCCTCCCCCTCCTGGTCTCCGCACAGTTGGCTCGGGCTCCGTCCCTCAGGCTCGACCCCAGGGCACGGAGGTGTTCCAGGATGGGCTTTCTTAAAAAAGGATACATCCCGGGTGACAGTTTCAGCTCCTCTCTGGGCGGTCACCGTCGTGCCGGTCCGGCGGGTGACAGTCCATGGTCGTGGTTCAAAAGGAAGTCGGAATTTGCTTCCAGGGTATCGGTCCTTAACATACACTTGATCTTGCATTTGGATCGTTGACTCCTTAGCTCCTCTCCGCCGGCTGGCTTGATCATTTGAGCGAGTCCGATTGGCCAGAGTATTCTCATTGCTGGCCTGTGCCGGGACCCAAGTCGGGTGGTGGGGAAGCGTGTCACTCACTATTCGGCCCATGGTGGCCGTTTCTGGCGCTGCCTCCGTTGTGATGTGGGGGGTCATCCTGTATTCCCTCAGAAAACTATAAATCGCCCTTTCCAAAGGAGATCCATCCGCCATGGCTATGCGTATTGTCTTATTGAGGGTGCGCATAAATCGTTCCACCTCTCCGTTGGCTTGGGGCCAGCGTGGTGTCACCTTGCGGTGATGGATCACCCAGCTCCTGAGGTACTCTGCAAACTCTTGCCCCTGAAAAGGGGGTCCATTGTCAGTATTGACCACCTCAAATATGCCATGAGTGGCGATGGTTTTCTCAAACTTTGCAATCACCTCTGTAGCGTTTTAATAAATGCTCATCGTCATATTCGCGCGCTCGCGCTTAATAAACACAGGAGCTGGTGGTTTGGTTTGTACACGCGGCTCCGACTGCCCGCCGAGCCCACGCCTCTTTATTAAATACCCACAAGCGTCTGACGTCACGCGTCAGCGCTAGCGCACTCCAGCAGCGCTGTAGGCTAGAACGCCTCATTGCGCGCTGGACATTACAAAGCTGAATCTTCAATTTCACAAATATGAAGTGGAGCCTGCTTTGATCATGTTCATTTACAGCCCTGTAGTGTCCGTGCATGGACACGTTCTAGTGTTCCAGACCCCTGTAATACACTGCACACCCACCCACCACCGACGTCACTGTGTCAGGTGACGCGGTCAATAAAAGGGCCGAGCGCACGTGCTCGGGGCCATTCCCCACTACCCAACTATGTGTCCTGTGTCAGTGATTGCGCACAGCATGCGGGCCTAGTGCCCAACATTACACTGGCGACGAGGGGGCTGTGCTCTAGCGTGCAGCAGCCCAGCTGTAATAAAGGGGGGGAAGAGTTGCCTGCGTGAGGGCTTCCCCCCAGCAGGTAAGAAGCGACGCCTGATCGCCTGCGGGCAGGTGAAGAGCCCCAGGCTGAAGCCGGTGACCGGGAGCCCACCCCGCACCGCCGCGAAGACCCGCGGGCGTACACGCCGCCCCAAAGTGAGGGCGAGGAAGTCGGGTGCCCACCCCGACCCCGTCGAGCCTGCCGCCGTGCCCAGTGGTGAAGAGCGGACCGATCGGAGCCCACCCTCATCGCACACGACCCGGCAAGTGGCAGAGATCCACGCGGAGCCCACCCGCGTGGGGGGAGAGGGCCGCCGTCCAAAAGGTGAGGAGCCGCGCGAGAAGTAACGGCCAAGGCCCGCGGGAGCCCACCCCGCACCTACAGAGCCAGCAGCGCCGGAGGGAGAGAGGCGATCATCGCAGCGGAGCCCACCCGCGATGGCAGCGATGTCCTGCCGTCACCCGCGACCTGTGCCCGTCGAGGAAAACACTATATCCAAAGCGGGAGCCCACCCCGCGTGAGGATAATCGCGACCGGAGGTACGTGGGAGCCAACCCCGCCTCCGCGATCATCGCCAAAGATAATGAGGGCGAGGGTGGAGTAGCTAACCACCACCCCACCCCCATTGCCAAGACGAGCGGCGTAAGCGAACTGAAGCCCACCAGCTGGTGGCGAAGCCCTGCGGCCCGATTAGGCCTAAGCATCGGAGGCGGAGCCCACCCGCGCTGAAGGAGCACCGTACAAATGGAGCCAGCGGGTGCCTACCCCGCATAAGGGAACATGCCGGCACCCCCTCCCCCTCCCTGCCGCACGAAGACTGCAAGAAGCTGCCGCGGGCAGGGAGGGCGATCGAGAAGATAAGGAATGGCCGCCGCCGGTCATCAGAACATGCCCCACCTCGCAGGACCCCGGCGGCGTGAAAGAAATCCAGGTAAGCGGCCAGCGCCACAGAAATAAACCTAAACTGAGTGCGCGACGGCACTGACTGCCACTATGCCCCACAGAAGTCCTGAATGTGCTGGGAAACCCAGCGTGATGGAGGAGCACCTCTCACCCAACTCGCGCACACGCAGAGGGATGCCTTGTCCTCTGTGCAGCTCCCTGACAATGCCTGTGCCCTCCTGCCTCCAATTAGACAAAATGTAGAAGACTTACCTGCTGTCTGGCCCCGTGTCCAGCTCCCTGTGTCCTGCTGTGGCTCCAGCTCTCCTACTCACGAGTGAAGCCTGGAAAAAAAAAAAATAAAAGAAAACACGGCATAGAGTTTTAGCAGCAAAGAAGGTTGCTGCTGAATGGAGTGCAAAGCAACACTGCCATCTAGTGGCTGTTTCCAGCAACTGCACTGGAAGGAATGGGAACAGCATGTTCACAGTTTGCAAACAAGGGGAATCCATGGAGGCAGACGACAGTGTGCCAGAGGAATGCAGCGCCATCCCACAGCGATAAGGAGGAAGAAAAGCGTCAAGCCACGTCCACCCCAGCGAGGATTGCGCTGTCGCCACATCAAGTGGTGTGAACCCTCGAGGGAGCTAAAGGACTCAGCGCAGATGTACCCCGGACGCGGAAGGTACACAGCAACGCCTACAGGAGAGGAACCCACTGAAGAGGATGGGCGCAGCAAGTATCCGACACTGACGGGTAAGGATGCAGAGGCACACCCAGTGGCGCCAAGAAGCCACCCCAACAAGAGATCACACGGTATAAGGAGCAATGCGACACTGAAGATGTACCACGACGGTACGAAGAGTAGCACGCACCAGCGCCTGACAAGGCAGCAAACACAGGTAGTCACACGACGTGACACAGCTCGTGAACACAGGTAGTCACGCGACGTGACGCACCTCGTGAAGCCGACCAGCCAAATGGTCGCACCACACAAGCCAAGCCGACCAGCCAAGTGGTCGCACCACAAAAGCCAAGCCGACCAGCCAAATGGTCGCACCACAAAAGCCAACCCACCAGGGGGTTGCGAAAAGAGGTGACCGACGCACGGGTCAAAGTGAATATCACACCAACCAGTGACCAGCCAGGTGGTCAACACACAGAAGCAACCCGCTAGGGGTTGTAAAAGGAGGTGACCGACGCATGGGTCAGTGAAACTACGGAACAAGAGGTCTGACGAAAAGACCGAATGTATCCTGCCAGAGATCGGCAGAATGGACCGTCAAGTGGTCCGAGAAGTTCAAGAACGAAGAGGACCAAGAGTATGGCCCCACGAACTTCAACAACCAAAGTAGCTGGTGAAAAGGAGAAGACGAAGAGAAGGTCACGACCCTAACTCAGAATGATGAGGAAGATGGAGAGAGTGTCCTTGGACGAGGACAAGACCAGGGGGAACACGTGCAGAGTGCGCGCGCTGCATGGAGAAGCCTGGCCAGACCAAAAGGAGAACAAAAACGGTCCAGAGTAGGTCGTGAAGCGAAAGAAAGAAGATATCGGAGTGGCACGTTTGCCACTACAAGAAAGAAGAAAGAAGATATCAGAGTGGCACGTTGGCCACTACAAGAACAAGAAGAAAGAAGATATCAGAGTGGCACGTTTGCCACTACAAGCAAAAGAAGAAAGAAGAGATCTGAGTGGCACAGTTGCCTCTGCAAGAAGAAGGAGGAGAAGTCAGAGTGACTCGACACCCTCACGGAGAAAAGAACCGAGGAAAGAGAGAGGAGTGTGGCAAGACTACTCATACCCCGAAGATAAGGAAGGCGACAAGTGTCAGAACACTGTGCGTAAGTCCTGAGAACACCCGTGGCACGGAGAGAAGACCATCTGCTTTACGATGCTTTCAGCACACCTGGGATCTGCAGAGGTGAGCAGGCCGGACCGTTCGGAACACCCACCTCTGGGGTCACACGGACACTGGACAACGCCAGCCGTGGTGACTCAGGGGGCAGAGGCCTCAGGGATGCCAGTGAGAGAGCGTCCCCGCGACGAGAGATGGTCATCAGCCGCCCTCCAGCAAAGGTCCCAGGAGGATGAAGACATCGCGCGCGAAGACAGGAGCCAACAGCTACCCTCCAGGTCTGACTGCGGAATCTGAGGTGAGACTTGTCGTCTCCTCCGCACCCGCACTAATCGGCGTGGGAGTAACACGATACAGGACACTCAGCCCAGGACAAATCTGATGAAGAGGGCCTCAGGGATATCCCGTGGCAGGGGAACACCTGCGAGAGGGGCATCATGGTGAGAGGGGTGTCTTGCAAACAATCCGTCTTTTGCCAAACAGAATACACGCCACCGATGAAGAAGAGGACAGGACTGAAAGATGAGCGGCAACGTCTAGCGGTGAACCACAAGAACTCAGACTGCGCTTGTCGCCATGGAAGTAAAGTGAAGAAAAGACTGTGAGGACAACTTCAAGGCAGAGTCGTCAACAGACTGGATCCATCGAGCACCCATGGCTGGTGCCACAGTAAACTGGTGATCTCCACGACAGGAAGAACATCGTCTGGGACCCCAAGCAGCGGAGGCGTAAGAGACTCTACAAAAGTTTTGGTCACTGTCTTACATATGTATGGGTTTTCTTTCTCCCACAGGTTGAACTTTGACTTTGGGTTTTTGTCATTAAAAATTGGGAGGGATGTAGTGTCCGTGCATGGACACGTTCTAGTGTTCCAGACCCCTGTAATACACTGCACACCCACCCACCACCGGCGTCACTGTATCAGGTGACGCGGTCAATAAAAGGGCCGAGCGCACGTGCTCTGGGCCATTTCCCACTACCCCAACTAGGTGTCCTGTGTCAGTGATTGCGCACAGCATTCGGGCCTAGTGCCCAACATTACAAGCCCCTAGTCGTTTCGATTTTTCGGACCCATTTTAGGGGTTTTCTCACACTCTTTCCTTCGGTGAGCTTGCAGCATTGTTTCAACATTATGCTATGCCGGTTTTGTCATCGGCCATTTGCAGCAGTGACCTTCGTAAAATCAGCACCACATGCTTGGGGAAGGCCCTCCGGACCCTTCTGTCTGCCATGCACAGTAAGTTATCTACTGGGTCTGTATCCCCAGTATACGGCTGTGAATCACCAGTCGGGGTTCTGCACTGGCAGATTTTGCTCTTGAACCACACTGGTGATGGAGGGTGTGTTCTCCTCAAAGAAGTGTTAACAAAGGAACATAGTGGTGGCTCAGGTGTGGAGCCCTATATAAGCCTGTCAAGGCAGGCACAATTGTTGTGGTGGGGCAAGGGGCCATCTGCCTTTCTGAACAACCTAGGTGGGTGCCTGTTAGAGTAGTTCTAGTGCAATGTTTGTGGTTCATCAGACTCATCTGGGGTGTATTGTTCCTGATCTTGATACTAATGGACACCAAACACGAACCGTGGCCCTCGCAGTGACGTCAGGAAGGCCAACAGAAAATGGCCACTGCAATTTAAAATGTTCCTTTGAACGCTATTTTTCTAGGAGCTGCGTAATTGGGCCTGGGCTCTTTCTCACAGGCACCCCCAATCACGCATCTCCTTTTAGAAAGGTGGGTTGTGTCCCGCCCACTGGTGCAGGTACAGGGACATGGCGAATAGGAGATATCCTCTTTGGTACGCTGTAATCTGTGCGTACCGTCCTGCTGCGTGGATAAATCCTTTTCAGAGCTGGAGAAAGGGAGTTTGTTGATCCTGATTCACCTTTCCAGACCCCTTCAGCTGCTTATCAGATCCGGCTGTGACAGAGTTTGAATGTAGCTGTGGCTATTGTTCTGTTTTTTTTAATCTGTATGCTTGGAGGATGTGTGTATTAGTTAATATTTAAAAAATCTGTGAGAGCCCAGCAAGACACATACTTCGTGTATGCCATGTATATTTAATTTATATCACTGTATCGTTATCATAACGGATGCAAGACACAACTACTAAAATGTCCAGATAACTCTGGCGATTAATGATCCTGCTGGAGAGCAATATTTTGTATGTTTGTAATTTTTAAATGCAGATAAACTGTATTTTATGTGGATAGCTCAGTGGGTTCCTTGCAGTACAGAAGTTACAATCCTGAAATAGGACAGTGACCTATGAACTGACATCAAAGAGCTGCATACAAACCTGAATGGTATAATTAGAACTTATTTTTTTTGTGTTGCAATATAGTTATAATTTTCCCAGTCTTTCATTACTCTAATGTTGCTATAAAGAGTTTGTTTTGTCAGATATACATTTTAATCAGTAAAGCCAACCCCGTAACCACTGAGGTATGCTTTAAATCCTGCGTTTGTGCGTCTCCAGACCAAACCCTCTTAAAACATACTTCCCACCAATATGGATGACATGTGATTCCTACACCTTGTAATCCTCATTGGCTTATGTGACATTCCTCATAGGCTGATTTACATACTTGTAGGATTCATTGTCTCTGCATAATGTGTGCATGATGTAAGTACTGTGACACCCTACACTATGAGTAGCGCTATACAACAATTTAATTCGAATATGAGAGAGGGGCTACGGAAAGATGAAGTACCCTGTTGGAGGGTGGCAGTGAGGGAATCCAAGGAGGAGGTCATGGGGGGGCTACGGAAAGATGAAGTGCGCTGTTGGAGGGTGGCAGTGAGGGAATCCAAGGAGGAGGTCATGGGGGGGCTACGGAAAGATGAAGTGCACTGTTGGAGGGTGGCAGTGAGGGAATCCAAGGAGGAGGTCATGGAAAGATGAAGTGCACTGTTGGAGGGTGGATTGAGGGAGTCTGAGGAGGAAGTGATGAGGGGGAAAGGCTATGGAGAGATAAGGGGCACTGGTGGAGGGTGGTAGTGAGGGATTCTGAGGGGGCGGGGCTATGGAGAGATTGTGAGGGGCACTGGTGGAGGGTGGTAATGAGGGAATCCGAGGAGGAGGTCATGGGGGCAGGGTGGGAGATACGGAGAGATGAGGGGCACTGGTGGAGGGTGGTAGTGAGGGAGTCTGAGGAGGAGAGGCTATGGAGAGATGAGGGGCACTGTTGGAGGGTGGCAGTGAGGGAGTCTGAGGAGGAGGTCATGAGGGGGCGGGCCTATGGAGAGATTGTGAGGGGCACTGGTGGAGGGTGGTAATGAGGGAATCCGAGGAGGAGGTCATGGGGGCAGGGTGGGAGATACGGAGAGATGAGGGGCACTGGTGGAGGGTGGTAGTGAGGGAGTCTGAGGAGGAGAGGCTATGGAGAGATGAGGGGCACTGTTGGAGGGTGGCAGTGAGGGAGTCTGAGGAGGAGGTCATGAGGGGGCGGGGCTATGGAGAGATTGTGAGGGGCACTGGTGGAGGGTGGTAATGAGGGAATCCGAGGAGGAGGTCATGGGGGCAGGGTGGGAGATACGGAGAGATGAGGGGCACTGGTGGAGGGTGGTAGTGAGGGAGTCTGAGGAGGAGAGGCTATGGAGAGATGAGGGGCACTGTTGGAGAGTGGCAGTGAGGGAATCTGAGAAGGAGCTCATTGGGGAGGGGCTACAGAGAGATGAAGGAATCTGTTGGAGGGTGGCAATGAGGGAATCTGAGGAGGGGGTCAATAGAGGGGAGAGGCTATGGAGCGATGAGGGGCACTGGTGGAGGGTGGCAATGAGGGAATCCAAGGGGGGGTCATGGGGGGGCTACGGAAAGATGAAGTGCACTGTTGGAAGGTGGTAGTGAGGGAGTCCGAGGAGGAGGTTAATAGGGGGAGAGGCTATGGAGCGATGAGGCACACTGGTGGAGCATGGCAATCAGGAAATCCGAGGAGGAGTTCATGGGGGGAGGGTGGCGGATACGGAGAGATGAGGTGCACTGGTGGAGGGTGGTAGTGAGGGAATCTGAGAAGGAGCTCATTGAGTTAAGGGCTACGGAGGGATGAGGGGCACTGGTGGAGGGTGGCAATGAGGGAATCCGGGGAGGAGGTCAATATGGAGAGCGGATATGGAGCGATGAGGGGCACTGGTGGAGGGTGGTAGTGAGGGAATCCGAGGAGGAGGTCATGGAGGCAGGGTGGGAGATACGGAGAGATGAGGGGCACTGCTGGAGGGTGGTAGTGAGGGAGTCTGAGGAGGAAGTCGTGAGGAAGAGGGGGTACGGAGAGATGGAGTGCACTGTTGGAGGGTGGTAGTAAAGGTATCTACAGAGAAAGAGGTCAGTGATGGGGCGCCAATAAATAACTCTCCACATGCTCTGTATACACACACAAGCAATCTTTGTATTATAGTGACTGTTTGCAAGCAGATATGATCTAATCTATGGCTTGTAGACTACCTCCTGAAGCGACAAATTGGGACGGTAGTGGCCCACCCAAATACCCCCTTGGCCCACCCAAACAAAAATTCCTGGAGCCGGGCCTGATGGACACATGCCACAAAGTTTTTAGTTTGCCTGCCTACTTGTAGTTGGAACAGGTCGGTGCCTAGCGTGCAAACCTGTCTGCACTCATCTGTGCCTGCCCTGCGCCCATTGCCAGGAACCGTAGTCCGATCCCTGCCCAGCGATACTCTGCAGTACTCTTTAGGTCGCTAGACTCCAGACGCCATTCCGTCAACTGCTGCGACGCCGAACCTCACACCACAGTAGGAGCACCAGTACCAAAGTCCAGTTCTCCAGCATCCACCCACCCATACCCCCAGACAAATTCTAACAACGGCCTCAATACCCCTTCCCAACACACACACCACACAAGCACCAACAACGCCTACACTCCCACCCTACGCCATAGCAAACCTGCATGTCAACTTCCACTCACATGCGTGCTTCTCAACACACAATCATTCAGCAAACACACAACCAAAATATGGGACCTTCTGAGCAGCGATGCATCGACCTCCTCTCCATCACAAAGTCCTGGCTCAACTCCTCATCGGCTCCAGATATCGCTATAGCAACTCCAGCAGGCTACAAGATTTCTTGACAGGACCACCGTCACAAGCCAGGAGGAGGACTCGCTATCGTCTACAAGGAATGAATCAAATGCACAACATCCACCGAGAACACTACCCCATTCATGGAACACCTGCACTTCAAGAAACAAACCTTCCAAAAATTCAATCCTCGCCTACGGACCACCCGTACCCCGAGCCACCTTTACCAAGCTCATCAGCAACTTTGTCGCTCCATTTACCATCAACTCTAGAGCCTACAGTCTCCTCTGTGACATCAACTGTCAATCTGGAAGACTGAAACAACCCTTGCTACAAAGCACTCCTTCAAAAGCTTGAGCAACATCGGACTTACCCAGCTCATCACTGAAGCAACACACACCGCAGGACACACACTGGACCCCATTTTCCCACAAGCAACAGCATCTAATACAACTCCACCACACAGCTCACATGGTCCGACCACTCCTTCATCCACTTGAAAAATCAACACACCTCAAGTCAACCCCCTACTAGGTTCAGCACTCCAAGTCGCAGCTGGAACAAAATCACAGAAGTAGACTGGGTCAAAGACCTGAGCACTGATCCGCCCAGCTTCACAGACAACCTCAACAAGGCCATCAACAGCTTCAAAAACTAGATCAAGAACTGAGCGGACTCCCTCGCACCCATCAAACCCAACAAGCATAGTAGATCAAACAAGCGGGACAGCTGGTACACAGAAGACCTCCAAGACACCAAACACTGTAAACAGATAGAAAGAATATGGAGAGACAGCCACGACACCACAGACAGACATACTTATAAGGCTGCACTCAGACACTATCACCAGCAAATTAGAGACACCAAGAAACAAGCATTGGCATAGCCAATAGGTCTCGCTTATAAGTGTTTAGCCATGCAACAGTTGATGTTGTTCCACCAAGGATATTGTGCTGCATAACTAAATACTTATAAGGTCCCAAAAGCAAGACCTATTGGCTATGCCAATGCTTGTTAACAATGCTTCTGGCAATCAGGACTTAAAAAATGCATTCATTTCTACCAATGTTCTCAAATTATCCTTGACATAGAAATCTGCTAATAATGTTCAACACAGCAACAGTTACATTGTGTGCTTTCAAAACACACCATATTGTCAAATATTCCTTAAAATTCCAGAGTACTTCAACCCCTATGGTACCTCTTTAAAATTGTTGTTAGTAGGGGTCTTGCCCCCAAAACATATACTTCTGACAAAAGGCCCTTTATTCACACTTAGTAGGGGAGTCAGTACGTTTGCATCTGCATTTCAAGCGTGTTCTATTAAAGGAAGATATTTTAAATATTATTGTAAATAAATGCAATAAAGACATTTTGCTGAGGCAAAGCTGAGGGGAACACATTCCAGGACAACAGCATTGACTTGCTCAAATTCAGCAGAATCATTTGCTTAACTTGACTTACATGAATGAGTGAATTCAATGTTTTTTTAAATTATCAACACTCTCTCAAGTACTCTTACCAAAAAAGATAAAATTACACATCTTTACTTGACAATGCATTTTAGAGAATGGATTCTATTAGCATTGACCAACTGGTGCCACTGATGAAACTTCACAACCATTCATAAGTTAAACTTGGATGAGGTGAAGTGGTCTGGCATAACCGGTTATCTTTTTTGTTTTGGTAAAAATCCACTAACATTTTTTGCTAAAAAAAAAAATAATAATCAAAAAAATACAAACCTATTCAAATGCAGTCAAACAGATTTCTCAACCGATGATTCGCCATTTTGACTTGCCTAGACTCAACCAAGCACTAGAGCATGAAGGAATCTGACTGAACGAGGGAATCCTTTTTCTTTTAACCCAATGCAAATTTGAAGATCCCCATGTTTCCCCACCACTTGCAACTTCTTAAATATATGACACACCTTAGGACATTGCTAACAAACATCACAAAGGACAAAAGAATTGAAGGTGGGCTAATGCAGGGTGGTGCCTCTGGTAAGTGAGGATTTGGAACTTACATATTTAACACTTAAATGACAGAATGAGTAACACCAGTATTTGAAGTAGAGACAGGCATTACTTCCTTGCCAGAAAGCTGTAGATTTGTTAAAGATCATTTGCGTTTGCTTAGTTGGCACACAGCTCCTGTGTCCTCTCACTTGTGTTTTTGTTTGGCTGTGTGCAGTGACCTCTGTGTGCACTGTGCCACCACATCCATATCAGGTATATGTACAGTCGTCTCCGGATGCACAAGGCCATGCGCTCCACTGCCTACCAAACTAACTGTGCACGAAGTTGGCCATGCAAAGCAACTTTTGGGTGGAGGAATTTGTCTACAGCCAGGCACTGCACAATGCCCCATCCCGCATAATATATTTTAGAGGTGGAGCCTACTATTATTCCATGCTGCGAGATTGCTGCCATTCCTGGTCTACATAGCAATACCTCAGTGTGACAGTTGTCTGAGAAGGGAGCCAAGAGAGAGCGATTAAAAAAGAATAGGAGAGAACTTAATTCATAAAGTACTGCCAATCGTTGACAGAATCAAGTGTTTAAAACTTAATTGAATGTATCACAGAATGTGCCCAAGGTGGCATGAAGGGACTGTGTGGAATTGAAGTCATTCACAGATGCACAACAGTGAAGGCACGAGTGACTAGTGACAGGAAGAGGCGCAAAACAGGAGAGCACGGAGCTTACTCTGAACCGGGCATTGCCGTGGAGAAGGTAGCGAAATTGGGGCTGATGGACGCAGGGGGCGTCTGATCTGTTACTAGGAAAAGGGGCGATAATTAGCTCCCGCTGTGTCTTGCAGCCGCCAGTGAATAGCGCTAACTGAGAAAAGAGGAACACTTGTTAAGGACTAATAAGGCAGTTGGAAATGGAAAAAACTGCATTTAAATGGTGAGGCATTTATGGCGTATGCACTTAAGGCGCATGGGAGCGTGTGTTTGTTCCAACTATTATGGGCTGCGCGAGGAAGGAGGCTCACTCCGGCGTCAGCAAATCCTTTACGTACTTAATTAGCAAGGTTGTGCAGCATATCAATGGTGCCTTGCGGAGATAGGTATCTTCAATAATCAATTTACCTATATAAAGAAAATAATTAAAGAGGGCACTTGCGGTTGGGAGTGGGCGCTCTACATTACAAGGAAGGAACAATGTGGCAGAAATCTCACTTACATGTGCAGGAGCGCATTAGTCATCCTGAATGCGAAGAGCGGAGCTACCTTCCCGCTTCTCTGGTGGACGCGCTGAGTGTGAATGGCTGAGGCAGTGTGTTCTGTCAATTAAAACCGACTGCCGGAGAGCTTGTGCAGTGATTCAATTAGCCTTGGGGTATTTACGATTAGCTACAACTAATTAGCTAAGGCTGGGCCAAGCAGTGAGCTGTGGGCTATTAACCCAATCAGAGTCTCGCAGAGTCAAGTGAATGCAAGGGCCGTAGAGCAGGCGTGAATCATAACAAGCACTGGCCGCGCAACGCGGGAAGCTTGTAATAAGAGAACCGGCGTCAGATTCAGAAACACGCTAGTGATGCGCGCGCGTGCGGAAGCAGGAAAAAGTGATCGCGCTTGAAGCGTGCCGCAAGCAACGTAAAAAAAAAAACACGCTAGTGATGCGCGCACGCAGCAGCAGGAGAAAGTGAAAGTGATCGCGCTGGAAGGGAGGCAGATGGCGGCTGCACGCGTGCACGCTCGCGTGAAAGCAAGCTTGAGGCCAGCAAAAGCCTCTGGTAGCACTTTGAAAACCCCAATACTAAATGTCCCGCAGAGCAGCGCATGCGCTGGCTCAGGCGAGACCTAAAAAGCACTAATAGACCGCATTGAAGGAAGCTCCAACAGCTGCAAAGAGACCTTCTCAATCGTCAAGGATTTCATCGCACCCTCAGCCACTATCAAAAACATTGCTGCCTCCCAAAAACTCTGCGATAACCTATCCAACTTCTTCCACAATAAAATTGCAAACTTCTACATTGCACACCAACACAACTTGAAAGAACTCATCGCTATCCTACCCACCACCAACCAAGACAGCCACCTGATCGAATGGACAACGCTCACCAGAAACGACACAGTAGCAATCATGTGGACCATCCACACAAGGGCCCCAATGGACCCATGCCCCCACCACACCTAAAAGTTGGTAACATCACCAATCAGCACCACCTACACCTACATCATTACCATCTCCATCACTTCCACCCCTTTTCCTGATGAATAGAAACGTAATAAAATCAACACCCTCCTCAAGAAGCCCACAGCCGACCCAAATTAACTGAGCAACTTCTGACCCATCTTTCTGCTCCCTTTTCCAGCCAAAATGATTGAGATGGCTATTAACAAGCAACTCACGGGGGCATGGCTAAGCAAGCCACGATGGCGGCTGTGCATCGCTGAGGCTCCGCGATCGGGCGCCTCTCTGCTGTGCTACAGAGCGTCACAGCGGGTGCTCGGCGGCTCAAAACGCGCCGGACAGTGCCTGGAAGGTGGCGAGATGCGGCGGGAGGCTCGATGATGACCTGAGCCTCAGGAACGTGGAGTGAGTAAGACGGGGAGGCGCAGGGGGAGACGCTGGGGACAGCGGTGCACCGCGCTGTCCCTACATCGCTACCTGCCTAGGAAGGGCTGTGAGCGGACCAGGGGCCACCTAGGCGGGCCGTCTCGAGTGGAGGGGGACATCGCCGCCCCGGGCGGACCCGCCATTCCAGGCGCGGAGAGCCTGCCTCGCACCGGAGGAGGATCTGGACACCACCGGTGACAGCCCCAGGTACACCTGCTCCTGGGGGGGCCGTGAAGAGGCGCTGGGACCCGGCGAGCACAACACGACCTGGGGGTGTTTTGACCCTCCCTCGTGTGGCCTGCCTGACCTTAAAATGGCCGCCAAGCAGACACCGGGCCCTTCCCCACACCACCGGTGAGGCCTCTACACCTAGGGCAGTGACAGAGACGACCTCCTTGGCGGTGTCCGGGGGGGTTGAAGCGCTCCAGCCTGTCCCGCTCGCTGACTATCTGCAGAGAACTGCCAGAGGGCTTCCTGGTGCCCCCGGGAGGCCGTAGTGGTTGAAGAGTGCCGGAGTGAAGTGTCACATCGGCGCAAGGTGATAACGCGCCCCTCAATCTGAAGGGGACACCCCGGACACCAGGCGCAGGGGACACACAGCGGACTATGGGGAGACGTGACGCACATCAGCGCTTCCCCACCACACACGACCAGGCATAGTCGTCTACACCCCGAGGAGCTGTGGGGGTCTTGCCTCTGTCGGACCCGGACGGCCACGGGGGGATCACAGTCGCACTCGGTGGAGTGCGGCCCCCGGACTTCGCGGGCGCTGCAAGGGAGTTCCCGCCCGCGGCGTCGGAGGCGGACGGGGGCTCGGAGTGGGGGCTCTGCGACCGGAGGTGCCGTGCAGGTGGCTCCTGGGACCTGACGTCGGTGGCTTTGTGCCCTGCCTGTGGAGGGAGACCCCGAATATTGACCCGGGCTGCTGCCCCCCGACACTGCTCTCTCGTTGCCCTCTACCACCGCGCCCCTTGCGGACCCCTGGCACCACCGTGGGCTCCTGAGAGCTGACCGACGGCACCGGCCCGCTCACCGCGCGTGACGTCAAGATAGGGAAATCAAAACCTGCGCAACACCACACGGTCCCGGAGACAGCCCCGGAGAACATGCCGAAGGCCTCGACCTGGACCCCCGGCACAGCACCCCTCACAGACCTATCAATATCGGAAAAGCTGGATAAGGTCCTGGCCGCTATCGAGTTGTCCCGCCTATCTATGGAAGAGCGCCTCGGGACCCTGGCGACAGATGTCTACCTTCTCCGGGATGACCACCGAAAATTAGCTGACCGGGTACGCACGGAGGAGCGGACTTTGGAGGAAATACACCCAATGCTGAAAGACCACCAGGCGACGCTCCAGGGAGTCCTCAACCGTCTAACCGCAGTGGAGGAACGCGCAAACGATTTGGAAGGGCGCTCAAGACGCTGCAACATCCGAGTGCTGGGACTACCGGAGGGCATCGAGAAAGGAAATCCTATAGACTATATGGACACTTGGCTGAAGTCTTTCACTCCGTCCACAGATCGCACAGCCTTTTTCTCTATAGAGCGGGCTCACAGAGTGCCGGCCCAGAGACCCCCATCTGGTGCGACGCCCCGGCCGCTCCTGGCTAAGTTCTTGCACTTTCGGGATCGGGACGCGGTGCTTCAGGCGGCGAGGGTGGCAGCACCACTACGGGTGGAAAACAACCAAATAATGATCTTCCCGGACTATGCCCGAGCAGTACAACAGCAGAGATCCTCCTTCCTGGATGTAAAGCGGAGACTACGGGACAATCAGATTCAATATGCTCAGCTATACCCAGCCCGCCTAAAGATCCTTCACAACGGGGCTTCCCTCTTCTTCACATCCGTGGAGGCCGCACAAGACTGGGCAGACCAGCAATGCCCGCGAGCATCCAACCCTCACCCTCAAACGGGCTCGCCTCTCAAACCTGCCCGCACTCGGAAACGCCCCAAGAAGATCCGTAATACCGAACCCAGACAAACAGGTGGTTCTCATGACTCGCCCGACCTTGAACAAATAATGCGAGAAAGGTGTGAGGCTCTGCAGGCAGCTATCGATCTACGCTCCCCGCGACCCTCGGAGTCCATAGACCGACCCCCACATCTGTTCTCATCAGACGGCGACAGCGATGGCACCATCTCGGGAGCTGACCTGGCGGCACTCCCCCACGCCACCCCGCAAACCGCGGATGAGCTGCTGGACGGTCTGATCTCTCGTGCCTCACCCTGAAGTGACTTGGACATACAGACTGTAGCACAATATCCTTATATGTGAAGTTCACCTCATGCACGTTGTCTCATACGTCGGAGCCAACACCTTGCACAAGACGCGCATTGCCTTTTCTACATGCCCACTAACCGTGTGACCTCGCACTTGCACGCCGTCACCCCCTATCACATAGAGCAGTTCTCCCCCCTTGTGTTACGGGAGGAAGTTTGGACACACCGTTTCCTAAACGATGAGTCCTATGTATTGGGACAGTTTCCCGCACCCCCCTGCGTTGTTACTACCCCGGTTCGAACATGTCCCACCCAGCCAGGGGGCCTTATGCCACCGACTGACCGCTTGGACAGTCCCCCTGCCTAATTACTCCTCTCGGGCACGGCGCATCCCTAGGAGATCACTCGAAACCCTGCTCAGTGGACACCTGGCCCGACCCTTCCACAGACCATACTACTCATGGCACAGGTGACGAATAACACAAACATCCACATACTCACGCTCAATACCCGCGGCCTACACACCCCACGTAAGCGCTATGCGATATATGCTTATGCGAAGCGACAGAAAGCGTCCATTCTTTGCCTACAGGAAACCCACCTTAACTCAGCCGAAGTGGGCAAGCTGCGAGCAAAGTGGCGCGGACTCCTCTGCGCCACGACATACTCCTTGTTTGCCGGGGGGCACTGATATGGATCCGCCCGGGTACCCCTTTCCGGGAACTTAGTCGGGTGGAGGACGAAGACGGCAGATTCGCTCTACTGGAGGGACTCTTGGACGGGAGGGCGGTCCTCTTGGGAAGTATATATGCCCCGAATGTCGATCAGGATAAATTCTGGGACCGACTCACGAACGCTCTAGCCCAATTCGCGCATGTGCCCTGGATACTAGGCGGGGACTATAACTGTATCCTAGATCCACTATTGGATCGGTCGCATCCCCCGCTCCTGCATTCCTCCGCCTTCAGACAAATCGAGCGCTTTAAAGCCTAGGTCGCACATTGGTCGCTTACAGAAGCATGGAGATTACACCATCCTCAGGCCCGTATTTACTCTTTTCACTCCATCCCACACGACCTGCGAGTTCGACTTGACCGATTCCTTTGCACCGCAACGCTCCTCCCGCAAATATGCCATTCGGATTACTCGGGTAGAGTCGTTTCGGATCACGATGCGCATCTGCTTAGTCCCCACATGGCAAATTAGCACGGGAATGCCTCACAGACCGAGTTTTCACGCACGAACACCAAAGCAGCATTACAGAGTACTTTACGCATAACACAGGGACTGCATCATCGACCCTGGTCGAGTGGGATAGCTTCAAGGTGGTAGCTCGCGGGGAGTGTATCCGGCAGAGAGTAGGGATAAGACGTACCTTGGAGCAAGCCTTAGAGAAGGCGGAACAACGACTGGCCACAGCCACGAAAGCGGCAGATCAGTCGGTGGTAACTGCGGCCCAAGTCGCCCAAGCCAGATCGGCATATCAAGAGGCATGCGTGGATCTTTCACGCCACAACTTTCGGTCTTATGCAACCCGAATGCACAGGGACCGTGATAAAACGGGCACGCTCTTGGCATGGCTCGCCAAGCAGGATGCCGAGGTCCGGCCCATCACTGCGATTATAAACTCCCGGGGCACCTTGGTACAATCCCAGGATGAGATCCTCCAGGCCTTTTATCACCATTATTCGGCGGTCTACACTGCCCCCTCATCTCTTGATCCAGGGGCCATCGACCACTTCCTCGACCCCCTATCCCTCCCCCAGATTTCGGCTACAGACCGGAAGGGGTTGGATGCCACGATACAAGCCACTGAGATTACAAACGTGATACGAGCTCTGGCCCGTGGTAAGGCCCCAGGCCTGGACAGGTTTCCACTCGAATACTATGCCACCTTTGCCCCTTTGCTGACTCCCCGCTTATCAGCAGTACTGGACTCGGCACTCAAGCTCCGTAAACTGCCCCGTTCCATGAGAGCGTCGGTGATCGTGACATTCCCGAAACCCGACCGGGATCCCCAACTCCTAGCCTCCTATCGCCCCATCACACTACTTACGGCGGACTGCAAAATTTTGGGGAAAATTTTAGCAGACAGGTACTCGCAACTCATACGGCCACTGGTCCACCCTGATCAATGTGGTTTTGTCCCGGGAAGGAACACCTCTCACAATATCCGGCGCCTTTTTCATATCCAGGACCAACTGGGCGATCGCTACCTGCGGGCGGCGTGCCTAATTCTGGACCCTGAGAAGGCGTTTGACACCCTAACATGGCAGTTCCTCTTCGCCGTCCTCAGACGGGCGGGACTGGGTCCCACGCTCTTAGCCTACACTCGTCTCCTCTACACCGATCTCACATCTCGGGTCCGTCTCGGTCGCTACATCTCCCCGGAATTCGCTACACACAGAGGCACACGTCAAGGGTGCCCCCTCTCACCCTTATTATTCGCGCTCACGGTGGAGCCCTTGGCTATCCGGCTGCGCCGGGACGGGCAAGCTGGGGGTATTCCACTAGCGGACGTTACACACTGTGTATCCCTGTACGCGGACGACATCCTCATATACCTGCGAGATGTGACGGCGGATCTCACCATACTCGAGACCGCTCTGACGGAGTTCACGGAGGCCTCGGGCCTGCAAGTGAACTGGGACAAGTCGATGGTATACCCCCTCCACCCGGATGCCCCCTCTCAGGATGTCTGGATCGGGAACCGGAAACTACAGTGGGCAGCAGAGGGCCCCCGATACCTCGGGATTCGTCTATATCACTCCCCAGTCGACCTATACGAGGGTAACCACTGCAGGGCGCTCGCGGGGATACGGTCCTCCATTGGATTCTGGCGGCACCTTCCGCTGGCCCCAATAGGCCGGGTGGCTTTGGCAAAGATGATTCTGGTCCCGCGGCTTTTATATTATTTTACTAACCTTCCAGTAATCCCACCTCGCTCCTTCTTCAGGGATTTGGATACACTCCTCAGTTCTTTAATATGGGGTAAGGGGCGGCATAGGATCGCGCTAGCAAAACTGAAGTTGCCCACGACACAAGGGGGGCTTGGTGCGCCGTCATTTGAAGCCTACTTTCTAGCATCGCAGCTCCAGTGGCTTTCATATTGGACGGCAGACAGATATACACTCGAAACACATACAATCACGGGTCGTATACCCATGCCGGAGCTACGTCGTCTACTTCTGCCGGGATTCCGTCCTGCGCATACCTACCCCCTACAAGTAGATATAGCCCGGAAGTGCATTCAGCGTATACACCGCATGGCGACAGATTGCCCCCCATACACACTATTACTGCCACTAGTCGGCTGGCCCAGACATAGGGGGTTCTTTACTCCTACCATGCTTCGGGAATGGACGTCTAGAGACATTACCGAGGCGGAGACACTGTTTGAAGGGGGACAGCTCCGGCCATACCGACAGCTTATGGGCGACTATGACCTACCCCCTGGACAGTTCCTGCTTCACCGACAACTCCTTGGCTGCTACCGACCATACTCCGATCTCGCACTAGGGAAACCTCCCACTCACCCCGTTCTACACTCAATCTTGCGAATGGGACCGGGTCGTCATCTCACCACATGGCTATACAAATCAATCAGGGAACTGGCACCCCCACTGCTGGGATCTCTACAGGCCCTCTGGGAGGAGGAAACGGGGCGATCGTTTCATGATACCGAGTGGGACAGAGCGATAGAGTTCCCTAAAAAAAGTTTCCAGGAACGCTCGGCTCAAGAACATACAATTTCACATCCTACATAGGGCATACCTAACGCCTGCGCGCCTTCAGCGCTTTTTCCCCGACACGACCTTCCTTTGCCCTCACTGTCAGGCAGGAGACGCAGCCTTCTCCCACATGTTCTGGACCTGCCCGGGCATTCAGACCTACTGGTCATTTATCCACGCGACGCTCAGGGATCTCACCGGGCTGTCCCATCTGACTACTTGGGAGGGCTGTGCACTCGACATTCTGGGACAGAGGAAACTACACAAAATACCAATGCGCTTTGTTTTCCTAGCCCACCTACTGGCCAAACGCTTTATAGCCATGCACTGGTGGGCCCCATCAGGTCCCCCGATCGCGGCATGGGTGGGGGCGGTTCTCAAATGGGCGACGGCCGAGGAAGACGCAATCAGGGAGGAAGAAGCCAAAGGTATACGTAAGGTCCCAATTTCCCTAGAATGGGTGCTCCTGCTGCACCAATTTAGGCAGCCCCAGACTCCAGAGACCCCAGTCATTGACTTACATACCCCCAGCACCACACAACCTCACACCGCACAGGCTCCCGAGATAGGAGACCCCCCTCCACAATCCTCCGCGGTCCCCTTGGATTCATCGGGTCTAGCTCCCCCCCAGCGGGAACGCTCAACAGCAATCCATATCAACCCACGTACACACTCCCTCCTAGGTGAATAGTAGCTGCATGATGGAGTAGGCAATAACGAACTCATAGTATACGCCTCACCCCAACACTAAGAACCCAATGGCACTCCCCAGTTCAGTTCTCCCCCTAGTTTTTCTTTAACTGGCACAGACCTGCTACACCGCAGACCATACTCACACCAACCACGATGTAAATGTAATCCCGAAATCAATGATGGTCTACCCCGCTACGTATATGTTGCAGCCATGTATGTGAAACGTGATAAATGTCCGTTTATATAACTAAAAGCCAATAAAAAGAATTTTCAAAAAAAAAAAAACAAGCAACTCATAGCCCACCCCAAACTTCACCATCTTCTAGACAACACACAATCAGGATTCAAAAAGAACCACAGCATCAAAACAACACTCATCGTGGCCAACAACGACATTCAAATCATCCTGGACTTGTAGAAACAGCGGCCCTCATCCTGCTTGACCTCTCCGCGGCCTTTGGCATTGTCTCCCTCAACACCCTCATCAGAAGACTCCATGAGATTGGCATACAAGGATCCACTCTCAAATGCATCTGTTCCTTTCTCACAGGAAGAACCCACAGGGTCAAGCTACCACCATTCACATCAGAGACCAAGAATTGTCCCTCAGCCCCACTCTTTTCAACATATACATGACACCGCTCACCAACATCATCTGATCACAAGACACCACTGTCATCTTCTACACCAATGACACCCAACTCATCCTCTCCCTGATGGACAAGGCATACACCGCCAGAACCAACCACATGACCATGGTATCAGACTGGATTCGACCGAACAGCCTGAAGCTCAACTACGATAAGGCGGAACTACTGGTCTTCGCCAACATGACCTCTCAATGGAATTCTACTTGGTTGCCGTGGAGGCTGAAAATTAGAGTCAAATTTGGCACCCCGATTTGGAGCAGTGCTAGTAGAGCAAGGAGAAACTCCCAGATCCCTAGGACACCAATCAGCTAATGAAACTGATTAAGAGGCACCAAAAATCAGGATTTCAGTTTTATCAGAATTTAATTTCACACAGCCTTCATTCAACATTTCAACAGTTTTCATTCTGGCTGAGGCATGACTTTAAGGTGTTGTGAGAGAGGATTTGGTTTTTATCAATGGAAAACATCATCTGTGTGTGTGTGTCATCGGCATGCAAAACCACACCAAGGCCATAGCACTAGATAACTGCTGCTAGAGGTACTATATAAACATTAAACTGGAAAGGACTACATGAAGAGCCCTGTGGTACTCCATAATTTGACTCTTTAACTTAAAAGGAGAAGGAATAATTGATTGCCTTCAGCTGGACAGAAAATATGTTATCAAGCTTTGGGCCAGCCCACTGATCCCCCACATTTGCAAGTCGTTTGAACGAGATGGAGTACAACACTGTGTTGAATGCTGCAGGTAGGTCAAGTAACACCAAAGCAGCAAAATTACCTTGATCTAAGCTGATTTTGATGAATTAGTCTGCTCAAAGTTAAGACGATAGCTTGTGATTAACTATCTTTTTGAACACCTTCAAAACTGCTGGAAGTACAAATATAAGATATTTGATCGATATTAGAGTCTGCCACAGGTTTTTTTAAGAACTGTACTACGGAGCCATGCTTCCAGCAGTCCACAAAAGGCACAGTTGCCAATGATTAATTAAGCATTATGTTTAGCTTCAGGCTGTTTGTCTGCAGTGCTTTTTGAGCACTCGCAAGGGGCCAGGGTCAGATGGGGAGCCGAACCTGCAACTAAGCAGAGCTTGTGCCGAGTTCTCTAGAGTGATGGTGCTAAACTGAGACTGTCACGGCCTAGTAGGAGAGAAGGTCCGAGCAGTGGTGGAGAGAGTCTGTGTTACCTGAAAGATTTAAGAAATCCATGCATATTTTCTCCAGCTTGTTGTGAAAGAACACTGACAACCGTTCACAAAGATCAGGTTTGGTGGCAGGATTACACATCTGTGGATTTCAAAATCATTTCACAATTTAAAGATTTCCTTGGGACCATTATTGATTTTCTAAGACTAGAAATCTGCCTTTGCCTTCCTGAGGGATTTGTATTACTTTGTTAGCAACCCCTTGTAGGTAATTTTATGAGAAGATAGTTCTTTCAAGTTCTTTAAACTTTCTTCTTTCATCTCACTGAGTCTAGGAAAACCAAGGAGTAGATATAGAACGTTAAGATGAAACATTTAGCTTGGGGTTGGGGTAGACAAGATAATAATGAGTTAATGAAAGCCAATTATGAACTCATTTGATGTTATCCTCCAGAGAGTTCTCCATTTAGGGAGAGGAAGTGACCAAAGCTTGGATATGGGATTTTTTACAGATCTTACTTCGAGCACGAGTCGATTTAGAGTTAGAGTGCTGCAGGAGATGATTATAGTACTCCTTAAAAGTAAAATGCACAAAAAAAATGGTCCGATCAGGTGAGAGGGAGAGACACGTCAACTGTAAGAGATGGTCTATTTGAAAAAAAAAAATCAGATCAAGTGCATGTGAGTCGGAAGCATGACCAACTGATTTCAACTTTGAACGAGGAAAGCATAATTCAGTGAGTGGGGCAAAGCCTTTTTGGGGTCATCCCTATGCAATTTAAAGTCACCACCGTGAAGTCAGAATACTGGATAGAGCAAAGGGCAATATTGTCAGTACAAGTCAATTAATTCTGTAGAATAACCAGTGGTGCTATCAGAGCCCCAGAAAAAGAGCATTCTGCTATGAATTTAATAGTGAAAAATATGCTTTTAGCCACACCTAACTGATATAAATAAGTTGACTTACACTCAAAAGAAGACCAGTATAAAATGGTTACTCTGCCTCCTCTACCATCCTGTCCATCACAATGGGAAATCAAGTAGCCTGGGAGAATGACCATCACAATTTCAGAAAGTTAGGAATCAATAATACAGGCTTCAGTCAAGAACATAATATGCCAACAAACAGGGGACAGAATGTTAAATAAATAAATAGTATGTTTGGGTAAAGACCTAACATTTATAAGGCAAGAAGAGAATCACAGAGTTCCACCTTCTAAACCTTTAGTACCAGGGGAGGATTTAATCTCCCCTCTGTCTGGAAAAGGGCAGAATGTATGGGAGGACAGCACAATTGAATGATGGCAGTTAGGGCAAACAACTGTATTAGTAAGAGTAGCACAGTCAAACCTATGATGGCAATTCACTGACTAGTTAATGTTCAATAATTCTTGAGTAACCTACAAGAGAGTGCTGGATAAACGGGCAGCTTGGTTAGGTACAATCCGGGCGAGGACGGGCACAGATAGGCTTGCTAACGGCACACCTGAGCTGCTGCTAGATTTACATAGGGTATGGATGGTTTGAGCCGGACGTTCAGGGAGCAGCTAAAGAAAAACTAGAGCGTGCCCTGCCTCAAAATATCTCCTCTAAGTAAGCCCCCTGAAACAAGCAATAATGTCCGTCTTGCTATACTAGAAACTAAGAGCAAAAACAATCCGTTTTTACGACACAGTCCCTTCCCTTCCTCAAACGATGTTTTTAAAATCCAATATTGTTCTTAACAGACTGAGTGAGATCTGGCCACCAGAAATAGCGAGTCACTAACTCTATCATCCTTCTTTGTCCTTGATACCTTGCTACCATATGAGGATGGGGGGAGGTTTGACAAATTAAGACCAGTTCTTGAATAAATTGTTCCTGTACATATAAAGCATGCTTATGAAAGAAAAGTTTCTTTCTTTCTTCAGTTTTTTGGCTCCTCCTGCGTCCAAGTATCTGGATTGATCCTTTGTTGACATTGTTGGACTTTCTGTAGAAAAGATGAAACAGGATGCATTGGAGATGCAGTGAGAACAAGAATGGCAGGAAGACCAGATACCATGTCTACTCACTAAAAAGGTCCAGACAGAGTGTTGCATTCCATCCTCGTCGCCAATTTAAGTTGCAATAACGAGTTCCTTCAAGCCATCAATTCTCGTGAAAGGCTTTATTTAGTTACAGCTCTTCAATGTGTGGTGCTCCTCTCCCCAGCCAAAGGCAATGTAATGAGGAACTCTGGAGTCACAAAGGTAATTAATTGAAGTTTATTCATATATTATCACACCCACAACCAGAAGCGTCCGGCATCTGCAAGGCAAATCCAGCAACTGACTAATGTTCTGATGGATCTCGCAGGTACCATTCGACTTCTGAACATAGAATACACCTTTAACACGACCATAGCATCCTTGGGCACAGAGTTGCCACAAGGATGCTCATACTACAGGCAACTGTCAGTGTAGTGGGTTGTTTACTTTGCTTCTATGTCTTACTTTGTTATTCGGAATAGTATGTATGTAATTTAGAATGTATTACTTTGAATGTGTGCATGGTATCTGAGTCTGGTATCAAACCGAAATTTTCAGTGGTCGGGGCTTTGAAGGAAGCAAGAGCACCTTGCGATAAAGATTCTCTACGCTCCTTTTTGGGGCTAGCAGAGTATTACACAAGGTTTGTGGTCAATTATGCTCAAGTGGTAGAACCTCTTCGCGCTTTACTGAAGAAGGGGCAGAAATATTTGTGGTCTGAAGTGCTGGATGAAGTCTTTGCAAAGGTGAAAGATCTAATTATTTCAGCTCAAGCTCTCCATGCCTTCCGAGATGATTGCACATCAGTCATAACTTTGGACGCAAGTATGAATGGTTTGGGGGCGGTTTTAAGCCAGGAGGTTAACGGCAAGGAACAAACTTTAGCCTTTGCCTCCAGGTCTCTTAAACAGTTTGAACGTCACTATAGTACTATCGAACGAGAGGCTTTGGCCTGCGTTTGGGCAGCACAGAAATTTAAAATGTATATTTGGGGACGCAAATTTGTAATTTATTCTGACCACAAGCCCTTTTCTTTTATCTTTAGCAAGATCGCTGGCAATAATAATATGTCAGCAAGATTAACCAGACTAGTGTCAAAACTCCAGGAGTATAATTTTGAAATGAAGCATATCTCTGGAGGAAGGAATTTTCGTGCAGATTGTTTATCTAGGATGCTAATGGAAAAGGATGATGAGGATGATTTGATTGAAGAAGATGTAGAATGTGTGGTGGTGGTAGATGCAATTGATGAATGGAGTTTGGCAATTTCTGAGAGTGGATGGAAGGAGTCTAGTTTGAAAGATGCAGTCCTATCTAAACTGATAGAAATTTAATCTAAAACCTGGCCCGAGGCAAGGAATCTGTCTGGGGAGTTAAGAAATTTCACTCAAGTGGCAGATGAACTTTCAGTAAAGGACAACATTGTCTTAAGGGACGATAAGTTTGTCTCTCCAACAGACCTGCGAAATACTATAGTAAAAATGGCACACAAGGGGCACATGGGAGTTACTAAAACAGGCATTAGAATCAAACAGCTTTATTGGTGGCCCGGCATAGATTCACAAGTCAGGGCAGTGGTAAATAATTGTGAGGAGTGCTTGCTGTCAGACAAGCATTGGAAAACATCATCCTCTCCCCTACATCCAACTCAGTTTCCTGGGTCAGCATGGGTAAAAGTGGGGTTGGACTTCTCAGGCCTTATAACGTTTTGCCAAATGAGATGAGGTACCTCATTTTGGCAATAGATCATTATTCAAAATGGATGTACTATACATTTGTGGGGTCACCCGATTCAGACAATACCATCACGTTTCTAAAGAAGGTATTTTTGTTAGAAGGGGCTCCTTGTGTTCTAGTTACGGACAACGGGGTCCATTTTGGGTCTGATAAAATGCGTACATTTTTGGGCTTGCAACACAAAAAACATTTTAAGGTAGCACTGTACTCACCTTCTTCTAACGGGCTCGTGGAACGTGGTAATAAATTATGAAAGAAGGGATTCAGACAGCCATCGCTTCAGGTTTGGATGTTGGAAAATTTCTGGAGGAGAAAGTATGGGATTATAATACAACGCCTCATTGTACCACATAAGTCACTCCTTTTGAACTACTAAGGGGCAGAAAAGCACACTCTACTTTATTTCCTTCCTGGTTAGGCAAGAAAAGTTCAAATGTTGCAAAGGAATGTGTTGATACTGAAATGATTATGAACAAATTTAAAGAAAATCAATGGCGTATGAAAGAAAATTTCGATAAAAAATATTGGGAAACTTCAGTAGGTGATTGGGTGATGATTAAAAAAAACATTTAACGTTTCTAAAGAGAATTCAGTATTTTCAAACCCAGTTCAGGTTAACAAGGTTGGTAAGGGAGCAGCTTTCCTGGATGGGAAAGGATGGTGGAACAAGAGACAAATAGTGAAAGTGTCACAAGAGCAGGCCAAGCTTATTAGTAGTAGAAAAGACAATTTGGAGTTAGAAAATAATGGGTGGATACATTGGTTACAGTCAGATGTGAGGGCTGTTCCTGTTTCCGGGAACGAAAGATTGTCCACCAATGGTTCTGTCAGTGTCAACAACCATGGATACACCATCATTTAGTCGCTGTGGCAGACTGAGAAAAGCTCTTGTTAGATACAATGATTTTGTTACATATTTATTTGATTTTATGATAAAGGGGGAGGTGATGTAGTGGGTTGTTTACTTTGCTTCTATGTCTTACTTTGTTATTAAGAATACTATTTTTGAAACAGATTTTATTAGTAGTTTTTCCAAACATATACCATACCACTAACACGTTACTCTAAGCATTGTAATGATACATACTGCAACAGTGCTGCATCCTCGTCCACATTAGTAAAGGGCAAGAAAGAGAACAAAAAGTCCACTGTGCATCATAATAATTTGGCAGTAACAGTCTTTACCCAATGTCCCCAACTTGTTTCCCCACCCCCTCCCTCCAGTCCTTCATCTTGTTGCAATCCTCTCTAAGGGAATCTTAATCCTCAGATTCCGGCAGGCATTGTCACTAGCAAATCAATATCAGTCCTACTCCGAGATACAATACTATCTGTTACTAACCACTGATTTATATTCCTGTCATTGTAAGTGTTGTGGTGTGTCCGAGGACCTGTTCCAGGGCCCGCAGTCATCATTGCGAGCTATTATGTGGTGTCACGACTTCCACTTCCTGCATTTTAAAAGTTTCTAACATTACATCCCACTCCAATACTATTGGGGTTTTCCTTAGCCCCCTGATCTCCTCCCGTCTCAAGGCCGCACTTTCAGCGCAACCCCACCTAACCATTTCGCTGTGCCATACATGTGTGGAGGGAGGTTTCTTGGATTTCCACCGCATGGTGATGGCCCGTATTGCGAGGAGTGATGACAGGTTTATAAACCTATATTGCACTTTGTGTTTTGAGGGGGACTTATGGAGGCCCAATATACATTCCTCTATGGTGCTGGTCACGTCCCTTTGCGTGGCCGCAGCTTTGTGTTCGTCTGACCGAGTCCCAAAACCTCCCCAAGTGTGGACAGGACCATATCATGTGAGCTAAATCGGCTCCCACTTCATAACACCTGGGGCAGTGGTGTTGCGTTTGCGGGAACATTTTGTCTAGCTTATGGGCGGTAAGGTAGGCCCTATGCAGTATCATGGTTTGAATAAGTTTGAATTTTGCATTTCTTGTACTTTTCCTAGGGTGTGCTATGATTTTTTCCCATTCCTTATCGTTGAGGGCCCGCCCTACATCTTCCGACCATATGGCTCGCAGCGTAGTGAGGGCTATCCTCGCGTGAGCTCGGACCCCAACTTATAGCCATTTTGCCAAGTGCCTGCCTCTCCCCATGTAATATAGCATTTTAACCAATTCGTTTGTGGTTGGCTCCAGCCTTTGTGGAGACCAATGCGTCTTGACATAGTGTGTTACTGCTGCATGTAATATGTACATATGATCGGGCACCCCAGTCTCCCTAACGAAGTTGCCATAGTCCAGTAACTGTCCTTCATGGAACAAATCTGACACTCTGTGGACTCCTGCGTCGGTCCATGGAGCAATGGCGCGTTTTGTGATACGCCCAGCTGTTAGTGGTATACCCATTAGGGGGATGTTGCCGGCATAAACTGGATGTGTACGCGTGTAATGGAGGGCTGCTTTCCAGCATTGTAGCGCCGTGCGTAACAGGGTAGGAAGTTGCTGTGGGAGTTTGCATTGCGGCAGTAGAAGTGCATGTAAGGCGCCTCCTGCAACATCTCGGTCAGTGTACCCTATTTCTTGGAGGTTGCGTCTGGCCGTCCAATAGGATAGCCATTGCAGCTGGCAAGCATAGTAATATGCCCTAAGGTCTGGTACTCCTAGGCCCCCTTTGTCCGTGCCCAATGGAAGCTTTTGGAGGCTTATCCTACGTCTGCCAGAGCCCCAGATGAGATCCACCATCATAGTGTTTAAGAGTTTAAAAGAACGTTGTGGAAGTAACACCGGTAAATTCGTTAAATAGTAAATCAGTCGCGGAAGGACCACCATTTTTATTATAGCCACTCTACCCATTACTGACAGCGGCAATGTGGTCCAGAAGGCAATGCTAGACCTAAGGGCTCTGATTGCTCTATGTAGGTTGCCGTCTAGCAGATCAGTGGGCGTCCGATAGACATGTATGCCCAGATATTTAAAGGTATGTGGAGCGACCGTTATTGTCATGGGCCCAAATGAGATATCTGTGGGTAGCGCCTGTTCTTGAAAGAAAAAGGCGTGAAATTTCGTTGGGTTAATGGCCAGATCAGATATACGTTCAAATGCAGCAAATATCTCAGCCAGAGGTGCCATATCCGACCTAAGGACCCTGAGGTATAGAATAATGTCGCCTGCATATGCCGAGAAGAGGTGGGTGATAGGCCCAATCGGAATGCCCATCGCCTGCGTGGCCACTCGTATTTTAATCGTCAAAGGTTCTAACGCTAGTATAAACAAGAGTGGTGAGAGTGGGCATCCTTGCCTCGTCCCGCAAAATATCGGATATTCAGCCGAGATATGACCTCCGGTGCGGACACAGGCAGTGGGAGCGTGATATAGCAGGCGGAGCCATTTAACATAATCCTCCGGCAGTCCACATTTTTCAAGTGCCTTGAACATATATTCCCAGTTCAGCGTGTCGAACGCTTGGCGGAGGTCCAGGGACAAGCAGCCAGCATGAGTGTGATGTGGTGGGGCAGCTGACATGAGGTAGTGCAGTCTCCTGATATTCAGAGACGTGCTCCGGGCTGGCAGAAAACCCGTTTGGTCTATGTGTATCAGTTTATTCAGGAGAGGCAGGAGTCTGTTTGCTAGGATCTTGCTAAGAATTTTGCATTCCGTTGCTAAAAGCGATAGGGGACGGTAGCTCGCCATGTCAGTGTGGTCCCTACCTGGCTTCGGTAGAGTGACCACCAGTGCTTGTGCCATTGTGAGTGGCAGTGTTCCCTTTTCCAGCGCCGTGTTATACAAAAGCTCTAGGTGGGGCAGGAGGGAGTCCATGTAGGTGTCATAAAATTCTGCAGGCAACCCATCTAGCCCCGGGGTTTTGTTACGGGAAAGTCCTTTAATTGCTGCCTTTATTTCAGCCTTGGTGACTGGGCCCGAGAGGTCTTTCAGAGCTGCTGGGGTCGGTCGTGGGTACGGCAACTCGCGGAGGAAATAATCTATTCGCGCGTCCGCACTATGTGCAGGTTTTCTGTATAGTGTGGCGTAGTATTAGCAAAAGGCTGTATTAATGTCATCTTGGGTGTAAACTGTATCACCCTCCGGAGTGTTAATTTCTCTAATCATAATGGCAGGGGGGTCATCTCGCAGCAATGTAGCCAAAAGCGCTCCTGATTTATCCGCTTCATTGTGGCATCTCTGTGTGTAGCGCTGGTAATCTATGGTGCGAAGGGATTCTAATAGCACCGCGTGTGAGATACGTATTTGCTGAAGTGCCTCTTGTTTCCCCCTGTCGTGCGCTGCCTCCTGCTCTAGTTTATCCATTTTCCGTTCCGTATCTGTGAGGGACTTATGGATCTCCTGTCTAGCTCCCACTGTTGCGCTGATAGCCCTCCCTCGTATTACCGCCTTAAAAGCATCCCACTCGATTAGACCAGTAGAAGCTGTGTGAGTATTTTCGGGGAAGTAAAGTGTAATGGTGTCAGCCACAGCGGTATGGAATACTGTGTCTTCGAGCAATTGTGGCCATAATCTTCATGTTGGTACCGGAGTGGGTATCCTGCCCCATGTAATAGTGGGTTGTGATCTGAAAAGGTCTTTGCAAGATATGTAGTGAGTGTGACCTGCATTACAATCGTTTGAGCAATAAATCCTATCTATCCTTGTGTGTAGCATGTGCACCGTGGAGTAAAACGAATATTCCCTGTGCGTCGGGTGTCGCATTCTCCATGCGTCACTTAAGGCCCAGCCATCCACCCAACTACAGAGCGCCTTTGCTTGTTTGATCACTCCCGCGCCATGCAGGGGGGGGGGGGGTGCGACCTATCTAGTGTAATGTCCATAATCGTGTCACAATCACCCCCTATAATCCTGGGGTGTGCCTCCCAGCCTGCTAATGCTAGATTCAAAGTGGTGAAAAAACGTTCCTGCTCAGTATTCGGTGCGTATATGCTACCCAGTACAACTTGCTGGCCATCGAGGGACCCTCGTATAAAAATGTATCGCCCCTGTTTGTCAAGTTGCTGTTCCATAGATGTAAATGGTACCCCATGTCGTATCCATATAGTTACACCGCGCGTATACCCAGAGTAGCTAGCAGTAAAAACCTGCCCTCTCCACTTCTTACGGAGCTTCACAGCTTCCTGATCCAGTATATGGGATTCCTGTAGGAACACTATTTGTGCCTTCCTCCTTAGTAGTTGTGCATGTAATCTATGGCGTTTCTGCACCAAGCCCAATCCCCGAACATTCCACGTTACAATGTTATACTGACTGAGTGTGTGCCTTGGAATAGCTCAAGCAAAAAAGACCCACATCGCTGTAACATAAGTTTAGCATAAAAAATGTAAAAAAAGGATATTAAAGCAGTGACAGGATCTAGTCCTTAGGCAGCATCGCTTGATGGTAGCCAGCCAAACGGTCCGTCCGCCGTCTGAGGGGTCACGGTGGGAAACAGAGCCACACTGCCTTCCGAGTCCGATCTGTTTAATTCTTCTTCCGAGGATACGGAGTCCTCAATGAGAGTGGTCTGGCGAAAAGTAGCAGCCGCGATGAGTGCCTGCTCCTTGCTCTGTTGCTGTGCCGTCGGATTAGTTCTCTGAGAGTTTCTGCATATTCGTCTGCTTCGACGGGCGCCCTTCTGATCCATTTTACCAGAGCTATGCTGCGTACCCTGGGAGGCGTTATCCTCACTCTCTTTAGGGTCCGTCACCTCAAGCCATTCTTCAGCATCTTCCGGGCTTTCGAAAAAATGTGTCTTGCGCTCGTAGATAATTTTTTGTCGGGCCGGGAAGAGTAATGAGTATTTTAGGTTCAAGTCCCTCAGTTTTCTTTTAACGGCCAAAAAGGAGGCGCGCTGCCTCTGCACCATAAGCGTGTAGTCCGGGTAGAGGGATACTCTGCTGTTCTCGAAGTATATGCGGTCCAGTATCCGCACTTTCTGCAACAGTGCGTCCCTGTCCCTATAATTCAGCAGGCAGACAATGAGGGGCCGCGGCGGGGCACCCGGTTTGGGCTGACCGGTAGGTATTCTATGTGGCCTTTCCACACAGTATTGAGCAGAGAGGCCCTCCGAGGTATTATGGTCATGGAACCATTGCTCCATGTATGTAGCTGGGTCCGTCCCTTCACTTCTTTCTGGCAGCCCAATGACGTGTACGTTGTTCCGCCGTGTCCTTCCTTCCGCGTCTTCCACCCGGTCCAATAAGGTATTGACTTGTTTCTGGAGTTGCTGTATGTGGGCTGTATTCTGGGCCTGCTGAGGGGATATTTCAGCTATGGCCACTGTGTTCTCCTTGACCTTGTCCGCTAGTTTGGCATGGTCCGCCAGAGTATAACCAGACGTGAGGGCACCTATTTTTTGTTCAATAACCGTCCTAGAGTCCCGCACTTCTTGTAGTATAAGGTCCAGTTTATCCACAGGGTCCGTTTCAGCTGTAGGCGTAATGCAGCTGGGCAGTTGCGATTGACCGCTAGGGTCTGCCTGTGATGTCATGAGGCGCGCAGTAGGGTCAGTGTCCTGGTGTTTGTCCTTGTTGCGACCCATCATCGCCAATCAGAATATGCGAGCCTGACAGGGTGTCGTAGCACCGTAATGCGCCCAGTACTCTGCAACGACACGGTGCCCCAACGATAGCCTTGCAGCCTTAGAGGCGTAGTCCCCAGATGGAGATTGCAAATACTATGGGGACAGTACTGGCCATGACTCGCAACACCAGTAAGCGCCGGGGATCCCTTGGCCTGCCCCGGCGCCTCGCCCAGCAACACAGTACGTCCAGAGAAACCACAGTGCAGGGATCCCACTCAGGGCCGTATAGACACAGGCTGTTGTGCCCCTAGTGTCCTGTTAGTGGGGTCAATCAGGCCTGCTTCCGTCCCTCGAGTTCATAATCTAGCACTCGACCCGGGTCCCGCACGTCGACCTCTACCCCCCTGGGTGTGGTAAGGGCTCCCAGGGCTCCACAATATGGCACCGTCCTTTAAGTGGCAAGTATGCCCTCCACTGCGGTGATGACGCAGGTTCTATGCATTCGAGGCCCAACGTAGTTATATATGGCTCCTCACCGATAGCCTCTGGCGTCCACTTGGTAGCAGCAGGCGCAGCTTGGCAGCCTTGTCCGTCAAGGCAGCCGTCAGGTTTTAGGCCTCGCCCGTAGGCCGCAGCACATCCCCGGGGATCGCGTAGCTCTGGCCCCAGGGTCCACCCCCAGGCGCGGCTATTTAGGACGTCTCTGTCCGGGCCGGGCCGCCGTAATCACCGCCTGCGGGATTGTGCGTCACACATCTCAGGCTCCTCCAGCAGAAGCTCCGACGCCTCACAGACCCCCACAGTTATTACCGTCGGTCCGCAACACGCTTCAGCGGGTTCGCGGCTCAGGGCACGCTTCTCCCTTCCTCACAGCAGGCAGAGTCCGGGTCGCTGTAATCTCCGATCACAGTCTACCGCTGGGCTAAGGAGTGGGCCGGACAACGGTACCGCTCTTCTCCAACACAGCGCACCGCTGGGATCAGCCAGACACAGCGTGTGGCAGGATTTTTGGAGCCCAGGTCCGGAGCTTCACTAGAAGGCAGCCGCCATATTCGGCAGTCGGCCACACCCCCCTCATTCAGAATACTATGTATGTAATTTAGAATGCATTACTTTGAATGTGCCCATGGAGTATTCGCCGGCTCGAGGTTTGATGGGTGTGTCAGTTGCCGCTCGAGCTTCGTGCAGGAGACGCGCTCCATGTCGTGGGTGAAGCTTATCAATAAATACTTACGTTTTCTTGGAGAACATCTCTCGAGTGATGACTTGATGAATCAATACAGTCAGCCCTGCTCATTTCTTAAGGAAGCACCATGAATGATCATAACACAAGATTCAATCTACTATTACCAATATAAAACATGAGCAAAGTGAGATCACAGCACAGATCATCAGCCCTCTCCGTGTCAATTGCCAGTTTGTATGTGAAATGATAATCAAAACGGGAAACCAGCAATGGGCATGAAACATTTCTTGCATTTGTACATTACATGGGAGGTTAGATAGAATCAGGGCCACTGGAAATATGCGATTGTGCGGCGTGGCAAATGTTCACCTAATTATAGATTTGCTGCATTATACATCATCTGCAGACTAACAAAAAAACATTTCTAGCTCAAATGGTTTAGAAGTTACTGAAAATGCAGGGACACAGGCCCTCTTCAAAACTTTACTGGTCAGCTTTCTGTTTGCTTATTGCTATATTTGGGTGTTAAACTGGTACTAATGAGGTGCAGGCAATGCCTAGACAGTGTTACCAAGTTAAAAAATGACCCAATATATAAAGGCTATAAAAATGACAAAATAATGAAGCAATACTATTAAATGTGCTGCATTATGCTACATAATTTGCCTGTTCTTGCTGTATAATTTATTCAACCCTGCAGCATAATCTAGCCCTCTCCTGCCACACAATTCCAGTGACCCTAGATATAATACATTTTTATTAACCATACAAACAGTGATCGAATGAGTTGCCCGAAAAGTCAGACACGCCAGATACGAGACACGATCAGAGATAGCCACTATGGAGCGCAAGCATGGCACATTGATCAGCCCATGCTAGCATACAAGGGTGCAGCCTGAACATATGATACTGTTATTGGATAGCAGTGAGCAGACCAATGCTTCTTACTACTCAGTACTTCTGGATATCCCTATTATTTTTTGGACCAACTAGGACAAGAAAGTCCTAAATTGTACTCTTACCTCAGGCTGCACATATTGGACTCAGCCTTCTTCTGGGTGAGTATGTTGGACCCACCAGTCGCCAATTCAGAGATAACAAGCAAGGGGTCTTTGACGGTCAGCATTCTATGCATACATATACCCCTTACCACTCACCTAAAATTAGTCAAATGGGTGGTCCTGATGAAGGTGGAAGATAGCTGTCATCCCCATCGAAACGTGCGTTGACCTGGCTGTTTTAAACTTCCAACTGACAACACCAGTGCGGATATTCATGAAGTTTTCTTTCCATTACGTCCATTGGGGTAAGTTTGCATGGTTGGGTAGTTCCAAGTGTGAGATGTGAGTGTGTGAGCATGCTGCTGCGTATGAGTTTAGAATGGCTATGTGTGGTTGATTTTATGGAGGACGTATTAAAAGTCACTACTTTTATCGGTTTTACCCCATATGTATAGTTTCCAGATTTCTTTTCAGCACAATAGACAAAAATATGTGATGTATTACAATGAAGAATAACTGTTAATTTAGCATTTATGAACAATTTATGCTCTCACAAACATATGTTTAACTTTGTATAATCAGATTTTCCTTTTTGTGTCAATACGAAGTAAAATATTTTCTCTCTAAAAAAAAAGATTATAAATAAAAAATATCAAAATGATTGTTCTTATGCTCATGGCTTAACAATCGATAATGATGGACTGCCCATAGAGCTCGAACAAGCCTATAAAGAAGCAATACAGGTCGTGTGTGAGTATATTCTAGTGCTTTTCGAATGAGTTGCCCGTACCAGGTAATGTTTCCAGTCTACAAAGGCATCTTTTATGGCTGCAAGTTCCTGGTTGTATATGGTGGAGTTTCGTTCAGCACCTGATAGGGTTCTAAGGATAGAGGTCGACAGGATTAAGTATCTCAGTTCCTATATCGCCTTGGGACAGACACCTCCAAATACATAGGACGAGGCATCAGTCTTTAGAATAAATGGCGGGTGAACATCAGGGTGTTTTAAAATAGATGCAGCCTTTACTGTCCTTAAAGACAGAACTTGCTCTTCTCGACCAATCACCACTGAATAGATGCCCGTTCTTAGTAGGTTGAATAATTGTTGAAAATTCCTGTAAAAAACTGTCTTTAAGAATTACAAAATCTAACAAACCTCCGGCTCTGAACCGATTTGCTTTTAGTGGTATCCATGGCAAAATCATTGCTAGAAATCTGGAATCTTAGTAAGGAGATTTCAAAGACTTTGAATACTCATTTGCCAGCTTTCATATAAAGGGAATATTCCGGTTGCATGGAGAGACAATTGGTTCAGAAGGTCCTTGATTTGAAAGCAGGAAGTTCTCCTACTGGCCACTGTGCCAGTCAGTGATGGAACCACGAAGCTGGAATGTGCCCTAATAGCAATAGCACAATGTACCAGCAAATATACAGGGAAGGAAGAGGAGAACCGGAGAAACAGAATCATACGAACGCTGACACGCAATGGGGCAGTTTTCAGAAGACTTTTATTATTGGATATGAACTGGAAAAAGAACTAGAACCCAAGCAGGTAGTTCCTACATACTGACCTGTGTACTCCATTATTACCTATGGGATGGTGGCATGATGGATTAGGTAGGTGACTAGGAAATCCTGGCACATCATGGCGTTGTCATTTCTTGGCACTAGGTTCCCCCGTGCCCATGGGGAACATGCAGAACTCCCCCACCCCGAGTCAATAGTCCATCAGTTGGTCGAATGGGATGATCCCAACTTCATCAAAGAGATGCCCCTCTGATCTACTTCCTGCTTGTTGCTAAGTGGCAAAAACTGTGGGGTAGATGTTCGGGGCAAAGTCTGCATTGCCTAAGATTGGTGTCATCGGTAAAGGGAATGTGGTCAGGCCGCCTTGAGTCACCACTGAGTCCCAGGAGTTGTGCTAATGACAGGAAAGTAATAGCATCCCCAGGCCATGTGTTTACGTGGCAGCCATGGGAGTTTCAATGTATGTACCCCAGACATCGCCCAGTCCATCAAGCACCAGTGCTTCGTGGATTCTCTCCGATGCCATTCTACGAAGAAGCAAAGCTGCACGGCTTGTTAATATTGTATTCGGTTGGAGACCCCCAGTCCGCCATCCACCACGGGGCAATATGTCAAGGAGCAGTGAATGCATAAATCTGATCTGAGGTCAATCAGAGCGGTCATCAGAGGGTTGAGACAGGCTGCTAGGATACCTGTGAAAAGTTCTTCAAGTCTGACACAGCATCAAAACATCTTCAAGGGTGTCAGTAAAACTTACTTTTCACAGCTACGGGTTACTTCACTCATCAGTTCTCTTTGGCCTTTTTAAAATTTTCCTTTCTTGTCATATATTACATGTATTTTTTGAACAACTACAGTAATCTTCCCATCTAGCTACTAAAGCTGGTTCCACAAACACAGCACAATGCATTATATGTTCCTGTAGAATCTAGATTTAAAAATACTCCATGGGTAGTGTCCACTCATGCACTATTCTCTTCTGTACCTTTATTCAGTGACCTGCGTTTTTTACCTCCTATCTGGTGCTTAACACTACTTTGTGAGTCGCATGGAATGATTAGTGTGCTACAATCGATTTCTACAGCACCAAATGTAATCTACAGTTGTCTGGTGTGAAAGACATTTATGGGTTGGTCTGGCCTCTTCAGGTTGTCTTCACTTTCATTATACGGATGTCCTTTCTTTATCTTCAACACACTTAGGGTCTTTTAAAATCTTGCTACTAATGCTGTAACACAAGTTCCTTAGTAGTCAAAAGCACGAGTCAACAGTTGTTGTAAGGTAATTCTTTATTAAGTAAGCTAGATGTATGCTTTAAGGGAAAGAAGCATGTATGATGTAAGTAGGTCAGTAGGACAGCTCACTAGTATCTCTTGCTGAACCTCCAAGTCCCAGCTGACTCTCACATGCCACGCCATTCTCACATTATTTCTTAAGCAGGCTGAGCAGTGATATATAACACAGGTTATAGATGTAATACAGTCTCACTACACTATATTTAGAATTCAAGCAACAGAACTGCAAATTCCATTTTCACATTGAGGTACTCTTGTTTTTCAGATTGGAGCAATCCTTGACCCTCTCTTACATAAGAGGAACTTAGTACCTTGAGTCTAGGGTGCCTATGAGCTTACCCAAGGGAGTTGCCAACACCAACAGAATTAAGGTGGCCAACTGGCTATTATCATTTCACATGACACTTTGCACACATTGAGACACACTGCCTGTGCAATTTGTATTGGTGGTTCATAGATCATTTTTCTCATATCACTACACCAGTTACTCACTTGTTGCATAAAAAGATACCATTACGGTGGGCAACTGAGGCCAAACAGGGTTTTCAATTGTTAAAAAAGGCTTTTATCCCCGTCCCAGTTTTGATCCATCACAATTCTAACTGACCATTTATCGTAGAAACCAACACTTCAAGTGAGGCAAATGGAGCCATCCTTTCGTAAATACATGAAGATAATGGTCAGTTACACCCAGTCCTAATTATGCCAAGAAAATTATATTCCGCAGTCTGTAATTATATAATTGCACAAAAAGAGCTCTTGTATATTAAAGAGGCATTTTGAAAAGGGCGTCACTACCTATGGAAGCCAAATACATAAAGATAATGGTCAGTTACACCCAGTCCTAATTATGCCAAGAAAATTATATTCCGCAGTCTGTAATTATATAATTGCACAAAAAGAGCTCTTGTATATTAAAGAGGCATTTTGAAAAGGGCGTCACTACCTATGGAAGCCAAACATACCATAATTGTGTTCACAGACCACTGCAACATTAAATTCATGAGCTCTTCCCACTTGCAGACTCCCAGACAACTGCGTTACATACTGTTCTTTGCTGAATTAGATTTTATAGTGACATTTAGACCAGGAGCCCAAAACAAAAAACCAGATGCTTCAACCAGACAAGAAACCAATGAAAGTACTTGGGAAGAATCAAGAGTCACTATTTTAAAACCACATCAAGTTATAGGGGCAGCAGACAAATAAATATTTCCACAAAAGGTTTGAAAAGGTTTAATAAGATCTAAAAATTAAATTGGCGGAAACAAAATCAACCTCAAAGGATAATTTTAGGATTACCATTCCATGATCAAAAAAACTATTTGTACCACTTAAAGAACTACAGCTTCTGGTTTATTATTGGTGCCATGTGGTACCTACATCATGTCACCCTTGAGTTGCAAACCTTTAGAACTGTTTCAAAGAAGGTTTTGGTGGCCCACGTTATGAAGAAATGTGATACAAGGGGTTTAAGATTTAGTATGGGACCCCAGGCCAAAGCAGATGATTAAAAAAATCGAGGTCTTCTTTAACCTTTGACAACCCCCAATCAGCCTCGGGGGCACAGATCTATAGATTGTATCGCTGCATTACACAGGGATCAGAAGGAAGATTCTATACTGGTCATTGCGGACTGTTTAACAAAAAAGGCACATTTAATCCCATGTCAAGGGCTACCTAGGAATGTACAGTTAGTACAACTACTAATGATTCACATAGTACGATTACTAGGTTTGCCTAGGCAAATAATTTCAGACTGTGATTCACACTTTACTTACTAGTTATGGCTAGCCTGCTGCTCTGCACTGCATATTAACTCTGCACTCTTAACCAGCTTTCTCCCTCAATATGATGTACAAACCGAGAGAGTCAACTAAAGTTTTAAGCAGTACCAGTGTTGCTTTATGGGAGATACACCAAGTTCTTGGGTAGTTCTAATATGGCTAAATAAAATAGTTTTTAATTCCAGACACATTTCACTTGAATACTCCTTGTTTTAATTTGAATGGTAGGCATCCTTATTTTTCACCATTCCTACAGCCTTTGGGTGATTCTCCTGTGTCCACAGAGTGTGATAGAACATATGACATTCGAACAATCTGGCTATGGTTTTAACAACATTTAACGACTGCAAAAGCTGAATACAGCATACAAGCATACAAAAACACCAATGAGGTCCCACATATAAAACTAGAGATAGTGTATGGTGATCAACCGTAAATCTTTCATTTCCACAGCATATTAAATTGTGTCCATGATTTGTTGGTATTTAAGATTATTGCACAGATTAATCCAGTAATCTACAAACTGAAATCGCCATTTGGTTCACATGTACAACCTGTATTTGATACCTCTTTGCTTAAATCAGCAAGTTCTAAAGCATTTCAAATCCTTCTCTAATTCTGATCCAAGTGAAACTAGAGTACGAAGTGCAATCCACTCTAGACTCTAAATTTCGGAACAAGCATCTATGGTATTTGTTATCCTTAAAAAGACTTTGGTCCAGCAGATCATGGTTGGGAGCCCGCAACCAACATGCACGCACCCTGGTTAAAAGCAAAAATTAATTCACAGTATCCGACCAAACAGATGCTATGATATGGCTTTAAGAAGGGGGTAATGCCAAATTAAAGCACAATACATGAATTTCCAGTATCCAGTATTCAGCCATTATATGCCACTTTGTTCAAGTAATCAGATGTGATTTGCCATAAAACTTACATGCTTAATAATTCAGCAACTAAGGGGGGCACAGCTTGCAGGTGAAAAGACAAAGACCCTCCCTCAGTGGAGGATTGGCGAAGGTCTTGACCAATATATGCGCAAGGAGATACCAATATATGCAGCCAGAGGTTGCCCACAAAAATATGGGGAGCATAGGCAGGGATGTGGAACTCCTATAGCCCGACACCCAGTACATATTATTTGGGGTCAAGGGCAACAAGTTTTCATGTGCATTTCGTCATTGGGACAAGTAGGCCCAAACCCCTGCAGCACAAAACCTTTGGCTGCCAGTGTGCAGTACACCTTTATGGATCAGGGAAGGGCACTGTCTGCAGTTAAGGTAATATTGTTGCCCATATGTTAATGCTGTTCAAACTTGTATTTATGGTTCATTAATTGAAAGCCTTTATTATTAGGGTGAGCCCTCTAAGTAAATGTTGTAAGCTCTGACTGCACTACTGACAGCGGTTCCAGTATAAAAATGTGTACACACGTTTTCAAAGTTTAGCAATATGAGGCTATATATAATTCTTCCCGAATGCTCTCTGATTTGATGCAAATATTTGCAGACGCTTTCCAAGACTGATGATTCTTTGCTTTCAAAATAAAATTTTCATAAAAAATGAAAGCAGGGGGAAAAAACATTTGGTTAATCTACTGTAAAATTTCAGGCACCGTTTCTTTGCAGCATCATTTAGTAACGTGTGGATGCATGCTAGTATTTCCCAAAAATATTCATAACGGAAAACCAGTGTAATCAGCTTCAATTCGATTATGGGAAACAAAAATAAACAAGCATTGGCAAAGCCAGTAGGTCTGAAATTGGTGGTCAGCTTTTTAGTTTTGCCAATGTGTGACTTGTTTTGGCATGGTTTTTGTAAAACCTTATTGGTGTGGGAGCTGCCAGGCCCTCACCATTAAAACAAACATTGGCAAAAGCAAAAATTGTTTTTTGGTCTCAATATGCTCCTTGTGAAAGAGCAGAATGCTGTCACTCAAAGTGAAGCCAGATGATACAGAGAGAGAGAGACTGAATTTTAATAAACACAAAAGGTCATGGTCAACGCCAGATTAAATTAGGGGTACAGTTATTAAAGAAAGTCTAAAAAGTGCACCCATGCTATATGTCCTTGCATTAAGTGCAGCTATACAGCTTTCATGAATTCCCAAGAATTTACAGAGGTAGGACAAGAAATAGTACTCACAGAAAATATTTGTGAACTGCATTTTAGCATTAGCAAAAATGCATTTGTAGAGTTGCTCATGAAAAAAAATCTGAGTATTTGCAAGTTCACTTTCCCTCCAACCACTTTTTTCCCAACTCTGAAAGAAGGTTTACGTCTGCCATTGTCAGGAGTCAATTTCCAACGTTTCTTAGTATGGGACAAGATTAGAGAAGAGTTGAACACCCTTAAAACATGCAAGTTGGTAGGTTTGCAGACTCAAAAGGGAATTCTAACTCTGGAAGTATTGCTTACCACTACCTCAGTATGTAGATCTGCAGAAACGTGGCAACATAAGGGGATTACAAGTATTCAAACACTACTATGGTATAAGTCCTGGCATAATCAGGGAGGCTATACCAGAGCTCTTATATAATGAGATTGCTGCTATAATTATTCGCTGAACTTCTTGGCACCAAAAGGGGAAGTGGATTTTGTTACAGGAGAAGAAAATCTATGAAGCAACCTGCCCCATGGATAAGTAGATATTTGAATAAATTCCCCACTACTGATAGGGTTTCATATCACTGGATTAGTGTTGACCCGGTAAGTTCATTGATTGTGGCTGTGGATGAAGAGCAAAAGACACACAATTGATGGACGGAATGCAGAACACATCAAAACATTCACCCCCAGTCAAGAGAACTGGGTTAAATCCATCATTCTTTTGCTCACCGTGCCACCCCAGTTTAGACCTGGCCATATGCAAATCAGTCTTGACCCTGTGCCTCATGGGAAAAGTCCAGCCCGAACTGTCAAGCCAGGTCCTTCCTGGACCGGAAACAAGCATCCTACGACTGGTTTCGGGGTTTCACACCTCTTCAGCAAGGATAGCTTGATTCCAGTGGCACAGTGAGCCCGGGACCCACGTCTGGGCATACCCAGCGCACTTAGGGCGAGAAAGCAAAAGACACACAATTGATGGACGGAATGCAGAACAAATCAAAACATTCACCCCCAGTCAAGAGATCTGGCTTAAATCTATCATTATTTTGCTCACAATACCACCCCAGTTTAGACCTGGCCATATGCAAATCAGTCTTGACCCTGTGCCTCATGGGAACAGTCCAGCCCGAACTGCCAAGCCAGGTCCTCCCTGGACTGGAAACAAGCATCCTAGGACCGGTTTCATGGTTTCACCACTGATCAGCCAGGATTGCTTGAATCCTGTGGCACAGTGAGCACAGGACCCACTTCTGGGCATACCCAGCGCACTTAAGGCGAGAAAGCAAAAGACACACAATTGTTGGACGGAATGCAGAAAAAAATCAAAACATTCACCCCCAGTCAAGAGATCTATGTTAAATACATCATTCTTTTGCTCACCATGCCACCCCAGTTTAGAGCTAGCCATATGCAAATCAGTCTTGACCCCGTGCCTCATGGAAACAGTCCAGCCCGAACTGCCAAATCAGGTCTTCTGGATGAAGAGTTCACAGGATTAATGCGTTTGAGATCTCCAATCTGGGGGGATTTGTTAGAGCGGATGATCCTGTGTTTGTTGTGGATTACTAATACAACAGCTTTTTCAGGAGGCCTGGGAGGGTCAGTACAGGTCTTTTTATTCCTTGCATTTTCCTTTGCTTGTAATGTTGTTGTTACATTAAAAAAGGTGTAATTAAAAAATTGTTCAATGACTCATGTGTAAAATGGATCTACAAGTCCCAGCAGTCAAGGTGCTTAGCAACAATCATGCGTGAGATGGAACCACAATTTCCAGCAGTCCAAGCAACAGTTTTTTTGCGCAGCTACCGCTATAAAAAGAAGCTGCGCCCTTTCCAGTGCAAGGCAAGTTAATTCCTGAGTGCAGTCTTACAAGTTTCCATGAGAAGGGTGGATTATCTATAGAGATCTTCGTCCTCAATATTAATCTGCCCAGAGTTCCTACATGGAAAATGCTTGTTACGAGGCGGTTTCTCTGCCTGCATTTGAATTTGCTGCATTTCGATGGCCCTGGTTGAGGTGGGACTAGGTACCTCCCTAGTAATGTGCACTATGTGTGCCCAGGCCTGTAAATCAGATGCTACTAGTGGCCCTGCAGCACTGATTGTGCCACACACACAAGTGGCCTCATAAATGCGTCTCAGTTCTGCTACTGCAGTGTCTGCGCGCAAAGTTTTAAACTGCCATGTCGACCTGCCAAGTGCACCCACTTGCCTGGCTTTAACCTTCCCTTTTCTTACATGTAAATCACTCCTAAGGGAGGCCCGGAGTATCCCCATGGGATGGATGTAATGTATGTGACAGGTAGGACATGTGCTGGTGCGCTGTACATGTCCTGATAGTGAGATACTGTGCATTTCGTTTTCACTATTGGAAGGGTGTTTGTCCCACAGGTTAACATGGAAGCTGCCTTGTAACACCTTACACGTGTAACTTCCCAGTAGGACAACATAGAGAAATGGAGGTTAGGTTCTCCGAACTCAGAATTTAATAACCCACCTTTTAGGAAAGGTGGTTTTTAACCCCTTCGCTGCCAGGCCTATTTCCCCTCCTGTGCCAAGCCTTTTTTTGGCTATTTGGGGTAGTGCGTGATGAGGCCCCTGTAACTTTTTGACCACATAAGATATCCACGCCAAATTTGCGTCCTTTTCTTCCAACATCATGGGGATTCTAAAGGTACTCAGGATTTGTGGATTCCCCTGGCGGGGTCACAGAAAAGTGACAAAATACAGCAAAATTTTGTTTTTTGGGGGAAAAATGTGAAAAACGGGCTGCAAATGAAAGCGTCTGGGTTTTCCCCTGCAAATGTGATCAAAAAAGGGTTTGTGGGGCTGAAATCACCATTTTCCCAGCTTTTAGGGAATGACAGACTTTTGACAGAAAACCCACATTTTTTAAACAGTTTTGGCATTTTTCTGGGACATAGCCTATTTTTGCTATTTGTTGTGCTTTCAACCTCCTTCCAGTTAATGGTAGAAATGGGTGTGAACGTAATAATGGATCCTGGAAAGCTATACATTTTAGAAAAGTAGACAAACTTCTGAATTCAGCAAGGGTTCATTTGTGTAGATCCATCAAGGTTTATTTATAGAAAGTGACAGTTAAATATATGAAAAATTGAAAATTAGTTGAAAAAATAAAGCCTTTTGTGTCAACGTTTTCACCTGTAACTTCTTCAAATTATGACAGCTGTTTGAAAGCAATATACGGTTACATCCACTGGACCTTACTGGTTGTAGGGATATATAGGACTTGTAGGTTCACCAAGAAACCGAAGAACCCAGAGTCAAAAACTGAGCAGCAATTTGCAATGTTTTTTTATTATGTTCCGGGTCTATAGCAAATATTGTGGGAAAATGTATAAATGGAAAAATCGGTATGAAAGACACCTATGTATTTCTAAAATGGGAACAAATTGTAGAGTTTAGAAACAGTACATATTTGCTCATTTTCGAAATTGGGAATACCCATACTAGCATGAAAATTATCGGTCATTTTTCAAAATGACTTCTTTTTTACACAAAGTCTTTTATTTGGAAAGCAGAAATGCATCAAAAATCAATAGGTAATAATAGTTGCTTTACAAATCTGAACTACCCCAAGTCTCTCAATAAAAATGGTACCTCACTTGTGTGGGTAGGCATAGTGCCCACAACAGGAAATGGCTCAAAACCCAACGTGAACACACCACATTTTCACAATGAAAATGTACCCTTTTTTTGCGAAGTGTCTAGCTGTAGTTTTTTAACACTAGCTCTGCCGGCACCTAGTGAAACGTTGCAAACCTATAAATTTTTGAAAACTAGACACCCAGGGGAATCCAGGATGGGGTGACTTGACTTCCTCCCACCAGGATCTGTTACCCAAAATCCCTTGCAAACCTAAAAATTGTCAAAAAAAACACATTTTCCCCACATTTCTGTGGGGGAAAATTCTGGAATCTGCGTGGATCTACAAATTTCTAGCCACCCCGCGTTCCCCAAAGTCTTACGAGAAAAATGGTAGCTCACTTGTTTGGGTCAGCCTAGTGCCCGCAACAGGAAACGGCGCAAAACGCAACGTGGTCACACCTCAATTTCGCAGTGGAAAATTACCCTTTTTTGGCAAAGTGCCTAGCTGTAGTTTTTGAACCCTAGCTGTGCGGGCACGTTGGGAAACCTAGCAAACCTATACATTTTGGAAAACTAGACAGTCAGGGGAATCCAGGATGGGGTGACTTGACTGCCTCCCACCAGGGTCTGTTACCCAGAATCCCTTGCAAACCTAACAAATTGTCAAAAAAAACATATTTTCTCCACATTTCTGTGGTGGAAAATTCTGGAATCTGCGTGGATCTACAAATTTCTAGCCACCCCGCGTTCCCCAAAGTCTTACGAGAAAAACGGTACCTCACTTGTGCGGGTCGGCCTAGTGCTCGCGACAGGAAATGGCGCAAAACGCAACGTGGTCACACCTCAATTTCGCAGTGAAAAATGACCCTTTTTTCGCAAAGTGCCTAGCTGTAGTTTTTTAACCCTAGCTCTGCGGGCACCTTGGGAAACCTACCCAACCTATACATTTTTTAAAGCTAGACACCCAGGGGAATCCAGGATGGGGTGACTTGACTGCCTCCCACCAGGATCTGTTACCCAGAATCCCTTGCAAACCTAACAAATTGTCAAAAAAAACATATTTTTTTCACATTTCTGTGGTGGAAAGTTCCGGAATCTGCGTGGATCCACAAATGGCCACCCACCCCGCGTTCCCCAAAGTCTTACGAGAAAAACGGTACCTCACTTGTGCGGGTCGGCATAGTGCTCGCGTCAGGAAACGGCGCAAAACACAACGTGGTCACACCTCAATTTCGCAGTGAAAAATGACCCTTTTTTGGCAAAGTGCCTAGCTGTAGTTTTTGAACCCTAGCTCTGCGGGCACCTTGGGAAACCTAGCAAACCTCTACATTTTTTAAAACTAGACACCCAGGGGAATCCAGGATGGGGTGACTTGACTGCCTCCCACCAGGGTCTGTTACCCATAATCCCTTGCAAACCTAAAACATTGTCAAAAAAACCACATTTTCCCCACAGTTCTGTGGTGGAAAGTTCCGGAATCTGCGTGGATCCACAAATTTCCACCCACCCCGCGTTCCCCAAAGTCTTATGAGAAAAACGGTACCTCACTTGTGTGGGTCGGCCTGGTGCCCGCGACAGGAAACGGCACAAAACGCAACGTGGTCACACCTCCATTTCGCAGTGAAAAATTGCCCTTTTTTGCCAAAGTGCCTAGCTGTAGTTTTTGAACCCTAGCTCTGCGGGCACCTTGGGAAACCTAGCAAACCTATACATTTTTTAAAACTAGACACCGAGGGGAATCCAGGATGGTGTGACTTGACTGCCTCCCACCAGGGTCTGTTACCCAGAATCCCTTGCAATCCTAACAAATTGTCAAAAAAACCACATTTTCCCCACATTTCTGCGGTGGGAAGTTCTGGAATCTGCGTAGATCTACACATTTCAACCCACCCCGCGTTCCAGTAAGTCTTACGAGAAAAATGGTACCTCACTTGTGCGGGTCGGCCTGGTGCCCGCGACAGGAAAAGGCGCAAAACGCAACATGTTCACACCTCTATATCGCAGTGAAAAATTACCCTTTTTTGGCAAAGTGCCTAGCTGTAGTTTTTGAACCCTAGCTCTGCGGGCACCTTGGGAAACCTAGCAAACCTATACATTTTTGAAAACTAGACAACCAGGGGAATCCAGGATGAGGTGACTTGACTGCCTCCCACCAGGGTCTGTTACCCAGAATCCCTTGCAAACCTAAGAAATTGTCAAAAAAAACATATTTTCTCCACATTTCTGTGGTGGAAAGTTCCGGAATCTGCGTGGATCCACAAATTTCCACCCACCCCGCGTTCCCCAAAGTCTTGCGAGAAAAATGGTACCTCACTTGTGCGGGTCGGCCTAGTGCCTGCGACAGGAAGCTGCGCAAAACGCAACATGGTCACACCTCTATATCGCAGTGAAAAATTACCCTTTTTTGGCAAAGTGCCTAGCTCTAGTTTGTGAACCCTAGCTCTGCGGGCACCTTGGGAAACCTAGCAAACCTACACATTTTAGAAAACTAGACACCCAGGGGAATCCAGGATGGGGTGACTTGACTGCCTCCCACCAGGGTCTGTTACCCAGAATCCCTTGCAAACGTAAATGATTGTCAAAAAAACCACATTTTCCCCACATTTCTGTGGTGGAAAGTACCGGAATCTGCGTGGATCCACAAAGTGCCACCCACCCCGCGTTCCCCACAGTCTTACGAGAAAAACGGTACCTCACTTGTGCGGGTCGGCCTAGTGCCCGCGACAGGAAACGGCGCAAAACGCAACATGGTCACACCTCTATATCGCAGTGAAAAATGGCCCTTTTTTTCCAAAGTGCCTAGCTGTAGTTTTTGAACCCTAGCTCTGCGGGCACCTTGGGAAACCTAGCAAACCTATACATTTTTGAAAACTAGACACCCAGGGGAATCCAGGATGGGGTGACTTGACTGCCTCCCACTAGGGTCTGTTACCCAGAATCCCTTGCAAACCTAAGAAATTGTCAAAAAAAACATATTTTCTCCACATTTCTGTGGTGGAAAGTTCCTGAATCTGCGTGGATCCACAAATTTCCACCCACCCCGCGTTCCCCAAAGTCTTGCGAGAAAAATGGTACCTCACTTGTGCGGGTCGGCCTAGTGCCTGCGACAGGAAACGGCGCAAAACGCAACATGGTCACACCTCAATTTCGCAGTGAAAAATGGCCCTTTTTTGCCAGAGTGCCTAGCTGTAGTTTTTTAACCCTAGCTCTGCGGGCACCTTGGGAAACCTAGCAAACCTATACATTTTTGAAAACTAGACACCATGGGGAATCCAGGATGGGGTGACTTGACTGCCTCCCACCAGGGTCTGTTACCCAGAATCCCTTGCAAACCTAAGAAATTGTCCAAAAAAACATATTTTCTCCACATCTCTGTTGTGGAAAGTTCCGGAATCTGCGTGGATCCACAAATTTCCACCCACCCCACGTTCCCCAAAGTCTTACGAGAAAAACGGTACCTCACTTGTGCGGGTCGGCCTATTGCCCGCGACAGGAAACAGCGCAAAACACACCGTGGTCACACCTCAATATCGCAGTGAAAAATGACCCTTTTTTCGCAAAGTGCCTAGCTCTAGTTTTTGTACCTTAGCTCTGCGGGCACCTTGGGAAACCGAGCAAACCTATACATTTTTGAAAACTAGACACCAAGGGAAATCCAGAATGGGGTGACTTGACTGCCTCCCACCAGGGTCTGTTACCCAGAATCCCTTGCAAACCTAAAAAATTGTCAAAAAAACACATTTTCCCCACATTTCTGTGGTGGAAAGTCCTGGAATCTGCGTGGATCCACAAATTTCCACCCACCCCACGTTCCGGAAAGTCTTACAAGAAAAACGGTACCTCACTTGTGCGGGTCGGCCTAGTGCCCGCGACAGGAAACAGCACAAAACGCAACGTGGTCACACCTCAATATCGCAGTGAAAAATGGCCCTTTTTTGCCAAAGTGCCTAGCTGTAGTTTTTGAACCCTAGCTCTGCGGGCACCTTGGGAAACCTAGCAAACCTATACATTTTTGAAAACTAGACACCCAGGGGAATCCAGGATGGGGCGACTTGACTGCCTCCCACCAGGGTCTGTTACCCAGAATCCCTTGCAAACCTAAGAAATTGTCCAAAAAAACATATTTTCTCCACATTTCTGTGGTGGAAAGTTCCGGAATCTGCGTGGATCCACAAATTTCCACCCACCCCGCGTTCCCCACAGTCTTACGAGACAAACGGTACCTCACTTGTGCGGGTCGGCCTAGTGCCCGCGACAGGAAACAGCACAAAACGCAACGTGGTCACACCTCAATATCGCAGTGAAAAATGGCCCTTTTTTGCCAAAGTGCCTAGCTGTAGTTTTTGAACCCTAGCTCTGCGGGCACCTTGGGAAACCTAGCAAACCTATACATTTTTGAAAACTAGACACCCAGGGGAATCCAGGATGGGGCGACTTGACTGCCTCCCACCAGGGTCTGTTACCCAGAATCCCTTGCAAACCTAAGAAATTGTCAAAAAAAAAAAATATTTTCTCCACATTTCTGTGGTGGAAAGTACCGGAATCTGCGTGGATCCACAAATTTCCACCCACCCCGCGTTCCCCAAAGTCTTACGAGAAAAATGGTACCTCACTTATGCGGGTCGGCCTAGTGCCCGTGACAGGAAACGGCGCAAAACTCAACGTGGTCACACCTCTATATAGGAGTGAAAAATTACCCTTTTTTGGCAAAGTGCCTAGCTCTAGTTTGTGAACCCTAGCTCTGCGGGCACCTTGGGAAACCTAGCAAACCTACACATTTTTGAAAACTAGACACCCAGGGGAATTCAGGATGGGGTGACTTGACTGCCTCCCACCAGGGTCTGTTACCCAGAATCCCTTGCAAACGTAAATAATTGTAAAAAAAACACATTTTCCCCACATTTCTGTGGTGGAAAGTTCCGGAATCTGCGTGGATCCACAAATTTCCACCCACCCCGCGTCCCCCAAAGTCTTGCGAGAAAAATGGTACCTCACTTGTGCGGGTCGGCCTAGTGCCTGCGACAGGAAACTGCGCAAAACGCAACATGGTCACACCTCTATATCGCAGTGAAAAATGGCCATTTTTTTCCAAAGTGCCTAGCTGTAGTTTTTGAACCCTAGCTCTGCGGGCACCTTGGGAAACCTAGCAAACCTATACATTTTTGAAAACTAGACAACCAGGGGAATCCAGGATGGGGTGACTTGACTGCCTCCCACCAGGGTCTGTTACCCAGAATCCCTTGCAAACCTAAGAAATTGTCAAAAAAAACATATTTTCTCCACATTTCTGTGGTGGAAAGTTCCGGAATCTGCGTGGATCCACAAATTTCCACCCACCCCGCGTTCCCCAAAGTCTTGCGAGAAAAATGGTACCTCACTTGTGCGGGTCGGCCTAGTGCCTGCGACAGGAAACTGCGCAAAACGCAACATGGTCACACCTCTATATCGCAGTGAAAAATTACCCTTTTTTGGCAAAGTGCCTAGCTCTAGTTTGTGAACCCTAGCTCTGCGGGCACCTTGGGAAACCTAGCAAACCTACACATTTTAGAAAACTAGACACCCAGGGGAATCCAGGATGGGGTGACTTGACTGCCTCCCACCAGGGTCTGTTACCCAGAATCCCTTGCAAACGTAAATGATTGTCAAAAAACCCACATTTTCCCCACATTTCTGTGGTGGAAAGTACCGGAATCTGCGTGGATCCACAAAGTGCCACCCACCCCGCGTTCCCCACAGTCTTACGAGAAAAACGGTACCTCACTTGTGCGGGTCGGCCTAGTGCCCGCGACAGGAAACGGCGCAAAACGCAACATGGTCACACCTCTATATCGCAGTAAAAAATGGCTCTTTTTTTCCAAAGTGCCTAGCTGTAGTTTTTGAACCCTAGCTCTGCGGGCACCTTGGGAAACCTAGCAAACCTATACATTTTTGAAAACTAGACACCCAGGGGAATCCAGGATGGGGTGACTTGACTGCCTCCCACTAGGGTCTGTTACCCAGAATCCCTTGCAAACCTAAGAAATTGTCAAAAAAAACATATTTTCTCCACATTTCTGTGGTGGAAAGTTCCGGAATCTGCGTGGATCCACAAATTTCCACCCACCCCGCGTTCCCCAAAGTCTTGCGAGAAAAATGGTACCTCACTTGTGCGGGTCGGCCTAGTGCCTGCGACAGGAAACGGCGCAAAACGCAACATGGTCACACCTCAATTTCGCAGTGAAAAATGGCCCTTTTTTGCCAGAGTGCCTAGCTGTAGTTTTTTAACCCTAGCTCTGCGGGCACCTTGGGAAACCTAGCAAACCTATACATTTTTGAAAACTAGACACCATGGGGAATCCAGGATGGGGTGACTTGACTGCCTCCCACCAGGGTCTGTTACCCAGAATCCCTTGCAAACCTAAGAAATTGTCCAAAAAAACATTTTCTCCACATCTCTGTTGTGGAAAGTGTCGGAATCTGTGTGGATCCACAAATTTCCACCCACCCCACGTTCCCCAAAGTCTTACGAGAAAAACGGTACCTCACTTGTGCGGGTCGGCCTATTGCCCGTGACAGGAAAAGGCGCAAAACTCAACGTGGTCACACCTCTATATCGGAGTGAAAAATTACCCTTTTTTGGCAAAGTGCCTAGCTCTAGTTTGTGAACCCTAGCTCTGCGGGCACCTTGGCAAACCTAGCAAACCTACACATTTTTGAAAACTAGACACCCAGGGGAATTCAGGATGGGGTGACTTGACTGCCTCCCACCAGGGTCTGTTACCCAGAATCCCTTGCAAACGTAAATAATTGTAAAAAAAACCACATTTTCCCCACATTTCTGTGGTGGAAAGTTCCGGAATCTGCGTGGATCCACAAATTTCCACCCACCCCGCGTTCCCCAAAGTCTTGCGAGAAAAATGGTACCTCACTTGTGCGGGTCGGCCTAGTGCCTGCGACAGGAAACTGCGCAAAACGCAACATGGTCACACCTCTATATCACAGTGAAAAATTATCCTTTTTTGGCAAAGTGCCTAGCTCTAGTTTGTGAACCCTAGCTCTGCGGGCACCTTGGGAAACCTATACATTTTTGAAAACTAGACACCAAGGGGAATCCAGGATGGGGTGACTTGACTGCCTCCTACCAGGGTCTGTTACCCAGAATCCCTTGCAAACCTAAGAAATTGTCAAAAAAACATATTTTCTCCACATTTCTGTGGTGGAAAGTTCCGGAATCTGCGTGGATCCACAAATTTACACCCACCCCGCGTTCCCCAAAGTCTTGCGAGAAAAATGGTACCTCACTTGTGCGGGTCGGCCTAGTGCCTGCGACAGGAAACTGCGCAAAACGCAACATGGTCACACCTCTATATCGCAGTGAAAAATTACCCTTTTTTGGCAAAGTGCCTAGCTCTAGTTTGTGAACCCTAGCTCTGCGGGCACCTTGGGAAACCTAGCAAACCTACACATTTTAGAAAACTAGACACCCAGGGGAATCCAGGATGGGGTGACTTGACTGCCTCCCACCAGGGTCTGTTACCCAGAATCCCTTGCAAACGTAAATGATTGTCAAAAAACCACATTTTCCCCACATTTCTGTGGTGGAAAGTACCGGAATCTGCGTGGATCCACAAAGTGCCACCCACCCCGCGTTACCCACAGTCTTACGAGAAAAACGGTACCTCACTTGTGCGGGTCGGCCTAGTGCCCGCGAGAGGAAACGGCGCAAAACGCAACATGGTCACACCTCTATATCGCAGTGAAAAATGGCCCTTTTTTTCCAAAGTGCCTAGCTGTAGTTTTTGAACCCTAGCTCTGCGGGCACCTTGGGAAACCTAGCAAACCTATACATTTTTGAAAACTAGACACCCAGGGGAATCCAGGATGGGGTGACTTGACTGCCTCCCACCAGGGTCTGTTACCCAGAATCCCTTGCAAACCTAAGAAATTGTCAAAAAAAACATATTTTCTCCACATTTCTGTGGTGGAAAGTTCCGGAATCTGCGTGGATCCACAAATTTCCACCCACCCCACGTTCCCCAAAGTCTTACGAGAAAAACGGTACCTCACTTGTGCGGGTCGGCCTATTGCCCGCGACAGGAAACAGCGCAAAACACAACGTGGTCACACCTCAATATCACAGTGAAAAATGACCCTTTTTTGGCAAAGTGCCTAGCTCTAGTTTTTGTACCTTAGCTCTGTGGGCACCTTGGGAAACCGAGCAAACCTATACATTTTTGAAAACTAGACACCAAGGGAAATCCAGAATGGGGTGACTTGACTGCCTCCCACCAGGGTCTGTTACCCAGAATCCCTTGCAAACCTAAAAAATTGTCAAAAAACACATTTTCCCCACATTTCTGTGGTGGAAAGTCCTGGAATCTGCTTGGATCCACAAATTTCCACCCACCCCGCGTTCCGGAAAGTCTTACAAGAAAAACGGTACCTCACTTGTGCGGGTCGGCCTAATGCCCGCGACAGGAAACAGCACAAAACGCAACGTGGTCACACCTCAATATCGCAGTGAAAAATGGCCCTTTTTTGCCAAAGTGCCTAGCTGTAGTTTTTGAACCCTAGCTCTGCGGGCACCTTGGGAAACCTAGCAAACCTATACATTTTCGAAAACTAGACACCCAGGGGAATCCAGGATGGGGTGACTTGACTGCCTCCCACCAGGGTCTGTTACCCAGAATCCCTTGCAAACCTAAGAAATTGTCAAAAAAAAAATATTTTCTCCACATTTCTGTGGTGGAAAGTTCCGAAATCTGCGTGGATCCACAAATTTCCACCCACCCCGCGTTCCCCAAAGTCTTGCGAGAAAAATGGTACCTCACTTGTGCGGGTCGGCCTAGTGCCTGCGACAGGAAACGGCGCAAAACGCAACATGGTCACACCTCAATTTCGCAGTGAAAAATGGCCCTTTTTTGCCAGAGTGCCTAGCTGTAGTTTTTTAACCCTAGCTCTGCGGGCACCTTGGGAAACCTAGCAAACCTATACATTTTTGAAAACTAGACACCATGGGGAATCCAGGATGGGGTGACTTGACTGCCTCCCACCAGGGTCTGTTACCCAGAATCCCTTGCAAACCTAAGAAATTGTCCAAAAAAACATGTTTTCTCCACATTTCTGTTGTGGAAAGTTCCGGAATCTGCGTGGATCCACAAATTTCCACCCACCCCACGTTCCCCAAAGTCTTACGAGAAAAACGGTACCTCACTTGTGCGGGTCGGCCTATTGCCCGCGACAGGAAACAGCGCAAAACACAACGTGGTCACACCTCAATATCGCAGTGAAAAATGACCCTTTTTTGGCAAAGTGCCTAGCTCTAGTTTTTGTACCTTAGCTCTGCGGGCACCTTGGGAAACCGAGCAAACCTATACATTTTTGAAAACTAGACACCAAGGGAAATCCAGAATGGGGTGACTTGACTGCCTCCCACCAGGGTCTGTTACCCAGAATCCCTTGCAAACCTAAATAATTGTCAAAAAACACATTTTCCCCACATTTCTGTGGTGGAAAGTCCTGGAATCTGCGTGGATCCACAAATTTCCACCCACCCCGCGTTCCGGAAAGTCTTACAAGAAAAACGGTACCTCACTTGTGCGGGTCGGCCTAGTGCCCGCGACAGGAAACAGCACAAAACGCAACGTGGTCACACCTAATTATCGCAGTGAAAAATGGCCCTTTTTTGCCAAAGTGCCTAGCTGTAGTTTTTGAACCCTAGCTCTGCGGGCACCTTGGGAAACCTAGCAAACCTATACATTTTTGAAAACTAGACACCCAGGGGAATCCAGGATGGGGTGACGTGACTGCCTCCCACCAGGGTCTGTTACCCAGAATCCCTTGCAAACCTAAAAACCTAAAAAATTGTCAAAAAAACCACATTATCCCCACATTTCTGTGGTAGAAAGTTCCGGAATCTGCGTGGATCCACAAATTTCCACCCACCCCGCGTTCCCCAAAGTCTTCTGAGAAAAATGGTACCTCACTTGTGCGGGTCGGCCTAGTGCCCGTGACAGGAAACGGCGCAAAACGCAACGTGGTCACACCTCTATATCGGAGTGAAAAATTACCCTTTTTTGGCAAAGTGCCTAGCTCCAGTTTTTGAACCCTAGCTCTGCGGGCACCTTGGGAAATGTTAGACCTGTCAGCCCTTGGGTGGTCTCCCCCTGTATTTTTGACCGTGCCTCATTTTTTCCACCCTCATTTTTGTGTTGGACTTAGGTCTCCGGGCGCCTTTTCATTGCCAACCAGTGTTAAGGTGCAGGTGCTCCCTTCTCCCAAGATGGCTGCCACAGGCCCCTGCTACTGCAGAGTGGCCTTTCTAGTAGCTCGTATATGGAGTCCGGCGCGAGGAGGTAGCAATACACCTCCCAGTCAAGATCTACGATAAAGTAAAAGAAGATTTAATGAAATAAAGCCTGGAATCCGAAATTTCACATAACAACGTGCCAAACCCTCAACAGGGGACCTCCTTGCGTCACAGGATAGTGTGACCTGGAATTATCGTCACACTTTATACCACTATTGAGAACAGTATTCAGCCGTGAACAAGTCGCATGTACTATCTTACGGAGGCGACGAAACACGTGTTGGCTTGATGAACTACTGTTAAAAGAGGAATATTAAAGAAAAGAGACTGCAAAGAAAGAAGCAAAAGACTAACTTATTTTGTTTCATGCCGTAAATGATCTTGCATTTATGCTAACTGATACTTGGCGTGTGCTTGGGTATACCTTTTGAAGCCTTTCTAGTAGCACCCTAGCTGCCAGGAGCTGGCTGGAACCCCACAACAATGTTGCGACACCAGCCCGCCTTTTTTGTCCCATAGGTAGAATGGGGAAGCTCCTGGAATGTGCTGGAACCTTCTAGAAGGGAGGTGGAGTTTTTACTTTTGCCGCCTTGGAGAGTGGTCACCTGACCTAGGGCTACTTAACAGAGGGAGGGAACGTTTTCCAGTCAGTTGGTCAGTTGGAGTAAAGCAGACCGGGGGAACCCACGCAGGAGTTTTAGGCGGTAGGGCCTAGTCAGGGACTTATGCCTCTGGAAGTGACAGGGCTTAGGTACTGCCTTTCAAGTGAGTGAGGGACCCTGTACAGCCCACTGATCTAGCCCAGCGGGAGGGAAACCCTGGGGCCATCTGCCAAGCTGGACTAGGAGTGAACTAGTCACCAACTCAACCCCCCCCCCCCCCAAGGAACAGAACCCCTAAGGGCGCCAGAGACATCTGCGCCATTAAGACTGCTGAAACTGAATGCTGAAACTTAATGCTGAAACTTAATGCTGAAACTGAATGCTGAAACTTAATGCTGAAACTGAATGCTGAAACTGAATGCTGAAACTTAATGCTGAAACTGACTGCTGGGGGATCAACCAGGTACTAGCGCTGTGACCCCTGCGCTCCCCGACCTTGCCTGGGATCCCCCCCGAGTCAGTCCCACACCGGGCGCTGAGCTCACCGTCGTCCCCCCTTAATTTGTACCCCCCCCGGCGCGGGGACCAGAGGCGCACTCACCGCCGTGGCCCAGGGCCAAGAAACCTGCCTCCATCGTAACCGGGGCCGCGGAGAAGCCCGGGGCCCCGCCGCTGCCGTCGCAGCCTGGTGCCGGAGTCGCGGAAAGCCTGGAACGGCCGTAAAGTCACCTTCTGCCCCCACGTGATGAGGGCGGACTGCGCGTCGCCGCCCCCACCGCTGAGCGCTCTGCCTGCCGGGCCGCGCCCCCGCAGGTCGCACTGCCATTGGCGGCTGCGGCCACGTCTGGCCCGACCGGGAGCCCCGGAGCAATTGCCGGCAACAGAGGACGTCGAGATCAAGGTAACCCCCGGGGTTGGGAGGTAGCGTGGCCGTGTTGAGGCCTGAGACTCACCCCTTTCCCCCGGGAGGCCCGTGGAGGACCCGGTGCGCCCCCTGACGCTCGGGAGCGGCACCGCACCGACTGGCGGCCGCTTCCCGTTGCCCAGTCAAGACTCTGGCTCCCTCCGCAGGATCGTCCCCTTGCTTTAATAGACTGCCGAGCACTCCATACACCCAGGGTCGAGACCCGTCCTGGGAAGACCTTGACGCCGAGAACTCTGAACAGGCTCTGAAGCGTTGTTAGTTGTCGTGTTTAGCGCTATGTTCTCAAGTCCTGCTCTGAAGCGCTAATGGTTGTCATGTGTAGCGCTATGTTCTCAAGTCCTGCTCTGAAGCGCTAATGGTTGGCATGTGTAGCGCTATGTTCTCAAGTCCTGCTTTGAAGCGCTAATAGTTGACATGTGTAGCGCTATGTTCTTGAGTCCTACCTTAAAGCGTTATTAGGTTGCCCTGTGCGGCGCTATGTTCTCCAGCCCCGCTTCGCAGCGCTGATAGATTGATAGGTGCTGCTCTAGGTGCCCGCGTCAGATTGTGAAGCGCTAGTGGTGGGAGGTGCGCAGCGCTACGGTTAACCGCTGTGTTTAATTCTCCCCCAGGATTCAGGTACTGCCCATTGAACCATAATGAGCTGCTGGTGAATCTGACGCTGATGTAATCAGGTATTGCCTATTGAACCATACTGTATGGCTTTTGAATCGGACGCTAAGGTATTCGAGTAATGCCAATTGTACCATAATGAATTGCTGGTGAACCTGACGCTAATATATTCAAGTAATGCCCATTGTGATCTCATGAACTGTGTTTGCAGATAACTTGATTAGATAAACTTAATTGATTTCCATTGATCCTACGGTGTGGTGTACATTATTGCGTGCGTTTCCTGCTTCAGGGGATGTGTGTGTTGTATGGTCGCTTTACACTTAAGCCTTCGGGTGCCCACCCGCTCGAGTAACGTTACCCGCTTAGGGCCCGGTGACCCCAGGTCTTACATTGTTGGCGAGCGGTGGGATTAGGACCTGTGACCATACAGCACCCTCCAGTGAAGCGGAGGGCGCCGCAATTAGACGCCTATTGTGTTTAAGCTCTGCAACTGTTTATTGCGGCATTTATTGAATTCCACTGTTCAGACTGAGGGTGTAGAATCCTAGTTAGCCTGACACTGTCACCCGTATCCTAGTATTTTTTCCTTGATATCTAGGTCCCCACCTGTCACGATGGAGTTCCAGTTAGCCGACCTTGAAGGGTATACTGTAAGGCAACTGAGAGAATTCGGGCAGGGGATGGGGGTGCCTGGGGTGTGGAGGGCCAAAGGACCGGAACTCCGGACCGCCTTAAGGGCATGGGTAGAGGTCCACCCAGAGGGGAGAGGGGATGAGGGACAGGAGGCGCAGGATGCACCTCAGGAGGAGAGTGCCCAGGAAGAGCTAGACTTACTCAATGTAGATGTGTCTGAAAATGTGAACCCAGGGAGACGTTCTGGAGCCAGCAGTAGGACAGGGTCTAGGAGGAGCGCGTCTCCAGAGGAGTATGAGGACAGGAGGGAGGAGAGGCAGTTAAAGTGGGAGCTAGCTAAACTAGAACAAAAGAGAGAAAACAAGAGATGGGCAATGGAAGAAAAGAAGCTGGCGCACGAGCTTCAGCTGAAAGAGCTGGAGCTGCTCGCTCTCCAGTTAAATGCGTCCAATAAGGACAATGGTGGCAGCGTACCAAAAGATCCCCAAGAGTCAACATTTTATTTGCCCAAAGATGTCATTGCCAGTTACACGGTGGGGGATGATATTGCCAAATGGCTGGAGGCATACGAGGTGGCCTTGACCGCCCATGGGGTACCCGAGAGCAACTGGGGAGGTGGCCTGTATCGCTACATACCTCTCAATGTCAGGGACACCCTTTTGTATTTAGCAAAGGCGGATCAGGTCAGGTATGCCCCCATGAAAGAAGCCTTACTGAAGAAATTTGGTCTCAACCCCGAGAGGTATAGGCAGAAGTTTCGTGGCAGCCATAAGCTGTCCACACAGAATTGGGTGGATTTTTTTGACTATGCCCATAAGGCACTAGATGGTTGGGTGCGTGGAAGCGAGGTGCAGGACTACCAAGGGTTGTACAATCTTTTTTTAAGGGAGCACCTCTTGGATAAGTGCTTTCCGGAGCTGGGCCAACATCTGGTGGACCGCAAGTTAACGGATCCCCGTGAGCTTGCGGAAGAGGCGGATATTTGGGTGAGCACCCGGGTGTCTCACAAGGGCCCCGGGGGAGATGGCTCGAAAGGCGGACAGGGTTTCCCCCAGAAGAAAGAGGGGGGAGATAAAAAGGTGGAGTTCTCGAAAGGCCCTCAAAATAAGCAGTTTGGGAAAGGAGTAGGGACCCCACCTCCGTCCAATTCCCTAAAGCCCACTTACCCTGACAGGAGTCAGCAGCCAAGGATTGTGAGGTGCTACGAATGTGGGGAGATTGGACACTATAAAGGCGATCCTAAGTGTCCCAAGAGACGCCCAGCCCCAACGGGCGGGAAGAGCCCCGGGGTGAGTAGCGTAGCGCTTGGGGTGGAGCTGCCCTTAGATAGGGAAGGGGAGTGGACAGGCCTGACCCTGGTTTCACTCGGGGATAGAGAGATGGTCCCCGTAGTGTCCCTGCCCCCGAACACTGCTAAATACCAGCAGAGGGTGAGCGTTAACGGGGAGGAGGTCGAGGCTCTGAGGGACACAGGTGCCAGCATGACCACCGTAGTGAGGCGGCTGGTGTCCCCAGACCAAGTAGTCCCCGAGGAGTTCCATCCGGCCGTATTGGCTGACGGCAGTAGGAGTCACTATCCAGTGGCTTGAGTTCCATTTGAGTGGGGAGGAGTCAAAGGCCTACTGAGAGTTGCGGTGAGCCCTGCCTTGCCTGTGGGGTGCTTGTTAGGGAACGACCTGGAGCACACCAAATGGAAAGATGTAGAATTTCGAGCTTATACCGAGATGCTGGGATTACCAGGGTGGACTTGCGTAGTCACGCATAGTCCATGGCTGCCCGGCATAGAACTCAACCCGGGTTGGAGCCTGGAATAATGGCCCAACCCAACGCCAAGTGTGGAGAGGAGAAGGTGGTAGAGGACACGCCCCGTGAGATGGATGGGGAGGCCGCAGAGGTGCCCCCGGTGTCCGCGGAGGTGGATGTCGTTCCCGTGGGGAACTTGCCGACCCTTGCCGACTGGCATGTGGAAGGAGGGCCTACCCGGGAGGAATTTTGTCAGGTGCAAAGGGCGTGCCCCACGCTTGAAGGCATGCGGCGGCAGGCCGAAGCCCAAGTGGCCAGTCAGGAGACGGGCGGATATCATGTGTATTGGGAGGATGGCCTCCTGTACAGTGAGCCTAAGGTGCCGGTGCATGGATCTTCGAGGGCCATAGTGGTCCCCCAATGCTACCGGGCCTTCCTGCTGGAGTTAGCGCACGAGATACCCTTAGCCGGACACCTGGGTCAGGACAAAACCTTTGCGTGGTTGGTCCCACATTTTTATTGGCCCAGGATGAGAGTTGCCTCAGACACCTTTTGTAAGACCTGTAAGTCTTGCCAGGCAAGTGGCAAGACGGGGACTAAATTGAAGGTCCCTTTGGAACCGCTCCCGGTGGTCGGGACCCCTTTTGAGCGGGTCGGTATAGACATTGTTGGGCCATTGGACCCTCCAACCTCTGCGGGACACCGGTTCATTCTGGTATTGGTGGACCACGCCACTCGGTACCCAGAGGCTATTCCTCTGAGGACCATCACTGCACCGGTGGTGGCGCGGGCACTGTTGGGGATTTTTACCCGAGTGGGATTCCCCAAGGTCGTGGTGTCGGACAGGGGCACAAATTTTATGTCGGCCTATATGTAGGCCATATGGAAGGAGTGTGGAGTGACCTACCGGTTCTCCACCCCTTACCACCCCCAGACTAACGGGCTCGTAGAGCGCTTCAACAAAACCTTGAAAGGAATGATCCGGAGCCTGCCAGAGGGCTTGAGGCGTAAGTGGAACGTCCTCCTCCCTAGCCTGCTGTTCTCCTACCGGGAGCTACCACAGAAGGGAGTCGGGTTCAGCTCGTTCGAGTTGCTCCATGGCCATCCCGTTAGGGGGCCCCTCAGCCTAGTGAAGGAGGGGTGGGAGAAGACTTCGCAGAAGCTTCCCCGTGACATTGTCAGCTACATGCTGGCATTCCGCAGCCAGATGGCCAAGCTGTGGAAGGCGGCCTCAGAGAACCTGGAGGCTAGCCAGACCGTTATGAAGGAGTGGTATGACCGCAACGCTCGGACGGTCGAGTTGGACGTTGGACAGAAGGTGTGGGTCATGGAACCTGGGGAGCTTTGTGCCCTCCAGGACCGGTGGACTGGTCCGTACGAAATTGTGGAGCGACGAGGCCAGACCACATACGTTGTGGATTTAAAGACCCCCCGACAGTCCCATAGGGTGCTCCACGTCAATCGCCTGAAGCCGCACCATGAGCGATCGGAGCTTGCTCTCCTTATGGTGACGGATGGGAGCGAGGAGGAAGAGAGTGAAGCTCTTCCTGACCTTCTAGCGGCCCAGGAGAAGGATGATTCAGTGGAAGGCGTAATCCTTTCCCCATCCTTGACCCCAGAGCAACAGAGGGACTGCCGCCATGTCCTGGGACAGTACGCCTCGTTGTTCTCCCTCACGCCTGGAATCACTCATCTGTGTACCCATGATGTGGACACAGGGGACAGCCCACCGGTGAAGAACAAGTCTTACCGGCTTTCTGACCGAGTGAAAGACAGCATCCAGAGTGAGGTAGCGAAAATGCTGGAGCTGGGGGTGATAGAACCTTCCAGCAGCCCGTGGGCTAGTCCGGTGGTGTTGGTGCCGAAAGCGGCCCCACCGGGCACCACACCAGAACTTCGGTTCTGTGTGGACTACCGGGGGTTGAACTCTGTCACGAAGACAGATGCTCACCCCATCCCACGAGCAGACGAGCTGGTGGACCGGCTGGGAGCAGCCCGGTACCTCAGCACCATTGATCTGACATCCGGATATTGGCAAATTGCCATGGCAAGGGAGAAGACAGCGTTCTCCACCCCCGAGGGCCACTTCCAGTTCCGAGTGATGCCCTTTGGGCTCAAGAATGCTCCAGCCACATTCCAGCGGTTAGTGAATCAGGTACTTTCTGGCCTGGAGTCCTTCTCAGCGGCATACCTGGATGACATAGCTGTCTTCAGCAGCACCTGGGAGGACCATCTGCAGCACCTCCAGGAGGTATTGCAGGCTCTGCAACGCGCTGGCCTAACCATTAAAGCCAGCAAGTGCCAGATTGGACAGGGATCTGTCGTGTACCTGGGACACCTGGTGGGCGGAGGTAAGGTGCAACCCCTCCAGGCCAAAATAGAGACCATCTTGGCTTGGGAGCCCCCCAAGACCCAAACAGAGGTCCGAGCTTTCCTCGGCCTCACTGGGTATTACCGCCGGTTGATCAAGGGATATGGTACCATCGTAACCCCCTTGACAGAATTGCCATCTAAGAAGCAACCTCGCAAGGTTATATGGACAGCTGCTTGCCAGGAGGCATTTGAAACGCTGAAACATGCGATGTGTACCGCTCCAGTACTCGCAACCCCAGATTTCAGTAAAGAATTAATTGTACAGACGGACGCCTCAGAGCACGGCATAGGTGCGGTGCTCTCGCAACTCAACACCGAGGGCCAAGATCAACCTGTGGCCTTCATTTCCAGAAGACTCCTCCCTCGGGAACGGCGATGAAGCACCATCGAGCGGGAAGCCTTCGCGGTGGTCTGGGCTCTGAAGAAGTTGAGGCCATACCTCTTTGGATCTCACTTCCTAATTCAGACTGACCACCGCCCCCTTCACAGGCTCATGCAGATGAGAGGCGAAAACCCCAAGTTGTTGAGGTGGTCCATTTCCCTACAGGGGATGGACGTTCGGGTGGAACATCAGCCCGGAGTTGACCAAGCCAATGCTGACGGTCTCTCCAGGTTTTTCCGCCTTAGCGATGAGAACTCCCTAGAGGTTGGGTAGCTCTGCCCTCTTTCGGCTGGGGGGGGACGCGTGTTAGACCTGTCAGCCCTAGGGTGGTCTCCCCCTGTATTTTTGACCGTGCCTCATTTTTTCCACCCTCATTTTTGTGTTGGACTTAGGTCTCCGGGCGCCTTTTCATTGCCAACCAGTGTTAAGGTGCAGGTGCTCCCTTCTCCCAAGATGGCTGCCACAGGCCCCTGCTACTGCAGAGTGGCCTTTCTAGTAGCACCCTAGCTGCCAGGAGTTGGCTGGAACCCCACAACAATGTTGCGAAACCAGCCCGCCTTTTTTGTCCCATAGGTAGAATGGGGAAGCTCCTGGAATGTGCTGGAACCTTCTAGAAGGGAGGTGGAGTTTTTACTTTTGCCGCCTTGGAGAGTGGTCACCTGACCTAGGGTTACTTAACAGAGGGAGGGAACTTTTTCCAGTCAGTTGGAGTAAAGCAGACCGGGGGAACCCACGCAGGAGTTTTAGGCGGTAGGGCCTAGTCAGGGACTTATGCCTCTGGAAGTGACAGGGCTCAGGTGCTGCCTTTCAAGTGAGTGAGGGACCCTGTACAGCCCACTGATCTAGCCCAGCGGGATGGGAACCCCGGGGCCATCTGCCAAGCTGGACTAGGAGTGAACTAGTCACCAACTCAACCCCCCCCCCCCAAGGAACAGAACAGCCTAAGGGCGCCAGAGACATCTGCGCCATTAAGACTGCTGAAACTGAATGCTGAAACTTAATGCTGAAACTGACTGCTGGACTGCTGGGGGATCATCCAGGTACTAGCGCTGTGACCCCTGCGCTCCCCGACCTTGCCTGGGATCCCCCCGAGTCAGTCCCATACCGGGCGCTGAGCGCTGAGCTCACCGTCGTCCCCCCTTAATTTGTACCCCCCCGGCGCGGGGACCAGATGCGCACTCACCGCCGCGGCCCAGGGCCAAGAAACCTGCCTCCATCGTAACCGGGGCCCGCGGAGAAGCCCGGGGCCCCGTCGCAGCCTGGTGCCGGAGTCGCGGAAGGCCTGGAACGGCCGTGAAGTCACCTTCTGCCCCCACGTGATGAGGGAGGACTGCTCGTCGCCGCCCCCGCCGCTGAGCGCTCTGCCTGCCGGGCCGCGCCCCCGCAGGTCGCACTGCCATTGGCGGCTGCGGGCGCGGGCCCCTGAAGACCCCCAGGAGAACTCGCGGAGCTCCCCGGCCACGTCTGGCCCGACCGAGAGCCCCGGAGCAATTGCCGGCAACAGAGGACGTCGAGATTAAGGTAACCCCCGGGGTTGGGAGGTAGCGTGGCCGTGTTGAGGCCTGAGACTCACCCCTTTTACCCGGGAGGCCCGTGGAGGACCCGGTGCGCCCCCTGACGCTCGGGAGCGGCACCGCACCTACTGGCGGCCGCTTCCCGTTGCCCAGTCAAGACTCTGGCTCCCTCCGCAGGATCGTCCCCTTGCTTTAATAGACTGCCGAGCACTCCATACACCCAGGGTCGAGACCCGTCCTGGGAAGACCTTGACGCCTAGAACTCTGAACAGGCTCTGAAGCGTTGTTAGTTGTCGTGTGTAGGGCTATGTTCTCAAGTCCTGCTCTGAAGCGCTAATGGTTGTCATGTGTAGCGCTATGTTCTCAAGTCCTGCTCTGAAGCGCTAATGGTTGGCATGTGTAGCGCTATGTTCTTGAGTCCTACCTTGAAGCATTATTAGGTTGCCCTGTGCGGCGCTATGTTCTCCAGCCCCGCTTCGCAGCGCTGATAGATTGATAGGTGCTGCGCTAGGTGTCCGCGTCAGATTGTGAAGCGCTAGTGGTGGGAGGTGCGCAGCGCTATGGTTAACCGCTGTGTTTAATGCTCCCCCAGGATTCAGGTACAGCCCATTGAACCATAATGAGCTGCTGGTGAAATTGACGCTGATGTAATCAGGTATTGCCTATTGAACCATACTGTATGGCTTTTGAATCTGACGCTAAGGTATTCGAGTAATGCCAATTGCACCATCAATATTGCCTATCTAAAAACCACCTGGTTTTGCAAGGGGGGTCACTTGGGTTTTTGACCCGGTGTTCGGAGACCATCTAGGGAAACCTACCAAACCTATACATTTCTGAAAACTAGACACCCGGAGGCTTCCAGGGAGGTATGGCTTGCGTGGATCTCCCAACGTTTCCTTACCCAGAATCCCTGCAGGGATTTGGAACTGCACTGCCCTCTCTGAAGTTTTTTGAAAACAAGCTCTTTCGGATAACCTTTACGGTTAGAGCGGATTGTGCCACATGCAAAAGTGTCCACTTTATACAATTCCGTAAATAATTGCACAGCAGTGTAGAAGTTATCAAGGTACCAATGGTGGCCTCTGTCTTTTAGCAAGATCCCGCACAATTTTCTCTGAAACTCCAAAAGTGGACGGACAAACTGGGGGGGTCAATAGTAGAATCTATACCAGTGTACACACGAAAATTAAAAACATATCCTGTCCTACTCTCAGACAACATATACAGCTAAATTCCATAGCGTGCCCTCTTGCTAGGGATGTACTGCCTAAAAACCAAACGGCCCTTGAACAAGACTGAAGACTCATCAATAGATATTTCTTTCCCTGGAGTATAGATCTCAGAAAATCGATCTACAAAGTGATCAAGAACGGGCCGAATCTTAAAAAGACGGTCACAGTCAGGGTGATCTCGTGGCAACGCCATGGAATTATCAACAAAATGCAGCATACGTAGCAAAAGTAAATACCGATTACGAGTCATAACTGCAGGAAATATGGCAGTTGCCAACAAGGTGTTAGTAGACCAATATGAAGCCAAGTTTGGCTTCCTTACCACATCCATCAATAAAGTCAAACCCAAAAACTTCTTAATCTCTTCCAGATTTGTGGGAGTTCACCGGGTAGTTCTAGACTGGGGCCTAAGTTTGTCACTGTTGTCCCTCAAAAACTGTTCAGCATACAAATTTGTCTGCTCAACAATCGCACCCAAAAATACATCATCCATAAACAACTGAAAAAACTGTATAGGCAAAAAATGTTCACAATCCACTCTACACCCTGCATCACCGCTAAAGGCAGGCAACACCGGCTGCACCATGTTTGGTTCAACCCAAAGTCCAGCACTTCCAGTAGGAAGCCTAGCAGCCTCAGACTGCAATCCAGATGCCTCTTGCACCATCGGCACAGCAGTTTCCTCCTCTAAAACAGGCACTTCATCCACACCAAGAGTACCTTCATCTGCACTGAGAGTACCTTCATCATCCGATGATTCCATCAAACTCACTGCCAGAATCTTCCCCTCCCTCCGACGCACTGTCAGTCTCATAATCATGATCAGAGGAAGATTCAAGAAGCATACAAACCACCTGTAGAGCAGTCATTCTACGGCTAGCCATAATGCTTACTAATAAAGGTAACTTGTCAAACAAGTCAACAACAACAAACACTTTGTAAAATAAGTAATAAACAAAAAGCACCTTTATCAAAAACACATATATACTCCAAAACGATACCACTCACTTGCCAGAGGCAGCTAAACTACTCACCACCACCTACTCTGCACAGACTCAGTATGGATCAACAATATCCCACTAAAAAAGAAAGAGAAAAGAAATTACACATACAAGACATCGCAAAGAATTTCATGCTCAAAACACTAACTAAATATGCTGCCATTATGACATCACTTACAAAAAAATTAATTCAAACATTACAATATTAGTCATTTGGAGTCAATACAACAAAAAAAATGTCTTACCAAAAAAATGCAACTACACAAAACTGCAGAACAACCACTGTCGAAACCGGAAACAGGAATCAAAAGCTTTAGACTAGAATAAAAAGGAGAAAAAAACATTAATGTCACATATGCATATAATGCACCAATCCCCCCACCAACAAAGATAAGGGGTAGGTGGAGCTAAGAGTATAAATTAAATATTCACTCCTGTAAAAGGTGAGCAACCCTTGCGGCCACTCCCCAACACAAACATTTAAAAAACACAGGTGTCTAGTGGCTTCTGTCCCCCTTGAGGGCAGATGGGCCTAAAAACATACTGCTATCCTTCCACCCAAAGAGTGCAGAAATGGCCACAATCATCCTACCATAAAGGGGAGCGACCCTTGTCCAAGGGGCCGCTCCCCCAAACAACAAATACAATACAACAGACACATCCACTCACGATCTCTCCATCCTAAGCTCTACTCTCGAATCCATTCAAAACTGGATGTTAACTCATCAACTGATTCTGAATCCCTCCAAAACTGAATTCCTCCTCCTCTCCTCCTCACTTTCTCCTCCCTCGGTTCTATCATGGATGGATCAGAAGAATCTACTTAACAAAAAATCCATCGTTGTTGACAGCGCACAATCCCTTAGTGTCATACTCGACAAAAAACTCATTCTACTCTCCCACATCAATTCCTGCGCCTTCTTTGGGGGATTTGTCGCTTCTTCCCGGAGCAAGACCTTCAAAGCCTGGTCCAATCGCTGGTTCGCTCCAGATTGGACTACTGCAATTCTCTTCTTACTGGCCTCCACAAATCCCACCTGTCCCCCCGTAAATATGTCCTCCATTCAGCAGCTCGTTTCATATATGGGGCCAAAAGAAGCGACCACATCACACCCATTTTATCCACCCTCCGTTGGCTTCCCATCGAGGCAAGATCTATCTACAAGAATGCCTGTATCACCCACAAAGCCTTGCACTCCTCCTCTCCTCGCTACCTGGTGAATAAACTGAAACTCTCTGGAGGCTCTAGACCATCACGAACTGCGCAAAATTTATTGCTTGAACCTCCCAATTTCAAGAAGGAAAGATCGATGGCCCAATCCTTTACAGGCAATGCGGTGAGAATCTGGAACTCACTTCCGCCTCAGCTCCGGACCACCCCCTCTTCCCAGTCCTTCAAAACTGACCTCAAAGTTCTCCTCCTGCAAAGACACTTCCAAACTTAATTCACGCCCTCTCTATTATCTGAAGGAAGTCTTTACATTATAGGAAATTCTATTCTCCATGCCTATAGAAGTGCCTTCCCAGTGTGTTCCTGTGTTTTGAGTGTCTGCCATTTATTGCATTTTTATACCTCTACTTGTACTTTGTACTCTTTTGTAACTTGCACACATGTCACTTTTCCTCTTGTAACGTACCGTTTGCTACCACTTGTATTTTGTTTTCTTTTGATACATGCACAATTGCCACCATTGCCTCATGTAAAATAACGTTTGTTCTTGTGTTTTATGTGTCTGCCATCTATTGCAGTATTATACCTCTATTTGTACTTTGTACGCTTTTGAAACATGCACACATGTCACTTTTTCCTCTTATAACGTATCGTCTGCTACCTCTTGCATTTTGCTTGCTCTTGATACATGCACAATTGTCACTATTGCCACATGTAACGTAATGTTGGCTTTTGTAACATGCTAACTTCTAATTTTCTAATTTTAATAAATCACTGTCCCTATTAAGAATGGGTTTGGGGACTTTCAAATAAAAACAAATAATGTGGCCATGAGGGGAGCGACCCTTGCCTAAGGGGCAGCTCCCCCAAACAACCCAAAACTAAAAAATCCCTGGCGCTAGTGGCCATTCCTGCTGCACGATCGCACGATCATATGATCGTGCAGCAAGAATGCATAAAAGAGACATCGGGGGAAAGGAAAACCCTTTCCTTTCCCTCGATGCCTCTTTCAGTGAAATCCCCCCCTTCCCAGCCCCAAAACTTACCTCTTTCTTCTCCGACGCGCAGGAAGCAAATGGCTTCCTGCGCGTCGGAGAACAGAGGGGAAACCTCCAATGACGTCCGCGCGACTCGCGCGTGGACGTCATTGATGATGCGGGGTGGGGTGCGGGGGGAGGCAGGGGAAGGTCTTCCCCTGCCTTCCCAGTAAAAACAAAAACGGATCGACCACTCACGGGGGCAGCGCCAGCGCTTCCCCCGTGGGTGGGTGTCATGACGAGCTGGACTCGTCATGGGCACATGGCGACTGTGCTCCATCATAGGCATAGAAGGGGTTAAATTGCGTGTTAGAAAATGCCACTTTCAGAAAGTGGGCATTTCCTAGCTTTATCATTCTGTGTGCCTCTGCCTGTTTGTATATTCATCGTCTGGTTTTGGAGTGACAGGAGCTGGGGATGTGCATGCACTCTAGACATTCACAAGTGGGGCTGAGGTGTGTCCTGCCTTTCCTGGGTGACTCATAGCCAGGATGAATATACCTTGCTGCATTTAGAGTGGTGAGAGGAGTTTTCATTAACACCTGAATAGGCTATGTCCCTAGCTGGGCCAGGGAGGATAGAACTAGTTTGTACTGACCTCAGGGACTCTAAAACAAAGTCTATGTTGAGAAAATGGGGTATAAGTATTGGACCTAAAAACCCAGAACTTTAGATCACTTCTGGAAACAAGAGGACCCTGCCAAGAAGAAGAGCTAAAGAGCTGTGTGAGAAGCACTGCCCTTTTGTGTGTGTGGGGTGGGTTTGCCTGCAGTTGCTGCTTCTATCTGTGGGCAGAGGAAAAGAACTGACTCTTTTTGCCCTGACGTGGTATCCTGCTTGAGAAGTTCTCCAAGGGCTTGATGCAGAACTTGCCTGTTGTTAGAAGTCTCCGAGAAATCAAAGACTTCAAAAGATCCTCTCTGGATCAAAAAGGCCTGGAAGGACAGCTGTGCGAGGAGAGCTGCCCCTTGATGTTTATGGGGTGGGTTGGCCTACAGTTGCTGTTTCTGTCAGGTGCAGGAGAAAGCCTGGGCTGTTCTTCACCTTTACAAAAGGAAGCGAGTGGTAAGGGCTTTGTACTTCTACTCCTGGAAGTTCTCGCCGCAGGGTGATCACATTAACTTTAGTGACCGTTGCACCACATACTGTGGAGCACCCCTGAACAGCAGTGTGGAGCGCTGTCTCTCCAAAGCGTGTGGAGCATCTTGCACGGAGAGCCTGGTGGGAAGTTCACGCGATGCATGCGCTCCCTGTGCACCCAGAGTGGCAATGTGAGCGTTCTTCACTTTGCTCCCCACGTTTGGAAAGGGAGCTGCGACTTTAGCAGCCTGAGGGAAGAAGTGCTGTCTTGTGGCACCCTCCCCTGTCTGGGGATCCATTTGTTGGCCGTCGAGAACCCCTCAGCGTGGCCCTCCCCGCAAGCGTGCTGTTGGAGTGAGGCTAGGGGAATACAACATTTTCCAGCTATCACAACAAGAATTTTTGATTTTATTAAGGACACGGAGGCGAGGATTATGCTGTCTCAATTTCTTTACTGACTCACAGCAGCCAATGAAAACACAGTAACTTTAAAAAAAAACTACATTAACCATGAGGCTTTGAACCACGGATCCAGTACCAACCAATAGTCACACATCACATACTACAAAATAATGAGGCACCATCTTGGCTTCCTCTTTCTTTGCCAACCAGTCTTTAAGAGTCAAAAATCACAGAACAGTCTTGACTCTCAACGGAGAGGGAATAACTCAACGGTCGTTCTCAACGGAGAAAATAATCCAGAAGCCTCGGATCAGAAGACGTCGTCCGTCAACAGGATGATCAACGATCGGCAACCACCGGGGATTAAGCCTGTTTAGAATCGGTTCCTGAAAACAGAAACAGTCATGAGAAAAAACAGAACCCAACCAGGTTCAATCATTTTTAGGGAGGGAATATCATGTTAAACATCAGAAATGTACAGTAAGAACTGTCATCTATTACGTCCCAACGGGTGGGATAATCCTTGCCTCCGTGTCCTTATTAGAATCAAAAATTCTTGTTGCGATAGCTGGAAATTTTTTTATTCTATGGCAGGACCGGAGGCTTCAGATTATGCAGGTTCAAAGCTCGTCAACAACAACTGTAGAAACATGTGAAATAGGTTTATAATAAAACATTTTTAATATAGAATCCGAAGACCAATCTGCCGCCTTAAGGATATCTTCAAGTCTGGAACCCAAAACATATGCTTTAGAGGCCATAGCACCTCTGGTTGAATGAGCACCATATACAGAAACATCAATGCCAGATTATGCCATAACCCATTTTACCCAGCGCGCCAAGGTGGCTGCAGAAACAGGTCGGAAAGGCTTTTGCATTGCGAACAACAATTGACCCAAGGGGTCCGTTCTATGAGCGAGAGTACGTTCTTCATATCACTTTAAACATTGTAGGACACATAATTTAGCATTGTATGGAAACGCAGGGTACTCAACTGAACGGGACATGGTCTTAGTACGTCTGGAGATGACAAAAGAGACACACCGTGGAGAAAAAATTCTGCCAGCCAAATCTAGTGCACGAAAATCAGAGACTCTACGACAGGAGATCAGACATAAAAGCATTGTGAGTTTAGCTGATATCTGCTTTAAAGATAAGTCTTTGTTAACAGGCCATGAGTCCAAAAAAGACAAAACCTTGGAGACATCCCACAGCGTGATATAACGAGGTCGTGGAGGTCTAGACACTCTAATGCCCTTCAGCAACTTACACACCAAAGGGTGCATCCCCACCGGCTTACCATCCACATGATTATGTCTAGCTGAAATAGCAGACCTGTAATTATTCACAGACCTATAGGACAGACCTGATTCTGCACATTCGGACAAAAAATTCAATACTTCTCTTAAATCCGATCCCACGGGATCCACCTGCCGTTGAAGGCACCAACCCGACCATCGTTTCCAAGAAGCCGAATACCGCTTTCGGGTGGATGGAGCCAAGCTTGGTGTATAAACTCGGCAGCCGCCGATGAAAGGCCCTCAATTTGCTCATGTCGCCTGAGAGCGTCCATACCATGAGGAACAGCTGTTTCTGCAGGACCATCGGATGTGGAGAGCCCACTGGGTCCTGGAGAAGCTCCGGGAATACCGGGAGTTGAAACGGTAAATCCACCGATAACTCCAATAGTGTCGGAAACCAAGACTGAGTCTTCCACAAGGGAGTGACCAACGCTATTGTCGTCTTCTGCTGGCGAACGTATGCTGCTACTCTCGGGATCTGGGCAAAAGGAGGAAAAGCATAATTCCTCTGTGATCCCCAATGTTGCAGGAACGCATCCTTTCCCTTCGCCATCGGGTCCGGCCTCCAACTGAAGAAGATGGGGAGGTGAGTGTTGAGGCGAGAGGCAAAGATGTCTATCAGGCACGGGCCCCGCATATGTAATCAAAAGGAGGACTAGCCTATTTGTAAATGATACAGTACTCAGGACTGTATGAGGAAGGGAGGAAACTTAAGTTTCTTTATGAAGCCCTCACCCACCAACCTAGTTGGTGGCATGCTTCATCATCGGGCCTGCAAACTGATGAGGGATCTGGGGTTTAACCCCATTTCCTATGCGGATGATACCCAGCTCTTCCTCACTTTCGATAAAACGAGATCCGACATACATACCATCTTCTCTCAGGGCATGATGGCAATTGCCGCCTGGATGAAAACCAACTATCTCCAGTTAAACTCTGAGAAGTCTGAGATCCTGTTGTTCGGAGGTGCAGACATCTGTTGGACACCAAGATGGTGGCCTGAGGAGCTGGGTAAAGCCCCTGTTCCTAAAGAGGTAGTAAAAAACTTAGGCATTAAGCTTGATAAAAAACTCACGATGCAAACCCACGTTAACACCATTGTTGGGACTTGCTATCATATCCTAAGTTTACTTAGAAGAGTTTTTCCATTGCTTCCACTTTCCACCAGGAAGACTTTAATTCAAGCATTGCTCATGAGCAAGATTGATTATTGCAATGCTCTTCTTCTCTCTGCTCATACCACCTCATTGGACAAATTGCAGGTTGTTCAGAACACGGCCGCACGCCTAGTAACCGATTCTCCAGCCAGGACTCCTTCACAGCCCCTACTGCGTGAATTACATTGGCTATCAATCAGGAAAAGAGTATATTTTAAAACTGGTTGTATGATTTTTAGGGCCATAAATGAACTTAGTCCTCACTATCTTACTAAGAAATTGGAAATGTATCACCCTATATCCTCTCTTAGATCTGGTTCAAAGAAATTGCTCTCTGTTCCTAGAGTAAAGAAAGCCCGCTCGGTGGTAAGGCTTTCTCGTATTTAGCTCCTACATTCTGGAACAGTCTTCCCCTCTTCCTTCGCATGGAAATGCCCCTCTCCCGTTTTAGAAAACTTATGAAGACATATCTTTTCTAGCTTAATGACTAGTTTGCTGTTGCTAGCGCAGAGATACCCCCAGGGGTGATTCAGCGCGATATAAAATTATAAAATCAAATCAAATCAAACACCGAATATGTCCCGGGTGTGCTTCTACGCCTGTATTACAGTGGAGCTGGTGTTTTACTGAGTGTGCAGTGTGGGTGTCGTGAAATTGATAATTAAAAGCTATACAGCGGTCCCAGTTCCCGAGGGGGTAATTTTAATATCTGGGCCTCTGTTAGCATTAAAAACAAAGCAAATGGATGTGGTGGAGCGGATTTTAGGAACTCCTACATCCGAGGTGTGGTCTACATGTTTCAGCCAGGCCTTTCTCTAAAACTGGCTTTCCTCAGGACCGATAATTATGTGAAAGTGCGATCTATACTTTAAGTGAGTATATGATCAAAAAATGTGAAGCACGCGCTAAGGTGCTCTAAGTGTGGGAGGGGAATTCCCTCTCCAAGCATTACTGGACATACAACATGTATGAAACACACATACAGAGGAGAGTCTTAGCATGGTAGCATAAATCACAAAAATACATGGTGGCCGGTAGTATTGTGCATAATTGGCAGTAAAAAAATGCAGCAAAAGGTGTAACCGTACTGGTGGTGCGGTTTAGGTGAATGACCGAAATATGCGCTGTTACGTGTGGTGGGCTAAATGTCGTAAGCACACACACAAGTTAAAAGTGGATACACACAAAGGGTATCCTCATGCTAGCGTTTTGCTGCAAATGCCCCTATGGAGCTATCCGGCAGAGGTGTTGACCCTGTAATGAGAAGGGAAGGGGCCCGTGGGCCGTTAGAAACCTGTAAAGGAAAGAGTGGCTTACCCGGTCAAAGTTGAGTTAGTGCAGTACTCACGACTCTGTTGGTCAAGACCCTTTTGGAACCTGCTGTGCTGTCGCAGAACTCCGGGAGAAGTGAGCCCGGTGGCGCCGATGCTTAAGTATCATGTGCACAGGACTCAGGTGTGGCTGGTTTCCTCATGGTGGGAGTAGCGTCCCTGGAAGGGGGAACATAGAAAAGAGACTACACGCGCGCGGGGTGGATGCAGTGTACGTTGTCTGGGCAACCGGATAATGCTAAGGCACTGTGTGACGGCGCGCGCGTTTAAGGCGTCAGCGCGTAGTCAAGGAGATGAAGACACGGGAAACTGAACTTACGGGAGGGTGCACGTGCGCATTGGCGTCGCGCATGGAGCCAGGGCGCTGGAGTGCACTCTGGGACCTGAGCGTTTAGGATTGTGTTATGTTGAAGCGCAGTGAAACTCACAGACAGAATGTGGATGGGAACCATATAGTAGAGACATCAATAGATGTCTGACAGAGGGCGCAAAGGGGGTCATGTCTACATGGGAGACCGATAACTCCAATAGTGTCGGAAACCAAGACTGAGTCTTCCACAAGGGACTGACCAACACTATTGTCGCCTTCTGCCGGCGAATGTGTGCCGCTACTCTCGGGATCAGGGCAAAAGGAGGAAAAGTATAATTCCTCTGTGGTCCCCAATGTTGCAGGAACGCATCCGTTCCCTTCGCCATCGGGTCCGGCCTCCAACCTAAGAAGATGGGGAGGTGAGTGATGAGGCGAGAGGCAAAGAGGTCTATCAGGCACGCGCCTCGCATACCCATGATCTCTGCAAATAACGAGGGGTGAAGCCTCCAATCGCTGAAATCTCTCAGGAATTGGAGTTCCAGTCCGCTACTTGATTGAATTTGCCCGGCAGATATTCCGCCACCAAACTGATCTTGTGGTCCAGGCAAAAGGGCCAAAACTCCTTCACAATGTTGACCAACAGCCTTAATTTCGTCCCGCCGAGTCGATTGATGTATCGTACTGCGGACACATTGTCCATCCGAAGGAGGATACAGCAGTTGCTCTTCAACGGGGAAATCGACTTTATGGCGAAAGAACACACTAGTAACTCCAGGCAGTTGATATGCAACTTAACTCGTCGGTGGACCAACGTCTGCCGGTGGAAAAGTCCCCACATCGAGCGCCCCATCCCCAACGACTGGTGTCGGACTCTATTATGACGTCCGGAGAGGCGCCAAAAATAGCTCTTCCGCTCCAAGCTGTCATGTGTTCCAGCCACCACTGAAGCTCCTCTCGGGCTTCCGGGGACAGCGAAATCAGGTGGTCGTAAGAAAACCTCTTTTGTAGGTAATGAATCTTTAACCGTTGTAAGGCCCTGTAATGAAGGCGGCCTGGAAAGATCGCCTGGATGGATGACGCTAGGAGGCCCACAATCCTTGCTAACACCTGTAACAAGATCATCTGCTTGGACAGTGTGGAAGCTATCTCTCTCTTGATAGACCTGATCTTTATAAGAGGAAGGAGAAGCTGAGCAGAGACTGAGTCTTTCTGAAATCCCAGGAATTCTATCTGTTGTGTAGGGGTAGTCATGGACTTTTTGAAATTTATTACAAATCCTAAGTCTTGAAGAAGGGATATCGTCCAGCTCAAATGAGTGAGAAGGAGATCTCGCTCCTGGGCGAGGATCAACATATCGTCGAGGTACACAATCAACCTCATCCCCATTTCTCGCAGGCGCGTTATCACTGGTTTCAGCAATTTGGTGAACACCCAGGGTGCTGAGGACAGGCCGAAGGGAAGTGATCGATAATGATACCATTGACCTATCCAAGAAAATTGGAGACATTTTCGATGGGAGGGGCAAATGGGTACCATGAGGTAGGTGTCCTTCAGATCTAGTCGGACCATCCAATCCTGTTCCAACAGGAGATCCCTCAAAATATGGATTCCCTCCATCAGAAGTGTCAGTATAGCACATATGGGTTGAATTCCCTGAGATTCAATACCAACCTCTGGTCTCCTCCCTTCTTTTGAACCAGGAAAACGTTGCTGCAGAAACCTCTGGGAAGGAAGGGTCCTGCAGCAATGGCTTGCTTGGTCAAAAGTTCTCACAGCTCGCAATCTATAAAAGCTTGCTCTTGTAGGGAAAAAAGGATAGGACGGGGAGGGTTCATCTGACACGGAGGATCCAACAATTCTATCCGATAACCCTGTACTGTGTGGAGAACCCACGCATCTGAAGTCAGGTTTGCCCAATTCGCCTGAAAATGAAACAATCTTCCCCCGAGGGGGATTATCAGAAGACATTGGGGACTTACCGGAAGACTGGGTGTCATAATTTTTGTAACCTCTGTTGACACCTCTGCTGAAACGTCCTCGGAACCCACGGGATCTCGATGGATAGAAGACTGCCTGGTCCGGCTCCTGGGTGTAACCCCTGCGGCGAGGGGCGAAACCTCATTGAGGACTGGGATTAGCGTAGCGGGCGGTCGAGCATCCTCTGCCACACCCGGCCCTACCAGAGACCTGATGAAAAACTCTTCTAAGAGAGGACTGGGATTTATCCAGAGAGGCGAAGGTACTGACAAACTTGGCAATGTCCTTAACAAACTTCTCACCAAACAGTTGTCCTTCCGCTAGCGGACCAGGCTCAGCTGTCGCCAATTCCACGAGTTGTGGGTCGATGCGTAACAAAACGGACTTCCGCCGTTCTGAGGCAAGAGCACAATTGGTGTTACCCAGCATGCACATAGCTCTCTGGGTCCACCCAGCGAGAACCTCCGGGTGGATGGCTGCACCAGTCTCCTGAGCCTGCAAGGCTAACTCCAGGATCTTTGCAAGGAGTCCTGAGATATCTAAAACCTTGTCCTGGCATGCTCTGAGGGCGTGGTCAATCCCCTTCTTGGGGTCTTTTTTGTATTTTTTGAGGAAGGTGGTCATAGAAGAATCTATGTCAGGGGTCACTGTCACTTTATGTGCGAGGTCCGGGCGGGGACATTCAGACTTTAAACGCGCCCTAACTTCTTTGTCAAAACCTTTCCTAAGGTTGAGTTGCATGTATTCAGTCACTGATGGTGGAGGGACCCAGTCGGCAGAACGGGGGTGGATTATGTCAGAAGGATCAAAGGAAAAAAGGGAGGGGAGGGTAGGAGAGAGAGACTGTTTGCGCTTCTTAGCGCGCTTGCGAGGCTTAGAGTCCTGAGAGGAGTCGGTATCAGTGCCTGCGTCCGTCGTGGTGTCCGGAATGGTCCTCGGGGGAAGGGGTGGGGAGAGGGTCCAGGGTATCATCCATAGCCTGTTCCTTGGATTTATATATAGAGGAATACACTTTTGCATGTGGCCAGTAGAGGCCAGAAGGCGCGGGAGGGGGCAAAGGGGCTGAAGGGTCACCAGAGGGAATGGGGGTTCCTGCAACCAAGCGATCCAAGCGTTGACTAAGGGGTAAGAGTGCAGAGGACAGGACCTTGTTTAACTTAGCGTCCAATTTTTTGTCAATTAAATCTTCCATGAATTCATCATAATAATACCCTGCCTCCTCAGGGTCCTCACATGCAGGCACCTCTTCTAGGTATACGTCACAGTCTGACATAACTCTAAGGAGTATAGCAAAACTGAAATCCCCAGGGGGAAGCTTAATTGTACAGCCCAATAAGATCTCATGACCCAGGGTGACAGGCAGGAGCAAAGCTGGAGCAGAGGGGGCCAAAAAAGGTACCAAAAAGCTCCTGGCCGATAGGACTAACGGAGGGGTGTGGCCACTGATTGACTAATCGGGCTCACGGCCTCAAAAAATTAGTCTCTGCCACTTCAGGGCAAGGAAAATGCTAGGGTTAATAGAGCATTGAAAGTGGTGCAAAATGCTATAAAATACAAGCCCCGGTACCGGCTCCTCCGTCTGCAGGCGTGTGGATATCCCTATTCAGCCCGGGACAGGCGTCACACCAGCTCCAATGATCGGGTCTCACGCGCGCGCACTGGCGCATGCAGGCTCCCGAGACGCACGCCGAGCTCGAAGCCGGGTCCGAGCGTGCGCCTCGCTCCTTCGCGGGGGGGGGGGGGGGCCAAGCCCCGCTACCGTGCACCGAAATAATACGCCGCTCGGCTCGGAGTCGGAAGCGGCTGGGGCCAAATACAACAATTAGAGAGGGATCAACAGCGCAACACGCACTGTGGGAGTAGCGGTGGAGGAAAAGGACAGCGCACGCGTCACGAGCGCCAAGCAGATACAACCGGAAGGTACAATCAGCAAACAATGCAATCCACAAATAGCAAAGCACAATGTCATATGCAAAACAAGCAAGTCAATCATACATAAAATAATGAAGCTGTGGAGCAGCAAAGAAAGAGGAAGCCAAGATGGTGCCTCATTATTTTGTAGTATGTGATGTGTGACTATCGGTTGTTACTGGAGGCGTGGTTCAAAGCCTCATGGGTAATGTAGTTTTTTATTAAAGTTACTGTGTTTTCATTGGCTGCTGTGAGTCAGTAAAGAAATTGAGACAGCATAATCTGAAGCCTCCTGTCCTGCCATAGAATCAACACAGCCGCGCCAGCTCTGAGGCCCAAGACGTCCTCGGCTGCCCCATCCGCCGTGAGGGACGGCGGCAGAGTGAGCCTTGCTCTAGCAGCCCTTAGGCGAAGACCCAAGTCAGGGGGTGAGCGAGTCCACTGTCCTGGTCCAGGAAGCCAGAGTCACGCCTCTGACCTCATTGCACGGACAGGGGACCAGCGAGACCCAGCACAGAGAGGGGAGCAGACCAGAGGAAGGAATCCTCATGGCTCCCCTGTATCGCAGCAGACGGAGGCCCAATGAGTTGTGGGACGTGCCACAACTGGTGGGTAAGAGGGTGGGTGTGTTCCAACGCACTAGAGGGTGGTTACCCTGTTATAACGGTATTCCGGGTAAGTCCTCAACGGAGGCCCCGGTGGCAAATTGGCCACGGGTGGGAAAACCCCACGGGCTCGATGTATACTGCCTCACAGGAGCACCGTGCTCCGTATATTCAGGACAATCTAGGGGTAGCCCATAAACCACTTAACAGGAGACTAGGTGCGCTGAGCCCTAGGGTTTCGCAGGGATTAATTTGCCTATGTGGGCGTACTGATGCTGATAGGGTTTATGTGGAGTTTTTGCAATTACGTGCTTATGATGGCCTGTGATGACATACACACCCCCAAATAGTGATTCAAGTGTTTCCTTCCAAACTGCTGCCTTCTCATGCCCTGATAATATGATTTATGTCGTTCATACCTTCAAATGATAGGATAACGAGGATCATTTCAGAATCTGCATATAATGTACAGTGGTGATGTTTTGATGACGTGTACAACATACAAGTCTTTACTTTATTGCACTACCTGTACTGTCATGACAATTGTCTAGTTGGCAAAGTGGTTTATGTGATTGATATCTATGTGTTATATACAAAATATGAGATTTTTTATATATTCCTGTGTGGAGTCTATTTTGTGATGTATTTATTGGGTCACTGGTGTGTGTGTGTGTGTGTGTGTGCTGTGCAAACACTTTACACATTGCCTCTGGGATAAGCCTGACTGCTCTGCCAAGCTACCAAGGGGTGACCAGGGGTTCCCAGTGAAGAGACGGATCGAGTTTAAGGCTCTTTGTATAGCTTTTAAAGCTATTCATGACACAGGGCCTGATTTTTTTTAAACAGAATTTGCAGCCATACATCTCTGCTCGCCATCTTCGCTCAGCTCACGCTCACAATCTGGTAGCCCCCAGGTTCAAAAAGTGTACCTGGGTGGAAGAAGCTTTCTGGTTGGTACGACTAGACTCTGGAACTCGCTTCCACTGAAATTAATAGATGAAAGACACTTGTTGGCCTTCAGGAAGGTGTTAAAGACGTGGCTTTTCAATCTCTGATGTGGTTTTAAAACTGTCCAGCATTTCCTGTCTGATAAGCTAGCGCCTTGACGCCTTCGGGTGAATGTTTTGCATTTTATACATTTCTTTTTCATTTCATTTCATCTTGGGTGTGTAACTCCCTTACACTGACTAGAGTGGTGTGTTTAGCCTGGCATAGGTACATACCCTAGCCAACCAAAATAACAGTCTAACTGGTCTAACGGCATCATTGATCAGGTGTTTTGCCTTCAATTAATATACTGGAAATACTTCACCCTGGGGGAGGCCATTTATATGTAGTCTTTGTGGACCTTCGTCTGCTTTCGCCCTCATACCAAGAGAGCCCCTGAGGAAGGTTATATTGAATTAGGGCCCTCCAAAATATTTTGTCGCTGTTATTATCAGGCTCCACCCCAATAATTTTGCTCAGGGCAGATGTGGTTCCTGGGGTGAACTGACAGTCCCTATTCCTGACACTCGTGGTGCAAGGCAATGGTGTGTGCTATATATCAATGACTTGGTGGGCCAGCTGGGGCTGTGTGATAATGATGCCCGAGTCTTGCTGATGGGAGAGTTCTAGCTCTCCTGTTTGCGGATGACACCCTTTTGATTTCGGAAATCCCAAATGAGGATCAAAAATCTTTAGAACCAATTTGGAATTTTCTGCAAGCACAGAGACCTGGCCATCAATCTTACTAAAACTAAATATATGTTTTTGAAATCCCTGTCCGTTGGCCTGCTCCCATCCAATTCTAAATGGCACCCCGCCGGAGAGAAGCCACATATTTGATTACCTATGGGTTACGCTTACAAAGCAGTTTGACTTGTCTTCCCATATTCTGAAGTGTAGATTCAAGTTAGAGGAATATTCAGGGAGCATGGTGAGTTCTCTTTTAAGTTCTATATTTCGTCTAGTATCCCCAGCTCTCCAAATTTACAATCTACAAGCCTTTGGGGCATTGCTATATAAGCTCTGGGGCCATGAGAAAGTAAGGGATTTGGAGATAGCGGAAAAACGCTTCCTGCGCCTCCTCCCTTCCCCTCAGCATGCCACTCATTCTCCTCCGGTTAGATTTGGGTCACAGATCCCTTACCAGTAAAGTGGTTCTTAGACCACTATTGAATTGGCGAAGGGTCTGGTCTTCCCAAGCACTCGAGTAATACCAGTTGGGCTTGGAGAAGGTACTGAAGTTATCCAGGGTTTTTAAAATCCTGTGGTTCAGGTTTATATAATGCCAGCTGAATGAGCTAGGATGTGGGTATTTCTGGTCTACTCCTGTGGCTGCCCGTGGGACTCTGAAATCAACACTCAAGGGGCTTAATCTGAACTTGAAATGATGCTTTGACGTCTAGAAATAGAGGGTGGGATCCCTTACTGCGGCTTTTCTTGAGTTTAAAGATGATTACATCACGGAAGATTACCTTGAGGAGATCGAACCCCCTCTTGCCAAAGCATTATATATGAAATTCCAGTTTGAGACCCTGCGACCCTGTCCAGTTAAGGCCAAGTGGCATTGTACCTTTTCAAAGTTAGATGTGTTCTGCCCCTTCTGTCCCCAGGTGATAGAATCTATCGATCACGTTGTTATTTTCTGTCAATTTTCTCACAGGTACAGGAGGGAGTGGATTTAGCCGCTTTGCTGCAATATGGGGTTTAGGGATTACAGTTCGGCGATTAGGGACCTCAGAAGCAATACCAGCCAACCTACTGTATTTGCCGTCTCCTATTTCTTAACAAAAATGCAGAGGATCATTCAAAAAATGCTAGCCCCTGGCAGGATTCCACACTAAGATAGCATTTGTTTTAGAGCTGGGAGAAATGTGCTGTGGCTGGAATATACTGCAAGGGGGTAGATATACATATATGATTGAATCAGGTCATTTGTGGAGTCATTTCAATTAATTTTATGTAAATCTTACTTATTTTTCCCCGTTCTTGGCATATGGTTGAACAATGCCCTTTGTGCTGCTAATGATTCCTTTAATGTGCTTTGATATATTTATCTTATTGTCTGCTTTTAATGGTTTTATTGCAGTTTCTGATGTGATTTTATGGCGGTTACGCCGAATAAAGATTTACGATGATGCTGAGAATGAAAGTGGTAAAAATATTACACATTAAAATCTAGCATGATTTCACGATAAGGCAGGAGTGGGAATGCACATTTGCTATAATCATTTGCTATAGCCACGATACCACAGATTCCAAGAGAAGGAGTAATCTCTTTGCAACACAGGAAAGGGCAAGTTACTATACTTAACTTAGGAACTGAGTGAATACCTTTTAGGAGAAAAGACAAGACTTCAAAGAAGCGAGGAAGTTAAAACCTTTTAATTTATAACCTGGATGGAAGTTTAGGCTGTGTTAAACTGAAAATATAACCAAAGTACGCTGTAGGGCAACAAGGTGAATTCAAACCAAGTGAATCTCTTATGGAGCACACACTGTTGAAATATAAAAGTTGACAAGAGGTGAACGTAAAGTGACTGTTTATAAACAGAGGGCAGTGTGCGAGTATATTTTAAGACTGCCAACAATGTAACTATTTGTTTGCTTTCTTCCCTTTCCTGTTTATTCTAACAATAAAGCAGACCATCACAGAATGTGAAGGAATATCCAAGGTTGGTTATTGGAACATCATTGCCGCAAACAATAAGGTACAAGTGGGGGAAGACCAGAAAGGGAAAGACTAGCCTTGGATAAAAGAGTGGGCAGAGATCTGGAAATCCAGCAATTAGTGTTCTGTGTGCCGTTACAGTCCTCCCTCCCAGCTCTTCTTTTCCCCAAAACCCATACTCCTTATCTGGCTTCTCCAACGTCTTGTTCCCCTTAGGACTTAATCAGGAAATTGGGAGGTGAAAGTGGGACCCTACTGAGCATTAGGTTACCTCTGAGGATCACCTTAACACTTAATAACAGGGATATCTATCAGTTCTTCCCAGTCAAAGACCTATACATCCTAGTTCAGTCATTGTACTGAACTGACCATAGAGCACCTTTGTGAGAAGTTGGCCTGGTATATGATGTTCACTAGTTAAAGTGACCACCTTGTACCATGCCAAGCAACCCTTATGGTGTGGTTGTAAGTCAACCTTTTCGGACTAGCTGCCCTAGTGGTAGCGTAGGCTAAGCAGTCTTTGAGGCTAAACTCGTTAAAGCGTGTTAAGCAGGCTGTTTTACCAAATGTAACCCCCTTTTATACCAATGAAAGGACACCACACAGATATATATTCAAAATATATATGTATTTATTTCTCAAAGTAACCCCTAGACTCTTTATGAGCACAGGAGCACAAATCGTTAAACAAGACAATGTTATAATACACAGAAGTTGCACTTTATATGGATGGGCCCTGGTGGCCACTCAAACCATATACTAAAATAGTGGTATAAGTACCACGAACAGGAAAGGGAAAAGGCCTAGGGCCTCTAGAACCGCTGGGCCTACAAGGAGCTAACTTTAGTTAGTGACCAGGAGGTCCACGGGTCGCGTGTGCAGTGCGGAAAGTCACACGCGTGCTCCCATAGGTTTTCAATGGGTGCGTAAAAGTTAAAAAGTTACTGCAGAAAGGGTCTTCTGGATGGACTACGATCTCAAGATTCAAAACACAGACACTAGAGATGTTTCTCTACTCTTGGGCACCGGAGTGCCAGCTTTACCTCACCCACAGGAAGCGGGTGCATAGGTCTCGAAGTGCGTCGGGTTTCTTCTATCGATTCAATGGAGCCTGATGACAAAGATGCTGCAGGCGGTCGGTCCAGAAGAGCTGCGTTGGATCCAAGGGTGGATCGGAGTTGTAGAAGACCTGAAAGCAGAGGGGACAGTGTTCACAGTCACTAGCCAGTGACCGGCGTGACACCAGGTAGGTACCAGGCGATGTCGGGTGCAAACAGGTGGTTAGGTGTAGCTTGTCTCCGCAGCCACGTGGTCCCTGAAGGTCGACGACGTCCAGGAGTCGGGTCACGAGCTGTCCCACGCAGGCTCTCGCTGTCGGCGGTGTCGGCGACTCGAAAGAAGCAAACAAGCCTTGGCAAAGGCAGGAGTCGTGGAAGTTCAAGAAAGCTGATTGTTCTGACCAGCAAGGTCAGAGGGGCTGCTCTTTTGGAGAGCAGCTAGGGCCAGTCTGGAGCAACCAGACCAGCGTCGTTGATTTTAAAATAGGTCGCCAAAATGGCCACTAGCCAACGGGCCAGGGACCGGGCAGGCGCGTCGAGATGCAAAGTGCAGAGGGGCCCCACGCAGATCGTGGAGATGCTGGAGGGCTCACCTTTGGTGCAGATGCTGCTCGGTGGTTGGGCTTCTCAGGACCCAAAGCACAACTTGGAGGGAGCCTCTGTTGCTGCGCTTGCAGCTTGTCGTCGGTCTTTCAAGATGGCTGGCTCCACGTGTCTCGGTGCCTCCACAGGTTCCTTCTTTGCAGGGACTGTGGATCGGGCGGTGAGAGGTCTGGAGGTCCAGGTCTTGTCGGGCTCTGGGCTCGGGCTCCGGCAGGAGGCGGCGGCAAAGCAGACGTTCAATAGCTGGTTGGTGCTTGCGTTAGCAAGATGGTCACTCCCTGACCATAGGGGAGATTTCCTTCAGTGCTCCGTGCAGCAGAGCGTCGAAGTTCCCGTCTTCTTCTTGTGGTTAAGTTGATTCCAGGATGTCTGAAGTCTTAGGACACAGCTCCTACCTTTAAGCGGATTCTAGGGGCCGGACTACCTGCTAGGTCCCTCCCTAAGGGTGGGACCAGGAAGGGGGGTGGTTACACCCCCAATCCTTTGTCCAGCTCGCCCCAGGTCCGGGGCTGGTGTGCCCCAGGACCGGTTTGAACTGGAATATGTACCGAGGCTCCTTGTGAGCCTCAGGCATGTCTGGTTTCATTCAAGCCCTACCTGACCAATACACAAAATCCTGTCTGGGGTGGTGCTCGCACCTCCCCTGGCAGGAAACCCTTTGTCCACGTCTCCCAAGCTGGAAGGACTCCCAGCAGCAGGAGGGCAGACTTGTGTCTGTGGTGGCAGCATCCATTTTGTGGAGCTGAGGCTATGTCTGATTTTACCCGGGTTTCAGGTACTGTACATGTCGTGTCCCTCTAGAAGGGTGGAATGCTAACCCCGTCGCCAGAATTGGCGAGGGGTTAGTATTCCAATTCGTATGACACCTTACTCGACATGTTTTGATAAAGCCAAACCAAAGATAGCATTTAACCGCGAGGTTCATAATGCACTTAAGAGTATATGGTATGACGATATCTGGAAACAGTAGAAGGAAGTTGTTCCGACCACTGCAGACAGGCTCAGCTCATGCCAGAGCACCATCTCACATGGAACCAAGCACTCTGCCTTCAGGATTGTTAAGGCCTGCCATAGGAGTGACTTATAGGTTAACATGTGTCCCATTTAAGGTTAGGTATAGGTATACTACACCTAAGTAAGAGGTGGTTACACCAACTTACCCCAGCTGAGTGATCAGCCAGTTGTGTCAAATTTGTTAGGCCAAGCCTGGGGTGGCATAATACATGCTTCAGCCCCTGGCAGGCCTTAGATACACCAATGCCCTGGGTACCTAGTGTACACTGGTACAGGGGCTCACAGGGTGATCCACTTCCAATTGGTTATGCACCTAGGGTGCATAGTGTCAATTTAGTTAGAGAGAACAGCAGGCTGGGGGTCTGATTAGCAGGCCCACAGCCTCGATATGTCAAAAACCAGTGAAGCAAAAAGCAAAAATTTGGGGTGACCATAGGATAGCAGACCCTACTCTCCTACACAACCCCCCCCCCCCCCCCAAACGCAGGGACATTAAACTAGCCTTGACAAGTCTCGTCTTCATGTCCTAAGTGGAAGTACCTGGAGAGACCATCTGCATTCCCATGGTCTGTACCTGGCCGGTGCTCCACTGTAAAGTCCATACCCTGTAGGGAAATGGACCACCTAAGCAGTTTGGGGTTTTCACCCTTCATCTGATTTAGCCATAAGAGGGGCTTATGGTCGGTCTGAATCTTGAAGTGAGTGCCAAACAAGTATGGCCTCAGCTTCTTCAGGGCCCACACCACAGCAAAGGCCTCGCTCTCAATAGCTGACCAATTCTTCTCTCTGGGGGTCAACCTTCTGCTAATAAAAGCAATGGGTTGGTCTTGACCATCTATATTAAGTTGTGACAGCACAGCTCCCACACCCAACTCAGAAGCATCTGTTTGGACAATAAACTCTTTGGAGTAGTCAGGACTTTTCAGGATAGGTGCAGAGCACATGGCCTTCTTCAGGTCATCAAATGCCTTTTGACAGCTTACTGTCCACTGAACCTTTTTGGGCATCTTCTTGGATGTCAGATCATTAAGAGGAGTCACAATGGACCCATAGTTCTTAACAAACTTCCTGTAGTACCCAGTCAAGCCCAAGAAAGCTCGAACTTGAGTCTGGGTGGTTGGAGGGGACCAGTCCTTGATGGATTGTATCTTACTCTAAAGTGGTTGAACTTGGCCTCCACCTACAAGGTGGCCCAAATACACAACCTTACTCTGCCCTATCTGGCACTTAGTAGCCTTGATAGTGAGGCCTGCCTTTTGCAGAGCCTCAAGTACCTTCTTCAGGTGGATCAGGTGATCCTCCCAGGTGGAGCTAAAAACAGCAATGTCATCAAGATATGCTGCACAAAAGTCATCCAACCCAGTAAGGACTTGATTCACCAACCTTTGGAAGGTGGCAGGTGCATTCTTCAGACCAAAGGGCATCACCAAAAATTGATAGTGCCCACCTGGGGTTGAGAATGCTGTTTTGGCCTTAGACTCCTCAGCTAATCTGATTTGCCAATAGCCAGCTGTCAAGTCAAATGTGCTCAAAAACTTAGCAGAAGCTAGTTTGTCTATGAGCTCATCTGCCCTTGGAATAGGATGTGCATCTGTCCTAGTGACAGCATTGAGTCCTCTGTAATCCACACAGAACCTCATCTCTCTCTTGCCATCTTTGGTGTGAGGTTTGGGGACCAGAACCACTGGGCTAGCCCAGGGGCTCTCTGAGGGTTCAATGACACCCAGTGCCAGCATTTTGTGTACCTCAGCCTTTATACAGTCCCTGACGTGGTCAGGTTGTCTGTAAAGCTTGTTCTTTACAGGCAGACTGTCACCAGTGTCCACCACATGGGTACACCAGTCAGTTTGACTAGGTATCAAGGAAAACATGTGTTGAAATGATTGTAGAACCTGTCTACATTCCATCTGCTGATGATCAGTGAGGTTGCCTCCAAGGGTCACTCCTTCAACTGAGCCATCTTCAGGGTTCTGAGACAACAAGTCTGGGAGAGGGTCACTCTCTTCCTCCTGTCCCTCATCTGTAGCCATGAGCAAGCCCATGTCTGCCCTGTCAACATATGCTTTTAACCTGTTAACATGGAGTACCCTGTGGGGACTCCTGGGAGTTCCTAGGTCCACCAAGTAGGTGACCTCTCCCTTCTTTTCCAGGATTGTATGGGGTCCAGACCATTTGTCTTGGAGTGCTGCTGGGGCCACTGGCTCCAACACCCATACCTTCTGTCCTGGCTGAAACTCAACCAAGACAGCCTTTTGGTCATGCCAAGCTTTCTGTAAGGCCTGGCTTGCCTCAAGGTTTTTGGATGCCTTCTCCATATACTCAGCCATCCTGGAGCGGAGACCAAGTACATAGTCCACTATGTCTTGTTTAGGCTTTTTGAGAGGTAACTCCCATCCTTCCTTCACTAAACACAGTGGGCCTCTCACAGGGTGCCCAAACAACAATTCAAAGGGGCTGTAGCCAACTCCTTTTTGTGGGACCTCTCTGTAAGCAAACAGAAGGCAGGGTAGAAGGATGTCCCATCTTCGCCTGAGCTTTTCAGGTAATCCTTTGATCATACCCTTTAGGGTCTTGTTGAATCTCTCAACAAGCCCATTGCATTGTGGGTGATAAGGAGTGGTGAACTTGTAGTTGACACCACATTCCTTCCACATAGCTGTCAAGTATCCTGACATGAAGTTGGTACCTCTGTCAGAAACCACCTCCTTAGGAAACCCCACTCTGGAGAATACTCCCAGCAGGGCCCTGGCCACAACAGGAGCTGTAGTGGTCCTAAGGGGAATTGCCTCTGGATACCTGGTGGCATGATCCACTACCACCAGTATATATCTGTGCCCAGAAGCAGTGGGAGGATCCATGGGACCCACTATATCTATTCCCACTCTTTCAAAGGGGACCCCCGCCACAGGTAGTGGTATTAGGGGGGCCTTTGTTGTGCCACCTGATTTGCCACTGGCTTGGCAGGTCACACAGGAGCGACAAAACTCCTTTGTATCTTCATTCATGTGAGGCCAGTGAAAGTGAGGGACAAGCCTGTCCCAAGTCTTGTTCTGGCCTAAGTGTCCTGCTAGAGGAATATCATGGGCCAAGGTAAGAAGGAAGCCCCTAAATTGCAGAGGTATAACCAACCTCCTGGTTGCACCAGGTTTTGGGTCTCTAGCCTCTGAATAAAGGAGCCCTTCATCCCAATACACTTTATGGGTAACTTGAACATTCCCAGCAGCCTCAGCAGCAGCCAGCTGTCTGAGGGGTTCAAGAGATGGACAGGTTAACTGAGCCTGCCCCAAGTCAGCCCTGGAAGGTCCCCCTGTCCCCAGAAACTCAACCTGATCAGGTTCAAGCTCTTCAGGGACAGTTCCTTCAGGGTTCTCTAGATCATCTTCCTGGGAAGGCTGATCATCACCTTGAGGCAGGGGGGAAGGCACAGCCTTTACCCTCCTGTTCTTCTTCTTGGTAGGTGCTTGGTCCATTGTTCCAGGATCCAAGACCTGTGGTTCAGTAAGGCACTTTTTGGCCTGTGACCTGGTCACAGCAAGGACATGTGGTGATATACCTAACATCTCTGCATGTGTCCTGTACTCCACTTCTGACCATAGAGAACTCTCTAGGTCATTGCCCAACAAACATTCTACTGGGAGGTCTGCACTAACCACAACCCTTTTGAGGCCAGTTACCCCTCCCCATGAGAAGTTAACAACTGCCCCACTATGTGAAGTAGTGGCATTGCTGGCATTGGTCACCAGGTAATTCTCACCTGGTATGTACTGTCCAGGATCCACAAAGCCTGGTGTCACCATAGTGACACTGGCACATGTGTCCCTGTAGGCTTGAGCCACTTTTTCATTAATTAAATGAGTCTGTCTGTACTTGCCCGGGTTACTGGGGCTCACAGTCAGGGACAAATCCATGTCTCCATCACAGATCAAGACTGCCTGTGTCATGGTTCTGTCTAAGTCAGAATCTCCTTCAGTTCCCATAGTGATTCCCACTACACCCTTTGTTTGGGGACCAACACTGCTAACAGTAGTACTGGGAGCAGGTGCCTTAGGGGCAACAGTGTTGGGGGCTCGACCCTTCTTACAATCACTAGTCCAGTGAGTTGTATTCTTGCAAAATTTGCACCAGGGTTTCTTTGGACCTTCTTTCTTCTTCCCTTTAGGCTGGGACCCACCCTCGTTAGTACTAGTTTGGGGCCCTGTTGAAGACTTCTGGTCTTTAGATTTCTGATCTCCACCCTTCTGGTCTGTTTTCTTCTGATCACCCCCTTGGCCCTGGTTCTGGTTCTTTTGCTTAACCCTGGTTCTGACCCATTTGTCTGCCTTCTTTCCCAATTCTTGGGGAGAGGTCAGATCTGAGTCAACCAAGTGTTGATGCAGTTGCTGGTTCTGACAGTTATTTAAAATCTGTTCTCTCATCATCAAATTGTACAATCCTGTATAATCAGATACCTTACTTCCCAGCAACCAACCCTCCAAAGCCTTAGTGACACATTCAATGTATTCAGACCAGTCCTGAGTCTGTGTCTTCTGGGTGTCTCTGAACATTAACCTGTACTGTTCAGTGGTTAAGCCTAACCCATCAACTAGGACACTCTTCAGGACTCTGTAATTTCTGACATCCTCCTCTCTAACAGTGAGGAGTCTATCTCTGCCTTCAAAGGAGAGCCATAAGATTGCTGCCCACTGGTCTTCAGGAACCTGCTGCACTTTGCAGGCTCTCTCAAGAGCAGTCATCCATTTGTGGATGTCATCCCCACTTTTGTAGGGGGGCACAACCTTGGACAGGTTCCTATTGTCAAAGACCCTATCTTTGTCCTTAGGGACAATGCTGCCACCAGTGGGTATAGACCCACTCCCTTTAGGTTGCCTAGCCTTGTTCAGTTTTTCTTCCATCAGGGCTACCTCTAGCTCCTGCTTCCTGATCCTCAGCTGGGCTTCCTGCATTCTGGCCTCATGCTCCCTCCTCTGAGGGGTGGTCATCCTTCTCCTGGAGTGACCTTGAGAGCCTCTAGAGGCATGAGAAGCATTAGATTCACCTGAGTGATTCCTTTGCCTCCCAAGCCCCGTGTTAAGTCCACTGGGGAGATCCAATGGGATGATCCCATTGTCAGTCCCCAATAGCCTTAGGTTAGCTGGGCCACGTATAACACTTGGCACTGGGCTAGTTCTCCCTTCATCCTCACTACCTTCTGTATCAGTACCCTTCTCACTTTCATCCTCTGTAGTATGATTCTCATCTAAGGTGAGGAAATATGAATTTTGTGATCAGTTATGTCCCCTATCGTAGACCCCAACGGCTCCATGTACATGCTATACGTACATGTATGTTCCCTCCTGCTCCAGTTTTGTAGACGCAAATATATGTGCGTCCACCGTCAACATGTCCTCTTTCAGATCCACCATGAATGGGTCAGATATTCCTTTTCTAAGTATGAAAGGCCACCGACTTTATGTGGTTCACTTTCCACATTTTACAGATTCAGGCGAGTAGGCCCGAATTCTGTCACCAAGCCTTTTCCTGCCTTCTGCCTCTGAAAGCTCCAGTCTGAGCCTGCATCTGTGACCATGAACTTTGTCTTACTCCCTGCGCGGCTAACGGTGCCTGATCCAGCCCGTAGCCTGCCAGAAAACTGTATTTCACCTTCAAGATTATCTCCTCCGCCCCTCATTCGATGCATTCCTGTCTAGCAGTTTAGGTAAACATTCCTCCAGCTACCGTGCAAAGGGGCCAGGCCTCGCTGTCCTCATGCAAGTAATTCATAAACCCTGTTACCATGGAATATTCCTACCCCCTCGCATCTAGTGTAGACACTTAGACGCTTGTACACGCACTAACAGTCAGTATAGTCAGTATAGAATAAGATTCTATCCTAAGAGACCTCTCTTTTTGGATAACACAGTTCTTTAAACATAGGATATTAGATATGATTTGGGATTAGGTTGACATAACCCCAGACTTCTGTCTCCACATGTAGAGCTAAATGTCAAGTCCCATGTTCCCCCTAGTTGCACGTCAAATCACACGTCATGCTGCTGCGCGCGCATCTCTGCCAAGTATTTTTGCTGCCATTGCGAAATTCTTTCATGGAACCACCCATTTGTGACATCATACCTAATGACGTTCTTTAGTTACGCCTAGTTACACCCATTTTAGTTACGCATGTATGTCTTTATCTCTGTTATCAACTGTTACGCCTCCTGCATCTGTTTCACTGTAATGCCTCTTCTATAAAAATGATTACCTGTCAATAATGTATTGCCCTTCACTTCCTGAACCTCCGTGGTGATGGAATATGAAGCCCACAATTCGAATTGTTATTGGAATAAAGCCCGTTCCGAATCTCTAATACCACGGATTCTGCCTCTTATTTTACTGAGCTATTCTTATTAATTTTCCGCATCAAATTAAGTACCGGTAATTAAATTATTTACCACATATTTGGCGCCCGAATAGGGACACTTTCTCATCTCACGCGCCGGAGGTGCGTTGCAGGCCCGGTCTCCTGCCACAGCTGGACGGACAAACAACGCGTACCCACAGGATTTCCTGTATCTCTCTCCTGCCGAGCGGGGGTAACTGAGGCTGCGATCAACACCCAGACGAGGCGGTGAGAAGTGCGAAGTATCCCGACCAGAGCCTAGCTGAGAGAGCAAGATCCGAGGTATACAGAGGCCCACCAGGTTCCGAAGTTCCGAAGTTTCGAGTCGAGTCCAGTCCGGTCCAAGTCCAGTTCAGTTCCGAGGCCTTCCGTTCCGAGCTACCCGGTGAGTACCATTGACGGGGAGGCGTTCTGACGTGCACATAGGTTGTGCCGGTCAAGACGGGTTTGGGTACACAAATCCGGTCTGCACTGTTTCAGCAGTGTATCTGTACTGTTTAGCAGTATATCTAGTATGTCTAGTATATAATTCAGAATTACCTAGTTAGTGCCGAGTATTATGCTTAGTGACTAGTTCCCTAAATGGCCATCATTGTTGTTCATTAAATGTTAAATGTTAAATGTTTTAAATACGTTCTGCATATTGTGGTGTGAATGACTGTTCATTATTGTGTTATGTTGTATTAAACGTGTTCAAAATTAGGTATCAGATCAGTTCTCAAAATGCCGCTCTTTTCAAAATTAAGACAGATCAAAACTAGAAAAGGGGTACTCGAAGAAGCTGTTCCCATTCCTCCTAGGGACACTCCAGGGTACTTCATGTATCATAAACATGGCCTAGACGCCATATTATTTCTTGATTTATGGGTAGACTACACCAAGGAATTACCAGAAAGTCAGAGGTGGCCCGCAGCTGGGACCTGGGATGCAGATTGCATCATGAAAGTAGAGGAAGAATTATGGAAAAAGAAAGCTAGACAATCACAGAAAGATGCCATTGAATTATGGCGTAAAGAATCATATAGACGTACAGAAAAAGCACTCAGACAGGAAGAGAAAAGTAAGGAGAATTCAAATAAAGTCCGAGAAAATCTATTAATTGAAGAAGGTACCCGAGCAAAATCAGAACAAGTAGACAGACAAAGAAATGCCCTTATGAATGGTATGTATCCTCTTCTGGCCGAAGGGTTACCTAAGGCTACTCCGGAGATACCAAAAGACTTGCCACCTCCATTGTTTCCGATAAAAGCACATCCCAAAGGGCATCCCAGAACCGCAGAAGATGTTTTCCTTTCCTCTTATTTAGACGACGCAGCTCCCGAGTATGCTAATACTGCACCACATAGACCGCCTGCCGAGGGGGTTCAACGCCAAGACCCTCCGTCTGTACCTCCGCAACAACAAACTCCGACACAAGTTCCGGCAAGCACATCTGTTTCTACAGCTGTACCCACACCTATGGTTGCTATATCACGTTCAACGAATCCTTTCACATCCAGCACCCCAGGCGGTGCTACAGGAGGTACAACAAACATTTTTTCCACGCCACCCAGAGTAAATAAACTTTCCTTTCAAGAATTAGCCCACCAACGTACGCCCAAACTAGTAACTCCCGACATGCTTAAGGAACTTCTAGTAGATTGTAGATATGACCCTGTGCCCGGCAAAGAGGACGAAATGCTGCTGGCATCATTACGTATCCGACGAGCTGCAATATATTTAGGGAGGCTACCAGGAATGACTACACATTTAGAAAATATATATCACTTTGTCCAGTCAGGGCGAGATTCTGAAAGTATTAATAGAGCCATGGAGTACCAGAAAGTGGAGATACAGGGGGAACTGTTACGTTTCCTCATAAATTGTGTGATCAGAAATCAAGACCGACCAGGGGTAAATCCGGAAGAAATGCGAATTCTTACCACATGGAGTCGGAATATATCAGAGGGGAGACATGATAGACTATTAAGTATAGTAGCTATGTGCCGAAAGATCCGCAAAGAAGTGGAACGAATACACGAAGAAAGATTAGCGGTAGACCAGCCTGAACAAAACGAGGAGGAGGAAGAATTAGAATTGCCCACAGGACAGTTAGAAACCATGGCCTATGTAGGTAGAGGAAGATCTTGTAATAATACTAGATGCTTTACTGATCCGATACGTCCGATACGTCCAGATAATAACAGAAATTTCCAAACCCCTATAATAAATATAAGGTCCCCCGAACATTCGTTCCAAGCCGCTGACAAATTACTCCGAGAACGAAGGGGTTATCATATACTCGATTCTATGGACGAACAAGAATTAGCCAGGTCAGCCGTTCACTGGGTTGACAGTCCCGGAAAATATAGTGATGATACATTAGCGCACACGTTTTTGAACCTCACCCCAGATGAACAACGTTTAGCTGGTATCTACATGATTCAACAACTCCTTATATTATATAAAAGCCAACATTCCGATCCTGGTCCCTTACCGGATATATTGACTGAATTACTCACGAATAAATGGAGAGGTTCAGGTACTGAGTTAATTAGAGAAATACTAGAATCCAGAAAGCAGTACATTCTTTTTGTATGCCCCGAACATGTCTCACTGCCCATCAAGGAAAGAACGACGTATTATATGGATAGACAGAATCCCTTACGCGAAGTGCACCCGATAAAAGGTGATGACAATCAGTTTAAACGTGTGTTTGTATACACACCCATATCTAAAATGGAACTATTAGAAATGAAGAAAGTGGTACCCAGTCATGACAAAGACCCAGCGGGTTTCCACCGTGAAATTAAAGACATGTTGCTCATGGGAGAGTATACCTATCCCGACATTATAAAAATATTAAAGGTATTAATGCCTGCGGGCATTTACGAAAAACTCAAAGAAAAGGATTGGGAGGTGGGAGACCAAAAGATAGATTGGACAGCATTAGAAAACGAAGAAACAGCTCGAGGTCCAGGTTTAGGGCTTGGGGAAAAGACCAAAATACTACCAGGTTTATTAGTACAGGTACTGCCACGTTTATTAACTACGAAAAAGGAAGACTGGGGTGCAATCTCAGCCTGTAAACAAAAGCAAGATGAAGACACTAGTGATTTCTATGCCCGATTCGAAAAATGTTTTGGTATAAATAGTGGAATAAAAGCAAGTAGCGAATCGTATCCACATCTGTTTGTGACAAAATTAGTTGAAAATTCCTTGCCCCAAGTTAAGAATAGAGTATTGAAATTCGAGAGTACCTGGCAAGGTAACACTCCGTCACAAATGTTACAAATGCTACAGTACCATCACAATAGAATTAGAGAGGAACAAGAACATGAACAAAGACGCATGAAAGACACGAAAATGAAAATGCTAGTTTCCCAGACAGTTCCAGCTGACGGTCATAAAAAGGGTATGACACAGTCCAGTGATTCAGCAGGGTCTGTAAAAGGGACATGCAACTATTGTAAACAGCCAGGTCATTATATACACGATTGTCCAGTCTTAAAACATAATATCGCCACAGGTATTACAAAAGAAAGACCACGGCCACTTAGACAGGATCAGAACCAACAAGGAGCCCCGCAGCATGCACAGTCCATGCCAGCTCCGCAACAGTCTATGCCAGCTTCACCACCGCAGCCTATTGTTGCCACACCAACAACGACACGACAGATGTACCAGACCGCACAGTATGACTATCCTGATTATCAACGATACTCATGAAACAGCCTAGAGAGGGAAGTTGGCTTACCCCTTATCGAGGTCCCTGTAGATCAGGAAGGACCTTATGTACACAGTGAACTATTAGGCCAAGATAGAAAATTTTTACTTGATACAGGGGCAAGCCGAACAACCATAAAACGTAGTGAAGTTCCAGGGGCACCCCTCTCAGGCTCACAGAATATTTCCCTTGGTTTTTCAGGAAAACCTATCATTAACGAAGTATCACAGCCTCTTCCACTTACGATTGGTCCCTTGACACGAACTACAGATTTATTGCTTACTAAATCATGTCCAGAAAACCTGTTAGGTATAAAAACATTGAAAGCTCTAGGAGCTATAATATGTTGTTCTCCGGAAGGAGTAAGATTGTTTTTACGTGATTTCAAAGGGCACTATGTGTCCCGAGACATGGATCACCGACTGCAGACTTTACCCACACATTTATGGGCACAAGGCCCTACAGATGTTGGTTGCATGAACATTACACCATATCGAGTCACACTAAAGACAGGAATGGTACTACCACGAATGCGACAATACAAGTTACCCCCAGATGCTGTAGTGGCTTTACTGCAAATCATTGACGAGCTTATTACCCAAGGAGTGGTTGTGGAAACCGACTCCAATGTATGTAATTCCCCGATAATTCCGATTCTTAAACGAACTGATCCAAAAGCCCCGCCAGTATATCGATTGGTTATTGATCTGCGCGAATTAAATAAATGTATTGTACCACAATACCCCGTAGTCCCAGACATTTCTTCATTACTGACAGCCATTGATTCCGAAGCAACATTCTTTACTGTAATTGATCTCAAGAATGCCTTTTTCAGCGTCCCAATAGATCCGGAAAGCCAATACTTGTTCGGATTTAGTTTAAATGGACGAAGCTTTAAATTCACACGCGCACCTCAAGGATTCACAGAAAGCCCCAGCATCTATAGCCAAGCACTGAAACGAGAACTTGACAGTATCCACATGCCAGTCAACACTGCCCTGCTTCAATATGTCGATGATCTGCTGATCACCGCTAGAAGCGAACCTGAATGTGAAAAAGCCTCACTGACGGTTTTACAATTCTTGGCCGAAAAGGGGCACAAGGTGTCCCCTTCTAAGCTGCAATTCTGTGTCCAGCGAGTTGTTTACCTTGGACACTCGCTGTCCAAGGAGGGAAGGCAGCTTACGTCAGATCGCATCCAGTTAATTGCTAACATGCCAATACCCAAGACACAAAAGGAGGTACGGGCTTTTATAGGCCTCACTTCATATTGTAGGCAGTGGATCCCTCAGTATGCATTTCTAGCAAAACCACTCATTCAGTTGACAACACAGGAGGCGGCCACATCGACTGTCCTCCCTTGGACTCAGGAACATACACAAGCTTTTGAAAGCCTAAAGAAAGCTTTATGTCAAGCACCTGTTTTAGCAATACCATGTTACAATAAACATTTTACGCTCTTTGTTACAGAACGCAAAGGTACTGCCTTGTCAGTACTCACACAGGAACAAGCAGGATCACACAAACCATGTGCTTATTTTTCTAGTACATTAGATCCCGTAGCTCAGGCTCTGCCTGCGTGCCTGAAATCAGTGGCAGCGACAGCTTTAGCAATCAGACAAAGCGATGCCATAGTGTTAGGACATCCATTGACAGTACAAGTACCACACGCAGTAGAGGTTCTTGTGAACCGAACGCAAACACAACACTTGACTATAGCAAGACTTACCGGTTACGAATTGACATTGTTTCAGCCACACATAGAAATCAGACGTTGTAGTACATTGAATCCTGCCACACTTTTGCCAGTAAACGGAACAGACCCACTAGCACATGATTGTATTGAAGTTATTACTATCACAACGAAACCCAGACAAGATTTGACAGACGTCCCATTGTCAAATCCAGACCTGACGTTGTATGTAGATGGTTCATGTATGAGAACAAGTACAGGAGAGCTAGTGGCCGCGTATGCAGTCACAACAGACACTGAAGTCATTGAAACATATTGCATAAATACCTTGTCAGCTCAAGCAGCAGAGCTCATCGCTCTGACACAAGCCTGTATTCAAGCCACAAATAAGAAAGTCAACATATACACTGATTCACGTTATGCATTCGGAGTTGTACATGACTTCGGCGTGCTGTGGCGAGAGAGAGGTTATTTAACTTCTCACGGGGCCCACATTCAGCACGGACCCCTCATTCATGCCTTATTAGATGCAATACATCTACCCACTGCAATATCAATTATGAAATGTAAAGCTCATACGAAAGTTACTGATATCATTTCCCAAGGCAATGATCTAGCTGACAGAACAGCTAAACAGACTGCTCGAACTCACACATCTGACATGACAAAGACAATAGTTCTGACACCAACACATTGCATGACGGTTAAGGATCCCGCTCTTGACGTAATTGACATACAGACACATGCTACACCAGATGAAATAAAGAAATGGACTGAATTAGGAGGGATCCAAACGAATCAAGGATGGATGACGAAGGAAAAATCTGTATGGTTCCTTCCTGACTCTATGGTTCAAGTTATCATTAATACAATACATAGTCCAGCGCACCTAGGAGAAAAGGCTATGCTAGACAGCATTCAACACATTTGGTTCAACAAACATTTACGAGCAGCAGCTAAACAAAAAGTTCGTACCTGTATGATCTGTTGTCAGTTTAACCCAGGTAAAAGCATTCCCGTAGAACAGGGTGGATTTCAGCCTCCTGATCACCCTTTTGAAGTCCTCCAGATGGATTATATCCAGATGGAACGATGTCGAGGATTCAAATATGTTCTCGTAGTTGTCTGTGCTCTTTCCCGTTGGACAGAAGCATACCCGGTTCCAGATTACACTGCCCCGACTACTGCCAAACAGTTAGTTCGAGAATTCTTCCCACGGTACGGTTTACCACGTGTTGTCTACTCAGATAACGGCCAGCCGTTCTCATCCGAACTAATGAAACACGTTTCACTTTTGTTAGGCTATCAATGGAAATTTCACTGTGTCCGACACCCCGAGGCAGCAGGTCTCGTGGAACGACATAACCAAACTCTGAAAATTAGATTGTCCAAAATATGTAGAGAGAAAGGTGTCGATTGGGTAGTAGCCTTACCAGTTGCACTCTTTTACATGAGAATGGTAGCGCACTCTCGAACAGGGCTATCCCCTTATGAGGTGATGTTTGGCAGACCACCAAATATGTGGGGGACGCCTATACCACGCAAAATAACTGATGTTGACTGTAATATGCTGACAGATTACCTGGCTTCCTTGATGTCTGCACTACAATCTTGTCGTTCACAGGTAGCTGCAGCCTTTCCCGACAACACCGAGGTGAAACCCCATGACGTAGTTCCCGGGGACCTGGTGTTAGTGCGGAATTTTGACCGGAAGACCCAGCTGGATCCTAGGTGGAAAACGCCTCAACTTGTACTACTCACCACGAGGACAGCCGTGAAGATCGAAGGTCGCAAAGGATGGCTACATTCAAGTCATATCAAGAAATTTCATGGACTACCGTCTGATGTAAACGTTACACCTCGCGTGTCTTCACCGATTGATTCAAAGCTTCCTTTGGTTGAACAAAGCGATAAGGAACTATACAAACTAAAATTACGGTCTAGTAAGTCAGACAATTTGATTGTTTAAGTCCTCTCCAAGGTGAATCGGTCGAATTTGTCTCTGACATGTATCCCCTAGACCTGAATAGAGAAAGAAACCGAAAGATGCAGTTGAAAAAGCATGCGTACTGTAAATCACTGCGTAGTCATTGCACAGTGACGTTATTAATTTTGTTTTTCTTATGTCTTTTAATAATCGCTGCAAGTATATTGTTGCACATATATTATCCTATTTCTAAACATGTTTACAATGTTACTGCTGAACATTCTTTTAGTGAATTACCCCCGCATGAGTTGTCCTATAGATTTGCGCTGCGCAATAACACTTTTATTAGTATGTTACATCATTCCCATCAGACTAGCAATGCTACAAATTGTTGGATATGTGGCCGACTCCCTCCCTATCAGAACTATAAGGGAATTCTGCCTCTCTTTCCATATCCGTTCACACACAATGGCTCCTGTGGAGCATGGTTTAGTTTAATTAATTCCTTAGATTCAAACTCAGTAGCTTATCAAGACAACTGGGTATGGGGAAATCTGAACTTAGTTTTGCTTAAAGTCTGCTACCCTAACAAGGAGGGACTTCCCAAAAGAACAGGAACTGATCTAGAACATGAAGTATACGGATTAGGTAATTTTACACTTAACCTCATGATCCTGAACGTTGAATCTGAAGCTACACCAATCTTGCCCGCCATGTCCGTATTCCCAGTAAAAGGGGAACTATGTATAAGAAAGAATGGCTCCATACACATGGGCCATAGTAAATGCACCACTGTGATAAAATTCAGTGATCAAGGCAAGTCTACATTTAGAGCTTCTCGTCATTCCTACTTTATATGTGGCCAGACCGCATATATACGCCTACCTCTAGATTGGGATGGTACCTGTTACATAGCATTCCTCCTACCACCTGTTTTCCTAGCTCCTCCTGATTATCATAGAAATACTCATTTAGTACACAATAGACAGCAGAGAGATCTCCCAATCGTCGATTACACTGAAACAGCATGGGAAAAATACACAGATTTCAATAAAGGTTTCTTCCCCTATATAGGTACAGTCACTAATAGTAAGTTGATACGTAGATTAACCAGAACCCTTGAAGCAGTAGTGAACTAAACTATTTCCGCCTTAGGCAATTTAACAGAAGAGCAGTCTGCTATGCGGATTGTTGTGCTTCAAAATCGTCTTGTCCTTGACGTCATTCTGGCCGATAGGGGCGGAGCTTGTAGGGTCATCGGATCAAGTTGTTGCATTTTCATACCAGAAAATTCGCCGTCAGTATATAAAGCCATAACCCGCCTTCATAAGATTGTAAGCCAGATACACCAGAGTCCAGGCACCTGGACTTGGTCCGGTTGGTTCTGGGGCGTGTTGTCAGCCTGGGGATGGAGAATGCTCTCCTTCCTAGGTATTGGCTTTCTCATACTATTCAGTTGCTGCTTATGTCTACAATGTGGGCCAGCGATTTGTGGTCTGTGTGCCACCTCGTGTATCCCACATCCAAGTTTTCGTTCGAGATCCCGGAAGAAGAAAGAAGAACAAATGATGTTATATGAACAGATCGATGGATTGATGAAGATCGATATCTCCTAAGGGTCCGAAGGGGACAAGGAGGGAATGAGGAAATATGAATTTTGTGATCAGTTATGTCCCCTATCGTAGACCCCAACGGCTCCATGTACATGCTATACGTACATGTATGTTCCCTCCTGCTCCAGTTTTGTAGACGCAAATATATGTGCGTCCACCGTCAACATGTCCTCTTTCAGATCCACCATGAATGGGTCAGATATTCCTTTTCTAAGTATGAAAGGCCACCGACTTTATGTGGTTCACTTTCCACATTTTACAGATTCAGGCGAGTAGGCCCGAATTCTGTCACCAAGCCTTTTCCTGCCTTCTGCCTCTGAAAGCTCCAGCCTGAGCCTGCATCTGTGACCATGAACTTTGTCTTACTCCCTGCGCGGCTAACGGTGCCTGATCCAGCCCGTAGCCTGCCAGAAAACTGTATTTCACCTTCAAGATTATCTCCTCCGCCCCTCATTCGATGCATTCCTGTCTAGCAGTTTAGGTAAACATTCCTCCAGCTACCGTGCAAAGGGGCCAGGCCTCGCTGTCCTCATGCAAGTAATTCATAAACCCTGTTACCATGGAATATTCCTACCCCCTCGCATCTAGTGTAGACACTTAGACGCTTGTACACGCACTAACAGTCAGTATAGTCAGTATAGAATAAGATTCTATCCTAAGAGACCTCTCTTTTTGGATAACACAGTTCTTTAAACATAGGATATTAGATATGATTTGGGATTAGGTTGACATAACCCCAGACTTCTGTCTCCACATGTAGAGCTAAATGTCAAGTCCCATGTTCCCCCTAGTTGCACGTCAAATCACACGTCATGCTGCTGCGCGCGCATCTCTGCCAAGTATTTTTGCTGCCATTGCGAAATTCTTTCATGGAACCACCCATTTGTGACATCATACCTAATGACGTTCTTTAGTTACGCCTAGTTACACCCATTTTAGTTTCGCATGTATGTCTTTATCTCTGTTATCAACTGTTACGCCTCCTGCATCTGTTTCACTGTAATGCCTCTTCTATAAAAATGATTACCTGTCAATAATGTATTGCCCTTCACTTCCTGAACCTCCGTGGTGATGGAATATGAAGCCCACAATTCGAATTGTTATTGGAATAAAGCCCGTTCCGAATCTCTAATACCACGGATTCTGCCTCTTATTTTACTGAGCTATTCTTATTAATTTTCCGCATCAAATTAAGTACCGGTAATTAAATTATTTACCACAAAGGGGTGACTATTGGAAAGGGGTACCTCAGTAGCATCTTCAGAAGGGGGGCCTCCTGTTCCAGTCCCTAAGGGGCCTAACTGGGAGGCTTTCTTGAGAGCTTTCTGATTCTCATCAGCCTGTAAAAGCTCTCTGTGTTCAGCAGAAGTAGGGTTCTTGGGCTGTTTAAGGCCCCTGATATTTGCCAACTGCCTGAGCTCATTCGGATTTAGGGTAGCAAAGAGAGTTGGTGCCCTCTGGGGGTCACTCTTGACAGAGATGGGTACCTTGGACCTCTCTGCCCCCTCCATTGCTCTTAAGTGTGGGTGGATGAAAGATTTGAGTTTATGCTAATACCAATCAGGGGGTTACAAATCACTATGGGCCATATGTATGAAAGTTTGGTTTTGCGATTATCAAATAGCGATTTTTTGCGAATCGCTATTTGAGAATCGCAAAACGTTATGTATGTAGGATTTGCAAATAATTTTGCGAATCCTACATTTTCCTTAATTGCGAATTGCAATTGCATAGGAATGAATGGGAAGACATTCTCAATTTGCGATTCTCAATTAGAGAATCGCAAAATGAGAATGCAATTTCAAGGGTGCCAGGGTGTCAAAAGGACACCCTGTTGCATCCCTGAAATGTGCATGTGTGCACATGTGGCACACATACATGCCCTGAGGGCATGTATGTGTGTCACATGGCACTTTGAAAAATGCAAAACAGTGCATTTTTCAGAGAAATCGCAAATTACCACCAACTTGCAGTAGGTGGAAATTTGCGATTCCTTAAGCCCAAATTGCACTTTTTCTGTGCCTCTTACATTGCAATTAAGGAATCGCAAAATTTGCGATTCCTTAAATGCAATCGCAAAATAAGGAATCACAAATTTTGCGATTCCTTATTTTGCGAGGCAGTTTTACCTTAATACATCCCACTTAGCTAAACTGCGATCGCAATTTTGATTGATACATATGGCCCCAAATGCATCCAGCATGAAATCTGATATTTAAACCTTTTCCCAATGCTGCTCCTTTTTATTTCACTTGACCAGATTTCTCGAAAAATATGAGCATATACTTTCAGAAAAGATTGGGTAGACATTCCTTCAGGCATACTCTCAGGCTTTGGTGCCTGTGCCTCACACCCAGTGGTCAAAACAGGTGGGATGTATTGAAAATGACATTCACTTTTTATTGTTTTATTTTACAAAAACAGTTCTCGTCTTTTAGTTCAAAAACAACTGTTCCTGAATGGTTATGCCAACTGTTGGAACCCCCTTCCAGAGGGCCACAGGGCAAGCAGAAGCTACTGGTCCCAACCGTGGGGTTGAAGGCCTTTTACTCCTGATGTTCAGGGACCTTACCTACTATGTATATGGGTCCTGAGCAACTGGTCAAGTACTACCTCTTCTGCACTTGATGCTCAGTGATAGCGTGGGTCAAGTAGTGCAAGGCTTTTCTGCGGAGTAGAGGGTGATGTTTGGTAAGTGCAAGGTGTACACGAGCACAACAATTTAAAAAAAACATGGTGTCACCTTTGACTGGAGCTGATGCTGGCAAAGAGTAGTAGTGTCATTGCTGCCGGCAAGACAGCTGGGCATCTACAGGTGAAGCTGTAAGTTCCTCTGGTTCCGGCAGCAGGTTTTGGGCAGTTACTTGGTTTCCGATGCTCAATTCAGGGCTCTCGATACAAGGGTCAGAACCTGCTGCTCTTCACAGTTGCACACTGCACTTGGGCGATGGCACTCACTTTTTTGCATTAGTGCACCAGGGTTGATGCCCTTGGTTTTCACATTGTCCCCCATTTGAGGTCGCTGGCTTGGTTGGCACATGGGCAAACAACCCAATCGGGGAAGTGATACGTTGACTTAATCAGCGCCCCTCTCTATCATACAGGGTCAGCGACTTGGGCAGCACACAGGCGGATGGCCCGATCAGTGTGACAACACTTCTCTTTACAGCAGCACTCTTTGGCATACAGGTTTGCTGACTTGGGCAGCACACAGGCAAACGGTTTGATTAGTACGGCAGTCCCTCAGGACTGTATATCTCAAACTTCGCTTTAGGGGTCAACTTGAACTTGCTCCTTTAGGCACTCTCCTCCTCCTCACATGGTTCTCAGCTCTCGGTAGTCAGGCAGAAGCTGGCTCTCCAGGCTCCAGGGCAAGTGGTCTTGATTCTCCGGGGTGATGTCCCTCCACCCAGCAGGGAAACTAGCGGGCCCGGGTACCCAGTCCTGGTCACAAAAGTCAAAAGCCTTACAGAGCTTAATCACACTGATGTACAGCCACAGTCGACTGACAACTTGAGACACTTAAGCTCCTCATTATATAATCCATTTCCAGGCACAGATGATAATTTTTGTCTTTTTGTCTTTTGTGCGTTTCGAACTGAGTGTTACCCTGGGCTAAACTGGCACAGCTCCTTAGGTCTCCAGGATACACGTGTGCTGTTGTGGATTGTATGAGAGAAGGGGTGTAGCTTCGGGGTGTTTCCTTTATCCTTGTATATTTACAAGTCAGGTTAAAAAGTGATTGCAAAACTAGAAGGGTGGGGGTGTTGGCCTCATTGTTTCGGTTTGTACACCTTTTTAGCATGCCCATTGTTTCAAATGCCTGAAAATTCATCACCCATCAGCACTTCCAATGTGTTTGCTTGAAAGAAAATACCTGCCTTCTCCACCACTTTCGACAAAGAAAGAAATGTTTCTTTATTAAACGTTTTACGAGAAAGAATTTGATAACAAAACAAATTTGATAATAACTCTATACTAGCTTGCTTAACTGATCACAAGAGGCTGCATTTCACCTAGTCCAGGGTACAATGGCACTTTAATAACTCGGGCGATTAATGTATTTGCTGAAAAGTTCTGTGTGCATTCCAATGAAAGGTTCAACTCAGCATAAAATTGCATGGAGGGTCAATGTACCTTCTGTAAAGCACAGCATGAAACATGCAGATCACAGATTTTTTTTTATGTAGATAGCTGTTGGTTACTGTGTTAGTTGCAGAGATCCTTGTGTTACATGCAGGTCACAAGTTATAATCCATGTCATATAGTTTAGTGACTTATGATCCTGTATCAAGGAGAGGCCTGTAAACTATAAGGCGCATATTTAGAACCTTGCTGTTTTCCTCAATAGTTTGTTATTCTGAGGTTGATAAAAAAAGGATTACTTTGTCAAATAATAAACACTTATTAGTAAGTGCTATATAAAGCGTCATTAGTGTAATAACTCATAGACAGATACATCATACATTCTTCCAATGCATACAGACTTCTAGCATACAAAGCTTAGAAAGGCTACAAACCTAGTCCCTTCCCTTGTTCTGCCCTTAAGCCAACCCCAAACTCTACCCCAAGTCCACAGCTTCTTTTGGTGAGTACTTGCACTTATTTGTTTCCATTTAAAAGCCCTGCTCTTGGTGGGAAATACTTATTTTTTTGCAAGGTAATGTAGAGGTGCTACCAGTAGGGTTCAAGAGATCGACCTCTTAATAGAAACGTATAAAAATAGTTTGTATTGGGTACCGTCTGATTGTGTATTATATTCCACTTCTGTAAGCAGCATTATTTGAAAACTGTAAAGTGAAAGATTTAAAAAAAAGAAACGCAATTGAGAAATGTATTTCCCCATTTAATTATATTGAAGCAAAGATTATTTTAAACAGGTGACAGCTAAATCAAAACCATTTTTGGACTAAAACATTTGTGTGCCTCCTGTCTGTATTAGGTCCGTTGGCATCTACACACTAACCCAGTTCTGCGACTGGTAACACACAGACATCTGCAGTGATATCATTAACCAACTGAGCGTTCATAAGGTAAGAGACAAGTGCATTTCCTTATGTCCATTTACCTGAAGATGAAATGTTTACCAAATATTTGAAGAATAGTTTTTTTTGTGCAAGTCACGTATCCGCCCCTACAGCATTCAGGGTCAGCCTTCCAATACTTTTTCAAGCACCTTCACCATCGGCTCTTGACTGTTTAAATCCCCGAGAATATGTCGAGATCTTCTAGCGCTGGAGAGCGGGACGCCATACCAACAAGCGAACGTCTTCGAGAAACCCCAAACGGCACCTAGTCGGTGACTGACACGCGCACTGACGTCTTCCTGGGACGTTCTTGCCTGCGCAGTCGCGCGTTACTAATTGATTGGATTTCGTGATTTAGTGCTCGCGCATGGAAGGCATTAGTCGCGCGCCTGCGCTTGAGGCGAGAGGAATCGCGCGTGGCAGACCCACAGCCATGGTTGTCCTCGAGGATCCAGTGAGGCCTGCTCAAGGGGGCACACTACCTTTTGACATTCCTTTGACTGTATACACGTGCCAATGAATTACCTTTGTCGCAGAAAGTAGATGAGCCAGCTTCGGAAATGAAAGTCACGCTGACCCGTGGCTGTCATGCGCAGCAGGAAACGTGTAATGGGAGGCGGTAGTTGGCGGTAACGCTACCAGTCACCCGTCACTCAAATATCCGAAGTGCCGACAGCAAGAGTGAAGAGGTGCAGTGGCTTCGTGAGCCACCCGCTCGTCACTTGCGCCACTTTTATCAGCCCCTTGAGAGTGGTGGTGCTGAACCTACCTGATTAGAGGGTAAGCGGAGTCTCACCAGAACTGTTTAGTTCTCTGAAACCACCTTCTATCCACAGTCAGGCACATACAAGTTCATAAATACTTCTATGAGGAATGGGAGGGCCAAGGGGCGAAGAGCTGTTAAATGACACAGGTTAAGTGGATATAGAGGAGGTGAGGGTTAAGAAAATGAGAACAAAAGACAGAGACAGGGACGGTTTTAAGATTTTTGGGGCCCTGGACAGAAAGGGAACAAGTGAGGACAACTAATTTGCATAAAGGCGACCACAGAAAATTACTTCACAGGAAGTGTCATTAAAAAATTATTAGTCGTTTTATTGTTGAAGCGACTTTGCAAGAAGAAACTTTCCTCACCATCAAATCTTTCATCTGGACAGGCATGGGACCCTAATGGAAAATAGCCAAACTCCATGCTCATATTTAATCAAGGGGGCTACGTCTACCACACATGTCCTTATATTATGAGGCCCACCATCTCTCACAGCTCATGTCCGTCACCATGAAGACACTACTCTTGATATGCAGCTAGTCCCTAGACTCTCTCTTTAAACATAAAGCCTGCACAGACTGACTGAAAACCCAGTAATCAGAGATATGCTGGTCATATACAGTCTTCGCACACCCTTTTGTCTACCAACCCGTGGCTACACAACTCTGTCCCTATATGGCATAATCAGGGGAAGTTGCCCTCTTTGAGGTGGGCGGGGATTTTGACGGTTGAACAACTAATTGATTGAGCAAGCCTTACACCATTTAATTCGCTCCAGTCGGAGTATGGCCTTCCCTTGTCCCAACAATGGTCCTAGTTCCAATTGCTGCACCAGCTTAAGGGGTCGCCTGGGCCCAACGAATAAGACTCTCCGCTTCCCCTTACAACAATATCTGGAGACTTGGGAGTCCTTTGGGAGTGGTATCTGACCTATATAATCTACTCATAGACTGCCTCTGTGCTGATCAGAGACCAGGCAAGAGACATTTTAAGTTGTTTTGAAAGCACATCACTACAGGGGTAGCTGGAAAACCATATTGGATGGGTTTAAACTGAGAGTAAGGATTACGCATTAGCACTTCGGTTTGGAGTATATGGTAGCGGACCTCTATTGACTGTGCCAGTTGTTCCTATTTACATTTTGACTGATCGGTGGACTTTATCTGTTTATTTATTTACATTATATTCCCCTGATGAAGCACCTGCTTGGCATTAAATGAATGGGAGATCTGTCTAGTATTCTTCTTAGTCGTATTAGGTAATATGTTTATGGAACAACGTTTCTGTTAAAAAATATTTGAAAACACAATAAGAAACATTAATGTTCCTTGTATAAAAGGATTGCTTTGAAGCTCGGAATTTTATAAATGTTGGTTTAATTTAATTAAAATTATTAGTTTTGGAGAAGTAAAGGATTAATGCTTTATCTTGGAGCAAAATATCCCACAAGGCTAATTCAGGTGCTGGCCGCCTTGGGACTATTCTGAAAATTTTGAGAACACTTATATCACATTTTATTGAGAGTTTAGAGCACACACGAGGAAGCACTCCTTTATACAGAGTACTTTGGACAAGTTATTTAATTTGGAGTGCTCAAGCATAATCATTAGGGTACCCTTCTGTGAAAAGCCAAACAAATTTCACCACTTTAAACTGCTCCATGGCTGGTATTGAAACCCTTTAAAATTGCCCAGGGCCGGCCTTTTCCTGCATGCCTTATATTGGAGATGTGGAGCTAGGGTCTGCCATTTACCACACATCTTCTGGCAATTATCGGCGCGCCAATTGTACTGGGCTGCTCTTTTGGTGACCCTGAATGGCCAGGGACTGCTCATCCACCCCTTGATGCACTTGGCCCTCCTACATGACATGGCGGGCTGCATAACCCCCAACAAACATACCCAGCAATGACTGGCAACAGCCCTGCGTGACTAAGGTGTGCATTCTGTGGCACCGGAGGCAGCCCTTTCGCCCTACCGTCTCGGAGTGGTTGGCAGAGCGGGCCATGGTGGCGGAATGTGAACACCTGATTTACTAGCTCAATGATCAAATGGGAGTGTTTGTGGCTGTATAGGAGCCCTTCCTTCATGCCTTCCCTACTCACGTACGAATAGTGATGCATAACCACTTCCCAGGAGATTGATGCATTGGTGTTTTGCCCTCCGCTCCCCCAGCTCATCAGCCCCTCCCACTTAGCTGGCTTGTCCTCCATCCTTCCCCCCCCTTTTTAGGTCTCGCCTGACCCAGCGCTTGCGATTGTCTGGCGAGACTTTAAGTAAGGGCTTCAAAAAATGCTACCGCCGGCCACAGCATGCAGTGCATATGCGTGGGCGCGCGCTTGAGCAGAGGCGCCATATGGTGTGATTACTGCTGCGCGCGCACCACTCGCGTGCTTCCCCCGCGATCACTTTCGCTTTGGCCCCGGACCGGTCCATGACCAGGACGAAGGTGCTAATTCTGTTTATTCTGGGGGCCATCCTTTTTACTCAAACCACTTACGAGAGTATTTTGAATGAGTCTGTCCTTTCCTACGAAGATTTCCCCTCTCATTAACCATATAGATCAGCTATTTGAAAATGTCCTCATGTGACATTATTCTTTTGAGACCTTTTTATTAGAGATGGTCCCATTATTACTATTTTTTGATCTGCGTTTAGTGGCCGCAAAATTTTGCTCCTTGTAATCTCCTCTGTCGCTTTTTATCTCTCTTCCTCCTAGTTCTCTCGCTCTTTTGTTCCCTCCCCATTCACGTCTCCTTCTTGCGGCCTCTCTTTTCTTTCTCTTGCTGTCCTTTGCTCTATCCATTTGATTCTTTCCCTCCTCTCGTTTTTTCTCTACCCCCTCTATTTTCCTTCTATTTCTACTTCATCTCCTCCCCGCCTGTTATTTTCATTATTGTTTTGAGCTCTGTGAAGTCGCACCTATGAACGAGTGATTTTAAACTCTCCTTATCACCAGTGAAACCGAAGCGCGCGCAACGTTATGCTTACTCGCCCCTCTCGATCAGTCGTGTCATCGTTTTTAACTACAAACACCCATAATAAGTCTGCCCTATATATCTCCTCTGTCGCTTTTTATCTCTCTTCCTCCTGGTTCTCTCGCTCATTTGTTCAATCCTCATTCACGTCTCCTTCTTGCGGCCTCTCTTTTCTTTCTCTTGCTGTCCTTTGCTCTATCCATTTGATTGTTTCGCTCCTCTCGTTTTCTCTCTACCCCCTCTATTTTCCTTCTATTTCTCCTTCATCTCGTCCCCCGCCTGTTATTTTCATTATTGTTTTGAGCTCTGTGAAGTCGCACCTATGAACGAATGATTTTAAACTCTCCTTATCACCAGTGAAACCCCAGCGCGCGCAACGTTATGCTTACTCGCCCCTCTCGATCAGTCGTGTCATCATTTTTAACTACAAACACCCATAATAAGTCTGCCCTATATAAAAAAAGCATTTGCAATGCAATTCGTCTCGCTTTTGTGAGAGTTTAAGCTATTAGCATTGTAAATGACAATGTCTTTTATTTATGTTTTAAGAACTAAAACATAAATAAAAGGCATTGTCATATACAATGCCAATAGCTCAAACTTGTTTTTAATCCATTGGGAGAGTGGCATTGTTTAATACTGGCCATTATGGAGAGATGAAGACTGCCACTTTGTCAACGTGAGTGCCACTGTAGGGCTTTTTACTACATAAAAACACTTTCATAAAATGTACTTATGTTAGAATAACTCGTATGATTATCATTTACCTTGTTTGTGTACATCTAAATACAGCGAGCTGCTGGTATAATTCGTTTAAACATCTTGATATTCCTATAATGCTTTTACAATTTATTTTATATTTCTAATGAAATCATATAGAAAACAAAATCAGGATTGTCGTTCAGCAGCAGCTATTATGGGAACCGAGTGTGTATTCTCACTTTTTAAATACTTTGTCTACGCAATCTTTATTTGTCTAACATTAAGTTGTTGCAGGATTACAAAACGCATTTTAATTCTATTATTTTTAAAAAATGACAGCACACTTACTTTATGGTTAGGTGAGATTATTTTGAGGATCATCATCCACCATTTGCACAGTGAAGCTCCTAGCTTTCCTCTCTAATATGCAGCTGGTGCTTCGGAAACATGTGATGGAAGGCGTATTTTTGACCTGCCGTATGGGGTGAACGTAGGCAGTGATGTGTACTAAAACGTATCCTTTGGAGTTACTTCATTATGGTCCTACTAGGTGACCCACTTTAGAACAAAGCGATTAAGAGATTCAAGCTGCATGGGATTGTTTGCTGCTGGAGTGTATTGTGCATTCAAGTGCTGCCAATATTTCCATAGAGGTCAAAGTATGTTGTTTGGTTCTGATTTGCTGTGTATGTTATTATTTACCCCTTTTCAAGTGACAAGGCAACCATTCTGGTACTGGTTGGAACCTGGGTGCGGTGAAACATTTTGTGCCAGGCATAATCACCAGTTTGCCAACATGTTCGCTGAGTTTTTATCTCATTTTAGACTCGCCTGCCTCTCAATTCCCCCATGAAGTGTCAGAACACTTTCATGTGCAAAGCAACCAAAATGTAAGAGCTTTACACTGTCTTGGCGGGCAGCCAAACATCTTTGAAATGCTTCATGAAAGCTACAGTACTTCATAAGTATTGATGAATGCTTCTTCAGGTCTCTCTTATGCTGGCAACTAAGCTGTTATATCCTATGTAGCCATAGTCTCAGAGTGACCTTTTGGTCTGCCCTTTGCTCATGATTCAATGCCTTTCTTGTTTAACTCGGTTCCTTGCTCGTGATTTAATGGCTTTCTGATGTATTCTTGTGTTTATGCTTTAAGGAGCATTTTAGTCTCACTGTTTTGATTGGATTAGTTGTATCCTGCTGAGAAACCCACTGCTGTATTGGTTGAGACAACTTTGAATGGTTCGGAAATCATGCAAAGATGGCCACCCATACATGTCCGTGACTGTATGTACACAGGCATGGTAGCTATTTTGGAATTTAATTCTTTTGTGTTATGAAAATCTATTCCAGGATCATAGAATGTTTTTTCTTAAACCCCCCCAAAAAAGCATTTCAAGGTGGCCGCCATGTATGCACACATAAGCACCACCTTGAAGTAGCTTTTCATAAAGCATAAGAAGAAGCATTATAAGATGGTCACTATGCTTGTGTGTATATGTTATGCAGGCACGAGGACCATCTTCGAATGCTTTGTCCTTTACTACAAGAAAAAACATTTCACACTGGCTGTCCTTTGCATGCATGGGTGGCCCTCTTACAATAAATTTTACTATAAATGAATGAAAGCCCAAAAGAGCCTTGGCAAAGCCAATAGGTTTATGATGTCAGCACCAGGACCTGTTAGCTTGGCCAATGCTTGGGTTTTGCTTGGTGGACAATGACGAGACATTGACCATTTAGTGCTAGTTCCCTCCTCTGATCACAGGAGGCATATGCCCCAGACATCAATAACGAGGCCATCATTTTAAACCCATCTATTGGACCCCTGCCTAGTCACCATTTGCCAGAAAGGTTAGTCCTGACACTTAAAGACTTTTGCATTAATCGAAAGGGCAAAAGTAGTTTGACTTCTAGAGAAAAAGAATCAGCACTGTTGCATAACATTTTTTATCCCTATGGATCCATGTGAATTATGAAGGCTCTCAACCATCTTTGATACAACTCATGAATTATTTTTAGGCACAACTTCGTTGGTACCAACTAGCTGCCTTTAAATAGAAGTATACCTGAATGAATGATTGCAGTACTGTCTGTCCGACTGTCCTACTGCTTATTCTAACAAGCAGGTGCCAGTTTTCCATTTCACCAGCCTTTCCTCTCGACTATATGTGGAGAAGACATCTCTCTGATGTTTGATTACTTTTTTCGGGGGGGGGGGGAGCAGTTATGAATTTGGCAAGCACCTACAGCCACCTCACAAAGTAATCATTGAGTGATGTAGAGGGTGCCAGAAGAGAGCCAATAATAAATAAGTTGAACCATCACCCTTAAACAGCCACTTAAATCAAAAACATGCATGTTATATGATAACATTGTGCATTTCCAATGATGGATGTGGTTTAAAGAAAAGGAATTTGGTGGAGAGGTTATGGGCCAGATGTATATAGCTTTTGATAGGTCGCTTTGCACAATCAGGCCGCTTGCATCTGCAAAAAAGCTTTTTTTTATGTACAAAGACCTATTTTGTGATTTGGTAACCTAAATGGGTTTGTGATTCAGTATTAGGAAGGAGTGTGTTATGGGTGTCCCTTCGTAATAGTGACACGCAGTGGTATGTGTGAATGTTTTGCAACTAAAACGGGGTAGAAAAACATTCACATTTTACCGCCCACTTCAGGTAGGTGGTAACCCATTTGTAAACAGGAAGGGGTCCCCAAGGGCCCCCTTCCCCTTTGGGAATGATTGTAAAAGCGTTTTTTAAGAGCAGGCAGTTGGTCCCACAAACTACTGTCTACTCTTAAACAAGCATTTGCAATGCAATAGGTCTCGCATTACTGAATGTTTGAGCTATTGGTGTTGCATTACTATTAGCAATGTCAATAGCTCAAACTTTAATAATGCGAGACCTATTGCATTGCAAATGCTTGTTTTTTTTTTACTTGATCTTCCATGAGAAGGCGTCCTTGTTGCTTCTGGTGTGCAGAGAGCCAATGAAGATGGTGAACTTCTAAGATTCTAAGATTGAAGTAAAAGGATTAGAAAAGCCACGCCTGTAGGAGCTTCTTAAACTTATCTAAATATTTACAGGACCTAAGAGAGGCAGTCAAAGAATTCCTTAGTTTGGGGCCCAGATAAGAAAAGGAGCGACCGCCTTGCCTTGAAAAACCTAGAGACAAACACAAAGTTCAGATTGCTAGAGTGGCAAGATTGATTCTGACAGTAAGGATACACCAGTGACCTAAGGTATAGTGGTGCTGTTAGACAAGTTAAGACTAACTTAGCGCCTTTCAGCACAACGGCCTTTCTCAAATGCTCTTGTCTCAGGTGTTACAAATCTTCATGCTTTTGAAACGAAAATGCCTCATAATGATTGGTTAAAATCCAACAGTGGGCGCTAAGGGAACATCTTGATCTCGACATTTTGAGTCCGTCAGCAGGCGCTCTAGGTAAGTACCTTTCAAATCCACAGTGGGTGGCGTATACTGTATCCCTTTTGCGCACACCAAAATGACAAATCCAGTTGCACGCCTCCAACCCTCATCCAGCTGCATACCTTTCAGCATGTTGTTGTGGCTGCCTGGAAACACTCTTTAATTAAATAGGTGCCCTTCATGTGATCACGTCCCAACTCGTGCTGGCAGGCTTTGGTTAAAGTTGCAGCGGTCCGGCAGTTTCCAAGAGCTTTGGCGAATCCATTCTTGCCACTGACCTTGCCGGACTGCTTGAGCATGTGCACTCACGGTGCTTGTGGCCGCCTCTAATATACAAACCTAATATACAAAATCAAGACCCTCTCACTGTATATATATATTTATATATATATATATATATATATATATATATATATATATATATATATATATATATATATATATATATATATATATTACCTACTGGCGGTCGCCAGTAGGTAGTTATAGTTAGGACCACGTTTCCATAGGAAATCCGCAACATTCTATTTTGAATAACTTTGGCGCCGGTTGACGAATCCTCGCGAATTTTTCAAAATAGGTGGGGCGCTACGCTCCGCTCCTACACTGAAAGTCTCGGGGGGATTCGTCAAGCGGGGGCTGAGATAAAAGGGGGGTCCCAAAACGCGTTTTTCCCATGCATTTTTCCATAGGACCTTTAGACACAGCTACAGCCCGAACGGCTGAACAGAATTACTTGAAATATGGCAGAGAGGTAGTCCTCAGGTCAAGGAAGTGCCTTTTGTAGGTTTGGTGTAAATCTGTTCAGTAGATTCTGAGAAAATAGCCTTTAAATCAATATATATATCTGAGCCAGCGTACGGTGCGCTTACGGTACGCTTACCGTACGCGTACGGTGGCGTGCGCGAGCGCGATTCTGATTGGCCCTTAGATCTTAGTAAACATTCGAATCGGTTGAAACCAGGAAGCGGCGGCCGCCATTTTCTCTCTCGCACTCTGACAGGGGGTTGAAAAACCAAGTGCAAAAACATGTAAAGGGGCTGTTTACACAGCTCCCAAGCACCTAGCCATGTCGAGGGAGTCCCCAACGATCCCCCAAGTGAAAAAAGGCAATTTTAATTTTTTCGAAAATTTCGCCGATTACGCTTACCGTACGCGTACGGTAAGAAATCATAAAAAAAAAAAAAAATCCACATTCTCCCCACCCCGTGTGCAAAAGGTGCCCGAAGGGCACCTTTTGTGCATGGCTTATTAGAGCTAAACAAAACATATATTTTACCTGTCACAACGATGCTCATCATATGTCCTCCATGTGCGCACGGTGCGCGAAGCGCATCGTGCGTTCATGGCCCATCTAGCGTAACGTGGGCACGCGGTGCGCGAAGCGCACCGCGTGCTCACTGTGCGCGCACGGTGCGCGAAGCGCACCGTGCGCGCACGGAACGAACTGCGTTAAGTGGGCGCGCACGCCACAAATGGTGTAAAGTAACTTAGCATTTAAAAAACCGTACAAATTCACTGAAAAAACCATAGGTTTCACACACGTTATAGTTAGGAATTAGCATTTAAAAAACCTTGCAAATTCACTGAAAAAACCATAGGTTTCACACATGTTATAGTTAGCTGGACATTTTACTGATAAAAAACCAATGAAATTCCCCCGTTATAGTTACTGTAGGCAACTATAACTCACGCGACCGTAATCCTTTGCTGATGACATATGTGTCTTTATGAAAAAAAAATATTTGTAATATATGTATAGCTAAAATTTAATGGAAGAAGACATGGGCAAATAAGTGTCTAAATACAGTATTAGCATCAGCAGAGGATTACGGTCGCGTGAGTTATAGTTGCCTACAGTAACTATAACGGGGGAATTTCATTGGTTTTTTATCAGTAAAATGTCCAGCTAACTATAACATGTGTGAAACCTATGGTTTTTTCAGTGAATATATATATATATAGCAACACCATTCTTCACGCACATAGCTCACACCCCACACCTTTAATTAGGAGTATACCGTTCGGGGAATTTTATAGAGCGAAAAGGATTGGACTGTCAGAGATTTATAACAACGTTCAATTCCGAACATAAGGAACATAAGATCAATCTTGAATAAACATTGGTATTTGGTAAGAAATTATCCGATTTTAGGCCCCAAAATAAAAAAGCATCCAGATATTACCTATAAGAAATCCAAATCATTGAAAGATCTGATGGTAAAAAGTGAATTTCAGGAAAGGAAAGGAGGAACTATTACCTGGTTACAACAACAACAAAAAATGGGTTTTAAAAAATGCCTAAAGTGTAAAGCGTGCCAACATGGACTGAATCGCACTCACTTTACGAAATTTTTTAATAAAACAGTGACTGTCAAAGGCTTCCTAACATGTAGATCGAGTTTTGTAGTATATATTCTGCAATGCCCATGCTCGAAAATGTATATAGGTAGTACCACTCTACCTGTATACCAACGAATTCTGCAACATCGTAGAGCAATTATCAATAAGGATAGAACTTATCCTATTGCGAGACATTTTGAATCATATCATGAGAGCAACCCCTTGAATCTACAGTACAGTTGTGTAGCAGAAATCCCAAAGAAAAAGAGAGGGGGAGACAGGGAGAAAGAACCCAGGAAGCTTGAAACTTATTTTATTCTAGAGTTCAATAGCATGGAGCCTTATGGGTTAAATATTGATGAAGACCTTTATACCTGTCTGAAATGAACAATAAAATAAAATAGAAAGATGAAGAGTAAATGCTGCACACAAGGAAACCAAGATTTGTTATAAGAAGTTTTTTGACATTTTTTTGACAGACACAGAATAATGAAGTTAGAGATGGAGGGTTGTTGAAATTTTAATTTGATGTTAAAACAGTACAATAATATTGATATAAAAACTAGGGTGGTTATATTCGACAAATAAAATAGAAGTATATTAGTTGAAATTGATCGCATACAATAGAGGTTAAGCATTTGCACTTTTTTTGGGTTATAAACAAATTGACCTGAAGATTGCAAGCACTAGCACTTTTTGTTTTAGATTTGTACTGTAAGAATGTGCACTTTGAATCAGGGCTGAAATTAAGTCAGAGATGAAAGTAAAAGCACTTTATTTGTTGATATCTTGTACTGTAATAAATATGCACTAGCACTTTTTTTGAATATCCAGTACTGTATACATTTATATTATAATTCAGTGAAGGAACTGAGTTTAAGATGAATGGAAATTTGCACTGGCACTTTTACTCTGAACATCAAAACTTAATTTTCGGCAGTTACCCTCCAATTGAATCGCATCGGACTATTTATGATTTCAATAGAAATAAGGATGTAAAGTTTTTATGAGTATGATATTGGTTCTTTTTAATGGAATAATGACAAAAATAAGTAAGAAATTAATTTTTCTACTAAATGTTTTATTTTCCATGTAAAAAATTCATAACGAACATGCTCTATCTATTTATATTGAATGAGTTTCGTGGTATACTGAGTATGAAAACTGGCATGTTTAGATGTTTAAAGATGGCCACCAAATCCACAATAAGTATACCATGTTGTAAAATGTAGTCCGTTGTTGATGTCTACCATTTGAAATGCCTATTTTAATTGCAAGTGAATGATGGTTCCACATCGTGAACAAGGCGGCATTCAGCCATCGAAACGCGTAGATGTAACATCACTCGAAATAAAATCAAAGAACCTTTACCTCTTGGAGTGATGGAAATTTTCTGCTCAACGCGATTTTCTATGTGTATATATATATCTCTCTATATATATATATATATATATATATATATATATATATATATATATATATATATATATATATATATATATATATATATATAGGCTCGAGTTGCACCTTTTTCGGGAATTCACTCGCAGGCGGGTGCTCTTGCTGTGGCGGTGCAATCCACAAATTATCAACGCTCCAGATCCTCGTCATATAAAGGAAATAGGCACTCACGGGAGACACTCGGAGGGATTTTTATTCCGGATCAAACAAACAAACGCGTTTCGGCGAACTGCCTTCCTCGGTGTTTGTTAGTTATTAATACATGCGTAACATCCGTATGACAACATAGTGAAGGGACTACGCGATATATCATCACAGAATCCGCCATTTATAAATGTACAATATGGCTGCTTAAATGAAACTTCTTGCAAATGCAATTCCAAATTAAGAGAAAATCAAAACACATTCTCAACGTTAATGTTTCGTGTCTAATATCTGTTGTGGCAACATCCAAACATACGAGTAACATTTCATAAATAATACTCATATTATCACTGTTCACCAGATTACATGCCATGGATTGGCTATAACATTGCCAGATTACTGCTACTTTGTATAAGTGCGCAAACAGACCCGATCTTTAGCAATATCAAACTTTCTCAAAATTAATCTAGCCGTGAATCGGCTTGCGTCTCCCTAAAACCATGGACATACTTATTACAGAACAAATCTAATGTTTTCTAACTGTAGACATCACAGACTATAACTCCTATGATAAAGTCCGTATTTCATTCACATATCAATAGCCTAAAGATCGGGTCTGTTTGCGCACTTATACAGTGGGGAAGGTGGAGCAAAATGTTCTGGAGTACATACAGAAGATGTCATTTTTAACAGGGCAATCCTGCCAAGGGGATTGAGTGGAAGTGATTTGCAAAGTTCATCTTTTGTTCATTTGAACAATGGGTTGACATTGAGGGACTAGGTCAGCATCGGGAGAAGCGCTACCCAGATTCCGAGATACTTGAACGAGAGTCTACGCAGGGGGATAGTCATTTGCCAGTCCACGCATCCTCTTGATGTATGAAAGGGCACCAGATTTTGCCAGGTTATGGCGTAAGCCCGACGCTCTCTCAAAAGAATTTAGGCACCTCGGTCCGGATTGGGCCGGGTCGGCTTGAAAGAGCAGGACATCATCTGCATATAGGGCAATCCGATCTTCATGTGAACCCTGCCAGCGCCATCCCTGCACCTGTTTACAGCCCGAATGAGACAAGCCAGGGACTCTATTGTGAGAGCAAATAGGAGAGGGGAGAGCGGCCACCCCTGTCAGGTTCCCCTCCTAATAGGGAATGCTTCCGATAGGGCTCTGTTTATGAGGACCCTGGGGGATCTGCTGGAGTAGAGGACTCCCACCATTGTCTGATACTGGGGGGCGAAGCCCGCTCTCTCCAGCACGCTCTCCAAGTAGTGCCAATCGGCCGTATCGAAGGCTTTCTCAAAATCGAGCAACACTAGGGCTAGATATGGAGAAAGGAGGTTACCGTGAGTAAGGGCGACACGGAGGCGTCTCAAACAGTGCCTTGTGCTACAATGCGGCATGAAGCCACATTGATCAGGGTGTATGAGAATGTGAAGTACCCGCTTCAAACGGGTGGCGAGAATTTTAATCTCTGTATTAATCAATAAAATTGGGTGGTAGTTGGAACATAAGGCTGAGGGAGGGACCGCTTTAGGTATAAACACGACTGTGGCTGTGTCAGTGGGAAAGGCGCCTTTTTCCAGAACCTCTTCAAACAGGGTAAGGAGTTGTGGGGTCAGGATTTTCCAAAATGCTGCGTAGTATTCTGCAGGTAAACCATCCGGACCGGGAGTGTTACAGGTAGCGAGTGACGAGATCACTTCACCGATCTCCTCGATCGTGATGGGCTCATCCATGGCTGTAACTGCATTCTCTGGGAGCTGCGGAAGAGGAACACCGTGGAGGAAAAGGGAGCTGGCAGCCAGCGTATGTGAGTGATCTGTGGAGTAGAGCGTAGCGTAGTAGTTTGCAAACGTGCGCGCGATGTCCGTCGGAGCACGCAAGATTTGCCCCTGTGTGTCGCGAATTTCAGGGACAATTCAGTTGGCCAGGGGATGGGTAGCAAGGCAATGAAGCAATTTGCCTTTCTTGTCTCCCCATCCATAAACTCGGGCCACCGTGGACCTCCAAATCAATTTAGCAGATTCTAGAGAAAAGTGGTTTTGATCTCTTCACGTACTAAGTGGAGCTGTGAGTGCACCGCCTCCCCATCCGTCGTGGCCAAAGTCATTTCGAGACAGAGAGCCCAGGGCTCGAGTCGAGAGAGGTGACGGTCTTGGGCCTGTCGTCTGTGTTTTGAGGAACCCCTTGGCATACCCGCAGAACGTGGCTTTTCCCGCCTCCCACATTGTGCTATGAAGTTGCACTGTGCCCTCATTGGTGTGGAAGTAGTTTTTCAGTACTCCCTCAACCCTCTGTTTATATTCTTGGTCCTGAAGGAACCAGGCATTTAGTCTCCATATGGGCCGTAGAGCTCCCGTGGAGCCCCCGTCTCGCAGGAGAAGTGGTGAGTGGTCAGAAACCCCTCGCCGCCAGGATTTGGATCTCAGTTACTGTCCTACAGTCTGGGGCAGGAATGAAGATAAGGTCAATACAAGAGTGGGTGTGGTGTGCTGCGGATGTGTGGGTATATTGTAATGTACCAGGGTGCCAGGCTGCCAGATGTCGCAGAGGCCCAATTTGGAAGCCCAATCTCCGAGACGCTTGGCACCTAGCGTTCTGTGGGAGGATGGTGTACCCGTGGCATTCTTGGCGGGTTTTGGGACAGCATTAAAATCTCCCCCTATCACCGTCGTACCCTGGGGGAGAGAGGATATTATCGCCACTGCGTCCCTGAGAGTGGACTCCAGATACGCCAGGGGGCATACAGCGACATCAAGTTGATAGTGGTGTCTCCAAGGGTACCTGTGAGGGTGATGAATCGGCCCAGAGGGTCGCTAGTTGTGTGGACCGCAGTGAAGGGGAGGGAGCGTCGCAAAAGGATCGCCATTCCTCGGGCCCCTCTGGAGAACCCTGAGTGCCAAACCCTGTCGAGGCCCTGGTATGCTAGTAAGGGACATCAGTTACCATCAAGTGCATCTCTTGCAGTAACAGGACATCTGGATTGACCCTTTGTGCATATTTTAAAATCGCTGTTCGTTTAATTCTTATCTAGGAGTCCATTAACGTTCCATAATAGGACTCTAAGGGGTTCACCCCCCCTAACTGGTTGTGGCATTATGGTGATGTGGCGACGCGTGGGCCGAAGCTCTGGGAAGCCTAGTTGCTCGGGTGGTTAGGCCTTGGCAGCAATTGGGCGCGTTTAGGCTCACTAGGAGGGCCGCCCGGGCGCGCGTCATGGATTTTGAACACAGTGCTGCAGAGAAACAGAATAGTACAAACAAAAGCAGGGAGAACAGTTCCTGCCGAAAGTCCCAACCAACCCCCTCCCCATACTTCCCCAATTGAAGCATATGCTGTCCAGTAAACTGAGATTAAGACTGTGAAAAGACTAACTATTGAGGCGTAGTTTAAGGGTAACATGTTGGGCCCCTCTACATTTAATGATTGGCATTCCTCCAGTTCAAGTCAATAGTAGTAGTCGTGCTTGGAATCAGATTTGGGGGCTGCATAAGAGATTAGTGTCATCAGAGGTTGGTTTTGAAGCGTCAATGAGGCCCTCTGCGGGTGACGGATCAGATCCGCCAACATTTTCAGGGAGTCTGGAAGGCTCTTGTGTTGGCAACAACCTGTTCTTCCCATACGGGGAGCCAGCGAGTGAGGCAGACGCCATTCCACTAGTGTGGCGCCTACACCGAGACTCAGTGCGTTGCCCTTGGGAGCCCACAAGTGCGCCCACCCGTGCCCCCTTCTGATGATCGGTTGGGGGGCACTCTTCCCTGGGCAGATCAGACTTTCCTCAGTCGCCCAGGTCCATACCGCCTCCGGCGTATCAAAAAAGTATGACTTATTTTGCAAAATCAACTTGAGCCTTGCTGGAAAGAGGAGTCTATAGGGCAGATCGAGGTTCCGCAGTTTTTTGCTTTACATGAAGGTATGATCTCCTTTGGGCCTGCACTTCCTTGGTGTAATCGGGGAAGATCATAATTTTGGCTTCTTTGTGGAACAGCTCAGGTCTGCTTCTTGCAGGATGGCATCGCAGTCTCTATAGTTTAGGATCCTCGTGATAATTGGCCAGTGTGGGGCCCCCGACGGCGGCCTGGGTGCAAGCGAACGTTGGTCCCGTTCCACCACAAACCATTAGGACAGAACATTTTGGGGGCATCCATGACTTGATCCAGTCTTCGATGAAAGTGTTCATTTGCGAGGGATCTGTCCCCTCAGGAAGGCCCGCCAGGCGGAGATTTTCCGATGTGATCGGTTTTCTGCATCTTCAGCCTGTCTATGGAGATTAGTCGTATGGGATAGCAGCTGTTTGACCTGCATCTTTAGAGTAGAAACATCATCTTCAACCTCCAAAAGGCGGGGATTCTGTCTCTGTAGTGCAAGCAGTTGTGTTGCGCAGGTCCTGGCGGATGAGGGCCAGGTCAACCAACACCTCCCCGATCTTGGTCTCCATGGAATCTTGGCAAGCCTTGAGGGCCTGCATGAGGGTAGCCACGTCTTCCCCAGGGGGACCGGCCGTGGGGGCGTGGGATCACCATGACCAAACCACTAACCGCATATTGCTCCATATGGGTCTGGGTCTACGGGGGCTTCGCCCCTCTGTGCTTCCCCATGGCTGTCTGGTGTCCCAGAGGGGTGGTTTGGGTCTACCGCGTGCGTCTCCATTCAAGTTCCTGGGAGGACGTTGGCTGGTGTAGCTGTGGGGGGAGGTCTTGTGGTTCCCAAAAAAAAGCTCCAAAGCCAGATGTAGGCCGTGAGGCTTAGGCCGTCGTGGTCTCCTGCACAGGCTGCCTGTATTGCGTGGTGGTGGTCTTGTGCGCAGGGAACAGGAAATCTCAATATAGGTGAGTGGAGGCCAGAGGGGGTGCGGTGGACCAAGTGAGAGTCCACCCCCGGAGGTGGGAGGAGTGTGTCGGCACTGGTGAACAGAGAGCACAGATTAAGGATCAAGGGGGCCATTTGGCTCCACCTGGGCCATCAACTTCGCCATGCTGGCATCTGCCGATCAGGGGTCGCTCAGCAGTGTCTTCTTTCACAATAGGCCTCCGGTTCTGAGCAAGCTCCCCCTCGTAGATTACTTCTGGGTCTCAGAGTCTTTGGGCGCCTCATGTGGGGGGTCCCGACGGGCGGGGGCCGATGTGGTTCCTGCCTCTCACTAAAGCACCCCGCGCCTCGGGCCAGCAGCCCCAAGGTACTCACCGCCGCCACCAGGATGTGGAGGAGCTCAGCTGTTCCTGTGCTGTAGGCCCACCTGCACTTTCAAGGCTCGCGTGGTGGTGGGGCTCTCCCATAGGCAGACGTGCCTTTCCGCCAATCACGAGTTGGTCGGCCCCCACTCCTCACATCAGGGACCCAAGGTGACAAGGCCCCGTTAGCTGAGGGCCCACCGGAGGTGTCCTGCCAATTGCGGGCTGACCGCCCCGGCCACTTCCACAGCCCGAAGGGTCCTAGTGGTGCGCCGACAACCGGGGGGTCAGATCAGTCCATCTGCCTGCCGGATCAGGTGTGGGAGGCCCTCCAGCCTCGCAGCTCGCAGGGTCTGGTAGGTGAGCACTCGGTCCCCAGGGCCAGGAGAGGCAGGATCCAGCACTTAGAAGCTCACTCAGGGCGTCCCTCCCAATCAGGCCCCATGTCCCACACCTGCCAGTGGCTCACACAAGGCGATGTGTCGTGCCAACCGCATGCCGGGTGCCTCTAGATCAGTTCACGGTTTGCTACACTCCGGCGCGGGGGGATGCCCCCGTCTGCAATGGAAATGTGCAGCCCCGCTGAGCCCCAGACGTGCTCCCTCCTACCTTTGGCTGCCGCAGCTGGTCATCTCGGTTCTGCTCCCAGGGCGCCCTCACAGACGCCACAGCCTCGGCGGGTCTTCAAAGCTGCATTCCGCAGCAGCGGTGCTAGCGGGCCAGACGCACAGGTTCCCGGAGTCGGACGTGCCGTGGGGGCTCTGGTGTAGCGTGTCCCACGGCACCCTTACAGCCAGCGCCGCCGGCACTGCTCACCACACTGCATTTTTGCTGCAACAGGGCAGTACTACGGACTGCCACTGGCTGTCTCCTCCATCTCGGTCAGTGCCGGTTTTTGGGGCAGGACTGGTGCAGGCGTGGGCGCCCCACAGCTGGGGGTGCCCAAGCTGGAGAAATTGCTTTGGAGGAAAGGTAGGGTGGTGGTGGATACTAGAGGGGCTGGAGCACTCTTAGAGTGCAACCACCATCTTGGCTCACCAAGCAACGCCCCCCAAAAGAGTGCATATTTTACTGTTCAGTATACACCATCACTTCAACCCAGATCGTATGCTTGGTTCAATGAGTTATATATTGTACAATTTCTATCAATAATTTCAAGTAAAAGTATGTGGATTGTTTTGTAGCATTATATGAATTTTTTTGTCACCTCTTCACACATTCAAAGCAGATTTGTTGAAGGGACATGGCTATGTGCAATATGAAAAGGCACTGAAACAAACTGTTGGTATGGATTTTGTGCACAGATGGATTGGGATTTTGGAACATTGAACACCAGTTAGCAGACTGGAAAGTAACTGGAAAAAATTATTCTTTATACTTCAGAAGTAATAAAAAGCAAACCTATGGTGCCCCACTCTAGGTCTCGCAATGCTTGACTGGGACTGCAAAGGGCTCTCCCATAGGCCTCGCATCCTAGGGTATAGCCCTCCCTTGATCGTTGCAGTGTTTACCCATTTCTGTGAAGCTCAAGTGAGACAAGACCTTGTCCTGGGGCTCACACCCAGGCTAACTCTCATTGCGGTGCCATCATCGGGGGAGCACGGTCAGAGGGGCTCGTTTTAACCTTCTTTTAAAAATATTACTTGAAATACTGTCTTACTCTTGCTGCTTTTAAATTCACTTTGCTTACCTGCTGATTTTGCACATTGGTGCTTTGCACTGCTGTGTTTTCTGGGCACTTGCACGGGAAAACCAACCTCCCGGTACGAGCTGTGTTCAATGCTCGGCGGGTAGGAAGGTCCCTTGCATCACTTCCGGTCCCTAGCACTTCAGACGCACGGGGCAGCGGTCTAGTTGCTGCACCCGGCGTCTGAGGAAGTAGCATAAATTCAGCCCTGAAGCGATCGCCCCCAGGCTAACTCTCATTATGGTGCCATCATCGGGGAAGCACGGTCAGAGGGGCTCGTTTTAACCTTCTTTTAAAAATACTACTTGAAATACTGTTTTACTCTTGCTGCTTTTAAATTCACTTTGCTTACCTGCTGATTTTGCACATTGGCGCTTTGCACTGCTGTGTTTTCTGGGCACTTGCACGGGGAAACCAAACTCCGGGTACGAGCTGTGTTCAATGCTCGGCGGGTAGGAAGGTCCCGTGCATCACTTCCGGTCCATAGCACTTCAGACGCACGGGGCAGTGGTCTAGTTGCTGCACCCAGCGTCGGAGGAAGTAGCATAAATCCAACCCATGAAGCGACCGCGCAGCAGATGCGCGCAGCAGGCGCGCCGTTGGCGTGCCTAAGGCGCGCCCGTCCGCACCCGACCGGGTCCAGGGGCCAGGATCCCTGCATCTTTTACATCAGCACGCATCAGGTATTCCTGTACACAACTGCAGCAGTTAAATAGCGAGCCCAAGGCCATCTGCCTCCACCATATGCGCTCAGAAAACTATTTATCCAAGTGCCCCTACTGCCCCTTCACTTTCACCCCCCATTTCCTGCCACCTCCCCCATCAAATGTTGCACACAGCATTTTGCTTTTAAATTGTAGATCCCTCCCCAAGCAGTCTACGGAAATTTCAATCTTACTTCAAGACCTCGCCCCAGAGGCTCTATTTCTAACTGAAAGCTGGCTCAACGCTAGCTCCGACCCTGACATAGTGGAAACTCTGCCCCATGGGTATGTTATTCAAAGGCTAGATAGAACCACTAGCAAAGGTGGAGGCATCGCGATCATTTACAAGGACCACCTCACCTGCCGCCTACTTGGCAGTCCTCTCCGGGAGTGTGAGAATGTACATTTCATTTGGGAATTTTCCCCTCTCCTTTCGTTCTCAGGCATTCTGATCTACCGCCCCCCCCGGGTGCGGTTGGCTCCTTTTGTAACTCCCTGTTAGAAACAGCCATTGATCTAGCCGGAACAGCCACGAATTTCACGCTCCTTGGTGATTTGAACTTACACTTCAATGATCCAGGAGCTACCGCAGCAGATGAACTAGCTAACGACCTTGAGGCACTCCAGCTGGTGCAAATAGTTCGCCTACCTACACATGAGCATGGACCCTGTCTTGATCCTGTGTTTTCTAACCTGTAGAATCTCCAGGGAAGTGATCCTATCCCCATTCCCTGGTCGGGCCAACACCTGGTGCCCTTAGTCTGGCATCCTCACACATCTACTCCCCTCTCCCAGCCCATACGGGCCCTCACCCGTCCCTGGTCCAGGCTCCCCCAGGAAATCTGGATCCAAGGACTGGAAATTAATAGACCCCGGTCGGTCCCCTGCCCAGTTGAAATGTATAATAATTTTTGCAGCAGGATAGAGGATTCACTGGACCAGGTCCTTCCTAAAGCCTGGATCAAAAAAAAGAACGGTTCACAAAGGTCGCCCTGGTACTCCGCCGAACTACGCACTTTGAAACAAAATTGTAAAATATTAGAAAGATGGTGGAGGGAAAGACTTTGCACCCGACAGTAAGACCACCTACAGAAAGGCCATTTGTAAATATAGAGCAGAGATGAGGAAAGCTCAGGCGTCCTTTTATGAGAAAAAAATCCAGCTAGCCTCCAATTCTCCAAGAGAGACCTTTTCTATCATAAAAAGGCTCCTCAAAAGTCCAATCCCTCCGGCTCCCGCAGATCCTCACGGTACCCTCTGCGAAAAGCAGGCTGAATTCTTTGATACAAAAATTCAGAAAATCATCAAAACCCTCCCATATATCGACCATTTGTGTACCAACTCTCCTCTCGATCCCCCCTCCACCACTCATCGCCTGGAGCTCTTCCTTCCGCTCCCCATAGAAACTCTCCTGACTCTAATGTCAACTATTAAAAGTGGATGACCTAGAGACCCAGCCCCTATGAGCATTTTATTAAAGGCAACATCCACCATTGGCCCCACAATCACCCAGGTTATCAACACTTCACTTAGCACAGGAACAGTCCCTCCTAGCTGGAAAGGAGTGATGGTCAAAACCCTACTCAAGAAGCCCCAGCTAGACCCTGCAGACCTTGGCAACTATCGCCCTATCTCCCTTCTGCCTGGGATTGCAAAAATCATGGAAAGATACGTCAATCACATTCTCTCAAATTTTCTCTAAACTTTTAATCTATTACACCCGTCCCAAACCGGCTTCCGCCCTCAGCAGAGCACGGAGACGGCATTGCTGGCGGTGGTAGAGGAAAGCAGAAAATTTTGGGACGCTGGAGGCTCTGCAGCCATTATACTTTTAGACCTGAGCGCAGCATTCGACACGGTGAATCACCAAATCCTGATTCACCATCTCATCAACCTGGGAGTAGCTGGCACTGCTCTAAGTTGGCTGCGTTCTTTCCTAAAATGACGATCATTTCAGGTTTTTGGGGGAGACGTGTGTTTCAAACCGCGGCCTCTCCGGTGTGGTGTTCCTCAGGGCTCATCCTTGAGCCCCACGCTATTCAACGCGTACATGGCCCCCCTAGCCTCGATTGTAGCTCCTTTTGGGATCCATATGGTCACCTATGCCGACGACACCCAATTGGTCGTAGCTTTAAATCAACCCACACATTACTCTACGACTCTAAAAGCATGCCTCACGAAAGTTGTAAAATGGATGGGTCTTTCCCATCTGAAATTGAATGGGGAAAAAACCGAGATCATGACACTGGGCAACTTTGATAACACAACACTTGGAACCTTCTGGCCAGCATGTATGGGCCCGGCTCCCACGCCCAAGCCAGAAATAAAGAGCTTGGGCATTTGGCTAGACCATAATTTGACTTTCGAAACGCAAGCTAGAAAGACAATAGCAACCTGTTTCGGCCTGATCAGAATGGCTAGGAAAGTGCTTGCCCTGCTTCCCCCCATAGCTAAGAAAACCATGGTGCAATCCCTCCTATTGTCAAGGTTAGACTACGGCAATGGGCTTTATCTGAGAACCCCCAGCTCTGTGATCAGTAAACTACAGATGGCCCAGAACTGTGCAGCCAGATTGCTGACGGGAACTCCCAAATTCCTGTCCGCAAAACCAGCCCTCCGCCTACTTCACTGGCTCCCAGTGAAAGAACGAGTTATGTTTAAAGCTCTCTGTATAGTCCACAGATCCTTGTAGGGGACTGATCCACCTCTTCTCTCAGCGATAACTCAGCCTTATAAAGCTAGGAGAGGACTTCGCCCGAATGATCTCCACCTGGTCAACAGCCCTAGAATCAAACGAGCAAGAAGTGGCGGTCGACTCTTTTCTCTGAATGCCGGCAGACTTTGGAACGCTCTGCCCCTCCACCTCAGGAAAGAGACTGTTCATCTTGCCTTCCGGAAACAACTCAAAACCCTCCTTTTCCCTGAATTCTGATGCTCCATCGGATTATGAGTGCTCGCCTAGCGCTGGGAGGCCTTCTGGTAGCCATGCGCTTTACAAATGTCCTTTTCATTTCATTTTATGTCATGTGCAGAGCAGCAAGGCCCAGGGGAGAGGCTCTTCCTCCTACCGGCCATGCAGCACTGGGTCATGTCTGGGGGCCCTTGATGAAAAGAATCAATGCCTAACTTGTCAAAGTAAAGAACAGACTCCACCCTCACCCATCCTATCACTAGGGCTCCTTCCACAATATAACAGACAACATTCCATTAGCACTTTGCAGGACAACCAAACGTGCTTGTGATTTCTCAAAGAAGAGTTTTACATGGGGTGGTTCCAAAAATTGCTTAGTTCATTTTGGGGTTTTCATCCCATTACACCTTATCCTAAGTCAAGCCCCTAATTTCTTTTGATGGATAAGGCATGTTGTATAGTGGGAATGTTATGTCTTCAATCAAGCAGCCCTGTGTTGCACTCTTGGTTCATCTGCTTGACCAAATTGTTTGATCATGAGCAAAGTCATGTTCTTCCCCTTTCCTATGTATTTGCCAGTGTCTCATAGGCTGACTGGCCATTATCTTGAAGTAAAGACTTTAGAGTAGATGTCTGCTCATTTAGGAGTGATCATTTCCAGGTTTTACGTTTCTCCTCTTTAACAACTCTAAGTATATAAATTGGCCTATGTAGATCACCTCCTGTGCTACTGATCATCCCTCCCACTCACCATGTTAACAAATGCTAGCCACTTGCACCTTTGCACGTTAGTTGTCCCCAGAGTCAGTGTTGGGACATCCAGCTGGGTTGCTCCAGCCTTCCTAACTGGTCTGCTTGTTTTATATCAACCATTCATTAGCCTGGTTGCCTGCATCTGTCCCTTGAGCAAAAAACATTGGACATTTGGAGTCCAGCACAAGCTCACTGCAAAATGCATGACAAACATCTAAACTTAGGGAAAATTCTAGACCTTGCCACCCTACCTTGCTGGGCATCACAGCACTGGACTGTGACTTTGAGGTCCAAGGAAAGAGAGTCTCTCCTTGTCCTCGCAGTGCTTGAACATAGCTGCAAGGCTCAGGAATTAGAAGTCACTGGCATAGGAGTAGTGGAATGAGCCCTGGTGAAAGCAAAATAAATCAGCCACTCTCTCCCATTCACTGTCTGGACATAAAATACATCCATAATTTTAGTAAATTGGACACATACCACCCCAGGGCTCTAGAGGCACTGCACCTACTGTATTATTGATAGCAATACCCCTGAGAGAGGTCTCATACCCTGGCTGGGATCTGCAGTCATGGCCCTGTGTTGCAAAGCTAGGAGGCCAAAGGGTGGGGAGTCAATTGCGTATCATGTGATTAGTGGGCCCTGGTGCAATTTAATTGCACCGCCAGCCCCTGACGTACACTCAAATACAGCCATAATGTGGATGCATTTTGGCCCGTAGCAGCACAGGGTAATGGTGCTTCCGCGCTTGCCCCACATTTGATAGCTATGACCCTGAGTCTTTCCACTTTTCCTGGGACTTGCAGCCATGATCTAGGGTTGCGTGGCCCAGGGGTAAATTAGCCTTTTCTTTGTCTCACAGCTCTGGATCGTGGCTGTGAGGTGCATGGGATAACAGTTTAATGCAAACGTTTTTTCCTGGTCTTATTGTTAAAACCAAACTTTCGCTATGTGGATGCTTAATTATTAACACAAGAACAACAAATATAACTTCGATGTCAAAACATAATAACCAATTATGCTCCAACCACAATAATTTGAATCTCATATCTCATAAAATACACAGAAAAGGCTAGTGACATTTGTTAATATAGTTTATCATCCATTGGACCAAATACATCATCAAAAACATTTGGTCCAAGAATAACATAGAGAACGACTGTATACAATCAAATCACTAAAATGCATCATTTTGATGGCTCCTTGACCTTTATCCCACCTTCTTCAGGACAAGTGACTGAATTAAAACCATTGATATTCTCCAGGATTTTATATCATGTATATTGAAGGTGCCTTGCTTTTATTGTCCTAAATCAAAAATCTGCTGGACCCCGATTTTACACACATGGCACCTTATTGGTAGCTCGCTGAAAGTGTGGGTTATTTTAATTTTCTGGCTACTCTTACGTGGCTGCCCTCATAGCACAAGTGTGTCTCTTCCTCGTACGGGCAGTATAACTTGACTAGACCTCACAGAAATCTGGGCTTGACAGAAAAAGAGTCCAACTAGAACAGAAGGTGCTGCAAAGGCTTTCCAAAGTGGAGGTTTTACAGCTGCAGGTTAAGGTAGAAAAACGCGTTAATTACAGTACAGTCTCTAGTTTCTTGTCACCTTCATTGTCAACCAGTGTGTTCCACATGTGAGAGCCCACTCGGCACGATCTATGTAATGGTACAGGTTATGCCAGAACACTACCAGTGCAATACTATAGGGCCTCTTCATGGTACCTGAGCAGCTAACCCTGGGATGAAACAGTATGCTTACCATTCTTACTAGTGGTTGGCTACAAGTTAGGTATGTTGAGTTGGAACACCAGGTTTATTGATAGACAATTAGTGCAACCTGCTACCTTACAGTTTTTGCACACATTTCACACCTCCTAACTCAAGCAGACGCTGGGGTAGTCTGAGGGGAAGCCTACCAGTTTTGTTCAGATTAGACTAGATTTGGTCATGTAAGTTGTTTTTCTTGAATTCTGAAATGGATTTATGTGTTAGAATTACTTAAAAACCTTCCAAGGTCCGCCTTCCCTCTGTTTTGATTGTATATAAACACTTGCCCCTGAAGAGTTACTAAATAAAAGGGGGTCATTCAATCTTCACTGCTACAGTTTCCACTTGATTGTGAGGCCTGTGAACATGTGCTCCAACAGGCCCCTCCTCCCAACCGACACCAGGTCATTGCCATCCAGGTGGACCACCACCGCATCCGGCCTTCCCCCCTGCCCCAGCGCCTCCCGCACTGTGTGGAGTAGTTGGTCCCATTTCATCCCTGATCATCCCAGCCAGATTATTTCTGTGTCGTGAAGCCATATTCCGCCAAATTTGCGTCTTGCCGCCGCCCATCGTTCCGCCCTCGTTATGTATGAGAGGTCCAAAATCCAGACCTTCTTGCGCCACTCCGACAGACCTGGACGGTGCAGGGGGGAGGAGAATCCAGACTCAGTAGGCTGTGGGGCATATGTACCACTTAAACGCGCCGGATGCCCAGCGCCCTTTACTTTTGATTTGGTCTGCTCTCAAACCTAGGTTTGCTGCAGTGGTGGACGCGCCAATTCTGAAAGATTGGGACCCGAACGCCTTTGCGGGGAGCCCAACCTTTTCTAGCGCTTTCTTCATCTCTGCTATGAATTGGAACTGGTTCCGGAACAACCCATTCTCATGAGTTAGTAACGGCCCCAGCTCGTGCCCCCCATGTCTGTCGCATGTAAGCCTGAACTAGGCAAACTGGACAGCATGTCTTGTCCCTGATGCAGTCGATCTTTGTCCACTTCCCTCTTCCTACCTGGTCTGTTTTTGACTGACGCAGGTGGATATTTATAGATCCTGATCCCAATTTCACTTCTGCCTGAAGTATGCAGGTTGCTCCTGGGTTATCTATTGTGGGGGGGGGGGGCACCAACTCACTGACCCTGTAAGCCCCAAAGAATGCCAGCGCAAAAACTGCCCTAAATAGCTCAGCCTCCATCACCGTGGTGCATACTTCATCTAGTGCCCCTATTACTTTCCGTAGTACTGCAAAATTGATAGGCCGCCGTCTGTCCCCTTTTGTTTACTGCAACCTGCCCCGTCCTTTTAATGGCATTCTGTAAAAAAAGGACCTCGTCGGATCCCTCCCTGCTGCCATCTTTGAGTAGTATGCTACAGCGCTCAAGTGTGCCTGGGCCCACGACCTTGTTTTACCCTTTAGGAATGCCCATTCTAGGAAACCTAGGACCTCATCCTGCCCTGCCAACCTGCCCCCCGCGACGCCCTCTATGTTGGCAAATGTAGCCCTGCACTTACGGTAGCGGTTCTTTGTTTTGGGTGCCAGTGCGTTGTCCAGCATTGTTCTCAAACGGGGTCCACTCATGCCCATACTTCCGGCACCGGGTCATCACCTGGTCTGCGTTCGGGGAAAGCTGCCCTACTGAAAGCGAGAAATGGCATCCGCAATTAAGTTGTCTACCCCCGGATTGTGCTGTGCCTTAAGCGCAATGTTTGCTTTCAGCTGGCAGTTGACTAGCCTCCGCAGTAGGTTGACCACTGCAGGGTATTTCGCTGTTCCTGTGTTGATTGCCTGCACTACCGCATGGTTGTCTGACCATAGAATTATTTGTTTGTCGCCCAACCTGTGGCCCCATATGTTGAATGCTACCACAATAGGGAATAACTCCAGTAAGGAGATGTTGCATGTGAGTCCTTTTTGCTGCCAGCTGGCCGGCCAAGTCTCAGCCGCCCATGCTGTTCCTAAGATGGCCCTAAAGCCGTAGCCTCCTGCCTAGCCCGTGAACAGTTCCAGTTGGTTAGCGTGTACCCATGGCTTTCACTCCCTGCGTCAGGTGAACCCTGTGGTGTTTATGTGTCATTCCCTATTCCCCTAGTTAGCCAGGCCAGGCATCTGGGGAACGGGCGCCCCGCAGGGATTACTCTAGTGACGAAGTTGAACTTCCCCAGCAGCTGCTGTACCTCGCCTAATGTTGCCTTTTTTTGACTCCTTAGCCTTGCAATGATTTGGCGAAGCTCCGCCGCCTTTTCGGGCGGCAAGTTGCATGTCCCGGCCACAGAGTCCAGCTCTATCACGAGGAAGGATATTTTTGTGGTCGGGCCCTCAGTCTTGTCCTTGGCTAGAGGGACTCCCAATTCCTGCGCCAAGCCAATGAAAAGGCGAAGGAGGTTCGCACATTCCCCTGTGTCCGCCCTACTGACGATGAGAAAGTCGTCCAAGTAGTGGACCCTCCCCCCTGCCGGAGAGTGTGCTCCTAGCTCACATTCCAAGAAACCACTATAAGCCTCAAAGTACGCTCAGGTTATGAAACAGCCCATTGGCAGGCATTTGTCGTAGTAGTATTTGTTGTCTAGCTGAAATCCCAGCAGGTGGTAGCTATTTGGGTGTACTGGCAGGAGTCTGAAAGCCAATTCTATGTCTGTCTTAGCCAATAGAGCCCCCTTTCCTGCTTGTCTTAGTACTTCTACTGCATCATCCACCGATGCATATGCTACTGATCAGCAACCCTGCTCCAGCCAGTCGTTGATGAAGTCCCCCTGGTGGTGTGACAGATGGTGTATTAGCCTGAACTTGCCTGTTTCCTTCTTGGGCACCACGCCCAACAGAGAAACTACCAACTTTTTCAAGGGGGGTGGGGATGCGTATGGGCCAGCTCCTCTCCCCAGCTGGACTTCTTTGTCCACCTTCTGGCTTGCTGCCTCCGGTTTGTCTCGTATTGACTTCAGGTTTTGGCTTTCCTGTGCCCCCAAAGGCCCTTTGTAGGGGATGGGGAAGCCCCTCATGAAACTTTTCGCTATGTCTGTCTGTCAGATCTTTTGCAATACTGGCTTAAAAAAAATAGTTGTCTGCTTCTTTTTATGGGGTGGGTAGTACCTGTCCACCAACCGCACCCCCTTCGTCCCTGTCCGTTGCAACCTGTCCCTTATTTCTTCGTGTTGCCCTTGTCATTGCTGGCGCTGCCCCTTGGGCCTCTCTGCAGTGTATGGCAGGATGGTTCCCCCCACAGGTCCCACAGGTGTGTTTAAACCTGCAAGGAGTCCTCCACTTAAAGTATCCTTTTCGTATCTCCAACATGACTTTCCTGTCTTGCCCCCATATGTGTTGTGAACCCTTCCTTGTCTTGGCTGTCCCATTCTATCACCTGCCATGTTTTCATTTTTCCTAAAACCCTCGTCATACTTCAACCAAGCGTCGCCCCGATATTTTAGTTGTGCATCATGCACATTCTGCTCGTACAAAATTAGCACTGCTGCACTTTGGGGGAACTTCTCTATGAACACACATGCTAGGGTCCTTAGCCAATTTTCAAATAACCTTTCCACCCTGGGCTTGCGTCTGTCCCTCCTGTCCTCATCTTTTTTTGTCCTGCGTCATCAGGTCCAAGCCTTCCTGGCGCACCTCTAGCAGTTAAAAAATATCTAGAAAATCTTTTCTCCAAATCCTTTCCTTTACTGTCAGCGGGATGAGGTTGGCCAGTCCTAGGAGTTTCGTGGTGGTGGGGGGTGGTCTCCTGGGGAGGGGCGTATGTATTTGCTGGGCAGTTTCAGGGAAGAGGTGTGGCGCCGTGGCCAGGGCGACTGACTCCGGGATCTGGGGATCACGGTTCGATCCCCGGCGCCGGCGGCAGATTAGCCCAGCACCATGTGACTCTGGGCAATAGCTTGCTTAATCTTCCCAATGGCCCCTAGGGCCTAGAGACCCTTACAGGTGATTGTTCGCGCTTTACAAATGTGGATTATTATTATTATTATTATTATTTCAACCTTGGGTCTGGGCCCTCCCCTGCTCCGTGTTTTACCGCGTTGTTTCCCTCAGGAGGTGCCCCCATCCCCTCTGTGGTGATCTCATCCCCTGTCTCACCATTCTATCTCTCCCGTTGGGGGTTCTCCTGCCCCCCGCCCGTTGCCCACTGTGGGTTTCCTTTCTTCCTCAATCTCTGGTCCGTCCCCTGGCTTTCCCCACTGCACTCCTGATTCCATAGGGTCCCCCACCCCCGAACGGGGATCCCAGACATTGCTACCATGGTACCCATGCTGCTGGGTGAGCTGGTCTCTGATCCCAAGCCTCGCCCTGGAAATCCTGTTGGTCCTCTACCCGGCCTGCTAACCAAGGGGGTTGGAGAGGCCATGGCCTCCACATTGCAAGATTGTTTACCCCTAGCTGTGTCCCAAAGTTCAATATCTGCCCTGGCCTCCTTTCCGCTGCTTCCCTTCACGCCCTCTCCTTGCCCTTTCTGCATGGCTACCATTGTCACTTTCTGCCATGATGGGCCACCCGCTGCGTGCTTCTCAAGGGGCCGCTGTGCTGGCCAGAGACCCCTTGTCGCTGCTGCTACCTTCTTTGTCTGCGCCAGACAGCACCTCCGGGGTTGACGCCGCTCTGCCTCTGACCCGGGCTCTGTTCCTGTCCCCGGTGTTCTTTGCCTTTACACCAGCTGTTCCCCTTGCTTCTGTCTTGCTAGGCTTCTTGTGGTTCGCCGTCTTGGCTGCATGATCCTTGCCTCCTGGTCCCTTGAGGAGTGATGTTGGAGGGGATTTCTGCCTTGGCTTTTTCCACTTCCCGCTGCCCCCCGGCCCCCTGATGTGCTGGTCCATCCACGACTTTCCTTTCAGGGCCACCAAAGCCCTGGCTTTCTCCAGCATGGCCTGTAGGTCTGTATCCAGCTCAGGTCCTGCATCCTCTCGTGACCTTTTCTGCCCTTTCTGGGGGGCCTCATTGCCCCCATGTACCTTCCTGAAGCGTGCTGGCAGTCTTATCTCCCTCCCAGCTGCCCTGCGCCGTCCGGCCATGCTCACTTCTTGTCCCTTTCTTTTTAAACACAAAATCACTGCTCCGAGACTGCCTCCTTGCTGCCCCCGGCACAGCTGGTCGTTGGGCTCCTTGGGCTTGATCCTACGGGGCTGCGTGTCCCTTTAAGGCCCGCTCTCGCCTTCTGGGAGAAGCCCTGCCCTGTCCGTGCCTTCCTGCCTTCGCACGCTGCAATTTTAAGTAGGAGGAAGACAAAGCAATGTTCGGCTTACAGAAATCTGGAATCTCCTGCCTAAATTGGTGAATGCTGGAATGTGTGTGAGATCACACGCGGTGTCAATTCCAAGGCTGGAATAAGACTTACTCTTTGAAAAGTACAGTCGGGCTTACTGTGCGATCCTCCTGCTGGCTAAGGCGTTCCAACTTGCCTCTCTGGTTGTTCCTCTTTGGTGCACCGCCCACACAGCAGGTAGCCTCCCCGATGCCAGTGGGTGTCAATTCCAAGGCCGGAATAAGACTTACTCTTTGGAAAGTACAGTCGGGCTTACTGTGCGATCCTCCTGCTGGCTAAGGCGTTCCAACTTGCCTCTCTGGTTGTTCCTCTTTGGTGCACCGCCCACACAGCAGGTAGCCTCCCCGATGCCGGTGCTGCTTCCCGCACCTACCCCGATGCCTCCACCAGCCTCAGGTGATTTGCTCGATCCGGCCGGGGCCGCTCTACCTCATCGCTGCAGGAGACCTCCCCTTCGCCGGCGCTGCTACCACCTCTATGCCCACCAGTTCCGCTTCCCTCCGTGGACAGTCTGGTCCATGCTGCTCAGCCGGCCGCCCAGGCTTCCTCAATTGCCCTCTGTCCGGTTCCTGGCGGTCTTGGGTGAGCTAGGCCTCTAATTCGTCTCCGCAGACTTTCTCAGTCGCTCCGGGCGACTCCGTGACGTCCCCGGCATCGAAGTTTCTCAGGTATGCAGCGATTTCAATTTCTTCTTGCTTCTTGAATGTTACATCTGGGACTTGCGCCCCTTTTTGACCCCACCCAGCCTCTTCCACCTCGCCCCCTGATTGGGGGGGCCGTCGGCTACCTTGGGGCGACCAATCCTGGTGGCCCCATTTTTTGCGGGCTACTGTAATGTCGTAACTGTGACGCGATACGCCTAATGCGTACGTGTCAGGTCACGTGGGCTGAATGAATAAATGATGGTCGCGCGCGTACGTACGCCACTAAGGCTACGGCGGCGGACCTAGTAGCACAATCACCTTGCCTCTGAGTCTTGTTGTCCAAGTGTAGGCCATTAGTCGCAACTTCCCGGCGGTCGCATTCCCGTCGGTGAACAACGGGAGCGGGAGGACACTACACAAACTGGCGACGAGGGCGGACGTGCCCTCGCCGACACGTGGTGCGCTGGTGTGGCGGCCGTGAGCGCTGCTCTTGGCTCGCGGCGCTCGATCCCCAGCGTGCGGCGCGGTATGCGGATTCCCATGCCCCTCGTGGGGTGCCTGGTGCGCGGTGAGATTGCGCTGCCCAGCGGCGGCGCTGCAGTATTCGCGCACGAGGCGCGCGAATTGTCGGCCTGCCAGCCACGTGGTTCAGGCCTTAAAGGCTGCCGGTCGTGGTGCCCCAAAACGTGTGAGCCCGGCAAGTGCCTGCTGATCGTGCTATGGAAGGGGAGGCAGCACCTGGAAGGCCCTGTGAGTACCTGTGGCTGAGTGACTGTGGCCCCACCTGCTGGGAAGTTAGAAGAAAGCTCCCATCACAGTACAGAGGCCTAGCCCTCAATAACATCACCTAGGAGGGAGGCCTATTAGTCAGGGGCAGGCCCAGTGCAGAAACCCTAGCACACGCACACAAGGAGACAGGGGGTGCACCCCGGAGAAGGGAAATGCCCAAGAGGACTGGAGGCACAACAGGCAGTGGACACACACACGCAGAGGCCAGGGAGGACCACGCTCAGTGCTGAGCAACAGCCATGGCCACGATACCGCCAATAGAATCCTTCATAGTAGAGGGGTCACCTTCTTCGATTGCGGCCAAGTGGAAAGACTAGGAAGATCGGCTGCGTATATTCTTTGAGGCCACCAAGGTCCATAGGGACCAGAAAAGGGCAATGATTATACACCTGGGTGGAAAAGATATTCACAACATCGTCCAAACGCTAGTGGAGGCCACTCCCAAAACACTCCTGACACTGATAGCCGCCCTTAAAGCGCGCCAGCTTCCGGAAGAATCACTAGACACATATCACGCCCGCCTGAAAAACCTTGCAGCCACGTGCGGTTTTCGGGATGAGGCTGAAGAAATTAGGGGGCAGAATATCCAGGGCTGTGCATCGGCCAAATTGCGAGAGCGCATACTAGAAAAACCGGGAAGCCGTTGGCGGAAATCCTGACGATGGGTCGGGCCAAAGAGCTGTCGAAAGCGCGGGCGGCGCATATGGAAGCCGTTTTTCAAGCGCCAGTGAAGACCGAACCTGTAAACGCGGTGGCGACCAGACCCACACAGAGGTGGGGCAAGAAAAAAGTGGGATCACCCTCCCCAGGACAGTCACAGTCGTGTGGATACTGCGGGGGACTGCCGCACGCAGCAGCAGAGTGTCCTGCAAAAGGCAAAAGGTGCTTGGGGTGCGGAAGATTCAATCACTTCGAAAAAGTATGCCGGTCAAAAAAGTACCGCAAGCCCCGACAAGCGGCGAACACCCTCAAGGAGGAAGATACAGCACCCAGCGACATGGATGACGATGAGGACGAAGAGAGAGTGGTGCACAAAATCCACATGATTGGCACGGCCACCCGCAAGGCAAGACGCCTACCACAATGCAGTATCCGAGTAGGGTCGCAGGAGGTCAAAGCAGTTGTGGATACAGGCGCCACCATTAATATCATGGCCGCAGCCCTACACAGCACCATGAACCCGAAGCCGACTCTACACCCCTCAACGATAACAGTGTTTGCGTATGGTCAGGAAGCCCCGCTGAAAATACGCGGACGGTTCCGGACGGTACACTCCCACGGCACGCAGTCGGTCACCACCAACGTCTACGTCACAGAAGACGGTCAGGGGATGCTGCTGGGGTGCCGAGCGGCCGAGGACCTAGGAGTCGTGACACTTGCTTTCGGCGTACACCAGGAATCCCTGCAGCACATCCTGGGCGAGTTCGAGGCGGTCTTCCGGGGGATCGGGAAGTTCCGAGGGAAAGAAATACATCTCCACATCGACCCAACGGTCCAGCCTGTCGCCCTCCGACATCGGCGGATAGCGCTTCATCTGAGGCCGTTGGTGGAGGAGGAACTCAAGAAGCTAGAGGCAGCAGGAATAATCGAAAAAGTGTCCGGTCCCACACCGTGGGTATCCCCCATCGTTGTCGCCCGGAAGCCCAAACAGCCGGGCGCGGTGAGGATCTGTGTCGACATGCGACTTCCCAACGTCGCGATCAAGCGGGAACGCCACATCACTCCCACGATAGACGATCTCATCGGAGAAATGGTAGGAGCCTGTTGGTTTTCAAAGCTAGACCTCAGATCCGGATATCACCAACTGGTGTTGGACGAAGCCTCCCGCAACATCACCACGTTTTCGACACATGTGGGACTCCGGAGATACACCAGGTTAAGCTTTGGAGCATCCAGTGCCGCAGAGGTATTCCAAAATGTGATACAGGAATTAATTGCAGGCGTCCCGGGGGTAATCAATGTCAGCGATGACATCATGATACACGCTAAAACGATCCAAGAACACAATGAGCGACTGCTCCAAGTGCTACGCCGGGTACGGGATGCCGGCCTCATTCTTCACCGAGAGAAATGCGAATTCCTATGCAAAAAACTGCAATTTTTTTGGGCTATACATTCTCCCCGGAAGGGGTCAACCCAGACCCTGAGAAAGTTTGGGACATTAAAGAAGCTGTCGCTCCCACCAATGTCACGGAAGTCCGCAGCTTCCTTGGGATGGTCAATTACTGCGGAAGATTCATCCAAGATTTGGCCAACCTGACAGTACCGCTGAGGGAGCTGACCAAGGAGTCCACCACCTGGAAGTGGGGCGTCGAACAAGCCCAGGCATTTGAGAAAATCAAGGAGTCTCTCTCCGAAGCCACCACCCTGGCGTTCTTTGACCCCACCAAGTTAACATTGGTCGCCGTGGATGCTGGTCTGGTCGGGTTAGGAGCCGTCCTCCTGCAAAGAAGGAATCCTCAAGAAGAGTGGGCCCCCGGGGGATTTGCCAGCAGATCCCTTACCGCAACTGAGCAGAGATACTCGCAAATAGAAAAGGAAGCCATCGCTATTCATTGGAGGTGCCACTACTTCCATTTGTACTTGTACGGGAAACCATTCGTAGTAGCAACAGACCACAAGCCGCTGGTGGCGCTTTTCTCAGGAACCTCGACTAAGCCGCCGCCACGGATTGAGAAGTGGATGCTTCAACTCCAGAACTATCAGGCACATGCATCAAGCACAAAACCGGTCGCAAACGGGCAGATTCTCAGAATCTGCCCCTTTGCGACCGGTATTTTTGCATTTGGGATGCATCATCCCAAATGCAAAAATCGCTATTTAAGGAATCTCAAAATAGCGATTCCTTAAATAGCGATTGCATTTAAGGAATCCCTAATTGAGATTCCTTAAATGCAATGCATTACAGTTTAAAAAATAGCGATTTCGCTATTAGCGGGAGCAAATTACCATGAAGCTGGACTTCATGGTAATTTGCTAAAACTTAGAAAAATGCACTTATTTGCATTTTTCTAAGTTTCATGTTGCGCACACACATGCCCTTAGAGCATGTGTGTATGCAACATTTGTGCAGAGTTAACATACATGGGTGCGGTAGGGTGTCATTTTGACACCCTTGCACCATCGAAATTGCGGGAGCAATTTGCGAGTACCTACTGGTTCTCGCAAATTGCTCCCGCAATCTCCAATTCATTCCTATGGGCCTGGAGGCCCATAGGAATGAATGGGAAGACATTCCTTAATAGCGACTCGCAATTTGCGAGTCGCAATTAAGGAATTTTTGGGAATCGCTATTTCTTTAGCGATTCCTACATGCATAGGGTTTTGCTATTCCTTAATTGCGATTCCTTAATAATCGCAATTAAGGAATCGCAAAACCCTATGATGATGCATGTGCCTGTATAATTGTAAAATAGAGTATCAGCCAGGATCCAAAAACCCGGCCAACTACCTGTCCCGCCATCCTCGAAAAGCCACGGCCCAGGAAATGGAGGAGGCCGCTGACACTGAGGAATACGTTAGATGTGTCACCGCTCGATCATGCCCTATACCCATTTCCATGACCAGCCTACGGGAAGCCACAGGCCAAGATGAGTGTCTGCAGCGCGCCACGTGAGCTATCCGGAGCAATAGCTGGCACAAAGCGAAAGAGGAGTGGAAGAGTTTGACAACCACGGCACAACGAATAATGGACAGCTTGTACCATGTCCGGGACGAGCTCACCAAGGATGATACAGGGTGCCTGCTACGAGGACACCGGCTAGTAATTCCAACATCTCTAACACAGAGGGTGGTGGACCTTGCCCATGTAGGACATCAGGGCATGGTTAAAACAAAATCGAGGCTTCGCACAAAGGTTTGGTTCCCACTAATGGACGACCTGGTAGAGGCCACTGTCCGTGCTTGCCCATCGTGCCAGGTCACTGGAGAGGCACCCCGACCTGCCCCCGTCATCGTGGAACCTCGGCCGAGGGTCCCTTGGTCCCGAGTGAGTGTAGATTTTGGTAGTCTTCCTGATGGACACCATACCCTGGTAGCCATTGACGACCACTCTAAATATCCTGAAGTGGAGATACTGTCGGCACTCAGCGCGACTGAAGTCATACCAAAATTAGAGAAGATCATGGCTGCACATGGACTCGTGAAAGAGATAAGAACGGACAATGGATCTCCTTTCCAAAGTCAAGAATTTGCCTCATACCTGCAAGCGCTGAGCATTCATCATCGCCGGATCACCCCACGCTGGCCGCAAGCGAATGGGGAAGTGGAAAGATTCATGCGAACACTTAATAAAGTAATACGCATTGCACATGACAAGGCTCAATCCGTAGAACTAGCCATATTCACCTTTCTCCGGAGTTATCGCCAGACGCCCCACACGACCACCGGTGTGGCTCCCGCGCATCTACTAATGGGAAGAATAGTCACTGACACGATCCCTCATCACCCCGAGTGGCGACCGGAAGCTCCAGAGGACAGTGCAATTGATGCCCGGCGACGAAAAGCACACGCTCATGTCAGTATCCGGCGGAGAGCCGCCCCACCAAACATCCTTCGAGGGGACACTGTACTGCTCAAGAACCGAGCCCAGGGGAGTAAATTCCGCCTGAGTTTTGAAAAGGAGCCCTGGACGGTGGTGTCCGTCAAAGGAACTTGTGTCACTGCCACTCGCGGGAGAGAGAGAATAACCAGAAACGTGTCGCATTTTAAAAGGTATCATCCGCAGCGAGCAGAAGTAGTCCCTGACCAGGTGGGCGACACCCTCAACACAAGGCGGGTGGAAGACGTCGAAACTGGTGGCGGAGAGATGGAAACAGCCAGGGACGACACGGGAGAAACTGACATTCCCCGGTCATCTCCGCAGAGAGAGTCACATGGTACAGCTGGGAGTCCTGGGCGACAGTCCCGAGAGGTTGTGACTCCTGTCGAGGAGCAAGGTGGAGATACCGGAGACTCACAAGGCCGGGGCACGTCGCAGTACAGCCTGAGAAACAATCCTGAGCCCTCCCGTCGCTTAAAAGACTACCTCACGTAAGACTGTTCCATGTTATAATATTTGGAGTTTTGGAATGTTCTGCTAAAAGTGAACGCCGGGCAGGGAGTTCAATGTTAGGAATGTTGTAGTTAAATTTGGTTTTCATGTTTGTTGGGGAGGAATGTAATGTCGTGACTGTGACGCGATACGCCTAATGCGTACGCGTCAGGTCACGTGAGCTGAATGAATAAATGATGGTCGTGCACATACGTATGCCACTAAGGCTATGACGGCGGACCTAGTAGCACAATCACCTTGCCTCTGAGTCTTGGAGTCCCAGCATAGGCCATTGGTCACGACCTCCCGGCGGTCGCATTCCCGTTGGTGAACGTCGGGAGCCGGAGGACACTATAGGCTACCGCCATGACAGGGGTGGTTCCCTCCTCCAGACGCCATTTGTCCCGGGCCCCCATCGGGTACGGCTGCACCCTGCCCGGCCTAGGTTTCTTCTTAGTGGGGATTCTAATACAGGACTTTTGTCTCTGAAGAATGAGACCAGTAGTAATCAGATATCAATCAAGTGTTCGGAATTGGCTGTGAGGTGTGTTACCTCAACAAAGAAATAGTCTGCTCACTTTCCTTGTTTTGTGCCGTTTCTTGCCCCTAAATGGCCAATACCATAGGACAGTGTAGTGCTAGCTTTACCATATGCGGCTTTTCACAAGTGTGAGCACTACCTGTGTGTGCATCTTGTGACACGTGAAGCTGAAGCCATGGGCAGGACTGACATTCATGTGCTGTCAGCCAAGGGGCCCAGTAGTGCTTATGTGAACTGCCACTATAAAAAATGTGTTATGACTCAGAGACACTCCCATTCCTGTTCATCCTGTTTGGAATAAAGTGCATTCTTTTGAATGCAAATTGGTTACTGAAACAATATATTTTTGAGAAGGCACTTCTCCTTTCCACAAGTTGGTACATCCTATTGAGCTCTAAAACATCCTTGAAGTATGTAGATAGTCTGTTCCACAGTTCAACTAAAGAGGCTGTCAAATTATGGCCTTCAGGGAATTAGACTAAATTTGGAATTCTCAAAACCCTCTTCCAGTACTGTCAGCATCGGTGCACTTTTGAACACTGGATGTGACACCACAGTTTCATCTTGGTGAGTCGAGGAAGCTGAGTACTCAGGTTTGATGGTTTAAAGACTTTGGACTTGATTTAAATGTTGGTGGAAGGTGTTAGTACTGTAGGAGAGTAGGGTCTGCAATCCTATGATCACCCAGATTTTTTGCTTTTGCTTCATTGGTTTACGACTTTCCCCGGCTGTGGGCCTGCCAATCAGACCCACAGCCTAGCTGTTCTCTCTCGAAATTAACACACATGTACATTAGGTGCATCCACTAATTGGAACTGGGCCGCCTTATCAGTCCCTGTATCAGCATACCACAGGTATCCAGGGCATCGGTGTACCCAGGGCCTACCAGGGGCTGCAGCATGTATTATGCCACCCCTGGATGGCCACCCAAATCTGACACAACTGGCTGCACGACAGCTGGGGCAAGGTGGTGTAATCACCCGTTGCTTTAGGTGTAGTATTCCTATACCTAACCCTAAAATGGACACATGGATTCCTATCAGTCACTCCTATGACAGGCCTTATCAATCCTGAAGGCAGAGTGCGGGGAATCATGTGGGATGGTGCTCTGGCGCGAGCTGAGCCCGTCGACGGCTTGCGGAACCAAGTCCTAATAGCCGTTCCATGGTGACGCGGGCCAACTACCTTAAAATGCATTATAATTCTCGCGGTTATTTGCTAACTTTGGCATCGCATCACCCAAACATGTCGAGTAAGGTGTCATACGAATTGGAATACGAACCCCTCGCCAGTTCTGGCGACGGGGTTAGCATCCCACCCTTCTAGAGGGACACGACATGGAAGTAACCTTGAACCCCGGTTAAAGTTGACTCAAGCCTCAGCATCACAAAATGGATGCTGCCACCAGACACAAGTCTGACCTCCTGCTGCTGGGAGACCTTCCAGCGAGGGGAGCTTGGACAAAGGGTTTCCTGTCGAGGGCGGTGTTAGCACCATCCCAGACAGGGTTTGTGTATCCCAGGTAGGCAGGGCTGAAAGGAAGGTGATTGCAAGTGGCACCCCGGTGCTCACTGTGCATAGCCCGGCTCAAACCAGTTTCGGGGGCACACCAGCCCCTGAGCTGGGGCGAAGCCGGACAAAGGATAGGGGTGTAACCACCCCCCTCCTGGTCCCACCCATAGGTAGGACCTAGTCACGGGCCAGCCCCTTTTTCCTAGAATAAAGGTGGGAGCGGGTCCCCTTCCCAAATTGGATAATTCTGAATCTTGAACTACTTTCCACGAAAGGAACTCTTGACTTTTTCTGAAGACTCTCCCTTGTGGCTAAGGAGTAGCCACCCTGCACCAGCAGGCACCACCTAAGCGCTTGCGGTTTGCTGTACGTCTCTCCTACGGAACAAGACTGCCCAGCTCGACGAGACCCGGGTTGCCTGCCATCTCTGACCTCTACCTACATCATCAGCCCAGCTGAGATTCGTGGGTGTGACGAGACCTGCGGGACAGGCCATCTTCAGAACCTGCACGACGCTTATCTAGCGCGCCCACCGAGGGACCCTCGAGTGAGTGCACCTAGGGTTTGAGAAGCCCTAACCCTGAGCGGCTCCAGCACCGAAGTCTGCCTCCCCAGCATCCACGAGATCTACGTGGGGGCCCTTCTGCTCCTTGCTGCTCACCGCGTTGTCCGACCACTCGCCGACCGGCTTGTGGCCCTCTTCACGACGCATCACGACAGTTTCATCACTGGTCTGGTTGCTCCAGACTGGCTCTTGCTCCCCTTCAACAGAGGAGTACCACGGACCCTCCTGGTCCACTCCAGACGCCATCTTGACTCCACCGCGTGGGCTTGCCACTGCCAAGATCCGCTGCCCCATTCCTGGGCCCAGCATCATCGACAGCAGACACCTTCGTGGGACAGCTCGCCCTCCATCCTGGTCACCGCCGCGCCTCCTGGTCCGAGGAACAGCTGAGTCCGACGTCATCCACTCACCTGGTCGAGGTGACTTCAGCCGGTACCTTCCTGGTACCCACACGATCGCTGGCTAGCGGTTGAGAACTGAGTCCCCTCTGCTTTCAGGTTTTCTTCATCACCGATCCAGGCTTGGATCTCGCTGAATATCAACACTGGTCGCCTGCCAGCAACTTCTCCTTTCAGGCTCCTGAGACTACAACAAGGACTCCGGACACCTTGCTGAACCCCACGCAGCCGCAGCCTCTGGGCTAGGTAACTCGAGCATCTCGGTGCTCCATCGTAGGTTCACTCTACAAGTGTCCAGCTCCTTTTCCCGTTTAGTCCCACTGATCGGATTCCTCCGGAATCAGTAACTTTAGACTTTCTAACCTCTCCCATTCCACTTGCAGTGTAAATGGTTTCGTGCCCTTCGGGCATTTGTGTAAATTGTGCGACTAGAAGTATTTTCCTAAGAGTTTTGTATTGTGCTTAGCTCCCTGACTCATAAAGAGCCAGGGTAGTCTTGTTATAAATAAATATCCTTTATTTTCATAACAACTTGTGTGGTGTCCTTTCACTTAGTGTTCAAGGGGTGTATGTGATGGTAAACAGCTGGCTTAACACGCCCTCTAGAGTTTAGCCTGAAGACTGCTCTTGTCCACGCTACTAGGATAGCTGGTCTATAAGGTTGACTTACAACCAATCATCAATAAGGGTCGTTTGGAATGATACACAGTGATCACTAGAATAGTGAGCACTACATATCAGGCCAACTTCTCACATTGGTGAGCAGCGGTTGGGATTTGAGCTTGCTGTTGTTTTACCACACACGTATCCTAAGAATATCAAGTTGAAAGATCACATAAGTACCCAGGTACATATAACTTAACTTAGAATACTCTGAGTTCTACTGAACCAGCTGTTATAGTGAAACAGGGATTAGCACACCCTGACTATAACTCGTAGCAAGGGATCAGTAGAGAAACACATAGTGTAGGTAGGTGCATCACTTACACCTCACTAGAAAGCATGTCGGGCCACGGAGAGTCTGCAGAGACTCCCTTAGTGGTCATCGACCCTCCACAGGTCGTGTCACGATATGCAGCTCTTAGCTTCACGGAGATGAGACAATTGTGTGCCTCCAGGAAGCTAAACCAGGGTTCTAACCCTACCATCACGTTTCTGATAGGTCTCTTAGAGACTTATGAGGCTAGGAGGGCTTCTAACACAGGCCCCCCTAATCCTGATGGGGACATGCCTCCCTTAGAGGGAACCCTTGGCGACCCTGACCTTGACCTCCATGGTGAGGAGGAAGAGGAAGAAGAGTTAGCAGGGGACGAGGCAGACGGAGGTCCAGTAGTAGTCAGTAGGCTCACAAGGACCAACTTAAGCAGGCACGAGAATGGAACTGGGGGAGCCCCGGGCCCACGCTCAAGCAGGCTTAACCTTGGGAACGGACGAGTTAGGTCTCTCTCGAGAGGCTCTAACAGATCTGTTCGAACACATGTTTCTCAGGCATCTTCTCAGAGAGGAATGACGTCCCCTCAGAGAAGGGAGCACGAAGCGAAGATGAGGGAAGTCAATCTGAGGATCGAGCGGGAAGAACTTGCCCTCGCCAAAGAAAGACTTGCCTTGGCCCGAGAACAGAAATTGAGTGGGTTAGATCCCACTGGTGGCAGCATTCTCATTAGAGAGAAAGACAGGGGTATAGACACTAGACACCTGAGTAAAATAGTGCCCCCCTTTAAACAAGGGGACGACATCCACAAGTGGATAACTGCTTTGGAGAGGGCCTGCACTGTCCAGTGCGTCCCCCCAAGTCAGTGGGCAGCTATACTGTGGCTCTCCTTTGAAGGTAAAGGACGGGACAAGCTCCTCACTACGAGAGCTGAGGATGCTAACAACTACCAAGTCCTGAAGAATACACTGATTGATGGGTTCGGCTTAACCACGGAGCAGTACCGGGTGCTGTTCCGAGACACCCAGAAAATTCAGTCTCAGGATTGGACTGACTTTGTCGATTGTGCCACTAAGGCTTTAGAAGGCTGGTTGCTGGGTAGCAAGGTTACTGATTACACAGGATTGTACAATCTTATCATGAGAGAACAGATTTTAAACAACTGTCAGAACCAATTGTTGCATCAGCACCTTGTCGACTCGGAGCTGACCTCTCCCCAAGAATTGGGAAAGAAGGCAGACAGATGGGTCAGAACAAGGGTCAAGCAGAACCAGACTCAGAACCAGGGTGGTCAGAAGAAAGCAGACCAAAAGGGTAGTAACGAGTGAACAGAATGACCAGAAGTCTTCGACAGGCCCCCAACAAACCAAAGAGGGTGGGGGTCAGGCTTCACAGCAGAAAAAGAAGACTCCAGAAGGCCAGTCAAAAAGGTGGTGCCAATACTGTAAAAGTAAGACTCACTGGTTTAGTGAGTGCACCAAGAAAGGAGGGCAAACTCCTGCCACAGCAGCCCCTAAGGCACCTGCACCCCCTAGTACAGTCAGCAGTGGTAGTGCACCTCCCAAGGCATTAGTTGGGTTAACCTTGGGAAATGAGGGGTGTGACGACTTAGTTGGCACGCTCACTCAGGCCGTCCTTGTCTGTACAGGGGATATGGATATGTCCCCTGATGCCAGTCCCAATACTTTGGGCAAATACAGGCAGACGCCTTTGATCAATGGAAAAGTGGCTCAGGCCTACAGGGACACTTGTGCCAGTGTCACCATGGTGACGCCTAACTTTGTGGACCCTGGACAGATCATGCTAGGTACCAATTACCTAGTGACCAATGCCAGCAATGTCACTACCAATCACAGTATGGCAGTTGTTGATTTCTCCTGGGGAGGGGTAAGTGGCCCAAAGAAAGTTGTGGTTAGTTCAGACCTCCCCGTAGAATGTCTGTTGGGCAATGATTTGGAAACGTCACAATGGTCAGAAGTGGAGCAGAGGACTCACATGGAAATGTTAGGCTTGCCAGCACATGTCCTTGCTGTGACCAGGTCACAGGCCAAAAGATGCCCCACTGAACAGGTGCTGGATCCTGGAAGAACGGACCAGACACCATCCAAGAAAAGGAGCAGTAAGGGTAAGGCCTCGCCTTCTCCCTTGCCCCAGGTCGTGGATCAAGTCTCTGAGGAGGCTGACCTTAAGGAACTGAGGGAAACTGAGCCACAAGAGCTTGAACCTGGTCAGGTTGAGTTTCTGGGCTCAGGGGGACCCTATAGGGAAGACCTTGGGAAGGCACAGTTAGACTGCCCCTCACTTGAACCCCTCAGACAGCAAGCTGCTGCTGAGGCTGCAGGGAACGCCACAGGTACCCACAAAGTGTACTGGGACGATGGACTCCTGTATTCCGAGGCAAGAGACCCCAAGCCTGGCGCGACCAGGAGGCTGGTCGTCCCCTTGTCTCTGAGAGGTTTCCTCCTTACCTTGGCCCACGAGATTCCCCTTGCAGGTCACTTAGGCCAGAATAAGACTTGGGACAGAATTGTTCCACACTTTCACTGGCCCCACATGTCCGAAGATACGAAGGAGTTTTGCCGCTCCTGTGTCACTTGCCAAGCCAGTGGTAAGTCAGGTGGCACGACAAAGGCCCCCCTCATACCACTGCCGGTGGTGGGGGTACTCTTTGAACGAGTGGGGATCGACATTGTCGGACCAATGGAACCCCAGACAGCATCAGGGCACAAGTTTATACTGGTGGTGGTGGACCACGCCACCAGGTATCCTGAAGCTATTCCCCTTAGGACCACTACAGCACCTGTTGTGGCACGGGCCCTAGTTGGAGTGTTCTCCAGAGTGGGCTTCCCTAAGGAGGTTGTCTCTGACAGAGGTGCAAACTTCATGTCGGGATATCTGACTGCTATGTGGAAGGAGTGTGGTGTCAACTACAAATTCACCACACCCTATCACCCACAATTCAATGGGCTTGTTGAGAGATTCAACAGGACCCTAAAAGGGATGATTCATGGACTACCTGAAAAGCTTCGGCGGAGATGGGATGTCCTGATACCCTGCCTCTTGTTCGCCTACTGTTAGACCTGGCACCTTGGCGTGAGTCTCCCTTCCTCTTTTTGTCGCTGTGCCTCATGTGTTTTTATGGTGTTGGCCGCTCAGCGCGCTGTGCCACTGCCAACCAGTGTCGCGGTGCGAGTGCTCCCTATGTAAATTGTATATGTTGGTTGGATTCCATGATTGGATTGTTTGGTTTACTATCAGACCCCAGTAAAGTGCGCCAGGGGCGCCAGGGCATGTAAATACGAACACCGCTGGTGGGCTTGCAGCACGGGTTGTGCCACCCACAGAAGCGGCCGGTAAAATACGTCTAAGGTCTGCCATCGCAGAACCTGCGTGCAGTCTGGTACTGACACGCCGACCGACAAGTGCCCCCACTTGCCGGTCCCTGAAACCTTCCCTTAGCTGCATGTTAGTCACCCCTCTGGTAGGCCCACGGGCAGGGTGCGTTGCGAGCCCGAGGTAGGACAAGCCTAGATGCATGGCATGTCCTGGTAGTGAATGACCGCCATTTTTGTCGTTCACTGCTGTAAGGCTACCCTGTTCTCATAGGCCAGTATGGGCGGCCTGGATTATTACACCCTATGATCCTAACCGACCCAGGGAACATGGTAGGAGATCGAGTTTAGTATGCCTGAACTCGGAATAATAAGGTACATCTTTTCGCAAGGTTTGTTTTAATATTCCGGGTTTGCAAATGTCACTTTTAGAAAGTCGGCCTTTGCTTGCCTAAACATTTCAGCCGCCTCTGCATGATGTGTATCTGATGTCTGGCTGGTGTGAGTGACAGGGCTGGGGGAACCCAGATGGGCAGGGCTAGGTAGCCTGGTATGAATAGGACGATCGACAGGTAGATGGGTGGGAGGAGTGCTCCTAGGCTCTGAATAGGACAGTGCTCCGCTACCTCAATGCCGGCTCCACCCCCTGTGGAGCGTCTGATGACTCTGCCCTGCACTCTGAAAGAAGAAGCCTGCATCACGCAAACAAAGTGCTCAGAAACCGGACTGAACTAGGCAAGGGCCCCCCTGGCCTGGGAGAACAAAAGATTTGCTGTATAAATGGAGGAGCCCTGCTCCTGAGAAACTAGATCCGCTTTTGACCAAGAAGAATCTCTGCCTGAGGAGGAGGCACCGGGAAAGCTGTAGGAGGAAGACGGTCCCTATCCTGGGGGATTGGCCTGCAGTGGTGACCTTGCTACCAAAGGGGAGAAGAGAAACTGTTGCTGAAAACTTTGCTTTACTTTTACTTTGAAGACTTGTGCTTTTCCAAAACGATCTCCAAGGGCTTGGAATTGAGCTTGCCCCCTGAACTGAGCCCCAGGACCATTGGGCTCCACCTGATCTTCACTCGCCTGCTGCTGGACTGTGGTGTCCTTTCCCTCGCCGGAGCTGTGACCCTCGTGCCCCAGTCCCTCCTTGAGCCGTGACCAGGACTGCTTAGCCGCCCCCGCCTTGGGAAGAGCCTCGCTCGACCGGAGCCGCTCCCCCTACGCTGTGCTGGGCTGCCCCGTCACCTCGCTCGTTGGAGGCTCGCTGTGCACCTTCACCCTCCCGCCGGAATCGGCGGTTGTGAGCATCTCCAAGCCTCGGACGGCCCGGACGCATCTGCGTGCCCGGCTGCCCCGCTTTGTTCACACGCCACCTGCAACACCCCGCTCTTATCGTGAGCCTGAAGATCAGACACCCTCGTGAAGTGTGGGAGCCCCGGACGCCGCCTCGCTCTTCTGTCGAAGAGCCGCTGAAATCCCGCACCCGCCTTTGCGTCAAGAAACAAGGTACTGTACTTACGAACTCGACCGCGAGCTCGCATCGGATCCAGGGTCCGCAACGTTCTTATTTCCCTGTCATCTGCCGTGTGCTCCCTGGGCGCTGCCTCAGCACGAAGTGCGCTGAGGCCTACAGTTACCTTGTGCCCGCCTAAAGAACTTTCCGTAAAACAAAGAGAACTTGACCGTATTTCCAAGAATTGTGGCCCCATCAGTTCAACGTTACTGGGCCTTGTATTTGAATCTGCTGAATCTACATAAAAGCTTATTTTTATATACTTCCTGATTGGTGTCCGTTTGTGGTGCATGCCAGAGGTTTACTGTATGTGTAATTGCATTTGCTTAACCGTGTACGCCTGAGACTTAGCCTAGACTGCTCGCGCCACGCACCTAGAGGGTGAGCAGGGGTTATTCTGGGGAGTCATCCTTCGCCCTGACAAGAAGTAAGGGTCCCTGCTTGTTGTGGGTTCGCGCCTGCGTCAACCAGAGCCCCCTCATTTCTAACATTGGTGGCAGCGGTGAGGATTTACGGATTTGCATTTGTGGTTTGCGTATAGTGAATCACTGATCACCACGTAGTGAGAGCAGACCAGTAACACAGCCACTAGGCTAGCATTTGTTTTTGTTTTGCCAAGAGTCTCCGTTGTTAGAGCCATGCCTGGTTCACTTTCCGCCGGAAGGGCGGCTTCCATAATCTCTGGATTTGAAGACGTAGATTGGGAAGAAGACGCGCTTCTGAATCGTACCAATGAAGACTTGAAAGGTCTTTGCTCCAAGTTCAGGATTGCCCAAACTGGATTGAAAAAGAAGGAACAATTTGTGAAGGCGTTGAGGGCCTGGTATGAGTCAAAGGCACCAGAGAATCAGGTGGAAGTGGTTCCACCAGAAAGTGTCCATGAGTTTGGCAGAGGCCTGTCACCAGAAGAATTGGCAGACAGGGCAGCAACCCGGGCACACGAGGTGGAGATGGCAAAACTCCATGGGCAGATGGATATGGAAAAACAAAGATTAGCCATGGAAGAAAAGAAACTACAATTAGAGCATGACATGAAGCTGAGGGAGCTGGAGCTGAAAGCAAAAAGTTTGGAGCTTAATCCCTCTGGTGGCAGCACACCGCCAGTACCGGCAGAACCAAGAGTTTATATTCCCAAGGATGTAATGAAGGAGTTCTTCAGGAATGATGACATCGGGCAGTGGTTCAGAGCCTACGAGGTAGCCATGTCTTCCCACCGGGTCCCTGAGAAAGATTGGGGAGCGGGGTTGTGGGGAAGGTTCCTGAGTGAAGGGCGGGACACACTGTTAGATTTACCTGTTGATGTTCGTAATTCTTATGCCCATATGAAGGAAGCATTGATGGCTAGGTATGGGTTGACCCCTGAGTTATATAGACAGAGGTTCAGGGGTTGCACTAAGATTCCCAATAGTACGTATGTGGAGTATGTGACTTTCTTTTGCAGAGCGCTGGATGGTTGGGTGAAGGGTAGTAAGGTGAACGATTATCAAGGGCTTCTTGATCTAATGGCATGGGAGCACTTGTCCAGTAATTGTTTTCCTGAGCTACGCCAGCACCTGATAGATAGTAAGCTGACTAACCCGAGGAAGCTTGCTGAGGAGGCGGACCGCTGGGTCAGTACCAGGGTCCACAAGGGTACCGTGGGAGATTCCGCCAAAGGTGGGCAGGGTCCCCAGCAGAAGAGTGGGGGGGACAGGGGTTGTTAGACCTGGCACCTTGGCGTGAGTCTCCCTTCCTCTTTTTGTCGCTGTGCCTCATGTGTTTTTATGGTGTTGGCCGCTCAGCGCGCTGTGCCACTGCCAACCAGTGTCACGGTGCGAGTGCTCCCTATGTAAATTGTATATGTTGGTTGGATTCCATGATTGGATTGTTTGATTTACTATCAGACCCCAGTAAAGTGCGCCAGGAGCGCCAGGGCATGTAAAGGCAAACACCGCTGGTGGGCTTGCAGCACGGGTTGTGCCACCCACAGAAGCGGCCGGTAAAATACGTCTAAGGTCTGCCATCGCAGAACCTGCGTGCAGTCTGGTACTGACACGCCGACCGACAAGTGCCCACACTTGCCGGTCCCTGAAACCTTCCCTTAGCTGCATGTTAGTCACCCCTCTGGTAGGCCCACGGGCAGGGTGCGTTGCGAGCCTGAGGTAGGACAAGCCTAGATGCATGGCATGTCCTGGTAGTGAATGACCGCCATTTTTGTCGTTCACTGCTGTAAGGCTACCCTGTTCTCATAGGCCAGTATGGGCGGCCTGGATTATTACACCCTATGATCCTAACCGACCCAGGGAACATGGTAGGAGATCGAGTTTAGTATGCCTGAACTCGGAATAATAAGGTACATCTTTTCGCAAGGTTTATTTTAATATTCCGGGTTTGCAAATGCCGCTTTTAGAAAGTTGGCCTTTGCTTGCCTAAACCTTTCAGCCGCCTCTGCGGGTTGTGTATCTGATGTCTGGCTGGTGTGAGTGACAGGGCTGGGGGAACCCAGATGGGCAGGGCTAGGTAGCCTGGTATGAATAGGACGATCGGCAGGTAGATGGGTGGGAGGAGTGCTCCTAGGCTCTGAATAGGACAGTGCTCCGCTACCTCAATGCCGGCTTCACCCCCTGTGGAGCATCTGATGACTCTGCCCTGCACTCTGAAAGAAGAAGCCTGCATCACGTAAACAAAGTGCTCAGGAACCGGACTGAACTAGGCAAGGGCCCCCCTGGCCTGGGAGAACAAAAGATTTGTGGTATAAATGGAGGAGCCCTGCTCCTAAGAAACTAGATCCGCTTTTGACCAAGAAGAATCTCTGCCTGAGGAGGAGGCACCGGGAAAGCTGTAGGAGGAAGACTGTCCCTATCCTGGGGGATTGGCCTGCAGTGGTGACCTTGCTGCCAAAGGAGAGAAGAGAAACTGTTGCTGAAGACTTTTACTTTACTTTTACTTTCAAGACTTGTGCTTTTCCAAAACGATCTCCAAGGGCTTGGAACTGAGCTTGCCCCCTGAACTGAGCCCCAGGACCATTGGGCTCTACCTGATCTTCACTCGCCTGCTGCTGGACTGTGGTGTCCTTTCCCTCGCCGGAGCTGTGACCCTCGTGCCCAGTCCCTCCCTGAGCCGTGACCAGGACTGCTTAGCCGCCCCCGCCTTGGGAAGAGCCTCGCTCGATCGGAGCCGCTCCCCCTACGCTGTGCTGGGCTGCCCCGTCACCTCGCTCGTTGGAGGCTCGCTGTGCACCTTCACCCTCCCGCCGGAATCGGCGTTTGTGAGCATCTCCAAGCCTCGGACGGCCCGGACGCATCTGCGTGCCCGGCTGCCCCGCTTTGTTCACCCGCCACCTGCAACACCCCGCTCTTGTCGTGAGCCTGAAGATCAGACCTCCATCGTGAAGTGTGGGAGCCCCGGACGCCGCCTCGCTCTTCCGTCGAAGAGCCGCTGAAATCCCGCACCCGCCTTTGCGTCAAGAAACAAGGTACTGTACTTACGAACTCGACCGCGAGCTCGCATCGGATCCAGGGTCCGCAACGTTCTTATTTCCCTGTCATCTGCTGTGTGCTCCCTGGGCGCTGCCTCAGCACGAAGTGCGCTGAGGCCTACAGTTACCTTGTGCCCGCCTAAAGAACTTTCCGTAAAACCAAGAGAACTTGACCGTATTTCCGAGAATTGTGGCCCCATCAGTTCAACGTTACTGGGCCTTGTATTTGAATCTGCTGAAACTACATAAAATCTTATTTTTATATACTTCCTGATTGGTGTCCGTTTGTGGTGCATGCAAGGGGTTTACTGTATGTATTATTGCACTTGCTTAACCGTGTACGCCTGAGACTTAGCCTAGACTGCTCGCGCCACGCACCTAGAGGGTGAGCAGGGGTTATTCTGGGGAGTCATCCTTTGCCCTGACAAGAAGTAAAGGGTCCCTGCTTGTTGTGGGTTCACACCTGCGTCAACCAGAGCCCCCTCATTTCTAACATTGGTGGCAGCGGTGAGGATTTACGGATTTGCATTTGCGGTTTGCGTATAGTGAACCACTGATCACCACGTAGTGAGAGCAGACCAGTAACACAGCCACAAGGCTAGCATTTGTTTTTGTTTCGCCAAGAATCTCCGTTATTAGAGCCATGCCTGGTTCACTTTCCGCCGGAAGGGCGGCTTCCATAATCTCTGGATTTGAAGACGTAGATTGGGAAGAAGACGCACTTCTGAATCGTACCAATGAAGACTTGAAAGGTCTTTGCTCCAAGTTCAGGATTGCCCAAACTGGATTGAAAAAGAAGGAACAATTTGTGAAGGCGCTGAGGGCCTGGTATGAGTCAAAGGCACCAGAGAATCAGGTGGAAGTGGTTCCACCAGAAAGTGTCCATGAGTTTGGCAGATGCCTGTCGCCAGAAGAGTTGGCGGACAGGGCAGCAACCCGGGCACACGAGGTGGAAATGGCAAAACTTCATGGGCAGATGGATATGGAAAAGCAAAGATTAGCCATGGAAGAAAAGAAACTACAATTAGAGCATGACATGAAGCTGAGGGAGCTGGAGCTGAAAGCAAAAAGTTTGGAGCTTAATCCCTCTGGTGGCAGCACACCGCCAGTACCGGCGGAACCAAGAGTTTATATTCCCAAGGATGTAGTGAAGGAGTTCTTCAGGAATGACGACATCGGGCAGTGGTTCAGAGCCTATGAGGTAGCCATGTCTTCCCACCGGGTCCCTGAGAAAGATTGGGGAGCGGGGTTGTGGGGAAGGTTTCTGAGTGAAGGGCGGGACACACTGTTAGATTTACCTGTTGATGTTCGTAATTCTTATGCCCATATGAAGGAAGCATTGATGGCTAGGTATGGGTTGACCCCTGAGTTATATAGACAGAGGTTCAGGGGTTGCACTAAGATTCCCAATAGTACGTATGTGGAGTATGTGACTTTCTTTTGCAGAGCGCTGGACGGTTGGGTAAAGGGTAGTAAGGTAACTGATTATCAAGGGCTTCTTGATTTAATGGCATGGGAGCACTTGTCCAGTAATTGTTTTCCTGAGCTACGCCAGCACCTGATCGATAGTAAGCTGACTAACCCGAGGAAGCTTGCTGAGGAGGCGGACCGCTGGGTCAGTACCAGGGTCCACAAGGGTACCGTGGGAGATTCCGCCAAAGGTGGGCAGGGTCCCCAGCAGAAGAGTGGGGGGGACAGGGGTAAACAGAAGCAGTTCCAAAAAGGGCCCCAAAATAGTCCCCAAGGGAACCAAGGGAAGGGTTCTCAGCCTCCCCCACCCCAGAAACCGACCGGGGCCCCGACAGGTCCTCCTGTTCCAAAGGGGCCCGTAAGATGTTACAGGTGTAACAATGTGGGGCATTTTGCCTCTGATGTAAAGTGTCCGTTGTTTGGTAAACCAGCACCCACTGGTGCTCCACCCCGGCAGGTGACTAGTGTAGCCTTGGGGGAGGAGAGGGATGTCCAAGGTGGGTGGGGTCCCGCAGAGATGTCCCTGGTCTCGCTAGGAGACCGTGAAGTGGTCCATCCAACCCAGCTGCCTGAGAACACTAAGAAGTACAGGCAGTGGGTGACCATAAATGGCCATAGGGTGGAAGCTCTTAGAGATACAGGAGCCAGTGTGACAGCTGTCAGGTGTCACCTGGTGTCTCAGGAGCAGGTGGTCCCCAATGCATTCTATCCCGTTGTTGCCGCTGACAACACAGAGAGGCACTGCAAGGTGGCTCAGGTTCCCTTCGAGTGGGGGGGGGTCTCTGGTACTCTTCAGGTAGCTGTGAGGCCCGCCATGCCTGTCGACTGTTTGTTAGGGAACGATTTGGAGAGCTCACCTTGGGCTAAGGTGGAGCGGAGTGCTCACCTGGAGATGTTGGGTATGCCGGATTGGGCGTGTGTCACCACACGGTCCATGGCAGCCAGTAGAGGTACTCAAGAGGTCCTGGAGCCTGAGAGGGAGGCCCAGGAACCGGCCTCAGAGAGAAGGAGCAAGGGGCGCGGGAAGCCGGCCCCTGAAGTTCCCACGGTCCAGGAGGAAGCAGACCTTGAGGGGGATGCCCTGGAGCCTACAGGGGAGCAGATAGCTGAACTGGGAGACCTGCCGGAGCTGACCCATTGGCAGCAGGAAGGGGGTCCCACCAGGGAGGACTTTTGCAAGGCACAGAAGGAGTGCCCTTCTCTCGTGGGTATGCGGCAGCAGGCTGCAGACCAGGCCGCAGGTGATCAGTCAGGATCACATTTCATTTACTGGGAGAACGACCTCCTATATACAGAGCCTAAGGTTGCTGAGCCTGGGTCAGCCCGTGCGCTGGTGGTACCCCAGGACTTCAGAGCCTTCCTACTGGGGCTGGCTCACGATGTGCCATTGGCAGGGCATTTGGGGCAGGACAAGACCTTTGAAAGGCTTGCCACCCACTTTTATTGGCCTCAAATGCGCAGGAGTTCAGATACTCACTGCAGGACATGCCAGACTTGCCAGGCAAGTGGAAAGAGTGGAAGGAAGCAGAAGGCTCCACTCCAGCCATTCCCTGTGGTCGGTACCCCATTCCAGCGAGTGGGGATTGACATTGTAGGGCCACTGGACCCCAGGACAGCGATGGGCAATAGGTTCATCCTGGTCCTGGTGGACCATGCCACCCGGTACCCGGAAGCCATTCCTCTGAGGACAGTGACGGCCCCCGTGGTGGGACGTGCACTGATGGGAATTTTCTCCCAAGTGGGATTCCCTCTAGAGGTGGTGTCTGACCGAGGTACCAATTTCATGTCCAAGTACATGAAATCTCTTTGGCAAGAGTGTGGTGTAACCTACAAGTTCACCACACCTTACCACCCCCAAGGAAACGGGTTGGTTGAGAGATTCAACCGAACCCTCAAAGGCATGATAATGGGCCTAGAAGGACCCATGAGGCGCAAGTGGGACGTCCTCTTACCATGCCTTCTCTTCGCTTACCGTGAGGTGCCACAGAAGTCTCTGGGGTTCAGTCCCTTTGAGCTTCTGTATGGTCACCCCGTCAGAGGACCTCTAAGTCTGGTCAAGGAAGGCTGGGAGCAATCTCCCAGGAAACCTCCCCAGAATGTATATAGCTACATGCTGGCCTTCAGGAATCAGACTAGGCGTTTCAGGCAACTTGCTGAGGCAAATCTGGAAGCCAGCCAGGAGGAGATGAAGCGGTGGTACGACCAGAATGCCACTCTGGTAGAGCTTCAGCCTGGGCAGAAAGTATGGGTCTTGGCCCCCGTGGAGCCATGTGCGCTCCAGGATAAGTGGACCGGTCCCTTTGAGGTGGTGGAGCGCAAGAGTCCTGTTACATACGTGGTGGACCTGAAGACTCCCAGGAACCCCTTACGGGTCCTACATGTCAACCGCCTCAAGCCCCACTTGGAGAGGTCCCAAGTGGGCATGCTCTTGGCAACAGATGCTGGAATGGAAGAGGAGACAGAACCTCTTCCTGACCTCCTGTCAGCCAAGGAGCAAGATGGGTCAGTGGATGGTGTCATCCTCTCTTCCACCCTGACCCCGGAGCAACAGAATGATTGTCGCCAGTTGCTGGGACAGTTTTCTGACCTGTTTTCCCTGGTCCCTGGTGTCACTGATTGGTGCGTCCATGATGTGGACACTGGGGATAGTCCACCTGTGCGGCACAAGGCCTACAGGGTGACTGACAGGGTGAGGACCTGCATCAAGGAGGAGGTCTCCAAGATGTTTGCCCTCGGGGTAATTGAGTCTTCTAGCAGTCCTTGGGCCAGCCCCGTGGTCTTGGTCCCAAAGGCTGCAGCGCCGGGAGCCACACCCGAACTCCGGTTCTGTGTGGACTACAGAGGGCTCAATTCAGTCACTAGGACTGACGCACACCCCATCCCCAGAGCTGATGAGCTCATCGATCGGCTAGGGGCTGCCAACTACCTCAGCACGTTTGATCTAACGTCTGGGTATTGGCAGATCGCCTTGACCGAGGGGGCCAAAGAGAGGTCAGCATTTTCCACCCCAGATGGGCACTACCAGTTCCGGGTTATGCCATTTGGGATGAAGAATGCCCCTGCCACCTTCCAGAGATTGGTCAACCAGGTGTTGGCTGGGCTGGATTCGTTCAGTGCAGCCTACCTGGATGACATCGCAGTGTTCAGCTCCACTTGGGAGGAACACTTGCGTCACCTCTGGGAAGTGTTGATGGCGCTGCGCAAGGCAGGCCTCACGATCAAGGCGAGTAAGTGCCAGATCGGGCAGGGTTCCGTGGTGTACTTGGGACACCAAGTTGGGAGTGGCCAGGTGGCACCCCTTCAGCCCAAGATAGAAACCATCCTGAATTGGGAGGCGCCCAAAACCCAGACGGAGGTGAGAGCCTTCCTAGGTCTCACCGGGTACTACAGGAGGTTTGTCAAGGGGTATGGCAACATGGTTGCCCCCTTGACAGCGCTGACTTCGAAGAAGCAGCCCAGGAAAGTGATCTGGACTGACACCTGTCAGAAAGCTTTTGAGGCCTTGAAAACTGCTATGTGCACGGCGCCCGTGCTCTTGGCTCCCAACTTCTCCAAAGAGTTTATCGTTCAGACAGACACTTCAGAGCATGGTGTGGGGGCTGTTCTTTCACAGATTAATGAGGAGGGCCTAGATCAACCCGTAGCCTTTCTTAGCAGGAGGTTACTTCCACGGGAACAAAGGTGGAGTGCTATTGAGCGTGAGGCATTTGCTGTGGTCTGGGCGCTGAAGAAGCTAAGACCCTACTTGTTTGGGTCTCACTTCCGGGTTCAGACGGACCACAGGCCCCTCAGATGGTTGATGCATATGAGGGGTGAGAATCCAAAGCTGTTGAGGTGGTCCATTTCCCTACAGGGTATGGATTTCACGGTGGAACATCGCCCTGGTACAGATCACGCCAATGCTGACGGTCTGTCCAGATTTTTCCGCCTTAGTGATGAGGAACTCCCTGGGGTAGGGTAGTTCTCCCCACTTTTCAGCTGGAGGGGACACGTGTTAGACCTGGCACCTTGGCGTGAGTCTCCCTTCCTCTTTTTGTCGCTGTGCCTCATGTGTTTTTATGGTGTTGGCCGCTCAGCGCGCTGTGCCACTGCCAACCAGTGTCACGGTGCGAGTGCTCCCTATGTAAATTGTATATGTTGGTTGGATTCCATGATTGGATTGTTTGATTTACTATCAGACCCCAGTAAAGTGCGCCAGGAGCGCCAGGGCATGTAAAGGCAAACACCGCTGGTGGGCTTGCAGCACGGGTTGTGCCACCCACAGAAGCGGCCGGTAAAATACGTCTAAGGTCTGCCATCGCAGAACCTGCGTGCAGTCTGGTACTGACACGCCGACCGACAAGTGCCCACACTTGCCGGTCCCTGAAACCTTCCCTTAGCTGCATGTTAGTCACCCCTCTGGTAGGCCCACGGGCAGGGTGCGTTGCGAGCCTGAGGTAGGACAAGCCTAGATGCATGGCATGTCCTGGTAGTGAATGACCGCCATTTTTGTCGTTCACTGCTGTAAGGCTACCCTGTTCTCATAGGCCAGTATGGGCGGCCTGGATTATTACACCCTATGATCCTAACCGACCCAGGGAACATGGTAGGAGATCGAGTTTAGTATGCCTGAACTCGGAATAATAAGGTACATCTTTTCGCAAGGTTTATTTTAATATTCCGGGTTTGCAAATGCCGCTTTTAGAAAGTTGGCCTTTGCTTGCCTAAACCTTTCAGCCGCCTCTGCGGGTTGTGTATCTGATGTCTGGCTGGTGTGAGTGACAGGGCTGGGGGAACCCAGATGGGCAGGGCTAGGTAGCCTGGTATGAATAGGACGATCGGCATGTAGATGGGTGGGAGGAGTGCTCCCAGGCTCTGAATAGGACAGTGCTCCGCTACCTCAATGCCGGCTCCACCCCCTGTGGAGCGTCTGATGACTCTGCCCTGCACTCTGAAAGAAGAAGCCTGCATCACGTAAACAAAGTGCTCAGGAACCGGACTGAACTAGGCAAGGGCCCCCCTGGCCTGGGAGAACAAAAGATTTGTGGTATAAATGGAGGAGCCCTGCTCCTAAGAAACTAGATCCGCTTTTGACCAAGAAGAATCTCTGCCTGAGGAGGAGGCACCGGGAAAGCTGTAGGAGGAAGACTGTCCCTATCCTGGGGGATTGGCCTGCAGTGGTGACCTTGCTGCCAAAGGAGAGAAGAGAAACTGTTGCTGAAGACTTTTACTTTACTTTTACTTTCAAGACTTGTGCTTTTCCAAAACGATCTCCAAGGGCTTGGAACTGAGCTTGCCCCCTGAACTGAGCCCCAGGACCATTGGGCTCTACCTGATCTTCACTCGCCTGCTGCTGGACTGTGGTGTCCTTTCCCTCGCCGGAGCTGTGACCCTCGTGCCCAGTCCCTCCCTGAGCCGTGACCAGGACTGCTTAGCCGCCCCCGCCTTGGGAAGAGCCTCGCTCGATCGGAGCCGCTCCCCTTACGCTGTGCTGGGCTGCCCCGTCACCTCGCTCGTTGGAGGCTCGCTGTGCACCTTCACCCTCCCGCCGGAATCGGCGTTTGTGAGCATCTCCAAGCCTCGGACGGCCCGGACGCATCTGCGTGCCCGGCTGCCCCGCTTTGTTCACCCGCCACCTGCAACACCCCGCTCTTGTCGTGAGCCTGAAGATCAGACCTCCATCGTGAAGTGTGGGAGCCCCGGACGCCGCCTCGCTCTTCCGTCGAAGAGCCGCTGAAATCCCGCACCCGCCTTTGCGTCAAGAAACAAGGTACTGTACTTACGAACTCGACCGCGAGCTCGCATCGGATCCAGGGTCCGCAACGTTCTTATTTCCCTGTCATCTGCTGTGTGCTCCCTGGGCGCTGCCTCAGCACGAAGTGCGCTGAGGCCTACAGTTACCTTGTGCCCGCCTAAAGAACTTTCCGTAAAACCAAGAGAACTTGACCGTATTTCCGAGAATTGTGGCCCCATCAGTTCAACGTTACTGGGCCTTGTATTTGAATCTGCTGAAACTACATAAAATCTTATTTTTATATACTTCCTGATTGGTGTCCGTTTGTGGTGCATGCAAGGGGTTTACTGTATGTATTATTGCACTTGCTTAACCGTGTACGCCTGAGACTTAGCCTAGACTGCTCGCGCCACGCACCTAGAGGGTGAGCAGGGGTTATTCTGGGGAGTCATCCTTCGCCCTGACAAGAAGTAAAGGGTCCCTGCTTGTTGTGGGTTCACACCTGCGTCAACCAGAGCCCCCTCATTTCTAACAGGGGTAAACAGAAGCAGTTCCAAAAAGGGCCCCAAAATAGTCCCCAAGGGAACCAAGGGAAGGGTTCTCAGCCTCCCCCACCCCAGAAACCGACCGGGGCCCCGACAGGTCCTCCTGTTCAAAAGGGGCCCGTAAGATGTTACAGGTGTAACAATTTGGGGCATTTTGCCTCTGATGTAAAGTGTCCATTGTTTGGTAAACCAGCACCCACTGGTGCTCCACCCCGGCAGGTGACTAGTGTAGCCTTGGGGGAGGAGAGGGATGTCCAAGGTGGGTGGGGTCCCGCAGAGATGTCCCTGGTCTCGCTAGGAGACCGTGAAGTGGTCCCTCCAACCCAGCTGCCTGAGAACACTAAGAAGTACAGGCAGTGGGTGACCATAAATGGCCATAGAGTGGAAGCTCTTAGAGATACAGGAGCCAGTGTGACAGCTGTCAGGTGTCACCTGGTGTCTCAGGAGCAGGTGGTCCCCAATGCATTCTATCCCGTTGTTGCCGCTGACAACACAGAGAGACACTGCGAGGTGGCTCAGGTTCCCTTTGAGTGGGGGGGGGGTCTCTGGTACTCTTCAGGTAGCTGTGAGGCCCGCCATGCCTGTAGACTGTTTGTTAGGGAACGATTTGGAGAGCTCACCTTGGGCTAAGGTGGAGCGGAGTGCTCACCTGGAGATGTTGGGTATGCCGGATTGGGCGTGTGTCACCACACGGTCCATGGCAGCCAGTAGAGGTACTCAAGAGGTCCTGGAGCCTGAGAGGGAGGCCCAGGAACCGGCCTCAGAGAGAAGGAGCAAGGGGCGCGGGAAGCCGGCCCCTGAAGTTCCCACGGTCCAGGAGGAAGCAGACCTTGAGGGGGATGCCCTGGAGCCTACAGGGGAGCAGATAGCTGAACTGGGAGACCTGCCGGAGCTGACCCATTGGCAGCAGGAAGGGGGTCCCACCAGGGAGGACTTTTGCAAGGCACAGAAGGAGTGCCCTTCTCTCGTGGGTATGCGGCAGCAGGCTGCAGACCAGGCCGCAGGTGATCAGTCAGGATCACATTTCGTTTACTGGGAGAACGACCTCCTATATACAGAGCCTAAGGTTGCTGAGCCTGGGTCAGCCCGTGCGCTGGTGGTACCCCAGGACTTCAGAGCCTTCCTACTGGGGCTGGCTCACGATGTGCCATTGGCAGGGCATTTGGGGCAGGACAAGACCTTTGAAAGGCTTGTCACCCACTTTTATTGGCCTCAAATGCGCAGGAGTTCAGATACTCACTGCAGGACATGCCAGACTTGCCAGGCAAGTGGAAAGAGTGGAAGGAAGCAGAGGGCTCCACTCCAGCCATTCCCTGTGGTCGGTACCCCATTCCAGCGAGTGGGGATTGACATTGTAGGGCCACTGGACCCCAGGACAGCGATGGGCAATAGGTTCATCCTGGTCCTGGTGGACCATGCCACCCGGTACCCGGAAGCCATTCCTCTAAGGACAGTGACGGCCCCCGTGGTGGGACGGGCGCTGATGGGAATTTTCTCCCGAGTGTGATTCCCTCTAGAGGTGGTGTCTGACCGAGGTACCAATTTCATGTCCAAGTACATGAAATCTCTTTGGCAAGAGTGTGGTGTAACCTACAAGTTCACCACACCTTACCACCCCCAAGGAAACGGGTTGGTTGAGAGATTCAACCGAACCCTCAAAGGCATGATAATGGGCCTAGAAGGACCCATGAGGCGCAAGTGGGACGTCCTCTTACCATGCCTTCTCTTCGCTTACCGTGAGGTGCCACAGAAGTCTCTGGGGTTCAGTCCCTTTGAGCTTCTGTATGGTCACCCCGTCAGAGGACCTCTAAGTCTGGTCAAGGAAGGCTGGGAGCAATCTCCCAGGAAGCCTCCCCAGAATGTATATAGTTACATGCTGGCCTTCAGGAATCAGACTAGGCGTTTCAGGCAACTTGCTGAGGCAAATCTGGAAGCCAGCCAGGAGGAGATGAAGCGGTGGTACGACCAGAATGCCACTCTGGTAGAGCTTCAGCCTGGGCAGAAAGTATGGGTCTTGGCCCCCGTGGAGCCATGTGCGCTCCAGGATAAGTGGACCGGTCCCTTTGAGGTGGTGGAGCGCAAGAGTCCTGTTACCTACGTGGTGGACCTGAAGACTCCCAGGAACCCCTTACGGGTCCTACATGTCAACCGCCTCAAGCCCCACTTGGAGAGGTCCCAAGTGGGCATGCTCTTGGCAACAGATGCGGGGATGGAAGAGGAGACAGAACCTCTTCCTGACCTCCTGTCAGCCAAGGAGCAAGATGGGTCAGTGGATGGTGTCATCCTCTCTTCCACCCTGACCCCTGAGCAACAGAATGATTGTCGCCAGTTGCTGGGACAATTTTCTGATCTGTTTTCCCTGGTCCCTGGTGTCACTGATTGGTGCGTCCATGATGTGGACACTGGGGATAGCCCACCTGTGCGGCACAAGGCCTACAGGGTGACTGACAGGGTGAGGACATGCATCAAGGAAGAGGTCTCCAAGATGTTTGCACTCGGGGTCATTGAGTCTTCTAGCAGTCCTTGGGCCAGCCCCGTGGTCTTGGTCCCAAAGGCTGCAGCGCCGGGAGCCACACCCGAACTCCGGTTCTGTGTGGACTACAGAGGACTCAATTCAGTCACTAGGACTGACGCACACCCCATCCCCAGAGCTGACGAGCTCATCGATCGGCTAGGGGCTGCCAACTACCTCAGCACGTTTGATTTAACGTCTGGGTATTGGCAGATCGCCTTGACCGAGGGGGCCAAAGAGAGGTCAGCATTTTCCACCCCAGATGGGCACTACCAGTTCCGGGTTATGCCATTTGGGATGAAGAATGCCCCTGCCACCTTCCAGAGATTGGTCAACCAGGTGTTGGCTGGGCTGGATTCGTTCAGTGCAGCCTACCTGGATGACATCGCAGTGTTCAGCTCCACTTGGGAGGAACACTTGCGTCACCTCTGGGAAGTGTTGATGGCGCTGAGCAAGGCAGGCCTCACGATCAAGGCGAGTAAGTGCCAGATCGGGCAGGGTTCCGTGGTGTACTTGGGACACCAAGTTGGGAGTGGCCAGGTGGCACCCCTTCAGCCCAAGATAGAAACCATCCTGAATTGGGAGGCGCCCAAAACCCAGACGGAGGTGAGAGCCTTCCTAGGTCTCACCGGGTACTACAGGAGGTTTGTCAAGGGGTATGGCAACATGGTTGCCCCCTTGACAGCGCTGACTTCGAAGAAGCAGCCCAGGAAAGTGATTTGGACTGACACCTGTCAGAAAGCTTTTGAGGCCTTGAAAACTGCTATGTGCACGGCGCCCGTGCTCTTGGCTCCCAACTTCTCCAAAGAGTTTATCGTTCAGACAGACGCTTCAGAGCATGGTGTGGGGGCTGTTCTTTCACAGATAAATGAGGAGGGCCTAGATCAACCCGTAGCCTTTCTTAGCAGGAGGTTACTTCCACGGGAACAAAGGTGGAGTGCTATTGAGCGTGAGGCATTTGCTGTGGTCTGGGCGCTGAAGAAGCTAAGACCCTACTTGTTTGGGTCTCACTTCCGGGTTCAGACGGACCACAGGCCCCTCAGATGGTTGATGCATATGAGGGGTGAGAATCCAAAGCTGTTGAGGTGGTCCATTTCCCTACAGGGTATGGATTTCACGGTGGAACATCGCCCTGGTACAGATCACGCCAATGCTGACGGTCTGTCCAGATTTTTCCGCCTTAGTGATGAGGAACTCCCTGGGGTAGGGTAGTTCCCCCCACTTTTCAGCTGGAGGGGACACGTGTTAGACCTGGCACCTTGGCGTGAGTCTCCCTTCCTCTTTTTGTCGCTGTGCCTCATGTGTTTTTATGGTGTTGGCCGCTCAGCGCGCTGTGCCACTGCCAACCAGTGTCGCGGTGCGAGTGCTCCCTATGTAAATTGTATATGTTGGTTGGATTCCATGATTGGATTGTTTGGTTTACTATCAGACCCCAGTAAAGTGCGCCAGGGGCGCCAGGGCATGTAAATACGAACACCGCTGGTGGGCTTGCAGCACGGGTTGTGCCACCCACAGAAGCGGCCGGTAAAATACGTCTAAGGTCTGCCATCGCAGAACCTGCGTGCAGTCTGGTACTGACACGCCGACCGACAAGTGCCCCCACTTGCCGGTCCCTGAAACCTTCCCTTAGCTGCATGTTAGTCACCCCTCTGGTAGGCCCACGGGCAGGGTGCGTTGCGAGCCCGAGGTAGGACAAGCCTAGATGCATGGCATGTCCTGGTAGTGAATGACCGCCATTTTTGTCGTTCACTGCTGTAAGGCTACCCTGTTCTCATAGGCCAGTATGGGCGGCCTGGATTATTACACCCTATGATCCTAACCGACCCAGGGAACATGGTAGGAGATCGAGTTTAGTATGCCTGAACTCGGAATAATAAGGTACATCTTTTCGCAAGGTTTGTTTTAATATTCCGGGTTTGCAAATGTCACTTTTAGAAAGTCGGCCTTTGCTTGCCTAAACATTTCAGCCGCCTCTGCATGATGTGTATCTGATGTCTGGCTGGTGTGAGTGACAGGGCTAGGGGAACCCAGATGGGCAGGGCTAGGTAGCCTGGTATGAATAGGACGATCGACAGGTAGATGGGTGGGAGGAGTGCTCCTAGGCTCTGAATAGGACAGTGCTCCGCTACCTCAATGCCGGCTCCACCCCCTGTGGAGCGTCTGATGACTCTGCCCTGCACTCTGAAAGAAGAAGCCTGCATCATGCAAACAAAGTGCTCAGAAACCGGACTGAACTAGGCAAGGGCCCCCCTGGCCTGGGAGAACAAAAGATTTGCTGTATAAATGGAGGAGCCCTGCTCCTGAGAAACTAGATCCGCTTTTGACCAAGAAGAATCTCTGCCTGAGGAGGAGGCACCGGGAAAGCTGTAGGAGGAAGACGGTCCCTATCCTGGGGGATTGGCCTGCAGTGGTGACCTTGCTACCAAAGGGGAGAAGAGAAACTGTTGCTGAAAACTTTGCTTTACTTTTACTTTCGAAGACTTGTGCTTTTCCAAAACGATCTCCAAGGGCTTGGAATTGAGCTTGCCCCCTGAACTGAGCCCCAGGACCATTGGGCTCTACCTGATCTTCACTCGCCTGCTGCTGGACTGTGGTGTCCTTTCCCTCGCCGGAGCTGTGACCCTCGTGCCCCAGTCCCTCCTTGAGCCGTGACCAGGACTGCTTAGCCGCCCCCGCCTTGGGAAGAGCCTCGCTCGACCAGAGCCGCTCCCCCTACGCTGTGCTGGGCTGCCCCGTCACCTCGCTCGTTGGAGGCTCGCTGTGCACCTTCACCCTCCCGCCGGAATCGGCGGTTGTGAGCATCTCCAAGCCTCGGACGGCCCGGACGCATCTGCGTGCCCGGCTGCCCCGCTTTGTTCACATGCCACCTGCAACACCCCGCTCTTGTCGTGAGCCTGAAGATCAGACACCCTCGTGAAGTGTGGGAGCCCCGGACGCCGCCTCGCTCTTCTGTCGAAGAGCCGCTGAAATCCCGCACCCGCCTTTGCGTCAAGAAACAAGGTACTGTACTTACGAACTCGACCGCGAGCTCGCATCGGATCCAGGGTCCGCAACGTTCTTATTTCCCTGTCATCTGCCGTGTGCTCCCTGGGCGCTGCCTCAGCACGAAGTGCGCTGAGGCCTACAGTTACCTTGTGCCCGCCTAAAGAACTTTCCGTAAAACAAAGAGAACTTGACCGTATTTCCAAGAATTGTGGCCCCATCAGTTCAACGTTACTGGGCCTTGTATTTTAATCTGCTGAATCTACATAAAAGCTTATTTTTATATACTTCCTGATTGGTGTCCGTTTGTGGTGCATGCCAGAGGTTTACTGTATGTGTAATTGCATTTGCTTAACCGTGTACGCCTGAGACTTCGCCTAGACTGCTCGCGCCACGCACCTAGAGGGTGAGCAGGGGTTATTCTGGGGAGTCATCCTTCGCCCTGACAAGAAGTAAGGGTCCCTGCTTGTTGTGGGTTCGCGCCTGCGTCAACCAGAGCCCCCTCATTTCTAACACCTACAGAGAGGTCCCGCAGAAGGGGGTTGGCTACAGCCCTTTTGAACTTCTGTTCGGACATCCTGTAAGGGGACCCCTTTGTTTGGTAAAGGAAGGATGGGAGAGACCTCTCAAAAAGCCGGCATCAAACATTGTGGACTATGTGCTCGGTCTCCGCTCGCGGATGGCTGAGTACATGGAAAAGGCATCTAAAAACCTTGAGGCGAGCCAAGAATTACAAAAAGCTTGGCACGACCAAAAGGCTGTCCTGACTGTGTATCAGCCTGGACAGAAGGTGTGGGTGCTGGAGCCAGTGGCCCCAGCAGCACTCAAAGACAAATGGTCTGGGCCCCACACGATCATTGAGCAAAAGGGAGAGGTCACCTACTTGGTAGACCTGGGAACTCCCCGGAGCCCCCACCGGGTGCTCCATGTAAACAGGCTCAAGGCATATGTCGACAGGGAGGGCATGGGCTTGCTCATGGCCACAGATGAGGGACAGGAGGAGGAGAGTGACCCTCTCCCGGACCTGCTCTCTCAGAACCCTGACGATGGGTCAGTAGATGGTGTTGTCTTTTGTGGCAGCCTCTCTGGACATCAACAACAGGATTGTAAACAGGTTCTTCAATCCTTCCGACATATGTTCTCTCTGACACCCAGTCAGACCAAGTGGTGTACCCATGAGGTCGACACTGGGGACAGTCTGCCCGTAAAGAGTAAAATCTATCGACAGCCTGATCATGTCAGAGACTGCATCAAGACAGAGGTGCAGAAAATGTTGGAGCTGGGAGTCATTGAGCCCTCGGATAGCCCTTGGGCTAGTCCCGTAGTCCTCGTGCCGAAACCTCACACCCAGGGCGGTAAGAAAGAGATGAGGTTTTGCGTGGACTACAGAGGCCTCAATGCGGTCACTAAGACTGACGTCCACCCGATACCAAGAGCAGATGAACTTATAGACCGGTTGGCTTCGGCCAACTACTTAAGTACATTTGACCTGACAGCTGGGTATTGGCAAATCAGGTTAGCTGAGGAGGCCAAGCCCAAAACAGCATTGTCTACCCCGGGTGGGCATTATCAGTTTGTGGTAATGCCCTTTGGTTTGAAAAATGCACCTGCCACCTTCCAAAGGCTGGTGAATCGAGTTCTCACTGGGTTGGACGACTTCTGTGCGGCGTATCTGGACGATATCGCTGTCTTTAGCTCCACCTGGGAGGATCACCTGGTCCACCTGAGGAAAGTGTTAGAGGCTCTGCAGAAGGCAGGCCTCACTATCAAGGCCACTAAGTGCCAGATAGGGCAGACACAGGTTGTATACCTGGGCCACCTTGTAGGTGGAGGCCAGGTTCAGCCATTGGAGAGCAAAATACAGGCCATCCAGGACTGGGCTCCTCCAACCACCCAGACTCAGGTTCGAGCTTTCTTGGGCCTGACTGGTTATTACCGGAAATTTGTCAGAAATTATGGATCCATTGTGACCCCGCTAAACGATCTGACAAGTAAAAAGATGCCAAAAAAGGTTCAGTGGACAGCGAGCTGTCAAAAGGCATTCGATGACCTAAAGCAGGCCATGTGCACAGCACCTATCCTAAAGAGTCCAGACTACTCCAAAACATTCATTGTCCAAACAGACGCTTCGGAGTTGGGTGTGGGAGCTGTTCTATCTCAGCTGAATTTTGATGGTCATGACCAGCCCATAGCTTTTATTAGCAGGAGGCTGACCCCCAGAGAGAAGAATTGGTCAGCTATCGAGAGGGAGGCCTTTGCTGTGGTTTGGGCCCTGAAGAAGTTGAGGCCATACTTGTTTGGCACTCACTTCAAGATTCAGACCGACCATAAGCCCCTCTTGTGGCTAAATCAAATGAAGGGTGAAAACCCCAAACTACTTAGGTGGTCCATTTCCCTACAGGGGATGGACTTCACAGTGGAGCATAGACCTGGCACTGATCATGGCAATGCAGATGGGCTCTCCAGGTATTTCCACTTAGAGCAAGAAGACTCACCTGGTCAAGGTTAGCTTATTGTCCCAAAGTTTGGGGGGGGGGTCATGTAGGAGAGTAGGGTCTGCAATCCTATGATCACCCAGATTTTTTGCTTTTGCTTCATTGGTTTACGACTTTCCCCGGCTGTGGGCCTGCCAATCAGACCCACAGCCTAGCTGTTCTCTCTCGAAATTAACACACATGTACATTAGGTGCATCCACTAATTGGAACTGGGCCGCCTTATCAGTCCCTGTATCAGCATACCACAGGTATCCAGGGCATCGGTGTACCCAGGGCCTACCAGAGGCTGCAGCATGTATTATGCCACCCCTGGATGGCCACCCAAATCTGACACAACTGGCTGCACGACAGCTGGGGCAAGGTGGTGTAATCACCCGTTGCTTTAGGTGTAGTATTCCTATACCTAACCCTAAAATGGACACATGGATTCCTATCAGTCACTCCTATGGCAGGCCTTATCAATCCTGAAGGCAGAGTGCGGGGAATCATGTGGGATGGTGCTCTGGCGCGAGCTGAGCCCGTCGACGGCTTGCGGAACCAAGTCCTAATAGCCGTTCCATGGTGACGCGGGCCAACTACCTTAAAATGCATTATAATCCTCGCGGTTATTTGCTAACTTTGGCATCGCATCACCCAAACATGTCGAGTAAGGTGTCATACGAATTGGAATACGAACCCCTCGCCAGTTCTGGCGACGGGGTTAGCATCCCACCCTTCTAGAGGGACACGACATGGAAGTAACCTTGAACCCCGGTTAAAGTTGACTCAAGCCTCAGCATCACAAAATGGATGCTGCCACCAGACACAAGTCTGACCTCCTGCTGCTGGGAGACCTTCCAGCGAGGGGAGCTTGGACAAAGGGTTTCCTGTCGAGGGCGGTGTTAGCACCATCCCAGACAGGGTTTGTGTATCCCAGGTAGGCAGGGCTGAAAGGAAGGTGATTGCAAGTGGCACCCCGGTGCTCACTGTGCATAGCCCGGCTCAAACCAGTTTCGGGGGCACACCAGCCCCTGAGCTGGGGCGAAGCCGGACAAAGGATAGGGGTGTAACCACCCCCCTCCTGGTCCCACCCATAGGTAGGACCTAGTCACGGGCCAGCCCCTTTTTCCTAGAATAAAGGTGGGAGCGGGTCCCCTTCCCAAATTGGATAATTCTGAATCTTGAACTACTTTCCACGAAAGGAACTCTTGACTTTTTCTGAAGACTCTCCCTTGTGGCTAAGGAGTAGCCACCCTGCACCAGCAGGCACCACCTAAGCGCTTGCGGTTTGCTGTACGTCTCTCCTACGGAACAAGACTGCCCAGCTCGACGAGACCCGGGTTCCCTGCCATCTCTGACCTCTACCTACATCATCAGCCCAGCTGAGATTCGTGGGTGTGACGAGACCTGCGGGACCGGCCATCTTCAGAACCTGCACGACGCTTATCTAGCGCGCCCACCGAGGGACCCTCGAGTGAGTGCACCTAGGGTTTGAGAAGCCCTAACCCTGAGCGGCTCCAGCACTGAAGTCTGCCTCCCCAGCATCCACGAGATCTACGTGGGGGGCCCTTCTGCTCCTTGCTGCTCACCGCGTTGTCCGACCACTCGCCGACCGGCTTGTGGCCCTCTTCACGACGCATCACGACAGTTTCATCACTGGTCTGGTTGCTCCAGACTGGCTCTTGCTCCCCTTCAACAGAGGAGTACCACGGACCCTCCTGGTCCACTCCAGACGCCATCTTGACTCCACCGCGTGGGCTTGCCACTGCCAAGATCCGCTGCCCCATTCCTGGGCCCAGCATCATCGACAGCAGACACCTTCGTGGGACAGCTCGCCCTCCATCCTGGTCGCCGCCGCGCCTCCTGGTCCGAGGAACAGCCGGGTCCGACGTCATCCACTCACCTGGTCGAGGTGACTTCAGCCGGTACCTTCCTGGTACCCACACGATCGCTGGCTAGCGGTTGAGAACTGAGTCCCCTCTGCTTTCAGGTTTTCTTCATCACCGATCCAGGCTTGGATCTCGCTGAATATCAACACTGGTCGCCTGCCAGCAACTTCTCCTTTCAGGCTCCCGAGACTACAACAAGGACTCCCGACACCTTGCTGAACCCCCACGCAGCCGCAGCCTCTGGGCTAGGTAACTCGAGCATCTCGGTGCTCCATCGTAGGTTCACTCTACAAGTGTCCAGCTCCTTTTCCCGTTTAGTCCCACTGATCGGATTCCTCCGGAATCAGTAACTTTAGACTTTTTAAACTCTCCCATTCCACTTGCAGTGTAAATGGTTTCGTGCCCTTCGGGCATTTGTGTAAATTGTGCGACTAGAAGTATTTTCCTAAGAGCTTAGCTCCCTGACTCATAAAGAGCCAGGGTAGTCTTGTTATAAATAAATATCCTTTAGTTTCATAACAACTTGTGTGGTGTCCTTTCACTTGGTGTTCAAGGGGTATATGTGATGGTAAACAGCTGGCTTAACACGCCCTCTAGAGTTTAGCCTGAAGACTGCTCTTGTCCACGCTACTAGGATAGCTGGTCTATAAGGTTGACTTACAACCAATCATCAATAAGGGTCGTTTGGAATGATACACAGTGATCACTAGAATAGTGAGCACTACATATCAGGCCAACTTCTCACAAGTACCATCGCCATTGGCAGAGTGCTGTGCTCCAACCATGGCGAAGGTACTCCGCCCATCACATTGAACTATGTCCGCCGGCCCAGGGGACATCCCTTGTATTTTCAAAAGCAAAATTTCTAAGTGGGATTATGCTTTTAAAAACAAAAAAGCAATCAACCCTCTCCATGGAAGTGTTCTGCCACAGCGTGGGGATGATTGAGAAGTTTCTGCTTTTATATACCATCACTTTTTAGGTGGCGGTTTGTAAAAGTAATAACTGGCTATGTGTCCACTCGGGTGGGCGGACATATGGCCATACCTGGTCAGCCCTTACTCTGTCAGGGCATCGGAGGGATTTCCGCTGTCTACATACTGAAGGATCGCCTGTCTGTAAATAAGGCAGGCAAACCTTCAGGTTGGTGGAAAGGCTACTCCGTCACCGTTGCGACGGAGTACCCTTTCCGTCAACATCTAAATCAGTCCCTTTGCCATTTACATAGTCTCTTAGGGAAGTAAGGATGACAAATGCCTTAAAGGTACTTCTTGCCACTCCTTGGGGCCCAAAAGGTTAGACAGTATTTTTGAATTTGCTGAGTGTTACATCGAAACCTATCCTAAGCTAAAAAAGAAACACATATGCTTCGGAAGCGTTTGGTCATAAATACAGTGTATTTCGCTCAGCTGTGGAATTCTGATGAAACTCGTGTATTGTTTGCAACATCCTGGAAGGACTGCAAGTTTAACACTGCTAGAAGGTGCTGCTAATCGTTGCAAGGTGTAACTCGTCTTTTGCAAGAACTTCTACAGATCACTTAAAAAATGGAAGCTAGTGGATCACACTGCACAAGCGGTTGATTTCATGCAGAAATGATGAACCACCACAAAAGTGAATGCCAGAGCTGCACCATTTGCAGCACCATGACCATGCAGACTGCCGGATGTTCCTTTTCAAGTAATGCCTTGACCGTGGGTATCACTTTCCTTGAGTAAGAGCATGCATGCCCAGCAGTGAAAACAAGCCATGGGTGTGTTGGAACTGTGCATTATCAGAAGGTACGCCAAGTTGAAGTGCGCCAGCAGGGCATCAAATTCAACTCCTCTCCTGCACAATCTCAGCAGCATGAATGTGAGGGAAAGTGCTACAACAGCATGAACGTGAGAGAAAGTGCTACAAATCGTAGACGTTGCGCATGTGAAGTAACGTTTGAAAGTAGATCCTCAAGCACAGCTTTGTCTCGTCGCAGGACAAGGCCTTGATACAGAGGGCTTTTGTAGGAGAGTAGGATCTGCACTTATATTGCCCCACTTTTTTTCTGATGTTAACACTGGTTTCTGGCTATAGTCTGGCTGGGTCCCTGCTAATCAGGGCCCCAGTCTCTCTGTTCTCTCTAAACAACTTTGAGTGCATACTAGATGCACCAGTGATTGGATACTGTGGTACCTTATGAGCCCCTAGTATATGGTACCTTAGGTACCAAGGGCATAGGTACTTCACAGGCCTACCAGGGGCTGAAGCATGTATTATGCCACCCCTGGGAAGCAGACTAAATCTGACACCACAGGCCTGCTACTGCAGCCTGAGTGAGGTAGTGTTAGCACTCCTCACTGAGGTATAGGTTCCTATATCTCACCATACACACACACATATAAACCTATCAGTCACCCCTAAGGCAGGCCCTATCAATCCTGAGGGCAGGGTGCCTGGTTTACAATGTGAGGGGGTGCCTCTGCATGAGCAGGACCCCTCTGCAGCTGGCAGAGTCCATTCTCTGTGCCTGTTTGTGGGTGCAGTTAAACTATATACTCTTAAGTGCATTATAACCTACCGGTAAATGCTAACTTTGGAATGACTGCATCAAAACATGTCGTGTTTGGTGTCAAACAACTTGGAATCATACCCCCACACCAGTAACTGGTGTGGGAGTATGATCCCACCCTTCTAGAGGGCACGACATGTACCCACTGTGGAAACACAGTAGAAATCTGAAAGAGCCCTGGCATCACAAAATGGATGCCACCAGCACAGACACTGGGCTGGCCTCCTGCTGCTGACCGAAACTCGCAGTGGAGGAGGCCCAACAATAGGCATCCTGTCACGGGGGTGTCACCACCTTCCAGACAGGATTTAGTGTATTGGGGCCGGGTGGGTGCACTCCTAGAGTGCTTTGAAGTCCTGCACTGGGGGAGCAGTAGGCTCCTCTGTGCATATGCCAGCACAAACCGGTTCAGGGGCTACCTGTCCCTGCTCTGGCATGAAACTGGACAAAGGGAAGTGGGTGTAACCACCCCCTACCCTGACCCTCCCAGTATAAGATAGGGAACCCTTGCCATTGCAAGTTAGATATCCCTGGATGACGCTTTACAAGAAGAATCCTGGTCCTTCGACGTTCCACTACCTTTGGAAGACAGAAGAATCTCCCTTGGAGTCAAGGAGTGACTCCCCTGCTTGGCAGGCACCAAAACTTTGAATCAATGGTCGCAAACTTTCCCGCTTCTGCCGGAGTGCGAAGTCCCTGCAGCCCCGGAAGTGGATTTCCTGACTTCTCGATGGCCATTGTGAGTCCCCAGCAGAGCTGAGGCGAGTGGACCCCACGAGTGACGAGGAACAGCAATACCAGGGTACCGTGCACTATTGTCGAGTGCAACCCCTTCACGACGTTCTACGAACTTGTGCATTGGACCATTTGTGGCCCAAGCCTCCAGCAGGTTGTGCACCGAAAATCAGAGGCCTACCCCGTCCTGAGTGACCGTGGGCTCCTGTAAAGCATTTCCTCATGAGGCGTCTTCGCGATCCCTTGCCCGTTGGCTTGTGGGTCCCCTGAAGACTTTCTTATCAAACCAAAGGGCTCCCCTGGTTGCTCCAGGCCTGCCCTCACTCACCCTCGCTGGGTGAGTCCCTCAGACCTTGCTGGTCTGCACCACTGACTTTATTCACTTCCCACGAGACTTGCTGTTGCCAAGGCTTGTTGGCTCTAATCTGGTTGCCGACACCTCCATAAGCTGCAGACGTCGTGGGACACTTCAAATCCAGCTTCTGGTCATCGTCGATGCCTCCTGGACCTCGTGGGCGAAGAGTCAAAACACCCTTGATCACCTGAAATCACCCGACTTCCGTGGGCATCCATCTTCCTGGCCCCGGGTCACTGGCAAGTGACTGTGAACACTGTCCCTTCTGCTTTCAGGTCATCTTCATCCTGAATCCAGCCTTGGATTCCACCGGACACTTCTTCAGTCTTCGCAAGCAGCATATCTTCTTTGGCTTCCACAGAAAACAGCGACGCGACCCGACACCAAAAGACACCTATGCACCCGGCTTCCCTGGGTGAGGTAACTCGTGCACTCCAGTGCCCTAGTGTGTGTTGGCCCTCAAATTACTTACCTTGTAAGTGGCTTGCTTGTAGACTTCCTCGAAGTACCCTAAAACTTTAAAAATCCCACCGCTGCCACCATAAGAGTCGAATTGGACTGGTGCAAGGTGGCCACTATAACTAGTGACCAGCATATGCCAGGCCAACTTCTCACAACATTCTCTTCAAAAAGAAGTGTACTACCCGAGGATGATGTCACCAAATTGTACTGGACATGAATATCAAAGTAGTGAAGGACCTATTCTTGGTGGAGACTCCAATGCCTCGGATAATTCAGACACTATCTATCCAATGCAAGAATGGAGGCATCAGCCAGGCGAACACCACTTCATTGCAAAGACTGCTTCCATGTTGCTCTGGTACAAGATGGGTACTGTAGTGAATTCAGCGTCTGTTATAGAGGCAGCAGCATACATGGGTCACTTGCTCAATTTCCAATCAAACTATCCAGAAGCTGTTCTCTACGATATTAAAGTGCTTAGTAAAACTAATGAACCAATGGAACAAGCATTGGAATAGCCAATAGGTCTCGCTGTTGGGACCTTATAAGTATTTAGTTATGCAGCGCAATATCCTTGGTGCAACAACATCAACTGTTGCATGGCTAAACACTTATAAGGTCCCAAGGGCAAGACCTATTGGCTATGCCAATGCTTGTTTTTAATGCACACAAGAATAAATGAGTCGCTGGCTTTTAGTCTTCTACAGGCCTATATTTTTTTAATCAAACAAAAGTACTATGCATAAGCAGTCTACTTGTGCATGACCTCTTTATAAGAGACTGTAGTAGATTTAATGAGGATGTGCTACAACTAATAATAAATATTTTGTTCTCGGCCTGAGGTTTAAGTGATATGATGATCATGAAACAGAAGCGTAAGGGTGGCAATACCCACTAACAAACCTCTGCTTCTGGGTGGCTGTACTGCATTCACCATTTTACACGTGCTAAACTGCATGTTGACCTCGATTCCATGTGATGCTCTGATCTTCCATTTTGTTGCACTACATTTCCATCTTGTACTGCTTTGCCCTGTAGTTACACTTCAGCAGTAACATAAACATGTTTTTCACGTAAACCAGTACAAGCTGGTGCGAGACATACCTCGTGAGGTTATTTTGTACCTTGAGCTTGTTTTTGTGCATTCTATGCTTATCTCTAGGACAGAGGGAGGATGCGCTGTGCAAGGCTCTCCAAGGCCGGAGACAGGGAAAGGAATGTCTTTTGCCTCGGCGCACCCAAGCAGGATCTGGCCAGGTCTGTATGGGTGGATCTGACGCAGAGATGCGGCCAGCACCTATGATGGATAGATAGGCGAGAACGCCTGCTAGAGGGTTCTCGAACGTGTTGATTTAACTATAAAAAGCGGTGTCTGTGGGGTGGAGCTCAGGAACTCAGTCTTGGAGTGGACGCACTCGCGGGACGACTTTGATGCCCGGAGAGATTACTTCCTGTGCCCCAGTCTCTACAGGGTTCCCGACTTGCTGTTTTCAGTGCTTGGCGAGGGAAGTTGAAGACTCCGGTGCAGACGCATCTGGTGAGGTGCTTTGTACATTAACTGTCTATATATCTATATTCAAGATCTCATATTTGTATATATATATAGTGTGGTGCATTCATTGTTTCACTTGGTGCCCAAGAACTTACTAGCTTCAGTGACTTATTGCCCTTGTCTACAATACTAATAAAGCTCATTTTACCTCCAGAGGAGTGTCGGAGTTTCTGTGTAAGTAAGTGGTGTGCGTAAGTTTAGATTACGCAAGTGGGCAAGGCAATACATTTTGGCGTAGTCGGTAGGATACGTAAGTTACGCAGGTAGGAACATGTTTAAAAAGACGAAAGGTGGTTTTGGTTCTTTGGCACCAAGTGAAATTCCTTTTGCCCCCATGCAAATTCCCAGATGGGAGGCGACGCCGTACTCCACGCTGGCGTGTGAGTACTCTAAAAGCTCAGGATTGAGTGAGAGCTGGTTTGACTGTTTGGGCGAAGCAACGCCAGAAGATGTTTTAAATTGTTTACGGAAGGTTCCTGTGGAGAAAGGTAAAGAATTATATACAGTGAGCCGCCGAGGTTGGGCTCTGTTGCATGCCTACCGTCAAGTTTTTGACAAATGCTTATCTCTGCAGCGGGAACAGTTGATCTTAGAAAAACAACTTGTTGAAGCTAAGAATATGTCTACGATGCTTTCCTGTCAGAATAAGTTATTACAAGACAAATTAGAAACATATCAGACTATAGCAGAACGGGCTGCAGTCCGTGACGCTAAATACAGATACAGGAAAAGGAGGGGTAGAGTGAGTAAGTGAAAAGTCCATTTAGCGATTGCCAAAGCAGGCTTAGATTTTGATCCATCCACCTGGCACTCTAACATCTGGGAATCATCAGAGTTCTCCTCAGAAGGATAGCAGCCTTTACAGAGAGAAAGACAGGAGGAGGAGGTAAAGAATAGTAAGAGAGTGGAAGCGCAGCTCATTCTAAGACGGAAACTTCAAACCAGTCCACATAACCCGGATGGAGTTATGTTAAATAGTCTGGAGGATTTTACTCAGCAGGAAATCAGTGATATTTTAGATTTAGATTTAGATTTAGACAGAAGCCTGGCGAGGCACTATTAACGTGGATGGTGCGCCTCTATGATCAAGGCGCTTCTGGGGTCATGTTAGATGGTGGGGATGCTGCCAAATATTGCACTCTCAGTACTGATCCCACTGTGCAGGAACATTTCCGAAATTTCAATGGTAATGACCAAATTACCCTGTTGCAGGTAGCAGCGCAGGGATGTGGTCACAGGTATCCCACAGAGTCAGACTGGCCCGGGAATGAAAAACCATGGTTCACCCTGAGAGATGCCATGCAGAGAATTAAGGAGGAGGGAATGAAGCTGGCTATCCTTATAGGTGAGACGCATAATTTGATGGGTCAGATAATGACTGTGTCCATGCGGAACCAAATCATTTGTTTGGCACCCCCTGCATACAAAGCGGTGATAATGACTTTGTTAATTAATCAAACTGGTAATACCATAGGAGAAGTAGTCGAGGCGGTCCGTGAGCTGGGAGAGCTTGGGGAATGGAATAAGCCAGACAGGGCTTCGCGCTCGGAGTCCCGCACTGATAACAACCGAGTGACCCAACGGGACATGTTTTTGGCGCTGTTAAAGGATGGGGTGTCAAGGAGTGAGATTGATGGTATTGAGACCAAAAGCATGTGGGAAATGTACCGTAAGTGAGGACTGGATAGGAAGGAGGGGAGTAGGCATGTGAATAGAAAAGATAACAAGAAAGTAAGTTGCAGGGAAACAGAGCTTGAGGAGAAGCATGATAAAGCAAGTCAGGAGAGAGAGAGGGAATCTCATGTGAGAGTGACAAAAGAGAAAGGTTGGGACCGAGATTGCACAGATTCAGATGGGGACCGGGAAGAGGAGGAGTTGTTCCCTGAGGGTTACCCGACATTGTATTCAGATCTGCGCCGGGACCTGCGCCGGGCAGATGCAGAGCTGCGCAGGCGAAAATTAGATTAGGAAATGGGCCAAGCTCCGGTGCAGGGATGGGCTCGCAAAGATAATAGACCGCATGTGAGGGTTGAGATCTATTGATACATGGCAATCCACGAAAATTTAAAGGACAGTATTTTACTATCACGGGGTTGGGTGGACAGGAGACACCAGCAGTACAAACGGTAATTCAAATGAAAATATGCAGACTTCCCAAGAGAGCATACACTGTCTTGATTGTGCCCATTCCCGAGTACATCATTGGTATTGACATTCTGAAAGGTATGACCCTATATTTAGATGACTGATGCTATCAGTTTGGGTCAAAGCAGTACCTCTCGGTGGCTGCTGTGAGGGTGGGGCGCTTGAAGATTCCCCCATTGAAGGTGCCCCAAGCAACAAAAGTGGTTCACATGAAGCAGTACAGGATCCCAGGGGGACATGATGAGATTACCGCAACCATACGGGACTTGGTGGAGGCGGGGGTGGTGAGACCGGTTATCATGGCGTGGAATAACCCTGTGTGGTCCGTGCGCAAACTAGATGGAAGCTGGCGCATGACTGTTGATTACCGCGAGCTGAATAAGCATACGCCCCCGTTGACGGCCGCGGTCCCCGACACCATCACTTTGATTGAGAAAATTCAGAAACACAATGGGACATGGTATGTGGCACTTGATATTGCCAATGCTTTTTTCACGATTCCAATTGCCCCCGAGTCCCAGGAACAATTCTCCTCATGGACTGGTAGGCAGTTCACATTTACATCTTTGCCACAGGGGTATTTACATAGCCCTACAATCTGTCACCGGTTGGTGGCAGAGCATTTGGATGAGGTGTCAGTTATTCCTGGGGTACAACTTTGTCATTACATTGATGATGTGTTGATTCAAGGAGAGACCCAAGAACAGGTGCAGGCTCAACTAGACAGAATTGTAGAGCACTTGCAAAGCAAAGGGTGGGTAATTAACCCACAGAAGGTGCAGGGACCCTCCCAGAGTGTGAAGTTCTTAGGTATTCAGTGGCATCAGGGGCATAGAGAGGTGCTGCCAGCAGTGAATGCGGAAGTAAGGCAAAAGATCAAGGAGTTTGCAGTGCCGCGAAACAGGAAGGAGGCGCACCGTTTCATTGAATTGTTTGGTTTTTGGAGACAGCACATTCCCCATTTGAGTCAGATCTTGGCCCCTCTGTACAAGGTTAAGCGGAAGAAGCATGAGTTTGAGTGGGGGGAGGCCCAGCAACAGGCATTTGAGTCAGCGAAGGAGGCTATACAGCGTGCCCTGGATCTCTGGCCCATACGAGAGGGAAGCATTTATTTGAATGTAACGGTCCAGGATCAGTATGCGACCTGGAGCCTGTGGCAAAAACAGGGGAGACAGAAAGTGCCCCTAGGGTTTTGGACAAAGAAATGACCTGATGCTGGAGAGCGGTACACTCCTTTTGAAAAGCAGTTGTTGGCATGTTATTGGGCTCTGGTGGATACCGAGCAATTAACCCTGGGGCACAATGTGTTTTTGAGACCAGACATTCCTATCATGCAATGGGTGATGAGCTCACCCAAGACACACAGGATTGGGCATGCACAGGAGGCTAGCGTCATAAAGTGGAAGTGGTACATACAAGACAGAGCACGAGTGGGTCCTAAAGGTACCGTAGTGCTGCATGAGCAAGTGGCGCAGACTCCAGTAGCAGATGCAGAAATGTCGCAAGATGTACCTAAAGTACGAGAGTCCCCAGTGAAATGGGGCGGGCCATTCTCAGAGTTGTCCGCGGAGGACAAAAAGCATGTGTGGTTTACAGATGGCTCAGCCAGATATGTGGGGACCAAGAGACATTGGAAGGCAGTGTCATACAATCCGGTGACCAAAAAGTTGTTGTCGACTACTGGAGAGGGAAGAAGTAGTCAGTTTGCAGAATTGTACGTGGTTTACCAGGCTTTAAAGCAAGAGCTCCCTGGTACATGTCACATTTATACTGATTCATGGTCTACGGCCAATGGGTTAGCCACTTGGCTTCCCACATGGCATGCTCATAATTGGATGATTCACAATAGGGAGATTTGGGGAAAGGAGTTGTGGCAGGAGATTTGGGAATTGTTGTCCCAGAGTACAGTCACAGTTTATCAGGTTGATGCTCATTGCCCGACTGACTCACTAGAGCGTTGGTGCAATTCCTTTGCAGACCAAGAAGCGAAAATTCGTGAAGCTGAGGTGGCGACGCAGGATTCTGACTTGGTGGGCATGGCTAAATGGGCGCATCAGAAAAGCGGACATTTGGGCGAGCGAGCCACTAGCAGGTGGGCAGAAAGTAGAGGGATGTATATTCCCCTGGATTTGATTAAAACTGTGATCATTCACTGTCCCGTTTGTCAGCATACCCAACACAGACCAGTTCCACATGTAGTGAGAGGCCAGCTAGGCAGAGGGAAGTTGCCAGGGCAAATATGGCAAATTGATTTCATCGGGCCAATGCCAATGAGTCGAGGATGTCAGTATGCATGCACGGTGGTGGATACCTATTCTGGCTTTCTCATCGCCTTTCCATGCAAGAGAGTGTAGTGAGGGCTGCGATTTAGATACATACATTGCTATGTTGGCATAATCGCGTTAGATGTTAGAACGCCATCTTGCCACTTTTGCTGCCTTTGCACACGACACTTCAGATACATGTTATTATTTGAAAACTGCTTGCTCGCCTTTTTCTTCACATGAGAACTGTCTGTTGTTCACATCCCTAGACGTGCGCTGCGACCTTGGTCTGAACATTGTGTAAAGAAACAGTCTGGGTCGCCAGACAATGCATGTTTTTGAGTTCAGGTTGATCGGCCCACTATTTAGCCATAACACGCACACAGCTGCAAATACCTGAAAGTCGAGTGCTTTTAATATTGCAGTCTGCATGCTTTACACAAATTCTGAAGAAGAGCTTTCCCAGGAGCAGAGCACACCTGATCCTGTGATGTGATTCAACTAAGCTGACCTTTACGGTATGGGTTTCCCATTCAAGCCTAGAGACCTTGTTGTGGTAAATTTAAATTACCTAGACTTAATTTATGCGGTAAAATTCAATAAGAATAACTCAGTAAAAATAAGAGGCAGAATCCGTGGTATTTGAGGTTATAAAAGGGAATTTATTCCTTACAAAGGAATTGGTTCGAACCAGGCAATCGGGTTCCGTCACCACGAAGGTTCAGGAAGGGATCGGCAATACATTATTGACAGGTTATTATATATATAGTAAATGCATTACAGTAAAGACAGATGCAGGAGGCGTAACAGCTGATAGGAAAGATAAGAATACACATACGTAATAAAAAAGGCGTTACAGTAGGCGTGCATAAAGGCGTATACTAGAAACGTCATTAAGAGGATGTCACAGGTGGGTGGATCCATAAGAGAATCCTGCAATGTCAGCAGAAATACATGGCAGAGATGCGCGCGCAGCCGCATGACGTGTGATTGACGTGTAACTAGAGGGTGAAGGGGACTTGACATTTAGCCCTACATGAGGAGACAGAAGTCTGGGATGTCAGAACAACCTAATCCCAAATCGTATCTAATATCTTGTGTTTAAGGAACTATATTATCTGGAAGGGAAGGTCTCTTGGACAGAGTCTATTCTATACTGACTGCTAGTGCGTGTACAAGCGTCTAAGTGTCTACATGAGATGCGAGGGGTATGGGCCTACCATGGCAACAGAAGTCATGAATTACTTGCACGGAGACAGTAAGGCCGGGCCCTTTGCTCTGTAGCTGGAAGGATGTTTACCTAAACTACTAGACAGGAATGTATTTCTCGAGGAGCGGAGCAGATAACTTGAAGGCTGAATACAGTTTTGGCAGGCAACAGGCCGCGTCAGACACCGTTAGCCGCGCAGGGAGTAGGACAAAGGTCATGGATACAGATGTAGGCTCAGGCTGGAGCTTTCAGAGGCAGAAAGCAGGAAAAGGCTCGATGGCAGAATTCAGGGCCTACTCGCCAGAGCTGAAAACGTGAAAGGTGCACCATATAAAGTCGGTGGCCAAGCATACTTAGGAACGGAATATCCGACCCATTCATGGCGGATCTGAAAGAGGACATGTTAACGTTGGACGCACATGTATTTGCGTCTTCATAGCTGGAAGTGGAGGGAACATACATGTACTTGTAGCACGTACATGGAGCCGTTGGGGTCTAAGATAGGGGACACAATTGACCATAAAAATTCATATTTCCTCATTCCCTCCTTGTCCCCTACGGACCCTTCATGAAATATCGATCCTCAGGAATCCATCAATCTGTTCATGTAACATCATTTGCTCTTCTTTCTTCTTCCAGGATCTTGAATGAGAACTTGAACGTGGAATACATGATGTGGCACACAGGCCGCAAATTGCTGGTCCACATTGTAGACACAGGCAACAACTGAATACTATGAGAAGGCCAATACCTAGGAAGGATAGGACTTTCCATCCCCAGGCTGACAACACGCTCCAGAACCAACCGGACCATGTCCAGGTGCCTGGATTCTGGTGTATCTGGCTTACAATCTTATGAAGACGAGTTATGGCTTTATATACTGATGGCGCGTTTTCTGGAATGAAAACACAGCAACTCGATCCGATGACCCTACAGGCTCCGCCCCTATCGGCTAGGATGACGTCAAGGACAAGACGATTTTGAAGAACAACAATCCGCATCGCAGACTGCTCCTCTGTTAAGTTGCCTAGGGCGGAAGTAGTTTCATTCACTACTGCTTCAAGGGTTCTGGTTAATCTACGTATCAGTTTACTATTAGTGACAACACCTATGTAGGGAAAGAAACCTTTATTGAAATCTGTGTATTGCTCCCATGCCGTTTCAGTGTAGTCGACAATCGGGAGATCTCTCTGGGGTCTATTGTGTACTAAATCGGTATTCCTATGATAATCAGGAGGGGCTAGGAAAACAGGTGGCAGAAGGAATGCAATGTAACAGGTACCATCCCAATCTAGAGGTAAGCGGATATATGCGGTATGACCACATATGAAGTAGGAATGACGGGAAGCTCTAAATGTAGACTTGCCTTGATCACTGAATTCGATCACAGTGGTACATTTACTATGACCAATGTGTACTGAACCATTCTTTCTTACACATAATTCACCTTTAACTGGAAATACTGACATAGCGGGCAAGACTGGTGCAGCTTCGGATTCAACATTCAGAATCATGAGGTTAAGTGTAAAGTTACCTAATCCATATACTTCATTTTCTAGATCAGTTCCTGTTCTTTTGGGAAGTCCCTCCTTGTTAGGATAGCAGGCTTTAAGCAAGACTAAGTTCAGGTTTCCCCATACCCAGTTGCTCTGGTAAACTACAGTGTTTGAATCTAAAGAATTAATCAAACTAAACCATGCGCCACAGGAACCATTATGTGTGAATGGATACGGAAAGAGAGGCAGAACTCCCTTGAATTTCTGGTAGGGAGGGAGTCGGCCACATATCCAACAATTTGTAGCATTGCTGGTCTGATGGGAATGATGTAACATACTAATGAATGTGTTGTTGCGCAGCGCAAGTCTATAGGACAACTCATGTGGAGGTAATTCACTAAAAGAATGTTCGGCAGTAACATTGAAAGCACGCTTGGAAATAGGGTAGTATATGTGCAACAGTATACTTGCAGCAATAATCAAAAGACTTAGAAAAAACATAATCAATAATGTCACTACACAGTGACTACGAAGTGATTTACAGTATGCATGTTTCTTGAGCTGTTTCTGTCTATTTCTCTCTCTAATTCGGTCTAGAGGATACATGTCAGAGACTAATTCAACCGATTCACCTTGGAGAGGACTTAAACAATCAAATTGTCTGACTTGCTAGACCTTAGTTTCAGTTTGTATTCTTGTGATTCGGTTTTCTCAACCAGGGGGAGTTTTGAATCAGTCTCTGGAAGGGGGCAGGGCTGAGAGTTCAAATCAGACGGTAGTCCATGAAATTTCTTGATATGGCTCGAGTGTAACCAACCCTTGCGACCCTCGACCTTCACTGCTGTCCTCGTGGTCAGAAGTACTAATCTTGGCGTTTGCCAGCGAGGCTCCAACGGGCTCCTCCTGTCGAAATTTCTTATGAAGACAAAGTCTCCGGGAACCACTTCATGGGGCTTCACCTCGGTGTTGTCGGGAAAGGCTGCAGCTACCTGTGAACGGCAAGATTGTAGTGCAGACATCAAGGAAGCAAGGTAATCTGTCAGCATATTACAATCAACATCAGTGATTTTACGAGGTATAGGCGTCCCCCACATATTTGGTGGCCTACCGAAGACCACCTCGTACGGGGATAGCCCTGTTCGAGAATGTGCTACCATTCTCATGTAAAAGAGAGCAACTGGTAAGGCTACTATCCAGTCGACACCTTTCTCTCTGCAGATTTTAGAAAGTCGAATTTTCAGAGTCTGGTTATGACGTTCCACGAGACCTGCTGCCTCGGGATGTCGGACACAGTGGAATTTCCATTGATAGCCTAACAAGAGTGAAATGTGTTTCATCAGCTCGGATGAGAACGGCTGGCCGTTATCTGAGTACACGATACGGGGCAAACCATACCGTGGGAAGAATTCACGAACTAACTGTTTGGCAGTAGTCGGGGCAGTGTAATCTGAGACGGGATATGCTTCTGTCCAACGGGAAAGAGCACATACAACTACGAGGACATATTTGAATCCTCAACAACGTTCCATCTGGATATAATCCATCTGGAGGACTTCAAAAGGGTGATCGGGAGGTTGAAATCCACCTTGCTCTACAGGAATGCTTTTACCGGGGTTGAACTGACAACAAATCATACAAGTTCGGACTTTCTGTTTGGCTGCAGCTCGTAAGTGTTTGTTGAACCAAATGTGTTGAATACTATCTAGCATAGCTTTTTCTTCCAGGTGCGCTGGACTATGTATTGTGTTAATGATAACTTGAACCATGGAGTCGGGAAGAAACCATATAGATTTTCCCTTTGTCATCCATCCCTGATCTGTTTGGATCCCTCCTAATTCAGTCCATTTCTTTATTTCCTCTGGTGTAGCATGTGTCTGTATGTCAATTACATCAAGGGCGGGATCCTTAACTGTCATGCAGTGTGTTGATGTCGGAACTATTGTCTTTGTCATGTCCGTTGCGTGATTCCGATTCTGAGCTGTCTGTTTAGCTGTTCGGTCTGCTAGATCGTTACCCTGGGAAATAATATCGGTGACTTTTGTATGGGCCTTACACTTCATGATAGATATCGCAGTAGGTAGATGTATTGCATCTAATAGAGCTTGAATGAGGGGACCGTGTTGAATGTTGGCACCATGAGAAGTTAAATAACCTCTCTCTCGCCAAAGGACTCCGAAGTCATGGACAACTCCGAATGCATAACGTGAATCTGTATATATGTTAACTTTTTTATTTTTGGCTTGAATACAGGCTTGTGTCAGAGCGATGAGCTCTGCTGCTTGAGCTGACAAAGTGTTAGTACAATTCGTTTCAATGACCTCAGTGTCTGTTGTGACTGCATAAGCGGCCACTAACTCTCCTGTACTTGTTCTCATACATGAACCATCTACATAAAATGTCAGGTCTGGATCTGATAATGGAATGTCTGTCAAGTCTTGTCTGGGTTTCGTCGTAATAGTAATGACTTCAATACAATCATGTGCCAATGGGTCTGTTCCACTTAATGGCAAAAGTGTGGCAGGATTTAATGTACTACAACGTCTGATTTCTATGTGTGGCTGGAACAATGTTAGTTCATAACCCGTCAGTCGTGCTATAGTCAAGTGTTGTGTTTGTGTCCGGTTCAAGAGAACCTCTACTGCGTGTGGTACTTGTACTGTCAATTGATGTCCTAATACTATGGAATCGCTTTGTCTGATCGCTAAAGCTGTCGCTGCGACTGATTTCAGGCACGCAGGAAGAGCCTGAGCTACGGGATCTAATGTGCTAGAAAAGTAAGCACATGGTTTGTGTGATCCTGCTTGTTCCTGAGTGAGTACTGACAAGGCAGTACCTTCACGTTCTGTAACAAAAAGCGTAAAAGGCTTACTGTAACATGGTGTCGCCAAAACAGGTGCTTGGCATAAGGCTTTCTTTAAGTCTTCAAAAGCTTGTGTATGTTCTGGAGTCCAAGGGAGGACAGTCGATGTCGCTGCCTCCTGGGTTGTCAACTGAATGAGTGGTTTTGCTAGAAATGCGTATTGGGGGATCCACTGCCTACAGTACGAAGTGAGGCCTATGAAGGCCCGTACCTCCTTTTGTGTCTTGGGTGGTTGCATGTTCACAATTAACTGAATGCGATCAGGTGTGAGCTGTCTTCCCCCCTTGGACAGCAAGTGCCCAAGGTACACAACTTGCTGAACACAGAATTGCAGCTTCGAAGGGGACACCTTGTGCCCCTTGTCGGCCAGAAAATGTAAAACCGTCAGTGATGCTTTTTCACATTCGCGTTCGCTTCAGGCGGTGATCAGCAGATCATCGACATACTGAAGCAGTGCAGTGTTAACAGGCATGTGGATACTGTCAAGTTGTCTCTTCAGTGCTTGGCTGTAGATGCTGGGGCTTTCTGTGAATCCTTGAGGTGCGCGTGTAAATTTAAAGCTTCGTCCATTTAAACTAAATCCGAACAAATATTGGCTTTCCGTATCGATTGGGACGCTAAAGAAGGCGTTCTTGAGGTCAATTACAGTGAAGAACGTTGCTTCTGAATCAATAGCTGTCAGTAATGAAGAGATATCTGGGACCACGGGATATTGTGGTACAATGCATTTATTCAATTCGCGCAGATCAATAACTAATCGATATACTGGGGGTGCTTTTGGATCAGTTCGTTTAAGAATCGGAATGATCGGAGAATTACATACATTGGAGTCGGTTTCCACAACCACTCCTTGTGCAATGAGCTCATCAATGATTTGCAGTAAAGCCACTACAGCATCTGGAGGTAACTTGTATTGTCGCATTCGTGGTAATACCACTCCTGCTTTGAGTGTGACTCGATATGGTGTAATGTGCATACAACCTACATCAGTGGGGCCTTGTGCCCATAAATGTGCAGGTAGATTCTGTAACCGGTGATCCATGTCTCTTGACACGTAGTGACCTTTAAGTCACGCAAAAATAGTCGTACTCCGTCCGGAGAACAACATATTATAGCTCCTAGAGCTTTCAATGTCTTTATACCTAACAAGTTTTCTGGACATGATTTAGTAAGCAATAAATCTGTAGTCCGTGTCAATGGACCAACTGTAAGAGGCAGAGGTTGCGATACTTCATTAACAATAGGTTGTCCTGAAAATCCAAGGGAAACATTTTGTGAGCCTGAGAGGGGTGCCCCTGGAACCTCGTCGTGACTTATAGTTGTTCTGCTTGCCCCTGTATCAAGTAAAAACTTTCTGTCTTTCCCTAATACTTGACTCTGTACATAAGGACCCTCTTGATCTACGGGAACCTCAATAAGGGGTAAGCCAACTTCCCTCTCTAGGCTATTTCATGTGTATCGCTGATAATCTGGATAGTCATTTTGTGCATACTGGTACATCTGTTGTGTCGTGTTTTGTGTTGCGGCAATAGGTTGTGACTGTGGTACCGCTACGGTCTGTTGTGCAGCTTGCATAGGCTGTACATTCTGAGGTGCTTGTTGTTGGATCTGATCCTGTCTAGGCGGACGTGGTCTCTCCTTGTTTTTACCCGTAGAGATATTATGTTTCAGAACTGCACAATCGTTTATATAATGACCTGGCTGTTTACAATAGTTGCATGTCCCTTTAACGGGAACCGCTGAATTACTGGACTGTGTCGCACTCTTTTTATGACTGTCAGCTGGAACTGACTGAGCAACAAGCATTTTCATTTTCGTGTCTTTCATACGTCTCTGTTCGTGGTCTTGTTCTTCTCTAATTCTATTCTGGTGATACTGTAACATTTGTAACATTTGTGACGGAGTGTTAGCTTGCCAAGTGCTCTCAACTTTCAATACTCTGTTTTTAACCTGGGGCAGGGAATTCTCGACTAGTTTTGTTACAAAAAGATGTGGATATGACTCGCTATTCGCTTTTAGGCCGCTATTAATACCAAAACATTTTTCAAATCGGGAATAGAAATCACTAGTGTCTTCATCGGGTTTCTGTTTACAGGCTGAGATTGCACCCCAGTCTTCCTTTTTCGTAGTTAATAAACGTGGCAATACTTGTACTAATAATCCTGGTAATGCTTTAATTTTGTCCCCAAGCCCTCGGCCTGCTGTTCGGGCTTTTTCTTCGTTTTCTAATGCGGTCCAATCAATCTTTTGGTCTCCCACCTCCCATTCCTTTTCTTTGAGTTTCTCGTAAATACCGGCAGGCAATAATACTTTTAATATTTTCATAATGTCAGGATAGGTATAATCACCCATGAGTAACATGTCCTTTAGTTCACGGTGAAAACCTGCTGGATCTTTGTCATGGCTGGGCACTAATTTTTTCATTTCCAATAGTTCTATTTTAGTTATGGGCGTGTACACAAACACGCGCGAAAAAGAATCATCCACATTTTTAACTGGGTGCACTTCGCGTAAGGGATTCTGTCTGTCTATGTAATACATTTTTCTTTCCATGGAGGGAGCTGAATCATGCTCTGGACATAGGAAGGCACTGTATCGATGCCGATGTTCTAGAATTTCTTTAATTAGATCGGTACCCATACCTCTCCATTTATTCGTGAGTAATTCTATCAGTATATCAGGTAGGGGACCAGGATCGGAGTGTTCGTTTTTATACAATATAAGGAGGTGTTGTATCATGTATATACCAGCTAAACGCTGTTCGTCTGGTGTGAGATTCAGAAACGTGTGTGCTAGCGCATCATCACTGTATTTTTCAGAACTGTCAGCCCATTGTACTGCTGACCTGGCTAATTCTTGTTCATCCATAGAATCGAGCACATGGTACCCCCTTCGTTCTCGGAGTATTTTATCAGTAGCCTGGAATAAGTGTTCAGGGGTCCTTGGATTTGAGATAGCTGCTTGAAAAATTCTGTTACATTCTGGACGTATCGGACGCATTGTATTATTAAAAGATCTTCCTTTTCCTACATAAGCTATCGTTTCTCTAGCTGGTAATTCTAATTGTCCTGTGGTCATTTCTGACTGTTCCTCCTCCTCTCCCTCTGATTCAGTTTTATCTGCCTCTAATCTTCTTTCATGTATTCGTTCTACTTCTTTTCTGATCTTTCGGTACATAACTTCTATACTCTTCTGTTTATCATGTTTTCCGTCTGCTATATTCTGACCCCATCTGGTAAGTACTTGCATTTCCTCCGGATCTACCTCAGGCCTATCTCTGTTTCTGATCAAGCAGTTTATGAAGAAGCGTAACAATAATTTTTGCATGTCCACTTTCTGGTATTCCATGGCCTCGCCAATACTTTCAGGACTTTGCCCTGTTTGGATAAAGTGATATATTTTGTCTAGATGACCAATCATTCCTGGTAGCGTCATTAGATAGGTCGAAACTCGTCGTAAACGTACTGATGATAGCAACATTCTGTCGTGTTTACCGGGCACTGGATCATATCTACAATCTGTAAGAGGCTCATTAAATATATTGTGATTAGCTGTTTGGGGTGTACGTTGGTGTGCTAAATCCCTATAAGTCAACCTAGGTGCTGGCGGTGGCGTGGAAAAACCTCCTGTCGCACCTCCTGTCGCACCTCCTGAGGTGCCAAGTCCAAAAGGATTTGTTGGATGTAGGGTAGAGAGTGTAGATGCAGGAAGGACTGTAGAAACAGGTGGAACGTTTAGAACGTGAGGAGGAGTTTGTTGCTGCAGAGGTGGGGGCAGATGATCTTGGGGTTGAGCGTCGTCAACAGGTGGTGCGCGTGGCTGCGCACCATTAGCATATTCGGGGGCGGCATCATCTAAATAGGAAGAAAGGAAAATGTCCTTTGCGGTCTTGGGATGTACTTTAATCGGGAGTAATGGAGGTGGCAGATCTTTTGGTACCTCCAGGGTGGCCTTAGGCAAACCCTCGGCCAGAAGAGGATACATACCATTCATAAGAGTGTTTCGTTGTCTGTCTACTTGTTCTGTTTTTACTCGGATACCTTCGTCAATTAATATGTTTTCTCGGGCTTTGTCTGAATTCTCTCTACTTTTCTCTTCTTTTCTGAACGCTTTCTCTGCGCGTCTATGCGATTCTTTACGCCATAATTCAATGGCATCTTTCTGTGACTGTCTGGCTTTCTTTTTCCATAATACTTCTTCTACTCTCATGATGCAATCTGCATCCCATGTCCCAGCAGCGGGCCATCTCTGACTCTCTGCTAAATCCTTGGTGTAGTCCACCCATAAATCAAGATATAATACGGCATCTAGGCCATGTTTATGGTACATAAAGTACCCTGGAGTGTCCCTAGGTGGAATGGGAACGGCTTCTTCGAGTATCCCTTTTCTAGTCTTTATCTGTCTTAATTTTGAGAATAACGGCATGTTGAACCTTGCTACTTGGGTCTTACTCGGACTTGAACACAATTAATACAATAAACACAGTAATGAAGATCGAACAATCACTCATACCACGACATTTAAAACATATCAAAACATTTTAGAACGAACAATAATAATTAAAATAAAACTAGTTAACTGCATAATACTAGATGTACTGCTAAACAGCACAGATACACTGCTGAAACAGTGCAGACCGGATCTGTGTACCCAAACCCATCTTGACCGGCACAAACTAATGTGCACGTCTAAATGCGTCCCCAGCAACGGTACTCACCGGGAAGCACGGAACGGAAGGCCTCGGAAACTGGACTGGACTGGATCGGACTGGACTGGACTCGACTCGTGACTTAGATACTTCGGAACTTCGGAATCTGGTGGGCCTCTGTATACCTCGGATCTTGCTCTCTCAGCTAGGCTCTGGTCGGGATTCTCCGCACTCCTCACCGCCTCGTCTGGGTGTTGATCGCAGCCTCAGTCGCCCCCCATTGGCCTGAGGGAGATACAGGAAATCCTGCGGGTACGCGTAGTTGTCCGTCCGGCTGTGGCAGGAGACCGGGTCTGCAACGCACCTCCGGCGCGTGGGGTGTGAGAGGTGTCCCTGTTCGGGCGCCAATTATGTGGTAAATTTAAATTACCTAGACTTAATTTATGCCGTAAAATTCAATAAGAATAACTCAGTAAAAATAAGAGGCAGAATCCGTGGTATTTGAGGTTATAAAAGGGAATTTATTCCTTACAAAGGAATTGGTTCGAACCAGGCAATCGGGTTCCGTCACCACGAAGGTTCAGGAAGGGATCGGCAATACATTATTGACAGGTTATTATATATATAGTAAATGCATTACAGGAAAGACAGATGCAGGAGGCGTAACAGCTGATAGGAAAGATAAGAATACACATACGTAATAAAAAAAGAGTTACAGTAGGCGTGCATAAAGGCGTATACTAGAAACGTCATTAAGAGGATGTCACAGGTGGGTGGATCCATAAGAGAATCCTGCAATGTCAGCAGAAATACATGGCAGAGATGCGCGCGCAGCCGCATGACGTGTGATTGACGTGTAACTAGAGGGTGAAGGGGACTTGACATTTAGCCCTACATGAGGAGACAGAAGTCTGGGATGTCAGAACAACCTAATCCCAAATCGTATCTAATATCTTGTGTTTAAGGAACTATATTATCTGGAAGGGAAGGTCTCTTGGACAGAGTCTATTCTATACTGACTGCTAGTGCGTGTACAAGCGTCTAAGTGTCTACATGAGATGCGAGGGGTATGGGCCTACCATGGCAACAGAAGTCATGAATTACTTGCACGGAGACAGTAAGGCCGGGCCCTTTGCTCTGTAGCTGGAAGGATGTTTACCTAAACTACTAGACAGGAATGTATTTCTCGAGGAGCGGAGCAGATAACTTGAAGGCTGAATACAGTTTTGGCAGGCAACAGGCCGCGTCAGACACCGTTAGCCGCGCAGGGAGTAGGACAAAGGTCATGGATACAGATGTAGGCTCAGGCTGGAGCTTTCAGAGGCAGAAAGAAGGAAAAGGCTCGATGGCAGAATTCAGGGCCTACTCGCCAGAGCTGAAAACCTGAAAGGTGCACCATATAAAGTCGGTGGCCAAGCATACTTAGGAACGGAATATCCGACCCATTCATGGCGGATCTGAAAGAGGACATGTTAACGTTGGACGCACATGTATTTGCGTCTTCATAGCTGGAAGTGGAGGGAACATACATGTACTTGTAGCACGTACATGGAGCCGTTGGGGTCTAAGATAGGGGACACAATTGACCATAAAAATTCATATTTCCTCATTCTATTAGTATAATAATACTAGTTTACTAGCGAAAGAAAGGTGGCTGTATTCCACTGTCATTTATACTATGATTTCTACTTTCATTTTCTATGGTATTGTAACAATGCTGATGGTTTTGATTTTAATCATTTATCTGCTTATGTTAGCCAAAGTACTACATCTTCGGACACGTACTTTATGAAATAAATATTTCAAACTTTATCGTGTCTCTGATTACTCTTGTTGTGGACTGATATGAGAATAATAACGAACAGGTATTTCTGATTCCCACCATTCCTGAGAGTACTCTAAGTCGCTTGTTCTGGGTTGTCTATACACTGGGACCTCCGATAGAATACGGATAACGAATGGGACACTGATGCTGGTCAGATAGGGGTTCTGGGTTCTGAGGTGAGTTTTTGGTACACCACAATTCACTGAGGTCCTGGTTTCCTGTGCATAGTTCTGTGTATGAGCAGAATCCCTGCAACATGGCGCACCTAACGTTTGGTCTTTTGATTTGAAACGCCTTAGTAGTGCTTATATTAGTCCACGACTCCCTCCCTATTGTTTCCGGATAACAGGAGTGACGGATTTTACCTACCTATTGGTAGCCTAATAGGTTCTTTCAAGCTTGTTAATTGAAAAGGTTTCTTATATTTCTGAACCCTTGTGCTACTGTAAAATCTGTTGTTGTTTTGCTCTGTGTCCTTATGGTGGTCGAAATTGCAGCACATAGCCGTGCACCTCTGCGACGTCATTTGATGCAGTATGGGGTGCCAGACAATGGGATGGCCGTTATTTTTGTGGTGAGTGCAGATGGCTCCCACCCTTATGAGTTGTTTTACTCTTGGGTGACGCTGCCATCAGTGAATGCGGATGATAAAACGTTTCACTGGTTTACTCACCCGCGGGTCCCAGCAAATTATACGCCGTAGAGGACGCTAGAGATTCCCCTTTCAGCCTGGCAGCATAGCATTTGGTTTAATGGCGCCCTTCCCCATGCGGTTGCACTGGCTAGAATGGGCCCTTTGTCAATTCCAGGGGCCACATGATTTACGCCTCACCCCCGCTATTTGACTCTTGCGGGGGATGAGTTGCGTACGCTCCATACAACCCTCATTTGAGTATATAGGGCTTTGGTGCAATATGTCTCACGCAGCGTGCAGGTGGGGGCACCTGCTGTTGCGGGACTACCAGCTGGTCATCCTGCGGTTGTTATTAGCCCCGTCATAGTTAATTCGGTGATGAGCAAGCGCCCCCAGAAAAAGGATGATTTACCTTATTGGCTTGCCGAGAAATTTGACCAACTGGAGGCAGTCTTTCCACACTCTACCGCTGTGGAGAAACACAGGATCCTCACCATTAGTTTGCCGAAAGACTTAGTCCCAGAAGTGTCCGATTGTGACAACTGGGGTAAGGTTTTTGCCACAGTCTACTCGAAGTGCTTTTGCACTCCGTCTATGGCTGTGCTTCCCTCCGTCATTAAACGTGTTCAAGATAACCACGGTCCGGAGGCGGCTGTAGAGTTGGGAATGCGTCTTGTCGGAGTTTTCGACGTAGTTGCCTCTCTCGTCCTTGGTAATCTCAAGGGAGATGCTGTACCATTCCAAGTGGCTAATGGCTTAGCCCGCGTCGATGAGCTCGATAAGCCCAAAGAGTTGCCTAAAATTATTGCAGAGGCTTATAGAACTATAGGCCGCAGTAGTTGAGGAGTTAAACCGACTATTGTCAGTCCTGACTTGATACAACTAAGGTGAGCTCGTCTGTTAAAGAGGTTCGTCCAACTTTTCCAAAACAGAATTGGCGGACAAAGAAACAGGGAAAGCAGCAACAGAAACAGGGGTCTCGTCCTGCGTCTCCCGTGCAGCCGACTAGTGAACGCACATACGATTTGCGTGATCGCACTAGTATTAAGTCACCTGATAGATTTCAGGTCGCTGAACAACGTTCTCCTCGTTCTTCACAGGAAACATCGGCCTCGCAGTCCGGTGGCGGAGAACGTGGCAAGGGTCGGGGTGCCCAACAAGGACGTGAGCAACCCCGTCAGGCTGACGGTAAAGGCAAGCAAGACGAGTTTGCACATCCATGTCCCCCATTTCAGAAGAAGAAGGTTGCTGCTCTAACAGCGAGGTATGCCACAGATAGTACGGACGCAGCTTCGGAACCTGACATGGGCGCTAACGCTGCTCGACAGCGCAGCGGAGGTTACAGTAGTGCGGCAAGCACTACGTCCATATCTGGAGGCGACAGCAACTGACACGTTCATTACTGTAGAAACTGCTGACACTAGAGTGGCTCCCCCAGACAGACTATATAATATAGTCCTCTTAATTGAAGGTGACATACAACGTACTATTCAAGGGATTTTTTGGGATAATCTGACCTCTTCCTATGGCATTCTTTTGGCGGAGGCAGACTGGCCCCCGGCTTTCATTTTAGATGCTCCTAGAGGGGAGGAGGTAATCCTCCCTTCCTTTGCGCACACAGTGCCAAAGGAACACGCTAAAAAGTTTGCCGAGGAGTGGGCTCAGGTGCTTGCTCCGGCTTTGTATCGTACTCAAGTAGGCTGGTATAAATTGTCCCCCAGCCATGAGATTACATTACGGTCTAGGCCCCAGCCACAACCCCAATATCCCATGCGTCGTGAAGCTAGACCCCACGTCGCGGACATCCTTGAACAATTGGAATATCAAGGTGTTATTGAAACATGTGTGTCACCAATGAATAATCCTTTATTCACTGTGACGAAGCCTGATGGGTCGTACCGCCTAGTTTTAGATTACCGGCATTTAAACTCTCATTGCCGGACATGCGTGGTACAGAATACCCACAGTTCTGCACTCGTCGATAGTCTCATGAGAAAACGGTTTAAAACCACACTTGACATTTCCAATGGCTTTTACAGCCATAACCTGTCCTCTATTAGTAGTCAGTGGACAGCGTTTACTTCTGGCGGCAAACGAAAACAGTTTAAGAGATTAGCCATGGGCTACAAAAACAGCCCTGGTGTATTTGCCACACGTGTTGTCTCTCTGTTGGAGAGCATTGACCCTGATGCATACTCGTTTGTTGATGATATCTATCTCACCGACGACGAGTTGTGGCCGCATCTGTGTCGCGTTGATCGCATCATTGTTATGTTTGCAGACTTCGGGTACAAATTCAACTTTGCGAAGTCTCACATTGCAGAGTATAGTGTTGTTTTTGGGCTACGAGCTCAACAATGAAGGTCGAGGGTTAGCTCCTCACTTTCTGGAGAAGTGCGCATGCTTGCGTGCTCCAACAACACTGAAAAAATTACAGTCTTTGCTGGGCTTTCTGAATTTCGGTCGTATGTACATTCCCGATTATGCCCAGCGTATCAAGCTGCTTTATGCCTTGGTACAACCTACTTTTTCCAAATCGAGCTGGCTGCCAGAGCATTCAGCTATTTTGCAATCTTTGCAGGCTGATCTTCTTGCTTCAAAATACTTACTGACACGTGATAACCACACTAACCTGGTAATCAGAATTGTGCCAGGCGCAGTGGGTTTCACGTATTTAACGTTCAATGAGGGAGACACCGTCCCCATTGCATACAAATCACACCTTTACACTTCGACTGAACTGCGCTTTTCCTCTGTCGAGAAAGTTTTGACGGCAGTACAGATGGCGATTCTTAAAGAACGAGCGCTGTCGCAAGGAAAACGCATGTTGGTGGTCACACCGTATCCTGCCCTAGAGGCAGTGACGAAAGCAAGTGTACCCAATTCTAAAGCTTTGCATCCACGTTGGATACAATGGGCCACTTCCTTGACATCGCCCGATGTCACCTATATCTTTGATGCCTCATTACAGACTCAGGAGTATTTACAGTATGAATTCGTTCATCCTGCTCCTCTGTCTTTGGGCCCGCTCGAAGATTACCATTGTGTCATTTACACTGACGGTTCGGCGCAACCGGCGACTAGATCGAAGCATGCCTATTCAGCGGCCTGCGCAATTGTGGCGGGTACTTTCGTAAATGGTGAATTCCAATCTGATGTCGTGCATACGCAGTCATTGGGTGATTGTACCGCACAGTTGGCGGAGCTCCGTGCTCTAGTGCTTGCACTGGAGTTTGCTGATCCTCGAGTCACTACTCTTATAGTCAGTGACTCGTTTTACTGTGTTCAGTCCTTCAACGACAATCTATTCTTTTGGTCTCAAAATGAATTTCGTGATTCCAAAGGTAGCACAATTAAGCATAAAATGCTTTGGGTTCGAGTGGCAGAACTTAAAGAACATCTGCCTCTCGTGAATGTAATTCACACTCTTGGGCACCAGCGAGTTGGTGTCCACGCTGTAGGCAACAGCTTAGCTGACGAAGCAGCGAAAACAGCAGTGGCGACATCTAGTAGCAGCAGTTACAAGATCCAAAAGTAAGATCAATGATGACATCTTGGCAGCTATTGCTGCTACAGAGAAGGGAAGTAATTACCCGAGAGGTTTCCCTTCTCGTTACCATTATCACTTAAGTCCTGATAACGTCCCATTAGTGAGAATTAACAACGTTGGTGACAGATTGATTCCCAACACGGACTGCAGACCATCCTTGATTTCGGCGGCTCACGAGGGTATGGCCTCTGCCCACACCGGCGTTGCAGCTACTGTTAATCTGTTACAGCAACGTTACTGGTGGCGTGGGTTATATAAACAGGCTCACACTTATGTTCTTGATTGTGACATTTGCCAGCAGATTAAACCTTCAACTGCTGCGCGTCCACCACAAACTCAGTTGTACATATCCAATAAACCACTTGGGTGTGTTTATTTGGATCACTGCGGTCCTTACTCTTCTGATACTGCGTACAAGTATATTTTAGTTGCAGTGGATTCGTGCACACGTTTTCTGTGGGTATGGCCACTAAGGAGTGCTGATGCCCGTACTGTCATCAGGGATTTGCGTGTCTTTGTGGGAAGTTTTGCGTGTGGTACCTTTCATTCTGATCAGGGCCCTGCGTTCGCCTCTAAGGCGTACAAAGAAGCCATGAAAAATTTGGGGGTCCAAGTCAAATTTTCGTCTCCCTACCGACCTGAGGGTAATAGTGTGGTGGAGCGAATGAACCGTGACTTAAAGCAATCCTTGACAGCTAGGGTTTTAGGCACTGGCCGGAACTGGTTAGCCCATTTGTATAACGTCCAACGTGCACTTAATAATCTCCCTAGAAGGTCTCTGGGTGGGCGGACCCCATACATGATGCACTTTGGCATAAAAATGTTTGTCCCGGACCTTGACGGTCTAGACATGGCGGCGCCTGCCGCACCCTTTGACGTAGATGATCACTGTGCTGTATTGCAGACTCTACAAGATGCCAGAGACAGTCTCACAAAGGAACATATGCCCTCCACATCTGATGCTGCGCTTCAGATTCCGGTAGTCGACTGGCTACCTCGAGTTGGTGACCTGTTCCGTGAGAAGGTGGAGAACAAGAAGGAGTTTGGCCCCTCTTATCGAGCCCCAGTTCCAGTGCTTGGCATGCAGGGTACGAGAACAGTCATTTTACCTCTACTTCCTGGTCGCAAGGATAACAGGTACATCTCCATTGACAATGTCAAACTACAGCGAATGGCCGATTCTTCTTAGTATGACTCCAGCCGTTTCTTGCCCTGCGATGCTGAGAAATTCTGTTTTGGCTCCGGCATCTACCACCATGTCTGATATTGCCATGGAGATGCATACGGTTACTGATCCTTTGTTACTACCACCGGCTGGTGGTCCACCAGAATAAAACTGAGTATGCTTATCCTGCAGATGTAACATTGCCTGTTTTACAATCAACCGCAGTTACCCAGTCCCGTTTCTCCTTTGACACTAACTCAATGACTTCCAATGCCCCGTCAAAGGTTTCTATTTTTGATGTTTGGTTTAAACAAAAATTTTTAATTCCCCCTTGGACTTACATTTGGCTGATGCTCATATGTATTTTTCTGTTCATGTCCATTGGATTTGTGGTGGTATTTTTTTGTCTTGTGAATGGACACTACCTTAAAGAAAGATCTACAATTAGACTAATTGATGGAACTTTGGCCCCTCACTCCTCATCACACATCATGAAGAGGGACCAGACTTGGGGCGTGGCCAACTGGCGAACATGGCGGACGCCAGTGCTTGAGGCTCCGACCGTTACCCCCGCTTAATCCTGCCAGTTCTCCTGTGAAGAGGGCAGCCCTGGCCTGTGAAGCGCTGGTCGGTTGTGAGACGACGTCGGGGACGATCCCTGAGGCCCGGGAGCTGTGGGGGGCCGCCTCTGGACGAGACACGCGAGACGAGGACGCATGCGGCTGCCCGCGCGGCGGAGCTGACCGCTGGAGGCGGACGCCGGCTTGAGGACGAGTCAGGCGAACGGAGGACGGGGAGCGGAGTGACCTACGAGCCCCCGTGTGATTACGGTGGGGGCTGCCGGGGGGCTCCCGGCTGGAGACTGCGGTGCGGCGGAGGGCCTGCTGCAGTGGAACGCAGGGGAGCGGCGGCGGCGGCCTGGGCCGCGCTGTGGTAGCCTGTCGCGGCCCGCGAGGACACTAGTGGCGGCGAAAAGCGGAGCCGAGCCCTGGGGGAGCAACGCGGCTTGACGGCCTGAGCAGCCTGCATATAGTGAGGCCTGCAGCCCGGACACGGCGGACGGAGAGCTGGGGGCCTTGGGACGCCGTGGGCCCCGTGGAGGCGATGAGTGCAGAGGCGCCACGACGAACAGTGAGTTGCTGGGGGCTGTGGAGCCTGCGGAGCGGCCTGCGCTACCGTTGCGGGGAGAGCGGCGGCCTGTGATCGCACCTGGAGCAGGTGCACCTCAGGAGAGGTGGAGCGGAGCGGCCGCTTCAGGGACATAGAGGCAGAGTGGAGGAGTGACTGGACAGCCTGAAGGGCCCGGAGGCTGAGGGACGCTCGCTGCCGGGAGCCTGTGGACTGGTGCGGGCGGTGGCGGGCGCCATTTCGCGAGGGACGCCATATTGGGAGCGCCGGCGGTGGCCCTCTGAGAGCGGGTGCCCATCGTTGTGAACAACAGTGAAGACCAGGCGACCGGGAAGTAGGAGACCCTCTGTGTGGCTGAGTGAGGCGCACTGGGCGTGGGGGGCCCCCGGACGTCCCCGGTAGCCGGAGTGCTGGATTGGTGACATTCCATGTGCCCGGGGGCCCAGCAGATAGCCGGCGGGCACCGGTCGGGTGTACCCGGCGACACTGGGGTGGCGCCGGCCTAAATACAGTCGGCGCCGCTGAAGGGAGCCGCGGGAGTCCCCGGCGGGCGCCGGTCGGGCGTACCCGGTGTGGCTGGAGAGGGACTGGTGAGAGTCTGGCTGGTCGCGGTCGGCGCCACTGAGGGGAGCCGCAGGAGACCCCACCGGCTGGTACATTAAGGAAACGAGGGCAGCGGCGTGCTGACCTGTGGAGAGAGGCACAACATACTGGTCCAGGAGCCCTGCGGACCTTGGGGCCTGCTGCTTGCCCGCACTGGTGGCTGCGCAGAGGGGCGCACCGTACAGGAGCAGAGGTGCAGCCACCGGGCTGCGCCCGCGACACCAGGAAACAGCCTGTGGATGCCGACGGCTCAGCAATACGCGATGGGCCGGCTCCGTGACAAAACGCAGCAGGGACAGTCATGCGCAGGGAGCTTGGACACCACGCAGGCCCGTCCAGGGGGGGACGCGGAGCCACAATCGGCGGCCCTGTCGGCCAAGATGGACATCATGCTTGCGGCGGTGGAGAGACTCAGCGCCAGCCTGGAGCAGACGAGAGAGTCCTTAGAAGCCAGGATTGATAAGGTCACCTCCGACTTTACGCTCCTGCATGCGGACCACCGCAAGCTGGCCGAGAGGGTCACGGTACAGGGCCAGACACTTCGGGAGCTCCAGCCAGTCACCCAGAGCCATGGCGCTGCGCTGCAGGATGTGTTGGATAGGGTTCATGCGCTTGAAGACCGGGTTGATGAAGCAGAAGGGCGCTCCCGTCGCAATAATGTACGCGTCGTGGGACTTCCAGAGGGTGTGGAAGGAAGGAACCCGGAGCAGTATATAGAGCGCTGGCTGAAGGACCTCTTGCCGCAGGGGGCGCTATCCCAACACTTTGTGGTGGAAAGAGCGCACAGGGTGCCGGCGCAACAACCCAAACCAGGGGCCCGGCCCCACCCGTTCCTCTTCAGGCTCCTGAACTATCGCGACCGGGACGCGGTCCTGAGTGAAACACGCAAATCTGGCGACCCGACAGTTGGCAGTAGTCGCGTCATGTTCTTCCCCGACTACACCGCGGCTGTGCAACGGCGCAGGAGCAACTACTTGGCGGTGAAGAGGCAACTTCGGGAACTGGAGCTGCCCTACTCCTTGCTGTTCCCGGCCCGTCTGCGAGTGGTGGCAAAGGAGGGGACCCGCTTCTTCGACTCCCCGGCGGATGTCTGGGACTGGCTGGAGGAGACGGGGCAGTGGACGGGGACGAGACCCGCGGGCGCGGAGCCTGACGGCCGCCCGGAGAGAGGACCCAGGAGGCGCAGGAGGCGGGGAGCCCGACAGCAGATGCGGACGGGGCTGGTGGCGCCTAGCCCTGAGAGGATCAGAGTGGAGCGACAGGAGGTCCTTGATGCGGTGGCGACTCTGGGGACGCCACACAGCGGAGACTGCATGGAGACTGGAGCGTGCAGTGCCCCGGGGACCAGTGGTGCCTCGTCCCCGTCCACGGCGATCTCGGAGGAACTGGCTCTACCGGTGGTGACCCCACAGACTGCTGACTTGATTGTGTGATGGGATACTGCCGCACCACACTGGGGTGGGAGTCATGCGGGGTAGGCATGCCCGCGCACCTGTCCTGCAACCGCGCACCTGGGGGAAGGGCAGGGACCTGAGAGAGAGTTTTTTACGGAGGGCATAGACTTAGTGCTGGGGGCGCCCGGCAGTGCAAGGCGGCTTGCTTGTGGCGTGTGCCGCTGGATGTTACAGTGGGGGGTCCCTGCTGCCGCGCCCTCGAGCCCGGACAGCGCGACAGTTTCATGCTAGATACGCTGCTGCTTCCCTTCACCTAGAGGAGACTGGGGAGGGGGAAATTGTGCCAACTTGTCGACACTTCCGCGCGTACCCCATCAGACACTGTACTGACACACTGCATCGTTAATTAGTTTCTTTGAAGTTTGGACGGATGCCCCGTTGGGAATACGCCCCTCTTGTTCAACTGTTCACGGCAGTTACACTGTTTACATGGCAGCGCATTCATATGTTCCCCTGGGTCGCGTGGCCGGCCCCTCCTCCTCCCCCCCGGGTGCGAGCGCTCTACTTCCAACCCGGCTGGCTTTTCCGACTTCACGATGACACACACTAATATTGTGACTTGGAATATACGGGGCATGCATACACCGTCAAAGCGCTACTCCATCTTCTCCTACTTACAACGCCACTCTGTTGGGATCGCCCTCCTGCAGGAGACGCATATGTCGCAGCTAGAACTGGGCAGGCTTTCCAGGCGATGGAGAGGGCACACATATGGCACCACTTATTCGGCGCATGCGCGCGGCACACTGATATGGGTGCGAGCGGGGGTCCCTTTCCGGTGCGAGGAGGTGGTGGTGGACAGTGAGGGCAGGTACAGGCTGGTGCGGGGAAAATTGAACGGGCAGGAGATGTTGCTGGGATCGATATACGCGCCCAATGTGGATCAGCCGTCCTTCCTGGGACGCCTGACACAGCTCCTGCACCCTTATGCGGGGCTCCCCTGGCTGCTGGGGGGGGACTTTAATATGGTGCTGGATGTCCAGCTGGACAGATCCTTCCCTCCCCTGCGTGCTGCGATGGTGGAGACCAACGCTCGGGCGCAGGGGGACTGGCTTGCGCACTGGGCGCTACAGGACCTGTGGCGCACCCTCCACCCGAGGGACAGGATATATTCTTATTACTCGGCAGTGCACGATCTACACGTCCGGCTGGACAGGTTGGTGGGCTCGCAGTCACTACTCCCGCTTATAGCGCGCTCTGAATATCTGGGCCGAACGCACTCCGATCATAACCCTTTGTGGTTCCAGCTTAGCTGGGTGGTGGAACGGCCGCCGGTGCCCACCTGGCGGCTTCAACCAAGCGCGCTTGAGGACCAGGAATTTAGATCTTCCCTTGGCACGGCCATTCTGGCATACTTTGAAGCAAATGAAGGGACTGCGAGTGATGCACTGGTGGAGTGGGAGGCCCATAAGGCGACCATCCGCGGCCACTGCCTGGGGGCCACCTGGAACATACGCAGGGGCCTCTCGGACTCTCTGGCGAGCCTGGAGAATGAACTCCTGCGGCACGAGAGGGAGGGAGAAGGAGGGGGTCGGCACTCACACACCCTGGAAGACCTCCGGGAAAGGCATGCGGACCTCCTGGAGCGGCTCCGGTGCCACAACTACGCTGCGCACACAGCCAGGACGCACGCTAGAGCAGACAGGGCGGGCCGCCTCCTGGCCTGGCTCATACGGCAGGAGGACCGACGTGCCCCTATAGGAACGATCCGTAGCGAGGATGGCACGCTAGTCTACACACAGCGTGAAATACACCGGGCCTTCGCTGACCACTATAGGCAACTGTACAAAGCACGGGGGACTGGCCCCCCGCATCTTCTTGGGGACTTTCTGGCCTCTGTCCAGCTCCCCGAGGTCACGGCGGCACACAATGGGGAGCTCGCCGGACCTCTCTCAATGGCATCCGGGAAGACGCCGGGGCCAGATGGCCTGCCCGCGGAATACTACAAAGCATACCGAGAGTCCCTGGCGCCGCTGCTGAGAGAGCTCTACAATAAAGCACTAGAGGTGGGGTCGCTCCCCCCTTCTGTGCGGGAGGCGTTCCTGGTCTCCCTGCCTAAGCCTGACAGAGACCACACGGTGCTGGGCTCCTACCGTCCCTTAGCGATGCTTAACGTGGATTACAAAATCCTCGCCAAAGTGCTGGCGGAGCGGCTGGCGCCGGTGGTCCCTCATCTGGTGCACACCGACCAGAATGGCTTTGTCCCGGCACGGTCAACGTCCCTGAACATTCGGCGATACTTCAGGGTAGCAACCGAGGCAGTGCATAGGTGGCCCAGAGCGGGGTGCCTCATCCTGGACTTAAGAGAAGGCATTTGACAGCCTGGAGTGGGGTTACTTGGCCGAGGTGTTGCTGCGATATGGGTTGGACGGGGAATTCCTGAAGATGGTCGACCTGTTATACAGGCGCCCCACGGTCCGTGTCCGACTGGGCCCTCACGTCTCGGAGGCGATACCGGTGGGCCGCGGCACCCGCCAGGGGTGCCCACTATCCCCGCTCCTGTTCGCCCTGGCATTTGAGCCTCTGGCTGCGGCTGTGCGGGCGACCCTGGGAGATGGTATACCGTTGGGGGACGCCGTTCACCACGTGTCGCTCTACGCTGATGACCTGTTGGTCTATGTGCGAGATGTGGGGCGTGTCCCGGAGGAGCTGCCGCGGCTGCTGAGGACGTTCGCCGCTATCTCGGGGCTACGTGTGAACGCAGCTAAATCCTGCCTGTACGCCTTTAGCGCCGGTATTGACGATCCGAGATACTGCCTGGATGGCACGCTGGTCCAATGGAAGGAAGACACCTTCCGCTATTTGGGGATACAAATTTACCGATGCCCGGCCGACCTTTTCGATGGGAATTTGGGGAGAGCGGTCACGGCGCTCAGGTCGCAGGTGCACTTCTGGAGCGCACTCCCACTGACGACCACGGGCAGGGTGGCGCTGGCCAAAATGGTCATGCTCCCCCGCCTCCTGTATTACTTCGCTAACTTGCCGATGTATATTCCCCCCGCATTTTTTGGTAAACTTAATCAGCTGCTGCGGGACTTTGTCTGGGGTACTGCCAGACACAGGCTGGCGCTCGCGAAGTTGTTTCTGCCGACAGACAGGGGTGGTTTAGCCGCTCCTTGCTTTGAGCACTACTACCTGGCCGCTCAATTACAATGGGTGGCCCGCTGGCTAGCTGATAGGGGCAGGGACGACACGGCCTCGGGGTTGGCGCCTTACTCACTGGAGCGAATAACCAGGTCCTTCCATCCTCTCCACAGGGTCGCGCGCCCGCTACCACTCCTTCTGGAAGTGGCGCATAGGTGTTTCCGGAGGGCATTGTTCCTCATGCGTGCTGTTGTCCCGTATGCGCCGGCAATACCGCTGGAGGGCTCCCCTGGTGGAGGAGGGGTGCTCGCGGCCCCCGTGCTGGCGGATTGGTGGGGAGCTGATGTGCGCACGTTGGGAGATTTGTACCGGGAGGGCGAGCTCATACCATACGAGACCCTGGTATCGGAGGACGGGCTCCCGCCCGGTGGGTTCCTGACGTACCGCTCGCTGATAGCGAGCATGACCGCCCAGTGGGGGGATATGGCCACGGAACCCAACCTGCATCTGACCATGCAATACTTGCATGTCATGGGGAGGGGAGGGCACCTGATCCGCTGGTTTGCAGCTTCGCTGAGAGAGCTGTCGTCCATCAGTCTGGACCGCCTCCGCGCTAAGTGGGATCTGGACCTGGGAAGACCGCTGGCGGACAGGGAGTGGGAAAGGATACTCAAGGGCACGGTGCGTATACCCCGAAACTTGCGGTTCCGCCAAATTCAGTTATTTATTGTGCACAGAGCTTACCTCACGCCGGAGTTGATTAACCGGTATTTTCACCGTACTGACGCAGTGTGCCCTAGATGTAGTGAGCCGGGGGCGGGTTTTCTGCATATGTTGTGGAGCTGTTCAAGGTTGGGCGCCTACTGGAGATCGGTCAGTGGACTGCTGCTGGAGAGTGTGGGCCACAATATCCCATTCGACTGGCCCGAACACATATTGCACCATTTTAAACGATCGCGTACGGATAAGGTGACGTCCCGATTCCTAGACCTGGGGCTAGTGGTAGCGGCACGCCTCATTACGAAGCGGTGGAAAGCACATGAACCGCCGCGCGTGCAGGCTTGGAGCGCCTCATTTCAGGCATGGGCCGGGGCAGAGGGGACCGCTATCCAGAGGGAGGAAACACTGGGCCTGCGGAGGGAACCCATGGCAGATCGCTGGAGGCAGCTGCTGGGGAAGCTCAGACGCTTAGGCGCGGAGGGTTGCGCGGGGTCACAGGAGGTGGCCGACGGTGTCGGCGTGGGTGGGGGTGGATCGGGGGATGCTCCTCTGTCGAGATGATAGGCCCCTGCCTGCTTTTTCCCTCAGCGCCGTGACACCCACACTTGCATAGCGATGTTCACGGCCGAGGCGCACACACGGAGGCTCCTCAGGGGGGTGTGGAGGGGCGGGGGGTTACTGACAGCTGGGGGGGTATTGCGTATGTATGTACAGTCTATGCTGCCATTGTTAAGTTTCTGTTATGTATAATCTTTGGGAATTGCGGGTAATTTGCCTGTTCTTCAATACCTGAATGGGGCGGGAGGCACCCGCGTACAGACACGGAGCCTGGCTGAGGTACGGTTACTACCGTCACTTCTGATGTGACTGCACCGGGACTGTCAAAGAGACTGCAGCTGGCTCCGATGTGGGCAGTGATCACAAATTAGTCTGAATACATGTCATGACGTAGTAGTTATTGATCCTGATGCGGGGTGATCCCCTACATATGTTTACGACTCTCTGCTTACCTATCGTGTCAAATGCCAAGGAATGTTCTTGTTTAAAACAATAAAAACAGATTTACAAAAAAAAAAATGAAGAGGGACCAGACTTTTGTGAATATTACTGCCTGGCCAGTGTTAGATGGGATTGCGTGGGATGCTGTTACATTTCAGATTCATGGTCCAACTGAGATTATCAATGTACCAAATGTATTTCGTGTTTCTATGAGTGATGTGGTTAAACAAAACATCCGTTCTGATGATTGGGACTTTCAGGCCATAGAGGCACTGTTTTCTGATTTGAAATATTATGCTGCATTTGATGCTGAGGATTTGTATTTAGATACTGCTAATTATGGTGAGCAGTTTTGCTATCAACATTATGGCAATCATTTCCTACATAAAGCCAATACGTTTTGAAATTTTGTAAATTTTACCCAGTGGGAACATTGTCCAACGCCAGTCCTAGGTAGCTCCACCACGTTGGTGGAAAAATTCACATATTTTTCAGATTTTAGTGTTTCAAATCCTGCATCTTTTTATTTTAAAGGGGCAGCTGAGTCTGCCTCGAAAGTTAGTCTGACACACACTAAATTATTATATTCCAAATCCTTTATGGATGATTTGTCAATCAAAGGTTATGATCTGTGGAAGGGTACTATTGATCTTAAATCGGTTTGGGGTTCCAAACCGTGGCAGGTACAAGGAACAGAAGCTTTGCATCGTGCCTGCCTCATGCAAAACCACATGTTGTTCTTAAATTCAATCTTCCAGACCACCTGCTTTGGATCGGCTACTTTGAAAAAACTAAATTCTCCCTCTACTCCGGATCTGGGCGCTTATCCAAATTGGGATAATCATACAGATCTGTCCCTTGATGCGTTGCAGTCATACATTACTAATACATCCTTCAATATTTCCAAGTTGCATTCTGAGGGATGGTTGACTTGGCAGACAAGTTCTGATTCCTGTCAACATCGTTTTCTGGGTTTGACACCTGGGTATACGCAGGTTCGCGTGGACCCTCGTTTTGAATCTTCTCATTCTGTAACTACCTACTCTTTAGGGAAGTTATGCCAATCTTGGCTGCAACATTTCACCTTGGCATCTGTTAAACTTCATTTATCTAAATTACATGACAAAATAGATTTTAATGATTTTGTTAAGGGTCTTATGGGTGGCAGGTCCAAAAAATGGGTGTATGCTATTTATTACGAAGTTTGGAAGTTATCACAAATTGAAGCTGCTTCCAGATTGAGGGCTATTGATCAAGCCAATATGGAAAAAGTACTAGCTGTTTGTTCTGCTCGATTTTCCCGGCCTTCTTGTGTGGCACAATGATGGAATGTGACTTCAGTCTCTTATCATTCAAGTCTAAGGGTTAGAGTAGTGAATGGAGCCTATTTACTAGGCACTTCGACATGATTCTGTGCTCTTCCCCATAGATCAGGGCTCGCACACATAGCCTAGGGGATAGATTCGTTAGTATTAGGGATAACCTGTCCTGTAGTGAGGGTATTTCATGGAGCCGTGCTGAATTCGGGCCTGGTAGGCCTCAAACGGGAGAGACTCCATCTTTCTTTCTGCTCCGGCAGCTTGGGATGCTTCTAGGTCAAATGTAATGTTTTAGTTATGAGGTGTTATTCGCTTGGAGAGAACCGGTTCAGGCCGGCCCTTATCGAAGGATTGTATTTTTCTTCATGCCGAAGACACTACATCAGGCCGGCCGGCTGGGAACGTGTCCTTGGTACGGGGAGGTACAAGAATTTGGTGGGCGGCAGGTTACAGGCCGGAATTTTCCATGAGGAAACGCACCTCTATATTAGTGAAAGTCTGAGGCAGTTACATGTTCAGTCCGTAGGCGGCATCTAGCCGTTAGCAGTAAAGCTACTACTTATTCCAGGGAAGACAGACGCCATCTTGAAGGCGGAGAAGAACCGAGAGACAGATGCTCTCCTAGCAGAATAGCCAGAGAGGAGAGAGTAGCCGATAAGGAAGAGGTCCCAGTGACTCGGAGAAGGGTGATTCCAGGCGAGCCGAGGCACAGACGAGAAGGGAACCTAGATGACCACTGAGTGCAGGCTACATACTACTAAGGTGATGTCGACCCTTTCTTATTAGAGTTTACAACTTAATCTTTCACTTTTCTTTGCAGGTTATGTGTTATATCGTAATGTTATGTGATTGTGTATGTAATGAGTAATAAAGTACCCAGTTTGTAGTGAACCAACATGTGCTGCGTGTTCTTGTATGAGAGGGTAGCCTATTCTTCTAGTCAGCTGCGGTTACATGAACAGATGTTAACCCTGATCAGGTAAGTGATAACTGAATAAGGGAAAGAGGAGCCCCTCGAACCTGAGAACAGGCTATGCTCGAACTGGCAATCCTTGTATGATCTGATGAATAGTGAGACTGATTCCCTTTTTGTATGTTATGGTGATCATAGGATGAACTGTCGTATGAGACTGCCGTCTAGGTAGAGAGGTCTGGATTCGTATAGGATCGCGAGGCCGCCACTTGTGATACTGTCGTATGGGCAGAGAGGTCTGGATTCGTAGGGGATCGCGAGGCCGCCGACTGTGCTGAGACTGCCGTCTGGGTAGAGAGGTCTGGATTCGTGTGGGATCGCGAGGCCGCCACTTGTGATACTGTCGTATGGGCAGAGAGGTCTGGATCCGTATGGGATCGCGAGGCCACCGATTGTGCTGAGACTGCCGTCTGGGTAGAGAGGTCTGGATCCGTATGGGATCGCGAGGCCGCCGATTGTGCTGAGACTGCCGTCTGGGTAGAGAGGTCTGGATTCGTGTGGGATCGCGAGGCCGCCACTTGTGATACTGTCGTATGGGCAGAGAGGTCTGGATCCGTATGGGATCGCGAGGCCGCCGATTGTGCTGAGACTGCCGTCTGGGTAGAGAGGTCTGGATTCGTATAGGATCGCGAGGCCGCCACTTATGATACTGTCGTATGGGCAGAGAGGTCTGGATCCGTATGGGATCGCGAGGCCGCCGATTGTGCTGAGACTGCCGTCTGAGTAGAGAGGTCTGGATTCGTGTGGGATCGCGAGGCCGCCACTTGTGATACTGTCGTAGGGGCAGAGAGGTCTGGATTCGTAGGGGATCGCGAGGCCGCCGATTGTGCTGAGACTGCCGTCTGGGTAGAGAGGTCTGGATTCGTGTGGGATCGCGAGGCCGCCACTTGTGAGACTGCCGTCTGGGTAGAGAGGTCTGGATTCGTGTGGGATCGCGAGGCCGCCACTTGTGATACTGTCGTATGGGCAGAGAGGTCTGGATCCGTATGGGATCGCGAGGCCGCCGATTATAAGAGGTCTTGGTATGTATAGTAGGAATTCCCTGTCCTTAGGTGATAGATATATGTGGTTGCACTATTGTAAATAGGTTCTAGGGAGGGGGTAACGTTCTGGCTGGGTTAGTGAGGCTCTGATGAGCGGGTTCTATCTGATCCGAAAACCCAAGCAGAACATTTGGCGTCACGAACCGTTTACGAAACCTGTGTGCGTTGTGGTTGTATCGTGTTTGCTTTCGGCGCGTGCGTGGTTTTGTTTGTATATTATTTGTATATACTTGTGTGTAGTTTTCTTTTCTCTTTCTTCTTTTTCTTTTTCTCTTTTTCTTTCTTTTCCGAGATGTTTTCTAGAAAGTCGAAATCTACTTTTAAGTTGCCCGTTGATATTCCCGGTTGGGATTCAACGCCTTATGAAGCCTTAGCCCGTGAGTGGGCTGATTCTACTGGTTTGAGTGAGAATTGGAATTCTTTTTTGGAGCTGGCGGAGCCGGCTAATGTGATTACTTGTTTACAGAAGGCGCCGGTATCTAAGGGTGATGAGCTTCCCGTTTTGGGGCGCAGAGGTTGGATTGTTCTGTCTGCGTACAGAATTCTGCATGAGAGGTTGTTGAAGTTACAGAACTTGCATAAGGATTTGGAAGCGAACTTTGTTGAGATTCAGAATGCTCATACTTTGTTGCGGTGTCAGAATAAGTTGCTTGCTGACAAACTTGAGACGTACCAAACTATTGCCGAAAGGGCGGCTGTGCGAATTGCTCGTTATAAATACAAGAATCGGCGTGGTCGGGTTTCGACGCGAAAGGTGCGTCTGGTCGTGGCGAAAGCCGGACTGGATTGGAATCCTGATGAATGGGATGGTAATATCTGGAACTCGAGTGATTCTCCTTCCTCGGGTGAGGAGTCTGCCAAGCGCGAGTCCTCTCGCTCCGGCCGTGATTGTAAGTCTGCTTCTTGCGCCTCTGATGGTGCACCCCGTGATTGCGCTCGTCCTTCGAGCGGGGTCGATGCTTCTTCCACTGATTGTTCCTCTACGTGTACTGATCGAGCTCCTTGTGATGCTCGTCCCGCGGTCTCGGTGCATCCAGTTTTTCGGCGGAAGGTGCAGCAGGCTCCCGGTGCTCCGAATGGTATTGCTTTAGACTCTTTGGAGGATTTTACTCAACAAGAAATTAGTGATATTTTGCAGCGATTTCGGCAGCGAGCTGGTGAGACCTTACTCACATGGATGGTGCGCCTTTATGAACTGGGCGCTGCTGGCATTATGTTGGATGCTGGCGATTGTTTGAAGTTTTGTTCATTGAGTTCGGATTCTACTGTACAGGATCATTTTCGTAACTTTAATGCTGGTGGTCAAATTTCTTTGCTTCAATTGGCGACTGAGGGTTGTAATCAAAAATATCCTACTGAGTCTGACTGGCCTGTGAATGACAAACCGTGGTATACTTTGCGCGATGCTGCACAACGTCTCAAAGAGGAGGTGATGAAAACGGCAATTTTTCTGAATACTGCTGACAGGTTGCTTGATGGTTTCTTGACATCTTTTGTGCGGAATCGTATTATTCGTTCTTCCCCTGTTGCTTATAAGCAGGTCATGATGACTTTATTGATTAATCAGACTGGTAACATGTTATCTGTGGTGCTGGAATCGGTACGCCAACTCGGTGAGTTGGGTGAGTGGTTTAAACCTGAACGGCAGTCCCGGCCTGACACTCGTACTCCTGGTGACAATAAACTTACTAGACGTGATATGTTTTTTGGTCTTATGGCCGATGGTGTGCGGAAGGAGGACATTGATGGTGAGACTACTTCTCGTTTGTGGGAAATGTTTCGCAAACGTGGCTTGGATCGGAAGGAGGGTGCCCGACGTGTTCGGACAACTGAGTGTGATCGTGGTTTTTCTGACGGTAGCGGTGATGACGACCGCCGTGGGCGCTCTGATCGTCGTGATGATCGACGTTATGTACGTGATTTGTCCCCCCGTCGTGAGAGAGACAGGGAGAGAGAGGGGGAAAGAGAGAGGGGGAGAGATGATTATGTTAACAGCAGACGTAGAGATGATGGGGATCAATCCCCTGAGTTGAGAAGGAGAGAGGATCGACACATATTGGCCGATCGAAACCCGCAGTACAATGCAGAGAACAGTAATCCATTTCGTAATGGAGATGGATATGAACAGGAGGTATCGATACCTGGGAAACGTGAGAGTCTTTATCCTGATTTATCCTGGTACACAGAACGCAGTAAAAAGGACTAGGAAATAGGTCAAGCTCCAGTACACAGATGGGCTCACAGAGATAATAGACCCTATGTAGATATTGATATTTATTGGAGACATCGTAATATCCAAAGGGCCCGAGCATTGGTAGATACAGGAGCGGAGGCCACTCTTATCCATGGAAAATCAAAGAAGTTTAAAGGTCAGCCTTTTACAATTACCGGATTAGGTGGAAAGGAAACTCCCGCAGTTCAAACTTTACTTGAAATGAGAATAGGTAGAATTCCTAGAAAAGAATACTCTGTATTAGTGGTGCCACTCTTAGAATTCATAATTGGAATTGATATTTTGAAAGGAATGACTTTGCACTTAGATGATGGATGTTACCAATTTGGAACTAAACATTATATATCGTCCAGGCCTGTACGGGTTGGTCGTTTAAGAATGCCCCCCATAAAAGTTCCCCAGGCGACAAAAGTGGTTCGTCAGAAGCAGTATCGTATTCCAGGTGGTCATGAAGAGATTAGTACCACTATTCAGGAGTTGGTGGATGCAGGAGTTATAACCCCAGTTACTTCTGCTTGGAATAATCCTGTTTGGCCTGTACGTAAGAGTGATAATTCTTGGCGCATGACTGTTGATTATCGAGAATTGAATAGACACACACCCTCTTTGACTGTTGCAGTACCGGATGTTATTACCCTAATTGAAAGAATCCAAAAACATCCAGGTACATGGTATGCGTCCATTGATATTGCTAATGCTTTCTTTTCGATTCCGATTGCCCCTGAGTGTCAGGAACAATTCAGTTTTACGTGGGACGGGCGTCAGATGACGTTTAGAAGTCTTCCCCAGGGCTATGTGCATAGTCCTACGATATGTCACCGGCTGGTGGCAGAGCATTTGGCTGAGGTACCGGTTCATCCGCAAATTCAGATATGTCACTATATTGATGATATTTTGATCCAAGGCGAAACACAAGAGAAAGTTCAGACTCAATTGGATAGAGTCATTGAGTGCTTGCGTGAGAAAGGTTGGGAAATCAACCCGGATAAATTACAAGGTCCGTCCCAGGCTGTGAAATTTTTGGGTATTAATTGGCATGAAGGGCACCGAGAAGTGATCCCTCAGGTTAAACAGAAAATTCTTGATTTTGCAGTTCCGAGAAATAGGAAAGAAGCCCAAAGCTTCATTGGTTTGTTTGGTTTTTGGCGCCAGCATATTCCTCATTTGAGTCAAATATTGGCCCCTTTGTACCAGGTCACTCGTAAAAAGAATGCGTTTGAATGGGGTAAACCACAGCAAGATGCGTTTAGTCAGGCAAAAGAAGCAATTCAGCATGCTCTGGATTTATGGCCTGTATGTGATGGTGAGGTGGATTTGAATGTGTCTGTACAAGGCCTTTATGCGAATTGGAGTTTGTGGCAGAAACAAGGCAAGAGTAGAGTACCGTTAGGTTTCTGGACTAAAAAGTTACCTGATGCTAGTGAGCGTTATACACCTTTTGAGAAACAGTTACTTGCATGTTATTGGGCTCTGGTGGATACCGAGCAATTGACTTTGGGACATGATATAGTTTTGCGACCTGAAATTCCTATCATGCAGTGGGTTATGAGTTCGCCGAAAACTCACCGAATTGGACACGCTCAAGAGGCGAGTGTGATTAAATGGAAATGGTATATACAAGACAGGGCACGTGTGGGACAAAAAGGAGTTGCATCTTTGCATGAGCAGGTGGCACGGGCGCCATCAACTGAGACTGAGAGTGAATGTTCCGTACCTTTAGTACAGGAGTCTCCTGTTAAGTGGGGTAGACCTTTTGATGATTTGTCCGCAGAGGACAGAAACCATGTCTGGTTTACGGATGGTTCAGCAAGGTTCATAGGGACGAAACGGCATTGGAAGGCAGTGTCCTATAATCCGATCACACAAAAATTGCTGAGTACAACTGGTGAGGGTAAGAGCAGTCAATTTGCTGAATTCTATGCTGTTTATCAAGTTCTGAAACAAGAGTTACCTGGCACATGTCATATTTTTACCGATTCTTGGTCTACTGCCAATGGACTGGCAGTTTGGTTACCGACTTGGCATTCCCATAGTTGGAAAATCCATTCAAAAGAACTGTGGGGAAAAGAATTATGGCAGGAGATTTGGGAAATGCTCCCACAGAGTACTGTTACAATCTTCCATGTGGATGCTCATACCCCGATAGACTCTCTTGACAAATTCTTTCATAATATTGCAGATGAGAAATCTAAAATTTCTGAGGCAGTGGTGGACACGCAAGATTCTGATATTGCGGGATTGGCGAAATGGGCCCACCAGAAAGCAGGACACTTTGGAGAGAAAGCCACTAGCAGGTGGGCTGCTGATCGAGGAATTTATATTCCCCTAGATTTAATCAAAAATGTTATTCTACATTGTCCCATTTGTCAGCATATCAGGCAGCGCAAAGTGCCCCAAATTGTTAAAGGTCATTTACATCGCGGGAAATTGCCCGCTCAAATTTGGCAGATTGATTACATTGGTCCACTTCCTATGAGTAGGAATTGTCAATATGTTTGCACCATTGTTGATACATACAGTGGCCTGTTGGTGGCCCTTCCCTGTAAGCAAGCTACCCAATTGAATACTATTAAAACATTGGAATTGATTATGATGTATTATGGTGTGCCATTCCAAATTCAATCTGATAATGCATCCCATTTTCGTGGAAGATTGGTACAGGAATTCTGTGTGGAAAACAATATTGAATGGGTGTTTCATATACCATATTATCCACAGGCCTCGGGTCTTGTGGAGAGGTTGAATGGCCTGCTGAAAGACCAATTGCGCAAATTAACAGATGACAAGTATAAGAATTGGCGAGACTTTTTGCCTCAAGCGTTATTGATTTTAAATAACCGTCCTTTTCTAAATGCTGAATCCCCACTTATGCGTTTGTTTCCTCCGAATGTTGATGCTAAGCCCAATGAAATCAGAGAGACTGTGATGTACTGGGAGATTACTCCCGGAGCTTTGGCTCCATGTAGAGCGACCCCAGGGTCGGCAGGTTTAGACTTGCATGCCATGGATGACACCGTTATAAAAAGTAAGGATCGAGTCATCATTGAAACTGGTGTTGGTGTTCATATACCAACTGGAAATTTTGGATTAATCGCCCCTAGATCGGGGCTGGCTGTAAAAGGCATTCAGGTGCTTGGAGGAATCATTGATAGTGATTATCAGGGAGAGATTAAGGTGCTCCTGCTGAATAGCAGTGAGGTTGACTTACTGATACATCAAACTGACCGAGTGGCTCAATTGCTAATAATGCCTGTTTTCAGTGGTGAGATCACAAAAGGCACTGCCCCAACGTTGCTAACTGTACGAGGCTAGAAAGGTTTTGGCTCCACAGATAATCCTGGGGCCAGAGTTTGGGTGCAGTCGCCTAAGAATCCCCCTGAACAAGCAGAAGTCATTGCAACCGGTCAAGACAACACCATTTTAGTTATGAGACCAGGGAAAGATAGCTGGGAAGCAGTCCCGGCTGACAAATGTTACTTACGAGAATGAATAATGCCTGTATTTGATTCTCTTTCAGATCATTCTTTGGACTGTTGCTGCAGGATGTGTCGGCGTTGGACTCCTTTTGGGCTGGTACGACGAGAGAGGAGGGATCCCATCAACCCGGGCTGAGTTGAGAACCCGAGTGTCGCGTTCCTTCGCTGCGTGGGATTCGTCGTCGAACTTTTGGATTACATTAGCTAAACAAGTGACTAAAGCCCCTCATTTCTGCTTGACACCGATGAGATCGGTGACGGACATCCTAGCGACTTGTTTAGTTGCTGTCCCTGCTTCATTGGAGACTTTGACTCATATTTTTAATATATCAAATGCTCGCCCCAATGTTCTTCTGGGCGATTTCGCTGCCCATGAGTATTGCCCCTTGTGTACTGTACTGTCAGACCCGATACCGCCCATCCAGTCCCAAATAGTTACCTATAATATCACACAGGGTGATTTATGTTTTTTCCTTACTTGTGATCCTAGTGTGATTTCTGAATGTATGCGTTTAAGATTGAAAGGTGCCACTTCATTCACCGCTCATGAACGAACTTTGTGCCTTCAAAGGACACCGAAAACATGTACTTCTGTTCAGAATAACATGACTTGCAAGAGTATGGTAGTTACCCCCAGTCACTATCGCACGATGTTACTGCCTGCCGGATGGCTTTTCTCATGTGGTAATACTTCCTGGCCATATATTCCCGCAAATATTTCTGGAGGCCCTTGTGCCATTACTAGACTGAGCTTATTAATGTTTTCATCACATCCGAATGCCAACTCTCGTGTGATTCGAGATACAGTGAGGTTACAGGAGGATTGTGACTCATCTTTGCATTTATATTCCAAGTCTGAATACCTTAGCCTGGCTATTTCAATTGTTGGTGTTCCTGCTTTGGCAGTTTATAATGCCAAATCTATTGGGAAAATGGCCTGCTGGATGGTAAAATCCATCAATCATACTTCTACAGTCCTGTCTGACATGCTATTAGACGCCCAGGGTGAACGTAGGGCTATCTTGCAAAATCGAGCGGCCATTGATTATCTTTTGCTTAAACATGGACACGATTGTTCTGATTTTGAGGGTCTTTGTTGTTTTAACTTGTCGGATCATACAAAATCCATTCAAGCTCACATTGATAAACTACATGACTTGACAGAAGAAGTTAGAAAACACATTGACCAGGGCTGGTTTGACTGGCTCTTTAATTGGTTACCTAATTTGCATATGTTACGTCAGATATTAGGAGGTATTCTGATTACTATCGGCATTTTGATTTCTATCTGTTGCTTTATTCAGTGTATTCCTTCACTACTTCAATTCTGTACACCTGGTACTAGACATAGATCAGTTAATCTTGTTTCATATTATTCTTCCACAGATATTAGTTCTGTTTAATGAATGTATAATAGACTGAAGTCAAGGGTGAAATGTTCTGCTCGATTTTCCCGGCCTTCTTGTGTGGCACAATGATGGAATGTGACTTCAGTCTCTTATCATTCAAGTCTAAGGGTTAGAGTAGTGAATGGAGCCTATTTACTAGGCACTTCGACATGATTCTGTGCTCTTCCCCATAGATCAGGGCTCGCACACATAGCCTAGGGGATAGATTCGTTAGTATTAGGGATAACCTGTCCTGTAGTGAGGGTATTTCATGGAGCCGTGCTGAATTCGGGCCTGGTAGGCCTCAAACGGGAGAGACTCCATCTTTCTTTCTGCTCCGGCAGCTTGGGATGCTTCTAGGTCAAATGTAATGTTTTAGTTATGAGGTGTTATTCGCTTGGAGAGAACCGGTTCAGGCCGGCCCTTATCGAAGGATTGTATTTTTCTTCATGCCGAAGACACTACATCAGGCCGGCCGGCTGGGAACGTGTCCTTGGTACGGGGAGGTACAAGAATTTGGTGGGCGGCAGGTTACAGGCCGGAATTTTCCATGAGGAAACGCACCTCTATATTAGTGAAAGTCTGAGGCAGTTACATGTTCAGTCCGTAGGCGGCATCTAGCCGTTAGCAGTAAAGCTACTACTTATTCCAGGGAAGACAGACGCCATCTTGAAGGTGGAGAAGAACCGAGAGACAGATGCTCTCCTAGCAGAATAGCCAGAGAGGAGAGAGTAGCCGATAAGGAAGAGGTCCCAGTGACTCGGAGAAGGGTGATTCCAGGCGAGCCGAGGCACAGACGAGAAGGGAACCTAGATGACCACTGAGTGCAGGCTACATACTACTAAGGTGATGTCGACCCTTTCTTATTAGAGTGTACAACTTAATCTTTCACTTTTCTTTGCAGGTTATGTGTTATATCGTAATGTTATGTGATTGTGTATGTAATGAGTAATAAAGTACCCAGTTTGTAGTGAACCAACATGTGCTGCGTGTTCTTGTATGAGAGGGTAGCCTATTCTTCTAGTCAGCTGCGGTTACATGAACAGATGTTAACCCTGATCAGGTAAGTGGTAACTGAATAAGGGAAAGAGGAGCCCCTCGAACCTGAGAACAGGCTATGCTCGAACTGGCAATCCTTGTGTGATCTGATGAATAGTGAGACTGATTCCCTTTTTGTATGTTATGGTGATCATAGGATGAACTGTCGTATGAGACTGCCGTCTAGGTAGAGAGGTCTGGATTCGTATAGGATCGCGAGGCCGCCACTTGTGATACTGTCGTATGGGCAGAGAGGTCTGGATTCGTAGGGGATCACGAGGCCGCCGACTGTGCTGAGACTGCCGTCTGCGTAGAGAGGTCTGGATTCGTGTGGGATCGCGAGGCCGCCACTTGTGATACTGTCGTATGGGCAGAGAGGTCTGGATCCGTATGGGATCGCGAGGCCGCCGATTGTGCTGAGACTGCCGTCTGGGTAGAGAGGTCTGGATTCGTGTGGGATCGCGAGGCCGCCACTTGTGATACTGTCGTATGGGCAGAGAGGTCTGGATCCGTATGGGATCGCGAGGCCGCCGATTGTGCTGAGACTGCCGCCTGGGTAGAGAGGTCTGGATTCGTATAGGATCGCGAGGCCGCCACTTATGATACTGTCGTATGGGCAGAGAGGTCTGGATCCGTATGGGATCGCGAGGCCGCCGATTGTGCTGAGACTGCCGTCTGAGTAGAGAGGTCTGGATTCGTGTGGGATCGCGAGGCCGCCACTTGTGATACTGTCGTATGGGCAGAGAGGTCTGGATTCGTAGGGGATCGCGAGGCCGCCGATTGTGCTGAGACTGCCGTCTGGGTAGAGAGGTCTGGATTCGTGTGGGATCGCGAGGCCGCCACTTGTGAGACTGCCGTCTGGGTAGAGAGGTCTGGATTCGTGTGGGATCGCGAGGCCGCCACTTGTGATACTGTCGTATGGGCAGAGAGGTCTGGATCCGTATGGGATCGCGAGGCCGCCGATTATAAGAGGTCTTGGTATGTATAGTAGGAATTCCCTGTCCTTAGGTGATAGATATATGTGGTTGCACTATTGTAAATAGGTTCTAGGGAGGGGGTAACGTTCTGGCTGGGTTAGTGAGGCTCTGATGAGCGGGTTCTATCTGATCCGAAAACCCAAGCAGAACACTGTTATAGATAATAGCATTAACACCCTTTCTTCCAGAATTTACACTTTAGACAATATTGTTTCCTCTGTTGTTGATATTGTGCAGGATGATATGTCTGTTTTGTATCATGGTCAAAATCAATTACGTTCTATAATGCAGTTTGCATGGACATTGCAAACGTTAAAGGCTGGGAAAGTCCCCTGGGACTACATGAATACATCATCTTTATTCCTTCCCTTTAATCTCACTGCAAAACAACAATTCATGTCCATGAAATATGCGACATACTCATTACTGCATATTGAAAAGTTAGAACCTTTGCCTTTCTCTGTGGCCGAATTGAATTCCGCTGTGTGGCTTATCCATGGGTTAATCACATTGCCGTTTCCTTTGTTTAAATTCAGTTCATGCATGAAACATTATGCCCTAGGTAGATATGAACAGCTGGGTACTGCCTTCCTGCATGAAGTTTGGTCACTCCCATTTACATACAGGTGCATGCGAGACGGTAAAGAGGTCTATTTGAAAGGTGAGGAATGCACTTCCACACCTGATCACTCTGTAGTCTGTAGGCACATTCAATTACATGGCGCATGCAATGTGCACGCTCCTAATTTAGCTTGCGTCCTGAAAGGGATTCCAGTGCCAGCTATTACACCCTCTTTCACGCTGCTGGCTAACGGTAGTTATTTGCTTTTAAATGATGAGGCTTGCTGCGGGATGCTAGTGGGAATTCCCTACATAGTGACTGTATCACTGAGAGTAGTCTGCTGTAAGAATGTCCTTTTCCCACCCCCGCATGGGCGGCTGGATGTATCCATCTGGCCTTCCATTCCAACCTTGAAAGCGGAGTTCAACAAGATGAGCAGAATAAGGGCTCTATTGTCTCAAAAAGAAGTTGCACTGACTTCTTCCCGGGAAACATTTGTCCTTCACGTAGCATATACGCGCACCGAGGTGCAAGCGCTTTTGAATACTGATCTCCCACTTCATTTTGGTGCCCTGATTCAAACTATCTTTAATGCCTCGTCAACAACTGGCTTGGCACATTTATTCAAAATTATGGGCTCCGGCCTCGTGACCTCCTTCCAAACTATTTTTGGTGTGATACCGGCATTTTTTCATTCTATTTTTTCCAGCGTCTTTGGCGGTCTCCCGTTGATTCTCGCCCTCGTGGCTGGGGTGCTGTTGTTGGCCTGCTTACTACGCAATGGCTGCACAATTTGTGACACATGACAGCCTGTCTCGGCTGCTCCATCTTCGTAACCGGATGCTTGAATACTATGGAACATTACCACTGGGAACCTTGAGCATAGCCTATGGATTGTCGTTCCGGTTTTCCTACTTTACATGCGGACAACTTGTTTTTCATTGCCTAGATTGTCCATTCGAATGGGCTCTGGATTTGTGCTTGTCAAACTCGGTGTCTCCTGCCCTGGATTATGATCGACTAATGAGTCCCTTAGTGGCTCATGAGTTGGACTGTTCTGGCGTCAGGGTTATGGCCTGTCGAGCGGCACATGGAGTCCTAGGGAATTGGGACATCGGTACGGCTGCATATGACTTCCTGGCACGAAGTTATCTTGAAGAACACGCCAGTTGTCCTCTGATTGTGCTAGAGGCCCCAGTTGTTGAAGAACATGTATGTTCATTTGCCTTACTAGACTGGATGGCGGACACTTTTACAGAACACTCCAATGACTTCCTCTTGGAAGCTGTTGCTACTTACTGTGCCTATACATTGATGGATTAACTTGGATGTCGTCCAACTTTCCTTTGCACAAACTTTTTGGTTTTTCATTTGACATTCGGGCTCTCTGAGCCTTGCCGTTAATTTTTCCATTCAAATTTTTTTCCTTTTATCGTTTTTTTTTTCTTCGAACCTTCACTGCCTTTTATATGGATTTCCAATTCGTGCCCTTAGTTCTGTCCTGTCGAACTTGAACTCTGCGTCCCTTATTATATCCCTATTTTGCTAGTGGTCCGATCAAGGGGGCGTGTAGTGAGGGCTGCGATTTAGATACATACATTGCTATGTTGGCATAAGCGCGTTAGATGTTAGAAAGCCATCTTGCCACTTTTGCTGCCTTTGCACACGAAACTGTAGATACATGTTATTATTTGAAAACTGCTTGCTCGCCTTTTTCTTCACATGAGAACTGTCTGTTGTTCACAGCCCTAGACGTGCGCTGCGACCTTGGTCTGAACATTGTGTAAAGAAACAGTCTGGGTCGCCAGACAATGCATGTTTTTGAGTTCATGTTGATCGGCCCACTATTTAGCCATAACACGCACACAGCTGCAAATACCTGAAAGTCGAGTGCTTTTAATATTGCAGTCTGCATGCTTTACACACATTCTGAAGAAGAGCTTTCCCAGGAGCAGAGCACACCTATTTCTGTGATGTGATTCAACTAAGCTCATCTTTACGGTATGGGGTTCCCCATTCAAGCATAGAGACCTTCTATTAGTATAATAATACTAGTTTACAAGCGAAAGGAAGGTGGCTGTATTCCACTGTCAGTTATACTATGATTTCTCCTTCCATTTTCTATGGTATTGTAACAATGCTGATGGTTTTGATTTTAATCATTTGTCTGCTTATGTTAGCCAAAGTACTGCATCTTAGGACACGTAGTTTATGAAATAAACGTTTCAAACTTTATCGTGTCTCTGATTACTCTTGTTGTGGACTGATATGAGAATAATAACGAACAGGTATTTCTGATTCCCACCATTCCTGAGAGTACTCTAAGTCGCTTGTTCTGGGTTGTCTATACATTGGGACCTTCAATAGAATACGGATAACGAATGGGACACTGATGCTGATCGGATAGGGGGTCTGGGTTCTGAGGTGAGTTTTTGGTACACCACAATTCACTGAGGTCCTGGTTTCCTGCGCATAGTTCTGTGCTTGAGCAGAATCCCTGCAACAAGAGCAACCCAGTCTAACACTCTGAAAACTTAGAATTTGTTGATTTTGTATTACGGAATTCCTTTGCAGGTCCAAAGTGACAATGGGTCACACTTTAAAGGAAAGATGGTGCAAGATTTTTGTGTGCAGCATAACATTGACTGGATCTATCACATACCCTATTACCCACAGGCAGCGGGTTTGATTGAGAGAATGAATGGTTTGTTGAAAGAGCAGTTGAAAAAGTTGTCTGATGGGTCATTGAAGGGGTGGAGGGATCACTTGCCTGATGCATTGCAAATTTTGAACAACCGACCCCTTGCCAATGCAGAGACTTCTTTGATGCGCATGTTGACCCCGGCTTTGCAGATCAAGCCCCATGTGGCCACAAACACAATTCTGTATTGGGAGACAGCTCCTGGAGCTTTAGCTCCATATCGTGCCACACCAGAGGCTGCAGGTCTTGATTTACATGCCCTGAAACTCTTATCGATTGCAACCACGAGACATTACCTTGATTGAGACAGGAATTGGAGTTCAAATTCCTCCAGAGCATTTTGGACTGATCGCCCCTCGATCTGGGCTTGCCCTTAAAGGCATCCAGGTTTTGGGAGGGATGGTCGATGCAGATTACCAGGGGGAGATCAAAGTTAGTCTATTAAACAGTGGAGACAATGATCCGATTGTGCAACCCGGTGACCGAGTTGCCCATATGGTCATCATACCGGTTTATGGAGGAAATGTCATGAAGGGGACGGTCCCAGCCCTTCTAACTGTGCGAGGAAAGGGTGGGTTCGGATCTACTGACAAGGACCCAGGGGCGAAAGTATGGGTAGAGTCCCCAAACAAACCTCGTGACCCTGCAGAATTAATCGCTAAGGGAAAGAATAATATCCTAGTCATCATGAGACCCGGACAGGAAAGGTGGGAAAATGTACCTGCTGAAAAATGTTATTTACGAGAGTGATTATATCAGTTTGTTTTCTGCTTCTAGATCACAGTATGGCTTGCCGCTGCGATGCTTGCGCTGTGTAGTCTGTGTTTGCGTGTGTCCGGAGGGGTCCGGGAGGGCCCGGGGATGCCGAAGGGGATCAACCGTCCGAGTCAAATGACTGCATTGTTGCAGCAACCGGATAACATCTGGACCTACTTGGCCGGGAATGTGCTGAACACTTCCCACTTCTGTATGTATGTAGAAATCTTCAGAATACAGCTGATATGATATCCACTTGTCTTGTTGCCGTACCTACCCCTGCACATGTGCTTCTGCACATCTTCAACCAAACTAACTTTGATGGGGTAGTGGAGGAAAATAATGTTCAAACACATCTGAGTCTTTATGAGTACTCTCGTTTTTGCCCGGAGGTTACAGATAACCTCTGGAGGAACATGACGAGTATTGTTACCTACAACATCACTACTGGAGACGTTTGCTATCAACTAACTTGTGACCCTGCCGAAATTGGCAAGTGTGGCCAATTGAAACTAGAGAAAAGCACACAATTGACCACTGATCAACAAACATTATGTCAGTCATGACATGACAGTTTTTGCAGTAATGTTACCAATTATATGGTATGTAATCATACAGTATTAACCGCTAGCCATATTAACCATGTGAAATTATCTAAGGGATGGCTGTTCTCGTGCGGCAATATTTCATACACTTACAAACCAGCTAATATAACTGGAGGACCTTGTGCCATATCACGTTTAAAGACTTATGCTTTTTCCCATGCATTCTGTCACACACATTTGTTCTTCTAGAGCCGCTGTTCAATTACCTGAGGACTGTGACTCCAATATTGACTTGCTTTCTAGAGCAGAGTATACCAGTTTGGCTATTTCCATTGTAGGAGCTCCAGGACTGTCCGTTTATAATGCAATAACTATTGCTAAGCTTGCCTGTTTAATTGTGAAGAATCTCAATCAGACTATTTGTTGTTAAAACACAACCACGGTTGCGAGGACTTTGATGGACTCTGTTGTTTCAATTTATCTGATCATTCTACATCTATCCATGCGCATATTAATGCTTTAAAAGATTTAGTGAAAGGGGTTAACCAAAACGTTGATCAAGGATGGTGGGATTGGTTGTTTGGGTGGCTACCTAATTTAGGACAGCTTTGTTATATCTTGGGTGTTATTGTAGTGATTATTTGCATTTCTATCTCACTATGTTGTTGTATTCAATTCATTCCTAATCTTCTCTCACTTCTTCGCCCCAGATCCATGGTATTTAGGCCAATGGGATATGATGGGTGAATCGAGGGTCAAGGGGTGGAATGAACTGCATTCACCATTTTACACGTGCTAAACTGCATGTTGACCTCGATTCCATGTGATGCTCTGATCTTCCATTTTGTTGCACTGCATTTCCATCTTGTACTGCGTTGCCCTGTAGTTACACTTCAGCAGAAACATAAACATGTTTTTCACGTAAACCAGTACAAGCTGGTGCGAGACATACCTCGTGAGGTTATTTTGTACCTTGAGCTTGTTTTTGTGCTTTCTATGCTTATCTCTAGGACAGAGGGAGGATGCGCTGTGCAAGGCTCTCCAAGGCCGGAGACAGGGAAAGGAATGTCTTTTGCCTCGGCGCACCCAAGCAGAATCTGGCCAGGTCTGTATGGGTGGATCTGACGCAGAGATGCGGCCAGCACCTATGATGGATAGATGGGCGAGAACACCTGCTAGAGGGTTCTCGAACGTGTTGATTTAACTATAAAAAGCGGTGTCTGTGGGGTGGAGCTCAGGAACTCAGTCTTGGAGTGGACGCACTCGCGGGACGACTTTGGTGCCCGGAGAGATTACTTCCTGTGCCCCAGTCTCCACAGGGTTCCCGACTTAGTGTTTTCGGTGCTTGGCCAGGGATGTTGAAGACTCCGGTGCAGACGCATCTGGTGAGGTGCTTTGTACATTAACTGTCTATATATCTATATTCAAGATCTCATATTTGTATATATATAGTGTGGTGTATTCATTGTCTCACTTGGTGCCCAAGAACTTACTAGCTTCAGTGACATATTGCCCTTGTCTACAATACTAATAAAGCTCATTTCTGTGTAAGTAAGTGGTGTGCGTAAGTTTAGATTACGCAAGTGGGCACGGCAATACAGTGGCTTCACAGGAAACAGGAATAACAGCTGATAAAAAAATTTTAAAAGTAAATTTGAAACAAACATGAAATCTCACTACGTGCCTCGGGTCTAGGCACGTCGAGCTTCCTTTGAATGGCCGATGCTTCCAAAAACAACAAAGCGAGATGTCCTGTTTACCCGGTTTGGATTCTACGCCGAAGGGAGATGCGCTGCAGCGCCCTTAGTGCCACGGCCTGGTGGTGGCACGCGACGATGAAGACGTGTGGCTGGGCATGTAGCATTGTGACTCCTGTAATGAGGCGCGCGCAAATGTGTGCCTGATGCACGATAATTAGGACGGGCTGCCAATTAGAATGGCGGATCGCTTTCAAACGAGCCCAGCGAGTGTGCCACTGAAGCAGTGCAGGAAAGAGTTGTGGTTAATTGAAGAGGCCAAGAGTAGACACAGATTGCCCTCCCCTGCTTTTCTTTCCGTAAGTGGTCCAATCATTTCCCGCGCCTTTGTTTCTTAAAAGCTGAGGGATACAATAGAAGCCAGAGAAGGAAGAAAAGATAGGGGTTAGGAAGAGAGGGGTAAAATTGGTTATAGACCTAGGAATAAGGGAAATGAAAACAAGGGACTGAATGAGCAGAGAATGGTATATGTGCATAAAATGGTGGAAAAAATAAATATTCACAAACGGGAGGGTGGAAAATAAAAGAGAAAAGGGTATGAAAAAGGCAAGACTGAAATCTAGTGAAACAGCAACTACACAGAAAAATAAATATTAGAGAGATGGAGATGAGAAAATCGCAAGAGAAAATATACAGCGGAGACAGAAGAGAACAAGACGGCAAAAGTGAAAGCAGGGAGGCAAGCGCGCGCGACGGCAAACACGCGAGCGGCAAAAGTGAAAGTAATCATGGTCCAGATGGTGCCTCGGGCGCTGAAAGCTGGCGGTTGCGCGCGCTTGTGCGCGTAACAGCAAGCTGGTGGCTGGCTGCCTCTGGGTAGCACTTTCAAAACCTGCTTACTAAATGTCTCGCTTGAGACTGCGCATGCGCTGGCTCAGGCGAGACCTAAAAATGCACATTGATGAATCAGTCAACCCTGTAACTCAGCTTGGGATCCCATTCCAGATACAGCAGCAGGTAGAAATGTAAATTACCAATTTACACATGATGGCCTACTCCACGAGTTTCCCCACATAGTGCCAGTATCCAAAATGCAACCTGGGGGCTAATTGCCGTACTACAGAGAGATACATTTTGCCTGTGCATTCAAGACTCGATACATCGTCACAGTGCAACTTAGTTCTTTTCCACACTTGGCCTCACTATAGACTGTCATCAGTTAAATATGGAATAATCTACAAGTCTATGTTCAAGAGCCTCAGTTTTGGTGTGACTCAGAATTGGAGATCTTCCAAGAAGTGATTTGTGCTGTTCCTAACAAAGCTACAGCGATTATATCTTTGCATTTTGAAAACCAGTGGAAAACACAATGATGTGCTTGTGAAAGTATGCAGTGTATTGAACGAGGTAAATCTTACACTCAGAAAGGAAGAGTTTGTATTTTACGGACTATCTAAAATTGTACTCACCCAACTTCTCACTAGAAGGCAGGTGGCACGACTAACTATGTAGAAGCGCTCATACTTCAAATACTGAAGGTCTGTAGTCTATTAATTCATCGCTTGCATGGCCAGCTACTGTACCAGATATTTTCAAGAGTTTGTCCATATCAGCAGTACACTAAAAGATCTAATGAATAAGGGTAAGACCTACTACTAATATAAGAAATAGAAAGCTGTGTTTAAAGTCATCAAGCTATGCATTGCCCAAGATAACAGTTTTTAGTTTCAGCCTCTGTTGCACACAGAGGTTTGTCATGCAAGTCCAGTGGACTTAGAAGCCATATTAACTTAGCATGAACCAGGGCCTGACTCAACCAGACGCATAATTACTTGCGCCAGCAGGAGTATCACAAATCCTAAAAAGGTTGCTCTGACGCTGAAAAGGAAAGCCTGGCCGTGGTGTGGTCCATAAACCTTTTAATCTATTTATGAATGACAAAAGGTGGGGCTATCAGCTATAAAGCTATAGTTTCAATGTAGTACACAAGCTAGGAAAAGATACGAATCCTGAAGATTTCTTTTTGAAATTGCCATTGTCCGACACTATTTTCCAACTCTTGTTTGGGGAAGAATACGATCTGTCATTAAATACGTCTGTCCAGCTGTGTCTGGTAAGACAGACATCACTGAAGTCCCTCAACAAGATCTAAGGTAGTGTTGTGTCAGATCTGATGAATAGATCTTGAACAAACTAAAAGTGTGCACCAGTATTGCAGTCCAAGGAGAATATGTGTGTCACTGAAGGGTCTGATACTGAGAGAAGCTAGGCTATACATTTCCAAAATACGTGATGGACCTTGCACATGAAAGTCACCGAGGCATTGCAGTCACCAACAGGCTGCAGAGGCAGAAAGTTTGATTTCCTCATCTGGGTGAACTGGAGGAAAATGTGCTAAGCAAGTCTCATATATGTCAGAGTCTGGGAAAATAAAGATTCTCTGAGCCAGTACTGATGTCTCCACAGTCACAAAACATGTACATAAAAGTTGGTAGTGACTTCTTCAGGCCACTACCCATTGGACAGTGCCTGCTTGATGTCATTGATGAGTACCTGCTAATCCAGTAAATTATGGCTGTTCCTAGTACATTAACAGATGTGGACATTCCAGCTTCCCAAAATGTGGAATATATGATACCATCAAGTCGAATAAAGAATCTCCATTAGGGATTTGAGAGATTAAATACATGGTGTTTTGTCATACCAAAATGACACCACTATGGCTCAAAGCACGTGGCATAATCCAACGTTTCATGGTGACGCTGAAGAAGGCTGTGTAATTTGCAAAACTCACCTCGGCACCCTTCTCCAGTGGCCTCAGGAAAGGTAAAGGAACCTAACGTTTTTGCTAGAACAGTAGACTCTCTTGAAGAAGATGGTGAATTGGAGAGTATATGAGAAATCCAGTACGATCAAAGACCATGCCCTGTTAGGCTACAAAGTGGACAAAGTTCATCTGGCACCTCTATAATGAACATTTTCTATGTTACATTGGAAGCCATATAATCAGAGGAAACGTTTTCCTCCATGCTCTGGTGCAGACATCATCTAACGAGACCTTTCCAATCCACAGAGAGTACAAAGGAGTCTTTTCATGGACTCTTGACGCAAATACACCAACTTGGAGAGTGCCCCAATTACTGTGCTGGACAGAGGAAGTACAGCCTGGCACAGCTCCAACTTGTAAATGATGTTTGTGAATCTGCTGAGTCTGACTGCTTGACCATTCAGTGTTCTTTGCAAACGAGTGGCGGTGACAATTATGATTCTGGATATCAGCCATTCCCACAGTTTGACTGCCAGCAAGCACACTGCCTTGTTTAATGATGAAGAACACCGTCCCTCATGGCAATTACTCTCTTGCCTTACAGAGATGGGAGAAACAATTTAAAATCAGAAATAATGCTTTCAAATCTAGGACAGTAACTTGGCTCAACCTTTCTTCTGCTGTCAAAAGGCTGAGAGCTCTGCCAGTGCAGAGGCCCTCACAATCAAAGCTCCAAAGAATGCATCATGATGACGACGTGTGGAGCCATCACAAGCAAAGTAAGGCCCACTAAGAGTGTTTCCTTTTGGAACCACCAATTGGGGTCTGATCTAACCAAGTTCACCTACGTAGAGGTGAATATAAGGTTGTTTGGAGGAGCCGTCTGATATTAAAGCAATGGCAAGTGCAGTAGAATCGCTAGAGATGCCCTTTGCTTCACGCGCGCAAAGCAGTAACTGTCCCATTGAGTGACCGCGATGTCAGAGGTATGTCTGGTGTCAAGGGCGAATGCTCCCTGCCAAAATACATTCCTCTGACACCTTAGTACCTCAATGGGACAGTGTGTGCTTCTTCCATTGTAGCCCATATGGAAGAACAAATATAGGGGTACAGTCACAGAATGAGGATGAGGCATGCCGTAGGTCTGGCAGGTGATCCAAGCAATGGAAGTAACCCAACAACCCCCATCACCAACACTTTGGGGTCGAGTTTCTAAAAACTCACACAATGGTGTCAACATGTGATGACAGTGCCGCTGCTGTAATGCACTGGATCCATTGACTATCGCAATTCATTTGGAGACTTTATGGCAAATATTCGCAGGAGGCCTGCTTTATTTTTCCTGCTGTGCCTGCTTATGTCCTATTTTGGAAATTACACTCTTAATGGAGTAGGGTGCTTGGCTTTTAATGTGTCGGTGCTGCTGCGGCACCACAATACGTCTGCTTTTAAATACAACATGATGCAGGATATGTTTGATTCATCATATGGAGTGGTAATTATTTAAATAAATGCCTGTCCTCATGAGTGCTTCTCTGCCACACATCTGTGCACTCCAGCGTCTATACTAAAGTCGGTGGAACGTGCACCATCAAGGGTGCTTCTTACTTTAAGGGATCGGTTTTATTTCGGGCCGAGTGCCCCTTACTTATTTACCTAAGTGTTGGAGATAACTTTTCTCAGTTTTAAAGAGAAGTAGTTGTTGGTGCTTTCAAAGTGTTGTGCTTGGGAAGAGTTGGATACAACTTGCAACCTTTGACTGCGATCTATGCCTGTAACTTCAGGGATTGTAGGCTCCTCTGGTTCCTTCTGGATGCAGTATCATGATGACGATTCTTCACTCGTGGATGTTTCCCTCTGTCTCTTTCCACTTTCCACTTCTGCTTCCCCACTCCCTTCATTCTCTCCCCTCCCTCCATCGTCTCTTCATTCTTCTTTCCTGTTTTCTCCCACTCTCTCTTTCATTCTTTCTCCTGTGTCTCCGACTGTCTCTTCATTTTCTTCTGATTTTCATGACTTATTTTTGTCATTCCTGTCGTGCCCCTAAAGTCCCTTTTCATTCTTCCTTCTGGTTTCTCCCACTGTCTCTTTTCTTCCTTCTCCCTCTACATCCCAGTAAATAAACGTTCGCCCCTGAAACAGAGGCTGCCAAGAGGGTATGATTACACGCCCTGTCTCTGCAGAAAAGCCACCTCTTCGCATTGCCTTAACCTCATGCCACAAATAAATAAATGAATGCCCAGGCCTGAGCTGGGATTGCAGGGCCTGAAGTCCATAGGTGTCAGATTTGAAAGATGTACCAAAATATGTGGTACACAGCTCTGGAGGAATTAATAATATCATTGAGAACGTGCTTCAAGAAGTTAGACTTACACACCGTGAGTAAGATAGTATTCCAAAAGGTATTATTCAAACTACAGTAGCAGGCCTGTGAACTAATGCACGACTGAAACCAAGGTGTTAGTCGCTCACTAAGTGAGTAACGTCAAGACGCAAGACTCCACTCTGAGTAAGACGGTGCTCCAGGGTTTGAGACGCGCACCAAACGGGAGAGACTATGCACCTAGGTAGGGTGACTAGATATTCAAAAGCAAAAATCTGGGACAGGCCCCAGACATAGACGAAAGACTATATGTTGTCACTCATGGATACAGAGGGGCTGCAGTGCCAGTATTCACTGACTTAAAATAAGGACTATACAGATACATCACACGGTTCTACATAACAGACTAGAAATAAGGCTGTGACTCTGTTCCATTTCAGAACGTTTAGTCTAAAAGAGTTTGCAAGTTGTCCCACGTCACAGGAGTAGTGTATACAGTCTGGTTTTCTTTGAATTCTTTTATTTGTACTCTTTCACTTTTGTTGAATAGAGCAAAGTCACAAGTGTCAAAACCCAACTGAATAATCAGACGTGAGTTTCTGTTGGGCGTCAGTGGTGCAGTGGCCAAGGATGAGCATACATCTGAAATCGAAATTATTGTATTCCCTAATTCTATGCCTCACACATGTAACAAAAAAGAAAATATTAAAGACCAGTTTCTCGTTATCAATACAGCTATTAGAAGTGCGCAAAGTACTTTTCGGAAGTTGTCGGACTAAAACACAAAAAATATACAGTTTTGTTTTCTCAGTGCCATAACAGTCTTCGACAAACCAGGACTGTGCCAGGAAGTCCAGGACATCTGGTCACCCTGCACCAAAGTGTGTGCCACTCACCCACTGAGGGAAACTGTGTTGAAAGATGTGGGACTTGCACCAAACGATGCAAACTATGCACCAGGGTGTAGCTCGTGCATTCAGTGGGAGAGGCTGCTGCAAGTCTTAAGACTTGCACGAAATGAATGAGGCTGTGCTTCAAGAAACGAGACCCAGACCCTACTGCTCCTCACTGCCGTGGTCACCCCTTAACACCTACACTGTGGGCCTTCCATTCGCTCTTGGCTGCAAGCAGAGCAGTTGTGTTTGTTCCTCTGCTGACCTCAAGAACGTTTGAGAAAAGGAGAAAGGACTGCTCATCATGTTCCTGTCCTTGGTGAAAAATAAAATGTAAGTCTCATTTCACTGAATTGTGTCTTTTATACCCGGAGATTTCATAATAATGAAAGTGGAAGTTGTCTAGGAGGACATTTTAAAAGGACAGGCTAAGTACAAAAGTCTGTGGAATGTAGGAAAAGGGCAAGAGTCTGTGAAATCTAGGAAGCGGCATTGAGATCACCTTGTGGGTTGAAGCCAGAAGGATAACACGGGACGACCCAAAGTGTTCTTGGGCAGGGTCGGCCTTTGTACCAAAATAAAAGTGGCTGCCATTAGCAAAACAGATAGCCAAAAAAAATGAACCACATTAGCAAATCAGGGCATTTTTGAACTTGTAAAGACACACTAGATAGATGTTTCGAAAAGAATAGGAGACAGAATGCTTTTGTACTTGTTACAGGCAATGTTTTTGTAAAATCTAGGAAACCAACATTAAAAACCATCCCACCAGACAATAAAACAGGTCTACAAACCTCCAAAAATAAGCACTGGCAATGCCAATAAGTCTGGCTTATATATTCACTGTCAAGCCACATTTAAAAGTCCATGCACGTTAATGACCATTTCCTCCTATCTGTGATGCTGCCAGAGAAAAACACAATAAATTATCTAGTTATCTGAGACATTTTAATAATATTATAGTGGCATGTGTGTGTGCCCCTTCAAATTCAAGCTCAGGCAGCTGGACAAATAAACAAAATGATCACAGTTGTGTGGAGGGCAAGCAATTTTTTATGGAAGTACTCAACTTCTGTCCAATCAAATCAAGTACTCCTGGCTCCCAATGTGTGGGTGGAGCCAAAGCAGCCTCTCCTGGTGGTTCTCACATAATTGGCTGGCAATAGTTGCGCTGTAAAGCCAGACCATAAAAACAGCCCACAAACTGACATGTCAGATAAACCCTTCTGGATGCGCCAGACTGCTCTATAGGCTAGTCCGACCCTGTTCTTTTGCTTTTAGGGCAGCAGCATATTAAGCACTTCTCTCATGCTTGTATTAGGCCTGAGTGAAATTTAAAAATGCTGCTTAATTTACGTAATTTTGGAAAATTCATGTTATGTTTGTTAGGCAAAATGACGCCATTGCACTGCATCATGATGCGTCATATTCTATTTGCTGTAGAATTTTACTGCAAGCATGCAGGAATGCATAGGGCCAGAACGTAAACGGCTGTAGCTTGCTCCATTATTTATGCAATTTTTTTACCATGAAATGCGTCCTCAAGTCAATTTTTCACGCAAGAATGTATTTTGCGCCAAATTGTGACTTTGCATTTCTTCTAATTACGTGGAAGCTTGCGTAAAATTTTGAAATTCTTTTTAATTACACAGAAATAAATTATGCAAATTTCACATTCCTCAACCTCGCATGTGCAGTCTATCTAGGGTTTACCCATGACCTGATTAAGTCTCGCCCGACTGGCGCTCGTCTGCGTTCAGGAGCATTAGAAGGCTTTGTAGCACATGTGGCTGCTCAGTAATATAGACACTTTCGGCCTAGCAGAAATTGGTGAAATCCGGGCCATTTAAAGATTGTTTCGTTTCTGTTCAGTTTGCCAAGATTGGATCCTTTTTCACTTCTTTACTCGTTCTTGGGGTGTATTTGTACAGCAGTAGTATCCTTGTCTTTTAAAAAAATATGCATGGCTACTGCTTATGTCACCAAATCCCATCCCTGCTCGTTTTGCATCAATATACCCATTCGACAGCATCTCAGCCTTGCCCATGTCATTCGACAGCATCTCAGCCTTGCCCATGTTGCCATATGGATTACTGGGCATTCCCTTGTAACTTGCGCAGCACACCAAATCGCTTCCCACATAGGATCACAGCAAATACAGCACTCTTCCCCCACAATGTAGTGTGCTACCACTCCGAAAATGCTCTTTGAAGCCCCACATGATGTTATGAAGTGCAACATAAATGCTGCAGTTCAATGCAAGACAATGAGATCCAATCCTAGTTAGTGAGACTGTACTTTTTCCTCTCAGCTGTTACTCTGTCTCTGCGGCTACCCGAGGCCACCACAGGGAGCCACTCAAGAGGGTGGCCCTGTAGTGGCATCGGGCCATCCAACCCCCCCTCCTTTCTCCCCCCCCTGTTTCTCCAGGGGGGGAGGTTGGCCAGGGGAGGAGTCCCCATGAGGTCGCGGGTGTCACCCATCACGTCCGGTGCGCAGGGCAGGGTGAGGGGTACATAGGTCCCCCCACCCCCTTTTCTGCCTCTTTGTGCATCAGACACGCCGCGGACACCACGCTTCTCACACACTCATCCGACTCCAGGAGCTGACCACCATACTGCACAATGAGTGCATGCATTCCCCTCCCATGCCCGATCTCCCCATGCCGGGGTTGATTCCAGGACGGGGCGGCCCAGCCTATGCTGGAGGCTGCTGGGGACGGGGGGGAGCTGGGTGCAGATTCGGGGGTCGGCGTGTGGGTCTGGGGGCCCGCCGTCTGGGCACCTCTTGTTGCTGGGGTGCCCCGGGCTGTGCTGCGGTGTGGGGTCCGGGGGCGTGCCTCTCGGCCGCTGGGGCCTCCCGCCGTCGGTCGGGGTATGCGTGGGACGTACCACTGGGGGGCCGTTGTTCCCGCGTGCCTCGCCCTCGCACCAGCCACCAGGTTCGCTGCGAGCCGGCCTGTGCACGTGTCGCATGCAGGGGGCAGCTGTCGGTTGGGCTCAGAGCTATTGGCCCAGTTGAGTGTTGTTGCGGTGCCCAGAACCCTGGCTGCTGGTTCGTTTCCCTATGATCCGATTGGATCCTGTCTGGGCACCCCCCTCATGCATGTGGTCCATCGGCGAGGCGGCCGACGCTAGTGGCCAGAGTTCGGGCCTCGAGACCGCGTCCTCATCCTGTGATGGGGGCAAATCACTTGATCTCCCCGTGCCTGCATGTGTTATGTGCATGCGGTGCTCGCCAGGCGCTCCAGTGCCTCCGGTCGAGTTGGCGCTGTATAGATTTGCAACTGGGGGGCTAAGAAAAAAATATATATATATGGAACAGAGCAGTGGGTGCTATCAACAACAGACGTAAATGGGAACAGTTGTACGTTCCATTCAGTTGCCGGTGTGTGCTATGTGGAATTGAGCGTCCCCTGTTGTGCTGGGGGCGGGAATGGCGGCTTGCCTGACCTGACCGGCTTCGCTGTCTCCGACTCGTGGATGCGGGCGTGGCGTGTTGGCCGACGGGCTGCGCACGCACCGTTCAGTACAGCCCGGGTGGTTGCCACGCTGCCTTTGCGCTAAAACATGCAGCACGCAGACCCCAGACACAAACCCCGGCTCCTTCACCACCGCGAGCCTCGGAAGCTGCTCACCGCCGCTGAGGCCCGGAGGTGGGGGCGGCCGGTTACGCATCCTGCTCCATTGCCCTTCAGCCCAGGGCAGCGAGCGGGCAGCGGGACTGGGGGTTGAGCCGCACCTCTCCAGCCAGGCCTGGATAATTAAAAAAATAAATATATATATATAACGAACTTCATGACGGAGGTCAGAGCTGGCCTCCTGGCAGTTAACAACCCCAGCGTGGGCAACATAGCGAACAGTGGTGTGAGGGTAGCTAGACCAGCACCACCCGCGCAGGCACTAGGTGCCCCTTCAGACACGAACGTTTCGGGTGGAGGTGGGGGGGGGCAGTCACCGTCCAGAATTGCCACAGGGCAGCCTGCAGCAAGGGGTCTCAGTGCCAGAGCCCGGGGCAATTGAGTGCACACCCTACTCCTACGGGAGCTGGAGCACCAGGGGGGGCCTCGCCTGAGCTATGCGGCCAGCAACGAGCAGAGCCAGCCTTCCCGCCCGCAGCCACATGCACACCCCCGCGGTCCCTGCTGCCGCCGCAACACCTCTGCCCGCGTCCCCAGCATCAGGAGCCCCCCCCCCCCCCGCTGCGACCCCTCCTGTGCTCCCTGCTCCTGCGCCATTAGTCACATTGGCCCCCCTGCTGTCTGGCCGGTGCTCACTAGCGTGGGAGGTGGCACTTGTGGCCAAGGAAGGAATATGGAGGAGGGAATTCATCGACATTTTTACGCTTCTGATGCACGGGGCGGAAGGGGTTGATACCAGGAAAATGGGTGGCAAGGAGGAGTACAAGAAGGTCCGCTTCCATGCATGGCCTGATAAAACAATTAAGAGATGGGGGCAGGCCTTCGTTATCCTGGCAGCGGTGGTCATGGAGCGATACCCAGAACAAGGGCCGGGGTGGTTCCAATACGCCGGCATCATTACCGATGAGGCGGAGACCAACAGCGGGATGGGATGGTACAGGTATGACTGCGAGTTCAGGAAAAAGATGGCCATGTGTCCGGAACTGGGGTGGGACCACTTGGAGGTGCGTCTCTGGGTCTAGCACATGGGCAAGGGCAGTGTTGAGGCTGACGAGAAGTCTAGCACCAACGTGAAGAAGGGGGAGCCGAGCAAGGGCCAGAGGCAGGACAGGAAGGGTCAGTTTAAGCAGCCCTTTCGGGAGGCCGTGGTGGGGGCCAGAAGCAGGGACCTAGGAGAGTTTTCAGTGGAACGTGCAGGCTGTTCAATGCAGGGGCATGCTCCTGGGGCAAGGCCTGTTGATTTTCCCACATCTGCAGCAAGTGCGGTTCTCCACCATCGGCCACCTCTTGCGACAAGCGCAAGTACGCCTCCATGCCAGCCAGACACGACAAGTAGACCCCTGGGCCGGCCTTCCCTGGCTTCCTGAGCTCAGCCTGTTCACGGATGCATCTGGGAGGGAGGGCTTTGGGGTAATCCTGGGCGAGGAGTGGTGCGCACAGGAATGGCCCAACGCCTGGCGCAAGCGCGGCATCACTGCTAAAATCACAGTTTTGGAACTTTTCCCCATTGTCCTATCCCTCCACCTGTGGCCCGCGATCTTGTCGGACAGAAAGGTCCTTTTCTGGTCGGACAACATGGCGGTCATACAGGCCATCAACGGTCAGACTGCCAATTGCCCGCTGGTGCTCTGCTTGCTCAGGGAGCTCGCCAGAGGGAGCCTGCGCTGCAACTTTGAGTGTAGGGCTAGACAGATTGAGGGGGTCAAGAATGTGGCAGCTGACGCTCTCTCTCGTTTTCAGTGGCTCCGTTTCCGGGAGGCCTGGCCGCAGGCGAGAGCGGAGATGACCCCCTTCTCGGCAACCCTCTGGAGGATCTTGGAGTGGAACAACAGTTGAGAGCCATGGGGGAACAGGCCTTGGCCCCCGGTACTAGGAAACGGTACCTGGCACACATGACCTCCTTCAACAATGTGGCTGATGACTTGGGCCTGTCCGGGGAACCCATGGAGGGCAAGGTACAGGCGTTTGTGGTATGGGCCAAAAAACAAGGGAAGAGCCACTCATGGGTCTGTGGTCATTTAGCGGCGGTCAGCCACGATGTCAAGCTTAGGGGAGGACAGGACCCAACCAGGTCCTTTGTCATCAGGGCGGCACTGAAGGGGTGGGCCAGGGACGAGCCCCAGGTTCCAGACAACAGGTCGCCCATCACCTTCCCCATCCTGCAGGCCATGCTGGACGTCCTGGGAGGAGTCACCCACTCGCCCTACGAGGCGTCCCTCTTTTCCGCCGCCTTCTGCTTAGAATTTTATGGAGCGTTCCGTATCAGTGAGTTAGTGGCCCGGTCCAAAACAGATAGGTCAGGAGACGTTCTGGGCATAGTGGATATTCAGTTGGAGGGTAGGTTGACCATCCACCTCAGGAGGTCGAAGACGGACCAGAAAGGGAAGGGGGTGGAGGTGGAGTTATTGCCTTTAGGAGACCCCAGATACTGCCCGGTTGCCAGGGTCCGGGAATACGTCTCAGTAGCACTTGGGTACTTATTGATACATACAGACTTAGTTCCCCTAACCATCTTCCAGGTGGAGCACGTAATGGGTGCTTGCCTGTCCAGGGCCGGCCTACTCCTGCGGATAAAAAAATATTCAAGCCACTCTTTCAGGATTGGGGCAGCCACCACTGCATTCACCGCAGGCTTGGAACATGCACATGTTAAAAAAGTAGGGTGCTGGGAGTCACAGTGTTATAAGCGATATATCCGCCCCTGAAGGGGCCTGCTTAGTGTAAATAGTACTGTAACGGCAGTGTTGTGTGCTACATGTTTTATGGTTTTGTGGTTTTAAGTGCAATGACATATTGTTTATGGTAATAAACTTTTTGAGTTGAAACGTGTCCTTTGTTTCATCAGGGTCACGTGTGTGGGTCATTGGGCACTCTGCCATCTCCTGGATGGCCCGTTGGGCATCGATCAGGAACTGAATGCGTCGATTCTCGCAGACAAAGTTTGAGTGGTTGGGTTTTCCAGGGATGAGATGGAGCAGCCTCATGAACAGACTGGAGCACTCGCTAGCAGCACTGGGTGCCCCCGCCAAATATTTTGGTGATCCACCTGGGAGGACCTTGCTCCTGCATGCCATGAAGACCGACTTGGGGGAACTGAGCAAGCGCTTAGGTCAGTGCGAGCTCTGGTGGTCAGAGATTGTGCCACGGAGGGTCTGGCAGGGGGCTAAGTCTGGCGAGGCGGTGGAGCGGCCCAGGAGACGGGTGAACAGCTCCATGCGCAAGTTCACTCAGCAGAGGGGTCTGGGATTCATCAGACACGAAATGATTCAGGAAAGGGTCAAAGGATATTTCGAGGCTGACGGGGTACACCTCACCCCAGTGGGGATGGACTTATTCCTTTTAGACTTGGAGGAGGTGCTAGCACAAAAGGGTTGCAGGTAATAGACTAGAGCGGTTGGTGGGGGGCCCCGGCGGCGACGGTTGGCCGCCTCCAGGGCTGTGGCGGAGTTACAGGGCGATCTGGAAGCATATGGGTACAGAGCGGTACCTCTGAATCTATGTCGGCGCCCCGTTAGTCCTTCGGGCGGTTGTGGGCCTGAGCAACCGGGGGCTTGCCTAGCTACGCTCCGCCCAGAATGGGGCGTGAGTATAAAGGTGGTCAGGTGATCCGGGAAGGGGATCACCAGAAGGTGCAGTACAAAGTGGTTCGCCACGGTGCTGTTATGCTCATCAGGCGGGCAGAGAAGGCTGCCTGTTCTTGGATCGCCCGTAAGATAACCCACCAGATTACATAACGTTGTATGTAATAAACCTGCAGTAGTTTTTTCCCAAGTATAAACTTGTATGGTGTGTAGTTATTTGCGGGCATTTATGCTTTGTGGGGGGGGACCTTTGCCATGATGGTGCTATTATGCCCTGCATCCCTCCCGTAGTACTTCTTCCATCTCTCCTATGTTTTTCCCCTCTAGTACATTTTGTTTGGCTTAGAGCTCACTTGCCATTCGACTCTACCCCAAGAGCTGCTGTTCAGGTGTTGCAGCTGCTACCTCCGCCAACTGGAGCCCACAAGCGCCTGACTTAAGAGCTCTAGAAAAAGATGAAGTAACTAAAGAAGCGTAAAATAATAGATGATAGCTTCGCAAAGGGTGGCAAACATGCAGATACATGCAGTTTAGGCAGACCAATGAGCTGTCGAGATATACGATCGATAAAGCAAGTTCTGTGCATGTGCATTTGGGTGCACACCAGTGGCGGCTGCTGCCAGGAAGAAGCAGTGGGGCGGGGAGGAGGGAAGAGAGAAGAGGGAGCGGGGGGGGGGGGTTAAAAAAAAAATAATAATAATTCATGTACCTGCAGGCCGGCCGGCCGGCCGCCGCCTCTCCTCTGTCCTCTTCCTGCCTTCTACTGTGCAAACAAGAAGCAGGAAGCACTCATGCTCCCAGGCTTACCATAGCCAATCACAATGCTGCAATGCAGTGTTGTGATTGGTTTGAGCGCCGTGGTGGACGCTCAGCCAGGGAATGGGAGCCTGGGCATGTTCTCCATCCAGGCTGTAATGCAGCCTGGGTGGAGAACATGCTAATTGCGCCTGAATGTTTGGCCAGCCCGAGACGGCCAGCCAAAGATTAATGCGCTTTTAGGGAGTGCAAACCACTCCTCCCCTGCTCTGTCAGCAGAGCCCATCTGCCATGCCCCGCCATCCAGTTATTATCATCTTATTTTTCCTTTTTCTACACTGCAAAAAGCAGTGGGGCGATGTTCCTCCGCCTTAGCGGAGGAGCCTCCACTGGTGCACAGGTCTTGTTCGCTATGTTGGCTCTCGCTCCAGCGCTGCCCATCTCTCAACTTCCTGATTCTGGTGGCCGGACTTGATGAGAGGCTGCTGGGAGTATCAGAGTACTATCCAGCTGGTGCCAGGATTTGTGCCTGACTGCAGGTGGTGGGGTGGAGGGCGGCAACATTTGCCTCAGTTGCAGTCTTGTCCACACAATCTTACCTCCAGCCCTGCCTCCGATGTCCACTGCTGTGACCTCGGCTCAGGCGCAGGCCACTTCAAAACGTGAAGGAGTGACGAGGACCCCACGGATGTGCAGGTTCTAAGACCATGTGCAGTCAAGCACGTCGTTCTATCTGTATCAGTATTGCAGCCCAAATTCATTCAGCAGCAGTACAGGAACGAGATCACTGGAATGGTGTGTGTGGATTTATATGTGGCAGCAGTGTGTGTGTTTCTTGCACTGCACATGTCTGCTTTTGTGTGTGCGCATGCTTCTCATACCTGTGTTTGGAAGTACCTACCTTTGTGTCTTTGTGCACCTGTATGTTACTAACATTTGTGTATGTTTGTAATTTGCAATAAATGTTTACTTCGTCAATGTGGATTTGTGGAAACTGGGCACTCACATATCTTAACTATACTTAGGATGGTGGTATGGGTAATAGGGTATAGGCACCAAAGGTAATTACACACTATCAAAATCTGTGATTAGAGCTTCAATTTTTAACGGTGCTGAAGGGATTGAGAGAACCACCTGCCTCCCTATCGTTTATGGCCGAAGCCAAACAGGAACATAGTATACATTTACCCAGCACACGTAATTTCAAAATATTTTCATTTCTGATGTTATACACATATAATAACAAGCATTTGCAATGCAACAGGTCTCGCATTAGGTTGAGTTCGAGTTATTCGATTAGTATATTTGTGTTGTTTATTGGTGTTGTTTTGATTTAGTTGGTATATAGTACATGAACTTATGCAGGTCAATTGTCGTTGTTCAATATTGTTTATTAGACCTTTTGTCATAGCATATAAACAGTGGCAGGAGAGAGTGCAGGTGAAAGGGAACAGAATACGGTACTGTTCTGTGTCGAGACAAGAAAAGCGAAGAAAAGAAAAGTAAATTCTATGTGGCAAAAAAGTAAACACAAAGGACTTAATAATGAAAAAATGGGAGTGAGCAATCAGGTGCAGGCAAAGGTGGAGCGCGTGCATATGTTTAGGTGGCAGGAGAGAGTGCAGGGCAGAGGGACAAGCAGAAAGGGCAGGGCAAAGCAAGAACATGAGTACAGGTAGGAGAACAGAGCGCAGGGCAAAGTAAAAGGCAGGGCGAGGCAATAATAAGGGTAGGTGGCTTGACAGAGTGCAAGGCAGAGGAACAAGCACAGTGAGTGAAGAAAATGAGGCTAACTGTGATGACGGAGTGTAGAAGTGGGCCTCAGCTAGGCCTACCAGTGCAAGGGGTTCGCCCTTCTCTGCACAGAGTCCTCAGACCAATAGGAAGAAGTTTGCACAGAAACTGGAATAGAAAATACAAAGTTTAATAAACCTCATGAGGTGGAACTACATTCACACAGCACCCTTCGGTATTGAGTGAAGTAGCACACTGAACAGAAAGAGCATGGTCCTTTTATACCCACACAGGGGCTGAAAAAAGGCGGTACAAGTACACATGAGAAGAGTTATGCACATAGATGGTCATACAGAAACTGCACAGTCAACAAGTAGGAGGAGTTAACAGTTTGCCAATGCTAGTAAACACATCCTGACAGTTACATACTACTAACAGCTGCAAACTCAACTGGGCGTGTGCGAAGGTAGAAGATACTAAATATCGTTTGTTTCTAGGCAGATTACAAGAGCAGTCAACACTAAGGGAGGACAAAGCACATGGTGAGCACATGGCAAACAAAATGGCTGCCAGAAATACAAAATGGATTCCACAAAATGGACAAGATAGCCTCTAAATTCCAGATGGATTCCGCTAATGCTAATCCAATCGCAGCCAATTTACAACAGACGACCCTTTTAGCATTAGCTGAAGACATCTGTTCCTCTGGGGTAATCTAAATATGCATTCCGTACATCTATTAGCATTATTTCGGCCACTTCTTTATTCAACATTTGTTGGGCCTTTGTCTCTGCAATATTCCTTTTGACAGGTATACAGACAGAAATGCAAATGGAGCAAAGCATTGGACCACATTGGATACATACACAGCACGTAAAAAGTATCGTAATAATTATACACAGGATAGTTAGTAACTTCCAGCCCCAAGCAGAAACGAGAGTCCAAAACCATCCAGCCAAAGTCCAAGTACCAGTCTCTGGATGAATTTCTGCAGCAATCTTATGCAGCTTTGATATTGCGTCATATACTGAAGGTGAATGATCCGGTATGAATACGCAACAGCTGCTACCGATGATGCGACATGCACCACCTCGATCAGCTAGAACCACATCTAGGACCATTCGGTTCTGGAGAGCTACAATCCTTGCAATTTGCAGCTCCTCCGAAATGTTCCCGAGTGCCATAGCTGTCTGATTGGTAACAGCTTCCACAACTCTAGTCAATCGTCTTATTTTCCTACTGTTTATTGCAGCACCCACAAAAAAGAACAAACCTAAATTAAAATCAACATATTGTTGCAGAGTGGTATCAGTTTGGTCTACTTCGTCAACACTTATTGTCCTTTTGTATCTATTTCTAGAGATATCGTCGAATAATTTAAGGTCCCGGTGGTAGGATGCACATGCCAGAAACACAGGGGGCAATAGAAAGGACACATAGCACATGTCTGACCACCCAGCAGGTAGTTGATAATATCCGTGGCTACCACAGATAAAATAAGTATTGTGTGAGGCTATGAAAGTGCTATTGTTTATACCTTCAATAGACAGATTTACAGTACATTCGCTTTTCCCCACTGGAATTCTTTCAATACTGCTTACACATAAATCTGCTTTAGCTCTAGTAACAGAAATCACAAATTGTTTATTACTGGTAAAAGTTCTCATATTTGTGAAGATATATGGCGTTGAAATATTGTCCGGTTGATACTCTTCCCATTCCCATTTGGTCCCTTTGGCTTGAGGATAACCATCTTTATCTTGGTAGCATACTTTATTAAGGCGAAAAAGAAGCCCGCCTACTGTACGTCTTCCAGATGCAAACAGAAGCGCATACCAAGCTTGACAAGAACCATTATGAGAAAAGGGAAGAGGAATAAAAGGTGTTCCTCCTTTCTTTTGATGTGCAGGTATCATCCCACACACCCAACAGTTGGTAGTATTCGTGGCATTGTGAGTATGATGCAACATCTGGATAAAGGTATTATTTAAATAGGATTGTCGATGCTTCCGCTCATGGTAGGGAAGCGTAAAGTAGTGGTGTTCAACTGATACTGGAGTAGTGGCGATCAAAAGTTCTCGAGCAGGAGCCACTTTCTCAACGAACCAGGTTATTACTGCTACAGCCACCATAGCAACAACAAACCCTATAGCGCAAATGATCTTTCTCTTAGCAACAGTTGATCTCATTGTGGACATGATCAGCTTATTGTTGAAAACAATCGTTGGAGCTCTTATCCCTGGGCAGCCGTTGATGTCTTCACCGAGGGTCAAGACGGGTGTCGCTACACTATACAGGACTGATCCCCCCCCCCTTGCCACATCGGAATTCCGTTTCACTAACCCAGGGAGGTTGCTCAACCAGTCTATTTCAGCAATGCAGGCTCCTTCCGAGGTCTCAGTTGGTATCGGGATACTCCAGGAATTATGTGGTCCGGGAAGACTTCCTCAGGGTCGTCAGGTGATATGGCTTGGCCTTTCTCTGTATCCAGGATGTCCCGATGGTCGATCAAAGCAACAGGATCCACCAAGGTAGACGGCACTTACTTGCAGTGGGTGGAGTGCACCCAGTTCCTCCTGTTCGTCACTCGGACCGCAGTTCTCGTTGAAAGGAGCACCTGCTCCGGGCCGCGTCACCTCGGTTCCAAGCTGCTCGACCTCTGGAGTGATCGGATCATCACCTGGTCTCCAGGCCGAAGTCCATGGCCTTCACCTGCAGACCTATCAGGAAGAGCTTCTCGAACCTGTTGATGAATAGAAACCAAACTGTCAGTCAATTGTGATAGGTAGTCACTCATCAATACACATGGCACATCATGTATGGGACGTGGTTTAGGAATTCCCCAAATGTTCATAGGTCTTCCGAAGAGCACTTCGTAAGGTGTAAGACCAGATCGCGAATGTGGCACTGATCTAATGGACAACAGTGCCAAAGGTAATGCGTCTGGCCAATTCAAGGATGTGGAGGCTAGTATTTTCGCCAGTTTCAATTTAAGTGTGGCGTTATACCTTTCCACTAACCCTGCTGATTGTGGCTGGAAAGCAGCGTGGAACTTCTGCTTTATCCCCAACCCTTTCAGGACATATTCGACAACTTGCCCAATAAAATGGGGTCCGTTATCACTCCATAAAAGTTTTCAAACACCAAATCTAGGGAAAAATTCCTTCAAAAGCACCTTTGCTGTAGTGAGAGCTTTATTGTCCTTCGTAGGGTATGCCTCTATCCATTTACTAAAGGCACATACCACTACCAAAACATACTTTAAGTTATTAGAGTGCTCAAGCTGGATGTAATCCATTTGCAAAACTTCAAAAGGTGCGGTTGGCGTAGCAAACCCTCCTGTAGGAGTTCGTGTCCCTTTACCAGGATTATGCTGAAGACAAATCAGACAAGACTGCACCATCTTTTTAGCTGTGCCGGCAATTTCTGGATGCTCCCAAACTTGCGTGAGCAATTTCGTTATCGAGGGGGCTCCAACATGTGCCGGCCCATGTGCCATATGAATCATAGGTTGTAAATAGGCTGTCGGCAATCTCCACTTGCTCATCTCTTTATTCCTCCAACAGCCCTCATCATCCAATGTTCCCTCCTTAGACCATTGCTCAATTTCTTCTGCAGAAGCAGATCTCTGCATATCTAGCACTTCCTGTCTGGTATCATGCCAGCGTTCAGCCTGTGACTTCACTACATACATAGACGTGGTGCTTCGCTGCATGGCAGTTTCACGGGCTGTTTGGTCTGCAAAAGCATTGCCTTGTCCTATCTTATCAATTACTTTCTTATGCGCGCTACATTTAACAATTGCTATTCTCTTCGGGTATGTTAAAGCAGTCAAGAGATTATGTACTAATTCTCCATGCATTATTTGCACCCCGTGGGATGTAAGAAAGCCCCTCTCCTTCCAGAGTAGCCCAAAATCATGAGCCACTCCGAACGCATAGCGGCTATCTGTATAAATGTTCACAGATAAGTCAGTACTAAGTTCACACGCTCGTGTCAAGGCTATTAGCTCAGCTGCCTGAGCTGACTTCTGTGGAATACGAGCTGTCTCAAGTACCGTCTGAAGTGTTGTAATTGCATATGCAGCTGACGTTGTACCATCTGGTAACTTCAAACAGGACCCATCAACCCATAGTTCCCCATCAACACTTGAAAGGGGCGTGTCTTGCAAATCGACACAACCCTTTGTCTGTTCCTCAGTAAGGAATATACAATCATGAGACTCCTGTGACTGAGACTGAGTCACCGGGTATGGCAACAAAGTGGCTGGGTTTAGTATCGCACATCTCTTTAGTGTAATGTTAGGGGCCAACAATGTCAATTCATATCCTGTCAGACGAACACTAGTTAAATGCTGCGTCTTCGTCTGATTTAAAAGGGCATCAACCGCATGGGGTACTAGCACCAACAGCTTATGTGACAAAACTATCCCTTCACTCTGACGTATTGACACAGTTGTTGCTGCAACTGAACGGAAGCATCCAGGTAATGCACGAGCAACAGGATCAAGTACTGCTGAAAAATATGCACAGGGACGCTGTTTGTCACCGTGTGTCTGCACTAAAACTGACAATGCGCATCCATCTTTCTCATGTACATATAGTGTAAAAGGCTTCGTATAATCTGGAGTACCTAACACTGGTGCTGAACAAAGAGCTTGTCGTAACTGTCGGAAAGCAGTCTCACATTCATCTGTCCATGGGAGGGACATTGGAGTATCTTTAGTTAAAAGTGCTAGTAAGGGTTTAACAATGTGCGAAAATCCTAATATCCATTGCCTACAAAAAGAAGTAAGACCAAATTGGCCGAGGTGGTCAACCCATTGGCTAACCCGTTACTGAATCTCTCGCTGAGTCAGGGAGTGGTTCCGCAGGCTTGGAAGCAAGCAATGGTCATCCCGCTGCTCAAAAAGCCTGGTCTGGATCCAAATGCCCCAGTCAACTATAGGCCTATCTCCCTGCTGCCGGCTCTTACGAAAGTTGTCGAAAAGCACGTGCAGACGGTGCTGTCCAACTTTCTAGAGTCGAATGAGATTTTGCATGCCACTCAGTCGGGTTTTCGTCCAAATCTTAGCACGGAGACTGCGCTCCTCGAGGTCTCAGAAACCACTAAAGGGGTTCTGGACACTGGGGGCAAAGTCATGCTGGTGATGCTGGATCTGTCGGCGGCCTTTGACACCGTCCCCCATGATGGTCTTCTCTTAAGACTCTATGAGATTGGACTGCGGGGGACGGTGCTTAGTTGGTTTTCTTCCTTCCTAACGGGCCGCCGGCAAACGGTCTGGGCCTCGCCTGATTCCGCCGAGATGCCGCCTCTGGGAGTCGGGGTCCCTCAGGGCTCTATCTTGAGCCCGACCCTTTTTAATATCTTCATGACCCCTCTGGCGGCGTTGGCGGAGTCGTTTGGGGCCCGGATCGTATCCTATGCAGACGACACCCAGCTCCTCTTCTCGTGTAAGAGAGGAGGAGACTTTGATGGGAAGAGTATCCGGGATTGCCTTGGGGCTGTGTTTCAATGGTTCCAACTGAACAGCCTCAAGTGCAATTCCGATAAGTCCGAGGTACTTTTCTTTGGGTGCGATACGGAGCCAGACTGGCAGGCTTGGTGGCCTGCCAATATGTTCCCCCCTATATGCTCATCCCAATTGGCTAAGAACTTGGGGGTTAAGATGGACAATGGGCTGACTATGAAGTCGCAGATCTTGGGGGTGTCGGGCATCTGCTTCGGCCTCCTGAAGATGCTACGGAGGTTTCTTCCCCTTTTATCGGAGGAGCACAGGAGGCTGACTGTGCAGGCTCTGATAGGTTCCAGGTTAGATTATTCCAACGTTCTGTACCTGGGCCTGCCAGACTACCTGCTACAGCGGCTTCAAATTGTGCAGAATGCTGCGGCGAGAGCGATTTTTGGCCTGAACAGACGTGTCAGTGCTGTGGGCTTACTCCAGACCCTGCACTGGCTTCCAATCCGCAAGCGGATTGCCTTTAAGGCTCTGACTTTGACATTTAAGGCTCTCCATGCGACGGGAGCTAAGTATCTCCAAAAGAGAATTGCTTTCTATCGACCGGCGCGTTCTCTGAGATCAGAACATCTGTTTTTGGCTTCCGTCCCGCGAGTAAGGAGAGTGCGCTTGGGAGGTCGTTCCTTTGGTCTACTGGCGCCACAGTTGTGGAACTCTTTGCCTCTCAAATTGCGGGGAGCCACTAGCTTACTTGCCTTTAGAAAGGATCTTAAATCCTGGCTGTTTACTCAGTAGGTCCTGCTTTGATGGTTGCTTCTCCTTTTGAATGTGTTACTTCTTCTTTTTCTCTTTTAATATGCTGTGTCTCCATTTTGTAGTTTACCTTAAATAAAAGCGCCGGGACACTCTTTTTGAGTAGCCGTGCGCTCTACAAGTACCATTTTAACATTAACATTAACATTAACAATGAATGCACGGACATCTTTCTGAGTACGGGGCACTGGTGTGTCTAAAATAGCTTGAATGCGATCTGGTGTAAGTGCACGTCCCTCCTTAGACAGAAGGTGACCTAAGTAGGTTACCTTCGGTCTACAATATTGCAATTTCTTTCGTGACACTTTGTGATGATGGGAAGCAAGAAAAGAGAGCAAGGACAAAGGACATTTTTCACACTGTTCAGGGGTATCGGCTGCCAACAAGATGTCATCGACATATTGTATGAGAGCCACACCTTCAGGCAAAACAAAAGAATCAAGTTGTCTTTATAATGCTTGACTGTAAATACTAGGACTCTCAGTGTAGCCTTGAGGAACTCTACAAAATGTATACGATCGATTATTCAAAGTGAAACCGAACAAATATCGGCTATCAGGATGAATAGGGATCGAAAAGAAAGCATTCTTCAAGTCTATCACAGAGAATGTAGTTGCTGTCAGAGGAACCAAAGTAAGAAGTGTCGTTATGTCAGAAACCACAGGGTATTGTGGTACTACAATCTTGTTAACTTCTCGCAAATCAATAATTAATCTGTAAATCCTAGTGTCAGTATCTTTTTTCAGAATAGGAAGAATCGGACTGTTACAAACATTGTAAGGAACTTCCTCAACAACCCCCACTTCAATGAGATCATGGACAATACGTATGAGTGCTTCTTCACCTTCCTGTGAAATTTTGTATTTAGGCAAACGTGGCAGCACAGCGCCCTCCTTGACACTAATGTGTACTGGTGGAATAACCATTTGCCCTACATCGGTGTCTGAAGTAGCCCACAAAGTACTAGGGAGTGAAGCTAATGCAATATCCTCTTTAACAAGACAAGCTCTCTCCATCACAGGATGGTTGTCATTCAAGATAACACGTACACCTTGTGGAGAACATCGTATCATAGCCCTGAAATACTTGAGCATATCAAGACCCACAATATTGTCTGGTGTATTTGGGGAAAGCAAAAATGGACACGGAGCAGTAAATTTATCCACATGGAATGCAAGTGGTTGTGACAGTGGGCTAAGGGAAGGGGTTCCATCGAAGCCTATCGATGTAACGGTTAAGCCAGACAGGGGAGCCCTTGGAACCAATTGTTTAGACAAGGCGCTACGAGTAGCTCCTGTATCAACCAGAAACTGATCAGTAGAACCCACAACATTCGCTGTGACATAGGGACCCCTCTGATCTACTGGAACTTTAACTGATTCCTTACCCCATCCTAGGCAATCCTATGCATAAGCAGAATCTTGAGAATCAGATGGCACATAGTCAGACATTTGATATTGGTTCCTTCTATCAAAAGTGTTAAACCCATCCTGCCCACGTATATTAGCATCAAACCTAGCACGATCACCTGTGCTTCCTCTAGGCCCTGAATATCCTGGACGATTTCTCATTTGTCCCCTACCACGTGGACACTGCTGAGCACGCAGTGCTGGACAATCGGAAGCCCGGTGCCCAAATTTCTTACAGTACGCGCACTGGTCAGCAGACAAATTCGAACGAGTATAAGAAGGGAAAGACGAACCATGAGATCCACGTCCACCTCTATCACTACCTCTAAAAGGAGGACCATAAGCCTGAGCCAACATAACCTTAGTTTTTAATTCTTTAGTCTTCTTATCCTCATTACCCTTTGCTTCTAATTCCTGGCGTTCATAATACTGAGCCATAGTCAAGAGAGAAACCGGGGAAGAGGTAGTCCATGAACTCTCACTGGCTTTTAGGCGACTAGCTATTCCTGGCAACAGGTTTGCGACATATTTATTGACAAACAGATGTCTGCCTGTGTCATCTGTCAATGACTGACCACTAAAATCGTGGAATGCTTCTTCAAAACGTGTAAAGAAATCAGAGACCGATTCATCTGCCTTTTGCTTACAAGATGCTAAAACAGTCCAATCTATCTTTTTAGGGGGAATAATCGTTTTTAACTTAACTAATATAGCTGCGGGAAGATCTAAAATGAACTGACATGGCTTCTGTGCGAGTTCCCTTTCTACATCCATTTGTTCTAAGTCTTTCCATAACGCCCCAAAAGCTGCACGATCATCAATTTTACGAACAGTTCTCCACATATCAGGAGGTAATATCAATCCAAAAAATAAATCTATATCAGGCAAGGTCATAGTACAAGAGCTAATAGCACCCTCAACTTCCTCATAAAAAGCAGCTGGATTTTTCCGCGGATCAGGCAATGCAGTTTTAAGCGCCATAACATCCGTCCTATTCCAAGGAGTGTAAACCCAATTATAAATAAAATAATCCTTTACATCAACAGAGGCCTTATCATCACTTGTACCCTGTCCTTTAGAAGGAACATACAAAGGCGCGGCCTCCCGCATAGGTTTCGCATGAACTATCATAGTCTTATCTGTTCCGGAGATAGAAGCTTGTGCCATGCCGGTCTGAGATGTCTGTGCAGCTACGTCTGCAGCCTTTTTCTCCTCTCGCAAACGGACTGCATCAACACGCAGTTTAACTAAACACATGATTGTATCATTCACCTGGGGGAAAACAAAAAGACCATCACGCATTTGCTTACAATTAACTGCTACATCGTCGGGCTCTAACCCCTCAGAATATTTCCTAAACAGCTCAAGGACCTCTGCGGCAAACACCTCAGTAAAATACAGCTGCTCCCTTTCCTGCCACCCTTTCATACTATCAAGAAGTTCAGAGGCGGGGGCAATGCTACGAACTGCTTTACGAGCAGCAGATCGGAGCTGGGACGAACGCACAGCGGTCAACATAGAACGAGTTTCTCGTGCCTTATATTCCTCCAAACTAGAGTCCTCTTCTGACTCATGAGGGGCAGAAGGAACAGTATACGGAGGTGGAGGACGATCTAATAATAAGGAATCATCTTGTGGTTTATTAAGTATAGGAGAAAGGGGCTGCCGAACAGCGTATTGGCCAGTTACCTGTAAATTGCGCTCCCTATCTTCTCTCTCTTTTAACTCTTTTATTTCTTTATTTTTCAACTCTAATGCTTTCGCATAAATGTTCTTTCGCTGTTCTTTTTCAATCAAGGCTTGTTCACGCTTCACTCGTTCACACACTTCTTTCTCCCACATTCGTACACAGTCAAACATATCTTGCCTAGTCTTTCTCTTAAACATACATTGTTCCACATACTCAATCTTTCGTAGATCAAATTACCCATGCATAGGCCAACGCAACTCAGGATCCTTACGAGTGTATTTATTCCATAATGTGCTGTACATTATAGAAGAAAGACCATACTTAATATACATATCCCTATTAGGCGTCCCCTCCGGGGGGGTCGGTTGTGCTTCATCAAGTATCAAATTGGTACCACTACAAAAGCGACACATCCTACGAAGTGTGCTAAAAACAGGCATGCCAAAAATAGTGCAGAATATGCAGTATTATAATCAAAGTAGCACTTAAGGTACCTTTAGTACGATGTGCCGTTCAAATCAATTCAGATAGAGAAAATTCTCCTCATTACCTGCCTATATAGATTGCAATCCATGTATAAATCTCATAACAAACCAAGTTGGCCAACACAAATTCTGAAATCCAAAAGCCACAGTAAGTGTTACTAAACTACCTTACCAATCCCAGGCATCCAACCCAACAGCAAGCGCCGCAGAAGGACACTTACCAATCACTTGGTGTCCAGGTTCCAACTGCCAAGTTCTAAAAACGACCAAATGGTCACTGCACGGCGAATCAACAGAAGAGATCTCAGTCGAGGACCGGCACCCCCTGGATGGTCAGATCAGAAAGAAAGGAAAAATGCCGTGGTTGCCAAGACTCTGGTCTCATCGGGCAGCCATCGCGTCCAGAGCGAGATTCCAATCCTTCGTCGCGACCAATCCTTTGGGCATCCGAGTCACCGATGAGCCCCACTGGTTGGGCGCCAATTTTGTAGAAGTGGGCCTCAGCTAGGCCTACCAGTGCAAGGGGTTCGCCCTTCTCTGCACAGAGTCCTCAGACCAATAGGAAGAAGTTGGCACAGAAACTGGAATAGAAAATACAAAGTTTAATAAACCTCATGAGGTGGAACTACATTCACACAGCACCCTTCGGTATTGAGTGAAGTAGCACACTGAACAGAAAGAGCATGGTCCTTTTATACCCACACAGGGGCTGAAAAAAGGCGGTACAAGTACACATGAGAAGAGTTATGCACATAGATGGTCATACAGAAACTGCACAGTCGACAAGTAGGAGGAGTTAACAGTTTGCCAATGCTAGTAAACACATCCTGACAGTTACATACTACTAACAGCTGCAAACTCAACTGGGCATGTGCGAAGGTAGAAGATACTAAATATAGTTTGTTTCTAGGCAGATTACAAGAGCAGTCAACACTAAGGGAGGACAAAGCACATGGTGAGCACATGGCAAACAAAATGGCTGCCAGAAATACAAAATGGATTCCACAAAATGGACAAGATAGCCTCTAAATACCAGATGGATTCCGCTAATGCTAATCCAATCGCAGCCAATTTACAACAGTAGTGCAGAGCAGAGGGAGAGGCACGGGGAGTGAAAAGCATGAAGCTAAGTGGTAGGACAGAGTGCAGGGCAGAGGGAGAGGGACGGTGAGGGAAAAACATAAGGATAACTGTTAGGACAGAGTAGGGGGCAGATGAAAGGCACGGCGAGGCAAGAACATGATATTAGGTGACAGGATTGATTGCGGGGCAGAGAGATAGGCATGGCGAGCGTAAAACATTAGAATAAGTGACAGGACAGAGTGTGGGGCAGAGCGAAAGTCAAGGTGAAGAAAGAATATGAGTCTAGGTAGGAGGACAGTACAAGGGGCAAAGTAAAAGGCACGGTAAGGCAATAACTCAAGGATAGGTGGCAGGATAGAGTGAAGGGCACCAGGCGGAAGCAAAGGTGGAATGCGTGCAAATGATTAGGAGGCAGGATAAAGTGTGAGGCAGAGGGATAAGCACGGCGAGTTTTTAACATGAGGATAAGTGTTAGGGTAGAGTGCGGGACAGAGGGACAGGCACGAAGTTATAAATCTGAGAATAACTGTTAGGATATAGTGCGGAGCAAATGAAAGTCACGATGGGGCAAGAATATGATATTAGGTGGCAGGACTGAGTGCGGGGCAGAGGGACCGGCACGGCTAGGCTGGAGGGGTGAGGCGAGGCGAGTATGGAAGCAATGGGCGAACGGTCTTTTGAGAAGTGTTATAAAAGTTTCTGGGAATTAGTGTGGAAAGTGCTAAAAGACGTGTGTAGCTTGTGCAAAGGGTGGATGAAATAATTAGTATTTTAAGACAAAATGAAGGTGCATTAACATATTAGCATAAGGCTAGTGCTGCTGTGCAGGGTGATGTCCACTGACAAAATGGTTATTCTAGCTTTGTGACTAGTGTAAGATGGCTGTTGCTACAGTAATAGAATGCAGTGTAAGATTATTTGTTGTATTGTTTTGGCACTGATGTTAAACGTTTCACAAGTTTTGTGGAAATGTCAAACCGGATATGTAACTTGTAGATGCGCTAAAGGCGCCTTTTACTAGTCTGGCTGTTTGCTGTTTGTAATGGTCATTGAAGCTGTAAGGGAGGGGTAAAGACGCAGCTTGAGGTATCGAAACCAAAAGAAGCGTGTTTTAGTGGCCAATTGAGAACACACAATAGATGGTGTGATAGATTAGAAAAGGAATGTTTCTCGCAGACACTAAACAGTGCTGCAGGGCATGAATTTGCTATATATCAACCACAGGCAGAGTGCGTGCTTATGGGAAAGGGAACAGAAAACGTTACTGTTGTGTTTCAAGACAAGAAAAGCGAAGAAAAGAAAAGTAAATACCATGTGGCACAAAATAAACACGAAGGACTTAGTAAAGAAAACAAGACTAGTTGAGAAAATAGATGAAGCCGAGTGATGGTGACTTTTGTCATTAAATTGTTTTCCTGTGGTTCCGTACAGTACAATGTAGCATCCCACAGTGAGCCAGTGCAAGAGCTGCTGCCGAAGAACACGCTGCATGCGATGCAGATGGACATGTTAGGGACCTCAATCAGCACGGTAGAGTCTCGGAACTAGTTCACGTAACCATGAAAGCCTGCCATCTCAGAGGATCAATGGAAAACCAATATCAGTTATTAACTTGTTTCCGCCCTAAACCAGCCATAACATTTACGTTATTACTTCCACGTTCTTTTACGATACTGGTAGACCGGGACAGAGACCAACACTGGTTTCTGTAACGAAATCCTTTAGATCGATGGAAGCAGGAAAACACAGAAGGATTCTGGGAATGCCAGCATTTCTTTACACTGAAGTTTCGTGTATGAGAGTTGTGACCCTCCTTGTACCTAAGGACTGAACTAGATGTGCAGCCGCATTTTAAGCCTTTTTCACAAAAATGTGCTGCTGCGACGGCGGCAGAGCAAGCTTCGTACAGAGCGCGGTGTCCGTGAAGCGGGCGTTGCGCTCATTAAAGTTAAACAAGGGGCGGGGAAGCACATTCCAGGCGGGGGAGCGGACCCTTTGAAGTATGATGCCGAGGCTGTGGCTACACGTGCACGCGCCAGTGGGCTGAAGCGCTTCCCGAAACGGATTGCATGGTGGCACGATGCACGTGATTGTGCACGTGCTCGCCATGCAATCCACTTTTGGGAGCACTTTGAAATGCCCCTCTTACTAGAGTCTCGCATAGCGATTGCGTAAACGCAATAGCTAGGCGAGACCTAAAAAGCACATCAAGTCAAGAATTCAGTTTCTTCTTATTTCTTATCCAAGTCGTTTAATGAGTATGATCTTCCCAAGCCAAAGCCAACACGTGTTTCGTCGCCTCAGTATATTTGTCATAAACTTCTGGGCATCTGGTTATGTACTAGGAGGGACGGCGTGAGGTACGAGGACGCGGATCGGCGCCTCGATGGATTGTATAACATAAGTATCAGGAGGATATTGGGTACATAACCAGATGCCCAGAAGTTTATGACTATACCTCACGCCACAGGATTAGTGTTGCCTGGAAATATCACCGCACCACATACTATTATTCAGTCATTCTGCTCAGCCGTGAACAAGTCGCATGTACAAATATACTGAGGCGACAAAACACGTGTTGGCTTTGGCTTGGGAAGATCATACTCATTAAACGACTTGGATAAGAAATAAGAAGAAACTGAATTCTTGACTTGATGTGCTTTTATTATATGTGTATAACATCAGAAATGAAAATGTTTTGCAATTACGTGTGCTGGGGAAATGTATACTACACTCACATATCTTCATTACTGTGCCATGCCGAAAGGAAGCCATCTTGTGAATTACTGCGGCGTTGTGGAAATTTGGTGGATATCTGGATTAGGGAAGCATTATGAGATCTGGGAAAATATGCGCATTAGAGAGTAATTTCTGAAAAAAATATTTGGACAGCAATAGACACTGAGGATCCCCAAATGCACTGATTTGGGGATATTATACTTGATTAACTGACAAGAGTGCTCCGGGCGCTGATGCATGTATTCGAAGAGATGCGTATTTGACCCACTCTCACTTGTTTGAGTCTTGCTGTGTCCATAAAGCCTTTGATCTTAAAAAGATTGGACATTTTTGTACCGTCGAGATGTGTCATAGCAACACCTGTACTGCAGACCTCTGGTGCAAAGTTGAGTTTCCATATAGGATAACACTGGCCTTAGTACTTGATGCCTTGAGTCTCTGATAAGACAAAGCGACATTGTCTATAATTGAGAATTTTAGATTGTAGAGCGCTTGGGCATGTCAATTTTGGTCTCAACGGGCAATGTGCAATGCTGATTACTTAAGTAATGGAACACTTATGCTCTCTAACATGAAGCTGTAGCGGCAGACGTGCTGCTGCACTCTGAATGACCCGAAGAAGGTGTATCAGATGTTTAGCGAGGCAAAGATATAAAGGGATTACATAATCCACTTTTGAGGAAGCATTCACAGCAGCACTTGAATTCGAATTTAGCATCAGAGGATTACTATGCTGTAGTGTGTATTTCGGCAAAGCCGGTGCCAGTTATCCCATTTAATTGGTTTACTTGGCTGATCAGTAACAGAGCTTTGTCAGACTGGAAACCGAGATTACGATAAGAGGTGGGAAAAACCTTGGACAAAGGGCGCCCAAATTAGAATGACAGAAAGTTAAGCTCCACACATCTGTTACACCACCAACCACCAGTATTTCAATTTTGTCTGCATTGAGGCTGATGAGTGTTTGACTTCCATCCAGCAACGTTTGTAATGCCGTCTTTAGAGTGTGTTAGAAGGTTTTTATCCTTCCAGATTTCAGATTTGGGTTTGCCTATTTATCTGAAAACTAGTTGGGTCTTTCTGCAGTCCGACTCCGGTTATACAGGAGATGGCATAGAAACCTATGTAATCCTCTCTTCCGAGTGTATGGGGAGTACTTCCATGGCAAGAAGGGTAGTATTGCCATAGAAGATTCACAGGCACTCCTTATGTGCTTGGCAACATGTCCCAGTTGTTTTAGCTTTCTCTGCTTCCAAACCAGTTTGACACTGGACTTGCTTCCCCATATTCTCATCCCTTTCTGGTCCCTTGTTCCACTGACCCTCCTCATTATGCCCCACCCCCTTGCGTCTCTCTGGTTCCTCCTCCTTCTGTATGATTTGAACCTCCATACCTGCATTCTTGGCTGCAATCAAATTGTTGTCCTTCTGCTGCTGTTCTTTCACCTCACCAGCGCCACTCTTCTCTCCTGGACTGTGTGCCTGTATCCTGACTGAACTGAGGCTAGTCACATCATTTAATAACCTAGAAAGAGTTAATCTGATAACGCATTGTTCCTTAAGCTACATGTTGTTACTTGTTTGCTCACAAGAATGTAATAGTTCTTTTTAGTCTTTTTGTCATGGCTGGATTACTGAGTGGCGGTGCTGAGATAATCCGAGGCTGCTGTTGGCACCTTCCTAACCACTGTCCCTTAAGTCTTATCCCTTTCCCATTTTCCCCAGGTTCCTAACCAGGGTATTGTTATTTGGTACTAATAGACAGTTGGGACTGTTGCTTATTTCCTTTTGGGATTTTATCCTTAAACCACATCCTGACATTGAAGGAGTTTTAATTAGAGGTAGAAGATCACTGAAGAAATAATGTACTCCTCAGGGGTTGGCTAACCTTAAGGGTCTTGATATTCTCCTCTTCAGGAATGTTGGTGATGATGCCTTGGAAAGTAAACCATTGAGAAGCAAATGAGAAACTCCACTGGGCGATTATTGCCTAGTTGTTTGCCGTGACAAAGGCTGTAGAGGGGTAACATAGCGCCATGGGTTTGGATTTGTTCTTGTTGGTAATCAGGAAAGTCTCACTAGCAATATTCTGACACCGGTGTGGTCGTCCTGAAAGAGATTATTCTGGTTTTGGAGTTGGTGCACACTGCTTTCTCACTGTTTTTTCAGACGAACGATGGATGATGAGGCGGCAGGTGGCAAAATAGTCTTGATTGAGGCTTTGCTTCTTTAGCAGGTGTAGACTCTGGGAATAATCCTTAATGGAGGGATAAATTGATGAAATTGTGAGGGTATTTCCATTGAAGGTTTTTATGATGAAAGAGAGTGGTCTTGAGGGAGTTAAGGAGTTGGCTGAGGTTTATGTGAAATGCAGGGTGAAGGCCAGTAGTTTGGAGAATCTTTTGTGGGTGTGGGCAGTTAAGAATAGGGTGGATGCTGATTTGGTGTTGTTTGTGAAGAAGTGATTGATAGAATTGTACTTGTTGATATAGGATCTGGCAGGGGACGGACAAAAGGTGGACCACCTTAAAGGATACTTTGCTTCTGTTGGGCCTTCATTAATGATAGTCTTGTAGGAGATTGCTTTGCCTGAGGTGACGAAGAGCCTGCTAGCACAGCAGCGTATTTTGAGTAGATTGATATTGTCAGTGGTTTCGGTCTGTCCCCATTTACTTTCTTATTTACTCGTTTTGTGTTTGTTTTCAGTTACCTCTTGGTCACCCCAAAGTGCTGAGGTTAAGTTTGAGTACTCCTAATTTCAGATGTGTGTCTGCATATCTATTCTTAGTTGTATTATGGACACAGAATATATAAGTGAGAGTGTGAGGAGTACTTCTTGGAGGGAGGAAATCTGAAGTTTGAAGTAATGATATATGAATGTTTGATGTGTGGATATGCTTGAAATAAGAAAACTTGGACGGGGATTGTCAGGCGCTTGCAATGGATTTATGTGGCACCCGTTATGATGAGATTGAAAGTGTTTCCTTTGGAATGGGTAAGAGCAGTGATGATTGATCGTCATGGTTGTGAGGACTGTTTTGAGTCTTTCATTTTCTTATTGTTGGACTTTCTGGATAAATTAAAATATCAGCAGAAGTTGGGGTGCATATGGTGCATGGAAGCACTGGTGATAAGATCAGAGATTTCCTCATTAAATTTCCTATTGGATCCGGGGGTCTATATAGGAAGCTGAAGGTGGATGATGAGATTAAGAAGTTGCAGGTGAGGAGATTACGTGACTTGATAGATGCACAACAGTCACAACAGCAATTACTTGATGTGATCAGTAATCTGTCACTTACTCACCACAGACTGTTAATATTGGGAGATTTTAACCTCTGGCCCAATGTAAAGTTGACAACAGCCTACAACAATATTATTCAATCATGTGCCAATTTAAATTTGCCGCAACTGGTGTTAGAGGCTACTCATACTGCAGGCCATGTGCTTGACCTGATATTTGCTGGGGATAACGTGGTGGCCATGGATAGTATTTTACCAGTGGATTGGTCCGACCATCATTTGGTCAAATTCCGAATGCTACCGGTCCTAAGAAGTAGGCCCTCTGCCCGGGAGGAAAGGTGTGTCCTGGGTAGGGACTGGAAGGCCTTAATGAGGAAAGCCAAATCAGCGGCACTTTTTGGTTTGGTCCCCCCCTTTGACCTGGGGAAGTCGGTTGATGAGAACTATGGGGCGCTGTGCAGGCATCTGGTGGACACCATTAATCTGCTTGCTCCCCTGAAACGGGTTAGGAAACGGGGGTCCCCCTCTGCCCCATGGTTTTCAGAGGAATTAAGGAGTTTTAAGATCCAGTGTAAACATGCAGAGAGGAAGTGGCGCAGTCACTACTCGGACAATGATAAAATTATTTGGAGGGATCTTTTAGCCAGATACAAAAAAGCTATAGTGACCACTAAGGCAACGTATTTTGCGGACCTTATTCTAAAGGCACCTAACAGTGTGAAATGTGTTTTTAACATTTTGAGAGACATTACCAACCCAGAGTGTATCTGTAACAAGATTACTCCCTCACAGGAGTTATGTGAAGGGCTGGCAGCCTTCTTCCACGATAAAATCAAAGGAATTATTGAGGGTCTGCAGCCTGACCCCTTAAGCACTAGGGTTGGGGTGGAACCAGTGATAGTTAACCCACCTGGTTGGACGGACCTTGGGGAAAAACGGTCTATGGCAGGGCCTTTTCTTGATCACTGGGCCTGCCCCACTGAGGAGGAGTTCATCAGGTTGGCCAAGAAAGTGTGTTCTGGTTCTCCGCTGGATCCTATTCCTCAGAAATTTTGGAAGGAACTGGGTTTTGAAACTTTTCCGCATCTCTACCAGATTGCTATTCAATCACTCAGTAGCGGAGTGGTTCCGTCCTGCTGGAAGGATGCGCTGGTCTCCCCCCTTCTGAAGAAACCTTCTTTGGACCCCTCTTGCTATGGGAATTATAGACCCATCTCCCTGTTGCCTTTCCCGGTTAAGATAGTGGAGCGCCTGGTCAGTCAGGAGCTCTCTGGTTTCCTGGAGGGCAACAACAAGCTGGAGGAAAATCAGTTTGGCTTCCGCCCCGGGCACGGGACGGAGACCGCATTGGTTACCGTTTTAGACGATCTTCGGATGCGTGCGGATAAGGGTCATTCTGCAACTTTGATTCTGCTAGACCTATCCACCGCATTCGATACGGTTAATCATGATATTCTCTTGCAAAGGCTTGAGGATGTGGGAGTTACAAATCTGGCTTTGAAGTGGCTTCGTTCCTATCTGTCGGACAGACGGCAGGCAGTATTTCTGCTCCGTATCAATCAGTCTTTCTGCCTAACAAACATGGTGTCCCTCAGGGATCCTCAATCAGCCCGGTCCTGTTCAATGTATATATGCGACCACTGGTTGAAATTATTAAAACTAATAACATCAGGGCGGTCAACTATGCTGATGACACGCAACTGATTGTTTCCCTGGAGGGGGATCATGCGGACTCCTTAACTATTTTTCACAAATGTATGACAGAAATGGTGTCTTGGCTGAAAAATAATGCTTTGCAATTTAATAGTGCTAAAACTGAGATTCTGTACTGTGCAGTGGGCAAAGTGCCGCAGGCTCTGCCTTCTAAATTTTTGTCTCTTCCCCTGGTCCCTGTGAAGACAGTGCGTAACTTGGGGGTCAGCTTCAATGAGAAGCTGAGTCTGGAGTCACATGTTAATAAAGTGGCCTCGAACTGCCATATGATCATCAGAGGCCTACGCAAGGTTTTACCACTTCTTCCCTCTAAACTCAGAGGCACAGTGGTCCGATGTACTATTCTTACTCGTCTGGACTACTGTAATGCCCTGTTGCTTGAGTCCCCTGGCTACTTGATTCTGCGACTCCAGCGTATCCAGGTAGCAGCTGCAAAGCTTGCCTTAATGAGACCGCGCAACGCATCAACCACTAAGGCATTAACGGAATTTCATTGGCTCCCCGTGCAACAAAGAATCTTGTTTAAGTCTTTGTGCACAGTCTTTAAAGCTCTTCATGGGCTTGGACCTGGACCGCTGCAACGTCGATTTAGCTGGTATGTACCCACGCGCAGCCAGCGCTCCGTGGCAGCCAGGCTAGTTAGGATCCCAAAGATAAAGAGATCTACTATGGGGGGGACGAGCTTTAAGCGTTGCAGCCGCCCGTCTGTGGAATAGTCTCCCTTTAGAGTTAAGACAGGTTCAGGAGCATAATTTCATGGGCTTTTGTCCACTGATAGCTGTTGGTAAGTTTCTTCACTGTGTCTTCAGCGCCAGGATGCCCGTAGGGTTACAGTGCGCTCTATAAATGAAAATACATACATACATGCTGGGTCACTTAGGGTGCAAGGTCCGATTGACCTGTAAATGATGGTTTAGACAGTCTCCTGTCTTGTGGGTAAGTTATTAGAATGTATAACACAAAGAGAAGGGGTAAGAGGCTAATCCCTCTACTCCGGCCCCCCGGTCCACAATCTCAAACCTACATGGAGGAGTAGAGACTACTGAGTAAGTTCTTAGAACACCACGGATTATATATCTTCTGGCTAAAATATTTTGTCATAAATATTGTTTACAAACATATCGCCCCTCTGAGGTTAATCATTGAAAGTATACACAGAATGGGACATATCTTTCAAAGGATTTTTATGATACACTATTTATGTCCCACAATATTTTTGTCAACAAAATATGACTTCTTGTGTGTGACGCCTCTTTGTTTGTTGTTGTTGTTGTAGCAGCTTGCAATGATAGGAACTTGTGTGGTTGTGTTGCATGATGATGCTTCCAGTTTCGGGTGTCTGGGAGGAATGCAGAGTATGCATTGATGAACATGGATTTTAGAGGTAGTTTTCCTTGGGTGGCATGCCTGCTAGTGAGAAGGGTGCATGTAGGTGTTGGTGTTTGCTTCATTGGTATGGTATGAGTATGAGTATTGGGTGTGTGAGGTGCATGCTTCAAGTGGTTAACCAGCAAGGGAAACTGTCGACCCTCTGCCCTTGATGGCCACTACAGGCCAAACAACCTGAATGACCAATGTTATAAGACAAGTTTTGTACCGAATGCACTTCTCACGGTGACTCGAGCTGTACTGCTTGCCTGGCGTTCTGCATTGCGCTACACACAATGGGACACTACACTCAAGCAGCAGACTCCCCTGTGGGATGGTACCTGGCTTCGGGAGGTGGGAGCGTTTGAAGGATTCCAGAAATGGGACCCGATTGGCATAACACAATTAGGGTATGTTTGGAGGGGAGACCACCTATGTTCCTTTGAGGACCTACAGACCATATACTCTCTGCACCCTTCACAATTTTATAAGCACCTGCAATTTCGCCATGCCCTTAACTCATACGTGCCAGCAGGCACTACACTTCCAGAATTCAATCCCCTAGAGGCCCAAATCCTGATGGGTAACCTTAGGAAGGGGGGGGGTATCGAAGATTTACTGATCGCTAACCAGCAACTCTCCAACTACACTCAATCCCCTTAGAATCCGATGGGAAACATGGTTGAATCCTCTGTGGGGTGGGTATTGGAGGGACGCCCTGATGGCCTCCAAAATTATCACTATTTTGGCCAGGCTACGGATGGTCCAACTGTACTACCTCCAATGTGCTCATCTCACCCCAAGTCATCTTCACCGCACGGGGCTCTCTGCCACTCCGGCCTGCACACGCTGTGGGTTAGAAACTGCAGACTTATGCCACATGGTATGGACTTGCACCCGTCTTACTCTGACTGGGAAACGCTTGTGTTTGAACAGACCCGGGTTTTGGGCTCGGAGGTTCCACTTTACCCTCTGACCCTGCTTCTGGTAGTCATGGATGGACTAGATGGGTCCCGAACGGATAAGCTCTTCCTGGGTCCAGCCTTTTTGGTGACTAATAGAGACATTGTGGCAGCTTGGAAAAACCCTGTTCCCCCCAGCGTAATCAGGTTACGCAAGGGCGTAGACTGGTGTGCTACACAAGAAAAAACAGTATATGAAGCCAGGGGCTCTCCCGCTATGGTCGGGTTTGGGTAAATGGCTGGTTCTGCTAATATTATATAAAAGAACGATCCATAGTGCAAGATGGTTTGAATTGCAGGAGAGTGCTATGTACTGTCTACAATGAAATAGGGAGGCAGGTCGAGACTTTAAGTCCAGAACAGAGAAATAACTTGTCACCAAAAATTCAATAATATTGGTTATAAAAAAAAGACTAGTTTTCTTAAAATGGTGCACTGATACACAGTTTTTCCTAAAATCCATTAGGAACACAGAAGGTGGGGAGAGAACCCCCCCAATCTCCTAGGCCTGTAAAATTACTGATAAATCCTAACTACTTTTGACCAATGTTTCTTGTTCTGTGCTCTTTACACGGTACCATATATATTTATTCTGAGGTTCTTTTTGTGAATGAACACTGCAAGAGATCCACCAACCTTCTATTAAATGGTCATAATTCTTGCAAACTAACTGCTAAATCTGTGGAATACTGACCAATGTACCTGGCCGAGTTTCTTCAAAACTCTCCAGGGTTGTGCATTTCTCAAAACATTGCAGGAGAATCTGCATGCCTCTAGATGTGTGTTAAAATTGTATCTGTTTTTTAGCAGTAACAAAGGCCCAGTGTGCCTTTAAAGTTCTCAATTTGGAGCGCTAGGTGGCGCCTGACCGTCATGGACGCCTTTCAGTAAGGCTCCCGGCGCCGGTCCCCGCAAATCCTCCTGGCTTCATCCTGGACTGCCCTGGCCGGCTCGCTCTGGGTGCGGAGGCGTGTGGAGCTGCCCTGCTGTCCCGGGCTTCATCCTGGGGCGCCGCGGACATCGCGGTACCCGCCTGGACGCCGCGGAACCCGACCGGCGGCGGACGGTGGCGGCTGTGGAGCTGTGACCCGGGCGAGCTGTAAATTGAGCCCGCGGCGCCCACGAGGGGTACAGGCCTGACCCTGCCGGTGGGGAAGAGACGGCGGCCGAGAGGCTGCCGTGGGCCCTGTCGGCACCGGAGAAGCGCGGCCCTGCTCCGCTGGCACATTGCGGAGACCCAGGAGTGGTGAGGCGGACTCCCCCTCCGAGTGGACTGGTGTGGTGGAGCAAGCGGTGAGTGCGGCTGTGTGGGACTGCATCGCCGGGGCGGCTGTGGGGGCCGGGTGCGGAGGGGAGACCCCCCCCCATCGGGCTGTGCGTCGGCAGCCGGGGGCCCGAACCCCCAGCCCCCCCCCCTCCCTCCTCCTCCTGGCTGCAGTGTTGAGCTGGCCCCATCGGCCCGAGGCTGACTGAAGGGCTCCGGGTGCAGGGGGGCCCTCCTTGATTCGGGCCGCGCATCGGCGGTCGGGGGGGGGGGGGTGCCGTCCCCCCCCCCTCCCATCGCTCTGGGCCCCGGACGACGAGATCCGACGTGTGATGACGTGCCCCCCCCCTTGGGGTTGTGGGGGGACCGCGCTGGTGAGGCGCCCCCTCGGAGAGGTGGGCTGTGCGCAGGAGTCGGGGCCTTGGCGGTTATCGGCTGCAGAGCACTCGGGGGACACTCCAAGGGCCTGGGACCTTGAACTACGGTGCTGGACCTCGCCTTGTCGGTGGGAGGCTGCGGGCGCGACTGTGGCCGGGGGTCAGACTGGCTGTCCCGCTGGGAGGCCCGCCGGGGCTTGACCGCTGGGGCTGGTGGTGCCCGGCCATTTCTCGCCGTGGCACCCCCAGGCCGTACCTCCTTCTGCTTCCACTTCATCCCGAGCACCCGTCGACGTCCTGAAGGAGTGTCTCCAGCCTGTTGCCCGGCCTAGCTGACCGCCGCGCCCGGGCCGCCCCTGACATGGGTAAGGACAGGGCAACCAAGCCGGCATCCGGGGCCACCCAAAACAGGATGGACAAATTCACGACCTCTGAGAAGGGGTCCGGCCCTACGGGCGAGCCGGCCCCGGCCCCCGCTGCGGACCTTGCTGCCATCTTGCAGGCCATCAACTCATCTCGCGCCTCCCTCGAAGGCATGGTGGGAGAGGTCAAGGTGGATGTTGCTCTTCTCCGGCAGGATTTGCGGAACGCCACCACCCACATCTCGGAAGCCGAATCCAGGATATCCACCGCTGAGGATGACATCCGCCATCTACAGGACCAGGTTCGGGAGCTGACCACCCACTCTAAAGAACTACACCGCCGGGTCGAAGATGCAGAAAACTGCGCTCGGCGCAGCAACCTGCGCCTAGTGGGATTCCCGGAGGGGGTCGAATCGGGCCGGGCGGATGACTTTATGGAGTGCTGGTTCCGATCCTGGATGCCGGCGGACAGCCTATCTGCTTCGTTCGTAGTAGAGAGGGCCCATCGCTCCCTGGCCCCCAGGCCCCCCAGTGCGCCCCCCCGGCCATTCATCCTCAAGCTCTTGAATTTCCGAGACAGGGACGCCATTCTCCGCGAGGCCCGGCGCACAGACACCCTCCACTACCAGAACCACAAAATCATGATATTCCCGGACTACACTCGTGAAGTCCAAGAGATGCGCCGCTCTTACACTGAAGTGAAACAGAAGATGCGTTCCCTGGGCCTCCAGTACCAGCTTCAGAAGGTTTTGTTGGTGGGGGGTGACTCCCTCTTTGTTGTTGTTCCGAGGCATCTTGTAATCTTTGACCTGCTCTCCTGCCCGATGTCCCGCTGTCCTTCCTTTCTAGGGGCGTGCGCAGCCGCGCCTCCAATGGCCCCCTCTTCAGTCCAGGACCATGGCTTACCCACCTGTTCCCAGGGCCGCCATGCGCGTATTATCCTGGAACGTCAATGGTCTTCTGGACCGTTTTAAACGCATGGCGGTCCTCAAATATGCGCAACGTGCAGAGATTGATGTGCTCCTCCTCCAGGAGACTCCCCTTCTGGGCAATAACTGTCCCTTTCTTACCCGCTATGGTTATGACAGGGTGTGGCTCTCAGGTTTTGCGCGGGGATCCCGGGGGGTAGCTATCCTGCTCCGCAAGTCCTTTCCCTTTGCCCTGACCCAGGTGCACTTGGACTCCCAGGGCATGGTAGTGGCGGTATGTGGTACTCTTGAGGGGTGACCCCTCACCCTGATGTCCCTCTACGCAGCTCCATCCCTCCTGTCGTCGGCCCTCTCCTACACCGCGGGCCTCCTCCCGACGCTTCCGGCGGGTTCCCTCATTCTCGGCGGGGACTTTAACGCTGTCTACACGCCCCACCTGGACTCGACGGGTCCGGTATCCCTGGCCCGTGTTGCTCGCGCAAAGCAGCTCTCGACCTGGGCTGCATCTCAGGGCCTCTGCGATGTTTGGAGGGTCTGGCACCCGCAGGCTCGCCAGTACACCCACACGTCGGCGGCCCATCACTCCCATGCCCGGATCGACCTCATCTTCGTCCCAGCTACCGACTGCGCAGGGGTGCAGGATGCACGCATTCTCCCGAGGGGCCTTTCGGACCACTCGCCAGTGCTCTTGGCCCCCCCCCCCCCCTCTGCCCGTCCGATGTGGCGTTTGAACGCTTGGTTCCTCCACGACAAGGCTTTTCGGAAGGTGGTCGGTGGCGAGATAGCTGATTATTATTCTTATAATGTGGGCTCCGTCCCCTCCCCTGCCATCCTGTGGGAGGCCGGCAAGGCGACTATTCGGGGGGCCGCTAAGGGGCATCTGCAACGGCAGAGACGTGCTCAATCCCAGAAACAATCATTTTTAAACACAATGGGCCTATTAACAAACAGTTTTTTGTTGTTTTTAGTACTACTACAATAGTATTATTCATGTACTACAAAATGCTATTCACAAAAATAAATGCGTAGGTCTGCGCCTCTCTTATCTTTTATGTGTGGAGATCTCTGCTCTCACTGCGGAAATCTCCGCACACATACACCTACATTTTATTAGTAAATGTTGTGTGAGGGATGGGGAAAATGGGATGAAAATGATGAACACTTACTACTACATGGGAGGAATTTATGGAAGAGTAAGGAGGGTTAAAGGAGGAGTATGGATGGGTTTAGAGAGAGGCATGCATCCACCCAAAAAAGAGTAAGCCGGTTATTATCCACAAACTGCACTCACTACAGCCAAAAAGGACCCCAAACAGTAGCAAATGCACACCAGCTCAAAACTGGAGTAAGTCCAGCGTCACGAATGGCTAACTAGTGGAAATGCAACACCCTGCTATAGAAAATCAGGGAGACAGTGACTTAAAACAACATACAGAAATAATCTTAAAATATATTAATTTATGTTGCATTCATAAAATATATCAATTTAATAACATTTTAAAAACATGTATAAATAAAAAAAATATTTCTTATAAAATACTTTAATAATGTTTTAATTTTCAAATACATTTGTTTGTTTTTTATAAAGATTTAATTACATTTTTTAATAATATCATCATCAATTTGCTGTTATTTCATCTAAAAAGCATATAAAGAAAATTAGATTGAATAAAATAAAATGCAATTTCCTGTGTTGATCCAGCACATTTACAACTTGTCGTATACTAATTAAAACAGGATTACATAAAAGGAATAAAAAGATAAAAGATGTCAGGTAAAATAAGCCACATATAATCTAAAATTTCAGGCCTTTGTCCTTACGTACCAAATTTGCGGCAAAAAGATACCTACTAAGACCAAAACTATAAGCTGTGAGGTGTCTGTTTGTAAAATTCTTAATGCTTCAAGACATTTCCTAGTCCCCATGTGTTCTGCTTGGGTTTTCGGATCAGATAGAACCCGCTCAGCAGAGCCTCTCTAACCCAAACCAGAACTTTACCCCCTCCCTAGGGCCTATTTACACCTAAATAACCACATATATGTACCACCTAAGGACAGGGAATTCCTACTATATATACCAAGACCTACAAGTCACAGCCTCGCGGTCCCAAACGGACCCAGGACTTCCTGCCCAGACGGCAGCCACAGACTTCCTGCCCAGACGGCAGTCACAGCCTCGCGGTCCCAAACGGACCCAGGACTTCCTGCCCAGACGGCAGCCACAGCCTCGCGGTCCCAAACGGACCCAGGACTTCCTGCCCAGACGGCAGCCACAGACTTCCTGCCCAGACGGCAGTCACAGCCTCGCGGTCCCAAATGGACCCAGGACTTCCTGCCCAGACGGCAGCCACAGCCTCGCGGTCCCAAACGGACCCAGGACTTCCTGCCCAGATGGCAGCCACAGCCTCGCGGTCCCAAACGGACCCAGGACTTCCTGCCCAGACGGCAGCCACAGCCTCGCGGTCCCAAACGGACCCAGGACTTCCTGCCCAGACGGCAGCCACAGCCTCGCGGTCCCAAACGGACCCAGGACTTCCTGCCCAGACGGCAGTCTTAGCACAAGTTCATCCTATAATTACCACGACATATAACAAGGGAATCAGTGTTACTATATATCAGATCACACAAAGACAGCTAGTTGAGCACAACTTGTTCCCCAGTTCGAAGGGCTCCTTTCTCCCTTATTCAGTTACCACCTACCTGATCAGGATTAACATCTGTTCATGTCAAGTCACAGCTGACTAGAAGAATAGGTTACCCTCTTACACAAGACCACGTAGCACATATCGCTTTAATACTTTATTTAGTTATTACATGCACACTCACGGAACATAATACATATCACATAACCTGCAAAGAAAAGTGAAAGATTAAGTTGTACACTCTAATAGTAAGGGGTTGACATCACCTTGGTCGTATGTAGCCTGCACTCAATGGTCATCTAGGTTCCCTTCTCGTCTGCGCCTCGGCTTCGCCTGGAAGTCACACCTCCGCAATCACGGGTTTACTCCCGTCTCCCTCTCCGAGTCACTGGGACCTCTTCCTCGTCGGCCACTCTCTTCTCTTTGGAATATCTATTTCTCGGTTTTTCTCCACCTCCAAGTTTGTCATCTGTCTTCCCTGGAATAAGTAGCAGCTTTACTACTAACGGCCAGGTGTCGCCTATGGACTAGAAGCAAGTGCAAGTATCTGCCTCAAACTTTTACTAATATAGACGTGCATTTCCTCATGGAAAATTCCAGCCCGTAACCTGCCGCCCACCAAATTCTTGTACCTCCCCGTGCCAAGGACACGTTCCCAGCCGGCCGGCCTGATGTAGTGTCTTCGGCATGAAGAAAAATACAATCCTTCGATAAGGGCCGGCCTGAACCGGTTCTCTCCAAGCGAATAACACCTCCTAACTAAAACACTGCCTATGACCTAGAAACATCTCAAGCTGCCGGAGCAGAAAGAAAGATGGAGTCTCTCCCGTTTGAGGCCTACCAGGCCTGCATTCAGCACGGCTCCATGAAATACCCTCACTACAGGACAGGTTATCCCTAATACTAACGAATCTATCCCCTAGGCTATATGTGCAAGCCCTGATCTATGGGGAAGAGCACAGAATCATGTCGAAGTGCCTAGTAAATAGGCTCCATTCACTACTCTAACCCTTAGACTTGAATGGAAAGAGACTGAAGTCACCTAAATCACCCTTCAACACAATAAGACCGGAAAAATCGAGCAGTACACCATGTTACAACACATTGGTTTAATCCACTTCCTTCTCGGAGGCATAAGATGTGCAAAAAGATAGCACACATGCAAGGTTTTCATCAGCATTTAAAGTGCATAGTGTACAATAAATCCCCCCAACAATGGGACTAGATGACCATCTGGTCGTGTTTGTTTTAATCTGAAGGATTCCCAAACGAAACTTCATATATAGTAACTTTACAAGCTGGGATTGGACAATATCCAAATACTGTTCAAAACAAGGAAATGGTTTTACACTAAAAAATAATTGTGCAGTCAGCCTACCCAAACTGGGGTTACAATGGACACTATTTAATACGTGTTCCCAGTAGGTTTGTTTCAAGACCCTCTTCGATTTGGGTGATAATAGATTAGGAGCGTCCCAGAACCAGTTTAGCCCTAGCTTATCAAACCAGGTTTTAATGTGACGGAACAAAGGAAAGGTGGCATGATCATCAAAAGGCAAAATTTATCTTAATTCTTCTTAATAACTAATAGTTCCTGCGTGACCCATAAACGAACCCAAAGTAATAGGGGTCTCAATACAGCTAGGTGTTCTATCCTTTTGATGCCCACGTCATAGTACACTGGGGTCAACGCCGTACTGCTGGGGGGACGTAGCAACATTCCTACAAATGTTTTCATCTTTAGTAAGTGCACCTAGGTTTCTCCCTCCCCTGGTGCCACCCCATAAAAGGCAGCTGTTTGGGCTCTATATTTAAAAACCTCCAGAACTGGTGTTACTGCCTTGGATTTAGTAGCTTGATGTTTTTTTTTTACAATGGCCATCGAGTTTTGCAACAAAAGAACTTAGGATTTATGTATTTGAGTTTTCAAGACAGTTTTGCATCTATTGTGATACCAAGTTAGCTCAAATTTGGCACACATTCTAGGTGTTGCTTATCGACAGTAATGTTTTTCCTGAAGGGCTTGTGCGGTTTTATAACCATGTATTTTGATTTACTAGAACTAATTTCAAGGGCCTCTATAGTACAGTAGTTATTAAAGCTATCTAGTAACCTTTGCTGCCCCTTTGGAGTCTGAGAAAGCAGGATGATATCGTCTGCGAATAATAAGGCAGGTATTGGGATCCCACCAAGTTTAGGGGAGTCGTGTTTGCGCTGTTGCAGATGTTGCACAACATCGTTTACATATAGTGAATAAAGAATCGGTGCTAACATGCATTCCTGTCTCACTCCCCTTTTAATAGTATTATAGTTCACTTCTAGGACCCCATCTATCCCTGTGTTACGTTGGGTCTATCCGGGATGATGAGGACGAGGACTCTACTGACCAGTTACCTCCTTATGTTTCTCCTGTCCTTTGTTTTCAGTCGCCGTGGGATTCCTCCGTGCAGGACTGTCACGTCCCCTTTAACTATGAGTACTGCCCGGAAACCCCGACCCAGCTGACTCCATCACATGCTCCTATCAGGACTTGGTATCCGGAAGAAGCGGCCCATTTAAACACCATCCCAGAGGGGAGGAGCATCGTCATCACGGACCACGGAAGTACAGACTCCGGAGGAAACCTGACCGCGTCCTGGGAAACTCTCCGGGCAGGAGGAGAAGCGGCCGTCGTCACTTTAGGAGCCGAGAAGAGAACGCCGGAGACACAGTGGAGGAAATCCGAAGAGCTGCGTGAAAGGGAGCCGGACCCCATCCGGCACCGCGGACAAGCCAGCCACGCTCCTGGAGGAGTGTGGTTCCCAGAGGTACGTGCCCGTGTAGGTGGTTGGTTCTCCAAAGGGGGTGCGACTGTGAGCAATCCGCTTTGTAAGCGTGGGGAGGGAGGAGGGTCATAAAGGCTGACCCACTTGCTCAGAGTGTCCCAACTGGGTTTCATGGTCACTTGGTGGCAGTTGAGGTGCTTTTCCCTCACTCCTTTCCCTAAATGCTGCTAGTGACTCAAGAGTCTATGGTGAAACCTATTTTCCTTTTCTTTGTTTTCTTTGCCACATATGGTTCTCCGCCGCCCGGATCCCAGAGAGAAATGGTGGGAGGAAGAAAAGGAGGATCCAGTCACAGGCTGTTCCCTACCTCTGACGACAAGACGGAAAGGGACTTTCACCGTTTATATCTGCCTAATAGTGGAGTGTCTTTCAAAAACTTGTTTCACCACTCTAGCATACTGGTCCATTTCTGGTTATCCACACCTTGGCATAGTTGTCTTGATATAATCTAATAATCTGCTCCAGGAGCTCATCTGATACATTTTGGATTTTCATTGAGTTCCACGAATGACCCCTTGGAACAAGATCAAAAGCCGCCTTTAGATCAATAAATGGTACACATAGATGACCTCTCCTCAGTTTAGTATATTTCCATGTTATGCACAAAAGCCTAAAGACCTGATCAATTGTACTAATTCTTGCTCTGAATCCCGCTTGATACGGTTGAAGAATGTTATTTTCAACTATCCAGTTGGTAAGTTTGTTTAGCACTTGCTTGGCACAGACTGTATACTGATGGGTCTGTAATTAGCTGGATCTTGACGATTGCCCTTTTAATGAATTGGTACCATTTCAGCTCCTCTCCATGGTTCGAGTACTGGTGCTCCCGAGCTCACTGCATTACAAAGCAGGTTTGCATATGGCACCAATACTACCTTATCGTTTCTGAAGAGGTCCCCCAGAATTTTATCGGGACTTGGGGCTTTCCCTGTTTTAAATGAATCAACTGCTGCCCTAGTCTCTTCTAGACTTAAGTAAGGGGAGTATGATACAATCCTATTTGTTTCAGTTCTACTTGGACTTTGTGTGGTTTGCAGATTTTCGTTAGTGTCAGAATATAAGTGGGAAAAATGTCTACACCAATGCCTGGGTTTACATGATACTTCAAGATCATACTGCTAGTTTGCCATGAGCTATTATTTTCCAAAAGGCAGCACTGTCTTTATTTTTCGCTGCAAGGATCAAATCACTCCAATTGACCTTGTCCCAGTATTTTTCAGCTTGGTCTAGTGTTTTTTTATAATCTTCCCTGGTCTCTCTTAAGAATTCAATATTATTAGTACCAAGGATTCCTGGGGGGGAGGGGGTGCTTAGAGGTACCTTTTATCACAAGGTTCAAAAGGTTATTGGTCAAGAACGGTTTACATCTTTCTGCCAAAGAACAATGTATTTGTGTGATAGGGATATCATGAGGTAGACGGTCTACAAACGGATATAGAGCATCAGAAAATTTGTTATAAATATATCATAATTTCTGGCTTGTTCACAATAAGTGGCCACTTAACTGACCTAAGATTATTACCGATAATAGGCTGGATGATATTTCTTGCCTTATTCTGCACCCAGGATTCAAAAAGACATCCCGATAACTTCAGACAAAGTGGAAGATGATCACTATCTCCTCTTTGGTATACTTTGAAATAAACTACACTACCCCATATTGTAACACTGAGCATTATATGGCCCATTTTCATTTTAGCAGCACCTCTTTTAAACATGAATGTGCTTGGGCTATCTCATAGCCACCTGTCGTTGCAGGCTCACAATCCATGCTCAGATACAAAGCGAGAGAGTTGCATAGTAGCTACTGTACATGGAACAGAGCTACCAGCATCTAATAAAGGAATGCCTCTCACCATATCCTCTTCCTCTAAAAGAGATTCCAACCCAGCTATTGGCTCATATTTTCAATTTAGGTCACCACCAATATTTGCAGCTTCAGGGCTTATAGAGCCATGGGTATTTTCCAATAATTCTACCACAGGCAACTCCATACTGGCGACTATTGGTCTAATGTGGACATGAAGCAAATATATTTCGGCTCTATTTTCCATTTTCATCTTTACACCATTAATATCAGGTGAGGGGATTTCAAATACCTCTATAATTGCATTTAGGGCGATTTATATCCATATAACCAGGCCCCCTTATGCCCTACCCCTCACAGAAATTTCTGCAATGACACTAAAAGATCTGTAGCCTAGTTTGTGTGGTGACTGCAGTAGCAAAGATTCCTGGAGCAAGATAAAGTCAAACTGATCTGTATATTCTTGCTATTCTGGGTCCAATAGTTTCTGCTTTAACCCTGTTATATTCCAGGAAATTATCGATTTGGTTGGTGACCTCGCTTCTTTGGGCATATTGGCCAATAAGTTGGCTTGGGTATACTCTATTGCAGCAGAGCAGTCAGTCCATCCACTGCTGCCCTGCTGCACTTGATTAGAAGGTTCTGAGATCATGTTTTCTAAAATACTAGGTGTAAGACACAAAACATTTTGCAACGGCATTTCATTTGGAATAATTAGGGTCCTCGTCCCTGCCAGTCAGTCAACCAATTCTAAGTCATTTTGAGCATAGCTGTGGCTTGAATTAATAGTTGACTTTGTTGGAGCTATTTGTCTTTGTTCTACTCTGCCTGCGGGCCTATTCAACTTAAATCTTATCTGGGAGTTTGAGGGTGAGCTGGTCTTTAAGTACAATGCAATCAAGCCGTCAACTAGACTCTTAACTCTAAAAGGTAGTAGTATAGTGTCAAACGTTTCATCATCACTTGTCAGCATTTGGCCCTAATTATATCAGATCGTACAATTGATAAGCACTGGCGATTATGTCTAATCCAACAGATCGTCTTATTTTGAGTGAATCTTCATCTTCCTTCCCTATCTACTGGCTTTAATCTAGGGACAAGTGTCATGAACACTTCAAACGCCCCAGAATTATGCTGATAATTATTTACATAACCACTTTATTTCAGATCTTGGTACCTCTGGTTCAAATGTGCATGAATATTTAGCAACCCTCACCTCTCAGATATTGCGACCTGGTTTCTCTTTATACTTGCACGGCCATAAGGACTACCCGAAAAATAGTTGAAATGGGACTTCCCAGAGTCTCTTTGCGTGCCATTTCCACCCAGTGTTTTTGCAGTATTGACTGTCAGATGTCTTAGTACTGTACTGCGCGTATCCTCCCTTAATCCTCTGTTCACATTATGTTGGACTTGTGTACAAGTCATATTATCAAAAGACTGTCTACCTATAGGTCAGTTTGGCTGCCTCCTCTGACTGGGAGCAGTTGTTATCTGGTGGCTTTCAATATGCAAGTTACTATGCTCTCGAGCTTCACTTTTTAGGTCTCGCTGAGTCAGCGCGCATGCGTTGCTCGGAGAGACATTTAGTAGGTGAGTTTTCAAAGTGCTACTGGCTGGCCTAGCGCTTGCGTTCACGCGAGCGTGCATGCGCACAGCCGGCCGCCATCTGTCTTTCACGGGTCATTACCACCACTCGGCCGCACGTGCTTTCCCTCTCTCCTCAAAACTCTTGCTCTTCGTTGTTGCTTTCTAAATGAAACACGTCCAGGCAATACGAAAATTTGCCATAGTTCAAAATATGTGGTTTCCAATTATTTTATAAATAGTGCTCCTTCCAAACCCCCCGCTTGTGTTTTTTAAACTTTTATCAGCTAACAGCATTTGCCTATTTAAACGTTTTCAGAGATCTTCGTTTCTGTTTTTTTATTGTTGTGCATTTTCGCACAGCTGATTGGTTTGGCAAAATAAAACGAGAGTTGCACGTTCAGCTGATAGAAAGTTTGGTTAAAAATTATTTTGTTTATCTTTTGATTCTGTTTTGCGCACATGGCGGGGGGGTAACACAAATGTGTTGTCGTCTGTAGTACTGTTGATGATACAGCTGCCACAGATAGGGCTTCTCCTCTCTCCAAACACCTGCTGCTTTGCTGTTGCTTCCTCGCAAGGAGTCCGGAGACTCCCTCCCTCCCTCCCCGCCCTCTTTTGTTTGTCGCTGAACACTACCCCTAAAGCATTTTGTTTTGTATTCTTGTCTCCTCCTTACCTAAGGGGAGGGGCCAGTGTGAACATTACCGTAAAGACCCTAAAAGAAGCACAGAGGGCTCCTAACTTGAACAGTCACAAGATCTCGGGGAACACTTTACCTGAGGTTTTTTTCAAACATTAAAAGTTTGTTTAAAATTTTTTTTTTTTGAACAGTGCTACCTCCAAAGCCCGTGCCCTTCATTCCTGTTTTTTGAATGTTGTACTTTTTTGTATAACTAACGCATTGGTAAAATAAAGCACGTGCTGCTCGTACGTATGGTAAAAAAATAGTTTTTATCTTCAGATTCTCTTTTACGCACATGGGGGTATTACATAAATGTAATGTGGTTTGTAGTACCGTGCAGGAAACAGCTTCTGCAGATACGGCTTTTCTTCTCTTCCCCAAACACCTCCTCACACTAGGGGTCCTGAGACCTTGCTACCCCACCCACTTTTGTTTATCAGCGCGCACTACCCCCAAAGCATTTTGTTTTGAATTGCTGCCCCCTCGTTGCCGAACCGAAGGGGCCGGTGTGAACATTACTGAAAAACCCCAAAAGAAGTACAGAAGAACTTCTAACTTGAGCAGACACAATATTGTGGGGCACCATTAACTGTTAGTTTCAGCAACGACGTGTTGGTGAAAAAAAGCTTATTTTGTCACTAGAGCTACTAACTTGGATTCTCTCAAAACTTCAGGACAGATATTTTTTCCTTCAAACATCCACTGTCCCAACGTGCTACACTGCGCTTCTCACACTGATCTTACATTTTACTCTAATTACTTTCATAGAAACGCACTAGTTTAAACCCCTGGGCCCGGCCTCGGGATGTGAACAGGCAACAATGTATTGTAGGTGCCGGGTGGCACACTGCACTTCTCACCCTGACGTTTGTATAATGTTGGTGCTTTTGTGGTTAGTGCAGTGCACCAAGGAAGCTCCCACATCAGGTGTGTTGCCAAATTATTTATTTATTACAAATAACTCGGGAGCACGGGAGCGGTGCTCTTCTTCGTTCGGAATCCGGGCGCCAAATCCGAGATCATGGCCGCCACTGGACTTCTGCCTATGTCACGCGCCAAGCGCGCGGACGACTAGACCGCTACACCACATCTCCCCCCTTTTTCAACAACCCAAAGAAACAGTACAGTCTTACTTGCTGTCCATAACAAACTCTCCAAACCTCCTGGGCAGATTGACTCTTCTGCCACATCGTGTACGACCACTGAGACCTCCCGTGCTCGGAGTGGCATCAGTATTTCCCTGCTTGGGTGCTTCCCCACCGTCCATGCATCCTGTTTCCCTTCTGTTTTCCGGATCTGATCCCTCTCGGGTGCTGGTCGCCGGTTCTCTCATCTCCTCTCTCTCCCCTTGCACTGTTCTCGGTGGTGGGCTGCTCCCCTCCTCCTTGGGACTCTCCGGGTTACCTCCTCTCCTCGGTGAGGTGTTAACTGTCTCCTCTATGGTGCTACTCAGACCTGCTGAGTTACATCTCGCCATGCGATCTTGAGACCATATTTTCCCGTTGCTGAGGAGTGCCGACCTGGAATATGGTTCCATCACTTGAAGCGGGGGTGTGAATTTACTATCTCCTTTCTTCTTCTGTGTTGGCAGCTTGATTCTCACCCATTCGCCCTTCTCCAGTGTGACCTCTTTGGTGTTATGTTTGGTGTCGTAGTGCTCTGTGTACACTGCCTGAGCTCTCTCTAAGTTCTTGCGCACTACTGCCGGAGACCAGTGGCTTTGCACCGTGAGACGTTTCCAGGCCACATTGTCCTTCGTGAACGGTTCTCTTCCTCGCAGTATTCTGAATGGACTGTATCCTGTGGTGGTAGGTGTAATCCGATAAGCCCACATCAGTCTTTTCAGTTCTTTCTCCCAGTTCATGCCTTGGCTGATCGCCGCCTGGACCGATTCCATGATCACCCGGTTAAATCTCTCCGCTAATCCATTTCCTGCCGGGTGATATATCGGTGTATGTCACACAGTAATGCCATTCCTCTCCATGTAGGCTTCCCATTTAGATGACGTAAATTGCGGGCCATTGTCACTTAATATACCTTTGGGGATTCCCTCTCTTGTAAAGATGTTTGTAAGGAAGGCCAGTATTGTATCTGTTTCCGTGTTTTCAGTCACGTCGATCTCCGGCCACTTGGAGTACCGGTCTATGACAACCGTGATATATTTCTGAGTGCCTTGTGCGTCTTGTATGGGTCCCAGAATGTCACTGGGGAGGAGGCTGGACGCATGCAACACTAGGTTTTCTAGCGGGGAGTACGCCTTGAACTAATGTGGCCACAAGGATTTCCCCCCTACCCCTCCCATGGGGCAAATAAGTTTTTCCAATAGGGTTTCTCTAAACAGGTGGCAGCTGGCTATAGGCCTACGCCCCCAGTGGTAAGATTGGAGCCCAATATTTAAGGTCCTGACGAATGCCACGTACCCAAGTGGACAATACAGGCAGAAACATGTTGACCCCCTATTAACAATCACTGATTCACAGCGGCGACGGGATGATAACGTCCCCACTCACCGCACTTATATATTTTAATCCCACATAGTAACCCCATAGAATAAAAATTGTTCAGGTATACTATGATGGTTTTTAAATTCACTCACTCCTTTTTTTGTTTGGGCCCCCACTTAGTTTAGAAGTGCATCCCTGTCTTCAGGTGTATGCCCGCCCTCTATCAAACGCGGTTTTTAGAGGGCGAGGACTGGCAGATGATGAAGCATGACACCTGGTGGTGTGTGATTCCAGTCCGTCAATTTTTGTGATTTGCCCCCCCTAAATTGGGCATTTCTTAGACACAACTAGGGACGGTCCTTTCTGTGGTTCATATGGAAATCTCCTCCCATGGACTTTCCGAAAAATCGTATCTGCCTAGGGGCAGGCGTAATAACCTCTGTGTCTTGTCCGCATTGCAACACTGCTCACACGCCCTTACATGCCTTTCTATCATCACGTCCATCCCGGGCCACCAGTAGTCTTCCTTTGCCCTCCATTTGGTTTTTACGATACCTAAATGTCCTTCGTGTGTGATGGCTACGATGTAATTCCTCAGGGCGTAGGGAGGAATGACCTTTGTACCCCTTAATAAGAACCAGGGTTTGTCCCCTATCGACAGTTCTTCTCGGATCTCCCAGTACTGTTTCAATTCTTCCTCCAACAATCTCTTGTCCGGCCACCCATTCGTCACATTTGCTTTTACCGCGCTTAGTTTCACGTCTTTGTCATATTCATTTTCCCATTCCTGGGTGCTTATGGCTCTTTCCGGGTCCCCTGTGAGGGCAACTGCGTACTCCTCCCATCCTTCTTCTCCTTGGTCTTCCGCTCTCTCCTTGGATGCAGCCCTACTCAAAAAGTCCGCTACCTTGTTCTTGTGTCCAGGTAGGTACTCCACAGTATACACATAGTCTAGGAGTCTCAGGGTCATTTTAGCAATCCGTGGAGTGGCATGTGCTTGCCCGCTTGATGTGAGGACCTTCACCAAGGGTTTGTGGTCCGTGCGCAGAAGGAACTTTCCTCCCCACAGGAACTGCCGGAATCGCTCCATTGCCCACACTGCAGCTAGCATCTCTTTTTCAATGACACAGAATTTTTGTTCGTTGGGGGCCAATGCTCTGGAGGCGAAGCTGATTGTGGTGATCACTCCCGCGGTGTACTGTTGCGTGAGTACTGCCCCCAAACCTCGATCACTAGCATCAGTGGTTAGTATGGTCTGCGCTTCGGGGTTGAATCCGTGTATGGGCACTGCGTCACTGATGTTGCGTTTCATGTCCTCGAACTCCTGTTGTTCCCTTTCCGTCCATTGGAATTTCGATTTGTCCTTCAGAAGTAAGCGCATGTGATGGGTCTTGGATGCAAAGTGTGGAACAAATTTACTATAAAACTCTGCCATCCCCAGGAAGGTCCTGATGTCTTCCCTGTTCTTGGGTGTGGGAGCATCTCTGATAGCTGTGACGTTGGATGCTTTGGGCTCGATCCCCTGTTGGCTTATTTCGTGCCCCAAATACGTGACTTTGCTCACTCCAAACTTACATTTGTCCCATTGTGCGGTGAGTCCATTTTGCATCAGTGTGGTGAGCACCTCCTTTAACTTCATGTTATGATCCTCCCTGGATGTCCCCATCACCAATATATTGTCCTGGAAATATTGGATGCCTTCTTTCTTGTGGAACAGCCGGTGCATCAGTTTTTGAACTACGGCGGCCACGGAGGCTAGTCCAAAGGGCATTCTTAGGAATTTGTAGCATCCGAATGGCGTGATAAATGACGTCAGGTGGTTGCAGGAGCGATGCAGGGCAATCTGGTGGTACGCTGAAGTGAGGTCGATAGTGGAGAACCATTTTGCTCCCTGGGTTTTTGCCAGCATTTCATTGATTCTGGGAAGTGGGAACTTATCCACCACGATGTTTTTGTTAAGTTCTCTCAAATCGACGCACAGCCTTACCTTACCATTTGGCTTCTGCGCCACCACCAAGGGCGCCAGCCATTCCGCATTGTCGATAGCCTCTATCACGCCGTTATCTTCTAGTCTCTGCAACTCTTCCTGTACAGCCGTCCTGGTCCTGAATGGTATGTTTCGTGCTTTGTGAGACACCGGTTGTGCCCCTTCTCTCAATTTGATTTTATGCATGAACTTTGCCATGCGTCCTATGGACTCGCTGAACACCTCCGGAAACTCTTCCTTCCATCACTGTGCTGCATACTCTGGACCCTCTTCTGTCATGAGGACTTGCGTGTGTCCTCCTGGGTTCAACTTCATTCCTAGGGTTCCTTGATCCTTCCAGCCCAGTACCGACGGTCCCTTTTCGGACACATACAATTTCCCATCGCACATTCTCCCCCTGAACTCGAAGGACAAGGGACAAATCCCCACCATGGGAATAGGCTCTCCAGTGAATGTCACTGGGTGGATGTCGGTGGACTGTAGATGGTAATCCGTTCTTGGGACGAACTCCTTCTCCCATACCTTCCTCTGGATTATCGTGTAGGGTGATCCCGAGTCAGCTACCATGATCACTTGTACCCCTCCGATCGTCATCTCGCTTTTCGGTTTCTTGTCGGTGGCACATTCTATGCCCAGGACCTGCTCTGCCACTATTAGGATTCCATCGTCATCTTCCTCCTCCTCTTCTTCATGCTCCTTGTGCCCTTCTTGTGACACGTACTTCACTTCGCCTCTAGGGGACTTCCTCCTGCACACTTTCCCCGTAGTGTCCTAAAAGTCCGCAGTACGAGCATTTGGCGCTGAATGCGAGGCATTCCTTGTCGTTGGCGGCATGAGTGGTGCTGCCGCATCTGTAGCAGGCAGTCCTACTCCAATTCTGTTGTCCTTGTGGTCTTGGGGTTCTAGTATTGTACTTTTTGTAGTTCCGTGCTCCTTGTTGTCCTGGAGGTTGTTTATTGTCGCAAGTATTCCTGTCCGCTAACTTGCACACTGCTTGCCCTTGGCTGCTCTCTTGCTTGGCTGCTTCTGCACACCTCTTGGACAACTCCGCCTTTTTTACTAACGCCACCACTTCCTTCAAAGGTGCATCGCCGTTGACCCACAGCTTCTCTTGAATTGAGGAAATTACCGTGTGCATGATGATTTGATCCTTTATCAATTCTTCTTGTAAGACTCCAAATTTGCACGTTATGGCTAACTTTTTTAAGGCCGCCACATATTCATCAACCGATTCCCCTTTTTCTTGCTTCATGTGGTAGAAGTTGTACCTGTCTATAGCCGTGCACACTACCGGACGATAGTGTGCATCAAGGTCTTCTAGCGCGTGCTTGAACACGTCATCATCCGTTGCTGCTCTTTCCTCTTTTACCAGGTTTTGGTATACTCTTTGTCCCGCCGGGCCCAAATTGTGGAGTAGAATTTTCTTCCGCCTGGTACTCGAGAACTCCGCTACCCCCTCCTCTTCTAGCGCCGAGAGGTAATTCAAGAAGTACTGTTTCCAGTCTTCCCACGGCATCTCGGGTTCTCCCCCATTGGCCAAGAACGGCACCGGGTTCGTCAACGAGAACGTCTGAGCACTCATTGCCTCTCCGGCGGCAGCGCGTTTCTGTGTAGTGGTAGGGCTGTCCTGGAGTTCTACTCCCTGGGCGTCCCTTCGACGCTCCTCTTCCTCCTGGCTGGAATCCCCACTCTCCGCGTGGCTGTCGCTTGGCTGCGCCAGGGTCAGAATGCCCCTACTGGGGTCGACTGGCCGGTGGACCTGTATCCCCCCGTGGGCGGCGTGGAACTATGTGCCTGAGACTTCTGTAGGCAGGGCGGTCGGCCACTGGCGTAGTGACGTGGGATCCCGGAGCAAGTGGGGCTAGGCGCCGGCTCCGTGGCGCACTCACCGCTGCTCTGCCGCGCTCCCGTGTGCTGTCCCTGTGATGGCAATCCTGGACTGGTGAGCTCCCACGTGGGTTTCAAAAGAGGTGCTGGTGGACCCTTCACCACCTCGTCGCCATTATAATGTTGGTGCTTTTGTGGTTAGTCCAGTGCACCAAGGAAGCTCCCACATCAGGTGTGTTGCCAAATTATTTATTTATTACAAATCACTCGAGAGCGCCGGAGCGGTGCTCTTCTACGTTCGGAATCCGGGCGCCAAATCCGAGATCATGGCCGCCACCGGACTTCCGCCTACGTCACGCGCCAAGCGCGCGGACGACTAGACCGCTACACCACAGTTTGTCTCTCCCAATATCGCTTACGCCTTGTTCTGCCCTCCTTCTCTTCCATCGTGTTTGTATCTTCATTCTGCCATCCTTTGCTTCTGGGCTGGACGCCACCGCCCCCGAGCCTGCATGTTCTTGTCTACTTGGTTAAACTTCACCTCTCTTAATCAATCTACTCCCCAAGCCCTGCATTATACATGTTCTGCCCCTGCCTTCATCAGTGCAGATTGCAGCAAACTAAAGACTGGTGCAACACCCGCCCACACAGTCAAACGGGCGAGCTCCACATCTGGTCCAGCCCACTCACTGATTTTAGCAGTAAGAACAAATAATATATTGAGCAGCAGCGAGGTGAGGGGCTAACAGCATATCGGTTCCGCCTCTATCCCAGTGTGAGTGGATGTGACTGCAGTGCATGTATCCTCCCATCGGGTGCCAGTCAGGATGTCTGGCTGTCTTGTGTGGGTTCCAGAAACTGAATTTCACTGTACAATACCTGAATGCAGATGCAGTACCTAGTAGGCATGCACTATGCTATGCTTGAACCGTGGGCTTTGGGGAATGGCTGGGCACTCTTCTGCAGTGCCTATCCTGGCTGTCTCCCCACCTCCTGCTCTCGTGACTAATCATTAGAGATGGGTGAGCCAACAAATGAACAGAGTTCAAGCCAAGGTTCTGGCTCAGCTCTTAGAGCTTTATAAATCATACAGCAAACATCACGTAATATATGATAGTCTCTTCAAAATTCAAAAAGTGTATTTCTTTAACATGTAGAAACTTTGAAATTAATACTTTTAATTAAAGCACTGCACTGAGGTACTTAAATAAAAGTGCGCATTTTTAAATCTAAACCCTTAGTGAACCAAGAGGCAAGTCACTTGTCATGTAAACCCTGTACGTGGCCCAGAGTACTATAGAGCAATATTATAGTCTATTAAATAAACAGAATGGGTTTTTGTCCAACTGATTTCTGAACTCACATATATGAAAGTATTTCTTACGGAATTATGAAAGTATTTCTTATGGAATTATGAATGAGTTTTGGTGAAATAAAATATTTGCATAAGATCACACAAAAATTAGTGGGGAAGCAGTGATTTATCCAGGTTGTCTGGTTTCACTTTCTACTAATCAGCCACTAAATGGGTATCTATATGTCTTTCCTTTGTTAGGTTGAGCCTAGAGCAGCGCATGCGCTGCTTGCTCGACTTTTAGTAAAGGGGTAAAAAAAAGTGCTACCAGATGCTGCCATGGCCGACCTAGAGCTTGAGTACATGTGCGCGGGCGCGCGCTTTGCGTGCCTCTCTCCGTGCTTCAATTCCCTTCCCCTCCCCCACCACAGATCTTGTCACTTTGCTGGCCTCATTAAGTGCATCGCGATCACGATCACTTTCACTTTCGCACACAACTCCCGGGCTTCTCTTGCGTATCTTCCCCCACTGTTCTTCCTTTAATGATAGAAAGGGTTAACCCTTGCCTTCGGATGCGTTGGTACATTGTTTTCCTCATCCATGCCTTATTCACAGCCTTTCCTTACAAATTGAAGAGCTGTAACCGAGTTTTAAAAATGTATTTGTGAAAGTTACATGTGTTTCTGTGCCTATTTGTTGTTGCGAAGGCTGCTTGGCTTTCTATTTAATTTCTTATTTAGGTTTGAAGAGTTTTTATTTTCAATAGGGCGCGCAAATCACTTAAATTCTACATGTAAACACTGTATGCCAGTCACAGCAATGATAGAGCTCTTTATGGCTATGCTAATTCTCTGGTTAGTCGAGCATGGCTGTCTCCTTTCTTAACACAGTTACAGACTATTTAACCCTTTCTCGCCACTTCAGACTCCCTGACTAATTTGGTATTGTTTGGGTGGAAAAACAATGTTACTGCAGATATCTTTAAAGGTAAAATGTGTATTTTTAAACCTTTAGGCTACTTTAGCATGTGAGCTGATTGCAAGGCGCTTACACCTTTGTTTTTTTTAAAGCAAGAAGGGTCAGATAAGAAGTTTAGTCTGACGGACGATTGATTACATCATAGTTGCGTTTAGAAAGATACTTATGCTATATCAAAGAGAAAGTTAGCATAGCTGTAAAGATTGCTCTCCCCGCCATGACCTGCTTATGTGTGTTGTTTTTTTGGTAGGTAAATTTGTGTGAACTGCTGTAAATCACTGGTTCTGAAGCTTCCCACCGGGATTAAAACCTACGTCCTAAGCTGCTAAGTTACTGGTTGGGGGTAGCAAGCCACTTTTGCTGTTCTTTATTGTTACTCAATAGAGAAAGAATTGCTGGGTGATTGTTGCCAAGATGTAAGGGATCAAACCAAAACGTGTTTCCTTGCAGAAAACAAAAAAAAAATCATTCTAAAGACACCCAAAGCAACATTTATGATGGTATAGAAATTGGCGGCAATTTTTTGTGCGACCCATGATGCCCTAGGACACTTCTCAATATCATATAAATCAAAATGCTTACACTTTATGCATGAACCAAATGTAATCTGCATATATAAAATGACAGTGTTTGACATGTCTAATAAGATCTCCCTTCTCTAACAAATGAACTGTTCTCTGCCATTTCCTGGGTTTCACACTTCCCCTTATCATAGTGCAAGGTAAGAGAGCAGCTTAGCTGTGATGCCAGATAACCCTAAAAGGGAGAAAGGCATTTTAAGTATGTGGGGAGTGCTCCAAAGGCAAACATTGTTTTGACTTTGAAAAATGAAACACTGCATGGTGCATTGCAATTGTGTAAAGGACTTTTTCAATACATTCACTTTTCTGTTAAGCTTGTGATTGTATATAATAGAAAAAAGGCACTTCTTTGCATAGCTACACAGTTTTTTATGAGCAGAGTTGCCTTCATTTCCAGTCATCTATGCAAGGCCACGGCACGCAACTGCAGTCCAACAACACCAACAGAAGCATAACACCACCTCAGCTTCACTCAGCCCAAGCGCAGCCCAAGCGCAGCACCACCTCCACACCAGCACACCACCAGCTCCGCTCCAGTGCAGCACCACCGCACTACCTCCGCATCAGTGCAGTATCACCACCTCAGCACAGCACCAGCACAGCATCATTCAGTGCCACCACAGCATCACTCTGCACCACCTCAGCACCAGCGCAGCATTACCTAAGCATCACTCAACACCACCACCTCAGCACAGCACTACCTCCGCATCAGTGCACCATCTCCTGCGCAGCACCATCGCAGCCCCAACACAGCATCAGCACAGCGCCACCTCATCGCAACTCAGCACCAACGCATCACCAGCACAGCATCACCTGGATATCACCAAAGCATCACTCAGCACCAACTCAGCACCACTCTAGCACCACTCTAGCATCACTCAGCACCACCCTAGCCTCACTCAGCACCAACTCAGCACCACTCAGCACCAACTCAGCACAACTCAGCACATCCTCGGCATCACTCAGCTCCACCTCAGTATCACTTGGCACCACCTCAGTATCACTCAGTACCACTTCAGCACCAGTGAAGCACCGCCTCAGCATAGCTTCAATGCAGCACCAACTCAGCATCACTTCAGCAACAACTCATCACCAATGCAGCACCACCTCAGCATTAGCACAGCAGCACCAGTGCAGCATCACCTTAGCGCCAGCGTAGCACCAGCTCTGCATTACTAAGCACCACTTGAACACCAGCACAGCACCACCAAAGTATCACTCAGCACCACCACAGCACCACCTGAGCACCGCATCAGCACAGCACCATCTTAGCATCAGCACAATACCAGTTCCTCATCAGTGCACCACCACCAGTGCAGCACCAACTCAGCATCAGCGCAGCATTACCTCAGCTGCAGTGCAGCACCATCTCATTATCCGCACAGCACCATCTCAGCATTCGCGCAGCACCACCTCTACATCATTGCTCCACCACCAGCGCAGCCCCACCTCCGCACCTGCGCAGCCCCACCTCAGCAGCAATTCAGAACCAACGTAGCACCACTTCAGCATCAGTGCAGCACCACCTCAGCACAGAACCAACTCAGCATCACTTAGCACCACCTGAGCACCAGTTCAGCTCCACCACCTTAGCATGAGTCATCACCAAAGCATCACTCAGCAACTCAATACCACCTAAGTATCATTCAGCATGCCCTGAGCAACACCTCCGAACCAGCACAGCACCACTTCAGCATCACCTCAGTATCATTCCGGATCACCTGTCACCACCACCTCAGCATCACTCCCCACCACCTCAGTCTGCCCTCGGAATCTGGCATCTGTTGATTCTCCCCTAGTGTCACTCCACTGCTCCTATTGTAATTGAGGTACTATTTCCCAACCTCCACCCTCCCGTTGTTTATGTCCTCCTCCCCCATAACAAAAAAACGATAACAAATTAGCATTAGAACAGGCAGAGAAAAGTTGCCAGCATTGCATGGACAAAAAACTAAAACACATTTTTTTGTGTTAATTTTGTTTTTATTAGGGTCGTTCAGTTTTACATAAAGTTTTCCTGGTTATATATAGGGTGATAAAAATGGTTATAACACTTTTTTTTATTATAACTTTTCAACATGCTGCACAACATTCACAATGCTCTACAACACAGCTTAAAGACATTAACAAAGGCAATAGCTCTGTCTAAACACTTATAAGGTCCCAAAAGCGAGACCTATTGGCTATGCCAATGCTTGTTGTTCAGGCATCTAATCTTCGGTAAAGCCTCATCACTAAAGGTCTACTCAAATTACATTGTCTCGTACTAGCTAATCCTTGGGGCACACATGGGTGGCAAAGACTTGGTGGGCTTTAGGATGGATGCTGATTTCTACAATGGGTAGAGTTGTTATAATTCCCTAGCAAAGATCGTGCTTCATTATCCTTGGTCAGGGGAGCTAGTATTGTGAATCTGTTTGAGTACAGAATAGTTGGAACGTCCCCCCTCCTCCTCCTGTTTCATTAGCTGTATTTTCAGTGAGGGGCCAACTAGGTGGTTGGTTCTCATCAATATCGTTTGTAGCGACGCTGTCAGTTGCACGGGGTCGGACTCTTGGTGTATGATCTCCGCTCTGGTAGCACCTTTAGTATTTACAGGTTGAAGCATACCCTCACACTTTTTTAAAAAGCTGTAATTTTCGGGTTGTGGGTGTTAGCTATCTTACGATTATCGCTCAAAATAGACTCTACCTCAATTAAATCATCAATACCATCTAAAGTACAGTTTTCCGCTGCATTTTTCCTTATTTAAGGTATTTTCCCTTTGCCTGTAACGGTGTCAGAAGCTTTCCGCTTGCCCATATATCTGAATGTTTGGTATCTACAACTCTCCCCACATTCTTGATCCACTCAAACGCACCAGATGGCGTCAATGAAGTGTGTTGCGTCAGAGATCAGGACCCTTCTAGCTATAGTTTCAATACGTTAAAATGCTATAATCAGAAAAGCTCCAACAAGCAAAATACAAAACATTACTATTTATAACATCCAGCCAGAGCCAAGACGGTCAAAAGATCAATGTGCACAAAGAGAACTTCACATTCAGTCTTAACACTTTTCATAAAGAGAAAAGCGTACTCGGTAGACAGTTCAATTGTCCTCCCTTCAGTTCAGTTCGACCAATGTTCAGGTTAATAAGGGCCCCCTGACTTCTAGAATATTGCCTGGATCTTGTATTGTCAGGGTACAAATGAAGACATCGATCTTGTTCAGCACATACCCCAAAATATCAATTAACTGGCTTAATCCCGAGGGGAAAACTTACTAGCAAAGATCGAGTCAAGATGAAAAAATGCAGAGCCAAGGGGGGTGGCTATGCCCTGCCGCCTCCTGTTGCTGATGGACACAGGACAAAAGTAGTACATTTACTACAAAGTGTAAAGATTACTTACTTACTTATGCATATCACCCCTCCTGGTGTATAGGTCATCAACCAGAACTCTACAGCCATCTCGGTCTTGGGTTTTTCTTTCAGTCTGTCTCCAGGTGTAACCCATCTCCTTGCATTCAGCCTCGAGGCCTCAATACCAGGTGTTTCTTGGCCTTCCTCTTTTCCTTTTCTCTTGAGGGTTCCAGGTGATGACTTGCCTGCTGGTGTTTGATGTGGGCTTGCACAAGGTGTGACCTATCCGGCCCCAGTGTCTTTTCATGATTTGTTAATGATTAGGGAGTTGGAAAGTCTGCTGCCATAGGTCATTGTTGATGATGGTGTTTGGCCAGCGGATTTGGAGGGTTTCACTCAGACAGGTGTTGATGAAGGTCTGGACTTTGATGGTTGCGGTCATTGTTGTCTTCCAAGTTTCTGTTCCATACAGAAGGACCATTTTTACGTTGGTGTTAAAATGTCTGAAGGCAGGCCTTACCTTGCTGATTCTTGCCTTGATGTCAGGGTCTTTGTCGGCCTGCTTGTCTATGACACAGCCCGTTTATGTGAAGTCCTCAACCTCTTCGAGTGCATCACCTGCAAGAGTGACAGCAGTTGTGCTGGCCATGTTAGCCTTCAGGATCTTGTTTTTCCCCCCGTGGATGTTAAGGCCAAGTTGTGCTGATGTGGCTGCCACTTTGTCGGTCTTCTCTTGCATCCGCAGATGGGTATGAGAGAGTAGGGCCAAGTCGTCTGCAAAGTACAGGTCGTCAAGCTGCGTCGAAGGTGTCGACTGGATCCCTTTCCTTCTCCTTTCTGTACATGATCCAACCTATGGCCAGCAGGAAGAGTGAGAGCAAACAACCTGTAGTGATATCCCTTCTGGGCACACTTCGTTTTTTTCTTAGTTTAGCCTATTAGATGTTTTAGGCTGCCTTTGCTGTGCATGGTCACACAACACTTTTTTGTGACATTATTTTAGAAATACGCTGTACATGTTGTTTTGTTACTCACTGACTCTTCCTCGGATTCAGTCTGAACATTTCTTACAGGGTCATCTAGAATACATAACACCATGTTGTGCTGATTTCTGCTCGGTCAGCAACAGCTCCTAACGTTTTAGACATAACACGGTAGCCTGGCTGCAGCTTTCCAACACAGTAGTTTTATCATATAAACTGTGTCTTGTCCTTTGTAGGCAGAGAAGAGAATTTTGGCAGAGAGACCTCTCCTCTAACGAACAAATGGCAGGTATGGGGTCCGTTGCTAATAGCAGAGATCACTAATTTATCCCTTTGCTTACACAGTAAAGATAGGAATAGACAAATAGGTAATTTGTCTTTGTGGGTTTTTTTTATTGTATACAGCCCGCTAGTAATGCTGATTACGTTGCTTAGTTGTATTTGCCTACTTATCACAGCACATTTGCTTCATAATAGACTTCAGTAGTTTTGATGAATGTATTGTAAACTTTCTTTGTTTACTAAGGGCATGCATGAGTGAGAGATGAAAGGTGATCATCTGAGTCCATAGTTCCCTTGGGTACAAGAGGGTCATGTTCTAGGCTTGCCAAAAATCACCTGCTACTCTGGGAAGGTTAGGAGTTCAGGTGAGGCACTGTGAGCTAGCCAGGATTTGAGCCAACAGCTACTGATGTGGTTGAAAGACTCGGCCCCTACACTCTGACGTCATGTCATCCCAGGGCACATTTCTGCTTACCAGCAGAATCCCTGCAACATGGCGCCTCCAATGATTGGTCTGGTTCTTATTTAACGGGTCTCCTGAGTAGTACTTGTACATGTCCATAGTACCCTTATACCTCCTCTGGAGACGTCCGCAGGGTTGGGGATAAATCCTCCACAGTATTTTAGGAAGCACCTACTTTTTCTGTTGATTTTTCAAGCTTGAACTTTGAAAAGGATTACCTGTATTAGTGTTTGCACTTTGTTTTCATCTCTGTTTTCTCCATAGTGCAGCCACAGCCAAATCAAATTGCTGATAATTGCAGACCTGCAGGCCATGCACATTTAAATATACATTGCCCTTGCAATGTAGGCGGTGACTTAATCTTCATTGTTGAAGCCCATGATGCCTATTGTTTAGAAGTTTTTTTATTCTTAGGACAATTTTCCAGCTGTGGATGCTAATACAGGAAGATTTCATGAATACACTAACATTGCAGAACCGCAAGCGAACATTTCATGAATACACTAGCGTTGCAGCATCGCAAGCATAAAGAGTGTATCAGCTCTTAAAAATTCCACTTTCACATTGGAAACATCAAAACAGATTCTGAGAAACCAAAATCCATGTGCTTGCTGTGTACATATGGGTCCCCTCAGTGATGAAGGGGCCACCAGGCCAGCGTTAGCTGGTTATACACCATTCACTACTCTACAGGGTCTCAATGTTAATGAGCTACAGCAATTATACACTGGTCTAGTTAGACTATATAGACGCTTAACTCAATATGTTTTGTGCACCTTGATGGCTTTCCCAGCAAGGGCAGCACTGTCAGGGCGACCACAGTTGCCTGCTGTACCTACAATACGTTCTGTCATTACTGTCATTATACATTCAATTACGGGTAAAATTCACCCCAACTGTGAGGAAATTTTAGATAGCCCAAAAAATTGATTAAATTGAAGCTGTGTTTCCCCTTAAGGGACCACAAGACAGTCATAGAATTTTGACTATTTGCTTAGCCCATGAGATGGTTCCCCGAATAGGTGACTGTAACACTTAGGGCACAGTCTTTGCTGCAGTCTATACCATAATGCATTCTACTCCATCTATGTCAGTCTTGCCGGAGGTGTTGAAACAAATGCAGAAGAAACACCTATTTAAGTGTTGTTCAAAACTGCATTATGTTGTGCAAGCACCCACACAAAATATAGTAAATCTACCCCTTAGTCTCCTAATTCAGCATGATTGAGGCTGAAGTTGCTGCACTCTTTACAGTGTTCAGAAATGCCCACCTCATGTTGGAGAGCCTGGCGGTTGAGAGGCCGGGCAAACAGGGGATTCTGATGGATACATCTGCCTGTGGATTCCTCACGTTTTGGAATCCCCACATTCTGAATTACCCCAATGCGCAGCACTTCACTGAAACTTTTCTCCTCAGCTCTCCCACATCAACAAGGACATCACAATGGAACGGCCTTGCACGCCACTCCGTGTGACATTATCATAGCCATAGGAAGACCTCGTCGGTACACCTCGGTGTGCTGACCTCAGTTCCCTTTTTTCCGCCCCATCAACATGTAACTTTTTTTTCCCAGGCTATCCATTCTGGGAGTTTCTTTGTTGCTGTTCTTGTGACTTTCTAGCCGTCGAGGATGACTACTCCGAGGAAGTCGAGTTTCATGCCATTCAGAGAGTGTGGGGGCCAGATGTCCATCACTGACCCCCTTGAAGACTGTCTGTGGTGTCTTTCGTCGGACCATGACGTCGAGACCTGCACTTAGTGCAAGCGCATGAATCCAACGGTGCTGAAGGAGAGGAGGCCAAATTATTCATTGCCAAGGCGAAAAAGCAGAAGTGAGGTCGCAGCAGTCTATCACCTGCTCAAAGTCAACCACTCCACATACTTCGAGGTCTACTAAACAACACAAGACGAAGCGGGTGCCATGGTTCTCTGCGTCGCTCTTCGAAAGATGCGACTTCGAAGTTGGTGTCCCAGACGTCACTGCAGGGATGAGATCTCTCAGACTCCGTCACAGGGAGTGACTCCGGCCCCGTCTCTGGCTCCGAAAGCAGTGACTCCACAGGCTCCGAGAGATGCAACGCCTCCACCATTGCCAAAGTCAACCACTCTAGCTCTGGCTCCGGGGTTTTTGTTGCCACAACCGGTGCTGAATTTGGTGCCTCCTCAAGCGGCTTTAGAGCTTGTGGTACAGTATCCTACTTATCCTGCTTTCCCGGCTCCAGGATCGGATCAGACACATTTTTTAAATGCGATGTTTGGCTTGTTCGCCAGAGCTGCTAACCCCACTGGTGTGCCTGTTGGCCCCATGGGTCCGTTCATATATTCCCTGGGAAGTATGCCACCTCACTTTCCCCAGGCACTGCTGATGCCTATAGCTCCAGGGAGTTGGCCTCTTCCGACGCCGAGGTTTTCGACGCCGTTGCAGTCATTGGAGGGTCGAGCTCCTCTGGGTGGTTAAGCCCCCTCTGGTACCGAACCGGCTTCGACTCGTGTTCCCGTGGATTTCCCTTTGTCACCGATCCTGAAGTCACCAACGCTGTGTCTGGCACCACCGACGCCAGTTCAGAGGATGAGATCTCGGAGAGAGGCTCAAAGGCTGTTGGAGGAGGCAGAATACCAGGATGAACATGGAGGGGCTGAGGAAGGAGAGATTGTGCACCCTGATCCAGATGTTGAGGATTTGCCAGAAGCTAGTAGCTAGACACCTCTCTTGAGTGGGAGCTTTCATCACCAAAGGACTGCCGACGTGGAGGTGACCGCTGTGATTAGAAAGGCTGCAACCCTTTGGCGGAGTTAAGATCTAATATTCTTACAAAGGTTCTCCATTTCCCTTCCTCTGTTTTGGAACTTTTGCTTCCCTTCAATGAGGCGTTGACAGAGCCCATTCTGGATGTCCGCAAGAAGCCGATGTCCACTCCAGCGGTTTCCAGGACCGTGGCAAGGAGGTACAAGGTGACTTTGGGGGATCCTGCTTTCCTGTCCACCCATCCTTTGCCGAAAGCTTGGTGGTCCAGGCTTCGTGCTCTTCAAGGCTGTCTGCAATTTCATACCCATGTATGCCTGCGGATAGGGAGTCAAAGCGCATGCACTAATCGGCGAAGAAGGTGTTCTTAAGTACACAAATGCCACATGCCTTTTAGGTCGCAACATCCATGACTTCATGGACTCGCTCAAGGAGGTTGTCCCAAAGTTGCCTGAGTAGGTACAAGGGCATTTCTCAGAGGTGTTGTCAGATGCCCAAGCTGCCTGCCAAGTGATCCAGTCTGGTCTGGACACAGCCGACTCTGTAGCCAGGGCAGGATGATTGTCTGTGGCAACAATGAGGCACACATGGTTGCGTGGTTCAGGATTCTCACCTAATGTTCAGGCTACATTGCTGGATTTGTCCTTCGATGGATTTCGCCTATTTGAGGCTAAAGCAGACTTGGCGCTGCAGCACTTTAAGGACAGCAAAGCTAGAGCAAGGTCTTTGGGGCTTCAATGTCAACCCAGGAGCTTTGGGCAGTTCGCAAGATTCGTGACTTTGGAAGAAACTTGTCCTTTCGTGCCAGGCAACAACCACAGCAACAGCAGGCAAATCCCTTGTACAGGTCCCACAAGGGACAACAAGTCTCCTCTTCCACATCCCCCTCTTCTGCCTCTCCAGCTTTTGTGGCAGGGAGGCAGATCTAGCTCCACCATCCTAGAGCATGCTTCTCCTGTGGGAGGACAAGTGTCCCATTTTCTACAGCATTTGAGGTCTGGTACTACAGATATCTGGGTTTTGAACATCGTAGAGACTGGGTATGCCCTATCCTTCCGGGAGTTTACCCCTCCATTACCTCCTTTTGCTCAGAAGAGCATCTTCTGCTTCTCCAGCAGTAGGTTCTGTCATTGCTGCAAAAGACTGCCATCAAGGCAGTGCCGGAGCAGGAAAGAGGTCAGGGATGCTACTCTCGCTACTTCCTGATACCCAAAAAGGATGGTCGTATATAGCCAATCCTTGACCACAGGGTTTTAAATTTTTATCTCAAACAGGAGAACTTCAAAATGTTGACCCTGGCTCAGGTTCGTCTTGTGCAGGAGAAGGAAGACTTGATGGTGTTGATTGATTTACTGGATGCATATTTTCACATCCCCATCCTGAAGTCGTATCAGAAGTATCTCCGTTTTACGGTGGGGTCTCAACATTACCATTTTGCAGTCTTACCTTTTGGCCTTACTTCTGCAACTTGAGTCTTCATAAAAGTGATGGCAGTGGTGGCGGCTCAGCTCAGAAGGTCAGGGGATACTGATTTTCCCTATCTGGATGACATAAATGTACTCAAATCTCACCTGGTGCCCTCTCAGCGCAACCTGTTCATAGAGGCAGTACTGGACACTACTGTAAGTCGTGCCTTCCCGCCTCTGCAGAAGATCCAAGACATCCAGGTTATGATTCCACTTTTTCAGACTGAAGCGGATGTTCCAGTACTTAGTCTGCCCTGTCTGTTTGCCTCCTGCATACTGTTGGTCAACCATGCATGCTGGCATATGAGGGCCCTCCAGTGGTGCCTCTGCAGGCAGGGATTTCAACACAACAGAAATCTAGAAGTTGTCAGAATCACCAAAGACACTGCAGTGATCTGCTATGGTGGAATGTTCGAGGCAACCTGTCTGAAGGGAAGCTGTTCCAACCTCCTTCCCCGGTGGTCACAGTGATAACAGATACCTCCACTCTAGGGTAGGAAGCCCATCTGGGGGATCTGGAGGTCAAAGGTCTTTGGTGTCCAGAGGAAAGATCGTTTCACATCAATCTTCTGGAATTGCGGGTGATATGTTTTTGCTCTCAAGGTCTTCCTCCCTTTCCTACCGCGATGTGGTACATCAACAAACAGGTAGGAGTGGGGTTGTATCTTCTCTGCAAAGAGGCTCTGGACAGTCAGATTTGTGTAATCGCAAATGTCCTGGCCGGAGAACTGAATATGCATGCGGGCAGTCTCAGTCGGCCGAACAATCAAGAGTGGTGTTTCCACCCAGAGGTGGTCCTTCACAATTTCAGGATGTAGGGGTTTCCTCAACTGGATCTGTTTGCCACATACGAGAACTCGCTCTGTCCGTCATTCTGCAGTCTCCATTATCCGATGCTGGGAGCGTTTCAGTTAAATTGGGGCTCACAGCTTCTTTATGCGTTTCCCCCATACCCTTAATTCCTCAATTCTGAGGAAGATTTGCCAAGACCTGGCCAAAGTCATATTGATCGCCCCAGATTGGATGTGAAGGGTGTGGTACACACACCTCCTTTACCTCTCATTGCACCCTACGCTCTATCTCCCTCTCAGGGCAGACCTCTCGCAATCGCAGGGGCAGGTTCTACACCTCCAGTGTCTGCACCTTCATCCTGGAGATTGAACGGGCAGCCTGAGTTCTTTCTTCCCTCCCCCCACCCCCCGGATGTGGTGGGCAATATATTATTAGCCACAAGACACTCCACCAAATCTGTCTATTCTGGGAGGTGGCCCAAATTTGTTAAATGGTGTGGAAAGAGATCGATTGATCCCTTACAGGCCCATTTATCTGATATTCTGAGCTTCTCTCTACTTCCCTAGCGCAACAGGGTTGTGCAGTAGCTACTGTTAAGGGCTACTTATCTGCCTTGTCGGCTTTTCTCTGTTTACCAGACCAACGCTCGTTGTTTAAATCTTCCATAGTTATGAGACTCACTAATTGGTTTCCTCCCACTCCTTTTATCATGGTTTAGTGGGATTTGAATTTGGTTCTCACATTCTTGATGGGTTCACCCATTGAACCTTTGCATTGTTGTCCTTTAAGGTTTCTAGCATTTATAACTATATTTTTTGTTGCAATCATTTCCACTAGGAGGGTGAGTGAATTGCAGGTTCTTAGTGCCAAGCCTCCTTTTATGTCTTTCCATGCAGATAAGATGGTTCTTAGGACCAGAGCTGCTTTCCTGCCGAAGGTGGTTACTCCTTTCCACTTGGGGCAGTCCATCACCTTACCCACTTTCTACCCTCCCTCTCACCCTTATAAGGAGGAGAGACTTCATCGCCTGGACCCCAAGAGGGCGTCAGTTTCTACTTGGACAGGACCAAGGCCTTCAGGTTGGATGATCAACTCTTCATTGGTTATGTGGGTAAGATGAAGGGCAAGGCTGTCCACAAAAGAACGCTGTCCAGGTGAATCATCCTGTGTATCAAGAGCTGCTATGCCTTGGCCTAAACATATTATAATTTTAGATGAAGAAAAACATAGTAATATAAATTATAACAATATGAAATAAAGTATAAAATATAAAATGTAATACATACACTATTCCCACTACAATGTATACAAAATTACCCAAACTATTATAGTAAATATATAAAAAATGTACTACTCCCACATGATGCAACGCAAAAATAATAAAATTGGGTAAAATTAACAAATCGCCCTCCAAAACATACAACAATAGTAAAAGTGGTGGATTGTGGATAAGTAATATTACTAAACCCATTTCAGCCAGTACAACAGTAGGGAAACTGTTGGATCGCGGAGGGGAAAAATTGACTAAACCCACTCCACTCATCACTATAACAGTAGGGAAAGTGCTGCATTGTGAAGGTATAAAATGTACTATTCCCACTCCACTCAGTACAAAAGTAGGGAAAGTGTTGGATTCTGGAGGGGTAAAATGTACTATTCCCACTCCAGTCAGTACAACAGTAGGGAAAGTGCTGGATAGCAGAGGGGTAAATGTTACTGTTCGAGGCATGTGGGCTGCTGAATTCATATCTGTGCATAGATCGCCGCCTAGTGTTGGGTCCGGATGTTTGCACGTTGTTGTCCTGGAAGAGTCTTCAAAGTATCACGAGATAGGTGACTCCTCCCCTGGACCACAGTGCGCATGGGCATCTTCTCCATCCTTAGATTGTTTTTTTCCGCCATTGGGTTCGGATGTGCTTATCTTAGCTCAAGTTAGGAAAATTTAGTTTAAGGCCAAAAGGCCTTTAGTTTTCGTCGGTACTGTTCCCGCTCGGTATCGACTGCTTTCTTACTTAGTTTAGAAACTTCTTCCAGTTTTTCGGATCCGTTTAATCCGAACATCGACCTTACATCGACGATGGAATCGAGGACCCCATTCAAACGGTGTCCTGTATGCCACGCCAAATACCCACACATCGACGTCCACCCGGTATGCAACAAATGTCTCTCGCCAGATCACGACGAATCGAAATGTATGGCCTGTGCCCGATTCCGATCCAAGAAGACTCTCCGAAATCGACGGGCAGCGAGACTAGAAGCGCAGCAGTCGACACCTGCCCCAGCCAACATCTTCAGCACCGAGGACGAGGATGTTGAGAGCGTGGAAGAAGTAAACTCCAGCCCCGCTTCCGAACACGATTCCCGATCGGAAGACGCCGATGAAGCGCTTTTTCACAGGGAAGAAGCCGTCGACGAGGTAGGAGACTACGATGAGGCCTTTGGGGCCGAAGAAGATAGCTCTGGTGAAGAGCCAGGCCTACCCGTCGAAACGGAGGCCATCAAAGTGCGTCATTCTACGGCTCCGGTCAAGGGATCGCCTCCGGGCCTTACCCGAGATCAATGCAAAAGTTCTTCGGCCCCGCCTTCGGGCCCGGCCTCGAACATCCAGCACGAGCCATTATTACCAAAAAAGACTGGTTTCCCTTCAATGAAACCGAAACCAATCGTCGCACCAGTTCCACCGAAACCAAAAGTGAAACTGGCAGTGGTCGGCTCGAAGCCCTCGAAGACCTCCACTCCTTCGACGCCAGCACAGACCATCGGCTCCTAACGCACTAAGAGGGATTTCGGCGTCGAACTCGCTGCAGCAGATATCGGTACCGACCCGAAAAAGAAAGCCATCGGTCCCACAAAGGCGCCTCGGCCCCTGGCACCGAAGCAGTCGGCCCCGACAACCAAAGTCAAAATGGCCGCTCCATCTGAGTCCACTTCGAAAACAGCGACACGCGTCATGTCATCGGCTCCGACGACCGCTGATACCTCTCCTCGGATCGATGACCCTGTGGCTCCAAAGCAGTCAACGCCTACCTCTACGGAACCAAACGGCACCAAAGAACCTTCGGCGTTCTCGGTGCGGCAAATCGCGGCGTCGTTACAACGCATCAGGGAACGGGCAACCCTCCGGTCCACGTCGGGCCCCGACCCAAACAAGGCTCCAAAGGCACCCTCGGCACCAACCAACATCACTTTTGGTTTGCCGCCATCCACGGCGCCGAAGATGTTCGAGATCCGAACACGTGTCCGCCAGACAAAGTCCCCATCTACTGGACACTCTCCTACTGAGCCTTCAGAGTCGCAATTCATCAACGCCGATACTGGCAGGCTCATACTCCGAAAACGGAAGGTCACGCCAGAGCAGGCCTTGGACCACTACAGAATACCTCTGAAGCAGAAACTGCCAGCAGAGTCGGAACCTGTTCTGTACGAACGCTTGCACACCTCCTATCAGGATCCCCCGTCCTTTTCTCCTACGCCCTCCGACACAGACGCAATGGAGGATTACATAGGTGATGATACCACCTACCCTAGGGATATCGATCCTGGAGAGCAGCAGGACCCAGATCAAGCTTGGGATGACCCTACAGACCAGGGTGCCGCAACAGATACCCAGGACACGCAGCTTTACAGCGTGAAAACGTCTCCCACGGAGGACACTGCTGCCTTTAATGCCCTCATAGAACGTGCTGCAGCCAATCATGGAGTACAACTCCACTCTGACACAGTTGAGGAAGACTTCTTAGTGGACACTTTCTCCTCCTCAGAGAGGACTGTCAAAACTTTGCCCATGTTGAAAGGTGTTCTCAAACCTGCAAAGGACATTTTCAAGGAAACAACCAGGGCACGGGTGCTAAACCCCAGGATTGAAATAAAATACAAACCTGCGCCCGGGGACCCTATGTACATTAGAGGTCAGTTACCTTTGGACTCCATGGTGGTTGCTAACGCTCGCAAACGGGCCCACTCTCAAACAACAGGTGATGCTCCTCCCCCAGACAAGGAGTCCAAGGTGCTGGAGACCTCAGGCAAGAGAATTGCAGCTCAAGCAGCAAACATCTGGCGCATTGCCAATACACAGGCCCTCCTGGCTCGCTATGATCGTTCACACTACGACACGCTAGAGTCACTACTCCAGCATTTGCCAGACGAATACAAAGAGGCAGCGGAGCTCCTCATCAGAGAGGGACAACTTCTTACCAACGCATCCATTAAGTGCGCACTAGATGCTGCCGACACAGCTGCAAGGGCAATTAACACCAGCGTCATGTTACGACGACATGCTTGGTTAAGAATCTCCGGATTCAAACCAGAGATTCAAAACAACATCCTGAATCAGCCAGTCAACCCCGACTACTTATTCGGCCCGGAAGTTGACACCACCTTAGAAAAGATAAAGAAGGACACTGACACTGCGAAGTCAATGGGGGCTCTGCAAACGCAGACATTTCGTAGTGGCTCCTTTCGTCGCCCCGGGAATAGGGGAGCAGCTAGAGGTCAGGGGTCACAGCAGCAATACACTAAAGGGGGCACACAGAGTACCTACAATAAAACAAACAGAGGTGGATATCGTGGCTCCAGCACCAAGGGCAGAGGACGCGGTTACGGCAACACCAGGTCCTCACCCAAGAACAAACAGTGACGCCCTCTCCCTTCCCCCCGACCACATAACACCTGTCGGGGGGAGACTCCAGCGGTTCCTGTCCACGTGGAAAACCATCACCACGGACAGGTGGGTCAGGGATATTATCCAGCACGGTTACTGTCTCGAATTAACCTCCACTCCACCCACAATACCGCCAAAGCACCGTCCTATGTCCGCAGAGCACTTAGCATTATTGCAGCAGGAAGTGCTAAGTATGCTGCAAAAAGGTGCAATAGAGGTCGTGCCCGTCAATCAGCAGGAGACAGGGGTGTACTCTCTGTACTTCCTAATCCCAAAAAAGGACGGGTCGCTCAGACCTATACTAGACCTGAGACCCCTCAACCACTACATTCTGTCAGAGCATTTCCATATGCTCACCCTACAGCAGGTTCTCCAGCTGCTCAGCCAGGGAGACTTCCTAGCCACACTAGACCTCAACGATGCGTACTTCCACATAACCATACACCCGTCACACAGGAAATATCTCAGGTTCACTATTCAGGGACAGCACTATCAATTCAAAGTCCTCCCCTTCGGCGTGACAACAGCACCCAGGGTTTTCACCAAGTGCCTAGCTACAGTGGCTGCATATCTACGGAGACAACACATTCACGTCTACCCTTACCTTGACGACTGGCTTGTTCAGTCAGCCCAGCAATGCGCCAGCCACATGTCCCTCACCATCCACCTTCTTCACAGTCTGGGATTCTCACTAAATTACCCAAAATCACATCTCCAACCCGCACACGTACGACAGTACCTGGGCGTGACCATAAACACTCTGGCAGCCACAGCTCAGCCAAATTTAGTGAGGATCAACAGCATGCAACTGCTGATCTCAAAGTTCAAACCTCAACACTCCCTTCCTGCGCGAGTGTTCATGCAGTTGATAGGCATGATGGCCTCCTGCATTTTCATAGTCCCGCACGCGAGACTACATATGCGCCCGCTTCAGGAGTGCTTAGCACGTCAATGGAATCAGGCTCACGGGCAATTAAAAGACCTAGTGTTGGTGAGCGGTCGGGCATACAACTCTCTGCATTGGTGGAATCCACAAAACCTTTGCAAGGGCCGACCGTTCCAAGAGCCTGTTCCACAAATAATACTGACGGCGGACGCCTCTCTCCAGGGATGGGGAGCTCATGTACTCACTTACACAGTGCAGGGACTATGGACAACGCAACAAAAGAAGATGCACATCAACGTTCTGGAACTGATGGCAATCTTCCTAGCCATGAAGGCATTCAAAGTACACTTATGCAACAAAGTCCTGTTGATCCGGACGGACAACATGACTGCCATGTACTACATACAGAAGCAGGAAGGAACACACTCTCCACAGTTGTCTCATCTGGCTCAGAGCATGTGGAAGTGGGCCATTCAGAGGAACATATTCCTCATGGCGGAACACCTCCCCGGCAAGGACAACCAGATGGCGGATCTGCTCAGCAGACACAGCCACCAGATGCACGAGTGGGAGCTACACCCATCAGTACTCCAACCGTACTTCCAACAGTGAGGTCATCCAGAGATAGACCTATTCACCACAAACGAAAGCGCAAAATGCCAAAGCTTTGCCGCCAGGTTCCCACATCCACAGTCGCAGGGCAATGCGATATGGATGAACTGGTCCGGCAGATTTGCGTACGCTTTTCCCCTAGCGCCATTAATACCGCTGGTGGCACGCAAACTGCGACAGCAGTCACTGACAATCATCCTAGTTGCTCCCACATGGGCGCGCCAGCCATGGTACACCACCTTTCTAGAACTTTCCGTGGTGCCGCATCAAAGGCTGCGGATCAAACCTGCACTCTTAACGCAGAACCATGGCGAAATTCAGCACCCAGATCCGCAACAGCTGAACCTGGCAATCTGGCTCCTGAAGTCTTAGAGTTTGGCTACCTAAACCTGCCACCTGACTGTATGGAGATCATCAAGAAGGCCAGGAGACCCACTACCAGAGCTTGCTATGCAGCTAAATGGAAGACGTTTGTCATTTATTGCAACAACAATGACATTAACCCGCTAGACGCATCCATTCAAAACATAATATGTTACCTCTTACACCTATACCGATGCAATCTGGCATACACCTCAATACGTATCCATTTGACCGCAATAGCAGCCTACCTCCAGAACAGGCAGCACCTCTCTTTATTCAGAGTGCCTGCCATCAAAGCTTTCTTGGAGGGACTTAAACGAGTAATTCCCCCAAGACACCCACCAGCACCGGTGTGGAACCTCAACTTGGTCCTCACCAGACTGATGGGTCCGCCCTTCGAACCTCTCCACTCATGGGAGATTCAATTCCTCACCTGGAAAGTAGCTTTCCTAGTAGCAATCACTTCGTTAAGAAGAGTTAGTGAACTCCAGGCACTAACCATTCAAGAGCCATTCATACAGGTTCACGCAAACAGGGTCGTACTACGTACCAACCCCAAATTCATGCCTAAAGTAATATCGCAGTTCCACATGAATCAAACTATTGAACTGCCTGTTTTCTTTCAGAATCCACAAAATGTCGCTGAGAGAATGCTCCATACACTAGATGTAAAGAGGGCCCTCATGTACTATATAGACAGAACTAAGGACTTTAGGAAGACAAAACAACTTTTCGTTGCCTTTTCTCCACAACACAAGGGCAACGCCATTTCCAAAGCAGGTATAGCCAGATGGATCGTTAAATGTATTCAAATTTGCTATCAAAAGGCTAATCGCACATTAACGATTCCCCCACGAGCCCACTCAACACGAAAGTTAGGGGCGTCCATGGCTTTCCTGGGAAACATTCCTTTACAGGAAATATGTAGAGCAGCCACATGGTCCACTGTACATACATTTACCAAACACTACTGTGTAGATGTACACTCAAAACAGCAGGCAGCTGTAGGACAGGCTGTTCTCAAAACTCTTTTTCAGACTGCTGCAGCTGGCACTGGTAGCCGCCACTAATAGGAGGTACTGCTATGTATTTTATGCACAGATATGAATTCAGCAGCCCACATGCCTCGAACTGAATATGCTACTTACCAGTATGCATCTGTTCTTGGCATGTAGGGCTGCTGACATTCATATCGCCCACCCTCCTCCCCGGCGCCTGTAGCAGCTGCAGCTCTCAGAATTACTGTATAGCATGGTCATCACTTACTGTATCTACTCCATCACTGCCACAATGGCGAAAAACAATCTAAGGATGGAGAAGATGCCCATGCGCACTGTGGTCCAGGGGAGGAGTCACCTATCTTGTGATACTTCGAAGACTCTTCCAGGACAACAACGTGCAAACATTCGGACCCAACACTAGGCGGCGATCTATGCACAGATATGAATGTCAGCAGCCCTACATCCCAAGAACAGATGCATACTGGTAAGTAGCATATTCAATTCCCACTACAGTCAGTACAACAGTAGGGAAAGTGTTCGATTGCGGAGGGGTAAAATGTACTATTCCCACCCCAATGATTGTAACAGTAGGGAAAGTGTTGGATTGCGGAGGGGTAAAATTAACTATTCCCACTCCAGTCAGTACAACAGTAGGGAAAGTGTTGGATTGCAGAGGGGTAAACTTTTCCCACTCCAATCAGTGCAGCATTATAAACAAACAAAATATAGTGAACAAAATAAAATTATTTCAAAAAGAAAGTAAATAAAGAAAAAGTATAAATATTTTGACAAATAAAATACAAATATATTTAATATATTAAAAATATTAAAAAAGAAAAACATATTACAATGTTAAATACATATCAGAAATACCTACAAATATTATTATAAATAAAATACAAAAATAATTTTCGAAATTATTTATTAACAAGAAAATGTATCACATAAATTCAAATTTAATTGCTTCCCACCCGATAACCCCACAAATCTTACAACCTACAGGTAAAACTTAACTTTAACAAAACATCATTTACACTATTAATATAAATATGTATCAACACACTAATTATCATGAATTAAATAATCATTATTAATTATAATTAATGTACTTCACACAATATACCCCCACAAAACACACAACACAAAATTTAACAGACACTTCTTTACACTAAAAACATATTTAATTATCAAATTAATAATTAATATTAATTCAAAATGATAATAATTTACTTCTCACACCATACCCCTACAAAACCAACAACTTGCATCTAAAAGCTAAAACATAATTATTGCACAATTAACATAATTAATTATCAATTAAACAAATATTTTTAATTAAAACAAATTATCAATTGATTTAAATTAATTAACTTTCCACCCTTTACCCTTATAAAACCTACAACCCGCACCAAAAATGAAACTTAAAAAAAATTCATTACACAATTTAAATAATTGTCAATTAAATAATTAATAGTTTTTAACAACGAATTATTAATGAATTAAAATTCATTTACTCCCCACCCTTTACCCCTATAAACCCCACAACAGGGCAAAAAATGTATAGCACAATTAAAATGATATATCAATTAAATAAATAATATTGAATAAGAAAATAATCATGAATTTATTATAATTAAATTACCTCCCACCCTATACCCCTATAAACTCACAACCCGCAATGAATCTAAACACACAAAATGTAATTGCATTAAATGCAATAACTACTAAAAATTAACAAATATATTCATAAACAATTATACACAGATAAATACATCATATACACTTAAAATATATACAATACATAATAATTAAAAAACAATATTTTGAACAACTATTTTTGCAAACAATATTAGTGACTTCGATATTTTAAAAATGTATATTGGTTACCTTAAAATCGATATTCTTGATATCGATATTCTTGCTGGTGATATTTCCATAGTAGGGTATTTATGACTCAATATTCTAGTATGGCGATAATTCTTTCTGAATACCATAGAAAAATAGGAACAGGGACCTTTTCTGTATTGTTTTTTTGCACTTTGAGCAGAGGAATTGGCCTTCAAAACTCTTCTACCGCCTCTATTTTGTAAGATAAGTATGCAAAATATTCCCCATGACAATGATGATGACAAAGCTGACAACCTGCTTCTGACTCACTATACTTATGGGCAATATCTGGACTTACAAATTGTAAGTGGCCCACGTAAATCTCTAGAGACTGGGCTATCCAAACCACCAATGGAAAAAAGTGCCTCTATCGCTGTGCTTTGCAAAGGGCAACAGTGGTTCTTGGTTTACAGTTGCCTACTGTTGAAACTAAGACAAATGTGTTAACTAAGATCCTTCAACCAGGTCCAAATTGTTCAGAGCCACTATTACCTTTCAGCAAGGTTCTTACTGACACCCTTATGACCACTTAGTCCAATTTATGCTTGGGCCCTTCGGTAATCTATCTGTTGCCTGGTGACATTGGCCTGCCCCTGGTGATCCTGATTTTCTGATGAGGCTCTCTATTCCTTAAAGTCTGAAGGTACAGGCATCGACCAGTAACAGCCCTCCTAAAGCATTTCTAATCAATCCTCCAGATGTACTGATGCCTTTAGAAAGAGATTTTTCTCTTCAGTAAATTTGGCCCTCTGGTCAGGTACAACATTACCTTATGGAGTATGCCCAACAAAGTTTTACTGTACGAGTAACGTCACTCCTAAAGCCTTACTAATCAATCCTCCAGATAGTCAAAATGTACTGATGCCTTTAAAAAGAGATTTTTCTCTTCAGTAAATTTGGCCCTCGGGGCAGGTACAACACCACCTTGTGCCCAACAATGTTTACTGACTGGCACTATACCTCTGAGCTGTGCTGGCTCAAATTATACATGATGGCCACGACAAAGCATACTCTGAGGGCAGAGCTACTGGCACCAGTGTACTGCCTAGAAGGCAGGCTTGGATGCTATCAATATGCTTTTCAGGAGATGCCCAGTCATCTCTTATGGACATACCCCTTTGACAGCTCTAGATTATTTGAGGGAAAGTCTGATTGGACGCTCAAACGATTTAAGGACAGTCGGTCCACAGAATGACCCTTGGACTCTTGTCTCTTGCTTAACATTATCATTAAAACCATTGGACATTCAGGGATTATTCCAGTGGGCCAGCCTACTGAGAACTCTGCCTGGCCAACCTGTGCAGCAGCAAGCCTAGTTCTTTCTAAGCAGAGTTCGTAGCGGTGACGAAGGCTGTTCGCACCAGCAGAGACAGCTCTCCTCTACTTTTTCTTCCCCTTCTGAAGGGGCTGCTAATTTGCTTTACCTTGCTCAGCTGGTAGGTAGTAGTATGCACATTTCCTTCCCACTGGAGATCCAGCACATCAGACAGATCGGTCTTTCATTTCCTCCTGCCCTATTTTACCTTTCAACATCAGAGCAACTGATAGCAGACCATTCCGCAGTCTTGCTTCAAGAAGTTGGCCTGTAGGCCAATGGTGCAATTGAGCGATGGCTGGCTTTGGAGACAGGAGAAGGGTGCTATTTGCACTAGTTCTTGTGCTAAAGAATGAAAACACCTCAGACCTACACTGGACGTTCAGCCACTAAATGCCTTTCTCTGGAATAACAAATTCAAAATGCTTACCTTGTCCCAGATCCTTTCTGCTCTTGACTCAGGATTTAGGATACTGCATTTACCCAATTCTTAGGAAATATCAAGCCTCGGCCTGAAGTGAAGTATTAGTCACTTTATTTAGAATTAAATATTTTTACTCCACAAAAAGTCTCATACTTCAAGCCTTGTGGAAGGTTCTGCAAGAACTGGTCTCTTTCAGATCCACATTACAACTTTATACGGTCGCTGAGTTTAGATTATAAATCCACAGCCTTAGACGTCCGAGCCTCTATGCACCTGAAAGCTACCAAAAAGCAGGAGGGCAAACTATTTTTGCCTAAAATCCTCAGAGAGACCCTGAGCAATCTCCTTCTCCCGGTCCATATTGGGACCATTCTCCAAAGAAATCTTCCTAAAAAAAAAAAAAAGAAGGACTACAGGAAGAAGCCTTGTTCCATGAGGGAACTGTCCCAGTGGGTTTGGTTCTGACCTGGCTGAGGGGACAAAGGGTTGCCTTCTCAATGTCTGACCTCACATTTGCTTGTGAAAGAGCAGGCTATTTTACCAGCTACTGGTGTTCCTGGGTCCAGGCTAACGGGTCTTCCTGTAAGTGGAAAAAAAATGCCTCCCCATACAGAGGCCATTGTTCCAGTTCTGGTAGCTACTGGACAACAAAGGCAAATTCGACTTCAGAAGATTTGGGCAGGAAAAGGGTAATTTCTTAAAAGTTATTTTTCTTAACTAATTATTGATAATACAACTTAATCAACAATTTGGACTTTAAATTAATATTAAACTAGAACTTTAATTACTATTTTAGTTGTTTTCAGGGAAAGGTTACAGATTAGTGTTTATAATCTGTATGTTGACATTTTCTCCAACCTCCATCCTGCCGGTGAAAAACCCTTTTGATGGTTAGTCACTGAAGGAACACACCAACTTTAATTTCTAACATATTCACCATTTAAATATCAGGTACTGTTCCTTCTGGGTGACAAATTGTAATTAGAGGTGAATTATGAACCCGTTTGCTGCTAGGCCTCCCTGTGCCTACCCTTTTTTTGGCTATTTGGGGTAGTTTGCGCTTAAGCCTCCATGACGTTTTGTTCACATAAGGTATCCACACCAAATTTGAGTCCTTTTCTTCCAACATCCTAAGGATTTTAAAAGTACCCAGGGGTTGTGAATTTCCCTGGAGGGGACCGAGAAATTAGCCAAAATACAGCTAAACGTTGGTTGGTTGGAGGAAAAAAAGTGCTGCAGAAGAAAGCATCTTTCTTCCCCCTGCAAATGGTATCAACGAAGGGTTTGTGGTGCTAAAATCACCAACATTTTCTACACAGTTTTGGCATTGTACTAGGACATAGCCTATTTTTCGTGCTTTCAACCTCCTTCCAGTTAGTGGTAGAAATGCGTGTACAACTAATAATGGATCCCGAAAAGCTATGCATTTCTAAAAAGTAGACATTCTGAATTTAGCAGGAGGTCATTTGTGTAGACCCTTTAAGGTTTTCCTATAGAAAATAACAGTTAAAAATAAAAAAATATTGAAATTACCTTGAAAATTTAGAGTGAGGAAGCCTCTGCAGTGACGGATGTAAAAGACATGTGGTGGGGGCACCGGCTTGGGCCCAGACGAGGGCATTGAAGACTCAGTGGCTGAGACAACATGAGAGAAAGGCACAGAAAGGAGCCACCGTCACCTCGTACATTGATCAGGACTAGATCTCAACGCCTACAAATCAAGCTACGCAGCGGGGGTGTAGTGACGCTGTGTGGAGTGAGGTGAGGAAAGTGAATCAAGCCAGGGGGAGGACAAGTGGTGAAATAGGTTGAAAACAGTGTCCCGGGAGTGGGACCCCTGTAGCCAATCGGGGGACCAGAGACGGTGAAATCTTGTGGGGTGGGGCTCAGGCAGGGCCCCTTCTCACCCCCTTCCACCAAGAAGGTGGTAAACTTGAGGCTACTTTGGGACACAAACAGTGCGGAGAAGGCACCCCCCCCCACCGGAAAGCTATAATGCACCCTAAGGGAATGGCCCCAGCCCAGACAAATAAGTTGGACAAGTACACAGTCCCCTGGCTGGCAGGGGCGGAGGGTATAACGGCCACCGTAAGCCAGGAGACAACAGAACCTTCTTTGGGAACCATAATGACCACTATACAGGAGCTAGGAACGACTCTGGAGTCTAAAATGGACAAAGTTACCAAAGAGGTGAATCTCCTAAGGGGAGACATGAACAAAACATCAAAAAAAAGTCGCTGCGGCAGAGCAGAATATTAAACGACCTCCAATCCGCCACCTCGAAATTAGAGGATCGGGTTCATCGACTCTCCCACCAACATAATTGGATTGCAGCAAAACTGGAAGACCAGGAGGAGAGGGCATGCAGGAATAACATCAGGGTGGTGGGGGTCCCAAAGGGGTCAGATAGGCCCTAGATTGATCTCCTCCTGGAAGACCTAATTGTCCAACATCTGAAGCACAAATGTCTTTCGAACTTCTTCTCAGTCGAAAGGGCGCACAGAGCGCCCATACCAATGCCCATGCCTGGGGCCCCCCCAGAACTATCATTGCCAGAATCCTCAATTACCGCGACCTCCAGCATGCTGCACGTACGCAGGGAGATCTACAATATGAAGATGCAACCATTTGTTTCTTCCCGGACTTTACCCTCATGGTGCAACGTCAAAGGCGTACCTTTGACGAGGTCAAGAAAGTGTTGCGGGCCGAAAATCTTAAATATATGTTGCTGTTCCCAGTCAAACTTTGTGTACTGGATAAAGACAAATCATAGTACTTTACTGTTCCCAAAGAGGTATGGGACTCACTGGAGGGTGGAAGAGCACCCAGGCAGCAGCAGAAACAGGAACGGACACGACGCGGGAACAAGAACGACGAAACCACTCTGGGTACGCACAACCAGGCTTCAGATACTTCACTCCGGAAGAGCACTCACGAAGCCCGGCCAAATGATCATGCGGGGGAGGGGAGTTAGGGCCTCCACAGAATTGTGGAAAGCATGAGGCGGCGGTGTTCGCATCTGGCCAGAGACTGACAGGACATTGACCACAAAGAGGTGGACACTGGGCTAAGGACTTTACAATCACGAAAGCACAAGTAAGTGCTGGGACAAGTCTGTACCAGGCATAGGGACACAATCAAATGCAAAGCTATGGGAGGCGAGGGTGGGCCACCAGTGGGTTGAAGGCGTAGGTGTTAGCCCACCCTAGAGTGTTACAATGGTTAAAAAGGGTGACAGGCACTCTGCAAATTGGGGAAGTGGGTAGTTATAGACCTACGGTGCAGGGTAGCAGGGTGAGGGGGCGGGGGATGGGACTTTGTTTAGGTATTATTACGTTGCGCATCTCTAAAGGTTTAAATGTTTTAGCTTCACGCGTACCACTACACATACTCCATAACACTCTGGCTTGGAATGGTATGGGAGGGGGTGGGGGAGGGTGGGGGAAGGGAGGAAGGGTAGCAGCTCACCTAGTGTTGTTATGACTACACACTCTGAGGCGCTTCTGAGGGTTTGGACGTGTGACTCCAATTTCCTTGGATTCTAAATTAAATGTTCCAGGGTCTTGCAATACTTGCACAGACACTCCCCAGACTTAATCTTTCAACAGGAGACTCACCTCTGTGGTAACCATTACCTAGCACTCAATAGATTTGGATACACATGTGTGCGGGATTTACCTCGGGCTCTAGGGAGTGCCGATAGTTGTCAGGAATATGGTGCCCTTTCTGCCAGAATGCACTTGGCAGGACCCAACCGGCAGATATGTAGCGCTGACAGGAATGTGGGAGCTAGGACCATCAACTTGTGTTCTACATTCATACCCCCAAGACTACATACCGAATCTCTCCCGACACTAAGCAGGCAGGTGCTCGACATGCCTCAGGGCATCCTAATATTGGGAGGGAACATGAACCCCATGATGTCCCCAAAACTTGATAGAACAGCAGTTTCCCGCACAGCCAATGCTTAATATGTTCCAGGGGGCAAAGGAGGAGGGGCAGCTGCCAGAGGACCTATGAATGGCCACCATTGTAGTCATTACAAAGAAAGATAAACCCCCAGAGGTATGCAGCTCATACAGACCCATATCGCACCCAAATGTCTAGGCAAAGGTGCTTGCTAAGGTGTTGGCCTCTAGAGTGCAGTCTACGATTTCCACAATAATTCACCCGGATCAATGAGGGTCATGCCACACAGGAGCACCAGACTAAATCGTAGATGTCTGTACGGAATCATGTCCGTTACTGCGTCCTGTCCGGCAGAGGCTGCTTCAGTGCTCTCACTAGATGCCCGTATGGCGTTTGAGAGCATAGAATGGCCATACCTATTCGCCGTACTATCAAGATTCGGTTTCGGCCCAAAGTTCTGTGTATGGGTTCACCCGCTGTATTCGGGCCCGAGGGCAAGAGTAAGAGCTAATGGGACGGTATCCAGACCCTTCACACTACATAGAGGTACACTGCAAAGTTGCTCCCTTTCCCCCATGATCTTTGCGATAGCTCTCGAGCCTCTTGCTGTGTGGGTATGCAGGGATCCCCTGGTGCGCGAAATTGACATTGGAGAGTGTTCGGGGGAATGAATGTCAGTATATGCGGAGGATATTTTTTGTATGTGCACAGACATTCCACAGACTAATACATATCTTCCAAATATTTGGCAGCTACTGGGGCTACCAGGTAAATTGGGAGGAATCGCTAATTTTCCCTTTGGCCGGAGAGATCCCTTCTCTCACATCTGCCAGTGGAGCCCTGTCCATACTTGGCCCTGCCCTTAAGCACATCATTACCCCATTCTGGACCAAAATCATCAACACCTCTCTCTCCACGGGCTGTGTCCCCACCTCCCTTCAACTTGGCAAATCTCGCCCATAATCAAAAACCCCAATGCTGACCCCAATGACCTAAATAATCTCCGCCCCATCACTAACCTCCCCCTTCTCTCAAAGGTCCTTGAAAAATGTGTCCTACTACAACTAGACAAACACATCGAAAACTTCAACCTACTCGACCCCTTTCAATCTGGCTTCAGGAAAGGCTGCAACACCGAAACGGCAATGCTCAATGTCATAGATGACATCCATCAATCACTTGACAATGGCGAGACCTGCCTTCTTATCCTTCTTGATCTCTCCGCAGCATTCGATACAGTCAACCATTTAGCCCTACTTAATGTGCTTAGGACCCGTTTTGGCCTTAATGGCACCGCCTACAAATGGTTCATCTCTTATCTACAACACCGAACTCAGCAAATCAAAATTCAAAACTGTCTCTCTAACCCCACTCCCGTCTCCCTTGGAGTCCCCAAGGATCTATTCTCTCTCCCTCTTTAACCTCTTAATGGAACCCCTCACCCTCATTCTTAATCAAGCAGGCATAAATTACTACCTCTACACCGATGACACCCAAATCTATTACAAGATTAAAACTCATGCTGACATCTTACACCTGAACAACACCCTTACCAAGATCCAAACCTGGTTCCATTCCAATCATCTCAAACTCAACCCTAATAAAACCGAAATCATTCTCTTCTCCCCCCAAAATAACCCTCTCCCCGTTCAATCATGGATTTCTGACCTTAATGCACTCAACTGCTCACTCACCCTGTCTAACTCCGTTAAATCTCTTGGCATCTCTATCGACAACACCCTAACCCTTAACGTTCACATCAAAAACTCTGCCAAAGGAGCCCTCTTCACTCTCCGTCACCTCGAGAAGATCAAACCATTCATACCCACCGATGATTTTAAACTTGTAGTTCAGTCACTTGTTCTGTCACATATTGATTATGGTAACGCCATCCTCAACGGAATCCCCAAGGTACACCTTGCTCCAATCAAAGCTGTGCTCAATCTTGCTGCCAGGCTCATCAGGGACTGCAAAAGCTTCGATCATATATCCCCGGCTCTCAAATCTCTTAAATGGCTCCCCATCGAAGTCAGATCTGCCTATAAAACCGCTTGCATTACTCATAAAGTCCTCCACCAAAACACTCCGCAGTACCTCTCAAAGAAACTCCTCATTGCGGGCTCCACTCGACCTCTGAGAAGCACCAACACCCTCCTCCTAATCCCACCTCTGCATAAAAAGAAAACCACACACTCACTCCTTCTCTGGCAATGCCCCTACTATCTGGAATGCTCTCCCCAAAAAACCTGCGCTGTAATCCCTCCTATTCTAGTTTCAAAAAAGACCTCAAAACCCACCTCCTCAATTATTATTGGGGATCCTAACCTGTGTCCTACACCTGATCTCCTATCAACATACTATATTTGTTCAGTAATATATGTCCTGTTTCCTGTACACCATCTACCTAATTACTTGAAATGTATAGCTCCAGCCCGTTTATTTATCTTGATTTACATAATGCTCATGTTGTTTTTACTTTGTATATTTCAAATTTTTGTTGCTCTACCTTTCATATGCTTTTATACCGTATTTGCCTTATACTATCCCTATCTTGTAAAGCGCTCCGATACCTCTGGGTCCAGCCAGCGCTATATAAAACTTTCAAAATAAAATAAATAAATAAAATAAAAATACAGGACAAATTCAAATACTTAGGATAGCTAAGTCAAAAGAGAAATTCCTGGTTCTGAATCTTTATTCCCAACTTGAGAGGCTACAAGAGGATGTGATCCATTGGAGACGGCTTCCAGTCACCTTATGGGCCGAGCTGTCTTATTCAAAATGATGGCCCTTCCGCACCTCCTGTATGCGTTTCAGAACCCCCCATACCCGATCCCGACTACTTTCTTTCAAAAGATAGGAGACCTACGTAATCTACTATGGGAAAGGGGTAGCCCGCGAATTATGCTATGCAAACTACAACGGGGAGTATATGACGGAGGTCTGGCGGTTCCGTATGTTAGGAGCTACTACTATGCCTCCCAACTCGTAAATATCAATGACTGGGTCTGTGCACCCTACACAGAACCGGCATACCGGGTGGACTGCCATGCCATGGGAATGGAAGGGAACCCGGTTGCATTGTACTGGAAAGGCTGAGAAAAGATTCTTCCTACGCACACATGGGATGGGAGGCCAAACTGACTGAACAACCCCCACTATAGCATAGCGACCTACTGAGTGAGCCTGAGCGAATGCGGGGCTTTTGTAGATAGGGCCTGTTGATCTTGGCCCTTTTTGCAGGGTCATCCCTGAACTTTTTGCCTTCCTCCTAGCCTTTTTTCTGACATGGTGTTGGTGGTTTTAGGACTCTGGGCACTTTAGCACTGTTGTTCAGTGTAAAGTGTGTGTGCTCTCTGTGGTAAACATGGTAAGATTGGTATACACCTGTTTTGGCATATTTAATTTACCTGTCAGTCCCCAGTAATGTGGCATCTCATATACCTGGAGCCAGTAAATTAAATGCTACTGGTGGGCTTGCAGCGCTGATTGCGCCACCCACCAAAGTAGCCTTTCAAACCTGTCTCAGGCCTCTGCCATTGTAGGGCCTGTGCGCGCAGTTTTACTGCCACTGTGACGTGACACCTAAAGTGTGTGCCACGTCTGTGACCCCCCTTTTTCTGCATGTCAGTCACCCCTAAGGTAGGCCCTAGCTAGCCCTATGGGCAGGGTGCATTGCAGGTAGAAGGTAGGACATGTACCTCAAGTATGTGACATGTCCTGGTAGTGACAAACCGCCATTTTGGTTTCTCACTGCTGCGTGGCTGCCCTCTCATAGGAATACATTGGGAATAGTGATAAGAAATGCTACGCAATGGTGTGCGCATATTTATTTTCACTATTTTAGAAGTGCCACTTTTAGAAGGTGGCATTTCTGTGTGCTATGTGTCTGCCTGCCTGATGTGTATTGCATGTCTGGCTTTGGAGTGACAGGGGCTGGTGAGGTGTGTGTGTGTGGCTGCAGGAAGGGCAGGGTGAGTCAGCGCGAGGCTGAATGGGAGATCTGCATTCAGAATAGTGGGAGGAGTAGTCCCCTGACCCTGAATAAGTCTGTGCCTGCCTAGGTGAATGCTGGCTCCGCCCCCTGTGGTGTGTCTGATGACAGAGCCCCAACCTGACAAAGGAGGTTGGGAGCCCTGTAAACAAAGTGCCCCCCCCCCCCCCCCCCCCCCCCCCCCCAGTTGAGGCTGGGTTCACCCAAGCGGGGCTGTGTTGGACTTGGTCCTTTTTGGCTAAAGTTCCTTAAACTTTTTGCCTTTCTACTAGACCTTTTTCTGACATTATGTTGCCGACTTAGATGCTTTGGTCACTTTGCCACTGCTGATCAGTGTCAAAGTGCAAGTGCTCTCTGTATAAAGTGTTATGGTAATTGATTGTCCATAATTGGTTTGTTTGCCATACTAGTAAAGTCCCTAGTAAAGTGCACTATGTGTGCCAGGTCTAGTAATGCAAATGCTACTAGTGGGCCTGCAGCACAATTGTGCCACCCACACAAGTAGCCCTAAGAAGAGATCTGCGCACAGTTTGTTAACTGCCTTATTGTCCTGGCAAGTGCACCCACTTGCCAGGCCTTACCTTCCCTTTTTATGCACATCAGACACCCCTATAGTAGGCCCAAGGTACCTCCCTGGACAGGATGCAGTGTATGTGGAAGGTAGGACATGTACTGAGGTGTGTACCATGTCCTGACAGTGAAATACTGCCAAATTATTTTCACTGTTGCAAGGCCATCATGCCCATAGGACAGAATGGGGAATGCTGTGTCCCATGTTTCCAGCATATCTTCCCATAGGCATAAGATGGAGGGATGGAGTTTAGTGTGCCTAAACTCAGAATTTATTAACACATATTTTTGTGAAGATGGTTTTTGAATTGTGTGTTTAGAAACCACGCTTTTAGAAGTGGCTGGTTTCTTGTCTCAAACCATCCTGTGTGCCTCTACCTGGTTGTGTATTGCCTGTCTGGGTTTGGATGTGATAGGGTCTGGGAAGTGTCCTGCCCCAGAGAGGAGTAGGTGAGACAGCAACAGGCTGGCCTGCGTTTGATGTGGAGGGAGGAGTAGCCCCCTGGATGTGAAGAGGGCTGTGTTGCTGCCCCAGATGATGGCTCCACCTCCTGCTGAGCGTCTGGGCCCCAGACCCTGACTATCAAAGGAAGAGGGTGTGCACTGGCAGGAAGACACCCAGTACTGGTTTGGACCGGGGTCAGAGCCCCCTGACCACAAAGACTTCAAAGGCATTTAGGGGTATAAATGTACGAGCTGAAACTCCTGAACTCAAGACTGAAATCCATACTGAAAAAGGATTGAAACTACTTCATGATCAAGAGGAACCTCTGCCAAAGAGGAACAGCTGAAGAGACTGAAGAGAAAGACTGCCCTTGCTGTGTGTTCTGGGGCTGGCCTGCAGTTTGCTGATTTGACTGAGAAGAGGACAAGGGACTTTGCTGTGTGCTGTGTCCCCCTGCTTGAGAGGACTTTGCTGTGTCCTGAAGTAACTTGTCTTCAAGGGCCCGAGGAGAGCTGGTCACCTGTTGTGGAAACTCAGGAACATAAAAGTTTTCAAGTGTGTCTCAACGACGCTGTGTGCGTGTGCTTTTTGCATGCCTGAGACTGCCGTGTGGTCCGTGGTGCTGTTTACGAGGTGCCCCGTGACCGCATTGCCCCTGCAGCGTGAAACATCGTCCACGCTGCTGCATTGATGTTTGTGGCCCGAGCCGTCATCATAACTGAGGCTGTGAGTAAAGATCACGGCCACCGGCCCGAGCCGCAACTTGCTAAAGGTTTACTTGAAACTAAGGACCGTGTCTCAGCGACGCTGTGTGCGTGTGCTTTTTGAACACCTGAGACTGCTGTGTGGTCCGTGGTGCTGTTTACGAGGTGCCCCGTGACCGCATTGCCCCCGCAGCGTGAAACATCATCCACGGTGCTGCATTGCTGTTTGTGGCCCGAGCCATTGTCGTAACTGAGGCTGTGAGTAAAGATCGCCGCCGCCGGCCCGAGCCGCAACATGTTAAAGGATTTCTTGAAGCTAAGGAAGCTACAAGGTGAAAGGGATCGTTGTTCGTCAAAAGGAATCTGCCCAAGATCGTCAACGAAGGAGAAGGCAGTGCCTTAACCCGTCCGGCTATAGCGTTGCCTAGCAACAGCTGCAACTTGATCGGGATCGCCCAGCAGGATGTCCGACGAGCAGGGAGAGAGAGCGAGGCAGCGCACCCCCCAGGTAAGGCTTGGACTCCGGTCGGGAGCCGCAAGCGTGTGTGGCCTGGGAGGCGTGCTGGAGAAGTACAGGAATGCTCCGATCTCCCTTCCGCTGCACCACGTTAGATGCGCTGAGTCCCCGAGCGGCCCATACCTGCCCAGCAGTACCTGGGCCGCCCCTTTAAGCTTACGACTGTTGTCTCTGCTGTTGGGGCCTAGTGGTGCCGGAGTTGACCGCGCAGATTGGCTTACCGTATTATTCTTGCATTTCGAACTGCCTGATCTTGCATTACGAACCAAATTATTCTTGCATTACGAACTGCCTGATTCTTGCATCTGAAAGAGACACGTTAGTGATAGATTCCTTACCTTAGAATATCCCCAGGCGTCAGTCTGGATCCGGAACATTTTGCTAGCAGTACTCCTGTGCGTCAGTAAGTGGCGTCGTGCGGCTCCGTGTCCGTCGCTGGTGTCGTAAGCACCGAGATGACGTCACGGAGACTACTTAGGAGCCACCCATGCGCGCTGACGTCAGTTCTTTCTTTTTCCGTGCCAGCAAGTGCAGATCCGGTGATAGCACGTACCTTAGTTACTTTTTGACTACTTTTTGAGACTTTTTGTCTCCCCTTTTTTCTCCTGGTGCACGTAGGGATGCCTGGGTTTAAGTCTTGTGGAGCCTGCCGTCGCAATATGTCGGTGGCGGACCCCCACGATGTCTGCCTCTACTGCCTGGAAACCGGCCACGACTCCCGGTCCTGCCGGGATTGTCGGGCCATGGCCCGGAAGGCCTTGAGGGAGCGGCGCCGGAAGCTGCTGGAGGCCGGACACTCGTCCCTGCGCCGTTCCAGATCCAGAGACCGTTCCCGGGATCGCTGGCGGGGCCGCAGTCGTCGTTCCTCGGGCTCCAAGTCTTCAGCCTCGGATTCCGGTAAGCGATGTCATAAAAAGAAATCAAAGAAGCATGCTCGCTCTCCGATGTCCCCCCGTCAGTCCTTGGATGCGGATGAGGGGGACAGGGGCTCTGCCCCTGTGGCTCCTTTGGAGCCTGGGAGTCTCGTGGCCTACCCGCCTTACCCGGGCCCGTCGGCGACTCCCGAACAGGTGCAAGAGTTTCTTGCCACCATGGACTGCCTTTTTAGGCCTCGGGCTCCCGCCAGCGCGCCTTCGGGCCCCGCAGTCTTGTGTCCAGATCCTGTTGGGCCGTCGCCGGCGGATCCAGCTTTGGCACCACGAGGTCCGGCACTCGGATCAGCCTCCGGCGCCGCAGTTGGTGCCGTTCGTTCCGCCCTTGCCCCGGTTCCAGGACCATTTTGTTCCTGCCTGGGATCCGCATTGGGAGACGGCGCTGGCTCGGCCACTGCGGCCGATTCCTCCTGCAACGGAGGTGGAGGAGGACTGAGAGGGGTCCGAGGACCCGCTTGCCCATCAGTGTGACTCCGAGCAAAACTGGGTGGACTACCTGGAGGACGTCGGCGACCTCTCTTCCCCCTACTATGGAGGAGGGCGCTTCCTACACGATGGTGCTCCGTCGGGCGGCTGAGGTCCTCAATCTCGACCTCCCTACGGTGGCCGTCAAGACTAATCTCCTCACTGAGGTGCTCCAGACAGCGTCCACTTCGTCGGAGCCCCTGCTTCCCTTCAACGACGCCCTCACTGACGTTTTGTTGGGCACTTGGTCAAGTCCGGCCACTGGGGCTCCTGTGGATAAGAATGTCGCCAGGCGTCACCGCCCGGCACCTGGTGACCCCGCGTTTCTGACCACTCATTCTACGCCTGAGAGTCTGGTCATCCAGGCCTCGACGTCGCGGAGTGCCTTTCCCACGGCTCCCCCGGATAAGGACTCTAAGAAGCTTGAACAATTCGGTAAGCGGTTGTTCTCTTCGGCCAGCTTGAGGCTGCGGTCAGTAAACACCGCCTGCTTGTTGGGCCGCTATTCCCACACGGTGTGGGATACGGTTGATCAGGTGTTGCCTCAGTGTCCTGAGGAGGTCCACGCTGTGCTGTCCCAAGCAGTTGCTGAGGGTAAAGATGCGGCTAAGTTCGCCATTCGGTGTGGTTTGGACACCGCTGACTCACTCTGCAGGGCGATTTCTATGACGGTGGCGCTTCGTCGCCACGCCTGGCTGAGATCCGCCGGGTTCTCGCCTGATGTTCAGACCTCGCTCATGGACATGCCCTTTGATGGCACTCGCCTGTTTGGCTATAAGGCCGACAGTGCTCTGGAGCGCTTTAAGGACTAGCGGGCCACGGCCAAGTCCTTGGGTCTTTCTGCAAAAAGCCGGGCCACTCCTGGGTTTCATTCCTTTCGTGGCCATAGCAGAGGCGCCCAGGCACGTTCCTTCAGCAAGCCTGTGCAGAACCAGCCTCAGCGCGTCCGCGGACGCTGCTTCCGCAGGTTCGGGTCTGGGAATCAGCATAGGGGTCAGTCCACCTCCGCCCGCTGTTTCTACCTCAAAACCTTCCTAATCCGAGCTTTGTGGAGCACCCCAGGCCGGTGGGTGGCAGGATCCGCCACCACCTCCCCCACTGGCGCGATATCACATCGGACAAGTGGGTGCCACCGCATGTCGGGGGATCACTTGGTGCTTCTCCAGCAGGAAGTCACGGCCCTCATGGCCAAGGGGTCCATCGAGCGCGTTCCTGGGCCAGAAGTAGGACGTGGTTATTATACTCACTACTTTCCGGTCCCCAAGAAGGACAAAGGGGGCCTGCGCCCCATCTTGGACCTCAGGAACGGCAATCGCTTACTCCGGAAGGAGAAGTTCAAGATGTTGACTCTGGCTCAGGTCTTGGCTGCCCTCGACCCTGGAGACTGGATGGTAGCGTTGGACTTGCAGGACGCATATTTTCGCATCCCTGTCCTGCCGGCCCACCGACGTTACCTGTGGTTCACGGTAGGCCAAGAGCATTTTCAATTTGCCGTGCTCCCGTTCGGCCTTACCAGCGCCCCTCGGGTGTTCACAAAAGTGTTGGCGGTGGTCGCAGCTCATCTGCGCAGGTCAGGGGTGTCATCTTCCCCTACCTCGATGACTGGTTGTTGAAGGCGGGCTCGCCCCAGACAGTCGTCACCCACCTTCAGACTACGGCTGACCTCCTGCATTTGCTGGGGTTCTTCATCAACGTGCCGAAATCGCACCTGAGTCCCTCTCAGAAGCTCCCCTTCATTGGAGCGGTTCTGGATTCGACGCTGTTTCGGGTTTATCCTCCCGAGCAGCGAGTCCGGGATATTCAGGCTATGATTCCGATCTTTCAGCCTCTGTCCCGGGTTTCAGTCAGGATGACCCTCCGGCTCCTGGGCCTGATGGCCTCCTGCATCCTGCTAGTGCAACATGCCAGATAGCATATGTGGGCTCTGCAGTGGGACCTGAAGTTCCAGTGGGCGCAGCATCAGGGCCACCTGTCCGATCATGTCCCAATCTCGGAGGGCACTGCACGACAATTGCAGTGGTGGCTCACGTATCGCGATTGGGTCAGTGGCAGATCCCTCTCTCTTCCCCAACTGGAGCACACAGTGGTGATGGATGCGTCCCTCCTGGGATGGGGAGGCCACTTGGGAGCTGCGAAGATCAGAGGACTCTGGTTTCCAGTGGAGTCACGGCTCCATATCAACCTTTTGGATTTTCCGGCGATCCGACTTGCACTGAAAGCATTCCTTCCCTCTGTCCGGGGAAGTGTGGTGCAGGTGTTCACAGACAACACCACCGCCATGTGGTATTGCAACAAACAGGGCGGTGTGGGGTCCTGGACCCTATGTCAGGAGGCTCTGCGCCTCTGTACACGGCTGGTACATCAAGGCATTACCTTGGTGGTTCAACACCTGGCAGGTTCTCTGAAAGCCAGGGCGGACGAACTCAGCCATGAGTTCACGAATGGCGTCTGAACTCTGACGTGGCGTAAGGTCTCTTTCAGCAGTGGGGAGAGCCTTGGTTAGATCTATTCGCCACCGAAGAGAACGCGCAATGTCTTCAGTTCTGCACGTTGGAATTTCAAAGGCGGCACTCGCTAGGTGACACTTTTCGTCGCGAGTGGAGTTGCGGTTTGTTGTACGCCTTTCCGCCTATACCACTTCGCCCCAGAGTGCTGAAGCAGATTTGGCGCGACTGGGCCCAAGTCATTCTTGTGGCTCCGGAATTGGGCATGAAGATACTGGTATCCCGAGCTACTCAGCATGGCGATCGATCCCCCGATCCAACTACCTCTCCGGGAGGATCTTCTGTCGCAGCAGCAGGGGACGGTCCTCCACCCGAACCTGTCCAGCCTCCACCTCCGTGCGTGAAGATTGAGCGGCGACAGTTGACAGCTTTTGATCTTCCTCCTGAAGTCTGTGATGTTATTCTGGCAGCCAGGCGTCCCTCCACTAAAACGGAATACGCCTGCAGATGGAACAAGTTTGTGGCATGGTGTACAGCAAAGTCTGTGGTCCCCTTTCTGCCCCTCTTTCCGAAGTCCTTCTGTTCCTTCTTTCTTTGGCCCAGCAGGGCTCTGCTCTGGGCACTATCAAAGGTTATCTTTCGGCCATCTCCGCCTTTCTAAGGCTTCCAGATCAGCCTTCTCTTTTTAAGTCCCCAGTTGTTATCCGTTTCCTGTAAGGCATTACCCACATGTTTCCTCCCGTGCCTTTCATCATGCCTCAATGGGACTTGAATCTTGTCTTGACCTTTCTGATGTGCGCTCCTTTTGAGTCCTTTCATCGCTGTCCTTTGCGTCTTCTCACTCTAAAGACGGCTTTCCTGGTAGCCATCACCTCTGCCAGGAGAGTGAATGAGCTCCAGGATCTTTATTCTAAACCTCCTTTCCTTTCTGTTCATCCGGACAAGGTGGTTTTAAGGACCTGTCCTTTCTTGCCAAAGGTTGTCACGCCCTTCCACATCGGGCAGACCATCACTTTGCCCACCTTCTTTCTGCCTCCGCATCCTTCCAGAGAGGAAAAGAGGCTCCACCGTCTGGACCAAAAATGTGCGCTCTCGCTCTACCTGCAACGCACACAACAGTTCCGGGTGGACGACCATCTCTTTGTTGGCTACGTGGGCGCCAAAAAAGGTCAGGCTGTGCACAAACGGACCATCTCTCGGTGGGTCGTTCTCTGCATCAAGGCCTGTTACTCGTTGGCTAAGAAGGAGCCTCCTGTGGGGCTGCGTGCCCATTCGACCAGGGCCACGGCAGCCACTACTGCCTTGGGACGCGGCTTTCCCTTGCAGGACATGTGTCAGGCAGCTACGTGGTCCTCGCTGCACACGTTTACCAAGCATTACTGCCTTGACAGTCAGGTCCGGAGAGGCGGCTTCTTTGGCCGTTCTGTTCTCCGTGACTTTCTGGTGTAATCTATTCACAGACCCACCACCGGGGTTGGTATTGCTGGGGTATCTATTCTAAGGTAAGGAATCTATCACTAACGTGTCTCTTTCAGATGCACAAGTTACTACTTGTGTAACGATATATCTGTAAGAGACATTATTTAGTGATAGATTCCTTACCGCCCCACCCATCCTCCCCGTTCTGCGAACTGATTTCTAGGGTTAAGGTCATCCCTTTCAGGGCCCTAGTTTTCTTGGCACCAGTGTCAGTTTCTTGCATGGCTCTGCGTTCCTGGCGCAGAAAGTCGTGTACAGAACTGACGTCAGCACGCATGGGTGGCGCCTAATTAGTCTCTGTGACGTCATCTCGGCGCTTACGACGCCAGCGACGGACGCGGAGCCGCACGACGCCACCTACTGACGCGCAGGGATACTGCTAGCAAAACTTTCCGGATCCAGTCTGACGCCTGGGGATATTTCAAGGTAAGGAATCTATCACTAACTAATGTCTCTTACAGATATATCGTTACATAAGTAGTAACTTGTGCATTACGAATCGCATTATTCTTGCATTACGAACTGCCTGATTCTTGCATTATGACCGCATTATTCTTGCATTACAAACTGCCTGATTCTGGCATTACGGACCACGTTATTGTTGCATTAAGGACTGTCTTATTACTACATTACGAACTGCATAGCATTGCAATTGGACTGCATTAGAGATAGTGAATTGCTCATTAATACCGCAAGAACCTACAAGTGATTGCTGGCCTAATAACCGGCAAAGCGAAATAATACAAATACGCATATGTTGGATCTCTATCGTTTGGTCTCATCGTATTCCTTTTTAGGTCTCGCTGAGTCAGCGCGCATGGACTGCTCGGAGAGACTTTAGAAAGGGAGGGCTTAAAAAAATGCTACCGCCGGCTACAGCTTGCAGTGCATGTGCGTGGGCAAGCTGTGGCCGGCGGTAGCAATTTCCCCCCAGCTTTTTAGCCAGCTTGCTAGAACGTGCAACGAGCACGCGCGCTTGCGCGCGCATCCCTTGCGTGTTTTAGCGCGTCATCGCGATCACTTTCGCTTTCACAGCAATCGTGATCGCGATGACTTTCGTGGGCCAATGCTCGTTTTAAAAGAGATCCTCAGCATCAGCTTCACATTCTGTGAGCTTGGGCAAACCACTTAGGCATGGGGAGAGCTGATACCAAGACTTGCACGGGAGAAGCCAATGCCGAGACTCAAACCCAGTACCCCAGTTGTTAAAAAATATATACATACGATGTATGCACTGCTACCAAATCTCTTTGCCAGGAGAGCTATTGCCCGCTGCAAGGGTGGGGCATTTGATGTGCGCTCAAAATGGGAATGGCTGGTAGACTGTCCTGCACTGCCCTGCAAGGACCCCCCTTCCCTTCTCTGCTTGTGTAAACTGGAAGTACTTTGCGTTTAGGAGTGAATGTCTCGGACAATGCTCTCTTGAAGTTGGCATTAAATAATGTCTGCATTCGTGAGACAGTAGTCAAGATTAAGTAACTTTGTATTTTCTAGTACTTTAATTATGTTAGCTGGCATCCGTATGCAGCCCCATTTGCTTCTTTGCACGGAAGACTGTTAGAAGCTCATAACAAAGGAGTTTCATTGCCTCATTAATCAAACCGGTGTCACAACCAGTCTTATCTAGTGCAAACATCCCCCTGCTTTGCTCAATCAGAATTATATAGTGAGTCGCTGCACCCCTACAGTCGACCTAAGAACTTCTGGGGGTTGTACCAAACGTACCTATCAGGGCAGGCGCTTCAGGAAACCAGGCTGCTTCCCTCTGAACCGGAAGTCCTGGGGCAATGTTAAAAAATCTACTCGATGTATGCTGGATCTGTGGTGTCTATGTGTGTAAATTCTGAAAGACCTGTCTAGCAGGTTAATTGTATTCATAGCATTTGGAGCAGTTTCTGAAACAAACACTGTACATTTCTGCTGTGACCATTGCTTGTTATAACAAAAAAGGTTTGCATTGCTTATTATACAAGTGAACTTTTGTACGCGGATATTTAGGAATATCCACTTTGTAAGTCCTGGAAGTTATGTCTTCTTTGTAAAATATGACATGCTCTATGTCGCTGTGCAAACTAAAAAAATTAATAAAATAAAAAAAAATCCCTTGCTTTGTTTAAACAAGCATTGGCATAGCCAATAGGTCTCGCCTTTGGGACCTTATAAGTGTTTAGTTATCCAGCACAATATCCTTGGTGCAACATCAAGTGTTGCATGGATAAACCCTTATAAGGTCCCAAAGGCAAGACCTATTGACTATGCCAATGCTGGTTATAAAGATACCTCTATTTTTACGAAACCAGTGTGGTGTCCATTGATTACTACATTACGAACTGCATTACGAACTTCATAGCATGGAGGTCCCTGTGAGCTGGCCTGCCTGGGCCCAGCCTTGTGCCCCCTAGAAACTTTGCCTGAGCGCCTGGTGAGCGCTGTATCTTTCTCTCCCAGGACGAGGAAAGTGCTGGGGCTTTGCAGCGCTGTGCTGCGAAGAATTTGGAGGGAATCCAGACGTGGGGATTCCCCCTCATTGCTGGCTTGGAGGCGGGAGCCCACCCCGCATGGATGCCTTTCTAGCGGGAGCCTACCCCACATTTTGGTGCGCTTTTGGCGGGAGTCCAATCCGCATTGATGCCTATTTAGAAGCGGGAACCCACCCCGCATCGGCCAGCATTTAAGGAGGGGGAGCCCTCCCCGCATTCGTTACGAGCCGCCGAAAGGAACCGCTGTCGCGGCCCCGAACGGAAGAAGGTAGAAGCCCCGACAGAGACTTCGCTCTGTAAAAATCGCTGTAGCCGCAAGTCAGGAAAAGCCGGCCGACAGGAACAGCTAATCACCTACGCAGTTGCCGGAAGTCAGGCGCACTTGTGCCTGCTTAGAGGCGGGGCTCCCAGGAGCAAAGGGAGAGCCCCGTGTTTTTTCTGGTGACCGGCGAGAGGGGAGAAAGGTCCGGAGCCCTGCGGGCCCCCTCTGCTGCATCCTGCCGTTTTGCTCATGCACGGAGCCGGCAAGAGGAGTAATAGCTCACCGCCAAGGAATGGTGAGTGGGGCTGAGCATGCCTTTATCAAGCTCCGGTCACCGTGAGGGTGGGAGCATTTCTTTCTTGGCAGTTTGGGGGCAGAGGCCCCATTGTGAGTTGGAAAGCTCGGGGTGAACCTCGACGGAGGCTGCCGAGCCAAGGTGGAGGAGTAAACCCTCACCAGACAACCCCGCAGTTCAGGGAGAGAGCGCAATGGCACTAGGACTGCCATTTGGGGGCCAGAGGGCTCCCGGGGACATGGAGTCCTAATGTTAGGTATACTTATGCCTGAAAGGGGCCTGAGGTGTAACAAAGATGCTCTGCTCTACTGCTGATATTCTTTAATGCCTAATATGATTGATGCTGTTTATGCCTATTGTTCAGGCCTAATGTGTTTGCCTAAAATGATTCTGGTATAATGTGTTTATGCTTAGGATGATGCCTAATGTTAGGCTTATGAGGTTTATGCATAATGTGTTCTGTGCCCAATGCTAATGTGATATAATGCTGAGTACAGTATTTTGCCAGTAGTTACTGGTTGTTTTATTTTGACTACTTGTGCTTTTGTGATGGCTCTGACAGTGGCCCGATTGGCCCTGTCATGTTTATAATCCCCTTTGAATTATGACCTGGTGCCAGTTAGCACAGTGTACATGTGTGAATATGATTCTAATGTGTTTTAGGTAATACAAAGGCTATTGTTTATATAACTTTATGTGGAGTTTCTTTTGTGGTGTACCTAGTGTGTTGCTGCTTTGTGTGTGTGTTGTGAAAACGCTTTACACATTGCCTCTGGGATAAGCCTGAGTGCTCGTGCCAAGCTACCAAGGGGGAGAGCAGGGGTTATTTTCAGCGTGTAACTCCCTTGCCCTGACTAGAGTGGTGGTTTCTGCCTGGCTTAGGCACATGCCCTAGCCAACCAGAAATACCCTTTCTAACAGGGCATCATTGGGATAGACCGCTTAGGGGTGGTATGGCAGAGCGGGACCATGGTCAAATTTGAAAACTTGCAAACGGAATTCCAGATGGCCGATGGAAAACAGTTCCCTTATCTGCAGTTGAGGCATGCCTTACGATGCCCCATGCCGAAGGCAGAGCTGTTGCCCAACTGCTCCCCATTGGAGCACAGATTGCTATTAGACCCGATAGTAGACAAGGCCATAACTTTAAAATATCGTAAGATTATGAACAACTTGCCGTATCCCCTAGGTCCCCTCAGGGAGGCCTGGGAGACAGATCTGGGTCTATAAGAGGATGATGACTGGGCGGAGGCCATGCAGAGCCCCAGGGAATGTGCTATATGAACAAGATTTCGATTGATCCAACTCAGAATCTTACACAGGTCATACACCTCCGGGACACTCCTGCACAAAATAGGCCGGAGTGATTCGGGCCAGTGTGCCAGGCGGTGCGAGGAGGTGGGCTCCTTCTTTCTTATCCTTTGGGTATGACCCATAATTCAAAGATACGGGAAGGGAGTGGCACAGATTAGGACTACAGTAGTGTGGTAGCAGGCGCCAGCAGACGCGAGGTGGCACCTGTTGTGAGTAACTGAGGTGACACAATGGCCCAAACACACCAAGGCCTGGCTGATGTTGACTGCGGAGGTGGCAAAGAAGAACATCACTTGGACTTGGGGGGGCAGCAGATCCCCCTAAAGATCGGAGACTGGAAAAAAGACCTAGATTGGTGCCAGCGGGTGGAAGAAGTCATTTATCAGAGAAGGGGATGCATAAAATTGAAATGGCCCATAAAGCAACATGGACACATCACATTTTTCCATCGAAAACTGACCCTTTTTTTTGTTGCAATATGCCTAGCTCTGGATTTTGGACCCTAGCTCAGCTGCAACTAGGGAAAACTAGCAACCCTGTACATTTTTTGAAACTAGACACCCAGGGGAATCCAGGATGGGGTGACATGTGTGGCTCTCACCAGGAATCCTTGGGGGAAGCGCTGGGTGGTAGGAAAATTGTGCTGGCCCGGTGATCCCACTGCTTTCCCACACAGAAATACGAGGAACATTTTATGATTTTTAGCTAAATTTGAGGTTTACAGGGGATTCTGGGCAAACAAAAACGCGCATCCACGCAAGCCACCCCTCCCTGGACTGACCCAGGTGTCTAGTTTTCAGAACTGTCTAGGTTTGGTAGGTTATCCTAAATGGCCGCCAAGCCCGGTACTAAAAACGTGGGTGACCTGCTTGCAAAACCAAGTCGTTAATCTGATAATTTTGATGCCTCCACGTTTTGGGCCCTTCTATTCCACGGGCACTTGGCCCACCCACACAAGTGGGGGTAGCATTTTTATCGGGAGACCTAGGGGGACGCTGGATGGTAGGAAAATTGTTCCGGCCCGGTGATCCCACAGCTTTCGCACTCAGAAATGCGAGGAATATGTGACAAACTAAATTTGATGCATGCAGAGCATTATGGGTAATAAAACGCTGGGGGATCCACACAAGCCACACCGCCAGCCAAGTGACAGTCCACACATACTGCCAGCCAAGTGCCAGTCCACGCACACTGCCAGCTAAGCGCCATCCACGCACACCGCTAGCCAAGCTCCATCCACACATAGCGCCAGTCCACGCACACTGCAGCCAAATGCCAGTCCATGCACACTGCCAGGCAAGCGCCAGTCTACACACACAGCCACCCAGCGCTAGTCCACACACACACCGCCAGCCAAGCACACGCCCTCACACACCGCCAGCCAAGCTCATGTCCACACATACTGCCAGCAGAATGCCAGTACCCACAAATCCAGTCAAACACCAGTACATGCAGACCATCAGCCGAACTCCAGTTCACACACACAAACTGTCCTTGGTACCTTGTGGTTTTCTGCCCTCCTTAGGGGCAGATGAGCCTAAAAATATTGCTGATCTGCCCCAAGGGGCCTAAAAAAAGGGGAGCGATCGTTTAATATGGGGCTGCTCCTTGACATGCCCACTAATATATCCTTGGTACGTAGTGGGCATCAGCCCCCCCAGGGAGGGCAGAAAGACTGGGCAGCCCCCGCTCCTACACAAAGTAAAAATAGTCCCTGGTGTCAAGTCGGCAAATTGGGGGCTGTTGCCCTTATCTGCTCAGATATGTGGGTGGTGTGGCATCGACATGACTTTTCAGGACAGCTCCCATCCCTGCACAAAAAAAAAAATAGTCTCTTTTGCCTAGTGGTTTTCTGCACCCCTCCCCCCTGGGCGGGCAGGTCGGTGGCTATTGCTCCCATATGCACCCAGGGGATAGAAAGACTGTACATATGTTTTTGTTTGGGGGGGGGGGGGGGGGTTTGACATACCTATTTTGAGCAGCCCCCACCTCTACACTAAGAAAAAATAATAATCCAATTTTTGCCCCTGCCCCGGGGGATGGGGCGGGGGGGGGGTCAGATCGGGGGCTAGTGCCAGGCAGAAAGACTTCTGTTTTCATTTATTTTGGGTGAGGGCATGGTCTTGCCCATTGTGGGCAGCCCCCACCCCTCTTAATAAAAAACACAAATCGCTGGTGTCTAGTGGGCTTCTCCCCCCCATACCCCCATCTACCCTCCAGGGAAAGACTGTCTAATTTTTTTGGGGGGGGCCTTTGGCATGCCCATTTTGGGCATCCCCCCCCCCCCCTCTACTAGTTAAAACAAAAATAAACCCTGGCGCCTTGGGAGCTGAGATGGCCTTGCGAGCACCGAAGCAGTGAAAGTGAAAAGAGCCGATCGGCTCCTTTCACTTTCAATGTAATGACGTCCGTGCGCCATGTTCGTCAATCGTCATTACATTGACAATAAAAATGCCTCAGAATTTCTTGACCCGCCCCTGAGGTAAAAATTTCAATTCAATCCCACTGCTGAAAACAGCAGGGATTTCCTGGTTGTGTGCAAAGGACGGAACGGTTCTATCCTCAGCACACGACCACCGTGGCTGAGAACTGAACCGTTCCGTCCTCAGCACGGAATGGGTAAATTAAAACCAGGGATTCCTGCCTGTCACGAAAGTATTATTTTGACAGGTGAGACAGCAGGTTTTAAATAGCTTCACTCAGGTGACACATGGAAGGACTGAAGTCAAGTTTTACAGTCCATCCCTGTGGAAGGCACCCTAGGTGGTGCAGTCCGCCGGTGGCATCTAACTTCTAGTCCGGTGTGTATTTCGTGAATATGACACGTTATTTCGCATGCCATTACTATGCGGTTATTAATTAGCAACAACCGTTACTACGCAAGTTTTTACTTCGCATACCATTACTTTGAAAGTGTTAATGTATATGAATTAAAACGTACCTAGTAATAAAAATGGTATGCGGAATAATGTGTCATATTAAAAAAAGACATTTAACCCCTTTTTTAAAATGTTTAAAACACAACAGTACTTTAAATATTAAATAGAAATACACTACCCTACACATCTAAAAATGAAAAACACTACCAAAACACTCAAACAATACATTACCCTACACTACTGAAACACCACTACACTACCCTTAACCCTAAATCACTACCCCTACACGAACATACGCATTCCCCCACTCAGGTCCCTACACTCATTCACTACCCATCACAACCCCCCGACACTACACTAAACACTAAAACAGTAACCTACACTACACTAACACCACAAAACTACCCTAAACCACTACCCCCAGCACGACCTTGACCCTACCCCCAGTCCTGTCCCTACTCCCAAACACTACCCTTCACAACCCCCAACACTACCCTAAACCGCTTCCCTACACTACACCACAACACTACCCTAAAACCTAAAACACTACCCCCTGCACAGCGCTCCCCCGACCCCCAGTCCTCTCCCTACACCGAAACACTACCCTGCAAGACACCCTGACACTACCCTTAACCCTAAAACACTACCCTACACTAACACCACAACACTACCCTAAACACTAAAACAACTGCCCCCTGCACAACCCTCACCCTTCCCCCATCCGCTCGCTACATTACAACACTACCCTGCATGACACCCCAACACTACCCTAAACCCTAATACACTACCCTGCACTACACAAACACCACAACACTACACTAAACCCTAAAACACAAGCCCCAGCACGACCCTCCACCGACCCCCAGTCCAGTCCCTACACCTAAACACTCCTCTGCACGACCCCCTGAGAACCCTAAACCCCAAAACACTACCCTAAACTACACTAACACCACAACACTACCTTAAACCCCAAAATACTACTCCTCAAACACATTACCTTTAATCCTAAAAGACTACCTCCGCACGACCCTCTGCCTACCCTAAACCCTTAAAAACAGACCCTCTTACCTCTCTCTCCTCGTGTCCTCTGTTCTCCTTCCTGCCTGCGTCGTCAGAAGGGTGGTGATCGTTGCACGTCGTTGTGAGGAAACGCCTCCGTTTCCTCACAACGATGTGGTTCGCATTACAATGCATGCGTTGTAATAACATGCTTAGAAATGGCTATGCGTTATTATAGCGCATGCGTTGTAACGCTTGCGTAGTAATGGTACGCGGTGTAATGACCGCGTACAAATGGATGTTTACTGTATTTCGCACATCATATACTAGGGAAGTTAAGTATGACACCATGGCAATCAGATGCTAGCCAATGTAACTAAGCCTAAAGGTGAAACCAAGCACTTTACTCCTGTTTAGCAGGGGTAAGGAGCACAAATGTCAAAATCCAGCCAAAATAATGTCCAGAAAAAGGTGAAAAGTCTGGGATGACAATGCAAACAAGCATTTGCAATGCAATAGGTCTCGCATTTGCGAGAGTTTAAGCTATTGGGATTGTAAATGACAATGCCTTTTATTTATATGTTTTGATAATTAACACATAAATAAAAGGCATTGTCGTTTACAATGCCAATAGCTCAAACTCTTGCAAATACGAGACCTATTTTATTTCAAAGAAGCAGCTGCCATAGTCCCAGGCTGCTTGGAAAGTGAAATCGCACATGTTGCGCTGAATGTTGCAGGAAAGCATGTCGTGCATGCAGTAGGAGAAACTCATTAAAGAAAATAGTGCTTACAGACTAAATAAGACGTACCGTGTAACAACAGAAGTAAAAGGGCCAGTCCTCATGAGAGGTTACAAATGAAGACAAGGCGGTACTAAGGTGAAACTAAAAAGCCAATTAACGAATCAGAAGCCAGCATTTACGAAGAACAATGGCACAAGTCAATTAAAAATATGGTCGGAGAGTTGACCGGCCTAAAGTCCATACTCGAATACAGCATGCCTCAGATTCGACCTAAAAAACGGCAAGTGAAAACAGGCGCACTAAAATAACTATTACATATTGCAGTTTTAAGGACAACCTCGCTGCATTTATTTATTCTAAAGAAAGGAGGTAAAAAGAACAAATGCCCATTATCCCCTGCGAGTTATCAAGCTGATGTGCAAGATAACAAGGGCTATTGATGTTGCTAAACACTTTTGATCGCCTAGGAGGTTGAATTCTTAAAATATTAATGTAGGTTTTTGTTCTCAATTGAGTACCTCATTAGAAGCATATGTATCGTGGAAAAGGACAACGCATTTACGTTAGCTGAAACAATTTCCCTTCACAATGTTCTTTACATTATACATAGTGCACATGGCACGACCAATCTTTCTATTTCCATGTCCAATGTGTGACACGTGACTCTTACATGAACAAAAATGGCCGATCAGGAACGTCAGGGGAGAGGGGACATTATTGCCCAGTTCGCACATATTTTCAACCCCTGTGCACTTGCTGCAAAATCTCGTTATGGTTTTTGAAGTAATCCTGCCAGTTTGCTGATAGTAGCTAACGCTTTAAAGCACCAGCCAGATACTGACGTTGATGCTATGTTTTTGGCCCCAGCTTTGCAAGTACTTCGAACATGCCTGTGACTAACTAGGGAACATATGCAGTTCAACCGCCCATGTCCCTTTTAAACAAATGTCTAAAAATTACTAGTTTATACCTTTTCAAATGCGGCATTTTTTGAAAGTCAGATATAGAACATTGAAGCTGAACTGCTTACTATTTCCATAGATTGTTAAAAGATTACATTTTGTACTTTTTTTTAATGTCATGATTTGCCGATTTTTCCACTGTAAAAATGGGAGGCATTTACTGGCAAATCATGAAGATAACTTCCCTAGTGCCAGTGGCGTAACGAAACTTGAGGGGGGCCCCCCTGCAAGGTACTGGAGGGGCCCATCCGGACACCATCAGGAGCTCTCCACAGGTCCGTAGCCAGAATGATATTTTTAGGGGGGCATAGCCCTCAGCTATGGCGAAACATTAAGGCTGTGCACTATGGGTATATTCTTTCCCAAGTATTTGTAGGGGAAATGTACAGTATGGAAGATTTGAAATGGCACACTGCTTTTGGGTGCTTTTTCAAACAACAGAAATTCTATCTTGGTTGGGTTGAGCTTCTGCTAGGTGCTGGGCATCCAGTTTGGCATGATATGCAGGCAGTGTTTGAGGCACTGGATGTTAGAAGTGGAGGAGCCTTTCAAGTAAAACTGTGTATCATCAGTGTGTTGAAGGAAGCTGAGAGGTCCAGAAATATCAGGAGGCAGTGGTAATTTCATCTGGGATTAGGAGGATATTGTTTACGACATGTAAGGTAGTAGTCTCAAAGCTAGAGCATGATCTGAAGCCAGACTGGTAGCCGTACATAGGTAAATGGCTTCATTTTCAAGTGCAATGCATTCACAAATGGTGACCATGCAATAGTAAATTAATTAAATTATGCACAGACCCTTGGCTGGTGTTAAAGTCTACTCCTCCTGTCCCTAAACTGCAAGAAGTGGGACTCAGAAACTTTCTGGTGGCTTTCTGCCTGGAGGACTGACAGACCGGGATCGCTGCCAGAGCTCTGTCATTGATGTCAAATCGCCAGTCCTGCTGGGATGTGACAGTAGTGACACAGTGAGAAATCGGTGCTCAGTGACAATGTGCGTGATATGTGCAGTAGTTTAAAAGCGATTTTTTCGTAAGTGGCCAGGATGTGTCGAATAGTAAGACTGCGCTGTGGAAGAGTTCTATTTTGGCACAGGTTCTATACGAAGGTTGTTCTGAAGAAACGAAAAGCCGGCCTTTGGGTCCTGGCTCGTCTGAGGTGAATCAGCTGATTCACCTCAGACGAGCCAGGACCCAAAGGCCGGCTTTTCGTTTCTTCAGAACAAGTAATAATTCGTCTGAAGAAGCACCTTCCCTACCTACACTAATGAGGTACAAGGATCTGGATTATAGACAGCGCCGCCCAAACAAATAGACACCTTCAATATCAAACACTATGATGGAACCCAAAGTTACGAAAAAATCGCTTTTAAACTACTGCACATATCACGCACATTGTCACTGAGCACCGATTTCTCACTGTGTCACTACTGTCAGCACATTATTGCATGACGGCCACTCGTGAAAATATTGATGTATGCATATATGAATGACGCAATTCATATATAAAGATTCATTTGGTTGCATATGAACTGTCTTGTGTGTTGCTTAAAGTCAAATTAATGTACTTTGTGAAAAAATGCTTGACTAAACCGTAAGTGCAAAGCAATACTTTCACCCAACAGAACCATTGTTACCTTATAAATTTACCGCCCAGGTTCTGAGGGATACTGGGTCACCCCATTGCTTTTTTGAATACTGCTGGGATGTGAGGCAGTGTGCTCCCAACCCCCCTTCTGTCGGTCCCGACTTTCTTGTTTGCCCCATTGAAGGGCACATTGGTATGGGCCACAGTGGAGTGGGGCAGATTGTTTTGGATTAAAGTGGACTAGATTGGTTTGGGGTTGGCTGGATTGGGATGAGGTGGATTGGAGTTGGGTAGATTGCATTGGGCTGGATTGGATTGATTTTTTTTTTTTTTTTTTTTTTCTTTTGTCCTCATTTGCCAAACCCTTATGTGTGAAGAAGGAAATCCGCCAACCACCATTTTGTGCTATCTTGTCCTGCCCACCAAACCCTTTAGTGTGCTATGGACAATTGCACAAAAAACAAAAGAAACAAATTGGCGGGAGAAGGAGCAAACAACACACAAAAAAGGACGACCTTCAGAAACTCCATCCAGGCATATTTCAACCTGTTTGGACCAGAAAGACGAATGAAGACCCTTGTTATAGGTCCATGGAGCAGGGAAGCTGGCATAATCATAGGACCTGGGGGGGGGGGGGGGGGGGGGGAAACCCGGGAGACCTACTTCCACTGTATCAAATAGTCCCAAAAGGCAATTTTCTTTTTTTTCATGCTACAGGGTCTAGCCAGGTCTACTTTAGAAACTTTATATAGGGACGATAACCATCCCATATATATTGGAGGAGCTGTGTCCACCCAAAATCTGCAAATCTGTCTCCTAGCCAACAGGATTGAAAAAAACAGAAAGGATCTGGCAGGCCCTAGGATAATTTCGTCAAGCCCAAAGAAAATCAAAGGGAGAGTATTACTAAGAGTGATATTTAGCATAGAAGATAGTGCTTCTATCACCTCTTCCCAAAAACGACTAATGGCTGGGCACTCTTTAAACATATGAACATCCGAGGCCTCAACTAGGTCACATTTGTTGCATTTTTTTCCATGTTGAAATTTGGCTAACTTTTGGGGGGGGGGCTGGATTGGATTGATGTGGGGTGGACTGGATTGTGGTACATTGGAGTGTGGGTGGATTGGGTGAGGTGGATTTGATTGGATTGGGGTGGGGGGATTGGAGTGGAGGGGTCTGGAGTGGGATAGATTGGAGTGGGGTGGATAAGAGCGGGGCTGTCTCGATTGGAGTGGGGCAGACTGGAGTGGGGTAGACTGGAGTAAGGCAGATTAGAGTGGGGCACATTTTTTGGATTGGAGTGGGGCAGATTGCTTTTGATTGAAGTAGGACAGATTGGCTTGGTTTGAAGTGGGGCAGATTATATTGGATTGAGTAGCGCAGATTGTTTGAATTGGAGTGGGGCAGATTGTTTTAGATTGGAGTGGGGCAGACAGGTGGGGTAATCTGTTTGGGAGTGGGGCAGATTGGAGTGGGGCAGATTGGAGTAGGGTACATTGTTTTGGACTGGATTGGGGAAGGTTAGAGTGGGATGGATTGGAGTGGGGCAGATTGTTTTGGAGTGGGGTGGATTGGATGGGGATAAAGTGGATTGGATTGGGGTAGATTGGGTTAGGCTGGATTGGTGTGGGGTGGATTGAATTGGAGTGTGGGGATTGTGGTGGATTGGAGTGTGGTGAATTGGGATGGAGTAGGTGGATTGGGGTGAGTTAGATTGGAGTGGGGCAAATTATAGTACGGCAGATCAGAGTGGGCGGACTATAGTGGGCAAATTGTTTTAGATTTAAGTTGGGTGGATTAAAGTGGGGCTGTCTGTTTTGAATTGGAGTGGGGCATACTGGAGTGGGGAAGACTGGAGTAGGCAGATTGTTTTGGATTGGTGTGGGTGGATTGGACTGGGCAGATTGTTTTCGATTGTAGTGGGGCAAATTGTTTGGACTGAAGTGGGGCAGATTGTTTGGATTGAAGTAGGGCAGATTGTTTTCGATTGGAGAGGAGCAGATTGTTTGGATTGAAGTGGGGCAGATTGTTTGGATTGAAGTGGGGCAGATTGTTTGGATTGAAGTGGAGCAGATTGTTTTCGATTGGAGAGGAGCAGATTGTTTTCGATTGGAGAGGAGCAGATTGTTTGGATTGAAGTGGGGCAGATTGTTTGGATTGAAGTGGAGCAGATTGTTTTGGATTGGAGTGGGGCACATTGGTTTAAATGGAAGTGGGGCAGATTGGAGTGGGGCAGATTGTTTTGGATTGGAGTGGGGCAGATTGTTTTGGATTGGAGTGGGGCAGATTGGAATAGGGTAGATTGTTTGGGATTGGTGTGGGATGGATTGGAGTGGGGAAGATTGTTTTGGAGTAGGGCAGATTGTTTTGGATTGGAGTGGGACAGATTGTTTTGGATTGGAGTGGGGCAGATTGAAATGAAGGAGACTGTTTTGGATTGGAGTGGGGCAGTTTGGAGTGAGCAAATTGGAGAGGGGCAGATTGTTTTTAATTGGAGTGTGGCGGATTCGATCCTTGGCCGGGCAGTCTCCAGCAAGCGAGGACGACCTGTTCACCACTACCTACAGAGTGGGCGGACTATAGTGGGCAAATTGTTTTAGATTTAAATTGGGTGGATTAAAGTGGGGCTGTCTGTTTTGAATTGGAGTGGGGCATACTGGAGTGGGGAAGACTGGAGTAGGCAGATTGTTTTGGATTGGTGTGGGTGGATTGGACTGGGCAGATTGTTTTCGATTGTAGTGGGGCAAATTGTTTGGACTGAAGTGGGGCAGATTGTTTGGATTGAAGTAGGGCAGATTGTTTTCGATTGGAGAGGAGCAGATTGTTTGGATTGAAGTGGGGCAGATTGTTTGGATTGAAGTGGGGCAGATTGTTTGGATTGAAGTGGAGCAGATTGTTTTCGATTGGAGAGGAGCAGATTGTTTTCGATTGGAGAGGAGCAGATTGTTTGGATTGAAGTGGGGCAGATTGTTTGGATTGAAGTGGAGCAGATTGTTTTGGATTGGAGTGGGGCACATTGGTTTAAATGGAAGTGGGGCAGATTGGAGTGGGGCAGATTGTTTTGGATTGGAGTGGGGCAGATTGTTTTGGATTGGAGTGGGGCAGATTGGAATAGGGTAGATTGTTTGGGATTGGTGTGGGATGGATTGGAGTGGGGAAGATTGTTTTGGAGTAGGGCAGATTGTTTTGGATTGGAGTGGGACAGATTGTTTTGGATTGGAGTGGGGCAGATTGAAATGAAGGAGACTGTTTTGGATTGGAGTGGGGCAGTTTGGAGTGAGCAAATTGGAGAGGGGCAGATTGTTTTTAATTGGAGTGTGGCGGATTCGATCCTTGGCCGGGCAGTCTCCAGCAAGCGAGGACGACCTGTTCACCACTACCTGAAATACAAGCAACTCAAACATATGCTAAACAGGCAAAGGTAGCATGCATGTCTGATAAGGGTAATTGTCTGGTACTTGCAATGCAGCGAGCAGGTAGCATGCACCTTTGATACTTCACAACAGGAGACCGAACGGGTTGATTGTCCTACTACTTACTGCACGGAGTCCGGAGTTGTTGGGCAGCTGATTAGCTGCTGCATGGGAAGAGGGGAGGTGGGCAGGTCTGAGGCTGGCTGAGCAGCTGATCACCGTGGCTCTTGCGCTGTAGAGGTGATCCCGGGAGAGGCTGAGCCCGGCCGATGAACTCCTTAACCCGGTAGCGGGGTGAAAGGAGAGTTGAATAGTTATTCTGTTTTTGGTGGTGGGAGGCAGGGCACACTACGGGGAGATGGAACTTTGGGGCATATCAGCAAACAGGCGATAAAAAATTGCCACTTTTGCGTCCGTTTTCGGACGAAAAGCGGCGATAATTTTATCGCCTTATCATCAAGGTCACGCTATCGCGTGAAACCTTGCCTTATCGCTATTTCCCTCAACGCCCATCTTTGCATCTCTAATGAGATGCAAAGTGGGCGTTCCTCCCCAGGATAACGGGAGAAATGTCGCTAAGCGACATTTCTCCTATTATCAAGCCTCACGCAAAGCAGCATAGCGACAAGAAAAGTAGCGATAACCTCTGTTATCGCTACTTTCCTTACGCCTGCTTTGAAACTGACAGCCATGATATCCAATGGAAGGTGGATATCATGGCTAAGTATGTGAGGCCCTATCAGCAAGCTATCGCCAAAAGTTGTGTGATTATCGCTGGATTTCCAGCGATAATCACACATTTGGCAGCTTGCGCTCTGAATTTTATCGCTTTGGAGATAAGTGTTGCTAATAGCACGCTATCTCCGCGATAAAATTCAGAGTTGGCCGGCGATAATTATCCTCGCGCTAAGAGCGCTGAGCGATAATTATCGCCGGCCCTTGCTGATATGCCCCTTAGAAGCTGAAAGCACAGCGCTCGTGCAATGGGCGCCGCGCTGAATAGTTTGTAAGTTGTAAGTTGCTAAAAAAAAAAAAAAAAAAAAAAAAGGCGAGCCATGCCCTGCAAAAGAAAGGAAAATAAAGTGCAGCTCAAGGATTTTCCCTTTCTCACGTGGACAGCAGAGAGCCCCTGCTCCCAAGCATGGCACCCCAAAACGTATGTGCGTGCCTGCAAGTGAAGCAGACAACATAGTAATTAAAATAGTCCCTAGAGCAAAACATATAGACCTAAAGTGTAGGAAAACTGTAGTTGGCCAGTGCTCCTGGCCTCCAAGCGGAAATGATGTATCGGGAGCACCGGCCAATAAGGAGGAAGGAAATAAAAGCAATGTAGAAGTTGCCCAATGGCAAGCAGAATGTGAAATTACACTCCATAGAGTTACTACTGCAGGTCTTGCAGACCGCGCAAGCGTGCTGATGCTCGACCTAAAAATCATCTATTGGGGAAGGCAGCAAAAAACTCTGAATTCGGAAAAGAGACACATACATACCAACAGTTTTTAGTTGAAATTTCTGGAAAACATTCATTTATGTATAGACATTTGAATCAATCACATAAGTACTCAGGATTATAACGAATTAGAAATAGAAAGGTGCTCTGAGAAGGGACACATGAAAGTGTAAAGAAGAGAGGAATTGGAGGGTTCCTGATCCTTTTCTGAATTATATTTCTTCATCTACAAACCTGTCAAATGCAAAGGTATGTCATTATCTGCATAACAAAGGGGTCACAGTTAATCGATAACCATAGCCAACATGCGTATAAATGTTCATTCCGGCTTAGTTCTAAGAGGCGTTGACGTTTCGACCCAACACAATGGAGGGGGGCGCTGAATGCCTCAAACGGGGGTCTTCATCAGGACTAGAGAAGTTAGTGGTGAAAAGAGCAACCTGGATGTAGACGTCAATCAAGTATGACAACAAATGCAGAAAATAGGAGGTGAAACAGGCCACCAGGCTCAGTCTCATCAGGTAATAATAATCCACCTGGATAGCAAAATCATCCAAGACTGTCCAACACAAATCAATTCTGTAGACACCGGGTTTATTCTACTTCTGGGGGCTGCGTATCCACCTTGTGGGGAAAGCACGAGTAAGAGCCATTCACAAGTGCTCCAAAAGCAGTCTTTTAAGCGATAATTCAATTATCTTATGACATTTGTGTCGTGTCTGTATCTACTCTCGCTTCTTAGCTTTGGACTTTCCTTCAATCTTCAATAAAATAAATAATTGAATAAAACATACTTTCCTATCTGTCATATAGTTAGATCTCACACTGAGCGAAGACAGACTGGTACTTATAGCTGTAGTTTGTTACAGAAGGAAAATGAGCCTTAGCAAAGCCAATAGGTCTGGCCTTGGCAAGCTGTTCAATGGTTAATTATTTTTTATGTTTATTGGAAATTAATGACAAAAATGTAAAATCTAAATGCAGCGGTTTTACTGGTGATTTTTTTTTTAATAAGAACTTTTTAGGCGTTCCAGGAATATTAATATTTGTATTATTAATACGTGTGAAAGAGATAATAGTTCACTGTATAGCTAAGCAATGAAAATCACAGACCTGCTTTTTTTTTTATAAATTAAAAAGGAGACAGAAAATGAATCACCATGTACAAAGTTGCCAACATTTGAACAAAGTTTCCCAGACACTTTGCAGCACAGGGCTGCTGCATCTAGAAAGTTTTTGTTTGCAGACATGGATGTCATAAAAAGGAACAGTTTCTGCAACAATATTACCAAGAACAGTCTCCAACTTGCCGGGACTGTCACTGCAAAAATGTGACAGTTGCATCTAACTGAGCATGTAAAGGGCAGTCAAAATAAATCGCTGATATTTAAAATGAATATCCAAAATAAATTAAACAAATCGCATGCTTTAGGGACGTTTTATCACTGAAGAGAATGGAAATCTTAGTAAGTGGATGTGAACAACGCGCACTGGCTTTGTTCAGCCGCTCAAAGTGAGGAAAGACAATGGGCGAAGTAAGATGACAAACTGCCCTGTGATGTATGCTGTGGTGGGTGAGGAAAAAAATGTGAATGGCAATTTATCAGACCAATTGATGAAGCCTTCTGACCAAAAGCCCCTCCAATTATGTAAACAACTGATGATATTTAGGGGAAAACAATAGTTCAGGCCTAATAATAATGGATAATACCAAGGAGTCAGTCACAAACGGATGAGTGGTTTCCCAGATGTGCACGTGTGTCCCATGAATGGCGGGGAGTAGTGTGCGTTGCGTTTTACACAGGGAGCTACCCGATGATCAAGCATGACACCCACTTTGCAACACTGCAATGGGCCCTGATGCAAGCATGTAAAACTGACTCCTATTCCCACGCGGAGTACAAAAAAAAAAAATCTATATCTGGGGTACAGAGGGCCCCTTTAGCCAGGGGCCCAGTGACACTGCACCTGCTGCACCCTGATGGGGGCTTTTATTCAGCACACACCACAAGAACAGTAGGTATTACACTTGGGATTAATAATACAGTGTTTAAGAATCGCCTACTATAGGGCCGTCGGTCTTCCAGTGAATAAACGAGAACAGAGGCGACCCTAAACCCTGTGAGATCCAACACCTCTCTCTGTGCCCTTCTGTCCACCATATAGAAACCGGAAGTGAAGCGGTAGCCCTCTCATCTGGAACCCCGTGGGCTACAGATGACGCTAATGAAATGAGCTGTGCACGCTTCTGAAAGATCACCCATTGCCAGAAAGTCTAGTGATCCAAAAGCAGTCCTCCAAGCAGAATCCCCAACGCTTTCCTTATGGCATTTCTGTATTGGGAGTCCAAGAACCTAAACACCTTGGCCTGCAACGTTTTTGCTTCCAGCATTCTGAGACAATGCATTGCTAATGTCCCCTGTTTTTAGGCCAATATATACATCCCCTACAGAAATTAGCAACACCTAGCTATCAACTTGACCGAAAATATAAACAAAAACAGTTTTCTGATATCGTGATTAGTGGACTGAATGCATCAAAACAAGCCATGAAATATGGCTTAGACTATGCTAACTCGATTACTTGGCCTATTAGTAAGCCTTCACTCTCCATCAACATGCTTGGATGTGTCCCACTGAATTTTCAGTGCCCCGACTAGGCTCATGGACATGCTTTTTGAAAGTAAGAACGTTTTGCAAAGAAGGAAGACTCCTCAGGGACATTTTACAGCAGGGCAGGAACTATAGATAGCACCCTGAGCCTAACCTCTAAAGTATTGCAGTGACATGAATTCTGAAAAAATAGTTATCCTAGGGCCCTGTAGTCTCAACCAGTCTGCTGCCACAGCAGTTACATCTCTTCTTACAAGTAAATGGAAGATCTGAGGAACACCAACAAGGGATCCAGTTCTCACTGTCTCCTGCTGCTTTTTAACTCCTTAGGTAACTCCTCTTTACGACATCTTCCGGTGGGTCTCATTTTGTCACCAACTGGCAGGCAATCACAATAGATTGCTGTGTCATCCAGCGAATCCACTGGGACTATGACTTTCCCCCCAATAAACCACACCACCTTCTCCCATCAGAGCATGCTCTCTAGCACATGCTTTGATCCTAGAGGTGGAAGTCCTTGTCCAACTGGACAAAGAGGGTCATAAAGATGGTGCCTCTGGTAGAGACCGACACATGATTTTACTCCTTTTACATCTTGGCCTCCAAGGAGGACAGATGCCTGTGGCCAATAGTGGATCACCACCTTCTGAACATTTACATCCAGCAGGACACCAACATTGCTGTTCCGGAGCCAAGTCCTGATTGCCATGAGCTCAGGAAATAGGTGTCCATAGACCTCCATGAAGCCTATTTTCTTCTTACAGTTATCCCCACTCACAGGTAACACTGGAGGTTCACAGTTGGGATCCCAGCATTCACATTGTAGTCCTGCTGTTCAGAAAGAAGCTTCACTGCGATTGCCAGGAGCAAATGTATTTTCTTACTTCGACTGGCTGGTGAAAGTAAAGTCGCAAGCACTGGTCAAGTAACATCTATAGCATAGTAACTCATAACCACAATGTGGGCTTTGCCATCAACACCCAAATATCTCACCTCTTCCACACCAAAGTGGGCTGTTAGACCTGGTGTCATTGGGGTGGTATTTCCCTAAACGTTTTGCCTTCACCCCTCCTGTTTGGTGAATTTGTTTGTGTTGGCTTTAGGACTCTCCTATTTATCACTGCTAACCAGTGCTTGTGCTCTCCTTCAACTGTAGTAAAATTGGACTAAACCCAATTGGCACTTTTATTCTACCCATAAGCCCCTACTAAATGGCGCTGCCAGCACCCAGCGCCTGTAAATTACATGATATTAGTAGGCAGCAGCACTCACTGTGTCACCCACTAAAGTAGCACTGTAAAACATGCCTCGGATCTGCCACTGCAGGCTGTCGTGAAGTTTTAAACTGCCATTTTGACCTGGCAAAATTAACCTTTTGCCGTGCCTAACCCTTCCTTTTTAATACTTATAAGTTAACACTAAGGTAGACCTTAAAGGCTCAGAGAAGAGGGTACGGTGTAGTTAAAAATGAGGACATGCGTACTAACGTTTCACGTGTCCAGGCAGTGATAAACACCTAAAGTAATTTTTCACTGTTTTAAAGCAGACCATCTTTCTGCAACGGCGACCAGCCACGAGAGAAAAGCACCCAACGTTGGTGATAGTAGCAAGCCGTCTGTGCTGTAGCACGAAAACGCAGCGATATCTGTATCTTCACGCTACAGCAACGACCGTCTGCAAAGCTCAACCTGCTTTCTGCGCAGAAAGCCTCCCCTTCAGGGCATCCTGCAATATGAACAGAACTCTTTTGTAGTGGACTTGAGAAGTTTTTTCAGAGGGACTAACAGACCCTGTATCCAACCCGTATTCCAACACAGCCTGAACTTGTGACTTTCCCCTGACCTAGCATGACCAGATGACCATGAGTGGTACTTTGGGTGCTGTTTTCACTAAAAACTTTAGAATCGGGTATATCCGGCTCTACTCTTTGGATTTGTCATTTTGGGTATCATTTTATTTAATAAAATGTACTCTTTTTATGTGGAGCGTACAGCGCTTGCGCTTGGCGACCTGTTGTATACGCTTTAGGAGTTGAACTCCTCATATTGCTTTTGATTTGTCTTTGTTGGGGTCCTTTACAAATACTTGCTGGGCAATCTGCAATCCGTCCCTCCTACTTGTTTCTGGTTTTCTCCATGCAGTACCGACCAGCTACTATAGTGTTGCGCTTTATGTTTTTAGGTCTTCCTTTGCGGACTACTTTTCTTCTTGTGTTTACCTGCCTCGGCTCCATACATGCTTTGCGTCTGCTGCGCTCCATTTGTAGAAACCGTATTTTAAAAACGACCAAACCTCTTCCTTGTTTGACATATACAAAGTTAATAAATCACAAGGAATTAAGTTGATTCATATTAATGACTTTCTAAACAGCGCAGTGCATGCTTATGGCCGCTACTTTGTTAGTTCAGTCTATTGGGAATCACTTTAATGTTGCAGGCATAGTCCTTGTGACGTCACAATCGAAGACAGTTGGCTGGCTGCCGGCACGCAGAGAGACTCCATTGCAGTTTCTTTATCAAAGTGTTACTGAGGGCGGCAGTGGGCTACGTGAGTATCTCTTCCAGGCGTTGGTGTTCTCGTTGCCCACTTAAACAAGCATTTACAATGCAATAGGTCTCGTAATGACATTATTTTGAGCCATTGACATTGTAAATAGCAATGCCTTTAAAAAAATTAAAAGACATGGTTATTTACAATACCAAAAGCAACACCTATTGCATTGCATAGCGCGGTGTCTGAAGACGGCGCCGTGCTTATTAAAGTTAAGAGTGTGTTGGGGAGCAGATAACTGAACTCTACACAGGAGGGTGCATCAGCAGAACACACCCTTGACACAAAAGGCTCTTGTTCTACTTAGAATTCATAAAACAGTGCACTGCCACCGCAGTTTTAAGTTCTACACTCGGGGCAGGGACATAGACCTCCGTCTGCTATAAAGACATGCTTGGTGCGTATCACTTCATCACACCACAGATCGTGGGCATCACCCGGTCGAGGCCAGGTCTAGGCCTCTGCACACAAGCTAGTTTGGCATACGTCACAGCCAAATATGTCAGGCTACCAGATTTACAAGCAGTCGGGCACTCAGGGCCTACATACCATGAAAGGGCAATTACCGTCTCAACCAACTGAATAGCTAGGCCTCTTTTTTTTATTTGGGGGCAGGGGGCGCGTCATGCACAAGTCTGCGATGCAGGGCAAACTGAGGGGGCATTCTGTACATGAAGTGCTCGAGTTCCCATGAGCCGCAGACCGAGGGCGGGGGGGGGGGGGGTGCAAGCAGGACAGCCCCGGCTCCTTTCTGCTGGCTGGAGCCCTTCGGGAAGCCGGCAATGAGCATTCTGTGCTGGAGGCTGTAGTGAGGGCTGCAATTTATATACATAGCTAAATTGCATAACCGCATTAGAAAGCCATCTTGCCACTTTTGCACACGACACTGCAGTTACAGGTTATTATTTGAAAACTGCTTGCTCGCCTTTTCTTCACATGAGAACGGTCTGTTCACATCCCTAGCCGTGAGCTGCGACCTTGATCTGAACATTGTGTAAAGAAACAGTCTGGGTCGCCGGACAATGCATGTTTGAGTTCAGGCTGATCAGCCCACTATTTAGCCTTAACACGCACACAGCTGCAAATACCAGAGTAGAGAGCTTTTAATATTGCAGTCTGCGTGGTTTTAACACATTCTGAAGAACAGCTTTCCCAGGAGCAGAGCACACCTGATCCTGTGATGGGATTCAACTAAGCTGATCTATACGGTATGGGGTTCCCCATTCAAGCCTGGAGACCTTTTATTAGTATAATATTAGTTTACTAACGAAAGTAAGGTGGCTGTATTCCACTGTCATTTGTAATATCTCTCCTTTCATATGTATTATACAATTTCTCAAACTGCTGTAAGAAATCAATTTGTTATTAGTATCAAGCAGAAGTACGCACCACTAAGCGGGGGCTCATAGACAGAGCTTATCACAGCAATGTTATCCTATTTATTACTGTTATATGGAGATTAAATATCACCAAAAACTGGAAAGCTCCTACTCTACTTACAATAGGTCACTCAAGGAATTAATTAACAAAATGTTAAATGATAGAGAAAACGATAAATTTGGCTAATTGTAAGGCATGCCATTTTCTAAGAATTTCAATAACGGATTGCAAGGAAGCTGGGAAAACTTAGTTTCACTGTTTTAGCAAGATATTTTTCTCAGTCTTGAAGTGCCACATATTTAAAATAAAAATCAAAAACCAATTGTATTTTATCTGGGGGAAGTCATCTGTTCGAACTATATGATTAAATTTGGTTTACTATAATCATTTGAGTTTGAATGCCTCTAAAAACAATGAAATGTTTTGGCTATGTGGCCGCATGTCATGTGTGACATCTTCGGCTGGTCCAGGCTTTTTAGCTAACAGCAAATTGCACTTTAGAACGTTAAATTGGGCTTTAAAGTTTGCGATATGAGGTCAATAACCCCAGCATGGAAGTGCCATCGGATGAAATGCTCGGACTGGCAGGGAGATCGCTTATGACAGTAGTATAATTCGAAAATGGAGTTCCTTTTGTGGTGTGCCTGGGGTGTTGCTGTGTGCGTGCGCAAGCGCTTTACACATTGCCTCCAGGATAAGCCGCACTGCTTGTGCCAAGCTACCAAGGGGGTGAGCAGGGGTTCTTTGACATGCAACTTCCTTGCCCTGACTAGAATGGTGGTTTCTGCCTGGCTTTGGCGGAAGCCTTAGCCAACCAGAAATCCCATTTCTAACAACTTCCATTTTACATGTTCCTCTAAAGTGGACATCTTTAATTGAAGGTTTAGCACACATGTGTGCCCATATGAGAGTATACTTAGAAGTGTATCTATAAACCAAACAATTTCTATGTAAACATGAACTGTTTACATCATTCCGTCCGAGGACTGGGTACACTTTGTTGTAGTCAGTTTGCCAACAGCTCTGGGTGGGAAGAACCAACAATGAAAGGCGTACTAGATCTCGGAACCAATGGTTGCAGTTCTATATGATCTGCACCAAGCCATTGTTCATTAGAGAAGCATTTCTATGGATTGTCGTAGTCACCCTGTGCCTGAATTCTACCCAGCTGAATCTAATCACTATCCCGGGGGGGGGGGGGGGGGGGGGGGCGGTAGTAGCCTGTTCCACACCAGACTTGCTACCAGACAGGTAATCAGGAGTTAGACCACTCAAAGTTATCCGGCAGAATCACATCCACCCTCTGCACTCTAGGATAGACAAGTGCTAAGTAGGAGTACATATGTATCCATAATGTGATACCCAAGTTGAATTAGTCATTTTTTTCACCATTCTTGTATTGCTGGTGACTGCTTGGTTTTCCTCTACTAATCATTGCAGCACATGTATTTTACTCAAGAATCCATGTGCTATAATAAAGGTTTAAAACGCCAATTTTTGGCATTTCGGGTCTCCTTTTGGGCATGCCAGAATTACAAGGCTAGAGGTTTTTCTTGAGGGCGACATCAGGGTCACCATTTTCTGAGGTTGTCGATACCATGAGGTACCCCGTATGGTTTAGGGGTGCAGAGGGCACAGCTATCCATTAACCAGGTCAACCTATTTTCGGATGTTATAAGTGGACAAAGCCCCATCGTTTTGAAGCTTGCCCCAATGCAGTCTTACTGAAATAGTAACTGTAAGACATGCCACTAGCATTTTAAGTCAGACATTTATTTAATGTTAGTAGTTGTCTTAAGTGTGCCTAGAGCCCCTAGTCATCCTAAAGGAGATGTCTGGTGATCGGGAAAACTACGGCAAAATAGGGAACAACTTGTCGGTAGGTTGTTCAAGCGTGAACCTTTTGAAGCATCACCCCACTATAGTTTACCTGCTCTGAAATACATTTGTAAAATGGCTAACACAGTACTAGTGGTTACACTACTAAACTGCAGGCTTGCATTAGTGCAGATGTTACAATGGCTTCCTCTTACTGGAGGAGAGGCTACCTTTGTGGTAGAGGCCCACAAAGCATAAAAAAGGTAATCTATTCATGGGTAGAATTTCCTGCAGCAAGTCCCAACAAGGGCAATTTCACATCCACTGAGGCAGCCATAACAATTAGTTGAATTTCTAAATCTTCATAAGCTCCAACATTACAAGGAACACAAGTTGGTTCCCTGGTAACCTACCACACCCATTAGCAAACGTTAAACTGGGTTCTCGCAATGATGGGGCAACAGGGACAGTCCTAGCCAGCTGTACACCATATCTACAAATAGGAGTTCAATGCAGGATAACTTTTAGTCCCAACTGTACCTGTGTAGAGTGCAGACAGCTAACTGGTTAGTGCAGTCACTATTAATGCAATTTTATGGTGAAGGTTCTCAGATAGGATATTTTATTCTGGATTGCACACAATCAGCATTTTCCCCATATGGTACCCCCGGACACACACTGTTCAATGTGCCTACTTTTAGGGATGTTCCCCTGGTAGAAGATTTGCCATAGAGCAAATATACCTGTATGCATGTTACACCACTCATAGCAGTTATCACATTCAAAATGAACAGGGGAGAATCTGCCCTGAATTTGGGAGTGAAATTGGCAATTTTGCTACAGTATCCTTAATCTTTAAGAAAGGGGAAGCAGCATGGTCACCACACCATGCGCAGGTATCTCCTGCAGACCAATAGTGTTTACCTAAAACGATTGTTGGAACCTATCCATCAATAGGTTTGAAATAATTTGGTGACCAAACCTAACAAAACCACAGCTTACGGGCAATTCTGAAAAGGATAAGTCAAAACAGGCACCAGAGTCTCTGAAAAAACCTGGGATAAGAAAAATGTAACTGCAGGGTGCATCTCCTCAACAGGAGTCTTCTGAAAAGCGCTATAATCTGCACAACCATGAAACAATTAAATGCCTTGGAAGTATGTGTATACCAGTGCCAGTACTTTCTGGAATGATTAGGAAAAGGAGAGAGATCATAGCGCAGGTTGGATTATATGAAACTGAAGGTCAACGCTCTGACCGCACCATAAAAAGGGACAAGCAAATCAAACAAAAGTAGATCGAAGAAACAGTCTTACTGATTTGGTAACTGTAAGACACCATGACCTTTGCTGTCCAAGGTATGGCATTTCAACCAGAGGCTTGCTAAGGTGTCCTGTCAAACAGGAATTTTAGGAAACTGACAAAGAAAACTCTGGAATCATAGTAGGATCTGAACGGGCCAACAGATTGTACCTTTGAATTCCTGTGACCCAGATTGTGGGGGGAAAAAACTAAGCACTAGTTGGTGCTGATGCAAAATGTAACCCAAGGAGCCACATCTCATGATGCAAGCTACAAAGAAAATCTTCCGATCCTACTAGATGGCAGGAGTAGACCAAGCAGGTCCATCTACACCCACAGTGTGCAAACGTCCCATTAAAGGGTAGCAACAAACCATCCCTTGTGCCACTTATTCTACCCTTCAAAAGTGCACAATTTGTCAGCATTTTCTACATCCGAAGGAGATACCAGCCCGTGTTCCTCAGTCTCTGCTTGGGCATAGTTAAGATCAGTCTAAGTGTTCTCTGGCGGGGACTAACAGTAATAGCAAGGGTGAAGCGTTAAGACTACCTTCCCAGGGACCATCCTATACATCTGAGGCCTGGTAGGTGCATGCATCAACTGGGCAATGGAAAGACTGGAGTGAGCGGTCTCCACTGCGGGATTGCAGGCAGCATGCCATGTAGGTATGCACCAATGACACAAAGCATGAACTGACGTTTGCGATTGCCCTCCCTTTTGAACCCATCACTGACGGGATTGCCTTGTGGTGCACTTACTCATTACTACGCTAATGGGATGTAAAAACGCAAGTATTGAACATCAGGTATGTTGTACTGTCAGATAATTGGATTACACTTAACACACAGATAGGTACCCAGTTATATAAGCAGGGTCATGGTCTTTAGATTACAGATTTGCCTCGAACAGCTCAGCCACCGAGATACCAGAAAGTTGGCCTCTAAAGTGGGTAAAAACCAACACACACATGGGCCGCATTCTGCACCCCTCCCGCCATGGACTCCCAGAGAAACGAAGTACACGTGGTTTCACACAGTGCCAAGATGGGTGTTTATTTCCTTACAGTTTACAGATGTTGGTGGAAGTTTATTCTAACAGACTGGGGGCAGTGCACCCTGGGTCAGCCGGGCTGGCTACAGACAACAGCACACATCAGCCACACGTGGACAGCACTACGAAGGAGCAGCTCAGGAGCGATGCCTTTGTGCACAGGGCAGAAGTGGTGGAGACATTTAAATGGGAAGACCAAACAAAGACGGGACAACACGATGCGCGGTTCACGTCTATTCCTTGCTGGCCATGTGGCTCATCAGATCCACAACGCGTTGACTGTAACCAAATTCATTGTCATACCTGCAGGGAGAAAGGACCATTAAACGAGTGGTTTCAGAACAAATCCAAACTCAATAACTATTGTCAAACAGCCACTGGCACAAATACCCAAGTATGAGACAACTGCGCAGTAGCCAAATTACTAGTTACATTAGCAGCCGATATAGCAAAGTCCTGCCCATAGGACAGAGGCTCCCATCTAATGTACCCACACGAATGTGCCATTATTCCACTAGCAGCGGTGGCCCCGACGAGAGCTGCTAGCCATGGGAGAGAAGGCTGTCAATTAGCAGCTTAGCCAGATAAACACCAAGACTACATAATGGAGCTACTGCTTGGCAGATTAGGGCGACCATACTGTATTATAGCCCCATGGCATGCTAGACTGACTACGGAAACACTGGTCAAGAATGGGAGTTAAACAAAAAACCGGGGACCTTTCAGCACTCAAGGGTTTACAGTAAAACCTACTGACAAAGTACTGCTGCCCAAGAGCAGAGCTTCGCACTTACCAAGACACCAGCTTCACGAAGTGGTTGTTGAGTGCAATACCGGCACCAGCATCAAAGATGGAGGAGTGATTGTCACCGTTGAAGTCGGAGGACACCACCTGAGATGCAGAAGACAATTAAACACCAATCTCCCTGCCACATGCCGTTCTTGAGAGTAAGATCAGAACAGTTTACGAAGCCTTTGAGCCACCATAGGGAGTCGAGGGCAACAGTTCGATTTACAGTACTTCATTATGTATGAAGGGGACACAACAAGTAAATCCTCCCAGTAGCCATACACCCTGCTGGGTCACTGCTAGCTACCATCCAATTTAATTACTTTGGCTTGGCCAAGCCAGACTGACCTCTTACAGAGAAATACAATTAGAGTATGGATCCATCCAAATACTCAACCTAGCGCGCATGACATGCAACTCAAACCTGGTACAGATCAATTATAAAATTACCTGATCCTCGGTGTATCCCAAAATTCCTTTTAGTGGTCCATCAGCAGCTGCCTTTACCACCTTCTTAATTTCATCATAAGACGCCTTAAGAAAAAACAAAAAACTCCAATTAATTGTACCCTTCCGCTGAAGTGATCATATTCCACCCACCTTCCATGTAAATCACAACTACTTCTCCATCCTCAGAACCGATTGCCCCTCTAGAATATCGAACTGTCATACCAGCAAAGCTTGCAGGGCCTGCAGGTAAGCAATGCATGCATCTCCACCAATAAAGATGTAGCACTGGGCCCAATTTTCGGTCATAGTACCTCGCTGGTAAGTCACCAGCCAACAGAGGGAGACGTGGATTAATAAGAGCAAAGGGCGCTGTTGATAGGCCAGTACTTACACCCTTCTCCAAGCGACAGGTCAGGTCAACCACAGACACATTGGCGACAGGTACACGGAAGGCCATGCCGGTGAGTTTTCTGCACACAAAAAGATAAAGCAAATTACACAGGGGCCTATGACAAGACCATACGTAATTGGCTGCAGGAGTTACAGCCAACCAGAAGCCAGGACTTTCAGACCCTGGCCAACGTCGAACCCAGCTCTTGGACAAGTTACAAGTAATCAACTGACTACTAGAAAAAGTTACACATGTTGAGGACTAAACTGTTGGGAAGATCCAAATATATGTAGGACCATCTAAAAACCCTGCCGTTATTAGAAAAGCCACATGTAAAAGCCAAAAATACATTCAAGATCTTGGTCAGGATGGGAATGCCCCATACCAGGTAAATAGCCATGTACCCCTGCCCCAAGTACTGACAGCACGTGACTGGTATCCTTTATATTTGGCCCTGTGGTCACCTAGGCTCATCCATGAGATCCAGAACAGGTTGAGACCTGCAGCACCAACAGGCCTGCATAACTGGCCGAGGGCTACAGTCCAAACCCTAGTTAGAAAGCAGTGGTGGCAGCATCCAGAGTTTATGAACCCTTTATTATAACAGACCTTTAGTATCAGCATAGAGTGGATTCTACTGGCCCCACTTGTGTAGAGTTTGGCTGTAGTGTGAATGCCAGAGCGGACTATTCTTTCATGCGCACTTGGTTTGCAACATGCAAGGACTAGCAAGTCGTGGGATGCTTTTGGCTAGCCCCTTGCCAAGTATGGGGCAAAAGAAAATGGCGGGTGGATACATTATCCCCCACCTGAACACTGGAAGTGTAGACTATTGATGTGGAGGAGAGACACCGAGGATAGAGAGGGCCTGCCCTTAAATTCAGTTAGGACCTTATTTAAACGATAGGCTTATTAGTTCTCCTGAACACTGCCATTTGGTGAATGTAGGCGAAGGGTGGGGATGCAGTTTGTCCAAGGTGAGGAAGTTTCTAGGCAGGGTCTGTCCCAGATTACTGCTTCAGGAATGTTAGAGCCAAGTGCAGAGAACACTTCATTGTGCATTGTTTGAGGCTCCTGCTTGGTGCCAAATGCAAAATACAATTGGACAGAATGCAGAACAATGTCATACATTTACCCCCAGTACAGAGATCTGGGCCTAAATCCCTCGCTTTGCTCACCATGCCATTCTAGTTTGGACCCAGCCATATGCAAATCAGTCTTGACCCTGCGCCCAATGGGAAATGTCCAGCCTGAACTACCAGGCAAGGTCCTCCCTGGACTGGAAACAAGCATCCTAGGATCGGTTTCATTACTTTCAGCCATCAGCCAGGATAGCTTGACTCCAGTGGCATGGGGAGCACAGAACCCACATCTGGGCATAGCCATCCCACTCGGGGTGACATATGAGACGATGGATTTAACCCCGATCTCTTGACTATTATGTCAATCATTTGTTGCAGTTACTTTTCACACTAAGGGGGATGGGTATGCCCAGACTTGCTCACTGCCACTGGATTCAAGCTAGCCTGGCTGATGACGGGTGACATCCACCCCCCCGAAACTGGCACCAGGATGCTTATTTCTGGTCCAGGTTTGACCTGGCTTGGCAGTTCAGGCTGGACTGTTCCCATTAGGCACAGGGTCCAGACTAATTTGCATATGGCTGGGTCCAAAGTGGAGTGGCGTAGTGGGCAAAAGAACGATGATTTAGGCCCAACTCTTGACTGGGGAGAATGTTTGAATCATACATCATTCTGTCCATCATTTGTTAGTTACACCTGCTTGGTGCCAGCACCATGGCTTGCCTCGAGATCTGTTTCCTTGCACATTCGAGAGAACTAACCCAGTTACTGAAACTGACAGATCCACATCCAGTATGGAAACTAGTCTAGGAGTGAGGTGCCTCAGACACCCACGCTGTTCTAATTCTTGACCAAGTAATGGGTGCTCTGGAGTTCAGGACTGCAGTGTGACCAGGGCGGAATCTGCATGACAACCAGACTCCTTAAGGAGAGGGGAGATCACTGCAAGTCCGCACTTGCCACTGTAGGAGCTGCTTGATGAAGGCCGCCTGGTGCAGTGGAAAGCTACTGTCCAAGAGGACAAACCCACATTACAGACTACAGGTTAGTGAAGCCAGTGTTGTAAGGGTCACCAAGCAGCTCCTGTTCAGAATTGCAATAAGCTTTACGAATGAAAAGCAGTCATCCTGCACCCAGCCACGTGCCCGAAAGAATGATCAACTGCACAATATTTCACTGCACCAAGAACTGAGGTGACAACTGGAGGCAATACCCTCAAAAGAGTCACCAGCCGAAAGCTGCAAATGCTGTGAAGCCACCACTAGCTACAAATCTGCTGAAGACAAGCACTGCCATGCAGGCCTGCTCGGCAGACACCCAAACATCAGCCCATGACCTCTACGTGTTACTGCATCGCTGCACCCCAACTGTAGCATCAGTGGTTTCACCGAGCCAGCCGCTCCACCCTGAAGGTAAAGCAGACACAAGTGCAAATGGACTGCAAGACTGAGCACGCAGTGAAGTGAGCAAGACTAGCTAGTCGGGTAATCGAGTGACTTCTCCATGACATGAGACCAGACATTAGAACACCTCCAGAGGAAAGCTCTTTGGATCAGTGATTTCCATTGAACTTTGAAGGATTTAGTTTTGTTGGGAGGTTAAAAAAAATTAGTACTGATGGACATTACCTGTTGAATCAAGAACTCTGGACACACCAACCACACGCAAGAATCAGTTTAGCTATCTCTATGGATCCAGCCCCCCTGGGAACCATATTACACGCACCTAATTAAGGATTCTGCCATGTTATTGTCCAGGGGCTGCACATAGCATCTTACTGCTCTAGCGCTGAACAGAATTGTACAGACTAAGGTTTCTTAATGTGCTCTACAGGACTGACTGCTCTTACACACTCACCCATTGAGTTCAGGGATCACTTTGCCCACAGCTTTGGCTGCCCCAGTAGAGGCTGGAATGATATTCTGGTTGGCACCTCTGCCGTCACGCCACAGTTTCCCAGAAGGACCGTCCACAGTCTTTTGTGTAGCAGTCACAGCATGGACAGTGGTCTGGAGGAGAAGTTTAAAAATATGACTAGATGTGACAGAAGCAATTGTTCCACAGAAATGGGCTAAATAAAGCATCATTTGTTTGAACAGGAGCAAAGATTTAACTAGTGAACAAACCGAGTGAGAAAACACTGTGCACCATTAGACTCTCACCCACAAGTCCTTCTCCCACCCTCAGTGAGCCTTACAGCCATCAGAGCCACAGCGACCTTATAAGAACTCCCGCCTCCAGTCCATCACCTACCATCAGACCCTCGACGATGTGGAAGTTGTCGTTGATGACCTTAGCCAGAGGAGCCAGACAGTTTGTAGTGCAGGAGGCATTGCTGCAGAAAGGGGTAGACAAGTGCACTAATTATTTAACTGTTAAATATAGTACTAGGTTACCTCACACCACTACCAAAAATCCGTCCCACTCCTCACCCAACTCGGTTCAAGGATTCAGACATGTCACCAAAAGCCACTGTGCCCCATTCATCCAGCTTGGCCTGGTCTCTGCTGCTGCCATCCCAGGGTTGCAGATGTGTCTGACATCTAGCCCAAAAACCACAGGCAGCCATACTGATAAACGCAGGGGCTCAGCGTGCCATCGAGTACTCACCTTACCACCTTCAGAGACTTGTCATACTTCTCGTGGTTGACCCCCATCACGAACATGGGAGCATCAGCAGAGGGCGCAGAGATGATCACACGTTTGGCACCACCCTTCAGATGAGCCTACAAGGTGAGGAGTGGCAAGGACAAACAAGCTAGTGAGCCTCAAGGCCGCCTACACCACGTTTCGCAGGAGCAAGGGTCAAGCAGAGTTTACAGGCTTCACTTACAGATGCTTTGTCAATGGTGGTGAACACTCCAGTCGACTCGACCACGTACTCTGCTCCAGCATCCCCCCACTTGATGTTGGCGGGGTCACGTCTGTAACAAGATGCAATCCACATCAGTATGCTAGTGCAAACACTGCCTGCATTTAAAGGACTGTTTATTTACGCTCCCCATGGGCAGCTGTGGTACCAGTAACGCTGGGGAGCAGGTTTTTAGACCATACACGCAAAAGCACATGACACCCCACTCACTCTTGGAAGATGGTGATGGGCTTGTCATTGATGACCAGCTTGCCGTTCTCAGACTTGACTGTGCCTTTGAAGCGTCCGTGGGTGGAGTCATAGTTGAACATGTAAGCCTGGGGATCAGAAGAGACCATTACTGCAGTAGCCAGGGGACCTGAAAAATAACTTCTGGTGGGCTGCATCCTCAAACATTCCACCCACCCCCCCCCAAAAGCACCCAGCGTTCACGGCCGAGAGCAAAGCGAGGCAGGAGATTACGCATCCTAGCTCTTCTGTGAGGAGGCCCCAAAGCACTCACTATGGTATCCATACTCACCATGTACTCTAGGTCAATGAAGGGGTCATTGATAGCCACAACTTCTACTTTTCCAGATAGGACTGCAGCGCGGGTCACCAGACGACCGATGCGGCCAAATCTAAGGGGAAAGAAAGGGTTGGATTGAGGAAGGCAGTGAGTGAACATCTACAGCAAGACAAGTGATCCTACGAGCACTTAGAGCACCCCATGGAGTAAGTAAAGTGCCGAGGTCACTTGCACAAGTGAAGGAATGGCGCAACTGTCCTAGGCTCGCTAGTGCAGAGGGGGCCTTGAGCCGCCTAGTTAGATTTCCATTTAAAGGGACTTTCCTTATGAAAACATGGTCCTTGTTATTAGTGGTGGTGAAACTCCCCATAATCGACATGCCTAAATGTTGCATGCCACTGATGAGTCCAAGAGCAGAGTTCTGGGTCCCTGCATGCCAGCAGCCATGCTTGAGAGCCTATCCTAAACGAGCTGCTCCCGCGCGCCCCATCGTGAACAAAGCGTCTATTCTACAGCTGACCAGCCAAAATTCCATTTCCCCCGATTAGTCCCACACAATACGCGAGGCAGAGCGGCGCTTCTTTTGGAGGCGCTTGTCACAACACTAAACTAATGCTACAGCAGGCAGCGAGGACCTAAAGGGGAGCTTCCATTACAACAGCACCCGGTTACAGAAGGTTACACAATGGAGGTGGACTATAAAATGGAAATTGTATATAGTAAGGAAACTGATTAGACATACACCAGAAACAAATTATAGTACTAACTTTGCGGCTATACAAGAGCAAATTGCAACCTCTTTAACAGAGCCCCCTGCCTCATCTAACAAAGGTGTTAACACTTCACAGTAACCAGGGGAGAAAGGCTAGTGTTCCGTTGCCGTGCACTCTGGCAGATGGGGAAAATAGGGTGTCCCATTCCAGGGAGAAGGCCCAAGTATGGAGTGTTATTGGGGCAAAGAAGTCACTAAAACCTCATTAAAGTGTAATATCCCACACTCAACTTTGCAATGGGGAGCTTCCATGCATTAGCAGCCAACAAAAATCCCAGAAAGTGAAATTGGCTGTGTACACAAGTAGTTTGATTTTTTGATACAGTCTCATTAGTTACCGATTACACGATGCAAGTAATTTTGCTTCTAAACAGTTGCATTAGCTCCTCCCACCCTGTAGTGAAGCTAATGGAGGTTGAGGTTACCACCCAAACCAGCTTGCAGTGATGGCGGCTTTCGAAACAATGCACCCCGCTTTTATTCTCTGGCCTGACAGCACAGCTATTGCCAGACAGTTGTATCAGTAAAGAGGGGTTTTGCCTCCACCCACATGTACTCGTTTATTAGACAGACTTTGTGCGCTTCCACAAAAAAGTGCTTGCCCTCCATGTGCTATGATCATTATGTAATCAGCTGCTTGAACTTTAAGGGGCACACACGTCATAGGAATGCCATTAGACACCCAGATAAGTTAAGCCATTTACCTGGCTGCAGCAGCACAGATGGGAAGCCGTCATTAATCGGCATGGATTTAGGGCGGTCTCGACAGTGCATCCTTCAAACTTAGCGTTATTCTACAGTTTTGCTTGCACACAAATGCTGGTCTATCAACATGCCATTTACTCGTAATGTAGTGAATTACCATACATTATTCCTTAAAGCCATACCTTGGTGAATGAGCATTGCAATGCCAATAAGAGTGCAGACAGTTCCATATGAAAACGCCTAAGTGTAAGGTGCCAAAGCTTCGCCCTTCTAAAAAGTCTACAAAATGGAATTTTGCAATTGAATGGAGGAAAAAAACTCCCTCCCAACAGGTCATTTAGTCCAATCCAAGTGTTGCATATTTAGAAGCAGATCATGGAGGGGTTCGTGTCGAAACGTGTTCGAGAATGTTTATGTACGGTAAGGTAGTTCCACCATTTTTTCCAGCCTAGTTTAACATGTCATTCTACTTGAAAAATAGGACTAATGTACTAGATGCTGAAGACAGCCACGTGAGTGAGGACTGGCGGAATCTCCAGCCAATAAATGAAACCGGGCATCTAGTTTACCAAGCAGCACTGCACCAGCTCAGTGCCAACTGTAAACAAGTCCAAAGGGCAAAGGGCTTACACAGTCACTCGCTGCAAGTACCTGCCCCGCAGCAGAGTACTTTGCACCAAGGCCCCACAAAGATAAGTTAGCAAACAAGCCACTCACGGGAAATTACCCACGAGGCCCCAGTGCAGGGGTGAGGACCCACGTGTGGGGAGGAATTCAAATCCAGACTACACAGGAGGCTTCGTGCTGTCGAAGAAAAGGACTTCTGCAGGCTTCCGTCATCCTCTTCAAACCAGTGGACACAGGAGGACATTTCATGCTTCTGAAATAGTCGCCACTCCATGCCTGAAGTAGCTCTGCACAATATTTAAGGCACTGCCCCCCTCATCCAGCCGCTCAGGGCCCAGACTCGTTAACTGAGGGTTGGCAGGGGATGCCCTGCCATTCCCGCACTACGAAATGGACGGGAGATTCGAGACAGACATTGTACGGGTCGGGCATAAATTGAGGTACTCAACTCGGACATGTGGCCTGGGCAATCACTATCAGACCCTTGAAGGTCGGGTTTCTCAAGGAAAGGTCAGACAGGTGCCTGGCGGCTCTGTCAGCCCCTTCGGATGGGTAACATGCTATGTTTAGACCACAGCCCCTGGACCAGTCTGTATAGCGTTTCCATCTGAAGGTCACAGGAGGGGCAAGACGGAGCCTTAACGCTGCGTAACCAGTGGTCGAAGTGGGCGGGATCGGCAGGACACGGCGTGCCCCATCTTTCTTAATTTGATAGCGTCCGTTCCCCTACTTTCTTATTTTAAACATGCCTCCCCGGCGGCAGAAATCGCAAGTTAAGGCTCGGCTTTTTGGGACGGTCAGAGAAGGAAAAGGACTGTCTTTTCCTTCGTGCCCAGAGAAGACAAGGAGAGTGTCCAGTCCTCTCGCCACTGGCCGCTGCCCCCTCCCCCCGTCTCACTCCTCCCAATTTAGTGAAAACCGAGACTTCAACAGGTATTACCTTCTTTCGTTTATTTGCTCCCTGTGAAATTGATCCAAAAAAGAAAAAACACTTTTGCTGGAAACGTAGTTTTTGCTGACATTTTTCAATTTCTAAATGCAGCCTCGGGGTGGAGAGAAATAAGACATTCAAGATATGAAAAATAACTAACGCAAGAGTGGTTGCAAGGTGGCCAGACTGATTTATTCACGCCTGAACCCATTAGCGCCACTACAGTGTTTGCCAGTGAAGCGCTACTTTGGTTTTCTCGTCGCTCTTTGAACATGGTTTTCCCTGGGTGGGAAAGCGCACTATTCCTGAAGGTACTGAAATACCTGCTTGATGGGTGAATTAGAAAACAAAACGTGTACAGTGGCAGTGTTTGCGAATGTGGTCACGATACTGCTCACGTGGTTAGGCTATAAGCAATGGGCATTGAAGCGGGTCCCTTCTGGGCCCTGCAGTCATGGCCTTAACTTTCCAGGCAAAAGCACTATAATTTCTGAATAATGTATAAAAATAAAAAAAAGGTAACCATGTTGTTCCTGCTTACATTTCACATACTTTACTAAACCTTTCAATTCAAATGTTCTCTATTTCGGCCAATTAGGCCATAAAAGATAGAATCACACAATATCATGTAAAACAGTCACTTTAAATAAAAGCAGTTGATAAAATCAATAAAACCAATGTGCAATGGGTTACGGACATGGTAAGCAAATGGAATTCATTAAACAGAACTGTCATTAACTAATTTAGACCTTATCTGCCACACAGCCGTTAAAAATTTTGCAACTGCAAAGACTATGTGCGGAGCAGTGTTCGTTCTCCATGAGAATGCTTTTTCTAGCATGCTAATTTTTTTTAGGCAGCATATTGCTCGTCTAGTGCGTAATTTGACTTGAGTCACATCCCGGTGCTTATAGCGGGTCAGTGCAGTGCAAGTTTCTCAGTGGGGCAGTAAGGTGTTCAGTGGGGGATAGGATGTGACACTATGGTCAGAGCTGCTGAATTTGAACTGGGGAACCAGGTTCAGCCTTCATGTCCAGTCCACTCCCACTTAGGGAGCACACTCCCATGCTAGGCCTTAGAAGGCCCTGCAAGATCTTAAAAGCCCTGGTGTCTTAGCACCAGCAGGTGGACCCAAGCAATGGCAAGTGTAGGTTAACCTTGAAGGCCAGTCCGCCACAATTCAGGGTGGCTCTAGGGCAGTGCGACCACATCAGGTGCTGACCAGCTGCGGGCTGTGCAGCTAACAGGTGGGGCAGAGGGGCCAGTAAGGGGGGTGGGGATTGAGGGGCGATGTAGAGGGAAAGTTAGATAGTTAATTTTCCCTCTGCATCGTCCCTCAAAATCCCCCTTATTTGGCCTCACTGTTGTTACCTTCATGGACCGCAGCTGGTGCTGACTTCAGGTGGGGTCGTCGGGTTTGCAAGTATATGGTTTTAAAAGCACTTGCTGCCTCCTTCCTGGCCTCCAACAATAAAAAAGTAATGCTAAATCTAGTGATTAATATTAGTAGAGATGGTGTTTTGTCTAATCTACGTTTTGATTCATGAAAAGGAAGCGCAGAGGGTTAATGTGCCTGCTGCTAACATGTACCATGCAGATCACAGCGCACATAATGTAAATAGGTCAGTGGGTTACTGCTTTTGTCAGAGAGACCCTATTGTTACTTGCAGTTAATAATTTAAATCCTAACAGAACAGTGAGCTCTTAACTGTCGTAAGAGCTGCATGCAAACTGCAAGGTATCAATTAGAGCATCATGGCCCCCCCCGCCCCCCAATCTTGGGTTAATTTGGGTAGAAATCAATTCTGATTATTAAAGAGAAACACCAATCATGATATTAAGTTTTAAATTCTGAGTTTGTGTTTCTCCAGAAAAATCCCTATTAAACTATGCTGCCTACTAGTATGGTAGTCCTGTGACTCCTACACCTTGTAGTCCTTTGCATTATGCAACATTCTCTATACAGTGATTTACACACGTATGCTTGTCTGATGTAAAGTGCTCTGGCACCCTACACTGGTAATAGTGGTGCTTTAAATTCTGACACTATTCTTTTGACATTTTTACACGTTAAGTCTCTGCAAAGAATTTTAGAACCAGTGGAACATACAACTGCATCAGTGAGAAAGGTGACCAGTCAACCTTTGCAAAGGGCCCTCCACAGCAGCACAAGTCACGTTTTTAGGAACTTTTGATCCATTTGAGCTATAAACAATTTACTAGTTAAATTTGGCAGATTATGCAGCAGATATGTGGCAAATATGGCATAGCCATAATTATGTGGAAAACGTTTGAAAACTAGGATATTTTGCCATCCATGTTTGAACGGCCCTTGTGGAAAAAGGGAGGAGAAGTGTTGATGACAAACTCCATGGCTGGGAGACAAATGGCTTGCGATTCCAATTAAGGATATTTGGGACATTGTGTGATTGGAAATGTAGTCCAATTTTTTTTTTTATGTATTTTAATATCAATAACTCCTATTAAGCCTTAAATAAGCGTGAGCTTGGTTAAATGGTTAAATGAAATAACGTTATAAATTGTAGCTGTTTTGTGAAATGCGAAACAAATACTAAAAATTGGGATATTTTGTTCTGCCACACCTGACTCCGCCCACTGACCCAATCCAAAGGTTATTCCCGCCCTCTGTTACTCAACCCACAGTAACAACTTTTTTCCTCCCCCACTTCGACCACTGTGCGTAACCCACCCTTTCCTCCAAAGGGTGGAGAAGCAGAGAAGCCCCTATAGTGTGCCTAGAGGACAGTACAACGCAGACTGCAGAGTTAGCCGGCAAGGTATAACTTTTTATAAACACATGTCCCTCGACATAAAGCAGCAACTGCTAGTGCGACGGCAGCAAACAAAATAAGGGGAGAGAAAGTTCGAAAGAGACCATTCCATTTACTACCAGTGAGCAGGGAGCCCCTGGACTGAAATAAAACAAGTCTTGGCAAAGCCACTAGTTATGAGCTTGATGTCCTCTCGGTCTTGCTCCGTGCAGACACGGTTGGCTGCACTCGGGCAGCTCACTGTAAGCACTGAGCGGAAGCTGAACACGACAGCCAGTAGCATTAAGTGAGCTATACTCCAGTGGCCTCGACAAGAGGCGATTGATTGTCTCAAGCCAAGAGACTGGTTAAGTACGCCAATTGTTGAAAGGGCAGATCCAAACGTCACGCAACAAGGTAAATTGGTCTGCCTAAAACCTGAGCTGTCAATACCCATGGATGAGGGCCACGGATTGGACAAATTACTAACTTCCCTCGGATTCAGCCTCCCACCTGAAGTCCACTGCGGTATGAACTTGAAGCACCGTTTTAGTGTGTCCATTTCAGCCTCCCTTCAATCTCTTGTGTACAGACCATACTGTACACTTCGGACTCCTGGGGCTTGCACGTACACTGAACCACATTTCCTGCCGCGGAAGACACGCAACGGCATTAGTCACATCCGTGCAGTTACTCACTCTCCGCCTGGAGGAGGGGCGGGGGAAGCGCGCACAAACCCCGGTGCTCGAAGGTAGTCACAACCACTGTGCAAAGCACCCGCGCAGTGCCAGTCTGCACGTTTACCATGTCGAGGCCGCAGGGAACTAAAAGCGCTGACTGGGCAGCTGCAGTCTCTAGGCAACAGACTGCCTAGGAGCAGTCACAAAGGGCAGGGAGGGGCAGCCAGAGGGTAGTGCCAAGGTGTACAGGAGAGCGAGGCAGGAAACCAAGCAGCGTATTCAGGAGACGTGTGGTAGGCAGTACAGAACACAATACTCACCCGTTGATTCCGATTTTAACCATCTTGGCTGTGTGAAAATCTCCTGAAAATAGAATAAATAGGTCAGTACAGCTAAAGCGTGCCCCAATCTCCCACCCACCACATCTGCGTTACAAGTGAGACCTGAGAAGGTAGTGTCGACCTACATATTCACTTAAAACAGCAGCATAATCAAGTGGAATAAAAACGTAAAAGCTGCCACACCTACTCAAAACAAGTGAGCAAAGCCGGTCGGATGAAGCCTGTCGTAGCAACAGGGCCCTGGGTTGGGAGACGTTGATGCAGCGTTTTACCAGACAAGGGCGCCCCTCAAAGTCCCCTCACTCCTGTACATGCACCCCCTCCCGTGGGCAATTCCCCGTTTTGCTTTATTACCGATTTCTTGTGCCCCCACCTCTAGAGCGCCCCGCCCTCCAGGAGTTCCCACAGTGCAAGCCCCCTTCACCGCACGGGTGCACACCGCCACCCATCCCAGGGATGAGACACTGGCCGCCGAGGGCTTCCACGGCACAGGACTGCGCGCTCCCACAGGCCTCAAGGTTATGGCCAAGGTCACAGTGAGGCTGCAGTACTGGGGTGCTAGGCAAAGGCTGGACGGCTCCTACAAGCTGTACCGTGCCGCCTGCTGTACAGTCACACCAGAGCCCACCTAAGCCCCTTGACGACACTCCCACGCTCTCCTTCACTACCGGGACGCACACCCCCTCCCCCCGCACCACAGGAGGCCTAGCTAGACCGCTCATTGGCGAGCTTGCGGGAGCGGCGGTACACCCGCTTGAGTCGTAAGAGCCACTGCACTGAGTTTTAAGCCCACATTCATAGATTTTTATGTACCCCCTCCCCCTTTTAACAGGATGCGTGGTCTTCCGTTGAATTAACTGCCCAATACACTGTTCGTGCCTCGAAACAAGGGGGGCATTTTCGAAGCGCCCCATTCCACTAAACAGGCATCCATTTTAAGATTATATGCCCCATCTGCATAGGGTGACAGAGCGGAAATAAGGAAACGAGATGGCTGGCCAGGCTCGGCCTAGACGGACTGGCTGGCAGAGGTTCCCGGGCTCGCAACGTCATTTAATTGCTTCAGGTTTCCCGTTAGTGAAACGCTGCCAAGCCATTACAGCGCCTCCACCTGTAGGGCGCGTGCAAGTGAGGCGTTTCCCCATCTAAAGCGGCGAAGGTAACCAGGTCCTGTGGGCGTGCAGGGAATGCTGTTTGGGGGGGGGGGGGGGGGGGGGGGGTTAAACCCACATATGTGCATTTATAGGCAATGTTCGTGTACATTATATTTACGCAAGTCTGAGCGATTAAACATACATGCACGAATGGGAACGCCCGCTTTAAATCCATGCATGCACATTTGGATATTTACAATTGCACAATTTTAAAGACGCAACCTTGGCAAGGCACACAAGCTGTGCGCAGCGGGTGGCCTGAGCGCGAGACAGTCACGCAGGGAATCAGAAGTGTGTCCGCATTTGCAAACCTATTCATGTAACACTGCACTTATATCAGCCGAGTCTATACACACATACACCCAAGTCAGCCAATGCTCTAAAGGACCTCGGCTGTGATATACATGCATAGCAACACTAGGTCTTTCTCTTGTGAACAGTGCAATAACATTGACATCTAAACTGGCGCCGAGCCGTTACAACATATGACGTAACATAACAAGCAGTAGCCTCAAAGAGTCTACTCAGGTAAAGTATCCTCAATTGGATTCCACCATCTCTGGGAACTGCGATATAGTGAATTAAAAAAACACAATCCCCTCCCCCTGAAGTCTGAGATCCCTACCGGAAGTGTACCTCCGAAAGAAGGTGGGGGGGGGGGGGAGAAGAGGCATACAGATGCACAAAACGTACACAGGTGCACAAAATGTAAGATTTATGTTTTAGCAAGCCTTTAGTTAACTCTTTAGCAGGCTAGGAGCGTAGCAAACAACCACCGGTACCTTTCACAAGCAGCAGAGTGGAAAACGGATGCGCCACCCACTTTTAACAAGCTCTGGCAGGCCCACGCTTCTTACCTCGCCTTCTACGACCTGACTCTTGCTCTGCAGTAAGGTAGAGAACACAGAAGCTGACATCACGTTTTTATAGCCCTCCTAGGAGCCCGCCCACACCCTCACCAATCGGCCTATCAGAGTTTAAGATTGGGCACGCCTCCCGAGGGCTACGTGCAGCAGTAATGCCGCTGATAGCAGCGCACTACTAAAATTGAAGAGGAAGCTGCAGTGCGCCCCTCCCGTTAGGCGGAAACGGCAGACTCCACCATAACCCGTAGTGGCGGAACACGGGCTCATGCAAACCCTGCAACTCGTGGGAAGCAACGATTCAATCCGGGATCTGCGCATTTCTGCGGTATGGGAGTCGTTGAGCGGGGGTTGATGGGGTATTTAACGTTACGTTACTGTAACAGTAAATCCAGTGAAAGGCTTAGTTTTGTTGTCTGAGTTTGACGGTTTTCATTCAAACAGGATCGTAGCTAATTAAAGCATTGAACGTTTAAGACAATTAAGTGACTCAGGCCTATTAATTGCTGGTATAAGCCTTCTGCCCCAACTTTTTAGTGTTTGTGTATAGTTCTTCCTTTTTAAAGTTAGAACATGCTATCTTCAGTGGGTGGACTTTCCAAATTTATTTAACGCAATTTTATGTAGCACGGACTTTACCCAAAGGTGTCACAGCGCTTCACAATAGAATTTGGGAGCATATTATCAAGACAGGCGATAAAATTATTGCCGCTTTAGCGTCCGAAAACTGCCGCTAAAACGGCGATAATGGGCTTGATAATATTCTCTATGGAGTTCCAATTGAAGCCCGTTTTAGATGTGAAGGACATCTAACCTGAGCTTCAATTGGAATTCCATACAGAGCATATTATCAAGCCCATTAACTGCCGCTAAAGCGGCGATAATTTTATCGCCTGTCTTGATAATATGCCCCCAAGTACGTTACATGAGGAAGTTTACATACTTGCACGTTACATATACAAACGAGATAGATGAAAAAGTAAAATAAAACAATAGATGGCAGTCACACAAAAATCAAAAACACAATAGGATTAGGATCGTACACGCAAAGATTACATATTTACAACAATGTAAGAGCTTCCTTGAGGGACATGAGACGGGATGTATTCATTCTGGAAGTGTCTTTTTTAAAGAGAAGAGATTTGAGGTCAGTTTTGAAAGTCCGGGTAGAGGTGGTGGTATGGAGTACTGGAGGAAGCGAGTTCCATATTCTGACTGCATTACCTGAGAAGGATTGAGACATCGATCTTTCTCTTTTGAAGGTGGGGGGCTCAAGCAGTAACTTTTCCTCATTATGTGAAGGTCTAAAGCCTCCAGAGATTTATTTGCCAGGTATCGCGAGGAGGAAGTGTGCAAGGCTTTGTGGGTGATACAGGCAGTCTTGTAGATTGATCTTGCTTCGATAGGAAGCCATTGAAGAGAAAATAATATGGTTGTGATGTGGTCACTTCTTTTGGCCCCAAAGATAAAACGAGCCGCTGAATGGAGAACGGATTTGAGAGGGGAAAGGTGAGATTTGGGGATCTAAATTTGGAAATGGCCATATAGCCCTTTTGTCTGGGGCTGTACTGGTTGTTAAAGGTCCTCTCCCTTGTTATAGGCTCTCGCATGCTGCTCAGCCCTATAGCTCGGGTTCCAGACCTTTAACAACTGGCACAACCTCTGCAGCAGGCTATAAGGCTATATAAGATGTGTACTCTGCTTCATATGGATTAATAGGTGCTGCATAATCGTTATAGTAGCAGCACCTTCCAGAACTCCGGTGGAGAACCTAGCAGCTGCACTGCTAAAACTCAGCATATGATATTTGTCTATACAGGCTGTATTTAATGGAACCATAGCAGAGCTACTTAAAACAAGGAGCGTTTTAACCCCTTCCCCGCTCATGACGGAACCACTCCGTCATGAGCCACGGGTGCCGTGTGCTCATGACGGAGTGGTTCCGTCATGCCGCGGCCGTTGGCGGCCGCTCCGCCCACGCTGCGCTGATTCCCCGCCTGTGCGGGCGATTAGCGCAGTGGGCGGAGTCATGACGGAACCACTCCGTCATGAGCACAGCTCAACCGTGGCTCAGTCATGAGCACAGCGCAACCGCGCTGCCCCCAAACCCCCCCCCCCCCCCCCAGCGCTGCGGCGGAATTCCCGCCGCAGCCAAGGGGTTAATTCTTCTGAAAGGACTTGGTGCACGTTATTACTTTTAGCTGCCAAATTTGCAGACAAAGAGTAACATTACCATTCCACCTACCACTATGAGGTTTTTAAAATGGATATGAAATAAGAATTAGTTAGTAGCCATTGATACGTCTTTATGCAGACTATTACTGCTTTTCAAGTACAGAAACAGGTTACAAATGTATCGTTGGGAACCATTTTCGAATTATGCTACTGTGTCATAAGCGAGATCTCCCTGCCAGTACGAGCATTTCATCCGATAGCATTTTACATGCTGGGGTTATTGACCTCATATCTAAAACTTTAAAGCACAATTTAACGTTCTAAAGTGCAATTTGCTGTTGGCTAAAAAGCCAGGACCAGCCGAAGATGTCACACATGACATGCAGCCACATGGCTGAAACATTTCATTGTTTTTAGAGGCATTCAAACGCAAATGATTATAGTAAACCAAATTAAATCATATAGTTCCAACAGATAACATCCCCAGATGAAATACAATTAGTTTGTTTTTTTATTTTAAATATGTGGCATTTCAAGACAGAGAAAAAGAAAATCATAATTACAAATACTCATTACCTTATATACAGGAACATTCAAGAAAATGCAACAAGCAGAAATAAAGAAAGATAAAACAACATCTTGCTAAAACAGTGAAACTAAGTTTTCCCAGCTTCCTTACAATCAGTAATTGAAATTCTTAGAAAATGGCATGTCTTACAATTAGCCAAATTTATCGTTTTCTGTATCATTTAACATTTTGTAAATTAATTCCTTGAGTGACCTATTGTAAGTAGAGTAGGAGCTTTCCAGTTTTTGGTGATATTTAATCTCCATATAACAACAGTAATAAATACGACAACATTGCTGTGATAAGCTCGGTCTATGAGCCCCAGCTTAGTGGAGCATACTTCTGCTTGATACGAATAACAAAAAAAAGGGATTTCTTACAGCAGTTTGAGAAATTGTATAATACATATTGCATAATTTGCACTCTAAACGACCCCTTATAATATATTACCATATGCATGATAATTTTACAAGAAGTGTGAACCATCCTGTGAACTTCATTACATGGAATGTTAACATCACATATGGAACCCACAAAATATCGCACAGATCTGATTGAGGAGAATATTTCAAATTTTGTGGAACTGAAGAAAAACAGAATGACAAATTAGCCCTTATACTTGACTAATCACAAACACCGGGTAACCCAGATTGATGTGCTACCCGATCTTTTGACGTAACACGCTGGAGGCCATTTTCAGCCCGGTTCGATGTTGAAGATGAGAGCGGAATCAGAAAAGCCGTCTTTTTATAAACACACTACAATCAAATATACCAGAGCGGTACCGTGTGTTTATTTATATTGTCGTGGATGGTGATTAAGGAAGGCATCAGTAACTTTCTAATATACCATTGGTCCATATTGGAATATAAAAATTTTATTACTTACAACCATAGACACAGATCCTTTATTTGAAGAATCCGCGACTCTATTATTCTTGAAACATGTTCACAAATTAGATCGACAAAATCCGAGGTGCAGTTTTTCATTGTATGTACTGTCCCCACTATAAATGTCCTAAATAATTGTGTGGCTACTCCTGAAGAAGGCATTGTGAACGCCGAAACGCGCGTCGAAAATTCAAAGATATTGCCACTTTTTAACCTTTTTTAATTTGCTCTATATATATGTTATTTATGAATTTAAATATGATTCTCTATATGAATTTTTTTTATGAATTATTAAAAAGTAAACAATTGTTTGTACAATTTTTCTCTTTCTTCTTTGTTTTTCACTATATTATATTGTTGTTCATATTGCTTATTATATTCTGATTGCCTAGGAGTTATTTTCGTTATACAGTGCTACCCGTCTTTGCTACTCGTCTGCCAAGCACATCAGGGGTAGCAAGCACTATATTAATATCCAAAGTACTGGATTAATTTATTTTTTAGAAATAATTGATTAGTCCAGATAGGGATATAGCGATTAAATGGAGGAATTCATACTATTTGCTCCATGGGATAAGACTTCCACTTTAAAGTGCCTAGGTTCTTCATTTACTCACTTTTGCTTGGCTACACCATTTAGCCCATTTACCCTATAGGTAGCTATGGATTTAAGTGGAATGGATACTACAAGGTCATATTGTTCACTTTACAGGCAAAACACAGTTCGGTTTCTCACCGTGGGCTGTAAAACACCCATAAGGTAATCCGTGTCAGCAACGCAGTCCCAGTCCCCTTCCATGTGTTACTTCATCGTGCATTCCTCACAGGTATTCGCTTTTTCCAGATGCTGTGTCTGTGTGTTTTTCATGCAACATTTGACTCTTGCATAGCGCATACTGTGAACCGAGTCACCTATAGTTTGGGTGAGTCCAGGGTGTAGACACGTATTAACCCCAGGCCGCGATTGAGAGCTCTGGAGCTGAATTTAAAGGCAGTGCAAGTTTTTCCAGTTGTCAGTGCAGCATAATGTTTTCCAGAGTACATGCTCATCCAGTCCTTGGGCTCTCTGAACGGTGCACAAATGGATGGTCACATATGGGGCAAGTCTACTTACTATTTTATGTGAAAGTGTGCAAAGGGAGTACACGGCTGTGAAATATTCATAGCACCAAAGTAAAAGAATATGCTTCGTTTGCAGTTGAGGAGCGAGGCAGCGTGTGCTTGTGAGAGAGAAGGTGTGTCTGTGAGAGGGAAGGTGTGTCTGTGAGAGAGAAGGTGTGTCTGTGAGAGAGAAGGTGTGTCTGTGAGAGAGATGGTGTGTCTGTGAGAGAGATGGTGTGTCTGTGAGGGAGATGGTGTGTCTGTGAGGGAGATGGTGTGTCTGTGAGGGAGATGGTGTGTCTGTGAGAGAAAAGGTGCGGTGAAAGGGGATGTGACCTAAGGAAGTACACGTAGAAAGACTGGGTGCGGAGTTAGAGATGCAGTGGAAGCAGACGAGGCATGATGTATACAGATGGAGGGTTTCAGAAAGTTGTGGGGGAAGACATTAGCGATTAATGGAGTGTGAGAATGCAGAGGGTCGTAGCTGCAATTCGCGAGGCAGGGCCAGTGGCACCAGTGGCACGAGGAGCCCATTGAACCGTGTAAATTGCTGTACTACACTACCCCAACTGCAGTCACAGGGGCATTTTCCGTGCTAGTAGAATGGCCTCATGGCATCCTTGCTATGCTGCTACTGAGAGGATATTGGCAATGGTGTGACGCGAAGTTTAGGAGCGATTGAGACACTGAAGACAGCTACCCCTTCCATAGACCTTAATATTATTTAATGTTTGCACATGTGTGAATTCCTACACTGCTCCAGCAAAACACGCAATAGCTAATCTGCCACCCACCTTTTTTAAATGTACCCCATTCCACACCCAATTATTCCCCACACCCTTTATCCCCCCTCCCTCCTACTTGCGCCTCTGCTGCCCATCTCTCGCTTTGGCACCTCGGGTGTGGGAGGGGGCAGTGGACCGTAAATTATTTTAAAAGCTGCACCTTCCAATTATAAGGGTGTGTAGGTCTATCCGTGTAGAACGTGACCTAGGTTGGATATGAGGTGATTCTTATTATTACACTGGTTGATCTCGCCTACCCAGATACACGAACCTTGCAGGTTGGCGTGTTGCCGTAATATCGCTAAAAGCATGAGCTCTGAAATGTCTCGTAGAAGCTGCAGCTCCCTCCCACCCCCTCACATTGCCGAAGCTATAGATAGATGAGTCATTGTGAAGGACACTCATTCGTGCCTCTTTCTTCCGCCGCCATGGCTCCTGGTGACGTCGCAGCCCTCGAAGGCACCCCACGTCAGCCCCTTGGTAATCCATCGGTATATTGATTTTCGTAGCGCAATCCTCTCCCAGTTTTACAATCTGAAAACGAAAACATTTGGATCAGAAATGAAAAAACCCATGCCACCCACCAATGTAAGATGTGGAATTTAATGAGGAAAAAGAGGGTGTAGGAACAAATAACAAAAGTTGGAAAATGTTCATTTATGTAAAAATAGCTCACAAAAAAAGAAAATGGTAATTTCTGCCTCACTTCCCTCTACTCAGCACAAGAAACATTCAGTTAAGGATCCGTATTCCCCTGGTCTCATTCCTTCCGAGGAGCACGACATGTACCTGTGCAACCAGCACATCAGCTAAGTGAACCGTTTTATCGAGATTTGGATTTGCAATCTTCAATTCTCAAACTAAATTCAGAAGAAGCCACATTAACAAACGGAATTCGAAGACGTGACATGCAAGTTGCATCAAATTTTTAATTCTGAAATTAAGACTATAATTTGTTAGTAGGTGCAATAGGATTTTATTTTAAACCAAAGAACCATGTTACTAATATTGTAATGTGTATTTTACAGGTCACAACGATTTCTGTGTACGTTGAAATAATAAGTTATTCTCATGTAGCTCTTCGTACCTTGCTTCTGTTGATTGTAAGCACTGTAAATAACAGCTGTTGCTATTACCCAAATTATTGTACTCGAATAACCGACCTCAGGAGGATGGAAGGCTGAGCCTGCTTTGTCCGGATGTAAACTCATGGCCTCCAGACCATTCCATTTGCCTTGGGCGAGCGTTTACCTTACTGAGACATAAGTTGCCCGCCCTATATTATTGAGTTCCAAGCTGTGACCTGAAGGTTATACAGAGACCCCTGCAGTTTGTAAATTAAGTCTCATAGCTTATATTAACGTGCAGCTCCAAACATAAAAAAAACAGGAAACCAGCAAAAAGCTGGGACGCAGAAACGGCCCCACTCTACTTGAAGAATTTAGTTTTGAAATACTGCGTAATAGCCGGTGAACACTGCCTAATCAATGCAACTCATTTGCTTAGGCACACCAGACAAAATTGAGCGCATTGCCTTATTATAGAGCAATACAATCACAGAGGTACTGTAATAACCCATCAAACATGCGCTCTTCCACACACTCATGCCTGGAACCTATCTGTCTGGCGTAAGAAGATTATAAGTGCTGGACAAAAGGGGGCCTTGGATAAAAGTATAAATTATAAGATTTTATAGACAACCGTCTGTGCAGTGTCAGCTTCCGCATATAATTTGCAAAGCCTTCTTCAGGATAATTCATGTAACTGTTGATTCACAAGTGTTTCACCACACGAGTGGTGAACATTTCGAAATACAATGATTTTCATAACAGTTCCGTTAGATGGCCAAACAGTTACCATAGACAATCAAGAGTTCCAGGGAACCTCTTGTCAGAAACAATAATTTTCACACTGTCTTGCAAAATATATTCCACATCTCACCTTCCTAAATACCACAGGAGACATCTGGCGGCCAGCCAAATAATTTTCCAGAATTCCGCTAGGAAAATCTCCATGCTAAATACAAACTTGCAGTTATGACAGGGTAAAGATGGTGTTCTTGATTTGTTAATTCGAAGTCTTGGAGCAACAACTCTAGGTGACTCCCATAAAGCTCCTCAAAGGTCCTCCATGCTTTCATCTGGCTGCCACTATCCAAGTACAACCATCTTCTCTCCTTCGAGCTTCAGTGCTGACTCACATGGTGTGCAAACTTTGACCTGCATTCTACAGACAATTCTCTGCAGAGTATTGTTTAACCCTTTGAGCTATAAGACTGATTTTAAATCTATGACCCGTGGGTTAAACGTGCACACAAGTCTGCAGCAGGCACATTCTTCTTTCTTGCATCCAAAACTTCCAACTCATTTAAAAACGTTGGGGTTTTCTTTGACCCAGTATTGAAATTGCTTTTGCAAACTAAAGTAGTCACTAGAATGTTTTTTTTCAGCTTCCATCGGTGATGCCCTTACTCTGCTGTCCAATGTCCCACCATACCCACCGCCACCCTTGCAGAAGTTGGAACAAGGTCACAGTAGAGCAGCTCACCACTTCCCTCAGCATAAACCCACCCACCACCGACATCCACGGATGCCAACATCTCAGCATGCAACCTCTACCAAAAGATCGCCAGCTGTGCTTACACTCTGGCCCCCTCAAGAAATCCACAGGCAAGCAAGACTCCAAGAAAGCCAGGTGGTACTCTCCCATCCTTCATGAATCCGGGCGCACTTGTGGACAGCTCGAGAAGAGACGGAGGAGCAGCAAGACCCTAGAAGACCACTCACCCTTCAAAACTGCTGTCACCGCACACCACCACCTTATCAGAACAACCAAGAAAGCCGCCCTCCAAGAAAGGATCAACGCCAATGCACGCAGCAGCAAAAAACCATTCACAGTAGTCAAAGAGTTTGCCAAGATCAAGGAGATCTATGACAGCTTTGACACTCAGGACCCTCCCACCCCACCCACAGACAATGCAGCCAACAACCCCGGGCCCCAGGAGACCCTGCTCAGCTAGACTTCCCTCACCGCTGATTACACCTTCAAGATCATGAGAAGTATCCACTCCGGAGAACCCTCGGACCCATGCCCGCACCACATCTTCAACAGTGCCGGTGCCTCTATCGCTGTGAACTCTGCCACACCATTAACTGCTCCATCAACTCTGCCACCTTCTCGGAGGACTGAAAACATACAGACATCAACCCCCTGCTGAAGTAACCCTCTGCTGACCCGACGGACCTCAAGAACGTTAGAGCCATCTCTCCACTCCCCTTCCCAGCAAACGGCATTGAGAAAGCCGTCGGTGCCCAACTCTTCGAGTTCATCGCGGCTAACCTCATCCTGGACCCCTCCTAATCCAGGTTCTAAAGCAACCACAGCACGAGATCGCCCTCCTCGCCGCAACAGACGACGTCCGCACCCTTCTCAGAGGCAAAATGCTGCCCTCATCCTCCTAGACTTCTTGGCCGCCTTCGATACTGTCTCCCACCACACCCTATTCACAAGACACCGCAACGCCGGCATCCGCAACAAAGCCCTGGAATGGATCCACTCCTTCCCCACTGGCAGAACGCAGAAAGTCAGACTACCACCTTTCCACTCTGAATCACCCAGAGATTAGTTGCAGAGTGCCCCAGGGCTCCTCCCTGAGCCCCACTCTCTTCAACATCTATCTGGCCCTGCTCACAGCCATCGTCAGGAACCACAAACTCAACATCATCTCCTACGCCGACGACACCCAGCTGATCCTCTCTCTCACAAATGAACCCACAGTCGTCAGGATCAACATCCAGAATGGGATGAAGACCGTCGCCACCTGGCTGCGTCAATTTCAAATCCGAGAAGACCGAAGTCCTCATCCGCGCCTCCACACCCTCTGCCTGGGACGTCTCCTGGTGGCCCGCAGCACTTGTAACCCGCCCCTCACCCACAGACCACACAGAAGACCACAGCATCATCCTGGACTCCTCGGTCACCATGAACCGCCAGATCAATGCTGTCTCATCATCCTGCTTCCACACGCTACGCCTACTCCTCAAGACTTCAAGAGGATCCCCACCAAGTCCAGAAAGACGGTTACCCACAGGCTCATCAGCAGCAGACTAGACTACGGCAATGCACTCTACACCAGCATCACCCAGAAACTCCTTAAAAATCTTCAGAACATTCAGAACGCCTCCGCAATACTCATCCTCCACATTCCCTGCCGCAGCCACATCGCCGGTCACCTGAGACCTCCACTGACTCCCAGTCATTAAAAGGATCACCTTCAAGCTCCTCCTCTGCAACTACAAAGCCCTACACGACGAAGGACCCTCATACCTTAACCACTGCGTTGCATTCCACGTACCCACTAGAAATCTCCGCTCTCCCGGGCCACCATCCCATGCATATGCAAGACCACGGATGGACGAAGATCCTTTTCGCTAAAAAGACCTGGAACACACTTCCACTTCACCTCAGGCAGTCACCGTCACTACCTCAATTCAGGAAGGATCTCAAGACTTGACACTTCGACTGAACCGCAGGGCCCTCGACGGATCTGCTACAACCCCCCCCCCAGCGTCTTGAGACCCTTACGAGTGAGTAGTTGCGCTCTACAAGAATCTGATTGATTGATTGATTGATTTGGATGTTCATCGTCTTGTGTGAGGTGATGGAGAACAGTTGGTTAGACTACACTAACTTTCCATGGGTGGGTCTTTTTCTGTGCCTCCTTCATAGGCTTCAAACTATAGAATGGGATGTTTGGCTGCTATTTAAGTGTAGAAGAAGGACCATGTGTTACCTGTTAGAACTGCTGCATTTGGCTGCCATAGTTAAATGTAAGGTGTTGAGGCAGGAATGCCTCCTGATTTGGTATAAAGGCAAGTACCTCTGGTCTAAGTGACCAACTGCATGTGAACCTGGCATCCCATCTTTAATTTTGGCCCTGATGTCATGCTTAACTAGCGTGAGTGCGGAGGACTTGGCCTGTCCCTGACTATGCATGCTTTAGGGCGTACCCAGTGACCTTGAGTGCACCGAACGTGCCCTCATAGTTGACAGTGAACTAGTGTCCGTGGTACATAAAGTGGTGGTGGCACTGTACAATGTATTGTGAATATTTAGTGTGACCACACCTTTTTATCTGTGTCAGTGAGAGAATGTGGCATACTACCCCTGCCCCCGTTTAATGTTACGCGATTATGTAAAACCCAGAAACTTGCACTGACATCCTGTTTGCATATCTAGGGCATGTACAGGGAGTCTGTGACATAGGTGCTGGTAGGACTCTGCATGTGTGAGCCTGAGTACTGAAGCCCCTGGGATCCATTGTCGATGCCCCTGATTGTAGCATCGCATAAGATGAAGGATAGGGATAACGTCCCCTGACCGTGGAAGTGTATTGCTGGCATTTCTGTGGCTGGAGATGCAGACAATGAAGTGAGAATGATGGGACAGGGCTAACCCTTGAAATCTGTGAAGACTTTGTTTGCCAGGGGTTATTAATTAGGTCTTCCAGAGCTTTGCCATTTGATAGACGATATGGTTAGGTTCTGCAGCTGCTGCTGTTTAAGGTGGAGGGGATTTTCGGCTGTGCCTGCCCTTTTGAACAGGTCTGAACCTTGAGACAGAGGATCCACATTTCCTGTCTGGAAAATGTGTACAGAAGTCGGATCCAAACCATCCCACTTTGCTCTAGTCCCAGGTTCTTTTTGAACAAGGGTGCATGCCAAAGTACTCAAAGAGCTGCTGTGTAACCAGGCCTGGTGACTGACTGGCTGTCGCACAGCGCTAGGACTGTGGACTCTGTTGATTCCTGTTGAGACTACCAGGCCCAGAAACACCGCGGGCAGCATCATCACCTGTTGGCCCTCCCATTTCCCGGCGGCGGATCTAAAAGCGCCTCGCGCCTCCCGCTTCGCGGAACGCGCAGCGCTAGGACTGTGGACTCTGTTGATTCCTGTTGAGACTACCAGGCCCAGAAACACCGCGGGCAGCATCATCACCTGTTGGCCCTCCCATTTCCCGGCGGCGGATCTAAAAGCGCCTCGCGCCTCCCGCTTCGCGGGACGCGCCGGGCTAAGCCCGGGCAAAGGGCGGGCCGTCTAAGGCCGGTAAAGGCTGGGCTGGGCCCCCCTTCTGTCACCCGTGATCCTGTCACCCCAAGTAAGTGACCCCATAAAATTACGTGTTTGCTCCCACATCCGGTTTTGTCCCAGACTCTTTGTTCAAGCCTGTTATCTCTTGCCTGCAATGGATAAAACCCCTTTGGTAAAAAAAGTCCAGCAATGGAACTTTGGATCACTTCGTTATTAGGACAATCCCGGATCCAGATTGGGAGGACTCTCTTGCAGCGCGGCGTGCTGACAGACGCCGCTCAATTGAGCATATCAATAACATGCGTACGTCTCCTCAACCAAGCACGTCAGTCCATGATGGTTCCCTCGCAATTCCAACAGCTTATGAACGTTCTAGCAGCGAAAGCACTCCATTGCTTTTACGGGACAAATCCAATCTGATAGCCTCTATTACTGATCATATTGTTGATTCCATTAACGAGTTAAGTGTAATTATTTCTACCTCTCCCTGTGACCTTGTTTCACCTGCTAAGTCCAGGGCGTCTACCTCGTCACCTGTGGTAGCGTTACCCCAAAAAAAGAAACATTCTCGGAAACTTAACCCTGATCCCCCCCAAGGTCCCCCGCCAACAAAAAGAAGGAGAAAGTTAGGAGGTAGAACCTCTAAGGGTAAATCGGGTAGGCATACTCAAATTCCAAAGCAAAATCCCGATCCTGTTAACATTCCAGCGTTAACTACCCCGCAATTGCACACGCCATCTCCCCTGTCTATTCCTCAATCCATTCCATCCAAGGATACCCCCACTATTAATATAACTAGGTCTATCGAGCAAATAGTGCGATCCTTTATTCTCCCAGTAATAGAGAGATTGAACACCATTACTCTCCAATTAGGGTCCTTAGGAGAGCTAGTCAGGGAGAACTCAGTAGCAAAGAAGACTTACCCTAACAGTGCTCCATCATCTCTCCCCCCGGTAACGGTAATACCGATCCCCCCACCTGTCATCTCGGAAAAAGGGTTATTACCTTCTTTGATATCTGTTCCATCAAAGCTCCCTCCTGCCCCGGTGGAAAAAAGTTGTGTTACAAATAAGAATCGACCTCGCCCTCCTCAAAAGGGTGAGGTAAAAAACTTCAATACCTCTATCTCAAAATCGTCCCAGTTAAACACGTCATGTTCATTACGCCCATTTTCTGAATCCAGGGTAAATACACAGGTGGGTGGGAATTTTGCAAATCTAAATCCGGCCCCTGTCCCAGGTAACCATCCAAAACCTGAGGTAAGGCGAGAGCATAGCACTAGGTTAGTTGACCTCCCCCCGGAAGTGGCTCCATATGTAGTCATTCTGACAGGTGTCCCGCCCTTAGAGGAAGGTAAGACGGAAGATTTTTACCAACTAAAAAACAAAGTCCTCTTCTGGCTTAGCCAAAATCGGCCGCTTCCCCCGTATCTGAATGGCGCAATCATTCATGTCAGGCGTTTGCCCTGGCTGGGCTGTAGATCGAAAAACCTATTCGGTGACATTATTATTGTTAATTTTTCAGATCGAAGAACTGTAAGATATATTCTAGATGAATTTCAGGAAATTGGGTCAGGGGGCATCATGACACGCGATCTGCTATTCTTTTACCCAAGATCTGCTGTAGAATCCATACCTAATCTGGGACTTCTAACTAGTTACCCTAACGAGCGTTCTAGGTATAGCCGTAATAATGGTTTGTTTAACATCAATTCCTTTAACGGCTTCAATCCATTTTACGGCCTTAAACCTTTTTTAGCTCCCTATAGGTTTGACTATCCATCAGGCCTGGACATAAATGACTGACTGGCTCAATCTACGCAGTCCCCAGTCTGTCCGTCCCGTTCACTTCCTGAAAATGAAAACCAAGTACTTCAGCTCCCTTCTGTCAGTAGGCCTATGGAGGTCCATCAATCCACACCCCAGGGTACAATGGATATCCAATTAGACCTAGGTTCCCCAAAGGTTATGACAAAACCCTCTGGTGGCGTTACTTTATCTGTGTTGGGTTCGGTTAACTCTGCCCTCTCCCCTAAAACCAATTTTCCAGTTGACGATCTTCCTTCTGGAGGGGGTCCAGTTAACACCGACCTTTCTCTCAAATTTATTTTCTGGAACATTGCAGGCTTACGTTCTAAGGCAGACAATCCATCTTGGCTCTCCGTCATTAGGGAGCATAACATTGTTAGCCTGCAGGAAACTTGGTTGACAGCACCTATTCACCTGCAAGGATACAAAACCTTTTAATTCATTTGCCCAACCATCTACATGTGGGCGAGCGAAAGGTGGCCTGGTAATTTATTTCTCGAATGAACTTCTAACCACAGATATCAAAGTCATTAATAGCAATCCCTATTCCCAGATCCTTTTGATAACACTCAACAAAACACAGTTGTTCTATATAGTTAACTTTTATAATAATTTGACCCCAAAGGACATACTTCCAGTCCTGGAAAATATCTATCGACTCTTATTAGAAGAGCGTCTTAACCATTCTAATTTCAGTATTTCCATAGTCTGGGGTGGAGATTTTAATCTTAACCTCTGTAAGGGAGGTGATTCAAACATCTGTGGTATTGTGGATGACTTAGTTTATAATGTAACGCATTTCCCTCATACTAAACTAGGGAATTATCTGACCGAGATAATATTCAATTTAGATCTCGGATTTACTAACTATCTTGCTTCCCCCCCAGTTCCTTTCACTCCTACATTCAATGGCAGGGGACTAACTAGTCTGATTGACTATGTTCTGGTTTCACAAGCTTCCAAAGACCAGCTACGTAGCGTTCGAACTGGGATCGATCCTAGCAGCGACCACTTTCCTAACATTCTCGCTATCGCTATCCCGGATATGTTAGTACCACCCAGTAAGCAAACTCTCTTAATACAAGACACTTTAAGGGTAAATAAGCTGAACGGGTATGCAATCAAATGGAGTAAAGTTGATGCCGAAAAGACTACTTCAGCAGTCTTGAGTCGCATACTCCCGCATATCGAAACGTGCTTAAATTTGCAGTCCCTCCCCGGTCAGGTACTGGATAGTTTCTCTCTTATTACATCTGAAATTAAGAGAGAGTTGTTCCGTAAAACGACGGGCACAAATCAAACAAAAAAGGGTTGGTTTAATCCTGCAACAAGGCGCTCACATCAATTACTGAAGAAAGCTCTGACTAATACCGTTAGGGATAGCGAGGAAGTGAAAAGATTAAGAAAATGTTATAAGCAAGCACAAAAATCCTGCAAGGTTGATATCAAGAAGGAACTATGGGCCAAGCTGCATCAGAGTAGCTCTCTTAAGGATTCGGCCACTTTCTGGAAAATAGTAAGAACTCCCTTTTTGACTGACCAACAAGAGACCCCAAGGATCGAGGTAGCAGTGGGTGAGGCAGCATGGGTTGATCATTTCTCAAGGATCTTTGGTCTTTCGGATGACTCTATGCCAGAACCCCTCTCAGATAGCGTAGGGACGCGGTTTACCCAAAACTACAGTAGGTCTCCTCCCCCCCCCCTAATTCTAACCTCCATTTTGGCCACGATGAGGTACTTATGGCGTTGCAGGCCTCCAAATGTGGCAAAGCCCCTGGTCCTGATGGGGTTCCTGTGGACCTATTCAAAAACAACTTAGAATTATGGTCCCCAATTCTCACTAGGGTCTTCAAAGCAGCCACTAAAATCGGCCCACCAGAGTCCTGGACAACCTCCATTCTTCTTCCTATTTTTAAGAAGGGCGACCGTAATAGTCCTGCCTGTTACCGACCCATTTCCCTCTTGGATTCTACCGGCAAGGTGATGGGTCGGCTACTCCTTAAAAGACTCCAGGATTGGGCTGAAAGCAACCAAGTGGTTTCCGACCTCCAGTATGGCTTTCGAGAGGGACTTGGGACGGTGGAGCAGGCACTAAACCTTTCCCTACTGATAGGTAAATACGTTGGGGCTAAAAAGGGGAGGTTGCATTTAGCATACGTAGACTTATCGGCGGCCTTCGATTGCGTTTCCCACAGTAAGCTATGAAAACTCCTTCTGGCCATGGGGATAGATCCTCTTCTGGTGAACTTTATTCGGAATCTCTATTCAGGGGCCTCAGCGAAAGTACGGTACGGTCTGGGGGGGGGAAGTCACAGCACCATTTCCAGTACTTAAGGGTGTCAGACAGGGATGCGTACTGGCCCCCTTTCTTTTCAATTTATATACAAATGGCTTAGAAGCTGCGATGTTGGCAGGAAGCCAGGACCTACCAATGATTGGTCACCGTTTGATACCCGCGTTGCTTTACGCGGATGACGCGGTGATCATGGCCAGGACCCCACGCCAACTCCAACTTCTCCTCTATAGATATTGTGACTTCATGGCAGCCCTTGACTTAAAAGTAAACATAAAGAAAACGTTTGCCATGCATCTGGGGAAACGCCTTAGACATTCTGGCAGTATCCAGATAAATAATACCATCCTGGAGACCGCAACTGCATACCCCTATTTAGGTATTCTGATAGACAATACCTCTAGTTGGGGTCCCACCCTCCAGGCCAGAAAGTTGGGGCTCCTCAGGACTACAACAGCTTTGGTCACATTTGCGCAAAAACTAGGCCAGCGCCCTTCCCGGGAGTTGATCCAGATTTATAGGGCCAAGTGCCGTCCAGTGGCAACGTATGGGGCCGGGGTTTGGGGTTACGTTGACACGGAACCTATCCAAAAAACCGAAAATGCTTTCTTGCGGTACTTTTTGGCCGCTCCCAAAAGTTCACCAATTTACGGTTGCCACATGGAGTTGGGGGAGGATTATATTTCGGATCTTATTGCAATCCAACCAATTCTTTTATGGCATCGTCTTTGGGTTACTCCAGAATGCAAACTGACTCGGCAGCTTATTTCTGACTGTCTCACCTTAGAAGGTTGGAAAAATATTTTGTGGCTGCTGTATGTTCATAAATTTCTGAGAGATGTAAACCTGGAATCTTTTTACATACTCCCTGAGTCTTCAGCGGACATTTCACGCAAAAATTTGAAAACCGCGTGCTTATCTCATTTACGTGAGCTTCGCCTAACATCAGAGATCTCAAAGCCCACAAATCTCCATCTTGCCGCTGTACAAGTCTCATCTGGAATCCAGCCATATTTACTAACCAGTGCTAACCATTATGAAAAATATCTCTTAACACGATTCCGGTTTAACACTTTCCATCGGTTGATTACCTTCCCGAAGACAAAAGATTGGTCCAGAAAATTAATTCCTTGTCCCTGTGATGGGCAATCTGAACAATCGTTATTGCACGTAGTCCTTTTTTGCAGCTATTATGATTTTCCACGTCATAAGTGGATTTTACCTTTACTAAAACTCATAGGCTTACGCCAGTGTCGCCCGGCCCTTCTTGCATTACAACGTTTGGACACTGAGCATAGCATCTTTTTAATAGCCAGTTTTTTAAAAGCTTGTGTTAAATATCGTGCAAACTATGACCTTTCTTAAATCGCTAGATTGTAACTGTGACCTAGATTGAAAGTAATTATGTGTTATATACGTGTTGTATTTACAATCAATGCATATTAACCCTTCCATGATCTACTTGAACTCTTTAAATTTTAAAACTTTGTTTTTAATTCTTGTATACTTTTATGGTTACAAATTTTGTATCCGAATAAAGTTTTAATTGATTGACTGGCTGTCTCCTAAAAATGAGGGGCTACCACCTGGAGGAGCCGAGGGTCTGCCTGAAGAGCCTTGAAGCCTGCCTTCTGACAGAGTGAAGAAATGTGCTAGGCCCGGCAGGAGGAGAGACTGTCCAGGGGGAGAGTCCCATTGGTGTTCTCTGTGAGGGAAACTCCAGAGAAAGATAACAGTGGGGAATGTACCAGGGTAAGCCCTGTGCTGCAATAGGGTCTTCCTGACCTATCTGCAGTATGTGGAGTGAGCTGTGTTGAGTTTACGCCAGAAGTGTATCGCCTTGGGAGCTGTTTGTGGGTTTATTCATTTGGTGCTGCCACAGGTGTCAAAGAGTAATGAGAGAGGCAGATCTGCTAAGTTTCTGCCACTGCCTAAGGGATCACAGTCAAAAAATTCCACCTGGAGGTCCCCCTCTCCGAGTGCCTGCCTATAGCCTTTTACTAGAGCTGCCGCTTCTGAGCAGGGCGCTGCTATTAGGACCCCCATATTGGTCAGTCTTTTGACGACATCCAGTAATACCATCACCACGGTCTTGCATCGAAGAATGCAAGCTGCAAAGGAGGGACAATGTAGTTGCATCCGCTGCACAGCCAGACTTTTGAGAGCACTCTTACAGGTAAAATGCTGACTTAGCTTGCCAGGGTATGTGAGACACGAACTTGTGCAGGGCTATTCACTGCGCACACTAGAGATTATTATTTCAGTGATAACATTTTTTTTTTATAAATTGTTGAACTAAGCTGCCTATTAAATCCAGCGATAGCATTTGCGCACCATATCCTAATCCAGTCTAGAACAATAGCGGGGAAGGATGTTTGTAGCTGGAATTGGGGTCCTTGCGTGAAAAGAGGACGATTACAGGGAAGAGAAGGGGTTGCAACTCCTCACGATAGAATGCAGAATTCTGCACGCATTTATTCGTATTTAGTGAACTCTACGCTATTGAGTAGTGCAGTGAGATTAAAAGTATTTTCTTTCCCATAAAGAGCAGCACTGATCTGGATAACTCCTAAATGTGTCTGTGGGTTGATTGTTGAGTTCTGCGTTCTTAACCTCCTACTTCTCTGAGACCCCTATGACTGCTCGCCCTCGCTACCCTGAAACCCAAGTGCTGCAATGGTTGTACTCAGAACAGTTTGCAGAGCCATAGTAGGCCAGGCCCAATGACACGAGTAGCAAACTACCTCCAACATCACGGGTGGGGCCAGTAGCTTGTATGTCCTATATCCCCCATCTGATGGGGTGGGTGGGTCTGACTTAAGGTCTTGTATTCTCCTTCACAGACCTCTCCAGTAGAATCTTCCCATCTTTCTCTCACAGAAGGGCGTCCTAAATCAGCCCACAGGCACTTTTCGATCCTCAGCACACCTTCTGTCTATTCCTAGAGGGAAGCGTGACCATCCAGGAGGCCAGTTGATGTGTTTAGTGTCCCCGGCTTGAATTTTTTATTTTGTCAGGAATTTGCACCTCGAAACCTACCATCTCATATTAAGATAAACTCCTCGTTTGTTAGTTCTCCTGTTTGCTTCGGGCTGGCAGGAGCTGATCAGGGATAAGAGACACTTGGGTCCATAGTGAGCACTATATAAATGTTCTCACTTATTCAAGTTGCTCTTTTCAGTGACTTGGGCAGTTCTACCCCCAGACCCGAGCACTGAGGGATGCTTAAATGCCTCGTCTTATGGCAACCCCAAAGGTCACCTTGGCGGGGCATTCCTTAGAATGTTGAAGAGAAGGGACAGTGAATGACATGTCCATCACCAGCCTTGAGGCTAAATGCCAAAGGAGCAGAACTGCCACCGCCCTTCCCCCATCCAATCCCAGCATTTGTTCTTTCTTGTTTGCAGGGCAGCCCTCCCTCCACGCCTCGCCGCGCTCATCATCAGCAAGGTCACCACTCTCTGTTTTACTCCCTCCCCCTGGTGGCATCAAAATCAATATTCTGTGCGCCGAGCGGGAGCAAGTCCAGAGACACTGCAGTGCACAGAGCGTGGAAGGTCCACACATGGCGACAAGTAACGAGTGTAGTCATCCTCCCCTCCCACCTTCCCTGTGCACTAATGTATTCGAGTATTTTTAAGAATCATACCCTGCGTGTAGGCTAGCCACCTCAAACCAGTCTTTCTTCCTCTTTCAGCTACTTCTCAGACACCATTTTGTTCCCATAGTTACACCCATGTCTCTCCATCCTGTCTCACGGTCCTCATTTCCCGGTGTTCTCTCTCGTCTCTCCCTGACCCAGTTTCCATCGGATTTCTGATGTTATGGCTCTTGTCTTCCTACTTTGTCCCATCCAGAGTGGTCGAGTTTCCTGGACTACAAAAAAAAAACAGGACTGGGTAAGTTACTCACACATGAACCTATGAAATATGATGCTATTTAATTAACCCCACCTCTGCATTCTACATGTCTCCTTTTTTTCTACTTATACCTTATTGTCGCCCCGTCCGTGTCTCCTACTGCTTGATCCAAATTTTCTGTCTCAAGATTACCAGAGAGCTCTATGTGGACAGGAAACCATTATATACAGTACTGTGCGTAACCTGAACGAATCTAATTAATCAAGCTCATTGTTCCAATCATAGTAGTTCCCAAGTGGACCAATGCCATGTGATGTGTTTAATCAGGTCTAACTCTTTTAGCAAACAGACGGGTGCATTGTGGGACTTGTAGTTTCGTTCCTAAGATTGTTACAAACAAACAAACCCCTGATAAACGGTAGTCCGAACAATTGCAACAAGTTGTCGGCTAAAAATAATAGATGTTTCAAAGTGTCACACGTGACATGAGACCACTTCGCAGCTATGATTGGATCATATCTACTAAGCGACCCCTTGTCACAAGTGACACTCTCAGTTAAAACCGGCTTTTAGACAACGGGGCTGTTAGTTTGGCAAAAAGCTAGCTCAAGCTAGCTCAGGCTATAGTGTCATACCGTACAATTGAAATCTACCAAGCCTCCAACTGCTCAACGAAAACCCAGGACTGGAAGCATGCTGTTCCCACCAACGTTTCTCCAAATCATCTGTTCTTGGTGGCAGTTGGCGTCTTCACGGCCTTCGTGGTCCTAAACTAGCACCCTAATCAACATTTCCGCAGACATCACGTGCCATCGGATGAGCGGAAATGCATTACATAACGCAACTATGAAGATGCTTTCTGTTCTGCGGTGCAATCATGTTGCACTTGCAAGGTATGCCTGGAACTAGCTGACACGCTCATTCCCCGATCTTGCAATCCTACCATGGTTCAATGAAATCTGTGTTGCGCAGCCCCATACCCGCCGCCCTCCATACATCCTCGGTGTTTTTCGTTCTCTTCTACTATAAACAACACGGGAACGAGCCAAGGCCGCAGCTGTCGCAGCAGAGGGCACTGGCGCCGCTACCCATCAACCACTGCGGCGAGCCTTTTTATGTGTTCAATGGAGCGTCTAGTCATTGAGGCCTATAAGACGCAGGGAGGGGAGGGGCACGCAATGTGACGTGACTCGAAAATACGTGCCTGACCTGTTCGGTCTGCCGAACTGTGTGACGTACCAGATGACACAGGAGTTTCCCCCACAGTCCCCGGAGGCACCGAAGAGAGTGGGAGCAGGCTGACCTCTCAGCTTCTAGCCGACGGTGAGACGCAAAATAAGAAAACAAGGATTAGCAAAGGCAATAGGTCTCGCCTTTGAACCAACCCGCTGGCTTTGCCAATGTTTTGGGTGATGGTGTGCAGCATGGCTAATGTGGAACCCCCCCCCCCCCCAGAAAAATACAAGGTGCAATGTTGCTTTGTCTTTTTGTAGGTGCAATGATGCAGTGTCTTTGTCTTTTTGTAGGTGCGCACACGGAGCATGTGCTCGTCTACAAAGTGACGCAGGCACTTTTATTTTTTTCTTTTTGTTTAATGAAGTGAGTTGCAATGGTAAGATAATAAAAAAAAAACACAAAAGCATTTTTTAATAGTAGGTAAGGGTATGCAGCATGGAGGATTGGCGGCTGAAGCAACGGATTGTGTGGGTGGGGAGAAGGAGGACAACATTGAGTGCAGGGGAGGGTTGTATGATGGAACAACACATTCATTTACCACGTATTCCTTTTCATCCAGCACACTACCAATCATGACCCACTATCACAAACCCCAGTATCACGCATGCCGTCACAATGCACATTCATAGGGGCACATTGTAAATGCCATTACTGCACATACAGTCACCATGCATACCCCTACAATGCAAATATTTTCAGCAAATTTCTTGACTCACCAGTGCAACACTAATACATTTCACTTAAATCGACTGACTTGCACATCACTGTGGCGCAGATAGCGCGTCCTGGCAAAGATAGGAGTCTGATGCACACAAAAGTTACAGCTGAACCAGAGGTGTGCACGTCATAGCTACAGCAGGAGTGCGCTATGGTATTCAACGCTGTGAACACTAGCACTGTATTTCTAGCGTGCCATAAGGCGAGCGCATCACTGCAATAGTCGGGGCATGCAACAAATTAGCTTCCTACTAAATAAACGCTAGCCGCAACTCCTCCCCAAAATGGCTTTTGCAGGATGGTGGTCTAGCTCACGCTCCTATAATGTGACGTAGCTGTCCAGTCGATAAGGGAGCTTATGAGATGTCTTGAGAGAAGGAGCTCGTAGAGCTCTCAAGCTCACCCTCGTGCTTAAGTCTTTGCAAGTAATAAGTAAAACAAGCACTGGCATAGCCAATAGGTCTCGCCTTTGGGACCGTATAAGTGTTTAGACATGCAACAGTTGATGTTGTTGCACCAAGGATATTGTACTTCATAACTAAATACTTATAAGGTTCCAAAGGCAAGACCTATTGGCTATGCCAATGCTTGTTTTAACATATTCATGCCGTCCCAGTGCAATGACTCCGGGCCTCATTGAAGACTTGGGAATCAAAGGGCTCGCAAGGGCAGCATCACCTCCTCAAAGGAATCCTTTTATATGGAAATTGGGTCAGTGGGCAGATGGAAAACAGCAGGAGAGAGGGCCAAAAGGAGCTGGGGAGAAGGAGCCTACGAGGAGGGGAGCATGTCCGGGTCCCCGCATCTGCAATGAACACGATGCTTGGGGTGTCTTTTTAGGAGCTCGTGAGTAGACATGGGAGAAAAATACATGCAAGCCCACTCATTAATGCATGCAGATATGCAAACCTTTCTGGCCTTCACCAAGAGCAGAGTTCTGCCAGGTCGTTTGGCTGGCAGTCAGTCAAGAAAATGTTTCCAACTCTGCCGATGTGACTCTTTCTAGAGGCAGACCCAACTAACAAGCTGCCTCTCCAGTCCGGCTGAAACAGTGATAATAAGTCTCTTCCCAGGTGCGATTAACACCCAGAGCATTGGCCGGCTTAGGGCAGGGAACAGATGCAACAAACGCCGGGCATGGACTGCGTGTCCCTCCCAGCCTCCCACGGGGGAGGGGGCGGTGGAGGGCGCGTTACTGATGCTGCTCATGGGAACATGAAACACTTGTTCTGTGTGGCGGATTCCCATGTGCTAGGTGTGAAAGGACCAATCAAGTGTCACCTCTGCCCTCTCTCATCACCTCCGGTCCCCAGGGTGTGAGAAGCAGCAGATTATCTCCTCATTAGGATCTAAGGATCCCAGACCTGCCCCGACTCTCGGTGAGGCTTATCGGGGGACAGCTTTTCCAGGGGCGGGGATTGGTCAGGAGGAATGCGACAGGCAGACGGATGAAAGGACAAAGGAAGCTCACATGGGTGCAGGACAGATGTAGATCGCAAGGCCCCAGGCCCTACAGGTGTCAGATTTGGGGGATACTTGCGCAAAGTCTTATATTTAAGAGGTCAGGAACGAGAAAGTACATTTAAGTTTGAGGTAGGGGGTACATAATTAAGAGGGCATTATAGAATATTGTCACTACGAAGAGGCTTTTATGTCATATAGAAATACCATTACGAAAAAACAAACAAAACAAGCAGGAAGTGGGATAAGGGAGGGGGGTAGGGTAGTCACGCGCACTACGGGGAGAGAGGCACACAGGCTGGCAAATGGTGTGCACTTTCGCGGCCGCTTTGATGTTCTCAGTGGCCGCGTGGCTCACTGAGAACATCAAAGCGGCCGCGAAAGCGATCACGCGGACAAATGGTGCGTGTGCCCGGCACACAAGCACTGTAGCTGGAGGCCTGAAAAGCCACTAGTTTGCACTTCTAAAACCCGGCTTACTAAAACTCTCTCCAGAGCAGCGCTAAAGCGCTGGCTCAGGCGAGACCTAAAAAACAAGCATTGAAAATGCTGTAGGTCTCGCCCTCGTTTAAGTTAAAGCAATTCTGTTTGTAATTGCGTTGCTTTTTAGCTTTGCTTTTATTAGTGTTTTTCAAACTTTCATGTACATAACATGCAAACGTATGTATATGTATACATACATTTATATTTGTATTTATATAGATATGCATATGTGTGTGTGTGTGTGTGTGTGTGTGTGTGTGTGTGTGTGTGGGTATGTGTATATATATATATATTATCTACTGGCGGTCGCCAGTAGATAGTTATAGTTACAACCTAGTTTCCATAGGAAATCTCAAAATTCTATTTTGAATAACTTTGGCGCCGGTTGACGAATCCTCGCAAAATTTTCAAAACTAATGGGGCGCTCCGTTCAGCTCCTACCCTGAAAGTCTCGGAGTGATTCGTCAAGCGGGCGCCGAGAAAAAGGGGGGGTCCCAAAACGCGTTTTCCCCATGCATTTTTCCATAGGACCTTTAGTCGCAGCTACAGCCCGAACGGCTGAACAGAATTACGTGGAATTTGGCAGAGAGGTAGCCATAAGGTCAAGGAAGTGCCTTTTGCAGGTCTGGTGTAAATCTGTTCAGTATTTCCTGAGAAAAAAGCATTTAAAAGCATATCAATATCTATACGCGCGCACCGTGCGCGCACTGTGCGCGAGCGCAATTCTGATTGGTTGTTAGATGTCGGTAAACATTCGAATCGGTCGAAACCAGGAAGTGTCGGCGGCCATTTTGTCTCTCGCAGTCTGAGGGGGTGAAAAACAAAGGTGGAGAACGTGAAAAGGGGGCAGAGTGGACAGTTCCTGACCCCCTAGCCTTGGTCAGGGGGTCACAGAAGGACCCCCCAAGGGAGAAAAAAACAATTTTTTTTTTATTAAAAATCACGAGGTGCGCGCACTGCGATCCGTGGGCTCTCGGTGCGCGAAGCACATCGAGAGCCCACAGAGCGCGCACGGTGCGCGAGTCGGACCATGCACGCACGGTGCGCGCACGGTGTAAAACCTGAAAAAGAAAAAGATTAATGGAAGAAGACATGGGTAAATAAGTGTCTAAATACAGTGATGTAATATCTGACGTCATCAGCAGAGGATTGAGGTCGCGTGAGTTATAGTTGCCTGCAGTAACTATAACGGAGGAATTTCATTGGTTTTTTACGAGGGAAATGTCCAGCTAACTATAACATGTGTGAAACCTATGGTTTTTTAAGTGAATATATATATATACATATATGTGCATATATATATGTGCGCGGGTAGAGAGAGTAGTAGAGTGTGAGTAGTAGAGAGTTAGTAGAGTAGTAGAGAGTGAGTTGAGTAGCATGGAGTGAGTAGCATGGAGTGAGTAGTATGGAATGAGTAGTAGAGAGTAGTAGAGTAGTAGAGAGTGAGTAGTAGAGAGTTAGTAGAGAGTGAGTAGTAGAGTATAGCAGAGTGAGTAGTAGAGAATAGCAGAGTGAGTAGTAGAGAGTAGTAGAGTAATAGTAGTAGAGAGTGAGTTGAGTAGTAGAGAGTAGTACAGAGTGAGCAGTATGGAGTGAGTAGTAGAGAATGAGTAGTAGAGTGAGTAGAGAGTAGTAGAGAGTGAGTAGTAGAAAGTAATAGAGTGAGTAGAGAGTAGAAGATAGTGAGTAGTAAAGCGTGAATAGTAGAAAGTGAGTAGATAGTAGTAGAGAGTGAGTAGTAGAGAGTAGTAGAGAATGAGTAGGGAGTAGTAGAGAGTGAGTAGTAGAGAGTGAGTAGTATTCCAATGCCAAGTTACACGGTGCGCGTTGCAACAAAATAAATACAAATTCATCAAACTACGACAAGCTCCGTACAGGAAACAGCATTCCCATTGCTACAACATCAAAATGCGGCAAGCTGCGTACTTCCAAACTCTTCAAACCCCGGCAAGCTGTGTACTTTCAAAGTCCTCAAACCCCGGCAAGCCGCGTACTGAAAGCAGCCTTTTTAACAACAAAAACACACAAAAATGCGCACCAAGTTACACGGCTCGCGTTTCAACAAAATAAATACAAACTCAGTGTAAGCGGCATTTTTAAGAAACGTGCCAGTTAAGAATAAATAAATAACCATTTTCGTTACTAGGAGCTGCGTACTTCCAAACTCTTCAAACCCCGGCAAGCTGCGTACTTTCAAAGTCCTCAAACCCTGGCAAGCTGCGCACTGAAAGCAGCCTTTTTAACAACAAAAACACACAAAAATGCGTACCAAGTTACACGGCGCGCGTTTCAACAAAATAAGTACAAACTCAGTGTAAGCGGCATTTTTAAGAAACGTGCAGGTTAAGAATAAATAAATAACTATTTTCGTTGCTAGGACACCTTCCACGCCGTACAGGAAACAGCATTTTCGTTGCTAGGACACCAAAATGCAAAATGGCGTCGGGCTGTCCACAGTCACTACGGACACGCGCATGCTGTTTGCTATGGACAAATGACAAGAGCAGCCATGTTTGTCCATGCAGACCCGTGCGTGCAAGCCCTCGGCAAAATCGATTCCAAAAGGTAGTCGCAATAGCAAGATTTTGCGAGGCGAGACCTAATGATGAAATAAAAAATATTTTACCACAACTGATCTGTGCCGCCTGCTCCCCTGGTACCTAAGTAGGCAATTAGGACTGAAATCCGAAAGCAGTTAAGACAGCAAGGACGTCTTGGTTCTGGTCCTGTGTGGACATGCAACATCCTCCTCCTGCGTTTAGAATCCTAAAATGTTCGCCGTAGCACAGGAGACTGTGGTAAGTCAAAACCTTTACACAGCTCTTTAAGTGGGGTGAATAAACTGGGGGGTCTCTCGAAGGGGTGTGGCCGATGTAATTAAGGGCATAGCTTAAAAACGCCTAAGCTAAAAATTTGTGCTCAGCAGAGTGTGCCGCCCGACTGGTGTTTTGCTGTTTCTGTCATTGCATTCAGATATATAATACAAGTAACATTATACCTACAATTATCCAGGACTATTGGCTTTGTCAATGGTTGTTAGTTGCATAAGATAAATAAGCAACAACTATTACTTTGTTGTATTTAGTTATTGAAAATGCTTCAGTTCTGAAATGATGAGGCTGTGAAAGTACTAAAACAAGTCTCTTCGAAGTTACATCAAATGCAGTAACGGATGGTACTGCTGCAGAGCTAAAAAAAAAATGTGCACCCCGGGGGTGAGGGCAAAAATGGAGAGCCCGATAGCGACCCGTCTCAGCACGTGCTTTTTTGAACTGCCGGTGCTGAGCATCAGCGAGACGTGGGCTACTTTTAAGCTCTGCCTTTACCACGCATGTGCTGTTGTAAAGGAGCACATGCCTTTATCATTCATGTCTTTAGAACAAACTATGCTGTAAAGGCATATTCGTGGTAAAGGCATGCGCGCTCAAGGCCTGCGTGGTAAAATCATATGCGTAGTAAATGCTTTGTGGTTACTGTCACACGTGGTTATGACTTGTTGTAATGGCTGTTTCCCGTGGGGGAGAAGTACATGGTTGAGAAATCAACGGGAGAGAAGAGCTAGAGTGCGAATACAATATGGAGGGGAGTGGGGAGAAGCACACGGACGAGAGAGAGAGAGAGAGAGCAACACTGACTGTGGCAGAGTGTGAGAGAAGTATACCAGAGAGACATTTGGAAAACACATATCCTCATGGAGTACTTAAAAAAAAAAAAAAAGAAAAAAGTAGGAAGGTAAAGGACACAAATAATAAGGCAATGCTCCAGGGAAGAGACCAACCCAGTAAGAGGAAGGAAAGACCACACACGCTTACATATAAAAACTGACTAATGAGTGACAATAAAACCGACTAATGATTAGCAGTGAGCTGCGTCTTAGCCCACCCCACGGTAAGCTGGCAATATGTCTTTTGGAAGCTCACATCTTTCTCTGTCTGATTGGCAAGACATAAGGAAATAACGCCCAAGTGTTTGTCTAACCTTTCAAAAGTAAATAGCATGGTCTGCCTGTTCCAAGATGGCCAGCAGTGACGTACAACTTGGAGACTTTAGTTGCACTTACTACTTCCATTTAGGTGTCTGCTCAGTATTGCCCATTTACTTACTGGCAATCATTATTAGGGCTCCCGGTTTTATTGTATTTATTTTTTTGACATATCCATCTGTATTTATCCATATTTAATTTTTCTATATTAATATTTATTTTGTGCTAGTGTAAAAAATACAACTTCAATATGTATATTTCTATGTTTATTTAACCGACAAATGTTTACTCATGTTTGAATTAACCCTGGGTGTAGTTCGTGAAGTAGCGCTACGCGTAGCTACGCAACGTGCACTTCGCACTACGCGAGCTACGCGTAGCACTTCGCAGTACCCTGTTTGCACTGTGCAAGATGTCGTTTTCAATGATTGCACTGTGCGAACAAGCATCCGGCACTGTGCAATCATTGAAAACAGCATCTTGCACAGTGCGAGCTGTAGTTTTCTGCCGCTCGAGTAGATTTTTACTCGAGCGGCAGCTTTCTCAACGCAGACTGGTAGTTTCTCATTGCGAGCGGTCGCGAGCATACGCGACCACTCGCAATGAGAAACCTGACCTCCCCGCGTTGAGAATCTCGCCGGGAGGTTTATTTTCCACGCTCGCGATCGCCAACTTGATGTTGCTGATCGCGAACGAGGAAAAAGTCTCGTCGGGATGTCATTTTGCTTGCTCGCGGTCGCCAACTTGACGTTGAGGACCGCGAGCAAGCAAAAAATGACCGCTGCTCTACGCAACACTACGCGTGTTCGCACTGTGCTACGTGCAATACGCGTAGTGCGAAGTAGCGCAAACTTCGCAAACTACGCGAGCGTAGCGTAGTGCTTTGCCCAGGCTTAGTTTGAATATCCAATGAGTTTTAGCCATTTACAGTGCAATACAGTGATCTGAGATCATCTATATTATAGAACGGTTTAAACAGCTGTGCCGCTCCACTTATTTAAGCTTCATTACCAAATATTGTTTTCTTTTTTTAACTCTTCTACCTGTTAGTCTGCACAACTATTTGACTAGCATGCATGATTGGCATTAATGACAATCCTTCAGAAGTAAACCTATTTTCTGTATTTTTCCATATATATTTAAAAAAAACACATTTTTATTAGCATTTTCCGGTAATTGGTACATATTACTGCATACTGAGATAGATAAGTACTGCATTTTATTACGATTAGTCTTATACAAATTGATTACATCTACATGCTCTTCAGCACAATTTCCCCCCCACAATCATAGTAACGTTGGTATGTGAATTGGTGAAACCAGCACAGCACCCCCCGGTCTGTATAATTAGTCGCTGACATTGGACACCGACTCAACTACAGGCGGATCACAAATGTTGCCCCTGAAGGCATTCCACTTTCCCCACACCCGTGTCCATTTCTTGGGGCACCCCCTATGCATATATACCACTTTCTCCGCTATCATTACGCCATCCATGTCACAGCACCACTGACGGTATGTGGGAATTAGTCTCGCTCCCCAGTGTTGGGCTATGTTCCATTTTGCTATCATCATACCTAACGTCGCCCAACTTAGGGCCATTTGATTGAGGTCTGTCGGCTCCCAGATATTTAGAAGACATCTCTTGGGTTCCGGTTCAACGGTAGCTCCGCCCACCCGCGAGATGGTGTTCATGACTGCTTCCCAATATGGTTTGGTCTCTGGGCAATCCCACATTATGTGGTAAAAGTTACCCAGCCCCCCACATTGCCCCAGACAGAATGGTGTGTTGGCGAGTCCCATGCAGTGCATAGTCGTTTGTGTGTAGTAGATTCGATGGAGGATTTTGAGTAGCAGTAACTTTAATTTAGAAGGGATTGCTACCTCATGTGAGGACGCAAGTGCTTCCTGCCAGTCTGTCTCGTCCAGTTCCCTATGTCGGTCTGCCATCTGTCCCTGAGGGTTTTTGTGGGGTCCGGTTGCTTATTTACAATTTTGAGGTATGTTTGAGAAATCGCTTTTTTCTTATGTGGTCCGTCAGTAATCTATTCTCTAGTGGTGAGGTCTCTGGGAGCTCACTTCCCGGTGGGATGAGTTTCGTAAGCGCGTGGCTAATCTGCATTTAACGGAAAGTTTCAGTCAATGCCATCCCATATGTTTCCTGGAGCTGGGTGAATGGAATGATCTTACCCCTATTCCACAAATCCCCAACCCGGGAGATACCTATTAGGTCCCATTGTTTAAATCCCTTGCTGTTTCGTAATTTGCCTAAGCGTCGGGTTTCCCAAAGTGTTGTGGCTTGTGCCAATACCCCCTCCCAGCCAAGTGCGCGGTGTACAGTGAACCATTTTCGTACAGTGTGTGCTACTGGCCCTATGAGGTTAGGTCCCCGATATTTATTGTAAAGCGCTCCCATGACACCCTCCACACCAAGGACATAATCTGTCCATACGGAACGCCGGTTCCTCTTGCAGAGCGTGGATCCATTGGTTTATCACAGTGAGCTGTGATGCCTAATAGTATACTTTTATGTTTGGAAGGCCGATTCCGCCATGGTACCAGCTCTTTACCAATTTATGCATCACTATACGGGCAGGTTTCCCATCCCACAGGAGATTGCTAACTTCGGTTTTAATGGCTTTAAAATAGTTGGGGGAAACCGGAAACGGGGTATTTTGCAGGGCGTATAGGAACCTAAGTAGCGCCTTCATTTTGAAGAGGGCCGCTCTTCCCAGCAGCGTCAGTGGCAGGGAGCGCCAATGTTTTACATCCCGGCGGAACCTACCCAGGGGTTACAGGAGTTTTTTTTCAGTGAACTGCTCCGGCTCTGGTGTTCTATGGAGACCTAGATATTTAAACCCACCATCCGCAATCTGTATCTCACAGTTTCTTGGTAGTCGCGGAGGAGGGCCCTTAAGCACATACAGTAGTGATTTCACCCAGTTAATGGTATATCCTGAAACATTACCATATGCAGCAGAAATATCTAGGAGGCAATTAATGGAGCGTGCGGGGCATGCCATGTATAACAACACATCATCCGCATATAAGGAAATGTGGTCCTCTCATCCCTCCGCCCATTTGAGCCCTCTAATGACCGGGTCCCGTCTTATCCAAGCCGCCAATGGCTCGAGCACCAGCGCAAACGAGTGGTGATAAGGGACTGCCTTGTTTTGTCCTCCTTCCCAAGGGGAAGTCAGCCGAGATGTGGCCATTCACCGCTACATGTGCCAAGAGTTTTGTTTAGAGTAGTTGGACCCACGCACAGAACCTGGGGCCAAAACCTAGGTGTCGGAGGACTGCAAAAGGAAAGGCCATTCGACTAAATCAAATGCCATACGTGCGTCCAGGGAGAGAATGACAGCGTCTTCCTCTATGAGTGCTATACTTGCCATGCAGCCGACGCAGGTTAAGTGCCGTGTTATGACCTGGCATGAACCCTGACTGACCCCAGTGCACCAACTTTGTGAGATAGGGTAGCAGTCTGGTGGCCAGCGTCTTAGCCAGTATTTTGGCTTCAGTGTTTAGCAATGAAATTGGCCGATAAGATGTATATTCCTGCGGTGGTTTACCAGGTTTATTTATTGCCACTATTGTCGCTAGTCATTGATCCCTGGGAAGTTCTCCCCTTTCCAGACTGTCTGCATACATTTCTAGCAGATGTGGCGCTAGGTGACTCGCTGGTTTTTTGTACATTTCGATAGGTATCCCATTGGGACCCAGAGCATTCCCAGTATGTAGTGCACCAATTCCTAGTGTCAGTTCCTCTGCCGTCAAATCTGCTTCTAGCTCCTGCCGTTCACTAGGGGCAAGTGTAGGCATCTGAATATTTTTGAGAAATGCAAAATTGTCTTCTATCGTTGCTGTGGCGGTAGGTGTGTACACTGTCTCGTAGTGGAGCGCTAACGCGTCAACTATCTTCTGTGGATCTGTCGTATTGGCTCCGTTGTCTAGTCTCAACTATGTCACCCAACGATTAGCATTCTCCTGTTTATCTAACCAGGCTATAAGCTTGCCCGCCTTATCTCCAACCTCATAAATAGTGTGCAGTGTTTTGGTGCGCCTAATCTTCGCCCCTTCCCACAGGTAGTCCATAGATTCCTGCTTGGCCAAGGTCAATTTATGTGCCGTGGTGTCATTTGCGTCTGCAGCGTGATCTACCTCCACGTGGCCCACCTCCCTCTCGAGAACCTCTAAGTGACTTCATTGTTCCTGTTTATGGCATGTGATCAATGAGATAGCTTGGCCCCGCAGTACCATCTTATATGCCTCCCACAGAGTTGTCGGGGATGTGACTGAGTGCTCGTTTTCCGCAAAGTACTGTCTCGTGGTTGTAAGTAGACCCTTCCATATCTTAGGGTTTTTTAGGAACCCAGGGTAGACAAGAAAAATGCTTCGTCGCCCCAGGATATGAGATGTGTATTTGAGTAGGACAGGAGAGTGATCGGAAATACCCCTGGGTAAATGTGATACTTCAGGTATCCTCTCTAGGCCTGTCGCTAATGTGAAAATAGAATCTATTCTTGATAGACTGTCGTGTACCCCCGAGCGGAAGGTGTATTGTCGCTCCTGTGTGAACCGAGATCGCCAAGCATCCATGAGACCAAAGGCGTCAAGGAATTCAGATAACCGGAGGTTTACCCCACTTTGGTCCCTGAGGGGCCGTCGATCTATGGCGGCATCCACTGTGGCATTAAAGTCGCCCCCTATAACCAACTCGCCTTGTGGGAGTGTAAGTAGGAATCTAACCAGTGCAAAGAAGTTCACCCAGTGCAGGGCTGCTGGGCTATATACTGATACTAGATTATACGGATGCCCCTCCCACTGACACGCTACAGCTGCGAAACATCCCTGAGCATCGGACCATGACCCAGTTATAATAACCGGGAAGCGTTTACTGATCAGAACGCCTACCCCTCGAGAGAGACGGAGGAGAATTTGGAGTGTGCCACCATTTTGAAACCCCACCTATCCATGGCTTTGCAAGCCGAGCCCACCAGGTGGGATTCTTGGATCAGGGCCACTGCTGGTGCCTTGCGTTTAAGATATTGTAGGACTAACCCTCTCTTTATCTTATCCCTAAGGCCGTTTAGTATTTTTCCATATTTAAAATATTAAAAATATATACAGAGAGGAAAATAGATTTTCTGTGTTTATTTGTAAAAGTGGGTAAAAACTGAAAACTGGGAGCCTTAATCATTATCCCTAGTCCTGGAATTCCTCATTGCAATCATTATCCATTCGTCTCTTCTTGTCCTAGTCATTACTTTTGAGTATACAAAAGGCAAACTGGGCTTCAAATAGAAGAGGCAATAAACATAATCACTAACTATGCAACACCCTTTAATTTGTGAAATTGAGATTGGGTATCTGGAAACAATACAGAATTCCAAACCCCTTCGCCAAAAGAATGCCCTTTAAGTTTCAAACTGTCTAATCAATAATGTTTGACAAAAGTATTTGGAACAGGAATGTTGGAGAGGGAATATGCCTTGAAATAGAATGGTCCATCTGCTAATAGTCATGTTTGAGGCTTTAATTCCCTGGTTAGAGTTTCCATATGTCGCCAACAAATGATCGGTCTTCCTGAAAGTCTTAGATCTCTAAAGTTAGTGATCAGAGATTGAGAAATATAGACACTATAGACTCCGGCCCTCATGGCAAGATGGGACTCTGAATCGAACTGCTTGAGAGAGGAATCTTTTTATCTGTCTGGTCCTTAAGAATGCTTTTTTCTTTAGCCTTGGATGTAGGCCCCATCAAGCTGGCTAATAGGGAATCTGGAATTGTTTTATCAATCTGAACCAGAGGGTAATGATTAGACATACATTTTGGTATGGCAATCTCTGTGTCCTTCCACTCCCTGGAGAACACATCAGTGACATACTGTGTATGGGAAGATCAAGGGTAGGAGCCTCCTGAAATTTCCTGAGAGCAGGATATGTAGAAGTGCTGTGTACTTCATCAATAGGAAATACCATATTCACTTCAAATTTCCCCAAATTTACTCAATAATATCTCTCAATACGCTTCTCTCATTGATCAGAGGGGCCGGGATCCATAATACTCTCCTCAACACTGAATGCAACAGAGTCTGATGCATAAGCATGACCAGGTTTGGTGAGGGAAGGGGGTTTTGTAAGGCAGGGGCATAACAAAGGCCCCCGCAGCCCCCGCAATGCGGGGGGCCCCATGCTCCAGGGCCCCCCTCACTCAGCGGAACCATCAAACAAGCCTCTTCAAGTCTTCATTAATTAAATGGTGCGCAGGGCCTCTCCATAAATTAAATGGTGCGCGCACGCCACGGCCTCTTCATTAATTAAATGGTGCCATGCGCATGCCCTGCCGGCCTCTTCATTAATTACATGGTTTGTACGCACGCCCCGGCCAGGCCTCTGAGGCTCTTCATAATTAAATGGTGCGCGGCAGTTCGCAGTTGTCTCCGCGGTCTCAGGGTGGGGCATAGGGTGGGGCTGGTGACCAATGCCATTGTCATGCGCATTGTGCAGCGCAATTGAAAGTGCGCATGACCTGTGAGGTGAGGCATCCCAGGACCCAGCCAAAGACTACTGTACTGAGAAGGACCGGCATTACCGTGTGGCCGCCGGGCATAATTTACTTATTACTAGTACTAGCCCCAGCCTGGCTATCCTTGCCCTGTCTTCTGCTGCCCACTCGCGCCCTGCCTCTGAAGCTGCAGGCCAGGGCCAGGCCTCAGGTGAGTGAGTCTGTCCGAGGCAGGAGTCGTCCGAGGCAAGCCGAGGTCGGGGGAGTGGAGTCTCAGAGAGGTGGGTGGTGGGGGGAGATCATTGGAATCCGGGCATCATGGGGCCCTGCCAGACGATAGTAAAAAAACATAATACAGGCCTGGCTCTGCAGGAAACAATTGCTGCTGCTCCAGGTTGTGAGAGTATGGATGGTTGCGCACCGTCACATAGCTGCAATGTGCAGTCAAAAAATGTTAATCATGATTATCATCCCACTGCACACACAAAAATATCCATATGGGGTCTCTAGTGCTTTCTGCAATTTTACAAAAGAAGAAAATGAAATCAGTGATGCTGCGGGGAATGTTTGCTGCCTATTTACTGGCTTTGCCATGGAGACAGCAGGTTTTTGTTTGTACGTAGGTAACATACACACCCTGGCGTCTGGACGAGGCAGGCTTCATGTGCCGACACCCGAGCTAAACACCCAAGAAGGTGCAGACATCCTATGCCTCAAGCTCACGGAGCGTAGTTAGCTCCCCCTTTAGGTCACGATCAAGAGGGCATACCAAACTCACTAGTCATAGCCGCTACCCCCAAATAGTTTAGGAGGTGGTTTCTTTCCCCCTTGATTTGTGAGAGGGCCAATGGTACCCCTCTTATACTAATACTTCCGTGCACTCACTTAACACCACCTTCACCTCTGGTCCTGATGAAACGCCAGGGATCTCTTAGACCAACATAGGCGTGAAACATGTCGACCTTAGTATAGTTACCCGGGCACATTGCGCTTCCGCTGGTAACTCTCAACCTACGGGTTTTTTATCCTGCCAAGGGTACCTCATCATTAAAACTCCTCTTTTGGCAACCCTTATGCAGTTTTAATACGCACTGCACACACAACTTTCACCCTTCACAGAGGACTTTTACCCACACACCCATATGCACCCATCGGCAGTTCTCTAAAAAGATCTCCGCCAAAGAGACCCTTCGGGGGACTCGTAGGGCATTGCACCGCCGGCCCGACGAGGAGCAACTGCCCGATGATGAAGCATGACATCCCTGGGATGTGTGAGGGCAACAAGAGACGACAATCTGTCTCTCCCCACCTCTATCACTAAGTCCCTGACCTAGCACCCTTCTTCCCCCTTCTCCATTCCTCTTTCCTCTTACTTTGTAGTGTGGGTTGACTCTTTGCAACACTCATGCTGGAACAGTGCCCACCCTTTTGATTACAACATACACGCGCTGCCATATAACGTGTTTGCTTACATATACTGAAGTGAGCAGTGGTGGCTCTCTGGTTGACACTCCGGTCTAGAGTCAAAAGGGCAGCTGGTGTCTCGAGAAGGATAATGATTGGACCTTCGCCTCTGCCAATTATGCTTCTCCCCCCAATAAGAAATCGCTATGTTCCATTTTGGAATTAAGTCACCCCCCCCCCCCCGTGGTGAATTGCAGCGGGAGTATTGGAAGGAGTAACATATGCCAGGCCAGGCACAGGACTGGAATCTGAGGAGGTGGGTGACCTGGCTCTGTTAGCCCGCCTCCGGGGTTATTACCCACCGCCGCAGCTCACAGCCTGGAAATCTGAGTCAGAGGCTCAGCTTCAGCGTGTTAACAATAATTTGCTTTTTAGTGTAAACTGCAGCGCGCGCTGCGTGATCAGCTGCCTGACAGTAGTGTTACTGCTGAATCTCCCCTGGGCTGCGGGGCATGGATGCAGGCTCGAGGCTGCAGGTGGGCTGCAGCCTGCAACCAGTGTGTGCCTCACAATGAAAGAGCCTGTGGCTGCCTTCCTTGCCCAAAAGTTTGGCCGACATTGCGTGCTGCTGCTGCAGTTGGCTGCTGTTAGTGTTCACTTACTTCAACAGGGTGTGCTATGCACATTGGAGAAAGCGAAAGATACACAATTGATGGACGGAATGCAGAACAAATCAAAACATTCACCCCCAGTCAAGAGATCTGGGTTAAATCCATCATTCTTTTGCTCACCGTGCCACCCCAGTTTAGACCTGGCCATATGCAAATCAGTCTTGACCATGTGCCTCATGGGAACAGTCCAGCCGGAACTGCCAAGCCAGGTCCTCCCTGGACCAGAAACAAGCATCCTAGGACCTGTGCTCTCCATGCTACTGGAATCAAGCTATCCTGGCTGAAGAGGGGTGAAACCCCGAAACCGGTCCTAGGATGCTTGTTTCCAGTCCAGGTAGGACCTGGCTTGGCAGTTCGGGCTGGATTGTTCCCATGAGGCACAGGGTCAAGACTGATTTGCATATGGCTGGGTTCAAACTGGAATGGCATGTTGAGCAAAAAAACGATGGATTTAGGCCCAGATCTCTGTACTGGGGTGAATGTATGACATTGTTCTGCATTCTGTCCATCAACTGTTGTTTTTGCATTTGTGCACAGTTGAGAAGCACGTGTGTAGCAGATGTCGCCAATCTATGAACACTTAGGGGCACGCCGGATCGGATGACAACAGGAGTCGCTGAGACAATATGTACCTTTATAACAGGAGGCACCGCAATCCATTGCTCTTCATGTCTTCATGTTCGTTCATGAATTAAATGGTGCGCACAGCCTCCCCATAAATTAAATGGTGTGCGCATGCCACAGCCTCTTCATCAATTAAATGGTGCTGTGCGCATGCCCGGGCCCGGCCAGGCCTCTGAGGCTCTTCATAATTAAATGGTGCGTGGCGGCACGCAGTCGTCTGCGCGGTCTTCAGGGTGGGGCGGGCTGGTGACCAGTGCCATTGGTAAGGACTGCATTTAATGTGGTGAGAACAGGGGGCCTCTACATGCAGACATTCAGGCCAGCAACCAATCCAGAGTAAGATGGGGTCACAGAGGCTACCATGATAGGAGGAACAGAGAACGAGAGAGAGAGAGGGGGGGCGAGAGAGAGAGGGGGGAGAGAGCTAGAGAGAGAGAGAATAGACATGTTGATTTCCGGGACATATGTAGGGTAATGCTGTGGATGAACATGAAAGATAAAGCATCTGTACAACCAGGGTAGCCCCAACAAATTGTAGCAGGTAGGTGGGAATAGGAGAGCATAGGCAAGGCATGACTAGAGAACGCAAGCAGCACAAACCATGGGCCTGAGGCAGAATGACACCCGAGAGCCTAGGCATGGTGTGACCAAAAAAAGAGGGCCCCCACTCTGACTATTCCTTACATTTGAAATTTACATTTACTGCTGTAGTGTGAGAATGCATTTCATGAAAAGGAATATAAAGAAGGCGGGGTTGCCTAAAGAAAAATGCCAGCCATGAGTTTAAAGACACTGAAAGACCTCGTCTCGACACTAAATAGGGTTATAAATAAAAATGTATGTATTCATTTGTAATGTGACTTTTCTGTCTTTGTTCCCTTTAATTATCAGTCATGGATCATTCAGGCAGCCCTTGAACACAATTAAAAGTGTTCTCTATTTATATTTGCTGTTTGAAGTATGCACAGATAAGTGCTGAAAATACTGCTTTAGGTGACTGCTTATTTTTGTCCTGTATGGGGCATCGAAATAATGAGCTGGCAACCCTAATCATAAGACTGGAAGTATGTTGCAGGATCAGCACATTATTTCCTACACCCTCGATCCCTATTCATGCCAGAATAACAATAGTTTAACTTATACCTGAAACCCTACGCTGCCGCCAATAACATGCTGAGTTACTTTAAGTGTCCGTGAATGCACCCTGCATCCAGACAACTCACTCCTCATTCAATTCTTACCCTTCACTTTTACGCTCACCCTGCACTCACAGCAATCACAATGCACTCACACTGACCACCATGCACTCACATCATTCACCCGCTCACCCTGCACTCAGTCATAACTCTGCACTCGCAATGCACTTGCGCTGATCAGCCTGTACCTCACCCTGCAGTCACACGAGCACATTACTCACCCTGCACTCATGTCACACTTCACTCACCTGTCCTCCTCACTGCTCAATCTGCAATCTCACTCAAATAAGCCCATCACTAACCATGCATTCTTTCGTCCAACTCTGCACTTACATATGGTCACCTCACTCACCCTGCAGTCTCTCCTGTTACCCTACTCTCACACTGTTGCATCACTCATCGTGCACTCTTTAATCTATGCCTACTCAGGACCATTAACTTTAAACAGTAGGCACAGTATTTTCAGAATGGACGACTCCGTGCAGTAATCACCAAGGTGGGATTATCAACAAAAGAAATACCGTAAAGGGACCTGCAGAGAGATGAAAAACAAAATAGTGTGCATATCTCTCACCTCTTAAGCCATTGCTAAGCCCTGCATCCTATTGCGCAATAAGCTGCATGCACCCCAGTCAGTGGTCCTAATGCACAACATGGAATGGGAGCACTTCCAACATAACATCAAATACAACGCCCTTCCAACCACACACCCTACGCATATTGTAGCTTGCTACTCCTGTAGGCAAGCACTTCAGTGCTCCTCATAGGGGTAGTAGGCCCTCTAGAAATATAACAATACAATACATTCAAGACCGCTCCATCCCTTGTCTTCTTGGCTCTGTCCTTTAGCTCCTGCCTCCTTGCAGCAGTCCATTCAGTTCATGCCTTCTTGCATCTGCCTTCAACTCTTGCATTCTTGGTTCTCACCATCCTCATCCAACTGTTGAGTGATTACCTCCTCAATCCCATCCCATCTGCTATTTCCTTCTTGTATCTCTCCCTTGAGTTCTCACCTTCTTGCATCCATTCCTCCAGTGCCTGCCTTCAAGTATCCCTTACTCCAACTCTCTACATCAATAGTTGGTATGGTTAAGCTACCGTAGTGTTTAGTAATAATGCTTTGTATTTTCCTTTCTTTTAGGCAGTATTAGTGGAACAAAACCCACGATCACAAACTTTGTGGTGTACACAAAATATTCTTACTGCTACCTTCATAGTCGGGCACTCTACTACAACATTGACTTCAATTACATTTTACTCAAAGAAATGAGCAAACAGCCAAGAAAGTATTTAAGCGGTGCTCAAAAGCGGCAAATTAAATCAAAACAAGAGCAGTTTAAAGGCAAATTCATGAAAATTGACTCTGTGTTTAGGTGTGCAGGCGATCATGGCGCATCATCATCATCTCCTGCATCATTACCAGAAGGCGATGCAGCTGCATCATCAACCGGAGACAAAGCAGCATTGCCGCAGTCCCAATTGGTTCCACCCCATGACAAAACATTACAGTGCTCTGATCAAACCACAGATGTTCCTTTTAGCACTGAGGCACCAATTGTGGCAGCACTGCAGGCAACAACAACTATCGGAAACCTAGAAAGCAAAAGTAAAAAAGCTGTGTCAGCAGTGCCTCCATCTATTACAGAAGAAGTCGGAGAAATTGAAGGTGCACCAGCTAGGCCTACACTGCTACCAGTGACTGAACAAAGTTCAGAAACAGAGAATACACCATCAGCAGATGAATCTCTGAGTCTACTATTACAAACACGTGAGGAAAGTGCTGAAATAGTAAGTGCACCAGATGTATCACTGCTGCTACCAGTGGCTAAAGAAAGTGAAGAACCTACAAATGTGCAACTTGTTTCAGCAGTATTGCCAAACATTGAAGAAGAAAGTGAAGACATTATGAGTAAGGATGTGGAATTACATTTAGAAGTACTAGAATCAAGCAATAGTCAGTTTTGCCAGGATTTGTACCCGAGTGATAGAGGGAACTTTTTAGACCAACCTTGGCATGATGCAGAGTTACGAAGGTTTGTCATTAGAAGTGGCCCATGCAAGCCTAGAGGACCCTTCCCACGAGATAATAAAAACAGGTGCTTTTCCACAAAGTACTACTACAAGGAAGATAGGACTGGAGAGAAGACTCCAAGACTGTGGTTGTGCTATTCTTTAAAAATGGACAGTGCATACTGTGAACCTTGTTGGCTTTTTGGAGATAGAAAACTTTCATCCTACCAGCAAGCATGGGCTAATGGTATAAAAGATTGGGAAGGCATGTCTAGAGAAATTAAAGAACATGAAATGACGCGCTCGCATTTAGTGGCTTGTGCTGTACATGGACGATGGAGGCAGGATGAGACGATCGATACCCAACTTGAATTAGACTGCAAAGAGGAGGTGAACTATTGGACACAAATTCTGAGTAGGATCATCGATGTTACACTTCTGTTGTCAACTTGCAATTTACCTTTCAGAGGACATAGAGAAAAACTGAAAGAAAAAGATGGTGGGAACTTTCTGGAAGTCATTGAACTTTTGGCCAAATATGATCCTATTTTAAACCATCTGATTGCAAAAGAGAGTGGAGTTAAATACTTGAGTCCTGCTATTCAAAATGAGCTTATTGAAATGCTTTCAAATAAAGTTCAAAATGATATAGTAAGTGAAATAAAAAATGCACCATTTTACTCAGTTATAATGGACACAACGCAGGACATTAAAAAACAAGACCAATTAAGCCTGGTTATCCGATATGTAACACTGTGCCTTAATAGTGATGAAATTCCAACTGAAATCAAAATTAATGAAAGCTTTGTTGGTTTCTATAAAATTACAGACCAAAGTGCTGAGGGGATAGCAACAGAGCTTGTAAACCTTATAGAGGACAAAGGCCTAGTGCTTAATAAATGTAGAGGTCAGGGATATGATGGTGCCAGCACAATGAGTGGTATATATAGTGGAGTGCAAACCAGAATACGACAGAAAGAACCCAATGCAGTCTATGTACACTGTGCTGCTCATAATCTAAATTTAGTGTTGAATGATGCCTGCATGCACATTCCTGAAATTGCCGAATTTTATGACATTCTACAGAAAGTATATTTATTTTTCAGCCAAAGCATCAAACGGTGGGAACTTCTTACAACTCATTCAAAGCCAACACTGAAGAGAGACTGTCCAACACGTTGGGCATCCAGACTTGATGCTCTCCATGCTCTACGCTATCGATTTATGGACATCATGAAAGCACTCACCACCATTTTACTGCAGTCTAAAAAGGTTGAGGAGCGCACAGAAGCTCAGGGTCTTAGGAAGTGCATGGAGACTTTTGAGTTTGTGTTAATGGTTGTAATCCAGTCCAAAGTGCTGGAGACAATAAATATTGTGTCCAAACTGCTTCAGTCTAAAGATCTGGATCTCTTACAAGCATCAAATATGTTAAGTAGCGCAGCGAATACGTTTGCCAGTTTCAGAGATCAGTTTGAAGATGTTAAAAGCTCAGCATCTTTACTTGCAGCTGCATGGGGAATTCAATTGCATTTTACACAAAAACGACCACGACACAAAAAAACGTACTTCGATGAACTCTGTGAAGACCAAAGGCTGTGCAATCCTGAAGACAATTTTAAGGTGTCTGTGTTTTATGCTAACCTAGATATTGTTGTAAATCAGATAAAAACTCGATTTGCTGGTATGAACACCTTAATCCAATGCTTTCATTTCATGATGCCTTCAGAAATCCTCAGAGCTAGTGAGGAGGAGTTGTTTGAAGCAGCCATGACCCTGGCAGCTCATTACGAAAAAGACTTGTCCCTAGAGTTTCCACAACAACTCATCGCTTTCAAAGCAGTGTTGAAAGAACAAATACAACTTATCTCAGGTGGCACAATAAAGGATCTGGCTGAACTTTTATTTTTGAGAAACCATACAATTCTGCCCAGTGTTTTGGATGTTGCAACAGCACTGACACTTTTTCTTACAATTCCAGTTACTGTAGCCAGTGCAGAAAGTTCATTTTCAAAGTTAGAATTAATCAAAAACTATCTCCGAAGCACAATGACGCAGGAAAGACTGTCGGGGCTTGCAACTTTAAGCATTGAGTGTGATCTAGCAAAAAAAATAAATGTGAAAGCTCTAACCGAAGAGTTTGCACGAAGAAAGGCAAAGGGGCAAACATTCTTTCAGTCAAGTACATCTCTCCAATTCAGTGAACCAAGCAGTAGTAGTCTTCAGCCACCAGTCTAATTTGCTAGTCACTCTTCCTGGTGTAAGCAGTCTTCAGCCTTGTGTCCACTCTTTAAGTATTGTTTTCTGCTGTACCAGCCTTCAAACGCTGCAATTAATTTCATCAGGCTCCTGCAAGTACTGTTCCTACTCATAGCCTGATTTTCTAAATGTATCGGTCAATTGAATCCCATGACGAAGCAGTAAGTAATATGGTATTCTGCCAGTTTATCATACTTTAAATATTGTTTGCTTATATATAGGCTACCTCAATATTCCTGACATACGTTTATAGAGGCAAGAAGAAATGTATTCAGTTTAACCTGACATATATGCACCCCCTTGACACTTTCTTTTGCACAGACAAAAGGGGCATCATTTGAGTAAAAGCTTTGTTTATTTTGCTGCTGAGTTTGTTATTGTTTTGCCGGTCACTTAAATATTTGCGCCTTTATGCACAAACGAAAGGGGCATACTTTGTCGAGACTTATTTAATGTTCATGCTGCTAAACTTGTTATCGTTTTTAGCACTCACGTTGAAATATTTGCACCTTTTATGCGCAAATAATAAAAGGGGCAGTTTGACTGGACTGGTTTGATGTTTATGCTGCTAAATTGTTATTACTTTACCAGGCACTTTGAAATATTTATGCCTTCATGCACAAACAAAAGGGGAAATTAGTCTGACTAAATAGGTTTGATTTATGTGTGCTGATGCTTGCTGTACTTGTTATTGTTTTACCAGTCGGTTTGAAATATTTGCACCTTCATGCACAAACCAAAAGGGCATTGGTTGACTAAAGTGGTTTGATTTTTGTATGCTGCTGCCTGCTGTACTTGTTACTGTTTTGCTAGTCACTTTGAAATATTTGAGCCTTCAAAAATGGAATTGTTATTTTAAACTGGTTTGATTATTGTATGGTGCTGTAGTTGTTGTTGTTTATCAGTTGGTTTGAAATGTATGTGCCTTTATGTACACACCAAACGGGGAATTGTTTGACTAACCTGAAGTAGCTCCACAAACAATCTGTTGTAAGTTCAATCGCAGCAACGCACTCGTCCAGAGTCTTCAGTAATATTCAAGGATTTAATTGTAGAAGAACGGGAAGTAAGGTTCATAAGTAATGAGGGCTCAGGATGGCAGCACCAACTGACAAGATGGTGTTACAGACCTTCACCCAAACATTCCAACAGTAATAATACATGGAATACATGCACTAAGGTTTGAATTTCTCTACTCCCCACACACACGCAAGCATCTCTTTTTCAATGACCGAGTACCTTAACTCCACATCTTTCATCCTTCCTGAAGCAAATCCAATGGTAACCTCATTGTTGACTATCATCTGTGACAAAACTGCACCCATACCATAGGAAATAGCATCCACAGTGATGTAAGTATCACAACCTTCAAAATATGCATGAAGAGCCGGAGCAGAGAGAATGCTCTCTTTGATAATTTGAAAATGCTCTTGGCAAATGGATGTCCACACCAAATCAGTTCCTTTTTTTAACAAGCTCCTAAAACATTCAGTGAGACTGGCAAAGTTTTTGATGAATTTTGAATAGAATTCACACAAACCAATAAACGAACGTAACTGATCCTTATCAGTGGGATGTAGTGCATTAATAATACCATCCACAATACTTGGTTTAGGTTTTACACCATCTTTGGAAAGTACATGGCCCAAATATTCAATTTCAGTAACTGCAAAAATGCATTTATCCTCTCTGACGGTGACTTGATTGTTTTGTAAGATTGACAACACTTGCTCAATACCATAGAGCGTAGAAATATGCAGATCCGTGAAGACAAGCAGAGCGGGAAGAGATTTGGTGCCAGACGTCGCAGAGATGAACAATAAACAGGCCCCAATCATCACGGATGCAGCGAGGAATATGCAATCCAGGATCTCGCGTGAGCAAACAAATTTAAGGCAAACGCTCGAGGGATCAGCAGGGCGAGCGTGTTGAGAGGTAAGGAGCCTTAGCAACGCTCGGTGCGCTTGAGCGAATGAAGCGACGTTTGAAAGATGCTAGTGCCAAAAATTATAATAAACACCAAAATATGCCGAAATTCAATATTAATGAAGCGTCACCAGCCGATGTGAGTGAAAGTCAGTTGAACACTCGGGCACAATGTCTGCAGAAATGAAGCAAGGCAAAGAAGGGCTGGAACGCACAACATTCGATGTAAAAAGCCCCTTTTCTTTAATGAATCTGCAAGCCTTTGTGACAAGAGTTGAGAAAAAAATGTTTCCTTGAGCCCTCAAAGTAAAATACATTTTGTCAGTACCTTATGGAGAAGCATAAATCTGGTCGCAAGGTGAAGCAATGGTAGTTTTCATAAAAAAAATAGTATTCCAAGCTTGTCCCCAAATTTGAAGTAGCTCCACAAACAATCTGTTGTAAGTTCAATCGCAGCAAAGCACTCGTCCAGAGTCTTCAGTAATATTCAAGGATTTTATTGTAGAAGAACAGGAAGTAAGGTACATAAATAATGAGGACTCAGGATGGCAGCACCAACTGACAATATGGTGTTCCAGACCTTCACTCAAACATTCCAACAGTAATAATACATGGAAAACTTGCGCAAGCAGAAAAGAGGATTGTTAGACCTGGCACCTTGGCGTGGGTCTCCCTTCCATTTTCTTGCTGTTGCCTCATGTGTTTTTGCTGGTGTTAGATGCTCAGGGCACTGTGCCACTGCTGTCCAGTGCCACAGTGCGAGTGCTCCCTATTGTAAATTGAGTGGTTGGTTTGGTTTACCTGTCAGACCCTAATACAGTGCACCAGGAGTGCCCAGGGCTGGTAAATCCAAATGCAGCTGGTGGGCTTGCAGCACTGGTTGTGCCACCCACAGAAGCAGTCTGTAAAAGTGTGTCTAAGGTCTGCCATCGCAGAGCCTGCATGCAGTCTGGTACTGTCATGCTGACTGGGCAAGTGCACCCACTTGCCAGTCCCTAAACCTTCCTTTTTCTTCACATCAGACACCCCTATGGTAGGCCCAAGGGCAGGGTGCATTGCAAGGATAAGGTAGGACATGCCCTGGTTTGTGTGGCATGTTCTAATCGTGAATTACAGCCATTTTCGTTTTTTCACTATTGCAAGGCTACCTGTTCTCAATAGGCCAGAATGGGCAGTTTGGTTATTACATATTATAATCCTAACTGACTCAGGGAACATGGTAGAAATTCGAATTTAGTATACCTGAACTCAGAATGATAAAATACATCTTATAGTGAAGTTGGTTTTAACATTCTGTGTTTGAAAATACCACTTTTAGAAAGTAGGTATTTTCTTGTCTAACCATTCAAACCTGCCTCTGCTAGGCTGTGTATTCCTTGTCTGGAGTTTGAGTGACGGCTGTGGAATTCCAAGAGACAGGGTGAGGTGGCCCAGTGGTGAATAGAGAGATCTGCATCTACATGGGAGGGAGGAGTTGCACCTCGGAGCTGAATAGGGCTGTGCCTTCCCTCCACAATGATAGCTCCACCTCCTGTGGTGCGTCTGATGTATCTGCCCTGCACTCTGAAAGGAAAGGAGGAGTCAGGTAAACAAAGTGCTCCAGGACTGACCAGAACTGGTTTGGACTAGGCAAAGGCCCCTCTGCCTTCAGAGGACAAAGGATTTTGGGGTATAAGTATTGGGACCCTGATCCCAAGAATTTAGATCACTTTGGGGAACAAGAAGAAACCTCTGCTGAGGAGAGAAACCAAGAAGAAACTGAGGAGAGACTATCCCTGAAACTGGGGGATTTGCCTGCAGGGGTGCCTACTGCCAAAGAGAGGAGAAAGGAACTTTGTGTGTACTTTTTCTCAACTTGTTAAAGGATCTCCAAGGGGTTGGAAAAGAGCTTGCCTCCTGTTGAAGTCTCAGGGACAACAGACTTAAACCACCTGCTCCCCAGAGTTCTTTGGAAGTGCCTGCTGCTGTTTTGGGCCTTCTGAGGGACTGCGTGTCGCAAGGAGCTGGAAGCGCGACTCACGGAGAAGAAGCGTGTCGCCGTCGCAGCCGCTGTCGTCGCTTCACTGAACAAGGGTGTCGCCGCTGTAGCTGTCACATTGCACCGCATCACGAGAAGCGCCCGAAACCCCAAAAAAGCGTGTCGCCATCGTAGCTGACGCATTGCACCGCATCAAGAGAAGACGCTCGCATCGAGGAAGAAGCATGTCGCAGCTGCTGCCGTCACATCTTGGTGCCGTAGCTGTCGCATTGCACCGCATCAAGAAAAGTGCCTCGCATCCACGAAGAAGCGTGCCACCGTCGGAACTGCTGCTGTCGCATCACTGAACAAGGTTGTCGCCGCTGTAACTGTCGCATCGAGCGGAGGCGTCTTGCATCGCTGGAGAAGAGTGTCGCTGCCAAACCCGCTGTCGTCGCATCACTGGACATGGGTGTCTCCGCTGCAGCTGACGTATCGACCCGAGATCTCTTGCAACATCGGAAAAGCGTGCCGCATCAGGAAGATCTTCTTCACGTCTTTATATCTTTGCACCAAACTTTCATCGCATCGACGTCGTTGCAACATTTTCGTTGCCCTGCGTGTCGCATCTAAAGGTACATTGACTTAAAGTGTTGCATTTAAGAACTAAAGAGAACTAAGCTAAAAACTACCATTTAAAGTAACAGTATTGTGGATTTTTGTCGTTTATGGTCTTGTGGTAAATCTATATAAAGAATACTTATTTTTTATATAAAACTTGTGTGGTGTCCATCTTGTCACTTGATTACTGTATGTGTTCATAAATGCTTTACACACTGCCTCTGAGATAAGCTTGTCTGCTCGTGCCAAGCTACCAAGGGGGTGCGCAGGGGTTATTTTAGGAGTATACCACCTTACCCTGACTTGAGGTGAGGGTCCCTATTTGTCACATGTGCATACCTGTGCCAACTAGAGACCCCCAAGTCTAACAAGGATTCTGTAAATGACCTGTAGAACAAGAGCACCAAGAATATACAATCCTAAGTAGTAAAACCCAAATACCACATAACCTGGCTTCATTTTTGCATACTGCTGGACTTGTTTTTACCATGCACTTTGAAAGTATTTTCACCTTGATGCAAGAAGAAAGTTGGATTGTTTTAACAAAACATGCTTGATTTTTGTATATTGCTGGACTGGTGATTGCTTTATTTTGCACTTTGAAAGTATTTGCACTTTTTCTTTTGGTTTACCAACTACAATTTGTATAGATTGTCAATAGGTACTGATATGGTTTGTTTTTATTCTACATGCAGTGTTTTATGGTGTTGCTTGCACTTGTCTGTAATACATGTACCTTAAATCTTGTATTTAGCATTGTTTACTCTACAGAAATGATAAATTAAAACAGACAAACATCTGCATCAATGTCAATCAAGGGGGCCCTCCTTGTGCTTTGCAAGGGGGCCCCCTTCAAGTTTTGTTACGCCACTGTTGTAAGGCTTCTACTCTCTCCCTTACAGTACTCTTGATAGATTTCTGTAAGGCAGGGTCCACCTTCTCACTCCTGCATCTCTTGGAGTGAGGGAGGTGGGATTGTCCAGAGGCAGATGAGAAAGCTATATACTCCCGCAATGCAGAATCTTTGACCATTCTTGCTGATATGCCAACACTAAAACATTAGAAATATCCAAACAAGAACTGCCATACTTACCGTAGCGGGGCGTCATATAAAGAAAAAAAGACACGCAAAAAAGAAAATTAAAGCTGATGCCGACTACAGGATGAGCCTGTGGCCAAATTTGACACTAGGTTCTTTTGGTATGTAGGAACGACAGGCCTTCTTGTGAGAACGTCCATGGTACCATGCAGACAGCCTTACTTTTAAAATCTGGCCTTTAGGGTGCCTCATGGGAGAGAGATTCACTTCCCAGCACATACCCTCTGATGCCTCATCAGCGACCTGTTCACTGTTTAAATGTTGCTGCTTGGCATTTCTGCATACTCAGTGTCTTGAAGCTTCCTCAAGTACCAGTAAGGCAGGAGTATGTTAATGCTTTATAAGGCCCAGAAAAACATGGAAGTCCCAAATAGCAATGCAGTTGTGTCTTTGCATCAAAACTAAATTGGGCTACCTGGACCTGCGACATAGCGAGCAAAGTCCTGTCTGGGCCTTAGTGTACGTGACCACGTCTCTTCGCCAGCGCCCTACCTGACTGTTCCAAGTCACCGGCTGGGCAAGCTTCACACACTGCACCAGGGGGAACAGGTTACACCAGAACCAGGTTGTGCATAGTGACTGCTGACCTTCAGGGCAACTGGGAACCAGGTGAGCGAGAAACTCCTGGCCTCTCACCTGCCGTATTCAACACTGGATCCCAGGCCTCTCCACTCCCTCCATCTCTGGAAGTCCTTGAAACCGTCTCCACCCTGTCAACAACAAAATACCAGGTACACTCAACACAATCACCCTTCTATCAAGCCGGCCTCACCCCTCCTCACAACAGCCTTCGACCTGCATTGACTTCAGTTGGCTCCTCTCATCAGACCCACACCAGCCTCCCTTTTAGTAATGGTCCCTTTCACAGAGCTCTCGGGCCATAGCCGTGCAAGGGGGAGTAGCTAATCCTGTTCTATTTTTGGCTTTGCATTCTGATACTTCAGGGTTGATTTAATCATGTAAGCGCTAGGTTGCATCATGTACCAATAAAACAAATACTCGGGACTTCGATGAGCTTCTCAGGCTTGACCTGGGACAACTTGGCCGCCCGGTTTCCGTAGACTTCAGCAGATCCACCCCTCTCATCTCCCCAAAGGCCAGACTTCACACCTTGGTTAACCTCGTTTATTCAATTTGTTTTTGTGCTTCATTTTCTGGGGCCCGCATATTCGCATTGGAAGTATTTGAGGAAGGGGATGGATTGTTCCTTAAAGTTCCTGCTAAAGTCTCAGCACTAGCCGAAGCTGCCACACATGACCTGTCTCGTCGCTCGGCGGCTGTTGCATTTTACAGTTCTCTCCTGCCCCTGTTCAGGTGCTGCAGCCATGCTTTCCCCTGGGCAGGTCTTGGGCCTTCGGATCCTCTCGGCTGCTGTAGCCTCACTCAGCTCTTTCTGCACTTGGACCCTCTGCCCCCTGCCTCTAAAAGTTCCTGGGTTTTCTGTTGCAATCCCATCACCTCACACTTTAAAGGAAGGTTTCCTTTTCTCCCACCTGTGACATTTAGTACACTATGTCCTGTCCTCCTACCTTCTACTACCCTAAGTTGTGGCAGTTTTTCTCCTTGCAGTTCTCCATCTCCCGTTCATGCTACCCTCTCTGCAGCCCCTGCACCCCTCCCGCCTGTGGGACTCCTGTGTCCCATGTGCAGTCGTTACCAATCCCCGTGAGGGACATCCGAGCGCTCCATTCCGGTGTTCCCGCTGTGCTGCCCTCTTGCAGTTCCTGCCTGCATTCTTCTAACTTTTGCCTTTATCCTCTTCTGGTCTAGCAGTATCGCCTTTACCCTCCCCAGTTACTGCACGCCGCCTGCATTTACCCCAGCCCCCCTGATGCAGCCTCCGCCTCCAGGGTCCATCTATGCAGCTCTGCCTGCTTGTGGCCATCGAGTGTGCCTGCATTTGCCCCAGCCACCCTGATGCAGCCTGTGCCTCCAGAGTCATCTATGCAGCTCTGGCTACTTGTGGCCGTCGAATGTGCCTGCATTTACACCAGCCCCCTGCGCCTCCAGAGTCATCTATGCAGCTCTGGCTGCTTCTGGCCGTCGTGTGTTCCTGCATTTACCCCAGCCCCCCTGATGCAGCCTCCGCCTCCAGGGTCCATCTATGCAGCTCTGGCTGCTTCTGGCTGTCTAGTGTGCCTGCGTTTACCCCAGCCCCCCTGCTGCAGCCTCCGCCTCCATGGTCCTCTATAAAGCTCTGTCTGCTTCTGGCCGTCGAGTGTGCCTGCGTTTATCCCAGCCCCCATGATGCAGCCTGCGCCTCCATGATCCATCTATGCAGCCCTGGCTGCTTATGGGCGTCGAGTGTGCCTGCGTTTACCCCAGCCCACATGCTGCATCCTCCGCCTCCAGGGTCCTCTATGCAGTTCTGGCTGCTTCTGGCCGTCGAGTGTTCCTGCATTTACCCCAGCTCCCCTGCTGCAGCCTGCGCCTCCAGGATCCATCTATGCAGCTCTGGCTGCTTGTGGGCGTCGAGTGGGCCTGCATTCACCCCAGCCCCCCTGATGCAGCCTCTGCCTCCAGGGTCCATCTATGCAGCTCTGGCTGCTTCTGGCTGTCTAGTGTGCCTGCGTTTACCCCAGCCCCCCTGCTGCAGCCTCTGCCTCCAGGGTCCTCTATGAAGCCCTGGCTGCTTCTGGCCGTTGAGTGTGCCTGCATTTACCCCAGCCCCCCTGCTGCAGCCTGCACCTCCAGGATCCATCTATGCAGCCCTGGCTGCTTGTGGGTGTCGAGTGTGCCTGCATTTACCCCAGCCCCCCTGATGCAGCCTGCGCCTCCAGGATCCATCTATGCAGCTCTGGCTGCTTGTGGGCGTCGAGTGTGCCTGCATTTACCCCAGCCCCCCTGATGCAGCCTCTGCCTCCAGGGTCCATCTATGCAGCTCTGGCTGCTTCTGGCTGTCTAGTGTGCCTGCCTTTACTCCAGCCCCCCTGCTGCAGCCTCCGCCTCCAGGGTCCTCTATGAAGCCCTGGCTGCTTCTGGCCGTCGAGTGTGCCTGCGTTTACCCCAGCCCCCCTGCTGCAGCCTGCACCTCCAGGATCCATCTATGCAGCCCTGGCTGCTTGTGGGCGTCGAGTGTGCCTGCATTTACCCCAGCCCCCCTGCTGCAGCCTCCGCCTCCAGGGTCCTCTATGCAGCCCTGGCTGCTTGTGGGCGTCAAGTGTGCCTGCATTTACCCCAGCCCCCCTGCTGCAGCCTCCGCCTCCAGGGTCCATCTATGCAGCTCTGGCTGCTTGTGGCCGTCGAGTGTGCCTGCATTTATCCCAGCCCCCCTGCTGCAGCCTGTGACTCCAAGGTCCATCTATGCAGCTCTGGCTGCTTGTGGCCATCGAGTGTGCCTGCATTTACCCCAACCCCCTGATGCAGCCTCCGCCTCCAGGGTCCTCTATGCAGCCCTGGCTGCTTGTGGGCGTCGAGTGTGCCTGCATTTACCCCAGCCCCCCTGCTGCAGCCTCCGCCTCCAGGGTCCATCTATGCAGCTCTGGCTGCTTCTGGCCCACGAGTGTGCCTGCATTTGTCCCAGCCCCCCCCCCCCCCCCCCCCCAATGCAGCCTCCGCCTCCGTGATCCATCTATGCAGCTCAGGCTGCTTCTGGGAGCCGAGTGTGCCTGCATCTACCCCAGCCCCCCTGTTGCAGCCTGCGCCTCCAGGATCCATCTATGCAGCTCAGGCTGCTTCTGGGAGCCGAGTGTGCCCGCATCTACCCCAGCCCCCCTGTTGCAGCCTGCGCTTCCAGGATCCATCTATGCAGCCCTGGCTGCTTGTGGCCGTCGAGTGTTCCTACATCTACCCCAGCCCCCTGCTGCCTGTGCCTCCAGGATCCTTCTATGCAGCTCAGGCTGCTTATGGGAGCTGAGTGTGCCTGCATTTGCCCCAACTCCCTGCTGCAGCATCCGCCTCCAGGATCCATCTATTTAGCTCTGGATGCTTCTGGCCGTCGAGTGTGCCTGCATTTGCCCCAGCCACCCTGCTACAGCCTGCGCCTCTAGGATCCATCTATGCAGCCCTGGCTGCTTGTGGCCGTCGAGTGTGTCTGCATTTATCCCAGCCCCCCTGCTGCAGCCTGTGACTCCAGGGTCCATCTATGCAGCTCTGGCTACTTGTGGCCGTCGAGTGTGCCTGCATTTACCCCAGCCCCCTGATGCAGCCTCCGCCTCCAGGGTCCTCTATGCAGCCCTGGCTGCTTGTGGGCGTCGAGTGTGCCTGCATTTACCCCAGCCCCCCTGCTGCAGCCTCCAGGGTCCATCTATGCAGCTCTGGCTGCTTGTGGCCGTCGAGTGTGCCTGCATTTATCCCAGCCCCCCTGCTGCAGCCTGTGACTCCAGGGTCCATCGATGCAGCTCTGGCTGCTTGTGGCCGTCGAGTGTGCCTGCATTTACCCCAGCCCCCTGATGCAGCCTCCACCTCCAGGGTCCTCTATGCAGCCCTGGCTGCTTGTGGGCATCGAGTGTGCCTGCATTTACCCCAGCCCCCCTGCTGCAGCCTCCACCTCCAGGGTCCATCTATGCAGCTCTGGCTGCTTGTGGCCGTCGAGTGTGCCTGCATTTGTCCCAGCCCCCCTGAAGCAGCCTCCGCCTCCAGGGTCCATCTATGCAGCTCTGGCTGCTTCTGGCCCACGAGTGTGCCTGCATTTGTCCCAGCCCCCCCCCCCCCCCCCGATGCAGCCTCCGCCTCCAGGATCCATCTATGCAGCTCAGGCTGCTTCTGGGAGCCGAGTGTGCCTGCATCTACCCCAGCCCCCCTGTTGCAGCCTGCGCCTCCATGATCCATCTATGCAGCCCTGGCTGCTTGTGGCCGTCGAGTGTGCCTGCATCTACCCCAGCCCCCTGCTGCAGCCTGCGCCTCCAGGATCCATCTATGCAGCTCAGGCTGCTTCTGGGAGCCGAGTGTGCCTGCATTTGCCCCAAACCCCTGCTGCAGCATTCGCCTCCAGGATCCATCTATTTAGCTCTGGATGCTTCTGACCGTCGAGTGTGCCTGCATTTACCACAGCCCTCCTGCATCCTCCGCCTCCAGGGTCCATCTATGCAGCCCTGGCTGCTAGTGGGCGTTGAGTGTGCCTGCATTTGCCCAGCCCCCCTGCTGCAGCCTGCGCCTCCAGGATCCATCCATGCAGCTCTGGCTGCTTCTGGGAGCGGAGTGTGCCTGCATTTGCCCCAGCCACCCTGCTACAGCCTGCGCCTCTAGGATCCATCTATGCAGCCCTGGCTGCTTGTGGCCGTCGAGTGTGCCTGCATTTTCCCCAGCCTCCCTGCTGCAGCCTGCGCCTCCAGGATCCATCTATGCAGCCCTGGCTGCTTGTGGCCGTCGAGTGTGCCTGTATTTACCCCAGCCCCCCTGCTGCAGCCTGCGCCTCCAGGATCCATCTATGCAGCCATGGCTGTTTGTGCTGTCGAGTGTGCCTGCATTTACCCCAGCCCCCTGCTGCAGCCTGCACCTCCAGGATCCATCTATGCAGCCCTGGCTGCTTGTGGCCGTCGAGTGTGCCTGCATTTGTCCCAGCCCCCCTGATGCAGCCTGCGCCGCCAGGATCCATTTATGCAGCTCAGGCTGCTTCTGGGAGCCGAGTGTGCCTGCATCTACCCCAGCCCCCCTGCTGCAGCCTGCGCCTCCAGGATCCATCTATGCAGCTCAGGCTGCTTCTGGGAGCCGAGTGTGCCTGCATCTCCCCCAGCCCCCCTGCTGCAGCCTGCGCCTCCAGGATCCATCTATGCAGCTCAGGCTGCTTCTGGGAGCCGAGTGTGCCTGCATCTACCCCAGCCCCCCTGCTGCAGCCTGCGCCTCCAGGATCCATCTATGCAGCTCAGGCTGCTTCTGGAAGCCGAGTGTGCCTGCATCTACCCCAGCCCCCCTGCTGCAGCCTGCTCCTGCAGGGTCCATCTATGCAGCTCCGGCTGCTTCTGGCCGTCGAGTGTGGCTGCATCTACCCCAGCCCCCCTGCTGCAGCCTGCGCCTCCAGGATCCATCTATGCAGCTCAGGCTGCTTCTGGGAGCCGAGTGTGCCTGCATCTACCCCAGCCCCCCTGCTGCAGCCTGCGCCTCCAGGATCCATCTATGCAGCTCAGGCTGCTTCTGGGAGCCGAGTGTGCCTGCATCTACCCCAGCCCCCTGCTGCAGCCTGCTCCTGCAGGGTCCATCTATGCAGCTCAGGCTGCTTCTGGCCGTCGAGTGTGGCTGTAGGCCGCCCTCAGCAGTCCTTCCACCTCGGATATATAACCCCTCTATTAGCATTTCCTGCTCTCGCCCTGTCATTTCAGGCCATTTTGCCCCAGTGCTGACAAGGGCACAGTCTCGGAGTTCGGGCCGGGGCACGGTACTGCACTTACATTTTGAGTCACGGGGTCCCCGGACCCTCGTTTCTCCCTCCCAGGCCTCAGCCTTCAAGCGGTAACCCGATAGCCCCGTGAAAGGGCAGGCAGCCCCTCAAGGACAGTCAAATGTCATGGAAGGGAAGGCTTATTTTAGCCCCAGCCGAGGTCACAACCTTTCTGTAAAGGTCAGGGTTGGCGGCTGGGTGCTGAGAGGACAGGGGGTGAACGGCATGTGTAGGACAGAGGGGCCCAAGCGGAGCTGGGTAAGCTGAGCAGCGTACACAGTGCATGATCCCAGGGGCACCTGGCCGGTCTTCTACCTGCATCACCGGTATTTTGATGTCCCAGCCGGTACCAAAATAACCTGACCTGAAGCCTGTATTTTTAACCCTTATCTGTGCACGCTTCATATAGCAAATTTATATAGAAAGCACTTTTAAATGTGTTGTAGAGCTGCGCTAACTATCCCTGGCTAACAAAGGCAGAAAAGAATTCATACGATTTCACTTAAAGTCCACTTTCTTGTCCAGAGCTTTGCAGACTCTTAAAACAACAACAAATGCCCGGTATTTTTGTCTCGGAAAGGTTGCGACCCTAACTGTGCTCAATGTCTGAGATAGCTCCTGCATAGTGACCACACCGTCATCCGCTTCATTCAACACGCATGCACAGACGTCACCCAAGGATTACACTGACACTTTCATTGTGGGTGAAGAACTGCTGCAGGTTTATTTCATACAACATAAGTATGACGATAAATGGGTTATCTTACGGGCGATCCAGGGCAAGCAGCCCCTCGCTGCTCCGCCCGCCTGGTGAGCCAGCACGCACGGTGGGTCGATGCCCGGCAGTGCGGCACATATTTATTTTCAGATCATCCACTGGGTCACGTGATCTGTCTCCTACTCCCGCCCCTTCTGACAGGGGCGGAGCGTGTTGTGGCACATCCCCGGTTGGTCAGGCCCCCCAACCGCCCGAAGGACTAACGGGGCGCTGTCGCGGTCTTCCCAGAACCCCCTTCGGCTCCTGGACCTTGGCTCGGGCACCCTTACTGTGCCGGACAGGGGTACCCTTACTGTACCGCCTGTCGCAGAGGTACCCTTACTGTACCCGTCTGCCTCCAGATCGCCCTGTGATCTAACCTGAGGCCTCATGTGCCACTCAATGCTCTAATAATGAATACTTTGCAGTGTGTCGCAGGTCCCGGATCCATAACAAATGCGCACTTTTTCATTTCAGGGCTCCGAGTTTCAATTGCAAGTAACATGCGACCGGACTAAACACAGAGGCTTATGCTGTGCTGCCAAAATGGCGGGTTTGATGCTATAAATACAGACTTCAGTCGAGGGTTTTCTCGTTGCCTATCACAGCCCTGCCACCAAATTCACTTGCGACAATGTGCAACGGATCATAAGAAAACAAAACTGCGTCTCCAAAATTAAAATCATATACGGAGTAACGATGCTTCACCATCGGTATTCAAAATCATCACCACTGCCACATCGCATCTGACAGCCAGAGAACATATCAGGCTCTTTGTGGGTCGTGATGTGTAGCAGAGCGGCGAGACACTGGAAAGCGCATTTCCCCACAGTTCTGAGGACACTGTATGCGGATACATACACCGAGCACTTCAAACACCCAGTCTCCAGGATGATGCGTGGGGAGTTTCCGACGGCCACTATAGTAATGAGCTAGGTATGACGTGGGGACCCAAGCCCTCTAGTTGAGCGCCCCGGGCTGACACCCACAACCTGTTGTGAGCTGAACACTATTTACGCTTCTCGCACACGGCGCAAGCGCCTCCTCCTTACCTCGGTAACGCGTGTCTATCTCCCGCAACAGGGAGACGCTGCACTGAATCTCAAGCGGCAGCGACTCGATGCAGTCTATGGTGCGATCCTCCTCTACGCCCACTGGGCTACTGCTGCCACCGCCACCCCCGGGGAAGCCTTGCTGCGGTCCCAGCATCCTAACACAGGGCAGGCTCAAACTAAAACCGCGGCGATGGACCGGGGATGGTCATCCTGCTGGGGGAACTCTACAGCCTTCCTCTGTTTCTAAACGTTGCCTTTCCCGGTACCGGGGATTCTCTCCGCCACTACCAGTAGGATGCTTTCTGCGCCTGCGCCAACATATTCCATATAAGGCAATACACTGACTTTTACAATTCCCGCATTTGCTTCTGGAAGCCTATTGGACTGAGCTCCCGGGTATTGGGGTCTGGGCATGCTTGAAGTTAATCTGATAATGGGAATCTACAAGGATGCCAGCAAGCAGTGCATACCGTGTACTCAAGATAGTTCCTGTTTCAGGGGAGGGGTGGGAGGCAGTCTAGGTGCTGGGCCCGGGCCTGTATTGCCAAACTTTCGGACAGGCTCGAGCGCAAGCACGCCGCAAACAAACGCCCCCACCCCCCCCAGCTAAACTGGGCCTCGAAAGCCCCCAAAGGCGCTCAACGTCGCGCTGTGGAACGGCACGGACGAGTGCGATATTCGCACCAGGCCCCCTCAGAGCTCTATCTCCGGGCATGCCACCAAGACCCCCTCGGTCTAACTTCCGCCCCAGCGAGATGCCGGGGCCTAACGCATTGGTCGGCTCGGATACTTGCCTCGTACCAAAAGAAACTGCTAGCTCCCTGCTCACCTGAAAGCCCCGGCTGCGACCACCTCCCTGCCCCCTCCCAGTCCCAGGCCCCGGGTACCCGCACGGCCCACAGGCTCGTCTAAATTAGGGCCCGGCTGAGAACATACTTGGGACCAGTCCCTAAGTGGTGGGACCCAGCTGGGGAGGAGGGCGGGTGTCAAGAAACTAACCTCGTGGTCCTTCCCGCAACGGTCTCGAAACCCGACGAGTCGGCGTCAGAATACGCGTGTCCGGGCAGGAGTGGCGCGCAGGAAGCAGAGGAGGAACTGGGCGAGAGGGACGCCTATGTAGGGGGGGGCAAGCCTCGCCCCCCCCTAACGGGCCGCCTCCACCTCACACTCATTGGGAGATCTCCTCCCTGGGCGTGGCCGCGCGAGGCAGAAGGAGGGGGAAGGCTGCGACGGGCGGCCACTAGAGAGCTGCCCTGCTGATGTCCCACTGCGTGGGACGCGGGCAGCGGCATACTCTTACTGCCCTGTGTGGGCGACCTCCGGCGAACCTGTGCACACATTGAGACTAGGTTAGTCCCACCCGCGGTGCCTGCTGTGGAGATGGACTCCAGTCCTGGTCAGGGTGGTGCACGCGCCTCAGATCACAGTAGGGCTCGAGGCCTCAGAACAGAACCCAAAGTGCGACATGAGGCTGAGCTGCAGCTGAACTTAAGGCCTTAGCTCAGTCTTGTGCTCAGTGTTTCAGCGTACCTCTCTTCAAGGCGAGGCCAGATATCAGGCCTGATAACCGGGAGGTGAGCCAGGTCTCAGGTCAGGTCTGTACACCAGGCTGGAGCAGAGGCGAGCACTGTAAATATGGCCTGAGCTGAGCACTGAACACCAGTCCGTAGCTTACTGTCACACCAGATGTGACCTCAGTACTTCAAAGGAGGCCTGAACACTTTACTGTACATATGGCTCAACAGAGACCTGTACAGAAGGCCTGAGCAGAGCGCTCTGCTCCGTAGTTTACACAAGGGAGGCGATCAGGGTTTTACCAATGCTTGATGTCAGCACTGTGTATACCAAGCCTGGGGTCATGACTGTGGAACTAGCATCTTAATTCGAGCAGAGTAAATTCAGTCTGAGTTTAACATACCACACAGTGCCTGAGATGAGCTTATGTTGTGCAGCGCCCGCAAGGCCTGGGACCAGTAAAATACAGGAAGCCTGAGGTTAGGGCAGAATAAAATGTCTTCACTCAGGCCTTTGTGCCAGGCCTTTGTCCAGTGGTGTACCCAAGTTAGATCAGGGCTCAACAGTGTTCTTGAACTGAGCGCTTTTAAGAATGTCTGAGGTAGGAGCTGAAGATATGGCCTATGAGTTCGGATATTGTAAGAAACTGGGATGTTAGTAGAGGGTGGTAGGTACCCCCTCAGGTAATAACCACAATTCTTGTGAGGATGAATCACTAAAGTCACTGAATTAATCTGAGCTCAACCCCTGGTAGCTATAGCAAAGAGCAGACAGGCTTAGTTTACAGGCAATCTATAAACTATTTATGCAGTACTAAAACAGTAATGAAGTTGAAATGTAAAACTATAAAAATCCCACAAAAGTTAGGAAAATAGAGTAACATTTAATTAACAAAATGACAACAAAATTCAATAAATATGGGGAACCGGAGATATGAATTAAAAACGTTTTAAGTAGAAATATCTCCAAGAAGCATATAGGGCCAATGATAGTCAGTCAAAATAACTTTATTTGGTCAAAAGGACATACAAGCAAATGCATATAATAAGGCAAAAGAAAGAAATCAATAAATACATACAACTCATTCACAAAATCAAACAAATTAGAAACATAATAAAACAAATTAAAACACCATAAAAAGTACAATCATAATATTCAGCAGAAGGAACAAATAAGCTGAAGGATTTCTTTAATAGCCATACAAACCAATGCATAATTATTGGCAATGGTAGCCCCTAATAAATATATGTTGACTAAGAACTATGATATAGGCAGCACTGTTAGCTTTGTCGACTAAATATTGCTTTCCTTAAAGATGATAATAAAATGATATGTTTAATACCTAAAATAGCTTATGAGGTGACAAGTGCAGGATAAAATGTACCATGGTTCAACTCCTAGGTGCCCAACACAGCTTATTTTGTTCCAGGCTATGTCAGGAGAGGCCACCACAAGGTACAAAGTGCAAAATCAGTGTGGCAGATAGTATGCTAATTAGCTTCCTGAAAAATGTCAGGAAAACCTCAACATTTCCTCAACAAAAGCCTCATGTGGGTTGCTCTCCAGATGAAAGCGGTAACTCAGAGACACTTATTTGAGTGCCCCAAAGAAAAAGAAAAACGAGAAGGCATCCTGATGCCTTCTGATGTTATGTACTATGACTAAAGGTTTTAAGTAAAATTTCCTAATATCAATATGGAAACTGCAAAATAGATAACATGCAATGTGGATTGAGAAGATCTACCATCACTCAGGCATTTTACCATCAGCTTCATTTTGGGGTAAGCCACCAGGACATGGGCTATGCCTAAACGTAATCACGTCTGGACAAAGCGAAGTTGGGTGTTGGTTGTAGACCGCAAATACTGCTGTAGCCCCTCATTTGGTGTCACCGAAAGATATGTGGCCACAGAGGGCCTTACGAGGACATTAGCACATCTAACAGCACATTTTTTGTTAAGAAGCAGAAGCTTCAAATCTCTCTTGCTGAAACACAGTATCCTGTCTGGACAATCTAGGGACTGGGTATCGCAAGCTGGTTGAACTCTTGAGATACATGAGCGGAATTCTCATCACCCCACCCAGGGTTTAAACAATCTGATATGATTGTTTTTGTGAACCCAATCTCCTCTGAACACCAAATAGAGTGCCACAGTTGTACAGGTTTCAATAAAAGTAGATCTTTCAAATTGGCAGCCCCAACTTGGTATGTACTCTCAGTCAATGTAGATTGAGGAACAGTGAGTAGTCGCTGTTGAAAGAGGTTCTCTAGAGATTGTAGGCTGGCGTGTTTGGCATAGCCCCACAACCTGCTGCCATAATGGCTGCTGATATACATTAATCTCTATAGATTGCGACAATTTCCCTGATTTGTTTACAACCTAATTTGGAGTCAAGCCTGAAGATACCCTCACAAGAAGGCACCATCTTTAGCCTCTTTTTTCTTATGTGCTTAGACCAAGAACTGCTGGTAGTAAAGAGAATGAGCAGGTAGGAGAACCTTCATGATCTGTGTGTCGTTAATATAGTGACTATGATATTTACACTCGCCCTTTCCACAGATCATCGTCTATATTTTATTCAGGTCCCTTTTAGGGTTCTCTTGCCTCCATGAATTCAGACAAACTGTCTATTAAGCGTTGCAAACTGTTAGGTGTTCTAAACAATAGGACAGCATCATCTTCTTAGGGCAGGACTGGGACTGCCCTACTGTTGACACATGGCGGGTCAGCACCCACACCCTGAAGCAATTTATCTACTCCATTTATATAAAGAGAGAACAGGAAGGGTGCCATACACCCCTGCCCAACTCCTCCGAATAATCAGTAGAGGAGAACATTCCCTGTTAGGTCATAGCGCACCCTCGCTGATAAATTCCTGCAAAGCAGAGATAGTAAAGACACAATTTCAGGAGGTGCACCCATGGACGGCAAGATCTGCCACAATATTGTGTGATTGACCTGATCAAAGGCACTTGACAGAACAACGAAACATAAATGTAGATGCCAGGCTTGTCCCTTGTGTATTTCCCTATGCGGAGGTCCAGGTTGACACATAGTACAGCCCCCCCAGTCCTCTCTTAAACCCATATTGAGAGCCTGTAAGCACACTGTTGGTCTCAGCCCAATCTTCTAGCCTTTCTTGGATTACTCTGCCTAGAATTTTGGCAGAGGAGTCGAGAAGGGAAATTAGTTGGTAGTATTTTAGGATCCCTTTTATAACCCTTTTAAAAAATCAGGCTTACCAATGTCTCTCCCAGGTTGTAGGAATATGATCATTGGCTGCCCCGTTTAATACTTGTGTCAGGGTTGGTGCCCATAAGTCAGGCTATGATAGTCAATATTCATAGTAGAACAGGACCCAAGTGTAATTTGACACTGATCATTATGGAGCATGGGCCAGACACACCAACCAGGTACATCCTGGTCAATGATGTTTCCTTCTAGCTTTAGTACTTAAAGTACCAATCCACAACAGGAGTACACTTCTAAAGCCACCCGGGACCTCAGAGAATGCATTTAGTGACTTATGAGGAGTCAGGTGGAGGCTAGACCGCAAGGACCAGTCCTGGCCCAGTTACTACTGGTCAGCTGGGCAGTTGCATGACACATCCTATTGTAGCTTGTTGTCTCCCTGTAGCATTAGCAGGAAGTCAGCCTTATGAGCCTTGGAGTCCACTTCTTTGTTCTTTGGAAGAAGAGAGAGAGAACAGGTCCAGTTTTCCAGGTCTCTTCTCAGGTTGCAGACAACACGTTTAGTCTTTTTCTGATCTTTCGCTTGTCCAAAAAGTGTTCTGAAGTAGATGCCTGGAGATGCCACATTTATGCCTAGCATGAGCCCAAACTAATGGAGTAAAGGTTTCAGGGGCTAACTTTACCCACTTCGGGCATTTTCAATGTGGCTGACTCTGTACTCTAAACCTGGGCACTGAGGTCTGTGTATGTATGTGTGTGGGGGTTATACCACAGTAAACATAGAATCCTCCCACACCTAACACAAACTGAGGCAGTCACTGTAACCACAGCAACTTCGAAGACATAAGTCTGGCAAAAAAAGGCTGTGTTTTGAGCATCTAAACAGTGGAGTTTTGGCATCCTGTCTTCGTCCTTTGAATTGTGTCCCAAATGTTATATTTAAACCCAACAAGACTTGTCACAACAGCTTTGACACTGCAATGTCAAACCCTGTCTGGCTGGTGCAGGACTAAAGAAGGGCCCTACTCTGTGACAGGGGAGGCCTGTTTGAAGTGCGAACAGTAAAATATGAAAAACCCCAGCAGCTCTGTCAAGCAGGATGTGTGACTCAAACCAGATTTGGCACTTCAGTGTCCAGAAGTATCCTCACGGCCCCAACCTGCATATTTTGTCAGGTTCAGATGTGTCATCTCTGCCCATTCAGGTCAGCTTAGTGTTTGCTCCTAGGAGCAAGTTCACACCTCGTTGATACCCATGTAAATGCTAATTATTGGCTGGCAGAAGTGGGTGAGCAAAATGTAGATAAAGCTTCCAGGAACTTTAGGAAGCTCAAAGGTAGCTTCCTAAAAGATACTTCTTAATATTTAAAAAAAAAAATCATATTTCACCATTTTAAATTGGATTTTTAATAAATATTACAAATAGTAGATTTTTTTCCCTAACAAGTCCCATTCCTAAGATAGTCTTAGTATTTATAATTGCATACCAGTGTTTTGCTGTGAAACAGCCAACCTTGGCATGGTGAAAATAGTTTTAAGGGTGCTATCACTGTAAGGACATCTTTAACATTGAACTTTTACATGTCCTACTTTTACATACCATGCACCCTGTTGTTTGGACATTAAAGCCTAGCTTGGGGTGATTTATAAATATTTAAGAGGAATGTTTAGGCCTGTCAAAAAGGGTTATTTGGCCTGGTCAAATTTGCAGTTTTAAAACTGCAGAGTCAGGCTACAATGGTAGGCCTCGATGAGTGCTACAGACCACTGGTAGCATATAATATACAGGCCCAGGATGCACTTGGTTCCATAAATTAGGCACATATGAGGAAATTAAATGTGGCCACCAGGAGTATACCAATCTTACCATGTTTCAAGGAGGATCATAGGCACTTTATCACTGGGTAGCAGGGGATAGAGAGCACAGATTTCTATAACCAGCAAAAATGGGGCTCAGCAAAAAAGAAACCCAGCAGGAAGGGCATATGTCCAACAGATATGGTTTAAGATTTAGGCTGTCTACAGGCTAAGCTTTGGAAATAGGGCCGCAGCTGAGCCATCTTTTCCCCTTTTAGAAGGAATACAATGGCTGATTGTTGTTGAGAGGTGCTCCTCTGATGTAAGTTTAACATTTTACCTCTTTGCTCTGCTTTTGGCATCCCGGTCCTTTATCAGTTTTCTACCCTTTGCCATCTTACTTTAAGCATGTGAGGATGGAAGTTTACACCTGTGTGTACCAATAGTACCTTACCACCATTTTTCTTGAGTTCCCAGAATTTGTCTATATTCAGCTAGGTTTGAGGGACCCCTCCATCGCATCCTCTGTAAATCTGTTGCTCCCCAGATCAGCCTTTGGTTGTCTGTGGGAGAGGGATGATCCTAACCTGGTATCCCTCCCCCAAAGTCACAAGAGCTTACTCGTCCCCTACTCTTTTTAAATCTCACCTACAGCCCTTTTACTTGCAGGTATTTTTTTAATAAGATCTTCATTTTCAACAGCAGTATTTACTTCATTCTATGAGTTTGTTAAAGGGTGAAATTGTGCTTAGATTTGTTTGTATTTCCTTCTGACACTGATCTTCCTGTATTCATCTGCTCAGGACCTTGTTAAATTTTTGTTATCTGCTATCTGGTTGTGGAGAGGCTGCACAAGAGCTCCACACCAGCAGGAAAGGAGCACCAGAAGCTAAGCAGAGGACAAGGCTGGTGTAGGGAGACCAAATATCCAGCTCCTCACAAAATCCCACAATGCGCCCCTTTAGAGGCTAAGCAACCTGATGAAAATGCTCCTGGGGCTAGGCCTGACTGTTATTGGCCACAAAGGCTGGGGCACTACCAACAATGATTACGGAGTATTTGGGGGCTGCAGAAGTGCAGCAGCTCCCCTATGATGAATTTAGAAACATTAACCCTAGTCTCCTGGGGCCTTGTGCCCTTGATCCTGAGAGAGGCTGATCACAATTTTAAGCACTTTTGCACCGGGGCTTTGGAATGCAGGAATCCGTAGTTGTTTGTCCTATGACTGAACTATGTGGCAGTGTGAAAAATAAGTCTGACACACGCGTTGTTCGTTGTTTTGGATGAAAATGCTTTAGTAACAGTAGTAGTCATAAATATTTACCATTGCAATGAATGTTTATGACCATTAATACTGTGCTTACTGACTTTAATGATGTTATAAGATTGAAACACTAAATGTAGCTCATTGTATTAATGTGATGACACCCTTACAAAGGCAGTAGGCCTACCTTATATTTGGAGTTTGGGGTTCAGGGCCCACTAGGGTTGTAACATGATATGAAATTTGTAACATAATATGTATTATTTTGTAGTAGTGCGAGTAGTAAAGTACTTTTCCTTTTCAAAACGAAAAGCACTGATTGAACAGTAATTTAATGAGTGTTGCTGTGTACCAGTGAACCACTTCTCTTAAGTAGGCCTTGGGCTGCTCTGCTTCATGACCCTGAGAAGTCAAATGCTACAATGGGGCCCTTGGTTCACAGCAATAAAACAGTTGTGGACCTAATACTTGTGAAGGACTCGCATGCTTCGCAATTCATAACCTAATTTCTTACAGAGATGCTCAAGGGTACCTGTTCGCTACCCCATAATAAGAAGGAATTGTATGCTTGTAGCTACTCGTGACTTGGAACAGGAAGTGAAGTGTTTCAGACTGAATTACACTGCAGAGATGGAAACATTAAATTGTTAAGAGGTCAAAGTATAAACTCAAAGAACCCCCCTTTTCCTCCCAGGTAGGTATGCATCAGTTGTCTCTGACACATATCTTTCCCTTCAGAAAAAAAATACCGCCACCACCTCCACCGCCATCGCCACCGCCACCGCCACCACAACATAGCCACCACCACATAGCCACCACATAGCCATTGCAGAACTGGATGAAGATTTCTCGTCTAAGAGATGCTGCCTGGGACCTACACCATCTACTGGCATTCCCTCCAGCAGAGCTTCAGCTGCACTACATGGCTTGTCTGTGCTCAGGGACCAGCCCTTGTACCTGTTACTCTTGCACCTTGATCTGTTCCCTGTAAATACCCATCTTGTACCGTGTTCCCCTGCGCTTGCAGGATCCTTCACAGTCCTACTCCCACACCACTGTAATGCCTCAGTGGTCCTGCACAATCTGCCACAGACAAACTCCTTCCTTCCAGCATCACCCACATCCAGCACCCCTCCACTATCCACCTGCAGCCTCCACCCCTATACTGCCCATCCACACCCAATGCCCCGGAACCATCCAAACACAGCAAGTGCTATGACACCATCGCCAGGGCTCCTGTAAGATGCACACAACCATTGCATACCATCATCCTCCCCCATTATCTCCCACAGCCAGCGCTTATACACCACCCTGACAGCAGACGCTCCTACACCAGGTTATATAGTAAGTTTGGTTCTACACGGCGTACCGGAGAAACGTTAATAAGCGTCAACAGCTTACCTCGCAAGCAAGAGTGCTAATAGGAAGCTGTTCTCTTCCCCCGCAATTTTGAGTTTTAGACTATAATAAACTCGGTTCCCCTCCACACCCGAAGGGTTCTTTAAAAGGTGATATCACCCTCTTTCAATTCTGAATTTATTGAAGGGGAGGGTGAGCACCCAGGGTCACAGAGATGAGAGTCCTGAGGAAAGCCGGGGCATTGTCAATTGCCGGCTGAAACATGTTGACACCCATGCAGAGTGGAGCAGGTGGATTCTCATTATAAGCTCCTCTACCCAGCATCCACATTTTTTGCTATAATTTTTAATCCTGGACGGGGGACCTAATATTAAAATTGTAATAAGGATCCCCTGAGACCTGCTTTTATATCACTTCTTCTGCACTATTTTTCTCACCCTTGATTTCACATTATTTGTTGTATTATCTTTCCCTCCCTATTGCTCCACCTCCAGTATTGGGTAAACACGGAGGTGTGTTAGCAGCCCTATGATGAAGCATGACACAGCTTGCTGTGTGTGAGGGCAGTTTTTAATGCAAGGTGCACCTCCTTTTCACTCTTTTTCCATCACTATATACTTTTCTCCCTCTTCTTTTTGTGATTAAAGTCTGAGCGGGAGGTCGAAGAGGGACCTGATCCTCTCACCCCTCTGTTCTATTGTGTTTTTCATATATAGTAAGTACTCCTGCGCCACCGCCCCGTCAGTGTTCATACATCCTCTTGAGCCAGCTCTCCTACACATCCCGCACAGCCAGTACTCCTACACCTTCTCCCACAGCTAACGCTCTTTAACCATCCCCTTTCGCCATCGCTCCTACGCCTTCTACCACAGGCCGTAACTTCTACACCATCCCTCACAGTCAGTGTTCTGGTGCCATCCCTTAAAGCCCCTGCTTCTACACCATTTTCTTAACCAGCAACCGTTAACCATCCTCCACAGCTAGTTTACCTGCACCATCCCCACGAGTGCTCGTACACGATCCCCACAACCAACACGCCTGCACATCTACACATTTGTCATAGGCACACTTGCATTCCCTGTGCTACAGCTTGCATTCCTGCTTCATTGCTCTTTGGCACACTCTGAGGTCTAAGGGACAAAGCTTGTGAACCCATCCACGGTATCACAGCACAGAGTGCCCTGTATCATACCATGCAGTATATGCCAAGTGCCCGTCAGCATGGCCGGCAGCCAGCAGTCACCAGCTATGTAAAGAGGCTGACAGCTGTCCTGACCCCCTGCCAGAAGTCTCCTCTGCTGAGCTGAGAGTGACAGCTAGCATGACCAATGAGGAAGGACGACAGCTGCCCGAACGCCAAAAGAATGTCATAACTGTGACGTGCTCCGCCTCTCTGGTTATGGAGACTGTGGAGTTGTACGGCCATGTCTGAATTTGCATGCATACTACAAGGAACAACCAAAGCGCAACCCCTGTTTTTGTTTTACAAACTCGTAGAGCCTGTATGTGGGTGGAAAGCAACTAAGCGCTATGCACAAGTATAACAAGCATTGGCATAGCCAATAGGTCTCGCCTTTGGGACCTTATAAGTGTTTAGCCATGCAACAGTTGCATAAACTAAAATACTTATAAGGTCCCAAAAGCGAGACCTATTGGCTATGCAAAGCGGCCGTGCAGCCGCGAAAGTTATAGTGATCGCGATCGGGATCACCATCAAACATCAAAGCGGCCGGGCGGCCGGAAAGTGAAAGTATTTGCGGTAAAGCGCGGCGCGCGCGCCCGCGCACATGCACTGGAGCTCTAGGCTGGCCTAGTAGCACTTTTTGGAGCCCTCTCAATAAGTCTCGCCAGACCAGCGCATGCGCTGGGTCAGGCGAGACCTAAAAACGGCATGATGCATCCATAGTTGCACCAAGTCTTCCAAAGTGGGCGGGATCAGCAGGGCCCCTGCATTTTCAATTCATTATAATCTGTCCCCTATTTTAATTTAAAAATGCGTCTGAAGACGTCAAAAATAGCGAAGGCCTATAGATAAGGCGTGGCCGTTCGGGGCCGGGTGGGGTAGGCAGAGAAGGAAAAGGCCTGTCTTTAAGTCTTTTCCTTCTTGGCCAGAGAAGGCAAGGACAGTGTCAATTTGTCCTGCTCTGCCGCGGCCAGCTGTCCCCTCTCTTTCTTCCTGTTCTTCCCTCTGTTTCTGTCCCTGTCTCGCTCCTCCTCACTTTGCTGATTGCAATTCGGGACTTCAAGAAACGGCTCTTACCCTCTCTTTCCTCTCATTTCCTTCATTCGTTCCCATGTGAAATGGATCCAAAAAGAGAAAGAAACACTTTTGCTTGCAATACCTTCTTTTTGTGACATTTTTCAATTCCAAAGTGCAGCCTGGGGGGCGAATAGAAAAAAAGGTTTAAAATACGAAAAATAACGAAGTCAAGCAAGACCGAGTGGTCGCAGAGGCCATAGTCCCATTATGGCACCAGGCCCCACCCTTACCACAACAGAGTATGCATGCATAAATAAATACACAACACAACTTTTGTTTGGGAAAAATATTGCTGCAGGTTTATTCCATACAAAAGTATGCAATATGGTGGGTTATCTTACGGGCGATCCAAGGGCAGGCAGCTGTATAAACCTATGCTGCCCTGCCTGCCTGATGAGCCACGCACTGTGGAGAAACCAATCAGCGCTCCCCTTATGGGGGGTGATCCCCTTACTGGATCACGGGTGATCCCCTTACTGGATCATGTGACACATTGGTCCCTTATTACTCACGCCCTTTTCAGGGCGGAGCGTAGCAAGGCGAACCCCCGGTTGTTCAGGCCCACAACCGCCCGAAGGACTAACGGGGCGCCGATGTAGTTGTTCCAGGACCCTCCACACGAGGTTCCTGTGATTTGGCTCTGGCACCCCTATTGTGCTCTTGCAGAGGTAAACTTTCTGTACCCATATGCTTCCAGATCGCCCTGTAACTCCGCCTGCAACGACAAAGAAAACATTACAACATCCTATGTAATTCACCTGCCAACCCCACGCCGGGTAAGCGGTAGGGTGGGAGACGGCGTGTCCGGTGCAAAGAGGACGCCAAGATGGCCGGGGGAGGCATAAATACCTCCCCCTCCTCTTTGTAACGGAAGTGACGTAGCTGGTCAGGGGACTCCTCCTATAGTTCCCCGTCTTAGTGGGGGTGGGGGAGTGCCAAATGCGACTAAGGGTGGCCGCCCGCTTAGGGTGGCCCCCTGCGGGGGCCGCGGGCAGCCGCATAGTCCCATTATGGCACCAGGCACCACCCTTACCACAACAGAGTATGCATGCATAAATAAATACACAACACAACTTTTGTTTGGGAAAAATATTGCTGCAGGTTTATTACATACAAAAGTATGCAATATGTTGGGTTATCTTACGGGCGATCCAAGGGCAGGCAGCTGTATAAACCTATGCTGCCCTGCCCGCCTGATGAGCCACGCACTGTGGAGAAACCAATCAGCGCTCCCCTTATGGGGGGTGATCCCCTTACTGGATCACGGGTGATCCCCTTACTGGATCATGTGACACATTGGTCCCTTATTACTCACGCCCTTTTCAGGGCGGAGCGTAGCAAGGCAAACCCCCGGTTGTTCAGGCCCACAATCGCCCGAAGGACTAACGGGGCGCCGACGTAGTTGTTCCAGGCCCCTCCACACGAGGTTCCTGTGATTTGGCTCTGGCACCCCTATTGTGCTCTTGCAGAGGTAAACTTTCTGTACCCATATGCTTCCAGATCACCCTGTAACTCCGCCACAGCTCTAGAGGCGGCTACCGTCGCCAAAAGAGCCCCCCACCAAAACAGTTCCTTTCTCACTGCCACCTGCAACTTCCCGGGCCATATTCATGTCCTGTAAAATGGATCAAAGCCCACCTGTGCCAAGTGCACCCAAACTATGCCAAACTAAGATTTGGGTTTCGCACGGCATGGCTCATGCCTGATGAAGCCAAAGCCCCTTGCCCTGCGCATGGAGCGGTGCCTGCTTCCCTGGGAATGGACCAGTGCCTCCCATGCCCTGCAAAGATGTGATGGCCTCACAGGACGCGCATCAGGACATCCCTTCTGCCATAAGAAACTCGTTTTGCTTTGGCAGGGAACAAATTGTTGCATCTGTCACGCTCTAAATAGTGGCAATGTGCAGTTCTGTTGCATTCTACCCTAAAGGGTGGAACTACATAACACACGAGACCACAGAGGGGAGGCATAAATACCTCCCCCTCCTCTTTGTAACGGAAGTGACGTAGCTGGTCAGGGGACTCCTCCTATAGTCCCCCGTCTTAGTGGGGGTGGGGGAGTGCCAAATGCGACTAAGGGTGGCCGCCCGCTTAGGGTGGCCCCCTGCGGGGGCCGCGGGCAGCCGCATATTGGTTTCATTTACACCCACCTCCCCCTCCTCTTTGTAACGGAAGTGACGTAGCTGGTCAGGGGACTCCTCCTATAGTCCCCCGTCTTAGTGGGGGTGGGGGAGTGCCAAATGCGACTAAGGGTGGCCGCCCGCTTAGGGTGGCCCCCTGCGGGGGCCGCGGGCAGCCGCATATTGGTTTCATTCACACCCAATCACATTAGCACTACTTTACAGAGTTTGCCAGTGAAGCTACTTTCGTTTTCTCGTCTTTCTTTGAACAGCATTGTTTTCCTGGGTGGGAAAGTGCACCAATCCTGGAGGTACTGCAATGCCCGATTGATGCGTGGGAAACATTAACGTTTAATGTGAGCCATACCAGCTGTTTACCTTATTTTAGTTTATAAAATGTATACTGAGGCTCTGTGTTCAGGGATGTGGTCTTTTTAAACCGTACTGCTTACCTTTTGTAAGGATATAAGCAATGGACATTGAAACGGGTCCCTGTAGTTATGTTCTTAACTTTTCAGGCAAAAGCACTCATTGATTTCTGAGTAATGAGTGTAAAAGTGTTAAGGTAGCCATTTTTTTGTTGTTGCAGATTTATATAGCGCAAACTCGACCCAAAGCTATCAGAGCGCTTTACATGAGCACCAGTTACGTTACACAAGGACACATGTTTTTTTTTGTTTTTTAGTAGGCACGGGTAGATAAAGTGATTTGCCCAGAATCACAGGATGTGGAGTCGGCCCGAGGCTCGAACCTTGGTTTCCCAGCTCCAAGGTCGGCAGTCTAGCCGTGAGACCACATCCTCTCCCCAACCATGTTGTTCCTGCCGAATTTGGAACTGGGGAACCAGGTTCAGCATTCACGAGAAATCCACCAGACCACTCTCCTGAGGGAGCACATTCCCATGCTAGACCTTAGAAGACCACACTAGACCTTAGTGGTGGCAAGTGTGGGTTAACCTCAAAGGCCTGTCCACCACAATCCATACGGATGGACACCTCCAGTCTGGCGGGCAGCCCTACAAAGCAGCACACCCCAGAGCAACAGTGACTCTGTCGAAGTACACTAGAGGCCAGTCCGCCTCACCCATTGGTACCTCCATTGGCCTTGTTTCAGCAATAGTAGTGCAACTCACCTGGGATCCGCAATGCAGGGTTTGCACACACACCCAACTAAGTTTGCAAACTTCATGATCGCTCTAGTTCTTGCACAAGCACTTTTAACATGTGCTGCCTGCTTTGAGGCCACTGGAATTATGCAGCAATGGAGGACACAATTATGTTGCAGTGCTGACTAAATTATACAGCAAGAAAAAGGCTGCAGCGTAATGCTGTACATTTTCTGATACTTTATTATTCTGACATCTTTACACATACTAACCGTCTCTGCAAAGATTTTGCCTCATTAGTACCAGTGTGATATGCAAATACAGCAGTGAGAAAGGTGACCAGTCACCCTTTGGAAAGGGTCCTCCCTTCGCTGCAATAGAAGTCACGTTATTTAATAACTTTTGATCCGTTGGAGCTACAAACAATTGTTAGGTAAAATAGTTAGATTATGCAGCAGATGATGTATTATGTGGCAGATATGGCAGAGTCATAATTATGTGGAAAACATTTGCAAACTAGGATATTTTGCCACTCATGTTTGAACTGCTCTTGTGGAAGAAGGGAGGAGAAGTGCTGATGATAAACTACATGGCTCAGAGACAAATAGCCTGTGATTCCACTTTTGAGCGTATTTAGGACTTTCTGTGATTGGAAACATATCCCAATTTGTGAATGTAATTTAATGTTAATCACTCATTTTAAACCTTAAATAAACATGTGTATCTATTGGTTGAATTAAATAACGTAATAAGCTGTAACTGGTTAGTGAAATGCCAAACAAATACTAAAAATTGGGATGTTTTGCTCTTTCTGGCCACATCTCTGACTCCACCCACTGCCCCAATCCTCAGGTTATTCCTGTCTTCTCATTCTCCGGCAACAGTTCCCCTGCTTTTTTTCCCCCACTTCGACCACTGGTCACACCATATAGGTTATTGGGCATCAGACTACTAGTGCCCAGCAGGTAAAGACATGCCGATGCCTGCTGTTTTAAAAAAGCATCAACTAAAACAATTACATGCCAATAACCTGCACCAGCAAGCATTTGAAAGCCCCTGGTTGAGGTGCAGCTGATGTCCAAAAACTTAAATGCTATGAACGGAATCCTGCGGAAGCCCTTGTCCAACAGGAATTTAATGCTACGGACAGCATCAGTGTCCACATCCCCTAGAACCAAAAGAAAAACTCCCAACCCTAACCAAGAGTTTTTAAACAGAAAAAATTCAACCCGCAGATCGGGCTGTAGGCTTTCTGCGAGTTGAGAACTGCAGTTAGAAGAGGCTTTTTGCCAGGTTTGTTGAACAAACCTTGCCTGTTCTGAAGGCCGAACGTCATGTTTTCTTTGAACAAGCAAGCTGGTAGAGGCATCTAATAAAACACAGAGAATCAGGCGCATCTGGTAGGACTCTTGCACCTGTAGTCTCGGGCAGCTGAATTCAAAGCTGCCTTGAAGGGATGCAAGGAGAATAGCACAATACTCCATAAACCTGCATGTGCAGGTGACAAACACCTCCCATGGAAGGAGAAAGTTCTTGTATAGGATAGAAGTCGAAACTGGAAAGCATCCTACTATAGGGAAAATGGAACCCAATAGCCCAGCATGTCTCCCTGCTACCCCCCCCGCCCCCCACATACAAACATACAACTGCCTCATGAAATTTGAGTGTGCCCTTTTTTGACATGATCTACCCTTAAGGAGACACTCTTTAAAACCTGTTATACCGACCACTGCTCAGTACTAACCACATATGTATTTTGCAATAAGGCCGTTTTCAAACAAACCAACCACGGAATGCTATCAGCCTTTGATTACGTCTTTATCTGGCTTAGATACATCTCTCTTCTTCATGGCTTTCCAGGTCCCACACCACCATTCCCCCTCCCGACACCACACAGGCCTATCCCAGACAACCCTTTCATCTATCTGCTATGATCCTCCCTTCCAATGCAGGCCTGGCTTTCCCAGCTCAGTAGCTTACATCTTTAGCATGCTCTGGCCTCCAGCAGTTTAAAATTCACCCTTCTCCCTGGTCCAAACTCTCCCACCATAAAGAATACCGCTATCCTCTCACAGTCGCTCACATCCCCGTGGCTGCTCTTCCATCACTGACACTTGGATAGCCTTAGTTACTCCTACAAGCCTTGCGTGTCAACAGATTTCCTTCCTCCGAAGGACCAGCAGAAGACGAACCCAACTGTTCCATTCCGATGAGGGTCACACTCCACTTGCTGTCCCCCCCCACATCCCTCTCTTCTCACACCCCTACCACTCCCCACCACTCCACATTCAAGGGTGTGCTTCTCACTGCAAATCGTGCATGCTGAAAATATTCACAAGGTCACCACAGCCTCTGTTCCACTGTCCTTGAGAGCTCGCGATCTCCTCCTGGCCAATATGGCTATTTACAAAAATAGACCCTTTTGTGTGGAGGCACAGTTGTAAGATCTTACCATTACATGCAATGTCTGCTACAGTGGTGTATCGCCGAGGTCTCCCTTACCTATGCAACTATTTCACCTGCTGTGTTGCATCGAAGTTGAGTAAATCTGGGCCTTGATCTGTAGCAGTAAAGAAACTCTCTGGGCGAAGATCCCCACCGTTATTGTACCAGCCAATATCCAATTCTTTTGCAACCCTTCCTGTTCTGCATTGTGCAAATTCATGAAGCATGAAGGGTCCTCAGGTCATCAAAACCACCGGACCCGCTCGAAGATGATCTGTAGCACCACCATCTTTAAATCGACACATCCCCCATTATCGTCGACCTCTCAGCTGCATTCAACATCCTAATCCACATTAACCAACTTTCTTAATTCTTTGCAAAAGACCATACATTTGATATCATGTAGGGCAGAGTAAATGTTCGACTACAGCGTGGATCAATGCCTCGGACTGTTATTAGTTTCATATGCTGATGACACCCAATTGGTTATTTCCTTCTCCAAAAAATGCAAAAATAACGTCACTTCGAAGCCCAAACAAAAGCGGTTGTGGGGTATGTTTCGGGATTCGGCGTGGACTCAAGCCTCTCTTAGGGTTTTTCGACCCACAAACTCCCCAGATCATTATCGAGTCTACGATCTTATCTAGACTGGATTATTGTAATTCCCTTTACTTAGGCGCAAATAAATCTGGGATTCAGCGCTTACAGAGGGTACTAAACGCTGCAGTGCGCACTCTTTTCGCTCTCCCAAAATTCTGTTCAGTATAAAAGCTCATGCCTAAGCTACACTGGCTGCCAATTGATAAAATACTTCAGTTTAAGACATTATGCTTTGCCCATAAAATTCTGACCCATCAAGTGCGTCCTATCTGATCTGCCGGAGCCATATTCACCGCGACGTACACTGCGTTCAGCCGTTCAGCACCTAGCTTGCATCCCCTGAGTTTTAAGAGCAAGAGCCGGGGGCTGCTCTTTTAAGGCGCTTGCGTCCATACTCTGGAACTCTCTGCCTATGTCTATCAGAGGTATCCAGAATCACCTGACTTTCAGGAAGGCTGTAAAAACGTGGCTGTTCCCGAACTAATCCACACCTCCCCTGTTTTCCATCTTGCAGCATTCTACCTGGGTAGCTCTGGGACACCCCCCGTCGCTGGGGCAGCCATGCGCTGGATAAATCTCTCTAACATGTGTGTAATTGTAGCTGTATATTACTAAGAATGATATTTCCTGGCATTAGCAGTAGATATTTTATTGTGCCGCCTGTATTCCGTTCAAATGCAGGGAAGTGACAACGAGAGCCATCGTCCTGCGTCTTCTGTACTGCGAAGCAGAGCTCCTCTCTAGTGATCACGTAGAGAACTGCACCCCGTGTGCTGCTGGACTATTGATGATTTTAGAATAGGACAATTGACAGGGTTTATTCTTGTCACTGGATGAAACATTTAATTTTGTTGAAAAGAAAATACGTTTCATATCAAGGAGATCAGAGTTCTAAAAAAAACATACACACAAGCTCGCATGGGACATTAACAGCACATAATTTCCTGCGCCCGTTCCATTGCCTTCAGATCCAAAGTAGTGCTAAATCGACACATCAGCAGACTACTTCTGTACTCCGAGTAATGGCTGACACCCAGTGGTCATGGACCCTGTCAGCGCCTGGATACCCTCACAGGTGACAAGAAGCGCTGTACAAATCCATTGAATGATTGATTTCAGGAACCGCTCAATGTCGAATGGGGCCAGTTGGTTATTTGAGACCTCATGACAGCCACTTTTTGTAAGATAAATTCATTGCCTTACGTATATTTCTGTAATTAAAAAATAAGCAGACCTTTAGAGACACAGTATAAAAAAAGGCATTAGGGATTGAGACTCATTTTATATTACTAAATAGAAGCATTACTGCCCTGATACATTAAACAAGTCGAGGCATCTAATTGAGAATCAATGTTAAATTCATTACACAAAGACTGTCTCTTCTATTTTAATCCATTGTTTTCTCAGACCTTTGATAAATCCAAACACGACAGACTCATTAAATTAGTTAAGCAGTTCACCTGATAGCTAGAATTCACTTCTAACCACCTTCCCTCTCACACTAAGCCCTTAACACCGGACTCTACCTACCGGAGAAACAAACTTGGCGCAATTAGAGGAAAAGTAGATATTAGAAGCAAATCCTCCCTCCCACCTAGAAATTTCAGAGTCAAAAAATGATCCCAGTACTCAAGAATTCCCAGACAAACTGGCAAATCATTTCAAGACCAAAGCAGACACATTGGACTCCTGTTCAAAACAAAGAAAAAAAAAGAAGCTATTTAATGCTTCATAGTCTAATCCAACTTTGCCCTCGGCACGTCTGAAACAGTCTGTTTCAGACGTGCCTCAGAGAAAATTGGCTTAGCTCCCTCTCCACACACATTGAAGCATCCGGTTGGATCCTGGATAGTATGAAGCATTACATATCTTCCGGATGTTGGCCCAAGTGCATGTAGAGGTAAGAGGCGCTTTGGGATTTCTCAATAAATATGAGATAATACAAAAGTAAGGTCTACAGTGAGGACCCCTTGCTTTGTATAATACAGGACATTTTTATCCATACCCATCTGCACCAAGTTAGATGCAGTAACTATTGAAATGAGGCTGTTCTGAATGTTCCTAGTCCTGAAGAAAACCCATTGTGATGTGTTGTATATACACACTCTTCGTTATGGGTCGAAACATCAACGATAAGAATAGGTGTTTTGTCCTAATGCCTTACATATTTACACCTAAGGAATAAGGATATATGTTTGAACATGTCAAATCAGTGATGGACGGATGCCCAACTGAGTTATTTTTTCTGTTTACTGTGTAAATGTCAAGTGACTTGTTTATTAGATTATGTCTTATGTAACGCACCTTGTATATGGCACTTATTAATGTAATTATGTATGTTGTATAACAGTCTTGTGTCTTTGGTACATGACGTACATGTTCCTGCACAACATATGAATGTTGATATACCATGTGCAGTCTACTGTTTCGTGGCAGCCTCATTTTTTCGAATGTTTTATTATTGATTTTGCACCACTGATTGGTTTTCCTAGTTCACCAGGATTAATCTAACTTTTTGAAGAAATTGATTTTGAGCAAATCACTTAATCTTGCTGTGCGTACAAAAATGAATGTGTCCTTGTGTAAAGTAACTGGCACTAATGTAAAGTGATTCAATACCTTTGGGTGGTGTTGACGCTATATAATACTGTACAAAAAATTAACTGGTGCTAATGTAAAGCACTCCAATACCTTCAGGTGGTGTTGGAGCTAAATAAAACTGCTCAAAAAATTAGAAAAACAGAATCGGTGGAGGAGGGGATCTGTGCAGCTGAATTCAGTGGGGGCAAGCAGCGACGGGCGGGAGGGGCAACCAAAAGCAAATGCGGACAGCAATGGGGGAGATTAAGTGATTTGGCCGTAATCACAAAATGTGGAACTGAGACTGAGGCTAGGTAGACGATGTATAGTGAGGCCAGAGCTGGTGATTATTGAGTTGGAAATTCGTGTTTGAGTTTTGGCGTGAGCTAAACTTCCCTGATTCTAGGCAAATCACTTAATCTCCCCATGTCTACAAAAATTCATGTATCCTAACGAAAATGAACTGGTGCTAATGCAAAGCAATCCGATATCTTTAGGTGGTGTTTGGCGCTATATAAAACTGCAGAAAAAAATGTAACTGATCCTTATGTAAAGATCTCCAATACCTTTGGTGGTGTTGGCGCTATATAAAACTTAACAAAAAACCCAGAAAGAATCAGTTTTAGACTGGTTTACAATAGTGAACATGAGGAAATACATCACTTCAGCAACCACATTAAAAGGACTACTTTTGCCATGTACACTGAGGGGCAGGCAGATCTTGATGACATCAAGACTCATCCTGGTTCATGTGAAGACAATTCAAGTTAAGCAATCAAATCCCCAACAGGTGAAGGGATGAATGCGTTTAAATAGTCTAATCAATGGCAATCACTTGGGGTAGCATTCCAAATTATCCTTTTTTACTAACTGTGCCACTCTAGACAGAGGGCCTGAGAGGGTGTAGTGGATGGAGTAAAAGTAGACAGGGTGCAGGTCTACAGTGAGGACCCCTTGCTTTGTATATTCCCGGAGATTTTTATCCATGCCTATCTGCACCGAGTTAGATGCAGTAACTATTGAAATGAGGCTGTTCTGAATGTTCCTAGTCCTGAAGAAAACCCATAGTGATGTGTTGTATGTACACACTCTTCGATAAGGGTCAAAACATCAACAATAAAAATAGGTGTTTTGTTCTAATGCCTTACATATTTACACCTAAGGAATCAGGATATATGTTTGAACATGTCAAATCAGTGATGGACGGATGCCCAACTAAGTTATTTTTTCTGTTTACTGTGTAAATGTCAAGTGACTTGTTTATTAGATTATGTCTTATGTAACGCACCTTGTATATGGCACTTACTAATGTAATTATGTATGTTGTATAACAGTCTTGTGTCTTTGGTACATGACTTACGTGTTCCTGCACAACATATGAAAGTTAATATACCGTGTGCTGTCTACTGTTTCGTGACAGCCTCATTTTTAGGTCTCGCCTAGCTATTGCGTAGCAATCGATATGCGAGACTCTAGTAAGGGGCTCCCAAAAGTGCTTTCAAAAGTGGATTGCATGGCGAGCACGCGCACAATCACGTGCATCGTGCCGCCATACAATCCGTTTGGCATCGTACTTCAAAGGGTCCGCTCCCCCGCCTGGAATGCGCCCCCCCGCCCCCGCCAAGTGCGCACACAAATTTGCTTTCACTTTACAGCAGTCTATTGCCTCCTGTCACACGCGTCCTCCTTTCTCAGTTACAATCAGATAAGTATGTTTGACAAACTCGGGTACATATTTGTCAAAACTGTAGAAAATTCTTTGGGCTACAATAAATATGACTTGTTAATTCAGGTATTCATTGATACAGTCGTTGTTGCCATGTATGTGGAGTACAGCCTAGCTGGGAAACAAATGAGCGCTGCGCTTGGCAGAAGGGAAGCCTCATACTATTGTTAAAGTTTACTCAAGGTGCAGCACAAATCCTGGAACAACAAAGAGATGTACATTTTAGTTGTTACGCTTCCTTTTTACCGCCATCTTTTTACGCGTCCTCCTCTTCACCTGCCTTCCTTCTCCCATGCTTTCCTTCCCCCCTTCTTTCGTCTATCCTGCTCTTTACACTAGCTGCTGCTTCTTTTCTCTCCCACTCTTAACCTCCGAGCCGTCCTGTTAGGGTTGGTCAGGGCTAAAATACAGATGTAAGTAGGTCTAGTGAAAGGTAAGGGAAACATTGTGGGGCGCGTGAGCACTTACCTCTGACGCGCATATGAGAGCGTTTCAACTGTGTACCATTAGTAGTTTGCTGTGCGTTGTCTTTTCCAATGTTGTCTTGGGTGTACAATTTTTATAAAAACGGACATCTTTATAACACAAATCAAGTTGCCCCGTCGCAAAGTGCCTGCTGTCACCATCCCATTGGCATTCCCCGTGTTAGCCTCATAATGGTTGGAGGGTATACCACTGTGCAGCATGCATATTATATACACATTACAGTAGTGAACACTGAACTCGCTCATCTATCCTAACAGTTGTAATAATGCATTATAACTTATTAGAAAAATAACTACATGCAGAGCACTATTTAAGGTAAGATGCGCTTTCTGTCTTTGGCAGAAACAACTTTACAAAACTTCATTACAGCCTTCTTTTTACCATACCATCCGAACCTCTATACTATAACAGAAATCCTTACATTGTGCATTACTATCACTGCTACCACATCCTTCCTCAAACAGCATACATTATTTGCGCTCCAGGCTGCCATATCTTGCAGTGCGATTCCTTCAATGGAAATGCCTACAGACGAATTCACACTCAAACATCAACATTTCGCTACCATCCACCTAGCCATCTGCAGGTTACTGGCGCCACATCAATTAAGCGACTAAACTTCATCAAAGAACTCCACAATTAACGGGACCAACCGCCATTTAAAACAAGCATTTACAATACAATGGTCTCGGCAATATTATAGGTAGAGCTATTGGTATTGCTCATTATTTTTTATTATTTTTGTATCCCTAAATAAATGGCATTGTCATTTCTATTGGCATTAGCTTTTTTTTTTGCATATGTGATACCTATTGCATTAGCAGAGAGAGAGTGAGGTAGTGAGATAGAGAGAGAGAGTGAGGTATTGAAATAGAGAGTGAGGTAGTGAGAGAGAGTGATGTAGTGAGATAGAGAGTGAGGTAGATAGAGAGTGAGGTAGTGAGATAGAGGGAGTGAGGTAGTGAAAGAGTGAGGTAGTGAGGGAGAGGGATGTTGTGAGGTAGTGATATATAAGCATAGAGTGATGTTGTGATGTAGTGAGATAGAGAGAGAGGTAGTGAAAGAGAGAGTGAAAGGGAGTTAGTGAGATAGAAAGAGTGAGGTAGTGAGATAGAGAGTGATTGAGGTAGTGAGTGAGAGAGAGTGAAGTTGTGAGGTTGTGAGCTAGAGAGTGAGGTAGTGATGTTTTGAGAGAGAGAAGTTGTGAGATAGTGAGGTAGTGAGATAGAGTGGAGTAGTGAGGTAGAGAGAGTTATGTAGTGAGAAAGAGTGAGGTAGTGAAATAGTGATGTAGTGAGGGAGAGGGATGTTGTGAGGTAGAGTGGCTATCTACGTTGCTGCTTAGAAAAGTCTGCCGTAGTGAGGGAATGGTGGATCACACCCTACCTTCAAACATCCACGCAGGACAGTCTCCTACGAATGCGTGTTTGTAAAAAGGAGACACACACAAAGGGAATGTGGAGATCGGGAAGGAGGGTGGTCGCATTGTGAACACGGATAGCGGGTGGGGGGAGGGAGTAAAGCAACAGAAATGTTAACAAGCGTGGCACGCGAAAGAGAAAGGGACCGCGTTTGGAGCAAAAATACACACACTTCAATAAAATATGTATTGCTATCCGTAAAAGGCTGGTAGGTCTGGGTACACTCCATTACATGTTACGTTCCTGCTTATGAAAGTCTGCCTTAGTGGGGGACTGGTGGATTACACCCCACCTTCAAACATCCACGCATGCCAGTCTCCTACGAATGCGTGTTTGTAAAAAAGGAGACACACAGAAAGGGGTGAAAGGCTGGTAGGGCTGGGCACAGTTGGTTACACGCTACGTTGCTGCTTATAAAAGTCTGCCTTAGTGAGAGACTGGTGGATCACACCCCAGCTTCAAACATCCACGTAGGACAGTCTCCTACAAATGCGTGTTTGTAAAAAGGAGACACACACAAAGCGGTGAAAGGCTTGTTAATGGTTTGTTGTGACGTCAGCACGGCTTCAACTCACATTTTGGAATGAACAACAAGAAGGTAAAGCTTGTATCCCATGTCTGGGATGCCTATAACCTTGAAGGGGGCCTTCATATGTTTCCCGAGACAAATCTGGGTTTAAGAGGCGGATTAAAGAGGCCCCGGTGCAAAAAAATGATGGAGAAAATGTGAAATGCGATTACCACAAAAAATAAAAAACTTACGCTTTCAGCGGGAAATCTGCCCTGAGTTGCCCTTTCTTTCCCTTCAGTTTCTTCAAGTTACTTACTCCCTGCGTTTCCAAGACCTGGGGCCTGGGCGATGGTCCCCTGGGGGCCAAAGGTGTAGAGTCTGCAGCTCAGCCCTTATTAATGTAACCTCTCCCCCTAAAATAGGAAACGGGCGTTTTGACCGACGTCAAGGTTGTAGGAGTTTTATATGCGCCCCTGCGGTGTCTGCTTCTGCACCGCTCTGCGCACATGTTTGCAATGTATAGAGGCAGTCTGTGTGGGTGGGGGTGGAGGCCCGAGAAGTAACCGGGTGTGTGAGCGAAGGTGTCCCACGCCAGGACTCTTGAAAACAAGTCAAAAGGCTCATTGTGTTTGTCAAATGATGACGCCTCCATTTGGCACACTTCTTGTAATTGTGTTAGACAAAGAGACAGTGTCGTAAATCCATACTCAGGTGCATCAGTTATTTAACAATTGGATTTATAAATAATAAAGGTTTGAGCAGGTGCGCGTCTCCGAACACCCACATTCCTGTGCTCTTCTCGGCCGAGAATGCACAACAAACTGCACGCACTGGGTACTCCCCAGCCCCTCACTGCACGCACTGGGTACTTCCCAGCCCGTTACTGCACGCACTGGGTACTCCCCAGCCCCTCACCGCACGCACTGGGTACTCCCCAGCCCCTCACTGCACGCACTGGGTACTCCCCAGCCCCTCACTGCACACACACTGGCTACTCCCGAGCGTCTCACTGCACACACTGGTTATTTCCGAGCCCCTCACTGCAGCACGGTTTACGCCTGAGCCTCCCACTGCACACACTGGCTACTCCTGAGCATCTCACTGTACACACGGTTAACTCACAAGGGCCTCACTGCACACGCTTTACTCCTGAGCCCCTCACTGCAACCAGTTGCTACTCCTGAGCCCCTCACTGCAACCAGTGGTTACTCGTGAGCCCCTCACTGCAACCAATTGCTACTCCTGAGCCCCTCACTGCAACCAGTGCTACTCCTGAGCCCCTCACTGCACACACTAACTGCCCCTGGGCCCCTCACTGCACACTAGGTACTCATGGGTCCCTCACTGCACACACAATGTACTCCGGAGGCCCCTCACTGCACACACGATTTACGCAGGAGCCCCTCACTGCACACACGATCTACGCAGGAGCCCCTCACTGCACACACGATCTACGCAGGAGCCCATCGATCTACTCAGGAGCCCATCACTGCACACATGATCTACTCCAGAATCGGAGCCCTCCCTGTGCTATAACGCACTCTCACTGCACGCACTGGCTACTCCTGAACTTCTACCTGCGCACTGCCTACTTCTCAGCCGCACACGGTTTACTCCTGCGGCTCTCACAGCATACATCGTTTAATCTCGAGAACCTCCCTGCACACACAGTCTACGGCTGATCCTCTCACTGGGCACACTGGCTACTCTGGAGCCTCACGCAGGACACGTCATCTACCCCAGCGCCTCGCGGCGGGCACACTGGCTGATCTGAAGCCTTTCACTGCACTGCAAATATGTGTGGGGAGATTAGGGGTGGTAGATTTAGGGGGCGGGTGAGAAAAAGCGCTCGAGGGAGGCGGGGAAGGGCAGACAGGTAAGGTGAGAGGATGAGGGGGAGGGGGTGTGTAGGAAGGTGGATATCTGACTATGGTTACCCCCAAATTTTTGCCTAGTGTCTAGCTGGTTTTTCGACTTAGTTGGCCTGAGATCCTGCCATTCAGGACCTCAGCCCATCTGCTCTCTCTTTAAAATGGACTCCATGTACCCTAGGTACATACCCAATTGGTTGGATCACCCTGTCAGCCCCTGTACCAGTGTACACTAGGTACCCAGGGCATTGGTGTACCCAAGGCCTGCCAAGGGCTGAAGCATGTATTATGCCACCCCAGGCTTGGCCTAACAATTTGACACAACTGGCTGATCACTCAGCTGGGGTAAGTTGGTGTAATCACCTCTTACTTAGGTGTAGTATACCTATACCTAACCTTAAATGGGACACCTGGTAACCTATAAGTCACTCCTATGGCAGGCCTTAACAATCCTGAAGGCAGAGTGCTTGGTTCCATGTGAGATGGTGCTCTGGCATGAGCTGAGCCTGTCTGCAGTGGTCGGAACAACTTCCTTCTACTGTTTCCAGATATCGTCATACCATATACTCTTAAGTGCATTATGAACCTCGCGGTTAAATGCTATCTTTGGTTTGGCTTTATCAAAACATGTCGAGTAAGGTGTCATACGAATTGGAATACTAACCCCTCGCCAATTCTGGCGACGGGGTTAGCATTCCACCCTTCTAGAGGGACACGACATGTACAGTACCTGAAACCCGGGTAAAATCAGACATAGCCTCAGCTCCACAAAATGGATGCTGCCACCACAGACACAAGTCTGCCCTCCTGCTGCTGGGAGTCCTTCCAGCTTGGGAGGTGTGGACAAAGGGTTTCCTGCCAGGGGAGGTGCGTGCACCACCCCAGACAGGATTTTGTGTATTGGTCAGGTAGGGCTTGAAAGAAACCAGACATGCCTGTGGCTCACAAGGAGCCTCGGTGCATATGCCAGTTCAAACCGGTCCTGGGGCACACCAGTCCCGGGCCTGGGGCGAGCTGGACAAAGGATTGGGGGTGTAACCACCCCCCTTCCTGGTCCCACCCATAGGGAGGGACCTAGCAGGTAGTCCGGCCCCTAGAATCCGCTTAAAGGTAGGAGCTGTGTCCTAAGACTTCAGACATCCTGGAATCAACTTAAAACTAAGAAGAAGACGGGAACTTCGACGCTCTGCTGCACAGAGGACTGAAGCCAATCTCCCCTGTGGTCAGGGAGTGACCACCTTGCTAACGCAAGCACCATCCAGCGAATCAACGTCTGCTTTGCCGCCGCCTCCCGCCGGAGCCCGAGCCCAGAGACTGACAAGACCTGGACCTCCAGACCTCTCACCGCCCGATCCACAGTCCCTGCAAAGAGGAGACCCGTGGAGGCACCGAGACACGTGGAGCCAGCCATCTTGAAACGACTACGACAAGCTGACCAGTGCAACAACCGAGGCTCCCTCCAAGTTGTGCTTTGGGTCCTGAGAAGCCCAACCCTCGAGCAGCATCTGCACCAAAGGTGAGCCCTCCAGCATCTCCACGATCTGCGTGGGGCCCTTCTGCATTTTGCCACTCGACGCGCCTAACCGGTTGCTGGCCCGCTGCCTAGTGGCCATCTTGGCGACGAAATCTACGACAAACACCGCTGGTCTGGTTGCTCCAGACTGGCCCTTGCTCCCCTCCAAAGGAGCAGTTCCTCTGACCTTGCTGGTCAGAACCATCAGCTTAAACTCCTTGCCTACAACAATTGCTTTTGCCAAGGCTTGTTTGCTTCGATCCAGTCGCCGACACCGCCGACAGCGAGAGCCTGCGTGGGACAGCTCGTGACTCGACTCCTGGACGTCGTCGACCTTCAGGGACCACGTGGCTGCAGAGTCAAGCTACACCTTCCTTCCTGTTTGCACCCGACATCGCCTGGTACCCACCTGGTGCCACGCTGGTCACTGGCTAGTGACTGTGAACACTGTCCCCTCTGCTTACAGGTCTTCCACATCTCCGATCCACTCTTGGATCCACTGCATCTCTTCCCGACCGACCGCCTGCAGCACTTTTGTCTACAGGCCCCACGGAACCGATAGAAGAAACCCGACGCACTTCGAGGCCTATGCACCCGCTTCCCGTGGGTGAGGTAAAGCTGGCACTCCTGTGCCCAAGTGTAGTATTACATCTCTAGTGCCTGTGTTCCAAATCTTAAGTTCCTAGGTCATCCGGAAGATTCCTTTTGCAGTAACTTTGTACTTTTTACGCACCCATTGAAACCTATGGGAGCACGCGTGTGACTATTTGCTCTGCACACGCCACCCGTGGACCTCCTGGTCACTAACTGACGTTAGCTCCTTGTAGGCCCAGCGATTCTAGAGGCCCTAGGCCTTTTCCCTTTTCTGTTCGTGGTACTTATACCACTATTTTAGTATATGGTTCGAGTGGCCACCAGGGCCTATCCATATAAAGTGCAACTTCTGTGTATTCTGTGATAATCTTGTTTGACGATTTGTGCTCCTGTGCTCATAAAGAGACTAGGGGTTACTTTGAGAAATAAATACCTATATATTTTGAATATATATCTGTGTGGTGTCCTTTCATTGGTATAAAAGGGGGTTACTATTGGTAAAACAGCTTGCTTAACACGCTTCACGAGTTTAGCCTCAAAGACTGCTTAGCCTACGCTACCACTAGGGCAGCTAGTCCAAAAAGGTTGACTTACAACCACACCATAAGGGTTGCGTGGCATGGTACAAGGTGGTCACTAGAACTAGTGAACAGCATATACCAGGCCAACTTCTCACATTGGTGAGCAGCGGTTGGATTTGAGCTTGCTGTGTTTTACCATTGTAATCTCTTGGTTACCAATTGAAAGATCACATAGGTACCTATAGGTACATATAAAACAAGATTAGATATACTTAAGTTCTACTGAACTTAGTTGTTGTAGAGCAAAGGGAGTAGCACACCCTGACTACAACTACTAGATAGGTTTAGTAGGTAAACCCAAGTGTAGGTAGATTGCAACACATCCACCCACACTTAAGAGCAATGGCTGGGGCAGAGGGGTCCACTGTACCCATCTCTGTTGAGAGTGACCCCCCGAGGGCACCATCCATCTTTGCTACCCTTAATCAGAATGAGCTCAGGCAGTTGGCAACTCTTAGAGGCCTTAAACAGCCCAAGAACCCTACCTCTGCTGTGCTCAGAGCACTCTTGCAAGATGATGAGGATCAGAGAGAGCTCAAGAGAGCTTCCCAGTTAGCCCCCTTAGGGACAGGAACAGGAGGCCCCCCTTCTGAAGATGCCACTGAGGTACCCCTTTCCAATAGCCATCCCTTAGATGAAAACCATACTACAGAGGAGGAAAGTGAGGGGGATACAGACAGTGGTGAGGATGAAGGGAGAACTAGCCCAGTGCCAAGTGTTATACTTGGCCCAGCTAAACCAAGGCTATTGGGGACTGACAGTGGGTTCACCCCACTGGATCTCCCCAGTGGACTTAACACAGGGCTTGGAAGGCAAAGGAATCGCTCAGGTGACTCCAATGCTTCCCATGGCTCTAGAGGCTCTCAAGGTCACTCCAGGAAAAGGATGACCACCCCTCAGAGGAGGGAACATGAGGCCAGAATGCAGGAAGCCCAGCTGAGGATCAGGAAGCAGGAGCTAGAAGTAGCCCTGATGGAAGAAAAACTGAGCAAGGCTAGGCAGCATAGAGAGAGTGGGTCTATACCCACTGGTGGCAGCAATGTCCCTAGGGACAAAGATAGGGTCTTTGACAATAGGAACCTGTCCAAGATTGTGCCCCCCTACAAAAGTGGGGATGACATCCACAAATGGATGACTGCTCTTGAGAGAGCCTGCAAAGTGCAGCAGGTTCCTGAAGACCAGTGGGCAGCAATCTTATGGCTCTCCTTTGAGGGGAGAGGCAGAGATAGACTCCTCACTGTTAGAGAAGAGGATGTCAGAAATTACAGAGTCCTGAAGAGTGTCCTAGTTGATGGGTTAGGCTTAACCACTGAACAGTACAGGTTAATGTTCAGAGACACCCAGAAGACACAGACTCAGGACTGGTCTGAATATGTGGAATGTGCCACTAAGGCTTTGGAGGGTTGGTTGCTGGGAAGTAAGGTGTCTGATTATACAGGATTGTACAATTTGATGATGAGAGAGCAGATTTTAAGTAATTGTCAAAACCAGCTTCTCCATCAACACCTGGTAGACTCAGATTTGACCTCTCCCCAAGAATTGGGAAAGAGGGCAGATAAATGGGTCAGGACCAGGATCAGGCCTAAAAACCAGGGTGGTGACCAAAAGAAAGATACCACCAAGCCTCAAGAGAAGGGTGGGGATAAAGAAAAAGAGAAACCTTCCTCAGGGCCCCAAAACTCCACACAGGGTGGTGGGTCCCAAGCTCCCTCCTCTACCACAGCTAAAAAGCCCTACTGCCATGAGTGTAAAACTCCTGGGCATTGGAAAACTGACAGCGGTTGCCCAAGGGCTAAAAACAAAACTGTTCCTCCAATTACTCCTGTCACACCACCTATTACTGTCAGCAGTAATCCCCCAGGTGGTGGGAGTGCCCCCAGAAATCTGGGTGGGTTTACTTGGGGAACACAGGGGGACCCTGGCTTAGCCAATTCCCCTGCAGCAGATACTCTTGTCTGTGATGGTGGCATGGGGTTTGCCAACTTCACTGCCTGTCCCAACACTTTGGGTAGGTACAGACAGGAGCCCTACATCAATGGTACAAAAGCTGAGGCCTACAGAGACACTGGAGCTAGCATCACAATGGTGGCCCATTGGCTAGTTCCCTCTGAGCAGCTTTTGCCTGGTTTCTCCTACCAGGTGACCAACATTGATGGCAAACAGAACAGTCATCCCATGGCAGAGGTATGTCTCAGCTGGGGAGGTGTCACTGGCCCTAAAAGGGTGGCAGTGTCCCCAACCTTGCCTGTAGACTGCTTACTGGGGAATGACTTAGAACTCTCAGCTTGGGCTGGAGTTGAACAAGACACCCATTCTAACATGGTAGGCCTGTCACAAAAGGGTAGGGGGGTTGTGCCATTCACAACCCCTGTCCAAATAGATTTCCTCCCTGAAAAGGTTGGAAGGGCAGTGGTAGCCACAGCCCAGGCACAGACAGACTTCCCTGTAGAGACTGGCAGAGCTGTGACAGTCACAGCTCAAACACAAACTGAGTGCCCCCCTGAAAAGGTTGGCAAGGCTGTAATGGTCTCAGCCTATACTCAGACTGACATAGGTGTAGTGAAGCCTGAAACAATGGATCACTCCACACAAACTGAGAGTAGTGGGGAGGAAGAAAAGTCTCCCTCTCCCCAGACATTAGGAAAAGGTCAGCCTCCTCAGGGATCTGACCTCACCCCTTGTGAAGGAACTGCCCCAGAGGTAGCCAGGCCTGGCCTGGCAGAGCCTCTGATGTCAGTGGCCCCTTCCAAGGTGGGACCCAGTCTGGTGCAGGTAGCCTGCCTCTCTCTACCCTGCCTCAGTCAGCCCAGGGCTGCAGAGGTCAGGGAGGCCAGTGGACCCCCAGAGGGCCCCTGTCCACAAGAACCCCCCCATCAAAAGAATGAGGATTGCCTGGCTAGTAGCCCTAGTCAGGTGATGGGTAAAAACATTCCTGAGGGATCTCCTTTACAGGTAGTTAGGGACCTCCCCCAGAGGGATTCTGTTGGGCACAGGCAAACCTGGGACCTTAGGGCCCCAAACCTGACCTGTCCCTCCAGTAAGCCCACAAAAGGGACCCAGCCTCCAGCTTTAGGTAGCCAGAGGCTGACCCTGAGAGCACAGTGCAACTCAGTTAAGGAAAGAAAGGCATCCATGGTGGAGGGGGATTGGAGGAAGCGGAGGCCTCACTTTGAGGACACTCACTTCAGTACTCCATCTCAACACCAGCCTTTTACTTTGCCAAGACACACCAAAGGTAGAGATTCCCTATGGTGGAGACCCTCTGATACCCTTAGGGTGAGGGATTGCTTAGTGGACCATGAGACAGGGGGTAACCATGCCAGTGCTGGTTCCTCCTTATATGGCCACTTGGGCAATATAGGCTTACCTGGTCAAGGTCAGCCTTATCTCCCTTCGTTTGGGGGGGGGGTTGTGTAGGAAGGTGGATATCTGACTATGGTTACCCCCAAATTTTTGCCTAGTGTCTAGCTGGTTTTTCGACTTAGTTGGCCTGAGATCCTGCCATTCAGGACCTCAGCCCATCTGCTCTCTCTTTAAAATGGACTCCATGTACCCTAGGTACATACCCAATTGGTTGGATCACCCTGTCAGCCCCTGTACCAGTGTACACTAGGTACCCAGGGCATTGGTGTACCCAAGGCCTGCCAAGGGCTGAAGCATGTATTATGCCACCCCAGGCTTGGCCTAACAATTTGACACAACTGGCTGATCACTCAGCTGGGGTAAGTTGGTGTAATCACCTCTTACTTAGGTGTAGTATACCTATACCTAACCTTAAATGGGACACCTGGTAACCTATAAGTCACTCCTATGGCAGGCCTTAACAATCCTGAAGGCAGAGTGCTTGGTTCCATGTGAGATGGTGCTCTGGCATGAGCTGAGCCTGTCTGCAGTGGTCGGAACAACTTCCTTCTACTGTTTCCAGATATCGTCATACCATATACTCTTAAGTGCATTATGAACCTCGCGGTTAAATGCTATCTTTGGTTTGGCTTTATCAAAACATGTCGAGTAAGGTGTCATACGAATTGGAATACTAACCCCTCGCCAATTCTGGCGACGGGGTTAGCATTCCACCCTTCTAGAGGGACACGACATGTACAGTACCTGAAACCCGGGTAAAATCAGACATAGCCTCAGCTCCACAAAATGGATGCTGCCACCACAGACACAAGTCTGCCCTCCTGCTGCTGGGAGTCCTTCCAGCTTGGGAGGTGTGGACAAAGGGTTTCCTGCCAGGGGAGGTGCGTGCACCACCCCAGACAGGATTTTGTGTATTGGTCAGGTAGGGCTTGAAAGAAACCAGACATGCCTGTGGCTCACAAGGAGCCTCGGTGCATATGCCAGTTCAAACCGGTCCTGGGGCACACCAGTCCCGGGCCTGGGGCGAGCTGGACAAAGGATTGGGGGTGTAACCACCCCCCTTCCTGGTCCCACCCATAGGGAGGGACCTAGCAGGTAGTCCGGCCCCTAGAATCCGCTTAAAGGTAGGAGCTGTGTCCTAAGACTTCAGACATCCTGGAATCAACTTAAAACTAAGAAGAAGACGGGAACTTCGACGCTCTGCTGCACAGAGGACTGAAGCCAATCTCCCCTGTGGTCAGGGAGTGACCACCTTGCTAACGCAAGCACCATCCAGCGAATCAACGTCTGCTTTGCCGCCGCCTCCCGCCGGAGCCCGAGCCCAGAGACTGACAAGACCTGGACCTCCAGACCTCTCACCGCCCGATCCACAGTCCCTGCAAAGAGGAGACCCGTGGAGGCACCGAGACACGTGGAGCCAGCCATCTTGAAACGACTACGACAAGCTGACCAGTGCAACAACCGAGGCTCCCTCCAAGTTGTGCTTTGGGTCCTGAGAAGCCCAACCCTCGAGCAGCATCTGCACCAAAGGTGAGCCCTCCAGCATCTCCACGATCTGCGTGGGGCCCTTCTGCATTTTGCCACTCGACGCGCCTAACCGGTTGCTGGCCCGCTGGCTAGTGGCCATCTTGGCGACGAAATCTACGACAAACACCGCTGGTCTGGTTGCTCCAGACTGGCCCTTGCTCCCCTCCAAAGGAGCAGTTCCTCTGACCTTGCTGGTCAGAACCATCAGCTTAAACTCCTTGCCTACAACAATTGCTTTTGCCAAGGCTTGTTTGCTTCGATCCAGTCGCCGACACCGCCGACAGCGAGAGCCTGCGTGGGACAGCTCGTGACTCGACTCCTGGACGTCGTCGACCTTCAGGGACCACGTGGCTGCAGAGTCAAGCTACACCTTCCTTCCTGTTTGCACCCGACATCGCCTGGTACCCACCTGGTGCCACGCTGGTCACTGGCTAGTGACTGTGAACACTGTCCCCTCTGCTTACAGGTCTTCCACATCTCCGATCCACTCTTGGATCCACTGCATCTCTTCCCGACCGACCGCCTGCAGCACTTTTGTCTACAGGCCCCACGGAACCGATAGAAGAAACCCGACGCACTTCGAGGCCTATGCACCCGCTTCCCGTGGGTGAGGTAAAGCTGGCACTCCTGTGCCCAAGTGTAGTATTACATCTCTAGTGCCTGTGTTCCAAATCTTAAGTTCCTAGGTCATCCGGAAGATTCCTTTTGCAGTAACTTTGTACTTTTTACGCACCCATTGAAACCTATGGGAGCACGCGTGTGACTATTTGCTCTGCACACGCCACCCGTGGACCTCCTGGTCACTAACTGACGTTAGCTCCTTGTAGGCCCAGCGATTCTAGAGGCCCTAGGCCTTTTCCCTTTTCTGTTCGTGGTACTTATACCACTATTTTAGTATATGGTTCGAGTGGCCACCAGGGCCTATCCATATAAAGTGCAACTTCTGTGTATTCTGTGATAATCTTGTTTGACGATTTGTGCTCCTGTGCTCATAAAGAGACTAGGGGTTACTTTGAGAAATAAATACCTATATATTTTGAATATATATCTGTGTGGTGTCCTTTCATTGGTATAAAAGGGGGTTACTATTGGTAAAACAGCTTGCTTAACACGCTTCACGAGTTTAGCCTCAAAGACTGCTTAGCCTACGCTACCACTAGGGCAGCTAGTCCAAAAAGGTTGACTTACAACCACACCATAAGGGTTGCGTGGCATGGTACAAGGTGGTCACTAGAACTAGTGAACAGCATATACCAGGCCAACTTCTCACAGGGTGTAAAAAGGAGACGGGAAGATTTTACCAGGAAACGTAAAAAAAAAAAGAGAAAGGCAGGGGCGGTTGAGGCGCGGGGGCGAAAGATATGAGACTGCAGGAGAGAGGGAAAAGGAAGCGGAGACGGGTGGGCGAGGTAAGGTGGAAGAAAGGATGGTGTGAAAGAGGGCGCGAGGAGGTGGAGAGCAGAGAGGGGGAAGGGGAAAGGACGTTAGAGAGATACATGGTGGGGGGACAGTAGAGAGCAGTCACCAGGAAGAGGCGTGAGGGGGGCCGAGGGGTGCATGGAGTGGAGAGGGTGAAAATACTGGGGAAGCATGAGGGCGAGGTGCGAGAGAGCGAGAGAGGAATGTGCCTGGCTAGAGAAGGAGGTGGAAGAGGAAGAGCACGGGTCAACGGAGAGGAGTGGAAGAGGGAGTCGGCTTGATAGAGAGAGATGAGTGGGGGGAAGAGGGCAGTACAGAGTAGAGTCAGACATAAACAAGCACACCACCGCCTTTCTCCGAGGAGAAGCAGAAATGCCTCGGAGAAAGGCAGCGGTGATTTCGGATTCGGGGGCGTGTTCTCCTCTTGCCATTGGCTGGAGGAGATAATTAGATTTGTTGAAAAAAACACGCCCCCGAATCCGAAAAGGACGGGGCCTGATCGGAGTGACGGACCTCTTCTCCAATGGCTGGCCAGCATTCAAGAGGCCAGCCAATGGAGAACAGGGGAGAAGAGGGGCGGGTTCAAGCCCCTCTTCTCCAAGTCATTAAATCTCGGATCGAGACTGCGCAAGCGCAGCCTTCGAGCCGAGACCTAAAAAACAATGCTACTCACACCCTTCTGCTAATGTTTTCACTACTTCCCCATTCACACCACGACTGGCTCCATCTTGACCTACCACGCTTTCCTTCCCCCTTCTTTCGTCTATCCTGCTCGTTCCCCTAGCTGCCGCTTCTGCTGTCACACGCGTCCTCCTCTTCACATGCCTTCCTTCTCCCACGTTTTCCTTCCCCCCTTCTTTCGTCTATCCTGCTCTTTCCCCTAGCTGCCGCTTCTGCTGTCACACGCATCCTCCTCTTCACCTGACTTCCTTCTCCCACGCTTTCCTTCCCCCCTTCTTTCGTCTATCCTGCTCTTTCACCTAGCTGCCGCTTCTCTTCTCTCCCAGTCTTAACCTCCACCCCCCCCCCAGGTGTCTGACGGAACACTTATTATTAAAAAGAATTAGCAGTTACAATCAGATAAGTAAGTTTTACAAACTCGGGTACATATTTTTCACAACTGTAGAAAATTCTTTGGCCTTCAATAAAAATGACTTGTTAATTCAGGTATTCATTGATACAGTCGTTGTTGCCATGATTGTGGAGTACAGCCTAGCTCGGAAACAACTGAGCGCTGTGCTTGGCAGAAGGGAAGCCTCATACTATTGTTAAAGTTAACTCAAGCTGCAGCACAAATCCTGGAACAACAAACAGATGTACATTTGTGTTGTTACGCTTTCTTTTTACCCCCATATTTTCCACACAAATCCTTTAGAAACTTCCAGTGTCTGTGTGAGCGAGGGCATTCCATTTGCCACCAGCTACTTCCTGCGCGTGCGCCGCCTCACGCATTCAAAGAGATTTAGTAAAGGGCACAAGACCTTAGGAATGCGGTTTATGGCCAGTGCATGTGAGGCATTCAAGCGCGAAGCTGGCATCTGGCATCGGACTTGAAAGCAGCAGACTGCTTTCGCCAGCGCGCAGCTCGGCCTCACTTCCTGCATCCCCTCTTACAACAATTAACTTTCGTTATAAGTCACACCCCATATGCTCGTTACCTCCCACCATTCCTTTGATGTCCGCTTTTCTTGTTGTTTACAAACCACGCCACACACTGCTGCACGCCTCACACTGCTGCACGCCACACACTGCTGCACGCCACACACTGCTGCACACCACACACTGCTGCATGCCGCACACTGCTGCACGCCGCACTCTACCGCATGCCACACACTGCTGCGCACACTGCTGCATTACACACTGCTGCATGCCGCACACTGCTGCACGCCTCACACTGCTGCACGCCTCACACTGCTACATGAAACACTGCTGCACGCCTCACACTGCTGCACGCCACACACTGCTGCACGCCACACACTGCTGCACGCCTCACACTGCTGCACGCCGCACACTGCTGCACGCCTCACACTGCTGCACGCCGCACACTGCTACACGCCACACACTGCTGCACGCCACACACTGCTGCACACCACACACTGCTGCACACCACACACTGCTGCATGCCACACACTGCTGCATGCAGCACACTGCTGCACGCCGCACACTGCCGCACGCCGCACACTGCTACACGAAACACTGCTGCACGCCACACACTGCTGCACACCACAAACTGCTGCATGCCACAAACTGCTGCATGCAGCACACTGCTGCACGCCGCACACTGCTACATGAAACACTGCTGCATGCCACACACTGCTGCACGCCACACACTGCTGCATGCCACACACTGCTGCACACCACACACTGCTGCATGCTGCACAATGCTACATGAATCACTGCTGCACGCCACACACTACTGCACTCCGCATACTGCTGCGCGTCGCACACTGCTGCACGCCACACACTGCTGCACACTGCTGCATTACTCACTGCTGCATGCTGTACGACACTGCTGCACGCAGCACTGCTGCACGCCGCACACTGCTGCATGCCACACACTGCTGCACGCCACACACTGCTGCATGCCGCTGCACGCCACACACTGCTGCACGCCACACACTGCTGCACGCAGCACACTGCTGCACGCCGCACACTGATACATGAAACACGGCTGCACACCATACACTGCTGCACGCCACACACTGCTGCATGCCACACACTGCTGCATGCTGCACAATGCTACACAAAACACTGCTGCACGCCACACGCCACACACTGCTACACGCCGCACACTGCTGCATGCCACACACTGCTGCACACTGCTGCATTACTCACTGCTTCATGCTGCACGACACTGCTGCACGCTGCACACTGCTGCACGCAGCACTGCTGCACGCCGCACACTGCTGCATGCCGCACACTGATACATGAAACACGGCTGCACGCCACACACTGCTGCATGCCACACACTGCTACACGCCGCACACTGCTGCATGCCACACACTGCTGCACACTGCTGCATTACTCACTGCTTCATGCTGCACGACACTGCTGCACGCTGCACACTGCTGCACGCAGCACTGCTGCACGCCGCACACTGCTGCATGCCGCACACTGCTGCACGCCGCTGCATGCCACACACTGCTGCATGCCTCACACTGCTACACGAAACACTGCTGCACGCCACACACTGCTGCATGCTGCACACTGCTGCACGCCACACACTGCTGCACGCCACACACTGCTGCACGCCTCACACTGCTGCACGCCTCACACTGCTGCACGCCTCACACTGCTGCACGCCTCACACTGCTGCACGCCTCACACTGCTGCATGCCGCACACTGCTGCACGCCGCACACTGCTGCACTCCACACACTGTTTTTATGCGAGTTTATGCTACTGACATTGTAAATGACAATGCCTTTTATTTGTTTTAAAACCTAAACATAAATTAAAGGTATTGTAATTTTGCAATGCCAATAGCTCAAACTCTTATAAATGCGAGACCTATTGCATTGCAAATGCTTGTTTTGAATGTTTTATTATTGATTTTGCACCATTGATTGGTTTTCCTAGTTCACCAGGATTAATCTAACTTTTTGAAGAAATTGAATTCGAGCAAATCACTTAATCTTGCTGTGCGTACAAAAATGAATGTGTCCTTGTGTAAAGTAACTGGCGCTAATGTAAAGTGATTCAATACCTTTGGGTGGTGTTGGACCTAAATAAAACTGCTTGAAAAATTAGAAAAACAGATTCGGTGGAGGAGGATCCCCTCCTCCACCGATTCTGTTCAGTGGGGGCAAGCAGCGACGGGCGACCAAAAGCAAATGCGGGCAGCAATGGGGGAGATTAAGTGATTTGGCCGTAATCACAAAATGTGGAAATGAGACTGAGGCTAGGTAGCCGATGTATAGTGAGGCCAGAGCTGGTGCTTATTGAGTTGGGAAACAGTGTTTGAGTTTTGGCGTGAGCTTAACATCCCTGATTCTAGGCAAATAACTTAATCTCCCCATGTCTACAAAAATTCATGTATCCTTAAGAAAATGAACTGGTGCTAATGCAAAGCAATCCAATATCTTTAGGTGGTGGTTGGCGCTATATGAAACTGCAGAAAAAAAAGGAACTGATCCTTATGTAAAGATCTCCAATACGTTCGGTGGTGTTGGCACTATATACAACTTCACAAAAAAGCCCGGAAAGAATCAGTTTTAGACTGGTTTACAATAGTAAACATGAGGAAATACATCACATCAGCAACCATATTAAAAGGACTACTTTTGCCATGTACACTGAGGGGCAGGCAGATCTTGATGACATCAAGACTCATCCTGGTTCATGTGAAGACAATTCAAGTTAAGCAATGATGGTGCATGGAAACACTTCACAGGTGAATGCGGAAAAAGTAAAAAAGTGTCCCAACGGGAGAAATTTGAAGAAATAGAGTACCATTCAATTAAATGAGAAGCAACAAGGTGAGACATGAACAGTTCAATCATTTTGCACCGGAGAAACGTGGCTACGCAGTTACAGTAGAAGACACAGGTACTTTAGAAGCTATAACACGCTCTGTGATAATGCATACCTGATTCACTTGAGGTCTGATTTTCCCGCTATAAAAACCTTTGCCGAATGACCACATATGGTGTAAACCTGCACACACACCTACTACCCTCACATGCGGAAAATAAACAGAGATAACACTTGTGCCAAATAATAGGAGCCGAACACACATGCTCCAACCAGCACATCAGCTAGACACTGTTGGAAGGCGTTCCCCGGGGAGGCTGCGGAATGGGTTCCTGACCACCCTGAGGCCCACCTTTCCCAGAATTAGGCTGAGCAAGAGCAGGGAGGCCCTTCCTGGAAGGGTCTCGCACCTAGGATCGCACGCGCTGCGCTTACTCTCTCTTCGGATAGAGGGACACCACACAGTAGGTCGTTATAAGGCAATAAGCTTTTATCAGTTGTTGTCAGGGATCTTTATGATCCGGCAGACAGGTGCAGAATTAATGCCACAAGCGGCAGCGATCTTGTGATGATGGGAAAAGGGGTAGCGGGACAGTCTTTCAATCAGTGTCTCTGCGAGGTATCCGGCGCACAGCTCTCAATCCTCGAGCTGAGGGGATGTTGCTTCTCTCGGCAATCTCTGCCGATTCTCTTGGAGGAGCGGGCCGCGAGTCACTCAGCAGGCACCGGAGAGTCGTAGTTCAGGGAGCCGTGACGGCGTCAGCAGGGCTCAGATGGTTCAGAGTTCCGGGAGCCGCGACGGCGTCAGCAGGGCTCAGATGGTTCAGAGTTCGGGGAGCCGCGACGGCATCAGCAGGGCTCAGATGGTTCAGAGTTCGGGGAGCCGCGACAGCGTCAGCAGGGCTCAGGTGGTTTCAGAGTTCGGATAGCGTTCTTCTGTTCGGTGAGCGATCGAGCCGCGACCAGGTCAGCAGGCTCTCGTCAGTCCAGGTCTTCTCTGCCTCTCGTTCCTTCAGCACCCCTTGTTATACTCCCCCTCCTCTTTGAAGTCCGGAGTCCTCGCGGAGAGGGGTCTGGTGCCTGGGGGGCGGTGTGTCGGGGTTTCCTGTCGCTCAGCCACTTGATCTGTTCAGGTGTGTCCGGGCGGGACTCCAGACGCCCAGCAGGAGAGGCGCCCGCTCACCGGGGGCCTGGTGGCCGATCGAAACCTCCCTCGGGGAAGAGACCAGAGGTGTGACAGAGTCGGCGCCTCTCGGTCTGGTTTGGGGGGGGGGGTTCGTTCTCCCTCGGCCGGGCATGCGTGTTGGGGATCTGGTCGGCCCTCGGGATGTTGGTCCACGGAAGCCGGAAGGCCGTGCCCACGAGGTTCGGCGTGATTGTAGTGTGACTTGCTGGTCGGGAGGGCCCACGCCACGAGGCTGGTCTCACACGTGCCCCCCCCAGCTGAAAGGCGGGGAGAACTACCCATCCACTTGGGAGTTCTCCTCGCTGAAGCGGAAGAATCGGGACAGGCCGTCCGCGTTGGCGTGGTCAGTCCCGGGGCGATGTTCCACAGTGAAATCCATCCCCTGGAGAGAGATGGACCAGCGTAGCAGCTTGGGGTTTTCCCCTCGCATCTGCATCAACCACCGCAGGGGTCGATGATCTGTTTGCACTCGGAAGTGTGTTCCGAACAGGTAGGGCCGTAGCTTTTTGAGGGCCCAGACTACGGCGAACGTCTCTCGTTCAATTGTGCTCCACCGCTGTTCCCGGGGCAGTAACCTTCGGCTGATGAAGGCTATGGGCTGATCTATGCCTTTATCGTCGTATTGTGAGAGGACTGCCCCGATGCCGTGTTCCGAGGCATCCGTCTGGACCACAAACTCCTGGGCGTAGTCGGGTGCTTTGAGTACTGGAGCCGCGCACATTGCGGCCTTTAGGGTGTCGAACGCCTTCTGGCAGGCGGGAGTCCAGTGTATTTTCTTGGGGTGTTTTTTGGAGGTTAGTTCTGTGAGAGGGCCTGCGATGCTGCCATAGTTTTTAATGAACCTTCGGTAGTAGCCGGTGAGGCCCAGGAAGGCTCGGACTTCCGTTTGGGTTGCAGGGGGTTCCCAGGACAAGATGGCGTCGATCTTCGGCTGGAGGGGGGCGACCTTCCCACTTCCCACCTGGTGCCCCAGATAAGTTACGGAGCCGTGCCCAATTTGACATTTGCTAGCTTTGATGGTGAGGCCGGCCCGGCGTAGAGCCAGCAGGACTTGACGGAGGTGCTGGAGGTGCTCGGTCCATTGGGAGCTGAAGACTGCTATGTCGTCAAGGTATGCTGCGCTGAACCCCTCTAGTCCGGCCAGGACCCTGTTCACCAGCCGCTGGAAGGTGGCCGGGGCATTTTTCATTCCGAACGGCATCACCCTAAAGCGGTAGTGCCCATCCGGGGTGGAGAAGGCGGAGCGCTCCTTGGCTCCCTCGGTGAGGGCAATCTGCCAGTACCCACTGGTCAGGTCGAAGGTGCTGAGGTAGCAGGCGGCCCCAAGGCGGTCAATGAGTTCGTCGGCACGGGGGATAGGGTGAGCGTCTGCTCGGGTGACCGCATTGAGGCCTCGGTAGTCCACGCAGAATCTCAGCTCGGGGGCAACACCCGGGGTAGTCGCTTTCAGAACCAGGACTACCGGGCTGGCCCAGGGGCTGTCGGAGGGTTCAATCACCCCAAGGTCTAACATCTTTGCCACCTCGGTCTGGATGCAGGTCCGGACCCGATCAGGGACCCGGTAGGCCCGATGTCTCACTGGCGGGCTGTCTCCGGTGTCCACGTCGTGGACACCCCAGCTGGTGACCCCAGGGGTCAGGGAGAAGAGATCCGCGAACTGCCCTAGTAGCTGGCGGCAGTCGTCGGTCTGTTGGGCTGTGAGGGCGGTCGACAGTCTCACTCTCTCCACGCATCCATCGGTTTCCTTCGCCCCCAGGGGGTCTGGGAGGGGCTCGGTGTCTTCTTCGGCCCCATCGTCGGTGGCCAGGAGTAGACTTAATTCGGTCCGCACAAAGTGGGGCTTGAGGCGGTTCACGTGGAGAACCCGGAGGGGGTTCCGCGGGGACTGCACATCGATGAGATAGGTGACTTGGCTCTTCCGCTCGATCACCTTGAAGGGCCCAGTCCATTTATCTTGGAGAGCGCAGGGTCTCACCGGGGCCATGACCCAGACTTGTTGGCCTGGCTGAAACTCGACCAGCGTAGCATTCTGGTCATACCAGCGCTTCATCTCTTCTTGACTGGCCTCGAGGTTTGCTTCTGCGAGTTCCCTGAATTTTCGGGTCTGGTTGCGGAGCGCCAAGATGTATCGGAACACGTCTGGAGGGGTCCCCCGGGGGGTTGCTTCCCACCCCTCCTTGACCAGGCTCAGGGGTCCTCGGACGGGGTGCCCATATAACAGTTCGAATGGGCTGAATCCCAGGGATTTTTGGGGAACCTCCCGGTAGGCGAACAGGAGACATGGGAGGAGGAAGTCCCACCTCCGGCTTAGGGGTTCCTCGAGGCCCATGATCATCCCTTTCAGTGTCTTGTTAAAGCGCTCGACTAGGCCGTTTCCTTGGGGGTGGTACGGGGTGGTGAATTTGTACGATACTCCGCACTGCTGCCAGAGGGACTTCATATATCGGGAGATAAAGTTCGTACCCTGGTCACTCACGACTTCGCGGGGGAACCCCATGCGGGAGAAGATCCCCATCAAGGCCCGGCCCACCACGGGGGCCGTCACGGTGCGGAGAGGGATGGCTTCGGGGTAACGGGTGGCATGGTCCACCAGGACGAGGATGAACCGGTGGCCCTGGGCGGTCTTAGGGTCCAGTGGTCCGACAATGTCGATTCCTACCCGCTCAAAAGGGGTACTGACGACGGGGAAGGGTTGGAGCGGAGCCTTGCGCTTGCCCCCACTCTTTCCGCTGGCCTGGCACGTGGGGCAGGACTTGCAGTGGGCCTCCACATTTGCTCGCATCTTGGGCCAATAGAAGTGGGTGACGAGTCGCTGGTAGGTCTTATCTTGGCCTAAGTGTCCGGCCAGGGGTACATCATGGGCCAGGCCCAGGAGAAGACTTCGGAAGCGTAGGGGTACTACTAGTACTCGGGCCGATCCCAACTCGGCCGACTTCTGTTCACTGTACAGCAGTCCGTTCTCCCAGTATACCCAGTGGGTGCCAGTCCGGTCGCCTGCTGCTTGGGCCTTGGCCTGTTGTCGGGGTCCAATGAGGGACGGGCAGGTGGATTGTTCTTGGCAGAACTCTTCACGGGAGGGGCCCCCTTCGCAGGGCCACGGGGCCAGTTCTGGCAAGTCCCCGAGTTTGGTCAGGGTTTCGGGGTCGGAAGGCCCGGATTCTTCGCCGGGAGCGGTTGGTTCATCCAGAAGGGGGTCGTTGGCCTCTGGTGGTGTATCCTGGCTCTCGGGGATGGTGGCGGTGTTCAGGGGTATGGCCTCTCCCCCCTCGGAGGAAGGCGCCCGGAGAGTCATCGAGCGCGTGGTGGCGCACACCCACTCGGGTAGGCCCATCATCTCGAGGTGGGCCCTTCGTTCCACTTGTCCCCACGGGGAGTTCTCCAGGTCGTTGCCCAGGAGGCAGTCCACGGGCTGGGAGGTTCGGACCGCTACTTTTAACTTGCCGGTGACTCCCCCCCATTCGAAGGGGACTAGGGCCATCCGGCAGAGGCTCTCGGAATTGTCTGATGATATGACGGGGCAAAAGGCGTCAGGTAGGATCTGATCCTCGGAAATCAGGTGACAATGGACCGCCGTGACACTCGCCCCCGTGTCCCGGAGCCCCTCGATGCGGTGACCGTTGACCGTTACCTGCTGTCTGTACTTCTACGTGTTGGCGGGCAGGGGCGTTCCGGGGACCATCTCTCGGTCCCCTAGGGAGACCAAGGCCATGGCGGCCATTCTTCGGAGTCTTCCATCTCTTCCCCCAGGGCTACAGAGGCCATCTGTCGAGCCGGCGGGGTGGTGGTGGCGGTCCGCTGGTACAGGGGACACTGGGTGTCGCTGGCATAGTGTCCGGTCTGTTGGCAGCGGAAACATGTGATTCTCCCTCGGGGTCCCGGCCTCCCTGGTGGCCCGGTGCTGGCCGGAGGCGGAGCTGGAAAGGGCGGAGATTGTCCTCTGGGAGGGCTGAGCGGGGATCCCCCCGGGAGCTCCCTTTGCCGGCCTTGGTTCCCTCCGCCCCTCTGGCGGGGGGGTCCCTGATTGTGGCGACCGTAGTCTCCCACGGGGCCCCGGGAGGTCCGGGTGTTCACCCACCGGTCAGCCTCGACGGCCAGTTTCCGAGGGTCTGTGAGTTTGCTGTCCAGGAGGTGCTGGCGCAGTTCTACGAAGCAATTAGCGGCCATGTGTTCCCATGCGATTAGGTCGAACAGCTCCTCAAAGGTGGAGACCTTGCTGCCCTTGATCCATCCGTCCAAGGCCCGGCTGTAAAAGTTCACGTACTCCACCCATGTGGTACCGGGTATCTTTTTGCAGTCTCTAAACCGTTGCCGGTACATTTCAGGGGTGAGCCCATATCTGGCTACCAGGGCCTCTTTCATGTGACTGTAGGAGTTCATCACGGTGGAGGGCAGGTCCAGCAGGGTATCTCTCCCCTCACTCAGGAACCGGCCCCACAGCCCAGCCCCCCAGTCTTTCTGCGGGACTCGGTGGGAGGTCATGGCGACTTCGTATGCCTTGAACCATTGCTGGATGTCGTCGTTCTTATAGTATTCTTTCACCACGTCTTTGGGGATGTGGACCTTTGGTTCCACGGTGGAGGAGATGGGTTGGGTTTCCGAGGGTCGGGCCTCCGCCCTCTTAGCCTTGAGCTCGATTTCTTTTAGGCTACGTTCGTGCTCTAGTTGGAGTTTCTTTTCTTCGTGTTCTCTCTGTCGTTTCTTTTCCTCTAGTTCTCCGTGTAGGCGTAACTGTTCTACTGCCAGTTTTTTCTCAGCCAGTTTTATCTCTCCTTCGATTTTTAGTTTTGCTAGTTCCAGTTCGTGGTTGCGACTTCTTTCTCGGTCCGCTAGTTCCTCTGGGGATAGGCCCCCCTCGGGGGCGCCGTTCCTCCCCGGGCTGCTTCGTGGTTCGTTGGGATGCTCTCCTTCTGCTTGTGACCGGGGAGTTTCTGCCTCGACCCAGGTTTTTAATGCCCCCTGGAAGTCCTCTTTCGTGCTTAGTCTGGTGGTAGCGATTCCAAAGTCTTTGCAAAATTGTTTCAGTTCTCAGTGCGTATACGATTCTAACTGGTCCTTTTGGAATGCCGTGCTCGGGTTGGTGCCTGCGGCACCTAGGGAAGTTTCTCCTTCCATTCTTCTTGGTGGTACGTAAGCCGTCTACTGCACGATCTCTAGGTGTTGGCTCAGATCCCGTCGCCTGCCACCAAATGTTGGAAGGCGTTCCCCGGGGAGGCTGCGGAATGGGTTCCTGACCACCCTGAGGCCCACCTTTCCCAGAATTAGGCCGAGCAAGAGCAGGGAGGCCCTTCCTGGAAGGGTCTCGCACCTAGGATCGCACGCGCTGCGCTTACTCTCTCTTCGGATAGAGGGACACCACACAGTAGGTCGTTATAAGGCAATAAGCTTTTATCAGTTGTTGTCAGGGATCTTTATGATCCAGCAGGCAGGTGCAGAATTAATGCCACAAGCGGCAGCGATCTTGTGATGATGGGAAAAGGGGTAGCGGGACAGTCTTTCAATCAGTGTCTCTGCGAGGTATCCGGCGCACAGCTCTCAATCCTCGAGCTGAGGGGATGTTGCTTCTCTCGGCAATCTCTGCCGATTCTCTTGGAGGAGCGGGCCGCGAGTCACTCAGCAGGCACCGGAGAGTCGTAGTTCAGGGAGCCGCGACGGCGTCAGCAGGGCTCAGATGGTTCAGAATTCGAGGAGCCGCGACGGCGTCAGCAGGGCTCAGATGGTTCAGAGTTCGGGGAGCCGCGACGGCGTCAGCAGGGCTCAGATGGTTCAGAATTCGGGGAGCCGCGACGGCGTCAGCAGGGCTCAGATGGTTCAGAGTTCGGGGAGCCGCGACAGCGTCAGCAGGGCTCAGGTGGTTTCAGAGTTCGGATAGCGTTCTTCTGTTCGGTGAGCGATCGAGCCGCGACCAGGTCAGCAGGCTCTCGTCAGTCCAGGTCTTCTCTGCCTCTCGTTCCTTCAGCACCCCTTGTTATACTCCCCCCTCCTCTTTGAAGTCCGGAGACCTCGCGGAGAGGGGTCTGGTGCCTGGGGAGCGGTGTGTCGGGGTTTCCTGTCGCTCAGCCCCTTGATCTGTTCAGGTGTGTCCGGGAGGGACTCCAGACGCCCAGCAGGAGAGGCGCCCGCTCACCGGGGGCCTGGTGGCCGATCGAAACCTCCCTCGGGGAAGAGACCAGAGGTGTGACAGAGTCGGCGCCTCTCGGTCTGGTTTGGGGGGGGGGGTTTCATTCTCCCTCGGCCAGGCATGCGTGTTGGGGATCTGGTCGGCCCTCGGGATGTTGGTCCACGGAAGCCGGAAGGCCGTGCCCACGAGGTTCGGCGTGTTCGTAGTGTGACTTGCTGGTCGGGAGGGCCCACGCCACGAGGCCGGTCTCACAGACACTAACAGGACATTAAAAGGCAGAACACCACCTCTCACTAGAATAAAACAGTCTACAATGGGGGTTTAAAGCAAGGTTGGGGTGAATTGTGGACAGGGCAAGCACCAGGAGGTGCGCGGTAGCAAGCAGAGACTGGAGGGAGGAAGTGGGGGAAACGGACAGCAGCAACGAAGGGAAATACAGTGACAGAGGAGGGATTGATCTGTGGACGGGGTATGAGGGTGGGTGTGAAGAGATGAAGCTAGAAAAAGTACAAGCACTCTGCAGGGTAGTGAAAAAGAAAGAAAAAACTGATCCAAAAGGGTTGTAAAACAGGAGTGGTTGATGTTTACAAGTACTTAGTCCACTCTGGCAGGAGGTCTAAACACCAGATTAGGCATGGCCATGCATAACAGGGACAAATGATGACAAAGAATATGAGACAGACGATGGAGAGAGTAAATAGGAAGTTTGTGGGCGGGCTAAAGCCCACAGATTAAACACAACATGTCTCCCTGAGACAGTGCATTTGCTGTCTAGCCGAGACCTAAAAATGACCCTCCCAGCACTGGTGATAACATTTCAATGGTGTGGGGGTACACTTGTTTTTAATTTCTAAAGACAAACTCGCACTTTAGGAGTTTGTTTTTGAAAAATAAAAAAACTTTGGAAGTGTGATGGCTGTAATTGTCTTTAACAGGAGCTGCATGACAGCTGTTCCTGCCAATGTATAGAGATGTGCATGGGTCCGCGGACATCTCTAAATTTTGCAGGTGAAGTAAAGACAGGGTGGCTGGCAAATTTCTGTGTTGCAGCTTTCCAAGCCTACTGCTGCCAATGTTTGTGTTTTCCAAAAGGCAGAATTTAAAAAACCTTAGAAATTTGCCGAAAAAACCAAAGGTTACAGGGACTTTATAGTTAGGGTGATAGTTATAATTATAGTTATAGTATAGTTGGCTGAGCTAACTATAACTCGCGGCCCCCAATGCACTTCTTATGACCTCACATATTACATCACTCATGACATGGTCAGTGACATCACTGATGACATCACTCCTGATATCTCAAATGACATCACTGATGTTATCATCCAGTGACTGTGAGTGTTTTTAAAATGTTTATGAGTGTTAAATATATTTACCAACATGTATTGATGAATCATTGGTTGTATGAGGGCCTGTATCGATGATTCAGTAGGTGCAGTAACTGACTGTATAAGTGAGGTATTAGGGTTCTCAGTGAATGTATAGGTCACTGACTAGGTTGTCTGAATGTCTTTGTCAGTCTGTCAGTTGGTGTCGAAGTGGCTGTATGGGTTGGTGAGTGGGTATATGTGTGGGTGTTTAGTCGAATAATCGGTTGTCTGAGTACCTGTATGGGTGTATGAGTGTCTGTGTGGGTAGGTGAGAGGGTATATGACTGCCTGCGTGGATGAGTCAGTGCCTGAGTCAGTGGGTATATGGGTTAGTAAGTGTAGGAGTAGGGTTGTATAAGTGACTGAGTGTGTCTGGCTGTGTCCATGAGTGAATGGATATGTCAGTGGTATGTGAGTAAGTGGATATGTGAAAAGCAGTGTATGTCGCCCTACCTGGAAAGGGTATGCCTAGACGTGGGTCCTGTGCTCACTGCACCACTGGATTCAAGCTAGCCTGGCTGTTGAGGGGTGATGCCCCAAAACCAGTCCCAGGATGCTTGTTTCCGGTCCAGGGAGGACCTGGTTTGGCAGTTTGGGCTGGACTGTTCTCATAAGGAACAGTCTCAACATTGATTTGTATATGGCTGGGTCCAAACTGAGGTGGCGTGGTGAGCAAAAGAATGATGGATTAAACCCTGATCCTTGTGACTGGAGGTGGATGTTTGTATTGTTCAGCATTCCGTCCATCAATTGTTTCTTTTGCTTTGTCACCCTAAGTAGGAAGGGTATGCCCAGACGTTGGTCAAGTGCTCACTGCACCTTTGGATTCAAGCTAGCCTGGCTGACAAGGGGTCAAGACTGATTTGCATATGGCTGGGTCCAAACTAGGGTGGCGTGGTGAGCAAAAGAATGATGGATTAAACCCAGATCCTTGTGGCTGGGGTTGAATGTTTGCATTGTTCAGCCTTTTGTCCATCAATTGTTTCTTTTGTAAGAGAACCAATGTGGCCAAGATCTTAATCCACAACATGAACAGCCCCAGCTTGGCACAACTGGTCAACCCACACACAAAGCCCACAAAGCCAACTTCTGATTTGACCTAATTTTCTCGCTGGTCTCCAGCTTCTAAAAATGTAAGTACCTTCCTTTCTCGTAGATGGCTTGCACCATCATGAATTTCTCCATCCCTGATGATTGAATTTACTAAGGTTGTCTTCTGGATCAATGTCTTGATTATCAGTATTATTAGTATTAAAAGAGCTTATATGGCGCAAACAACTGCCCTCACATGGTTTCCCGGCACTAGAGACAGATAGGGTGCAGCCTAATCTCACTGCTCAAACAACCAGGTCTTCAACAATTTCCAAAAGAAGGACAAAGAATTGTAGCCTCTTAAAGTGGGTGGAAGACTGTTCTAAAGCTTGGGGCCCATATAGGCAAAGGACCGTCCTCCTGAGCAAGTGGTTAGAAACGTTAACAGCCTCAGTGCAGTGTTCTTTCTGCGTGCCCTGTCAGTCAGAGTCCTCCTATTGAATAGCATCCTGTTTGGTATACTAACCAATATTAATAGTTGTTAGCATATCTCTTGCCCTAGGCATGGTATGGTAACATCAAATGTGTTTCACATCCACCAGCTGAAATGCGGTGGAAGAGTCTTGAAAAAATATGGATGAAATTTCCTTACCAACCACAGACCCGTCTGTACGCCCAGAAAATTGATTGTTCAAAAATTCTACTTCCAGGTCTGCACTTTGAATGGAGGTACTCACCCATAGGACTCTTTGCTGTCCCTCAACAGTGGCAGCAGCCACATCATCATTCCCTAAACTTGGCACGTCACTGCACTGTGTGACAGCCTCACTGTCTTGGGCCCAGAATTATTAAGGTTTTGCATCTGGGTTACGTCCTATTTTTGCAGCCGCCCTGCCACAAACTCTAATTTTGTATTTACTAAGCCACACAAAGCCCGATTTGGGCGCCTTTGTTAATAAAAAACATCAACAACATAGCGCTGCCTTACATCAGGGAGGCGTTACATGGGTGGAGCACAGGTGTTCCTTCCTGCACAAAAACTATTCTGACCACAACGCAGGCACCCTTGCGCCACAGTGCAGGGGTGCCTGAGTTGAGAGAAGCAGCAAGCAGTGTGCCAGAGATACGAGAGAGCAGAACTGCACCCTTAGTAGATACAGCACTTTTCAGCTCTCTCCATTTGACGCAACGCAGCACAACTACTTCCCCTGCTGCGTTGCGTCGAAGTGGAGTAAATTTGGGCCTTAATCTGTAGCAGTAAAGATACTCCCTGGGTGAAGATCCCCACCGTTATTGTACCAGCCAATATCCAGTTCTTGTGCAACCCTTCCTGTTCTGCATTGTGCAAATTCATGAGGCATGCAGGGTCATCAGGTCATCAAAACCACCGTACCCGCTCGAAGACAATCTGTAGCGCCAACATCTTTAAATTGGCACATTCCCCCATTATCGTCGACCTCTCAGCTGCATTCAACATTATAATCCACATTAACCAACTTTCTTAATTCTTTGCAAAAGACCATGCATTTGATATTGTGTAGGGCAGAGTAAATGTTCGACTACAGCGTGGATCAATGCCTCGAACTGTCATTAGTTTCATATGCTGATGACACCCAATTGGTTATTTCCTTTCCCAAAAAATGCAGAAATAACCTCACTGAATTCCAGGAATTCCAAAAATTCCAGGAGGTTATTTTTGCATTTTTTGGAGAAGGAAATAACCTATTGGGTGTGATCAGCATATGAAACTAATGACAGTCCGAGGCATTGATCCACACTGTAGTCGATTGCAGACTGGATGACAGCAAACTGTCTGCAGTTAAACACCTGCACGTCTGAAATCGTGCTGCTAGGGAGAGACAGTCATCTGTGGTCAGATCAATGGTGGCCAGAGGCATTGGGGCCCGCACCCCCACCCAAGGAGGCCGTGAAAAAGTATGGCTGGACAGTGGGCTGTCCTCAAAGCCCAAACAGAAGTGTTTGTGGGGTATGTTTCGGGCTTCGGCATGGACTCAAGCCTCTCTTAGGGTTTTTCGACTCGCAAGCTCCCCAGACCATTATCGAGTCTACGATCTTATCTAGACTGGATTATTGTAATTCCCTTTACTTAGGCGCAAATAAATCTGGGATTCAGTGCTTACAGAGGGTACTAAACGCTGCAGTGCGCACTCTTTTCGCTCTCCCAAAATTCTGTTCAGTATAAAAGCTCATGCCTAAGCTACACTGGCTGCCAATTGATAAAAGACTTCAGTTTAAGACATTATGCTTTGCCCATAAAATTCTGACCCATCAAGCGCGTCCTATCTGATCTGCTGGAGCCATATTCACCGCGACGTACACTGCGTTCAGCCGTTCAGCACCTAGCTTTCATCCCCCGAGTTGCAAGAGCCGGGGGCTGCTCTTTTTAGGGACTTGCGTCCGTACTCTGGAACTCTCTGCCTATGTCTATCAGAGGTATCCAGAATCACCTGGCTTTCAGGAAGGCTGTAAAAACATGGCTGTTCCCCTACGAATCCACACCTCCCCTGTTTTCCATCTTGCAGCATTCTACCTGGGTAGCTCTGGGACACCCCCCGTCGCTGGGGCAGCCATGCGCTGGATAAATCTCTCTAACATGTGTGTAATTGTAGCTGTATATTACTAAGAATGATATTTCCTGGCATTAGCAGTAGATATTTTATTGTGCCGCCTGTATTCCGTTCAAATGCAGGGAAGTGACAACGAGAGCCATCGTCCTGCGTCTTCTGTACTGCGAAGCAGAGCTCCTCTCTAGTGATCACGTAGAGAACTGCACCCCGTGTGCTGCTGGACTATTGATGATTTTAGAATAGGACAATTGACAGGGTTTATTCTTGTCACTGGATGAAACATTTAATTTTGTTGAAAAGAAAATACGTTTCATATCAAGGAGATCAGAGTTCTAAAAAAACATACACACAAGCTCGCATGGGACATTAACAGCACATAATTTCCTGCGCCCGTTCCATTGCCTTCAGATCCAAAGTAGTGCTAAATCGACACATCAGCAGACTACTTCTGTACTCCGAGTAATGGCTGACACCCAGTGGTCATGGACCCTGTCAGCGCCTGGATACCCTCACAGGTGACAAGAAGCGCTGTACAAATCCATTGAATGATTGATTTCAGGAACCGCACAATGTCGAATGGGGCCAGTTGGTTATTTGAGACCTCATGACAGCCACTTTTTGTAAGATAAATTCATTGCCTTACGTATATTTCTGTAATTAAAAAATAAGCAGACCTTTAGAGACACAGTATAAAAAAAGGCATTAGGGATTGAGACTCATTTTATATTACTAAATAGAAGCATGACTGCCCTGATACATTAAACAAGTCGAGGCATCTAATTGAGAATCAATGTTAAATTCATTACACAAAGACTGTCTCTTCTATTTTAATCCATTGTTTTCTCAGACCTTTGATAAATCCAAACACGACAGACTCATTAAATTAGTTAAGCAGTTCACCTGATAGCTAGAATTCACTTCTAACCACCTTCCCTCTCACACTAAGCCCTTAACACCGGACTCTACCTACCGGAGAAACAAACTTGGCGCAATTAGAGGAAAAGTAGATATTAGAAGCAAATCCTCCCTCCCACCTAGAAATTTCAGTCTAAAAATGATCCCAGTACTCAAGAATTCACAGACAAACTGGCAAATCATTTCAAGACCAAAGCAGACACATTGGACTCCTATTTAAAACAAAGAAAAAAAAAGAAGCTATTTAATGCTTCATAGTCTAATCCAACTTTGCCCTCGGCACGTCTGAAAACAGTCTGTTTCAGACGTGCCTCAGAGAAAATTGGCTTAGCTCCCTCTCCACACACATTGAAGCATCCGGTTGGATCCTGGATAGTATGAAGCATTACATAGCTTCCGGATTTTGGCCCAAGTGCATGTAGAGGTAAGAGGCGCTTTGGGATTTCTTAATGAATTCGAGATAATACAAAAGTAAGGTCTACAGTGAGGACCCCTTCCTTTGTATAATCCCGGAAATGTTTATCCATACCTATCTGCACCAAGTTAGATGCAGTAACTATTGAAATGAGGCTGTTCTGAATGTTCCTAGTCCTGAAGAAAACCAATTGTGATGTGTTGTATATACACACTCTTCGTTAAGGGTCGAAACATCAACGATAAGAATAGGTGTTCCGTCCTTACACACTTACACCTAAGGGATAAGGATATAAATTTGAACATGTCAAATCAGTGATGGACGGATGCCCAACGGAGTTATTTTTTCTGTTTATTGTGTAAATGTCAAGTGACTTGTTTATTAAAATGTCTTATGTAACACACCTTGTATATGGCACTTATAAATGTAATTATGTATGTTGTGTAAACAGTCTTGTGTCTTTGGTACATGGTTTACGTGTTCCTGCACAACATATGAATGTTAATATACAGTGTGCAGTCTACTATTTCATGGCAGCCTAATTTTTTCGAATGTTTTATTATTGATTTTGCACCATTGATTGGTTTTCCTAGTTCACGAGGATTAATCTAACTTTTTGAAGAAATTGATTTTGAGCAAATCACTTAATCTCGCTGTGCGTACAAAAATTAATGTGTCTTTGTGTAAAGTAGCTGGCAATAATGTAAAGTGCTTCAATACCTTCAGGTGGTTTTGGAGCTAAATAAAACTGCTCAAAAAATTAGAAAAACCGAATCGGTGGAGATGGGGATCTGTGCAGCTGAATTCAGTGGGGGCAAGCAGCGACGGGCAGGAGGTGGAGGGGCAACCAAAAGCAAATGCTGGCAGCAATGGGGGAGATTAAGTGATTTGGCCATAATCACAAAATGTGCAACTGAGACTGAGGCTAGGGAGACGATGTATAGTGAGGCCAGAGCTGGTGATTATTGAGTTGGGAAACCATGTTTGAGTTTTGGCGTCAGCTTAACATCCCTGATTCTGGGCAAATCACTTAATCTCCCCATGCCTACAAAAATTAATATGTCCTTATGAAAATGAACTGGTGCTAATGCAAAGCAATCCAATACCTTTAGGTGGTGTTTGACTCTATATAAGACTGCAGAGAAAAAAATAACTGCTCCTTATGTAAAGATCTCCAATACCTTCGGTGGTGTTGGCACTATATACAACTTCAGAAAAAGCCCGGGAAGAATCAGTTTTAGACTGGTTTACAATAGTGAACATGAGGAAATACATCACATCAGCAACCACATTAAAAGGACTACTTTTGCCATGGACACTGAGGGCAGGCAGACCTTGATGACATCAAGACTCATCCTGGTTCATGTGAAGAGAATTCAAGTTAAGGAACCAATTGTGCATGGACACACTTCACAGGTGAATGCAGAAAAAGTAAGAAAGTGTCCCAACGGGAGAAATTTGAAGAAATAGAGTCCCATTCTATGAAATGAGAAGCAACAAGGTGAGACATGAACAGTTCAATCATTTCACACAGGAGAAATGTGGCTATGCAGTTACAGTAGAAAACACAAGTACTTTAGAAGCTCTAACACGCACTGTGATAACGCATACTTGATTCACTTGAGGTATTATTTTCCAGCTATGAACACCTTTGCCGAATGACCACATATGGTGTAAACACGAACACACACACCTAGTACCCTAACACATGTGCCTAATAATAGGAGCCGTGCACACATGCTCCAATCAGCACGTCAGCTAGACGCTAACAGGACATTAAAAGGCAGAACACCACCTCTCACTAGAGCGAAACAGTCTACAATGGGGGTTTAAAGCAAAGATGGGGTCGTGGTGATCTGTGGAAAGGGCAAGCAATGGTAGGTGCGCGGTAGGTAGCAAGCAGAGACTGGAGGGAGGAAGTAGGGGAAACAGACAGCAGCAGCAAAGGGAAATACAGTGACAGAGGGGGTGATCTGTGGACGGGGCAAGCACCGGGAGGTGTGAGGGAGTAATCATCAATGGAAGGGGGGAGGTGAGGGGAAACGAAAAGCAGCAACAAAGGGAAAAGCAGTGATTGGGAGGGAGTGATCTGTGGACTGGGTATGAGGGTGGGTTTGAGGAGATGGAGCTGGAAAAAGCACAAGCACTCTGCAGGGTGCTGAAAAAGAAAGAAAACATGTATCCTAAACTGGTTGTAAAAACAGGAGTAGTTGATGTTTACAAGTACTTAGTCCATTCTCTGGGGGGAGGGCTAAACACAAGAAGAGGCATGACCATACATAACAGGGACAAATGATGACAAAGAATATGAGACAGACGATATAGAGAGTAAATGGGAAGCTTGTGGGCGGGCTAAAGCCCACAGATTAAACACAACCTGTCTCTTTGAAACCGTGCATTTGCTGTGTAGCCGAGACCTAAAAATGACCCTCCCAGCACAGCAGGTAACATTTCAATGGTGTGGGGGTGCACTTGCTTTTAATTTCTAAAGAAAAACTCCCACTTCATGAGTTTTGTTTTTGAAAAATAAAAAAAGTTGGAAGTGTGATGGCTGTAATTGTGTTTAACAGGTGCTGCAAGACAGCTGTTCCTGCCAATGTATAAAGATGTGCATGGGTACGCGGACATCTCTAAATTTTGCAGGTGGAGTAAAGACAGGGTGGCTGACAAATTTCTTTGCTACCCTCTCTACCTTTACTCCATCCACTAAACCCTCTGAGGCCCTCTGTTTAGAGTGGCACAGTTAGTAAAAAAGGATGATTTGGAATGCTACCCCAAGTGATTGCCAGTGATTAGACCATTTAAACGCATTAATCCCTTCACCTGTTGGGGATTTGATGGCCAGTAGAATGTCTGGAAACCTGAGAGTGTTGCAGCTTTCCAAGCCTACTTCTGCCAATGCCTGTGTCTTCTAAAAGGCAGAATTTAAAAAAACCTTAGAAATTTGCTGAAAAAAACGAAGGTTACAGGGACTTTATAGTTAGGGTGATATTTCGCTCATACCAAACCAGAGAAATTCAGCAGTTATAGTTGGCTGAGCTAACTATAACTCATGCCCCCGCAATGCACTGCTTATGACCTCACATATTACATCACTCATGACATGGTCAGTGACATCACTGATGACATCACTCATGATATCCCAAATGACATCGCTGATGTTATCATCCAGTGACTGTGAGTGTTTTTAAAATGTTTACGGGTTGGACTGTTCCCATAAGGAACAGTGTCAAGATTGATTTACATATGGCTGGGTCCAAACTGGGGTGGCGTGGTGAGCAAAAGAATAATGGATTAAACCCTGATCCTTGTGACTGGGGATGAATGTTTGCATTGTTTAGCATTCCGTCCATCAATTGTTTCTTTTGCATTTGTCGCCTTAAGTGGGAAGGGTATACCCAGACATGGGTCCTGTGCTCACTGTGCCACTGGATTCAAGCTAGCCTGGCTGATGAGAGGTGATGCCCCAAAACCGGTCTGAGGTTGCTTGTTTCCAGTCCAGGGAGGGCCTGGATTGGCAGTTCGGGCCTGTCTGTTCCCATAAGGAACAGGGTCAAGATTGATTAGCATGTGGCTGGGTCCAAACTGGGGTAGCGTGGCGAGCAAAATAATGATGAATTAAACCCTGATCTTTGTGACTGTGGGTGGACGTATGCATTGTTCAGCATTCTGTCCATCAATTGTTTCTTTTGCTTTGTCACCCTATGTGGGAAGGGTATGCCCAGACGTGAGTCCCCTTGCTCACTACACCACTGGATTCATGCTTGCCTGACTGATGAGGGGTAAACTGCCCCGAAACCGGTCCCAGAATGCTTGTTTCCAGTCTAGGCAGGACCTGGCTTGGCAGTTCTTCCTGGACTGTTACCATAAGGAACAGGATCAAGATTGATTAGCATGTGGCTGGGTCCAAACTGGGGTGGGGTGGTGAGCAAAAGAATGATGGATTAAACCCTGATCTTTGTGTCTGTGGGTGGACGTTTGCATTGTTCAGCATTCCGTCCATCAATAGTTTCTTTTGCTTTGTCGCCCTAAGTGGGAAGGGTATGCCCAGACGTGTGTCCCCTTGCTCACTGTACCACTGGTTTCATGCTTGCCTGACTGATGATGGGTAAACTGCCCCAAAACCGGTCCCAGAATGCTTGTTTTCAGTCCAGGGAGCACCTGGCTTGGCAGTTCTGGCTGGACTTTTCCCATAAGGACCAGGGTCAAGACTGATTTGCATATGGCTGGGTCCAAACTGGGGTAGCGTGGTGAGCAAAAGAATGATGGGTTAAACCTAGATCCTTGTGACTGGCATTGGATGTTTGCATTGTTCAGCATTCCATCCATCAATTGTTTCTTTTGCTTAGTCGCCCTAAGTGGGCTGGGTATGCCCAGACATGGGTCCCGTGCTCACTGCGTCACTAAATTCAAGCTAGCCTGGCTGATGAGGGGTAAAGCGCCCGAATGTCTCCAGTCCAGCGAGGACCTGGCTTAGCAGTTCAGGCTGGACTGTTCCCATAAGGAACAGGGTCAAGACTGATTTGCATATGGCTGGGTCCAAACTGGGGTGGTGTGGTGAGCAAAAGAATCATGGATTAAACCCAGATCCTTGTGAGTGGGGGTGAATGTTTGCATTGCTCAGCTCTCCGTCCATCAATTGTTTCTTTTGTGAGAGAACCAATGTGGCCAAGATCTTAATCCACCACATGAACAGCCTCAGCTTTGCACAAATGGTCAACCCACCCACCAAGTTACGGTTTGTACAAGTTTGCAATAAAAGTGGTACGGTCATTTCTCTATACCAATATGAAGGGTATAGATCCTGCTCAATAGGTTACCACCTATGCCCACCCACAAAGCCAACTTCAGATTTGACCTAATTTCCTCGCTGGTCTCCAGCTTCTGAAAATGTAAGTACCTGCCTCTCTTACAGATGGCTTGCACCATCATTAATTTCGCAATCCCGGATGATTGGATTTACTAAGGTTGTCTCTTGAGTCATAGTCTTGGTTATTATTATTATTAAATGAGCTTATATAGCTCAAGCAACTGCCCACACGGGTTTTCCCGGCACTAGAGACAGATAGGGTGCAGTCATATGTCACTACTCAAACAACCAGGTCTTCAACAATTTCCAAAAGAAGGACAAAGAAGTGCAGCCTCTTAAAGTTAGTGGAAGACTTTTCTAAAGCTTGGGGCCCATATAGGCAAAGGACCGTCCTCCCGAGCAAGTGGTTAGAAACGTCAACAGCCTCAATGCAGTGGTCTTTCTGCGTGCCCTGTCAGTCAGAGTCCTTCTTTGGAATAGCATCCTGTCTGATATACTAACCAATATAAACAGATGTTAGCATATCTCTTGCCCTAGGAAATAACCCCAACCTCTGGTCACCAGACTGGTGGCCAAATGAAATGGGTAACCCCCATCCCCTATGCTGAAAGCCAAGAACTTGGGGGTGATTATGGACAACACACTGATGTTTGGGGACCAGGTCAGCGGGGTGGTCTCGACAAGCTTTTTCCTCCTTAGAACCCTGAGGAAAATACAATTCTTCCTATCAGAGGAAAGTTTCAGGACAGCTGTCTCAGCCCTCATTCTGTCCCGGCTGGACTACTGCAACAGCCTGTACCTGAATATTCAAAAGAAACATCTCAGACTGCTGCAGCAAGGCTGCTAACTGGCATACCAAGGTTCGTTTCGGTTAGAAATGGCCTGCGACACCTTCATTGCCTCCCTATAAAACAACGGGCTCAATTTAACTATGCATGGTTTTTAAGTCCCTGATGGGCAGTGGCCCGGAATACCTAAGAAAGCGGCTTCAATGGTATGGTACTCGGAGAGTGCTGCGCTCCATGGAAGCAAAGCGAGTGATTGTTCCAAGAGCAAAGAAGGACAATTGGGGTGGAAGAAGTTTTATCCTAGGTGCCACTAATGCCTGGAACAAGCTTCCAATGCATCTTAGGAACTCCACGGATCTCCTCTCTTTTAGGAAGGGGTTGAAAACATGGTTGTTCACAAATTAGTTCAGATGCAGAGGGATACCAGTTAGACAGTGCTCAGGGCCAGGACACCCTTAGGTAAAAGCGCGCTTTAGAAGCCTAAATAACATAACATATGGTAACATCAAATGTTTTTGACATCCACCAGCTAAAATGCAGTGAAAGAGTCTTGAAAAAAGGTGGATGAAATAACACTTCCTTACCAACCACAGACCCGTCTGTACACACAGAAAGTTGATTGTTCAAAAAGTCTACTTCCAGGTCTGGATTTCGGATGGAGGCACTCACCCATAGGACTCTTCTCTGTCCCTCAACAGTGGCAGCAGCCACATCATCATCCCCCAAGCTTGTCACATCACTGCAATGTGTGAAAGCCTCACGGTCTTGGGTCCGGAATTACCAAGATTTTGCATCTGGGTTACGTCCTATTTTTACCGCAAACTATATTTTTTTATTTACTAAGCCACACATAGCCTCATTTGCACACCTTTGCTAGAAAAAATAATAATAATATAGAGCTGCCATCAGGGAGGTGTTACGTGGGTGGAGCACAGGTGTTCCTTCCTGCACAAAAACTATTCTGACCAGAACGCAGGCACCCTTGCGCCATGGTGCAGGGGTGAGCCTTGATCTGTAGCAGTAAAGATACTCTCTGGGCGAATATCCCCATCGTTATTGTACCAGCCAATATCCAGTTTATGTGCAACCCTTCCTGTTCTGCTTTGTGAAAATTCATGAAGCATGCAGGGCCATCAGAACCACCCGGGGGGCATATTATCAAGGACGGCGTTAAAAATTATCGCCGGTTTAGCGGCAGAAATCTGCTGCTAAAGCGGCGATAATAGGCTTGATAATATGCCCTGGAGCAGTTTTCCCAAACTGGGGTCCGTGTACCCCCAGGGGTCCGCGACACATTCCCAGGGGGTCCGCAGGCAGCAGTTTGAAAAACACTGCAAATTTCCTTGCAGAATTAGCAGTTTTCAAGCAACAATAAATGTGTCAAGTTAACACCAGTAAATAATGTCTCTGCTGGAGAGAGATGAGAGTTTTGTCCAGTGCGGGTTTGATTTATCTAATGTAGCACAGAGGGTTAATATGCCTGCTGCAAAGAACGCGTACCATGCATTTTAAAAACCAGTATTTTATGTGCATAGGTCAGTGGGTTACTTCTTTTGTCACAGAGATTCTTTTGTTACTCTGCAGCTCATAAGAGACAATCATAATCCAGCACAGTGACCTATAAACTGTTATCAAAGAGCTGCTTACACACTGCATGGTGCAAGCTAGTAACTTGTTTTTCCCCAGTCTTTCATTTGCCTGATGCTGCTAAAGGGGTTTATTTGGGTTTATTTGGGTGGAAATACATTTTTATTGTTAAAGTCAATGCTAACCACTGTGCTATGTTCGGAATTCTAAGTTTGTGCTTTTCCAGACCAAGCACTCTTTAAAAATGCCTACCAGTATTATTGACATGTGAATCCTATAGATATAGAGAGGCACTGTTGAAGGGCGATAATAAGGGCATTATTGAAGAACCCCAACAAAGATTGTTGTATCCTGGTGCAAGGTCATCGTTTACTATTCTTTAAAGGCTAATGCAATTCAATATATAATGATAAATGTGTTGTTGAATGCACCATTGTATCCTAAATTTTCTTGGGGGGGGAGTCTCCCAAAGCCCCCTTTGTAGTGGTTAGGCTCACTCACTCACTGCACTTGGTGTGAACAGTATGGGGACTGGTCTGAAAACATTTGCCAGGGCTGCTTTGGGTTTTCACTCAGGCCCTGGCAGAACTCTTTCAATATAAAATACTAAAATCCTTAGTAATTCGAGTATTTGGTTTGTGTGCAGATGTGTGTTTATTTTTTTCAAATCATACAGATTGCTGGGGGTCCCCGGCTTCCAGTAGTGAGTCAGTGGGGGTCCTCAGGAGTCAAAAGTTTGGGAACCACTGCCCTGGAGAATTCCAATAGAAGCCCAGGTTCACACCAGAACATGGGCTTCTATGGGAATTCTCCAGGGCATATTATCAAGCCCAATATCGCCGCTTTAGCGGCAGTTTTCTGCCACTAAACCGGCGATACTTTTTAACGCCGTCCTTGATAATATGCCCCCAGACCCGCTGAAAGACATCTGTAGTGCCAACTTCAAATCAGCACATCCCCCATTATCGTCGACCTCTCAGCTGCATTCAACATCATCATCCACTTTAACCAACTTTCCTAATTCTTTGCAAAAGACCATACATTTGATATGTAGGGCAGAGTAAATATTCGACTACAGCGTGGATCAATGCCTCGGAGCCTTTGTGTAATTGTAGTTGAATAATAATAAGAATGATATTTCCTAGCATTAGCAGGAGATAGGGGCATATTTACAAGGCGGCGATAGAAAATTATCGCCGCTTTTGCGGCCGTTTTCGGCTGAAAAGCGGCGATCATTTTATCGCCTAATTAGCAAGGTCACGCTAACGCGTGAAACCTTGCATTAGCGCACCTATTCGTAACGCCCAGGTTTGCATCTCTAATGAGATGCAAAGTGGGCGTTCCTGACCTGACATGACAGGAGAAATGTCGCTAAGCGACATTTCTCCTATCATCAAGCCCCACGCTATGAATCATAGCGGCAGGAAAAGTAGCGATAACCCCTGTTATCGCTACTTTCCTTACGCCTGCTTCAGGACTGACTTAGCCATGATATCCTATGGAAGGTGGATATCATGGCTAAGTTTGTGAGTCCCTATCAACAAGCTAACGCCACATTTCGTGAGATTATCGCTGGGTTTCCAGCGATAATCTCACGTTAGGTAGTTAGCACTAGGATTTTTATCGCTTTTGACTTAAGCATTGCTAATAGCACGCTATCTCAGCGATAAAAATCCACGCTAGCCGGCGATAATTATCCTAGCGCTAAGTGCGCTTAGCGATAATTATCACCGGTTGTTGCTGTTATGCCCCCTAGTTTCTTGTGCCACCTGCAATCTGTTCAAATGCAGGGAAGTGACAACAAGAGCCATCTGCAGGCGTCTTCTGTACTGCGAAGCAGGGCTGCCCTCTAGTGATCATGTAGAGAACTGCACCCCGTATGCTGCTGGTGCTGGACTAATGATGATTTTAGAATAAGAAAATTGACAAGGTTTATTCTTGTCACAAGATGACACGTTTATTTTGGTAGATAAGAAAATACGTTTGATATTACGGAGATCCGAGTTAAATAGGAAAAAAAACACAAATGCGCGCGCGACATTAACAGCAAATGATTTTCCCTGCCCATTCCATTGCCTTCAGATCCAAAGTAATGATAACTTGACACATCAGCAGACTGCTTCTGTACTCCGAGTGATGGCTGACACCCAGTGGTCATGGACCCGGTCGGCACCTGGATATCCTCATAGGTGACAAGAAGCGCTGTACAAATCTACTTATTGATTGATTGATTGATTGATATCTAGAACCGCACAATGTGGAGTGGGGCTAGATGGTTATTCGAGACCTCGCGACAATTGCTATTTGTAAGATATATTTTTTCCCTTACATATATTTCCGTAATTAAAAAATAAGTAGACTTTCAGAGACACGTATAAAAAAGCATCCAGGATTGCGACTCATTTTACATTTATTAAATAGAAGCATTACTAATTCACTAAACAAGTCGAGGCATCTAATTGAGAATCAATGTTAAATTAATTACACAAAGACTGTCTATTCTATTTTATTCCATTGTTTTCTCAGACCTCTGATAAATGCAAACACGACAGACTCATTAAATTAGTTAAGCAGTTCCCCTGAAAGCTAGAATTCACTTCTAACCACTTAGCCGCTCACACTAAGCCCTTAACACCAGACTCTACCTCCTGGAGAAGCAAACTTGGCGCAATTTTTCGGGAAATGTAGATATTAGAAGCAAATCTTCCCTCCCTCCTAGAAATTTCAGTCTAAAAATTATCCCAGTACTCAAGAATTCACAGAGAAACTGGCAAATCATTTCTAGACCAAAGCAGACACATTGGACTCCTATTTAAAACAAAGGAAAGAAAAGAAGCTATTTAATGCTTCATAGTCTAATCCAACTTTGCCCTTGGCACGTCTGAAACAGTCTGTTTCAGACGTGCCTCGGGGATAATTGGCTTAGCTCCCTCTCCACACACATTGAAGCATCCGGTTGGATCCTGGACATTACATATCGTCCGGATTTTGTCCCCAGTGCATGTAGAGGTAAAAGGTGCTTTGGGATTTCTCAATGAATATGAGGTAATACAAAAGTAAGGTCTACAGAGAGGACCCCTTGCTTTTGTATAATCCAGGTCATTTTTATCCATACCTATCTGCACCAAGTTAGATGCAGTAACTATTGAAATGAGGCTGTTCTGAATGTTCCTAGTCCTGAAGAAAACCCATTGTGATGTGTTGTATGTACACACTCTTCGATATGGGTCAAAACATCAATGATAACAATAGGTGTTCCATCCTAATGCCTTACATACTTACACCTAAGGAATAAGGATATATGTTTGAACATGTCAAATCAGTGATGGGCGGATGCCCAACTGAGTTATTTTTTCTGTTTATTGTGTAAATGTCAAGTGACTTTTTAATTAGATTATGTCTTATGTAACGCACCTTGTATATGGCACTTACTAATGTAATTATGTATGTTGTATAACAGTCTTGTGTCTTTGGTACATGACTTACACGTTCCTGCACAACATATGAATTTTAATATACCATGTGCAGTCTGCTATTTAGTGGCAGTCTCATTTTTTCAATTTTTTTATTACTGATTTTGCACCATTGATTGGTTTTCCTAGTTTACCAGGATTAATCTATCTTTTTGAAGAAATTGATTTTGAGCAAATCACTTAATCACGCTGTGCGCACAAAAATGAATGTGTCCTTGTGTAAAGTAACTGGCAATAATGTAAAGCGCTCCAATAACTTCGGGTTGTGTTGGAGCTATATAAAATTGCACAAACATTTTTGAAAAACAGAATCGGTGGAGGAGGAGATCTGTGCAGCTGAGTTCATTGGGGGGAATGCAGCGACGGGCGGGAGGTGGACGGGCAACCAAAAATAAATGCGGGCAGCAATGTGGAGATTAAGTGATTTGGCTGTTATCACAAAATGTGGAACTAAGGCTGAGGCTAGGGAGATGATGTAGTGTGAGGCCAGAGCTGACGACTATTTAGTTGGGAAACCGTGTTTGAGTTTTGGCGTCAGCTTAACATCCCTGATTCTGGGCAAATCACTTAATCTCCCCATGCTCACCAAAATGAATGTGTCCTTATGAAAATTAAATGGTGCTAATGTAAAGCACTCCAATACCTTTGGGTGGTGTTTGGCGCTATATAAAACTGCACCAAAAAAAGTAACATGCTTATGTAAAGATCTCCAATACCTTTGGTGGTGTGGGCACTATGTAACACTTCACAAAAGACCCAGAAAAAATCAGTGTTAGACTGGTTTACAATAGTGAACATGAGGAAATACATCACATTGGCAACCACATTAAAAGGACTTCTTTTGCCATTGACACTGAGGAGCAGGAAGACCTTGATGACATCAAGACTCATCCTGGTTCATGTGAAGAGAATTCAAGCTAAGCAACAATGGTGTACAGAAAGACATCACAGGTGAATGCAGAAAAAGTAAGAAAGTGTCCGAACGGGAGCGCAATTTAAAGAAAGAGTCATATTCTATGAAATGAGAAGCAACAAGGTGAGACACGTACAATTCAATCATTTCGCACAGGAGAAACATGGCTATGCAGTTACAGCAGAAGACACAGGTACTTTGGAAGCTCCAACATGCCCTGTGATAATGCATACCTAATTCACTTGAGGTCTGATTTTTCAGCTATAAACACCTTTGCCGAATGACCACATATAGGGTAAACACACACACACACCTAGTACCCTCTCATGCAGAAAATAAAAAGAGATAACACTTGTGCCAAATAATAGGAGCCATGCACACATGCTCCAATCAGCATGTCAGCTAGACACTAACAGGACATTAAAAGGCAGAACACCATATCTCAATAGAAAGAAACAGACTACAATGGTGATTTAAAGCAAAGATGGGGTCAGGGTGATTTGTGGACGGGGCAAGCACCGGGAGGTGCAAGGGAGCAAGCAGAGACCAGAGGGAGGAAAGGGGGGAAAAGGAAAGTAGCAACAAAGGGAAATACAGTGACGGGAGAGGGGATCTATGGATGGGGCAAGTACCGGGAGGTGTGAGGGAGTAATCAGTGACGGAAGGGAGGAGGTGAGGGGTAACGAAAAGCAGCAACAAAGGGAAAAGCAGTGACAGGGAGGGGGTGATCTGTGGACTGTATATGAGGGCGGGTGTGAGGAGACGGAGCTGGTAAAAGCACAAGCACTGTGCAGGGTGCTGAAAAAGAAAGAAAAAAGTAGGTCCTAAAGTGGTTGTAAAAAAAGTAATAGTTGATGTTTACAAGTACTTTGAGGTCTAAACACAAGAAGAGGCATGACGATGCATAACAGGGACAAACGATGCCAAAGAATATGAGACACATGATGGAGAGAGTAAATGGGAAGCCAGTAGGTGGGCTGAAGCCCACAGATTAAACACAACATGCCTGTTCAAGACAGTGCATGTGCTGTCTAGCCGAAACCTAAAAATGACCCTCCCACCACAGGAGATAACATTATAATGGTGTGGGGGGCACTTGTTTTTATTTTCTAAAGACAAACTCCCACTTTAGGAGTTTGTTTTAAAAAAATTAAAACAAAATTGGAAGTGTGTTGGCTGGCATCGTGTTTAGCAGGAGTTGCCATGACAGCTGTTTCTGCCAATGTATAGAGATGTGCATGGGTCCGGCGGACGTCTCTAAATTTTGCAGGTGGCGTAAAGACTGGGTGGCTGACAAATTTCTTTGCTACCCTGTCTACCTTTACTCCATCCACTAAACCCTATTTCAGGCCCTCTGTCTAGAGTGGCACAGTTGGTGAAAAACGATTTGGAATGCTACCCCAAGTGATTAGACTATTTAAAAGCATTCATCCCTTCACCTGTTGGGGATTTGATTGCCAGTAGAATGGCCGGAAACCTGAGGGTGTTATATACTTATATGAGTGTAGATTTACATATATATATATATTCACTTAAAAAACCATATGTTTCACACATGTTATAGTTAGCTGGACATTTCACTCGTTAAAAAACAATGAAATTCTCCCGTTATAGTTACTGCAGGCAACTATAACTCACGCGACCGCAATCCTCTGCTGATGACGTCAGATATTACATCACTGTATTTAGACACTTATTTACCCATGTCTTCTTCCATTAATCTTTAGCTATACATATATTACAAATATTTATTTTTCATAAAGACACATATGTCATCAGTGATGTAATATCTGACGTCATCAGCAGAGGATTGCGGTCGCGTGAGTTATAGTTGCCTGCAGTAACTATAACGGGGGAATTTCATTGTTTTTTTACGAGTGAAATGTCCAGCTAACTATAACATGTGTGAAACCTATGGTTTTTTAAGTGAATTTGCCAGGTTTTTTAAATGCTAATTCGTAACTATAACGTGTGTGAAACCTATGGTTTTTTCAGTGAATTTGTATGGTTTTTTAAATGCTAAGTTATGTATTTATTAATTATTTTTTTTTTCAGGTTTTATACCGTGCGCGCACCGTGAATTATTATTATTTTTTTAAATCGCGAGGTGCGCGCACACTGCGCGCACGGTGCCCTTCGCGCACCGTGCGAGCACCCACGGTTCGCAGTTCGTGCCATGCGTGCACCTCGCAATTTTAAAAAAATAAAAAAGATTGTTTTTTTCTCCCTTGGGGGTCCTTCTGTGACCCCCTAACCAAGGCTAGGGGGTCAGGAACTGTCCACTCTGCCCCCTTTTCACGTTCTCCACCTTTTTTTTTCACCCCCTCTGACTGCGAGAGACAAAATGGCGCCCGACATTTCCTGGTTTCGACCGATTCGAATGTTTACCGACATCTAACAACCAATCAGAATTGCGCTCGCGCACGGCAGGGTGTGCGCACCGTGCGCGCACGGTGCGCGCGTATAGATATTGATATGCTTTTAAATGCTATTTTCTCAGGAAATACTGAACAGATTTACACCAGACCTGCAAAAGGCACTTCCTTGACCTTATGGCTACCTCTCTGCCAAATTTCACGTAATTCTGTTCAGCCGTTCGGGCTGTAGCTGTGTCTAAAGGTCCTATGGAAAATAACATGGGGAAAACGCGTTTTGGGACCCCCCTTTTTTCTCGGCCCCCGCTTGACGAATCACCCCAAGACTTTCAGGGTAGGAGCTGAGCGGAGCGCCCCATTAGTTTTGAAAATTTCGCGAGGATTCGTCAACCGGCGCCAAAGTTATTCAAAATAGAATTTTCAGATTTCCTATGGAAACTAGGTTGTAACTATAACTATCTACTGGCGACCGCCAGTAGATAATATATATATATATATATATGGTTACAGGGATGTTATATTTAGGAAAAAGAATTAAAAAAAACCTTAGAAATTCGCTGAAAAAAACAAAGGTTACAGGGACGCTATAGTTAGGGTGATATTTTACTCAAAACCATAGAAATTCAGCTGTTAACTCTCGCCCCCGCAATGCACTGCTTATGACCTCACATATTACATCACTGATGACCTGCTCAGTGACATCACTGATGTCATCATCCAGTGAGTGTGAGTGTTTTTAAAATATGAGTGTTAAATACATATACCAAGGTTTATTGATGAATCAGTGGGTGTATGAGTGCCTGTATCGATGATTCAGTAAATGCGTGACTGACTGTATAAGTGAGTGGTTAGGTGTCTCAGTGAAAGTCTGGGTCACTGACTAGGTTGTCTGAATGTCTGTATCAGTCTGTCAGTTTTTGTCGAAGTGGCTGTATGGGTTGGTGAGTGGGTACATGTGTGGGTGTATGGGTGAGTGATCAGTTGTCTGAACACCTGTATGGGTGTATGAGTGTCTTTGTGGGTCGGTGAGAGGGTGTGTGACTGGCTGTATGGATGAGTGAGTGCGAGTCAGTGGGTGTATGGGTTAGTGAATGTAAGAGAAGGTTTGTATAAGTGAATGGCTGTGTATGTGAGTGAATGGATGTGTCAGTGGTATATGCGTAAGTGGATATGTTAAAGGCAGTATAGGTGAGTGTTGGAGTATATCAGTGACTATGTGTAAGTGAGGGATTGTGATAGTGGCTGTATGGGTTAGTGAGTGTGTTGTGAGCGTCTATATGGGTAAGTGATTATATATTAGTATATGTATGAATAATTGAGTGGGTGTGTGTATGACTTTATAATGGCTGTCTGATTGACTCTATTGGTGAGTGAGTAGGTGTGTGAGTAGCTCTATGAGTGACTGACAGTGTGTCAGTGGCTGTATGGCTGTTTGAGTGGCTATATCAGTGGCTGTATTAGTGAATGAGTTGGTGTACAAGTGGCTGTATGGGTGACTGAGTGGATGTGTGTGTAGACCTATGAATCAGTGAGTGCGTATGTAAGTACTGGTAAGGGTGCCTCAATGGTTTCAAGAATGGTTGCAGTGGGTATATGAAAGGTTACGTGGGGAGTGTGATTGGCTGCATCAGAGATTCTGTGGATGATATTATCAGTGATATCATTTAAGGTGTCATCAGTGATGTCACTGACCATGTCATGAGTGAAGTAATATGTGAGATCATAAGTAGTGCATTGCGGGGGCACGAGTTATAGTGAGCTCAGCTAACTATAACTGCTGAATTTCTCGGGGTGTGTACAAGTGAAATATCACCCTAACTATAATGGCCCTGTAACCTTTGTTTTTTTCAGTGAATTTCTATGTTTAAAAAAATTCTATTTCTTAACTATAATGTCCATGTAATCTTTGTTTTTGTTTCAGTGAATTTCTAAGGTTTTTCAAACTAGTAATCACCTTTGCAGAGTGGTAAAGAAAGGGGGCTGGGCCTCAAACCAGCTCTTAGGAATCCCGCTGTGTACGACTTACAGGAGGTATAAGAAGAGCTTCTTGGCCCCCAAGGTCCCTCAGGAGTAAAGTGGACTTCATCCCCCAATCACTAGTGCACCACAAGCCGCCTTTGTTGAGTAGTAGAGAAAGGGGGCATGTCCTCCGAACACTTCCTACCAGTCCCACTATGTTGGACTTACTGGCGTAACAGGAGGGGTATTTGGCCCTCAAGGACGTCCTTGGGGCCCAACTACCCCTCCTGTTACCTCCAGAAAGTACCACATAGCAGGACTGCTGATACATCATAGGAGGCCTGCCCCCTTTCTCCACCACTCTGCAAACACAACTTGTGGTGCACTACTTGTAGGTGTATGAAGTCCCCTTGGCTATTGAGGGTCCTTGTGGCCAACTACCCCTCCTGTTACCTCCAGCAAGTCCCACACAGTGGGTTTGCTGAGAGGTTTTTGGTGGCCACACCCCATTTCTCCACCACTCTGCAAACGACCCTCCTGGCACACGACTGGTTGTGGGACCAAGTCCACTTGACTCTTGAGGGTCCTTGGGGGACAAGTACTCCACCAGTTACCTCCAGCAAGCTCCACACAGTGGGTTTGCTGAGAGGTTTTAGGTGACCACGCCCTCTTTCTCCTCCACAGTGCAAACGCGCCTCCAGGCGCACTACTATTTGGGGAATGAAGTTCTCTTGGCTCTTGAGTGTCCTTGGGGCCACAACTAGCTCTCCTGTTACCTCAAGTAAGGTCCACACAGCTGGATTGCTGAGAGGTGGTCAGAGGCCATGCCCACTTCTCCTCTACTCTGCAAACGCGCCTCTGGGCACACTGCTGCTTGAGGGAAAAAGTCCACTTTAGTCCTGAGGCCCTCAGGAGAAAAGGGGACCTCATGCCCCACCAGTAGTGCGCCCAGAGGTGCATTTGCGGGTGTGGCCTCAGACCACCTTTCAGCAATCCCGCTGTGTATGGCTTACTGGAGGTAACAGATCTTCTTGGCCCCTAAGGACCCTCAGCAGTCAAGGGGACTTCATCCCCTAACCAGGAGCATGCCAGAAGGCACATTTGCAGAGCAGTGGAGAAAGGGGGGCCTCCTGTGAGTTGCAGCATTCATTTTTTTCTAGAAAGTGGCGCACGTAGCCCCCCTTCCCTGGACTGTTTTGTTCCCCGGGGACCCCATCCTTTTTCATTTTTTTTTAAATGCAAGGGGGGGGTGCACGCTGCCCCCCTGCCCGATTTTGGCCCCGGCCTTTATTATTATTAACTGTTTTAAAAGAGAAGAGGGCCATGCGGCTCCCCCTCCCCAGGCCTATTTTGGCCCTGGGGACAGGCTTTCATAATTTTTTTTGTAACGGGGCGGGGGGCCAGCATGGCACCCCCTCTTTGGGCCAAAATTGTCCCAGGGACAACATCCCCCGGGATAAGGCCAGGTCGTTGGGGACCGCGGGGGGAGCCTCAAGGCCCCTGTGGTCCCTGTCGGCTCCACACCTACTGCAGGAGATGGCATTGCTTTTGAACAGAGTAACTGCTGACATGCAGCTCCCTCAAGCAATTCTGCTCTGCTTCATGGAATACTCTTGCATCTATGAAGCGGACCAGAGTTTGCAATGGCATGGCAGGAGTGATGCTCCCACCATGCCATAACAAACTGTAATGTCCCAGGCTTCGGCACCCCAGGACATTGCTGGAGCCATCCCGGTGGGGGTGGCGTTCCCCATGGACATGAAAGGCTCCTGGAAGAGGGCCGTGTGGCCCCCCTCCCATCTTGTAGATAGCCCCAGGGAGGTGGTGGTCCTTGGGGCAGTTGGGGGGGCCATAGGCCCCCCCTGCATTAAAAAAAAATACAGTGTGCCCTGGGGAGGTGGTGGCCCCCAGGGCTTCTGATAAGCCCAAGAGAGGGGCCCATGGGCTCCCTCCTTTATACCCCTGGGATTTGGCCCACCCGGGGACTTTAAAAAAAGATACGCGGGCGAGCGCACGTCTTATTTTAAAAAATAATTGCTGCAGATTTGCGGATCCATCGTGACTTCGTGGCAAAATGAAAAGAAATATGCTTTTAAAACATGGCGGAGTCCCTGTGGGACCTCCCCACCTTATCTGGGGGGGTCAGGGTATTCCTACCCTGCCCCCTTTTCTTTATTTTGTACTTGTTTTCTGGGACTTGGCTTCCAGTTGAGTCCCAAGATGGCTGCCAACACTTTCTGGTTGAAGTGTTGTCAGCCAACCAGAGCAGTGCATTTTCCTGCACAAGCTCGTCCTTGTTCGCAACGGCTTTGCAGCCAGAGATATCTCTATCATTTTCGGCTTGAGTTACTCAAAAGCTACTGAACAGATTACACCAAATAAGCAAAAGGCACTTCCTTGAACCAACATCTACTTCCCTGCCAAATTTGGTGTAAGTTCATTCAGCGCTTCGGGCTGTAGGTGTGCCTAAATGTTCCTATGGGAATTAACATTACAAACGCAACCTTATTTCACCCCCCAAATTCTCAGTCCCCACTGCACAGATCACCCCCAAACTTTCTCAATCAGTAGTACCCACCGTGACACTTTTTTGGCAAAATTTCATACAGATTTGTCAAACGACGCCAAAGTTATAGCCAAGTAAAAAAATGCTTTACTATGGAAACTGGGTCCTAACTATAACTACCTACTGGCAACCACCAGTAGGTATACCTACATTCCCAATAGATCAAGTGTTGGATCTCAAAACAATGTTTGACTTACTGTATGACTTAGATGAAGAGGAAATAATGGAGGAGCAAGTACTGGAACATCTTAACTTTGAAACGGATAAGAGATCTGAAAGTGGCCTAAAGAAGAAATCAAAATATTATCCTGTTCTGTCTCCTGGTAATAAATTTTACTTATTCTCTGATGCAATAATTGAGGAACTTAACAAGTTGCAGAAAATGAAGAATCAAAATCAAAGAGAAAATATAACCAGCAAAGAACGGGAAGCGATTAAAAAATTAATTGAGAACAAAGAAATTACAATAAAGCCCGCTGATAAAGGGGGAAACATTGTGATTTTGAATACTAAAGATTATGTCAAGGAGGCTCTAAGACAGCTGGATGACACCACCAATTACTGCAGAATCAAGGCAAATCCTATAAATAATATGACTATGGACTTAAATGCGAAACTTCTGAAATGGCATAAGGAAAATCTCATCAGTGATGATGAATTAAAATTCCTCACTAAAGATTTCCCTGTGATTCCGACAATATATTTTTTGCCAAAGATACACAAGACTTTACAACAGCCACCGGGGAGACCCATAGTCTCCTCGTGTGATTCGCTTTATGAAAATCTCTCACAAAATGTGGACACATTTCTCGCACCAATTGCTCAAAGTATGAGCTCATACATAAGAGATACTGGGGATTTCCTTGGAATCTTAAATGAAATAACATGGAATGAACAATACCTTCTTGTGACAATAGACGTAGTGTCCTTATATACGTCCATCAGGCATGATGTGGGATTAAAGGCATGCAGCTATTTCCTCAATCAAAGATGCATAACGTAACTAAAGTATACCCAAATGCTCCTGAAAATGACTGAGATATGCCTCACAAATAACATATTTTTGTTCAACAAGGAACTTTTCAAACAACAGTGTGGCACTGCCATGGGCATCTCTTTTTCGCCAAATTACGCGAATATTGCGATGGGATGGTGGGAGAAAACAATTGCGTGGAGTTCAGACAATCAAGATGCATTGGAACAAATCGTTCTGTGGGTCCGATACATCGATGATCTGTTTTTAATTTGGAACGGGTCGGCGAATGGTTTTAAAGAATACTATCAGAAACTAATGAATAATGACATCGGTTTGGCGTTCACATATACAACAAGCAAAAAGGAGATCGCTTTTTTGGACACCCAAATTTTCATTGAAAACGATCAAATACACTCTCCGATATTTCAAAAAGAAACTGCAACCAATAGCATTTTACATGGGACAGATGTTCACCCCAACCCTCTGAAAGAAAGTATTCGGTATCCGTATGAAGAATTCATTCATATGAAAAGAAATTGTTCTAAGAAAGAGGATGCCGAAACAAAGAGTCAGGAAACAATTATATGACTTAGAACAAGAGGGTACAGTGAAAGAACTCTGAAGAAATGTAAGAAAAAAAATGACAAAAAACAGAGAGAGGAAACACTGATCCCAAAAGTTAAAGGAGCCCATAGAACTGCACAAGTGGTGTCAAGGTTCATTACAACATACAGTAAGGAAAGTGGGATAATAATAATGAACAAAATCAAGAAATATTGGCATTTAATCTCTGGAGATCCAGACATTGGGAAAATCCTGGGGCCAAAGCCAGTGGTTACGTACAGGCAAACTAAATCATTGAAGGACATGCTTATCACAAGTCATTTTCAGGAAGGAAAACAAACTAATTGGTTGCTGGACCAACAGAAGGGATTTAAGAAATGTAATGTATGCAAGGCATGCAAGATCGGCAAAAATATGAGAGCAATTAAGGAACGAAATGTGAAACTAACCAACATCGATCAAAACATCACCTGTACATCCCGTTTTGTCATATACATAATTGAATGTGACTGCGGAATTAAATATATTGGCAGCACAACGAGTATGCTCAAGAAACGGATTCTGGAGCACATACGTGCAGTAAAGAACAGGGACATGACATATGCCACTGCCAAGCATATGCAACAGTGCCAAAATGGGGATTGAAAGAAAATGTGCTATTATGGAATCCACACAATACCAGCAGAGGAGCGTGGGGGAGATAGAACTAAGCAATTACGCCAAATGGAATCACGGCATATTATCAGACTCAGAACGAAGACCCCAGAGGCATCAATAATGATGAGGAACTTTTTGTTTACCTTGAATAAGAACTCAAGACAATGAATTTGCATATTCTAAGTATATGTGTTGGTATGATATATTAAGGCATAAGTATAAGAGAAAGAAAAAAAGCAGTGAGAAAAGACAACTTTTAGAACATCGGGTACTATAGCAAACATGATGTTATAATATTTGCCCAATTGGGATTAGATATTGTATCTAATATCATGAAAGGGATAAACAGGTGAAGTGATATTGTGTACTATACAAATGACTCACTCTCATGCCTATAACAATTATTGTTCCCAACCATCAAAAGAAGATGTTGTAATGACACATAGACATGATATCATGGTACTATATCGGGATGTGTTGCAAGTGAGGTGAATAATGACATGAGAAACATAAATGTGATTACATAAGCTGCTTATGATATTGAAGTGCCTTAGCGTTAAAATGTAAACCTGACATATAATGCATGTTCCGTTTTGGACAATATCAATAAAGTTTTGTATATGACAAACACTACAAATCCCACAATGCCTAATTAAGGCTAACGTGGGTATAAATAAGTGTAGTATAGAAAGGACTCACTAACCGTGAGAAAAGCCGTGGGAGGGCTGAAACTCATTGGTTGAGAAGTTGCCAAGAATAAATTGCGCATAAAAGTGGAGTGCCGCGTTCTTTGTTATATAAAATTTAATTTAGGGCCAGGATCCGGACCCTACGCAGAGCACCAGCTGTTGAGCGCGCCGAATTGTGAAGGATCACATTGGAGGCAATATATATTATCTACTGGCGATCGCCAGTAGATAGTTATAGTTAGGACCTATTTTTCATAGGAAATCTGCAACATTCTATTCCCAATAAGTCTGTTGCCGGTTGATGAATCCTTGCGAAATTTTCCAAACTTTTGGCCAGCTCCGCTCCGCTCCTACCCTGAAAGTTTCGTGGTGATTTGTCAAGTGGGGGACGAGAAAAAAGGGGGGTCCCAAAACGCGTTTTCCCCATGCAATTTCCCATAGGATCTGTTGTCGCAGTTACAGCCCGAACCGCTGAACGGAATGACATCAAATTTGGCAAAGAGGTAGTCCTCAGTTCAGACTCGTGCCTTTTGCATAAATGGTGTGAATCTGTTCAGTAGTTCCTGAGAAAATTAGAGTTAAAAGTACATAAATATCTATGGCCGGGGAGGATCCGTGGACCCTACCCGCACCGTAAGCGCACCCTCCCCGAACCAAGCGCGCACCCTCCCGATCGCGCACTGAATGCTAATTGGCTGTCGAGTGTCTGTCTACATTCAAAACCAGGAACTGTTGGCGGCCATTTTCTGCCTCGGTAGAAGCGAGGCTGAAGAAGCAAGGGGAATAAGTGTGTAAAACATATAAAGGGGGCAGAGTGGAAATACTCTGACCCTCTAGAGGTGCGTAGGGGGTCCCAGAAGGACCCCCTGGGACCTCCTTTTTAAAAAAAAACAAAAAACGGCGTAATGCACGCACGGTGCGCGCATCCTGTCGCGTTGGATGCACGGATTCTCTCGCGTTGGGTTCGCGGATCCAAGGAAAAAAAAAATTTAATTGTTGGGAGATAAAGATCAAGGTTAAGTGTTTTCTTCTTGAGTGGCTCTAAAAAGAGCCGTTGTGTTCATTCAGAGTTTTTGGTACTTATAAGTAAGTACCTATACAGAGTCTAAAGTTCTTGAGGAAGACTCTGTTTCCTCCATCAGTAAAGTGTACTCCATCTCTCCTATACATCTCTTGCATATGAAAGCACAGATTGTTATTGTAAATGGAACCCATTCTGTAGTCTCGGAGAAAAGCAGAAACAGATTTATTCACATGTTTCCTAGCTTTCTCAATCTGTGGACAAAAATGATCGGACCAGTTCCATTTCTGCCTTTGGCATATGTTAGAATACACAAAGGCAGTTTTAGGGAAAAGTGAAATCAGTTCTGCAAAGGTGTCCTTCATAAGCATTTCCAGACCTACCCCAGTCAAAGTGCCTAGGTCATTGCCACCACAGTGCACTATTATGAGGTGAGGGTGTTGGATTTGCATGAAGGATTTCACCAATGGCATCAATTGGTTCCACTTTAACCCTCTCTGTCCAATCCATTTAATGTCTACATTTGGCAAACCTAGGTCTTTGTGAATGCCTTTGTTTTCTGCATACCTTTGGCTTCAGAAAATGTAGCTGTGTCCCACAATCCACACTCTAAGCATCTTGTAAGGAGGTCTGGATGCACTCAGATGGTCTCTGTAAATGAAATGGCAGTTTGGAAAGTAAGATGTTTCTAAAATGGTGGCTAAGATGCAATTTTGAAAAAAGACAAGAAGTCACTGGTTGTTTGTCAACCTTCTACACTGAAAGGTAGGGTGTATATTTCTGTTTTTTAAACGCATGATTCTTATTGGTTAACAAAAACTGATTGTAAGGAACATTATATATGATAAGCTGATATGTTGAAAAGTCAAGCACACTTGCTGTCTTGATTAGCAACATTGTGTGTGCTGAACTTGTGACCTGTGTGCTCAGTACAGTGTTCCATGACCTGTTTCTATGGTAACGGGCAGAAGGCAGATTGGGGGAAGGGTTCAAATTTATGTCATTTGGTAAGGGTTGAAATGTTTAACCAATAGAAAATGTGTGTTTGCTTTTGAATTTATGTGGGAAGGAATGTGATTTGATGTTTACATGTATATGTGTGGAAAATGAGAGGGAAACTTTGCCATTCTTTGGTTCTGGTGACAGGTGCACAGTGCAGAGATTCCGTATAAGAAAATCTGGTGTGTGACTGATATTTGGTGTGTGACTGATATACTTCTTAATCTACAAAACAACGTGAAAGGTGAGTTATTTAATTGTGAGGGGATGTATGTAGACTATTTTGATTTGAATCAGACTAATGTATTTCTCCTGCTAAAGTGTAGGGAGTACTTTTTTTCTGTACAATCTTATTGACAGTGTATGTGCATGTAGAAACCATTCTGTGATAAGCATTTGTGTTTTTCATGTGTTTGCAGACAGATAACTGTGCAGTTTTTATATTTTGGTAGAATTAGAAACCAGTCATTGTTTATGAATTTGTGAAATGAGTTATGTTTCTGCACTAAAATGTAGTACTCCTTCTAGATGAAGAAATGTGTTTTGGTATAGTGCAAGGGATAGTGTTGTTTGTCTAGAATCACACAGTGAGTCTGTGTGCTTTTGGGAACCACTGTGAGAGAAGCATTTGGTACCATTGTGTATTTTCTGACAAATAACTCTTTTAAAACCTGTCGTGTTGTCAAGTTTTAGTAGCATTAGAAGCCAGTCTTTGCTTATGCTTTGATTAAATGAGTCAGGCTTTGACACAAAAGTGCAGTCCTGAAATATGTAGATTGTGTGCAGTTCCCTTACCACTTCTGCTGTAGTGAATGAGTTTTGGTAAACTCCTAGGGATAGTGGTGCTTGTCTAGAATCACACTGTGAGTCTGTGTGCATTTGGGAACCACTGTGAGAGAAGCATTTGGTAACATTGTGTATTTTCTGACAGATATCTCTTTTAAAACCTGTCATGTTGTCAAGTTTTAGCAGCATTAGAAGCCAGTCTTTGCTTATGCGTTGATTAAATGAGTCAGGCTTTGACACAAAAGTGCAGTCTTGAAATATGTACATTGTGTGCAGTTCCCTTACCACTTCCACAGTAGTGAATGAGTTTTAGTAAACTGCTAGGGATAGTGGTTGTTGTCTAGAATCACACAGTGAGTCTGTGTGCATTTGGGAACCACTGTGAGAGAAGCATTTGGTAACATCATGTATTTGGTGACAGATAACTGTTTTAAAACCTGTCATGTTGTGAAGTTTTAGTAGCATTAGAAGCCAGTGTTTGCTTATGCATTGATAAAATGAGTCATGCTTTGACACTAAAGTGCAGTACTTAAATATGTAGATTGTGTGTAGTCTCCTTATCCCTTGCACAGTAGTGAATGAGTTTTGGTAGGCTGCTAGGGATAGTATTGTTTGTCTAGAATCACGCTGTGAGTCTTTGTGCATTTGGAACCACTGTGAGACAAGCGTTTGGTAACATCGTGTATTTGCTGACAGATAACTGTTTTAAAACATGTCATGTTGTCAAGTTTTAGTAGCATTAGAAGACAGTTATGGCTTATGCTTTGATTCAATGAGTCAGGCATTGACACTAAAGTGCAGTCCTGAAATATGTAGATTGTGTGCAGTTCCCTTACCACTTCGACTGTAGTGAATGAGTTTTGGTAAACTCCTAGGGATAGTGGTGCTTGTCTAGAATCACACTGTGAGTGTGTGTGCATTTGGGAGCCACTGTGAGAGAAGGATTGGGTAACATCGTGTATTTTGTGACAGATATCTCTTTTAAAACCTGTCATGTTGTCAAGTTTTAGCAGCATTAGAAGCCAGTCTTTGCTTATGCGTTGATTAAATGAGTCAGGCTTTGACACAAAAGTGCAGTCTTGAAATATGTACATTGTGTGCAGTTCCCTTACCACTTCCACAGTAGTGAATGAGTTTTGGTAAACTGCTAGGGATAGTGGTTGTTGTCTAGGATCACACTGTGATTCTGTGTGCATTTGGGAACCACTGTGAGAGAAGCATTTGGTAACATCATGTATTTGGTGACAGATAACTGTTTTAAAACCTGTCATGTTGTGAAGTTTTAGTAGCATTAGAAGCCAGTGTTTGCTTATGCATTGATAAAATGAGTCATGCTTTGACACTAAAGTGCAGTACTTAAATATGTAGATTGTGTGTAGTCTCCTTATCCCTTGCACAGTAGTGAATGAGTTTTGGTAGGCTGCTAGGGATAGTATTGTTTGTCTAGAATCACACTGTGAGTCTTTGTGCATTTGGAACCACTGTGAGACAAGCGTTTGGTAACATCGTGTATTTGCTGACAGATAACTGTTTTAAAACATGTCATGTTGTCAAGTTTTAGTAGCATTAGAAGACAGTTATGGCTTATGCTTTGATTCAATGAGTCAGGTATTGACACTAAAGTGCAGTCCTGAAATATGTAGATTGTGTGCAGTTCCCTTACCACTTCCACTGTAGTGAATGAGTTTTGGTAAACTCCTAGGGATAGTGGTGGTTGTCTAGAATCACACTGTGAGTGTGTGTGCATTTGGGAACCACTGTGAGAGAAGGATTGGGTAACATCGTGTATTTTGTGACAAATACCTCTTTTAAAACCGGTCATGTTGTCAAGTTTTAGTAGCATTAGAAGCCAGTCTTTGCTTATGCTTTGATTAAATGAGTCCGGCTTTGACACAAAAGTGCAGTCCTGAAATATGTAGATTGTGTGCAGTTCCCTTACCACTTCCACAGTAGTGAATGAGTTTTGGTAAACTGCTAGGGATAGTGGTTGTTGTCTAGAATCACACAGTGAGTCTGTGTGCATTTGGGAACCACTGTGAGAGAAGCATTTGGTAACATCATGTATTTGGTGACAGATAACTGTTTTAAAACCTTTCATGTTGTCAAGTTTTAGTAGCAATAGAAGCCAGTGTTTGCTTATGCATTGATAAAATGAGTCATGCTTTGACACTAAAGTGCAGTACTTAAATATATTGGGCCCGATTCACAGAACTAACTTAAGACAAAATCCTAAACTTACTACCATTTTCGTATTCACAGAAGGCACTTACTCATTTTGGTATTCACAGAAGACACTTACTCATTTCGGTATTCACAGAAGTTAGTAGTCCTAACTTTAGGACTCCTAAATGCCTTCTGTGAATACCGAAAGTCTTAAAATTAGGATTTTTCTCAGTTTAGGAGCCCTAAAGTTAGGACTCCTAACTTTACTACTACTAAACTGAGAAAAATCCTAATTTTAAGGCTTTCGGTAGTCACAGAAGGCATTTAGGAGTCCTAAAGTTAGGAGTCCTAACTTTACTACCACTAAATTGAGAAAAATCCTAATTTTAAGACTTTCGGTATTCACAGAAGGCATTTAGGAGTCCTAAAGTTAGGAGTCCTAACTATACTATTACTAAACTGAGAAAAATCCTAATTTTAAGGCTTTCGGTATTCACAGAAGGCATTTAGGAGTCCTAAAGTTAGGAGTCCTAACTTTACTACTACTAAATTGAGAAAAATCCTAATTTTAAGACTTTCGGTACTCAGAGAAGGCATTTAGGAGTCCTAAAGTTAGGAGTCCCAACTATACTACAACTAAACTGAGAAAAATCCGAACTTTAAGACTTTCGGTATTCACAGAAGGCATTTAGGAGTCCTAAGGTTAGGACTCCTAACTTCTGTGAATACCGAAATGAGTAAGTGCCTTCTGTGAATACCAAAATGAGTAAGTGCCTTCTGTGAATACCAAAATGGTAGTAAGTTTAGGATTTTGTCTTAAGTTAGTTCTGTGAATCGGGCCCGTAGATTGTGTGTAGTCTCCTTATCCCTTGCACAGTAGTGAATGAGTTTTGGTAAGCTGCTAGGGATAGTGTTGTTTGTCTATAATCACACTGTGAGTCTGTGTGCATTTGGGAACCATTGTGAGAGAAGCGTTTGGTAACATCGTGTATTTGCAGACAGATAGGTGTTTTAAAACATGTCATGTTGTCACGTTTTAGTAGCATTAGAAGACAGTTATGGCTTATGCTTTGATTAAATGAGTCAGGCATTGACACTAAAGAGCAGTCCTGAAATATGTAGATTGTGTGCAGTTCCCTTACCACTTCCACTGTAGTGAATGAGTTTTGGTAAACTCCTAGGGATAGTGGTGCTTGTCTAGAATCACACTGTGAGTGTGTGTGCATTTGGGAACCACTGTGAGAGAAGGATTGGGTAACATCGTGTATTTTCTGACAGATAACTCTTTTAAAACCGGTCATGTTGTCAAGTTTTAGTAGCATTAGAAGCTAGACTTTGCTTATGCATTGATAAAATGAGTCAGGGTTTGACACTAAGGTGCAGTACCATGTACTATTCTCTTCATTGTGCGAGAACTGAAAATTTTAGAGTTTTACCCAGGCACTGTCCTAGAAGTAGTCTGATGATTTAGTCAGTTGCTAAGTACTTGTGTTGTGAACCATTCATTACCAAATAGACTGCTTCAAATGTCTATGCAGTATGCATGTAGTCTTCTAACATACTATACACTTGTCTTTTACACCTTCAATTCCCTACTCAGTATCCATACACTTCCAGGAAACACCCTGTCACTCCCTTTGCAGTCCTCTAGTGACCCATTCAGCACCATGTACTAATCCATTCACTGTGCCAAAACCCAAACACTTATAAATTCACCAAGACACTCTCTTTGCAGTACTCTAATTATTCAGTCACTGTCTAAGTATTCATGCACTGAGCTAGGCCTTAGCACATGGACTTCTTCAAACCCCTATCCACTATGCATGCAGTCTTCTAACCACCTAGACACTTGTCTTTCACACTTTCAATTCCCTAGTCAGTATCCATACAGTCCAGCAAACATCCTGTCACTCCCTTTGCACTCTTCTAGTGATCCATTCAGTACCAAGTTCTAATCCATTCCCTGCGCCAAAAGCCTACCACTAATAAATTCACCCAGGCAGTCTTCTTGCTGTGCTTTCATCATTCAGTCAGTACCCAAGTACTCATGCAGTGAGCCAGGCCTTATCACATAGACTGCTTAAAACGCCTATTCACTATGCATGTAGTCCTCTAACCACCTACACAGTTGTTTTTCACACCTTTAATTCCCTAGTCAGTATCCATACACTTCCAGGAAACACCCTGTCACTCCCTTTGCAGTCCTCTAGTGACCCATTCAGTACCAAGTACTAATCCATTCCCTGTGCCAAAAGCCTACCACTTATAAATTCACCCAGGCACTCTCCTTGCTGTACTCTAATCATTCAGTCAGTACCCAAGTACTCATGCAGCGAGCCAGGCCTTAGCACATGGACTGCTTTAAATGCCTATCCAGTATGCATGTAGTCCTCTAATCACCTACACAGTTGTCTTTCACACCTTCAATTCCCCAGTTAGTATTCATACACTTCTAGCAAACACCCTGTTACTCACCCAGTGTGTCTCCTTATAGTACTGTAATCATTTAGTCAGTTAGCATGTAGTGTTTTAGTGAGGTAGGGTTTAGGGCATGAACTGCTTCAAAGTAGTATGCACTATCCATGTAGTGTTTTAACCATCGTCACACTTGTGGTTCAGGGCTATAGTTCCTTAGTCAGTTTTTATATAAAATGTGTTTGTACAGTAATGGAATAGTATACATTTGAAAGTTATTAATATACTTTTATTTGTGATTCTTTTTTACAGATACTGTTTTTCAACGTTAAAATAGAGAAATGCCAGAAAAAAAAAGAAAAAGAAAAGAACAGAGACAGGAGGATTATTTGAAGAAACATCAACCACAAGTATTGAATGTACAAGATAATGTGGCTAAAAGGAAAAAATCTTCTGGTAAGATCACGAAGCAATTTATTAAAAATATTTGTAGGAGCAAATAGAATGTAGATAATGCTGGAACTACTGAGAATTCTTCAAGTAAGAAAAAAATTCAAAACAAGAGGAAAAGTAAAAAAGCAAATGGTCAGTCAAAGGAGATAAAGTATGGTAAAACAAGGCAAAACCAGTATAAGGAATTACACAAAAAAATATTTTACAAGAGAGTAGTGCATAATTTGCTGAAAGATGTGAAGAAATATAAAAAGAGAGCTTTATTTTATAAAAAGGAAGAAGCATATTGAAAACATTGTGGAAAAGGCTTTTGAAGTAAAAAGGAAACTGTTTATTTTAGTGTTAAACAGAATTTGATCACTAGATAAACCAATACATGTTATGAAGGCCAAAAGTAGGAGGAAAAGAGTTAATAAAAAAGTTTTTGTGATTTTTTTTGGGAGAATGGAAACACAGTTCCAGTTCAGAGCCTTTTTTTTAATGAAGAGAGTTATTCACTGAGTGAAAAATTATTGTATGCAGTTGACACCAGTGGTAGAGGTTATGAGGTTAGTGACGGTTGTCCAATGGAGAAAGAGAAAATGGTTGAAAGAAATGCAGAAGAAGTGAAAGCTGATGAAGTTTTAGGGAGACGTGCTAAAAACCCTGTGTACACTTGGGATTGCAGTAGTGTTTGCAGTGTACGACAGGAATCTATTGAAAAATGATGTCGTTTTTTACGAGCCTATACTAAAAAAAGTGTAAAACAAAAGATTAAGCTGTTGCAAGGACTAGACCCTTGCAGAGTGAGAAAACATACTGGTTTGCAAGGTCATTCTCTGGCTTGTCTTTCTAGGAAAGTTTGTCAAAGTGTTTTTCACCATTTCAGAATGCTGGCAGTACATCATACTCAAATGCGTGAGAAGGTTGTATTATGCAAAAAGTCCAGCACTAAAGTTAAGTGAGTTGAACAGTGCTCTTTTGTGTGGGTCAGTATCAGATGTGAAGCAGGTCTGTGATGATATTGAGTTTTGTTACTTTGGTCCTCAGCAAGAGAGTGAAGAAACTGACACATTAGTAGAACAAAATGTTGAAGACAATGTACAACCCGTAATTACAGAAAAATTTGAGGATGAAATCACAAAGTTTAAGGTAATTTCAGGTGAAAGACCAAATGTTTCTTGTATTTGTTGTCGGCGAAGTCACTATAAAAATCAGACTAGGGGTGTCAATCTGTATTTAAAAAGTGAAATAGAAGATAATGATAAGAGGATGGAATTTGCAACTTATTTGCTGGTAGAGGATTGTTTTGATTTGGGATGTGAGCAGCGTATTTGCAAATATTGTTATAACAAATTAGATGAGAATAAAATGCCTGCTAGAGCTGTTCATAATAATCTAGAGTTGGTTGCTATTCCTCCAGAGCTGATAGATTTAAATACGTATGAGTCTATTCTCATACAATGTGTTCACCCATTTCAGGCTATTGTTCGTATGGAGCCCAAAACAAGTAAATTACCTCCATCAGAGTTGCAAAGAGGATTGAAAGGAAGAGTTGTGTATTTACCATTAGATTTAAGGAAAAATATTGAAACTATTGGTGTAGACCATGCAGAAAATGAGCCACTAGTCATTCTAGTTAATGGTGTTCCTACTAAGAATAAGAAAATCTGGCAAGAGTTAGTGGATGTTAGAAAAGTGCAAAAGGCGTCATTGTATCTATTAAAAAATAATGAGAACTATAGAAATGTGTTTGTTGGAGAAAAAGAAATAGATTTAGCAGAAGATACTGAAACATTAAGTGGACAAATTGAATGTCCAGATGTGAAGAGATCTATGAACATTACAGTGTACATCCACTTCATTCCAAAGAGGTGATGGGGAATACGATTGAGTTGTTTCAAATGAAAAAAGCAACAGGAAGTCCCATGAGTGTATGGGAAGAGAGTTTGGAAGCTCGTTGTTTCCTGCAGTTGTTTCCAACAGGAAAAGGTTGACGATATGATCAACGTCCTGTGCAGATTCCTGCATCTGAATATCGGACAACAAGATTATATGCAGAAGATCCAAGATTTCGTCAATGTATCCCTTATATGTTTCATCTTCTGTTTGAAAGTGACTTGTCTGGACTTTCATATGCAGTAAATCACATTTTAAAAACTGGAATGCATCTTCAAAATGTAACTGCAAAGGATTTTATGGATAAAGTGCATCAGAGAGATGATCATTTAGAATCTCAGTTGATTAATCTGATGGCATGTCAGCGTGGGACTAATGAATATTGGTACAGTCGACATGGAGAACTGAAATGTATGCTACGGAACTTGGGAACTCCTACATGGTTCGTTACACTAAGCTGTGCTGAGTATGCTTGGGATTATTTACTTGAATTTCTTCGAGAGGCAAATTCCAAAATAAAAAATATTGAATACAAGACACCTGGAGAATTGTGCTCTTTGGATCCTGTCAATGTATGCAGATATTTCAATCATAGATTTGAAGCTATGATGTCTTTCATCTGCAATAAAAAGAATCCTCCTCTTGGAGAAGTTGTGGATTTCTTTTGGAGAAAGGAGTATCAAGCAAGAGGTGCTCCTCACATACATATGCTGTTATGGGTCAAGGACGCCCCCAAATTTGGAACAGATTCTGATGAAACTGTTTTGTCTTTCATTGAAGATTATGCTACATGTGCTCTTCCCAATAGCAGAGAAGACAAAAACTTAAAACAACAAGTCTTACGATTTCAGAGCCACAGGTATGGAAAATACTGTTGACGAAAGTACAAGTCAAAGGATAAGTTCTATACCAAATGTCGTTTTGGATTTCCACGTCCTGTATTATCCAAAGGAAGAGTGAACAGTTTTATGTCAGCTATACGACATACCATCACAAGAAAGTCTCCAAAAAACACCTACAATTTAAGAAGAAGCGAAGAATCAAAATACATAAATGACTACAATCCAGTTATTTTATCCATGTGGAACGCTAACATGGATATTCAGTATGTTGCGGACAATTCCATTGCTGTTGCTCGATATGTAACGTCCTACATTACTAAATCAGAAAAGACGGAATTGAAAGAAATGTGGGAGGAGATTTCTCACGAGAAGAATCTAAGTAAGAAATTATACAGTTTCAGTTTGAAGATGTTATCGCATCGTGAAATTGGAGCATATGAATGTTCAGATCCGTTATCATCTGCAAGTCTATATTCCAAAAGTAGAAGAATCATTTGGGTGAGTCTAGGTCTTGCAAGAATGCGAAATCGGGTAATGAGATCTGTTCAAGAAATTGAATATTTAGCAGAAAATGACCCTGAAAGTACAGATATTTTGAAAACCAATATGTTGGACACATACTATCCAAATAGAAGTCATCATCTTGACAACATGTGTCTCTATGAAGTGCTGCAAAACTACACTTTTAAACTGAATACTACAGAGAACATCAACGATGGAAAATATGGAGTGATTGGTTCCGAAGGATGTCAGGTGAAACAAAGGAAAGGAAATGTAATTAATCACAGAAAACTGAGTTGCGACACTGCTGACAAAAGGGAATTTTACTATTTAGCCCTTTTGCAAATGTTCAAACTGGAATTACTTGGAGTTTTTCTCAGCTATGAAGATTCATTTAATGCTTGTAAAGATACCATACAATGCAGTGCTTTCGCAAATTATGTCAAAATGTGGAATGATGAAATTGATCAAGAAGCTATAATTGCAGCTAGAGACAGTTCTCAAGACAGTCAAAGTTCTGCTGCACTGAGTCATGATCCACTAGGACAACCAATTGTTGAAAATAAAGCAGCGATTGCAATGAATGAGGTGGAAACAGCAATGTATCAAGCACAAGAAGATGCAATATAGTTAAGAAACTTGGAAGAGCAACTAAATGTTGAACAGAAACAAATATATCAGCAAGTGAAAGAGCAGATTGACCATGGATGAAAAGAGAGGGTGCTCATGTACATCAATTCAACCTATCCGAATGTATGTCACTGGTCAAGCTGGAACAGGAAAAAGTTTCCTAATTAAAGTAATTACAAGTTATCTGCAGAAAACTACTGAGTCGCATTTGTCTTGTGTTGTCACTGCTCCAACTGGGTTGGCAGCACATAACATTAAAGGAATTACTTTACATTGTTTACTAATGCTACCAGTAGAGCATGAGAACAAATTGGAATACCACAAGCTATCTGGATAAGCTTGTTGTGAAGTCTCAAGAGTCCTGAAGAAAATGAAACTTCTCATTATTGATGAGGTGAGCATGGTTTCAAACTTGATGCTTGCCTTTGTGCTTTTAACCCCTTCAGTGCCCGCCCCTTTCCCCGCCCTGTGCCGGCCGTTGCATTAGCGGGCGGGGTCTATGACGAGCTGGACTCGTCATGGGCACAGCGCAACCGCGGCCCATGACGAGTCCAGCTCGTCATGGGCACTGAATGGGTTAAGAATGCAGCAAATTCTTAAAACAGAGTACGACGTGTTATTTGGAGGAAAACACGTCATAGTTTTTGGAGATCTACTGCAACTGACTCCGGTAAAAGGACAACCAGTATTTAAAACACTTGCCCATGAAGATACCAGAAAGTCTCTTGGCAGTGTTGGTAATGTGAACATTTGGAGTAATTTTGAATACAAAGAACTGACAACAAATATTCGACAGGCAAATGATGCTGAATATGGAAGTATTCTTCAAGATATAAGAATTGGAATTCTTTCAAAACAAGGGAAAGAAGCTTTGGAGAGTCGATTACTTTGGAATGTCTTTCCAAATGAAAATGCAGTTCCTGCAAAAGTACGTGGAAATTGCTAAAAATAAGTCAGTGATTTGCTTAATGCCAACACTGCGTGAGTGTTCAATATTCAACAAAGAACTATTGAAACTGGAAAATGAAGAAATTGTAAAAATGGAAGCCATCGATAAAATACTGCATGAAGGAATCACTATTATTTTGACGGGAAAGTTGAGATCAAAACTGGATTGTTTAGAAAAAATTTTTTTTCTCAAACTGCTGGTTTAGAAAAGACACTATATGCGTGTGTAAACTGTCGGGTAATTTTAAGGCGTAATTTGGATGTAGGGAAAGGTTTAGTTAATGGTGCAATGGGCAAAGTGGTGGATTTTGTGAATTATCAGAAAAAAGAAGGAATTGAATTTTTAAAAATTAAATTTGATCAGATTGATGAAGTTAAAGAAATTGGTCGTTGTTCAGTTCGTTTTTTGCTTGTTAAAGATTTATATGTCCGTAGGAAACAATTTCCATTTTCTCTGGCATATGCAGTGACTATTCATAAATCTCAAGGATTAAGTGTAGACAGTGCATTGGTGAACATTGGATCTACCGTATTTAAAGAGGGTATGGCATATGTTGCTTTGTCGCGAGTCAGAACATTATCTGGTTTGTTTTTGATTGATTTTGATGAGACAAAGGTTACTGCAGATGCAAACTGTGTAAAAGAAAGTAATAGGTTAAGAAGGGTGTATGCTCCAAATTTAGGTCAATATCCTGTATTTGAAAAGCATGTGATTGGTCGAAAAAGAAGGTTTGAGAATATCTGTTCTGAAGGTGTCAAGAAAAGAAAAGAACAAGATAATGTTGTGATTGCAGGTAAAAAAGAAATTGGACACTTTTGGAGAGATTGTTGGTTATCAGTTTGAAAATAGTTCTAGTGTCAACTGCTATGCTAATGTAGTGGTCAATGTTGTTTTTTATCTTGAAGGTTTGCAAGAGCAAATTATGGAGAATCGGCAAAAAAGATTTTGTTCTCTGATGCATTCTGTTTTGAAAAATTGACAACAGATAGAACTAAAATACAATCTGTTTCAGATGTTCGTAGTCTTTTGGATGTGTGTTCTGGTTCTACACAATTTACACAAAATATCCAACAAGATGCTCAGGAATTTTAATGTATATGCTTACCATTTTTGAAAATGAAGGTTTAGAAATAGAAAATATTTTTGGCCTTTCTTACAAATGGGAACATTATTGTGAAAATTGCATGTATACATGTAGCACCAATGTAGACACTGAGAGATTTCTGTATTTAACATTACCAGACTGTAAATCAGTGTCTTTCAATAAATTAGTTAAAGGTGCAATTCAAAACATGGAGTGTAGCCAATGTAAATCAGAAATGTTATCCACATTATTCTTAACAAAGTATGGAAAATACATAATTTTAATGATGCAACTTTGTACAGCTGACGGAAGAAAATTGGATACTTTAATAAAGCAATTTGTAGCAGCACAACTATCAATATCAGGAAGGACTTTTGTAGCAATTGCAATAATTTTCCATGATGGTCCTTCCACCACATCTGGACATTACACTGCCTATCTAAAATGTGAGAAAGGCTGGACACTTTGTAATGATGCCCAGTTGGTTTTCAAACAACGTTTGCCTAGTGAATTACCAAATTCCTACCTAATATTTTTAAAGCCAAAATTTTAGGAAGACAGTTCTCTCTCTGAGGAATTTATTATTATAATTTAATAGGACTACCATTGGACAATTTACATAAAGAAGGAGTGCAAAAATACCATTTGGCCTCATGGAAAGGTATATTTTTGAATTATGGACTTTTTGGTGGTCATTCATTTGGTGATTATTTTAATGCGGCAACATTTACAGTTTTTATAAGTTAAAGTTATAAAATTTTGTAATCTGTAAGCATTTCATATATGTGGGATTTGTATTTTCTGATATTTTACTGAGAATAGTATGTTGTTTTTTTTTTTAACTACCTTTCTGATTATGTTTTTTTGGCCCGCTGTTAAGTGATGAGTACGATTGAAATCACTATTTCTAGTGAAATTCAATATATTCTGAGAACAGCAAAAAAGGCAAACAGATTACTTTGTGGAAATTATGCTGTGTTGTAAAAAATTTAATATTACATGTTATAATTTTTTTTTCTTTTCTTTCACAGATCCACATTTTAAAACAAGTAATTTATATGAATTTTGATTGCAATGAAAATATGAAAAAAATGTATACCATTTTATATTCCTATTATTGTGAAAGTAAGTTTAACTAAGTCTCAATATGCAGTATGACGAGGTATGCAAGAAGCTACAAAGTTGAAACATGTTTCTAAAAGCACTCTGTTTATAACTATGTAGTTTTGAAATCTGACCATAATCAGATATCATGTGACCTGCAAAAAAAGAGATTTGCCATTGAACCTATTGAAGGACCGCAATCATTTCAATCATTCTTCTTTGAGCATCTTTGCAGACAAAACTCTGTGCTTACCTTCTATGATTCGCAAGGAATTTTAAAACCGGAAATATGTCACTTTTTGTAACATAGTTATTGCGCAAGACAGTCTTTTATATTTACAAAGAGAGGAAAAGGCACTCTGTGTACTTTTTCTACTCCATGTAAATACAATCTCATTATGCACAACACTTTGGTGCCGATCAGGATCCTGGAAAAAATATCCCCGTACGACTCGTATCCGGTCTTTTTACCGTACGAATCGTACAAGTGCCGTACCAACTGCCAAGTACGATTCGCATGGGAAAAAGTCCATACGAATCGCATTGGGAATAATTCCACACACGTCCTCGGGTCGGAAAATGTGTCTGACACGTCCCCGGACGATTTACCGTACAAATGTGAAAAGTGAAGTCCGACCGCGCAAGAACGATCCATCCCGTGCGTCCGATGTCACAACCGTATGGAAAAAACACCGTCCGCACCGAACTCCCATAGCAACCATGGAGACATGTGCCCGCATACGCGCCGAACACCCCCCCCCAGCCCCCGCATGTACGCGCCGAACCCCCCTGTGTATGTACACCCCCCCGTGTATGTACACCCGTGTACGTACGAGTCGAACCCCCCCGTGTATGTACACCCGTGTACGTACGAGTCGAACCCCCGTGTATGTACACCCCCCGTGTATGTACACCCGTGTACATACGAGTCGAACCCCCCGTGTATGTACACCCCACCCGTGTATGTACACCTGTGTACGTACGAGGCGTACCCCCACCCGTGTATGTACGGTGCGTACCCCCAGCGCGCTGGGGGTACGCACCGTACATACACGGGTGGGGGTACGCCTCGTACGTACATGGGTGTACATACACGGGGGGTGTACATACACGGGGGAGTTCGACTCATACGTACACGGGTGTACATACACGGGGGGTTCGGCGCGTACTCACGGGGGCTGGGGGGGGTTCGGCGTGTACTCACGGGGGCTGGGGGGGTTCGGCGTGTACTCACGGGGGCTGGGGGGGTTTCGGCGCGTACCGGGCCCCCAATTCCACTCGCATCGCGGCGTACTTCGCTTTTCCGGCACTTTTTGGGTGCCGTAAAAATATTGCCGTCCGGACTGCTGTCGGTTCGAATCGTACTTCCTGGTTTGTGAAACGCTGCCTGAAAGCGTCCCGACGTCACGTCGGCGCTTTCCCGGATCACATTTGTATGTATATTTTCGTCGGTTGGTGTTTTGTACGACTCGTACGGAAATGGTGTTTCCGTGCGAATCGTACTTGCATGTTTGTGAAGTTTTACGACCGGGTACGAGTCGGACGGAGAAAACGCTCCGACCGACAGTTTGTACCCGGTTTTTCCAGGATCGTAATCGGCACCTTTGCGTTGAAAGGGTGTTCTACAAGTGTTGTTGTGCATGATTGCACTGAATACTCATAGAACAACGATAAACAACAAGAGAGAGAGGGTATGTCCACACTCTTGGTCCCCCAAAATCGATATAATAACAACAAAAGAGTGTGACGCGGAAAGGAATCGAAAATGCAGTGATTCACTATGTGCTTGGATAAAGTGTAAAGGAAACAGAATCCATCTGATGAAAAGTAAAACCCTCACTCACCAACATAGTTGGTGACATGCTTCATCATGGGGTTTTACCCAGAGGGGCCTTGTGCACCTCTGGTGTGCTTCGACGCTTGAGATTAAGGCGGAGCAACAATTTCAGACTAGAAAAAAGTGAGGTGGTAGGTGTGGAATAAACAAGGGAAAGGAATTTTTTTTAAAAAAAAATCATGTATCGTACACCAAAACATTTTAATAGTGATGAGACAGGAATATGTTAAAAACTGTGAAGGATAATTACTACTGACGTTAATTTGGTCAGATTTATCCTGTAGGTGGTCAAGTGGTCGACATGTTTCAGCTTGTCAAATGTTTTTCACTAAGCTTTCATCAGGACCTAATTATACAACAGAACAAAAGCACCTTGGCGGTGTAAGCTCGCTAAGGCTTACCCTAACCTCAGGTGCAAAGAACCGATAGACTCACGGTTACAGTAAAGGTCTCCCCCCTGTTCTGGAAACAGACCTCGTATTTCTGAAAGAAAATTTATTTGATTAAGTTGACAGACATAATAGTTGCCTTATATTCATCAGATATGCGTGAAACCAAGCAACCGAAAATAAATCGGTCCCCACATTATTTACATAGTCTATGTAAACTTTTAGCCATTTCTATGTTACAATTAGAAAAATGTGAATACAAAATTTGTAAGCATGCCAAAATCCATATACACAGACAATATATAGATAGAGTATTTCAACAAATTAGTCGATACTCTGGCAAAACCTGATTTGTAGTATTAATGCGGATCACATGTATCGAAGGCACTTTAAAAATACTTTACACCTTCAAAATGAAACTGAAGGAAAGCAAAATACGAAATGGTAAAAAGGAAACACTAGTAGCTTACGTATAAAAGAGTGGGTGCGTTCTCCTTGGGCAAGCAGGCGAATTGCGGGACTACAGAACAACTGTGGCAACAGGAAGAGAGGAATGCGGGGAAAGCGTTAGATGTAGCGAAACACCGTCCCTCACAAAGATTGTTTACCACATTATTCCGTATAGCGTGATTTTTAGAGATCGAGTTTATTTAAAAAATAGTACTCACATCATCCAAGTCCACAGCCAGCAGTCTGTACCTAAAAGGTCCGCCGAGCCCGGAGGTAAAGGCGTACTGGCGGGCTCGTGTTTAAATGCAAATAGTCAGCCGCTGACGAACCGGAAGTGAATGTGTAAGTCTTTCCCCAAACGCCTCTGGGATTAAGACAGCAAAGAAGGACTACATGGCTGCAATCCTCTGAAAATGCTAGAGCGCTAAAGGCTCCCTTCAACCTAAACTTTATTGAACAACGATAGCCGTGCGTCGCCAATTGAACAAGGGTGGTCAACAACATTTCAGCCGACTTCCCCCTGTTACCCAAAAGTAATTTCCACGGATGACCATTTCTTTCAAAGACTGATTCATCCAGAAACTCTTCAAATTAAAGTATTTCGTGACAAATCAACCCTGTTTAGCCATGTTTGTGTAGGAAACATAGGCAACCTCATACTCAGAATTTATAATTTGCAAATTACCACAGGTGACTAAAGATCCACATGGGGCCATAAATACAGAGTGGGCCCTTAGGTCAATAAATGAGAGCACAACACCACTCAGATGCAAATGAGTATTTATTTTTACATAAAGGCTCTTGTCTTAGCGTCTCAACACTGTGCCCCAAGGGATATTGTCGTTGAGTCCTGACAAATGTGTTGACAACCTATAGACCCAACGTTGTTCCTTTTCGAACAATGAGGTGGATTTCACCTGTTCGATAATGGTCCACTGTAGATCGTCTGCAGTGTGATTCAGACGCAAGAAGTGCTCAGTCAATTTTGTTGCGCTTCTTTTACATCGGACATTACTCCGGTGTTCACCAATCCGTAATTTGATCTTTCTTGTAGTCATGCCCACATATCTTAAATTACAAGGGCACGTGATTAAATAGATCACATCTGTAGTATTGCAATTCGTATGACTGCGTTGAATCCAGGTTTTCCCGGTTTCCAGAGATAAGGTCTTAGTGGGGGACGTGAGATGACAGATGCTACAGGACCCACAGGGGTAATGACCAAGAATAGGTGGCAAACCCCAGGTGTCGAGAACTGAGACAGTAGTCGGTTTATTACAAGTCCTCGGTCTCATATGAACAAGTGAGTCCTTGATACTCTTAGCCTTTTTGTAAGAGAATAGAGGTTTTTCCAAATTAATACTATTGCTTTCCAAAATACGCCAATGTTTCTTAATCGATTTAGAGATGGCATTGGAAGCAGTATTAAAAGTAGTCACACACGTTAGTGGAATCTCAGTGAGCTGTCTAGGAGAATCTTGTAGAAGGATCTCTCTAGGTTGATTTCTTGCTCGTTTGCAACTTTTATTCAAGATAGTGTCAGGATAGCCTCTCTGTTTCAATTTAAACGTGAGGTCTTTTGATTGTTTACGAAAATCCTCCACTTGACTGCAATTGCGTCTGATTCGCAAATACTGGCCATAAGGGAGGTTTTCCCGTAATGGCCGAGGATGAAAACTGGAGAAAGCCAAAAGATTATTTTTGGCTGTCGGTTTATAATGAGTTTTGGTCACAAGTGCACCGTCAATTTTAGTCACAGTTACATCCAGAAAAATCATTTCATAATCATGGAAAGCATGAGTGAACAGCAGATGGGGATCACAAGTATTGATCCATGTCAAAAATTCAAGTAGAATACTCTCCGGGCCCTCCCAGATGATAAAAATATCATCGATATACCTCTTCCAATAGGAGAGGTAAAGGAAAAAGGGATTATCTTGACTCAGAATGAATTTTTGTTCAAAATTTGAAACATAAAGTCCTGCCACACTGGGCGCAAAAGTGCTGCCCATCAAAGTACCGGTGGACTGGAGGTACAGAGCACCTTGATATTCAAAAAAGTTTTTCTTAAGTGCCAAGGTGGCACAATCAATAATAAAACCCTTCGGGGTCTGAAAGGACCAGGTAATAGAGTCCAAGGCTTCCCCAATGACCTTGATGGTATCGTCCTGGGGAATGCTTGTGTAAAGGCTCTCAATATCCAGAGAGACAAGAATGGTGTTATTATGATCTACTCTCAGTTCTTGTAAGGAAGCCAAAAAACCTTTGGTGTCTCTAAGATAGGTGGGAGTGTCTTGGATTATGGGTTTCAAGAAGAAGTCACAAAAGATCGAGAGGGGTTCCAAAAGGGAGCCTATGCCCGATACAATTGGGCGGCCCGGAGGCGGTGATTTATTTTTGTGGATCTTCGGCAGTGTGTAGAAGTATGGAATCACACCTTTTCCCTTAGTCATAAAATCTGCTTCATGCTTGCTAATGAATCCACTACTTTCAGCATGTTCAACAAGATTGCATATTGTGATTTTCAAATCTGGAGAGGGATCGGTAGCAAGAGGGGTGTAGTTCTTCAGATTATCTAGAAGGCGTCTACATTCTGAATCATAATCTCCAACATTCTGAATGACAATTCCTCCCCCCTTGTCAGCTGGTTTTATCACAATAGATGGATTGGTTTGCAATGATTGGAGGGCTTGAAATTCAAGGGCACTCATGTTCTTATAGGCTCCTTGGTCTTGAAAAGCTTCTACATCATTAAAAACAGCTTGTTCAAATGCAGTGATCCCCGCTGGAACCAAGTGTGGGGGAGGTATGAATGTGGATTTTAGACGTAAGGTGGTGTCACTAAGATGATCTACAGGGACATCTGATTTATTGTTCTCAAAAAAGAATTTCAATTTCAGTTTTCTGAAAAAATCATATAATTCACAATGCAATCGAAAGCGATCCAGCTGTGCAGTGGGCACAAAGCCTAGTCCTTTCTCAAGTACTTCACTTTCTGTCTGTGTCAAAATATGTGAAGAAAGGTTCAGGACTAAACTCTCTGGTTGCTGGTTCCTGCTTTGCTGCGTGTGTTGTGCCCTGTCCCCTCCTCCTGTTCCCAATGTACCTGGTTGTTTCCCCTCCTTCGCCCTTGTCCTCGCTGAAATTGAAATTCTTTTTTGAGAACAATAAATCAGATGTCCCTGTAGATCATCTTAGTGACACCACCTTACGTCTAAAATCCACATTCATACCTCCCCCACACTTGGTTCCAGCGGAGATCACTGCATTTGAACAAGCTGTTTTTAATGATGTAGAAGCTTTTCAAGACCAAGGAGCCTATAAGAACATGAGTGCCCTTGAATTTCAAGCCCTCCAATCATTGCAAACCAATCCATCTATTGTGATAAAACCAGCTGACAAGGGGGGAGGAATTGTCATTCAGAATGTTGGAGATTATGATTCAGAATGTAGACGCCTTCTAGATAATCTGAAGAACTACACCCCTCTTGCTACCGATCCCTCTCCAGATTTGAAAATCACAATATTCAATCTTGTTGAACATGCTGAAAGTAGTGGATTCATTAGCAAGCATGAAGCAGATTTTATGACTAAGGGAAAAGGTGTGATTCCATACTTCTACACACTGCCGAAGATCCACAAAAATAAATCACCACCTCCGGGCCGCCCAATTGTATCGGGCATAGGCTCCCTTTTGGAACCCCTCTCGATCTTTTGTGACTTCTTCTTGAAACCTATAATCCAAGACACTCCCACCTATCTTAGAGACACCAAAAGTTTTTTGGCTTCCTTACAAGAACTGAGAGTAGATCATAATAACACCATTCTTGTCTCTCTGGATATTGAGAGCCTTTACACGAGCATTCCCCAGGACGATACCATCAAGGTCATTGGGGAAGCCTTGGACTCTATTACCTGGTCCTTTCAGACCCCGAAGGGTTTTATTATTGATTGTGCCACCTTGGCACTTAAGAAAAACTTTTTTGAATATCAAGGTGCTCTGTACCTCCAGTCCACCGGTACTTCGATGGGCAGCACTTTTGCGCCCAGTGTGGCAGGACTTTATGTTTCAAATTTTGAACAAAAATTCATTCTGAGTCAAGATAATCCCTTTTTCCTTTACCTCTCCTATTGGAAGAGGTATATCGATGATATTTTTATCATCTGGGAGGGCCCGGAGAGTATTCTACTTGAATTTTTGACATGGATCAATACTTGTGATCCCCATCTGCTGTTCACTCATGCTTTCCATGATTATGAAATGATTTTTCTGGATGTAACTGTGACTAAAATTGACGGTGCACTTGTGACCAAAACTCATTATAAACCGACAGCCAAAAATAATCTTTTGGCTTTCTCCAGTTTTCATCCTCGGCCATTACGGGAAAACCTCCCTTATGGCCAGTATTTGCGAATCAGACGCAATTGCAGTCAAGTGGAGGATTTTCGTAAACAATCAAAAGACCTCACGTTTAAATTGAAACAGAGAGGCTATCCTGACACTATCTTGAATAAAAGTTGCAAACGAGCAAGAAATCAACCTAGAGAGATCCTTCTACAAGATTCTCCTAGACAGCTCACTGAGATTCCACTAACGTGTGTGACTACTTTTAATACTGCTTCCAATGCCATCTCTAAATCGATTAAGAAACATTGGCGTATTTTGGAAAGCAATAGTATTAATTGGGAAAAACCTCTATTCTCTTACAAAAAGGCTAAGAGTATCAAGGACTCACTTGTTCATATGAGACCGAGGACTTGTAATAAACCGACTACTGTCTCAGTTCTCGACACCTGGGGTTTGCCACCTATTCTTGGTCATTACCCCTGTGGGTCCTGTAGCATCTGTCATCTCCCGTCCCCCACTAAGACCTTATCTCTGGAAACCGGGAAAACCTGGATTCAACGCAGTCATACGAATTGCAATACTACAGATGTGATCTATTTAATCACGTGCCCTTGTAATTTAAGATATGTGGGCATGACTACAAGAAAGATCAAATTACGGATTGGTGAACACCGGAGTAATGTCCGATGTAAAAGAAGCGCAACAAAATTGACTGAGCACTTCTTGCGTCTGAATCACACTGCAGACGATCTACAGTGGACCATTATCGAACAGGTGAAATCAACCTCATTGTTCGAAAAGGAACAACGTTGGGTCTATAGGTTGTCAACACATTTGTCAGGACTCAACGACAATATCCCTTGGGGCACAGTGTTGAGACGCTAAGACAAGAGCCTTTATGTAAAAATAAATACTCGTTTGCATCTGAGTGGTGTTGTGCTCTCATTTATTGACCTAAGGGCCCACTCTGTATTTATGGCCCCATGTAGATCTTTAGTCACCTGTGGTAATTTGCAAATTATAAATTCTGAGTATGAGGTTGCCTATGTTTCCTACACAAACATGGCTAAACAGGGTTGATTTGTCACGAAATACTTTAATTTGAAGAGTTTCTGGATGAATCAGTCTTTGAAAGAAATGGTCATCCGTGGAAATTACTTTTGGGTAACAGGGGGAAGTCGGCTGAAATGTTGTTGACCACCCTTGTTCAATTGGCGACGCACGGCTATCGTTGTTCAATAAAGTTTAGGTTGAAGGGAGCCTTTAGCGCTCTAGCATTTTCAGAGGATTGCAGCCATGTAGTCCTTCTTTGCTGTCTTAATCCCAGAGGCATTTGGGGAAAGACTTACACATTCACTTCCGGTTCGTCAGCGGCTGACTATTTGCATTTAAACACGAGCCCGCCAGTACGCCTTTACCTCCGGGCTCGGCGGACCTTTTAGGTACAGACTGCTGGCTGTGGACTTGGATGATGTGAGTACTATTTTTTAAATAAACTCGATCTCTAAAAATCACGCTATACGGAATAATGTGGTAAACAATCTTTGTGAGGGACGGTGTTTCGCTACATCTAACGCTTTCCCCGCATTCCTCTCTTCCTGTTGCCACAGTTGTTCTGTAGTCCTGCAATTCACCTTCTTGCCCAAGGAGAACGCACCCACTCTTTTATACGTAAGCTACTAGTGTTTCCTTTTTACCATTTCGTATTTTGCTTTCCTTCAGTTTCATTTTGAAGGTGTAAAGTATTTTTAAAGTGCCTTCGATACATGTGATCCGCATTAATACTACAAATCAGGTTTTGCCAGAGTATCGACTAATTTGTTGAAATACTCTATCTATATATTGTCTGTGTATATGGATTTTGGCATGCTTACAAATTTTGTATTCACATTTTTCTAATTGTAACATAGAAATGGCTAAAAGTTTACATAGACTATGTAAATAATGTGGGAACTGATTTATTTTCGGTTGCTTGGTTTCACGCATATCTGATGAATATAAGGCAACTATTATGTCTGTCAACTTAATCAAATACATTTTCTTTCAGAAATACGAGGTCTGTTTCCAGAACAGGGGGAGACCTTTACTGTAACCGTGAGTCTATCGGTTCTTTGCACCTGAGGTTAGGGTAAGCCTTAGCGAGCTTACACCGCCAAGGTGCTTTTGTTCTGTTGTATAATTAGGTCCTGATGAAAGCTTAGTGAAAAACATTTGACAAGCTGAAACATGTCGACCACTTGACCACCTACAGGATAAATCTGACCAAATTAACGTCAGTAGTAATTATCCTTCACAGTTTTTAACATATTCCTGTCTCGTCACTATTAAAATGTTTTGGTGTACGATACATGATTTTAAAAAAAAAAAAATTCCTTTCCCTTGTTTATTCCACACCTACCACCTCACTTTTTTCTAGTCTAAAATTGTTGCTCCGCCTTAATCTCAAGCGTCGAAGCACACCAGAGGTGCACAAGGCCCCTCTGGGTAAAACCCCATGATGAAGCATGTCACCAACTATGTTGGTGAGTGAGGGTTTTACTTTTCATCAGATGGATTCTGTTTCCTTTACATTTTATCCAAGCACATAGTGAATCACTGCATTTTCGATTCCTTTCCGCGTCACGCTCTTTTGTTGTTATTATACTCATAGAACAAGAAACATGTCTAGATTTATCAGAAATCATAAATCTCGATATGTATGTGAATGCTGCACCATTCTAAAATTGGTGTAGGAAAGCACAAGGAGAATTGTTTTCGTTCTCCACATTTTTATATCTTCAATGCATGCTGAAATGTTCAGCATACATTGAAGGAGAAAAACGCATTTTCTCATTGTTTTTGTGCAGGAAGGTGTGTCTTCCTGCAGAAAAACAAACAGCACATGACACAGATATCCTTGCACTATGGTGGAAGGGTGCCTAATGTCACCACATGGCTGCAGTTTAAGCAGCCGTGCAGAGAGAAGCATAGATTTGCAACATATTTATGTACATATGTTGCATCCCTGTGCTGCGGAAGTACTACAGCACACTGTAGTTAAAAAGGTTACTGTGTGATGCTGGAGCACTTCCTCATAGTTCTGCACTTATCCTTTCATCATACGCTACTAATGCATTCATTCACTCAATTACGTACTACACATACATTCATCTAAACTTTCACACACTACAAAGAAATTTAGCTCTTTTTTTAAACCAGGAAAGTTAGTTCTTACAAGAACTTTTTTTTTCTTCTTTCATATTTTTTGGGGGGGGTTTCTAACAATTTTGTGATTTTTTTGTTTTTTCTGAAAAAAAACCCCACAAAAATACAGGAGGAACCAAACAATGAACTTCAGGGAACAAAAAAATAAATAAAAAAAATTAGCAAATGTGACTTTCTTGCCAGCGGCAGATAAGATCGATCGACTGCTCACCATAGCACAAAGTCGCATTGCACTTAGTGCAGAGCACTTTTAAATATTGAAATGGAGGGCGGATGTCCAAGTTTTGGGCTGATGGATGCACTCTTGAAGTGCTCGGCTGCGATGAGGTGGAAGGCGCAGGAGTGTTTCTCATCCGTCGGCACTCTTCTCGTGCAAGATTGTTCGGATGAAGGGTCCTCAGGTGCTTCATCATACTTGCCGTGCCGCACGAATATTTCTTGTTAGGATCCCCTCGCGACAGCACTCTTTTGCAAATCTTGCATGTGACAAAGGTGGCATTGGTCTTATTCTGCCCCTCGGGAAAAGTAAAACATTTCCACACCACTGAACAAAAACGTTCTTTGGGTGGTGCCTCCTCCAAAAATTCATCCTCAGATGTATGAGGAGATGCAGGTGATGCCTGCTGCCCTGAAGCCATTTTTAGTTGAAAAAAGTTAGAGCTAAGTGTAAACTTAGTCTAAAAAAATCTTCTTCTCTGCAAAGAGATGCTCCTCCAAAGAAGGTCAAAGAAGAATGATTGAATTGGGTGGGGTCTTTCAATAGTTAGAACAGGAAGTGTAATCAACCAATCAAATCTCTTTTTTTGCAGGTCACATGGGATCCGCGCACCCTGCACTTACGCAGCACGCACCCAGCGCGCATCCGCGAAATTGAATTAAAAAAAATTATAGGATTAGATGTAAAAATATATTAGTTTTAAAACTAGTTTAGAGTTTGTCTTCAATTAATATTCACATGAAATACATATATATGTTTTTTTAAATGTTAAATATTTCGCGGGATCCGCGCACCTACCGCGTCATAGACGCATATGACGCATCGCGGAAGCGCGTAAACGTCGCGTTACGTACAACGAACGTGTCGCGTGTAGGCAGGGAGTCGCACACCAGTCACATAGGAATCGCGCACTAAACATGTCCCCGACGCATACCATGCGCGGATGCTATCGCGTAGTGATCGAGAACGGTGTGCATAGGGTGCGCGGATCCAAAAACATGGAAAAAATATATATAAAATAAAGTTTGGAACATATAGTTAAAAAAATATATTGAAAAATATAAAAAAATATGTTTGAAAACCCATTAAATTCAAATAATATTTTTTAATTTTTAAAATAATTAATTGAAAAAATAAGTTTAAAAAATGGTGATAAAAAAGTATTTAAAAAAATATATAATTAATAAAATTGACACACTGAATTTGAAAAATATACAAATCCAATCAAAATCATTAAACATGATATCTTCAGAGATAAGTTAAAGATAGGAATTAGCATTTAAAAAAGCTTTGAAATTCACTGAAAAAACCATAGGTTTCATGCACGTTATAGCTAGGAATTGGCATTTAAAAAACCTTAGAAATTCACTGAAAAAAAGATAGGTTTCAGGGGTGTTAGAGTTAGCTGGACATTTTCCTCATACAAAACCCTAGAAATTCCCCTGTTATAGTTAGTTCAGCTAACTATAACTTGCGCCCCCGCAATGCACTGCTGATGACGTCACATATTACATCAATCAAGACATGGTCAGTGACATCACTGATGACATCACTGATTACATCTCAAATGATATCACTGATGGAGCACTCTCAACACCAGCGACACTCTAGATCTGCTCACCTCAAATGTCTGTTTTTCTATCAAAATCTTTAAGCATAGGATTAGCACGGTGCCATCCACGCCGAGATAGAAAAGGACAAAGTCTTTTGCCATTTGTACAGCAAAGTCTTTAAGCTTAGGACTAGCACAGTGCTGTCCTTGCCGAGCTGTAAAATGACAAAAGCCAATTACAACTCCAGGCACAGTATTACAGCTTTGAATTGGTAAAATACCAATCAAGCCAACCTGAAAAGAGTAAAAGCAACCCCTGACACAGTGTTTCGCTCTAATTAGAGCTCTTCAGAGAGGTATAGCTTTGTGCAGACACAAGGGAGCACCCAGTATAAGTCAAAGAAATACCCTGATGTAATATGTGACATCATCAGCAGTGGATTGCGGGCGTGCGAGATGTAGTTAGTACAACTAACTATATTGGAGGAATTTCAATGGTTTTGTTCGAGTGAAATGTCCAGCTAACTATAACACCCCTAAAACCTATTGTTTTTTCAGTACATTTCTAAGGTTTTTTAAATGCTAATTCCTAACTATATCAGGCCTGAAACCTATGGTTTTTTCAGTGAATTTCAAAGGTTTTTTAAATGCTAATTCCTAACTATATCAGGCCTGAAACCTATGTTTTTTTCAGTGAATTTCAAAGGTTTTTTAAATGCTAATTCCTAACTATATCAGGCCTGAAACCTATGTTTTTTTCAGTGAATTTCAAAGGTTTTGTAAATGACAATTTTTAATGTATTAATTGTTATACTGATTTTTTTGATACTGATTTACTACAGTTTTTAAACTGTTTATTTTTAGATATTTTATTTTTTTAATTACATTATACATTACAATACAAAATATACTTTCACAGAATCAATTACTTTAGTTTAAATACTTTGCAAATAGGCAATAGACTTGTAAGTACAGTAGTTACAGTTGTTGCAATGGGCAACACAATTTCAAACACAATGCAACAGTGAGCTCAATGTGAATTTCTAGTCAAATACAATTAGTTACCTTATGGATTACTTTTCTAACCACAGGACTGGATCCTAGATTCAGTCCTTGGACATCGCCTGTAAGCAGTTAAGTAAAAGCGTTTTGGTTGCAGTAGTGATTTTTAAGGAATATTATTGTATTTTAAAAGTTGACACTTGGAACATTTTTCACATAGAATCACCAATGTTATCCTATGGCAGGAAATTCACTTAGCAGGTAAGTAGTGTTATCATTACTGTTTCTTACTCAGTGGTGGATCCTGGAACCAGCACTGGCGAATCTCCTGTAAACAGTTGAAAGAATGTGTTTGAGTCATACAGATGATTTTTTAGGAATATTTTTAGTTTGTGAAAATAGAAACTTTTCTGCTCAAAACCACACAATGGATTCCTATGGAAGGAAATACAAGTTACTGGTACGTACGCATAGAATTACTTTTCAGGGTCAGTGCTGGGCTAACGGATGCAGCCCTGGGTTCTCTCCTGATAACAGGTGAGTAAATCGGAATTCGTAGTTCGGCTGATTTTAGAGGAATATTTGTAAGTTTCAAAAATGGATACTTAGAAACTTTTCTGCTGAAAACCACACAATGGATTCCTATGGAAGGAAGTACAAGTTACTGGTAACTACGCTTAGAATTACTTTCCAGGGTCAGTGCTGGGCTAAAAGATGCAGTACTGGGTTCTCTCCTGATAACAGGTGAGTAAATCGGAATTCGTAGTTCGGCTGATTTTAGAGGAATATTTGTACAATGGTGAAGGAAGGGGGCGGGGCCTGAGGTGACGTGTGCAAACACGCCCTGTGGTGCGTTTTAAGTTGGGGAATTAATTCCTCTTCAATCCTGCGGTCCCCCGTTGCAGAGAGGTGTTCAGAGGCCATGCCCCTTTTTACAACACTCTGCAACGCAGCTCCGTGGCGCTTACTGGAGGTACCTGGTGGGCTAGTTGGCCCCTAGGGGACTTCTGGATTGAAGAGGAATTAATTCCCCAACTTAAAACGCGCCACAGGGCGTGTTTGCACACATATCACCTCAGGCCCCGCCCCCTACCTTCACCACTGTGCAAATGCACCCCGTGACGTGTTGTAAGTTGGGGGATTAAGTCCCTTTGAATCCTGAGGTCCCCTGGCGGCCAACTAGCCCACCAGGTACCTCCAGTATGCGCCAGGGAGCTGCATTGCAGAGAGGTGTTCAGAGGCCATGCTCCTTTTTAGAACACTCTGCAGCGCAGCTCCGTGGCACTTACTGGAGGTTCTACCGAGGCACAAGATGGCTGCCAACACTTCCTGATTCAGAGTGTTGACAGCCAATTAGAATACAGCTCGTGCACGGCAGGGTGCGCGCTGGGTGCGCATAGGGTGTGCGGATCCTCCGAGGCCATAGATATATATGTACATTTAACTCTAATTTTCTCAGGAACTACTGAACGGATTTACACCATTTAAGCAAAAGGCACGAGTCTGAACTGAGGACTACCTCTTTGCCAAATTTGGTGTAATTCCGTTCAGCAGTTCGGGCTGTAGCTGCGGCTAAAGGTCCTATGGGAAAATGCATGGGGAAAACGCGTTTTGGGACCCCCCTTTTTTTCTCGGCCCCCGCTTGACGAATCACCGTGAAACTTTCAGGATAGGAGCGGACCGGAGCTGGCCAAAAGTTTTCAAAATTTCGCGAAGATTTGTCAATCGGCGCCAAAGTTATTCCAAATACAATGTTGCGGATTTCCTATGGAAACTAGGTCCTAACTATATCTACCTACTGGCGGTCGCCAGTAGGAAGTTATAGATAGGGACCAAGTTTCCATAGGAAGAGCATTTTTTGTTTTGCTTATAACTTTGGCGTCGTTTGATGAATCTTCATGAAACTTTCCAAACTAATTCTTTGTTCATATCAGCTCCTATGTTGAACATTCGGGGGTGATTCATGAAGGGGGGGCTGAGAAAAAAGGGGGGTACCAAAACGTGTTTTCTCCATGCAATTTCCATAGCAAACTTTAGACAAGGCTACAGGTCGAACGGGTGAACGGAATTACCCCAAATTTGGCAGGGAGAAGGGTCTTGGTCTAGAAAGCACACTTTTGTTTATTTGGTGTAAATCTGTTCAGTAGTTTTGGAGAGATATCGAAATTTACAGGTATCGATATTTGGGAATTCTCCCATCTGATTGGCTGAGGCGTTACGAGCACGAGCTTGCTGCTTATTGGCTGCGAGCAGTGCGAGCGTGTGCAACTAGGAAGTGTTGGCAGCCATTTTGTGATTCTGTTGAAGCGAGTAAGGGGAAAAAAGGGTGAAAAAAGTAGGAAAGAGGAGGGTAGGAGCACTGTAACCTCTGTGGGGTGTTTAGGGTGTGCTATACAGGGGTGTGAAGCGAACTACTCATCCCTACCGGTCTGAACGTGCTGGGCTACGGAAATTAAGTGAGGTATTGCCTAGAGTCTGATGCTGCTAAGGTGAGCTGCTGCGGGACTCGGGGATTAAAGCGTGAACCCAAACTGTGTGTCTTATGCTGTGACTGAAGTCATGTGCCCTGGCCGCTGCACCACACCTGTGGAAGTAGTGTCAGCATGTGTTTATACCTACTAGGACGAACTACTGACCCCTACTGGTCTGAAAGTGCTGGGGTACGGAAAATATGTGAGGTATTGTCTAGAGTCTCATGCTGCTAAGCTGAGCTGCTGCCGGACTCGGGGATGAAAGCATGAGTCCAAAGTGTATGTCATATGCTGTGAAGTCATGTGCTCTGGCTGCTGTGCCATATCTGTCCAAGTAGTGTCAGCATGTAGCTATACCTACTCGGAGGAACTTTTGTTTCGAACATTGTAACTTGTCTATGGTGCTTAGGGGGTGTTATACAGGGAGTGCGACGGTAAATTCATGCGTATCAAATCAATTCGGTATTTGTAAAGTGCAAACTACTCACTCCTACGGGTCTGATGGCGCTGGGGGCGTAAGCTGAGCTGCTGCCAGACTCGGGGATAAAGCCGCTGAACTACTGACCCCTACCGGTCTGAAAATGCGGGGTACGGAAATTAAGTGAGGTATTGCCTAGAGTGTCATGCTGCTAAACTGAGCTGCTGCTGGACTCGGGGATGAAACCGTGAGCCCAAACTGTGTGTTCTATGCTGTGACGTCATGTGCTCTGGGCGCTGTGCCACACCTGTGCAAGTAGTGTCAGCAATATTTTATACGTAGTAGGAGGAAGTTTTGTTTGGAACACGGTAACTTGTATATGGTGCTCAGGTGGTGTTATACAGGGAGTGCGAAGGTAAATCAATACGGTATTTGTAAAGCGCAAAATACTCACCCCTATGGATCTGAAGGCCCTGGAGGCTGGCATGGAAATTATGTGAGCTATTAAGTGAGCTATTGCTCAGAGTCACATGGTGCTGAGCTGAGCTGCTGCCAGAGCAGGGGATTAAACCGTGAGCCCTGTGCTCTGAACTCATGTTTTCTGGCTGCTGCGGCACACCTGTCCAAGTAGTGTCAGCATGTGTGCATACGTACTAGGAGGAACTTTTGTTTTAAACAGTGTGACGTCTGTAGGATGATTAGGGGGTGCTACAGAGGGAGTGTGAAGTTCAATTGTGCCGTTTCGAATCAATCGGGTATTTGTAAAGTGCAAAATACTCACTTGTACGGGTCTGCAGGCTCTGGGGGCCGGCGTGGAAATTAAGTGAGCTATTGCTCAGAGTCACATGGTGCTATCCTGAGCTGTCGCTAGAGCCGGTGATCAAAGCGAGAGCTCTGTGCTCCAAAGTCAGATGATCTGGCCGCTGCGCCACAGCTGTGTGGAGAATACATTTTGGCGAGGGTCCGGGAGTTGCCGTTACCTGGCCCTAAAATAGCGGGCCTAAGTTGTCAGTTATAAGGCAGCTCTAAAAAGAGCCCTTGTGTTTGTTAGTTGGAGCTACATATAAGTGCGGATGCACAGCTTCAGGTTATTCAGAAAAACTCGATTTCCCTGATCTGTGAAGTGTACTCGATCACTTCTGTAGATATCAGCCATATCAAAACGTATGTTGTTGTTGTAGATCAACCCCATTCTATGGTCTCTGAGGTATGCGACACAGCTTTGTTGACATTCTTCCTAGATTTTTCAATCTGAGGACAAAATTGGTTTGACCATTTCCACTTCTGTCTTTGGCATATATTGGAATATACAAAGACAGTTTGAGGCCAAAGCAACATCAATTGTCGAAAGGTGTCCTTCATTAGCATTTCCAAACCTACCCCAGTCAATGTGCCTAGGTCGTTTCCACCACAGTGCACAATCATGAGGTCAGGGTGATAGAGATGCAAACAGGTTTTAACCAAAGGCAACAATTGGTGCCACTTCAATCCTCTCTGTGCAAACCATTTAATGTCCACATTTTGTAAACCTAGGTCTAAGTCAATACGTCTCTGTTCTGCATACCTCTTGCACCAGAAAACAGCTATGTCCTACGATCCACACTAGCATTTTGAAGGTATGGCTGGAATGTATGGAAAGATGTCTGTAGCTCATGCAGTTCCTTCGTAGAGTGAGAGATATGTTTAAAGATGGGAAAAAATCTTTTTTTCCCCACAGAAAACGATAATTGATTGGAAGATAAGAAGCATTGTGTACTAAAAACAAGGGTGCATATTAGTTGCGTGATAAAGCATGTTTGTCATTGGTTAATAAAGAGCAGTCTAAACGTGGAGTACATACGATAGGATGAAATGTGCTCAGCTCAACCAGATGTGCTACTTGCATTTGGAAGGTACATTTGGAACTTAAAATAATGGTAAACTTTTAACCCGCAGGTGCTGTTAAATGTTCGAGAATATGCAGGAAAAAAAACGTTACGTTTAAAAAAAATCATGAACTTTTAACTTGCAGGTGTCATAGAAGGCTCCAGAAAGTGTGGTGATAAAATAGGTTGAACTTCTGACCTGTATGTGGCGCAGAATATTAAGTAGCTTTTCATTTGGAAAATTCAAAAATAACCAATGGAGATAAGTTTTGGAATGTCGATGAAAGAATGAAGTATTCTGATTTGTTCTTTACATGTATTTATATGTGGAGCGACAGAGAAATTGTGCCATTACTGGTTCCATTCTTGATGAAAGCGGTGCATTACATGTACTGTGTGACAAAGAAAGAATTGCATGCGTGTGTGACATTTGAAATCTGCATACCAACTACAAAGGTGAGGTAGAAATGAACAAGGTGTGTTATGTGTTCTGTAGTAGTGATTAAGTATTTGAGGTGATATTTTTAAGTTTGAAAGTATTTTTTATTTCAAAATAATATACTGTTAGTAAAGTGTGGTGTTTCATATTGGTTATAAAATATGCATAAAGTTTGACCTGTTAAATAAGTACTTTATATATGTTAAGGAATTTTTCACAAAGAAGAAGTGTGGTTTGTCATCTTTAAAGGACTGTATGGTTTTGAAAATGAGGTACAGTGTTAATTTGGGTTTGCTAATGTATTCAGGCGAGATAAACAAAATGTCCCACGTTTGCAAATTATACTTTTTGTGGAAATAGTGGGGAAGGGGGGTAGGAGATGTATGTGTTATTAAGTTAAAAGCGATAAAACCAAACCCACAAATGTTATGTGGACAGGTTGTGGTCTCATTTTTGACACTGAGAGGTAGATTTGAATATAAGTCGAGGTAGATTGTTGTACTGTGATGACGTCTACAGTGTTTGGAGATTACATGGAGAGGAGATGGAGATAGTAAAAGTGATACGTTCCTTTTATATGTACGCATAGTTTGAATCATTTGATCATAGGTTGAGATATAATATGAACATGGTTTCTGGTTTGCATTTGGGTATAGTTAATAGTTTTAGTAGTTTCTAAGTAGTGAATAGTAAAAAGGTAGATATACTAAAATATATGGTAGTAAACGTATTAATGATTGTCTGTTCTTATGAAACAGAAGTGGTTGGGGAGTGTTTCTTTAGAAGAGATGTTTTATAAATGTGTGAGAGATAAAAAAGAAATGAAAATATTCGGTATATTTTCTGTATGACTTTCTTGACATTAGTATACTACATGTGATTGTAAGTGATACTAATTGTCAGGCTGTGTCCCTGTGTTGAATATACGTAGGTGTTTAAGTGGTCCGGGTTTTACCAGTGCTCAGCTTCACTATCCCTTTTGAGTCACTCGTCGATTTTTTCATTCCATTTAATGTTGTTAATATACATACAGTAAAGGGACGGTATATCAAAAGTTTGGGAATTACAACTTTGTTTACTCTCCCCATCCCCTGCTAAACACTCTACAGAGTGTTTAAAAGACTTTAGTAACATACAGATGTCTAGCTAGTAAAGGTGGTGTAGTGCCACTGGGCCCATTTATCAACCGTGCTATGGGATGGTTTATGTTTTACCCACCAATTTGCATGTTTGAATACTTTTTGCTGATAAGCGTTCCGGCAGACACCTGTTAAAATTAAGCCCGTGTATGGGTATAGTGGCGCTACTAGGAATGGTGGGGGTTTCTGTTTGATTTTGTACGGTTAAGCAAGGGAGGGGGTGGGGGAGGTGGGTATGTTGGTGATTAAAACACAGACTTTAGGAACGTGCAGATATCTAGCTACTAAAGGTGATGTAGTACCACTGGGACCATTTATAGAGCTCCCTATGGCATGGTATATGTTTTACCCGCTAATTTGCATGTTTTAATACGTTTTGCTGATGAGCGTTTCGGGAGACATCTGTTGAAATTAAGCCTCTGTATGGCTATAGTGGCGCTTCCAGGTTTGCTGGGGCTCTTTGTTTTATTGCATAAAGTTAAGCAAGGGCGGGTGTGGAGGTGGTGTAATGGTACTGGCACTATTTATAAACCGCCTTATGGTATGGTGTATGTTTTACTTGCAAAATTGCAGGTTTTAATACCTTTTGCTGATGAGCGTTTCGGCAGACACCTGTTGAAATTAAGTCTATGTATGGGTATAGTGGCGCTAACGGCACTGCTGGGGCTCGTTGTTTGATTTTGTAAGGTTAAGCAAGGGCAGGGGTGGGGGTGGGGGTGGGGGAGGAGGGTATGTTGCTGATTATAACACGGACATTTGTAACGTGCACATGTGTAGCTAGTAAAGGTGATGTCGTGCCACTGGGTCCATTTATGAAGCGCTCTATGGCATGGTATATGTTTTATCCGGAAATTTGCATGTTTTAATACCTTTTGTTGTTGAGCGTTCCGGCAGACACTTGTTGAAATTAAGTCCCTGTATTGTTATAGTGGCTGGACCAGGTTTGCTGGGGTTCCTTCTTTGATTTCGTAAGGTTAATCAAGGATGGGGATGAGGGTGGTGTAGTGGCACTGGGCCCATTTATGAACCGCTTTATGGTATGGTATATGTTTTACTCGCAAATTTGCATGTTTTAATACCTTTTGGTGATGAGTGTTCCAGCAGACAGCAACGCAAATCACACAACATTTCTGTGGATAACAGATCTTCGTGCTTATAGACACTCTTGCACTGCGGTAGAAGGCTGCCAGCGTTGATGGCAAATTATGAAACTTGGTGCCATTCTAGATTTAAATGGAAGCTTGGATCATTTCTTTGTTACTATGGTGCAGTCAGGGCTTTAAGTGGGAAAAAAACCTGGGGGGTGCTCTAAAAGTGGCGGGGCATACGTCTTAAAGGGGTGTGGGCTATTCAAGCTGGGGCGTGGTCTAAATCAAGATAACTAGCATTGTGTGCTTAAGAAAATCTCGTCCAATTATCCTACCTTCGGAAAACACACTCTTTAAAGGATTTCCCTTCCTCCTACAATGTGGCTCACCTAGCATGATGTGTCCACTTCTCAGTAGAGAGCAAAATGAGCATGCGCACACTGATGTGTATGCTCTCACTGCAGTCCAATAAAAAAAAAAAGAAAACTGACTACCTTTGCGAGGGCCGAAAATAGAGCCCGATAGAGACCCGTTTCGAGGCCCCCTGAAAGTAACTGCCGGTGCTCAGACCCGGCCCACTTAAAGTCCTGCATTCATCCATCCTAAGCACTGTGCCATCCAACCATCTTTCAATTTATCCATACATTCCTACCTACATACATACATACATATGTCCCTGCACTTATCCTAAGCATCTATCAGCCCACTCGCCTATGGTAAGCACTGTGCCATCCATCCTGCCATATGCCCATATATCCATACATACATCTGTCCCAGAACCAATCCGAAGCATCTATCAGCCCACCTGTCTATCCTAAATACTGGTCCATGCATCCATTCATCCTTCCATCCATCCATCCATCCATACATCCATCCATCTAGCTATCCATTCATCCATCTGGCCATCTATCCACTCGCCCTTTATTCAACTATCCATCCTTATTTCCGTGCACCCTACTATCCATCCTTATTTCCGTGCACCCTCCGCCCCCGATCCTAAATACCGCGTATTATACTCATCCATCTTAAGAGGCCGAAAAGGCTGGCGATAAGCATTGACAGGCAGATGTTTCTGATAAAGAACAATAAAGCTTTGAGTTGCTCTTTGTGGACCTGTGGGAGGGCAGGCTTGATAAACAAGCGAGGAGGCTGTATGTATTTGCCAAAAGAAAGAGTTTTATTTTGTTTCTTGGACAAGAGAGTTCTGGATGATAGTGTCCCTTCTGGTTCCCCTCCTGCGAGTACTCCTGCCGAGTCTGATGGGGATGTAGAACTTGACGTGCCAGGTATTTCCTCGTCCGTGTCGCGGCCGTCTTCCCAGAGGCTCATAGGAGGAAAAAAAGAGGGAGCCGTCAGTTATGTCTTTTAATTGTGTTTCGACTTTTAGTATCACCGTCACCACACCACGGAGTGTTATTCAGTGTCTATCAACTGAAGGGTCGTGAAGGGAAGGGTATTAAAAAGGGGCAGAGGATGCGAAAACCAGTAAGACTCGTCTGACTTTTTATCTGGTCCTGTTTCTATCTGTGAATACGCTATACCTAGGTTAGCGGTGTGAGGAATTAATGAGGTCCTGGGTTTTTAACAAGGTATAGCCAAAGCATACGGAATAGGGTAAGCGCCGTGCAACCAATACTGAGGGTAAAAAAAGATCCGCGTTCCTGTCCCTCCAGCCTCCCACTCAAACCTCTTCTTATAGTCAGTTCCCTCCCACCTTCCACGGAGCCCCTCAGCCCTTCAGCCCTTAAGCCCTTGGGACGCTTTCACTCACCGGCTCCGCCGCAACTCTCCAGAGTTGCGGCCGCTCCCCAGCATCCTCCGGCGGGCACCACCACTCCTCACACCACCGTTCCTCCGGCTCTGCGTCCTCTCTATCTTCTTCCCGTGTGTCCTCGTTCGCGTCCTCTCCTTCCGTCGTCCTTGTTCCGGATTCGTCCTCTTCTTTCCACTCGTCCTGATTCCCTTCTGCTCTACCGCCTTTGGTCCGCGACGACGGCGTCCCTTCTCCTTCTCCTTTCATTGGGTGTTGGATTGAACTTCCGGGGTTAACCCCGCCCCCTTCCGGGTCCTCGGTTCCCGTCTGTGGATAGACAGGAGAGGGGTATGGGTATCGTAGTTCGGTACAGTCCGACTCTTCCTGAGGGCTGGGATTAATTTGTATGTTCCGACCAGAGCCCTTCCATGGTGCCATACTCGTGAGTTCGCCCCGCAATCTCTCACACCCCCTTTCCCTTGCCGTCCTTCTACTAGGGTTTTGTTCTTGGGGAAACCTAGACAAGTAGTCCACGTTTCCTTGTTCGCTCCCCTTCCTATGTTTAGTATGGGACCTGTAGGGTTGTAGGGCTAAGAACCATCTAAGGACTCTCTCGTTATGGCCTTTGTTTTGTGCTAGCCATTCTAATGGGGCATGGTCAGTGAATAGGGTGAATTCCCGGCCATCCAGGTAATAACGTAGGGTCTCGATGGCCCATTTAATGGCTAATGCTTCTTTTTCAATAGTGGCATAGTTCTTTTCTCCCGGGAAGAGTTTGCGACTGATATATAGGATTGGTTTCTCTCCTTGTGGGGTCTCCTGTGATAAAACAGCCCCTAGACCCTGATCGGAGGCTTCTGTTTGAAGGACAAATGGGAGGGAATAATCCGTACTAATTAACACAGTGTCCGAAGTGAGTGTTGTTTTCAGGGTGTTGAAGGCTTGCAAAACCTCCAGGGGAGGGTGTCGTAATATCTCTTTGGTGTTCACATTCTTGTGGAGGAGGTCTGTTAGAGGGGCTGCTACTTGGGAGAATAGAGGGATAAACCGGCGGTAATAGCCCAGGAGTCCAAGGAAGGCCCTGAGATCCTTTTTGGTTTTGGGGAGAGGAATTTGAGAGATGACGTTCAGTTTAGATGTTTGTGGTCTTATGACCCCCTCACCCAACAGATACATGAGGTAGTGAACAGTCTGGGCTGCGAGGTGACTCTTGGCGGGGTTGATTTTAAGACTGTGTTGACCTAAGGTCTGGATAACATGAGATAGATGTATAAGATGTTGTTCCCAGGTGTCGCTATAGATGATTATGTCATCTAGATAGGCTCCGGTGTAGGATTCATGGGGTTGTAGCAACACATTCATAGCTCTCTGAAATGCTGCGGGTGCCCCATGTAATCCAAATGGCAACACCTTAAATTGATACAACCCGTCCGGGGTGGAAAACGCCGTTTTCTCCCTATCCTGTTTTCTGAGTGGAACCTGCCAGTAGCCCTGCACAAATCCAAAGTGCTGATGTATTTGGCCTTACCGATCCTTTCCACCATCTCATCTACTCTAGGAAGAGGATAAGTGTCGAATTCTGATATTTTGTTGACTTCCCTGAAGTCAATGCAAAAACAGACCGACCCATCTGGCTTCGGTACGAGAACGATCGGTGAGTTCCATTCGCTCACAGAGGGTTCAATGATGTCCATGTGTAGCATCTTTTGTACTTCCTCTCTTATAACTTGACGGCGTGCTTCCGGTATACGGTAAGGCCGTAGACGAACCCGTTTCCCTTGAGGAGTCTTTATAGCGTGTCTATAAGCATTGTTCTACCAGGAGTGGTAGAGAGGGTATCTGTCAGGGGTCGTAACGCTTGGGAAAGGCTGTCTCGTAAGGTAGGGGATAAGTCGGAGTCAATACACTGGTCAAACAAGGGAGTTTGTACGTCCACCGTGTTTACCGAGAGAGGCAAAGGGCCCTCCCATTTCTTTAGCAGGTTCACATGGTAGATCTGGGTGGTGTGTCTAGCTGGGTCTGTTTCTATCCGGTAAGTTACAGGAGTTACCTTTTCCACTATTGGAAAGGGGCCCTGCCATTGGCCCAGTAATTTCTGGTCTGACGAAGCCATCATAAGCAGCACTAAATCCCCTACTTGGAATGTCCTCTCTTTGGCTCTTCTGTCATATTGCCCTTTCTGAGCTGTCTGTGCGTTCTCTAAGTTGGTCCGCATAATGGTCCTAATCTGGCTTAGGTGGGTACGTAAATTGGACACATAATCGGTTAGGGGTTTGGAGGAGTCAGGTTCTTTTTCCCATCCTTCTTGCACCATGTCTAAGAAAGTACGGGGTTTACGTCCATAAAGCAATTCAAAGGGCGAGTAACCAGTGCTTTTTTGTTCCTTGCATCTAATGGCGAATAAGGCCAGAGGTAGGATGTCTTCCCACTTTCGCGTTTCCAGGGCCAAAAGCTTTTTGAGAGTGGTCTTAATGGTAGCATTATATCTTTCCACCAAACCATCCGTTTGCGGATGGTAAGCGGCTGTTCTAATCTGTTTGACCCCTAACTGAGAGCAGACCTGTCTCATGAGGCGGGCTATAAAGGGAGTGGCTTGGTTGGTCAGGATCTCCTTCGGAAATCCGACCCGTGAGAAGACAGTAATCATGGCTTTGGATATGTTAGAGGCATCTGATCGACGCAAGGGTATGGCCTACGGAAATCGGGTGGCGTGGTCTACTATAACTAGGACATACCGACACCCACTACGGGAAGGTAACAATGGCCCTATTATATCCATACCAATACGTTGAAATGGTTAGTCTATTATGGGAAGAGGCCGCAGAGGAGCTCTAGGGGGGTGATATCTACTATTTCTTTGACATACAGGACATTCTCTGCAGTATCTTTTAACATGCTGATAGATCCCTGGCCAATAGAACCGTTCTGTAACCTGTTTCTCAGTTTTCTCCGCCCCAAAATGACCCCCTAATAAGGGGCTGTGGGCCAGAAACAGGACTTTGTCCCTGAAGGGGCCTGGAATCAACAACTGTGCTTGTAGGGTGGGGGATCCTTTTCTATATAGCAAACCATGCTTTTTAAAGAAATAAGGACATACGTGGTGGGGATCTTCAGTGTCTAGGGCTTGAGTCCAGGCTTCTTGTAGTACCGGGTCCTCTCACTGTGCGGCATGGAAGCTTCTATCGGTTTCCCAGGGGTTCTCATCCAGAAGAACTGGCAACGCCAGTGAACTTCTGGCTTTGTCTGCTCTCCTTTGCTTCCTGCTTTTTCTCGGCTTTGCTGGAGGCCATTCCTTGTCTTTTTCTTGGGAAAAAGGGGCGGAAGACCACCACTCTTCTTCCTTGGATCCGGCACCGTGTACCAACTGAGGTAACTTGGGGTAATCGTTCCCTAGTATAGCTTGTTCTGGTAAGCGGGGTATCAGGCCCACGGTTAGGAGTGTTCCGGAGTCTTGTGGATGTTGGATTTGTACTTGTGCTGTGGGATAGGGTTTGGTATCTCCATGTACGCAACGGATTGCTACAGTGCCATCGATAGGACCGATACGATTCCCCAGTTCTTGTGGCCTTATTACACTATGTAAACAGCCTGTATCAGCGAGTGCAGTCATTGGTTGGCCGTTCACGGATATTGTGCATCGGTATGGAGCTTTTTCCTTTTCAGCAGGGGAGCAATAGTAATTACGGGCCATCCCTATTTCCATTGGTTCTTCTTTCAGGGGGCAGAACCGGGCGATATGTCCCATCCCTCCGCACTGGAAACACTGAGGCCCCAGTGACTGTGGACGAGGAGGGGGTATTCCGGGGACAATGGTTATAGGCTCCGGTCTTTTAGGTACCTGTGGCCTCATTGGACGATGTATCCCGGAACCGGTGGGTTTCGCTACAGTCTCATCACGCCCCTTTTGTACCTCTTGGGCCCTACTGTAGGCACTGGCGATTTCCACCGCTGTTTCAAGGGTAAGGTTAGCCTGTTGTCGCACCCACCTTTGGATAGGGGGGTGTAGAGAGGACAGGTACTGTTCTAAATACATTTTTGCCATTATCCCCTCCTTATCCGTGGTGGTGGGTTTCAACCATCGATCCGCCATGTCTTTTACCATAAAGTATAGGGCTCGGGGAGTTTCTTGGGGACCTTCCTTCATTTGCCGTAATCGTCGCCGATATGTTTCGTCGTCTACCCCCAACCTTTCCATGATGCAACGTTCTATGTCGGTGTAAGGGACCACCCCCTGTACCGTAGCTGCCTGGTAGGCGGCTTGGAGGTCTCCTGATAGGAGAGGTCCCAGATATTGGCCCCATTTATCGGCCAACCAAGAAGCCGCGGTTGCCATCCGTTCAAAATTCGTAAAAAAGAAATCTGGGTCTTCGCCAGGCACGTAGCGCTGCAGTACCACTGATGGGAGGTTGGTGGGGCCTCTCTGTTGTCCGAGGGCCTCGGTAAGTTTGTCCATAGCGGCCCCGTGAGTTTGGCCCTGTCCTGTGAGCACTTGTTGCAACTTGCCTCGGTCTTCTTCAACAACTGTCAGGAAGCGCTCCATCACTTTGCCCAGATGTTCCTGGTTTTAGCCATTTTAGCTAAGGCCGCCTCCATGACGCCTTTGTATCCCACTTCTGACACCACTTGTGGGAGGGCAGGCTTGATAAACAGGCGAGGAGGCTGTATGTATTTGCCAAAAGAAAGAGTTTTATTTTGTTTCTTGGACAAGAGAGTTCTGGATGATAGTGTCCCTTCTGGTTCCCCTCCTGCGAGTACTCCGGCCGAGTCTGATGGGGATGTAGAACTTGACGTGCCAGGTATTTCCTCGTCCGTGTCGCGGCCGTCTTCCCGGAGGCTCATAGGAGGAAAAAAGGAGGGAGCCGTCAGTTATGTCTTTTAATTGTGTTTCGACTTTTAGTATCACCGTCACCACACCACGGAGTGTTATTCAGTGTCTATCAACTGAAGGGTCGTGAAGGGAAGGGTATTAAAAAGGGGCAGAGGATGCGAAAACCAGTGAGACTCGTCTGACTTTTTATCTGGTCCTGTTTCTATCTGTGAATACGCTATACCTAGGTTAGCGGTGTGAGGAATCAATGAGGTCCTGGGTTTTTAACAAGGTATAGCCAGAGCATACGGAATAGGGTAAGCGCCGTGCAACCAATACTGAGGGTAAAAAAAGATCCGCGTTCCTGTCCCTCCAGCCTCCCACTCAAACCTCTTCTTATAGTCAGTTCCCTCCCACCTTCCACGGAGTCCCTCAGCCCCTCAGCCCTTCAGCCCTTAAGCCCTTGGGACGCTTTCACTCACTGGCTCCGCCGCAACTCTCCAGAGTTGCGGCCGCTCCCCAGCATCCTCCGGCGGGCACCACCACTCCTCACACCACCGTTCCTCCGGCTCTGTGTCCTCTCTATCTTCTTCCCGTGTGTCCTCGTTCGCGTCCTCTCCTTCCGTCGTCCTTGTTCCGGATTCGTCCTCTTCTTTCCGCTCGTCCTGATTCCCTTCTGCTCTCCCGCCTTTGGTCCGCGACGACGGCGTCCCTTCTCCTTCTCCTTTCATTGGGTGTTGGATTGAACTTCCGGGGTTAACCCCGCCCCCTTCCGGATCCTCGGTTCCCGTCTGTGGATAGACAGGAGAGGGGTATGGGTATCGTAGTTCGGTACAGTCCGACTCTTCCTGAGGGCTGGGATTGCTTTGTATGTTCCGACCAGAGCCCTTCCATGGTGCCATACTCGTGAGTTCGCCCCGCAATCTCTCACAGGACCATAGTTCACCACCCTTCTCTGGTGGTGTTTTAAACAAAGGTTGATCCAGCGAAAGAAATGTAAAGCAGCTATTCAGTGTAAGATGTTAATTTTGAAACATAACGTTTTGTCCATTTCTATATAGGAACACTGCTTTAAACTGGCCGTGACTGACAGATACTGAATACCTGTAGTTCTTACATTTGAGAGAGTATACCAGACAGCTAATCTGGGGTGCTGAGAACCTGCACTTCTATATTTCCATGTGAAGCACAGTATAGGAATGTAAAGGTAATTCCAAAGCTACTATCTTCATATTAAAGAGGGGGTGTGAGAACTAAGTGAGCCAGGCAAAGCGTGTTTTTTCGTAGTACTAAAACAAGACACTGTGAAAGGTCAGAGCAGGGTCGTGCTGGAGTTAGGTGTCTGTGGTCGTCTCCAGAGGCGCAACCAGAGCAAAATTTCGGGGGAGGCTAATTCTTTCTGCAATAGGCAGAGTGGGGATGTATTTGCTCTAAAAAGGGGTGAAATAGATCAGAGCCTCATTTACAAGCAAATGGTCTTTTGAAGACCTGTGAAGTACTCGGGTGCGCCCGGGAAGCTGTCTCAGGGAGTCCGGGGCAATGATGATGTTGCTCCTGCACTGCAAAAAGAGAAGGGAAATCCTGAGAGAAAATGGCTCTCTTTAAAGGATTTCCCTTCTCCTACAACGCGACTCATCTGGTATGATGTCTCCACTTCTCAGTAGTGAGCAATGTGCATGCTCTCACAGTCTCACTGCAGTCCAATAAAAATTAAAAAAACAACAGACTACCTTTACGAGGCCCGAAAATAGAGCCCCATAGAGACCCGTTTCGAGGCCCCTAAAAATAAACTGCCGGTGCTCAGACCCCCACAGACATCCCTCCACTTAAAGCCCTGGGTGCAGTGTTATGTTTACGAAGTTGTAGATAAAATTGTTAGGCTAATAATGGTAATTTTTGTGTGTGCCGTTTGGTTGATAATATCATCCTTAGTATATAGTTTACAATTTTTAAAAATACTATCTATAAAGTTGTCTGCGGTGGGTTGCAGATGGAGTGCTGTGGGGTGGTGGGATGCGGCGGAGAGGTGAAAAGTACGAGGTAGTGCAGTTACATATAAATTGTAAAGGTGTATGTAAATAATTAAATAAATACTTGCTGTATGTTCTATGGCACTACCCGTCATCCTACTGCTCCCCTGCCCTGTTCCATCATGTTGCAGCACTGCCTCTGGAAGTCGTCAGTAGAACTTATGTAATTGTATGTTATTATTTTAATATATTGAACAGATGTAAAAAATAATTTAATCTATTTTTTCTTTTTCAGAAAATTATTTTGTTTGGATTAAAATTTGAAAATGCCTAGAAGAACTGAAAAAAAAGGAAAGAGAAACAAAATATATATTTGAACAAAAGGAAAGATTTTCAATTAGAAAAAAATGAGAGTACTACACAAACAGTTTCTTCTGGTAAAAACACTAGACAATTTCAGAAAAAAATATTACGAACATTTAATGAAAATACCATGACACAAAGCAAAAAGAAGAATTTTTCAAGTAAGGAGAAGCAGACTTCAATTTCAAATACCAGGAAAAGGAAACATGATATAGAAACAGTATCTGTTACCCAGAGACAAAAATAATTTCAAGAAATTCGTCAGAGTCTTTTTCGAAGTAGAGTGATTCAGAATTTAATAAAAACATGCTGCAAATATAAAAAGAAAGTGCTGCAATTCATACAGAAGCAGCGTATTGAAAGTATAGTGGATACTGCTTTCAATTTAAAACAGAAGTTATTCATTGTAATTTTGAAGAGGATGAAAGTGTTGGATAAATTAATGAAAGTGTTGGAAGAGAAAAGTAGAAGAAAAAGACTGGTTTTGAACTTTGTTTATTGAATTTTTGTACCCAAACATTACAGTCATACAATAACCTTAATCGATATCCAGTGGCATTGCAGGTCATAAATCATCAAAGCAGCGCATCCATTGTGTTCCCAGGGGCCATGTGAACAACAAACCATATAATAACATGAGTCTTAACGCCGGGACACGGGGCCGGAACAGCTGGCAGTAGGGCAATACACAAATTAAGCATTCAATGTAAACGTGGGGACCCGCAGGTAGAGTCCCCCCATGCATTGTACATCACCCAAGGCGTGACCGCTTCCCATGTATCACGTGTAACAGGCACACAAACCAATCCACATGGCGTGGGATATCGTTGAAGAGGGATCAGAGAGGCTGCACAGGGAGAAGGGAAAGCAAGGGGACGTGGAAACACAACATCCACCCCCAGATTTCTGCAACAGTTCATCTGTCACCCTGCGCAGGATGTGCGTCAAGAGCACTAGGAGTCGGGTCGTCATTAGCTAGAGGGGGAACATCCTCCGTCAGGGCTCCCGGGTATTGCAGTAGATAACATTGTAATGGTCCCCAAACATCAGCAGGACGGGATCGAACAGGGAGCAGGTCGGAGTATGTCAGTATCTGCTCTTGGCAATAGACAAGGTCTTTGAGCCACTCTTTAAATTTCGGGGCCCGCCCCCGTCCCCACCGGCACGCTATACGCCGTTTCGCCAACAGCAGCGCCGTTGTGACAAATTTGCGACTCGCTCGCGGAATATGTTTGGTGTATCCCAATAACGCCTGTACCGGCTCGGGCACAAGGGACAGGTCTACCATCCGCGAAACGGCGGAGAACACTTGGGTCCAATAGGTCTGAATAGTAGGGCATTCCCAGGATAAGTGTAGGAAGTCTGCATTAGGGGCATGACACCTCTCGCAGTTATCTGAATTCTGCAGCTGAAATTTGTACTTGGCGACCGGTGTGCAGTACAGGCGGTTCAGGAACTTAAAATGAATGACACGGTGTCTACTGCTCGCAGAAATCTGCTCTGTCTGTGTGCAACAATACGACCACCTGTCATCCCCCAGCTCCAGCCCCAGCTCCCGCTCCCATTCCCCACGAGCCCGTGAAATGTCGAGTGCAGTGTCAGAGCGAACTGTATGATACAGTATGGAGACCAAATGTGAGGGCGAGGATGCTTGCAGGACTCTATGCAATGGACCAGTGATTTCGGGCTCAGCCGGAAATGTCCGCAATATGGACCGCATTCCATGCCTCAGTCTAATGTAGATGAAAAGCTCCAGAGGGGTAGGCGTGCACCCGTCGAAGAAATGCTCCTGGTCGCGGAAGCGCCCAGCAGAGAATAGATCTCCCCATCTCTGAATCCCCAATTTGCGAATCAAATCCTGAAACAGTCTCTCTTGTAGAAGGGGTAGTTGCGGGTGGTAGGCAATGGGGAGAAGGGGCGAGTACAGGAACGAGCTCGCCACTCGCTTAGATATCTCCAGCCACGCCCTCACTGTACCCTGCAAGGCGTTATAATTTGTAGTACTATGAGGGAGTATACTATGCAGTAGGCCATGCAGGGGTGCCGCCAGCCAGTCCTCCGCAGCGAGTTGGGGCATAAATGCAACGGGGTGGAACCAGTAATACGCATAGTGCGCTTGAGCGCAATAGTAATATAACTCCAGGTCCGATACATCAAAACCACCACGCGAGTATGAGAGGTCATCACAGCCCACTTCAGCCTAGGTCTCTTCCCACCCCACACCAGCCGAATCAATTCCGAACGCAAACGAGTGAAAAAATGCCTGCCCGGGGGAAAGGGAATGTTCATAAACAAATATAAAAGTCGGGGGAGCACTACCATCTTAATCAAGGCGGCACGTCCTGCCATCGAGAGGGGGAGCGTAATCCAACGGTCGACGCAGGAGGAGACATGCGTCAATGCCGTACCGTAATTTGATCGCATAAGTTCTTCCCTATCACGAGAAATCTTAATGCCGAGATAATTGACGTCAGACTCACACCATTCTATGGGATAGTCAAGCGAAAACGTCCGACATCCATCTGTCAGATGGAGGATCTGAGACTTTGACCAATTGATTCGTACGCCCGACATCTCTCCGTACGTTATGAATTCCCGGAGTAGCGGGTTCAGGTTATTTTGGGGGTCTCGCACATACAAAGTAATGTCATCTGCATAAAGCGACAGCAATAGCTGTCGCTGCTCACAGAACAGCGCCCTGTGTTGATGGCGTTGTCGCAGCCGCGAGGCGAGGGGCTCCAGCGCCAGCGCAAATAAGAGTGGGGATAAAGGGCACCCCTGCCTGGTCCCACGGGCAATTCCGAAGGGCTCCGATGTCCTGCCATTGATTAAGACCCTGGCACAAGGGCTGCCATAGAGGATAGCTATCCAGCCCAGGAAAACCAGGGGAAAGCCCATTCTAGTTAGCACAGCCACTAGGTAATCCCACTCCAGGGAGTCGAACGCTTTCGTGGCGTCTAAAAAGACTGCCACCATCTGTAGGCTGGGGGCCACATTCTGTAAGGTTGCAAATAGCGTGCGCAAGTTGTGCGACGTTGCCCTACCTGGTATAAAGCCCGACTGATCCGGGAGTACCAGTCCCTCCATGAGGAGCGTCAAACGGTTAGCCAGAGTTTTAGAAAGGATCTTTGCGTCACAATTAAGGAGGGACAGAGGCCGGTAGGAGTCCGGGGAGGTCGCCGGTTTGCCCGGCTTCAAGAGGGAGGTAATTAAGGCCTCTCTCATAGTAGGGGGAAGTTCTCCCAGCGTGTGGGCTTCCTCAAACACCACCTTCAAAATCGGGGCAAGGATGTCTATGTAAGATTTATAAAACTCAATCGGGAGCCCGTCGAGGCCCGGGGCCTTCCCCGAGGCCATTTTCATGAAGGCCTCACGAATTTCGTCGATCCCAAGCGGTGCCATGAGGAACTTTCTTTGTGCGTCAGAGAGCCATCCCAATGTGATCTCCCCCAAGTAGTGGCCCAGCTCCGGCGGTTTAGTGTGAGCAGAGGAGTATAGTTCAATATAATGAGCAACGAATGCTTGCATTATAGACCGGGTATCCCTGTGAAGCTCCCCCGAGCTACCCTGGATCTCGAGGACTTGGTTGTTAAAACGAGGCGGTCGGATTGCCCAAGCCAGGAATTTACCCGGCCGCTCCCCCTCCCCGTACCTGCGAGCCTGAAAGTATTTCCCCCTGAACCTGACCTCTTTGTCCGCGGTTTCTTTATAGTCGGACAATAGTTCGCGGAACTGGGCCTGCGCTCCAGCATCAGTGTGAAACGTGGGGGCGGTCTCCAAGTCCTTAAGATCAGTCTCTAGTTTAAGAAGGGTGCTACGCAGAACCCTGAGGACTCCCACCCCTTTCGAAATGCACAGTCCTCTAATTGTGACCTTAAAAGCCTCCCACACTACAGCAACACTATCCACCGTACCACCATTGCGTTGGAAGAAGCTCTCAATTTCCTGTGCAATTTCGGACCGGAAGACGTCATCTAGCAGGGCAGTAGGCTGCAGTCTCCACGACATCGGAGAACCAGCGAGGTCAGTCAATTCGACGCTCAGCAGGACCGGGGCGTGATCAGAGTATGTACGAGCAAGGTGTTTTACCCAGCTTATCGTGGGAGCAAGTCCCGGGGAGACTAGGATATAGTCCAGTCTCGCCCACGTGGAGTGCGCGGCAGTCCAATGCGTGCCCTCCCTGGTCGCCGGGTGCCTAGAGCGCCACGTGTCTAGCAAATGACGCTCAGTAAGGAGGTCATGAACATATGCCTGCGAGCGGGAGTAGTGGTGTGGGCCAGGATTCGCCCTGTCCCTCTCCGGATCAACAGCTATGTTAAAGTCACCTCCCCACACTAGATAAGTTGAGCCGATGCGTAAAATCTCCCCCCATAGCGTCTGGAGGCAAGACGGATCATCTGTGTTGGGACCATAATAACACGCCAAAGTGAGCGTGTCCACACCCATGCATCCCCAGACAACACAATACCTGCCTTCTCGATCTGTCCGTTCGCCCATATGCACAAAGGGGGTATGTTTCCTAATGAGGATGGCAACTCCACGCGAATAGGTGGAATAAGAGGAAAAGGTACGGTGCACGGCCCAACGTGATGCAAACAGCACAGGCCTGGAGGAGTCCAGGTGCGTCTCCTGAAGGAAGGCTACCCCTATGTGATGCCTATCCAGGTATGCTAGGACATGTCTACGCTTTCTATGGTCTCCCAAGCCCCTCACATTCCAGGTCAAGAAGTTAAGCTGCCCAGTAAAGTCCCTACGTGTCTGCGGATCACTCATGGAAAATAAGAAGACTCAAATACAGCAACACAATGCAACCACCACCCCCCGAACAATGTAAAGGAGACAATGCCAACGTCACCACATACCATTCAAAACTAGCAGTCACAACAAATCCCCAACTCCCCCCCCCCCTCCCCCCACCCACAGCAGCATCCCAAACATGCTATCTGGACAGTTCCCCTCCCCCCCACCCCAAAGCAAACCCCCTCTATAGCAGGTGCCATATGGGAGCAACATGCAAACTTAAAGTCAAGTGGGTAATACCCTTGGGAGGACAGTCTAGGTGGAGACACTGTATCCCCTCGACCCAGAAGAGTGCGCCCAGCCAGGGACCGAGCCCTCTCCATGGACAAAGGTCGCCCAGCGAAACGAAAGAGTCCTGAGAGTCTGGTGCAAGCTAAATAAGTGCTGAACTCCGGTAACATCCCCTCACAGCTAAACCAGCTAGGCCCATGGGTCCCCATACCAAGTCCCACAGTGGCAGACACTTGCAACACCTTACCAACTGAAAAGCAACAGTCTCGGAGTCGACAGGACAACGATCCAGCACCATCACCCCGATGCCGGCGAAGAGGGGCAGTCCAGGTCGCGTTTCTTGACTCGCTTCAAAAACTCCTCCGCTTGTTGGGGTTTAGTGCAGAAAATCTGTTTCCCTTGATGGGTGATACGCAGGCGGGCCGGGTAAAGAAGCGCATAGTCAATTTGTGCAGCTCGCAGTTTGTGCTTGACCTGGACGAATTTCTTCCGCTCCTCATGAACCACCGGGGTGAAGTCTGGGAATATAGTGAAGGCAGTGCCGCCGTAGGATAAGGTCTTCTTCTCCCTCGCCGTCCGAAGTGCGACATCCCGGTCACGGAAGTTTAGCAAGCGTGCGATGATAGGGCGGGGGGGAGCCCCCGGCGGCGGTCTCAGGGCCAGAGATCTGTGCGCCCTTTCGACAATGAACTGAGGAGATAGGGAGTCCGTGCCCACCACCTCTCGCAGTAGACCCTCCACATAGTCCTCCATCTTGCCCGTGTGGGTCGACTCTGGAATGCCAATTAAACGAATATTGTTCCTCCGACTGCGCGCCTCCAATTCCTCATTCTTGGCTGCTATTACGTGTAGGACTTTGTCCATGCGCGCCACAGTGGCAGACAGTTCTGATGTGCGATCCTCGGAGTCCGAAATACGCCTCTCCGTCTCTGAGAGGCGTACGCCATGGCTGTCCACCTTATGCACGATCGAGTCCATGCGGGACTGCATGGAGTCCATTTTGTCCACTATGGTCGCTAGACTTTGCCGCATATCCAGCAGTATGGACTTGACAACCTCCCCCGGTGGGGCCTCCACCGACGCCGAACCCCCCGCAGCGGCCTCCGGCTGCGATCTGGTTGGCTTCTTTGGCTCGAAAGTGAGGCGAGGCTGACGATTGTCCGGCTTCCCCATGGCGGCGCCGCCAAGCAGCCCGCGGCTGGATCGAGGGCGCGACCGGGCGAGCCGGGCCGCAGGGTAGCCCACGAGGGCAAGAAGCAAAGGAGGAATACAGCTATGCAGGGGAGGGGGGAGACCTCCAGTCCACGCGGCGGCTCACAGGATCATCCACAATCGCGCAATTCAACCCCCTCCACCAGCTATGAAGGACCCGGCTGGGGACCAGCCTCTGCACCGGAGATCGGTCGCGAGCACCCAAGCACACCCCTCACCTCCGCAGCGGGCAGCTCCTCACTCGGGCGTCTGGGGCGACCCCTCCTCGGATCACCAGTCAACTAGAGCCAGGCAGGTGGGGGGCGGAGGGGCCCAAGCCGAGCCCCGCATGTATGCACCGCAACCGCGACTCGCCAGTCAGGGGGAAAAGGCATGCACCGCCGCCCAGCGCCTCCGGGCCAATGGCTCCCGCCTCAGTCCCGTCGTTCCCCAGCGCGGGCTCCACAATTCAGCCACCGGCGCAGGAGGGCCAGCGATCAGCACACCAAGCAGGCAGTCCCTCCGGGCCACGTACCACAGCCGATCCGCCGATCCGTCGATCCGTCAATTGCACCAGGTAGGCAGGCAGCCAGGCACCAGCGGGGGGTCGGGAGGTCCTCACCATGCAAGGCGAGCGAGGCAACGCTGCGCCGCAGCAAGGACCAGATTAAAGCAGGGAAGGCGGCCTCACGAATTTCGTCGATCCCAAGCGGTCGTCAGCCGGATGCACTTCTCCCCAGCGCCGGCGCCCGCCGGGCACCCCGCTACCACCGAGGCAGTCCTCTCGCCCCCGGTCAAGGGTATCAGGTAGGACACACGAGGACCACCGCAGTCACGCCGTAGGGCCGCCGCCCGCGGCCTTGAAGCCGGAGGCGAGGCCTATCGTCCACGTGTGAAGCACCGTCCTCACGCTGCGGCAGCCTCCCGGTCCCGGCTCCAGTGGGACGTCCGCCACAGGATGAATTAGCGCTCAGGCGGCAGTAGGGATGTCGGGCCGCCCACGCAGGTCCGAGCAGGCAGCAAAAGACGACTTTCAGGCAGGATTATGTAGGATTTCGTCGCCGGGCTGCGGGAGCTTCACCCAAAGGCAGCCATTCCGCAGTGCGCCACCTAGCGCCCCAAGTAGAAGAAAAAGACTTGTGAACAGAACCAACTTTTGCAAAATCTTTAGTGGACATTGGAAATATACTTCTACTAGTGAGCCTTTTTTTAATGAGGAAAGTTACATCCAGGAAAATAGTTTACCATTTGCAGTTGATACTGGAGGTTGTTGCTACGAAGTTCAGGATGGTTGTCCCCTTCCAAAAGAGGAAATGGTTTGTTAAAGTGCAGAAGAGTTAATAGCTGAAGAAGTGCAAGGGAAACATACAGAAGCTCCTGTGTATAAGTGGGGTTGTAGCAGTATTTGTAGTATTCGACAGGAATCTATTAATATAATGCGAAATTTGCTACCAGAATATACACAGAAAAGTATTAAACAGAAGATTAAGTTGTTACAAGGACTAGATCCATGTAATGTAAGAAAATATACTGAGAAGCATGGGCATTCTCTGGCTTGTCTTTCAAGAAAAGTGTGTAAAAGTGTTTTTCAGCACTTGAGGATGTTAGCAGTACACCATTCAGAAATGTGGAAGTTTGTAAGGAAACTGTACTATGTAAAAAGTCCTGGATTATGTTTAAGTGAACTGAATACAGGTCTTTTACATGGTTCTTTCCCAGATGTTCAAAATAAGTGTGATGATATTGAAAGGCGATATTTTGGTTCAGAAGAGCAGTTCATAGAAAGTGAAAGTTTGACAATTACAGATGTTGAAGGAAATGGGAAAGTGATTGGCACTGATCAGTTTGAAGAAGAATTTGGAAAGTTTAATGTAGTGTGCTCTGAAATAGCAATGTTTGTGTTTGTTGTTGACGTACCCATTATAAAAGTCAAACTAGGAATGTTGATTTGTATTTAAAAAGTGAAAAGGAGAATAATGGTAAGTGGGAAGAATTTGCAGCTTACTTGGTGGAAGGTCGATTTGAGTTAGATGGTGATCAACGTATATGTAAATATTGTTACAACAAATTAGAAGAGAACAAAATGCCTGCTAGAGCAGTACATAATAACTTAGAATTAGTAGCTATTCCAGAGGAACTGGCAGAATTGAATACATATGAGTCGTTCTAATTCAATCTGTTCATCCTTTTCAAACTATAATTTGGATGGAGCCTAAAACAGGTAAACTGCCACCAACAGACTTGCAAAGAGGGCTGAAAGGAAGAGTGGTGTACTGACCTTTGGATTTTAAGAAAAATATTGAAACTATTGCTGGAGAGAAAGAGGAAAATGAGGCAGTAGTCATTCTAGTAAATGGTGTACCAACAAAGAGTCAGAAAATATGGCAAGAATTTGTGGATGTTAATAAAGTTGAAAAGGCTACCTTATATCTTATAGAGAACAATATGTATTACAAAACTGTAAATGTGGATGAACAGGTAATACATTTAGAAGATGAATCTGAAATTTCAAGTGGTCAAATAGAGAAAGTGGACAAGTCAAGGACTGAAGAGATTTATGAACATTATACAATATGTCCTTTGCATTCAAAAGAATTAATAGGAATCAGCATTGAGTTATTTCAAATGAAAAAAGCACAGGGAACTCCAATGAGTCTATTGGAGAAAAGTTTGGAAGCTCGTTGTTTTCCACAGTTGTTTCCTACTGAAGACGATATGGTGACCGACCTGTACGGATTCCAGCTTCAGAATATCGGTCAACAAGGTTATATTCTAAAGATCCTAGATTTCGTGCATTCCATACATATTTCACCTTTTGTTTGAAAGTGATCTGTCTCCTCTGTCGTATGCAGTGAACCACATACTTAAAACTAGAGTTCATCAATCACTTCTTTCTGCGAAAGAATTTGTGGAGAAAGTTCAAGAAACAGATGAAAATTTAGAAGCACAGTTAATCAATGTGATGGCATGTCAACGTGGAACAAATGAGTATTGGTATCGTCGTCATGGAGAACTCAAATGTATGTTACGGAACTTAGGTACACCAACATGGTTTGTCACACTTAGCTGTGCAGAGTATGCATGGGAAGATTTGCTTGTGTTTCTAAGAGAAGCGAATTCCAATATAAAAAATGTTGAAATAAAGACTCCTGGTGAACTGCTCTTCATTGGATCCTGTAAATGTGTGCAGATATTTTAATCATAGGTTTCAAGCTATGATGTCTTTTATCTGCAATAAAAAGAATCCACCTCTTGGAGAAGTTACTGATTTCTTTTGGAGAAAGGAGTACCAAGCAAGAGGTGCACCTCATATACATATGCTACTATGGATCAAGGATGCACCTAAATTTGGAACTGATTCTGATGAAACAGTATTGTCTTTCATCGAACAGTATGTGACATGTGAGATTCCAAGAGAAGAAGGAGATAGAAGCTTGAGACAGCAAGTTTTACGTTTCCAAACTCACCGTTGTGGAAAGTACTGCAGAAGAAAATACAAGTCTAAAGAAAAGTTTTACACCGAGGTGCCGATTCCGATCCTGTAAAACCCGGGTACGAATCGTTGTACGGAGCGTATTCTCCATACGACTCGTACCCGGGAAATTCACCTTACAAACAAGCAAGATTCGTACAGAAATACCATTTCTGTACGATTCGTAAAAAACACAGACTGGCTAAAAAATACCTACTATTCTGATCCGGGACAGCGCGTACGCGACGTCCCTACGGAGTCAGGCAGCGTTCTACGGACCAGCAAGTACGATTCATGTCTACGTCACTCCGCACGGTCTATTGTTTATGGCAGCCAAAAACTGCCGGGAAATTGAGGACGACGCGAAGAAGGAGCACCGGTACGCGACGGACAGCCATGGACCCCATCCTACGTGTCATCCCGGCCCTCCTAGCCTACGATCTGGTGCACAGAAACCCACGCAGACCCCGCAGAAGGTCAGAACAACACCCAGGGGCAAAGGGGGGGAGGGGCAGGAAACATAACCCCCACCCAAGTAACAATGTAAATATGTCCAGTAAATACATTACCTCAAGGGTCTGGTCACTTCTGGGGGGCGTGTCCAGCAATCCCTACGTTCGCCGTGGACTTGGACGCATATCCGTCACCACGACAATGGTGGTATAGACCGTACCCACGCCCCCACAGCGTGGGTACGGCCCGTACCACCATTGGAGTGGTGATGGAGGGGTACGCGCCGTACGCACGCGCCCAGAGCGTGTGTACGGCGCGTACCACCATTGGAGTGGTTATGGAGGGGTACGCGCCGTACCCACGCCCCCAGAGCGTGTGTACGGCGCGTACCACCATTGGAGTGGTTATGGAGGGGTACGCGCTGTACCCACGCCCCCAGAGCGTGTGTACGGCACGTACCACCATTGGAGTGGTGATGGAGGGGTAGGCGCCGTACCCACGTCCACAGAGCGTGGGTACGGCCCATACCACCATTGGAGTGGTGATGGAGGGTACGGACCGTACCCACGCCCCCAGAGCGTGGTTACGGCCCGTACACCCTATGAATGCGGGGGTATGGTCCGTCCCACCCGTACCCCTATGGCACCAGTACATAATGGATACAAGGCGTACACATGCCATGAATGTTGGCATAGGACCTGGCGCAGCATATAAGCAGTATATTGTTGTGTGTGTATGCACAGGACAGCAGTGTACTGCACCAAGGGGGCGGGTGGGTGGGTGCAGAGGACTCCCAGCAGTGGACAGAGACATGGGGGTGGGTGCCCAGGACTCCCAGCAGTGGACAGAGACATGGGGGTGGGTGCCCAGGACTCCCAGCAGTGGGCGGGCAGCGACATGGGGGTGGGTGCCCAGGACTCCCAGCATTGTCCTGACATATGAGGGGTGGGTGCAGAGGAGTCCCAGCATTGTCCTGACATATGAGGGGTGGGTGCAGAGGAGTCCCAGCAGTGTACAGAGACATATGAGGGGTGGGTGCAGAGGAGTCCCAGCATTGTCCAGACATATGAGGGGTGGGTGCAGAGGAGTCCCAGTAGTGCACAGAGACATGGGGGTGGGTGCAGAGGAGTCCCAGCAGTGCACAGAGACATGGGGGTGGGTGCAGAGGCGTCCCAGCAGTGCACAGAGACATGGGGGTGGGTGCAGAGGAGTCCCAGCAGTGGACAGAGACATATGAGGGGTGGGTGCAGAGGAGTCCCAGCAGTGGACAGAGACATATGAGGGGTGGGTGCAGAGGAGTCCCAGCAGTGCACAGAGACATGGGGGTGGGTGCAGAGGAGTCCCAGCATTGTCCTGACATATGAGGGGTGGGTGCAGAAGACTACCAGCAGTGGACAGAGACATATGAGGGGTGGGTGCATCATCCTCAGATGACCACAACTCCATGGGCTCATGAACGCATCCCCAATGTACGACTATGTTGAGAGTGCCATATCAACACATCACTGACAGCAGTGTCCCACTCCCATGAGGATGGATGTTTTACCCCCACTGCATGAGACACCACATGTGGGTGTGATGACAAATGACACATGCATACCCACCCATGGCGGATGCAGCACAATACACACACTGAGATCATGTCACAAGACTGTATAGTCATTTCAATGCCTACTAAACTAAGAGAGACAAAGGGAACACACACTGTCACGCACATTCCAGGACTGATAGGAATGTACAGGTGCTGGCACAGCCACCAAGTTGTTGTCTCCCATGGAAGGAATAGGGTGGACTTCCCACAGATACAATGCCCACAATTGTGAGACAGGTGACCAAATACCCTGCACAACAAGTACCATATGTGTGCCAGGCTGGGAGTACACACATGCATAGTGCGGAAAAGGGACAATTTCCACATGGAGGCATGGCAACATACGCTATACACAAGTACAATGACTACCAAGGATGGCACATACGATGCAGCAGGCATGGACATAGTTGAAGGGATCCATCAGCCACCAAGGAAATGTAGACAGAGGTCAGCACAACAATTGTGCAACTCCCTGCAGGGAAGACGTCAGGTGCCACAGAGGAAGGAACACTCCTTGGGACAATGTCTCAAAACACAAAGAGCATACACGATCAAAGAATCTTTGCAGAGACCTTGTGATGGCACACAGATACCAGGCTCCACCCCATGAGCACCAGACTACAACATTTCCCAGACACCTAACACATGATCACCACCCCAACTCATGGAGCATCAGCAGCAACATCAATACCTGAAAAGCAATCGTGTTCAAAGGAAAAACAAAAAGCTTTATTCAGCTGTAAAATAAAACGTATAAAAGGACACTATGTACAAAGGCCATAGGCCAGTCCAGATGCGAAGTCCTGGGGGGGGGACACATGTCCACGCGTCTCCCCTAGCTTGCCTGCACATTCGATACCTCTGGTTCATCGACTGGGGTGGGGGCATCATGTGGGGAAGGACCAGGCATTGCAGGGACAGGAGGTGGAAGGGTAGGTGTGGTGCGTGCAGGGATGGACGACTCCACCACAGGGGGTGGGTCAGCGTCAAAGGTGGATATCCGTATGGCGCTGCACACGCCCGCAAGCTCTTCCAGCATCTCCCCTGCACCCGAAGGAACCACAGGCTCCAAGGAGGGGGGGGTCGGAGGGATGGGTTGCAGCGCTTGTGGGGGAGGTGGTGGACGGGGGGGGGGGACTCAACTCCCCTACCCGTGGAGTGCCTTGCCCGTTTGCGCGATGGTGAACCAGTGGGGCTGAGGCCCAGCACAGCCGAGTATGTCTCCTTCTCAGACTGTGGGGCAGGGGAGCCGAGGGGAGTGACATTGGAGGGACTGGGGAGTGAGGCATGCGGACTCCGACTGTGGCTGCGTGGCTGCCTGTGTGCCCTAGACCCAGTGGGTGTGCCTTCTTCCCCCTGAGTGTGCGTGACAGGAGGTGTGCGCTTGCCCTTCCCTGTTGGTGTGCTGCCTGTGTCTGGTGTGGTGCCTGCCTGGGAAGGTGTGTGTGTGCTTGGGACAGGCATGGGAATGGAAAGTGTGGATGGCGCAGGGGAAGGGGGGGGACCAAGCACTGCAGGAGACTCACTGCTGCCATCAGTGACGAGTCCATGGACCTCAGCAACATGCGTTGGTCAGACATCGCTGATGACATGCCCTCCTTGTACGACACCATCTGTGTCAGCAGTCTGGTGTGGCCATGGAGGACAGTCAGGATCGATGTCTGCCCAACCTGCAACTGCTGCTGAATGTCCACAGACTCGGCAGTGAGGGCAGCAGGGGAGACAGGGGCAGGGGGTGCGGTGCCTGACACGAAGGAGACACGTTGTTGCCCTACACGGACAGAAGGGACCTGAGCAACTGGGAGGGCGGTGATGGGAATGGAGGGGGCGGTGACAGGTGTAGTGCTGCTGCCAGCTGTTGGAGCAGCCTCCGCCCCCTCAGGGAGTTCAGCCTCAGACCCGTCAGCCTCGGTGTTTGTACTACACAGGTCCTCCGCCGCACTCCCCTCGGCCTCCGTGCCACTTGATGCTGCCGACTCTGCAGGAGTGATGGCACTGGTGCTGGATCCCTCCTCCACGTCCGTGCAGGTGCCTCCCTCGGTGTCCCCCGATGATGGTGTGGGCAAGGTGAAGAGACAGGATATAATCAGTCACCTCTGTACATCTGACACATGAGTCCAAACAAAATAGGTCACAGTGCATATCAGGAAATGCATCATGAGGAACATATAGAATACTCCGCACATATGTAAGCCCTGCACTCCCCAGTTGGTTCACCCACCATGCCACTGTAAATAATGAAAATCAGGACACAACAGCCAATAATGGATATCCAATTATACAGAGAAGCTAGTATCTGTGAACAGTGGAGCACAGGCAGACTATGAAGGCATGCCGCCTCTTGGTCACTGTGAACGAAACAATATTGGTGCACCCAATGCCAAATAGCAGATGCCAATGCTGAAGGGGTCCCCACACTCATAGACCTGTGAGTACTTCTGTAAAACCAAATAAATACCTTCTGATCCATTGGGAATCACAAAACTTTACACAATTGACATGTTTGGAATGTGTGAATGTTCCACTTGTGGAACAGAACACACATGTGCATGAATATCAGAAGTCACACAAGGAGGAGCACACAAAACTACACTTACACAGTCATTGTATGAGCTGGCAGCCTAATGCCAAGAAGCAAATGTTAATAAGAAATGTGGTATCAGGAAGTACATATACATGGCACCACGGGGGTCCGGGTGACTTGACACCGGTAAGTTGGCATCAGCAACAACCAAGGACTAACCCAAATGCTAACACACCGTGGGAACATGGATATGCATAATTCCCAAACTAATTATTGACAGAACTGTGCCTATGTTTTAATAGTGCCAGCGTGTTCCACAAAAGTGTAAAGGTGGTTTCATGTGCACATCCTTGGGAGACATCTGTCATGCAGGCACATTATTGTCCTTCACAAAAATCACAGTGAAGCATAGAAACTATTGGGACATGTTGACAAGTGTAGTGAGTGCCAAGGTACAAGACTTCTTGAATAACAACTTCATACATGCCACCTGTCACATGAGCATCTGTAACATGATGACACAGTTGGCAACACATCTGACACACTTCCTGTCATGTGGATTGGCACACATGTCCAGACACAGGACAATGCATTAGCTAATGGCCCTGAAATTGTGTTGGAATAAGGAGCACCTGCACTGAGGAGACACCCTGATGGCAACCAAGAATGTCCACACAGATGTCAGCACACACACACCAAAGTACATAGCATCGTGAGCACACACCGGTGCCAAAAATGGATGAGCAGGAAACCTGTCTTTTAACATTTGACACATGCTGCGAAGCACAAACATGACACCCTGCACAACATGCCTGGGTCACTGCACGTTGAGTGTCTGTCCAGACAATCATCACACACAGGTCAGACCTGGCAAGGAGACATAAGGTTTGGACATGTAGGCCTTGCCCGCACAAACACCCCATACCTGAGACAATGTGATTGAGACAGATCCAGAAGTTACACCTCTTAATCTGGGTTTACTAAAATGTGCATCAAGAATTCCTAAATGTACTCCACATCACCTCGTGAGGGTGCCAACACATATTTGTGACAAACAACCATCAACAGATAGTTGTACATAAACACACAGGCACTGCCCAGTGTGAGGATGCACAAGCAAAATGGGGTCAGCCTGTACAATGGCCACATGTAGCACACTTTAGATAAATACAAATGATGCCAGGGAACAATGACACAGAGGCCAAAATATGCTGAACACATAGAGAATGGGCACAGTGTTGGATGACACACATGATTCCGAGGCAAGGGTGTCTTAGGGAACTGTAGTGGGCACACTGCTCCCTGGTCCTGGAATGATCTGACTGTAACATGGGCTACCGTCCCGGCACTATGCATATCTCCCACTCATGCACATCATGTCTGAGGCCACAACATCGGTCATGCAGGCTACAAGTCTGTTCATTTGAAACCTCACACTCCTATGTTGAGACTCAGCATCAGTGCCAACAAATATGGACCCCCAAATGACTGAACAGGACAGGGCACAGGGAAGGTAACAACACATGTCTCAGACCCCACCCCCACATGATGTAGAAAGCAATGTGCACTTGTATTAACTGCCAGCATAGATGACCATGTGCAATAGTTATTACACACAGACCAGGGAACACTTGTCAAGGAGGGGAAGGGAGGAAGAACAGAAGTGGTTGACTTGGGGGAACAGGATATGCACTGCACATGTAAACCCTGGCAGTGTATCCATGCGACTGAGCACTTCCAACAGCTGGTGACACACAACAAACACACATGTACCTACCCCCTTCCTGCTGCTGCTTCTCCTGTAACCGCCTATCCATGTCAGGGAAGACCACCGCCAGGACACGCCTCATTTGGTGGGTCAGGCGCCGGCGCCCGCCGTGTTTCCGTGGTGGTGAGTCCCCCAAGGTGACCCGGGCGACCCTCCTGGTCCAGCACCGGAGGTCCTGCCACCGTTTCCTCACCTGGGCCAGGCGCCGACTGCGACCCTCCACAGAGATCACGGCCCTGACGGCCCGCTTCCAAATCCTCCCCTTCTCGTAGGCGGTTACCTGTGAGGATGACAAAGTGAGAATAGATCACTACACCTACTCCATGTCACAGAGACACACATTAGAACAACTTTGATTTCTTGAACAGGGCATAGTATGCTGCTAACTAATAGCACCTTTGTCATAGGGACATTCGCCTCTGTGTAAGCCCCAATGCACTACATGGCATTGAAAGTACATAGGTGGCATGAGGGGTACGACACACTCCCTGATCATGGCACACACTGTACATCACAAGCAACACAAGGATGATGGACAGCACCTCCAAGCAGTCACATGCCCCAGGCCACTGACCCAACATCAGCAGACTACACAGACACACACAGGCACAGATCATTCACCTGCCAGTGGCAGCAGCGGATACAAACCTCACTCTGCACATGTGCCACTTGCCTGGGGGGTGTCACAGGCGTGGGGCTAGCCCAGCAAGTCAGACACACAGCACGGCTTACTTCTCACATCAGATGGGTAGAGCTGTGGCCTCCTCCATGCAGCTGTGGTGCAATACTCCACATAGACACTCACTCACATGACAAGGAACATTCACACACATCAATGTCCAGGGGGCGAACACATAATTTGGACACTCTCACCACTCTCACCACAGCTCCACTCAACTTACACACATCTGTGGTTACAGTCACCTGTCACACCAGGGGGAACACTGAATCACCTCAGGACTATAGAACACGAATGGCTTAGAGGATTAGCCATGCTGAATGTGCCATGCTGCATGCAGTGAATGTTACAGTAAGCACAATGCAAGTGAGGAGTGCACACATGAACCACATCATACTCTGCATGACAGACATAAGCCATTCCCCCCCCCTGGGACCCACTCTACACAACATTGCATGTCTGTCACACCTGGACACAATGCCAGAAGTGTCAGTCACAAAAAGAAGGGGCACAGCCAAAGGTAGGGGAGTCAGCACTCACCTGCTCCCCTGGTCTACCATACAGGCTGGGGAACTGTGGGAGGATGACGTCCAGCAAAGCATCATTCTCAGCCTGGGTGAAAGGCTGGGCCCTCTCCACAGCCCGCGACATGGTGCCAGAGGAAGCCAAGACAGCAGCAGTGGTGTTAAATGAAAGGTTGTGCAGGCAAGTGCCCTCTCATGGGTTCTGGCTGACTTATATCTGCCTTGCTCGGCTATTTCATTTTCAGGAGTACAGAGTGATTGGTCAGACTCATTTGCATCCTACGTTTCCTCCAATCCCTTTAAACATACACCAGTGACAGCAGTAGCATTTTTTTAAATTTGCAGCATCATGTGAAGTCAACAACCACTTTGCAACGATGTATAATGTGGCCAACTGCTTTTTCCAGGCCACATGATGGAAAAATGTGAACTTGAAACTGGGTATCCATGACAACCAGCATGCATTTAGGCCCTAATACTTGTCCCTTATGTGTCCCCATTGTAAATTTCAAATCCCCACACAGGTACGGTGCGTTTCACACGTACCCCTAGGGCACCACTACTCTAGTGATACGGGCCATACACACGTGTGTAGGGTTCGTATCCCTATGGTATTGTCGCCGTAGGCATACGCCATAGTGATACGGGCCGTACACGCGTGTGTAGGGGTCGTATCCCTATGGTAGTGTCGGCGTAGGCGTACGCCATAGTGATACGAGCCGTACACGCGTGTGTAGGGGTCGTATCCCTATGGTAGTGTCGGCGTAGGCGTACGCCATAGTGATACGAGCCGTACACGCGTTTATAGGGGTCGTATCCCTATGGGATTGTCGCCGTAGGCATACGCCATAGTGATACGGGCCTACACGCATGTGTAGGGGTCGTATCCCTATGGTATTGTCGCCGTAGGCGTACGCCATAGTGATACGGGCCATACACGCGTGTGTAGGGTTCGTATCCCTATGGTATTGTCGCCGTAGGCGTACGCCATAGGGATACGACCACTACACACGCGTGTACGGCTCGTATCACTATGGCGTACGCCTACGCCGACACTACCATAGGGATACGACCCCTACACACGCATGTACGGCTCGTATCACTATGGCGTACGCCTACGCCGACACTACCATAGGGATACGACCGTACACACGCCCTCAGAGCGTGTGTACGGTGCGTTTCACAGCTTACACTGGTGATAGGAGGCGCACAGGAAAGGAATGGAGGTGTCATACTAGCACAAGGCTGGACATCAAGTCATTGTCAGTTCAGTCCTTCATGTTTAGGGCCTAGGTGTGTCAGGCAGTGATGTGGCACATGTCTCCTCATGTGTTATGCCAATATATGTGTGGTGCCCTGTGTACACATGTCATGTGTGATGGGGCACTATGTGGCACACTTCCCCTTCACACCTTTTACATGTGTGCATGTAGTACAAACTTGTCAGGCACTGCATCACTGGCATGGCACAGTCACCAACACCCGCAACTGTCCACTCATGCCAGGTACACGGATAATGACACCTGACATCTAACTACCAGCGTGCCACGATGTGACTATGTCATGTGTGTGTCATGTGTTCCCATGAGCTTGCTGTTGGTGTTCCGTCAACTGCATCTGCTGTAGCTGCATCCAACATGTGTCTGTGTATAGATGGCCATGGCACACAATGACGCACACCAGGCCACATGTGGAATCACACGTAACGTCTGTCTGTATGCATCGAACATGGACTTGCCACCTGAGGACATATCTGCGTTGTCTCAATGTCTGTGTGATCGGTTTTGACATGGACCCCTTCATGGCAAGGTGTATGGTCTGTCCTTTTTCAATGACATGTGACCTGTGCGTCTAGCTTGCCGCCAGCTGTCTGTATGAGATAACATCCTTCAAATGCACATATGTGGATGTATGTCACTCCTGTAATGTGTCTGGCTGTTCCCTTATACTGGGCCACAGCTAGTTTCATGGCATGTCATGTGGAACTTGACAATCCATGTTTGTAGCTGGCTCTTGGTAGGAGTATCACCTGGCTGGCATACGTGTCCAGGATGTATTGCACAGACCAGACTCTGTATGTAGCATATGTGTATTAGCTGTTGAACATGTGCTCAGTTCATTGACATTAGTGTTGTAATGTACTCACTCTTCGTAATCCCTTCCAAATTCCTGCAGGGCACCGCCTCTCCCCCGACCAATGCCAGACTTGGGTGCCCTGAGGGAACGTGACTGCATACGACGCTACCGCTTCTCACAACAGTTGATTGAGAACTTGACCGCAAAGCTGGAACCACACCTCCAACCGCGACACAGGTATCCTACTGCGCTGACCCCCAAGATGAAGGTGATGGCAGCCCTACATTTGTTTGCCACCGGTACGTTTCAATTCACCATAGCTGATGTTGGTGGCATGTCCCAGACCATGTTCAGCCGTGTCCTGCATGATGTTTTAGAAGCCATGTTGGTTCACCTGGATGAATTCATCCATTTCCCAACTCGTGAGCAGTTGACAGGTGTCAAGGGTGAGTTTTATGCCCTGGGAGGGATGCCCCATGTAATTGGGTCTATTGATGGGACACATGTGGCTTTAGTACCACCACAGGCACAGGAGGTAGCCTATCGAAACCGAAAACATTATCATTCCATTAATGCCCTTGTGGTGTGTCTACCTAACATGCTGATTTCCCATGTCTGTGCACGTTTTCCAGGGTCAGCACACGATGCCTACATCATGAGGCGTAGCAGGGTGCCAGAAATGATGCTGCGGCTGCACAACGAACGAGCTTGTCTTGTTGGTGTGTATACTCTGTTTGTCCTGTATTTAGTGGTATCTTTGTATCTTACGGCATCTCCTGACCCACTTATTTGCATGTTTTTTCCATGTAGGGGACTCTGGCTATCCCAACATGCCATGGCTGATGACGCCTCTCCGCAACCCCAGAACAGCTGCAGATCACCATTACAACAACGCCCATGGGCAGACCAGGCGAGTGATTGAGAGGACGTTTGGCCTCCTGAAGAGCCGATTCCGGTGCCTCCACAAGACAGGCGATCCCTCCCATATGCACCGGTGAAGGTCTGCAAAATCTTCCTCGTGTGCTGCATGCTGCACAACATGGCAGTGGAGAAAGCTGTGCCACTCATCCTGGATCCGGATGAGCAGGAACATCCACCCGTGGAGGATGAAGGGCTTGGTCACAAGGCAAGTGATGAGGAGGAGGAGGAGGACATCCGGAGTCAGCTCATACGCAACTTCTTCTCATGATGGTGAGTCCCTGGGTCTGAGTGTGCACGCTTTGAGCCTTGTGTGGCATGTGTTGCAATGTGTGTGTACAGCTGACTGTATGCTAAGTGTCTTAGAGGTGTGTTCTGATGTGTCACTCGAGTGATGATGTCATTCCACACATTTTAGCTGAGACACTCAATGTTCAACTAGCATGGTGACAACCTTATTCCTGTACAGTCAATGACCATGCATGTGGTTGACTATCTTTTCGGTGACTTCTTGTGTGTCTGTCATCCCCAGGTATTTGCGCATGCTGTCTGCTCGTGGCATCGTTGGGCTCCTGCTATTCCTCATGAGTAGTGCAACATGTGCTGAATCAGCGTTACATGCACGGACATGGTGAGAAGTATCCTTTGGGTAGGATGGCAGCAAGGCATTTTGGGTGTGGTAGTTGTTTCGAATGTGTGGGCACTGTACCTTTGCATGTTTTGTTACTATGCATACATGTCGACTCACCATGGGGCACCTGACATGTAGCATGACTCCCATGAATTGATAGTCACCCTACATGACAGTCATCTTCAATGGGATTGCGGATTTTGAGGAAGGCATCAATGTGTGTGAAACTTCCCTCTGAAACATACGGGAGGCTACGGGTGGACATAGTGTGGGACATCCCCATTAGAGGCTCAATGGGGAATTGCAGCCTATCCGTGTGCAGCAGGGGTTGTTTGGCTCACCCCTGTCACTTGTGTGGCAGTGCAATGGATTTACTGCATCTGTGGTGCAAAGGGGGGGCCAGTGTAGGTCCCACATGTCAATCCACATGACCTGTGCATCTGTTCATATTGATGTATTTGCCTAGGTGTGAGCCTGAGTAATAAAGGTGTTCCTCCCCATCCAAGGTGCCTCATCTCTGTCAACGCAGGTCTCTTGCCACTGTGCATGCGGCATCTCTGTCATAGTTGTTAGAGATTGTGCATATGAGTCCATGTGTAGATTAGCAACATGCATGCTGTTCTTCATGGATTTGATTCTCTATTGTGCATGAAGTCCATAGCTGTGTATGTATTTTGGCATCTTTGTCCCCACAACGGGCAGTCAACACCTGCTGAGGGTGTGTTTCCTGTGCGCAGCTCGGCCTTCTGATTCCTGATCCCGTGTCAGTCATTTTTGGTGATTGTGCATCCGTTGTCTCTGGGTGTGCCATGGTGAACCGGACACTCCTTCCTTTACATACACCTGTTGCAGTTGTCCTTTCCGACATCCTTGTCTTAGTGTGCAACTTGTGGCATGGTTTCAAGGACATGCCACCTGCTGCTGAAGCCCCTGCAGCAAGGGCACACAGAGTTTACGGATTTGGCGACACACACGCCTCTAAGATGCTCCTCCCTTCCTCCCTCCACCCATTCATTTGGGTGTCATCAGCTTGTCTGTGACACAGTTGCGGCCACGCGGTGACAAAGGCTGGACCGTCTGCACATGCAACGTGCACATTGCACGACCCTCATGTCCTTGCATGACCCACATCACACTACAGGATGATGTTGCAGCCACCCTCCAAGCAATGTCCATCCACACAATCTACCACCTGCACTCAGCCATACACTAAGCACACACACAACACCTTTGCATGATGAGTGTGCAACTCCAACTGCCTACACAGCGCTGCAACGCATTTCAGGCCCTGTCACTCCAACCAGGTCATGTCCCTCCTACTCCCCACCGGCTCTGTACCCCAGCAAGGCCATGGGAGTGGGATTAAACGCCTCTGCATGTGGTATGGTGTTGTTGTCTGGCACATGGCACAGGTATCAACTCCCAGCGTGTCACTCTACAATGTGTCCAGTATCCCTCTCTACACCATCACATGCGCACAGCACCTCATCATCATCTCGTGTGCCATTGACAGCCAGGTGCTCCTCACCCTCACCAAAGACACAGACATTGCCAGTTCTCATATTCAATAATGCATGAGATCCATTGGTGAATGGCTGAACATCAGCCACCTGAGGCTGGACTTGTACAGGACTGAGGTCATCACCTGAGGATTCTCCCCTTACAGCTGGGTCAGCTGCTTGTGTCCCACCCGCAAGAGCCCTGCACAAGCACCCAGTGGCCATGCACACAAGCTGGTGTGCATCATGGATTGCTCGCTCACATTTGCCATGCTAATCACCAGCATCTGTACCTCAGGCTGAAACACCCTCTGCATTATGCACATGAACCACAGATAGATCCACTCCAAGGCAAGACATACCATCCCCCAGGTCCACGACAACATCCGTGTCAAATACTGCCCTGTCCTCTACGGAGCAAGTACATTCAAACTCCCAGGAAACTTGCCCACATCCAGGGTGCATCTGCACAGCTCAGCTTCAACATCCGGCGCACCAGCCACATCACCGTCCAGCAGAGATAGCTGCAATGGATCACTGTCTGCTGCAGGATGACCTTCACACTCCACACCCACACTCAGGAGGCAGGCCACGACCCCCACCCCGAACCAACCTTGTACCACTGTCATCCAAGACCCCATTGGGCCATCTCCGTGCATCCAACCTTGCCCTGGCCACCATTCTTCACATCCACCTTGCTCCAGCATGCAGGACATAGTTCTCCCACCTGGCCAAACATACCTGGGACTCCCTCCCCGGGAAACTCCACATGAGCCATGTCTCTGCACCTTAATGATACTCTTCCAAATAGGTCAGTCTGCGCAGTATAGCAAGCCCCCCCTCAGCAAGTTGAGCCCATCACAGGTGAGTATAATGCTCCATGTCGGTATTGAATGATACATTGTGACCCATGTGTGTCCTGTGCCAGACTCAGATCCCAGGGTATGGGTGGGTGGAGTTAGTTCAACACTCAGGCATAGTTTGACATTTACACACACAGATGTTGTGTACTAATGCAAAATCACTGCAACATCTCATGACTTAACTTTTATTTGCGATGGGGTACGTGTTTTGGTAGATAAAATGAGGTGCTCGCCGGGTGCCTAGAATCCAAAGTTCACAGGGGGAGATGGGATCCTTTGCATTGGAAGTCATCAGAGTCCAGACCACAGTGTTGGTCATCATTGGTCAGACTGTGACCAGCAAGTCCATGTGGCAGAGAATGTCATTGAATGAGGTGCTGCTGTTGCGCCAGAGGGCCAGGTGCCAGGCCAGGTGACCTGGGAGATGTGGATGGTCCGCTTACTCTCACGGTCTTTTCCGTGGACGACCCACCTTCCTCGCGGGACCCTCAGATGCAGGCCTTGACGATGCTTGTGATGCTCCGTCGGACGAATCCTCCTCCTCCTCCCTCCCTGTGGCTGGTGGTGGTCTTCGCCTGGTGGCACAGGGAGGGTTGGCCATGTTGTCGGTGATCCGACGTAGTGAACGGCTCATGTCCGTTTGCACCGCCAGGAGCTCAGCCAGTCTTGCCTCCATCCGTCCTTGGTGTTGTTGTTGACTGGCATGTTGCTCGGCCTGCAGGTTCTTCATCTCGTCGAGGGTCCCCTTGATATCTGTGAGGGTCGCCACTACCTGGCTGATGCCCCTGGTGTCACGCCGGTATGTGTCCAGGATGTGGCGTATGTGTGACATACCGGTTCCCTCAGCTGGCTGGTCAGGTTCTCGCCTCCGCCTGCCTCCACTCCCACCACCCCTGCCCACACGAGCCGGGCCTGCCGTTGTGGGCACATCGGGTCTACAGACCCCTGAGGCATGGCATTTGCGGGGTCATCTGCCTCCTCCTGGGTGCCCGGAGAAGCTTGTCCCTCCTGGTCAGACAGGCTCTGTTGTTCAGTGCGAGCAGGGCTCCTGGGTGTTTCCTGGGATGTGGCAGGAATGGGGGTGGTGGTTGGCACAGATGTACCTGACGCAGGTGCTGCAGGGGCTTGGGCACCAGAGGGGCCAGGTTGGTTGGGGTCATCCACGGAGTGGTGAGAGTCGTCGCTGTCGGTGGGATCATCTTCACGCCGCACCTGGGCCTGTGATTGTTCCCCCCCAGTGTTGGGGGGAGATCTATGACATTGCCCTGTGTGTGAGAGAGAGACAATGTTAATTGTGTTTCATGCGACATCCATGTTTCATTCATATTCAACTTGCCACAGCTCCTCCAGGTAGTTGGATGTGCCTAGCATTCCTCTCAATGTACACTTGTGGATGGGTATGTTGCGGGGGACAGATTGATATGTTCTCCTGAGTGTTTGACCTGTCTAATTTAAGCTAGGATGCTTATTTGGCTATGGTTTGGTCTTGTTGTGTCACATGTCCATTGTGGGAGTGGATACATCCGTTACCTGCCTCGGGGGGGGGTGCTTGGGTAAGGGGTGGGAGGGGGGGGTGACCGGGCATGCTGTTGGGTGTAGTGTGATCTGGCATTGGGTCTCCCAGGTGATGTGTCTGTCCCCTCATGGTGCATGCTGGCATGACAGTGAGTGTGAGTTCCTGTGCTAGGTATGTGAGCTTGTGGAGTTGGTGTTTGAGTGTACAGTGGTCACAGGAGGGCCTTGTGCTGTCTACAGCAGGGCCAAGTGTCAGCTACCTTGTCAGTACTTGGCCAGTCTCTGTGCATTGGGCATGGTGCATGGGTATGTCCCTAAGCCATATGGGCTGAGGGCATTGGTGTCTGCTCCTGAGTTGCACAATGTGTTTTGTGCGTCCCACCCTCCCAGCATCGCGGACATCCAGTCTTGGGTTTGTGTTTCATGTAGCATGTGACTTGGCATGGCCTTGCTTTGTGAATGGGGCATGGACACGTTAGTGACATGTGCGTGGTTTTTGAGTGTGGTTGTGTCCGGTGAGGGCTTTGGGGTAGTTTCGTGCATTAGTTGTAGTTGGGGTGTGGATGCCATTCCCCCCATGTTACGTAAGTTGTTTGTGTACTCACCAGGCTCTCGAACTCCTTCAAGTCCGTGTACTCCCACCGGCGGAAGCGTGGCCATCACCTTCTCCTCCCAGGGATGGTAATGTACCGGTCTGCGGGGCAGCCCACCTCCAGTGATGTTACTCTGGGCATGTTCTTCATTCATTTTGCGTTTGACTGCCCTCCGCAGATCGTACCACCTGGCTTGGCATTCATGCCTGGTCCTTCTGATGGGCGCAACAGCATTGACCCGATCGACGATCCTCTGCCACAAGAGAAAAGCCTTAGCAAAAAATTGTACAGCTTTACTTTGAAAATGCTTTCCCACCGAGAAATTGGATCCTATGAATGTTCAGACCGCTTGTGCTCTTCAAGTTTATATTCAAAGTCACGAGGAATTATTTGGGTAAGTTTAGTTCTTGCCTGCAAATTAAATAGAGTGTTAAAATCATTTGAAGAAATTGAAGAATTAGCAGCAAATGAACCAGACAGTACAGACATTCTTAAAACTAATATGTTGGACACATACTATCCGAACAACATTACAGCTTCAAAAGAAATGTTAAACAGAATTTAAAAGAAGGAAAATATGCAGTAGTTGGATGTCATGGTTGTTTAGTAAAACATGCAAAGGGTAATCGTATAAACCACAAGAAACTCAATTGGTGAAACTCCAGATAAGCGAGAATTTGACTATTTAGCACTTCTCCAACTCTTTAAACCATGGCGTAGTGAAAGTGAATTACTTGGAGACTTGACTGCTTCGAAGATTCTTTTAATGCATGTAAAGATAGCAGTGCATGTACAACTTTCCCTACATATTTAAAAATGTTGAATGATGAAGTTGATCAGGAAAAGACTATTACAGCTGAAATAGCGAATGTAAGTTCTCAAGATAGTCAAACTAGTGGTCCATGTAGTCAAGATCCTCTTGGACAACCAATACTGGAAAATGAAGCAGCGATTGCTAAGCATGAATTCGAAATTGCAATGCAACAAGCACACGAGGAGAATATTACATTGGAAAACTTAGAATAACAAGTAAATGTTGCACAAAAAGAAATATATGTACAAGTGAGAGAACAGATAGAACATGGTTTGTTGCATGAAAAAAAAGAATGTGTGTGTTCATCTTTTAAACCTCTTCTGATGTACATCAGTGGTCAAGCTGGGACAGGTAAAAGATTTTTAATTAAAGTTTTGACCAGTTATCTTAAAAAAACTACTGGTTCACATTTATGTTGTGTGGTAACAGCTCCAACTGGATTAGCTGCACACAATGTTAAAGGAGTTACTTTGCATAGATTACTGATGTTACCAGTTGAGCATGATAATAAATTAGAATATCAGATGTTGTCTGGAGAAGCTTCTTATGAAGTGTCAAGAGTGTTGAAGAAAATGAAACTTTTAATTATTGATGAGGTGAGCATGGTCTCAAACGTAATGCTTGCTTTTGTACACTTAAGAATGCAACAGGTATTAAAAACAGATTACGACGTTCTCTTTGGAGGAAAACATTTAATTGTATTTGGAGATCTGCTGCAACTAACCCCTGTAAAAGGAGAACCAGTGTTCAAATCTCTTCTACATGAAGACACTAAGAAATCTATGGGAAGTATTGGAAATGTGAATCTGTGGTTACATTTTTAATATAAAGAACTCACTCAGAATATGTGACAAGCAAGAGATGAAGATTATGCAAATATTCTAAAAGATGTAAGAATTGGTGTTCTAAGCAAACATGGTAAACAAGCTTTTCAAAGTCGTCTACTAAAGAACTTGTTTACAAATGAAAACAAACCAGCAGATGTAATGTACAAGAAAATGGAAGAAAAAAAGTCTATAGTTTGCTTAATGCCGACAGTGGAAGAGTGTTACATTTAATCGAGAGTTTATGAAATTGGAAAATCAAGAAATAGTTCACATTGAAGCTATTAATAAAATCAAGCATCAAGGAATAACAATTCTTCTTTCAGAAAAAACTACAGACTACATTGGATTCTTTGGAAAAGTCTGTATCAAAAACTGCTCGCGTAGAATTTTTTTTTGATGTATGTTTAATCTGCCTGGTAATTTTGAGGCGTAATCTGAATGTAGAAGAAGGTTTAGTGAATGGAGCAATGGGGAAAGTTGTTGATTTTGTGAAATATCAAAATAGAAATGGAATTGAATTCTTGAAAGTTAAATTTGATCAGATTACAGAGGTAAGACAGATTGCACGTTCTGCTGCACGTTTTTTGCTTTTAAAAGACTTGTATGTTCGTAGAAAACAGTTTCCCTTCTGTTTAGCATATGCAATAACTATTCATAAAACTCAAGGTTTAAGTGTGTTTAATGCTTTGGTAAATGTAGGAAGAACTGTGTTTAAAGAGGAAATGCTATATGTTGCATTATCTCGAGTTAGAACATTGTCTGGTTTGTATTTAATTGATTTTGATGAGAACAAGGTTAGTGCTGATGTTAATTGTGTAAGAGAATATAATCGTTTGAGAAGGCTTTATGCTCCAAGTTTAAGTGAATATCCTATTTATGAGAAATGTGTTGTGTGTTCAAAACGCAAACATGTTGAAGAATCAACTATGGTTGAAAAGCAGAAACAAAATCAAGAGAAAAGAAAAGATGTAAAGAAGCAGAAAATATAAACAAGTGATGAAGTTGTCGGATACCAATTAGAAAATGCTTCTGGTGTCAACTGCTATGGTAATGTTATTCTAAACGTTATATTTTATCTTGAAGATGTTTATGGTGAAATTATGGAAAGTCAGGAAAAAAGATTATGTTCGGCACTTTATACTTTATTTCAAGAATTGAGAACTGATAGAAGTAAGATCCATTCTGCTTCTGGTATTCGCCAATTGTTGGATACATGTACTGGATCTTTAACGTTCAGTGCTAATATACAACAAGATGCACAAGAACTTCTGATGGTTATGCTTGGAGTACTAGAAGATGAAGGAATTCAGATTGAGAGTTTATTTGGACGTTACAAATGGGAACATAAATGTGAACAGTGTTCGTTAACTTCAAGCACTATAGTTGACAGAGAACGATTTCTATATTTAACAATACCTGACTGCAAATCTGTACCATTTTCCAAATTTGTAAAAGAAGCTGATCACGAGATGATCTGTTCTCGTTGTAAATCAACAATGCTATCTACATTATGCCTACAAAGATATGGAAAATATTTGATTATAATGCTGCTACGCTCTAGACCAAATGGGAGAAAAGTGGAAACCAAAATCATTGTTGCTAGTCAAGTATCTATTTCTGGAAGAACTTTTGCAACAGTTGCTATTGTTTTCCATGCTGGAAGTACTACCACAAGTGGACATTATACAGTTTATTCAAAGTGTAATAATGGTTGGAGTCACTGCAACGATACACACTTGGAAATGAAACCGAGATTGCCTTATCAATTACCCAACTCATACTTGATATTTCTGAAACAAAGATTTTAGCTACATCATTCGGCCTAGTGGTAAGGTGTAAAGATACTTTAGGAATTCATACTGGATGATTTCAAAGTGAAGTTTTTGATACATTATTTGGCGTATTGGGAAAATGTGCACAGAAACTACAAAGTAAAGGTAAGATTTGAAGATTAGAAATAGAATTAGATGTGTTATTTGTGTTGATTTTGTGTTATATTTGCGAGAATTAGGAATTTGTTTTTTTTTAACAATCTAGTTGATTGGTTTTTTTTCCCTGCTGTTTATGAGGAAACTACACTGACATCACTGTGAATAGTGAAGTTAAGTAGAAGCTGAAAAAGGGAGAAAAATTGATTTCTGAATGTTAAATTATTTTGTATTATTTAAAAACTCACTGTAATTTGTGAAATATATCACATTACATAGCAGTTTTGCAGTTTATTTTATGTAGTTGAAAAGTTAGAAAAAACAGTACTAATGACAAATAGCACAATAGTAGTTCGATATTTAAAAAACCTTTGAAATTCACTGAAAAAACCATAGGTTTCAGGGACGTTATAGTTAGAAATTAGCATTTAAAAAACCTTAGAAATTCACTGAAAAAACATAGGTTTCAGGGACGTTATAGTTAGAAATTAGCATTTAAAAAACCTTAGAAATTCAATGAAAAAACTATAGGTTTCAGGGACGTTATAGTTACTTGGACATTTGACTCATATAAAACCAGAGAAATTCACCCGTTATAGTTAGTTGAGCTGATGACGTCACATATTACATCACTCATGACATGGTCAGTGACATCACTGATGACATCATCCAGTGAATGTTTCTGTAAAGTTTAAATATTTTTGATATATATCTATGCCAAGGTGTATTATATATGCATATATATTATCTACTGGCGGTCGCCAGTAGATTGTTCTAGTTAGGACCGTGTTTCCATAGGAAATCCGCAACATTCTATTTGGAATAACTTTGGCGCCGATTGACGAATCCTCGCGAAATTTTCAAAATAGGTGGGGCGCTCCGCTCCGCTTGTACCCTGAAAACTATTTTATCATGCTTTTCCCACAGAGGTTTGGAAGGTGATCTATAAGCTAAACTGAGAGCATATTTTCTGTAAATTCACATTAACTTTCTCAGTCATGGGAGAATGAAGTCTGACAGTCTCAGTAAATATGTACATCCAACAAGGGCAGAGACTGTCAGTTGATTCCCTTGTGTTCTACTGCAGCTTCCCAGAGTGTTCTAAAGAACAACTAGAGTGCTAACAGTCCTACTTATCACAAAAGTATGGCACACCTGAAGCCATCTTGCTTGGAATAAATTGGTAACTCTTAAAACATTTAATTTAAAAAGGAACAAAATGAGGGGGTTCATTTTGCCATAGAAAGTATGATTAGTGCTGCAGAAAGAAAAATTAGGGCACATTTTGACTTCTCAAATCCTCTTCTATTTCATAAAAATATTCTGACATGCAGACTGAAACATGCACTTTGAATACCAGCAGCAGACTTCCCTGGTGAGCAGTAGCTTTACTACAGTGATCTAATAAGCAACTAGAGTGCTAACATTCTGAATTTATGGCACATGTGTGACACATCTGAATGCCTTCTTGATGGAATCAAAGTAAAAAACTGAAAGTTTTTCCTACTGAGGAGACTGTAGTAAATGAGGAAATTAGGAAACATCATAACAAATAAGTCTCCCAAAATGGCCACCAGAGACAAAAGAGCCCAAATGTAGCCCAAATATCACCGAGATGTAGCCCAAGTATAGCCCAATGACAGAATGTCCCAGAGTGTTCTAACGAACAACTAGAGCGCTAACAGTCTTACTTATGAGAAAAGTATGGCACACCTGAAGCCATCTTGATTGGAATAAAGTGGTAACACTTAAAACATTTAATTTACAATGGAACAAAATGAGGGGGTTCATTTTCCCATAGAAATTATGATTAGTGCTGCAGAAAGAAAAATTAGGGCACATTTTGACTTCTCAAATTCTCTTCTATTTCATAAAAATATTCTGACATGCAGACTGAAACATGCACTTTGAATACCAGCAGCAGACTTCCCTGGTGAGCAGTAGCTTAACTACAGTTATCTAATGAGCAATTAGAGTGCTAACATTCAGAATTTATGGCAAATGTGTGACACATCTGAATGCCTTCTTGATGGAACCAAACTAAAAAACTGAAAGTATTTCCTACTGAGGAGACTGCAGTAAATGAGGAAATTCGGAAACTTCATAACAAATAAACCTCCCAAGATGGCCACCAGAGACAAAAGAGCCCAAATGTAGCCCAAATATCACCCAGATGTAGCCCAATGACAGAATGTCCCAGAGTGTTCTAACGAACAACTAGAGCGCTAACAGTCTTACTTATGACAAAAGTATGGCACACCTGAAGCCATCTTGATTGGAATAAAGTGGTAACACTTAAAACATTTAATTTACAATGGAACAAAATGAGGGGGTTCATTTTCCCATAGAAATTATGAATAGTTCTGCAGAAAGAAAAATTAGGGCACATTTTGACTTCTCAAATTCTCTTCTATTTTATAAAAAAATTCTGACATGCAGACTGAAACATACACTTTTAATACCAGCAGCAGACTTCCGTGGTGAGCAGTAGCTTTACTACAGTGATCTAATGAGCAACTGGAGTGCTAACATTCAGAATTTATGGAAAATGTGTGACATATCTGAATACCTTCTTGATGGAATCAAAGTAAAAAACTGAAAGTATTTCCTACTGAGGAGACTGCAGTAAATGAGGAAATTAGGAAACTTCATAACAAATAAATCTCCCAAGATCGCCACCAGAGACAAAAGAGCCCAAATGCAGCACAGATATCACCCAGATGTAGCCCACATGTAGCCCAATGACAGAAGTGTGCAAAACACTTATTTTTTGTGTATTTGCAGTTTTATATAGTGCAGACTTGTCAGGTATTGGAGTGCTTTACATGAGCATTGGTTACATCACACAAGATCAAATAAATTTGGGTTGTAGACATGGGGAGATTAAGTGATTTGATCAGAATCACAGAATGTTGAGCTGAAGCAGAAACTCCAACCTGGTTCCCCATTTGCAGAGTCTGCAGCTCTGGAAGTAACACCACATCCTCTCCCCTAGGTGCAACATTTAATCAAGTGGTCAACTGGATAAAAAAACATAAAGATTACGAATAATTTAAAAGTTCTTTGTCGCTATTTGAAAACTCAGAAAATATGTCCTCATTATAGTTTTTTAGAGCACTAACCATAATTTTTATGCAAATAAGACCCTCTCATATATGTAATTTCTAAAGGAAATATTCTAGGTATTACAGTTTTGATTACATCAAGATGACGTCAGGCGTTCCACACTTTTGTAATAAATATAGAATGTTAGCAATCTAGTTGTTCATTGGGATACTGTTGAGAGGCAGAGGCCAGGGGCACGGACTCTGAAAATTGAAGGCAGGTAGGAGAGTGCAGAGGCAACAATTTGACCACACTGGGGAGTCAGGAAGGGCAGTGGCAGCACAACAGACTATGGAGGGCAGTGGAAAGGGGGGCAGGGGCAACAAACCAACAATACAGGACTGGCAAGAGAGGCTGTGGCAATATAATAGACCATTGTGGGCAGAAGGAAGAGGCAGTGGTAGTACAACCATACATGCCAACAGACCCGTTTCAGCCAGGAAACGTCCAATGTTTTTTTTTTTTTTTTTTTTAAAACCTTTATTTCGGTAAATGCACAATACACAGCGTCTGCCTACAACCCCTCGGGGCCGGCCGCTATGACATTGTAGAACATAGAACAGTAATGTCAGGATAAGAAAAGGTTTAATTTTATGATTTTGTCGAGTACAATGTAGTAAACTACGAAAAGAGTCGAAGCTGATCACTGACCAGGAGAGACATCACCGTTCACGGAGCACCCAGAAGGAGGCGTTATATAGGAAGGCATTTGTAAGGAAACAGGTGGCCACCGTCCAGGAACTAAGAGCAAACGCTATACCACAGAATGATAGAACACAATAAACTCCCTACTAACACTGAACCCCGACCCCGAAGAAACAAAGAAACATAAAAGAGAAAGAAACCGAAGAAGAAGAGAGAAAGAAAGAGAAAGAGGGCCATAGAGACAAAGAAAAGACATAGAACACATCCCATCCCCCCACCCTGCATACCAGCAGAAGGCCACGGCCCACCCCCCCCCAATAGGCATGCCTGTCGCCCCAAATGAACCCCATGTAGGAAAGAGAGTCTGGAGAGTGGGAAAGAACATCCCGGTCTCTGACTCCCAGAGAAGGCAGGAGGAGGAAATTTTACATACTCCCGGTCACCACAGCCCCATAAGCATCCCCCACCCTGAATATCATCAGCACAACTGAAGTAGCAAGCAAAGCAGCAGGTGGGGAGACTCCATTCCAAATGTGCGAATAAATCAGATAATTAGCAGTCCCATCCTAGTCCCCGCCCGCCAATACGTACAGCAAACTAAAGGAAATCGCCCAGCCCTGGCCCGATCCTAAGTGGCCCCACAGATCCACCCCCGCAATCAACAATAGCAAATTACACACATGCGGCACATCAGATACATAGACAAATATTCTAGTCCGGGTCATGCCAGGCGGTCAGGCAGGATCATCAAGGGAGGCAACATCAGCCCTGGCCAGAACGCTGAAACCCCACCAAGCATGGCCACCGCTGGGAGTGTACCTCAGGCAGAACAAAGGAGCAAGATGGCCGCTCCCGGCATAGAAGACGCAGAGGAAGAGGAAGCGAGAGTTCCCAATCATAGACCATCACCACATCGATAGTGACCAACACAGTTTTCCCCACAGAACGGCACACACTCCGGCGATGTTGAGGAAGCCGTGGCAACACTTGCAGAGGCAGAGTCTCAGCTTGTAAAGTGGAAGGGAGCTTCGTATCTGCAACTTTGTCATTAAAAGAACACTCGACACTGTAGCCAGGGAGAGGACGTTCCACAGTATCCCCCTGTCGCCACATTGTATCCGCCTCGAAGGGAATGAGAGGCATTGGGGGGTCAGACAACCGCAGTAGTTCCCTGGATGGCATAGCGACATCGATCTTCCGCTCCAGTTCTCGAGTGTTTTGCCACCATGTCGCCCTCAAGTCTTCCAGGGCTAGAAGGATATCACCATAGGTCAGGTCTGCTCCCCGCTTCAGCATGTCGGCAGTATGCAAAGGCGCCACCGGGACACCCTCCAGCTCGACAGTAGGCAGGGCAGCTTGCGTCAAAGATATGGAGGCTTCCGTCTTTCCGGCGAGGTAGACCGGCACTGCCACCATTTTTGCAGTCAGCCCACATCGGAGGGGTGAGGGTGACTCCATAGGACGGAGGAATAGCATTTAAGGCAAGAGGAGTTACTGCTCGCTATACGGGGCTCACACGATGTGAGAGCCCTCGGCTGTATAGCAATGCGGGTGGTGGGCGCTCTGAAACGGATACCGCTCTGACCGCTGGTAGCAGGACAAAGGAAGGTTCGCCGGCCCGGACCCAATCATACAGGAATTCTCTCCGTCGCGAAGAAGGCTCCGCCAAGCCGCCCACTCCACATCCGGTCACATTTCCCCAGGCGCCGGTCCGGCCCCAGGTCGTCTCACCGTACGTGATAAGCGGTGTCCGGTGGCGGTGGTCGGGCCAGAGTGCGTGGGCAAAGTCCAAAGTCGGCAAACTCTATGAATCCTCGACCAAAAAAGCCGGCGGGGACATCGGAGGAATGCGGAAAGTGTCAGCGCATTCGTGGTTACATTTGCTCGCGCCGTAGGCAGGATTAAAGATCAGGATGTCATGTAAACAGCAGACGGGCTGCGGAGCCGGGAGCTCAGACGTCCTGTCCGTCCGCCATCTTGGCTCCTCCCCGTCCAATGTTTTTAAGCTCAAATGTTCTTTACTTGATCTGTCTCCTGTCTACAATCTCCTCTTTTTTAATGTAACTCAAAGGGGAAAATCAATACCCCAGTGTTTTTTCAAAATCTCCCTCTTACCAAGTTCAAAATGTTTGCAAGTATGGTACATTGGATCATGGTAGGCAGGAGGAATTGGGGTAGGGACATGGACTCGGATAACGGACGACAGGAGGGACATGGAGAGGTGCACCAAACTGACCCTACAGGGCAGGCATCAGGGAGTGCAGCACAACAATCCATGGAAAGCAATAGGGAGGGGACAGGACCATGCACATGGACAACAGAGAACAGAGGGGAAAGAGGCAAGGGTAGTTAGCTGACCATAATGGACAGACAGGAGAGAAAGCTGCAGTATAACAGACCATAAAGGGCAGGAGGGACGGATCAGAGGCATTACAATGGAACAGGCAAGCCAGGAGGGAGGGAATAGGGGTCTGCACATGGAAACAGAGGGCTGGGGGCAAGGGGCAGGGCAGGAGCAGCAAGATGACCATGGAGGTCAGGCAGGATGGGCATTAGAAACAAGACACACCATGGAGAGCAACAATGAGACTATGATGTAATACACACAGACCATGGAGGGAAGGTGGGAGGGGGTCAGGGGCAGCAAGCTGACCACACAGGGAAGGTGGGAGGGGCCATGGCAGCACAGAAGACCATGCATGGCAAGCAGGAGGGTTAGTGGCAGCACAATGGCTATGATGGGCAAGAAGGAGGGTGCAGGGGCATGCACAAAGGACCATGGAGGATAGAAGGGAGGGTCAGGACCCGGGCACAGACAAGAGAGTTCAGGGGAAGGGGCCTCACAACAGACCGCACGGGGCAGGCAGGAGGAGCAGTTGCAGCACAACAGACCAGGGAGGGCAGAAGGGTGTGGCAGTAAAATGGACCATGAAGGACAGGAGGAAGGGGATAGGGGCATGGCATGTGGACAGGCAGGGTGGAGGTGGCAGGGACAGGTTACAGTCATCTGACAATGCTAGGCAGGTGGGAGGGAAGTGGCAGCTCAACAGAACACTCAGAGTAGATAGGAGTGGCAGGTCCATGACACATGGTGGGCAAAAAGGATGGAGCAGGGGCATGCACAAAGACATCGGAGGGCAGGGGGAAGGAGAATAGGGGCAGCAAGCTAAGCACAGAGACTAAGCAGGAGGTCAATGATGGGCCATATAATTGGGCAATGGAGGGCAGGAGGAGTGGACTGGTACATCATGCTAAATGGAGGGCAGTGGCAGCACATCAGACCATGCATGGCAGGAGGGAGGAGGCTAGTCCATGGATTCAGACAACAGAGGATAGGGAGGAGGTGGATGGGACAGCAAGCTAACTGTTCAGAGAAGGTGGGTATTAGGAACTTTATTGTTTTTAAAATGTGTGTCTCTGCGAACTACTTAAAATATGAACAAGTATGCAGCATAATCTCACTTTTATTCAGGAAGAAGAGGACGTTTGTGACTGTGACTCCGGGCTCACTTGGCAGAAACACCCCCTGACCCTCCACCCCCCATCGCAAAATGTAATGTCCGTGAAAAGGGTAGGTGGACGCAGTGTTATATAGAACATAGTCCTGAGAGCACGATTGAAAATGAAAACTAGATATAGTATATGGTATAAACTATGCACCAAAAAGTGTGATATAAGATGAACCGGGGCGTGAAATATAATATGCAATACATTGTGCGCAATGATAGATTCATTGGAGAGCGCGAGATAGCACAGGCACTAGCTCGTGCTATGCGATATGCGCCTTGGAGTGTAATATGCACAGGGCAGTGTTGTGTAACCTAACTAGTCTCTAAAGTTGTAATATAAAATATGTGCTGGGGAGTGTAACGTTGCATATGCAGTGTGACAACGATATGGATCCCAGATTGTAATATGTATGGCATAGCGCTGTGCGTTATAACATAGGCATCGAGGAAGGCACGTTAGATGGGGCAATATAACCCGTGCGAAGGAAAGTGTGGCACGACATATTCACGGGGTGATGTTACAGTGCACATGGGCTAGAGAGTGTCATAGCATACGCACTAGCTGGTGGAATACAACACAGAGGTGTGAGGCACTCGGCGGGCACTGGTGGGTGTAACACAGCATTGGGCTCAGCCAGGAGCACGCTGTGACTCTCAAGTGAGGTTCGTCTCCTTTCCAGAGAGTAAAATAAAAAGTATTACACATCCGGCGGTGGATGTGTGTTTTATTAACCGTAAGGGGGGTTTCTTGCATAGTTTGGTTGAATGTTTGTTGAATCCCCTTTGAATGGCTTGGTGTGCGTGTATATTAAATGTGCCCGTCAATATCTACCCATGTTTGTATAAATAAACGACAAGGGTGTCTACTTGGAGAGTACCCACCGGTGGGGGCGCCGGGATTAGGCACGGTAGGGCGTCAGACACGTCAGAGCTTCACTAGCGGTGTAAATACATTCGATGTGGATTCATTCTATGCATAGTTGCCTTTTAATGATTATCACGTAAATCGTCATGGTGATAGGTACATACGGTTTGTCCAGCATATCCTAAGTGTTTCTATAAATATATATATTTTTAAAATAATAAAAAACAAAGGCCGGCCCCGGGGGATGGGGTCCCCGGGGCCATAAGTGGCCTGAGGAGGGGGCCGATTAAGGCCTTGGGAGGGCCAATTTATTTTTTTTTTAACAAAAAAATTAGGGTGCAGGCCCTGGGGGATGGGGTCCCCAGGGCCAGTAAATTAGAAAAAGAAGGGGGGCAACACAGCCCTCCTTCTTAAAAAAATAACATAAATAAAAGACTGGCATCGCGCCGGAGGCCACGTCCCCTCCTAGCAGCACTCTGCAAACGCACCCCCTGGCCAGTTGTAAGTTGGGGAATTAATTCCCCTTCAACACTGAGGGTCCCTGAGGGCCAAATAGCCCAACAGGTATCTCCAGTATGCGCCAGGGAGCTGCGTTGCAGACAGGTGTTCTGAGGCCATGCCCCTTTTTACACCTCTATGCAATGCAGCTCTGTGGCGCTTACTGGAGGTACCTAGTGGGCTAGTTTGACCCTAGGGACCCTTAGGATTCAAGGGGACTTAATCTCTCAACTTAGAACGGCCACAGGGCGCGTTTACACAGTAGTGAAGGGAGGGGACGGGGCCTGAGGCACGCCCTGTGGCACGTTTTAAGTTGGGGAAATAATTCCCTTTCAATCCTGAGGGACCCTGGGGGCCAACTAGCCCACCAGGAGCTTCCAGTAAGCGCCACTGCTCTGCGTTGCAGATAGGTGGTGCAGGCCGTGCCCCTTTTTACACCTCTCTGCAATGGCGCTTACTGGACGTACCTAGTGGGCTATTTTGCCCCTAGGGATCCTCAGGATTCAAGGGGACTTAATCTCCCAACTTAAAAAACGGCCACAGGGCGTGTTTACACAGTGGGGAAGGGAGGGGACGGGGCCTGAGGTGACGTGTGCAAACACGCCCTATGGCGCGTTTTAAGTTGGGGAAATAATTCCCCTTCAATCCTGAGGGCCCCTGGAGGCTAACTAGCCCACCAGGTGCTTCCAGTAAGCGCCACTGAGCTGCGTTACAGAAAGGTGGTCCAGGCCGTGCCTCTTTTTACACCTCTCTGCAATGCAGCTCTGTGGCGCTTACTGGAGGTACCTAGTGGGCTAGTTGGACCCTAGGGACACTCAGGATTCAAATGAACTTAATCTCCCAACTAAAAACGGCCACAGGGCGTGTTTACACAGTGGTGAAGGGAGGGGACGGGGCCTGAGTTAACGTGTGCAAACAAGCCCTGTGGCACGTTTTAAGTTGGGGAAATAATTCCCATTCAATCCTGAGGTACCCTGGGGGCCAACTAGCCCACCAGGTGCTTCCAGTAAGCGCCACTGCGCTGCGTTACAGAGAGGTGGTCTAGGCCGTGCCCCTTTTTACATCTCTCTGCAACGCAGCTCTGTGGCGCTTACTGGAGGTACCTAGTGGTCTAGTTGGACCCTAGGGACCCTCAGGATTCAAGGGGACTTAATCTCCCAACTTAAAACGGCCACAGGACGTGTTTACACAGTGGGGAAGTGAGGGGACGGGGCCTGAGGTGACTTGTGCAAACACGCCCTGTGGCGCGTTTTAAGAGATAGTTTTAATCCCCCTGCCCTATTATATACTAGAGGCTTACAGAGGAGGTCATGCTAATCACAGGGGGACCCCAACGCATAGTGTTCCCTAGTGTATGTAGGTGTTTTCACTGTATTCTGAGTGTCTTTTAACATAGCACTGGCTCTAGAACTGGTTAGTCAGACTCAGTTAACACCAGTATCCGTCTGAAAAAGTTGAGGGTACAGGATGATTTAGCAACAAGGCTTCTTTCTGTTCTTCTGTTTGTTCTTTCTGCACGTTGTCCTTCTTCCTGCACTTTTCTTCGTCTTTGAGGACTTCTGTTGCTTCTTTCTGCATTTCTTTGTTTCTTTCTGTGCATTTTTCTTCTTTCTTCACATGTCCTATCTCTGTAGCCATAGTTAGAAATTAGCATTTAAAATAACCTTTGAAATTCACTGAAAAAACCATAGGTTTCAGGCACGTTATAGTTAGGAATTAGCATTTAAAAAACCTTAGAAATTCACTGAAAAACCCATAGGTTTCAGGGGCGTTATAGTTAGCTGGACTTTTCACTCTTACAAAACCATTGAAATTCCCCCGTTATAGTTAGTTCAGCTAACTATAACTCGCGAGCCCGCAATGCACTGCTGATGACGTCACATATTACATCACTCATGACATGGTCAGTGACATCACTGATGACATCACTCATGACATCTCAAATGACATCACTGATGACATCACTGATGACATCATCCAGCGAATGTGTGTTTTTCTGAAAATTACATATGTTTTATATATGTATAACTCAAGGTCGATGGAAGAATAAATGGGTATATAAGTGTCTAAATGGATGATTTGTTTTTGAAAAATAGATTGTATAATTGACTGATTAAGTGTATCTTAGTGAATACATGGCTTAGTGAGTAATGTTTAAATATGTAAATATCTGTATCAGTCTCTCACTTTGTGTATAAGTGGCTGCATGGGTTGGTGAGTAGCTACATGAGTGTCTATATAGGTTATTAGTTGGTTTTTTGAGTATCAGTATGAGTGTCTGAGTGTCTGTATGGTTCGGTGGGGGGTATTACGTAGTGCATAAGTGCATGAATGAGTGACTCACTGTTTGTATGTGTTGAAGACAGCATGTGTGCAGGACTGTATGGGTGGATGAGTGTGTGCATGGGTGTGTTAGTGAGTGAATGACTGTCTCAATAGTGTCTTTATGAGTAACTACATATGTTTTAAACTAGTATATTTGACTATTGGTGTATATAAGTGAATATATGTGAGAGTGAGAGATTGAAAGAGTTCCTGTATGAATAAGTATGTGTTTCTATAGGTGATTGTTTAAAAGACTGAGTATGTGTAAGTTTCTGTAGAAGTAAGTGTGGTGGTGTGTGTATAACTGTATATGCAAGTAAATGGATGTTTGATTCTTTATTAGCATGAGTGACTATGTGTGTGAGTAACTCTATGGATGAATGGTGTTGTGTAACAGGATGTATAGGTGTATGAGTACATATGATGAGTGAGTACATGTATGAGTGACTGTATAGGACTGTTGGTGAATGAGTGGATGTGTATGTGGATCTTAGAATTACTGAATAGGTTGTTGTAACTGATATTGGTATGTCCATTGTTTTGAAAATTTTAGTTTCTATTTTTGAATGTGTGTATCAAAGGTTATATTAGGGGGAGAGGAGGTCTGCCACTCTATCACAAAGATGATGTCATCAGTGATGTCATTTGAGATGTCATCAGTGATGTCATGAGTGATGTCACTGACCATGTCATGAGTGATGTAATATGTGACGTCATCAGCAGTGCATTGCGGGCGCGCGAGTTATAGTTAGCTGAACTAACCATAACGGGGGAATTTCAATGGTTTTGTAAGAGTGAAAAGTCCAGCTAACTATAACGCCCCTGAAACCTATGGTTTTTTCAGTGAATTATATATATGGATATTTATATGCATATATGTATATATGTTTCCATTGCTCCGTCGACTTGCAATTCGAAAAGACGAAGATAGACCCAGGTTAGTGTGCTCTTTTTCAAAGATTTATTGTTTCAAGCCCATACACCATCGCCATTACGCGTTTCAGCCTCGCGGAGGCCTTGATCACATGGTATACTGAGAGTCAGTTTTTGTCAGTTTTTAAAGTGCTAGTGCGTCAAAGACGTGTGTGCAAAACACTCCCACCTCGTTTCATGGACATAGAGGACAGATAACCCCCACAATTGCAGGGTGTACCCACGTTTGTACAAACAACGCAATATAATACAGTACTGTGATATAATATCAAAGTGCAAAAGAGTTGCCAGACAAAGTAAATATACACCAATAAATATATAAATACCTAAATAAATATATAAATATACATGTGTATGGATAGAAGCATAGCATTGATAAAATATCGTATAAAATGCTGAAAACAGTCTACCTCTGTTAAAATGTTATGCCCATTGACACCAATGACACCTTAAAAAGTAAGCATAATCATTTTGATCGTATGCCTATGGTTTTTTCAGTGAATTATATATATGGATATTTATATGCATATATGTATATATGTATGTATATATGTGTATGTATGTGTATATGTATATATATGTATGTATATATGTGTATATTTGTATTTATGTGTATATATGTATAAGTATATATGTATATAAATGGATATATGTATATATGTGTATATTTGTCTATATGTGAAAGTATATATATTTATATACATGGGAAACATCCTAAACAACGAAATTGGACCAACGACTTATCTTAACAACGAAGTCAGTACCACGAAGAATCTCGAACAACGAAGACCTGAACCACGACTTTCGAAAAGAACGAAGACCAAAACCACGACTTTGAAGAACGAACGAAGATGTATTGCAACGAGGACTACGACACATTGTTATTCAAAAGGCATGTAGGTAATCTATTAATTAATTAATTATTAATGATTGGCACATCAATATTTTTTATGGAACAGACTCTTCTTCGTGAAGGAAATGGCAAGGATGGCGGGCAAGGAGGATTTCTAAAGAAAATAAACCACTGGATTCGGAAGTGTTGCCTACTTAATGGCTGGCGGACTATAGGGAGTGAGGGGAAGCAGCCTGATGTCGTCATGCTATCGTCGTGGGAACAGCGTATTAGGGAATGGTGTATCAATGAAAGATAGGAAGGAATACATTCAAAAAAGGTTATATTTACAATTAAGAAAAAAAAAGGAAAAAACATAAGGGGAAAAAAAGACGCATTTCTGCTTTAAAATAAAAAATTATTAATAAAGTGTTATAATTTTAATAAAAAGGAGAAGGAAAAAATGTTATATTGAAATAATGTTACTGTTGTAACATTTTCACACACTTTGAAATAAATTTGAAATGAAATCTTTGACCGTCTTCTATTTTTGACGAATCTGCTGATGTAGGCGCAAGATAGTTTTAAAAAGATTTACGGAGTGTAGTGCCTTACGGAGAAGATGAGAAGACAGAGGATTTGCAGACAGGTAAGATTTAGAAACTTTAACATAAAGTTAAAAAGATGGTGGATACCCTGAATGAAAAGTAAAATCTGAGGGAAGAGTTTAGATTTAAAACGGGGTTAGTATTAGTGGTATGCAAAGTTTTAAAGATTTTAAGAAACCAATGCATGCTAATGTTTGAATTTCGTCAATGCGAATGGATAATAAAAAAATAAAGGATAAAAAGTAATGTAAAGAATTTTGGTGCATAAGGGAGTCGATGTTTAGAAAGTAGTGGTTTAGAAATGCACGCTGTTTAGCGTTCATGGTTAAGGCGGTCGTGGTTTAGGCAGTAGTTGTTTAGTCATAGAATCTATATCTAGGTATATATATATATGTATGTATATAGATATATGTATATATGTGTATATAGATATATGTGTATATATATATTCACTGAAAAAACCATAGGTTTCAGGCACGTTATAGTTAGGAATTAGCATTTAAAAAACCTTAGAAATTCACTGAAAAAACCATAGGTTTCAGGGACGTTATAGTTAGCTGGACTTTTCACTCGTACAAAACCATTGAAATTCCCCCGTTATAGTTAGTTCAGCTAACTATAACTCGCGCGCCCGCAATGCACTGCTGATGACGTCACATATTACATCACTCATGACATGGTCAGTGACATCACTCATGACATCACTGATGACATCTCAAATGACGTCACTGATGACATCATCTTTGTGATAGAGTGGCAGACCTCCTCTCCCCCTAATATAACCTTTGATACACACATTCAAAAATAGAAACTAAAATTTTCAAAACAATGGACATACCAATATCAGTTACAACAACCTATTCAGTAATTCTAAGATCCACATACACATCCACTCATTCACCAACAGTCCTATACAGTCACTTATACATGTACTCACTAATCATATGTACTCATACACCTATACATCCTGTTACACAACGCCACTCATCCATAGAGTTACTCACACACATAGTCACTCATGCTAATAAGGAATCAAACATCCATTTACTTGCATATACAGTTATACACACACCACCACACTTACTTCTACAGAAACTTACACATACTTAGTCTTTTAAACAATCACTTATAGAAACACATACTTATTCATACAGGAACGCTTTCAATCTCTCAATCTCAAATATGCTCACTTATATACACCAATAGTCACATATACTAGTTTAAAACATATGTAGTTACTCATAAAGACACTATTGAGACAGTCATTTACTCACTAACACACCCATGCACAAACTCATCCACCCATACAGTCCTGCACACATGCTGTCTTCAACACATACAAACAGTGAGTCACTCATTTATGCACTTATGCACTACGTAATACCCCCCACCGAACCATACAGACACTCAGACACTCATACTGATACTCAAAAAACCAACTAATAACCTATATAGACACTCATGTAGCTACTCACCAACCCATGCAGCCACTTATACACAAAGTGAGAGACTGATACAGATATTTACACATTTAAACATTACTCACTAAGCCATGTATTCACTGAGATACACTTAATCAGTCAGTTATACAATCTATTTTTCAAAAACAAATCATCCATTTAGACACTTATATACCCATTTATTCTTCCATCGACCTTGAGATATATACGTATATAAAACATATGTAATTTTCTGAAAAACACACATTCACTGGATGAAGTCATCAGTGATGTCATTTGAGATGTCATCAGTGATGTCATGAGTGATGTCACTGACCATGTCATGCGTGATGTAATATGTGACGTCATCAGCAGTGCATTGCGGGCGCGCGAGTTATAGTTAGCTGAACTAACTATAACGGGGGAAATTCAATGGTTTTGTACGAGTGAAAAGTCCAGCTAACTATAACGCCCCTGAAACCTATGGTTTTTTCAGTGAATTTCTAAGGTTTTTTAAATGCTAATTCCTAACTATAACGTGCCTGAAACCTATGGTTTTTTCAGTGAATTTCAAAGGTTTTTTAAATGCTAATTTCTAACTATGGCTACAGAGATAGGACATGTGAAGAAAGAAGAAAAAACGCACAGAAAGGAAAAAAAAGAAATGCAGAAAGAAGCAACAGAAGTCCTCAAAGACGAAGAAAAGTGCAGGAAGAAGGATAACGTGCAGAAAGAACAAACAGAAGAACAGAAAGAAGCCTTGTTACAAAATCCTCCTGTACCCTCAACTTTTTCAGACGGATACTGGTGTTAACTGAGTCTGACTAACCAGTCCTAGAGCCAGTGCTATGTTAAAAGACACTCAGAATACAGTTAAAACACCTACATACACTACGGAACACTATGCGTTGGGGTCCCCCTGTGATCAGCATGACCTCCTCTGTAAGCCCCTAGTATATAATAGGGCAGGTGATTAAATCTACCTCTTAAAACGCGCCACAGGGCGTGTTTGCACACGTCACCTCAGGCCCCGTCCCCTCACTTCCCCACTGTGTAAACACGCCCTGTGGCCATTTAAGTTGGGAGATTAAGTCCCCTTGAATCCTGAGGGTCCCTAGGGTCCAACTAGACCACTAGGTACCTCCAGTAAGCGCCACAGAGCTGCGTTGCAGAGAGATGTAAAAAGGGGCACGGCCTAGACCACCTCTCTGTAACGCAGCGCAGTGGCGCTTACTGGAAGCACCTGGTGGGCTAGTTGGCCCCCAGGGTCCCAAGGATTGAAGGGGAATTATTTCCCCAACTTAAAACGCGCCACAGGGCTTGTTTGCACACGTTAACTCAGGCCCCGTCCCCTCCCTTCACCACTGTGTAAACACGCCCTGTGGCCGTTTTTAGTTGGGAGATTAAGTTCATTTGAATCCTGAGGATCCCTAGTGGCAAAATAGCCCACTAGGTACGTCCAGTAAGCGCCATTGCAGAGAGGTGTAAAAAGAGGCACGGCCTGCACCACCTCTCTGCAACGCAGAGCAGTGGCTCTTACTGGAAGCCCCTGGTGGGCTAGTTGGCCCCCAGGGTCCCTCAGGATTGAAAGGGAATTATTTCCCCAACTTAAAACGTGCCACAGGGCGTGTTTGTACATGTCACCTCAGGCCCCGTCCCCTCCCTTCACCACTGTGTAAACACGCCCTGTGGCCGTTCTAAATTGAGAGATTAAGTCCCCTTGAATCCTAAGGGTCCCTAGGGTCAAACTAGCCCACTAGGTACCTCCAGTAAGCGCCACAGAGCTGCGTTGCATAAAGGTGTAAAAAGGGGCGTGGCCTCAGAACACCTGTCTGCAACGCAGCTCCCTGGCGCATACTGGAGATACCTGTTGGGCTAGTTGGCCCTCAGGGACCCTCAGTATTGAAGGGGAATTAATTCCCCAACTTACAACTGGCCAGGGGGTGCGTTTGCAGAGTGCTGCTAGGAGGGGCCGGTCTTTTATTTATTTTATTTTTTTAAGAAGGAGGGCTGTGTGGCCCCCCTTCTTTTTCTAATTTACTGGCCCTGGGGACCCCATCCCCCAGGGTCTGCACCGTAATTTTATTGTTTAAAAAAAATGTGGCCCTCCCAAGGCCTTAATCGATCGGTCCCGGGGACCCCAACCCCCGGGTCATGGCCTTTTTTTTTTTTTTTTATTCTTTAGGAGGGGGCTGCGTTGTCCCCCTCCTCAGGCCACTTATGGTCCCGGGGACCCCATCCCCCGGGGCCAGCCTTTGTTTTTGTTTTAAAAAAATATATATATTTATAGAAACACTTAGGAAATGCTGGACAAACCGTATGTACCTATCACCATGATGATTTGCGTGATAATCATTAAAAGGCAACTATGCATAGAATGAATCCACATATAATGTATTTACACCGCTAGTGAAGCTCTGACGTGTCTGACGCCCTACCGTGCCTAATCCCGGCGCCCCCGCCGGTGGGTACTCTCCAAGTAGACACCCTTGTTGTTTATTTATACAAACATGGGTAGCTATTGACGGGCACATTTAATATACACACACACCAAGCCATTCAAAGGGGATTCAACAAAAATTCGACCAAACTATGCAAGAAACCCCCTCACGGTTAATAAAACCCACATCCACCGCCGCATGTGTAATACTTTTTATTTTACTCTCTGGAAAGGAGACGAACCTCACTTGAGAGTCACAGCGTGCTCCTGGCTGAGCCCAATGCTGTGTTACACCCACCAGTGCCCGCCGAGTGCCTCACACCTCTGTGTTGTATTCCACCAGCTAGCGCGTATGCTATGACACTCTCTAGCCCATGTGCACTGTAACACCACCCCGTGAATATGTCGTGCCACACTTGCCTTCGCACGGGTTATATTGCCCCATCTAACGTGCCTTCCTCGATGCCTATGTTATAACGCACAGCGCTATGCCATACATATTACAATCTGGGATCCATATATTTGTCACAGTGCATATGCAACATTACACTCCCCAGCACATATTTTATATTACAACTTTAGAGACTAGTTAGGTTACACAACACTGCCCTGTGCATATTACACTCCAAGGCGCATATCGCATAGCACGAGCTGGGGCCTGTGCTATCTCGCGCTCTCCAATGAATCTGTCATTACGCACAATGTATTGCATATTATATTTCACGCCCCGGTTCATCTTATATCACACTTTTTGGTGCATAGTTTATACCATATACTATATCTAGTTTTCATTTTCAATCGTGCTCTCAGGACTATGTTCTATATAACACTGCGTCCACCTACCCTTTTCACGGACATTACATTTTGCGATGGGGGGTGGAGGGTCAGGGGGTGTTTCTGCCAAGTGAGCCCGGAGTCACAGTCACAAACGTCGTCTTCTTCCTGAATAACCGTGAGATTATGCTGCATACTTGTTCATATTTTAAGTAGTTCGCACAGACACACATTTTTAAAACAATAAAGTTCCTAATACCCACCTTCTCTGAACAGTTAGCTTGCTGCCCCATCCACCTCCTCCCTATCCTCTGTTGTCTGAATCCATGGACTAGCCTCCTCCCTCCTGCCATGTATGGTCTGATGTGCTGCCACTGCCCTCCATTTAGCATGATGTACCAGTCCACTCCTCCTGCCCTCCATTGCCCAATTCTATGGCCCATCATTGACCTCCTGCTTAGCCTCTGTGCTTAGCTTGCTGCACCCTATTCTCCTTCCCCCTGCCCTCCGATGTCTTTGTGCATGCCCCTGCTCCATCCTTTTTGCCCACCATGTTCCATGGACCTGCCACTCCTATCTTCTCTTAGTGTTCTGTTGAGCTGCCACTTCCCTCCCACCTGCCTAGCATTGTCAGATGACTGTAACCTGTCCCTGCCACCTCCACCCTGCCTGTCCACATGCCATGCTCCTATCCCCTTCCTCCTGTCCTCCATGGTCCATTTTACTGCCACACCCTTCTGCCCTCCCTGGTCTGTTGTGCTGCAACTGCTCCTCCTGCCTGCCCCGTGCGGTCTGTTGTGAGGCCCCTTCCCCTGAACTCTCTTGTCTGTGCCCAGTTCCTGACCCTCCCTTCTATCCTCCATGGTCCTTTGTGCATGCCCCTGCACCCTCCTTCTTGCTCATCATAGCCATTGTGCTGCCACTAACCCTCCTGCTTGCCATGCATGGTCTTCTGTGCTGCCATGGCCCCTCCCACCTTCCCTGTGTGGTCAGCTAGCTGCCCCTGACCCCCTCCCACCTTCCCTCCATGGTCTGTGTGTATGACATCAAAGTCTCATTGTTGCTCTCCATGGTGTGTCTTGTTTCTAGTGCCCATCCTGCCTGACCTCCATGGTCATCTTGCTGCTCCTGCCCTGCCCCCTTGCCCCCAGCCCTCTGTTTCCATGTGCAGACCCCTATTCCCTCCCTCCTGGCTTGTCTGTTCCATTGTAATGCCCCTGATCCATCCCTCCTGCCCTTTATGGTCTGTTATGCTGCAGCTTTCTCTCCTGTCTGTCCATTATGGTCAGCTAGCTACCATTGCCTCTTTCCCCTCTGTTCTCTGTTGTCCATGTGCATGGTCCTGTCCCCTCCCTATTGCTTTCCATGGATTGTTGTGCTGCACTCCCTGATGCCTGCCCTGTAGGGTCAGTTTGGTGCACCTCTCCATGTCCCTCCTGTCCTCTGTTATCCGAGTCCATGTCCCTACCCCAATTCCTCCTGCCTACCATGATCCAAAATACCATACTTGCAAACATTTTGAACTTGGTAAGAGGGAGATTTTGAAAACAAACTGGGGTATTGATTTTCCCCTTTGAGTTACATTAAAAAAGAGGAGATTGTAGACAGGAGACAGATCAAGTAAAGCCCATTTGAGCTTAAAAACATTGGACGTTTCCTGGCTGAACCGGGTCTCTTGGCATGTATGGTTGTACTACCACTGCCTCTTCCTTCTGCCCACAATGGTCTATTATATTGCCACAGCCTCTCTTGCCAGTCCTGTATTGTTGGTTTGTTGCCCCTGCCCCCCTTTCTACTGTCCTCCATAGTCTGTTGTGCTGCCACTGCCCTTCCTGCCTAGCCAGTGTGGTCAAATTGTTGCCTCTGAACTCTCCTACCTGCCTTCAATTTTCAGAGTCCGTGCCCCTGGCCTCTGCCTCTCAACAGTATCCCAATGAACAACTAGATTGCTAACATTCTATATTTATTACAAAAGTGTGGAACGCCTGACGTCATCTTGATGTAATCAAAACTGTAATACCTAGAGTATTTCCTTTAGAAATTACATATATGAGAGGGTCTTATTTGCATCAAAATTATGGTTAGTGCTCTAAAAAACTAAAATGAGGACATATTTTCTGAGTTTTCAAATCGCGACAAAGAACTTTTAAATTATTTGTAATCTTTATGTTTTTTTAGCCAGTTGACCACTTGATTAAATGTTGCACCTAGGGGAGAGGATGTGGTGTTACTTCCAGAGCTGCAGACTTTGCAACTGGGGAACCAGGTTGGAGTTTCTGCTTCAGCTCAACATTCTGTGATTCTGGTCAAATCACTTAATCTCCCCATGTCTACAACCAAAATTAATTTGATATTGTGTGATGTAACCAATGCTCATGTTAAGCACTCCAATACCTGACAAGTCTGCACTATATAAAACTGCAAATACACAAAAAATAAGTGTTTTGCACACTTCTGTCATTGGGCTACATGTAGGCTACATCTGGGTGATATTTGTGCTGCATTTGGGCTCTTTTGTCTCTGGTGGCCATCTTGGGAGATTTATTTGTTATGAAGTTTCCTAATTTCCTCATTTACTGCAGTCTCCTCAGTAGGAAATGCTTTCAGTTTTTTACTTTGATTCCATCAAGAAGGTATTCAGATATGTCACACATTTGCCATAAATTCTTAATGTTAGCACTCCAGTTGCTCATTAGATCACTGTAGTAAAGCTACTGCTCACCACGGAAGTCTGCTGCTGGTATTAAAAGTGTATGTTTCAGTCTGCATGTCAGAATATTTTTATGAAATAGAAGAGAATTTGAGAAGTCAAAATGTGCCCTAATTTTTCTTTCTGCAGCACTAATCATAATTGCTATGGCAAAATGAACCCCCTCAGTTTGGTTCTTTGTAAATTAAATGTTTTAAGTGTTACCACTTTATTCCAATCAAGATGGCTTCTGGTGTGCCATACTTTTGTCATAAGTAAGACTGTTAGCGCTCTAGTTGTTCGTTAGAACACTCTGGGACATTCTGTCATTGGGCTATACTTGGGCTACATCTCAGTGATATTTGGGCTACATTTGGGCTCTTTTGTCTCTGGTGGCCATTTTGGGAGACTTATTTGTTATGATGTTTCCTAATTTCCTCATTTACTACAGTCTCCTCAGTAGGAAAAACTTTCAGTTTTTTAGTTTGATTCCATCAAGAAGGCATTCAGATGTGTCACACATGTGCCATAAATTCAGAATGTTAGCACTCTAGTTGCTTATTAGATCACTGTAGTAAAGCTACTGCTCACCAGGGAAGTCTGCTGCTGGTATTGAAAGTGCATGTTTCAGTCTGCATGTCAGAAGTTTTTAATGAAATAGAATAGGATTTGAGAAGTCACACAAAATGTGCCCTAATTTTTCTTTCTGCAGCACTAATCATACTTTCTATGGCAAAATGAACCCCCTCATTTTGTTCCTTTTTAAATTAAATGTTTTAAGAGTTACCACTTTATTCCAACCAAGATGGCTTCAGGTGTGCCATACTTTTGTCATAAGTAGGACTGTTAGCGCTCTAGTTGTTCTTTAGAGCACTCTGGGAAGCTGCAGTAGAACACAAAGGAATCAACTGACAGTCTATTTTTAGTCCCACTGAAGACTAGACCAAAGCCGTCTAAATTTAGCCAATGATCTCAAACCCTTCGCTTTTGCCAAAGCTAATTCCATTTCGTAAACTCCCCTCAGTATCAACCAGAATTCAGTAATAGTAGGGCTGGATTTTTCTATCCATACCCTAGCAATAGTCAAGCGAGCACATACCATAAAGATTGATACAAAAGCATTTGGCACATTACCACTATCCAATAATAGCCCAAGTAAGATTTCCTTTTCTGATATAGACGTTGTTTTACCAGTTAGCTTACTCAGTTCCTGGGCAATTCTACACCAAAATTCAGCTAACTTGGGGCAAATCACAAACATATGCCGTAAATCTACAGCAAATTCATTACATTTGGGGCAGTAACATTTAATAGAATTAATTGAAATGGCCCACTTAGCAATCCGTTTAGGAGTGTAGTACAGCATAAACAGAGTTCGATGATGTTGTAATTTTAAATTAATTGAAGTGACAGAGGAACTTATTCTAACAAGTGAATCTGACACTTCGTCGGGAGTCACCTCTATATCGAACACAATATTCAATTTGGCTGTAATCTGTAATATATCATCATCGAGTTCGTCCATAAAGCAACCGTATGCTCTCCCTATAAGACCACGACTATCTCTCTTAAAGATTACACGTAGAATTTCTGTTGTTAAGGGGAGCGTCAACATTCCTATTTCTTGCATAAAAAAGTTCCTAATTTGTAGATATTTAAAAAAAGAATTATGCGTGAGCCCAAATTCCATAAGTAGTGACTGATAGGACTTAAATCCGTGTTCATCATAGAGCTGCCCCAACTTTGTAATTCCCTGTTGTTGCCATATGTGTGTGAATGAATCCGAAAAAATATCAGGTAGCTTCGGATTACCCCAAAGATAGATAAATTCGTGCCAGTCAGGAATATTGCACTTTTTACAAATGTCTTGCCAAATAAAATGAATATGTCGAATAGTCTTGAATCTGACTCTTTTGTAATAGTTAGGATCTGACATAGACTGTAACAAAAAGCCAGTATTTGGACCAAGTGCCAACTGAAACGCTACCCAAAATTCACTTCCCTCAGGTCCCTTTATTAAGGACTGGATTCGGCTAATGAAGGCGGCCAGAAAATAGGATCTGAAGTCAGGTAGTTTAAAACCTCCCTGCTTGTAAGATAGTTTAATGTATTTAAGTGCCCGTCTTGCTCTTTGATAATTCCAAATAAAACTTCCAATAATACTGTCTAAACGCTTAAAAAAAGACGCTGGAATTCTAAGGGGAATGGCTCGAAAAAAATAAAGAAATTTAGGCAATATATTCATTTTTACTATATTACACCTCCCGATAATAGATACCGGCAGCTTTTGCCACCTGCGTAAGTCATTAGTGATCCTTTTCAGAAGCGGTGTATAGTTAAGATCAAATATGTCATCAGTACAAGCACTGAGACACACCCCTAAGTATTTAGCCGAAGTAGTGATACCTAATGAGGGTGTATCTAATATCGGTATAAAATTTAAGATAGACTGTGTCTTATTCAGATTCAATTTGTATCCTGAAAAAGATCCGAACCGCTGTGCTTCATGAGTTAATTCTGAAATAGTTTCTACTGGCCTAGTGGAAAAGACAGCAATATCATCCGCGTATGCGGTGACTTTCAAGGAGATACCATTAAAAACAACTGGTGGAATAGACATATTGTGGAATAGATGTTTAATATAGGGCTCAATATATAAGGCAAATAATAAGGGAGAAAGCGGACAGCCTTGCCGTGTACCACGAGCAATACTAAACACAGATGAAGTGAAACCGTTATACTTAATCATGGCTGTGGGTTTATAGTAGAGTTTCTTAATGACCGTGATAAACCTCTGACCGAGGCCAAAGGAGCCCATCGTACACCACAAGGAGCCCCAGGCCACCCGGTCAAAGGCCTTCTCGGCATCGAGCATAATCATCCCAATGTGTTGCTCCAATTGATTTGCTACATCAAATACAGTTATAGCAGTATTGATGTGGGCTACAGTTCTGGTTCCTACTGTTAAAATTCTATGTGACATGATTTGATACGATACTTATACAAGTGTTCAGTCCATTTATCCATCTATATACTTCTTATTCGTTTATTTGTAATTGTTTAGAATGCTAAAGAAGAATGTCGCTCCGAATTGTGTTCCTTTTTTCTTTTGTGAATGACGAAATTATATGCACCTTGGGTATTTTTTTTTTTTGTTGTTGTTTTATATCTATGACCAATAAAGTTAAATATGAATTTAAAAAAAAAAAAAAAAGGAATCAACTGACAGTCTCTGCCCTTGTTGGATGTACATGTTTTACTGAGAATGTCAGACTTCATTCTCCCATGACTGAGAAAGATAATGTGAATTTACAGAAAATATGCTCTCAGTTTAGCTTATAGATCACCTTCCAAACCTCTGTGGGAAAAGCATGAGAAAATAGTTTTCTCTCAAACATGATTCATGATATCACAGCAGAAGGCTTTTTCACATGGTAAAATCACCTTAGAACACACCACAATTCCTAAAATGAGTATGGTACCATCAACAAATGATTTATAATGCAACTAAAGTCTTAAAACCTTCTATTAACTGCAAGGCTTTTTAATGAGGTGCTATCATGTATATTGGTCCCAAGATGGCTGCCAACACTTCTTGGATGAAGTGCTGACAGCCAATCAGATCTCACGATGAGATGTGTGGTTAGGCTCCGCCCAGATATATATATGATTTTACTTTTGATTTTCTCAGGAACTACTGAACAGATTGACTCCAGATATGCAAAAGGCACATCCCTGACCTGAGGACTACCTCTTTGCCAAATTTAAAGTAATTCTGTTCAGCCGTTTGGCCTGTACCTTGGACTAAAGGTCCCCATGGAAAATTGCATGGGAAAAACACGTTTTGGGACCCCCCTTTTTTCTCAGTCTCCGCTTGACGAATCCCCCCGAGACTTTCAGGGTACGAGCGGAGCGGAGCGCCCCACCTATTTTGAAAATTTCGCGAGGATTCGTCAATCGGCGCCAAAGTTATTCCAAATAGAATGTTGCGGATTTCCTATGGAAACACGGTCCTAACTATAACTATCTACTGGCGACCGCCAGTAGATAATGTGTGTGTGTGTATATATGTATATATATATATATGTTCATATATATGTGTATATGTATATAGATACATGTATATATGTGTATATATATGTATGTATATATATATATATATATATATGTTTGTATATGTATATATATATGTATATGTATATATGTGTATCTATATGAAATATATATGTATGTATGTATATTTGTATATATATGTGTATATACTACAACACAATAAACAGTGTAGACAGACTCGTAGTACATTAGGGTATTTTCCTTATTTGCCTACGCTCGTATGCTCATTCATCTTTTATCTAATTCATTCAAACAATTGGCTTTATAAATGATGACTAGCCAAGCAAAATTCATATTGAGCACAATACAATTGTTTTGTTAAAAATATCAGGAAGAAGACGTACCTACTATTATTACAATCCCTTCCAATGGCAAAATCAACCTGCTTAGCTGTGGTGTTGTATAAACGTTTTGCCATTATTGGCGTAATAAGCCATTATACAACCAACCTTTCACAATTATATCGGGATTGAAATTGCATTACTCATTATAGCCCAAGTGGGCTGATTCTCCCAATGTTCAATTAAGCCCTTGTGGGCTAGCTGACCTAAATTGCATCATGGCCATACCTATTATTTTCTGAGATGGAATCACATGTTTGATCTGCAATCATGGAATACCTTCCCAACTACTCCGTCTATAAAGTGCATTAAAAACATTTTCAATAAAAACATCATCCTTATTCTACAGTCAATATTAGGCAGGTTTCTGTAAATTCTTCAATTCATTACATCTTTTCTATAAATGCATATACATGTCTTCTTCTACATTGAGGCCTTCCGGTTGCTTAGTACTTAATTCAATAATATACCGGGATTCTAATGTCCGGAGCTTTTTTTTCTCGATTCCCACCTCGGATCCCTTTTTCCACAGAATCTACTACGTAATAGGTAAAACCTGTTGCATCCTTATATGAAATTTCTCAAAATGACGGGCCACCGGATACGTCCGATCCCCATTCTGGATGGCCCTCAGATGCTGCAGTACTCGTTTGTGTACCTCCAAGATTGTGCTACCCACGTATCGCATACCACAAGGGCACTGCGGGACGTAGATAGCAAAATCTGTCTTACAGTTGAATTTTCCTCTAATCTTCCGCATCTCATTGGACAGTCCTACTTTATATTGATTAGTATTGGTGCCATACCTACATGCCTTGCACTTGTTACATTTCAGGAACCCCTGTTTCTTACTTAACCAAGTTCCCTTCATTGTTTTTTTCTTTAGAGTGTTTTTTACAAGGGATTGTTTGAAAGATTTCACACGCCTAAAGGTCACCTCTGGTCTACGTGGCACCACCTTGCCCAAGATTGGGTCATTTTTTATTAAATGCCAATGACCATTTAGAATACTCCTCAATTTGTCTTGTTGCTTACTGTACTTTGTTATCAATCGACACTGATTGCCTGTGTCCTGAGACTTTTTCTCTTTGTTGAATAAAATCTCCTCTCTTTTCTTTTTGGATGCTCTCACAACTGCTGAATCTATCCATTCATCAGGATAACCCCTACTGCAAAACCTATTCACAAGGTTATCTAGTTCTGCCTTAGTTTCCACCTCTTCACTACAGTTACGTTTTGTTCTTAAACATTCCCCAAACGAAATACTTCTCTTTAAATTAGTTGGGTGGAAACTTGTTGCATGAAGCAACATGTTTGCTGCAGTAGGTTTCCTGTAGAGTTTAGTTGCAATTTTCCCATCTTTGACGTAAACTGTTAGATCTAAGAAATTAACGCTGGTCTTGCTTATTTCACTTGTAAAGGCCAAGTTCAAAGAATTGTTCTGGGTCTTACTGATAAATGACTTGGCCTGTTCCTCCGACCCCTTCCATACTAAGAACAGGTCGTCTATGAAACAACTCCGGTGCATGATATGCTCATCCCATTCTTCTTGGTACTGCTTCCGGACCACCTACACCTCCCACTAGCCCATATGCAAATTTGCATAGCTGGGGGTGAAGCTGGTGCCCATGGCAGAACCGCATAGCTGGTGATAAAGATCTTCTCCAAATAAAAAATGGTTGTTTGTTAGACATATTTCAACCATTTTTACAATCATTTCAGTATGGGCCCAGCGTCTTATTGGTCTACTTTCCAAGAAATGTTTAATGGCTCTGAGCCCATCCTTGTGCCTTATGCTGGTATACAAAGTGGTCACATTGATGGTGACCAACAAATAATAATTTTCCCAGGGGAGATCATAAATTTGTTTTAAGAAATCTCCCGTGTCTCTCAGGTAAGAGAGTAATGCCTGCACTTCTTCGATTAAAAAGGAATCCGCAAATTTAGATGTATTTTCAAATGCACTTCCTATCGCGGAAATGATTAGATGCCCCGGGGGGGTTTCTATGTTCTTATGGACCTTTGGGATCAAATAAAAAACTGGTGTAACTGGATTGTCGATTTTTAATTCATCGTGATTTAAAAGACATTGGTCATATCATTGTTTCAAAGTAGCATTGAAATTTTGATAACACACTGATAAGACACTTTCTGTGATCTTGTTATAACATAATTTGTTGTTAAGTTGTTTATACGCTTCAGTCAGATACAACTGTCGATCCCAAAGGACCACATTGCCCCCCTTAACTGCATTTCTTACTATGCAATCATCATTGTCATTTAATTTCCTAATTAACACTTGATATGCTCTTTGTTGCTGTGCACATAACGATTGTTTATTTCTTTTTTTATTCTTGCTGATCTGTGAACTCAAATTTTTAAGTTCATTTACCACTAGGTCATTGAATACATCTGTCACGTCTCTTGATGTAGCTGGTATAAAATGGGAATTGGGCCTGAAGCGTGATGATGTTCCTTCAGTAATGTTTATGCCTTCTCCTTGGGCTATTGTTGGTACATCACCTACAGTCTCTGACATGGTTGCCTCAGTGTCCAGATCTCTCAGTACCAGCATAAAATTCATATCTCCAACAGTTAGTTCACTTTGTTGAATCTCACGGGTTGACGATGTTTCCACTTGTTTCAACGATGGATTTAAGAGGAAATGTTTCTTCAATTTCAAAGTACGTATAAATTTAAAAAAGTCTATTCTTGTTTGAACATAGTCTAAATCTGCCTCTGGGCAGAATGATAGTCCGATACTTAGTATTCTCTTTTCATCCTCTGTCAGGACCACCTTAGTGAGTTTAATAAAAGTAGCTTCATTTATTTGTACTAGTTCTTGTCTCCTTTCTTTTTCTGCCCCCGCCCTTCCTCCTCTTCCTCCTCTGCCTCTTCCCCTTCCTCTTTGCGGCTGTACCATCTGTGTTGGTTGCCTTGGTCTTACATTGAATCTTCTCTCCTCGGATAAAAAAACACCAAACTCCTCTATGACAGATGGGACCACTCTATTCATTTGTACACCTTGCTCTCAGTGGTGGCTGGTGACATTTAAAAGTGGTGAGGCGTAAAACAATTGTCGTACTTCACTGTGGCGAGAGAGCGTTGGGGTTCTCCCCCCCCCCCCCCCGAGAAAATGTTGTAAAAAGAGTGGGCAAATGGTGCATTTTCAAGTAAACCAGAAGGTGTGAAGAACAGCTCTGGAATGCTTTCTGCCCCGAACTCAGGATCCTTTCCACCTGGCAGTGCCAAAGGAAAAAATGAAAACCTGCCTCTTCAAGGAGGCTTTTCACCTGTGCCCACTTGGGCTATAATGAGTAATACAATTTCAATCCTGATATAATTGTGAAAGGTTGGTTGTATAATGGCGTATTACGCCGATAATGGCAGAACGTGTGTTAGAATTGTATACAACACCACAGCTAAGCAGGTTGATTTTTCCATTACAAGGGACCGTAATAATAGTAGGTACGGCTTCTTCCTGATATTTTTAACATGTGCTCAATATGAATTTTGCTTGGCTAGTCATCATTTATAAAGCCAATTGTTTGACTGAATTAGATAAAAGATTAAAGCGCATATGAGCGTAGGCAAATAAGGAAAATACCTGAATGAACTACGAGTCTGTCTACACTGTTTATTGTGTTGGCGTTTTTACGTCATGCAATGTAATATGCTTTAAAATGGCGGCTCCCATTACTTTAAACTATCGGTGAGCAAGGCTGCTAGTCAGCTGAAATGCGTTAGAGAAGGGCGAAATAAAGTAATTTTGAGCCAGCTACACAAGGCGTCGTCATCCTTTATGGGTAAAGGAATATTGGAGGAAAGTTACGGGACCTACTCCTGTGAGGTCCAAAAGAGGCGACGCGACCCTCGAGTGGAAGGCAGCGGTATACGCACAGGAGAGTGTGTGGAAGTATAGATGTATATATATGTGTATATATTTATATATGTGTATATATGTATATATCCAAAACACTCCACCAGCCGCTGGCAATTTTCGTAGTTTCCGGAAAAATGGAGCACGGACCACCAAATCAGCGTTTTAAAGTTGCTTTATTTTCCACAGGTTACAAGTGAGCCATGATGCGTTTCAGCCCCGGAGGGCCTTGATCCCATGACGTGCTCATTTTTTTACACGTGATGTTTATACCATTTTTTTTCCGTTTTTTTACCCTGCTTTTAAAGTGACAAGTGCCCATAAATACAAAGAAATAAGTTGTAGTTTGTAAACATAGAAGAAATACTGTTTGAATACTGACACCAATATTATCTGCCAGTTGGTTTATGTACAAATAATTTGCGTGCACATTAATCCGTTATTATATAAACACTTTGCATGACTTCTATAGTTTATAGATAAGAATTGTGGTTTGAATACCCATTATTTTTGACAGTTTCATACAGTTTATAAAAAATACGTAATACTATAAACATTAAAAACTGCCAAAAGCCCTATAAACCATCAAGCATGTCATAAAATGAATGATGTGCAAATATCGCATAGTACAGTACAATGTATGCTTGGCTATTCTAAGTTGTGCAGGACCAGAAACCAATGCGTTCCTCAGCCTCTGATTTTTTGTTTATCAATGTTTCTATGTAAACATACGCAACTAAAGTGCAATAATAGTGCATTCTCTTAAAGAGCATGTGCTAAAAACCTTCCAGGTGTCTAAAATTTATAAAAGTTAAAACGGTCATTGTGGAATAAAATCATGTTTGTTTTCATTATTCTATCAAGTGGCTACAGCATCGAAAACCCAATTAGTCTGTCAGGTTGTGTCCTATCTTGGTATGAATACCATGTCTGCTGTAGTATGTGAAAAGATGGGGCTGTCCTATCTTCTATCATAAGCATGTATAAAGGTCCTCAGTCATGTTAAGCCCCCCAGGCTGCTTGGAGTCTAGCTCCAAAATATATCTGGTTTCCAGCCTACGTAGGGCCCTTTTTCTGTTGCCTCTTCTTTTGGTCGTGGGTACAGTGTCAATGAAAAAATATCTTAGATGTTTGGGGTCGGATTGATGTTTCTCTCCAAAGTGATGAGCTACCGGGTACATTTGATCCCGATTTTTAATTGCTTGTATATGTTGTAATATTCTCTTGTGCCCCTGCAGTTTGGTACTACCCACGTACCTCAAACCACAGGGGCATTCGAGAACAAACACCACATGATCCGTTTTGCAAGTCAGAGCTTTAGCTATTATTTTTTCCTGTTCACTGAATGCAGTCTGATAAGTTCTTCTTGTAATGCCATGTTAGCACGCCTTGCATGTTTTGCATTTCCAAAACCCCTTTCTCTGAGTCAACCAATTTCCTGGTGTTTTCTCTGCCGTGTTGTTCTGCACTAACTCATCTTTCATGGAAAGGGCTCTACTGTACGTTATGGCAGGTTTGGTTGGTAGTAAATGGCCTATCGTTGGATAGTTTAATACGTTTGGCCAATTTTTCCGAATGATTTGGTATATCTCCTTTGCCTGTCTGCTGGACCCCATTATAATCCTGAAGGTGTCCTCTGAGTTTCTAGATTTGTTGTTTTTAGAGGTCACTATTGGAGTTAGTGTGTTGGGTTGACTGGGTTTCAGTAGCTCTGCCCTTGATGTCTTATGGCTTTTCGCAATAGCTGCATCAATGCATTTCCGTGTGTATCCCCTCTCTAGAAATCTAGCTTTGCTAGCTTGTTGTGCTGTCATCAGATTTTGGGAATCGCTACAAATTTGTTTCAGTCTAATCACTTCTCCGTAGGTGATACTGTGAACAAGGTGTTGTGGGTGGCCACTTGTTGCGTGTAACACTGAGTTACCAGCAGTCTGTTTTCTATGGACCCTGGTCTCAACTTTGCCTTCTTTAATGTACACCTCCACATCAAGAAATGTCACAGTTTCTGAACTGATTTGTGCTGCAAACTCCAAATTAATGTTGTTGTTGTTTAGATTGTAACAAACTCCTCTGCTTCTGATACAGTCCCATGCCAGATTAAAAACAAGTCATCAATGTATCTTAACCATCATTTTACATTGTTTTGTAGTACAGTTTCATAGTTCGTTTGCAGGACCAGCTCCTCCCACCAACCCATTAGGAGGCAGGCATAGCTGGGGGAGAAGCTGGCCCCCATTGCTACCCCCCATAGTTGTTGATGTAAGGCACTCTGAAATAAAAAGATGTTGTTATACAAGCAAAATTCAATCATGTCAGTTATCATTTTGCTGTGTTGTACAAATGCTGTCGGTCTTTTTCTCAGGTAGTGTTGGACTGCCCTGATGCCATCTTTATGGTTGATGCTTGTATAGAGTGCCATGATGTCCAAGGTTATTAAAAGAAGGTCGTCCTGCCAGTTAAAATTGTATATTTTGCATTAAAAAAAAATTTCAAAATCGCTGGTGTCTTTAACGTAGGAGGGAAGTTGTTGGACGTATTCCTGCAAGTAATAGTCTACATATTGGGACGTTGTTTCAGTCAGACTATTGCGTACTGAGATTATTGATTGTCCAGGTGGCTTGAGGGGATTTTTTTTGCAGTTTTGGGATGAAATAAATTACTGGAGTTGTAGGAGTGTCATTTTTCAAAAATTTAAATTCCTCCATCGTGAGTAAGCCCGCACTCTTCCATGCTACAAGTTTATTGTAGTAAACATTGTAGGTTGCTTTCAAAGACAGTGCATTGCTTTTGCGATAGCAATTATGGTCAAAAAGTTGTCTTGTGGTTTCCTCTATGTATTCAGCTTTTCCCCAGATGACTAGGTTACCCCCTTTATCAGCGTTTCTTATGATTAACTTTGGAGTTTGCTTAAATTTGAGTTGGCGGTATTGATTTTCTTTTCTGTTGCGTTTGTCTTTGTTTTGACCTCTTATTCTGTGGTTAAGCTGTTTTAGACTTGTTCATGAAATAAGTCGATTGAGTCCCTTACCATTATAAGGGTGAACGTTGATTTTGGTTTAAACCTTGGTGTCTCTTTGTACTGTGATGTGTTTCTGATGCAACATTGAGTTGTTACCGATGATAGACTTTTGGCATCGGCTTGTGAATTCTCTTGAGCTAGTTCTTCCAAGTCTCTTATTATAGGTATGTCAGAAACAGTGAGATTTAGGGGAGGCAATACTGGTTGATGCTCCGTTGATTTGTTTTCCTTTGAATCTTGTTTTGTTTTTTCATTGAGTAGATGAAATTTCTTGAGTTAAGTTTGCGTATCCCCTTAAACATGTCTGTTTTAGTTGTTGCATAGTTGAACAATTGAATTGAACAATTTTTGGGGGCAGTATGACAGGCCAAGGGTCAGTATTCGTTTCTCTGCTTTATTCAACTCCACATTGGCTAAGTTGACAACTGTTTTGTTAGACATTGCTGAATTATTTATCTGCGTTTCCATTTGCGGGTATTTGGTCTTCTTTGTTCTTCGTTTTGCATGTCTCCTCTCCCTTCTTCTGATTGTGTTTTTCCTTCTTTGTTTTGCTGGGGTCGTGGTCCAGGGTCTGTCTGCGTTCTTCGCATAAAAAACCCAGTTCTTGTTCTAGTGATAGCTTTGCTGGGACCTGCACTCCCCTGACTTTTCACTTTCTAAGGCAGACCTTAGATCTGAGGTTGAGGAATCAGCATGGCCCCCCTGTTGTTGCCAGCATTGGATTTAGTTTTGAAAGGATTCATCCCGCTATCTTTGGATATTTTGAATGAGTCGTATATTTTTGCGAAGGTGAAAATGCGCCCCCCCCCTGTGGAACTTGAATGTAATGCGTTCCCAGATTTTTTCATCCTCCTTTCGCAACCTTTTGGCCATGTCTTCTCGCATTTTTGTTTCCTCATCAGTTTGATTCATTTTGTTAATTTCATCTAGTTGTTCAATTTGTTCTTGTAATTTTAAACGATCTACTTCTGCATATTGCACCAAAATCATTACTAATCTCCTGGAGGATTCTAGGTTAGTCTCCGCCCACTCCTTCATCATTCTAGGGTCCGGGGTCTCATAGCTCGGAGCTATTAAGATTCTCAAGCCGCGTGGGATTCTCCCTATGTCTAAGTATCTTTGGAGGGACTTGCCTTCCCACCACTTGCTCTGCTCGCTTTTCATTAATAAGACGTCGCATTTTTTCCTTGAGGCTGGTTGCATTGCTGTTTGTTGGTGCATTCTGGGTAACTGAGTTTATGATAGGACAGCGTGTGTCATCAAACATTTCTAATGCTGCAGCCTCTCTGTCTCCGAGCGCGTCGGCTGACATGTCTGTGGAGATTAGTGTCTAGTTTAATTACGGACGTATGTAAAGGAAAATAAACAGCTTGGTTTCTGTTGTTTTCACTTTTGCCTGCCGTCCCTACGTGACTCCTCACCCAGCCTACGTGAATTGGTCCTACCTTGTCTCCAGTGTCGGCTTTTCCCGCGTCCTCCGACCCGAGTCCGCCTTGCTTTGAGATCGGTGTGGGTGGGCCGTCTTCGTCACTGCTGGGGGGCAAGTTTGCTGTAAATCCTTCTGGATTTATACTCGCACGTCTGTTTCCAGGCTCAGCCTTCCTTGACAGTCAGCTCGCCCGTTACGAGGAGGGATCCGTGTAAAACCGGGGAAGATAGAACCGGCTTAAAATATCCAAAACGCTCCACTAGCCACTGTCAATTTTCGTAGTTTTCGAAAAAATGTAGCACGGACCACCAAATCCGCGTTTTAAAGTAGCATTATTTTCCACAGGTTACAAGTCAGCCGTGACTAGGGTGACCAGATTCTCAAAACAACAAGCATTTACAATGCAATGGTCTCGGCATTGGTAAAGTTAGAGCGATTGGCATTGCTCATGACATTATTTTTGTTTATGTTTTTGTTTTTAAAACATTTAAAGAAACGGCATTGTTATTTACAATGTCAATAGCTTAATCACTCTCAAATGCGAGACCTATTGCATTTGCACCTACACACACACTGATTAAGCTATTGACATTGTAAACAACAATGCAGTTTCTCTACATGTTTTAAAAACAAAAACATAAACCAAAAAAATGTCATGAGCAATGCCAATAGCTCTAACTTTAACAATGCCGAGACCGTTGCATTGTAAATGCTTGTTCTTTTTGTGGTTCGGTGATCTGAGGAGGAGAGCGCTATACTTCACGTAGGACCCCGGGCATCAACCATTATTCTCTCAATCCAAATATACCTTCAAATACCCATCAAAAACCCTCTCTGTGCCACTCTCACCTACACTGCCACAGTGCTCCTTCAGTCCCTGTCTCACCTACTACTCACCCCCCACCTCCCACCGCCAGGCTTCGGTAACGCATTCCAGTCCCTGCTCATTCATTTACTTTCCCATCCCCGTGCACGCCCTTGTGCTAGCGCCAAAACCGGTCTACGCGCCCTTCAAGGAGCCTGGGAGCTGCCCTCTTTCTCTGCTACTCCAAGGTCGCCCTTTAAGTTAAAATACATTTCCTCTCGCGTGGACTTGTAAACAATTGTCTTTTATCTAGCTTCTCCCTGCATGTATGCTTGTATGTATATATATGTGTGTGTATATATTGTTTTTTACTCTCCCATACTTCACACTTCTCTCTGTCTCTCGCTCTGTATGTGTGTGTCTCCCTTTTTCTCCGTTGGCTTCACGGCGCTGGAGATCTTGACAGTGGGGAAGGTTTGCAGGGTGGCTCCCAAGGGTCGCTAGTATCCTTTGCTAAAGCCACTTTACTTTGCAGCGCTCCAACATCAAGCTTATTGTTGTCGCAAGTTGGCGCTTTACTAAACAAACAGATTGAGTTCATAAACTGACACACCCTCGCTCTCCCCTGCGAACTGGGTGTGTTCATGGGCCCATACTATATGCTGCTAGACGTTTTATTGTGTGTTTCTCCATGTCAGTCTGGGGAAATCAAATTAACTAAAATATTTTTAATAATGCGGTACACATTGAGAAAAAACTATCTTTTAACTCTAATTTGAATCCCAATGGCGTAAAATAACGCCTTATTTTCTGAAGCGGATTTCCAGCCCCTGCCATCCCCAGGACCCCCCCCCTCGATGGATTGCATCCCAGTGATTTGTGAAAGTAACGCGGATGTCTGCGCTGGGGGTAGAGCGCGTTCTTGCAGCGGGCACCTCGCCTCGTGGACGCTGTTTCCAGCAGGCTGAAATAATTATCCGCTCCTTTGCTTTAGAGAATGAAAGTGTAGCAAATCCACATGTCCCTCCTGCACCCTGCACCCCTCCCCCCATCTGCCTAGGAGCGGTCATAAAATGTTTATTTCACGGCTCGAGTTCTACTTGTGTTTTTAAAGGTGCCCGATGTGTCCACTTGATCTCTGACATGCGTTGACTGACGGACACGCATGCAGCGGGCACGGCACGCAGCCTGGAGATGTGGTGCCCTCGTGTTCGGAGCTGTGAACTGCTGTCGAGTTCCCCAAACTCAGCCCCCGCTGCCCACAAGTTGAGGGAAGCTTAACACGTTTAAGATCCAGCTCTTCGCGTAATACATGCAAACAAAGCGGCCCGCGGGGAAGTGAAATTGATTTTATTTATGCTTTTTGCGTGGTCTTTATTGCTATTAAAGTCTAAACTCTTGAAATCTGGGGTGATGAAAGGCGGCTTGTCGGCCTACGTCAAAGCAGCAACTCCGTGCACGCATGAGCGGCTTCACAAAGAAAACAGAGGGGCTGTCCGGGGTTCACAATAGAACCACAGCCTCCCCGATAGATGGGAGGGGGGGGGGGGGGGGGGGGGAGCTCTTGCACTATTTACGAGGACTTTCTTGGGGGAGGGAGCGGGTCACCGACAGTTCGTTTTACCACCACAGGTTATTAATCCACATTTTTTTTGCCCAGGCTTCTTTCAATATTGCCTTTCCCCGCACGTGCTATGGCACGTAGTATCGGAGTTACGGTACTCTTCTGAAGGGCCAGTACTACTACTGCAGTCCATAAGGGATGCATTCGACACCTGGTTGCATCAGGAATCGCTTCTAGGCGCTTCTCCGCGGAACAAGCGTTTTTCTTTTTAACTACATTGCATAGTTACTAATTTTACATTCTGAATCCTCCGATGTTGGCAGTTGTATAATTGGGACAGAGGGAGGCAAAAACACACTTCCTGGCGCTCTTCGCAGGTATGTAGCGCTATAGCATTTAAGGCTCGCAGCACTTCGAAAAGGGAGGCCTATTGAAACAGCACGCCTGTATTATTGCGCCCACTTACACTGGCTCTTGCTAACCCTGTTCTCTTCAAATTGACCAAGATAGAGGCACACTAAAATCTGGAGTAGAGGGCAAATCGAAAGGGAAGCTTTACCAACACTAAATATAGTTTCTTTCCATTTCCTAACTGCATCAGTGCTGGAAACATATCTCAGTGGGTTAATGCCCTCGCTACAGCTGTTTCTATGCAACTTTAGTGGCCCGTTACTTCTAACAGTCTTAGTATTACTTTTCTGGTGTACCCAGGGCCCCCAGGTCCAAACTGGGTGCTCTTCGCCCTCTGAGGCAACAGAAACTACTCAGAGTGAAAAACAGCATCCAAGTGCAGTAATTCAGATTATATCTGTATTTGCGCCGACTAACACAAAAACAGTTTGTACATTTGCGACGCTAGCCCCCATGAAAAGGTTGCTATACATAGCCTGAGCCTTTTGTAAGAAAGTTTGTATAGTTTCGGTTTTGTTTTTACAAAATGAGAAAAGAGGAGTTTGCCAGCTGTCCCCTCATGAAAGTTTAAAACAGACTTTAGGGTGCAAGGATGTGGGCTGGGGCGAGGGAAGGGTCAAGAGGTGTTGGCACGGTGTCCCCCACCCCTCCCGACACTACAACACAGCACGAATGAACAGAAGTGTCTGTCCGAGGAGTGACTACGAACCGCTGCCTCAGACCTGCCGGCCAACAAGTATGAACTGGGCTGCTGCTGCCCTAGAAAATGGCGACCGTTGTGTCGTACTCGGAAGGAACAGCAAACAAGCGCGCCCTTCTTTGCGTAGATACGGTGTCACACACAGATCACAGCAGCGTGTGCATTAGCCCCCTGAGCTATCCATTCCGTTGGGAGAAACGTTCTCTTCTGAAAAGACTGACTGCTCGGCACTGAAGATGGTGTCCATCGGTGAATAGCGAGATTTTGTTTGAGCGAGGGTGAGGGGGTGTCGGTTGGGGGGGGGTGGGGTTGGCAGGATGGAAGGCAGCATGCAACTTGAATTTGCAAGCTAGCTAAACTGCTGAATGGCGGGATTAGTGGAGGAGAAAACTGCATGAAAAGAAGAATCGTTTCATTGTGTCCAGTCTTTACTACAGGGCGGGGGCGTGTTACAGGCAGAGCTCTCTCTAATCGCTGCCTCGGTGTTACAGGCAGAGCTCGCGCTAATCGCTGCCTCGGTGACGTAGCGCTCGCGCTCTGGTCACTACCCCTTCTGGCCCCCTGCAGAGTCCGCGGCGCGCGCTTTCCGAGCACTACCAGGTGCCTATAGTTCCCGATTGAGGCTTCAGACATAACAAAGTAGTCTCCTTGAAAGAAATTCCCCAAAAGACCGGGAAAGGGTGTTAAATCGTCGAGGTCATATATGGTTCATGATGATGGCGAGAGAAAAAACAAGGCAGAGCAAAAGGCACACCACTGCCTTTCTCCGAGGCAGAGCAGAAATGCCTCGGAGAAATGCAGCGTCTTTTTCGGATTCGGGGGCGTGTTTTGCTGTTATCTCCTCCTTGAGACTTCTTGCAAAAAACACGCCCCCGATCCGAAAAGGACGGGGCCTAATCTGAATGACTGACCTCTTCTCCAATGGCTGGCCAGCATTCAAGAGGCCAGCCAATGGAGAACAGGGGAGAAGAGGGGCGGGTTCAAGCCCCTCTTCTCCAAGTCATTAAATCTCGGAGCTAGACTGCGCAAGCGCAGCCTTCGCAGCCGAGACCTAAAAAACGGGGACAGGTCATAGACATAGAAGTAGGACTACGGCTTGCAGTAACCATCAACATAAAAGTAGGACTATTTGACAGCTGTCGTAGACATAGACAAAGGACTACAATGACAGCTCCCTCCACAGACCGAGATGAAGCATTACAGACAACAAATCCGCGGTCTTTTATTGGCACCCCTCTCCTTTACACAGCAGCATTAGTACTTTTTATTACATTTACACTTTTAAGGACTATAGCATATATTTGCCAAAAATCTATAAAACATCACAGGCTAGCAAACGCCAGATTTACTAGCTTTATCAATGCTCGTTTCTATAGCTGCGCGTCAGCACCACATAAAGTACAACTCACCAATGTTGCTTAGTTGCTCATGACGGAAAAGCATGGGAGGTAAACTGCGGAATGCTAAATTGCCAAATGGCAGCCATGGACCAATGTAAAAAAAAACACTTCTCTCCAGGTATTACTGCCTTAGGGTCTTAAGGGTGGCAAAGGCTGGTCGACCACACAGTCCTCCCACATTTGCGTGGTCACTGCTGGGATTTCATGTTACCTTACTGGGGTATGTATAGTGCACTCTAGCCACTGGTATCATCTCATAGTGCAATAGTGTGAAGACCTGAGCAAAAAGCTCGAGCAGCGTTGCTCGCCTCTTCCACAGGCGTTGATACTGCTCCTCTAAGTCCTTTCCAGCTAAACAGTTTTCCGTGATCTGAAAGGTCAGTCAAAAGGTCAAGTCATAGCTTTGATATAGAGAGCACATAGTATGCATCAATTGGTTATGAATAAAACATGCAATGAGCAATGCATTAATCCTTGCACGGCATGCATAAGGGCTACTGAAAAGTTTGTATGGCTATGAATACAAGCTACAGGACGAAGAAATATTGTTTTATCCAAAGTAGAAACTTTGGCTAGCACGACGACGTAGGTGGCACTGCGTGTAAAATGTCTCTCTTCAAAGGATTTCCCTTCTTGCTACAGCGCTCACCTCAGTGACGACACATGCCGTAAACAGTGCAAAGAGAGCATGCGCGCGCATGCTCAACCGGAACAATGAAAAACAGGGACATTTCTGTGTTTAACCTGGACACTGTTTGAAAACAGGGACATTTGAGTCACTTGGAGAAAAGTGTCGGGACACGGGGACACTTCTTCAAAAACGGGGACGTCTGGTCACCCTAGCCATGACGCGTTTCAGCCCCGGAGGGCCTTGATCACATGACACGCAAATTTTTTTACACGTGATTTTTATACCATTTTTTACCGTTTTTTTACCCTGCTTTTAAAGTGACACGTGCCCATAAATACAAAGAAAGAAGTTGTAGTTTGTAAACGTAGAAGAAATACTGTTTGAATATTGACACCGATATTATCTACCAGTTAATTTATGTACAAATAATTTGCGTGCACAATAATCCGTTATTATATAAACACTTTGCATGATTTCTATAGTTTATAGCTAAGAATTGTGCACACTACAAGGCCCAGGATGCAAAACGGCACACGCCCACAGGGCGGGACTGAGTGAACTACTTATTGGGTTTTGCATAATTGTAGCTGTTCTCATGTGAGCCAGTGAACAAGGACAGAAGTGCTGTCCGAAACGCGTTTGGCGTATGACCAGATTGGAGAGGGAGGAGGCCATCACGGCTGCCTGCAATAAATTATGGAACACAGAACTCTCTCGTGACACATATTCTTTGAGGGCAATCCTTTGTGTGGTATGAATGTATAATAATGAGGTAAGTCACAATTTGCGGCCCCTTAGGAATCGCTAAAATCACGGGGATGGTGGCCTGCTGGCGTCAGCAGACTACCATGTCCGTGATTGCCTTTAAATAAAGGAATCATTTTTTTTTAAATGCAGCCCATTTTCCTTAAATATTTACGTGTGCTCACCACCATCTGAAACCTTTGATCAACCATCTGCTCAGTTTCTTGTTACCAGTGACGCAGGAATACAAGAATCCAATTCAGATGATGGACAATGTGAAACAGAATTTGAAGCAATAAATATTTTTTTAATATCTAACACTAGCAGTGGTAACAACAGATGCAAGCCATTGGGGGTTGGGGTGCGACATTAGAGTAATTGAAAGTGAAGAACAGCTGGACCCAGGGCGAGATAGCTCAATCCTTCAATTGGAAAGAACTGAGGGCAATTTGGTTTGAACTTTAATGTTTTGCTTAGAAGTTAGAGGGGAAAACGGTCTTGATCATGACCGACAACCAAATCACCAAAGGCAGAGGGCAAAGAAGGGGAAACTGCTAGTAAATCTATCTCATTCCATTTTCAGCTGGACAGAGAAAAATCTTCAGTTTGTAAAATCGATGTATATTCCTGGTAAAGGCAATATACCAGTGGGCAGTCTCAACCACAACTTACCATCATCAGTCACGTTCCACCTGAAAAGTGTCCTTGTTTGGATGCCATGGTAATACCTATTTATATCCCTGACTAATGCACTACTTCCCATATTTTGCTTGATGACACATTGTCATCAGGACTGGGAAGTCAACGCATTATGGATCCCATGCCACAAGAAATTCTATATGCATTCCCTTCAATGCTCTTCTTCCTTAAGGTGCTTCAGAAGATTCAAGAGGAGAGGGTAATTGTGATTTTAATTGCTCCTTTCTGGCCACTTTTGCCCTGCTTTCAATTGTCGAAGCAACTGATGGACGAGCATCCTCTACAACTTCCAAGCTAACCGTCTACTCTCAGGTATTTAGATCTGTCAGAGATGTAGCTACTGAGATTACATCTGATGCCATGGTAGTTGAGAGGTTTGTCCTCCAAAATCTAGGTTGTTCAAGAGAGGTGGCTTTGGATATAAAAGCATCCAGAAAGCTGGTAACATTGTTACCATATCCTAAACATTAGAATAGCTTTGAGAAATGGTCAGCGGAAAGGGTTGGATAGCATTGTCTGGTGAAATTCTTAAGTTTTTGAGGGACAGCTTTTTTAAAGGTTTTGCCCGTGCATACTAGTATCACAATGGTTGGCTAACAGAGGATCTAAAAAACGTAATATGGTGATTGCATGAAATTGGGTTATTGGTTGGGGGTGGAAAACCAATCTCAAGCAACAACCACAATACTTGTCAAGGTGAACAACAAAAGTCACTAAATTAACCTTCGCTTAACCCTCTTGTAGCTTGGCAGAAAAGCAGTCAGGCTTAATTTAGAGCTAATGTGTAAAGTATTTGGACAGCACACACACAATAATAAAGTGAAAACACAATACAAAAAGAATCCCAAACCAGCTTAGAAAAATAGAGTACATTTTAATAAATATAATGATACTGAAACAACAAACATCCAATGCAGTTTTAAAGTTATAGGTAAGTATAGCGGCTAAAAGCACAGAGCACCACTTGCGGATTTCTGGTTGTGCTTGACCAGTGGAAGGTCACAAGTGCAGGCTGATCTAATGGAGCGCCGGCCCAATAGAGGGACCAGGTTAGTCCTGTTGAATAAGTTATCTTCTCAAAGTATGGCGTGAATAGTCAAATTCACGGTGAAGGAGACCACAAGGAGCAGGGAGAGTGTCACCTATAGTTGGCATTGTAGTGCGAAGAGCAGGCCTGGTGTTGCGGACAGATGTCACTGTAACCTGAAGACCCATTCAGGCATAGCAGATGGCTATTGCTGGAACTTCATGTTGACTTTCACCGCAGGCTGTCGATGCTGTAGCATGAAGTGTCGATTTCGCATTACTGGAGCTTCGCGTTGCAGTCGTCACCAGCGGATGAGTCTCGGCATAAACAGGCCTGGTTGCGTAAAGCCCAAAACTTCAGGATTTCAAATTTCTTTACAGAGTAGGGCACTCTGATGCCTGCTAATGGTCCAGGACCTTGGGTGGCACCGCTTTGGGATCAGGGGCTCACTCTAGATGAGGCTAGCAGGTCTCGGCAGGTCACACTGCAGCAGGTCAGCTTGGCAGTTGCAGGGAGGCCTCTGGAGCTTGTTGTGTCCCTGTAGCTCAGAACAGGAGGTCAGCCAACTAATCCTTGGGGTCACTCTGGTAGTCCTGAGATCATGCAGCGAGGCATGCCCGAAGCAGCAGGGCTTTCCTCCTTTGAGGGTACAAGGCAAGCCTCAAGCAGCAGGATAGTCCTCTGGTAGCAGCAAGGCAGTCCTCTGAAGTACAAAGCAGGCCTCCGGCAGCAGGGCAGTTCTCTGAAGTACAGTGGTCCTTTGCAAGTCCAGAAGTTAACTGAAGAGGTGATTCATGAAAGCCAGTATTTATACCTGGTGTCAGCCTTTAAAATGGGGGAAACTTCTAAACCACCCCCACAATTGATCTGGAAATGTCCTTCCTTACCCTGCCCAGGCCCCAAGTGATCTAGTGTGACAATAGGCTGGTGTCAAGTCCCTTTTGTGAGTGTTGGAGGCAGTGCTTTGGAATGTAAGTGGGGCAGGGAACAGCTCTGCCCAACCCAGCCTGGCAGGATGTCAAACATCTAGTTCCCCTTTGTCTCACTATCTGGGAACGATGCATAAAGTCTGACTGCCAAGCTACTCATAGTCATGTGACACAGGCTGCAGGCACCAAATGGTTAGGACAAGAAAATGCCAACGTTCTCAAAGTGGAATTTTCAGAATTGTGACTTAAAATGTGACTTAACTATTAAAGAGAGTTTAAAAGTGCACTTCATTTGAGTCTAAACTTGACATTCCTATCTGTTCCCAATCAAAACATGCCACTTATTAAATGTAATAAGGAAGAGGTAGGCCTTGCAGTGGGGAAAAACTAAGATATGAGTTTTTCACTACCAGGACATGTAAACTAAAAAAATACATCCTGCTTTTTAAATACAACGCACCCTGCCCTATGGGTTGTTTGGGGCCTACATTAGGGGTGACTTATATGTTTTAAAAAAGGAAGGTTTAGGCCTGGCAAAAGGTTTATTTTGCCAGGTCGAATTGGCAGTTTAAAATAGCACACAAGCTGCAATAGCAGGCCTGAGACATGTTTTAAAGTGCTAGTTAAGTGGGTGGCACAATAAGGGCTGCAGGCCCACTGGTAGCATTTAATTTACTGGTGCCTGGGTACATGTAGTACCACTTTACTAGGGACTTATAAGTACATTAAATGTGCCAATTGGGTGTAAGCCAAATTTACCATATTTAAAAGAGAGAGTACTACAGCGCTGGTTAGCAGCGATAAAGTGCACAAAGTCCTAATGCCACAAAAACTAACATCAGAAAACATGAGGGTTGAAGGCAAAAAGCGTGGGGGAGACCCTGCAGTGTCCAAATCCAAAAGTGATATTTTGCAAATAATTTCCTCAGGCCTCAGAATCACTAGAAGCTTCAGCCAGAGAAAGCCAATTATTCCCAATCCCTTTCCAACGTAGGAGTTATCAATAGTCTTGGAAGGTTTACAAAAACGACCATTTGAGCATACGCTCACAGTGGATAGAAGAGGGCCACCACAGGGCGGCTGAGGTACTGAGGCAGGGAGTCTTCCCGGGACAGACCCAGTTCAGGTGCTCATTGCCCTTCCTAGCCCGTACCTCGCCTTAGCCAGCAATACATAATAATACTGCAACTTTTAAAGTGCATGGCTACTTCAGACAAAGTGTCCCAGCGCTGAAGTCCAACTCCTGAGGATCAAGAGCACACCCAATGTATCGTGAATTTTTTTTCTGGAAAAGAGATTCCGATGGGGCCTGCCGAATGTGAAGGAGAAGGGAGTTCCATAATTTTGGCACTAAGTAACTAAATGAGGAACCCCTGATATGCACATTAGTGCCTCAGTCAGTTCTGCCCTTTGATGAAAACTGTTATCACCCAACCTTTCGGTCTGTCTGTAAATGCCGGTAGGAGTATGGAAATTTACAAAACACCTGCTGTCAATGCGATCTGCAACGTGTGCTTTTTTGTAGAACAACCTGCGGTGCAGATATGGACTGTGATGTCCTCAGGTTCAATGCCAGAAAAATTGCTTGTTGGGCTCATGTACCATATATATTTTTTTTGTTGTTGCAGATTTATATAGCGCGACCCGAATGTATTGGAGCGCTTTACATGAGCACCAGTTACATTACACAAGGACACATTCATTTTTGGTAGGCACGGGGAGATTAAGTGATTTGCCCAGAATCACAGGATGCTGAGCCGACACCGAGGTTCAAATCTGGTTCCCCAGCTCCAAAGTCGACAGTTCTGGCTGTAAGGCCACATCCTCTCCCCATATTTAGGGCCACTGGAATCATGCGATTGTGCGACTGCAGCAATTTTCTCATCATCTGCTGCATTTTCTGCAGATTTTAACAAAAAACAAATTGTTTCGAACTCAAACGTTTCAAAAGTTACTAAAAACATCAGAACAAACGTTGCCGCACAGTGCAAGGCCCTTTGCAAACGTTGACTTTTTTTATTGCAGATTTATAGAACGCGAGATCTATCTGAAGGTATTGGAGTGCTTTTACATGAACACCAGTTACATTACACAGGGATACATCCATTTTTTTATTTTTTGGTAGGCACAGGGAGATTGAGGGGCACATTCACAAGGAACTATCGCCGACTTAACGGCACTTCATCGCAGCCAAAGTCATGATAGAAATACCTCCCCATTCACAAGCTGGTGTAAACAGCCCACAGCAATAGTTTACCCGCGATAGCAGCCGCAAAAAACATCGCCACAGAGGCCCCTCGTAACTATCACTAATGAGATGCAGAGTGGGCGTTCCCGTGCCAAAATCCGCGACAACATCACACCACAACATTTTCAACGACCAGCCACATTGGCGATAAAAACACAAAACAGGCGATAAGGCGCGTTAGCACCAAGACATCTACATCTACTCTGACCTAGTATAAAGTCGGACGGCAGCCTGCACCACAAAAGGGAGCACAGCCCACGGCCACACCGGAGGGGCAACAGATGTCATGGAGCCACCCATCATGCGGCCCGAACACCCAAGAGGGCCACAACACCCACCAACACCACCCCAGGACCACAACCCACACCCGGAAACCTCCCCGACCACCACAGACGCAGCGCAGACAAAGACAGCGGTCCCCCAGGAAGCGTACCAGCCGCACAGACCCAACCTCTGACAATGTCACCGTCCATCACAGGCTTAAAGGGACACCATCCCATGCATCCCGACCATCATCGCCTAACAGGCCTACGGCACCAACACAGCGGGCAACCAACATCCTACCCCACACCAAGCTGCTGGCTTGGCTGCACCTGTTGGCCCCTGGCACCCCCCAACCAACACCCTCCAGAGTCGGAGGAGTCTCACAGCCAGCCACATCCAAGTCCCCCACACCTGTCCTGGACAGCACCATCACCCTGGTACCCCAGTCCCCATACATCCAACACAATGCGCAGGTCATGCTGGAGACCAAGCAAGCAACCAAGCAAGGACCATACGCTATAACAGGATGCACGCAAGTGTTGGGTGCAACCCACAGCACACATGTCCTACCTGTGCCCCCTGGTGACCCAGCACACAATCACCACAACAGAAAGCACACGTCCCACCCCAATGTGCAGGCAACAACATAACACCGTGGAACCTCCAACAATGTCGCCTTCAAATACACAGCCAGTGTGCATGATCCCCTTCATCCTCCGACCGTCCATCATCAACCAGCGTACCCAGGATGGCACAAAGGGAAATGCACAGCCCCTTGGCAAGTTCCAAATGAACACCCCACTCACCTCAACTCCACAACCATGGAAATCACAACTCTGGCAATGCACGCGTCACAAAATCACAACAACATGCACAACAACATGCCCACCAACCAGACACGACAGAACAACTCACAATGGTTACCTGGCCAAGCCGTGAACATGAGCCATCAACGGCATGGCACCTCAGCCACACAACAGCCGAATGTGGGGAGAGGTGGCAAACAGGCATGTGTGAAGGATGCAGTAGTACCATGATGGGAAAGTACACAATGCCAAGAGTGGCGGAGATGTGCTGGACAGACCGCAGTATGCAGCAAACACCCATACCTCTGGTGTATGGAGTGCAGTGGACAGTGGACGTAACCATGTCACCACAGCCAGTGGGGGACCTTGCAGAAATCTTGCCTGTTACGCCCCCCCAAGCGTGACCGGAGTGGGATGGCCCGGCGTACGCCACGCCAGCATAAGGGTGTGAATAAGAAGCACGTAGCCCTGGGCGTGTTCCTCTTCCGGAAAGCTCAACGTCTCTGCCAGGGCGGCGCCACTCACCCCGCCACGAGGCCGACGCCGTCCTCTTGAGCAGAGTTGCCTGCTACGCCGTGCGCCTGCCGGACCCCTGCATGCTGGACCACAAACCCGTCAGGCCCGCCCCTGCGCAGCCAGGCCTCACTGATCAACTGCCGACACCGGCGTGTGTCAAGGAGGGCCCACCACCTTCCGGTGCAAGCTCCAGGCCCGAGTCCCGCGACCTTGGCAGCCTCCTCAGACCATCACGGCCTCCACGACACAGGCCTGCTTTGCTCCTTTTTTCGTTGACGTACTCCACTGCTGCCTCAGGCCTACTCTTCAGCCCAGTAGGTCCTATATCTGAAACTGTGTCCTGAGTCATGAATGGCAGTGCCCCCAAATCTGGGCCTGCGGCAACAGCACCAGGCCCCACCCGATCAGTGAGGCATATTTCCTTATGGGCTTCTTGCGACACGTGGTGCCACTAACCCTGTTCAACGCCAGCCGGCGACACATGGTGCCACTAACCCTGTTCAATGCCAGCCAGTGACATGTGGTGCCACTAACCCTGTTCAACGCCAGCCGGCGACACGTGGTGCCACTAACCCTGTTCAACGCCAGCCGGCGATCCGTGGATGATCGACCAGGACTACCCTGTGGACCAGTAGGTCCCACATCCAGCACCTGGGCGCAAATCACGAATGGCAGAGTCCACACCAGTGGTCGCAAGGAGACGAGGAAGAGGAAGTTGTGGCTCATCCCAGACGAAACCCGGGTCACATACACGGAGGTGTCCGGACACGTGGTGCCACTGAACCTGAACTACGCAGGCCGGTGGGGCCATTTAACCTATGTCGGCGACACTCGGTGAATGGGCTGTGCTGACCGCTGCCTCAAGCCTACACCACGGTCAGGTAGGTCACACATTTGGAACTGAGTCTTGATTACACCATGGCAGTGAACACCATTTAAGGCATAGGACAAGTCACTATACCCCCTTCGATGTGGTGCCAACAAGTCTGTGCATAGTATCACAACCACATGTGTCTGTGGGCCTACGCAGACTACTGCCCTCGGCCTACTCTGCGCACGAGTGGTTCACAGATTTGGAACTGAACATCGGTTATTCAAAAGGCAGAATACATCTCAACACACGCACGGAGAGGCATAAGAGGATGACGCGTTGCAGTCCGGAGGGAACAGGATCATGGTTTTGGAGGTGATCGAACACTACCGACAACAGCCCTTGTGTCACTAACTCTGTGCCTCGCCGGCCAACGACACGTGGCTGTGGGCCACTGCTGACCGCTTCCTCCAGTCTACACTGCGGTTAAGTAGGTCACAGTCTTGATTTGGCAATGATGGAGTTCATGTCAGTGTACCGGCATCATCGCAGACTGCATCCCCGCTCAGCACCTGTACCACTAAGTCTGTTCCCCGACATTCATGGACACTCCCTGGTCGTACATTGGTGGCGTATGAGTCAATGGACTAGGGGCTAGTGTTCATCCTCATGTAGCTGATACCGAATTGGTGGTGAAAACGAGGCTGGTGCTTTCCACTCCTCCATTTGCTGCTGCCTGATAACATCAGACCTTCCGTATAATGCCCTGGAGGACACCTTCCACTGTCCCCCGCAACCCTCCTCAACACGCACCTTGGACATTGATGGGGACCCGCCCAGGTTGCATGGCCCATCTGACTGCACCGCAAGTCACCGTCCCGTGGCTGTGTGGCTGTGCTGGCCGCAGTGCATCCGGGGCCACTAACTCTGTGCTGCTCAGGTCTGGGACCCCTGCTTTGGATATATTGGATGACCTCTATGACGGTGGTCCTGGGGTCATCAACGCCATGTGTCTGTGGCCCTGCGCTGTCCACAGCTCCGGCCTCAACTGCCGGCCACCAAGGCCCACACATAGATTCGTGTCCTGACCGGCCCGGACGTCGCATCACCGCAGGAAGCACACACCACCACCTTTGCAGTGGTGGCGTGTGCCTCCAACCGCCTCCAACCACCTCCAACCGCCATCTGCCAGAGTTGATACGGTGGTCCTGACAGACCTACGGACTTGCTCAGACCTGTCGTGGATGCCATCATCGGCCCGATACCCTGCTCAGCACTCCAGGTGCCAGTGACTCAGTGCACCGCAAGCCATTGTCCGTTAGTGATTGAGTTTTGTGCTGTGGAGATGTTGCGAGGCTATGTCACCTCATGCAGTGGGGAAGATCTGGGACTATGATGGGGAAAATGTGTCAAGTGTGCGTACGGGAGATGGCACAGACAATGGGAGGGCAGGAGGCAACATCCCCAAGGCAGGAATGCAGACTGGAGGTGGTAGTCAAGCTACACACCAGAACCATTACTGGGTATTGCGCTGTGAACTGCGGACGCAACTGTCACCTCAGGCAGTGTGGGAGACCTGGGACGTTGATGAGGAAGTTGATGCAGGTGTAACAAACCCCACTGCATCTGCATCAGGACTAACCCAAAGGGACACAATTCTAGCAATTCCTTCACATGAGCGCGCTCATCTCTAGTGCCCCTACCTCAGTGCACTGCAACTCACGGAACCTCCTGACTGAATATTGAGTGACCTCTGTCCTTGCTCCGGCTCCATCCATGTTGCTGTGCAGTTGGCTCTGTTATGCATGTGTTTTCTGTTTCCGTTGCACTGGTGTCCAATGTTCAAGTTGTTGCCAGCACCAAGCATTCCGTACGGACTGGCTTACACTCATCCAACACACATCCAGCACAGGCCTTACTGTACATGTGGCCCCGCCAATAAACGGGCTGGGCTCACGTGCCCGTAGCCAGTTCGACATGATATCTACATGTGTCCCTGTGGTCTTGTTGTATGCATGAGGGCCCTAGGCCATTACAGTGTGCTGTGTACATCGGATGCAGACATTTCACCGCAGGCAGCGGGCTGGAGTTGGACATGTAGCTTTGTCGTTACCCACTCAATTCGTAAGAGGAGTGGCCAGGGCCATCGTACGCAACGCCAATGTGGGTGTGTGACTGCTATTTGCGTGCCCCTGGGCGTGGTTCTGTACTGTGAATGTGCATCTGCATGTGTCTCTATGGCAGTGTGGGTCTCCTTTGTGGGGTGTGGGTGGTCCCTGAGGGGGATAGACACCAATGTATGTGTCCTAGCTCGCCTTCCATGGGTTCGGCACCCACCCCCACCTGTTGGGCCACCTACTTTTGAAATGTTGACACATGGCATTGGGGTGCCATGTGTAGGTGGGTGAAGTGTCGTGTGCCAGCTGTGCTTGCGTGTGATTCCTGCTGTGTGGTCTGTTGCAGGGGCTGTGTTCTCCTCTGAGTAGCTTGTCTGCCCTGGTCCTGGTGGTTGTTTGCGTGGGATATCCATGGGCTGTTGGAGGGCGTCGGTGTCGACGGTGTGGGGGTCCTCTCCGGCATCACAAATGTGTTGTTTTCTGTGCTCTGCTGGAAGAGTTGTGTGCCCCTCTACAATGTGAAGGGGAGATGCATGTTGACATTGTGTTGACATGTATGTTGGCGCATTGTTCTGGTTTACATGCAGACTGTTTGGCAATGTACATTGTGACTGTTTGTGAGGTGCTGGATTCTTCTGCGGGACAGTGTACATTTGGACTACATAACGCATGTGAGGTCGTACGCGTACATTTCCATTTCACAGTTTCCTGCTCTGTCAGATGTGGTAGACATGTTTCTGTGCATGTGCGGAGCCAGTTGTGTCCTCTGTTCTGCAGTGTCGGCTATGTGCATTGTACCACGTTGTCGACGATATGGGTGTGCTGTTCTTGCTATTTGTGTGTGCTGCAGTTTGCCAAGGGGATGTGTGACATGATCCTGGGTAATTGTGGGTGTGCAGTGTGCTACGCCTCGTTGTGCATGTGTGTCATTGTCCCCATCCCCCCCTCCACCCAGTCCCTGTCCATTACTTTACCTGTTGATGTTGTCAGGTCCTCTCGAGCTGTATCCGTACTCCCTACTTCTTGCACCGTCTCCACACTGATGACTGTGGCCTGGGTTTCCTCCAGCTCCTCCTGTGGCGCTGGACTACCACTTCCTGTCGCCGTTGCTGCCTTCCTGTTGGCAGCGGGTTTGTGCCTGGTTTAGGTTGTCACGTCCTGCCGCAACCTCATGGCCTCCTCCGTTGGCCTCCTCAACACTCCGGCTGCATTCACGGTAGTCTGCTTGTGGGTCAGTTGCTGGTAGTGTTCTGTTTGCCTGCGGTCTGCACCCCGTCTTCCTCTCCCTTTTCTCCTTGGCCTTCCCCGTGCCCGCTGTTCCTTGCTGGTGGTCTGTGGGGGTTGTGGGGTTCGCTTTGTCCTCTGCTCTGGGTTAGGGTGCATCTATGTTGCTCCGTGCTTAGGCTTGTTTCTGCTGTGTTGTTTCAGTGGTATTTATGGTGCATTTTCCCGCAAGACGCGTGGGATTTGAAGGCCTGTGGCTGGTTTTCGCTACATTTTGTACCGCGATTGGCCTCATCGCATGAATTTTAACGTTTGCGTTTCGCATTTTTGCGGCGTGGCGTTGATTTTGACGCTGACATTTGACGCGTTATCTGGTGTCTATCGCATGCTACCACCTTGTTGTGAATTCCACGTTGACACATGGTTATTTTCCCGCGATGATCTGTGATATTGGAAGTTGCGTTACACTACTCTTGCGGTAGTTATCACACGTTCTTGTGAATATACCCCCAAGTGATTTGCCCAGAATCACAGAATGTGGAGTCGGCCCTGAGGCTGGACCCTTGGTTTCCCAGCTCCAAAGTTGGCAGTCTATCCGTGAGACCACATCCTCTCCCCAACAGACTGATCATCTTTTTGTAGCTTATTTTCATATTTGGCTGTCACACCAATACTAAAGAGCTGCTACTAATGCCCAGACAATGTTACTACCAAGTTAAACATTTTCAAAATAATGAAATAATACTATCCCAAAATGTGCCACATAATTTGGCTTTTTTGCCGCATAATCTACTCAACCGTGCCGCATAATTTGGCCCTCCACAGCCGCATAATTCCAGTGGCCCTGACCATATTCAGAGCTCTGTGTGCAGCCTGTACCCACGAGGATTCATTCCAGAAAGCGTCTCCAGTGCACATCACCGGTTTGGAGCTCATGCAGACATCTGTGTGTAATTTGCGGCTCCAGCATCAGGTCACAGAAACGGGGACACAGACGGCAGGGGCAAGGCTGACACCCCGCAGCGTTTTCTATTGCTTTGCAGCTCAAATTCCAAGCGTCCCCGGCACCAACTGTCACCCCTTCTGTCCCCACTGATTTTCGGTACTGTGGGTGGTTTAGAAAGGAGAAGGCAGGGTTACCATGGAGACACGTCACCACAAAGAGCAGTCAGGAAGCAAATGTGCGAGTTGCAGAAATCTATGTGCAGACCGCGATCCCAGTAAGGCTGACGGGGTAGATAACGCACGTGCTGCTGAGATATCTGTGCAAATAACACTTGTCAGGGCTGCCTCCCAATACTAGGGTTGATGGGCACGTCAGAACCACAAATAGTTACACAGAGTTGTAGACTCTATCATGGGAGGCAAGTTCACAAAATTATTGGTGGAGCCTGGGTCACATGATCCAACTTTGAACCTAGCTTAGGAAGGATTCAGTTAGGGTGAGAGTGCAATAGCTTATTCACTTATGCAAACAATTTTATGAATATGTTTTTCCAAATTCTCTGCTCCCTGTGCACACAAACTGCTCCGTCTGCTCCCTTCCACGTTTGCTTACCAGTGGTCGGTGGCTGGTGATCTTTAAAAGTGGTGGACAGTATGCGGCAGATTTACTAGGGTTTTATATTGCGGTTGTGTCACTTTAATGGCGCAGCCATGACGCGAAATGGCATTTACTAAGCCACGCAAAGCCACTTGGTGTGGCTTTTTGTGGTTTAGTAAATCTAAAGTAACGCAAAACAATGCAAAGTGCTGCCTTGCGTTACTTTGCGTCAGGGAGGAGTTCCATGGGTGGAGCATGGGCTTTCCCGTGCATCCACCCATGGATTTTGACGCAATCCCAGATTTACTAAAGTCAGTAAACCGGGGATTGCACCAAAATGGTGTACCTCCCAGACCCAGGTGAAATGAGGAGAAATATCTCTATTTCTCCTTGTTACTTCCCTTGCCTTTGTGTGATGCATTCAGCATCACGCACAGAAAAAGAAAAATGCCTTTAAGGATTGTTTTTGTGCAGCAAGGTATCCCCTGTCCTGCACAGAATCAATCATGCTCGTAACGCAGGACCATGGAGCAAGGGTGCCTGTGTTGGTGCTAGAAAGGCACCATATCTTAGTAGATCTGGTGTATTTCTGCTCTCTCCATTTCAGGCAACGCAGCACAGCAACTTTGCTTGCTGTCCTGCGTTGCGTTAAATTTAGTAAATCTGCCCCTTTAGTTCCAGTGATCAAGCCGGACCTCTTCTAAGTGTGCACCAGGGAGGAGGTGTTTCTTCCCATGACAATTTTGAAAAACAAATGGGCCACAAAGAACATTGTAATTCACGATTGTTACTTAAATTAGCTAAAAAGCTATAGGCTACTAAAGGGCACAAAAGGGATTAATCCATGAAATTCATGGTTGTAGGAAGCTGGCTCTCCTTATAGCGCACCAAAACGAGGTACACTCTGCAGAGTCCTGGCGACACTTACTGGTTTACAGAAGCACAAGTAACAAACCCAATTGCTCTCTTTTGTGGTAGTGTTGGCGTGCAAATTAGGCTTAGAAGTAGAGCTAAGCATTTGTTGTACTTTACAGAGGCAGTAAATGAGACACACACTCAAAAATAATGACCAATTTAGAAAAAAACATATTTTTGTATAAATTTCAACACAAAGAACTTCGTTATCAAATAAGTACTTTTCGAGATATTGATTTTTACAGGTAAGTAAAATGTTCACTTAAATGCGTCTTTACGCGACAATGCTTTCCTACGGGTAAAAAGGCATATACTGCATAAAGTTACTTGCAATAGATTTCCGGGGGGTCCCCTTCAGGACTTAAGGTGGTAGACGGCCAAGATCTAGAGAACCACCTGCAGTTAGTCTTTACCTGTCCTGGAGCATTTGAGTCCAGAGGAGCTGGTCAGGTTGGTAGTTTTGCACGCTACACCAAAGAAGAGAGGGGGCACCTAGAAACAAACTGCAGTGGGGGACTTGGGGACAAGTCCTGGAGCTCCCAATGGGGGCTCGGTTCGTGAGATCCCTGGCAGCAAGGAAGCACAGTCCGTTCCCTGGAACCCGGGCTGGGACGCCTGGGTGCAGAGTGGTTAGGTCAGCTGGGCTTGTGCGTCACAGGCGCTCATGGTTATCGGTCTTATCGGTTGACGGGACAAAAACAGGACAGCTGAGCAACTCTTGAAGTGGGTCTCTGCGGTGCTGATGTCCCTCGACGGCTGCTTGGTCTTAGAGTCTGGATTGGAAGTAAACGGGCTTTGGTTGCTGCAAGGGGTCTGGTAACCCGGGTTTTGGTGCTATTTGGCTCCGGTTGATCCTGACATCTTCACACTTGGTGGGGAGACAGAGCTGACCTGCTGGAGCACAACTACCTCTTCCTGGATGGCTGCTGCATCGGTGGAACCAGGGGCCGGCAGAATGGGGGACCGGACTATGCTTCTTGGTCCCTGCAAGCTGCAGGGGAGTATCTCCTCTACTTGACGTAGAGCAGATAGCAGCAAGGCTTGCGCCGCTGCCCTACTCCAAAAATTAATAAATGAGGCCCTGAGTCCCCAGAGCCCTTTCAGGCTCAAGCCAAAGGCTTAGGAAGATAGGGCATATAAGCTCCCCATACATAGTGAGGGGACAGAGAAGAAAAGCCGGGACACATGACTTCTGGAATATACTGAATACATTGGAGGAGGAGGCAGGCAGGTTGATTGATTGATTGATTGATTGATTGGAACCGTTCTTTGGAACTTATTGATTTAAACTACTGAAGCATTTGAATGACTTTGCTTTGTCCATATCCAGTTTGATTGGAAGTGTAAAATACTGATCTCTCAGGGTCCAGTTGGGCTTTATTTACATATTTGTGTCCTGATGATGGTCTCATGGACTGATTTGCATTTGGAGATCGCAACGTCGACAGATTATCCTCACTAACATCAACAAGTAAACTGCATGAGTTCATTTGCATCCTACAGTGATCTAGAAGGGACTTCTAGTTATAAATGCATATTGTGTTAGGTGGATACACTGTTCCACACTGATCATTTCGAACACAGAAAACGTTCTTGTGTGTTCAGTGTAGTCTATTATTGTAAATATTGAGAACCCTGACTGAATTTGTATGATACAAATAATTTGTCTTGTGAATAAGTTAAAAGAAACTGTTGATTATAAGAATTAATATGAGTTGGCACGCCTTTTTATTATTTCACTTGGATATTAATCAAGAAGGGTTGGATTAATATACTAATAAAAACAGAAAAGAATACATTTATTTTTGAGAAATTATACCCAGCTTCCTGTGGGAATATTGGATTGCCCTATTTCTTGTAATACCTTCAGGTTTGCAGCACTCAGTATCTGGAGAGGTTCTACATGGTGCTGCATCTAGGGAGCAAAGCAACAAATACTCTAAATGGCAAATAGGAAGAATAGGCAAAGGGCATCCAAGGTCATACAGAACATAGCAACCAGACAAAGGTGGGGATAGAAAGAGTGAGAGGCATGATTCAATTCCAGTATCTTTGGCTTTAGCTCTTTCATGAAGATAGTCCAGAGGTGGTGGTGCGTAACCTGGTGATGACGGGGGCTCACGACAATTCTAGAGTCCTGTCAAACTCTCTGAGAAGGACTGTGCCATTGTGTGTCCTTTCTTGAAAGTTGGTGGTTCTAGAAGAAATGTCGGAGATGCAAAGAGTGCTGAAACCACCTTGACTTTTCAGCTTCAAGAACAAGTATTGTGAAAGGGAGGCGTGAAGTACCTTGTGAGCAAGGCATGCAGTCTTATCAGTTGCTCTAGCATCAGTGGGTGGCCAGTATAATATATGGGGCACCGGAGTGACATGGTTAGATATGTTAGTTCCTGTAGCAAACCGGGCAGGTGCACCCAATCCTGCTTTTTAAGAGAGCAAGGTGCACTGCACAAAGATTACCATTTGCTTTGTTTGGTTGGACCTATGTGTCTAGTGCATGTGGTCCTCCCACATCATACCATTTACTTTTTCCCTTCAGTTGGAAATAACATGGTAGCTTCCTTGTTAAATGCCTCCGCTGTTGTTTAGGATAAGTGGTTGTGAGATATGGGAGTTACCATTGTCGAGTCTCAAGAGCACCAATGATTGAACTTGCGTCTTAAAGTCTTCTGGGATGCATTGATGGACTTAGCAGAGTCAACAATGGCCTTTTGTGATCTAATACTCAGATCAGACAAGGACTGGGAACGTCGAATCTGAGGAGGGATTAGGAAGGAATGCATTCTTTCGAGGATTGAGTTTCAGAAGATACAAAGTCATCCAGTTTAACTTGTAAAGTAATTACTGGTTGGTGTGTCCTAAGACTATAGCTGTTACAAATTCTAATATTCTTGTCTTTGAGAATTAGCTGTTTTTATTGCTCTTAGTGCAACAGCTACAATTGCCTGCAACCTTCCAGTGGGGATTAATAAAAAACAAAATTAGTGTTACTCTCCTCAAGCAAGCGGTCATTTCTTAAAGCATTGGCAGGAACTGCCGTCACAGCGGTTCTTTTCAATTCTTTTCAACTTTGTTGAACGGCTTTGTCAATATGACGGAGCCATGACCAAACTATTTTCTTTTGTATTTTCAAACAGAAAATCCCGAAGCGGATTTATAAAAGGAAATGTCTCCCTTGCCATGGGAGTACTCTCCCAAGGCAAGAGGAGCATTTAGCAGTTTTCACTGCCCCTTACTGCCAAAATGTTCCTGGCCGTGACGGGCAGTGAAAGCTGACCCTTTAATTCCGCCCATCTAAATCAAGTGGGTGGAATTACAGGTCGGCCTCTGACGGCCCTTGCTCCGCAGGGCCGTTAGAGGGGTTTAGTCACATGACTAAACCTATGGTCCACCTGCATCTAAATCCGGGGGGGGGGGGGAGGAGGGTAGACCACATTGTGGGCACTAAGGATACTCCGTTGCCATTGTGACAGAGTATTCTTGCTGCCAAGAATTAAATCAGCCCCTTAGTCTTTGAAAGGATGTGCATCATTTATACCTTATGTTATATTGATGTAGCCCTTCTACATAGGCTCTGATGTTGACAAAGGATTCTTATACAGCTGTTAACATGCTGTATATATAATTTGTTTTTTGGGTTTCAGTTATCTAAATTGCTAGGAGATAACGCCTGATCCAATGATGGCCCCATAAAGCAATTAAAAGTGGACCAAAGTGTTGAGTTTCTTGGACTTTTCCATTTGGTATTGTGTCTATTCTCTTTATTGTTTTTATGTTCAATATTGCATGATGTATGTTCAGTATGCACACTGTTGTGTCTGTAGTAAGAATTCTGTACTGCGATGGGTGTCCTTATATTTTAGTAGCTCCTTCCTCATTTGCAATGAATTAGCTGTATACATTTTGACTACTTAATAATACATTTTGTTCTTTTGTACTTTGATTACACCTGGTTTGATTCATTCCTCCTTTGATATTTGCACCGTGTAATTGATCATCATAAATTGCTCTCATTGGAGCTGCAGGCTCCTATACATCCTGTATTAGGCAGATATCCTTACCAGGCTCTTTCAGAAATGTAAGACTCGTCAATCATTTTGCCATCCTTGACATTAAATCTCACCATTTTCAGGATGATAGAATATTAGGGTTACGCTGTTCTGTGAAGTGCCAGATATGTTCAGTCTCTAAGTATGATGTGCCTATGAAATTAGTACCCTTCTATACCCCGAATCTCCCTCCCACCCTTGTCAAACATATAAGCCCGAACAGATAACTCTCATGCCCCATTACTGTGCTGTGAGTTCACGCTCCACCCCTTCTTGGAGTGGCGGTGGACAGCAAGATCCCCTCTTCCGCATCTGCCCCCCTAGACCTTTGTTGCCCTCAGACTTTTCTAAGATGCCACAGCGGAATTAGTCCTTCACACATCTTCGGTTAACTCACTTTGTGGGGGGTGCTCAGTCGATCCACCTCACCAATATCACTTTGTGGTGTCCCCACCTCATATGGATTTCATTTTAGGCCCTCACAATCTCTCTGACAGTGGGATTATTTCCTGTTCGACCATAACAAATTCTCTGGCAGTCTAGGCCTTCCCCATGCGGTAGGCACTAGGGTCTTCATTGTGGCTTTCCTCCTCCCTAAGACCCCACTATTGACTGGGCCTCAATCAGGGACTTTACAAAGCACTTTTCATTATTCGATACAAAGAAAAGCGAGAGTAGGTGGCCCTTTTGGTGGGGTGTTTCACATCTGAAAAAATGATCTATTACCTGCCTGGAATACAGTCACCTCTCCAAGATGTGCTCAGCTGTATTGTAGAACAGTTGTAGCCTATGGACTTCAGAGGTTATAGAGTTTTTGGAGCATATCAAATCCATAATTTCTTCTTTTCGTCATAGAAGAGACCACAGATAAGAATGGCTTGTGGTGCTTCACGCCTTGGGCCCCGTCGGGCTGCTCTGTGTTCATTCTAGGTAGACGGCTGGCTCGTTACTTCGATGTCCAATGTGAAACAGGATGTTTTGAATGTATGCTTGTATGTCTTAGCCTTCTGCTTTTTTGGGCAGGCCCCCAAAATTGTGATGTTAGTACATCTTTATCTGTTTTCTAGATCCCATTCTATTGCTCTTTAGCACCAAGATCCTGTTGCCAATGTTCTTCACAGCACCCATTCACTATCTTCAGAGAATACCGTCCAGTTTTCCCACATCTTTTCACGGATGTCGAAGGTATGTTTTCAGATCTCCCCTAATAGTGTCACCTTTTAAAAAAAAAATCTTAGTAATTGATGCAGGTATTCTTGTGATGTGGCTGTATCCGCTGTCACTTCCTCTATTCTGTCTAAGGAGGCTTTGTTGGCCACCTTGGTGTCCCCCAGTCAGGCACGCAGAACGTGAGGACCCGCCTCCCCGGTTGCCAGTCGGTTTTAAGTCACATTTTTCTAGGAGAGACCATTGTTTCCAGTTCTGGTGATCTGAAAACCTCTACTTTATGATGACATCCTTAGCATATGAAAGTAGAACTTCTCAGTTGAAGCAGTCCCCGCTGCAACCACTTTGGGCTGAATCGAATGCCAAGACGACGATTCTCAAGCAGTTCATGTGTTTGCTTTGTTCCTTCAAAGCAATGGTGATTTGTGCGCCAAAGGTTTGTTAGTGCCTCTGTGTGTGGTCCAAATATTGGGCCGTATTCTGTAGCAGGGGCCAATGTTACTGTACCCAGAGCTGCCCAGTGCTCCCCAGTGCCCAGCGCAGTCACAGCAGATCCGTCAGTTCTGGTTGTTTAAGTTAGTTTAGGAGTCAAAGGCAAGTGTAAGATAACAAAGGAACCCTTCCATCACGGGGCTTATAGCCGGGGTGGTCTTGCATTTATTTCCTGTCTTTGGGACCACTGGGTCTTTGCCTCCCAGCACAGCATTAGGAACCTTCCCTTCTCTCATGTCAGATCACCCTAAAAACCCCTGAGAGTTTCAGAGCCTCAGTGCGGTGTCACGAAAAAGGGTTGGACACTGCCAGAGAAAAAACACTACTGCACTTAGCTTAACAGCACGCAGCCTTTCCCATTTTATCTTATTTGTTGAAGTGTTGTAGTGGAACTAAATTCCCAGAAGATTGTAACCTATGTTGCTTGTCATTGGTTCAGACATTTTACAATTTGTGATGACGTGATGATTTTAAATGAGACTTCTGTACCTTCAAATTGGCATTCCTTACAGCTACATGAGCAACAATATTTCACAATAAGTTATGCAATTGTACTTAGCAGAATGTAACGTTCTTGAGTAACATGGTACTACGGTGCAACTTTCATCATATCTGTGATTAGGCCCTGTAGGAAGCTGGCTCTATATATACTATACCAAAGTAAGGTATAGTGTGCACAGAGTCCAGTGGAACCCCAAAGGTAGGCAGCGGTACAAGTAGATAACGCCTTACTCTCTATTTGTGGTAGTGTGGGCGAGCAGTAAGGCTTTATCAGAGGGTAGTGTTAAGCATTTATTGTACACACTCAGGCAAGAAATTATGCCCCACGCTCAAAGACTGAACTCAGACCAATTTTGTTTGTAAAAAAATATTATTTAGTTGTATTGTATTTTCTAGAACCAAGCCAGGCCTAGTACAGGTAAGTGTAATTGTACTTAACACTGCAGTTAAATACAGTTTGAATACAGTTGAATGCAATTGGATTGGTTACAGGTAAGTCATTTGTTTATAAAACCGTTTGAATTTCTTTTCAGTTACTTTTCAGATTACTTTTCAGAGTAATTTATAAGTAACTTTTTCTACTCAGTGTGATATGCCTAGATATCATACTGGGACATTTCCTAGACAGAAGGTTAGTAAATCCGTTTTTGTATATATGCAGTTTCTCAAGGTTTCACACAGACCAACTCCACACATAGAACAATTTTCACTAGAAAGTAATCAATGCAGTCCTATCGGAGAAAATAATGTTATCGACTTAATGGTAAGTATTTAGGTTGGGGAGTTGTTTTTCTGGGGTTAGAACCAGGGTTCCTCCAGGGTCAAGCATGCACTCGCAAAACACCCTCAGTGGCACTAGAGAGGCCAGGTGCAGAGTGCTAGAGCCCACTGTTATCCAATAGGGGATAGGCAGCCTCAGGTTGGTGGCTGCTCACGAGCAAGCCACAAAGTTCTGGGAGCAAAGCTACTAGACTTAGGCCCAGGGCAAAGGAGGATCTGATTTAGCACACAAGATGCACCCACAGCGGCACAGGGGCGACTGGGTGCAGGGTGCTGTTATGGCTTTGTTTTTAATGGGGAATTCTCCGGTTGCAACAGACACTGCTGGCTCGTGGACGAAGATCTTCTGGAGGCAACCACTGGTTGAAGGGGTAATTTGAGATATATTGGGATGCCAGGACACCATTGGTTGGGCCATCCAAGGCCGTGGGACATCGGGTGCAGGGGTGTCTTTTGGCGTTGGGTTTTTCTTACCTGCTCTGGTCGCGGTCGGGGTGATTCTCCAGAAAGTGGCTGCAGGCGTCGGTGGAAGACTCGAGGTAGGTCAGGGATCACCAGCTCCCAGGTCAGGATCGCTGGGGAGACCTCCTTGTGGCGTTGGGCCACTCGAACTCGGGCTGTGGGTGTTGGTGCAGAGTGGTGGAGACTTGCGGATTTGGCCGGAGCCAGAGTTTGTGGGTGAGAAAATCCAGTGCTCACGAGAGACAAAGTCTGGTTTGGGAAGGCAGGGCAGGTCCTCCGGGTTCTTTGGGGCTGGTGGCTGCGGGACACACCGCGATTTCGCTGGAGCAGGTCGAGGTCGAAGCAGGCCGGTAGGGCTGGGGCCAAGTCAGTTGGTTTCCTCCTCCTCTTCTTTCAGCATGGCTTCTTCAGTCGTTCTTCTTCTCTCTTCTTGTATGAGGAGACAAGGTTCAGGGTTGACCCTAAATACTAAATTTATGGGTGTTACAGGTAGGTACAGGTTGGGACCAATGGGTCCCTTCCTTGGGGTGGGTACACCCCCTATTATGCCACCCTCCAGTGGGAGGGGGTATAAGCCTCACTATGGTTGACTGGGTCCCCCCATCTGCAAGATGGTGGTGACTGAGAGTTGTGCTTCACCTTGCCTCCGCCAGCTGAGGGGTGGGGTTGGCAAAGGTGGGCACTCCTCTCCTCCTAACTTGGTTTTCCTGATTCTCCCACCCAAAGTGGGGGTCAGAACCGGTGGGGGCCTTTTGCTGAGATTATCATATGGCTGTGATAGCTCACAAGGCAGCAAGCCTTTAAAGCTTCCCCTTCATGGTCCCAGCCCATCCTGGGGGAGGAGGCTTGGCACCTCGACCCAGGATGTGCTTTGTTTCAGGACCCCGAGAGCAGCAGCCTCTCGACCCAGGGGCCCAGAAACATGTATGGTGGTGGCAGCTGGCAAGCAGCCACTCAGCCAGGACACTAGAGTTAGGTCGTTTTTCAGAGGGCAGCTCTAAGCGGCCCCCTGAGTGCATTTTTAATTAAATCCCACACTGGCATCAGTGTCGGTTTAATGTGCTGAGGAGTTTGATATCAAAATTCCCAGTTTTCAGTAAAGCCATTATGGAGCTGTGGAGTTCATAAGGAAGAACTCCCAGACCATATAATCTTGTGGGATTACTGCACTTACAGTATCTAAGAATGGACTCAGACACTGTAGGGGTACAGGGGTCATGCACCTTTACCCTCACCACTGGTATAGTGCACCCAGCTAGAGAGGTGGCTTACCTATGCCAGGGCAGTGGTTTATAGGCATGGCATTCAGGGATGTGTGCCATGTCGATTCTTCACATTGTTCTGCACCAAAACATGCAGCATGCAATGGCAGTGTGTGTGTGTGTAAAGGTACAGGGCCTCTAAGGTGACACAATAAGTGCTGCAGTCCTTAGAAGCCTTCCCTGGTCACAGTACCCTTGGTACCTATAGTCCCTTTTACAAGGGACTTACATGTCGCAAGAGAGTTGCCAATTGAATTTTGCAACGGTACAGTTTAGGGAAAGAACATCACCCTGGATACCTGGTTGGCAGGAACCCAGGGCACACTCAGTCAAAGTACATCAACATTAGGCAAAAAGTGGGGGGCAACCATGCAAAAAGGGACACTCTCCTACAGACCCCTTTCCTAATTGCAATACGAGATATATATGTTTAGTAATGGAGTTGCTCATATCTATCTGTTTACTGTGAAATAGATGAATAAAGTAATTTAAGTACTAAAATGCCAACGCCTCTTGCTCTCTGCATCCAAATGACAGCTTCATTTGAGTTAATCTTGTTGAAAGTGCCACCGATATGGAACAAGATATTAATCAGTAACTATTTTGACAGGTGAAATGATATTTACTGCAAACTGTTCATGCTGAATGTATAACTCATGAGCTCTGCGGCTCCAACAGCTTTGGGAATCTACTGGGCTCTAAGAGCTTTACTGCTCTGCCCTTGGCACTTAACAGCTCCGCTTCTCTCTGTTATATAAGGGTTATGTAGCTCTGACGGCTTTAAGGCTCTCAGTGTTGCTCATCTGGGGATCTTAGCTGTACCGCTCTGTTACTTGAAAGCAGATCTGTGCAGTTGGTGCTTACTTCACTCCTTGTCCCAAGCTGCAGTTAAAGTGCAGTACAAAAATTAAGGGAACGCGGCGGACCCTGATTTTGCAGGCACTTTCGTAAAAAGTGTGGACTTTTTACAAAACTGCTGAATTTACAAATTAGTTTTTGCAAATCACAAAATCATGGACGGTCTGATTAAAGGGTAGTAACTGAGCATAATAGGCAGTGAGTACATACTCATATATGGCTACTCTTAAAGATATGAGGCTGTTCCTGGGCACATCAAGCTGATCCTGGAATATAAGGACAACACATGAGCACTTGGGCATATGCAATTAAACCAGAGCATTTGAAAATGATTCTGGCATATGATAGTGGGCATGAGCATAAACTCCCATATTTGGGATTGTGAGGCTACATTTGAGTTTATGAATGTGCCGTTATCATAGGATGGGCCCTAATGCCATATGAAGTAGAACATAAGTATATAAGGTTGTACATGGGTATGTCAGGCTGAATCTATTTATATTAAGCTATGCCCAGCAAAGGTTAATGCTACATTGATTCTACCTTGGTGTAGATTAGTTGAATCTATGCATATGTTACTAAAACCAAGGCACACATGGTTGTATTTAGGCCTTTTGGGATGAACTTGGCCCTATGCATCTGCTGATTGAGTATGAAAATGCCATATGGCCTAATGAGGCCCTACATGGGTATGTTAGGATTGAAACAAAGATGGCTGTTGGGAAGGTTGCTCAATCAGGTGCTCTCCTGTTCCAGACAACTTTAAGGCAATATCCCCATCAAAATCCAGCTATGCTCAAAGACCAACCCCAGTCCTATGCAAATGTATTCCTTGCATTTGAACTCACCCACCAGAGGGCTTGTGAAGTCCTTGTAACTACTAAATATCACCCCCATTCTGCTCAGCGGTCTCCTCAGGCTCCTCCTTCGTGGTGGCCAGACAAGAAAGAAGGTCCAGTCCGCTTTAACCCAAGAAGCTGAATCATACAAGAAACCAGCTACACACCTCCTCATAGGTATTAACTACTCTGCATTGTTCTATGCGGCCCAGCTCATGCGTAACACCAGTTACGGATCCACGCATCCTGATGCTGGGTGCGGCATTAGAGGACAAATAAAAGAAAGCACTGGCACGTTTGTGCACCATTTGCAGCCAACCACGGCAATCTGTGTTTGTGTCTTCTTTGCCATTAAGCATGCCCACTACAACCTCTAGACAGATTGCTTGATGTTATGCTGCCTCCCCGACCCACCCATGGGGAATACAAGCATCGCACTATGGGGTTGTGATCCCATAAGAAGGGATAGAGGGAGGGAGGAGGCGGTTGTGAGAGGGGTAGTGAAAAGCATTTACTATTATAAATAGCCTGGGGAGGGGGTGCTAGCAGAGGGGATGTGGTGGGAGTACTCTCATACTTGAGGTGTAGACTGCACACACAGCACCTGTATGTCACATGAAGGTGTGGGTTGCATGGTGAAAGGGCTTACACCAGTCCCCATACAGCTGATCTGCCTAGTAACAAGGAACAGTGGTTCCTGCGGGCAATGTATATAGTACAAGGTAATGATTAAGCTCAATGTTCATTAGTTAAAGTCTGCCAAAGAGAGAATCAGGATTACACACAAGAAGGTTGAAAAACGATTGCTGATTATATAAATATAATAAAGATATTTTAAAGAAGTGCTCGGCGTCCCAAGTGAAATGCGAACCTACTTTTACAAGAGTGATAATTTGTGACATATTTTAGGTTTCAATTCATACAAAAACGACGATAGCATGGGTATACAGTATTTATTTATTGATGGTTCATTTTTTAAGTGCGTGTCTACAGCGTTTCGACCCCGCAGTCAGTAGGGGGTCTCATCAGGACCTAGCAATGAGGGACACCCGGAATAGAATACCGGGAAATGACTGAGTCTGCTTTAACGCAGGGGAAACAAAAAATATGGTATTCTGAGGACTGGGTTTACCCGAGGAGTTCAACGTAAAAGGGTATGCAGTTCCTGACAGTGAAAAAATGGAAAAGAACGGAAAAGAACAGGTTGCCCAAGTGAGACTAAGCTCACTCTATGACCGAAAGGAGGAAGCAAGCCCATTATTACCGTTTTAGCAGCAGTTTCCTGCCGCCAAAACAGCGAAAATTTTAACGAGGTTCTTGCCAATATGCCCTATAGTTTTTAATCAGGATAGGAGCCACACTCATTAAAATAGTTTTGATTGAACCTCTACTTCCTGTTTTAACCTTCACCTGGTCTGGTGACCCACTTTCTTCACATCTACACTCACTAGGCCCTTCACACGCACTGCACCAAACGGCATGGAATAAAAGATCTCCGCCAAAGAGCCCCTCATGGGGTGTCCGTCAGGTACTGCAGCGCCGACCTGACGAGGAGCTGATCCTAAGATGAAGCAGGACACCTAGCTTGCTGGGTGTGTGAGGGCCCTAATTCCAAAAGGAGGAATCCCCCTTCTCCTTTCGGTCATAGAGTGAGCTTAGTCTCCCTTGGGCAACCTGTTCTTTTCCGTTCTTTTCCATTTTTTCACTGTCAGGAACTGCATACCCTTTTGCGTTGATCTACTGTTGGGCATGTTTGCTGGACCTGGTTAAAAAGCCCTGAGTCCCTTTCCTTGAAGACTTTACCCGAGGAGTAACAATAGCCTGTCTGTGTGAGGAAGTGCACACCGATGTAAGAAGTGACTGTAAAAAACAGAGGGGGTACATGTGGCACAGCCGGGCACTGTGTGGGGAGAAAAGAATTGGGTGTAAGGCTCAAAATATTGCAGTTATGAGCAAAAGGCAGCATAAATTTTAATACTAAGAATTTACCCCCGTGAAAGGAGATTGACAGTTCTTAAGGCACGTGGTAAATACACACATCCGTGTGTAAAGCGAGTAGTTATGCCACACCCGTCAATCCGTGTTGTTAAAACCCATTTATGAGTAAAAAGGAGAGACTATGGATATGCAAAGCTGTTCGGTGCTGCTTGTAATCAGGAGATGCTTAATTTAACCAGTGAGGTTTGATTCGCACTTACCCAAAAGAAGAGGAAGCAAAAATTCATCTCATCTCTATCGTAGTGGTAGGCCGAATTCAATGAGCTGTAATGTTTAGAACGGGGAACGATCTGCCCATCTACGGAGGACCCCCGAAGTCGGCCTCCTTCAGTCCAATTGCATATTCGAGCACGCGGCTCCCCCGGCTTATTTGTAGGTCGGAGCTGCGTCTGCTGGGCTTTGTGCGATTATACTTGGCAGGCAGGGCCAGACTGGCTGTAGCGGGCACCGGGCAATCCCCCGGTGGGCCGCACGGGTGGGTGCCGGTTTTGGACCCCTGGTGGCAGGCATTGATCGGGTAGGAAGGGAGCGAACGATCAACGTGTAGCTCTGGGCTCTACGCATGGCAGCTTCCCCTCATGGAGTTACGGGGGCAGTATCTTCTATTTCTATAGAATGGTGTAGGCGAAAAAGAAAAGGAAAATGGGGCTGCATGCATAATGTATCTCAGTGGCAGTAAAGACCAACACAGTTACTAAATCTAATTAAAAGATCAACGTGTCACTCTGGGCTCCAAGTTAGAAAGTATCATCTCACTGTGTCAATGGGGCAGAGTCTTCTATTTCTATAGAAGGTGTAAGTGAGAAGGAAAAATGGTGCTGAATGGAAAGTATTCCTCAGTGACGGTGATATGATAAATACAGACACAATTAATAATTATATATACATATTGTAAACATTTTTTGAGAAAGAGCAGAAAATAATATCATCATGTCCACTATCAGAATTCTTTCAGCTGCTACATCACAGTTCAACTCAAATGTGGAGGTTAATTCGACAGAGTAGCAACAAAGCCACGTCATGCTTCAGCTGTATTAAGTCCATGAGTAATAGAATTAACCAGTTCTATCCAATGACATTCAAGTTTCTGTAGGATCTGTGAAATGTCTCCTCCTCTTTCCGGAATCTTGGCCATGTCAATGACTTGCCATTTCAGTTCATCTGCTGTGTGGTTCTTCTCAGCGAAATGAGTCCCCAGATGTGCATTCTGTACTGGGCATCTTATTCTGCTCCGATGTTGGCAGATACGCGCTTTGATGGGTTGGGATGTTTAAAGATAGTTTATAAGGAACTGTCTGCCATTTAGATAATATTAGATCTGGGCAAAATGGGACTGCTTGGGTACATTCAATTGGGTGCTGAACAGTGTCCATCAACGAACGGACTTGTGTGAATGAGCGCAAACATCTTCCTAGAAATAGTCAAAAACGCTATTGGTCTCATAACGTTAAAGGTCATTGAGTTACAGACTGTAGTTCATTTTCAAGGATGGACATTTCAAATTACAATGGGAGCCGGTCATGACGATTCTATCCCAAACCGCTACGCTGACCTTGCACGCAGTAGTTATTGCCACCATCCTAAATCATGTTGGTGAATACTTCACCTCATGACTCCTTCAGGGAATATTTTAGTTGGACCATCTGACTTTCTTTTTACTGTGCTTCGTGCCCACTGTCAAGTATACTCTATTTCTTATAATGAAAACATGTAAGAAATGATGAAATAACAGAGTTCATTACATTTGTCTTATATATGTTCTTGCGGAGCAGGGAAGCAGAGCAGGGAAAGAGGGCGAGTTCAAACAGAAGAAAGTTTGGGTTGATTGGTCCATTTAGAATTGGGTCACAGGGTTTGCTATTTATGCGGCAATCATGGTAGAGAGGTTTCCCGCTTTGGCAGCCCAGTTAATCGTTACATGTCCATGATCCACGGGGCGGCATCAGAATTCCCGGGCACAGCCTGGCTTCAGTATGATAACAAACTCCGGCAAATGAAAGCAGTGCACCCCGAGGTGGCTTGGGATCAACGGGAGATCAACATATGGCATGCAGTGTTTTATTCAACAGCGCCAGCTAACAAGACCAATCAGTCCTTTCGTGGGGACAGGGGGACAGGGGATAAGAAACAGGCCTGTTGGCAATTCAATAAGAACAAGTGCAACAGGGGTGCAGCCTGCAAGTTTAAACATATATGTTCCTTCTGTGGAATGCAAGTGCACCCAGAGAGTAAATGTTACAAGAAAGTGGGAAGACCCAAAGAGCAGCCTGCACATACCCAACCCCAGAGCAGGGGCCGCGGTGCGCAAGCACCCTAGGAACTTACCCACACCCATCCAGCTCCACGTCCTGATGCACCTATTCATTAAATATGATAAGATACAAGAGGCACATTTTCTGCACCAAGGTTTTAAATTTGGCTTTCACATCCCATCCAGCGCTAGCCCGTCCAGGAGTCCACCGCGCAACCAGCTCTCAGTCTTGCAGAATCCAGAAGTGACTAGGCAAAAGATCATGAAAGAAGTTTCCCTGGGGAGAGTGGCAGGTCCTTATCAACAGTTGCCAAGGTAGGACCTAGTATGTTCACCATTGGGGTTGGTGCCTTAAAAAGAAAAGGGGAAATATCGCCTGATTCATAATTTCTCAAGTCCAGCTGGGTTGTCAGTTAATGATGAATTGGACCCAGAACTGTGCGCAGTGCGTTATATTACATTTGACGAGGCGATACAAAAACTACAGAGGTTAGGCGAGGGAGCGCTAATGGCCAAATCGGACATAGAAGCCACTTTTCGCCTGCTGCCGGTCCACCCCGACGGCACCAGGTTACTGGGTTTCACTTTCGAGGGGGAGTTCTTCATCGATCTTTGCATGCCTATGGGGTGCTCTATCGCATGTGCAGTTTTTGAAACATTCAGCAGGTTTCTGGAATGGGCAGTTCAGGAACTCTTAACATCAACAGACGTGGTACACTACTTGGACGACTTTCTATTTCTAGGTCCGCAGGGGTCGCCGGCGTGCAGGATGGCCCTACTGGGCTTCCAGCACCTGGCAAAAGCACTGGAGGTACACTTGGCAGAGAGAAAGACAGAGGGGCCAGTGACACAGTTAGCTTTTGATGCCGCCATAGATGACTGTTTGGCGGCACGCGAGGTGCCGCTTCACCAACTGCAGGTCCTGGTGGGGCAGCCAAATTTCGCGCTCAGGGTGATACCTATGGGCAGAGCATTCTCTAAGAACATAGCAACGGCAATGTCCGGCTTGCAGGCCAAGCATCATCACACCAGGCTTTCCAGAGAGGTTAGAAATTATCTGGCCATATGGAAGGAATTCTTGAAGGGGTTCAACGGAGCAGTACTGTGGCAACAACCAAGTCAAGCAAACTCAGAGTTAGAACTATTCACATATGCAGCAGGCAGCATAGGATTCGGGGCCGTGTTGGGTACCAAGTGGTGCATGCGGCACAGGCCGGTGGACTGGGTGGTGTCAGGGCTAACACGCAACATCACCTTCTTGGAGCTATTCACAATCATTGTGGCACTGCATCTGTGGGGCCCCCTGTTGGAAAATAAGCATATTGTATTCTGGTCTGACAGCATGTCAACGGAAATGGCGGTTAACAACCAGAGAGCTAAATGCCCTTGAGTTCTTCGCTTGCTGAAAGAACTAGTGCTAGGATGCCTGAAGCGCAATGTAGTCTTTACTGCAAAACATGTGCCAGGAGTGGACAATGCAGTAGCTGATGCCCTGTCCCGTTTTAAGTTGACAGAGTTTCGTGCCCGATGGCCACAAGCCGACAAACAGATGCCGAACTTCCCGGAGGGATTATGGAAGCTTGGTACCCCACTGCCCCTGAGCTGATAACTGCGTACCTGGCCCCCAAGACTAAGAGTATGTATGAGAAGGCGTGGCAGTCGTACTTAACCGTCATCAGGGGGGTAGGGGCAATAGAGAGGCCGTCACCACAAAGTGTCCTGGCATTCATAGTGCACCAGAAAGAGAACGGCAAATCGCTACCCATGGTGAGGAGACAGTTGTTGGCAATTGCCTTCTTTGCAGGGTTAGGGGGGGTGGCAGACCCTACAAAAGACCCTAGAGTCAAAAGGGTGGTGAGAAGATGGGAGAGATTTGTCCCAGGGGTGAAAGACAATAGGAGACCCATTGATGCAAGTAGACTTGCCAATAACTTGGAATTACTGCCGCAAGTTTGCTTTTCCCCTTATGAAACACAATTGCTAAAAACTAGCTTATTCGTTGGCTTTCTTTGGGGCGTTTAGAATTTCTGAGCTACTACTGGCCTCTAAGTCAGATAAAGAAGGGGGCATCAACTTGGAGGACGTGATATTAACTGGGGATGCGCTGCAGGTTAGAGTAAGGAGGTCCAAGACAGACCCGCTGGGGAAGGGGACATGGGTCCAGTTAGGAGCAGTGCAAGGGGCCACGTTCTGTCCAGTTACTCTAGCGAGAATCATTTTGCAGATTCGACCGGGGAGAGGGGACAGCAGATTGTTATTACACGCAGGTGGTATCCCTCTCACAAAATTTCAGTTCACCAGTGTTAGACCCGGCCTCGTGGCATGGCCATCCCTGACCCCTGGCCACACCCCCTGACCCGTACACCTCATTCAGTCCCTCAGTACACGGCCTAGCTGGTCCTGCCCACCAGGACCCACACACACCCGACACGGACTTCCCTGTCCGTGCCCTCCATCTTCCCCACACCACCTGGCCCGCGTGCCCACTTCCTGCACCTACGATGGCCGCCCGGCCCCAGCACAATCCAGGCCTAGAGGCGCCACCCCAGCTGGGGAACATCGCGCTCCCATAGAGTGAGAGAGGGAGGAGCAGTTTCCATCACACCTCTGGCCTCCCCTCGGGAGATGGGTTTTGATTGGCCCTCTGGCCTCCCTGAGGGCTGGCTCCACGCCTGCTGGGTGTCTGGGACTCCTCCCGACCCGGCCCTCAAAGGATCAAAGGACAACATGGCAGGAACCTCCAACGAGCGGCCCCCAGGCGCTAAGACCCCTGCCTACACGGACCCCGGACATCAAAGAGGAGCTGACCTATATCAAGGGGTGCTCTGGGGCTATCTGGCAGATTCGACTCTCTGGAACGACGAGAGCCCTGCTGACGTGGTCGCGGCTCCCTTGCAACCTTGGAACCCCTGAGCCCTGCTGGGTGACTCGCGGCTCCCCTGAAGATCGTAAGACCTCCGAACTTGTGCTTGAGCCCTGCTGAGTGACTCGCGGCTCCCCTGAAGATCGTAAGACCTCCGAACTTGTGCTTGAGCCCTGCTGAGTGACTCGCGGCTCCCCTGAAGACCGTAAGACCTCCAAACTTGTGCTTGAACCCTGCTGAGTGACTCGCGGCTCCCCTGAAGATCGTAAGACCTCCGAACTTGTGCTTGAGCCCTGCTGAGTGACTCGTGGCTCCCCTGAAGATCGTAAGACCTCCGAACTTGTGCTTGAGCCCCGCTGAGTGACTTGTGGCTCCTAAAGACTCCTCTGGTCCGGCTGGACCGCAGCGTATCCCCCGGCTCGAGGATTGTGAGCTGTGCGCTGGGTACGCCCCTGCACCTATCCGGATCCCCAAAGACTGTCCCGCTACCCCCTTCCCTACCGAGACTCTCTGAGCCCGTGCTCAATTTGTACATATCTACCTTGATGATCATAAAGATCTGACGAAGCTGAATAGATAAAGATCTGTTCCCAAGAACCTACCGTGTGGTGTCTCTTTGTCGTGTGGTGCCGTGTGCGCGATCCTAGAAACGAGACTCTTCCCCCTGAGGAGTCTCCCGCCAGTGCCCGGCTACGATACCCCGAGGGTAGGTGTCAGGGTGTTCAGGTAACCTCCCTGACTCCTCTGGGGTCACCTTCTAACAACCAGGATATGTAAATGTTCGCTGGAGTGTTTGGGGGTGGAAACAACAGATTTCATATCCCACTGGTTCCGCATTGGGGCGGCTACAACGGCAGCAGCATTAGGCCTCTCCTCGGGTACTATTAAGAAGGTGTGGAAATGGAAGTCATCGTGTTTTGAACGTTATGTAAGACCCCAACTAGCATAGTCCCGAGACTGTTACTAACCCTCCGTCCATTCTCTGATCCTCTCTATTTCTAAATTTAATCCATGTGTCCCGAGACAGAGAACACAGGTATGCTGGTGTGGCCATTCATTCATACGCAGAGCAGGGCACTTCTTCAACAAATCACGGGAAGACAGAGCACAGAGAGCGAAGGGAATCGATCACCACTGGGTAGGGATCGGCGGGCAGCGGCTGGCAGACCTACCAGCCAATTTGCGGGGCGTCCTGGCCAAGGACATGCCCGTCCCAGAAGTGCTAGTGATTCATTCCAGCGGGATGGAGGGGAGTAAAAGAAGCGTTGTTCTCCGCACTGTCAGTGGTTCGGAATATGTTACCAGACACAACGATATTTTGGTCAGAGGTGATCCCACGTCAATTGTGGGCAATGGGGTGCCGGCTAAAGCGGTGAATAAATCAGTGAAAAGATTCAATCAGGTAGTGGCAGAAATCTTGAAAAGATCTCGCAACCGACCCATCAGGTATAAACTAATACAGTTGACAAGGGCGGAGCTGTATGTGTCAGATGGGGTTCACCTGTCCAACACAGAGATGGAGCTGTTTATCCATACCATTTTAGGTGCCTTGGCGGTGGAGCTAGAAGGTACGGGGGAGGGCGAGTGCGCCAGTAAGCTCCTCACCCTGTGGCGGGGTCCTGAGCAAGAGAAATGACAGGGACTTCGTTTGGCGGCACCTGCTTGGCCCCAGAACAGGGCGTGCAGTTAATTGGGGGCTCCGGGCTGGCAAGAGACGGGGCTGACCTGCTGGTGGCCCTGGACTCTCTGGCCCTACCCGAGAAGCCGGCAATTGTTATAAGCAGGTTATGAATCTACCTGCTGCTCTGGTGGCCAGTTGGCGGTCAGCATAGAAGAGAGCAGGGTGTCTTGGTTGTGGCCTGCTGGCACAACCCGCGGCAAGGTGTTTCTGGAGATCCAGGAATGTAAATACTAATATGCAACCCATGGCTATAAATGTATAAGCCTTCTGGTTTTACTATGCGTGTGTTTGTTGTGTAATAAATAATAAAGTTGGTCAAAGGTTGACAGACAGTGAGTCAACGTTTAAATTGACGGTATCTTAAGTTAATAAAGACTACGCTGTGAAGACCAACTACAGACTTGGTGTGTTTACTGAGAACCAGCCCACACGGCAGGGGGAGTAGGGGCGATTTGCACGTTGTATGCCAACTATGACGGGCACCACCCAACCTAGGGGGCGTGGTGCCTTTAGTGGCATCACGAGCAGGAGCCAGGTCAGGGTCTCTTCCGGGTCAAGCAACCCGGAAGAGGGCGTTACAGGGATCCTCGGAAGTGCGTCACCCAGGGGGCACGGAGACCCCGGACTGCTGGGGGTTTAAAATCTTAGGGCAGGAAGGGGAAGCCCTCTTCTGTCCTCACGCCTCGGGGGAACTGGATCGGAGAGTTGTGAAAGTCACCCACCCACCCATCCCTAGGTTTAGTGTTTTGGTTAGGCGGGGTCCTGGGCAAGAGAAATGACAGGGACTCCGTTTGGCGGCGGCGGCTGCTTGGCCCCAGAACAGGGCGGGCAGTCAATTGGGGGCTCCGGGCTGGCGAGAGAGGGGGCTGACCTGCTGGTGGCCCTGGACTCTCTGGCCCTACCCAAGAAGCCGGCGCTTGTTATAAGGAGTTTGTGAATCTACCTGCTACTCTGGTGGCCGGTTGGCGGTCAGCACAGAAGAGAGCAGGGTATCTTGGTTGTGGCCTGCTGGTACAACCCGCGGCAAGGTGCTTCTGGAGATCCAGGAATGTAAATACAAATATGCAACCCATGGCTATAAATGTATAAGCCTTCTGGTCTTACTATGCGTGTGTTTTGTGTGTAATAAATAATAAAGTTGGTCAAAGGTTGACAGACAGTGAGTCAACTTTTAAAGTGATGGTATCTTAAATTAATAAATACTACGCTGTGAAGATCAACTACAGACTTGGTGTGTTTACTGGGAACCAGCCCACACAGCAGGGCGGGAGGAGGGGCGATTTGCACGTTGTATGCCAACTATAATGTTTTTTATCACCACCCTCTCAGATTAATTGCAGTTCTCTTATCAATAGGAATGCCCTAGCATATCACTTTTTAACGAATCAGCATTTCAGAAAGATATTTGGAAAAGTGTAGTCAGGTTCAGCTACAGAGTTTTTGCTGCTTTCAGCAAAAATGACCTGGTGTGCCCCACCTCCCAAAAACACACGCGCATTCTCACTCTGTCTATCTAAATGTAGGTTTTTGTACTGAAATCACATTGTTGACTTTCAGACTTAAAGGAATAATTGAGCTTTTAAGTCACTGAGCGTGAAAAAGGGCAATGGATTATTTGATGAGGGATGTCGCACAAAACCATAAACTTTGTTTTAAAATAAAGTACAATGAGTACATCTTATTTACACAGTGACTAGTATATATATGTCGGCCTCCTGTGTAAATGGTATTTATATTTTTTACATTTCCTTCTGCATTCACATTTGTTGCCTATTTTATGAGTGTTGATCCACCTTTACTTTGGGTTTTGTGAAAAGTTTAAGCTGAATCTAGTATATTGTAACATTTATTTAATAAATAAATGCACACTCATACTTGAATGCTTGAGAGGTTTCGATGCTACGAATACCCATAAACAATAGACCAACGCACTCATGAAAAATGCTCATTTTTCTATTCAAGCCCCATTAGGAAATAGTCTCACTTTTTAACTGTTCGTCTGTCAATTCAGATACTATTTACTTGGCCGTCAAAATTGACAGCATTTAGAATCACTCCAAAACACCCTAATTACCTCTTATATCCATATTGTTCCAATCTTTATTTCGGCCATTTGGCCATAAAAGAAAAACAATACACATATACAATCACAATAAATCAAGACATTAAAACATTGGAAGTACATATGTTAAAAATACAATAAAAACTGTACATCTAAAATTTTAAGGGGGACCCAACACCTTTAAAATGCGGTTGCGCGTATGCCAAACATTAGTAAGAAATTTTGATAATGCGAGGACAGTTGGACCAGAGAGATCAGATTTTAAAATCCTATACATTGGGGCATATTCCCTGCCGCCCATATTCCTAATCAAGGGGAGAAGCCAGTATTTCCGCGCTGCCCTGTAGGCTGGGCAGAAGAAGGCCACGTGTAAATCGGTTTCCTCCAAGGCATCACAAGCCGGGCACTGCGTCGTAGTGGGGGGCGATGACCAAGTACTTGTAAAGGACCGAAAGGGCAATGAGCCGTATCTCCATTGGAGAAACAGCTTCCTAGCAAGTACCGGAAAGATGGGATCCAATACCCTCTCAAACCAATAAAGGTCCTTGCTTTGCAAAAACACAGAGGATAGAGACCCTTCTGCCTGGGTAACTCGGGCCCTAGCTAATTTGTGTTCATGGTATACGTTAGTCAGGGACCTTTTAGAGATGTTCAATGCGGCATTCGCAGGGTCAGTCCATAAGTCGGGGAGCCCTAGTTCCATGCAGGTGGATTGGATGTTTTTGACCCAAGGGATACGGAGCGCTTTTGGGTGGTTCAATAATTCTGCCAGTTCCGCCCTGTATGCTGCAAGATCTTTACTGCTCCACAACCTACGCCAGAAGGCTATTGGTCTCAGGCTTATTTCATCAGATAATGGTCGTAGACCGAGGTCAAGCCTCAAGGGGAGGAGCGGGGTACTGGGGGGAAGCGCGGTTATCTGTCTTATAAACTTGTTTTCTGTTAATGACAGGCTGTGGCATGGTGTGTGTCCCCACAGTTCCGCCCCATACATGATCGCTCCCCTGGCCTGGGCCTTGTATATCTGAATTAGGGCCCCCAGCGGGCGGTATGAGGAGCCGGTCATCATCCGGGCGATACCCCCAGTAATTTGTGTAAGTTTGAGGTTCGCCCTAATCTGGTGGGATCCCCAAGTCATGGTTTCATTGAGAGTCACACCTAGGTATTCAAAGGTGGCAACCCTCTCGAGCCGTGCTACTCCCAATTGCGGATTCGGCCCCAATTTTTGGCTCGGATTTAAAACCATGAATTTAGTTTTGGCCGCATTGATTTCTAGCCCTCTGTCCGTACAGAAGGCTACAAATGAATCAAGGATCCTCTGTATCCCCATGGGGGTTTTAGATAGCAGCAGGGTGTCGTCCGCAAACATGATTGCGGGCACCCTGCTGCCATTAAGTTTGGGGGCGTCAGTATAATCGGTGGCATTTAGGTGGGCGATTACCCCGTTGACGAAGAGGCAAAACAGGGTCGGTGCCAACACACAACCCTGCCTTACCCCTCGGTCAACGGGGAATCTATCGGTCAATTCCCCCGACCTCCCACACCTCACTCGGGCATAATTATTATGATGAAGCCTCTGTAAGATTACTAGGATGTCCGGGGGGACGCCCATCTCTGCCAAGACGCTCCAGAGTTTTCCCCTGGGCACCAGATCGAAGGCGGCCCGTAAGTCCACAAAAATTGTGTACAGACTGCCGCCCTCGAATATTGCTGCCCTCCAATAGATGAGATTCAACCTAAAAGCCTGGTCCACTGTGGATACCCCCTTCCTGAATCCCGCCTGATAGGGACTACGGGCACCCACCTCTTCCATCCAATCCTGGAGGCGATTCAGCAAAACCCTGCCAAACAGCTTCTGTGCTACGTCAATTAAGCTGATGGGTCTGTAGTTGGCCGGGAGGAGAGGCGAGCCCTTTTTAAGGATAGGGACCACCTCTGCCCCCAGCCAAGTACCAGGGATTTCCATGCCGCTTAGAACTCCATTGAAAAGGGCAGTAAGGTAGGGGGCCCATACAATGGGCTCCTGTTTGAACATATCCCCAGGTAAGCCATCCAGTCCTGGCGCCTTTCCAGAGGCAAGACCTGAGATGGCAGCGGTGACCTCACCCAGCGTTATCAGCTCTCCTTCATAGCCTGGCCAACCAACCTCGGTGACAGTAGGAGATTCTCCCGGCTCAGAACTGTAAAGAGACTGAAAGTGAGCCTGCCACACCCCTGGGGCAATATTGGGCTCTATTGCCGATTGAAGATGCCCCGACCCCCCATTCACTATCCTCCAGAACAGATGTTGGTTTTGGGTCGCAAGGGCCTTGCTAAGTTCTTCCCACTGATTTTCCTCCCACTCGGCCTTAGCGTGGGCAACTAGTTTCTTGTAAGCCCGCCTGCTTTGTCTTAGGCTATCCCCCCCTAGTCCCTCCTTAATAAGTCTGAGGAGTTCTGCTTTTGCCCTTCTGCATGCCGGACTATACCATGTTGTTTTGCCTTGTCGCCACTGTCTAGGTTTTCGTGAGCTACTGGAGAGATGAGGGGCCGCAGCCTTTATAAGGTCCTCATGAGCCTTGTACAATTTAGCCCGGGAATCATTATTGCTTGCCTCGTTGTCCAAACTCCCCACAGTTTCCAAGATGGGAGTTATCCCGTCATAGAGCATGGGGAGTTTGTTCTTACTTGTAACCAAGTGCTCCCACCTGATTCTTCTCCTACTATTTTCCAGGAGAAGCGCAGGTTTGTTCCCTTCTACATTGGTCACAGGAGCTTGAGGGCCAGGGATGACCAGGTCGAGCTCGAGCGCATTATGGTCGCTATCTGACCGTTCCATAACCCTAAAATCCTGAATGGTCGGCCACTTCACTATTTGGGCCAGGACATAATCCAGGCGGGACTCTCTTCCCAGTCTGTTGTAGGTGGTTTTACTGGGTATATCTGATTTCATTTGCCCGTTACAGGCTCTGATTCCGAACTTTAGGGTTAGAGCTGTGATTTGTAGTGCAAGTGGGGTCCAAGCCTTCGGGGGGGGAGCTTCCACTGGGGGGACTGCCCATCTGGCCTCTTCTTCCGATGAGAGCCCCTCCAAAAGACCAGGAAGTGGCTCAAAATGAGAATTAAAATCCCCTCCCACCACATAGAATGAATCACTCGGTAGTTCAGATATAAAGTTTGTGAGTTCATCTATGGTCGGTGATTCCTTTGCAATTCCCACTGGCCTAGAATAGATGTTAATTAACACAAGTTTGGCTTGGTTAGGCCAGGATAATGAAACCACAAGAATGTCTTCTGAGTTAGCCGGCAGCCGTGTTGCCATGCAGCCTAGATGAGATGCAACCCAGATCGTGAGCCCCCCTGACGGACGGCCCTTGCCTTCCCACCTAGCTGGGATGGAAAAGGACATGTAGCCTTGATGACCATAATTCTCTCTAGCCCAGGTTTCCTGGAACATACATACATCTCCAGTCTCGATGTAATTTACCCAGTCCGGGTCACCCAGTTTGTTGGCCAGTCCAGCAACATTCCAGCAGATTAGCCTTAGGTGTTCGGAGGTGTCTGTTGCCGTGCCAGAAGGGTTGGAGGAGATGGTTACAGGTGCCGCTTCGATCAATAGTTCTGGGACATTACCGACGGTGGGGGCAGATGGCTCAGGGAGACTGCAGGGGCCATTATCCAGGAGCTCTGGGCCATTTAATAGTTCAGGAACATTGCCAGCACTACGGGCGAGTGGATCAGAGAGTCTGCAAGAGCCATTGTCCGGGGTCACCGTGACATTCAATAGACCAGGAATTTTACCAGCGATCGGGGGAGATGGATCAGGAAATCCGTCGGTGCCATTATCCAGAGTCACTGGGCTGTGAGCAGAGAGTCATTCAACCCCATCCAAGCTGTTCAAGCAGTTAAAACGATTGAAGTGGAAATAGGGTGTATCAGGCACTTGGAAGTTGGGGTGCTGTGCATAAGCTTTGTGTCCGCGTCTACGTTCCTACGTTCCATATTGAAAAAATAGACACACAGGAAAATAGATGGGTTTATGACTATGTCTGTAAAACTCAATAAAAGCTTACAAATTGGAGGAGGCTTAGCTATGTGTTCTGCAGTAGCAAATTCGATTGTGCTGATCACTTTTGTATAATGTATGAATTATTTTTGTATATATCACTTCATACTGCATTTCTGCTATTCCTGTGCATTTGAATACCAGTGTCACAGGCACAGATGTTGGATAGAAAACTTGAAATCAGCAAAACAAATACTGCCGAAAGAAACTGGTGAAGGGAGTGTTGCCAGCCCTTTTGAAGTACTGAAGGACTTGATTATTCCCTCTTTTTGGGGCGATCAAACACCACAGAAGGGAAATTTTGGTTAATTCAATATCTGTTGTGTCCAGAGGGCCAGCCCATTAATGATTTAATTTCAAAGGAGGAAGTGTCAGTACACAATGCCTCGATCGATGGCTCCATTGCATTGGTGAGGTGTTGTCAACAGGACACAGAAATGATAATGAGTAGTATCGAGCCAGCTTTTAGGCTCCTGGTGGTGCATCTAGATTATTTCCCCCTGTTGGCTTTACTGTTTGATGGTTGCATATTTGTTGACAAGGCATTGCTCATGGGGTGTTCCATGTCCTGTGTTTTGTCTGAGTAGTTGAGTTCCTTTTTACAGTGGATTCTTACAGTAGCAACAGGCATGAGGACAGTGACACACTATTTGGTTGATTTACTTTTTGTGGTGGAAAAGGAGGTGGTGCTTGCTGCGAAGTACAACAAACATTTCAGGTTTTGATGGAAGATTGAGAGTCCTTTAGCACTGGAAAAAACAGGGCCCCTAGAGAGGACAGAATTATTAGATACAAAGGTTAGAGAGGTGACATTTAGGACATGTAGATGCGTCCCATGGGGGTTGTACTTGGATGCTTATACTTGAACCAGTAGAGCTTAGGTAATTTGGGATAGATATATTGGTGGGTCATTTACGGGTGAGATGTGATTGGCATGTTTTTGTGTTAGTATGGGTAGGAGGGGGGGTTGTAATTGTAGAGCATGAAGTGTTTCTCCAGGATTTTGTTTTGATATACGCAGATGAAAAAACTTTGACTAACTTCTCATTAATTACTGTAATAAAACCCTTAAGGTAATACATGTCAGTGATGTAGTCCCTGTTTACATTTCACCTCATCTTGCATTCCCTAAGAGGGGTTGTTTCTTTCCAGATGTTGTTTTTCTGTATTTAGGTTGTTGCATGAACTCTACTGGTAAAACAAAACTGTGTTCGGATGACAGAACTTTAGAATGCAGTGATGGAGTCTCTCTACAATATCAGTACCTGTCAGCCCAAATCCTGGCTAGCTCACAGTGCCTCACCTGAACTCTTAACCTTCCCAGAGTAGCAGGTGGAATTGCCATCCTCCAACATGACCCTCTAGTCCCCAACAGAACCGTGGAAACAGATCCCTCCTGTTTCGTTACTCACTCACACATGCATGCCCTTGGTAATTACAAGAAAGACACAAAGAAAGTTTACAATACATTTATTGAAATTTATTGTGGTCTATTATGCAGCGAATATGCTGCGATCATTAGGCATATGCAACTAAACTAAGTAATTGGCATTATGAACAGGGTGTTTAGGACAAACATCCCACCCATGGTAAATTATCTATCTAGCTAAATCTACCCTTACTGTGTGAGCCCAGGGATATATTTTTGATCTCTGGGATTGGCCTAAGACCTCATACCTGGTGTATGTAGTTAGGCGGGTCGCATCATGAGTGTAAACTGCATATCTGGCCCTGCGGTCGTTCCAGAACAGTCCTCTCTCCTGGAATCCTCCTCTCTAGCCCCCAAGGGGACGGGGTACCATTTATATGATAAAGCTACTGTCTTGGCAGATGCAGCTGTGTGACTGTGTTGTGTCTAACATTAGGAGCAGTTGCTGAATGAGCAGAGAAAAACAGTACATTATGTTGTTATGTATTTGGAGCAACCTTGTACGAGATGTGCAGACTAAATCCCTGGAAGAGTACCTGAATAACCTGCAACACATACAACATTTTCCCAGAACAATGTTGCGAATACAAGTGCATTATATGTGGCCATGCAGAGCAGAGGCAAAAAAACGTCAAACTAAAGGAGCACAAACGTGGGCCCAAAAGGGAACTCACTACAAGGTCTAGCTTGACAGCACATCTGGGGTGGAACCAAATGTGATCAACCTAAAAAAGAGCTTTCAGGAGTACTGCAAAGAGAGACTTTGGCTCCACCCACATTTTGGTGGAAACAAGTACATATTTTGATTAGTCACAAGTTGTATGCTTATACAGAAAAAGTGCTTATCCTCCAAGAGCTGTAATCATTTGTTCATCGAGGTCCCAGAACTTCTTATCAAGTCTATCTATTGTGTTACAGCAAAGTTGCATTTTAAATCAAACACATTCCACTGCAATGCTATAGGCCTCCTAGATGATTATGGTGTTTGTTCTTCTCTGGTAGTAGCACAAATGAAAGGAGGGCAGTCAGGAGGAAATTGTTGCTGTATTTCAGTCCAAGCGAGCTCTACCATTTTCTTTCCATTATCAACTGCAGAGATACCTTAACATGCAATCCTTGAGGACTGAGGTTTTTTCTTTATAATTCCTAGTTTAAAGATTTATTAGATGGCGAGCACCTCTGCTCCTGAAAGTTGAATTATCAATTATATATATTATTTAAAAAAAAAAAACATTACTAATTTTATGTTTATTTTACTCAAAATGTAATTGTTGTATATATAAAATGAATTTATTATATAATATACTGTAAGTTTAAATGTACCCGTCCCTGAACTCTAAAAACCCATTACAACTCCTTAGCACTACCCTCCCATGAACCCTAGTAACCCCTTACCAATCCTTAAGGCTACCCTTCCCTAAACCTATCAGCGTTGCCCTAATGTAAACAAGGAAAAGCTTTTATATCCGCTTAATTCTGCCCTTGCTAGAACCATAAAAACCCTTGATATACCTTAGCTCTGCCATTCCCTACACTCTAAGAATCCCTTAATGCCCTTTAAAGCTACTTTCTTTGCACTCTAAAAACTCCTTATTACCCCTTAAGGCTTCACTTTCCCAAACCCTAGAAACTCTTTACTACCCCTTAATACTTCCCATTCATGAACCTTAAAAATACTGCCCCTTCCCTGAACCCTGAAGAAAACATCACTACCCCTTAATGCTTTCCATTCCTCAACCCTAAAAATCCCTTCCTACCCCTTAACACTACCTTTCTAGGAACCCCAAAAACCCTTACTATAGCTTAACGCTACCTTTCTATGAACCCTAGAAATGTCTTATTACAAGCTTAATGCTATCCATCCATCAACCCTAAAAATCCCTTACTATCTTTTGATGCTGTCCTTCCCTGAACCCTAAATACCTGTTACGATCTCTTAATGCTGTCCATCAGTGAACCTCCTTAACACTAGGCTTCTCTGAACACCCAATACTAGCCTTTATTGCTACCCTTCTCTAAATTGGAAAACCATACCACCCTTTAGCCCTACCCATCTCTGAACCCTAAAAATCCCTTATTGCTCTTTAATGCTACCCATTCTTAACCCTTAACATCCCTTACAGCTACCCATTTATCCCTAACCTTGAAAAACACTTTACTACCCCTCAACGCTACCCTGCCCTGAATCCCAAACACCTATACTAACCCATAATGCTATGCATCTCTAAACTCTGAAATACCTTTACCACAACTCAGTTACTCTACCCTGAACTCTAAAAACCCCTTCCTACCATATAATGCTATTCTTCTCTAAACCCTAAAACCTTACTACCCATCCATGAACTCTAATAAACCATTATCACCCTTTAACACTACTCTTCCATGAACCCTAAGACCCTTATTACCACTTTATGCTACCCATCCCTTAACCCTAAAAACCCCTTAATACCCTTCAACGGTACCTTCCCTGAACCCTACAAATCCTCACTACCCCTTAAGGCTCCCGCTCTTGGAACCCTAAAGACCCTTGTACTCCATAAGGCTACCCTTCCCTGACCACTAAAAACCTCTTAATACTATCCTTCCCTGAACCTTAAACCCCTTTACTACCCCTCAACACTACCTTTCCCTGAACCCTAAATGCCCCTTGCTACCACTTAAAGCTTCCATGTACCCTAAAAAGCCTTTCTTCCCCTTAACGATACCCTTCATGAATCCTAACACACTCCTTAGTACTTCCCTTCCCTGACCACTACAAACACCTTGCTGTCCCTTAATGCTACCCATCCCTGAATCCTAACAACCCTAACTACCCCTTATCCAAATGAATAAAAACAAGCACTGGCATAGCCAATAGGTCTCGCCTTTGGGACCTTGTAAGTGGCAAAAAACCATATCCACCTGCCAAGCATCTTTATGTGGACACCTATCTGCATAAGCGGAGCCGTTCTCGGCTGTAAAGGTAGAATTGACCCTTTGTGATTCAGGCTATAGGAAGGCAGTATCCTATTCCCTCAGTAAGAGTAAACAGAATGGTGGCACCCATGCTAACAGAATGTAACAGACAAGGACAGATTGATAACATGATACTGCTACCCGCTTGTTACGCATAATACAGAGCAGCAAGGTGTTTTTCAATTACTGGGAAAGAGGATCAGACATTGCAGCGCTGGGGCTCTTAATATAGTACGGTTTTATAGAATTTTTTATAGAAAGAGACGGCTCAGGTCTTTCACCTTGTGGGCTTAGCAACTTCAGCCTGCTTTGGTTTTAGCACAAGTAATGTTTCCATTCTTCATTATAATGTCACACTTTGAGGAACCGCTGTACAACAGTGCGCGTGGGTTTATCAGTCCGGGCAACAGTCACGGAGAGCTGCGCCCATTCAGCCGGCACGGTGATGAGCTGGACTAAGTGGCCCGTTCCTCTGCCAGTAAACAGTAAATGAATTATTTTGACTTGATTCTCTGTAGCACACTTAAGGAAAATGATTTATGAACTTTGCATTTTTTCCCGGTGCTACACCCCCGCACCTCCTTGTGTGAGCTGGAAAGTGCAGGTCGAAAAAGTGAAAAATATATCTGCAGAAAAAGGAAAAGTAATCAGAAGGCAAGAGGAAATTAGGAAATGTATGTGGAGAATGCGTTTGACGGGCACTCGCGGGCTCAGTTGATAAATTACAAGCAATAAACACCCACAACAATGCCTTTTCAGTGAAACGACCGCTCGACGATGGTCCTTCAACTATACAAACTGCAGCGAGAAAACATTATATACACATAGGCCTTCATTACGAGTGACCCGTAATCATTTCCATTATTTCCCAGACCTGGAAATACCGTTATCGTGGTCGCCTTGCTGCAAGGGTAAGAGATATAAGTGGAATTATGAGTTCTTTTGTAATAGAAGGCAGAAGGCGGATTTATTATACCGATTTTAACACGTTCTTTCTCGTTATTACACCCAGAGATGTTGCTTATTTACAGCACGAAAAACAGCACGGGCATGATGTGTTACCGCAAAATTTATTATAATCCCGACATGGGCTAGTTAACTCCTGTTACCAACACTGTTAGAAGTATCAGGATCCGCGTAATGAGAGCATTAGTAGTGATACTGCAAATGTACAACCAGCTAAAGCAGCGCACGTGGTGCCTCCGCGTAGGGAAACTCCTTAAAGAAAATTGTGCCCAGAGACTTAAAACAAGCGCGGCGGCGAATGTGAAAGTGAATGCGCTAATTTATAACATGAGCCACAACAGATGGCACCCTGCGTGCCGCTGCTCGCTCCCGACAGCTGAAGGCTGTGGGAGTGAACATTTACAGAAAAGGTGGGACATGCACGCGCCTTTGGCCAATTGCGTGCTTTCATTTTTGAAAGCCACATGCAAAGGCCAATAGAATGTGTGGAAAATAAAAACCACATGCACGAGTTTAGCGAAAGTCTGGAGGGATTCCAAGAGGCCAGCTCGTAGAACAGCGCATGCGCGCTGCGCTAGGCGCGACCTAAAAACGACTACTAGCGACTCATGAAACTCGTTACCTGAAGCTTACCTTTTTAAAGAGTTAGAAAACCATTTCTACCCCATAATGCTACCCTTCCCTGAATCCTAAAAAAGCTCTTACTGCCCTTTAACACTACCATTGACTGAACCAAAAAACTCCTTCAAACTTACCACTTCCTTTCCTGTACTGTACTTACCCCTTACAGCTACCCTTCTCTAAACTATAAAAACCTACACTGTCCCTTAACGCTAATCATCTCTGAACCCTAAAAATCCCATACTACTCCTTAAGGCTACCCTGCCGTGAACTGTTTGAACATTGTGCTTCCATTCCCTGAACCGGAAAATCTTACTACTCCTTAACTCCACTCATCTCTGAAACCTAAAAACTCCTTCCTGCTGTTTAACCTTTCCCTGAACCCTAAACCAGTTAATAACCCTTAATGCTACCCATCCTTGAACCTTGAAAAACCTAACTACCCCTTAACTTTAGCTTCCTTGAACCCTAAAGACTCCTCCTAAAACCCCTTAATGCTATCCTTCCCTGAACCCTAAAACCCCCTTATTATCCCTTACCTCTAATCTTCTCTGAACCTTACTACCCCTTAACACAACCTATCCCTAAAGCCTAAAGAGCCTTACTGCCCCTTAATGCTGTACATCCCTGAACCCTAAAAATACTGACCCTAAACAATATTCTTTTCTGAACCATGAAAAGACCAGGGGGGGCTCCACCGCTATGGCGGAGGAGCGTCGCCCCACTGCTTTCAAGCAGTGCAGAAGCAAAAACATAAAATGATAATAACTTTCAGTGATTATCATTTTATGTTCGGCTGCTTTGCGGGCGGGTGGGCGGTGCTGCTTTGCGAACAGGGCAGTGGAGGAGTGGTTTGCCCACTCCTAAAAGTGCGCAGTGACTGTTTGGTCGGCCCTTTTGGGCCACACAAACCAGTCGTGTGCACTTTCTCACTTCGCTATGCAGGTTGCATTACAGCCTGCATGAGAACAGGGCCACCCCTACATTCCCAGGCTGAGTGCCGTGTCAATGCGCTCAGACCAATCACAATGCTGCAATTGCAGTGTTGTGATTGGCTATGGGGAGGGAGCCTGGCTGCCTGCTTCCTGTTCCTGAAATCAAAAGCAGGAGAGCAGGAGCAGCGACGCGGGACCAGGCGGCGGCAAGGTAAGTGATTTTTAAAATTTCCCTCCCTCCCGCAATCACGACCCCCCCCCCGTGCGACCCCCCCTACCCGCGAGTCATGCCAGCCGCTGCTGGAAAAGACCCTTGCTACTCCTTGTTATTCATTCCTCATCCCAAAAAAATCCCTTCCTATCCCTTAACACTGGCCATCCGTAAATGCTAAAAACCCGTACTACTGCTTAGCGCCACCTTTCCCTGAACCCCAAAAACGTTTTATTGTGTCACGCTATCCTTCCATGTATCCTAAAAATTCTTTGCTATCTATTAGTGTTGCCCTTTCCTGAACCCTGAAAACCTGTTACTACCCCATAATGCTACCCTTCACTGTACCATAATGAACCCTTACTACTCCTTAGCACTACCCAACTCCAGACCTTAACATACATTAACCACCCCTACCTCACCGCTATAATCTGCTTAACACTATCCTACCCTGAAACTCTTTATTACCCCTCAACACTACCCTTCCCTGAACCCTAAAATTTCCTTAACACTACCCTTCCGTGAACCCTTCCAAAATCGTAATGTTTCTTGATGCTACCCATCCCTGAACCCTCAGAACACTAACCACCACTTAACTCCACCCTTACTTGAACCATTTAAACTCATTTAAACTCATTACTACCCCTTAACGACACCCATCCCTGACACTCACCTCTTCACAGAATTAGAAAACCTGTACTACCCCTTTAATGCTACCATCCCCGGAACCCTAAAACTCCTTACAACTTACCACTACCTTTCCATGGACCCTAAAAAACCCTTACTTAACCCCTTACAGCTACCTTTCCCAGAACTCTAAAAACCTGTACTGCTCCTTGTTGCTAAACATCCCTGAACCTTAAAAACTGCTTACTACTCCTTAATACTCCCCTTCTGTGAACCCTAAAAACACTTAATATCCCTTAATGCTACTCATCCTTGAACCCTCGAAACCCTAACTACCACTTGACGGTAGCTTCATTGTACTCTAAAAACGTCTTACTGCTCCTATACCACTATGCATACCTGAATATTAAACCCCTTACCAGTCCTTGCCTGAACACCAAAAACTCATTAGGACCCTTACTGTTACCCTTCTCTGAACCCTAGAGAACCTCACTACCCCTTGACTCAGCCCATCCCTAATCCCTAAAGACCCTTACAATCCCCTACCGCTGCCCATCCCTGAGCCCTAGAAACATGCCTTAACACTACCCTTCCCTGACCCTGAAAAAACCCTTACTGCTATCCATTCCTCAACCATAAAAATCCTTTACTACCTCTTAATCCAACCCTTTTCTGAACCCTAAAACCCCTTGCTATCCTGTACACCACATTCCCTGCCACGTAAGAATCCCTTACTATCTGTTAACGCTGCTTTCTCTGAACTCTAGAACCTCCCTACTACTCCTTAGCACTACCTTTCCCTGAACACTGAAAAACCCTTTACTACCCAATAATGTTACCCATTTCTCAACCCTAAAAATCTCTTCCTACCCGTTAATTGTGACTCCTAAAAGCCGTACTACTGCTTAACGCTACATTTCCCTGCACTCTAAAAATGTCTTATTATCACCTAATGCTGCCTTTCAATGAACCCTACAAATCCCTTATTACCTATTGATCCTGTACTTTCCTGAACCCAAAAAAACTATTACTAACTCCTGCCACCTACCACTGAACCATATTGTCCCTTACTACTCATTAACACTATCCATCCCTTATTACCCATTAACACTATCTCTGAACCCTAAAACCCCCTTACTATCAATTACAACCACCCATCCCTGAACCCTAAACACCTTTACTACCCTTGACATTACTCTTCCCTGAACCCCAAAAACCTCTGCTAACTCTTAAATCTATCCATCTCTAACCCCTGAAATTAATTTACCACCCCTTACAGTTACCTTACCCTGATCCCTAAAACCCACTTGCTACCAATTAATGCCATTCTCCCCTCAACCCTTACCACCTCTTAATGCTACGCATCCATAAACCCTAAAAAACACTCACCAACCCCGTAATGCTAACGTTCTATGAATACGAACACTAAAACGCATACTAGCACTTTACGCTATCCATCCCTGAACCCTAACAAATCCTTATCACCCCTTACAGCAGCCCATTCCTGGACCCTAAAAATCTATTACTATCCCTTAATGCTACCCTTCCCTGAACAACACTAACCCTGACTACCCCTTAATGCTACCAAAACCCTAAAGACCCTCCCTCCCTCCTGCTGCCCTTCCCTACCCCCTAAAAAGATCCTTAACCCTACCTTTCCCTGACCCTTAAAACCCTTTAATCCTTTCAACACTACCCTTTGTACCCTAAAACCCCCTTGTTACCGCTTAAAACTTCCCTTCCCTGAACCCTAAAAACTCTCAATATCCCTTAATGATACCCTTCCCTGACCCTAATAAGACCCTTAACATTACCCCTCCCTTAACCCTACAACTACCTGTCTATTAATGCTTCTCATCTCTGAACCTTAAAACCCCCAAATACCCCGTAATGTCACCCTTCCTTGAACACTAAAAACCCATCACTAATCCTTCATGTTACCCTTTTCCGAACCATACAAATATCTTTCTGCCCCTCAACGCTCACTCTGGGACTGTGCCTGCTAAAAACAGTGGCATCCTAAGGGTGGAATATTGGGAAGAATTGGGAATCAAATTACTAATTCCCCAGTTAATTCCTCATTTATAAGGCGACCTTCAGGGTCCCACATTGTTTCTGTTTCTTTTTTCAATTATTAGTGTAAAATTAGCACCAGCTCTTTGCTTGCGCTTTCCTACTAATAGGCAGGGAATGCAGTACTTTTTCTCCTAATGCAAAAATAGTGGTAAATGCACTGAAACTCTTTTCCACACATTTCACTGAATTTTTACAGCTTTCGTCATATTCTAGATGGCCAAAAAATAGTATGTCCGAGAATGACAAAATGCACCAAATAGTAGTGCATGACTGTTCTAAATTTTTTGTAATGACGGCTTACCCAGGGAGGGTAAACCTTCCTTTTTTGGAACGGCTTGACAGCACAGCTCTATGGATGAAATACTTTTATCAACTATGCCTAGGCTGTGGCTGTGGCTTGACCGAGAGGAGTTCTACTCTCTCACCTGTTGCTATCACTGTGCCTGCCTCTGGGTCATAAAGGTAAACAAACGACATGTACATCCAATCCTTGGCCTCTGTGCAGAGCACACAGAGCAGTGGTCACATATGCACCATCCGTGCTTATGTTTTGTGGTAAGGTGGTACACAGTGGATGAAATATTGACAGTTCCTAAGGCAATGCATCCCTTACAGGTGAGTGCGTTATTAAGTGGAGGAAATGAAAGGTGTCCTGTGCAGAAGGCGGGAGAGAAAAGACAGTGTTGAAGAGGTAAGAGATGAAAAGTGAGAAATAAAGACGGAGGATATTCAGAAAGATGTGGGGAGAAAAGCTACCAGTGAGAGACTGCATGATTACATGGTGTGAAGGAGTAGTGGGAGCGATTGTGGGGCTCCGAACACCACTACGCCCTTCTACAGACCCTAGTAATGTACAGTATAATTTATAGACTTACATTTTCAGGATGTAAACATTATCAGCTCTAATTTTTCACAACTAAATCAGTTGTTACACCTTTATTTGATACTATTAACACGCATTGTGGCTTATTTTAGCTGGATGCCCATTGTTGTGTTGTATGCCTGGATGCAATAACAAGCTCAGGGCCACCAAATACTGGTGAGTTGGCACCCTGTGTGAAGTTCCAGCTATGAAGACATTGCTGGAATCACAGTTCTTTCAGTGCTACTCAGGTTGTACTAAATTCGACAGCAATACAGAGGTCATTCAGTTAAAATAAAAAATGGACAATCTCATTAGCTCTGCCCTTGTTGCGCTCTCTGACGTTCTTCCTCCTCCTCTAACCCTGCCACACCTCCTCAATTCAAAAAGTTCCAGCCTTCGCGAAAAGAGTGTTCAGTTCTATTAAGGACACGAAGACTCTGATTATGCTTCTCTTTCTTTTTTTTTTTTGAAACCGTTTATTACAAAACTCAAAAAATATACAAAGATGGGCCTACAACCTTCCGGCCGGCCGCTAGCACACAAAAGGAGCATACGATACACATTTATAAAACACGTGGCGCTGCGGAGGAGCATGGACAGGAGTTAACAACGTTGAGAGCCGCACCATCCTGACCCCAGTGTACGGTCTCATTTTAAACTTAAAGAACAACAAAGAAAAACAAACCCACAAGGCAATCCACAATCGGAAATAGCAGCATGTGCTCCCCTAGAGGGGGGACCCTAAACTATACATAGAAGTATAAAGAAGGGGAAGAGAGCAGGACTAGGGCTGGGAAAAACCAATGCCCGGTAGCGGGGGGATGAGTCGGCTAAGGAGACGGGGCAGGCGACGGATCGGGCATTAACGGCGGAGCACAGATTCCCCCGCGGTAGGCGTTCCAGGGGCCCCACACTTTCACCCATGTCCCAGGCTTACCTCTCGCCACATACACCACTTTTTCCCGAAACATACACCAATCTATATGTTCCTTCCAGGCCGAGACAGTCGGGGACCTCTGGGATCCCCACAATTGAGCAATGTCGCGCTTGGCCACCATATATCCCAGAGTCACCCACCACGTCTGCGGCGCCGAGTAATCGGTAGGCTCCCACACATTCAACAGGCATCTCCTCGCTTCGGGCAGCAGCGCCACATGCGTAACCACTCGCAGGATCTCATGCACACCACGCCAGAATCTCTCCACCTCCGGGCACTCCCACAAAATATGCAGAAAGGTCCCCAAAGCACCACACCCGCGCTTACACAACCCGTCCACAGCATAGCCCATACGCAGGAGCCTTGGCCCCGTCATGTAGACCCTGTGGAGTATCTTGAGCTGGACGAAGCGAAGGCGGGCTGGTATGGCCACCTCTTTCGGGGAGGCCACCGCGGAGATCCAGTCCTCATCGTCCAGCTCCAGCCCATCGGCAACCCAAGCCTCACGAAGGGCAGTCAGCAGACCCGAGCGGTCGTTGATCAATTTTTTGTAGATCAGTGAGATCGTGCTGTCCGGGACAAGTCCATCCAGCACTCTATCCTCCAGGGGGGAATGCTCCGGGACGGAGGCAACGTCCGGGAAGACGGAGCCCAGTGCATGACGGACCTGCAAATACCGAAAGTACTCACTGCCCTGCAACTGAAATTCCGTCTGCAGCATCTCGAACGTTTTGAACCCTCCCCTCGTCCAGAGATCCCCCACTTTGCTGATACCTATTAGGTCCCACCTCTCGAAGCCCTTCGAGGTCCACAGGGAACCCAACCGCTCAGACGCGTATAGTGGTGACGCCCGGGTCAAACGGTCCTTCCACCCCATAGCTGCATTGGCCGCGTGCCACACTCGCACCATGACACGCGTGGGGCCAGTTAGGCGAGCGTCGGGCGCGCTGGAGTAGAGCGCTCGATTATAGTCACCACCTGGGAGTAGCATCTTATCCATTTCGAATGCCGGGTTTAAGGCGGGCCCGTATAGGCCGTGATTGATCGCAGCTAGCTGGGAAGCCCAGTAGTACCGTTTAATATCCGGGAGGGCAATCCCCCCGTCATACCATGGGAGCGTCAGCTTCGCCAGGGCAATACGCGGCCTCCCGTCCCAGAACAGGCGACGCTGCAAACTCTCCACCTCACGGAAGTAGCGCGCCGGGACTAGGTCCATGGTGTTCTGCAAAGCGTACAGGAAACGCGGCAACGACATCATCTTAAACAATGCCGCCCGGCCGAGCGGCGAAAGCGGCAGGCGCCGCCAGCGCGCGACGTCCTCCTTCAGGCGCTGGAGGGGGGGAAGCAAGTTCTGATCGTAGCGGGCCTCCGGGTCCAAAGTAATGAAGACACCCAGGTACCTGAACCCCCGCGGGGCGATCTGGATCGGACAGCCCCGCGGGAGGATGGGAGCCTCCCCAGAGAGCACATACACACATGATTTAGCCCAGTTGATGACAAGGCCGGAGTTGCGACCAAACGAGTGTAAAACATCCACCAGTACTATCAGCGATTTACGCGGGGAGGCTAGGTACAGGAGGATGTCATCAGCGTATAGGGATACGCGGTCCTCATACTCGGGGGTCCAGCGGAGACCACGGATAGAAGGATGCCACCGCAGCCACGCAGCCAGGGGCTCCAAGGCGAGCGCAAAAAGGAGCGGCGTTAAGGGGCAGCCCTGCCGCGTGCCCCGGCCCAGCTCGAACGGAGCCGATACTCTACCGTTCACCACCACCTGCGCCAATGGGCCCGAATACAGCAATTTGACCCAACTGATGAACCCTGGGCCAAATCCGAACTTCGCCAGCATCGCCCAAATGTATGGCCATTCAAGCGTGTCAAACGCCATGGTGGCGTCTAAGGACGCCAAAATGGCCGGCTCCCGTATGAAAGGGACACGTGCGAGCACCCCATGCAAACTCCGCAAGTTAAGGGCTGTGTTGCGATGGGGAATAAAGCCGGACTGGTCCTGATGAACCAAGTCGCCTACCACGCCGACCAGCCGATTAGCCAGTACCTTGGCGAGAATTTTGGGCTCCGCATTCAGTAGCGAAATGGGCCGATAGGATGTAACCCGGTCCCGAGGTCTCCCCTCCTTGTGGATAACCACGATTGTAGCCAGACGCTGGTCCAACGGAAGGGAGCCCACCGAGTGGGCCGCCAGGAACATAGCCCGGAGGTGTGGTGCCAGCGTATCCGGTCGCAACTTGTACAACTCGATAGGGAGTCCATTCGGACCCGTGGCCTTGCCAGAAGCGACCGAGCGTATGGCGAGGGCGATATCGTCAGAGGTGGGAGCGGCGTCCAGCGACACCCTGTCCTCCCCCGAAAGGGACGGCAGCGCGCTATCCCTGAGCAGGGCACGGGAATCCTCTTCAGAACAGGAAGACACCGGGGAATACACCCCACGAAAATAATCCGCGAAACAGGAGACAATTGCGTCCGGCTCAGTTACACACTCACCATCCGCTTTCTCAATCAGCGGGACCACACGATTCGCTCTCTCTTTTTTGTCCAACCACGCTATCAGTTTACCAGCCTTATCACCCACATCATACAGTCGCCCCTGTTGCTCTCTACTGAGGCCCCTGGCCGCCTCCGTGACGAGGGCCCTATAGGCCGCTTGCTTGAGTTGGAGGACATGTAGCGCGGCATCCGTCACCCCACCTTCTAGATTACCCTCCAACTCGGCTATTTCAGCTTCCACCCGGGTCACCTCCTTCCGCTCGCGCCTCCGGGCATGGGAAATAAGGGATAGAGCCTCTCCTCGAAGTACTGTCTTGAAGGCCTCCCATAGTGATACAGCCGAAGGCACAGACCCCACATTCTCGTCAAAATATCGCTGAAGGGATTTAATCAAGTCAGCGCGAATGGTGGGGTCGCGCAGGTACCAGGGATTGATCGGGACCACCCTACCCTCACCTCTCGGAAAAACATCAAAGTGTAACAAGAGCGGGGAGTGATCCGAGATACCCCGCGCCAAATGGCGCACCTCTCCCACCCTCCCAACATATGCCGCCGGGACAAGGACATAATCAAGTCGTGAGAGACTACCATGGGCCCCCGAGTGGAAAGTGTACTGCAGCTGCGTGGGGTGTTTTAAGCGCCAGCAGTCCACCAGTCCCAATGTATCCAAGAGGCCAGATAGCCACGCCTGTGCCCGGGGGAGGTCCCTGGGGGGGTGACGATCCACAGTCCCAGAAACCACCGCATTGAAATCCCCCCCCACCACTAGGAGCCCCCCCGGAAGGCCAAGGAGAAGGCGCCCCAGGTCCGCAAAGGTGGTCGACTGCAGCCCCGGTGGGATGTATACTGACACGAAGACAACCACTTTACCCTCCATTCTTCCCACCAAGACCGTGTAACGTCCCCTGTCATCGTGGAGCACCTCATCAATCTCCAACGGGAGCGAGTTCTTCACCATGATGCCCACACCCCTTGAGCCAGACGTGAAGCCCGAGTGGGCCACTAGGCGGTAGCCACGCCGATTCATGGCGCAGAAGGAGTTGCCAATGAGGTGCGTCTCCTGCAGAAAAACTACATCGGGCGAGATTCGCTTCAAGAACTGCAGGACCACACCTCGTTTGATCCTGTCCCCCAGTCCATTCACATTCCAAGACAACAAAGTTAATTCCCTACCCCCCATCATATTCAGAAGCCATCATTCGTCCCCCCGAGAGCACTTTAGAACTAGCACCAAAATACTTTTGCCTTGTGGTAGAAACGAACAACACCCCATCCCTACCCACCCACCCCAACCAAACTCCCCCCTCCCTGCACCCCTGCATGAGCCCGAACAGCCCCCCCAACGTGCAGTGTGCCTGTCGCCCCATATATAGTTAAACTAACTAGATCCCCTAGAGGAGGAGGGAGAACCCCCAACAGACCCTACACAACCTCCATAGGAGGGGAACTTACACAGACAGACGCATGATCGAAAGTGGCATCATTTTCATCCAGAGCGAGGCCTAATACTAAACCCTCAGTCCCGATCCAGTGGGCTGTCTCCCCCCGCCGCCCCCCCCCCACCCCCCCGATCACGATCCCCAGGCAGAGTGTCCAGCCAGTCCCCGGCCGCTTCGGGACGGTCAAAAAAGTACGTGCGACCTTCCACCTCCACTCGCAGCTTGGCTGGGAAGAGCATGGCGTATTTGAGGTTGAGGTCCCGAAGACGGCGTTTGACGCTTAGGAAGCTCAGTCTCTGCTTCTGGACCGCTGGGGTGAAATCCGGGGTAAAAATTCACCTCCATATTGTCGAGCTTAACCGGTCCATGCAGTCTGGAGGTTTGCAGGATAGCGTCTCTGTCCCGAAAATTGAAAATCCGGGCGATGAGAGGTCTCGGAGGGGCTCCGACCTTCGGCCTTCCCCCGGGAACCCTGTGGGCCCTCTCCACAGCAAAGAATTTACTCAGCCCCCGTGGCTGGAGATGGGTAGCAATCAGGTCCTCCACAAACATGTCCGCCGCCGCCGCCTCCTCGCGTCCCTCGGGCACCCCGATGATGCGAATGTTGTTCCTCCGGGCCCGACTCTCGGAGTCCTCCAGGCGTCGATCCATTAGCGCACTCGCCTGACTAAGCCGGCGCACCTCTGTTTGTAGGGCCGCCACATCTGTCGTAAGGCCCGATGCGGTGTGGGCCAAAGAATCAACTCGGTCATTGGTTTTGGAAAGGTCGGCCCTCACCAGGCCAACAACCACGAGGACCGAGTCGATCTTCTGCGCCAGTGTATCGAACCGCTGGCCCACCGAGGCCTTCATCTCGGCAATGGCGCCCATGACATCTCGCAGAGTCAGATCCGTGGGCAGGTCCTGGGCATCAGGAGGGCCCTCAGGGGACCTGTGCGGTCCATCGGGAGATCCCCTCTGGAGGGTATAGCGGTCCATACTGTTGGCCTGATGGACGGCGCCACGCCGGGTCGACTTGATCTTTGCCCGGTCTCCATCTTGTTTCGTGGCCATGGCCACCAGTCTCCCAGTCGCACCAGCCACGTCGTGAAGGGCAGGCAAGCAGGGCCACGAGCTCCGGGGGGGGCCACCTCAGATCTGCGGGGTGGATCACAGCCGGCGGGCAGGCAGGGTCTTCCAGCGAGGCCACACCAACACAAAGAGCCCCGCGACCCAACCCCGCAGAGACGGCAAGGGGGAGCGAAAGCGAAAGTGCGGGGCACGCGAGTCGCCAGGCCCTGCCTGCCGCTGTTGTTCGCTTTGTAACTGGATCACCCCTCAGCGCAAATCCGGGGTCCGGCGGGGAGAAGGCCGAAAACTTCAATCGGCACTCACTCCGGTATCCGAGGTCCGATTTGGAAACGGGAAACGGGTGCCACCTCAGCTCAGGCTCACCAACACATTCCCCTCATCCGGGACAGGATAATTTCAGGATAATCGTAGGAGGTTGCGGAGGTCCCCGGGAGCCTCGCACCTACGCGGCCATCTTGGTTGCGCGCTAGGCTCCTCCTCATGCTTCTCTTTCTTAACTCTTCAAAATAACAGCAGCCAATCGAATTAAAAGTTTCAAAACACTACTTTTCCCATGACTCTATCGCAGTTATCTGATTAACCATAGAGACCCAGCCCTATATAACCCTCTTGTAGCAACCCAGCTTCCTCTTTTTTTGCTCCAGTCCAAGGAACCAGATAAACAGTACGAGACACATCAACGCAAGGAAACACAACCAAAAGTTTGAGATCCTGTAACAACAAAATGTCAACCAACACTGAACATTACCATTTGCCCCAATGGGAGCGTGATTCGGAGAGCTCGGTCCAACGGGACCTACTGTCCTTTAGCTGAAACTTCAGGAGTGTCTCCACTGGAAACAGACTCTAGAACAACCAGGGAACCTCCACAACCTCAGAACATTCTCGATCCGGCAATCACTTGTCTCTAGTTTCTAGTAAGAAAGTAAAACATCACCGTAAACACAGGCCTCCAAAGACGTAACATACCCAGTACAATGTCATCAGGGAGGGAAAAAATAGAAAACATACAGAATCCATTACAATAGCGTTAAAATGGGTTTTCTGGTTGGATAGGGTATGCACCTAAGCCAGGCAGAATCCACCACACTAGTCAGGATAAGGGGATTACATGTCTTAAAATAACCCCTGCTCACCCCCTTGGCATGAGCTGTCAGGCTTATCCCAGAGGCAGTGTGTAAAGCATTTGCACATAACCAACTATAATACAGTGAAAACACTGCAAAAGGACACCACACCAGTTTTAGAAAAATATGCAATATTTATCTGTGTAAAACAAGACCAAAACGATAAAAAATCCCACATACAGGGAACAAAATATGAATAATGCAAAAATAGGCTTTATGTACAGTTCAATGAAATCAATAGCTCCATTCCGGGGCTATCACGGTGTCGTGAACAAACAAATCCAACAGTTCCAGCCAGTCGCTCGTCGCGGGCCAGGTACGGTGTCAGCGGGACATGTAAAACAGTACCTTTGGAGATGCAGGGCATCGGACCTTGCGGAGAGCTCCAGAGGAGCGGCATCAGCAGGCGTCGGTTCCGGACGTCAGTGCAAGAGTCATCGGGCCCTTGAAGTCACACGCATTGCAGGTCGAACTCCGTCAGTTTGAAGTCAGGAGCGCCGGCATCGGCAGGCGTCAGGGCTGCGATGTGAAGCGGAGTGGTGTGACATGCGGTGCCCTCAGGTCGCGGTGCAAGCAGCGGCTTGGTGACGGTCATCCAGTGGCATCGGTGAGACCAGGGCTGCGGTGCGAAGCGGGGCGGTGTTCGTTGCGGTGCTGGCGCGTCACGGTGAAAGCAGCCGCGGCGTAGTTGCTGAAGTGCTGTCATCAGTAGACCCAAGGCTGCGGTGCGAGACTGGGCCATACAGGGTGGAGGGCCCACAGGTCACGGTGCAGGCCGTGGCGCCGGTTGACAATCTGAAGTCGATGGCGCTGGTGTTTGTGGGCCAAAGCTGCGGTGTGGGACTGAGTGGTGCGTCGGGTAACCTATGAGCGGCGGTGCGCCCAAACCACGGTGCAGGCAGTGGCGTCAATATCAGCTTGGAATGGCATTGCCGGTAAGACCAGGGCTGTGGTGCACAGTGGGACGTGCTCTGTGTTCTCCACACGCGGTGTTCACAGGTCACGTGCAGGCAGCAGCCTCGGTGATGGTGTTGCGTCGTCGTCAGGGATACCAGGGTGGTGGTGTGAAGTGAGGCTCTGCGGGGTGCGGTGCCGACAGGTCACAGTGCAAGGAGCTGCCTGGTGGTGGACAGCGTAGTCGGTGAGACCAGAGTTGCGGTGCGAAGTGCGGCAGTGCCCTCTGCGGTGCCTACAGGTCATGGAACCAGCAGCGGCGTCGTTGACAGTGTCGGGTTACCTTTTCTCCTCTGTGGCAGCTTAACCAAGCAGTTCCAGAAGTCGGTAACCAGAAGATGTGGAAGCCTTTGATTACCCTGAGACTTCCAACAGGAGGCAAGCTCCTCATCAAGCCCTTGGAGATACTTAGGATGCAGAAAGCAAGGTCCTGTGCTTTTCTTGCCCAAGACAGAAGCAGCAACTGCAGACCAACCCAGCAAAACACACAGCAAAGTAGTAGCCTCTCCTCACAGCTCTTACAGCTCTTCTTCCTGGCAGGTTCCTTAGTCCAGCAGTGATCTGAAGTTCTGGGGTCAGGCCCCCAATATTTGTACCACATTTTCCTTTGAAATTGGTACAAACAAAGTTCCTCTGGTACACATAAACCAGTCCAGCCTGGCTCAGGCCAGGTTCACCACAGGAGGTGGAAACAGGTTTGCGAGAGGCAACCACAGTCCATTCAGATGCGACAACTCCTCCCACTACTCTAAACGCAGCCAGGTCTATTCAGCCTGGCTATGAGTCACCCAGGGAAGGAAGGACACACCTCAAACCACCGTGTCTGTCTAGTGTGAATGCACATCTCCTGCTCCTGTCACTTTAAATCCAGACAGGGATACACAAAAGGCAGAGGCACACAGGATGTTTAAGCATTTTCAATCACAGAATAGAAAAATCTTCTTTACTAAAAAACGTATCTTTAAATTCTCAGTTCAGGAAGCCTAAGCTCCATTTCTCTATCTTGTCCCAATGAAAAGTTAGACTTGTAAGATGTTACAAGGCAACTCCCATGTGCGCCTATGGGACAGATAGCCTTTCAATAGTGAAAAACGAACTGCACAGTATTCCACTATCAGGACATGTAAAACACACCAGTACATGTCCTACCTTTCACATACACCACATCCTGCCCACAGGGGTACCTTGGGCATGCCTGAGGAGTGTCTTACATGTAAGAAAAGGGAAGGTTAGGGCCTGGAAAGAGGGTGCACTTGCTAGGTCGACATGTCAGTTAAAGAGTGCGCACAGACACTGCAGAAGCAGGTCTGAGACTCCTTTGAAAAGCTACTTGTGTGGCTGGCATAATCAGTGCTACGGGCCCACTAGTAGCATTTGATTTACATTCCCTGGACACACCTGTGCACTGTACTAGGGAGTTAGTAGTAAATCAAATAAGCCAATTATGAAAACACCAAACCATAAACACAATTTAGATGGAGAGCAGTGGTAAAATGCCCAGAGTCCTAAAACCAACAAAAACAAGGTCAAAAACAGGAGACCAAAAAGCAAAAAGTCTGGGGGTGAACCGGCTGATAAAGTCAAGTCTAACAAATAGGCAAATATGCAATTAATATTATGCAGATAAATAAAAAGAAATGGGTGGAATAATCCTTGCATCTGTGTCCTTAATAGAATAGAAAATTCTTGTTGCAAATGCTCAAAGATTTTGAATTCTATGTCAGGACCGGAGGCTCCGATTATGCTTGTTTAAAACCGAAACATCACCACTGAAGCAACATCAATTATAGGTTTATAGTAAAAGGAGATTTAAACGTAGATTCTGCTGACCAATCGTCCACCTTAAGAATGTCAGTTAAACTAGAACCTAAAGCAAACGATTTAAAAGCCATCGCCTTTCGAGCAGAGTGAGCCCCAAACATGGAAGTTCCAATACCAGTCTCACACGTAAGCCATTGCATCCATCTGGCAAGAGTGGCCGACGCCACTGGGCAAAAAGGCTTCTGCAAAGTAATCAGCAGTTGTCCCCTCACATCAGTACCAAAATCAGCAGGACTCACCTCATAAGCCTTCAAACATTGCACAATGCAAAGTTTAGGATTATTCGGAAATGCTGGAAAGGAAACCAATGTGGAATTACATTTAGTGCGATGAGAAACCGAGACAGTTATGCCTTCAGGTGAAAAAATCCTTCCTGCAAGATCAAGAGCCCGTACGTCATACACTCATTTACAAGAGATGACTTAAGAGCCTAGTCAATTTGGCTGACAATTGTTTTCTTAATGGTTATCTATTGTCCAGCAAAGGATAAAAAAAACTCAGGACTATGGTAACTTACCATAAAACAGAATATGTAGGAATAGGGGGCTTAACCATACGGATACCGCTCAACAAATTACACGCTATCAGGTGTTTGGCCACCGGTTTACTATCAACAGTCAAATGACCTGCCAAAATGGCAGACCTAAAATTATCAGACCTATACACCAAGCCAGCGGAAGACAAAGGCAACAAAATATTTATGACTAAACTGCAGTCCGCTCCAATGTGATATGCACCCCATTCACGGCACCAGCCACTCCAGCATTTCAAAGCGAAGTATACCGCTTGTGAGTGTCCAAGGACCACGTTTGACCAATGAAAGCATTAGCCTCCTGCGAAAGTCCCAGGAGACTCTATCTGTCCCTGAAACTAACCATGCTACTAGAGAGAGGTGTTGTGACAGGATCAATGGATGAGGAGAACCCCCTGGATCCAGAAGGAGATTCCACAGAACAGAATCAAAGTCGGACTGGCACAGGCCATTTTCAGAAGGACTGGAAACCATGCTTTCGCTCTCCAAAACGAATTCACCAAACCAAGCTCCTCTCCTTGGTGTTGTAATTAAGTCAAAACCCTGGGAATCATCAGGATTAGGGAAAAGCATGGCACAGACCGGGAGTCCAGTCCTGAAGAAATGCATCTGTGGCTTGGGCTTCCAGATCTGGACACCAGCTGAAAGAATTCAGAAGCTTGCGGTTGAGGCAAGACGTGAAAAGATCCACTAAACAGGACGCCAGAGGTGATGCAGTGGGAACACTCATGGATGAAGCCTCCAGGTGGTGAAATCCCAAAGGTGACAGGACTGCCAGTCCGCAATGGTATTGCTCTGTCTTGGGAGATATTCCACCACAACCGAAATCCAATGTGGGAGACAAAAATGCCAAAAATCCTTGTCTATCTCTGCCAGAATCTTGTCCTGACCAACGTGTCTACCGAACGAACTGTCAAGATATGGTCCATACGAAGAAGTATGCAACAATCTGACCTCTCTGGAGAAAGGCTGCGAATCGCAAATGAACCAGCCAGGAGTTCTAAGCAGTTGATCTGGAGGGTCAGTTCCTCCTAGAACCAAATACCTCCGGTCGAAACAGAACCGCAACCATCTCCCCAACCTCATTGGCTGGCATAAGACTCGATCACTATCTCTGAAGTTGAGCCAAAAATTCCTTTGCAATTTCAGGCCTCCATGTGATCCCACCACCACTACGTCTCCGACCTCTCTTCCTCCAAAAGGAAAATCTGTTCTGAGTAGCTGAGGCCTTTCTGGAGAGTCGATAATGGAGGGTACTGGGAAAAATGGCCTTGATTGATGAGGCTAAAAGGCCCACTATGCAAGCTATCGACCTTAAAGATACAATCTGCTTGCTCAAAGTCGATCTCAATTCTTTCTTGATGCCCCGGACCTTTTTAGGGGGGGAGAATCAGTTGGCAAAGGAGAGAGTCCAACTGAAATCCCTGAAACTCCATGCGTTGGGAAGGAGTCTGGACCGATTTCTAATCTTTCACAACGAAGCAGAGATTTTGGAGAAGGTTAACCGTCCATTCCAAGTGTGCAAGTGCCAACTGCGGGCATTGGCTCATGATAACGATGTCTGAGTAGATAAGTAGATGCACACCTCGAGCTCCACCACCTGTCTCAGGAGCTTCATAAAGCACCACGGGGCAGATGAGAGGCCAAAGGGAGGGACCTTGTACTCGTAACAATGACCCTGCCAGAGGAACTGAAGAAAACGTATGAGGCAGAAAAATGGGACTGGAGAGATGAGACTTTCAAACCTAACTGAAACATCTAATCCCCTTCCTGAAAGGTATCCCTTAGAAGATGGATCTCCTCCATCTTGCAATGGCGGCAAACGATCCAACTATGATATGATAAAAAAAATGAATATAGCGCACAAATCACTTCCAGAGGAGTATTTCAGCACTGCACTGCTGGGAGAGGGGGAGATTTCTAAAATAACCCAGCCTTCAACCCTTTCTTGAAAGAGAATATTGAAGTATTTTAGATTTAAAACTAGACGAGACCTGCCCCTCTTTTTCTTCACGAGGAAGATGCAACTGAGAAACCCATTCTGGCACGCTTTTGTAGGAGAGCTTGAACTTCGGAGGAGATTAAATCTTGCTCTTGCTGGGAAAAAGACATCGAGAGAGGGGTAACAACCTGTGTTGGGGAGCTGTAGATCTCTAGTTTGTAACTCTGAACCATCTCTAGAACCCACAAATCCTGCGTAAGAGTCTGCCAATGGTCTAGAAATACCTTGATCCTGCCCCCTAGCAACACATCTGAAAGCGTAATCAGCCTCACCTGTGGTATCAGACTCGCGGGAAGTGCGTTCGTTCCTCCATAGCGTCCCCTCCGTAAACGTTTTTTGGTAGCTTGGGACGAGAGGGGTAGAAAGTAGAACTGTTAGAGGAATCCTGGTAACCACCTCTAGTTTGTTGGTGGGAATCTCTCTGCAGGCCTTGGTGGTAGCCATGGCCGAATGCTCGCCCTCTAAAACGTCCGGCCTGCCAACAAGTGGACGGAAAATCTTCCGAAGAGCCCCTTGTGCTTTGTCCAGGCTACTGAAGGTCACCATAAACATGGACAGTTTTTTCAGAAAAGGCTGACCAAACAGCAAACCCTGAGCTACAGGACCCGCCTCAGACGATGCAAGCTCGGTCAGCTTAGGGTCGAGTTTAAGGAGGATGGAACGACACCACTCAAAGGAAATGGAGCAATTCACGTTACCAAATTGGCAAAAAGCCCTTTGCGCCCAGCCGACCAATTCATCTAGATCAACGGACAGCGCAAACTCCTTAGCCCGGTAACCTAGCTCCAGATTCTTGGTTATGGACTCAGACATGTCCAAAAGTTTATCCTGGCAGGATCGCCAGACCCTATCGATCCCTTTCATTGGATCATCTGAATACTTCTTGAGGTAAGTAACGAGGGTAGTATCTACCTCAGGTGTGTCAGTGTCCATGTGCGGAATGTCAGGCCTGGGAGATTCGGTGCATAACCGAGCCCTTATATCATTGTCAAAAGCCTGACGTATAAGCGATTGGACATAATCCCCCACCTCCTGTGGAGGGAGCCTTATAGTGGACTCGGGTGAACAATTTCTGTTGGTTCAAAGGTAAGTACCTTATCCTGAGGAATGGGGTCAAAGTGACACGTCTTGCGTCTTCACTTACTACGACCAGGGTCGTCCTCGTGATCCGAGCTCCAGGAGGACGAATTGGAATCATCATATTGCTGAGGATCGGGGGCTGAGTAAGTGGTTGAATCGCTATAGTCATGATCATTGGCCAATGAACTGGCCAACTTTTCAAATCAGTGGCATGGGGGACCTCTAGGGGTTTTCACGCTGGCCTCCCACTGGGAGGACGACTGACCACCCTGCACGCGCAAAGGAGGGGTAGGCAGCCAACCCTGCTGCTCAGCGTAACCACACATGTGCTGCTTTAGGGGTTCAGTTGCTCTCACTAGGGCTTTGTTTACTAAATGCTGCACTCCCACGTCAAGCGTGTCCACAAGGTCTTGCTCTAAAGACCCAGCCGGGTCATCATAGTAATATCCCTCCTCATAGTACTCAGCCATGTTCTGAATGCCTGTGCAGCAGAGCATGTGTCTCAGGAAGGGAAAAGACCAAAGACCCAAGGGGGAAGAGGAGAAAAAACAAGCCTCTAATAAGGAGCAATCAGGGGAGTATTGAAATCAAACCCCAAAAGCAGGCCAAACTAACCACAAGGGGTATTGCCAAATAGAAAGTCGAGAGAGGACCTGCAATGAAGCTCTAGGCAGAGCCTATAAAAATGTTCCTAACCCGTGGCAATAACAGAGGTCACCGGGCGTAATCTGGGAGTCAAAAACGAAGGGCAGACAAGACACTAAAACACGTCTCCTTATGTACAATTCAAACCAGCGATCGTGGTAGGAAAACCAATATGGCCGCTGTGCAAGCACGTTGGCCGCGCCCAACGTAGAAATAGAAACAGGATTGCACAACAGGCAGTCGTGCGTCCTCGCTCCACAAATAAGACGAAGGCGGAAAGACGCCCTGTCACGGAGAAAAACGCTGCCTTACCTCAGACACAACCTGCAAGCAGCGCAGCAGGAGCTCACAAGTGCAACGCACCGTTACGAAAATATACGGACATGCAATTGCAGCATAGCATGTAACAAAAACGCTGTGAGCAACAAAGCACACTATAACATGAAATGTGGCAAAGCAAACATTAACATGCGAAACACGAGAAATGCACTTAACTCTCTGCGAAGCAGCAAATAAAGAGGAAGCTGGGTTGCTACAAGAGGGTTATATAGGGCTGGGTCTCTATGGTTGATCAGGTGACTGTAATGCAGTCCTGGAAAATGTAGTGTTTTGAAAGTTTTAATTTGAATGGCTGCTGTTGTTTTGAAGAGTAAAGAAAGAGAAGCATAATCGAAGCCTACAGTCCTGACCTAGAATTCGTGCTCCTCCTGAGTGGCAGTTCTCTTGTTCTGGTATACACAGAGATGCTAAATGTGCCGCTGTGAACGCTGTTGTCATGTCATTAACAGCAATAAAATGTTAGTACTTCTCAAATATGACAACCGTGTGATCTGTTTGATTTAAAACAACAACAAAAAAGTATGAACGTACATAAAAATATTCACGCATGGTAAATGCCCAACAAAAGAGACCAGAAGACGTGGTTTGCACTTATTAAAGCATATATCTATTTTAGGTAATTAACCGTTAAATTAGATTAATCCTTATTACAAATTACATTAATAAATCTAACTATGAAGAAAATGTTTCCTGGAAAAAGGAGCGAAATGTATAGTCAAACATCTCAATGATTGCTGCAGAGAAGGAGTGAGGCTTACTAGAGCAGCAAGGGTGTGTTAGGTACTGACAGAGCTGAGTGCAGGTCAGTACTGGAACAGCAGTAAAGCTGTAGGTTAGTGTTGAAGTGCACTGACAGAGCTGTGTGTGGTCTAGCACTGGAATAGGGGTGATGCTGTAGCTGAGTGCAGGTCAGTACTGGAACAGCAGTAAAGCTGTAGTTCAGTGTTGAAGTGTACTGACAGAGCTGTGTGGTCTAGTACTGGAATAACGGTGATGCTGTAGATCTATGTTGAAGGGTACTGACAGAGTTGAGTTTAGGGCAGTACTGGAACGCATAAAAGGTCAGATGCTTGCAATAAGTCTAACCATTGGCGGGGGGCATGGCTTGATGCCCAGCGCAGATGGTGACTTCTCTGTGAGCTCCGGTGCGACGCTTCACGACCGAGACGATTTTTCACGGGTCCTGTAAACCGTTTTATGTTAAATGTGTGGGCTTCTCATAATAACCTGCCCAACAACCTCCTGACTGTGTGAGAGCTGCACCAACGTACAAAACAGAAGGTATTTCTACCTTTTTTTGTATCTGCCTCAGATGCGGCCGCCATTTTGAAATCCGGCCGCTATTAATGCAACACTCGCTTCCGTGACGCTGAAGTGACACACCTAATCTCCTATACAGTTCTGTCCTCTTTGGAGATTATGAACTCAAACTGTATGCTGATATTTAAGTTTGTAAAAGCGCTCACTGACTGCCAGTTAATAAGCAGCGCTCACCATTAATGAGAATTCCTGTTACCTCTCATCATCGCGAATGCTTTAGAAACGGCCAGCACTTAACTCTTTTGCTGTCAAGACTTCTACAAATGCTGTTTCTTCAACGCTGAAGATATACACCTCAATCTCCTTATTTTTTTCTTTTTTAATTGCTGCTGTTCATCCTTCAATAATATGTTGAGACGCCTGCTCCTTTTATTATGAGCGTTCTTGACTTCTATTATTAATGAGCATTTTTGCATCTGCATCTTTTTGATACCCCTGCCAGGGCAGAAACTTTTGGTCCATGGCTTCAGCATCTTTGAGGAATGAAGAGAATTGCTTAGTCATATAATCTTTATGTAGATGAGAGATAGTCTACACAGGCATTTACCAGCATATCTCACATCTCCCTCGTTTCAACCTTTTTTTCTCTGTCACCCAAAGGAACCTTTTCTTAATAGCACCCCTGAAGGTGTTATCTGGACAATAGAAGGACCGCAACTTTGTATAAAGTTGGTCCTTGCACAGTCTATGTGGAGACTAAGACGGTTTAACTCTTCTACTTCATCTACAACACGCAATCTCATAAAAGATTCTACAATCTTCACAAAACTTGCTGAAATGGAATCTGCTTCTGCCTCACAGTCAAGGGTTGGTCCGCCTTCATCTAGGGCATTGACAGTAACCACTCCGATAACTCCAACCAAGGTCAATCCCAAACGCCTCAAGAAAGATCCTCCTTCTCCTGCAAAACTCCACCTCCTGCTTCATTGGATCTACTGTTGAAAGAAATACGTGCCTTAAAACCCTTTATGGAGGAAACAAACGCTAAGCTTCAATTTCTGACTGACAAATGGTCCCAAATGGACGAACGACTCTTTGCAGTGGAACATAGTGTTTCTTCATACAACGTAACTGAAAACAAAGTTCACATCCTTCAATCACAAGTATCCTCTTTACAGAAACATGTCAAGGATTTGGAAAATAGAAATCGAAGAAACAATCTGCGCATATATGGTTTACCAGAAGGTGCGGAACCTCTCGTTTTCTTCAAAAACTTCCTACCTAAAGTATTGGGCCTACCAGAGGACACTAATGTGAACATCCAACATGCTCACAGATTGAGACGTTTACCTGGCAACACTTCTGATTCTAAGCGTCCAAGGGGTGTCATTCTGTATTTCCTGGAATATACAGATCTCTTCAAAGTTCTTTCAGCCTCTAAAAAGTCAACACGCGTCTCTTGGTTAGGTCATACGCTGTTCTTTTCGCAGGACTATGCCAAATGTACTGCAGACAGGCGCAGGGAGTTTCTAAACATGAGACCGGATCTTCACGCCCTTGGTGCTAGATATGGCCTTTTCCATCCTTGCCTCTTTAAGGTCTCGTACAGAAACAAAACAACCTCCTATAATGATCCAGTTAAGCTTAAAAGTTTTCTCAATGCATGTAGAATTGAACCACGGATACATCTGGCTCCTCAACTTGGTTGAAGATATGTTTTTGGACATATGTGTTTGATTCAATAGTGTTTGGTATCGTTTCTGCATCTGCTTTTTCATGCTTAATATTTCTTTCTTAAGTTACTCTTGTTTCTTGTTGTTCTGAATTTACCATGAAGGTTATGTCATCAGTTTACAATTGAATCTTCTTTATTTCCTCCTATAGGTATTGTGTCTTCCCGTTGTCTCGCATCTTGTCATATCCAGTCACACTTGTACACTTCTCCGTGAGTCCTGGATGCACCGCTCTTCCATGTGGTTTTGCCCCCCCATCCTCCTTTTTGGAACTTCATAGGTATGTGTTCTTCCTTTTTTGTTAATCTACCTTTCTCATCTTCTCTTGTTTTCCATCTAGCTCTATTCTTTGTCTTTTTTCTTTTGGTTGCTTCCCTTTTTTTCTTACTATTTCTCCACCCTTTTATCTCTGATATTCGTCTTCTTTTTCCCCTCTTCACAAGTCATTACATTTTTACTCACTTACATGATGTTGCGGTTTCTCGTATATAAAATCTGTATTCTGTCTGGTCTAGTTCAATTTCTTCGCCCAATAATTAGTATATGTCATTGAATATTGTTACTTGGAATGTTCGAGGTTTACATTCACCAATCAAAAGGCAATGTGTGTTATCAAAATTGACGGCTGACATAGCACTGATTCAACAATTGCACCTCACGTATTCCAAATCCTTAAAGCTAAAAAGAGACTGAGTTGGTGAAGTTTTCTTCTCTCCAGGTGATGGTAAGCATAATTGTGTTATCACGCTATGCCACAAATCTCTCCATGTTAAGCTTATTTCTCAAGAAAATGGCGAAGTAGGTCGCTGGTTATTCACAGATTTATTGATTGGGAAGGTTTCACTCTCTTTGTTCGATGTTTATGCACCAACTGCGGGTGATTCCCTTTTTTGGTCACACCTTGCAGAAAATGTGATGCAGTGCTCTCATGATAACCTAATTTTGGCAGGAGACTGTAATCAAATTATAGACCCCTTTATAGGTCGCAACTCCTCAACTTCATTTACTTCTTCTAAGGCTCACAAATTATTCCTACATTCCATCCTACATAGGCATTAAATTGACGCATAGAGATTATGTAATCCCACCCTGAGAGAATATACCTACTTCTCCCCAGTCCATCAGATGCAATTGCGTATTGATTATATTTTTATTTCTCATAATATTTCCCAATCCATACAATTTGCAGATATTGGCTCTATTTTGATTTCTGATCATGCCCCTGTATCCATTTCCTTAGATATACTTAACAGACCTTCTGTCCCTAGACATGGGCGATTTAACAACTCGTTGTTACTTGACCCTGTTTTCACCTCATCATTCACCTCTTTTTTGGAGGAATATTTCAGTTTTAACGGATCAGATACTCTCCCTTTTCACACCATATGGGCCGCTTTTAAAGCTGCTGCTCGATTTTATCATTAATTACGTTTCCAAAAAATGGCATAATGCCCGAAAAACTGCCACAGACCTTTTTGCAAAAATTGATTTTGCAAAAAGGTCTGCCACAGACCTTTTTGCAAAAAGAGATTGGACCATTCCTATCATACTACTAAGTGGAAGGATTGCTTGACAGATCTCATAGCTACTAAAATTCAATTTAAAAAGGAGTCTACTGAAAATGCTTCTTCGTATTTGCTCAAATCTAGTGCAAAATGTTATGGTGGACAAAATAAATCAGGTAAACTATTGGCAAATTACCTTAAAGTTAACAAACAGAAATTTAACATAGAAACAATCCTTGATGATCAGCAATTACCCAAATATAAAGATTCGGAGATTCTACAAGAATTCTATACTTTTTACAAATCCCTATATACACCGTAAACTTCCCCTACAGATAAATCAATTTTGGATTATCTCTCTTCTATTGAAAAAACTTTTGATATTCACTTGAATTTTGATTTATTGGAGCTTGATGTTTCATTGAAAGAATTGCACACTGCTCTACTCACTCTTAAGAAAGATAAAGCTCCAGGCCCAAATGGTTTAATGTCGAATTTTTTTATCGTTTTTCCCTACTACTTCTTCCTAAATTACACAAACTTCTCAATTCCTTTTTGCAAACGGGTACTTCTTCAGGTTCCTTTTTGGAGGCCCTAATTTGCCTTATACCCAAAGAGGATAAAGATCCACGTTTATGTAAAAATTATAGACCAATTTCATTAGTGAATATAGATTATAAAATATTTTCAAAATCCCTGGCCTTAAGATTAGAATCATTTCTTCCCGGTCACTTAGGTAAGGAACAGTCAGGTTTTGTAAAAGGTCGTTTCCTGACAGACTATAAGCGACTATTCTTTGATATTCTCTCCAAGTCCTCTCAATCTTCCGATTCTTTAGCGGCTATTGCCTAAGATGCGGAAAAAGCATTTGACAGAGTCTACTGGCCATTGATTTTTTCAACGCTCAAATCATTTGGCTTTGGTCCTAAAATTGTTAATTTAATTTCTCTCCTATATTCAAATCCTAAAGCGGCAATATTTGCTGATGGCCTTACCTCCTAGTATTTTAATTTGGAAAGAAGTGTTAGGCAAGGTTGTCCTTTATCCCCTTTTTTGTTCAATTTAGCTTTAGAACCTTTCCTATCTAAACTTCGCCAAAATCCAAAATTCTATAGTTTTATCTCTGAAAGCACGCATATTAAGTTAGCAGCATATGCAGATGATATTTTGTTATTTCTCTCGAAACTACAAGCTTCCCTACCTACTTTCGTTCATGAGACAGAGGCTTACTCTTCTGTCTCTCGTTATAAACTCAATAATGACAAATGTGAAATTCTTCCCTTAACTAAATTTACTGTTAAGGATTATTTTAAAATAACTAATTTCAAATGGAACACCAAACTTATAAAATATTTAGGTATCTACTTCTCTGCTTCAATTAAATCATCAATTTCCATTAACCTAGATAAATGCTCCTTAAAAGTATCCTCCCTAATTGACAAATGGCACCCTTTATACTTATCTTGGTGGGAAAGGTTAGATACAATAAAGATGATGTGATCCCCGATTGTTCTTTTTACTATTTCTAACATTCCAGTTGCCATACCTCAAAAGTTTTTTAAAAAAAATAATTCCTTATTATCTTCTTTTCTTTGGAATAAAAAAAGAGCCTGTATGTCATTAACAAAACTTATTCGACCTAAATCAGAGGGTGGAGTCAAATTTCCCAATTTTTCTACCTACCATAAAGCCTTTAATTTACGTCTATCTTCTCATTGGCTAATAGGTTACTCGTCAGACTCTCCTCTTTGGGTTATTCTTGAACATTCTTATCTCATTCCCTTCTCCTTTCAAGAATACCTATCATTTACTTGGAAACCTCAGATATTATCTACTCCTATTGTTAATCATACAAATAAATTATTAGATACATTCACACTAGATAACTCTGCTGACATGACCTCACTTTTAAAATCCTCCATATGGCATAATATTCGTATAATGGTTAAAGGTAGACCTATGTATTGGAAATCATGGAGGCAGAAAGGTCTTTTTTGGGTTCACCAGCTAATTCAAAATGAGAAACTACTATCCTTTCATCAAGCTAGGAATCTGTTTAATTGTCCTGTCTCATCTTCCAATAAATATCAATTGCTACACAATGCTTTGAGTCTAGCTATTGCTCAGGCTGCTCTCACTCCGGTTTCGTCCACTATAACCTCTAACATCACTTATGCTTTTTTAAGCTCAGGCCCCAAAGCATCTAGTATCTACACCTGTTTACGCAAATTGACATCCCTTAGGGACAAGACTAAAGTGGAAGTGGAATGGGAACGTGATTTAGATGTTAATTGGTCCATTTAGATTTGGAAAATAATTTGGCTTAAGGTTAGTAAAACCTCTAGAGCAGCTAACACCACGCAGACGCTTTTCTTTATTTACAACAGATTATGATTTACCTACTACTTGCTGGTCATGTTCCTCCACAGATGCAAATTTAAAACATTTACTTTTTACTTGCCCCTTTGTATATGACTTCAGGAAGTGGATTTGGTAACAAATCACCTTAATTTTTCAATTTAGGGTGCCCTTCTCTTTCACCAATATTTTTTGGGGTTCTCTTTCTGATGATTGGTCTAACTGTACTTTAAATATGCAAGTTTTGGATTTACTTTTGGGAGTGGCATTTCAGCAGATTACCAAACATTGGAAGAAATTATCTGATCTCTCTTTTCAGGCTAGGTGGTATGATGTATGTCATAATCATAGATTGGACACTGCTTATGTTTATCCTATGTCTCTGGCTGTAAAACGTTTAAATATATGGTACCCAGTAACGATATTTATCAATTGTCATGCTAAGCTTTCACATGCACGCATTGCTTTGGAACAAGAGGTTTTAAAACCTCCTTGACATTCTGTTTTTTCTACTCTTTTATTTTGTTTTATTGTTTTTATTGATTTCAGTAACAATCATACATATAGTACCGACTGATAAATTAAAAAGTTACTCGTACCAGTACATATTATACAGGGGTCCGCATCACATATACATTAATTGTTTACATCTCTGTCTGTTTTTCTGCACATTTCCAACTCCACCATTGGGGATATGCAGATGTCTCCCCAATACCCATTCCATTTGGACCACTTCCTGTCCCATTTTTTGCGGCAGCCCCGGGCTATGAACACCTCGTCTCTGCTATCATGCACCTATCTAATTCTTTCACCTATACGGAAGTGAAGGGTGGAGTCGCCCCCCCATCCCCTAGCCAGTTCCCGCTTGACCAATGTGTACCCCAGTGTTGCTATCAGTAAGGTCAGTTGCGGCCCAGATGTTTAGCAGCCCCAATTGCGGTGTCAGTACTACCTCTTTTCCCAATGCAGTCTGTATATGATGTGTGGCCTCTTTCCATAAATGACGGATAGCCGGACAATCCCAGATTGTGTGATAGAAGTAGGCTTGCTGTTGGCAACCCCTCAAGCAGAGGTCATCAGGTCTAGCTCCCTGTCATGTATGAGCGGTGGAGAACCCTAAGCCGTATCAGTCTAAACCGAAGTGTAATGGCTGCTTCTCTAGGGGACATAAGGGCCATACGCCAGTCTTCATCATCAATCGGTCCCAAGTCTCCCTACCACTGCTCCCTGAGTTTACTAAAGATATCGGGCAGATTGTTACTGAGTTTTTTATACGTTAAAGATATGGCCTTGGAATGTAGTGGCCCATCCAGCAAGCGATCCTCTAATGGCGATGATTCTGGTATTCCTGGGTGGCAAGTTGGCCACCTGGTGAGTACTCAGAGTGGTGGGGAGGTGGGAAACACCTCTTTTCGGAACTAGGACCCTCACACACCCAGCAGGCTAGGTGTCATGCTTCATCATATTGGTCTTCTCCTCGTCGAGCCGGCGCTGCAATGCTTGACGGGCACCCATAAAGGGGCTCTTTATCGGAGATCTTTTGTTCCTTGCCGTATATGTGCCGTGGGTGTGAGGGGCCTGGTAAGATGTAGATGTGGTATGTGGGTTAAAATAGGTAAGGGAATCCTCTATAATTATTTTTATTCTGGAGAGGTCACAACCTGATTAAAAAGTAAAAAGAAGAAGGAGGGTGACTATTTTGTTTTGATCTGACAAAAATTACGCTCTACCCCTTAGTGGTCAACATGTTTCTCGCCTATAAAATGTCTCTAATAGATCAGTTGTTCCCCCGGAGAAAAGCAGCCAACCTCTTAAGGATTCAAGTGCTTCCTGATGCAGCGGAATGGGTAGGTGAGCCGGCCTGCTCTGAGCGGGGGTAGCAACACTACGTTGAGTGTCCATATACTCTGCTTCGGTCTGATGAAGCAGCACTTGAATCCTTAAGAGGTTGGCTGCTTTTCTCCGGGGGAACATCCTACTGAGAGAAGAAGTGGTATGTAGAACCACACCACACACTGTAGATAGTTTTCATTTAGTCACTAGGTCCTGAGGAATCGCCAACTGATCTAGCTTGCTGGGTGTGTGAGGGCCCTAGTTCCGAAAGGAGGTATTTCCCACCTCCCCACCACTCTGAGTACTCACCAGGTGGCCAACTTGCCACCCAGGAACACCGTACCTCTTTTGTCTACTAGTTCTATCCTGGGCAAGTACGGTGGACCTTTATTAAGCCCTCATTGTCCCCCTTGTTGTTTACCGATGATTCTGGTATGTCTGTAAAGTTTGGAAAGGCCGCCTGTAGTGCGTGTCGTATTTTCAGGTACCTGAATACTTCCCCTTGAGTCATTAGGTGGTGTCTCTGGAGTTCCTCAAACGTGAGTATCGAGCCCTTCTTTACCAAATCCTTTACGACTGAGATTCCAATCATGTCCCATTTATCAACCCAGGTTGGTAACACAGCATGCCCAGTTTCTTGGTGCACCATGGTGGCGTCGCCCTGGTAAGAGTGTCAACCCAACCTAGTCTAGAGTTCGCTTGATGCCAAACTCCCAATGTGTGCGAGGTGGGTCCAAAATATTTATTTTTCCTATTGCGTGAATATAGGGCCCCTAAATATCCGGAGCGGTCCGTTTGGTATCTGTCCTCAGCGTAGGCCGGGTCAGTAGGTGGGTGATATATCCAATGATTCACAGCCACCAGTTGTGAGGCCCAGTAGTAAAGCTGAAGGTCTGGTAGTGCTATGCCCCCTTCATACCAACCCTTTGTCAGCTTCTTCATTGCCATCCTGGGGGCCTTACCATCCCACAGCAGCGTCCGGACCTCACTCTCCAGCGCTGTAAAATACGAATCTGGGATTTGGTTTGGACTGTTTTGAAGAATATATAAAAAGCGTGGAAGAGCTAACAGTTTGAAGAGGGCCGCGCGGCCTACCAGGGAGAGGGGCAAGGACCGCCAGTGTTTCACATCTGCTTGTAGCCTAGCAAGCGGGGGCGCCAAGTTAGAATTGTGAAAAAGAACCGGGTCTGACGTGATAAAGACTCCCAAATACCAGAATCCTTCTCTGGCCACTTCTATCGTACAGTTTACTGGGAGGTGAGGTACCTGTCCCCGGAGCACAAACAACACTGAATTGCTCCAATTGATCGCATATCCATAATATTTCCCGAAGTTTGTGAATATGTTTAGTACTGCGTTTATGGATTTATAGGGGGAGGCGAGATACAATAGTATGTCATCAGCTTCTGAGGATATTCGGTCTTCCAAGTCCTCTGCCCACCGCAGCCCTCCCACCATCACGGCCCGACGCACCCACGCCGCCAGGGGCTCCAATATGAGGGAGAATATCAGGGGGGGACAAAGGACACCCCTGTCTAGTGCCTCTTCGCAACGTGAACGCGCGAGACGTGTAATTATTAACTCTCACTTGTCCCTGTATATCGGCATATAGTAACTTTACCCACCCAACAAATTTGGGGCCGAATCCCACCCTGTTAAGCACTTCAAATAAGTATGGCCATTCTATAGAGTCGAATGCGATAGAGGCATCCAATGACAACACCACTGCGTCTTCCTCCAGTAATTCCTTGCGCGCCATAACATTATAAAGATGGCGTATGTTGAGAGCCGTATTTCTCCCTGGCATACAGCCTGATTGATCCGGATGTACTAGGGGGAAGAATACTGCCACAAGCCGAATGGCAAGCACTTTCGCTAGAATTTTAGCTTCTACGTTGATCAACGAAATAGGTCTATACGAGCCACAGCTATCTGCAGGTTTCCCTGGCTTACGGATAACCGCAATGGTAACCGTTCCTTCTCGTAGGTTTCTTCATACATAGCTCATAAATGCGGGGCTACCTGAGAGGCCATGACTTTTAAAACTTCTATGGGAGTACCATTTGGCCCCCTCACTTTCCCTGAATTAATCTGACCAATGGCCTTTTGCATCTCCTCATCTGTCAGGTCTTCATCCAGGGTGTCCCTGTCTACGTCCGAGAGGGTTGGCACATCACTATCTAAGAGGAGTTGGCGTGAGTCTTCCGCCGTGAAGGGAAATATATCTTCTCTAAGTGGTCTGCGAATGCCTCCTCCCTCCCTGGAATGTGTAAGTACAGTGCCCTCTGGTAGTGTCATACTCTGCACCCATCTCACACCCTGCTCCCGCTTCTCCAGCCACACCAGGGTTTTGCCTGCCCTGTCTCCTAATTCAACCTGTGTTGGGTACTACGGAGTTTGGCCAACATTTGCTCTCTAGTCTTAATTCTATATTCGTCTTGTTTTAGTGTCAGTCTATGATAGTTGTCCTCTGATGGATCATTTGCGTGTTCTAATTCCAGCCTTTGGAGTTCCTCTTCTACCTGGACTAATAACCGGCGCTTCTTTTGAATATACTCAATTTTTAAGGACAAGGCTTGCCCCTTCAAGACCCCTTGTATGCCTCCCATAGGCTTTGTGCTGAGGCAACCGAGCCCAGATTTTCTTTGAAGTAGTTCCCTGTTAGTGTGCATAGTTCCCCTTTTATGTCAGGTATGGTCAGGAGCCACGGGTTAAGGAGGATAGTAGTGCGTGCCTGTCGCTCTCAGTGTGTGAATTCAATCCTGACTGGGGAGTGGTCGGAAATGCCCCTAGGCAGGACCTGGGGATGTTTAAAACTAGCAATCGAGGCTGTGTATGTTAGAAAGTAATTGATACGGGAGAGACTTTTGTGAACATTAGAGAAATACGTGCAGGAAGTGTCCATCGGTTGTAGCGCTTGCCCTACGTCGGCGAGCCCCATTGCTGTGGTGAAATCTGCCATGAGCCCGTCCGGTTTCGCTCCTGGTCACTGTGGGTGGTTATCGGTTGTATCGTCCATTGTCATGTTATAGTCTCCACCCATAATTAAGGAGCCCACTAGAAGTTCTGTCAATATGTTACCTAGGTCTGCCAATGCCGTCTTACCCAATGCTGGCGGCAGGTATAAAGAGATGACGTTGATTGCTCTCCCTTCCCACTGGGCCTCCAACACTGCAAACCGACCCCCAGGGTCTGCCCATGTCTTATGCACAATAAGGGGTGTATTCCTTTTCACCAGGATCCCCGTCCCCTTGGAGCCAGTTGTCTAGTACGCATGTACTAGGAGTTGATATCCCCACCTTGTAAGGGCCTTACTTTTTTGTCCAACTAGATGAGTTTCTTGCAGTAATACAAGGTCCGGGGAATGTCTCTTTAGATACTGTTAGACTATTCCTCTTTTAATTTTGTCGCCCATCCCATTCACATTCCAGGTTAGAACAGAAAGTGTCCGGCCTCTTTCACACCCCAGTACATATCATAGTGTAACTTGCAATACAGTAGATCAATGCTGATGGATAAGTGTCATGTGATACCAGCTGAGTCTGAGTAACTCTCCTCTGCGCTTGGACCTTGGAAAATAGCAATGTACAACTGCTATGTTTCAAATCAACAAAATAGTGAAAAAATGAACACGCCTCCCCTTCCTCCCTTCCCCACCCCCCCACCCTGCCCCCCTGCCCGTGGATTTAAAACTACCCACTCCCCAACTAGGCAGCGTGCCTTTCTCCCCCCCCCCCCGAAATGCTGAAAAGCGCGGGCTTAGTCAGTCCCCATCCCCGCTAGTCCTACGTTACATCATGCCTGTTACTATCTATCTTTTGTCCGTTCAGAGTAAAGTCTCGGGAGGACCTTCCACAGCGGGACTCGTCATTATGAAGCAGGCAACAAGTACTTCTCCAATCGTCCCCATGCATGTGTTAGTCTTAGGAACAATCTCACAGTCCCAGTAATACTTGCGCTTCCGTAGGTCTACCGGCCAGCATTCCGCATCTCTAAGGTACATTCAGGCTCCGTCGTCTTCTCACTTCGTTCAGTTGAGCCACCCCCAGATGAATAAACCAAGTGTCCCCTCTGTTGTCCAGGTCTGCCAGCATGATCTTCTCTCTGGCCCCCTACCCTGCGCCATCTCTCCAGCCAGTCCCACGCTTCCTCTGGCGATGCGAAGAACCATGTTCTGCCGTCGGACTCCACTCTCAGCTTTGCCGGAAAAAGCATAGCATATTTTACTTCCCAATCTCGAAGCTCCTTTTTCACTGCCTGGAAGCTACGACGCTGGGCTTGAACTTTAGCCGTGAAATCGGGAAAGAATGTAACTTCGCTGTTGTCCAGTCTGAGAGGTGGGTTGGATCTTGCCGTGTGTAGTATAATATCGCTGTCTCGATAGTTAAAGTCCCGGGCTATAAGGGGTCTCGGGGGAGGGGTCCAGGTTTCGGCCTACCTCCCGGCACTCTGTGTGCCCTCTCTATTGATAAATAGCGTGACAGGGTCTTGGGTTGCAGGTGCGTTGTTATCAGTTCCTCCACGAACAGGATAGCTGCTGGCCCTTCGGCTCATTCCGAGACGCCTAAAATTAGTATATTATTGCGACGTGCCCGACCTTCATAATCATCAAGTTGTTGCGCCATCCGTTCCTGCTTAGTCTGCAAGTCAGCCACCTGCAGTTGAAGCTGGGAAGTATCAATTTGCAGCGCTGTAGTGACGATTTTGAGTTCCTTTACCTTCTCATCCATTTTACGAAAGTCTGCCCTGTTGAGAGAAACCTTCACAGTGACTGAGTCCAGTGAGGTGCGCACTCCATTTATAGCCGCCATGACGTCATGAAGCGTTGGCTCTGACCCTGTCTTAGGGGCAGTCTGTGCCTCAGCTTTATCCATTTGGTGTGTTTCTCTGTCCTCTCCTGTTGTGTTCCAAGCAAATTTGGCTAGTTTATTCTGTGCGTTAACTTTAGAACCTCTTCCCATTGCCATGTGAGCAATTTAACATCTCGTTAGTCAATGGAAGAATCCGGAACGGCCCCGGGTATTCCCCGCCACCTCCCCATCGAGACTGATGTTCTCGCCGTTGGCCTGTCGGGTTTCCCTCGGGCCGTTCCCTCTAGTTTTCCCAAATCAGGTCTATGCTCCGTCCGATAGCTTTCGCCGTGCGTGGACACTCCTTGACACCGGGAGGCTCAGGAAACTGTGTCGTAGCTATCTATTCCTGCCACTTCTCTGGTGAATCAGGTATCGTGTCTCAATCACCGCTTCAGTCACTCCGTCTTCGCTCGCTTCTGAATTGTCTACAAGCGGTCCCCTCTGCTATTGTGAGATCGATGGCCCGACTGGCAAAGGTAGCTAGGCGAAAAGAATCCCACTTCCTGCTCAATGCGGGCACTACTGCATGCGGTGGTACGCACTCACTTTCCCATACTCCACTCGGGCCCCCCCGTCCTCTCAATGTTCTCTGTTTGTTTTTCAAATTGCCCCTGCCTCTGTGATCACGTTGTATGTCTCTGCACCTGTCTTTGTTACCCCTCCTGAGGCAAACACGTGTAGATGTGGTCACAGCCGGGGCTACCCCTCATCAGTGTATAGCCTCAGTCTGTAGCTTAATATCCAGGGAATCAGGCTGTTTTTGACCTAGGTGTCTGCTTCTCACGGTCTTAGTTGAGTGCAGAATGTCTCGTCTTTTGCAGCGCAATGACTCGGTCCTTTTTGCTGTCCACACCAAGACAAAGGGGGAGGCCGGGACGTGGGGGTGGGCGGGGGGGCGGGGGGGGCAGCCCGCTATCTCTGTCTTTCCTTTCCTGTGGCCGCCAGCCCGCACTGATGTTCCCAGGCAATTTCGAGCTTCCCCGCCACTGTTTCCCCTACTACAAAGTTGTCATCAAGGCGTGACCTGGGCCCAACAGGCCTCCCAATCCCGAGCCTCCAATTGAGAGATCAGCCCGGGACGCCTGCCTCTTTTCCTCCGGGTTTCCGTTGGCATGCGCTGGGTTTCACGCAGCTTTGGGAGGCAGGCCACTATCTCTGGGTGTTGTCCCCTGCGTCCGCCGGCCCGCATTGATTCCACCAGGCAACCTCAGACCCCCTCTCCGCCACTTCTTCCACTGCTGAGGCTCGAGTCTACCCGGGGCCGGCCCAGGCCTAGCAGGCCCACCGAAGCCGGGGACTTAGTTTGGGAGAGTGGCCCCAAGACGCCCGCCTCGTGAGCACCGGGCGGCTGTCGCCTCACTCTAGATTGCACACACCTTATCAGCCGGGTCCGCCGCTCTCGGAGAGCTGTGTACTGCACCGTAGCTCGTCTCGGTGAGGTGTCAGCGAGGCCACATTTACATGGCCTCTACTGACATCACTGGGTGTCCAGCCGCTGCCATGCTGGAGCCGCCGTCTTCTTCTTCCACCTCACCGAAACACGTCCGGCAAGGCTCCGTTTTCACTCGTATGCTCTCCACGGGTTCTGTATGGCTTGTGACAATTTTGGAACGGGTTCGCTGGTACCGATGGCACAGAATTATTAAGGATAGCCTGCGGGGATGCGGGAGCCCACTCAGGCAGCGGCCATTCTCGTCGGCTGCTAGCCACGCCCCTGTTTTTTCTACTCTTAACATTATTTTTATAGACTTAATAGAAACTTGTTGTTATGCTCCTGATAATTGACCAGACCTGTTTTATATTTTATATGTTATATCTTTGTATTCTCCTAACCTCCTCTTTTAATTTTTATTGCTAGTGTAAACAATCATTCATGTATAATCATATGCTTTCAAATCATATTGTATATGTATTCTTATTGTATTTCCTCTTTTTTCTCTCTCTCTCTTTCTTCCCTCTTTTACTTGAATAAACTTTACTTTTTTTTTAACTTAAAAAGTCTAACCATTGGCAATTGCACTGGTATCATTCCAGCCATCATTCTTTTGCCCACCATGCCACCCCAGCTTGGACCCAGCCATATGCAAATCAGTCTTGATCCTGCTCCATTGCAAACACTTCAGCCAAACGTCCAGGCCAGGTCCTCCCTGAAGCTGAACACGAGCTACCCAAGCACTGGAATGGCAGTAATGCTGTAAGTCAGTGTGAAGTGTACTGGCATAGCTGAGTGCAGGCCAGTACTATAATAGCAGAATATCTGCAGAGTTGAGGGGCACACTCTACTGAGGACAAGCCTGGAGAATGGGGTGAGGTACATGAACCTGCATGGAGGAGCTGTGGGTGCTAAAGGCCAGGATTGAGGTGCAGTCACACAGAATGTGTGGCTCGATTACTGCAGCGAGTGCTCTAGGCCTTGGATGAGGTGCATCCACAGAGCTCTTTGCAAGTCTAGCACTAAAGCTACAAGGGGTGATGTGTGCCAGGGCTGAGATGAGTCCACATAAGCGTGTGGCCCAAGAACTGAGAAAAGCAGGTGACAAACACTGGAGATCAGAGTCCAGTCGCGAAGCTGTGTACAAGTGTGGTACTGCAATAGCACGAATGCTGTGGGACAGGAATGAGGTGCATTGGCAGAGCTGTACGGGATCTAGTACTGCAAAAGCAGCGAGGACGCGGACGGAGACTGAGATGAAGGGGCACAGGGTTGATGAGTCCTACAGCAGACTAGCAGCGGAGGAAGCAGCTGGAGACTGAGATGATGCGGTTGGTGTGTCCTAGTGCAGGACTAGTAGTGGAGGAAGATGAAGCCATACGTGGTTGATGTGTCGTAGAGCAGGGCTTGCAGCGGAGGAAGCAGCTAGAGACTGAGATGAAGAGGTACACGGTTGATGAGTCCTAGAGAAGGAGTAGTTGTGAAGGAATCATATGGAGACTGAGATGAAGTGATACATGGTTGATGAGCCCTCCAGCAGGACTAGCAGCAGTGGAAACAGCTGGAGACTAAGATGAAGTGGTACGCGGTTGATGAGTCCTAGAGCAGACTAGCAGCGAAGGAAGCAGCTGGAGAATGAGATGAATGGGTTTACAGTTGATGAGTCCCAGAGCAGGGCTAGCAGTAGAGGAAGCAGATAGAGACTGAGATGAAGCGGTTGGTGACTCCAAGTGCAGGACGGTTCACTGACAAAATATTGATGTAAAAAATATAGAATGCAAAAATAACTATGAAAAAATATAGAATGCAAAAATATCGATGAAAAAATATAGAATGCAAAAATATCGACTCCCTATACTTAAACAGGTAAGTACAAAAATATTGCGAAAAAAATATTGATGTAAAAAATATAGTTGTACATAATAATAATATCGATTTTATTATGTATATATATATATATATATATATATATTACTAGATATGTTAAAAAGATTTAATATATATTTTAACAAATATAACAAACTTAATTAAAAAAGTTAAACACGCATACATAATAATTAATATATATATTTACTTTAAAAAAATTAATAATAAACTATACATTTTATTTATTTTATTATGTTAAAATTATATAAAAATTTACTCATATATATGTACATATATATGCATATATACATGTTACTGGTACATATTTATATATGTACCAGTAACATAAAATCGAATAAAAAACATTCTATTATAAATTAAAACATTAAACGATTTAAAAATCTTCAAACCTAAATTTCCCACTCCAGTCACTGCATAGCGCCACTGAAGAAAGGAAGTGTTGTTCCTGAAACGCGTTTGGCCATCAAGATGTGTTGCCAGTTTTACTGAAAGCCTGTTTGCAAGCTGCCAAAGAGATATAAAAACGAACGTGATTATCTGCCTGTGGCTTCTCTCCTTGGGGCTACCCTTTAGAAGTGGATGTTGAGCGGCCTTGCCCGCCGCGGAGTGAAGCCCACTGCCGGTTTGTGGGCCCGTGCTGAAACCTACCAGGAGTCGGCACTGGGAGGCAGGATGACGACGCCTAGCCGGTGCTGTCATGAAGTTCGTATTTTGCCAGCTACAAAGCGGGACAGACTTTGCAGTCAATACTGCCACCAACCCACCTGGGTATGAACATTGCTGAATTAAGTGTGCACAGAGCAGACCCACCTGGGAAAAATCTTGACGGACTACGGAGACCAGAAGGCCATGAAGATGGCCACGCCCACTGTGGCAGGTACTTTGAATAAAATGTGCGCAAGACACGCTGCTCTGTTGTTTCACTGCATAGCGCCACTGAAGAAAGGAAGTGTTGTTCCTGAAACGCGTTTGGCCATCAAGATGTGTTGCCAGTTTTACTGAAAGCCTGTTTGCAAGCTGCCAAAGAGAAATAAAAACGAACGTGATTATCTGCCTGTGGCTTCTCTCCTTGGGGCTACCCTTTAGAAGTGGATGTTGAGCGGCCTTGCCCACCGCGGAGTGAAGCCCACTGCCGGTTTGTGGGCCCGTGCTGAAACCTACCAGGAGTCGGCACTGGGAGGCAGGATGACGACGCCTAGCCGGTGCTGTCATGAAGTTCGTATTTTGGCAGCTACAAAGCGGGACAGACTTTGCAGTCAATACTGCCACCAACCCACCTGGGTATGAACATTGCTGAATTAAGTGTGCACAGAGCAGACCCACCTGGGAAAAATCTTGACGGACTACGGAGACCAGAAGGCCATGAAGATGGCCACGCCCACTGTGGCAGGTACTTTGAATAAAATGTGCGCAAGACACGCTGCTCTGTTGTTTCACTGCATAGCGCCACTGAAGAAAGGAAGTGTTGTTCCTGAAACGCGTTTGGCCATCAAGATGTGTTGCCAGTTTTACTGAAAGCCTGTTTGCAAGCTGCCAAAGAGAAATAAAAACGAACGTGATTATCTGCCTGTGGCTTCTCTCCTTGGGGCTACCCTTTAGAAGTGGATGTTGAGCGGCCTTGCCCGCCGCGGAGTGAAGCCCACTGCCGGTTTGTGGGCCCGTGCTGAAACCTACCAGGAGTCGGCACTGGGAGGCAGGATGACGACGCCTAGCCGGTGCTGTCATGAAGTTCGTATTTTGCCAGCTACAAAGCGGGACAGACTTTGCAGTCAATACTGCCACCAACCCACCTGGGTATGAACATTGCTGAATTAAGTGTGCACAGAGCAGACCCACCTGGGAAAAATCTTGACGGACTACGGAGACCAGAAGGCCATGAAGATGGCCACGCCCACTGTGGCAGGTACTTTGAATAAAATGTGCGCAAGACACGCTGCTCTGTTGTTTCACTGCATAGCGCCACTGAAGAAAGGAAGTGTTGTTCCTGAAACGCGTTTGGCCATCAAGATGTGTTGCCAGTTTTACTGAAAGCCTGTTTGCAAGCTGCCAAAGAGAAATAAAAACGAACGTGATTATCTGCCTGTGGCTTCTCTCCTTGGGGCTACCCTTTAGAAGTGGATGTTGAGCGGCCTTGCCCACCGCGGAGTGAAGCCCACTGCCGGTTTGTGGGCCCGTGCTGAAACCTACCAGGAGTCGGCACTGGGAGGCAGGATGACGACGCCTAGCCGGTGCTGTCATGAAGTTCGTATTTTGGCAGCTACAAAGCGGGACAGACTTTGCAGTCAATACTGCCACCAACCCACCTGGGTATGAACATTGCTGAATTAAGTGTGCACAGAGCAGACCCACCTGGGAAAAATCTTGACGGACTACGGAGACCAGAAGGCCATGAAGATGGCCACGCCCACTGTGGCAGGTACTTTGAATAAAATGTGCGCAAGACACGCTGCTCTGTTGTTTCACTGCATAGCGCCACTGAAGAAAGGAAGTGTTGTTCCTGAAACGCGTTTGGCCATCAAGATGTGTTGCCAGTTTTACTGAAAGCCTGTTTGCAAGCTGCCAAAGAGAAATAAAAACGAACGTGATTATCTGCCTGTGGCTTCTCTCCTTGGGGCTACCCTTTAGAAGTGGATGTTGAGCGGCCTTGCCCGCCGCGGAGTGAAGCCCACTGCCGGTTTGTGGGCCCGTGCTGAAACCTACCAGGAGTCGGCACTGGGAGGCAGGATGACGACGCCTAGCCGGTGCTGTCATGAAGTTCGTATTTTGCCAGCTACAAAGCGGGACAGACTTTGCAGTCAATACTGCCACCAACCCACCTGGGTATGAACATTGCTGATTTAAGTGTGCACAGAGCAGACCCACCTGGGAAAAATCTTGACGAACTACGGAGACTAGAAGGCCATGAAGATGGCCACGCCCACTGTGGCAGGTACTTTGAATAAAATGTGCGCAAGACACACTGCTCTGTTGTTTCACTGCATAGCGCCACTGAAGAAAGGAAGTGTTGTTCCTGAAACGCGTTTGGCCATCAAGATGTGTTGCCAGTTTTACTGAAAGCCTGATTGCAAGCTGCCAAAGAGAAATAAAAACGAACGTGATTATCTGCCTGTGGCTTCTCTCCTTGGGACTACCCTTTAGAAGTGGATGTTGAGCGGCCTTGCCCGCCGCGGAGTGAAGCCCACTGCCGGTTTGTGGGCCCGTGCTGAAACCTACCAGGAGTCGGCACTGGGAGGCAGGATGACGACGCCTAGCCGGTGCTGTCATGAAGTTCGTATTTTGGCAGCTACAAAGCGGGACAGACTTTGCAGTCAATACTGCCACCAACCCACCTGGGTATGAACATTGCTGAATTAAGTGTGCACAGAGCAGACCCACCTGGGAAAAATCTTGACGGACTACGGAGACCAGAAGGCCATGAAGATGGCCACGCCCACTGTGGCAGGTACTTTGAATAAAATGTGCGCAAGACACGCTGCTCTGTTGTTTCACTGCATAGCGCCACTGAAGAAAGGAAGTGTTGTTCCTGAAACGCGTTTGGCCATCAAGATGTGTTGCCAGTTTTACTGAAAGCCTGTTTGCAAGCTGCCAAAGAGAAATAAAACGAACGTGATTATCTGCCTGTGGCTTCTCTCCTTGGGGCTACCCTTTAGAAGTGGATGTTGAGCGGCCTTGCCCGCCGCGGAGTGAAGCCCACTGCCTGTTTGTGGGCCCGTGCTGAAACCTACCAGGAGTCGGCACTGGGAGGCAGGATGACGACGCCTAGCGGTGCTGTCATGAAGTTTGTATTTTGGCAGCTACAAAGCGGGACAGACTTTGCAGTCAATACTGCCACCAACCCACCTGGGTATGAACATTGCTGAATTAAGTGTGCACAGAGCAGACCCACCTGGGAAAAATCTTGACGGACTACGGAGACCAGAAGGCCATGAAGATGGCCACGCCCACTGTGGCAGGTACTTTGAATAAAATGTGCGCAAGACACGCTGCTCTGTTGTTTCACTGCATAGCGCCACTGAAGAAAGGAAGTGTTGTTCCTGAAACGCGTTTGGCCATCAAGATGTGTTGCTAGTTTTACTGAAAGCCTGTTTGCAAGCTGCCAAAGAGAATAAAAACGAACGTGATTATCTGCCTGTGGCTTCTCTCCTTGGGGCTACCCTTTAGAAGTGGATATATATATATATATATATATATATATACTAGATATGTTAAAAAGATTTAATATATATTTTAACAAATATAACAAACTTAATTAAAAAAGTTAAACACGCATACATAATAATTAATATATATATTTACTTTAAAACAATTAATAATAAACTATACATTTTATTTATTTTATAATGTTAAAATATATAAAAATGTACACATATATATGTACATATATATATGCATATATACATGTTACTGGTACATATTTACATATGTACCAGTAACATAAAATCGAATAAAAAACATTCTATTATAAATTAAAACATTAAACGATTTAAAAATCTTCAAACCTAAATTTCCCACTCCAGTCAGTGCAACAATTGGGAAAGTGTTGGATAGCGGAGGGGTAAAAATTACTATTCCCACTCCAGTGAGTGCAACAGTAGAGAAAGAGTTGGATAGCGGAGGGGTACAAATTACCATTCCCACTCCAGTGAGTGCAACAGTAGGGAAAGTGTTAGATAGCGGAAGGGTAAAAATTACTATTACCACTCCAGTGAGTGCAACAGTAGGGAAAGTGTTGGATAGTTGTGGGGTAAAATTTACTTTTCCCACTCCAATCAGTGCAACAGTAGGGAAAGTGTAGGATAGCGGAGGGGTAAAAATTACTATTCGCACTTCAGTGAGTGCAACAGTAGGGAAAGTGTTGGATAGTGGTTGGATAGTGGTGGGATAAAATTTAGTATTCCTATTCCAACCAGTGCAACAGTAGGGAAAGTGATGGCTTGGAGAGGGGTAACAATTAATATTCTCACTCCAGTCAGTTCAAAATTAAAAACAAAATATTAAGAACAACAAAAATATGTAAAACGCTAAATAAAAAAAAGAAATATATAAATATGTTAAAAATGTAAATGCAAATATATTTAATATTAAAACAATTTAAAATGTATTCTAATGTTAAATACATATGACAAATACCTACAAATATTATATTAAATAAAATAAAAATATTTTCAAACAAATATTTTTCATTTGAAATTATTTAAAAACAAAAACATTAATTAATACATAAATGTACTTTTTTTTATTTCTTACCCTATAACACCACACAATTCACAAGCCACATCTAAATTTTAAAAAAATATACTTCCATAATTACCATAATTAATTACCAATTAAAGAAATATTATTAATTTTAAAAAAACAAATTCAAACTCATAAAAATTAACTCCCCACACTTTACCACTATAATCCCCACAACCCACAGCTAAAATTAAACTTATTTTCAATTACAAACTAATAGTATTTAACAACTAATTATAAAGTAAGTAAAATTAATTTACTCCCCACCCTTTAACCCTATAAAAGTAAAAACAACGCACACACAAAGTGTGCTGTGATGTCACGCGCCGTGATCTCACTTGCATACTGCCTAACTAGGTTAGTCCCCCACTTCTTTTTTTAGCACTTGTGCCCTGCCCAGAACACAACTCCACTGTTGTACCTTCCTTAGATTAGTTGGATGGCTATATGCCCCCCTTCACCCCGGCAACGTACATATATCTGGCAGTTTGGAGTGGCTCTCTCCAACGCAGAGAAAACACTCTTCTTAAAACCAGCCACCTACACTCGGGACAGGGTGAAAAAGTTTAAATTCCCACCCTTGTCCTGTGGGGACAATCTGCTTTGGGTAAAACCACAATCACAGATGTGTTTATCAAAATCTTGACGATGGCTGCGCTATGCAAATTACCTAAGCATTGTTGAATCTCACCTGCATTTGAGAAGGTAGACTCAGGTTAACCAGAGAGAGAGATAGGTACAGGTGGGCAACGGAACTGGAGACATGGGCACAGTAAATTACCAGGATAGAGCTGCACTGAGCAAATCACTGACTACTGAGAGACTTAACTGCTGAGGCCAAACTAAACCAGAAATGAAAGACCTCTAGGATTACACAGATCACCCACCCACTCGCCTGGACTGTAACACTCCACAACCCCATGCACTGTACACACACACACACACACTTTACACATTCCACCATGATCAAGGTAAATGCAGCTGTCTCCTTGATAGCACAAGGACTACCAAGACCCCATGTAGATGAGCTGAGGCAGGGTATGTTTAGAGGTCAAATTGCATCCTCTGCAGTACACACCACAACTCACCCTCAAAAACATCTCACCCACGTGCTGATTTGGTATGGAGATAGCAATGATCCTGCCACCCCTTTTTGGAATTTGGAAAACCCCAAATCCATCATAACACCTCTGTACTATTCGCAGACGGATGCAAGGACAACCCTTTGTGGGGAAGACCAAAACTGCAGACAAGACGGAATTAAGAAAAAACATTGAGAAACCAAGTAATCAGAGTGTGTACATTATATAAAACCTGTGACATAACATCTGTGCCGAGCAAATGGATGCCTTGTGCTGACTTAACCAAGAATGCAACTAAACTGCACCCCTTTCCTGCATGCTTTTAAGTACAAAGCCCTTAAGCGCGTATAGCGTCCCTTAAGTTCCCCTAAATCCAGCTGGTGATTGAAAAAAACATAACTTTAGTGCAAATAACAAGGAAGTCTCCTTCACCCGAATCCTGTATTTAATCTGGGATTCAGTACATAATACACAGATAGCGATATGTACTATTTTCAAATGTAATTTAGCACTGTATTTATTATGTAAGTCAGTGTTATATTCAGTCTTTATATCCTGCCTATAGCTTGTAAGGAGATTTTAGCTTCCTGACCCATATTTTGTTTGGACTTGAATTTAAATTGCACTAAAGCATTTATCGGTCATTTTGTTATGCCGATTTATGATATATCTGTTTGGTTTACAGACTTAAGTTTTAAAAGAGATTTTATTTGTAATTCATTAAATACAATATAATAAGCACCAGATAAAATCATACATATAAGGATTATCAGATCAATAAAATATGCGAGAAAGGGGGGAAAAGAGGGGCAAAGGTGACTATCACCAAACCGCATACTTTCACCGCTGCAGGGGGGACTTCAGCCCCCAGACTGCCTTGCTGCACATCGCGCCCGGACGTGCTGTCACTCATCTGCGCGCCCGGAGGCGCATAAAGGCACCCGTGGCTCCCGCTTCACAGGAACTGCATACTTTCACCGCTGCAGGGGGGACTTCAGCCCCCAGACTGCCTTGCTGCACATCGCGCCCAGAGGCGCTGTCACTCATTTGCGCGCCTGGAGGCGCATAAAGGCACCCGCGGCTCCCGCGTCGCTGGAAGAGCGCGGGTGCGCCCAGGAGAAGCCGGAGCAAAGGGCGGGCCCGTCTACGCCCGTCCGTGGCTAGGAGAGGCTGGGTGGACCAGGTCCCTTGATCCTTGTGGACCAGACTTTGTTACATCAGGATACAGCTCAGTGGATTAAAGCCTGCAAGGTACCTGCATGGTCATTACCTATTGTGGTGCCTGTGCCCTATCTAGCCATATCTAGCTATAACTATATCATCTAATTTATAGCGCTTTGAAGCCCCCTGGTTCTAAGCCCAAGAAGTGCGTCTTGTCGTGTTAATTCTGAAGCAGGGGGCTTTCGATATTTGGTACTGTGGGCTATATCAAGTGTACACCAACTTAAATCGCTCCCTGATTAGCTGGAAATGGGTAAAAGGAAATTAGTTGTTGGGGGACCCCCAGGGACCAATGCTGCAGGCCCAGTTGAAACGATAGACTCTTTCTTAACCAGGGCAGCTGATGCCATAACAAAGGAGATAGCTCTAACTGAGAAAAGACTCTCCCTGGAGACTTAGAAAACAGCACTAGGCAATGTTGGGTGTGGTTTAACCCAGGAGAAAAACAGTGTCCCAACAGAAGAAATATGTTCTACTGTACCCTCAATCACATTGTTGGAGGGCCAAATGGATGATCAGGACTTACTTACTGGTATTCCTGTAGCCACTCTAACAGTAGGTGATGATTTTGATTGCCCCCCGGCCAAGAGAAAACGAACTGGTGGAAGCAAAGCTTTGAGAAAGTCTCCACGGACAAAAACAACTCCGCCACCGGCACCAGCTGAACTAAACCTGGAATTGCTACTGGACAGCCTCTTCTCAAGATTAGAGACTATGACCAAAGCCTTGTTAGTACCCGTAATCTCCTAGCTAGAACACATCAAGTCAAAACTTGACTCTTTTGTTTCCATACGTAATAATTGTTTTTCGGGGGATGATATAGTAGCCGGAGGGAGGGGGGCGCTTGTCAAGTCCCCACTGGTCCGAAACATCCCCCCCAGGTCGGTAGCACCCAAGCACATCAGGCAAACTGTACTCAAGCCCAATTGGCTATGTCTCATCCTAGTAATATAATTACTGACTGTGCCCTAGGGGGGTGGTCACTGAATCCCGGGCAGCCTGTCAGGAAGCCCGGGAAAGTGTCAACGAGGACCCGCTATCTACACACACTTTAGTCCACCACAAACGATTCACGTCTACAAACAAATGCATACTTGATCTCCCACCCCAATCTGCGCCCCTGGTAGCGGTGCTTTTGGGGGTTCCTCCACTTGCATCTGGAATTAAGGAAACCTCACTAGATCTGATACACAATTCACTGGTGTAATAACAATGTGACAAATGGCTCAAATATTACTCCAGACATCATCAAGACGAGAAGGGTAGGTTGGATCGGCCATGGGACTAGGAAAAATATCGAGGGGGATTGTATAATTGTCAACTTTAAGCATCCCATGCAAACTAAAGCATTAGTAGATTGTCAACACAAAAATGGTATTAAATCAAAAATTAAAATAGTCCCATTGTGTGACTTTGTATGTAACATTTTTTCTTCTTTCTCTTCTCTATTATTGTTATGTGGAATTGGATTGTGTATTCTCTTATTTCCTTTTTCTCTGGACATGCTATGCTGTTGAAGTTAGTTTCATGGAACGTTAGGGGATTAAATTCTCCTATTAAAAGACAAAGAGTATTAACCCATTTGGCCAAATTAGAAGCTGACATAGCGTTTCTTCAAGAAACGCATCTCACTGATGTTGAATCGTTGAAACTAAAGAAGGGATGGGTAGGCGAAGTTTACTTTTCACTTTTCCACTATTTGGGATGCTTTTAAAGCCTCAGCAAGAGATTGTATCATACATTATGTTTCCAACAAACGTAAAAAAAGTGCATTCGCACTACCACACTCTTTCAAGTCATAAAGGAACTAGAGCATTCATATTACACTTCTAATTCTAAAGACGTTCTTAACACTCTTTTAAAAGCTAAACTACAATTCAACAAAGAATCTGCTGATAATGCCTCACTATATTTGTTGAAATCGAGTGCAAAATTTTATGGAGGTAAAAATAAAGCAGGGAAAATTTTGGCTAATTACCTAAAAACTAGGAATAATAAACTGTATATTGAATCTATTTATGATGAACAATCTGTCCTAAAATTCAAAGATGTAGAAATTCTGACTGCATTCTCTTCATTTTCCAAACCATTATATTCCTCAGAAACTAACTCGTCACAACTATCAATTTCGCAATTCTTCTCTACCATACAAAAACCTCAACACAACCTACCTAATCTATCCTCCCTGGAGTCTGACCTAACACAAAAGGAATTGTTGGAGGCTCTTCAACACCTTAAAAAAGATGAAGCACCCGGGCCAGTTGGCTTCACTGTTGAATTCTTTCTTCATTTTTCCAAGTTATTACTACCTAAGTTACTTCTTTTGATTAATTCTTTTGGTTTTGAAAACAATTCTGTTGGCTCTTTTTCAGAAGCACATATTTGTCTTATTCCCAAAGATGGCAAAGATTTAAGGTATTGTAAAAATTATAGACCTATCTCTCTTGTCAATATCGATTATAAAAAAAATTCCAAAGCGCTAGCCCTACGTTTAGATTCCCACTTACCACATATATTAGGCAAAGAACAGTCTGGCTTCATCAAGGGTAGAGTTATCACTGATAACACTCAACTTTTTTTCAACATCCTTTCTAAAACATCGCATTTAAAAACCCCTCTCGCAGCAATAGCTTTAGACGCAGAAAAGACGTTTGATAGAGTTGAATGGACTTATCTGTTCTTTACTCTTAATTGGTTTGGATTTGGACCTAAGTTTATTTCCCTAATCTCTCTTCTCTACTCCAATCCTCGTGCTGCTGTCTGCGCCAATAGCCTAATATCTTCATTTTTTGACTTAGGCAGAGGAGTACGTCAAGGTTGCCCCCTATCCCCCTTTCTCTTTGATTTAGCAATAGAATCTTTTCTATCAAGAATCCATCAAAATCCACATATATATGGTTTTGAAACACCAACCTCTCACATTAAGCTCGCTGCATCGCTGACGATATTTTACTCTTTATCTCAAAACCAAGTGATACGATTCCTGCTTTTTTAGCAGAAGTACAATCCTTTCTAAAACATCGCATTTAAAAACCCCTCTCGCAGCTTTAGACTCAGAAAAGACGTTTGATAGAGTTGAATGGACTTATCTGTTCTTTACTCTTAATTGGTTTGGATTTGGACCTAAATTTATTTCCCTAATCTCTCTTTTCTACTCCAATCCTCGTGCTGCTGTCTGCGCCAATAGCCTAATATCTTCATTTTTCAACTTAGGCAGAGGAGTACGTCAAGGTTGCCCCCTATCCCCCTTTCTCTTTAATTTAGCAATAGAACCTTTTCTATCAAGAATCCGTCAAAATCCACATATATATGGTTTTGAAACACCAACCCCTCACATTAAGCTCGCCGCATACGCTGACGATATTTTACTCTTTATCTCAAAACCAAGTGATACGATTCCTGCTTTTTTAGCAGAAGTACAATCCTTTTCCTTACTCTCAGGCTACAAGCTAAATAGCGATAAGTGTGAGATTTTACCTTTGAATAAATTTACTTTTAAAGCGGATTTTGCCCTCTCTCGATTTATATGGAGCCCTAATCACATCAAATACTTGGGATTGCAATTTACGCCAACAGTTTCAGATACAGTAAAGCTTTGCATGAATAACTGCATTCAAAAACTCACGGAACTTACCACTAATTGGCACCCTCTTTATTTGTCCTGGTGGGGTCGTGTGGACACTATCAAGATGATGCTTTCTCCTATAGTATTATACACGATCTCCAATATCCCAGTTACCATCTCTGCTAAATTGTTTAAAAAAATCAACTCAATTTTAACCTCCTTTTTATGGAACAAGAAAAGAGCCCGTATGTCTCTATCAAAGTTATTTCATCCTAAAACGGAAGGAGGAGTTAACTTTCCTAATTTCCCTGCTTATCAAAAAGCCTTTTTATTACATCAAGCCTCTTATTGGTTGCTTGACTCCACTGATGATTGCCCTTTGTGGACGTCAGTTGAAAAATCATTTTTATACCCTTTTTCTTTTCAAGAATACCTCTCCTTCTCACGTACACCCCAATCTGTTTCTACCACTATAATTAAGTTCACTTACAAACTCCTCAAGCCATGTCACCCTCCAACTAATAAGACTTTAGACTCTTTTCTCAATACTACTATATGGCACAATACTTTTTTGTTAATACGCAATAAACCCTTTCATTGGAAATCATGGAGGCAAAAGAGTTTAGTTTGGATTTATCAATTATTTACACAAACGGAATTCATATCCTTCCCCACACTCAGGCAATTATTTGGGTTACCTGCCTCTTTCATTTCTAAATATTACCTTCTTAAGCAAGCTGTGCTAGATGCATGCGTTCAATTTTCCAATACAACCATTAATGCGCATACTCCTACTACATCTCCAGACTTACTTACCTTACTGCACACTACACCCAAAGCATCTATTATATATACATTTTTACAATGCACTGAAAGTATTAGACATAAATCGAAAATAGAGAATGCGTGGGAGCAGGATTTTGGCACATTGTGTCAAATTCCTATGTGGAAAAATATTTGGGGTAAGATAAGGAAATCCTCAAGAGCTGCAAGTATTACGCAAACACTGTTTTTTGCATATAATAGGCTGTTATTATCCCCGAATACTTTGAGCAAAAGGTTTTCTGCAGTACCAGATATTTGTTGGACATGTTCATCCCCACATGCTGACTTGCTTCATATGTTGTTCTCCTGTTCACTTGTACAAAGCTTCTGGAAACGTGTATGGTCTCAAATCAATTCGATTTTTGAAATGTTTCTTTCTCCTTTATTAACGTTTTTTAGGTAGCCTTCACCTGTATGGCGCAATCATACACTTAGGGGCCGATTCCGAACCTGGAAAAAGGCTGTACGAATCGTTGTACGGAGCGTTTTCCCCGTACAACTCGTACCTGGGAAACTTTTCTTACAACCTAGGAAGTACGATTCGTACTGAAAGCCTTTTTCCGTACGAATCGTACAAAAGACCATACGGTTAAAAAAACCAACGATTCTGATCCGGAACAGCTTGTACGCGACGTCCGTACGTCTTTAAGCAGCGGTTTCCGGCCCAGCAAGTACGATTCGTCCCTACGCACTCCGTACGGCTCTTTTCTTACGGGAGCCAAACACAGCCGGAAAAGCAGAGTCCTACGCGAACCGCTACGCAACGCAGCCCCGGTACGCGACGTACACGCCATGAACCCCATCGTACGTGTCATCCCGGTCCTCTTAGCCTACGACCTGGTGCACCTGACCTGACGCACACGCCGCAGAAGGTGAGAACAACACCCAGGGGCCAGGGTGGGGGTGAGGGGCACGAAACATACCCCATACCCAAAGCCAAACCTATAATATGGAGCCCATACATTACCACCAGGGTCTGGTCACTTGGGGGGGGGGGGCGTGTCCAGCAACCCCTGCGTACCGCAACAACGGAAGTGGATGTGCACTGTGCGTTGCACACGTACCCCTACTGCACCAGTACAATAGTGATACGGACTGTACACACGCAATGATTGCGGGTGTACGGTGCGTTTCACACGTACCCCTACGGCACCAGTACAATAGTGAAATGAAGCGTACACACGCAATGATTGCGGGTGTACGGTGCGTTTCACACGTACCCCTACGGCACCAGTAGAACAGTGATACGGACCGTACACACGCAATGAATGCGTGGGTACGGTGCGTTGCACACGTACTCCTACGGCACCAGTAGAACAGTGATACAGACCGTACACACGCAATGAATGATTGGGTACGGTGCGTTTCACACGTACCCCTACGGCACCAGTAGAACAGTGATACGGACCGTACACACGCAATGAATGCGTGGGTACGGTGCGTTGCACAAGTACTCCTACGGCACCAGTACATTTGGGATACGAGGCGTACACACGCCAGGAATGTGGGCTTACGGACTGGCCCTGCATGTTACCTTCAAATTGGTGTGTGTGTAGGTCCAGGCCAGCATTGTACTGCTCCAAGGGGGTGAGTGGGTGCAGAGGATTCCCAGCAGTGGCCAGCGATATGGGGGTGGCTGCAGATCAATACCAGCAGTGTCCACACATATAGGGGTGGGTGCAGAGGACTCCCAGCAGTGGACAGAGATATGGGGGTAGGTGTATATGACTCCCAGCAGTGGACAGAGACATGGGGGTGGGTGCAGAGGATTCCCAGCAGTGGACAGAGACATGGGGGTGGGTGCAGAGGACTCCCAGCAGTGGACAGAGATATGGGGGTGGGTGCAGAGGACTACCAGCAGTGGCCTGCAATATGAGGGGTGGGTGCAGAGGACACCCAGCAGTGGACAGAGATATGGGGGTGAGTGTATATGACTACCAGCAGTGGCCTGCAATGAGGGGTGGGTACAGAGAACTCCCAGCAGTGGACAGAGACATGGGGGTGGGTGCAGAGGACTCCCAGCAGTGGACAGAGACATGGGGGTGGGTGCAGAGGACTACCAGCAGTGGACAGAGATATGGGGGTGGGTGTATATGACTACCAGCAGTGGCCTGCAATATGAGGGGTGGGTGCAGAGGACTCCCAGCAGTGGACAGAGACATGGGGGTGGCTGTAGAGGACTCCCAGCAGTGGACAGAGATATGGGGGCGGGTGTATATGACTACCAGCAGTGGACAGAGATATGGGGGAGTGTACATCATAATCAGATGACCACACCTACATGTTGGTATGGACGCATCCCTAACTTTGGACTATGATGATAGTGCTATAACAACACATCACTGACAGCAGTGTCCCACTCCCAGGAGGATGGATGTCTTTCACACACTGCATGACACACCACATGTGTGTGTGAGGACATATAACACATGCATACCCACCCATGGCGGATGCAGCACAATACACACCATGATATCATGCCACAAGACTGTATAGTCATGTAACTGCCTACATAACTAAGATAGCCAAAGGGAACACACACTGTCACGCACATCCCAGGAGTGATAGGAATGTCCAGGTGCTGGTCCAGCCACCAAGATGTTGTCTCTCATGGAAGGAATAGGGTGGAATTCCCCTACATACAATGCCCACAATTGTGAGTCAGGTGGCCAAATGCCCTGCATAACAAGTACCATTTGTGTGGTATGCCGTGATTACACACATGCACAGTGCTGAAAAGGGGGATTTTGTACCTGAAGGCATTCCTACATACTCAAAACACAAGTACAGTGACTAGCAAGGATGACACAGACGATTCAGCAGGAGACATCAGTGAGCAGGCATGGCCATTGTTGAAGGGATCCGTCACCAACAAAGGAAATGTTGACACAGGTCAGCACAACAATAGTGCAACTGTTTGCAGGGAAGATGTCAGGTGCCACAGAGGAAGGAACACTCCTTGGGACAATGTCTCAAAACAAAATGAACACACACTACCAATGATTCTTTGCAGACACATTGTGATGGCACACAGATACCATGGTCCACCTCATGACCATCATACAAAAACATTTCTCAGAACCCTAACACATTACCAGAACACCAACTCCAGGAGTCTCATCACCAACATCAAGTACCTGAAATGCAATAGTGTTGAAAGTAAAACAAAAGGCTTTATTCAGCACCAAAAAAAAAAAAAGACTATGTACAGAGGCCAACGGCCAGTCCATATTTCAAGTCCAAGGGGGGACGTAGGGTTCCGCGTCTACCCCTAGCTTGCCTGCACAAAGAAACCTCAAAGTTTGTCGACCGGAGGGGGGGGGTCATCATCTGTGGCAGTACCAGGCACCGCAGGGACAAGAGGGGGAAGGGTACGTGTGGTGGGTGCAGGGGTGGACGTCTCCACCACAGGGGGTGGGGCAGCGCCGAAGGTGGAGGTGAGCGTGGCGCTGCACACTGCTGCTAGGACGTCCAGCCTAACCCCTGCACCTGAGGATTCCCCAGGGTCAACGGAGGGTGTGGTGGGTGAGGGATGGGGTGCAGCGCTCTTGGGGGAGGGGGTCGACACAGTGGGGGACTCAACTCCCGTGCCCGGGGACTTCCTCGCCCACTTGTGGGGTGGTGGCTCAGTGGGGGCGAGGTCCAGCCCACCCATAAAGATCTGCTTGGGTGAGCGTTTGGCAGGGGGGCCAAGGGGAGTGGTTTTGGAGGAACAGGGTTGTGAGGACTGCGGATTGCGGACTGCGACTGTGGCTGCGTGTATGTCATCTGTCCCCAGACCCTGTGGGTGTGCCTACATCCCCCTGAGTGTGCGTGCCAGGAGGTGTGCGCTTTGCCTTACTTGGGGGTGTGCTGGCTGTGTCTGGTGGGGTGTGTGCCCGTGAATGTCTGGGTGTGCGTTGGACAGGCATGGGAGAGGGAAGTGTGGATGGGTCCGGGGTAAGGGGGGGGTGAGAGCGCTGCAGGAGAGTAACTGCTGCCGTCAGGGAAGAGTCCATGGACCGCAGAATCCTGCGTTGGTCAGACATCATTGCTGACATGCCCTCCATGAACGACACCATCTGTGTGAGCAGTTTCATGTGTCCATGGAGGACATTCAGCACCGATGCCTGCCCAACCTGCAACTGCCGCAGTATGTCCACAGACTCTTCACTGAGGGCAGCAGGGGTGACAGAGGCAGGGGGTGCGGTGCCTGGGCCGAAGGAGACATGGTGGGCCTCTGCACGGACAGAAGGGACGGGAGCAACTGGGAGGGCGGAGATGGTAACGGAGGAGGCGGAGATAGATGTGGGGATGCTGCCAGGTGATGTTGCAGCCTCCGCCTCCCCTTGGAGGTCAGCGGCGGACCCGTCGGTGTCGTAGCTGGTATCGCCTCCAGACAGGTCCTCCGACTGACTCCCCTCGCCCTCCGTGCCACTGGCTCCTTCAGACTCTACAGCACTGGTGGCACTGTCGCTGGGTCCCTCCTCCAGGTCCGTGCAGGTGTCTCCCTCTGTTGCGGATGATGATGCTGTGGGCAAAGAGAAGAAACCGAAATGCATCAGTCACCTGTATACATCTGACACATGAGCACAAAAACAATTGGTCACAGTGCATATCAGGCAATGCATCATGAGTAACAGCTAGAATACTCCGCACATATGTAAGCCCTGTACTACCCAGTTGGTAGACCCACTATGCCACTTGGACACAAGGAAAAAAATAACACGCCAGGCCACAACTCGAATGAGAAATACACTGAGAAGCTAGTGTCTGTGAACCGGTGAGCACAGCAATACAATGAAGTCATGCCACCTCTTGTTTACCCTGAAAGAAACAGTAGTGGTGCACCCAAGGTAAACTAACACACCTCAATACTCAAGGTGTCACCACACTCAGAGACCTGTAAGTACTTTGGAACACAAAACGAAAAAATTTTGGTACCTTGCGACTCACAATACTTTACACAATCGACATGTTTTGAATGTGCCAATTCGCCATTTCGTGAAATGAACACTCATGTGCCTGCATGAAATATGTCTCACAAGGCAGTGCACACAAAACTACATTTACACTGTCATTGAAGAAGCTGGCACCTTTTCTAAGAAGTCACTGTTAGAAATAAATGGTGTTGCAGAAAGTACATATACATGGGCCCACTGAGCTCTTGATGTCTTGAGACTCGTTAGTTTGTATCACCAACAACAAAGGAGTCTCACAAAATCAAAGACCACTGTGGGAACATGTATATGGAGAATCTGCCACACCATTTAATTCTAACATTGGCTTCTTTGAAAAGGTGCCAGCGTGTTCCATGAAAGTGGAAATGTTGTTTGGTGTGCACTTCCTTGGGAGACATCTTTCATGCAGGCACATCAGTGTTCTTAACACAACACATCAAATTACCACATTTAAAACATGAAGAACTGTTGACAAGTGCTGTGAGTGCCAAGATAAAAATAAATTTGAGTAACAACTTGAATTATGTAAGTTGTCACATGGCCATCCGTCACCTGGGCTTGCAATTGGGTTGCAAAAAAGCATAGCTGTACTGTGGAGACACCCTCATGGCAAGCCAGAATGTCCACACAGATGTCAGCACACAAAGTCCAAACTGCGTTGCATCAGAACCACACACAGATGCCAAAAATGTCTGAGCAGGAATCATGTTTTGAAAAAACTGACACAGGCTGCAAAGCACGAACATTAAGCACTGGCCAGCATCACAGGGGCACTGCACGGTGAATCTTTGTACAGCCAATTCTCACACACAGGTCAGACCTGGCAAAGAAAAATCAGGGTTGCCCATGTAGGCCTCTCCCGCACAACCATCCATACCTGAGTCAATGTGATTGATACAGATCAAGAAGTGACACCTCTTATTCAGGGTTACAAAAACTGTGCAGCAAAAATTGCTACATCTACACGACATCACCTCCTGGGGCTGGCAACACATATTTGTGACAAACAACCATCAACAGATTGTTGTGAATAGCCACACAGGCACTGCCCAGTGTGAGTATGCACAAGCAACATGGTGTATCCCTGTCCAGTGGACACATGTAGCACACATTTGAAAAATACAAACTAGGCCAGGGAACAATGCCACAGAAGCAGACCTATGCTGAACCCACAGAGAATGTGCACAGTGTTGGATGACACACATGATTAGGAGGCCAGGGTGTCTCAGGGGACTGTAGTGGGCACACTGCTCTGTGTTCCTGGAATGAGCTGACTGTACCACGATCAACCGTCATGGCACTATGCATATCACCCACTCATGCACATCATATCTGAGGCCACAACATTGGTCATGCATGGTGCAAGGGTGTTCAGTTGAAACCTCACACTCCTATGTTGAGAATCATCATCAGTGCCAACAAATATGGACCTCCAACATAGTGAACAGGTCATGGCACAGGCAAGGTACCAACACAAGTCACAGACCACCCTCCCACATGATGCAGAAAGCAATGTGCACTTAGATTTACTGGCACCCTAGATGACCATGTGCAAATGTGATTACACACAGACCAGGGGACACATGTCAAGGAGGGGAAGGGATGAAAAAGAGCACCAGGTGACATTGGGGAACAGAAAATGCACTGCACATATAAACTCTGGGAGTGTATCCAGGCTACAGAGCACTTCCAAAAGCTGGTGACACATAACACAACAAACAGCCATGTACCTACCCCCTCCTTGCTGCAGTCTCTCCTGTAACTGCCTATCGAGGTCAGGGAAGACCACCGCCAGGACACGGGTCATGTGGGGGGGTCAGGCGTCGGCGCCCGCCGTGGGGGCGAGGAGTGTCGATCCCCAGCTGGACCGGGGCGATCCGCCGGGTCCAGCACCGGATGTCCTGCCACCTTTTGCGGACCTGTGGCAGCTGTGACTATGATCCCCCGCAGATCTCACGGCCCTGACGATGTCCCGCCAGATCTCCCCCTTCCCGTAGGCAGTTACCTGTCAGGATGACAAAGTGACACAACATCAATACACCTGCTCCATGTCCCAGGGACACACATTTGAACATCTTTGAAATGTTGAACAGGGCATAGGATGCTGACAGGAATTGCATCATTCACAATAAGAAATTGGCCTGTGTGCAAGCCCCAAAGCACTACATGGCATTGAAAGTCAACAGGTGGCATGAGGGGTGCGACACACTCACTGATCATGCCACACACTGTGCAGCACATGCAACAGCAGGCTGATGGCCAGCACGTGCCAAGCAGTCACATGTCCCACTCCACTGACGCACCCTCAGTAGACTAGACAGACACACCCAGGCACAGATCACTCGCCTGTCATTGACAACAGCGGATACAACCCTCACTCTGCACATGTGCCACTTGCCAGTGGGGTGTCACAGGTGTCGTGCTAGCTCTGCAAGTCAGACACACAGCATGTTTACTTGTCACATCAGATGGGTAGATCTGTTGCCTCTTCCATGCAGCTGTGGTGCAACACTTCACATAGACACTCACCCACATGACAAGGAACATTCACACACATCAATGTCCATGAGGTCGTACACATCATTTGGACACTCTCACCACAGGTCCACTCAACTCATACACATCTGTGGGTACAGTCACCTGTCACACCGGGGGGACCACTGAATCACCTCAGGACAATAGGAAAAAAAGCCACCAAGGGTTTGCCAGGCTGAATGTGTCATGCACTATGCAATCAAAGTCACAGTAAGCACAATGCATGTGAGGAGTGCACACAGGAACTACATCATTCTCTGCATGAGAGACATCAGCATGTCCCCCCCCGGGACCCACTATAAACAACATTGCATGTGTGTACCACCTGGACACAATATTGACAGTCACACAACAGGTGCATAGGCAAAGGTAGTGGAGTCAGCACTCACCTGCTCCCCTGGTCTCCCATACAGCTTTGTGTACTGTGGGAGGAGGCAGGCCAGCAATGGCTCATTCTCCTCCAGGGTGAATGGCTGGGCCCTCTCCACAGTATGTGACATGGTCCAGAGGAAGCAGAGACAGCAGATGTGTGGTCGACTCGAAAGTTGTGCAGGCAAGTGCCCTCTCATGGGTTCTGGCTGCCTTATATCTGTCTTGCTGAGGGGCATTCATTTTGAGGAGTACATAGTGATTGGTCAGACTCATTTGCATCGTACGTTTACTCCAATCCCTTTAAACATACACCAATGACACGCATTCGCATCCTTTCAAATTTTGAGCATCATGTCAAGTCAACAACAACTTTGCAACATTGTATTTTGTGGCCAACTGACTTTTCCAGGACACCTGATGGACACATTTCAACTGAAAACTCAGTATCCATGACAACCAGCATGCATTTAGGGCCTAATACTTGTCCCCTATGTGTCCCCTATGTAATTTTGAAATCCACACACAGGTACGGTGCGTTTCACACGTACCCCTACGGCACCAGTACAATAGTGAAACGAAGCATACACACGCAATGAATGCGGGTGTACGGTGCGTTTCACACGTACCCCTACGGCACCAGTACAATAGTGAAACGAAGCATACACACGCAATGAATGCGGGTGTACGGTGCGTTTCACACGTACCCCTACGGCACTAGATGTACGGTGCGTTTAACACGTACCCCTATGGCACTAGTTGTACGGTGCGTTTCAAACGTACAGGTACGGCGCCACTACAATAGTGATACGAAGCGTACACACGCAATGAATGCGGGTGTATGGTGCATTTCACACGCTTACAATGGTAATACAGGCGTACACATGCCAAGAATGGAGGGCTACGAGTCGCACAAGGATGTCCATCAAGTACTTGTCATTGCATACTTTCATGTGCAGGCCCTAGGTGTGGCAGCCAGTGATATTGCACAGGTCATCTCAACTAGTTGCACAATTGATGTGTGATGACCTGTGGACACATGTCATATGTGATGGGGCACTATGTGGCACACATCACCTTGACACTTGCCACATGTGTGTCTGTAGTACAACTGTGTCCTGCACAGCAGCAGTGGGATGGCACAGTCATCAACACATGCACCTGTCTCCTGATGACAGGGACAGGGACCCTCTATCAACTGACATGTCACGATCAGCGTGCCCCTTTGTGACTATGTCAGATGTGTGTCATATGTTCCCATGGGCTTGCTGTCAGTGTCCCGTCAACTGCATCTGCTGTTGGTGCATCCAACATGGGTCTGTGTGGAGATGGGCATGGCACACATCTACGCACACCATGCCACATGTGTAATCCCACGGCTGTAGGGTCTGTGTGCATCGGACATCATATTTTCCCAGGCATACATGTCTGCGTTGTCTCAATGCCTGTGTTTTTCTGTTGTCACGTGTACCCCTTCATCGCAATGTGTTTGATATGTACATTTGACATTCCATGTGACCTGTGCGTGTGCCTTGCAGTCAGCTGTCTGGATGAGATGACATCCTTCCAATGCAGCTATGTGGATGTGTGTCACTCCGGTGATATCTCTGGCTGTTCACTCAGACTGGCCCCCAGCTCATTTCAGGGCATGTCATGTAGACTTGACAATCAACAGGTGTATCTGGCTTTTCGTAGGAGTGCCAGCAAGCTGGCATATGTGTCCTGGATGTATTGCACACACCACACTCCATAGTTACCTGATGTGTAGTAGCAGTTTAGCATGTGCTATGTTCATTGACATTGATGTTGGCCGACTCTCAATCTTCATTCTTCCAAACAATGTCTTGCAGGGCACCGCCTGTCCCAAGACAAATGCCAGACTTGGCTGCCATGAGGGAACGTGCCTGCATCCGCCGTTACAGATTCACTCGACAGTTGATTGAGGACTTGACAAACAAGCTGGCACCACACCTCCAACCGCGACACAGGTATCCTACTGCGCTGACCCCCAAGATGAAGGTGATGGCAGCCCTACATTTTTTTGCCACAGGTACGTTTCAATTGACCATAGCTGATGTTGGTGGGATGTCACAGACAATGTTCAGCCCTGTCCTGCATGATGTTTTGGCAGCCATGTTGGAACACCTTGATGAATTCATCAAATTTCCAACTCCTAAGGAGTTGACAGATGTCAAGGGTGATTTCTATGCCGTGGGAGGGATGCCCCATGTAATTGGGTCCATTGATGGGACACATGTGGCTTTGGTACCACCATAGGAGCAAGCCTATCGCAATAGAAAACATTACCACTCAATAAATGCCCTTGTGGTGTGTCTTGCTAATATGCTGATTTCCCATGTCTGTGCATGTTTTCCAGGATCAGCACACGATGCCTACATCATGAGGCGTAGCAGGGTGCCACAAATGATGCTGCAGCTGCACAACGAACGAGCATGTCTTGTTGGTGGGTATACTCTGTTTGTCCTGTGTGTTGCGGTATCTTTGGCTCTTACAGCATCTCCTGACCCAATTATTTACATGATGTTTCCATGTAGGGGACTCTGGATATCCCAACATGCCATGGCTGCTGACACCTCTCCGCAACCCAAGAACAGCTACAGATCACCGGGACAACAATGCACACGGGCAGACCAGGCGAGTGATTGAGAGGACGTTTGGACTCCTGAAGAGCCGATTCCGGTGCCTTGACAAGACAGGCGGGTCCCTCCCATATGCACAGGAGAGGGTCTGCCAAATCTTCCTCGTGTGCTGCATGCTGCACAACATGGCAGTTCAGAACGCAGTGCCACTCATCCTGGATCCAGATGAGCAGGAACATCCACCCGTGGAGGATCAAGGGCTTGGTCACAAGGCTAGTGATGAGGAGGAGGAGGATGATATCCGGAGTCAGCTCATACGCAACTTCTTCTCATAATGGTGAGTCACTGGGTATGAGTGTGCAAGCTTGTAGCATTGAGTGGCATGTGTTGCAATGTGTGTGTCCAGCTGACTGAATGCAAAGTGACTTTGATGTGTGTTCTGATGTGTCACTTGAGTGATGATGTCATGCCACACAGTTTTGCAGAGAGACTTTCTTTGACATTTGCATGTGTCCAACATTGTTCATGTTTCGAAAATTACCATGTGTGCAGCGAGAATTGTTTTAGGTGACTTCTTGTGAGTCTGTCAATCCCAGGTTTTTGCGCCTGTTGTCTGCTCGTGTCATCGTTGTCCTCCTGCTATTCCTCATGGGGATTGCAACGTGTACTGAATCAGCGTTCCATGCACGGACATGTGGAAATGTCAGTTTGGGTAAGGATTGCAGCAAGGCTTTTTGGTGGTGGTACGGGTTGGCTATGTGTGTGGACTGCTTCTGTGCATGTTGTGGTACCATGCATACATGTCTTCTCACCATGGAGCATATCACATGTAGCATCACTCCCATGACATGATAGTCACCCTTCTTGTCAGTCATCTGTAGTGGAGTGTGGAGTCTGATAAAGGCATCAATGTGTGTAAACCTTGCCTCTGAAACATTGCGGATGCTACGGGTGGACATAGTGTGGGACATCACAACAACAGGCTCTATGGGGAATTGCAGCCTCTCCGTGTGCAGCAGGATGTGTTTGGTTCATCCCCTTAACTTGTGTGCCAGTTTATTGGAATTTACATATCCGTGTTGTGAAGGGGGGGTCCAGCGTATGTCCCAAATGTTATGTCAACTGACCTGTGAGTCTGTTCATATGGATGCATTTCCCTTTGTGTGTGTTTGTGGTATAAAGGTGTTCAGCACAATCCAAAGTGCCTCATCTCTGTCACTGCAGATCTCTTGCCAGTTTGCATGCCTCATCTATGGCATCATTGTCAAAGATTGAGCATATGGGTGTATGTGTACTTCGGCAACATGCATGCAGTTCTTCATGGCTAATAATATGTATTGTGCATGAAGTACCTGGTTGTGTATGTATTTGTGCAGGTTGCTCCCCACAACGGGACGTGAACACCTGCTGGTGGTGTATCTCCTGTGCGCAGCTCGGCATTTTGTTGCCTGATCCTGTGGCCGTCCTTTTTTCTGATTGTTCATACATTTTCTCGGAGTGACCCATGAGTAACCTGACACTCCTTCCTTTACATACACCTGTTGCACTGTGCCTTTCAGACCTCCTTGTCTTTGTGTGCTACTTTTTGCCTAGTTTCTTACCCCTTCCGCATGCTGCTGCCTCACCTGCGGCACCGCCCCACCGAGTGTCCTGATTCTGCAGCCCACATGCCTCCAAAATGCTCCTCCCTTCCCCCTACACCCATTCTAAAAGCAGCCAACAGCTTGTCTGTGCCACTGTTGCGCCAACGCCGTGCCAAAGGCAGGACCATCTGCGCCTGCAATGTGCACAGTGCATGACCCTCTGGTCTTTGGATGACCCATGTCACACAACAGGCTCATGCTGCAGCCACCCTCCAAGCAATGTCCTCCAGACAATCAACCGCCTGCTATCAGGCAACCCCTAAGCGCACACACGACACCTTCGCATGCTGAGTGTGCAACTCCAACTGCCCCGCCTACCAGACCCTGTCAGAACAACCACATCATGTGCCTCCTACTCAACACCCGCTCCGTCCACCAGCACGCTATTGGACTCTGTTACCTCCTCAACACAACAGCCCCACACATCACCTTCATGACAGTAACCTGGACAAAAGCATCCTCAGCACACAACTTCTTCATTGCCATCTCAGACGGATACAAGATCACCCGCAGGGACGGCACCAACAATCCCGGAGGATGAATTGCAATTTATTCCCAAGTACACCCTCAGAGTCACAAATCCAGTTTTGCACCAACCCCCTGGCAACCGTCAGAGTAACACTCATCTACAGATCTCCAGGCCTACATCCACATTTCTGCTAAGCCATCAACACGTACATCTGCACGCACACCCTCACCTCCACAGGCTACATGTGGCTGGGGGCCAGTAACTTCTTGCTGGAGGAAAACCACACCACCATCCATCATTGGTCCATCAACATTTGCATCCACGTCTCCGACAAACAACACACCCCGCTACTGATCCCCCAAAGATGCTTGATGTAAGTCACCACAGACAAGCTGTGTGGGACACTCGAACCAACACCACCGCCACACCCTGCAACCTCACACACTGGATCAGCAACTGATCCAACAATCTTGCCACATTGACGGACTTTCCTGGGAAGCACAACAACAGTTAAGCCACCTGGGACAAGGCAGACCTACTGGACTCATACAGATCTAGCCGGACTCTTGTGCAAACCTTGCAACCCAAACAACCATCAGTTACCTTACAGCCCTGGAAAACGCCACACACAGCCATCACCATATCATCAGCATGGACAAGTAGAGATCCTTCAGATAGGGCCGAGGCACCAAAACACACGACATCAAGGAGCTCATCAGCATTGTGAGTGAACTGACAGCAGATCTCCATCCAAAAGACACCCCACCCTTGCAAGGCAGATCAAATCCCTTGCAACTTTATACCACTGCAAGCTCATGGCCATACACGACAGCCTTGGCACACAGAGGCAGACAGCACTATTATCCGCAGGACAAACCCCCCTCAGGTTCTGGACTCCCGTCAACAGCAAATACGCCACCTGCCTCATGTGCACCATCCACTCTGGCTCTCCATCAGGCCCCTTCCCACACAACATCTCAACCACATCATTCTCCATCCTTGAAGCCCACGTGCAGCGCATCATGTATGTCTCCTTTGAGTTTGCCACATTCCATGGGAGCTGGAGGCATGCAGAGTCCCAGGCCCTTCTAAAACAACGGACGGCAGTAACGCAGGATCTCCTTCAACATTACCCTGCTTCCCTACCCAACAAATGTCATCAGGAAGACACTCAACGAGCAACTGACAAACTTCCTCCATGCAAACAGCTCCAGGCAACCGGCACCAGACCATCTTCCACAGTAATCGCACCACTGCAACCGTCATCATTGGCACCACCAACAACAACTTTGCCCTGCTCAACAATGGTGAGACCACCCCCCTTGACCTGTCAACGGCATTCTACACCATGTGCTACTACACTGTCAGCTCACACATCTCCAACACTGGTATCCAGAGGAGAGCCCAGGATTAAGGCAACAAGTAGCTCACCAGCAAGGCCCAGGGAGTCGGCCTCCACCCTGCAGCATGTAGTACACTGGGGTCATCTGGCCCATGCCCCGGGGCTCATCTCTCAGTGTGACGATCTTCAATGTCTCCATGACCCCCCTCTCCACCATCACATGCGCACACGACCTCATCATCATCTCGTATGCCATTGACACCCAGCTGCTCCTCAACCTCACCAAAGACCCAGCCATTTCCAGATCCAACCTTCAAGAAGGCATGAGATCCGTTGACGAATGGCTGAACATCAGCCACCTGAGGCTGGACTTGGACAGGACTGAGGTCATCATCTGAGGATTGTCCCCTTACGGCTGGGTCAACTCCTTGTGTCCCACCGGCCTGGGCACCGCACCAGCACCCTGTGGCCACGCACGCAAGCTGGTGTTCATCATGGACTCATCGCTCACAATTACCATACAACTCACCACCATCTGTACCTCATGCTGAAACACCCTCCGCATGCTGCAAATGATCCACAGATAGATTCACTCAAAGGCAAGACAGACTGTCCCCCAGGTCCACAACACCAGCCGGGTTAACTACAGCACCGCCCTCTATGGAGAACATCAGCAAAACTGCAGGAGAACTTGTCCACATCCGGGGTGCATCCGCACACCTCATCTTCAACATCCCCCGCCCCAGCCACATCACCGTCCACCTGAGATAGCTACAATGGCTCACTGTCTGCTGCAGGATCACCTTCAGACTCCTCAACCACACTCAGGAGGTAAACCACAGCCCCAGACCCAAAACCGACCTTGGACGTCTGTCATCCAACACCCCGTTGGCCCAACTTCATGCAGCCCACCTTGCCCTGGCCACCATTCATCACATCCACAGAAAAACTGCATGCAGGAGATAGTTCTCCCACCTCGCCAAACAGACATGGGACTCCCACCCCGGGCACCTCCACATGACACATAACCTCTACACCTCCATGATACTCTTCCAAATTGGTCTGTCTGAGCAGTATTGCAAGCCCCCCCTCAGCAGCTGGAGGCCCTCACGGGTGAGTATTGGGCTCCATGTCTGTATTTGATGATACATTGTGACCCATGTGTGTCCTCGACCGGACTTAGATCGCAGTGTATGGATGGCTGGAGTTAGTTCCACACTCAGGCATACTTTGACATATCCCCACACGTATGTTGTTGGCTCATGCTAAATGACTGCAACATAAAATTTCATTTAAGAATTTTTTTATTATAGGTTTGGTGCGTGATTTGTGCACAGAAAAAGGTGCGATACAGGGACCATAGAATCCAAAGTTCACAGGGGGAGATGGGACCCTTGGCATTTGAAGTCAGCAGAGTCCAGACCACAGTGTTTGGCATCATTGGTCAGACTGTGACCAGCAAGTCCATGTGGCAGATGATGTCAGTCAATGATGTGATGCTGTCGCACATGAAGGCCAGGTTCCAGGCCAGGTGACCTGGGAGATGTGGATGTGCCGCTGCCTCTCACGGTCTTTTCCGTGGACGACCCACCTTCCTCGGGGGACCCTCAGATGCAGGCCTTGACGATGCTTGGGACGCTCCGTCGGACGAATCCTCCTCCCTCCCTGTGGCTGGTGGTGGTCTTCACCTGGTGGCACAGGGAGGGTTGCCCATGTTGTCGGCGATCCGACGGAGTGAATGGCTTATGTCCCTTTGCACCGCCAGGTGCTCAGCCAGTCTTGCCTCCATCCGTCCTTCGTGTTCTTGTTGACTGGCGTGTTGCTCGGCCTGCTGGTTCTTCATCTCTGTGAGGGTCACCACTACCTGGCTGAACTCCCTGGTGTCACGCCGGTATGCGTCCATGATGTTGTGTATGTGTGACATACCGGTCCCTTCAGCTGGTTGGTCAGGATCTCGCCTTCGCCTGCCTCCACTCCCACCACCCCTGCCCACACGAGCCTGGGATGCCGTTGTGGGCACATCAGGTCTATGGGACACCTGAGGGATGGCAGTGGCGGTGTTGTCTGCCTCCTCCTGAGTGCCCGGCACACCTTGTCCTTCCTGGTCAGACTGGCTCAGTTGTTCACTGTGGGCAGGGCTCCTTGGTGTCTCCTGGGATGTGGCAGGAATGGGGGTGGTGTTTGGCACAGATGTTCCTGAACCAGGTGCTGCAGGGGCTTGGACAGCAGAGGGTCCAGGTCGGTCGGGGTCATCCGCGGAGTGCTGAGAGGCGTCGCTGCCGGTGGGATCAGGTTCCTCCCGAGCCTGGGACTGTGATTCTTCGCCCCCATTGTTGGGGGGAGATTCATCACGTTGCACTGTGTGTGAGAGACAGACAATGTTAATGCTGTTTCATGCAACATCCATGTTTCATACACATTCAAGTTGGCACTGTTCCTCCAGGTAGTTGTATGTGCCTAGCATTCTCCTCAATGTTCACTTGTGGATGGGTATGTAGTGGGGGACAGATTGATATGTTCTCCTGAGTCTTTGACATGTAGATTTTTGGCTTGGATGCTTCTTCGGCTATGTATTGGTCTTGTTATGTTACATGTCCATTGTGACAGTGGGTAAATCCATTGCCTGTCCCGGGGGTGTCTGCTTGTGTAAGGGGGGTGTGTAACAGGGCCTGCTGGTGGGTGTAGTGTGATTTGGCACTGGGGCTTCCAGGTGATGTAGCTGTCCCCCCATGGAGCAGGCTGCCATGACAGTGAGTGTGAGTTCCGGTCCTAGATATCTGACCTTGTTGTCTTGGTGTTTGTGTTTGCACTGGTCACAGGAGGGCCTTGTGCTGCCTACACCAGGGCCAAGTGTCAGCTATGTTGTCAGTACTTTCCCAGTCCCTGTGCATTGCGCATGGTGCATGGGTATGTACCTGGGCCATATGGGATGAGGGCAATTGTGTCTGATTTGGAGTTCAAAAATGCGTTTTGTGACACCCACCCTCCCAGCATACCGGATATCCATTCTTTTGTTGGTGCTTTGTGTAGCATGGGACATAGCATGGCCTTGCTTTCTCAATGGGGCATACACATGTTATTGACATTAGCGTTGTTTTTGACTGTGGTTCTGGCCGGTGAGGGCTTGGGGGTAGTTGCGTGCATTTGGTGTAGTTGGGGTGTGGATGCCATTACCCCCATGCAATGTTCCCTCTAATTTCTTTCCTCTGTGTGCGGCAGTGGAGGGTCTCTGTGCACTGCAACCATGGCTATGTGCGCCAGGAACCACACCACGCGTGTGCGCGGCGCCAAATGTTACTCAGAACGTTTACTTTAATAAGTGAAAAGATGGTGCATTTTCACACATACAGTGCCACAATAAGTGTCTTAAGGGCAGTTTCCAAATTCGATAAACACGCCATGACATGAATTGGTTACACAGGCAAGTACACCAAGTTTAGAAAAGCACAAGACTTGAACGGTGGTACCAGCATAATGTTTGCAAAAATAGAAAAATCCTAATGGGAAGGTTGGTGCTGCATTTCGCGACTAACTTTCCAGTGTTTGGTTTTAGTTCACAGCCTGGGGCTCCTGCTCCTGCCAAGGCTGGACTGGAAACTTAAAGCTGCTCTGGCAAATGTTGGCAGACTAGTCCCTATACAGTGCACACCAAGTGAGTCTGACCACTACAAAGGGGGCATTGGAGGCCTCTCCCCCAAGAAAGTTTTGGGGGAAAATGTGCATTTTACAACAAATTTGTCATTATATATTGAATTGAAATGATGACATTACTATGCACCAGCATACAACAATCTCTTGTCAATCTTCATTGATTCCCTCACTACTACCCTCCAACAGTGCCTCTCATCTCTCCAAAGCCCTACTGTCACATGTATTTAATTTGTTTTATAGCACCTTTCATACCACTGTAGGTGTCAGAGCACTTTACATCACACACATACAGAGAGAAAGAATCATACGTCTGTAAATCAGTGACTAGAAAATGTTACATAAGGCAAAGGGAACTACAAGGTGTAGGATTCACAAGTCATCCATACTGGTAGGCATTCTGTAAGAGTGCTTGGTCTGGAGAGCACAAACTCAGGATTCAGAACATAACACAGGGGTTCGCATTGACTTTACTAATAAGGATTTATTTCTAACCAAACAAACCTTTTTAGCAGCATCGGGTTAATGAAAGACTGTGAAAAAGCATAACTTACTAACTTGCACCACGCGTTTGCTTGCTGCTCTTTGATGTCAGTTCATAGCTGACTGTGCTAAATGCGATTGGAACTTGTGAACTGCATAATAAAAAAAGAGTATCTGTAGCAAAAGTAGGAACTGACTGAGCTATGCACAAAACAATATACTGTTTTTTTAAAAATGCGTGGCATATTAACAATCTGGGCTTCCTGAGATGACTCAAAGCTGCCACTGGACAAATGTCATTCATACTGGTAGGCATTTTTAAAGAGTGCTTGTCTGGAAAAGCACAAATTCAGGATTCGGAACATAACAGTGGTTAGCATTGACTTTCACAATAAATATGTATTTCCACCCAAACAAACCCCTTTAGCAGCATCAGGATAATGAAAGACAGGGAAAAACATAAATTACTAATTTGTACCATGCAATGTGTAAGCAGATCTTTGATGACAGTTTTTAGGTCACTGTCCTAGATTATGATTGTCTCTTATGAGCTGCAGAGTAACAAAAGAATCTATGTGACAAAAGCAGTAACCAACTGACCTATGCACATAAAATACATGGTATGCGTTATTTGCAGCAGGTATATTAACACTCTGTGCTACATGAGATTTTAGGTGGGGGGGGAGGAGGTGCCCTACTTGGGTTCTAGCTTGGATGAGGAGGGAAGAAAGCAGGGCATTTGAATTAAAACCCACCTAAAATGGACAGTCCAATAACCTGGAATTCACTTCTGAACCATTAAAGCATGCAAACAAAGCTGAGAACCGTTATTTACTGTTCCTGTAATTTTAACCTTGCTTTCACCATATTTGTATGGCTTTGTGTGGGCTTCACTGGTCCAAGAGCCATTGTAATAAATGACCCAATTTACTAAAAGGTATCCGCCCATATTTATTAAATTGTTTGCTTCCACTGCTTTTTAAAATTGGCATAATAACTTGAAAAATGGCTGTTTGTACTTAATGAAACTAAATTTTTTCCTCTTCGTTTTTCATGGCACAAAACAGAGCAAGCGTTTTCTTAAAGCTAAGTATTATGAGAAATAAACACGGGGAACTGCAATTGTATATCATCATGAATTAAATTTTGGAAACAAGGTAATACGAGGGGAAAATAGCCGTGAAAACCAATGTAAACAAAAACAGGTCAATAGATACGAATAGGTAGCGTTGAGTACCAACACCGCAGAGCATCAGGGGGCACAAACTAGGAAGTGGGGAATGCAGACTGAGGTACAACTACAGGCTTTGGAATATGTCAATATGTCTGTGCCATACTGCAGAGACCAATCCCAGGACTGCTGTGCAGGGAAGGTTTGACTGCTTTCTTGAAGGAATCTTTGAGGTACAGTTTTCCTGTATTTACGCCATGGATTATGAAAGCGCGGGCCCCACTAGGCTGATCTTAGGGGAAACCTGTTAATGCTGGTCATCATATTGGAAGTCATGGCCTTACCAAATTTAAAGGTGGTTATAGGAGGGAGTTTCCATCAGGTAACCAAGAACAATCTGAAGTTCACGAACTGTACAGTTAATCTCTCCTCCTGGGTATTGCTGGCGCTATGCCAAGTGATAAATTCTGCCACTGCACCACTCATATCAACTTAATCGCATTATTTGCAGAACCCAGTTAAAGGCATTGATTAGTGTTTGGGATTAGTGTTCTCACTACGTTAAAAAGAAAATAGCAAAATTCCTGCTGCTATTGGAAGTTTGCTTGACTATCTGCCCATGTCAACTGCATGGCTCAAGTCAGCTTCTTCTTGTCTACGCCATCGCTTGGCTCAATATTAATCATTCAAGTGCAGCATAAGTTGTACTGAAGGCTCAAGTGAGGATGGTGTATATTTTAATTTCTCACCTTTGGTATTTAAGGCACTTTTGAAACTTTTTTTTGTTGTTGAGAAACTATGCTTATTTGAGGCATTTTGTTCAAATTTGTACGTGTTCATAGACACGCTCAATGGGAGACACTACGAATGAGAGGCACATACATGGGGCCTGAGAAATACAGCCACGGAGACACCTAGCTTGGCAGACACAAGGAAGGAGATTGGAGACTCACACACTAGCCGTCCCAAGCCGCCACAAGCCCCCCACCCCCCACCCCCCCAAGCCGCCACAAGCCCTCAAGCCCCCACAAGCCCCAAGCCCCCTTACCTGCACTCTCCACGACTCCTCGCCGGCACCGCTGAAAAAAGTGCCTGGTTTTCGCGCCGCTCGCTTCTTAAAGCGGCGGCGCGGCCAGCGCCTCTCCGCCGGGAAGTCCTGGAATCGTTGTGCGCGCTCCACATCCGGGAGTGCGCGGTGACGTCGGGGAAGGTGCGCGCGTGCACGCGCGCACGCCTTAAAGGGAACGTAGCCCCCATGTTACATAAGTTGTTTGTGTACTCACCAGGCTCTGGAACTCCTTGAAGTCCATGTACTCCCACCGGCGGAAGCAGGGCCATCACCTTCTCCTCCCAGGGATGGAAATGTACTGGTCTGCGGGCCCACCACCTCCAGTGATGTTGCTCTGGGCGTAGTCATCATTCATTTTTTCACTTGACCGCCCTCCGCAGATCGTACCACCTGGCTTGGCAATCAGTCCTGGTCCTCCTGATGGGTGCATTCACCCTATCGACGATCCTCTGCCACAGGCGTGATTTTTCAGCTATGCTGGTCTGTCTGACCAATGTTCCAAACAGCTGTGGCTCGACTCTGATGACTTCATTGACAAGGATCTCCAGCTCCCCCTTGTGAACTTTGGATTCTTGTCTTTGGGCATGGTGTGGGGTGAGGGTGTGGATGGTTGTGGGTGTGTGGGTCTGAATGTGAAGGTGTGGGTCTGAATGTGAAGAGGGGGTATGTGGGAAGGAGGTTGTGTGAAGGTGTATATGTTAAGGTGGATGGGTGCAGCTGTTGGTGTGTGCTCTCTAGCTGCAGTGAGTGTTGCAAAGGCTCATGGTTTGTGTGTGTGGGCCCTTTTTATTGGTCCATTTGTGGGTGGGCCTCAGTTTGAATTTTTGGTGGGTGTGTTATAAGGGGTGGTTGTGAGTTTGCCCCTCTGTTTGCCTGTTTGGATGTGTCCAGGTCAGTCATTTCAATTTTTTGTGCACTGTAGACGTGTTTTGTGGTGTTGTGCGAGTCAAATAGACCCTCCTTGTGCTGTTTTACAGTGTCCATGGTTCAGTACAGTACAGAGGTATGACTCGTACAGGCACACACCCCCATGCGTTGTGTATATAGGGTGCGTACACCGACATTGCGTTTGTAGAATGCGTACACCGAGATTGCGTATGTACGGTGCGTACAACAACATTGGTGCGTACAACAACATTGCGTATGTACGGTGCGTACAACAACATTGGTGCATACAACAACATTGCATATGTACGGTGCGTACACCGACATTGCGTATGTACAGTGCGTACACCGACATTACATATGTACGGTGCGTACACCGACATTGCGTATGTACAGTGCGTACACCGACATTGCGTATGTACGGTGCGTACACCGACATTGCGTATGTACAGTGCGTACACCGACATTGCGTATGTACGGTGCGTACACCGACATTGCATATGTACAGTGCGTACACCGACATTGCGTATGTACGGTGCGTACACCGACATTGTGTATGTACAGTGCATACACTGACATTGCATATGTATGGTGCATGCACCGACATTGCGTATGTACGGTGCGTACAACAACATTGGTGCGTACAACAACATTGCGTATGTACAGTGCGTACATACGCGATGTTGTTGTAAGGTGCATACATATGCGGGGGGGGTCTGTACGACTCTCACCCGGGAACAACTTTTCCCGGGATAAGAGTCGTACAAAGTTCGCTTCGTACGGGTAAAGTCATTCCCCGTGTACGGGACGTTTTCCGTACAATTCGTAAATCGGAAAGCCGGTCTGGATCGTACTTGTACGGTCGGACAGTATTTTTAGGCTTTGTACAGAAAAGTGTCCGGGTCCGTCTCGTACAACTTTTCCAGATCTGATTCGTACGGATAGGGCAGATCCGTATGTATTTTTCACATACGAATCGTACTTCATGGGTGGGACGGGACTTGTACGATTCGTATGGAAAAAATTACGGACACAGGTCGTAAAGGACAAAAAAATACAGGACCGGAATCGACCCCTTAATGTTAAAGTTATTGATCTGTTATTGGCGGTTGCTTTTCAGCAAATCACTAGGAACTGGAAAGACTTCACAAAAATGTCATATAAGGCTTGGTGGTATGCTGTTTGCCATAATCATATGATGGACACTTCCTTTGTTTATCCTGTGCATATGGCTATGAAACGTAACCAGTTATGGTCACCTATTACGTTGTACTTTGATGCAAGTACTAAGAAATCAAATGATGAAAATGATTGCCTGGCGGGGGACAACACAGGTCAAGAATTTACAACCGAAAGCTTACATTGAACCAATAACAGTTGCCTCCACACCCCAACGTTTGTTGGATAATCCTCCTAACTCTACCTTTATCCCAGTTATTTCCAATAATGCCTCTATGAAGGTATTGTCTTGGAATATAGCTGGGCTTAGGCCCAAGAAGGGTGATATTTCTTGGGTACACTTCCTTGCTAAACACCATATTATCGCTCTACAAGAAACCTGGGAACCCAATGATGGTTTTTATCTTGATGGCTTCATCTCGTTTTGCAAACACGCAATCCCATCTAATATGGGTAGAGCCAAGGGAGGCCTCCTTTTAATGTTCAGTCTCAAACTTTGTTATAGGGCCAAATTGATTGATTCCCCATCACCCCACGTGTTAGCAGTGGAATTGACAGGAAAGAACCTTACCACCCTGTTAGTGGTGAATTTTTATAATTCCTTTTCCAGGACTCATGAGACCGAACACCTCTTGGCCTTAGAAGACCTAGTAAAAAATGATGGGGAAGGCAGCCAAGCTTATTATGACACGCTAATTCTGGGGGATTTTAATACCCGAAAATGTTGCCTTAACTGTCCGCCAATGTTGGAGGAGGAAGACGATTCACAGTGGTCAAACCACTTTGAGCACACACCATCAGGAACTTTCTTAGAAGGCCTGCTCTCCGTGTTTAATATGCATTGTTTACAACAATCCGATAAGTCTGCCCTGGTTCCCAACTATGTAGGTAATGGTAGCTCTAGTATAATTGATCATATTTTCTTATCTACCTTATTAACTTCGTCTGTACAGACTTTTAACGTTGTCTGTAATTGTTTTAGTGACCACAACCCCTTAATATTGGTTCTCCTCCTCTCTTCTGTCTTAAAAGGGGGGGCTGCGAACCATATTACTAATACAAATATCAGTACCAAAGACCAGGCGCGAAGTTTGAGGTGGGAAAAGATCACTCCAGAGAGCTTCCTGGAGAACCTGTATACCTCCTGTGCTTTGGAGTTCCAAGTATGTATGGACCCAGCACTACAGGATAGAGTTACCCTAGATGCCTTTGATATCATTATTAAACCGGCGGGCTCTAATCTAGTGACTAAAACTAAAGTGAAATCCCCAAAACTAAAAAGGTGGTTTACTTGCTCAGCCGCCCATAAGGAGTTAATGAAGGCTGTTAAGCAAACACCGAGGGACCCAATCCTAACCAGGAGCTGCAGGAAGGTGTATAAATTAGGAGTTTACGAGAGGAAAAAACAACCAAGAGAGCATGCCTGGGAGGAGCTTGGCCAAGCTAGCGTCCTGTCTGATAGCTCCAGATTTTGGTCTATTGTTAACAGTCCCCTTTTTTCAGATGTCTCAAACTCCAGCAAGGATTGCATAATACCTCCAGAGAAATGAGTCCAGCACTTTGGCAATATTTATAGTAACACCAATCTAGCAGAAGCCATGGGACACACAGTTCCCGGACTAGTTAGCTCCCCTCTCCATCTCAGAACAGATGAGATCTATAAAGCCATTATCTCAACATCGGGGGGAAAGGCCCCTGGCCCTGATGGGGTACCAGCTGACCTTTACAAGGCAGATCCCAAAGTCTGGGCCAAGATATACACATATTTTTAATGTCACATGTGCTTACGGCTTCCCCCCGTCATGGGCAAAGGCAGTCATTGTCCCCATTTTTAAAAAGGGCCCCCGTGATGATCCGGCATGTTATAGGCCAATTTTGCTTTTAGATTCTGCGTCTAAAATTATGGCTAAGGTAGTTCTGGATCGTCTCACAGCCTGGCTTGATCAAGCAAATGTTATTTCCGATCTCCAATATGGATTCCGGCAGGGGAAAGGGACACTAGATCAATGCCTGAATATCCATTTGGTGATCAGGAAGTACACCATTGCCAAGGGAGGTGTTCTGCATCTGGCCTTCATGGATCTAACCTCAGCTTTTGACCTTGTCAATAGGTCTAAGTTGTGGTTGATCCTTTGTGATATAGGGCTAGATGTAGAACTGATCTCCTTCCTGCATACTGCACATGCTAACACCACGGCAGCGGTACGGTTTAATAAAAACGGCAGCTTGACAGATTCTTGGCCAGTAGGAAGGGGGGTCCGGCAGGGGTGGTTTTTGGCTCCCCTGCTATTCACCCTATACATTAATAAATTGGAGGACACCTTAATATCATGCTGCAAGGACATACCTAGGGCAAGCACCAAAATGATCCCCGCATTGCTGTACGCCGACGACGTGGTCTTATTGTCTAGAACTGCAAGGGGCTTGCAACAACTTTTAAATTGTTTTATAGATTTTATGAATTCACTAGATTTAATCACTAATTTTAAGAAATCCCATGCAATGTCCATTGGCCCTCGAAAGGCAGCCAAGGCCAAATTTTATTGTAATGGGGACGAATTAACTAAGGTACCCACGTTCCCATACTTAGGGGTTCTCTTTGATGACCAAGGTACATGGTGTGCGCAACGAACACTTAAAAAGAACGTTCTAGCTAGAGCGACTGGGGCCACCCTGGACTTCGCAAAAAGATTAGGGTCAAAACCCCTCCCTGCACTTTTGAAAGTCTATAACGCAAAATGTATTCCCATGGCTACGTATGGATGTGATATTTGGGGCTACAAGGATGTGAAGAGCATACAAGTGGCAGAGAATAATTTTACGCGCAAACTTCTTGGGGTTCCTGTAGCTAATCCTGTTTACTGTTTGCATGAAGAATTGGGTATGGGGTATATTTCGGATCAGATCGCAGTGGCCCCATTGTTACGATGGCTCATAAATTGGGGGTGCAACCTTCCCCAAATTTAAACCAACGCATAATTTCAGATTGTACTGCGCTAGAGAGAGCCCTACACATCCCTTAGCTGAAATACATAAAGGAAGAGACAAAATGTCTTGGTTGTCCAGAATTATTTTTGACCCCGAGGCCCCTGGGCAAGACCGCGATCAAAGACTTTAAACGGCAGTTTGTGGATAGGCGGAAATGCCTCAGGGAGGAGGAGGAGTTAGTTAAACCCTCGGTGAGAAGGTACGTTACATTGAGCCTAGGCCCGCAGCTACAACCATATTTATCTTATGTCAGCAAACCATACCATCACTTTGTTTTGACAAGATTCTGATTAAATATGGTTCCTTGGCTGCCGGCGTTCCCGAGAGGATATTCAAAACCTGAAACATTAAAACCTTGCCCTTGTGATAACTTCTCGGAACAGGATACCTTGCACCTAATGTTCTACTATGCTTACTATGATTCTCTGCGCAGGCAGCACATTCTCCCTTTACTTAGAGATTGTCAGTTTGCCCAAGTGAGGCCAGCCCTGCTCTATCTACAAATGCTAGCCTCATCTATGGTTTGCCTTGGGGTCGCAAGTTATCTAGCCGGGGCCATTAGATATAGGACCAGACTATCGCTGTAATAGCAATCCTGTGTTGCTTGCGGGTTCAAATATGTCTTCTTTTTTAACCAATACCTTGCATTTTTAAATGGGATATTAACTATGGACTTGGTCCACTATTCTAGCACAGTGCACTTTATATGATATAGGGGCATATGCATCAACATTAGCATTTGCGATTCCTTATTAGCGAAAAATAAGGATTCGCTAATAAGGAATAGCAAAAGGCTATGCATGTAGGAATCGCTATTCAAATAGCGATTCCTTAACTTTCCTTAATTGCTACTAGCAAATAGCGAGTAGCAATTAAGGAATGCCGTCCCAATCATTCCTATGGGCCTCCAGGCCCATAGGAATGAATCGGAGATTGCATGAGCAAATAGCGAGTACCAGTAGGTTCTCGCAAATTGCTCATGCAATTTCAAGGGTGCAAGGGTGTCAAAATGACACCCTATAGCACCCCTGAAAATGATATGTGCACATATGTTGCACACACACATGCTCTAAGGGCATGTGTGTGCGCAACATGAAACTTTGAAAAATGCACAAAAGTGCATTTTTCAAAGTTTTTGCAAATTACCATGCAGTTCATCTTCATGGTAATTTGCTCCCCCTATTAGCGAAATCGCTAATTTTTTAACTTTGATGCATTGCATTTAAGGAATCTCACTTTGGGATTCCTTAAATGCAATCGCTATTTAAGGAATCGGTATTTAAGGAATCCCTATTTAAAGAATCGCTATTTAAGGATTCCTTAAATTGCGATTTTTGCTTTTGGGTTGATGCATTGGGATTGGGTATTTTTAACTTAATACCGGGAGCTATTAGCGAATCGGTGTTTTACCGACTGGATTTTGGGTTGATGCATGAGGCTGATAGTTTTTTAAAGGTTTCTTAATATGAATACTGTGACTGTAATGCGGAACGACTTTATTGTAATGTATTTTGATGGAATGTGTATTTTTATAATATTGTACGCTTTTATGACTCTTGGCTGTCGAATAAAGTACTTTTGACTGACTGACTATCACCAAATTATAAAAATGATTATAATCACAGTTCAATATATAACATCAAAGTCAAGAGTAAGAAAAAATAGACCAATTAATATATTACTATATTTGTAGTATATGAAAAACATTCATGGAGGTTTAGAAACTTCCTCAATTTGGGGATTATGAGAATATGCATTCATAGCAGAAATATCTAAAAATGCAGTTATGGGTTGCCAAAGGGTGTCACGCTTAATAACAAGGGAAATTGGGGAGAGATATGCTCTATCTAATCTGTGATTGTAACAAACCACATACCACCAGGCCCAATACGATACTTTTGTAGAATTCTTCCATTCCCTTGTGATTTGCTGAAAAGCAACGGCAAGGAGTAAGTCTATTATGTAAAAATTGGTCACCTGGGAGTCCCAATCCTCAGAGACACTCCCTAAGAAAATGTTAACAAAAGTAAGGGGGACTTGTGTATGAAATATGTCATTTATTTGCTGCCAAACCTGCGTCCAAAATGTGTAAATATGTTGACAGTAAAAAAAAAACGTGTTTTAGATCCGCATTGTTAGATGGACAAGACCAACAAGAAGGGGAAAGAGTTGGATTTATCTTGTGTAATGAAAAAGGAGTGAACATAATTCTGTTATATATATAAAATAATGTTTACGTAGTGTTGGCTGCTCTGGAAGAGCTTCTTATTTTCAACCAAATCTCGTTCCAAATATGGATAGGTAATGTAAGCTGGAGATCCACCTCCCAGAGTAATTTTACCTCTGTTCTATCTCGATTGGTTGGCTGAGCAAGGAGATGTTTATATAATTGTGAAGTAGAACGGATAGATTCCAAAATCGAAAGTATATTGGGTGGAGGAGCTGAAGATAGGGGAAGAGATACAAAATTTTTGTAACCAAATTGAATTCCTGTGATTAAAGAGTTGAATTTAGATTCCCAAGAAGAAGGTAATGAAAAACGCATTTGGGCAGTGGCAAAAGGAATACAAAGATCACCATGAAAAGGTTGAAAAATCCAATGAAGTCCTTTAGCATGCCAGTCTTTCCAAAAAAACAGTATTATTGTTCATTTGAATATGTTGGTTGTACCAAATGGAGGATTGCAAGAATTGGTCCTTAGGGGATTTGTGAGAATTGAAGAAAGGTTGGAAGAATTTTGAGTTGTTATTAAAAATAGGAACGGATAGAGACAAAGGTCTACATGAAAAGGATAAGAATTCTTTAAAGGAAAATGGATGGAAAAAAGTATTTTCAATATTGACCCATCGAGGTAAATTTGAGGCATCGTCCTCCTGTAATAGGAAAGCAGATTACTTGAGGAAAAATGCAGTATGGTAAGAATAAAAGTCCGGGAAGTTAACACCTCAAATAAACTTGGGTCTTTTAAGTCTCTGAAGAGACATACGTGTTTTTTTTATTGTTCCATAAAAATGTAGATAAGATGGAATATATTAACTTCTATTGGGAGTGAGGTATATTTATAGGGAGATTGGAAATATAAAAGAGAACTATAGGGACCAGCATAATTTTTATTACATCCAAATGGCCCCACCAGGATAAAAACAGGGGATTCCATCAGGAAGTGAGATTTTTCAAACTTATTCGAAATTCTTTTAGATTCAGGGATACAGTGTCTTTAATAGTAGGCATAAACCATAAGCCAAGATATCTAATTTTATCAGGCTTCCAACGGAAATTCGAAGTGGTATAATCAGCATGAAAACGTAGTATATTTAGGGGAAGGATTTCACACTTGTCCGTATTTAATTTGTATCCTGAAACCAAAGCAAAAAGCTGTACTTCTGATAGAAATGCTGGAAGAGAGGTCTGTGGCTGTGAAAGAAAAAGTAAGATGTCATCGGCATAAACAGAGGCCTTGAATTGATTATCACCATATTGAAAGCTGAAAATTTGGGAGTTTGTACGAATCTTTATCAGAAATGGTTCAAGAGTGAGAATGAAAAGGAGAGGAGAAAGAGGGCAACCTTGTCTAACACCACAATATAGGGAAAATGAAGAAGAAAGAAAGCTGTTAGCTAAAGGCCGGCTTTCATGATCAAATGCTTTCTCAGCATCCAGGGAAATAGCTGCTAACAAGTGTTTATAAGACTTGGATTTACTAAGGACATTGAAAAATAATCTAATGTTATCTGCAATATGACGACCTTTAATAAAACCACATTGTTCCCCTCCAATTAATTGAGGCAATAATGATTCCAAACGTAAAGCTAATATTTGTGCAAAACCTTTATAATCTAAATTGATCAAAGAAATGGGACTGTAATTTTTATATAATGTGGGATCTTCATTTTCTTTGGGAAGGTGGCAAATTAGAGCATCCTGAAAAGAGCCTACGGAGGATTGAGAGGATATGAAGAATAGGAAAAGCTCATGTAATTTAGGAAGAAGAAGTTGAGAAAAAGTGAGAATAAAACTCAATGGTAAAACCATCAGGACCCGGTGCTTTACCATGTTTAGTAGTACAGATTGCATTAAGGATATCCTGCATTTGAATTTCTTTATCTAGTGAAGAGAAATCCAAGTTAAGGTGGGAAGGAGGATCAATAGAAGATAAATATTGCTGGATATTATCTTAAGATGTGGGAGAGTCCGGTGTATAGAGCTCCTGATAAAAACGGTTACATTCAGCCAGAATGTCTTCATTCTTATAGAGCATATTATTAGATGAGGTAAGAATCAAGTTGATTTTGTAGCGTTCCTTTTTTATTTTAAGATAATTGGCCAAACGCCTCCCCGATTTATTTTTACCTCCATAGTACTTCGCAGATGCTTTAAGTATAAATGAATTTGCATTATCTGTGGTCAATTTATTAAAAGCGGATTTTAGTTTAAAAAGAGCATCCAGAAAGGGGGTTTTATCGAGGAAGCAAGATGGCTGTCGGCTGAGGTGACCGCTGCAGGTTGCGGCACCATGACTCAGTAAACCCAGATAGGGATATATGAAGTGTCTGGGAAGGAGAGAATGCTGGCCTGGCAGACTGGACGCATAGGTGTCAGGCAGAGTGCACGATAACCGCGGGGCAACTCAAACTGTCCTCCTCCTGCTGGAAGCTAAGTATTGCCTTGGAAGCAATTGTTCACCCCGAAGGTCACTTACCGGGAAACATGAAGCTGAAGCCTGCTCCACCCAGGGCTCAGGGAAAGGTATCGACATTCGCAATGGCCAGCTCTGGGACAGAGGCTGCTGGTGTTGGGGCTCTAATGACTCGCATTGATGCGGAGCCAGGAGCTGGAACTCCGCGATCTCAGGGACGGCGAGGGCAGGGCGTGAACCGGAACGAGCTCACCTTGGAGGGGAAGGGGAAAGGCGGAGCTGTGCGCCATCAACATCTGCCCGGACATACAGTCGCGGATCTGCTGAGGGGTTCGAAGAAGCATACCGCGCTCAATGAATCAGGTGGAACTCTGATTGCAGACAGCCCGGATGGGAGCATGGAGGTAACGAATGAATCCGTGGTGAAAGGAGGAATCCCCACGGACAGCGGGAGTGCAGAACTTGCAAACCCAGGTACCTGCCAACAAATGGCATGCAGCGGGAGCGGAGGGGGAAATCAGACAGGATCTAAGGGGGCAAAAGCAGTAGAGGAGGGGGGCAGCGAGGCAAAAAAAGATGATCTATTAGACAATGACCCCCTCCAATCACAACCACATTCAGAAGCAGAATCTGATTGCCTCCAACAAATGAATGATAAACTGGGGGCACCCGTGATAGAAGGGAACCCCATAAAAAGAATGGCACTTGAAGCCGCACCACCCCTGCAGCACAATTTCAGTTTTCTAGGTGGGATAGGGCTGGACACAGCACAAAGTAGTAATGAAAGCCGGGCAGGGAGAAAAGGGCTTGACTCAGAAGCTGCAGATTGCTTCTATTCCCTGTCGGATGGTACTTGTTCAGCAGATGAATCAATTTCGCTGACAGACTCTAGTGGAAACTATACTAGCGAGGTGGACTCCGCAGCAATTCTGCGCAAAGCACCCAGAAGGTCTAGCCAGGCAGAGAAAGATGCAAGGATGAAAAAAGGAGAGCAAGAAGACTTGAAATGGGACTATTCTCCAACCTAACAATTGGTTGGTGCTACTGCTGGAAAGTCAGATGCCGAACTCCAAGATAGTGCAGTCTCAACGCTGGATGTCATACTACAATCAATTATGTCTCACCGTGAAGAAATAAGGCAAAACAGCAGACGTTCGCAGTCGGCTCTTTGGAAAATGCAAGGATCTGTTCGCAAAGTTGCAAAACTTTGCAATAATATCAGTGAGCGGCTAACTGAGCTGGAGATGTGAACTAGAGCCCTGGAGGATGACATCTCAGGTGTTCAGATACAATTGGAGGTGCATAAGGCTAGACTAATTGACATCCAATGGAAGCTGGAGGAACAGGAAAACCGGCAACGGCGCAACAATTTGCGCTTCTTAGGTACCCCAGAGGGTCGAGAAGGCACCGATATGCGACTCTACATGATTGCTGTGCTGAGCAAGGCATTCCCGGACCTGGTAGGGTGAAACTGACAACAAGAAGTTCAACACGCTCACCAAGTTTCCTTCAACATGAAAAAAATAACTGGAGCAGACACAAAACCTAAAGCCATCCTGGTATTTTTCGGGACCTATCTACTACGGCAAAATATCTGGGAAAAGTCTAAACCAGATACCAAGCGAAAGGTAGATGATGTTGCCTTCTTCGCTAGGTCGGACTTCTGCCACATTACCGTCGAAAGGCGCTGGAGACTGTGACAGATGATTTCCCCCTTTCAAGCTAAGGGTGCCCAGGCATATCTGATGAACCCTGCTAAACTAAAGATAGTAGTAGGAGGCCGCTCCTACTACTATAATTCTGAGATTAAAGCGTAGGAAGCTCTGGCAGAGCTAAGGAGATGGGGCGGCAAGGGCATGATGCTAGACAAGGGGGGCAGTAACATAGAAACAGTACTATCAAGTATTATGGTAAATCCATTAGCTGTGCTTTAACGGAGGGGGCTAAGTGGGGGGGTGGTTGGCAGAAGCTAAATAACAATGGCAGCAAGTAATGTGAACAATTAATATGGGCTGTAAAATGTACTTGGGTTAAATATGAAGATGATCTGCTCGTCTCTCTGTTTCTTTTTTTTCTTTTTCTTTTTGGCTCAATCTTTATAGTGAATTACTCAGCCAACGTATTTCCATTGTTTCTTTTTTCTTCTTTGTAATCTCCTTTTAGTATAGCAATTGGGGTTGTACTGATCATGGTTATGCACTGCTTCATCGCACACACAGACCTTCGGTCTGGAAGCTTCCACCGTGGAGGATAAGCATGGGGGTTAGGGATTTTGGGGGAGGGGGAAGAGCAGGTAGGGGACGTAGGGGTGGAGGGACAGAGGGGAGTCAGGGGGTCAGGGAGGACAGGGGGAAAAAGGAAAAGAAAAGTCAGGTATAAACACTAAAGATGAAAAAAATAAAATTGAGGAATTTAACAAGAAAAGGTCAATAACGAGGAAAGCTACAGGTCAATATTGATAGAATTAGGATTTGTTCAGTCAATGTGGGTGGGTTAAACGATAAGAACATGAGAGGTAGGGTTTATTAAATACTTAAAACTATTAATGCAGATGTAATCTACTTACAGAAAACTCATATCCCTTGGAATAACAAAAGCACTCTTGAGATCAGAGGATATAACTTTGTGATATGCTCTACCCAGACCTCTATGATTAGAGGAGTAGCTAAATGGGGGCGTTGGGCAATCATACAGCTAGCAATGGGGGTGACAGTGGGGACTATATACGGGTCAAACCAGGACGATCCTGAAGTTTGGGAAGAACTTGAAGTAGAGCTTGTCTCCTGGCCAGAGCCAGTGGTTGTGTGTGGCGACCTAAACATACATTCAGAGACGACCAAAACTCAGAACCAGAAATACGGAGGGAGGAAACCCAAAGTATACAGGGCAATGACTGCCTTTAAAGCTAGCCATGGATTGATTGATGTATGGGTGGAGAAAATCGCGAGTGACCCCGGATATACCTACTACTCTCCCCCCATAGGAGGTATGTGCGTTTAGATTATTTTCTAGCCCCATGCAGAATGCTAGACAAGATGGAAATTAAAAAACGATCACAACTCTTTTCGGACCATAACCCGCTTTTGCTGGAAGTAACAGGATTGGGATGTGACAAAAAACAGTGTCTGGTCATTTGATAAAAAATAGCTCGCTAACGAAGAGTTCTGTGCCCACATAAAGCAATGGACTACAGAATTCTTTGATATTAATGGGTACAGCACCTCGCGTCGGATAGTATGGGATACTTCTAAAGCTGGTCTGAGGGGAGAAATTATTAGCTATGTGGGGCAATGGCGGAAACAGTGAAAGGTAGAGGTTGATTCAACAATAGCAAAACTGGCGGAACTGGAGGCAGAGCATGTCAAATTGATTAGCAAGGGAGGACAGGAAGACTTAGTCAGGGATCATATGGTAAAATTAGCTCTAGTCAAGACCAAAATCAACAGTTTCTTTCAGGAAAGGCTAGCCCAAATATATCAAGCATATCGGGGGGAATTGTATGAATATGGTAAGACAGCAGGAAGGCTATTAGCACTGTGATCGAGGCAAAAGAGCGTCAGGAATAACATTCTAAACATCAAGAACAGTAATGGCCAAAATGTGACTGGTTCGAAAAAGATCATAGATGTTTTTGAGGAGTTTTATAGAAGGCTATATCAAGCGGACTATCTAGAATTGAGCCCGTCAGGTCTAGATGCTAGGTGGCCAGCACTAACAAGAATAGATGAAGCTATAGCTCAGGAGCTGGACAAATAATTGACTTTGGAAGAGGTCCAGGAGGCTTTAGGATCCCTCTCTGTGGGGAAAGCAGCAGGCCCTGATAAAAATCCCACTAGAAATGTACAAAATCCTTGCACACTAGATCGCTCCAATTATGCACGACCTATTCCTAGGTGTGCAACATAGCGGGATACCGCCCTCATCATGGCAGGGAACAGACATGGTGATATTTTTTTTAAAAATCGTCCGATTTCACTCATGAACTCCGACGCTAAGATTTACTCAAAAATTATAGCCAAACGGCTACAAGGGCATTGGTATCACCAAGAGGCATTGGTATCACCTTGGCAGCATGGCTTTGTCCCAGGCAGGGGGAACACAGACCACATCAGAAGGGTCATTGCAATACTTGACATAGCAGAAGTAGAATCTAGCGAGGTGCTGTGGTCCTCCTGGACACCGAGAAAGCCTGCGACCGAGTATCGTGGCAATATCTGTGGGGTACCTTTGTAGAAAGGGGACTTGGCCCACAGTTTGTGAGGGCTATTCAAGCTATGTATTATAAACCTTATGCCCAGTTGCAAGTAATGGGCAGTGCGTCAGGGAGGATCAAGATTGCCAGAGGGACACGACAAGGGTGCCCCTGTTCCCCTATTTAATTCGCCTTTTATCTGGACCCATTCATCAGCCAAATTCTACATAATCAAGCAATTAAGCCCATAATTACTAAAGGATAGGAAACCAAGATTTTAGCGTATGCGGACGACATTGAAATAATCATGTCTGAACCAGATACGGCTATTAGGGAAATAGAAAATATGGCTGATGAATTTGGGAAGAAATCTGATACCTTTTGAATAGGGGGAAAACTCAAATCATTTGCTCTTCCCATTGCCAGTTACAAGATTCCCATCAAAGTGAAGTGGCTACTTATTTAGGGGTAAATATAACAACGTGTATGGATACCCTTTGGTCGACCAACATTTACCCTGTAATGGAAAAAGTAAACTTGGAACTTAAATGGCTAGACAAATGACATCTTACAACAATAGGAAGAATTAATGTTATAAAAATGAAACTTTTTCCCAAAATACTATATCTTCTTCGGGCAATACCCTTAGAATTGGTAGAAGACAAGATAAATAAAGTTAATGCCGTGTTTACTAACTTTATTTGGGGCTATCAAAAGAGATGGCGAGCACTGAAGCTTAAGACTCTCCCAAGAGAGCATGGCGGATGGGGAGCCCTTAACATCTTATTCTATTATTGGGCCATTGCTCTGCAGCAGATGGGTATCTTACTTCTTCCAGAGCACGTCAAAGCTGAGGTCCTGGGCCTAGCCACAATATACCAGCTATCTATAGGAAATAATGCAGAAGGGCTTTTCGTAAGACAACTTGAAACCAAGTTACTATAAAAAAAAAATGTGGTTTAAGTGCGTGAAGGGGACCTGGAAGGTCTGGAAAAAGGTTAGCAAGATCTTGATAATTCCCAGGGATAATAGATATACTCCACTGTGGCTCTCAGTTGTACTACCGGAAGTACTATATGATGGTATGGCGAGGAGTTGGGAACAGGCGGGTATAGATAGGGTGGTAGATCTATTTCAGAACAATGATTATATCTCATTTGCCGGGCTCGTGCAGAGATTCGGTATCAATAATAATACACAGTTCAAGTATATGCAGATCCAGAGCAATATAAAAAGTCTCTCCAAGGTTTTTATTAATTTGGATAAAATTACAATGTTGGAAATCAGCAAGCGACAGGATAGTAGGATAAGGGGGTATTATCAGGAACTAATCAAGATCCTCTCAGATGACATGAAAAAACATAAACAAAATCACCTTATGTAAGCATATATTTACCTGACATTTACCAATAACATTTTTTACAAAAAGATCTTCCAGAAAGGATTTAGAACTTGTACAGTAGCAGGAATGTTCTAATTGCTTAATACTGTAATGAGGGATTTCAAAGTACTTAAAAATTATTTCTTTTGCGGGATACAAATGAAATAATGAAGTCTCTAGACAAAGCTTTAAAAGCATCCCATATAATTTGTGGGGAGATAAGTGAATGCTCATTTTCAAGAAAAAAGGTATTAGCAAAGGCTTTTAAAACTTTGTGTAAAATTATGATCTAACAGGAGAGAATTGTTAAATCTCTATCGTCTAGTACCATGAGTTGGAGGGAGAAGATCTATGTTTAAAGATACTGGGGCGTCATCTGAAGTAAGTATTGGACCTATATCTGATTGAGTGATGTGTTGTGCAAGGGGGTGAGAGAGAAATATATAATCTAATCTGGATTGAGAACAGTGTACCGGGGAGAAAAGGGTATATTCTAAAAGGGTAGGAATGCAAAGTCTCTACGCAGGATCTGAACCTTCCTGCCCCTTTGGCAGACCAGATATACGTAGGTTATTACGCCTGTTGTGGTTTTCAAGGTTTTCAATTTGTTTTTCAAGAGATGAAATTTCCGATTGCATTGTGGGAATCCGATTTACCACAACTTGAATAGTCAACACGTTGTTCCACTTGCACAACTTTGTTTTCCAGGTGTCCACTCATCCTCCAATGCTTGTAGGCGATTATTAGTTTCCCCTCATATGAGGACGAAGGGCACAAATTTCCTCCAGAAGTAAGTCCTATAGATGTGGGTGGAGGAGAAGTGGCAGGAAATGGAGGGTCTTTTTTAATTCATTTGCCAGACGAGAGAGTAGAAGAAACCGATGATTTGAGCAGAGGTTTTGACGTTTGAAGTGGAATGTTAGACGAAGATGTCGAAGTCCCCACTGGGGGCAGTACGGTACTGCTAGAACCCTCTTTCATGTTGGACTGAAGAAAATTGAAAGGATTATAATCTTCGAGCAGAGATGACGAAGTAGGAATGTAGTACGTCTCACTGGCTTTGTTCTCCCCATAAACAGACAGCAGTCGCATACAGCGAAGTTATTTAAATAGTATTGGGGGAGATTAGTAGACTTGTGAGAGAAAAATATGTTGTAGTAGAATTCAGTTCATGTATGAACACATCCTTCAAAATGTAGTTCACTAAAAGCCAGTAGAAAAACCTGTCATATGCATTCTAGTTAAAGAACCATGTTGACACGAAATGTGTTGAAATTGCCATCCCCACATCTCCTCAATAAGAAATGGTGATAGGAGATAGGAAATGCGTATCAAAATGATACGAGGCAGTGAGGGAACCAACAAAAACTGAAGCGTTGCGAGGAGAGCAGAGATTTCGGCATGAAACTCAAAATGGCGACCGCGAGTCCCGTGAGGGAAACGAGCCGCTCATATTCAGTGAAGCAGGAGCCATAAAACTGCTCACCGGCTGACAGAAATAACATCATTCAAGTCAGGCGATCTTCATGACTCAAAGGGACCCAATTTTGCGGCTGGAACTGCGGTCGGTCCGAGCGGAGGTCGAAAACCCTCCCGAGATGCCACAGAGGGTCACCGGAGAGCAGCCATCTTCTCCTGGTGTCAATCCACGCCCCCTGGTTTACTGACTTAATGAAAAAAAAAAGATGTTTATGACCATCCCAGGATTTTCCCATAAACTAATTACCAATGCAGTGTACTGGTTTGTACCATCAGGTTCTAGGGCATGTCCTAAGCTTCCCCAAGAATCCGCAAAGTCCAACCTTTTTTGCTGGAGGGTGGAATGTGCAATAAATGCGTACATGTGCTAGACACCAAGGAATTGATCCTAACTAGTATGCCCTGTCTGGTGACTCAAGAATTTCCCCCAAATCGGAGGCAGCACACATGGATTTCAAACTTGCTCTTTCCTGCTTAATCAAGACTATCCCTTAAAGCATGGTCACGTGGCTGGCCAACACTAAAATTTCTCCTGCTTCAAGTTTTAGTGGGAGACAAATAGGGCCATGCTGCAAGTCCTTGCCACATGCTAAGTGGATAAGGAATGTGAACTAAGTATCAGACCTAGTGTCAGGTGTCCCTCGAGATCATCTTGAGCCTAGACTAGGTTATTTAGAACCTTGGATTTCTCTGAAGTTGCACCAGGCACTATTATGGGTGACACCTGTAGGGTGATCATGGCTTTTTTAAGTTCTCGGCTTTGTGAATGGAAACCCAGGAATTTCTCCTCAGGTCTGGGTTCTATAAATGGGTGACCTAGGAATTACTTCTAGGCCCTGTACTGAGCGAATTTGGAATCGTCAGGTGACCCACAAAGTGACCCTAAATTCATCAGATGGGCATTCATACTTTTACCCATGTTCTGTGTGGATTGTTTGCTGAACCATGCTCAACCACCTCTTGGTGAAATTGTTAATTTACTATTTAATTCTAAGTCCTTTATTTTTATCCAGGAATTTTCCCTATATAATTGACCCCTGGTTTCTATGTTGGGTGATTCAGGTAGTTTATCCAAAATTCTTGGCCTTTTGTTGTGCAATCCAAGAACTCCTGTCAAATGCTAGATCCACATTGGGAGATACAGGAATTTGAACCATTCTTACTCAAGGTGACCTAGGAGTTTCTCCCAAGTTCTTGACTTGAGGCGCGTGACCTAAGACGTTTCCCGATGGACTGTGCCCTGTTTTGGGTCAACCAAGACGTTGCTCATAGGTCTGCGCTCTTTGCTTGGAAAGCAAGGAATTTTCTTTTAGCTTCATGCTGCGAGTCCCAGGAATGCCCTCCTGATTCTAGGTTGTATGCTGGGTGACCCAACCATTTAGAAAATTCTAGAACATGTGCTGATTGACAAAGGGATAGCTCCCAAGTGCCACATTCTATGCTTGATGGCCCTCAACTTTCCCCAAATGCAATGCGTTTGGCGAATGACCAGGGATTTTCCTGTATGTATGTATGTAGGTAACATATTAGGCGACCCAGAAATTCCCTCTACGTTCCAGCACTGATATTGGCTGATCTATTATTTAGCCCTGTGTCTGGACTTTGTCTTAGGTGATCTAGAAGATCTCCTAATTGATGAAAATCCCTCTCTGTGTCCAGATGAAAGCTGTATTATCTGCTACAGACCTTCCTAGTTTTTCTCACAGACTTTGATCTAGAGTATAGTGACAAGGGAAAAGGCAGGGACAAAAAAGCCTGCAAGAATTAGATTCATTGTCAGGGAGTGTCTGGTGGTGGATTAGAGGCATGAGGTGGAATTAAGACAATGCAGCCTTGGTATTCGACACCCCAATCTTTGATGCCAGCCGCGTACTTCTAAACAAAAGTTCCGGACCCGGTACTTATTCCTTTACAAATTAAGCACTAACAGGTATATACTAGTCTGGTCATCTTCCAGATGTGCTCACCCCAGCAGGATCACTTTACCTACATAATGATGTCCACATTAAAGCTGTAGGCGATACTCCACAAGTCTAAGAGATTGGCTCCTTTGCAGTGAACCTGCCCCCTTCTGCACATCTCCATGCTGAACCCCACACTTACATAACACCCCAGTCCACTGATTGATCCAATCCAGCTTCATCCCAAAGCAGATCTTTTCCTGGTCCTCTCACCCTGGATCCACTGCAGATTTAGCTGGGGGCTGTGCAGGAGAAAGAGCCAAGTTGGTTCAACGCCTGCCAAGGTGAGGGATCTCCTGGGCACGGGGTGCTGCCATCCTGGCAGGAGCATCCCTGGGAATCGCTTGTTGACCTGCTCTTTGGTCGGGATGGACCATTGCCCTGACATTTTGTTGGCCTGGACAGACAAAGGGTCATTTGCATGGTGGGTCAATATCTGCAAAAAACACACCAGGGGTGTATTTGTAAAACATGGGTGGTGCAGGGCGTCTGGTTGTCTGAGGAATTATAAAGCAACACGACCAATGCTTCTATAAGGGAATGGAAGGCCACCACCAAAAATCATCCATGCTAGCTGACACCAAAGAACGAAAGGCCATCCGCGGGTTTTCGTCTTAGAGTATGATGTTGCAAGGATGGTGCTTAAAGCACCAAGCATCCTTGCGCCATTGGTGGTGACAGAACCCTGTCCACCACCTTCTAATGGGGTGAAGGACCACTGCAGAGTCAGTGTCCACCTGTCAGGGGGAGGATTGTCAGACCACCCCTTGGAAATACAAGGCCTTGGGCTGAGCGGGCGAAGAAGGGAGAGACACCCCGGAAGGAGGAAGAGTCCCAGAGGAGAGAGACACCCCGGAAGGAGGAAGGGTCCCAGAGGGGAGAGACAACCCGGAAGGAGGAAGGGCACCAGAGGGAACGATGGACGGTCCCATGCGCCCCTGACTTCTGCCACAACGGAAGGTAAGACGGACTCAAGTGGACTTCATATGTCATAATGCGAGGCCTAGCCATACCATACCTTTGTTTCAAGTTCTTGCACCCTGAAACTTCTATGCTCGATAGTTAACTTTGGAACATTTTCAGGGCTCCACCTCAATAAATTGAGTAAATGAACCTTCCTCGTTTTCACACCTCTTACCTGAAGCCCCCTGGCTCCCAAAACCCGGGTGTGGATCTGGGCGCACAGCAGCATGGCGCCGAGGGTGGGGGCAACTCCGAACCAGTAGCTGTAAAGATGCTCCACACCAGTATGTAGATTTAGAAGGTTTATTGCGAGCAAGCAGGTACATCCACTCAACAGCAAGGCTTCTCTCCAACTGCTACAGCTAAACTCTAGAACACACGGAGGCCTACAGCATTAGTCACCATAGCAATGGTTACCATGATAGCTCTGATGCCACATTTCCTCTCTTTAATAAAACAAAATAAACTAGAACAATTACATATATAAGAAAATACATTCTTAAAAATATTCAGCAGAAATTAAGAATAGTAATATGAAAATGCCAAGACTTAGAATGCAAGAAAAATCAATTTGCAGAAAGTACATAGGATACAAAGCGGAGCTCTACCCCCTTTCTTAGCAAAATGAAGAAATAGTTACATAGCATTGCTTCTGTATTTCATCGGTAATCTTATCGCTCTACCAACACGTGTCATCTTCCCTAAGCTACAGGAAGGTTGTATATCATCACTAGGAACAACCCTGACAGATTGAGGATGGGAACTTTTTTGATTAGCGACAATAGGCATCAGTAACTTCATCCCACATCCAACTCATCGAGGAAGAAAGTTTTTCTGCTCTTTTATTGTGGCTAAAGTTGCCACACTTAGACAGTATGTTGTAATGCCAAATTTTCCCATCACTCAACTTGTCAGACTTGGAGTAAGGCTTGACTACTTGCAAAGGTGCCGAGTAGTTCCTCTGTCCCTTTTTTACCTTAGAAGCGAGTTTCACCTTAACACAATCCCCTTCCTTCAGGATAATGTCACAGGTGTTGTGTGTTTTGTCAAAATGGGCTTTGCAGGTTTGAGGCATTTTTCTTAAGTTAGATCTAACCACAGCTGGTGACCATTTACCACATGTGTACATGGTGTTCCAAGTAACACTGTCTTTGGTAAAAGGTTCTCTGCCTCGTAATAATCTGAATGGACTATACCTAGTACCTGTGGGTGTTATCCTGTAGGCCCAAAGTGTGCTTAAGAGTTCCTTTTCCCAATTCTTACCTGCATTCAATGATGCTTGTACACTACCCATTATGACTCTGTTAAATCTTTCTACAATATCATTTCCTGACGGATGATATACAGAGGTTTTCTTCCCACAAATCCCATTTCTTTCCAAGAATTTTATGTACTTCTCAGAAGAGAATTGTGGTCCATTGTCGCTTAGAATGTTCTTGGGAATCCCTTCTCGCAGAAACACACTCTCTAAAAATGTGATGACCTGTTTCGTGTCACAGTTTTCAGTGATCTCAATCTCTGGCCACTTTGAGTAATCATCGATGACTACAAGAATGTGCTTATTGTGGCCTTCTTCATCATCAATGGGACCTAACCAATCAATACTGAGATTTTCCCAAGGTAGATCAGGAAGGAGTCTGGTGCCAAAGGTGGGTCTGAGCATCTTGACAAATAGGACATTGTTTAACAGATTTTTCTGTATCTCTGTCCATACCTGGCCACTAATATGACATTTTGATCCTGGCTTTTAACTTTAGGATGCCAAGATGACCTTCATGATTTAATTCTAAGATTTTTTATCGTAATGTTGTGGGAACAACAATTCTCTCTCCTCTGCAGATGTACCCAGAATTGTCAATAGATAGTTCATTTTGTATTTCGTACATAGCTCTTAATTCTCCTTGACTTTCATTTTTGCTGGGCCATCCTTGAGTGATGAAGGATGCCGCTTTACTCACTAACTCATTATGTAAATACTCAGTGTCCCATTCATCCTTGGTGATAGCATTAGTATTGTCATATACTACAGCCACGTTGAAATCATCCCAGTCAGTTTGTTCAGAAGTTTCATAAGGTAAGGGAGACCTACTGAGGTAGTCCGCTACCTGATTTCTTTTCCCAGGTAGGTATTCAACATCGTAAGTGAAATCTAAGAGTTTCAAATTCATTTTGGCTATTCTTTGAGTGGCCTTGAGTACACCTTCTGAGGTTAACACTTTAAGCAACGGTTTATGGTCGGTACAGAGAATTAATTTCGTGCCCCACACAAACTGCCTAAATTTTTCAATCGACCATACAGTAGCTAGAATTTCTTTCTCTATCACCAAATATTTCTCTTCTGTTGGAGATAGTGATCGAGACGCAAAAGAGATGGTCACTTCTTCACCTCTGTCATTGATTTGAGATAGTACAGCTCCTAAGCCTTTGCCACTCGCATCAGTGGTGGTGATACTTCGTGCAAGATTGTCAAAAGCTTAGAGAGGAAAGGCATAAATAAGATCACTTTCTATTTTTATAAAGTCATCTTCAAGTTCCTTGATCCAGAGAAATTCTTATTTTACCTTAAATAATTGTCATAAGTTGTAAGTCTTGGTGGCAAATTCTGTACGAATTTGGAGTAGGATTCAGCCATGCCAAGAAATGATCTTAGTTCATCTTTTGAATTGGGTGCGGGCGCCTTTCTGATGGCCTCAATTATGCCCTTTTTAGGAGAGATCCCATCACCACTTAGTTCATGTCCCAGGTGTGTGACCGACTTCATCCTATATTTGCATTTCTTTAGTTCAGCAGTTAATCCTTTCTCGGATAAAATGTGGAGAACAGTTTTTAGTCTTTCATCATGTTCATCCTTGTTACGACCCATGATTAAGATATCATTCTGGAAGTAAGTTATGCCTTTTAACCCTTTAAATAGTTTGTGCATTAACCTTTGGAACACGGCAGCAGCAGAAGCAAGGCCGAAAGGCATTCGCACGAAGCGGTAACATTCAAATGGAGTTATAAAGGCTGTTAGGCTTCTGCTGCTGTCATGTAACTGGATTTGATAATAAGCAGATGTTAAATCTATACTCGAAAACCACTTAATGCCATTAGTCTGTGCCAGTAACTCATCAATTGCGGGTAAGAGGAATTTATCTACTATGATGTTTTTGTTGATATCTCTCTAGTCAATGCATAGATTCAACCGGCCATCAGGTTTGCACGCTACAACTAAGGGAGCGAGCCATTCTGCACTTTCAACAGGTTCTATTCCTTTTTTCTAAAGTGTCCATTTCAGCCATGTCACCCTCTCTTATACTAATGGGTATGTTTCTGGCTTTTAGACAAACTGGTACAGCATTGTCTTTGAGTATAATCTTGTGTACAAAACCACACAGTTTCCCCACGTTTCCAGAAAAAACACTAGGGAATTGTTTAACAATGTCATTAACCATGTTTTTATCTCTCTCTTCCAAAAGCATGACTTGGTCCTCCATTTTGGGATTTAGAATAATCCCTATTTCTCCCTGATCGATCCACCCTAGTACAGATGGTCCTTTTTCTGCAACATATAATTTGCACAAGGCGCTTCTGTCCTTGAACTTAAAAATAACCTCATCATAACCTACCATAGAAATCTTTTCACCAGTGAAGGTTACTGGCCGTATGTCAGGAGGCTTCAATTTCAGCTCAAGAACATTTGCAAATTTACTCTCCCATACATCTCCTTGAATGATGGTGTAAGGTGATCCTTCCTGAATCAGGTACAATTTGCAAATGAACACCTCCTATATTTACTTCACAAATCGGTTTCTTTTTTCATGTGGTACAAACATTCAAAACTACATTATCCGCATCATTTATGTCATTAATGCATAGGATACTATCATCACTAGAGGAATTTCCATCCTCAATATGTTCTTCATTTATGTCTTCAATACATCCTCCTACCTTCTTGTTGCCCTTCTTAATTCTCCTTCTGCAAACTTTTGTGAAATGGCCCATAGTACCACAAAAGCTGCATCTGGATTTCAATGCAGGACACAATTTTTCATTTGCATTATGGCCTTTGTACCCACACCTGTAACACGTTAGTTGTTTGTCATCTTGATATTTTTTTTTTAAGTTAGCACTTTTCTGGTTGACCTCTTTATAGGTGCGTTTGTCGAATTTCTTTCCCTCATTTATGTTACTGGATACCTTGCTAACAACATTACTCTCTTCATTGTTTTTAAGTGCGGCTTGTGCACACCTTTTTGACATTTCTCCTTTTTTAACGATGGCTATGATTTCATTCAAAGGTTCATCTCCATATACCCAAACCTTTCTTGAATGGCGGCATTCTTGGAGTGCATGACAAGTTGGTCTCTAATGAAACTATCATGGCGATTGCCAAAATCTGAAATAATAGACAATTTTTTCAAAGATTACATAATCTTCAACAGATTCTGATATATGTTGTTTCCTTTGAAAAAACTCATATCTACTAATTCCCACACACACTGTGGGTTGGTAATGTGCATCAAGATCTTCTAGAGCCTCCAAAAATACATTGGAACCTCCACCAGACCTTGCTTTTTTTTCCATTTGGTAGTAAATTCTAGATCTTTCTGGCCCTAAACTGTGTAACAGCATTTTCTTTTTCCTAGAGGGAGGGAATTCATCCTCACTCTCTTCTTCCAAAGCTGATATATAATTACGAAAATATTCTTTCCAGTCTAACCATTTCAATACAGGTTCGCCAGGACGAGTAAGAAATGGAACAGGGGAAACCAAACTTTAACCCTGAGTAGCCATGTTTAAATGTGGTTAAGCAGTGAATAATAATTACTTTTCCAATATACAATCACACTGTAAGGCACAATTAGTATGTAAAGTGACTATATGCATATAAAATTAATGATATAATGCTATAATGGCATATGCGTTGACATTAAACGATGTGCATATCATCGAAGATTGCTTTATACTAATTCCGGTATCAGCATGTAGAAAAATATGCACTAATACATGTTGGGCATATCACCGTCGAGTAATTAATTTAAAAATTCCAAAGTTACCATTGACTGGAACGGTTGTTGATTATGGGCATGACACTCCGGTCGGTGTATCTAAAACCGAAGTCTTCCAATGATACTCCGGTCGATGTAGCTAAAACCAAAGTCTTCCAAATACCTGTAAACTGCTCCGGTCGGCCGTTGCTAAGGACCAAGATTTCAAAATGGCCACCACACAAGATCACATTGCATAACCTAGTGTGATGACGCATAGGGCGTTGACGTGAGTGCGTAGAGTTCCTTGCGTCCCTTTGAGCATACATCACCAAGTAGAATTGAGCAGGAGTTGACGTCGCTTGGAATGGACTATATGGAGCTCTTCTCTTGGAACAGGGTCCTTGGAAACACAACAAGTCAGGTGACGACAATGAAATGGAACCATGTCAGTGTCACCGACGCTCGAAAAATGCGGCTGAAGAGAAGTTGCTTCAACGGTTACTCTTATTAGGTAACGATCATAGTGTTACCTTTTCTTGTGGCAACTCCGTTTGTAATTGCTTGTAAGTCAGCGTCAATAGTAGAGTGTTTCTTGAGGTGCGTATAGGTGAGAGTGGGCAGACACTGCAATTGAACTTGCTAGTAGTATTCACGAATGGATTCGTTTTTCTTGTAATTTTCGATGAACAGGATTTGTTCAGCATGTACAGCGCGTGAGAATTGTAGTGTCTTGAAGAGAGGAGCAGTCTCTCACTCTGCTTGCTCATAGACTGCTCATAAACGTGGGGAAAACAATTTGAGGGCGAGTAGAAATGAAAATGTAGTCTTGTAAAATCCTTGATGAGTCCAGATCCCATTAGTAGCCAAAATGTAAAGATGCTCCACACCAGTATGTAGATTTAGAAGGTTTATTGCGAGCAAGCAGGTACATCTACTCAACAGCAAGGCTTCTCTCTAACTGCTACAGCTTAGCTCCAGAACACACGGAGGCATACAGCATCAGTCACCATAGCAATGGTTACCATGATAGCTGTGATGCCACATTAGCACCCCATGGGCAGCATGAATGGAGGGCAGAGGCCCTTCCTGCAGCCGGGCGCCCCTGTGTTCAGGGTTTTTTAAGCCGCTGTTTATTGTCTTTACTTCCCTTCTGTAGCCCCGCAGGCAGTTTACACACACTACCACTCCATGTAAGGTAGTAGTGTTCCCCAAAATGGGTGAAAAACCGCACATCAAATTAAATAGAGTTGTTATAAATAGTCAATCAATTATGTATTCGCATTATCAATATATTATTAATGTAACGGGGTGCTAATGAAGCTATAAGCACTTACTATCCAAAAGTGCTGTTGGCAAGTCGACAAGACGACTTATCCACACAATTGTTTAGAGAAAATCAGCTTTTAAGCACACCCTTGTTTCAAAGTATAAGAAGTCCATCAATATGCCATTTAATCTAAAGACCAATATCTCATGATGAATGTAGAAATAATATAACGAAAGTTCTTGGAGGATTCACAATGTTCCACAAAAATCACCGGACAGGATGCAATAGTTATCAAAGTTTTCCAAAATTCTCTTCTTTATTGATTTGAGGACCCAATATCCAGTATTCAGACACGTCCGTCCAGTATCCAAAGCAGCCTTTGGATACTGGACGGACGTGTCTGAATACTGGATATTGGGTCCTCAAATCAATAAAGAAGAGAATTTTGGAAAACTTTGATATCCTGTCTGGTGATTTTTGTGGAACATTGTGAATCCTCCAAGAACTTTCGTTATATTATTTCTACATTCATCATGAGATATTGGTCTTTAGATTAAATGGCATATTGATGGACTTCTTATACTTTGAAACAAGGGTGTGCTTAAAAGCTGATTTTCTCTAAACACACTACAACTCGCCCGTAGTCTCTGTCCCGTAGGAGCCACCCGGTCTGATGGAGCGTCTCTGTTGTTATTCCCACTTTGTGGCTGGACACTGGTTTTATACTCTCTTTTCTCGGGCCATTTGCCTTTCTTACTTTCCAGCTATGTTTTTACTTCAAAGTTATCCCCTCTATGCTCCCCTCTTTTCTCTCACACTTGTTTTTCACCGAAGAAGACCCAATGTATCTCCCCACTGTAGTTTTGGACAGCATCAGTTTCACACAATAAAAATTCCACTCTCTCTGTCCGAATAGATGTATGTCAGGATGAGGTAAGTCTCTCTATGCTCAATTTGTCTCTCTCTTTACATCTGCCTCCACTCTGCAGCAGGCTCATTAACCTACCGAGTTGCCCCACGGGGTAGTAACTCGCAACCTTAAGGTAACATTTTCTACAGCAAACATATCACCCCCTCCTCTCTCACTAGAATTGAAACTTGGTATAATAAACATCTGTGTAAAGTAGTCGATAAGAGCACACTATATCTCTTTATGCAGTGCTTAATTTGAGCCGGAGCTTTCCGGTGCTGAGCACCGGCACTTAATTGGTTCCGGGGCTCGGCCGGCACCTAATTGTAAACACCACAAGGTGGCGCTGCTCATGTAATTTAGAGATGAGCAGTATAATACTTGTTTAGGGAAACAATATACATTAAAAAATGACTAAGACCTGCCTCCCCAGCCATTCCTTTAACTTTGGGGACCTGGAATAATCTGAACTGTCGCATTTACATGCAAGAGAGATGGTTAGTAGTAGTTTTGGCAGAGATGACATGGGGGATGGGTGGTGCAAGCTGCAGTGGCCTCCTGGTCAGAGCCCTAGCACTTAATATTTTACAAATTAAGCACTGTCTTTATGCCTCTCCTATATTGGATCTGTACCCGGAGGCAGCAGCTGGACTGGACCTCCCTCGAACTTGGCTTTATACGTTTCCATGGTGATACCCGGCCTAGTAGAGGGGGCAACCGTTTATGATGCGTGTGCAAACACACCTGCTGCATTTAATTCTCACAGCTGACACCGACCTCTTTTCCGGCACTAATTCCCTATTGGAGAGAAAAGACAGGCCCCTCGGATGGGCAGCGGGGTGCTCATGATGTCATAGTTTTAAGACAGAAGCGATTGTGGGTTCGCGAGGGAATGGGAGAGCTCATGTCCTCAGACACGTACCCCTCCGATGCCACAAACAATCTATTATGAAGAAGTGACACTGAAACGGATCTCAGAGCTGCCCAGCTGCACACACAACTGACCATGCTGGTATTCTTCTCGCCCCTCTACACCTGCCCGAAGGTCGGTCCTAGTCAGCCAGTTTCTTCAGGCCTCAGACAGCAGCGATATCTCCAGGATTGACTGACCTGACGGGCTCAGGCAGCAGAGCTATCACTGGAACCCCCACATATTACAAGCTCTGACTATAGCTACTTTTCCATTGACAAAGGTCTCACGGACGTGCAGCAGAGCTATCCTGCGACCCACAGATCTCACGGTCTCAGACAGCAGAGTTATCCCTGGGATCCACAGATCTAACGGTGTCAGACAGCAGAGCTATACCTGGGACCCATAGATCTCAGGGTCTCAGACAGCAGAGCTATCCCTGGGACCCACAGATCTAACGGTCTCAGACAGCAGAGTTATACATGGGACCCACAGATCTCACGGTCTCAGACAGCAGAGCTAGCCTGCGACCCACAGATATCACAGTCTCAGACAGCAGAGCTATCCTGCGACCCCCAGATCTCACGGTCTCAGACAACAGAGCTATCCCTGGGACCCACAGATCTAACGGTCTCAGACAGCAGAGCTATACCTGGGACCCACAGATCTCACGTCAGACAACAGAGCTATCGTGCGACCCACAGATCTCACAATGTCAGACAGCAGAGCTATCCCTGGGACCCACAGATCTCACGGTCTCAGACAGCAGAGCTATCCTGCGACCCCCAGATCTCACGGTCTCAGACAGCAGAGCTATCCCTGGGACCCACAGATCTAACGGTCTCAGACAGCAGAGCTATCCCTGGCTCCTATAGATCGTTCAAGCTCCCAGACAGCAGATCTATATCCAGGATACGTGCATTTTTTTCAGTTCTCCAATTCTGTTAGTGGGACTTAATGAAAATGAGATGCAAGGTAGGCATTCCCATGCAGAAACAGCCGCTAACCCCACTTCGCAATATTTACAAGGAATTCCTTGTATGGTGCAAAATCAAAAAAACTGCCTCTAACTCCAGTTAGAGGCAGTTTTTTTAAGACCAGAAAATAGCTGGTGTTAAAAATGATGCAAACACTTGGGGCCTCATTTCAGAAGGTTTTGGTGCTGGAGAGCGCTGCAAGGAATGTTGCTGCGCTGCCCTGCGACAAAACTACAGGGCAGGAATGCGCACCATTCATGCAAAGTGTTGCATCACTGCGAAAAAACAGCATTGCAACACTTTTCACTACGGCCTTCTTGCGACACCATGGATGCGCTGTATTTACTTACGGAGCTACATGTCGCAATCAATTACTGGAATCCTGACGTATCTGTCAGTGCAAAAGTCACGCATTGCTACAGTTGTGTCACAAGCATGACACAACTCCAGCAATGCATGGGGCCAGCCTATCCCTGTGGCACTGCGTCACCCTTACGCCTGCCATGAGGCAGGCGTAAGGTACTGACGCAGTGGCGTCCTACAATTGTTGTAGTAAAATCTGATGGATATTTTACTGTGCCACTCCTATGAGACTTTGTTGCATGGAAACGCCCACCTTGCATACATCATACCTGATGCAGATATAATGTGGCACAGGGCTTCACAAGGTTACGCATATGCCTAGGTGCATCACTTTGCAAATATGGCGCAACTTGGTGCAAGAATCACGCTGCAACTACATCAAGAAAATGAAGCACCAAAAGGGCTCATGAATAAGCCCCCCTGTCTTTTTCCCCTAAGTTGGCGCACAATAGCTGCCATGCGCCAACGCAGGCACCCGTGCGCCACGGGGCAAGGGTGACTGCATTACGGAATTGATTGATGTTGTGGCTCCATCTCTTCTCGAGACGTCTGCAGGTGGGGCTGGGTTAGTGGAGGGCGGGAGTGAACCAGTTGGCCTACTTGCAGTGTTTTTTGCCTGGTCATTTTTTGAGGGGTGCGAGGGTGTTGGTGCAGTTGGAGATCCATCAGTGGAGGTCGCGCGCTGCGGTATTGGCATCTATTAGCGTTAGCGGAGTGGTGGTGCTGAGGGAGTTGACAGGAAGTTCTTGGGTGGCCTTGATCAACCCGTGACGGGGGCAAACATGGCGATGGTGTATGGTGAGTGTGGTGAAGGCGTGATGTAAACAATGATGGTTGGTACAGGAGACTCCTGCGGTGTGGCTGTAGTTGAAGTTCCTGCTGGTGGAGAAGACGGGCTTGTGCGTGAGTCAGGCTATGTGCGTTGGTGTGGTGACTAGCTGCTTGAGTCCGATGTTGGTGAGGTTCCCCGGGAGGGGGGTGATGTTCTGGTCACTAGGGCTGTCCAGGTGGAACTTGAGTTCTCCGAGTAGGATGTAGTCAGTAGACGGGAGAGCCTGGGGTGCGATGAGGTCTACAATGGCATTGGTGAATGGGGGTTCATGGCCCGGGGGGCCTGTATATGAGGGTGCTGCGGAGGGTGGTGGTGGGGTTGGTCCAGATCTGGAAATGGAGGTGTTCCATGGTCACCGTCAGGTCATTAGAGTGTGTGATCAGTCGGAGTGTGCCTTTTCAAGACAATGGCAATGCCTCCTCCTGGCCGCTTGGGGTGGTCGGTGCGATTGGCGGTTGTAGCAGTCGTGGATGGTAATGGTGATGTCCGGTCTGTAGCAAAGGTTGGTCCAGGTTTCCATGAAGAAGGCGATGTCTGAAGAGGTGGCGTTGAGGAGGTCCCAGATTTCTGTAGCGTGTTGGTGGAGTGACCTCAAGTTGAGGAGGATGCAGTTGAGCCGGTCGGCTGCGCTGTTGTTCGGCTGGGCGGCAGGAAGCGCTGGTGTACTGATGTCACAGAATGTGCATTTGCAGTTTCGACAGGCGCAGGGTGCAAGAGAATTCTACAGTGTTGCTAGATGGCAGGTGTTGTGGCGTCCAGGGTTGATGGCGAGGAGGGTGCTGGCGTCGTAGCGGTGGAGTGTCCGAGAGGAAGGATCCTTGGAGCTGGGCGCGGTCCAGGGGCGGATGGACGCAGACGGGCTTGCCTTTGGCGCACCAGTGGTTTGCCCATGGCTCATGGCTGCACAGAGGCTGCTACTATGTAGTGCTGCATGGGGGATTGTACAGCTGGGAGGTGGGAAAGGACCCTGGACAGGACGGGGACACAGCAGGAGTGGGGATTGTAAATATATATATTTTTCATTCTTACCCCGAGGCCGGGTCCCGCGTCTTCTGTGCTCCTGCTCTCCTGAGTCTGCTTCCAGGAACAGGAAGCAGGCAGCCAGGCTCCCTCCCCAAGCCAATCAAAATGCTGCAATGCAGCATTGTCATTGTTCTTGAGCGCCGTGCCAAGGCGTTCAGCAAGGGGCTGTAGTGGTGGGCATGTTCTCCATGCAGGCTGTAATGCAGCCTTCATTGCAACAGGGATGTGCGTATAACTGCTTTGGGCGGCCTGAGAGGGCTGACCAGTCATTGCACACTTGAGTGGGCATACCACTCCACCCCTGCCCTGCTCCTTGGGTAGTGCAGCCCCACGCACCCTCCCGCCCACAAAGGAAACATAGCATGAGTACATCAGTAAGCTATCATCATGTTGTGTTTCCTCTTCTTGCACCGCTTGAAAGCAGTGGGGAGACGCTTTTACGCCACAGCAGATGAGCTGCCCCTGGGGGTGCGTCACCCACAGGTGCTAGGCCTGGGCCCGATTCGACCCCGGGCCTCCTCCGCTACACATCCTACCTTCTCCTCACCTGGGCATTGACACCGTGGTGCAATCCGCTGCACTCTCTCCAAATCTATGACTCAGCCAGCAGGAGCCTCAGCCAGGTGGGATTTCACAAGCCAGGGTACAGCAGTCGACGTCAAGTCCACTGGGGAACCTCCGGATGCAGGTGATGCAACAGGGCCCCCTTAGGCGTGAAGTTGCAGCGATCCCACCACATAAGTTTGACGCAGCTCAGGGGCCTCCACAGCATCAGGCCAGCGCAACATCCTCCGGCCTGTGATGCAGAGAGGCGTGGCTCACCATTGGTAATCACCTCTGTGCACCCCCGGTGCAGTGGCAGTGCATGGTATGCGATGCAGACCTCCCTACGTAGGTGCGCAGGAGCGCCTCTACCGTTCACAGCTCCAAGGGGCAGCAGGTGGTCTTCTCACAAAGGTCAGCAAAGTGTCGATGCAACCTGGCAGACTTCACCACCAGGTAAGGGTGATCGCCAAAGCCTCAATGTCTACCACCACGTGCCAGCAACTCCACAGCACCCCCGCATCCCACTCCGGGGCCCAGACGCAGACCCAGGAAATCCTTGGGCCTCGGGGACTGTCCGCGATTTCAGGGTTTTGGATGCCATGGTGTAGCAAGGAGTGCTCAATGTTAAGTGATGCATCACTGGTTTTGCCCAATGATGCACCTCTTTTCATGATTTCCCTGGATTTCCTCTTCCTCTGGGACTCTGGCTGGTCATCCTGGCTGTTGTGGGGCTTGGGAGGTTGTTGATTTGTGCTACACTTGGCCCTGGCTGCTCTAATCTGCATTCCATTAGTTTTGTTTCCTATTTTTCATTGGGTGTGGACTTGTAGCCTATTTTTGCCTCTGAAGGCAGAACAAGTCACACTGGGGTGACTAACATGAGTTTTTTACCCACAAATTGGCCTTACGTCAGTTTTCGCCCGCTAACGCCAGAATTTGTATCGCCTTCAACCTAGTGTTAACAGCAGTTTTCACCGCAGCTACCTGGAAGTATCGCCATGTAGCGACGTATTGTAAATACATCGCTAACAGGGCAATAGTTTTTGGTGATAGGCTGTTAAGAAAACTGCTGCTAATTAGCGTTAGCGTTAGTTAGCAGCAGTTCTTGTACATATCCACCAAAGATTTTACGGGCTCAGACGCAGATCTATCCCAGGAACCCACAGATATTACACACTCTGACTACAGAGCTATTCTTCCATTGACAGTGGTCTCACAGACTCTTGCAGCAGAGATGTCCTTGGGACTCACACATATTACAGGATCAGACAACTGAGCTATCACTAGGACCCACAGATCTCACAGGCCCAGACAGCAGAGCTATCCCTGTGACCCACAGATCTCACAGGCTCAGAGAGCAGAGCTATCCTCGGCTACCATAGATCTTCCAAGATCTCAGACAGCAGAGATATATCCAGGATACAAAGATCTTACAGGCTCAGGCAGCTGAGCTATCCCTGGGACCCACAGATCTCACAGTCTCAGAGAGCAGGTCTATATCTAGGATACAAAGACCTTATGGGCTCAGACAGCAGAGCTATCCTAAAGACCCAGAGATATCACACGCTCACATAACAGAGCTGCTCCTCCTTGGGCAGAGATCTCAAGCTCGGGCAGCAGAGCTGTTCATGGGACGCACAAATACAAGCTCAAACGGCAGAGCTGTCCCTGGGTCCCACAGATATTGAAGGCTCGCTGACTGACAGAAGAGCTATCATCATGACACAGATCTTAAAGGCTCGGAGCTATCCACAGGACCTATCTATATTAGAAACTCAGTCAACAATCGATATCACTGTGTCCCAACGAGCCCACAGACCCAGACAGCAGAATTATTCATCTGTGGACAGAGTTCTTACAGACTCAGGCAGCAGAGCTATCTCAGAGACCCACATATATTATAGACTCAGACATCAAAGCTATCTCTTGGGCCCACGGACCTCACTGGCTCAGACAGCAGAGCTATCCCTGGGACACACAGGTCTCACGGGCTCAGACAGCAGAGCTATCCCTGGGACACAAAGGTCTCATGGGCTCAGACAGCAGAGCTATCCCTGGGACCCACAGGTCTCACGGGCTCAGACAGCAGAGCTATCCCTGGGATCCACAGATATTACAAGCTCAGACAAAGGAGCCATTAATCCTTGGACAGAGATCTCTCTAACTCAGGCAGCAGATCTATCCTGCTGATGATCTCTCCGACTCTCAGTCCTGAGACAGCAAAGCTGTACTCATGTAACAAAGGCCTTCCATGACTCAGGGAGAACGATCAGTCTCCGGACAGCAGACTGCTCCGGCCTAGGACAGGAGGATATGCACGTCATTGCATTATACAGTGTAGCGGGTCCTCTGGTTCCACGGATGCTGTACATGGTCTGCCGGGCGGGGACTGAAATCCACAGCTTCCTCTCATCTCACCGCATGGAGCTAGCGAGCAACACGGAGATCCCCTTGCAGAGGCCACTGGACGCCTTGTCAGTTGTTCCGGTGGCCAGGGGTGGCGCTAGCAATATAAAAGGTGCAGGGGCACCGGGCCCAGAGGTGGCAGGGTCCACTGCTTCCTGATTATGGCTCCTTTTTAGGTCTCGCCTAGCGATGCAGCGCATGCGCTGCTCGCCTTGGCGAGATCTATTGTTGGTGATTTCTTGGCCGAAGGGGGACAGGAGATGTGCACGCGTACGGACAGGAGATGTGAACGCGTGCACATCGCCAGTCCCTCCCTGTCTCCTGCTCGCTGTGCCAGCGCGGAATACTCTGGAACTGGAAGTTTCTCCCCGCCAAGCTTGCGTGTTTGTGGGTGTTCTCGCAATCCGTTCTCACCTGTGACATGGTCCAAAATGTAATATTATCCGGGCAGGAATAAGTCTTTAAGGAGGGTGGAAACGGAGAACAGACTCACCCAAAATTGTTTGCGATGCAGGGGAATGGGTTTCTGTAATTGAGAGGGATTTCCGCATGCGTAAAGGTAGGTTACCTATATTTGTTTCCAAAAATACCCATATACGCATGTGAGAACATTGAGATTTACAAAGAATTCCACAACTGGCCTCACGAAAGTGTGATTGTCATCATGGTTTCCCGGCAGTACTCCGACAATCCTCTGCCAATTCCAAAACTGTTGGAAATTTACTCCTGGGTGACTTTTCTTCAGAATCGACCCTATATCTGTTGCAACCAGGTCAGCAGAGCGGTAGTAGAGGCAGAGAACCAGGTCAGCAGAGCTGCTCTAGAGCCAGAGAACCAGGTCAGCAGAGCTGCTTCAAAGCCAGAGAACCAGGTCAGCAGAGGTGCTCTAGAGCCTAGGAACTAGGTCAGCAGAGCTGCTCTAGAGTCGGAGAACCAGGTCAGCAGAGCTGCTGTAGAGCCAGAGAACCAGGTCAGTAGAGCTGCTTTAGAGACAGAGAACCAGGTCAGCAGAGCTGCTCTAGAGCCAGAGAACCAGGTCAGCAGAGCTGCTTTAGAGCCGTTGAACCAGGTCATCAGAGCTGCTGTAGAGCCAGAGAACCAGGTCAGCAGAGCTGCTGTAGAGCTAGAGAACCAGGTCAGCAAAGCCGTTGTAGAGCCAGAGAAACAGGTCAGCAGAGCTGCTCTAGAGCCAAAGAACTAGGTCAGCAGAGCTGCGGTACAGCCAGAGAACCAGGTCAGCAGAGCCGCTCTAGAGCCAGAGAACCAGGTCAGCAGAGCTGCTTTAGAGCCAGAGAACCAGGTCAGCAGAGCCGTTGTAGAGCCAGAGAACCAGGTCAGCAGAGTTGCTGTAGAGCCAGAGAACCAGGTCAGCAGAGCTGCTGTAGAATCAGAGAACCAAGTCAGCAGAGCTGCTTTAGAGGGAGAGAACCAGGTCAGCAGAGATGCTGTAGAGCCAGAGAACCAGGTCAGCAGACCTGCTGTAGAGCCAGAGAACCAGGTCAGCAGAGCTGCTTTAGAGCCAGAAAACCAGGTCAGCAGAGTTGCTGTAGAGCCGGAGAACCAGGTCAGCAGAGCGGTTGTAGAGCCAGAGAACCAGGTCAGAAGAGCTGCTGTAGAGCCAGAGAACCAGGTCAGAAGAGCTGCTGTAGAGCCAGAGAACCAGGTCAGTAGAGCTGCTATAGAGCCAGGTCAGCAGAGCTGCTTTAGAGCCAGAGTACCAGGTCAACAGAGCCGCAGTGGAGCCACAGAACCAGGTCAGCAAAGTTGCTTTAGAGCCAGAGAAACAGGTCAGCAGAGCCGTTGTAGAGCCAGAGAACCAGATCATAAGAGCTGCTGTATAGCCAGAGAACCAGGTCAGCAGTGCTGCTCTGGAGCCAGAGAACTAGGTCAGCAGAGCTGCTGTAGAGCCAGAGAACTAGGTCAGCAGAGCCGCTCTAGAGCCAGAGAACCAGGTCAGCAGAGCTGCTTTAGAGCCAGAGAACCAGGTCAGCAGAGCCACTGTAGAGCCAGAGAACCAGGTCAGCAGAGCTGCTTTAGAGCCAGAGAACCAGGTCAGCAGAGCTGCTTTAGAGCCAGAGAATCAGGTCAGCAGAGCAGCTCTAGAGCCTGAGAACCAGGTCAGCAGAGCCAGAGAACCAGGCCAGGAGAGCTGCTGTAGAACTAGAGAACCAGGTCAGGAGAGCCGCTGTAGAGCCAGAGAACCAAGTCAGCAGAGTTGCTGTAGAGCCAGAGAACCAGGTCAGCAGAGCTGCTTTAGAGCCAGAGAACCAGGTCAGCAGAGCTGCTGTAGAGCCAGAGAACCAGGTCAGCAGAGCTGCTGTAGAGCCAGATAACCAGGTTAGCAGAGCTGCTATAGAGCCAGAGAAACCTGGTTGTAATTAAGTACTAGTTGCAATATATACATTCACACTAGGATGTTTTTCTTTTTTTCTCTTTCTTTTTTTTCTTTTTTCTCAAACTTTCATAAACTTAGATGCTGTATCAATGGCAGTTAGCATGAATTTAGTTGAAGTTATGCGGCATTGTGGTGCGGTCTGGATGTTTAAGATCACTTTTTCCAAATGTGTATACGTCTTGATTGTGCTACTTCTCGGCTACAATCTGATGATGCTCTGAGGGTTATTTATACACCTTGGCTTTAAACTGTTTGCCAACAACGTATGTGCCCTGACTGAGGGATTTCCACTGCCACAGGACATTAAGGCCCAGGCGGATTTATTAAATGATGTATTAAATTCCTTGCTAAGACTAGATGTTTCTGGCTGTAGGTCCAGGTGTCCCGCGGATTCAGCTGCTCCTGGTTTCACAACCGTTTTTCAGTTGGAAGTATTCAAGCTTCACTGGACACCAAAAGGTGGCAATGCTAGAGATCAGGGTGTATATAATATCCCTACTTCCACGGATAGAGTAATCTCACAGTTACACGCACATTCACTCATCATACACTAGGGCCCATTTCACTAACATACGCTCAAATACTCTACCAGCAATAAACCTGTGGAAAGAAAACTCCTAAACACCCTGCATCTATATCGAGGTCGATAAGACCTGGTTATTGTGACTGCCCTTAAACATAATCTAAACAATCTATACAATAATAATCAAAATATAGTACTCAATAATTGACAAGAAATAATAACCAACACCATATTCAAAATTATAATGCTTTATCTAAAATTAGTCAAAGAAAAATCAATCAGAATAAATCATTTTTCTCATAGTTACCTATTCTAGCTAAATGTCAGAACGGGTCAGGACAAGTCTCTCGGTAAAGTCTCTCAAGACGAAGTCCTCTCGGCAACGAACCTCATCAACGCAGATTCGGAACGCGGCAAAAGGCAAATGGCAAGTGGCAAAAACCCTCTCTAGGCTAACAATTCTTATAGTAAATCAAACAAAGGAAAGATACATAAAAAGTTATAACATCCGTTGAACCGCTGAGCAGAGCGAGAAGGAAAGGATGTAACATCGCTACATTTGAAAATCTCCGCTCAGGAAAAATCACAAAATAAACAAAACGGAACAGGAACCAAAAAACACAACTGTATCTTGTGAATTCTACATTTCCTCGGCAATGAGATCATGGTTCAGAGTCTTTCTTTAAAGCTCCTTTGTTTTCCAAAGCTGCCAAGGACGTTTCATTTCACTTGGAGATCACCCAAAACTGCTGCTGTCCTCACGGAAAGTTTTAACCAGGCAAGCAAGGACTGTGGTCAGCTGACTTCAAGACCATTTTCAGCAGGGCTCTCTCTCGTCACAGTTTTCTACTCGAGGCCAGGCTCTACATGTCAGCCATCTTTATTTAGACCACCATAGGCCACAATAGACCATCTTAATTAAAAGAGACAAAACAACGTTACCACAGCATAGTGATTAAACAGTGTTAACCCCACTAATACCCTTATGTGTATATAATTATCTAGCTCTTGCAACATAGAAAAGCATTAATTCGAAAAGCGTTTCGTGCTTAAAAATAAACAGCACATAGCAACGTTTAAACATGAAAACATGCACGCTATTGTTAAACAGCACACTTATGCGTACCCACGTGTAATTCTCTCTTGTTAAAACAAACGAATTGATTAATATAAACACTTACACAAGACAAATAATTAATAAATTAATAATTAATAAATTAATATAACAAATAGACATGCCAGAGCTTCAAAACCCAGTTAATTTTCAAACTGAAAACTCTGCTCTAGCAGCAACACTGCTTAAGAGCAGGATTTTCTCTAAGATATATGTGTGCGCATAGAGTGAGCGGCAATCAACCGGCATCTTTAAAGCATTCTGCCAACGACATTGGGGCTTATACATAAGCCCTTTGCGCCACCGCTGCGTCACTTTTTCCCACACAAAAATTGAAGCACCGGCGGTGCAAAGGACTTGTAAATAAGCCCCATTGTGCCCATTTGAATGCAATAAAACAGTTACGTAACCTTCACACCGCGGAAAAGATGAACTAAAGCACCAGTTTCTAAAGTTATTGCTCTTTCCACAGTTACTGGTAACTCAAGTCTCCTGCCTGAGGTCTACTACATTTATTGTACTTTAAAACTTCAGGTATCAAAATGCAAAGTTGTGTGAGCTATTAGCCTTACACTGGCTGAACAACTGCCTCCTACCATAGGACTGTTACGAGTGTCTACAAATCTAAGATTGTATTTTGGGAAGTAGATGATGCATCTCATGCCTGCAACATAAAACAAGCCTTTGCTATGCAATAGGGCTGGCATTACTAAAAGTTTGAGCTATTGGAATTGCAAATAATAATGTTTGTTAGTATTTGTATTTTTTTTGTTAAAAAGTATTCCAGAATTGGCATAAGTAATGAAATAAAATCCACGTAGACCACCAGTACCAATACCACCACCAGTACCACCACCGCTACAACCACCACAAGTACCATAACCACCACTACAATTATTACTATTACTACTCTGTGGTGATAGTAATAATAATAGTGGTAGTTATGGTACTGGTGGAAAATTACTATTATAAATTACAACACCTGTTAATTTTTCAAAAGGCATTGCCATTTACAATACCAATAGCTCTAAAACTCGCAGTTGCGAGACCTATTGCATTGTAAATGCTTGTTACTACCATACCAGAGGATGAGTAGTCCATTCTCCTGCTGTACCCAGTGTGGGAGTGCGCACTTGGACCTGTTGTATTTGTTGTGATCCTATGTGGGAAGCATTTGGTTTTGTGAGTGACCAGACCGGTTCGCTTGTCTTGTTTTGGGGCGCCCGAGCTAGAAATGTGATGGAGGTGTGAGAGATGGGTGAGCAGCTTATCATTTTCTGGCAGTTACAATGTACTCTGCAGGTCCCCATTTACCATTTCATGGTGTCTATGATGTATTTAGAAGCTGATTTGCAAGTCTTGCTGTGGTGCTAAACTTGCTTGCTTTTTCCCTTGCCTTGTTGCTCTCGGTTTTCTTGGGCAGCGGCACGGCCTGGATGTGGGGCAGGACTCCTCCCTGGGCGATGGTGACTCTGCCCAGCAGCTTGTTCAGCTCTTCGTCATTGCGGGTGGCCAGCTGAAGGTGCCTGGGGATGATGTGGGTCTTCTTGTTGTCCCTGGCCGCGTTGCCAGCCAGCTCCAGTATCTCAGTGGTCAGGTACTCCAGGACTGTAGCCAGATAGACCGGCGCCAATCCTCTCGGCATAGCTTCCCTTTCGGAGCAGCCTGGGCACATGCCCACAGGGAACTGCAACCCGGCTCGGGAAGAGCGTGTCTTGGCCTTATCACGGGCCTTTCCTCCTAGATTTCCACATCCAGACATGGTGAGACACTGCAGAAACTCAGGCATAGAACACTGCTTTCAGTCATATACTTGCTGAATACTGCAGTTGGGTTTGTAAAGTTTTGAGTCTGGGAAGAGAGCAGGTAAAGGGAAAAGGAAAGTGCACAGGGGCAGAGATTAACCTGCTTAGTGCCTTAAAGGTGTAGATACTCCAGTTGAGGGCAAGGGGGACTACAACATCTAAGCAAGTGGATAGGACCAGCCTAGCCATAGGGGTGCTGTGTATGTGGGCACCAAAATGGAGGTAACAAAATAAGGCAGAGTTTGATAGACACCTGGTAGTGCTGTGGGACTTCAATAGATTGGTTCTTTGGATGTAAAAGGAATGGAAGGTAGCAACTTAACTCATGTATTTCATGGCTTTTTAGGTCCTGCCTACTAGCTAACCATTACGAGACTTTGTAGCTTACTGAGGGGGATGGAGCCAGTCCATTGCTTACCATCAATTTACTTCATCATCACTTATTAGTTAGCGTGTGTGTTTTCTTCCCTCTTCTTGTGTTAGTCTCACCCCTAGAGCATGGACACATTACTGTGGCCTTGCACTGCGGGCTTTTTCAGGCCCTACTTTTTAGGTCTTGGCTAAGACAACATATGTGTTGTTGCTTGCAAGACCTTTTGGCTTTTGACCTTTCAGGGGGTTAAGAGGTAATTCATTGATTACTATTGGTTGTCTCCATTGTCACTCATTTGCTTGCTTCTTATTTATCAACTTCGGCTTCATCTTCAGGTTTGTTCGTCTTCTGGAGCATGGATGCGTGACTAGTGTCCTTCCAATGCTTTCTTTTTCAGGCGCATTGTTTTTCTCCTTTTCTTGAGTGCTGTGCGATTTAGAGGTGGACAAGACCCCGGGCATACGTGCAATTCCCACTGAATTGCATTCTGTGTTTGCCACCAACTGTCATTCAAATGATTTGCATTGTATATGAGCTCATACGAAGATGAGCAACTAGCCCCTACTACTAGAAGCTCCCTTATCACCTCAGGTCCTAAACCAGGATGTGATGTAGCAGATAATGGTCAATACAGCGCTATATCTATCCTTACCTCAAATGATAAAACCTGAAGTAAACCCATGGCAAACTGATACTTCTGATGTCCCAAATCCAGGTCATGCGGACCAGAGTGGGTTCATTCCAGGGCGCGGGACTTTACTTAACACACAGTGTCTGTGAACTATCCTCGAACACCTAACACCGCCCTCGTTCAGTCTGCCCATCCTTAGCGCTAGAAAAGGCTTTTGACTGCCTGAACTGGTGCCATATGCAGCTGGTTCTGGGGAGGTTTGGCTTTGGGAGACATAGCTTAGAGTGGGTAAAAAATACTTTACTTTAACCCGACTGCCAGGGTTAAGACAGGATGCAGCTTACCACCCCCCCCCCCCCCCTTAACCATCTATAGAGGCACTCAACAGGGATGCCCTGTATCTCACTTGCTGTTTGCAGGGGGCAACTAAGCCTTTTGCTGGAGGGGGAATCCAGGTGGCCAGAACAACCCCCGTTATCTTGCTCTATGCTGTTGATCTACATTAAGGATTTGTTGGTCGACCTTAGCACAATTGAAGAGTTTCTTGAGCGATTTCATCGGGTTTCTGGGCTAAAAAGTAACTGGTCCAAGGTGGAGTCCCTATTCTATGCCCCCGAACGACTCCGGTGGCAGTGGGTGTGGGCTCTGGTGCTTTGAAATGGACAACTGATTTTGTCAAATACCTTGGAGTGAACATCTATCTCTAAGACTGATATTTTGGAGGGCAACTTGGACACGTGCTCACTAAAAGCACTGGTTGGCTTACATTGCCCCTGTCAGTGGATGGTTGGGCATCAATAGCAAAGATTTTTATACTGCCTCAACTTTTATACCATTTCAAGAACCTGCCTTTGATGTGTTAGAAGTAGCTCTTCAAACAATTAGAACAGCTCTTGTGCAAATACACCTGGGCCACAGGCAGATGCCCGGTGGTACTGTCCACACTTCAGCTACCTACAGGGAGGCTTGGTAGAGTCTGATTTAGAGCAATACCTTGTAAACAATCTTCAAGATAGTTGGCGGATCACTCCCTGGATTGCGACAATGACCATAGGGCAGCTCACCTCTGATGCTCCATGGGTGGCACTCTCCTCCAAACCTCAAGCAGTACAATGTTCAAGCCTCGCAAGCTCAATGGTGACAATGCTGCAGTCTGGACTTATTTATTTATTTATTTTTAAACAGATTTTATTGTCAAATTGCACATATGCCGCAGGGCCCTGTACCCCAGAGGCAGCTGCAGTATCAGATTGTACATAAGCAAGAAAGCAACTGACCTTTTCAAAGGAAGAAACAAAACACCAAACATAGTATGACGATTAGGATATTAAGCCCCCCCCCCAACACCCCTGAGTTGCGCAGTCTGGTCTTATTTTGACCTGAACACAAAACACCCTAGGCGGCAGCTCGTCCGCTGATGGGCATTCTCATACATATGGGATGGATTACACTGAAAACTGTAGTTCATTGGTCCAAAATTAATATTACTAGAGTAGGAGAGTTGTTGCAGGGCGGTACCCTGCTTGACTTCCAAACACTAGTAGAAGTCTATGGAATCCATTTAGGACAATTTATAGTTTACAGGCGGATGATTGTTGCGCTTCACAAAAAAATTTCTTAGTCCTACAGGAACCCAAAGCATGATTTATGACAAACTTTACACACTGGGAGAAGGGCATACATTATTATGCTGGCTCTACAGAGCTCACTGCAATGGTCTACCATTGAATTGAGGGCACTCTGAGATAAACTGGCGACACGTCAGGAGAGTGTTCAGTAAGAAGGAATCAGATAAGTCAATACCCAAACTAAGTCTTGTGTAACTCAAGATTCAAATAAGTACAGTACTATATGTTACATAAAGTCTTCACCCCAGGAAGGGTGGCTAAGATACCCATCATTTTTACCTTAGATGCCACGGCCCGGAGGCCGGATTTGCCCTCATGTGGACTTGCTCTGTGTTGGCACAATACTTGAGTGATGATAGGGAGATCCTCACATACTACAGTGGCGACAAACATATTGAACACTGCAATGTGCCCATTGGGAGCCTTTAAACTCTCAAAGAAAGACAAGGTGGTGGCAAAGTTCTTAGACCTAGCCAGCGGAGGAGCATCGCCCCACTGCTCTCTGAGCAGTGCCAAGGAAAAATAAAATGATAACACTTGTCACTTTGTTTTTAGTATAGAGCCAGGTTAGGGGGGCAAGGCTGTGTTCTCGTCAGAGGGAGGAGGAGTGGTGGGTACTCTCAAAGTGTGCATGGCGGTTTGGCTGGCCGTCTGGGGCCAGCCAAACCGTGATGCGTACTTCGTATTTCTCCACATGGCTGTGAACCGTAGCCGGGTGGAGAACAGTCCCAGGCACTGCCTGAGCAGCCAAACAGGCCACTCATACCAGTGACTGCGCTGCTGTCATGCTGGTGACAGCAGCGTCATGATTGGCTTAGGGGAACCTTTCTGCTGCCGGGAGCAAAGGACAGAGGAGATGTGGCTGCCGGCAACCATCAGGTAAGTAGTCTTTTTTTCTAACCCTGCCTCCCACCATTCCCTAGCAGGCCCCACTGGACCTAGCCCTATTGTCAGCTAGAATAAACTTCACCATAGCATGGAAACCAACTGCTCCCACCGTTGGCACAAAATAGTATAACTCTCAGGGCATCAGCGTCAGGCCGCTTGCTCCATCACAAAGAACGCAAAGGGCTAAGGAAATGCCCCATTGCACATGGCTAGCACCAACCGAGCTAATGCAGGCAAACAAACAATACACTTCCTTCAGCCTTTATGTTACGTCAATCAATCATGGGAAGGGCAAAAGCGGATGGTTGCTGGATGTTACAGGACCACTAGCAAAGATCCTTGAGATGGCAGTTGATGCTAAGGACACGGGGAACCCTACTGATCCCGAGATACTGCCTGGGTAGGCTCAGCACGCAATTTGCCAGGTGGGCAACACCAACTATGCCATATGTATGGAGTGCACTGAGTGAATCCTTATGCGCATAGACCCGAAACCTTTGGAATTGGCTTCACCGGAAGCTGGGCCTGTCTCCAACGGCCTCCTTTTTGGCAACCCTTTCTTCAAGGACCTGAGAAAATTTGTCAATACTTTCACAACCTTAAACAAAGCCCAATCCTCCTTCAAAAGAGACTTTCAGTTCAACCATTTGGCCAAGGCAGAATGCCTTCCTCAGAGGCCTCCAAATGTGGGTTTTAGGATTACCAAAGCAGCTTCTGGAAGGACTACAGCAGTGGCAGTACCTTCTACCCCTAACAGAAAGAAACAGGAGGGCGCCCACCACCCCACCAGGCGGTCATAGACAAAGATTTAGAAACTTTTGGGCAAAGATGCCATTTCCCTCGCATCCCAACATTCAAGGAAGTATTTGCAGTACCATCTTCTTGGTTCTGAGTGAGGGGGGTTCCTGAGGGAGGGGGGGGTGTCCACAGGCTGGTGCTCAACATCAGAATTCAACAGATGGGTTTTTGTTGCAGTACCTCCCACTTTTTGCCTGGTATTTGATGCTACTTTGACTGAAGTGTACTAGGTTCCTGCTAACCAGGTCCCCAGTACCAGTGTTCTTTCCCTACAAACACTTCAATTGTTACCCCAGTTGGCAAACGCTTCAGCAACTCTGTAAGTCCCTAGTGTAGGAAGCTGGCCATGTCAAAGTAATGTATTGTGTGCACAGAGTCCAGTGGATTCCTTTATCAGAGGGTAGTGTTAAGCATTTATTGTACACACTCAGGCAAGAAATGATGTCACACACTAAGAGACTGAACGCTGATCAATTGTTTGTATATCAGAATATTTATTTAGTTGTATTTTATTTTTAGAACCAAGCAGGACTTGGTAAGGGTAGGTAAAATTGTACTTTTCAAGAATATGCAAGTTGGATGGAATTAACTTTGTCACAGGTTTGTAAAACATTTAAAGAAAGTTGATACTTATTACTTTGGGATTACTTTTTATATTACTTTTTCAACTCACGATGTTTGGCCTAGATAGCACACTGGGACATTTTCTAGACCAAGGTAAGTAAAACACTTTTGCATTAAAACACAGTTGCTTAGGTTCCTATACAAACACAACTCAACACTTAACTTTTTCATAGGAAAACAATCAATGCAATCCTATGGAGGAAAAGGTGGTTATCGGTTTGCAGGTAAGCAATCGGTCTTGAGTTTCTGGGGTTAGAACAAGGGTTCCCCCAGGGTCAAGGATGCACTCAGAGGTAGCGCTAGAGGGCGCACGGCAAGATGGCTGCACATTAGTGCAGCTCTGCCGGCCGATCCGCAATCCGACTAATATCCTGACATAAAAAATGCAGATTGGAAGTGCCAATAGGGATGCAGTGATAAAATAAGTGGCCCCTGACGGGTTTGAGCCTGTGGCTAGCTTTAGCAGAGCCGTTATCTGCGGGGATCCTGCTGTGAACCTGGTGGGCTGGAAAATCAACATGGCGGCCGTGGACATCTGTGGCGAAATGCTCTCGATCCGATAGACAGCTGCGGACTTGCTGTTCTAAGAGCCCACATGTGAGCGGCAGGGAGCCTGCTGTGCTGGCAGGACCCGATCGGAGAAAGAAGGAGATTGGGGCCTGGCGCCGCCTATCACTGTGCGGAGGCATGCCCCAATCTTGTCGGCGGGACCTATTCTGGTTGAGAGGTGGGTCGGGCTTGCCCTGCTGAGCTGCTGCTGATGGGTCGGGTGGCGGAAAGGGCCAGACTATCAATACGCCCCACAGAGGAAGAATATCTGTCTGGGAGGTATGAGCTGCAGCGGAGAGCGTGCGTGGCGAGCTGTACCAGCTGTCACGCTCAGGCCCGTGAGGGCTGGGACATACTGCGGACTATTTGTGCTACTGAGGCCCACGGCCACAATTGGGCTGGAGGATTGCTGCGGCTGAGCGGGATCCGCGGGAAACCCTGGATGAGAGAGCATTGAAGTGCTATACTGAGGACATAAGGGTATAATCAATTGTTGACAAGACAGAGGCTGCAGCGGAGCGGAGTGTGCCCTGAACTGGTGTTGGATAATTGCTGTAGAAGCTGGTGAGATTGGCCAGCGTTGGCAAGCCGGGTGAACAGGTCTCTATTTGAGGTGACTAGGTGGAAGCTACAGATAGTGCGGCCCCACTGCTCTGATACCAGGCTTGAAAAGGCATGGTTTACAGTTGCTGACAGAGGATCGTGCTCGAGGAGCTACTTGGTGAGATTGCACCTGAACTGAGATGTTACCGCGATGTTGCTGTCTGCGCTGTATGTCAGCCAGTGGATTGGGTACGGTGGACTGTGTGGAGGCGAGTGCAGACAGACTTCATCACAAGAGAACCAGCAAATATGAGGAAAACCAAAAAAATCGCAATCCCATCTCACGTTCTAGAAGCGAAAGCTGGGCAGGTCGCAGTCGAAGCACGCATCGGACTCGGAGGCGGATGCCCCAGCGGAAGCTGCCCCCTCCCTGGAAACCACACTTTTGGCTATACAGCGGAGCCTCTAGTCAATTGATGGCAAGATTGATGCCCTGAACCTACAAATGGACCATATGTCTGCGAAATTGGAAAAACAAAACACCAGACTAGGGGAGGTGGAACAGAGAGTCTGCCCAGCTGAAGATGAACTGCATACGGTCTCTAGTAAATCCCTGGATATGGAGAAGGCGCTGGCGATCTTCATTTTTCGCCTGTATGATTTGGAGGCAAGGTCTAGAAGAAACAACCTCAGAATCACCAGGCTGCCAGAATCAACCAACACTGGTAAAATGGAGATCTTTGTGGAAGTAATGCTTAAGGACATATTTTGTGCGGATAATTTATCTTCGATGTTAATAGTTGAACGTGCACACCGCTCGCTAGCGGTTCGTCCGATCCCTGGTTCACCGCCGCCCCCATATCATAGCTCAGTTAATAAACTATAGGGATCAGGACTTAATTTTGCGAATGGCCAGGGAGAAGGGTTCCATCAGCTATCAAGGAAATGCACTGGCCTTTTTTCCGGACTTCACGACAGCAGTGCAAGCAGCCAGGGGAGAATTCATGCCAGTAAAAAAGTTGCTGATGGCAGAGTAAATCCCTTACACTATGTTGTACCGGCTCGCCTTAGGATTGGCCCAGAGGGTGCCTCCAAGACCTTCACCAACCCAAAATCTGCATTAGATCACACCAAAACTTTGAAAAAACGCAGACGAGAAGACTCGAACGACCCTGATGACGAGGAACAGTAAATCTCAGATTGTGCTGTGCTATATAGGAAATGAGAGGTGCTGACCTGTAAGGTGCTGCCTGAATGGCTATGTCTGCAGTGTGGATTCACTGTCTACGGGCTGCACCTTTTCAAGTAACTGATGATTTCATTGTTGCCCTGCAGTCCTGGAACTATGACTGTGATAACATACCGCCGGTATGGGAATAGATCGGCCACCTCCCAGCTCAAAGGGAGGCAAAATGCACTCTAGGGTTCCCCGATGGGTGTGCCCTGTTTGGTTCTTTTGATGCTATGTTTATGGGGGGGTCGCTCTTGTTTGATTGGGATGTCTTTAGCAAGTTAGGGGTGAAGAATTGGGCTGGGGGTTGGTGGGATGGGGGTGTATCGGCAGGTACGGCACAGAGAAGGTGCAGCCTTTCAGAAAATATAATATCCATCTGTGGAAAGGGCGGGGTTATCTAATGTTGGAATGTTAGTTTGCAGGTCCGGGTAGTACTATAAAGCTTTTAACTTGGAATGTGCGCAGGCTAAATAACCCCAAAATAAAATTCGTAATGCATTAGCCTGGATGTGCAGATCGCTTTCCTCCATGAAACACATCTTCCCAAATACACTAAAAACAATGTGGGGGCTTGATGGTCTGGGGTGTGAGTGGCGGTATTGTATTCCTCCTACTCTACATCGTTTACTATGCGTAGGTCTGAGGTGGATGAGCAGGACAGAGTAGCAATAGTCATGGGGAAACTGGGAGTCACAGCAGTATTGCTGGTTAATGTTAATGGGCCAAATACCGATGACCCAGTTTTTTTCAATAATGTATGGTGACGTATTTCCCTATTTCCTCCCGCAGTTGTACTTTGGGGTGGTGACTTCAACATATGCATGGACACTAGCCTAGACCTCTCACAAAGCGATGTGGGGAGAAGGCTGCGCAGGTACTGAGCCACTTGGCAAAAACACTCTCAGATCACTCCCCTGTGATGTTGAAGCTGTGCGTCCCAGGGTGTGCTAGACCCCCGTTTCAGTGGAGGCTACAAGCAGTCCTCCTTGACTGACCCTGTTTTCCGGGCCACAACAGGAAAAACCATTAGGAACTTCTTTGCACAAAATGAGGGATCAGTCGACAGTGCGGGGAGACTTTGGGAGGCTTTTAAAGTGACCATACGAGGGGAGTGCATTGGAGCGCAGGTGGGAATCCTGAAAGATCTGCGAAATAGAATCCGGAGGCTGGCAGCGCAGATCTCCGTGCTGGTGAGGGAGTATGAGTTAAGCCCCACACCTGATTTCAGAGTATAACCAAACAGCTGATCAAAAGATCCTGCATAGCTCTAGAAGGTATAAAGCACATTATAATGCTGTTGCGCAACACTCCACTTTGGACATTAGAGGGATATTCTTACATTTTTTACACCAAATTATATGGGGATAGACCCTCGGTTAGCGAAGCAGAGATCTCCAGTTATCTGGAGGACATCGCGCTTGGGTGGCTCTCTGAGGGCCAGAGAGAGTATTTGACGCAACCTTTTGATGTGGAAGATGTGAAGGAAGCTATAACGTCCCTCCCCACATGCAAAGCCTCAGGCCTTTATGGGTTACCTAGTGAATTTTATAAGGCCTATATTGAGAAACTGGCACCAAGATTGTTGGATGTATATGCTGAAGCGTACGAGTCAGGTACGCAGCCTCCACCTGTGAAAGAAGCGCTTACTATCACATTGTTAAAACCTGAGAAGCAGGCGAATAAATGTGAGTCATATAGGCTCTTGTCCTTGATTAATATTGATACTAAGATTTTGGCAAAAATATTTGCGAATAGAATGCAGCCATTGGTCCCAATGCGGATTCTCCCAGATCAGTCGGGATTCGTCCCCAAGTGATCAACTGCACACAATTTACGAACCATCTTTGCAGTGTAACACTATTTGGATTCGGACTTTCTGGCGGTTGCGGTGCTGCTAGATGCAGCAAAAGCCTTTGATTCCTTACAATGGGGGTATATGTTTACTGTTTTGCAGAGAATGGGTATGCGCCGTTCTTTTTAAATGGGTGCGTTTGCCATACGCTGGGCAAGTAGCCCGGCTGTGGGTTAATGGGTGGATTTTAGACGCCTTTCCAATCAATAGAGGAACCAGACAGAGATGCCCCCTGTCCCTGATGCTGTTTTCCTTGGCGCTTGAACCCTTGGCCTTCAAGATCCAACAAAAACACGCAGATGCTGCTCTAAGGTGTCGACAGCGACCGCTCGCTGTTTCCTTGTACGCGGACGATATGATGCTGTATGTTCGAGAGCCGGCCACGTATCTCCCAGCCCTGCTACGGGAATATGTGGTGTTTGAGAGATACTCGGGTCTGGGAATAAACTGGGCGAAGTCCACAGTGTTCATGTTGACTGATGGTACTCAGGAGTCAGAGTTGGATTTCCCGCTTTCCTGGTTGACTGACCCGGTGAAGTATCTAGAGATATGGATACACAGGGACCCCGAGTTGGTTCTGACATGAACTTCAGATATGCCATCACTAAAATCATGGAGCAAGTCTCACGCTGGACTCGTTTGCCCCTCACACTAGCAGACAGGATAGCAGTAGTAGTAATAATTACTATTTTGCCCAAGCTTCTTTATCTATTTGTCAATATCCCAATGCGACTGAATATGGCACTTTTCAAAACATTACAGTCCTGCCTACTATCGCTTGTGTGGGCTGGGAAGCAGCAGAGTTGCAGATGGAATACTCTAGCGCTACCGTTTGATCGAGGGGGATTTGAGGCACCCGATTAACTGACATGGTCCTGCTGGGTGTTGAGTGTGCTGCCAGGAAGGAAATAAATTCGGTCAAATGCACTGCCAGGGCATGGAAGACTTGCTAAACGCGCTCGGCTGGAGTATATTTATGCCCCTGCTATGCCGATTGTTGCACACCCGGGTATCTCCGCGAGCAATGAACAGAGGGCCCTAAAGGTACTGCAGATGGCGGGGGTCACAAAGCTTGGCGACGTGTACTCAAATGGCTTTTTCAAGCCTTTTGTTGATTTTCAGGCAGGGCAAACGTATAATGCAATGCTTGGTTTTACAATTTCGAGGGTGCGCCAGGCGGTTCAGTCCATATACCCTGAATTTCCTGCAGAGCCAAAAACACTGAAGGCATTACAGGCGGTCCTGGCTGGGGGGGGGGGGGGTGCAATGGGCTGATCACTAGATTGTATAACACCTCCCAAAGGGAGAGTGGGCTGGTGGACCCCCCTTCGCTTGTGAAATGGAATGCGGCGCTCGAGACCCCCTTGACACTGGAGAGCTGAGAGTTCTGCTGTGGGATGACTGGTCGCCTAACCGCGAATTGTAATATCTGTATTGCACATTTCAAATATTTACATCAGTTGTATTACACACCTATACAGTTAAGGAGATTTGGGTCGAGGGAGAATGCAAGGTGCACCAGATGCGGGCAAGACGGAGCTAATTTCATGCATCTGGTGTGGGGTTGCGCTGTTATATTTGCTTTTTGGCAGCGGGTTGTACAGGTGCTCACTGAAATAACACTTGAAAGAATTGAATGTACTCCCGAATTGTGCTTCGTAAAGAAGCATAAAGCAGGCAATAGGCGTATTGTTGCAATATCTACCCTGTTTTCAAAGCGCGCAGTCGCAATGCAGTGGGCCGCCAAGACGGGCCCCGCTTTGCTGAAGTGGATTCGTGATTTGGTGTACTGTAAAGAATAGATGGGGATATATACTGAAGAGCTACCTGTTGCCTTAAGACCAAAAGATTTCTGGGTGCCGCTGTCTATGTTTCTGCTTGAAAACCTGGACCTGCGCTGAACTGTTAGAAATGACTGCCTAGACTGGCTATAGAACATTGTGATAGAATATACAAAACTCCCGGTGGAAGCACTGTAGTGCACAAATTGTAAATATGCTTTATATGCTGAATGGGTTGGGTTGGGTTGGGTTGGGTTGGGTTGGGCTGGGCTGGGCTGGGGGTGGGATTGGGTATGATATAAGATATTAGAAAAAAAAATTCTATTCTCTTTTGCACAGCTCATGTTTGCAGGGGTGGCCTTTCGGAACTCTGCTTGTTGTATTCTGCAAATTAATAAAAATAAACAAAAACAAGAAAAAAAAAGTATGCACTCAAAGAGCACCCTCAGCGGCTCTAGGGTGTCTGGGTGCAGAGTGCTGAGGCCCAATATTAGCCTATGGGTCTAGAGGGCCGTTGGTTGGTGGCTGCTCTTGGGCTTAAGCTCAGGGCGAAGGGGGATTAGAGTTAGCACACAAGTTGCACCCACAGCGGCAGCCGGGTGCAGGGTGGTGATTTGACGTTGCGTACCCTGTTTTCAATGGGGGATCTCAGGTCGTAACAAAGACTGCAGGCTCGGGCAAGGAGACTTCCTGGAGGCGACCACCGGTTGGAGATGTAGGTTGAGATGCAGAGGGATGCCTGGACACTGTCTGTTAAGCCACCCAACGCCATGGGGCATCGGGTGTAGGGGTGTCTTTAGGAGTCTGGTTTTCTTACCAGGTCCGGTCGCAGTCGGGGGGGATCCTCCAGATAGAGGCTGCAGGCATCGTCCGGCGGCTTGAGGTAGGTCAGGGATCACCAGATTCCATGTTAGGTTCGCTGGGAGGACCTCTTTGTGTGTTGGGCCACTGGGGCTGTGAGTGTCAGGTGCAGATTCAGAGATTTGGCCACAGTCAGAGTCTGGTTCTTGAGCAAGTCCGGTGCTCATGAGAGACACAGTCTTTGCAGGGAAGGGAGGGTAGGTCTGCAGGACACGCCAGGGTTCCGCTGGAGCAAGTCAAGGTGCCGAGCTGCCTGTAGGGCTGAGGCCAAGTCAGTTGGTGTTCTCCTCTTCCTTCAGCACGGCTGTTCGGTCCTGCTTCTTCTTGCTTGTCCGACTTCTGGGTTCAAGGCTGACCCCTAAATACTGTATCTAAGGAGCGTTTTAGCAGTCTCGAGGTAGTAGCCAATGGCTACTGACCTAGGGCTGACTACACCCTTGGTGTGCTCACCGAACGTGGGGGAGTGGGCACAATCCCTTATACTAATTGGAAAGTGACTACAAGATGGCGGGTGCTGAATTATAAGGTTCACCTCGCCTCCCTCACCTGAGGGGTGGGGTTGTTAGAGGTGGGCACACCTTCTGGGCTCGTCTAATTATTCCAGCCAGTCTTCGCACTGAAAAGGGGGTGAGACAGGAAGGGGGCCTGCTCCTGAAAGCAAGAGGCGCTGGGGGTCAAGTTGCAAAATGCGGCAAGGCATTTGAAGCTGTGACCACTTTGTTTCTGGGCCCAGGAAGCGTAGGCTCCCACCCCCAGGGGTCCAGAAACATGTCTCATGGTGGCAGGCTGGTGTTTACCAGTTAGGGAACCCACCAGAGACTGGTCTTTTTCAGAGGGCATCTCTAAGATGTCCTCTGAGTGCATTGTATAATAAATCCCACACTGGCATCAGTGTGGGTTTATTATGCTGAGGAGTTTGCTACTAAACGCCCCAAAATTCAGTAAAGCCATTATGTTGCTGTGGAGTTCGTAATGACAAGCTCCCAAACCATATACTCTTTATGGCTTTACTGCACGTACAATGTCTAAGAATGGACTTAGACACTGTAGGGGTACAGTGCTCATGCAACTGTACCCTCACCAGTGGTATAGTGCAACCAGCTTGAGGGGCGACTTACCTATACCATAGGCAGTGGGTTGGTGGCATGGCACACAGGTATGTTGGCAGTTCGCGCTGGACTGTTCCCATGAGGCACAGGGTCAGACTGATTTGCATATGGCCATGTCTGAACTGGGGTGGCAGAGTGGGCTAAAGAACGGTGATGGATTAAACCCAGATCAGTTGACTGGGGGTGAGTGTTTGCAATGTTCAACACTCCGTCCATCATTTCCTTTGGTTTTTACACAGGTATGTGTGCCAAGTCGACTCTTCACTTTTCTCTGCACCAAAACCTGCAGCCTGCAATGGCAGTGTGTGCGTTAAGGTACAGGACCTCTAAGGGCTGTAGCACATATTGTGCCACCTTTAATTGATTGGTTTGAGATTTATAAAGCGCAACAGTCACACTAAGGCATCTAGGCACTAGAGACCAGCCGTCCAGAACCAGGCTGAAAGAGAGAATGATCCAGATAGATACTAAGACGAGAAAAGCCTGGTCTTTAAAGCCTTTCTAAAAGGGAGCAGATGAGGCATAGACCTGAGTGTAAGGAAGTTCCAAAGCTTGCTCGCTGCCACCTAGAATGCTCTGTCCCCCCATTTTATCTTTTTAGTTCTCGGTATGACCAGTTGCATTTGGAGCAAGGAACACAAGGGTCTGTTAGGAGAGTGCCAATTGAACATAGTTTTTTGGTCGTGCCTAGCGCAGCAGGCATGCGCTACTCTAGGAGAGGGCCTCTTGGAATCACTCCAGACTTTTAGAAAACACGGCCTCCAGCTTGCGGGAGCGAGCAGCGGTGGCACGCAGGGTGCAATCTGTTTCCAATTAGCGCGGTCGCTTTCACTTTCGCGGCCCTGGTTTGTTTCCTCCGGCTTGTTCTTTATTGCACTTCGTCTGCACTCAGCTGGTTCCCTGGCTGCGGGTATGCCCAGAGCCACCAGAGATGGTTACCATAAACATTGCTGCCAAGCATGTGGATTTATCTGAATTTACTTTTAAGGTGCTAAAACTAGAAATGGCTATCCAAGTGGCATGTCCGTTATCAGAAAGCAAATTTTGATTAAATCGAAGATCTAAGGCAGAGAAGTTTTGATGTTTTTTTCCTGACCGAGAAGTTTTGGCTCGTGATTCTGCTCAAATTGCAGCGAGCGCTTCAAAGGCATCTGCTCATTAGCCGCTGGGGCTCAGATGTCTCCTAGATGGACTCCCATCTGTCCTGTCACATAGAAGGCTCAGCCTCCACTCTCGTGCATGCCTGGACTGAGCCGTACTACTAAATAACAATGCTAGGTTTTGTTGTCCGGTTGCTTTGACGATGTGTTAAATATTGCTTAGGGTTCTCCTTAAAAGAATGCTAGAATACTTTTAGGCCTTGGGAGAGCTGTTTGGTATTAATTGGGCATCAAAAGAGTGCGGCATAACAGTGCATTTAGTATACATTCCAGTTGTACTTTTTCATCCCACATTTTGTAGCTGTTGAACTTGGCTTTCACCTGCTGTTTAAACTGAATTCAAGCTTCGATTGTAGGTGGCCTGGTATCTTTTATCCGAGCCCAAGCACCAGCTATGCACCACCACATCTCTTGTTCAATTTTGAAGGCGTGGATGGACCTCAAACACTGCTCCCGTGGCTCAAACTCTTTTGAACCTAAGGAACAAATGCATTGGCTCCTTCCCTGTCGGATCAGCATTTCAATCTCTAATGGTACAAAATAAAATGAGGGCCTCTTGGAATCACTCCAGACTTTCAGAAAATACGGCCTCCAGCTTGCAGGAGTGAGCAGCAGCGGCGCGCAGCGTGCCATCTGTTTCCAATTAGCGCAGTCGCTTTGACTTTCGCAGCCCTTGTTTATTGTTTCCTCTTGCTTGCGTCTTCGCTACTCGGCTCGTGCACAGACTTTTGCCTCGGCTCTCCCTTATAATGTATTTGATGGTGAGCAATTGCTTTGCACATCTCAAGCGTAGGGAGTTCCTGTTGTAGAAATGTCCTTTTTCTATAGATTGACAATAATACAGGCGCATCAGCTAAACTCCGGTCCCCCATGCTATCCTGGGCGCCTCGCTATTAGTGCCTGCATATTTGGTTACAGTATGTAATCAGCTCTTAAACTGCACTATTAAAATAGACTGCCTTTTCAATTAGAGGTGTCTTGAGCACAGCCATCAATGACCCTAATGAAGATGCGTTCTGTATTCACTTTTTTATTAACGAAAGAGCTAGGCGTTCTCATTAGACGAGATTAGGAAGCGCTGCACTAAAAGAGCGTGCACACGTTGGTGCTGCATAAAATGCACCTTTACATGAGGGAATTTAAGTGCAAGGCTCTTAAATAAATTGATTGCGAGCCTCTTGTGCTTAAAACAACCTCCTCGGGGTCATCAGTACGCAGTCAGATAAGAGCTGCACTGCGCGAACATATATGGATTGAAAACTTTTTCGTTGGAAGGGAATAAACCTGCAGATGTCTTTTTATGTGCATTTTGACTTCTATTAGTCGTTTTGGCAACCATGTTCCCCTGTACCTGATCCTTCACCTGCAGCATATTTCAGACGATCCTAGCTCATCTTTGTAGCATGTGTCATTCACTCCTGGCTCACCAGATGCATGTCACAAGGGGTTTTAAGATTCCAGCGACGTCTGGGCTTCGGGTTCTCCTGTGCCTTAGGGGGCCGCCTGCTTTTGCATATGTTATTTGTTTTACAGCGCTGTGCTTTTCACAAGCGCTACTGCCTACTTGTTAAAAGTAGTCCACTTATAAGGTCCTAAAGGCGAGACCTAGTGGCTATGCCAATGATTGTTAATCTTGATAGATAGGGAGTGTGCAATCATTTGTGAACCATGCAAAGTGTCTTAAAGCTGATAATTCTTTTTTTTTTTTTTTAAATCGGAAGCCAGTGCAGGGATTCTAGTCCCTTCCTTGTTTTCTGTGAATGTCCAGAACGAGTCTTGCCAGTGCGTTCTGTAGCACTTGGAGTTTATGCTGCATACTCTTATTGGCAGCCAGGTATAATGCATTGCAGTTGAGTCTGGACATTACCATGCCAGTACTACCTGGATTTGAGCTGATCGTGGGATGAGAGATTTCTTTTTTTTTTTAAACATCCTTATGATCCAGGAGCATGTCGAAATAGTACGGTTAATTTGGATATCAAAGTGGAGTTCAATATCCATCAGAACTCCCAAGTTCTTGGCCTTCTTGCTCGGGGAAGGCCAACCACCTAAGGATTGAGGCCAACAGTTACTATTCCACTTAGATGACTGGTCCAAATATCATCACTTCAGTTTTCTCCCCATTGAGTTTCAAAAAGCTAGCAGACATCCATTCTGCCACTTTAGTCATACAACCGAGGATATTCTCTGCCGTTGAGCAAGGACCTTTGGGGAAAGTGACCATGATCTGTGTATCATCTGCATAGGACACCACCTCCAGTCCAAATGAATGGAACACTGGTGCCAGGAGTGCCACATACAGATTAAAAAGAGTAGGGCTCAGGGATGATCCCTGTGGCACTCCACATGGTAGAATATAGGAGTCTGAGTGGAAAGATTGTAGTTTCACCCTCTGGGATCTCCCTGTTAGGAATGGGGACAGGCGGGCTAGTGCTTGCTGCGAGATACCAAGACTCCGCAGTCTGTCCTGTAGCAGAATAGGTGAAATGGTATCAAATGCTGCAGACCGATCCAAGATAATCAGCACCACCCCCTGTCCTTCATCCACTGAGCACCTGATTTAGTCTGTGGCTGAAATTAGAGCTGTTTCCGTCCTGTGATGCTTCCTGAATTTAGAGGCCATCCCTGGTCACAGTGCCCTTGGGAAAGTACACAGGCCCTGGGAACCCGATTGTCAGGGACCCAGGGCACATCAAGTCAAAGTGCATCAGAATTCTGGCAAAAAGTGTGTGGGGGGTTACTGCAATAGCAGCCCACTTTCCTACACACGCACCCCCCCCCCCCACACTCCACCACCAGCCCAAAGGCCAGGAGACTCCACCAAACCAGGCGAGGAAGAGTAGAGGAAGTGGTTTGAAAGTTGCAGGGCGTACTCTGTCTTACATCCTTCTGTCAAGATCAGTTCCTTTGGGGAGCAGGCCTACCTCAATAGTTTCAGGACCTAATTCCCAATGCGCTTTAGTGTCTTTACCCCCACATTTTTAGTTTGGGTTCAGAGGTGCCTACTGCTGAAAATTCCAACTTAGCTAGGGCAAGTCCCAGCTTACTCACAGCTTGAATAACCCCACCATGACCAACAGGGCCAGGAGGCTTAACTTGCTATTTGTCATGGGGCTAGGCCACCATGCCAAGGACAGTGCTGCCATGAAGGCCAACAGAGGCCACTGACAGCTGTCAGTGCCCAGAACCCCACCTTTAGCTCTTCACTGGTAGGTTAAGGGGCTAACATGCAGGATTTTGGGTTCTAGTGGCCTGTCTGCTGTTTTAGAGTAGGCGGCCAATACATTTTGTAGTGATAACCCTTCTTCCATCCTCTGGTCTGTCAGATGAGGAGCCACAAACTCAGGCTGGACAGTTGCCTGACTAGTCTAGTCTTTTTGTGGGCTAGTGAGGACTTCACCACTGCCAACTTTGGATTTCCCCCTTATTGGGATAGAATCGCCCAACCCACTTGAACTGTGTCTAACAGTTGTCCACCTTCCCTTTCTTTTGGAGCATATCTGCACAAATTGCAGGTTCAGCCCTCCCAAGATCCTTGGGTTGGGACTGGCCTTGGACCAGTACCTCACTTTGGCTCAGCTCAACCTCTGGGTAGTCATTCCCAAGGAGACAACTAAAGAGAAGGTCTTTATTGACTACCACCTTTCTCTAACTAAGGGACCCAGCTATTTCTAGGGTGTTGGAAAACGAGGCAGCATCTGTGAGGCCTGCACAAATAACATGACTACATTTGTCCTTCACTGGGAACCAAACACCCAATTGTAGCGCCTGACTCTCAGAGGGTAGCGTTGCAGAGCAGTCTGAGGTTTACTCAAGGGAGGTGGTGTGGGCTAGTAATCGCCATTTGCAGGTGCAATTTACGAACCATCTTTGCAGTGTAACACTATTTGGATTCGGACTTTCTGGCGGTTGCGGTGCTGCTAGATGCAGCAAAAGCCTTTGATTCCTTACAATGGGGGTATATGTTTACTGTTTTGCAGAGAATGGGTATGCGCCGTTCTTTTTAAATGGGTGCGTTTGCCATACGCTGGGCAAGTAGCCCGGCTGTGGGTTAATGGGTGGATTTTAGACGCCTTTCCAATCAATAGAGGAACCAGACAGAGATGCCCCCTGTCCCTGATGCTGTTTTCCTTGGCGCTTGAACCCTTGGCCTTCAAGATCCAACAAAAACACGCAGATGCTGCTCTAAGGTGTCGACAGCGACCGCTCGCTGTTTCCTTGTACGCGGACGATATGATGCTGTATGTTCGAGAGCCGGCCACGTATCTCCCAGCCCTGCTACGGGAATATGTGGTGTTTGAGAGATACTCGGGTCTGGGAATAAACTGGGCGAAGTCCACAGTGTTCATGTTGACTGATGGTACTCAGGAGTCAGAGTTGGATTTCCCGCTTTCCTGGTTGACTGACCCGGTGAAGTATCTAGAGATATGGATACACAGGGACCCCGAGTTGGTTCTGACATGAACTTCAGATATGCCATCACTAAAATCATGGAGCAAGTCTCACGCTGGACTCGTTTGCCCCTCACACTAGCAGACAGGATAGCAGTAGTAGTAATAATTACTATTTTGCCCAAGCTTCTTTATCTATTTGTCAATATCCCAATGCGACTGAATATGGCACTTTTCAAAACATTACAGTCCTGCCTACTATCGCTTGTGTGGGCTGGGAAGCAGCAGAGTTGCAGATGGAATACTCTAGCGCTACCGTTTGATCGAGGGGGATTTGAGGCACCCGATTAACTGACATGGTCCTGCTGGGTGTTGAGTGTGCTGCCAGGAAGGAAATAAATTCGGTCAAATGCACTGCCAGGGCATGGAAGACTTGCTAAACGCGCTCGGCTGGAGTATATTTATGCCCCTGCTATGCCGATTGTTGCACACCCGGGTATCTCCGCGAGCAATGAACAGAGGGCCCTAAAGGTACTGCAGATGGCGGGGGTCACAAAGCTTGGCGACGTGTACTCAAATGGCTTTTTCAAGCCTTTTGTTGATTTTCAGGCAGGGCAAACGTATAATGCAATGCTTGGTTTTACAATTTCGAGGGTGCGCCAGGCGGTTCAGTCCATATACCCTGAATTTCCTGCAGAGCCAAAAACACTGAAGGCATTACAGGCAGTCCTGGCTGGGGGGGGGGGGTGCAATGGGCTGATCACTAGATTGTATAACACCTCCCAAAGGGAGAGTGGGCTGGTGGACCCCCCTTCGCTTGTGAAATGGAATGCGGCGCTCGAGACCCCCTTGACACTGGAGAGCTGAGAGTTCTGCTGTGGGATGACTGGTCGCCTAACCGCGAATTGTAATATCTGTATTGCACATTTCAAATATTTACATCAGTTGTATTACACACCTATACAGTTAAGGAGATTTGGGTCGAGGGAGAATGCAAGGTGCACCAGATGCGGGCAAGACGGAGCTAATTTCATGCATCTGGTGTGGGGTTGCGCTGTTATATTTGCTTTTTGGCAGCGGGTTGTACAGGTGCTCACTGAAATAACACTTGAAAGAATTGAATGTACTCCCGAATTGTGCTTCGTAAAGAAGCATAAAGCAGGCAATAGGCGTATTGTTGCAATATCTACCCTGTTTTCAAAGCGCGCAGTCGCAATGCAGTGGGCCGCCAAGACGGGCCCCGCTTTGCTGAAGTGGATTCGTGATTTGGTGTACTGTAAAGAATAGATGGGGATATATACTGAAGAGCTACCTGTTGCCTTAAGACCAAAAGATTTCTGGGTGCCGCTGTCTATGTTTCTGCTTGAAAACCTGGACCTGCGCTGAACTGTTAGAAATGACTGCCTAGACTGGCTATAGAACATTGTGATAGAATATACAAAACTCCCGGTGGAAGCACTGTAGTGCACAAATTGTAAATATGCTTTATATGCTGAATGGGTTGGGTTGGGTTGGGTTGGGTTGGGCTGGGCTGGGCTGGGGGTGGGATTGGGTATGATATAAGATATTAGAAAAAAAAATTCTATTCTCTTTTGCACAGCTCATGTTTGCAGGGGTGGCCTTTCGGAACTCTGCTTGTTGTATTCTGCAAATTAATAAAAATAAACAAAAACAAGAAAAAAAAAGTATGCACTCAAAGAGCACCCTCAGCGGCTCTAGGGTGTCTGGGTGCAGAGTGCTGAGGCCCAATATTAGCCTATGGGTCTAGAGGGCCGTTGGTTGGTGGCTGCTCTTGGGCTTAAGCTCAGGGCGAAGGGGGATTAGAGTTAGCACACAAGTTGCACCCACAGCGGCAGCCGGGTGCAGGGTGGTGATTTGACGTTGCGTACCCTGTTTTCAATGGGGGATCTCAGGTCGTAACAAAGACTGCAGGCTCGGGCAAGGAGACTTCCTGGAGGCGACCACCGGTTGGAGATGTAGGTTGAGATGCAGAGGGATGCCTGGACACTGTCTGTTAAGCCACCCAACGCCATGGGGCATCGGGTGTAGGGGTGTCTTTAGGAGTCTGGTTTTCTTACCAGGTCCGGTCGCAGTCGGGGGGGATCCTCCAGATAGAGGCTGCAGGCATCGTCCGGCGGCTTGAGGTAGGTCAGGGATCACCAGATTCCATGTTAGGTTCGCTGGGAGGACCTCTTTGTGTGTTGGGCCACTGGGGCTGTGAGTGTCAGGTGCAGATTCAGAGATTTGGCCTCAGTCAGAGTCTGGTTCTTGAGCAAGTCCGGTGCTCATGAGAGACACAGTCTTTGCAGGGAAGGGAGGGTAGGTCTGCAGGACACGCCAGGGTTCCGCTGGAGCAAGTCAAGGTGCCGAGCTGCCTGTAGGGCTGAGGCCAAGTCAGTTGGTGTTCTCCTCTTCCTTCAGCACGGCTGTTCGGTCCTGCTTCTTCTTGCTTGTCCGACTTCTGGGTTCAAGGCTGACCCCTAAATACTGTATCTAGGGAGCGTTTTAGCAGTCTCGAGGTAGTAGCCAATGGCTACTGACCTAGGGCTGACTACACCCTTGGTGTGCTCACCGAACGTGGGGGAGTGGGCACAATCCCTTATACTAATTGGAAAGTGACTACAAGATGGCGGGTGCTGAATTATAAGGTTCACCTCGCCTCCCTCACCTGAGGGGTGGGGTTGTTAGAGGTGGGCACACCTTCTGGGCTCGTCTAATTATTCCAGCCAGTCTTCGCACTGAAAAGGGGGTGAGACAGGAAGGGGGCCTGCTCCTGAAAGCAAGAGGCGCTGGGGGTCAAGTTGCAAAATGCGGCAAGGCATTTGAAGCTGTGACCACTTTGTTTCTGGGCCCAGGAAGCGTAGGCTCCCACCCCCAGGGGTCCAGAAACATGTCTCATGGTGGCAGGCTGGTGTTTACCAGTTAGGGAACCCACCAGAGACTGGTCTTTTTCAGAGGGCATCTCTAAGATGTCCTCTGAGTGCATTGTATAATAAATCCCACACTGGCATCAGTGTGGGTTTATTATGCTGAGGAGTTTGCTACTAAACGCCCCAAAATTCAGTAAAGCCATTATGTTGCTGTGGAGTTCGTAATGACAAGCTCCCAAACCATATACTCTTTATGGCTTTACTGCACGTACAATGTCTAAGAATGGACTTAGACACTGTAGGGGTACAGTGCTCATGCAACTGTACCCTCACCAGTGGTATAGTGCAACCAGCTTGAGGGGCGACTTACCTATACCATAGGCAGTGGGTTGGTGGCATGGCACACAGGTATGTTGGCAGTTCGCGCTGGACTGTTCCCATGAGGCACAGGGTCAGACTGATTTGCATATGGCCATGTCTGAACTGGGGTGGCAGAGTGGGCTAAAGAACGGTGATGGATTAAACCCAGATCAGTTGACTGGGGGTGAGTGTTTGCAATGTTCAACACTCCGTCCATCATTTCCTTTGGTTTTTACACAGGTATGTGTGCCAAGTCGACTCTTCACTTTTCTCTGCACCAAAACCTGCAGCCTGCAATGGCAGTGTGTGCGTTAAGGTACAGGACCTCTAAGGGCTGTAGCACATATTGTGCCACCTTTAATTGATTGGTTTGAGATTTATAAAGCGCAACAGTCACACTAAGGCATCTAGGCACTAGAGACCAGCCGTCCAGAACCAGGCTGAAAGAGAGAATGATCCAGATAGATACTAAGACGAGAAAAGCCTGGTCTTTAAAGCCTTTCTAAAAGGGAGCAGATGAGGCATAGACCTGAGTGTAAGGAAGTTCCAAAGCTTGCTCGCTGCCACCTAGAATGCTCTGTCCCCCCATTTTATCTTTTTAGTTCTCGGTATGACCAGTTGCATTTGGAGCAAGGAACACAAGGGTCTGTTAGGAGAGTGCCAATTGAACATAGTTTTTTGGTCGTGCCTAGCGCAGCAGGCATGCGCTACTCTAGGAGAGGGCCTCTTGGAATCACTCCAGACTTTTAGAAAACACGGCCTCCAGCTTGCGGGAGCGAGCAGCGGTGGCACGCAGGGTGCAATCTGTTTCCAATTAGCGCGGTCGCTTTCACTTTCGCGGCCCTGGTTTGTTTCCTCCGGCTTGTTCTTTATTGCACTTCGTCTGCACTCAGCTGGTTCCCTGGCTGCGGGTATGCCCAGAGCCACCAGAGATGGTTACCATAAACATTGCTGCCAAGCATGTGGATTTATCTGAATTTACTTTTAAGGTGCTAAAACTAGAAATGGCTATCCAAGTGGCATGTCCGTTATCAGAAAGCAAATTTTGATTAAATCGAAGATCTAAGGCAGAGAAGTTTTGATGTTTTTTTCCTGACCGAGAAGTTTTGGCTCGTGATTCTGCTCAAATTGCAGCGAGCGCTTCAAAGGCATCTGCTCATTAGCCGCTGGGGCTCAGATGTCTCCTAGATGGACTCCCATCTGTCCTGTCACATAGAAGGCTCAGCCTCCACTCTCGTGCATGCCTGGACTGAGCCGTACTACTAAATAACAATGCTAGGTTTTGTTGTCCGGTTGCTTTGACGATGTGTTAAATATTGCTTAGGGTTCTCCTTAAAAGAATGCTAGAATACTTTTAGGCCTTGGGAGAGCTGTTTGGTATTAATTGGGCATCAAAAGAGTGCGGCATAACAGTGCATTTAGTATACATTCCAGTTGTACTTTTTCATCCCACATTTTGTAGCTGTTGAACTTGGCTTTCACCTGCTGTTTAAACTGAATTCAAGCTTCGATTGTAGGTGGCCTGGTATCTTTTATCCGAGCCCAAGCACCAGCTATGCACCACCACATCTCTTGTTCAATTTTGAAGGCGTGGATGGACCTCAAACACTGCTCCCGTGGCTCAAACTCTTTTGAACCTAAGGAACAAATGCATTGGCTCCTTCCCTGTCGGATCAGCATTTCAATCTCTAATGGTACAAAATAAAATGAGGGCCTCTTGGAATCACTCCAGACTTTCAGAAAATACGGCCTCCAGCTTGCAGGAGTGAGCAGCAGCGGCGCGCAGCGTGCCATCTGTTTCCAATTAGCGCAGTCGCTTTGACTTTCGCAGCCCTTGTTTATTGTTTCCTCTTGCTTGCGTCTTCGCTACTCGGCTCGTGCACAGACTTTTGCCTCGGCTCTCCCTTATAATGTATTTGATGGTGAGCAATTGCTTTGCACATCTCAAGCGTAGGGAGTTCCTGTTGTAGAAATGTCCTTTTTCTATAGATTGACAATAATACAGGCGCATCAGCTAAACTCCGGTCCCCCATGCTATCCTGGGCGCCTCGCTATTAGTGCCTGCATATTTGGTTACAGTATGTAATCAGCTCTTAAACTGCACTATTAAAATAGACTGCCTTTTCAATTAGAGGTGTCTTGAGCACAGCCATCAATGACCCTAATGAAGATGCGTTCTGTATTCACTTTTTTATTAACGAAAGAGCTAGGCGTTCTCATTAGACGAGATTAGGAAGCGCTGCACTAAAAGAGCGTGCACACGTTGGTGCTGCATAAAATGCACCTTTACATGAGGGAATTTAAGTGCAAGGCTCTTAAATAAATTGATTGCGAGCCTCTTGTGCTTAAAACAACCTCCTCGGGGTCATCAGTACGCAGTCAGATAAGAGCTGCACTGCGCGAACATATATGGATTGAAAACTTTTTCGTTGGAAGGGAATAAACCTGCAGATGTCTTTTTATGTGCATTTTGACTTCTATTAGTCGTTTTGGCAACCATGTTCCCCTGTACCTGATCCTTCACCTGCAGCATATTTCAGACGATCCTAGCTCATCTTTGTAGCATGTGTCATTCACTCCTGGCTCACCAGATGCATGTCACAAGGGGTTTTAAGATTCCAGCGACGTCTGGGCTTCGGGTTCTCCTGTGCCTTAGGGGGCCGCCTGCTTTTGCATATGTTATTTGTTTTACAGCGCTGTGCTTTTCACAAGCGCTACTGCCTACTTGTTAAAAGTAGTCCACTTATAAGGTCCTAAAGGCGAGACCTAGTGGCTATGCCAATGATTGTTAATCTTGATAGATAGGGAGTGTGCAATCATTTGTGAACCATGCAAAGTGTCTTAAAGCTGATAATATTTTTTTTTTTTTTTTTAAATCGGAAGCCAGTGCAGGGATTCTAGTCCCTTCCTTGTTTTCTGGGAATGTCCAGAACGAGTCTTGCCAGTGCGTTCTGTAGCACTTGGAGTTTATGCTGCATACTCTTATTGGCAGCCAGGTATAATGCATTGCAGTTGAGTCTGGACATTACCATGCCAGTACTACCTGGATTTGAGCTGATCGTGGGATGAGAGATTTCTTTTTTTTTTTAAACATCCTTATGATCCAGGAGCATGTCGAAATAGTACGGTTAATTTGGATATCAAAGTGGAGTTCAATATCCATCAGAACTCCCAAGTTCTTGGCCTTCTTGCTCGGGGAAGGCCAACCACCTAAGGATTGAGGCCAACAGTTACTATTCCACTTAGATGACTGGTCCAAATATCATCACTTCAGTTTTCTCCCCATTGAGTTTCAAAAAGCTAGCAGACATCCATTCTGCCACTTTAGTCATACAACCGAGGATATTCTCTGCCGTTGAGCAAGGACCTTTGGGGAAAGTGACCATGATCTGTGTATCATCTGCATAGGACACCACCTCCAGTCCAAATGAATGGAACACTGGTGCCAGGAGTGCCACATACAGATTAAAAAGAGTAGGGCTCAGGGATGATCCCTGTGGCACTCCACATGGTAGAATATAGGAGTCTGAGTGGAAAGATTGTAGTTTCACCCTCTGGGATCTCCCTGTTAGGAATGGGGACAGGCGGGCTAGTGCTTGCTGCGAGATACCAAGACTCCGCAGTCTGTCCTGTAGCAGAATAGGTGAAATGGTATCAAATGCTGCAGACCGATCCAAGATAATCAGCACCACCCCCTGTCCTTCATCCACTGAGCACCTGATTTAGTCTGTGGCTGAAATTAGAGCTGTTTCCGTCCTGTGATGCTTCCTGAATTTAGAGGCCATCCCTGGTCACAGTGCCCTTGGGAAAGTACACAGGCCCTGGGAACCCGATTGTCAGGGACCCAGGGCACATCAAGTCAAAGTGCATCAGAATTCTGGCAAAAAGTGTGTGGGGGGTTACTGCAATAGCAGCCCACTTTCCTACACACGCACCCCCCCCCCCCACACTCCACCACCAGCCCAAAGGCCAGGAGACTCCACCAAACCAGGCGAGGAAGAGTAGAGGAAGTGGTTTGAAAGTTGCAGGGCGTACTCTGTCTTACATCCTTCTGTCAAGATCAGTTCCTTTGGGGAGCAGGCCTACCTCAATAGTTTCAGGACCTAATTCCCAATGCGCTTTAGTGTCTTTACCCCCACATTTTTAGTTTGGGTTCAGAGGTGCCTACTGCTGAAAATTCCAACTTAGCTAGGGCAAGTCCCAGCTTACTCACAGCTTGAATAACCCCACCATGACCAACAGGGCCAGGAGGCTTAACTTGCTATTTGTCATGGGGCTAGGCCACCATGCCAAGGACAGTGCTGCCATGAAGGCCAACAGAGGCCACTGACAGCTGTCAGTGCCCAGAACCCCACCTTTAGCTCTTCACTGGTAGGTTAAGGGGCTAACATGCAGGATTTTGGGTTCTAGTGGCCTGTCTGCTGTTTTAGAGTAGGCGGCCAATACATTTTGTAGTGATAACCCTTCTTCCATCCTCTGGTCTGTCAGATGAGGAGCCACAAACTCAGGCTGGACAGTTGCCTGACTAGTCTAGTCTTTTTGTGGGCTAGTGAGGACTTCACCACTGCCAACTTTGGATTTCCCCCTTATTGGGATAGAATCGCCCAACCCACTTGAACTGTGTCTAACAGTTGTCCACCTTCCCTTTCTTTTGGAGCATATCTGCACAAATTGCAGGTTCAGCCCTCCCAAGATCCTTGGGTTGGGACTGGCCTTGGACCAGTACCTCACTTTGGCTCAGCTCAACCTCTGGGTAGTCATTCCCAAGGAGACAACTAAAGAGAAGGTCTTTATTGACTACCACCTTTCTCTAACTAAGGGACCCAGCTATTTCTAGGGTGTTGGAAAACGAGGCAGCATCTGTGAGGCCTGCACAAATAACATGACTACATTTGTCCTTCACTGGGAACCAAACACCCAATTGTAGCGCCTGACTCTCAGAGGGTAGCGTTGCAGAGCAGTCTGAGGTTTACTCAAGGGAGGTGGTGTGGGCTAGTAATCGCCATTTGCAGGTGCACAAAAATAACTCAATAATGGATTGTCCAGTCTGTACTTTGCTTTATAAAAGTAAGAGTACATTTATTAAACACACACACTACTCAATACTATGCACCAATTTACAAATATACATAAGCTGTTGGAATTACTTTGTGACATTGCATAACATCTCCACCCCTCCCGCAAAGTGGGGGGTGGGGTCTAGTACCATCACTCCCATGTATGCACATCAACTTGCCCCCAATGCAGATAGTTGAACATAACCTGGAGCAAGGGCCCTGCGCACTGGCACCATCCCAGTGGCGACCCACCCCAGTACCTCAACAAGCATTAAAAAGGGGTAAACCTGCCTTGGTGACACATGACCCTGACTGAGCATCTCCTGTTGACCATAAAGTATGCACCTCTATATATTAAGGGCTAGCAGTCTGGGGTCTTCACCTAAGCGCAGCAGCAAGAATCCATGTTTACGCACACTTTAGAATGACAGTACTCATCACCTTGGTTGATCATTTGAATGCATTGTAATTACAGCCCCTAAAGGCATCACAGATGAAATCACAGGATTGCGCATATACAGCCAGACACCCTAGCAGGACTGTCTGGCAACATAGCCCCACGTGGCTTATGACATCTCCTTACACATGTGACTTACAGTCCCTTCAAAAGAAGTACTCCTGGCAACTACACTTCTCCTGCAGTGTGCCTCTTCACTTTAAAAGGAATCACAGGTAAAAGCATGGGATTAGGTAAATACAGCCAGACCCCCTAGCAGGAAGGTCCAGCAACATAACTCCATTTAGCTTAACATCACCTTACACAGGTACTTCACTTTACACATGTGACTTTCAGTCCACCTAAAAAGAAATAACCAATAGTAAATGCATTTCGGTGCAATTACACCACTTCACCTCTAGGGGATGCCCTTCTACAGACATCTCCAACTCAGCCCTTCACTCCATGATGCACTTCATAGTACACCCTCAGCTGTAGAACATAAGTTCCAGCCTAGAAGGTGTTAAAGGCTGGCTGAGCCGTTGAGGGGTTATTCTTTCAGATGCCCCATGAAACTTAGGGGTGGACTGTTCTTCTTTATGCTGGGGAGACTGCGGTGCTCCTGCAGCCCCCCTGCACCCCTTTTCACACATGAGGGTGACCCCCTCCTCTGGGGGCCGCCAGGCACCAAAATGGCAGATTTCTTCGTGCTGGGGGGGGGAAAGACTGGGCCTCTCCAGCAGCTCCTCCAGCACCTTTTCACAAGTGAGGGTGACCCCCCTCCTCTGGGGGCCACAAAGCACCAAAACGGCAGATTTCCAAATTCCTGGCAAGGCATTATGGGGCGCTTCCAGCTCCTCCTTACCAGCCCCCGCCACTGGGAACACTCTCCTCTGCCCTCTGGGTCTCTGAGAGGGTAGATTCAGCAGTGTGCTGTCTTCACTGGCTCCCTGCGCCAGCCTTTCGCCAGGCTCTCTTTCTGGGCCCCTCTTGTCCCTGCGCAGAGGCCCCTGTTTCTGTGCACCAGTCCTGGGCTCTTCTTCTGGTGCTGATAGGGTCCTGGGGGCAGTCAGGGGGTCTCTCCTTCCAACTGCCCATTGCGCCAGGCTCCAGCACCTTCAGCCTCAGCCGAGCACACACCCCAGAGAGAGCTTCTCTTCCTGTGCAAGCACTTTTTAAAAGTTGAGTAGGGGGCTGGCAGGAAGTCTCTGTTGGTCCTATCAAATCGCGACACATCACGTCCCTGCCCCTGCTCCCTCCTTCTTGTCCAGCCTCTGGTGTTTGCTCAAACATGTCGTCGTCCAGTCTCTCTGGCCACATGCTCCCCTTCCCCCAGTGCTGCCTTCACCTGGGTTCAGCTTGGTGCCTGGCACCCACCGACAGCGGTTGATGGATGGGCTTGAGCTCCACCTATCTCCCTTCCTTGGAGGGAAGCTCTTCGATCAGGGAAGAAAGGGCATTAATCTAACCTGCCAGGGCCAGACCCCAGCCAGAGACTCAGAGAAATATGACATTTCTGGACGACCCAAAAGCAGTACAAATATGACTTTGGACTCTGCAGAATACTTCTTTTCACCTCCAATACAATGGACTTTAGTGCGTGTCTGGAATCTGTAGGCCTTGTGGAAATTAATCTAGCCATGGGCCCCACATTCCCATAGGGGAGTAATGAAGTGAAAAAACAGTAAAACACACTGACTTTCCCTGGCATGTTTCTTTCCTGTGTATAAAGCCTATTCCATGTCACCACCCCATACTGCATAAGTCCCGCCACACCATTCACTTTGTAGCTGCTCCAGGACTGCGCACGCTAGGAATCTCCCCTGCACAGCCCGTACACGTGTGCACACTCGTGTACACATGTGTCTGCATGTAACCAGCCCGGTGTCACTTACTCCAGCTGCTGCGCAGTGGCCTGGTCAGGCCAGGGGAACACCAGTAAAATCCCCATGCAGTCTCTTACATCCTGAGTTCACTGTGGGTGAGTCCCAACTCATGAGGCTCCCCCACAGTAAAAGCTCAACAATTAGGTGCTCAAAAAGCAAAAAATCCGGGCGGCCCATAGTGTCAGAACCACCTTCTAACACACGCCGCGCCCAGCTGATTCCTACAGGGAAGAAGTAGCCACTCTACATGGGTACACTTCCCGTAGTCAGCGATAACTAGTTATAAGGGGTTCTGACCAGACCCCCCCTTACTGACCAGTTATCCGCTTAGACCACCTACTCCTCCCATCCATGAAATCTCCACCCATGACAGGGATCCCAGACTACCCTAAGAACCCTCCGGGCTCTAGGTTAGATAACTCTAGGTCACTCATGGTCTACATGGACTCAGCCTAACTAGGCTCACCTTTGCCCTTGGGCATGCAACACTATGCCTACCACTTCTCTGGACAAGGGTCCAGTGCCTCAGCACTGATGCGGACTTCTGGGATAGGTCTAAATCCCATCCCCTGGGTCACTAGCTGGTCTCCCTTCCAGAGTTTGTTCCAACCAGTACCCTCTCTCCGTTTGGTCCTTGCACCCCAAAGATGCAATCTCTCTGGACCCTCACCCTCTGCCTGCCGCTGAGGTCATTCTGCTGCCACCACCCTTTCGGGATGACTGTCTTCCCTAAAGAAAGCACAGCTACTTGTGCTTCCCCACACAGAAAAGCACCCTTTGGCCACTGGCCTGGCTCCCTGATAGGACCTCAGACCTGCCTCACCACCACACTGGCAGTGCCAGGGAGGAACACTGAGGGTGCCTCATCAGACATCCTACAGCTCATTCCCCCCGTCAGTAGCTCCACCCGGAAACTACCCTGGGAACCTAGACCCCTTCCTTATTCTCCGCTGCGAAAACAGGGCCTATGTACCCTTCCCTCCGAGAGGTGCGCTCTCCTCCCGGAGTACCCTTAGAGAGCCTGTGGGTCCCGAGTTAGCTAGACCCAGGCCCACCTTTCATGGCTCTCCCCGGTCTCCCTGCAGCACCTTGGGAGACCGCCCAGGGACCTACATGGTCCCTGGATGGACTGCACCACCCCTTATGAAGAGCAGGGTCCCTTCACTTAAGATAGGCCCCACCTGCCTTCAGGGTAGTACTACCACTCTCAGCCAAGAACCCTAAAGATCCCGGCTAGGCCTGCACCACCCCTTCACGAAACACAGGGTCCCTTCACTTAAGATAGGCCCCACCTGGCTTCAGGGCGGTACTACCTCCATCAGCCAGAGACCCTAAAGATCCCGGCTAGGCCTGCACCACCCCTTTGGGGAAACACAGGGTCCCTTCACTTAAGCTGGGCCCCACCTGTGTCCAGGGTGGTACTACCTTGCAGAAGTCCACCTCCTGCCTCGAGCTAGGGAACACCCCCATGCTCCTGGTCCTTGGGTCCAAGTCCCACAGGACCTACCTGACTGGTTACCGGCTAGGCATCCCCCCAGCCACCACTTCAGGTTCCCTCCACCAGCTCCTGGTCCTGGGGTTCAAGTCCCACCGGACCTACCGGACTGGTCACCGGCCACCCGAACCTGACACCTCAGGATCCACCACTAACCCTTCCCCTGGAAACTAGGGAGCTCAACGCCCCCACTCAGATCTCCACTGGGTCAGTTACCTAGCCCACCTAGGGTACCTAGGGGCTATCACTACACACCATCACTCAAGAACTACCCTCCTTGGGGGCCACCCACTACCAGGGGCCACCCCTGGGTTGCTCACCTCCCCACCAGTTAACCTGAGGGACCTGCCGGACACTCAACTCTACCACACCCTCCTCCCACTGTGGGAAAAGTTTCTTGGAGTCCCCCACCATGGGAACCCCTGGGGTGCTACTACCCGGGGTAAAGAAACCTCCTGCCACCCCTTCCAGTGGTTTTGGCCTGCGCCATTAGCAAGAAACTTCCAGTGGGGGGAAGGATATCTGGGACCCCTCCTGTGGAAACCCTCCCTGCCCTTAAAAAGCGCAGGAACCTCCCAGGACCCCTACTTCTCCTGTCCCCCTTGAAGGTCAATCCACCCCGCACCCCCACCTGTGATGTAGGTATCAGTTGCTGTCCCTATCTCTTGAGGAGACACCCTCCTCATGCAGGTGTAGTGTATGTAGTGTTAGGGTTCAAAGGTGTACAATATGGCTTAGAACATTTGTATGCAATCATTTCCTGGAAAGCACCATCCCGCTAGCACATTATAATCAACATAGCGCGGTCATATCAATACAGCTTACATTTAAACCATAATAACTTCACATGACACATATGGGCGCTGGGCTTTCCTTTCCCATACCTTTAATTCACATAACCAAAACTTTGAACCCTTCTCAGAGCCTTGCGCTCTTCCATTTGCTCATTACTGCATAGGTAATGTGTGGCAAAACTGAACTTATCAAATGCTATAAATGCACACCAGAATGGGGTACTATGTATCCCACCACTGCCACCAATGTTGGAAAACGAGGCAGCATCTGTGAGGCCTGCACAAATAACATGACTACATTTGTCCTTCACTGGGAACCAAACACCCAATTGTAGCGCCTGACTCTCAGAGGGTAGCGTTGCAGAGCAGTCTGAGGCTTACTCAAGGGAGGTGGTGTGGGCTAGTAATCGCCATTTGCAAATGCACAAAAATAACACTCAATAATGGATTGTCCAGTCTGTACTTTGCTTTATAAAAGTAAGAGTACATTTATTAAACACATACACTACTCAATACTATGCACCAATTTACAAATATACATAAGCTGTTGGAATTACTTTGTGACATTGCATAACATCTCCACCCCTCCCGCAAAGGAGGGGTGGGGTCTAGTACCACCACTCCCATGTATGCACATCAACTTGCCCCCAATGCAGATAGTTGAACATAACCTGGAGCGAGGGCCCTGCGCACTGGCACCATCCCAGTGGCGACCCACCCCATTACCTCAACAAGCATTAAAAAAAAGGGGTAAACCTGCCTTGGTGACACATGACCCTGACTGAGCATCTCCTGCTGACCATAAAGTATGCACCTCTATATCTTAAGGGCTAGCAGTCTGGGGTCTTCACCTAAGCGCAGCAGCAAGAATCCATGTTTACGCACACTTTAGAATGACAGTACTCATCACCTTGGTTGATCATTTGAATGCATTGCAATTACAGCCCCTAAAGGCATCACAGATGAAATCACAGGATTGCGCATATACTGCCAGACACCCTAGCAGGACTGTCTGGCAACATAGCCCCACTTGGCTTATGACATCTCCTTCCACATGTGACTTACAGTCCCTTCAAAAGAAGTACTCCTGGCAACTACACTTCTCCTGCAGTGTGCCTCTTCACTTTAAAAGGAATCACAGGTAAAAGCATGGGATTACGTAAATACAGCCAGACCCCCTAGCAGGAAGGTCCAGCAACATAACTCCATTTAGCTTAACATCACCTTACACAGGTACTTCACTTTACACATGTGACTTTCAGTCCACCTAAAAAGAAATAACCAATAGTAAATGCATTTCGGTGCAATTACACCACTTCACCTCTAGGGGATGCCCTTCTACAGACATCCCCAACTCAGCCCTTCACTCCATGATGCACTTCATAGTACACCCTCAGCTGTAGAACATAAGTTCCAGCCTAGAAGGTGTTAAAGGCTGGCTGAGCCGTTGAGGGGTTATTCTTTCAGATGCCCCATCAAACTTAGGGGTGGACTGTTCTTCTTTATGCTGGGGAGACTGCGGTGCTCCTGCAGCCCCCCTGCACCCCTTTTCACACATGAGGGTGACCCCTCCTCTGGGGGCCGCCAGGCACCAAAATGGCAGATTTCTTCGTGCTGGGGGGGGGAAAGACTGGGCCTCTCCAGCAGCTCCTCCAGCACCTTTTCACAAGTGAGGGTGACCCCCCTCCTCTGGGGGCCACAAAGCACCAAAACGGCAGATTTCCAAATTCCTGGCAAGGCATTATGGGGCGCTTCCAGCTCCTCCTTACCAGCCCCCGCCACTGGGAACACTCTCCTCTGCGTCTCTGAGAGGGTAGATACAGCAGTGTGCTGTCTTCACTGGCTCCCTGCGCCAGCCTTTCGCCAGGCTCTCTTTCTGGGCCCCTCTTGTCCCTGCGCAGAGGCCCCTGTTTCTGTGCACCAGTCCTGGGCTCTTCTTCTGGTGCTGATAGGGTCCTGGGGGCAGTCAAGGGGTCTCTCCTTCCAACTGCCCATTGAGCCAGGCTCCAGCACCTTCAGCCTCAGCCGAGCACACACCCCAGAGAGAGCTTCTCTTCCTGTGCAAGCACTTTTTAAAAGTTGAGTAGGGGGCTGGCAGGAAGTCTCTGTTGGTCCTATCAAATAGCGACACATCACGTCCCTGCCCCTGCTCCCTCCTTCTTGTCCAGCCTCTGGGTTTGCTCAAACATGTCGTCGTCCAGTCTCTCTGGCCACATGCTCCCCTTCCCCCAGTGCTGCCTTCACCTGGGTTCAGCTTGGTGCCTGGCACCCACCGACAGTGGTTGATGGATTGGCTTGTAGCTCCACCTATCTCCCTTCCTTGGAGGGAAGATCTTCGCTCAGGGATGAAAGGGCATTAATCTAACCTGCCAGGGCCAGACCCCAGCCAGAGACTCAGAGAAATATGACATTTCTGGACGACCCAAAAGCAGTACAAATATGACTTTGGACTCTGCAGAATACTTCTTTTCACCTCCAATACAATGGACTTTAGTGCGTGTCTGGAATCTGTAGGCCTTGTGGAAATTAATCTAGCCATGGGCCCCACTTTCCCATAGGGGAGTAATGAAGTGAAAAACAGTAAAACACACTGACTTTCCCTGGCATGTTTCTTTCCTGTGTATAAAGCCTATTCCATGTCACCACCCCATACTGCATAAGTCCCTCCACACCATTCACTTTGTAGCTGCTCCAGGACTGCGCACGCTAGGAATCTCCCCTGCACAGCCCGTACACGTGTGCACACTCGTGTACACATGTGTCTGCATGTAACCAGCCCGGTGTCCCTTACTCCAGCTGCTGCGCAGTGGCCCGGTCAGGCCAGGGGAACACCAGTAAAATCCCCATGCAGTCTCTTACATCCTGAGTTCACTGTGGGCGAGTCCCAACTTATGAGGCTCCCCCACAGTAAAAGCTCAACAATTAGGTGCTCAAAAAGCAAAAAATCCGGGCGGCCCATAGTGTCAGAACCACCTTCTAACATAGGGGGAACTACAGCCACAGGCCGAACAGTGACCTCCCCTGGGATAGCGCTAACTGTGTCTCTCCTGGGACATACTGGTTTGAGAGTACCAACCCATCATGCACCACAGTGTGACTGGCACAGGTATCTCCGAGGGCAGTGGTTGGGATTCCATTCACCAGCAGGTGGTAGAAGGGTCTACTACCCTCTGGAATCTCCAACTCACCTTTTGGGCCCATTTTCCAGTTGAAGGCTATGTGGACTTACTCATCTGAGGGACTAACCCCATAGGCCACACAAGCAGCCACTGGAGCTACACTAGGGGCTTGGTTTTTGGGACAGCTAGGGTACTTGGTGTGGTGTCATGTCTTGACAGTTTTGATACCATACCTTGTTGGGATCCCAATTCTTACCTTGGTGCACAAGTTACTTGTGTAACGATATATCTGTAAGAGACATTAGTTACTGATAGATTCCTTACCTTAGAATATCCCCAAGCGTCAGACTGGATCCAGAAAGTTTGTCAGCAGTACCCCTGCGCGTCGGTAGGTGTTGTCGTACGGCTTCGCATACGTCGCTGGTGTCGTAGCTGCCGAGATTACGTCGGAGCTACTTAGACGCGTCCATGCGCGCTGACGTCAGTTCTGTACACAACTTTTCCGCGCCAGAGGCGCAGAGCCATGCCAGATACCGACTACTGGTGCATTAGAACTAGGGCCCTGAAAGGGATGACCTGAACTCTAGAGAACAGTTTGCAGAACGGGGAGGGCGGGCGGTAAGGAATCTATCACTAACTAATGTCTTACAGATAAAGTAAATAACCTGTGCATCTGAAAGAGACATTAGTGATAGATTCCTTACCTTGAATACGTACCCAAGCAATACCAACCCCGGTGGTGGGTCTGCGAAGTGAGATCACATCAGAAAGTCACGGGAACTGAACGGCCAAAGAAGCAGTCTCTTTAGACCGGACTGTCAAGGCAATAGTGCTTAGTGAAAGTATGCAACGAGGCCCAAGTGGCTGCCTGAGAGATGTCTTTTAGGGGGACACCACGTCCCAATGCTGTAGAAGCTGCTGTCGCCCTGGTAGAATGGGCACGCAGCCCAACCGGAGGTTCCTTTTTAGCCAGAGAGTAACAGGCTTTAATGCACAAGACAACCCATCAGGAGATAGTTCGCTTGTGCACAGCCCAGCCTTTCTTTGCGACCATGTAGCCAACAAAGAGCTGGCCATCCACCCGGAACGGTTGTGTGCGGTTGAGATAGAACGAAAGCGCACATTTTAGGTCCAGACGGTGGAGCCTCTCCTCTTCTCTCAAAGGGTGCAGAGGCGGAAAGAAGGTGGGCAGAGTTAGTTGGCCTGAGATGAAAGGCAGAGACTACTTTCGGTAGAAAGGATGGGCGAGGTCGAAGCACAACCTTGTCCAGATGAATCGCGAGAAAAGGAGGTTTGCAGGAAAGAGCTTGGAGCTCACTCACCTGCCGAGCGGAGGTGATGGCCACCAGGAAGACAGTTTTCAAAGTTAATAACCGCAAAGGACAGTTATGAAGAGGTTCAAAGGGAGCACACATCAAGTATGTGAGAACCAGGTTCAAGTCCCATTGAGGCATCACAAAAGGAATAGGAGGGAAAAGGTGAGTAATGCCTTTGAGAAATCTATTGACAACTGGGGACTTGAGAAGAGAGGGCTGATCAGGCAGCCTAAGAAAGGCTGAAAGAGCAGAAAGGTAGCCCTTGATAGTGCCCAGAGCAGAGCCCTGCTGGGCCAAAGAGATAAGGAACAATAGGACCTCAGAAAGAGGGGCAGCAAAAGGATCTACAGCTTTCGCTGTACACCATGCCACAAATTTCTTCCACCGACAGGCGTATACGGTTTTAGTGGAGGGATGCCTGGCTGCCAGAATCACATTAGACTTCAGGAGTCAAGTCAAATGGAATCAGCTGTCGCCGCTCAATCTCCACGCAAGGAGGTGGAGGCTGGACAGGTTCGGGTGGAGGACCGTCCCCTGTTGCTGCGACAGGAGATCCTCCCGAAGAGGCAGTCGGATCAGGGGCTCCACGCTCATACTGAGTAGCTCAGGATACCAAACTCTTAGAGTCCAGTCCAGTGCCACAAGAATGACTTTGTCCCGGTTGCGCCTGATCTTCAGCACTCTGGGCAGAAGTGGTATAGGCGGAAAGGCGTACAATAGACTGCAACTCCACTTACGACGAAAAGCGTCTCTGAGCGAGTACCGCCTTGGAAACTCAAACTCGCAGAACTGCAGACATTGCACATTCTCTTCGGTGGCGAACAGATCTAACCAAGACTCTCCCCACTGCTGAAAGATACCTTGCGCCACCTCCGAGTGAAGACACCATTCGTGATACAACATACACCTGCGGCTGAGTTCGTCCGCCCGGACGTTCAGGGTACCTGCCAGGTGTTGAACCAAGGAAATGCCTTGACATTCCAGCCATGTCCAGAGGCGCAGAGCCTCCTGACATAGGGTTCATGTTGCAGTACCACATGGCTGTGTTGTTGTCTGAACACCTGCACTACTCTCCCCTTGACAGAGGGAAGGAATGCTGTCAGTGCAAGTAGGATCGCCCCTAAAGGTTGATATGGAGGTTGGACTACGCCGGAGACCAGAGGCCTCTGATCTCCGCCTCTCCCATTTTTTTTTTGTCAAACCGTTTTTATTGCAGGACCAAATATACCGTAGAACACTCAGGACAAATGTCATTAGTGCAGGTTTCCCACCCCCGTAGCCATTTATCCGTGCAGTATACACAGCCGTACTGCCCACATCCCGGAGGCCGGGCGGCACACGTAATCATATGTTACATCGGTATAGTTCTTACAAGTACAGTCGTCTAGTGGGGAGATCCGCTGCCCGCTTTTGACGTTAACCCCCTTCTCCCCCAAAGTCCCATGAGTCGCCCATTCTACTTCCCTGAAGTTTGATCTTGCAATCCCTCCCTCAACCCTCCCCCCCCCCCAGTGCTCCCCCCATAGCGCCTAGCCAGGAAGAGTTAGTACGTGTGGTGGATCTCCGCCTCTCCCATGTGGCCACCCCATTCCAGGAGGGATGCGTCCATCACTACTGTGTGCTCCGGTTGGGGAAGGGAGAGGGATCCGTCGCTGTCCCAACGCTGGTTCGTGAGCCCCCACTGCAAGTCGTGTGCAGTGCCCTCCGAGATCTGGACGTAGTCGGATAGGTTTCCCCGATGCTGCGTCCACTGGAACTTCAGGTCCCACTGCAGAGCCCGCATTAGACATCTGGCATGATAAATCAGCCGGATGCAGGAGGCCATGAGGCCCAGCAGCCGCAGGGTCTTCCTGACCAAAACCCAGGGCCAGGGCCGAAAGATCGGAATCATAGCCCAAATGTCCCGGACTCGCTGTTCGGGACGATAAACCCGAAACTGCGCCGCGTCCAGACCCGCTCCGATGAAGAGAAGCTTCTGAAAGGGAATCAGATGCGACTTCGGCACGTTGATGGAAAACCCCAGCAAATGCAAGAGGTCGGCCATAGTCTGGAGGTGGGAGACGACTGCCTGGGGCGAGTCCACCTTCAACAGCCGGTCGTTGAGATAGGGGAAGACTGAAACCCCTTATCTGCGCAGATGAGCTGCGACCACCGCCATCACTTTCGTGAACACCCGTGGGGCGCTGGTAAGGCCGAAAGGGAGCACGGTGAACTGAAAGTGCTCGTGGCCTACCGTGAACCGTAGGTAACGCCGGTGGACCAGCAGGATGGGTATATTAAAATAAGCATCCTGCAAGTCCAGCGCTACCAGCCAGTCTTGCAGGACCAGGGCAGACAAGACCTGAGCAAGCGTGAGCATCTTTAACTTCTTCCGGAAGAAGCGGTTGACGTTCCGGAGGTCCAAGATAGGAACGCAGGCCCTTGTCCTTCTTCGGAACCACAAAGTAGTGGAAATAACAACCACGACCTACTTCTGGCGTCGGAACGCGCTCGATGGCCCCCTTGGCCAAGAGGGCCGCAACTTCCTGCTGAAGAAGTGACAAGTGATCCCCCGACATGCGGTGGAACTGAGGTGGCATGGCTGGAGGGGTAGACTCGAAGGGGAGGGGTTAGCCCTTCCAGACTATTTGCAGAACCCACCTGTCTGAGGTAATGGCGCGCCAGTGGGGAAGGTGATGGTGAATCTTGCCACCCACTGGCGTCTGGTGGGCCTGAAACACCGGATTAGGAAGGTTTTGAAGCAGTGGTGGACTGACCCGCGCGCTGTCCTCGGTACCCACCACGGCGGGTCCCCCGTCCGCGACGGCACTGAGACTACGGCTGCGCAAGCTTGCAGGTCTGAAAGGAACGCGTCTGGGTGCCTCGACCCGGACCTCGAAGGGAGCAAAAAGCAGACCCTCGAGGGAGTACACATGGTGGCGAGACCGAAGGACTGGGCGTAGTTCGAGAGTCCTGGAAGCGTTCCAGGGTGCTATTCACCTTGTCACCAAAGAGGCGTGTGCCATCAAAAGGCATGTTCAGCAAGGTGTTCTGGACATTCCCGGAGAAACCAGTATTTCTAAGCCAAGCATAACAGCACAACGCCACCGTTGTGGAAAGTGCCCTGCTGAGAGAATCGGCTGTGTCAAGCCCACAACGGATGGTAAATTTAGCAGCATCTCTCCCCTCAGTAATGGCCTGGGAGAGAATCGCCTGTACCTCCACAGGGCACTGAGGCAGCACCTGTGCCACAGTATCCCACACAGAATGGGAATCGCGGCCCAACAGGCACGCAGTATTCACCGCTCGCAACCCGGAACTGGCAGAAGTGAAGCTCTTTTTCCCCAAACTGCTCCAGTTTCCTAGATTCCTTGTCCGGAGGAGCAGAAGGGAATGCACTCGGCGAGGAAGCAGCCTGGACAACCAGACTCTCAGGCGTCGCGTTTTGTGTGAGAAAGCTGGAATCACCCGGCGATGGTGGCGTGCCACGCCCTTGTCTACAGGGACTCCTGTGTTAGGTTTGTTCCAGGTGCTTAACAGGATACCAGTAAGCGCCTCATTGAAGGGCAGCAACATTTCCGCAGAGGACGACTGTGGCTGCAGCACCTCGGTCAGGAGATTGGTCCTGATAGGTACAGAAGGGAGCTCGAGGTTAAGAGCGTCAGCTGCCCGACGCAACACCACTGAGAAAGTTCCAACCTCCCCCGTAGCCACGGAAGAAGGGGACAGTGTACCAGGGTGTGGGGAAAAATCCAGATCTACTGGACCCTCGACATCACCTTCCCATTCAGGCTCATCCTCGCATTGAGCTTCAAGAGGGTCCTCAGACCCCTCCCAGTACTCCCCTTCTACCACCGGTTGTTGAAGAGGCTGCTATGGACGAGGTGCCCGGGGAAATGGGACAAACTCCCCACCAAGAAATGGAAGATACCAGTCCCAGTTCGGCGGCGCCGGAGCCAAGGCCGGGCCGCCGCAGGGTATGGTGCCGGCGTAGCAGAGGCCAAAGGCAGCGGCATGGAGGCAGACCCTCCCAACGGATCCGCGGGGTCCGAATGCGCTTCGGAGGGACACTATGGGGCAAACAAATGGCACACGGCTGGCACGAAGGCCTGCACCTCGTCCGAAGTCGCGTGCGGTCCCGTAAAGGGTGGGTTGGTCGCAGGCAACAACGGAGGCTCCAACAGAGCGGCGGGGGAGGAACTATCCGCCCCCTCCACCGTGTCCTGCGAGGGGTAGAGGAAGAGCGACGTCGCTTCTTCGACTTCTTATGGTGTCCAGACTTACCAGTCCCCAATTCCGGCGAGCTATGCTGATTGCTCCGCAACCGGTACCTTGACCTCCCACGGGAGCGGGACCTCGATCGGCACGGAACTGATTGCCGGATCCCAACAACTTTCGGCAACGCTCCCGCAAAGCTTTCGGCGCCATGGCCCAGCAATCGGAGCACGCCTCTGGGTCATAGGCGTGCCCAAGCAGAAGAGACGTTGTGCGGGTACGCTACCGACATGTTTCAGCGGCAGGCCCTACAGGACTTAAACCCGGACATCCCTACTGCACCAGGAATCAAGTACGACAAAACAAGTTGTCAGAAACCAAGTTAAAACTTTTAACTAGGGGTAACGCTCTCTCTCGTATCTGCTCTGCTGCGTGGAAATAGAAAGAACTAACGTCAGCGCGCATGGGCGCGTCTAAGTAGCTCGGACGACGTCATCTCGGCGGCTATGACACCAGCGACGTACGCGGAGCTGTAAGACGACGCTTACCGATGCACAGGGGTACTGCTGACAACAACTTTCCGGATCCAGTCTGACACCTGGGGATATTCTAAGGTAAGGAATCCATCACCAACGAGTCTTTCAGATACCCAGTATTCGTTTTTGAGGTGTCTTTGGGCCCACCCTCCTGGACAGGTTTTTAGAGGGCTACCTGGGACTCCTTACTTTCATATTTAAGATGCTCACAGTCTTTACTCTGGGGGAGGTTGTGTAACCCTTTTTTGTCACCCCCAGGGGATGTACTGGTCACCCTTGACCCAGTGGTCCGCCTTCTTTTGCAATTCTTGAAGAGAAATTGGACCTAGGTCTACCAGATACTGATGCAACTTTTGATCAATGCAATTACTTAATAGGTTCTTTCATAAACAAATTATAAAGACCATCATAATCTTGCACTTTACTTCCAGTCAACCAGCCACCTAGTGCTTTCATTGGTTAGCAGGGCTGACTGGGTTTTCTGACCCCCCCCCCCCCCTGAATCTAATTTTATACTCCTCAGTAGTATGTCCAAATCCCTCAATCAGGGTGCCATCCATTTTATAGGACTAAGCTTCTGCCCCACTTAAGAGTCAGACGTCTGTCTCTGCACATACAGGAGAACAGTTCCCAAAGGAGTGCTCCCTAGTGAGACTTCCTAACTTTTTTGGCTTCACAAGCCCTCTCAAAGGCTGTGAATCACTGATGTCTTCACCTTCCTCAAATTTGGGAACAATCCCTTTGGGGATCAGAAGATTGCTCTGTCCCTATTTAATAAGTTACTGCCACCATTGATGGGAGCTAGGCCCATCTCTGCTGTTTCTTTTCCTAGACCCGGGAGTCTGGTCTCTAGGTCTAATCTTTTGGCTAACCTTATTAAAAGGTTGGTCTCTTCATTGAGGTGGTCCTCAATGGACTCAAATACCTGTTCCACCTATGTGGGATCTAGGTGCTGCGAGTAGTATTCTTGGAGTCAGGGGCACAGGGACCCTGTCCTCCCCAGAAAGTGAGGGGGGTTTGGAAGTTATCCTCATCCCCTCCACTTCCTTCCCCATCAGTGATCCTCACCTTGTTCAGGTGGGCGGTCATTAGCATACCCTGCCAAGAGCTCCTGGAGCTGTTTCTTGGAGGGATTGGACCCCACAACAACGTTTTTGAGTTTGCATAGATATCTTAATTAAGAACAATTTATAGACCTGCTTACCCCTAACTATGATAAGTTTTTATTTTCTAAATAATACTAAAGGGACTTAACCAAGGCCCTAGCCAGACTTAAAAATTTGGGGAAACTGTCAATTTAAAAAAATTCAGAACTCTAAAGACAATGTAGAAGTTCTGTTGTGTGATTAGGTGTTGACCACGTCAGTACAACAAATGCAAAGTTGAAGGCCCCACCTCTGATCCAGTGTGGGTTTATTATGCTGAGAAGTTTGCTATCAAACTTCCCAGATTTCAGTACTGCCATTATGGTGCAGTGGAGTTTGTAATGACAATCGCAGACTATATACTTTACTGCACTTCCAATGTGTAAGGATGGACTTATACACTGTAGGGACAGTGCTCAAGCAACTGTACCCTCCCAAGTGGTACAGTGCACCCAGCTAGAGGGAGGACTTACCTATACTATATGCAGTAGGCTGCAGACATGGCCCACAGGTATATGTTCCGAAAGCCTGCAATGACTGTGTTAAGGTACAGGACCTCTAAGGGTGGCACAATGTGCTGCAGCCCTTAGAGGCCTTCCCTGGTCACAGTGCCCTTGGTACCCATGGTGCCTGTTACAAGGGACTTTTAATGGGCACCTGTCTGGCCACATATGAGTACAGATGTAGTTTTGGGAAAGAACACAGGCCCAGGGAACCGGATTGGCAGGGACCCAGGGAACATCAAGTCAAAGTGCATCAGAATTCTGGGAAAAAGTGTGTGGGGGGTTGGGGGTAATGCAACAGAAAACCACTTACCTACACCAAGTATATGGTACCTAGGACCAGAGGTACTAGAGAGGGTCCCCAAGGGCTAGAGCACGATTTGTGCCACCCCAAGGGATTCCTCACCAAGCACATGCAAGACTGCCATTGCAGGCTGCGTGTCTTGGGGCAGACAAAAGTGAAAACAAGACATGTCACATATCCCTTTGTGCCTTGTCCTAACACTGCATGTAATATTAGTAAGTCACCGCTACAGCAGGGGTGATCGCCTCAAGACAAGGTGCATAATATATGTGAGGGCAAACCTGCATGAGCTGTTATGCCCCTCTGCTGGTAAGTCCTATTACTGCCAGTATCAAACATCTATTGGTAAACCCACACTGTTGCCAGTGCTGGATTTACCTATACAAGCATCCAGAGGGCACTTTAGAGGCTCCCCCTGAAAACCTACCAGCCTCTGGGGTGTTTGCTGACTGGATTCTGGCAACCTGAGACACTGCTCTGACCTCTTAGGGTGAGAGCCTGTGCTGTCCGGAGACCCAGAACAAAGGCCTGTAGCAACCATGACCTACTTCTGGGACAGATGCGCTTGATAGCTCCCTTGGCCAAGAGCCGTAACTTCCTGATGAAGGCCAAGTGATCCTCCGACATGCAATGGAATGTAGGTGGCATGGATAGCGGTAGTCGTGAAGGGGAGGGGATAGTAAAGGGGCGGGGGTAGTCTCAAAGGGGCGGGGGTAGTCTCAAAGGGGCGGGGTAGTCTCAAATGGGCGGGGGTAGTCTCAAAGGGGCGGGGGTAGTCCCTTCAGACTAATTGCAAAACCCACCTGTCCGACGTGATGTGCCAGTGGGGGTGGTGATGGCAGATCTTGCCGCCCACAGGCAACCCCGAAAGGTCAGACTAGGAAGATTTGGGGCAGCTGCAGAGGGGGCACTGGTGGACTGTCCCGCCCACTGGCCCTCAGACCCACATGGCTGGGTCCCATGTCCCCAGCCTCGCAGAGGCTGAGTAGCTTGCGCAAGCCTGTGGCCTTGGGTGGAACATGGTGGGGCACCCCTTCCGTAGCCACGAAAGGGGCAAAAGGCAGACTGCACAGGGCGCGACGTGGTAGCGAGGCCCAAGGATCTGGACGTAGCACTAAAGTCCTTGAAGCGCTCGAGCACGTTGTCTGCCTTGTCGCTAAACAGGCAACAGCCATCAAAAGGCATGTCTAAAAGGGTCGATTGGACATCCCCGGAGAAGCCAGTGGACCCCAGCCAGGCATAGCGTCTCAGGGCTACAGACTTAGAAATAGTCATGCCTAGCAAGTTGGCTGTGTCCAGCCCACAGCGGATGGCGAACTTTCCTGCATCTCTATCCTAGACAAGCGCACAAGAGAGTTGTGAGAAAGTGCCATCTTCCTTGCATGGTATGCCCCCACTTTTTGATGAATTGCTGAATATACTTTGACTGAGTGTGCCCTGGACTCCTGCCAATCAGGTGCCCAGGGCCTATGTTCCTTCCCTGAAAACCTCAAACCCAAATTGGCAAACCCTGGCCACATGTCAGCCCCTGGTAAATGGTACCCTAGGTACCCAGGGCCTTGTGACCAGGGAAGGCCTCTAAGGGCTGCAGCACTCATTGTGCTACCCTTAGAGTCCCTGTACCCTAACACACACACACACACACACACACACACACACACACACACACACACACACACACACACACACACACACACACACACTGCCCTTGCAGGCAGAGTGTCTGGGTACAAGACAAAACAAAGTCGACAAGGCACACATCCCTGTGTGCCGTGCCCACCACCTACACTTCCCCTGGCATACATCAGCCACCCCTCTAGCTGGGTGCCCTATGCCAGTGGTGTGGACACAGGAGCAGGAGCCCTGTGCCCCTACAGTACCCAGGTCCATTCCTGGGCACTGTAAGTGCGGTGCTGCCATTTAAAAATACATGGTGCTGAGAGCTCATCAAACACGAACTCCACAGCACCATAATGGCAACACTGAAGACTGAGAAGTTTGGTATCAAACTTCTCAGCACATTAAACCCACACTGATGCCAGTGTGGGATTTAAAGTACAAAGAACCACAGAGGGCATCTTAGAGATGACCCCTGAAACCTAACCTACAATCCACGTCAGGTCTGAGAGGCTGCCTAGGCTACCACACAGCAGACATGTTGCTGGACCCCTGGGTAGGAGAGCCCCTGCTCTCCTGGGCCTGCAACACTGCACATCCTGGGCGAGGTGCTAGGTCTCCTCCCCCAGGATGGACAGGGGAAGCTTCAAAGGCATGCCGCCTCTGAGCTTCCCCAGGCCACTTGCAACCCCCACTCTGGCGGGAAGCCTGGCCGGAAACCCCAAATAAGGACAGGGGATGTGCCAGCCTGCCAACCCCACCCCTCAGGTGGGGGAGGCGAGGTGAAGCACATCTCCAGGCCCTCGCCATCTTGAAGATGGGAGGCCCTGCCCAATCAGGACTAGGCTACTGCCCCCCTCCCACAGGAGAGTGGCAGAATAGGGGGGTGTACCCACCCCAGGACATGGACCCATTGGTCCCTGCCCTTTACCTACCTGTAACGCCCCAAAATTTAGTATTTAGGGGCACCCTGAACCTTCCTTCCTTAGATTCCAGATTCCGAAAAACAAAGAAGAGCAAGAAGAAAGAAGACCTTCTGTGCAGCTGCTAAGAAGAGGAAGACACCAACTGCTTTGGCCCCGGCCCTACTGGCCTGTCGACCCTCGAACCTGCTCCTGCTACATCCAGTCACCTCTTGTGGCCAGCAACCTCACAAACCCTGGAGGACCAGGCTACCTTTTGGCTCTAAGCACCTGGGACTCCCATGAGCAGAGGCTCTGCTCAAAATCAGCTTCTAATCCCCGGCATCATCCCGGAACCGCGAACCCTGCACACTCTGCTCCCGCCAAGCCTGGCCTGTGCCAGAGTGAACAAAGACCCTGAGGACGGCCCCCCAGCGACTGACCCCGAATCTGGCACCCAAGGACTCACCTCGACGCTCCCGACGACGCCTGCAGCCTCAGAACCAGGTACCCCCCCACCCCCAACCGCAATCAACAGAGGGTAAGATTTCCCCGACACCAAAAGGCACCCCTGCACCCGGTGCCCTGCGGCCCCCTGTGCCCAACTCCTGGGTACCTACCTATCCTCCAACTACCCAACCTACCGCTCGAAGTGGTGGTGGCACCTGAAGAATCTTCGTCCCCGAGCTTGCAGTCTTTGTTCAACCAGGAGCTTTCCCATTGAAATCCATTGAGCGCCCGAAGGCTCAAAAGCACCAAGCCGCCTAAGTGGCCCTGGCAGTGTAACCTCTACATCTATCTACTTCCCCATTTGCCCTGAGCAAGTGACCAGGAGCCCAGCTCCCACAGCCGCGTGGCCTGCTAGTTAGCAGCCAACAACCAAGGTCCCCCTGCCTCCCATAGGATAACATTGGGCCTAACTCACTCTGCACCTGGCTGCCCCTGTGCCGCTGAGAGTGTAACAACTGTACTTACCTGACCCTGGGAGACCCCCGAGTCTGTGCCCAGAACCTTAACTCTGCCAGTCTAGTACTTACCCAAAAGCCGATAACCCAATTTTCCTCCATAGGGTAACACTGACTGGCTTCTTCTGAAATTTCTTCCAAGTGTGGAGTTTCTAAAACTTAAAATATTCACCAAAAATGAACCGAGTAACAAAAACTAAAATACTCACCTGCTATTAGGAGAGATCCCAGTGCTGGATCTTGGTGCCCAGCACTGACCCTGAAAAATATTCACAACCGTACTTACAATAACCCAATTTTCTTCTATAGGAAATCATTGACTGTTTTTCTGTGAAATTTCTTCTGTCGATTTTTGCAAACTACAAATATTCTTTAACAAGCATTTACAATGCAACAGTCTCGGCATTGTTAAAGTTAGAGCTATTGGCATTGCTCATGACATTATTTTTGTTTATGTTTTTGTTTTTAAAACATGTAAAGAAACGGCATTGTTATTTACAATGTCAATAGCTTAATCAGTTTGTGTGTAGGTGGCTCTGTGTGTGGTGCAAATGCAATAGGTCTCGCATTGAGAGTGATTAAGCTATTGACATTGTAAATAACAATGCCGTTTCTTTAAATGTTTTAAAAACAAAAACAAAAATAATGTCATGAACAATGCCAATAGCTCTAACTTTACCAATGCCGAGACCATTGCATTGTAAATGCTTGTTTCTCCTTTTTTGTGTAGTGCAGATTGGGAAGATAAAAAAAATTAAAATAAATCACAGGGCTTTTTTTTTTTGGTTTGCGGCTGTCTCTCGCGCTCTCTCAATCCCATCCTCCTGGCTGCAGTTTCCCCTCACCCTGGGTGAACACGACATCGAGAGGGACTGACCACGGCCTGGCATAAACACAAACCACACACTGCTAGAGGAGGAAGAGGAGGAAAGAGGCGGACCCTGCTTTCTGTGTCAGCTAGAGCGGCATCCAGTGCTCTCCTGCCCCCTCCTCCTTCTTCCATCCCCTCCTGTTTTTTTGCTCCCTTCCAATCTCTGTCCTCCTCCCTCCCCTTCATAAGAGGGAAGGAAAGAGTTTTAATTGAAAAAAGATTAGAGTTTGCAGAGGGTAATTAGTAGTGTCTGTGGGCTTTCTTCGCTGCTCTCTCTTCCTCCCTCGATCAGCACAATTAACATAAAATAGAAACCGAAAGTAGAAAGTCGTCACGCGGGACGTTTTTGGTGAGGTGCGGGCGGGGGCGTATGGTTGCTAAACGAACAAGTGAACCAATGCCACAGTCTAAAGAATTGGTGTTGAGTAAAGTAGGTGCAACGCATTAAACTGAAATACATGTAGCGGTTAAATCTAAATAAATATGCCATGCGGCAACGCGCTTTTGAATATATACGAAAGGGTGGGAGCAACAGGTGTACTTTTCCTAGAACAAATACAATCAGATTATGGCAGCGGGCAAGGGCAGTCCTGCTGTGCGCCAGCAGGCAGCGTGCCCAGGAAAGCCGCGGACACCTTCAAGCGCTGTTTGCCCCAGGGAGCTTGAGGGATGCTCTGCGTGGGGATGGAACGGACCCCACGCTGATTTAATGGCTCAAGCAGGGGAACATTGGGCAGGCTAAGGCGGCCCCTTACCTCTCGGTCTTTGGTTCCCTTCGTCTTAGCAGTCCCCCTGCTTGCCTCGCAGTCTCCCGTGCTCCATAGCGGCTCAGCTCACACAGGCAGCCGGAGGGCTGGCGGCGCCCCCTCAGCACCGCGCTGGCATGCTGCTGCCGTCCGCCTCCTTCTGGAGCACAGTCCTGCCGCCGTTCCCTGTCCCCAACCCGCAGCCAACGCACGGAGCAGCGGCTCGCCAACGCACGGAGCAGCGGCTCACGGAGAGACGCGCACTTCAGAGGAGGAGGAAGGAGCCCGCGTCACTAGAGGAGGAGTGGGGGCAGAGGAAGGCAAGGGTGAGGGGCCGGAGGAGTGCAGAGAGTTTTTGGAACGATGGAGGGAGCATTTGACGCGCACTGCCCATAGAAAATCCTCTTAGTGGAAATCCTCTATTTTTCTGCGCATTGACCCAGGTAAAGGTTTCTTTTGCCGCGCACTGCACAATACAATGCATTCCACGGGACAAGACGATTGCCGACCACCTAAAGAAATCAGTCCCAGCGCCGCCGCCTTTCTCCGAGGTCAAGCAGAAATGCCTCGGAGAAACGCAGCGGCGTTTTCGGATTCGGGGGCGTGTTTTTCTTTCTCTCCTCTTGCCATTGGCTGGAATGTTTACATTCCAGAGGAGAGAAAGAATCGAAAAAACACGCCCCCGAATCGCAAAAAGACGGGGCTTGTTTGGAGCGACAAAGCTCTTCTCCAATGGCTGACCAGCATTTAAGAGGCCAGCCAATGGAGAAGAGGGAAAAAAAGGGGCGGGTTAAAGCCCCACTCCTAAAACACTAAATCTCACGAGCGAGACTGCGCAAGCGCAGCCTTCGCTAGCCGAGACCTAAAAATCGTACCAACTGTGAAAATGTAATTACTTACCTGTTTTAGATAGAGGTCCCAGTACCGAGTCTAGGAGCCCAGTACTGGATTACAAAAGTAACGAGAACATACTATACCTGCAACTTGAATTTTCTCCCATAGGGAATCCTTGACTGTTTTCTATGAAATTTCTTCTAAGTGTCAACTTTTAAAAGAGCAAAATATTGCCTAAAAATCACAACAGTAACTAAGTCGACTTTTATCACTGGTTTCTAAGAACTGTCCCAAGACTGAATCTAGGATTAAGTCCTGGAGTTACAAAAGTAATCCTGAAAGTAATCTATTGCAAATAACTTCCAACTTCCATTAAGCTCAATGCATTGTGTTTGAAATTGTGTTGCCTTTTGCAACCACCTGTAGAACAAGTTACTTACCTTCGGTAACGATGTATCTGTAAGAAACATTAGTTAGTTAGATTCCTCACCTTAGAATATCCCCAGGCGTCAGACTGGATCCGGAAGATTTTTGTAGCAATACCCCATGCGCGTCGCTAGGCGTCGTCTGCGGCTCCGCGTCCGTCGTTGGCGTCGTGCGCCGGAATGACGTCGGAGTATTTAGACGCCGCCCTCGCGCGCTGACGTCAGTTCTTGTACATAGCTTTCCGCGCCAGGAACGCAGAGCCATGCAAGAGACCGACACTGGTGCCAAAAAATCTAGGGCCCTGAAAGGGCTAGCCTTAACCCTAGATGTCAGTTCGCAGAACGGGGAGGATGGGTGGGTCGGTGAGGAATCTAACTAACTAATGTTTCTTACAGATACATCGTTACCGAAGGTAAGTAACTTGTTCATCTGAAAGAAACACGTTAGTTAGATTCCTCACCTTAGAATAGATACCCAAGCAATACCAACCCCGGTGGTGGGTCTGCGAACCAAGATCACACCAGAAAGTCCTGGAGGACATAACGGCCAAAGAAGCCATCCCTCCGGACTTGGCTGTCTAGGCAAAAATGCCTGGCAAACGTGTGCAGCGAAGCCCACGTCGCCGCCTGACAGATGTCCTGCAAAGGGACTCCCCGCCCCAAAGCAGTAGTAGCCGCTGTGGCCCGAGTAGAATGGGCTCGCAGCCCAACAGGAGGGTCCTTTTTTGCCAAGGAATAACAGGTTTTTATACACAAAACTACCCACCGGGAGATGGTCCGTTTGTGCACAGCTTTTCCCTTCTTAGCACCCACGTAGCCAACGAAAAGCTGGTCGTCCACCCGGAACTGTTTCGTGCGGTCCAAATAAAAGGAGAGCGCACGTTTTGGGTCCAGACGGTGGAGCCGCTCTTCCGCTTTGGAAGGATGCGGAGGTCGAAAGAAGGTGGGCAAGGTGACAGATTGCCCAAGATGAAAGGGGGTCACCAATTTCGGTAGAAAGGAAGGACGAGGCCGAAGGACAACCTTGTCCGGATGAACAGATAGAAAAGGAGGCTTGGACGATAGAGCCTGGAGCTCACTCACCCGTCTAGCCGAGGTGATGGCTACCAGGAAAGCAGTCTTAAGAGTGAGAAGACGAAGAGGACAATTGTGAAGAGGCTCAAAAGGGAGCGCACATCAGAAATGTTAAGACAAGATTCAAGTCCCACTGAGGCATTACGAAAGGGACAGGAGGAAACGTGTGAGTAATGCCTTTAAGAAAGCGTGACACTACAGGGGACTTGAAAAGAGAGGGCTGATCAGGAAGCCGTAAGAAGGCAGAGATGGCACAAGATAACCTTTCAAGGTGCCCAGGGCAGAGCCCTGCCGGGCCAAAGAAAGAAGAAAGAGGAGAACCTCAGAAAGAGGGGCGGAAAGGGGATCCACAGCCTTTGCTGTGCACCATGCCACAAATTTGTTCCTACCGTCTTTGTGGAGGGACGCCTGGCTGCCAGAATGACATCACAGACTTCAGGAGGCAAGTCAAATGGCATCAACTGCCGCCGCTCAATCTCCACGCATGGAGGTGGAGGCTGGACAGGTTCGGGTGGAGGACCGTCCCCTGCTGCTGCGACAGAAGATCCTCCCGAAGGGGCAGACGTATCGGAGGATCGGTCAACATACTGAGTAGCCCGGGATACCAGTACCTTCGTGCCCAATCCGGAGCCACCAGGATGACTTGGGCCCGGTCACGCCTGATCTTCAGCACTCTGGGCAGAAGTGGTATAGGCGGAAAGGCGTACAACAGACCGCAACTCCACTCGCGACGAAAAGCGTCGCCGAGCGAGTGCCGCCTTGGAAATTCCAACGCGCAGAACTGCTGACATTGCGCGTTCTCGTCAGTGGCGAATAGATCTAACCAAGGCTCTCCCCACTGCTGAAAGAGACCTTGCGCCACCTCGGAGTTCAGACGCCATTCGTGATCCATCATGCACCGGCGGCTGAGTTTGTCTGCTCTGGCGTTCAGAGAGCCCGCCAGATGTTGAACCACCAGGGTGATGCCCTGGTGTTCCAGCCATGTCCAGAGGCGCAGAGCCTCCTGACAAAGGGTCCACGACCCCACCCCGCCCCGTTTGTTGTAATACCACATGGCGGTGGTGTTGTCCGTGAACACCTGCACGACACTTCCCCGGACAGAGGGAAGGAAGGCTTTCAGTGCAAGTCGGATCGCTCTCAGCTCCAACAAGTTGATGTGGAGGAGAGACTCCGCCGGAGACCAGCGGCCTCTGATCTCCGCCTCTCCCATATGGCCACCCCATCCCAGGAGGGACGCATCCGTCAGTACGACATGCTCCGGTAGGGGTAGGGAGAGGCTCTTGCCCGTGACCCAATCGCGGTCCGTGAGCCACCACTGCAACTGCTGTGCAGTGCCCTCCGAGATCAAGACGTGGTCGGACAGGTTGCCGTGATGCTGGGCCCACTGAAACTTCAGGTCCCACTGCAGAGCCCGCATGCGCCGCCTGGCGTGATGCAGTAGTAGGATGCAGGAGGCCATGAGCCCCAGAAGCCGCAACACTAGTCTGACCTAAACCCAGGATAGAGGCCGAAAGATGGGAATCAGGGCCTGTATATCCCGGACCCGCTGTTCCGGTGGATGAACGCAGAACTGCGCCGAATCGAGAACCGCTCCGATGAAGAGGAGCTTCTGAGAGGGGCTCAGGTGTGACTTCGGCACGTTGATGGAAAACCCCAGCAAATGCAGGAGATCCGCCGTAGTCTGGAGGTGGGAGACGACTGTCTGGGGCGAGCCCGCCTTCAACAACCAGTCGTCGAGATAGGGGAAGACTGGAACCCCTGATCTGCGCAGATGAGCTGCGACCACCGCCATCACTTTCGTGAACACCCGAGGGGCACTGGTAAGGCCGAAGGGGAGCACGGTGTACTGAAAGTGCTCCTGACCCACCGTGAACCGCAGGTAACGCCGGTGGGCCGGCAGGACGGGGATATGGAAATATGCGTCCTGCAAGTCCAACGCTACCATCCAGTCTCCAGGGTCTAGGGCAGCTAGAACCTGAGCCAAAGTCAACATTTTGAACCGTTCCTTCCGGAGGAAGGCATGGACATTCCTGAGGTCAAAGACAGGGCGTAGGCCTCCTTTGCCCTTCTTGGGAACCAGAAAGTAGTGGGAATAACCACCACGACCTACTTCTGGGCTCAGAACGCGCTAGACGGCCTCTTTGGCCAAGAGGGCCGAAACTTCCTCTTGCAGAAGATTCAAATGATACTCCGAGATACGGTGGTGCTGCGGTGGCATGGCTGGAGGGGTCGTCTCGAAGGGGGGGAGGAGCCCCTTCGGACGATTTGCAGCACCCACCTGTCCGAAGTAATGGTACGCCAGTGGAGCAGGTGATGGCGAACCCGGCCTCCCACTGGCGAGGAATGGGCCTGAAAGCTCGGACTAGGAAGGCTTTGAGACGGATGCTGCCGGGGTGGATGTGGACTGACCGCGTTGTCCTCCAGTACCGCCGCGGCGGAAACCACGTCCGTGACCGCGTGCAGGCTGGTTCTGCGGCCGGTGGCTAGGCGGACGTGAGGAGGTGCCCCTTCCTTGGCCACGAAAGGAGCGAAAAGCGGAAGTTTGTGGCCGCGGGGCCGAGAGGCTCAAGGACTTGGCCGTAGCCCGGGAGTCCTTGAAGCGAGCCAGCGCACTGTCCGCTTTCACACCAAAAAGGCGAGCGCCATCAAAAGGCATGTCCATGAGTGTGCTCTGGACATCCCCTGAAAAGGACGTGGACCGCAGCCAGGCATGACGCCGAAGCGCCACCGTGATAGAAATCGCCCTACCCAGCGAGTCCGTAGTGTCGAGTCCACATCGGATGGCATGGCGCGCTGCATCTCTTCCATCAGCCAGAGCCGAGGAAAGCCGTGCCCGGGCCTCCTCCGGGCACAGTGGCAGCACGTCCTCCACCGTATCCCACAGAGAGTGGGAATAACGGTCCAAGAGACAGGCGGTGTTTAAAGACCGCAGGCCCAAACTGAGCGAGGAGAAGGAGTAGTTTCTTTTCTGTAACTCCAGTTCTGTAGTAGGGGTATCTCTGTGATAGTCATAATCTAGTGAATAGTCCCGCCCATGTGCGTGGACCCCGGAGCAATAAAAAATAATCTCTTAAGGTGTCAAATCATGCAGACCTGCATCCACCTTTAAGAGAGAATTTAATTTAAAGACAGATAATGCAGCCTATACCCACAGGCTACACTGTCCAGTGCTTCAACTAGAATTCCACCAACATCCACAAACAGCACTGCCTGTCCAGCTTTTCTCCACACAGGAAAAAATCCTGCCTCTACCAGCAAAAGCCTCTGGAATGATAGAGAGGAAGGAATGGACAGACAAGCCCCATAGGCTGCCATTATGTGGCTGAGAACAGGATACTGTGCCTTTAAGAAAACTTTCCAGATTTCCAGAACTTTCCCAGTATCCCAGAATGCACAGCAGGTCCCTTTTACTTTCAGTTCTTTTTGAAGGCGTAGCACGCCAGAACTGTAGCATTCCTCACATGAATAATTATCTCTCCACCGGGGAGGAGGGCGGGCGCTTATGACTATCACAGAGATACCCCTACTACAGAACTGGAGTTACAGAAAAGAAACTACTCCTTCTGTAGTAGGGGATCTCTTTGTATAGTCATAATCTAGTGAATAGAATGGCAAGCCCATCCCCAACACACAAGACAATACCACTACTGTGCGAACAAATTTCGCAGCGAAGCCTGCCCAACCTGAGCATCTGCCCTGGCATCCGTGTCCAGACAGTAATGCGCAGCAAAGGTATGGACTGACTTCCAAGTGGCCGCCTTGCAGATTTCCGCAATAGGAACATTACGCAGCAAAGCCGTCGTGGCAGCTTTGCCCCTGGTGGAATGAGCCTTAGGTTTACCCCCTAAGGTCTTATTAGCCTTTTGATAACACAATTGTGTGCAGGACACAATCCACCGAGAAATGGACTGCGTAGAGGTCGCGAGACCGGTCCTGACTGATCCATAATTAACAAACAATTAGTCTGACCTACGAATATCCTTGGTCTTATCCAGATAAAATTTCAACACCCTCCGAACATCCAGGGAATGGGAGAGACCTTTCCGCTGGCGAAGAGGGATTCTGAAAGAACGTAGGTAAAGTTATGGTCTGGTTGACATGAAAATCAGAGATAACCTTAGGAAGAAATTTAGGGTGAGTACGCATCACAACCTTAGCAGCATGAAATACAGTATAAGGTTCTTGACAACATAATGCCTGAAGTTCACTCACCCTGCGGGCCGATGTAATGGCCACTAGGAACGCCGCCTTCCAAGATAGGTGCTGCAATGAAGCCTTGTGAATGGGTTCAAAAGGCTCCTTCATCAGTCTGGACAGCACCACATTCAAGTCCCAGGAAGGCGAGGGAAGTCTGACAGGAGGAAACACTTTCTTCAAGCCTTCCAAAAAATCCTTGACCACAGGGATCTGAAAGAAGGAAGTCTGTGAAGGGCATTTCCTGTAAGCAGTCAAAGCAGCCAGATGAACCTTAATGGAATGGAAATTAAGGCCAGACTGCGCCAAATGTAAAAGGTACGGAAGGATCACATCTTCCTTACATGTCGTAGGATCAAAGTTCTTGGACTGACACCAGATACAGAACCTCTTCCACTTATAGGCATAGGACGTCCTAGTGGAAGGCCGTTTAGACTCCTACAGTATGTCCATACAATCTTCTGGTAGATTCAGATGGCCATATTGCACTATCTCAGGAGCCATGCCGCCAAACTCAAAGACGAGAGGTTGGGGTGCACCATCCGCTCCCCGAACTTCGTGAGAAGGTCCGGCCTGCACGGCAACCGTATGTGAGGAAGGAGAGACCGGTGAAGTAGGTCCGTGAACCACCACTGTCTGGGCCATTCCGGGGCGATCAGGATCATCCGCGCCCTGGACTGGGACAGCTTGATGAGTACTGCCGGAATCAGGGGAATGGGTGGAAAAGCGTACAGAAAGCTGTTCGACCAATCGATCCATAACGCATTCCCCAGCGTCCCCCGCTGGTAGTACCTGGATGCGAAGTCTCGGCATTTGCTGTTTTCGGCGGTGGCGAACAGATCTACGTCTGGAGTCCCCCACCTTGCGAAGACTTCTCCTAGTACTTCGTCGTTTATGACCCATTCGTGGTTTTCCTGAATCAGCCTGCTCAGTGCGTCCGCCTGAGCATTCTGTACCCCTGGCAGATGCGTGGCCGTAATAGTCAGTCCTCGGGCCAGAAGCCAGTGCCAGATCGCCTGCGCCTCCTGCGACAGAGTGCGCGATCTCGACCCCCCCAGCTTGTTGAGGTAATACATAGTGGTTGTTTTGTCCGTCTGTATCAGCAGCGAGTTGGTCTGGAAGGACGGAAGGAAGGCCTTCAGTGCCAGGAAGACAGATCTGAGTTCCAGGAAATTGATGTGGTACGTCGATTCCAACGGGGACCACTTTCCTTGAATCTGCAAGTCCCCGGAATGCGCTCCCCAGCCTTGGAGAGACGCATCCGTCACGACCCTCTTCGTGGGAATGTCCTTGTGGAAGGGAACCCCCAAGAGGAGGTTTTCCGCCGAACACCACCACTTCAGAGACTGAAGAGCATGTAGAGACAGTCGTATCTTGTCGTCCCAAGAACCTGTCTTCTGATCCCACTGATCCTCCAAGCACTCCTGCAGTGGTTTCATGTGCAGCCGTGCGTGAGGCGTGAGGAAGATACAGGAGGCCATCGATCCCAGCAGCGAAGACACCTTCCTCACTGTCGTCGATGGAGCAGTCCTGAGGTCCTGAGCCTTCCGAAGGAGTGATAACCGTCTCTCCTACGAAGGAGACACGCTTGCTGACCTCGTATCGATGGAGGCTCCCAGGTACTGTATGCACTGGACCGGAGTCGGGACCGATTTGGACATGTTGACGTGTAACCCCAGCTTGTGGAAGAGAGCGCACGTCCACCGGAAGTGTTCTTGCGCTTCCGAGAAGGATGATGCCTTGATCAGCCAATCGTCCAGATACGGGTAGACAAACACCTTGTTCCTCCGCAGGTGTGCCGCCACCACTGCCATGCACTACGAGAAGGTCCTGGGCGCAGACTTTAGCCCGAATGGCAGTACTGTGTATTGATAGTGATTGGCGCCGACTTGGAATTGCAGGAACTTCCTGTGCTTCCGTGTGATGGGCACATGGAAGTACGCATCCTGTAGATCTATGGCACAGAGCCAGTCTCCCCGTTGCAGCTGAGGGTAAATCTGATGCAACGATAGCATGCGAAACTTCTCTCTGCGAATCCATTTGTTTGCCTGTCACAAATCCAGAATGGGCCTGAACTCGTTCTTGTCCTTCTTGCGAACGAGGAAGAACCGAGAGTACAGACCTCTTCCCCTTTGAGACAGAGGTACCTCTTCTACCGCCTTTTTTCTCAACAAGATGTCTGCCTCCGCCTGGAGCTCTCGCAGCTGAAACTGAGAGCTTACCGGCGGAATCGCTGGAGGCGGGCTGATAAACCGAAGACTATCCATTGCAAACAATATTCAGCACCCACTTGTCCTGAGTAATTTTTCTCCACTCTGCCGGAAAAAGTTGAATGCTTCCTCCCACTGGAGTGGGTAACGGTTGAGGGGGAAGTAGTCGCTCAGGGCCAAGACCCGGCCGGGCCCTTGGTAGTGGTAGCAGCCTGCTGGCCTCCTCTGCCCCTCTGGCGTTTCTGGAAGGGCTTCCGGAACTGCTGCTGTTGGTGCTGCTGCTGTCCCGAACCCTGCCCGCGCCCTCTGCCCGTGGACCCGAACCGCCTCTGGAATGGGCGCTGCTTCTAGGACACTTCCGGAGTAGCTAGGAAGTCGAGACTGGAAAACTAGACACTAGGATAGTCACTATCCTGATGAGCACCGGAGTACCCAAGTTACCTAGCCCACAGGCTGCGGGTGCATAGGGGTGAAGTTGCGTCGGGTTTCGTCGTCGACTCCTATGGATGCCTGAAGAAAGATGCTGACAGGCAGTCAGTGAAGAGTGTCCGGTGGATCCCAAGGCTGGGATCAAGAAGAGGAGAGACCTGCAAGCAGAAGGGACTGAGTCAAGGTCACTAGCCAGTGACCACGTGGAACCAGGAAGGAACCAGGCGATGTCGTGAAGATTGCAGGTGAAGGTGAAGCTTGTCGCTGCAGCCACGAGGACCAGGGAACGTCGAGGACGACCAGGACCAGGAGGCGAGCTGTCCCACGAAGGCTCTTGCTGTCGGCGGCGTCGAAGTTGGACTAGGACTCACCAAGCCTTGGCAAGCGGAACCCACGAAGAACGGAGAACTTGCTTCTGGTGCAGACCAGGAAGGTCTGGGGTGCTTCTCTTTTTCAAAGAAGCAGGAGCCAGTCTGGAGGAGCCAAACCAGCGGTGAAGATTACAGGATGCGTCGTCACAAAGGCCACTAGCCAGCGGGCAAGCAACCGGACATACGCGGCAAGCAGGAAAATGCAGAAGGGCCCCACGCAGGACTCGTGGAGTGTGGGGGGCTGATCTTCGGTGCAGATGGTGCTTGGGGTTGGGGCTTCTCAATCCCCGGTGCACAACTTCGAGGGTGCCTCGGAAGCTGCGCTTGAAGATACTAGCCACTTTTCCCAGGTAGCCGGTCCCACGTCTCTCGTCGCCTCCACGGATCTCAGCTCTGCTGTGGATGTGGATCAGGGTCGGAGAAGTCTGGAGGTCAAGGCTCTGCAGCCGGTCCCTCGTAGAACTTTAGCAAAGCAAAGGGTAGTCTCTTGATGGTGCCTGTTTGCACAGGGTAGCCACTCCTTGGCCACAAGGGAGATTCTTCAGTCTTCTTCTTTCGTCGAATGTCGAAGGTCCAGAGTTTCTGTTCAAGTTGCAGGTTCAGGATAATCTAAAGTCTTGAGGCCCAACTCCCACTCTTATACTAATCTGGGGGGCTGGGATACCTGCTAGGTCACGCCTTATGGGTGGGACCTGGGAGGGGGTGGTTACACCCAATTCCCTTTGTCCAGTTTCGCGCCAGAGCTGGGGCTGGAGTGCCCCAGCGCCGGTTTGAACTGGACTATGCAAGGAACACCTTGTGTGCCCCAGGCATGTCTCATTCCTTTCAGCCCACCCTGCCCCAATACACTAAAGGCTGTCTGGGGAGGTGCTAGCACCTCCCCAAGCAGGAAACCTATTGTCCAGGCCTCCCTGGCTGGGATAACTCCCAGCAGCAGGAGGTCAGACTTGTGTCGTGGCAGCAGCATCCATTTTGTGATGCTGAGGCTTTGGTCAGAGGCTAACAGTAAAGTATGATTTTAACATGTCTTTCCCTCTAGAAGGGAGGAATAATATCCTCATGTCCAGAAATGGTATGGGGGTATTATTCCACAGTGTTAGACACCTTACACGACATGTTTCGATAAAGCCAAACCATAGTTACCATAACCGTTTAAGATTATAAGGCACTTTAAGAGTATATGGTAGGCTATATCATAGAACAGCTATAAGGACATGGTTCCGAAAGCTGCAGACAGGCTCAGCTCATGCTAAAGCACCATCTCACATGTTACCAAGCACTCTGCCTCCAGGATTGTTAAGGCCTGCCATAGGAGTGGCTGATAGGTACACGTGTCTATATGTAAGTTAGGTATAGGAATACTACACCTAAGCAAGGGGTGATTACACGACCTTGCCCCAGCTGAGTGATCAGCCAGTTGTGTCAAAATGGAAGGCCAGGCCAGGGGTGGCATAATACATGCTGCAGCCCCTGGTAGGCCTAGGGTACACCTATGCCCTGGGTACCTAGGGTACACTGTACAGGGGCCAATAAGGTGATCCTATCCAAATGGGTTATGCACCTAAAGTACATAGTATCAATTTAGAGAGAGAACAGCAGGGCTGTGGGTCTGATTAGCAGGCCCACAGCCACATCTAAGTCGAAAACCAGTAAAGCAAAAGCAAAAAGTGGGGGTGAACATAGAAAGCAGACTCTACTCTCCTACACAACCCCCCCCCCACCAAACTTAGGGACATTAAACTAACCTTGACCAGTTGAGTCTTCATGTTCTAAGTGGAAATATCTGGAGAGTCCATCTGCATTGGCATGGTCAGTCCCAGGTCTATGTTCCACTGTGAAGTCCATCCCCTGTAGGGAAATGGACCACCTAAGAAGTTTGGGATTTTCACCCTTCATCTGATTTAGCCACAAGAGGGGCTTATGGTCTGTCTGAATCTTGAAGTGAGTGCCAAACAAGTATGGCCTCAGCTTCTTCAGGGCCCAAACCACAGCAAAGGCCTCCCTCTCAATAGCGGACCAACGTTTCTCTCTAGGGGTCAGCCTTCTACTTATAAAAGCAATGGGCTGGTCTTGACCATCTACATTCAGTTGTGAAAGAACAGCTCCCACACCTAACTCAGAAGCATCTGTCTGGACAATGAACTCTTTGGAGTAGTCTGGACTTTTCAGAATAGGTGCACTGCACATGGCCTGCTTCAGGTCATCAAATGCTTTTTGACAGCTTACTGTCCACTGAACTTTCTTTGGCATCTTCTTGGAGGTCAAGTCATTAAGTGGTGTCACAATGGACCCATAGTTCTTAACAAACTTTCTGTAGTACCCAGTCAGGCCCAAGAAAGCTCTGACCTGAGTCTGGGTAGTTGGAGGAGTCCAGTCCTTTATGGTCTGGATCTTGCTCTCCAGTGGTTGAACCTGACCCCCACCAACTAGGTGGCCCAGGTATACAACCTTGCTCTGCCCTATCTGGCACTTAGTGGCCTTGATAGTGAGGCCTGCCTTTTGCAGGGCCTCTAAAACATTCCTCAGGTGGACCAGGTGATCCTCCCAGGTGGAGCTAAAGACAGCAATATCATCAAGATAAGCTGCACAATAATCATCCAACCCAGTAAGGACTTGATTCACCAACCTTTGGAAAGTGGCAGGTGTATTCTTCAAACCAAAGGGCATTACCACAAATTGATAATGTCCTCCTGGGGTTGAGAAAGCAGTTTTGGCCTTTGCACTCTCAGCTAGTCTGATTTGCCAGTAGCCTGCTGTCAGGTCAAATGTGCTCAAAAACTTAGCAGCTGCCAGTCTGTCAATGAGCTCATCTGCCCTAGGTATTGGGTGGGCATCTGTCCTAGTGACAGCATTGAGACCTCTGTAATCCACGCAAAACCTCATCTCTCTCTTACCATCTTGGGTGTGAGGTTTTGGCACAAGGACTACAGGACTAGCCCAAGGGCTCTCTGAAGGTTCAATGACTCCCAGCTCCAACATCTTTTGTACCTCAACTTTTATGCAGTCCCTGACATGGTCAGGTTGCCTGTAGATTTTACTCTTCACAGGCAGAATGTCACCAGTGTCCACCTCATGGGTGCACCAGTTTGTCTGACTTGGGGTCAGAGAGAACATATGTCTGTAGGACTGCAGAACTTGCCTGCAGTCCTGTTGCTGATGGACAGTGAGGCTGTCAGAAAAGACCACACCATCAACTGAGCCATCATCAGGGTTCTGAGTCAACAGGTCTGGGAGAGGGTCACTCTCTTCCTCCTGCCCCTCATCTGTAGCCATGAGTAGCCCCATGTCTGCCCTGTCAACATATGCCTTCAATCTGTTGACATGAAGCACCCTGTGGGGGCTTCTGGGAGTCCCAAGGTCCACCAAGTAGGTGACTTCTACCTTTTTCTCAACAATAGTGTGGGGTCCAGACCATTTGTCTTGGAGTGCTGCTGGGGCCACTGGCTCCAACACCCACACATTCTGTCCTGGCTGGTAAACAGTCAGTACAGCCTTTTGGTCATGCCAAGCTTTTTGGAGTTCTTGGCTTGCCTCAAGGTTTTTAGAAGCCTTCTTCATATACTCTGCCATCCTGGAGCGGAGACCAAGTACATAATCCACTATGTCAAGTTTGGGTTTTCTGAGAGGTCTCTCCCATCCTTCCCTTACCAAACACAGGGGTCCTCTTACAGGATGCCCAAACAAAAGCTCAAAAGGGCTGTAGCCAACCCCCTTTTGTGGGACCTCTCTGTAAGCAAACAGAAGGCAGGGTAAAAGGATGTCCCATCTTCGCCTAAGCTTGTCTGGTAATCCTTTTATCATTCCCTTTAGGGTCTTGTTGAATCTCTCAACAAGCCCATTGCACTGTGGGTGATAGGGTGTGGTGAACTTGTAGTTCACACCACACTCCTTCCACATTGCAGTCAAGTATCCTGACATGAAGTTGGCACCTCTGTCAGAAATGACCTCCTTTGGAAAGCCCACTCTGGAGAATACTCCAAGCAGGGCCCTTGCCACAACAGGAGCTGTTGTGGTCCTCAGGGGAATAGCTTCTGGATACCTGGTGGCATGGTCCACTATCACCAGTATGAATCTGTGCCCAGATGCTGTTTGTGGGTCCATTGGTCCTACAATATCTATACCCACTCTTTCAAAGGGGACCCCCACCACAGGTAGTGGTATGAGGGGGGCCTTTGTGGTGCCACCTGATTTGCCACTGGCTTGGCAGGTGACACAGGAGCGACAAAACTCCTTAGTATCTTCTGTCATATGGGGCCAGTGAAAGTGAGGGACAAGCCTGTCCCAAGTCTTGTTCTGGCCTAAATGTCCTGCAAGGGGAATATCATGGGCCAAGGTAAGAAGGAAGCCTCTGAACTTCAGTGGTATGACCAGCCTCCTGGACGCACCAGGCTTGGGGTCTCTAGCCTCTGAATACAGTAGCCCTTCATCCCAATACACTCTATGGGTACCTTGAGCATTCCCTGCAGCCTCAGCAGCAGCCAGCTGTCTGAGGGGTTCAAGAGAGGGGCAGTCTAATTGAGCCTGCCTCAGATCTGCCCTTGAAGGTCCCCCTGTCCCAAGAAACTCAACCTGATCAGGTTCAAGTTCTTCTAGGACAGTTCCTTCAGGGCTCTCAGAATGATCCTCCTGGGAGGGCTGATCTACCACCTGAGGCAGGGGGGAAGGCACAGCCTTAACCCTACTGCTCTTTCTCTTGGGTTGTGACTGGTCCATAGTTTCAGGATCCAGCACTTGTTCAGTGGTGCACTTTTTGGCCTGTGACCTGGTCACAGCAAGAACATGTGCATCTATCCCCAGCATTTCTGCATGGGTCCTATACTCCACTTCAGACCAAACTGAAGTTTCAAGATCATTGCCCAGTAAACACTCTACAGGAAGGTCTGAACTAACAACAACTTTCTTGAGGCCAGTTACCCCTCCCCAGGAGAAGTTAACAATAGCCACACTATGGGAGGTAGTGGCATTGCTAGCGTTGGTCACTAGGTAATTCTCACCTAGCATGATCTGTCCAGGGTCCACAAAAGCAGGTGTCACCATTGTGACACTAGCCCCAGTGTCCCTGTAGGCCTGAGCCATTCTTTGGTTGATAAAAGGAGTCTGTCTGTACTTGCCCAGGTTACTGGGGCCTACAGTAGAGGACAAAGCTAAGTCCCCATCACAGATCAGAACAGCCTGAGTAGGTATTCTGACTAGGCCAGAATCCTCCTCAGTTCCCAGGGTTAACCCTACTTGTGAGAAGTTGGCCTGGTATATGATGCTCACTAGTTAAAGTGATCACCTTGTACCATGCCAAGCAACCCTTATGGTGTGGTTGTAAGTCAACCTTTTCGGACTAGCTGCCCTAGTGGTAGCGTAGGCTAAGCAGTCTTTGAGGCTAAACTCGTGAAGCGTGTTAAGCCAGCTGTTTTACCAAATGTAACCCCCCTTTATACCAATGAAAGGACACCACACAGATATATATTCAAAATATATATGTATTTATTTCTCAAAGTAACCCCTAGTCTCTTTATGAGCACAGGAGCACAAATCGTCAAACAAGATTACAGTAGAATACACAGAAGGTGCACTTTATATGGATAGGCCCTGGTGGCCGCTCAAACCATATACTAAAATAGTGGTATAAGTACCACGAACAGAAAAGGGAAAAGGCCTAGGGCCTCTAGAATCGCTGGGCCTACAAGGAGCTAACTTCAGTTAGTGACTAGGAGGTCCACGGGTGGCGTGTGCAGAGCAAATAGTCACACGCGTGCTCCCATAGGTTTCAATGGGTGCGTAAAAAGTACAAAGTTACTGCAAAGAGGATCTTCCGGATGGACTAGGAACTCAAGATTTGGAACACAGGCACTCGAGATGTATTACTACACTTGGGCACAGGTGTGCCAGCTTTACCTCACCCACAGGAAGCGGGTGCATAGGCCTCGAAGTGCGTCGGGTTTCTTCTATCTGTTCCGTGGAGCTTGAAGACAAAGATGCTGCAGGCGGTCGGTCCGGGAGAGATGCAGTGGATCCAAGGGTGGATCGGAGATGTTGAAGACCTGTAAGCAGAGGGGACAGTGTTCACAGTCACTAGCCAGTGACCAGCGTGGCACCAGGTGGGTACCAGGCAATGTCGGGTGCAAACAGGAAGAAGGGTGTAGCTTGTCTCTGCAGCCACGTGGTCCCTGGAGGTCGACGACGTCCAGGAGTCGGTTCACGAGCTGTCCCACGCAGGCTCTCGCTGTCGGCGGTGTCGGCGACTTGATCGAAGCAAACAAGCCTCGGCAAAAGCAATTGTTGTAGGAGATGAAATAAGCTGATGGTTCTGACCAGCAAGGTCAGAGGGACTGCTCCTTTGGAGGGGAGCAAGGGCCAGTCTGGAGCAACCAGACCAGCGGTGTATTTCGTAGAGTTCGTCGCCAAGATGGCTACTAGCCAGCGGGCCAGCAACCGGTTAGGCGCGTCGAGTGGCAAAATGCAGAAGGGCCCCACGCAGATCGTGGAGATGCTGGAGGGCTCACCTTTGGTGCAGATGCTGCTCGGGTGTTGGGCTTCTCAGATCCCAAAGCACAACTTGGAGGGAGCCTCGGTTGTTGCACTTGTCAGCTTGTCGTAGTCGTTCCAAGATGGCTGGCTCCACGTGTCTCGGTGCCTCCACGGGTCTCTTCTTTTCAGGGACTGTGGATCGGGCGGTGAGAGGTCTGGAGGTTCAGGTCTTGTCAGTCTCTGGGCTCGGGCTCCGGCGGGAGGCGGCGGCAAAGCAGACGTTGATTCGCTGGATGGTGCTTGCGTTAGCAAGGTGGTCACTCCCTGACCACAGGGGAGATTGGCTTCAGTCCTCTGTGCAGCAGAGCGTCGAAGTTCCCGTCTTCTTCTTAGTGTTAAGTTGATTCCAGGATGTCTGAAGTCTTAGGACACAGCTCCTACCTTTAAGCGGATTCTAGGGGCCGGACTACCTGCTAGGTCCCTCCCTATGGGTGGGACCAGGAAGGGGGGGTGGTTACACCCCCAATCCTTTGTCCAGCTCGCCCCAGGCCCGGAACTGGTGTGCCCCAGGACCGGTTTGAACTGGCATATGCACCGAGGCTCCTTGTGAGCCACAGGCATGTCTGGTTTCTTTCAAGCCCTACCTGACCAATACACAAAATCCTGTCTGGGGTGGTGCACGCACCTCCCCTGGCAGGAAACCCTTTGTCCACACCTCCCAAGCTGGAAGGACTCCCAGCAGCAGGAGGGCAGACTTGTGTCTGTGGTGGCAGCATCCATTTTGTGGAGCTGAGGCTATGTCTGATTTTACCCGGGTTTCAGGTACTGTACATGTCGTGTCCCTCTAGAAGGGTGGAATGCTAACCCCGTCGCCAGAATTGGCGAGGGGTTAGTATTCCAATTCGTATGACACCTTACTCGACATGTTTTGATAAAGCCAAACCAAAGATAGCATTTAACCGCGAGGTTCATAATGCGCTTAAGAGTATATGGTATGACGATATCTGGAAACAGTAGAAGGAAGTTGTTCCGACCACTGCAGACAGGCTCAGCTCGTGCCAGAGCACCATCTCACATGGAACCAAGCACTCTGCCTTCAGGATTGTTAAGGCCTGCCATAGGAGTGACTTATAGGTTACCATGTGTCCCATTTAAGGTTAGGTATAGGTATACTACACCTAAGTAAGAGGTGATTACACCAACTTACCCCAGCTGGGTGATCAGCCAGTTGTGTCAAATTGTTAGGCCAAGCCTGGGGTGGCATAATACATGCTTCAGCCCCTGGCAGGCCTTGGGTACACCAATGCCCTGGGTACCTAGTGTACACTGGTACAGGGGCTGACAGGGTGATCCAACCAATTGGGTATGTACCTAGGGTACATGGAGTCCATTTTAAAGAGAGAACAGCCAGGCTGAGATCCTGAATAGCAGGATCTCAGGCCAACTAAGTCGAAAAACCAGCTAGACACTAGGCAAAAATTTGGGGGTAACCATAGTCAGATATCCACCTTCCTACACAACCCCCCCCCCCCCCAAACGAAGGGAGATAAGGCTGACCTTGACCAGGTAAGCCTATATTGCCCAAGTGGCCATATAAGGAGGAACCAGCACTGGCATGGTTACCCCCTGTCTCATGGTCCACTAAGCAATCCCTCACCCTAAGGGTATCAGAGGGTCTCCACCATAGGGAATCTCTACCTTTGGTGTGTCTTGGCAAAGTAAAAGGCTGGTGTTGAGATGGAGTACTGAAGTGAGTGTCCTCAAAGTGAGGCCTCACCTTCCTCCAATCCCCCTCCACCATGGATGCCTTTCTTTCCTTAACTGAGTTGCACTGTGCTCTCAGGGTCAGCCTCTGGCTACCTAAAGCTGGAGGCTGGGTCCCTTTTGTGGGCTTACTGGAGGGACAGGTCAGGTCTGGGGCCCTAAGGTCCCATGTTTGCCTGTACCCAACAGAATCCCTCTGGGGGAGGTCCCTAACTACCTGTAAAGGAGATCCCTCAGGAATGTTTTTACCCATCACCTGACTAGGGCTACTAGCCAGGCAATCCTCATTCTTTTGATGGGGGGGTTCTTGTGGACAGGGGCCCTCTTGGGGTCCACTGGCCTCCCTGACCTCTGCAGCCCTGGGCTGACTGAGGCAGGGTAGAGAGAGGCAGGCTACCTGCACCAGACTGGGTCCCACCTTGGAAGGGGCCACTGACATCAGAGGCTCTGCCAGGCCAGGCCTGGCTACCTCTGGGGCAGTTCCTTCACAAGGGGTGAGGTCAGCTCCCTGAGGAGGCTGACTTTTTCCTAATGTCTGGGGAGAGGGAGACTTTTCTTCCTCCCCACTACTTTCTGTTTGTGTGGAGTGATCCATAGTTTCAGGCTTCACTACACCTATGTCAGTCTGAGTATAGGCTGAGACCATTACAGCCTTGCCAACCTTTTCAGGGGGGCACTCAGTTTGTGTTTGAGCTGTGACTGTCACAGCTCTGCCAGTCTCTACAGGGAAGTCTGTCTGTGCCTGGGCTGTGGCTACCACTGCCCTTCCAACCTTTCCAGGGAGGAAATCTATTTGGACAGGGGTTGTGAATGGCACAACCCCACTACCCTTTTGTGAAAGGCCTACCATTTTAGAATGGGTGTCTTGTTCAACTCCAGCCCAAGCTGAGAGTTCTAAGTCATTCCCCAGTAAGCAGTCTACAGGCAAGGTTGGGGACACTGCCACCCTTTTAGGGCCAGTGACACCTCCCCAGCTGAGACATACCTCTGCCATGGGATGACTGTTCTGTTTGCCATCAATGTTGGTCACCTGGTAGGAGAAACCAGGCAAAAGCTGCTCAGAGGGAACTAGCCAATGGGCCACCATTGTGATGCTAGCTCCAGTGTCTCTGTAGGCCTCAGCTTTTGTACCATTGATGTAGGGCTCCTGTCTGTACCTACCCAAAGTGTTGGGACAGGCAGTGAAGTTGGCAAACCCCATGCCACCATCACAGACAAGAATATCTGCTGCAGGGGAATTGGCTAAGCCAGGGTCCCCCTGTGTTCCCCAAGTAAACCCACCCAAATATTTGGGGGCACTCCCACCACCTGGGAGATTACTGCTGACAGTAATAGGTGGTGTGACAGGAGTAATTGGAGGAACAGTTTTGTTTGTAGCCCTTGGGCAACAGCTGTCAGTTTTCCAATGCCCAGGAGTTTTACACTCATGGCAGTAAGGCTTTTTACCTGTGGTAGAGGAGGGAGCTTGGGACCCACCACCCTGTGTGGAGTTTTGGTGCCCTGAGGAAGATTTCTCTTTTGCCTTATCCCCTCCCTTCTCTTGAGGTTTGGTGGTATCTTTCTTTTGGTCACCACCCTGATTCTTAGGCCTGATCCTGGTCCTGACCCATTTATCTGCCCTCTTTCCCAATTCTTGGGGAGAGGTCAAATCTGAGTCTACCGGGTGCTGATGGAGGAGCTGGTTTTGACAGTTACTTAAAATCTGTTCTCTCATCATCAAATTGTACAATCCTGTATAATCAGATACCTTACTTCCCAGCAACCAACCCTCCAAAGCCTTAGTGGCACATTCAACATATTCAGACCAGTCCTGAGTCTGTGTCTTTTGGGTGTCTCTGAACATTAACCTGTACTGTTCAGTGGTTAAGCCTAACCCATCTACCAGAACACTCTTCAGGACTCTGTAGTTTCTGACATCCTCTTCTCTAACAGTGAGGAGTCTGTCTCTGCCTCTTCCTTCAAAGGAGAGCCAGAGGATTGCTGCCCACTGGTCTTCAGGAACCTGCTGTACTTTGCAGGCTCTCTCAAGAGCAGTTATCCATTTGTGGATGTCATCCCCACTTTTGTAGGGGGGCACAACCTTAGACAGGTTCCTATTATCAAAGACCCTATCTTTGTCCTTAGGGACAATGCTGCCACCAGTGGGTATAGACCCACTCTCTCTAGGTTGCCTAGCCTTGTTCAGTTTTTCTTCCATCAGGGCTACTTCTAGCTCCTGCTTCCTGATCCTCAGCTGGGCTTCCTGCATTCTGGCCTCATGTTCCCTCCTCTGAGGGGTGGTCATCCTTTTCCTGGAGTGACCTTGAGAGCCTCTAGAGCCATGGGAAGCATTGGAGTCACCTGAGCGATTCCTTTGCCTCCCAAGCCCTGTGTTAAGTCCACTGGGGAGATCCAATGGGGTAAACCCACTGTCAATCCCCAATAGCCTTAGTTTAGCTGGGCCAAGTATAACACTTGGCACTGGGCTAGTTCTCCCTTCATCATCACTACTTTCTGTATCCTCACCACTTTCCTCCCCTGTAGTATGATTCTCATCTAAGGGATGGCTATTGGAACTGGGTACCTCTGTAGCATCTTCAGAAGGGGGGCCTCCTGTTCCTGACCCTAAGGGGGCTAACTGGGAAGCTTTCCTGAGTTCTCTCTGATTCTCATCATTTTGTAAGAGTTCTCTGAGCTCAGCAGAGGTAGGGTTCTTGGGCTGTTTAAGGCCTCTAAGAGTTGCCAAATGCCTGAGCTCATTCTGGTTAAGGGTAGCAAAGCTGGATGGTGCCCTCTGGGGGTCACTCTCAACAGAGATGGGTACAGTGGACCCCTCCGCCCCGGCCATTGCTCTTAAGTGTGGGTGGATGTGTTGCAATCTACCTACACTTGGGTTTACCTACTAAACCTATCTAGTAGTTGTAGTCAGGGTGTGCTACTCCCTTTGCTCTACAACAACTAAGTTCAGTAGAACTTATGTATATCTAATCTTGTTTTATATGTACCTACAGGTACCTATGTGATCTTTCAATTGGTAACCAAGAGATTACAATGGTAAAACACAGCAAGCTCAAACCCCACCGCTGCCACCAATGTGAGAAGTTGGCCTGGTATATGATGCTCACTAGTTAAAGTGATCACCTTGTACCATGCCAAGCAACCCTTATGGTGTGGTTGTAAGTCAACCTTTTCGGACTAGCTGCCCTAGTGTTAGCGTAGGCTAAGCAGTCTTTGAGGCTAAACTCGTGAAGCGTGTTAAGCCAGCTGTTTTACCAAATGTAACCCCCCTTTATACCAACGAAAGGACACCACACAGATATATATTCAAAATATATATGTATTTATTTCTCAAAGTAACCCCTAGTCTCTTTATGAGCACAGGAGCACAAATCGTCAAACAAGATTACAGTAGAATACACAGAAGTTGCACTTTATATGGATAGGCCCTGGTGGCCGCTCAAACCATATACTAAAATAGTGGTATAAGTACCACGAACAGAAAAGGGAAAAGGCCTAGGGCCTCTAGAATCGCTGGGCCTACAAGGAGCTAACTTCAGTTAGTGACCAGGAGGTCCACGGGTGGCGTGTGCAGAGCAAATAGTCACACGCGTGCTCCCATAGGTTTCAATGGGTGCGTAAAAAGTACAAAGTTACTGCAAAGAGGATCTTCCGGATGGACTAGGAACTCAAGATTTGGAACACAGGCACTAGAGATGTATTACTACACTTGGGCACAGGTGTGCCAGCTTTACCTCACCCACAGGAAGCGGGTGCATAGGCCTCGAAGTGAGTCGGGTTTCTTCTATCTGTTCCGTGGAGCTTGAAGACAAAGATGCTGCAGGCGGTCGGTCCGGGAGAGATGCAGTGGATCCAAGGGTGGATCGGAGATGTTGAAGACCTGTAAGCAGAGGGGACAGTGTTCACAGTCACTAGCCAGTGACCAGCGTGGCACCAGGTGGGTACCAGGCAATGTCGGGTGCAAACAGGAAGAAGGGTGTAGCTTGTCTCTGCAGCCACGTGGTCCCTGGAGGTCGACGACGTCCAGGAGTCGGTTCACGAGCTGTCCCATGCAGGCTCTCGCTGTCGGCGACTTGATCGAAGCAAACAAGCCTCGGCAAAAGCAATTGTTGTAGGAGATGAAATAAGCTGATGGTTCTGACCAGCAAGGTCAGAGGGACTGGTCCTTTGGAGGGGAGCAAGGGCCAGTCTGGAGCAACCAGACCAGCGGTGTATTTCGTAGAGTTCGTCGCCAAGATGGCTACTAGCCAGCGGGCCAGCAACCGGTTAGGCGCGTCGAGTGGCAAAATGCAGAAGGGCCCCACGCAGATCGTGGAGATGCTGGAGGGCTCACCTTTGGTGCAGATGCTGCTCGGGTGTTGGGCTTCTCAGATCCCAAAGCACAACTTGGAGGGAGCCTCGGTTGTTGCACTTGTCAGCTTGTCATTCCAAGATGGCTGGCTGCACGTGTCTCGGTGCCTCCACGGGTCTCTTCTTTTCAGGGACTGTGGATCGGGCGGTGAGAGGTCTGGAGGTCCAGGTCTTGTCAGTCTCTGGGCTCGGGCTCCGGCGGGAGGCGGCGGCAAAGCAGACGTTGACTCGCTGGATGGTGCTTGCGTTAGCAAGGTGGTCACTCCCTGACCACAGGGGAGATTGGCTTCAGTCCTCTGTGCAGCAGAGCGTCGAAGTTCCCGTCTTCTTCTTAGTGTTAAGTTGATTCCAGGATGTCTGAAGTCTTAGGACACAGCTCCTACCTTTAAGCGGATTCTAGGGGCCGGACTACCTGCTAGGTCCCTCCCTATGGGTGGGACCAGGAAGGGGGGTGGTTACACCCCCAATCCTTTGTCCAGCTCACCCCAGGCCCGGGACTGGTGTGCCCCAGGACCGGTTTGAACTGGCATATGCACCGAGGCTCCTTGTGAGCCACAGGCATGTCTGGTTTCTTTCAAGCCCTACCTGACCAATACACAAAATCCTGTCTGGGGTGGTGCACGCACCTCCCCTGGCAGGAAACCCTTTGTCCACACCTCCCAAGCTGGAAGGACTCCCAGCAGCAGGAGGGCAGACTTGTGTCTGTGGTGGCAGCATCCATTTTGTGGAGCTGAGGCTATGTCTGATTTTACCCGGGTTTCAGGTACTGTACATGTCGTGTCCCTCTAGAAGGGTGGAATGCTAACCCCGTCGCCAGAATTGGCGAGGGGTTAGTATTCCAATTCGTATGACACCTTACTCGACATGTTTTGATAAAGCCAAACCAAAGATAGCATTTAACCGCGAGGTTCATAATGCGCTTAAGAGTATATGGTATGACGATATCTGGAAACAGTAGAAGGAAGTTGTTCCGACCACTGCAGACAGGCTCAGCTCGTGCCAGAGCACCATCTCACATGGAATCAAGCACTCTGCCTTCAGGATTGTTAAGGCCTGCCATAGGAGTGACTTATAGGTTACCATGTGTCCCATTTAAGGTTAGGTATAGGTATACTACACCTAAGTAAGAGGTGATTACACCAACTTACCCCAGCTGGGTGATCAGCCAGTTGTGTCAAATTGTTAGGCCAAGCCTGGGGTGGCATAATACATGCTTCAGCCCCTGGCAGGCCTTGGGTACACCAATGCCCTGGGTACCTAGTGTACACTGGTACAGGGGCTGACAGGGTGATCCAACCAATTGGGTATGTACCTAGGGTACATGTAGTCCATTTTAAAGAGAGAACAGCCAGGCTGAGATCCTGAATAGCAGGATCTTAGGCCAACTAAGTCGAAAAACCAGCTAGACACTAGGCAAAAATTTGGGGGTAACCATAGTCAGATATCCACCTTCCTACACTACTACACCCTTTTGCTGGGAACCACCACTTACAGCTGAACTAGGGGGGACCCATCTATCTGCCTTCTTTCCCAATTCTTGGGGAGAAGTCAGATCAGAATCAATCAGGTGTTGATGCAATAGCTGGTTTTGACAGTTAAGGATTTGTTCTCTCATGATCAAATTATACAATCCTGTATAGTCCTTAACCTTACTTCCCATTAGCCAGCCTTCCAGAGCCTTAGTGGCACAATCTACAAAGTCAGTCCAGTCCTGAGTCTGTGTCTTCTGGGTATCCCTGAACAACCTGTATTGTTCAGTGGTTAGGCCAAACCCATCAATTAGAGCACTCTTCAGGACAGTGTAATTATCTGCATCCTCATCACTAACTGTGAGGAGCTTGTCTCTACCTTTCTCAGAGAAGGAGAGCCACAAGATAGCTGCCCACTGACTTTGGGGTACCTGCTGTACTTTGCAAGCTCTCTCCAAAGCAGTTATCCATTTGTGGATGTCATCCCCACACTTGTAGGGAGGGACAATCTTGCTCAGGTTTCTATTATCATAGTGCCTGTCTCTATCCTTAGGGATATTGCTGCCACCAGTGGGTTCTGACCCACTTAACTTTTGCTCTCTAGCCAGAGCAAGCTTCTCCTTGGCAAGGGCAAGTTCTTCCCTCTGAGTCCTCAGATTAGCTTCCCTCATTCTGGCTTCATGCTCCTTTCTCTCAGGGGAAGTCATTCCCCTATGAGAGGAAGCATTAGAGATGCTAGAGACATGGGAGTGGATGGATTCCCTTGAAGGGGATCTGTCCCTCCTGCTTCTCTGTGTAAGCCCACTTGGGGGTCTGTATGGGGGGACCCCATGCAAACTCCCATGTAAGCTTAGGTTAGCCTGGCTAAGTCTTCCTACTTGGCCCTGGCTGTCTACCTCTTCATCTGAAGTCCCATCTGACCCATCTGTGGTGGGTAGACCCTCCTTTGTACCTAGGGTACCTGCCTGTGAGGCTTTAAGAGCATCATACTCCTCTAGGAGTTGTCTTAGCTGAAGGAGGGTAGGGTTTGCACCCTGTTTTATTCTTCTGGAGGTACACAATTGTCTCATCTCCTGAAAAGTTAGGGTATCATATCTAGAGGATGTCTTCTGCAGACCTGCCCCTCCTGAGAGAGCATCTAATTGATCTCCTCCCAGAGACATGATCTAGTTAGGGTGTGGTGTGTGCACCTACCTACACTAGTTGTTTCTACTAAACCTCTCTGGTAGTTGTAGTCAGGGTGTGTTACTCCCTTCAACCTACAACTACTAAGTCCAGTAGGACTTAAGTATTATAATCTATGTTATATGTACCTAGACAATATCTGTGTGATCTTTCAATTTAGTATCTCAAGATTACAATGGTATTACAACAGCAAGCTCAGATCCCAACCGCTGCTCACCAATGTGAGAAGTTGGCCTGATGTATGATGTCACTAGTTCTAGTGTACACCTTATATCAGTCCAAATACCCTTATGGTGATTGGTTGTAAAGTCAACCTTATAGACCAGCTATCCTAGTGGTAGCATGGACAAGATCAGTCTAAGGCTAAACTCTGAATGGCATGTGAAGCCAGCTGTGATACCATATATAATCCCTTGAATACCAAATGAAAGGACACCACAACAGATATATATATAAAATAAAGTGTATTTATTCTAGTCAAACCCTCAGCACTCTTTATGAGATTAGAGGTAAGTACAACACAGTCTTATTTAAGCATACATTAAGTCATACAGGTAAGTAATACAGTTAGGCCCTAGGGGCCACGCAAACCATATACTAAGTAAGTGGTATAAGGACCACTGTCACGGAAATAGGATAGGCCTAGGCCATCGCTGGGGCTACACTATACTACCAAAGGTTAGGAAGTGGGAGGCCCACAGGATTCAGGTGCAGAGTGGAAACACTCACGCGTAATGCGTATAATCGATAGAAATAGTACAGTTATGAATTAAATAGATTTAGGACACTTCCGGAGTAGCTAGGAAGTCGAGACTGGAAAACTAGACACTAGGATAGTCACTATCCTGATGAGCACCGGAGTACCCAAGTTACCTAGCCCACAGGCTGCGGGTGCATAGGGGTGAAGTTGCGTCGGGTTTCGTCGTCGACTCCTATGGATGCCTGAAGAAAGATGCTGACAGGCAGTCAGTGAAGAGTGTCCGGTGGATCCCAAGGCTGGGATCAAGAAGAGGAGAGACCTGCAAGCAGAAGGGACAGAGTCAAGGTCACTAGCCAGTGACCACGTGGAACCAGGAAGGAACCAGGCGATGTCGTGAAGATTGCAGGTGGAGGTGAAGCTTGTCGCTGCAGCCACGAGGACCAGGGAACGTCGAGGACGACCAGGAGGCGAGCTGTCCCACGAAGGCTCTTGCTGTCGGCGGCGTCGAAGTTGGACTAGGACTCACCAAGCCTTGGCAAGCGGAACCCACGAAGAACGGAGGACTTGCTTCTGGTGCAGACCAGGAAGGTCTGGGGTGCTTCTCTTTTTCAAAGAAGCAGGAGCCAGTCTGGAGGAGCCAAACCAGCGGTGAAGATTACAGGATGCGTCGTCACAAAGGCCACTAGCCAGCGGGAAAGCAACCGGACATACGCGGCAAGCAGGAAAATGCAGAAGGGCCCCACGCAGGACTCGTGGAGTGTGGGGGGCTGATCTTCGGTGCAGATGGTGCTTGGGGTTGGGGCTTCTCAATCCCCGGTGCACAACTTCGAGGGTGCCTCGGAAGCTGCGCTTGAAGATACTAGCCACTTTTCCCAGGTAGCCGGTCCCACGTCTCTCGTCGCCTCCACGGATCTCAGCTCTGCTGTGGATGTGGATCAGGGTCGGAGAAGTCTGGCGGTCAAGGCTCTGGTCGGGCTCTGCAGTCGGTCCCTCGTAGAACTTTAGCAAAGCAAAGGGTAGTCTCTTGATGGTGCCTGTTTGCACAGGGTAGCCACTCCTTGGCCACAAGGGAGATTCTTCAGTCTTCTTCTTTCGTCGAATGTCGAAGGTCCAGAGTTTCTGTTCAAGTTACATTCAGGATAATCTAAAGTCTTGAGGCCCAACTCCCACTCTTATACTAATCTGGGGGGCTGGGATACCTGCTAGGTCACGCCTTATGGGTGGGACCTGGGAGGGGGTGGTTACACCCACTTCCCTTTGTCCAGTTTCGCGCCAGAGCTGGGGCTGGAGTGCCCCAGCGCCGGTTTGAACTGGACTATGCAAGGAACACCTTGTGTGCCCCAGGCATGTCTCATTCCTTTCAGCCCACCCTGCCCCAATACACTAAAGGCTCTCTGGGGAGGTGCTAGCACCTCCCCAAGCAGGAAACCTATTGTCCAGGCCTCCCTGGCTGGGATCACTCCCAGCAGCAGGAGGTCAGACTTGTGTCGTGGCAGCAGCATCCATTTTGTGATGCTGAGGCTTTGGTCAGAGGCTAACAGTTGAAGTATGATTTTAACATGTCTTTCCCTCTAGAAGGGGGGAATAATATCCTCATGTCCAGAAATGGCATGGGGGTATTATTCCCTAGTGTTAGACACCTTACACGACATGTTTCGATAAAGCCAAACCATAGTTACCATAACCGTTTAAGATTATAAGGCACTTTAAGAGTATATGGTAGGCTATATCATAGAACAGCTATAAGGACATGGTTCCGAAAGCTGCAGACAGGCTCAGCTCATGCTAGAGCACCATCTCACATGTTACCAAGCACTCTGCCTCCAGGATTGTTAAGGCCTGCCATAGGAGTGGCTGATAGGTACACATGTGTCTATATGCAAGTTTGGTATAGGAATACTACACCTAAGCAAGGGGTGATTACACGACCTTGCCCCAGCTGAGTGATCAGCCAGTTGTGTCAAAATGGAAGGCCAGGCCAGGAGTGGCATAACACATGCTGCAGCCCCTGGTAGGCCGAGGGTACACCTATGCCCTGGGTACCTAGGGTACACTGTACAGGGGGCCAATAAGGTGATCCTATCCAAATGGGTTATGCACCTAAAGTACATAGTATCAATTTAGAGAGAGAACAGCAGGGCTGTGGGTCTGATTAGCAGGCCCACAGCCACATCTAAGTCGAAAACCAGTAAAGCAAAAGCAAAAAGTGGGGGTGAACATAGAAAGCAGACCCTACTCTCCTACAGTATGCCTATATCTACCCTTATATATAGACACATGTGTACCTATCAGTCACTCCTATGGCAGGCCTTAACAATCCTGGAGGCAGAGTGCTTGGTAACATGTGAGATGGTGCTCTAGCATGAGCTGAGCCTGTCTGCAGCTTTCGGAATCATGTCCTTATAGCTGTTCTATGATATAGCCTACCATATACTCTTAAAGTGCCTTATAATCTTAAACTGTTATGGTAACTATGGTTTGGCTTTATCAAAACATGTCGTGTAAGGTGTCTAACACTGTGGAATAATACCCCCATACCATTTCTGGACATGAGGATATTATTCCTCCCTTCTAGAGGGAGAGACATGTTAAAATCCTACTTAGCTGTTTAACTCTAACCAAAGCCTCAGCATCACAAAATGGATGCTGCTGCCACAGACACAAGTCTGACCTCCTGCTGCTGGGAGTGATCCCGGCAAGGGAGGCTTGGACAATAGGTTTCCTGCTTGGGGAGGTGCTAGCACCTCCCCAGACAGACTTTAGTGTATTGGGGCAGGGAGGGCTGAAAGGAATGAGACATGCCTGGGGCACACAAGGTGTCCCGTGCATAGTCCAGTTCAAACCGGTGCTGGGGCACTCCAGCCCCAGTCCTGGCGCAAAACTGGACAAAGGGAAGGGGGTGTAACCACCCCCCTCCCAGGTCTCACCCATAAGGCGTGACCTAGCAGGTAACCCAGCCCCCCAGATTAGTATAAGAGTGGTAGCTGGGCCCCAGGAGATTAGATTATCCTGAACCTGCAACTTCAACAGAAACTCTGGACCTTCGACATTCGACGAAAGAAGAAGACTGAAGAATCTCCCTTGTGGCCAAGGAGTGGCTACCCTGTGCAAACAGGCATCATCAAGAGACTACACTTTGCTTTGCTGAAGTTCTACGAGGGACCGACTGCAGAGCCGGACCAGAGCCTTGACTTCCAGACTTCTCCGACCCTGATCCACATCCACAGCCGAGCTGAGATCTGTGGAGGCGACGAGAGACGTGGGACCGGCTACCTGGGAAAAGTGGCTAGTATCTTCAAGCGCAGCTTCTGAGGCACCCTCGAAGTTGTGCACCGGGGATTGAGAAGCCCCAACCCCAAGCACCATCTGCACCGAAGATCAGCCCCCCACACTCCACGAGTCCTGCGTGGGGCCCTTCTGCATTTTCCTGCTTGCCGCGTCTGTCCGGTTGCTTGCCCGCTGGCTAGTGGCCTTTGTGACGACACATCCAGAAATCTTCACCGCTGGTTTGGCTCCTCCAGACTGGCTCCTGCTTCTTTGAAAAAGAGAAGCACCCCAGACCTTCCTGGTCTGCACCAGAAGCAAGTCCTCCGTTCTTCGTGGGTTCCGCTTGCCAAGGCTTGGTGAGTCCTAGTCCAACTTCGACGCCGCCGACAGCAAGAGCCTTCGTGGGACAGCTCGCCTCCTGGTCGTCCTAGACGTTCCCTGGTCCTCGTGGCTGCAGCGACAAGCTTCACCTTCACCTGCAATCTTCACGACATCACCTGGTTCCACGTGGTCACGGGCTAGTGACCTTGACTCTGTCCCGTCTGCTTGCAGGTCTCCTCTCTTCTTGATCCCAGCCTTGGGATCCACCGGACACTCTTCACTGACTGCCTGTCAGCAACTTTCCTTCAGGCATCCATAGAAGTCCACGACGAAACCCGACGCAAGTTCACACCTATGCACCCGCAGCCTGTGGGCTAGGTAACTTGGGTACTTCGGTGCTCACAAGGGTAGTGACTATCCTAGGGTCTAGTTTCCGAGTCTCGACTCATTAGCTGCTTCAGAAGTGTCCTTAAACTGTTAATTGCTAACAACTACTATTTGTCGACTTTTACGCATTACGCGTGAGTGTTTCCACTCTGCACCTGAATCCCGTGGGCCTCCCACTTCCTAACTGTCGCTAGTGTAGTGTAGCCCCAGCGATTCCCTAGGCCTAGGCCTATCCTATTTTCGTGACAGTGGTCCTTATACCACTTACTTAGTATATGGTTTGCGTGGCCCCTAGGGCCTAACTGTATTACTTACCTGTGTGACTTAATGTATGCTTAAATAAGACTGTGTTGTACTTACCTCTAATCTCATAAAGAGTGCTGAGGGTTTGACTAGAATAAATACACTTTATTTTATATATATATCTGTTGTGGTGTCCTTTCATTTGGTATTCAAGGGATTATATATGGTATCACAGCTGGCTTCACATGCCATTCAGAGTTTAGCCTAAGACTGCTCTTGTCCATGCTACCACTAGGATAGCTGGTCTATAAGGTTGACTTTACAACCAATCACCATAAGGGTATTTTGACTGATATAAGGTGTACACTAGAACTAGTGACATCATACATCAGGCCAACTTCTCACAATATATATATATAAAATAAAGTGTATTTATTCTAGACAAACCCTCAGCACTCTTTATGAGATTAGAGGTAAGTACAACACAGTCTTATTTATGCATACATTAAGTCACACAGGTAAGTAATACAGTTAGGCCCTAGGGGCCACGCAAACCATATACTAAAGAAGTGGTATAAGGACCACTGTCACGGAAATAGGATAGGCCTAGGGAATCGCTGGGGCTACACTACACTAGCAACAGTTAGGAAGTGGGAGGCCCACGGGATTCAGGTGCAGAGTGGAAACACTCACGCGTAATGCGTAAAAGTCGATAGAATTACTAGCAGTTAGAAATTAACAGTTTAATGACACTTCTGAAGCAGCTAGAGAGTCGAGACTCGGAAACTAGACCCTAGGATAGTCACTACCCTTGTGAGCACCGAAGTACCCAAGTTACCTAGCCCACGGGCTGCGGGTGCATAGGTGTGAACTTGCGTCGGGTTTCGTCGTGGACTTCTATGGATGCCTGAAGGAAAGTTGCTGACAGGCAGTCAGTGAAGAGTGTCCGGTGGATCCCAAGGCTGGGATCAAGAAGAGAGGAGACCTGCAAGCAGAAGGGACAGAGTCAAGGTCACTAGCCAGTGACCACGTGGAACCAGGAAGGAACCAGGCGATGTCGTGAAGATTGCAGGTGAAGGTGAAGCTTGTTGCTGCAGCCACGAGGACCAGGGAATGTCGAGGACGACCAGGACCAGGAGGCGAGCTGTCCCACGAAGGCTCTTGCTGTCGGCGGTGTCAAAGTTGAACTAGGACTCACCAAGCCTTGGCAAGCGGAACCCACGAAGAATGGAGGACTTGCTTCTGGTGCAGACCAGGGAGGTCTGGGGTGCTTCTCTTTTGCAGGGAAGCGGGAGCCAGTCTGGAGGAGCCAAACCAGCAGTGAAGATTTCGGGATGCGTCGTCACAGAGGCCACTAGCCAACGGGCAAGCAACCGGACAGGCGCGGCAAGCAGGAAAATGCAGAAGGGCCCCACGCAGGACTCGTGGAGTGTGGGGGGCTGATCTTCGGTGCAGATGGTGCTTGGGGTTGGGGCTTCTCAATCCCCGGTGCACAACTTCGAGGATGCCTCAGAAGCTGCGCTGGAAGATACTATCCACTTTTCCCAGGTAGCCGGTCACACGTCTCTCGTCGCCTCCACGGATCTCAGCTCGGCTGTGGATCAGGGTCGGAGAAGTCTGGAAGTCAAGGCTCTGGTCGGGCTCTGCAGTCGGTCCCTCGTAGAACTTCAGCAAGGCAAAGGGTAGTCTCTTGATGGTGCCCGTTTGCACAGGGTAGCCACTCCTTGGCCACAAGGGAGATTCTTCAGTCTTCTTCTTTCGTCGAATGTCGAAGGTCCAGAGTTTCTGTTCAAGTTGCAGGTTCAGGATAATCTAATCTCCTGGGGCCCAGCTACCACTCTTATACTAATCTGGGGGGCTGGGTTACCTGCTAGGTCACGCCTTATGGGTGGGACCTGGGAGGGGGGTGGTTACACCCCCTTCCCTTTGTCCAGTTTCGCGCCAGGACTGGGGCTGGAGTGCCCCAGCACCGGTTTGAACTGGACTATGCACGGGACACCTTGTGTGCCCCAGGCATGTCTCATTCTTTTCATCCCTCCCTGCCCCAATACACTAAGGCCTGTCTGGGGTGGTGCTCGCACCTCCCGAGGCAGGAAACCTATTGTCCAAGCCTCCCTTGCCGGGATCACTCCCAGCAGCAGGAGGTCAGACTCGTGTCTGTGGCAGCAGCATCCATTTTGTGATGCTGGGGCTCTGGTTAACTTTAACCGGGTAAGTAGGTTACAACAGGTCTTCTCCCTCTAGAAGGGAGGGATAATATCCTCATCCCCAGAAATGGGATGGGGGTATTATTCCAAAGTGTTAGACACCTTACACAACATGTTTTGATAAAGCCAAACCATAGTTACCATAACCGTTTAAGATTATAAGGCACTTTAAGAGTATATGGTAGGCTATATCATAGAACAGCTATAAGGACATGGTTCCGAAAGCTGCAGACAGGCTCAGCTCATGCTAAAGCACCATCTCACATGTTACCAAGCACTCTGCCTCCAGGATTGTTAAGGCCTGCCATAGGAGTGGCTGATAGGTACACATGTGTCTATACGTAAGTTAGGTATAGGAATACTACACCTAAGCAAGGAGTGATTACACAACCTTGCCCCAGCTGAGTGATCAGCCAGTGGTGTCCTAATGGAAGGCCAGGCCAGGGGTGGCATAATACATGCTGCAGCCCCTGGTAGGCTAGGGTACACCTATGCCCTGGGTACCCAAGGTACACTGTACAGGGGCCAATAAGGTGATCCTATCCAAATGGGTTATGCACCTAAAGTACATAGTATCAATATAGAGAGAGAACAGCAGGGCTGTGGGTCTGATTAGCAGGCCCACAGCCACATGTAAGTCGAAAACCAGTAAAGCAAAAGGTGGGGGTGAACATAGAAAGCAGACCCTACTCTCCTACAGAAGGCACTGACCTCCGCCGGCGTCGCGTCAGTCCCAGGGACCGGCGGGTATGGGGACGAGCGCGGCGCCTGCGGCGGAGCCGCTGGGGTGGAACCACCCTGACCCTCGGCCGAGTCGCGCAAGGGGAGTCCGAAGAGCGGTGTCGCCTCTTGGACTTCTTGGAGTGCTTCGACTTACCCGAAGACTTCAATCCAGACGAGCGACGATGTCGAGTGCAGCTCCGCGAGCGATCCTTGGACCTCCTCCTAGACCGGGATGGAGAATGGCGCGGTGCCGAGTGGCGAAGCACGAGAAGCTTACGGGACCGCTCCCGACGAGCTTACGAGGTCAGGGCCATACAATCGGAGCACGACTCCGCGTCGTGGTCGAGGCCCAAACAGTACAGTAACTGGCGGCGGTGATCGGTCACCGACATCAGTCGATGACAGTCGTCGCAGGCCTTGAAACCAGGCATCCTACCGGCACCAGAGTCGAGAAAGTGACCAAAAAGAGTCAAAAAAGTTAGTCAAAAATTGACTAAAGGGGTAGCTCTCCCGGATCGGCGCTTACTGGCGCGGAAACAAGAAGAACTGAAGTCAGCGCGCGAGGGCGGCGTCCAAGTACTCAGACGACGTCATTCCGGCGCACAACGCCAACGATGGACAAGGAGCCGCAGACGACGCCTAGCGACGCGCAAGGGGTATTGCTACAAAAATCTTCCGGATCCAGTCTGACGCCTGGGGATATTCTAAGGTGAGGAATCTAACGGGTTTCTTTCAGATACCAGTATTTACAAAACTCAATTGCATATTGCAAAAGTATTTACCTAAAGCATCTCATTCAGAGAAGAGTATATTTTAATACCTATTGTTGGTTCTAAAATAAAACAGACATTCTTTATATAAACCATTGGCCTAGAGTTCAGTTCTTGAGTGTGTGAGACCATTTGCTGACAGTGTGTACAACAAATGCTTTACACTGTCCTCTGATACTGCCTTACTGCTCGACCAAGCTACCACTAGCGAGTAAGGTTATATCCAACTTTAGCCTCTGCCAAACCTCTGGGGACTGTGGACTCTGTACACACTGTACCTATTTGGGAACAGTATATACAGAGCCACTTTCTCACAAAAGTACAGTCCAGGCATCCTCTGGTCACTGTGGCAGCACTTGTGCGACCGCGTCCCACACGGAGTGGGAATAACGGCCCAAGAGACATGCGGTGTTCACCGATTGCGGTCCTAAGCTGGCAGAAGAAAACCTCTTCCCCAAGATGGTCCTGCTTTTTGGACTCCCCGTCTGATTGAGCAGTAGGGAACGCCCCTTTTGAGGTTGAGGCTTGGACCACCAAGCACTCCGGGGTATGGTGTTGGGAGAGGAAAAGTGGGTCGCCCAGAGCAGGGCGGTGGCGTCTGGCAACCATCCTGTCCACAGGAGCCCATGTGCTGGGCTTGGATCAAGTGCCCAGTAGGATGTCCGTGAGGGCTTCATTGAAGGGCAGCAGACACGAAGAGGCTGCTGCTGGCTGAAGCACCTCAGTCAGGAGGTTTCTCCTGACTGCCACCGTAGGAAGCTCACGGCCCTAGCCGCCCTATGCAACACCACAGCGTAGGAGGCTCTCACCTCCATAGCCACGGTAGGGGGATAAAGCATACCGGGGTCTGGAGACGTATCCAGACCACTAGTCACCAAAATCCTCTCTCCAGTCCGGGTCTTCTAGCTGGTCTGCCAAAGGGTCAACAGACCCCTCCAGGTCCTCATCCTCTCCCGACTGCCATTCTTGGCAAAAATGAATGCCAGGGATGAACAGCGGTACAAAAGTGCCCTACATGGTCAGTCCGGCTCAGTGTCCATGTCAATGGGGAGGCCTGGGTCGACGCTGGCCAGGGACACGACCGGCGTCAGAAGCAGCGGAGGTGTCTTCAAAGGAATAGGCGCCGGGGGAGGTGTCATAAGGTCGACTGGCGCCGATCCGGATCCAGGCCTTGATCCCTGGGGGTCTTGCGGCATCTGCATCAGAGGCCTAGAGACCACAGCAGAGTCCGTGTGGCCCGAAGGAGAGCAGGCGGAGTCAGACTGCCCAAAGGTGGAGTGGAGGGCTTCGTAAAATGCACAAAGCTGGGCAGGGGACACTCCGGCTCCCGGGAAGGAAGGGAGGCTCGGAGCTGTCCCAGCTGGCTCCGTGGGTGGAGCCGAAGGACGACGACCTTCCGCATCCCGTGAGCCGACGGATGGGGAGGAGAAGCGTGACAGTGCTCCTTTGCCTTCTTCTTGTGCTTCGACTTATCCGAAGACAAAGGCTTAAAAGATGAGGAGTGGTGGTGGTGGTGGTGGCGGAGACTCCTTGACCGGTCCCGCGACCGACCTCTCAACGGGAACATTGAGCGGCACAGAGCTGACTGCCGGGCCTCCAGAAGCCATTGGGACTGCTCCCGCAAAGACTTCGGGTTGAGGGCCCGACAGTTCGAGCACGACCTCTGGTCATGGTGGCGCTCCAGGCACCAAAGGCACACGAGGTGCGGGTCCATGACCGACATCAGCTTGTGACAAGAGTGTCCAGGCTTGAAGCCGGGTCGAGGATGGGACATCCCCATGTGCACCAGGAGCCGCTCTCTCCGAATCTGCGCTGGCTGGCGCGGAAAAAGAAACCAACGCCAGCGGGCAGGTCGCTGCGTCCAAGTAGGTACTGTGACGACGCAGTAATTCTAAGGTAAGGAATCTAGAACTAATAGCCGCTTTCAGATTGGTGCTATATGGCAAAGGTTACTCTCTGCTTTCTTCAACAAGTTCAGACCAAAAGTAGAGTGGAACATATCCGGGACTGAAGGTCCAAAGTATTCTAGTTTCCAAGGTTGACAACATTCCTGCTGGTGCTTGCAGTTTTTCTTCACTTATCTTAGTTTCCAGTGTTGCCTCATGTTCCAATGACTAGTGGATCGACAGCCACATTGGCCTTGTTAAAATGTTCCGGTTCTTGGTTAAGCTGTGCGAACTTTGGAATTGCAAAGAAAGAAGTAGTCATGGGTTGTCTGGAATATAGGGGGTTGGTGGCCCCCGATTGGTTGATGGTCTTATGGAAAGGAATATGCTACTTACCAGTATGCATCTGTTCTTGGCATGTAGAGCTGCAGATCTATACACTGTGCATATATCGCCATCTGGTGTTGGGCCCGGATGTTTGCAGTATGTTTTTCTTCTTGGACAGTCTTTGGAAGTCACGAGTTCGGTGACTCCTCCTTCGGTCCGTACTGCACATGGGCTTCGGCTCCATCCTCAGATTGTTTTTCGCCAGCAGGGAAAAGATGGAGCGTAGTGATAATAGTGAAGAAACCCATGAGTGTTGTATCTAAATAAGATAGCCTGGAACGGATACAGGTAGCCGGGGAGGCGGGTGGGCGTGTATAGATCTGCAGCTCTACATACCAAGAACAGATGCATACTGGTAAGTAGCATATTCCGTTCGAGGCATATGAGCTGCAGATTATACACTGTGCATAGATTATGTAGCAGTACCCAACCCTAGCGGCGACCACCGGTATCCGTTGCAGTAGTTTGAAACAGTGTCTTTAGTACAGCCTGGCCCACACTAGCTTGTTGTTTGGAGTGCACATCTACACAGTAATGTTTTGTGAAGGTGTGCGGTGTTGACCATGTGGCTGCTTTGCAGATGTCATCTAAGGGTATGTTCCCTAGAAAAGCCATAGAAGCCCCTATCTTTCTTGTAGAGTGGCCTTTAGGTGGAACAGATAATGTTCTTTTTGCTTTGTGATAGCAAATTTGTATGCACTTTACAATCCACCTAGCTATCCCTGATTTTGAGATGGGGTTGCCTTTATGCGGTGGAGAGAAGGAGACGAACAACTGTTTAGTCTTTCTGAAAGGTTGCGTTCTTTGTATGTAGTACAGTAAAGCCCTTTTAACATCAAGTGTATGTAGAGCCCTTTCCGCAACAGATTGAGGTTGCGAGAAAAAAAACGGTAATTCCACCGATTGATTAAGATGGAAGGGGGAAATGACCTTGGGCAGAAATTTTGGATTTGTGCGAAGTATCACCCTGCTGTGATGTATCTGTAAAAAGGGTTCTTGTATAGTGAACGCTTGTATCTCACTAACCCTTCTAAGGGAAGTGATAGCTACGAGGAAAGCCGTTTTCCAAGAAAGGAACTGTAGCTCACATTTATGCATTGGTTCGAAAGGCGGACCCATTAGCCTTGGAAAAACTAAGTTTAGATTCCACACAGGTGATGGTGGTGGCCTGGGTGGAATTACTCTTTTAAGGCCTTCCATGAAGGCTTTAATAGCAGGTACTCTGAAAAGTGATAAATGCTGTCTGTTTTGCAGGTAAGCAGCAATTGCTGCTAGGTGTAGACGGATGGATGAGTACGCCAGGTTACACCTTTGAAGATGGAGCAGATAGCATATGATGTGCTGTATGGAGACATCTAAAGGGTTGATTGTATTGTTACGGCAGTAAACAACAAATCTCTTCCACTTTGCGGCATTGCATGCTCGAGTGGTAGGACGTCTGGCTTCCTTGATCATGTTCGTGCAATCAGGGGGAAGATTAAGGTATCCAAATTCTAAGATTTCAGGAGCCAGATCGCAAGGTTGATCTGAGCTGGGTCCGGGTGCCTGATTTCTCCATGGTTCTGGGTTAGGAGGCATGGGGACAGGTGCAGTTTTTGATGTGGTACCACCGAGAGCTGTAGTAGTGTGGTGTACCACGGCTGCCTGGCCCATGTTGGGGCTACCAGAATGAGTGTGAGGGAGTGCTGTTGTAGCTTCCTTACCACTAAATGGAATTAGCGGGAGAGGTGGAAAGGCGTATGCAAATTTGCCTGACCAGTTCATCCATATCGCATTGCCTTTGGACAATGGGTGTGGGTATCTGGCGGCGAAGCTTGGGCATTTTCTGTTTTTGTGGGTGGCGAAGAGGTCTATCTGAGGATGCCCCCACTTGTGAAAGAATGGGTGAAGAACTTGTGGATGCAGTTCCCATTCGTGCATTTGCTGCGTTTGTCTACTGAGCAGATCTGCCATGGTGTTTTGTATGCCTGGGACGTGTTGTGCCAGGAGAAAGATTTTTTGTGGGGTTGCCCATCTCCATATGCTCTGTGCTAAGCGAGAGAGCTGGGGAGAGTGTGTCCCCCCCCCCTGTTTTTGAATATAATACATTGCAGTCATATTGTCTGTGCGAATGAGGACTGCCTTGGCTGAGATTGGTTTCTGAAACGATTTCAGGGCTAGAAAGATCGCCAATAACTCCAGATGATTGATGTGGAGTAACCTCTGTTGTGGCGTCCATACACCTTGCACTGTGAGGTGTAGTAGGTGCGCTCCCCAGCCGGAGAGCGATGCGTCTGTTAGAATCACCTGAGGAACCGGGTCCAGGAACGGTCGCCCTTTGGAAAGGTTTGTGGTGTTGCACCACTGCAGAGAGCTATGGGTGCGACCGTCCACCAACACCAGATCAGTCAGCTGTCCCTGGGCCTGGTTCCACTGGCGTGCTAGGCACTCTTGGAGTGGACGCATGTGAAGGCTTGCATGAGGCACTATGAAGATGCAAGATGCCATCATCCCTATTAGTTTCATGAACACTCTTGCTGGGAGAGAGTGCTGAAGAAGGAATCTTTGGCGCAAGGCTTGTATGCTTGCGATTCTGGCTGAGTTGGGATAGGCTATGGCTCTTGAGGTGTCTATAGTGGCACCGAGGTATTGTTTTGTGTGGGACGGTATCAAGTGGGACTTTTGGTGGTTCACCGTGAAGCCTAGCTGGTGGAGTAGTTGAATGGTAGTGTTTGTATGTTGCACGCACTGGTGGTAGGACGCGGCTTTTATGAGCCAGTCGTCCAGATAGGGGAAGACGTGAATGTTCTGTCTTCTTAGGTGTGCCGCCACTACTGCTAGGCATTTGGTAAACACCCGTGGTGCGGTTGTGACCCCGAAGGGGAGAACCTTGAACTGATAATGTTGGCCGTCCACCACAAATCTGAGGTACTTTATGTGAGCAGGGTGTATTAGAATATGAAAGTATGAGTCTTTCAAGTCCAGTGTAGTGAGAAAGTCGCCCTGACAGAGGAGTGGGAGAACTTGTTGGAGAGTTACCATGTGAAAATGGTCTGAATGGATATATGCATTTAGAGGCCGGAGGTCTAGAATGGGCCGTAGGGTCTCGTCTTTCTTTGATATTAGAAATTACAGAGAGTAGACCCCTAAATTTTGCTGATTGACGGGGACCTGCTCTAAAGCTTGTTTTTGCAGGAGGAAGAGTACCTCCTGTTTCAGAAGTGTGGTATGTTCTTGTGACATCGCACGGTGCCTGGGTGGAATATTTGGGGGGGTAGAAGTTAGTTCGAGACAGTACCCTGACCGAATAATTTGGGTCACCCATTTATCTGATGTTATGGTCTCCCAGGTTTGAAGGAAGTCTTGTAGTCTGCCCCCGACCGGAGTGGAATGGTCTGGGGGGAGCGGGGGAAAGTCATTGTGTGGGCGGTGTGGCAGAACGGGCGGTGTTGGTTTTGCCCCTGCTATTATTATTGTTTCCTCGATATCCACCTCTTTGGTAGCCCTTTGTGAAGGTATTTTGAGGAGGGGACTTGTAGGATGTGGAGGCGTTATCGGAAGAGTAGCCTCTGCCAGAGCCTCGAAAGGAGGAACGGCGAAAGGAGCATCTAGGGGTGTGTGATTGTAGTGCTCCCATAGACTTGGCCGTATCCGTATCCTTCATTTTTTCCAAGGCTTCGTCTACTTTTGGGCCAAATAAGTGTTGTTGGTCAAAAGGGTGGTTTAGTATAGACGCTTGGACCTCTGGTTTAAAGCCTGAGATCCTGAGCCAGGCGTGGCGGCGAAGCAGAACACTGGTATTTATAGCCCTGGAAGCTGTGTCTGCTGCGTCAAGGGCACATTTAATAGAGGTGTTGGTAATAATCTTTCCCTTTTGTATTAATTAATTAGCCTTATTTTTATATTTCTCTGGGAGGTGTTGCATAAGAGCTTCCAGCTCATCATAGTGTGCTCTGTCGTACCGCGCCAGCAACGCTTGCGTGTTGGAGATGCGCCACATATTGGCAGCTTGCGAGGCAGTGCGTTTGCCTGACGCGTCTAGGAGCTTGGACTCCTTATCGGGTGGCGGAGCTTCACCAGATGACAGAATTGGAGCGCTTCCTAGCTGTGGATACCACTAATGAGTCTAGGGGCGCAGGTGCTTTAATATAGGCAGGATCTGTTCTGGGGTTTAAGACCCGAGCTCTGACGGGGTCTTTGAAAACCTCTGTCGCATGTTTGGTCACCCCCTTAAGCATGGGTAATATAGCGGTAGATTTGTCTGCTATGTCAAACGTGTCAAGTAGGAAGTCTTCCTCAACTGGATCACTGTGTAACTCCACCCCATGATAATGTGCCGCCCTTTGTAAGAGGTGGTGGAACCCCAAGGAGTCCTCTGGTGGAGATGGTCTGGATGGATAAAGATCATCCTGAGGCACATCTGGATTGTGATAATCCTCCCATGGGTCGGGTGTTCCCGGAGGAGTGGGGTCCTGCGGGGCATCTGTTGGATCGTAATATGGATCCCCTTGGTCATCAGGGTCTGGAGAGCGATGAGGCAAGGGTGGAGAAGGTGGGGGCGGAGATGGAGGGAGTGGAGGGGGTGGAGGAGGTGGAGGTGGTGGAGGGGAGGGTACTCTGAAAGAAGATGTGGCAGAGTCCTTCCGTTTTGGTGGTGGAGGAGGAGTTGGTTTGTCCAAAAGTCTTTTCTTGGAAGACAAAATTAAATGTCCAGTCCTTGGATCCTTTGTTAAGGTCTTTTGAAGAGGATCCGGTGTGAAAAGCTCCTCCGGCACAGATCCCTCCATCGGTGCCGATGTTTTCGGAACCGAAGGCTTCGTTGGTTTATCCGCGCCATGCTTTCTCGGGGTGTCCGATTTTTTTGGTCGGCGCCGAGGCAGGCTTCGACACGGAAGCGTCGGTGCTGAGGGATTTGTGTTTGGTCGGCACCGAGAGGCCAGGTTTCGACACCGATGGCTTCGGAACGGAGCTGGTTTTCTTCGGTGCTGAAGAATGTTTTTCGGTGCCGCTAGGAGGCTTGTGATGCTTTTTCACCGGGCCCGAAGGTGGGGTGATGGAAGCAGTATGCTTGGCTTTCCCTAGGCCCGGAGGCGAAGGGGTAACCGGAGTCTTTCGGTATGGGCGCGGGAGTGGGAGGGGGTAGAGTACTCACGACCCTCTGCGCCGGTGTGATCCCCTCCACGTCGGAGTCGTCTGCCTCGGAAGCGCTGACGACGTCGTCCTCCTGCTCGGTGTGCTGCTGTCCCGAAGCTCCGGTGTTATCTCCGAAGATGTCAGGTGGAGCAGAGGTCGATGAGTGCGCCATGGTGCGTCAAGCTCGCCGATCCCGAATAGTCTTTTTCGATCGAAAAGACTTGCAGGCGGGGCAGTCTCGGGCCTCGTGTTCGGGAGAGAGGCAGAGGTTGCACACCTGATGGAGGTCGGTGTGGGGAAATTTAGACCCACATTTTGGGCACTTCTTGAAGGGAGTCCTTTCCATCGCCCGAGACCGGAGTCGAGATAGGCCCGAAGGCCGCTGCCTGCAATCGAAGAAGTGCCGAAGAGAGAGATGAAGAAGTCGATTTCGTCTAAAGAATCTCGATGGACGAGGATTTTTCATCGAAGGTCGAACTGGAAAGGTTTGAAGCCGGAGCACAAAGTATTACATCCGAGCCCGATGGCGGAAAAAAACAATCTGAGGATGGAGCCGAAGCCCATGCGCAGTACGGACCGAAGGAGGAGTCCCTGAACTCGTGACTTCCAAAGACTGTCCAAGAAGAAAAACAAACTGCAAATATCCAGGCCCAACACCAGATGGCGATCTATGCAGTGTATAATCTGCAGCTCATATGCCTCGAACATGTAGTTTGTGTTTTACTATTTTTAATTGGTTGCTGCAAGTCTTGCATTAAAGATAGAAGCATAATCCTAGTCTGTGTCTCTCATAGAACTGAAAATTGACAAATGCTTGAACAATTCAGCCACCAGCCACCCCCCCCCCCCCACCACCAAAACGTTAGTGTTTTTTCTTCATTGCTGATCAGTTAGACTACCAAATAAAAATAAATTAAAAAGCAGTGTCATTTTGTAAATGTGTGCCTATAAAATTATGAAATAGGCTCTCCCTCCCTTATTTAGCCTCGCTGCACAGCCTTGGGGATGTTGTACAGCATGGCTAAAAGGTATTGGCAAATCCAGTAGGTCCCAAAGGAGGGACCATTATCATTGCAATGCCATTGTTGGCATAATAGCCTTAACTCCCTTTCAACTAGAAGTAATGGAGTGTATACTAGGTATGGTAGGGAACAGCAATAAATTAGAAGGGAACTGCTCTACACCTTTACATAACTGAGTTTATGGTGAATGACTCCTTATAACAGCTACATTGTCGCAAGTTCTATTTCATCTCAGATCACATCTATGAATGAGTGCGATGAGGTCATGTCAATAGCTTGGCACATTACCCCCTTCCTTCATATGGCAGAGTACTCTAGCGTTCTGCCGCTGCCCCAGGTTTACAAAGTTACAGCCAAAGAAGTTATTTACAAGGGGGGGTGGGATAATTTGGATCACAACCGAGATAATGGCCCCATCACATCAAAGAACCATTCAGCTGGGTGACCATCTTAAGGAATTAATTTAAACCTCGGCTGCTAATCAACCTCTCCTACTGCTGCTCGCATCAGATAATTATATGAACTTAAACGAAATAATTACAAGAAAACCAGTGACAAATTGCAATTAATAAATAAAAAGTAATCTTTATTTGTATTAAAAACATAGAAAAGACAGACAAGGTAGAAAATACACAGAAATGGGTGGGCACCGTGCCCCCACAAGTCACACTGCGTAGAGTCCCAAATATAAAATGCTCAATAATTGTATGACTGGTAGTTGCTGACCAGCTCCCCTCATCTGCTCCAGACCAAACTATTCAAGTGCTCACTTTGCTCTGGTCGTCCGGCTTGAGGTTCTTCTGATAGGTGTGGTGTTTTTTGGAGTTTCTGCTTCACTCATTTCTGCTTCCATATCTGATGGGAACAAATCATGTTGGGATAAAAGCAAAGTGAGAGGTGTTCTACCAGACCAATCAAAAGTCACGCAGATACACCACGTATAGATTACGATTCCCCTGTTGCACAAGCCCTACCATCACGAATTGACATTTCGGCTTTATTTAATCCATCCAGCAAGGTACACAGTAAATCTGTGTGCTTAAGATACTGAACCATAGCATTGTATGCTGTATCAAGCCACACCCTAAACGATGTAGTCCGCATCACTGAGTCTTCGCAGACCTCTGCAATCTAAGTCGCTCTGAACAAGAACCCTTCAACTTCACGATTCTATTACACATCTCAAACACATGCACTGAAGCAGTGCCTCGGCCCCCCTGCCGCAGCTCTCAACTACAAGCACCTTTAGCAACTTAAAGTCTGTCCTTCAAACTGCAGCAGTGCAACATCTGCCTTACAAGAAGCCACTCTGACTAGCTCGATACAGTTCCTCTTCTCTAAAGAGACACTATTGAACTAAATAAAATGTGCATTTGGTTCCAAAGACCTAAAGCGGGATTGCTCCTGTGCCATATTCCCTTAAGTCTCACCTTCCTCTGCTGACTCTTCGTCACTTGAAAACTCCACAGTCAGTTTCTTGCGAGTACCCTGGCCCCGGCGACTGGCCCGTGGTTTGGGGGTTGTGAAATCAGCCTCTTCATCCTGGCCATTCGCATTCCTCGAAGAGAGGGGGCGTCTCTTCCCTGTAGAATGGGGTCATGAGTTATTAAACACCAATTACAGAGTTCCCAGGTCTCACACGTCAGGACAGTGGTCTTCAAACTTTAATGCCACCCCCACCCCGTTTTTTTTTTTTTTTTTTTAATCATTGCAAATTTAGTAGAGCAATTGTGCTTTTTGGGGAGGGCAATGTTTAAATATGTATAGACTTAAACGTTAGTTACGTTTAACGTTTTAAAAATGCAATCAAATACATGATTACCAAACATTCTGGCTAGCTAGGCTTAACTAACATGTCAAAGTATCCACAGTGTGACTATCCAAAATGGGGGCGGGAGGTTTGTATTTGGAGTCCCTTCCCTTTTGACACACTCGACAGATATGACAAAAAAAATGTTCGTAATGGCAAATTACGAGTGGCTTTTTGCTGATCTTTAATTTTCAGCCTAAAACAAAAGGACTATCAGCATGATGCTTCTCTTAGCCAGAGCCTGGTACCCCCCTCCCCCGTTTGAAGACCCCTGGGTTAAGAGTGTAGGTCCCAGTGACAAGAGGATGGACTGCAGACACTTTCAGGGCTCAAGGTGTGGGGCACATACGTGGTTGGGAGGACAAAAGCAATGTTGGACCAGCTGAAAGATTTCGCAGTTCACGTAGATGTGGGTACAAAGTGAAGGTCTATAAAATGAAATTGGGGGTGGGAGGCAAAGGGGCCTGTGCGGATCCTTCACAAATGTGGGCCATGTATTCTGGGCCGCTGTGATTATGGGATTGAGGCTGCCGCATTTCTCACATAACTACGAATGTGCTGCATTTGCCACAATCCAGTGCCTTCTGCATAATCTGCAATTAACAAAAAATGTTTCTAGCTCAAGCCGATCAAAAGTTACTAAAAACGTAGACACGCGCGTTGCCACGAAGGGCAAGGCCCTTTCCAAAGGCGGATGTAGCTTATTGCTGTATATGGGTGTTAAACCGGTACTAATAGCGGGCAACCTTTGCCCATATATTTTTAACTTCCGCAAAAGATAATATATACAAAATAAAGTAAGATCACAAAGCGTGCCGCATTACAAGGCATCATTTGCCTTTTCTTGCCGCATAATTAAATCAACTGTGCTGCATAACTAGGACCTCAACGACCACTTAATTGCCGTAGCCCTAGAGCATTCTAGAGGGTGAAGGGCGGGGGGCCAGAGCAGAAGCCTTTACCTATATTACAAAAAGGATGCGTGACGGGTTACAGTAAGCAGAAGTGTGTAGATCGCATGACTGCAAATGGATGCAAATAAATAATCTCCTGGTCTCACCAGTTTGGTTCTTCTTGGCACTCTTTGCAGCTGGAGGAGGCATGGCATTCTCTTGCGAGTCCACAGCTCCCTCCATGTTTTCCAGCCCCCTGCCATGACAGGCCCGAAGCTTCTGCTCAAATTCATCAATCAACGCCTGTGAAAACAGAAAAACATGGAATAGGAATCCAACTGAGTACAGCCCCAATCCTCTTCTCATGTAAAAGAGCTACAATAGTCCTCAGAGTCCGAGGGTGGCTATTCTCCTCCTTCCATTCAATTGAGAACAAATGGAGGCCCGAGGGTGACCAATCCCCTCCCAAACAGCAGAGCCACAATAGTCCGCAGTCCCCAAGGCGACCAATCCCCATCTTCCACACAGAGCCACAATGAGTCACGAGGGCGACCAATCCCCTTCTCCCGTGCACGCCTTGGAAAGTATCTGATTCGGCCTGCTTACCTTAAGCTCCGGCTTGGCCCCTCGGCGCATCTTCCCAATGACGGCCATGAAGGAGTTAAACACCATCTCTTCGGTCAGTTTATCCCCGAAGCACTCGAAGTTCTCCTGCATCTTGCGCAGGCCGCGCTCTGAAAACGGTAGGAGCGTCAGGCAGTGGGCGAGATCCCGCCACTGGCGCTCAGTTCTGAAAAAAGAGATGGAGGTGAGGGAGTGGAATGTGCAGCCGGGGTCAGGCAAGGATCTCATGAAATGGCAGCATGGGGGTTCGTATGGACCCCATGAACGGGGTAAGGTGTGCTGAGAGCGGATCAGAGCTTGGTTGAAACGCGGCTCTTGTCCTGTCTGGCCCATGGCTCCTGTTGGCGCGGGGTGCAGCAGGGATAGCCAGTGAAGGCCGTATGGACTCCGGTGCTAAAACTGAAATATACATGAACCAATTAAACCATGCAAGAGCTACGGCCGAAAAACTCTGCCACTAGAACACGGACACAGCCTTATCCAACTCAACGTTGAGTCCACTGGAGAAGATTGAGGGCGCTCCTGACAGAGCACCCCCACCCGGCCAAATCCCGCATAGCTGGAGCAGTTAACATGTACGAACAGCCTTCCTCGATACAGGACTTGTATTAAGCTGCTTTCTCCTCAACCACATTCTTGGGACAGTACCCAAGAGGGGAAACGCAGTTACAGCCTGGGCTGTCTCTGCCCTGCAAGTATTTCTTAGCCATTTTGGTAACAGATGTAGGAACGCTGCGATGGCCTGCAATTGGGAGAGGAGGCTAGAGAGAAAACTTCATGCAGTAGAGCCAAAATAGCCCGTAGAGTCCCGAGGGCGACCAGTCCCCCTTCTCCCATACAACAGAGCCACAATAGACTGCAGAGTCCCGAGGGTGACCAGTCCCCTTCTCTCATACAAGAGCCTCAATAGACCGCAGAGTCCCGAGGGCGACCAGTCCCCCTTCTCCCATAAAAACAGAGCCACAATAGACCGCAGAGTCCCGAGGGCGACCAGTCCCCTTCTCCCATACAACAGAGCCACAATAGACCGCAGAGTCGCGAGGGCGACCAGTCCCCCTTCTCCCATACAACAGAGCCACAATAGACCGCAGAGTCCCGAGGGCGACCAGTCCCCCATCTCCCATACAACAGAGCCATGTGAGAAAGTGGCTCTGTATATACTGTTCCCTAATAGGTACAGGGTGTACAGAGTCCCCAGTCCCCCAGAGGCTGATAGAGGTCAAAGTTAGGTATGACCTTACCCTCAAAAGTGGTAGCTTGGTCGAGCAGTAAGGCAGTACCAGAGGACAGTGTAAAGCATTTATTGTACACACTCAGTCAGCAAATGGTTTCACACACTCAATAACTGAACTCTAGGCCAATGGTTTATATATATATAAAATATATGCTTGTTTTATTTTTAGAACCACAAAGGGGGTAAAAATATACTTTCTCAGAACGAGAGGTTGAATATAAATACTTTTGTCTTAAGCAATAAATGTGTAAACAGTCACAGTTGGTTGCAATAAACAATCCTATTTCCTAAACATAACAATGCATTGAGCTCAATGGTAAATTCAGGTTATTTGTAATAAATTACTTTTCAGATTACTTTTGGAATTCCAGGTCTGGCTCCTAGATCCAGCCTTGGGTCAGTATTCATAATCAAGTGATGAGTCGACTTAATAACTAATGATTTTTAAATAATATTTAGCTATTTCAACAGTTAGCACTTAGAAAATATTTCAAAGAAAACATTCAATGGATCTCTATGGCAAGAAATTCAAATTGCAGGTAGAGTACTTTATCGTTACTTTAGTAATCCAGGACTGGGTAGCTAGACCCAGGACTGGGGTCCTTATCAAAAACAGGTAAGTAATTTTGTTTGCAGAAATGGTACGATTTTAAAAGAATATTTCAAATTTGCAAAAATAGACAGAAGAAATTTCACAGAAAAGCAGACAATGGTTTCCTATGGGAGAAAAATGAGTTAGAGGTAAGTATAGCTGTGGACACTTTTCAGGGTCAGGGCTGGGCACCAAGATCCAGCACTGGGAGCTCACCCAGGAGCAGGTGAGTAAATTCGTTTTTGTCACTTGGCTGATTTTTGGTGAATATTTGAAGATTTGAAAAGTCCACACTTAGAAGAAATTTCAGGAAAAAGCCAGTCAATGTTACCCTATGAGGAAAATGAAGTTAGCGGTTTAAGGGTAAGTACTCGACTGGCAGAGTTGAAATTCCGGGCATGGACTCAGGGGTCCCCCAGTGTCAGGTAGGTACAGTTGGTTCACCCTCAGCGGTTTCAGGACGGCCGGGTGCAGAGAGAGTTAGGCCCAATGTTATCCTATGAGGGATAGGGGGGCCTTGGTTGGTGGCTGCTGTCTGGCAAGCCACGCACGCGGCTGTGGGAGCTGGGCTCCTGGTCACTTACTCAGGGCAAGTGGGGAAGTAGGTTAGTGTAGAGAGTGCACTGCCAGGGCCACTCGGGCGGCTGGGTGCAGGGTGCTTTTGAGCCTTCGGGCGCTCAATGGAAATCAATGGGAATGTTCCGGTTTGGAAAAAGGCTGCAGGCTCGGGGACGAGGATGTTTCAGGTGCCACCACCACTTCGAGAGGTAAGTTGGGTAGTTGTAGGTTAGGTGGGTACCCCGGGATAGGGCACAGGGGGCCGCAGGGCGCCGGGTGCAGGGGTGCCTTTTGACGTCTGGAATCTTACCCTCTGGTTGATCGCAGTTGGGGTGGCACTCGGTTCTGAGGCTGCAGGCTTCTTCCGGGATGTCGAGGGGGGGTCCTTGGGTGCCGGACTCGGGGTCACAGTCGCCGTGGGGTCGTCCTCAGGGTCTTTGTCCACTCCGGCACTGGCCAGGCTTGGCTGGTGCAGAGTGTGTTGGGTCCGCGGTTCCGGGCTGCTGCCAGGGGTTAAAAATAGGTTTCTTGAGTAGAGCCTCTACTCATGGGAGTCCCAGGGGCTTAGAGCCAAAAGGTAGCCAGGTCCTCCGGGGTTGGTGAGGTTGCTGGCCACGAGAGATGCCGCGATGGTGCAGGTTCGAGAGTCGACAGGCCGGTAGGGCTGGGGCCAAAGCAGTTGGTGTCTTCTTCTCTTTTTAGCAGCTGCAGGGCAGGTCCTTGTTCTTGTAGTTTTCTACCTGGAATCTGGGGAAGGAAGGTTCAGGGTGCCCCTAAATTGAATATGCTACTTACCAGTATGCATCTGTTCTTGGCATGTAGGGCTGCTGACATTCATATCTGTGCATAGATCGCCGCCTAGTGTTGGGTCCGGATGATTGCACGTTGTTGTCCTGGAAGAGTCTTCGAAGTATCCTGGGATAGGTGACTCCTCCCCTGGACTACAGTGCGCATGGGCATCCTCTCCATCCTCAGATTGTTTTTCGCCATTGTGGCAGTGATGGAGTAGATACAGGAAGTGATGACCATGCTTTACAGTAATTCTGAGAGCTGCAGCTGCTACAGGCGCCGGGGAGGAGGGAGGGCGATATGAATGTCAGCAGCCCTACATGCCAAGAACAGATGCATACTGGTAAGTAGCATATTCAGTTCGAGGCATGTGGGCTGCTGAATTCATATCTGTGCATAGAATACATAGCAGTGCCCTCTATTAGCGGCGGCTACCAGTGCCAGCTGCAGCGGTCTGAAAAAGAGTTTAGAGAACAGCCTGTCCTACAGCTGCCTGCTGTTTTGATTGTACATCTACACAATAGTGTTTGGTAAATGTATGTGTAGTGGACCAGGTGGCTGCTCTACATATATCATGCAAAGGAATGTTTCCTAGGAAAGCCATGGAGGCCCCTAACTTACGTGTTGAGTGGGCTCGTGGGGGAATCGTTAAAGTGCGTTTAGCCTTTTGATAGCAAATTTGAATACATTTAACGATCCATCTGGCTATACCTGCTTTGGAGATAGCGTTACTTTTGTGGTGTGGGGCAAAGGCAACGAAAAGTTGTTGTGTTTTCCTAAAGGGTTTGGTCCGGTCGATATAATACATGAGGGCCCTCTTCACATCTAGGGTATGGAGTGCCCTTTCAGCGACAGTCTGTGGGTTTTGAAAGAAAACCGGCAGTTCAATAGTCTGATTCATGTGGAACTGCGATACCACCTTGGGCATGAACTTGGGGTTGGTACGTAGTACGACCCTGTTGGCGTGAACTTGTATAAATGGCTCTTGGACGGTCAGTGCCTGGAGTTCACTAACTCTTCGTAAAGAAGTTATCGCTACTAGGAAAGCTACTTTGCAGGTAAGGAATTGAATCTCGCATGAGTGTAGAGGTTCAAAGGGTGGACCCATCAGGCGTGTGAGGACCAAGTTGAGGTTCCACATTGGGGCTGGTGGGTGGCTAGGAGGAATGACTCGTTCGAGTCCTTCCAAGAATGCTTTGATGGCAGGCACTCTGAATAGAGAGAGGTGCTGCCTGGTCTGTAGATAGGCGGATATTGCGGTCAAATGGACACGTATAGAGGTGTACGCCAGATTGCATCGGTAGAGGTGTAATAGGTAACAAATAATGTTTTGGATGGATGCGTCTAGCGGGTTGATGTCATTATTATTGCAATAAATGACGAACCTCTTCCATTTGGCTGCATAGCAAGCTCTGGTAGTGGGTCTCCTGGCCTCCTTAATGATGTCCATACAGTCAGGTGGCAGGTTGAGGTAGCCAAACTCTAGGACTTCAGGAGCCAGATTGCCAGGTTCAGCTGTTGCGGATCTGGGTGCTGAACCTCTCCATGGTTCTGCGTCAAATGCTCGGGTTTGACCCGCAGCCGTTGATGCGGCACCACGGAGAGTTCGAGAAAGGTGGTGTACCACGGCTGGCGTGCCCACGTTGGAGCAACCAGGGTGAGTGTCAGAGAGTGTTGTCTGAGTTTGCGTGCCACCAGCGGTATTAGTGGTGCTGGGGGAAAAGCGTACGCAAATCTGCCGGACCAGTTCATCCATATCGTATTGCCCTGCGACTGCGGATGTGGGAACCTGGCGGCAAAGCTTTGGCATTTTGCGTTTTCGCTTGTGGCGAATAGGTCTATGTCTGGATGACCCCACTGCTGGAAGTACGGTTGGAGAACTGATGGGTGTAACTCCCACTCGTGCATCTGGTGGCTGTGTCTGCTGAGCAGATCCGCCATCTGGTTGTCCTTGCCGGGGAGGTGTTCCGCCATGAGGAACATGTTCCTCTGAATGGCCCACTTCCACATGCTCTGAGCCAGATGAGACAACTGTGGAGAGTGTGTTCCTCCCTGCTTTTGTATGTAGTACATGGCGGTCATGTTGTCAGTCCGGATCAACACGACGTTGTTGCACAAGTGTACTTTGAATGCTTTCATTGCTAGGAAGATTGCCATCAGTTCTAGAAGGTTGATGTGCATCTTCTTTTGTTGTATTGTCCATAGTCCCTGCACTGTGTAACGGAGTACATGAGCTCCCCATCCCTGGAGAGACGCGTCCGCTGTCAGTATTATTTGTGGAACAGGCTCTTGGAACGGTCGGCCCTTGCAAAGGTTTTGTGGATTCCACCAATGCAGAGAGTTGTATGCCCGACCGCTCACCAACACTAGGTCTTTCAACAGTCCTTGAGCCTGATTCCACTGACGTGCTAAGCACTCCTGAAGCGGGCGCAGATGTAGTCTCGCGTGTGGGACTATGAAAATGCAGGAGGCCATCATGCCTATCAACTGCATGAACACTCGCGCGGGCAGGGAGTGTTGTGGTTTGAACTTGGAAATCAGCATCTGTATGCGGTTGATTCTCACTAAATTTGGCTGAGCTGTGGCCGCCAGAGTGTCTATGGTCGCACCTAGGTACTGTTGTACGTGTGCGGGCTGGAGATGGGACTTTGGGTAATTTAGTGAGAACCCCAAACTGTGAAGGAGGTGAATGGTGCGGGACATGTGGCTGGCACATTGTTGGGCTGACTTTGCTTGAATGAGCCAGTCGTCCAGGTAAGGGTAGACGTGTATGTGCTGCCTCCGCAGATGTGCCGCTACAGTAGCTAGGCACTTTGTGAAAACCCTGGGTGCTGTTGTCACGCCGAAGGGAAGGACTTTGAACTGGTAGTGCTGCCCCTGAACAGTGAACCCGAGGTATTTTTTGTGTGAGGGGTGAATGGGTATGTGGAAATACGCATCTTTGAGGTCCAGTGTGGCCAGGAAGTCTCCCTGCTTGAGCAGCGGGAGGACTTGCTGTAAAGTGAGCATGTGAAAATGCTCGGAGAGAATGTACCGGTTTAGGGGTCTCAGGTCTAATATAGGTCTGAGCGACCCGTCCTTTTTTGGTATTAAAAAGTACAGGGAGTACACCCCCGTACCTTGCTCGTGGACGGGTACGACCTCTATTGCACCTTTTAGTAGCATACTTTGCACCTCCTGCTGTAAGAGCGTTAAGTGCTCGGAGGACATAGGACGGTTTTTCGGAGGTATTGTGGGTGGAGTTGAGGTTAATTCTAGGCAGTAACCGTATTTGACAATATCTTTGACCCACCTGTCCGTGGTGATGGAGTTCCACGTGGACAGGAACCTTTGTAGCCTTCCCCCGACAGGTGTTATGTGGTCGGGAGGAAAGGAGAGGGCGTCACTGCTTGTTCTTGGGGGAGGACCTGGTGTTGCCGTAGCCGCGTCCTCTGCCCTTTGTGCTGGAGCCACGATATCCACCCCGGGTGTTTTTGTCGTAGGTGCTCTGTGTGTTGCCTTTGTTGTATGTTTGCTGTGACCCCTGTCCTCTACCTGCTCCTCTATTTCCGGGGCGACGAAAGGAGCCGCTCCGAAAGGACTGCGTTTGTAGAGCCCCCATGGACTTTGCAGTGTCCGTGTCTTTTTTTATTTTCTCTAGGGTGGTGTCAACCTCCGGCCCGAATAAGTAGTCGGGGTTGACAGGTTGGTTGAGGATGTTATTTTGTACCTCAGGTTTGAATCCGGAGATTCGCAACCAGGCATGTCGTCGCAACATGACGCTAGTGTTTATGGCTCCGGCAGCTGTATCCGCGGCATCCAGTGCACACTTAATGGATGCATTTGTGAGGAGCTGTCCCTCCCTGATGAGGATCTCTGCACCTTCTTTGTATTGGTCAGGGAGATGTTGGAGTAGTTGTTCTAATGTGTCGTAGTGTGCTCGATCGTAGCGAGCGAGGAGCGCCTGAGTATTGGCAATACGCCATATGTTAGGCGCCTGTGCGGCAACCCGTTTGCCGGAGGTCTCTAGCACCTTGGACTCTTTGTCCGGGGGAGGAGCATCACCTGTTGTTTGCGAGTGTGCCCTCTTGCGAGCATTCGCAACTACAATTGAATCCAGAGGTAACTGGCCTCTAATGTAGGTGGGGTCCCCAGGCGCCGATCTGTATTTTTTGTCGATCCTGGGGTTTATTACTCTTGCCCTGGTGGGTTCCTTGAAGATGTCCTTTGCTGGTTTGAGGACACCCTTCAACATAGGTAGAGTTTTAATGTTCCTTTCTGCGAAAGTGTCCATGAGAAAGTCGTCCTCTACGGTGTCAGAGTGAAGTTGCACCCCATGATTGGCCGCAGCACGTTCAATTAAGGCGTTGAACGCGGCAGTGTCCTCTGTGGGAGATGTTTTTGCTCCATAGAGTTGCGGGTCCTGTGCATCTATAGGTGCACCGGAGTCGACAGGGTCATCCCAAGCTTGATCAGGGTCCTGTTGGCCTTGAGGGTCCATCTCTCCGGGGTAGGGGACGTGGTCACCCATGTAGTCCTCCAAAACATCTGTGTCGGAGTGTGTGGGAGAGAAGGACTGTGGATCCTGGTAGGGGGAATGGAGAGGTTCGTAAAGAACCGGTTCCGAAACCACTGGCAGCTTTCTTTTAAGTGGGATCCGGAAAGAGTCCAAAGCTGGCTCTGAAGTTATTCTCCTTTTGTGGAGCAGCATCCTGCCGGTGTCGGCGTCGATGATATGTGACGGAGACGTCTCCGCAGGAGAACGTTCGGCAGGCGTGATCGTGGTGTGGGTGACCCGTGTCCTGATTTGGAACAGTTTCGGGGCCGTGGATGGCGGCAGGCCAAAAGTAATGTTGGCCTGTGCCGAAGAGGCTGTTGGAGCTTTTATTGGCTCGGAGCCCGATGTGTCCTGGAGGACTGTTTTGTGTTTGGTGCGTTGCGCAGCAACGGGCCACACCTGGAGCGCCATTGATTCCTTTGCGCCGACCGGTTCCGTAGAAGCGGGCGTGGACTTTCTCGGCGCCGGTGAGTCATAGAGTCGAGGGGCGGTAATGGCCGTCGACGTCTTCGATGAGTGTGCCTTTGGTGGTGCTGTCGAAGCGGTGTGAGACGCAGCAGGCAGTTTGACCTTTGGGGTCGGAGTTGATTGCGTCGGTGCCGGGAGCCGAGTAGGTTTGGTGGCACCGAAGGTCTTCTTCCGTATGTCGACGCCGACGTCGGCCGTTGCAAGCTCGGCACCGAAGTCTCGTATAGTGCGCTCGGTGCCGATGGGTTTTGCTGGCGTCGAAGGTGTGGTGGGCCTCGATCCGACCAGCGTTACTTTCGGTTTCAGTTGAACCAATACAGCTTTCGGTTTCGAAGAAGGGAAACCAGCCGGTTTGGGTATTAATGGCTGCCGCTGAATGTCCGAGGCCGGGCCAGAGGGCGGGGCCGAAGAACTGCGGGATAGGTCTTGGGTAAGGCCCGAAGGCGATCCCTCGACCGGAGCCATAGACTGGCGCACTGGGATGTCGTCAGTCTGTACGGGTAGGCCTTGCTCGTCATCGGAGCTACTCTCTTCGGCCCCTAAGGCCTCATTGTAGTCTCCTACCTCGGTGTCGTCTTCGTCTCTGCGAAAGAGGCTTTCTTCGACGTCTTCCGAGCCGGAGTCGTGTTCGGAAACGGGGCTGGAGGGTAGGTTCTCCACGTCTTCGACATCTTCGGTCTCAGCGCTGAAGATGTCGGCCGGGGCCGGTGCCGCTTGCTGCGCTTCGAGTCTCGCTGCTCGTCGATTCCGGAGAGTCTTCTTGGATCGGAATCGGGCACAGGCCATACATGTAGATTCGTCGTGATCCGGTGAAAGGCATTTGTTGCACACCGGATGGACGTCGATGTGGGGATATTTCGCATTACATACCGGACACCGCTTGAATGGTGTTCTCGATTCCATCGTCGATGGTCGGGTAGGAAGCGAAAAAGTTGGTAAACTAACAAGATATTATCGATACCGATCGGGAACAGTACCGACGCGAACTAAAGGCCTTTTGGCCTAGAAAAAGTTTTTCCTAACTTGAGTCAAGATAAGCACATCCGAACCCAATGGCGGAAAAAAACAATCTGAGGATGGAGAGGATGCCCATGCGCACTGTAGTCCAGGGGAGGAGTCACCTATCCCAGGATACTTCGAACAACAACGTGCAATCATCCGGACCCAACACTAGGCGGCGATCTATGCACAGATATGAATTCAGCAGCCCACATGCCTCGAACACTAGATTTAGGGGCGTTACCGGTAGGTGAAGGCCAGGGACCAATGGGTCCTTGTCCTGGGGTGGGTACACCCCCTATCCTGCCTCTCTCCGGTGGGAGGGGGGGCAGTAGCCTAATCCTGATAGGGTAGGGCCCCCCATCTTCAAGATGGCGAGAGCCCGGAGATGTGCTTCACCTCGCCTCCCCCACCTGAGGGGTGGGGTGGGCAGGCTGGCACATCCCCTGTCCTTGTATGGGGTTTCCGGCCAAGCTTCCCGCCAGAGTGGGGGGTTGCAGTGGCCTGGGGAAACTCCAAGAGGCGGCATCATGCCTTTGAAGCTTCCCTTTGCTCATCCTGGGGGAGGAGATTTCTCACCTCACCCAGGATGTGCATTGTTGCAGGCCCGGGAGAGTAGGGGCTCTCCCACCCAGGGGTCCAGCAACGTGTCTGCTGTGTGGCAGCCTGGGCAGCCTCAGAGCAGACGTGGATTGTAGGTTAGTTGTAAGGGGGCATCTCTAAGATGCCCTCTGGGGTGCTTGGTACGTTAAATCTCACACTGGCATCAGTGTGGGTTTAATGTGCTGAGAAGTTTGATACCAAACTTCCCAGTCTTTAGTGTTGCCATTATGGGGTTGTGGAGCTCGTGTTTGACGAGCTCACAGCACCATGTACTCTTAAATGGCAGCACTGCACTTACAGTGCCCAGGAATGGACCTGGGTACTGTAGGTGCACAGGGCTCCTGTGACCACACAATGGGCATAAGGCACCCAGCCAGAGGGGTGACTGACATATGCCTTGGCAGTGTGGGTGTTGGGCATGGCACACAGAGATGTGTGCCATGTCGACTTTTCATTTTGTCCTGCACCCAGACACTCAGCCTGCAAAGGCAGTGTGTGTGTGTGTAAGGGTACAGGGCCCCTAAGGGTGGCACAAGGAGTGCTGCAGCCCATAGGGGCCTTCCCTGGTCACAAGGCCCTGGGTACCTAGGGTACCATTTACTGGGGGCTGACATGTGGCCAGGGTTTGCCAATTTTGGAGTTTGTGTTTAAGGAAGGAACATAGGCCCTGGGCACCTGATTGGCAGGAGTCCAGGGTACACTCAGTCAAAGTACATTCAGCAATTTAGCAAAAAGTGGGGGCATACCATGCAAGAAAGTTGGCACTTTCTCACAAGCCACAATAGACCGCAGAGTCCCGAGGGCGACCAGTCCCCTTCTCTCATACAACAGCGCCACAATAGACCGCAGAGTCCCGAGGGCGACCAGTCCCCCTTCTCCCATATAACAGAGCCACAATAGACCGCAGAGTCCCGAGGGTGACCAGTCCCCCTTCTCCCATACAACAGAGCCACAATAGACCGCAGAGTCCCGAGGGTGACCAGTCCCCTTCTCCCATACAACAGAGCCACATTAGCCCGCAGAGTCCCGAGGGCGACCAGTCCCCTTCTCCCATACAACAGAGCCAAAATAGCCCGCAGAGTCCCCGAGGGCGACCAGTCCCCTTCTCCCATACAACAGTGCCACAATAGACCGCAGAGTCCCGAGGGCGACCAGTCCCCCTTCTCTCATACAACAGAGCCACAATAGACCGTAGAGTCCAGAGGGCGACCATTCCCCCTTCTCTCATACAACAGAGCCACATTAGCCAGCTCTTCAGACCTCGGACACCTTGCTTCCCCGACCTTGAATGTAGTTTTACGAGCACAGCATCAGACCCCAATCAAGCACAGATCTCAGAACACCAGCTATTACAGGGGGGGTTGCAAGCAGCAAAGCTACCTGGCGGTGCGGAACCGCTGACACAGCTTCTCCACCAGGCTCTCAGTCTGCTTATCCTTCGTGATGTAGGAGAGAAGCTGCCTGCAAAAGACAATAACATGAGATGGTACTTAAGAAGAGGGGAGAGAAAGAGTTGTGCTAAGGAAACATTGAACTGAAAGAGTAAGGCAGCAAACTTAATAAAACGGTTAAACCGCTTCTTGGCATAACTCCTCATGCAGCCCCCATACAACTGTTGGAGAAATCAGTCACATCCACTAGTTACCAAACACAATGAGGTGGTGGACGGAGCGCTGAAACTGACACTACGCCCCAGTCACAGATCTGGGTTGAATCCACCATTCTTTGGCTCACTTCGCCACCCCAGTTCTGACCCAGCCATATGCAAATCAATCCCCAGTTCCTCATGGGAACAGTCCATCTCGAACTGCAAGCCAGGTCTTCCCCAGACAGGAAGCAAGCTTCCAAGACTGATTTGCATATAGCTGGGTCTGAACTGGGGTGGCGAAGTGAGCTAAAGTACAGTGATGAATTCAACCCAGATCTGTGACTGGGGTGAGTGTCAAAGTTTCAGCGCTCCGTCCACCACCTCCTTACGTTTGCTTACATACACTAGTTAGCCAAGGACATAGTGAATGTGTACAGTCTTAACTTCCCATAACCTTGAATTGGGCCTACTCGCTGTCCGTAATCCACCCACGACTATGGCTCTCACCCCACTAACTCACTTCATGATAGTCTGGAAAGGCTCCTCGTCCACCCCACACTCCGGGTCCGAGAGTCGACTTATGATGTCTGGCAGGAGATTGTACACCGCATTGCCCTAAAGGGAGGAGATGTGGTTAGAGATCTAGAACAGAGGAGCCCTGCACCCCAGTCTCCAGTAGGTAGAGCTGAAAAGACAACGAATCAGCCTGCCTACCTTGTTGGAGAGTTCATTGAAGAAGTTCCGAGCCAGTGCTGCAATTTCTGCTTCAGGGTCGATCACCAAAACAGCCATTTCACTCACTTGACCTTTGACCTTCACCATATCTTTCAGAATTAAGTGAGTCATGACTATACCGGCTGTCTTCCGGACGCTGCAGGAATCATCCCGTAACCTGCAGAGAGGGCGGCACTGTACAAGTTGAAATCACACCAACGTAGAAAGTAGTCGTAAAAAGGCACTAGTGCCCACCACCCAGAAGTAATCCTTTGGCACAATCCATGCCAAAGATTGCCATTTCCAGAATACTACTCTGCTCACGCCCCTCACCCACTTCAAAGTACAATTTGGTACAGACTTAAGGGAGAACAGAGGACAGAATGTACTACCAATGCATGGGAGAGGCATTATAGGTTTGATGGGGTGGAGCAAAAAAGAAACAAATGCCACCCATGCACTGCCCACAAGCCCCCAGGAGGTAGGGTTGACAAGCCCTAACTTCCCACCTTTACCTTGCATACAAGTGCGGTGTCCAAGGCTCAATCAGATTGGGAAAGCGGATGGAGAGATCCCCCAAGGCGATCATGATGTTGGACCTGACGCTAGGGAGGGGAGACTTTTCCAGCATGGTGAAGAGTAGGCGGAGGTGAGTGTCACAGAAGTCAGAGCTGCAGTGAGGGAGAAGCAGATGTTAGAGCAGGCTGTGGCATGGAAAATGGATGCTCCCATGTCTTTTCGCCTTACCTAATCATCATGAACTTCGCAAGCGCCAGCGATGCCGCAGTGCAAAGGTCCGGGTCATTGTACTTGCCAGGGCTGTTGCAAACCTTCAGAATCAGTGGGACAAACATCGAGAGATACTGAGAATCTGGTGGAAACGAAAAAGAACAGTTTATCAGTACTACATTCTCTAGCTAGATCCATCTAGACCCAATTACAAGTTCATGCCAGACTAAGGGTCTGTTAAGGCAATGTAACCGCCTAAGGAAACTGGTTGGGAACCCTTCGGTGTTACTGCAGGAGGCACTGGATCCACAGGTGTGTGACATACTGTACATTTGGCCTTTTCCGGCACAGTCAGGCGAGACACCAAAGCTCTAGTTATGAAGCTTTAATGGAAAAGAAATCAAATGGCCAGAAAAGCCTGTGCTTTACAAGCAGACACTGCACTGTGCATTTAAGCCCACAACCGGCTTTCGCATTTTTACTGGCCATCATTCTGACGCAGAGGATCCATTTGGATCTTACAGTGGACCCAAGCTCACTTTCATGGTTTCTGATGGGGTCACTTGCTCATTAATTGAAGATTGCCATAATAGAGGATTAAAAGGACTATTGTACTGTCTATATGGACTGCAATCCCGCACACTGACTTCAGTTAGTTTCAAGGCAGTCCACGACCCTAGACGCAGAGCCTCAAATGCATATTGGTTGTGGCCAGTGTGCAGATACCTAGACTTCGGTTAAGGGCGATTCTATGAGGCTCTGCACAGAAGCTGCTTTGCTCATAAAAGGATGTGCAGAGCGTATAGAGACGCAATTCCCACAGACATCAATTGCTTTCGAGGCTGTCCGCGTGTCCAGATGCAGAGCCCCAACAGTAAATTGGCTGTGACCAATATGCAGATTTACTAGACTGGAGATCTAATTAATGGACAGATGACAATTCAGAGTCGGTGAGGACCCTGCAATTAGAGTCTATCAGACGAGCAAGTTTCTTACCTTCGGTAATGGTCCTTCTGGTAGAGACTTAAACCCACAGATTGCTCACCTTTTGAATAGCTACCAAAGCAGTACCCATCGGTAGGTGGGTCTGTCATTGGACTTAAAAGAGAAAGGCCTGTAGGACCAAGCAGCGAAATGCCTCTCAGCAAACCCAGCTGCCGAGACCGCAGTGCTTCATGAACCTATGGAGTGACTCCCATGTAGCTTCCTGGCAAACGCCCAGGACAGAAAGCCACGTGCCAGCACAAAGGTAAAAGAACAATTGATGGACAGAATGCAGAACAATGTCATACATTCTCCCCAGTACAGAGCTCTGGGCCTAAATCCATCGTTTTTTTGCTCACCATGCCATTCCAGTTTGGACCCAGCCATATGCAAATCAGTCTTGACCCTGTGTCCAATGGGAACAGTCCAGCCGAACTGCCAGGCCAGGTCCCCCCTGGACTGGAAACAGCATCCTAGGACCGGTTTTGGGCTTTCAGCCCTCATCAGCCAGGATAGCCTGACTCCAGTGGCATCTTTGGCCCTGGGGGAGATGAGCTCTGTTCTTCCGGAGTCTGCTTTTCGGCCAGTGTGTAGCAGATATTAACGCAGAGCATGATCTGGCAGGAGATTTTCCTTTTCAACACGGCCCTACCTGCTTTTTGTGCTCCAGTGAACCACACAAAGAGCAGATAGACTACTCAATGTTCTTTGGTACACTCAATATAAAAGCTCTGTGCTCATTTGAGATCCAAACAGTGGAGTTCTCTCCTCCTTACAAATGTGAAGAAGAGTAAAGGCTGCTGATGAGGTGACCTGTTGATCAACATGGAACTCTGTAAATTAGAGGAACCAGGAGTGATAAAGGACTAGCACACGTGCTCCTTGCTTAAATCCATTTATAAACCTGGTGTGCAGTTCCTCATGAAGAAAGTTTAAAGTCAAAGGTTCCAGGGAAAGGAATATGCTCCAATAGCAGCACGGGCACACATACTCCCAAATGAGTGTCATGCTTCATCACTGGGCTAGCTCGTTGGTTTTGTTGCTGTTCTAAGCTTCTTTAGCTCATGTTGGAGGCTGCTGTTCCCAGCAGAGCTGTGCCGTGGGTTAAGGCACAGCTCCGCACAACAGAAGCCTCCAAGGCAGGCGAGCTGCTGTAGAACAGGAAAGTCTAATATGGCATTTACAGCTGGAACTCCCCAGCTAAATCATTTTCAGCGCCACTTTCTACCCAGAGCGAGGGGTCCATCTCATGGAGGGCGCCCGCCTACTTTGGAAGCCTGTTATTGAGCTCCAGAGATGCCTACCAGACCCCTCTAAATGTTGGCAGCAAGAGTCGTAGCAACAATCAAAATAGCTTTATGTGGAAACCCTGTTCGCCACACAAGGGGTATTGTAATTGTAGGATCCCCTCCCACCTAGTCCCGTAGAAGCCCCTACTATTAAGAGTGGTAGGTTGAAAAGAGCAAAGGAAGGAAGGATTCATGGAAGAAAGGATGGATGGGCCCAAGAATGCTTGAAAGGATGGATGAAAGTGAAAGAATGGATATGGGTGGATGAATGAATGGATGGATGTGTGGACAGAATGGGCATTAGATGGACGGATCGGTGAAAGACTGGATTGACAGAATAGTCAAACTTGGGCGGATTGAAGACAAATGATGGATAGGTGGGTGAAAGGGGGAATGTGTGAACAGATTAAAGTGAAAGGATGACTGGAGATATACAAAATTGAAATATGGATGAGTGGAGGGCAGGTATGAGGAAGAATGAACTGAAAGATACATGGGTGAATAAAATTGTTCCAGGATGGGTCGGACTGGTTTCTCCAACTCTGCGTTAGATGTTTGGTGCAAAGTGGGGGGCATTTACATTTTCTGGTTACTCCCTTGATGACGCTAGTCACCCCCTAGAAGGGATAGCAAAGAGCAAAGTAAGGTTGAATCACTCACCAGCTAGCAGTTCAGATTCACAGATCTTCCTGATCAGCTCTGCCTCTGTATCGTCAGCACAGGCCCCAACCAGCCCCAGCTCCTCCTCCATTGTGCTTTCGTCTCCCTAAAGAATAATTACAGATTTTACTTTTGGAAAGGGTGACCCTTAAATCAGCCTTTGGCAGAATGTTGTCATTGGCAGGCAGAAGCAACCCTCCAATATCAGGAAAGAAAATATACATAAAAAGAGCTTTCTGCAGGGTGAAGCCTCAAACTAGATCCTAGACCACCCCAAAATGATCACAGGCAGCCTGCCAAGGTGTAGGCAACTCCAACCTCAGACCCCCATCTGCTCCCAAAAACACTCCGAAGAGCAGTCTGGATGACAGAAGCGGCTAACAATGACAGTGGGACGTTCTAGCCGCAAGCACAGAGCTCATACTGGACTGTTACAGATCTGCACTGACTGCATCCTTTTGTACATCAAAGTGGCTTTTCAAATGCCCTAGACCAGGCCTCTCCAACGAATAGCTCGTGAACTACTGATAGCTCTCCATCTACGTTTTAGTAGCTCTCCTATGTGCAGCCCAGCCTACTAAACTAGAAGCTTGTGACTAGTTGAATGAATGAGGCTAATGGCCGGCTACGGGACTCCCAGACAGGATTCAGGCCTGGACAGGGCACAGACACCGCCCTTCTGGCCGTGGTGGAGGAGGCCAGATGCATTCTGGATTCAGGAGGGTCAGTGGCAGTGATCCTCCTGGACCTGAGTGCGGCCTTTGATACCGTGAATCATCAGGTATTACTCCAGCGACTGGAAGGGCTGGGTGTCACAGGGAAGGCTCTGGGATGGCTTGCCTCCTTTTTAGGAGGACGGTCATTTGAAGTTTGGGAAGGAAACGAGAAGTCTCCCCCTTTCGCCCTCCAGTGGGGGGTTCCCCAGGGCTCGTCGCTGAGCCCTACATTATTTAATGTATATATGGCCCCCCTGGAGGACGTGGTGTCTCCGTTCGGCTTTAATATCATCAGCTATGCGGACGACACGCAGTTGGTGGTGGGGCTTTCTCAGTTAGAGAAGCAACCAGCGGCGCTCCATTCCTGCCTGGAGGCAGTATTCGGGTGGATGTGTAACTCATCCCTGAAATTGAACGGCTCTAAGACCGAGCTTATGATCTTAGGTCAGTCTTCCGTCTCCCTGTCTCTCAGTAGTTGGCCTGACTGCATGGGAGCTCTTCCCAGCCCAAAGAAGGAGATTAAGAGCCTGGGGGTGTGGCTGGAGCAAGACCTGACGTTTAGAACACACGCCAAAAAGACCGCGGGTGTCCGTTTTGGTATGCTCCGGTCAGCCCGCAAGATTCTGTCACTCCTCCCTGAGACCTCTCGTAAGTTGCTTATACAGGGGCTCATCATCTCTAGGCTGGATTACAGCAATGCTCTCTTCTTGGGTGCTCCGGAATCCACATTCAAGAAGTTGCAGCAGGTGCAAAATGCAGCAGCCAGACTGCTAACTAATGTCCCCAGAAGGCAGTCTGCTAAACCAGCATTGATGGCACTGCATTGGCTCCCGATGCGGGAAAGAGTAACCTTTAAGGCACTCTGCATGGCACAGAAGAGTCTGCAGGGGAAGGGCCCAGCGATCCTGAGGAACATGATCCAACCTTATAAAGCAGCAAGGGCTCTTCGCTCTGATCATAAATTTCTCCAGTCTTATAGAGTAAGACGAGCCCGTACCGGAGGGAGAAGGTTCTCAGTGAATACGGCCTCCGCCTGGAACTCCCTGCCACTCAGATTGCGGGCAGAAACCAACACTCTGCGTTTCCGCAAACTATTAAAAACTCACCTGTTCCCGGTTTGAGATGACATGCGCTGGGTGCTGCTCCGATCTATTGACAGCGCTGGGATGCCCAAGGGTAACCGTGCGCGGTATAAAAAACTCCAAATAATAATAATAATAATAATAATAATAATAATATCCCAAAACTGGAAAAAGGATGTATTCAAGAATATTTGTCTACTTTGAAAACTCAACCTTCAGTTTGGCGAAAAATTGTTGAATTTCGAAACTATATTTAAAACAGATATTGGCGTGCTAAATAATTAGGACTGGAGAGATTTATTACTATGGTTTCCTCCGTGCAAGGGACATTACAGCTAGGACTGCTGTATTTCTCATATTGAGGCATTTGAAATTGACAAAGACTATTAAGTTACAGCAGGCAGCCCTGCCTGATGCACTAAGGTGACCGCTGCTGGTAAGCTTGCTTACTGACCAATCATGTATCTTTACTGATGTGGTCATGATTCCAACACTAATGATAGGTAGCTCGCAAGGATTCTCATTGACTACAAGTAGCTATTATTTTAGAAGAGTTTGGAGACCCTGCCCTAGACATTACTCCGTGCCCTCTCTACAACCGCTCGTCCTTAGCACAAATCCAGGAAGATCTTACATTATGCTGGTTATCAGGCCAGTGGGTGCACTTAAACCCAGCATTTCTTTGAGAGAACACAGCTAAATCATGCTGGCTCACTGGGGAGAAATGCATGAAATGCAGTTGAAACTATGAAAGGGGTAGACGTAGGACTCGTTGTGCCACATCTATTGCACTCCGTTTTCTCCACTGATCTACCCTGTAAGTAGGATGCAACTGTACATCACTTTCCCTCACTCCCATGGTCAAAAAAGTGATTGTGCTGCACTTCCACCAATCCAAAAAACACAAGTAACTATTTAGTTTAACAAAGTTTTGCTTGAGTGCACCTTTTGTAAACTGCTGTGTATGCTGTAAATCTCCTTCCCCTATTTATTTTTAGGTCTCGGCTAGCGTTGCAGCGCATGCGCTGCTCGCTCTGCGAGATCTATTGTCAAGTTGAAGTTGCAAGTGGGGTGGAAGCTCCACCTATGCTTTTCATTGGCGCGTGTCACTATGTTAAACGCTCGCTTTTGATTTAAAAGTGAAGGTGGTTTGTACCCTCCCGGTGTCCTTTAGGCCCCGCCCATGTGGACTTGTACATGAGCACGCTCTCCATGCTGCGGACGAGCTGCGGCGCGGTACCGCAGGCCTGGGCCCGCCATCAAGCAGGAGTCAGAGTGGAGCAACTGCGACCTCTCCTCCTTCTAGTTGGTGTAGGCACTTTGTTTTTTCATTGAGGGGAAAGCGTGATGTAAACAAGCGTCTGCCATTCCGCAATGGCGAGAGCTTGTTTCAATTAAATGGCCAGGCGCCGTTTCTTGCATGATGGCTCGAGAACTCAGCCAGGAAGAGGTGCTGGACTTCCTGTGCCGGGCGGCAGACTACCAATGCGGCGCTGCTTGACCATTTCAAGCGCTTCCTGTCCCGTGGGACCCTGCGTAGCTCCCAGAGCTACAACCCTTGCACATCGCGAGATGTGCAACTCGCTGAGTCCAGGGCACAACAAAAGAACAGCGCCGGCAGCACCTTGAGCCCCGATCCCGCTGCCCTCGCCGGCAAGGAGCTGGCGCGGCTCAAAAAGCGGGTCTAGAGCTTCGGTGCCCTTTGTCACGATGACAGTGAGCTTCGGGCACACGGATTAAGGAGAAGGCTACCCAAAAGGCAGATGGAGCATTGGCGTCTGCCGGTGAGTGACCGCATAGTTATAAAGATACATGCAGCGTGAGCTCTACTTTGTATGTGGAACTCCTGTCCCAGGTGTCATAGCCCAGCCTCAGCTGCCCTGCCGCGATTCCCGCTGTCTTTGTTTTTCGTTGCTCGCAGTTGGGACAGGGCAGGGCTGCTCCCCGCAGACATCTGTCTGGTCTCCCCAGATTCTGTCACTTGTAATAAAGTAACTTAATTTTGGGCATGGCTGGTGTGGTCCTCGCAGCAGGGGAAGGGCAGTCAGTGTAAATACACTACAGATTACGCCCTGGACCTGCAGCTTGTGTGTTTGGTGGGAAAGGTGGCTGTTGCCTGGGGCGTTACTTTCACCGGCTGCAGGGGGTCATCAGCAAGGGAGAGCAGTGCGCGGACTTCTTATGCGGTGCAGATGCGGCGTCCATGACGTTTCCCGCCCTGAGAGTGATGGATTCATTCCAAACACGGTCCTTCGCATCCCCCAGGCAGCCATACCTCAAAGGAGAGGGAGGGTGTCTATGTGGTAGGCGAGGGGGTAACATACCCAGTCATGCGGTCATATCCATTAGCCACACCATCATCCAGCAGGCTGGCAGTCTTCGAACTTTGCCAAAGTATACCAGACTCCATTAGCAACATTTTTGGAGGGAGTTGGGAAGGTTCCGATTTACGGTTTGATTGGCCCTTGCATATACTGCACTTTCCACAAATGCCAAGAAAATGCACACATGCAGGAGTCTTAAAAAACAGCTTTCAAAGCAGCATATTTTCTGGCAGGAGCAGGGTGCCGCAGGAGTGGGCGATGTTCTTTCTGCTCGACCTGCTCGCGTTTCGTACATTATGGATAAAAGACAGTCTTTTACAACGCCAATAGCTCTAACTTAAGCAATTGCAAGACCTATTGCATTTCCAATGCTAGTTTTGCTAGGGCTTCTTACACTTCTCATTTAAGGTGAATACACCAGCGCCATCTGCAGGGACGGCACAGTATAAAAAGCTCCATCTTTCTTTTTAAGTGCAGACGGGGCTTTGAAGGTTTGTGGGATGCTAGCAGCTCTGCTCGGCCAGGAGGCTAGGTCTAATGTGTAGGTGTTCTGCCCAAGATACCGTGCAGGATCCGGCAGCGCGGCTCACCTTCTGCTTCTTCTGTTTGTCCGCACTCTTCTTGGCTTCCTGATCCTCCTTGATGACGCGGCGCCGCCGCAGCTCAGAACTGACTGCCCGCTCGAGGTGGACAACCTCCTGAAGGGCCACGTCCCCAGCCAGGGACAGTAGGTGTGTTAGGAGGAACGTGGGGAGTGTAGGGCAATCGAGGGCTTCGTCTGAAGTCGGAGTCTCTGTCGGAAGCTCTGAAATAGGACTGTTTTGAGTGATGCAAATTGAAACCCACCTGCCTTTCATTCCCCACAACGAATCTTTGAAAAATGACAAATACTGCACCAAGTCTACTGACCAAGTTGCCATTCAACAAGTCGCTCACCTGTGGCCTCTTCTTTCTCAGCTGTTGCACTGTCCAACTGGTCCAACACTAGCTTGGAGCATCGCTGCAGGATTGGGGCACAGACCCTCTCTGGCTCCTCAGCCAGCTGATAAATGACTGTGATCGCAGTCTCTGTGAAGGGAAGCCAGAGCAGACTGGGGCTGGCAATGCCTAGGTAATTAGGAAAATAATATTAACAAGTGCCAGATTCTGCATATTAACTTAAAGGGGAAAAAAATACTGCCAGGACACGGACAGGAGCGAGGATACCATGTACATTGTGGGCGACAGCTCTGCCTTTAAAAAGTGTAGTTTAGTGCAGTAATTTTAGACAACTTCAAAGTTTGTCTTACCTCCGACCACCGCCTCAGTGAGCCGGTCAAAGAGCTGGTGCTCTCCAGGCAACCTAAAGGGCTCCTTGCTTTTCCCAAGCGTCTGCTGCAAAGCAAAATAGCGTAAAACAGTTATTCTATGACATGCATCAAGTTAAAGCAACGAGCCACAAATTTGAAGCATTTACACAAGAGCCTGAGCTAACCTAGTCAAATGCACAAGCAACCGTTCAAGGAATGCACCCAATGCAGAGAAGCTAGCCAACCCAATTTTCTGTGGAACACAATTCAAGACATTAACAGAAACAAGGCGATGAAAAATAGTGACATCTGGAAAGTTTAAGCGAAAGCACCACACACACCAATAACCCAAATCTTTTAACCAGCCAGTGTCTCTGACACAACTCAACCTACAAGCAAAAATCTTCAGGTGTATTGCAACACCTTAACAAGTAAGCATATTTCCGAGCATCACAAATAATGCAAAACGGCCTTTAAAAACAAAGCGTATCAACCTGGTACAGTGTAAACCAGCTATCATCTCTGCACAAAAATCCTGTCTTTCACACCAACATGTCCAGCAACTGCTCCTGCACCATTCTCAACATCCCAGAGAACTGTGGTAGTACAAATATCAACTTACCTAGATGACAACCGTCCAATCAACCTATCCACCTGGGCAACAGAAGCAAGATTATCAAGAACAGGGCGGATGCAGCAAAGTGGATGATATAGGAGCATGCTTCCTTGTACTATTCGACCATTGTTCACCATTCCACCATTCAGCATGGTTGACCGCCAAAACCTGCTCAGTCGCATCAAACATCGTCAGACACTCCTCTTATCTGCTTCATTTCCATGCAACCATAAAGAGCAACCATGACCAAAACCCCTACCATTGATGTGCAACTGTGCCCAACAAATCAAAATCATCAAAACCCAGTCTGAAAGGGTCTCAGACCCAAGACCCAATGACTGTAAGCAGCAAGCTCCACAATGGAATTTAACCACTTTAAATTGGAAAAGTAGTAATTAACAAAGTAATTTCAAAAAGTAAAACATTAGGACATGTATGCATTATCAAATTGTTAAAAATACACGTGTAAATGTCCTACTTTACAGCCTTTAGTATTTGTGGCTGGCAAGCCAAACATACCATTCACTATAGTCTGCTTTCTGGCAGAGATCTACTGAGAAATGATTAGGTCTACCACACAATTCATTTTATTGGAACTTTTTTTAGCCACATCTCAAATTAAGAATGATTTTATTAACATTTAAAGTTTACTTTTGCCACTTGCCAAACCGGTTAAAGGTTGAGCAGCGCCTGACAGCAATAAGCCAACAAGCTGGGTTTCTAGCGTAAAAACACTCTTTGGGATTTCACAAGTGCCATGAAGCTAGACATACACCCCTCATCACAAACTTCATAAACCTGCTGCACCATAATCACATCAATTGCCCTGGATTTCCATTGCCTCTTACTCAGGGGATACTACCACAGAGGGGCCATCCATTTCAACGTGTGTTTCAAAGTTTTTTTGTATAACAAGTTGCACAAATTAAAAATACAGACCAATACCAATAGTTTCACGATTGACACTAGCTAGAGCTTGCGGCAAGAAACATTATTCAAGCAAAAGACAATGCAGACATTGTGAAACGCACTTCTCTGCAATTTGTTAAAGACATCTAGGAAGCACGATTAATAGCTGTATGTAAACCAATATCTGGAATAGGAATTAATAATGAAATAGAAATTCAGAGAGCTGATCAATTTGGATATAAAAAATGTGTTGAAGCAGACAGGGTATATGTGTTTCAGATTCTCCACACATTCAAGATCGGCACACAGGACTGGTGCAGTTTCCTCAGAGCGTAAGGAATCAGAAACTGGTGGATGTGTAGTAGAAAAGGAAGACCAACTCAGGCATAACAAGGCTCCCTGCAGTAGAAAATAATCACAAAACAGCCAATAGTGTGCCCACAAGTGGACACTGGTAGCCCTGAAGACAATGTGGACTAGACAAACCCAGGTGAAGCTGCCCCATGTAGTTGGCAGGATAGAGCGGAGATAGTCCGCCTGCATGTTAATTTTCGCCAGGTGGTTCACAACCGGCTTATTCATCATGAGTGCACCCACAACCACAGTGCCTGGTGGCATAGGAGGGCAAGTCACCACTACCCAGTTTGCACACCACATCGTGGTCATTTGCCCATCAGGACCTGGATGAACATGCCAGGGATGTAGAACAGAAACACCAAGAGTCAGGTGAATCACAAAGCTTGATCTGATTGTGTCAGACCTCTGCATCAAAGGGGGATTTAGATCTAATAGTGCACTGAGGTGTCCACTCAAAGCAATGGAGGGGGCCCTCCATCACTAGTAGGGCCAACTTTGGCAAAGGGTAGAAAGGCTTTCACATGCGAGTACAGGACAGCAGCCCCCACTGCAGGTCCAGAGTAGCTCCCATGGAAATACAGATGCAGTCTGAGAACTCACCTGTGCTGGGACCACTGGAAGCAGGGGCCCCACTGGAGTGCATGCATGTGACCATGCATGAAGCACCGGCAAGATGCAAGCAGGCCCAAAAGGCACAGGGCTTTTACTGATGTACAGGAACAAAGCAAACACAAGCTTGCAAGAAGTACCAACCACAGACATCACGTTTGTAAAGACTGGAAGTGCAGATGTCCAAACAGGAGGACCGAACTGGTAGTGGGTGGAACAATCCAAAGCCTAGGTATCACCTGTGCAATTACAGGATCGCATATGAAAATAAAAGTCCTGTAGTTCAAGGTTCACTATACAATCTTCACAGCCAAGAAAACCTACATCAAAGACAGCATGTTGTACTTCTACTTGCAGATGAATGTGCATGTCCAGATTGGGGTGAAGGGATCCAGACTATTAGAATTCTGCAGGTCCAAGTAGCTGCCAGCAGCCAAAGAGCACCGGAGCAATAACTGAGGCCGGTTGGCTGAGGGATTGGTTCAGCCAGTGCACAATAGTATCCTGAAGAATCACAATGGGGTTGACTGGTGCAGAGTTTGAAGCTTAGGAGGCCGTAACGTGCACTAGTGGAAGCCAGAGTGAAGTCTCTGTGTAAGACAGCCACCATCCCCTAGGTTAAGGCCTCAACATATGCTGGGGCAGTGCCACAAGTGGAGAGGGATCCACATCTAAGAAAGTCGCCCAAAATGCTGGCAAACTAAATTCATGCACCATTACATAACTTTCATTCACTGAAACAAGGCTATGCCAAAGGACACGTCATCTAGGTCATGTAGCTGCAACCTGTCTCCCACATGCCCCACATCTTACCTTCTGGCCGTCTCCAATTTTCAGGATAGTGTTGCAGACTGCTCGTGCTAGCCGGTAGTCCTCATGCACTTTCTCACCCAACCCAACAGTCACCAGGGTATCCAGGTTGCTGCCAACAATTTCAGGGCGCCCTCTGCAGTGGAAGGCAAAAGGTGTTTCAAGTAAGTGCAGAAGACCTACAAGTCTGCAGTGCACAGCATTTGTGCAAATGGCTATTGTGGACAACAGTATAAGCGGTTGGTTCCACAGCAGGAACATTCCTAAACCGACGCTCTCCGATAGATTAAAGATTTGTTACAGGTTCAGAAGAAGTGAACCAAGGATGCCCCAGGGAGCTAAATGAAACCCCTTTTGGAACCACTGAGACGCTCCTTGCTCAACAGCAGCAAAGCACTGGGACCTATGGCTTTACATTCAATGCAACTCATTCCATCAGCCGCAGGTGGAAAACTCAGGAGAACTGAAGCACGGTTTAATCTCAAGCCAATGCAGCTAAACAGGTGGCTCCATCAGATGAGCAAAGACACAACTGTGAAACTACTGGAGAGCAACAGCTTCTACTAAACACTTTACACACAGCAAGAAGCTGCAACGTAACAGCATCTCATTAACCCAAACAAATTGGAAACCACTCCAGCTACACCCATTAACTAAAGTAATGCGAATCTTACGTACTTGGCCATCATTCCCAGCAACAAAACGGAAGCCCTGCGCTCGAGGGGAGAGCATGAAGACTTCTCGGTGAAGCGCTCCCAGAGATGTTGGATCACAGCTGGGCGGATTTCATTCTTCAGCACAAACTCTGAAACCTACAGAAGGGTAAAGACTGTAAGGAAGAGACACTAGAAACATTCAGGGGGCAACCACAAGATTCAGGGTGGTGGTGAGTCACACAAAAGGATTGGAAAGAGGAATTGGGCAAACCACTGATGGACGGATTTCTGAGAGACTTAACACTTTGATAAAATCACAGTAGCACAGTGACCACTAATTAGGTAAATTCACCCTAATTTGAGCCAAGGCCAGCAATTGGCTTGAGATGTCAGTGAACAGAAGGCATGGCCATACATCTACACTCTAACGCTATTTCCGTATTCAAAATGTATATTTTCATATCACTTACAGAAACAGTAAATAAAACAGTTTAAGTGCATTTAATTGTTGCAAATTACAACCATTGACCTTTTCAGCATGTTGTAAGGACCACAATCAATAACTCAACTGAGCAAACAATAAGTCACATTAAATGCAATGCTCACGACCTCACCAGTGATGTGACTAATGCAATTAGAAAGGTTGTAAATAATCTTTACAGGAGTACACATAGTAAGACTACGGAGAGGTTGATGAATGCAGTATTACGTACTGCTAGGAGTATGAATTTAAGGTTACATTGTGCTACTAGACTCCGTTACTTGCTACATGCAGCCAACCACTGCTAAGGCCTTTGATCCTGTGCAGCACTGGATGGCGGAAAAGCATGGCCTATGGTGAGACGCAATTTTTAAAATACATGAAAATAAGGGTTTGCAGATGCTTGCACACTTGTAGCATCGTTGGATATTCTGGGAGGTTGATAGACCAGGCACCAGGTCTATGAACCACACAGACTTTTCCAACTATGGTTCAATAAGCACTTGTCAGGGTATCACGTACCAATGACCAGAGTTTTTGGACATTTCAAACTCCAGAGCGGCCCTGAAACATACATGCATCTCACAGCAGGAATCCTTTTGCCTCCCTGCCGCCTTAAGGCTCCTTCCCTTTTCCTCATCCAGAACACTGGGACAGAGTCATCACAGCCTCTAATGGCAGCTGCAACATTTTGTCCAAATTCTGACCTTCCAATCCTAAACTTCGGTTCTGTTGACCAAAATGGATGGCAGGAGAAAGTTTACTCAGTTAATTATTTAAAAAACGTGGGCACGCAAACTATCTGCAGATAAACAGTCCAGTTACCCATTTCCCAAAATTGGACAGGCCATGCCAGTTTGATTTGAGGCTTAAAAAAACATAAGCCTCACAATTTCTTGAACACCACTGAATAAATTTACACCAAACCCAGCAAAAGCACATCCTTGAGAAAAGTTATACTTTCATGCGAAATTCACTACAATTGCATTAAGCCATTTTTCCTGTAGCTCGAGCAGAAATTTGCCATGGATGTTAAGATAGCAAGTGTCGCTTTTTTGCCACCACTGTCCCTGACAGATCTGGATGAAACATGCTGTGCCAAACAAATCGGATAAGTATTTTTCCCAGGCAGTTTTCTACATATTCATGCATTGAGCAGTGCTTATACTAGCAAAACAAGACTGATTTTCAGTTAAAAGCTAGACCTAACCACAGAGGGACTAAACTCAAAACATTAACGTTCAAGAGTAGAATTCTTTGACTTAATGTTTGCTACGAGTCATTTGCCAGGCAGGCAAAACATTCTTAATGTATCTGAAGCACCCAGATTTCCTGTATGTGCAGCTTTCTGAAATTTCTCTAGTCTACCTAAAGGCTTTCAGGTCACCCATTTAGCTTCACTTAACATCGGGACTTGAGGGTGCGAAATCAATTTGAGCTACTCACACAAAGGACCAGTCTGAACAGAAAACCCCAGGATAAATAATATGAAGCAAGCCACTTATCCACTTACAATCTCTTCAAGGCATTGGATGGTTGACAGAGAAGCATCTACAGTGAGAAGGGAGAGGTTGTGCACCAGAGCCTGAGCCTTCGCCCTGCAAGAATAAAAAATGTGGTTGATGCAGAATGCAATACTAAATGTACACAACCAATAGGCTAGCCCACACTCACAAGACGTCAGACAACTGCATGCTAGCTAATGGTGGTCTTATCCAGATTACAAATGGCAATTGGGAGACAATGCACTGGGAGGCCCTTTGAATGTCACAGATAGATGCATGAACAATCCACCTTCTCACAATTGTGGATTATAGACTGCACGCACGTCAACTGTCAGTCTTACACATACAAACAAATTTCTTCACCCTGCATATAACCTGGCTTATGCTACTTGTTGCCAATTCAACCCATCACAGATTAATTTCTTTTGATGAAAGAGCAGAACAAACAAGTTACTTTCCTTTGATGATGTGATTTCTGGTGGGTAGTCTAACTGCAGATTCCTCACTTTTAGAATATTGCCCAGGTGCCGGACTGGATCCAGAAGTTCACAGCAGTGTGAGCACATGGCGCGTTGTGGCACCATTCATTTCAGTGTTGACTTTTTCACCTAGAACTGATGGAAGCCACATATAAGCTCCACCCCTGAGCACTGGTGTCAGTGTCTTGCTCTGCCTCTTCTGCGCCCTCAGACGCAGAGCACAAAACAATTGGAGGTACAAGTGTGCATATCTGTAATTTGGGGCCTTTTTATGCGTTAAAAAAAAGAGAACACTCCACAGAACAGGGAGACGAGGACAGTAAGAATTCCGTAGTAATGGTATCCAGAGAGTTAGAGAGAAGTACCCCGTTTGTCTGATGAATACTTCTTACCGCAGCTTCCTCACCTCTAGAATAGAGAACAGAGCAGTGCCTACCAAGTTGGAGGGTCTGTGGAGTGCGCTCTGACCAAAAAGTCGTGCAGACCAGGATTATTGAAATGTCCTCCCCATTGGACCTGGCTATCAAGGTAGTGGTGCTTTGAGGTGTACACCAGGCTTCCCCAACGAATAGCTTGTGAGCTACTGGTAGGTTTCCAGCTACCTGCAAGTACACACAATTGGAACCTTTTGTTTGGCTGAACTCATCTGTATGCCATAAGTATGAATTCAAGACATAAGGGTGTGTATTTTCAGAACTCAGGTGTTTGGAGAAACAAAAAATATATATAAAATTTCCCAAATATATTTAAAGCGGACATTTGAGTGATCAGTCATGTGGAGAGACTTCTTACCAATATTTTCGTGCTGGGGCACTCCATCTGTGGCTGGCATGTATTAGCTTTGCAGAGGGATTCCAAATTGCAAAAGCCTTTTTAAACTACTGCTAGCAATGCTGCCTAATGCACCATGGTGATCACTACTGGTAATCTTACATATGGCCACTAATGTAAACTGTCCCGATGAGGTCACTATTCCAACACTGATATTCGTAGCGTGCAACTATTTTAACTGAACATAAGGAGTAGTTTCTTACCTGTAACTCCAGTTCTGTAGTAGGGGTATCTCTGTTATAGTCATAATCTATGAATACTCCCCGCCCATGTGCGGGGACCCCGGAGCAATCAAAAATATCTCTTAAGCTGTCCCGCATTTGCAAACCTGCAAAGACACTTAAGAGACAGACAAAATAATACAGCCTAATCACAACAAGGCTGCACTGGCCAGCACTTCCTCTGAAGTGAACACAAAAGCCAAAATAAAGTTTAAATGTCATTTTTATTCACATTTGACATGTTCCTTTATTATCTCACACTCCCTTCACCAAAATCCCTTTAAACAATAGAGAGGAAGGGGTGGACAGACAAGCCCTATAGGCTGTCATTATGTGTCTAAAGGGATACCGTGCCTTTAAGAAACTCTCCAGAGACCCCCGGTATCCCAGGATGCACAGCCAACCCAAGTTACTTTCAGTTCTTTTTGAAGGTGTATAACAACAGGCCTGATACCGTCAGGTTACTCCACCGGGGAGGAGGGAGGGTCGCTTATGACTATAACAGAGATACCCCTACTACAGAACTGGAGTTACAGGTAAGAAACTACTCCTTCTGTAGTAGGGGATCTCTGTGTATAGTCATAATCTATGAATAGAATGGCAAGCCCATCCCAACCAACAAACAGCGGTGGAGTAAAAACCCAGACACCAACAAATTACTGTGCAAACAAATTCCTCAGCGAAGCCACGTCCAACCTGCGCATCTGCCCTAGCATCAGAATCCAGGCAGTAATGCTTTGAAAACGTATGGACCGACTTCCAGGCAGCAGCCTTACAAATGTCAGCAATTGGAACATTCTGAAGCAAAGCTGCAGTCGCTGCTTTGCCTCTAGTCGAATGTGCTGTAGGCTTACCCCCTAACGTCTTATTAGCTTTCTGATAAAGCTGAATACAGGACACCATCCATCCGGAGAGGGACCGTGTTGAGGTAGCTAGACCAGTTCTTACCGAACCATAATTCACCAACAGTGGATCCGACCTGCGGATTCCTTTTGTCTTATCGAGATAGAAGGTCAACACCCTACGCACAGCAAGTGAACGCAGAGACCTCTCCGCCGGAGAGAAGGGATGCTGAAAAAACGTAGGCAAAGTTATCATGTGATTCACATGGAAATCAGATATCACTGTAGGTAAAAACTTAGGCTGAGTACGCATTACCACTTTAGAAGCATGGAATACAGTATACGGCTCTGAAAAACACAGAGCCTGAATCTCACCTACTCTCCTGGCTGATGTAATCGCCACCAGGAGAAACAGCCTTCCAGGACAAATACTGCAAGGAGGCCTCATGAATAGGCTCAAAAAGGCTCCCTCATTATCTGGACAACACCACAGTCAACACCCATGGTGGAGAAGGTCGTCTAACAGGGAGGAACACCTTACGCGAACCTTCCAAAAAATCCGTAACCACAGGCATGTGGAAAAATGAGGTTTGGGAAGGGCCCTTTCTCTACGCAGTCAAAGCTGCGAGACGAACCCTGATAGACTGAAAATTAAGCCCAGAGGGAGCCAACTGCAGCAGATAAGGCAGAATAGCATCTTCTCTACAGGATGTAGGGTCAACGTCCTTTGCCCTGCACCATAAGCAAAATCTCTTCCACTTATAGGTATATCCATACAGTCCCGAGGCAGAATCAAGTGTCCATATTGCACTAACGCAGGAGCCAGGCTGCCAAACTCCAGGACAAGAGATCGGGGGAACCATCTGTCATCCGAACCTCGTGAGAAGGTCCGGCCGACATGGCAGGCGCCTGCGTGGAATAACAGACCGGTGAAGAAGGTCGGTGAACCACCAGTGCCTCGACCCCTCCAGAGCCAAAAGGATCATCCTGGCTCTGGATCGCGACAGCTCGATCAGCACCGCCGATATCAGGGGAAAGGGTGGAAAGGCGTAGAGAAGCCGTTAGACCAGCTGATCCAGAGAGCTTTCCCCAGCGTCCCTGGTCGGAAGCACCTGGACGCGAAGTCGCAGCCTCTGCTGTCTTCTGCCCGAGCGAACAGATCGACATCCGGGGAGCCCCACTCTGCGAAGACGTCTATCAGCACGTCGCCGTTTAGCACCCACTCGTGATTCTCGTGAACGAGCCTGCTGAGCGCAACGGCTTGGGCATTCTGCACTCCCAGCAAATGGGTAGCCGTGATCGGCAGGTTCCTGGTCACTAGCAAATACCAGATGGCCTGCGCCTCCCGAGACAGCATGCGTGAACGGGAGCCCCCCTGCTTGTAGATGCAATACATGGAAGTAGGATTGTCCGTCTGAACGAGCAGGGAGTCTGCCTTGAAGGAGGAATGGAACGCCTGCAGGGCCAAGGGTACCGCTCTGAGTTTCCCAAAAAGTTGATGTGGTAAGTCATCTCCGTCTGCGACCATACCCCCTGTGAAGAGGGCCCGACTGAGGAGATTGTCCCCCGAACACCACCACTGCAGCGACTGAAGAGCATGCAGCGACAGCCGAATCTCGTCGTCACAAGCCCCTCCGATGGAGCGGTCACAAGGGCCTGAGCCTACCGAAGGAGTGACCATCGTCTTTCCGCCGAAGGAGACACGCTTACTGACAGCGTAGAGATGGAGGCCGCCACGTACTATATGCACTGGAACGGCACCGGGAACGACTTGGACATGGTGACGTGCCACCCCAGCTTGTTCAAGAGAACGCACGTCTGGAGGGAGTGCGCTTGCGCTTCTGAAAGGAGTGTGCCCTGACCAACCAACCGTCAGAGACGAGACCTGCCCCACCGTTGGGGGGGGGGGGGGGGGGGGGTAATAATACAAGAACTCGAGCCCTACGAAGGATCGAAGAGAGTCTCCCCTCCGAAGGGCACACAGCCGTTGAGTCACGACAGACCTTGTGAGGTCGGTGCGGAGGCCCAAACGAAGTAAGAGAGAGAGAGCGAGAGAGAGAGAGCGAGATAGAGAGAGAAAGAGTCCAAGTGAAATGCAGGCGCGCTACCCGAAAGTAGCTGCCTTGATCAACCAGCCGTTCAGAAACGGAGAGACAAAGCCACTGTGACTCTCATATGCGCAGCCACCACGGCCTAGCGTATGGAACATTCCAAGGTGTAGGCTGCAGGCCGAAAGGAGGCACAAAGCAATGATAATGGCCGTTGCCCACTGTGAAAAACAGGAACTCGCGATATTTTCCCCGCTGCATAGTCAGTCACCCTGAGGAGGTTGAGGGGAAACCTAAGGCAGAGACCCCCACCGGAATGTACTACTCTTTGATCCCACGAGTCGGCTTGTCGCCCGCCGAACGTGGGTCCAAACTCGGTCATGTCTCCCTTGCACGCTAGAAGGAACGGTGAGTACCATCCCTGTCCAGTTCATCCCAGAGGAGCCGAGTCTATCTTCCTTTACTGGAAGATGGAGGTGGCCTCCTTCTACAACTCGCGCACAGAGCGCGAGCGAGGTGGAGGGAGAGCTGGAGGGAAACCGGAAGAGTCGCACGGCGGTCAGCCCCAAAATGACTCAATGGCGCCTCGCTATCCGCATGGGAGCACAAGAGTTGCGGCAGAGAAGGAGAGTAGAAACACACTGCTGCGCAGGCTGCAGAGATTCCGTCGAAGACAAGAACGTCGCCGTAGAACAAACCCACGGCAAAGCCCGGGATGCGCCTGAAGCGAAACATCTGCTGCAGAGCCTAAGAATATATATATATATATATATCCGCAACCATCATGCCCTGTAGACTATCCCTGTCTCTGGGCCGGAGATCCACACGTCGGTGAAGGAACGCACACAGGGATCACCACAACGGCCCAGCCAGAGGTTCGTAAGAACAGGAGAGCACCTCTCCCTATTCACGTAAGAGGCCCCCCTGGCATGCCTGACCCGAGAACTTCCATAACAGTGACGACGGGACCTTATGGAAGACAGCGGATTCCATGGGACCGACGCCCCCACACGAGACCTCGTGGTAGGGACATCAAGATTCCACGGAGGGAGGGGGGGGGGGGGGGGGGGGAACGGGTCGCCGGCCGAGGCGCCACAGGCCCCCCGGTGAGTGGGAGATGAGCCGGAGAGAATTCTGCGGCATCCCCGTGGTATCACCCGTGGGGGCGGAGCAGGAGGCGACCAAGATGGTGAGCCGGTGCGCAGACACTGCTAAGCGAGGGGACCAAAGTCCCGCGCTTCCGAGCGGACCACGTGTAAGTAGCCCCAGACACCGAAGGGTCCCTCGGCGCCAGCTCAGCGTCGAGAGTCGACGCTGCCGGGAAAACGAAGTCCCCGCCTATGATGGTAGGCCCACAACAGAGCGAGGTCCAGAACCGGACCTAGCCATCGAGCGCCAGTAATGACCCCTCGACGTCACCATGACCTCACCATTACTGCGACGTCATCAGCACTGCGACGGCACCACCACAGCGGTGTCGAACCTCCTTCTGCACCTTGACGTCGAGCATCACCGCGCCTCGACGGCGATCGACGTCACGCATCACTGCGCCGCGACGCCAAGCGTCTCGACGTCCAGCCATGCATCGACGTCAAGCGTCGACGCCAAGCATCGACGTCAAGCCTCAGCGCCGACGTCAAGCCTCAGCGCCGACGTCAAGCCTCGGCTCTCGACGTCATGGCTCTCGACGTCATGGCTCTCGACGTCATGGCTCTCGACGTCATGGCTCTCGACGTCATGGCTCTCGACGTCATGGCTCAGCAGCCTCCTTGACGTGGGCCTTTTCTTGGGTCGACGGAGAGCATTGGCGTCACACCTGCTCTCGACGTCGCCGTCCTCGATGCTGACCGGCGGGGGAAAGCCCCCGAGGCCACAGCATGGGACGTGGTAGAGGACCTACCCTCTCCTTACCCAGGGGCTGAAGAAGAAACCTAAACAGGTGTCAAACATAAGACACAGGCAAGCACAGAAGACAAACTCTGAGCTTCAGCTTTGGCCTTTATGACCTACCGCAGTCAAAGCACTTGCTAAACAGGTGTTCAAATCCGATGCTATAGAGGCAAGCAAACTGCAGAAATTCTGCCAAAAAACCACAGCAGAATGTAGAGAAAGGCCAAAGACGTCGAATGAAACTTCAAATCCAGAAAAAAAAAATCACTCAAAATGAATAAAAGCTCACAAAATGAAGAGCTAATGCTCCAGGGTCCTGCCAGCAGGAGCCGGAAAAAAGAACTGAAAGTAACTTGGGTTGGCTGTGCATCCTGGGATACCGGGGGTCTCTGGAGAGTTTCTTAAAGGCACGGTATCCCTTTAGCAGACACATAATGACAGCCTATAGGGCTTGTCTGTCCACCCCTTCCTCTCTATTGTTTAAAGGGATTTTGGTGAAGGGAGTGTGAGATAATAAAGGAACATGTCAAATGTGAATAAAAATGACATTTAAACTTTATTTTGGCTTTTGTGTTCACTTCAGAGGAAGTGCTGGCCAGTGCAGCCTTGTTGTGATTAGGCTGTATTATTTTGTCTGTCTCTTAAGTGTCTTTGCAGGTTTGCAAATGCGGGACAGCTTAAGAGATATTTTTGATTGCTCCGGGGTCCCCGCACATGGGCGGAGATTATTCATAGATTATGACTATACACAGAGATCCCCTACTACAGAAGTAGTTATTGCACAAGAGGTTGGAGACCCCTGGTGTACACAGACGCTCACTTCACTTGCTAGCACCGTAGTAGTAGCAGTAGCACTGGTGGAATGAGTCCTCAGCCCTTAAGGAGGCTGTTTCCCAGTCAACGTGTAGCAGATCTTAAATGCAGAGGACTATCCACCACAACAAGTTAGGCAGAGCAAAGAAAACTGGGAGGGTGATTACTTGGCCAAAAAAGGCATTAGGACTGAAGGGAAAAAGGCTGCTCTGGTCCTCAGCGCAAGTTGTCTGCAAAAAAAAGGTGGAATAGGGAGGCAGCGCCATGAGCTCACTCACACAACGAGCTGAAGTGATCGGAATGAGAAGATGGTTTTTTTTAGAGTCCATGGGCTCAAATAGCAGCTGTGTATTTGCTCTGAGGAGTTACACACGAACGTCATGACCAAACTGAGGTTGAACTGTGGCATCAAACTGTTTAGGCAGGAACATGTGGCAAACCTTTAATAAAGTGCAGCACAACTGTGGATTTAAACAAGGACAACTGGTTCGGAAATGCAAAGAAAAGGCCAGAAGGTCTGACAAATAACCTTTCAAGGTGCCCATGGCAAGACCTTACTAAGACAAAGAAAAACATCAAAACAGACGAGTTTGGCTTCTAAGGGTTTTGTGTTGGAGGTACACACCAGGTCACAACTTTATCCCAGCGTAAATAGTTTTTAGTGGGACTCCTGCCCAGGAGGATGACATCCACAATTTCAGAAGGTAGAACGTAGTCAACTGCTGCCACTCAAACTCCTCCTTGCATGGAGGTGTAAATTGTGCGGTTCAGATTTAGAACCCCACCCTGCTTCCGAGACAGAAGATACTCCTGAAGCTGTAGCCTGATTGGAGGTTAGATGCTCCAGGCAAGCAGTTCCAGGCACAACAACGGTACTCCCTGTCCAGAGTCATTAGGATAACCTGGGTCTGGTTGTTCCAAAGCTTCTACAGTACTCGGGGCAGGAGTAGAAGGTGTGCTTTCTGTAACCTTATTGCATTTCCTTGAGGGAGTAGTCTTGGAAACTCCAACGCGCAGAAGTTATGACACGGCACATTTGACAATGGTGAAAAGATCCAGCTAGGGCTCTTCCCACAATTAGAAGATTTCCTGTGCCACCATAGAATGCAACTGCCATTCATGATCCACCTGGTGTCGCCAGCCAAGTGCACACACCTGGGTGTTCAAAGATCATGCCAGGTGGCTGGCAACAAGGGAGGTGCCCCATCGCTCCAGCCAATGTCAGAGGCATTGGCACACGAACAAAGACCCTCACCACCCTGCCTGTTGCAATATCACATGATGGTGGTGTGTCCATGAGAACCTGCACTGGCTTTCCCTTGATGTATGGCTAGAACGCCTTTAATACCAGACTGATGGCGTGCAGCTAGAGTAGACAGCAGGGGCTTGACTCAAGCAGGTCATAGAGCTGGAGGGGAAGTACGGAACCAGAGGCAGGTTCCAGGGGCTTAGAGGACACAAAGGGCAGATCTGCTGGCAGTAACCTGTCTGGAGACCCCGAAGGACGTATGGGGCTTGAAGGCATGCCAGAAGTGGGCAGAGGAGTGCTGAAAGTATGCAGAATGACCTCCTTGAAGGCCTCAACCTACTGTGGTTCACCAATGGCTTGGGAAATTCAGGGAGCAGGACAAGTTGTAGAATCTGCTCTTGGGACAAGAATCTAGCGCAAGATAGATTGGCACCCTGCAAACTTATTTTTGGACAGAGGCGGGACGAGGTCAGGTCCCACTTTGACTTTGTATGCACTTCGTTGATTTGGACTTCCTGGAAAACTTCGACTGCGAAGACAACCTATCGCGGGGCAGGTCCACACCCTCAATGTGGAGCAGGACTTGTGTGAACGCCATGACTTAATTCAGTGCTTGGCAACATACATCTTGGCTCCCCTACCCCGCGTTCGGGTGCACGAGGGCATTCTTTACACATCTTGGTCGTACCCCTTGCCAAAACAGCAAGGACAGACGTTGGGCAGGTCTTTCACTGACCGGTTTTGAACAGTCCAGGCATGTTTGAGCATTGTAGTCTTTGGCAGGGGACATCATCCCTTGCACACTGGAGGAGATTTTAGAAAAGATTCACCAACTGACAAAGTGGAGCAAAGCTCTGGATCTGCGTGCGAGGGTGGCCCCTATATGCAACTCCACTGTCACTTCAAGGGCAAAATTAAGTCAATGCAGAGCCTCAAGACACCACATAGTCACATGTATGAGCACTGCTGCGAAAACTTCAAGATCCAGACTGGTGCCTTAAAATGTTCAAAAGGGGAGAAATCTGCTGGTAGAAGTAGCCATTAGTGTAGGTAGATTTATATCAAATAATTTTAAAAGGCATGACCACTACAATGCACTGTGTGTGTGTGTGTGTGTGGGGGGGGGGGGGGGGAAGGGTGCAGTAAAGAGGCTACAGGGTGAAGCCAATTCAAGGGTAATTACTGTGAGAAGTTGGCCTGATGTATGATGTCACTAGTTCTAGTGTACACCTTATATCAGTCCAAATACCCTTATGGTGATTGGTTGTAAAGTCAACCTTATAGACCACCTATCCTAGTGGTAGCATGGACAAGAGCAGTCTTAGGCTAAACTCTGAATGGCATGTGAAGCCAGCTGTGATACCATATATAATCCCTTGAATACCAAATGAAAGGACACCACAACAGATATATATATATAAAATAAAGTGTATTTATTCTAGTCAAACCCTCAGCACTCTTTATGAGATTAGAGGTAAGTACAACACAGTCTTATTTAAGCATACATTAAGTCACACAGGTAAGTAATACAGTTAGGCCCTAGGGGCCACGCAAACCATATACTAAGTAAGTGGTATAAGGACCACTGTCACGGAAATAGAATAGGCCTAGGGAATCGCTGGGGCTACACTATACTAGCGTTAGTTAGGAAGTGGGAGGCCCACGGGATTCGTGTGCAGAGTGGAAACACTCACGCGTAATGCGTAAAAGTCAATAGCAATAGTACAGTTTAGAAAACGGTAGATTTAGGACACTTCCGGAGTAGCTAGGAAGTTGAGACTGGAAAACTAGACACTAGGATAGTCACTATCCTGATGAGCACCGGAGTACCCAAGTTACCTAGCCCACAGGCTGCGGGTGCATAGGGGTGAAGATGCGTCGGTTTTCGTCGTCGACTCCTATGGATGCCTGAAGAAAGATGCGGACAGGCAGTCCGTGAAGAGTGTCCGGTGGATCCCAAGGCTGGGATCAAGAAGAGAGGAAACCTGCAAGCAGAAGGGACAGAGTCAAGGTCACTAGCCAGTGACCACGTGGAACCAGGAAGGAACCAGGCGATGTCGTGAAGATTGCAGGTGAAGGTGAAGCTTGTCGCTGCAGCCAGGAGGACCAGGAAGCGTCGAGGACGACCGGGACCAGGAGGCGAGCTGTCCCACGAAGGCTCTTGCTGTCGGCGGCGGCGAAGTTGGACTAGGACTCACCAAGCCTTGGCAAGCGGAACCCACGAAGAACGGAGGACTTGCTTCTGGTGCAGACCAGGAAGGTCTGGGGTGCTTCTTCTTTGCAGAGAAGCGGGAGCCAGTCTGGAGGAGCCAAACCAGCGCAGAAGATTTCAGGGTGCGTCGTCACAAAGGCCACTAGCCAGCGGGCAAGCAACCGGACAGACGCGGCAAGCAGGAAAATGCAGAAGGGCCCCACGCAGGACTCGTGGAGTGTGGGGGGCTGATCTTCGGTGCAGATGGTGCTTGGGGTTGGGGCTTCTCAATCCCCGGTGCACAACTTAGAGGGTGCCTCAGAAGCTGCGCTTTAAGTTACTAGCCACTTTTCCCAGGTAGCCGGTCCCACGTCGCTCGTCGCCTCCACGGATCTCAGCTTTGCTGTGGATGTGGATCAGGGTCGGAGAAGTCTGGAAGTCAAGGCTCTGCAGTCGGTTCCTCGTAGAACGTGGGCAAAGCAAAGGGTAGTCTCTTGATGGTGCCTGTTTGCACAGGGTAGCCACTCCTTGGCCACAAGGGAGATTCTTCAGTCTTCTTCTTTCGTCGAATGTCGAAGGTCCAGAGTTTCTGTTCAAGTTTGCAGGTTCAGGATAATCTCAAGTCTTGAGGCCCAACTCCCACTCTTATACTAATCTGGGGGGCTGGGATACCTGCTAGGTCACGCCTTATGGGTGGGACCTGGGAGGGGGTGGTTACACCCACTTCCCTTTGTCCAGTTTCGCGCCAGAGCTGGGGCTGGAGTGCCCCAGCGCCGGTTTGAACTGGACTATGCAAGGAACACCTTGTGTGCCCCAGGCATGTCTCATTCCTTTCAGCCCACCCTGCCCCAATACACTAAAGGCTGTCTGGGGAGGTGCTAGCACCTCCCCAAGCAGGAAACCTATTGTCCAGGCCTCCCTGGCTGGGATCACTCCCAGCTGCAGGAGGTCAGACTTGTGTCGTGGCAGCAGCATCAATTTTGTGATGCTGAGGCTTTGGTCAGAGGCTAACAGTGAAGTATGATTTTAACATGTCTTTCCCTCTAGAAGGGGGGAATAATATCCTCATGTCCAGAAATGGCATTGGGGTATTATTCCACAGTGTTAGACACCTTACACGACATGTTTTGATAAAGCCAAACCATAGTTACCATAACCGTCTAAGATTATAAGGCACTTTAAGAGTATATGGTAGGCTATATCATAGAACAGCTATAAGGACTTAGTTCCGAAAGCTGCAGACAGGCTCAGCTCATGCTAGAGCACCATCTCACATGTTACCAAGCACTCTGCCTCCAGGATTGTTAAGGCCTGCCATAGGAGTGACTGATAGGTACACATGTGTCTATATGTAAGTTAGGTATAGGAATACTACACCTAAGCAAGGGGTGATTACACGACCTTGCCCCAGCTGAGTGATCAGCCAGTTGTGTCAGAATGGAAGGCCAGGCCAGGGGTGGCATAATACATGCTGCAGCCCCTGGGAGGCCTAGGGTACACCTATGCCCTGGGTACCTAGGGTACACTGTACAGGGTCCAATAAGGTGATCCTTACCAATTGGTTATGTACCTAGGGTACATGGAGTCCATTTTAAAGAGAGAGCAGACAGCCTGAGACCCTGAATGGCAGGATCTCAGGCCAACTAAGTCGAAAAACCAGCTAGACACTAGGCAAAAAGTTGGGGGTAACCATAGTCAGATATCCACCTTCCTACAATTACCAGTTGGAGTGCATATACCAGATGAGGACCCTCATCTAGAGTGTTACATGTGTGCGAGCAGTTGCTTGAAGACTCTTGTTCAATTCTTTCCTTAACAGGAAAAGTGCGGGAGCCTGCCGGACTTGGATTGGGAGAGAGATCCAGATCCTAGGAGCACCCCAGGTCTTATCTTCAAACTCACAAAAGGAGTGCGCTTGCCTCTGGTTTAGACTTTTTGCAAGCCCTTCCTACCTGAATTTCTGTTTTCAAACTTGAACAGGGATGCCTCTCTGGGAAGAAGGACCTTGCTTAGCATCATGTGAGTGCTCGAAATTAGAGATTCATAGGTAACATGCGCTGAAAGGGTGAGTCAGTGCAGTTACTTGAAGATCTGAGTTCCTGTGAATCGAATAGTTTGTCGGTGTAGTTTTGCAGCTTGAAGATTTTCTGGATTCACTATGCTGTGCATTATTCCGCGGTCTAGTGGTTGGGTCCGAAATCGTAGTGTTTCTTCTCTTTTTTTTGTGGCCCAGGTGGGTGTCGACGTCCCACTATTTGGTGTCCTCCTGTGAGGTCAGCGTGCTTCCTCTGGAAGCTCCCACCTTTGGGCGCCATCTTCGGATTCTTTTTTTCTTGTCTTGTGCTATTTTTGTTCATCCACTATCAAAGTCTTTCCATTTTTTTTTTACTTTTTTTTTTTTTGATTCCCTTCCTCCGGTCTCATCTTTCTGGAAGAGGTGGGTGGGTTCGCTAGTCAATCCAGAAAGTCTACAAGCTGCAAAACGACACCGACAGGTAAGAAACTACTCGTTTTGCAGCGTGAATCTTTCTGGATTCACTATGCTGTGCATAGTCTTTGTAGCGGTTTGCTAAGTTTGTGGCGGCTGGGTGGAAGATGAGCGTTGGTTGTTGAATATATGTTGAAGCACTTTTTGCCCTACTTGTGCTTCCTTGTTCATCTGTATATCTACGCAGTAGTGCTTAGTGAACGTGTGTACTGAGGCCCATGTTGCTGCCAGGCAAATGTCTTGGATGGGTGCGTTTGCCAGGAAGGCTATTGTTGCTCCCTTTTTTCTGGTAGAGTGGGCTTGTGCCGCTCCTTGTAGTTCTTGGCCTGCCTGCTTGTGGCAGAAGTTTAAGTCTCTGCGATCCATCGTGCGATGGTGCCTTTTGTTACCGGTCTGCCCAAGAAACTGCTAGCGAAAGACACAAAGAATTGCTTTGTTTTCCAACAATCTTTAGTTCTTTCAATGTAGTGCATCACTGCCCTGCTAGCGTCTAGTGTGCAGTGCCCTTTCTGCGCTTGTGGATGGTTTCTGGAAAAAACTTGGTATCTGTATTGTCTGGCTTAAGTGGAACCTTGACACCACCTTTGGCATAAAGTGTGGGTCTGTTCTCATTACCACCCTGTCATTGTGAATTTGAATGTAGGGTTCTTGTAGAGTTAGCGCTTGCAGTTCGCTTACCCTGCGTAGCAAGGAGATTGCTACCAGAAAATCTGTCTTTATGGTGAGCATATGTAGAGGCCTTGTGAATGGGTTCGAAGGGCGCCTTCATAAGTTGCGCGAGAACTACATTGAGGTACCATGCCGGTGGTGGTACCCTTTGGGGGATGGGGCGGGGGGGGGCGGGATTCGTTTGGGCCCTTCCAGTAATCTTTTTACCACCTGGGATGTAAAGAAACTTTTCCCCGTTTCTCCTCTTGTGTAGGCTACTATTGCTGCTAGGTGTACCCTTAGCGAGGCGTAGCTTAGGTTGCTCTTTAGCACGTGTGTTATACATCTTAGCACGGTTGATTCCCTGGTGATTATGGTGAGAAAGTGCCATCTTTCTTACATGGTATGCCCCCACTTTTTGCTGAATTGCGGAATATACTTTGTGTGGGTCCTGGACTCCTGCCAATCAGGTGCCCAGGGCCTATGTTCCTTCCCTAAACACACAAAACCCAAATTGGCAAACCCTGGCCACATGTCAGCCCCTGGTAAATGGTACCCTAGGTACCCAGGGCCTTGTGACCAGGGAAAGCCTCTAAGGGCTGCAGCACTCATTGTGCCACCCTTAGAGGCCCTGTAGCCTCACACACACACACACACACACACACACACACACACAGCCCTTGCAGGCTGGGTGTCTGGGTGCAAGACAAACCAAAGTCGACATGGCACACCTCCCTGTGTGCAATGCCCATCACCTACACAGCCATGGCAGAAATCAGCCATCCCTCTAGCTGGGTGCCCTATGCCAATGGTGTGGGCACAGGAGCAGGAGCCCTGTGGCCTACAGTACCCAGGTTCATTCCTGGGCACTGTAAGTGCAGTGCTGCCATTTAAGAGTACATGGTACTTGGAGCTCGTCAAACACGAACTCCACAGCACCATAATGGCAACACTGAAGACTGAGAAGTTTGGTATCAAACTTCTCAGCACATTAAACCCACACTGATGCCAGTGTGGGATTTAATGTACCAGCCAGCCCAGAGGGCATCTTAGAGATGCCCCCTAAAACCTAACCTACAATCCACATCTGTTCTGAGGCTGCCCAGGCTGCCACACAGCAGACATGTTGCTAGACCCCTGGGTAGGAGAGCCCCTGCTCTCCTGGGCCTGCAACAATGCACATCCTGGGCGAGGTGCTAAATCTCCTCCCCCAGGATGGGCAGGGAGGAAGCTTCAAAGGCTTCCCCCTGCACAAAAATCACAACAGTAACTAAGTCGACTTTAATCACTTGTTTCTAAGAACGGTCACAGGACTGAATCTAGGATCCAGTCCTGGAGTTAGAAAAGTAATCCTGAAAGTAATCTATTGCAAATAACTTAAAACTTCCATTGAGCTCAATGTATTATGTTTGAAATTGTGTTGCCTATTGCAACAACCTGTAACTATTACCTACAAAATTCAATTGCATATTGTAAACGTATTTAACTAAAGCATCTCATTCTGAGAAAGTACATTTTAATTCCAATTGTTGGTTCTAAAATAAAAACAGACATTTTTTATATAAACCATTGGCCTAGAGTTCAGTTCTTGAGTGTGTGAGACCATTTGCTGACTGAGTGTGTACAACAAGTGCTTCACACTGTCCTCCGAGTGGATTATACTGCCTTACTGCTCGACCAAGCTACCACTTTAGAGAGTAAGGTTATAGCCAACTTTAACCTCTGCCAAACCTCTGGCGACTGTGGACTCTGTACACACTGTACCTATTTGGGAAGGAGTAGTTTCTTTTCTGTAACTCCAGTTCTGTAGTAGGGGTATCTCTGTTATAGTCATAATCTAGTGAATAGTCCCGCCCATGTGCGTGGACCCCGGAGCAATAAAAAATAATCTCTAAAAGGTGACAAATCATGCAGACCTGCATACACCTTTAAGAGAGAATTTAATTTAAAGACCGATAATGCAGCCTATACCCACAGGCTACACTGTCCAGTACTTCAACTAGAATTCCACCAACATCCACAAACAGCACTGCCTGTCTAGTTTTTCTCCACATAGGAAAAAACCCTGCCTCTACCAGCAAAAGCCTCTGGAAAGATAGAGAGGAAGGAGTGGACAGACAAGCCCCATAGGCTGCCATTATGTGGCTTAGAACAGGATACTGTGCCTTTAAGAAAACTTTCCAGATTTCCAGAACTTTCCCAGTATCCCAGAATGCCCAGCAGGTCCCATTTACTTTCAGTTCTTTTTGAAGGCGTAGCACGCCAGACCTGTAGCATTCTTCATATGAAAAAATCTCTCTCCACCGGGGAGGAGGGCGGGCGCTTATGACTATAACAGAGATACCCCTACTACAGAACTGGAGTTACAGAAAAGAAACTACTCCTTCTGTAGTAGGGGATCTCTGTGTATAGTCATAATCTAGTGAATAGAATGGCAAGCCCATCCCCACACAACAGCAGCGGTGGAGACCAAACAAGACAAACCCACTACTGTGCGAACAAATTTCGCAGCGAAGCCTGCCCAACCTGAGCATCTGCCCTGGCATCCGAGTCCAGACAGTAATGCGCAGCAAAGGTATGGACCGACTTCCAAGTGGCCGCCTTGCAGATTTCCGCAATAGGAACATTACGCAGCAAAGCAGTCGTGGCAGCTTTGCCCCTGGTGGAATGAGCCTTAGGTTTACCCCCTAAGGTCTTATTAGCCTTTTGATAACACAATTGTATGCAGGACACAATCCACCTAGAAATGGACTGCTTAGAGGTCGCAAGACCAGTCCTGACTGATCCATAATTAACAATTGGTCAGACCTACGAATATCCTTGGTCTTATCCAGATAAAATTGCAACACCCTCCGAACATCCAGGGAATGGAGAGACCTTTCCGCTGGCGAAGAGGGATACTGAAAGAACGTAGGTGAAGTTATGGTGTGGTTGACATGAAAATCAGAGATAACCTTAGGAAGAAATTTAGGGTGAGTACGCATCACAACCTTAGCAGCATGAAATACAGTATAAGGTTCTTGACAACATAATGCCTGAAGTTCACTCACCCTGCGGGCCGATGTAATGGCCACTAGGAACGCCGCCTTCCAGGATAGGTGCTGCAATGAGGCCTTGTGAATGGGTTCAAAAGGCTCCTTCATCAATCTGGACAGCACCACATTCAAGTCCCAGGAAGGCGAGGGAAGTCTGACAGGAGGAAACACTTTCTTCAAGCCTTCCAAAAAATCCTTGACCACAGGGATCTGAAAGAAGGAAGTCTGTGAAGGGCATTTCCTGTAAGCAGTCAAAGCAGCCAGATGAACCTTAATGGAATGGAAATTAAGGCCAGACTGCGCCAGATGTAAAAGGTATGGAAGGATGACATCTTCCTTACATGTTTTCGGATCAAAGTTCTTGGACTGACACCAGATACAGAACCTCTTCCACTTGTAAGCATAGGATGTCCTAGTGGAATGTCGTTTAGACTCCTTCAGTATGTCCATACAATCGTCTGGTAGATTCAGATGGCCATATTGCACTATTTCAGGAGCCATGCCGCCAAACTCAAAGACGAGAGGTTGGGGTGCACCATCCGCCCCCCGAACTTCGTGAGAAGGTCCGGCCTGCACGGCAACCGCATGTGAGGAAGGAGAGACCGGTGAAGAAGGTCCGTGAACCACCACTGCCTGGGCCACTCCGGGGCGATCAGGATCATCCGCGCCCTGGACTGGGACAGCTTGATGAGCACCGCCGGAATCAGGGGAATGGGTGGAAAAGCGTACAGAAAGCTGTTCGACCAATCGATCCATAGCGCATTCCCCAGCGTCCCCTGCTGGTAGTACCTGGATGCGAAGTCTCGGCATTTGCTGTTTTCGGCGGTGGCGAACAGATCTACGTCTGGACTCCCCCACCTTGCGAAGACTTCTCCTAGTACTTCGTCGTTTATGACCCATTCGTGGTTTTCCTGAAGCAGCCTGCTCAAGGCGTCCGCCTGAGCATTCTGCACCCCTGGCAGATGCGTGGCCGTAATCGTCAGTCCTCTGGCCAGCAGCCAGCGCCAGATCGCCTGCGCCTCCTGCGACAGAGTGCGCGATCTCGACCCCCCCTGCTTGTTGAGGTAATACATCGTAGTTGTATTGTCCGTCTGTATCAGCAGCGAGTTGGTCTGGAAGGACGGAAGGAAGGCCTTCAGCGCCAGGAAGACAGATCTGAGTTCCAGGAAATTGATGTGGTATGTCGATTCCAACGCAGACCACTTTCCTTGAATCTGCAAGTCCCCGGAATGCGCTCCCCAGCCCTGGAGAGACGCATCCGTCACGACACTCGTCGTGGGAATGTCCTTGTGGAAGGGAACCCCCTTGAGGAGGTTTTCCGCCGAACACCACCACTTCAGAGACTGAAGAGCATGCAGCGACAATCGTATCTTGTCGTCCCAGGAGCCTGTCCTCTGATCCCACTGATCCTCCAAACACTCCTGCAGTGGTCTCATGTGTAGCCGAGCGTGAGACGTGAGGAAGATACAGGAGGCCATCGATCCCAGCAGCGAAGCTGGACCGGAGTCGTAACCGATTTGGACATGTTGACGTGTAACCCCAGCTTGTGCAAGAGCTCGCACGTCCATCGGAAGTGTTCTTGAGCTTCCGCGAAGGATGATGCCTTCATCAGCCAATCGTCCAGATACGGGTAGACAAACACCTTGTTCCTCCGCAGGTGTGCCGCTACCACCGCCATGCACTTCGAAAAGGTCCTGGGCGCAGACTTTAGCCCGAATGGCAGTACGGTGTATTGATAGTGATTGGCGCCGACTTGGAATCGCAGGAACTTCCTGTGCTATGGGCACATGGAAGTACGCATCCTGTAGATCGATGGCACAGAGCCAGTCTCCCCGTTGCAGCTGAGGGTAAATCTGGTGCAACGATAGCATGCGAAACTTCTCTGCGAATCCATTTGTTTGCCTGTCGCAAATCCAGAATGGGCCTGAACACGTTCTTGTCCTTCTTGCGAACGAGGAAGAACCGAGAGTACAGACCTCTTCCCCTTTGAGACAGAGGTACCTCTTCTACCGCCTTCTTGCTCAACAAGATGTCTGCCTCCGCCTGGAGCTCTCTCAGCTGGAATCGAGAGCTGACCGGCGGAATCGCTGGAGGCGGGCTGATAAACCGAAGACTGTATCCATTGCAAACAATATTCAGCACCCACTTGTCCTGAGTAATTTTTCTCCACTCTGTCGGAAAAAATTGAATGCTTCCCCCCACTGGAGTGGGTAACGGTTGAGGGGGAAGTAACCGCTCAGGGCCGAGACCCGGCCGGGCCCTTGGTTGTGGTAGTAGCCTGCTGGCCTCCTCTACCCCTCTGGCGCTTCTGGAAGGGCTTGCGGAACTGCTTCTGTTGTGGCTGCTGCTGTCCCGAGCCCTGCCCACGCCCTCTGCCCGAAGACCCGAACCTCCTCTGGAACGGGCGCTTCTTTTTCTCGGCCTTCTCCAACCCGACGGCCGTCAGGGTTTCCGCCTCAGCCTTCATGCGGGCCATCTCATCGTCCGCATGCTTCCCGAACAGGGTTTCCCCCCAGAAGGGCAGATTGGCCACTCTTTGCTGCGCCTCTGGCTTGAGGGATGTCAGGCGCAACCACGAATGGCGCCGCTGGTGGACGCCATGACAGTAGGCGTGGGCGGCCAATAAAGATACGTCCGCCGCTGCGCTGATCGTTTGGTTCGACACCAGCATACCTTCGCGCACCATCTCCAAGAAGTCCTCCTTCTTGTCCCGTGGCAGGAGGCCTGCATATTGCTGCAGGGACTCCCACAGGGCCCTGTCGTAACGGCCCAACAAAGCCCCTGCACTCGCCGCCTTCATGGTGGTGGCGGCGGTACCACACACCTTCCTGCCCGCAGAATCCAGCCAGCGGCTTTCTTTGTCGGGTGGAACCGTGGAGGACGGGGTGGTCGCATGTTGTTTTCTTGCCGCCGTCACGATCACCGAATCCGGCTTCGGGTCCACTCTCAAAAATGACGGATCCGACTCCGGGGCCCTATACTTTTTCATGAGCCTGGAAGGAGCGGCCTTCGTCGTCGCGGGAGTGAGGAACAGCTCCAAGGCGGGTTCCACCAGTCCTGGTACAAGAGGCAGTAGGTGGCGAGACAGGCGTTTTTTTATGAAGCGTCTCGAATATCACGGACGTCGTGGGTGTTGGAACCGTCACCGTGATACCCAACTTTGCAGCCCCTCGCAACAGCACCTCTTGGAACGAGACCAAGTCGTCCACCGGAGACACCCTCGTCGGGGAAAGGTCTCTGTCCGAGGAGCGCGTGCGCGACCTGGACCTATACGGCGTCGTCTTGAGTCCGACGAGGACCATCCACGGCTCCGTGATCTTCTCCTCCTGTGAGAGCGGGAGCGCGACCTCTTCGGCTTCGGCCTGTCCGCCGGTCTCGCTGGTCCAGGCAACCGTGGGCGTCATGGCTTCGGGGTCCCCTGCGGCGGAGTCGGGTACCGTGGAAGGGAAACCGACCGCGGGGGAACCGGCGGCGGTCCCACAGGGGTGCGTGGCAGCGACAGAGGCTGGGGCGGCGGAGGCAGCGTCCGCGGCCGAGGTGGCGGAGGTGGCGGTGACGGAGGTGGAGGTGTTGGCGGAGGCGGCGACGGAGGCATCCGAGGAGGCGTATACACCACCGAGTACACCGATCCCGGTGACTCTCCGCCTCGGCGTCGACCTTTGCCTCGGCGGCGACCTCAAGCGTCTCGACGACGATCTCCTTCTCCTCTTCATCGATGGCGAGCTGCGATCCCTCGCCGGCGAATGCCGACGCCGGGTCCCATCTCGACGACGACTGCTGGACGGAGGAGACGACGGCGTCGTCGCCGATGCCGATATAGTCGACGGCGGCCTATTCAGGTCCCTCGATGGCGATCGTCGACTGCGCTTCTCCCCAGAGCCCCGGGGGGACGGCGAACAGACGGTGGTCATACTCCTCGACGTCGACGCCCTCGACGGGGAGTGGGAGCGCTTACTGGTCTTCCTGCCCCTGGGGAGCCCCCCAGAGGCCTCAGTATGGGCCAAATCAGCCCTTCTAGACCCACCTGGTGCCTTCAGTCTTCGCTCCTCCAGAACCTGAAGCCTGATTTTCATTCTGTCCCTCAGGGTCCTGGCTGAGAACGAGTGGCAGATGGTACAGCTTTCAGGCACGTGGGACTGGGGAAGGCAACCTATGCACACCTCGTGTGGATCAGTTTTAGCCTTCTTTCGACCACATTCCGGGCACTTGTCGAACAAGCCAGGCATGTTGACAGTACCAGCTACTAAACACAAGAAAAAGTGACAACAATTGCCAAAATCTCAATTAAACCCTTGAAAAGGGGAGAGCTCAATGCTCCAGGGTCCTGCTAGCAGGAGCCGGAAAAAAGAACTGAAAGTAAATGGGACCTGCTGGGCATTCTGTGATACTGGGGAAAAGTTCTGGAAATCTGGAAAGTTCTTTTAAAGGCACAGTATCCTGTTCTAAGCCACATAATGGCAGCCTATGGGGCTTGTCTGTCCACTCCTTCCTCTCTATCTTTCCAGAGGCTTTTGCTGGTAGAGGCAGGGTTTTTTCCTATGTGGAGAAAAACTAGACAGGCAGTGCTGTTTGTGGATGTTGGTGGAATTCTAGTTGAAGTACTGGACAGTGTAGCCTGTGGGTATAGGCTGCATTATCTGTCTTTAAATTAAATTCTCTCTTAAAGGTGTATGCAGGTCTGCATGATTTGTCACCTTTTAGAGATTATTTTTTATTGCTCCGGATTCCACGCACATGGGCGGGACTATTCACTAGATTATGACTATACACAGAGATCCCCTACTACAGAACAGTATATACAGAGCCACTTTCTCACATAGCTTTTCCTTGAAGCACCATTGGGTGAACCTTTCCATTTTGCTACATAACCCTTCCATGTGGTAGGTCTTCTTGCCTCCCGCAGCACCGCCAGCGTGCTCTCTGGGAGTTTTAGGTGTGTGAACTCTAAGACTTCAGGAGCCAAGCTGCTAGGCTGAGGCTCTCTGGTTCTGGGTGGAGCACTTTTCAGTTTTGCATTGAGAGCAGGTCTCTTCTTTATGGGAACTTGTGTGGTGGACCCTGTGCCATCTCCACTATGTGAGAACCAGGACTGCCTGGCCCCCTGTGGTGCTACCAGTATCAGTGTCATGTTGCTTGTTCTGCATTTGCTGAGCACCTTGTGTATCAGTGGTATCAGGGGAAAAGCGTAGGCAAATGTCTTCGGCCAGCTTATCCATAGGGCATTTCCTTGGGATTGCTGCCCTGGCTGTCTGGATGCGAAGTCTTGGCATTTTGCATTTTGGTGTGTTGCAAACAGATCTATTTGTGGGGTCTCCCACTTCTTGAATAGCTTTTGCGTTTCCTGTGTATTGAGCTCCCACTCGTGGGATGCTGATGTCTGTCTGCTTCCACATTTTCCTTACCTGGTAGATTGATCACCAGGAGGTCTATTTGTAGTGGGATGGCCCACATCCAAATCTCCTGCGCTAGGCAGGATAGCGCCACAGATTGTGTACCTCCTTGCTTGTTGATGTAGAACATGGTTGTGGTGTTGTCGGTTTGCATCAACACTCTCTGCCCGTACAGTTGTCTCTGAAGGCTTTTACGGCAAGGAACACGGTCTTAATTTCCAGGTAGTTGATGTGTCTCATCGCATCAGTTTGTGTCCACAAACCCCTCACTTGGACCTGATTCATGTGTGCTCCCCATCCCATTTGGGATGAGTCTGTTGTGATGGTCACTGTTTGAGTTGGTGGTGTAAATGGTTTCCCCTTTGTTATGTTCTTTGTTCCACCAGGTCATCTCTTCTTGCACTGCATGCATTATAACCAATAGATCCTCCCAACTCCCTGTTGCCTGTGACCATTGCTGCTCTAGCCATTCCTGGAATGGTCTCATGTGGAGTCGGATATTGGAGACTAGGTGAATGCAGGACGCCATCATCCCCATGAGTTTGCTCATTGTCCTCACAGTCTGATGTTGATCCTTCTGGTATTGACGCGTCTCCTTCAGCACTGCGAAGGTTCTCTTCTCGCTGGGAAACACCCTTCCCTGAATGGTGTCGATCTGTGCGCCCAAGAAGATCTTCACCTGTTCTGGTTCTATCGAGGACCTCCCCCAGTGTATCGAACACCCTAGTCCTGTCAGCGTGTGCGTGACTCGCTGAGCATGTAGTTTGCGTTGGTTGTAGGAATTCGCCTTTACCAACCAGTCGTCTAGGTAGGGATATACATGAATTCCCTGTCTTAAGTGCGCCACTACCGCAGCTAGGCATTTTGTGAAGACCCTTGGTGCGGATTTTAGTCCAAAGGCTAGAGCCGTGAACTGGGAGTGCGCTTTGTTGATGGCAAATCTCAGTAGAGGTTTGTGTTTTCGGTTCATGGGAATGTGTAGGTAGGCATCCTTGAGGTCTATAGTGGACATAAAATCCCAGTCACTTGTTTGTGGTATAACTTCTTGTAGGGACGTCATTTTGAATTTGAGTTTTTATGTATTGGTTTAGGAACCGTAGGTCCAGTATGGGTCTTAACGTTTCGTCCACTTTTGGTACGAGGAAGTAGTTGGAATACACTCCCTTGTTTCTTTCCTTGAACGGCACTGTTTCTATTGCCTCCTTGTGGAGGAGTTCTTGTGCTTCCTGCAGGAGGGGCGCGAGCTCTTTTGCTATGCGCGTTTTGTTGGTTGGCCTCCTGTTTGGCGGCTTTTTCCCCAGTTCTATACAGTATCTGAACTGTATGATGTTCAGTATCCATTTGTCTGTTATTTTCTTCCACTCCTGGAAGTGTCTTACTCTGCCTCATACCGGTGTTACATGGTCACTGTTTTCTCCTTTGTGTGTGTCTAATTGTTTTGAGTCTTTTGTTGTGCCGCCCCTGTAGAGATGTGTGGGTGGGAACTTTAGATACAGCGGAGTCACTTTGAGGTGGGCTGCTGCTGCCCACCTCTTCTCGTTTGTCCACATCCGTTTGGTCGCTCCCGAAAGGACTGGCCCCTAGGTTGGTACTGCCAGTTTTGCTGTTGCTGACTTTGCTGTGCCTGGTTGTTACCCTGACGACTTTGCTGGAAGGACTGGTGCGACGTTCCAAGCTGGTTTCCTCCTCTGCCGTTCGGTCTCCTTGAGGGGGTGCCCCTTCTCACCCTTCTGAACTGTAGTGCTCCCATGGACCTGACAGTTATCCTTTTTGAGCTGTGTCCGCTTCTCGTCCACTGGTGTGCCAAACGGTTGATCCCCATTAAAGGCTGTGTTCAGAATATTGTTCTGGACCTCCGGTTTGAAACCTGAAACCTTATCCAGGCATGCCTCCTCTGTCACTCCAATCATCTTAAGCCTGCTGGATGTGTCTGCCGCATCCAGGGACGATTTTAGGCAGGTGTTGGCCATGTTCTTGCCCTTCTCCACCAGGTGTGTTGCCCTCTGCTGGTATTGTTCTGGGAGATGTTTGAGCAGCTGTCCGACCTATTTCCAGTGTTGATTCGCATGTCTGTTTATTAGGGCATTGGAGTTCGCAATGCGCCTGTGAATTGCTGCATTCCTCTCTATTTTCCTCCCCCTTCGTCCTGCTGCTCTGCTGGTTCTGGAGTTTTCGGTGGGGGCAAACTCCTTCTTGACTTCTACAACCGTCGAGGGCTTCGAAGGGATGGTGTATCTGCTCATCCGTTATTCAAAAACGTTTCCTCTGGAGGTGTGAGAAAGTGGCTCTGTATATACTGTTCCCAAATAGGTACAGTGTGTACAGAGTCCACAGTCCCCAGAGGTTTGGCAGAGGCTAAAGTTCGATGTTGTCCTCTTCTCCGCTGGACAGGCCCAAGTCCCGGAGCGACAGGTTGTCCATGGCCTTGCATGGCGTAGTTCGCTCTCCTCAGTCTTTACCTCACGGAGGGTCTTGGGGGTGAATGCCGAGCAGGCGTTGCAATGCTTGTTTTCGTGGTCGATTGGCAGGCAGAGGTTGCAGACCGGGTGCTGGTCCTTTTGCGCGCATGTGTGGTGGCAGTTACGGCAAAATTTGAATGGGGTTTTGTCCATTCCTGCGCTCAGGGGGCCCCATGTGAGCGCATTCTCAGTCGAAGTTCTTTATCTTCCTCTCCTTCGTAGTCCCGGCTCTGTGTTTCTGGTTGCGAGATCAAAACTCCAACTTTGGTGGTTTTCTGCTTGATTTCTTCTCCTCTTTTCTAAAAACTCTGGAACTCCTTGGTGACGATCCAGACCCAACGGCAGAAAAAAGAATCTGAAGATGGCGTCCAAAGGTGGGAGCTTCTGGAGTAAGCACGCTGACGTCACGGGAGGACACCAAATGGTGGGATGTCGACGCCCACCTAGACCACAAAAAAAGAAAAAAAAAAAAGAAAAGAAAAAAAACACCGATTCCGGACACAACCACTAGACCGCGGAATAATGCACAGCATAGTGAATCCAGAAAGATTCAATCCTGCAAAACTTAAACACTCCAGCATGAGGGATGCTTTTTCGATGTAGGGCGATGGTAAAGTATTCTGTACTGAATAGATACCTTTGGCAAATCTAAAAGGAGTTAGAGGATGCCACGGGAAGGTTGCACTGATGTTAGGATGATTTTAAGGGATATTACTGAAGTAACATGCGTCAGTTAGTTTAGATGGTCCAGAGGTAGACATATTGGGCATGTGGCTAGGGCTTTAAGTGGTCAGCATCCTCTCATTCTGTCAATGTTCTTTTAGAAGAAGGTAACGGCCTGGCATTTCTCCTTAGAATATATGATGGGTGGGATTTGAGCAGTGCTCAATTGTTTTGCAGAGTTATCATCCTGAACTGGATTCCACTGATGATTGGGATGTACTAGTTAAGATTGGCTTCTCCAAGAAGATTCCTGCAGGATATGTATACACCATTGTGCACTGCAATTCCAGTTTTAAGTTGATGGTGAAGTCACTGGTGAGAGGAGTTGGCCTAACGGCTAGGGCGCTCGACCTCAGGAACTGGGTTCGAGTCTCGGTAATGACGCTGAACATCCTGCGATTCTGGCCAAATCACTTAATCTCCCCGTACCCAACAAAATATGAATGTGTGTCATTGTTGGAAAATCACTCCCACACTAGAAGGGGTGGTGGTGGTCTTCCGGACACACTGTGGTAGCTTGGCTCGAGTGGTCAGGAATCAGGCTTCGTGCTAAGCATACAACATACCCAAACAATAACCATGCGTGCATCCGTTCCAAAAACGACTCTACACCGTAAAAATTATGAAAATATCTTTCTTTATCTGCTTTTTCCCTTAGTTGCTGATTGGAGAAAATAAATAACAATCACAATATACAAACTTTTTAGAAAGTGCAGGACAAATAAATACTGGCTTAATGATTCAATCAATAGGGGTGATCATAAATACTGAAGGCATAAATAAAAGTGCAATACATACAGGCAATTAAATATTCTGAGGCAATAAATACTGTAACCAATAAATATTGTGCATCAATAAATACTGTGGACCAATAAATACAGTGGAACAATAAATAGGTTAAATACAATAAATACAATGCCCCTAATAAATACTTAAAAGCTGACAGTGACACTCCTGGAATCAGATCACTTTTGATTCCGAAGGGCTGATTTGGCCCAGGCACAGCTTGTGGGGATGTGGAAGGCTTGGGGGTGTCTACTCCCTGGTTTGGACAAGGCTGAGGCCTAAACTGAGGTAGGTCAAGGGGGGAATACCAGAGACCTGGCTCTCTCTCTCCACACAACTTCTCTAGATTAGTCCCAGTTCACCCCTGGCACAGTCAGGTTGGTTCCAGCACCTCCCTAGCCCCTTAGAGCAGTCTCTCAGGTCTCCACAGGGCCTTAGGCGCCCTCTACTCCACTTACTGCCCTTTTTCTGATGTTCCGACGCCGCTGGAGTCGTGTCGACGCCGTGAGGCGGATCCGGTTCGACGTCGGCGGCCTCGGCACAATGTCAGTTCCTGACGACGCCGGCAGGCGGCTTCGGTCTCGATGTCAGCGGCCTTGGTTCGATCTCGACCTCCGATTCGATGGCGTCGGGCAGTCTTTACTCGATGTCGACTTCGGGCGGCTCCGGTCCGATGGCGACCTCGGATTCGATGACGTCGGCCGGCCTTGCCTCGATGTCGACTTCCGGCGGCTCCGAAGTGCGATCCTCACTCCCGACCTCCGGTGCTCCTTTCCTCAGGTTTCCGGCGACTCCGGAGTGCGACCTCCACTCCCGACCTCCGGCACGATTCTCTCAGGTTCCGGCGACTCCGGAGTGCGATCCTCACTCCCGACCTCCGGTACACTTCACCTCGGTCTCCGGCGACTCCGGAGGGCGGACTTCACTCCCCCGTGGACACCGCTCACTCGACCTTGGTTGACTTCCTCCTCGACCTCTGGTACACCTCACGTCCTCCGTCGGCGCCCTCTCACGATCTCTGGCGGCTCTGGGTACGACGTCTGCTTCTCCAGTCAGCGCCGCTTCTCCACCTCAGGCTCCAGGTCTCCAGGCTACTCGACGTCCGGCTCCAGGGAAACCAGTATCCAGGTCAGGATCTTACTGTTCTTGGTTTCTAAGGCCTGTTCCTGCTGTCCAGGTCCTTAAGATGGTTTTTCTGACTTCTTCCCACACAGGGCTCTAGGCTGGGCTCCGTCAGTAGGGACTAGTATCAAGGGTGGGTTTATGGACCCCACTCCAGGCACAAGTTTCCACCCCTGCTGCTTCACTCCTTCCTCCTTCAAGTTTGTGCTGCTCACTCTTCACCAGTCAGGTGCCAACTCTCAGCTCCAACTGCCAACTCTGTCTTAGCTTCCCAACATTCTAAACCGCCTCCAACGGTCACAGGGTTCTGGAATGTTCTGGAAGGTGCTGGTAGGTTCCAGTGGATGCTGGTGATGTCACAGGGGGCCACCATTTTGTGCTCCAGGCCCTCAGACAGAAGTTTCAGGGGTAGCTAAAATGGCTCCCTGAATCTGCAGCAACACGAAAAAGTCTGGTGGTTCCCAAAAAGGAAAAATTCAAACAGGGTTTGAGGCAAAAGTGGGACAAAATAAATAATGATGAGGAGGGACCACCCAAAGGGCTGACAGGTCTAACAGTCCTCATGTAATGTAACTGGTGCTAAGTAAAGCGCTCTGATACCCGATTGGATTCGGGTCAAGTTCGCTCAATATAAAACTCTGCAAAAAGTTGAAAGAGAAAAACTACTGCTTGAGTAGTTTTAATTGTCCACTACAGGATGTAGAATATCAAAAAGGAGGTGGTTGTGTTCGGTGCCAATCCTAATTCCTCGACTGAACCAAATACACAGATGTTGTTCAAAGGGGAAACTTTTTTGGAAGTGGGTAAATGGGCTTGCTGCTTGATCTTCATGATTTTAGGAACAAGAGACCTACTGCACAGTCCCGTTTGTTGTGCTGCCTGGCAGTTTGAAGTTGTAGTAGCTGGTTTGGAATATGGTAATTAGGTGGAGGACCTATGGGGTAGAAGATGCTAGGTAGACAGAGGAGAAAACTGGAGCAGGTTGCAGTGGAGTCTGGGCGGCAGGGGAGGCCCTGATCACAGAGGAGGCCCTCAGAGTAAGGGAGCTAGGCTTCTGACAAATTGGCATAAAGGTAAGAGGTGACATCTGCTAGGTCTGGTGCATGCATGGCTTCAGAGTGCGTGTTAATTAACAGGAATAATAGCGTATTTACGATTCGCTGTGGAAGGAATGAGTTGTTTGGGTTTTGCAAGCATGGGTGTCCCAGTGGTGTACAAATGCAAGATGGTGAGGATGGGGTGTCATGTGTACAGATATGTTGAGTGCGAATAAGCAGACAGCTTTGTTATGTGTAAGGCAGGAGTTACATTTTGGCATTTAGTAAACCCTTTGTAAAGTTGCTGAGAGTTGAAAACTCCCAACATCTGACCTGGCCCGCCCAATAATCAAGTATGTCTGATGTCACCATACCTCTCAGACTCACCGCTGGGGCTTAGATATAGTCTGCGATAGGCACCCAGCACTGCCTCCTTAACTCCTGGATCTTTTGACCACACCAAAGGCAGCATTCTGCGGACGCCAAGCAGAGCCTGCGCCACTCCAAACTGGGAGACTGTCACAAAGAAGTCAATCACTTCCTGCACCACTATAAGGGAAGAGAGGTGACAGATCATACAATTGTTAGGGAAGGAGATTATGGAAAAGCAATACACACAGGGTACTTCGAGAAAACAAAAACAGAAGGATTTTCACGTGTGGAGCGGTTGACCGAGAGTCACTAAAATAGAGGTAGCAAAAGAGTAAGTAGAGGAATTACATTGTATCCATCTCATTGAGCATTTTCAAAGTGTCCTTTGACTTGGTGCCTAGGGGTGTGCGTCCAACATTCAATGGAGGACATTCCAATACAATAAATTCATGAGGGGAATCACATGGCATGTGGATTAACTGAGGACAATATATGCCACCTACCGTAAGAAACATGCAATTTCTTATGGATGAATGGGGCGAAGATCCTTTCACTTAATAGCCAATCAGCATAACTTTGTGGTTCCAATCACAGAAAGAAACAAATTCATACTCTTTCAAGATGAAGGGACACTTAGAAGGCATCTTGCAGTTTTCTATAACAAGCAGTCGGAATACTATAATCTTCACACAAGATTAGCACCTATAACCCCCCCCCCCCCCCCCCCCCCCCACCCCATTCCACAATGCACACTAATGAACTCTGCACGTTGCTGAGGCACAAGTTAGTTTCTGACCCAAGACCAAGCTGTGTAGGGAATAGAACTGAACCCACAATATGCTTGCACCTGCATTTCCCTCCCCAAACCCCAAAACAGAAAAGCAAAAATAAGAGTCCTACCTGACACAGCTGTTTCATACATCATTTTGCTGATTACATTGATAGCCTCTTCAATTTTGAGGGCAAAGCTGTAAGCGTCCTTGAGGTACTGAACTAACATTTCTTGCTTCACTAAATCAGACTGTTCTACTGCAGGAGCAGTAGTGCTTTGCTCCTTGGGAGAATGACAGACATCAGGCTCCTTCTCAGTCGTATCCAGCTTTTCAGACTGTTCTGGCTCACCTGCAGCAGCCTCACCAATACCCCACTGTCCTGCCGAGGAGCAAGATCAAAAGACCAAATAACGCAAGTCAAGAACAGGCAAGAAAGTGATTAAGAGAGCAAGAACTTTACTGTGGGTTTGAAACAATTCAGGAATAAGTTCAGAACATGTTATTTTCCTGTTTCCAGGGCAAGTGCCTGAATCAAGCACAAGCTTTGATTATTGCTAAACGGAAGTTATCAAAACCATTTAAAATGGTTTGCTATTTGAGAATCCAAAAAGGACTCCATGCTTGTGGGAAAGGCGGGGGAGCAGGGTTGGGCAGGACTCCTAGTGAATGGGTTTGACATTAACCTTCAACACAGCAGATTTTCAAGACACCCAATATACTGTGAGTGCACATGGATTAAAATTTCTAGGGATCAACTTTTCACAGTAGTGTCTGGGCACATATCTTTGGAACAAGATGGGAAAGTAATTTAGGACACACAATTAACGCCTGAGAACACCAAGTACTTGCAACTAGTGGCACCTTGAACATTAGATGCTCACTACTCCAGGAAGGAGCCACCAACCCTTCCCTGCTCCATCCTCGCACCACGCCAACGAGAGCAGTTGTTATCTTTTCAACCTCGCTTTGCCCCACCACTCCTTGCTACTGGTGAAGGAAAACAAGGCAGTTGGGACTGGCAGAGTCAATATGTAAATTGCAGGGGGATCAATCTGCACAATATTGTGATATTGCACTTTAGACATTTTACCTAAACTAAGAAATATTATAAATTACAAAAGGTGTATTGTGAATCTTAGTTACAAAGGATAGGCTTGTGAGTGAAGGTAGCGAGAGTGGAGTGACAGTACAGGACATTCTCAACCAGGTAGATAGTCATTTACCTGTAAAAAGTTTACGTAATATTTCAAGGATGCACTGATCTTCAGGTCCATCCTTTCCTGAGAAGGCAGCACTGTCTTTGAAGTGCTCAGTGGCTTCCTGCACAAGCGCAATGGCATGCCTAAGGAAGGAAACTGAGTTTTTACCCTGGGTTCCATCAAATTAGCATAATTTATTTTTGAGTGGCTGGCACTTACTTATAATTGGTCTTCTTCAGAAGACTTAAGATCCGCTCAGCGACCTGCTCAGCGGTCTCGTCCTCACCAATGCGGTCAACCTGCTCCTCCTCCTCTTGTGGTGGCCCCTGTAGGACAGCCTGCAGGCTGGAGCACACTTCTGGAAACATTGCCTCCCATTCTTCCTCAGGAGTAATCACCACAACTGCAAAGGGGAGAAAACATATCTTAAATAAGTTGAAGACCTCAGCTACTAATAAAAGACCATATTGAGGTTTGCTGAGCTAAAGTTAAAAATTCACCGGGGGCTGCAGCTCTCACTTTCTCTCTCAGCTCCCTCAGTTTCAGTGTTTCTTTCTCCAATGGCTCCTTCAGGTCTGCACTACTGAGCTGCAAACAAAGTAGGAATGTAAACTGAGCAGAACACACACACACTACCTACAGAGGTTGCAATGGCTAACACATTGCGACAGTGAAGAACTGAGACATGCATGATGTACTCTTTGGAGAGGTTACCAAGGAATCTGACGCTCAACCAAGTACCATCAACACATGGAACCATTTTGGAATATTCATAAGAGTGCGTGCAATTTTTATTGAATGCAATTAGAAAATGGGAGTGCCAAAAAACAAGCATAATTTAACTCAAAAAGATCAGAGGCCATGCACCCAACAACACAAAATGGATGTGCTGCAGTGCTTCAAATTCACTCAATTGCTGCTGTGTTATTGAATCACACGGCAACAAGGGTGGGCTATGTAGTGTACCACCCCAGCTCTATTTGACTGTAGTACTGAAGTTGTGTAAATGCTCACCATGTGTGTTTTAGCCGATGCTCTGATCTTACCTTGCAGGTGAAGGGATTGTTGGCCAGGAAAGTGGCAAGGAGCTGGATTGCATTCTTACTAACATTCACAGATTTGTCAAAGAGCCGGCCAACCGTTAGAGTTACGACGTCATGAAATCGTGAGAGAGGAAGGGCCTGGAAAGGGAAAGAGTAAGCTTGAGGATAGGGAGCAATGCAATATAAGGCAGGCCAGCAACAGTGGAAGGGCAGTGGCCTGAGAAAGCACACCTCAGGAGAGATAGTAACCAGATTTTTTTTTGTGGGGGGGTGAGAAAGGGTTAAACAAAACAAAAATATGCAACCGGTCTGAAGAAAGGAGGAACTGGAGCTCTATTCACGAGCACCATGCCAATATTATAATATTCCACAAACTAGCTTCATTAAAAAATAAATGCAATGAAAAATGTTTAAAAACAAACAAAACAAATTAGAAGTCCAAATCTCCCGCTGGATCTAGGGAGTGTGAGAAAGTGGCTCTGTATATACTGTTCCCTAATAGGTACAGGGTGTACAGAGTCCACAGTCCCCCAGAGGCTGATAGAGGTCAAAGTTAGGTATGACCTTACTCTCAAAAGTGGTAGCTTGGTCGAGCAGTAAGGCAGTACCAGAGGACAGTGTAAAGCATTTATTGTACACACTCAGTCAGCAAATGGTTTCACACACTCATTAACTGAACTCTAGGCCAATGGTTTATATATATAAAATATATGCTTGTTTTATTTTTAGAACCACAAAGGGGGTAAAAATATACTTTCTCAGAATGAGAGGTTGAATATAAATACTTTTGTCTTAAGCAATAAATTTGTGTAAACAGTCACAGTTGGTTGCAATAAACAATCCTATTTCCTAAACATAACAATGCATTGAGCTCAATGGTAAATTCAGGTTATTTGTAATAAATTACTTTTCAGATTACTTTTGGAATTCCAGGTCTGGCTCCTAGATCCAGCCTTGGGTCAGTATTCAGAATCAAGTGATGAAAGTCGACTTAATAACTGTAATGATTTTTAAATAATATTTAGCTATTTCAAAAGTTAGCACTTAGAAAATATTTCAAAGAAAACATTCAATGGATCTCTATGGCAAGAAATTCAAATTGCAGGTAGAGTACTTTATTGTTACTTTAGTAATCCAGGACTGGGTACCTAGACCCAGGCCTGGGGTCCTTATCAAAAACAGGTAAGTAATTTCGTTTGCAGAAATGGTACGATTTTAAAAGAATATTTCAAATTTGCAAAAATAGACAGAAGAAATTTCACAGAAAAGCAGACAATGGTTTCCTATGGGAGAAAAATGAGTTAGAGGTAAGTATAGTTGAACACTTTTCAGGGTCAGGGCTGGGCACCAAGATCCAGCACTGGGAGTTCGCCTAGGAGCAGGTGAGTAAATTCGTTTTTGTCACTTGGCTGATTTTTGGTGAATATTTGCAGTTTTGAAAAGTTCACACTTAGAAGATTTTTGAAGAAAAAGCCAGTCAATGTTACCCTAGGAGGAAAATGAAGTTAGCGGTTTAAGGGTAAGTACTCGACTGGCAGAGTTGAAATTCCGGGCATGGACTCAGGGGTCCCCCAGTGTCAGGTAGGTACAGTTGGTTCACCCTCAGCGGTTTCAGGACGGCCGGGTGCAGAGAGAGTTAGGCCCAATGTTATCCTATGAGGGATAGGGGGGCCTTGGTTGGTGGCTGCTGTCTGGCAAGCCACGCGGCTGTGGGAGCTGGGCTCCTGGTCACTTACTCAGGGCAAGTGGGGAAGTAGATTAGTGTAGAGAGCGCACTGCCAGGGCCACTCTGGCGGCTGGGTGCAGGGTGCTTTTGAGCCTTCGGGCGCTCAATGGAAATCAATGGGAATGTTCCGGTTTGGAAAAAGGCTGCAGGCTCGGGGACGAGGAGGTTTCAGGTGCCACCACCACTTCGAGAGGTAAGTTGGGTAGTTGTAGGTCAGGTGGGTACCCCGGGATTGGGCACAGGGGGCCGCAGGGCGCCGGGTGCAGGGGTGCCTTTTGACGTCGGGAATCTTACCCTCTGGTTGATCGCGGTTGGGGTGGCACTCGGTTCTGAGGCTGCAGGCTTCCTCCGGGATGTCGAGGGGGGTCCTTGGGTGCCAGACTCGGGGTCACAGTCGCCGTGGGGTCGTCCTCAGGGTCTTGGTCCACTCCGGCACTGGCCAGGCTTGGCTGGTGCAGAGTGTGTTGGGTCCGCGGTTCCGGGCTGCTGCCAGGGGTTAAAAATAGGTTTCTTGAGTAGAGCCTCTACTCATGGGAGTCCCAGGGGCTTAGAGCCAAAAGGTAGCCAGGTCCTCCGGGGTTGGTGAGGTTGCTGGCCACGAGAGATGCTGCGCTGGTGCAGGTTCGAGAGTCGACAGGCCGGTAGGGCTGGGGCCAAAGCAGTTGGTGTCTTCTCTTTTTAGCAGTTGCAGGGCAGGTCCTTGTTCTTCTTGTAGTTTTCTATCTGGAATCTGAGGAAGGAAGGTTCAGGGTGCCCCTAAATACTAGATTTAGGGGCGTTACAGGTAGGTGAAGGCCAGGGACCAATGGGTCCTTGTCCTGGGGTGGGTACACCCCCTATCCTGCCTCTCTCCTGTGGGAGGGGGGCAGTAGCCTAATCCTGATAGGGTAGGGCCTCCCATCTTCAAGATGGCGAGAGCCCGGAGATGTGCTTCACCTCGCCTCCCCCACCTGAGGGGTGGGGTGGGCAGGCTGGCACATCCCCTGTCCTTGTATGGGGTTTCCGGCCAAGCTTCCCGCCAGAGTGGGGGGTTGCAGTGGCCTGGGAAAACTCCAAATGGCGGCCTGCCTTTGAAGCTTCCCTTTGCTCATCCTGGGGGAGGAGATTTCTCACCTCACCCAGGATGTGCATTGTTGCAGGCCCGGGAGAGCAGGGGCTCTCCCACCCAGGGGTCCAGCAACGTGTCTGCTGTGTGGCAGCCTGGGCAGCCTCAGAGCAGACGTGGATTAGAAGTTAGCTGTAAGGGGGCATCTCTAAGATGCCCTCTGGGGTGCTTAGTACATTAACTCCTACACTGGCATCAGTGTGGGTTCTATGTGCTGAGAAGTTTGATACCAAACTTCCCAGGCTTCAGTGTTGCCAATATGGTGTTGTGGAGCTCGTGTTTGACAAGCTCTCAGCACCATGTACTCTTAAATGACAGCACTGCACTTACAGTGCCCAGGAATGGACCTGGGTACTGTAGGGGCCCAGGGCTCCTGCGCCCACACCATAGGCGTAATGCACCCAGCTAGAGGGGTGGCTGACATAGGCTTTGGCAGTGTAGGTGATGGGCATGGTACACAGTGATGTGTGCCATGTCGACTTTGTTTTGTCCTGTACCCAGACACAGCCTGCAAGGGCAGTGTGTGTGTAAGGGTACAGGGCCTCTGAGGGTGGCACAATGAGTGCTGCAGCCCTTAGAGGCCTTCCCTGGACACAAGGCCCTGGGTACCTAGGGTACCATTTACTAGGGGTTGACATGTGGCTAGGGTTTGCCAATTTGGAGTTTGTGTGGTTTAAGGAAGGAACATAGGCCCTGGGCACCTGATTGGCAGGAACCCAGGGTACACTCAATCGAAGTACATTCAGCAATTTAGCAAAAAGTGGGGGTATACCATGCAAGAAAGATGGCACTTTCTCACAGGGAGACAGTGATCAATGCTCAGTCCCATGAGCCTTTTAGATATACCAACCTTCTCCTGCACAACACGAGCAAGAATCTGCAGCACCTTGCTGCGTACAAAGGCGTGGACGTCGTGCATGTGATCCTGCAGCGAGTCTAAAAACTGGTCACGGGTTCGCCTGGCTGCTTCATCCATCTGATCACCACTTAGTACTCGGATAACCATTTCAGCCATTACCGACAGGACAGCGTTGCGCATCATATAACTCTGCAAAGAGTAAAACAGGCACATGTGGGATAGGTAGTAGAGGCAGGCTTGCTCCGCCCCCACCCCAGCCTCTTTCGAATTGTGACAAGCCCAGAAATACAGCAGGAGCCCGATAACAGTTTACCCGTCGCTATAACAAGCTTCATCCAGGTTCTACTCGTCTTTCAGTCACCTCATAAGGCTCATTACATGGATGCTTACAGAACAGTGATATCAACACCAGCAGTCGAATATAAAATATCTTTAGACCTAGAGATGCTCTATCCTTGGATGGAGTACAAAAAAAAAAAAAAATTGCAGATGTTGCATTTCCTAATATGGTTGCAGTTTCTGCTCCACACAGCCCAGAAATAGATACTAGTAGGTTGTAAGTGCTAAGAGATCGTCCCTCACATGTATATAAAGCGACATGTGCACAGATGGAAGCGCTTTAATACTTGCTGTAAATCAGTGGTGCTCACATTAGACCTGATCTGAATACTTTGAACCTCCAAGTGTTTCGCTACATTTACGAAGCTGTGTCTACTTCGCTATACACCATCGTAAGGCTAGTCCAGGTAAGAAATTTACTACAATTCCACAAAGTCCAACCATGTGCATTAAAGCGCATAGGCCAACAAGGACCTAACCAAGACCATGCTAGGTCACTCATTGTCAATACCACACATCAATCTTGCCTCACACTGATCACCCCTTGACCTAAAGTAGTGACTGGTGGCAGCGGCTGCTTATTGACCAGCGCTCACCTAAATTAGCCACCTACACCAGCAACTATTCTGCTGATCAATCATCAATTCCAAGCCTAGCCCACTCTAAGAATTTCATGAAGGATCTTCGAACAAAGTGGTCTCTTTTCTCTCCCAACTGAGCAGAGCAATGGGCATCACATCCACAGGCCTGCAGAGGCAATGATATTATTCTACATATCTAATCTAATGCCGAAAAAGTAATGTAGAGGTTAAAGAAGCTATAAAAGTAGTATAAGCACTGTGGTAGGGAGAAGTACCGCAGAATTAATCACTTAATGTTCCAAATAGACTGTCCTAACTTGCTCACATTTAATAATAATTACACATGGTTTCGTACAGAAAGGTTTGCAGTTTAAACACATGAGAGGACTTTATTTGAGACTATGGAAACCTTAAGCTTGACTTAAAGAGTCAAATTCATGGCCTTCAATTTACAGAAACTGTACCCAGAAAGGGTTTAGATATTGGTCGTCTTGCGCCTAAATATTCTTGCAACCTACTTATCCAGAACAAAGAAGCTGCCAGATATGTAAGCAAAATGCTACTGACAGAAAAGAATGCTTTGCAGAGACAACCCAACGTTCCAGGAAAGCATGTAAGGAGGCTTCTCCAGGCTGCCATTTTACAAAAGTTAGAGAATCTTGCGAAATCGGTAAGCTTTCCAACATCTTTTGCTCTCAACAATGGTTCCCTAAAAACTTCGGTCACATATGCTTCAGCATCAAGGAAAACCTTTCATCACCAGACCTCGCTTCTTGCCTCTTCGTATTAGCCACTTCCACTCCCCAACTACAAAACCTACCTCCCCATCCAGGTGGTCTAACAAGACACTGATGCTGGGAATCATGATGGCTGGTATTTGCTCGCCAAGTTCAGTCAGGAAGGAGGCATAGGCTTTCACCCCGGATGTCTCCCGAGTCAGTTCCTGAGGGCTCTTCTGTCCAATCTCTCTGTAGTAAGAAAGGTAGAGGTGATCAGTGGAAAAGATCGGTACAGAACACTTTAAGTCACTAAGAAAGAGGACCAAAGTTCAGAAAAAACAGCCTTCAAGTGATGTCCTGTGCCCCCCCACCCAAATATTTACCATGTCAACACAAACCTTTTATCTTCCATTACTAAACGTGAAAGTCACGAATACATTTTGAAACAAAGATGCCAATCAGGAAGACAGACATCATTACACATAAAGAGCGGAGGGACTCAAACGAGAGTAGGCACCTAACGGGAGAATGTTTAACCACAAGAAAAAAGATGCTAATTGCCATCAGATTACCAAAGATTTGTGATCACACCATACTGGCTAACACAGGCCACTGCTCTGCGCCCTCAATTTTTGGACCTGTGTGTACCTTGTTTGCAAAGACCCTGCCTTGGTTCCCAAGTTCCTGTACCTTAAGGACTTGTGAAAAGTAAGGTGGATATTGCAAAGTTTGCTGTTGGACCGGCCTTACAGTGAGCGAGCACAGCTCAGCATCGCCCACCAAGATTACGGACCATGTTTGAGGTCAAAGAACAGGACCTAGCCAGTGGAGTCACATTAGCCTCGAATTCATCATTTGGCAAGTGGTGAATAAATGCTAGCAATATAGATCCCAACACTGTGGAGAAACCCATTTTCACCCTGGTTCGTCTTACCTCATTACCTCCCCAACAATTGTCTTCATTCCAAAGTCTGTTGCCCAAAGGCTAACAGCCTGAACGAAGATTGGAGCCAAGTGCTCAAAATGCTGCAGTAGTTGAATAATCTTCAAGCTGGCACCTGGACAAGAGAAACAAGAATGAAAAGAAATATACAGGGAGGGGGACAGATGTGTAGAGAAGAAAGTATAACGAAGGAAGCTATAAACAGGAAAAAGGTATCCAGGGGAAAAACAGTAAGATTAACATTGAGAACAAAAAAAAAAAAATTTGCAATAGACACCAAACAGGAAAATATACAGAGCAAGAGAGCAAATGAAAAGCGGATGAAAAAGAGCAAATAAAAATTAGATGAAAAAGTTGCAATTAGAATGTTGACAACTACTGAAAACAAAACACTAAAGATAACGAAAGAGAAGAGGAATTAAAGGTTGTGCATAAGAATGAGAGCGCATAGAAGTAGTAAAGTGGAAAGTACTGAAAAGCGACAATTTATACAGACTGCTTCACGGGTGAGGCCGGGGAAGATGCCAACAGCACACTGAGCCTACAATCGCCCAGCAAAGTCTTAATATTCTGACCTCCCTGATCGATGCAGGACCACGTGATGCAGCGGTCAGGCGTCTGGTGCATGAATGCTTGTTGGTTACTAGAAGGCAATATCGGACTTTGTCAGAGCGGAAACTAACTCCTACTATGAATTAGAGAGAAGCATACAATAAGTATGCGTGCTAGGTGCTTTTTAGTAGCCAAGGAGCGCACAAGAGGCAGATGGAATAGCCCTGGAAGAGCTCATTATACGACCGGAGCATAAAGGTTCTCTAGGTGGAGACCTAAAAAAACTACCTATTTGAGGTTGATTGACAAGAGCGGCTATATAACATGGGCAATAAATGTGGGAAGCTTTTATATTGGTTCGTGAATTGTGACATAACAAAAACCGTGGTGCAGACACAAAATGGGTGGCAGTGCCACAAACGCTTTCCCCCAGCAGGCCTTCTCCTACTGACTTAATTCCTTATTTGCCACTACAGATCGAGAGGAACTGGAAGCTTCTCAGATGAGCGAGACTGCAGGCCCCAACGGGCTACCAGTAGAGTTTAACAGGCATCACCTCTTTTGCAACCTTTGCTTTGAATGCATAATGATACCATACAATTATGCAAGATTCGTACAATCTTTGTGGTTTCATTTTCTCAAGTCATTCTAAAACTTGGAAAATATCCCGAACTATGTACCTCATGTGCCCAGTCTCTAACACGGGGCCAAATTAGCTAGCAGAGTTACTAGTTTTACGGCTGGCCAGGGTGTTAGCCACACACTAGTCCACAGGGTCCAGAAACGTTTCATGCCTGGCAGAGGCATGATAAACTGTCTCAGGTGGGTACAGATCGCTAGCTAGTATTAAGAATTTGAAAACGTGCTCGTCAACAGAAAAAAGTATTTAACTCCGTAAACGGACAACCCTTTAGCAGGTCATGGAGAACTTGAAGTTTGGCCCCAAGTTTATAAACTGTACGTTTCCTATACACAGCAGTGGGCCCAGGTTAGGACCCTTTCCCCAGTGTAATGGGCGCCGTCAGGGATGACCACTACCTGTCCTATTGTACGCACTTACTATAGACCGCCTTGCAGTGTGAATTTGGAAAGGTGGCCTGATCGAGAGATTCCAGTAGGAGGGTGCCACAGAAGACAGTTTCCTGGTACACAGACAATGTTACTGTAACTTCCATCAGACGTGGTCGCCAATTTGACACACTGCACCCAAATCTCCAAGAGATCAAAATACAACACTGTCTGTTCAAACAATGGATATGAATATTACTTGTAAACAAGTTTAATGCCAGGAGTTCAACCCAACAGCTACTAACCAAACTTCAAAAAGAAACGGATATGCTGAGTACCATTTAGGAGAGTCCTCCTTGTTAAAATAATAATTCTCCCCCAAGTGCAATGCTTGAGCAATTTTTAGATTCTTACAATTGAGGTGTGGCTCTGTGTATATAGCCCGAAATTAAATACTTCTTGTATCCAACCATCTGGAAGCAAAGGTCATCATTGAACCAGTGGTGAAAAGTATTTACCATGCAGTGATGACTGATGTCCGAGAAGTAATGAAAAAATACTGGATTAACTTTCAGGCGCTACTGGCTTGGGTACTCATGGTACCAATTATACTCACACCACAAACAGCATTTCAGGGAAGGAGAGGACACATTGCTATCATAGGCAGATGATGATTGGTCAGGGCTGCTTAAATGTGAAAGGTTATATCACTTCAGTAAGAATACACCACAAATTTCTGAGAGGGACAGATAGATATGTACAAGTGGAACAATTGTAGAGTCTGCGGCTGTCCAACTAAGCACAAGAACACATGGGTATCCTGGATTAATTTTTCTACAGTCTTGGCTAATGATGTGCCACTAATATAAAGACAGGTTTGTGTGTGTGTGTGTGTGTTAGACCTGTCAACCCTTTGGCAGTTCCCTCCTCATTGTATTCTTTCCCCCTTTTCCTTCTCATTTTTTCTGTCCACTAACTACTTTTTGGGTGCTGGTGTAGAGGCTCTGGGCGCCCTCTTCTTACTATCTGAGGGGGAGGCGCAAGGTGCTTTGATGAGGAAACTAGAAGAGGGAGGTTAGTGTCACAAAATGGTGGTTCCCAACTGTCACCTCAGCACCTGGGCCATAGACTGCCATGAGAGGTTCCGGAAGCTTCTGGGCCACTCTGGCCAGTCAGGCCCCAGGAAATAGAGGTGGGAGCGGGGCGGCCATTTTAGGATTTAGTTGGGCTGTGAGGTAGTCAGGAGTAAGGCACCTGAGTGGAGAGGTGGCTGCGCTAGATAGGGATTGGACAGGTCCTAGGGTCTGCGCGACTTCACCTATCAGTTGACACCACCCTCAACCTTCTGACCGGTCCCTGTACACAGCCACTGATTCTGAGCGTCATCGGTGGAGCCCTCAGCATAGTCAGAAACCCTGAAGTAGAACCAGGGGGAAGAATCGCCGTCTGGGACTGCTTTGCCCTCATCCTGGGTGTTGCCTGGGAATTCGACCCCCCAGCGGCCCTAGCGACTGTCCACCTTCCCTGGATATAAGGGAAGGGGTCGTGCCCAATACTCCACAGACTGGCAGGCCTACTCATCTGTTCGACTGAGAGCCTTGCACCCTTAATTTCCGCCCCCCTGCCACTGAACTCTACCCAGTATCCTCACCGCCGCAGCTCCGAGTTGTGGGGTTTCCTGAGAATCCCCGGTGGTGGCTTAAGAGCGCCGTGAGGTCTGGCAAGGTGTCGGGACTCCTCGGCGTAGCCCGCAAGCATCGCGCCTGTCAGTTGAGGGGAGAGCTGCAGCCAGGAAGCCCGGGTCGGGACTGGCCTTGAAGCTGATGTACAGGTCATGTGAGCCGAGCCATCCCTGTAGCGACGCCCCCTTTTACCAGCCGTGGGTCGAGGCCACGCCCCTACCGGCGGCGGCGGGAGCGCCTGTCCGAGAAGAATCGGCAGGAGTGCGCCAACCGGGGAAATCACCTCACGGGGAAGCCCTTGGGGGGGGGGGGGGGGGGGGGGGGGGGAGGTGGTCGGAGGGTGTACATTATCCTCAACCCCGTTAAGGAAGGCTCCCTCTTGGACGACCGGCGAGCACCGCTGCATGAGGAGGATTCCGGGTGCACGCAGTAAGCTGGGTGTGAGAACAGGGGAAAGGTGCTGGAGAGTATACGTTCTAGGTTAAAGGAGGGTCTATTAAAGCAAAGTACTGATGTATTGAAGAAATATCGGTTCCAGCTAATTATACAGGCGCTGTGGTAAAGCTTCCCCCCCTGTGTGACTGAAGTAAATACATTTACAGTTTCAAGTATAGCGCCGGAGATAGCAGCTCGAAGCCTAGCAACTGAATAATTTGTATGTGCTGCTTAACTGTAATGGAACTGCATTGGTGAGAAGGGAACCTGCATGTAAATTGTCTTGAGGTGGCTAATCAACTGCCAACCACATTGTTGACCTCAATATGTAAAGGGCTGATTCAAAATGACGGTATAAGGGTTAGAAAGTATAGCAGCTAGGGAGACCTTTTATCAGACAAGCGCCGGATAGACTTTGGTGAACATCTGAAGTCGTGTATTATATAAATATTCGTTGGAGCGCAATCTGAAGGGATTTGAATGGGCACTCCGGTATTAAGACAGGGTGGAAGCCTCCGGGAGTGATTAAGAATCTGCTGTACTAAAGTGAAACATCAGGGGAATGTTACTGTCAAATCTAATGTAATGAAATGTTTTGCCCTAAAATGTGCTGGATGAAAAGTAACTGACTGGTTATATTGAAGAGGGAGAAAGATTTCTTCTAAACTTCATCAAAAAGCGGTGTAGCGTCCTTTTTAAGTGGTGTTGAGTGAGATTGCGAGTTGGGTGTGGTGCAAGCACGTTATGCCTTTCTGGAGTAAAAGCCCTTTGGCCTGAGTCAAGCTACCCCAAGGACGTTAGGTCCAACAGTGTGTGTGTGGGGAGGGGAGAGGGGGAAGAGATCTGTGCACAGGAGAGAAATTTTATAGGAGCTAGATGGGATACTGACATTCACCAGGATATAATCTGTGTAGCTATGTGAGGTTATATGCAACACTGGTTATATGTTTTTGGCAATATCTCTTAAAATAAGAGAACCTATATAATAAAAAATAAAAAAAAAATTAAAAAGGGGCTTCACAAATACAGATTACACTCTGTTGTCACTCTCAATCAGGTTACCAAAGATAAGTGGTCATACCAAGTGGCAGTCCTGTGGCATTGGCCCATGGCTCAGACTGTGCTTTACTGCACATTGTATTCAACCTGGCCAGGGCCGATATAAAATTTGGTCGTACAGCACCTAATTTAAAAGGAATACTGCAGTTTATTTTTTATCCTTACAGCAGGTGCACACAGCTCAGCACCACGTGCCAAGATTACAGACCAGAGGAGCAGTCACTGAATCCAAGGACATACCGAAGAGAGTTTGTCCTCTTTGCTCATGGTGTGCAATTTGGCATCTCCAAAACAGTCATGACTAAGGGAGCATGAACAAACGAGAGATGCAGACCGAAAATAATAATAAAATAAGAAGCTTCTGTGGGAATCAAGAGGGAGTGCACCAGAGAAAATTTTAAAGGGAGCATGGCGCATCTTAAGTAAAGACTACTCAAATATAAAAAAATACCTTCCCAATTAACAAGTAACCAAAATTTGTTATTCATCCAGCGTAAATTATGCAGAAGAAAAGGCAAATTATGCGGCATCTTTTGTGATAGTATTACATCATTGTTTTGTCATTTCTATACTTGTTAACACTGTCAGGGTATTAGTTGCACCTCATTAACACCAGTTTAATACCCAATTGTCGTAAAAGTCTACAGCAAGGTGACCAGTCAACCGTTACTAAGGACCTTCCACTGCACGACAACATGTGCCTCTGAGCTAGAATTTTTTTTTGTTTTAATCTGCAGATTATGGATTATGACAGATGCGGCAAATCTACAAATATGCGAAGTAGCAGCGGCCGCACACTCACAATTTCAGTGGCCCTGTACATAGGTTTTTATTCCAAGACCCCTAATTCATCTGGAGACCCAACTACAGTAGTGAAAAACGCAGAGCCACATATAGGAAGGGGATTACACTAAACAGATGTGGTTGAGGGGGAAGGAGTTGCTATCACAAAAGCACAGAAGACTAAGCGGCCACTCACTCAGCATGTGGTTATAGCGTTTAACCATCACCCCCAGGAGATGGGACACCACATCACGTGTGGGCTTGTTCTTGGCCTGGGAGACACTGGGATTCTCCAGGATCTTGTAGCAGGAGCCAGTCACCAGGCTGCAGGAGGAGGGAACCAACATCAGAATAAAAGCTAGGAAAAAGAGCCATATCTCCCACCCACAAAACAGCATCTCCCTGCTGCAGACCTGACAAACTCTTCTTCCACCACAGAGAGGCTCCAGAGGCGCCGGATCTCCAGCTGCACCAGATTCAGGATGGCCTGCAGTACTCGCTCGCGTTCTGCCTCCCAATCAAAACCACCAGCCTTTAACTTTCCCTTCTTACCCTGCAAGGGAAGGTAGACGTCACTAGAGCTGAACACAGAGACAATTAGACCGTGAACCTCTGCTGGAGCAAAGGGTGTACAAGAAGGAATGGCCTAATCTAAGAAGGATAATACTTCAATCTTAATAGAGCCTTCATAATACATACAAAAGAGGTAGCCCTGCACGATGGAAGGTATTAAGCCACAAAACCCGCTGTACCTCAAAAATATGAGCAGTGTGCCAGTGAGAAGACATACGGGTTGCAGCAGTTAATTCACAGCTAAAGGGAGCATAAATCACTGCAACCAGTTCTTCTAAACCCGTAGCATAAAACAGAACATGTATTGGGCTTATATTCCCAAACAAACTCTAGAGGCACAATCCCCATCAGTACTGCTGGCAACAAGCATGTGCCTCCAAAAGAATGCATCGTGTTGGCTTAAACAGGATGGGCTAAAGGGCATATGGTTTCTTAGGATTAATCAAGGGTACACTGACTACACACAGGCTGTGCCACAAATCTTGAAATAGCCAAAGATTCAGAGACTGACAAAAACCATTAACAGGAGGATCAATACCAAGGGCTCATTAAAAAAAATTCAAGTCTGCCATCCGAGGGCTTAAATAAACTAGTCCAGTTTTAACTAGCTACACTAAGGAATACAAACATCAGATTTAAAATCCGGGTAACAGTGTATATAATATTTTTTTTTTTAAGTGATGGATAAATACATTTTGCACACCATATCACCTCAGTTTGAACTAGTCCTACACAAATCAGACTTTATAATGCTCCAGTAGGCATAGTCCTGCCCAAATCGGTTTTGAAGAAAGGTTGTAAGCTCTGGAAGGACAAAGACACAGTTTGTAGGAAAAGCGCCCCTGTTAGCATGGTTACCTCCCACTTTTTGTAAAAATATCTGATGCACCTTGACTGAGTGTGCACTGGGTCAATGCCAATCAGGTGCCCAGTGCCTGTGTTATTTCCTAAAACTGTACCTTTGTTTTCACAATTGCCACACCTCTGGCTCACCTGTGAGTCCTTAGTAAAAGGTACCAGTGGTACCAAGGGCCTTGTGACCAGAGTCTCTAAAGGCAGCAGCATGCATTGTGCCATCCTCAGAGACCCTTCACCAAAGACATACACACTACCAATGCCCTGTTTTGGTGCAAACAAAACTGAAAAGTCTACATGGCACACATCCCTGTGTGCCTTGCCCACCAACCACTGCCTATGGCATAGGTAAGTCACCCCTCTAGCAAGCCTCACAGCCCTAAGGCAGGGTGCCCTGTTCCACAGGTGAGGGGACAGCTGCATGAGCAATGTGCCCCTACAGGGTGTGCCATTTAGAGATATTGTAATTGCAGTGGAGCCGTATGGTGTACATGGGCTGGGAGTTTGTCATTACAAACTCCACAGCTCCATGATGGCTTTAATGAATGCTAAGAAGTTTGGTATCAAACTGCTCACCATAATAAACCCACACTGATGCCTACGTTAGATTCTTTACAAAATGCACTCAGAGGGCATCTTAGAGATGCCCTTGTGTCCAGCTAGCTGGGACGCACCAGCCTGCCACACACCCCTCTGACCCACTGAGGTGGGAGCCCTTGTGCTCTTGTGGGTCAGGGAAAAAGGCTGCTTGGTGTGGAGGTTCCACAAACCAGCTAGTAGAGATGCCCGCCCCTTAACCAAGCCCCAAATGTGGTGGCACGGTCAGCAGGAAAATCAGTAGTCAGGTTTCCCCTCTTCTGCCAGGACCACCCCTAAGGTGCACTGGACCAAGGTGACCCCTCCTTAGGAAATCCTCCACCTTGAATGGAAGGATTCAACCCAATCAAGTTAGGGGGATGCCCCCTCCCCAAAGAGAGGAGACATTCTGAGGGTGTAGTCACCCTAAAGGCAAGTAGCTCAGTATTTAGGGATACCCCAGAACCTTGATCCTCAGATTCTTGTGACCCAAGAAGAAAAGGACAAAGAAGACGTTGTGCAGCTGAGCCTGAAATAAGTCTACGGATTTGGCCCCAGCCCTACGGGCCAATTTCCTGCTCAAAGACCTAGCGAAGACACCTGTCCGGGACCCATGTTGGAGTCGACATCACCATTAGAAAGGTAGCAAGGTCTTTGAAGCTTCCCTCGAGTACAGTTATCAGCCTGGGAGAGAAGGCACACCTCCGCCCAAGATGGGCTTTGTATCTGACCTTAGAGCAGGGGCCCTCAACCCAGGTGTCCAGAAACATGTCTGGTGGTATTATGGACGGCAGATCACTGTACTCAGATTGCCACCATGCCAGTACTGGCACAACAAATCCTTGAGACTGTGCGCATATCCAGAAAAACCAAAGATGCATCCTAGGTACCACAGAGATAAGCTCAGTGACATCAGGTTATGATAGAGTAACAGCCAGATACCTGTTAAGTTGGAATTCAGACATTTGGACGTTTCTACCCTCACCATGAGCATCCTGCCACAAATGTAAAAGACTTATAGCGTCAAATGATAGCGTGTGTGGTGTAAAGACAGTGTTCCACCAAGTGCCCATATATCCACATCGAAAACTTCCATACCTGCTAGACCCGGCAAAGTGTCCTCAAATACCCATAGGCAAGATTACACTTATGAGCTATGTAGAGATGGACAACAGCAAACCCCACCACAAGGAACCCTAACAGTTTATGAAGTTTCTTTTACAGCATTACCTCCTATGGTGCCTTGGGAATAGAGAACATCTAAAGTTTCTCTTGAAAGACAGCACTTCCTCTACTGAAAAAAGACCTTTCCTCCACTGTACAAGGCACAAAACCATACTGAAAACGAATCTTGTGGATGGAAGCTTAGCACCTACACTTCATTGTAAGACGTGTGGGTTGTTTCAAATTAGGTGGGTGTACTACCAAAACACTGTTGGCGGGGGCCTAGGGCCATAGTACACAGTTTGATAAGTTAATGGGGATTCCCAGCCTGAAGACAGGGAAGGATTCAAGCATGTGATTATATAAAGATACCAATACTGGAGAATCGGAGAGACAATTAACTAATTTCATGTACCTACTTCAAACAGCAATATGGCTTGTGCTAGTTAGTTGATATGATTGGTTTGATGTAGCCTACAAGGGCTGTTTTGGTAACACGACTTCTTTGCTCACGCCCGAGACTCAGTGGATATAGATTCAGAGAGTCAGAGAAAAACCATTAATTCTACAGGAAGAACCTGACAAACGCAGCCAGGTGGAAACCCCAAAGTCACGGGTTGGACAGTTTGGGAGACGGAAGACTGTTACAGCCCGTCCGCAGGGAAGGATAACTGAGGCAGTGTGCATTTCACCCATCTAGAGTGGTTGTGTATTTCAGTAAAAACGTCTTAGGACGTTCATGGACAAGACCGATTTAAACTTCAAATTCCTGAATAGAAAAAAAAAAAAAAACAATTAGTGCAAAAACATGGCATGGTGAGCAAAGAAACAATGGATTTTGGCCCAGATCTCTGTACTAGTGGTGAGCAAAATAACAATGGATTAAACCCAGATCTGTGACTGGGGGTGAATGTTTTGCCAATGTGCAACATTCCGTCCATCATCTTGTGTGTTTTGCTGTTCGCCCTATGTGGGCAGGGTATGCCCAGACGTGAGTCTCGTGCTCACTACGCCACTGGAGTCAAGCTATCCTGGCTGAAGAGGGGTGAAACTCCAAAACCGGTCCTGGATGCTTGATTACAGTCCAGGGAAGACATGGCTTGGCAGTTCGGGCTGGACTGTTCCCATGAGGCACAGGGTCAAGACTGATTTGCATATGGCCATGTCTGAACTGGGGTGGCGTGGTGAGCAAAAGAACGATGGATTAAGCCCAGATCTGTGACTGGGGGTGAAGGTTTTGCCAATGTGCAACATTCCGTCCATCATCTTGTGTGTTTTGCTAGAAAAAAAAATAGTGTCTGGAGGAATGGACGATACACTTGACTGCATGCTTAAACCTTGATCAGTCTCTTGCCCCCCCCCCCCCCGCTTTAATGCTCCGTCCCCTTCACAGCATATGATTTGCTAAAGCCCCCCCCCCCCCCCCCCCCCCCACCAAACCTTTTAGATCACCACTATCCCTCAACTCACCCGGCCACCTGCCTCCAGGTTGACCAGCCCAGTCTTATAAGTCTCTGCCTCAAATGCTTCCACTAGCTGAGTGAGAAGGTAGCAGTTCATCTTGAGAGTGTTGAGATGGGCACAGCGATCAGCAGAGCTCAGGGTCAGGTCCTCCAAAACAGCGGGCAGCTCACTGGCATGACGAGACACCACTGGGAGGAGAGATCAAGCAATACTGTAAACACTTGAAGTTTGACTAGCTAATGACCATCAGAAGGGGTTGTTCAGCATCAGATTACCAAAGTATTAGGATCATGCCACACCGATCATTTTCGAGCCACACTCCCATAACCCAACCTTTTGGAACTGGATATACCTTGTTTGCAGACCCAGACTCTCTGGAACCAGTTCCCTCCCTCTGAAAGCTCAGGAAAAAGGGAGTGGAGACTGCAGTTTATTGTCGGCCCGGCCTTACAGCGAGTGCACATAGCTCAGTATCACCCACCAAGATTACGGGCCAATATAGAGGTTAGGATACAGGAGTATAGCCTGTCAAGTGAGGTCACAGAAGCCACAAGTTTCATCATTTAGCCTTGAACAGTGGAAGGGAGTGCAAGGGAATAAGAGACGAAATCTACAACAAACCTTTAACTAGAAGTTCCAATGTGTCCTCCTTCAGCTCAAGGTTAATTGTTCTAAAATGACTGTGGGGTGTAAGACAGAAAAGCCAGAGGTGACAGACTGAATTACAAAACACCACATGCAATATGAATACAAGATAGGCTTATTTTACAGCACTAATATAACTAAAATAAATTATGTCGCTTCAATTACCATTACTAACGCCTAAGAACCATTCAAAATACATAATAAATATATTTAAAAAAAAATAAAAAATAAAAAAAAAAAAAAAAACACAAATACCACAACTTCCAACGTCCTTCAATGCTGTCATTTCCCTTTTCTGAACACAAATGTAACTATCTAGGACAGGGGTCTCCAACCTTTTCTTAAGTGAGCTACTTCTGATCAGGGAAAATCTTTGTGAGTTACTGATGGCTAAACAACTCGTGCATTGTTACCAGACACCCCCCACACCCAGCTTCATTAACTTTAAGGCTGTCAGTCAAGCCAAAACCTATGGCTTGAAAAAATACTTGGACTGGGGGCTCTATGATGGGGCTTCCGTGTGTATCAGGGAGCAAGATCTTTTGGGATGTATGAACATGTATGCGTATGAATGGGATACACGTGTATGGGTGACAGAGCCTATGTTGTTTGTACTTGTGGCACAGGGCGTTCCTTTCACCATATGTGGCACCATTACAGGTATAACACAAACCTACAACCATTTTGTTTCTTGGGAGAAATTTGAAGTGCAGAAGAATGTTCAAAGCATGAAACATTTTCTACACTTAAAAATTCCTGTATTTTTCCAGGTATACAAATAGCAGTGTCCACTGGAAGAAGGCGGCCTGCTGTAAATACAACATTTTGAAAATGGGATAAAATTATAAATGTAACTTCATTTTATTTTCCTTTCAAAACCATTCAGAAACAGCATTTTGTTGTCAGCTCCAACGTGGAGTCGACAAGGACTTTGCATTACATAACTCAGTGATTCAGTTATTCACCTCAGTGCCCCTTGGGTCTTAAATCTGACTGAGCGAGCACTGCTCATTATCAGGCCCTGCTATCAGCAGCCTGATAATGTAAAATAAACACTGCCTCCCCTTAACTTTAAAAAGGAAAACATGACCCTATGCTCATTTAAAAAGCATTGGCATAGCCAATAGGTCTCGCTTTTGGGACCTTATAAGTATTAAGTTATGCAGCATAATATGCATGCAACATCAACTGTTGCATGGCTAAACACTTATTAGGTCCCAAAGGCGAGACCTATTGGCTATGCCAATGCTGGTTTTTGTAATCAGGGAATCCATGTTCTCTTTTGACAGATTAAAACACTTCCCACATGGGCCAGCCACGCAGTCGGACACTTTCCACTGATGCCCTAGCACCCTATAAGACTGTGTTTTATCTTGCACACATTTTAGTTTGGCCACACACCAAGGCTTGACAATAAAAGCAAACTAGGAGTCAAGCTTTGGTCCTCGTGCAGAGCATCAAAACACTGGTACCTCATCTGCGTGCAAGCCCCTGCAGTGGAGTGTAATCTGTTTACAAATGCGCTTCGTAAGGGGTGAAGCACTACATACAACTGTAATATATATTTCTGTAATGTGATCAGTGTCTGTCCCCTTTTCAAACTTTCAATGTATAGGCTGTACACCACATCGACTTTAACCATAGCTTGAAGCATTTAAACATGGATCTATTTTACTTGTTACATATTCTGAAGTACTAAAACAGATCGCCTAATAACTCCAGGGCAATTTGATATAGAATAATATTGTCTGAAACACAAGCGAGGTTGACTGTGTTCGTACAAGTTATTCAAAGTTCAGATATGGGTTTCTATCGGGCATGTGTAGCCGTCACATGTGTACAGACGTGCAAATGAACACTCTGTTTTGTGCACTAATGCTAATCCTAAATACTGTTTGGTGTAATCTCAGCATTTCTGTAAATACAGAATTACAAATAGATACTTAAACAAAATGAAATTAGTCTAATACAAAATGTGCAGTAGAATTAAAAAGACTTTACCACAGAACATCCACACTATATTTTAAAACTGAGTTAAAGACAGAACAAAACAGACTTTAACCATTCATTTTCGAATAAACACGCAGCACCTACCTTGACATCGTATTTCTTCCTTCCCTTCATTACATGTCTTGACAGGTAAAACATAATCTGGCTATAACAAAACGTAAAAATGACATATGCAAAATTCTCAGGCACTATGTCGCGGATCGAGGTAGACATGTTTCCAGCTGAACAAGTTTCTCCCGAGTAGATTCGCGAAAATGAAGCTACAGCGCTATCACTGCTTTGAGCAGTCACGCAGCACAATAGGGGAGGGAAAAGCTGCTGCTAGAGATAGGACGGCGCTTAAAAAAACCTCAGCTCATAGTCGATTTTTTTTTTTTTAAATACAGCATGTTTTCGAACGTAAAAGGAAATGTTTAAATCAGAGTGGTAAGACAAAATAAAGCGCATATTTTACAAGTCTGTAATTAGTGCAAATGACCTTTCTTACAAACATTTCACGTTAAATATATTATGCAATTTGAGCATGTAATGCAAAGATTTTAAAAATGCTACTCTACTACTGTGCATTTTTTCAAATTATTTTATCTTGACTGCGAATTAGGTTTTCCAAGATGGTGGTTCGTTTAACCTATGCCCAAGGGTAAACCGACTTCTCTTTCTAGATCTGAAATGTGATAAACCTCTTTGTTTACATGCTAATTGAGCAATTCCCCAGGACTAGCTTGAAGAGCAGGTATTCAGCGATTCAAATTATGCTGTATTGTTGTCTATGGTTACACGCATAGAGACGTAGGAAAGCTAAATAAACTAGCATGGAGGTGGATTTTAGAATACCAGTCAGCGAGTTCAGTTTACCGACGTGTGTAAACGGCTAGAGCGACCAACTTGGAAGCTGAGGAGCCAGGTTCGAGTCTGGCGAGAGGCAGAAACATTTTGTGATTATGGCCAAATCATACTTAAAAAAACGAATGTGTCCATCTGTAATGCAACTGGTAAAGCGCTCAGATACCTTCGTGTCGAGTTTGCGTACATCTGCAAAAAAATGTATTGCATGGACTGCGGGCTTCTGAGCAGATCTTCGAGCAGCAGCAGTCTCTTACATAAATTAAGCACTGTATCCATTATTATAAATGAGGCCCTCTTTCTATAGGAGGCATTTGGGCACAGGCTTTAATCTAAGCAGAGGTTGCTCCGCCGTTCAGTCTTCTGAGATTGTTAAAGTTAATATCACTGAATTGACTAATGGAAGCACTTGATATTTACGGCGCTACAGACTAGTGCAGACAGCCTTGCAAGGTCACCATCAACCAAGGCTTAATTTGCAAAACCACTCAAGTGCCTGGGCCCGGGATATTTCCCAGGAGTCACCATCAATAGCTCCTGCCACCGCTACAAAATGCAAGCGGCAGCTTTTAACCACTAAATATCACACTCAAACACGTGTGATATTTGTAACTATTCCAGGTCACCTCTAACTGTAGGAATGGACATGTAAGTGCTAGTTTTATCATTTTAGCATTAGATTGATGCTACTGACGTGCTCTGCTAAACAAGCATTGGCCGCACGGCCGTAAAAGTAACGCGGCCGCTTAAGTGATCGCGATGACGCGCTCTGTAATGGGGGAGGGGCGGAGCGAGGCGTGCTGTAAGGGTGCCGCAAGGAAAGCCAGATGGCGGCTGTGCGCGTGCTCTCGCACAACCGCAAGCATTGAGGCCAGCAAAAGCGTGTGGTCGGACTTTTAAAAGCCCTCTTACTAAATGTCTCGCCAGAGCAACACATGCGCTGGCTCAGGCGAGACCTAAAAATGAGCTCCAGGCTGTGAGCTACTCTAATGGGGTCTGAGAGCTACTGGTAGTTTGCAATCGACTAGTTGGAGACACCCGATCTAGAAATTACTTTCTGCTGGAGTACTAAGGTCACAGAAAGGTACGCAAGTGTTAGCATGCTTTTCCCCAAAAGGCTGCCAAAGTCGAAAAAAAAAAATATCTGAGTGTGAGGGGGTATTGGACTTTGTTTCAAACGGTACGCTGCCACCGTTTACTGACACGCCTTTCCGGTCTAGAGCACCGCGTCTGACAGCACAACTGGAGGAGTTTAAGGATACAACACGGGTCCTCCCCCCCCCCCCCCCCCCCGCCCCAGCCGTCTAATACCACTGTGTGTTTATTTCTCTGCCAAGGGGAGGGATGCAGAGGGACTTCCGAGTGGACTCACCGTGCAGATTGATATCTACTCACCAGGCAGCCGTGTTCAGTGTGCTGCCCGTTAACCAAACTTCTGTTGGGATGCCATTGTGTGTCAGAGTCGCCAATCACGGAATGTGGCCCTCCCATCGGCGTTGGCATGCGACACGGGAGCAAGGTGCAGCTGCGCACTAGATGGAAGTGCAAATTGGATACTACACCCTTAAGATGTAGGTGGGGCCGAGCCTTTGCTTCAATGGGAGTGACGGCAGGAATATTCAAAAGGACCCCAGGTGAAATAATTTCAGCATGAAACCGGCACTGAAGAAAGCTGACCGCTGAAACGCGTTTGCCGGATGTTTCAGACCACTTTACGTCTCTCAAGGACTTTGCTCTTTTTCTTGGGGAGAATAAACCACTTGTCAAGCTACCCTAGCTGTGTCAGACCCTTTCTGAATGTGAGCGGGTATTGGACTATAATATATATATACACACACACACACACACACTAACATGTTTACCTTTGCCTAGAATTGAAGAGCGAAGGGATTGTCTTTTTAGGGAATGTTAAAGAGGCAGTTACAAAGTCATAATGGTCTAGTCCATTCCAACCAAAAATTTGGCGGGCATGGCCTATGATCCACCATATTGGATAGAGATTCAGTAGTTCATATGATATGAAGTATACATGAGGGTTAACACTGCTGCACTATCCAGGAGGCAACATGTGGCGCTACTTAAAACTTCCAATAAGTGATTTTGCCTTGCAGCCCACTCAGTGTCTCTCATATACCATGAAACCTGTGGTTGCAGGGTTGAGAGGAACGTTTGTGTCTTGAAATATGTAAACTATTCAACAATCAAAATCTGGATTTATAACTAATGAGCTACTTGTGATCAGGTCACAAAAGGGGAGTCTTGTTTAATCCCATCTCAAAGGTCACCTATCTAGGTTGACCGTCTCAAATTGTGAATACTAAAATTGCTTAGTGACTAGACAATCGCCTGGTTACTCCTTTTTCATGTATTGTCTTAATCTCTACCATGAAGCGCCAAACAATTTTTTTCTGTCATCTGTCCACCACCTAAACTATCAAGAGAAATTGAGCAGTCAAACAATTTTTCGGGTACCTGGGAGGAAATTCAATGGCAGCTCCGGAGGGACAAAGATCACAATTTCCAGTAAGAGTTCTTGCGTCATAAAACTGGGGCATGACAGATTCAAGAATAGGGTTGGTAGCTCCCGGAGAGCAGTTTATCAACGGAGTTGTTGGCTTAACCTTTTGTCCTTCAGATCCAGACCAAGAACAGAGCAAGTTTTCCATGCTAAAAATCACAGCAATGTATCAGCAGTATGGAATAGAAATATGTATTGCATAACTCGTACTCAAATTAACACACAATGTTGCCAGGGTAGCCTGGAGCAAAATATACCAACACAAGTAAGCATATTTGTGGCTATGGAACACAGCAACAAACTAGTTATATACGAATTGGAAGAATTTAAATAAAGAGTAGATAAATATTGGTTTTACACTGTAAGTAAGATCTGCAGAAGAAAGTAAAAGACCAAAGCAAACGTCCTTTACGATTCCAGACTAACAAAGCCAGTCAGCCAATGTCATTGAACCATGTAGTTTTGTTAGTAGTAACATAATATAAAAGTCCTAGCTATCTGTGGAATTAACTAGTTATCTTTCAGCGCAAAAAAAAAAAAAAAAATGTATTGTGATAAATCAAATTTTTACAGTGACATGGAACGTGAAGGTTGGAGCGCATATTTGAATCAGCTGGCCCTGGAAATAGTCAAGAGCCATCTTGCTCACGGATAAAAAGTGTTGTAACAGAGCATTAACAAAATAGTTGGGCGACCTATGTGTTACCCAGCCTGATCTCTAATACGCAATCCCCTTCTGCCACCATGTACTCCCGATTAAACTTAGATTTCCAATGAGGAATGGCCAATCAAAAAGACACCAGGAGAAAATAGTCACGATTGCAAAACGTCACCATCTTTAAGCTGTCAGAACTGACTATATCCTAGCAAACTCAGCAGCAGCCCATGTAACTATTTTTAAAAGCACAGGTAGGTCTAAACCTGTGACTTAAAAAATACATTCTTGTAGCAAGCACACTGACATTAAGTTGGAGGATGTGCAAGACAGGCGAGTACTTACTGTAGGATGCTGTAGATAGTGTCAAAATGCTCCAAGATGGCCATTGGACCCGCCGCTCTGAAGGCAGACTGAAAAGCTGAAGGGGAATGATAGAAAGGTCAGTCACACTAACCCAGTCAGCAGATGACCCATGTTACCAAACAAAACAAAGCCCCCATTGACTCACCACCTAGCTGAGTGCCAAGCTGTCTGACTGGCAGCACCTCCTGTACCACATATTGATCGATGCCCCCACTGTGCAGTAGCTCCCCAAACGTCAAAGGGATATCAAATTCGAATGGCATCTTGACACCTATGTTAGAAAGCAGAATGATACACACCAATAACTTATCAAACCTTTTTCACTGGAATTCTTTCTACCCTGGGAGAACCCACACCCTTAAGGCTACGGTTTTGCCGACCCTCACCCACAATGCCCAATTCACACTCAGCAAAATTGCCATTCCTCTTCCACGGCAGCTGTAGGAGGACCAACTCAGTTAGTTTTAACCGTCTCTCACTGCACAATACCACAAAGACTTCGATTCATCTTACTCTTATCCTCCCTTTCTCTAGGCCATGTTAGATTCTAATCCTTGCTCCACAGACGTCCTTCACCACCTCTGGCATTTCTTCATCCTCCAACCACAACCAATCATCTACACTGACTCTTCCCCTGAACATTCTTATCAACACCAGTTGATAGGCCACACTTTCCATTCACTTAAATGTACAGTTTATATACACTTACGTTCAACAGTTCGGAAACTATCACCACCCTTGTAGGATTTTAGTGTTCTTTCTAATTTGTAACCTTTGCCCCTTCTTAAACCCATGTGTTTCATCATAGAGTACTCTTGTTGTGCCCCTTTAAGGACAAGTCTACCAGACAGCACAGCTGCCTGATAGAAAACAGCAGCTTACCAAGATTTTACAATGGGCACAAAGCCCACCCAGCATTTACCAAGATTGTACAATGGGCATAAAGCCCACCCAGTATTTGCCATTGGTTGGCTTTGTCACTCATTCAATGGCGTGACCTGTCCTGTGTATCTTTAGTTTGTCCCTCCCACCGAGCATACCCTCTTTGTGCCCTTCCACTGATAACATTCAGGGAACTTTTTTGTTTAAGCACACCATAAGAGTACTTATTTTTGCAGTTGTGTCCCTCGAGCGCTGCTCTCTCCAATGCTCAGTGTAGGTCTTTACAACGACTCCCACGAACTTCTGGTTAGAAGTGAGGAAAATATCCCACTGCAGGGACAGGAATGATATCAGAGCTATAAAACTGTTTCCAGGTCTGAAGAGGTACAAAAATAAAACAATTCAATGATCAATTATTGAATTTAGTCGGAGATTTACTGTTCCAAGGACAGAGGGAGGTTACCAATCTGTACCAGATGCAGCCAATGACATTTTATCACAAGTACAGTCAGACAGCAGGGGTTCTTTTACTATGAACAAATGACCCCTCCACTGAGACATTTACAGACATTACTGATGAATTGATGCTGCAAGAAGCCCTCAGCCTCTCAGGGTGGGAGGCGTAGAGGTCTCCGGCTGACTAGTATCAACTCAAGGGTCTCCCCCAAGAAAGTTGCACACAGACATCTTTCAGGTCAAGTCTACCAGACAATGCAGCTATCTGGTTGCAGAAGATCTACTGTGGGACTACCCAGAGATTACAACCCAGCCAGTGCTAATTATTGCTTGGCTGTGTCATGAATTGGTTTGCTTCTTCCTAAATGACATGGCGTTGCGTCTTGTCAACCTTGTGTTTGTCTCTCCCTGAAGCACAGATTCTTTACCACCCCTCTAATTGGCCAGCGTCATACCTTCTGCTGCAGACATTTAGCAAACATTTTTCCCCATGTATCTTAAACACTCCTTGAGAGTGCATGTGGTTTCCAGCTGTTCCCCACATGTTCCCCTCCACTCAGGCTTTTATTGCTCTCGCCTGTGTGGTTCTTCCCCCCCCCCCCCCCCAACACTTGAATTACTCTGTCACCCATGTGCTTCTCCCTTTGCCCCCCCCCCCATGTGCTTCTCCCTTTGCCCCCATGTGCTTCAGCATTGCCCAAAAACATTGGCAAAGCCAATAGGCCCCAAAGGTGAGACCTTTTGAGATTGCCAATGCTTGCTTGTTTCACAACCGCAGGAGACGATTTCAATTGTTACGCTTCCGTCATCTTTGATGTACGTTTCCCTACCTCTCACTTAAAAAGGACTGAACACAGTCAACTAAAGCGTCACCCAGTAGGCCCAAGACACATTCTCCATTTCTAATTCCCAACACTTTAGATTTTTCATTACCATAGCTCCATAAACATTTTGCTCTCCGGAGTTGCTAATAGCAACCCACAACTCCTCTACATTTAAATTAGTTATCCCAAAATTGTGGCATGGAGTGAGCCCTCATGGACCATTACAGGGCACAATCAAATGCAGAATATGTAGTGCATATTTACACTCCAGGTAAACACCACTAGTGCACCTTGGTGGAATACAGGTCGGTGAAAATATATAAGTTTCAGAGCAAGAGCCCTCACCCACCAACAAGGGTGGTATGCTTCATCATCAGGCATCTCCCCGTGGAGCAGGCGCTGAAATACCCAACGGGCCCATGAAAGGGTCTCCCTGCTGGAGTTTTTACTTTTCTGGCAGTTTATCACGTTTACTTGAATGCGAAAGGCTTTTTATGAACATGTAAATTGATGAGGAAAGTGGAAATAAAATGAACCCTCCCATAATTATTATTTTGGCGGTCCTGGTTAATGAATAAAAACAGAGTGGGATATAAAGGTAGGTAATGTTCCTTTTTATTCTCTACAACTAGTCAACATGTTTCTTGTCCTTTATTAAGTCAGACGATCTATTCTAAAGTAACGTGTCAGGACCCTAATCTACAAATGAATGGGACTTAAACTAGAGAGGTGCGCCTACATGTATTTGGTTTTCAATAGATAATTTATGTGAACGTGGCGCTGTTCCAACACTACAGGCTTGCTTGCGTCAGTACAATAAACACCCGCCCAAGCAATAGTATCACGGTGAATAGAGTAAGTTATTGCATCCAATGAGTGTGTGGCGACTTGATTGTTGGGGGATGGTAAGGTGGTGCCATCACTTGGGTGATGGCGAGTTCCATAAGTGGCCGGGTCGTCTGCTGACATACAAGATTCAAGATAGCCTGGCTGACGAAGGTTATGAAACCGAAACCGGTCCCAGGATGCTTGTTTCCGGTCCAGGGAAGACATGGCTTGGCAGTTCCCATGAGGCACAGGGTCAGACTGATTTGCATATGGCCACGTCTGAACTGGGGAGGTGGAGTGAGCTAAAGAAAGATGATGGATTAAACCCAAATCAGTTGACTGGTTTGGGGGCGTTTGCTTTGCTCTAACGCTCCGTCCATCATCCCCTTTGGTATCGACTTATACAAGAGCTTTGAATATCCCTGCTCGAGTCCAGCCTCAACTTGAAGCACTCTCACCTACGGCTGTTAATACTAAAGGTTAAAACAAAGCCTCGGACGCGTTACTATGCACGTGAAAGTAACTTTGGAGGCGCACTTTCAACTACCCAAACTTAGGGCAAGGGATGATTATATTATATGTTTAAGAGAATGGCCCTTCTCAGACAGACACACGGCAATCTTTGCAGAGCCCAGAATCACATACAACGGAGCCAGAGAACTTGAGAGCGCGAGGCTGTTCTGCTTCCAGCATTTATAAATACGACTCGGAAACTCGCTACCTGCCTATAACTCCAACCAACCAAAGAAGCCCCTGTGCATCCAAATAATGGTCAGTTTCACGTCGATACATTACCCTTCGCAGTGGGCATCACTGTCTCTCCCCTCAGCGGAATTATACCATCACCAAAGTGCCACAGAAAGACCTCAGACAGGTATCACCACCGTACAGCAACGACGTCACGCATCCTCGCGCTACTACTCACCTCGTTCAGACACAATTATTCGAACAGTCCGCAGCAGTTTACAAGACCTTGTTCAAATCCGGCGCGCAGGAAACTGAGCAACGGTCCCAGCACAACGATGAGGAAGGGAGGCACAACCAACCGAAAGTAGAGCGCACAAAATGTCCAATGAGATTGTCTTACTAAAAAACATGCCAGCCAATTAGAGTGGCGGCTGTGGTACAAACCAATCACATTCTCCGTCTAAACGTCCCTTAAATGAAGACTTTCATGTAGGAGGGGGACATCATTTCCTGTTCCAGCCTACCTAAACACGGTATTTCGCATAATGACAAGCGTTCTAGTTTATATAAGAAGCCTCTGCAAATTCATGGTCCCGGACTACCTGTAAAATGGTGGCGTATTTAGTCCTGAGATGGTGTTCCCGACTCCATTCCCGAGCTCTTACTATTAAAAGCATCGGCTAAAAAAAAAAAAACAGTTCGTTTTTTTATGATAAAAATATTTTAATCGGAGGCTAGGGTCCATTGCTTGACATGGAAACACGGTGCACGCTATTCCAACCTGCATGTTAGCTACTGAGAATCGCTGGTACCTTCCCACTCCAAAGTATGTTCTCCACTTTTGACTTATTGGTAAAACTCCCTTTCAAAGAAGTGCAAAAATACTCACTGCGTATCCAATGTAGAACAGCGAGGGTGACCGTATTTTTGTTATATAAAACTAAAAGACGATAGTGCCTGAAGACAAAGAAGAAGGACAACCAAATGGCAGCGTTGATGGACACAAATGAAGGACAGTCACAACAATTACTTCATCCACCAATATGGAAGTCAACTTACCAAGGGTTTTAGTATGACAGTATGTATAAAGCTCTCCTTAGCCAACTGTAGGGGGGTCACTCGCGCTTTGGGTAGCGTCACCAACTGGCATGGGTGCAAATTCAGGACAGTGAGTGTAAAAATGCAGGACGAAGGTTCAAAATTCAGGACAGAATGTCAAAATTCAGGACCAAAATTTCGGACAAAAGGTATGGTTTACAGACACATCAGAGGAGGTCACTAAAAAGTATATAAGTAAGTAAATGGATAACCAACATAAGTACAGGGGTGCATTGTACAACAGGCAAGAGAAAACAAGCATTGGCATAGCCAATAGGTCTCGCCTTTGGGACCTTATAAGTGTTTAGCCAGAGCAATTGCCTTTGCCAATAGAAAGTGGCTCTGTATATACTGTTCCCAAATAGGTACAGGGTGTACAGAGTCCACAGTCCCCAGTGGTTTGGCAGAGGCTAAAGTTAGATATAACCTTACTCTCTAAAGTGGTAGCTTGGTCGAGCAGTAAGGCAGTATCAGAGGACAATGTAAAGCATTTGTTGTACACACTCAGTCAAGAAATGGTCTCACACACTCAAGAACTGAACTCTAGGCTAATGGTATTTGTATAAAAATATGTAGTTGTTTTATTTTACAACCAACAATAGGTATCAAAATATACTTTCTCAGATTGAAATGCTTTAGATAAATACTTTTCAATAGGCAATAGACTTTTTAATATATTAGTTACAGTGGTTGCAATAGGCAACACAATTTCAAACACAATAATACATTGAGCTCAATGGGAATTTCTAGTTAAATGCAATTAGTTACTTTAAGTATTACTTTTCTAACCACAGGACTGGATCTTGGATTCAGTCCTGGGACATTTCCTGTAAACAATTGAGTAAAAGCGTTTTGGTTACAGTAGTGATTTTTAAGCAATATTTTAGTATTTTAAAAGTTGACACAGAAACTTTTTCTCATAGAATCACCAATGTTATCCTATGGGAGGAAATTCATTTAGCAGGTAAGTGGGGTTAGTGATACTTTTTCTAACTCCGTGTTGGATCCTGGATCCAGTACTGGTGCATCACCTGTAAACAGTTGAAAGAATGTGTTTTAGTTATACACGCAATTTTTAACGAATATTTGTAAGTTTGCAAAATCAACACAGAAGAAATTTCACAGAAAAACAGTCACTGGTTTCCTATGGGAGAAAATTGGGTTAGCGGTAAGTATGGTTGTAATTACTTTTCAGGGTCAGTGCTGGGCACCAAGATCCTGGACTGGGATCTCTCCTGATAGCAGGTGAGTATTTTTGTTTTCGTTTCTCGGTTGATTTTAGGTGAATATTTTAAAGTTTAGAAACTCCACACAGAAGAATTTCCAAGTGAAACCAGTCAATGTTACCCTATGGAAGAAAAGAGAGTTATCGACTTTTGGGTAAGTACTCGACTGGCAGAGTTGAGGTTCTGGGCATAGACTCAGGGGTCTCCCAGGGTCAGTTAAGTACAGTTGTTACACCCTCAGCAGCACAGGGGCAGCCGGGTGCAGAGTGAGTTAGGCCCAATGTTATCCTGTGGGAGGCAGGTGACCCTTGGTTGGTGGCTGCTGGCTAGCAGGCCACGCGGCTGTGGGAGCTGGGCTCCTGGTCACTTGCTCAGGGCAAATGGGGAAGTAGTTTAGAGTAGAAGTTGCACTGCCAGGGGCACTCGGGCGGCTGGGTGCAGGGTGCATTTGAGCCGTCGGGCGCTCAATGGATTGCAATGGAGAAGCTCAAGAACGAACAAAGGCTGCAAGCTCAGGGACGAAGATTCTTCAGGTGCAACCACCACTTCAAGAGGTTAGTTGGAGGATAGGTAGGCACCCAGGAGTTGGACACAGGGGGCCGCAGGGCGCCGGTTGCAGGGGTGCCTTTTGGTGTCGGGAAATCTTACCCTCTGCTGATCGCGGTTGGAGGGGTCCCTGGTTCTGAGGCTGCAGGCATTGTCAGGAGCGTTGAGGTGGGTCCTTCGGTGCTGGATTCGGGGTTACAGTCGCCGGGGAGACGTCCTCGTAGTGTTTGTCCACTCCAGCACAGGCCAGGCTTGGCGGGTGCAGAGTGTGCAGGGTTCGCGGTTCATGGCTGATGCCAGGGGTTAGTTACTTGCTTTGAGCAGTACCACTGCTCGTGGGAGTCCCAGTTGCTTAGAGTCACAAGGTAGCCAGGTCCTCTGGGGTTTGTGAGGTTGCTGACCACTGGAGATGCCGGGGTTTAGCAGGAGCAGGTTCGAGGGTCGACAGGCCGGTAGGGCTGGGGCCAAAGCAGTTGGTGTCTTCCTCTTGTTAGCAGCTGCACGGCAGGCCTTCTTGTTTCTTGATCTTCTTTGCTGTTTCTGAATCTGGATCTAAGGAATGAAGGTTCAGGGTGCCCCTAAATACTGAATTTAGGGGCGTTACAGGTAGGTAAAGGGCAGGGACCAATGGGTCCCTGTCCTGGGGTGGGTACACTCCTTATCCTGCCACTCTCCTGTGGGAGGGGGGCAGTAGCCTAGACCTGATTGGGCAGGGCTTTCCATCTTCAAGATGGCGAGAGCCCGGAGATGTGCTTCACCTCGCCTCCCCCACCTGAGGGGTGGGGTTGGCAGAGGCTGGCATACCCCCTTTCCTTCCTTGGGGTTTCCGGCCAGTCTTCCCGCCAGAGTGGGGTCAGTACCGGTAGGGGCCAGTTGCTGATTACAGCAAGTGGCCTGGAGAAGCTCACAAAGGCTGCATGCCTTTGAAGCTTCACCTGCCCATCCTGGGGGAGGAGACCCAGCACCTCGCCCAGGATGTGCATTGTTTCAGGCCCAGGAGAGCGGATGGCTCTCTACCCAGGGGTCCAGAAACATACCTGTTATGTGGCAGCCTAGGCAGCCCCTCAGACAAGACGTGGATTGTAGGTTAGGTTCAGGGGGCATCTCTAAGATGCCCTCTGTCGTGCATTGTATATTAAATCCCACACTGGCATCAGTGCGGGTTTAATGTGCTGAGAAGTTTGATACTTCTCAAGTCAAATATCTTTATTCGATTGTAATCTTTACAATCATAAAAGTTCATATCACAGATATACAATCATAAGCAAGATTTCACAGATAAACAATAAAAAAGTTCATGTCACAAGTATACAATCATAAGCAAGATTTCACAGATAAACAATACAGAAGACACATCATCCAGTTCCGTTTTTGGACAGCAAAGTTATGAGACAAGATAAGATACAGAGTTATTATAAAACCAGAACAGCAGACAAGTTGAACAAGTTAAAAATATAAATAAGTATACAAAGTTAAAAAATAAAGGAGAAGTACAATGTTAAAAGCTGCAAAATTATCCCTCCATACTTTTCCTGAAAATAATGGCTAATTTCAAGAAGCTGCATATATATAAAGTGCAGTCGCTATTTAAGAGTTGAAGGTAATAAAGAGCTGGTTTAATCTGTGTGAAATTTAACTTTTTTAAGCAAGGCTTTAAATATATCTTCCGCGGTACTGTGTAATAAGGACAAATAAATAGAAAGTGCACCATGTCTTGCGGAGACTTCCCGTCGCAGCCGCAAGCAGGAAGCACTTGACCTCGGTGTGCCCCTTTCGGAGTTGCCAACAGGAGGTGAAATAAATCAAAACGGAACCTTGTCAGTAAATAGCGTTCAAAGCCAGACATAGGCCATGATAGATACGGTTCCATACATAGGCTTGTTTGGAGTAAGGCATGTTTCCTGACGCTAGCTTTCAACAATTCGCCCTCCTCCCGGGAAAAATACCTAATGGACGAAAATGATTTTTTCACAAAGGTAACATCAGCTCTAGTTATAATCTCTGGGGCTGAGAACAGGTCAGTCCGTCCCAGTTCCGTGAGGCGGTCATTTATATACCTCAACCATGGGACCTTGAACCTGCCGTCCCAAGTTAAGGCTTCTTTTAATATATCATGTGTGAGAGGTATATCTTTGTTTAGCCAGGAGGTCAGCCAGCATAACAGGGGGCTTGCTGCTAATCTATCACTGAGAAAAGGTACTCCTAGCTCCTCATGCACCAGTTCCCATTGGCAGCCTCAAAACCTTCTTTAAAAAATTATTTTCTGCAATCTCCAGGGCTTGCGTTTGACTGTAGCCCCAGAGCTCGCTGCCATAACAGGCAATTGCGACGCTCTTAGCTTGATAAAGTTTAAGTAAAGCAGCCACCGGGCTGTTACCCATTTTTCTACCAAACCCGAGTATGGCTGCATTGGTGCGTGTTACCTTGCCCTTCTTTTTTACAACAGCTGGGCCCCAGGTTAATTGGTTATCAAGTAGAACCCCAAGGTATGAGAAGGTTTTAGAGTTTGGAATTTTTTCCCCATTTATGGAGAACAAATTAGGCTTTCGCGACCCTTGGCCTATTTTCATGACGTATGACTTTGAGTTATTAATACTCAAGCCTCGAGAACTCATGAAATCATAAAATGAGTTTAAAAGTAGCTGAAGGCCGTTTGCCGTCCTGGAAATAAGGACGGCGTCGTCCGCGTAGAGCAGAACCGGGACGCCTTTTCGGCCGACATAGGGGTAATCAGCTCCTGTTTTTATCAGGTAATCCTCTAGCTCATTAATATATAAATTGAACAAAAATGGTGCTAGGATACACCCTTGACGGACTCCCCGGTTGATTCTAATGTCACTTGTTACTTTCAGATCTTGAGTGTAACGGACATTAGCTCTAGTATCTGAGTGCAAGTCAGCCAAAACATAAATTAGATTCTGCTCAACACCCATCTTTAACATGATGTCCCACAATTTACCTCTATCAACACAATCAAAGGCGGACGATAGGTCCATAAAAGCCATGTGAATGGTTCCCTGCCGGGCCAGAGTGTATTTGCCTACAATCAGGTATAAGTTCAGGCATTGAGTTATTGTAGAATGACCAGGTCTGAAACCATATTGTATAGAGGATATGACTTTGTTCTCGGACGCCCATGTTGTTAGCCTATTCAAGATTACGCCACCTTTGACGAAGGACCCGTGGAGTCTGAAATGCATTGGGTTACAATAAACTGCTCTTGATGAACTTTGCTTCAGTACGTGTTTTTGGAGAAAGGTTCGGATGGCCCACCATAACATGAGAAATTTGGGAAATTGCACAACCTTGCAGGAGGATATGAACGTTTAGAATAAGAGAGATGATAACGGATTACAAAATGATGGAAAGAACATTAAGTTTAAAGAATAGATGCAAATGCAGAAATAAAAAAATGGCTGTCGCCAATGGTAGGGGCAACAAGCTGCCCCGAAATTTGATGTTTGGTTCTAAGCATGCTGTTTGGGCTTTGCACGTCGACAGTGAGCACGCAGTATGAAGAAACTGATGTTTAAAATTGGAATAAATCTAGGAAGAATGGAGTGCAACCCGTCCATATATGATGTTGTAGTATAAATTGCCCTATCGGGTTAGCACCCACAGTGACTGAGAACTTTGTGAAGATGATCATGTGGTCTCCCTGCAAGGCTAAACATCCTGGTTCATTAAGGACGCTTATTTTGAAGGAAGTCAAATGGACACTTAATAACAACATGAAACTTAGTACATACTATTGTATTTTATGAGTTTTGATGTAAAAGTAGAAAATTGAAAGTACAGTCTTTTTAAAAAAACGTACAGCATTTGTCCAACAGAACGTCTTACAATTGTATATGGCATATTATAATGCATCATGGGAGTTGAAGTGTATCAGGGTGGCTTGGGAGGCCCAGGTGAAACTGAGGAAGTGGGAGAAGGGGGAGGGAACAAGAAATGGGAGAGGGTGGAAGGTTCGTTTAAATACGGGCGTTAATGGAGAAAGTGAAACACACTGCACGAGAGACGAGGATGATTATGTTTTAGCAGGTATGTGAGGGAAAACGATAGTTTAGCGAGAAGGGGAGAGGATTTTAGGAAGGAGTTAACTGCACGTATATGTTTGAATGAGGGTGGTTTTGAAGAGGGCGAAATCTTCGCTGTAAGAGAAAGGAGGATGATTTTGTCTCAGCAGGTAGACGAGGGGGTATTGACAGTTAAGTGTGAGTGGTTGAGAATCCTGGGAATGAGGAAAATGAACGTATGTGCGTTTAGTTGACAGAATAGGGGCGATGCGGTGGTGAATAGCATAGATGCAGTTAGGGATAAGTGGGTATGCAGGGAGGAGATTTCAAAGGTTTAGGTGACGTTTAGTTTGAAAGGAGAGAGGAAATGAACGATTGAGTAACGTAGTAAAACAGAGAGAGTGGGTAGGTAGGAGAAAGAGGGGAGAGCTTTGCCTTATATAAAAAGAGGGTCATCCTTTGAAAAATATTTGATAACATGCTGGTGACTGTTGGGTCAAATGAGCGGCGTAATTCACAGTTCAAGTATATAAAAAGGAGGTGATGTACGTATATTGGGTTTTAAAGTATGTCTGATTGTTATTTACAGTTACCCCTGACGAAGGACCCGTGGGGTCTGAAATGCATTGGGTTACAATAAACTGCTCTTGATGAACTTTGCTTCAGTACGTGTTTTTGGAGAGAGGTTCGGGTGGCCCACCATAACATGAGAAATTTGGAAAATTGCACAACCTTGCAGGAGGATATGAACGTTTAAAATAAGAGAGATGATAACGGATTACAAAATGATGGAAAGAACATTAAGTTTAAAGAATAGATGCAAATGCAGAAATAAAAAAAATGGCTGTCGCCACTGGTAGGAGCAACAAGCTGTCCCGAAATTTGATGTTGTTTGGTTCTAAGCGTGCTGTTTGGGCTTTGCACGTCAACAGTGAGCACGCAATATGAAGAAACTGATGTTTAAAATTGGAATAACTCTAGGAAGAATGGAGTGCAACCCGTCCATATATGATGTTGTAGTATAAATTGCCCTATCGGGTTAGCTCCCACAGTGACTGAGAACTTTGTGAAGATGATCATGTGGTCTCCCTGCAAGGCTAAACATCCTGGTTCATTAAGGACGCTTATTTTGAAGGAAGTCAAATGGACACTTAATAACAACATGAAACTTAGGACATACTATTGTATTTTATGAGTTTTGATGTAAAAGTAGTAAATTGAAAGTACAGTCTTTTTAAAAAACGCACAGCATTTGTCCAACAGAACGTCTTACAATTGTATATGGCATATTATAATGCATCATGGGAGTTGAAGTGTATCAGGGTGGCTTGGGAGGCCCAGGTGAAACTGAGGAAGTGGGAGAAGGGGGAGGGAACAAGAAATGAGAGAGGGTGGAAGGTTCGTTTAAATACGGGCGTTAATGGAGAAAGTGAAACACACTGCACGAGAGACGAGGATGATTATGTTTTAGCAGGTATGTGAGGGAAAACGATAGTTTAGCGAGAAGGGGAGAGGATTTTAGGAAGGAGTTAACTGCACGCATATGTTTGAATGAGGGTGGTTTTGAAGAGGGCGAAATCTTCGCTGTAAGGGAAAGGAGGATGATTTTGTCTCGGCAGGTAGACGAGGGGGTATTGACAGTTAAGTGTGAGTGGTTGAGAATTCTGGGAAGGAAGAAAATGAACGTATGTGCGTTTAGTTGACAGAATAGGGGCGATGCGGTGGTGAATAGCATAGATGCAGTTAGGTATAAGTTGGTATGCAGGGAGGAGGTTTCAAAGGTTTAGGTGACGTTTAGTTTGAAAGGAGAGAGGAAATGAACGATTGAGTAACGTAGTAAAACAGAGAGAATGGGTAGGTAGGAGAAAGAGGGGAGAGCTTTGCCTTATATAAAAAGAGGGTCATCCTTTGAAAAATATTTGATAACATGCTGGTGACTGTTGGGTCAAATGAGCGGCGTAATTCACAGTTAAAGTATATAAAAAGGAGGTGATGTACGTATATTGGGTTTTAAAGTATGTCTGATTGTTATTTACAGTTACCCCTGACGAAGGACCAGTGGGGTCTGAAATGCATTGGGTTACAATAAACTGCTCTTGATGAACTTTGCTTCAGTACGTGTTTTTGGAGAGAGGTTCGGATGGCCCACCATAACATGAGAAATTTGGAAAATTGCACAACCTTGCAGGAGGATATGAACGTTTAAAATAAGAGAGATGATAACGGATTACAAAATGATGGAAAGAACATTAAGTTTAAAGAATAGATGCAAATGCAGAAATAAAAAAATGGCTGTCGCCACTGGTAGGGGCAACAAGCTGCCCCTAAATTTGATGTTGTTTGGTTCTAAGCGTGCTGTTTGGGCTTTGCACGTCGACAGTGAGCACGCAACATGAAGAAACTGATGTTTAAAATTGGAATAACTCTAGGAAGAATGGAGTGCAACCTGTCCATATATGATGTTGTAACACAATGATGTGTGACATGTCTACTCTCTGTTTTGTTCTGCACCCAGACACTCAGCCTGCAAGGGCAGTGTGTGTGTGTGTCAGGATTCAGGGCCTCTAAGGGTGGCACAATAAGTGCTGCAGCCCTTAGGGGCCTTCTCTGGTCACATTGCCCTGGGTACCTAGTGTACCATTTACCAGGGGCTGACATGTGGCCAGAGATGCCAATTGGGTTTAGGTTTCAACACAGTTTTAGGGAAGGAACATAGGCCCTGGGTACCTGATTGGCAGGAGCCACACTCAGTCAAAGTACATCAGCAATTGAGCAAAAAGTGGGGGTATTGTGAGAAAGTGCCATCTTTCTTGCATGGCATGACCCCACTTTTTGCTGAATTTAATTTGACTGAGTGTTCCCTGGACTCCTGCCAATGTGCCCAGGGCCTATGTTCCTTCCCTAAAACCTAAAACCCAAATTGGAAAACCCTGGCCACATGTCAGCCCCTGGTAAATGGTACCCTAGTTACCCAGGGCCTTGTGACCAGGGAAGGCCTCTAAGGGCTGCAGCACTTATTGTGCCACCCTTAGAGGCCCTGTACCCTAACACAAACACACTGCCCTTGCAGGCTGAGTGTCTGGGCACAGGACAAAACAGAGTCGACATGGCACACATCCCTGTGTGCCATGCCCACAACCTACACTACCCTGGCATACATCAGCTACCCTTCTAGCTGGGTGCCCTATGCCAGTGGTGTGGGCACAGGAGCATGAACCCTGTGCCCCTACAGTACCCAGGTCCATTCCTGGGCACTGTAAGTGCAGTGCTGCCATCTAAGAGTATATGGTGCAGGAAGCTCGTCAAACACAATCTCCACAGCACCATCATGGCAACACTGAAAACTGAGAAGTTTGGTATCAAACTTCTCAGCACATTAAACCCGCACTGATGCCAGTGTGGGATTTAATGTACAATGCATGACAGAGGGCATCTTAGAGATGCCCCCTGAACCTAACGTAAATCCACGTCTTGTCTGAGGGGCTGCCTAGGCTGCCACAGAGCAGACATGTTGCTGGACCCCCTGGGTAGAGAGCCATCCGCTCTCCTGGGCCTGCAACAATGCACATCATGGGCGAGATGCTAGGTCTCCTCCCCCAGCATGGACAGGGGAAGCTTCAAAGGCATGCCGCCTTTGTGAGCTTCTCCAGGCCCCTACCGGTTCTAAACCCCCACTCTGGCGGGGAGACTGGCCAGAAACCGCAAGGAAGGACAGGGAGTGTGCCAGCCTCTGCCAACCCCACCCCTCAGGTGGGGCAGGCGAGGTGAAACACATCCCCGGGCTCTCGCCATCCTGAAGATGGGGAACCCTGCCCAATCAGGACTAGGCCACTGCCCCCCCTCCAACAGGAGAGTGGCAGGATAGGGGGTGTACCCACCCCAGGACAGGGACCCAGTGGTCCCTGCCCTTTACCTACCTGTAAACGCCCCTAAATTTAGTATTTAGGGGCACCCTGAACCTTCCTTCCTCAGATTCCAGATTCTAAAATAGCAAAGAAGATCAAGAAGAAAGAAGACCTGCCGTGAGGCTGCTAAGAAGAGGAAGACACCAACTGCTTTGGCCCCAGCCCTACCGGCCTGTCAACCCTCGAACCTGTTACTGCTAAATCCCGGCACCTCTTGTGGCCAGCAACCTCACAAACCCCGAAGGACCTGGCTACCTTGTGACTCTGAGCACCTGGGACTCCCACTAGCAGTGGCTCTGCTCAAAGCAAGTATCTAACCCCTGGCATCAGCCCGGAACCGCGAACCCTGCACACTCTGCACCCACCAAGCCTGGCCTGTGCTGGAGTGGACAACGACCCCGAGGACGTCCCCCAGACGACTGTCGCCCCGAGTCCGGCACCCAAGGACCCACCTCGACGCTCCTGATGACGCCTGCAGCCTCCGAACCAGGGACCCCTCCAACCGCGATCAACAGAGGGTAAGATTTCCCGACACGAAAAGGCACCCCTGCACCAGGTGCCCTCGGGACCCCTGTGCCCGAGTCCTGGGTGCCTACCTATCCTCCAACTACCCAACTTACCTATCGAAGTGGTGGTCACACCTGAAGAATCTTCGTCCCCGAGCTTGCAGCCTTTGTTCGTCTTTGAGCTTTTCCATTGCAATCCATTGAGCGCCTGAAGGCTCAAAAGCACCTTGCACCCAGCCACCCAAGTGGCCCTGGCAGTGCAACTTCTACTCCTACCTACTTTCCCAATCACCCTGAGCAAGTGACCAGGAGCCCAGCTCCCACAGCCGCGTGGCCTGCTAGCCAGCAGCCACCAACCAAGGCTCCCCTGCCTCCCATAGGATAACATTGGGCCTAACTCACTCTGCGCAGCTTCCCCTGTGCCGCTGAGGGTGTAACAACTGTACTTACCTGACCCTGGGAGACCCCTGAGTCTATGCCCAGAACCTTAACTCTGCTAGTCGAGTACTTACCCAAAGTCGATAACTCACTTTTCTTCCTAGGGTAACATTGACTGGTTTCTCTTGAAATTTCTTGTGTGTGTGGAGTTTCTAAACTTTAAAATATTCACCTAAAATCAACCGAGTTAGGAAAACAGAAATACTCACCTGCTATTAGGAGAGATCCCAATGCTGGATCTTGGTGCCCAGCACTGACCCTGAATAGTACTTAAGACCGTACTTACCACTAACTCAATTTTCTCCCATAGCAAACCATTGACTGTTTTTCTGTGAAATTTCTTCTGTCGATTTCTGCAAACTACAAATATTCTTTCAAAATTGCACCAACTGTGAAAACGCAATTACTTACCTATTTTAGATAGATGTCCCAGTACTGAGCCTAGGAGCCCAGCACTGAATTACAAAAGTAACGAGAACATACTTTACCCGTAATTTGAATTTTCTTCTTTTATAGTAAACCATTGACTGTTTTTCTGTGAAATTTCTTCTAAGTGTCGATTTTGCAAACTTATAAATATTCGTTAAAAAACGCCTGTATAACTTAAACGCAGTTTCTCAACTGCTTACAGGTGGTACACTCGTGCTGGATCCAGGATCCAACACTGACCTAGAAAAAGTAACCATAACCCTACTTACCTGCTAAGTGAATTTCCTCCCATAGGATAACATTGGTAATTTGATTAGAAAAAGTTTCCAAGTGTTAACTTTTAAAATAGCAAAATATTGCTTAAAAATCACAACAGTAACTAAAACATATTTACTCACTTGTTTCCAAGAACTGTCCCAGGACTGAATCTAGGATCCAGTCCTGGAGTTAGAAAAGTAATCTTGAAAGTAATCAATTAGATATAACGTAATATTCCCATTGAGCTCAATCTATTATTGTGTTTGAAATTGTGTTGCCTTTTGCAACAAACTGTAACTATTGCATGCCAAGTCAATTGCCTCTTGCAAAGTATTTAACTACAGCATCTCATTCTGAGAAAGTATATTTGATACCTATTGTTGGTTCTAAAGTAAAACAACCATATATTTTTATATACAAACCATTGGCATAGAGTTCAGTTCTTGAGTGTGTGAGACCATTTGCTGAACGAGTGTGTACAACCGATGATTTACACTGTCCTCTGATACTGCCTTACTGCTCGAACAAGCTACCACTTTAGAGAGTAAAGTTATATCTAACTTTAGCCTCTGCCAAACCTCTGAGGGCTGTGGACTCTGTACACACTGTACCTATTTGGGAACAGTATATACAGAGCCACTTTCCTACATTGGTGGATCAGCGGTGGGATACAAACTTGCATTTGTTGGACTACTTGGTTACCATCTGATCACACGACAGAACTCTTAAAATTGCCTTTAGAATTCTGATTGGTCTTTTCCAAAATACTAAAAGTCTTGTCAGGGCCTTGCTTAAGTCCTATTAGAATCTTAGAAAAACAAAAGTCAGTATAGTCAGGGTAGAGGATTAGAACTGTCAGGTTAGAATGGCTCAAATAAACCTAGCTATTAGTGAAAATAATACCATGCAGGACCTGGTGGAGGAGCTCGACCTCACACCTTACTTACACTTGTCTTTCAAGGAATTGATGTCCCTATGCAAACTTAAAAAATTACCAATGGGCCTGCATCCAACTAAACTAGGGCTCCAGGAGCTCTTGGCTGAGTATGCTAAGGACCACCCATCTGAACAAGGTGATGGCCAGTCAGATGAGGAAAGGGAAGAGGAGGATAATAACCCCCCTCCATTAATCCCTAGGGAGGAAAGGGCCCCCACACCCTTGAATCCAAGAATCAGCATCTGGGAACCTAGAGATCACACAGGTGAACCAGATACCAGAGAGTTCACTGGGGAACCCACCAGTCAAGAGGACAGCTTTTTAGCAAAGCTGGCCAAAAGGTTTACTCTAGAGTCCAAGCTCCTGGCTCTAGTGAAAGAAAGGAGAGAGATGGGTTTAGCACCCATCAAAATAGTGGCAGCAATAATAGAAACAAGGATAGTGAGGAAACTTCTGATCCTAAAATCCCCAAAGGGATTGTCCCTAAATTTGAGGAAGGTGATGGCATCACCAAATGGTTCACAGCCTTTGAGAGGGCTTGTGAAATAAGAAGAGTAAAGGAACCTCTCTTGGGGCCACTCCTGTGGGAACTGTTCTCTGATAACTGCAGAGACAGGCTTCTGACCCTCTCTGGGTCAGATGCAGGGTCCTATGACCTCATGAGGAAGACTGATTGAGTGATTTGGATTCACTACTGAGGAGTATAGAATTAGATTCAGGGGGGTCACAAATCCCAGACCCAGTCCTGGATTGACTTCGTGGACTTCTCGGTAAAGACACTTGATGGTTGGTTAGCTGGACCTGGTGTGCATGATTTCACTGGATTGTACAATTTGTTCATAAAGGAACATATATTAAGTAACTGCACAAATGAAAAGTTGCATCAGCATTTGGTAGACCTAGGTCTAATTTCTCCCCAAGAATTGGGAAAGAGGGGGAGGAGCCTAGTGCGCAACCAAGATGGCCGCGTAGGTGCGAGGCTCCCGAGGACCTCCGCGACCTCCTACATATATCCTGACAATATCCTGTTCTAGATGAGGGGACTGTGTTGGTGAGCCAGAGCTGAGGTGGCACCTGCTTTCCGCTTCCAAATTGGACCTCGGACTCCGGCGGTAGCGCTGTTTGAGATTTCCGGCCTTCTCCACGCCGGACCCCGGATTGGAGTTGTGGGGTGATCCGGAGGCAAAGTCAACAACAGCGGCGGGCTGGGCGCGGCGGCTCGCGTACCCCGCACTTTCACTTTCGCTTTTGCACCCTCCTTGCTGTTTCGGCGAGGTTGGGTTGCGGGGCACTGTGAGGTAGTGTGGCCCCGTTGGGGTGCCCTGCCGGCCCGCCGGCTGTGACTTGCCCCGTGGCCCTGTGGTGAACCCCCCCCCGGATCCCGTGAACCGGCTTGCCCGCCCTTTACGACGTGCCTGGCACGACCGTGGGACTGGAACCATGTCCACAAAGCAAGATGGAGATCGGGCAAAGGTGAAATCGACCCGACGTGGCGCAGTCCCCCAGTCTAACAGCATGGACCGCTACACCCTCCAGAAGGGATCTCCCGAGGTGCCGCGTAAGTCCCCGGAGGGCCCGACTGATGCTCCTGCTCTGCCCGCGGACCTGACCCTGCGAGACGTGATGGGCGCCATCGCTGAGATGAAGGCCTCGGTGGACCAGCGCTTTGATACACTGGCGCAGAAAATTGACTCGGTCCTTGTGGATGTTGGCCTGGTGAGGGCCGATTTATCCAAGACTAATGACCGGGTTGATTCGTTGGCCCACACCACATCGGGCCTCACGACGGATGTGGCAGCCCTCCAAAAGGAGGTGCGCCGGCTTGGCCAGGCGAGCGCGCTGATGGATCGTCGCCTGGAGGATTCTGAGGGTCGGGCCCGGAGGAACAATGTCCGTATTCTCGGGGTGCCTGAGGGGCGGGAGGAGGCGGCGGCGGATCTATTCGTGGAAGACTTGATTCTTACCCACCTCCAGCCCCGGGGACTGAGTAAACTCTTCGCGGTGGAGCGGGCCCACAGGGTTCCCGGGGGAAGGCCTAAGCCCGAAGCCCCCCCGAGGCCTCTCATCGCCCGGATTTTCAACTTCCGAGACAGAGACGCTATCCTGCAATCCTCCAGACTACAGGGGCCGGTCAGACTCGACAATATGGATATAAATTTTTATCCTGACTTCACCCCAGCGGTCCAAAAGCAGAGACTAAGCTTTCTCGGAGTCAAACGTCGTCTACGGGACCTCAATCTCAAGTACGCTATGCTTTTCCCGGCTAAGCTGCGGGTGGAGTTGGATGGCCGTACGCACTTCTTTGATCGTCCTGAAGCAGCCGGGGACTGGTTAGATACTTTGCCTGGGGATCGGGGGGGCGGGGGGGGAGCGGTGGGGGGAGAGGGCCCGCCGGATCAGGACTGAGGGCCTAATATTATGCCTCGCTCTGGACAACATTGATGTCACGTTAGACTGTTCACCTGTTTGAGTAAGTCTCCTCCTGTGGAGGTCGTGTGGGGTCTCTTGGGGGTTCTCCCTCCTCCTCTGGGGGTTTAGTTAGTTTCACCATCTATGGGGCGACAGGCACACTGCACTTTGGGGGGGCTGTTTGGGCTCATGCAGGGGTGCAGGGAGGGGGGAGTTCTGTTGGGGGGGGGGAGTTGGGGTGGGGTGTTGTTGTTCGTTTTCACCACAAGGCAAACCCTTTTCTGTATTGTTTTTAAGGTGCTCTCCGGGGGACGATTGATGGCTTCTGTGTGTTATGGGGGGTAGGGAGTTGACTTTGTTGTCCTGGAACGTCAATGGACTGGGGGATAGGATCAAGCGAGGTGTGGTCCTGCTGTATTTGAAACGAATCTCACCCGATGTAGTCTTCCTGCAGGAGACACACCTTATTGGAAACTCTTTCTGCGCCATGAATCGGCGTGGCTATCGTTTGGTGGCCCACTCGGGCTTCACGTCGGGCTCACGGGGTGTGGGCATTATGGTGAAGAACTCGCTCCCGTTGGAAATTGATGAGGTGCGCCATGATGATAGGGGGCGCTATGCTGTTTTAGTGGGGAGAATGGAAGGCAAAGTGGTGGTTTTTGTATCGGTATACGTCCCACCGGGGTTGCAGGCGACCACTTTTGCAGACCTGGGGCGCCTCCTCCTGGGCCTTCCGGGGGGATTCCTAGTGGTTGGGGGGGACTTCAATGCGGTGGTTTCTGGGACTCTGGATCGTCACCCCCCTAGGGTCCTCCCCCGGGCCCAGGCGTGGCTACCTGGCCTCTTGGATACACTGGGATTGGTGGACTGCTGGCGCTTAAAACATCCCACGCAGCAGCAGTACACCTTCCACTCGGGGGCACATGGTAGCCTCTCACGGCTTGATCATGTCCTTGTCCCGGCGGCCTATGCTGGGAGTATGGGGGAGGTGCGCCATCTGGCGCGGGGTATTTCAGATCACCCCCCGCTCCTGTTCCATTTTGATGTCCTTCCGAGGGGTGAGGGCAGGGTAGTTCCCATCAATGCCTGGTACCTGCGCGACCCCACTATTCGCGCTGCTGTGATTAAATCCCTGCAGCGATACTTTGATGAGAATGTGGGGTCCACTCCTTCGGCTATCTCCTTGTGGGAAGCCTTCAAGACAGTTCTCAGAGGAGAGGCCCTGTCCCTCATTTCCCATGCCCGGAGGCGCGAGCGGGAGGAGGTTACCCGGGTGGAGGCCGAAATTGCTGAATTGGAGGGTGATTTAGAGGGCGGAGTGACGGATGCTGCACTGCATGTCCTACAACTTAAGCAGGCGGCCTACAGGGCCCTCGTTACGGAGGCGGCCAGGGGCCTCAGTAGGGAGCAGCAGGGGCGACTGTATGATGTGGGTGATAAGGCGGGCAAGCTGATAGCGTGGTTGGATAAAAAGGAGAGAGTGAATCGTGTGGTCCCGCTGATTGAGAGGACGGATGGTGTGAGTGTCACCGAGCCAGAAGAAATTGTCTCCTGTTTCGCGGATTATTTCCGCGAGGTGTATTCTCCGGTCTCTCCTTGCTCGGAGGAGAACTCCCATTCCCTGCTTAGGGATATCGCGCTGCCTTCCCTCTCGGAGGAGGACAGGGTGTCGCTGGATGCCGCTCCTACATCCGACGAAATTGCCCTCGCCATACGTTCGGTTGCCTCTGGCAAGGCCATGGGCCCAAATGGCATCCCTATCGAGTTATATAAGTTGCGACCAGATGTGCTGGCGCCCCACCTCCGCGCGATGTTCCTGGCGGCCCACTCGCTGGGCTCCCTCCCGCCGGACCAGCGTCTGGCTACTATCGTGGTGATCCACAAGGAGGGGAGGCCTCGGGACCGGGTCACATCCTATCGGCCTATCTCGCTTTTGAATGCGGAGCCCAAAATTCTCGCCAAAGTGCTGGCCAATCGGCTGGTCGGCGTGGTGGGCGACCTGGTCCACCAAGACCAGTCCGGCTTTATCCCCCATCGCAACACAGCCCTTAATCTGCGGCGCTTGCACGGGGTGCTCGCACGTGTCCCATTCGTGCGGGAGCCGGCCATTTTGGCGTCCTTAGACGCCACTATGGCGTTTGACACGCTGGAGTGGCCATACATTTGGGCGATGCTGGCGAAGTTTGGATTCGGCCCGGGCTTCATCAGTTGGGTCAAACTGTTGTATTCGGGCCCATTGGCGCAGGTGGTGGTGAATGGAAGAGTTTCGGCCCCATTCGAGCTGGGTCGGGGCACGCGACAGGGCTGCCCCTTGTCGCCGCTCCTGTTTGCGCTGGCCTTGGAGCCCCTGGCGGAGTGGCTGCGGTGGCACCCCTCCATCCGTGGTCTCCGTTGGACCCCCGAGTATGAGGACCGTGTGTCCCTATACGCTGACGACATCCTTTTGTATCTAGCCTCCCCACGTAAGTCACTCATAGTCCTGGTTGATGTTTTACGTTCATTCGGCCGGAACTCAGGCCTTGTCATCAACTGGGCTAAATCATGCGTGTATGTGCTCACTGGGGAGGCTCCGGTCCTTCCGCGGGGTTGTCCGATTCAGATTGCCCCTCAGGGGTTTCGATACCTGGGTGTCTACATTACTCTGGACCCAGAGGCTCGCTACGAGCGGAACTTGCTTCCCCCTCTCCAGCGCTTGAAGGAGGACGTCGTGCGTTGGCGGCGCCTGCCGCTTTCGCCGCTCGGCCGGGCGGCGTTGTTTAAGATGATGTCGTTGCCACGTTTCTTATACGCTCTCCAGAACACTATGGATCCAGTCCCGGCGCGCTACTTCCGTGAGGTGGAGAGTTTACAGCGCCGCCTGTTCTGGGACGGGAGGCCGCGGATTGCTCTGGCGAAGTTGACGCTCCCATGGTATGACGGGGGGATTGCCCTCCCGTACATTAAACGGTATTACTGGGCCTCCCAGCTAGCTGCAATTAACCATGGCCTCTATGGGCCCGCCTTGAACCCGGCGTTTGAGATGGACAAGATGCTACTGCCCGGTGGCGACTACAATCGAGCGCTCTACTCTGGCGCGCCCGATGCTCGCTTGACGGGACCTACGCGTGTCATGATCAGAGTATGGCATGCGGCTAATGCAGCTATGGGGTGGAAGGACCGTTTGACCCGGGCGTCACCGCTGTATGCGTCTGAGAAGCTGGGCTCTCTCTGGACCTCGAAGGGCTTCGCGAAATGGGACATGATAGGCATCAGTAAAGTGGGGGATCTCTGGTCGAGGGGAGGATTTAAAACATTCGAGATGCTGCAGACGGAGTTTCAGTTGCAGGGTAGTGAATACTTTCGATACCTGCAGATCCGTCATGCACTGGGCTCCGTCTTCCCAGACGTCGCCTCCATCCCGGAGTCTTCCCCCCTGGAGGATAGAGTGCTAGATGGCCACGTCCCAGATAGTACGATCTCCCTTATTTATAAAAAATTGATTAATGATCGATCGGGCTTGCTGGTTGGCCTTCGCGAGGCTTGGGTTGCTGACGGTCTGGAATTGGACGATGAGGACTGGATCTCCGCGGTGGCCTCTCCGAAGGAGGTGGCTATACCGGCTCGCCTTCGCTTCGTCCAGCTCAAAATACTCCACCGGGTCTACATGACGGGGCCAAGGCTTCTGCGCATGGGCTACACTGTGGATGGTTTGTGTAAGCGTGGTTGTGGTGCCGTGGCGACCTTCCTGCACATTTTATGGGAATGCCCGAGGGTGGAGCGACTCTGGCGCGGTGTGCACGAGGTCCTGCGAGTGGTTACGTGTGTTGCGCTGCTGCCGGAAGCGAGGAGATGCCTGCTGAATGTGTGGGAACCAACTGACTACTCGGCTCCGCAAACGTGGTGGGTGACTCTGGGATATATGATTGCTAAGCGTGACATTGCGCAACTGTGGGGATCCCAGAACCCCCCGACGGTGTCGGCCTGGAAAGAGCACATGGACTGGTGCATGTTTCGAGAAAAGGTGGTGTATGTGGCGAGGGGTAAGCCTGCGACATGGGTGAAAGTGTGGGGCCCCTGGAACGCCTACCGTGGGAGTATTTGCGCGCCACCATTGCTGCCTGCTGCCTCACCAGCCCCGTCCCCTTAGCTGACCCCTTCCCCTAGCCCCGGGTACAGGTTCCCCCAGTCCTCGCTCTGTTTCCCTTCCCCTCTTTGGACTCCTCTAATAGTTGGGGTTCCCCCTTTTGGGAGCACGTGCTGTTACTTTCGACTGTAGGGTAGCCTTGTGGGTGTTGTTTTTTTGTTGTTTGTATAAAATGAAACCGCACTGTGACGTATTATGGCTGTGGCCCATGATGTTGATGACTCCTGATTATGCTCCTTTGTAATGCCAAGGGTTCTATGAACGTATGCCATATGTTTCTGCCATTCCTAGCGGCCGGCCGGAAGGTTGTGGGCCCATAATTGTATCTTATTGAGATTTGTAATAAACGGTTTCAAAAAAAAAAAAAAAAAAGAATTGGGAAAGAAGGCAGACCACTGGGTCAAGACTAGGGTGACAAGGACATCCACTGGGGGTGACCAGAAGAAGGTGGTCACAAAACCTCCCCAGGGGAAAGCTGGTGAGAATCCCCAAGATAAAAAGTCTGAGTCCCCCAAAGGGCCCCACAAACCTGTGGGACCCAAACTATTCCCTATGTGCATCAACCCTTTAGAGGGAAGAACTGTGATCCCTTGAAGGCCTGGTGTAATAACTGTAAGATGTCAGGACACCTAACTGTAGATAAATCTTGCCCCCACAACAAAGCCCCTAAGGCACCCAGTACAGCTACTCCTGGGGCAGCAAGTTTACAGATGGGATCAGAAGTGTGCCCTGAGCAAATCTGGGGCACACTGAGGTAAGTCTAGTCTCACTGGGGGAAGTGGAGTTTGCCACTGTAGCTGTGTGGTCACCCAATTTAAAGAAATATTTGCAATACCCCTGGGTGAATGGAACTAGGGTAGAAGCTCCGAGGGATACAGGTGCCAGTGTCACCATGGTGAGAGACACACTGGTTTCCCCTGAGCAATATTTGATTGGGAAACTTACCCAGTCACCAATGCTGACAGTGTCACCACTAGTCATCCCATGGCCATGGTGACATTAGGGTTGGGGGGGGGGTACTGGCCTGAGACAGGTAGTAGTCTCTCCAAAGTTACCAGCTGCATGTCTGCTAGGATATGATCTGGAAACCTCAGCCTTGGCTGAGGTTGAGCTAAAGGCCCATGCAGCCATTCTGGGCATCCCTGAATTGGTGTGTGTGCAAACCAGAGCACAGAGCAAGAGGAAGGGTGAAAAAGTAGGTCTGGAGCCTGAAATAATGGCCCAACCAACCAAGAGAAAAGGTAAGAAGACTGGGGAACCAGCTTCTGTACAGCAGACCACTCAGGACCCCTCTTCACAGGGAGAGAACTTGGATAACCCTGAGGGAACTGAGCCCATGGAGCTTGACCCTTAAAAGGTTGAACTCTTGGTCCCAGGGGGACTCTCTAGGGAAGAGCTGTGCCACGGTCAGCAAGACTGTCCCACTCTTGAAAGCCTGAGGCAGCAAGCTGTTTCAGAAGCAAAGGGAGAGGTCAGTGGTATCCACAAAGCTTATTGGGAAGAGGGATTGCTGTATGCTGAGGCATGCGACCCCACTCCTGGAGCCACCAGGAGAGTGGTAGTGCCACAGAAGTACAGGGAGTTCCTCCTAACTTTGGCTCATGACATCCCCCTAGCTGGACATCTGGGGCAAACCAAAACTTGGGAAAGGCTAGTTAGTCACTTTTACTGGCCCCAGATGCACCAAAAGGTGAAGAGTTTGTCAGCTCCTGTGTAACCGGTCAAGCCAGTGGCAAGACAGGTGGCCACCCAAAGGCCCCCCTAATCCCACTACCAGTGGTGGGGGTGCCCTTTGAAAGGGTAGGTGTGGACATTGTGGGTCCACTTGAACCTCCCACAGCCTCAGGGAACACATTCATTCTAGTAGTAGTGGATCATGCTACTAGGTACCCTGAAGCAGTTCCACTTAGGACTTATACAGCTCCTGCAGTAGCCAAGGCCCTCCTGGGTGTCTTCACCAGGGTAGGGTTTCCTAAGGAGGTGGTTTCAGACAGTGGTTCCAACTTCATATCTACTTACCTGACACACATGTGGAAGGAGTGTGGAGTGCAGTACAAGTTTACTACACCCTACCACCCACAAACCAATGGCCTTGTTGAGAGATTCAACAAGACATTGAAAGGCATGATCATGGGACTCCCTGAAAAACTCAAAAGGAGATGTCGTGTTGCCATGCCTGCTTTTTGCTTACAGAGAAGTGCCACAGAAGGGAGCAGGTTTCTCACTATTTGAACGTCTGTTTGGTCATCCTGTGAGGGGACCACTTTGTCCTGTAAAAAAGGGCTGGGATAGGCCTCTCCAAGAGCCCAAACAAGCCATAGTGGACTATGTGCTTGGCCTAAGGTCCAGAATGGCTGAGTACATGGAAAAGGCATCCAATAATCTTGAGGCCAGCGAGGAGCTTCAGAAGCACTGCTATGACCAAAAAGCTGCACTGTTTGAATTTCAACCTGCGCAACAGGTGTGGGTTTTTGAGCCAGTGGCACCAAGGGCACTCCAAGATAGATGGAGTGGCCCTTACCCTATCCTAGAAAAAAAGAGTGAGGTCACCTACTTAGTTGACCTGGGCACTAGCAGGACACCCAAAAGGGTTATCCATGTGAACTGCCTAAAACTCTACAATTACAGGGCTGACATCACCATGCTGATGGTGACCGGCGAGGACCAGGAAGCAGAGAGTGAACCTCTCCCTGATCTCCTCTCCTACAGCTCACAAGATGGGTCCGTGGATGGTGTAGTCTTTTCAGACCCCCTCTCTGCCCAACAGCAGACTGACTGCAAGCAAGTCTTGCAACAGTATGCTAGACTCTTTTCCCTGACCCCTGGTCTGACAAACTGGTGTGCCCATGATGTGGACACTGGTGACAGTGCACCTGTCAAAAACAAGATCTATCGTCAGTTAGACCAAGTCAAGGAAAGCATCAAAGCTGAAGTCAGCAAGATGCTGGAGTTAGGGGTTATTGAACCCTCTGAGAGCTCCTGGGCTAGCCCAGTGGTTCTGGTCCCCAAACCTCATCAACAGGGTGGAAAGAGAGAGATGAGGTTCTGTGTGGACTATAGAGGGCTCAACTCTGTCACCAAGACAGATGCTCACCCTATTCCAAGAGCAAATGAACTGATAAATAAATTGGGGGCAGCCAAATTCCTCAGTACCTTTGACTTAACTGCAGGGTACTGGCAGATTGGCATGACCCCAGGAGCAAAAGAGAAAACGGCATTCTCCACACCTGATGGGCATTATCAGTTTACTGTGATGCCTTTTGGGTTAAAGAATGCCCCTGCCACCTTTAAGCGGTTGGTGAACCATGTCCTGGATGGGTTGGAATCCTTTAGTGCAGCTTATCTTGATGATATTGCTGTCTTTAGCTCCACCTGGCAGGATCACCTGATCCACCTTGGGAAGGCTTTAGAGGGTCTGCAAAATGCAGGCCTCACTATCTATCAGGGCATCCAAATGCCAGCTAGGGCAGGGCACTTTAGTATACTTGGGCCACCTTGTAGATGGAGGTCAGCTACAACCCAAGATCCAGGCCATCCTGGACTGGGTAGCTCCAACAACCCAGACCCAAGTCAGGGCATTCCTTGGCTTGACTGGGTACTACAGAAGGTTTGTGAAGGGATATGGGTCCATTGTGACTCCCCTCACAGAACTCACCTCCAAGAAGATGCCCAAGAAGGTTAACTGGACAGTTAGTTGCCAAAAGGCGTTTGACACCCTGAAAGAAGCAATGTGCTCAGCACCAATTCTAAAAGCTCCAGATTATGCCAAGCAGTTCATAGTGCAGACTGACGCCTCTGCGCCAGGGATAGGAGCGGTCCTATCCCAGACCAATGATGAAGGCCAAGACCAACCTGTTGCTTTTATAAGCATGAGGCTACTCCCCAGAAAGCAGCGTTGGAGTGCCATTGAGAGGGAGGCCTTTGCTGTGGTTTGGTCCCTGAAGAAGTTGTGGCCATACTTGTTTGGTACTCACTTCCTGGTTCAAACTGACCACAGACCTCTCAGATGGCTAATGCAGATGAAGGGTGAAAATCAAAAACGACTAAGGTGGTCCATCTCCCTACAGGGAATGGACTTTGAAGTGGAACACAGACCAGGGACTGCCCATGCCAACGCAGATGGTCTTTCCAGGTTCTTCCACTTAGACAATGAAGACTCCATAGGGCAAGGTTAGTCTCATCACCTTTCGTTTGGGGGGGGGGGTTGTGTGAGAAAGTGCCATCTTTCTTGCATGGTATGCCCCCACTCTTTGCTGAATTGCTGAATGTACTTTGACTGAGTGTGCCATGGACTCCTGCCAATCAGGTGCCTAGGGCCTATGTTCCTTCCCTGAAACCTAAAACCCAAATTGGAAAACCCTTGCCACATGTCAGCCCTTGGTAAATGGTACCCTAGGTACCCAGGGCCTTTTGACCAGAGAAGGCCTCTAAGGGCTGCAGCACTTATTGTGCCACCCTTACAGGCCCTGTACCCTAACACAAACACACTGCCCTTGCAGGCTGAGTGTCTGGGCACAGGACAAAACAGAGAGTCGACATGGCACACATCCCTGTGTGCCATGCCCACAACCTACACTGCCCTGGCATACATCAGCCACCCCTCTAGCTGGGTGCCCTATGCCAGTGGTGTGGGCACAGGAGCATGAGCCCTGTGCCCCTACAGTACCCAGGTCCATTCCTGGGCACTGTAAGTGCAGTGCTGCCATTTAACAGTATATGGTGCTGGGAGCTCGTCAAACACGAACTCCACAGCACCATGATGGCAACACTGAAAACTGAGAAGTTTGGTATCAAACTTCTCAGCACATTAAACCCGCACAGATGCCAGTGTGGGATTTAATGTACAATACACGACAGAGGGCATCTTAGAGATGCCCCCCTGAACCTAACCTACAATCCATGTCTTGTCTGAGGGGCTGCCTAGGCTGCCACACAGCAGACATGTTGCTGGACCCCTGGGTAGAGAGCCATCCGCTCTCCTGGGCCTGCAACAATGCACATCCTGGGCGAGGTGCTAGGTCTCTGTTGTATATGTTTAGTGTTATCTATTCTGTTAGCCATTCCTTTGTGTCCTTCCCCTAGTATCACTCTAGAGCTTTACGGTGTTCTTAGCGTGTTCCTTTACCCAGCTGTATTCTAGTATTGGCAGTTATGTGTCTGGTCAGCTGGAAAGCGGTTGCTGTCTCCTGTGCTCTTGAATAAATCCACATGCTTACCTGTAGACGACATCTTGTCTCCGACGAATTCATTTACATCATTTTGACGACGATTTAAGCAGCTTACCGGACCCTGACTCCAGCGTGTTCTACAGTGTGGTTCAGAGCATCGGCAGGACGGAAGCTTCTTTCCAACAACGGATCCCGCGCGTCACGGTGCCTGACTCGTAGCGCTGTTTCAACGGAGCCTGTTTCCGCACTTGCAAGGGCTTTGGCGTGTCATATTTTATCGAGGAGCGCAGCATCCACGTCATCAACGGTAGGAAGACTTCAGCACATGCGCGAAGGTTTACGCGAGTTGAGGGTTGCCTGGATTCGCGTTGCTCATGCACATTCATCACAGAACGCCCACGCCGGACTCAGCGTAAGGCTGTAACGTCAGAGCGTCACGTGTGGCAGCCATTTTGACATCCAATAGCTAAAACGCTGACTCCTGTTTATCGGTTGGTGCGCAACGAAAGGAACGGTGATGTGCTCATCTTTGCTTATATTGTAGCGTCTTCAAGTACATCGCCTACACAGCGATTTCGGCTGAAATCTACAGGATAAACTGGTGACTCACTATTTATATATAGTTTTGGGGTAATTATTGTTATTAATATTCATTGACTTCACTGAGGTGTGTATAATGTCGTAATTGTATAAAAATGGCACAGCAAGTCACTGTTGCACTTCCCCCACCCTTTCTACGTGAGCCAGGTACACCTGAAATTCCGTGGGAAGACTGGATAGTTATGGTTGATAACTATCTTGATGCAATGGATGGCCAAGAATTTCCTGCAAAGCGTAAGAAAGCATTATTATTAAGCGCACTTCGTAAAGAAGCACAAGGAATTTTCAAATATCTCCCTCAAGCATTACAAGCTAGTGGCCAATCATCACCAGATGTATACAAAGATGCTATGTCTAGATTGAAGGTTAGATTTACAAAGGAAGGGCTAACAGAATAGATAATACTAAACATATACAACAGTCTCCTCCCCCAGGATGGGCAGGGGAATCTTCAAAGGCATGCTGCCTTTGTGAGCTTTTCCAGGCCACTTGCTGTACTCAGCAACTGGCCCTTACCGGTTCTAAACCCCCACTCTGGCAGGGAGACTGGCCAGAAACCCCAAGGAAGGTTCGCCAAGGTGTGCCAGCCTCTGCCAACCCCACCCCTCAGGTGGGGAGGCAAGGTGAAACACATCCCCGGGCTCTCGCCATCTTGAAGATGGGGAGCCCTGCCCAATCAGGACTAGGCCACTGCCCCCCCCTCCCACAGGAGAGTGGCAGGATAGGGGGTGTACCCACCCCAGGACAGGGACCCAGTGGTCTCTTCCCTTTACCTACCTGTAAACACCCCTATATTTAGTATTTGGGGGCACCCTAAACCTTCTTTCCTCAGATTCCAGATTCTAAAACAGCAAAGAAGATCAAGAAGAAAGAAGACCTGCCGTGCAGCTGCTAAGAAGAGGAAGACACCAACTGCTTTGGCCCCAGCCCTACTGGCCTGTCGACCCTCAAACCTAATCCTGCTAAATCCCGGCACCTCTTGTGGCCAGCAACCTCACAAACCTCAGAGGACCTGCCTACCTTGTCATTCTGAGCACCTGGGACTCCCACAAGCAGTGGCTCTGCTCAAAGCAAGTATCTAACCCCTGGCATCAGCCCGGAACCGCGAACCATGCACACTCTGCACCCGCCAAGCCTGGCCTGTGCTGGAGTGGACAAAGACCCCGAGGATGTCCCCCTGGCAACTGTGACCCCGAGTACGGCACCCAAGGACCCACCTCGATGCTCCTGACGACGCCTGCAGCCTCAGAACCAGGAACCCCCCCCAACCACGATAGATTTCCCGACACCAAAAGGCACCCCTGCACCCGGCACCCTCCGGCCCCCTCTGCCCGACTCCTGGGTAACTACCTATCCTCCAACTACCCAACTTACGTCTCGAAGTGGTGGTCACACCGGAAGAATCTTCGTCCCCGAGCTTGCAGCCTTTGTTCGTCCTTGACCTTTTCCATTGCAATCCATTGAGCGCCCGAAGGTCTCAAAAGCACCCTGCACCCAGCCGCCCGAGTGGCCCTGGCAGTGCAACTTCTACTCCTACCTACTTCCCCAATTGCCCTGAGCAAGTGACCAGGAGCCCAGCTCCCACAGCCGCGTGGCCTGCTAGCCAGCAGCCACCAACCAAGGGCCCCCTGCCTCCCATAGGATAACATTGGGCCTAACTCACTCTGCACCCGGCTGCCCCCGTGCCACTGAGGGTGTAACAACTATACTTACCTGACCCTGGAAGACCCCTGAGTCTATGTCCAGAACCTCAACTCTGCCAGTCGAGTACTTACCCAAAAGCCGATAACTCTCTTTTCTTCCATAGGGTAACATTGACTGGTTTCACTTGGAAATTCTTCTAAGTGTGGAGTTTCTAAACCTTAAAATATTCACCTAAAATCAACCGAATAACGAAAACGGAAATACTCACTTGCTATTAGGAGAGATCCCAGTGCTGGATCCTGGTGCCCAGCACTGACCCTGAAAAGTACTTACGACCGTACTTACCTCTAACTCAATTTTCTCCCATAGGAAACCATTGACTGTTTTTCTGTGAAATTTCTTCTGTCGATTTTTGCAAACTACAAATATTCTTTACAAATCGTACCAACATGTGAAAACGCAATTACTTACCTATTTTAGATAGATGTCCCAGTACTGAGCCTAGGAGCCCAGCAATGGATTACAAAAGTAACGAGAGCATACTTTACCCGTGATTTGAATTTTCTTCCATAGGAAACCATTGACTGTTTTTCTGTGAAATTTCTTCTAAGTGTTGATTTTGCAAACTTATAAATATTCGTTAAAAACCGCCTGTATAACTTAAATGCAGTTTCTCAACTGCTTACAGGTGGTACACTCGTGCTGGATCCAGGATCCAACACTGACCTAGAAAAAGTAACCATAACCCTACTTACCTGCTAAGTGAATTTCCTCCCATAGGATAACATTGGTAATTTGATTAGAAAACGTTTCCAAGTGTCAACTTTTAAAGTAGCAAGATATTGCTTAAAAATCACAACAGTAACTAAAACATATTTACTCACTTGTTTCCAAGAACTGTCCCAGGACTGAATCTAGGATCCAGTCCTGGAGTTAGAAAAGTAGTACTGAAAGTAATCAATTGCATATAACTTAAAATTCCCATTGAGCTCAATGTATTATTGTGTTTGAAATTGTGTTGCCTATTGCAGCAAACTGTACCTTTTACATTCCAAGTCAATTGCCGCTTGCAAACCATTGGACTAGAGTTCAGTTATTGAGTGTGTGAGACCATTTGCTGGCTGAGTGTGTACAACAAATGCTCGACCAAGCTACCACTTTAGAGAGTAAGGTTATATCTAACTTTATCCTCTGCCAAACCTCTGGGGGCTGTGGACTCTGTACACACTGTACCTATTTGGGAACAGTATATACAGAGCCACTTTCCTACATTGGTGGATCAGCGGTGGGATACAAACTTGCATTTGTTGGACTACTTGGTTACCATCTGATCACACAACAGAACTCTTAAAATTGCCTTTAGAATTCTGATTGGTCTTTACCAAAATACTAAAAGTCTTGTCAGGGCCTTGCTAAAGTCCCATTAGAATTTTAGAGAAATAAAAGTCACTATAGTCAGGATAGAGGAGTAAAACTGTCAGGTTAGAATGACTCAAATAAACCCAGCTATTAGTGAAAATGTTACCATGCAGGACCTGGTGGAGGAGCTCGACCTCTCACCTTACTTACATTTGTCTTTCGAGGAATTGAGGTCCCTATGCAAACTTAAAAAAATACCAATGGGCCTGCATCCAACCAAACTAGGGCTCCAGGAGCTCTTGGCTGAGTATGATAAGGACCACCCATCTGAACATGGTGATGGCCAGTCAGATGAGGAAAGGGAAGAGGAGGAGGAGGATAATAACCCCCCTCAATTAATCCCTAGGGAAGAAAGGGCCTCCACACCCTTGAATCCAAGAATCAGCATCTGGGAACCTAGAGATCACACAGGTGAACCAGATACCAGAGAGTTCACTGGGGAACCCACCAGTCAAGAGGACAGCTTTTTAGCAAAGCTGGCCAAAAGGTTGGGTCTAGAGTCCAGGTTCCTGGCACTAGAGAAAGAAAGGAGAGAGATGGGTTTAGCACCCATCAATGGTGGCAGCAATAATAAAAACAAGGATAGAGAGGAAACGTCTGATCCTAAAATCCCCAAAGGGATTGTCCCTAAATTTAAGGAAGGTGATGACATCACCAAATGGTTCACAGCCTTAGAGAGGGCTTGTGAAATAAGAAGAGTAAAGAAACCTCTATGGGGGGCACTCCTGTGGGAACTGTTCTCTGGTAACTGCAGAGACAGGTGTCTGACCCTCTCTGAGTCAGATGCAGGGTCCTATGACCTCATGAGGAAGACTCTGATTGAGTGATTTGGATTCACTGCTGAGGAGTATAGAATTAGATTCAGGGGTCTCACAAAATCCAGACCCAGTCCTGGATTGACTTTGTGGACTTCTCAGTAAAGACACTGGATGGTTGGTTAACTGGATATGGTGTGCATGATTTTACTGGATTGTACAATTTGTTCATGAAGGAACATATATTAAGTAATTGCACAAACGAAAAGTTGCATCAGCATTTGGTAGACCTAGGTCTAATTTCTCCCCAAGAATTGGGAAAGAAGGCAGACCACTGGGTCAATACTAGGGTGACAAGGACAGCAACTGGGGGTGACCAGAAGAAGGTGGTCACAAAACCTCCCCAGGGGAAAGGTGGTGAGAATCCCCAAGATAAAAAGTCTGAGTCTTTCAAAGCGCCCCAAAAACCTGTTCAGGGGGATGGGACCCAAACTATTGCCTATGCGCCTCAACCCTATAGGGGGAAGAACTGTGATCCCTTGAAGGCCTGGTGTAATAACTGTAAGAGGTCAGGACATCTAACTGTAGATAAATCTTGCCCCCACAACAAAGCCCCTAAGGCACCCAATACAGCTACTCCTGGGGCAGCAAGTTTACAGATGGGATCAGAAGTGTGCCCTGAGCAGATCTAGGGACACACTGAGGCAAGTCTAGTCTCACTGGGGGAAGTGGAGTTTGCCACTGTAGCTGTGTGGCCACCCAATTTAAAGAAATATTTGCAATACCCCTGGGTGAATGGAACTAGGGTAGAAGTTCTGAGGGATATAGGTACCAGTGTCACTTGGTGAGAGACACACTGGTTTCCCCTGAGCAATATTTGATTGGGAAAACTTACCCAGTCACCAATGCTGACAGTGTCACCACTAGTCATCCCATGGTCATGGTGACATTAGGCTGGGGGGGGGGGGGGTTACTGGCCTGAAACAAGTGACAGAGGGTCTATTTTATATCATAGGGTGCCCCAGGCCCGTTCTTTCCACACCTGAGGCATGAGACCCTCGTCCTTGCCCTGCCCGCCTAATGTTTAGGCTGTGTTAAATTGACCAGAGGGTCCTGTGGTTCTATATAACAAATACCCTGAGCCATCCTTGTCACTCAGCAAAGCATGAACCCCTGCGTAGGCCCTGCCAGCCCAATTTGTAGGCCTTCTGTTAAGTTGACCAAAGTCCTGCACCCATCTTTACTGAACAGCAGGCCCTAGGCTTGTCTGACCAAAATCACTGCCAGCCTCTCTCAGCGAGGCCTCCTGCTCCAAACTAAAGAGCCCCCATCCTACCCATGTGCAAAGTTCACTAGCGCAGAGTTCACCGTTTCTCTATTCTGTCGACATATAGCACATCACATCCTGGGTCTGTACACGAGAAATAGAGAAGTTCCCACCGCAGCCACGTCAAGCTGGAGTGATGAATAACCAAGACACATATCCATATATGTATATTTTATTCCTTTGCATTACATATTTTCTGCCTGCCCTATGCAATTTACGACAAGCGCTTGGCCTGAGAATATAACCTTTCACCTAGTCTACGTTCCGCATTTAGTAGGATAGACACAACATGATAAAATTTGCAAACCATGCACTAGGTGAAGTGGGTAGAAGTGGCGTGAGATGACGTTACTGTAGGCACTTCTCATAGCCTTAAAATGTATATAAAAAGGGAGCTCACACAGTCCCTGGCGGACTACCCCACCCGTCTGTTAGTAGATGGCAGGCAGGTGTAGGTGCTCCTCAAGAGCTATTGTTTTTTGTTTTTAAGATACAATTTAACTTGCCAATATATTTACTGTATATGCTATGTATGCTATTTTGCTATGCTATTTTGTCCTTAAATTGGTGTTTTCTTATTGAGCATTTCATACTTATATTACATTTGCAAGGCTGCTTTCTTTTAGGTTTTAGGTAGGTACGTGAGTATTCTCAGTATTTTAGATCTTTTAGATTTTTTTTGTTTAGTATTTTAGGTTTTGCATCCTGAGAACATTTTCCTTGATTTAACTTATGTTTTTCATAATGCATTTATAAATGTGTCTTTGAGGTTTTCTGATGTGTCTCTCTTCAAACGAGTTCAATGCCTTCTGATTCATACGAGGTCACTATATTTGTATTTTGTATTTTTATGCCTTTGTCTTACAGTTTTTGAAGTTGCACCTTCTTAATAAAACTGCTAAAACTCTCTGTATCAGTTTCCATGGCTCACATGTCTGTTTCCTTCATTTTTAGAGTGAGCGTTCCCAGACACCCCGGCTCAAATTAAGGTGCCACTTTTGTCTCTAACTCACTCCCTCGATCATACAGTGAAGGTTCCCTGAGCCATGGGCTCAGCCCCCTGCCCTCTTGACCCTTAATAAATCTCCCTCCAACATTTGGCGCCGTGACTCGGATTGGCAGTACCGGCAGACAGTGGACAGCTGGGACCGAGAGGACGCAGACTAAACACTTGTGACTCCTTTCTGACTGAACCACAGAGAACAACGCTCAGGTAAGTTTATGTTGACTGCCTGAAGTGTTTGTGTCTTGTTTTGGTAACAGTTTGAGGGGAGCGCTTGTGAGATATCTGTGTTCCTTCTCCCTTTGAGTTTTCTTCCCTGTCTGGCTGGTCTCGCTAAAGGACATTCTAAAGCTGAGGAAGCTTGTGTGCGGAATGGAATTCTGAGCCAGAGAGTGAAGTTAGGAAGTTATGTGATTTACGTACTTTTTCTTGCTATAAATAGACGTAGGTTATTACTGTGCCTTTCTTAGAGCCAGAGGGAAGACTGTGACTGGCATCTCTCAGTGCTCATTTTTGCTTTATTATTGTTATAACGTGTTACCATGCCTCTCTACATATAGCAAGGGGAGGACCTCTGTCTAAGTCACTAGGACCTGACAGGGAAGGGAAGATTGCGTTTAGCGTCTTTCAGTGGTATTCATTATTATAAGTTGTTACCGTGCCTCTCTGCATATAGCTAAGAGAGGGCCTCTGTATAAGTCACAAAGACCTGACAGGGAAGGGAAGGCTGCGTTTGGCATCTTTCGGTGATTATCTATGTGTTTTTTTGGTGCTTCTCTGAAAATTCAGAGGGGGCCCCTATTTCAATATTAATAGGGAAGAGGTTGACTACCGGACCCGCCTTGCTAACGGGCTTACGGATATCTCCTGTTTAGAGTGGATTACAAGTGGTTTCCCCAGGATAATTTATTAGATATTATATTTTTGGTAGCTTAAGCATTGTTTTTTTTTAGGGCTTACATTATGGTTTTTTTGCCATTATAGAGATATATTTTGTGCAACGGAGATAGAGTTTAAGCCTGTGCAGGAAGGCAAGGAGTTTGCATGATGCAAATCTCAGCTTTTTGGGGGCTCAGGAGCGGTTCCGAATCCCAGATAAGATGTGCCACTCTATGTCTTGTGACTGGCACATGAGGATTTATGATAAACAGTTATCAGACTTCCTCGGCTTTTGCGAGGGACTGTCAGTATATATTTTTATTTTCAAAGACAGTCAACATGAGTATTGTGTGGTTATGATTTGTGAACAAAACACCTTCCAATGTGGTTTTCTGTTCTCTTCCTGTGTTAAAATGAAATGTAAAGACGTTTATTTTTTTGCTATGTTATTGTAAGACATCCTTCTGTACGCATTTTATATATATATATATATATATATATATATATATATATATATATAACGCTCCAAAAGTTCCACAACCAGAACAAAGGACCAGCACTCCAGTCAGATTCAATCCCAGTTCGGATTTATTGGTGCAAACAGACGCGTTTCAGCCGTAGCTTTCGTCAGTGTATATATATATATATATATATATATATATATATATATATAGATAGATAGATGTGTACATAATATGCTTCACATTTTGTATAATTGAAGTGCGAATATTTTACGGTCAAATGTCTTTTTATTATGGACTTTTTTTAGCATGCATTGTGGTTGTCCTTTTAAGCATCTGTGCCTGGCGCACCGACCTTTCATGTATTTAATAAGACCAATAATAACTAGGATTGTTACTGTTTTTTATATCAAAGCTGTTGCCTTTTTTGTGTATAGGTAGTATTATATAGTTACCCCTTGCCCCCCCACCAGCCCATGTCTGACCCATGTGGCGCAGCACATTTAATTAGCACAGGTCACTTTCGGATAACTGACCACGTTTTGCACAACAATATACCCCAAATTGTTTAAATATTTCCTCACATTTATATTTTGAAGTATGTACTTGGTGACAGGAGATTGCATCTGGCGTCTCTCACTTTGTGCCACAAATACATGTTTATGGGACTGCGTCAGGCAGCTCACATTTGTTTTGAATTTTGATGACCTATTTGATGTAAATTGTATTGTTTGAACGTTTATTTCTGCAGGGAATGGGAGGCATCTTATCGCATTGAGTTTAACAGTGTCTTTTTTCAACTGTGTGCTTCCAAAAGGGGAGCTACTTTCCTTCATCACATCACATTGTGGTTTCCTATCTCAGGCCTGGCAGTAGCCAACGCCTTTCGACTTCTCTCTCCATGTTGTAATGGTTGTTCTCTGTTCTTCTCCTTTTTCAGCCACATGCGGTGTACTTTAATAGATATAATGTCTCTCACCTTCTCTCGATTTTCAATTTAGCGTCTCTCCCTCTCTTACCTGGCTTATAGGCCTTTCTCCCTTAAGTGAGGCAAATCCTGTTCAATAGGTGCTCAATTTCATTATGATCCATGGTCAAGAATCCTGTGACCTTTTGAGAAAAATTTTGTTGTAGCGTGGGTGGCACTTCTATTTTCTTAGATATTCCCCAGAAGTGACCACAATGCGTCTTGTCCTATAGGTAAAAGGCACATGATAATGTTGTCCTTTTGTGGTCAATAGTTCATCATTGAAAGAGTATAAAGATCTGCTCCTTAGTCCATTCGACGGACTACCCCGCTGCAGTGACCCAAGATGCCTGTGTGGTCTCCTTCAGCCCTCTATCTAAGCATCTTTGGCTGAAGCTCTAATTTCTTATTGTACTTTGAAATGGTCTTTTTCTCTCTCCTCTGCATTGCCCTTATTCTATAACATTATTGCAAAGCACTAATGGTTGTCCCTCCTCACTTAACGTGTGCATTCCTAGCATTGCAGTAAAGTGTATGTTGCATTTTTAAAGTATTTCCATTGACTTAAAATATATTTGCATTACATGAGTTTATTCTTCGCTCCACAAATGTGTCTTTAAATACCAAGACTTTGCTAAGACTCCCAGGCTATATATTGAATTTTAAAAAGAAGGGGTTCTTCTTTCATATAAATCAGACAGCTATTTTTCCCTATCGTTTACACGTCTATTTTGTCATACTTTTGCAGAAGCACCCTCTCAAATTAAGCTGCCTTGGTGCAGTGCCCCAGGACCATGAAATTTCACCCTTTCATTGCCTTTTAATGTACTTTGAAATTGTAAATTCTTGCATGATTAATTTTCTCACGTAAATTTTGTACGTCTCTTGTGCACTGCAGTGAGACATGATAAGCAGGAACATCGGGGTACGTGCCAAGCACACCCACTTTAACTGAGACAGGTTCAACTAGAGACCACGCAACTGGTGCACGGTGCATCTAGTGAATACTGTGTCTAGCTTCCAAGTAGCTGCCTACACGACTCTTAATTACGTCTTTTTAAGCATGGTTTTAACCCCTTCAGTGCCCCGCCCTTTCCCCCTCCTGTGCCGGGCCTTTCATTAGCGGGCAGGGTCCATGACGAGATAGTCTCGTCATGGGCACAGCGCAACCGTGCTCCATGACGAGACTATCTCGTCATGGGCATAGTAGAGGTTAAATAGGCTCCCCTATTTTAACTCATTACACACTGAATTAAGTACATTCTGTTCCTTGATAGTCACACCTCACGCTTCTCATCTCACCTTTCTGGCGTGCATGCATCCATAGTAAAGGATCCTCCCACTTGAATATTCAGTAAAGTGGTAGGAAGAGGGGGAGGAAGGCTTTTGCATGCATTTCTCGCCACAACACACAACACCTTTTTGCGTTTTCTGATTGCTATTACACCCTATACTTGGCCCAGCGTCAAATAATAGACCAGCCACACAAAAGGAAGAGTGACATGATAAGGTGAGGTCAAGGACTGCCGTCCCTTACCGCCCAGAGCGCAGAGAAGATGTAATACCAGGTAAAATGGAGCTGTTCCTTTTGATATTTTTGGATCATGGCCCACAACATTAAAAAGACTAAAAATGCCATCAATATAAGTAATATAGTTTCCTGGCAGAAAAGGAGATACTTTCAGTTTCAAATGCATATGAATAGCTCTCTATTTGGATGGCCAATTATAGTTCACACTGAAGATTACACCAAATGCTGTAGTACTGAGCAACCAAGTACAGAATAATTTACTCCTACCTGCGTCCAAATTCAGCATCAACTGAAGCAGGCACAAGCAGTAGCCAGAATGCTAGGGCAGATCCAGTAAGTGCTGCCACAAAGAGCACACAGTTGGGGTTAGTTTATAGGGAAATTTTGAAATTGTGTCTCATGGCCAAGAAAGTTAGTGACACTAGACTTAGAGCAACGTAAATGTCGGAGCAGATGGTGAACATTAGACAGAAGATTGGAATAAGCAAGTTAAGACTGAAGCCTTTTCCCTTCCAATTTCTTGTGCACGGAAGTGCACAGAAGAGGGGAGATAAAATGATGGAGTGGAATGCACGCTAGATATACCAATGGTTTGACTTCATGGTCACACGTCAAATGCTGCTAGGTCTCCTCAGCCTTTCATCTTTCCAAGTTGGATAAAATGAGTAGCATTGAGTTAGGGGAACAGTAAAGATTTGCTATTTTGCGCCACAATACCATTCTGAGTAAACGTGCGCTTTACAAAAATAAAACATATTATTTTTAAATAAGCTATATTTTACATACAATTAAAGACAACACGTGTCTGGATATTACATGGTGTTGAAGGGTTAACAGATTTTTGAGGCTGCTGTTAGAAGTCGCATTCCTGGCCGACCACAGATTCTGGGCGTTGAGCCAGCCAGGAAAGGAGCTTCCTGTGGTTGGCAGCGAACATAAGATTTAGAAGAAAGAAAATGTATGTGTAGAAATATATTTGTGTCCGTGGAAGTGAACAAAAGAAATAAGTTGCCTAGAATCACACAATTTGGTAACGGGGGAAGCCGAGATTGAATACAGTGTTTCAGGTTTCACGTTGTGCAGTTTAGTGAAGGAATATGTATGTGTTTATGTGCAGATGGTTGAGAGGAGGTAAGGAATACGTTTTCGGATATCCACAGCTGTGTGCAGCCTTCAAAATATGAGACAAACAGAGATTCGTAGGAATAAGATTACCACAGGTAGCCACCACATGCCCCAGTGCTAGGAAAATACAAAAGAATAAATAATACGTGCCGATATAAAGTAGATCTTAATGTTAAAGGAAGGTATGCATGGAGTGAGCAATGCTCGGTATCGCTGTATTGCCAGAATAATAGGTGTGAATTTAAAGAGGCCTTTTAAAAGTAGAGTTGCAGATTTTAGAGGTGGTTGCATATAATTTGCAGTTCGACCACTACAAGTTTTACTCTCTCTTAAAAGTTTTTATCCTCTGTTTGGGTTCTTCTTTCGCTTTCTTAGTTAATCAATGATTAGAGATTTTGCAACATTATTATCATGGATCACTCTGTTTTCACTCACAAATATTACAATGTTCTGACAACAACGTAACGCCCCATATACTTCTCCCTGAACAATTAATATGTGTATAGGTCACATCAACTAGCCATCACAGTGACATTGAAATTATGTAAGAAGGCATATATTTGTATAAATGAACACCCGCTGCGAAGTTTCTTTCTACTCAGGTATTCAGGCAGAAGGAGAAGAGCCTGCCCCATCATCCCTGAGTCCAAAGAAGAAGAGGACAGGTGATCAGCCGCAACAGGAACACCACCATCTTCACAAGCAGATGTTCTTCAGAGTTAGAGAGAATATTGGAGTAATAAATTACAGTGTAAGGTGGAATGTGCTAAAATGCATTCTAAATGCAGTGCATTCGCCAGGGACACAAAGGATAGGAGTAAAGAAAAGTAGTAATGTTGTGTTTATATTATGTTTAGGTATTGATCATTAGTAATGAGTATATGCCAAAACAGAAGGATAGTGTGCATTGAATAACTGTGCTTCGTATTATAATGTTTCAAGGATACAAGTGTACATATTTAATATGTGATTTAATATATAGGTGCAATCTTTCAGGGTGTTTGAAAATAGGTTTCACGGTGTAGGGTTTGGCTCAAAGGGGTGTGGAATTAAATGAAATATCTACTTGAGAGAGGGTAGATTTTATTTCATAGGGTGCCCCAGGACCGTTCTGTCCACACCTGAAGTATGAGACCCTTGTCCTTGCCCTGCCAGCCTAATTTGTAGGCCGTATTAAATTGACCGGTCCTGTGTTACTATATAACAAATACCCTGGGACATCCTTACCATTCAGCCAGCATAAAACCCCTGTGTAGGCCCTTCTGTTCAATATGTAGGCCTCTTTGTTAAGTTGACCATAGTTCTGCCATTTTCCTGTATAACAGGCTGAAGGCAGGTCTGATCCAAATCGTATCCAGCTCCTCTTTCTGTGAGGCCTCCTGCTCCAAACTATAGAGCCCACACCCTACCCGTGGGCCAAGTTCACTAGCGCAAAGTTCAACATCCCCCTGTTCTTTCGACGTGCAGCAGACTGCATCCTGGGCTGGTACATACTTTTAAGGAAGTTGCCACCGCAGATGTGTCAAGCTGATACAGAATCCCTTTACAATACACATTTTTCTGCTTGCACATACAATTTACGACGAGCGATTGGCCTGAGAAACTGACCTTTTCACCTAGTCTAGACATCTGATAAAAATTACAGGCCAAGCTTTTGGGGTAGACTGACGTAGGTAGAAGTGGCGTGAGATGACGTTGTTATAGGCGCTTCTCATAGCCTAAAACCATATAAAAGGGGAGCTCACACAATCCTCGGTGGACTACCTCGCTGTCTGTATGTAGGTAACAGGCTGTGTAGGTTTTTCCCCAAGAGCTAAGAGCTCTTGTCTTGTCTTGCTTAAAGTGTCTTGCTCTGCTTTGCTTAAAGTATCTTGTTCTATTTTACCTATATGAAATGTCATGTGATGTTAACCATTGTTCGCTTCAGTTTTGCATTTAAAATGTATTGTATTGTAATTGCAGGATTGCTCACTCTTGGGTAAACGTGAGTGTTCCTAGGTAAAAGTGTTTTACATTCTGAAAACATTTTCCTTGATGTAACTTATGTTTCTCATAATGCATTTATAATTGTGTCTTTGAGGTTTAGTCTTTCTCTCTCTCAGGCAGTACAATAGTTTTAATACGGAAATACCAACTAATCCATGTGCCTATCTGTATTTTGTATTTTATGCCTTTGTCTTGCAGTTTCTCTGAAGTTGTACCTTCTCATTAAACTGCCAAAGTACTTTACTTCGAATTCCATGGCTCACATGTCTATTTCCTTCATTTTTAGAGCGAGCGTTCCCAGACACCCCGGCTCAAATTAAGGTGCCCCTTTTTCCCTAACTCGCTCCCTTGCTCACTCCATGAAGGCGGCAAGAACTCGGTGCTTAGCACCCTGCCCTCTTGACCCTTAATACATCTTCCCTCCAACATTTTGGTGCCGTGTGACTCGGATTGGCAGTACCAGCAGACGGCTGAGACAGCTGGGACTGAGAGGACGCAGACTAAACACTCGTGACTCCTTTCTGACTGAAGCCTCAGAGAACAATACTCGGGTAAGACTATGAGTGCTGCCTGCCGTGATTGTGTCTTTTGGTAACAGTTTAGGAGAGGAGAGGTGCGCTTGTGAGACCTCTGCGTTCCTTCTCCCTTTCAGTTTTTCTTCCCTGTCTGGCTGGTCTCGCTAAAGGACATTCTAAAGCTGAGGAAGCTTGTGTGCGAAATGGAATTCTGAGCTAGAGAGTAAAGTTAGGAAGTTGGGTGATTTATGTGTTTTTCTTGCTATGAATAGACGTTTGTTATTGTTGTGCCTCTCGTAGAGCCAAGGGAAAGACTGCGCCTGGCATCTTCCAAGGGCTCACTTTGCTTCATTGATGTTATAAGTTCTTACCGTGCCTTTTTTTTAGAAAGAAAAAAAAAATAGCCAAGGGAAAGACTGCGTCTGGCGTCTTTCAGTGGTGCTCATTTTATTACTATTATTGTTATAGCATGTTATGGTGCCTCTTGACATATAGTAAACAAGAGAGGGCCTCTGTCCCAGGAGGTCAAAAGGGACCACCTGACAGGGAGGGAAGGGTTGCATTTACAATCTTTCAGTAATTATTTATGTGTTTTTATTTCCAGTGCTCCACTGATAATTCAGTGGGGGCCCCTATTTCAGTACCAATAGGGAAGAGGCTGATTATCCTGGCTCGCGTAGCTAACGAGCTTAGGGGTATCTCCTGTTTTAGGGTGGATTACAAGTGGTTTCCCCGGGATGATTTATTAGCTATTATGTTTTCGCTAGCTTAAGCATTGGTTTCTTTTAGGACTTACATTATGGTTTTTTTAAATATTATGGAGATGTATTTTGTGTAACGGAGATAGAGTTAACGCCTGTGCCGGAAGGCAAGGAGTTTGCATAATGCAAATCTCAGCTTTTTGCGGGCTCAGGAGCGATTCCGAGTCCCGGATAAGATGTGCCACTATACGTCTTGTGACTGGCACATGAGGATTTATGATAAGCAGTTATCAGACTTCCTCTGCTTTTGCGAGGGACTGTCAGTATATATTTTTATTTCCAAAGAAAGTCAACATGAGTATTGTGTGATTATGGTTTATGAACAGAACACCTTCCAATGTGGTTTTCTGTTCTCTTCCTGTGTTAAAATGAAATGTAAAGACGTTTATTTTTTGCTATGTTATTTTAATACACCCTTCTGTACGCATTTAGGCCAGCAGAGGAGAATGCGCAATTAGCGCTGTGGGTTTATATATATAAATAGACGTGTACATAATATGCTTCACATTTTGTATAACTGAAGTGCGAATCTTTTACGGTCAAATGTCTTTTTATTATGGGCCTTTTTTAGCATGCATTATGGTTGTCTTTTTAAGCATCTGTGCCTGGCGCACCAACCTTTCTTGTATTTGGTAAGACCAATAATAACTAGGATTGTAACTGTTTTTTAAGGCAAAGCTGTTGCCTTTTTGTGAATATATAGTTGCCCCTTGCCCCCCCAGGCCCTGTCTGACCTATGTGGCGCAGCACCACATTTAATAAGTACAAATCATTTTCAGATAACTGACCACGTAGTGCACAACAATATATCTCAAATAGTTTAACTATTTCCTCACATTTATATTTTGAAGCATGTACTTGGTGACAGGAGGTTGTGTCTGGCGTCTCTCACTTTGTGCAACAAATACATGTTTATGGGACTGCGTCTGGCAGCTCACATTTGTTTTGAATTTTGATTACTTATTTGGTGTAAATTGTATTGTTTGAACTTTATTTCTGCAGGGAATGGGAGGCATCTTATCGCATTGAGTTTAACAGTGTCTTTTTTTTTTCAACTGCGTGCTTCCAACAGGGGAGCTATTTTTCTTCATCACATCGCATTGTGGTTTCTTATCTCAGGCCTGGCAGTGGCCAACGCCTTTCGACTTCTCTCTCCATATTGTAATGGGTGTCCTCTGTTCTTCTCCTTTTTCAGCTACATGCGGTGTACTTTAATAGATATAATGTTTGATACCTTCTCTCGATTTTCAATTTAGCGTCTCTCCCTCTCTTACCAGGCTTATAGGCCTTTTTCCCTGAAGTGAGGTAAATCCTGTTCAATAGGTGCTCAATTTCATTATGATCCATGGTCAAGAATCCTGTGACCTTTGAGAAAGTGTTTGTAGCATGGGTGGCACTTCTATTTTCTTAAATATGGCCCAGAAGGGACCACAATGCGTCATGTCCTATAGGTCAGAGGCACCTGATAATGTTGTCCTTTTGTGGTCAATAGTTCATCATTAAAAGAGTATAAAAATATGCTCCTTAATCCATTCGACGGACTACCCTGCTGCAGTGACCCCTTTGGTCACTGACGCCTGTGTGGTCTCCTTTAGCCCTCTAGCTAAGCATCTTTGGCTGAAGCTCTAATTTCTTATTGTACTTTGAAATGGTCTTTTTCTCTCTCCTCTGCATTGTCCTTATTCTAAAACATTATTGAAAAGCACTAATGGTTGTCCCTCCTAAACTTGACGTGTGCATTCCTAGCATTGCAGTAAAGTGTATGTTGCATTTTGAAAGTATTTCCATTGACTTAAAATATATTTGCATTACATGAGTTTGTGCTTCGCTCCAGAAATGTGTCTTTAAATGCCAGGACTTTGTTAAAACTTCCAGGTTATATATTGAATTTTCTTTTTTTTAAAAGGGGTTCTTCTTTCATATAAATCAGACAGCTATTTTTCCCTATCGTTCACATGTCTATTTTGTCATACTTTTGCAGAAGCACCCCCTCAAATTATGCTGCCTTGGTCCAGTGCCCCAGGACCATGAAATTTCACCCTTTCATTGCCTTTAAATGTATTTTGAAATTGTAAATACTTGCACGATTCATTTTCTCATTTAAGGGTTTGCCTTCTAGATACTTGTGCGTCATAAACATCTATTCTTGTGTTACTATTTTTGGCGGATTACAATTGTAGTTTTGAATAGTCTTTCTGGAGCTAACAAACTGATGAATATATTCTCTGCTGTGTTAATGATTTGATGAATAGAAGTGGCACTTCAACGTAAGACTTTTGTTTTTAGAAGGGAAATACTTACCATTCATCTCTTATTTTGCTTATGGGCCCTCCTCATCTCTTTCTCTCATAGTGGTACCACAGGAGATGTTATATATAGGTGTACGTCTCTTGTGCACTACAGTAAGAAGTGATAAGCAGGAGCATCTGGGTATGTGCCAAGCACACCCACTTTAACTGAGACAGGTTCAACTAGAGACCAAGGAACTGGTGCGCGGTACATCCAGTGAATACTGGGTCTAGCTTCCAAGTAGCTGCCTTCACGACTATTAATTGCGTCTTTTTGAGCACAGTTTTAAATGGGCTCCCCTATTTTAAGTGATTACACGCTAAATTAAGTACATTCTGTTCCTTGACAGTGACACCTCACGCTTCTCATCTCACCTTTCTGGCGTGCTTGCACCCATAGTAAAGGATCCTCCCACTTGAATATTCAGTAAAGTGGTAGGAAGAGGGGGAGGAGGGCTTTTTGCATGCATTTCTCGCCACAACACACAGCACCTTTTTGCGTTTTCTGGTTGCTATTACACCCTAGACTAGGCCCAGCGTCAAATGATAGACCAGCCACACAAAAGGAAGAGTGACATAATAGGGTGAGGTCAGGGACTGCCGTCCCTTACCACCCAGAACACAATGATAGAAGATGTAATACCAGGTTAAATGGAGCTGTTCCTTTTGATATTTTTGGATCATGGCCCACAATATTAAAAAGACTAAGAATGCCATCAATATAAGTAATATAGTTTCCTGGCAGGAAAAGGAGATACTTTCAGTTTCAAATGCATATTAATATCTCTCTATTTGGATGGCCAATTATAATTCACACTGAAGATTATACCAAATGCTGTAGTACTGAGCAACAAAGTACAGAATAATTTACTCCTACCTGCGTTCCAAATTCAGCAGCAACTGAAGCAGGCACAAGCAGTAGCCCATCATGCTAGGGCAGATCCAGTAAGTGCTGCCACAAAGAGCACACAGTTGGGGTTAGTCAATAGGGAAAATTTGAAATTGTGTCTCACGGCCAAGAAAGTTAGTGACACTAGACTTAGAGCAACGTAAATGTCGGAGCAGATGGTGAACATTAGACAGAAGATTGGAATAAGCAAGTTAACACTGGAGACTGTTCCCTTCCAATTTCTTGTGCACAGAATAGGGGAGATAAAATGATGGAGTGGAATGCACGCTAGATATACCCATGGCTTGACTTCATGGGCACACGTCAAATGCTGCTAGGTCTCCACAGCCTTTCACCTTTCCAAGTTGGATAAAATAAGTACCATTGAGTCAGGGGAACAATAAAGATTTGCTATTTAGTGCCACAATACCATTCTGAGTAAAAGTGCGCTTTACAAAAAAGCCATATTATTTTAAAATAAGCTATATTTTACGTACAATTAAAGACAACACGTGTCTGGATATTACATAGTGTTGAAGGGTTAACAGATTTTTGAGGCTGCCTTCAGAAGTAGCATTCCTGGCCGACCACAGATTCTGGGCGTTGAGCCAGGCAGGAAAGGGACTTCCTGTGGTTGGCAGTGAACACAGGATTTAGTAGAAAGGAAATGTATGTGTAGAAATATATTTGTGTTTGTGGAAGTGAAGTAAGAGGAATAGTTGCCTAGAATCACACAATTTAGTAACGGTGGAAGCCGAGATTGAATACAGTGTTTCAGGCTTCATGTGGTGCAGTTCAGTGAAGGAATATGTATGTGTTTATATGCAGATGGGTGAGAGGAAGTGAGGAATAAGTTTTCGGATATGCACAGCTGTGTGCAGCCTTCAAAATATGAGACAATCAGAGACTCGTAGGAATAAGATTACCTCAGGTACCCACCACATGCCCCAGTACTAGGAAAATACAAAAGAATAAATAATACGTGCAGATATAAAGTAGATCTCAATGTTAAAGGACGGTATGCATAGAGTAAGCATTGCTCAGTATTGCAGTGTTGTCAGAATAAAAGGTGTGAATTTAAAGAGGGCTTTTAAAAGTAGAGTTGCAGATTTTAGAGGTGGTTGCATATATTTCGCAGTTCGACCACTACCAGTTTTTATCTCTCTTAAAAGTTTCTATTTTCTGTTTGGGTTCTTCGTTCGCTTTCTTAGTTAATGAATGATTAGAGGTTATTATTATTAGATTCTTCCCTGCGTCTCCAAGAAGTGTATTGGATTTCCTGTCTTCGGGATGTTTGCTTACATAGGCTGAATGTTATTGTTTTCATCACCTCGTGTCTGGTTAGAAATAAAATACAAATAGGAAAATTTATCATACCGCAGGCTCAGGCCTACCACATTTTCCCACACGTTTGGATGACAGCTAAACCATGTGTCCATTATGATATAAAAGCAGCAACAACTTTCAGCAATGCCTGAACGAACTGTTTAAAGGTAATAAATTGAGAGAAAGCAAAAATAGTTTATTGCCCATTGATCACTCTGTTTTCACTCACAAATGGCATTGAAATTATGTAAGAAGGCATATATTTGTATAAATGAACAGCCGCTGCAAAGTGTTTTTCTACTAAGGTATTCAGGCAGAAGGAGAAGGGCCCCATCATCCCTGAGTCCAAAGAAGAAGAGGACAGGTGATCAGCCACAACAGGAACGCCATCTTCACAAGCAGATGTTCTTTAGAGTTGGAGAGACTATTGGAGTAATAAATTACAGTGTAAGGTGGAATGTGCTAAAATGCATTCTAAATGCAGTGCATTCGTCAGGGACACAGAGGATAGTAGTAAAGAAAAGTAGTAATGTTGTGTTTTTATTATGTTTAGGTATTGATCATTTGTAATCATGTGCTTCGTATTATAATGTTTCAAGGATACAATGTGTGCAGATTTAATGTGTGTTTTGATATATAGGTGCAATATTTCAGGGTGTTTGAAAATAGGTTTCAAGGTGTAGGGATTGGCACAAAGGGGTGTGGAATTTAATGAAATATCTACTTGTTCATGGGGCAGGTTGCTTCTTAAATATACTTGTCCTGTAACGAAATACACTTGTCCCTTTTGTGGCATGTAATGCAGCGACAAATTATGGCAGCAATGTCATTATATGAGAGCTCTGAAGTAGCCTCTCTGATTATGTTAGGACTCCTTCCATAGTAGGCTTTGAATACTAATGATTCACTTATGTTGCCACGTTTCCGCAGATCTACATACTGGGGTTGAAGGTAATGGTAAGCAACAGTTCTGGCTCACAAAAAAAACAACAACAAAAAAAGGTGGCTGAAGGAAAAGTGAACTTGTAATAGCTCATATTTTTGCTTGGAGCAATATAGTACACCTGCATATTTGCTCATGCTTAAATACAGCTCACAAATATCTTCTAGGAGTACTATTTCTTGGCCTACTGTAGTTTTGTGAATTTACAACAGTTGTATATCTGCACTTAATGCAAGGACATGGGTGCACTTTATTTCATGATTTGGCCCCTAATTAGGTCTGGCATTAACAATGACCTTTTATGTTTAGTAAAATGTTGTCTCTCCTTCCATCTCGTGGCTAGCTTCACTGTGAGTGACTTCATTCTGTTCTTTCACAAGGAGCATATCCACACACAGTTGTTTTATCCAGTGCCAGGAACTACTGTGCAATGTGTGATTTTTGAGACCACAACAATTTCTGCTTTTGCCAATGTTTGTTATGGTGGTGAGGGCCCAGCAGCTCCCACACCAATGAGGTTTCACAAAAATATTGCCAAAACAAGTTGTGCATTGAGAAAGCCAAAAGGCTGAACAACAATTTCATTGGCTTTACCAATGTTTGTTTATTTTTATGTTGCAAAGAAATGGTACCTACGTTATTCCAGTAGTTTAGCTAAATGTTTTGCATTCTTTTTGTGAACATTTTATTTTAAAAGCAAGGAATTATCAGTTTTGCTTTCAAGCTTCTGCAAATATTTGCATCTAATTGGAGAGCATTCTGAGAGCAGTATACATAGCCTCACATTGCTAAAAATTGAAAAAGTCAGTAGTGCAGTCTGAGCTTACAACATTTACTTACAGCGCTCACCCTAATAATAAAGCCTTTGTGTTAATGAACAAAAAATACAAGTTTGAACAGCATTAACACATGGACACAAATATTACCTTTATTGCAGACAATGCCTTTCCCTGATCCATAATGTGGTACTTTAAAATGGCAGCCAAAGGGTTTGTGCTGTAGGGATTGGGACTACTTGTCCCAAAGACGAAATAAGCATGAAAACTTGTCGCCCTTGACCTAAAAGAAAATATGTCCTGGGAGTGGGGCTACGGGGAGTCCACATCCCTGGGCACAGTTTGACAACTATGAGTGTTTTGATTCCTAAAGGTGTTACTGTGACAGAGATTTTCATCTGTGTTTGCTGTTGGGTCAAGCTATAGTACAATCATTTAATTCTTCTTTTGCTTTTGGAGATAATGAATTTCTTTTTAAAGTCTTGTACAGGGATGCCAATATAATTTTTAGGTTATTTCCTTCATTTGGAGTTCCCTCTTTACCTCAGCTAGACAACACATGCAGCGTGCACCATTAATAGCTCAACTATTGCAAGGCCTGTTACTACCAAAGTTTCAATTGTAGAATGTGCTACACACACCTCCCCCAAGGACTGTGTATCAATTGGTAAAGAATTTATTGATGCAGATGTACAAAAAAGAATAGCATATTACACTAAATATATTATTAAAGGGCTGGGTGGCAGAAAAGGAAGAAGGGAACAGGGGAGGATGTATGCAACCAGAAAAGGGATATGACTGTGCCCAAATGGAAAGAAATGTTTACCAACGATAATGCTTGCTCCCATGGCCCGTCTTTTTCATGGTTCATCCCTTGTACGACGTGATAGGAAGATCAAACTGTTTTCCTAAAGCTGTATTTCCACTGCCTCAGGCCACTTCATTTCCCCACATTAAATGGACTTCATCAACATACCCCCTACTAAAACTACAAGTACGTGTTGGTTATTGTATGCATGATCAGCAAATGGACTAAGGCATGCCAATTCAAGAACAGCAATGCACAAACTATTGCCAAATGCCTCCTGAAAGAGTTCATACTGCGCTTTTTAGTACCTATGCTTTTGGGTTCTGAAAATGGACCGGCATTCATCTCACATGTGATTGAGGGGTTGTGCAAGGGGCAAAGAGCCACACATAAACTACATGTGTTCCACGGAAACTACCAAGTGGGAATGGTATCCCAAGCTCATCTTGGAGGGTTGCACGTGCTACACAGAAGAGAAAGGACGAGTGTGTAAGTGGGCCCCAAGGATACATCACCTAAAGAACGTCTGGAAACATCGACGTCCCAACCCCTCAGTCTACAAGTTGTGACAACGAGACATCTTTACCTTTTCTTCACTTTCTTTTCTTCATATCGAATGTGCCTAAGTAATAGAAGTGCTTGCAAACCTCTCAAATTACTTGAAGACAGGCACCAACGGTTTCTTTTTCTGTTTACAGGTATCATCTCTGAGGCTCTACATTATTACTCAGCAGACTTTTTTTATGGATTAAAAGTTCAGCAGAAGATAAGACATTCATATAACTAGTAACACTAGCCACACGCACCAACGCCTTAAGACTTGCTCAAGACTTTCAGAACAATTAGAGAAAATGATCATGGGTGCTACTAGCAGCATTGACCCCCATTGCTACCACTGTAATGACTACGCTCCTTATAGTGTATTGTGATCACAGTGTTATACCTGAGATACTGCTTACATGAAGAAGAGATAGTGTACCAAAATGAATAAATTGCCATTGATAAAGATGGGACAGGGGGACAGTTGACAGAGCAGGATGTTATGTTTGCCCACACCGGCCTACCGACACAAAGTAGCATGTGTTACAATGTCATACCTGTTTGTCCTAATGTACAATGTGCTCTTCAGTAAGCACACCGAGTACGTAGCAGTTGCACCTCCTGGTAAAGCAGAATTAGCAAAGGGAGAACAAGGATAGAACAGGGAATGTGAATAACTTAGCACTTATAGAAGTTGTAGAAGTAACAATAGGACTACACTAAATGCAGCCTGCTACCATTACCAAATACCTCAAAGACCTGAAAGGTATGCTGTAAGGATTTTGTTCAAGAGTGAACAATAGGAGGGAATGAGAGATGGTCTATTTTATATCATAGGGTGCCCCAGGCCCGTTCTGTCCACACCTGAGGTATGAGACCCTCGTCCTTGCCCTGCCAGCCTAATTTGTAGGCCGTGTTAAATTGACCGGAGAGTCCTGTGTTATTATATAACTAATACCCTGAGCCACCCTTGTCACTCAGCAAAGCATGAACCACCTGCGTAGGCCCTGCCAGCCCAATTTGTAAGCCTTCTGTTAAGTTGACCAAAGCCCTGTAACCATCTTTACTGAACAGCAGGCCCTAGGCTTGTCTGACCAAAATCACTGCCAGCCTCTCTCAGCGAGGCCTCCTGCTCCAAACTAAAGAGCCCCCACCCTACCCATGTGCAAAGTTCACTAGCGTAGAGTTCACCATTTCTCTATTCTGTCGACATATAGCACATCACATCCTGGGTCTGTACATGAGAAATAGAGAAGTTCCCACCGCAGCCGCGTCAAGCTGGAGTGATGAATAACCAAGACACATATCCATATATGTATATTTTATTCCTTTGCATTACATATTTTCTGCCTGCCCTATGCAATTTACGACGAGCGCTTGGCCTGAGAATATAACCTTTCACCTAGTCTACGTTCCGCATTTAGTAGGATAGACACGACACGTCTGATAAAATTTGCAAACCATGCACTAGGTGACGTGGGTAGAAGTGGCATGAGATGACGTTACTGTAGGCACTTCTCATAGCCTTAAAATGTATAAAAAGGGAGCTCACACAGTCCTCGGCGGACTACCCCACCCGTCTGTTAGTAGATGGCAGGCGGGTGTGGGTGCTCCCCAAGATCTCCTATTTTTTGTTTTTAAAATACAATTTAACTTGCCAATATATTTGCTGTATATGCTATGTATGCTATTTTGCTATGCTATTTTGTCCTTAAATTGGTGTTTTCTTACTGAGCATTTCATACTTGTATTACATTTGCAAGGCTGCTTTCTTTTAGGTTTTAGGTAGTACGTGAGTATTCTCAGTATTTTAGATCAAGTGTGTTTTGCATTCGGAGAACATTTTCCTTGATTTAACTTATGTTTTTCATAATGCATTTATAAATATGTCTTTGAGGTTTTCTGAAGTGTCTCTCTTCAAACGAGTTCAATGCCTTCTGATTCATGCAAGGTCACTATATTTGTATTTTGTATTTTTATGCCTTTGTCTTGCAGTTTTTGAAGTTGCACCCTCTTAATTAAACTGCTAAAACTCTCAGTATCAGTTTCCATGGCTCACATGTCTGTTTCCTTCATTTTTAGAGTGAGCGTTCCCAGACACCCCGGCTCAAATTAAGGTGCCCCTTTTGTCCCTAACTCACTCCCTCGATCATACAGGGAAGGTTCCCTGAGCCCTGGGCTCAGCCCCCTGCCCTCTTGACCCTCAATAAATCTCTCTCCAACACAGGTAGTGGTCTCTCCAAAGTTACCAGCTGCATATCTGCTAGGAAATGATCTAGAAACCTCAGCCTGGGCTGAGGTTGAGCTAAAGGCCCATGCAGCCATGCTGGGCATCCCTGAATTGGTGTGTGTGCAAACCATAGCACAGAGCAAGAGGAAGGGTGAAAAAGTAGGTCTGGAGCCTGAAATAATGGCCCAACCAAACAAGAGAAAAGGTAAGAAGACTGGGGAACCAGCGTCTGTACAGCAGACCACTCAGGACCCCTCTCCACAGGGAGGGGACTTGGATAGCCCTGACGGAACTGAGCCCATGGAGCTTGACCCTTCCCAGGTTGAACTCTTGGGCCCAGGGGGACCCTCTAGGGAAGAGCTGTGCCAGGGACAGCAAGACTGTCCCACTCTTGAAAGCCTGAGGCAGCAAGCTGTTTCAGAAGCAAAGTGAGATGTCAGTGGTACCCACAGAGCTTATTGGGAATAGGGATTGCTGTATGCTGAGGCAAGAGACCCCACTCCTGGAACCGCCAGGAGAGTGGTAGTGCCACAGAAGTACAGGGAGTTCCTCCTAACTTTGGCTCATGACATCCCCCTAGCTGGACATCTGGGGCAAACCAAAACTTGGGAAAGGCTAGTTAGTCACTTTTACTGGCCCCAGATGCACCAAAAGGTGAAGGAGTTTGTCAGCTCCTGTTTTACCTGTCAAGACAGGTGGCCACCATAAGCCCCCCCCTAATCCCACTACCAGTGGTGGGGGTGCCCTTTGAAAGGGTAGGTGTGGACATTGTGGGTCCACTTGAACCTCCCACAGCCTCAGGGAACAAATTCATTCTAGTAGTAGTGGATCATGCTACTAGGTACCCTGAAGCAATTCCACTTAAGACTACTACAGCCCCTGCAGTAGCCAAGGCCCTCCTGGGTGTCTTCACCAGGGTAGGGTTTCCTAAGGAAGTGGTTTCAGACAGTGGTTCCAACTTCATGTCTGCTTACCTGACACACATGTGGAAGGAGTGTGGAGTGCAGTACAAGTTTACTACAACATACCACCCACAAACCAATGGCCTTGTTGAGAGATTCAACAAGACATTGAAAGGCATGATCATGGGACTCACTGAAAAACTCAAAAGGAGATGGGATGTCCTGTTGCCATGCCTGCTTTTCGCTTACAGAGAAGTGCCACTGAAGGGAGTAGGTTTCTCACCATTTGAACTTTTGTTTGGTCATCCTGTGAGGTGACCACTTTGTCTTGTAAAAGAGGGCTGGGAGAGGCCTCTCCAAGAGCCCAAAAAAGACATAGTGGACTATGTGCTTGGCCTAAGGTCCAGAATGGCTGAGTACATGGAAAAATCATCCAAAAATCTTGAGGCCAGCCAGGAGCTTCAGAAGCACTGGTATGACCAAAAAGCTGCACTGGTTGAATTTCAACCTGGGCAACAGGTGTGGGTTTTGGAGTCAGTGGCAAAAAGGGCACTCCAAGATAGATGGAGTGGCCCTTACCCTATCCCAGAAAAAAAGAGTGAGGTCACCTACTTAGTTGACATGAGCACTAGCAGGATACCCAAAAGGGTTATACATGTGAACTGCCTTAAACTCCACAATGACAGGGCTGACATCTCCATGCTGATGGTGACTGATGAGGAACAGGAAGCAGAGGGTGAACCTCTCCCTGATCTCCTCTCCTACAGCCCACAAGATGGGTCAGTGGATGGTGTAGTCTTTTCAGACACCCTCTCTGTCCAACAGCAGACTGCCTGCAAGCAAGTCTTGCAACTGTATGCTAGCCTCTTTTCCCTGACCCCTAGTCTGAGAAACTGGTGTGCCCATGATGTGGACACTGGTGACAGTGCACCTGTCAAAAACAAGATCTATCGTCAGTCAGACCAAGTCAAGGAAAGCATCAGATCGGAAGTCAGCAAGATGCTGGAGTTAGGGGTTATTGAACCCTCTGAGAGCCCCTGGGCTAGCCCAGTGGTTCTGGTCCCCAAACCTCATCAACAGGGTGGAAAGAGAGAGATGAGGTTCTGCGTGGACTATAGATGGCTCAACTCTGTCACCAAGACAGATGCTCACCCTATTCCAAGAGTAGATGAACTGATAGATAAATTGGGGGCAGCCACATTCCTCAGTACCTTTGACTTAACTGCAGAGTACTGGCAGATTGGCATGGCCCCAGGTGCAAAAGAGAAAACAGCATTCTCCACACCTGATGGGCATTATCAGTTTACTGTGATGCCTTTTGGGTTAACGAATGCCCCTGCCACCTTCCAGAGGTTGGTGAACCATGTCCTGGCTAAGTTGGAATCCTTTCGTGCAGCTTATCTTGATGATATTGCTGTCTTTAGCTCCACCTGGCAGGATCACCTGATCCACCTTGGGAAGGCTTTAGAGGCTCTGCAAAATGCAGGGCTCACTATCAAGGCATCCAAATGCCAGATAGGGCAGGGTACTGTGGTATACTTGGGCCACCTTGTAGGTGGAGGCTAACAACCCAAGGTCCAGGCCATCCTGGACTGGGTAGCTCCAACAACCCAGACCCAAGTCAGGGCATTCCTTGGCTTGACTGGGTACTACAGGAGGTTTGTGAAGGGATATGGGTCCATTGTGACTCCCCTCACAGAACTCACCTCCAAGAAGATGCCCAAGAAGGTTAACTAGACAGTTAGTTGCCAGAAGGCTTTTGACACCCTGAAAGAAGCAATGTGCTCAGCACCAATTCTAAAAGCTCCAGATTATGCCAAGCAATTCATAGTGCAGACTGATGCTTTTGAGCTAGGGATAGGAGCGGTCCTATCCCAGACCAATGATGAAGGCCAAGACCAACCTGTTGCTTTTATAAGCAGGAGGCTACTCCCCAGAGAGCAGCGTTGGAGTGCCATTGAGAGGGAGGCCTTTGCTGTGGTTTGGTCCCTGAAGAAGTTGAGGCCATACTTGTTTGGTACTCACTTCCTGGTTCAAACTGACCACAGACCTCTCAGATGGCTAATGCAGATGAAGGGTGAAAATCAAAAACTACTAAGGTGGTCCATCTCCCTACAGGGAATGGACTTTGAAGTGGAACACAGACCAGGGACTGCCCATGCCAACGCAGATGGACTTTTCTAGATTCTTTCACTTAGACAATGAAGACTCCATAGGGCAAGGTTAGTCTCATCATCTTTTGTTTGGCGGGGGGGGGTGTTGTGTGAGAAAGTGCCATCTTTCTTGCATGGTATGCCCCCACTTTTTGCTGAATTGCTGAATGTACTTTGACTGAGTGTGCCCTGGACTCCTACCAATCAGGTGCCTAGTACCTATGTTCCTTCCCTAAAACCTAAAACCCAAATTGGCAAACCCTGGCCACATGTCAGCCCTTGGTAAATGGTACCCTAGGTACCCAGAGCCTTGTTACCAGAGAAGGCCTCTAAGGGCTGCAGCACTTATTGTGCCACCCTTAGAGGCCCTGTACCCTAACACAAACACACTGCCCTTGCAGGCTGAGTGTCTGGGCACAGGACAAAACAGAGAGTCGACATGGCACACATCCCTGTGTGCCATGCCCACAACCTACATTGCCCTGGCATACATCAGCCACCCCTCTAGCTGGGTGCCCTATGCCAGTGTTGTGGGCACAGGAGCATTTGCCCTGTGCCCCTACAGTACCCAGGTCCATTCCTGGGCACTGTAAGTGCAGTGCTGCCATTTAAGAGTATATGCTGGGAGCTCGTCAAACATGAACTCCACAGAACCAAGATGGCAACACTGAAAACTGAGAAGTTTGGTATCAAACTTCTCAGCACATTAAACCCACACTGATGCCAGTGTGGGATTTAATGTACAATGCACGACAGAGGGCATCTTAGAGATGCCCCCTGAACCTAACCTACAATCCACGACTTGTCTGAGGGGCTGCCTAGGCTGCCACACAGCAGACATGTTGCTGGACCCCTGGGTAGAGAGCCATCCGCTCTCCTGAGCCTGCAACAATGCACATCCTGGGCGAGGTGCTAGGTCTCTTCCCCCAGGATGGGCAGGAGAAGCTGCCTTTGTGAGCTTCTCCAGGCCACTTGCTGTACTCAGCAACTGTCCCCTACCGGTTCTAAACCCCCACTCTGGCGGGGAGACTGGACGGAAACCCCAAGGAAGGACAGGGGGTGTGCCAGCCTCTGCCAACCCCACCCCTCAGGTGGGGGAGGCGAGGTGAAACACATCCCCGGGCTCTCGCCATCTTGAAGATGGGGAGCCCTGCCCAATCAGGACTAGGCCACTGCCCCCCTCCCACAGGAGAGTGGCAGGATAGGGGGTGTACCCACCCCAGGACAGGGACCCAGTGGTACCTGCCCTTTACCTACCTGTAAACGCCCCTAAATTTAGTATTTAGGGGTACCCTGAACCTTCCTTCCTTAGATTCCAGATTCTAAAACAGCAAAGAATATCAAGAAGAAAGAAGACCTGCTGTGCAGCTGCTAAGAAGAGGAAGACACCAACTGCTTTGACCCCAGCCCTACCGGCCTGTCGACCCTCGAACCTGCTCCTGCTAAATCCCGGCACCTCTTGTGGCCAGCAACCTCACAAGCCCCGGAGGACCTGGCTACCTTGTGACCCTGAGCACCTGTGACTCCCACGAGCAGTGGCTCTACTCAAAGCAAGTATGTAACCCCTGGCATCAATCCGGAACCGCAAACCCTGCACACTCTGCACCCGACAAGCCTGGCCTGTGCTGGAGTGGATAAAGACCCAGAGGACCACCCCCGGCAACTGTGACCCCGAGTCCGGCACCCAAGGACCCACCTCGATGCTCCTGACGACGCCTGCAGCCTCAGAACCAGGGACCCCCCAAACCGCGATCAACAGAGGGTAAGATTTCCCAACACGAAAAGGCACCCCTGCACCCTGCGGTCCCTTTGCCCGACTCCTGGGTACCTACCTATCCTCCAACTACCCAACTTACCTCTCGAAGTGGTGGTCACACATGAAGAATCTTCGTCCCCGAGCTTTTCAACCTTTGTTCGTCCTTGAGCTTTTCCATTGCAATCCATTGAGCGCTCGAAGGCTCAAAAGCACCCTGCACCCAGCCGCTCGAGTGGCCCTGGCAGTACAACTTCTACTCCTACCTACTTCCCCAATTGCCCTGAGCAAGTGACCAGGAGCCCAGCTCCCACAGCCGTGTGGCCTGCTAGCCAGCAGCCACCAACCAAGGACCCCCTGCCACCCGTAGGATAATATTGGGCCTAACTCACTCTGCACCCGGCTGCCCCTGTGCCGCTGAGGGTGTAACAACTGTACTTACCTGACCCTGGGAGACCCCTGGGCCTATGTCCAGAACCTCAACTCTGCCAGTCGAGTACTTACACAAAAGCCGATAACTCTCTTTTCTTCCATAGGGTAACATTGACTGGTTTCACTTGGAAACTCTTCTAAGTGTGGAGTTTCTAAACAACAAAATATTCATCAAAAATCAACAGAGTAACGAAAACTGAAATACTCACCTGCTATTAGATCCCAGTGCTGGATCTTTGGGCCCAGCACTGACCCTGAAAAGTACTTACGACCGTACTTACCATTGACTCAATTTTCTCCCATACGAAACCATTGAATTTTTTTCTGTGAAATTTCTTCTGTCGATTTTTGCAAACCACAAATATTCTTTAAAAATCGTACCAACTGTGAAAACGCAATTACTCACCTATTTTAGATAGATGTCCCAGTACTGAGCCTAGGAGCCCAGCACTGGATTACAAAAGTAACGAGAACGTACTTTACCCGTAATTTGAATTTTCTTCCATAGGAAACCATTGACTGTTTTTCTGTGAAATTTCTTCTGTCGATTTTGCAAACTTATAAATATTCGTTAAAAACCGCCTGTATAACTTAAACGCAGTTTCTCGACAGCTTACAGGTGGTACACTCGTGCTGGATCCAGGATCCAACACTGACCTAGAAAAAGTAACCATAACCCTACTTACCTGCTAAGTGAATTTCCTCCCATAGGATAACATTGGTAATTTGATTAGAAAAAGTTTCCAAGTGTCAACTTTTAAAATAGCAAAATATTGCTTAAAAATCACAACAGTACCTATAACGTATTTACTCACTTGTTTCCAAGAACTGTCCCAGGACTGAATCTAGGATCCAGTCCTGGAGTTAGAAAAGTAATCCTGAAAGTAATTAATTGCATATAACTTAAAATTCCCATTGAGCTCAATGTATTATTGTGTTTGAAATTGTGTTGCCTTTTGCAACAAACTGTAACTATTGCATTCAAAGTCAATTGCCTCTTGCAAAGTATTTAACTAAAGTATCTCATTCTGACAAAGTATATTAATTTTTTTAAATGTTCTTTATTAGTATTTTCACAATTGTATCCAAATCCAATGAAACAAAAAGAATTCCTGATTAATTCGCACTCCCCCCGCCCTCCCCTCCCCCCACCCACGTACAAAATATATATGATATAGATGTCCGATATTTACATCCATTTGTACAAAAAAGATAAAGAAAAAAAAAAGGAAATGAAAGGTATAGAGCAGAATATTGAATAGATAGAAACATTTCATTATTATTCATTCAGAGAAATGCAATTCATCAAGGGAGCCCAAATGGCTAGTCCTTTCATTTTCAGTTTACGCCCTTTTCTATCATATATAGCTTTTTCAAATCTATATATTGATAAAAGCCTTCCTAGCCACTGTTGGCCGGTTGGAGGGATAGGGTCAAGCCAGTGAGTGGCTAAACATAGCCTAAAGACTGTAAAGGCAACAAATAGGAAAGTACGATTTGAATTCCGAGAAAGGGGGTCTCCCAAGTATACTTGCTAGCAAACCTCTGATACTACATTTCAAGATATCCAGTCCAGGGCATGTTGCAAACATTTGGACAAGATCTGCTGCTGGGTATTGACAGCGCGGACAGGTAGACCCAGCTACTCTACCCCATTTGGCAATCTTAGAAGGTGTTCTATACAGATTAAACCACGTTTTGAAGCATTGAAGTTGTAAGTTAGTAGCCATAAAAGATGTCTGAGCCATAAACAGTGAATCCTCGGCATCCCTGGATTCAATCTCTAACGAGTTTTGCCATCGGTCCACATGTTTAGTCATATCATCGGGCATTAGTAGATGCTAGATCGCGCGGCGAGGCTAGCCCTCCACTTCTCTTAACAGAATTAACAAATTTGCTGCTATTGTTGTATATTGCGATATTTGCACATTGTTATTTTGCACCTTGCTTGCCTGATGCACTGTTTTTAACTAGGAAACAAGTCCTTTTTAATTCCAATGCTGGTTACACATGCAATTTAATTTTATGCTTACTCTGTTCTTGTCACACTTACCGTGTAGAGTTGCATTTTAACTGTTAGGTCGCAGTCCCCGGTCCGTCGCGGCAATCAAGTGCCGATTGTACGGAGGGACGCCTTGCGACCCCACCCACCCATGACCTCACTTCCGGTCACGGGGTTCTTTAGGGCGATGTCATACCGGCCGCGCATTAGTAGATGCTAGATCGCGCGGCGAGGCTAGCCCTCCACCTCTCTTAACAGAATTAACAAATTTGCTGCTATTGTTGTATATTGCGATATTTGCACATTGTTATTTTGCACCTTGCTTGCCTGTTGCACTGTTTTTAACTAGGAAACAAGTCCTTTTTAATTCCAATGCTGGTTACACATGCAATTTAATTTTATGCTTACTCTGTTCTTGTCACACTTACCGTGTAGAGTTGCATTTTAACTGTTAGGTCGCAGTCCCAGGTCCGTCGCGGCAATCAAGTGCCGATTGTACGGAGGGACGCCTTGCGACCCCACCCACCCATGACCTCACTTCCGGTCACGGGGTTCTTTAGGGCGATGTCATACCGGCCGCGCATTAGTAGATGCTAGATCGCGCGGCGAGGCTAGCCCTCCACCTCTCTTAACAGAATTAACAAATTTGCTGCTATTGTTGTATATTGCGATATTTGCACATTGTTATTTTGCACCTTGCTTGCCTGATGCACTGTTTTTAACTAGGAAACAAGTCCTTTTTAATTCCAATGCTGGTTACACATGCAATTTAATTTTATGCTTACTCTGTTCTTGTCACACTTACCGTGTAGAGTTGCATTTTAACTGTTAGGTCGCAGTCCCCGGTCCGTCGCGGCAATCAAGTGCCGATTGTACGAAGGGACGCCTTGCGACCCCACCCACCCATGACCTCACTTCCGGTCACGGGGTTCTTTAGGGCGATGTCATACCGGCCGCGCAGCGGACGCGTGCAGCGGGCGCGCCAAAGGCAAGCCCGTCTGCGCCCATCCGCGCCCAGACCGCGACCGGCGCTGGCTATACTGCGATGTCTCTCCAATCTCAACCACTGTTTTGGTCAAGGGAAGAACTGTTAACTCTTCGCTGCCCCCCCTGCTTCAGTAGCCATCAGCTTGACTTCGCTAAAGACCTAGACCCCCCGTGCTGCAATACATGCGGCTATCTACCCCTTTACAACCGAGGGCAGCGGAAACGGAAGCAAGCCCAGCCCGATTTTAAAGCCTGCCTATTAAACTGCAGATCTTTGGTCAAACACGCCACGGATATCTGGTCCCTTCTAAGCGACGGGTCCTGGGACGCCTTGTTTCTTACTGAGAACTGGCTCACTCCGGACTCAACAACGTCCATCGCTCTTGCCATTCCTCCTGGCTTTAAAATGTGCCACGTCGATCGAGAGGGAGGCAAGAGGGGGGGCGGTGTGGCCATTATCTTGAGAGACACTTGGAACATGGTGTCCTCCTCTCCTTCGTTCGGGGATGGCATTGAAGGCCTGTTCTTTTGCATTCATTTTAATCCCTCTTTTTCACTGGCTGGTACCCTTATTTACAGACCCCCAGATTGCTCAGCGACGACTCTACAGAATTTATGCAGCCTTATTGTCCAACTGTCCGTTAAATACACCAATTTTATGGTGTTAGGAGATTTTAACCTACATGTGGATGATGCTAGCTGTTCACAAGCCAACCAGTTGATAGCCTCCTTAGAGGGTGCCAATCTATTTCAACTGGTAGCTGCTCCCACACATTCAGCTGGCCACACACTGGACCTCGTTTTTACCACCCTTGCTGAGGTTACCATTGCACCTCCCCTTCCTCTAATCTGGTCCGATCATTACTTAGTCCCCCTTACTTTTCCTTTGCCGGCCTCCAAACAAACCGACAACCCCGTTTTTATTACTAAAAGAAATCTGAAAAATCTTAATGCCGCAGACCTTTGTGACACCTTACAGACCACCCGCCCCAGCCTGTTTTCAGATCCAAATATCGACGCTATTTCTGTACATAATTGGATTGCATCGGCGGTGGACTCCGCAGCACCTGCTAGATCTGTTAAATCCGCAAGACTATCTCCTTCGGCCCCCTGGTTCTCTGCCTCCCTGAAAATAGCCAGGCGGGAATGCAGGAAGCTTGAACGAGTGTGGCGAGTCAGTTATGATGACCAAGCCAAGACTTTCTACAAAACGGCCTTAAGAGCTTTTCATAAGGACATCAAACTAGCCAAAAGAGACTACTTCACAACCCGGATTCTGAATGCTGACCATTCCGGTACCGAGTTGTTTAAGGTGGTGAAGTCTTTTCTTAACCCCACGGCACTAGAGTCCAAATTATCTCCCTCTCCTATCCTCTGTAACTCTATTGCCCATCACTTTGATAACAAAATTTTAAAGGTTTACGACTCTTTTGTTCCGCAGACACCAACAGTAAAATCCGACTTCCCCCACCCTATACACTTGACTCCCACCTTCAGTCATTTTTCCCCTATAACTCATGAGGAAGCTCTAGTAACCATTCAGAACTGCCATTCCGGAGCTCCTGATGACCCTTGCCCGCCCTCATTATGGAAAAGCATCTTGGCCCCTCTTGCGGAAACGCTTCTCCAGTTATGGAACTCATTGCTTTCCTCAGGCATTTTTCCCGACCTTTGGAAACACGCCACACTTCTTCCCTTAAAAAAGAAACCTAATGGGGACCCAGATGATCTTGGCAACTTAAGACCCATCTCCCTTCTCCCTGCAAAATGCTCGAAAAACTAGTTCAGCGGCAAATGTCCACTTTTATTGAGCATAGCGGAGTTCTTCACGATACACAGTCAGGCTTCAGGGCAGGCTTCAGTACGGAGACGGCCCTCCTTGAAGTAGCCGAATCAATAAGATGGTCATTGGATTCAGGAGCATCCTCCTTACTGGTGCTCCTGGATTTGTCAGCGGCCTTTGATACGGTGGACCACTCCATCATGGTCAAGAGGTTACAGGGTGCAGGATTTGATGGAGAGGCGCTGGCCTGGGTCTCCTCTTTCCTGAGCGGTCGCACACAGAAAGTCTCCCTCAGGCCTTTTGAGTCGACACCTCTCCCGTTATGCTGCGGTGTCCCACAGGGCTCGGCTCTAAGCCCACTACTTTTTAATCTATATCTGGCCCCACTCTTCTCTTTGATTAACAACTGGGGTGTGAAGGCAATATCTTACGCAGACGACACCCAGCTGTTTTTCTCCTATAACGAGCAGTCCGCTGAGGCTTTCGAAAATTTCAAAAGCTGCCTGCGCGATATAGCTACCTGGATGAACTCCAACAAATTAAAGCTAAACGCAGGAAAGACCGAAGTCATGTTCTTCGGCACACACCCCATCCCTGACGCAGACTTATGGTGGCCGGAGGAGATGGGCCAACTTCATTCGCAATTTGGGCGTTAGATGGGATCCGGATCTTTCTCTTCTGGCCCAAATCCAGCAGGTTTCTGCTACCTGTTTCAGATATTTAAAAAACTTACGGAAAATTTTGCACCTGCTCCCAGAAGATTGTAGGAAAACTGTTGTCCATGCTACAGTCACATCCCGACTGGACTATGCTAATGGCCTCTACCTGGGCCTCCCCAATTATGCCATCCAGCGCCTGCAACTGGTCCAGAATGCGGCTGCGAGACTGGTGCGGCGAATTCCTTTCCGTCACCATGTCTCTCCGCCCCTCCGCAGGCTTCACTGGCTACCGGTGGGCAAAAGAATTATCTTTAAGGCCCTGACTCTGGCCTACAGAGCCTTGCATGGAAACTGTCCTCGCTACCTGAAGAATAGATTATGTCCCTACAGGCAAGTGCGGTCGCTACGCTCCAGCTCACTCAATCTACTTCACCCATCTCGGTTTAGAAAAGCACGACGAGGGGGTAGATCCTTCACGGTCAATACAACCTCCCTCTGGAACAACTTGCCCAACGATCTACGTAAAGCAATTTCAGAACCCTGCTTCCGGAAAGGCCTGAAAACGTGGCTATTTGGCTCTGCCTAAGTCCGGTTTCTAGGAAGCCAGACACCTTTTTTCACCTTTGCAAGCCTTCTAGCTCTCTCTACTGTCAGCGCCGGGACACCCCTGTTTGGGGTAGCTGTCGCGCTTTACAAATCGCATTATTATTATTATTACATCAATTAACAGTTTGTATATTCCCCCCTAACGTACTTGAGTTTTTAAATAGTATCTCCATTACCTGTACTTTAAGGACACCAGAGGTTCCTCCAAGTTTTTTTATCAAAAAATCTCTTAATTGGAGATATTTAAAAAATTGCCGATTATCTAGCTCAAATTTATCCCTTATGGTATCAAACAATAATAAATCCGACCCATTTGTAAGATCTCCAATTGTTTGTATTCCTTTGTCATACCATTGCATCATATACCCATCATTAAAAATATAAGGAAGGAGATTATTCTTATATAAAGGGATATATGCATTGAAACGTCCAAGTCCCAGTTTCTTACGGACTGAGGTCCACATCTTATATGCACATATTAGAGTTTTAAACTTCACCCGTTTGTAATAGTTAAAATCAATGTGTCGCAAAAGATTCCCCTTAGCTTCAGACCCCAGAATCGTTTCAAAAATAGAGACAGAGGAGTTACCTTGTTAGGTTCTTTTTTTCATTAAGCAGTATCTCCATATTTTGTAATATCGCAGCCCAATGATATAATTGGAGATTAGGTACTGCCCATCCACCTCTATCCCCAGGTAGAGTTAGTAATCTAAAAGCTCTGCGAGGGCGGAAATTTGCCCAAATGAATCCAGAGAAAAGTTGATTCATTGAGTTAAACCATATATTATTGATAGCCAAAGGTATGGCCCTTACAAAATATAAAATCTTTGGAAAAAAAATAATTTTAATAATATTACATCTGCCTACCATAGTGAGCTTCAAATTATCTAGGCGGGCAAATTCGGTTTGAAATTTGACAGTTGAGGGGTTTAGGTTATTATCTACAATTTTTTAGACATCTGCCGTAATTTCCATCCCCAAATAGACCGCTTTTTGAGCCACACGTATATCGTTTAGTTGAACACCATTACCAATCAAGATCTGTGTTTTATTTTGATTTAGTCGATAGCCGGAGAGTTTCCCAAAGAAGTCGGCTTCTTTCTCAATTTTCTTTACAGCCATCAAAGGATTGGAGGAAATTATGGCAAGATCGTCAGCGTAAGCCAATATTTTGGTATTTCCCCCAATACTCAGAATTCCGGCTATCAGATTATTGGCTTCTATTATTCTAATCAAAGGGTCTATATAAACCACGAACAATAAGGGTGAGCAGGGGCAACCCTGCCGAGTCCCTCTGCCAATAAGAATTGGTTCCGTCATCTCCCCCATGATGGAAATACAGGCAGTGGGGCTACGATACATTGATTTTAAAGCTATAATATATTTCTCCCCTATTCCTGAGAAAGTATATTTTGATACCTATTGTTGGTTCTAAAATAAAACAACCATATATTTTTATATACAAACCATTGGCCTAGAGTTCAGTTCTTGAGTGTGTGAGACCATTTGCTGACTGCGTGTGTACAACAAATGCTTTACACTGTCCTCTGATACTGCCTTACTGCTCGACCAAGCTACCACTTTAGAGAGTAAGGTTATATCTAACTTTAGCCTCTGCCAAACCTCTGGGGGCTGTGGACTCTGTACACACTGTACCTATTTGGGAACAGTATATACAGAGCCACTTTCTTACAGGCATACCATGCAAGAAAGATGACACTTTCTCACACAACCCCCCCTCGAACGAAAGGTGATGAGACTAACCTTGCCCTATGGAGTCTTCATTGTCTAAGTGGAAGAACCTGGAAAGTCCATCTGCGTTGGCTTGGGCAGTGCCTGGTCTGTGTTCCACTTCAAAGTTCATTCCCTGTAGGGAAATGAACCACCTTAGTAGTTTTGGATTTTCCCCTTTCATCTGCATTAGCCATCTGAGAGGTCTGTGGTCAGTGTGAACCAGGAAGTGAGTACCAAACAAGTATGGCCTCAACTACTTCAGGGACCAAACCACAGCAAAGGCCTCCCTCTCAATGGCACTCCAACGCTGCTCTCTGGCGAGTAGCCTCCTGCTTATAAAAGCAACAGGTTGGTCTTGGCCTTCTTCATTGGTCTGGGATAGGACCGCTCCTATCCCTAGCGCAGAGGCATCAGTCTGCACTATGAACTGCTTGGCATAATCTGGAGCTTTTAGAATTGGTGCTGAGCACATTGCTTCTTTCAGGGTGTCAAAAGCCTTTTGGCAACTAACTGTCCAGTTAACTTTCTTGGGCATCTTCTTGGAGGTGAGTTCTGTGAGGGGAGTCACAGTGGACCCATATCCCTTCACAAACCTCCTGTAGTACCCAGTCAAGCCAAGGAATGCCCTGACTTGGGTCTGGGTTGTTGGAGCTACCCAGTCCTGGATGGCCTGGATGTTGGGTTTTAAGGGTTGTACCTGGCCTCCACCTACAAGGTGGCCCAAGTATACCACAGTGCCCTGCCCTATCTGGCATTTGGATTCCTTGATAGTGAGGCCTGCATTTTGCAGAGCCTCTAAAGCCTTCCCAAGGTGGATCAGGTGATCCTGCCAGGTGGAGCTAAAGACAGCAATATCATCAAGATAAGCTACACTAAAGGATTCCAACCCAGCCAGGACATGGTTCACCAACCTCTGGAAGGTGGCAGGGGCATTCTTTAACCCAAAAGGCATCACAGTGAACGGATAATGCCCATCAGGTGTGGAGAATGCTGTTTTCTCTGTTGCTCCTGGGGCCATGCCAATCTGCCAGTACCCTGCAGTTAAGTCAAAGGTACTGAGGAATTTGGCTGCCCCCAATTTATCTATCAGTTCATCTTCTCTTTAAATAGGGTGAGCGTCTGTCTTGGTGACAGAGTTGAGCCCTCTATAGTCCACACAGAACCTCAACTCTCTCTTTCCACCCTGTTGATAAGGTTTGGGGACCAGAACCACTGGGCTAGCCCAGGGGCTCTCAGAGGGTTCAATAACCCCTAAGTCCAGCATCTTGCTGACTTCAGCTTTGATGCTTTCCTTGACTTGGTCTGACTGACGATAGATTTTGTTTTTGATAGGGGCACTGTCACCAGTGTCCACATCATGGGTACACCAGTTTGTCAGACCAGGGGTCAGGGAAAAGAGGCTAGCATACTGTTGCAAGACTTGCTTTCAGTCAGTCTGCTGTTGGGCAGAGAGGGTGTCTGAAATGACTACACCATCCACGGACCCATCTTGTGGGCTGTAGAAAAGGAGATCAGGGAGAGGTTCACTCTCTGCTTCCTGTTCCTCATCAGTCACCATCAGCCCTGTCATTGTAGAGTTTAAGGCGGTTCACATGGATAACCCTTTTGGGTGTCCTGCTAGTGCCCAGGTCAACTAAGTAGGTGACCTCACTCTTTTTTTCTAGGATAGGGTAAGGGCCACTCCATCTATCTTGGAGTGCCCTTGGTGCCACTGGCTCAAAAACCCACACCTGTTGCCGAGGTTGAAATTCAACCAGTGCAGCTTATTGGTCATAACAGTGCTTCTGAAGCTCCTGGCTGGCCTCAAGATTATTGGATGCCTTTTCTTTGTACTCAGCCATTCTGGACCTTAGGCCAAGCACATAGTCCACTATGTCTTGTTTGGGCTCTTGGAGAGGCCTCTCACAGCCTTCCTTTACAAGACAAAGTGGTCCCCTCACAGGATGACCAAACAGAAGTTCAAAGTGTGAGAAACCTACTCCCTTCTGTGGCACTTCTCTGTAAGTGAAAAGCAAGCATAGCAACAGGACATCTCATCTCCTCCTGAGTTTTTCAGGGAGTCCATTGATCATGCCTTTCAATGTCTTGTTGAATCTCTCAACAAGGCCATTGGTTTTTGGGTGGTAGGGTATAGTAAACTTGTACTGCACTCCAGACTCCTTCCACATGTGTTTCAGGTAAGCAGACATGAAGTTGGAACCTCTGTCTGAAGCCACCTCCTTAGGAAACCCTACCCTGGTGAAGACACCCAGGAGAGCCTTGGCTACTGCAGGAGCTGTAGTAGTCCAAAGTGGAATTGCTTCAGAGTACATAGTAGCATGATCCACTACTACTAGAATGAATTTGTTCCCTGAGGCTGTGGGAGGTTCAAGTGGACCCACAATGTCCACTCCTACCGTTTCAAAGGGCACCCCACCACTGGCAGTGGAATTAGGGGGGCCTTTGGGTGGCCACCTATCTTGCCACTGGCTTGACAGGTAACACAGGAGCTGACAAACTCCTTCTCCTTTTGGTGCATCTGGGGCTAGTAAAAGTGACTAACTAGCCTTTCCCAAGTTTTGGTTAGCCCCAGATGTCCAGCTAGGGGGATGTCATGAGCCAAAGTTAGGAGGAACTCCCTGTACTTCTGTGGCACTACCAACCTCGGGTGGTTCCAGGAGTGGGGTTTCTTACCTCAGCATACAGTAATCCCTCTTCCCAACAAGCTCGGTGGGTACCACTGACATCTCCCTTTGCTTCTGAAACAGGTTGCTGCCTCAGGCTTTCAAGAGTGGGACAGTCTTGCTGACCCTGGCGCAGCTCTTCCCTAGAGGGTCCCCCTGGGCCCAAGAGTTCAACCTGGTAAGGGTCAAGCTCCATGGGCTCAGTTCCCTCAGGGGTATCCAAGTCCCCTCCCTGTGGAGAGGGGTCCTGAGTGGTCTGCTGTACAGAAGCTGGCTCCCCAGTCTTCCTACCTTTTCTCTTGGTTGGTTGGGCCATTATTTCAGGCTCCAGACCTACTTTTTCACCCTTCCTCTTGCTCTGTACTCTGGTTTGCACACACACCAATTCAGGGATACCCACCATGGCTGCATGGGCCTTTAGTTCAACCTCAGCCCAGGCTGAGGTTTCTAGATCATTTCCTAGCAGACATGCAGCTGGTAGCTTTTGAGAGACCACTACCTGTTTCAGGCCAGTAACCCCCCCCTCCCAGCCTAATTTCACCATGGCCATGGGGTGACTAGTGGTGACACTGTCAGCATTGGTGACTGGGTAAGTTTTCCCAATCTAATATTGCTCATGGGAAACCAGTGTGTCTCTCACCATAGTGACACTGGCACTCAGAGCTTCTATCCTAGTTCCATTCACCCAGGGGTATTGCAAATATTTCTTTAAGTTGGGTGGCCACACAGCTACAGTGGCAAACTCAACTTCCCCATTGAAACTAGACTTGCTTCAGTGTGCATCCAGATTTGCTCAGGGCACACTTCTGATCCCATCTGTAGACTTGCTGCCCCAGGAATAGCTGTACTGGGTGCCTTAGGGGCTTTGTTGTGGGTGCAAGATTTATCTACAGTTAGGTGTTCCGACTTCTTACAGTTTTTACACCAGGCCTTTAAGGGATCAAAGTTCTACCCCCAATGAGGTTGAGGCACATAGGGAGTAGTTTGGGACCCACCCCCCCGAACAGGTTTTTGGGGCCCTTTGGAAGACTCAGACTTTTTATCTTGGGGATTCACACCACCTTTCCCCTGGGGAGGTTTTGTAACCACCTTCTTCTGGTCACCCCCAGTGGCTGTCCTTGTCACCCTAGTCTTGACCCAGTGGTCTGCCTTCTTTCCCAATTCTTGGGGAGAAATTAGACCTAGGTCAACCAAATGCTGATGCAACTTTTCATTTCTGCAATTACTTAATATATGTTCCTTCATAAACAAATTATAAAGTCCAGTGAAATCATGCACATTATGTCCAGCTAACCAACCATTCAGTGTCTTTACTGAGTAGTCTACAAAGTCAATCCAGGACTGGGTCTGGGTTTTGTGAGCCCCCCTGAATCTAATTCTATATTCCTCAGTAGTGAACCCAAATCCCTCAATCAGAGTCTTCTTCACGAGGTCACACCTTACTTACACTTGTCTTTCAAGGAATTGAGGTCCCTATGTAAACTTAATAATTTACCAATGGGCCTGCATCCAACCAAACTAGGGCTCCAGGAGCTCTTGGCTGAGTATGCTAAGGACCGCCCATCTGAACATGGTGATGACCAGTCAGATGAGGAAAGGGGTGAGGATGAGAAGGATGACCCTGCATCTGGCCCAGAGAGGGTCAGAAGCCTGTCTCTGCAGTTACCAGAGAACAGTTTCCACAGGAGTGCCCCCCAGAGAGGTTTCGTTACTCTTCTTATTTCACAAGCCCTCTCAAAGGCTGTGAGCCATTTGGTGATGTCATCACCTTCCTCAAATTTAGGGACAATCCCTTTGGAGATTTTAGGATCAGAAGTTTCCTTATTTTTAGTATTGCTGCCACCATTGATGGGTGCTAAACCCATCTCTTTCCTTTCTTTCTCTAGAACCAGGAGCCTGGACTCTAGATCTAATCTTTTGGCCAGCTTTGCTAAAAAGCTGTCCTCTTCACTGGGAGGTCCCCCAGTGAACTCTTTGGTACCTGGTCCACCTGTCTGGTCTTTAGGTTCTCAGATGCTGATTCTTGGATTCAAGGGTATGGGTTTCCCTTTCCTCCCTAGGGATGACTGGAGGTGGATAATCATCCTTCTCATCCTCACCCCTTTCCTCATCTGACTGGTCATCACCATGTTCAGATGGGCGGTCCTTAGCATACTCAGCCAAGAGCTCCTGGAGCCCTAGTTTGGTTGGATGCAGGCCCATTGGTAAATTATTAAGTTTACATAGGGACCTCAATTCCTTGAAAGACAAGTGTAAGTAAGGTGTGAGGTCGAGCTCCTCCACCAGGTCCTGCATGGTATTATTTTCACTAATAGCTGGGTTTCTTCGAGACATTCTAACCGGACAGTTCTAACTCTCTACCCTTGACTACAGTGACTTTCATTTTTCTAAAATTCTAATGGGACTTAAGCGGGGCCCTGACAAGACTTTTAGTATTTTGGAAAAGACCAATCAGAATTCTAAAGGCAATTTTAAGAGTTCTATCATGTGATCAGATGGTAACCAAGTAGTCCAACAAATGCAAGTTTGTATCCCACTGCTGATCCACCAATGTAGGAAAGTGGTTCTGTATATACTGTTCCCAAATAGGTACAGTGTGTACAGAATCCACAGTCCCCAGAGGTTTGGCAGAGGCTAAAATTAGATATAACCTTACCCTCTAAAGTGGTAGCTTGGTCGAGCAGTAAGGCAGTATCAGAGGACAGTGTAAAGCATTTGTTGTACACATTCAGTCAGCAAATGGTCTTTCACACTCAAGAACTGAACTCTAGGCCAATGGTTTTTGTATAAAAATATATAGCTGTTTTATTTTAGAACCAACAGTAGGTATCAAAATATACTTTCTCAGATTACGATGCTTTAGATAAGTACTTTTCAATAGGCAATAGACTTTTGAATATAATAGTTACAGTGGTTGCAATAGGCAACATAATTTCAAACACAATAATACATTGAGCTCAATGGGAATTTCTAGTTAAATGCAATTCGTTACTTTAAGGATTACTTTTCTAACCACAGGACTGGATCCTCAATTAAGTCCTGGGCCATTTCCTGTAAACAATTGAGTAAAAGCGTTTTGGTTACAGTAGTGATTTTTAAAGAATATTTTGGCATTTTAAAAGTTGACACAAACTTTTTCTCATAGAATCACCAATGTTATCCTATGGGAGGAAATTCACTTACCAGGTAAGTGGGGTTATTGTTACTTTTTCTAACTCAGTGTTGGATCCTGGATCCAGCACTGGTGCATCACCTGTAAACAGTGAAAGAATGTGTTTTGGTTATACAGGCGATTTTTAATGAATATTTGTAAGTTTGCAAAATAGACACTTCGAAGAAATTTCACAGAAAAACAGTCAACGATTTCCTATGGGAGAAAATTGGGTTAGCGGTAAGTATGGTTGTAATTATTTTTCAGGGTCAGTGCTGGGCACCAAGATCCAGCACTGGGATCTCGCCTGATAGCAGGTGAGTATTTTCGTTTTCGTTACTCGGTTGATTTTAGGTGAATATTTTAAAGTTTAGAAACTCCACACTTAGAAGAATTTCCAAGTGAAATCAGTCAATGTTACTACCCTACGGCTTTTGGGTAAGTACTCGACTGGCAGAGTTGAGGTTCTGGGCATAGACTCAGGGGTCTCCCAGGGTCAGGTAAGTACAGCTGTTACACCCTCAGCGGCACAGGGGCAGCCGGGTGCAGAGTGAGTTAGGCCCAATGTTATCCTATGGGAGGCAGGGGGCCCTTGGTTGGTGGCTGCTGGCTAGCAGGCAACACGGCTGTGTGAGCTGGGCTCCTGGTCACTTGCTCAGGGCAAATGGGGAAGTAGATTAGAGTAGAAGTTGCACTGCCAGGGGCACTCGGGTGGCTGGGTGCAGGGTGCTTTTGCGCCGTCGGGAGCTCAATGGATTGCAATGGAGAAGTTCAAGAATGAACAAAGGCTGCAAGCTCGGGGACGAAGATTCTTCAGGTGCGACCACCACTTCGAGAGGTAAGTTGGGTAGTTGGAGGATAGGTAGGCACCCAGGAGTTGGGCACAGGGGGCTGCAGGGCGCCGGGTGCAGGGGTGCCTTTTGGTGTCGGGAAATCTTACCCTCTGCTGATCGCAGTTGGAGGGGTCCCTGTTTCTGAGGCTGCAGGCGTCATCAGGAGCGTCGAGGTGGGTCCTTGGGTGCTGGATTCAGGATCACAGTCGCCGGGGGACGTCCTCGTGGTGTTTGTCCACCCTAGCACAGGCCAGGCTTGGCGGGTGCTGAGTGTGCAGGGTTCGCGGTTCCTAGTGATGCCAGGGGTCAGTTACTTGCTTTGAGCAGTACCACTGCTCGTGGGAGTCCCAGTTAATTAGAGTCACAAGGTAGCCAGGTCCTCTGGGGTTTGGGAGGTTGCTGACCACTGGAGACACCGGGGTTTAGGAGGAGCAGGTTCGAGGGTCAACAGGCTGAAAGGGCTGGGGCCAAAGCAGTTGGTGTCTTCCTCTTGTTAGCAGCTACACGGCAGGTCTTCTTGTTTTTTGAGCTTCTTTGCTGTTTTGGAATCCGGATCTAAGGAAGGAAGATTCAGGGTGCCCCTAAATACTGAATTTAGGGGCGTTACAGGTAGGTAAAGGGCAGGGACCAATGGGTCCCTGCCCTGGGGTGGGTACACCCCCTATCCTGCCACTCGGCTGTGGGAGGGGGGCAGTGGCCTAGTTCTGATTGGGCAGGGCTTCCCATCTTCAAGATGGCGAGAGCCTGCAGATGTGCTTCACCTCGCCTCCCCCACCTGAGGAGTGGGGTTGGCAGAGGCTGGCACACCCCCTTTACTTCCTTGTGGTTTCTGGTCAGTCTTCCTGCTAGAGTGGGGGTCAGAACCGGTAGAGGCCAGTTGCTGAGTACAGCAAGTGGCCTGGAGAAGCTCACAAAGGCGGCATGCCTTTGAAGCTTCCCCTGCCCATCCTGGGGGAGGAGACCTAGCACCTCGCCCAGGATGTGCATTGTTGCAGGCCCAGGAGAGCGGATGGCTCTCTACCCAGGGGTCCAGCAACATGTCTGCTGTGTGGCAGCCTAGGCAGCCCCTCAGGCAAGACATGGATTGTAGGCTAGGTTCAGGGGGCATCTCTAAGATACTCTCTGTCGTGCATTGTACATTAAATCCCACACTGGCATCAGTGCGGGTTTAATGTGCTGAGAAGTTTGATACCAAACTTCTCAGTCTTCAGTGTTGCTATCATGGTGCTGTGGAGTTCGCGTTGACGATTTCCCAGCACCATATACTCTTGGATGGCAGCACTGCACTTACAGTGCCCAGCAATGGGCCTCGGTACTGTAGGGAGACAGGGCTCATGCACCTTTACCCACACCACTGGCCTAGGGCACCCAGCTAGAGGGGTGGCTGATGTATGCCAGGGCAGTGTGTGTTGTGGGCATTGCACACAGGGATGTGTGCCATGTCGACTCTCTGTTTTGTTCTGCACCCAGACACTCCGCCTGCAAGGGCAGTGTGTGTGTGTGTGTCAGGGTTCAGGGCCTCTAAGGGTGGCACAATAAGTGCTGCAGCCCTTAGGGGCCTTCTCTGGTCACAAGGCCCTGGGTACCTAGTGTACCATTTACCAGGGGCTGACATGTGGCCAGAGATGCCAATTGGGTTTAGGTTTCAACACAGTTTTAGGGAAGGAACATAGGCACTGGGTACCTGATTGGCAGGAGCCCAGGGCACACTCAGTCAAAGTACATCAGCAATTCATAAAAAGTGGAGGTATACTATGCAAGAAAGATGGCACTTTCTCACAGACGGAAGGGTAATAGAAAGCTTGAAAGCAAATTGATAGCGAGAGACTGCAGAATGCAGGCAGGAGGTGAGCCCGTGAGTGGTGCGCGCGCGCGCTTGGGAGAGCAGTCTGCTCATTTTCAAGCACTGCACTCATGCTTTTGGCGCACCCCTACTCGCTCCCGCAAGGTGGATGCCGCCACAAGCACGAGTGTGTGCTTGAAAATTAGCAGAGCGACGGCTAAAAACCCTCCTACGCAGCGCGTGCGCGCTGCGTAGGCGAGACCTAAAAAATGTACATTCTCCAATGCCCGGGCCAGGTCTCTGCCAATGCGGTAATATCGCTGTGAGCGGGTCAGGTAAAAAACTTGCGAACTTTTAATGTTTCAGTGCAAGGTGCCTAGAGCACAGAGCCTGTGATATCACGGTGGTTAACGGAGTCGCAAGAGTAAACAGTCTACAAAACGCTAAGAATGAGTGTTTCTTTTTCGGATCCATTTCAAAGGGGAACAAATGAAGGAAAGTAGAGGAAACAGAGGGTAAGAGACGTTTTTTAAAGTCACAGTTTTCAGTAAGTGAGGAGCAGCGAGATAGAGACAGGAGGAGAGGGAAAAGGAGAAAGAGGTGGGCAGCTGACAGTAGCAGAGCAGGAGGAGTGAAAACTTTGACTACTAATCCTACCTTAATAAACCTGCTGGGCACCTAGGAAACTCATGCGCAACAGAAGCGGGCTGCAGGATAGGCCAAGCAGCCCTTGCTTTGACACTGACTCCTCCTCCGCTCTCGAGCTCCAGAGCACCCGACTCAGCGCAACTTTCACTACCAGGGGGCGTGCTCGGGACAATAATGTTTGCAGGGCTGTCATTGGTAGCACTTTTGTGCGCTACCAGATTGACGGCCTTGGGACCCAAACAAGCTAGTTTGCATCCTCAGGTGGTGCTAGTATTGCATCCTCGGGTGGTGCGTGCAGCGCAGTTGCGCTTACACACACTGGCCAATCAGGACCGGTCATGCTGTGCGCTTCGTTGTCCATTCGCTTTGGGCTAGCTGCCAATGATGATAGTGTTGTAGTAATGCCGACACTGCTGAGGTGCCGCCCCAGCTTAAAAAATGCGCAAAAACGGGCTAATAAATGCCCAAAAAGGTGCTAACCGCAATTTGGGTTTTTTCTTGCAAAAATAGGAAAAATGTCGCTAATTCGTTCGGGAAATAGCCCAATCTGGCAACACTGCGCATGGGCGGGCATAGGCGCACCTCGTTATCTGTTTTTAACACCGTTATCTCTCTTCTATTTCCATAAGGATAAACAACATGGAAATTGAAAGAGGGACAACAATGTTCAACAGCAGGCTTTTCAGAAATGGGGCTGACGCCGATTTCAGAGCACAAATGGTGCCCCCCTGACCTTGTCATCTGGTGAGGTGGCACTTCTCCCATCGCCCAAAAGCCAGCATTGTCTTAGGGTGCCTTAGACCGGAGAATGGGCTGATTAAGCAATGAGCCGCACCTGTAAGGGATTCTCTGGTTTGATGGTGTGTGAGCCCCATTCTGTTGTTTTTGGATTGTATATGGTGTCTTCCTAGGATCAAAAAGGTGGTAGGAGCCCAAGGGCAGGTGATCTCTTGCAGAGAGATGGCCATTGAACTAGTGCCTTCTTTAAGGAGCTCCAAAAAAACACAAATATCAGAAATTGCACTCATATATTTGTTGTACTTCAATGACCATATTGCTTTGTATTTTGCTACTGAGTGAAACCTCTGGAAATAATGAGTTGTGAAAGATTAACTGTATGACATAGAACTACATGGTCCATACTCCAAAGCAAGACTAGAAACAGAGGAAGGCTATTTGAACTGATGGAGCAGGTAAAACTAAATGTTGTATACCTCCTCTATTTTGCATGAAATTAATTACGTAATCATTCTAAATATTAACTCGAACTAATTCGTTTGAAGTGAGATATGATTAACCAACCCTTACACCTTGATAAACACAAGATACACGTGAGACTAAAATGCTAATTGCATGGCAGAACAACTAAATTAATTAACTGTTGCACGCAAACTAACTTTAGATCGTGGTGAAATAGAGAATTGCATGATTTATGTTGCTTTGTGATGGTTTGTGCTTTCAGTACTGCAGAATGGTGAGTATTATTGCTTTAAATGTTGCTACAAGCTAGGAAAATACTAATATACATTGGGATTACAGTGGAATTAAACATTAGAATCTTCATTTCTGTATTTTAATTACTGTTATGTCTGTTTTTGCTTAAGTTGGCATTCGGGCCTGCTAGGCCGTAGTGCTTAAAATGGAGCTCCTGTGATGCCGTTGTCATGTGAGTGCGATGACTACTGCGCAGAATCGGATGGCTCTGGAGATCTCCAAGTGACCTCAGCCCTACACCATCGTGTTCCTTGTCAAGGATAGGAGCATGGAGGGTTGCCAAGTGATGAACGGTGTGAACCACCAAGGGGACAATGGAGGACCTGTACCAGGAGGCTTGCTAGTTATTACTTTCGGAACTTTCGCCTGTGAACCGAAGGATACAGGACATTTTTGCGCTTTGCTAGGCCAAGTCTCATGGAAAACTAGTTGGTCCTGGGAAACTTTTAAAAACTTGCAAATTGACTCGGACTGGCCAATCAGAACACTTTCTACCCCTAAATTGTTGCATGTTGATCTGAAGTAAGAGGAAAAAAAGGTATAAAAATCCCTCATCCGCCCAAAGGGGGGGGTTCTCTGGGCTGATCGTCTATGGCGTTGTGTCTACGTTGAGCTGATGAAGATTTCCATGGTTTACCTTGGGTTTCTTTGATTTTCGGGAAAGTTTTTTCATCTGATGGTTTGATTATTGCTCTTGGTTGGACAGTTTATCCCAGAGATTGTAGCAGAGACTTTGAATATTACATCTGTGATCGGAGGGTCGTAAATGTTTGTTATTTGGTAAATATAATGCAATTCTAAATCTATGCTTATGTTCTAAAGATTTGATTTCTTCTTGAAAATAAACCAAATAATGTTATATTCTGTGGTGCCAAAATGCTAATGTAGAGCAAATGTATTATTAGATAAACAAAATTGGGATTAATCAGAAATGAGTTTGTGTTTCTTTAATTGAGTACCAAATTTAATCTAATGTTTCCTAGGCTTTAATTGTGTTTTAGCTGGTTCTAAATCACCATCAACCAGTCCAACTAATTGGTCCGTCGACCAAGTGGTGGAGTGCCTTGATGTCAAAGTCAGGATTCTATAGGTGCAGATGTATATAATGGAAATAATTTACTCCTGACAGGTAATAAGGTACCCCCATGTCCAGCGCTTTTTCTCCTGTGTACAGATTCGAGTGAGATGAATGTGTGCTGGTGTTATGAGCCCCACCAATGAATGAGTGTATAAATGAGTGGTTGTGATGACGAGTCTGTGACATAGGGAGAATATGTAAATCTGCTCTTTCCACTGGAGCAAAACCATGAGCGTTACCTGTGATTTGCTGGTTTGATGATGTGTGTGCCCCAGAAGAGCACCAGTTCTGCATAAAATGTGCGTGTGCACGCAATGCTATTAAAACTGCAATTTTGTTATGGTATGTGAATAAACCTGCAGCCGTATGTGAAATTGTTGGTAAAACTGAATGTGTGTGTGAAAAGTGGTAAGAGCTGCACTTCTATGTGGAAAGTTGTTTCAGTTGCACTTGTAGGTGGAATGCTGCTGGAAGCACGTTTTAATGATATGGTCTCACAACTGCACTTGTGCATGGAAATCTGTTAGAAGTGCACACATATATGAAATTCTGTTAGAAGTGAACGCATATGGGAAATGCGGTTAGGAGTGCACTCATATGTGAAATGCTGTTAAAAGTGCTCGTATACGTGGAATGCGGTTAAAAATGCATGCATGTGTGAAATGCTGTTAAAAGTGCACACTTACGTGGAATGCTGCTGGAAACATGTTTAAATTAAATGTTCTTACAACTGTACTTGTGCATGACATGCTGTCAGTAGTGCACACATATTTGGAATGCTGCTGGAAGCACGTTTCATTAGATGGTCTTACAACTGTACGTGTGCATGGAGTGCAGTTAGAAATGCCCGCATATGTGGAATGCTGTTAGATGTGCACACATATTTGAAATGCTGTTAACAGTGCACGCATATGAGGTATGCTGTAAGAAGAGCGTGTGTATATGAAATGCAGTTAGAAGTACACACATATGTGAAATGCTGTTAGAATTACACGCATATGTGGAATGTTGTTAGATTTGTAGGCATATGTAAAGTGCTGTTAGAAGTGCACACATGTGGAATGCTATTAGTAGTGCACACATATGTGGAATGCTGTTAGTAGTGCACACGTATGTGGAATGCTGTTAGAAGTGCATGCATATGTGGAATGCTGTTAATAGTGCACGCATATGTGGAATGCTGTTACAAATGTAAGACTATCTAGAATGCTGTTAGTAGTGCACTCATATGTGAAATGCTGTAAGAAGAGCGCACATATGTGGAGTGCTGTTAGAAGTACAGGCATATGTGGACTGTTGTTAGAAGTACACGCACACATATGTGGAATGCTGTTAGTAGTGCACATGATGAGGAATGCTGTTAGAAGTGCATACATGTGTGGAATGCTGCTAATATTGCACGTATATGTGGAATACTGTAACAAATGCACGCATATCTAGAATGCTCTTAGTAGTGCACGCACATGTGATATGCTGTAAGAAGAGCGCACATATGTGGAGTGCTGTTAGTAGTGCATGCATATGTCGAAGTCAGTTAGAAGTGCATACGTATATGAAATGCTTTTAGCAGTGCACAGATTTGTAAAATTCTGTTAGAAGGGCACGCATGTGGAGTGCTGTTAGAAGTGCACACATATGTCAAATGCTGCTAGAAGTGCACACATATTTAGAATTTTGTAAGAAGTGCAGGCATATTTCAAATGCTGCTAGAAGTGCACTCATCTGTGAAATGCTGTTAGTAGTGCACGCATATGTGGAATACTATTAGTAGTGCACTCATCTGTTAAATGCTGCTAGAAGTGCACTCATCTGTGAAATGTTGTTAGTAGTGTACGCATATGTGGAATGCTATTAGTAGTGCACTCATCTGTGACATGCTGTTAGTAGTGCACGCATATGTGAAATGCTGTTAGTAGTGCACACATGTGGAATGCTATTAGTAGTGCACGCATATGTGGAATGCTGTTAGTAGTGCACGCATATGTGGAATGCTATTAGTAGTGCACGCATATGTGGAATGCTATTAGTAGTGCATGCATATGTGGAATGCAGTTAGTAGTGCACGCATATGTGGAATGCTATTAGTAGTGCACGCATATGTGGAATTCTGTTAGTAGTGCACGCATATGTGGAATGCTGTTAGTGCACGCATATGTGGAATGCTATTAGTAGTGCACGCATATGTGGAATGCTGTTAGTAGTGCATGCATATGTGGAATGCTATTAGTAGTGCACGCATATGTGGAATGCTATTAGTAGTGCACACATATGTGGAATGCTGTTAGTAGTGCACCCATATGTGGTATGATGCTGTACTGCGCTTCTGTACAGACTCCCGTTTGGACTGCAGTTCTGCATGAAAGGTTGTCTGCTGCAATGTCTGCAAGGAGGAAAGTTGTATGTCCCGCACCTATGCCTGTCTGAAATTTTGATAGAAATACTTATGTGTTCTGTGTGGAATGTTGCTAGAACGGCACCTCTGCAAATAATGTTGCTACAACTGACCTTATATGTTGTATGTAGAGTGTTGTTAGGACAGCATCTCTGCATGAAATAATACCAAAACTGGTCTTATATGTGGAATGTTGTTCTGCCTGCATATCTATCTGGAAGGTTGCTAAAACTGAACTTGTATGTCACATCTGGAATGTTGTTAGAATGCACCTCTTCATGGGAAGTTGCTAAAATTGACCTTGTATTATATATGTGAAATGTTGCTAAAACTGCGCACCTATCTCTGAAATGTTGTTGTCAAGAATTCCTGTCATACGAGGGGAGGAAAACGGTAACCAGCGAAAACGGACTACATCTCCCAGGATGCTTAGCGGTTGAGAGGTTATGTAAACAGGAGAGCTGTTACATAACTCAAGGGAAACACGCCCTTATGTAAACAGGAGAGCTGTTACATAACTCAAGGGAAACACGCCCTTATGTAAACAGGAGAGCTGTTACATAACTCAAGGGAAACACGCCCTTATGTAAACAGGAGAGCTGTTACATAACTCAAGGAAAACACGCCCTATAAAGGGAGGAACCGGGAGGTACAAGGCTGTCGGATATTGTGTTTACACCGACGTACCTGCTTCGTGAAGAGCAGTGTTCCGGAGTGGTGCTCCAGTAAGGCAAGAACGGAGGTAGGTCGAGTCGTTACTCCCTGGGCCGTGTCTTGCCCCATCGTCACCTGTGAAGGACCCGGAAGCTCTACCGGTCAACCATTGAGCTTCGCTTTTTGACTCGGCTGAGTCCAAGCGCAGTGGCGCTTTTGCTGGTTGGAGTCGTAACTCCCAGCCCGACCAGAGACACAGGGACTGCCAGCTGTAACGCACACCAGGAGGTGTTTGCCGCGTTACAGACTCGGAAGTCCACAGGATCGATCGAGCGGCTGCTCTCGGTTCAGTCTTCTTGCTTGGTATTGGGGTATCGGTGACGCATCACCAGGAGGTGACTCCGCGTCCCGGTGCAGTCTGAGGAAGAGGTTGAGCGGCTGCTCCCTTCAGGTAGAGACCCCGGCTGGGTGTTTCCCTGACTCCTCGATTCTCCCCAACACTCTTCGTGCCCCTCACAGCCTACCGATTGGCATTGTCGGCCATTTCATTTCTGCCCTCTGTTGGCATACGCCGGGATCGGCGTATATGCAGAGGACGGTTAGGACCATCCGTGCTGTGGGCTGGTAACGTACTTAGCCTGGAGGATTCCAGTGACTATAACTTTTGTTTGTTCTTTGTATTTTATTTGCCTTCATTAAAAGAACTAACCCTTCACAAGTGGTTGCGTCCTCATTGTCGTGTCTGTTAAACGATCCTGAGACGTTCAGGGCGTTACAAAATATCCGACCTTAATAACACTAACTGTCTCCCGGTCGATAACAGACATGGCAACACTTGATGATGTGCTGGCTGCTTTAGCGGCCATGCAAGTTGAAGTGGCTGCCTCTAGGCAAGAAACAGCCGATGTAAAAGCCAGACTGGATGCTATCCAATTGGACCCGCTCACGCCCAGCACCTCCCTCACGAACCAGACCCCTGCGGTAGTAGTGGAAATGCCGGTAGCCATCCCCTTGGCAACACCAGAGAGGTACAGTGGGGATCCTAACACAGTGCAGGTATTCCTCACACAAGTGGCGCTACATTTATCGTGCAAACCAAAGGCGTTCCCCACGAGTCAGGCTCGTGTGGCTTTCCTTATATCCTATTTGGCTGGAAACGCGGCACAATGGGCCGTACCTCTGGTGAGCAGGGACGACCCCCTCTTATGTGATTGGGGTGCTTTTCGCGAGGAATTCCTGAAGGTATTCGACAGAAGGGCTGACTCGTACACGGCGGACCGTGAAATGCTTGAGTTGAGACAGGGATCCAACGACCTGGTGCAGTATCTCAACGCGTTCCGAAGGCTGGTTGCGGAAACCAAGTGGCCTGTTGCTAAACAGACGGCGCTCTTCCATCAAGGGCTGTGCGATGAGCTCAAGGACGCCGTGGCTCATATTGACCCTCAACCCAAGACATGTGAGGGCCTTATCAACCTGGTATTACGGCTGGAACATAGGCTAAGTGAAAGAAAGGGGGATCATGGGAGAAAAGGAAAATCCCTTCCATCCTATGTGACGGTGGGAAGTCCTGAAACTTCCACCGCATCCAAGGGAGAACCCATGGACATCAGCGCAATACGAGCGAGCCTCACAGCCACGGAGAAAGAGTCACGCCGTAAACAAGGATTGTGCCTATATTGTGGCAAAAAAGGCCACTACGTACGTGAATGCCCTGCCAAACCGAAGACGTCACGTTATCGGGCCAACCGGTCGGTAACAGCCGTGGTGGACATACCGGCGGAAAACTAGAGGACTCCAAGACCAGAGAAGGGGCATCTCGGAGTCACTCATCCATCCCTTCACTTTCCAACTCGGTCACTAAGGGACAACGACACCTGTTTATCACAGTGCACGTGGGAGTGCATGACCAGTGGATACCCGTTGTGGCCATGGTGGATTCAGGGGCCACTGGCATGTTTATGGACCACAACGAGGCATGCAGGCTAGGGCTAGTGCTTCTTCCCAAAGCAGTACCCGAAGACGTCTATGCGGTAGACGGAAGGCAATTGGTGACGGGGCCCATCGGACAGCACACGGGGGTCCTTCCGATGAGATATGGGAGGAACCATTTGGAACAAATCGATTTTAACATCATCCGCGCGCCCCAATATGGCGTCATATTGGGATTGCCGTGGCTACAGAAACACAACCCCTTTGTGGATTGGCCAACACATCGCATCGAAATGACGTCACCGTATTGCATCCTGCATTGTGGAATAAGAACGGAATCCCTTGACGCAGATGAGAGCGGGAGTCAGACGGTGGCTACAGCGGCAGAAAAAGATGTGGCTCTCCCCCAGGCTTATCACAGTTTTGAGGATGTATTTGATGAGGTGAAGGCGGAAGTACTACCACCACATAGACAGTTTGACTGCCAGATCGACCTGGTGCCAGGGGCCAGCGTTCCCAGCGGCAGGCTGTATGCCCTGACGGAGCCTGAAAACGTGCATCTCCGGGGGTACCTGGATAAACTCCTCAAGCTAGGATTCATCCGCCCGTCCAAGTCTCCGGCCGCCTCGCCACTCTTCTTCATCCCGAAGGCTAATGGGGAGCTGAGAGCCTGTGTGGACTTTAGGGCATTGAATGCGATAACCATAAAAAATCGGTACCCCTTGCCTCTCATCAGTGTACTTCTGGAACAGGTCAAGAAAGCTCGTATCTACACCAAGTTGGATTTGAAAGGGGCATACCATCTGGTGCGCATGAGGGACGGAGACGAGTGGAAGACCGCCTTTAAGACCAGGTTCGGCCTTTTTGAGTACCTCGTCATGCCGTTCGGTCTGTGCAACGCCCCGGCAGCCTTTCAGTACTTTTTGAATGAGGTATTCAGAGAGGAGTTGGATATCTACGTGGTCGTATATATCGACGACATCCTCATCTATTCGTCCAGTGTGGAGGAGCACGTACACCACGTCAAGGCTGTGCTCCAAAAGCTGAGGGAAAACTTGCTGTTTTGTAAACTCAGCAAGTGTGACTTCCACGTCACATCCGTGGAATTCCTCGGAGTGATGCTGAGTCCAGAGGGACAGGAGATGGCAGAACGAAAGATCAAGGCGGTGAAAGAATGGCCGGTGCCCCAAAGCGTGAAGGACGTCCAAAGTTTCATTGGCTTCGCCAACTTTTACAGGCGGTTTATAGATGGATTTTCAGGATTGGTGGCCCCAATCACACAGCTACTGAGGAAGTCCAAGGAGTTTGTCTGGTCCCCTGAAGCGAACACAGCCTTTGAGGCCCTGAAAAGCGCCTTTGGTAAGGCGCCGGTGTTGGCTCACCCCGATCCGGATCTCCCCTACGTGGTGGAAGCGGACGCGTCGGATGTGGCGCTGGGGGCTATCTTGTCCCAACGCAACCACGACACAGGGGTGCTTCATCCCGTTGCGTACATGTCCCGCAAACTCAACGACGCCGAACGCAACTACCATATTGCGGAGAAGGAGCTTCTCGCAATCAAGGACGCCTTCACCGAATGGAGGCATTGGTTGATGGGGGCAAGACATGTGGTATCGGTGTACACGGACCATCGGAACCTACAGTTCATGACGGCCACTAGACACCTTTCTCCCAGGCAGCTGCGGTGGATGATCTTCTTTGCGGGGTTCAACTTCCGCATCACATATCGGCCGGGGACGGAAAACCGGAAGGCGGACGCTCTGTCCCGTCAATCTGCAGTTAAGGAACCATTGCCTGCAACCGAGCGTTCCATCATTTCCCCGAGGATGGTATTGGGGGTTATCCAACCGGATACTTTCCTGAGGGGAATAAAGAGAGGGATCAGGTCATTCGCATGGCGGAGGTGGCTCCTCAGTCACAGAGAATGGCAGCTGAAGGACGGGATACCCCTGAAGGGCAGGTGCCTATTGATACCCACGCCTAGGCTAAGGAAACAAGCATTCATCTGGTGCCATGACTCTCCATGCGCAGGTCATTTGGGCTTTGAAAAAACGGTGGCTAGCATGGGACGGCATTTCTGGTGGCCAACCATGAGAGTGGATGTCAGGAGGTGGGGACAGGAGTGTCCTACGTGTGCTACCATGAAGGCCGACCATGGCCGAACCCAAGGGCTCTTACATCCACTTCCGACCCCGGATAGACCATGGGATAGCATATCACTGGACTTCGTGGTGGGCCTACCGGTAGACCAGGGGATGACGGCAATACTGGTGGTGGTGGATTACTTGACGAAAATGGGGCACTTCATCCCCTGCAAGAGAGTCCCTACGGCCGGGGAATTGGCGTCACTACTCCTAAAGAATGTGGTACGACTGCATGGATTACCTGGGGTGATCGTGTCGGACCGGGGGTCGCAGTTTACTGCGCAATTCTGGAAGACTTGGTGCACTGCGCTGCATGTTAAGACCGCCCTGTCCACCAGCTACCACCCTCAAACGGACGGCCAAACCGAGCGCCTGAACCAAACGCTCAAACAGTATCTGCGATGTTTTGTGGACCAGGGCAGGGAAGAATGGGTCGACTTGCTATGGGTTGCAGAGATAGCCTATAACAACGCCACTCACAGCTCCACACAGTCATCTCCGTTCTATAGCAACTATGGCCAACATCCCAGGTTCTTGCCATTTCTACATCCGTTCAGAGAGGACAGGATTCCCGCCACAGCGGACAGGGTGGCACACATAAAAGACACGTTGATGCGCTCAAGGGCTGTCCTAATAGAGGCCAAGAGAAGATACAAGGCTGCGGCAGATAGGAAGAGAAGGCCCGGGCCACTGTACCGCACTGGAGACTACGTCTGGATATCCACAAGAAACATGAGGTTTCGAAAGAACAGTGTGTTCCATCCCAAGTACATGGGCCCCTATCGAATTACCAAGTGTATGGGTCCCGTGAACGTGAAGGTGTGCTTGCCCCAGTCATTGCGGATACACCCTGTCTTTCATGTATCATTGCTCAAACCAGCACCCTCCAAGCCGTCTGGGACACCTAGGCCGGTATGCGTGGAGTCAGAGGTGGAGTATGAAGTGTCGGGCATACGGGCGTCCAAATGGCGCAGGGGGAAGCTGTGGTACCTGGTTGCGTGGAAAGGCTATGGCCCGGAGGAGCATTCATGGGAACCGGCTGAAGGGGTTCATGCTCCGCGCTTGGTCTCCTTGTTCCATCGGCGTTTTCCTGCCAGCGCTGGACCCGTGGGGAGCCGCTGAGAGGGAGGATGTACTGTCAAGAATTCCTGTCATACGAGGGGAGGAAAACGGTAACCAGCGAAAACGGACTACATCTCCCAGGATGCTTAGCGGTTGAGAGGTTATGTAAACAGGAGAGCTGTTACATAACTCAAGGGAAACACGCCCTTATGTAAACAGGAGAGCTGTTACATAACTCAAGGGAAACACGCCCTTATGTAAACAGGAGAGCTGTTACATAACTCAAGGGAAACACGCCCTTATGTAAACAGGAGAGCTGTTACATAACTCAAGGGAAACACGCCCTTATGTAAACAGGAGAGCTGTTACATAACTCAAGGAAAACACGCCCTATAAAGGGAGGAACCGGGAGGTACAAGGCTGTCGGATATTGTGTTTACACCGACGTACCTGCTTCGTGAAGAGCAGTGTTCCGGAGTGGTGCTCCAGTAAGGCAAGAACGGAGGTAGGTCGAGTCGTTACTCCCTGGGCCGTGTCTTGCCCCATCGTCACCTGTGAAGGACCCGGAAGCTCTACCGGTCAACCATTGAGCTTCGCTTTTTGACTCGGCTGAGTCCAAGCGCAGTGGCGCTTTTGCTGGTTGGAGTCGTAACTCCCAGCCCGACCAGAGACACAGGGACTGCCAGCTGTAACGCACACCAGGAGGTGTTTGCCGCGTTACAGACTCGGAAGTCCACAGGATCGATCGAGCGGCTGCTCTCGGTTCAGTCTTCTTGCTTGGTATTGGGGTATCGGTGACGCATCACCAGGAGGTGACTCCGCGTCCCGGTGCAGTCTGAGGAAGAGGTTGAGCGGCTGCTCCCTTCAGGTAGAGACCCCGGCTGGGTGTTTCCCTGACTCCTCGATTCTCCCCAACACTCTTCGTGCCCCTCACAGCCTACCGATTGGCATTGTCGGCCATTTCATTTCTGCCCTCTGTTGGCATACGCCGGGATCGGCGTATATGCAGAGGACGGTTAGGACCATCCGTGCTGTGGGCTGGTAACGTACTTAGCCTGGAGGATTCCAGTGACTATAACTTTTGTTTGTTCTTTGTATTTTATTTGCCTTTATTAAAAGAACTAACCCTTCACAAGTGGTTGCGTCCTCATTGTCGTGTCTGTTAAACGATCCTGAGACGTTCAGGGCGTTACAGTTGTTCAAAAAGGTATGTGGAATGATGTTAGAAGTGCACTTCTGCATGGAATGTTGTTAAAACTGACTTTATATGTTGAATGTGGAATGTTGTTAGAACTGCACCTCTGCATGGAATGTTGTTAAAAGTGACATTATATGTTATATGCTGAATGTTGATAGATCAGCACCTCTCACTGGAATGTTGTTAAAATGGCCTTATTTATGTGGAATGTTGTTAGAAATGCATCTCTGCATGGAATGTTGCTAAAACTGGCCTTATATGTTGTACGAAGAATATTGTTAGGACGTTCCTCACCGTGCAGTGTAAATTGCAATGCTCTTAGAAGTAGTGTGCTATATACAACCTGCGCCATGCAGAATGTTTGAAGAAGTTCAGTGAAACCACAGACACTCTAATAAGTGCAGTAATACTGAGAACGCTCTCAGAAGTGCAGTGAAACGAAGAACGCTCTTAGAAATGCAGTCATATGAAGAACGCTGTCAGAAGTTCAGTGATACAGGAAACACTTCTAGAATTGCAGTGAAACAGGAAACGCTCTTAGAAGTGCAGTGGGAGAATGCTCTCAAAAGTAGTCATATGAAAAACACTCTTAGAAGTACAGTGATACCGGAAACGCTCTTAGAAGTGCAGTGATACGAAGAACGCTTTTAGAAGTGCCAGTGATACGAAGAACGCTCTTAGAAGTGCAGTGATACGAAGAAAGCTCTTAGAAGTACAGTGATACGAAGAACGCTCTTAGAAGTGCAGTGATACGAAGAACGCTCTTAGAAGTGCAGTGATACGAAGAACGCTCTTAGAAGTGCCAGTGATACGAAGAACGCTCTTAGAAGTACAGTGATACCGGAAACGCTCTTAGAAGTGCCAGTGATACGAAGAATGCTCTTAGAAGTGCCAGTGACAGCCAGCATAGGTAAGTGCGGTGGGCGGGGGATTAGTCGACAGATAAAGGGATAGGTAAAATTAAATAAAAAAAATAATAAAACCCACTTACCTTGCACTTGGGCATCGAGGAGTCGGCGATGCAGCGAGCGCAAGGTAGGTGGGTTTATTTATTTTTTAATTGAATTTTACCTATCCCATTGTCTGTCGACTGACCCCCTCACCCCTCCCACCCCCACTCACTGCTCTTACCTGTGCCAGCCGCCACTGAGAAGTGCAGTGACATGGAGAACGCTCTTCCAAGAGCGTTGATACAGAGAGAACGCTTAGAAGTGCACTGATACAGGAAACCCTCTTAGAAGTGCAGTGATGCAGTGAACACTCTTAGAAGTGCAGTGATGCAGGGAACACTCTTAGAAGTGCAGTGATGCAGGGAACACTCTTAGAAGTGTAGTGATACAGGTAATGCTCTTAGAAGTGCAGTGATACCGGAGATGCTCTTAGAAGAGCAGTGATACGAAGAACGCTCTTAGATGTGCAGTGATACATAAAATGCTCCTGGAAGTGCAGTAATACAGGAAACGCTGTGAGAAGTGCAGAGATACGGGGAAAGCGCTTGGAAGTTCAGAGATACGGGGAAAGCACTTAGAAGTGCAGTGATACGGGGAAAGCGCTTGGAAGTTCAGTGATACAGAGAATGCTTTTAAGAGTGCAGTAATGCGTGGAACGCTCTTAGAGGTGCAGTGAACCGCGGAAACATTCTTAGAAGTAGAGTGATAGGGGGATACTCGATGTGCAGTGCTAAATGGAAAGCTTGTAGGAGTGCAGCGGTCTTTGGAACGCTCCTAGAAGCGCAGCACTATGTGGGGCGCTCTCAGAAGTGCATTGCTATGTGACACGCGCACAGAAGGGCAGTCCTATGTGGCCCACTCCTGGAACGCAGCGCTATGTGGAACGCTTTCAGAAGTGCATAGCTATGTAGCATGCTCATAGAAGCGCAATCCAATGTGGCACACTCCCACAACGTGGCACTATGTGGAACGCTCTCAGAAGTGCATTGCTATGTGACACGTGCACAGAAGGGCAGTCCTATGTGGCACACTCCTGGAGGCAGTGCTATGTGGAACGTTGTCAGAAGTGCATTGCTGTTTGGCACCCCAACAGAAGCACAGTCCTATGTGGCAAACTCCTACAACGCGGCGCCATGTGGAACACTCTCAGAAGTGCATTGCAATGTAGCATGCTCATAGAAGCGCAATCCTATTTGGCACACTCCCACAACGCGGTGCTATGTGGAACGCTCTCAGAAGTGCATTGCTGTGTGAGGCGCTAACAGAGGGAAGTCCTATGTGGTACACTCTTGGAACGCAGCACTATGTGGAACGCTTTTAGAAGTGCATTGCTATGTGGCATGCTCATAGAAGCGCAATGCTATGTGCCACACTCCCACAACGCGGCACTATATGGAACGCCCCTAGAAGTGCTGAGCCATTGGCCTCACAGTGCTCATTCACACAGAAATCCCACTTACCACTCTGGAGCCGGGGTGAGTGTCTGGCGCGGTGTCCAGGGTCCAGGAAAGACTTTGGGGAACGCGGAGCCCCTCCCGAAGCACCGACAAGCAGGATCCGAGCTAGGGCTCATTGGCAGCATCTCCCTGTCTCAGCCACACTCGGGCACTTGTCTCTGATGTCTCCAGAGGAAGACTGCCCGGGAGTGTCTTTCCTGCCCTTAAAAACGGCTGGTCCTCCAACCCCCGCACTGATGGAGGAGTTCAGGGCAAAAATGGAAGGAGGAAGGGAGGAGAGCTACAGAAAGAGGAGAGTGGTAAAGATTGGGAGAGGATGGAAGAATCGAGGCGGAGAGAGAGGAGACACAAAAAGAGAGGATGCTGCTGCTAAACGAGGGAGAGGTGTGATCGACAGGATAAGAGAAGGAAAGAATGAACGAGGAACGACGAGAGAGACAACTGGTGACGGAAGAACACAAAACAAACAAGCGCTCGCCAGGCAGCCACGGTTTATTTTTGCATCGCGCTTTCAAAAGTGAAAGCTAGATGCAAAAATAAACACGCGGCGGAGCTTGTCTTTATGGGGCCATGTGTTTAAACACATGGCCCCATAAAGATAAGAAATCCTTTGCGACTTGAACGGAAAGCAGGCGAGCCCGTCCAAGTGGGACGGCAGAGAAAGCCAAAGGGAGGTAACACACACAGCTCTTTTCCAATAGCTGGCCACCGTTTAGCATAAACGGTGACGCCAGCCAATGGAAAAGAGGGGCGGGGCTTAAAACCCTTTACTGAAAGTCATCAAAAACGTTAAATCTCGCCGAGCGTGCTACACATGTGCGCAGCAACGCTAGGCGAGACCTAAAAACTGCTGTTCTCTTTCAGACCAGCACAATCACTAAGTATGTGCTACTCTTGCCCATTAATTCCGTCCTAGCATTGCAAGGTGATGTTTCAAACCTAGGTACAGGGTAAAGGAGCAGTGCTTTACAGAGTGCAACTTCAGATCATTAAAATAAATACAACCCTGTGAGATCGGCACCCTTGCATACGATAATCAGCTGGGTGCACCGAAGCTGGTCTAGTTCTCCCCACTTCCATTCTCTTGCTTGCTCTCTCTTTCCTTACTCTTTTGTCCACTCTTCCTTCCTCATACGTCTCACTGTTTGTTTTTCCTTCTCTACCTTTTTTTCTCCCTTGCATTCTCCTTTGTTGAGCTACCATACATTCTTCTTCTCCTTTCTCGCACTGTCCTCTCTGCCCGCTTTTCCTCCTTAACTTTTATTGTCTCCCCTGTATTCTCCTTTCATCTGTATCCCCTCCATCCACTTTTTCTCTTTCTCCTATAAGGTCCTTTTTCACTCAATTTCCTCTTTTTATGAGTTCACCTTCTTACTTTCACTTCTTACTTTTGTCCCACACTTTCTCCTCCTCCTCGATCATCACTCTCATTTCTCAGGCTCCTTTTCTTTCTCTCATGCTTTCTTTCATAGTTCTGTTCTCTCCCTTGTTCCCTGATTCCTCCTACATCTTTTCTTCCTCACTCCATTAGTCTACTTCTGCAGCAGTGATGGCATCGATAACTATAATCTGTGGTGGGCCAGTATGTTGGTACATGCACCCCAGCAACAAACTGCAGAGGCACAAATAAACAAAAAACAACACTGCAAAAACTGCTGACATTTGACTCAAAAATATCTGAATTTCAATAAAAAAATAATAAACTTAACCTCTACTGAGAGGACTTCTTGGTCTCTCCATAGCACATAAGCGAAAATGTAAATGCCTTTCTGCTTTCTGCACTTGAAGTTGTTGGCATTGAGTAAACTTAGTGCTGCACTACGTCTATAATATACAAGAAATGCATTGCATTTGTTACTATCTCAGTGTTAATTGATCAAACTTTCAAGTCCATGCTACATACATTAGCTGCAATTTCCACACTAAAAACGTCTGCATTTTTCATAGAAATTATTTTTTTAATGTTTCCTTACCAGTGCTTTGGTAGCCATAGTTCATTCAGGGCCCCTGTTCTCTTTTAAACTGCTTGTCATTGTTGGATTAAAAATAAAATCAAACAGCCCTGAGCACACTGAGCAAGTATTAAAATCTACTGAGCCTAACCTGGATGTGCTGTCAACATCGAACCCCCACAGATTTTTAATTGCTGGGCTGTAACCAGCTCATTAGAGAGACAGGCCTTTCAGTGTCTCCAAAGTAGTAAGGAAAAGGAGTGCTGCAAACAAGACAGCCCCTGGCAACAGGGAAGGTGCCACATCCCAGGGGAATAAGGTGCTTGACTCTCAGTGAACAACAGGCAAATTACACAAGGCCACAAGTTCTCCACCCTACTCTGGTGGGAGAAAGCTCCTCTGCTACAGTCTTACTGGCTCCAAGTGAGTCACTGGACTTCAAGGCACTGGCTTGAGTGCGCAAGATATGTTAAAAGGCGGACGGCTCATTGTCATTCTAAATGTGATAATCAGCTGCTGTCAGAATAGCAATAGGCCTGTCCTGTCCACAGCCTGTGTAAGGTCGGGGAGGGGCTTCTGCATCCTGTGAAGTTCAAAAGGAAGTGCGAACGGGCCCCAAGAACTTTGTAACTCCTGGGGCTTCTCGCAGGTAAACAGCACAGTTTGCTGAAATGCTCAGAATTACGGACAAATGCTTCAGGTAAAAGGAATGATGATGGACAACGGACATGACACCAAAATGACAGACGGTCCGTGAAATTTACGGACGGTTGGTCACCCTAGCTATGAGCCGCTTTGCGAGAGGCGACTTGCTTTCGTGCACAACTTAAGTGTCCCAAAGAAGTAGAATTGTGCTCTACCTTGTGACTTGTCTTGAAGTGCGCGCAGGATGTAATGGTGTGATCCAAGAATGGTATGTGAGAGAAAGATAGATAATAGCTAGCTATGAGTTTGCAGTTAGTTGGAAGTTTATTTAATTTGTTCTGCCAGTACCATGTTGAGGTTTTAGAAGTTGTTAAACTCATTTTCGATGGATTTGAGAAGGAACAGAGGGGAACGATTCATGCAGGCGGCAGTTGGGTGACTACCTCCATACAGGTCATTTACGGACCCTGTTATCAGTTCAGGACTTTGCGTGACATCTTAATGCTTGCAGGGTATTGTAGTTTTGTTTTTCTGCATTTTACTAATGTAGACTAACTCCTAGTAACCTTGAGTTTTAAGTATTGTATTGCAGCATTTATACAGCGCTGACTGCTCCTATTTGTGGTGCTGAAGCGCTTGCCTACATGAGTCGCACTCAACACTGTGTAGGGTGCGTGGCTGGAAGGATGTTGTTTTATTTTGATCTTATGTGGGAAGTATTTCCATGCTGTGCGTGTTGACCACCAAGGTGCAGTTATTGTGTTATAGGATGCAGTGCATAGCAGTGTGTCCGATGATGAAGTTTGAGAGACAGAGGCACAGTTTTATGGTTTTCAGTTTGCTAGTAGCTTTAAACAGCTCTGCCGGTCTCTTAATTGTGTTTCATATGCTATAGTCTGCTTAACTGGTTACTGCACTGAGACTAATCTGTGATTTTGTGTATAGTGATTCTGAGCCGGCATGGTTGGAGGGAGAGAGAAGTGGAGAGGTCTATTGATATGGGCGTTTTTTTTTATAATCCCATATCTGAGTGCCTTTGTGAAATGTAAAGAAGGAGACAGATTGTATAGATATTTGGGACCTGCAGTGGTGTATTGTATTAAAGTCACCCAAATTGTATAGCTATGTGTGAGAGACCTCTTTAGCTATTCCACGCCTGTTCATTTGGTAATGGTTGTTTTTTGGCTATACAGTACTGGTGATGGACAACCCTCATAACAGGTATGTGCTATGTGAATTTGAGAGGTATAAGTTAACATTTGCTGCTGACTAGTGCATATTATGGTTTTAGTATTATTGTGGGCCACAAGTGTTATATATGGAGGTACATAATTATATAATGCAGCCCTTCTTAGCTTACCTGCTTATCAAAATCAGTTTGTGGGTTGTAAGCAAAGGGTTGTGCTTCCGGGTGCAACTCTTTTCTGTGCTCTGTTGCCCACATGTGGTTGGTGCAGGTATCTAGGAAGTAGCCATGTTTTCAACGGTCTTCAGAAGTGTATATGCCCCTTGGTGCTTCTAATGCTAGCTGGTAGTAAGTTTCAGAGCTTGGCGATGTGTTCCGAGAAAGTAGTGCCTCCTACGGATATGTTATGGTAAGGTGGTGCAAGCCTGGAGCGCAGTCTTCTGTTTGGTTGTATTGGTTAGATTGAACTTCCAGGTATAGCGATCCTTTGCCTTGGGAGGCTCTGGGAACAATGCACTGTGCCTTGCCCTTGTACCTATAGGTAGCCAGTGGAGCGATTGCAAGACTATAGTCATGCGTTTTCTTGGATGAAGGAGGAGAAGAAGCCCTTCAGCAGAATTTTGGATGAGTTTTATTTTGCTTTTAACTATTGCCGGTGGGCTAGGGTATAGGCTGTTGGCATAGTCAACCTTTGAGATCCTGAGGATGACTTGCAGTTTATGTTGTTATGACAGATATGGAAAGATGTAAAGTAGGGTTTTCTCATTGTGTAGAGGCCCTCTCTGTGACATAGTTGACATTCGGCATCACTGATATGTCTGAATCCATGGTTACTCCAAGGTTTCCAACTTCTCTTGATGTTGTTGGAGGGACTTTAAGTTCCTTAGGCCATATGGTGATAGACTGGTAGACTTGCCATTGTCCACAGGTCATAATCTCTATCTTTAGAGTATTGAGCTTGGCAAAACAAAACTGTTCAGTTTTATGTGGTGGACAGGGTCACATACTGCTGATAAATCCAGAATTAATAAGGTAACTATTCCAGTTTTTTGTTCACTGTGAGTTTTAGTTTATCCTAAATGGATATGATGGCTGACTTTGTACCTCTATCTGGTCTGAAACCGGACTGTTGGTCTAACAGTAGGCTATAATGTTCTGTAAAGTTAGACAGGTGAGTAAACGTTGGCCTTTCAAAAAGGTTTCCTAAGAATGGTCAAATTGATATGGGCCTTTAGTTTGCTGGCTCAGATGGGTCAAGGTTTTTCTTTTTTTGCAGAGAGGTATGATGTAGGAGGTTTTGACGTCAGGTGGGAATTAACCTAGTTCCAGGGACTTGTTGCGCTGGCATCTGGCTAACTCCCTTATACACATAGAGGGAAGGATTTCTTAAAAAATGTTTGATTGTGCTGGTTCTGAAGGTGAACCCGATGGTCTGGCTGCAATGATAATAGTGAGGAAATATTTTTGTGACTGCGAAAAGTTCAGGACCGAAGACCGTCTGTAATGACCTAGAGTGAGATATTCACCCTAGATGGTACATTGCGATGAGTTACCAGACAATGAAGCAAACATTTGGAAAATACAGACAGCAACAACTCCCCTTTCAAGGCAGTGGCTTGAATGAGTTTCTAACACTTATAAAGTGTCACCAGTAGTTTTTTGAATACACATCTCAGGACTAGAACAAAGCTTGCCACAATGAAAAACATGCTGCAAATGCATCCCAACCTCATAGGTAACAGGAGGAATTCTGGGGAGACAGGTGAAACAGGCAGGAAAAAAACACAAGAATTGCTTTAAAAAGTTAATGGAGGGGGGGGGGGGGGCTGGAAGGAGGGCCCCAGTCCAAAATGTATTCTTTTGCACAGGGCCCATTTGGGTAACAACATCAAGTGTGCAGCCACCCCAATGAACTTTAGTTATCACCACGACCCATCAGCAAACAGCACAGGCGTCACATACAACAGACTCACCATGATGAATGAACACAGCCACAGGATATACAAGTATTACCCACCAACTATGGCCATGCACACCAGAACTTATACATTTGTATATATGATGTATATTGATGTTTTTTATTAGATATATTGCACATTCCATCTGTTTTTTTATGTTTATACCAGCAAAGTGAGCAGAAGAGAGAGAAATACAAATGTTTGCAGTCTTCCTTTGGTCGTAAAAAGACTGGTCCTTCACTCTGATCCACATGGGTGTAGTGTACAGACATTCTGTAGGAAGCTGCCTCTGTATATACTTGTGACGGCCCTTCAAGGATGGACGCTACACGGGATCGTTGTATACTAGGTTTTATTGGAATTGGCTTTATTTTATCTCGGCTTGTCAGTCTTTCTGTGGCAAAGGCGGCGGGATCCGTGATGCTCCAGTACTCCTGCTCTTGTTGGTATCTGCACCAGTCGTCTCCGATAGGTCAGCCGCCTCTTGGGTCACCTCGCCAGCTCGTCGTTGACTCCCCAATGGAAAGAAAGGACAAGGGAGGCTATTAACCTCACTGTATAGGCGACCAAGACCTAACACCAGGGCCCGGGAGTTAGGAACCACCTTAACAGTGCATGACAGTATACTCGAGTGCTGCAAAATGGTGAGGGGTCGGGGACGCAAACCAAAAGAGGGGGACTGAACAAATGAGGGTCGTTGCTCTTAGCGCGGGTGCTCCCGTCGTCCTACCCAACCCGCTACCCGGTCCCGTACCTGTCCAAGCCAAGCTCCTTCCCTGGGAACGTGGCAGGGCGCTTCGCCGTATCCGTAGCCTCCTGGCCTCTCCGCTTTCTTCGGTACTTCTTTCTCGTCCTCGTCCACTTCGCCACGCCGCTCGTCTCCTTCTCTCCTCCTGGGCTCTCCGTCCGTCCTCTTCCGATCCTCTCCCTCCTTTGACGCTCCCAACGCTGTGACGTTCTCTAGGAGTGGGGCCTGGGTCCCCGTGTCTTCCCAGTTAAAGGGCCCTACTCCCGATATTGACTCCCCGAGTCTTCCCTCGGTTTCTGATGCCCATTCATCCTGCTGAGAGGGGATAACAGTGGGTAAACGTGATATCGGAGTCCACCAATCCGTACTGTCTTTTATTCCCTGATCTGCGTGTGCTGTCTCGGCTGTCCCGTCACAATACTATACCAAAGTAATGTATAGTGTGAACAGAGTCCAGTGAATTCCTAAAGTCTTAAAGAGGCTCAAGTAGATAATACGAAAAGCTCTATTTGGGGCAGTGTTGTCGAGCAGTTAGGCTTATCAGAAGGTAGTGTTATGCATTTATTGTACACACTCAGACACGAAATGATAGCACACACTCAAAGACTGAATCCAGACCAATTGTTTTGTACAAAACGTTATTTGGTTATTTTATTTCTAGAACCAAGACATACACAGTTGCAGGTAAGTAACAGCTTTCAAAGCAATAATACTTTAAAAAATGCCATATGATGTTTTGCAAGGCATGAGAAATCCTTACAGTCTTATAAATACTTTTGTATTTGTCAATCAGAAACCGTATTACTTGGCAATATGAAAGATAGATAGTTGTATGCAATAGGTTAAACATAATGCAGTCCTATGGGAGGAAAACAGTGTTAAGCATTAGCAGGTAAGTACTCGACTTACGATCCCAGTCTTCGGGGGTTTTGGCCAACAGTGGGCAAGGTTCAGATTCAGGTAAGTACTACACTACGAGCAGCACTGGGGCAGCTGGGTGCAGAGGTCCCAGTGGCCCAATGTAAAGCAATGGAGACAGAGGACACCTCAAAGAGGATCAGTTTGCAGGTAAGTACCTGCGGTTTCAGGGCACAGACCTAGGGTTTAAGATCAGCTCAGGGGGGCACAAAGCAGCGTCTAAGTTAAACCACTAGCGGCACAGGGGCTGCCGGGTGCAAAAACAGCATCGGGCACCCAACGTGTTTCAATGGGGACTCTCGTTCGCACAAAGCGGCTGCAGGCTCAGACCAGGAGGCGGGCTGAAGGTAACCATTGGCTGGGCAGGTACCTTGGAGGGCTTAGGGAAGTCAAGACATCATCTGTTGAGCTCCCCAAGGCCAGAGGGCTGAGGATGTTGGGGTACCTTTTGGTGTTAAATCTTCTTGGTCTGAGCAGGTTGCGGTCAGGGGGATCCTTTGTGTTGAGGCTACAGGTGACTTCGTGGGGTCCTTGAGAGGTGAGCCACCAATGGAGATAAGGTCAGGATTGCTAGGGAGACTTCACAGGACAGGTGAGCCACTTGGACTTCGTCAGTGGGTGTCGGGTGCAGAGTGGATAGGAGTCATGGATCCGGAGTCCTTGACGATGGAGTTTTTCCGGACAGTGCCACTGTCCTAGGGAAATCTGGTCTCTATTGAAGAGTGGCAGTCATCCTGAGGTTCTTCGTCGTCGCTGGCTATCGGACTGGCGTCCTGTTCTTCACAGGCTCGAGTAGCAGGAGACAGGCCGGTACAGCTCAGACCAAGGCAGTAGGTGTCTTCTTGCTTTGCTGTCGGCATTCTCTTCTCAGGTTGCAGGAATCAGAGGATCAAGGTTCGGGGGTGCCCCTAAATACTGAATTTAGGGGCGTTAAAGAGACTGGCCGATGGTAGCCAATGGGCTACTTGCCTTTAGGGTGACTACACCCCTAGAATGTCCCCTTCCTTGGGGAGGGAGCATCACCCTAACCTGATTGAGTTGAACCCATCCATTCAAGATGGAGGATTTCCTAAGGAGGGGGTCACCTCGATCTTGGGCACCTTAGGGGTGGTCCTGGCAGAGGGGACACACCTCTCTTGACAACTAATTTTGCAGCCAACCTTGTTGCCAAAACTGGGGCCTGGCCATAGGGTCGGCCATCTCCACTATCTGGAAAGGCCCTGGCTAGCATAGCAATTTGCAGTAAGCCTTTGATGCTCACTGCCCTGAATGCTCTTCCTGCTTGGGGGTAGGTGAGAAACACCTCCACCCCAAACAGCCTTTGTCACTGACCCACAAAAGCACAAGCGCTCCCACATCAGGAGGGGGGGTGGGGGAGTCAGAAACTTGTCTGTGTAAGGCAGGCCAGTGCAGACCAGTCAGCTGGACACGAGGGAGTTGTTCGTTTTTCAGGGGGCATCTCTAAGATGCCCTCTGAGTGCATTTTGTAATAAATCTCAAACTGGCATCAGTGTGGGTTTATTATGCTGAGGAGTTTGATACCAAACTCCTTAGCATTCAGTAAAGCCATCATGGAGCTGTGGAGTTTGTAATGACAAACTCCCAGCCCAGGTACTCGATATGGCTCCACTGCACTTACAATGTCTCTTAATGGCGCTGACACTGTAGGGGCACCTTGCTCACACAGCTGTGCACTCACCTATAGTATAGTGCACCTTTCCATAGGGCTGTGAGGCCTGCTGGAGGGGTGACTTACCTATTCCACAGGCAGTGGTTGGTTGGGAACAGTATATACAGAGCCCCTTTCCTACCGTAGCCAATTTACTACCAGGTTTCCTCTAACCTGATGACCACTTTCTGCGAAGTGTGGCATCTGGGAATCCCAAGATGCACGATTCTGCCCACTTCCAATATGGTAGGACCCCTCTCCTGACTTGTGGAGGTCCATATGAAACACATCCCTGTGTGCCATGCCAACCAACCACGTGGCTGTGGGAGCTGGGATCCTGGTCACTTGCTCAGGCCAAATTGGGAAGTAGGCAGGAGTAAAGTTTGCACAGCCAGGGGCACTCGGGCGGCTGGGTGTAGGGTGCTTTTGAACCTTCGGGCGCTCAATGGATTGCAATGGAGAAGCTCAAGAACGAACAAAGGCTGCCTGCTCGGGGACGAAGATTCTTCAGGTGCGACCACCACTTCGAGAGGTAAGTTGGGTAGTTGGAGGATAGATAGGCACCCAGGAGTTGTGCACAGGGGGCCACAGGGCACCGGGTGCAGGGGTGCCTTTTGGTGTCGGGAAATCTTACCCTCTGTTGATCGCGGTTGGGGAGGGTCCCTGGTTCTGAGGCTGCAGACGTCGTCAGAAGCGTAGAGGTGGGTCCTTGGGTGCCGGATTCGGGGTCACAGTCGCCGGGGGGACGTCCTCTGGGTCTTTGTCCACTCCAGAACAGGCCAGGCTTGGCGGGTGCAGAGTGTGCAGGGTTCGCGGTTCCTGGCTGATACCAGCGGTCAGTTACATGCTTTGAGCAGTGCCACTGCTCGTGGGAGTCCCAGATGCACAGAGTCACAAGGTAGCCAGGTCCTCCGGGGTTTGTGAGGTTGCTGGCCATGGGAGATGCCGGGATTTAGCAGGATCAGGTTCGAGGGTCAACAGGCCGGTAGGGCTGGGGCCAAAGCAGTTGGTGTCTTCCTCTTGTTAGCAGCTGCACGGCAGGTCTTCTTTGTTCTTGATCTTCTTTGCTGTTTCGGAATCTGGATCTAAGGAAGGAAGGTTCAGGGTGCCCCTAAATACTAGATTTAGGGGCGTTACAGGTAGGTAAAGAGGCAGGGAGCAATGGGTCCCTGCCCTGGAGTGGGTACACCCCCTATCCTGCCACTCTCCTGTGGGAGGGGGGCAGTAGCCTAGTCCTGATTGGGCAGGGCTTTCCATCTTCAAGATGGCGAGAGCCCGGAGATGTGCTTCACCTCGCCTCCCCTACCTGAGGGGTGGGGTTGGCAGAGTCTGGCACACCCCCTTTCCTTCCTTGGGGTTTCCGGCCAGTCTTCCCGCCAGAGAGGGGGTCAGAACCGGTAGGGGCCAGTTGCTGAGTACAGCAAGTGGCCTGGAGAAGCTGACAAAGGCGGAATGCATTTGAAGCTTCCCCTGCCCTTCCTGGGTGAAGAGATGTAGCACCTCACCCAGGATGTGCATTGTTGCAGGCCCAGGAGAGCAGATGGCTCTCTTCCCAGGAGTCCAGCAACATGTCTGCTGTGTGGCAGCCTAGGCAGCCCCTCAGACAAGACGTGGATTGTAGGTTAGGTTCAGGGGGCATCTCTAAGTTGCCCTCTGTCGTGCGTCTGGCATGAGTGTGGGTTTACCGTGGGTTTACTGTGCTGAGAAGTTTGATACCAAACTTCTCAGTCTTCAGTGTAGCCATCAAGGTGCTGTGGAGTTCGTGTTGACGACCTCCCAGCACCATATACTCTTAATGGCAGCACTGTACTTACAGTGCCCAGGAATGGACCTGGGTACTGTAGGGGCACAGGGCTCATGCACCTGTGCCCACACCACTGGCATAGGGCACCCAGCTAGAGGGGTGACTGAGGTATGCCAGGGCAGTGTGTGTTGTGGGCATGGCACACAGGGATGTGTGCCATGTCGACTCTTTGTTTTGTTCTGCACCAAGACACTCAGCCTGCAAAGGCAGTGTGTGTGTGTCAGGGTACAGGGCCTCTAAGGGTGGCACAATAAGTGCTGCTGCCCTTAGGGGCCTTCTCTGGTCACAAGGCCCTGGGTACCTAGGGTACCACTTACCAGGGGCTGACATGTGACCAGAGATGCCAATTGGGTTTTGGCTGTTAGGCAGTTTTTAGGGAAGGAACACAGGCCCTGGGCACCTGATTGGCAGGAGCCCAGGGCACAACAAGGAAAAGTGCATCAGTTATCAGGCAAAAAGTGGGGGGGTTACTGCAACAGAAACCACTTCCTTACACATGGCAGACGACAAAGTCCGCAACCTTAAAGTATAACTGTGAAGGACAACAAGTCCAGAACATAGGAGCTAGGACAATTGACCACAAGACGTCACCAGAAAGAGACGTTGTATCCCCAATAAGAGATTCAAAAAATGTGGCAGAGCCAATAGACCTCAAACCAATGGAGTACAGGGGTGATAAGAGACCCCAAGGCAATAAAGAAAGGGAGAGCGGGGGTGGGAAAAACCACGAATAGAACCCACACTGTACAACCCAGTGCGTAGGGTAGGAAAGGATACATGAAACATGAGCATACCGTCCAATTACGAAAATGGGCGGAGTAGAGCCATGAAAGCAGAATAAAGCATTCTGTGTGGGAGTGAAAGCGTCACCCTGCAGATGGATCAAGCCACCTGAAGGGAGGCGACCGTAGAAAGCCCAACCTGAAAAGGTCCTCACAGAACCGGGAGGATGGGCGGGCGTTAAGGAATCTGCAGCTAGACTATGTCTCTACCAGATACAGCGTTACCGAAGGTGAGTAACTAGTTCATCTGATAGAGACGTCTAGCCGCAGATACCTTAACTTAGAATAGATACCAAGGCCATACCCATAGAGGAGGCGGGCCTGCGAATGAACCCCACCAAGTTCTAGAGAGAACTTGGCCGTCAATAAAGTGACTAAAACAGTGCCGTCAATCATGTGACGAAGCACAGTGGGGACAGTAATGTCAGCGCAGCTAACTCACAGACCATGAAACTCAGAAGAGAGCGGAGAACAATGAAAGGCACAGGTATCACAAGCCGACAAGAACAGCACGAAAATCCCTTTTGTGTATAACGGGTTGAGAGAGGGAAGGCCCAGAGCCAGAATGCGCATGCTGGAACAAGAGTTCACAACTTCGAAAAGGGAAGATGAACCAAGCCTAGGGCCCGAGGGATCCACAGGATCCGAGAATTTGACGTGAAGCAAAAAGTGATTATCGGTCGACCAGGAAAAGCAGTAAAAAAAACACTGTTGAACCCGCGCCTGCAAAATACAGGGGGCAACGAAGGCAAAAGGCTGACTCCTGCCCAGCAAGTGCCGGTATGGAACAAGAAAACGCATACTAAATATGCTGGACTTAAAAGGAATCTGATGACACCGCCAGAAGTGGAACTGGACCTAGGGTGTGAAAGATCCACCAGTTGAAATGTGTCGCCTGTAAGCAAAACCCAGAGAGATGGGAACCGGTATGACAGAAAGCGCATACCGGCCCAGTATGTAGAATAGTGGAAGAAGCACTTTTCAAGCTGCATCAGCTAGACACAAGTGACAACATTGGCAGGCGACCAATCCATGGCCAGAAGGCCGGTAGTAAATTAGAAGACACGCCAAGACATAGGCGGTCTGTTACAACTGGTGAAAGGCCAATGGCACACAGCCGAGCGTCAAAGTAGGGGCGACACTGTAAGACATCGAAACATACCGGAAGGCACCTAAGCGCATCGTGTGGACGTTGGAACCACACGAAGAAAGGAAAGGCCTCCTGCAGGGCAGCGTGAGCATCTCTGATGCGCACAACATCAAGATGGCAACGGCCCAAAAGGCGAACCAGACAGCCGAGCACCCCATAGAGGCGGTGGCACAAGCAGACCGGGTCATTGACCACGGACACCGCATGAAGGAAAGAGCAACATCCCTCCCTTGCTCGGGAAGAACCACGGTCCCCTGCAAGCTAGAGACACAACCTTGGAAACAATCAGGTTCAATGTAAGTGCCCCGGACTACAAGAAGCAAGTATTCCGAAGAAAAACGCCCCATGAAAAAAATCACAGTATGATCCAAGCAGAAGTGTGGAAACACCGCTGCGGGGCAGCAGGGAACGTGGAAAAAAACGCTGTTGGAGAAGTGGTGAGAAAAGAGGCCACATACAGCAGTGATATAAATGGTAAGCTAGTACCTTGGAGGACAAGCCCAATAAGGGCTGCGTGCCCAAGTTGGTAATATACTAAACATTGCCGCACAGCGGCGGAGACGGTGTGAGCCGTAAAACAAGAACAGATGCACTACAGACAAGCGTGACCAAAGGCACCCGAAGTGCGACAGGGCCATGGTAATAATAGGATCGCAGGACAAAAGACAGGGAGGAACTCCCGAAGGATGTCCGCGAGGAATACTCCATAGGAGCGTACTAAGGCAAGGCAGTCGTCCATCACCAGCATATACCCCACATAGGGTAAGTGTCAACCCCTGATAAGGGGATCCTCTTGGGCAAAAAACACAGTCAGAGGACTGAACAGAAGATTAAACCAGCCATATGGCTGAAATCTAACAAATCAGAGAAGGCAGAACTGCTGTGGACAGCAATCGAAGATTAAACCAGCCATATGGCTGAAATCTAACAAATCAGAGAAGGCAGAACAGCTGTGGACAGCAATCGAAGATTAAACCAGCCATACGGCTGAAATCCAACAAATCAGAGAAGGCTGAACAGCCGTGGACAGCAAACGGGGAACCTACTATACACGTTTGTGATAGAGGTGTAGGAAAATAAGGCACAGAACAGTGCAAAAGTTAAGGCAACCCGGACAAGAGCCGGGAGACTGTCGAATCCGCGTAGGGATCAAAAAGGTCCACACCATTAAACGGTAGATCTCTGAGGGCATCCCGAACATTATCTGGGAAACGACTGTCGCGCAGCCATGCATGGCGGCACAAAGCCACAGATCGAGTAAGAGCTTGTCCCACAGAGTCAGTGGCATCAACGGAAGAACGGAGAGAAAATTGCACCATCCCCCTGCCATCAAGCAGAAGCCAAAGCAACTGTGACCGCGGCTCCTCTGGAATAGATGGGAGAAGGTTCTCAACCAGGTCCCAAAGAGTCGAGGATGAACGCGCGAACACACACGCAGTATTCAATGCGCGGATCCCGCACCGGTAGAAGCAAAAAGTTGGCGAGCACACACGTCCAGCCACCTAGACTCCCTAGTGGGAGGTAATAATGGCAAGGCGGATAAAGACTGTAAGTTAAAGGCTGCCTGAACAACAAGCCCCTGAACCGTAGGGTGAGTGGACAGGCAGAGTGGATCACCCGGAGCAGGACAGTGCCTACGGGCAATAGCCCAATCAACAGGGTCACCAGAAGAGAGCCTTGCCCATGAGCCACACAAAATGTCAAATAAAGAGCTGCCAAATGGCAGCAAAGGCTCCACCTCAATAGGCCCCACATGGAGCAGATCAAGTAAGGGATCAGACAGCAGAAGGGCCACAGGAGGCTGAAAACCAAGAATAGCAGCCGCCCTGTGAATGGCACGTGCGTAAGCAGCCCCAGCTTCAGTTGCCATCCGGCTAGGCGATAATAAGCCGTCGGTAGGAGATGGCTGAAGACTAAGCGGTCCACTGGACAACAAAAGTGGAGGAGCTGGAAACTGACCCGAAGGCTAAGCAACACAAGGCACTTGCACCATGGGACCCCGATCCGGGGAATCCAGAGAAGCGTCAACCTCTTGACCAGGAGGCGTTGTTGCCAGCACCGGCGTCGATCGACACCGTGTGGAGGTCGTAGCGACGTCCGAGGAGTCAGGAGGAGCAGCAACCTTGTGAGGAAGCTTGGGCGGTGGCATCGATCAACGCCGGGTTGGAGTCGTCTGGATGTCTACGACCTCCAGAGGAGACTCCACCTGGATGCCGTCCGATGTCGATCCCACTGCAAAATGTGCCCTTTTGGGCCAGGCGTCGGGGCCGGCGCCACCTCCGACGTCAGCCCAGGAAGCCGCTCAGGGCTATGCGAAGACTGACGGGGTGGGCGGGACGGGCGACTGGGAGGACTCACTGGGCCATGGCCGTCGGCGCCGTATCGTCTCCGGATCCGGAGTCGAGGCACACAGCTGAGGAAGAATCCGCCGGCGAGGACCCGCCATGAGTGCCCTCCACCTGTTTGGGACCCGAAGGCGCTCCAGGGAGAGGTGGGGACTCAAAGTACGACTGGAGTGCAATAGAATAAGCCTCCATTTGGGCATGTGTCGCCCCAACCCCCGGAAAGGGAGGGTATGGAGGAAGTGACTGCTGGGTGCCCTTACCCGGCATAGAGCAAGAGGAGCGGGCGCCGGCAGTACGCGAATGGGAGGAGGACCTCCGTGCTTGTCACTTGTGCTTGCGCTTACCTGCCCTTGAACGACGTTCGCGGGAACGACTTGCGGATGGAGCCGGAGGGGGAGAGCGGCGATGCAAAGGTGCTGGACCGGACAGCCGTGCGGCCAGCAGTTTCATACTGCGCTCTCAGGGGGACTTGGGCTTCATCCTCTGGCAAAGGTTGCACTCTTTGGAGTCGTGGTGTACGCTGAGGCACCACATACAAATGAGATGCGGGTCAGTGCCAGACATCTGACACGCACAGGCTTCACAAGCCTTAAAACCCGAAGGTATTGCACACTGTTCTGACGACTCCGAAGGTGTCGAAAAGGCCTAAAAACCAGGCCAAGGAGCTGCTGGTCTTCCAGGATCCGCGTTGGGACGCGGAAAAGAAGAAAACTGACATCAGCGCGCCAGGAGGGGCATATATGGCTCCACTGACGTCGCATCCGTGGATGACGTCAGGGTGTAGCCGTGCGGCGACGCCCCCGGCGCGCAGAGGTGCTGCTTCGGAAAGTTTTCCGGATCCAGTCTGACACCTGGGGATATTCTAAGTTAAGGAATCTGCGGCTAGACGTCTCTATCAGATATATATTCACTATGTTGACTCTCATGGGTTGTAGGAAACTGACTGAATACAGTTTATTTGATATGTTTCAGTGTCACACAACTCTATATTAAACTTTCCTATGGAATTTTAAATTACAACTCTTGCGCCTTCAGTATTGGAACCTAGTATAGGTGAGTTCCTTTGTTGGTTTATATTTGGTTATAGACTAAAGTATACCAAAGAAAAGTGATGATTGAAATGCTTGAATTATTCTCAGTCACTATTAATTACTTGGGTCGCATCCTAGGCTACATCGTGCCATCTCAGTTTGGACTCAGCTACATGCAAATCAGTCTTGACCCTGCTGTTATGGGAACAGTCCAGCCCGAACTGCCAGGCCAGGTCCTCCCTGAACCAGAACTCAAACAATCCCAGGACCGGTTTTGCACTGCTTATGGCTCTTCGGCCAGGTATAGATTGGTTCCAGTGGGACCCACATCTGGGTATACCCATCCTACTTAGGGCGACACCCTAGACTATACAAAAACAGTGATGAATGGAATGCTTGTATACTTTTTCGTGATTTATGTTTGATGACAGCCTATGCAACATGGTAGATGTCTTAAAAAAGTAAACTTTGAACGCTTAATATGGTGGTTTTGGTTTTCTTCTATCTTATGTTGTTTCTTAACCCAACAACTGACCTGTAGTGGACTTTGGTAGGCATAAATTGAGTGTGGTAACTATAACAATGGAACCATTTTGGTTGATACAGGTGTATATAATTGTGTTATACCGATAATTCTGGCATGTAATAATTTTACTGATTATGTAATGCTTTGTTTTTGGTGTCAATTTATTCCACACAGACTGTTGTGTGTAAAATGTGAATTGCGAATCATGTTCGCTTTGTTGGAATCTAGTATGAGTGAGATAATGTAATGAATATAGTGGACCTAGCGCATTGTGCTTCTTAATTGTGACTAAATACCGCACGTCACATTGGGTATGGAATATAGGGCTACCTAAAATTGGTTTGAACTTTTTTTATGCTTTTATGCATTTTTTTTTATTCTTGGGGTAGCTTGTGGGTGACAGATGCTTCGGGGGGGGGAGTATGGGGCCAGGGAAGTTGTTGATTCTTGTGGTTTGTGTGTAAAGTTATCAGTGCCTAGGCCCGTATCCGGGAATCTTCCTATAAGTGTCCCACGCCAAACACCCTTTTTTGCACACAATTCACACCCTCTGGGCTCCGGACAGTCACTCATCGCCCCACTTGTTTCCATCATCCAGTATCTCCACAGGCCAAATGGTTAATTTTTCCGTACTCTCCTGGAAGGTCAATGACCTATTAGACCACGTCAAATGGGCAGCTGTCCTCCAGTATGCTAAGAGAAGGCTCTCAGTGCTCGTTATGCTCCAGGAGACTCACTTGATGGCCACCCAATGCCCCTTTTTACGTTGCTTTGGGTACAACCATGCAGGTTTCTCCAGAGGTACAAAGGGGGTGGCCATACCTGTACATAGATCCTTCCCCATGATCCACACTGACCCTCCGGGCAATTTTGGGAATCTCCTTAGTGTTTGTGTCCCGCCACTGGATTCCTGCCGTAGGTTGATCCTGGGTTTCCCCCCCAGGGTGACCATCATTTAGTTTGAACTTTTTTTAATGCTAAACGATGGACTATGTGGTTCATTTATGGAGCATCCTTATGCCCATATTCTGGCATTGAGTGTCTGGGTGAGGTACAATGGTGCTTTGAGGGAACGTTGTACTTAATGGGTGCCACACTCTGAGTGAAGGATTTTACAATTTACTATAGCATCTAGTGTGGTGTTACCTTAATTTTCCCACCCCTACCTCTGTTTTTGTATATAGCAGGATACCATTAATCTTCATATTCAAGTGGGGGGTGAGGCCTTCAAGGCCAAAATGGCATGCGGAGCTCCTGAAATCCTACAGCATCCGCTGAGGCAACTTCAGCCCAGACACGGCAGCTGCTGCCTCGAGGCGGCCTGGAGCCCGTGGCGATGGTATAAGCTTATGCAGGCTGTCCGCAATGCCGTGGACGGCAAGGAGTGAGGCCCAGGCCATTCGCACTGGCCTTGTGTTTACCAAGGCCGGGGGGTGTGTACCTGGTCCAGCTGAACTCACAGCATCGGAAGGTGGGAGAGCTTCTTCCGTGGATGGCATCATGGGGGCTCAAGTGACGACCAGCAGCAAGGTGCCGCCCTATTGCTCTTCCCCAGGCATTCTGAACCCCAGAGTGGCAGCGATCCCTGCACTTGAGGCCCTGAGGTGAGCCTGGGTGAGTGGTGCAGGGCTGGGAGGACCCACAAGTATTCCTGGGACCCAGGCAAGAGTTCCTGCCGACTTATGACGCAAGTGATGAACCCACTTTGGATGTCCAATGACTTGGGGGTGCACGGGCCCACATGAGACTGAAGGCCTAATTGATGGGACTGGACTAATCTGGGTCCCTCTGGTGCTACTGCTTGACTGGCCCCCTGCTCGTGCTGCCCCAGATTATTTTCTGAGGTTTCCACATGGGGGCAAGCAGGTCGGCCCGAGTTGATGATTGGGACCATGGCTCAGGGGACACCCATCTGAGTCTAGGATTTATCCAAACTGTTTGAAGTAATAGGGGAAGAAACCCAGGCAGTCCCGGAGTGAGCAGATTCCCAGCTAATTGACCCTACAGTCGCTGAGCAGTGGCAAGTGGGACATTTAGCGAAGGGGAACCACTAGTGGCTATTTCTGCTGTGTGGCGACTGGTCGGCTTTGCCTGCAGTGTGACCGGCAGCCATGAGTAAAAACAATGGCCCTAAATCCCAGGCTCAGTCGAAAATAGACAAATTTACCACTCACCCAGCTGAAGCGGTATGGGTTTCACCCAACAGAAACTAGGGGCAACAGGCAACGGAATAAACAGACATGGGAGCCATCCAGGCCTCGAGGGAGGCAGTGGAAACGAGAATTGAGGAGGTGAGAATGGACTTCACTCTATTCAGACTGGACCTCCGCAATGTTGCAAATCAGGTCACGGGGGTCGAAAGTCAAGTCTCTATATAAAAAGATGGAGTATCCACACTTAAGGCCACTCTCTCAAAACGGACACTCTCGACAAAACAACTTGAGGCCAGATTAGACAACACCGAAAACAGAGCTTGGCAGAATAACCTCTGCTTCGTGGGGTTTCTGGACAGCACGGAAGGGACAGACCCAGAGAAATTCTCGGAAACCTGGTTCAGATCCTGGGTCTCAGCAGATCTATTCTCCCCGTAGTTCGGTCTGAAGCAAGCCTTCCCACCACCCCCACCCCCCGGACCACCCCTCAACTCGTGATTGCCTGGAACCTTTATTCCGAGACAGAGATGTGATTCTCAGGGAGGCGCGGAAGGTGAGAAACCTCAAGTATCAGTCCACCCTCTTTATGATCTTTCCAGACTGGTGCAGCAGAAACATAAATCCTTCGATAAGGTTAAACAAAAGCAGAGAGCTATGAACCTCAGATATATGCTGATGATCTCCACCACCCTGAAAGTGATCCATGAATCTTGTGCCCAATTCTTCAGCACTCCAGAGGATGCCTGTGAATGGGCAGCAGAGCAAGGGGAATCTTACCGATCTGACGGTGGAGAGGAGGCTATGAGAGGCCCTGAGGGACCCCCGATCAAGCACCCCTATCCCTGGACTTGGAGGAGGACGGCATCACGCCACTGGCATGGCCTGGCCCGAGTATCCCTGGAATCCTCTGGGACTGAGACTGACCTGCAGAGACCTGACACAGGTGACCAGATGGCAGCGCTACTCTCAGGATCCTATGATGGACCATTCAGGGCAGGCCCTGGCTGACTCTCCCTTGGGCGATCCCGGGGGTGATACGGCGGATGGTGTTTAGCCCCCTTCTTGGCTCCGTGCTTAGTTTGGCCCGGGGTCTCCTGGTCTACACTTCTGGACCGTTGTCCTTGGCCATGGGCACAGACACAACTTTTCACCCTGGCATAATATGAGGCTCTCCATCGAATCTCCTAATGGCTGGTTACAGTTTAGGATTCTTGGGGTAGTTGGTGGGTGACAGATGCTTCCTGGAAGGGGGGGTTGGAGACAGGGGAGTTGTTGTTACATGTGGTTTGCTTCAAGTTATCAGTACCTAAGCCCAACCCGGGATCCTACCTATAAGTGTCCCACCCAAAACACCTTTTTTGCACACAATTCAGACCCTCTGGGCCCCAGACACTCATCCTTTGCCCCACTTGTGTTCGTCATCCACTATCTTCACAGGCCAAATGGTTAATTTTTCCATACTCTTCTGGAAGTTCAATAACATATTAGACTACTGCAAATGGTCAGCCATCTGCCGGTATGCTAATAGAAGGCTCCCAGCTAGTCTTCTGCTCCAGGAGACTCACTTAATGGGCACCCAGTGCCCCTTCTTCCGTCGCTCTGGGCACAACCGTGTGTTTTATGCAAGTTTCTTCTGAGGTTCGAGAGGGTGGCCATACTTTTACATAGATCTTTCCCCATGATCCACACTAAAATACACGCTGACCTCAGGGCAGATTTTTGGGACTTGAGGGTAGCCTGGAGGGGTCCCATTACAATCTCCTTAGCATTTATATCCTTCCACAGTCTCCCAAAGGAGCACTGGGTGCCCGCCATGAGTTGATCCTGGGTTTTCACCCTCGGTTGACCATAATTGCGGGTGATTTAAATGCAGTTCCGAATCCCGAGCAGGACTCAGCCTGCAGGTTTAACGGCGCACCGGATAAGCGGCTACAAATAGCTGGAGTCCTGGATGAACTCCTTAGGCTTATGTGATGTGTGGAGACGGTGGCACCCTTGGTAAGAGAAGTCACATGCACATCCCCTGCACACAAAACCCTTGCCTGCATTGATCTGGTGCTGCTCCCGGTGGCTGATGTCCTCCTTACAATGGCGGTGTAGATTTTCTAGTGGGGTATATCCGATCACTTCCCAGTCCATCTTCACATAGGTACGTCATCTGTAACTCAGAGATGAATCTAGCGGCTGAATGCCTGGTTTCTAGCTGATGAAAAGTATTCAGAGCGCCTTGGAGAGAAGGTAGCAGCATATTTTGATTCCAACCAGGTTTCGGTCTCCTCCGCTGGTACTCTGTGGGTACCAGGCAAATCAACGATCCGTGGATGGGCTAGATCTCTGATCTGTACCCAAGAACATGAGAAATACAGGCAAATGGCGGTCCTAGAAACCCAAATCCTACATCTTGAAAAACGATGTGTGGTGAACCCCCTACCATTTACTCAAGACAATTGGAGGTGGCCAGGTCCTGTCTCAGTGCTACACAACCAAATGATAGATGGAATGCTGAATAAATCATACATTTACTCCCAGTCAAGAGATGTGGGTTGAATCCATTGTTATTTTGCTCACCATGCCTCCGCAGTTTAGACCCAGCCATATGCAAATCAGTCTTGACCCTGTGCCTCAAGGGAACAGTCCAGACCGAACTGCCAAGCCAGGTCCTCCCTGGACCGGAAACAAGCATCCTGGGACCGGTTTCTGGGTATTACTTTTCATCAGCCAGGCTAGCTTGAATCCAGAGGCACAGTGAACAAGGGACCCATGTCTGGGCATCCCCATCCCACTTAGGGTGAAAAGTAGGGTGAAAAGTGCTACGCAAACAAATGATGGATGGAATGCTGAATAAATCATTCATTTACTCCCAGTCAAGAGATCTGGGTTAAATCCATTGTTCTTTTGCTCACCATGCCACCCCAGTTTAGACCCAGCCATATGCAAATCAGTCTCTTGACCCTGTGCCTCATAGGAACAGTCCAGACCGAACTGCCAAGCCAGGTCCTCCCGGGACCAGAAACAAGCATCCTGGGACCGGTTTCTGAGTATTACCCTTCATCAGCCAGGCTTGCTTGAATCCAATGGCACAGTGAGCAAGGGACCCACGTCTGGGCATACCCATCCCACTTAGGGTGAAAAGTGCTACGTAAACAAATGATGGATGGAATGCTGAACAAGCATTGGCATAGCCAATAGGTCTCGCCTTTGGTATCTTATAAGTGTTTATTATGCTGGGTCATGTGCCGCTAGGGATAGCTATTCAATTACTACACACTGGGTCATGCAGTGTAATTCAGGAATGCATGCTTGCCTCTGCTGCATTTTTCTTGGGCGGATTTGAAAATTAAAAGCAATGATGGGAGGGTGGGGGTGAACTGAAAGCAACGTTGGGGTGATTAGGGGAACCGAAAGCAGCGATGGGAGGGTGGTGGGTTTAGGAACCAATGAAGGGGAGGGTGGCAAGTTTTGTAAACATGATTGCCAAAAGTAATGGTTCCAGCCTGCAGCAGATCACACATGCATCAAGACAATCTCGTGATTCGAAGATACTGCGTTAGTAACTAGGGCAGGGTGTATATATTATCAAAGACGGATGCAATGCGTCAAGGGCACGCGCAGGCATGTTATGAAGTGCCTTGTGTGAAGAGCCAGTAGCCGTGCATCACTGAAAAAATAAACTATAAGACATCAATTTTTAGCTGCTCCTGAACAGAAAATGCAGACATCGCTCATGAAGGTGGATTTTGCAGGAGAATCAAGAAATCGCTGAAAGCTTAGGGGGAGTCGTAGCTCTAATTTGTGTTCATATGGTAGAATATGTTCATATTTAAGGGTGGACAAGTCAGCAAATGAACAGGGAGAGCGAGCTAGAGCCGAGCCAAGGGTCGGGCTTGGCTCTTAGAAGCTGTGCACGACCGAAGCCTTGAAAATATTTGCCATATAAATCATGCAAGGACCATTGTATCAAAATATGAGAACGTGTCTTTGAAATACAAAAAAGTCAATTTCTTTAACACGCGAAATCGTTTCACCTTAGTACATCATAAAAATGTTGTCCCCGCATTGATAGGCATTTTTCTTAAACCTCTTTCTCCTGCCTGGACACGCTCTCCCCCAACACTTTTTAAAATGTATTTAACAAGCGTGGCACACCTCAGTTGGAATAAAGGCGGCGCGCCTTTCTTTTGTTAGTTGCCGAAATCGGCAATTTCTTCAAATGTAAAGAAATAGAAAAAAATGTTTATGTCGAATTCTTTACTTTTGAAGCAATCGCAGCACCCGCGAATTTAGCTTAAAATGCCTAAAGCGAAAGCGCGAGTACTGCGATTGATTTGCAAATGCAATAGCTCTGGCATTACTGAAAGTTTGAGCTATTGACGTTGCATTATTATTAGCAACGCCAATAGCTCAAACTTTCAGTAATGTGAGACCTATTGAATTGCAAACTCTTGTTTTGATAGCTGGTACGCGGTCTCACGCTCTCCTGGATATTCTGAATTTCAGTTCTGGACTTTTGCACGATCGACAAACGCATTCTGGGAGTTGTAGTCTAGTTTTGCTGCTATTGAACTCATCATATCCCTAATCGGTGATTCGTAGGTGAAATGTTCCGGACTGGAGACAGTGTCTGTCATGATCTAAAGTTAGGTGCTCACCCTAAAATCTTGACTGGTTGCACATGCACCCCAAAACCATAGGGGGTCTGAAGGTGCTGGTCCCGTCTAGATCAGCCATGAAAGCTCGCACATATCTCAAATGCGATGAAGGCATCTGGTCGACCCATATGTATATTGCAACAGTTCCATGGATACATAAAATCGAGTCCATCTCCAGAAATCGATAGACTCCTCTCTGCGTTAGGCGCGTGCCACAAGATGTAGAGACAGAGGACAAAGTTTAGAAACCGGAGTGTGTCCGGCAAATGTCTCAAAGTGCAGGCCGCGAGCCCCTGGCGTCTAGGGACGGGAGGACCTCTGGTCACAGAACCCTGCCATGTGTGTAGCCCCGCCCAGTTACGCACTCCGTCCATAACAACTGTGGTGATAATTTATGTATCTGCCTAGGGATTATCAGAGGGCTGGACAACCAGCCTTGTGAGACAACTTTTGGACCCCACAGAGGGAGGAAAAGAGACTGTTGGTCAACTGCTGACGCCTCAGAAGCTGCGGCCACCAAGGCCGGGCACTGCGTCACCCTGCAAAGTAGGTGAGAAGTAGCGAAGAAAGGTGGGCAACACATCTCAATGGATGTCACGATAGGTCATGACGTGAGATAATATAGTGTTTGCGTTTGCAAGGGAAGGCGGGGACGCTGGAAACGAAAGAAAGATGTTAAGGGGAACATTTATGTAGGAGGAAGATGCTAGTCTAGCGCTTGTGACACACTAGGGGGTTTCAAAGCACTACAAAGGGACAGGAGCAGAAAGGAAAAGACAAGAGCACTAAAGGGAAGTGTAAGGGGGTGAGGGAAAAGGAGCATGGTGGTGGGATGTTTGAATAGACTGCTGGTGGGGTGGCGGGATGTTTGAATAGACTGCTGGTGGGGTGGCGGGATGTTTGAATAGACTGCTCCACTTTAAAGCGCTGCAGGGCAATAGATCGCTATTGGGAGCTTCATTCCTTGAAGCGCTACAGATAAACTATATTTAATTCTGCATTTAATCGTTGTGTGTAGTGCCTGCTTGTGACATAAAACCACTTACACGTGCTTGCTTGTAGACTACCCTTCTCCCAGTGCGGAGGGAGAGGAAACAGCCAGGGCAAGGTTGCAGGAAAGAAGAGAGAGGGGCAGAGGCAGGAAGGGAGAGAGCAGGAGATGGAGGGAAGGAAAGGTACTGAGCAGAAAGAGCGCAGGAGTGAGAACAGGGAGGCGACAGAAGGGAGGAGCCATTAGCAGGATGAAGCAATAGACTACCCTTCTCCCAGTGCGGAGGGAGAGGAGACAGCCAGGCAAGGTTGCAGGAAAGAAGAGAGAGGGGCAGAGGCAGGAAGGGAGAGAGCAGGAGATAGAGGGAAGGAAAGGTACTGAGCAGAAAGAGCGCAGGATTGAGAACAGGGAGGCGACAGAAGGGAGGAGCCATTAGCAGGATGAAGCAAAGAACCGGCATGAAAGTGAAAGCACTGGTGCATGTACGGCATCTACCTTGCAGCGCCATCTGTTTCCAATTAACAAGTGCGGCGCAATAATTGGAAACAGATGGCGAAGCTGCTCGCTCCCGCAAGGTGGATGCCTTACATGCACGAGTACTCATTGGAAACAGTGCAGTACATGCACAAGTTTTCCAAACAGTACAGACCGATTGCAAAAGGACAGATCCTAAGCAGTGCTTGCGTGCTGATTAGGCTTGACCTAATATATCATACATTCACCCCCAGTCAAGAGAGCTGGGTTAACTCCATTGTTCTTTTGCTCACCATACCACCCCAGTTTAGACCCAGCCTGGCAGTTCGGGCTGGACTGTTCCCATTGGGCGCAGGGTCAAGACTGAATTGCATATGGCTGGATCCAAACTGAAATGGCATGGTGAGCAAAAAAACGATGGATTTAGGCCCAGATCTCTGTACTGGGGAGAATGTATGACATTGTTCTGCATTCTGTCCATCAATTGTTCTTTTTGCATTTGTCACCCCGAGTGGGACGGGTATGCCCAGACGTTGGTCCCGTGCTCTCCATGCTACTGGAATCAAGCTATCCTGGCTGAAGAGGGGTGAAACTCCGAAACCGGTCCTAGGATGCTTGTTTCCAGTCCAGGGAGGACCTGGCCTGGCAGTGCGTGCTGGAATGTTCCCATTGGGCGCAGGGTCAAAACTGATTTGCATATGGCTGGGTCCAAACTGGAATGACATGCTGAGCAAAAAAATGATGGATTTAGGCCCGGATCTCTGTACTGGAGTGAATGTATGACATTGTTCTACATTTTGTCCATCAATTGTTCTTTTTGCACAGGTCCTGTCTCAGGCAGCTGATTTTTGGAGGAGGCCCGCCAATGTCGGAGGGCCTCCCTCCATCGAGCCTTTGAATTTGGAGACAAATTCAGTAAAATAATTTTGGGGCTGGCCACTAGGGTAATGCCCTCTTTGTGGGGAGAGGATGTGGCGTACCGGCCAAACCTTGAAGCTGGGGAACCAGGTTCGAGTCTTGACGGGAGGCTCAAGCATCCTGCAATTCTGGGCAAATCACTAACTCTCCCTGTGCCTGTAAAAAAATGTAATGCAACTGGTGCTCATGTAAAGTGCTCCGATACCTTTGGGTCGATTTTATGCTATATAAAACTGCAAAACAAGGATAGTTCTTTCAATTGTAGACAAGAGGGGCGAGATACATCACACAGTGTGGCTATTGACAAAGCATTCACAAACTACTGAGCCCTGTACGCTCCCCTGCCTCCTTGCGGACATCCCCCTGCCACAGATTTATCCGCTCCAACATGCATACATGGATGTGGGAGAGGCCCTAACTGTGATGGACACTGGCAAGACCCCGAGCCCAGATGGCTTTCCAGTGGTATTCTATTGTAAATATTAAGATATTAGTACCTCGATTGTTGGACCTCTATTTGGAGGCGGTAGACAGGGGAGGGTTCCACTAGGAACTGGTAACTGGCCACCATAATAGTTTTGCACATACCTGATTACCCCTCAGAATGTTGTACCTCTTATAGACCAGTCTTGCTCATTAATACCAAACATTTTTTTTTACAAAATTGCTTGCCCACGCACTATCCCTCACCTTATCCACCCCGATCAATGAAGCTTAATGCCGCGCTGCAACCTGAGGCATTGTTTCACGCAACTTCATATGGCACTACCCCCAGTACACTGAGATCCAAGAATCACATGCCCTCCTTATTGATTTTGAGAAGGCCTTCGACTTGGTCGACTGGGTATTTCCGGTCCAAGTATTACAACGTGTAAGCTTCAGCCGAGATTCATATGTTATGTCCAACTATTATACTCTTCCCATTTTGCGCAGGTGCGAGTCAATGGAACTCTGTCCGATCCCTTCCCCATTTGCAGGGGTACTAGACAAGGGTCCCCTTGTACCCCTTGCTTTTCACACTTGGTATAGTTATCTTTTCCCCTTCTCTTCTTCCTTAGGTGCAGGAAAGCCAGAACCACCGGAAGTGGATGTGCTCCTCAAGAGAGGCAGATATACCACTGGTAAGTATCGAGTCCTTAGATATGTTCGATTGTTTATTTACAGGTTCCTTACACAGACGGGGAATGTGCTTGTGTGGGGTATTTCCTTTTATTTAGGGTCTACCGGTGTACCCATCACCACATACTCAAACCAGGCATAGAAATGCCACTATTTATAGTTACTTCACTAAGGATAGAGAGAATTATCACAAAGTAATTCAGTTGGTTTGTATTGGAGTCACTCCGCTCCTCAAAACCTTTGGAGATCTGGGGGGACTAAAAGAAAAGAATGGCAGGTTTTCCCTGCATTTCAGGGTTAGTGATAATAGTTTTGTACAGTGCAAGAGATACAACAGTAAATACAGTGTTTCCCTGGATTTTACGTTCGGATTCACCACCCGCCTCCCGTCTCAGTCTTTTCCCTCCCATATCGCCGCAGGTGTGTGCGTGCGTGGGTTGGCCACGCTCCTCCTGGAGCATAGCGGGGTGCTTCGTCTTGTTGACGGTCTCTAGGCTTCCTGGTGGGGTCGACTGGGGGCTCCAAGCTCTTCACTACAACTGGCTCCTGTGCCCCGGGGTACTCCTGGTCTGCCGACAGCTTCTGGATTCTCTTCATGACACCGTCGTCCTTTGAATCCAATCCTTTTTCTCCACTTCTGCATCTTCTTCGATAACACTCCTCACTTCCTCCTCTGTAAGCTTGAGAAATCTCGAGCTGCTTTTCTTAGGCCCCATGGGGTCTATCGCCCGAATTACTTTTAAAGGAAGCATGTCCAGTGTGTGTAACTTCGGTTTCCTTGTTCTCAGAGAAGAGTGACGTAGGGAATGTCATGGTCTCTGTTGACTGACTTCCTGTATTCTGCTGAAAATAGAGAACGGGAAGGTGAGGGATATCGGTATGTGCCACGGGAAGTCAGTTCCCTCATCTTCTGCTTTAGCACTAAGCATAATCCAAGAGAGGCACAGATAATGGGTAGATAGGGGAAGGTGAATAGAATACCGATATACACAGACGTCCTTCTTTACTTGACAATCACACAGGACTCCGGGCAGCGAGTGATGAGCATCTTGTCCCTCTGTGGGTATACAGAGGTAAAAGTAGATAATACCTTACTCTCTATTTGAGGTAGTGTGGGCGAGCAGTAAGGGTTTATCAGAGTGTAGTGTTAAGCATGTATTGTACACACTCAGGCAAGAAATGATTTCACACACTTAAAGACTGAACTCCGACCAATTGTTTTGTATAAAAATATTTCTTAGTTTTGTTTTTAGAACCAAGCAGGACTTGGTACAGGTAAGTGAAATAGTACTTTTTAAGAATGCAGTTGAATTTGTTACAGGTAGGTCAAATGTTCAGAAACAGTTGAATTTACTGTGCAAATATTTCGTAATTACCATTTCGATGACTTTTTCCACTTAGAGTGATATGCCTAGATATCAGACTGGGACATTTCCTGGATAAATGGTAAGTAAAACAGTTTTTCTCAAAACACAGTTTCTCAGGTTTCCATACAAAACACCCTCAAAACTTAGACATTTTTCAGAGATAAATAGTCAATGCAATCCTATGGAAACAAATTGGGGTTATCGTTTTGCAGGTAAACGGTCTTCAGGGTTGAGTTTCTGGGGTTAGCACAAGGGTTCCTGTTGGAAACCGGGCAACCGGGTTAGCAGTCACCAGGTTCCCAGCACAGTGGTAGCTTGGCTCGAGCGGTTGGGGGTCAGGCACCGTGTTAAGCGTACGTCACACCCTCACAATAACCATGCGTTCATCCGTTCCAAAAACGACACTACACCGTAAAAATTATGGAAGACAAGATGAAAATATATATGTCTTTATCTTATTTTCTCTTAGTTGCAGGTTTCATAACATAAATACAATACAATAGGATTTTCCTTTAAAAGAGCAGGTCAAATAAACAATGCTACTTTGGAATTTCAATAAATAGGTTCAGGTCCTCATTAAGCAAAGAATAAATAGTTGTGCAATAAATACAGACGGCAAATAAATACAGTCAGACAATAAATACAGTGCAGGAATAAATTAGTGGAAGACAATAAATAAAGCACCTTCAATAAATAAGGAAAAGCAATCAATGACAATTACAGATCAGATCATTTTCATGAGGTAACTTGGTCTTACTTTGCCCATCTACAGCTTATGGTCATTTGGATGGCATGGGGGTGACCCACCTAGATTGGTCAAGGCTGGGGCCTAAGCTGAGGCAGAACAAGGGTAACCTAAAGATCTGGCCCTCCAAACTACACAGCCCCACACAGATGTCACTGCACCAGTCTTAGTTCACCCCTGGCACTCCCAGGCTGGTTCTAACACCCCTCTAGCCCCTAGAATGGTCTTTTAGGGCTCCACGGGGCCTCAGACGCCCCCTCTACCACTTACTGCCCTTTTCACGATGATCGGCTCCGCTCGGCACCGTGTCGACACCGTGAGGCGGCCTCGACTCGATGTCGCTGGGCGGTCTCGACTCGATGTCGCCTTCCGGCGTCGCAGGGACACGGCCTCCCCGCTTCCGGGTGTCTCCGGAGTGCGATCTCCACTCCCGACCTCCGGCGCGCTTCACCTCAGTTTCTGGCGACTCCGGTGGGCGGACTTCACTCCCCCGTCGACGCCTCACCTCGACCTCGGGTGAATCTCCACTCAACCTCCGGCGCCTCTCCACGACCTCCGTCGGCGCCCTCACCTCGACCTCGGGTGAATCTCCACTCGACCTCCGGCGCCTCTCCACGACCTCCGTCGGCGCCCTCACCTCGACCTCGGGTGACTCCCTACTCGACCTCCGGTGCCTCTCCACGACCTCCGTCGGCGCCCTCACTCGACCTCTGGCGGCTCCGGGTACGACGTCTGCTTTCTGTCAGCGCCGCTTCTCTACCTCAGGCCCCAGGTCTCCAGGCTTCTCGACGTCAGGACTCCAGGAGGACACCACTGAACACCACTGAACTTGCTGTTCTTCCTCTTTAAGGCCTGTTTCAAATGTTCAGTTCCTTAAGATGGTTCTTCTGGTCTTGGTCCCACACAGGGCTTTAGGCTGGGCTTGGTCAGTAGGGACTAGCATCAAGGGTGGGTTTCTGGACCCCACTCCAAGCACTGGTTTCCACCCCTGCTGGCTTACTCCGACCTCCTTCTATATCTGTCCTCTCTCTTCTCCAGTCAGTTGCCAACTGCCACTCTGAGATGGCCTCCCAACATTCTAAACTGCCTCTCACTATCACAGGATTCTAGAATGTTACAGAAGGTTCTAGAAACCTCCAGTGGGTTCTGGTTATGTCACAGGTGACAATGGGTGGCCACCATTTTGTGTCTCAGGCCCTCAGACAGAAGTTCCAGGGGTAGGGAAAATGGCTCCCTGACCCAGCATCAACACTAAAAAGTCTGGTGGTTCCCAAAAAGGAAAAATTATAACAGGGTTTGAGGCAAAAGTGGGACAAAATAAATAATGATGAGGAGGGACCACCCAAAGGGCTGACAGGTCTAACACGCGGCCCCCCCCAGCTGAAAGTGGGGAGAGCTACCCAACCCCTTGGGAGTTCTCATCACTAAGGCGGAAATACCTTGAGAGACTGTCTGCATTGGCGTGGTCCACTCCAGGCCGATGTTCCACCTGAAAGTCCATTCCCTGTAGGGAGATAGACCACCTTAGCAACTTGGGATTCTCCCCCTTCATCTGCATCAGCCACCGAAGGGGTCTGTGGTCGGTCTGAACTAGGAAGTGCGAGCCAAACAGGTATGGCCGCAACTTCTTCAGAGCCCATACCACTGCAAAGGCTTCACGCTCTATTGCACTCCACTTCTGTTCCCTGGGAAGTAGTCTCCGGGATAGGAAGACCACAGGTTGATCCAGACCCTCTTCATTGAGTTGAGATAACACTGCCCCAATGCCATGTTCCGATGCATCCGTCTGGACAATGAACTCCTTGGAAAAGTCTGGGGCCCTTAAGACCGGGGCCTCGCACATGGCTTGCTTCAGTTTCACAAAGGCCTGCTGACAAGCCTCCGTCCAGACTACCCGTCGAGGTTGCTTCTTGGACGTAAGCTCCGTGAGGGGGACCACAATGGTCCCATACCCCTTCACGAAGCGGCGGTAATATCCGGTGAGGCCCAGAAAAGCTCGGACCTCAGTCTGAGTCTTGGGGGGTTCCCAGGCCATGATAGCCACGATTTTCGCCTGGAGGGGTTGCACCGCTCCCCTACCCACCAAGTGTCCAAGGTACACTACTGACCCCTGCCCGATCTGGCATTTACTGGCCTTGATCGTTAAACCAGCGTGCTTCAGGGCCTGGAGAACAGTTTGCAGGTGACGCAAGTGATCCTCCCAGCTGTTACTGAAGACGGCAATGTCGTCCAGATAAGCAGCAGAGAAACTCTCCATTCCAGTGAGGATCTGGTTCACCAGACGCTGAAACGTGGCAGGTGCGTTCTTGAGCCCAAAGGGCATCACGCAGAACTGGTAGTGGCCCTTGGGCGTGGAGAAGGCTGACCTTTCCTTAGCTCCATCAGTCAGAGAGATCTGCCAGTACCCGGAAGTAAGGTCAAAGGTACTCAGATATTGGGCAGCTCCCAGCCGGTCAATCAGTTCATCTGCCCTCGGGATCGGATGAGCATCAGTCTTGGTTACTGAATTCAGTCCCCGGTAGTCCACACAGAACCTCAGTTCCGGTTGGGCACCCGGTGGTACAGCTTTTGGTACTAATACCACCGGACTGGACCAGGGGCTGCTAGAAGGTTCAATCACTCCTAGCTCCAGCATCTTAGTGACTTCACTGTGAATGCTGGCCTTCACCTTGTCTGTCATCCGGTAGATCTTTGACTTCACAGGTGGGCTGTCTCCTGTGTCCACGTCATGGACGCACAGGTGAGTCCTACCCGGAACAAGGGAGAACAACGAAGAGTACTGCCCCAGGACCTGGCGGCAGTCCTCCTGCTGTTCAGGAGTTAGGGACGGGGAGAGAATCACTCCCTCCACCAACCCATCCTTCTCTTGAGACGCAAATAAGTCGGGGAGAGGCTCGCTTTCCACGTCCTCTGCTCCGTCAGTCACCATCAGCAATATGACTTCGGGCCTCTCATGGTGGGGTTTGAGGCGGTTGGCATGCAGCACCCGTAGGGGCTGGCGAGGGGTCTTCAGATCCACCAAGTAGGTAGCCTTAACCTTCTTCTCCAACACCTCAAAGGGTCCTGACCAGCGATCCTGGAGGGCGCTAAGCTCTCCTGGTTCGATCACCCACACCTTCTGGCCAGGCTCCAATTCCACCGGGTGAGCATTGTGGTCATACCACGCCTTCATTACTGCTTGGCTGGCTTCCAGGTTGTCAGAAGCTTGCTTCCACAACTTAGCCATTTGGCTCCGGAAGGCCAGCATGTAGCTCACCACATCCTGGGGAAGCTTTCTGGGAGTTCTTTCCCATCCGTCTCTCACCAGGCTGAGAGGTCCACGCACAGGGTGCCCATACAAAAGCTCGAAGGGGCTGAAGCCCACTCCCTTTTGTGGCACTTCCCTGTAAGAAAACAATAGACAGGGTAGGAGGACGTCCCATTTCCTCCGCAGGCTTTCAGGCAGACTTCTGATCATGCCTTTCATGGTTTTATTGAACCTCTCCACCAGACCATTGGTCTGGGGGTGGTAAAGAGTGGTGAACCAGTAGGTCACTCCACACTCCTTCCACATCGCCCGCATATATGCTGACATGAAGTTGGTCCCCCTGTCGGACACAACTTCCTTGGGAAAACCCACTCGGGTAAAGATTCCCATCAGGGCCCTAGCCACAACAGGTGCAGTAATGGTCCTCAGAGGTATAGCCTCTGGGTACCGTGTGGCATGATCCACCAAAACCAGGATAAACCTGTGACCAGCTGTAGTAGGCGGATCTAACGGACCCACAATGTCGATGCCCACCCTTTCAAAGGGGGTGCGAACGACAGGAAGTGGTTCCAGGGGAGCTTTCAGCTTCACCCCTGTTTTCCCACTGGCTTGACAAGACACACACGTCCGGCAGTAGGTGTCAGACGACACTTTCATTTGAGGCCAATAAAAGTGTGGAACAAGCCGGGCAAAGGTCTTGTCTTGCCCCAGGTGTCCTGCCAAGGGGATCTCATGAGCCAATTCCAAGAGAAAGGCTCGGTAACGTTGAGGGACAACCAAGGCCCGTGACGATCCGTGCATGGGTGCCTTGGGTTCACTGTAGAGGAGGCCATCCTCCCAGTAAATGTGGTAGTTCCCCTCAACGTTCCCTGCTGCCTGGGCTTCGGCCTGTCGCCTCAGTCCCTCGAGGGTAGGACACTCCTTCTGGCCCTTGCAGAATTCCTCCCTGGTCGGCCCTCCCTCCACGTGCCACTCGGCCGGGATGGGTAGGTTCTCCAGTTCGGTAACATCCCCCTCCGCGGACTCCTGGTCCACCACCTCCGGTGGCCTATCCGTCACACGGGGCGCGGATGCCGAGGCAGGCTCCTCCTGCCCTCGGTTCTTCCCTTGGTCGGCAGCCGGCGGTGCCTTTGTTCCAGGCTCCCGCCTAAACGAACTCCCCCTCCGGGTAGTCGCAGACCCTGTGCTGACACAGGCCCAGTCAGGTGTACCCAGCATCTCAGCATGAGTCCGGTATTCCACCTCCTTCCAAGCATTATACTCCATGTCATTCCCCAGCAGACAATCGACTGGCACGGCAGGGCTTACAGCAACTCGAAGCAAACCTGCAACCCCTTCCCATTCAAATGGAACCTCGGCCACCGGATAGTGGCCCATTCTGCCGTCAGCCATCGCGGCAGGGTGGAGTACATCGGGAATCACCTGCTCCGGAGACACCAGTTGGCTACGTACCATAGTCATACTGGCTCCTGTGTCTCTCAGAGCCTCCCCTCTTTGGCCGTTGATGGTGACCCACTGCCCATACTTTGTGGTATTTGCGGGCACCTGGATCTTAGGAACCATCTCCCATTCTCCCAGGGACACTAAAGTGACACCCGCCCACTCCCTTCCCTTATCTAAAGGCATCTCCTCCCCGAGCACTACACTAGCTACTCCGGGGGCCTTTCCTCTGATGGGAGGGGGTGGTCTTTTCGGGCACTTCACATCTCCCTTATAGTGTCCGACACCACCGCACTCGAAGCAATGGACAACCCTTGGCTGCTGACTCTGGCCAGGATTAGGGTTTCTGGGTGGGTTAGCCCTAGGGGTGAATCCCGTTCCCTTCCCTTGGAAACTATTTTGGGGGCCTTTAAAGAACTCCGTTTTCTTTTCCCCTCCCTCTTTCTTCTGGGGGGCGCCCTGTCCGGTCTTTTGAGAGTCCCCTCCAGTCCCCCTTGTGGACACCCGGGTACTAGCCCAAATGTCCGCCTCCTCAGCAAGCTTCCGGGGATTGGTCAGCTTGCTATCCACCAGGTGTTGACGCAGTTCAGGGAAACATTTTTCGAGCAGGTGTTCCTTCAACATCAAATCAAACAACCCCTCGTAGTCCCTCACCTCACTGCCCTGTATTCAACCCTCTAATGCCTTCTTTGCATAGTCCAGGAAATCCACCCAATTCTGTGTGCCCAGTTTGTGGCTACCCCGGAACTTCTGTCTATACTTCTCGGGTGTTAGTCCAAACTTCCTCACGAGCGCCACTTTCATGGTGGGGTAGTGGGTCTGCTCATCCTGCTCTAGGGCCAATAATGTATCCCTGCCAGCTGGAGGCATGTATTTGTACAATCCCCCTCCCCAATATTTCTCTGGAACCCCATGGACTCTTAAAGAGACCTCATAGGCCGCTAGCCACTTGGCGATATCATCTCCCGCACTATAGCTGGCTACTATGTCTTTTGGCAGATAGGGTTTGGGTTCCCTGGTGATTTCTCTCTCTTCGCTGCCACCATTAGGAACAGTGTGTGCCCCGACCCGTAGGATCTGGAGATCTATCTCCCTGAGCCTCAACTCGTGAGCCATCCTCCGTTCCTCCTTTTCTTTCTCCAGCTTCGCCAACTCCCATGTGAGCTGTCTTTTCTCACTCCGGTCAGTTAATACTGCTTCTGATAAGCCGCCACTAGAGACACTGCTGCCTTTCCTTGAAAGTGTTCTGGGCCCCTCTACTAGGTTCCCCACCTCAGGTTGGTACAAACCAGCCCCCTCGCTGTCAGGCTCTCCATCCCTATCCTCCTTCTCAACCTTACTTTCTCGTCGTGCCTCCCACCAAGCCCTCAAGCTGGTCTGGAGCTCACCCTTCTTTGCACCTTGGGGACAAAACACCCCCTCTCGCTGACAAAACTCTCTGAGTTGGGCCACAGTGTAAGTTTCCACATCCTCCAATACAAACTCCATTTTGCCCACTCAGGGTAGAAGTCAGTTGCTTACAGAAGCTATGCAGGGGGGTACCTTTTGTAATACCTCCTCCCACCACCAGAAGTAAATTTGGAAAAAACAAAACTCAAAATCAGGAAGTCCGCTTGGAGAAAACTCACGGTGTAGGCCTATGGACTACCCAGTTATTGTCGAGTAGACGCAAGCACAGCTCTATCCCACCGCTGAACACCAATTTTATGTTGGAAACCGGGCAACCGGGTTAGCAGTCACCAGGTTCCCAGCACAGTGGTAGCTTGGCTCGAGCGGTTGGGGGTCAGGCACCGTGTTAAGCGTACGTCACACCCTCACAATAACCATGCGTTCATCCGTTCCAAAAACGACACTACACCGTAAAAATTATGGAAGACAAGATGAAAATATATATGTCTTTATCTTATTTTCTCTTAGTTGCAGGTTTCATAACATAAATACAATACAATAGGATTTTCCTTTAAAAGAGCAGGTCAAATAAACAATGCTACTTTGGAATTTCAATAAATAGGTTCAGGTCCTCATTAAGCAAAGAATAAATAGTTGTGCAATAAATACAGACGGCAAATAAATACAGTCAGACAATAAATACAGTGCAGGAATAAATTAGTGGAAGACAATAAATAAAGCACCTTCAATAAATAAGGAAAAGCAATCAATGACAATTACAGATCAGATCATTTTCATGAGGTAACTTGGTCTTACTTTGCCCATATACAGCTTATGGTCATTTGGATGGCATGGGGGTGACCCACCTAGATTGGTCAAGGCTGGGGCCTAAGCTGAGGCAGAACAAGGGTAACCTAAAGATCTGGCCCTCCAAACTACACAGCCCCACACAGATGTCACTGCACCAGTCTTAGTTCACCCCTGGCACTCCCAGGCTGGTTCTAACACCCCTCTAGCCCCTAGAATGGTCTTTTAGGGCTCCACGGGGCCTCAGACGCCCCCTCTACCACTTACTGCCCTTTTCACGATGATCGGCTCCGCTCGGCACCGTGTCGACGCCGTGAGGCGGCCTCGACTCGATGTCGCTGGGCGGTCTCGACTCGATGTCGCTGGGCGGTCTCGACTCGATGTCGCCTTCCGGCGTCGCAGGGACACGGCCTCCCCGCTTCCGGGTGTCTCCGGATTGCGATCTCCACTCCCGACCTCCGGCGCGCTTCACCTCAGTTTCCGGCGACTCCGGTGGGCGGACTTCACTCCCCCGTCGACGCCTCACCTCGACCTCGGGTGAATCTCCACTCGACCTCCGGCGCCTCTCCACGACCTCCGTCGGCGCCCTCACCTCGACCTCGGGTGACTCCCTACTCGACCTCCGGTGCCTCTCCACGACCTCCGTCGGCGCCCTCACTCGACCTCTGGCGGCTCCGGGTACGACGTCTGCTTTCTGTCAGCGCCGCTTCTCTACCTCAGGCCCCAGGTCTCCAGGCTTCTCGACGTCAGGACTCCAGGAGGACACCACTGAACAGGTCAGGAACTTGCTGTTCTTCCTCTTTAAGGCCGGTTTCAAATGTTCAGTTCCTTAAGATGGTTCTTCTGGTCTTGGTCCCACGCAGGGCTTTAGGCTGGGCTTGGTCAGTAGGGACTAGCATCAAGGGTGGGTTTCTGGACCCCACTCCAAGCACTGGTTTCCACCCTTGCTGCCTTACTCCGACCTCCTTCTATATCTGTCCTCTCTCTTCTCCAGTCAGTTGCCAACTGCCACTCTGAGATGGCCTCCCAACATTCTAAACTGCCTCTCACTATCACAGGATTCTAGAATGTTACAGAAGGTTCTAGAAACCTCCAGTGGGTTCTGGTTATGTCACAGGTGACAATGGGTGGCCACCATTTTGTGCCTCAGGCCCTCAGACAGAAGTTCCAGGGGTAGGGAAAATGGCTCCCTGACCCTGCATCAACACTAAAAAGTCTGGTGGTTCCCAAAAAGGAAAAATTATAACAGGGTTTGAGGCAAAAGTGAGACAAAATAAATAATGATGAGGAGGGACCACCCAAAGGGCTGACAGGTCTAACAGTTTCCCAGAGTCAAGGATGCACTTAAAGAGCACCCTCAGCGGCACTAGGGCGGCAGGGTGCAGAGTGCTGAGGCCCAATGTTATGCAATGGGGGATAGGGAACCTCCGGTTAGTGGCTGCTCACGGACACGCCACTTGGATGTGGGAGCAAAGCTCCTGGGGTTTAGCTCAGGGAAAAGGGGGATCAGAGTTAGCACGCAAGGTGCACCCACGGCGGCACAGGGGCGGCAGGGTGCAGCGGGCTGATTTGGTATTGAGTGCCCTGTTTTAAATGAGAGTTGCCGGTTTGGTATTTTGGCTGCAGGCTCGGTCCAGGAAGTCTTCCAGGAGGAACCAACAGCTGGGCAGGTAAGTTGGAGGGCTCGGGACGTAGGTGCAGCTCAGGTCCTCTTCTCCAGGTCGCAGGGCGGCCGGATGCAGGGGCGCCTTTTGAGGTCAGATTTCATCTTACCATGCACCTCGCGGTTGGGGGGTGTCACCGTGCAGATGCTGCAGGCAACGTCGTGGAGTCCTGAAGGGATCAACCCACAGTGGACGCTGACTCTGGAGCGCTGGGGGACCTCGCTGGGACCGGTGGGCCACTTGGACTCTGGCCGTAGGTGTTGGGTGCAGTAGTGGTTCCAGGCATCGGGGTTCTTTGTCCTCAGCAGGCTCTGAGTCTTTCTTTGGTGATTCTTTTCAACAGAGCTGCTGTTCACAGGAGATCCGGTCTTTGTTGAAGGCACTCAGTCCTCCCAGGGGTTCTGGAGTTCGCTGGCTGCAGGACAAGGCAATTTTTGGCACAGGATCTCTGGAAACTGCAGACGGGCCAGTAGGGCTGGTGCCAAGTCAGTTCTTCTCTACAGTCTCTTTTCCTCGGTGTCTTTTTTCGTCATTCCTTCTTCATAGGTTGCGCAAATCTTTCTTCTTGATTCAAGGCTGCCTCCTAAATACTGTATTTAGGGGGCGTTTTAGGGGTCCCGAGGTCAGTAGCTAATGGGTTACTGACATTAGGGTGACTACAGCCTGTCTGCAAGATGGTGGGCACTGAAGAGTGGGCTTCACCTCACCTCCCCACCTGAGGAGTGGGGTTGGCAGAGGTGGGCACACCTTCTGGGCTGCTCCAATATTTACTGCCTGTCTTCCTGCCGAAAAGTGGGTGAGACAGGAAGGGAGCCTGGTCCTGATAGCAGGAGAGGTTGGGGGTCATGTTACGAAGGCGGCAAGGCCTTTGAAGCTCCCCTGCCACAGATGGCTCTTCGAGACCTGGGGAGATGTGACCACCTCCGCCCGGAAAGGCTTTGTTTATGGGCCCAGGGAAAGGAACATGTCTTGTGGTGGTAGGCTGGTGTTTACCAATCAGGGAACCCACCAGAGGCTGGTTGTTTTTCAGGGGGCATCTCTAAGATTCCCTCTGAGTGCATGGTATAGTAAATCCCACACTGGTATCAGTGTGGGTTATTATGCTCAGAAGTTTGCTACCAAACTTCCCAGAATCCAGTAAAGCCATTATGGTGCTGTGGAGTTCGTAATGACAAACTCCCAGACTATATACTCTTTATGATTTCACTGCACTTACAATGTCTAAGAATGGACCTACACACTGTAGGAGTACAGTGCTCATGCAACCGTACCCTCACCAGTGCTATAGTGCACCCAGCTAGAGGGGTGTCTTACCTAGACCATAGGCAGTGGGTTGCACGAATGGCACACAGGTATGTGTGCCATGTCGACTCTTCACTTTTCTCTGCACCAAAACACGCAGCCTGCATGGCAGTGTTCGTTAAGGTACAGGACCTCTAAGGGTGGCACAATATGTGCTGCAGCCTTTAGAGTCCTTTCCTGGTGCCCGTGGTACCCAAGGTACCTTTTACAAGGGACTTGCAGGTGGCCAGAGAGGTGCTGATTGGGGGTATAAAGGTACAGTTTTGGGAAAGAACACAGGCCCTTGGAACCTAATTGGCAGGGACCCAGGGCATATCGAGTCAAAGTGCATCAGAAATTTGGCAAAAAGTGGGGGGTTACTGGAACTGAAACCCACTTTGCTACATGGAAGCATTGGGTCTACAAACCAACTGGGTAGAATTACTCAATCCCGCTCACGAGGGTTGTGAAAACCATGGACTGGCAGACACAGATCCCAATCAAACATTTTAGTTTCCATTATCTTGGCATGCATGTCTAAGTGAAACCCACCCTGACTTGGTCTCTTAACCTCCCTCCACTCTTAACTAAAATGAGAAAAGATTTTAGGTCCTGGGAACGCCTTCTCCTTCTGGGCCTTGGGAGAGTGGCCATATTTAAAATGATAGCTTTGCCACGATTTTTATACGCCCTGCAGAATTTTCCACACCAGATTCCAGCAGCGTACTTCCACATACTTGAAGCCACTATCAGATCCTTCCTCTGGCTGGCCGCCACCGCTGTATTGCTTGGGGCAAATGTTGCCAGTTGACCTATGATTGGGGCACAGGCATCGCTGATATTCGGCTGTACTATTGGGCATCATAATTGCTAGTTATTAATTACTGGATGAACCAAGGCTGGGGGACTTGCCTGATCAACTAGAACTGACCCTGCTGTGTCTTGATAACTTCCATCACATGCTTTATGGGGGGCCTTTCCCTTGTTTCCTTCCCAAGCCTACCAGGGTGGTGTTCTCCACATGACGCTGAAACGACTGGGGTGGGAATAGAGAATGACAACAGACAGCACTATGGAGGGGGCGATGACTTGTCCAGGTGTCACACCTTGAGGGCTTTCAAGAATGGTATTACTTACCTGGGCAATGTGTGGAAGGGTAGATCCACTATAACATTCCAAGACTTGCAGGCACAGGTCTCACTTTCCACTACACAGTTTCACAAGTACTTACAGCTGCAATACAAGCTCAACTCCTATTGGGAAGAACTTTGTGATCCTCTCGAATATAACCTGCGCGAGGCCAAACTGCTTCAGGGCCCCCGGGCAAAGACCAGATTTCTCAAATATATCAGACATTGGTCTTTAACTCCACAACAAATTTGAACTACTCAAACAAAAGTGGGAAGCCCCCTTAGATGATGCAGACTGGAGGGATGCGCATATGGCCCCCGGGGTGTTTGCAATCTCCACAAACCTGCAGCTTATCCAACGCCATTATTTGCATGCCATCTACCTCACTCCGATGCGTCTCTGGAGGGCGAATAAGAGACCTTCCTCACTGTGTAATCGTTGTGCCACTCCAAGAGCAGACTTTTACCACGTGGTATGGTTGTGCCCCATTATTGCACAGTACTGCTCGGCCTTGGGGGCAGGCGTTGTTAGTAGTACTGAAGAGGCCTGTGGAACTTTACCCTAAATTGGCAATGCTGGGAATTTTGGAGGACTCCGGAGGGGAGAGCGTGTTGGTGAGCATGGGTACACTGCTCACCAAGCGAGACATAGCACGTTAATGGAGCACCATGTGCCCACCCCAAAGTGTTGAACTGGCACCTGGTAATAGATTGGTGTTCCAAACTAGAGTTACCAGGCCAGGGGTTGCCTGCATAAGCATGCCAAGGTATGGGTCAGATGGTGGACCTACTCCAGACTAAGCAAAACTGTCTTTACTGGGTGAGGATGCAATCATTTTACTGACATATCCAAATTGGGGACCTGGGGAGGGAATCGGGAAGGGGTGTGCATGTTCGTATTTTTGTCAATTTAAAAATAATAATATTGAAAATTGGTTATAAAAAAAGATTCTTCAGATTGAAGTTCTGATACTGTCAGTTACATCACTTTTAATAGATAGGTTGCACTGCTTTCTTTTAAACTCTTTACAATACTTTACTTGTTATCTGTGGGAGTCCTACTTTGACTCATAGCTATTGGTTGGTACAAGGAAGTATACTGCCTCTTGTGTCATTTGATTTGATCTTTTAATCTTTATTTGTGTCTTTCGACAAATGATTGCCTTTGGCAAAATGTTAACATCATGAAGGTATATGTTGATTTTAGTCATACGATTATTTCTCTCATTTCTCCCCAGGTTGGTGTTACTTTGGTGGAGGCTTGTATACAATTATAGTAGTGTAACTTATTCTTATTCTAGCCCGGAAGAAATCAATGGAGAATATATCCACCGGCAAAACACACATTGGATAGAAACCTGAAGAAATCCCATGGATAAACAATCTGATGGCTGATCTAAGACTTGGAGTTCCTTTTAGTGCTTGGAGGACATTTGTTTCACATGAGTATGTCATTACGCTGGGGCTGCGATAGCACCATGACGCATGTGCATGCATATTATCGCCCCGGTGCCTTTTTCATTTATTTTTTGTGATGCTGCTTAGCTTCTGCAAAACTTTTTTTTTCTTTTTGCCCAAGTTTACAAGCACCTACAAAAAGCAATGGCAAAACCAAAAGAGGAGACCTAACCCCTTCGCCAGGGCTAGTCTGTTATAATCTCAGCACAAGTACTTTAACATCGTCAAAAAATGGACACTACAATATGCATCAAGTTGAGCAGCACAGTTCACTACAGCTCTTGGGAGAGCTATTGTTCTCTCAAAGGGCGTTCTGTGGGAGTTGGGATCCAGAAAGGAAAGCCATTGAGAGCTGTTGAATTCAGTAGTCCGAGAGCTGCACTGTGACTAGATCCATAATGTATTATTCTTTTTTTAGTCCCTTGGCTAAGTCCATATGGGTCACTTCAGGTACAAAATGCTGTATTTCCTTCAAAGCCCTGTGCCTTGGCCAGATACCCTGTTATGGTTGACTGATGTTTGTGTGGGGGGGCAGGGGGCATGTGGTTGCAGGTTCATTTTCAGTTTGTTACTCCTTCACCTTTATTTTTGTCAGTTTGATTTTATGTGCTTGGGTGTTGAACGGCACAGTTTCTCTCGGGCAGCTGTGTCTTTGTTCTTACATTTTTCTCAATCTGTATCTAGGAAAAGAATCTAAGAAAACTATTAATTTGCACCACAGCCTTAGGGTATCACCGAAAATACCTTTCTCCACATTGACATTCTGTTACCTTTAAAATCCAAATATAATAATACTTTTCTCAACTTACCTAGGCATTCCCTGTGGCTGCATGCATAATCTAAACACACACACTGCAACCTCCCCACTCCCTACCACGTCTTAGAAGGATACCAAACCAGGTTTATACACAATGAAGAGGAACCAGGCACAAAATCATTAAACAGCGTTCCTTTTTATTTCATTTTTTGGCATTTTGTTTTTAATAACCATGTTTATTGAAATATCTGACCCTTTAAACACAAAATTGAACAGATGTCAGGAATGTAACAGAAACCCTGATACACCTTCCTCTCATGGAAGGACTTGGGAACGAGGAAGTAAATGTGCGTACAAGGAAATAACTAATAAACACCAGAGAAACAAAGACTGGCGCCTCTACAAAGGGACCAATAGTACCTCGTGCAAGGATGTGGGCATCTGCACAGCAGCAACCCTCTGTGGAGAAAGCAGGCATGCCCGACGATAAATAGCCCATCTCCAAGGGATAACTGGGGAAGGGAACACAGGACCAGTCTCTTGCAAAAGTCATAATGTCTACAAGGGATTAGACTATCGAAGGGAGGGCATTTTAGTGTTGCAGGAAGCTTAAGGGAGCAGTGGACAAGCTATCTCTTGGAAGAGCAGTAGCACCCAGACAGGCTGTCTCTAACGGAAGCAAAATTGTGTCAAAAAGCAGTGCAAGCTCTTAATGGAAGAGTTAGTCTCCAGGCAGAAGCCCACAGCAGGCAACACTGTCTCAGGATGAGGCACAAATACAAAGCAGCAGCATTTATCTGCAGAGGTGTCTCTTGAAAAGAGGTTAGCAAGCAAACAGAGACCATGTCTTTTTGCGCACTAGGACACACTGCACATTCAACTAGTCTACAAAGGACTGCACACAGTAACAGACCATTCGTGGTGGAAGGTCTTAGTATATTTTAACGAAAACCCCTGTTTACAACATCTACCATAGAAAACTGATTGCTGGGTCCTAATCCTGTCTGAACTCCTGAAGATAATGATTCAGAGCGGGCCAACAATGTCCCATCTTTCCTACTTGACGCATTGTAGATCCCCTGCCTAACTAGGAGCCTCTTCCTGTTGGCCCCTGAGCACCTGGAACCACCCCCCTCGCTGTCTGTATTCCCGATACTAGGTTACTGCAAGATATTCTTTTTAGCAAGAGCACCTCGTCCTTCTTACCCACTGGCATTAAGAGAGATGAACCAGGCACAGCTACCCAGGTTCCTCTGTCCCATCTCATTGTGTGCATTTGCAGCCCATAGGAGAGTTATGGTAGGCTCTCATCACCAGGGTGAAATACTTCCTAGCACCATAGACAAAACAATCACTTTGGCCATACACGCACCTGGAGTCAGTGCGGACACCACATTCTCTGGGCTTTCCTCATTCACTCTTAACACATTCTCTCGCTCACACACGCTATGGGAACCGCAGGGCCGCTCCAGGCAGCCCCATCTACCTCTACCTCACAATTCTCCTCTCCCAACAGCAGCAGATGCTCCCCAAAGAGGATGGGCCTAACAGAGATGGTCACAGGCCAAGGAGAGTAGGGAGGCAGAGGGGACGGTGATAGGTGAGTTTTGTTCAACCGGCAGCAGCTACTTCAAAATGTTTTATTTCTTTTTCCGCTCCTGAGAACACCGAGGACAGAACCTGAAAAAGAAGAATATTTCACCAAAGAGAATCGGAACAACCACTGCGCACAGCTCTGACCGGACATATGACTTTCTACTATTTCAGAAAGAGGTACTACACACACTTAACACCCTATACCAGTGGTTTTTAACCTTTTGACTTCTGTGTACCCGCCACTAAATTACTGGAACCAGGGGACCTCCAATGAATCATTATTGGAATATGGGGACTCCCACTGAGTAATTACTGGAAGCTGAGGACCCCGGCCTAGGCATTCGATAATTTGAACCTCAAAACAATACAGAAACAAGTATTCATCAAAGAAGTATTTTTAAAAATGACAGAATATTTCATTTAATTCCAAAACAAATATCTAAACTTTCATTTTAAAGGAAAGTTTGGAGCTTTTCTAAATTCAATTGAGGCCACTAATCATCCATACTTTGTACTATTTGATGCATTTGCTTTCATAAGCCATTCTGAGGATACTACGTTTTTAATTGTACATTTTGCTTCTTTATTTATATACACTTTATTAATCTGTCAGTTTTATTTAATTTTCTGATCAGTTGCAGACCCCAGACCACAGGTTAAGACCCACTGCCCAATACTATTAAAGAAATAGCACACATACACACAAAGTTGTATGAGTGAGATTTCACTAGATTTTAAAACTTCCCTTCTCAAAGCCTAGAAACTCACCATTTTCCTCTGGGTTTAGTAGTTAGCCCCACACAGGCGAAGTGAAACCACTCAATGGAACACTGGAGGGAAAATAAAATACAAATTATATCCCATTGCGGGAAAACAAACTGAATGAATGAGAACAAGGATGGAGTAAAGTGAGACAGAATATGGGCACCATGGAGGGTGGAAGGATATGGCGGTTAAGGAAGAAGGAAAAAGTGAAGAGTTGCAATATTATGGATGAGGGAAATAGGATAAATGGAAAGATGTTTGCTCGAAAGTGAAGTTCACATAAGGCAGTGAAAAAAAGAAGGCGAAAAAGTGGAAGGGGTGCTACTTACGTCTGGATTGTCACAGCCGATCATTTCTCCATAGGACACCTGGTGGCACAAGCAGTATGTGGGCTCGTTTGGATCCACTGGCATATCCAGAACATCGGAAGGATGTACATTTCCAAAGTTCACAGATGGCGCTGAATACTCAGTCCTAAAAACCAAAGACAAAAGTCACGGGAAAAGTTTGTCAGATTGCTGAGCACAGCCAAGGTCTGCGGCATGTTTCCTGGGGCATACATTACTAATAAATACTACTTAAGACTACTACTATACTGCGCTTGATTCCCTTGTGAAGGACTTTCATTTTATTTTTCCAACCAGGTCCGTCAGGATTTCACCTTAACTCTCTCACCATATGCCTTTTAACCTCTGGCAAACATCTTCCTACACTGCACTCACACACCCAGTTTACTTGCTGGCCTTAAAGGGTGTCTAGTTTCCATATTCAAAGTCCAAGAGGTGCGAAAAAAAAGAAGCCCATCTGCCAAGCAATCAAATCAGAAAGCAAGGAACATCAAATGCTACAGTCTGGGGCCAAGCTTTCAATACAAAAAAAGTCAGAGGCACCTGAATGATGGAAAATTCCTACTGGCCCTCGGTATGAAGCATGAGATTATGATAAGACAACAAACTCAGTCACTTAAGACAATATGTACTTTGTGTAGTAGGACACTAGCCAAAATCATAGACGCTCCTGAAATTGACACCTGAGCAGCATTTCCATCATTGTGTCTTTTAAGTCATCAGGATTCCTATTTTCTGGCACATGTATGGTGTTAGACCTGTCAGCCCTTTGGGTGGTCCCTCCTCATCATTATTTATTTTGTCCCACTTTTGCCTCAAACCCTGTTTGAATTTTTCCTTTTTGGGAACCACCAGACTTTTTAGTGTTGCTGCAGATTCAGGGAGCCATTTTACCTACCCCTGAAACTTCTGTCTGAGGGCCTGAAGCACAAAATGGTGGCCACCTGTGACATCACCAGCATCCACTGGAACCTACTAGCACCTTCCAGAACATTCCAGAACCCTGTGACCGTTGGAGGCGGTTTAGAATGTTGGGAGGTTAAGACAGAGTGTTGGCAGTTGGAGCTGGCAGTTGGCACCTGACTGGTGAAGAGAGAGCAGCACAACAGTGAAGGAGGAAGGAGTGAAGCAGCAGGGGTGGAAACTTGTGCCTGGAGTGGGGTCCATAAACCCACCCTTGATACTAGTCCCTACTGATGGATCCCAGCCTGTAGCCCTGTGTGGGAAGAAGCCAGAAAAACTCATCCTAAGGACCTGGACAGCAGGAACAGGCCTTAGAAGCAGAAAGCAGCAAGATCCTGACCTGGAAACTGGTTTCCCTGGAGTCCGGCGTCGAGTAGCCTAAGACCTGGAGCCCGAGGTGGAGAAGCGGCGCTGACTGAAGAAGCAGACGTCGTACCCGGAGCCGCCTGAGGTCGTGAGAGTGCGCCGACGGAGGTCGTGAGGAATACCAAAGGTCGAGGAGGAAGTTAACCGAGGTCGAGTGAGCGGCGTCATCGGAGGAGTGAAGTCCGCCCTCCGGAGTCGTCGGAGACCGAGGTGAAGTGTACCGGAGGTCGGGAGTGAGGATCGCACTCCGGAGTCGCCCGGAACCTGAGAGGAGGAGCACCGGAGGTCGGGGGTGAGGATCGCACCCCGGAGTCGCCGGAAGTCGACATCGAGGCCAGGCCGGCCGACGTCATCGAAGCCGAGAGCGCCATCGGACCGGAGCCGCCCGAAGTCGACATCGAGTAGAGACTGCCCGACGCCGTCGAATCGGAGGTCGAGATCGAACCGAGGCCGCCGACATCGGACCGGAACCGCCTACCGGCGTCGTCTAGAACTGACATTGTGCCGAGGCCGCCGAGACCGAACCGGAACCGCCTCACGGCATCGACACGACTCCAGCGGCGTCGGAACATCAGAAAAAGGGCAGTAAGTGGAGTAGAGGGCGCCTAAGGCCCTGTGGAGACCTGAAAGACTGCTCTAAGGGGCTAGGGAGGTGCTGGAACCAACCTGACTGTGCCAGGGGTGAATTGGGACTAACCTAGAGAGGTTGTGTGGAGAGAGAAAGCCAGGGCACTGGTATTCCCCCCTTGATCTACCTCAGTTTAGGCCTCAGCCTTGTCCCAGCCAGGGAGTAGAACCCCTCAAGCCTTCCACAACCCTACAAGCTGTGCCTGGGCCAAATCAGCCCTTAGGAATTGAAAAGTGATTTGATTACATGAGTGTTGCTGTATACTCTTAATTATTTATTGGGGGGCCCTGTATTTATTGTGGTTAACCTATTTATTGCTTCACTATATTTATTGGTCCACAGGACTTGTTGGTGTACAATATTTATTGGTGACAGTATTTATTGCCTCAGAATATTTAATTGCCTGTATTACCTGCACTGTTATTTATGTCCTTTATATTTATGATCACCCCTATTTATTGAATCTCCAGACAGTATTTATTTGACCTGCACTATTTAAAATTTGTATATTGTGATTGACTTATTTATTTTCCCAATCAGCAACTAAGAGAAAAAGATAAAGAAAGATATTTTCATAATTTTTACGGTGTAGAGTCGTTTTTGGAACGGATGCACGCATGGTTATTGTATGGGTATATTGTATGCTTAGCACGGGGCCTGTTTCCTGACCACTCGAGCCAAGCTACCACAGTGTGTTCGGGGAGTCCACCACCACCCTGCGGAGTGGGAGTGGGCTGTTTCCAACATATGGTGCTTCAGACAGGTCTCGGTTGGTCTTCATTAATTAACTGCAGGTTTTGCAGCAGCCTGGGGACTGTGCCCCACAAACATTTTTAAATAAGAAATTATTTTTAAAATTCTAAATAGTGCTCTTCTTCACACAGATTCTCTGGAAGGCCATGCCAAAGCCATTATTCAAGAAGTGACTGGCATCATCTGCGTCTATGTTGTTACTGTACAGCAAGACTACAATATGATAGACACTATTAGAAGGAAGCCATCTGATGTGGCTGATCTTAAGACTTCAAGGAGATAAAACTAGCCGTATTGAATCATCCATAGCTCTGCCAGATAGCATACAGATAAGCGTACTGATGGCAATCGAAGGATCTGTTTGCACTAGGACGGTCAAGCTCAGAAGAGCAGATTTTGTTGTGTGGGTTGCTCTGAATCCAGATTGCTTACAGCCTTTTGAGTTGTGATTTTGCCTTTAAAGTGAAAGGTACATTTTGGGGGAGGGTGGGCATGTTAGATCTTTAGAGAAAGGTTTGAGGGACTGAAGGTACATCACCACAAAATAATTGAAGGTTAATCCTCTGTGCAGGACTCAAAGCTGTTTGGGCCAGGGGACAGGGAATTTGTCCCAGTTCTATAAATGGCAGAAATTAATGAAGGGGTAAGAAAGAGGAGTCAAATATTGATATGCTGAACTGATATTGACCTAAGGATTGGAGCATGGTTGTGATTTGTGCCTACCACGCCAGCACTGATATGGATCAGTGATGCCTCAATCACATTCATTAAATTTCATTGTACATTTCACAAAAGGACCGCAGTTTACTAGGATTTGAGAATGAAAAATTGAAGGATAAGGACAAGAACGTGTTCAGAGGTTCCTTTGGGCTACTTCATTCACTCTTCCTGGGTGGACACCATAAACTCTTGACTGAGATAACTGGGACTTTCTAGGTTTTGATCCCCTCACTACTACTAGGTCAACCCAATAGACCCTCTTAAGAGATGTGTTAGGAGTTACTTATTGCCCCTTCACTGCTTCTTGGTGGACCCCCAAAGACCCATGAGCAGTGATGCTAATCTAATCCCTCAGAATCAAACTGCACTGAAAACAATTTTATTAAACTGACATTGCCTCAAATGATACTACTAAACTGGAATAGCAATGTTCCTGAGAGAGATAACAGATCAATGTTCTGCACAGTAAGTGGAAACATCTCACATGAGTAACAAACCAGTGAATAGTCAGTTCTTAGTACGCGGCTGCTACACAAATAATTCCATAGACCCTAATCAAGGTTTCCATAGTCACACTGGATGCAAAGACCATCTGACTCTACACCCACAATATGTTCCCTTCAATCACAAGCCCAGTATCACCTATGCACCTGTTCAGTCCAATGCAGCTTCTCAAAATTCAATTATTTCTCCTCCGGTCGATCTTTATTTGAAAATGCACCATCACAACATAAGTTCAGATTAGCTGGAGTGTCTTTTAGAAAAAAAATACGAATTTCCCACCTCCTGCATCTTGAAGACTCACTATTCCCACTTCAGCCTAAGGTCTACTTAGATTGCTGTCTTCCATGGGGTGTATCATGAACAACTCCTGTATGTTGTGTGAAACTAACAATAATCTAGTAATCTCATTAACGGCCACATTCATAAAACAGACACCCACGTAGGGCACTCCTAAGGGGAATTTTCTCTGGTCCCAAGAAGAGAATATGAGATAATAACGTTCTGTCTCAAAACCAGCATCCTCCTAATCCTGACACTGATGCAGGAGACCATGAGTCGAGACTGAAGTCTTTGGGTCTACCAGTGGAATTGGCTACATAAATTGTGTTTTCCCTACTTCAACCCACTTTGGTCACCTGGGAAACTTAGAGGTTCACTGTAACAGCTTTCATCTGTCTGAACAGATCCTATACCCAAGTAGTTAGCCTCTTGCCCTCCAGCATGGTGGCAAAGTGAGAAATAAAGAGGAAAATGTGTTGCTAAGTCTATTAGAGACTGTTGCAAGTGAAGAAAGAAGCAGGGATCTCCAGTCAATATACACTATCATCAGCCCGAGACATACCACTTGGAAGCAAGTTATATTTCAGAATAGACACCTTATGCATACACTTAACACACGTCACTTGATTAAAACTTACGTGTGTGTGAGCTTCAATTTCTTCTGGCTGCCTTTGACCGTTTCCTCATCAGAGTTCTTCACCTTCGACCTTGCCTTAGCTGCCTTTTTCTCTTTCTGTGCCCGGCCTTCTGAGAGAGGTAAAACAACGAAAAACAATTCAGCAGTGGGGGAGTGAAGGACATGAAGGAGAATCATTACCTCCTTTATGCCACCGTGGTATTACCAAATGTGAACACGAAGGGATATGGCTTCCTAAACGCTTTGCATCATTTGCCAGCAATTCCCATGAGATGGATGATTCACACTGTTTGAGGGGGAGAAAAAACGCACTACAGTCCCGATGACTAAAGCGACACCTGATCATCTCATGCATCCCTAGGAGAAGGCGAATTCAGCCGAGTGGAGGTAATCCCACCGCCAATGGGCTATTTTGTGGTGCAAGGGGCCTGTATCTGATATAGGGGTGAATTTCTGTTGTGTTGAGAAGGGAGCTTTCTTGGAGCAGGTAGTGCACACCTCAAGACTAAGTGTCACAGACATGTAAAAGTCAAAGTATAAGGACCGTGCAGGGTGTATGGGAGGTGCAGGTATCTGCCTGCCTGAAGTCTAACAACTGTATCCCATTGTCGAAACAGTAGTGCAGGCTGCATCAACTTGTGTGACTGCACTGCATAGATTGGAGAGCTTAGAGGCTTTAAGTGCCTTCGTCAGCATTACTCCTTAAGAGTGTACATTCCTTATTGAGGAACACAGAGCAAGTCTTGGTAGAATCAGGAGATCAGGCATGAAAAATGTTAAGCAAAGCAGGTTTCTGCCTTCATTACCCTCTGGCCATAGACCTATCCAAGTGGACCGCAGAGGCATCAAGTGCATGTGCGGTCCTTTTCTCTCCCCCCATCAGGGGGCACAAGGCTAAAGAAACACAATCTAGCTGCGCCTGGACCGCGCCCAGCACACCAGACCATGGTCCTCGGACCTTCCACTGATAAACGCCAGCATCCTCCTTGCTCTCGGACACCACGCCGCCAGCCACCTTGCCTCACTGAAGGACACCCAAGAACCTTTCTCCTGCCGAAACTGCAGCTGCACCCTCACTCACAGCTGCACTCCAGTCCACCTGGGACCTTCTCGACATAGCCTTCCTCACAGAAACCTGGACAAACCCTAGCCCAGGCCCAGACATCGCCACCGCCATCCCCGAAGGCTACAACATCATAAGCAAGGACCGCACCGACCGACCAGGAGGAGGCATCACCATCTTCCACAAAAACACCATATGCCTGACCACCCACTCAGACAACCCAACGACAACCATGGAACACCTCCACTTCTAGATCCAGACCAACCTCGACACCACCCTCTCTGGCACCCTCGTCTACCGACCTCCTTGCCTCCGCTCGCCCTTCCCTGACGCCATCGTCTACTTCATCGCACCCCAGGGTCTCGCATCCACAGATTACATCCTACTTGGCGATCTCAACTTTGACCTGGTCAACCCCAATGACCAGAACACCGCATCCGTTCTGGAGAATCTCGCCAACGTAGGATTCAAACAGTTAATCACCTCTCCAACACACGCAGCAGGACACACACTCGACCCAGTCTTCCCTGCCAGCGAAAACATCACCTACAGCCACACCACCGAACTCCTCTAGATCTACTACCCCCAAACTCCTCTAGACCTGCTCTCACTGAGTGCACTTCGCCTTCACCAAACCCACCATCCTCACCACCCCCCTGCCCCCCCAGAGCTGGAACAAGGTCACCGAAGAACATCTCACTGCCTCCCACACTACCACACCGCCTACTCAACACGCATCCTTCACCGATGGATGTCCAACTGCTCCAACACTCTGGCACCCCACAAGAAGGCACCCGGCAAGCAACACTCCAAGAAAGCCAGCTGGTTCACTCCTGCCCTCCCCCAGTTCAGGCATACCTGTAGACGACTCGAGAAGAGATGAACAAACAACAAAACACCAGAAAACCACACAACCTACAAAGCTGCTGTTACCGTACACCACCTCCTCCTCAAAGCCCCGAATAAAACGGCCTCCAAGACAGAATCAACGCTAACGCACACAACTGCAAGGACCTCTTCGACAGTGTCAAGGAGTATGCCAAGCCCAACAGCAAGAAAACAGACTTCCCACCCTTCCAAGACTTCTGCAACAAATTCGGCACCTTCTTCCACCACAAAATTAAGCAGAGCAATGACAGCTTCGAGACCAAAGACCCTCCCACCACGCTCTACACCACCACACCCAACCATGCCACACCCCAACAGATCCTGCTCAACTGGACACCCCTCATCAAAAGAAGACACACTCAAGACCATTTAGAGCATCCACTCTTGAGCCCCGTCTGATCCATGCCTGCCCTACATATTTCTTAGAACAGCCACCTCCATCGCACCCGAGCTTCGCTGCAACATCAACTGCACCAGTGAACCCGCCACCTTCCCCGACGACTGGAAACACGCGGACCCAGAAGACCTCAAGAACTTCAAACCCATCTCCCTGCTCAGCTTTCCAGCCAAGGTAATCGAGATGGCCATCAATGCCCAACTCTCGGAGTTCATCGAAGCAAACCATGTCCTGGACATCCCCCAATCCGGCTTCCGAAGCAACCACAGCACTCCTTGTCACCACTGATGACATCCGTTCCCTACTTGACTGGGGCGACACCGCAGCACTCATTGTTCTGGACCTCTCTGCCACCTTTGACACCGTCTCCCACTGCACCCTTATCACGAGACTCCACAACGTCAGCATCCGCGACAAGGCCCTGGACTGGATCCACTCCATCACCGGTTGAACATAGCGAGTCAGACTACCTCCGTTCCTCCCAGAACCCACAGAGAATAGTTACAGATTGCCCCAGTGTGAGAAAGTGGCTCTGTATATACTGTTCCTTAATAGGTACAGGGTGTACAGAGTCCACAGTTTAACAGAGGTTAAAGTTAGATATAACCTTACTCTCCAAAGTGGTAGCCTGGTCGAGCAGTAAGGCAGTATCAGAGGACGTGTAAAGCATTTGTTGTACACACTCAGTCAGCAAATAGTTCCACACACTCAATAACTGAACTCTAGGCCAATGGTTTGTATATATAAAAAAAATATATGCTTGTTTTATTTTAGAACCAACACTTGGAATTAAAATATACTTTCTCGACAAGAGAGGTTTCATAAAAATACTTTTGTATATGCAATAGACTTTTTAGTAAACAGTTACAAATAGTTGCAGTAGGCAACTCTATTTCTTCACACAATACATTGAGCTCAATGATAAATTCAAATTATATGCAACAGATTACTTTCAGATTACTTTTGTAATTCCAGGCTTGGATCCTAGATCCAGTCCTGGGTCAGTTCTCAGAATCAGCTGTTGAAAGTCGATTTTGGTACTGTACTGATTTTTAACTAATATTTAGCTATTTCAAAAGTGAGCACTTAGAAAATATTTCAGAGCAATCAATGATTCCCTATGGAAGGAAATATAGGTTACAGGTACAGTAGGTTATCGTTACTTTTGTAACCCAGTACTGGGTGTCTGGGTTCAGTACTGGGACATTTATCCAAAACAGGTAAGTAATTACGTTTTCAGATGTTATACGATTTTTGAGGAATATTTAGAAATTGCAGAAATCAACACTTAGAAGAAATTTCACAGAAAAGCAGTCAATGGTTTCCTATGGGAGAAAATGGGGTTACTGGTAAGTATAGATGCGAGTATTCTTCCTAGCCAGTGCTGGGCACCAAGATCCAGCACTGTGAGCCCACCTGAGAACAGGTGAGTTTTTGCGTTTTTGTCGCTCGGCTGATTTTTAGTGAATATTTGAAGATTTGAAAAGTCCACACTTAGACGAAATTTCAAGAAAAAGTCAGTCAATAATACCCTATGTAGAAAATAGAGTTAGCGGTTTTCAGGTAATTTCGACTGGCAAAGGTGAGGTTCTGGGCATAGACTCAGGGGTCCCCCAAGGTCAGATAGGCACAGTTAGTTCACCCTCAGCGGCTCTAGGGCAGCCGGGTGCAGAGAGAGTTCGGCCCAATGTTAGCCTATGAGGAATAGGGGGGCCTGGTTTGGTGGCTGCTGACTAGGAGGCCACGCGGCTGTGGGAGCTGGGCTCCTGGTCACTCACTCAGGGCAAGTGGGGAAGTAGGCTAGTGTAGAGATTGCACTGCCAGGGCCACTCGGGCGGCTGGGTGCAGGGTGCTTTTGAGCCGTCGGGCGCTCAATGGAAATCAATGGGAATGTTCCGGTTAGGAAAAAAGGGGACGAGGATGCTTCAGGTGCCACCACCACTTCGAGAGGTAAGTTGGGTAGTTGTAGGTTAGGTGGGTACCCCGGGATTGGGCACAGGGGGCCGCAGGGCGCCGCGTGCAGGGGTGCCTTTTGGTGTCGGGAAATCTTACTCTCTGATGATCGCGGTTGGGGGGGCACCTTGTTCCGAGGCTGCAGGCTTCTTCCGGAATGTCGAGGGGGGTCCTTGTGTGCCGGACTCGGGGTCACAGTCGCCGTGGGGTCGTCCTCAGGGTCTTTGTCCACTCCGGCACTGGCCAGGCTTGGCTGGTGCAGAGTGTGCTGGGTTCGCGGTTCCGGGCTGCTGCCAGGGGTTAGAAATAGGTTTTCTGAGTAGAGCCTCTACTCATGGGAGTCCCAGGGGCTTAGAGCCAAAAGGTAGCCAGGTCCTCCGGGGTTGGTGAGGTTGCTGGCCACGAGAGATGCCGCGCTGGTGCAGGTTCGGGAGTCGACAGGCCGGTAGGGCTGGGGCCAAAGCAGTTGGTGTCTTCTTCCCTTTTTAGCAGCTGCAGGGCAGGTCTTTGTTCTTCTTGCTCTTCTTGTAGTCTTTTGAATCTGGAATCTGGGGAAGGAAGGTTCAGGGTGCCCCTAAATACTAGATTTAGTGGCGTTACAGGTAGGTGAAGGCCAGGGACCAATGGGTCCTGGTCCTGGGGTGGGTACACTCCCTATCCTGCATCTCTCCTGTGGGAGGGGGGCAGTAGCCTAATCCTGATAGGGTAGGGCCTCCCATCTTCAAGATGGCGAGAGCCCGGAGATGTGCTTCACCTCGCCTCCCCCACCTGAGGGGTGGGGTGGGCAGGCTGGCACATCCCCTGTCCTTGTATGGGGTTTCCGGCCAAGCTTCCCGCCAGAGTGGGGGGTTGCAGTGGCCTGGGGAAACTCCAAGAGGCGGCATGCCTTTGAAGCTTCCCTTTGCTCATCCTGGGGGAGGAGATTTATCACCTCACCCAGGATGTGCATTGTGCATTGAGCAGGGGCTCTCCCACCCAGGGGTCCAGCAACGTGTCTGCTGTGTGGCAGCCTCAGAGCAGACGTGGATTGTAGGTTAGTTGTAAGGGGGCATCTCTAAGATGCCCTCTGGGGTGCTTGGTACATTAAATCCCACACTGGCATCAGGGTGGGTTTAACGTGCTGAGAAGTTTGATACCAAACTTCCCAGTCTTTAGGGTTGCCATTATGGTGCTGTGGAGCTCGTGTTTGACGAGCTCTCAGCACCATGTACTCTTAAATGGCAGCACTGCACTTACAGTGCCCAGGAATGGACCTGGGTACTGTAGGGGCACAGGGCTCCTGCTCCTGTGCCCACACCATGGGCATAAGGCACCCAGCCAGAGGGGTGGCTGATATATGCCATGGCAGTGTAGGTGATGGGCATGGCACACAGAGATGTGTGTCATGTCGACTCTTCATTTTGTCCTGCACCCAGACACCCAGCCTGCAAAGGCAGTGTGTGTGTGTAAGGGTACAGGGCCTCTAAGGGTGGCACAAATGAGTGCTGCAGCCCTCAGAGGCCTTCCCTGGTCACAAGGCCCTGGGTACCTAGGGTACCATTTACTAGGGGCTGACATGTGGCCAGGGTTTGCCAATTTGGAGTTTGTGTGGTTTAAGGAAGGAACATAGGCCCTGGGCACCTGGTTGGCAGGAGTCCAGGGTACACTCAGTAAAAGTACATTCAGCAATTTAGCAAAACGTGGGGGCACACCATGCAAGAAAGATGGCACTTTCGCACACCCAGGGCTCCTCCCTGAGCCCCACCCTCTATAATGTTTACATGGCCCCACTCGCAGCCATCGTCAGGAACCACAGACTCAACATAGTCTCCTACACCATAAACAACCAGCTGATCCTTTCCCTCACCAACGAACCCACAGCCACCAGGACCAACTTCCACAGCGGGATGAAGGCCAGACAGTTGCCTCAAGCTCAACTCGGACAAGACCAAAGTCCTCATCGTGGGACACAGCCCCTCAGCTTGGGATGACTCCTGGTGGCCCGTCGCATTGCGAACCCATCCACCTCCATAAACCATGCACGAAACCTCGGCATCATACTGCACTCCTCGCTCACAATGAACCGTCAGATCAACAATGTCTCCTCATCATGCTTCCACATGCTACGCCTGCTTCGAAACACATTTGGATGGATCCCCAAGGAATCCAGGAAGACGGTCAGCCACGCACTCATCAGCAGCAGACTCGACTACAGCAACGCACTCTACACTGGTATCACCCAGAAATTCCTCAGGAAACTACAGAACGTTCAAAATGTCGCAGCCAGACTGGTCCTCAACACCCACCACACCGCATCCATGTCACCAAACACCTTTGAGAACTACACTGGCTCCCAGTCAACAAACGAATCACTTTCAAGCTCCTCACACATGCCTACAAAGTCCTCTACGATGCAGGACCAGCATATCTGAACCACTGCCTCTCATTTCACGTACCCACCTGACACCTCCACTCCGCCCAACTGAACCTGGCCACCGTCCAATGGACCCACAAAACAAACCAGAGAAAGATCCTTTTCCTACCTCGCCGCCAAGACCTGGAATACCCTGCATCTCCACCTCAGGCAATCCCTGTCGCTGACCCAATTCAAGAAGGATCTCAAGAACTGGCTCTTCGACTGAACCCCATCACCAAGATGGATCAACAGCCCCCACCTCCCTTCCTCAGTGCCTTGAGACCCTTAAGGGAGGGGAGTACCCGTGCTATACAAACCCCTGATTGATTGAATCTTTGAATCCACACGGACGGGGTAGCATTCATTGCACTGCATGGGCATATTCACAAATCGTGGAGGGTGTGAAATGTACTAACCTCTGCTCTCCTGTAGTCTAAGCGGCCATCCCCTCCTTCTGTGTAAGAACCAAGGTAGTACTCACTTTTCTTTCCTTTGCTGGAGGAACTGTCGTAGTCGCTAGAGTCGATTTGCTTCTCTTTCAGGTCTGCCTCAAAGCGCGCTAGATCTGTGTCCAAGCGTCTGATGTGTTTATCCACCTGCAGAAAAGCAAAAAAGGATGAGCTGATGCGGTCAGCTGAAGGAAATGCTCAGCCCAAAGAATAAGGGTAAGAGAATGAAAGCTGTGAATGCCCAAAAATCCAGTTCTGGCGTTCTGCAAACACTCACCATCTCGTATGTTTGCATTGCCAGCTGCACCTTGTCATCTCCAAACTCCTTGCATTTGCCATAGGACTCCTGAATCTGTTTCAATAGGCCCATCTTCTCTTCTGAACTTAAAGTCCGGGCATTGGCGATGTATCCCGTGGCGAGCTTGTCGATCTCAGCCTTGAGGTCTGTTTGATACAAAGATGGGCATGCCTTAGCATCCAATTGCTCAAAGGGTTTACTCATGCAGATCAGGTCTATCACAAATCTCAAGGGCAGTAGAAGGAACGCCCCCCCATGCTGTGTGATATTATATATATATATATTGGGGCTATATAAACAGACTCACTCAGGAACTGCTAGCACCAGAGGCACTTTTAAAACAAAAGGCATTTGAGAAAGGTTTAATACCGAAACGCGTCATGCCTGTTTAAATAAATGGTCTTCACAAGCCCCGCTGTGTCTCCTCATCTACTTCGACGGAAGGAGGTGGTTTTTGTATAATATATATATATATATATATATATATATATATATATACATACATATGTTTGGAGTAGACACCACACTTACCTTCTGTTCGTTGGTCTAAATCTCTCATAAGCTGGAAATTCCGCTGCAGTTCAAAGGGAAGATTCTCAATACCTTTGGATGTGGAAGAGAGAAGAGAAATTGCTTATACAAAGCAGGAAGAGATGTCCTCTCTATTTAACTCACTAACCAAACCCCTATATTATCTCCGTGACCTCACCTAATGGGAGAACAAACCCCTCTACCAGTGTAAGGTAAAAGTATCAACTCCAATGTTACCACTCCTGTACCTCTCTCACCATTCGAGTAATAAAGCAATGCCAGAGCCCAGGACACCCTCACCCAGGCCGATATATATTCAACCCCTCCATTGCTGCTTGTAAATGCAGATAAGAACTATTTATCTGTCCTCCAGATAACAATTTCAGCTGATACTCTGGCATTTGTGACCTTTTCATGGAACAGTATCATGAAGAAAATTATTTTTTCATTTATTCAACTTCAATTTACCAAAGATGCAGTTTGTGAACTGGCGGAACAGTTGGCGCCTTCTACAGTAATCCTGCATTCTTGGTCTCTTTGTGGCACTACCTAGATCTGCACTGTATTCGCCTTAAGGTTGCCGTTGTCACTAACACCCCTGTGAGTGTAGCCTTTTGGCTAGTTCCAACTGTCGGGGGACAATATATAGCCATAGGACAGATGTGTATTCTGCTTTTTCTAAGCTCCATTCCCAACAGAGTGAAAACATCTACCCACCCTATGATTCGAAAGAGATACACACTATTTCCAAAGCAGTGTCATTTATGTCTTTGGTGGCAGTCAGTCAATCAACAGATAGCTAAATTTCTATAAAACTTAATGCATGGGCCTGCAAGTGACTATATTTTAGATCATTAAAAGCACTGAGCATTTCTGAGAAATGCATATGTGCTCCAGAAACCACGTGTCTTTTCCTTCCATCCACTCTTTCATGTCCTGTTCTTCACTGTGATGACCATGTTCACTCTTTTCCTCCCCATCTGCGACACAAACAACCAATATAACAAAAGATGTTCATTCTTCCCTCTTTTTTGCTTCCAAATCCCACTGCCCTTCAAACTCAGTGAGTTTCTGCAGTTTAAAAAGTGGTTAAGTTCTAAACAGTAAACATAACATTACCTCTCTCAACTTCATTTCTTTTATCTTACTCGAAAGCCCAGGAAAGCTTTAACAGCACAGCACACTCTAATGTTAACAATGAGGACAACCCAAGTAACCATGATCACCCTCCTCTTTGAGTGGCTTGATGATGGATGTGCTACAGGTATTATTTTTAGGTCCCACGGAAGCTACTAATGCCCAGCACAAGCTGTTAGGCACGAGGCCTACCCAGCTAACCCTGCTACCACTCCTCGTTGAGTGGTCTGGCGATCAATGTGTTGTAGATAAGAGTTTAATTTGTAGAAGAATAATTGCCAGGGCCTACTCCTTCCTGCTGGCCCCACCAATGAATGCTGTGCTTGTAAACTACCAAGGTTGTATATTCTTGATTCCACCAACACCCTCTTGCTGTTTATGACATTCCTGCAGGTTCGTTTTCATCCTGAGTCTTTGTCACTGTCTTACTATCTCTCTGTACCTCCTCCTTTTCCCTTTTGCTTCATTTCTCTGTTGTTCTGGGTCAATGCCTGATGATTAAAAATAAATCCTGGTCCCTGAAGAAGAGAGCCGATGGGCCCCACCTACAACCACTGGCTCAAATTAAGCACTGGCTACAGCCATTATTTTTAGGTCCTACTGAAAAACAGCTTTTGCTGACTGTTGTTGAAAGTACTATTATGGATAATACCAATACACACAGTGGGATCAGAGTGACCCACTGCTCATCATTGGATGGTGTTCTTGTCAATTTAATTTGCTTTCTTATTATCTTATTCAATTGCTTGTCTTTCTTTACTTGTGGTTGCCCGACCCTGAAGCATACATTCTTTTACCATTTTTTTGAACAGGTGACTTGTAATTTTCCTCTTCTTAAACTGAGGGAATTACTATTTCTTTTGCCTTTTAGCAATCAATGGGAGTGCATTTTTTTTTGCTCTCTCCTGTGTGTCCTGCATCCTCCTTCACATCCTAATCCCCACTCTCGCCATGTTGTTTCCCACACCCGTTTATCCTGCTTGTTTTTTTCATAACCTCACCACCTCTATCCTCCCTGCTGGAACTACAAAACCTGCTTCTTTCCTTGACCCTTGTTCTCCCTGCCTCCTGTTTTTTTTTTTGTTTTAACTTTTTAGCATGGCCACCAGGCAGCTGCAATTTGCTACCAGACACTCCTTTTGGAAATGTGCTCTTCCATACAATTTTGTTTTTAATTTACCGCTTCCAATAATTGACGTACATGTCATGATGAATAAGCATGTGTATGTCATCACGCTGGGGTCATATTAGTGTGATGTTGCATGCATGCATATACATCAACTTTTTTTTAGTGCCCAGGATTAGCATTGGGAAAGCCATTAAGTCTGCATTAGCACAGCCTAAAGGGGAGACCTATTAGCCTTGTCAATGCTTATTGTTCTTGCACAAATGTCAAAATGGGTCGTCAGATGTTGGCTTTCCCCCCCCCCCCTGTATCGCTGTACCTCTAAAGAACTCGTTTCTGCCCATTCTTGAATAGGAGGCTGCAGGTTATACTACTTCTGTGCCCAACCACTCTTCATATGTTACACGCGACCGCTGCTGCGACTACATAGGCTGCCTCTGCCTAATCCTGCACACCACAGGTACCTTCTTAAGGCAGCAGTAGGGTTTTTATTCTCTTTAAATTCCATATGTCTCTTATCTGTCTTTCCCTTGACATGCCTCATCACTTGCTTAGATTTTGCCTGCTCCTTACTAACCACCATGTTTGTGGTAGCCACGGCTTGTTTCCTATGCTTCCACAACCTGCCCCTCCTTGTTTGCTTCCTACCACCTTGCATCCTATGCCTACACTGCTCTTTGCTGCAAACCATTCTCTGTCGACTGTCGAGAGGTCACGTAGGGATTTACTGTCATCATTCTGCCATGTTGTAACCTCTCTATTATTATTAAGAGTTTGTACAGCACAATGCTACTCAGATGAGTGTCCTGGCACTAAAGTTCGTTAACCACTAGTCAGAAGAAATTATTTGGAAAGCCATATTCAACAGCCAGGTTTTAAGGCTCCATTTGAAGGAACCTTCATCTTTAGTGGCCCTCAGATCAAGGAGAAGAGCATTCCAGCTAGAAGCAGCCAGAGCAGAGAAAGAGGAGCCGCCTTATTTTTTCCTTTTGGTGTTTGGCATAACTGTCAACTGAGCATCAGAGGAATGTAGAGATCTCACCGGAAGGTAGTGGGTGAGTCTGATAGCCAGGTAGCAGAGACCTGACTTATACATGGCTTTATGGGCCATCACAAGCACCCTGAAATTAACTCTCTCATTGACAACCAGTGCAATTCCTTGAGGGGCACTCGAATGTGATTGTTCTTCCAGAGCCCTAAAAGAAGTCAGGCTGCAGTGTTCTGCACCAACTGGAGTTTCTTAAGTTGGAACGCTGGGAGACCACAATACAGAGCATTGGTGTAGTCCAGCTGTGAAGTTATGAGAGTATGAATTACCATCTTCTGGAAATGTGAAGGGAGCAGAAATAGACACTTTTTAAGGATCTAAGAAGGCCAAAGCACACTCCTACCAAACTATCCATCTGGGAGCTGAAGGGCAACGTATTGCTGAACTTTACCCCAAGGTTGCGTATGACTGTGGCAGGGGTAGGAGGAGAGGGAGAAGAACTGTACCAGAAGTCACATCCCAGAAAAGGAGGAGTGGTCCAAAAAACACAATGTTTCGGTTTTGCTGGTGTTGAATTGAAGATTGCTCCAGCACATCCACTGGAATACCGCTGACAAACATGCTAAGAATCTGTTCTGGGCATTGGGAATATTACTGTCCGATGTAAGCAGAAACTGTGTGTCGTCCGCATAAGAACACCACCTGCATGCCAAAAGATTCCACCAGGACTGCCAGGAGTCATGTAGACATTAAATAGCATTGGACTCAGGGTAGAGCCCCGAGAAACGCCGAATCTTAAAAGTTTGGGGTTCGACGTTAAAGGTGGCATCCATACTGACTGACTTCTGCGAGATAGAAAAGACCCAAACCAGGACAAGGCTGTCCCACCTATCCCAATATTACTCAGTCATTGATGGAGGATAGGGTGGAAAACTATATTGAATGCCGCTGATTGATCTAAAAGCAGGACGGCCACTTGCTTCCCTTTGTCCACCACAAGCTTGGTGTCGGAAACATCTACCAGCGTAGATTCTGTCCTGCGTCCCAGGCGAATACCCGATTGAGATGGGACAGCAATTGATTAGAGTTAAACTACTTGGAAAATTGGGGATTAATCAGTTTCTCCAGAATTTCAGAGAAAGACAGCAATAATGAAATAGGCCTGTAATTGGCCAAGATAGACTTGTTGACAGAATGTTTTTTCAGCAGTGGACTAAGCTTAACTTTTTTCCAACAGCTGGGAACCATGGATCGGCCTAGGTCGTCATTTAAGAAGGAGTTAAGAGTAGGATTAAAAGCCACATGATAAACTGTCATGATATGAGGGGGGCAAGCATCATTGAGAGAACCAGATTTACAGGATTTAAGAGCTTTCTCAGAGTCCTCCAAGGAGATGCTGGCGTATTCAGTAAAGGAGCAGAGTTGAGTGATTGAGGCTATCAAATGCTGATTCCCCAGCCAATTGATATCGGAGGTATGGCCAAATCCTGAGGTATTTAAGGCATCCACAATGCCCTTAATTTTGTTAACCAGAAAAATCTGAAAGTTGCATACATAATTTAGGAGAGGCCTCAAGGGGTGTGCTAAGGCGCTAGTGTTTGAGAATTTCTTAGCTATCTTAAAGACCTCTCTGGGATTTTTCCTATATATAGCAATTTCACTGACAAAGAAATGAGCTTGGGCCCTCCTCATTTCTTGATGATAGATGTTTAGCTACTGTTATAGAATTAGTTTTCGGACGGTAGACAGAACTTTCTACAAGACCTTTCAAGTATTTTACATTGTTGCCACCTTTTCTTAAGCTCCTCATTAAGCCAAGGAGAAGTGGGGCGTTTTAAAAGGCCAAACACTGTCTTAAAACATTGTTAAGAATGAAAGTAATGTCCTCAGTAGTGTTATTGGCAAACTATGATGAGGTAAGGATGGGGTGGGTCTTCTACCTTTAGGACCCTGCTCAAGTATTCAGCAGAAATGTACCATTGCGTGGTCCGTCCAAGTATTACACTTGACATCTGATACTTTGACATGACAATTAGACAAGATCAGGTCCAGAAATTAACCAGCTAGATAAGTGAGTTGACTGACAAACTGCTTCAAATTTAAAGAAGACATGTTGGGGCGAAGACGCACATGTTGATCATCGATTGATCCAAATGAAGATTCAGATCACCCACAATAGAGAAAATAGAGTATTTTAAGAGATATTTGGATAAACAATTGTCTAGGGAGGACAAGAATTCCCCAGCATAGCCGGGAGGTCAATAAATGTAAACTCCCCCCAAGGTTTTGCTTGCCGGAGGCGAGAGGCAGAGGCCCTAGCATTCTGCCCACCGGAGTTCAGTTTAGGCGCAATCTAAAAATATAGGAGGAGACAGAAAGAGTGAGCAAGACAGAGAAATGTAATAAACTTAAGGAAGGGAAAAAACATGGGTAATGTGGGGAAAAGAAAGGCGAGTAAATTAAGGACACAATGAGCGAAATGTGAAAGGAAGTAAGGTGGAGCATGGGAGGAAGAGCGTTCAAATACTGCTGGGTTGAAGGGTAAAAGGAAGGACCCATAGAAGAATGAAAAGGTAAATGTGAGAGTGAAAGGGTTATAAAGTGATGAATGATCAAGATGATCAACTGTTGGATAGATGGGTGACAAGGTGGCTGTTGGTGGTTGTGAGAAAGTGCCATCTTTTTTGCATGGCATGCCCCCACTTTTTGCTGAATTGCTGAACGTACTTTGACTGAGTGTGCCCTGGACTCCTGCCAATCAGGTGCCCAGGGCCTATGTTCCTTCCCTAAAACCTAAAACCCAAATTGGCAAACCCTGGCCACATGTCAGCCCCTAGTAAATAGTACCCTAGGTACCCAGGGCATTGTGACCATGGAAGGCCTCTAAGGGCTGCAGCACTCCTTGTGCCACCCTTAGAGGCCCTGTACCCTAACACAAACACACTGCCCCTGCAGGCTGAGTGTCTGGGTACAAGACAAAACAAAGAGTCGACATGGCACACATCCTGTCACAACACTGAAGACTGAGAGGTTTGGTATCAAACTTCTCAGCACATTAAACCCGCACTGATGCCAGTGTGGGATTTAATGTACAATGCACGACAGAGGGCATCTTAGAGATGCCCCCTGAACCTAACCTACAATCCACGTCTTGTCTGAGGGGCTGCCTAGGCTGCCACCCAGCAGACATGTTGCTGGACCCCTGGGCAGAGAGCCATCCGCTCTCCTGGGCCTGCATCAATGCACATCCTGGGCGAGGTGCTAGGTCTCCTCCCCCAGGATGGGCAGGGGAAGCTTCAAAGGCATGCCGCCTTTGTGAGCTTCTCCAGGCCACTTGCTGTACTCAGCAACTGGCCCCTACCGGTACTAAACCCCCACTCTGGCGGGAAGACTGGCCGGAAACTCCAAGTAAGGACAGGGGATGTGCCAGCCCTGCCAACCCCACCCCTCAGGTGGGGGAGGCGAGGTGAAGCACATCTCCGGGCCGTCGCCATCTTGAAGATGGGGAGCCCTACCCAATCAGGACTAGGCCACTGCCCCCCTCCCACAGGAGAGTGGCAGGATATGGGATGTACCCACCCCAGGACAGGGACCCAGTGGTCCCTGCCCATTACCTACCTGTAATGCCCCTAAATTTAGTATTTAGGGGTACTCTGAACCTTCCTTTCTTAGATTCCAGATTCTAAAACAGCAAAGAAGATCAATAAGAAAGGAGACCTGCCGGGCAGCTGCTAAGAAGAGGAAGACACTAACTGCTTTGGCCCCAGCCCTACCGGCCTGTCGACCCTCAAACCTGCTCCTGCTAAATCCCGGCACCTCCTGTGGCCAGCAACCTCACAAACCCCGGAGGACCTGGCTACCTTGTGACTGAGCACCTGGGACTCCCATGAGCAGTGGCTCTGCTCAAAGCAAGTATCCGACCCCTGGCACCAGCCAGGAACCGCGAACCCTGCACACTCTGCACCCACCAAGCCTGGGCTGTGCTGGAGTGGACAAAGACCCCGAGGACGTCCCCCCGGCGACTGTGACCCCGAATCCGGCACCCAAGGACCCACCTCAACGCTCCTGACGACGCTTGCAGCCTCAGAACCAGGGACCCCCCCTACCGCGATCAACAGAGGGTAAGATTTCCCAACACCAAAAGGCACCCCGGCACCCTGCAGCCCCCTGTGCCCGACTCCTGGGTACCTACCTATCCTTCAACTACCCAACTTACCTCTCGAAGTGGTGGGCACACCTGAAGAATCTTCATACCAGAGCTTGCAGCCTTTGTTCGTCCTTGAGCTTTTCCATTGCAATCCATTAAGCACCCGAAGGCTCAAAGGCACCCTGCACCCAGCTGCCCGAGTGGCCCTGGCAGTGCAACTTCTACTCCTACCTACTTCCCCATTTGCCCTGAGCAAGTGACCAGGAGCCCAGCTCCCACAGCCGCGTGGCCAGCTAGTCAGCAGCCACCAACCAAGGGCCCCCTGCCTCTCATAGGATAACATTGGGCCTAACTCACTCTGCACCCGGCTGCCCCTGTGCAGCTGAGGGTGCAACAACTGTACCTACCTGACCCTGGGAGTCTATGCCCAGAACCTTAACTCTGCCAGTCGAGTACTCACCCAAAGGCCGATAACTCACTTTTCTTCCATAGGGTAACATCGACTGGTTCCTCATGAAATTTCTTCTAAGTGTGGAGTTTCTAAACTTTAAAATATTCACCTAAAATCAACCGAGTAACGAAAACGGAAATACTCACCTGCTATTAGGAGAGATCCCAGTGCTGGATCTTGGTGCCCAGCACTGACCCTGAAAAGTACTTACGACCGTACTTACCACTAACTCAATTTTCTCCCATAGGAAACCATTGACTGTTTTTCTGTGAAATTTCTTCTAAGTGTCGATTTTTGCTAACTACAAACCAACTGTGAAAACGTAATTACTTACCTGTTTTAGATAGATGTCCTAGTACTGAGCCTAGGAGCCCAGCACTGGATTACAAAAGTAACGAGAACATACTTTATCCGTAACTCCAATTTTCTTCCATAGGAAACCATTGACTGTTTTTTTGTGAAATTTCTTCTAAGTGTCGATTTTGCAATCTTATAAATATTCCTTAAAAATCGCCTGTATAACTTGAGCGCAGTTTCTCAACTGCTTACAGGGGGTACACTAGTGCTGGATCCAGGATCCAACACTGACCTAGAAAAAGTAACCATAACCCCACTTACCTGCTAAGTGAATTTCCTTCCATAGGATAACATTGGCAATTTGATCAGAAAAAGTTTCTGTGTCAACTTTTAAAATAGCAAAATATTGCTTAAAAATCACAACAGTAACTAAAACGTATTTACTCACTTGTTTCCAAGAACTGTCCCAGGACTGAATCTAGGATCCAATCCTGGATTTAGAAAAGTAATCCTGAAAGTAATCAGTTGCATATAAATTAAAATTCCCATTGAGCTCAATGTATTATTGTGTTTGAAATTGTGTTGCCTATTGCAACAAACTGTAACTATTGCATTTCAAGTCAATTGCCTCTTGCAAAGTATTTAACTAAAGCATCTCATTCTGGGAAAGTATATTTTGATACCTATTGTTGGTTCAAAAATAAAACAAACATATTTTTATATACAAACCATTGGCCTAGAGTTCAGTTCTTGAGTGTGTGAGACCATTTGCTGACTGAGTGTGCGCAACAAATGCTTCACACTGTCCTCTGATACTGTCTTACTGCTCGACCAAGATACCACTTTAGAAAGTAAGGTTATGTCTAACTTTAACCTCTGCCAAACCTCTGTGGACTCTGTACACACTGTACCTATTTAGGAACAGTATATACAGAGCCACTTTCCTACAGTGGTTGTAGGATGGATGAGCGAGGGAACTCTTAACTTCCCTCAATGCCATTAGAGTATGCTTCCAAATTGAGGGTACTTTCATCATCTGGCTAATCTCTTGCATCACACTAAACTACTGTCAATCATAGTTATATTCTACCATAATTAACAATGTGTCCAAAAACTTCGACATGGCATTGTGCCCTACTCACACCCATCTCCATACTCAGTTGTAGCACGAGCCTTAATGTCAATGACTCCATGCTGACACAAGGTGACTGCGGGATGGTAGAAAAAGGAGGTGGGAGAGCTCTGGTGTGGATAAAACGTATGTTTGTATATGTGTGGTTATGTCTGTACATTAGGTTTATAAATAAGGCTCAAATAGATACAATATAGAAAATATGTTTTTTGGTTACTTCTCAAATCTGTTAATCAGGACTACTAGGCTAGTAGATCAGATTAACAGGTTGAGGAGTTTAAAAAATAGAAAGTTTTCTAATGAAGGTTAAACAGCTACATAAGTGCACATGTGGATGTACTACAACACCAATGTTTTCATTTGAATGTTCTGATATATGTGTACCTAAAGCATTAAAACCTATGAGACATGCATTCACAGCAGAGAATAATTCCTTCTCAATGATCTGGAGGTCTCTTATTTTGTTTGTGTTACCCTGTTTAGGTCAGGAACACTCAAAACGCCCTGCTGTCTCTGAAGATCGCACTTTCATGTCTTAAGGCTGCATGAATCACTGCCTCTCGCCGTTGCAGAATACCCAATGATAGTTCCTGCTCCAAGCAAGTTATTTTCTCGGTCTCACGTCTGCAGACTAAAAAGTTTGAAGACCACTGCTATTCGTGCATCCAAAGGACTCTTACGTCTTCAGCTCACTCCAAACCTCATTGTATTACCATGATCTCTCAAATAACCCTCAACAGATTCAAAATTCAAAAACTTTATTTGAATACAAATTGTTTCCATGAAAGTACAATACAGTGGAATGAAATACATAAAAATAGTTTAAAACACAGTATATGAATAAAAACATGCAGAGAACTAAAATCACTGTCCCCTGACAAAAGTGCAAGAAGTGCAAAGAATAAATGTAATCCTTGCAGCAAGCCTATGTAGTATTCATGGTATCACGGGCTCTTACAGCTGTTTTTAAAAAAGTGCCCAAGCGAATACTCTCATCCTCATCCGCCAATTGAGAAAACATGTTCAGGGCATTTCTCAAGTTATTAATGCAACATTTTACTAAAAAAGGGCTTTATAAATTTGTAATACTGGGAAGAAGGCACCTCCACCCCTGGGTTGTGGTAGGCTAAATAAAGTAGCAGTAGATTTTGATAGTTTTCGCCTGCGGTGTGCCATTTGTAGGGCCCACGAATCGGTAGCAGCAAATGTAAGACATAAATGAGAAAAAGTGCTAGTATGTGTCAAAATATTATTACATACAGAGAGGGAGGACAGACGGTATTTCTTAGGGCCACAGGCCATAATAAAAGATTTTTTTTAGAATTCGTTTGCAGATCCAAGGCAGCCATAAAGTCGACAAATCCATGGAATAACCGTTGTAAGGCTCCAAGTGTACGCACCATTAAAATAAGCTTACAAAAGTTACGCTAATGCAGAGCCATTGATTATTGGGACATCCAGTCATGTTCTTTAATAACAGGTGGAAATTATTAATATATAAAATAAAAAAAAGAGGTGCTAACATGCACCACTGTCTCATTCCCCGGGAGACATCTATTGAAAGAGACCTCACCCTTTGCAGTAATTCTGATCACAGCCTTCATGTCTGTATGCAAGTAAGCGAGGAAATGCACCAATGTTTCATCCAACCCGTGTGTGAAAAGAATGGACCAAAGCTTTGAGCGGGTTACACAATGGAACACTGGGGTCAGGTCCATAAAAGCTAGCTGTATAGGTGACTGTTGTGCAACTGCATGTTCCCAATGATCAAAGACAAGTTTAAGCATTGTTCAATGGTTCCAACTTGGCTCCTAAAAAGATATTGGCATGGATATTAAACAGACTCCACCTCTGCCCTCTCACTCATTTGACTTTATAGAACCCTCCCAGGGATCTTAACTGTAGTGTCGATTACAGAGATTGGTCTATAACAATTAAGCTGTGTACGACATCCCATTGTAAAAATCAACACAATAATGGAGGTTGACCATGTACCAGGGAATGGAGAGTGGGTCACACCATTAAAGACATTCACCAGCAGAGGTGTCCAAAACTCTGGAATATGCCTAAAAAGATCAAATGGAAAGCCATCTGGTCTGGGTGCTTTTCCATCTAAACTTTGACTGATGGCTTCGTTCACCTCCTTTAAGGAGACAGAAAACTCCCCAGGGGTACACTTCAGATCCGGAGTGATCGGATCATCAATAGCAGCATACATTTTGAAGAGTGTACCTCCCAAGTGGTCCTGGCAATGTGGCACGTTATAAGTGTTGCAATATGGCTCCCTCTCCTTGTTGCGAACACCTCACTCCAGAATGATTTACTGTTCTTCGTGGCTGCAAAGAAAGCAAGTGAGTCCCACCAATTTTGCAGTAGCTCCCACTTCCTTTTAGCAATAGCTTCTTTGTACTCCTTGCGACATAATGCAACTATGACCGGTTCCCTGGGACTAGCTTGTAAGTGCCCTGTGTAATTTACAATTGGCATCACAATAATCATGGTTAAACCACCTGGGATTAGAGGGGGGGGGGTTCCCTTTCTAGATTATTCCCTCGTGAATCCCCTTTTTGACCATCCCAAACCTCATTTTACAACTACGATCTCCCTAATCCCTTTCTAGACTCTTTCCTCCTCTTAATCATCCCAAACCTCATTTTACTACTATGATCTCCATCTCCCAAATAACACTTTCTAGACTCAACTCTTGCATCCTATATCCCTCCATTATGATATTCAATCAAACTAACAGACTCACATGTCCACCATTCAAATTAACAACTCATATCTCTCTATACTAATCCACCACTAATCCTTTTTGGGTTCTCGGGTCACGTGCTACTTGCCTAAAAGCGACTCATCAGGAGTAGTAAGGGCTATATAAATACAATTACAATATCTATTGACCCACCCCTCAAATTTGCAGTTAAAAGCCTTATGATAACCGTGCAGATTTCATGTAGCTTGCAAAGACCTAATCAGTCCCTACCTGCTTCTGCTCAGCTTACCCTCTACTCCCGGGCTCAGTTTCCTGCCAAACTGGCAGCACGACACAGTGTTTCTCGACCACCAACGCCAGTTTCACATGGGCTAATTGCTTGAGGTGGCAAGGTATCTCCGGTTTTGTTTTTTTTAGAGGGGTCCCCTGCAACAAAATGGCTGACAAAAATAAGGGATAATAATAAAGTTTCAAAATAAATCTAAGGCAAGTGAATATAAAGTCAAATTGGGAGCACAGAAGAACACAACACAACTGATTGTTCTTATTATACCAAAATTAGAAAAATGTTTAATTAATAAACGACGATGTTAGAACAAAGTCAAAGAAAGGCTCGTGAACGCCCAGCTGACAGCCTTCATCGGAGATAACTACATCCTTGACCCCTCCCAATCCAGTTTCCGCAGCACCGAGACAGCCCTGATCACCGCCACTGACGACATCCGTATGTTGCTCGACCAGGGCCACACCGCAGCCCTCATCCTCCTGGACCTCTCCGCAGCTTTCGACACCGTCTCACACCGCACACTAACCACCAGGCTCCACAACGCTGGCATTCAGGGAGACGCCCTCAACTGGGTCCGATCCTTCCTCTCTGATAGAACACAGAGGGTCAGGCTCCCCCCTTCCTCTCCAAACCCACCGACATCATCTGCGGAGTTCCCCAAGGATCTTCTCTGAGCCCGACTTGCTTCAACATCTACATAGCCCCCATCGCCGCAATCGTCAGGCAGCACTGGCTCAGCATCGTGTCCTACGCTGACACCCAGCTCATCCTCTCCCTCACCAGCAACCCAGAAGACACTAGACTCAGCTTCCAGGAAGGAATGAAAAACGTGGCCACCTGGATGAAGGACAGCAGTATCATACTCAACTCCGAAAAGACCGAGGTTCTCATCTTCGGACCCCACCCCTCCGCCTGGAGCGACTCCTGGTGGCCTCCCGCCCTGGGACCCCCAACCACCCCGACGGACCACGCTCGGAACCTCGGCATAATCCTTGACTCCTCCCTCTCCATGACCCGCCAAATCAACGCTATCTCCTCCACCAGTTTCAACTGCCTCCGGATCCTGCGTGAGACCTTCAAGTGGATTCCCCCAGACTGCAGAAAGACCGTTACCCACGCACTCATCACCAGCAGGCTCGACTACGGCAAAGCCCTCTACGCCGGAATCAACAAATCCCTACTACGCAAACTCCAAACGATCCAAAACGCGGCCGCCAGGCTCATCCTAGAGACACCGCGCCACGAACAACTGACTCCACACCTGCGAGAACTCCACTGGCTCCCCGTCGAGAAGAGGGTCACCTACAAACTACTCATGCACGCCTACAAATCCCTCAACAACATCGGACCCAAATACCTCAACAACCGAATGAGCTTCCACGCACCCAAGCGGAACCTCCGTTCAGCCGACCTCGCGCTAGCATAGGTCCCACGCATCCACCGGAGTAGAGCTGGAGGGAGACCTTTCTCGTACACCGCAGCCACAGCTTGGAACACTCTCCCAGTAGAAATAAGACGCTCGCCAACCCTGAACACCTTCAGACGGGCTCTCAAGATCTGGCTTTTCGAGTGACAGGAGCAGCCCTACCGTTCTCTCCCCCAGCGCCTTGAGACCCTCACGGGTGAGTAGCGCGCTTTACCAACCCCTGATTGATTTGATTGATCATAGTCCTCCAGAATTATGCCTTATGGTTACAATATGCATATTAATTGACAGAATTAATAATCTTGTATTGTGTCCAATTTTGTATCATCAAATATAGCTTTTGTATTTTCATATTATATTGTTTTTGAGAATGATGAGTATGTATGTACATATGAGTGAGAGCATGTCTGATCAATGTTTCTTTTATTCTTGTAGTTTGAATATAATTCTATATCGTCGTTTATTGATTAAACATAGTTTTGGTACAATAAGGACAATCTGTTGTGTTCTTCTGTGCCCCCAATTTGACTGTATATTCACTTGCCTTATATTTATTTTGAGAGGTATCGCCTCGGACTATTTAAGAAGCTAGCCTCTGACCATTTAGAAACTCTCTCAGTTCTTGCCTGAAACCCTCCTGTCATAGGGTGAGCAGGTGTCCCGTATTCAGAGACCGTCGGCAGAACACAGAGCCAAGCGCTCATGGGTTCCAGTGTAGGGTTGGTTAGCAGTCCTTGTAAGAAAGCGATTCTATTACATATAATGCTGTGTGTAAAAGTTGCAGCCTCAGTTAAAGGAATGTCCCACTTTTTGGTATTGGAAATCTGCTCACCCTCCACTACTTAGCCACCATTCTGTAGCGTACAGATAAGAATACAGTCACACCAAATAGTTATATGCTCGACGGCTTTTCAGTAAGGACCCGAACCTGTGACCCTGACAGCATCGTTGATAGTGGACGCTTGCTCTGCCCTCCGTCTGTGCCTAGCGATACCACTAGAGCCAAGTCATATGTTTGAGACATAAGCTTTCACTGGCTTACTGCATTGCAGGAGTTGTAGTCTTGGCTCGCTTTAAATTAATTGGAATACAATAGTGTTAAAGCGAACGACTTGAAAAAAGCTCTAATAACATAGGGAAAGTGCAAGGCACCCTTCGCTGTCCATACGCTCTCGTCGAATTACTCCTTTTCACTGTCCGCTCCATCCACGCACATCACCATATTTACCACCAAATGCTCGCATTTTACTCCCCCCGCCCACTTCTGCATCAATTGGCCCCTCCCCTTCCAATGTACACCGTCCCGCCTCTCTCGTGCATCCTTTCTCGTCACTGTCCACCCCCCACCATTCCCCCTCGTTGAAATCGGTACTTCTTATAATTTGTTTGATCCTCTTACTGTCCAGATAATGCTCCAGATACATCCCAGCCGCCATCTTGATAGAAAACAAACAGCCCTTTCCGGCTCCCGCCCCTCTTCCGTTCGCTATCTTCTCCGCAGGTGACGTTACTTCCGCACCTCAGAGCGCAAGCTTGCCGCCATCTTTTTTTAGGGCAAAGATTTTTTCTTCGTTCCTGCATATGAATAATGAGCATCCTTTCAGGATGGGCGTGGCCAGGTAGCGTCATTTTGGAGCTGTGTGTGTAGGGGCTAATCAAGTCAAATGTGTACACCCGTTTTCCTATTTATTGTTTAAGTATTGATCTAGATTACTATTCATGTTCGATGAAATACGAATGCTGGTTTAAATACATGCTTAATTAACGGCGGAACAAATCATAGGCATTGGCGGCTCGAATGATCATCCTCTTTGGGATTTTATATATCAGTGCACTGTATCTGCCACAATTTCATTATCGGAAGCCAAGTAAGGTGAGGGAAACCCCCTTGTTGCGGGTAAAGGCAGCAGCAATTTAAATAAGTACACGAATGCTGATTAAGCTTCCTTAAAAAATACTTTTAATCCAATAAAAGAGCTAAATCAGCTTCCCTGCTTGGCATCAAAGGCGGCATGCCTAAGCTTACAATCTGCTTCCCACATTGCGATGTTCCTTATTTCAAAGTCCATTACATGAAAATTACATAAAATAAAAAATAATAACACTAACACACTACACCATCCCCCATTTCCCAAAACAAGCACCAACAAAAAAAAACTAAACAGAAAACTAAAACATCAATAATTTACATAATCTTTGAATCTTACATGAGCAGATAAAACCCTGCTACTGCGGGTAGGCATGATACCATCACCCACATTAGAAGGAACAACTACCTCAGCTCTTACATCCACACCAATTGGCACGTCTCCACAACCTGCACTGTCGCGACAATTATTTCCCTCACCAACATCTTGTTGGTGAGGGAAATAATTGAGGCATCATGAGGCACAGGGTCAGGACTGATTTGTATACGGCTGGGTCTAAACAGGGGTGGCATGGTGAGCAATAGAACAATGGATTTTACCCAGATCTATTGACCGGGGTGAATGTTTGATTTCCTCTGTATGCCATCCATCATCTGTGTGTCTTTTGCATTTTAAAATAAGCCATTTTTTTTACATGCAGCCCGTTTTCCTTTAAGGAAAATGGGATGCATTTAAAAAAAGAAAAATGAAACGTTACTGGTCCATGTGACCAATGCCTGCTCTTAAAATATATTTTCACTGCCAGTCACAAAGGGGTAAGGGTCCCCTGGGCACCCCTTCCCATTTGCGAGTGGCTTACCACCCTTTTGAAATGGGAGGTAAACTGTAAGTGTTTTGCGGCCGCAAAACAATCTTACATTTAAGGGCAAGTCGCCATTAGGACGGGACCTTACCACGCCCCTTACTAATAGCGAGTTGCAAACCCTATTTTGCGAGCTGGTAATAGGTTACTGACTCGCAAAATAGGGTGTGGAAATAGGGCAGACCTATTTTACAGTCGCAAACGTGACGATTTCCTGTTTGCGACCGCAAAAAACGGTCGTACATCTTGCCCTAAGTAATTTGCCCAGAATCACAGGATGTTGAGCGTCATGGCCGAGACTCGAACCCGGTTCCTCAGATTTGAGAATGACTGCCCTAGCCGTTAGGCCACATCCTCTCCCCATGTGGGGATAGCTGCTTGTAAAGAAAGTCACAGTTCAAAGAAAGCTCACCAAACAAAGCAACAAACTTTATTTGGACATTGTCCCAAAATCACCTTGAAAGTGAACGATCACATAATAACTTTCATCATAGACAGTGGTGCTTCGATGAATATCATGCCAGTGGAAAAGTTTAACAGCCTTTCTCCTGTGCCTCGCCTCACACAGTCAGGTACCTGAGCCGCTTCTGAGCCTTTGAAAAGTCCAGGGTCGTTCACAGCATCAATGCAACACAAAAAGACATTTTAAACGGAAGCACAGATGCACCACATATCAAAAAATATAAGGAAGAACAATTATAAAATCTATTTCCGACATCAGTGTTCTTCCAAAAATTCCTTTTTTATTCCAAAGATCAGTAATTCTTTTTAAAAAAAAACAAGATCATAAACATTATTGTTTTCAACAGCACAGCCGACGCGTTTCGTCCTTGAAGCGGACTTCTTCAGGGGTGTTAAATGCAAACACATAAATATACAAATAAATACATACACCTAAACATATATATATAACATATTACATACTACGCAGACATTTAGATACAATTATATATAAAAAGATGCTATTCATTCCAGCTAAGTTTCTTCATTTAAAAAAACATTTATACAATGACAAGCCATAATTACTAAACATCAAAGACAGACCGACATTAGTGCACTTAATGATCTTCCAAACCTATATACAAAATTCTCACAGAGTGTTCTTTTTATTAATTTTTAATATTTTTAACATTGAGATTAAGAGAGTGTGATCAAAGCCAACAGATCCTCATAAATAATTTGGATTGGTATATATAAGCTAATAACTTAGGTACCCAAGGAAAAAGGAAAAAAAGAGAATGATAATAACAAAAAAGAGAACTCAAAAAATTATTAAAAAAATAATTATGTGAACAAGAGTAATCCAAGACCAGATGCCTACGAATTTAACAACTAGGGGGATGCCAATGAAAGTTATATCAAATTTGTATGTCGGGATAAACATCTTAGCACCAAACCGTGCGATGCAATCAAACGTAAAGATAAGCATTCAAAAGTACCCACCGCTTAATAATCAAAAACGGGAGCCGCAGTGGTGAGCAGCCCCGAATAGACCGCGAGTAAAGGGGGTGGGGCGCGACATCGCTGAAAGCTGCAGCGCCACTCTGCCTGTGCAGAGACAGAAACACCTGCATGGTGTGCGGAGGAGATCCGTGACACCGAGGGGGTGGAACCTTGCTGCGGGAGCACAGGAGGCAGTAGCCGGGCCCTGAGAGACTCTGTCGGGGCCGAGTGAGAGGCCCGCCTTGGTGAGAATAACTCATAGCAGGAACTGAATGCCCAGGAGAACGGAAGTAGAGAAGCCAGCAAGTGCGGCAGCTTGCAGGGCGGGACCGGTGGTGAGCAGAAAATACCCTGAGCGCTGGGTGGCTGAAATAAGGACGAGAGACACTGTAAAGACAGAACATCCCAAAGAAAAACCTTATGACACAGTGTCTGCAAAATATGGCATAAAAGAGGGAACAAACGTGGTAAATCAAGAGGACGAAGAAAGGTGAAATATACTGCCAACAATAAGTGTCGCTCCCTCATCTCCGTGTGGAGAGGCTGGAGTTTATCGCTGTTGAAACTAAGCCCATGGAAGACAACAAAACTGCGCCACTCTACAAATCCCAGCCCAGAAAGATACGAATACACAGACCCGTAAACACAGAGTCCCGCCCACACAAAACAGTGACAAGAGTGGCAGCGCATAGATAATTTAGTCTTCAATTATCCTCAGGCAAAATCGACAGGCTGTGGTGAACTCTCGCCAAGCAAGTGTCCGGGAGTACCCAGGTGGTTGAAGACAGCGGATATACTCTGTAAGCAACCATCATTCAAACCAACCATGTCGGGCAACAAAGGAGGGCGCGGAACACACCAAATAAAACTACATAAATACGCCATACAAAAAGGACCAGAGGACGTGAGTAATGAACCCAAACGCAGAGTAGAAAAAGAGGAGCCAACACTAAATTATGTCATCGCGGCGATCAGCAAAGTACAGACCTCACTAGAAGCACAAATAGATATGGTATCTACAGAAGTTTTATTAATAAGAGCAGATTTGTGCAAATTGGGGGACCGAGTTCAGGAAGTCGAAGACACAACAAACTTGCTAAAAGTAGACACCAAGATCCTTCAACAACAAGTCCAATGCTTGCAAAACACAACTAATACACTTGAAGCTAAACTGGATGATTACGAAGGCCACTCCAGGAGGAACAATATAAGAATTTTTGGGATTCCAGAATGGGCAGAGGGGCCAGCAATGGATCTCTTTGTGGAGGAATTAATCCAACAACATTTACAACCCAGAGGATTGTCGACTTACTTCTCCATTGAGAGGGCACATAGAGTCCTAGGGGGGAGGCCCAGACCAGGGGCCCCGCCAAGACCGATTTTAGCCAGAGTCTTTAATTTCCAAGACCGCAAAGTCATACTACAAACGGCCCATACCATCTCATTCTTCCCAGATCTCACAATTAATGTTCTACGGCAAAGGCGCAGCTTCCTCGAACTAAAGAAGGCGCTCAGACATAAAGAAATAAAGTATGCAATGCAGTTCCCCGCTAAACTGAAGGTGAAAGCACACGGTAAAATCTGGTTCTTCTCCACTCCTGAAGAGACTTGGGATTGGCTAGATGGATGATGCACAGTAGGCAAAGCGAGTTCCTCTGAAGACAAGACAGTAAGAGGCGATACACGGATGGGAAAAGCAGATGCAACGCGGGAAAAAACCAAGAAAACAAATGAGGGATCAGACAAAGATGAGTGATCTATTATCCCATGGCTTACTTCAATGTCACTCATAACCAAAATAACACGCTGTGGATCTTGCAGTGAAACGTCCGGGTTCATATAGGGACTGATTAGTCTGTAAGAGGGCCTACATTGATACCGCAGGGACAAATGCACATATGCTGGCTCCTCTCCTGAAACTAAGAAGAAAAGTAGGTAATGAAACTATATATGGGAACTGTAATGCTGGCAACACGCAACTGATAACCAGGAGAATCAAGGGGGGGAGGTCACTGGTTTCCGGTTCCCTTAGTTTAATGGGGAGGGATGACAGGCACTCTGCAATGTTGGGGAGGCAGGCAGTTCTAGGGCCGTTATGCAGGGAGGCGGGGAGGGGGGATGGAACATTTCATATGGACAGCAGTTGGGAACATTGTTTTAACACAGCAAGTTGGGGTAGCTGTAATGTAATGTATAGTGTAATAAGAGTAGCACACACCACACAGCTTCAATGTAAAGACACCCAAGAGAACCGGTTACCACCGGGGACGGCACACATGCTGCAATACCACAAACTCCGCGACACACCTCATGATACTGGAAGATATGAGATTAGATATACCCACTATTGTGACAACCATCACCCCGGGTAAGATGGAATCCTGTCTCAGGCTTCTCGTCGGAAACATTAACTGGCTGGGGGACGGGCTGAAAAGAGGAATAGCCTTTCAATACATAAGACACGTATCAGGCATGGTATTACTACAAGAAACCCATCTGGTGGGTAACACATGTAAAGCACTGAACAGAGGGGGATACAAATTGGTTGCTAATTCAGACTTCACAACAGGCTCCAGAGGGGCAGAAATACTCCTGCACAACCGATGTCCATATATGGTAGATCGTACATGACCAGACTGGCTGGGGAGATTCGCAACCACCACAGGGATGTGGGAGGGCAAACCCCTAAATATACTATCAGTCTACATACCACAGGCGTTGCAGAGGGTAACCCTACCTGACCTGAGTGCATTACTCACCAAACTACTAGAGGGAGATTTGATACTTGGAGGAGATCTAAACATGATGCTCTGTGGACAAAAGACCGAAAACACCCTAAACTGACACCCAGTAAGAACTCTACACTATCAAACTATTTAGAAGCATTGGGTCTTGTAGACGTCTGGAGAGCGAACAACCCACAGACCTAACAATTCGCCTTCCACTCAGGGGCACATAACAGCCAGTGTTGTATCGACTATATACTAACGTTGGCACACCAACTGCCCTATTTTAGAGCAATCCGATATCTGGCAAGGGGAATATCAGATTATTTACCAGTTTGGCTCACCTATACTCAGCGAGCAAAGCTAGCTCAGAACACAATCACCCTAAACCCTGGGTACTTAAGACTCCCACAAATACGAGATGAATAAATTCAAGCCACAGAAAATGACTTTAAATAAAATAAAGACTCCTTCTCCTCCCCACAGATACTCTGGGAAGCATTCAAAACAGTAATTAAGGGACAGGCCCTCTCCCTGATGGTTGGGTATAAAAAAGACAGAAAGAAGGAACTTACGGACTTAGAAACCGAGATTCTAGAGAGAGAATCACAAATTGTCAAATCAGAAAGCGTAGAGGCCATTCATGCTCTGGCTATCAAAAGACAAGAATATGAAAATAAAGTAACCGAAGAAGCAAAAAGTTAGCGTCTGACAGTGCTCCACAAAATATATGAAACCAGAGATAAAGCCAGGAAATTACTGGCATGGTTAGACAGGTGTAAACAAGCTAATAGGTGGGTGGCATATCTGAAATCCGAGAACGGTGCAATAATAAGGGATCCCCAGGGAATAGTAGAGACATTCGCAGCACACTTTAGGCATCTATACAAGCCCACCACCACAGCCACACCGGACGATTCGAGGGAACTACTCGCAGAAATGCGTCTCCCCTCTCTGACAGCGGACGACACTACTTTACTGGACAGTGACATCCTGGACGAGGAAATCACTAGGGCAATCAATAGAATACAATCCGGGAAAGCAATGGGGACTAACGGTCTCCCGATTGAATTATGTAAACTTGTGGCTACAAAAATCGCACAGTACCTAAGAGAAATATATAAAGAGGGCATACAACGGCGTTACCTACCCCAAGACTAGAGACTTGCTTCTATTGTAGTTATCCACAAACAGGGTAAGCCAGCGTAACTTTGTAGCTCATACCACCCCATATCACTCCTCAAGGCAGAAGTAAAAATAGTGGCCAAATTGTTGGCTAACAGACTAATGCCGCTTATCACGAGCTTTGTGCACCTGGATCAATCCGGCTTCATGCTAGGAAGAAACACAACATTAAACTTACGACGTCTACACGGAGTGCTGGGTAGAAATGATACCATTAAAGTAGCAGCAGCAATACTATCACTTGATGCCCAAATGGCATTCAAAACCTTCAAATGGCCATATTTATTCACAGTACTAGAGCGACTAGGCTTTGACCCCAAATATATAACCTGGGTTAAGCTATTATACGCACAACCCTTGGCACACGTGGTGGTGAATGGACGCGCCTCACGCCCCTTCCCCCTCAAAAGAGGTACACAACAAGGGTGCCCACTCTCGCCCTTGATTTTTGCCCTAATGCTAGAGCCCCTTGCAACTTGGATTAGAGGAGATCCAATAATCCGAGGTCTGCAGTGGACAGTGGGATGGGAGGACGGACTCTCCCTATAGGCAGATGATATCCTCCTATACATGGCATCTCCTCACTCATCCATAAGCATGATCATACAATTCTTTACAAATTTCCGAAAGTACTCTGGTTACACCATTGACTTGTCCAAATCAGTATTATTCATGCTTCAACGTCCCATCCCAAAATAACCCAACAGGTTGCGCAGTGACGGTGACTGAGGAAGGATTCCACTATTTGGTGATCTATGTCACAAGAGATCCTTCACTATTCCACACACACAACCTCCTCGGCCCAATAAACACTGGAGAACATTACCAGTTATGGGTCGCGCTGCCCTTTTTAGAATGATGGCTCTGCCAAGGTTTCTGTATGCCCTACAAAATACACCATTCCCTATACCAAACACACACTTCTCCCAGATTGAGAATGAAACAAATGCACTGCTATGGGAAGGAAATACCCAGAGGATGGGCACACGTAAATTGGTGAAGGGGTGGTACAGGAGCGGTATAGAGCTCCCGGACATACGACTATATTATTGAGCACTCAACTAGCGGTAATTAATCAATGGATATACGGCCCACACTTGGATCCATCTTACCAAATAGACACATTCCTGATGGGTCCCAGAAGTTACAGGCAGGCACTATATATGAACCCCAAACACCAGGTACTAACTGGGCCAACTCAACAAACAGTCCATCTCTGGCACAGGGTAACAAAACAGTTGGGATGGGAAAATAAAATAACCCAGTCTACACCTTTGTGGGACACAGAAGTACTCAGAGAACTGATTAAACAGCCGGGGTTCGACAAATGGGACATGATAAGCATCTCAAAAGTAGGTGACTTATGGGCAAAAGGAAAGATCAAGCTCTTAAATGAGTTACGGGAAGAATTTGATATGGTAGCATCTGAGACTTACTGGTATCTGCAAATCAGACATGCGCTAATGTCTGCCCTCCCTTCTGGATCAGACCTTCCAGAATCGTCCCCGCTAGAGGACAGACTACTATGCGACCAAATTGACGGTAAAGCTATATCGAAGACATACCAAAAATTACTAAACACCATGCCTGACCCCCTTACAAAATTACGAGAGTAATGGCAGGTTAATTTAAGAGAACTAGAAGATGAAGACTGTCAGGAAGCGCTCGCTTCACCTAGAGAAGTACCCATAAACTCCAGGCTAAAGCTAATACAACTCAGAGCCCTACATACAGCCTAATACTCCTATAACACAATGACAAAAATGAAACAAAAAGATGACTCTACATGTAGACGACAATGTAAGGCAGATGGTACATTCTTCCACATTCTGTGGGAATGTCCCCTCATCCAGATGTACTGGAGGGCAATAGTGGCACAACTACATAAATTGACAGGCAAGCAAATCCAACAAACACCACAACTATGTCTGCTCAATATATGGGGACCAACAGACCTCGATAGTAAGGAACATATTCTCATCACGCTAGGCTTTGTTATAGCCAAACGAAACATTGCGCGAAAATGGGAGGTGGATGCCCCGCCCACCATGGCTGGATGGGAGAGGGATATGGACTGGGCAATGGTTGCAGAAAGGACAGTCTATGAAAAAAGAGGGTGTCCCAAGAAATATAACATCTGGAGCAAGTGGAACACACAAAAAAAACAGATGTGTGCCCCAATAGTACTCGAGAATGGAAAAACCCCTAGGCAGAGGTCAAGCATGAGGGAATAATACATTGTAATCTTCCAATGTAAGTACTACTCGTCAGTGGGCATTGTTGATGTGCTAGAAGAGATGATGTGATGTGGTAATGTCAATTGCTGTAACAATCAAGTGTGTGCAAGTTTAACAATAAAAAGAGTTAAAAAAAAAAACATGACATCATTGAATGCTCCACAGGCCCCACTCCATGAGTTTCATCAATAGTAGTAGTACCAAGTAAGGACAGTATCAGAGCGGTGCGTATTTGTGTTGCTATGCACCATGCAAACAAAGCCATTGAGAGGGTGAGACACCCTGGTCCGCATATAGCGGGCATGATTATGCAATTGAACGGAGCCAAAGTGTTTTCCCTTTCTGACCTGAATAAAGGATAACATCAACTCAAACTGAAGGAGAACTGCAGGTACATTACTAACTTTTCGACTCGTGTTGGTTTGTTTAGATATAAGAGTCCGAGTTTTGGAGTATCTTCGGCTGCTGAGATATTTCAGGATGTTATTCACTGAGTAATCCAACCTGTTACACATGCTTTCAATTACAGTGATGACATACTGGTTTTTGGCAGGGCACAGGAAGAACACAACAAAGCCCTTACCCAAGTGTGGCAGTTATTTGCTGATGCAGGCCTCGCTCTGAGTGCTGCAAAGTGTGAGTTTCACAAAACCAAACTCAAGTTTTTTGGGCACATATTCTCTGATGAAGGAATGAATCCAGACCCAGACAAGGTGCAAACACTGTCATCCACTCCCCCTACCTCCCCCCCACCCAGGATGTTACCATGTTGCGATCCTTTTCAGACATGGCCAGTTATTGCTAAAGATACATTCGCAGCTTTGCCACAGTGAGTGCCCCGTTGAAAGACTTGGCAAAGCGAAATGTACCATTTCAGCAGTCTCTGGATGCAGCTTAAATGGCCTACTTCAACCCCACATTACATACCAAAATAACGGTTGATGCAAGCCTGGTAGGGCTAGGGGCAATCCTTACCTAACACAATGGCCATCCAAATGCTCAGAGATACATTGTGGCCCATGCCAGTCAACACCTGCCTGAAACTGAACATTCCTACTCTCATGCAGAGAAGGAGAGTCTGGCTGTGATGTGGGCCTGCAAACATTTTTATGTATTCCTCTACAGAAAGCGGTTCACTGTCCTCACGGATCATCAGGCATGGCTCACAATTTTTGGAAACCCGAAGTCTAAGATGCCACTTCGCATCGAGAAGTGGGGATAAGACTGCAAGAGTATGACTATAAGAGTGTGCATAAACCTGGGAAGGATCAAAACCCAGCAGCTTACTTTTCACGAGTGCCACTACATCGTCACAGTTCGACATCCAAGACAGCTGAAGCGTGTCTCAACTTTATCGTGAGATCCAGCACACCAGCCCCTCTGCCTGTGGAACTCAGCATTGCAATCACCTATTAATATAATCCTCTATGAGAGGTAAGTCTGCCACCACAGGATCCACTTGCCATTCCAGGCACCAAACCATCCAGTATCTCCATGCTGAAGAATACCTCTTCCTGGTGGAGGGGGTCCAGGCTCGTTTGATGAACTCCCTCAGATTGAGAACCAAATTGTGTCCACCACCTCTCTTTGTACTAAAAAGATGTTGCTTGAGAAACCTGTGGGATGAGGGTCGTAATTGGCCACCACTCGCTTCTGCACCAAATCTTCCTGTTCCGCATCTATAAAATTTGACTATCGTAGGGAAAGTGTAACTGCTGAGGGGGCCCCATTTGTCGGGGCGTCTGATAAAACTCCTGTCTGAAACCCTAAATGGTTTGTAGTATCCATGCAGTGTTATAGAAGTCATTGACAAATATTTTCATTTTCCTTTGATCGAAGACTTATCTTTGACAATTCATGACTTTGGGCCTGATTTGGATGTTGGCGGACCTGGTCCCACTTTCGCTTTTTCGACGGTTTCCCCGCCCACCTACTTGGTGGTCTGCCCGCTTGATTTAGATGTTGGCGGGTCCATGAATGAAAGGCTGACTGAGTCCCGCTGACTCTGCAAGCATATCCCTCCCGCCTCGCGGTGGCAGAGGCAGAAATAGCTGTGGGAGGGAGTTCAGCCAGGATTCCTGCCGACAGAATCACCAGGTGCCGTTCTGTTAGAAAAACTTGGCAGGTAAGCCTTCTACTTCAAGTTGGCGGTAACTAAGATAAAGAGGTGAAAACATGCCTTTTTCTGTGTTCTCACTTCCGTTTCCATCTTGAACCCCGTCATCCACGTCTTTCCTGTGCTGCTACTACATGGCTACAATGCTAAGCCAATCCGTTGTCGCCGGAATCTATGGGAGACTTTTGTGTCACTTGTCTTAGTATGGATCATATGGTCATATTTGCTTTAGCCTCATGTATGTTTACATTGCTTTTGCATGCAATATTTTAAAGTGTAATGCATGAGTGTTCATCTTACAACTTATTATGGTAAAATGTACACAACTGTATTGACACTTACATTTGTTTTATTTATTTGGCGGTTGTGGTTGTGGGTGTTGTGCTTGTGGTGCCTGTGGATGTACATTCAACATTGTGTGTATGTTGTTGGTGTGTAATGCTGTATGTCAAAAAAGGGCATTACACATTACCTCCATATACATATTGACAGTTTCACAACACATATGTGTAGTGAGGTAATGAAAAGTAGTACTTACCTGTCTCCACAACACCATGACCTCACTCCGCCACCAGGACACTGCCAGCACAGTAATATCTAAATACGCTTGAGAAAACCCAGCATAATAGCGATGGAGTACTGGTAGCCAGCAGAAAAGACTGCCGACTCTGCAGTTACCTAGTTTGTTGATGCCACATCTAAATATGACGGACGGAAGGTCGTCAACTCAATGGAGTACTTGGGACCGCAGCCGGGCAGGTCTAAGGTAACACCGTCAAGATGTCTTGATGACTGCTTTGCAACATGTGGTATCCCCAAAATCTACAAATCTGTGTGTGGTTAATAGGAAGCATGGGGTAATGTGCACTGTGTGAGTGTATGCTAAGGAATAGGAGTAGGATCATCCTGGACAGCAAACTCTCCATGAAACATCAGGTCAACGTCGCCTCTTTAGCCTGCTTCCACACTCTCCGTATGCTCCGCAGAGTCTTTAAGTGGTTCCCCATCAGAACCAGGAAAACTGTGACACAAGCCCTCATCGCCAGCCGGCTAGACTACGGCAACACACACTATGCAGGCACTACCAGCGAACTCATGAGGAGACTCCAGACGATCTAGAACGCAACAGCCAGACTGGTCCTGAACCTACTAAAGAGGACCTACATCACCCAGCACCTGAAAGGCCTCCACTGGCTCCCTAACCAGAAAAGATGCCAATTTAAGCTTGTGACCCATGTCTACTAAGCCCTCCATGACCAAGGACCCGTCTACATGAACCACCGCCTGAACTTCTGCCTACCTCCCAGGAACCTCCGCTTACCTCATCCTGGTACCATGCATCCGCCACTGCAGCACCGAATGACGCTCCTCCCCCTTTGCCGCCAAGTCCTGGAACACCCTTTCCCCCCACCTCCATACTTCACCCTCGTTGACCTATTTCAGGAAGGGACTCAAGACCTGGCTCTTCGACTGACACCACAGCACAGCACCTGGATACCCTCTTGGGTCAATCAGGTGTTTGTTAAGCACGACTACTCACCCGTAAGGGTCTCAAGGCGCTGGGGGGTGTCACAGGTTCCAGTCTATCAAGGAGGGGGTCTGTCGAAGAGCCAGGTTTTGAGGTATCTTGCGAAGATGGGGAGCGATATCTGTCTGAGGTGGAGCAGAAGCTCGTTCCAGGCTCTGGCCGCGCAGAAGGAGAAGGAGTGGCCTCCCGATCTGGTCTTTCTGGTGCGGGGGACCACGATGTAGGAGAGCTGGGCTGATCGTAGGTTCCTTTGGGGTGCATGGAATTTGAGTCGGCTGTTCAGGTATGCTGGTCCGGTGTCGTGGAGGGCGTTGTGAGCGTGGGTTAGCATCTTGAAGGTGACTCTAGCTTCGATGGGGAGCCAGTGGAATGTGAGCAGGTGCTGGGAGAAGTGGCAGTGTCTTGCCAGGTTGAAGACCAGTCTTGCGGCAGCATTTTGGATGTTCTGTAGCTTGCGGGTGAGGTTTTTGTTTATTTCGGCATAGAGTACGTTGCCATAGTTGAGCCTGCTGGTGATCAGGGCATGAGTGACGGTCTTTCTGTGTTCAAGGGGGATCCATTTGAAGGTCTTACATAGGAGGCGGAGGGTGTGGAAGCAGGAGGACGAGGCGGAGTTGATCTGGCGCTCCATTTTGAGCTCTGAGTCCAGGATGATTCCCAGGTTGCGTGCGTGGTCCCTGGGGGTGGGTGGGCTTCCGAGGGCGGGGGGCCACCAGGTGTCATTCCAGGCATCGGGGTTTGGGCCCATGATGAGTACTTCCGTTTTGTTGGTGTTTAGTTGTAGTCAGCTGTTTTTCATCCATTTGGCGACGGCTTCCATGCATACTCGAAAGTTGTTATCCAACATAGGGATTCTACCATGTATTATGTGAATATATATGCACCCATGTGTGTGCTGCAATTTTTATTTTTATTTGAAGCATTTAGTCATACGTGAAAAATGGTGCAAAAGGATCAATCAATCACAAAATTTGTAAAGCGCACTACATACCCGAGAGTGTTTCAAGGCTTTGGGGGGGGGGGAGGGGTGCTGCTGCGATTGGTCGAAGAGCCAGGTCTTGAGTTGTCTCCTGAAGGTCAGCAGCTCTTCGGTCTGTCGCAGGTAGAGGGGGAGGGTGTTCCAGGTCTTGGCCGCGCGATGAGAGAAGGATCTGCCTCCGGAAGTAGTTCTCCGGATGCGAGGGATCGTGGCCAGGGCGTGGTCGGCGGAGCTGAGTTTCCTGTTGGGTACGTAGACGGAGAGTCGACTGTTGAGATAGGCTGGGCCTGTGTTGTGGAGAGCTTTGTGTGCGTGGGTCAGGAGCTTGAATTTGATTCTTTTGTCGACGGAGAGCTAGTGCAGGTTCCTTAGGTGGGGGGTGATGTGGTCGCGGCGCGGGACGTCGAGGATCAGGCATGCAGAGGCATTCTGGATCCTCTGTAGTCTGCTGATGAGCTTGGACGAGGCTCCGGCGTAGAGGGCGTTTCCGTAGTCGAGTCTGCTACTGACTAGGGCCTGGGTGACTGTTTTCCTCGTGTTTGTCGGGATCCATCTGTAGATCTTGCGGAGCATGAGGAGTGTGTTAAAACAGGTGGAGGAGACTGCGTTGACTTGTTTGGTCATGGAGAGTTTTGAGTCGAGGATGACTCCCAGGTTGCGTGCGTGGTCGGTGGGGGCCGGGGGGGACCCCAGTGACGAGGGCCACCAAGAGTCGTCCCATGCGGAGGGGTTGGACCTGAGGATGAGGATTTCCGTCTTGTCTGTGTTCAGTTTGAGGCGGCTGTCCTCAATCCAGTCGGCGACGGCCTTCATTCCCTGGTGGAGGTTGGATTTGGCGGTGAGGGTGTCCTTGGTGAGGGAGAGGATCAGCTGAGTGTCGTCGGCGTAGGAGATTATGTTGAGGTCATGTTGTCGGGCGATGCGTGCTAGTGGTGCCATGTAGACGTTGAACAGCGTTGGGCTGAGGGAGGATCCTTGAGGGACGCCGCAGATGATCTCGGAGGCCTCGGATCGGAACGGGGGGAGGCGGACTCTCTGAGTTCTGCCGGAGAGGAAGGAGGTGGTCCAGTCCAGGGTCTTGTCTCGGAACCCTGCGTCGTGGAGGCACGTGCGTAGTGTGCGGTGGCAGACGGTGTCGAAGGTGGCGGAGAGGTCCAGGAGGATGAGGGCCGCCATCTCGCCGTTGTCCAGCAGGATCCTGATGTCGTCTGTGGCGGCGATGAGGGTGGTCTCGGTGCTATGGTTGCTGTGGAATCCTGACTGGGACGGGTCCAGGATGTTGTTGTCTTCGAGGTGCCGGGTGAGCTGGGTGTTTACTATCTTTTCGATGACCTTTGCTGGGAACGGAAGCAGGGAGATGGGGCGGAAGTTCTAAAGGTCGCTCGGGTCCGCTTTGGGTTTCTTCAGCAGGGCGTTGATCTCTGCGTGCTTCCAGTTCTCAGGGAAGGTGGCGGTCTCGAAGGAGAGGTTGATGATTTTGTGCAGGTGGGGTGCGATGGAATTGCTGGCTTTGTTGAAGATGTGGTGCGGGAGAGGGTCGGTTGTTATGTTATGTTATGTTATCTACATTTCTTACGCGCGCAGCTACTCCGAGGAGTGTCCCGGCGCGGCCCAGGGGAAGACAGACTATAACCAGACCTAAGAAAAGAGATGTGTCTTTAGCAGTTTCTTGAAAGTGCCAAGGTCATCCACAGTGCGAAGCGACAGGGGTAGCGCATTCCAAGCGCGTCCAGCAGACACAGTCAAGGAGGCGCCCCCTAGCCTGTGACGCTGAAATCCAGGAATCTTCATCAACCTGAGAAATGAGGAGCGTAAGGATCTCCCCGGCACATAAAACGAAAAGCACTTCTGTAAGTAGCCAGGGCCTTGCCCATGTAAAGCGCGATGGGCTATAGTGAGAACTTTAAATGTCACACGTGCCTTGACCAGTAAGCAATGGAGGGAGCGGCGAAAATCGTGCACGCTCTGCCTGGGAGATAGGCCACCCAGCAAGCGGACCACCACATTCTGGGTCACCTGAAGCTTGTTAAGAGCGTAAGCTGGGATCCCCGCATAAAGAGCATTGGCATAGTCAAGTCGAGATAGAATCAATGCCCGGACAACCGATTCCCTAGCCGCTTGAGGGAGAAGCGGAAAGAATCTTCTCAGAATTCTGAGGAGACCGAAACAACAGCCAGTAAGGCACTTTACCTGACTAGCAAAAGATAGATTACAGTCAAAATAGACCCCCAGGTTCTTCACGGTCTGACTCGTGGAGGCAGGCGGAGGAAAATCCCGAGGCCAGATGGACTCTCTAAATCCAAGGGGAAAGTCGCCAAACATTAGAACCTCGGATTTATCCTCATTACACTTTAAATGGGCAGCTGCCAACCATTTAAAGACCGAGGAAAGACACCTCTGCACAAGGTCCACCGAGGCCCCATGCTTCTCCCAAGTAAACAAAAGTTGGGTGTCATCTGCGTAGGCAATGACCTTAGCCCCCGACCCCTCCGCTAGAGCCACCAAGGGAGTGAGGTAGATATTGAATAAAAGGGGGCTGAGGGAGCAACCCTGAGGAACCCCCGTGCTCATTTGAAGAGGTGACGAAAACAGCGGAGGTATCCAGACTTGCTGGAACCGGCCATCCAAAAAAGATTTAATCCAACCCCAAGCGAGGTTGGACACCCCGATCTCCGACAGTCTACGCAACAGCAGTGCGTGGGGGACAGTGTCAAAGGCCGCCGACAGGTCGAGCAGCACAAGGGCTGCCTTCCCGCCGGCGTCGAGACACTCCCGAATAGCCTCCGAGACTTCCACAAGAGCACCTTCCATGCTAAAGGAAGGGCGGAAGCCAGATTGAGCTGGGTGAAGAAGACCCGCCCCCTCGACAAACTCCGACAACTGTCTGTTCCCAATTTTTTCACAGATCTTCGACAGGCTAGGAAGAAGAGAGATAGGCCTGTAGTTCCCCGGAGTCGAGGGGTCAAGAGTAGACTTCTTCAGCAAAGGGAGGACTTTGGCCTGCTTCCAGCAACAAGGGACCCTGGCCATCTGTAAAGACAGGTTAATGATGTGGTTGACTTCCCCATTCACCGTCTCAGCCACAGTGGCCAAGAGTCTTGCCACGCACGGATCGTCTGGAGAACCGGACTTAAGGCCCTGCAGAATTCTTACAGTGCAGGACAAGTCTACCGGAGAGAATTTAGACAGGGAGTGCACAGAAGGCAGGGCACCGGGAGCGGTGGTCGATGAGTCCAGAAGGACTATGGACCCATCAGGCACAGCCGGGCGAGAGAAGCTGTCCTGTATCTTTAAAATCTTATCCCGGAAAAATGTGGAAAGCGTCTCGCACCAATCAACTGTCACCGGTAGTAGGGGACATAAAGCTCTGGACGATTGAGAAAATCTCCTTAGAGTTGTTCTGGGCCTGGGCAATGCGGATGGAAAAGAAGGCCTTTTTTGCTGAGGAGATAGCTTTGTAGTAATTTTTCTGGCCCTGCCTGAGCTTAGCCTTAGCTACCGGGCAGTAGTTGCTGGGACGCTAAGAGCGCTCCAATTTCTTGCATCCCTGCTTGAGATGATAGAGGTCTTCCGTAAACCAAGGTTTGGAAGGTGAGTCCCTAGTTTGTCTAGCCGAGGTCGGGGTAGCGATTAACGCCAGGGAGTCATGGAGCCAGTTGGAAAAGGCAGCTAGACACCGATCCAGGTCTTGTGGCAAGATTGGCCTATTAGCCTCCAGCGTCCTCGCATAGAGGATAGGGTCGACCTTCTTAAACGCCGGTTTGTGACCGATGACAGGTCTAGTGCTGGGAGAAGATACAACCCAAGAAAAACCAATTAAGTAGTGATCCGACCAAGGGACTGGGACCGGGGCTTTGATGGAGAGAGGGAAGTTTGAAAAGATAGGATCGAGAGTGTGACCACCAAGGTGGGTCGGCTGATCGACCCATTGTGAGAGAAATGCGGACTGGCAGATATCCAGGAACTCACATGTGTCCCTTGAGTTTTTTAGGTCAAGATGGATATTGAGGTCACCTAAAAGCAGATAATGAGAAAACTGCAAGGCTCTCGAAGAGACCGCCTCCACACAGGCCTGGAGGAAGGTGTGAGCCGCACCCGGAGGGCGATAAATCAAAGAGCCGCCCAGAGAGAAGTGGGCGGAGCAGCGAATAGTGAAATCAAGAGCTTCACAGCCGCCCCACGTGCTACGAGAACACTTAGACAGTTCCCACCTCTCTGTGAAGATAACAGCCAGCCCCCCGCGTCTCCCTGTTATCTGGTCTAACCTGCAGATTTTATCCGGTTGGGGAACCGGAGAGGATTGTTCCCATGATCTTGATTGTGTCCTCGATGCTCACGTTGGCCCAAGTTGACAGGGTGTCGTGGGCAGTGGGGTGCGGTGGGTTCGGTGCGGTGTGGTCGGCAGGGGTCGTCCGGGGTCTGAAGCTGTCATGGATGTCGGTTATTTTCCGGTGGAAGAAGGTGGCGAGGGAGTCGCACAGGGTTTGCGATGGTGGGATGTCGTTGGCGTTGGAGCTGGGGTTGGAGAGTTCCTTCACGATGGTGAAGAGCTCCTTGCTGTTGTGTGCATTGTTGTCAAGGCGGTCTGTGAAGGAGGTTCTTTTGCCGGTCCTGATGAGGTGGTGGTGGTTGCGGATGGCGTCTTTTTGGGCAGTGCGGCTTTCTGGCGTCTTGTCGCTGTGCCATATATTTTCCTGTTTCCGGCTGGTGCGTTTGGAGTCGAGGAGTTCCGGGGTGAACCAGCGTACTCTTCTGCTGGTGTCTCTGCTGGTGGGGCTTTTCAGCGGGGTGACGGTGTTGGCGCAGTCGTTCACCCAGCGTTCGAGGGCGAGTGCACCTTCATCTGGGTTGGTGGGGTTCGTTGGAGGGTTCAGTGCGAGGCTTGTCTGTAGTTGTTCTTCAGTGACTTTGGCCCAGCAGCGGTGGGGGGTCTGTAGGTTGCGGTGGTGGTCTGTCCAAGTGAGTTCGGAGGCGTGGCTGAAGGTGACGTGGGGGCTGGAGGAGAAGATGGCATCTAGCGTGTGGCCGGCGATGTGGGTCGGCGTCGTGGCGAGCTGTTTTAGTCCGAAGTTGGCGAGATTGTCGACCAGGGTGAAGGAGTTGCTGTCGTTGTTGTTCTCCAGGTGATTGTTCAGGTCTCCGAGGAGGATGTAGTCGTTGGAGGTCAGTGCGTGCGTGCGTGCTGATGAGGTCGGCGATGGAGTCGCAGAATTGAGGCCGGGGTCCTGGCGGTCTGTAGACGAGGGTGCCTCTTAGGGTGGTCTTTGGGTCCGTGTGGATCTGGAAGTGCATGTGTTCGGCGGTGCTGAGGGTGTTGTTGGGGTTTGTTGAGATCCTGATGGTGTTTTTCTGGACGATGGCGATTCGTCCTCCGGCCCTGTTGGTGCAGTCTCTGCGGGTGATCTTGTACCCGTCTGGGATAGCTAAGGCGATGTCTGGCGAGGAGGCTTCGTTCATCCATGTCTCGGTCAGGAAGGCGACGTCCGGTGATGTGGTGTCGAGTAGGTCCCAGAGTTCGACGGCGTGTTTGTGTGCGGAGCAGGTGTTTATCAGGATGCATCTAAGCTTGGCTTTCATTGTGGTGGGTGCTTTGGTGCTTTCGTGGCAGGAGAAGCTGCAGTTCCGGCAGCTGAAGGGGCCGTGGGTGCGCCTCAGGCGGCCTTGCAGCAGGTGTGGGTCCTTTCTGGCTTGAGAGCTCCTTCTCTCAATTTGTTGTATAGCAGTATCAAGAGGAGGATGATTCTACCTTTTTCCCTCTTCACTCCCTCCTTTGATTTTATTTGATTACTCGAAAGATGTGTCTGGCGGTGTTGAGTTCGTAGGATAGGGAGAGGATGAGTTGGGTGTCGTCTGTGTATGACACAATGTTGAGTACGTAGGTTCTGACGATGGGGGCGAGGGGAGTCATGTAGACGCTGAAGAACGTAAGGCTGAGGGAGGACCCCTGGGGGACTCTGCAGGTGGTAAGTGTAGTGTCCGAGAGGAAAGGGGGGAGTCTGACCCGCTGCGTTCTGCCGGAGAGGAAGGAGCGGATCCAGTCGAAGGCCTTGTCTTGGATCCCTGCGTCGTGGAGTCTGCGTATTAGGGTGCGGTGAGAGACTGTGTCGAACGCGGCTGAGAGGTCGAGGAGGATGAGGGCTGCTGTTTCTCCTTTGTCCAGTAAGGTGCAGATGTCATCTGCTGCAGCGAGGAGGGCGGTTTCCGTACTGTGGTTTTTTCTGAAGCCGGATTGGGAGGAGTCGAGGATGTTGTGCTCTTCGATGAATGTGGCGAGTTGGCTGTTGTGAGAAGTTGGCCTGGTATATGATGTTCACTAGTTAAAGTGACCACCTTGTACCATGCCAAGCAACCCTTATGGTGTGGTTGTAAGTCAACCTTTTCGGACTAGCTGCCCTAGTGGTAGCGTAGGCTAAGCAGTCTTTGAGGCTAAACTCGTGAAACGTGTTAAGCAAGCTGTTTTACCAAATGCAACCCCCTTTTATACCAATGAAAGGACACCACACAGATATATATTCAAAATATATATGTATTTATTTCTCAAAGTAACCCCTAGTCTCTTTATGAGCACAGGAGCACAAATGGTCAAACAAGATTACAGTAGAATACACAGAAGTTGCACTTTATATGGATAGGCCCTGGTGGCCGCTCAAACCATATACTAAAATAGTGGTATAAGTACCACGAACAGAAAAGGGAAAAGGCCTAGGGCCTCTAGAATCGCTGGGCCTACAAGGAGCTAACTTCAGTTAGTGACCAGGAGGTCCAGAGGTTGCGTGTGCAGAGCAAATAGTCACACGCGTGCTCCCATAGGTTTTCAATGGGTGCGTAAAAAGTACAAAGTTACTGCAAAAAGGATCTTCCGGATGGACTATGAACTCAAGATTGGAAACACAGACACTAGAGATGATACTCTACACTTGGGCACCGGAGTGCCAGCTTTACCTCACCCACAGGAAGCGGGTGCGTAGGTGTCGAAGTGCGTCGGGTTTCTTCTATCTGTTCAATGGAGCCTGTGGACAAAGATGCTGCAGGCGGTCGGTCCGGAAGAGATGCGGTGGATCCCAGAGTGGATCGGAGTTGTAGAAGACCTGTAAGCAGAGGGGACAGTGTTCACAGTTACTAGCCAGTGACCAGCGTGGCACCAGGTGGGTACCAGGCGATGTCGGGTGCAAACAGGAAGAAAGGTGTAGCTTGTCTCTGCAGCCACGTGGTCCCTGAAGGTCGACGACGTCCAGGAGTCGGTTCACGAGGTGTCCCACGCAGGCTCTCGCTGTCGGCGGTGTCGGCGACTTGATCGAAGCAAACAAGCCTTGGCAAAAGCAATTGTTGTGGAAAACGAAATAAGCTGATGGTTCTGACCAGCAAGGTCAGAGGGACTGCTCCTTTGGAGGGGAGCAAGGGCCAGTCTGGAGCAACCAGACCAGTGGTGTATTTCTTGAAGTTCGTCGCCAAGATGGCCACTAGCCAGCGGGCCAGCTACCAGTTAGGCACGTCGAGTGGCAAAATGCAGAAGGGCCCCACGCAGATCGTAGAGATGCTGGAGGGCTCACCTTTGGTGCAGATGCTGCTCGGGTGTTGGGCTTCTCAGATCCCAAGCGTTACAACAAACAAATGATGGACGGAATGCTGACAATGCATACATTCTCCCCCAGTCAAGAGATCTGGGTTAAATCCATCGTTATTTTGCCCACTACACCACCCCAGTTTAGACATGGCCATATGCAAATCAGTCTTGACCCTGTGCCTCATGGGAACAGTCCAGCCCGAACTGCCAAGCCATGTCTTCCCTGGACCGGAATCAAGCATCCTAGGACCGGTTTCTGGCTATCAGCCGTCATCAGCCAGGATAGCTTGACTCCAGTGGCGTAGTGAGCACGGGTCCCACGTCTGGGAATACCCATCCCACTTAGGGCGAAAAGCGTTACAACAAACAAATGATGGACGGAATGCTGACAATGCATACATTCTCCCCCAGTCAAGAGATCTGGGTTAAATCCATCGTTATTTTGCCCACTACACCACCCCAGTTTAGACATGGCCATATGCAAATCAGTCTTGACCCTGTGCCTCATGGGAACAGTCCAGCCCGAACTGCCAAGCCATGTCTTCCCTGGACCGGAATCAAGCATCCTAGTACCGGTTTCTGGCTATCAGCCGTCATCAGCCAGGATAGCTTGACTCCAGTGGCGTAGTGAGCACGGGTCCCACGTCTGGGAATACCCATCCCACTTAGGGCGAAAAGCGTTACAACAAACAAATGATGGACGGAATGCTGACAATGCATACATTCTCCCCCAGTCAAGAGATCTGGGTTAAATCCATCGTTATTTTGCCCACTACACCACCCCAGTTTAGACATGGCCATATGCAAATCAGTCTTGACCCTGTGCCTCATGGGAACAGTCCAGCCCGAACTGCCAAGCCATGTCTTCCCTGGACCGGAATCAAGCATCCTAGGACCGGTTTCTGGCTATCAGCCGTCATCAGCCAGGATAGCTTGACTCCAGTGGCGTAGTGAGCACGGGTCCCACGTCTGGGAATACCCATCCCACTTAGGGCGAAAAGCGTTACAACAAACAAATGATGGACGGAATGCTGACAATGCATACATTCTCCCCCAGTCAAGAGATCTGGGTTAAATCCATCGTTATTTTGCCCACTACACCACCCCAGTTTAGACATGGCCATATGCAAATCAGTCTTGACCATGTGCCTCATGGGAACAGTCCACTGGAGTCAAGCTATCCTGGCTGATGACGGCTGATAGCCAGAAACCGGTCCTAGGATGCTTGATTCCGGTCCAGGGAAGACATGGCTTGGCAGTTCGGGCTGGACTGTTCCCATGAGGCACAGGGTCAAGACTGATTTGCATATGGCCATGTCTACACTGGGGTGGCGTAGTGGGCAAAAGAAAGATGGATTTAACCCAGATCTCTTGACTGGGGGAGAATGTTTGCATTGTCAGCATTCCGTCCATCATTTGTTTGTTGTAACGCTTTTCGCCCTAAGTGGGATGGGTATTCCCAGACGTGGGACCCGTGCTCACTACGCCACTGGAGTCAAGCTATCCTGGCTGATGACGGCTGATAGCCAGAAACTGGTCCTAGGATGCTTGATTCCGGTCCAGGGAAGACATGGCTTGGCAGTTCGGGCTGGACTGTTCCCATGAGGCACAGGGTCAAGACTGATTTGCATATGGCCATGTCTACACTGGGGTGGCGTAGTGGGCAAAAGAAAGATGGATTTAACCCAGATCTCTTGACTGGGGGAGAATGTTTGCATTGTCAGCATTCCGTCCATCATTTGTTTGTTGTAACGCTTTTCGCCCTAAGTGGGATGGGTATTCCCAGACGTGGGACCCGTGCTCACTACGCCACTGGAGTCAAGCTGTCCTGGCTGATGACGGCTGATAGCCAGAAACCGGTCCTAGGATGCTTGATTCCGGTCCAGGGAAGACATGGCTTGGCAGTTCGGGCTGGACTGTTCCCATGAGGCACAGGGTCAAGACTGATTTGCATATGGCCATGTCTACACTGGGGTGGCGTAGTGGGCAAAAGAAAGATGGATTTAACCCAGATCTCTTGACTGGGGGAGAATGTTTGCATTGTCAGCATTCCGTCCATCATTTGTTTGTTGTAACGCTTTTCGCCCTAAGTGGGATGGGTATTCCCAGACGTGGGACCCGTGCTCACTACGCCACTGGAGTCAAGCTATCCTGGCTGATGACGGCTGATAGCCAGAAACCGGTCCTAGGATGCTTGATTCCGGTCCAGGGAAGACATGGCTTGGCAGTTCGGGCTGGACTGTTCCCATGAGGCACAGGGTCAAGACTGATTTGCATATGGCCATGTCTACACTGGGGTGGCGTAGTGGGCAAAAGAAAGATGGATTTAACCCAGATCTCTTGACTGGGGGAGAATGTTTGCATTGTCAGCATTCCGTCCATCATTTGTTTGTTGTAACGCTTTTCGCCCTAAGTGGGATGGGTATTCCCAGACGTGGGACCCGTGCTCACTACGCCACTGGAGTCAAGCTATCCTGGCTGATGACGGCTGATAGCCAGAAACCGGTCCTAGGATGCTTGATTCCGGTCCAGGGAAGACATGGCTTGGCAGTTCGGGCTGGACTGTTCCCATGAGGCACAGGGTCAAGACTGATTTGCATTTGGCCATGTCTACACTGGGGTGGCGTAGTGGGCAAAAGAAAGATGGATTTAACCCAGATCTCTTGACTGGGGGAGAATGTTTGCATTGTCAGCATTCCGTCCATCATTTGTTTGTTGTAACGCTTTTCGCCCTAAGTGGGATGGGTATTCCCAGACGTGGGACCCGTGCTCACTACGCCACTGGAGTCAAGCTATCCTGGCTGATGACGGCTGATAGCCAGAAACCGGTCCTAGGATGCTTGATTCCGGTCCAGGGAAGACATGGCTTGGCAGTTCGGGCTGGACTGTTCCCATGAGGCACAGGGTCAAGACTGATTTGCATATGGCCATGTCTACACTGGGGTGGCGTAGTGGGCAAAAGAAAGATGGATTTAACCCAGATCTCTTGACTGGGGGAGAATGTTTGCATTGTCAGCATTCCGTCCATCATTTGTTTGTTGTAACGCTTTTCGCCCTAAGTGGGATGGGTATTCCCAGACGTGGGACCCGTGCTCACTACGCCACTGGAGTCAAGCTATCCTGGCTGATGACGGCTGATAGCCAGAAACCGGTCCTAGGATGCTTGATTCCGGTCCAGGGAAGACATGGCTTGGCAGTTCGGGCTGGACTGTTCCCATGAGGCACAGGGTCAAGACTGATTTGCATATGGCCATGTCTACACTGGGGTGGCGTAGTGGGCAAAAGAAAGATGGATTTAACCCAGATCTCTTGACTGTGGGAGAATGTTTGCATTGTCAGCATTCCGTCCATCATTTGTTTGTTGTAACGCTTTTCGCCCTAAGTGGGATGGGTATTCCCAGACGTGGGACCCGTGCTCACTATGCCACTGGAGTCAAGCTATCCTGGCTGATGACGGCTGATAGCCAGAAACCGGTCCTAGGATGCTTGATTCCGGTCCAGGGAAGACATGGCTTGGCAGTTCGGGCTGGACTGTTCCCATGAGGCACAGGGTCAAGACTGATTTGCATATGGCCATGTCTACACTGGGGTGGCGTAGTGGGCAAAAGAAAGATGGATTTAACCCAGATCTCTTGACTGGGGGAGAATGTTTGCATTGTCAGCATTCCGTCCATCATTTGTTTGTTGTAACGCTTTTCGCCCTAAGTGGGATGGGTATTCCCAGACGTGGGACCCGTGCTCACTACGCCACTGGAGTCAAGCTATCCTGGCTGATGACGGCTGATAGCCAGAAACCGGTCCTAGGATGCTTGATTCCGGTCCAGGGAAGACATGGCTTGGCAGTTCGGGCTGGACTGTTCCCATGAGGCACAGGGTCAAGACTGATTTGCATATGGCCATGTCTACACTGGGGTGGCGTAGTGGGCAAAAGAAAGATGGATTTAACCCAGATCTCTTGACTGGGGGAGAATGTTTGCATTGTCAGCATTCCGTCCATCATTTGTTTGTTGTAACGCTTTTCGCCCAAAGTGGGATGGGTATTCCCAGACGTGGGACCCGTGCTCACTACGCCACTGGAGTCAAGCTATCCTGGCTGATGACGGCTGATAGCCAGAAACCGGTCCTAGGATGCTTGATTCCGGTCCAGGGAAGACATGGCTTGGCAGTTCGGGCTGGACTGTTCCCATGAGGCACAGGGTCAAGACTGATTTGCATATGGCCATGTCTACACTGGGGTGGCGTAGTGGGCAAAAGAAAGATGGATTTAACCCAGATCTCTTGACTGGGGGAGAATGTTTGCATTGTCAGCATTCCGTCCATCATTTGTTTGTTGTAACGCTTTTCGCCCTAAGTGGGATGGGTATTCCCAGACGTGGGACCCGTGCTCACTACGCCACTGGAGTCAAGCTATCCTGGCTGATGACGGCTGATAGCCAGAAACCGGTCCTAGGATGCTTGATTCCGGTCCAGGGAAGACATGGCTTGGCAGTTCGGGCTGGACTGTTCCCATGAGGCACAGGGTCAAGACTGATTTGCATATGGCCATGTCTACACTGGGGTGGCGTAGTGGGCAAAAGAAAGATGGATTTAACCCAGATCTCTTGACTGGGGGAGAATGTTTGCATTGTCAGCATTCCGTCCATCATTTGTTTGTTGTAACGCTTTTCGCCCTAAGTGGGATGGGTATTCCCAGACGTGGGACCCGTGCTCACTACGCCACTGGAGTCAAGCTATCCTGGCTGATGACGGCTGATAGCCAGAAACCGGTCCTAGGATGCTTGATTCCGGTCCAGGGAAGACATGGCTTGGCAGTTCGGGCTGGACTGTTCCCATGAGGCACAGGGTCAAGACTGATTTGCATATGGCCATGTCTACACTGGGGTGGCGTAGTGGGCAAAAGAAAGATGGATTTAACCCAGATCTCTTGACTGGGGGAGAATGTTTGCATTGTCAGCATTCCGTCCATCATTTGTTTGTTGTAACGCTTTTCGCCCTAAGTGGGATGGGTATTCCCAGACGTGGGACCCGTGCTCACTACGCCACTGGAGTCAAGCTATCCTGGCTGATGACGGCTGATAGCCAGAAACCGGTCCTAGGATGCTTGATTCCGGTCCAGGGAAGACATGGCTTGGCAGTTCGGGCTGGACTGTTCCCATGAGGCACAGGGTCAAGACTGATTTGCATTTGGCCATGTCTACACTGGGGTGGCGTAGTGGGCAAAAGAAAGATGGATTTAACCCAGATCTCTTGACTGGGGGAGAATGTTTGCATTGTCAGCATTCCGTCCATCATTTGTTTGTTGTAACGCTTTTCGCCCTAAGTGGGATGGGTATTCCCAGACGTGGGACCCGTGCTCACTACGCCACTGGAGTCAAGCTATCCTGGCTGATGACGGCTGATAGCCAGAAACCGGTCCTAGGATGCTTGATTCCGGTCCAGGGAAGACATGGCTTGGCAGTTCGGGCTGGACTGTTCCCATGAGGCACAGGGTCAAGACTGATTTGCATATGGCCATGTCTACACTGGGGTGGCGTAGTGGGCAAAAGAAAGATGGATTTAACCCAGATCTCTTGACTGGGGGAGAATGTTTGCATTGTCAGCATTCCGTCCATCATTTGTTTGTTGTAACGCTTTTCGCCCTAAGTGGGATGGGTATTCCCAGACGTGGGACCCGTGCTCACTACGCCACTGGAGTCAAGCTATCCTGGCTGATGACGGCTGATAGCCAGAAACCGGTCCTAGGATGCTTGATTCCGGTCCAGGGAAGACATGGCTTGGCAGTTCGGGCTGGACTGTTCCCATGAGGCACAGGGTCAAGACTGATTTGCATATGGCCATGTCTACACTGGTGTGGCGTAGTGGGCAAAAGAAAGATGGATTTAACCCAGATCTCTTGACTGGGGGAGAATGTTTGCATTGTCAGCATTCCGTCCATCATTTGTTTGTTGTAACGCTTTTCGCCCTAAGTGGGATGGGTATTCCCAGACGTGGGACCCGTGCTCACTACGCCACTGGAGTCAAGCTATCCTGGCTGATGACGGCTGATAGCCAGAAACCGGTCCTAGGATGCTTGATTCCGGTCCAGGGAAGACATGGCTTGGCAGTTCGGGCTGGACTGTTCCCATGAGGCACAGGGTCAAGACTGATTTGCATATGGCCATGTCTACACTGGGGTGGCGTAGTGGGCAAAAGAAAGATGGATTTAACCCAGATCTCTTGACTGGGGGAGAATGTTTGCATTGTCAGCATTCCGTCCATCATTTGTTTGTTGTAACGCTTTTCGCCCTAAGTGGGATGGGTATTCCCAGACGTGGGACCCGTGCTCACTACGCCACTGGAGTCAAGCTATCCTGGCTGATGACGGCTGATAGCCAGAAACCGGTCCTAGGATGCTTGATTCCGGTCCAGGGAAGACATGGCTTGGCAGTTCGGGCTGGACTGTTCCCATGAGGCACAGGGTCAAGACTGATTTGCATATGGCCATGTCTACACTGGGGTGGCGTAGTGGGCAAAAGAAAGATGGATTTAACCCAGATCTCTTGACTGGGGGAGAATGTTTGCATTGTCAGCATTCCGTCCATCATTTGTTTGTTGTAACGCTTTTCGCCCTAAGTGGGATGGGTATTCCCAGACGTGGGACCCGTGCTCACTACGCCACTGGAGTCAAGCTATCCTGGCTGATGACGGCTGATAGCCAGAAACCGGTCCTAGGATGCTTGATTCCGGTCCAGGGAAGACATGGCTTGGCAGTTCGGGCTGGACTGTTCCCATGAGGCACAGGGTCAAGACTGATTTGCATATGGCCATGTCTACACTGGGGTGGCGTAGTGGGCAAAAGAAAGATGGATTTAACCCAGATCTCTTGACTGGGGGAGAATGTTTGCATTGTCAGCATTCCGTCCATCATTTGTTTGTTGTAACGCTTTTCGCCCTAAGTGGGATGGGTATTCCCAGACGTGGGACCCGTGCTCACTACGCCACTGGAGTCAAGCTATCCTGGCTGATGACGGCTGATAGCCAGAAACCGGTCCTAGGATGCTTGATTCCGATCCAGGGAAGACATGGCTTGGCAGTTCGGGCTGGACTGTTCCCATGAGGCACAGGGTCAAGACTGATTTGCATATGGCCATGTCTACACTGGGGTGGCGTAGTGGGCAAAAGAAAGATGGATTTAACCCAGATCTCTTGACTGGGGGAGAATGTTTGCATTGTCAGCATTCCGTCCATCATTTGTTTGTTGTAACGCTTTTCGCCCTAAGTGGGATGGGTATTCCCAGACGTGGGACCCGTGCTCACTACGCCACTGGAGTCAAGCTATCCTGGCTGATGACGGCTGATAGCCAGAAACCGGTCCTAGGATGCTTGATTCCGGTCTAGGGAAGACATGGCTTGGCAGTTCGGGCTGGACTGTTCCCATGAGGCACAGGGTCAAGACTGATTTGCATATGGCCATGTCTACACTGGGGTGGCGTAGTGGGCAAAAGAAAGATGGATTTAACCCAGATCTCTTGACTGGGGGAGAATGTTTGCATTGTCAGCATTCCGTCCATCATTTGTTTGTTGTAACGCTTTTCGCCCTAAGTGGGATGGGTATTCCCAGACGTGGGACCCGTGCTCACTACGCCACTGGAGTCAAGCTATCCTGGCTGATGACGGCTGATAGCCAGAAACCGGTCCTAGGATGCTTGATTCCGGTCCAGGGAAGACATGGCTTGGCAGTTCGGGCTGGACTGTTCCCATGAGGCACAGGGTCAAGACTGATTTGCATATGGCCATGTCTACACTGGGGTGGCGTAGTGGGCAAAAGAAAGATGGATTTAACCCAGATCTCTTGACTGGGGGAGAATGTTTGCATTGTCAGCATTCCGTCCATCATTTGTTTGTTGTAACGCTTTTCGCCCTAAGTGGGATGGGTATTCCCAGACGTGGGACCCGTGCTCACTACGCCACTGGAGTCAAGCTATCCTGGCTGATGACGGCTGATAGCCAGAAACCGGTCCTAGGATGCTTGATTCCGGTCCAGGGAAGACATGGCTTGGCAGTTCGTGCTGGACTGTTCCCATGAGGCACAGGGTCAAGACTGATTTGCATATGGCCATGTCTACACTGGGGTGGCGTAGTGGGCAAAAGAAAGATGGATTTAACCCAGATCTCTTGACTGGGGGAGAATGTTTGCATTGTCAGCATTCCGTCCATCATTTGTTTGTTGTAACGCTTTTCGCCCAAAGTGGGATGGGTATTCCCAGACGTGGGACCCGTGCTCACTACGCCACTGGAGTCAAGCTATCCTGGCTGATGACGGCTGATAGCCAGAAACCGGTCCTAGGATGCTTGATTCCGGTCCAGGGAAGACATGGCTTGGCAGTTCGGGCTGGACTGTTCCCATGAGGCACAGGGTCAAGACTGATTTGCATATGGCCATGTCTACACTGGGGTGGCGTAGTGGGCAAAAGAAAGATGGATTTAACCCAGATCTCTTGACTGGGGGAGAATGTTTGCATTGTCAGCATTCCGTCCATCATTTGTTTGTTGTAACGCTTTTCGCCCTAAGTGGGATGGGTATTCCCAGACGTGGGACCCGTGCTCACTACGCCACTGGAGTCAAGCTATCCTGGCTGATGACGGCTGATAGCCAGAAACCGGTCCTAGGATGCTTGATTCCGGTCCAGGGAAGACATGGCTTGGCAGTTCGGGCTGGACTGTTCCCATGAGGCACAGGGTCAAGACTGATTTGCATATGGCCATGTCTACACTGGGGTGGCGTAGTGGGCAAAAGAAAGATGGATTTAACCCAGATCTCTTGACTGGGGGAGAATGTTTGCATTGTCAGCATTCCGTCCATCATTTGTTTGTTGTAACGCTTTTCGCCCTAAGTGGGATGGGTATTCCCAGACGTGGGACCCGTGCTCACTACGCCACTGGAGTCAAGCTATCCTGGCTGATGACGGCTGATAGCCAGAAACCGGTCCTAGGATGCTTGATTCCGGTCCAGGGAAGACATGGCTTGGCAGTTCGAGCTGGACTGTTCCCATGAGGCACAGGGTCAAGACTGATTTGCATATGGCCATGTCTACACTGGGGTGGCGTAGTGGGCAAAAGAAAGATGGATTTAACCCAGATCTCTTGACTGGGGGAGAATGTTTGCATTGTCAGCATTCCGTCCATCATTTGTTTGTTGTAACGCTTTTCGCCCTAAGTGGGATGGGTATTCCCAGACGTGGGACCCGTGCTCACTACGCCACTGGAGTCAAGCTATCCTGGCTGATGACGGCTGATAGCCAGAAACCGGTCCTAGGATGCTTGATTCCGGTCCAGGGAAGACATGGCTTGGCAGTTCGGGCTGGACTGTTCCCATGAGGCACAGGGTCAAGACTGATTTGCATTTGGCCATGTCTACACTGGGGTGGCGTAGTGGGCAAAAGAAAGATGGATTTAACCCAGATCTCTTGACTGGGGGAGAATGTTTGCATTGTCAGCATTCCGTCCATCATTTGTTTGTTGTAACGCTTTTCGCCCTAAGTGGGATGGGTATTCCCAGACGTGGGACCCGTGCTCACTACGCCACTGGAGTCAAGCTATCCTGGCTGATGACGGCTGATAGCCAGAAACCGGTCCTAGGATGCTTGATTCCGGTCCAGGGAAGACATGGCTTGGCAGTTCGGGCTGGACTGTTCCCATGAGGCACAGGGTCAAGACTGATTTGCATATGGCCATGTCTACACTGGGGTGGCGTAGTGGGCAAAAGAAAGATGGATTTAACCCAGATCTCTTGACTGGGGGAGAATGTTTGCATTGTCAGCATTCCGTCCATCATTTGTTTGTTGTAACGCTTTTCGCCCTAAGTGGGATGGGTATTCCCAGACGTGGGACCCGTGCTCACTACGCCACTGGAGTCAAGCTATCCTGGCTGATGACGGCTGATAGCCAGAAACCGGTCCTAGGATGCTTGATTCCGGTCCAGGGAAGACATGGCTTGGCAGTTCGGGCTGGACTGTTCCCATGAGGCACAGGGTCAAGACTGATTTGCATATGGCCATGTCTACACTGGTGTGGCGTAGTGGGCAAAAGAAAGATGGATTTAACCCAGATCTCTTGACTGGGGGAGAATGTTTGCATTGTCAGCATTCCGTCCATCATTTGTTTGTTGTAACGCTTTTCGCCCTAAGTGGGATGGGTATTCCCAGACGTGGGACCCGTGCTCACTACGCCACTGGAGTCAAGCTATCCTGGCTGATGACGGCTGATAGCCAGAAACCGGTCCTAGGATGCTTGATTCCGGTCCAGGGAAGACATGGCTTGGCAGTTCGGGCTGGACTGTTCCCATGAGGCACAGGGTCAAGACTGATTTGCATATGGCCATGTCTACACTGGGGTGGCGTAGTGGGCAAAAGAAAGATGGATTTAACCCAGATCTCTTGACTGGGGGAGAATGTTTGCATTGTCAGCATTCCGTCCATCATTTGTTTGTTGTAACGCTTTTCGCCCTAAGTGGGATGGGTATTCCCAGACGTGGGACCCGTGCTCACTACGCCACTGGAGTCAAGCTATCCTGGCTGATGACGGCTGATAGCCAGAAACCGGTCCTAGGATGCTTGATTCCGGTCCAGGGAAGACATGGCTTGGCAGTTCGGGCTGGACTGTTCCCATGAGGCACAGGGTCAAGACTGATTTGCATATGGCCATGTCTACACTGGGGTGGCGTAGTGGGCAAAAGAAAGATGGATTTAACCCAGATCTCTTGACTGGGGGAGAATGTTTGCATTGTCAGCATTCCGTCCATCATTTGTTTGTTGTAACGCTTTTCGCCCTAAGTGGGATGGGTATTCCCAGACGTGGGACCCGTGCTCACTACGCCACTGGAGTCAAGCTATCCTGGCTGATGACGGCTGATAGCCAGAAACCGGTCCTAGGATGCTTGATTCCGGTCCAGGGAAGACATGGCTTGGCAGTTCGGGCTGGACTGTTCCCATGAGGCACAGGGTCAAGACTGATTTGCATATGGCCATGTCTACACTGGGGTGGCGTAGTGGGCAAAAGAAAGATGGATTTAACCCAGATCTCTTGACTGGGGGAGAATGTTTGCATTGTCAGCATTCCGTCCATCATTTGTTTGTTGTAACGCTTTTCGCCCTAAGTGGGATGGGTATTCCCAGACGTGGGACCCGTGCTCACTACGCCACTGGAGTCAAGCTATCCTGGCTGATGACGGCTGATAGCCAGAAACCGGTCCTAGGATGCTTGATTCCGATCCAGGGAAGACATGGCTTGGCAGTTCGGGCTGGACTGTTCCCATGAGGCACAGGGTCAAGACTGATTTGCATATGGCCATGTCTACACTGGGGTGGCGTAGTGGGCAAAAGAAAGATGGATTTAACCCAGATCTCTTGACTGGGGGAGAATGTTTGCATTGTCAGCATTCCGTCCATCATTTGTTTGTTGTAACGCTTTTCGCCCTAAGTGGGATGGGTATTCCCAGACGTGGGACCCGTGCTCACTACGCCACTGGAGTCAAGCTATCCTGGCTGATGACGGCTGATAGCCAGAAACCGGTCCTAGGATGCTTGATTCCGGTCTAGGGAAGACATGGCTTGGCAGTTCGGGCTGGACTGTTCCCATGAGGCACAGGGTCAAGACTGATTTGCATATGGCCATGTCTACACTGGGGTGGCGTAGTGGGCAAAAGAAAGATGGATTTAACCCAGATCTCTTGACTGGGGAAGAATGTTTGCATTGTCAGCATTCCGTCCATCATTTGTTTGTTGTAACGCTTTTCGCCCTAAGTGGGATGGGTATTCCCAGACGTGGGACCCGTGCTCACTACGCCACTGGAGTCAAGCTATCCTGGCTGATGACGGCTGATAGCCAGAAACCGGTCCTAGGATGCTTGATTCCGGTCCAGGGAAGACATGGCTTGGCAGTTCGGGCTGGACTGTTCCCATGAGGCACAGGGTCAAGACTGATTTGCATATGGCCATGTCTACACTGGGGTGGCGTAGTGGGCAAAAGAAAGATGGATTTAACCCAGATCTCTTGACTGGGGGAGAATGTTTGCATTGTCAGCATTCCGTCCATCATTTGTTTGTTGTAACGCTTTTCGCCCTAAGTGGGATGGGTATTCCCAGACGTGGGACCCGTGCTCACTACGCCACTGGAGTCAAGCTATCCTGGCTGATGACGGCTGATAGCCAGAAACCGGTCCTAGGATGCTTGATTCCGGTCCAGGGAAGACATGGCTTGGCAGTTCGTGCTGGACTGTTCCCATGAGGCACAGGGTCAAGACTGATTTGCATATGGCCATGTCTACACTGGGGTGGCGTAGTGGGCAAAAGAAAGATGGATTTAACCCAGATCTCTTGACTGGGGGAGAATGTTTGCATTGTCAGCATTCCGTCCATCATTTGTTTGTTGTAACGCTTTTCGCCCTAAGTGGGATGGGTATTCCCAGACGTGGGACCCGTGCTCACTACGCCACTGGAGTCAAGCTATCCTGGCTGATGACGGCTGATAGCCAGAAACCGGTCCTAGGATGCTTGATTCCGGTCCAGGGAAGACATGGCTTGGCAGTTCGGGCTGGACTGTTCCCATGAGGCACAGGGTCAAGACTGATTTGCATATGGCCATGTCTACACTGGGGTGGCGTAGTGGGCAAAAGAAAGATGGATTTAACCCAGATCTCTTGACTGGGGGAGAATGTTTGCATTGTCAGCATTCCGTCCATCATTTGTTTGTTGTAACGCTTTTCGCCCTAAGTGGGATGGGTATTCCCAGACGTGGGACCCGTGCTCACTACGCCACTGGAGTCAAGCTATCCTGGCTGATGACGGCTGATAGCCAGAAACCGGTCCTAGGATGCTTGATTCCGGTCCAGGGAAGACATGGCTTGGCAGTTCGGGCTGGACTGTTCCCATGAGGCACAGGGTCAAGACTGATTTGCATATGGCCATGTCTACACTGGGGTGGCGTAGTGGGCAAAAGAAAGATGGATTTAACCCAGATCTCTTGACTGGGGGGGAATGTTTGCATTGTCAGCATTCCGTCCATCATTTGTTTGTTGTAACGCTTTTCGCCCTAAGTGGGATGGGTATTCCCAGACGTGGGACCCGTGCTCACTACGCCACTGGAGTCAAGCTATCCTGGCTGATGACGGCTGATAGCCAGAAACCGGTCCTAGGATGCTTGATTCCGGTCCAGGGAAGACATGGCTTGGCAGTTCGGGCTGGACTGTTCCCATGAGGCACAGGGTCAAGACTGATTTGCATATGGCCATGTCTACACTGGGGTGGCGTAGTGGGCAAAAGAAAGATGGATTTAACCCAGATCTCTTGACTGGGGGAGAATGTTTGCATTGTCAGCATTCCGTCCATCATTTGTTTGTTGTAACGCTTTTCGCCCTAAGTGGGATGGGTATTCCCAGACGTGGGACCCGTGCTCACTACGCCACTGGAGTCAAGCTATCCTGGCTGATGACGGCTGATAGCCAGAAACCGGTCCTAGGATGCTTGATTCCGGTCCAGGGAAGACATGGCTTGGCAGTTCGGGCTGGACTGTTCCCATGAGGCACAGGGTCAAGACTGATTTGCATATGGCCATGTCTACACTGGTGTGGCGTAGTGGGCAAAAGAAAGATGGATTTAACCCAGATCTCTTGACTGGGGGAGAATGTTTGCATTGTCAGCATTCCGTCCATCATTTGTTTGTTGTAACGCTTTTCGCCCTAAGTGGGATGGGTATTCCCAGACGTGGGACCCGTGCTCACTACGCCACTGGAGTCAAGCTATCCTGGCTGATGACGGCTGATAGCCAGAAACCGGTCCTAGGATGCTTGATTCCGGTCCAGGGAAGACATGGCTTGGCAGTTCGGGCTGGACTGTTCCCATGAGGCACAGGGTCAAGACTGATTTGCATATGGCCATGTCTACACTGGGGTGGCGTAGTGGGCAAAAGAAAGATGGATTTAACCCAGATCTCTTGACTGGGGGAGAATGTTTGCATTGTCAGCATTCCGTCCATCATTTGTTTGTTGTAACGCTTTTCGCCCTAAGTGGGATGGGTATTCCCAGACGTGGGACCCGTGCTCACTACGCCACTGGAGTCAAGCTATCCTGGCTGATGACGGCTGATAGCCAGAAACCGGTCCTAGGATGCTTGATTCCGGTCCAGGGAAGACATGGCTTGGCAGTTCGGGCTGGACTGTTCCCATGAGGCACAGGGTCAAGACTGATTTGCATATGGCCATGTCTACACTGGGGTGGCGTAGTGGGCAAAAGAAAGATGGATTTAACCCAGATCTCTTGACTGGGGGAGAATGTTTGCATTGTCAGCATTCCGTCCATCATTTGTTTGTTGTAACGCTTTTCGCCCTAAGTGGGATGGGTATTCCCAGACGTGGGACCCGTGCTCACTACGCCACTGGAGTCAAGCTATCCTGGCTGATGACGGCTGATAGCCAGAAACCGGTCCTAGGATGCTTGATTCCGGTCCAGGGAAGACATGGCTTGGCAGTTCGGGCTGGACTGTTCCCATGAGGCACAGGGTCAAGACTGATTTGCATATGGCCATGTCTACACTGGGGTGGCGTAGTGGGCAAAAGAAAGATGGATTTAACCCAGATCTCTTGACTGGGGGAGAATGTTTGCATTGTCAGCATTCCGTCCATCATTTGTTTGTTGTAACGCTTTTCGCCCTAAGTGGGATGGGTATTCCCAGACGTGGGACCCGTGCTCACTACGCCACTGGAGTCAAGCTATCCTGGCTGATGACGGCTGATAGCCAGAAACCGGTCCTAGGATGCTTGATTCCGATCCAGGGAAGACATGGCTTGGCAGTTCGGGCTGGACTGTTCCCATGAGGCACAGGGTCAAGACTGATTTGCATATGGCCATGTCTACACTGGGGTGGCGTAGTGGGCAAAAGAAAGATGGATTTAACCCAGATCTCTTGACTGGGGGAGAATGTTTGCATTGTCAGCATTCCGTCCATCATTTGTTTGTTGTAACGCTTTTCGCCCTAAGTGGGATGGGTATTCCCAGACGTGGGACCCGTGCTCACTACGCCACTGGAGTCAAGCTATCCTGGCTGATGACGGCTGATAGCCAGAAACCGGTCCTAGGATGCTTGATTCCGGTCTAGGGAAGACATGGCTTGGCAGTTCGGGCTGGACTGTTCCCATGAGGCACAGGGTCAAGACTGATTTGCATATGGCCATGTCTACACTGGGGTGGCGTAGTGGGCAAAAGAAAGATGGATTTAACCCAGATCTCTTGACTGGGGAAGAATGTTTGCATTGTCAGCATTCCGTCCATCATTTGTTTGTTGTAACGCTTTTCGCCCTAAGTGGGATGGGTATTCCCAGACGTGGGACCCGTGCTCACTACGCCACTGGAGTCAAGCTATCCTGGCTGATGACGGCTGATAGCCAGAAACCGGTCCTAGGATGCTTGATTCCGGTCCAGGGAAGACATGGCTTGGCAGTTCGGGCTGGACTGTTCCCATGAGGCACAGGGTCAAGACTGATTTGCATATGGCCATGTCTACACTGGGGTGGCGTAGTGGGCAAAAGAAAGATGGATTTAACCCAGATCTCTTGACTGGGGGAGAATGTTTGCATTGTCAGCATTCCGTCCATCATTTGTTTGTTGTAACGCTTTTCGCCCTAAGTGGGATGGGTATTCCCAGACGTGGGACCCGTGCTCACTACGCCACTGGAGTCAAGCTATCCTGGCTGATGACGGCTGATAGCCAGAAACCGGTCCTAGGATGCTTGATTCCGGTCCAGGGAAGACATGGCTTGGCAGTTCGTGCTGGACTGTTCCCATGAGGCACAGGGTCAAGACTGATTTGCATATGGCCATGTCTACACTGGGGTGGCGTAGTGGGCAAAAGAAAGATGGATTTAACCCAGATCTCTTGACTGGGGGAGAATGTTTGCATTGTCAGCATTCCGTCCATCATTTGTTTGTTGTAACGCTTTTCGCCCTAAGTGGGATGGGTATTCCCAGACGTGGGACCCGTGCTCACTACGCCACTGGAGTCAAGCTATCCTGGCTGATGACGGCTGATAGCCAGAAACCGGTCCTAGGATGCTTGATTCCGGTCCAGGGAAGACATGGCTTGGCAGTTCGGGCTGGACTGTTCCCATGAGGCACAGGGTCAAGACTGATTTGCATATGGCCATGTCTACACTGGGGTGGCGTAGTGGGCAAAAGAAAGATGGATTTAACCCAGATCTCTTGACTGGGGGAGAATGTTTGCATTGTCAGCATTCCGTCCATCATTTGTTTGTTGTAACGCTTTTCGCCCTAAGTGGGATGGGTATTCCCAGACGTGGGACCCGTGCTCACTACGCCACTGGAGTCAAGCTATCCTGGCTGATGACGGCTGATAGCCAGAAACCGGTCCTAGGATGCTTGATTCCGGTCCAGGGAAGACATGGCTTGGCAGTTCGGGCTGGACTGTTCCCATGAGGCACAGGGTCAAGACTGATTTGCATATGGCCATGTCTACACTGGGGTGGCGTAGTGGGCAAAAGAAAGATGGATTTAACCCAGATCTCTTGACTGGGGGGGAATGTTTGCATTGTCAGCATTCCGTCCATCATTTGTTTGTTGTAACGCTTTTCGCCCTAAGTGGGATGGGTATTCCCAGACGTGGGACCCGTGCTCACTACGCCACTGGAGTCAAGCTATCCTGGCTGATGACGGCTGATAGCCAGAAACCGGTCCTAGGATGCTTGATTCCGGTCCAGGGAAGACATGGCTTGGCAGTTCGGGCTGGACTGTTCCCATGAGGCACAGGGTCAAGACTGATTTGCATATGGCCATGTCTACACTGGGGTGGCGTAGTGGGCAAAAGAAAGATGGATTTAACCCAGATCTCTTGACTGGGGGAGAATGTTTGCATTGTCAGCATTCCGTCCATCATTTGTTTGTTGTAACGCTTTTCGCCCTAAGTGGGATGGGTATTCCCAGACGTGGGACCCGTGCTCACTACGCCACTGGAGTCAAGCTATCCTGGCTGATGATGGCTGATAGCCAGAAACCGGTCCTAGGATGCTTGATTCCGGTCCAGGGAAGACATGGCTTGGCAGTTCGGGCTGGACTGTTCCCATGAGGCACAGGGTCAAGACTGATTTGCATATGGCCATGTCTACACTGGGGTGGCGTAGTGGGCAAAAGAAAGATGGATTTAACCCAGATCTCTTGACTGGGGGAGAATGTTTGCATTGTCAGCATTCCGTCCATCATTTGTTTGTTGAAACGCTTTTCGCCCTAAGTGGGATGGGTATTCCCAGACGTGGGACCCGTGCTCACTACGCCACTGGAGTCAAGCTATCCTGGCTGATGACGGCTGATAGCCAGAAACCGGTCCTAGGATGCTTGATTCCGGTCCAGGGAAGACATGGCTTGGCAGTTCGGGCTGGACTGTTCCCATGAGGCACAGGGTCAAGACTGATTTGCATATGGCCATGTCTACACTGGGGTGGCGTAGTAGGCAAAAGAAAGATGGATTTAACCCAGATCTCTTGACTGGGGGAGAATGTTTGCATTGTCAGCATTCCGTCCATCATTTGTTTGTTGTAACGCTTTTCGCCCTAAGTGGGATGGGTATTCCCAGACGTGGGACCCGTGCTCACTACGCCACTGGAGTCAAGCTATCCTGGCTGATGACGGCTGATAGCCAGAAACCGGTCCTAGGATGCTTGATTCCGGTCCAGGGAAGACATGGCTTAGCAGTTCGGGCTGGACTGTTCCCATGAGGCACAGGGTCAAGACTGATTTGCATATGGCCATGTCTACACTGGGGTGGCGTAGTGGGCAAAAGAAAGATGGATTTAACCCAGATCTCTTGACTGGGGGAGAATGTTTGCATTGTCAGCATTCCGTCCATCATTTGTTTGTTGTAACGCTTTTCGCCCTAAGAGGGATGGGTATTCCCAGACGTGGGACCCGTGCTCACTACGCCACTGGAGTCAAGCTATCCTGGCTGATGACGGCTGATAGCCAGAAACCGGTCCTAGGATGCTTGATTCCGGTCCAGGGAAGACATGACTTGGCAGTTCGGGCTGGACTGTTCCCATGAGGCACAGGGTCAAGACTGATTTGCATATGGCCATGTCTACACTGGGGTGGCGTAGTGGGCAAAAGAAAGATGGATTTAACCCAGATCTCTTAACTGGGGGAGAATGTTTGCATTGTCAGCATTCCGTCCATCATTTGTTTGTTGTAACGCTTCTCAGATCCCAAAGCACAACTTGGAGGGAGCCTCGGTTGTTGCGCTTGCAGCTTGTCGTGGTCTTTTCAAGATGGCTGGCTCCACGTTTCTCGGTGCCTCCACGGGTCTCCTCTTTTCAGGGACTGTGGATCGGGCGGTGAGAGGTCTGGAGGTCCAGGTCTTGTCAGTCTCTGGGCTCGGGCTCCGGCGGGAGGCGGCGGCAAAGCAGACGTTGATTCGCTGGATGGTGCTTGCGTTAGCAAGGTGGTCACTCCCTGACCACAGGGGAGATTGGCTTCAGTCCTCTGTGCGGCAGAGCGTCGAAGTTCCCGTCTTCTTCTTAGTTTCAAGTTGATTCCAGGATGTCTGAAGTCCTAGGACACAGCTCCTACCTTTAAGCGGATTCTAGGGGCCGGACTACCTGCTAGGTCCCTCCCTAAGGGTGGGACCAGGAAGGGGGGTGGTTACACCCCCAATCCTTTGTCCAGCTCGCCCCAGGCCCAGGACTGGTGTGCCCCAGGACCGGATTGAACTGGCATATGCACCGAGGCTCCTTGTGAGCCTCAGGCATGTCTGGTTTCTTTCAAGCCCTACCTGACCAATACACAAAATCCTGTCTGGCACGCACCTCCCCTGGCAGGAAACCCTTTGTCCACACCTCCCAAGCTGGAAGGACTCCCAGCAGCAGGAGGGCAGACTTGTGTCTGTGGTGGCAGCATCCATTTTGTGGAGCTGAGGCTATGTCTGATTTTACCCGGGTTTCAGGTACTGTACATGTCGTGTCCCTCTAGAAGGGTGGAATGCTAACCCCGTCGCCAGAATTGGCGAGGGGTTAGTATTCCAATTCGTATGACACCTTACTCGACATGTTTTGATAAAGCCAAACCAAAGATAGCATTTAACCGCGAGGTTCATAATGCACTTAAGAGTATATGGTATGACGATATCTGGAAACAGTAGAAGGAAGTTGTTCCGACCACTGCTCAGCTCATGCCAGAGCACCATCTCACATGGAACCAAGCACTCTGCCTTCAGGATTGTTAAGGCCTGCCATAGGAGTGACTTATAGGTTAACATGTGTCCCATTTAAGGTTAGGTATAGGTATACTACACCTAAGTAAGAGGTGGTTACTCCAACTTACCCCAGCTGAGTGAACAGCCAGTTGTGTCAAATTTGTTAGGCCAAGCCTGGAGTGGCATAATACATGCTTCAGCCCCTGGCAGGCCTTAGATACACCAATGCCCTGGGTACCTAGTGTACACTGGTACAGGGGCTCACAGGGTGATCCACTTCCAATTGGTTATGCACCTTGTAAATTTAGTAGAGAGAACAGCAGGCTGGGGGTCTGATTGGCAGGCCCACAGCCTCAATATGTCAAAAACCAGTGAAGCAAAAAGCAAAAATTTGGGGTGACCATAGGATAGCAGACCCTACTCTCCTACACAACCCCCCCAAACGCAGGGACATTAAACTAGCCTTGACCAGTCTCGTCTTCATGTCCTAAGTGGAAGTACCTGGAGAGACCATCTGCATTCCCATGGTCAGTACCTGGCCGGTGCTCCACTGTAAAGTCCATCCCCCGTAGGGAAATGGACCACCTAAGCAGTTTGGGGTTTTCACCCTTCATCTGATTTAGCCACAAGAGGGGCTTATGGTCGGTCTGAATCTTGAAATGAGTGCCAAACAAGTATGGCCTCAGCTTCTTCAGGGCCCACACCACAGCAAAGGCCTCCCTCTCAATAGCTGACCAATTCTTCTCTCTGGGGGTCAACCTTCTGCTAATAAAAGCAATGGGTTGGTCTTGACCATCTACATTAAGTTGTGACAGCACAGCTCCCACACCCAACTCAGAAGCATCTGTTTGGACAATAAACTCTTTGGAGTAGTCAGGACTTTTCAGGATAGGTGCAGAGCACATGGCCTCCTTAAGGTCATCAAATGCCTTTTGACAGCTTACTGTCCACTGAACCTTTTTTGGCATCTTCTTGGATGTCAGATCATTAAGAGGAGTCACAATGGACCCATAGTTCTTAACAAACTTCCTGTAGTACCCAGTCAAGCCCAAGAAAGCTCGCACTTGAGTCTGGGTGGTTGGAGGGGACCAGTCCTTGATGAATTGTATCTTACTCTCCAGTGGTTGAACTTGGCCTCCACCTACAAGGTGGCCCAAATACACAACCTTACTCTGCCCTATCTGGCACTTAGTAGCCTTGATAGTGAGGCCTGCCCTTTGCAGATCCTCAAGAGCCTTCTTCAGGTGGATCAGGTGATCCTCCCAGGTGGAGCTAAAGACAGCAATGTCATCAAGATATGCTGCACAAAAGTCATCCAACCCAGTAAGGACTTGATTCACCAACCTTTGGAAGGTGGCAGGTGCATTCTTCAGACCAAAGGGCATCACCACAAATTGATAATGCCCACCTGGGGTTGAGAATGCTGTTTTGGCCTTAGACTCCTCAGCTAATCTGATTTGCCAGTAGCCAGCTGTCAAGTCAAATGTGCTCAAAAACTTAGCAGAAGCTAGTTTGTCTATGAGCTCATCTGCCCTTGGAATAGGGTGTGCATCTGTGCTGGTGACAGCATTGAGTCCTCTGTAATCCACACAGAACCTCATCTCTCTCTTGCCATCTTTAGTGTGAGGTTTGGGGACCAGAACCACTGGGCTAGCCCAGGGGCTCTCTGAGGGTTCAATGACACCTAATTCCAGCATTTTGTGTACCTCAGCCTTTATACAGTCCCTGGCGTGGTCAGGTTGTCTGTAAAGCTTGTTCTTTACAGGCAGACTGTCACCAGTGTCCACCGCATGGGTACACCAGTCAGTTTGGCTAGGTATCAAGGAAAACAGATGTTGAAATGATTGTAGAACTTGTCTACATTCAGTCTGCTGATGGGCAGTGAGGTTGCCTCCAAGGGTCACTCCTTCAACTGAGCCATCTTCAGGGTTCTGAGACAACAGGTCTGGGAGAGGGTCACTCTCTTCCTCCTGTCCCTCATCTGTAGCCATGAGCAAACCCATGTCTGCCCTGTCAACATATGCTTTTAACCTGTTAACATGGAGTACCCTGTGGGGACTCCTGGGAGTTCCTAGGTCCACCAAGTAGGTGACCTCTCCCTTCTTTTCCAGGATTGTATGGGGACAGACCATTTGTCTTGTAGTGCTGCTGGGGCCACTGGCTCCAACACCCATACCTTCTGTCCTGGCTGAAACTCAACCAAGACAGCCTTTTGGTCATGCCAAGCTTTCTGTAAGGCCTGGCTTGCCTCAAGGTTTTTGGATGCCTTCTCCATATACTCAGCCATCCTGGAGCGGAGACCAAGTACATAGTCCACTATGTCTTGTTTAGGCTTTTTGAGAGGTAACTCCCATCCTTCCTTCACTAAACACAGTGGGCCTCTTACAGGGTGCCCAAACAACAATTCAAAGGGGCTGTAGCCAACCCCCTTTTGTGGGACCTCTTTGTAAGCAAACAGAAGGCAGGGTAGAAGGATGTCCCATCTTCGCCTGAGCTTTTCAGGTAATCCTTTGATCATACCCTTTAGGGTCTTGTTGAATCTCTCAACAAGCCCATTGCATTGTGGGTGATAAGGGGTGGTGAACTTGTAGTTGACACCACATTCCTTCCACATAGCTGTCAAGTATCCTGACATGAAGTTGGTACCTCTGTCAGAAACTACCTCCTTAGGAAACCCCACTCTGGAGAATACTCCCAGCAGGGCCATGGCCACAACAGGTGCTGTAGTGGTCCTAAGGGGAATTGCCTCTGGATACCTGGTGGCATGATCCACTACCACCAGTATAAATCTGTGCCCAGATGCAGTGGGAGGATCCATGGGACCCACTATATCTATTCCCACTCTTTCAAAGAGGACCCCCACCACAGGTAGTGGTATTAGGGGGGCCTTTGTTGTGCCACCTGATTTGCCACTGGCTTGGCAGGTCACACAGGAGCGACAAAACTCCTTGGTATCTTCATTCATGTGAGGCCAGTGAAAGTGAGGGACAAGCCTGTCCCAAGTCTTGTTCTGGCCTAAGTGTCCTGCTAAAGGAATATCATGGACCAAGGTAAGAAGGAAGCCCCTAAATTGCAGAGGTATAACCAACCTCCTGGTGGCACCAGGCTTGGGGTCTCTAGCCTCTGAATAAAGGAGCCCTTCATCCCAATACACTTTATGGGTACCTTGAGCATTCCCAGCAGCCTCAGCAGCAGCCAGCTGTCTGAGGGGTTCAAGAGAGGGGCAGGATAACTGGGCCTGCCTCAAGTCAGCCCTTGAAGGTCCCCCTGTCCCCAGAAACTCAACCTGATCAGGTTCAAGCTCTTCAGGGACAGTTCCTTCAGGGTCCTCTAGATCAACTTCCTGGGAAGGTTGATCATCACTCTGAGGCAGGGGGGAAGGCACAGCCTTGACCCTCCTGTTCTTCTTCTTGGTAGGTGCTTGGTCCATTGTTCCAGGATCCAAGACCTGAGGTTCAGTAAGGCACTTTTTGGCCTGTGACCTGGTCACAGCAAGGACATGTGGTGATATACCTAACATCTCTGCATGTGTCCTGTACTCCACTTCAGACCAAAGAGAACTCTCTAGGTCATTGCCCAACAAACATTCTACTGGGAGGTCTGCACTAACCACAACCCTTTTGAGGCCAGTTACCCCTCCCCATGAGAAGTTAACAACTGCCACACTATGTGAAGTAGTGGCATTGCTGGCATTGGTCACCAGGTAATTCTCACCTGGTATGTACTGTCCAGGATCCACAAAGCCTGGTGTCACCATAGTGACACTGGCACATGTGTCCCTGTAGGCTTGAGCCACTTTTTCATTAATTAAAGGAGTCTGTCTGTACTTGCCCAGGTTACTGGGGCTCACAGTCAGGGACAAATCTATGTCCCCATCGCAGATCAGGACTGCCTGTGTCAGGGTTCTGTCTAAGTCAGAATCTCCTTCAGTTCCCATAGTGATTCCCACTACACCCTTTGTCTGGGGACCAACACTGCTAACAGTAGTACTGGGAGCAGGTGCCTTAGGGGCAACAGTGTTGGGGGCTCCACCCTTTTTACAATCACTAGTCCAGTGAGTTGTATTCTTGCAAGAATTGCACCAGGGTTTCTTTTGACCTTCTTTCTTCTTCCCTTTAGGCTGGGACCCACCCTCTTTAGTACTAGTTTGGGGCCCTGTTGAAGACTTCTGGTCTTTAGATTTCTGATCTCCACCCTTTTGGTCTGTTTTCTTCTGATCAACCCCTTGGCCCTGGTTCTGGTTCTTTTGCTTAACCCTGGTTCTGACCCATTTGTCTGCCTTCTTTCCCAATTCTTGGGGAGAGGTCAGATCAGAGTCAACCAAGTGTTGATGCAGTTGCTGGTTTTGACAGTTATTTAAAATCTGTTCTCTCATCATCAAATTGTACAATCCTGTATAATCAGATACCTTACTTCCCAGCAACCAACCCTTCAAAGCCTTAGTGGCACATTCAATGTATTCAGACCAGTCCTGAGTCTGTGTCTTTTGGGTGTCTCTGAACATTAACCTGTACTGTTCAGTGGTTAAGCCTAACCCATCAACTAGGACACTCTTCAGGACTCTGTAATTTCTGATATCCTCTTCTCTAGTAGTGAGGAGTCTGTCTCTGCCTCTTCCTTCAAAGGAGAGCCAGAGGATTGCTGCCCACTGGTCTTCAGGAACCTGCTGCACTTTGCAGGCTCTCTCAAGAGCAGTCATCCATTTGTGGATGTCATCCCCACTTTTGTAGGGGGGCACAAACTTAGACAGGTTCCTATTATCAAAGACCCTATCTTTGTCCTTAGGGACAATGCTGCCACCAGTGGGTATAGACCCACTCTCTTTATGCTGCCTAGCCTTGCTCAGTTTCTCTTCCATCAGGGCTACTTCTAGCTCCTGCTTCCTGATCCTCAGCTGGGCTTCTTGCATTCTGGCCTCATGCTCCCTCCTCTGAGGGGTGGTCATCCTTCTCCTGGAGTGACCTTGAGAGCCTCTAGAGGTATGAGAAGCATTAGATTCACCTGAGTGATTCCTTCGCCTCCCAGACCCCTGGTTAAGTCCACTGGGGAGATCCAATGGGGTGATCCCATTGTCAGTCCCCAATAGCCTTAAGTTAGCTGGGCCACGTATAACACTTGGCACTGGGCTAGTTCTCCCTTCATCCTCACTACCTTCTGTATCCCCACCACTTTCCTCCTCTGTAGTATGATTCTCATCTAAGGGATGACTATTGGAAAGGGGTACTTCAGTAGCATCTTCAGAAGGGGGGCCTCCTGTTCCTGTCCCTAAGGGGCCTAACTGGGAGGCTTTCCTGAGAGCTTTCTGATCTTCATCAGCCTGTAAAAGCTCTCTGAGTTCAGCAGAAGTAGGATTCTTGGGCTGTTTAAGGCCCCTGATATTTGCCAACTGCCTGAGCTCATTTTGATTAAGGGTAGCAAAGATGGATGGTGCCCTCTGGGGGTCACTCTCAACAGAGATGGGTACATTGGACCCCTCTGCCCCAGCCATTGCTCTTAAGTGTGGGTGGATGTGTTGCAATCTAGTAGTTGTAGTCAGGGTGTGCTACTCCCTTTGCTCTACAACTAAGTTCAGTAGAACTTAAGTATATCTAATCTTGTTTTATATGTACCTACAGGTACCTATGTGATCTTTCAATTGGTAACCAAGAGATTACAATGGTAAAACACAGCAAGCTCAAATCCAACCGCTGCTCACCAATGTGAGAAGTTGGCCTGGTATATGATGTTCACTAGTTAAAGTGACCACCTTGTACCATGCCAAGCAACCCTTATGGTGTGGTTGTAAGTCAACCTTTTCGGACTAGCTGCCCTAGTGGTAGCGTAGGCTAAGCAGTCTTTGAGGCTAAACTCGTGAAACGTGTTAAGCAAGCTGTTTTACCAAATGCAACCCCCTTTTATACCAATGAAAGGACACCACACAGATATATATTCAAAATATATATGTATTTATTTCTCAAAGTAACCCCTAGTCTCTTTATGAGCACAGGAGCACAAATCGTCAAACAAGATTACAGTAGAATACACAGAAGTTGCACTTTATATGGATAGGCCCTGGTGGCCGCTCAAACCATATACTAAAATAGTGGTATAAGTACCACGAAAAGAAAAGGGAAAAGGCCTAGGGCCTCTAGAATCGCTGGGCCTACAAGGAGATAACTTCAGTTAGTGACCAGGAGGTCCACGGGTTGCGTGTGCAGAGCAAATAGTCACACGCGTGCTCCCATAGGTTTTCAATGGGTGCGTAAAAAGTACAAAGTTACTGCAAAAAGGATCTTCCGGATGGACTATGAACTCAAGATTGGAAACACAGACTCTAGAGATGATACTCTACACTTGGGCACCGGAGTGCCAGCTTTACCTCACCCACAGGAAGCGGGTGCGTAGGTGTCGAAGTGCGTCGGGTTTCTTCTATCTGTTCAATGAAGCCTGTGGACAAAGATGCTGCAGGCGGTCGGTCCGGAAGAGATGCGGTGGATCCCAGAGTGGATCGGAGTTGTAGAAGACCTGTAAGCAGAGGGGACAGTGTTCACAGTCACTAGCCAGCGACCAGCGTGGCACCAGGTGGGTACCAGGCGATGTCGGGTGCAAACAGGAAGAAAGGTGTAGCTTGTCTCTGTAGCCACGTGGTCCCTGAAGGTCGACGACGTCCAGGAGTCGGTTCACGAGCTGTCCCACGCAGGCTCTCGCTGTCGGCGGTATCAGCGACTTGATCGAAGCAAACAAGCCTTGGCAAAAGCAATTGTTGTGGAAAACGAAATAAGCTGATGGTTCTGACCAGCAAGGTCAGAGGGACTGCTCCTTTGGAGGGGAGCAAGGGCCAGTCTGGAGCAACCAGACCAGTGGTGTATTTCTTGAAGTTCGTCGCCAAGATGGCCACTAGCCAGCGGGCCAGCAACCGGTTAGGCGCGTCCAGTGGCAAAATGCAGAAGGGCCCCACGCAGATCGTGGAGATGCTGGAGGGCTCACCTTTGGTGCAGATGCTGCTCGGGTGTTGGGCTTCTCAGATCCCAAAGCACAACTTGGAGGGAGCCTCGGTTGTTGCGCTTGCAGCTTGTCTAGGTCTTTTCAAGATGGCTGGCTCCACGTGTCTCGGTGCCTCCACGGGTCTCCTCTTTTCAGGGACTGTGGATCGGGGGGTGAGAGGTCTGGAGGTCCAGGTCTTGTCAGTGTCTGGGCTCCGGCGGGAGGCGGCGGCAAAGCAGACGTTGATTCGCTGGATGGTGTTTGCGTTAGCAAAGTGGTCACTCCCTGACCACAGGGGAGATTGGCTTCAGTCCTCTGTGTGGCAGAGCGTCGAAGTTCCCGTCTTCTTCTTAGTTTCAAGTTGATTCCAGGATGTCTGAAGTCCTAGGACACAGCTCCTACCTTTAAGCGGATTCTAGGGGCCGGACTACCTGCTAGGTCCCTCCCTAAGGGTGGGACCAGGAAGGGGGGTGGTTACACCCCAATCCTTTGTCCAGCTCGCCCCAGGCCCGGGACTGGTGTGCCCCAGGACCGGATTGAACTGGCATATGCACCGAGGCTCCTTGTGAGCCTCAGGCATGTCTGGTTTCTTTCAAGCCCTACCTGACCAATACACAAAATCCTGTCTGGGGTGGTGCACGCACCTCCCCTGGCAGGAAACCCTTTGTCCACACCTCCCAAGCTGGAAGGACTCCCAGCAGCAGGAGGGCAGACTTGTGTCTGTGGTGGCAGCATCCATTTTGTGGAGCTGAGGCTATGTCTGATTTTACCCGGGTTTCAGGTACTGTACATGTCGTGTCCCTCTAGAAGGGTGGAATGCTTACCCCGTCGCCAGAATTGGCGAGGGGTTAGTATTCCAATTCGTATGACACCTTACTCGACATGTTTTGATAAAGCCAAACCAAAGATAGCATTTAACCGCGAGGTTCATAATGCACTTAAGAGTATATGGTATGACGATATCTGGAAACAGTACAAGGAAGTTGTTCCGAACAGTGCAGACAGGCTCAGCTCATGCCAGAGCACCATCTCACATGGAACCAAGCACTCTGCCTTCAGGATTGTTAAGGCCTGCCATAGGAGTGACTTATAGGTTAACATGTGTCCCATTTAAGGTTAGGTATAGGTATACTACACCTAAGTAAGAGGTGGTTACACCAACTTACCCCAGCTGAGTGATCAGCCAGTTGTGTCAAATTTGTTAGGCCAAGCCTGGGGTGGCATAATACATGCTTCAGCCCCTGGCAGGCCTTAGATACACCAATGCCCTGGGTACCTAGTGTACACTGGTACAGGGGCTCACAGGGTGATCCACTTCCAATTGGTTATGCACCTAGGGTGCATAGTGTAAATTTAGTAGAGAGAACAGCAGGCTGGGGGTCTGATTGGCAGGCCCACAGCCTCAATATGTCAAAAACCAGTGAAGCAAAAAGCAAAAATTTGGGGTGACCATAGGATAGCAGACCCTACTCTCCTACAGCTGTTGATGGCTTTCTCGATTACTTTAGCTGGGAACGGGAGCAGGGAGATGGGTCTGTAGTTTTTGAGGTCAGTGGGGTCCGCCGAGGGTTTCTTCAGCGTGTTTCCAGTCATCGGGGAACGAGGCGGTTGCCAGGGAGCGGTTGATGGTGTGGTAGAGCATGGGTGCGATGGTATCGGCGGCTCTGTTGAAAATGTGGTGGGGGCAGGGGTCCGTGGGGGCCCCAGAGAGGATTGACTTCATCAGTTCCAGTGTGTCTTCGGTGGTGAGGGCTGTCCAGTTGTCGATCGCTGGCTTCAGGGTGTCGAGGGTGGTTGGTGAGGGTTTAGTGTGTTGGTTGTCTTTGTCGAAGTTGTTTTAGATGCTCTTGAATTTGTGGTGGAAAAAGGTGCTGAGTTTGTCGCAGAGGTCTTGTGAGGGAGGGATGTCGGTGGACTCGCTGGTAGGTTGGGCGAACTCCTTGATGATGTTGAAGAGTTCTTTGCTGTTGTGTGCATGAGTGGAGATTCTGTTATCAATCGCTTTTTTCCTCGTTCTTCTGATGAGTTGGTAATGGGCGTTAGTGGCAGCTCTAAAGTTGAGGGGGCTTCTGTGGATTTGGTGTTCCTCCAGGCCTTTTCGAGGCAGCGGCAAGTGCGTCTGGACTCTCGAAGTTCGGTAGTGAACCATCTAGCTTTCTTGGTGTAGGTGTTGTTGTTTTTTTGAGGGGGGCTATGGTGTTGGCGCTGTCGGAAATCCATCTGTGCAGGGTTCGGGCTGCGGTGTTGGGGTCGTCGTTTTCCGCGATGGTTGTGGTGAAGTTGCTGAGTGATGAGGTTAGCTGGTCGTTGGCGATTCTGGTCCAGTTTCTTCGTGGGAGCAGGTGCTGGTGTCTGTGGATGGTGGGCATTCTGAAGGTGAAGTGGACGCATCGATGGTCAGTCCATGGGAGTTCGGTGGTGTGGCTGAAGGTGATGGAGTTTCCTGTTGTGAAGAGGGGGTCGAGGGTGTGTCCTGCTGAGTGCGTGGGTTCAGTCACGATCTGGCAGAGTCCAATGTTGTGGTGTTGTGGAAGTTGTCCAGGAGGGATGTGGTGCTGGGGTCGGTTGGTTGTCGAGGTGGAAGTTGAGGTCTCTGAGTAGGGTGTAGTTGGTGGACGCGATGGCATGCGGGGAGATGATGTCCGTGATGGAGTTGGCAAAAAGTCCGCGAGGTCATGGGGGTCGGTAGATGAGGGTTCCTCGGAGGGTGGAGGTAGGGCTGGCCAGTATCTTGAAGTGAGGGTGTTCCATCAGCTCTTTGGGTTCGTCGGGGAGTGTGCTCAGGCAGAGGATGGATTTGTGGATGATGGCGATTCCTCGTCCTGGGCGGGTGGGGCAGTCCTTCCTGGAGATCTTGTATCATTGGGGAATGGTGATGTCCGGTCCTGAGGTGGTGTTGGTCCAGGTTTCGGTAAAGAATGCTACGTCTGGGGTGGTGCTGTCGAGGAGGTCCCAGATTTTGGTGGCGTGTTTGTGGAGGTATCGGACGTTGAGGAGGATGCATTGCAGGGTCTTAGGTTCGGTTGTGTTCTTGCGGGCGGGTTGCGCTGGGTCCATGGTCTTGGCGGTGCTGCAGGTGTGCCGGCAGCGGTGACAGCTGAAGGGTCCGTGGGTGTCGGCTGGTGATGCTAGCTTGCAGTTGTTGTTGCGGCCTTGGTTGAGAGCGTGGCGTGGTGCTGGGTCATAGTGCTGGCGGTGCAGAGATCCAGGGTTCCTGGCGCTGGTCGCAGTCGGGTCGCGGACGGGTGCAGACGGGCTTGCCTTCGGCACGCCGGCGGCGCAGTGGCCGCCATTAAGTAGGGGTCGGGGAGGGCTGGACAGCTGGGAGGCGGGAGTGGGGAGGGGAGCTGGATTGGACCGGTCGCACTGGTCATGCTGGGGGGGTGACAAGCAGTGCTTTATGAGTACCATTATGCTTGAATAAAGTAATGCTTAACCACAGCTCCTGTATGGCGTCATTCATCTGCATGTTCCAGTGCTAGGGAAGATGCTACAGGCACCCTAGATCCTTCATCCTCATCCCAGTCATTACAAAGTTAGGTGATGTTAGCTCTTGACAGGAACAAAGAACAGGAGGATCCTTGAAGGCTAGCCTCACCCACCCAACCAGGGTGCCATAAAGGGGTCTGGCACTCCTGGCTCCTCCTGTGTTTTTGTTCCTGTGACTGGAGAAGTTTGAGGAGGTCCCTGCTGGGCTGGGGCTGTGTTTACTTGAGGCCTGACTCTCCATTCCTGCCGGGCTCGGAAGGTGGCAGGCCTCCGTTGGGAGAACAGCTGACAGTAGGAGAGAGGATGCACGGAACTCTTTTACTGTCTTGGGCCCGGAATGTGTCTTTCCTTGCAGGGCAGGTTATGCGGGGGTGCAGCCATCTTTGTTCCTGATAATGCTCCCTCCGGTAAGCCAGGTGAAGGGAGGTAGTGTCTTTGGTTATCGCATGCACGATGAGTGGAAGCTTGCACATGCCCAGTATGAGAAGCCTTAGTGTGCGCATGAACGTCCCTTCTGCTTGGACACTTGGAAGGAAACACTTTTTCACCAGCATATTAAAGCCCGAGGTGAGAGACTTCTGTTATGCAGGTTTGTCTGCTGAGTTAAAGGGGACGTATATTACAAAAGAACTGCTTGGAGATTTGTTGGCCAATATAAGGGAAAATATGTGGTTTTCTCCTGGTGATAGACCTGAAACCTCTGAGGAATCCCCGTTGAGGCAATTCCAAAGGCCATCTAGTTCTGGGTTGCCAATCCATGAGTTTGTTAAGGAGGTCATCAAACAGGATTGGAAGGATCCAAATAAAATTCTGTTGCCCCGGTTTATGTCAAAGTTATATTCCCTCAAGGATAGGAATCTATTTTGCCAGATAATGTCCAGCTTGACTCTGTGGTGGCAGGCCTTGTGGGTTGCTCCTCCATAGCAGAGGAGAACACTTTAAGAGACTCTTCAGACAAAAAGGTGAATTGTGCCTTAAAAAAAAGTTTTTTTCTGGTTCCCATGTGGCAATGAGAGCAGGGTTTTGTCGGGCTTACATGGCACAGTCTCTCATTACTGATTTCAGGGCTTTGTTCACTGCCATTCAGAACAGGGCAGTTTGCCTCCCCTTGCTGTAAGACATAGAACGTCAGATTGAATTCCTCTCCGACATTTCCTTTGATGTAGTTAGATTGGAAGTTCTTACAGAAGGCGCATCTATTACTGCAAGAAGAAATCTTTATTTGAAAGACTGGAATACTGACACAGCTGTTGCACTCAAGATACAGTTTGAGGGCTCTCGTCTCTTTGGTATGGAGCTGGAGGATTGACTACCGTATTTTTAAGGAAATATTTTTTGGGGTTTTTTTTCCATTCCATTCCTCATAAGGGGTGTGTTCTTTGAAATTCAGATCATCATTTCAACAGCCCTCAAGAAGGCAACATAATCCGGACCAGTCCGCAAAGTTTCAGGCTAGAACTTCCTTCAAATCTTTTAAGATGAACAAACTAGATCTGAACTCTAAAAAGCACTAGGCTGAGATGGAGACCTTTGTAATAAGGGTCGGTTGAAGGATTAAACAATTTGTTTCTCAATGGATCAGTGGGTGCTTCAGGTGATAAAGAGAGGGTATGTGGTACACTTCCAGGCTCTTTCAGTTTCTCCAGGGATTATGCCTCAAGACCCATCCAAGAAGAGCACATTGTTGGATGGAGTTTCATTGCTTCAGAAGATAGTGCAATTGTTCCTGTCCTCAGAGAAGAGTGGGGTCAGGGGTGTAATAGGCCGTCCTTACCTGTTTATGCATACCTTCCACTTCTGTCCCATCCCCGCATCCGTCCCACCTATTGTGTATGTGCATGTGGCTCCCGTCACGAGGTTGGAATGTTGATGAGGGAGCGGGAGGGAGCCATTGGCTAATGGGATTCCTTTGAGGGTTTCCAATAAAGTTAGTTACACCTTCTGCATGTCTTTTCGTCATTACAAGGATTTCCTTTTGGTGACGAGCGCGGCAGTGAGGTGAAGGCTGGTGCTGTCTGGTCCTTACCCGGATCAGTTCTTTGACGTTACGTGGTGAGAGGGGTGTCAGTCGATTCCTTCTGATCACCAACTGCTTCACCCCCATGCCGGTTGTACATCCCTCTCTGCCTCATCTGATTCACCTCCGCCTCTCTTCTGCCAGCCCCTGGGAGGAGCTGCGATGAAGGGTGAGTGAACAAGCTAACAGACACCGGAGAGAGCCAAAGCCTCACAAATAACTCTTTATTGGGAAAAAGAGACATTTTGGCTCAATCTTCATCAATACTGGTGGAACTGCGTCAGCATGGCTGGTATAATGAATGCAGTGGCTATGCCCAGCACCTTTTCGGAAGTTCCTGGGACACCTACCTAAAGTTGGACACAGTGCGTTAAATGTTTTGAAAAACATCGGGAAACAATTGATGGGACTGAATACCATCCAGCCAGGAAACAAGCCATGATGTACAACTGTTTGGGGGCAGAGGGAAGGAGGTTGTTTGATCACATAACTCCTGTTGAAAAAGAGGAGAAGGATGAAGAGTGGGATGCGTTCATTGAAGCCAAAATGAGAATGAAGAATCACTTTTATACCATTATGAGCTTGATAATGGAAAGATACAACTTCTACTACAGGTACCAAGCACCAGGTGAGGCAATTGAATCTTACGTTGCAACACTAAGGATGTTGGCCACAACATGCGCATTCAAAGACATGAATGAGATGATACGCTATCAGGTGGTGATGCACACCACTTGTGTGAAGGTGCAGGAGATGTTGTTGTGTCATAGGAACCCAAACCTGGATAAGGTAATTTCCACCATCAAGAGCATGGAAAGGTCAGCTAAAGGAGTGAAGTTGCTGCGCAAACCGAACACCCAGCAAGTGAGCGTCAATCTAGTTTGCAAAGAAGAAGAGTCAGCATCTAATCGACCCCAGAAGAAATATACAAGGAAGACCTCCAGCACATACAGCGGCAAGCCTAGCTGTTATCGATGCGTCCAGTGCGCATATGGCATCCAACAAAGAGTGTCCTGCGTGGGCAAGGTCTGCAAGGGATGTGGTAAAATGGGACATTTCCTTAAGGTTTGTAGAACTTCCTGTTCAAAGAAGATTTACACAGTGAATGAATCAGAGGAAGCCTCTGACAAGAGTGAACTATTGGAAAACGTGGTATTGCTTGTGGCCATGATCTACAAAGAAGATGTGCAGAATCAACCCAGGTGCAGTGTCAGTGTGAACAGAGAAAACATTGAGATGTTGGTGGACACTGGAACGAGAATTACAATCTTGTCAAAAGACACCTACAATGGTTTAAAGTGCAAGACACCGTTGGAATCCAGCAGAATTGTTCCAGGTGCTTATGGCGGACGCAAAATTAAATTGGAAGGGGATTTGACATTCAAAGAGAAGAACATCTTCACAAGAATCTTCGTAGTAGATTATAATGGAAACATCCTCGGTTGGTTGGAACAACAAAAACTGAAAATGATGATCAACGGGTGTCAACCACCGTATGTATTCATCATTCAAGAGGAAGACTTGGAAACCATTCTCAAAATGTTTAAGTGGGTGTTCAGGGAGGGGAGCAAAGGCGATAATTCAAGGATTTCATATGCAAGATTATTCTGAAGAGTAATGCATACCCAGTAAAACAACGGGTGAAGAACATACTGTTATCTGCCTGTGCTGAAGTTAAGGCCATTCTGGAGAATTGGTGCGAGTGGCATAATCGAACCAATCAATGCGTCTGAATGGCTATCACCCATGGTTATTGCAAAGAAAAGGAGTGGAATGATCCGCTTATGCATAGACCTTCGTGAACTAAACCGCCATGTGGTAGCAGATTGCCAACCTCTACCACTGATTAACGAGATGGTTACAGCTGCAAGTGATTTTTTTGTGCAAATGTTAGATTTCTTTTTACAAATGTTAAATATAATCATGGGCATACAAAAAAACAACAAAGGTTAGGAACCAAAATGGCTCTTTTTAAGAGGCCATTTGTCTGGACTGGGGTCACATCCATGCCAATAGCTTAACTGAGGTTGTGAGGGTGTTGAGAGTAGGACATTGGGCTAACTATGCAGTCAGCCAGCATTTAGGAGGACGCCACACTCAGTGGGTGACTGGGTGGCTGGGTGTCTGTGTGGGGTTGACTGTGCTGGTGCCCTTCCCTAGGCATATTCATGTGAAGAAGTGCTGTGGTGCTGTCAGAGAGCGTTGTGAGGAAAGGGCAACTGTAGAAGATGTCAACCTTGGGCTGCCACTTTGCAGACTAAGCCGACACCATGAGTTAGGGCAAAGGATAGTGGCCAAGCCCCATCAATTGCCCTTTGCAATATGGTGGCCTGATCGGATAATTCTGAATGAGGTTCTCAATTCACGATGAAATTGAGGCTTTTCCTGTGATATTAGTTATATTAGATCTTGTTTGAACCATATATAAAGTAGGCATTAACAAGTAAAGGATGTGTCACCAAGCCTTCCTTCCCATATTTCGTGTCACGTACATCACCTACTTGCTTCTATTTTTGAACCAGATGTAGGTTTCTTTGCAACAGAATTTTGCTTTTGATGTTTCTTCTGCCTTTCTTGCTCGACTCTTTCCTTTTCTCTGATGTTAGGGAGAGCATGGTACCTTAGCATATCTGCTTCTGCATTATTATTTATATTCAATCAAAATCTATAAGATCGCTAAGGAGGGTTTTTGCCCTTGTGTTTTTTCCTTATAATGTGGACATTTAACACCTTTCACATGTATATGTAAGTGCAGGATGACATTGTGGCTACTGGCAGGATTTGTCCTTTCCTTGAGATATGAAGAAGAAAACTTAACAGACCTTCTCATCATCCTTGATTTATGATTTAGATTCACTATGAGAGCCACATTGTTAATATTACATAATATAATCCATACAACTTTAAAAACTTTTAAAAAATTTAACATTTTGAAAGCACACTATTTCATTCACAGGATTAAGAATAAAATGTTCCCCGAAAGAACCCCATATCTTACAAACAGAGGTTTCAATAAATGACAACGATTACGTTGCAAAGAGGGACAAACAAATAACACATGATTAAGGTCTTGGATCTAGGCCATACAAATATCACATTATCTATCCTCACGATTTATTCCATTCTAGGCACCTGTAACCATATTTAAAAGTAAAATACGAATCCGCAAGAATAGTATCAAATGGCAACCTTTTGCAGGCTCATCAGGTGGATTCCAGAGGATACTCATAAATTTGATAAAATCTGAGTGGCACTCAGTAGCTCATTTTAGCTGATTGTTGAATGGAGACAGCGGGACCATCTTGGCAGTGGCGTTGGGTTTCTTTCAGCACTGCTGCTGTATTAGTTACTTTTGGAAGTATGAACATGTAAACTAACTATGTTCTTATTGAATAAATCGGGTGGAATAGTTGCAGTGGGGCTGTGGTGGATTTTTGTAATTTGGCCAAATTGTGGAATAAGTCATTCATTGTCGGATCTTGATGTATCGTCCAACTCCTTTCTCTCCCAATGAATCAAGTGGTACAGTTGCAGGCAAGTTCGTTACTAAACTTTTATTACATTTTTATGGAGGACAACTTTCCTGACTGAAACTATATTCTGAAACTTACAAGCAAAAGAGCTTCTGAGATATACAGGAAACACCATCTCTTGTGTGGTTAAAGAATACTTATCTTTTGCACTTTACATCTCCACTAGATGTTCTTTACACAGTGTGTTGTACTTCAATTAAACGGTTGTTTCGGAAATCTGAGAAGAGTGCAAGAGGCATTTCTTTTGCATGTTTCGTTTGCTAAAATAACAGGTTAAATAGATTTGAGATTCGGCATTGTCACCGAAGTGGCTTCACCTCAATTGAAGTTGGGACTCTAATTCAAAGATTGGTTTTATGGGTTTTTCCAAGGGATTTTCTAATGTGTCCTTTATGTGTCAGTGTTTTGTGATGATCTTTTTCATGCGTTCTATTTGTTCGCCAAATGTGGTTACATAAGTCAATTTTGGTAAATCCAGTTTGTTTTCAGTACTAGTAATACTTCTAGGGGAGTGTACCATGTTTTTTTTGTAATTGATAGGCAATTTGTCGTTGTAGTCTTTTTGTTTTAGTCAATGGCACAATCCTTCTGCATTTTACATGGACCCTTTTTTTGGAGCAGTTGAGTGTTAGCTTATGAAATGTAAGGTGGTGTCCTGTCACTTGGTCTGTTCTTCATGATTCAACGATAGGTCACTGAAATAGGTTTGAGTTTTACTGAACTCCATCGTGAATTGGATATCAACCATTATGTTGTTCATCCATCTGTGAAATTCATTTAATTTTTCAGATTACGTTTTGCTACCTTTTCCATTTACCAGATTGGTTTTGAGTGTATGTTCTGAGAAATTAACTTTCTTTAAATTTGGTCATGAAGAGATTAGCTGTTTATTGGGCAGAACTACAGCCCTTGGCTACTCCTTTCATCTGGACGAAAATGTTGTCTTAGAATAAAAACAAGTTCTTTTGGGTTTTAATTTTTGATAAGCTGATTGGGAATTTGATTGGAACTCAATCGGATTTTTTCGTTTTTTCTCGGTACTTCTCCAGGATATCATGGGCTAGATCTTGAGGACTTTGTGTGCGCAGTGACTGAATATCCCTTTTGACCAGGATGTCTGTGTTTCTTCAAAGAGATGGTTTTCTAATTCATCACAGTGCCCATGGTTTCTACATTCTGTGGTGTGAAGATACCCTGCATTTTTGTCCATTCTTAAAGATTTATCCACACCAAGCGTTCTACCATGTGAATAGGCCTAGATCCATCTTCCTTTGTTGTAGGAAAGATGAACTAAATGTGAGCGGGGACATACACCATCTGTTTGTACTGCTTCTTAAACCTCTTTTTCAGGTTTTCAAATGGTCTTTTGACAGTTGCGCTTTCAAGTCAGATCTAAAAGCGATGCAGCAAATTCATGCTGACCTGCCAAGAGCTCATTATCCTAGCATCCAATCAGGCCATATCATTGTTGATAAAGACACTGTAACTTCACCATCCTCTTTTTCTATGTCTGTTGACAGAATTTGAATTTAGGTAGCCTATACCACCTTGAATGGAAGTAATAGTTCAGTCCATGGTGTTCTCAAGACTAGACTATGGAAACTCCCTACTCCCTGGAATGTCTAATGTATATCTCTCCCAATTGAAGGTCATAAATTGAAGCCATGTGTAGCCACAAAATGACCTGCTTCTTCCACTGGTTGTTACATACTGGTGTCACCCATTGTTTCATGCAGAAACCGAGAGTCCTAGGTGCCCCTTATCTCCCTGAAGCTTTAAAGCCCTTTATTGATGCCATTGGTAATCAAGAAAGCATTACATAGTCTTTCTCAGGCTGCATTCTCTAAATATGAAACGTCACCCGGAGCAATCCAGATAAATACCCCTCAGTCTGCCTTGAGAAAATGATTTAAAACATCTACAATTTGATAGCCGTTTCATGCAACGTCACAATAACATTCTACCCTTTCTCTATCTCCGTATTTTCTGTTAGTATAAAACCCCTCTGACGGGGCCCCCTTGGCCTGGTCTGTTCTAAACACAACTGCAAATATATAAATGAAAATATATATATAGGATGGGAGCTTGCACGGTTGCTCTTCGGAGAGTCTGGTCAGAAGAAGGGATACCGTTTTCCTGATTTTGCAGATCGTATTCGTGGATCTAGTTTGGGAAGATGGACTTTCTGAGCCCGTTTTTTTGTTCCTTAAGGACAGATGATTATTTCATGAACTGTTGGTTGTTGAATATTGCAAAGAAAGAGGAGTTGGTCAGTGCTCGAACTATTAATGCCCTGATTGGTGACTGATTTTATGGGAAATCATGTTTTTGTTTTTACCATTTTTATTGTCTGCTGAAAGTTCTGCAGTAAACATTGAGAAGCATAATCCTCACTTTCGTGTCCTTTACAGAATTAAAGATTATTGATGCAACAGCTTGCAAATGTTTAATTCAGGGTCAAAGGGCCATCAAATGATTTTAAATCCTGCAATGTCATGTAGGTCAACGGGTGTATGACGTCACTTCCGCTACCCCTAGCGTTTTGGGGAATAGACGTTCATGTTGAAGAGTAAGTTCTATCAAGAACGACAAATAAGAATCACATTTGTAAAACATACTTCAGAAGATCGAAACAGGTTAAACCTGTGGTAATTTACCGAATGTATGACGTTACCGTGCATACATTTACAACGGGGTACTTTACATCGTGTTTGTTACAACACAAGTCGTTACAACGACTTGCGCTGGAGGGCGCTGGATTTAGGAATAGTATGATTTACTAATCCAACATCCAGTCTACATACAGTAGGGAAGGTGTTGCAATAGTAAATCATACTATTCGTTATGTTAGAGCGCCATCCAGCGCAAGTCGTTGTAACGACTTGCGTTGTAATGCCCACGATGTGAAGGATGTTTCCCAATTTACCAGGGGTAAATTATAGGGGTGCAGCAATTACAGCAATACTTCTCACGAGTGTGCCAAACTCTTTTTCCCCAAATAGTTTGTTCTTAAGAGGAGGTATATTTGTTGTTGTGTACTGTGCTGAGTTGGAATGCACTACACATAGGGTAAAGCTCCTGTCCTATTTGCCAATAAACAGATATATTACTAGAGCAATTTTGCAGTGCTAGTGCAAATCTGACTACTCTTGGCTGGCTGAACGCGTGCCATGTGTTTATGGGAAGTTTGAATAGTGTCATCTTCTGTTTAACATACTGCTTCATACTGAACCTCTGCCATTTCTGTGTGCTGTGCAGTTTAGTTAATTAATTTAGTTGTGCCCAGTTACCCATCCTTGCAAGAATGGAGGGAGGCTGAGTTGGGCTTGCTGGAATTTGAACTTTTGAAAGGCAGATCACAGCAGATGCCAAAGGTGAATGTTCAATGCACTGGACCATCGTGCCAGCATTGCCTTCATTGCAAAAATACTAAAATGGAACAGTAAGTCCAGAAATCCATTTGAGTACTGGAACATACAATTGCAGATGGCATTATGGCATTGAGGTCTGCTTCAATTGCACCTTGTTTCAAATGTGCCAGTTTGGCTCTTCTCTCTTTTCATGTTTGAGTCATGGCCACTCTGAGGAGCAGAGGGCAAGCTGGGCATGGAATCTTGGAAGACATTCTCATCATTGTCAAATAGTTCCTGTGAAGACTCCTGTCTTGGTCTAGTGATTTCATCCCATTAATTCAGGAAACACAGGTATGTTTGAGGTAATCGTGGTGTCTCCCTGGGTGGCTGGTCAATGCAATGCAGGTTAATAAAAAACGTTATAAACAACTGCATTTGTCTGCAGCATCCAGTTAAGAAATAGATTATAAACAACAATTGGATACTTTGGGTTATGTGTTGGTGAAGAGGGCCATTGCAATGAAGTGGGTGGGTGGCGGGGCAGCGCTCAACACATGCATGGGCGGCTGAGCTAGACAAATATATGGTGGCCAAAAAAGAGGTATTCAAACTCAGAGGATGCCCCAAGAACTGGGATAGGAAGTGGAGTGGGTGGAATAATGCCTATCGGGGAAACCTATGCTTATCTCCGACTGTAGAATTGGAAATGGCTAAAGGGAAACATCTTACACTTGACACGATAGAATGAATGTATAATTCTGTTCCGTACTCTGTACCCGATGTTCTAAGACCGAACTGTCTGTAATTTATACCTGTGCTGATTGGAATTTTCTTGTTAATAAAAAAAACAGTTAAAAAAAAAAATAGATTATACTTCAAGAGACAATATTCTCTCTATTCAGCTGGTGTACCGCCACTATATCTCCTCCCTTATATCGCTATACCATTTTATCAATCCCAAAATATAGCTTTGGTCAACATTTTGGATGCCACAATATTGTTTGTCTTTATACCGTAAGGTAAGTATAGGTTACTGTGAGGAATCTGTGTTTAATGCCTGGCTACCACATATTTTTTTCTTTTTCATGACACTATTTATACTACGATATGGGGAACACTATGATGTAACCTAATAAATGCAAATGGGACTGAATAAACCCATTTCCGTAGAGAAATGTAGAAAATTTAGTGATTAGTGGTGATGTTTAAAATCACCAAAGGGGGTGTGATGGAGCAGGTAAAACAACATTTTGTATACCTGCTCTAAATTGCATGAAATTAATTACGTAATCATTCTAAATCTAACTTGTACTAACTGGTTTGCAGTGAATTTTCTAATCAACTTTTACACCTTGCTAAACACGAGATACACGTGGGACTAAAATGCTAATTGCATGGCAGAATAATTAATTAATTAACTATGGTATGCAAACTAACCTTAGATTGTGGTGAAATAGAAATATTGCATGATTTATGTTGCTTTGTGATTGTTTGTCCTTTAAGGATTACAAAATGGTGAGTATTATCGCTTTAAATGTTGCTACAGCTAGAGAAATACTAATATATATTGGGGTTAGAGTAGGTTTAAACATTAGAATCTCCATTTCTATATTTTAATTACTGTTATGTCTGTTTTTGCTTACATTGGCATTCGAGCCTACTAGGCTGTAGTACCCAAGATGGAGTCTTTACCAAGACCGCCACCATGTGAGCACGATGGTTTCTGCGCAGAATCGGATGGCTATGGAGATCTTCAAATGACCTCAGATCTGTGACACCGTGTTCCTTGTCAAGAATGAACGTGTTTGTCTGCCAACTGATGAGACTGTGAGAACAGCGAAAGGGACAATTCAGAACCTATGGAGAAATGTCTTCTCTCATTCTAAATGTTACATTTGCAACTTTCGCCTGGGAGGAAAAAGGAAATTATACAAATTACGCCTTCCTATGCCAAGTCTCATGGAAAACCAGTTTACCATGGGAAACTTTAGAAAAACGCCCAGATAACCCCAAACTGTCCAATCAGAACATTTATCTACCCCTAAATTGTTGCATGTTAGCATCAAGTAATAGGGGAAAAGGGTATATAAGATCTGCATCCACCAAAGAGGGGTGGTCATTGGGCTGATCTTTCATGGCGTTGGGTCTGCATTGAGCTGGTGAGGATTTTCATGGTTTGCCTTGGGTTTCTTGGATTTTTGGGAAGTTATTTCGTCTGATGGTTTGATCTTTGCTGTGGGTCGGACAGCTTATCCCAGATATTGTACCAGAGAATGCGGCTAGCTCCCTATTTTACTCAGAAAGTTGCAGACGCTTGCTAATTGGTAATTATTAAATGCGCTTTCTAAATCTATGCTTATTTACCAAATGTCCGATTCCTCTTTGAAAATAAACTGAATTTATACCATGAACTTTAGTGCGTAAATGCTAATGCAGAGAAAATTATTATTAGATAAACAAAAATTGATTAATAAGACATGAGTTTGTGGTTCTTTAATTGATTACAGAAAATAAACAAATGTTTCCTAGGCTTTAATTGTGTCTTAGCTGGTTCTACTTAACCATCAACCAGCCCAACTAATTGGTCCATCAACCAAATGGTGGAGTGCCTTGATGTTAAGGTCAGGATTCTGTAGGTGCACGTGTATAAAATGTATATAATGTAAAGAAATTTAATACTGATAGGTAATACGGTACCCACATGCCCAGCGCTTTTTCTCCTATGCACAGATTTGAATGAGACGAGTGCGTGTTGGTGTTATGGGGCCCACCAATGTATGAGTGTATGAATTAGTTGTTGTGATTACGAATCTGTGACATAGGGAGAATATGTAAATGTTGCCCTTTGCACTGCATCACACCCTAGGGCATCAAAAACAAGGTGATGGATGGAATGCTTGACTTAATCTCAGCCACTGGCAATCACTCAGGCCGCACCTCAAGCCATTGTTTTTCGACCACCATGCCACCTCAGTTTGAACACAGCCATATGCAAATCAATATTGACCCACGACTGGTCTTCTCCTTATGAGGACTCATCAGCCAGGTCTAGCTTGGTTCCAGGGCAAAACAGTCCTGGGTTGCCTGTGTTACGGTTCATGGGAAACCTGGCCAGGCAGTTTGACTGGACTGTTCCCAACAGCGCAGAGTCATGGCTGATGCGCATGTGGCTGGGTCTAAATGGAGGTGGCATGGTGGGTAAATAAAGGATGGGTCAGAATGCTGCCCAAGTGATTGCTGGACAAGAAAAACTGTTTTTTTCTGCTCTAAGCTTTTTGCCACACTGAAAATGGGTTCAGCAGGACCTTGTTGGAAAGGTTTCCATCCTTGCTTCACTAAAGAATTTTGAGAATTAAAAAAATGACTATAGGCCATATTCAGAGTTTGGCAAATCGGATACTCTATCAAATCTTGACAGATATCCTGTTTCCCTTATTACAAGTGCCATAAGATATAATTCACTGATAATACCATGGAGTGGACAACCACCATGTTTGTAACAGAGAATCTCAGCCCCAAGCTTTAAATAAGGTCCTAAGTCTGAAGGTAAAACCTTTGACCAGAGCAAGGGGGCAAATTCCTCCCCATCGCAAAGCGACCTCTACAACTACAAAATTCAGCTTTGGCAAACTCAGAGCTTTTGGAACCAAAATCAACTGCTTCAGCAACCTTTCAACAACAGTAATTCTAACTCAGAGATTCCTTTGCATGCTTCTACCTTGGACTTTGCCCAGTGGAAGACTTTGGCCTCCTGAAAACAAGTTTAGAGGGACCTGGCATAGTAGAGCCATCCTTTACTACAACTTCTAAGCTTGCCCCACCGCAGGGCTTTGAAGACCAAAAAAGTGACTGAGAAGGTTAGGGTTTGGCAGAGTGGGACAAAAACCTTTAAAAAGTGTTCCTCCTGGCATGCTAATCCACAGCTTCCCTGCTGTATTTAGAGTTGGAAAAAGTACTGGGTAAGTGCCAGGCTGCCACCAGCAGGCCCTCCTCTGGCTCCTTCCATGGACACCCTTGACCCAGCAGTCCATCCGCGACTGGACAGTAGGGTCAATGTGATGGTCTTTCTGACCTGCCTAGAGTGGAACAACTGTCACTCATATTCCAGAAACAGACAGGGAAAATGGTAATTTGACCATTTGTTCTCAAGAGATCAGTTCCTGCTTTGGGAGTTTGTTTCTTGACAATAAAAAAGCTTGCCAAGCCAGAAACAGGCAGGTAAAATGATAATCTGCCATTTGTTTTTTGCTTTAAATATTAAAGTATACAAAAATGTTTACAAAAACGTGACGAAATACTTTAATTATTCTCAGTCACTGGTAATCCCTCGGGCCGAATCTCAACCACTGGTAATCACTCGGGCTGCATCCCAGTCCCTCGTTGTTTTGCACAAAATGCCACTTCAATTTAGACCCAGATATATGCAAATACCTGCTCCAAAGGGAACAGTACAGCCCGAAATGCCAGGTCAGGTCCTCCCTGACCCAGAATACAAGCAACAGTATTCCATACAAAGGAGCTGCTCTCCACCTAAAACATGGGAACTAGCCAGGGTTCCCTGCATTTTTTGCATAATTTATGCAGCACTCTAAGCCTGAAAGGGTATTATTTTTTTTACTTATACTGGGTTCTCCCTTGTGTCTAGACAAAGCAATACCTCTCTGATGAGCTCTAACTAGAGCACAACACGTGTCAGGTGTTGCTTTTATTCATTTGAGGTTGACTTGGATGGTATTTTACCAATCCAAAGTTGTAATGCTGTGCCTTTATTGGTAAATGCTTCTGTTATTTTTCAGCTCAGCGTGGATGGCACTTGATAATCCTATGCTTAAAAACTTTGTTGTAAAAATGGGAAAAGGCTTTGTTGCTCTCTAGTTTAGTGTGTATGGCACTGTGCTAATCCCATGCTTGCAAATTCTGCTAGAGAAACAGACATTTGAGGTGAGCAGATTCAGAGTGCTGGTGGTGTAGTGGGGTGGGGTGCTCCGTAGAAAGGAGATGCTCTCCACCTTAACTTGGGAATGACCCACAGTTCCCTGCTTCCTTCTTTACATATTTTATGCAGCACTCTAAACTTGAAAGGTTATTGATTTTACTTATACTGGGTGCTCTATTGTGTCTGAACAAAATTATACCTCTCTGATCAGCTCTAACAAGAGTGAAAAACATGTCTCTGGGGTTGCTTTTATTCATTCTAGGTTGGCTTGGAAGGTATTTTACAAATCCAAAGCTGTAATACTGTGCTTGGACTGGTAAAAGGCTTTTGTCATGTTTCAGCTTATGTGGTTGGCACTTGCTAATCATATGCTTATAGGCTTTGCTGTAAAAATGGCCAAAGGCTTTATCACTCTATAACTTGGCATGGATAGCACTGTGCTAATCCTATGCTTAAACACACTGACGGTGAAACAGAGATTTGAGATGAGTAGATTCACAGTGTCGGTGGTGTTGTAGGGTGCTCTATATAAAGGTGCTGCTATACAGCTACACTGGGAACTACCTAGAGTTCCCTGCTTCCTTTGTTGCATAATTTATGCAGCCCTCCGAGCCTGGAAGGTTATTTTTTTACTTATATTTGGTGATCCATTGTGTCTGGACAAAGCTATTCCTCTCTAATGAGCTCTAACGAGAGCGAAACACGTGTCAGGAGTTGCTTTTATTCATTCCAGGTTGGCTTGATGGTATTTTACAAATCCAAAAATGTAGTACTGTGCCTGCAGTAGTAAACGTTTTTTTCATTTTTTAGCTCAGCGTGGATGGCTCTTTCTAATCCTATGCCTAATGACTGCTCTAAAAATGACAAAAATGCTTTGTCCCTCTCTAGCTTAGCGTGGATGACACTGTGCTAATCCTATGCTTAAAAACTCTGCTAGAGAAACAGACATTTGAGGTGAGCAGATTCAGCAAGTCTGTGGTGTCATAGGGTGCTTTATATAAAAGAGTTGCTCTCCACCTAAACTTGCTAACTACTAACAGTTCCCTGCTTCCTTTTTTTCAAATATATGTATATTTTATATATGTAATATGTGAGGTCATAAGCAGTGCATTGCAAGGGCGCAAGTTATAGTTAGCTCAGGTGACTATAACTGCAGAATTTCTATGGCTGTGTGTGTGTGTGTAAAATCTGCGCCTAACTATAACGTCCCTGTAACCTTTGTTTCTTTCTGTCAATATATATATGTGTAAAGGTCATATATAAAATAGCAGTTTGGGGGATTTAGTTATGGTTTAGCCGCACTTTTCATTGAAGAGGCATTAAGAAAAATCTAATTTTTTTTTAACACACAACAATTGACAAATTTCAATAAATAAAAAGAAACATGAGACAAGAGCCTCCCCTGCTCACAGCCAAAGGGTGTATACAGTGGGGATAAGTTGCAGGGCCGGCCTTAACACTGGTGGCACCCTGTGCGAAAATGTCTTTTGGGGCCCCTCAATGACCACCTCTGCACATATTCCCTCACTAGCACCCTTTAAAGGTGCCCCCTCGAGTCTCCGTAACCACTGACTCTCAGATTCATTTAGTTTTATAGCACCACTCATACCAGTGTAAGGTGTCTGAGCACTTTACATCACACGCACATTGCACAGAGACAATCATAAGTGTGTAAATCAGTGTATAGGAAATGGTACATCAGACATGACTACAAGGTGTAGTGTAGGAGTGCCTTATCACTGATACTGGTAGGCAGTATATTTTAAGAGTCCTTATTCTGGTAAGGCACTAATTCAGAATATAAAACATAATTTCATTGTTAGGGGTTCTCTTTAATAATAAGAATTGTTTTCTAACCAATTGAACCCTTTTGGCAAGATTAGGATAATGAAAGACTGGGCAAAAAAAGCATATAGCTTTGACATATAACTTGCAGTTTGCATGCAGCTCTTTGATGGAAGTTAATAGCTCAATGTTCTATATTAGACTTTGACTTATAGACGACAAGTAACAAAAGGATCTCTCTTACAAAACAGGAACCCACCGACCTATTTACATTATATGCGCTTTATTATCTCTATGGTACACGTTCTTAGCAGCAGGCATTTAAACCCTCTGCGCTACCTTAATACGATTCAAAACTTCCACTAGACAAAACTCTGGTCTCTTTCCAGGTAGAAGATTAATCACCGGAGTTTCCTTGACATTGTAATTGATGCCTGAAAATTGCTAGAGGCCAGGACGTGGCAGCAGGTGCTTTTAAAATGATAATATACTTGGGAAAATGACGCCCACACCCCAAGTCAGCGCCCGGTCGCACTGCCCTAGAGCCAACCCGGATAAGTTGCACACATACGGGTGAATGCAGGCTCTGGCCAGCCTTTCTGGCTCGAGACGTTAAGTTCACTCAAAGTAGAAAAGAAGTTGGGTGGCATAGTTATTTCTGCATTTTAAGATTTGGGTCACTACACACCAGCTTGTGGGGGGAAGAGAGGATCGAGTTTAAACTGGAAGCATGAGTTAATGAGCCTATTAAAGTCATGTACACCACGAATTCCACCATAGGTGTTTCCCTGTTCCAAGCCAATGAGAGCCAGAAATCCCATCTCCCAGGCTCTGCCGGGATGTGTTGGCGGGTCTAGTTTGTTGTGCTGGGATAAGGATCAGGGCCAAAGAAATACAACTAGAGTGCAGGAACTTTACAAGATGTATTATGTTCAAAGAAAATGCACAGAGGATGTGGCGTACGTTTGTCAGTGCATAGGTGTGATGAAGAATACCAAGTTGGTTAATGGAGCATCTAGGCCCTTCACCCTAAAGACAGCATATGACTTCTATAGTAATTCAACCAGCTGGAATCAAGGCAAGATATGGCATTTTAGGACTCTGGCTTGTTGTACAGTGGCAGTGTATGCTGATGAGCGATGTAGTAACCGTGGTAAGAAGGAGAGTGTTGGTTGGGTTGGGCCACTGGCGGTGACTAGCGGTGAGGTAGTGTCTTGAGCAGAGTGTCAGGGAAAAGAAGAGATGAGTTGTGAACCAGCTCCAACATTCAAAGAACTTGTTTAGGGTGAATTTCCTAGATTTGTGAGAGCTGAAAAAGGAACCACAAAGTAGATGTTCCTAGAGAGACTCCATTTGAGCACCATGTTTGTGCGTAGAAACATGTGTTGGTGTGGGTTCTTAGATGTGTCGGTGCATGGTGTTGTAGTGTGGGATGGAGACAAATGCGTAGTGTCTTTTGCTCGTTGTTAGTGCTGTTTATGAATCTTGAGTTGTAGTTCCTTTTAAGACTCTTACTGGGTGCAGGTTTTAGAGCTGCCACTTGGACTGCTGCCGAATAGGGTTTTACTTGGGTCTGGGCTGCTTGGAATAAGGTGTTTAAGAAGAAAATAGTCTGAGGTTACTGCTTCATTTACGCAGTCGAGATGGCCTAAGCCTGAAAGAAACTGGGATTAGCTCAAGGATGGTGCTTTAATTAAAGAAGATGGTGTGGGTGCCAATAGCACACAGGAGATGTGCTCCACGAAGAGACTCTTGGTAGGATGAGTGACCTTTCAGATGTATTTGGAACTACTTGGACGCACGGTGTGAGTGGGAATCCATTGAAACATGAACCACCCGTGATGTGGAGTGAGTGAGACTGTATTGAGGTGTATGAGTTAAGGGACGAGGAACAAGAGACTCCATTGAAGCACGTACCACCAGTGATGTGGAGTGAGTGAGACTTTATTGAATTGTAAGAGTCAAGTGATGTGGAATGAGTGAGACTCCATTGAAGCATAAACCGCCAGTGATGTGGAGTGAGTGAGACTTTATTGAATTGTAAGAGTCAAGTGATGTGGAACGAGTGAGACTCCATTGAAGCATAAACCGCCAGTGATGTGGAGTGAGTGAGACTTTATTGAATTGTAAGAGTCAAGTGATGTGGAACGAGTGAGACTCCATTGAAGCATAAACCGCCAGTGATGTGGAGTGAGTGAGACTGGATTGAGGTGTAGCAGTCTAGGGATGAGGAACAAGAGACTCCATTGAAGCACGTACCACCAGTGATGTGGAGTGAGTAGACTGTAGTGAAGTGTATGAGTCAAGTGATGAGGAACGAGTGAGACTCCATTAAAGTGTATGAAGATATTGACGAGGAATGAGCGAGGCTCCATTGAAATGTATGAGGGCATTGAGCAACTATTTCCATGTTCTTCTAATCTAATACCGTTCACGGCCCTCCTCACCGTCTGCTTTACTATTTGTAATAAAAGTGCTGCCTTAGCAAAAATAAGAAACAAATAGCTTTATTTTCATAACAACTCTGACAAAATATAAATAAGTTATTTACAAAACATCTGAAAATAAATTAAAGGTGTAAATGTCACACCCTGAAGACCCGCTCTCTCTGATTGACCTAACTGGTTATCACAGTCTGTGCTTCACCCCAACATCACCACGGTCTCCAAACAAGCTCTGTGCTTGAACCCTGCAAGGGCCCACAGTTGCCCCCGCTGGGTGACTCTGCTGAGGGCCTGGCCTGGAGAGGGGGTGAGGCATGTGTCCTTGTCCAGTTGTCCCTGGCCAAGCGTAATGCAACCAAGGCTCTCTTCTTTATGGGAGTGTTGTGGGCCTCCTCTAACTCCACAGACTCTTTTCCTGGTGGTGTGAAGGCCAGCCTCCGCACCCCCTTCCATGGATGAGGACGATTGTTACTTGCCGCGGCCACTGGGCGCTCCCAGTACCCTGGGGTCTCTTCGAAGCCATTGCACTGCCTAAGCTCAGGTGGATGTATGTTCTCTTTGTCTTGGGTCTCCTTGTGTTGAGTCAGGGGTGTGTGGAGAGGTGCACTTGCAGCAGCTGGGTGGATGCTGTCAACGGCTTGAGTTTGTTTGTGCCGGAGGGCACTACTGCTGTGGATTTGTTCCTGCAATGGTTGCAGCCTGTTGCCCTGGTTCTTGATTTTTGGTGAACGCAAAGCACTGCGCTGTTTCTTAGCCATCTGTTGTCGAATGGCACTGCCTTGGTTTTGGGTTTCATGATTCTGCAGTTGAATCACACCCCCCGGGTTAAGGTTCTTGGCTTTCTGAATTTGAGGGGCACTGCACTGTTTCTCAGTCTGCTTCGATCGAATTGCTCTATCCCGATTCTCATCCTGCTTCCGTAGGAGAACACTGCCCTGATTCTGGGCTTGCATCGACTGAAGAGCACTACCCTGGTTTTGGGCTTGCATCAATTGAAGAGCACTGCCCTGATTGTGGATCTTCATTGATTGAATGGCACTGCCATTGTTCTGGGCATGCATCGATCGAAGAGCTCTGTCCTGGTTCTGGAGCTGCATCGGTTGGAGCACTCGACGCTGGTCTTTGACCTCCCTCAATTGGAGGCCACCGCCATGGTCCTTGGCCAGCTTTGTAATGGTGACACTGCACTTGTTCTCATCTCTCTTTAGCCGGAGGGCATTGCACTGGATATGCTTCTGTGTGTGCATAGGTTGGTATATACTGCCTTGTTTCTTGTCCTGTTGGAGACGGACTGCAGTGGCCTGGTTCTCAGCCTGCTGCCTCTGGAAAGCACTGCCCAGTGCATGATTCTGGGCCTGAAGTGTTTGTAGATTACTGCCTTGGTTAGTTGCATGTTTCGGTCGCAGTGCACCGCCTTGATTTTCAGCCATCTGCATTCGGGGGGCTCTGCATTGGTTAGAATTCTGGGCATGAATTGGTTGACTGTTAACATCTTTGTTTGAAGCCTGCTGTAATTGAAGGACTTTATTCTGGTTCTCATCTTGCATCAGTTGTAGAGCAGTGCCTTTGTTTTCCACCGAATGTATTTGGAGGGCATTGCCCTGGTACTTTTTCTCAGTTTGCACACTCTGCGTGTGTTGCAGGGTACTTTCTTGGTTGTAGTTTTGGGTCTGCATGAGTTTGAGGGCCATGCTCTGGTTCTGGGTTTCCACCTGGAGTGATCGTAGAGTATTGCCCTGGTTTTTGTTCTGGGCCTGCATATGTTGGAGGGCACTACCTTTGTTTTGGTTCTCTGCCTGCAGCGCTTGAAGGTCACTGCACTGGCTGTGGTTCTGGGCCTGCACAGATTGCATGCCTATGCCTGGATGATTCTGGGCCTGCATGGGTTGAGGAGCACTGTCCTGTTTTTGGTACTCTGCCAATAGTGGTCGATGGTCACTACCCTGGATATGGTCCTGGGCCAGTATGGGTTGCAGGGCACAGCCCTGGTTAGTGTTCTGGGTCTGCATGGGTTGAAGGACACTGCCCAGGTTATAGTTCTGAGCCTCCATGGGTCGCAGCGCATTGCCCAGGTACTCTGCCAGTTTAGGCTGCAGGGCACTGTCCACCGGTGTCTCTGAGGCGAGAAAAGTGTCGATCAAAGACAGACAGTGGGTGAAACCAGCAGAAAAACCTTCATCCTGAGAGGCTGTAAGACAGAAAGAAAAGGAAGGTGAGACAAACCATGGCATAGGTACAACACAGAGCGCACTACCAAACCCTCTTTACCCATATATATGTGAGTGAGTGTGTCTGTGCTCATACCTCTGGGTGTGTAAGTCTGACACTGGGTTCTGACAAACTCTTTACTTATATGAACAAATGGTTCTTCACAGCTCCACTTTTGGAAATGCATGCACATTTTTGCACACATACAGACACACAATGAACGTGTATGACCTACTCACAAATAAGGGCATGGGTAAAATGACACTACAGAAGAGGCCCTATATAGAAGCATGCCTGCAATTAGTTATTTACTGTATTTAGTGCTCTGAACATCTTGTGAAAGAGACAGGTCAGTTACCTGTTCGGACCAACATGTTAATGACGAGGAATGGGTGAGTCGTCTGGACCACTCATCAGTTGGTGGGGCTATGACAGATTCTCAGGTGAGGGACAGGGACCAGTCTCTGCTAGGAGAAGGGGTGATCCTGAGAAGACTTGTTCTGACTTATAAGCATCCTTGAATAAAATCGTTTTCAATGCTTTTTTTAAAGTTATTAGTCTTGGCAAATCTTTCAGGTTCAGCTCTTTGTGTTGGCTGATCAATATTAATTGATCAATAGTTAGTGTGGTGCTAGGTCATATTATCATGATGCTGTTTCTCCTCTGCACAGGCGCAGAAGTGATCTGTACATTTCTTTTTGCATCTTCAATGCATATATAAACTCAAAATATCTCCTATTTATTGAATATTTTCCGATAGAAGAGCTTAGAAACATATAGAGTCAATAACTGCTTTGTATTTCCGAAATCTGCTTTCAGCAAAATATATATTAACACCTAGATATTTTGAGTTAATTCATGCACTCAAGATAGCAGTGGAGCACAGAAAATGAATGGCCTACTTTGGTAGGGCTGTGCAAAGTTGAGTAGATTGACAGTGCGCACTGATTACCGCACCTGAGCATCAGCCATCCACCTTTCATTGTCCTCGACTTGCTCCTTCTCAGCAACCCCATCAGGAAGCTGTCCTGTAGGGACTGCTGACAGTCATTGGGGGAGCTTCTAGTAGTAATGGCTGTTATGTATAACACAAGGAGAGGCATTCCACGTTGGCAAAGCCTTTCTTATATTTCTGTTGGGAGCTCCTGTCTAATGAACTGTTTTGATCTCTGCCAGTAACCTTCCACAGTGTTGGCACTAATCTCATCTTGCCTAATGTGGTCACTGTTACAACACTGATGACATTATAGCCTTGGGATGATTTGCATTGAATTATTACAGAAAAGGTTGGCGACCTCGGTCAAAGACCAATGTGTGAAAGTGAAAGTAATTATTTCTTTTAAAATGAGTACAACATACAGATGCATTCTAGGCAAGCTATGGAGAACGGGAACGTATTCATACTTTACATCAAGTACATGTCCTGGGGTAAAACTTCTCAGGAGAACTATGGGCAAAGCGGTGCAAAAGTGGCGCAACCCTTGAGATGCAATTTATCAAGCCATGCAAGGCCACGTGCCGTGGCCCTGAGCGGCTTGATGAATCCAGAGTAACGCAACGCATCGCAAATTGCTGCATTGCTTCGCCCAGGGAAGCGGTCCATGGGTGGTGCGTGGGTGTTCCCATACAACACTTATGTATTTTGATGCATTCCCAGATTTACCATAAGTGATAGGCATTGGAAATGCACCAAAACTGCTAAGCCTCACCAGGGGAGGCGTAACGAGGAGAAATACGTTTATTGCCCTTATTCTTTCCTCTTGAGGGAAATGCCTCAGAGGATTGTTTTTGTGCAGGAAGGCACCCCTTCCTACTTAAACACAATCCCATGGTGCAAGAGTTCCCACGTTGACGCTAGGCAGCACATTGCGCACCAGCCCTTGGAAAAGGCAGGAATGTGCGGTACTGAGTTACATATGGCACATTCCTGCCCTTTCCCTGTCACGCAGAAAGGTGACTTGCTGCGCTGTACTTCGTCACTCAATGATAAATATGGCCCTATGTTTTTAGAGCTGGTATACCTATTCCAAAATTAACCTGGCTCTGCAACGTCACAGTTTATTTATATTGCCAAAGCATGGAAGCGCCCCACTTTGGGCTAATTGGAAAACAGCTAGCTCCCCAGGACATGTACATGGACAGGTAAAATGAGCCACACATCTGTCTTAAAGGTTTCTGACTGCTTTCGATCTCCATTTTAAGTCAATGCCTTGGGCAAGGGCTCTCATTTTCAAGGTCAATGCATGAGTTATTCATCCAGTCTAGATGTTTCCTTTGCATTCTGGTACTTGTAGTCAGGTTTACCCATTACTAATGCTGCATTACATATCATGTACCAAGGACATTGAAAACTTGAGATCTCTGCCTTTGGTTCCCTTGCCCAATAGGGAGGTCCTGCTAACCTTGCAAATTGATTTATTTTGGCTAGAATATCACATACATGCATGGGCAGTACAAGGTGCGCCTCGCATTCTGATATTCATATTCAGAACATACACGTACCACTGCACCCAAATGCACAGGGAGACGCACACATGGAGGTGGAACCATTAGGTTACAAGGCACATTGGTATTGACAGGAGATCCTGGAATGAGGCAGGAGACGCAGACACTCTAAACGAGGCAGAAAGACACACAGGAGACATTTTCTTGCAGAGAGAGTTAAAATAAACCAGGATATGGGAACACATGCCCCGGAACCCTGCATTGGAGGAACGTAGGCTACAAATGACCAGAGGAGAGAACAGCAGAGGTCACAGATTGGGGTAAGACCCATATGTTGTAGAAATGATGCCCAGCTTTGACCACAGCAGGGCGAGAGGGCGATTGTTGTCACTCACCTGCCTGCTGAAGGCCCTGGACACGCAGAACAGCCATCTCCAGAATGTGAGCCTTGTCCAGTCGAGAAGGGTGAGGCTGCCAAGGGAAAGAAAAAGAGAGTGTGAGACAGCTCACAAAGTGAGACAGAGAGTGGAAATAAGGAAACTGGAGAGGAAAGATTCTAGGGTCACTTTTAGGGTTCTGGCCTAGAGATCAGCCCCAGGATGCTAGGAAAGAAGAGTCGTATTGGTGTAGGGGTCATGCGAGTCGATGCCATGTTGGTAGTTGAGCGGTCTGTGATGGGTAAGAATCCTAGGTAGGTCAGTGACATGGTGTTAGATCATTCCCTGGGTGTAGCTGTCTAGATGCAGCCCTGGGGTGTGGCTCTCTAGAGGCATTCCTGGGATGTTGGTTCCAGGGATCAGTCCCAGAGGGAGGTTTTTAGGCAACAACCTCGGGTAACAGGGGTCCTGATTCCAGGGTCAGTCCCACAATGAGAGCCATAGAGGGTAGGACTTTGTGTGATGACAACCAGTGGTCAGTGACAGGTAGGGTTCTCCAAAGACAATTCTAGGGTATTGACTCCATCGGTCAGCCCATGGTGGCAGCTACAGGTGGTCAGTCTCAAGGACCTGTTCAAGGGTACTGTCCCCTAGGTCAATCTCATGGTACAAATAACTGGAGTCAGTCCTAGAATGAGGCCCCTACATGTCAGTCTCGGGTTGGTGGTTCCAGAGTGTTGGCGAGGGGTTAGGAAGCTTCAGTTTCAGTCCTAGGGTGTTTGCTCCAGGAAGCAGGCCCGGGGTGAGGTATCCAGGCGTCACTGGTCACATGGTCTAATCTCAGGGTGGGGTCTCGAGGGCAGCATCTCAGGATGGTGGTGTGTAGAGACAGAAGGGGAGGGAACAAGGATGTATCCCAGGATGGCATCCTATGGGTAGAGTTTTGAGGTGGTGGCTAGAGGGCTATATCCTAGAGTGCGGGCCCCAGGATGGAGCACGAGCTGCAGGGAATGACCATGCACGGAGGAGAGTACTCAACATGGGACCCAGAGTCGGGGTCCTAAGGCTCTTCAGTGCTGGGTGGGAGGTCCGGGGTTATCCTGAGGATTTGCCCCAGGGTAGAGGTCCAGGAGAGGAGGACAGGCCCTGGGATCGATAGAAATGTGAGGGTCCGGCGGAAGGGCCTTGTGGTCTCTGACAGGTCATGCACAGATGTGGTTGGTACGTGGGGCAGGGGTCTTCAGAAAGGAGGGCAGTCACGGAGTGTTAGGGGTGGAACCGCTGTGGGTGGAGAGTACTCACCTTGCGGCCAGGTTTGGCGGGCTCCAGGAGGAGGGTCCTGAGGTGGCTCAGGCTGGTGTTGATTCGCTCCCGACGCTTCTTCTCAATCTGAGGCTTGATGACCTGGGAAGAAAGAGCAGGGCGGTCACAGCTGCTGCCAAGGAGGGAAACCACCAGGGCACCCCTGACACACCAGAGAAACCTGGTGGGGGAAGCACCAGGTGATCAAAGATGCCACCAAGTAGGGCACCCACTAGAGCCACCCAAGCACTTAACTCCTGCGCCAACAATACTAATATTGAAATACATATCAGCACCATCACCCACAGAGAAACCTGGGGAGGATGCACCTGCCGATCAAAGATGCCACCAAGGAGGGAAACCACCAGGGCACCCCCGACACCCCACCCCTACCACCAACAACACTGCTACTGCCATACATATCAGCACCAACAACACCCTCACCCACAGAGAAACCTGGGGAGGATGCACCAGCGGCTCAAAGATGACGCCAAGGAGGGATCCTAGCACAGCCACCCAAGCACATCACCCCTGCCACCCTCAATACTACTGCCATACATATCACCACCATCACCCACAGAGAAACCTGGGGAGGAGGCACCAGCCGATCAAAGATGCCACCAAGGAGGGAAACCACCAGGGCACCCCCGACACCCCACCCCTACCACCAACAACACTGCTACTGCCATACATATCACCACCATCACCCACAGAGAAACCTGGGGAGGAGGAACCAGCAGCTCAAAGATTACGCCAAGGAGGGATCCTAGCACAGCCACCCAAGCACATCACCCCTGCCACCCTCAATACTACTGCCATACACATCACCACCATCACCCACAGAGAAACCTGGGGAGGAGGCACCAGCAGCTCAAAGATTACGCCAAGGAGGGATCCTAGCACAGCCACCCAAGCACATCACCCCTGCCACCCTCAATACTACTGCCATACATATCACCACCATCACCCACAGAGAAACCTGGGGAGGAGGCACCAGCCGATCAAAGCTGCCACCAAGGAGGGCACCCACCAGAGCCACCCCAAGCTCCCCGCCCCTGCCACCAACAACACTACTACTGCCATACATATCAGCACCAACAACACTCTCGCCCACAGACAAACCTGGGGTGGAGAGTGCATGGTGGTCAGAGCTACCACCAGGGCACCACTGCCGCCCCACAGAGAATCTCTGGGAGGAAGCACAGGGCGGTCTCGGCTGTTACCATGGAGACACAGCCATCATTTAAAGGGTCACGAGGAACGGGGTAAACCGCTCAGTAACGTCTAGCAGCAGGCAGAGCAACATAGACAGGCACTGCCACCTGCCCTGCAGCTAGGTGAATGCCTGTTTCTGTGCCTTGTGTTCTCTTTGTGTGACTCTTTTCTCTGTAATTCCCCCTCTTCTCTCTGTTGGCCTTTCTTTTCTGTTTTTGTCCGAATCAATTTGTTTATCTATTTAGATGTTTACTGGTGACTAGTAGCAGCAATATGGACCCGTCTCTTTATCACTCTCTGTACAATAGTCTCGTATTCTGTCTTATGATATTTCCGTCTCTTCCTAGCTCTGTCACTTTGCCTTTCTCAATCGCTTCGTACCTCAGTATGTGCCTCTTTCTTAGTCTCTGCCTCGCTGTCTCTTTGTGCCTCTTTTACTCTCCTTCGGTCCTTCCCTAACCTTCCACTTCTTACTTTGCTCTGTCTCCGTCACTTTCCTTCTCCAGATTCTGTCTCTCACTCTTTTCCTCGTCGTCTTTGTCTCTCCTTAACTTACTCCTAGCCTTTTGTCTTTTCTGCTGCCTCTCTTTCGCACTATTATTGATTGCATCTTTTTTGTCGTTGTGTCTCTTTCCCTATACTGTCTCAGTTTTTCCCGCCCATTTTTTCATCTCTTCGCCTCTATTTCTGTCCCTTTATCTCTTCCTGTCTTTTACACTTTTGTCTATTTTTTCTTCTGCCCTTCTCTATTCCTCCTCGCCCTCTCTTTCACTCCATTTTAACATGTTTCTCTGACAGTGTCTGTCTTGTCCCTGCCCCAGTTCCTGTGGTCCCTCTGTTGGAAGGGAGTGCCCTCACTGAGACAGCCAAAACAGCCTATTTGTTCTGTATGTCTCCCCACACCCCTGTCTCTCATTTCCCCTCCTAGAAACCCACCTTCTGCGTGACTTAAAGGAGCACAGGGCGCAGCGCCGTCCCTTCTGTGCCCCAAGAAGCCCTAAATGGCGCTGACAGATAGAGAGCTCAGGAGGCCATTAGGGTCCGGCTCTTCAGCAGTCGACTCGTTGTCCTGCATTAATATTCTCAACAATGCAAGTTCGTAAGTGCCAGCCAGGGCGTGCTTGGGGGGTAGGGTATGGTGTAGGTTTCTGGCACGAAGGGTCTGCTATCTCAGCGGGAGTTGGACCACGTGCAGCCCGAGACATTCACTGCACTTTCCTGGCTGTTTGTGGAGTGCTGTGCCTTGCGAGTGAAAGGGGAGTGTCTTTGAACGCACCATCACTGTGTTTGTTGTCAGTCAGTGTGTTTTTTGTCTTTGTGTAGGAATGTGCTAATCTGTCTATGGGAATCTGTGCAAGAGTCAGTATCACGCTGTGTGTGTGTGGTTGTCTGTGTGTCTCTGTGTGGTTGGCTGTGTGTCTGTGAGTGTGGTTGTGGTTGTCTGTGTGTGTGTCTGTGAAGGCGTCAGTAGTCCATACTCTGTGAGTGCTGTGTGTTCATGTGATTGCAAGTCTATGTCTGAAAGTGAGTGCATGCGTCTGTGTGAGAGTGCCGGTCAGCATGTGTGTGTCTGTGAGAGCCTGTGCATGTGATGAGGGTGTACATGTCTTGGTGCCGTCCTGAGTATGTCCACGTGATAGTAACTGTGCATTTGAGTCTGTGAGTATGTGTGAGGCCCGGTGCATCTATATAAATGTGTGCATGTGAGCGTTTCTGTGTCTATCTCTATAAGTGTGTGTGTGTGCGTGTGTGTGTGCGTGTGTGTGTGTGTGTGCGTGACCCCATCGCCTTTCAGCCCAAGCGCCCCCTCCCTCCCTTGGGGGCTCACCTTCTTGTACACCAGATGCTTGGGTCGGTCCAGGGCGCCCGTCTCCTTCTGCGCTGGCACCTGTGTCTGGATGCCTGGTGCGACCACCTGTGGCTGGATATCTGGTGCTGCCACCTGTGGCTGGATGTCTGGTCTCACCATCTGTGGCTGGCTCCCTGATGCCACCATCCGTGGCTGGGTGCCTGGCGCTGCCACCTGTGGCTGGATGTCTGGTGAGGGCACCAGTGGCTGGCTCCCTGGTGGCACCATCTGTGGCTGGCTCCCTGGTTCCACCATCTGTGGCTGGCTCTCTGATGCACCCATCTGTACCTGAATTTCTGGTGCATCCGTCTTATGGTGTGCCCTTGATTTCCCGATCTGTGGTGGGATTTGGGGGGCACCCATCTGTGGCTTTGTCTCTGAGGCACCCTTGCGCGGCTGCCCCCCTGGCATCACAATCTGCTCCTCAGTGGCTGGCGTCCCCACCCGCGTCGGGGTCACTTGTGCAAGCACCTTAGTCTCGTTGTCTGGGGTCCTCACCTTTGTCTCTGGGGTCCCCACCTTGGTCTCCGGGGTCCCCATCTTTGTCTGAGGCTCTCGGGCCCCCACCTGTCCTGGGGTCCCCTGTGACGCCATCTGTCCCCGTAAAGCCACCATCTGTGTTTGGGTCCCATGTGGCTGCATCTTCACGACCCTGTCTTCGCCACCTGTCGAGTGGTTCCTGTGAGAGGGCGTTTAATGAGGTGCCAGGCACAGTATCGGCACTCTATCGTCTCAGTCCCCCCGAGAGCCCTCTGCCAGCCCAGGACGCCAGGGACGCCTTATTAAACTTCCCTCTCTTTACCCATCTTCTATATAGCTCGCTGGGGGCGAGGCCTGCACCTGCGGCCCGCGCTCGACGCCCACCAATCCCAGCGGCCTGCCACCCCCTCTCTCGAAAGAATAAAGAAGAATCCAGCTCGGGGGTCAGTTGTTTAGTGCGCGGAGTCAGGGGACACCGGGACAGCCCCTCGGGTCCTGCGCGCATTGGCGTCACCGCGGCCTTGTTTAGAGGGAGATTCCAGGCCACAAAGGGGGCCAGCTGTTGCCATCCGAGAGGAGGGGGGCAGATAATAGGGGCGCCCGGGATGAATGGCCGAGGTGAGTGGCAGGGGGCAGAGGGATGTCCCTGGAGGAGCCGGCCACGCTTTCAGATGTTAATCCGCCGAACAGATGGGGCTCGACGCCACAACAATGGGGCCTGTGTGCCCTCCTCCCGGGTGCATGCCTACAGTGACACCGACACTCCCCCCGCTCCGCTATCACTTACAGACCTCCCGCCCCCGCCCGAGCATCACGTATTCATATGTCTTCTATAGCACGAGCCTGGTGTCCAGGGGGCGACCACCCCTCCCTCACCGAAGGTTTAAAAGGAAAGTAATGGCCATCGACGCCAGGGCGCATTTGCCGGTTGGGACGGAGGCGCCTAATTCTGTCTTCAGCTGTCAGTGGGTTTAAGCAAGCCGTTGGAACAGCATAACCTCTATTTATTTTTAATAAAATGTCTCGTACCATCGTTTTACAACCCCTAAGCGCTGTAAATAACAGACGCTACTATTACCGCAAATAACGGTACTGAATTTACCGACATTGTGGGGATGAAGGGCTGAGTTGACCCCTCCAGGTTTTGAACCTCTGACCGACAGGTCAAAGCAGATGGAGGTGTCGAGCGTTTAAATCCAGAAACCGCCTCGGTGGCTCGAGATGAGAGTGGTCATTGATGTCTGCCTGAAATATGTAGGTGGAAGGCGGGAAACCGCCTTTACAACGCACGTAAGTATTGTAACTTTACCACGCAGGTATTTATTAGAGCATATTTTATATGTTATTTAAATTAGGAAGGGGTTTTATGTGCCGGTAGTGGTAAAAAGGAGACAAGGGAAATTTTAGGGTTTAGTGGTGGGTATTGATAAAGGGTGTAACGGTCATTTTTGGGGGGAGATTAGGAGTAAATTAAGGAAAGGAAAGAAAAAAGAATTTGGAAGATCTCCCCCCAAAAATATAAATTATTAAAAAAATAAAATATATATCATACTGCGACGAATGTATGTCATGGGAGCCAACGGCTAGCTCGGAAAATTATTCACATTTAAGTAATAAAAAAAAAAGATAATCTTAGGTTTAGTAACAATAACAGAGCATTTTATTGGGTGGACGTGTTATAATGAAATAAACATCCATTTTAGGAAGTTTAAAAGAAGTCTGGGGCTGCTAGTTATCGGTTCAGTTCTTGGGAAAATAAATTAGGTGGTTAATGCGCCTGCTGTGACCTTCAGGGCGGTAACCTTTGAACCTGTAGAGGTGCATAAAACAGGTACCAGTGAGACTGTTTTTCGTAATTCTATCCCCCCCCCACCCCACCCCCCTTCCTCCGTCTTCATTCCCGCCTCAGGGTCGCACCTGTTGTACTAAGAGGCTCCGCGTTATTCTGGGGCTGGGGGGCACCGAGGGATAAAAAGGCTATCAGAAATGAGATAACATTAAGAAAATAAATCTGTGGTTTCGGTGCGTGAGCAGAAAGATTCTCGGTTTGTATGTCCAATTGTTTGTTTTCTTTGTGTTGAAAACGCGCCTTGCCTGGGGGTGCTGTAAATACATTGGCGCTCTCATTACATGAACTTTTGGCGGTTTCCCCACCCCCGTGCAGACAAGATAAAACCCCCCAGATTTACAGCCCCCCACCCCCGGCTGCCCCCCAGCTGCCTTCAAGGGTTGCTACTTGTATTCACCTCATAACAAAAGCAGTGGGGTGCCGCGCAAACACAATGCAGGCGCGCGCACGGACAAACAAACTGGCGCGCAAAGAAACCGGCGGACCGCACAAATACACATTCACAGACACACAAAGACAGAGACCTCTAGGCGTACACACCCAGCCGAATACACTTATAGACGCGAGGGGGAGGTTTAGAAATATTTACAGCCCAAGAGAGACAGCGCACTAAGAAGCGCAGGTATGAACACAAATATATATATCTGGACACAAATGTACAGGTGAGTAAGTATGAATAAACACTCCCACGCGTGTACACAAACATTAACAAGCACACAGAAACTCCACTAAAAACGGAAGCAAACATGAACAAAGGAACTTCCAGGAATGCAAAAACAGAAAGATGTAAACAGACTGGCACATAAACAGCTATAACACATACACAGCAACAACATTTACCAGGAACACCGGAAAACACATACATCAAAGAAACCCACTCACAAGCTCAGCCGAGTAGCACTCATTAATGCAAACATGCACGGGGAAACGTATACTTTGTTTATTTTATTGTATCGCGTGCACTGCACCGCTAATGTGTACATGGATATATGCAAAATGCAGAATATACACAGATGAGCCATTTTACTGAGTTTACAACCTTGTATGTTACACACACAAACACGCGCACGCGCACACACACACACACACCTTTTCAGCAGGTTCAATATAAACCATTGTGCTAGGTGTCTTCAATAACATGTGCTATGCAGGTTATACACTGATAAGAGCAACACGAACATTAACCACATGAGATACCTTACTGGGATCAGACATACATGGCCTGCAGAACACACACTTCTCTGCAACAGCTGTTTTACTGTTCAGGCATCTTAGTGGAAGTGGAACCTGTGACTTTCTAGTCACACCCAGATCTCTTCCGCCGGTGCATTAACTAGAAGAACGTCATCAGCATATACCATTAGTTTATATAAAGCATGTTTGGTTCAATAGCCGAGTCATCCATCAGCATTTTGATGGATGATTGCATATGAGGTGCATAAAGACAGGTTGAGAGAGGGCACCCCTGTCTTGTACCTCAAGTAATCAAAATAGTTTGGAAATCCAGCCCATTAACTGGTACTGCGGCTGGCGACGGAAATCCTGACTCTCGCTTACTTGGGGAGTAGGAAAACCCAACTGTTACATAAGCCCCTAGAGAAATGGCCATACAACCTGGTCAAACGCTTTTTCCGCATCCTTCACTATTAGTTATGTTATGTTGATTTGTAGAGCGCACTAATCACCCGAGAGGGTATCTAGGCGCTTGGGCAGGTGTGTAGGTGTGTGCAGCAGCAGCCCGTGCCGGTAACCGCGGCGGGGCGCTGCTGGAGGGGGGGGGAATGTCAACAGACCACGAATAGGAGCTTTTTATTTATTTAATTTGCCCTATTCCATCGTCTGTTGACATAACCCCCACGCCCCACCGCCCCTCCATGCTTTCCTGCACCGGCCGCTGCTGGGTGTGTGGTCCACAAGGTGTTTCTATGAAGAGCCAGGTCTCCAGCTTTTAGCGGAACTCAAAAAGTGAGGGGGAGGCTCCGACGTGTTGAGGGAGGTCATTCCATGTCTTGGGTGCGGTGTAGAATGAACGTCCTCCAGTTTCGCTTCTGCGGAAGTGAAAAGTGCCAGAGGTTGTTTTGTTGTTTCTTCCCAATTTATCAAAATAGCTTCCAGGTTGGTATGAGCAGCAGAGTCATGCCTTGGTCCAACACCGCGCTGCCAGGGGGAGATTAGGAGAATTATTTTTAGTTGAACATGGATGTAATAATCTTCGTATGTATTTTGTAGTCGTCGCGTAACAGAAATATAGGTCAATATGACTCTATAGCCTCTGGTGGCTTACCTTTCTTACACAATGTAAATGTGCACATTGCAACAACATTCATTGCTTGTCATGACACACTGTTGACCTTTGGGTTGTCAATAAAGCATTTCGAAATATGTCCCAGACCTTCATTCCAACTTGTAATGATTGACTGTTAACTTTGTGCTTGTCAATAACACCTTTTCATGACCTTAATAAAACCATATTGTAATAAAGAGAGACCGCCGGTAAAGGTTTAAGTAGGTCCTTTATTAAAGGGCATCCCATCCAGAGTCACGTAGCTTCCAAGATCAGCTGCAACGGATCTCCTGGAATCACATAGCCTGACATCACCGGAATGGAACCACACTGCATTTTCCTACTTGTAACCCTGCTTACCTAAAAACCCCACAACTATTACTAGATAACACTCACTTACATCCCTCCTACACAATTTTACATAAAAGTACATATAAGATAAATCCATGAAGCAAATCAAATGAGAAAAGAAAAGATCAAGAGAAAGGTAACTACATAAACGTATACAAAGATATTCACTACACAGTGGACTACATCACACTAGACTCACCACACTGAATCATTTTCCTTGTACTTCACAAATCTGTTAAGATTCCAGGTTCTTCCCTCTTACACCTTAACAGCATTGTGGAAAAGTTTGACAATTCTTTGGGGACCCATTTATTTAAAAAAAATTCTATATAGCGCAAACATGACCACCGAGGGTATCAGAGCGCTTTACAGTTTATACATCAAGAAGGATACAAGAGGTAAAAACAGAACAACCAAACGAAAAACAAAGTCAGCATTCTTGTAGGGTTGGGCGCCCTAGGGAGCCTTGGAAGTTATGATTATAACGCAGAGGATTCTTCCTCCGTATTGTTTGCTTCCTTGAAAAGGCAGAGGAGGGAATCACAATGTAGCGAACAAGGCCATAGATGTGTCATGGCACAATACAGTATAACATTTGCAAATGGTAAAAGCTGAGGTCACAAAGGACCAACAGGTCAACAAAACAGAGTTCGTAGACTCAAATCAGCGAGGGTGTCCCCTAGCTCCTTGGAAGCTCGCTTTCTTTGGAAAACATCTCTTCATCAGTAACAATTTAACTTCCTTTTTGAAAAGGACAGTAGAGGGATTCAACCTGACTTCAGGGGGGCAAGGAGTTCCATATTCTTGGGGCAATACCCGAGAAGGCTCGATTGTAGTTTTTTTTTAATTGACTTTTTGAGGTTTGAGCAGTAAAGTGCTGGCATTTCTAGAAGCTCTCGAACCACCTGAGAGCTCCAGTTTTTGAGCTAGGTACATTGGGGTATTGAAATGAATGGCTTTATGTGCCACATGCAATTTTTAGTTGTATCCGAGCTTCATATGGGAGCCAGTTCAGGGATATCAGATTTGGCGATATATGATTGTATCTTTTAGCACCTGTTAAAAGCCTTGCAGCAGAATTGAGGGCAGCCCCGAGAGAAGCCATCTTCAATCTTGGAAGGCTGCAAAAGTTTGCGCTACCAAAATCCAGCTTTGAGATCACTATTGAGACCCATGAATTTGAACTCGCTTTTCAACGACACTGTTTTTTTAATGAACACCGGATCCCCCACAGGCACATCCAGATCTTTCACCCCCTTACGAATGTCAAAATTCAGCTTACGTTTTTGCACACACAACCTTTCTTTTCCACAACCATCTTTAAACATCTCCCAAGACAAACTGTCATTTTCCCCCAATGCAGCCACCCGGGGGACAAAAACGTATTTGCCTTCCTCCCCTGAACAATTCAAAAGGGATCTCACCTGTGGTGATGTGTAGCGGAAACCTATAAGCAAATAAACATTTCTTCAACCCTTCCTTCCAACATATTTCTGCATTGCCTCCAGTTGAATACAGTCTTTAATTGCCCTATTGAATTTGTCGACTGTACTATTCCCTTCAGGATGGTACAGTGAACACTTTCAGTGCTTAATACCTTTCCTGTGCAAAAATTCTAAGCGTTTCACCGACACAAACTGAGGGCTATTATCAGGCACAATAGCATTAAGTAAACCTTCGTGGTTGAAAATTTCACTCACAAATTCAGTAATTCTCCTAGTCATTACTACTGAAAATCCCAATATCTGCCCAACGAGCGAATGATCAATAAGCACTCGCAAGTGGTTAGAGGTCCCTGTAGAGTGCCTACAATATCCACAGCCACAGCTGCCCATGGCCTGGTAGGCTGACTACCTAGCGCGGGGACACTTCGTTCTGGAGTAGCTCGGCGCGTTAAAAACACCATAATAATAATAATTAGGGCTCCCGGTTTTCCATTTTTACTGATTTTTACAGATAAATACAGACAGAAACCGATGCGTTTCCTGTCTGTATTTATTTTTAAAAGCGCAAAAATACTGTAATTGTGCCTCTTGTGAGAGACTCTCCATGCTGTCTTTCATGAATTCCAGGCAACAGCTGAGCAGATAGACAGCATGGGGAGTTAAAAAAACAGGATGAGATTTCCTTAAATGCAGGCATATGTTAACATATATTTGCAGTATAAAGCTAATATGTACCTGTGAGTGTATTGTTTTGTTGTATATGGCTGCTTAATTTGCTAAAACGTGACAGGCATCCATGTATGAGACACATCGAAGAGTTAAATAAATGTGGAAATATACAATTTTCCGACTCAATTTATTCTCGAAACACAAAATAAATATGGATAAATACCAATAGCAGGGCCAAAAAAGAAATACGGCTAAATACAGACGGAGATGTTAAAAACATAAATACCACAAAACCGGAAGCCAAAATAACAATAATAATAATAAATCCCTACACCGCATGGTGGCCGTCCTGACTTTATACACCTTATCACTACTCCTACAATCAGGACAATCTCTGACTAGTCTCTCCATCATCAAATCCATACCTGGCCACCAGTAATAAAGGCGTACTCTCGCCTTGGTCTTGCTCATTTCCTGATCTCCTTCATGTCCCACACTCTTTATCTTTTCTCTCAATAATGTGGGCACTACAAGCCTCAACCCACTTAAAAGAACACCACCATCAAATGACAATTCATCCTTCACTTTCCAACACCGGATCCTTCTTCATTTCTGATTTCCACCCATTGCACGTGGCATCATCGACCTGTTGCAGGACAGAAGCACCAGCAACAGCATAATCCACGCCTCCTGTATCACACATCCCTCTGTAACGCTGCATACCTTCACTTGCTCATACTTCTCTTGATCACCCTCTTCAACAACAGAACTGAGTCTCGAAAGACAATCAGCAACCTTCTTCCTTGGTCCTGGAACATAACATACCCGAGTACAGAACTCCTGGAGACCCACTATCCATTTGGAAATGCGCATGGAAATCATGCCAAGCCCCTTTTTGGTGATCACCTCAACCAACGGGTTGTGAGCTGTACAAATGGTAAATTGCCTTCCCCACACAATATATATGAACTTCTTCACGGACCAACAAACACCTAAAACCTCCCTTTCAATGATGGAGTACTTCACCTCCACTCCACGCAATGTCCTAGATACATACGCTATAGGCCTATGTTCACCTTCCTCAACGTCACTTTGCACCTTCGTGCTTGCCTCGGTCATTATAAAACATTGTTCGGTTGGATCAGAGCAACTTAAACTACTTGCATCCACAAATGCACCCAAAATCCTGGAATTGATGTCTGTAGCTGTTGAGTTGCTCTCTTATCCCATCCTCGTCGCCAGTGTAATAAAGAAGACCGCTGGTAAAGGTTTAAGCTGGTCCATTATTAGAGAGCATCCCATCCAGAGTCATGTAGCTTCCAACATCAGCTAATCTCCTGGAATCACATAGCCTGACATTACCAGACTAGAACCACACTACATTCTTCATTCTTCCAGTGTTTCATTGTCATTATCAAATCAATTCAGTGGGTGTACAGACTTTCTTCTACTCGTGTCATGCTACCATTGCAGCTTTAGCACCAGTCATCCAGAGTCCCCACACTCCAGAACCCATGTGCAAAAACACAAACCTATCATGGGGACATTAATAGTACTCTTAAGGCAACATTTGGGCTAAATAATGTGGGGTAGTTAGAGGGGGTACTGCACCTCTGCCAACCCCCAGAACACGCTCTGAATAATTGTGGTGCACCTGCTTTTCTTGGGGCCCCAAAAAGAACAATATGTACATTTTATTGAGGGCCCCAGAGAATTTGCTAGATGTTTTCCATTTAATTTTCAATGCAGAGCCTAGCAACACAGCGTTTCTAATTAGTATAGGCGTGCCTCTGCTTCTCCAATGGGACACCCAGCTTGTGCAGCAAGGGGGTCAGGGCAGACGCGGAAGCCCACTCCAGCACTGCCCAGTTAGCTTCCCACCAGGCTGACACTGCTCTTGTGGTGGCATCACCTTTCACTGCTGTGTGTCCTCGCAGGTGGGTAGTCATGTGGTGTGTGCCCCTCTCCCCTAGACACTGACAGAGGGGAAGCACACCAATCCAGCAGTGAAGTGGCCCTCCTCTTCTCTACTGCTCTGAGGTGATGGTTATTTTTCTGTACAGTTCCTTGGTGTGCCACGTGCAATGGGAGAGTGCCACGTGCACACCTCCTCTGCATGGAAATTGAGCAAATTGAGTATGTGCCGAGCCTGGGGGCATTTTCTATAATTTGTAGAGGTGCACTGCATGCTCTGTTTTCCACCCGGTCCCCAGAGGGACTGAGCGTCTTAAGCTGATTTCTCCTGCCCCATTGGGCCAGTTTACATGATCTTGGTATTGCTTTGTTCCATACCATGCAACTCAAAGTTACTCCAAATCGGTATTCAAAATTAGAACACAACTTCACTCGACTTCTGATTTTGCATTAGACAGAACAACAATATATTGGCACTGACTTTGTTACTCTTGTTCCTCCACCAAAAGCCTAATCTTTGTAAACCTCCTTTGATTAGGACAATTTAAGTGGCAGCTTCCCCAAATTGCACTGCCGTTCTCCCTGCCTGGATACTCCACTTATAACACCTTAAAGGAGTTCTGTATGTAAACATCTTTCCATCAAGGAGCTCTGAAGTCTGTCAACCTTCAAATAAACTACGATGTACCTCCAAAATCAGATATGGTCCTCAGTGCCGACTAGTCCTGAAGATCACATTACCAGGCTTTAGAAATGTCTGGTGGATAACTATCTGCCTGCAGATGCTTCACCTCTTTAATCTCCTTTTTATTTAAGATCCAGAAACTTGAAATAGCTCTCTTGCACCCATAGGTGGCGACTCGGCTCTGATCCAAATTTGGGTTCCACCCTGGATGTGATCTCACAGAGCAGTATGAGGCACCAACCTAGTGCATGGACATCACTTCGCCATCCTTTTTTTCATGCCATCAGAGGTGGAGATGAGGCTGATGAGGTTGTCAGAAGTTGCAGTGCACCAAAACCAACATGCGGCCTTATTAACCGATGTAAGCTTACTCTTCAAAAAGGGAAGTTGGGCGACATTGATGAAGAATACGAGGGTAAATAGAGAACCCACCAGAGAGATTGTCATTGAAGATAAGTCACCCGTTCTTCTGAGGAAAGCGTCTTACGGCAGATTCCTCACTTCTAAAATCAATGTCTAAACAGTACCTCCCATGTGGTGGTCAAACAAAGAAGTTATGTAACACTTATCTGGTAGATTGGCCATCTCTGTGGCCTTTGAAATCCAAATAGTAATGCCCGATGAACATGTGGCCCAACATTGCAGGTATGATATGGGAATGCCCCTAGACAGCACTGAAGAGGCACCATTTTCCCTGGTGGATTGGGCTGTGTTGTCTTCAGGAGGTTCCTTCTTAGCGATGGCGCAGAACACCTTGACGCACTGCATGAGCCAACTGGAACCGGTCTGCTTCTGAATCATCGTGCCTTTCACATAGCCCAGGAAAAGTTGGCAATTTACTCTAAACTGCGGGTCCTTTTAATATAAACAACACAGCTTTATGAGGGTTCCCAAACTGTGCAACCTTTTCTCCTTATAGATAAAATGAGGAGGTCTGTAGGAAATTTGTCTTTTCTGCGTGGTCACCCCATATTTTTTGCCTTTTGCTGAATCTTATATTTTCCTGGCTTTAGACTTCTGTTAACCCTGCTAACGAGTGGAAAACATAGTCAAATCAGCAAATTCCTAATTGGTATATTTAATTTACCTTTGAGTCCCTAGTCTGTGGCACAAGATGTACCCAGGGCTGTGAGTTAAATGACACTAGTGGACTACAGCACCTTTTGTGCCACCCACTACAGTGGCAGTACAAACATGGCTTCAGGTCTACCAGTGTAGCGTCTTTGAAGAGATGTAAAACTGCAATTTGACCTAAATAAATTAACCCCTTTTGACAGGTCAATACCTCCCTTTTAAATATTAATGAGTAACCCCTATTGAATATGCAGTAAAAAAACTTACAACACAAAAAGTCATGATGCATGTTTTTTTTAAAGTAGGACATGTAAATGTTACGATGCCCTTATAGTGACTAGCACCCAAAATCAATTTTTTCAATGTGGCAAGCCTCACTGTCCTATATAGAAATATAGAAAACAAGATTACAGATTAAAAATCATAATAATGTATCTTGAGTAAGGGACTAACTAGAAAAAGAATAAAACAACAATGTTTTTGTTTTTTTAAAAATTATTTTTATTAATAACATAGGGCATCAACAATTCGCATGAGCTACACAAAAATATTTCTGGACATCACCAATACATGTTTACCTGTATAGAAGCAATATGTGGACCGAACTTCAATAAGTTTCAGACAACATTTCCGTCCACCATCCCCATCCCTGTCCCTCCAACATCTCTAATCTGACCTTTGTGCAGTGTCTAATCCTGGTGGGTCACATATGTATCCTCTGAATTTGTTCCAATCTCCCCAGACTCTTGCCCACTTTTGGGGGCACCCCCTATGCACATTGAAAGAAAGTATTAATCCAGTATTAAATAGTTGATTTATTGTACAGATATGCAGCACAGCAACAGGAACAACTGACACCCAGACAGCTCCAGTACAACTGGCCAGTCTCAGCCCAGGTTCTAGTCCATGGTTCCAAATGGAACTAGAATGTATAACAAAAGATAACTTATGTGGCACAAAGTAAAAGTTAGCATATAACATATCCCCCTTCTATACAAAAACAAAAAAACATAGACAGATATACACTGCAATTATTTGTAACTGAACTATCTAACAAAATCTGACAACTTCACAGGAAAAGCTCTTGCACGAGTGGAATCTTTAACTCTATGAGCAACTGAATCATTATGTGATCTAGTGGTATCCAGACCATTGGAAGTTACCTGTTGGGAGCAATCACCCAGATGTACCTTTGCAGATGAAGAATGTAAATCATTATAACCAGATTCTGGCCGGGTTCTAAAATTTGTAGGACACCTAGAAACCCGCCTGATATTCCAAAGCTTACCATCCTCGGTTATAAGAGAATTCTTGAACACTTTTGTGATCTTAATGGGTTTATAAAACTTACTCATGCATTTCCCTAAGAAACCAGGTTTTTTTATTCTCACCCATTCCCCTACCTTAAAATTGTGTTCCTTAACATTCCATTTCCGGTCATACCACTCCTTGTTCTTTATTTGTTTTTCCTTAACTCTACTGCTGGTATCATTTATATCTTGTACATTCCTTATTTTATTGTCACACTTCTCTTTAAGCCACCATGGACAAATATAAGAAGCAGGATCCCTGCCCCTCAACAGATAAAAAGGACTGACTTCCGTAACCGAATGTGGCGTAATTCTATACGTCCACAACCTCTCCCTTAATTCTCCTTTCCAATCCTGAGCATGCTTAAGAACCTCCGACACATAACCCTTTAACACACGATTGAAACGTTCAACCTGACCATTTTCATGTGACGCATACAACGCCGTGGTAACATGTTTGATCTGGTGACACTTAAGATATTCCTCCATATCTTTCGAATTCAACTGCACCCCGTTATCAGTCACAATGACCGAAGGACAACCTTCCCTTGCGAAAATTTCTTTAAAGAAATCCAAAACTCTAGTAGTGGTTGTGAGAAGTTGGCCTGATGTATGATGTCACTAGTTCTAGTGCACACCTTATATCAGTCCAAATACCCTTATGGTGATTGGTTGTAAAGTCAACCTTATAGACCAGCTATCCTAGTGGTAGCATGGACAAGAGCAGTCTTAGGCTAAACTCTGAATGGCATGTGAAGCCAGCTGTGATACCATATATAATCCCTTGAATACCAAATGAAAGGACACCACAACAGATATATATATAAAATAAAGTGTATTTATTCTAGTCAAACCCTCAGCACTCTTTATGAGATTAGAGGTAAGTACAACACAGTCTTATTTAAGCATACATTAAGTCACACAGGTAAGTAATACAGTTAGGCCCTAGGGGCCACGCAAACCATATACTAAGTAAGTGGTATAAGGACCACTGTCACGGAAATAGAATAGGCCTAGGCCTAGGGAATCGCTGGGGCTACACTACACTAGCGTTAGTTAGGAAGTGGGAGGCCCACGGGATTCGTGTGCAGAGTGGAAACACTCACGCGTAATGCGTAAAAGTCACTAGCAATAGTACAGTTTAGAAAACGATAGATTTAGGACACTTCCGGAGTAGCTAGGAAGTTGAGACTGGAAAACTAGACACTAGGATAGTCACTATCCTGATGTGCACCGGACTACCCAAGTTACCTAGCCCACAAGCTGCGGGTGCATAGGGGTGAAGATGCGTCGGTTTTCGTCGTCGACTCCTGATGCCTGAAGAAAGATGCTGACAGGCAGTCAGTGAAGAGTGTCCGGTGGATCCCAAGGCTGGGATCAAGAAGAGAGGAGACCTGCAAGCAGAAGGGACAGAGTCAAGGTCACTAGCCAGTGACCACGTGGAACCAGGAAGGAACCAGGCGATGTCGTGAAGATTGCAGGTGAAGGTGAAGCTTGTCGCTGCAGCCAGGAGGACCAGGAAGCGTCGAGGACGACCAGGACCAGGAGGCAAGCTGTCCCACGAAGGCTCTTGCTGTCGGCGGCGTCGAAGTTGGACTAGGACTCACCAAGCCTTGGCAAGCAGAACCCACGAAGAACGGAGGACTTGCTTCTGGTGCAGACCAGGAAGGTCTGGGGTGCTTCTTCTTTGCAGAGAAGCGGGAGCCAGTCTGGAGGAGCCAAACCAGCGCAGAAGATTTCAGGGTGCGTCGTCACAAAGGCCACTAGCCAGCGGGCAAGCAACCGGACAGACGCGGCAAGCAGGAAAATGCAGAAGGGCCCCACGCAGGACTCGTGGAGTGTGGGGGGCTGATCTTCAGTGCAGATGGTGCTTGGGGTTGGGGCTTCTCAATCCCCGGTGCACAACTTCGAGGGTGCCTCAGAAGCTGCGCTTGAAGTTACTAGCCACTTTTCCCAGGTAGCCGGTCCCACGTCGCTCGTCGCCTCCACGGATCTCAGCTCTGCTGTGGATGTGGATCAGGGTCGGAGAAGTCTGGAAGTCAAGGCTCTGGTCGGGCTCTGCAGTCGGTTCCTCGTAGAACGTGGGCAAAGCAAAGGGTAGTCTCTTGATGGTGCCTGTTTGCACAGGGTAGCCACTCCTTGGCCACAAGGGAGATTCTTCAGTCTTCTTCTTTCGTCGAATGTCGAAGGTCCAGAGTTTCTGTTCAAGTTGCAGGTTCAGGATAATCTAAAGTCTTGAGGCCCAACTCCCACTCTTATACTAATCTGGGGGGCTGGGATACCTGCTAGGTCACGCCTTATGGGTGGGACCTGGGAGGGGGTGGTTACACCCACTTCCCTTTGTCCAGTTTCGCGCCAGAGCTGGGGCTGGAGTGCCCCAGCGCCGGTTTGAACTGGACTATGCAAGGAACACCTTGTGTGCCCCAGGCATGTCTCATTCCTTTCAGCCCACCCTGCCCCAATACACTAAAGGCTGTCTGGGGAGGTGCTAGCACCTCCCCAAGCAGGAAACCTATTGTCCAGGCCTCCCTGGCTGGGATCACTCCCAGCTGCAGGAGGTCAGACTTGTGTCGTGGCAGCAGCATCCATTTTGTGATGCTGAGGCTTTGGTCAGAGGCTAACAGTGAAGTATGATTTTAACATGTCTTTCCCTCTAGAAGGGGGGAATAATATCCTCATGTCCAGACATGGCATGGGGGTATTATTCCACAGTGTTAGACACCTTACACGACATGTTTCGATAAAGCCAAACCATAGTTACCATAACCGTCTAAGATTATAAGGCACTTTAAGAGTATATGGTAGGCTATATCATAGAACAGCTATAAGGACTTGGTTCCGAAAGCTGCAGACAGGCTCAGCTCATGCTAGAGCACCATCTCACATGTTACCAAGCACTCTGCCTCCAGGATTGTTAAGGCCTGCCATAGGAGTGACTGATAGGTATACATGTGTCTATATGTAAGTTAGGTATAGGAATACTACACCTAAGCAAGGGGTGATTACACGACCTTGCCCCAGCTGAGTGATCAGCCAGTTGTGTCAAAATGGAAGGCCAGGCCAGGGGTGGCATAATACATGCTGCAGCCCCTGGTAGGCCTAGGGTACACCTATGCCCTGGGTACCTAGGGTACACTGTACAGGGGCCAATAAGGTGATCCTATCCAAATGGGTAATGTACCTAAAGTACATAGTATTAATTTAGAGAGAGAACAGCAGGGCTGTGGGTCTGATTAGCAGGCCCACAGCCACATCTAAGTCGAAAACCAGTAAAGCAAAAGCAAAAAGTGGGGGTGAACATAGAAAGCAGACCTACTCTCCTACACAACCCCCCCAAACTGGGACATTAAACTAACCTTGACCAGTTGAGTCTTCATGTTCTAAGTGGAAATATCTGGAGAGTCCATCTGCATTGGCATGGTCAGTCCCAGGTCTATGTTCCACTGTGAAGTCCATCCCCTGTAGGGAAATGGACCACCTAAGAAGTTTGGGATTTTCACCCTTCATCTGATTTAGCCACAAGAGGGGCTTATGGTCTGTCTGAATCTTGAAGTGAGTGCCAAACAAGTATGGCCTCAGCTTCTTCAGGGCCCAAACCACAGCAAAGGCCTCCCTCTCAATAGCTGACCAACGTTTCTCTCTAGGGGTCAGCCTTCTACTTATAAAAGCAATGGGCTGGTCTTGACCATCTACATTCAGTTGTGAAAGAACAGCTCCCACACCTAACTCAGAAGCATCTGTCTTGACAATGAACTCTTTGGAGTAGTCTGGACTTTTCAGAATAGGTGCACTGCACATGGCCTGCTTCAGGTCATCAAATGCTTTTTGACAGCTTACTGTCCACTGAACTTTCTTTGGCATCTTCTTGGAGGTCAAGTCATTAAGTGGTGTCACTATGGACCCATAGTTCTTAACAAACTTTCTGTAGTACCCAGTCAGGCCCAAGAAAGCTCTGACCTGAGTCTGGGTAGTTGGAGGAGTCCAGTCCTTTATGGTCTGGATCTTACTCTCCAGTGGTTGAACCTGACCCCCACCAACTAGGTGGCCCAGGTATACAACCTTGCTCTGCCCTATCTGGCACTTAGTGGCCTTGATAGTGAGGCCTGCCTTTTGCAGGGCCTCTAAAACATTCCTCAGGTGGACCAGGTGATCCTCCCAGGTGGAGCTAAAGACAGCAATATCATCAAGATAAGCTGCACAATAATCATCCAACCCAGTAAGGACTTGATTCACCAACCTTTGGAAAGTGGCAGGTGCATTCTTCAAACCAAAGGGCATTACCACAAATTGATAATGTCCTCCTGGGGTCGAGAAAGCAGTTTTGGCCTTTGCACTCTCAGCTAGTCTGATTTGCCAGTAGCCTGCTGTCAGGTCAAATGTGCTCAAAAACTTAGCAGCTGCCAGTCTGTCAATGAGCTCATCTGCCCTAGGTATTGGGTGGGCATCTGTCCTAGTGACAGCATTGAGACCTCTGTAATCGACGCAAAACCTCATCTCTCTCTTACCATCTTGGGTGTGAGGTTTTGGCACAAGAACTACAGGACTAGCCCAAGGGCTCTCTGAAGGTTCAATGACTTCCAGCTCCAACATCTTTTGTACCTCAACTTTTATGCAGTCCCTGACATGGTCAGGTTGCCTGTAGATTTTACTCTTCACAGGCAGACTGTCACCAGTGTCCACCTCATGGGTGCACCAGTTTGTCTGACTTGGGGTCAGAGAGAACATATGTCTGTAGGATTGCAGAACTTGTCTGCAGTCCTGTTGCTGATGGACAGTGAGGCTGTCAGAAAAGACCACACCATCAACTGAGCCATCATCAGGGTTCTGAGTCAACAGGTCTGGGAGAGGGTCACTCTCTTCCTCCTGCCCCTCATCTGTAGCCATGAGTAGCCCCATGTCTGCCCTGTCAACATATGCCTTCAATCTGTTGACATGAAGCACCCTGTGGGGGCTTCTGGGAGTCCCAAGGTCCACCAAGTAGGTGACTTCTCCCTTTTTCTCAACAATAGTGTGGGGTCCAGACCATTTGTCTTGGAGTGCTGCTGGGGCCACTGGCTCCAACACCCACACTTTCTGTCCTGGCTGGTAAACAGTCAGTACAGCCTTTTGGTCATGCCAAGCTTTTTGGAGTTCTTGGCTTGCCTCAAGGTTTTTAGAAGCCTTCTTCATATACTCTGCCATCCTGGAGCGGAGACCAAGTACATAATCCACTATGTCTAGTTTGGGTTGTCTGAGAGGTCTCTCCCATCCTTCCTTCACCAAACACAGGGGTCCTCTTACAGGATGCCCAAACAAAAGCTCAAAAGGGCTGTAGCCAACCCCCTTTTGCGGGACCTCTCTGTAAGCCAACAGAAGGCAGGGTAAAAGGATGTCCCATCTTCGCCTAAGCTTGTCTGGTAATCCTTTTATCATTCCCTTTAGGGTCTTGTTGAATCTCTCAACAAGCCCATTGCACTGTGGGTGATAGGGTGTGGTGAACTTGTAGTTAACATCATATGTGGACGAGTTGCACACCTAATTTTCGACCCATTTCTCCAATTTTATAATTGTAGCTTTTTAAACCATTGCGTGCTTTATCAGCGGCGTCGAGCCCAGCCCAAACAGCACGTGTGAAACCAAACAACAACTTTATCGGGGCAGCCATCTGCCCCTAGCCGCTGGCACTGCCTTCTTTTTTCAAAATTGCATTTGCAGAAAAATGTTCATCTGATGTTCCTCTTGTCAAGTTTTCAAAACGTAATTTAATTCCTTACATTCTCTGTGCATTCTCATTAAGATACTAAAGGTCTCCATGCAAGAAAAAGGCCATTTTTCATATTTCTGATGCTCATGTCGGGCCATCCGAACCTCATTCCAAGAACACGACTAAAGGCAAATTCTTCCATCGCAGTTTATTCAAATCCAATGCATTTCGGGCCTCTAGGGGCCCTTCGTCAGGGACAACTGAAAATAACATTTACACACATTACTATATCTTCACAGAATATCAAATACACCTATAATATATCATGCTTGAAGTTGCGTTATTCACTTAGTCTAAATAATTAATTTGAAAAAAATGCATGTTTTTCCTGATCCTGACCCCGCTCTTAGATAGTAACATAAGTGACTACCTGCTATTCAATAACGGATTATCTTACTATTTACCCCGGTTTCTTGCACTCCCCATCTACTCATTCCCTTACTCTCCAACCTTTTAATCATCCTCATCTTATAACTCACAACACATTCCCTCGTTTAAGCTTCCCCTTACACCCAACCACCCAACTTCGAATAAAAACAACCTTTCCTTCTTGAAAACGAACTTTGCTCAGTTTACATCAGCGTGATTAATCGTACCTGCTAGGAAGCAAACGTCATCTTATCTCAAACTCGGGTATAATTTCTCGCTTCCCTTTCACCCTCTGAACTTTAAACTAACTCTGACCCCTCCTCTCAAGAAACCCTCCCCCTCATTTCCACATGATTAACACCTGTGTCACTCGAAAAAAACTCGCGGGTTTATCCTGACAATACTCCATTTCCCATAGTGCATTTCCACATAAAAAATCAATTGTCAAACATATTCAGTAAAACTTCAAGCTAAAAAGACTTAAGCAAACTTCGAAACATGTCTTTTAACCCATGTGATTAGTGCAATCATTTTCAGGTTTTGCTGACACCAAACCAACTTGCTGCGTGAATGACGATGTTCCGTCTTGCATGAAGCTTTGTTCAAATTTCTCCTTGTTAATGTTTTTCTTGATGGGTGCTAACTCGAAAAAGGGCATTACTTGTAGAATCATCATATGTGGACGAGTTGCACACCTAATTTTCGACCCATTTCTCCAATTTTATAATTGTAGCTTTTTAAACCATTGCGTGCTTTATCAGCGGCGTCGAGCCCAGCCCAAACAGCACGTGTGAAACCAAACAACAACTTTATCGGGGCAGCCATCTGCCCCTAGCCGCTGGCACTGCCTTCTTTTTTCAAAATTGCATTTGCAGAAAAATGTTCATCTGATGTTCCTCTTGTCAAGTTTTCAAAACGTAATTTAATTCCTTACATTCTCTGTGCATTCTCATTAAGATACTAAAGGTCTCCATGCAAGAAAAAGGCCATTTTTCATATTTCTGATGCTCATGTCGGGCCATCCGAACCTCATTCCAAGAACACGACTAAAGGCAAATTCTTCCATCGCAGTTTATTAAAATCCAATGCATTTCGGGCCTCTAGGGGCCCTTCGTCAGGGACAACTGAAAATAACATTTACACACATTACTATATCTTCACAGAATATCAAATACACCTATAATATATCATGCTTGAAGTTGCGTTATTCACTTAGTCTAAATAATTAATTTGAAAAAAATGCATGTTTTTCCTGATCCTGACCCCGCTCTTAGATAGTAACATAAGTGACTACCTGCTATTCAATAACGGATTATCTTACTATTTACCCCGGTTTCTTGCACTCCCCATCTACTCATTCCCTTACTCTCCAACCTTTTAATCATCCTCATCTTATAACTCACAACACATTCCCTCGTTTAAGCTTCCCCTTACACCCAACCACCCAACTTCGAATAAAAACAACCTTTCCTTCTTGAAAACGAACTTTGCTCAGTTTACATCAGCGTGATTAATCGTACCTGCTAGGAAGCAAACGTCATCTTATCTCAAACTCGGGTATAATTTCTCGCTTCCCTTTCACCCTCTGAACTTTAAACTAACTCTGACCCCTCCTCTCAAGAAACCCTCCCCCTCATTTCCACATGATTAACACCTGTGTCACTCGAAAAAAACTCGCGGGTTTATCCTGACAATACTCCATTTCCCATAGTGCATTTCCACATAAAAAATCAATTGTCAAACATATTCAGTAAAACTTCAAGCTAAAAAGACTTAAGCAAACTTCGAAACATGTCTTTTAACCCATGTGATTAGTGCAATCATTTTCAGGTTTTGCTGACACCAAACCAACTTGCTGCGTGAATGACGATGTTCCGTCTTGCATGAAGCTTTGTTCAAATTTCTCCTTGTTAATGTTTTTCTTGATGGGTGCTAACTCGAAAAAGGGCATTACTTGTAGAATCATCATATGTGGACGAGTTGCACACCTAATTTTCGACCCATTTCTCCAATTTTATAATTGTAGCTTTTTAAACCATTGCGTGCTTTATCAGCGGCGTCGCGCCCAGCCCAAACAGCACGTGTGAAACCAAACAACAACTTTATCGGGGCAGCCATCTGCCCCTAGCCGCTGGCACTGCCTTCTTTTTTCAAAATTGCATTTGCAGAAAAATGTTCATCTGATGTTCCTCTTGTCAAGTTTTCAAAACGTAATTTAATTCCTTACATTCTCTGTGCATTCTCATTAAGATACTAAAGGTCTCCATGCAAGAAAAAGGCCATTTTTCATATTTCTGATGCTCATGTCGGGCCATCCGAACCTCATTCCAAGAACACGACTAAAGGCAAATTCTTCCATCGCAGTTTATTAAAATCCAATGCATTTCGGGCCTCTAGGGGCCCTTCGTCAGGGACAACTGAAAATAACATTTACACACATTACTATATCTTCACAGAATATCAAATACACCTATAATATATCATGCTTGAAGTTGCGTTATTCACTTAGTCTAAATAATTAATTTGAAAAAAATGCATGTTTTTCCTGATCCTGACCCCGCTCTTAGATAGTAACATAAGTGACTACCTTTTCTTGCATGGAGACCTTTAGTATCGTGCTGTTTGGGCTGGGCGCGACGCCGCTGATAAAGCACGCAATGGTTTAAAAAGCTACAATTATAAAATTGGAGAAATGGGTCGAAAATTAGGTGTGCAACCCGTCCACATATGATGATTCTACAAGTAATGCCCTTTTTCGAGTTAGCACCCATCAAGAAAAACATTAACAAGGAGAAATTTGAACAAAGCTTCATGCAAGACGGAACATCGTCATTCACGCAGCAAGTTGGTTTGGTGTCAGCAAAACCTGAAAATGATTGCACTAATCACATGGGTTAAAAGACATGTTTCGAAGTTTGCTTAAGTCTTTTTAGCTTGAAGTTTTACTGAATATGTTTGACAATTGATTTTTTATGTGGAAATGCACTATGGGAAATGGAGTATTGTCAGGATAAACCCGCGAGTTTTTTTCGAGTGACACAGGTGTTAATCATGTGGAAATGAGGGGGAGGGTTTCTTGAGAGGAGGGGTCAGAGTTAGTTTAAAGTTCAGAGGGTGAAAGGGAAGCGAGAAATTATACCCGAGTTTGAGATAAGATGACGTTTGCTTCCTAGCAGGTACGATTAATCACGCTGATGTAAACTGAGCAAAGTTCGTTTTCAAGAAGGAAAGGTTGTTTTTATTCGAAGTTGGGTGGTTGGGTGTAAGGGGAAGCTTAAACGAGGGAATGTGTTGTGAGTTATAAGATGAGGATGATTAAAAGGTTGGCGAGTAAGGGAATGAGTAGATGGGGAGTGCAAGAAACCGGGGTAAATAGTAAGATAATCCGTTATTGAATAGCAGGTAGTCACTTATGTTACTATCTAAGAGCGGGGTCAGGATCAGGAAAAACATGCATTTTTTTCAAATTAATTATTTAGACTAAGTGAATAACGCAACTTCAAGCATGATATATTATAGGTGTATTTGATATTCTGTGAAGATATAGTAATGTGTGTAAATGTTATTTTCAGTTGTCCCTGACGAAGGGCCCCTAGAGGCCCGAAATGCATTGGATTTTAATAAACTGCGATGGAAGAATTTGCCTTTAGTCGTGTTCTTGGAATGAGGTTCGGATGGCCCGACATGAGCATCAGAAATATGAAAAATGGCCTTTTTCTTGCATGGAGACCTTTAGTATCTTAATGAGAATGCACAGAGAATGTAAGGAATTAAATTACGTTTTGAAAACTTGACAAGAGGAACATCAGATGAACATTTTTCTGCAAATGCAATTTTGAAAAAAGAAGGCAGTGCCAGCGGCTAGGGGCAGATGGCTGCCCCGATAAAGTTGTTGTTTGGTTTCACACGTGCTGTTTGGGCTGGGCGCGACGCCGCTGATAAAGCACGCAATGGTTTAAAAAGCTACAATTATAAAATTGGAGAAATGGGTCGAAAATTAGGTGTGCAACTCGTCCACATATGATGATTCTACAAGTAATGCCCTTTTTCGAGTTAGCACCCATCAAGAAAAACATTAACAAGGAGAAATTTGAACAAAGCTTCATGCAAGACGGAACATCGTCATTCACGCAGCAAGTTGGTTTGGTGTCAGCAAAACCTGAAAATGATTGCACTAATCACATGGGTTAAAAGACATGTTTCGAAGTTTGCTTAAGTCTTTTTAGCTTGAAGTTTTACTGAATATGTTTGACAATTGATTTTTTATGTGGAAATGCACTATGGGAAATGGAGTATTGTCAGGATAAACCCGCGAGTTTTTTTCGAGTGACACAGGTGTTAATCATGTGGAAATGAGGGGGAGGGTTTCTTGAGAGGAGGGGTCAGAGTTAGTTTAAAGTTCAGAGGGTGAAAGGGAAGCGAGAAATTATACCCGAGTTTGAGATAAGATGACGTTTGCTTCCTAGCAGGTACGATTAATCACGCTGATGTAAACTGAGCAAAGTTCGTTTTCAAGAAGGAAAGGTTGTTTTTATTCGAAGTTGGGTGGTTGGGTGTAAGGGGAAGCTTAAACGAGGGAATGTGTTGTGAGTTATAAGATGAGGATGATTAAAAGGTTGGAGAGTAAGGGAATGAGTAGATGGGGAGTGCAAGAAACCGGGGTAAATAGTAAGATAATCCGTTATTGAATAGCAGGTAGTCACTTATGTTACTATCTAAGAGCGGGGTCAGGATCAGGAAAAACATGCATTTTTTTCAAATTAATTATTTAGACTAAGTGAATAACGCAACTTCAAGCATGATATATTATAGGTGTATTTGATATTCTGTGAAGATATAGTAATGTGTGTAAATGTTATTTTCAGTTGTCCCTGACGAAGGGCCCCTAGAGGCCCGAAATGCATTGGATTTTAATAAACTGCGATGGAAGAATTTGCCTTTAGTCGTGTTCTTGGAATGAGGTTCGGATGGCCCGACATGAGCATCAGAAATATGAAAAATGGCCTTTTTCTTGCATGGAGACCTTTAGTATCTTAATGAGAATGCACAGAGAATGTAAGGAATTAAATTACGTTTTGAAAACTTGACAAGAGGAACATCAGATGAACATTTTTCTGCAAATGCAATTTTGAAAAAAGAAGGCAGTGCCAGCGGCTAGGGGCAGATGGCTGCCCCGATAAAGTTGTTGTTTGGTTTCACACGTGCTGTTTGGGCTGGGCGCGACGCCGCTGATAAAGCACGCAATGGTTTAAAAAGCTACAATTATAAAATTGGAGAAATGGGTCGAAAATTAGGTGTGCAACTCGTCCACATATGATGATTCTACAAGTAATGCCCTTTTTCGAGTTAGCACCCATCAAGAAAAACATTAACAAGGAGAAATTTGAACAAAGCTTCATGCAAGACGGAACATCGTCATTCACGCAGCAAGTTGGTTTGGTGTCAGCAAAACCTGAAAATGATTGCACTAATCACATGGGTTAAAAGACATGTTTCGAAGTTTGCTTAAGTCTTTTTAGCTTGAAGTTTTACTGAATATGTTTGACAATTGATTTTTTATGTGGAAATGCACTATGGGAAATGGAGTATTGTCAGGATAAACCCGCGAGTTTTTTTCGAGTGACACAGGTGTTAATCATGTGGAAATGAGGGGGAGGGTTTCTTGAGAGGAGGGGTCAGAGTTAGTTTAAAGTTCAGAGGGTGAAAGGGAAGCGAGAAATTATACCCGAGTTTGAGATAAGATGACGTTTGCTTCCTAGCAGGTACGATTAATCACGCTGATGTAAACTGAGCAAAGTTCGTTTTCAAGAAGGAAAGGTTGTTTTTATTCGAAGTTGGGTGGTTGGGTGTAAGGGGAAGCTTAAACGAGGGAATGTGTTGTGAGTTATAAGATGAGGATGATTAAAAGGTTGGAGAGTAAGGGAATGAGTAGATGGGGAGTGCAAGAAACCGGGGTAAATAGTAAGATAATCCGTTATTGAATAGCAGGTAGTCACTTATGTTACTATCTAAGAGCGGGGTCAGGATCAGGAAAAACATGCATTTTTTTCAAATTAATTATTTAGACTAAGTGAATAACGCAACTTCAAGCATGATATATTATAGGTGTATTTGATATTCTGTGAAGATATAGTAATGTGTGTAAATGTTATTTTCAGTTGTCCCTGACGAAGGGCCCCTAGAGGCCCGAAATGCATTGGATTTTAATAAACCGCGATGGAAGAATTTGCCTTTAGTCGTGTTCTTGGAATGAGGTTCGGATGGCCCGACATGAGCATCAGAAATATGAAAAATGGCCTTTTTCTTGCATGGAGACCTTTAGTATCTTAATGAGAATGCACAGAGAATGTAAGGAATTAAATTACGTTTTGAAAACTTGACAAGAGGAACATCAGATGAACATTTTTCTGCAAATGCAATTTTGAAAAAAGAAGGCAGTGCCAGCGGCTAGGGGCAGATGGCTGCCCCGATAAAGTTGTTGTTTGAACTTGTAGTTAACACCACACTCCTTCCACATTGCAGTCAAGTATCCTGACATGAAGTTGGCACCTCTGTCAGAAATGACCTCCTTTGGAAAGCCCACTCTGGAGAATACTCCAAGCAGGGCCCTTGCCACAACAGGAGCTGTTGTGGTCCTCAGGGGAATTGCTTCTGGGTACCTGGTGGCATGGTCCACTATCACCAGTATGAATCTGTGCCCAGATGCTGTTTGTGGGTCCATTGGTCCTACAATATCTATGCTCACTCTTTCAAAGGGGACCCCCACCACAGGTAGTGGTATGAGGGGGGCCTTTGAGGTGCCACCTGATTTGCCACTGGCTTGGCAGGTGACACAGGAGCGACAAAACTCCTTAGTATCTTCTGACATATGGGGCCAGTGAAAGTGAGGGACAAGCCTGTCCCAAGTCTTGTTCTGGCCTAGATGTCCTGCAAGGGGAATATCATGGGCCAAGGTAAGAAGGAAGCCTCTGAACTTCAGTGGTATGACCAACCTCCTGGATGCACCAGGCTTGGGGTCTCTAGCCTCTGAATACAGTAGCCCTTCATCCCAATACACTCTATGGGTACCTTGAGCATTCCCTGCAGCCTCAGCAGCAGCCAGCTGTCTGAGGGGTTCAAGAGAGGGGCAGTCTAATTGAGCCTGCCTCAGATCTGCCCTTGAAGGTCCCCCTGTCCCAAGAAACTCAACCTGATCAGGTTCAAGTTCTTCTAGGACAGTTCCTTCAGGGCTCTCAGAATCATCCTCCTGGGAGGGCTGATCCACCACCTGAGGCAGGGGGGAAGGCACAGCCTTAACCCTACTGCTCTTCCTCTTGGGTTGTGACTGGTCCATAGTTTCAGGATCCAGCACTTGTTCAGTGGTGCACTTTTTGGCCTGTGACCTGGTCACAGCAAGGACATGTGCATCTTTTCCCAGCATTTCTGCATGGGTCCTATACTCCACTTCAGACCAAACTGAAGTTTCAAGATCATTGCCCAGTAAACACTCTACAGGAAGGTCTGAACTAACAACAACTTTCTTGAGGCCAGTTACCCCTCCCCAGGAGAAGTTAACAATAGCCACACTATGGGAGGTAGTGGCATTGCTAGCGTTGGTCACTAGGTAATTCTCACCTAGTATGATCTGTCCAGGGTCCACAAAAGCAGGTGTCACCATTGTGACACTAGCCCCAGTGTCCCTGTAGGCCTGAGCCATTCTTTGGTTGATAAAAGGAGTCTGTCTGTACTTGCCCAGGTTACTGGGGCCTACAGTAGAGGACAAAGCTAAGTCCCCATCACAGATCAGAACAGCCTGAGTAGGTACTCTGACTAGGCCAGAATCCTCCTCAGTTCCCAGGGTTAACCCTACTACACCCTTTTGCTGGGAACCACCACTTACAGCTGAACTAGGGGGTACAGTTGCCTTAGGGGCAATGGTGGCTGGGGGCTTATCCTTTTTGGTGCACTCACTAAACCAATGTGAGTTGGACTTACAATAGTTGCACCATGGTTTCTTTTGGCCATCTTTCTTTTTATCCTTTTTGGGACCACCCTCCCCCTGAGCCTTTTGGGGGCCTGGTGAAGACTTCTGGTCTTTTTGTTTCTGATCATTACCCTTCTGGTCTGCCTTTTTCTGATCACCGCCCTGGTTCTGGTTTTTCTGCTTAACTCTAGTCCTGACCCATCTATCTGCCTTCTTTCCCAATTCTTGGGGAGAAGTCAGATCAGAATCAATCAGGTGTTGATGCAATAGCTGGTTTTGACAGTTGTTAAGTATTTGTTCTCTCATGATCAAATTATACAATCCTGTATAGTCCTTAACCTTACTTCCCATTAGCCAGCCTTCCAGAGCCTTAGTGGCACAATCTACAAAGTCAGTCCAGTCCTGAGTCTGTGTCTTCTGGGTATCCCTGAACAACAACCTGTATTGTTCAGTGGTTAGGCCAAACCCATCAATCAGAGCACTCTTCAGGACAGTGTAATTATCTGCATCCTCATCACTAACTGTGAGGAGCTTGTCTCTACCTTTCTCAGAGAAGGAGAGCCACAAGATAGCTGCCCACTGACTTTGGGGTACCTGCTGTACTTTGCAAGCTCTCTCCAAAGCAGTTATCCATTTGTGGATGTCATCCCCACACTTGTAGGGAGGGACAATCTTGCTCAGGTTTCTATTATCATAGTGCCTGTCTCTATCCTTAGGGATATTGCTGCCACCAGTGGGTTCTGACCCACTTAACTTTTGCTCTCTAGCCAGAGCAAGCTTCTCCTTGGCAAGGGCAAGTTCTTCCCTCTGAATCCTCAGATTAGCTTCCCTCATTCTGGCTTCATGTTCCTTTCTCTCAGGGGAAGTCATTCCCCTGTGAGAGGAAACACTAGAGATGCTAGAGACATGGGAGTGGATGGATTCCCTTGAAGGGGATCTGTCCCTCCTGTTTCTCTGGTTAAGCCCACTTGGGGGTCTGTATGGGGGGACCCCATGCAAACTCCCATGTAAACTTAGGTTAGCCTGGCTAAGTCTTCCTACTTGGCCCTGGCTGTCTACCTCTCCATCTGAAGCCCCATCTGACTCCTCTGTGGTGGGTAGACCCTCCTCTGTACCTAGGGTACCTGCCTGAGAGGCCCTAAGAGTATCATACTCCTCTAGGAGTTGTCTTAACTGAAGGAGGGTAGGGTTTGCACCCTGTTTTATTCCTCTGGAGGTACACAATTGTCTCATCTCCTGGAATGTTAAGGTATCATATCTAGAGGGGGTCTTCTGCAGACCTGACCCTCCTGAGAGAGCATCTACTTGATCTCCTCTCAGAGACATGATCTAGTGAGGGTGTGGTGTGTGCACCTACCTACACTAGTTGTTTCTACTAAACCTCTCTAGTAGTTGTAGTCAGGGTGTGTTACTCCCTTCAACCTACAACTACTAAGTCCAGTAGGACTTAAGTATTATAATCTATGTTATATGTACCTAGACAATATCTGTGTGATCTTTCGATTTAGTATCTCAAGATTACAATGGTATTACAACAGCAAGCTAAGATCCCAACCGCTGCTCACCAATGTGAGAAGTTGGCCTGATGTATGATGTCACTAGTTCTAGTGCACACCTTATATCAGTCCAAATACCCTTATGGTGATTGGTTGTAAAGTCAACCTTATAGACCAGCTATCCTAGTGGTAGCATGGACAAGAGCAGTCTTAGGCTAAACTCTGAATGGCATGTGAAGCCAGCTGTGATACCATATATAATCCCTTGAATACCAAATGAAAGGACACCACAACAGATATATATATAAAATAAAGTGTATTTATTCTAGTCAAACCCTCAGCACTCTTTATGAGATTAGAGGTAAGTACAACACAGTCTTATTTAAGCATACATTAAGTCACACAGGTAAGTAATACAGTTAGGCCCTAGGGGCCACGCAAACCATATACTAAGTAAGTGGTATAAGGACCACTGTCACGGAAATAGAATAGGCCTAGGCCTAGGGAATCGCTGGGGCTACACTACACTAGCGTTAGTTAGGAAGTGGGAGGCCCACGGGATTCGTGTGCAGAGTGGAAACACTCACGCGTAATGCGTAAAAGTCACTAGCAATAGCACAGTTTAGAAAACAATAGATTTAGGACACTTCCGGAGTAGCTAGGAAGTTGAGACTGGAAAACTAGACACTAGGATAGTCACTATCCTGATGAGCACCGGAGTACCCAAGTTACCTAGCCCACAGGCTGCGGGTGCATAGGGGTGAAGATGCGTCGGTTTTCGTCGTCGACTCCTATGGATGCCTGAAGAAAGATGCTGACAGGCAGTCAGTGAAGAGTGTCCGGTGGATCCCAAGGCTGGGATCAAGAAGAGAGGAGACCTGCAAGCAGAAGGGACAGAGTCAAGGTCACTAGCCAGTGACCACGTGGAACCAGGAAGGAACCAGGCGATGTCGTGAAGATTGCAGGTTAAGGTGAAGCTTGTCGCTGCAGCCAGGAGGACCAGGAAGCGTCGAGGACGACCAGGACCAGGAGGCGAGCTGTCCCACGAAGGCTCTTGCTGTCGGCGGCGTCGAAGTTGGACTAGGACTCACCAAGCCTTGGCAAGCGGAACCCACGAAGAACGGAGGACTTGCTTCTGGTGCAGACCAGGAAGGTCTGGGGTGCTTCTTCTTTGCAGAGAAGCGGGAGCCAGTCTGGAGGAGCCAAACCAGCGCAGAAGATTTCAGGGTGCGTCGTCACAAAGGCCACTAGCCAGCGGGCAAGCAACCGGACAGACGCGGCAAGCAGGAAAATGCAGAAGGGCCCCACGCAGGACTCGTGGAGTGTGGGGGGCTGATCTTCGGTGCAGATGGTGCTTGGGGTTGGGGCTTCTCAATCCCCGGTGCACAACTTCGAGGGTGCCTCAGAAGCTGCGCTTGAAGTTACTAGCCACTTTTCCCAGGTAGCCGGTCCCACGTCGCTCGTCGCCTCCACGGATCTCAGCTCTGCTGTGGATGTGGATCAGGGTCGGAGAAGTCTGGAAGTCAAGGCTCTGGTCGGGCTCTGCAGTCGGTTCCTCGTAGAACGTGGGCAAAGCAAAGGGTAGTCTCTTGATGGTGCCTGTTTGCACAGGGTAGCCACTCCTTGGCCACAAGGGAGATTCTTCAGTCTTCTTCTTTCGTCGAATGTCGAAGGTCCAGAGTTTCTGTTCAAGTTGCAGGTTCAGGATAATCTAAAGTCTTGAGGCCCAACTCCCACTCTTATACTAATCTGGGGGGCTGAAATACCTGCTAGGTCACACCTTATGGGTGGGACCTGGGAGGGGGTGGTTACACCCACTTCCCTTTGTCCAGTTTCGCGCCAGAGCTGGGGCTGGAGTGCCCCAGCGCTGGTTTGAACTGGACTATGCAAGGAACACCTTGTGTGCCCCAGGCATGTCTCATACCTTTCAGCCCACCCTGACCCAATACACTAAAGGCTGTCTGGGGAGGTGCTAGCACCTCCCCAAGCAGGAAACCTATTGTCCAGGCCTCCCTGGCTGGGATCACTCCCAGCTGCAGGAGGTCAGACTTGTGTCGTGGCAGCAGCATCCATTTTGTGATGCTGAGGCTTTGGTCAGAGGCTAACAGTGAAGTATGATTTTAACATGTCTTTCCCTCTAGAAGGGGGGAATAATATCCTCATGTCCAGAAATGGCATGGGGGTATTATTCCCGAGTGTTAGACACCTTACACGACATGTTTCGATAAAGCCAAACCATAGTTACCATAACCGTCTAAGATTATAAGGCACTTTAAGAGTATATGGTAGGCTATATCATAGAACAGCTATAAGGACTTGGTTCCGAAAGCTGCAGACAGGCTCAGCTCATGCTAGAGCACCATCTCACATGTTACCAAGCACTCTGCCTCCAGGATTGTTAAGGCCTGCCATAGGAGTGACTGATAGGTACACATGTGTCTATATGTAAGTTAGGTATAGGAATACTACACCTAAGCAAGGGGTGATTACACGACCTTGCCCCAGCTGAGTGATCAGCCAGTTGTGTCAAAATGGAAGGCCAGGCCAGGGGTGGCATAATACATGCTGCAGCCCCTGGTAGGCCTAGGGTACACCTATGCCCTGGGTACCTAGGGTACACTGTACAGGGGCCAATAAGGTGATCCTATCTAAATGGGTTATGTACCTAAAGTACATAGTATTAATTTAGAGAGAGAACAGCAGGGCTGTGGGTCTGATTAGCAGGCCCACAGCCACATCTAAGTCGAAAACCAGTAAAGCAAAAGCAAAAAGTGGGGGTGAACATAGAAAGCAGACCCTACTCTCCTACAGTGGTGGCCATTGATACAAACTTTACCTCTGGCCATTTTGAATGATAATCTACCAACACAAGAGCATACCGTGAATCCAACGGCAAATTCAAAAAGGGGCCAGAAATATCAAAAGCCAGTTTCTTCCATGGTTCCTCTGGCCAAACTGTGGTATTAAGAGGAGGAATATTGACCTTAAGCATTTTATCATTTGATATGCAAACATCACACTCTCTGACTACCCTGTCAGCCATGCGATCCATCCCTGGCCACCAAAAATAAGTTCTCATTAAACGCTTCATGGCAGACATTCCTGGATGTGATTTGTGAGCCAAGTTAAGAATCATCCCTCGAACTCCAAAAGGTGGTACACATTTACCAGCTTTATAAACAAAATCCCCTTCTAACTCCAAATCATCCGCCACATTATACAAAGGCATAAGTTCTTCTGACACATCTTTCCTCTTTGGCCATCCTTCCACAATAAATTTCTTCACTAACTCCCATAGAGAATCATTCTCTTCACTAGATTTCCATGATTCCTCTGAAATGTCAGCAAATGCACCTACTACAACATCCTGAATGGTTGTGACAATATCTGCTTCATCATCTTTCTTACTAGGACATGAATCACAGGGATGACGTGACATAAAATCAGCAGTTACATTTTTCTTCCCTGGTACAAATTCTGTTTTAAAACAATATTCCTGCAATCTCGAGGTTAACCTTGCAATCCTGGCAGTGGAATTCCATCCTCCTCCTGGAGAAAGTATGTTAACCAAAGGTTTATGATCTGTCCTCAATGTAAACCTTCCACCCCAAATGTAGTTTCTATAATGCTCAATCGCCCATACACATGCCAACAACTCCTTTTCTATGACAGCATATCGCCTTTCAGTTTCATTTAAGGTTCTAGACGCAAAACACACATTCCATTCTTCATGCCTGATTTCTGCGATAGAACACCCCCAATTCCATACAAGCTAGCATCTACTGTAATTACACAATGTTTGTTAATGCAAAAGGGTCTTAAAATGGGAGCATTGACAATATCTTTCTTGATCACCATAAACGCCTGTTGTTGCTCATCTGACCATTCAAAAATGGCCTTTTGCCGCAATAACTTCCTTAAAGGCTCCATTTTATTCGCAAAATTTGACACAAACTTCGAATAATACTCGCACATTCCTGCGAAAGACAATAATTGTTCCTTAGTCTTGGGGGAAGGAGCATTTAAAATTCCATCTACGTTGGATTTTTTCGGAATCACCCCATCACCCGTTAGTGTATGCCCCAAATACTCCACACTTTTTAAAAACATTTTACACTTATGAGCTTTAAGGGTTAAACCATTTCTTTTTAACCTACGACAAACTTCCTCCAGGTGTTTTAAGTGCTCTTCATTATTGTGTGAAAATATTAGGATGTCATCCTGAAAGCAGTTCACGAAGTTATTAATGTCCTTGAAGATGTTGAACATAATTCTTTGGAATACCGATGCCGCTGAGGCCAAACCAAACGGCATTCTGTTATATTGAAATAACCCTTGTGGAGTTATAAATGCGGTTAGCATTTTTGATTCCTCAGTGAGAGAGACTTGGTGATATGCCGACCTTAAGTCAAAAGTCGAAAATACTTTTGCCCCCTCCAATAATGACACCACTTCATTTATTTCGGGTAATGGGTGACAATCAACAATTATTTCTGAATTCAAAGCTCTCAAATCCACACACAACCTCAAAGACTTATCTGGTTTCCGGACTAAAACAATGGGCGAAACCCACTCAGATGAATTAATGGGCTCTATTATGCCTTCTGATACCAAATCTTTTAACATAGTTTTTAACTCGTCCCTTACATTTATGGGTACTGGTCTAATCCTTTGTCTAACTGGTGTGGCATTATTCTTTAGTTTAATCTGGTGGGAATAATCCTTAAGTGTTCCCAACGAGTCGGAAAAAACTTCTTTGTACGAATCTTTTATGAATTTTTCCATACTCTCACATCCTGTAAATGAGATGTGATTATCATTTAAAGACTCATCCAACACCACCGGATCCTTAAGTCTTGGATTCAACATTATTCCAAGTTTCCACTGATCCTTCCAACCCAATACATTTATGCCCTTGACTGCAATGTATAAATGAATATTTGCCGACCTGTTTTTAAAAGTCACTGATGTTTTAAAATACCCCACCATGTCTATACGTGAACCATCATAACTCAGTGGGTTTATGTCTGGTGTTGTGCAGGGCCTTGTAACGTACATGAAATTCTGGGGCGATATTGACTTGAAAATTTCCTTTGATCCCTGCACATGTTAACAAAATGACCAACCCTACCACAATTCTTACACTCTCTCTTTATGGCTGGACATCCAGGAAATGATGCCATGTGGTTCCTGTTTCCACATCTGTAACAGGCCACACTCTTTCCCCACCTTTTGAAGTTAGAATTATTTACTGATAGTGGATTATGCACTTCATTCTTAACCTCATCTTGCCGTTTCACAGCAGCAATCTCTTCCGCTTTATCTACCTTGCTATTATTCTTTACCACATGCATCCATTTCTCAGTTTGCTCAAAAGCTTTTGCTGTCGAAATAGCTTCTGATAATTTGGGATCCCCCATCACCCACAGCTGTTTTTGTGTTTCTTTACATCTCACATGTACTATGATCTGATCTCTTATCATTTCATCTGTAATGTTACCAAAACTGCAATGTAAACTTAAATTGCGTAAAGCTGTTAAAAAGTCATCAAATGACTCACCTTCTTCTTGTACCCTCGTATAAAACTTAAATCTATTCAGTGCTATATTGCTTCTAGGTTTAAATCTTTTTTCTATTCTAAGCAACGCTTCATTGTACACATTAGTTGCTTCAGCATTTTCTGCAATGGTAATTTGTGGTAACGCTCTTAAAACCATTTGACCCTCAGAGCCTAAACAGTGTAACAAAATACTTTTCTTCCGTTCAGCTCCCATCCTCTCCCCATCGATGGCCTTCATATAATTTATAAACTCTTCCTTCCACCTGGCCCATGGAAGAGGTGGATCACCTTTCATTTGTAAGAACTTTGCTGGTGGTTCAAACTGCATTTTTCCTCTTTAAATATCCTTAAACCCTGTATACACTGTACGTTAACCTTTTGAACCCTTCCCTACCAGCATTTAATATATACGTTTTTTTAAAAATATATTTCCTTCTTTGTAATTTATGTGCAATGATCTAAGCTTAATCTACAAAAGTCACATCACCAGGATATGTATATATATATATATATCCTTGACCTGTTCTTGTAGTCCAAAGTCACTTCAATACAAAGGCATTGAGTTTACATACATGCAGTTTAATCCTTTAAAGTTTTACAGTTTTTGGATTCTTAAACAAAACAACCTTCATACAATCTTTAAAATTCTCTCCAAACGAAGTCTTTCTTTTTTTTTTAATTTTTTTTTTTAAATCCACTTACAATAGTCTATTCATTGTTTCTGCCCTGAGATGCCTCCAAAATCTGAATCCGTTGCCCAGAACCGTTACCTGTACCACTGAATTACAGACCGTGGTGAAATTCAGTTCCTTTAACACGTTATATTTCCTCACACTGTAATTATCCTGATCCAAAATGGCCGCCACGCAAAGCGCGTTCTTCACGTCGATAAGGACTTCCAGCATTCCATCCGGTTCCCAGCATACACTGCGCACTCCCAGAAGACGACGTAATGGCGTAGAATGTTCAGCTGACACGACTCACCAGCGCTCCAAGCAGAGTCGCGATGTGCCACCGTTCCAGGAAGGCTCGCGAAGACCATGCACAGAATTTTAAAAGATGCAGAACGTGTCTAGTAAGTTAACCACTCTCATTGGAGAACAAGCGTTGTAATTACCTTTTGCTGTTGTAAACCGGCCCTTCCAGCGTAGCACAGCCGGCTTAACATTGGTCTCTTAGACAAATTGATTTGTGATCTCTCCACTGCTATAATCCTTTTCCCAGGCAATTTCGTAAATTCGTCCTCCTATCGCAATAAATTGGTGAAAACCGCTTCCAAATAAGCAATTCTTCCAAGTTCCCTTGACAAAGTAAAATTATCTTGTTGTATCTTCTCTTTTTCCATGCATATTTCCTTGCTTTGTTTCTTTTTTAAATAAACAAACTCCTTAAGGATGGGTTCAGGAACATCAATCTTCTGTGCTGCTTCTTAATGTTGAGATGGATGTTCCTCCGCTCGTCGCCATTGAAAGAAACTATTAATCCAGTATTAAATAGTTGATTTATTGTACAGATATGCAGCACAGCAACAGGAACAACTGACACCCAGACAGCTCCAGTACAACTGGCCAGTCTCAGCCCAGGTTCTAGTCCATGGTTCCAAATGGAACTAGAATGTATAACAAAAGATAACTTATGTGTCACAAAGTAAAAGTTAGCATATAACACACATACACTGCCCTTTCTGCTACCATGGCTTAATCCATATCCTTACACCAATCTCGCAGTGCCGGTACCCCGTTCGATCCCCACCTCCTGGTAATATTTCTTTTAGCAATCACGGTTCCCAATGTTACCCAGTCCTGCGCTGCATGAGTTAGATCAGTCGGCTCCCATATGTTTAATAAGCATTGTTTCGGTTCTGGAAGCATTGATTCCCCCACCGTTTGCGACATAGTCCTCATTATCTTGATCCAATATGCCATAATCTTATGACATTCCCATATCGTGTGATAGAAGGTACCCTCTTCCCTACAACCCCTCAGACAAAATTGGTGTGTAGCCATCCCTATTTTAAAGAGGGTCTCTCTAGTGTAATATGTACGATGAAGTACTTTCAATTGTATCAGTCGCAGGCGTGCCGATATTGCCACCTCCCGAGGGGACGACAGCGCCTTCTGCCACTCTCCGTCATCCAACTCTCCCAAATCTACGACGCATTTCAGTTTAAGTGCCAACATAGGGTCCGGTAGATTATTCACCAGCCTACGATAGGTAAATGAGGTGGCCCGTTTATGCATATATTCCGTTAATAATCTATCCTCCAAGGGGGTGGCCTCGGCCAAGATGGTACCCGCCGGGATAGTCGCCTGTAACGCATCCCTCACCTGCAGATATCTATAGAATTCCGACGCAGCAAGTTCATACTTGGCCTGTAAGTGTTCGAATGGTATTACCGCGCCCTTGTTCCACAGATCTCCCACCGTGGATATGCCTATTGCATCCCATTTAGCAAAGCCTTTACTATTCTTCAGTCGTCCGAGATGCTGAGATGCCCAGAGCGGCGTCATTTGCGTAATAACCCCTCTCCAGCCCAGCCTGGTATGCGCCTCGTACCATATATGAACCGTGTGCGCTGTTGGTCCAATCAGGCGTTTGGTTTTTGGTCTATTATACAGCACCGCCATAACTCCACCTTCTCCTAGGCCCTGCCTATCCGCCTGGAACGCTGGATCAGTATGAGGAGTGTGCAGCCAGCTATTAATTACTTTCAATTGGGCCGCCCAGTAATATAACTGTATATTAGGGAGGGCTATACCCCCGTCATACCAACCTCTGACCAACTTTTCTTGTCCAATACGCGCCGGTTTATTTCCCCAGATAAGACCTGAAACCTCCGACGTGATTGCTTTAAAATATCTTAGCAGTACTCGAAACGGGGCGTTCTCTAGGGAATACAAAAACCGTGGGAGTGCCATCATTTTAAAGAGTGCCGCTCTTCCCAGCATCGTAAACGGCAGACCACGCCACACCAATGCGTCGCGCTGAAACCGGTCCAGTGGAGGCCCAAGATTTCGCTGCATGAATTCCTCAGGTGTAGGTGTGATAAGAATGCCTAAATATTTGAAGGTTGTCTCTGCGACCTGCAACGGGCAACCCCCCGGAAGCAACGGCGTCGGGCCATGCAACACAAAGAGGACCGATTTTGACCAGTTAATGGTGTACCCCGACACTCTTCTGAATATTTCACAAATATTCAGGAGCACCCGAATGGAACGCTCGGGAGCTGCCAGGTATAGCAGCACATCATCCGCATAGAGGGAGATGCGGTCCTCCCAGTGTGGTGCCCATCTAAGCCCACGAATCATTGGTTCCCATCTGATCCATGCCGCCAGCGGCTCCAGCACTAGTGCGAAGAGCAGCGGAGACAGCGGACATCCCTGGCGCGTTCCCCTCTCCAGCGGGAAGTCTTCGGATATGTGTCCATTGACAGCCACATATGCTATTGGGTTCGTGTAGAGCAGCCTTATCCACGCACAAAATTTGGGGCCAAAGCCCACATGCCTGAGGACTGCAAACAGATACGGCCACTCTACCATGTCAAACGCCATTCGCGCATCAAGAGAGAGGATAACTGCCGGTTCTTGAATGTGGGACATGCGCGCCATTACTCCCTGCAACCGCCGCAAGTTCAGAGCTGTGCTCCTATTTGGCATAAATCCAGACTGATCGGGGTGAATTAAGGTTGCCAGGTGGGGGGTCAACCGTGCCGCCAGTAGCTTGGCTAATATCTTGGCCTCCGCGTTAATCAACGAAATCGGGCGGTAAGATGAGCACTCCTCAGGAGGCTTTGGGATTGCCACAATGGTGGCCATTCGTTGATCTTGTGGAAGCTCCCCCTCCGCCAAGCTGCCAAGATACATCTTCAAAAGAAAGGGGGCCGTCAAGCCTGCTGTCTTTTTATACAGTTCAATGGGCATACCATTTGTTGAAAACTGAAACAGCGATATGATTAAGCATTCACTGAAGACATGAATTCTCTTCAGTTAAAATGTGTTTCTTGTCTTATGTTGACTAATGTCCGGACTCCATTTTGTATTGTCATGTCTCCACGTGCTTTGCACGAGAAGAGTCCTATCTTTACGCTAGTTGCTCTTGTGATCTGCCTGGTAACAGTCTAAAAATAGCTCCTTTGTCCGTCTGGCGCATGTCCAGACTTGACCACATCTGTTATCAGTTAGTCCCTGTTTGACCATGTTTTCGCGGGCTCAGGAAATTGTTAACTCCGCCCATATATTGATCCTGTATCGAAAATACCCATAAATGGTAATGAATTTTGCTCTATGTTGTATCCACCCACTTATGAGCCCCTCTGTTGTGTATAAAAGGGGACCATGTACGCAAGTTCTTTGTGCTACTCTATGCAATACTGAAGAGTGTTGTGTAGGTTGTAGGACCACCCTTCAGGGTTAATAAACTCTGTCTTTGTATTTGCAGTTTCCGTGCCAACTTCCTTCTAGCTTTCGTTACAGGAGGGCGAACCCTTGTATTTGCGGGCCTAGCTGGGGTCTGTATTCATCAATTGGCGCCCAACGTTGGGCTCATCGGCGACTCGGATGCTCGAAGGACTGGTCGTGACGAAGGTGAGGAATTTGGCCGGGGATGTGATCACTGCCAGCGGCGTCTTTTAGTCCTGGCATCCCGAGGTTTCTTCCTCCCCTTCCGAGCTGACCATCTGGGTGGCGCCGGTCCTCGACTGAGACCTCTTCTGTCGGTTTGCCGCGTGATAGCCGTTGGGGCGAATTTTGGAACTTGGCAGTTGGAATCTGGACACTCTTGATTGGTAAGAACCGTTGTACGGTACTTGCTTCGAATTTTGAAGCCTGGGTTGGCTATTTGAGTTTGATTTGTGATGACCGGTCATATTTTGTATTGATTACTGTGGGAATATATGCGTTGCAACACATATAGGCAGGTAATGTGGAGATATTTCTCCGGAGTTGTTTAAATTTGAACGGCGCAACGTTTAAGTGCCATTTTTTTGATAATACTGCATATTTTGCATTATTTGTGAGCATGCCTGCTTTTAGCGCACTCCGTAAGTGGTGCTGCTGTTTTGGAAACCGGTTAAATCTTGAGGAATCTGCTCCAGCCCCCCCAGAGGGGACCCCTAATAGGGATATGTATGTGAAGCATGGTCTTTCCTCTATAATGTACAGCACAGTGTGGAGGAAATACACCAAAAAGGATCCTGAGTTACGATGGCCTTTGTATGGATCGTTTGATATGCGTAAGATTGAGTATGTGGAACAGTGTATGTGTAAACGGCGTGCTCGGCAAGACATGTTTGAATGTGTACGGTTATGGGTGAAGGAAGTGCGTGAGCGGGAGAAACGTGAGAAAGCGCTGATTGATAAAGAGCAACGGAAAAATGATCATGTGAGAGCGCAGGAAGCGAAGCGTCGGGAGGAAAGAGAACTGGCGGAGAGACAAGAGAAAGAGCGTAGGTTGCAAGTATCGGGTCAATATGCTGTCCGCCAGCCACTTTATCCTGTCCTTACTAATCTTGAAGATGATTTTCATTTATTAGATCGCTCTCCGCCCCTTATGTTGGCGCATCTGCCCCGGGGTCACAGGCTTCTGGATCGGTTTCGGATAAGGTAGACACGCGGTCCATGTTATCAACTGATCGTATGGGTGAGCTTCGGAAAATTTCTCTTAGTGCGCTTAAGGGTAAGCTATCTCTCTCTGAATTATTGGAATGTTTGGAAAGTTGGCAGGATAGAGAAAAGTTATATTTTGTTGAAACTTTTTCTGATGAAGTGGTTACTGCCTTTCGGAAATATTCTGATGTTTTTGAGCCTGATGATATAGTATTAGATTCTAAAGCATTACGTAACGGTGTTTTTTCTCCCTCTAAGGTACCCGATGCGGTCCGGCGGCTGTTTGAATTGCGGGACGCGGCGTTTGAACTCAAAGAGAAAGCGCGCCAAAAGACAGGGGAAAAGGAGCAATCGAATCCACATGTCGGCGGGAAACAGTCGCCTACCTCCCATTCAGATAAGAGTGAACTAGTGCATGCTAAACCGATGCGAGAGGCGGCACCTTTGTATGTTCCTCCTAAAGGAGCGGGAACTAGTTCAGACATGTCCTCCCCCGATGCTAGGGGATATTTTGTGTATAATTGGGTTTATACTCCCTGGCATAGGACTGATGTTATGGCATTGAAGAATGCATTGCCTGACCCCCGCAAGAATCCAGCGGCCTTTTATGAAGAGGTCGAAGGGGCCTTGAATTCTTGTACTATGACTTTAGCAGATATAGATTTGTTCTTTGGGCTCATTTTACCACCGGATATGTGGCGATCTGTGCGGAAGGTGGATGATCAAGCCGTTTTTAAGGCCAAATGGTCTGAGATTGAGGATGAGGATAGGGAGAGAAAGCCCGCGCAAAAACCGCCCCAGCTTATTTTAGATCTTCCTGCTGCTATCTTGACTAAATTGAAAACGATTATTCCCCCTAAAAAGATTGACTGGAATATGTTAGCCTCGTGTAAACAGAAGGTTGATGAATCAGTTTCAGACTTCTTTACGCGCTTTGAGGAAACATTTCATGATTTCAGTGGTCAGTCACTTACGGATGATACGGGTCGACATCTTTTTGTTGATAAATATGTGGCGAATTTATTACCGGGAATAGCAGCTCGATTAAAAGCGAGTGAAAGCTCTTGGTCCACCTCGTCTCCAGCATCCCTCCTGACTATGGCTCAGTATTATGAGCATCAGGAACAAGAAGCGAAGGGGCATGAGGAGAAGAAATCGAAAGATTTGAAAACTAAGGTGATGTTAGCGCAAGTGTATGGTCCGCCTCGTAGGGGTGTTGAGAGAGGTAGAGGAGGATTTTATGGTCCCCCTTCGGGTCGGTCGGATGTTAATAGAAATCAATGTGCGTATTGCAAACAGTTGGGTCATTGGGCCAGGGATTGTCCGGTATTATATGCACCTCGTCAGGGACGTGGTCAGGGACCGCCGAGAGGTAGAGGGGGCTTTTCGAACTTCAGAGGGAATTCCAATGATCGTGCTCGATTTGAGCCTAACGTGCAGCAACGAGATAGACCTAATGTGTTTGATCGTCAAAATCAGTATCAAATGTCTGGGAATGACCGCTCTGGGTACCATGATTCGCAGCATGCGTAGGATTGCGTTGGGTGGGGGTTGGAATCAGTTGAAGTGCCAGTTGATCAGAAGGGTCCTTATGTTACAGCAAATGTTCTGGGTTCTACTGATCGGTTCCTAGTTGATACAAGAGCTACTCGCAGTGCGCTGTCCAAACAATTGGTTCCGAGGGTTCCCCCATCTGGCTTAATGGTTACATCGGTAGGATTTGATGGTACACTCTCTCGAAGCCCTCTATCCCAACCCCTTGCATTTCATGTTGACCAACTTTCTGCACTCTGTCCGTTTTTGCTTGCCCCGAACACGCCTGACAACATTATGGGTCTTGATATGCTTAAGCACTTCAGAGCTACGATCCGCTGCTCCCCTACTGGAGTACGTGTGATCTTAAACGATAATCACCCTATGACAGAACGCATGTGTGTGGTTGCAGAGGATACTGTATTAGCTTCTCTCCCTCGTACTTTGTGGGCCACTTCAGATACTGATGTGGGACAGATGGTGATTCCGCCTGTCCACATTAGTGTCAAGGAGGGTGCTGTGTTACCACGCCTCCCTCAATATCGTATTTCCCAGGAGGGGGAGGAGGCACTCATACAGATTGTGCAGGATTTGAACAAGGTGGGATTAGTGGAGGAAGTTCCATACAATGTATGCAACAGTCCTATTTTACCCATTTTGAAGAAAGATACCGATACTAGGGTTTATCGTTTTATTATTGACTTAAGGGAGGTGAATAAGATAGTGATACCTCAGTATCCAGTGGCTTCTGATATCACGACGTTGCTTACTCTGGTCCCGCCAACGGCGACCACATTCTCGGTTATTGATTTGAAAAATGCTTTCTTTTCGATTCCTATTCATCCTGATAGCCGGTATCTTTTCGGCTTCACTTTGAATAATCGGTCCTACAGATTTTGTAGAGTCCCTCAGGGTTATACAGAGAGTCCTAGTATTTACAGTCAAGCATTGAAAAGACAATTGGATTCCTTTGTTCTGCCTGATGGTGTAGCCCTTATACAATATGTCGACGACATCTTGTTGGCGGCCGACACTCCTGAGCAGTGTGAGAAGTGCACGTTATCCTTGCTTTCCTTTTTGGCATCTCACAATCACAAAGTGTCGAAGAAGAAATTGCAATTTTGTAGACCAAAGGTGACTTACTTGGGTCACCTTTTGTCTAAGGAGGGGCGTGCACTCACACCAGATCGTATTCAAGCAATTTTGGACACGCCAGTACCTTCCACACAGAAGGACGTGCGTGCATTTTTGGGTCTTGCTTCTTTTTGTAGGCAATGGATATTGGGGTTTTCACATATAGTTAAGCCATTGTTAGCACTTTTGACAAAAGATACCCCAATTCCTCTTCCCTGGTCAAATAGTTGTGAAATTGCCTTTCAGCAATTGCGACAAGCCCTTTGCTCAGCACCAGTGTTAGGTACCCCTGATTATACGAAGCCTTTTACATTGTATGTACATGAGAAAGATGGATGTGCATTATCAGTTTTAGTGCAGATGCACGGCGACAAGCAGCGCCCTTGTGCATATTTTTCGGCCGTACTTGATCCTGCTGCCCGAGCATTGCCTGGTTGTTTTCGCTCGGTTGCGGCGACAGCTGTGACAATACGCCAAAGCGAGGGAATTGTGTTATCTCATAAGCTGTTGGTATTAGTTCCCCATGCTGTTGATGCCCTGCTTAATCAGACAAAGACGCAGCATTTGACCAGTGCTCGGTTAACGGGATATGAGTTGACGCTTTTGGCTCCTCATATTACGGTAAAGAGGTGTGCAACGTTAAATCCAGCCACATTGTTGCCGTTCCCGGAAACTCAGTCTGAAGCACGAAAAGCACACGACTGTATTCTTGTAACTGAGGAACAGACAAAGGGTCGTATTGATCTCCAGGATACGCCCTTTACAGATGTAGATGGAGAACTATGGGTGGACGGATCATGCCTGAAGCTACCAGATGGTACGACTTCAGCAGCGTATGCAATTACCACATTACAAACAATAGTGGAGACAGCACGCATACCGCAGAAATCAGCTCAAGCAGCGGAACTGATAGCATTAACACGAGCATGTGAGCTCAGTGCAGGATTGTGTGTGAATGTTTATACAGATAGCCGCTATGCCTTCGGCCTACTCTGGAAGGAGAGAGTGTTTCTAACGTCACATGGAGCACAGATAATGTATGGAGAGTTAGTTCACAATCTTTTGACTGCATTAAGATATCCAAAGAAGATTGCTATAGTTAAATGTAGTGCCCATAAGAAGGTGGTTGATAAAGTTGGAGAAGGGAATGCTTTGGCAGACCGGGTGGCACGAGAGACTGCGATGCAGCCTGACACTACTGCAATGCATGTTGTGAAGTCACAAGCAGAAAGATGGCACGATGCTAGGAGAGAAGTGCTGGAGATACAGAGGACCGCTTCCGATAAGGAACGGGAGCAATGGTCCAATGATGGAGAATTAGATGATGAAGGGTGTTGGAGAAATAAGCAGATGGATAAATGGAAGTTACCCACAGCTTTCGTACAACCTATGGTTCACATGGCACATGGACTAGCGCATGTCGGAGCTTCCGCAATTGTAAAATTACTCACACGAGTTTGGGAGCATCCGGAGATCGCTAGTACGGCAAAGAGGGTAGTGCAGACTTGCATGATCTGCCTAAAGTATAACCCAGGAAAGGGTACACGAACTCCAGCAGGAGGATTTGCAACGCCTACTGCACCCTTTGAGGTTTTGCAGATGGATTACATTCAGCTTGAGCGCTGTAACAATCTGAAGTATGTTCTAGTAGTGGTTTGTGCCTTCAGTAAATGGGTTGAGGCATACCCTACGAAAGACAATACTGCAATGACTACAGCCAAGATGCTATTGAAGGAGTTCTTCCCTCGATATGGTGTTTGTAGATTGTTGTGGAGTGATAACGGACCTCATTTTATAGCAGACGTTATCAAGTATGTCCTGAAAGGACTGGGAATTACCCAAAAATTTCATGCAGTGTTTCACCCTCAGTCTGCGGGATTGGTTGAGAAATATAACGGTACCTTGAAGCTTAAGATCGCTAAGATCCAAGCTTCGACTTCTTTGACTTGGCCAGACGCTTTACCGCTGGCCTTATTGTCAATTAGATCGATACCGCATTCTCGGACCGGTCTCACGCCATATGAGATCGTGTTCGGACGCCCAATGAATATTTGGGGTCCACCGAAACCGAAGTCAGTGTATGATGTACCTTGTGTAATGATGAATGATTATCTGGCACAGTTAACGGATAATTTGGTTTCTATTCATCAACAGGTTCGAGAAGCGCTCCCTGATCGGTCCACAGGTGAAGGACATAACCTCCGGCCTGGAGACTATGTTATGATCAAGGTGTTTGAAAGGACGAACAGTCTGGAGCCGAGATGGGTTGGTCCTGAGCAAGTCTTGCTCGCAACGAGGACAGCTGTGCGAGTCTCCAATCGGAAGAACTGGATCCACTCCTTGCACTGTCGTAAAGTGCCACCTGGATTAGTGGAGCCTGCTGTATTGACCGACCATCGAGAAATCCTGACTGCAGAGAAAGGCCGTGCTGTGGAACCGAACGACACTGAGGAGCTCTTTCCGGACCAAGCGATTCCTGGAGGAAGAAGATATCATCTCAGACCGAGGAAGTGATTTCTTTCTGTATCAGGACACATTGTCAGAACGGCCCTTAGGTTAGTGAAACGGAGAGCCAATGAGGCAAGGGGGGGGGGGGGGATCAGCCCTGCATTAGTGTAGTGACACCCGTCTTGGCCCGTGGTGAAGAAATCAACGGCTGCCTAAGGGGAAGAGTTCTGACAACCTTTTAGTTTCAGGAAGATCTTGACTTTTATTACAAAATGGAGAAGAAGAAGATTTTTTGTGCGACAAGTTTTATTATCATTGTAGCTATTGTTGGTATAACCACGTGGTTTGTTGAGGATGTGACTCCTGCCCGTGAGTTGCTTGTTTTGACTACTCCTGTGCATGATCCACTACTACTAGAATAAATTTGTTCCCTGAGGCTGTGGGAGGTTCAAGTGTACCCACAATGTCCACTCCTACCCTTTCAAAAGGGCACCCCCACCACTGGTAGTGGATTGAGGGGGGCCTTTGGGTGGCCACCTGTCTTGCCACTGGCTTGACAGGTAACACAGGAGCTGACAAATTCCTTCACCTTTTGGTGCATCTGTGGCCAGTAAAAGTGATTCACTAGCCTTTCCCAAGTTTTGGATTGCCCCAGATATCCAGCTAGGGGGATGTCACGAGCCAAAGTTAGGAGGAACTCCCTGTACTTTTGTGGCACTACCACTCTCCTGGTGGTCCCAGGACAGGGGTTTCTTGCCTCAGCATGCAGTAATCCCTCTTCCCAATAAGCTCTGTGGGTACCACTGACATCTCCCTTTGCTTCTGAAACAGCTTGCTGCCTCAGGCTTTCAAGAGTGGGACAGTCTCGCTGACCCTGGCACAGCTCTTCCCTAGAGGGTGCCCCTGGGCCCAAGAGTTCAACCTGGTAAGGGTCAAGCTCCATGGGCTCAGTTCCCTCGGGGATATCCACATCCTCTCCCTGTGGAGAGGGGTCCTCAATGTTTTGCTGTACAGAAGCTGGTTCCCCAGTCTTCTTACCTTTTCTCTTGGCTGGGCCATTATTTCAGGCTCCAGACCTACGTTTTTCACCCTTCCTCTTGCTCTGTGCTCTGGTTTGCGCACACACCACTTCAGGGATGCCCAACATGGCTGCATGGGCCTTTAGCTCAACCTCAGCCCAGGCTGAGGTTTCTAGATCATTTCCTAGCAGACATGCAGCTGGCAACTTTGGAGAGACTACTACCTGTTTCAGGCCAGTAACCCCCTCCCCCCAGCCTAATGTCACCATGGCCATGGGATGACAAGTGGTGACACTGTCAGCATTGGTGACTGGGTAAGACTTCCCAATCAAATATTGCTCAGGGGAAACCAGTGTGTCTTTCACCATAGTGACACTGGCACCTGTATCCCTCAGAGCTTCTACCCTAGTTCCATTCACCCAGGGGTATTGCAAATATTATCCCTCAGAGCTTCTACCCTAGTTCCATTCACACAGGGGTACTGCAAATATTTCTTTACGTTGGGTGGCCACACAGCTAAGGTGGCAAACTCCACTTCCCCCAGTGAAACTAGACTTGCTTCAGTGTGTTCCCAGATTTGCTCAGGGTACACTTCTGAACCCATCTGTATACTTGCTGCCCCAGGAGTAGCTGTACTGGGTGCCTTAGGGGCTTGGTTGTGGGGGCAAGATTTATCTACAGTTAGGTGTCCTGACCTCTTACAGTTATTACACCAGGCCTTTAAGAGATCAAAGTTCTTCCCCCTATATGGTTGAGGCACATAGGAAGTAGTTTGGGTCCTACCCCCCTGAACAGGTTTTTGGGGCCCTTTGGAAGACTCAGACTTTTTATCTTGGGGATTCTCACCACCTTTCCCCTGGGGAGGTTTTGTGACCACCTTCTTCTGGTCACCCCCAGTGGATGTCCTTGTCACCCTAGTCTTGACCCAGTGGTCTGCCTTCTTTCCTAATTCTTGGGGAGAAATTAGACCTAGCTCTACCAAATGCTGACGCAACCTTTCATTTGTGCAGTTACTTAATATATGTTCCTTCATGAATAAATTGTACAATCCAGTAACATCCTGCACACCATGTCCAGCTAACCAACCATCTAGTGTCTTTACTGAGAAGTCTACAAAGTCAATCCAGGACTGGATTTGGGTTTTGTGAGCCTCCCTGAATCTAATTCTATACTCCTCAGTAGTGAATCCAAATCCCTCAATCAGAGTCTTCCTCATGAGGTCATAGGATCCTGCCTCTGGCCCAGAGAGGGTCAGAAGCCTGTATCTGCAGTTACCAGAGAACAGTTCCCACAGGAGTGCCCCCCAGAGAGGTTTCTTTACTCTTCTTATTTCACAAGCCCTCTCAAAGGCTGTGAACCATTTGGTGATGTCATCTCCTTCCTCAAATTTAGGGACAATCCCTTTGGGGATTTTAGGATCAGAAGTTTCCTCCCTATCCTTGTTTTTATTATTGCTGCCACCATTGATGGGTGCTAAACCCATCTCTCTCCTTTCTTTTTCTAGAGCCAGGAGCCTGGACACGAGCTCCAATCTTTTGGCCAGCCTTGCTAAAAGGCTGTACTCTTCACTGGTGGGTCCCCCAGTGATCTCTCTGGTACCAGGGTCACCTGTGTGATCTCTGGGTTCCCAGATGCTAATACCCGGATTGAAGGGTATGGGGCCCTCTCCTCCCTAGGGAATACTGTGGGGGGGGGGGGGTCATTATCCACCCCCTCTTCTTCCCTTTCCTCATCTGACTGGCCACCACCATGTTCAGATGGGTGGTCCTTAGTATACTTAGCCAAGAGCTCCTGGAACCCTAGTTTGGTTGGATGCAGGCCCATTGATATATTTTTAAGTTTGCATAGGGACCTCAATTCCTTGAAAGACAAGTGTAAGTAAGGTGTGAGGTCGAGCCCCTCCACCAGGCCCATGTTATTATTTTCACTAATAGCTGGGTTTGTTTGAGTCATTCTAACCTGACAGTTCTAATCCTCTACCCTGACTATAGTGACTTATTTTTCTAATATTCTAATGGGACTTAAGCAAGGCCCTGACAAGACTTTTACTAATTTGGACAAGACTAATCAGAATTCTAAAGGCAATTTTGAGAGTTCTGTTGTGTGATCAGATGGTAACCAAGTAATCCAACAAATGCAAGTTTGTATCCCACCGCTGATCCACCAATGTGAGATAGTGGTTCTGTATATACTGTTCCCAAATAGGTACAGTGTATACAGAGTCCACAGTCCCCAGAGGTTTGGCAGAGGCTAAAGTTAGATATAACCTTACTCTCTAAAGTGGTAGCTTGGTCGAGTAGTAAGGCAGTATCAGAGGACAGTGTAAAGCATTTGTTGTACACACTCAGTCAGCAAATGGTCTCACACACTCAAGAACTGAACTCTAGGCCAATGGTTCATATAAAACAAAATATATTTCTGTTTTATTTTAGAACCAACAATAGGTATTAAAATATACTTTCTCAGAATGAGATGCTTTAGTTAAATACTTTTGCAATATGCAATTGATTTTTGTAGATAGTTACAGGTTGTTGCAAGAGGCAACACAATTTCAAACACAATAATGCATTGAGCTCAATGGAAGTTTTAAGTTATTTGCAATAGATTACTTTCAGGATTACTTTTGTAACTCCAGGACTGGATCCTAGATTCAGTCCTGGGACAGTTCTTACAAACAAGTGATAAAAGTTGACTTCGTTACTGTTGTGATGTTTAGGCAATATTTTTCTATTTTAAAAGTTGACATAGAAAAACAGTCAATGATTCCCTATGGAAGAAAATTCAAGTTGCAGGTAAAGTATGTTCTCGTTACTTTTGTAATCCAGTACTGGGCTCCTAGACTCAGTACTGGGACCTCTATCTAAAACAGGTAAGTAATTACGTATTCACAGTTAGCATGATTTTTAAAGAATATTTGAAATTTGCAAAAATCGACACTTAGAAGAAATTTCACAGAAAAACTGTCAATGATTTCCTAAGGAAGAGAATTGGGTTACTGGTAAGTACGGTTGTGAATATTTTTCAGGGTCAGTGCTAGGCACCAAGATACAGCACTGGGATCTCTCCTAATAGCAGGTGAGTATTTTCATTTTCGTTACTCGGCTGATTTTTGGTGAATATTTTAAGTTTTAGAAACTCCACACACAAGAAATTTCAGAAGAAACCAGTCAATGTTACCCTATGTAGAAAATTGAGTTATCGGCTTTTGAGTAAGCACTCGACTGGCAGAGTTAAGGTTCTGGGAACCGAGTCAGGGGTATCCCAGGGTCAGGTAAATACAGTTGTTACACCCTCAGCGGCACAGGGGCAGCCGGGTACAGAGTGAGTTAGGCCCAATGTTATCCTATTGGAGGCAGGGGGGCCTTGGTTGGTGGCTGCTGACTAGCAGGCCACGCGGCTGTGGGAGCTGGGCTCCTGGTCATTGCTCAGGGCAAATGGTGAAGTAGATAGGTGTAGAGGTTACACTGCCAGGGCCACTCGGGCGGCTGGGTGCAGGGTGCTTTTGAGCCTTCGGGCGCCTAATGGGTTTCAATGGGAAAGCTCCTGGTTGAAAAAAGGCTGCAAGCCCGGGGACGAAGATTCTTCAGGTGCCACCACCACTTCGAGAGGTAAGTTGGGTAGTTGGAGGATAGGTAGGTACCCAGGAGTTGGGCACAGGGGGCCGCAGGGCACCGGGGTGCCTTTTGGTGTCGGGAAATCTTACCCTCTGTTGATCGCGGTTGGGGGGGGGGGGGTGGTACTTGGTTCTGAGGCTGCAGGCGTCGTCAGGACCGTCGAGGGAAGTCCTTGGGTGCCACAGTCGCCGGGGGGTCGTCCACGTGGTCTTTGATCACTCCGGCACAGGCCAGGCTTGGTGGGTGCAGAGTGTACAGGGTTCGCGGTTCCGGGGCTGATGCCAGGGATTAGAAGCTGATTTTGAGCAGAGCCTCTGCTCATGGGAGTCCCACATGCTTAGAGCAAAAAGGTAGCCAGGTCCTCCGGGGTTTGTGAGGTTGCTGGCCACAAGAGGTGCCGGGATGGAGCAGGGTTGAGGGTCTACATGCCAGTAGGGCCGGGGCCAAAGCTGTTGGTGTCTTCCTCTTCTTAGCAACTGCACGGCAGGTCTTCTTTCTTCTTTATATTTTGGAATCTGGAATCTAAGGAAGGAAGGTTCAGTGTGCCCCTAAATACTCTATTTAGGGGCGTTACAGGTAGGTAAAGGACAGGGACCAATGGGTCCCTGTCCTGGGGTGGGTACACCCCCTAGTCTGCCACTCTCCTGTGGGAGTTGGGCAGTTGCCTAGTCCTGATTTGACAGGGCCTCCTATCTTCAAGATGGCGAGCACCCGGAGATGTGCTTCACCTCGCCTCCCCCACCGGAAGGGTGGGGTTGGCAGGCTGGCACATCCCCTTTCCTTATTTGGGGTTTCCGGCCAGGCTTCCCGCCATAGTGGGGGCTGCAAGTGGCCTGGGGAAGCTCACAGAGGCGGCATGCCTTTGAAGCTTCCCCCTGTCCATCCCGGGGGAGGAGACCTAGCACCTCGCCCAGGATGTGCATTGTTGCAGGCCCAGGAGAGCAGGGGCTCTCCTACCCAGGGGTCCAGCAACATGTCTGCTGTGTGGCAGCCTCCCAGACCAGACGTGGATTGTAGGTTAGGTTTCAGGGGGCATCTCTAAGATGCCCTCTGGGGTGCTTGGTACATTAAATCCCACACTGGCATCAGTACAGGTTTAATGTGCTGAGAAGTTTTATACCACACTTCTCAGTCTTCAGTGTTGCCATTATGGTGCTGTGGAGCTCGTGTCGGACGAGCTCTCAGCACCATGTACTCTTAAATGGCAGCACTGCACTTACAGTGCCCAGGAATTGACCTCGGTACTGTAGGGGCACAGGGCTCATGCTCCTGTGCCCACACCACTGGCATAGGGCACCCAGCTAGAGGGGTGGCTGATGTATGCCAGGGCAGTGTATGTGGTGGGCATGGCACACAGGGATGTGGTCAAGTGCACCATCTGAATCCGGAGTCACTGCACTTACACACTTGGCTACCAAATTCTTGGAGTTTAGAGACATGAACATTTCGAAAGAGTGTAGAGATTTCCTCATGAAATCTACAGTGGAGAGCACCAAAAATAAATACATACTAAAATGGAAAAGGTTTTGTTTTTGGTGCCAACTAAATGGTCTGCATCTATTTCAAGTATCCCTGGAACAGACTTTACCATATCTCCTCGGCAAAGTCTCGTTTAGCTTTCGACTCAGTCAAGGTGCATCTGGCTTCCATCTCTTGCTATAGAAGAGCTTCCAGTGCCACTTCTGTTTGTTCCTCAAGCCTTGATCAAACAATTCATGAAGGGGCTGTTCCGTGCTTTCCCTCAAATGTGAGCACCTCCACCAGCATAGAACTGCAACTCATGAAAAGACCATTTGAATATATTCATAAAGCTGAATTGAAATTCTTAACATGGAAAGTTGCTCTTCTGCTGGCGCTCACCTCAGCAAGAAGGGTAAGCAAAATCCAGGTGTTCCCCATTGGGAAACCCTTTTTAATTTTTAAGGAGGACACTGATTCTAAGGACTAATCCTACATTTATTCCTAAAGGGCTGTCACAATTCCACCTCAATAAGCCAGTTTTACTCCAGTCCTTTTTTCCACAACCATCAACGCCTGCAGAGCAAGCACTACATACGCTGGATGTCAAACGTTGCCGTAAGTTCAATCTTCAGAAAACAAATGACATTCGAAAGACTGATCAATTATATGTTGCCTATGGCCAAGCAGAGAAGGGACTGCAATAACAAAAGCCCCTATCTGATAGAAACTACTAGCCTCAGATTCCTTAACGTAGAATTATCACCAGGCGTGAGACTGGACCCGGAAACTCTTTGCCACAGCGTCTCTGGGCGGTACCACGCGACCCCGCCCTGATGTCCGCGGACATGACGTCAGCGAGGGCACATAAGTCCCACCCCGGCGCGCTGACGTCAGCTTCCTTCTTTTCCGTGTGCAACGCGGATCCGTATCCTGTCCCTGACCTGTTTTCAGGCCTTCTTTTCACCCTTTGCGTGTGGAACAGTGTGTGAATGCCTTCGGGCTTTAAGGCGTGCTCGTCTTGTGCTTGTTAGATGTCGGTGATGGACCCTAATCCCGTTTGCATGTGGTGTTTGGGTGAGCACCATGATTTCACAAACTGCGACGCTTGCCAGCATCTGAAGCCTAAGTCCCGGCGGGAGCGCCGGATGAAGCTCCTTTCAGCCCGCTTGTCCAGATCGGTGTTGTCTCCACGTCCGTCCCCCGCGGAAGTGTCCAAGAATCGCCGCTTCCGATATCGCCAGTCACGAGGCCCCTAGGGTGTCACTTGCCCGTCAGTAAGTCTTATAGATTGTCCCCGAGGCCTGGTCCCTGCTCTGCGGAGGGCGCGGGTTCTCCACGGGATATGTGGCCTCATTCGTCACCACCCTACCTGCCGTTTCCTGGCGTCGGGTCAACCAGGGCCCAAATGGAGGCCTATGCTGCGGCTCTAAAAGCTTCCGTGGCCCCTGCTCATCCTCTTCCTGGGACATCCACGGATCCCTAGCCACGTGCCGGGCCTTCCGCGGCGTAGCCAGCGGCTCCGGCCCCGGCGGGTTCGGCTTCAGGTTCTGGAGGGGTGGTGTCGTCGGGGTGCGGCCCTACAGGGTTCCCCTCTTCGGCCCACAGCGCCTCTGCCTCACCGCAAACCCCCTGAGGGGGCCCCTGTGGTGTCGCGGCTCGCCCCAGAGTCCTCCTCAGTCTTCTGGGCAGGCGGCGGCCTTGCCAGAAGCCGGGCTGTCGGCGCCACGGTGCTGGCTAGGGGCTGGGGCGCATCCCCGGGTCCCTCTCGTCTCTCCACGCAGGCGGCTGCCTCATCAGCGCCTTTTCGGCGCTGTCCTTTCGCCAACCCGGAGCCGGCCCGCTCCATTCTCCTGGGGCGCAAGGGGTGAAGGAGATCGTCTCGGTGTCCCCTCCGGCGCCGGTCGATGTCACGCCTGCGGCGGACTTCACGGCGCCGTGCCGGCGTAGAGTCGTCGACTCGTCTCCAGAGGGCCCCTCCTCTCTGGAGTTCCGTTAACTTATTGTCTCTTCTACCACGGAGACGGGACGCCGCGTCATGGCCTTTTCCCCGGCGTCTTCCAGGGAGGGTTCTTCGCCGTCCCCGCAGCCACAGCCCTCCCCAGAGGCGTCTCAGATCCCCCACTCGTCCATGAATCAACCACCATTCCGGGGCTGGCCATTTCTTCCTCCAGCTGGAGTCGGGAATGGCTGGCTTCGTTTACAGCCGTCACCCACAGAGGAATTGCTCACCCCCCCACAACAACGCCCTACAGAGGCGAGTGCAGCCTTTGCCTGGGCCATTTCCACGGCCGTTGGCACTTTGCACAAGGGCGACCCCACCACCCCATTCCCTACGGACCATTTGCTTGAGGTTCTCCATCAGGGCTCTGGTGGACGGGAGCGGCTTGTTCCCTTCGAAGCTTCGCTCCATAATTCTGTTCTGGGGGCGTCCTGCCACAGGGGATCTGGTGCCCCAGTCGCTCCTCCACCGCCACCATCTTGCTCCGCACGATCCAGTCTGCCTTTCTTTCCAACCTTCTACCCAGGGCCCTCTTCTGCAGACTGCTTTTCCTTCCTTGCCTTTGGTGCTGTTTCCTCGGTCACGGGAGGCCCGGTGGTTGGATTCCTGGGGGCGTAACCTCTTCGCTTCTTCAAGTGCTGCTTTGCGAGCGCTCAACATGCTTTGTGTGTAGGCCAGGGCTACTTCCAGCTTGTGGGATTCCATGGAGTCCCTTCTGTCTTCTGCCTCTCAAGAAGGTGTCTGCGCTGATCTGCGGCACCATGTGATGGATGGCCGGGAGTTGGCCGCGTTTATTCTTCGTTCAGCCCTAGATGTTTCTGATGCTCTTGGCCGCACTATGGCAAGTTCAGTAGCTCTCCGTCGCCATGCTTGGTTGAGGGATAGCGTTTTCCCTGAGAATGTTAAAGAGCGTCTAGTTGACCTGCCGTTTGATGGGGTGCTTTTGTTTAACACTGATGCGGATGCCGCAATTCAGCAGCTCCTTGCGGGGCTCCGTCCTCCTCCTCCCCCTCCGTAAACTTGGCTTGTTGGTCCTCTGCTGCTTTATGGGTGGTGTTATCCCACCCTTATTTCAGGGGTCTAGTGGTTCGGTTGGACGGTCTGTGTATTGTGTGAGTTGGCGTGCCTTCGGGGTCCTTAGGTTGACCCCTTTGTGCTGTTGGCTGCTGGTACAGCCCCGTTGGTGTATGAGGTTTTTTGGATGATGGTACACCGTATGTGTCCTCAGGTTGGGCCTTCTGTATGTTTTTTGTTTGGCTGATTGGCAAGCCGTCTGTGGTTCTATCTGCAGGTCCTTTAGGTTCTTGTCCTCTGCTGCGGGCCTTTTCCCTAAGAGGTGTTCCCATGTTTCTTAGGACGTAGCATGCCCTTCCTTTATGTTCTTGTCCTCTGCTGCGGGATTTTTCCCTATGAGGTGTTCCCTGTTTTCTTGGGACGTATCATACCCTATGTGGGGTACTTGTAGCTATTGCATAGCTCTGTCCTGCGCTGGGAAGGTGTGGTCGCCTTTTTTCGGGTTCCCTGCCTTTCTTGGCATCACAGTATACCGCTAGTGCGGTCTCTTGTGTCTTCTCCAGGCGCAGCTTGCGCTGCTCCAGGTTATGTTATTCTCGGTGTTCTCTACATTACTCGACCAATCTGGCATGCTGTCTCTGATGGCATGTTGTGGCGTTTCCGCCTGGTCCTCTGCCTGGTGTTCCAGGGGGGCTGGGTTTCTCCTGACTTTCCTGTGTTCTGGTTGACGGCTTGGAACCGTCCTCCGTGTCTTCCCTTTTTTCTCTTCTGGCTGGTCCCACTTCTCTTCGTGGGTCGGTGTGTGTCTATTGAACGATCCTCCTTTGGGGATTGTTCTGCATTTCCCTGGCCTCTGCCCTCGGCCTGCACCGGACTTGTTCTGGGTGCACTCTTCCATGGTACTGTCAGCTGCACACGCCTGCTTGTTCTGGTCCACCTCCATGGCCCTTATTGTGTTCCTTGTGTCCCTGCCTCTTGTTCTGCTGGGGTTTTGCACACCTGTGCCTTTTTCCTTATGCCTGTGTTTCTTGGCTGTGGGGCCGTTCCTGCCTTGCCTGCTTCCTTGCGGCTGATGCCTGTTCAGTTGGCCTCTGTCACTGTGTTTTCCTACGGCAGGCTCTGCCTCCGGTTCTACCTCTTCTCCCTGGAGTTGGGGTTGTTGTTTTCCTCCTGGGTGCTCCACTGCAGCTGTCTGTCCCTACGAGGGTTTGTGGCCGTTGTGCCTTGAATGGGCTTGTGGTCTCCTCGTCTTCCCTTCGCCTTGTTCTTGCTTACTTCTGCTTGGTGGGGGCTGGGCGTCCCTTCTTGTCCCCGTGGCACGTCCCCTGCTGGGGTCCTGTGTTTCTTCCTACTGGGGCGGTTCTCTCGCAGGCCCTCCTCCAATCTGGGTATTGCTAGGGTATCTATTCCACGTTTAGGAATATGCGGCTAGTAGTCTCTATCAGATGTACAAGTTACTTACCTTCGGTAACGATGTATCTGATAGAGACGATTCTAGCCACAGATTTCTTCACGACCCGCCCTTTCTGCGAGGACCCTTCAGCTTGGTCTTCTGCACTCGCCTCCCTTCGGGTGGCATTTGTCTTCTGTGGGTGCTCTCTTTCTCTTCTTCCCTGGCAGGGTGCTTCGTTCTGTTTAATTGTTCCCCTCCTTTTCTGGTGATTGGACAGTAGGTTCATGTGTACTTTTGCATCCCTGCACCCTGGTTCTTCCAGTGTGGGGCCTATTCATACTCTTCTACGCAATCCTCTGGGTTGGGGTTCCTTGGCTGTGCCTCAGCCCTTACCTTTTTACAGGGGATATGACTCTTCTTGACGGTGTTGTCTTGAGGTGCTTTGTCATTACTCCTCTGTTCCGGCCTTGTTGTCCTTCACTATTATAGACTGTGGTTGCAGCCTTTCTGTCGTCTGCCATTTAATTTTTAACATGCTTTTCTGCCTCCAGGGAGGTTATTGCCTTTGCTCTACAGGGTTGCTTCTCAGATCGGTGCTCTGCTCTTTCCTTTCCATGATTTTCAGCAACGCAGTGCTTGGCACTGTCCCTAATGGTGCTGTTCCTCACCATTCGCTTCTTCCCTTTTTTGTTTCACTGATTTTTTCGCACACTGCTCCCATACTCACAGTTTTGTTTGCGATGGCTCCACGTTGTGGTGCGGAAAAGTTTTCAGAAGGAAACTGACGTCAGTGTGCCGGGGTGGGACTTATGTGACCTCGCTGGCGTCACGTCCGCGGACGACGTCAGGGCAGGGTCGCGTGGTACCGCCCCCAGCACGCAGAGATGCAGTGGCAAAGATTTTCCGGGTCCAGTCTCACACCTGGGGATAATTCTACATTAAGGAATCTGCGGCTAGAATAGTCTCTACCAGATACATCGTTACCGAAGGTAAGTAACTTGTACATCTTAAGATGGGTATCGGCTGCGATACAGTTCTGTCATGTCAAAGCTAACAAACCTTTGGGAAGGTTCACTCCACTAGAGCTGTTGCTACATCAGTGGCCCTCTTCGCGGGGGTGACTCTAGAAAAGATCTGTCGTGCTGCAACCTGGAGGACCACTCATATCTTCATGCAGCACTACTGCCTGGAATGCACACAGGATGCCAATTCAGTGGTTGGCCAGGTCGTGCTTCGCCATCTCTTCCATTAAGGTAAGCCTCTCTCAAGACATTGGAAAGAGTTTTATTGTGGTTTCAAAAACTGGAGTAAGGTGTACTATTAGTTACGCTGCTGCTTCTTTTTCGTTTCCTCTCGCTAATGCAGTGTATATGGAAATGCTAATATACAAGTGATAATTTACCTTTCTTTCTACAGTATATTCCGTACATTGATAAACATAACTGTACGCACAGGTATAGCCCTCAGGGGTTTCACATTACCTTGATATTTTGGGGGTTCACTGTACTGGATAGGAAAATACGTTACTTACCAGTAACTACGGTTATCCAGTATTGGTAGCTTCCATAAATTCACATGCGACCCACCCTTCTCCCTGTAGAGGCTGTTTCCTCATTATTTACTAAGATACTCTCTTCTCACTTGGGCTGCGAAAATCTGAGGGAAACTGCCTCTGCTAGGAAGGTTCTAGAGGGTGCTAGCTGATTGGCTGCATTCAACATTGGTGTTTTTTTGGTTTTTTTAAAAGGACATAGATAGGCTTTGTTTAACATGGCTCAGGGCCATTATAGCCTATGGCATTATTTAAATACTACTTGATTAGGTTACCGTGGGACTCCCATCTCAACAAAGGAGAATGATTCAGGCATGTGAATCTATTAAAGATACCAATTCTAGAAAACTGTAGTTACAGGTAAGTAACTTACTTTCTTATCTACAGAGCTCAATGGAAGATGGTAGAAGTGTGTACATGTGATCTATAGCTACACATGCTACAAAGTAAGCATTACATGTCATAGTTGGCCTTATGGAGATTGAAAGCCTAACCTTTTAAGGCATTTCTAGTAGTTCTCCCACAAGTAGCTGAAATAGTCTATCATTCTTTGCTTTCTCATTTGGATTCAATTTACCTTCTTAGAGTTCTTTTTGAAACATGTATCTAAGAAAATAGTTCCTTAAGCATGGCCCCTGCATGTTTGGGGGATTAAAAATGATCTCATCAAAATAGTCATCATGCAAACTTTTCAATAAACTTTATCACTGCTTACTGTAGGAAACTATGTTTCTCTTGCAGTAACCCCACCCCCACACTTTTTGCCAGATATCTGATGCACTTTGACTTGATGTGCCCTGAGTCCCTGCCAATCAGGTTCCCAGGGCCTGTATTCTTTCCCACAACTGTACCTTTGTACTCCCACTGGCATCTTTCTGGCCACATGTAAGCCCCAAAGGTACTGTGACCAGGGAAGGCCTCGAAGGGTTGCAGCACATATTGTGCCACCCTTAGAGGTGCAGTGCAGTACCTTAACACACACACACTGCCATTGCAGGCTGCATGTTTTGGTGCAGAGAAAAGCAGAGTAGACATGGCACACATACTTGTGTGCCATGCCTACACCCCACTGCCTATGGTATAGGTAAGACACCCTTCTAGCTGGGTAGACTATACCACTAGTGAGGGTACAGTTGCTTGAGCAGTTGTATGGTCTGGGAGTTTGTCATTAAGAACTCCATAGCACTATAATGGCTTTACTGGATTCTGAGAAGTTTGGTAGCAAACTTCACAGCATAATAAAACCACACTGATGCCAGTGTGGGATTTATTATACCATGGACTCAGAGGGCATCGCAGAGACGCTCCCTGAAAAAGGACCAGCCTATGGTGGGTTCCCTGACTGGTAAACACCAGCCAGCCAACACGAAACATGTTTCTGGAACCCTGGGGTGGGAGCCTTCTTTCTCAGGGCCCAGAAACAAAGCCTTTCCTGGGCAGAGGTGGTCACATCTCCCCAGGTCAGAAACAGCTATCTGTGGCAGGGGTGCTTCAAAGGCTTTTCTGCCTTTGCAAAGCGACCCTCACCCTCTCCTGCTATCTGGAGCAGGTCCCCTTCCTGTCTCACCCCCTTTTCGGCATGTGGACAGGTGGGGAAAAGTAGAGCAGCCCAGAAGGTGTGCCCACCACTGCCAACCCCCCCCCTGAGGTGGCAGAGGCTAGGTGAAGCCATCTTGCAGATGTCAGGCATCTGCAGTCAGGATAAAGGATTGTGCCCTCCCATGTGGGGTGAACATACCAAGGGTGTAGTCACCCTAAGGTCAGCAGCCCATTGGCAACTACCTCAATACCCCTAAAACACCTCCTAAATATAGTATTTAGGAGGCAGTCCTGAATCCAGAAGGCAGATTCTCGCAACCTACGATGAAAGATGACGCACAGCAGAGAAGAACGGACTTGGCCCTAGCACTGCCGGCCCATCTGCAGTTTCCATAGATCCTGTGCCAAAAGTCGCCTCGTCCTGCAGCCAGCGACCTCCAGAACTCCAGGCAAGACTGCCTGCAACAAAGACCGGATATCCTGCGAACAGCAGTTCGGTTCAAAAGAATCTCCAAAGAAAGACTACGAGCCTGCTGAAGACCAAGAAAGCCAATGCCTGGAACCACCACAGCACCAGTCACCTACAGCCCGAGTCAGAGTTGCCCACCGGTCCCAGCAAGGTCCCCAGAGTCCACCATGCGTAGACCCTTTCAGGACTCCCCAACGTCGCCTCTGCATGGAGACCCCCCTCCCACCCCCCCCCCCCCCCCCGCTCAGACCACAAAAGGCACCCCTGCATCCAGCCGCACTGCACCTTGGAGAAGAGGACCTGAGGAGCACCTATGTCCCCCAGCCCGCCAACTTACCTGCCTAGCGGTTGGTACCTCCCCGAGGACTTCCTGGACTGAGCCTGTAGCCAAAATCCAAAACCGGCAACTCCCATTGAAATCAACAGGCCACCCGATGTCAAACAAGCACCCCGCCTCCCCTGTGGGTGCACTTTGTGTGCTAACTTGGATCCTCCTTTGCCCTGAGCATAACACTAGGAGCTTTGCTCCCTTAACCTTGTGGCCTGCCACCAACGCAGCCCCCTACCGACAGTCCCCTAGCTCCATAGGCTAACATTGGACCTCAGCGCTCTGCACCTGGCCGCCCTAGTGCTGTTGAGGGTGCTTTTTGAGTGCATCCTTGACCCTGGTGGAACGCTTGTTCTAAACCCAGAAACTCAACCCTTGACCGTTTATTTACCTGTAATGTGATAACCTCATTTTTCTCCATAGGTTTGCATTGACTGTCTTCCTCTGAAAAACTTCAAAGTGTTGAGGGTGTTTGCATGGAAATATAAGAAACTGTAGTTTTATGAAAACTGTTTTACTTACCTTTTATCTAGGAAATGCCCCAGTGTGATATCTAGGCGTCACACAGTAGAAAAAGTAATATAAAAAGTACTCTAAAAAAAAGTAATCCAAAAGTAATTTCAACTGTATTTTCATCTTTGCACAAACCCGCAACGAAAGTAATTCTCGTCCAGCTTGTTTGTCCATCAATCTCTGGAAAAGTACAATTCTATTTACCTGTACCAAGTCCTGCTTGTTTCTAAAAAACATAAAATACAACTAAAGAAATATGTTCACTATAAACAATTGGTCTGAGTTCAGTCTTTGAAATGTGTGACATTATTTCTTGCCTGAGCGAGTATAATAAATGCTTCACACTACCCTCTGATAACGCCTTACTGCTCACCCACACTACCACAAAAAGAGTAAGGAATTATCTACTTTGACATCTGTAAGCCTTTGAGGATCCACTGGACTGTGCACACTATACCTTACTTTGGTATAGTGTAATACAGAGCCAGCTTCCTACATTGGTGGATCAGCAGTGGGGTCTACAACTTTGCATTTGTTGGAATGACTTGGTCAACACCTGATCACTTGACAGAACTCCTAAATTGTCTTCAGAATTCTGAATCTTTTAAATGGACAATTGTTCCAAATTTCTAAAAGTCTTGTTCAGGCCTTAGTTAAGTCCCTTTTAGAACGGTTTAGAAAAATAAAAAAAATCATAGTTAGGGGTAAGAGAGTTTAGAATTGTTTTTAATGTTGGACAAGAACCCAACTATAAGTGAAAACATGCCAAATGACAGAGAACATGGGTGAAGAGCCCAACCTTACCAATTACCTCCATCTAGAATTTAGGGTGTTAAGGTCTCTATGTAAACTCAAAAACATTATCATGGGGTCTCATCGCTCCAAACAGAAGCTCCAGGGAGGGTATGCTAAAGCCCACCCATCTTAACAAGATGAGGATCACTCAGATGGGGAAGGAAGTGGAGGGGATGAGGATAACTTCCAACCTCCCTCACTTCATAGGGAGGACAGGGCCTCCGTGCCCCTGACTCCAAGCACCTAGATCCCACAAAGGTGAGTCAGGTGCTTCTGAGACCAATGAGGTCAGCCTCAAAGAAGAGACCAACCTTTTAGTAAGGTTGGCTAAAAGATTAGATCTAGAGACCAGACTTCTGGCTCAAGAAAAGATCGAGCAGAGATGGACCTAGCTCCCATCAATGGTGGCAGCAACTTAATAAATAGGGACAGAGAGCAATCTTATGACCCCAAAATTCCCAAATTTGAGGATGGCGATATCACCAAGTGGTTCACAGCCTTTGAGGGGGCTTGTGTAGCCAGAAAAGTGAGGAAAACTCACTGGGGAGCACTCCTTTGGGAACTGTTCTCTGGTAAGTGCAGAGACAGACTTCTGACCCTTAGTGGGGCAGAAGCAGAGTCCTATGAACTCATGAAGGTCACCTTGATTGAGGGATTTGAACTCACTACTAAGGAGTATAGAATTAGAAGACAACCCACAACCTGAAACTGGGTACCAAGGTCAGAATTGGGATCCCAACAAGGTATGGGTCACAATTGTCAAAAAATACAGGACACCACACCAAGGACACTAGCTGTCCTAAAAACCAATGCCCTAGTGTAGCTCCAGGGATTGCCAGTGTGGCCTATGGGGTATTCCCTTAGATGAGGAAGTCCACAAAGCCTTCAACTTGAAAATGGGCCCAAAAGGTGAGTTGGAGATTCCAGAGGGGAGTAAACACTCCCACCACCTACTGGTGAATGGAATCCCAACCACTACCCTCAGAGATACCTGTGCCAGTCAGCCTGTGGTGCATGACAGGTTGGTACTCTCAAACCAGTATGATCCAGGGGAGACAAAAAGAGTAAGGGCTATCCCAGGGGAGGTCAGTTAGGCCTGTGACTGTAGTGCCCCTAGAATAGCTGGGTCCCTTAGTTGGAGAAAGGTGGTAGTCAAAAAACCTCCCCCTTGATGGTCTCCTTGGGAATGACCACCCAGAGGTTAGTCTGAGTAAAAGTAGGATACTGGTCCAAATTTTTGTCCCCACCCAAGGATCCTGGGAGGGCTTACCCTGCAGTTGGTGCAGACAAGCCCCCTAAGAAAAAGAGGTGGCAGTGTAGGGAAGGTGGACAACTGTTTGCCACAGATCCAGGGTGATTATATCCCAGTAAAAGAGAGAATTTAGAATTGGCACTGGTGAAGTCCTCCCTAGCTCACAAAAAGACCTGACTAGTCAGGCAACTGTCCAGCCTGAGTTAATGGCTGACAGAACAGAGGGTGGCAGAAGGGTGTTCTCTACAAAGTGTAGTGCCCTCCCTACCCTAAAACAGCAGACAGACCACCAGATCCCAAAGCAGCATGTAAGTTAGCAACCTTCATCTACCAGTGAAGAGCTAAAGGTGTGGTTCTGGGCACTGACAGCTGTCTGCTGGTTGTTAGCCTCCATGGCAGCACTGTCCTTGGCATGGTGGTCTAGCCCCCTGCTGTAGGAACCTGGCTCTGTATATACACCCAGGCAAAAATTGATTTCACACACTCAAACACTGAACTCTGACCAATTGTTTTGTATACAAATATTTCTTTGTTGTATTTTATTTTTAGAACCAAGCCAGACTTGGGGCATGTGAGTAAAATAATACTTTTCTCATGTAATACAGTTGAATGCAGTTACAGGTAGGTCAAATGCACAGAGACAGTTGAAGTTATTTTTTAGTTACTTTGCAATTACTTTGTGATTTCTGATAGTTACTTTTCAGATTAGTTTTTCTACTCAGTGTGATATGCCTAAATATCACACAGGGACATTTCCTGGATAAAAACACAGTGTCTTAGGTTTCCATACAAAACACCCTCAACACTTGGATGTTTTTCAGAGGAAAACAGTCAATGCAATCCTATGGAGATGGATTGGGTTATCGTTATTCAGGTAAGTAAACAGTTTTGAGGTTTGAGTTTCTGAAGTTAGAACAAAGGTTCCCACAGGGTCAAGGATGCACTTCAAGAGCACCCTCAGCGGCACCAGGGCAGCCGGATGCAGTGTGCTGATACCCAATGTTATCCAATGGGGACAGGTGGCTGCTCATGAGCAGGCTACCAAGCTGAAGGTGCAAGGCTCCTGGAATTAAGCTCAGGGGAAAGGGGGGTTTCAAGTTAGCACACAACGTGCACCCACAGTGGCACAGGGTGCCGTTTTGAAGTTGGTGCCCTGTTTTCAATGGGGATTCTACGGTTGCAACAAGCACTGCAGGCTCGGGAACAAAGATCTTCTGGAGGCGACCACCAGTTGAGGTAAGTTGGGATGCCGGGAAACCGTTGTTGGGCCACCCAACCCCGTGGGGCGTCAGGTGCAGGGGGTGTCTTTTGGCGTTGGGTTTTCCTTACCGGCTCAGGTCTCAAACGGGAGGATCCTCCAGAGAGGGGCTGCAGGCATCATTGGGAGACTTGAGGTAGGTCAGGTAGGTAGGCCGGGGAGGTCAGAAAAGGTGGGGGCCACTTGCTGAGAGCAGCAAATAACTGGGTCAGTTCACAAAGGCGGCAAGCCTTTGAAGCTAGCCCTTTGTGGACCCTTGCACATACTGGGGAAGGAGGCTTAGCATCGCTGCCCAGGATGTGCTTTGTTGCAAGACCTCGAGAGCTGGAGGCTCTCGACTTAGGAGTTCAGAAACATGTCTGGGGGTGGCAGCCAGGACACTAGAGTCAGGTGATTTTTCACGGGGCATCTCTAAGATGCCGTCTGAGTGCAGTTTTCATTTATTCCCACACTGGCATCAGGGTGGGTTTAATGTGCTGAGAAGTTTGATATCAAACTTGCCAGATTTCAGTAAAGCCATTATGGTGCTGTGTAGATCGTAATGACAAAGCCCCAGACCAGACCATATACTCTTTATGGCTTTACTTCACTTAGAATAGACTTAGTCACTGTAAGGGTACAGGGCTCATGCACCTGTACCCTCACCACTTGTATAGTGCACCCAGCTAGAGGGGTGGCTGACCTATGCCATAGGCAGTTGGTTATGGCACACAGGATTGTGTGCCATGTCGACCCTTCACTTTTCTCTGCACCAAAACATTCAGCCTGCAATGGTAGGGTGTGTATGTTAAGATACTGGGCCTCTAAGGGTGGCAAATAAGTGCTGCAGCCCTTAGAGGCCTACTCTGGTCACCAGGCCCTGTGGCTAGAGAGGTGCCAATTTGGGGGTATACAGTACAGTTTTTAAGGAAAGAACACAGGCCCTGGGTACCTGGTTCAGCATGCACCCAGGGCACACTCAGACAAAGAGCATCAACATCAGGGAAAAATTGTGGAGGGGGACGGGACAACCATGCAAAAAGGGGCAAATTCCTACACCTACCAAAAAAAAAAAAAAGTTAGCCCACTGACCCTGTTGTACATGGCAGGGGTACTCAAGCTGTGGGTAAGCTGGGACATGCTCTAGCTAAGTTAGAATTTGCAGAGGTAGGCACCCCTGAACCCAAACGAAAAAGATGGGTAAAGACACAAATGAGGTAGGAAAGGAGCATTGGGAATTAGGTCCTGAAAACTGTTGAGGTAGCCAGCTTCCCAAAGGGATGAACCTGGACAGAAGTATGTAAGGGAGAGAAGGCCCTGCAACTTACAAACCACTTCCTCTACTCTTCCTTGTCTGAAAGGCAAGGAAGACTCCCAGGTTTGGCTGAGTCTCCGGACCTTTGAGGACTGGGGGAAGCAGGGGGGGGGGGGGGGGGGGAGGGGGGTTTAGTAGGAGGATAATGTTACTTACCCAGTAAGCATCTGTTCTTGGCATGTAGCGCTGTAGATTCACATGCTTTGCATACTCCTGCCATCTGGTGTTGGGTCTGGATGCTTGCAGGTTGTTTTTCTTCGAAGACGTCTTTCCAGTCACGAAGTATGGAGACTCCTTTTTGTTGATAGTGCCCATGGACATCGAGTCCATTGTTAGATTGTTTTGCCGCAGAGGGTGAGAATGGAGCTAGTGAGTGTAGAATAGAGATGTCCATGCATATGAATGTACATTGAGAACTACACCAACTACAGGAGACCGGGGAGGCGGGTGGGCGCATGTGAATCTACAGCTCTACATGCCAAGAACAGATGCTTACTGGGTAAGTAACATTATTTGTTCAAGGCATGTGAGCAGTAGATCACATGGTTTGAATGAACTATATAGCAGTAGACTCCCAAAGCGGTGGCCAACATGTAGTGGTTGTAGTTATTTGAAAGTGTCTTAAGTAATGCTTTGCCTACATTTGCCTGTTGTCTCGCTAACACATCTATATAATAGTGTTTGGTGAATGTGTGCGGTGTAGACCATGTTGCTGCCTTACTGATGTCGGCTAGGGGAATATTCCCTAAGAAGGTCATGGTAGCCCCTATTTTGCGAGTGGAATGTCCTCTAGAGGGTATTATCAAAGTTTTTTTTTGCTTTGGCATTACATGTTTGGATACATTTTACAATCAATCTAGCAATACCTGACTTAGATATGGGATTGCCTTTTTGTGGTGGCGAAAAAGCAACAAATGGTTGCTTTGTTTTTCGAAAGTCTTTGGTTCTTTCTACTTAATATGGTATAGCTCATCTAACATCAAGTGTGTGTAGAGCACTTTCTGCTACGGAATCAGGTTGAGGAAAGAACACTGGTAACTCAACTGATTGATATGAAAGGCAGAAACTACTTTAGTGAGAAATTTAGGATTGGTTCAAATAACAACCCTATCTTTGTGAAGTTGAAAGAAAGGTTTTTGTATAGGTAATGCCTGAAGTTCACCAACTCTCCTTAGTGAGGTTATTGCTAGGAGGAAGGCAACCTTCCTTGAGAGGAATTGTAACTGACATTTGTGCATTGTTTCAAAAGGACGACCCATTAGTCTTGTAAGGACTACGTTTAAGTTCCATTCTGTTGCAGGTGGAACTCTTGGTGGTATCACCCTTTTTAATCCTTCCATAAAGGCTTTGATCACTGGTACTCTGAGGCAAGTGTGGTCTATTTTGCTACTGCTGCTGCTAGGTTTAAACAAATGAGGGTGTAAGCCAATCCAGATTGCTGCAAATGCAACAGATAACAAATGATGTTCTGTACAGGGTCATCAAGTGGATTGATATTGTTACAATAGATAAGAGTTTCCATTTTGCTGCATAACATGCTCTAGAAGTAGGTTTTCTAGCTTCTTTGAGAATATTCATAGAGTCTGGAAGTAGCTGTTAAATACCAAACTCTATGACTTCAGGAGCCAAATCGCTAGGTTCATTTCTTTGGGATTTGGATGTGTGATTTCTCCATGGCTCCGAGTGAGGAGGCTGGGTGTGAGATGTAGCTTTTGATGTGGACCACCGACAGTTCTAACTGGGTGGTGTACCAAGATTGACGGGCGCACGTGGGGGCTACTAAGCTCAGTGTGAGGGATGTTTGTCTGAGCTTCCAAACAAGTAACAGAATTAGTGGGAGAGGTGGAAAAGCGTAGGCAAATATCCCTGACCAATTGGAGCAATGCCTTTGGATACATGGTGTGGGAACCTGGATGCAAAGTTTGGGCCTTTTGCGTTGTGTACTGTGGCAAAAAGATATATCTGTGGAAACCCCCATTGTTGAAAATAAGGGCAAATAACTTAGGAATGATGTTCCCACTGGTGAATTTGCTGCCTGTTTCTGCTGAGCCGGTCAGCAATTTGAATGTCTACTCCTGGAAGGTGTTCTCTCTAGGAGATAAATTTGTGATGAATTGCCCAATTCAAAAGGCTCTGTGCAAGGCGAGACAGCTGGAGGGAGTATGTCCCTCGATGTTTCTGTAGATAATACATCGCTGTCATGTCTGTGCGGACTGGGATGGTTTTGCCTAGAAGGTGAGTGTGAAAAGCTTTGAGTGCTAGGAACATCGCTAGAAGTTCCAGGTAGTTGATGTTGAGACGTTTGCGATTGTCTGACCAAAGCCCTTGTACTGTGTGATGTTGGAGATGGGCACTCCAACCAGTAAAAGATGCTTCTGCTGTAAGTACAGTCTGTGTAATCGGGTCTATGAAGGTCCGCCGTTTTGATATGGTATGAGGGTTCCACCACTGCAGAAAGTGATGGGTACGGCCGTCTACAAACACTAGATCGGTTAATTGACCCTTTGACTGATTCCACTTACGCGCTAGACATGCTAGACATTCCTGCAGAGGATGCATGTGAAGCCTTGCGTGAGGTACGATTGCAATGCTGGCTGGTAATGTTTGATTGGGTTGAAATTTTAGTATTGTGGAGTGAATATTGCAAATCCTGTCTACATTGTGAGAGGCTAGAGCTTTGAGTGTCTTGAGGGAAGCTCCTAGACAAGACCGTACTTGCGCAGGGCACAGTTGATATTTCTGTGCATTGATTGTGAAATCCAACTGATGAACTATCTGTCCTGTTACCTGAGTGTGTGGTATACAGTTCTGGTAAGAGCCCGCTTTGATAAGCCAGTTGTCTAGGTAAGGGAAGACATGGATACATTGTCTCCAGAGATGAGTGGATACTACTGCAAGACATTTGGTGAACACTCTGGGGGCCTGGTGACGCCAAATGGAAGTACCTTGAACTGGTAATGTTTGCCTGCTATCACACATCTGAGGTATTTGCGATGAGATGGAGGAATTGGAATGTGAAAGTAGGCATCTTTCAGATCTAGAGTAGACAAAGGCGCCTTGCTGTAAAAGGGGAAGTACTTGTTGAAGAGTCACCATGTGAAAGTGTTCTGACAGTATGCATCTGTTTTACTCTCTGAGATCTAGAATAGGTCTTAATTAGCCGTCCTTTTTGGGAATTAGAAAATAGAGGGAATAAACCCCCGACCCTTGGAAGTGGGACTGGTTCTATAGGTCCTTTGAGTAATACAGATTGCACTTCTTGTTGAAGCAAGTGCTGGTGGTCTGGTGACAATTTGTGATATCAAGGTGGAATGTTTGCAGGGTTGTTGGTGAGCTACAGGCAATAACCATGTTGGATAATTGTAATCACCCATTTGTCGGTTGCTGTGGAGTCCCAAATGGGGAGAAAAGTGTTGAAGTCTTCCTCAGACAGGTGTGGAATAGTCTGAGGGAAGTGTGGGGAAGTCACTGCTTATTTGGGGAAGGGGGAATTGCAGTGTGTGGAGTTTTTACCTCTGCCCTTGGGACTATTTCCCCTATAGCCGCCTCTGGAAACTCCTCTCGCAAAAGATTGGGAATTATTTTTGTACCGAAAGGAACCTCTGTTTGAAGGAGGTTGAAGCACTCCCATGAATTTTGCTACATCGTCTCTTTTTTTAATTTGTTCAAGTGCTAGATCAACTTCAGGGCCAAAAAGAGGTTTGTCAAAAGATGTTGAAAATGGATTGCGGGACTTTAGGTTTGAACCCTGAAATACATAACCAGGCTTGCTTCTGGAGTAGGATGCTAGTATTTACCTTTCTAGCTGCAGTGTCGGACACATATAGAGCACCTCTAACAGAAGTGTTGGAAATTAGTTTACCTTCTTGAACTAAATCCTGAGCTTTGGCCTTCTGCTCATCAGGGAGAATCTGTAGTAATTGCTCTATTTCATCCCAGTGGGCCATATCATATCGTGCTAGGAGACCATGGGCGTTTGCAATATGCCAATGATTAGCTGCTTGCGCATTTACACGTTTACCAGAAGCATCTATCAGTTTTGACTCTTTATCTGGGGGAGGAGCATCTCCAGCCGCTTGAGAATTAGCTCGCTTTCCATCATTGGATACTACTACAAAGTCAAGTGATAACTGACCCTTAATGAAAATAGCGTCTGTTGTGGAAGGTTTGTATTTCTTATCTACTCTAGGAGTGAGGATTCCAGCACGTAGAGGAACTTTAAAAATGGCATCTGTGTGCCATCCATCATCCCCTTTGGTATCGCTTTAACATACCCTTTAGCATAAGCAGTGTCTGACTGGACCTGTGTTCCTAGAGTTTCAAAGCGATAATCCTCCTATAAGGACTCTTTATGGAGCTCCACCCCATGGTACTGTGCAGCTCTAGCAATGAGCTCCTGATATGACGGATTGTGATCAGGTGGAGATGGTCTGGCAGGGTAAAGATCTGAGGCTGTATCCTGTGGAGGATCAATTGTATAATCAGTCCAAGGATCTATTGGTAACTGTGTGTCATCATCATCACCTGCATCAGGGTGCGGTAGAGGAGACTGATAAGGTGTAATGTGTAAAGGATCAAGCTGTGGTGGTGAGGGAGGAAAAGATGGTAGTGTGTGGATATGCCTAGAACCCACATCTTTCCTCTTCAACTGAATCTTATAAGAGCTGTCGTCATCAGGAAGCTTGTGTTTGGATGGCGTTTTAGTGTGAATATGCCCTGTGTCAAGATTAATATAGAGGTTTTTCTGTTTCGGATCAGACTTAGGTCGTACAACTTCCATGTTTGGATCCGGTTGTGGTACGTGTAGCTCTTTAGTTTTCGGTACCGAAGCATTCGGTGCAGAGCTGGAATGTCCTTTCAGTGCTGAAGATTTCAGCTCCGAGGAATGTTTCTTTGGTTTTGGTGTCGAAGGTTTCGTCTCAGATCCCATTTTGTGCTTACAGCCCGAATGTTTTGGCTCAGAAGTGGGTTTCGGCCGACTCGGTCCCGAGCCGGAAGGCTTGTCAGAGCATTGAGGTGCCGAGCTGGATGGCAGAGCGTTAGAAACCTCTTCTCACTGCCTACCTTGGCCTGAAGGCAGACGTGGTGCCGAAGCCTTAGATTTTTTAGGGATGGTGGGTATTCTGTACCCACGTCCCCTTGTCCCTGTGGCACATAGTCGTCCTCGAGGACAATCTGCAACGCTGATTCCAAGTCAGACGCCGCTGAAGCCTGTTCTTCAGCCGCTGAGACCTCCTCTTGCTCGGAGTAATCGCCAAAGAGATACGGTGTGTCGTCTAACTGCTGCCGCTGCATCCCTCGACGTCGAGCCAGACGATCACAGAGAGATTTCTTTGATTTGAAGGATCGGCACATGTTGCAGTCTTGTCCTTTGTACTCTGGGGAGAAGCACACGTTACACACCTGATGCAAGTTCGTACGTGGATACTTCGCCTGGCACAGGGGGGCAGAATTTGAACGGAGTCCATCGACAAAGAGCCAGACTGATGCAGATAGGCTGGAAGGCCGCCAGCGAAATTCTAATTGAAATGGAGATTTCTTAATGGTCTATTTGAATCGCGGAGAAAAGGAAACACGTTCGAAAACAATACAGTCGAGGGTAGAGTGGACTGCGCACCGAGGGGAACCCGAGGACCCATTCCGAAACTGAGTGGAGCAATGCACATCCGAATCTGATGGCGGAAAAAACCAATCTAAGAATGGAGTCGATGCCCATGCGCAACATCACCGAAAGAAGGAGTTCTTACCTCGTGACTGGAAAGACTTCTTCGAAGAAAAACAACTTGCAAACATCCAGACCCAACACTAGATGGCAGGAGTATGCAAAGCATGTGATCTACAGCTCACATGCCTCGAACAGTGGGTTTCTGTTGCAGTAACCCCCCCCCCCCCACACACACTTTTTGCCAGATTTCTGATGCACTTTAAGTTAATGTGCCCTGGGTCTCTGCCAATCAGGTTCCCAGGGCCTGTGTTCTTTCCCAAAACTGTACCTTTGTACACCCAATGTGCACCTCTCAGGCCACATGTAAGTCCCCTGTAAAAGGTACCATGGGTACAAAGGGCACTGTGGTCAGGGAAAGCCTTTTAGGGCTGTAGCACATATTGTGCCACCCTTAGAGGTCCTGTACGTTAACACACACTGCCATTGTGGGCTGTGTGTTTTGGTGCAGAGAAAAGTTGTAGAGTCCACATGGCACGCATACCTGTGAGCCATGCTTGCACCCCACTGCCTATGGTACAGGTATATCCCTCTAGCTGGGTGCACTATACCACTGGTCAAGGTACAGTTGATTGAGCACTGTACCCCTACAGTGTCTAAGTCCATTCTTAGACATTGTGAGTGCAGTAAAGCCATAAAGAGTATATGGTCTCGGAGTTTGTCATTACGAACTTCACAGCACAATAATGGCTTTACTGAATTTTGGGAAGTTTGGTAGCAAACTTCTCAGCATAATAAACCCACACTGATGCCAGTGTGTGATTTATTATACCATGCACTCAGAGGGTATCTTAGAGATGCCCTCCAAAACGACAAGCCTCTGGTGGTTTACCTGACTGGAAAACATCAGCCTGACACCACGAGGCAGGTTTCTGGACCCCTGGAGTGGGAGCATTAACTCCCTGGACCCAGAAACCAAGCCTCTCCTGAACGGAGGTGGCCACACCTCCCCCAGGTCAGGAAGAGTCATCTGTGGCAGGGGAGCTTCAAAGGCCTTGCCACCTTTGAAATGTGACCCTTATCAGGAGCAGGCTCCTTTCCTGTCTCACCCCCTTTTCGGCAGGAGGATAGGGGGGAAAAATTAGAGCAGCCCAGAAGGTGTGCCCACCTCTGCCAACCCCACCCCTTAGGTGGGAAAGGTGAGGTGAAGCCCACTCTTCAGAGCCCACTTTCTTACAGATGGCAGGCACTCTCCAATCAGGAGGTGTAGTCACCTTAAGGTTAGAAGCCCATTGGCCAATACCTTGAGACTCCTAAAATGCCCCTATAGTATTTAGGGGGCAGCGATGAACCCTGAAGGCAGATTCCTGCAACCTGCAGAACGACAAAAGAAGATGCATAGCAGAGGAGACTGCAGAGAAGAACTGACTTAGCCCCAGCTCTACAGGCCCGTCTGAGGTTTCCAGAGATCCTGCACCAAAAGTTGCCTTGTCCTGCAGCAAGCGACTTCCAGAACCCCTGGAAGGTCTGACTGCCTTCAACAAATACCAGATCTCCTGTGAACAGCAGCTCTGTTCAAAAGAATATCTGAAGAAAGACTCTGAGCCTGCTGAAGACATAAAAACAGGTGCCTTGCACCACCACTGAACCAGTCACCTACGGCCTGAGTCAGAGTGGCCCAATGGTCCCAGCAAAGTCCCCCAGCACTCCGGAGTCCGAGCCCACTGTGGGATGACCCCTCCAGGATTCCCCGATGTCACCTGCAGCCTCTACACTGAGACCGCCTCCCCCAACCGCGAGTGGCCTGGTAAGGTTAAATCGACCTCAAAAGGCACCCCTGCTTCCTCCCACCCAGCGCCCTAGAGAAGAGTACCCGAGGTGCACCTACGTCCCCTACGTCTGAGCCCTCCAACTTACCTGACCAGCTGTTGAGTCCTCCTGGAAGACTTCCTGGCCCGAGCCTGCGGCCAACATCCAAAACCAGCAACTCCCATTGAAACAAACAGGTCACCAGATGCCAAACCAGCACCCTGCGCTGCTGTGGGTGTAATTTGTGAGCTAACATGGATCCCCCCGTTAGACCTGTCAGCCCTTTGGCAGTTCCCTCCTCATATTATTCATTTTTTCCCTTTTCCATTTTTTCCTGTCCACTAACTACTTTTTGGGTGTTGATGTAGAGGCTCTGGGCGCCTCATCCTTACCTGAGGGAGAGGCGCAAGGTGCTTCACTGAAGAAACAGGGAGAGGGAGGTTAGACTCACAAAATGGTGGTTCCAACTGTCACCTCAGCACCTGGGCCATAGGCTGCCATGAGAGGTTCCGGAACCTTCTGGGCCACTCTGGCCAGTCAGGCCCCAGGTGATAAATAGAGGTGGGGGAGGGCGGCCACTTTAGGAGTGAGAAGAGCTGTGAGGTAGTCCGGAGTAAGGCACCTGAGTGGGGAGGTGGCTGCGCTGCACAGGGAAGTGACAGGTCTTAGGGTCTGCGCGTCTTCCATTATCAGCTGATACCACCCCTAACCCTCTGACCGGTCCCTGAACACAGCCAAAGACTTTGGGGGGGTCAACGTTTCCCTGGGAGCCTCCAAGCCGTCAGAATCCCGGAAGATTGGGACCGAGGAGAGAATCGCCATCAGGAACTACCTGTCCCTTGGGACGCAGGAGAGAATCGCCATCAGGAACTACCTGTCCCTCATCCCTATCGTTGCCTGGGATCTCTAGTTAATCTGGCCCTAGCGACTGTCCCTGTCCACTGTCCCTGGTTATTGGGAAGGTGCCTGGGCCCCCTAGTTACGGAGTTTGGCTGGCTTATCCATCAGCTTTGAGGTGGGACCTGCCCACCTTAATTTCAGCCCCCGTCCCGATTCCTTGCCTGGAGTACTCACCGCCGCACCCCCGGGGGGGGGGGGGTCGATAGACTGCCTGAGGATCAGGGAGGGACTTGTGGTCATCAGGAGATCTGGGGGAAGAGACGGAATCTCTCGAAGATAGCTGGCAGGCATCGCGCAAGCCCGCTGAGGAGAGTCTCGCATCAAAGAAGTGCGGGGCGGAATTGGCCTTGAGGTCGCCGCCTAGAGTCACGTGAGCGGGGCAGATGCCGTAGCGCCGCCCCGCTGCTGCCAGTTGTGTGAGGAGGCCGCGCCCCCGCAAGCCGCGCTGCTACTGGCGGCTGCGGAAGCCCGGAACTGAGGACGCGGAAGCGACTTGGGCCAACCCCTGATCTGAGGAAACTGCTAAGGAGCGAATCCAGTGGGCTGTGGGAGCGAGGCCCCCACCAGCGAGGCTCCCACCAGGAGAGGAGCCCCCACTTGCAGGGTAGCCCTTGGGGGCGGTTGGCGGTGGTGCTCTGTTCTTCACCTTCCCCCTTTGAGGGCCTCTTATCAGTGCAGCGAGCTCAGTCTACCCCGAAGAGGTGGACACTTGTCTCCCGTTTCGAAGGAACTTCGTGTGAGGAGGACACCAAAGTAACAGTAAGCTGGGTATAGACAAAGTGGGGGGAAAGAGCCTAGAGAGCACAACAGAGCCCGCATTTTCAGGCAGAAGATGTCCGTGTAGCCCAGATTATTGGACTTTGGGGAAACCAGGGACCAGGTTATAAATGACTATTCATGGTCCTAATACCACATGTGACTGAAGTCAAAGAAGTAGTAATTATACGCATAGTGTGTAAGACAGCAGCCCGAGTCTTGGTAACAGTGAGAGTTTATGTGTGCTGCCTATCTGGAAGGGAATAATCTTGGTGATAAAAGAACCTACAACGAAACTGTCTAGATGTCACTAAGCAACGGCCAGCAGCCTGGTCATTGTCTCGCGAGTATCTGAGAGTAATAGGTTAATTGTTAGGGACAAGATAGGAGTCAGAGCGTGTTGCAGTTAGAGAATCCAACTGTCAGACGAACACTGTATAGACTAAATGATTTCTTGAAATGGTGTAAAATATTATTGTTGTGCGTAAGTAAAGTAAGGAATAGTATTGTCTATTTAAATATAATTAAATGTTCTTATCCTGAAATGTGATCCTGAATAACCCCGTTTGTGAAGACAAGATAAAGACTTTTAGTAAACTTTAACTTTAATCGGTGTAGTGTCCTTTTTAAGTGGTGTTGCGTTGAGTTGTGAGCTGGGTGTGATGCAAGCACGAGATGCTATGTTGGGATAAAAGCCTGTTTGCCTGAGCCAAGCTACCTCTAGGACGTTCGGTCCAACACCCCCTTTGCCCTGAGCTTAACCATAGGGGCTTAGCTGCCTCAACCTTGTGGCCTGCTCGTGAGCAGCCACCAACCGACTGCCCCATACGGTAACATTCTAGGTAGCACTCTACACCCGCCCGTGTGCCACTGAGGGTACTTTTGGAGTGCATCCTTGACCCTGGGGGAACTCTTGTTCTGACCCCAGAGACTCAACCCTCAAGCCCATTTACTTACCTGCAAACTGATAACCTAATTTTGCTCCAAAGGACTGCATGGACAGTTTTCCTCTGAAAAACTTGTGTTGAGTGCGTTTGTATGGAAACATAAGAAACTGTGGTTTTATGAAAACTGTTTTACCTACATTTTATCTAGGAAATGTCACAGTGTGTGATATCTAGGCACATCTCACAGAGTAGAACAAGTAATCTAAAAAGTACTGTAAAAAGTAATCAAAAGTAATCCAAAAGTAATTTCAACTGTATTTTTATCTTTGCACAAACCTGTAACAAAAGTCATTCCATTCCAGCTTGCTTGTTGATCAATCTGTCTGGAAAAGTGCAATTCTATTTACCAATACCAAGTCCTGCTTGGTTCTAAAAATAAAATACAACTAAAGAAATATTTTTCACTACAAACAAATTGGTCTGAGTTCATTCTTTGAGTGTGTGACATTATTTCTTGCCTGAGTTAGTACAATAAATGCTTAACACTACCCTTTGATAAAGCCTTACTGCTGGCCCACACTACCACAAATAAAGTCAGGTATTATCTACTTTTACCTCTCTAAGCCTTTGGAGATCCACTGGACTCTGTGCACACTATACCTTACTTTGGTATACTATACACAGAGCCAGCTTCCTACACTTACTACTTAAAATAAATGATTACTAAGGCACATGCATCATTCTATACAGAGAACAATATAGGACAGTCGATAAAAGTAACAATTTTGAACACAGTTTTTGATTTGAACAGTGTATCAATTACCAGAGTATACAATATTATTCTTGAGTCTGTCATTGACAACAAGAACACCCATTGCAAACCAATACAAATTCAAAGCAATAAGTCAGGATAAAAATGCACATTTGACTGAGGAGAAACTTTCAATAAAAAAAATAAAAAAAGAAGCAGCAGCATTCAGGAGTAGCACATTTATCTCCAAAGTAGCCCTCTGGTACAGATATTGTGAACAGTTACCAAACTTAATGGTATATCTGTACCAAATGTAGCAGATTTTGCCCATTAAACAAATGAATCTACCACTGCATTGTCAACATAATTCTCTGTTTTGTAAAAGAAGCATCGTCCTGGGAAATTTAAAACTGAGTAGTGAAAGAATTGGACTTTGGCAAAAAAGATTGCCATAGTCATAATTTGAATGACAGCTGCATACAGCTTTACAAGACAGTTGTAAGCCTCACCTATTCAGGCTGTTTGCAAAATGGGTATCTCAGCAAGGCACAATTATCTGTGCAGCTTAACATCTGATTAATTGGTTCCCTTTCTCAATCATAATTCAATTGACAAACAACCTGCATGCCTCCAGGCAAACAAGAGCTTTTCACATCCTATTGACACTGGCCGAATTGAGCTACCAATGGAATGAGTCTTCAGTCTCTGTCCTGAATTCGGAGTCTTAGAAGTTCTTCGCTGCAATAAAGCGGTTGTGCAGATTCTAAATGCTTAGGTGCATCAGCTTCGATCCAGTTACATTAGGTTCCTTTTTTCTCTGTTAACAAATAAAGTGATATTCATAGACCGTGTTATTTTAATAAGTTATTTATACGCACAAAAAATAGATGGAAAAGATGTGCCCTTTGCAAGGCATTGACTTTATTAAAAAAAAAAATCCAACTTTAGGGCTGTATTGCAAGATTGTTCCCGGACCCAGTACTTTGGCAGGGATGATAAGTGTTTAATACTAAGGGATATAAAGATTTACTTCCAACCTGAAATCTAATTATGTAGTAACAATACATATGGAGTTCAAAACATCTTACATTTTGATATGTTTCACCAGATCTCAGTATGGTAGCTGAATGAACTGGCCCATGGTAGCCAACGATCCGTTCGAAAGCAGATATACAAAAATATCAACAAAACCTCAAGAATAAACGACATGCACATTCCCCGTACATGTGATCATTCAAAGATTTATTTCCATACAATATGCTAAAAACGGATGTGGGCTCCAGGAGGTTTTGTCCACAAGAGCCAAATACTTTTTTTTCATTTATGTCACAATGCCAAAGTTTAGTACTACTTCGTAACTTTGTTATTTTCATCTCCATGATTAAAAAAAACAAAACATATACATATATATATAATATATATATTTCAAATAACCGTATGAAAGTAGGGGGAAAAAAATGAACAAATGAGGGGGAAAACGTTTAGGGTGGGGGAAATGAATGAAAAATAAAACAAACAAGAACCCTCACCAGCTTTGGGAGGGTGGTACAATTATACCAGAAAAAAGGCTATTTCATATACATATATATAATCATGAGAAGTCTGATACATGGGGTGGAGAGGGAGGGGAGGGTGTCACACCCATTTTCAAGGCTGTGTAAACAAACATTTCATTTCACATTTGAAAACAGGACACCCATTTTGTCCGGCAGTTATGACAACACGTTGACCCTCTATTCCCTGGGTATTTAATCAGTCATCTTTGTAGGTTTAGGTGAAAAATGCCGAATGCAATCCTCAATTCGGAGAGTCCAACAAAAATATATGACCAGAAATGTGCAGGACCTGTCTTGTGCCATCCAAGAGCAACTGATGCCACAGCAAAGCTTAGGTCCACATGCATTTCTTACCTAGAGACATGTGCAGGATACTCATAAGTAACACTCTTATTCCTAATCCTTAAATTCCCTTTCCCCTATTGTTGTTCTAGAGCTGGGTTGCAGAGTATTTTGTGTAGAGCATAAAACGAAATTTACTGATTGCCATAGGTGCATTCTTAACTCTTCCTGAGCATTGTCAGTACCAATACTCTCTCTGCATAGCATTCTTTTCTTTGACAATATTACGAAAGATTAAGTATTACGCGCAGGCACAAACAGACAAGTATTTATCCAGCTGGTTGGTCTACAGGTAAAGGATGTGTGGGTGTTGTACACAAAAAAGCGTCCAGTACGTATGCCCATGCACCATCTAACCTTTCTCTAAGCCGATTATATTATCAAGCATATAAACCTCCCTGCAAGAATAGCTAGATCAGAAATTAAAAATAAAATGAGTCAGCAATAAATTTTAGCATGATCTGAACAAAATCGGCTCTATATCTGGCATCTAATATATAGTGCTTATAAAAAAATAGTACCCCACATTGCCAACTTGAGCATCTCTCTCAGAGGGCTGCAGCATCGAAAGCATGGGCACATTTAGCCTTTCAGGGAGGAAGTTAAAAAAAGGTGTCACACTTGGATAGTTATGAACCGACCCAGTGTGCAAAAGAAAGTATGAAAGTAACTGTACCGGATCAGATAAACTCAAAGATTCCATTAAACATCACGTTTACGGAAGACGTGTGGTGGGAAAGCAAACATACAGTGACTCTCATGCTGCTTTACTGGGATGCTGTAGTCTGTAGACCACAAGAGATTGTGCAATGAATATCACATTTTCTTAGATTCGCTCATCTAGAACTAAGCAACCAACTTAAACTTAAGAGGGTAGGGTAGAGAAACCTCTGGTAGTCTTCCCCTGGAGGGTAGAAAGGACAAATGAGAGAAAATCAGTTGAGTGACTGGAGGGGTTCCAGAATCATTTTACAATCTTATCTCCTTTAACATTTGTGAATAATCTAAAAGATGAAAATAAATGGAGAATGAGAACAGACCCTAAAAAGGGCAATTACACACCCATATATCAAATTTCATGTTACATCGGAAGGCAAACTGTTCTGATGCTTACATATTTACATCTTCAAGGAAATTATGCAACCATATCTGTATTCAAGGTCTATTTAAATGATGGAGGCAAAAGTCTACCAGGAAGATCTTCCAATTTGTTCATCACATAAAAAGATAACAAAAGCTCCCAATAGGATCTCCTTCCTCATTTCTTCTAATAAATGGCAAAACTGGAGTGACTGACCACCCCTTTGCCCTCTTCCTGTTTGATTGCAGCGGAAGCTGCATCTGTATACGCCATTTCTAGAACCATGCATGGTGGACCACCAAAACAGGCAAAGGTTCCCATGAATCCACCAGCACTAGGAAACCAACAATAACTTCCATAGGGATAAAATCCTTCTTTTTGCCTATACTCAGCGGTTTCTTGATAAATGGCATCGGCTATGTAAGGAAAAGAGAAACATTTTTTAAAAGGTTCTTGATGTTGACCAAGAGATCTAGTCTGGAAGAACAAAAGGAAGCAGTGGAAACTGCAGATTTACCTGATACACAGATTCCAGATATTGTGCCATGGTCAGAGAGAAGGGAGAATTGCAACTCACCTGCCCAACACGTAAGGCCCAGAAGCCTTTTCAAATACCCTACCCGCCGCAACCAGCATGGGACTGTCAGATTGGTACGGTGAACATTTGCAACATTTACTTGATTTTCACTGGTGTGTTAATTCTGCCAGGCAAAGAAATTAGTGGTACAAAAGCTAGTGAGGCTCTAAAGACCTTGTAGAGGTTCAGAATCCCTGAGATATTTCAGTGAGCTGTTAGTCTAACAATTTCTGTAGGGTTTCATAGCCACCATCCACTTTATAGTACATTAGCATTTCTCAGATTTTGTGATTGAAAAATAAACCTTGCCATCAAATGGAATGTTAATCTTTTCCTGTCTAACTCCATTCAGTGAAATCTGAAGGTATCAGCCACGCTCGACTAGGTGCTCTGAATCCCCAGGACATACATCAGCATTCACATGCTGTTAGACAAATGTCAGCATACATAGGACTGTGTGCACAGAGCTTGTAAAGTTTGCAGGAAAGATGGAAGCAGAGCTTGGCGGAATAAACCTCAAGCAAACAAATTTAAGTGTGTTACCAGGAAGAATGGTAAATAGTAAAAACATTTGAATCTACTGAGGGCAACACCACCACAACGGATAGCATAGGATGATGGTAAGTCCTGCAGATAATCTGTTTTATGGAGACCCTGGACTTATTTTCTTAGTTTTGAATAGCAGTTGACAAGCTTTGATAGCCTTCAATAAGTGGTGAGATCATGGTCCGCAGAATGTTATCCTGCAACATCTGTACCACAGGATGTCATCAAAAGTATGTCACTATCGTCTACCCCGGTGTGAAAAAGCTTAATATAATTAATGAGAGGCCGAGAGAAAAGCAGGATGGGGCACAAAAGAGAGGCAGTCCTACATTTTGTTAGTATCACCATCCAATCTGTCTTGTTAGAAGCATTAAGAGTTGGCTGCCATAAAGGTGTAGACTGAGTTAAAGATGGCAGTGATGAGATTCTGCATGTAAGAGATATGCTCATTATAGCTCTCCACTCTAACAGGCATATGCATTATGACTAATACCCACCTCAGGAAGAACTCCTTTAACTGGTGCTAAAGCTAGGAGACCAAGATACTAGCGATGACAATGATCCGTAATCCTTCTGGTGTCCAGAGGCCTAATGGGGTAGAGAGGGAAGGGAATAGGACTACAAGGAACCAAACAGAGCAAACATTACTGCTGGGACGGGCACATTAGCCATCAGTGCATGAAGTAAACGCTTTCCAACATTGTGGCAGGCTCCTAGAAATCAAAGTTGTGCACACTACCACATTCCTGTGCAAATATCCCTCAGAGAGAGGTTATGAGAATCTGCAGGAATTCTCTCAGGTAACAACACTTCAAAGGGAGTGAGGGAATTGGATGAACCTATTCCAAGCCAATAAGACACTGTATTGGTACTTCAAAGATGGTCAAGATATGATCTTTATAGATCCTGAGTGGACCAAGAGGCAAATCCATGGATGTTCTTGCAAGCATGGTAGAACACAGAATTAATGAAACTCGTGTTTCACAGGCTCCAAAAAGCTGAGACACATGACCAGCTTTCTTTAATGTTAGCAACCTGGCAGAAGAACAGGGCCCAGGAAACAAACATGTGAATCTGATCGGCAGAATAAAGATATTCCTATAAAAAGTTACAAAAAGAAATTGAAGCAAAGCAAATACAGTGCAAAACTATTTCATCAGCAGAGACAAAAGACAAAGGAAGCTATGCAGTAATCAGGAAAGAGAACCTATTGTCTTGAGTCGCCTAAGGTTTCTTTTTATGCTGTGCCACTATCGATCTCTTACCCTCTCCAGCAAGAAGACAGTCATATCCCAGTTCTGAGGAACTCGGTTATGATGAAGGAGGATGAAACAAAGGGAGCCGACAAGTGAGCTGGCCAAGGTAATATTAAAGGAAAAACCTGAAACACAAACATGTTCTTGCAGTGAGTGCATCCCAAAATTCCCCTCGGTGTTCTACTCCAGGTTCATAGGTGTTGTCTGTCCGGAAGAATTTTGGCCACAAACCTGAAGTTTGAGTATTCCTCTGTTGGCCATGCTGTTTAAGTCTTTATTGTAAAGTGGATAATTTTCTTGTTTAACAAAAACAATATCCCCCCCCCCCCCCCCCCCCCCCCCATAGAACCCAAGTCGACCAAACTTCAATCGGTCATTCTCTGGAAGGAAACTGGACTAATGCCTGCTATTCCAAGCACCATCTTCCCAGTGTTGAGAGCAAATATACCAGTACTATTCAGCATAATCTTGAGCTGTGGCACTCATACTTGTGGTTTTGACCTCTGCCAACCTTGTGGAGTGAATTGCGGTGTGGCCGAGGAAAGTTGATGTTCTAAGATCCAGTCCGTAGCCTATGAAGTTTCTCACCTCAAAACACACTATGTTGTGCATCTTCAGGGTTAGGTGCGAGTTCACTGGCCACAAAGGTTACGACCCTAGAGTTGACCTTCAGGCTTGGCTATGACCTCAAGACAGACACACGTGCACAGACAGACACAGGCAGACAGACCCAACTGTAGACCAAGCAAAGAGGGATGAGAGCATTGCCACATCATGATACACATTGTGCTGATCCTCGGTGCCAGAAAAATGCTTCCTGGGTCTGTTGTGATGTCTTTGAAGCAGCTTGTTCTTTAAATACCATACATGCCAGCATAAGCTATTGTTTCATGTCTTCAATGTCATGAGTTTATCATTTTTCTGCACTGGAGAGATACTGAGGATGGGCTGGGGCAGTGATAGGGAGGAGAGGTGAGATTTGAGGACATTACCCTACATGCCTCCAGCTTCTTCTACACCTCTTAACCAGGGTAGCTCCTGACAGCATCATCCGTGCTAGGCCTTCACTATCACAAGACGAGGCATTTGCATTGTAGCATAAGATGGCGTACCAACACAATGAAATCTGCTCGAAATGTTTAACTTTGTGTGGACTAACTGGAAGGCAGATTTGCTGTATGTCGCCAGTGAACCAGGTTCACCACCGAGTCTTCACAGAGGACAGGAAGGTGTAAGTCTGGGGACAAGGGATGAAGCGCAGAAGGAGGAAAGCTGACAGTCTAGGAGCTCGCCAGATGTTCTACCTGGATGGTGCTGGTTGTCACAGTCAGGCAGATGTCTTTGTGCTGTTCTGATTTGTAGGGGCTGAGGTTCAGATCAAATGAGCACTGTGGGCCATCAGAGGATGACTGAGGAGCAGAAACGTAGTGCACCCCCTGGGACGTCATCACGTGCTGGACAACCTGTGATGGAGTTTGCTGCTCGGGGGCGTTATGTTTCCGCATATGTTTCATCAGGTAGGTTTCCTGTGGAGACAGAACCGGGGCAGTAATGAGACTAAAGGAAGAGAACAGCAAGATCAAAAACGAGCAGCGATTGGAGAGGTGATAAGGAGAGAAAGCAGTTTGATCAAAGGGAAAGGACGTCAGAGAAGCAGAAGGAAGCAAGACTAGGGGAAGATCACGAACAAGGTTGGCGACGATGTGTGGACCCAAAGGAGGATTTATGTAATACCATCTGCATTTTTATTATTACTAAGTGTTCTTCTCTTTCTGATCATGCAGATACGCAACCCAAATTACATTAAGGTCTTAGGCTGGTCAAGCGGCATGCGTTTGTATGAAGACCAATTTCCCAGCTTCTTTTGCAAATGTAAACATCGGAATGGCTGGAAATTCAGCATCTAGTCTGTGTCTGTTAAGTGTATCCTTGAAGCTACAATGAGTTTTGCAGTTAATTTGTTTCATCCTTCCTCTATACTTCAAAGCTGTGACATGAGAGTAAAGGTTATATTATTGAAGAGTCCTACAAGCAGTAAGAATGACTATGGTATCCAACTGGATACAGCACCCTAATATGTGGGCACTATCAACTCTAGCGACTAGAACAGTGCTGACTGAAGACAGTGTGTATAAAGCCATGTACAGGTGAACTGAGTCAGTATTTCAGCAGGACAGAAAGTATGTGGAAACCGGAGACAATTTAAGTAAGGCAAAAAAAAGAAAAAGAAAACAAATGAGGCGGCCTGATGACATTCCGGATTCACAAGTTTTCAATACATACAGCATCACTTGTTTGCTTGGAAAAATGCATAATTTTCACTAAACTTAAAAGCGGTTTCATTATGGGTATCTCTGTTGTGGGTCCGAAGGCTCTATGGTACTGATAAGTGCTCGACACTGCCCCATGCATCATCATCATCTTTAGAATGTGCAACAAACAGCTTTTCTGTTGTAAGTGGGCTTGAGGTGGAACCAGTATAAAAAGAAAAAAAGAAAATGTTACTTACACTGTACGCATCGCTTCATGCCATGCAGTGCTGTAGATCAACATGCTGTGCATACACCTGCCATCTAGTGTTGGGCCTGGATGTGTGCAAGCTGTTTTAAAAAATTAAAAAATAGGAAGTCTTCATGAGGTACGGTGACTGCTTATTGCTGGAAATGGGCATCGGCTTCATTGTTAGATTGTTTTCCACATGGCGGGTGAGAATAGAAATGGAGCTTAGCGATACAGAAAAAAGGGTGACAATGCAGAAAAAGTAAAGGAAACGTCTGCAACGTCAAAAGGCTTCCAGGGAGGAGGGTGGGCGCATGTGGATCTACAGCACTACATGCTTTGAACAGATGCTTACAGGGTAAGTAACATTTTCAGTTCGAGTCATGTATGGTTTTACATACACATGCTGTGCTTACACTATAAAGCAGTCCTCCCCTAAGCTGTGGCTAGCTTGAGGATGTTGCAAAGGATTGAAAAAGTGTACAGAGTACAGTCTGGTCAACATTAGCTTGTTGGTGTGCCAGTACATCCACACAACAGTATTTTGTGAAAGTGTGTGGTTTGAGAAGGTTTCCTAAGAAGGCCACAGATTACGTGTGGAGTGGGCTCTGAGGGGTCGACTAGGCAAAGATTTCTTGGCTTTTGCATAACATGTTTGAATAAACTTAACTATCCACCTGGCTACGCCTGATTTGGAACGAGTCTGCCCCTTTGGTAACTTTGAGACAACAACCAAGTGTTGTTGAGTCTTACAAAAGGGGATTTGTTCTATCCACAGAGTACATAAGCACTCGCTTAACATCCAGTGTAGAGGGCCGTTTCTGCAACGGAATCAGGTTGCGGAAAACGGGTAAGTCTATAGATTGTTTAAGGTGGAAGGGAGAAACCACTTTCTGAACCGGAACTTAGGGTTAGTACAGAGGAGAGTCCAGTTTCTGTGAACCTGAAAGAAATGTTCTTCACACATTTAAGCATGGAGATCACTGACCCATCTGAGGGTCATTATTGCAACAAGGAAGGCCACCTTCCAGGAGAGGAATTGAAGGGGGCTAGAATGGAGGGGCTCAAAAGGAGGACCTATGAGACTAGTAAAGACAATGTTGAAATTACATACAGGGGCTACAGGAACCCATAGAGGAGTGACCCTTTTCAGGCCTTTTAGAAAAGCTTTCATGACCGGGATCCTGAAGAGGGCTATATGCTCTTGATTCTGAAGGTAGGCAGCCATTGCCGCAAAGTGGAGGCGAATGGAGGTATAGGCTAGTCAACATCTGTAAATGTAGAAAGTAGCAGACAATGTCCAGGACAGTAGCTGCCAAAGGTACGATGTGGCATAAGAGGCAGCAGTGGATAAATAGTTTCTACTTTGCAGCTTAGCAGATCTGAGTAGTGGGATTACATGCTTCCTTTAGGATGTTCATACATTCTGAGGAAGGTTTAGACACGCAAACTCAAAGACCCCAGACACCAGATCCCAAGATTAGGTGTCCTGGGGTCAGGGTTCCGGATTTCTCTATGGTTCTGCAAGAGAAGGTCTGGCCTGTTGGTGGGACTCTCGTGCTGAATCACAGAGTTCAAGGAGTATGGGGAACAAAGGCTGACTGGCCCTGGTGGGAGCCACCAGGATGAGGGACATCTGCTGAAGCCTCAAAACCACAAAGTAGGAGCAGCGGAAAAAGCATATGTAAATATCCCTGATCAGTTCATCCATAATGTGTTGCCCATGGACTATGGGTGTGGGTACCTGGAGGTAAAAGCTTGCACATTTCGCGTTTTTTGCAGTGACAAAAACGGTTACGTGTGGAGACCCCCACTGACTGAAGTACAGGAGGAGGACGTGTAGGTGGAGTTCCCACTCGTGGACTTGTTGCAGCATCTTGCTGAGGTGGTCTGCAAGGTCGATGTCCACAACCTGAAGGTAATCAATCAGTAGATGGACTCGGTGGTGGAGTGCCCACCATCAATGGCCTGAGCTAATGCGGACAGTTGGGGAGAGTGAGTGTAGCCTTGTATATAGTAGATGGCAGTCATGTTGTCTTTCCCAATGAGGACTACCTTGCTCGCAATGTGGCACTGGAAGGCCTTCAACGCTAGTTGATTGGCCACCAGCTCTAGGTAACTGAACTAGTGAAGGAGTTCCCCCTTGGACAGTGAGGTCCTGTAAATGTGCTCCCCTAGCCTGTGAGGGCAGCATCCGTTGTAATGGTGGTCTGCAGAATAGGGTCGAGAAAGGGCTACCCCTGCAACAGGTTGTTGGTGCTCCACCACTGATAAGCGAGGCCTCCGCTTGAGATCATTGTTGTGCTGTCATTTCCGGTTGTCGAGGTGGGAGTCCGACGGTACTAAAATCAAGCAGTATGTTAAATTTCCATAGGCTATCATGGCACTAGAGCATGAATTTAATAGCCTATCTCCCTTTTTAGAAAGGGACCAAACTTTAGATATAACCAATCAGTAGCTAGCCCCCTGTAGAAACTTCCCAAGAGAGGCTGAGTTCCTCAAATTTTCACCACATGTCGTGTGTGAAGGGAGTCTCCTTGAGCTCTGCTCAGTGTTTCTTCTTGGAATCAGCTTTTTCAATTTTAAGATATGATGTCTGACAAAGGCCTGTTTCACCCCTGCAAGACCTGTGGGAAGGAATATGCTACTTACCAGTATGCATCTGTTCTTGGCATTTAGAGCTGCAGATCTACACACTATGCATAGATCGTCATCTGGTGTTGGGCCCGGATGTTTGCACTTGTTTTTGTCATGGAAAGTCTTTGGAAGTCACAAGGTAGGTGACTCCTCCTTTGGATCATAGTGCGCATGGGCATCGGCTTCATCCTCAGATTGTTTTTCGCCAGCAGGGAAATGATGGAGTTTTATAAGAAACAGGGAAGATGCCCATGTATGCTGCATCTAAATAAGATAATACTGGAACAGATAAGGGGAGGCGGGTGGGCGTGTGTAGATCTGCAGCTCTACATGCCAAGAACAGATGCATACTAGTAAGTAGCATATTCCGTTCGAGGCATATGAGCTGCAGATTACACACTATGCATAGATTGTATAGCAGTATCCCGTCCTAGCGGGTACCACCAGCATCTGTTGCAGTAGTTTGAAATAGTCTTTTGAGTACAGCTTGGCCCACACTAGCTTGTTGTTTAGTTTGCACATCTACACAATAGTGTTATGTGAATGTGTTCGGTGTAGACCATGTAGCTGTTTTGCAGATATCGTCTAAGGGAATGTTCCCTAAAAATGCCATTGAAGCCCCTATCTTTCGTGTAGAGTGGGCTTTAGGAGGAACAGATAATGTACGTTTTGCTTTGTGGTAACAAATTTGTATGCATCTGACAATCCACCTAGCTATCCTAGATTTTGATATGGGGTTGCCCTTGTGTGGTGGCGAGTGACACGAATAGTTGTTTGGTCTTACGAAAAGGTTGTGTTCTCTCTATGTAGTAGAGCAGTGCTCTTTTGACATCTGAGGTGTGAAGAGCTCTTTCTGCGACTGTTTGTGGCTGCGAGAAGAATACAGGCAGCTCCACAGGTTGGTGGAAGGGAGAAATGACTTTAGGGAGGAATTTAGGATTAGTTCAGAGAACAACCTTATTAAGATGCATCTGCAGGTCTCCTGAATGGTTAGAGCTTGTAGTTCGCTAACTCTTCGTAGAGAAGTAATGGCTACTAGGAAAGCAGTTTTCCATGTCAAGAATTGTAGCTCACATTTATGTAGAGGTTCAAATGGAGGCCCCATTGGTCTTGTGAGAACGATGTTCAAATTCCACACAGGTGAAGGTGGTACTCTGGGGGTTGGGGGGATGATTCTTTTGAGTCCCTCCATAAAGGCCTTTATGGCAGGTACTCTGAAAAGTGATAGATGCTGTCTATTTTGTAGATATGCTGCTATGGCAGCAAGATGCAGTCTGATAGACGTGTAGGCTAAGTTGCATCTTTGGAGGTGTAGTAAGTAGCCTATGATGTGTTGGATAGACACATCTAGGGAATTAGTATTGTTGTTATGACAGTATATTACGAATCGTTTCCACTTGGCTGCAAAGCATGCTCTAGTGATAGGTCGTCTAGCTTCTTTAATGACGTGCATACAGTCAGGAGAAAGGTTAAGGTAACCGAATTGTAGTACATCAGGAGCCAGATCGCTAGGTTGAGCTGAGTTGGGTCTGGGTGTTGGATTTCTCCATGGTTATGGGTTAAGAGGTGTGGAGAGAGGTGTCATTTTTGGTGCTGAACTACGGAGAGTTCCAGCAATGTGGTGTACCATGGTTGTCTGGCCCAAGTTAGAGCAACTAGGATGAGCGTTAAGTAGTGTTGCTGTAGTTTGCGCACCACTAGTGGAATGAGTGGGAGAGGCGGAAAAGCGTACGCAAATCTGCCTGACCAGTTCATCCATATCGCAGTGCCTTTGGACAATGGGTGAGGATACCTGGCGGCGTAGCTTGGGCATTTGGCGTTTTCTTGGGTGGCGAAGAGGTATATCTGTGGTTGCCCCCACATTTGAAAAAACGGTTGAAGAACTTGCAGATGAAGTTCCCACTCGTGGATTTGTTGTGTTTGACGGCTCAACAGATCGGCTATTGTGTTTTGGACTCCTGAGACATGTTGGGCTAAGAGAAAAATGTTCTGAGGTATAGCCCACCTCCATATGCTCTGTGCCAGCTGAGAGAGCCGCAGAGAGTGCGTCCCGCCTTGTTTTTGTATATAATACATGGCTGTCATGTTGTCCGTGCGAACTAAGACAGCTTTGCCTGACATGTGTTTTTGAAATGCTTTTAAGGCTAGGAATATGGCTAGTAACTCTAGGTGTTTGATGTGGAGTAACTTTTGTTGAGGTGTCCACCTGCCCTGCATGGTGTGATGTAGAAGGTGAGCTCCCCAGTCGGAGAGCGATGCGTCCGCTGTCATAACTATTTGAGGAATCGGCTCTAGGAACGGTCACCCTTTGGAATGGTTCTTGGTGTTCCACCACTGCAGAGAGCGATGGGTACAACCGTCTACCAACACCAGATCTGTTAGCTGACCCGGAGCCTGGTTCCATTAGCGTGCTAAGTACTCTTGGAGAGGACGCATCTGGAGTCTTGCATGAGGCACTATGAATATGCAAGAGGCCATCATCCCTATGAGTTGCATGAACACTGGAGCTGGAAGAGTGTTGCGGTTGGAATTTGGTGAGAAGAGCTTGTATGCTTGCTATCCTGGCGGGACTGGGATAGGCTGGCACCCTTGAGGCTATTGTGGCACCGAGGTATTGTTGCGTGTGGGACGGTTGCAGCTGGGACTTTCGTGAAGTTGTTGAATAGTGATGCGAGTGTGTTGTACACACTGATTGTATGAGGTGGCTTTTATGAGCCAGTCGTCTAGAAATGGGAAGACGTGTATGTGCTGTCTTCTTACGTGTGCTGCCACCACCGCTAGGCACTTGGTAAACACTCTTGGTGCTGTGGTGACTCCGAATGGGAGTACTTTGAATTGATGGTGCTGACTGTCCACTACGAATCTGAGATATTTTCTGTGAGCGTTGTGAATGGGAATGTGGAAATAGGCATCCTTGAGGTCTAGGGTAGCAAGGACGTCGCCCTGTGAAAGCAGAGGAAGGACCTGCTGAAGTGTGAGCATGTGGAAATGGTACGAGTGTATGTATAGGTTCAGGGGTCTGAGGTCTAGAATAGGCCTTAGAGAGCCGTCCTTTTTTGGAATGAGAAAATAGAGGGAGTACACTCCCTTGTTTTGTTGGTGCAGGGGAACTGGTTTTATTGCACTTTTTTGTAGGAAGGAGATTACCTCCTGCTTTAGCAGTAACAGTTGTTCTTGTGACATTGGATGCTGTTTGGGTGGTATTTTTTTGGGGGGGGTCAGTTCGAGACAGTAGCCTGATTGAATTATCTGTTGCACCCACCTGCCTGAAGTGATGTTTGCCTAGGTAGGGAGGAATTGGTGGAGTCTTCCCCCGACTGGAGTGGAATGGTCTGGGGGAAGTGGAGGGAAGTCATGGGGTGGAGGTAGAGGCAGAGCGGGAGTTGTTTTTGCCTCTGCCTTTGTTGTTGTTCCCCCTGTAACCACCTCTTTGGTAACCTCTAGTAAAGGTGGATTGGGTGGGAGCTTTGTAAGAAGTGGAGGGGCTATCAGAGGAGTAGCCTCTGTGGGTGCTTCTGAAGGAGGAGCGACAAAAGGACCGTCTGGGAGCTTGAGACTGCAAGGCTCCAATAGATTTGGCTGTGTCTGTATCCTTTTTAGGGCTCGCGCCTGCTTTGCAGTACGCAGCGAGAGCCCTTTTGTATGGGGTTTTGAAAGCTGACCACACGCTCGTGCGTGTGATCAGCTTTCGCCGTCAAGCATTGGCTTTCCTGTGTTTTTTTTTTTTTTTTACAAAAAAAGGCATGCGATTGGGCAAAGGCGGGCGCATGTCCCGCCTTTGATACGCCCATTCCCGACAGTGGCTAGCACGCGCAGCAGCGCGCGTTTGCCTTGCTGTCGCTGCCGCGCTCCCTCCCCCCGCTCCTCTGCATCACTAGTTGTTGACAATAGCGATCGTGACGAGATCGCTTTCAGTGCCGCCTGTTTTCTTTACTTTTGGTATAATCGCGTCACCCGCGCTTTACTTTTAACATTAAAAGTAAAGCATCGGTGCCGCGATGCTTGTTGTGTTTGTTTTGTAGTTTCAATATACCGCGAACGTAGCACAAGGGCATGCCTTCCAATAAACAAGTGTGGTTATTGTTTTACCTGTTTTCTTGGAAAGCATGTGAGTGCATTCTTTCGACTACTGCTGCGTTACTTTTTTTTTGCTTTTAGTCTTATACTTTTATTGAACGTGCTTTCAACCGTTCCATTCTTGCCAAGGTCGGGCCTGTTGGCATTTCCTGTACTCGTTACGGGTGTGTTTGCCTGTCCTAGGTCAGGAGGAAAACACACAAGACCTTTTACATAGAGCCCTCAACTTAGCGCAGCGAGATCCTGCTATAGAGAATTGGGCACATCCTGCATATAATGACACTTAACATTACAATATTATAGGAAACCTGAAAACGAATACCGTCTCAACATTAGTTTTGCTTTTCATACATTGCAGCGGATTAACGAAAAGTGGAAAAACATCGCCACCTCATGGCTTGGTTATGTACGACTTTCACAGCTCTCATCTCGCCTTGGCTAATTGCTACTGGGATGGCGAATGAGTGAATGGTTGATTATGATAGTTGAAAGGATTGGTTGTGCATAAGTGATCTGTGTTGATAGTCGACGCGTGATTAGTTGTACAGATGAGTAAATGGGTGGATGAGCTTTCATCAGGAAAGATTTTGCTAAACAGGGCCAAATTGCAAAGTGGATAGATAGTCCGCGGGTACCTCTTCCAACCTACACCATTGTTTCCGAAACTGTGGGATGGGTCACAAGTCGATTTTTGGTGAGTCAAGAAAGTCCAAGCAATAAATAGAGTTTCCTTTATTATCCGAATTTCTCTCATCACATTTTCTGCACTTCAAAGACCAAGGTCAAATGTCAGGTTATGTCTTCTGACAAATTCGTGCTTATTTTTGTAACATGGGGATTGGTGCTTACAAACTCCTCTCACTTTGCGGTTAGAGAAAGAAAAGTAAAGTGAATTAGAGGACAATTTTGCTGGGATACAATAAGTGTGAAAGGAAAGGCTGCAGGATGTTATTTTTTGCAACGCACAACAAAATGTAAATAACTAAATTAACTGTAGACATTCAGTAGTTAGGAAAGCAAAAATGAAGCACATTTTTTAGAATTCTAAAGTGTGATGGAAAGAAAAATTGTAGGGTCAAAACAAATCAAGGCACTGTACTTGGTTGTGTGCATATAAGATAAATATTTACTGAAACCCAATTTCCACGCATTATCCCTTGTGTGCAATATAGTTTTGTCAGTAAATTATATGTCTGATGAACTTTAGTGGCCATTTCAAATGAAACAAGCATTTGCAATGCAATAGGCCTCGCATTGCCGAGAGGTTGAGGTATTGGCATTGTAAATGACTTTTGGGAAGAGAAGACTCCATTCAAAGAGATTGTAAGTTGGTTTATTGAGTAACATCAACAACCCCTGGAAGACACCGGTCCCCACTCTCATCAGCAACTGCTCGTCTCTGGTCAGTAAACATTCCAGAACTATGACCAGAGAGAAACCGGTTGCCAAGGAACCAAGATATTCCACGGGAATACACACTAAGAAATAATAACAAATAGAGGATACAACAATGACAATGCCTTTTATTAATGTGTTTTGAAAACTTGCAAGCGGTGCTTAAACACGCACTTTGTACTTACTTACGAGAAGCAAGGTCGGCAGTAAAAGAGGCGCAGTTACTGCCAGCTTTGCTAGTCATAACTATAAGTACAAAGTGCATGTTTACGCACTGCTTGCAGGTTTTCAAAACACATAAATAAAAGGCATGGTCATTTACAATGCCGATAGCTCAAACGTTTTCAAATCCAAGACCTTTTGCATTGAAATGCTTGTTGAGCTAGGAGACAGAGGGCGGCAGCAGCTATAGGAAGGCCGGGACCATGATGCCAGGCCATGCGTTTTAAAAGTAGGAGGGCGAGATAAACAACGCTAAAGCTGGGGAGTCTAATGTAGGTCCAGTAAGATCTATGACAAATTATCAGACTATCCTGATAAAATAAGGTGAATAAAAATAATTCAAGCACACAGTCAGTGGTTAGCCTGAATGCCTGCTCATCTACTACACATGATTTATTGGATTGAAGTAGAGTTGTGTTTTGAACTATCTGCCTCTCCCTTCAGCCAATAATCTGGAAGGAACGCGTTACTTACCTGTAAGTGCGGTTATCCAGTATTGGTATCTTTCATAGATTCACATGCCTGAATCATTCCCAGTCGTCGGGATGGGAGTCACCGGTAAATACCAAAGCAATGTCTAGAAGACATATAGAGTAACAGACCCCAAAGGGCCCTAGCTTAGAAAGCTATCCACGTCCTTATGTAAAAAGGACCAAAGTTTGGCCAGTAGCCAATCAGCTAGCACCACCCTCTAGAACCCTCCTGGAAGGAGCTCTAGTCCCTCAGATTTTCGTAAGCACAGTGCCAAGTAGTTGTATCACTGAGAGATCCAAGAGAGCCCTTCCAGGGGAGGTGGGTGGGTTGCATGTGAATCTATGAAAGATACCAATACTGGATAACCGCAGTTACAGGTAAGTAACGCGTTCCTTATCCAGTATTAGGGTATCTTTCATAGATTCACATGCCTGAATCAGAATAGTAAGCAATACAAAGCACTTTTCGGCAGGCACAGTAAATATACAGTCACTAGATAATAACATATCCATGTGAAAGATAAAGTATCAAAGAACCATAACCCAGGTAATGCCAACATAACAGTGTGAAATGTGCGTAAAGAGACCAGGATGGTGGGATGAAAAAGGAAAGGGCTCACCTCTATTGAAATAGATGACGGAGTACAGCTTGCCCCACTGCAGCATCCTTCATGATCTCCGTGTCCAGGCAGTAATGCCTGGTGAATGTATGCGGCGTCTTCCATGTGGCCGCTCTACAAATATCCACCATGGACACTCCTGCAAACAGTGCCATGGAAGTAGACATCGCCCTTGTAGAATGGGCACGAACTGCTGATTGCAGTGGACGTCCTGCCTGTTGGTGACAGAAGGTTATGGCTGAAGAGATCCAGCGGGAAATGCTCTGTTTGGTGAGCGGTAGTCCTTTTCTACGCCTACTGTATGCCACAAAAAGTTGATTAGACTTCCGAAATGTTTTAGTCCTTTCAATGTAAAACTTGAGGCAGCGCTTATTATCTAATGAATGAAGAGCCTTTTCTGCCCCTGTGTGTGGATTCGGGAAGAATGAACGTAGTATGATAGGTTCATTGAGGTGGAACTGAGTCGGAACCTTAGGGATAAACTTCGGATTCGTCCGGAGAAGGACCCTGTCCCGTTTGAACTGAATGAAAGGGTCCTGGATTGAGAACGCCTGTAGTTCTCCAACCCGTTTTGCCGAGGTAAGGGCCAGCAGGAGTGCAAGCTTCCAGGAGACATACTTAAGATCTGCTCTGTGGATTGGCTCAAACGGGTGTTTCATCAGCTGAGCCAAAACTGTGTTAAGATGCCAAGCCGGTGGTATAGGCTTCACTGGAGGAAAAGTTCGAAACAGCCCTTTAAGAAATTGTTTGATAAGTCTGTGAGACCACAAAGATGGACCTGTAGAGGACCTCCGAAAGCGAGATATCGCCGCTAGGTGTACTTTGATGGAGGCATGAGCTAGACCGGATTTTGCGAGATGCAGGAGATACGGTAAAATCTGTTCCGGGGTTGAAGAAAGAGGGTGCAACCCGTTTGTTTTGCACCATATGCAGAATCGTTTCCATTTCAGTGAATATGTCTTGTTGGTGCTATCCGCTCGAGCTAGGATTTGTCTGCAATCCGGAGGAATGTCTAAGCCCTGGAATTCTCTGTACTCAGGAGCCATGCAGATAACTTGAGACGCTGGATCCGGATGCTGAACCTGTTGATTGTGCAGCGTTAGCAGAGATGGAAACGGGTGCAGTTTGATTGGAGGTTCCAGGGAGAGGATGTGAAGCTCCGTGAACCAGTGCTGACGTGGCCAAGCTGGGGCTATCAATATCAGAGTGCAGGGCTCCGCTTTCATCTTCCGTAACACCCTGGGAATTAGGGGAAACGGCGGAAAGGCGTACACAAAGACGTTGCACCATGCTATCGAAAAGGCATTCCCCAGAGACCCTTGTTGGGGATGCCAGCTTGCAAAGTGTTGGCATTTGGCGTTGATCTGGGTGGCGAATAGGTCCAGAGAAGGGGTGCCCCATTGATCGAAGATGCTGTTGAGGACTTGTTGGTCCAGTTCCCACTCGTGGCAAGTTGACTGCCGTCTGCTGAGGGAATCTGCCAACACGTTGTGGACGCCTGGCACATAATCTGCTCGCAGAGAGATGTTGTGAGTGAGTAGCCAACTCCAAATTTTTTGTGATCCTCAAGAGAGTGTCAGCGAGCGTGTTCCTCCCTGCTTGTTCAAATAGTGCATTGTCGTTGTGTTGTCTGTTCTGACAAGCACCATGGAGTTCTTGATTCTTGGGAGGAAAGCCACCAGAGCCAGGTAGACGGCGCACAGCTCCAGGAGGTTGATATGAAGTGCCCTCTCTGTAGGGGACCATTTCCCGCTTATCTGAAGCTCCTGAAGGAAGGCTCCCCAGCCCTCCAGGGAAGCATCCGTGGTGATTATGTGGGGTGCTGCAGGAAGCAAGAAAGGCAAGCCTTTTGAAAGGTTCTGGGGAGACACCCACCATCGTAAGGCCTTCCTGATCACAAGTGTGACTTGGATGACGTCGTCGAAGGAACCTGTACACTGTACCCATTGATCCGACAGTTCTTCTTGAAGGGGTCGCATATGGAGACGACAATGCGGGACCAAGAGAATGCAAGAAGACATCATCCCGAGAAGGGATTTGAAGAGACGCACTGACAGCGTCCTTTCGGACATTATCCTGAGAGCTAAAGCCTGCAGCTTGTCCTTCTGTTCCTTCGATGGAAAAGCTTTCCGTAGTACAGTGTGCAGAGTAGCGCCCAGAAAGTTCATGCGCTGAGACGGCTGAAGGACGGACTTCTCTCGATTGAGCGTTAGGCCTAGTGAATCGAAGAGCGTTAGACAGGCGTTTGAAGACCTGGACGCGCCCTGAAGAGATGGAGACTTGACTAGCCAGTCGTCTAGATAGGGAAAGACCTGATGATGGTGATGGCGTAGGTAGGCCGCCACTGGAGCTAGACATTTGGTAAAAATGTGGGGTGCCGATTTGAGGCCAAACGGCAGAACCCGGTGTGAGAAGTTGGCCTGATGTATGATGTCACTAGTTATAGTGTACACCTTATATCAGTCCAAATACCCTTATGGTGATTGGTTGTAAAGTCAACCTTATAGACCAGCTATCCTAGTGGTAGCATGGACAAGAGCAGTCTTAGGCTAAACTCTGAATGGCATGTGAAGCCAGCTGTGATACCATATATAATCCCTTGAATACCAAATGAAAGGACACCACAACAGATATATATATAAAATAAAGTGTATTTATTCTAAGCAAACCCTCAGCACTCTTTATGAGTTTAGAGGTAAGTACAACACAGTCTTATTAATGCATACAGTAAGTCACACAGGTAAGTAATACAGTTAGGCCCTAGGGGCCACGCAAACCATATACTAAAGAAGTGGTATAAGAACCACTGTCACGGAAATAGAATAGGCCTAGGCCTAGGGAATCGCTGGGGCTACACTACACTAGCGTTAGTTAGGAAGTGGGAGGCCCACGGGATTCGTGTGCAGAGTGGAAACACTCACGCGTAATGCGTAAAAGTAAATAGCAATGTTACAGTTTAGAAATAGATAGATTTAGGACACTTCCGGAGTAGCTAGGAAGTTGAGACTTGAAAACTAGACACTAGGATAGTCACTATCCTGATGAGCACCGGAGTACCCAAGTTACCTAGCCCACAGGCTGCGGGTGCATAGGGGTGAAGATGCGTCGTTTTCGTCGTCGACTCCTATGGATGCCTGAAGAAAGATGCTGACAGGCAGTCAGGAGAGAGTGTCCGGTGGATCCCAAGCCTGGGATCAAGAAGAGAAGAAACCTGCAAGCAGAGGGGACAGAGTCAAGGTCACTAGCCAGTGACCACGTGGAACCAGGAAGGAACCAGGCGATGTCGTGAAGAGTTGCAGGTGAAGGTGAAGCTTGTCGCTGCAGCCAGGAGGACCAGGAAGCGTCGAGGACGACCAGGACCAGGAGGCGAGCTGTCCCACGAAGGCTCTTGCTGTCGGCGGCGTCGAAGTTGGACTAGGACTCACCAAGCCTTGGCAAGCGGAACCCACGAAGAACGGAGGACTTGCTTCTGGTGCAGACCAGGAAGGTCTGGGGTGCTTCTTCTTTGCAGAGAAGCGGGAGCCAGTCTGGAGGAGCCAAACCAGCGCAGAAGATTTCAGGGAGCGTCGTCACAAAGGCCACTAGCCAGCGGGCAAGCAACCGGACAGACGCGGCAAGCAGGAAAATGCTGAAGGGCCCCACGCAGGACTCGTGGAGTGTGGGGGGCTGGTCTTCGGTGCAGATGGTGCTTGGGGTTGGGGCTTCTCAATCCCCGGTGCACAACTTCGAGGGTACCTCAGAAGCTGCGCTGTAAGTTACTAGCCACTTTTCCCAGGTAGCCGGTCCCACGTCGCTCGTCGCCTCCACGGATCTCAGCTCTGCTGCAGATGTGGATGAGGGTCGGAGAAGTCTGGAAATCAAGGCTCTGGTCGGGCTCTGCAATCGGTTCCTCGTCGAACGTTTCACAAAGCAAAGGGTAGTCACTTGATGGTGCCTGTTTGCACAGGGTAGCCACTCCTTGGCTACAAGGGAGATTCTTCAGTCTTCTTCTTTCGTCGAATGTCGAAGGTCCAGAGTTTCTGTTCAGTTTTGCAGGTTCAGGATAATCTAAAGTCTTGAGGCCCAACTCCCACTCTTATACTAATCTGGGGGGCTGGGATACCTGCTAGGTCACGCCTTATGGGTGGGACCTGGGAGGGGGTGGTTACACCCACTTCCCTTTGTCCAGTTTCGCGCCAGAGCTGGGGCTGGAGTGCCCCAGCGCCGGTTTGAACTGGACTATGCAAGGAACACCTTGTGTGCCCCAGGCATGTCTCATTCCTTTCAGCCCACCCTGCCCCAATACACTAAAGGCTGTCTGGGGAGGTGCTAGCACCTCCCCAAGCAGGAAACCTATTGTCCAGGCCTCCCTGGCTGGGATCACTCCCAGCAGCAGGAGGTCAGACTTGTGTCGTGGCAGCAGCATCCATTTTGTGATGCTGAGGCTTTGGTCAGAGGCTAACAGTTGAAGTATGATTTTAACATGTCTTTCCCTCTAGAAGGGGGGAATAATATTCTCATGTCCAGAAATGGCATGGGGGTATTATTCCCGAGTGTTAGACACCTTACACGACATGTTTTGATAAAGCCAAACCATAGTTACCATAACCGTCTAAGATTATAAGGCACTTTAAGAGTATATGGTAGGCTATATCATAGAACAGCTATAAGGACAAGGTTCCGAAAGCTGCAGACAGGCTCAGCTCATGCTAGAGCACCATCTCACATGTTACCAAGCACTCTGCCTCCAGGATTGTCAAGGCCTGCCATAGGAGTGACTGATAGGTACACATGTGTCTATATGTAAGTTAGGTATAGGAATACTACACCTAAGCAAGGGGTGATTACACGACCTTGCCCCAGCTGAGTGATCAGCCAGTTGTGTCAAAATGGAAGGCCAGGCCAGGGGTGGCACAATACATGCTGCAGCCCCTGGTAGGCCTAGGGTACACCTATGCCCTGGGTACCTAGGGTACACTGTACAGGGCCCAATAAGGTGATCCTATCCAAATGGGTTATGCACCTAAAGTACATAGTATTAATTTAGAGAGAGAACAGCAGGGCTGTGGGTCTGATTAGCAGGCCCACAGCCACATCTAAGTCGTAAACCAGTAAAGCAAAAGCAAAAAGTGGGGGTGAACATAGAAAGCAGACCCTACTCTCCTACACAACCCCCCCCCAAACTTAGGGACATTAAACTAACCTTGACCAGTTGAGTCTTCATGTTCTAAGTGGAAATATCTGGAGAGTCCATCTGCATTGGCATGGTCAGTCCCAGGTCTATGTTCCACTGTGAAGTCCATCCCCTGTAGGGAAATGGACCACCTAAGAAGTTTGGGATTTTCACCCTTCATCTGATTTAGCCACAAGAGGGGCTTATGGTCTGTCTGAATCTTGAAGTGAGTGCCAAACAAGTATGGCCTCAGCTTCTTCAGGGCCCAAACCACAGCAAAGGCCTCCCTCTCAATAGCTGACCAACGTTTCTCTCTAGGGGTCAGCCTTCTACTTATAAAAGCAATGGGCTGGTCTTGACCATCTACATTCAGTTGTGAAAGAACAGCTCCCACACCTAACTCAGAAGCATCTGTCTGGACAATGAACTCTTTGGAGTAGTCTGGACTTTTCAGAATAGGTGCACTGCACATGGCCTGCTTCAGGTCATCAAATGCTTTTTGACAGCTTACTGTCCACTGAACTTTCTTTGGCATCTTCTTGGAGGTCAAGTCATTAAGTGGTGTCACTATGGACCCATAGTTCTTAACAAACTTTCTGTAGTACCCAGACAGGCCCAAGAAAGCTCTGACCTGAGTCTGGGTAGTTGGAGGAGCCCAGTCCTTTATGGTCTGGATCTTGCTCTCCAGTGGTTGAACCTGACCCCCACCGACTAGGTGGCCCAGGTATACAACCTTGCTCTGCCCTATCTGGCACTTAGTGGCCTTGATAGTGAGGCCTGCCTTTTGCAGGGCCTCTAAAACATTCCTCAGGTGGACCAGGTGATCCTCCCAGGTGGAGCTAAAGACAGCAATATCATCAAGATAAGCTGCACAATAATCATCCAACCCAGTAAGGACTTGATTCACCAGCCTTTGGAAAGTGGCAGGTGCATTCTTCAAACCAAAGGGCATTACCACAAATTGATAATGTCCTCCTGGGGTCGAGAAAGCAGTTTTGGCCTTTGCACTCTCAGCTAGTCTGATTTGCCAGTAGCCTGCTGTCAGGTCAAATGTGCTCAAAAACTTAGCAGCTGCCAGTCTGTCAATGAGCTCATCTGCCCTAGGTATTGGGTGGGCATCTGTCCTAGTGACAGCATTGAGACCTCTGTAATCCACGCAAAACCTCATCTCTCTCTTACCATCTTGGGTGTGAGGTTTTGGCACAAGGACTACAGGTCTAGCCCAAGGGCTCTCTGAAGGTTCAATGACTCCCAGCTCCAACATCTTTTGTACCTCAACTTTTATGCAGTCCCTGACATGGTCAGGTTGCCTGTAGATTTTACTCTTCACAGGCAGACTGTCACCAGTGTCCACCTCATGGGTGCACCAGTTTGTCTGACTTGGGGTCAGAGAGAACATATGTCTGTAGGCCTGCAGAACTTGTCTGCAGTCCTGTTGCTGATGGACAGTGAGGCTGTCAGAAAAGACCACACCATCAACTGAGCCATCATCAGGGTTCTGAGTCAACAGGTCTGGGAGAGGGTCACTCTCTTCCTCCTGCCCCTCATCTGTAGCCATGAGTAGCCCCATGTCTGCCCTGTCAACATATGCCTTCAATCTGTTGACATGAAGCACCCTGTGGGGGCTTCTGGGAGTCCCAAGGTCCACCAAGTAGGTGACTTCTCCCTTTTTCTCAACAATAGTGTGGGGTCCAGACCATTTGTCTTGGAGTGCTGCTGGGGCCACTGGCTCCAACACCCACACTTTCTGCCCTGGCTGGTAAACAGTCAGTACAGCCTTTTGGTCATGCCAAGCTTTTTGGAGTTCTTGGCTTGCCTCAAGGTTTTTAGAAGCCTTCTTCATATACTCTGCCATCCTGGAGCGGAGACCAAGTACATAATCCACTATGTCTAGTTTGGGTTGTCTGAGAGGTCTCTCCCATCCTTCCTTCACCAAACACAGGGGTCCTCTTACAGGATGCCCAAACAAAAGCTCAAAAGGGCTGTAGCCAACCCCCTTTTGTGGGACCTCTCTGTAAGCAAACAGAAGGCAGGGTAAAAGGATGTCCCATCTTCGCCTAAGCTTGTCTGGTAATCCTTTTATCATTCCCTTTAGGGTCTTGTTGAATCTCTCAACAAGCCCATTGCACTGTGGGTGATAGGGTGTGGTGAACTTATAGTTAACACCACACTCCTTCCACATTGCAGTCAAGTATCCTGACATAAAGTTGGCACCTCTGTCAGAAATGACCTCCTTTGGAAAGCCCACTCTGGAGAATACTCCAAGCAGGGCCCTTGCCACAACAGGAGCTGTTGTGGTCCTCAGGGGAATTGCTTCTGGGTACCTGGTGGCATGGTCCACTATCACCAGTATGAATCTGTGCCCAGATGCTGTTTGTGGGTCCATTGGTCCTACAATATCTATGCCCACTCTTTCAAAGGGGACCCCCACCACAGGTAGTGGTATGAGGGGGGCCTTTGTGGTGCCACCTGATTTGCCACTGGCTTGGCAGGTGACACAGGAGCGACAAAACTCCTTAGTATCCTCTGACATATGGGGCCAGTGAAAGTGAGGGACAAGCCTGTCCCAAGTCTTGTTCTGGCCTAAATGTCCTGCAAGGGGAATATCATGGGCCAAGGTTAGAAGGAAGCCTCTGAACTTCAGTGGTATGACCAACCTCCTGGATGCACCAGGCTTGGGGTCTCTAGCCTCTGAATACAGTAGCCCTTCATCCCAATACACTCTATGGGTACCTTGAGCATTCCCTGCAGCCTCAGCAGCAGCCAGCTGTCTGAGGGGTTCAAGAGAGGGGCAGTCTAATTGAGCCTGCCTCAGATCTGCCCTGGAAGGTCCCCCTGTCCCAAGAAACTCAACCTGATCAGGTTCAAGTTCTTCTAGGACAGTTCCTTCAGGGCTCTCAGAATCATCCTCCTGGGAGGGCTGATCCACCACCTGAGGCAGGGGGGAAGGCACAGCCTTAACCCTACTGCTCTTTCTCTTGGATTGTGACTGGTCCATAGTTTCAGGATCCAGCACTTGTTCAGTGTTGCACTTTTTGGCCTGTGACCTGGTCACAGCAAGGACATGTGCATCTATCCCCAGCATTTCTGCATGGGTCCTATACTCCACTTCAGACCAAACTGAAGTTTCAAGATCATTGCCCAGTAAACACTCTACAGGAAGGTCTGAACTAACAACAACTTTCTTGAGGCCAGTTACCCCTCCCCAGGAGAAGTTAACAATAGCCACACTATGGGAGGTAGTGGCATTGCTAGCGTTGGTCACTAGGTAATTCTCACCTAGTATGATCTGTCCAGGGTCCACAAAAGCAGGTGTCACCATTGTGACACTAGCTCCAGTGTCCCTGTAGGCCTGAGCCATTCTTTGGTTGATAAAAGGTGTCTGTCTGTACTTGCCCAGGTTACTGGGGCCTACAGTAGAGGACAAAGCTAAGTCCCCATCACAGATCAGGACAGCCTGAGTAGGTACTCTGACTAGGCCAGAATCCTCCTCAGTTCCCAGGGTTAACCCTACTACACCCTTTTGCTGGGAACCACCACTTACAGCTGAACTAGGGGGTACAGTTGCCTTAGGGGCAATGGTGGCTGGGGGCTTATCCTTTTTGGTGCACTCACTAAACCAATGTGAGGTAGACTTACAATAGTTGCACCATGGTTTCTTTTGGCCTTCTTTCTTCTTATCCTTTTTGGAACCACCCTCCCCCTGAGCCTTTTGGGGGCCTGGTGAAGACTTCTGGTCTTTTTGTTTCTGATCATTACCCTTCTGGTCTGCCTTTTTCTGATCACCGCCCTGGTTCTGGTTTTTCTGCTTAACTCTAGTCCTGACCCATCTATCTGCCTTCTTTCCCAATTCTTGGGGAGAAGTCAGATCAGAATCAATCAGGTGTTGATGCAATAGCTGGTTTTGACAGTTGTTAAGTATTTGTTCTCTCATGATCAAATTATACAATCCTGTATAGTCCTTAACCTTACTTCCCATTAGCCAGCCTTCCAGAGCCTTAGTGGCACAATCTACAAAGTCAGTCCAGTCCTGAGTCTGTGTCTTCTGGGTATCCCTGAACAACAACCTGTATTGTTCAGTGGTTAGGCCAAACCCATCAATCAGAGCACTCTTCAGGACAGTGTAATTATCTGCATCCTCATCACTAACTGTGAGGAGCTTGTCTCTTCCTTTCTCAGAGAAGGAGAGCCACAAGATAGCTGCCCACTGACTTTGGGGTACCTGCTGTACTTTGCAAGCTCTCTCCAAAGCAGTTATCCATTTGTGGATGTCATCCCCACACTTGTAGGGAGGGACAATCTTGCTCAGGTTTCTATTATCATAGTGCCTGTCTCTATCTCTAGGAATGTTGCTGCCACCAGTGGGTTCTAACCCACTTAACTTTTGTTCTCTAGCCAGAGCAAGCTTCTCTTTGGCAAGGGCAAGTTCTTCCCTCTGAATCCTCAGATTAGCCTCCCTCATTCTGGCTGCATGCTCCTTTCTCTCAGGTGAAGTCATTCCCCTGTGAGAGGAAGCATTAGAGATGTTAGAGACATGGGAGTGGATGGATTCCCCTGAAGGGGATCTGTCCTTCCTGTTTCTCTGTGAATGTCTACTTGTGGGTCTGTATGGGGGGACCCCATGCAAACTCCCATGTAAACTTAAGTTAGCCTGGCTAAGTCTCCTTACTTGGCTCTGGCTATCTACCTCCCCATCTGAAGCCCCATCTGACTCCTCTGTGGTGGGTAGACCCTCCTCTGTGCCTAGGGCACCTTCCTGAGATGCCCTCTGAGCATCATACTCCTCTAGGAGTTGTCTTAACTGAAGGAGGGTAGGGTTTGCACCCTGTTTTATTCCTCAGGAGGTACACAATTGTCTCATCTCCTGGAATGTTAAGGTATCATACCTAGAGGGGGTCTTCTGCAGACCTGCCCCTCCTGAGAGAGCATCTACTTGATCTCCTCCCAGAGGCATGATCTAGTGAGGGTGTGGTGTGTGCACCTACCTACACTAGTTGTATCTACTAAACCTTTCTAGTAGTTGTAGTCAGGGTGTGTTATTCCCTTCAACCTACAACTACAAAGTCCAGTAGGACTTAAGTATAATAATCTATGTTATATGTACCTAGACAATATCTGTGTGATCTTTCAATTTAGTATCTCAAGATTACAATGGTATTACAACAGCAAGCTCAGATCCCAACCGCTGCTCACCAATGTGAGAAGTTGGCCTGATGTATGATGTCACTAGTTATAGTGTACACCTTATATCAGTCCAAATACCCTTATGGTGATTGGTTGTAAAGTCAACCTTATAGACCAGCTATCCTAGTGGTAGCATGGACAAGAGCAGTCTTAGGCTAAACTCTGAATGGCATGTGAAGCCAGCTGTGATACCATATATAATCCCTTGAATACCAAATGAAAGGACACCACAACAGATATATATATAAAATAAAGTGTATTTATTCTAAGCAAACCCTCAGCACTCTTTATGAGTTTAGAGGTAAGTACAACACAGTCTTATTAATGCATACAGTAAGTCACACAGGTAAGTAATACAGTTAGGCCCTAGGGGCCACGCAAACCATATACTAAAGAAGTGGTATAAGAACCACTGTCACGGAAATAGAATAGGCCTAGGCCTAGGGAATCGCTGGGGCTACACTACACTAGCGTTAGTTAGGAAGTGGGAGGCCCACGGGATTCGTGTGCAGAGTGGAAACACTCACGCGTAATGCGTAAAAGTAAATAGCAATGTTACAGTTTAGAAATAGATAGATTTAGGACACTTCCGGAGTAGCTAGGAAGTTGAGACTTGAAAACTAGACACTAGGATAGTCACTATCCTGATGAGCACCGGAGTACCCAAGTTACCTAGCCCACAGGCTGCGGGTGCATAGGGGTGAAGATGCGTCGTTTTCGTCGTCGACTCCTATGGATGCCTGAAGAAAGATGCTGACAGGCAGTCAGGAGAGAGTGTCCGGTGGATCCCAAGCCTGGGATCAAGAAGAGAAGAAACCTGCAAGCAGAGGGGACAGAGTCAAGGTCACTAGCCAGTGACCACGTGGAACCAGGAAGGAACCAGGCGATGTCGTGAAGAGTTGCAGGTGAAGGTGAAGCTTGTCGCTGCAGCCAGGAGGACCAGGAAGCGTCGAGGACGACCAGGACCAGGAGGCGAGCTGTCCCACGAAGGCTCTTGCTGTCGGCGGCGTCGAAGTTGGACTAGGACTCACCAAGCCTTGGCAAGCGGAACCCACGAAGAACAAGGGACTTGCTTCTGGTGCAGACCAGGAAGGTCTGGGGTGCTTCTTCTTTGCAGAGAAGCGGGAGCCAGTCTGGAGGAGCCAAACCAGCGCAGAAGATTTCAGGGAGCGTCGTCACAAAGGCCACTAGCCAGCGGGCAAGCAACCGGACAGACGCGGCAAGCAGGAAAATGCTGAAGGGCCCCACGCAGGACTCGTGGAGTGTGGGGGGCTGGTCTTCGGTGCAGATGGTGCTTGGGGTTGGGGCTTCTCAATCCCCGGTGCACAACTTCGAGGGTACCTCAGAAGCTGCGCTGTAAGTTACTAGCCACTTTTCCCAGGTAGCCGGTCCCACGTCGCTCGTCGCCTCCACGGATCTCAGCTCTGCTGCAGATGTGGATGAGGGTCGGAGAAGTCTGGAAATCAAGGCTCTGGTCGGGCTCTGCAATCGGTTCCTCGTCGAACGTTTCACAAAGCAAAGGGTAGTCACTTGATGGTGCCTGTTTGCACAGGGTAGCCACTCCTTGGCTACAAGGGAGATTCTTCAGTCTTCTTCTTTCGTCGAATGTCGAAGGTCCAGAGTTTCTGTTCAGTTTTGCAGGTTCAGGATAATCTAAAGTCTTGAGGCCCAACTCCCACTCTTATACTAATCTGGGGGGCTGGGATACCTGCTAGGTCACGCCTTATGGGTGGGACCTGGGAGGGGGTGGTTACACCCACTTCCCTTTGTCCAGTTTCGCGCCAGAGCTGGGGCTGGAGTGCCCCAGCGCCGGTTTGAACTGGACTATGCAAGGAACACCTTGTGTGCCCCAGGCATGTCTCATTCCTTTCAGCCCACCCTGCCCCAATACACTAAAGGCTGTCTGGGGAGGTGCTAGCACCTCCCCAAGCAGGAAACCTATTGTCCAGGCCTCCCTGGCTGGGATCACTCCCAGCAGCAGGAGGTCAGACTTGTGTCGTGGCAGCAGCATCCATTTTGTGATGCTGAGGCTTTGGTCAGAGGCTAACAGTTGAAGTATGATTTTAACATGTCTTTCCCTCTAGAAGGGGGGAATAATATTCTCATGTCCAGAAATGGCATGGGGGTATTATTCCCGAGTGTTAGACACCTTACACGACATGTTTTGATAAAGCCAAACCATAGTTACCATAACCGTCTAAGATTATAAGGTACTTTAAGAGTATATGGTAGGCTATATCATAGAACAGCTATAAGGACATGGTTCCGAAAGCTGCAGACAGGCTCAGCTCATGCTAGAGCACCATCTCACATGTTACCAAGCACTCTGCCTCCAGGATTGTCAAGGCCTGCCATAGGAGTGACTGATAGGTACACATGTGTCTATATGGAAGTTAGGTATAGGAATACTACACCTAAGCAAGGGGTGATTACACGACCTTGCCCCAGCTGAGTGATCAGCCAGTTGTGTCAAAATGGAAGGCCAGGCCAGGGGTGGCACAATACATGCTGCAGCCCCTGGTAGGCCTAGGGTACACCTATGCCCTGGGTACCTAGGGTACACTGTACAGGGCCCAATAAGGTGATCCTATCCAAATGGGTTATGCACCTAAAGTACATAGTAGTAATTTAGAGAGAGAACAGCAGGGCTGTGGGTCTGATTAGCAGGCCCACAGCCACATCTAAGTCGAAAACCAGTAAAGCAAAAGCAAAAAGTGGGGGTGAACATAGAAAGCAGACCCTACTCTCCTACACCCGGAACTGGTAATGTCTGCCGGCCACCACGAATCGTAGGAATTTCTTGTGGTTGCGATGTATTGGAATATGGAAATAGGCGTCTTGCAGGTCTAACGACACCATATAGTCGTTCGCATTGAGCAGATGTAATACCTCCTGAATGGTGACCATACGAAACGACTGCTGTTTCAGATAGTTGTTCAGATTCCGTAAGTCCAATATCGGCCTCCATTTCTTCTCCTTTTTCCTGATAAGGAAGAAGCGGGAGTAGAACCCTTTTCCCCGTTGATTTGTGGGAACTCGCTCTATAGCTCCTTTTTGGAGCATAGTCTTCACCTCCAAGAGTAACAGACGTAGGTTTTTGTGAAGTGTTGGGCGGGGAGGGGTGGGAGGAGGGATTTGTATAAATTCCAGGGAATGGCCGAATTGTAGGACCCAACGGTCCGTAGTTATTCTTCGCCAATTTTGGAGAAAGTGGGAAATTTTGCCGCCAATCTTGGAGGGTGGCGAGAAGGTGGAGGCCGGCCGTAGTTGTAAGTCATTGGCGTCTGGAGGTTTCCTTTTGCCGTCCACCTTTACCACGAAAGGAGGACTTCGTGTATGTGGATTGTTGCCGCTGTTGATATTGCGGTCGGTATTGCTGGGAGGAGGAGAATGAAGAACGTTGGTGGAATTCTCCCCTACAAGAGGATTGACCTCTTCCCCTGGGGCCCCGAAAGGAAGGGTTCCGGAATTGCAAAGCACCCAACGCTCTGGCAGTATCCGTGTCTTTTTTAATCCCCTGTAACGCCTCATCAATGTGGGTGCCAAAAAGAAGTTGGCCATCGTAAGGCATGTCCAACACCTTAGTCTGGACCTCCGGTCTGAAGGAGGTTGCCTTTAGCCAAGCCTGGCGTCGGAGAACTGCTGTGCCCGCTAAAAGCCAGTAGAAGCAATATCCATTGCACAGTCAATTATTTCCGAGGCCGATCTTTCTCCCTCAAGCAAGATCTTTTTTGCATCTTCTTTAGACTCCTCTGGCAGGTCTGCCATGTATGGTGCAATGTCTGCCCACATTTGGCCATTATAACGCCCCAAAAGAGCCAGGGCGTTAGAGGCCCTCACCGTCAAGGCCGACATGGAGGAGAACCGCTTGCCAATGGTGTCTAAGCGCCTGCCCTCCTTATCAGGTGGAGCCGTCAATAGAGCAGCCGGGTTGCTTGACCTCCTCTGTGCGGCCTGCGTAATGACCGAATCCGGCTTCGGGTGGCCCGTGAGACAAACTGGAGCTGTGTCCGGCGCTTTATATTTCTTGTCCAGGCGTGGTAACACTGGGGGGACAGAGGAAGGATGTTGCATAATTTTAACTCCCTGTTCCCAAATGTAGTCTATCATTGGTATTGCTCGTACGGACTTCTTAAAGGGTTCCTTAAAGTCATAAAGGAAGCAGTCTTGCTGATGCGAGGGCATCGGAATTTGAAAACGCTGGGCCGCTCTCTCTATAATGTTATGGAAGCCGCCAATATCCTCTGGAGGCGAGTCGGCCGTGGTGGGGGCAGGAGAAGTCGGACAGGGAAGGATATAATCATCCCATTCGTCCTGGGGAGAATGGATCTCCTGAAGTTCTCCCTCTTCAGGCTCGTCCTCTTCTTCCTCATCTGTTGTGGGAGGAAGTGGCGTTGCAATAGGCTCTGATTGCAGCACCAATGGTGGCGGTCTTGGCCTTGGTGTTGGTGGCGCAACTGGTGTTGGAGGCGCCGGCGTCGGAAACCTCTGTTTGTAGTCCGTGATCAGGAATTGGAGGTCCGTGACCAGTGATGCAGGCAGGCAAACCATAGAAGGTGGTGGCTGCACATATTGTGGAGGTGGAACCGGTTGGTAATCCTGGTCCAAGTCCTCATAGTCAGATGTATCTTGGTATTTGACATGTAGCTGTGAAGGGCTTGTCGCAGCCGGGAACATACTGTTGTCCTCTGAATTTTCCTCCTCGAAAAGTTGAGCAGGTGGGAAAGTAGGGACCCGACTGGGTGATGTAAGGGCCGGTGTTAGTGTCCGTTTGGTGATTTTGAGGTGCACAAATGTATTTGGCGTCTCAGAGTCAATAACTGTCGATGGGCCCGTCGACAGTAGAGGTGTAGGCGGTGTAATAGGCATATGAGACAGCGTCGACGAGGACAGCGATGGCGGCGTCGTCGTCAGTGAGGAAGATGAGAATTGTTTCTTCGACGACGACGGCGTCGACGACGATACTGGTCTCGTCGACGACGGTCTCGTCGACAGTGGCTTCGTCGACGTGGGTGTCGACGATGGCGCTGTCGTCGACGATCCTGCTCGTGTCGACGATGTCGTCGGCGGCTTAGCTGACGACGACGACTTTTTGATTTTCAGCGTCGACGAGATCATTTTACCAGCTGTCGACGATGGTGTTGTCGTCGTCGACGTGGTCATTGAGTGGGATATGACCGTAGATATCGTCGCCGTCGACGAAGTTACAACGACTGCCATTGATGGATGTCTTTTCGTCGATGAAGCCACCGTCGACGAGGTGGTCGTCGGCGACAGGGCAGAAACTGGCTTCTTAAAAGTAACCTGGACATCTGGAGGAGAGGTGATTCCTGGCATAGACGAGTCCAGAACCTCGGAAGACCTTTTGTGTGGCTTCTTAGGAGGTGGCTGCGACGAAGGGCCCGGAGAGGACGCCCTTGGTAGCTTGCGTGAGGAGTGCGAAGATATAATAGAACTCTCACTCTCCTCAGAGGACACCACAGAGTCCTTGTCCTTCAGCCTTTGTAGCCAGATTAAAAGGCGCCCTTCTCTGTCCTTCAGGGTCTTGGATGAAAAGGTACGACATACCTTGCAATCCTTGGCACTGTGGCTGGGGTACAGACAATAAAGGCAGTCCTTATGCGGATCATCCACGTGGAGCCTTTTCTTCCCACAGGAAGCACAGGATCTGAAGAGTCCTTTCTTAGGAGTATCAGCCATGACAAATCAGAAAGTTTTGAGTAGAAAACACTGGAAAACCAGAAGCAATGAGCAGAGCTCAGTGGAGACTCTCTTAGCACGACGTGCGGTAGAAAATCTGAGGGACTAGAGCTCCTTCCAGGAGGGTTCTAGAGGGCGGTGCTAGCTGATTGGCTACTGGCCAAACTTTGGTCCTTTTTACATAAGGACGTGGATAGCTTTCTAAGCTAGGGCCCTTTGGGGCCTGTTAATCTATATGTCTTCTAGACATTGCTTTGTTATTTACCGGTGACTCCCATCCCGACGACGGGGAATGATTCAGGCATGTGAATCTATGAAACATACCCTAATACTGGATAATTGCTGAGTCACTCTTTCTAGGGTTGTGGCACTATTTTGCTAACATGATGATCGACTAAGCAGTTATGGAATACTTTTATTGGTTAGAACTATAAGCGAAAGTGGAGTGTATACAACATTGACACCAAATGGCTTTTTATATGTTAATAATGTAATGCATGTCTGTGTCTATATAGAATCCAATGTTCCTTCCTAAGAGCATATGGATTAAGATAGCAAGAGAAGCAGACACTTGCTCTATCCCAGACAGTGTGTGACGCGGAAGAGCTCTGAAGTCTTGCCTTTGAGCAGGAATTCACAAGTATAAATGAACCAGTGCACTAGTAGCGCAACCAGTGAGTGCAAAGGAGGACATGAGAACTATGGCTGCACAGCTTTAATCCGTATTCAACGTACCTTTAAGGCATCTGAGCCCTGGTGCCACTGCACCTGCTGCACCAATAGAAGCTATGCCCCTGTAGTGCATACACTGCTCTATAGCTGGGCAGCCACATCATTTAACACTGCATCAAGACGCAATAACAAATGGGTGATAAGCGGCTTTGATGAATAGCATATACCTTTGCGGCGTCTGCTATATCAAGTATGATGCAACTGCTTGCTGTGTTACAAATTTATTCATTGTGGGTGGGGGGTGTTGCGGGCACGTGGAAGACTATTTGTGACATGCCAGTTGTTTTTGTATTGGTTGAAAATGCAAATAAATAAATCATTAATTGTGTTTGTTTGTATTTGTTATTTTGCTCTGATGTTTCTCACACGGCGCACAAATTGAAAACCAGAACAAACCAACTGACCTAAACGCATATAGAATAAGAAACTTTAAGCAGTATGATTTAGAGAAAAATTATTTTGGTAATCTTTTATACATTTAATTGTATATAACTATGGAAAGTTTCAGCAGTGAAAAATAAATGCAAATTGCATATTTTATATAAAATTTTGGTGGGCAAGAAGAAGCATGGGGTGAGGGTAAAAATAAAGAAGCATAGGAATGAAAAAGAAAATGCTTCTGTAATAAAAAATTGAGGCTATTTAAATTGTTTATAAACAGTTTTATAAATATGTTCACCAAGAGTTTGTTTTGTTTGCATGTTTTTACATAATGCAGTTGCAGCAAAGTATGCAGACAGACGAAGTCGGCTAGTAGGAAGATGGGTGGGTGGTGCTATATGTGAAGTGCATAATGTTCTCTCCCTCTTTCCCCATGTACCAAAATTAACAACATATAGAGATATTCCTGGGATTGGCTCCCGTTGAATAAGATTATAATAAGTTATATCATTATTAATGAGTGTATTTGTAATCATAACCTTATGCATGGGGAAAAATTACAGAACATTTTCCTGGTTTTTATTTGCACATACTGCGCATTTAGTTTCACACATGAGGTGATTTGAGCCTCCCCGATATTGAGAAAAAGTTGTCCCAAAACACAGTGTTTACTGACTTTACCTTAGTGGTAATTGTGATGAAAGCTATCTGTTGGACTAAACAAATAAGTTTCAATTGGGGCCTTCATGCGTTTTCTTGCTAAGGGCAAACACGCATACGCAGCAAATTATATGTACTCAAGCTTTCTAGCTTTCAGCACATTAAGGTAACATGATATATACTGTAGTGTGCTGGCAAAGCAAATTTGGCTGCAATAGCATAATTAATTTTAAGAATATTTTTAATTAAATGTATTTTTATTGCGAATTTTGATGAGAAAGATCAATGGCATAAGAGTAGATAACTTCCGAACACAGTCCTCAACTAGTGATTTTTGGGGTGGAAGATATGAGTGAATGTTTATTGATCCACATATTTTTTTAAATATAGACTCGTAGTACTTCAAATATTCACTGGTTTGCAGTAACAGACTCAAAGCAGAGAGCTATAAATGTGTAGCTGTGTATGTGAACACGGTGCACCAATTGAAATGCAGAATGCAGGCAACGAAAATGCGAAGAGTACCTTTACCAAAGAAAACGTTAAAAAAAAAAAAAAATCAGCAGGCAATGCGATAAAAGAAAGGAAAGAACGAAAAAAGAGAAACATGGTTTGCGGTCATCATACTGTGCCAGCAGTAATGTATGCGACAGTAACTAATGACTGGTAAGGTCGCCTGGTTGTGCGGAGGAAAGGCTCTCGAGGGGGTGCAAAGTAGCAAAATGCTGCCGCTAACAGATCTATTGAAAGTTAGTGTATAGCATGTGCCACCGGATGCATTCATCTGGCTATAATGCGCCCCGGCAACATGCATAAACAAACAAATGCAGCCGGCAAGCATACCTAAAGGGGAGATATGCTAAGTTCAAAGCAGGCAGTGGAGAAGTAAACAAAAGCGGCCGGCAGCCACATGAAAGGGCACCAAACTGAAAGCGCTCATTTGACCTTCTCTGGAGTTTAGAATGTACTCACCATCTGAGAGGCAATCCAAAACAAGACAAGCCCGGCAGAGCGTGGCGCGCGAGCTTGGCGTGGGCGGGGGGGCGCATTCTAGGCGGGGGAGCGCATTCTAGGCGGGGGAGCGGACCCTTTGAAGTGCTCCCAAAAGGCGGATTGCATGGCGGCACGATGCGCGCGATTGTGCGCGTGCTAGCCATGCAATCCGCTTTTTGGGAGCACTTTTAAAACTCCACAATAGTCTCGCTTTGTGATCGCTTACGCGATAGCAAGGTCGAGACCTAAAAATGATGTCTAAATCACAGTGCATTACACCACGATGCATCAATTACATTAAAAAACAAGCATTTGCAATGCAATAGGTCTCGCATTTACGCAAGTTTAAGCTATTGGCATTGTACACGACAATGCCTTCTATTTATGTTTTTAAAACTAAAACAAAAATAAAAGGCATTGTTATTTGCAATGTCAATAGCTCAAACCCACGTGAAAGCGAGACCTATTGCATTGCAAATGCTTGTTCATTTTTTCAAGTGATACGTCCACATTAGGGCCAAATAGGTGTTGCTTATCGAACGGCTGATTGAGTATGGAACTCTGGACTTCAGGTTTAAAACCGGAGATGCGTAACCAGGCATGCCTACGCAGGAGGACACTGGTGTTTATTGCCCTTGAGGCGGTATCTGCAACATCTAAGGCACAATGGATGGAGGTGTTAGTGAAGGTTTTACCTTCCTGTATGAGTTCATTGGCCCTGTTTTTATACCTGTCAGGGAGGTGTTGCATTATGGACTCAAGCTCATCATAATGTGCCCTGTCATACCTGGCTAACAGCGCTTGGGTATCGGCAACGCGCCATATATTTGCTGCCTGTGACGCCATTTGTTTGCCAGAGGCATCCAGGAGTTTAGATTCCTTATCAGGTGGTGGTGCGTCACCAAATGTTTGGGAATTGGCTCTCTTCCTTGCATTGGAGACTACAAGGGAGTCTAGAGGTGCGGGCCTTTAATGTAGGCTGGATCAGTAGGGGCAGCCTTATACTTTCTTTCTATTCTCGGGTTGATGACTCGAGCCCTGACTGGGTCTTTAAAGATCTCTGGTGCATGCTTAATGACCCCTTTAAGCATGGGTAAAATTGAGGTGGACCTTTGTGTGGTGTCAAAAGTGTCCATGAGAAAATCTTCCTCCACGGGGTCTGTATGAAGGGCCACCCCGTGGTACTAGGCAGCTCTGTGGAGGAGCTCGTTGAAGCAGATATTGTCCTCTGGAGGGGAAGTCCTGGAGGGAAAGATGTCATCTTGTGGGGTGTAAGGGACGTCTGGGACACTATAATCATCCCAGGGGTCTGAGGAGACAGTAGGGGTAGGGTCCCCTAGTGGTTGATCATCTGCACCTCCCCCTGCATCATCTGAGGTGCTATCATCATCATCTACTGGAGAAGGTGATGGTGTAGGAGTGGTGTGGTGGAGGAGGTGGAGGAGGCGGCAGAGGAGAAGGGATCCTTAATGGAGGTAGCAAGGTCTCTCTTTTTGGGTGGTGGAGCCGGTGCAGGCGTATCTAGGGGTCTTTTCTTGATGCTAAGTGTGAGAAGTTGGCCTGATGTATGATGTCACTAGTTATAGTGTACACCTTATATCAGTCCAAATACCCTTATGGTGATTGGTTGTAAAGTCAACCTTATAGACCAGCTATCCTAGTGGTAGCATGGACAAGAGCAGTCTTAGGCTAAACTCTGAATGGCATGTGAAGCCAGCTGTGATACCATATATAATCCCTTGAATACCAAATGAAAGGACACCACAACAGATATATATATAAAATAAAGTGTATTTATTCTAAGCAAACCCTCAGCACTCTTTATGAGTTTAGAGGTAAGTACAACACAGTCTTATTAATGCATACAGTAAGTCACACAGGTAAGTAATACAGTTAGGCCCTAGGGGCCACGCAAACCATATACTAAGTAAGTGGTATAAGAACCACTGTCACGGAAATAGAATAGGCCTAGGCCTAGGGAATCGCTGGGGCTACACTACACTAGCGTTAGTTAGGAAGTGGGAGGCCCACGGGATTCGTGTGCAGAGTGGAAACACTCACGCGTAATGCGTAAAAGTCAATAGCAATGTTACAGTTTAGAAATAGATAGATTTAGGACACTTCCGGAGTAGCTAGGAAGTTGAGACTTGAAAACTAGACACTAGGATAGTCACTATCCTGATGAGCACCGGAGTACCCAAGTTACCTAGCCCACAGGCTGCGGGTGCATAGGGGTGAAGATGCGTCGTTTTCGTCGTCGACTCCTATGGATGCCTGAAGAAAGATGCTGACAGGCAGTCAGTGAAGAGTGTCCGGTGGATCCCAAGGCTGGGATCAAGAAGAGAAGAAACCTGCAAGCAGAAGGGACAGAGTCAAGGTCACTAGCCAGTGACCACGTGGAACCAGGAAGGAACCAGGCGATGTCGTGAAGAGTTGCAGGTGAAGGTGAAGCTTGTCGCTGCAGCCAGGAGGACCAGGAAGCGTCGAGGACGTCCAGGACCAGGAGGCGAGCTGTCCCACGAAGGCTCTTGCTGTCGGCGGCGTCGAAGTTGGACTAGGACTCACCAAGCCTTGGCAAGCGGAACCCACGAAGAACAAGGGACTTGCTTCTGGTGCAGACCAGGAAGGTCTGGGGTGCTTCTTCTTTGCAGAGAAGCGGGAGCCAGTCTGGAGGAGCCAAACCAGCGCAGAAGATTTCAGGGAGCGTCGTCACAGAGGCCACTAGCCAGCGGGCAAGCAACCGGACAGACGCGGCAAGCAGGAAAATGCTGAAGGGCCCCACGCAGGACTCGTGGAGTGTGGGGGGCTGGTCTTCGGTGCAGATGGTGCTTGGGGTTGGGGCTTCTCAATCCCCGGTGCACAACTTCGAGGGTACCTCAGAAGCTGCGCTGTAAGTTACTAGCCACTTTTCCCAGGTAGCCGGTCCCACGTCGCTCGTCGCCTCCACGGATCTCAGCTCTGCTGCAGATGTGGATGAGGGTCGGAGAAGTCTGGAAATCAAGGCTCTGGTCGGGCTCTGCAGTCGGTTCCTCGTCGAACGTTTCACAAAGCAAAGGGTAGTCTCTTGATGGTGCCTGTTTGCACAGGGTAGCCACTCCTTGGCTACAAGGGAGATTCTTCAGTCTTCTTCTTTCGTCGAATGTCGAAGGTCCAGAGTTTCTGTTCAGTGTTGCAGGATCAGGATAATCTAATCTCTTGAGGCCCAACTCCCACTCTTATACTAATCTGGGGGGCTGGGATACCTGCTAGGTCACGCCTTATGGGTGGGACCTGGGAGGGGGTGGTTACACCCACTTCCCTTTGTCCAGTTTCGCGCCAGAGCTGGGGCTGGAGTGCCCCAGCGCCGGTTTGAACTGGACTATGCCAGGAACACCTTGTGTGCCCCAGGCATGTCTCATTCCTTTCAGCCCACCCTGCCCCAATACACTAAAGGCTGTCTGGGGAGGTGCTAGCACCTCCCCAAGCAGGAAACCTATTGTCCAGGCCTCCCTGGCTGGGATCACTCCCAGCAGCAGGAGGTCAGACTTGTGTCGTGGCAGCAGCATCCATTTTGTGATGCTGAGGCTTTGGTCAGAGGCTAACAGTTGAAGTATGATTTTAACATGTCTTTCCCTCTAGAAGGGGGGAATAATATTCTCATGTCCAGAAATGGCATGGGGGTATTATTCCCGAGTGTTAGACACCTTACACGACATGTTTTGATAAAGCCAAACCATAGTTACCATAACCGTCTAAGATTATAAGGCACTTTAAGAGTATATGGTAGGCTATATCATAGAACAGCTATAAGGACAAGGTTCCGAAAGCTGCAGACAGGCTCAGCTCATGCTAGAGCACCATCTCACATGTTAGCAAGCACTCTGCCTCCAGGATTGTCAAGGCCTGCCATAGGAGTGACTGATAGGTACACGTGTCTATATGTAAGTTAGGTATAGGAATACTACACCTAAGCAAGGGGTGATTACACGACCTTGCCCCAGCTGAGTGATCAGCCAGTTGTGTCAAAATGGAAGGCCAGGCCAGGGGTGGCACAATACATGCTGCAGCCCCTGGTAGGCCTAGGGTACACCTATGCCCTGGGTACCTAGGGTACACTGTACAGGGGCCAATAAGGTCATCCTATCCAAATGGGTTATGCACCTAAAGTACATAGTATTAATTTAGAGAGAGAACAGCAGGGCTGTGGGTCTGATTAGCAGGCCCACAGCCACATCTAAGTCGTAAACCAGTAAAGCAAAAGCAAAAAGTGGGGGTGAACATAGAAAGCAGACCCTACTCTCCTACACTAAGCATTAAGTGACCAGTCTTAGGATCCTTCACAAGAGTTTTTTGGGTAGGATCTAGGCGAAACAGTTCTTCTGTGGGAGGCAGATCCTTTGGAGCCGACGGTTTTGGTGCCGTAGGCTTTTTCGGTGCCAACTCGGTAGCGGTTCTGGGTTTGGAACCCTGCAGTTTTGCAATGTCTTTGTCTGATGGAACCGGTTTCTTCGGTTCGGAGGTCTTTTTCGGTTTCGAAGCATGGGAGTCTGGGCCCTTTGGTGGCAGTTTTTTTGCTCGGCTCAGAGTGTGTTGTCGGTGTCGAGGAGCCGGTGCTAGTCTTCGGCGCTGAGTGCTTATATGTCGAAGAAGCGGTCGGCGTGGATGAGGATGAGGAAGACTTCTTTTTCGGTGCCTGTGTATGTTTTTCGGCACCAAGGGTAGGATGACCCGAGCCCGAAGGCGGGGCATGGAAAGCAGTCTCTCGGTGTGCACCTGGGCCCGAAGGTGAAGGTGGGACCGAAGCCTTTTTTGATAGTGTCGAGGGGGGTTGGGGTCGACGTCTGTACTCATGGCCCTCTGAGCTGGAGTGAGGTCTTTGATGTCTGAGTCATCTGCCTCGGAGGCGTTGACAAGGCCTTCTTCGACCCGCCCCTGCTCTGGCACATCGACGCCTTCTTGGAAGATGTCGTCAGGGATCGAAGATTATGAGCGAGTCATTGTTCTTCTAGCTCGGTGGTCCCGGATCGTCTTCTTGGTGCGGAAGAAGGCGCAAGCTGGACAGTCTCTGGCCTCGTGCTCCGGTGAGAGGCAGAGGTTGCACACCTCATGCAGGTCGGTGTGGGGAAACTTCGACCCACATCGAGGACACTTCTTGAATGGCATCCTTTCCATAAGCCAGAATATGAGGCCCAGGTAGGCCCAAAGGCCTTCGTCGACGACCGGAATCAAAGACTTCGAAGTTGAGTCGCGTGGATTGGGAAAACGCGATCGAGACAATACCGTCAAAAAGGGAAGGATTGCGCGTCGAAAGAGAAAACAGTTACCGGTTCCAAACTGGAGCGCGAGAAACACATCCGAGCCCGATGGCGGAAAAATATAATCTGAGGCTGGAGCAGAGTGACAACTCTTCCAAGTCTCACAAGAGAGCCAGGTAACCAGGTAAGCCAAAGGACAAACATAATAAAAACTCCCATCAGACTAAAAATGCTCTCAAAAGGGAGAAACAAAGAAATCTCGTGAAGCCAGCCTTGTCGTCTCATTCCAGGACTTCTAAGCAAGGAAAGCAGATATCTGCCTCGTTGTCAGGCTTGTTGAGGCATAAATCCTCTCAAACATCCCTCTCGACAACGGTATCACCGTAGACGCCAGGAGCATAGAGGAAGACGACTAGAACCCTCTAGTTAGCGAGACCGTCGACAGTGCAGTCATCCACTACATCCATCCACTACATCCATCGGCACCTCCATTTTGTCGATGCCAACTATACCATCTACGAGGATTTTGACGATGACACAATAGACGCCACCACCGCCGACGGAACCGTCGACGCCACTTCAGTCAACAAAGGAGTCTAAGGAGATGTTGCGGACGACGGTATAGTCGACGCTACCACAGCATGGTTGCACGATGAGCAAGGAATCTCTACGACCTGAGCTCACCTCGCCAAGCAAAGCATCACTTTTGCTCCCTAATCACTTGCTGGACACAGAAGAAACAGATGACGACGGTCCATTTGGAACAGCTCATAGTCCCTCGGAATTTAATATAAAATATCAGGAGGCGTATGAAGACTATTATGATGAGGAGCAATATCACCATTACCACCCTGTTCGAAACTATACTACCAGTTCAGATATTATGTAGATCATCCCAGACAAGATTCTACACAATTACCACACTCCTTGATCCAGGATTTACACGCTAAATTGATGGATCACAGCAAAACTGTTCCGGCACCCTCAAGAGGAACATACTGATGCATCACAGGCGCCACCGGTGGTACATTCTACACCAACATTACCACCTCCTCCCACTCCCAGGATGACGCCTCATCCCATCATACCAGGACCACCTAGGGATGACCCATCCTCTTCTGAGGATGACGCGAAACAGCGAAATTCAGGATCCTCCACCAGCTACAGATGAGTGGGATTATATTATACCTGCTCCATCCCCACCTCCAAACCAATCTTCTGACTCTCCTCTGGAGGATATAGGTGGTTTTCACAACTTAATGGATAGAGCTGCTGCCAGATTTCACCTGCCTATCACAGTGAAGCAATCAGACTGCATTCTTTATGATATTAAAGAGCAAACGAGGAAGTCAGTATGCTCCATCCCTATTATCGATCATATCTGGCAAGAGGGGCATAAGGTTATAAAATCGCCAGACTAGGTGGGGCCCGTTTTACCCCGGATAGACGAGAAACAGAGCGCCAGAGGATTCCTCTGCATGCCTTACAGGGTACCCCAAACCAGGCTCTAATATCGCCGGCAGCATAGAGGAGGTCAAAATATCCTTCAACCCCTATCCCATCTCCGCCTGATAAAGGAAGACACCTCTTAGACAGTATAGGAAAGCACTTCTCCACCATGTCTGCAATAACCGAGCGAGCATCTAGCGCCTTAGCGATTATATGCCGTTATGACCATCAGATGTCATCTGATATTGGGGCCATGTTGGATCTCACCCCAGGCGCCGGGAAACCCTTTTAGGGTAGCTGTCGCGCCATACAAGCTAAATAAATAAATAAATAAATAAATAAGGATAGAAGGCAGGAAGCCAAGAAGATATCAGCAGAAGGTGAGCACACAGCCGCCGAGGTCATCGATTGTGCCATGGATATAGCCACGACAAGCTTCAGGCAACTAGCCAGCGCAGCGGTTTTAAGATGCCGGGGAAGGCTTAGAGCGACCTTATTTAGACCTCGTATCCAATCTGAAATTCTGGACATCGCGTATGATGGAGACACTTTTTTCCGGGAGAATATTGATGACGCCTTATTGGCCATTGAAAAAGATACGGCCAAGTTTCTGGGGACCCTACAATATCGAAAGGTACCCTTTTGAGGGGTGCGTGGATGGGGTTTCTCGTATTGAAGAGGTACCTAACAGTACCAGACCTACCAGTCGCAGTATCAGCAAGGTTACCAGCAGCCAACATATAGACAACTGTCTACAGCTGGTTCCTCCAGGCACTGCTCTCAAAAGAAGCCACCGTCCCAGAGCCGCGAAGCAGGTTGCGAGCATTGACTACAGTCAGATGCCAGCTACTACCCCCCTCTCTTCCAGTTGGTGGGAAAATCTCCAATTATATCCATCAGTAGTGGAAGATAATAGACAGATGGGTACTGGATTTAATAACATATGCCCATACCCTAGAGTTTTTACAACGACCACCAAACACCATCCCCTTTGCCTTCACTCATTAAAACAGGAAGTTAAGCTCCTGCTCATCCAAGGGAGCAACAGAGGAAACTCCTGTTGCATAACGAGGAAAAGGATTTTACTCCTGATGGAAGAGCCATCTGTGGCAGGGGAGCTTCAAAGGCCTGGCAGCCTTTGTAATGCAAACACCAGCCTCTCCTGCTATCAGGAGCAGGCCCCCTTTCTGTCTCCCCTCCTTTTCGGCGGGAAGACAGGCGGGAAAAATAAGCCAGCCCAGAAGGTGTGCCCACCTCTACCAACTCCCCTCAGGTGGGGGAGGCAAGGTGAAGCCCTCTCATCAGTGCCCGCCATCTTGCAGATGGAAGGCACTGCCCAGTCAGGATTAGGGATTGTGCTCACTCCCCCATGTGAGGTGAGCACACCAAGGGTGTAGTCACCCTAAGTTCAGTAGCCCATTGGCTACTGACCTCGAGACCCCTAAAACGCCCCCTAAATACAGTATTTAGGGGGCAGCCCTGAGGCAGATTCCCTCAACCTAAGCAGAACAAGCATTTGCAATGTAATAGGACTCGCATTTGAGAGAGTTTGAGCTGTTGGCATTGTAAATGACAATGCCTTTTATTGATATGTTTTAAAAACAACACAAATAAAAAGGCATTATCATTTACAATGCCAATAGCTTAAAATCTCGCAAATGCGAGACCTATTGCATTGCAAATGCTTGTTAACACTGATCCTTGGTAGGAAGCCAAAGAATTCCAAACATATAGACTGCTGGCCATATACATAATTTATCGGCAGTTGAAAGTATCGTCAAAACCCTTTTCAGCCCTGTGATCGACCCAAAAGTGCTGCTCCCGTAACACAGGTGCTGCCACAGCTGCGCCTAGAGGAACTGACCCGATATCTCCAATACACAGGGGCTGCTGCTGGAGGAGATGAGGGACGCATTCAAACCAGCTCTCTCACCAGGACTCCCTAGTTGCATCCCCTGGCGGCTCTCCCCATGCCCGTCCATTCAGGGCTCGGCGGCCTAGGAGTACGACAGCAGGGGGACACGGGCTTCCGTCCTCGGTCCAGGTCACGCGGTACTGCAACCAGAGTCCGAATACGGACAGCGACTGTAAAAGTAACTGTGCCTCGCGCTCACTGCCCTAACCACCATCGATCAATCAATCAATCTCAGCCTAACACTCAAACTCCGCCCTTCGCCCGTGAATTGGCTGTTCCCCACCTCCAGCTCGCAACTGATTGGCTGAGGGCATTGTAGTTCTTCTTAGAGGGGAATGGCTGTCAACTACTACACAGTCCCAGTGTACAGAAACTCTAAAAGCCACTTCGGAGACGCGAAAGGTAATTTAGACGACCAATTGCAAGTCGCCGTAGGCCACTCTCCATGGCAGCCATTGGTTGCCGGAGTAGAAGCCCGCAGCAGAAGGAGTAGTTTCTTACCTGTAACTCCAGTTCTGTAGTAGGGGTATCTCTGTTATAGTCATAATCTATGAATAGTCCCGCCCATGTGCGGGGACCCCGGAGCAATCAAAATATCTCTTAAGCTGTCCTGCATTTGCAAACCTGCAAAGACACTTAAGAGACAGACAAAAATAATACAGCCTAATTACAACACGGCTGCACTGGCCAGCACTTCCTCTGAAGTGAAAACAACAGCCAAAATAAAGTTTAAATGTCATTTTTATTCACATCTGACATGTTCCTTTATTGTATCACACTCCCTTCACCAAAATCCCTTTAAACAATAGAGAGGAAGGGGTGGACAGACCAGCCCTATAGGCTGTCATTATGTGTCTGCTAAAGGGATACCGTGCCTTTAAGAAACTCTCCAGAGACCCCCGGTATCCCAGGATGCACAGCCCAAGCAAGTTACTTTCAGTTCTTTTTGAAGGTGTATAACAGGCCTGATACTGTCAGAATTACTCCACCGGGGAGGAGGGAGGGTCGCTTATGACTATAACAGAGATACCCCTACTACAGAACTGGAGTTACAGGTAAGAAACTACTCCTTCTGTAGTAGGGGATCTCTGTGTATAGTCATAATCTATGAATAGAATGGCAAGCCCATCCCAACCAACAAACAGCGGTGGAGTAAGACCCAAACACCAACAAACTACTGTGCAAACAAATTCCTCAGCGAAGCCTGTCCAACCTGCGCATCTGCCCTAGCATCAGAGTCCAGGCAGTAATGCTTTGTAAATGTATGGACCGACTTCCAGGTGGCAGCCTTACAAATGTCAGCAATTGGAACATTCCTAAGCAAAGCTGTAGTAGCTGCTTTGCCCCTAGTCGAATGCGCTGTAGGCTTACCCCCTAACGTCTTATTAGCTTTCTGATAACAAAGCTGAATACAGGACACAATCCACCTAGAGATGGACTGTTTTGAGGTAGCTAGACCAGTTCTTACTGAACCATAATTTACAAACAGTTGATCCGACCTGCGGATGTCTTTTGTCTTATCTAGATAGAATTTCAACACCCTACGCACATCTAGTGAATGCAGAGACCTCTCCGCCGGAGAGGAGGGATGCTGAAAAAATGTAGGCACAGTTATCATTTGATTTACATGGAAATCTGATATCACTTTAGGCAAAAATTTAGGATGAGTACGCATTACCACTTTAGAAGCATGGAACACAGTATACGGCTCTTGACAACACAGAGCCTGAATTTCACTTACTCTCCTGGCCGATGTAATGGCCACAAGGAAGGCAGCTTTCCATGACAAATGCTGCAAAGAAGCCTTATGGATAGGCTCAAAAGGCTCCCTCATCAATCTGGACAACACCACGTTTAATTCCCATGGTGGCGAAGGTCGTCTAACAGGGGGAAACACCTTACGCAAACCCTCCAAAAAATCTTTAATCACAGGGATTTGAAAAAATGAGGTTTGGGAAGGGCCCTTTCTATACGCAGTCAAAGCTGCGAGATGAACTTTGATAGACTGAAAATTAAGCCCAGATTGAGCTAACTGCAGCAGATAAGGCAAAATAACATCTTCTTTACAGGATGTAGGGTCAATGTCCTTTGCCTTGCACCATAAACAGAATCTCTTCCACTTATAGGCATAAGAAGTCCTCGTAGACGGTCTCTTCGCCTCTTTCAAAATCTCCATACAGTCCTGGGGTAGATTCAAGTGTCCATACTGCACTAGTTCAGGAGCCATGCTGCCAAACTCAAGGACGAGAGATTGGGGTGAACCATCTGCCCTCCGAACTTCGTGAGAAGGTCCGGCCGACACGGCAGGCGCCTGTGGGGCAGAACAGACCGGTGAAGAAGGTCGGTGAACCACCATTGCCTCGGCCACTCCGGAGCAATCAGGATCATCCTGGCTCTGGATTGCGACAGCTTGATCAGCATCGCCGGAATCAGGGGAATGGGCGGAAAGGCGTAGAGAAAGCTGTTGGACCAGCTGATCCATAGGGCATTCCCCAGAGTCCCTGGTTGGTAGTACCTGGACGCGAAGTCGCGGCATTTGCTGTTTTCTGCCGTAGCGAACAGATCGATATCCGGAGTGCCCCACTCTGCGAAGACGTCTCGTAGCACGTCGTCGTTTAGCACCCACTCGTGATTTTCTTGAACGAGCCTGCTGAGCGCATCGGCTTGGGCATTCTGCACTCCCGGCAGATGGGTTGCCGTGATCGTCAGGTTCCTGGCCACCAGCCAATTCCAGATCGTCTGTGCCTCCAGAGACAGCGTGCGTGACCGGGAGCCCCCCTGCTTGTTGAGGTAGTACATGGTAGTAGTATTGTCCGTCTGAACAAGCAGGGAGTTCGTCGTGAAGGAGGGATGGAACGCCTTCAGGGCCAAGTGTACTGCTCGGAGTTCCAAAAAGTTGATGTGGTAAGTCATCTCCGTCTGCGACCATATCCCCTGAATCTGAAGAGGGCCCGAATGCGCTCCCCAGCCCTGGAGAGACGCATCGGTCACTATGGTCTAGACCGGAATATCCTTGTGGAAAGGAGTCCCCTTGCAAACATTCTCTGAGGAGCACCACCATTTCAGAGATTGGCAAGCGTGTTGGGACAGATGAATCTTGTCCTCCCAACGCCCCCGCCTCTGGTCCCATTGGTCCTCCAGACATTCCTGCAGAGGCCTCATATGCAGACGTGCATTGGGGGTGAGAGAGATGCATGAAGCCATCGACCCCAGCAAGGAAGACACCGTCCTCACTGTAGGAGAGTGGGCTGAGAGGAGGTGCAGGGCCTTCCCACGGATCGATAAGCGTCTCTCCTCCGAAGGACACACACTTGCGTTCAAGGTATTGACTGAGGCCCCCAAGTACTGGAGACACTGCACAGGGATCGGCACTGACTTCGACATGTTGATGTGCAGTCCCAGGCGATGCAGCAAGGCAGCCGTCCTGTTGAAGTGACACTGGGCTTCCCGGTACGTGGATGCTTTGATCAGCCAGACGTCCAGGCATGGATACACAAACACCTTGCTCTGCCGCAAGTGTGCCGCCACCACTGCCATGCACTTGGAGAACGTCCGAGGGGCAGACTTCAGCCCAAACGGGAGTACTGTATACTGGTAATGGTTGTTGCCTACCAGAAACCTCAGGATCTTGCGATGCTTTAGTGCGATCGGCACATGGAAGTAAGCGTCCTGCAGATCTATGGCGCACAGCCAGTCTCCTCGATGCAACTGAGGGTAAATCTGATGCAGGGACAACATACGGAACTTTTCTCTGCGGATCCACTTGTTTGCTTGACGCAGATCCAGAATAGGCCTGAACTAGTTTTTGTCCTTTTTTCTGACGAGAAAGAACCTGGAGTAAAGACCTTTCCCTTTTTGCCTCAAAGGAACAGCTTCTATGGCCTTCTTTGCCAACAGAACGTCCGCCTCCCGCTGGAGCTCCCGCACCATGTAGGGAGAGCGCACTGGTGGAATCTGTGGAGGCGGGCTGGTGAAACGAAGACTGTATCCATTGCAAACAATATTCAGCACCCACTTGTCCTGAGTTATTGTCCTCCACTCTGCCAGGTAGTGTTGAATACTTCCCCCCACCGGAGCGGGTAACGGATGAGGGGGAAGTGACCTTTCAGGGCTTCGACCCGGCCGGGCCTTTGTTCCCCGACGAGGATTGATGCTTTCCTCTGCCCCTCTGGCGCTTCTGAAAGGACTGCCTCGGGAACTGTTGTTGCTGTTGCTGTAGCTGGTGACCCGACTGACGCCCTTGACCCCTTTGCTTGGAATAGCGCCTGCCCGAGGAGCGGAAGGACCTCCTCTGCTCCCTGGGCCTCTCCAGCCCCACTGCCTTCAGGGTTTCTGCCTCGGCCTTCATGCGGGCCATCTCGTCATCCGCATGAGACCCGAACAGCGTCGTGCCGGAGAACGGCAAATTGGCGATCTTCTGCTGCGCCTCAGGCTTGAGCGGTGTCAGCCGCAGCCAGGAATGCCTCCTCATGTTTATGCCGTGGCAGTACCCATGGGCCGCCAGCAACGATATATCCCCCGCCGCACTGATGATCTGGTTAGAGACCATCATGCCCTCGTTCAGCACCTCCTGAAAGTCCTCCCTCTTCTCTCTAGGCAGGGAGGCAGCGAACTGTTGCAGGGAGTCCCAAAGAGACCGGTCATAGCGACCCAACAGAGCGGAGGCGCTAGCGGCCTTCATCGTAGTGGCCGACGTGGAGCACATCCTCCTCCCCAATGAGTCCATCTTACGACTCTCCTTATCCGGAGGGGCCGTGGACGAAGGCGTCGTAGAGTGTTGCTTACGAGCCGCCGACACAATGACAGAGTCCGGGGGAGGATCCACCCTGAGGAACGCCGGGTCCGAGTCCGGGGCCCTGTACTTTTTCAGCAGTCTCGAGGGCGCCGGTTTCACCACGGCCGGCGTCAAGAACACCTCCATTGCAGGCTCCTCCAACCCCGGAACCAACGGGAGGAGGGGGCGCGACAGATGAGCCTTATGCAAAGTCTCAAAGATCACAGAGGTGGTGGGAATAGGGGTTGTTACTGATATTCCCAACTTCGCCGCCCCCCTCATCAGCACCTCCTGGAAAGTGGCAATGTCATCCACTGGCGAGACGCGGGTAAGAGGCGTCTCCGACAGTGAGGGAGAAAACCGTCCAGCCCCAGAAGAGTCCGTGCCCCTCGAGCCTCTGGAACGAGACCGGTATCTCCGTCGTCCATGTCCAGAGCGAGTGGAAGATCTGTGCCTACTCCGTGATCGCCTGCGAGGACGAGAGCGAGATCTCTGCCTGTGGGGAGCCCTCGGGGGCAGAGGCAGTGGCTGCGGTGGAGATGCAGGCCGCGGAGGCGCGGGCAGAGGCAGCGGAGGAGGGGGAGGAGGAGGAGGAGGAGGAAGAGCAGGCGCCGGTAGAGGAGCCGGCGGAAGAGCAGGTGCAGGAGGCAGCGGCGGCCGCTGAGGACGCAGCGGGGACAGATGTTCCGAAGCCCCATCACTCCTTGCAGGAGAGCCCGCACCATCACTGTCCGGGCTCTCGGCCACCCTTCTCTTCTTGGAGGCCCTGCGTGTTGAAGCCACCGACGGGGAACGTCCTCGTCTCCCCGATCCCTGACTGGAGATCGTAATCACTGAGGACGTGTTCCCCGATGTCCGACGTCGAACTGTACGTCGACCTCGTCCGGCGTCTCTTTGCCGGTCGTCCCCCCCTCGACGTCGAACGCCGTCTCGAAGTCGAGCGCCCTCTCGACGTCGTACCATGCTTCCTCGACCTCCGTCGCCGCAGCGTCGATCTCTGGTGCCTCGACGGCGACCTGTGGTGCCTCGACGGCGACCTGTGGTGCCTCGACGGCGACTTCCGGTGCCTCGACGTCGACTTCCGGTGCCTCGACGTCGACTTCCGGTGCCTCGACGTCGACTTCCGGTGCCTCGACGTCGACTTCCGGTGCCTCGACGTCGACTTCCGGTGCCTCGACGTCGACTTCCGGTGCCTCGACGTCGATCTTCTCTGCCTGGACGGCGGGCGCCGGGATCTCGGCGTCGACTCCGTCAGCGTCGAGCCATGGGTCGACGGCGAAGGCAGTCCGCCATGGGGCTCAGTACGACGTCGATGGGGTGTCTACGTCAGCGACCCGGTCCCGGGTCTTGCCGGCCCCTCTCTCGACGTCGAACGCCGAGGCTGCCGCGACCCAGAGCCCTGGATCGACGGCGAACATACCGGTGCCTTCTCCCTCGCCGTCGACGCCGTCGCCTTCGACGCCGAACGCGACCTACCAGCTGGTAGGCGCCGTTTCTGCTCCCTGCTCTGTCCGGAGGTCCCTCCAGAGGCTGAAGCATGGGCGGAGGAGGGGGAATGAGACCCTCCATGCCCCGAAGTCCCACCGGTCCTCTGCTGCTCCTGACCCTGAAGACGAATCTTCTCCCTGTCCCTCAGGGTCCTTTTTGAAAAGGTTTTACAGATGGCACATGTAGCTGGGACATGTGAGGACGACAAGCAGAGGATACAATCATCATGTGGGTCCGTCTTGGCCTTTTTCCTCCCACACTCAGGGCATTTATCAAACAAAGCCATGCTAAGAGTGGGCCAAAACTGCTCCAGATTGCAGGCAGTAGTAGACAAAGGCTCTAGACGTCGAATGAAAACACTATTTATCCAAAAAATCCAAATTTATCAAATAAACCACCCAAAAGGGTAGAGCTCAAGCTCCAGGGTCCTGCTAGCAGGAGCCGGAAAAAAGAACTGAAAGTAACTTGCTTGGGCTGTGCATCCTGGGATACCGGGGGTCTCTGGAGAGTTTCTTAAAGGCACGGTATCCCTTTAGCAGACACATAATGACAGCCTATAGGGCTTGTCTGTCCACCCCTTCCTCTCTATTGTTTAAAGGGATTTTGGTGAAGGGAGTGTGATACAATAAAGGAACATGTCAGATGTGAATAAAAATGACATTTAAACTTTATTTTGGCTGTTTTCACTTCAGAGGAAGTGCTGGCCAGTGCAGCCGTGTTGTAATTAGGCTGCATTATTTTTGTCTGTCTCTTAAGTGTCTTTGCAGGTTTGCAAATGCAGGACAGCTTAAGAGATATTTTGATTGCTCCGGGGTCCCCGCACATGGGCGGGACTATTCATAGATTATGACTATACACAGAGATCAAAAGAGTGTGATGATAACAGAACTAGTGAGTCTGAATAACAAAAACTATCGTGACACTGCAAGTCAATCTGACATTATTAGTGAACCCTCACTCATCAACATAGTTGATGACATGCTTCATCATGGGGTTCTGCTGGAGGTACCTTGTGTACCACCAGTGTGCTACGACGCTATGTTAGGGCGGAGCAACAAAGAAAGACTAAAAAGTTCATGAAAATCAGTGAAAGTGAGGAAAAAATTCGTTAAAATATCAAGACTCATCCGCCAATCAATTTAATTAGGATGAGGCTTAGACGTTTAAAAACAGTGACGGATGTCTAGTCTTGACTATTAGTGAGTCAGAAACATCCGATGGTGGTCATCATGGTCGACATGTTTCAGCTTTGAATGTACGATTTACCAAGCTTTCATCAGGACCTAACCAGAAAAAGAAGAAATACACCAGGGCGGTATAGGCTTACTAAAGCCCACCCTAACCTCAGGTGTTTTGGAAACCGATACACTCACGGTTCTCGTTATGTCCCTTCCGTACTCTCGAAAGGATACCTGTATGGAGATAATCACATAAAGTGCAACACATCAATCAATGACTTTTAATTATGTGATACTCTTTATAATCAAAAGATTGAAGCAGTGTTAAACGTGGGATCTTCATTAAAGTGTGTTGTTCCCACAGAGAGTACTTTCAAATTAAGTATGAATGAAAAAAATGCTAAGTGCATCTATACCCTGTTTAGGGAAACTACTCAAATCGATGCATTAATCAACGAGTATTTTAAAATAAACCAGACCAGAAAAATTGCAATTAAAGGCACTAGTAACCAATAGAAAAATACGGCACTCACATATAAAAGCAGAAGGCTGTGCTCCTTAGGCAGACGGTGGGTGGCGGGACTACAGGACAACTGTTAGGGATGAACGGGAAAAGTATAAGTAACCCGAAACCCAAATCTGTCCGTCATGTCAGTTTCCGCGGCGAGCCAGAAGGAACAAGAAAAAAGCCCATCCTTGATACTCACATCTTCCAAGTCACCTGCCTGGCTCGTAAACCTAAATGAAACCACCTCGCCTGGAGTCAGCATCAGTATGATCTTCGCGATAGAAATAGGCGAGATCTCGAAATAAACCGGAAATCCGGTTGGTGTAAGAATGAAAGAAACAAACAACGGACTCATAGAAAAACTAGAGCGCTGAATGTTTTCGAAGTTTGAAAAAGTTAAAACTTTATGCGTCGATAGAAAAAGGACAAATACATCCCAAACACAGACTAGGGACGTTAATTCGAAGTATGATTTTGGTAAGTAATCGATTCAGCACATGGCAACCAGGCATCTAGTTACCAAAATACAAAGTGATGTGAAGTGTATCGTTTATATATTAAAACCCGATTGAACTGATGTTATATGGTGTCTGTCTGTTGGATAATCCGATCGGCACCTCAGCAGTCAAGGGTACTATATAAACTGGGGTCATCAATCAGGTAAGGAGTAGGAATAGCCTCAATTTCACTGCTAGGGCTACTCATTTGCGTCTTAAAACGGAGCCCCATGGAATATTATCATTAAGACCAGATACATGTGTAGAAAGACGGTAAATCCAACGTTGCTCTTTCTCGAACAAGATCGTTGGGTTAGCCTGCTCAATCACAGTCCAATGCAGATCATCCACAGTATGTTTAAAACCTAAAAAATGTTCGGTGAGTTTAGTGGTACTTTTCTTGCATCGAATATTGCTTCGGTGCTCGCCAATTCGTAATTTCACTTTCCGTGTCGTCATTCCCACATATCTGAGGTCGCACGGGCAGGTAATGAGGTATACTACATCAGCAGTATTACAATTAGTATGGCTCCTTTGCGTCCAAATTTTCCCTGCTTCCAGGGTCAGGGTTTTGGTTGTAGACGTAAGATAGCAAATGCTACATGACCCGCAGGGAAAATGCCCAGAAACAGGTGGTAGGCCCCAAGCATTCAGGACAGACCTGTCAGTAGGAACATCGAAATTACGTGGTCTAGTGTGGACAAGGGAATCTTTTAAGCTAGTTGCTTTTTTATACGCAAATAAAGGTTTATCCCATTTGATATTGTTGCTCTCCAGAATGCGCCAATGTTTCTTGATGGACTTAGAAATAGCATTGGAGGCAACATTATAAGTTGTCACACAGGTAAGTGGAACAGTTTGAGATGGTTTGGGATAATCACACAGTAGATTCTCACGTGGTTGATTTCTGGCCCTCTTACAGCTAGCTTTCACAATCTTCTCAGGATAACCTCTTTGATGTAGTTTATCAGAAAGTTCCCGAGACTGCGTTCGGAAATCAGACAGCTTACTACAGTTACGCCTGATCCGTAAGAACTGTCCGTACGGTAAATTCTCCCGTAACGGACGTGGATGAAAGCTGGAGAATGTAAGGAGGTTATTTTTTGCTGTGGGTTTGTGATATGTTCTGGTCAATAGCATCCCATTGACCTTGGACACAATCACATCCCAAAAAATCATTTCATGGCTATCAAAGGAATAAGTGAATAGCAAGTTGGGATCACGTGTGTTAATCCATGCAAAAAATTCGCGTAAGATATTCTCAGGGCCCTGCCAAACGATAAAAATGTCGTCTATGTATCTCTTCCAAAAGGAGAGATACGAAGAGAAGGGATTGGTAGGGTCCAGGATATGTTTGCGTTCAAAATCGTAAACATAAAGTCCCGCCACACTAGGCGCAAATGTGCTGCCCATCGAAGTTCCCGTACATTGGAGATACAATGTACCTTGGTACTCAAAAAATTTTTGTTTCAGGGCCAATGTCGCACAATCAATCACAAAGCTTTTTGATGTTTGAAAAGTCCAATCAATAGAGTCTAAAGCTTCCCCAATGACCTTGATGGTATCGTCTTGGGGAATACTGGTGTAAAGACTCTCAATGTCCAATGATACAAGGATGGTGTTGTCATTGTCAAATGATAAGTCTTGAAGGGACGCCAAAAAACTTTTTGTATCCCTCAGATAGGTCACCGTGTTCTGGATTATCGGTTTTAAAAAATAATCACAGTAAATTGAAAGAGGCTCTAAAAGAGAGCCAATACCCGATACTATCGGGCGGCCTGGTGGAGGTGATATGTTCTTATGTGTCTTTGGGAGGGTATAAAAGTAGGGCACTACCCCCTTACCCTTTGACAAAAAATCTGCTTCCTGTTTGCTGATATAACCATTGTGTTCAGCATGTTCCACCAGATTACAAATAGTGGCTTTCAGAATAGGAGAAGGATCAGTAGTCAGTGGAGTGTAGTTCTTAGTGTTACCAAGTAGACGTTTACATTCCAGATCATAATCAGTGCTGTTCTGAATCACGATCCCACCACCCTTATCTGCGGGTTTGATCACTATAAGGGTATTGGATCGGAGGGATTGTAGAGCCTGGAAATCAGTTGAACTCATGTTTTTAAAAGTCCCTTGGTTTTGGAAGGTTTCCACATCATTAAAAACTGCCTGTTCAAACGCAGTTATCTCCGCTGGTATTGTATGTGGTGGAGGGACAAAGGTTGATTTCAAACGTAACCCAGTATCACTGGAATGATCTGCAAGGACTTCAGATTGATTTCTTTCAAAAAAGAATTTGAGTTTCAATTTTCTAAAGAACTCAGATAGTTCACAATGTAACTTGAACCGGTCAAAACGTGCAGTGGGGACAAACCCTAATCCCTTTTCAAGGACATCACTCTCATTTTGAGTAAGGACTACAGAGGATAAGTTGGTAACTAAACTTGTATGTTGGTAGCTGCGCCCTTGCTGCGTGTGTTGTTCCCCATATTTTCCTCTTGTTCCCAATGGACCTGATTGCGTCCTCTTCTTCTCCCTCGTCCGCGTCTGCCTCTGTCCAAAAAAAGGAGGGCGAAACGAGGGTTGAGGGTAAGGAGGGAGCTGTACAAAACCTGGGTTCCAGCCCATCATTGGGAATGGTGCTTGTTGAAAATGGTTATGGTAACCCAAGTTACCCTGATTTGGAGGGGGGTTTTGCCATACAGGTTGGTATGAGTAGGGTCTATTTCTACCTCTGCCTCGCTGTCTGGACTTATTGCTATCAGTACTCGATCCACTAGAAAATGAATCATTATCATCAGAAATCTCGGTTTGGTCATTGGTAGACACCGGCACTGTATAGTCTGGATTGGCATACGGATAGATCTTAATATAAGAGAACCGTTTCAGATCCTTCTGAAACTTCGAGGCTTTGGATTGTGTTAGTGTATCTTTATATTCATTAATCTCTTTATTAAGTTCATCCAATTTCTTTCTTCTTCTGATAGACTTAGGGGGACTAAGAGTGTGTCTTGACCCTCTCTCTCTTGTTGTTTGAAATTATTCTAGGCAGCGCACAGCTGTGAGAGCATAACCGAACCAAGTTTTGCTTCCTTTTGGCACAACCATGGAAAATACAGGCCTCACATATACGGACGCAGAGGTGGACGCATTACTTGCGGACCCCTCTCTTTTTGCTGATTCGTCGATAGCACAGACCATTTCACAGACTAATGAGTGGGACAAATTGACGGAATTAAAACGTAATCGTATTCGCACAATCCTTCATGGAACCATACTCACTGAGTATTTACGCAATAATGTGGCCCCAAAAGGACTACTGGTAACCAACGCCCCTCGGATCTTTTTAGAAGATCCAGTTTTTAGGAGAGATTGGGCACAGATCGCGTGGCACTGCACGCGCGACTGGCTCGTCCTTATTATTAAAACGGCGTTACGCCTTTCTGAGGCTTTAATGGTGGAAATTCAACTATCAGAAACACACTTTCGCACTACTTTGACTGGCTACAAAAAGAAATTGGATTAACTTAATAAAGAGATTAATGAATATAAAGATACACTAACACAATCCAAAGCCTCGAAGTTTCAGAAGGATCTGAAACGGTTCTCTTATATTAAGATCTATCCGTATGCCAATCCAGACTATACAGTGCCGGTGTCTACCAATGACCAAACCGAGATTTCTGATGATAATGATTCATTTTCTAGTGGATCTAGTACTGATAGCAATAAGTCCAGACAGCGAGGCAGAGGTAGAAATAGACCCTACTCATACCAACCTGTATGGCAAAACCCCCCTCCAAATCAGGGTAACTTGGGTTACCATAACCATTTTCAACAAGCACCATTCCCAATGATGGGCTGGAACCCAGGTTTTGTACAGCTCCCTCCTTACCCTCAACCCTCGTTTCGCCCTCCTTTTTTGGACAGAGGCAGACGCGGACGAGGGAGAAGAAGAGGACGCAATCAGGTCCATTGGGAACAAGAGGAAAATATGGGGAACAACACACGCAGCAAGGGCGCAGCCACCAACATACAAGTTTAGTTACCAACTTATCCTCTGCAGTCCTTACTCAAAATGAGAGTGATGTCCTTGAAAAGGGATTAGGGTTTGTCCCCACTGCACGTTTTGACCGGTTCAAGTTACATTGTGAACTATCTGAGTTCTTTAGAAAATTGAAACTCAAATTCTTTTTTGAAAGAAATCAATCTGAAGTCCTTGCAGATCATTCCAGTGATACTGGGTTACGTTTGAAATCAACCTTTGTCCCTCCACCACATACAATACCAGCGGAGATAACTGCGTTTGAACAGGCAGTTTTTAATGATGTGGAAACCTTCCAAAACCAAGGGACTTTTAAAAACATGAGTTCAACTGATTTCCAGGCTCTACAATCCCTCCGATCCAATACCCTTATAGTGATCAAACCCGCAGATAAGGGTGGTGGGATCGTGATTCAGAACAGCACTGATTATGATCTGGAATGTAAACGTCTACTTGGTAACACTAAGAACTACACTCCACTGACTACTGATCCTTCTCCTATTCTGAAAGCCACTATTTGTAATCTGGTGGAACATGCTGAACACAATGGTTATATCAGCAAACAGGAAGCAGATTTTTTGTCAAAGGGTAAGGGGGTAGTGCCCTACTTTTATACCCTCCCAAAGACACATAAGAACATATCACCTCCACCAGGCCGCCCGATAGTATCGGGTATTGGCTCTCTTTTAGAGCCTCTTTCAATTTACTGTGATTATTTTTTAAAACCGATAATCCAGAACACGGTGACCTATCTGAGGGATACAAAAAGTTTTTTGGCGTCCCTTCAAGACTTATCATTTGACAATGACAACACCATCCTTGTATCATTGGACATTGAGAGTCTTTACACCAGTATTCCCCAAGACGATACCATCAAGGTCATTGGGGAAGCTTTAGACTCTATTGATTGGACTTTTCAAACATCAAAAAGCTTTGTGATTGATTGTGCGACATTGGCCCTGAAACAAAATTTTTTTGAGTACCAAGGTACATTGTATCTCCAATGTACGGGAACTTCGATGGGCAGCACATTTGCGCCTAGTGTGGCGGGACTTTATGTTTACGATTTTGAACGCAAACATATCCTGGACCCTACCAATCCCTTCTCTTCGTATCTCTCCTTTTGGAAGAGATACATAGACGACATTTTTATCGTTTGGCAGGGCCCTGAGAATATCTTACGCGAATTTTTTGCATGGATTAACACACGTGATCCCAACTTGCTATTCACTTATTCCTTTGATAGCCATGAAATGATTTTTTTGGATGTGATTGTGTCCAAGGTCAATGGGATGCTATTGACCAGAACATATCACAAACCCACAGCAAAAAATAACCTCCTTACATTCTCCAGCTTTCATCCACGTCCGTTACGGGAGAATTTACCGTACGGACAGTTCTTACGGATCAGGCGTAACTGTAGTAAGCTGTCTGATTTCCGAACGCAGTCTCGGGAACTTTCTGATAAACTACATCAAAGAGGTTATCCTGAGAAGATTGTGAAAGCTAGCTGTAAGAGGGCCAGAAATCAACCACGTGAGAATCTACTGTGCGATTATCCCAAACCATCTCAAACTGTTCCACTTACCTGTGTGACAACTTATAATGTTGCCTCCAATGCTATTTCTAAGTCCATCAAGAAACATTGGCGCATTCTGGAGAGCAACAATATCAAATGGGATAAACCTTTATTTGCGTATAAAAAAGCAACTAGCTTAAAAGATTCCCTTGTCCACACTAGACCACGTAATTTCGATGTTCCTACTGACAGGTCTGTCCTGAATGCTTGGGGCCTACCACCTGTTTCTGGGCATTTTCCCTGCGGGTCATGTAGCATTTGCTATCTTACGTCTACAACCAAAACCCTGACCCTGGAAGCAGGGAAAATTTGGACGCAAAGGAGCCATACTAATTGTAATACTGCTGATGTAGTATACCTCATTACCTGCCCGTGCGACCTCAGATATGTGGGAATGACGACACGGAAAGTGAAATTACGAATTGGCGAGCACCGAAGCAATATTCGATGCAAGAAAAGTACCACTAAACTCACCGAACATTTTTTAGGTTTTAAACATACTGTGGATGATCTGCATTGGACTGTGATTGAGCAGGCTAACCCAACGATCTTGTTCGAGAAAGAGCAACGTTGGATTTACCGTCTTTCTACACATGTATCTGGTCTTAATGATAATATTCCATGGGGCTCCGTTTTAAGACGCAAATGAGTAGCCCTAGCAGTGAAATTGAGGCTATTCCTACTCCTTACCTGATTGATGACCCCAGTTTATATAGTACCCTTGACTGCTGAGGTGCCGATCGGATTATCCAACAGACAGACACCATATAACATCAGTTCAATCGGGTTTTAATATATAAACGATACACTTCACATCACTTTGTATTTTGGTAACTAGATGCCTGGTTGCCATGTGCTGAATCGATTACTTACCAAAATCATACTTCGAATTAACGTCCCTAGTCTGTGTTTGGGATGTATTTGTCCTTTTTCTATCGACGCATAAAGTTTTAACTTTTTCAAACTTCGAAAACATTCAGCGCTCTAGTTTTTCTATGAGTCCGTTGTTTGTTTCTTTCATTCTTACACCAACCGGATTTCCGGTTTATTTCGAGATCTCGCCTATTTCTATCGCGAAGATCATACTGATGCTGACTCCAGGCGAGGTTGTTTCATTTAGGTTTACGAGCCAGGCAGGTGACTTGGAAGATGTGAGTATCAAGGATGGGCTTTTTTCTTGTTCCTTCTGGCTCGCCGCGGAAACTGACATGACGGACAGATTTGGGTTTCGGGTTACTTATACTTTTCCCGTTCATCCCTAACAGTTGTCCTGTAGTCCCGCCACCCACCGTCTGCCTAAGGAGCACAGCCTTCTGCTTTTATATGTGAGTGCCGTATTTTTCTATTGGTTACTAGTGCCTTTAATTGCAATTTTTCTGGTCTGGTTTATTTTAAAATACTCGTTGATTAATGCATCGATTTGAGTAGTTTCCCTAAACAGGGTATAGATGCACTTAGCATTTTTTTCATTCATACTTAATTTGAAAGTACACTCTGTGGGAACAACACACTTTAATGAAGATCCCACGTTTAACACTGCTTCAATCTTTTGATTATAAAGAGTATCACATAATTAAAAGTCATTGATTGATGTGTTGCACTTTATGTGATTATCTCCATACAGGTATCCTTTTGAGAGAACGGAAGGGACATAACGAGAACCGTGAGTGTATCGGTTTCCAAAACACCTGAGGTTAGGGTGGGCTTTAGTAAGCCTATACCGCCCTGGTGTATTTCTTCTTTTTCTGGTTAGGTCCTGATGAAAGCTTGGTAAATCGTACATTCAAAGCTGAAACATGTCGACCATGATGACCACCATCGGATGTTTCTGACTCACTAATAATCAAGACTAGACATCCGTCACTGTTTTTAAACGTCTAAGCCTCATCCTAATTAAATTGATTGGTGGATGAGTCTTGATATTTTAACGAATTTTTTCCTCACTTTCACTGATTTTCATGAACTTTTTAGTCTTTCTTTGTTGCTCCGCCCTAACATAGCGTCGTAGCACACTGGTGGTACACAAGGTACCTCCAGCAGAACCCCATGATGAAGCATGTCATCAACTATGTTGATGAGTGAGGGTTCACTAATCATGTCAGATTGACTTGCAGTGTCACGATAGTTTTTGTTATTCAGACTCACTAGTTCTGTTATCATCACACTCTTTTGTTGTTTTCTTCTGATAGACTTAGGGGGACTAAGAGTGTGTCTTGACCCTCTCTCTCTTGTTGTTTGAAATTATACACAGAGATCCCCTACTACAGAACCCAACACCTTCTGCTCTAGTGCATACTGTACAGGGCCGGGTTGTTAGACTAAGCCTGCGAATCTCTCCCCCTCCCCCTTGTCAGCGTGGCCAACTGCCAAAACATATCCTGAGTGAGGTCTAGTTGTGGAGAAGGCAGCGCAGCTCAGTTGTTGAGAGGCACATGATTGCCCCCTCGTTAAGAGCACAGGAGCAGCCAGCGCTCCGCCCAAGTCACAGATCCAATGACGTGAATATCCCCAGTCCTTCCAGACAGCTGTCTACAGACCAGATGTCTTCAAGCTGGGCAAGAGGAGGTGTTTTATGCCATGCATGTCTCGCTTTACAATGCGACGGCAGTGTGGTCAGTACATACCTGTTGGAGGTTTTGATGGGGGCGTCAAACTTTAGCATGTTTTTTTAATGCGAAAGAGCGCCGTCAGAAACCCCTCCACCATGCGAGCAAAAAAAAAAAAAAAGTGAGTCACTTGCGCCCGCTCCCATTGAAATACAAGCTGTCACCACGCAAAGGAATTACAAAGTGAAAGCGTGTTGGGCCTGCCTCCTTTTGGGACGGCCCATCCGGACTGGATCGCAGGGCTTGTTTACATAACACGCCTCTTGCGATAAGAAACTGATTCATAACAGCCGTGAAGCAGGGGATCCAGTCCGGATGGGCCGGACAAAAAGTGTAAAGGAAGCACCCCAGAAAGCTTATTTCCAATGGCAGGCCAACGTTTACCATAAACGGTGACAAGCCAATGGAAATAAGGGGCGGGGCTTCAAGCCCTTCTCTCAAAGTCCTTCTTGACAATAAATCTTGCCAAGCGAGCTACGCATGTGCGCAGCAACGCTAGGAGAGACCAAAAAAGGGCTAAAGAAGATGCCCAGCAGAGGAGACTGCAGAGAACAACTGACTTGGCCCCAGCCCACCGGCCCGTCTGCAGTTTCCAGAGATCCTGCGCCAAAAATCGTCTTGTCCTGCAGCCAGCGACCTCCAGAACCCCTGGGAGGAGTGACTGCCTTCAACAAAGACTGGATCTCCTGTGAACAGCAGCTCTGTTCAGAAGAAACACCAGAAAGACTGAGCCTGCTGAGGAAAAAGAAACCAGACGCCTGGAACCACCACTGCACTCATCAACTACGGCACGAGTTTGAGTGGCTCACCGGTCTCAGCGAGGTCCCCCAACGATCCAGAGTCCGAGTCCACCGTGGAATGATCCCTCCAGGACTCCCAGACGTCGCCTGCAGCCTCTGCACGGAGACCACCCCCCCCCCCCCCCCCCCAAGTGGCCCGGTAAGGTGATTTCCGATCTCAAAAGACACCTTGGCATCCAGCTGCCCTGCGCCCTGGAGAAAAGAACCCGAGGTGCACCTATGTCCCCGAGCCCTCCAACATAACTGCCCAGCTGTTAGTTCCTCCCGGAAGTCTTCCTGGACCAAGCCTGCAGCTGAAAACTAAAACTGAAAATCTCCATTGTGCGGGTAAACGGCGGGAGTAACTATGACTCTCTTAAGGTAGCCAAATGCCTAGTCATCTAATTAGTGACGCACATGAATGGATGAACGAGAGTCCCACTGTCCCCACTTACTATCTAGCGAAACCACAGCCAAGGAAACAAAAAGAAAAAAAAGAAAAAAGAATACAGGGTACCCGACGCCAAAACAGCACCCTGCACACAGCCGCCCCTGCGCCGCTGAGGGTGCACTTTGTGTGCTAAATCGGATCCCTCTTTGCCCTGAGCCTAACACCAGGAGCTTGGCTCCCAAAACCAAGTGGCCTGCTCGCCAGCAGCCACCAACCATAGGCCCCCTATCCCTCATTGGATAACATTGATCCTCCGCAATCTGCACCCGGCCGCCCTAGCGCCGCTGAGTGTGCATCCTTGACCCTGGAAGACCCCCGAGTCTACCCCCAGAACCGTAACTCCCACTACCAAATACTTACCTCAAAACCGATAACACTATTTTCCTCCATAGGATAATATGGACTGGTTTTTTTGGGAAAGTTTAAGCGTGGAGTCTGAAAACCTAAAGAAATTCTTTAAAATTGTACTATTTAACAAAAACGACATTACTTAACTGTTTGCAGGAAATGTCCCAGAGCAGTATCCAGGTATACTACTGAGTAAGAAAAGTAATCTCAAAAGTAACTTACTTGTAATTTTACAAAAAAGCCTATTCAAGTCCATGTACTGTATTTACAAAGTATTGCATTTCTCTGAAACAATATTGTAAGCCAAAACAAAGTTCATATACAATTTATAATCAAACTATTTACAAACTGCATTGCTACTGCACAGTATTTATTGCTTATCTGTGCCAGGCTTGCTTGGTTCTAGAAAATAAATAACTAAATGAATATTTTTATACAAAAACAATTGTTCTGAAATTTAGTATTTGAGTGTGTGAATTCATTTGCTGACTTCGAGGATAGTGTTAAGTATTTGTTGTACACACTGATACTGCCTTAATGCTCGACCACACTACCACAAATAGAGAGTGAGGTGCTATCTACTTTACCTCTGCCTACCTTTGGGGTTCCACTGGAATCTGTGCACACTATATCTCACTTGGGTATAGTATATACAGAGCCAGCTTCCTACATTGGTGGATGAGCGGTGGGATATACAACTCTGCATTTGTTGGACTACTTGGTTACTACCTGATAACACGAAAGAACTCTAAAATTGTCTTTAGAATTCAGATTTTTCAAATTGGCAATTTTTTTGGCAAATTTTCTAAGTCTTTTTTAGGGCCTTGGTTAAGTCCCTTTAGAATTTTAGAAAACTAAAAAGTGACTAACTAGGGTTAGATTTTTTTTTTTTAACAATGTCTCAAAACAAGAACCCAGCTGTTAGTGAAAATAACCACAATGCCATAGGGTACTTGATTGAGGAGCTCGACCTCACCCCTTACCTTCACATGTCTTGCAAGGGATAAAGGTCCCTATGTAAAAACAAAACCAAACAAAAGCTACAGGAGCTGTTCGCTGGGTATGCCAAGGACCACCCAACTGAAACTGGTGAAGACCAGTCAGATGAAGGAGGGGACGGGGGTGACCTGGTAGATCAACCCCCTCCACTTCCTAGGGAGAAAAGGGTCCAAGTACCCTTGACTCCAAGAATCAACCTCTCAGCACCTAGATCCCACACAGGTGGATCAGGTATCACTGAGGACAGCCTTTTAGCAAGGCTGACCAAAAGACTGGATCTAGCGACCAGGTTGCTGGCTCTAGAAAAAGAGAGCAGAGATGGGCCTAGCATCCATCCATGGTGGCAGCAATTTACTTAAGGATAAAGAGCAATCGTATGATCCTAAAATCCCCAAAGGGATTGTCCCTAAATATGAAGAGTGACGATATCACAAAATGGTTCACAGCCTTTGAGAGGGCTTGTGAAATGAGAAAAGTGAAGAAGTCACATTGGGGGGCACTCCTCGGGGACCTGTTCTTTGGTAACTGCAGCGACAGACTCCTGGCCCTTTCTGGGGCAGATGCTGGGTCTTATGACCTCATGAAGAGAACCCCGATTGAGGGCTTTGGACTCAACTGAGGAATATAGAATTTGATTCAGGGAGGCTCACAAAACCCAAAACCAATCCTGGATTGACTTTGTAGACTACTCAATTAAAATACTAGATGGTTGGTTAACTGGACACAATGTACATGATTTCAATGGAGTTCGCAATCTGTTTATGAAAGAACATGTTTTAAGTAATTGCACTAATGAAAAGTTACATCAGCATTTGGTAGACTTGGGTCTAATTTCTCCCCAAGAATTGGGAAAGAAGGCAGACCACTGGGTCAAGACAAGGGTGACAAAAACAACCACTGGGGGTGACCAAAAGAAAGGGGTTATAAAACCTCCCCACTGGAAAGGTGGTGAGAATCCCCAAGATAAAAGCCTGAGTCTTCTAAAGGGCCCCAAAAACCTGCACAGGGGGGTGGGTCCCAAGATTCTTCACAGTCCAATAATAGGTACAGGGGAAATTAACTGTGATCCTTTAAAGGCCTGGTGTAACAACTGTAAGAAGTTGGGACACTTAACTGAAGATGCTGCTTGCCCAAACAAGAAGGCTCCTAGTCCTACTACAGCTACTCCTGGGGTAGCAAGTCTCCAGATGGGATCAACAGTGGGCCAAGAGCAAATCACGTTGCACACTGAAGCAGTTCTAGTTTCAGAAGGGAAAGTTGAGTTTGCCACTGTAGCTGTGTGGCCACCCAACTTAAAGACGTACTTACAATACCCTTGGATTAATGGAACTAGGATAGAAGCTCTGAGGGATACAGGTGCCATTGCCACTATGGTGAGAAGCTAGAGGCTCACTGGCTTCCCCTGAATACTTGATTGGGAGAACTTACCCAGTCACCAATGCTGACAGTTTTACCACTAACCATGCAATGGCGACAATAGATTCGGGGGGGGGGGGGGGGGGGGGGGGGAGTGAAGCAATGCTGGATATCCCTGAATTGGTGTGTGTAGTAACATGAGCACAGAAGAGAAAACAGGGTGAAAAAGAAGAGTTGAAGCCTGAAAGTATGGCCCAATCTTCCAAGAAAAAAAGGTAAGAAGACTGGGGAAGCAGCTTCTGTCCAGCAAAAGGATGAAGGCCCCTCTCCTCTGGGAGAGGGCTTGGACACTACAGATGGAACTGAGCCCATGGAGCTTGACCCTTACCAGGTTGAACTCTTGGGCTCAGGGTGACCCTCGAGGGAAGAGCTATGCCTTGGACAGCAGGACTGCCCAACTCTTGAAAGCATGAGGCAGCAAGCTGCTGCACAGGAAAAGGGAGAGATCAGTGGTACCCACAGTGTTTATTGGGAAGAGGGACTACTGTACAGTGAGGCCAGAAACCCCAAACCTAGAGCCACTAGGAGAGTGGTAGTGCCTCAGAAGTACAGGGAGTTTCTCCTAACTTTAGCTCATGACATCCCCCTAGCTGGACATCTGAGCCGAACCAAGACTTGGGAAAGGCTAGTTAGCCACTTTTACTGGCCCGAGATACTTCAAAAAGTAAAGGAGTTTGTCAGCTCCAGGGTCACCTGTCAGGCCAGTGGCAACACGGGTGGCCCCTCTAAGGCCCCCCTGATACTACTACCTGTGGTGGGGGTTCCCTTTGAAAGGGTAGGTGTGGACATAGTGGGTCCTCCCACAGTATCATAGTGAACCTCCCACAGTATCAGGGAACAAATTCAATCTACTGGTAGTGGATCGTGACACTAGGTACTCTGAGGCAATTCCCCTTGGGACTACTACAGCTCCTGCAGTAGCCAAGCCCGTCAATGATGTCTTCACCAGGGTAGGCTTTCATAAGGACATGGTTTCAGAAAGAGGTTCCAACTTCATATCTGGTTACCTCAAACACACGTGGAACGTGTGGAGTGCAGTACAAGTTTACTACACCTTATAGATTCAACAAGACATTAAAAGGCATGATTTGGGGCTCCATGAAAAACTCAAAAGTAGATGGGATGTCCTCTTACCATGCCTGTTTTTCGCTTACAGAGAGGTGCCAAAGAAGGGAGTAGGGCTTCTCCCTTTGAACATCGGCTTGGCCATCCTGTGAGGGGACCACTTTGTCTTGTAAAAGAGGGTTGGGAGAAGCCTCTCCAAGAACCCAAACAAGATATTGTGGACTATGTGCTTGGCCAAAGGTCCAGAATGGCTGAGTACATGGAAAAGGCATCCAAGAATCTTGAGGCCAGCCAGGAGCTTCAGAAGCAATGGTATAACCAAAAAGCTGCACTGGTTGAATTTCAACCTGGGCAAAAGGTGTGGGTTTTGGAGTTAGAGGCACCAAGGGCTCTTCAGGACAGATGGAGTGGCCCTTACCCTATCCTAAAAAAACAAGTGAGGTCACCTACTTGGTTGAGCTGGGCACAAGCACCACATGGTTAGCCATGTGAACCGCCTGAAGCTCTTTCATGACAGGGCTGAAATCACCAAGCTGATGGTGGCCTCCTCTCATACAGCCCAAAAGATTGGTCAGTGGATGGAGTTCTCATTTTAAGCAACCTCTCTGCCCAACAGCAGACTGATTGCAAGCAAGTCTTGAGGTAGTATGCAAAGCTCTTTTCCTTGACCCCATGTCAGACAAACTGGTGTACCCATGATGTGGACACTGGTGACAGTTCACCTGTCAAAAACAAAATCTATCGACAGTCTAATCAAGTCAAGCAAAGCATGAGAGCTGAAGGCAGCAAGATGCTGGAATTAGGGGTAATTGAACCCTCTAAGAGCCTCTGGGCCAGTCCAGTGGGTCTAGTCCCCAAACCTCATCCACAGGGTGGAAAGAGAAATGAGGTTCTGTGTGGGCTATAGAAGGCTCAACTGTCACCAAGACAGATGCATACTGTGAGAAAGTGGCTCTGTATATACTGTTCCCAAATAGGTACAGGGTGTACAGAGTCCACAGTCCCCAGAGGTTTGGCAGAGGCTAATATTAGATATAAGAAGTTGAAATAGTCAGCGCACTCGTTCTTAGTAAAAGAAACCTAGAGTACAATTTTTTTTAAAAACAAATTCAATACATTGCGGTAATGGAGTGAACGGTATTCTGATTCAGATAAGGACCCAATTACGTGATGCTAAAAAACTCTACAACAACTGCTGAAACGCTAACTAATTACCTGAGCAGTCGCCTGCAACGCCTAAGAATCAGGAAAGGGTCTCGAAAATCAATATGTGGAATAACGCCATGAAACCGCGGCCAACTAATAACGCAGGTAGAAAACGTCAGAAGCGCGCAACTACGTATCTGGCAGACAACAGGGAAGAAGGACTACTAATGGACTGAATAGACGCCATCATAGGGTGGAAAAAGTGGCCCTACACTTGCTAGTGAAACTGGGGCATGAATACTGATAAAAATCGAAGCTAAAAATTAGAATTTCAGAGCACAAAAGTTCCATCTGTACTAAAAGCCTCAAATCACATTTAGTGACACACTGGCTACATCAACAACATACTAACGCTCAGTTAAAATTCATGATCCTTTAAATAATCACAGTACAATCTGGTATTGACATTGCTAAGTTGTTAGCTCAAAGAGAGGTATGGGGGACCAAATATCTTCATACGTTGGTACCAGCTGAGCTTAATGATAAACGTGAGATGCAATGTTTCTTATAATGTGCTTAGATTGTAAGTATGTCTTTTTCCAAACAATTATCGACTTTGCAGTTTTTGTTTTATGTTTTTGGTCTCTTCCGGATCACCTCTGTTTTTTAGCACATCATTCACTAGCTTGTTTTGTTTCTTTACACTATTTTTCTCTTTATCAGCACTATTCAATTAGTATTGTTTCACCTATATGTTTTTCCACATTATCACATTACACACCTCAACAACCTTCTTTTCACAGGTTTATCATTTTTTCTCTGCTTTGAATCAGTCATTATTGTGCCATATATACTAGCAATTTACAGTAGACTCTGTTGTGTTCACGTTTCAGTCATTCACGGTCCTCAATAACACGTTTTCGTGTGTTCCATTTACCTCAGTAGCGTTGGCCCTCTACAAATTAACACATGATTACGTGTGATTTATACAATCAGCAGCTTCAAGTTTTATGTAGTAATTCCCTTGTCTTTCAACAATATTCTTTTTTGAGCACAGCTACAATTTTTATCAGCATTCATGCCCAAGTTTCACTAGCAAGTGTAGTGCCACTTTTTCCACCCTATGATGGCGTCTATTCAGTCCATTAGTAGTCCTTCTTCCCTGTTGTCTGCGAGTTATGTAGTTGCGCGCGTCTGACGTTTTCTACCTGCGTTATTAGTTGGCCGCGGTTTCATGGCGTTGTTCCACATATTGATTTTCGAGACCCTTTCCTGATTCTTCGGCGTTGCAGGCGAGTGCTCAGGTAATTAGTTAGTGTTTCAGCAGTTGTTGTAGAGTTTTTTAGCATCGCGCAATTGGGTCCTTATCTGAATCAGAATACCGTTCACTCCATTACAGGTCCCCGCGTTTGCCAGTCACTTTAGAGAGCACGCTTACCAGTTCGGATATTGCAGTTCTAGGTTGTACGTTGTTTCCAGTTTTCAATGGCTCAACATCATTTACTGGTACTTTCTCACAGACAATTTTGTTATTTGTCTTTCTTCTTTTATTTATTGGTAGATTCTTGATCTGAGTTACGTGTGTTTGTTTGTATCACCAAATTAGTAAGAGCCACTACCAATTCAGCTATGCAATAGGAAGGTCTCGCGCTTGTCATTCAGAGTGAGTACATTTGCACAGTCCTGGGCCACGTTTTTTTAGAATGAGCCGTCAGTGTTTTTAATTGGTTTTTTCATGTTTCACAGAACAGGAGTGAATTTTCATCTTCCGTTCAGCAACAGAACAGCAGACTCTTTTGATTACACGCAAGTGCTGTTCAGTCAGCACTTTTAATAGCAATACATAATTTTCTTTTCTTTGGTGTGGGGTCTAACTAGTCTCTCTTTGTGTTTCACAAACAAGCATCATTGTTCACAATTTTTGGAGCACGCTCTTCTTTTCCCTTTTTTAATATGAGAACATAACTGTTTGGATTTTGAACACATCCAGGTGTGACTTCATCACTCTGGACTTGTATGCTGCATCCGTCTATGTGGTATTGTAGTGTTATATGTTGTACAACGATGTATTTTTATTTTGTTCATTTCTCATACAGAATCCCCTGAAGAAGGTATATTGGATATCCCGAAATGCATTGGGCATCAATCAAAATAGCGCCAACATTCTGAGTGAATCATGTTTATTGCTGAAGTCTTTTTTTTTTTTCTTTGAAAATTCATGAATATGTTTTTGTTTCTCTAACAGATGTACATGAATATCACTTCCATGTGCAATACGGATTGCTAATATCTGTTAATTTCACAATTGGATGATTATAAACGAAGTTTATGTGTATTATGATTGATAACAATGTCTTCTTTTGTTTAACGAGTGTTGATTAGTCAGAATTTCGCTCAATGTTGTGCATCCGGTATACAAGTGACAGTTCACTTGCTTTTTTGTTAAAGTTAGATATAACCTTACTCTCTATAGTGGTAGCTTGGTCGAGCAGTAAGGCAGTATCAGAGGACAGTGTAAAGCATTTGTTGCACACACTCAGCCAGCAAATGGTCTCACACACTCAATAACTGAACTATAGGCCAATCGTTTATATATAAAAAATATATGCTTGTTTTATTTTAGAACCAACAATAAGTATTAAAATATACTTTCTCAGAATGAGATGCTTCATAGAAATACTTTTGCAATATGAAATTGGCTTTTGAAGAAAGTTACAAGTGGTTGCAATAGGCAACACAATTCTAAACACAATAATGCATTGAGTTCAATGGAAGTTTCAAGTTATTTGCCACAGATTACTTTTAGGATTACTTTTGGAATTCCAGGACTGGATCCTAGATTCAGTCCTGGGTCAGTACTTGGAATCAAGTGATAAAAGTCGACTTAATTACTGTGATGATTTTTAGACAATATTTTGCTATTTTAAAAGTTGACACTTAGAAAATATTTCAGAGAAAACAGTCAATGATTCCCTATGGTAGAAAATTCAAGTTGCAGGTATAGTATGTTCTTGTTACTTTTGTAATCCAGTACTGGGTGCCTAGACTCAGTACTGGGACCTTTATCCAAAACAGGTAAGTAATTACGTTTTCAGATATTATACGATTTTTAAAGAATAGTTAAAGATTGCAGAAATTGACACTTAGAAGAAATTTCACAGAAAAACAGTCAATGGTTCCCTATGGAAGAAAATTGGGTTACTGGTAAGTATGGTTGTAAGTATTTTTCAGAGTCAGTGCTGGGCACCAAGATCCAGCACTGGGAGCTCACCTAAGAGCAGGGGAGTATTTTCGTTTTCGTTACTCAGCTGATTTTTGGTGAATATTTTAAGTTTTGAAAAGTCCACACTTAGAAGACATTTCAGGAAAAGCCAGTCAATGTTACCCTATGGAGAAAATTGAGTTATCGGTTTAAAGGTAAGTACTCGACTGGCAGAGTTAAGGTTCTGGGTATAGAATCAGGGGTCTCCCAGGGTCAGGTAGGTACAGTTGGTTCACCCTCAGCTGCACAAGGGCGGCCTGGTGCGGAGAGAGGTAGTCCCAATGTTATCCTATGAGAGGTAGGGGGGCCTTGGTTGGTGGCTGCTGACTAGCAGGCCACGCGGCTGTGGGAGCTGGGCTCCTGGTCACTTACTCAGGGCAAGTAGATAGGTGTAGAGGTTACACTGCCAGGGCCACTCTGGCGGCTGGGTGCGGGGTGCTTTTGAGCCTTCGGGTGCTCAATTGATTTCAATGGGAAATCTCCGGTTTAGAAAAAGACTGCAAACTCGGGGACGAGGATTCTTCAGGTGCCACCACCACTTCGAGAGGTAATATGGGTAGTTGGAGGATAGGTAGGTACCCCGGGATTGGGCACAGGGGGCTGCGGGGCGCCGGGGTGCCTTTTGGTGTCGGGAAATCTTACCCTCTGTTGATCGCGGTTGGGGGGGCTTCTTCAGGAGTGTCGAGGGAGGTCCTTGGGTGCCGGACTCGGGGTCACAGTCGCCGTGGGGTCATGCTCGTGGTCTTTGTTCACTCCGGCACAGGCCAGGCTTGGCTGGTGCAGAGTGTGATGGGTTCGCGATTCCGGGCTGCTGCCAGGGATTAGAAGTAGATTTTGAGTAGAGCCTCTACTCATGGGAGTCCCAGGGGTTTAGAGTCAAAAGGTAGCCAGGTCCTCCAGGGTTTGTGAGGTTGCTGGCCAAAAAATATGCCGGGTTGGAGCAGTAGCAGGTTCGAGGGTCGACAGGCCGGTCGGGCTGGGGCCAAAGCAGTTGGTGTCTTCTTAGCAGCTGCAGGGCAGGTCTTCTTTCTACTAGCTCTTCTTTGGATCTTGGAATCTGGAAAAGGAAGATTCAGGGTGCCCCTAAATATTAGATTTAGGGGTGTTACAGGTCCGGCCTCTCTCCTGTGGGAGGGGGGCAGTAGCCTAGTCCTAATAGGGTAGGGCTTCCCATCTTCAAGATGACGAGAGCCCGGAGATGTTCTTCACCTCGCCTCCCCCACCTGAGGGGTGGGGTTGGCAGGCTGGCAAATCCCCTGTCCTTATTTGGGGTTTCCGGCCAAGGTTCCCGCCAGAGTGGGGGGTTGCAGTGGCCTGGGGAAGCTCACAGAGGCGGCATGCCTTTGAAGCTTCCCCCTGCCCATCCTGGGGAAGGAGATTTAGCACTTCGCCCAGGATGTGCATTGTTGCAGGCCCAGGAGAGCAGGGGCTCTCCTACCCAGGGGTCCAGCAACATGTCTGCTGTGTGGCAGCCTAGGCAGCCTCAGAACAGACGGGGATTGTAGGTTAGGTTTTAGGGGGCATCTCTAAGATGCCCTCTGGGGTGCTGGTACATTAAATCCCACATTGGCATCAGTGTGGGTTTAATGTGCTGAGAAGTTTGATACCAAACTTCTCAGTCTTCAGTGTTGCCATTATGGTGCTGTGGAGTTAGTGTTTGATGAGCTCTCAGCACCATGTACTCTTAAATGGCAGCACTGCACTTAGTGTCCAGGAATGGACCTGGGTACTCTAGGGGCACAGGGCTCCTGCTCCTGTGCCCACACCATTGGCATAGGGCACCCAGCTAGAGGGGTGGCTGATGTATGCCATGGCAGTGTAGGTGATGGGCATGGCACACAGGGATGTGTGCCATGTCGACTTTGTTTTTGTCTTGCACCCAGACACCCAGCCTGCAAGGGCAGTGTGTGTGTGTAAGGGTACAGGGCCTCTAAGGGTGGCACGATTAGTGCTGCAGCCCTTAGAGGCCTTCCCTGGTCACAAGGCCCTGGGTACCTAGGGTACCATTTACCAGGGGCTGACATGTGGCCAGGGTTTGTCAATTTGGGTTTTGTGTTTTTAGGGAAGGGACATAGGCCCTGGGTGCCTGATTGGCAGCAGGAGTCCAGGGTACACTCAGTTAAAGTACATTCAGCAATTCAGCAAAAAGTGGGGGCATACCATGCAAGAAAGATGGCACTTTCTCACACACACCCTATCCCAAGAGCAGATGAGTTGATAGACAAATTGGGTGCCGCCAAATTTCTAAGTACCTTTGACTTAACTGCAGGGTACTGGCAGATTGGCATGGCCCCAGGAGCAAACGAAAGACTGCATTCTCCACACCTGATAGGCATTATCAGTTTAATGTTATGCCCTTTGGCTTAAAGAATGCCCCTGCCACCTTCCAGAGGCTGGTGAATCAAGTCCTTGTTGGACTGGAATCCTTTAGTGCAGCTTATCTACATGATATTGCTGTCTTTATTTCCACCTGCAGGATCACCTGATCCACCTTGGGAAGGTTTTAAATGCCCTGCAAACTTCAGGCCTAACTACAAAGGCATTCAAACGCCAGACAGGGCAGGGAACTGTGGTGTACATGGGCCACCTTGTTGGTGGAGGCCAGGTACAACCCTTACAGCGCAAGATCCAGGCCATCCTGGACAAGGCAGCTCAAACAACACAGACCCAAGTCTTGACTTGACTGGGTACTTCAGGAGGGTTGTGAAGAGATACGGGCCCAAAAAGGTAAACTGGACAGAGGCTATGTTCTCAGCACCAATTCTCAAAGCTCCAGACTACGCCAAGCAGTTCATTGTGCAGACTGATAGGAGTGGTCCTGTCCCAGACAAATGATGAAGGCCACGGCCAACTGGTTGCTTTCATTAGCAGAAGGCTTCTCCCCAGGGAGCAGCGTTGAAGTGCCACTGAGAGGAGTTCTTTCTTGTTGCCTTTGCGGATGGAGTTATCTTTGCTCTTTTATTAAAGGAGGTGGGCTGCTTAAGGACGCTGCGCTGCCCTGTCAACTTGCTCCTGTATCGGTGCTTAACGCTACAATACCCTGGGTGAGGACTTCAGCCCCCAGGGTGCACCAGGCAACCTATATCTGCCGCGAGTGAGGGGGAGGCGTGGCCACCGCGCTTAAAGCGCTGCCCCTCCACCCGCGGCAAGGGACGCGCGTGTGACGAAGCCCGGACCAAGGGCGGGCCCGTCTGACAAGACTGGCTGAGACTGGACTGGGCCACCCCCCTAAAATCTAAGTTGCGAGAATATACCTGTAGTGTTATTTATCATTGTGTTTGCCTTATATATTGAATTTGATTTAATATGAATAGGTGGAAGGTGGGTTCAGGGGTTGTGGGTACTTTAGATGCGTTCCTTTCTAGGGCGGAATCTGCCCTGATCCATGAAGTACAGCTTAACGAACGCAGATTATCGTTGGAGCCACTGCAACCCCTGGTTAGTCTTGTGTCCTCGACCCCCCCGAGAGCATTGTTAGTACCAGTGTTGCTCTATCGAGTAGCTCGATCACATCGCCTTCATTATTACCGACGAATCCAAAAACCACCGATACGGGTAATGTATCAAATTCCAGCCTCCAGTATTCCCATGGTAAATTGAATATGCTACTTACCAGTATGCATCTGTTCTTGGCATGTAGGGCTGCTGACATTCATATCTGTGCATAGATCGCCGCCTAGTGTTGGGTCCGGATGATTGCACATTGTTGTCCTGGAAGAGTCTTCGAAGTATCTTGAGATGGGTGACTCCTCCCCTGGACCACAGTGCGCATGGGCATCCTCTCCATCCCCAGATTGTTTTTCGCCATTGTGGCAGTGATGGAGTAGATACAGGAAGTGATGACCATGCTATACAGTAATTCTGAGAGCTGCAGCTGCTACAGGCGCCGGGGAGGAGGGTGGGCGATATGAATGTCAGCAGCCCACATTCCAAGAACAGATGCATACTGGTAACGAATAGTTTCTTACCTGTCAGTGTAGTTTTGCAGCTTGAAGATCTTTCTGGATTCACTATGCTGTGCATTATTCCGCGATCTTGTGGTTTGGTCGTCGACGACCACCATTTGGTGCACCTCCCGTGACGTCGCCGTGCTTCCTGCGGAAGTCCCACCTTTGGGGCGCCATCTTCGGGTTCTTTTTTCCTATTTTTTTTTTAACCCTTGGCGATTGATTAATTCTTTTTGTCCATTTTTCTGTAATTTTTCATTCCTTCTGATCTTTTCCATTTCACCCCCTCTTCCTCCAGCCTCATCTTCCTGGCGGAGGTGGGTGGGTTCGCTAGTGAATCCAGAAAGATCTTCAAGCTGCAAAACTACACCGACAGGTAAGAAACTATTCGTTTTGCAGCGTGAATCTTTCTGGATTCACTATGCTGTGCATAGACTTTGTAGCGGTTTTCCTAATTTTGTGGCGGCTGGGTGGTAGATGAGCGTTGGTCGTTGAAAATGTGTTGAAGCACCTTCTGTCCTACCTGTGCTTCCTTGTTCATCTGAATGTCCACGCAGTAGTGTTTCGTGAACGTGTGTACAGATGCCCAAGTTGCCGCGAGGCATATGTCCTGGATGGGCGTGTTCGCCAGGAAGGCCACGGTGGCCCCTTTCTTCCTTGTGGAGTGAGCCTGAGGCCCCTCCGCTAGCTCCTGTCCAGCCTGTTTGTGGCAGAATTGAATAGTGAGGGCAATCCACCTAGCGATGGTGCCCTTAGTCACTGGCCTACCCATGAAGCTAGTAGCAAAGTACACAAACAGCTGCTTCGACTTCCTGAGTTTCTTGGTTCTCTCAATGTAGTGCATCACCGCTCTTCTTGCGTCGAGGGTGTGCAGGGCCTTTTCCGCGTTTGAAGTCGGGTTTTGGAAGAAACTTGGTATCTGAATACTCTGATTCATGTGGAACGCCGACACCACCTTGGGCATGAAGTGTGGGTCTGTTCTCAGGACTATTCTGTCCTTGTGAATCTGAATGTAGGGTTCCTGTAGTGTTAGTGCTTGAAGCTCGCTCACCCTGCGGAGTGAGGTTATGGCCACCAGAAAGGCCGTTTTCATCGTCAACATCTGCAGTGTGGCCTTGTGAATGGGTTCAAACGGTGCCTTCATGAGCTCCGTCAGAACCACGTTCAGATTCCATGCCGGCGGCGGTAACCTTTTCGGGGGGGGGCCATCCTTTTGGCTCCTTCCATGAATCTCTTCACCACCTGCGAGGTGAAGAAACTTCCACCCTTTTCACCTCTGGTGTAGGCCACGATTGCCGCTAGGTGTACCCTTAGGGAGCTCGAGCAGAGGTTACTCTTTAGAAGGTGTGTGAGGTACCTCAGTACTGTTGAGTCTCTTGTCATTCTGTTTTGCAGGCCCTTTTTCCTGCACCACACAGTGAATCTCTTCCATTTTGCGCTGTAGCATTTTCGTGTAGTTGGTTTCCTTGCCTCCCGTAGCACTCGCATATTGCTTGGAGGCAATCTTAGGTGTGCGAACTCTAGGTCTTCAGGAGCCATGCCGCCAGGTTGAGGGTCTCTGGCTCTGGGTGCAGGACCTCTCCGTTTTGCATTGAGAGCAGGTCCTTCCTCCTCTCGAACCTGTATGGATTGCCTTGTGCCATTTCTTGAATTTGTGAGAACCATGTCTGCCTCGCCCACTGCGGAGCCACTAGGATCAGAGTCATGTTGCTGGTTCTGCACTTGTCGAGCACTCTGTGCAACAGGGGTATCGGTGGAAAGGCGTAGGCAAATGTCCTCGACCAGCTTATCCATAGGGCATTTCCCTGGGATTGCTGATCTGGTTGCCTGGACGCGAAGCTTTGGCATTTTGCATTGTGGCGTGTTGCAAATAGGTCTATTGTGGGAGTTCCCCATCTCCGGAAGAGTTTCTCCGTTTCCTGGCCATTGAGCTCCCACACGTGCGATGCCGAGGTCTGCCTGCTTAGCCAGTCTGCCTCCACATTGTCCTTCCCCGGTAGGTGAATTGCCAGTATATCTATCCTGAGAGGTATGGCCCATCTCCAAATCTCCTGAGCTGGAGAGGAGAGAGGAAACGACTGTGTCCCCCCCTTGTTTGTTGATGTAGAACATTGCCGTGGTGTTGTCTGTTTGAACCAACACCCTCTGGTTGTACAGGTGCCTCTGGAATGCCTTCAGGGCTAGCAGGATTGTTTTCAACTCGAGGTAGTTGATATGGCGAACCGCATCTGCTGGGGCCCACAGACCCCTCACTTTGAGGTTGTCCATGTGCGCTCCCCATCCCTTTTGCGATGCGTCCGTGGTAATGGTCACTGTTGGGATTGGTGGTGTCAGGCTTCTCCCTGCTGTCATGTTGTTTCTGTTCCACCAAGTTATCTCCTCCTGCACTGTGTGCGTAACAACCACTAGATCCTCCCAACTTAAGAAAAAGGGCGCTGAACCTCCTTTCTTCGCGCTCCTGATGAAATCTCTTCCTTTCCTGTGATATCCTCTAGTATTTATCAACGAAACTCGCTTTTCTTTCTTCTTCCTTCGAGTGTAATTCTGGAGCTTCCCGATGACGATCCAGACCCAACGGCGGAAAAAAGAATCTGAAGATGGCGCCCCAAAGGTGGGACTTCAGCAGGAAGCACGACGACGTCACGGGAGGTGCACCAAATGGTGGTCGTCGACGACCCAACCACAAGGTCGCGGAATAATGCACAGCATAGTGAATCCAGAAAGATTCACACCGCAAAAGTAGCATATTCAGTTCGAGGCATGTGGGCTGCTGAATTCATATCTGTGCATAGAATACACAGCAGTACCTCCTATTAGCGGCGGCTACCCGTGCCAGCTGCAGCAGTCTGAAAAAGAGTTTTGAGAACAGCCTGTCCTACAGCTGCCTGCTGTTTTGAGTGTACATCTACACAGTAGTGTTTGGTAAATGTATGTATAGTGGACCATGTGGCTGCTCTACATATTTCCTGTAAAGGAATGTTTCCCAGGAAAGCCATGGACGCCCCTAACTTTCGTGTTGAGTGGGCTCGTGGGGGAATCGTTAATGTGCGTTTAGCTTTTTGATAACAGATCTGTATACATTTAACGATCCATCTGGCTATACCAGCTTTGGAAATGGCGTTGCCCTTGTGTTGTGGAGAGAAGGCAACGAAGAGTTGTTTAGTCTTCCTAAATTTTTTAGTTCTGTCAATGTAGTACATGAGGGCCCTCTTTACATCTAGTGTGTGGAGCATCCTCTCAGCGACATTTTGTGGGTTTTGAAAGAAAACAGGCAGTTCAATGGTTTGGTTCATGTGGAACTGCGATATTACTTTAGGCATGAATTTGGGGTTGGTACGTAGTACGACCCGGTTTGCGTGAACTTGTATAAATGGCTCCTGAATGGTTAGTGCCTGGAGTTCACTAACTCTCCTTAAGGAAGTGATGGCAACCAGGAAAGCCACTTTCCAGGTGAGGAATTGAATCTCACATGAATGGAGAGGTTCAAAGGGTGGACCCATTAGTCTGGTGAGGACCAAGTTGAGGTTCCACACCGGTGCTGGGGGGTGCCTTGGGGGAATCACCCGTTTAAGTCCTTCCAAGAAGGCTTTGATGGCAGGCACTCTGAATAAAGAGAGGTGCTGCCTGTTTTGGAGATAGGCTGCTATTGCGGTTAAATGGACACGTATCAAGGTGTATGCCAGATTGCATCGGTATAGGTGTAATAGATAGATTATGTTCTGAATAGATGCGTCTAGCGGGTTGATGTGATTGTTGTTGCAATAAATGACAAACCTCTTCCATTTGGCTGCATAGCAAGCTCTGGTAGTGGGTCTCCTAGCTTCCTTAATGATCTCCATACAGTCAGGTGGCAGGTTTAGGTAGCCAAACTCTAGGACTTCAGGAGCCAGATTGCCAGGTTCAGCTGTTGTGGATCTGGGTGCTGAATTTCTCCATGGTTCTGCGTCAAAAGCGCGGGTTTGAGCCGCAGCCTTTGATGCGGCACCACGGAAAGTTCCAGAAAGGTGGTGTACCATGGCTGGCGTGCCCATGTCGGAGCAACCAGGATGAGTGTCAGTGAGTGCTGTCGCAGTTTGCGTGCCACCAGCGGTATCAACGGCGCTGGGGGAAAAGCGTACGCAAATCTGCCGGACCAGTTCATCCATATCGCATTGCCCGGCGACTGTAGGTGGGAACCTGGCGGCAAAGCTTTGGCATTTTGCGTTTTCCCTTGTGGCGAAGAGGTCTATCTCTGGATGACCCCACTGCTGGAAGTACGGTTGGAGTACTGATGGGTGTAACTCCCACTCGTGCATCTGGTGGCTGTGTCTGCTGAGCAGATCCGCTATCTGGTTGTCCTTGCCTGGGAGGTGTTCCGCCATGAGGAATATGTTCCTCTGAATGGCCCACTTCCACATGCTCTGAGCCAGATGAGACAACTGTGGAGAGTGTGTTCCTCCCTGCTTCTGTATTTAGTACATGGCAGTCATGTTGTCCGTCCGGATCAACACGACCTTGTTGCACAGGTGTACTTTGAATGCTTTCATTGCCAGGAAGATTGCCATCAGTTCCAGAAGGTTGATGTGCATCTTCTTTTGTTGTGTAGTCCATAGTCCCTGCACTGTGTAATTGAGTACATGAGCTCCCCATCCTTGGAGAGACGCGTCCGCTGTCAGTATTATTTGTGGAACAGGCTCTTGGAACGGTCGGCCCTTGCAAAGGTTTTGTGGATTCCACCAATGCAGAGAGTTGTATGCCCGACCGCTCACCAACACTAGGTCTTTTAGTTGCCCGTGAGCCTGATTCCATTGACGTGCTAAGCACTCCTGAAGCGGGCGCATATGTAGTCTCGCGTGTGGGACTATGAAAATGCAGGAGGCCATCATGCCTATTAACTGCATGAACACTCGCGCCGGAAGGGAGTGTTGAGGTTGGAATTTTGAGATCAGCAGTTTTATGCTGTTGATTCTCACTAAAGTCGGCTGAGCTGTGGCAGCCAGTGTTGATTGTCGCGCCTAAGTACTGTTGTACGTGCGCAGGTTGGAGACTTGATTTGGGGTAATTTAGTGAGAATCCCAGATCGTGAAGAAGGTGAATGGTGTGGGACATGTGGGTGGCACATTGTTGTGCTGACTTGGCCTGAACTAGCCAGTCGTCCAAATAAGGGAAGACGTGAATATTTTGTCTTCGCAGATGCGCAGCCACTGTCGCCAGGCACTTGGTAAAGACCCTGGGTGCTTTTGTTACTCCGAAGGGGAGAACTTTGAACTGATAGTGATTCCCTTGAATAGTGAATCTGAGGTATTTCCTGTGTGAAGGGTGTATTGGTATGTGGAAGTATGCATCCTTCAGGTCTAGCGTAGCTAGGAAGTCCCCCTGACTGAGTAGTGGGAGAACCTGTTGGAGGGTGAGCATATGGAAATGCTCCGATAGTATATATAGGTTTAGGGGTCGCAGGTCTAGGATAGGTCTGAGCGAGCCGTCCTTTTTTGGGATCAAGAAGTACAGAGAGTACACCCCTGTGCCCTGCTGGGCAATGGGCACTACTTCTATGGCCCCTTTTGCGAGCATAGCAAGCACTTCTTGCTGGAGTAAATCTAAGTGTTCGGCTGACATAGGACGGTGCTTTGGTGGTATGTTGGGTGGAGTGGAAGTGAGTTCCAGACAGTACCCATGTTGAATGATGTCCCTGACCCACCTGTCCGTGGTGATGTTCTTCCATGCGGACAGGAACAGCTGAAGTTGTCCCCCGACAGGTGTTAAGTGGTCGGGGGGTAGGGAGAGGGCGTCACTGTTTGTTCTTTGGGGAGGACCTGGTGTTGCCATAGCCACGTCCCCTGGCCTTGGTGCTGGATCCACGATATCGACCCCTGTTGTTTTTGTCGTAGGTGGTTTGTGTGCCACCTTTAGAATACTGTTGTGACCCCTGACCCCTTGACGTTCCCCTATTTCCAGTGCGACGAAAGGAGCCACTACGGAATTGCTGCGTTTGTAGCGCCCCCATAGATTTGGCAGTGTCTGTGTCTTTTTTTATTTTCTCTAGGGTAGTGTCAACGTCTGGGCCAAATAAAAATTCTGTGTTAACCGGTAAGTTCAGGATACTGTTTTGGATCTCGGGTTTGAAGCCTGAGATGCGTAACCAGGCATGGCGTCGCAGCATGACACTTGTGTTTATTGCCCTGGCCGCTGTGTCAGCTGCGTCTAGGGCGCATTTTATGGATGCATTAGTGAGGAGTTGTCCTTCTCTAATGAGGAGTTCCGCTGACTCTTTATACTCCTCTGGTAGATGTTGGAGCAGTGACTCCAGCGTGTCATAATGTGACCTGTCATAACGTGCCAGGAGTGCCTGTGTATTGGCAATGCGCAGGATATTTGCTGCTTGCGCTGCAATACGTTTGCCCGATGTTTCAAGGACCTTTGACTCTTTGTCTGGGGGAGGAGCATCACCAGTCGTCTGTGAGTGGGCTCTTTTGCGAGCGTTGGCAACCACCATAGAGTCTAATGGCAACTGACCCCTAATGTATTTAGGGTCACCAGGTGCAGGCTTATATTTCTTTTCAATCCTGGGGTTTAACACCCGGGCTCTTGTGGTGTCCTTAAAAATGTCTTTGGCAGGTTTCAGAACCCCTTTAAGCATGGGCAGAGTCTTGACAGTCCTTTCTGAAGATGCGAAAGTGTCAAGCAGGAAGTCCTCCTCAATGGCGTCAGAATGTAGTTCTACCCCATGATGAGCAGCAGCCCGTTCGATAAGGGCATTAAATGCGGCCGTGTCCTCTGTAGGAGATGTTTTAATGTTGTAGAGTTGCGCATCCTGAGTATGTGGCACGATACTTTGGTCTGTGGGGTCATCCCATGCCTGATCAGGGTCTTGTGGTTCATCGGGATCTGCGTCCCCGGGGTAGATGGTATCGTCCCCACCATATTCCTGCATCGGGCCGATTCAGAATGGGTAGGAGAAAAGGACTGCGGATCCAGTTGGAGGGGATGGAAGTGTTCTTGTAGCACTGGTTCCTGCTCCGCCGGTAGCTTGCGTTTAAGAGGAATTTTGTATGGAACTTCTTCCCTGACTGGCGTTATTTTGCGCTTGTGGAGCATTAACCTGACAGTGTCGGCGTCGATAAATTGCGGCCCCGAAGAATCTTGTTCTGTTAGGCCAGTGGTGGTGGACTGTGTGTGTAGGACACGTGTCCGAATCTGAAAAAGTTTTGGTGCCGATGTCGGTGGCAGCCCAAATGTAATGTTGGTGGGCTCCGAGTGCACTCTACAGGGTGAGTTAGTGTCGGGACCCGAGGTAGAGTGGAGGGCTACCCGGTCACGGATGCGTTGTAGAGATGCAGAGACCTGCTGCACAGCAAACTGAGATGGTGGTTTGGTGTGCATCTTGGTAGTAGGCGTCGAGGCCGACCCCGACTTTTTTGTTGGAAGGGGGTCACTGGTCTGAAGGGATGCATCGATAGTCGACGTAGTCGAGGACTTATTCGGCATTGGTGCTTTAGGCGTCGACGTAGCCGAGGCGGCCATCTTGACTGCGGAGGTTACGGGCTTCGGTGTCGGCGCCGAAGGTGTCGGTGCCTTGTGGTGCCCGAGGGCACGCTTCTTCTGTGCGTCGACCGCGTCTGCTGCGGTGAGCTCGGCGCCGAAGTCTCTCTGTACGCGCTCGGAGCCGCCGACTTTTTTCGGCGTCGGCGCCGGGGCAGTGGATTATTTCGACGCCTTTGATCCGACCACCACCAGTTTCACTTTCTATTTTGAAGGGACTGGAGCGATGGATGTGTTTGGGTTTAACAACCCGGTCGTCTTTGGTAATAGTGGCTCTTGCATAGTGTTCGATGCCGGGCCGGAAGGCGGGGCCGAGGAACCATGTATTAGGTCTTGGGTAAGGCCCGAAGGCAATCCCTCGACCGGAGCCTGACGACGATGTACAGTTTCGGCCTCCGTTTCGACGGATTGGCCTAGCTCCTCGGGAGAGCTGTCTTCTTCGGCCCCATAGGCTTCGTCGAAGTCCCCTACCTCGTCGACTGCTTCTTCACGTCGAAAGAGCCCTTCGTCATCGTCGTCCGATTGGGAACCATGCTCTGAAGCGGGGCTAGAGACTATTTCTTCCACGCTCTCGGCGTCCTCGTCCTCGGTGCTGAATATGTTGGTGGGTGCGGGCGCTGCCTGCTGCGCCTCGAGCCTCGCTGCCCGTCGGTTCCGTAGAGTTTTCTTGGATCGGAACCGCGCGCAGGCCATGCATTTCGATTCGTCGTGATCCGGCGAGAGACATTTATTACAGACTGGGTGGACGTCGATATGAGGGTACTTGGCGTGGCACAACGGACACCTCTTGAACGGAGTCCTTGATTCCATCGTCGATCGAGCGTCGAAGTTTGGACCAATTCGGTCCGGAAGTTGGAAGAGGGTGTGGAGCACTAGAACTAGTAGTCGACACCGAACGGTAACTGTACCGACGAAAACTATAGGCCTTTTGGCCTAAAACTAAGTATTCCGAAGTTGAGCTAAGATAGTTGCATCCGAACCCAATGGCGGAAAAAAACAATCTGGGGATGGAGAGGATGCCCATGCGCACTGTGGTCCAGGGGAGGAGTCACCCATCTCAGGATACTTCGAAGACTCTTCCAGGACAACAATGTGCAATCATCCGGACCCAACACTAGGCGGCGATCTATGCACAGATATGAATTCAGCAGCCCACATGCCTCGAACACAAGAAGTCAAAAAACGCCCCCAGTCCACACAATAGGTAGCTAAACATAGTACACGGAAGGTGGGTGATCATGGGCGTGAAGATAGTGTTAACGGTAGCACAGCATCCAAAAATTAATGCACGACTCTTAATACTGCCGCTGCAACAGGTTTAGCTACCGGTATGTTTGAGGATGGTTTCCTCACTCAGATAGGCAATAAGTTTGCGGCCTTGATCAATCCACTATTGGATAAATTGACCCAGATAGAGGGTAGGCTGACAAAAATAAAGCAGACTTTATATAGTGTTAGGATAACCAACACCAATACTAACGAGGCACAGGGAGAAGGATTGGTCACTCTGAATGAAAATCGACCATGCACTAGGGATCGTCCCAATACCCTGCCATGTCCCGCCCCAACCACAGCATTAACAAGGATTAACCAACCCCCGAAAAATGCCAAAAGCGGCACAAACTCCTTTTGCCCTTCATCTGTTGGGGATAGGTGTTCCAGGGTGCCTCAAAGTAGGAGTACTAGCATCACCCCACATATTCATAACACGTTGCATCTGCCTCCGGATGCAACACCATATACGGTGGTTCTAGCTAATGTACCAGCCATCCAGCCCATGGCACAGGAACACTGGTCTTCATTGAGAAATAGGGCATGACATCTTTTGACAGAAAGGACTGGTATCAAGCATAACCATTTTTAAAATGGTACGTAGGATACCATGGATTGGTAGTTCAAACAAATCTCTTTCAGGGGACTGTGTGGTGTTGAGTTTCGGGTCCCCAGGGCTGGTCCAACACATTTTGGACAGGGCTGGCAATCTTCAGATTAAGGAGAGGGAGTTTAACATCCTCCCTCTGGGCTTTTTCTACCAGCCAACCATAAACAGTAGGGAAATTAATGAGAGGTTGGTGCAACAAGCCCATGGAAAAACCAGCTATTCAATCCCTACATTCAATCATTATGGGGTGTTGAATTCGCTGGAAGAGAGATTGATTTGGACCTGGCATTGACCCATCAATTCAAGGTACTAGCAATTCAATGTGTATCCAAAAGAATGAGACTGTATCCCATCAACGTTCCACCAAAATACCAATTTTAAATGGGGATAATAGACACAGAGGTAGGACATGTGAGTGCTATTTCAGACAGGATGGGAAATGGTGTAGATGGGGTGAATCTGAGAAGTGTAGTTGAAGAGGACCGCTCCGCCTCCTTGCCCTGTATCGAGCCCAATGTAGGAGTTTTTGAGTCCAATGATGGAAGTAGTCAAGAGGCTATGGACTACCCCGTCACTTCCAATCTCCCGGATGTATCCAGAACACCAATACCAGGGCATGGTAAACCCAATCTTTCACTGGTAAATTGAAATACTGCTGCCCTCTCCACCAAAACCCACTTTTCTGAATGGTCAACATTCATTGATAAATATGATATCTGGGCTTTTCAAGAAACATGGGCGCTCGACCAAATTTGTCATCCAGGCTTCTTAAATTTCTTCAAGCTTGCTTTGAAGGGACAAAAGGGTAGGTCCAAAGGGAGACTAGTTATTTGGGTTAAACAGAATGCGGGATACACAGTGGAGGAAATTAAGATCGATGGTGGGGACCTCTTGGCGATAACGAGTGCCGATGAGAAAGGTTTTGAACATACTGCTCATCAATGTATATGCAAGAGGGACCCCTGGAGGTAAAGAATCGACTACAGTCACAATACTGGATGGGGTTTTGGATATGCACAGGGGACGAAGCAGCCCAATCACTGTCGGGGATATCAATTGCACCTTCGAGCCCCTAGTCTGTGAAGATTGCAATCTTAGTAGTGAGGAGGATGCACACTGGGTTATTCCATCCCTTGATCTTCCACCTATCAAAAAATGGACCGAACTGGCACTTCAGTTTAAAAGGTTGTGCTTAGAACGGGGCATAAGGGCAGTGAACGGGCGGTCCAGGTCCGATAGGCGGGGTATACACACTTTCAAAAATGGCATGAGAAGTAGTAGGATTGATTATATCTTCCTCAGCTTGGAATTATGGCAGTCTTTACAAGATTTGGTAGTTTATGATCGGGTTGAAAGTGACCATAACCCGTTAGTATTGACTTTGCAGGTCCCAGGCCTACCTAATTATGAATGTCAGGAAATAGTAAAGGTTGTAGCAGAAGTGGAGTCCTCTAACGATTCCAGGAGAATCAAATGGGTCAGTGTTGCAGCCAATGAAGGGCACCTAAGACAGATGGAGGCACTGGTTGAGTGTTCCCTGGTAACTATCCAAGATTGTGACACTCAAGAGGACATAAATTCTGCATTCTTGCATGTTCACAACAACTTGTTTTAAAAACTTAAACCTTTTTATGTCTCGGCTAGCGAAGGCTGCGCTTGCGCAGTCTCGCTCACAAGATTTAATGACTTGGAGAAGAGGGGCTTGAACCCGCCTCTCTTCTCTCCTCTTCTCTATTGGCTGGCCTCTGAAATACTGGTCAGCCATTGGAGAAGAGGTTTGTCTCTCCAAACAAGCCCCGTCCTTTTCGGATTCGGGGGCGTGTTTTTTGAGATTCTTTCTCTCCTCTGGAATGTAAACATTCCAGCCAATGGCAAGAGGAGAGAAAGAAAAACACGCCCCCGAATCCGAAAACGCCACTCCGAGGCATTTCTGCTTGACCTCGGAGAAAGGCGGTGGTGTTCTGTACCTAGACATGCACTCCGACCATCTCTGGAGTGACTTGTTGCTGACGTCTGAACAAGCAGACCAGGCTTCTAATTCCGGCAGCCTCGACTGACAAACTTGTGCACTCCTGGGCAGCACATCACGTCCCTGCGCAATGCTTCAATTATCTGCCAGAACAGCAGTGCATCGAGCCTGAAAACCAGTGCTTCCTGCTGTTCCTCTCCAGTATCTTACCTTTAGTGCAGCAAGTTAAATGCGACGCCGTCCCGTTAATCCATGCAGCGTGCTCTTGAGGACGTGGGTCCCACGTGGAGAGCAAGGAGGGGAGATCGACAATGGTGGTTGGGGGGAGAGGTGGTCGCCCTCTTCGGCTGCACACTCTGAAAGTGAGCCGGCCGACCCGCCAGAGGGGCTGTCTCCCGAGGCCTGGGACAAGAGTGTGAGCAGCCGGACAAAGCAGAGACTTCACCCCCCCGGCAGCAGGCGCAGGGACCCGCACATCTGCTTTGTGAGTTGAAAGAGCTAACCCCATTATCTGTGTTATTCCAGCGTCGGCCTCCCGTGAATGAAAGAAACCGAGCCGCTGCCCCTGCCTGAACAACACGGCCAGGGAAAACAGTCCCACGCACACACGGCGACGTCATCTGCCCTCCCCGTGCAAGGAATACAACGCGCTCCCACACATACACCCAAAAACACACATGCTTACTCTTACTGTCAAAACACACGCTTGTGTCTGGGCCTGGCCGCACCACAAAAACTCACGCAGGCAAAAGTGTACACAAGCGCAAACTTACACCCCCCTCATACACACGATGCACGCATACACCTATCCACACACACACGCCCTTACCTACTCCAGACTACTCCAAAAATACTCTGCATCCACACATACGCTCACAAAAAACATGCTGCTCTGCTAAAAGCACCTGGTGGCTAGCTCAATGTAAAACGTAGAGCGCTGGGCAGGGCCCATCTTAATGTGTTGGCGCGTTTTTGTGTTTGTTTTGATTAATGGTTCTCCCCCTTTTATACCTGAGCACGCGAGAGCTCAGTGCACAGCACAATGTATACACAACATTGCTGAAATGCTTGGAGGGTAGATGAGTTATGGCATGGAAGAAGCATCTCTCATTTCCGTGTATAAAGTTCGCTCTCCCTTCCCCACGCCATTAAACCGTCATCCCCCACAATCCTGAACAGAAAGGCACCGACGGGCACTGACAAGACCGCGAGAGGCACCCGAGCCGGGCATCCTGAGCTGGGAGGGCCTCTCTGAAGAGGGGCCGGGCCATCCCTTCTCTGTCCCAGCCCAGCTCGGCTCCACATTCTTCCCTGGCAGTCCTGCGCACGTGGTCTGGTGGCTGTCGGTGGCTTCATCCACCTCGCTGACTTGTGAGATGTGCTGGCAGGAGCCACGCGCCCTTCAGGAAACCTGAACTGCCTCCTCGGTAGACTCCAGCGAGCTTTGAATTATTCATTTATATATTTAGATGTTTTGTAAAGGGCCGATTGTCCTCTTGCCATAGCTTAAAGGAGGTGTGGCGCTTTGGCCAGAGCGGCGGACTCGGAGGTGGGGCTTACTGTTCGATCCTGGCGCTGGCAGCAGCTCAGCTCAGCATCATGCGACTCTGGGCAATAGGTCAATTCATCTCCCCGGACAGCGCCTGGATACCCTTAGGGGTGATAAGTTTGCACTTTACAAATGGGGAATAATAATTATTTATTATAACTTCGGGGCGCTAACATTACAGATCACAGAGGGGTAACTTATTGTCCTATTCCGTGCAACAGGTCCGTTGTCTGTGTGTGGGTAACTGTGTACTGTGTGTGTGTAGGTGGCTCTATTTGTGTGTGGGTTGCTCTATGTGAGTGGCTCTGTGTGGGTAGCTGTGTGTGTGTGGGTGCAAATGCAATAGGTCTCGCATTTGAGAGTGATTAAGCTATTGACATTGTAAATAACAATGTCGTTTCTTTAAATGTTTTAAAAACCAAACCATAAACAAAAATAATGTCATGAGCAATGCCAATAGCTTTAACTTTAACAATGCCGAGACCATTGCATTGTAAATGCTTGTTTTGTTAGGAAGTTAAAATAAAAACTGGAAAGGAAGCTAAGTCCAAAGGCAGCCCCCTGGTACAATAAATCATGTAGCGAGGCCTATAGGAGATTAGCGAGAGCAATTAGACTCAGGAATAAGGAAGAAATTAAATCGAAAAGGGCTGGCTATAAGCAAGTTTTATTACAGGCCAAACAGGAATGGGATGAACACCGTTGGCAAAATCTGCTCAGTGCAAGCCAGGAAAAAACACATGGCCAATTTTTAGCATCTTGTTAAATGGGGTAATGGCATATTAAACCACTCCCCATTAATCACGTTGCACCCGAAATGTGGACCTCTCACTTTGAGGCCCAGTTTGCTGTCAGTAACGATTATACAGCCCAATCCCATTACCACCCTGCATTTTTCTAAACAAGAGGTTGAAAAAGCCCTTAAGAAAATCCCAAAAGGTAGGGCACCTGGATTAGATTGCATCCCAGCGGACCTGTTCATGCACAATAGTGACAAGTGGGTGAGTTATATTCAGACTCTTGCCAATGCTATAGCAAGTGGAGCCCCCACCCCGGAGACGTGGTCAGGAGCAGAGATCATCCCGATTTTTAAGAAAGGGGATCCATCGAAACCTGGCAATTATAGGCCCATAAGCCTTATTGATTGTATTCAAAAGACCTTTGCCAGGATAGTCTTAAGCAGAATCCAGACATGGATGGACGAAACAGGCATTTTATCATCCATGCAGGCTGGGTTTCGGCCACACACAGGGACTATTGACCAGGTTCTCAGGTTTGCAATCATTTATTGGAGGGTGGTAATCTTAAGCGGCGGTCTGCTATTTGCAGCCTTCATTGATTTAAAAATCGGCTTTCGATTTGGTGCCCAGAGATAAAATGTGGAGCACCTTTCATGATATGGGGATGCCGCCTGAATTGCTGGCCGTTTTAATTACTCTGCATAATTCAAACTTTGCCCAGGTATGCTGGGGTGTGAATGGGCAAGTCACGAACAAGGTTCCTATCACCAAGGGGGTACGTCAGGGGTGTGTGCTTGTCCCGACCCTGTTTTCCCTTTTTATAAACAGGGTCGTGGAATATTATTCAAACCACCCAACACGATGCCCCATCTTTAGCAGACCAGAAAATACCATTGCTAATGTTCGCGGATGATACTTTAATATTATCCATTATTAGCTGCAGTCAGCCCTCACTAGGTTTGAGGATATTTGTCGCGACCATGACCTTGAGGTTAATGTGGAGAAGACAAAGTTTATGGTTCTCCACAACCGAAAGGCCATTAAAGGAAGGGTTTTTATGAATAAAGTACAGTTAGAGCAAACTGATGTTTTCACATACCTAGGAGTAACCCTTGAAAGTAAATTAAAGTGGAAACCCCAGATCAATAAGTTGGCTCTTAAACATGCTCAATTGGCAGGTGTCCTTGTGAAGGAGCAGAGACTGTCCCACACAAAACCAGTGGCTCCTATGCTGAAGATATATAATTCTACAATTAGTTCCTCAGCACTATATGGGGCGGAACTATCGGGCTTTTCAGATTTAACACCCTTGATTGTAGCCCAGAACAAGTTTGTGAGAACTCTTTCCCTCCCACCATCGAGCCCCCTGTTGCCTCTCTACCTTGATTTGGGCTGTTATCAGTTAGAGGACATTGCTCGTTTTAGACCTGTGGCATTATAGAGAAGATTATGGGCTTCTCCTGAGCGGTCTCTGTATGCCCAGGTATTGCTTGAAATTAGGCGGGCTGATACCTCCTGTAAGATCTCCTGGTTGAGAAGAATTAAAACCACCTTAAGCGAGATGGGGATGAGTGGGCTATGGGATAATCCCGAAGGCAACCTTCTTCCCTCAAAGAAAGAGTTTAAGATAGCCTATTGGAATATGGTTGGGAGGAAACGTTTTTCATCCACCAAGAGTCCCACCTTGACGAGGGATTTCCTGGAGAGGAAACCAGAGTATCATTACGAATCTTATTGGGACTATATTACGGTATCACTTGACAGGAAATTATATCACCAATACAGAGTGGGCTCACTTCCAATTAAGACTTTTATCTGTAAATGGCATCCCTCGAATGATGATAAATGTAACACTTGTCTGCGGCAGAGGGAAACTATAGCACATGTTTTGTTCGCTTGTCCAGCTTATAAAGCTCCTCGTAACAGATGGCTCAAACCAATTTCTTTAAATCTTGGCACCAGGGAGGGCACAGAGGCTTTAAGGATCCTAAAGACAGACACTAGCGAGCCCATAATTATTACTCTAGCAACATTTTTGGGCTGGATGTGGGCCATCCGTAGCAAAATTGTCAAGGCTCGGAATGAAGTTAACATGTAAAAAGTCCATTCTCTCAAACCCAGGCCATTGTAGTTATATTTAAATATATGTCAGTTTTCCGGATGATATTAAAATTGTTCTTATGTAATTGATTTTCCATCTCTTTTTAAATGGAAATATGACTGTATAGTAGGATGGATTGACTTATGGTTTTATGTGAATTATTTATGTTGGTTTTATTAATCTTAAAACGTTTGTACGATCAAGTTGTTACATTTCTTTTGTATATGGTGGAAATTAACGGTCCACAATATGAATTTAATTGATGTGCTGTTAGTCTTTAATGATTTTACAATCAAAATAAAGACTAAATAAAACGCAAAAAGCCACTGAGAGGGAGGCCTTTGCTGTGGTTTGGTCCCTGAAGAAGATGAGACCATACTTGTTTGGTACTACTTCCTAGTTCAAACTGATCACAGACCTCTCAGACTGTTAATGCAGATGAAAGGTGAAAATTCTAAACTGTTGAGATGGTCCATCTCCCTACAGGGAATAGACTTTGTAGTGGAACACAGACCTGGGACAGCCCATTCCAATGCAGATGGACTTTCCAGGTTCTTCCACTTAGAAAAAGGAGACTCGAGAGAAAGGTTAGTTTCATCCTCTTTTTCGTTTGCAGGGGGGGGGTTGTGGGTCGTGTGAGAAAGTGCCCTCTTTCTGCATGGTTGCACCCACTTTTTGCTGAATTGCGGATGTGCTTTGACTGAGTGTGCCCTGGGCTCCTGCTAACCAGGTATCCAGGGCCAATGTTCATTCCCTATAACTGCATTTATTTATACCTAAACGCAATTGGTATCTCTGGCCACAGGTCAGCCTCTGGTAAATGGTACGCCAGGTACCCAGGGCACTGTGACCAGAGAAGGCCTCCATGGGCTGCAGCACTTATTGTGCCTCCCTTAGAGATCCTGTACCATTACACTCGAACACTGCCTTTGTAGGCTGTGTGTTTTGGTGCAGAACAAAGTGAAGAATCAACATGGCACACATCTGTGTGCCATGCCTACAACCCACTGCCCTAGCATAGATCAGTCACCCCTCTAGCTGGGTGCACTATACCAGTGGTGAGGGTACAGGTGCATGAGCCCTGTACCCCTACAGTGTCGAAGTCCATTCTTAAACATTGTAGGTGCAGTGCTGCCATTAAGAGTGTATGGTGCTAAGAGTTTGTCATTACAAACTCCACAGCACCAGGATGGCTGCACTGAAAACTGAGAAGTGTGGTATCAAACTTCTCAGCACATTAAACTAACACTGATGCCAGTGTGGGATTTAATGACAAATTCGCACAGAGGGCATCCTAGAGATGCCCCCTGAAAACTAACTTGCCCAGGCTCGAGTGGCTGCTTTCAGCTGCCACCACCAGACAAGTTTCTGGACCGCTGGGTCAAGAGCCTGCTGCTCTTGGGGGGTCTGAAACAATGCACATCCTGGACGAGGTGCCAAGCCTCCTCCCCCAGGATGGGCAGGCTTCACGAAGTGGAAGCTTTAAAGGCTTGCACCTTTGTGAGCTTCCCCAGGCCACTTGCTGCTTTCAGCAACTGGTCCCCACTGGTTCTGACACCCACTTTGGGTGGGAGAACCGGTGAGAAAAATAAGTGAGGAAGAGAGGTGTGCCCACCTCTGCCAACTTCACCCCAAAGGTGGGTGAGGCGAGGGGAAGGACAACGCTCAGTCCCTGACATCTTGCAGACAGGGGGGGTCGGGGGGGGGGCAACTCAGCCAACCAGGGAGTGGCTTAAGCCCCCCCTCCCACTGCAGCGTGGCATAATAGGGGGTGTACCCACCCCAGGGGACGGACCCGTTGGTCCCAACCTTTTCACCTACCTGTGACGACCCTAAATCTAGTATTTAGGGGCAACCATGAACCTTGCTTCCTCAGACCAGAAGAAACTACAAGGAGAAGAAGAAGGACTGAACAGCCGTGCAGCAGCTAACAAGAGGAAGACGCCCACTGACTTGGCTCAAGCCCTGCCGGCCTGTCTCCACCTCGAACCTGCTCCTGCGAAATCCCGGTGTGTCCTGCTGCCAGCAACCTCGAAAACCCCGGAGGACCTGCCTGCCTTCAACCTCAAAGACTGTCTCCCATGAACACCGGATTTGTTCATCTGCAACCTCTGGCTCCAGCCAGACACCGCACCACTCTGTACCCGCCGTCCACGGCGCGCGCTCGAGTGGACAAACCACGAGGAGGTCCCCCCGGTAATCCGAACCCGAGATCCGGTGACCCCTGTCCGGCCTCAAACCACCAGCAGACACCTGCAGCCTAAATCCGGAGGGTCCCCCTAACTGTGACCAGGAGCTGGTAAGAAGATCTGACCCTAAAAGGCACCGCTGCAACCGACGCCACACGGCCTTGGGTGGCCAAACAGACGGTGCCTAACCAATCCCCAACATACCTCTGGAAGTGGTGGTCACACCCAGAAGACCTTCTTCCCCAAACATGCAGTGCCTTTGCAAACTGGAGGTTCCCCATTGGAAACAGGATGCCCGATGTCGAAATAGCCCCCTGCACCTGGACGCCCTAGTGCAGCTGTGTGAGAAAGTGCCATCTTTCTTGCATGGTATGCCCCCACTTTCTGCTGAATTGCTGAATGTACTTTGTCTGAGTGTGCCCTGGGCTCCTGCCAATCAGGTGCCCAGGGCCTATGTTCCTTCCCTTAAAACTATACTGAAACCTAAAACCTAATTTGGCAAACACTGGCCACATGTCAGCCCCTGGTAAATGGTACCCTAGGTACCCAGGGCCTTGTGAACAGGGAAGGCCCCTAAGGGCTGCAGCACTTATTGTGCCACCCTTAGAGGCCCTGTACCCTGACACACACACACTGCCTTTGCAGGCTGAGTGTCTGGGTATAGAACAAAACAGAGTCGACATGAGACACATCCCTGTGTGCCATGCCCACAACATACACTGCCCGGGCATACATCAGCCACCTCTCTAGCTGGGTGCCCTATGCCAGTGGTGTGGGTACAGGAGCATGAGCCCTGTGCCCCTACAGTGCCCAGGTCCATTCCTGGGTACTGTGAAAGTGCAGTGCTGCCATTTAAGAGTATATGGTGCTGGGAGATCGTCAACACGAACGCCACAGCACCATGATGGCTCCACTGAAGACTGAAGTTTGGTATCAAACTTCTCAGCACATTAAACCCGCACTGATGCCAGTGCAGGATTTAATGCACAATGCACGACAGAGGGCATCTTAGAGATGCCCCGTGAACCTAACCTACAATCAACGTCTGGTCTGAGGGGCTGCCTAGGCTGCCACACAGCAGACATGTTGCTGGACCCCCTGGTACAGAGCCATCCGCTCTCCTGGGCCTGCAACAATGCACATCCTGGGCGACGTGCTATGTCTCCTCCCCCCCAGGATGGGCAGGGGAAGCTTCAAAGGCATGCCGCCTTTGTGAGCTTCTCCAGGCCGCTTGCTGTACCCAGCAACTGGCCCCTACCGGTTCTAAACCCCCTCTCTGGTGGGAAGACTGACCGGAAACCCCAAGGAAGGACAGGGGATGTGCCAGCCTCTGCCAACCCCACCCCTCAGGCGGGGGAGGCTAGGTGAAGCACATCCCCGGGCTCTCGCCCTCTTAAAGATGGGGAGCCCTGCCCAATCAGGACTAGGCCACTACCCCCCTCCCACAGGAGAGTGGCAGGATAGGGGGTGTACCCACCCCAGGGCAGGCACCCAGTGGTCCCTGCCTTTACCTACCAGTAACGCCCCTACAGTTAGTATTTAGGGGCACCCTGAACCTTCCTTCCTCAGATTCCGCAACAGCAAAGAAGATCAAGAAGAAAGAAGACCTGCCGTGCAGCTGCTAACAAGAGGAAGACACCAACTGCTTTGGCCCCAGCCCTACCAGCCTGTCGAACCTCGAACCTTCTCCTGCTAAATCCCAGCATCTCCCGTGGCCAGCAACGTCACAAACCCCGGAGGACCTGGCTACCTTGTGACTCTGAGCATCTGGGACTCCCATGAGCAGTGGCACTGCTCAAAGCAAGTAACTGAGCCCTGGCACTAGCCAGGAACCGCGAACCCTACACACACTGCACCTGTCAAGACTGGCCTGTGCTGGAGTGGACAAAGACCCCGAGGACATCGCCCCTGGCAACTGTGACGTGAAATCCGGCACCCAAGGACTTCTCGATGCTCCTGACGACGCCTGCAGCCTCAGAACCAGCTACCCCCCCCAACCGCGATCAACAGAGGGTAAGATTTCTCGACACCAAAAGGCACCCCTGCACCCGGTGCCCTGCGGCTCCCTGTACCCAACTCCTGGGTACCTACCTATCTTCCAACTACCCAACTTACCTCTCGAAGTGGTAGTGGCACCTGAAGAATCTTCGTCCCCGAGCTCGCAGTCTTTTTCTAAACCGGAGCTTTCCCATTGAAATCAATTGAGCGCCCAAAGGCTCAAAAGCACCCTGCACCCAGCCGTCCGAGTGGCCCTGGCAGTGTAACCTTTGCACCTATCTACTTCCCCATTTGCCCTGAGCAAGTGACCAGGAGCCCAGCTCCCACAGCCATGTGGCCTGCTAGTCAGCAGCCACCAACCAAGGCACCGCTGCCTCCCATAGGATAACATTGGGCCTTACTCACTCTGCACCCGGCTGTCCCTGTGCTGCTGAGGGTGTAACAACTGTAACTACCTGACCCTGGGAGACCCCCGAGTCTGTGCCCAGAACCTTAACTTCGACAGTGGAGTACTTACCTGAAAGCTGATAACTCAATTTTCTCCATAGGGTAACATTGACTGGTTTCTCTGAAATGTCTAAGTGTGGAGTTTTCAAAACTTAAAATATTCACCAAAAATCAGCTGAGTAACGAAAACGAAAATACTCACCTGCTATTAGGTGAGCTCCCAGTGCTGGATCTTGGTACCCAGGACTGACCCTGAAAAATATTCACAACCATACTTACCAGTAACCCAATTTTCTTCCATAGGAAATAATTGACTGTTTTTCTGTGAAATTTCTTCTGTCGATTTTTGCAAACTTCAAATATTCTTTAAAAATCGCACAAACTGTGAAAACGTAATGAATTATCTGTTTTGGATAAAGGTCCCAGTACTGAGTCTAGGCACCCAGTACTGGATTACAAAAGTAACGAGAACATACTATACCTGCAACTTGAATTTTCTTCCATAGGGAATCATTGACTGTTTTCTATGAAATATTTTTTAAGTGTCAACTTTAAAAATAGCAAAATATTGTCTAAAAATCATAACAGTAACTAAGTCGACTTTTATCACTTGTTTCTAAGAACTGACCCAGGACTGAATATAGGATCCAGTCCTGGAATTACAAAAGTAATCCTGAAAGTAATCTACTGTAAATAACTTAAAACTTCCATTGAACTCAATGCATGATTGTGTTTGAAATTGTGTTGCCTATTGCAACAACCTGTAACTTTCTACAAAAGCCAATTGCATATTGCAGAAGTATTTATCTAAAGCATCTCATTCTGAGAAAGTATATTTTGATACCTACTGTTGGTTCTAAAATAAAACAAGCATATATTTTTATATATATAAACCATTGGCCTAGAGTTCAGTTATTGAGTGTGTGAGACCATTTGCTGACTGAGTGTGTACAACAAATGCTTTACACTGTCCTCTGATACTGCCTTACTGCTCGACCAAGCTACCACTTTAGAGAGTAGGGTTATATCTAACTTTAGCCTCTGCCAAACCTCTGGGGACTGTGGACTCTGTACACACTGTACCTATTTGGGAACAGTATACACAGAGCCACTTTCTCACATTGAGAGATTCAACACGACATTGAAAGGCATGATCATGGGACTCCCTGAAAAACTCAAAAGGAGAGGGAATGTCCTGTTGTCATGCCTGCTTTTCACTTACAGGGAAGTGCCACAGAAGGGAGTAGGTTTTTTACCCTTTGAACTTCTGTTTGGTCATCCTGTGAGGGGACCACTGTCTTGTAAAAGAGGGCTGGGAGAGGCCTCTCCAAGAGCCCAAACAAGACCTAGTGGACTATGTGCTTGGCCTAAGGTCCAGAATGGCTAAGTACATGGAAAAGGCCAGATCCTTTCTTCCTCAGATTCCAGATTCCGAAACAGAAAAGAAGATCAAGAAGAAAGAAGATCTGCCGTGCAGCTGCTAATAAGAAGAAGACACCAACTGCTTTGTCCCCAGCCCTACCGGCCTGTCGACCCTCGAACCTGCTCCTACTAAATCCCAGCATCTCCCATGGCCAGCAACGTCACAAACACCGGAGGACCTGGCTACCTTGTGACTCTGAGCATCTGGGACTCCCACGAGCAGTGGCACTGCTCAAAGCAAGTAACTGAGCCCTGGCACTAGCCAGGAACCGCGAACCCTGCACCCGCCAAGCCTGTCCTGTGCTGGAGTGGACAAAGACTCCGAGGACGTCCCCCGGCGACTGTGACCCCGAATCCGGCACCCAAGGACCCACCTCGACGCTCCTGACGACGCCTGCAGCCTCAGAACCAGGTACCCCCCCCCCCCAACCGCGATCTACAGAGAGTAAGATTTCCCGACACCAAAAAGCACCCCTGCACCCGGCTCCCTGCGGCCCCCGGTGCCCAACTCCTGGGTACCTACCTATCCTCCAACTACCGAACTTACCTCTCGAAGTGGTGTTGGCACTTGAAGAATCTTCGTCCCCGAGCTTTCAGCCTTTGTTCAGCCAGGAGCTTTCCCATTGAAATCCATTGAGCGCCCAACGGCTCAAAAGCACCCTGCCCCAGCTGCCCGAGTGGCCCTGGCAATGTAACCTCTACACCTATCTACTTCCCCATTTGCCCAGAGCAAGTGACCAGGAGCTCAGCTCCCACAGCCACGTGGCCTGCTAGTCAGCAGCCACCAACCAAGGCCCCCCCTGCCTCCCATTTGATAACATTGGGCCTAACTCACTCTGCACCCGGCTGCCCCTGTGCCGCTGAGGGTGCAACAACTGTACTTCCCGGACCCTGGGAGACCCTCGAGTCTGTGCCCAGAACCTTAACTCTGCCAGTTGAGTACTTACCCATAAGCCGATAACCCACTTTTCCTCCATAGGGTAACATTGACTTGTTTCTTCTGAAATTTCTTCTAAGCGTGGAGTTTCTAAAACTTAAAATATTCACCAAAAATCAACCGAGTAACGAAAACGAAAATAATCACTTGCTAGTAGGAGAGATCCCAGTGCTGGATCTTGGTGCCCAGCACTGACCCTGAAAAGTACTCTCAACCGTACTTACCATTAACCCAATTTTCTTCCATAGGAAATCATTGACTGTTTTTCTGTGAAATTTCTTCTGTCGATTTTTGCAAACTACAAATATTCTTTCAAAATCGTACCAACTCTGAAAACGTAATTGCTTACCTGTTTTAGATTGAGGTCCCAGTACTGAGCCTAGGAGCCCAGCACTGGATTACAAAAGTAACAAGAACATACCATACCTGTAACTTGAATTTTCTCCCATAGGGAATCATGACTGTTTTTCAATGGAATTTCTTTTAAGTGTCAACTTTTAAAATAGCAAAATATTGCCTAAAAATCACAACAGTAACTAAGTCGACTTTACGCGCTTGTTTCCAAGAACTGTCCAGGACTGAATCTAGGATCCAGTCCTGGAGTTAGAAAAGTAATCCTGAAAGTAATCTATTGCAAATAACTTAAAACTTCCATTGAGCTCAATGTATTATTGTATTTGAAATTGTGCTGCCTATTGCAACCATCTGTAACTATCTACAAAAGTCAATTACATATTGCAAAAGTATTCAACTAAAGCTTCTCATTCTGAGAAAGTATATTTTAATACCTATTGTTGGTTCTAAAATAAAAAACATTTTTTATATAAACCATTGGCCTAGAGTTCAGTTATTGAGTGTGTGTGAGACCATTTGCTGACTGAGGGTGTACAGCAAATGCTTTACACTGTCCTCCGATACTGCCTTACTGCTCGACCAAGCTACCACTTTAGAGAGTAAGGTTATTAATAACTTTAACCTCTACCAAACCTCTGGGGACTGTGGACTCTGTACATACTGTACCTGTTGGAAAACCCACTCCCACACTAGAAGGGGTGGTGGTGGACTCCCCGAACACACTGTGGTAGCTTGGCTCGAGTGGTCAGGAAACAGGCACCGTGCTAAGCATACAATATACCCATACAATAACCATGCGTGCATCCGTTCCAAAAACGACTCTACACCGTAAAAATTATGAAAATATCTTTCTTTATCTTCTTTTTCTCTTAGTTGCTGATTGGAGAAAATAAATAGCAATCACAATATACAACCTTTTTTCGAAAGTGCAGGTCAAATAAATACTGGCTTAATGATTCAATAAATAGGGGTGATCATAAATACTGAAGGCATAAATAAAAGTGCAATTCAGACAGGCAATTAAATATTCTGAGGCAATAAATACTGTAACCAATAAATATTGTGCATCAATAAATACTGTGGACCAATAATTACAGTGGAACAATAAATAGGTTAAATACAATAAATACAGTGCCCCTAATAAATACTTAAAAGCTGACAGTGACACTCATGGAATCAGATCACTTTTGATTCCTAAGGGCTGATTTGGCCCAGGCACAGCTTGTGGGGATGTGGAAGGCTTGAGGGTGTCTACTCCCTGGCTTGGACAAGGCTGAGGCCTAAACTGAGGTAGATAAAGGGGGAAAATACCAGAGACCTGGCTCTCTCTCTCCACACAACTTCTCTAGATTAGTCCCAGTTCACCCCTGGCACAGTCAGGTTGGTTCCAGCACCTCCCTAGCCCCTTAGAGCAGTCTCTCAGGTCTCCACAGGGCCTTAGGCGCCCTCTACTCCACTTACTGCCCTTTTTCTGATGCTCCGACGCCGCTGGAGTCGGGTCGATGCCGTGAGGCGGTTCCAGCTCGATGTCGGCGGCCTCGGCACAATGTCAGTTCTTTGACGACGCCGGCAGGCGGATCCGGTCTCGATGTCAGCGGCCTCGGTTCGATCTCGACCTCCGATTCGATGGCGTCGGGCAGTCTTACTCGATGTCGACTTCGGGCGGCTCCGGTCCGATGGCGACCTCGGCTTCGATGACGTCGGCCGGCCTTGCCTCGATGTCGACTTCCGGCGGCTCCGGAGTGCGATCCTCACTCCCGACCTCCGGTGCTCCTCACAGGTTTCCGGCGACTCCGGAGTGCGACCTCCACTCCCGACCTCCGGCACGATTCTCACAGGTTCCGGCGACTCCGGAGTGCGATCCTCACTCCCGACCTCCGTTACCCTTCACCTCGGTCTCCGACGACTCCGGAGGGCGGACTTCACTCCTCCGATGACGCCGCTCACTCGACCTCGGGTGACTTCCTCCTCGACCTCTGGTATTCCTCACGACCTCTGACGGCGCCCTCTCTCGACCTCTGGCGGCTCCGGGTACGACGTCTGCTTTTCCAGTCAGCGCCGCTTCTCCACCTCGGGCTCCAGGTCTTAGGCTACTCGACGTCGGACTTCAGGGAAACCAGTTTCCAGGTCAGGATCTTGCTGTTCTCTTGTTTCTAAGGCCTGTTCCTGCTGTCCAGGTCCTCAGGATGGTTTTTCTGACTTCTTCCCACACAGGGCTCTAGGCTGGGCTCCGTCAGTAGGGACTAGTATCAAGGGTGGGTTTATGGACCCCACTCCAGGCACCAGTTTCCACCCCTGCTGCTTCACTCCTTCCTCCTTCACGTTTGTGCTGCTCACTCCTCACCAGTCAGGTGCCAACTGCCAGCTCCAACTGCCAACTCTCTCTCTTAACTCCCCAACATTCTAAACCGCCTCCAACGGTCACAGGGTTCTGGAATGTTCTGGAAGGTGCTAGTAGGTTCCAGTGGATGCTGGTGATGTCACAGGTGGCCACCATTTTGTGCTTCAGGCCCTCAGACAGAAGTTTCAGGGGTAGGTAAAATGGCTCCCTGAATCTGCCTCAACACTAAAAACGAAAACAAATGAGGTAAAAAGGGCCAAGTCCTACAGTACCTATTTGGGAACAGTATATACAGAGCCACTTTCTCACACCTTGCTGGCCCACAGGCTGCATTCCACACCCATGTCAACAGCCTCAAAAGGACTGGGGGGCTTGCTGAACTGGTTGAGAAGGTTGTCTGTTACAGCCCTCTGTTATAGCCTCTAAACCTTTTGAATGGATGTTGAAACAATTAGCAGGGGGTCACCAGCCCCAAACACTGTACTGTAGCTCGACTGTCCCTAAAGCACTCTAACAGTGTCGGCCCTCACATTGCAAAGGCAGGATCCATGAAAGGGCAAATCCATGAAGGAGGCCGGTACAATGCCAGAGAATTGTGGAACATATCAATGCAAGTCGACGAAGTACAAAACAGTATGTCCTGCTCTTTCCAGGCCTTTTTATTAGTAGCTAGACCTGCGCAGAAAACATTTGGCTGCGTCCTGTCGATCATGAATCATCTGAGCTAAAATGGCCCAAAGGTGCTCCGGAATTGATGGCAAGATGTCGCTGGTCATGCCCCCACAGGGTATATGTGTAATGACCTAATAAACAAGCAGGATGGATCGTAATGTTCGATCAGCAGTAGAAAACATGCGCTTGCTAGAAGCTTCAATCCTCCTGGATCTCGAGCTGGAGGAGTGATTGATAAGGAGTTAAGATTCACCTTAAAGGTTGAGACCTGCATGATAAGGCTCTCTGGAATGGGGTACCTGTTGAGAAAATCAGCATCACTAGGCACCGGTCTGTGACGTCTGGCCACTGTGTTCACAGGTAAGCAAGGAAAAGGCTTCAACCAAGAAGCCATCAAAGTATCAGAGGGCATTGTTAAAAGGTAGCAAGGGCTCAGAAATAGCTGGCGCAGGCTGCAAAATCTCTATAAAGACATTTGTTCTGGTCTCAACGGAGGGTAGTTATAATTCTAGTGCCTCAACTGGTGTCCGGACCACCACTGCTAATAAGGCACTCTTCCACTGGGCCCCAAGCGGTGAGTAAAGCTTTGACTCAGGCAAACGGTTCTCCTCATTGGCATTCTGTAAATCAATGTACAAGGAATCAGTAAAGTGAGGAGAGCAAGCCATCCCAAGCAATCTGCAGCATCTTGAGAAGCCCCTGATCTAGCATAGGATCACACACAGAACCAAAAAGATAATAGAGCTTCTGGTGATACTGACATGAACTGGGTTAGAATGGGGTTGCATGGCGACCATTGAACTTTTGTATATTCATAGCCTGACATCAGTTGGGTCCGACTAAGTCGATTTAGGGTCTGACATTGGCACCAGGCCCTCTTTTGGTGCTGGTTATGTTACTGTGGCCAGTGTAGGAGGGACTGGCGTGGATTTTGGGCATGGAAAGTGGGTACCAGAGTTTGAACAGGTCCATGCTGACAGACGGCACAAGGGATGGATGTGCTGGTGGTAACCCCACTGTGGGCTCTTGCAGTTACATGGGGCCTGAAAACACGACAGAGAGCAGGAAGAGCACCAAAAACCAGTCGTGAATGAGATTGTCCCCATAAATTAAAAAAGATATAGTGTCTATGGAAAATATGCCAGGAATATACCCAACAAGGCAATTATCTACTGTTCTGAATGGTTCTCTTGTGCCATTACACTGGTGACATAGTCCTGACAGATTGCACACTTCAAGTTTTAAGATGTACTATAAAAACAACTAGATGTATATATGTGATTCCATGATGAAAATATTCCACTGCTGTATTGGAAATGATCATACCTCAATACATCTTATAGTTGAATTGCAATGTATTAAGGAAAAACTTTTCTTATTTTTTTTTACACGTTGAGAAAACAAAATATCTGGAGCGGGATCGACAACAGCCCAGGGAATACATGGTGCGTCAGGACTACCCGAGTGATAAGTTTGGTGGCTGGAGAACTCGAAGGGGTGCAGCTAATACTGTGACAGTCTCACACTAATACTGGGTCAAGTCCCACTTCACTTTCTTATGCTTGGACTTACTAAAGGACTGAGCGTTACGTGGAATGGTAGCAGGAACTGCCTAGAGACCAGGACAGTGTCTGCAACTTGCATCAGCAGCAGGAGCTATGTGAAGGCCACAACTATCTTAGTGGCATACAGCTTCACCCCCTGGTCTCAGATAACCTTTTAGGGCACACTTTCCACAAGACTTCGAGACATGACCGAGCACAGACACCAAAGACGCATCTTGTGCGGGTTCATGAATGGTATCTGCTTCCAGCAATCATAGCATGGTTTTAAACCTATTGTTTTGGGTGGGGCCATTGTTCCTAGCACACTGGTGAAACATTTAGAATTAGTCAGAAAGACCGATAAGCTGGTAGCAGAGCTCTGGATCCATGCCAGAAGTTGAGGGAAAGAAAGGAACAGATGTGCAGTAGTGGTGCTTATATGAGGCTTGGCTCTGGCGCTTCGGGGTTGTTGTGGAGTCAGTCCAAAGCCACACGGCTATACTTAGAGGCACATGAGCCAACTCCTACAGATAAAGGTTTTCTGGATGCATTGTGTGATCTGGGTAGTATTCTCAGGTGAGGAAGCTACTGTTAAGAGGTATCACTTAGAACATAAGAGTGTGCATGCTGACTAAGTGTGTTCAGTAAAGGAAACAGCTAACATTTCAACAGGAACCCACTTTCAAGTTCTCAATTAATTACTATGCACCAACAAAGGGATTCTTACTTACAGAAAGATCCCAAAACATCCCTTCTCAGGACCCAGAAGGATAAGTTACTTACCTGTAATTCTAGTTCTCTTCCAGGGGTATCCTCATCAAAGTCATAAGCACTGAATATTCCCGCCATTGTGCGGGGACCCCGGAAATAATAAAAATTATATATGAAAAAAACACATATGCACACACACATACGCACACACATGTATACGCAAACACACATATATACATACACACATATATACACACATATGCACACACACATACACAACTATGCACACACATATGCACACACACATATACATACACACACACATATATATATATATATATATACACACACACACACACACACACACACACACACATATACATACACACACACACATATATATCCACAACTGCCCACTCCGGAAAGAAGAGGTAGAGGCCACTCAGGGGAGACGTCGGAAGATCTTTATTGAATACAGCGTATGCATAATGCATTTCAGCCTTTCGGCCTTCCTCAGATGCCGCCATATGCAAAGAATAACTCCACCCCCACCTTTAAATGTCCAGTGTCTCTCTCATTGGCGGAAATCCGCTGACCCCTGGCCATGTGATATCAATTCAGCTGCAGTTCTGCCACAACTACAGCTCCCAGAATGCTGTGTATCCAGGTAAGTGTTGCATGGGAGAGAAAAATTCCTGGAAAGGTACCAAGTGTTCAAATGCAGAGTCTTTGCTAAAAATAACGATCTCCCTTACGCCCCTTTGACGCTCCAGCCTCCTTGCACGAGTGCCTGCAGGGTGGTGAGACAGAACAGCAATGTATTTGCCTCCTCGTCAATGCCGATCTGCACCTCGCCGCGGTCCCAAACTAGGCATGCACTCAGAGGCGGGACGGAGTCATATCAATACCTTGATATTTGAAGAAGCTGCAAGCAGCGGGGAGCCAGTGATACTCCGGCCTCTTGAAGGAACGGGGCCTCCGAACGCGCCTCTGGCAAGCGCAAACACATCCACAACTGCCCACTCCGGAAAGAAGAGGTAGAGGCCACTCAGAAGAGACGTCGAAGATCTTTATTGAATACAGCGTGTGCATAATGCATTTCAGCCTTCCTCAGATGCCGCCCACACGATTGTCACTTATGTCATATGTGAAGTGCAATCGTGTGGTCTTCTTAGATACTGAAATCTACGTTGTGGGAAATAAGGTACACACAACCTTGCACCGCAAAACCACAGCAAGTAATGCAACCTTGCATGCAGAGAGCGTCCATCAAACCCCACTTATTGAAAATATCCCATATGGAGAACTTTTACGAATACTTCGCATTTGCTCGGAGGAACAAGAATGGAAAAAACACAGCAAAAGATCGTTGACAAGATTCAGAAAAAGAAAATATAACAGAGTACTTTCAAAGTGTTTGGAAAAAACTGAAAAACAGCCAAGATCAGAATTGATAAACCCCCCCCAAAAATCAAAACAATACAGCCAAATAATAAAGATACACAGATAAGATTAATTACAACCTTCTCAACAGAATCCAAGGAGATTGGGAATATAATCCATTTGATGTACACACTCAGACAGCAAATGGTCTCACACACTCAAGAACTGAACTTTAGGCCAATTGTTTTGTATAAAAAAATATACTGTCGTTTCATGTCTAGAACCAGGCAAGCATATAAATACTTTGCAGTAGTAATTGACTTGCTTGAATACAGTTCAGCATTGCAGTATAACTGGTACTGGTTTTGATTACAGGTTTAAGAAAGCAGTTTGCAACACATTGCAGGTATAGTACATTCAATTGAATGGGCTTTTTAAGTCAAATGCAGTTAATTACTTTTCAGATTACTTTTCTAACCACAGGACAGGATCCTAGATTCAGTCCTGGGACATTTCCTGAAAACAGGTGAGTAAATGTGTTTTGGTTAAAGGTTTTAAGGAATATTATTGTATTTCAAAAGTTGACACTAGAAACTTTTTCACATAGAATCACCAATGTTATCCTATAGAAGGAAATTCACTTAGCAGATAAGTTAGGTTATCCATACTTTTTCTTACTCAGTGCTGGATCACAGACTCAGCACTGGGACATTTCCTGAAAACAGTTGAGAAAATGCGTTTTGGTTAATCGGCTGATTTCTAAGGAATATTTGCAGTTTTCAAAAGTCGACACTTAGAAACTTTTTGAGAGAAAAAGTGTCAATGTTATCCTATGAGGAAAAATGAGTTAACGGTTTCAAAGTACGTAATCTGTCTTTTGAGTTATGTTTCTGGGGTTAGACTCAGGGGTCTCCCAGGGTCAGTGAGGCACTGTTGCACCTTCAGCAGCACTCGGGCAGCCGGGTGCAGAGTGTTGAGGCCCAATGTTATCCTATGGGGGATAGGGGGACTCCGGTTGGTGGCTGCTGGTAAGCAGGCCACAGGGTTGTGGAAGCAAAGCTCCTAGGGTTAAGCACAGGGCACGTTGGGGACCAAGTTAGCACCAAAGGGACACCCTCAGCGGCGCTAGGGCAGCCGGGTACAGGGTGCAGTTTTGAGGTCAGGTGCCCTGTTGAATTCAATGGAGATTCTCCAGGACAAAGAAACACTGCTGGCTCAGGGACGAAGATCTTCCAGGAGTGACCAACACTTTGAGGGGTAAGTTGGGATGTAGAGGGATGGTCAGGCACCACTGTGTTGGGCATACACGGCCGTGGGGTGTCGGGTGCAGGGGTGCCTTAAGACATCGGATTTTCTTACCCGCTCTGGTGGCGGGGTCTCCTGGATTGAGGCTGCAGGCATCGTCTGGAGGCTTAAGGCAGGTCAGGGGTTGCTGGATCTCGGGTCAGGAACGCCGGGGGTACTTCCTCGTGGTGTTTGTTCACTCAAACACAGGCCAGGCTCAGCGGGTGCAGAGTGTGCTGGATTCGCAGTTTCTGGCTGGCACCAGAAGCTGCAGTTCAAACACGTCCGGTGTTCACGGGAGAAGCAGCTTGGAGAGTGAATTCAGGTAGGTCCTCCGGGGTTTTTGAGGTTGCTGGCCGCTGGGCACGCCGGGATTTTGTAGGAGCAGGTTCGAGGGTAGACAGGCCTGTAGGGCTGGGGCCAAGTCAGTGGGCGTCGTCCTCTTGCTAGCTCTGCACGGCTTCTCGTCCTTTTCTTGTGGTTGCTGGATCTGAGGAAGGAAGGTTCAGGGTGCCCCTAAAAACTAAATTTAGAGGCGTTACAGGTAGGTAAAGGGTAGGGACCAATGGGTCCCTTCCCTGGGGTGGGTACACCCCTATCCTGCCACCCTCCAGTGGGAGGGGGGCAGGAGCCTGTCCCTGGTTGGCTGGGTCCCCCCCATCCTCAAGATGGTGGGGACTCGAGGTTGTGCTTCACCTCCCATCCCCCACCTTCGGGGTGGAGTTGGCAGAGGGTGGGCACAACCAGTGGGGACCAGTTGCTGAGTACAGCAAGTGGTCTGGAGATTGCCTTTGAAGCTTCTCCTTCGTGAACCCTGCCCATCCTGGGGGAGGAGGCCTGGCACCTCGTCCCAGGAGGTGCATTGTTTCAGGCCCCCGAGAGCAGCAAGCTCTCGACCCAGGGGTCCAGAAACATGTCTGATGGTGGCAGCCTCTGCAGCCACTCAGTCAGGTCACTGGGAGTTGTTCGAGTTTCAGGGGGCATCTCTAAGATGACCTCTGTTGTGCATTTTACATTAAATCCCACACTGGCATCAGTGTGGGTTTAATGTGCTGAGAAGTTTGATACCAAACTTCACAGTCTTCAGTGCAGCCATAATGGTGCTATGGAGTTCGTAATGACAACCTCCCAGCACCATATACTCTTAATAACAGCACTGCACTTACAGGGCCCAGGAATGAACCTGGGCACTGTAGGGGTACAGGGCTCATGCACCTGTACCCTCACCACTGGCATAGGACACCCAGAAAGAGGGGTGACTGATGTATGCCAGGGCAGTGGTTTGTGGGCATGGCACACAGAGATGTGTGCCATGTCGTCTCTTTGTTTGGTTCTGCACCCAGACATTCAGCCTGCAAAGGCAGTGTGTGTGTCAGGGTACAGGGCCTCTAAGGGTGGCACAATAAGTGCTGCAGCCCTTATGGGCCTTCTCTGGTCACAGTGCCCTGGGTACCTAAGGTACCATTTACCAGGGGCTGACATGTGGCCACATGCCAATTGGGTTTAGGCTTTAATGCAGTTTTAGGGAAGGAACACAGGCCCTGGGTACCTGATTGGCAGGAGCCCAGGACACACTCAGTCAAAGTACATCAGCAATTCAGCAAAAAAGTGGGGGCATACCATGCAAGAAAGAGGGCACTTTCTCACATAAGGTCTGAATCATTTTCGGAACTCCTTGCACATAGGCATGAGCCGAAAGAGTAGAACCATCAGCTGCAGCGCTGATAACTTGGTTAGCCACCAAGCTGCCTTCATGCAAGATCTTAAAGTCCTTACGATCTTCTTGCATTAACTTTTCCATGAATCTTTGCAGGGAGTCCCACAGAAACCTGTCATGCCGGCCCAAGAGAGCCGATGCACTCGATACCTTCATCATAGAGGCTGATGTGCGGCATACTTTCCTTCCCCATGAATCCTGTGTCTTACTCTCCTTATCTGGTGGAACAGTAGAGGAGGAAGCAATAGCAGGAGTCTTTTTTGGTGCAGCGATTATCACAGAATCCGGTGGGTGGGTCAGATTTAAGGAAAAGCGGATCCTCTTCCGGTGAACGATATTTCTTTAAAATCCTAGTCGGCGCGGTCTTGACTGTCGCCGGCGTGAGGAAAATGTCCATAACCGGTTCTATTAGGCCCGGGACCAATGGTAGCAGAGGTCTAGATGCTGCTCTTTGGTGTAAAGTTTCAAAGATAACAGATGACGGACTCTGTCGAGTCGGCATAGGGATGTTTAATTTCGCCGCCCCTCTGCCAAGCACGTCCTGAAAAGTGCCCATGTCATCCACCGGAGAGACCCTGGACGGGGGGCTGTCAGTAAGAGTAGGTTAATAGTCTGTGTGACGTGAGTGTGAAAGAGGAGGAAGGTGTTGGAGATCTGTGCCTTCTCCTCCTGCTTCTGGATCTAGATCTCCTTCTGTGAGTGCGCGCAGGAGTGTGACTGCGATCCCTGGCTCTTGATTGAGTACGCTCGCTATCCACCGCCTGTACCAGCCGAGCCAACGGAGATCTGTGAAGGGGGCTCGAGTAATGCTGTTCCGCCGTGGCTGGAGCTGTGGCCCAGTGATGCAAGGTCCTGTTCCATCTTGGTGAAAGATGAATGGAAGGTGATCTTTGCCCTTCTCGACCCTCAGGAGTATGTGGAGGAGGAGGGAGAGAGTTCTCCGTTTCTTGTGCAGGCCTGGTCGGCGAAACTTGGTGTCCCCTGGACACTGGACGTCGAGATTACGACCTCCGGAGATCTTGACGTTAAACCTCTGTCAACTGGGAGAACCTGTTCTCGACGTCGGTGACTGATGTAGAGAGGCTTACCGGACGCGAGGCCTCTTTGGACTGGTGCCTCGATGTCTATCTGGAACGTCTCTGGACCGCCTGCTTTCTCGACGTCAACCACTGTCTTGGCGACGGTGACGCCTGCCTTGACGTCGACTTTCTCCTCTTGGACGGAGAACTCAATGATGCAGTCGACTGGCCTCTTAACGTCAAACATCTACTTCATGCCGACGGAGTACCAGGCTTCGACGTCGGCCGCCTCTGCTTTGAAGATCGGTGTCTCATCGTCGACCTGTGGTGTGCTGCCGCCGACGGAGACTTCTGCTTCGACGTCGAAGATCTTTGGACTGACCTTGACGGAGACTTTTGCCTCGACGTCAATCGCCGTTGATGTGGCGACGACGGAGAAATTTGCCTCGACGTCGATCACCTAGCCAGCGTCGATGGAGATTTGCTCCGACGTTGATCATAGCCTGGTTGACGACAACGGAGGGCCCTTTACCTTCGTCAATGTTGAAAGCGTGGTCCTCAATTTTCCAGAAGAGTGATGCGCCGGCACCACCGTAGTCTTAGACGACGATTTCTTCGCCGCCGGCAGCCTCAACGTCGATCGCGAAGGAGAACAGATCGGAACCTTGCCTCTCGACGTCGACAGAGTTCTCTTTTTCTGCTGCCTAACTGGAGGACCTAAAACTTTCAGAGAGGCCATAAAGTCGAATTCTATCCCTGTCCTTGATGGTCCTTCGACAACTTCTTGCAATAATGACAGGTAAGTAAGTAAATTTTATTTGCACAGTTAATAAAAACAATTGCAATTCCACATTATAAAAATAAAAGAAAGATAAAACAAATACATTCTCTACATTTTCCAACACATATTTAAATTCAATCTAAAATGACAAAAATCTTCCAGATTAAGATTTACATTATACCATTTCCGTCACTTTGATAAGTTTTACAATAAAAGCAATGTAATTGTGTGCAATTCATACTATCAAGTGACTCCAGGATAAGTTAAAAAACAGGTTCCTGCATCCTCATCTCCACCTCTTTCATAAATTTCACCAAATTGCAGTTTAGCCGCAAATCGTCGGGGGAGAAACATAAAAGCATGGCGTTCCTTCGGGTGCGTATTCCTCGTTGGTTAAACAAACATTTAAGCAAACGTTTCCTTTCTTCTGACAGTTTATCACAGGAGCATAAGAGATGTGGCATGTCTTCGATTGCCTTACCGCATAGCCGACATAGGGTGTCCCCTTTGTCCCTCTGCCAGTGTGGAAAATGGCATCTGCAAGGTATCAGGCCCATTGTGAGCAATAATGACAGGTGGCAGAAGAGTGAGAATCAGGGAGGCACAGAATACACACAGGGTGTGTCTGATCTGGCCTTCTTGCCACAGGATGGCATTTCTGACAGAAATAAACCTTTTCTGAAGCACAACAAAGGTTTCACTCTCACTCTAAGGCTAAAAGACTTCGAGTGAAAGCAAAAATTCTTCAAAAAAAATAAATCAGGAAATGTTTGAAAGAAAGGCAAAAAAAGGAAGAGCTGTGAATCCAGGGTCCTGACTGAAGGAGCAGGAAAGAACAACTGACCTAACTGTCACGCCTGAGGCATGATGGGAAGCCAGGGGTAATGGCTGCCTTAAAGGCACAGTGCCAGTTTTGTATGAAAATGCTTGCATTTTCTAGGCTATTGGTTTACAATGCAGCCTGTAGGCTAACAACGTCTGCTTTATTTTGCAGTTTTCTTAATGAGGTTTACTCATTAAAAACAGATTTCAAGTGCTACTTGCCATGTTGTGTTTTTATATACAGATTATATAGCTGTATATGCGTTTTTCATATATAGCTGTATATACGTTTTTCATATATCATTTTTATTATTACCGGGGTCCCCCGCACATGGGCGGGAATATTCAGTGCTTATCACTTTGATGAGGATCCCCTGGAAGAGAACTTCTCCCAGTGCTAAACACTTGGTAAAAACCCTTGCTGCGGCTTTTCAATAAGAATTCACCTACCACAAACCCCTTTGCCCAATTAGAAAATAAAATAAGCTACATGACAGTGCAGTCATCATAAATGTATCCACAGCATTTGTATGTGGTGTCATCATTTTGAACATTTCGATAAAAAGGATAGCGTTGGGGCCTGAATGGATCAAGATGGACATCTCATTTTGGTCTGGTGCTGGCCACTAAACTACCAACAGACTCAGAGTCCAGGTTCATCTAAAGGAACCTCATCCACGGCACTCTACTGCAGTAGATCATGAACTTACTGAAGGAGTAAATACAGAAAATGGTCTGAAAACACTCCAGTCAAGACTGATGATCTAGAGGTAATTAAAAAGCAATTAATGTAACCTAAAGTAGGTCTCTTGCAACCTTTGAGTCCAAGTCAATTTCATCCTAGCCAGTAAGAAAACCCAGCACTCTGCCTCCCACAGCTGTGTTGGTGGAAGTGCTGAAGAGAGTCACTGCTTAGATAGCTTGGGGTGGGGTTGGCGCAGTGAGGGTTCGGCCATGGCAGACTGATGCTTGACCTATTTCTCTACCACAGATGAGGAGGGAGCTGTTCTTGGCATCAGGACAACAAACATCAGTCTCATGTATCAGTTTGAATCCTTTGAATTTCTTCACCAGTATGAGGACCAAAAGGAGGAGCCCATAAATTACACTTTATTTGGAGCTGGGCCTCAGGTCAAAGGCTAGACAGCCCAGACATACATGTCAATTCAAAAATATGACAAGCAAAATCTGTAGACCTTCAAGGACTCCAACATCTGCTAAAGTTCAGATCAATTAGTGTGCAAAGGCCTGCTCCTCATTCAGAAAATCTCTAGCCTGTATCTGTTCTTCAGTATTTCCAGAGGAGGGTGTCTCATGTACCTCAGTCTGACTTGCGCAGCATAAACTTGGCATCTACAGTTATAAGTGTTAATTCTCCACAAGCCCAGCTTCTTGCTCATCCTGTCCAGAACAACTAGAACACCTGGTCTTTGCTTCTGCTTCTTTCGACTTTGCTTCGGCTTCCCCCGCCCAGATAACTGTTAGTTGCAGCGCCATGAAACCGCTGGTGTACGTGCGCTTTATAAATAATTTTAAACTCAAACTCAAACTGGTTGAAAAAGGCGACCAAAGAATCTGGTGGAAAACAGGTACTGAGAAAAACAGGATCAGACTTTGGTGAGATCAATAGTTTTTCAAACCGGATGGAAACAGGCTCACAGTTGAGAAGTGCCCAAAACAGGTCTTCCTCTTATTAAAGTCTGTTAGTAACTTATCAGTGCTTCTCCACTCCCCTCCAAACTCTTCTCTCAATATCCCCATTTCCCCTTGCTCCACCACATGGTTGACACAACCAGACTTGGGAGCACATACTCACCGATGTGTATGCTCGGCTGCAGATGGAGCAGGTGTACACCTTAGCGTGCTTCACTGTGTGTGATGACAGGTGCACCTCCAGCGAAGTAGCATCAGTGTATGCGCGGTGACAGTTGTGGCACTTGAAGGGCTTGTCTTTGTTGTGCTGCCGCCTATGGGACTATCAGCAAAGAAATATTCATTTTAAAATGTTTGAATAGCTAAATATACATAGCTGTGGGATGTCTTTCACAGTTAAGCAGTTTGATGTATTTTATATATTCCTTGGTGCTCAGAGTGGGGTGATCCAGCAGTGGGGCATGCGGCCTGAAAGCACTGGCACTCATATGAGGACTGGGGCAAAAAAGATGTGTCGGAAAGAAGAGAACGAGAGAAATCCAGGAAGAAGATAAATGAGAGGTCAGTAAAAAAGGCCAAGGGGTGAGCACAGAAGATCATGGAAATGGGAGAAATAACTGCAAAGAGAATGGTGATGGGAAAATGATCTGGTGAATAAATATCAAAATATCAGAAGTTAGAAGCTCCTCAAGTGATGTCTACAGTTGTTTCACAATCAATTTGTAGCGTTTACATTCTAAACCATGAAACCTGTTGGAACTGCAAAAATATAGAGATGTGCTTCATATATCTGCAGTTTCACACACAAATTTCTATACTCTGGCTCGTGACTAGCACAGAAGCAACTAAGTGAACTACTACATGGCAAAAGTTGCGTGCAAGAGATCTCATAGGCACACACCATGCCACATTGCTAAGGGCCACAAGCAATGACCGATTAAGTCAGAAGGAATATATAGATCACAGGAGATCTTACCTGTAGGTTTGACAGCTGTGTAAAGGCTTTATCGCATCCTGGGTGCACACATTTGTAGGGTCGATCACCAGTATGGATTCTATAAAGGAAATAAGTAGTATGATCAACGGTAGGCCAATCTTCCAGGCAGACTCAAAGCACTTAAATTACATGTGGTCTTACTAGAACCTCAGATACTCTCAGGCTAAACCCCCTGCCTTTCTAAAGTAATGAGCCCCTCCATTTCACATATGAAAAGAATTCATCTGCACAACAGCTTTGTCCTTCATTTCCTTTGTTGACAATACATGGGAATTGTACGGCTTTAGTGACTACTTTAAAGTGAGTGGGGTGATAGAGAGGACAACTCACTCTCCCAGGTGCCTCTGGTACTCCTTTTAACCATGACCTTGCACAGCCCATGAGTAGTATTTTAAAGGAGCAGAGATTATACCGAAAGAAGTGTAAGCATTTTTTTTTTATAGCCAACCTATTGCTAATAAACACAATGAAACCAGTGACTTACCTGTAATTATAGCTTTGCAGCTTAAAAATTCTGCATTTGCATGCTTTCAGAATTCCGTTATCCAGTGGTTGGGTCCAGACGATTCTGGTTTAGTTAAAAACGTTTTCTTGGTTCGTCGGTGTGTGTGTGTGTGGGCCGGGGGGGGGGGTAGGGGTAGCAGGGGGTAGACAGGCAGACCCTTATTTGACAGACAGCAACCTCAGTGTGACAGTGAGCCCACAGTGGCAGATCTTTTTTATAGTTTCCTCATCTTACTCTTAGCTCCTCCACAAACCTCCTCGAATGGTGAGGCTGAGGGATCGCATGTACTAGAAGAGTGTGAAGCTGCAAAACCATAATTACAGGTAAGTAACCGGTTTCTTTTGCAGCATGACATCTCTTCTTGATTCACATTCTTTGCACAGATAATGTAGTGGTATTACCTCCCTGGGGAAGAGAAACCGTGGATTGGATGGAGACAAACCGGTTTCTTAGGACAACTTGACCTACTGCTGCCTCCTTTCGAGAGTCTACATCTATGCAAGTAGTGTTTTGTGAAGATATGTTCGAAGAACCATGCGGCTACCGTGCAAATATGATAGGATCCAGCCATAAATTACCTTTTTTTCCTTGATGAATGCACCATTAGCTTGACGCTTAAGGTCTGGTTAGCTAGTGAAGAAGATTGATAGTTTGAACAATCAATCTACAATGGCATTCTTAGTTACTGTTGTTTTTAGGGCCTGGGTGGAGTGACCTATGAAAAACTGATTGGTCTTTCTGATGACTTTGGTAGCATGAATTGAAATTAAATTTATAAAGCGCAGCTCATGCCCGGAGGCGTCTTGGCGCTATAAACGATCTAAAAACAGTAGAAACACTAGTACAGACAGCAATCAGGTTGGTTCATTCAGATGGTTTGTGTGAACAGCCAAGTTTTCAAACCTTTCCTGAAATTAATCAGAGGGTGCTGTTTTTAAGTAATGGGCAATGTATTCCACAGCATTGCTGCTGATCTGAAAAGGCTCCTGCCTCCCCAGGTGGTCTTCTTGAAGGGGGTAGTTGCCATGTTCCTGGCTGTTCCGGACCGTAAGGTTTTGTTGGGAACATACCATTTTAATTTGTTCCTAAATTGTGTTGGTCCCAGATTGTGTAATGATTTAAAAGCCAGGCATAAGACTTTAAACTTACATCTCTGCCTGACTGGAAGCCAATGTAATTTTTTTATGGCTTCTCTTGCTGAAACATTTTTAGGGATTTTTAGGATAAGACGTGCCGCCGCATTTTGTACAATCTGAAGCCTGTTATTCAGGCCTGAATTGATGGTAAAGTAGAGGCTATTACAGTATTCTAGGCGGGAGAGGACAAAAGCCAGAGTCATTGTTTTCAAAAGTTCCTCTGGTATATATTTCTTAATTTTGTTGATTAATCTTATAGCACAGAAGGAGATGGCTGAGACTTTACTGACTTGGTCCTTGAATTTGAGTTCTTTATCAATAATGATGCCCAGATCCTTAGTTTTAGCGGTGGGTACAGGTAGCACAGTCAGGTGTCCAGAGGGAGGGTTTATTACCAAAGATGAAAACATCTGTTTTAGCCGCGTTCAACTTCAAACAGTTGCCGTCCATCCAGTCACTCACATTCTTCATACAGATCTTAAAGGCCTCGCCGGGTGCTTTTCTCCATTTGTTAGAGACATTACAATCTGTGTATCATCATCATAGGAAGCTAGGGCAAATCCTGCTTTTTTTTTTTATTATCAAGGCTAATGGCGCTACATATAGATTAAAAAGTGTGGGACTCAGGGCAGAGCCCTGAGGAACTCCACATGGTAGGGAACACTGTTTGGAGGTTACTGAACCTATTGCTACATTTAGTTGCTGGTTGTTTAGAAAAGATTTTATGAGTTTAAATGCAGTGCCTTTTATTCATGCTTCCTGCAGTCGGACAGCCATGATTTCATGGCTGACCATATCAAAGGCCGCCGAGAGATCAAGCAGCACCAGCGCAGCAGTTGCTCCCCCGTCTAGAATTGACCGGATATCTTCAGTGGCTGTGATTAAGGCTGACCAGTGCTGTGATGCTTCCTGAAGCCGTGTTGTGTTTCGTCTAATAATGAATTAAATTCAATATGTTCAGTGATTTGTTTATTCATTGTATTTTCAATGCACTTGGCAGCAAAGGGTAATCTTGCAATAGGGCGATAATTACCAGGTTCGGAGCTATCAAGATTGTCTTTTTTTAAAAGAGGGAGAATGGAGGTGCGTTTCCATTGAGTGGGAAAAGTTCCACTAGCAAATACTGTGTTAATGATAGAGCCCAGATACACTGCTAGCTGTGTGGGTATCAGGTGCATTATACTGGGCGGGCAGGGGTCATATGGAGAACCAGACTTAATTGATAAAATAAGGTCTATTAATTGTTCGTCTGAGGGATTTTAGAATTTAAGAAAGCTAGTTATATCTTTCTTGGGGTTGGGTTTATACTTGCTCTTAATGTTAATGCTTGTGAAATTATCATAGATGTTATTCACCTTTTTTGAAAGGAGTTCGCTAGCAGGTTACACAAGTCCTGACTTGATTCCATATGTCTGACCTTATTAGGTTTGACCAATTTGTTGATCACCGAAAATAGTTATTAGTGTCACAGGCATTTTTTATTTGTTTAGTGAAATCTGTTTTGGCTTGATGATATTTTTTATGTTTTGCAAGTTTCACTTTATATGCAGTTTTCTCCTCTACCTTATAATTTGTTCTCCATCTTTGTTCCTGTCTTCGACATTCCTTTCTAGATAGTTTTAGGTTCTCGTTGTACCAGGGTTGGGACAATTTCCTTTTTTGATATTCTGGAGATGCAAGTTATTTTGTCCAGCGTGGCATTTAGCCAGCGAGAGAGGATTTCAATATTGCAATCTGCGACTGCGTCCTGCTCCAATTGGCAAGGGGTAGCGGCAATCGCCTCGGCAAGTGCATCTGGCTGGATTTTATGCCAGGCTCTTCTAGTGGTATATTGTACCGTTAGTCTATGCTGTGCTGATATTGTGGCCATCATGGACCAATTAACCACCCAGTGATCTGAACAGGTTAATGGAAGGGATGGAGATGCCATGAGATTCTCCCAGTTGGAGAATATACCGTCCAGCATGTGGCCAGCTTTGTGTGTCGGACCATTACTGACTAGGGGCAGTCCAAATGAATCCATGAGGTCAATAAGTTTAAGTGAGTTTGGGTCTTCTATATTTTCTAAATGGAAGTTAAAATCTCCCAACACCATAAAGTTTTCATTGGTGATTAGGGCTTCCATAAAGGAGCAGATTTTATCTATGAAGCTATTCCTATCTCCTGGGGGGCGGTACACCAGAACTCCTTTGATAACAATTGAGTCTGGTGGTTCAATAGAGAAGGTCATAGCTTCAAAATCCGCAGTTTGTAATGGTTCGAATCTGGTCTTGTAATGGTCTCGGTATAAAATCGCCAGAACACCACCTCTTTTGTGTTGTCTGTCGGATCTAAAAATGGTGTAGCCAAGAGGTGTAGCTGCAATGATATCGGGGTCGGAACTCTCGTCTGCCCATGTCTCTGTTAGAAAAGCAATATCTAGGTTTAATGTTAGAGCAAGCTCGTGGAACTCTAATTGATGTTTCACTAGAGATCTAGTGTTTAAGATTAGGCAGTGGATGTTGTTTTTACTTATTGGAGGGGACTGGATTGGGTCTGTGGGCAACGATGTCATGGTACTCGAGGAAGTCAGACTTTCAGGTGACCATCTGGCTATGTCAGTAGTATTACATTGCCTTAAGGCCAGTAGCTCATCATGGGAATACCCAATAATATGGTTGTGTTCTAAAGTTCCAGAGCCAGGGGTTTGGACGCTGGGCGTGGACGAGGCGTGGCCGGACGCAGACGGGCTTGCCTTTGGCGCGCCGCTTCACGCTTGCGCCATTTCCTCCCCTTATAGTGCCCGGCCTGGTTAAGTGGCAGAAGGCTGGACCGCTAACCCAACCAAGATGGCGATTCTATGTGGCCATATCAGGAAGTGAGTCACCTCAAAGTATGAGCTATTCCCCGGGATCTCCCTCCACATCAAACAGTCCGCTAATGACTGGCGGTGGACCGGCGAGATCACAGGGTGCAAAGGTGCTGTTAACTTCCGTTGGGTAAGTGCTAACCCCGCTATTCAGGTGCAGTGTGACAATGATGCAAGGATTTTAGTTTTTTTTTTTAAAGTTTGCCGCAATTAAAAAAAACGGTTACAATATCAAGTGCAATGTTCTCAAATACAATGGTTTTAGATTTTTTTTGTTTTAAATACCAAGGGTTCACCGCAAATTAAAAAATCAAGAGATTCTAGATAAACACTAACGAGAGGTGCTGCCGCTAGTTCTTCCCACTAAGCAAAGCTCAAGCATGTACTAAGGTATTCTGTCTTCAAATCATATATGAAGAACATAACTGCTCTTCTGACATCTAGTGTGTGTAAGGTCCTCTCAGCTGTGTTTGGTGGTTTCCGGAAAAGGGATGGTATTGTGATCATTTGATTCATGGTGGCATATTGTGATATACCGCCCCACAGGCATAGCAGCCATCTGCCCCTTTATCCAGGAAGAACCCTAGCTGCGCGCTCGTGCTCCTCCACTGTTGCACCAGGAGGCGAAGCGGCACAGAGTGTTGCTCTGTCACTTCAATCCTGACCCCAAGGAGCTGCAAAATCACTTGCGTTTTGGTGCAAGGGACGAGTTCTGTCTCCATCTCAAGTGCACTCCTCTACAAAGAACTCAATCAAACAATACTTTTGTAAGGCAATAGAAGCAGTTCCTAAGGAACAAAAAGATATTTTCGATATGGCATCCGCAGATATTTGGCTGAATACTTCGGGGTGTTCCGTCAGCTGTCTGCCCAGCACATCTCAGGCTGCTATAAAAAAAGCCAAGTAAAGGAGCTGCTCGTGTAGGGCTCCTTACCAAGCAGAGCATAATCATGCCCCAGCTTAATGCTGTGCGAGTCAATTATCGATCTGACTTCAGACTTTCCTCCACACCCTGCTCTTCCCCTACCAGAGTACGAAGATCTTCCTACAGGAGGGCAGGAGCAAATGCGAGAGTCTATGCCTACTGCTAGCCCCAGCCATTACCCTATTATTGGTAAAACAGGTGATATAGGTAACTCACGAGTTACTGTGACCAAATGTACAAGTTTATTGATCCTTGGATTGGTCCCTGGAACCGATGAGAACCACGGCCTTGCAATACCAAACAAGCGAATCACCCCTAAATCAAAAGGCCCTCGGATCACAGCCTAGAAGGGAGAGTTTCACTGACCAGGTACTGGGAACAGATCACTTTCCTTCTAATCTTGAGGCTCTAATACATGAAACTTTGGGGCAACCCCATTTAATGACGCGAGACCCCGTGGAAAAAGCCGCTGAGCCTGCTCTGACATTGCAGGCCACACTGCATATCCAAGAGATGAAAGCAATAAGAGCCATGCAGGACACTATAGCCAGGATTCTACTCTGGCAGGCAAGCAAATGGAACTTGTAGGAAGCTGGCTCTGTATATACTACACCAAAGTGAGGTATAGAGTGAAGAGAGTCCAGTGGAAACCAAAAGGTAGGCAGAGGTAAAGTAGATAGCCCCTCACTCTCTATTTGTGGTAGTGTGGTCGAGCAGTAAGGCTGTATCAGAGGACAGTGTTAAGCATTTGTGGTACACACTCAATCAGCAAATGAATTCACACACTCAAAGACTGAACTTCAGAACATTATATTTTCTAGAACCAAGCAAGCCTGACACAGGTAAGCAATAAATACTTTACAGTAGTAATGCAGTTTAACAGTTTCAATTCAAACTGTTAAACTGCATTACTACCGTAAAGTATTTATTACTTACCTGTGTACAATTGTAAATGTACGTTGATTTGATTACAGTAGTGTTACTGATAGAGGCAATGCTTTGGTAATACAGTACATATACTTTGAACGGGCTTTTTAGTAAAATGATCAGTACATTACTTTTCAGATTACTTTTCTCACACAGTGTAGTATAACACAATACTACACTGGGACATTTCCTGTAAACAGGTAAGTAAAAGCGTTTTTTATTTTTTATTTAGTACAGTTGTAAAAGGTTTTCCTCGATTTTCCAACTCCACACTTTGAAACTTTTCATAGAAAAACAGCCAATGTTATCCTATGGAGGAAAATAGTGTTATCGGTTTAAAGGTAAGTACTTTGTGGTGGGAGTTGGTATTCTGGGGTTAGACTCAGGTGTCCCCCAGGGTCAAGGATGCACTCTTGTGACACCGTCAGTGGCACTAGGGCGGCCGGGTGCAGAGTGCGGAGGCCCAATGTTATCCAAAGGGGGCTTACGGTTGGTGGCTGCTGACAAGCAGGCCACTGCCTTGTGGGAGCAAAGCTCCTGGACTTAAGCTCAGGGCAGATGGGGGTTTAGGCCAGCACAAAAGATGCACCCTCAACGGCACTGGGGCGGCCGGATGCAGAGTGCTGTTTTGGCGTCGGACACTCTGTAGATTTCAATGGGGAGTCTCCGGTTTGCAAAAGCACTGTAGGCTTGGGGACGAAGGTTTTCTGGTTGTGACCACCACTTGGGGGGGATAAGTTGGGATGTTGGGGGTTGGCTAGGCATCATCTGTTGGGCCACCCAAGGCCGTGGGGCATTGGGTGCAGGGGTGCCTTTTAGGGTTGGATCTTACCAGCTCCTGGTCGCGGTTGGGGGGACATTCCAGTATGAGGCGGCTGGAGGCTTGAGGCAGGTCAGTGGTCGACGGATCTCGGGTCAGGATCGCCAGGGAGACCTCCTCTTGGTGTTGGGCCACTCGGGCCGTGGGCGTTGGGTGCAAACTTGCGAATCCTTGAGGAGCTGAAGTCTGTCTCCCGTGAACAAACTATTTGTTCAAACAACAGTCTTTGGGATTAAAGGCAGGCAGGTACTCCGGGTTTCTTGAGGTTGCTGGCTGCTGGACACACCAGGATTTAATTGGAGCAGGTTCAAGGTGGGGACAGGCCGATAGGGCTGGGGACAAGTCAGTGGGTGTCCTCCTCTTGTTAGCTTCGGCATGGCTGTTCGGTCTTTTTCTTCTTGTAGTTTATAGTCTGACTTCTTGGTTCAGGGCTGCCCCCTAAATACAGTATTTAGGAAGTGTTTTAAGGGTCTCAAGTTCAGTAGCCAATGGGCTACTGACCTTAGGGTGACTACACCCTTAGTGTGCTAACCCCACGTGGGGGAGTGAGCACAGTCCCTAATCCCGATTGGGGAGTGCCTGCCATCTGCAAGACGGCGGGCACTGAAGAGTGGGCTTCACCTTGCCTCCCCCACCTGAGGGGTTGGGTGGGCAGAGGTAGGCACACCTTCTGGGCTGGCTAATTTCTCCTGCCGGTCTTCAGGCCGAAAAAGAGGGGCGGCAGAAAGGGGGCCTGCTCCTGATAGCATTTTTCATTAAATCCTACACTTGCATCAGTGTGGGTTTAATGTGTTGAGAAGTTTGATACTAAACTTCTCATTTTTAGGTCTCCCCTGACCCAGCGCATGCGCTGCTCTGGCGAGACTTTTAGTGAGGGCTTCAATAAATGCTGCCATGGCCGGCCTAGAGCTTGAGTGCATGTGCGCGGGCTTAAGAGCAGAGGCGCCATATGGCTTTCCTCGTCATGCTCATTAAGTGCCGCGCACATGCACGCAAGCTGTAGGCCGGCCATGGTAGCATTTTGATCGCGATCGCTTTCGCAGCCGCTTTGATGCTCCCAACATATTTTCAGTTTCTTCCCCCTTGCACTCACTTGCTGTCGGTCTGCCCTTCTTCAGTGATGCTCCTCACCCCCTCCGCTGCTGCTTCCGCTGCCCCGGACCATCCATGCTTCTTTCCTTGGGTTTGTTTTGTTTATGTCCTACCTGACGGGGTTCCCGGATAGCGCGTGACTCCCCTGGTCACGTGTGACTCTACAGTCCAATTGCCACCTGCAACATGGGCAGCCAATAGCAGCCCGCTTTCCCGATGTCCAATGCGTGCTTTGGAAAGAGCCAGGGAGCAGATCACAAACTGCAAGTTTTTTTTATTCCACATTTTTCATTAATTATTCGTTAAAGGCAACCGAAGAAGCTATTCAGTGGTTTTGTATTTCTGCTTGTATGTAAAATAGTTAAGGCAGTTGCCCAGGCATTACGCGGACTTTTAGGCTCAAATTAATTCAATGTTTACCAAGTTCTATACGAATAGTTCAAAAAACGTTTTTATTTAAATGATTGTGTTACATGTGTGATATTCATAGTCTGAATTCACGTTTATATTTGTTGTAATTTTTTCGCTTGAACACACACCTCACATTTCTTGATCCATTACACTGCTAAAGCACTGAATCTCATAACACAACATACATACATGCCAGCATTTAAGAAGAGGAGAGTGGGAGACCTAAAAATAAATGTGAGAATGTATTTCCCCCCTTTGAATTCTATTAAAGCAGAGGCAATTTCAGGTATGATAAGGATACAGCCCAAAGAAAGCCATTCTTGTCTTTAAAATGTTCTGACTCGGTCTATGTGCAAGTATGCAGTACCGCACCTTGGTGGTCATCATGGGAAACTAGGGTTGCTACCTGTTTTTTACCTGCCAAGCCTGTATTTTGAATCCAATGCCAGTAATAATATTGAGAAAAGCTGTAAAATCTGGTAATTTTAACCAACCTAATCATATACCAAAAATAGCAAATACATAAATTAATTGTTTACAAAGTGTTTTAGGCAAAATAGTTTCAGAAACGATGGTTAGAGCAAACAGAGGAATAATTACGGTGATAGAAAATAATCCTGATGATTTTACACAAACTATTTTTTACCTGACAGCTATTGTCTGTTCCAGAACAGCAAAAAAAAAAAAAAAAAGAAATGAGCTGTATTTCTTTGTAAGAAAGGTAGCATCCATGACACAAAAATATTTCCCACAGAGGGTCAAATCAAAGACAACACACTTCAAACCACCCACTCTACCTGATGTCTTACCCAGGTAGGCATCCAATTCCCCACACAGACATGGTCGTTCTGGGACAGAAAATAGGCCAAGGAACAAAAATAAAAGTGACCTCCATTACTGAATTAGAAAGCTAAACAAGCATTGGCATAGCCAATAGGTCGCGCCTTTGGGACCTTATAAGTGTTTAGCCGTGCAACAGTTGATGTTGTTGCACCAAGGATATTGTGCTGCATAACTAAATACTTATAAGGTTCCAAAAGCGAGACCTATTGGCTATGCCAATGCTTGTTCAATGTAGCCATTATGGTGCTGTGGAGTTAGTAATGACAAACTCCCAGCACCATGTACTCCTAATGGCAGCACTGCACTTACAATGTCTAAGAATGGGCTTGGACACTGTAGGGGTACAGGGCTCATGCACCTGTACCCTCACTACTGGTATAGGGCACCCAGCTAGGGCGTGACTGATCTATGCCAGGGCAGTGGGTTGTAGGTATGGCACAGGGATGTGTGCCATTTTGACTCTTCACTTAATACTGCACCAAAACATGCAGCCTGCAAAGTGTAACGCCCTGAACGTCTCAGGATCGTTTAACAGACACTATAATGAGAACGCAACCACTTGTGAAGGTTTAGTTATTTTAATGAAGTCAAAAATAATACAAGGAATAAACAAAGGTTATAGTCACTGGAATCCTCCAGGCTAAGTACGTTACCAGCCCACAGCACGGATGGTCCTAACCGTCCTCTGCATATACGCCGATCCCGGCGTATGCCAACAGAGGGCAGAAATGAAATGGCCGACAATGCCAATCGGTAGGCTGTGAGGGGCACGAAGAGTGTTGGGGAGAATCGAGGAGTCAGGGAAACACCCAGCCGGGGTCTCTACCTGAAGGGAGCAGCCGCTCAACCTCTTCCTCAGACTGCACCGGGACGCGGAGTCACCTCCTGGTGATGCGTCACCGATACCCCAATCACAAGCAAAGAAGACTGAACCGAGAGCAGCCGCTCGATCGATCCTGTGGACTTCCGAGTCTGTAACGCGGCAAACACCTCCTGGTGTGCGTTACAGCTGGCAGTCCCTGTATCTCTGGTCGGGCTGGGAGTTACGACTCCAACCAGCAAAAGCGCCACTGCGCTTTGACTCAGCCGAGTCAAAAAGCGAAGCTCAATGGTTATCCGGTAGAGCTTCCGGGTCCTTCACAGGTGACGATGGGGCAAGACACGGCCCAGGGAGTAACGACTCGACCTACCTCCGTTCTTGCCTTACTGGAGCACCACTCCGGAACACTGCTCTTCACTAAGCAGGTACGTCGGTGTAAACACAATATCCGACAGCGTTGTACCTCCCGGTTCCTCCCTTTATAGGGCGTGTTTTCCTTGAGTTATGTAACAGCTCTCCTGTTTACATAAGGGCGTGTTTTCCTTGAGTTATGTAACAGCTCTCCTGTTTACATAAGGGCGTTTTTTCCTTGAGTTATGTAACAGCTCTCCTGTTTACATAACCTCTCAACCGCTAAGCATCCTGGGAGATGTAGTCCGTTTTCGCTGGTTACCGTTTTCCTCCCCTCGCATGACAGGAATTCTTGACACAAAGGCAGTGTGTGAGTTTAAAGGTACAGGACCTTTGAGGGTGGCAAAGTAAGTGCTACAGCTCTTAGAGATCTTCCCTGGTCACAATGCCCTGGGTACCTGTGGTACCATATAACAGAGGTTGACCTGTGGCCAGAGATGCCAATTGGGTTTGGGTACAGTTTTGGGGAACGAACACAGGCCCTGCGACCCTGATTGGCAGGGACCCAGGGCACATCAAGTCAAAAGTGCATCAGTAGTGTGGCAAAAAGTGTGTGTGTGTGTGTGTGTGTGTGTGTGTGTAGGGGGGGAGGGGGGGGGGGTACTGCAACAGAAACCCAGCCTCTCTCAGAACTGCATTTAAATCTGATAAAATCACTGGCAACTCATCTTACTGAAATTGGATCCAAGCTTGATCTCCTGGGAACACAGGTAAAACTCCAGGGAACACAGGTAAATCTCCGTGTGATGGATAAACTCTGCCCATTGCTCCCCAATCATCAACAAGTTGAATAAATTGCCAGATATTGGTGAATCTGGTTGGTACAATCAAGGTCTCTTAATCAAATAAAGTACATCATACTAAGACATGAAATACTACTATGGTGGAGGTTGGTTATCAAAATAACCAGTTTATCTGAACCAACCATTCCACTGGAAGTTTCTTAACAACCATCTGATTTCCAGGATAAGGTGGCCCTTTCTTCCTCCAGCAGAAAATTGGATCGACAAGGGGAGCTTTTGGACAGGACCTCTCCAGTGTGCGAAGCAGCAGTCACTGCGAGAAGTTTACAAGTGATAACAGAAACCTGATATCTATCTGAGCCACTTTCATCTTCCTGCCTAACAAGGACACAAATAAAGGTTAAAAAAAAAAGACCAAAAAAGCAGTGTTTGCTTAAAACTACCTCTCCACCTGCCAACACAATGTGCGAGTTCCTACGAACTCTGGACTTTTTTACCCCTCAGATACGCACAACACCTCAAACCCTACTCCCCAATCACACGTCCACTGCAGTCTTCCTGGGCGTTCCTGAATTACTTGATATTGAAGAGCCAAATCAGGCATGGGGGGGGATCCTGAAATCGATGGGCACTTGGCGCAAATGGCAACCAGAGAAAAGGAACTGCTGGAGAGAGGAACTTCAGGACAAGGGGCTCACCACACCCTCGATAGGGGAGGCAATCTGACAGAAGGGGACAGAATGCCGGGCACACAAAGTGAAAGGCTGGACCTAAGCCACTCAATCTGAAAGGGAGACCCTGGAACTACCAGACCTTAATCCCAGGGGTCAACAAAGAAGTTCACAAAGTTACAGAACTATAACTGATCATCAAGTGCCTGGAAGGGAGTGCCCATCGACTTGTTGGAGTATATCCGCACCTTCAGGGTAAGAGAGAGGCTTGTGAGAAAGTGGCCTCTTTCTGCACGCTTGCCCCAACTTTTTGCTGAACTGCTGATGTGCTTTGACTGAGAGTGCCTTGGGCTCCTGCCAATCAGGTGCCCAGGGCCTATGTTATTTCCCTAAAACTGCATTGAAGACCAAACCCAACTAGCACTCTCTGGCCACAGGTTAGCCCCTGGTAATGGTACCATAGGTACCCGGGGCACTGTGACCAGTGAAGGCCTCTAAGGGCTGCACTACTCATTGTGCCACCCTTAGAGGCCCTGTTCCTTTACACTCGCACACTGCCTTTGCAGGCTGTGTGTTTTGGTGCAGAACAAAGTGAAGATTCGACATGTCACACATCCCTGTGTGCCTTGCCTACAACCCACTGCCCTGTCAGACCAGTCACCGCTCTAGCTGGGTGCACTATGCCAGTGGTGAGGGTATAGTTGGATGGGCCCTGTACCCCTACAGTGTCTAAGTCCATTCTTAGACATTGTTTAAGTGCAGTGCTGCCATTAAGAGTATATGATGCTGGGAGTTTGACATTACGAACTACACTGAAAACTGAGAAGTTTGGGATCAAACTTTTTAGCACATTAAATCAACACTGATACCAGTGTTGAATTTAATGAAAAATACACACAGACGGCATCTTAGAGATGCCCCCTGAAAAACGACCTACCACTAGTGTCCAGGCTGAGTGGCTGCTTTCAGCTGCCACCACCAGACATGTTTCTGGAACCCTGGGTCGAGAGCCTGCTGCTCTCGGGGGCATGAAACAATGCACATCCTGGGACGAGGAGCCAAGCCTCCTCCCCCAGGATGGGCAGGGTCCACGAAGGGGAAGCTTCAAAGGCTTTCCACCTTTGTGAGCTTCCCCAGGCCACTTGCTGCTTTCAGCAACTGGTCACCACTGGTTCTGACCCCCACTTTGGGCGGGAGAACCGGCAGGAAAACAAGCGAGGAAGAGAGGTGTGCCCACCTCTGCCAACTCCACTCCCCAGGTGGGAGAGGTGAGGTGAAGCACAACTTAGTCCCCGCCATCTTGTATTGAGGGGGGACCCAGCCAACCAGAGTGAGTCATCAGCCTCTCTCGCACTGGAGGGTGGCATAATAGGGGGGTGTACCCACCCCAAGGAAGGGACCCATTGGTCCCAACCTCTACATACCTGTAACACCCCTAAATCTAGTATTTAGGGGGCACCTCAAATCTTACTTCCACAGGCAAGAAACCAGAAGAAGAAAATTAGAAGAAGGACCGAACAGCCGTGCCGAATCTAACAAGGTCGATGTCCACTGACTTGGCCCCAGCCCAACCGGCCTGTCGCCACCTTTAACCTGCAGAAGCGAAACTCCGATGTATCCTGCAGCCTCAAGAACCCAGAGGACCTGCCCTGCCTTAAAAAAAAAAAAAAAAAAAAAAAAAAGACTGTCCGTGAACACCGGATTTGTTTACCAACAGACTCCACCTCCGGGAGGCTCCGTGAGTCTGCACCACTCTGCACCCGACACCCACGGCCCAAGGTCGAGTGGCCCCACACCAAGAGGAGGTCTCCCCGGTGATCCTGAATCTAGTTCCGGTGACCTCTGACCTGCCTCAAGCCTCCAGCCTCAAACTGGAAGGTCCTCCCAAACGCGACCAGGAGCTGGTAAGGAGATCCAACCCTAAAAGGCACCCCAGCGCCCAATCGCCCCACTGCCTTGGGTGGCCCAACCGACGGTGCCTAACCAACCCCCAACATCCCAACTTACCTCTCCAAGTGGTGGTCGCACCGATTAGACCTTCGTCCCCGAGCCTGCAGTGTGTTTGCAAACCAGAGACTCCCCATTGAAAGCTACAGGGCGCCCAACGCCAAGACAGCACTTTGCACACGGCCGCCCCAGTGCTGCTGAGGGCGCACCTTTTGTGCTGGCTTGAACCTCTATTTGCCCTGAGCTTAAATCCAGGAGCTTTGCTCCCACAACCCAGTGGCCTGCTCGTAAGCAGCCACCAACCGGAGGTCCCCTATCCCCACTTTGATAACATTGGGCCTTAGCACTCTGCACCCGGCTGCCCTAGTGCCGCTGAAGATGTAACAAGAGTGCATCCTTGACCCTGAGGGACCCTTGAGTCTACCCCCAGAATACCAACTCCCACAACCGAATACTTACCTTTGAACTGATAACCCTATTTTTCTCCATAGGATAACATTGACTGTTTTTCTGTGAAAAGTTTTTCAGTGTGGAGTTGGAAAATCTAAGAAACCCTTTAAAACTGTAACTAAATAACAAACACTTATCTGTTTGCAGGCAATGTCCCAGTGCAGAATCCAGGTATACTGCACAGTGTAAATAAAAATAATATATAAGGAGAATGCTACTTACCCAGTATGCATCTGTCCTTGGCAAGTAGAGCTGTAGATTCACATGCTTTGCATAGCCTTTCATCTAGTGTTGGGTCTGGATGTTTGCATTTTGTTTGAAGAAGAAGTCTTTCCCAGTCACGAGGTAGGTGACTCCTCCTTTCGGTGATCGTGTGCATGGGCATCGACTCCATTGTTAGATTGTTTTCCCACAGAGGGTGATAATGGAGTTAGTAACAGTAGTAGAATAGAGATGTCCATGTAAGTAAGTAAGATATCACTGCAACAGGTGGGGACGGGTGGGCGCATGTGAATCTACAGCTCTACATGCCAAGAACAGATGCATACTGGGTAAGTAGCATTCTCCGTTCGAGGCATGTGAGCTGTAGATCACATGCTTTGCATAGACTATATAGCAGTATCTCCCAAAGCTGTGGCTAACCTGCAGTTGTTTAAAAAACAGTTTTAAGTACTGCCTGGCCTATATTACCTTTTTGCCTCGCTAACACAATAGTGTTTGGTGAATGTGTGCGATGTAGACCATGTTGCTGCCTTACAGATATCAGCTAGAGGAATATTCCCTAAGAAGGCCTTCGTAGCGTATTTTGCGGGTGGAATGCGCTCTAGGGGGTATTGTCAAGGTTCTTTCCGCTTTCACATAATATGTTTGGATACATTTCATGATCCATCTTGCAATGCCCGATTTAGATATGGGATTGCCTTTGTGTGGTGTCAAAAAAGGAACAAAGAGCTGTTTTGTCTTACGAAAATCTTTTGTTCTTTCCACGTAATATAGTAGAGCTCTTCTAACATCTAGTGTGTGTAGAGCTCGTTCCGCAACAGAATCAGGTTGAGGAAGGAACACGGGTAACAACTGATTGACTGATGTGAAAAGCAGAAACTACTTTAGAAAGAGATTTGGGATTGGTTCGAAGAACCACTTTGTCTTTGTGAAGTTGAAAGAAAGTCTCTTGTAAAGTTAATGTCTGAAGTTCACCAATTCTACTTAAGGAAGTGATTGCAATAAGAAAGCAACCTACCAAGAGAGAAATTGTAGTTGACACTTGTGCATTGGTTCAAAAGGTGGACCCATTAGTCTTGTAAGGACTATGTTCAAGTTCCATACTGGTGCAGGTGGAGCTCTTGGTATTACTCTTTTTATTCCTTCCATAAAGGCTTCAATCACTGGTACTCTGAATAGAGAGGTCTTGTCTGATTTGCAAGTATGCAGCTACTGCTGCTAAATGCAATCGAATGGATGTGTAGGCTAATCTAGACTGCTGTAAGAGTAAGACATGAGGTTTTGCACTGAAGCATCAAAGGGATTGATATTGTAGCAGTATATAACAAAATAGTTTCCACTTTGCTGCATTACATGCCCGAGTAGCAGATTTTGTAGCCTCCTTTAGAATAGTGTGAGAAAGTGCCATCTTGCTTGCATGGTATGCCCCCAGTTTTTGCTGAATGTACTTCCTGCCAATCAGGTGCCCAGGGCCAATGTTCCTTCCCTAAAAACCTCAAACCCAAATTGGCAAACCCTGGCCACATGTCAGCCCCTGGTAAATGGTACCCTAGGTACTCAGAGCCTTGTGACCAGGGAAGGCCTCTAAGGGCTGCAGCACTCATTGTGCCACCCTTAAAGGCCCTGTACCTGTACCCTAACTAACACACGCCCCCCCCTCGCAGGCTGAGTGTCTGGGTACAAGACAAAACAAAGTCGACATGGCACACATCCCTGTGTGCCATGCCCACCACCTACACTGCCCTGGCATACATCAGCCACCCCTCTAGCTGGGTGCCCCATGCCAGTGGTGTGGGCGCATGAGCCCTGTGCCCCTACAGTACCCAGGTCCATTCCTGGGCACTGTAAGTGCAGTGCTACCATTTAAAGAGTACATGGTGCTGAGAGCTCGTCAAACACGAACTCCACAGCACCATAATGGCAACACTGAAGACCGAGAAGTTTGGTATCAAACTTCTCTGCACATTAAACCCACACTGATGCCAGTGTGGGATTTAATGTACCAAGCACCCCAGAGGGCATCTTAGAGATGCCCCCTAAAACCTAACCTACAATCCACGTCTGTTCTGAGGCTGCCACACAGCAGACATGTTGCTGGACCCCCTGGGTAGGAGAGCCCCTGCTCTCCTGGGTCTGCAACAATGCACATCCTGGGCGAGGTGCTACATCTCCTCCCCCAGGATGGGCAGGGGGAAGCTTCAAAGGCATGCCGCCTCTGTGAGCTTCCCCAGGCCAATGCAATCCCCCACTCTGGCGGGAAGCTTGGCCGGAAACCCCAAATAAGGACAGGGGATGTGCCAACCCCACCCCTCAGGTGGGGGAGGCGAGGTGAAGCACATCTCCGGGCTCTTGCCATCTTGAAGATGGGAAGCCCTGCTCAATCAGGACTAGGCTACTGTCCCCCTCCCACAGGAGAGAGGCAGGATAGGGGGTGTACCCACCCCAGAACAGGGACCCATTGGTCCCTGCCCTTCACCTACCTGCAACACCCCTAAATCTAGTATTTAGGGGCACCCTGAACGTTCCTTCCCCAGATTCCAGATTCCGAAATCCGAAGAAGAAATGCTAGAAGAAAGAAGACCTGCCCTGCAGCTGCTAAGAAGAGGAAGACACCAACTGCTTTGGCCCCAGCCCTACTGGCCTGTCGACCCTCGAATCTGCTCCTGCTACAAACCGGCACCTCTTGTAGCCAGCAACCTCACAAACCCCGGAGGACCTGGCTACCTTTTGGCTCTAAGCACCTGGGACTCCCATGAGCAGAGGCTCTGCTCAAAATCAGCTTCTAATCCCCGGCACCAGCCCGGAACCGCGAACCCTGCACACTCGGCACCCGCCATGCCTGGCCTGTGTCGGAATGAACAAAAACCACGAGGACGACCCCCCGGCGACTGTGACCCCGAGTCCGGCACCCAAGGACTTCCCTCAACCCGCCTGCAGCCTCAGAACCAGGTACCCCTCCCCCAACCGCGATCAACATAGGGTAAGATTTCCTGACACCAAAAGGCTCCCCTGCATCCAGCGCGCTGCGGCCCCCTGTGCCCAACTCTGGGGTACCTACCTATCCTCCAACTACCCAACTTACCTCTCGAAGTGGTGGTGGCACCTGAAGAATCTTCGTCCCCGAGCTTGCAGCCCTTTTTCAACCAGGAGCTTTCCCATTGAAATCAATTGAGCGCCCGAAAGCTCAAAAGCACCCTGCACCCAGCCGCCCGAGTGGCCCTGGCAGTGTAACCTCTACACCTGAGGGTTTAACAACTGTACTTACCTGACCCTGGGAGACCCCTGAGTCTGTGCCCAGAACCTTAACTCGGCCAGTCGAGTACTTACCCAAAAGCCGATAACTCAATTTTCTCCATAGGGTAACATTGACTGGTTTCTTCTGTAATTTCTTCTAAATGTGGAGTTTCTAAAACTTAAAATATTCACCAAAAATCAGCCGAGTAACGAAAACGAAAATACTCACCTGCTATTAGGAGAGGTCCCAGCGCTGGATCTTGGTGCTCAGCACTGACCCTGAAAAATATTCACAAACCGTACTTACCAGTAACCCAATTTTCTTCCATAGGAAAGCATTGACTGTTTTTCTGTGAAATTTCTACTAAGTGTCGATTTTTGCAAACTTCAAATATTCTTTAAAAATCGTGCTAACTGTGAAAACGTGATTACTTACGTGTTTTAGGTAGAGGCCCCAGTACTGAGTCTAGGAACCCAGTACTGGACTACAAAAGTAACGAGAACATACTATACCTGCAACTTGAATTTTCTTCCACAGGGAATCATTGACTGTTTTCTATGAAATTTCTTCTGTCAACTTTTTAAATAGCAAAATATTGCCTAAAAATCATAACAGTAACTAAGTCGACTTTTATCACTTGTTTCTAAGAACTGTCCCAGGACTGAATCTAGGATCCAGTCCTGGAGTTACAAAAGTAATCCTGAAAGTAATCTATTGCAAATAACTTGAAACTTCCATTTAACTTGTAACTATCTACAAAAGCCAATTGCATATTGCAAAAGTATTTACCTAAATCATCTCATTCTGAGAAAGTATATTTTAATACCTATTGTTGGTTCTAAAATAAGACAAATATATATTTTTTATATAAACCATTGGCCTAGAGTTCAGTTATTGAGTGTGTGAAACGATTTGTTGACTGAGCGTGTACAACAAAATGCTTTACACTGTCCTCTGATACTGCCTTACTGCTTGACCAAGCTACCACTTTAGAGAGTAAGGTTATATCTAACTTTAACCTCTGGGGACTGTGGACTCTGTACACACTGTACCTATTTGGGAACAGTATATACAGCGCCACTTTCACACAGATAGTCCTACAGTCTGGGGGTAATTGTAATTAACCAAACTCAATGACCTCAGGAGCCAAATCGTTAGGTTGAGTTTATTGGGATGTGGATGCCTGATTTCTCCATGGGTCTGAGTGAGGAGACTGGAGTCGAGATGCAGCTTTTAGTGTGGAACTACTGAGCACTAGCAGGGTGGTGAACCAAGGTTGAAGTGCCCATGTGGGAGCTGTGAGAATTACTTTGAGGGATGATTGTCTGTGCTTCCGAACTACTAACAGAATGAATGGGAGAGGCAGAAAAGCATAGGCAAATAAATATCCCTGACCTGTTGATCCATAGGGCATTGCCTTTGGAGAGAGGGTGTGGGAACCTGGAAGTGTAGCTTGGGTATTTTGCGTTTGGAGCCGTGGCGCACAGATCTATGTGAGGAAATCCCTATTTCTGAAAGTAGGGAAGAAGAATCTGGGGATGAAGTTCCTATTTGTGGATCTGCTGCCTCTGGCTGCTGAAAAGGTCTGCAATTTGATGGTTTACTCCTAGAAGATGTTCTGCTAGGAGATACATTTTGTGATGTATGGCCTAATTCCAAATGGTTTGTTCTAGGCGTGACAGTTGAAGAGTGTGCCCCCCCCCCCCCCTGTTTTTGTATATAGTAATTAGCTGTCATGTCTCTGCGGACTACGACAGTTTTGCCTATTAGGTGAGTTTGAAAGGCTTTGAGTGCTAGAAACACTGCTAGTAGCTCTATGTGATTTATATGGAGGTTCTTGTACTTTACACTCCATAATCCTTGGATTGTGTAATTTTTAAGGTGAGCGCCTCAACCAGTGAGCGATGAGTCTGCTGCTAGCACGGTCTGTGGAACAGGGTCGAGAAAGGGCCGCCCTTTGGATAGGTTTTGTGGGTTCCACAACTGCAGAGAGCAATGAGTGCGGCCATCTACTAACACTAGATCGGTCAACTGACCCTGGGACTGGTTCCACTGATTAGCTAAGCATTCTTGAAGGGGACACTTGTGAAGTCTTGCGTGGGGAACAATTATAATGCATGACGCCATCATCCCTAGCAGTTGCATGAATACTTTAGCTGGTAATGATTGGTTGGACTGAAATTGAGCGAGATGGGACTGAATACTGTGAATCCAGGCTGTAGTCTGAGACGCTAGAGCTTTCTGAGTGTCTAACGTGGCTTCCAGATAAGTTTGTGTTGGAAGGCTGTAGTTCAACACATTTACTGTAAACCCTAGTTGAAGTGAATAGTGGTTTGAGTGTGTTGGAGACACATTTGGTAAGTGCTTTGATGGGCCAGTCGTCCAGGTATGGGCAGACATGGATGTGTTGGCTTCTCGGATGTGCTGCGACTACTGCCAGACATTTGTTAAATACCCTGGGAGCAGTGGTGACTCCAAGCGGTAATATTTTGAATTGGTAATGGTGACCCGCTATTATGAATCTGAGGTATTTGCGATGAGCGATGAATTGGAATGTGGAAATATGTGTCCTTAAAGTCTAGAGTAGACACAAAATCACCCTGCTGTAGAAGTGGAAGCACTTGTTGAAGTGTCACCATGTGGAAATGCTGTGAAAGTATGTAGAGGTTTAGTTCTCTGAGGTCTAGAATAGGTCTCAAGGAGCCGTCCTGTTTGGGGATGAGAAAATACAGGGAGTACATGCCTGTCCTTTGATGTTGTAACGGCACAGGTTCTATGGACCTCTTGCTGAAGTAGATTGCAGTATTATCTGAGGACGTGGTTTTCGACCTCCCAAGGTAGAAGGAACGACCAAAGGAGCCCCAATTAGAGGGAGACTGCAGCGCTCCCTAAGACTTGGCTACTTCTGTGTCTTTTTTCATATTTTCTAAAGACTTATCTACTTCGGGCCCCAAGAGATGTTCCTGGTCAAAAGGAGCATTTAAAATAGACTGTTGTACTTCCGGTTTGAAGCCAGGAATCCTCAACCATGTATGCCTTCTTAACACAGTAGTGTTGATCTCTCTAGCTGCGGTGTCTGCAGCATCTAATTAAGGAAATAGATAGGAGCTTCCCTTACTGGACTAAATTCAAGGCTTTTGCTTTGTGCCCATCTGGGGGGAGGTGTAGCAATTGCCTCATTTCGTCCCAGTGTGCCCTATCATACATATCTGGCTAGCAGGGCCTGGGTGTTGGCAATGAACCAGTGATTTGCTGCTTGGGCGGCTACTAATTAACCTGATGCATCCAATAGTTTTGACTCTGTCAGGAGGGGGAGCATCCCCTGTAGTCTATGAATAGGCAAGTGTACGGGCATTAGAGACCACCTAGGAGTCAAGTGGTAACTGTCCTTTAATAAAGACTGGATCTGAGGGAGCAGGCTTATATTTAACAATGCTGGGGGAGAGAAAGAGAGCACGCACTGGATCTTTAAAAATATCATCGGCATAGATACATCCTTGAGTGATTTGGCTCGCGGGGAGAGGGGGCGCCATGGCCTGCTGCAGAGGGGCGACGAGGTCCCGGCGGCGCTCGCAGTCCAGCAGTGCCTCCACCCGAGGGGGGCCGGCCCAGGGGGGGGGGTCAGACATTGGATCCTTAGCAGAGGTTGCCGGTGCCGCGTTGTGAAACTTCAATTATTGATAACCAGGATGTCCTGAACTGGGCTTGACCTACCGCCAAGTGTGAGCTGGCGGGAGCCCTGCCAGGTGGTTATGGGCTGTGAATTGGGGATCCATTGGTTGTGGCGGTTCCCATACCCCCTTTGGGGATCGGGAACAAGACCTGCCGCGACAGATACTTCAGTGTTTTTTTTTTTTTTAGGTATGGGGTGGGGGGTTTGTTGGGGAGGGGTTGTTGCTGTTTTCAGGTTGCACTTCCATTACAGGTCCGCTACAGGCTACACACACGCCACCGAGGCTCCCTGTTAGTACTGAACAATGATGCAACCCCCTATGGTTAAAATGCCTGATGGTGGGCAAGGGACGCAGTGTGGTCTCCGTATCCTGAGTTGGAATGTACGAGGGGCCCTGGATAAGATCAAGTGGGGGGCCATACTCCACCACGCGAAGGCTGATATTCTTATGTTACAGGAGACTCACCTCATGGGCACGAAGGCCCTTTGCTTGCAGCGTTATGGGTTTCAACAGGTTATTCATGCTGGCTTTATGAGAGGGTCTCGAGGCGTGGCCGTACTGATACATCGCAGGGTTCCCTACACGCACGAGCAGCAGTGGATCGATGTGCAGGGACGTTACTTGTTTATCCGGGGTAGGGTCGGGGAGGACCCCCTGATTTTAGGTAGTGTATATGCCCCACCCCCTTTGCAGTGGAATTTAATTGAGCGGCTACAATCTCTGTGGGCCGACATGCCTGATGTAATGTTTATGGTGGGCTGGGACTGGAATGACATTATGAACAAGACTATGGACAGGACAGGGTTTGGGGAATGGTCGTAGGAGGGAATAGACTGGGTTGACACATGGCGGCGTGCTCATGGCGCGGTTCGGGAATACACGTACTCTCAGCAGTCGACAAATCCTTCTCTAGATTGGACTATATTTTTGTTCCCCCCTGCGATGGCTGGTAAGGTGGCGGCAACGGAGATTCTGCCTCGGGGTCTCTCGGACCACTCCCCAGTGTTCATAAAACGATATGCCGGCAGCCGTTTCGGTGGCACCTGGCGGTGTGGACCCTCCAGAAGGCGGAATATACAGCCCATATGGGCAAATCCATAGCTCAGTATCTGACGGCAAATGTGGGATCAGTCTCCAGTGCGACCACTCTGTGGGAGGCGTTGAAGCCCACTCTGTGAGGTGTGGACATTTCTTGGTGCGCGGCAGCTCGTAGGGAGGAACTGACTCGCGCGGAGGTGACCATAGAGATACTTGAGCAACAGAACCGTGAGTCAGGGAGTGCGTCAGTTGCTCTTGGCCCAACAGGAGTGCGTAGCTCTGCTGATGGATGAGGCATGACAAGTCTGGCTGGCAACGCACAGCAGAGTGTACCAATGGGGGGGGACAAGTCAAGTAAGATGTTGCAGCACCTGTGTCAGGGCACCTTTCACCCTCAGGCCCTACTGGGAATTTTGGACCCGGCGGGGACCCCGATTACCGATCCTCCAGCTATTGCAGAGAGCTTTGCTACATATTTAGCTGACTTTTATGCCCCCCCCCCCCCCGCCCCCGCGAATGTCTGTCGGCCTATACAGTCGAGAAATTTATTACAGATCTGCCACCTAAGGCGCTGTCAAACGAGCTGCGGGATCAGCTGGAGGCCCCCTTGTCAGACGAGGAACAATGTGCATTTGGCCCAACCTTACCGGGCGGTAGTGGAGGAGGTCCGGGAAAAGGGTGTGCTTCCCCCGGACTGGAGACACGCAAAAGTGGTGGTGTTCCATAAGCCCGGGCGTCCCCCGGAACATCACGCCTCTTACCACCCCATTTCCCTCTTAAACGTGGATGCCAAAGTCCTGGCGAAGGCGCTGGCCAATCAACTATTGCCCCATATCACGTCACTTGTGCACCCCGATCAGGCTGGGTTGATGCCTCAACGGGCCACCCAGCACAATATCAGACGGGCTCAGATGGCAATTGCGGCGATTCATAGACTTGGGGAACTGGCGGCACTACTTTTGGCGGACATGGACAGGGCGTTTGATTCCCTGAGCTGGGTCTACCCGTTTGCTCTGCTTCACAGATTCAACCTGGGCCCATGCTTTCTTTCCTATATGAAACTCCTGTATACGGGGTTGACTACGTCGGTGCGGGTGCCGCCTCCTCCATCTTTGCTATTCAGAGGGTAATGCGGCAGGGATGCCCCCTATCACCATATATGTTTGCCCTTGCCATGGAGCCCCTAGCGGCCTGGGTGCGTGTGGACGCCCAGGAACGGGGATTTGAATGGGCCACGGGCCTTTCCGATAGAATTGCGCTGTATGCGGACGAAGTTCTCTTTTTCCTGACGGCTGTCGACAGGACGGGGCCACGGCATCTGCGTATAATGCGGATCTTTGGGGAAACGTCGGGTCTGTACATGAATCCCCGCAAATCCACATTGTGGGTGTTGGGACGGTCGGACGGGGGTGGGCTCTTGGGCGACCGCGGTCCAGTCGGCTGCAGGTGGATTGAAATATCTGGGGGTAGTACTTTCGGATGTACTGGCTGTGGCCTGGGAGCGTAACCGGACACCTGTGTGAGATCGGGTTCGTGCAGACCTCAAGTCCTGGTCCAGCATGCCCCTGACACGGTTTGGCAGATCAGCGATCTTCAAGATCCCCCGACTTCTCTACCAGCTGCAGAATCATCCGTATCCGATCCCGCCTAGATGGTTCCGACTGGTGAATTCTGTATTGGGGAAGTTTCTGTGAGAAGGAGGGAAGATGCGAGTGGCCATTCGTACATGTTTCTTATCCACCTATTGTGGGGGACTGGCATCTCCGGATCTCCTCTCGTATTATCAGGCCTCGCACCTGCTGGTCTTCAATGAGTGGTGGTATGGAGAGAAGGAGGACCCGGCGTACGCACTGGAACGCTACCTTATGGGGCATCACACACTACATACACTTTTATACATGGCTACGGAGCGCGCTGCCATCAGTTACGCGGGTGGTGTTCATGGTTTGGATGCAGGCGCTGCGGCGCATGGGCTGGTGGACCGTCCTGACCCGGGAGACTCCTTTGTGGGACAATGGGCGCCTGCTCCACTTGGCGGCCCTTACGGGGTTTCGGGGATGGGATGCCATTGGTATATACACCCTGGGTGATGTCCTGAGGGGCACGACACTAAAATCCTTTTGAGATCTCCAAGAGGAGTTCCATATGCCTCAGGCTCAATTCTATCGCTACCTACAGCTGCGCCACGCATTGTCCCCTAGCCTGCAGGGCCTGGAGTCCATACCAGAGTTTAGTCCCATTGAAGCAAAAGTCTTTTTGGGGGATCTGCAAGACAAAGATTTTGCATGTTTATCAGTTCCTGGTCACGCATTGCTCCCGTACACTTCAGAAACTCCAAGGGGACTGGGAGGCAGATGTGGGCGGGCTGGAAGAGGAGGATTGGACGGAGGCCCTGGCAGCCCCGCGGGGGGCGGCCATAGTGATACAACTTTGTCTAGTCCAATTCAAATACCTTCACAGGGTCTACTTTACTAGGACACTATTGTGGCGGGCGGGGATGATCGCCTCCCCGGAGTGTCTTCGCTGTGGTCGGGCTGAGGGTACGTTTATACATACGGTTTGGCAATGCACATCGTTAGACCGCTTCTGGAGGGGGGTCTTTGCCTGTTTCTCAGAGGTCCTGGGTTGGGAGCTCATCCGCACACCACAGCTGGCACTTCTACATGTTAAGGAGGGGGTGGGGGGCAATGCCTATAAACGACACCTCATGCTCCTAGGCCTGACTCTGGCGAAACAAGACATTGCCAAAGCCTGGAAGGCGACGAGGGCTCCCTCGGTGGCTGCCTGGAAAAATGGTCTGGACTTTTGCATGGGTCTGGATCAACCCATCTTTGTGGCCAGGGGGTGCCCACGCAAACACTATAAAATATGGAAGCGATGAGCGGAGTACCGGGGCCTCTGGCTGGAACCTCTGGCGTTAGAGGAGCCTTCGATGCCGGTTTAAGCCTGTGGTCCAGTATAGGGGGAGGGAAGGAGCGGGGGGGGTGGTGAGCCTGGATTAGGACCTTTATCTTTTTGATGCTACGGATGAGATAGTATGGACCTGTACGATCTTGGGGAGGGGGGGGGGGAGGGGGGGGGGGGAGGAGGGAGTTGGGTGACATACCATTAAATGCTCCTGTGTATTGTATTGTTGATCTGTGGGGGGGGGGTTTGGGGTGGTCGTTTGCTGTGGCAGATGACCCTGGAGTGCAGAGCCCTGCGCAATATATGCAAATTGACAAATAAAATATGTTTTAAAAGAAATATATATATCATCGGCATGTTTTATCATACCTTTAATCATAGGTAAACTGTGGCTAGCCCTTTGTGAGCTACTGAGCGTTTCAAATAGGAAATCTTCCTCTAGAGATTCCTTATGTAACTGTACCTCATGATATTCTGCAGCTCTAGCAAGTAATTCTAGATATCCTACACTGTCGTTAGGAGATTAAGGCTTTGCAGGTTAAATATCTGGGTTATCTGTAGGTGAACCAGTGTTATAATCCTTTAAGAGGTCTATTAGTAAGATATTATTCCCCCTCATCTCCATCCTCATCTTCAAGTGGTGGTGAGTTAGCTGGTGTAATCAGTAAATGCTGCAAAGGTGGAGAAGTTTGTGTAGAGGAACATGGTGAAGGAGGAGGGGTTAGTACCTACATTCTTCCTCTTTCAAGGAATATGATAAAGGGTGTAGCTTGACTCAGGTTTGCGTTTCTGAGCACGTTCTGTATCTGGGTTTATATAAAGTTCCTTTTGTTTTGGGGCTGATTTGGGTGTTGGGGCGTCGAAAATCGGACCCTGCAGTTTTGGAAGAACAGTTTTAGGTATCGGCACCGAGGATTTCGGTGCCGGGGTAGAATGACTTTTCGGCGCAGAAGGTTTTGGTGCCAAAGGAGGTTTCCTCTTAGGTGTCGATGATTTCAGCTCCGAAGCGGTTTTCGGCTTCGAGTCCGAACGCTTTGGCTCAGTGCCAGACTTTGGCCGACTCCATCTCAAGCCGGAAGGCTTAGTGCAGTGTTTTGTGCCGAGCCGGAGCGCGGAGCGTCAGAAACATCTTCTCGGTGCTGACCGTGGCCCAAAGGCAGGGGTGGGACCAAAGCCTTTTGTTTCAGTTAAGATTGGGTCAAAGGGCGTTCAGTACTCGCAGGACTCACGGGAAGTTGACCTTGAGGCAAGTCTTCTTCCATCTCAGAGTCCGATTCTGGAATGGAGGCAAGTTCTTGTTCTTTCTCGGCTCCTTGTGCGTCGAATTCGTGCTCGGATCCTCCGCCACAGATGTCCTGCATGTATTCGACGTTTTGACTGCATTTTGCGATGTTGAGCCCAACGATCATGGGGCGTTTTCTTCGATCGGAACGATCTGCACGCATACACAAAATAAAATGAGATAGGCACAAAGGTCACAGTTGGAGGTTTCTCGATCCAACTAGGAGACTTTCGACACGCAGAGGATGGGAAGTGCATTTGAAACAAAACCGACGCGGGTACAGTGGGTTGCAGAACCTTTCAAGGGCAATGTTATGGGCTTTTCCTGTATAGTACTATAATTCTGGGTGATTTTCACAATGGCAGCCCTTTCCATAGTTATCTCTTTTTAATGTTCTAAACAGGACCTCTTGTATTCCATTTTGCGGAGTGGTCATCGTCTGATCTTTTGTTACTATATTTCTTTATAGGTCTCTGTTCACAGAACTGAAGGAGGAGGTGAGATAGGAATAGAAGCTAGGGTAACTGCCGTCTCTGATGGCAGTCAAGTAGGTTCAGGATATCTGGAATCGTATCCAGCTGTGGAGCTACAGAGAGTCAAACGTTAAAATAGAGCAACAGGCAAATCCATAAAATATGCTGCTCTTCTCTGTGACGGATAAATACCTGCCATCTTACCAGGCTACCATAGAGCTCCGTATTGCATTATACATCAATTAAACACATTTTTGATAGTCAGGTCTTAACTGAATATTCTTAACCAGGCTATAGTGGCTGCTTTCTCCTCTAGTGGAACGGCTTTTGGTTTTAATGGCAATAGTTTATTAGCCAACTGTTAACAATAGGAAATAAAACAAGCATTTGCAATGCAATACGTCTCGCAAAACTGATATTCTGAGGTGTTGCAAAAAATAATGCAACGCCAATACCTCATACTTTCAGTAATGAAAGACCTACTGCATTGCAAATGATTGCATAGTGAGCCGGAATCCGTATTGTATGTCCCAGTGCAGTACCGCAAACTGCTCCTAGAGCTCCCTAGTGAGCAAGGCACCACCACTGCATGTCTAGGTGCAGTACCATAAGCTGTTCCTAGAGGTCTCTAGTAAGCAAGGTACCAGCACTGCTTGCAGAGTTTTTTTTCGCAGAGTTTTTTATATAGCGCGAACTTGACCCGAATCCAATCAGGTATCATTGCGCTTTACATAGCACCAGTTACGTTACATGAGGAGACACATTCATCTTTTGTTAGGCACGGGGAGATTAAGTGATTTGCCCAGAATCACAGGATGTTTAGCGTCTTTACCGAGACTCGAACCCAGGTCCCCCAGGTCTGAGGTCGAGCGCCCTAACCATTAGGCCAACTCCTCTCCCCAGGTGCAGCACCGCAAGTGGCTCCTAGAGGTCCCTAGTGAGCATCATAAACTTTGAAGATATGGTAAATCCACCCTACCCATAATGCATTGCATGCAAGACTACCACGAGCACATTCAAATAGCTATGTCCATTAATACAATTAGTAGCTTTGAAATGTGACAAAAGAATTATATTAATTCCAGATTAGGTTAGGTTGTACTCTATGTGGAGCTGATGAAGGGAAATTTATAGAAGGTCTAATATAAATGTGAGATGTAGGTGCAGAACTGCAAGCTGCTCCTAGAGGTCCCTAATGAGCATGGCACTAGCACTGCCAGTACCGCAAGTTGCTCCAAGAGGCCCCTAGTGAGCATCACAATTTTTTTGTCACATATGGTACTATCATAATGCATTGCAGGCAAGACAGTACCACAAGTACATTCAAATTTCTATGTCCATATATACAAATAATACCTTTGAAATGTGACAAAACAATTATATTAATTCCAGATTAGGTTGTACTCTATGTGGAGCTGATGAACTGAAATTTTTAGAAGGTCTAATATAAATGTGAGATGTGCTAATGAGCAAAGTAATCACTGCCAACCTTGTTTAGGACCAAGTGAGTGCCCTGTCTGAAGGCCTTTAAGAAAATAGTGCCTTGAGGTTGTAATTAAAAGCTAGGGCATAACAAATGTAATAGGGGATGTCTTCATGGGAGGTTACAAAACGAGACAGGGAGGTACTAAGGAGGGACTACAAAGCCTAATAACCAATGAAAAGCCACCATTTACAAAGGGCAGGAGCCAATTACAAAGATGGGCGGAGCTTTATGCACATATCCTGAATACAGCACGGCTCAAAGAGACTGCGCAAGCACTGCCTAGGCGAGACCTAAAAAACAATCCATTGAGAAATCAACTATTTCAAGGAACCTAAACTTGTCCATACTGTAGCAAAATTTATAAACAGCTGATTCAACTTTGTGAGAAAGTGCCATCTTTCTTCTATGGTATGCCCCGACTTTTTGCTGAATTGCTGAATGTACTTTGACTGAGTGTGCCCTGGACTCCTGCCAATCAGGTGCCCAGGGCCTATGTTCCTTCCCTAAAACCCAAATTGGCAAACCCTGGCCACATGTCAGCCACTGGTAAATGGTACCCTAGGTACCCAGGGCCTTGTGACCAGGGAAGGCCTCTAAGGGCTGCAGCACTCATTGTGCCACCCTTAGAGGCCCTGTACCCTTACACACACACACACACACACACACACTGCCCATGCAGGCTGAGTGTCTGGGTACTAGACAAAACAATGAGTCGACATGGCACACATCCCACCCTGATGACAATGCTGTTAATGAACTAAGAGGCAAGTGAAGAGTCATGTGTATCCTATATGTGGCTAGATTTTTATTATATATGGAGCAAATGTTAAGTCGATTGAATAAAACAGAAGTTTTTTGTAAAGCCGACATGCTGAACTCGCACATTTGAAGGTGCTCTCATATGCGATAATGAAGTAAATGTCAGCTCGATAAATTAAAATATTTGCCCGCGATCACATCATTTTAAACCAGTTTATGGGTCAAGAGCATTACAAATTGGTCGAGTAGATTATTTAAGCCACTAGATCAGCAGGTCTAGTAACATTATGATTTTTTGAGGCCTGGAAAGGCAGGTTTCCAAGAAAGTTGCTGCAACGAAGCTTTGTATAGGGAAATGAAAAGAGCGCCCATTGATGTGGATAGCACTTAATATCAACTCCAAATTAAGTGAAGCTATACCTGCCAACTTATAAAATATTTTCACTGTGTGAGGGGGTGGGGCCTGTGCCAAGAGCTAACTAAGAGGCACTCTTACCAAGCACCCCCCCCACCCCCTCTCGAAAACAAAGTCATCGAGGCGGTTACCGATGTCCTAGGGTGTTTTCACATCTTTTATGGACATCGACTGCTTACAGCCTCTGAAAACAAGCTAGAAAACCACTGTTTACAGTAGTTTTCACCTTGTTTTCCCTGCCACCTTGTGATTTTGTCTACTCACTTGGTACGCGTGTGAAGGGAGTGGAAATAAGGCTCCGAAGCGTTATTATTTAGACTTGTGCTCATGCCTAAATTTACATTTTTAGGCAAATTGTTGTACCACCCCACTGGCCCAGTAGGAAAGTGGGCCCTTTGTTTACCAGATTTAGCAGCCCCTTACATTTTAAAGGCTGCAAATTTTACAATTTTGAACGACTTCAATCTTCATCTAGATGATATCAACTGCACCAAAAGCACAAAGATTATGGCTGACTTGTGGGTGATGAATCTGCCCGTGTAACTTCAACCCCAGCCATTCAGCCCGTCATCTGCTTGACCCTATCTTTTCTAATTTGCCTGATCTTAGTAGCCTCCTTCCCCTTCCATTATCTTGGCCTGAGCACTTTGCAGAGCCTTTTACTCTGATAGTGGTATGTTCCCCTAAGCCACCTTATTCAGCACCAAACAGAAAACTAGAAGCTGAGCTAAGCTTAATATCCCAGCAATTAATAAGACTCTAGTCGACAGGAGACCTGATCTCAAACAATTTTCTGTTAGATCATGAGCTTATCCACAACTGGATTATGGTAGCAGTATAAACATGCCAACCTCTCTCTACCATGCTCAAGGAGACTCTTGCCTCAGGCACCTTGGTTCACTGAAGTTGAAAACGTATACTCAGTAGTGCAAAGCAAAAAACCACTGGATACCTTGTCAGAGGTAGGGGACTCCCCTAATGTTAGACAGGATCCTGCTGCAAGTGTTCTTATAAGTAATATCAGATCTCCTGTCAAACTGGAAAGTTGGGCTACTTTGGACTCTACGTCCTTCAATCACCTCCTCTGCAATACAAAATCTGGCTCCCCCCTTCCCTTATATGTTCTGAGGCAACTTGACACTTCAATATTATCGATGATAATGGAACTTTTAAATGCCTCCTTACAGGAAGGACTACTCCTCCCTCATTGATGGAAACATACCATGGTCCTCCCTCTTCTAAAGAAAGTCAATGCTGACCCTTCCATTCTGTACAACTTTCGTCCTATCTCGCTGCGCCCCACTTTTTCTAAAACTTTGGAGAAACACAATGATCAATTGACCTACTTTGTTCAATCCCAGAACTTTCCTCATACTTCTCAATCGGGTTTCAGAGCTAGTTTCTCTACTGAATCCACACTTTTGAGAGGTAACGGAAATGCTAAGGCACCGTTTAGATTAAGGGGAAATGGCGGCACTCATTCTACTAGAACAAAGCCCTGCCTTCGACACAGTGTCCCACCACATCCTTTTGAGTGCCTTACAGTCACTAGGCTTGAAAGGAAAAGCGCTGAAATGGTTTTGTTCCTTTCTCAAGGACCAGACGTTTCAGGTTTCCTTTACGTCAGCCCGGTCCATTTCTAATGCTTCCCCATAAGGAGTACACTGCTATTTAATATATATGTACGTGAAAATGTAGGATTGTCCCTTTTTTCATACACCAACGACGCCCAGATTATTTTTTCCCTCTCTTCATCACAAGGACGAAAGCCCACAGACCTTAAGTTAGGATTGAGCAAGGTTGCGCTCTGGATGCAAAGCAATCCTCTCAAATTAAATGGGGAGAAGTCCGAGGTTATGATCCTGGGCAAGAGACATGACCTTTGGGGACCACAACACTGGCCCACGGAATTGGGAGCCTTGCCTGTGAACAAGGTTCAGGACCTGGGTTTCATTGTAGATGAACAGCTGTCAATGATTTGATGAAGGATCGAGATTGTGGTTTAAAGATCCTCCTTTAGTGTAAGAAAGTGCCTCTTTTGGCATGGTTAGCCCCCACTTTTTGCCTGGTATGGATATGGTTTTGATTGTAGTGCACAGGGTCCTTGCCAAACAGGTCGCCTGTGCCAGTGCTTCTTTCCTAAACACGATTCCACAATTGTCGCTTCAGGCACCCCTGTACGTCTCTAGTAAATGGTACCTAGGGTATTGGGACTGGAGAGGGTCCCTTAGGGACCCCTCACTTATACCATGCAGACTCCCACTGCAGCATGCATGGCCTGAAGCAGACAAAAACGACAAAGTTGACATTTTACACTCTGAGTGCCATGTCAACTAGCACTGCCTAAGATATAGCTAAGTCACCTGTCTAGCAGGCCTTACCAGCCCTAAGGCAGCTTGCACCATACCACAGGTACAGGCATATCTCCATGACTAGATAAACCCCTACAATATTTAAGGTCATTTGCAGATATTGTAAGTGCCACTGAAGTCATAGATAGTACATGGGCTGTACAATAGACTACTCGAGTCCCCCAGCACCATGATGGCTTCTATGAACCCGGGACTGTTTGGTACCAAACTACTCCTCTCAAACCCACACTGATGCCAGAGAGGGATTTACCGAACCATGTACTCAGAAGGCACCTCAGAGGTGCACCCTGAACACCTACCAATCAGGTGTGGTCCCAGACTGGCTGTAGGCAGCCGGCCACCACCAGACATGTTTCTGGACCGCCGGGTTGAGAGACTCTGCTCTCTAGGACCAGAAATAATGCACATCCTGGGTGGAGGTGTGTCACCTCCTCCCCCATAATGGGCACAGTGCTCGAGAGGGAAGCTTCAAAGGCCTACCACCTTTGTAAAGCGACCCCCCCAAACTCTGCTGCTAGCAGCAGATGGCAGCCCCTGAGTTACACCCCTACTTTGGGCAAGAAAACGCAAGACTAGGTGGTGTGCCCACCTCTGCCAACTCCACCCCTAAGTTGGGGGAGTCTAGGTGAAGCACATCTTTCAGTCCCAGCCATCTTAAAGATGGGGAGACCCCTTAGGGCTAGGTCTTTGCCCCTTCCCACAGGAGGGTGGCATAATTGAGGGTGTAGTCACACCAGGTAGGGTGCCAATTGACCCTACCTGATACTCCCCTAAAACGCCCCAAACCTTAGTATTTAAGTGGCTGCCCCAGACCTGAAAACTAGTTCCCTGTCGACCTAAGAAGGACTAGGACAGCGTCGTGCAGTGAAGCCTGAAGAGGACTACTGACTTGGTTGCAGCCCTACCGGTCTGTCTCCAGCTTCAAAGGCCCTGCCAAGAAGATGACGACACCTGTCCTGCAGCAGTCTTCAAGAACTAGAGGAAGACTGCTTAACCTTAGAAAAAGACCAGAGACTCCAGAGGACAGCATCTCTGTCCCCAAGAAACCTACACAAAAGACTCCGGATCAGCAAGTCCTGCCCACCCTGCACCAGATGCTTACGGCCCGTGTCCAGGTGGCCCACAGATCCAAAACAGGTTCCCCAGCGATCCTGACCTCAAGACCAGCGTTGGCGGACTCCCTCCTGCAGCCTGAATCCACAGGCCCCCTCCGACCGGCTCTGGTAAGAAGACTGATGTCTAAAGGCATTAATGTGTCTTGGTGAGATGAACAGACACTGCCTCCTATGATCTCCTATATTTCTACTAACCTCTGCTGTCACTGGTCTTCCTCCCCCAGTGCGACGCCTACAGCCTGTCTGTCAGAAGCAAGTTCTATATTGAAAAGCTTTGGGCGCCCGATGCTGTATTTGCACCCTGCCGCCCCTATGCCGCTAGTTGTGTATTTTTGGAACTGCTTTGTGCCCCCCACCCCCTGTGCTTGCTCTTACCCCCAAACTTTGCCCTGAGCACCCCCAGTCTACTTTGCAACACGTGGCCAAGCTCAGACTTTTGACCTCTGAACCCAGCCGACTCTGTGCCGCTGGTGGTGGAGGTTGGGTACTCACCTGACCCTTGCTGACCTTTAAAAACATACTTCCCTTTTTGCGAAGACCTTGGTATTAAAATAAGACCTGAACAAAGCTTATTTTTATAAAACTGGTTTGGATCTCCTTTTTACGTCTCGCCTGGCGTCGGAGCGCGCATGCGCTCCTCGCCGGCGAGAGCTATAGTAAACAGTATGTAGAAGGGGACTTCAATCCACACCCCTGTGTCTGAATCGTTTCTGATTCGCTTGCGTCGTGATTTGTTATTTTCTTACTTTCGATTTGTTGGACGTCATTTGTGTTACCGCCCTTGCAGTTTTGTGATGCCGCCCATCGTGACAAGCGCATCTGTTTTCACTCAGCCCAGACTTAAAGACAAGCGGCTCAATGAAAACAGATGGCGAGCGTTTTTTCTTTTTTGTGCAAACACAGTCGAGTCTTTTATCGATTATCTTTCTCTGGCAGCCTGCTGGCATGCAGTAAATCGCCGGTAACAACATGGCAAGTGCGCTGCACTCCCTCGTTGGCCCTTTGTGTGAAACCAGGAGCCGGCGGAGGGGGCAATAACTTTGTTTCTTGTGTGGCACGGTGTCTTAGTCAGAAGTTGCATCCTTTCTACTTCGACTCAACAACAGTACAGCTGCCGAGAGTGTCTTTCTTTGCTGTAGCTTTCCATTACAAAGCATGTTCAGTTCAGTGACTTTTAAACAGAACGACCAGGCTGGGCCAGCATCTTACGCAATTCCAACCCCATCAACTCGGAAAAGATAATAGCTACTTTAGGCAGCAGAAGTTGATCAGGTGAAGCATTATGTGGTTTGTTGGATTCAGTACTGCGGTGTAGCCTGCTGCACACTTTTCTTACTGCCGATTAACATCATTTTGTTGGAAGCGAGACTTAATGCTGATTAACAGCAGTGTGTGGGTGCAGTGGCAGAGTGGATTCTGATGCGAAGGCGACTTAACAGCACAGTGTATGAATTACAGTATGCCGTGGAGAGAGTGACCCGTGGCAGCAGCCTGCTGCGACCGTAACATTGGGGTGTTCATCAGTCTGACAAACGTGAACTGACACTCGTGGGAAGTTAACACCAGATCGCTATTGGGAGCACTAATCAACTTCTCAATGGACTGTGGCATTGAACACCTGTAAACACGAGGAAAAGCTGTCACTGTCTTCACGCTCTCAGATCAGATGGGTTCCCATTCACTCCGGCACATGCTTTTAGCGGCCAATTAACATAATAAGCTATAACTGCCTGTAAAATGCCATACAATTTATACAAATTGGGATGTGTCACTCCTTCTTGCCAGACCTCTGACTCTGCCCACTGACCCAATTCTCAGTTTATTCCCACCCTCTGATTCTCTGCCCACAGTTCCCCTACATTTTTTTTTTCTTTTTCACTTTGGCCACTGCACTATCCTCATTTAGCACTAATCCTTTATGGTTTCCGGAGTAGCGTGCTACTTGCCGAAAAAGCGCTTTGACGCCTCATCAGGGGTAGTAAGCGCTATATAAATGCAATTACAATACAATACGTGTGACTGAGGACTTCATGAGAGTACATGAACGTCACAGCTGTTAGTAGTTTTACCTAGATGGAATCTTGAAACATAGGCATGTCTGTGGTTTATTTTGATTTAAGCTCGCAAATAACCTCACCATATAAGATTAAAGGGATGCTCACCATTCTGCCATTACACGAAGCTCGTGCGTTCTTACGCTGCCCGTGGCTTGGTAGTCTTGCATTACTTCTCACCTGTGAGATGAGACATGCCGCCAGAGAGGAGTGGAAGGTGACTTTCATTTGCCGGGCTACGAGAAGCGGCACTTACTTATTGTTAACATATTGCTCGCATTGTGGCTACATTTCCGCTTTGATGAGAGATTGGAAGACAGACTGGGAATAGCCCTTGGCCCTCGAGATCTGAATGCTTCAGCCAGTCCTGTATCTGCTAAAGTTCTCGCTTGTGCCACTGGCCTGCTCGTTTTCGTGACCTTCGCAGGAGAGCAATTCCTCCTTAGGGCTCGCCTTCGCCTCTGCGCCAGCTGTGAGCGTGGAGCCCATAGATTCGCCTGGTGGAGACATTGGACTCTTGAATCTCATGTCGGTCTCCACAGCCTTAGCCCATCTGAAATTAAGGTGAACTGCTTAAATTTACCACCCGTGCTGCCAAGAGAGACATTCGTTGGCTGTCCATCCGAAACAGATAGTGTATTTATTGGCCTTTAGGCGGTTGCCAGCATGACACTCAAACTTCCTAGAGAACATGGTTTGGCGCAATATAAAACACATAAATAAATATGGCGCTAAATGCCAAATGTGGCCGGTGGAAGAAGTAATATGTTGGGCATATGTGTGCCTTTGTTCTATGTTTTGTAACCATAGGTGGGAGCTCAGTAAATCACTGTGGCTAAGATTTCAGGTCAGGGGGCGTTGGTGGTCTAGGTGATTGCAGGATGATGACGGATTTGATGGTGTTAAAGTTTAGGTTTCTGTTTCAGAAAGGATGCAAGTTGTTTATCACTTGCAGCAATTTTAGGTCGATAATGATTTTACACAGCCTTTACTTCCACCATAATATTTATAGCAAACCTACAGTCATCAGTGGCACGAAGTTTTGACTCGTTTTAGGAGGTGAGTAACCAGAGGCCAATCACTGAATGGACGAGTAGCATGAATGATTTTTAGTCGCATAAGTGGGTTTGATGTACAGGGGTGTGAATTGTGAAAAGGTCTTTATTGTGGTGGCAGAATGAGAAGTTGGCACTGGTGCACTTTGTAAGGCATGTTAGGATCTGGCCTTGGTAGGAGGTGTGGGTAACACTGTAAGAGGCTGGCACTGGGGAGTTATTTGAGAATCTGCCACTGATCGGTAGTAAAACAAGCATTTGCATTGCAATAGGTCTCGCATTTACACGAGTTTAAGCTATTGGCATTGTAAAGGACAATGCCTTTTATTTATGTTTAAAAAACAAAGTCTAAATAAAAGGCATTGTCATTTACAATGCCAATAGCTCAAACTCGCGTAAATGCGAGACCCATTTGTGAGAAAGTGCCATCTTTCTTGCATGGTATGCCCCCACTTTTTGCTGAATTGCTGAATGTACTTTGACTGAGTGTGCCCTGGACTCCTGCCAATCAGGTGCCCAGGGCCTATGTTCCTTCCCTAAAACACAACACCCAAATTGGCAAACCCTGGCCACATGTCAGCCCCTGGCAAATGGTACCCTAGGTACCCAGGGCCTTGTGACCACGGAAGGCCTCTAAGGGCTGCAGCACTCATTGTGCCACACTTAGAGGCCCTGCACCCTTACACACACACACTGCCCTTGCAGGCTGGGTACAAGACAAAACAAAGAGTCGACATGGCACACATCCCTGTGTGCCATGCCCACCACCTACACTGCCATGGCATACATCAGCCACCCCTCTAGCTGGGTGCCCTATGCCAGTGGTGTGGGCACAGGAGCAGGAGCCCTGTGCCCCTACAGTACCCAGGTCCATTGCTGGGCACTGTAAGTGCAGTGCTGCCATTTAAGAGTACATGGTGCGGAGAGCTCGTCAAACACGAACTCCACAGCACCATAATGGCAACACTGAAGACTGAGAAGTTTGGTATCAAACTTCTCAGCACATTAAACCCACACTGATGCCAGTGTGGGATTTAATGTACCAAGCACCCCAGAGGGCAGCATCGAGATGCCCCCTAAAACCTAACCTACAATCCACGTCTGTTCTGAGGCTGCCTAGGCTGCCACACAGCAGACATGTTGCTCACATCCTGGGCGAGGTGCTAAATCTCCTCCCCCAGGATGGGCATGGGGAAGCTTCAAAGGCATGCCGCCTCTGTGAGCTTCCCCAGGCCACTGCAACCCCCCACTCTGGCGGGAAGCTTGGCCGGAAACCCCAAATAAGGACAGGGGATGTGCCAGCCTGCCAACCCCACCCCCCAGGTGGGGGAGGCGAGATGAAGCACATCTCCGGGCTCTCGCCATCTTGAAGATGGGAAGCCCTGCCTAATCAGGACTAGGCTACTGCCCCCCTCCCACAGGAGAGAGGCAGGATAGGGGGTGTACCCACCCCAGGACAGGGACCCATTTGTCCCTGCCCTTCACCTACGTGCAACGCCCCTAAATCTAGTATTTAGGGGCACCCTGAACCTTCCTTCCCCAGATTCCGAAATCCGAAGAAGAAATGCTAGAAGAAAGAAGACCTGCCCTGCAGCTGCTAAGAAGAGGAAGACACCAACTGCTTTGGCCCCAGCCCTACCGGCCTATCGACCCTCGAACCTGCTCCAACCCGCAATCTCTTGTGGCCAGCAACCTCACAAACCCAGGAGGACCTGGCTACCTTTTGACTCTAAGCCCCTGGGACTCCCATGAGTAGAGGCTCTACTCAAAATCTACTTCTAATCCCTGGCATCAGCCCGGAACCGCGAACCCATCACACTCTGCACCCGCCAAGCCTGGCCTGTGCTGGAGAACAAAGACCACGAGGACGACCCCACAGCGACTGCGACCCAGAGTCCGGCACCCAAGGACCTCCCTCGACACTCCTGAAGAAGCCTGCAGCCTCAGAACCAGGTGCTCCCCCAACCGCGAACAACAGAGGGTAAGATTTCCCGACACCAAAAGGCACCCCGGCGCCCCACGGCCCCCTGTGCCCAATCCCGGGGTACCTACCTATCCTGTAACTGTCCAACTTACCTCTCGAAGTGGTGGTGGCACCTGAAGAATCTTCGTCCCCGAGCTTGCAGTCTTTTTCTAAGCCAGAGCTTTTCCATAGGAAATCATTGACTGATTTTTCTGTGAAATTTTTTCTAAGTGTCAATTTCTGCAAACTTTAAATATTCTTTAAAAATCGTATAATTTCTGAAAACGTAATTACTTACCTGTTTTGGATAAAGGTCCCAGTATTGGATTACAAAAGTAACGAGAACATACTGTACCTGCAACTTGAATTTTCTGCCATAGAGAATCATTCACTGTTTCCTATGAAAAAGTTTCTAAGTGTCAACTTTTAAAATAGCAAAATATTGTCTAAAAATCATCATAGTAATTAAGTAGACTTTTGCAACTTGATTCCAAGTACTGACCGAGGACTGAATCTAGGATCCAGTCCTGGAATTCCAAAAGTAATCCTAAAAGTAATCTGTTGCAAATAACTTGAAACTTCCATTGAACTCAATGCATTATTGTGTTTAACATTGTGTTGCCTATTGCAACCACTTGTAACTTTCTACAAAAGTCAATTGTATATTGCAAAAGTATTTGTATAAAGCATCTCATTCTGAGAAAGTATATTTTAATACCTATTGTTGGTTCTAAAATAAAACAAGCATATATTTTTTTTTTATATATACACCATTGGCCTAGAGTTCAGTTATTGAGTGTGTGCGACCATTTGCTGACTGAGTGTGTGCAACAAATGCTTTACACTGTCCTCTGATACTGCCTTACTGCTCGACCAAGCTACCACTTTAGAGAGTAGGGTTATATCTAACTTTGGCCTCTGCCAAACCTCTGGGGACTGTGGACTCTGTACACCCTGTACCTATTTGGGAACAGTATATACAGAGCCACTTTCTCACACTATTGCATTGTAAATGCTTGTTGAGTCATACGTCCCTTATTGGTCAATGTTGTGCAATAAATGTCTTACACCTTTATGGTAGGCCTAAGGTTGCTGGCTCACATTCCTTGGACTTCACTTCGCTAATTATGCCCAATACTAACTCCCAGGCAGTTAAGACATTTGAATCAGAAGGCAAACGGTATTTTGACACACTTTTTTTGCAGTGACTCTTTCAGGGGCGTTATTTCACCATTGGCGTCATTTCACCTTTTGCCGCCCAATGATATGCCCTGAATGATGCGCGTCAAGCGTTTGATACTCTTGGGTCAGCCATGTACTTATGAGACTGATATTGTGCGCGTGGAGAGCATTTTTCCCGCCTATGCGAGTATTTTGTCCATCCATGTTTATAATTCTGGCGCCTACTATACCCCGGCGTTTACCTTTATTCCGTAATTGTTTTGCGGGATTCGTCCTACACTTGAGTCCACTATGGTTTTTCAGTCCGCCCAATGAACATTCGTTTCGCGAGTGTTTCTGAGTTCTAACGTACCAAAAGTTGCGGTACGACTTTATTTTCTGTTCTATTGATCTAAGCACTTCCTGACTACATCTCCCATGAGACTTTTCGCTAGAGTAGAGTCTCGTGAGTTGATCACGAGACACTGGTTTGCTCTGGTCCCGCCCCCCCGGATAACTTCCAGGTGACTACCGGCTTTTTTTTTTAGCAGTGCCGGTTGCGGCTTCAGTACCGCTAGGGACGACCAGGAAGACCACCTGGGGTAGCGACGGCCAGGTAGGCTTTCACTGATTTGGGCTTCCTTGGGACTAGCTTGGTAACAGCGAACCAATGCATTTTGTCAGCTTTGCCTGGGCTCAGCGAGATGCATGTGTATTGGTACTCACAACGTGGTATATGTGCAGCGCTGAGTGTTTTGCTGAGGGAAGATATTAATGCTCAATGCCCCATGGGCTGGCTACATTTGGTGGACACCGCCGCTTCTTGCTTTGTGCAGTCTACAAGGCCTATAATGTAGATTGCATTTCACAGGATAGGATTATTCCTGTGTCTCGCTTGGTTTTATTTTCCTTAGAGCGAGTTAAATCTTAAGTGTTGTTTGAGCTCTTCTGCAGGGCTCTGCACTCCAGCTGCAGGACTGTTGCTGAAGGTAGTTTGACACACAGGCGCAATAGCTCTTTTTTGAGTTACACTGGCTTAAAGATCACTCTACCAGCTATGATAGCTTGTTATATACTAGGTTATTTTTTGTTTTTACAGAGCGCTGCCTCACGCCCTGAGTTGTCACCAGGAGCGTTGATGTACAGTCCCGATCTTTGACGGGTAAGCTGAGCAGTGGGAGACCTGCTGGTACCTATTGCCGAAAGTCACTAATTGTTCTACCCCCTACCCCCTTGCTATATTAATTGTTGCTTTTCTTGTGTTTCTCTCTTGTGTTTTGCACAGGTACTTCAGAAAGAACCCCTGCAGCCCCACTTACCATCTATTGAGTGGTTTTATCTGCCGGAAGTATCATCTAGATCCTATTCAGGTGCATTTTGTTTTCACCTGTTAGTAATTAATGTTGCAGTAGTAGCATTTGGTCCTGATGAAAGCCATGATCACCATTTTTGATCATTAATGGCTGAAACATGTTGACCACTCTGGTTTTATTCTTTGACATCTAATGATACTCAATAAACATATTTCCTATTAGATAGTCAATTTTAACTGATCTCGCACATACACTGCACGCTTCACGTTATTTCACCACACCCAGTGTAGCTTTAGTCTCTGTTGTATTAGGCCTCACTAGGTGATTAAGACCCAGAAAACATCTGTGAGCTCCTCCTTCTTTAGCCACCTTGGAGTTGCAGCTCTTTAACCACACCAGGCTGTGGTTAAAAGGAGGCCCCAGATGATGAAGCATGCCACTTCGGTGGGTGATGGGACTCCGTCCTCTTCATGAGGACTTTTTTTGCATGTTTGTAGCATTTGGATTTGTGGCTTTGGACAATTAGTCTGACGTTCGTAGACCCACGGATTTGTGGTTGTTTTCTGCTGGCTCACACTACCATTAATAGAGCACTTTGGGTTTGCATAGAGCCATGTACACGTCTGGGGAATCTCTGGACTCTGTGCACAATATAACCACCTAGTGGCATACCATATACATATTCTTTTCCCGGCGTCGCTTTAATTAACGGCATCCACTCTGTGCGGTTTCATTGGAAGTACGACGCAAGTTTGGCAAGTTGGTCGGTTGAGAGATACTGATTCTGATAGGTGCTTATTTTGGGCAGAGACCGCACAAACTCAAGATGTGTACTACTTGTCGATATATTTTTTTCATGCGTTCATTGCAGTGTTGTCAACTCTCACGTTTAAGCCTTGGGCTGCAATGAAGTCCGCTACTTTTTTGTTATCTCGAGGATTCAGGTACCCGCATGTTTGTATGTGTGTGTTCCTGCATCCTTAAGGGCTTATATAAATTTGTTAAAGCGTGTGCATTTCCCTTTCATTTGTTCAGATACCAAGCACGTTGACATTTGGTGGTAGTGGTTGATAGGTGATTTCACTTGTCAGTTCTGTATCTTTCAAACGTCCTTCACGGGATCTTGGTCAACATGTTGGATATTCGTCAATCTTGCGTCATTTATTCTGGTCACCCTCTCACTTTCACTATTTTCCAGTGAACTTTTGTCTCATTCCTTGTCATTTTCTCTTTTTGCCATTTTTTCTTTCATTCACATCTTTGTGTCAGGCTCTTCTCCCTGTATACTATACAGCATCATTTACCGATAGAGTTTTATCCTTTTGTATTTATAGAGAGCCTGAAGAAGGGATTCATCATCCCGAAATGCATTGGGCATCATCAACAAGAGAATGCTGAAGAACTGTGTAATTTTGAAGACAGACTAAGAAATGTTGGATATAATCCTTTGAAACAAATTGGATATTGTTACAACAGACTACGTTTTTCATTTGTTTAGATGTGCCATATCGCAATCAATTTCTCATTTAATAAACATTGGAATGAAATGTGAAAATTTTATATGGTGTAATTTGGTATAATTTTGTATATTTCTGAATATGTGTAATGTTTGATTTCCGCTGTGCAGCCAGGTATCAAGTGAAGTGTCACTTGTTTATTCTCCATACCATATTCAGAGCTAGCTTACTACATTTAGTCTGTTTTATAGGTTTTGACAATCTAATCGTCCAGGTGAAACTAGATATAGATCGTTTGGAGACATAAGCGGGCTGAAAACCCTGAATGCATAGAGATGATCCAGGGAGCATACTTCAACACAAATAAGCTGCATGCTAGAAGTGTGCGTTAAGACTACAAAGTACAGAAACTTCCACTGCCTTCTTTAAGATTGGAATGGCTTTCTAATACCCGATTGGATTCGGGTCAAGTTCGCGCTAAATAAAACTCAACAAAAAAAAAAAAGGGAAAGTAGGCATTGTGAAGAATAAGTTACTTACCTTTGGCAATGCCCTTTCTGGTAGAGAATCTACCTAGCTGAATATTCCTCAGCTTTTGAATATTCCCCAGGCATCAGACTATATCTGAAAACTATTCAGCAGTTCCTGATGGGTGATGCCAGGTGGCTCCGCCCCACAGCCATTCTGGAAATAAGGAGCAGAGCAGTTGGTTTCGAGACTGTCCACGCCCCCAGATGCAGAGCTCCAAAAAGCAAATAGTTGTTACAAGTGTGCAGCTTCCTAGGCTTGGGAATTTAATGGATAAGAGTCCAATCACAGAATGGGGAGGATCGGTGAGGAATCTGAAGCTAAATAGTCTCTACCAGAAAGAGGGTTAGTGGAAGAAGGTAACTTATTCTTAGGATAAAAACTACTAGATACCAAAGCAGTAGCAAACTGATGGTGGGCTGTGAGTGGACTCCAACCAGAAAGTCCAGTAGAATTGAGCGGGTAAAATGCTTTTCTCGACAGACTTAACTGTCTAGACAAGAGTGCTTCGTGAACATCTGGAGGGACGCCCATGTAGCCACCTGGAAAAAGTCTATGACAGGAACTCAGCATGCTAAAGCGGTGGTAGCAGATTTGGCCCTGGTAAAATGAGCATGCAGTCCTTCCGGAGGTTGCTTTCTGGGCAATTCAGATCTTAGTGCAGAGCATCATTCAGCGGCGGATGGCTCTCTTCTGCACAGCCTTGCCTTTTTTCTCTCCATCAAACCCCACAAAGACTATTCTCCACCCAGACGCCTTTGGTACAATCTTTGTAGAAGCTCAGTGCTCTCTTGGGGTCCAAGCGCTGCAGTCTCTCCTGCATAGGCAGATGAGGTGGAGTATAGAACGCTGGCATGGTGGTTTGACAGACATGAAATGGCATCACAACTCTTGGCAGAAAGGATGCCCGTGTTCGCAGAACCAGTTTGTCTGGGAAGAAGGTAGTATATGGCGGGTTGACACAGAGCTGAAGTTCCATCATACGTCAATGTTAATGGCGATAAGGAACACTGTATTGAGGTTGAGGAACCACCAGGGACAGGTGGAAAGTGGCTCAAATGGAGCACACATGAGAAAGGTGAGAACAAAGTTAAGATTTCAAATTGGCATGACTAGGAGAGAAGGAGTTAACAGATGTAGTAACCCTTTCCTAACAGGAGATTTGAACAAAGAGTTCTGATCTGGCAATGGTTAAGAAGCTGAAAGAGCCAAAAGGGACACTTCACCGGGTGACCAGGGCAAGGCCTTGCCAGGCTAGAGACAGCATAAACAATAAAACATCAGATATAATGGCCTGAAGGGGGTTAATCTGTCTAGTACCATACCAAGACAGAAATTGATCCCAACAACAGGTGTATACACTTTTAGTCAAGGGACACTTGACTGCCACGATGACATCAACCTCCTCCAGTGGAAGTCAAAGGTGTTCAGCTATCGCAGCTCAATCTCCAAGCATGAAAGTTAAAATTGCAAAGGACTGGGCACAGAAACCTGCCCTGCTGCTGCAACATGATCGGGGAGGACAGACGCTCAAACCCAGGTGTTCTGGAGATCATATTGTCCAGTGCCACTATAAAGACTTGGGCTCCTGATCTTCTTTAGAACTTGTGTATCAGCAAGAAGGCATACAGGAATTTCAAGTTACACTCGAGGTGGATTGAGTCTCAGAGCGAGACATTTAACACTTCAACACTCAGAAGTGCTAACATTGCTTGTTCTCAGCTCCACCAAACCGATCAAGCCAAGGTTCTTCTTTCGCGGAAGAGACCCTGCGCCACTTCTGGGTTGAAATGCCACTCATGATCCGTTAGCAAACGGTGGATGAGCTCATATGCCCTGGCATTTAATGATCGTGCGAGGTGGTTCACTACCAGGAAAAATCCCTTGTGGTCCAGCCACTTCCGGAGGAATAAGGCCTTCAGGGACAGGGTTCTTAACCCCGCCCGCTCATTTTTTGCAGTACCACATGGCAGTGGTGTTCGTAAAAGTACCTGTACCAGCCTTCAATTTATGGATGGAAGGAAGGCTTTCAGTGCCAAGTTGACTGCCCTCAGCAACCAAAGGGGTTGATATGGAACTGGGATACCACCAAAGACCAGAGGCCTCTTAACGCCACCTCTCTCAGGTGGCTGCCCGAGCCCAGAACCGACGCATCGGTCACTACTGTCAGCTTTGGGAGGGAGTGGGGTCTGCCGCTGACCCAACTGCAGTCCAGCAACCACCAATACAGATCTTTTGCAGTCTCCTCTGAAATCTGAACGTGGTGGGAGAGGTCACTGAGGCTTCTTGCATAAGCCACTTGGCATGCACGACCAGCCAATGCATGAGGCCATCAGTCTCCATAGCCTCAGAGTAGGCCTTACAGACATCCAGGCGAGAGACACAAGGAACAGATCACAGACTGAATGTCCTGGACTCTTTCTGGGTTATGGGAAAGGGGGGGCATGAAACCATACCATGAACATAATGACTCCAATGAAGGGGAGCATCCCAGAAGGAGTCCGGTGTGATTTTAAAAGGTTGATAATAAACCCTAAAGATGACAGGATGTTCGCTGTTGTCAGGAGGTGATTGCTGACTGCCTGGGGCAAGCCCACTTTTAACAGCCAGTCTTTGACATAGGAGAAGACAGGCACTCCTGACCTCCTAGTGTGCAGCCATCACAGCCATCCCTTTTGTGAATACCAGAGGGGCACGGATTTATTTATTTAAGGAGTTTTATATAGTGCTGGCCGGACCCGGGGGTATCAGAGCCCTTTACAACAGTTTTTTGCAAGAGTTGTATAGTAGATCAGTGTTCTGCATAATGGTTCGGAAGTCCAAGTGTGCTGTGCATTATTGAGGTAGTACGCGAGTCCTGAGGTAACCTCGTTGATTGCACATTGTCTTGGGTTGAACTGAGGTAGGTCTTTGTGATACAAAGTCAGAGAGCAACTGAGTCGGAGTATGCGTGAAGGCGGCAGCTATCCATTCGGGAGGGAGCGGTTGAGGAAGAGGACTTTTAGGTGCTTATTTATTTCGTGAAGGATGAGATAGTGCTGATATCTGCTGAGATGGAGTTGCAGATTTTGGGCACGTTTCCGGCGAAGGATCTTGCAGCGGTTTTTTGTTTGCGTGTTTTCAAAGGGATGAGAAGTAGGGTGTTGGAGCTCCTGAGCATTGTCTGACCAGCCCTCTTGAGTTTGGTGGCCAGATAGTCCGGTTTTCCTGTGTGTAGGGCTTTGTGTGTGAGGCAGACAGTTCTGAAACTAGCACACTGTTTGACTGGGAGCCATTTTAGTTCTCTTAGTGCTGTTGAAATGTGATCGTATTTCCTGACTCCAGTGACCATTCTGGCTGCTGCGTTGAGGGTTGTTTTGAGGGGAGCTAGGTGGGATTTTGTAGTACCAGTGAGGGTTGCATTCCCATAGTCGAGTCTGGATAGCACCAGTGATTGGGTGGCTTGTTTGAGATCTTTGGTAGGGAAGAATGGGTTAATTTTGTTGAGTAGCTTCAGATTAAGGAAGGCACTCTTTGCGGAGTTTTTAATATGATTGGCCATGTCAAGTTTTGGGTCTAGGGTGATTCCTAGTGATTTTACGGAGTTTGCCAGAGTGAGATTACCGTTGAGAGCATCCATAGCTTTAAGCCATTCTCCAATTTGAGGGTTCTCTTCTTTGTTGGAGATGAGGAGGATCTCAGTTTTGACTTGATTTGAGTTTTAGGTGATTTAGAGACACTGATGAGCTCAAAGGGAAGCACAGTAAACTGAAAAATGCTACTAATCCATCACAAACCCCTTCTAACGCTGGTGGGCCAGCAGGAGAGGTATATGGAAATAGGTGATCTGCTGGTCCAATACTACCATCTAGTGCAGGACTAAACAGACTAGAGGCCCCTGTCGTTTTTGGTTACCAAGAAGTGGGTGTCAACCACATCCTACTTTTGACCCATGCAGCATTTAAATATCCCTTTTGGCCACAAGGGCTCGTACTTCATCCCACAAAATAGAAAGATGGTCAGTCATGGGAAGGTGGCGCAAGGTGCAGCAGTGTAGACTGGCAGAGTGGGTAATGACTCATTCCAACAATTTGAAGGACCCACCTGTCTGATGTTAGGGTCTGGCAACCTGGCAAGCATCGTTTGGATCCTGCCTCCCACTGGATGACGCGTTCATGAAGAATGACTGGATATTGACTGAAAAAACAGTGGACAGCAGCTTGACATGGCACTGGTGCTGATGGACCGCCTGATGGAATCAATAGCGTCCAAACCACAAAAACCATGAACTTTGCAGCATCCCAGCTGTCCTAAACGGCTTGGGCAAGGCCAGGTTCAAGATCTTCTGGGACACCTAGGATTACTCAAGCAGAGTCCCAAAATGCGTGGGAATAGTACCCCAGCAGGAAGCAGATATTCACAGATTTGAGTACAAAGCTGGTATATGAAAATACTTGTTGGCCAAAGGTTTCAACACCTCTTAGTCTGGAGTGTGAGAAAGTGCCCTCTTTCTGCATGGTTCCCCCACTTTTTGCTGAACTGCTGCTGTGCTTTGACTGAGTGTGCCCTGGGCTCCTGCCAATCAGGTACAGAGGGCCTATGTTCTTTCCCAAAAACTACATTGAAAACAAAACCCAATTGGCATCTCTGGCCACAGGTCAGTCCTTGGTAAAATGTCCCAGAAGAACCCAGGGCACTTTGACCAGGGAAAGCCTTTAAGGGTGGCATTTAAGTGCTGCATCCCTTAAAGGCCCTGTACCTTTACACTCAAACACTGCTTTTGTAGGCTGCGTGTTTTTGTGCAGAACACAACTGAAGAGTCGACATGGCACACATCCCTGTGTGCCATGCCTATAACCCAATGCCCTGGCATAGATCAGCCACCCCTCTAGCTGGGTGCACTATACCAGTGGTGAGGGTACAGGTGCATGAGCCCTGTACCCCTACAGTGTCGAAGTCCATTCTTAGACACTAAGTGCAGTGCTGCCATTAAGAGTGTATGGTGCTCGGAGTGTTTCATAACAAACGCTACAGTACCATAATGGCTGCACTGAAAACTGAGAAGTTTGGTATCAAACTTCTCAGCACATTAAACCCACACTGCTGCCACCCCCAGACATGTATCTGGGCCTCCTGGTTTGAGAGCCTGCTGCTCTTGGGGGCCTGAAACAAAGCACATCCTGGGACAAGGTGCCCAGCCTCCTCCCCCAGGGTGGGCAGGGTCCGCGAAGGGTAGGCTTCAAAGGCTTGCCGCTTTTGTGAGCATCCCCAGGACTTTTGCTGCCTTCAGAAACTGGTCCCTGCCGGTTCTGACCCCAACTTTGGGTGGGAGAACCGGCCGGAAAACCAAGTGAGGAAGGGAGGTGTGTCTACCTCTGACAACTCCAGCCCTCAGGTGGGGGAGGCGAGGTAGAACACGACTATTCCCGCCATCTAGCAGATAGGGGGACCCAGCCAAATAGAGTGAGGCTTATGCCCCCCTCCCACTGGAGGGTGGCATATTATGGGGTGTACCCACCCCCAGGAAAGGGACCCATTGGTACCAACCTTTTTACCTACTTGTAACACCCCTAAATCAAGTATTTAGGGGCACCCCTAAACCTTGCTTCCTGAGACAAAAACCCAGAAGAAGAAAAGAAGGACCGAACAGCAATTCAGCAAAAAGTGAAGGCAACCATGGGTTTGGTTTACAAAGCAGTTTTAGAGAAATAACATAGGGCCTGGGTACCTGATTAGCAGGAACCCAGGGCACACTCAGCCAAAGTACATCAGCAGTTCAGCAAAAAGTGGGGGCAACCATGCAGAAAGAGGGCCCTTTCGCACACAACTCTCCTCCCCCAGCCCCCCCCCCAACAAATGAAGATGAGAATTAGCTTTCCCTAGAGAGTCTTAATTGTCTAAGTAGAAGAACCTGGAAAGTCCACCTGCATTGGCATGGGCAATCCCAGGTCTGGATTCCACTACAAAGTCCATTCCCTGTAGGGAGATGGACCACCTCAACAGTTTAGAATTTTCACCTTTCATTTCCATTAGCTATCTCAGCGGTCTGTGATCAGTTTGAACTAGGAAGAGAGTACCAAACAAGTATGGTTTCACCCTCTTCAGGGACCAAACCACAGCAAAGGCCTCCCTCTCAATGGCATTCCAACGCTGCTCCCTGAGGAGAAGCCTTCTGCTTATAAAAGCAACAGGTTGGTGTTGGCCTTCATCATTGGTCTGGGAGAGGACCGCTCCTATCCCTAGCTCAGAGACATCAGTCTTCACAATAAACTGCTTGACATAGTCTGGAGCTTTGTGAATTGGTGCTGAGCACATAGCCTCTTTCAGGGTGTCAAGGCTTTTTGACAACTAACTGTCCAGTTTACCTTTTTGGGCATCTTCTGGGAAGGGAGATCTGTGAGGGGAGCCACAATGGACCCATATCTCTTCACAAATCTCCTGTAGTACCCAGTCAAGCCAAGGACTGCCCAGACTTGGGTTTGGGTTGTTGTGGCTGCCCAGTCCTGGATGGCCTGGATCTGGGGCTGTAAGGGTTGTACCTGGGCTCCCCCAACAAGGAGGCCCAAGTACACCACAGTTCCGTGCCCTATCTGGAATTTGGATGCCTTGATAGTTAGACCTGCAATTTGCAGGGCATTTAAAACCTTCCCAAGGTGGATCAGGTGATCCTGCCAGGGGGAGCTACAGACAGCAAAATCATTTAGATAAGCTGCACTAAAGGACTCCAATCCAGCAAGGACTTGTTTCACCAACCTCTGGAAGGTGGTAGGGGCATTCTTTAAACCAAATGGCATAACAGTAAACTGATAATGCCCATCAGGTGTGGAGAATGCGGTCTTTTCGTTTGCCCCTGGGGCCATGCCAATTTGCCAGTACCCTGCAGTTAAGTCAAAGGTACTTAGAAATTTAGCTGCACCCAAAGTTTCTATCAACTCATCTGCTCTTGGATTAGGGTGAGCATCTGTCTTGGTGACAGAGTTGAGCCCTCTATAGTCCACACAGAACCTCATTTCTCTCTTTCCACCATGTGGATGAGGTTTGGAGACTAGAACCACTGGGCTGGCCCAGGGGCTCTCAGAGGATTCAATAACCCCTAACCCCAGCATCTTGAGGACTTCAGCTCTGATGCTTTCCTAGACTTGATCGGACTGTTGATAGATTTGGTTTTTGACAGGTGAACTGTCACCAGTGTCCACATCATGGGTACACCAATTTGTCAGACCAGGGGTCAAGGAAAAGAGCTCTGCATAATGTTGCAAGACTTGCTTTGAATCAGTCTGCTGCTGGGCAGAGAGGGTGTCTGAAAAGACAACTCAATCCACTGACCCATCTTTTGGGTTGTATGAGAGGAGGTCAGGGAGAGGTTCACTGTCTCCTGATCCTCATCAGGCACCATCAGCAGGGTGATGTCAGCCCGGTCATGACAGAGCTTCAGGCGGTTCACATGGATAACCCTTTTGGGTGTCCTGCTTGTGCCCAGGTCAAACAAGTAGGATCCCTCGTTCTTTTTTTCTAGGATAGGATAAGGGCCACTCCATCTGTCCTGGAGTGCCCTTGGTGCCACTGGTCCAAAACCCACACCTTTTGCCCAGGTTGAAATTCAACAAGGGCAGCTTTTTGGTCATACCAGTGCCTCTGAAGCTTCTGGCTGGCCGCATGATTTTTGGATGCTTTTTCCATGTACTCAGCCATTCTGGACCTTAGGCCAAGCACATAGTCCACAATATCTTGTTTGGGTTCCCGGAGAGGCTTCTCCCAAACCCTCTTTTACAAGACAGAGTGGTCCCCCCACAGGATGGCCAAACAGAAGTTCAAAGGGGGTAAACCCCACTCCCTTCTGTGGCACCTCTCTAAGCGAAAAGCAGGCATGGTAAGAGGATATCCCATCTCCTTTTGAGTTTTTTAGGGAGCCCCATAATCATGCCTATCAATGTCTTGTTGAATCTCTCAACAAGGCCATTGGTTTGTGGGTGATAGGGTGTAGTAAATTTGCACTGCACTCCACAATCTTTCCACATGTGTTTTAGGCAAGCAGACATGAAGTTGGAACCTCTGTCTGAAACCACCTCCTTAGGAAACCCTACCCTTGTGAAGACACCGAGGGCCTTGGCTACTGCAGGAGCTGTAGTAGTCCTAAGGGGACTTGCCTCAGGGAACCTAGTGGCATGATCCACTACCACTAGAATGAATTGTTTCCCTAATGCTGTGGGAGGTTCAAGTGGACCCACTATGTCCACACCTAATTTTTCAAAGGGAACCCCCACCACAGGTAGTGGTATCAGGGGGGCCTTTGAGGGGCTGTCTTGCCACTGGCCTGACAGGTGACACAGGGGCTGACAAACTCCTTTACTTTGTGGTGCATCTGGGGCCAGTAAAAGTGGCTAACTAGCCTTTCTCAAGTCTTAGTTTGGCCCAGATGTCCAGCTAGGAGGATGTCATGAGCTAAAGTTAGGAGGAACTCCCTGTAATTCTGAGGCACTACCACTCTCCTAGTGGCTCCAGGTTTGGAGTCTCTGGCCTCGGTGTACAGTAGTCCCTCTTCCCACTAAACTCTGTGGGTACCAAGAGGTGGACAGTCCTGCTGTCCACGGCATGGCTTTTCCCTAGAGGGTCCCCCTGGGCCCAAGAGTTCAACCTGGAAAGTTTCAACCTCCATGGGCTCCGTTTTCTCTGGGGTGGCCAAGTCCTCTCCATAAGGAGAGGGGTCCTGATCCTTTTGCTGTACAGAAGCTGGTCCCCCAGTCTTATTACCTTTTCTCTTGAAAGGGTGGGTCATACTTCAGGGCTCCAACACTTCTTTTTCACCCTTTTTTCTGCTCTGTGCTTTTGTTTTCACACATCAATTCAGGGATATCCAGCATCGTCACATGGGTTCTTATTTCAACCTCAGCCCATGCTGAGGATTCTAGTTCATTGCCAAGCAGACATGCAGCTGGTAGCTTTGGAGTCCCCACTACCTGTTTCAGGCCAGTAATCCAATTCCCCCCCCACCCCCCCCCCCCGGTCTAATGTCACCATACACATAGCATGGTTAGTGCTAACACGGTCAGCATTGGTGACTGCGTAAGTCCTCCCAATAAAGTATTGCTCAGGGGAAACCAGTGTGTCTCCCACCATAGCGACACTGGTACCTGTATCCCCCTCAGGGCTTCTATCCTAGTTCCATTAATCCAAGGGTATTGTAAGTACTTCTTTAAGTTGGGTGGCCAGACAGCTTCAGTGGCAACTCAACTTCCCCTTCTGAAACTAGAACTGCTTCAGTGTGCAATCAGATTTGCTCTTGGAATACTGTTGATTCCATCTGGAGACTTGCTACCCAAGGAGTAGCTGTAGTAGGACTAGGGGCCTTCTTGTTTGGGCAAGCAGCATCTCCAGTTAAGTGTTCCAATTTCTTACAGTTGTTACACCAGGCCTTTAAAGGATCAAACTTATTTCCCCTGTACCTATTATTGGACTGGGAAGAGTTTTGGGACCCACCCCCGATTCTCGCCACCTTTCCCCTGGGGAGGTTTTTAACCCCTTTCTTTTGGTCACCGCCAGTGGTTGTTTGTCACTCTTTTCTTGACCCAGTGGTCTGCCTTCTTTCCCAATTCTTGGGGAGAAATTAGACCCAAGTCTACCAAATGTTGATGTAACTTTTCATTAGTGTAAATACTTAAAATATGTTCTTCTATAAACAGATTGTAAAGTCCATTGAAATCATACACATTGTGTCCAGTTAAACAACCACCTAGTGTTTTAATGGAGTAGTCTACAAAGACAATCCAGGATTGGTTTTGTGAGCCCCCTGAATCTAATTCTATATTCCTCAGTTGTGAGTCCAAATCCCTCAGTTCTCTTCATGAGGCCATAAGCCCAGCTACTGCCCAGAAAGGGTCAGGAGTCTGTCGCTGCAGTTACCAGAGAACAGTTCCCAAAGGAGTGCCCCCTAGTGTGACTCATTTCACAAGCCCTCTCAAAGGCTGTGAACCATTTTGTGATATCATCACTCTCTTCATATTTAGGGACAATCCCTTTGGGGATTTTAGGATCATAAGATTGCTCTTTATCCTTATTAAGTAAATTGCTACCAACAAGAATGGGTGCTAGGCCCATCTCTGCTCTCTCTAGAGCCATCAACCTGGTTTCTAGATCCAGTCTTTTGGTCAGCCTTGCTACAAGGCTGTCCTCCTCATTGAGGCTGTCCTCAATTTCCTCAGTGGTACCTGATCCACCTGTGTGGGATCTAGGTGCTGGGAGGTTGATTCTTAGAGTCAAGGGTACTTGAACCCTTTTTCTCCCTAGGAAGTGGAGGGGGTTGATTTACCAGGTCACCCCCTTCCACTCGTCCTCATCTGACTGGTCTTCACCATTTTCAGATGGGTGGTCCTTAGCATACCCAGCTATCCTGGAGCTTTTGTTTGGTGGGATGGGACTCCATGGTTATGTTTTTAAGTTTACATAGGGACCTTACCTCCTTTAAAGACAAGTGAAGGTAAGGGGTGAGGTCGAGCTCCTCAACCATGTCCTTAATGACATTGTGGCTATTTTCACTAACAGCTGGGTTCTTGTTTTGAGACACTGTTAAACAAAACTTCTAACCCATCTAACCCTACCTAAAGTAACTTACTTTTCTAAAATTCTAAAGGGATTTAACAAAGGCCCTAACAAGACTTGAGTAATTTAGCAAAAAATTGCCAATTTGAAAAATCAGAATTCTAAAGACTATTTAAGAGTTCTGTTGTGTGATCTGGTGGAAACCAAGCAGTCCAACAAATGCAAAGTTTTATATCCCACCGCTGACCCACCAATGTAGGAAGCTGGCTCTGTATATACTATACCAAAGTGAGGTATAGTGTGCACAGAGTCCAGTGGAACCCCAAAGGTAGGCAGAGGTAAAGTTAGATAGCACCTTACTATCTATTTGTGGTAGTGTGTTCAAGCAGAAAGGCAGTATCAGAGGACAGTGTTAAGCATTTGTTGTACACACTCAGTCAGCAAATGAATTCACACATTTTCAAAGACTGAACTTCAGACCAACTGTTTTTGTATCAAAAATATTCTTTTAGTTATTTTTTTTCCTAGAACCAATCCAGCCTGGCACAGGTAAGTTATAAGTACTTTGCAGTAAATATACAGATGTTAACACAGTTTGGATTTAAATTGTAAATGTACTTTGATTTGATTACAGTAGTGTTACTGATAATGCAATGCTTTTCAGAATACAGTACATATTCTTTGAATGGGACTTTTAGTAAGATTACAGATAAATTACTTTTGGATTACTTTTCTTACTCAGAGTAGTATACCTGAATACTACTCTGGGACATTTCCTGTAAACAGGTAAGTAAAATCGTTTTTGTTAAACAGTACAATGGTAAAGAATTTCGTTAGGTTTTCAAACTCCACAGAAAAACAGTCAATGTTAACCTATGAAGGAAAATAGTGTTATCGGTTTTGAGGTAAGTATTTGCTAGTGGGAGTTGAAGTGTTGGGGGTAGGCTCGGGCGCCTTGAGACCCTCTCGGGTATGTAGCGCGCTTTACAAATGCAGTGATTGATTGATTGATTGAGGGGTCCCCCAGGGTTAAGGATGCACTCTAGTTACACCCTCAGCGGCACTAGGGCGGCTAAGTGCTGAGGCTCAATGTTATCCAATAGGGGATAGGGGGCTTCCGGTTGGTGGCTGCTGGCAAGCAGGCCACTTGATTTTGAGAGCAAAGCTCCTGGACTTTAGCTCAGGGCAGTTGGAGAAACAAACTAGCACCAAAGGTGCACCCTCAGCAGCACTAGGGCGGCCGGGTGCAGGTTGCTGTTTCGACATTGCGCGCCCTTTTGGTTTCAATGCGTAACTTCCGGTTTGGAAAAGGCACTGCAGGCTTGGGGACGAAGGTCTTCTGGATGAGACCACCACTTCGAGAGGTAAGTTGGCCGTGAGGTCTCGGGTGCAGGGGTGTGTTTTGGGGTCGGATCTTCTTACCAGCTCCTGGTTGTGGTTGGGGGGACCTTCTGGATTTAGGCTGCAGCTGTCAGCTGGAGGAAGGAAAGGGGTCACCGGATCTCTGGTCAGGATCGCCGGGGTCACCTCCTCGTGATGTTTGCCCGCTCGGGCCGTGGACAGCGGGTGCAGAGTGGGGCGGATACGCGGGTCCGGCCAGAGCCAGAGGTTGCAGATGAACAAATACGGTTTTCACGGGAGACAAAGCCTTGGTAGTTGAAGGCAGGCAGGTCCTCCTGAGTTTTAGGTTGCTGCCTGCAGGACACACCAGTATATCGCAGGAGCAGGTTCGAGGTGGAGACAGGCCAGTAGGGCTGGGGCCAAGCCAGAGGGCGTCTTCCTCTTGTTAGCTGCTGCACGGCTGTTCCGTCATTCTTCTCCTTGTAGTTTCTTCTTGTCTGAGGAAGCAAGGTACAGGGGTGCCCCTAAATACTAGATTTAGGGGCGCCACAGGTAGGTAAAAGGCAGGACCAATGGGTCCCTTCCCCAGGGTGGGTACACCCCCTATTATGCCACCATGTGCTTCACCTCGCCTGCCCACCGGAGGGGTGGGGTTGACCGAGGTGGGCACACCTCTCTTCCTCACTTGTTTTTCCCGCCGGTTCTCCTGCCCAAAGTAGGGGTCAGAACCAGTGGGGACCAGGTGCAGCAAGTGGCCTGGGGGAGCTCAAAAAGGCGGCAAGCTTCCCCTTTGTGAACCCTGCTCATCTTGGGGGAGGAGGCTTGGCACCTCGTTCCAGGATGTGCATTGTTTCAGGCCCCGAGAGCAGCAGGCTCTTGAGCCAGGGGTCCAGAAACATCTCTGGTGGTGAAAACTGAAAGCAGCCACTCAGCCTGGACACTAGAGGTAGGTTAGTTTAAGATGCCCTCTGTGTGCATTTATTCATTAAATCCCACACTGGCATCAGTGTGGGTTTAATGTGCTGAGAAGTTTGATACCAAACTTCTCAGATTTCAGTGTAGCCATCATGGTGCTGTGGAGTTTGTAATGACAAACTCCCAGCACTATATACTCTTAATGGCAGCACTGCTCTTAAAATGTCTAAGAATTGACTAAGACACTGTAGGGGTACAGGTCTCTTGCACCCTCCCCACTGGTATAGTGCAGCCAGCAAGAGGGGTGGCTGACCTATGCCAGGGCAGTGGGTTGTAGGCATGGTACACAGGGATGTGTGCCATGTTGACTCTTCACTTTGTTCTGCAACGAAAACACGCAGCCTGCAATGGCAGTGTGTGTGTAAAGGTACAGGGCCTAGAGGTCTTCCCTGGCCACAGTGCCCTTGGTACCTATGGTACCACTTACAAGTGACCAACCTGTGGCCAAAGAGTGCCAATTGGGATGCCCCCTGAAAAAAGACCTAACACTAGTGGCTGGCTGAGTGGCTGCTCGCCAGCTGCCACCACCAGATATGTTTCTGGACCCCTGGGTCAAGAGCCTGCTCTCAGGGGTCTGAAACAATGCACTTCCTGGGACGAGGTGCCAAGCCCCTCCCTCAGGATGGGCAGAGTCCACAAAGTGGAAGATTCAAAGGCTTGCGGCTTTTGTGAGCTACCCCAGTCCTCTACTGCTCTCAGAAACTGGCCCCCACTGATTGACCACCCCCTTTGGGTGGGAGAATAGTCAGGAAAACCAAGTGAGGAAGGGAGTTGTGCCCACCTTTGCCAACCCCACCCCTCAGGTGGGAGAGGCGAGGTGAAGCACATTCTCAGTCCCCACCATCTTACAGACGGGGGACCCAGCCAACCAGAGTGAGGCATATGCCCCCTCCCACTGGAGGGCTGCATAATAGGGGGTGCAGCCACTCCAATGAAGGGACCCATTGGTCCCAACCTTTACTTACCTGTAACTGCCCTAAATCTAGTATTTAGGGGCACCCTGAACCTTGCTTCCTCAGAGAAGAATCAACAAGAAGAGAAGGAGGACCGAAGAAGCTGTGCTGAGACTAAGAAGAGAAGAACGCCACTACCGGCCTGTCCCTACCTCAAACCTGCTCCAACGAAATCCTGGTGTGTCCTCCAGCCAGCAGCCTCAAGAACCAGAAGGACCGGCCCTGCCTTCGAAGCCAAAGGCCGTCACTTGTAAGCACTGTATTTGCTCACCTACAGACTCGGGCCTCAGCCAAAACCACGATTCTGCACCACTCTGCACCAGACACCTAAGGCTCGAGTTCGAGTGGCCCAACACCACAAGGAGGTCTCCCCGGTGAACGAGACCTGGGATCGGGTGATCTTTGACCTGCTTCGAATCTCCAAGCCCCAAAGGTAGGCAGAAGTAAAACTAGATAGCAGCTTACTCTCTATTTGTGATAGTGTGGGCGAGCAGTAAGGCGTTATCAGAGGGTAGTGTTAAGCATTTGTTGTAGACACTCAGGGAGCAAATGATGTCACACTCAAATACTCAACTCAGACCAATTTGTTTGTAAAAAAATATTTCGCTAAAATTACTGTTAGATTACTCTTGATTACTTTACAGGTTACCTTTTTCTACTCCGTGTGATATGCCTAGATATCACACTAGGACATTTCCTAGAGAAAAGGTAAGTAATGCAAATTTGAGGCCCAATGTTATCCAATGGGGAATAGAGGGCCTCCGGTTGGTGGCTGCTCAAGAGAAGGCCTCAAGGTTGTGGGAGCAAACCTCCTGGTGTTCGGCTCAGGGCAAAGGGGGAAACTATTTAGCACACAAGGTGCACCCGCAGCTGCGGCTGGGTGCTGTTTTGGTGCCCGGTGCACTGTTTTCAATAGGGATTGGCGGTTTTAGTTTTTAGCTGCAGGCTCGGTCCAGGAAGACTTCCGGGAGGAAACAGCTGGGCAGGTAAGCTTGAGGGTTCGGTGACATAGGCACACCTCAGGTTCTTTTTGTCCAGGGGGCAGAGCAGCTGGATGCAGGGGTGTCTATTGAGGTCAGATTTCACCTTACAGGGGCACTCGCGGTGGGGGTCTCCGTGCAGAGGAGACATCAGGGAGTCCTGGAAGGGTCTAACTACAGTGGACTCTGAGGGTCCTCGGTGGGCCACTTGAAATCGGGCCGTAGTCGATGGGTGCAGTGGAGGTTCCAGGTGTCTGGTTTCTTTGTCCTCAGCAGGCTCAGAGTATGTCTTGGGAGTGTCTCTTGAACAGAGCTGCTGTTCACAGGCGATACGGTCTTTGTTGAAGGCTGTCAGTCCTCCCAGGGTTCTGGAGGGCGGAAGCTGCAGGACAAGGCGACCTTTGGCGCAGGATCTCTGGAAACTGCAGACAGGCCGGTAGGGCTCGGGCCGGTAGGGCTGGGGCAAAGTCAGTTCTTCTCTGCAGTCTCCTCTGCTGGTCATCTCCTTCTGTCATTCTTCGTAGGTTGCAGAACTTTGTCTTCTTGGTTCAGGGCTGCCCCCTAAAAACTGTATTTACTGGGCGATTTAGGGGTCTCAAGATCAGTAGCAAATGGTATACTGACCTTCGGGTGACTAAATCCTTGGTGTGCCCACTCCACGTGGGGGAGTGGGCACAATCCCTAATCCTAATTGGAAAGTGCCTGTCATCTGTAAAATGGCAGGCACTAGAGAGTGGGCTTCACCTCTTCTCCCCCACCTCAGGGGTGGGGTTGGCAGAGGTGGGCACACCTTCTGGGATGCTCTAATTTTTCCCACCTGTCTTCCTGCAGAAAAGTTGGGGAAACAGGAAGGGGGTCCTGCTCCTGATAGCAGGGGAGGCTGGGGGACGCATTACAAAGGCAGCAAGACCTTTGAAGCTCCCCTGCCACAGATGGCTTTTCCTGACCTGAGGGAGGTGCAACTACCTCCGCCCAGGAAAGGCTTTGTTTCTGGGCTCAGGGAGCGAAGGCTCCCACTCAAGGGGTCCAGAAACATGTCTCGTGGTGGCAGGCTGGTGTGTACCAGTCAGGGAACCCACAAAAAGCTGGTCGATTTTCAGAGGGCATCTCTAAGATGCCCTCTGAGTGCATTTTTCATTAAATGCCACACTGGCATCAGTGTGGGTTTAAGTTGCTGAGAAATTTGATACCAAACCTCGCAGTTTTCAGTAAAGCAATTATGGTGCTGGGGAAATCGTAATGACAAACTCCCAGCACCATATACTCATAATGGCAATACTGTACTTACAATGTCTAAGAATTGGTCTAGACCAGGGGGTCTTCAAACTGTGGGGCGCGACCCCCAGGGGGGCCGTGGAGTGATGCAAAGGGGGTCGCGCCTTCCCAGTCACACTTCTGCCCAGGCCCAAGGGCTTCAGCCCCCCCCCCACACTTCCCCCGTCCTGTGTCTCAGCCTGGGCTGCTGCAGTGAAACTTGAGCTGCTGGGGGCTCAGCTGGGCAGTGTCTGGATTCCTATCTCCGGCACCCCCGTGTTTTTTCACAGGTCTTTAAAGACCATTTAACATGCCTTTGTAAACTGCTTACAGAGGCTTAGATTTTTTTGCTGGTTCCAGTACCCCCTGGGTCCCCACTGTGCCTATTCCTTACATTTGGATTTTACATTCACTGCCGTAGTGTGAGAATGCATTTCATGGAAAGGAATACAAAGTTGGCTTCCTGGGGGCGCCGTGAGTGAAAGTTTGTGCTTTTGAAGCACCTGCTGCAGCGTTTCTTTCCCGGCAATTACCAGGCCTCACATAAATGTCAAGATAACTTGTGTGATTATCTTCCTGGAGAGAGATCAGAATGTTGTATAGTTGAGGTTTTGACTTAGGTGATGTTAGTGCAGAGGGTTAATATGCCTGCTGCAAAGAACGTGTACCAAGTAGATTACAGAGTGCGTATGATGTGAAGAGATTAGCAGGTTACTGCTTTAAAAGAGGCATCCTTTTGTTACTTGCAATTTATAACTTAAAGTCCTAATAGAGAATAGTGAGCGATTAACTTTCATCCTAGAACTGCATACACACTGCAAAGTATACATTAGACCATTGATTAATGTTGCAAAAAGGGTTAATTTGGCTAGAAATCAATTCTTATTATTAAAAGAAACTCCCAACTATGCTGTTTCTTTTTCGACTCTGAGTTTGTGCTTCTCCACACCAAGCACTCTTGAACTATACTGCCTACCAGTATGGATGACATGTGACTCCTATACTTTTAGTCCTTTGGCTTATGTAACATTTCCTATACACTGATTTACACACTTATGATTGATTGTCTCTGTGTAATGTGTGTGTGATGCAAAGTGCTCAGACACCCTACAGTGGTATGAGTGGCACTATATAACTAATTCAATGCATCTGAGAGTGTGGGGTTATGGAGACTTGGTCACTGTTAAAGGGTGCTAGTGAGAGAATCCGTGGTGGGGGTGGTCATTGTGGGGGGCACCAACAAACATTGTCGCACAGGGCACCACCAGCACTAAAGCCGGCCCTGGGAAGTATGCACAGATAAGCGCTGAAGATACCGCTTTAGGTGACTGCTTTTTTTTGTACCGACTGGGCCACCAAAATAATCTGCTGGCAACCCTAACCATAGGACTGGAAGTTTGTTGCAGGATCAGCACATTATTTATTTCCTTCACCCTCGATCCCCGATTAATGCCGCAATAGTTTAACTTGGATATTAAAGTCTACGCCCCCGTCAATAACATGCTGAGTTACTTCATGGGTCTGGGAATGCACCCTGCATTCAGACAACTCATTCCTCATTCTCGCCCTTCATTGTCACGCTCACCTTGCACTCACAGCGATCACAATGCACTCACACTGATCACCATTCACCCGCTCACCTTGCACTCACAGTGATCGCAATGCACTCACACTGATCACCATGCACTTGCACCATTCACCCGCTCACCTTGCACTCACAGTGATCACAATGCACTCACACTGATCACCATGCACTTGCACCATTCACCCGCTCACCTTGCACTCAGTGATCACAATGCACTCACACTGATCACCATGCACTTGCACCATTCACCCGCTCACCTTGCACTCAGTGATCACAATGCACTCACACTGATCACCATGCACTTGCACCATTCACCCGCTCACCTTGCACTCACAGCGATCACAATGCACTCACACTGATCACCATGCACTTGCACCATTCACCCGCTCACCTTGCACTCACAGTGATCACTCTGCTCTCAAAATGCACTTGTCCTGCTCACACTATACCTCAACCTGCAGTCACACGAGTACACTACTCATCCTGCACTCATGTGACACTTCACTCACCTGTCCCCCTCACTACTCAATATGCAACTCACTCAAACAAGCCCATCAGTAATCATACATTCATTCATCCCATTCTGAACTTGCATCCGCACCCAAAATGAGAGAGGACAGCAAGGGAGTGAGAGAATTTGATTGAAGAGGTCAGGGATGAGGAGAAATGTGAATTGCCGAAGAGAAGTGTGGACACGCAAGAAGTGATTGTGATCAAAAGGTGAGGGCTTCTGTTAGAACAAAGGGGAGATGTGAAAGAGGAATGGGGGGACTGGAGAGGTGTAAGATACAAATAGACAAAAATTTGAATGAAGAGACGAGGTGAATGAGAAGTGCTGAGGGGCACGGGAGGTGACAGGGCCAGAGAGGCCATGAGATACATGTGAGACTGTTAGAGATGAGGGCAGTGAAAGGACAGAATGGCAAGAGGTGATTAAAGGTGAAGTGAGAGGTTGAATGGGGAGAGTTCAGAAGTTGTAAAAAGGGGTGAAAGAAAATGACCTGCAAAGTGAGAGAGGGATCCGGGGTTAGGAGGAGAGAGGGATGGAAGGGAGGGGGTGAGAGGAAAGCTGCATGGGTAAAAGGCTTAACTCTACACAAAACCGCCAGGGTTTTAAGGCACCCCTGCTTCTTACGGTCAGGGCCAGGTGAGCTTCTAATGTGGCAGCACGTATTGCTGCAGAGTGGAAGGCCCTTCACAAAGGTTGACTTGAAATCTTTCTGATGATAATTTGTGTATTTTGGTTATAAATGGGTACTGATTGGGTGAAATCTTTCCTCAGCGTTACTGTGTGTAACAAATATCAAAATAATGAAGCAATGCTATCCCAAAATACGCGGCATCACATAACCTTATTTACATTTTCATCCCACGCAATTTAGTCAACAGGTTTAGACATTTTTGTCAAGAGGGGGTCCTTACGCCTCAAAATGTTGACAGGGGGGTCTCGGCATCCAAAAGTTTGAAGACCTCTGGTCTAGACACTGGAGGGATACTGGGCTCATGGACCTGTACCCTCACCACTGGTATAGGGCACCCAGCTTGAGGGGTGGCGGACCTATGCCAGGGCAGTGGGTTGTAGCCATGGCACACATGTCGACTCTTCACTTTGCTCTGCACCAAATAAAACGCAGCCTGCAATGGCAGTGTGTGTAAAGGTACAGGGCCTCTAAGGGTGGCACAATATGTGCTGCTAACCTTAGAGGCCTTCCCTGGCCACAGTGCCCTTGGTACCCACGGTACCTTTTACAAGGGATTATTAACATGTGGCCAGAGAGGTGCCAATTGGGGGGTACTGCAACAAACGCAGCTTCCTACAGTGTCCTCCCCTTCTTTCCATCGGCATGGCGCCCAAAGCTACTAACCAGACCAACACTTCTACACCCGGACGCCCCAGAGCAGATGAGTAACTGCTGGAGGTACTTTGGACCTTGGCCCCCCCTACGACCCTAGGAACTGAAGGAGACTCCCAAAAACTGACTGTAAATAACTGTATGCAACATATGCCTTTTTTCCCCCCATAGGAAAGCATTGCTGCGTAAAGACTTGTCAAAGTGAACATTTTACTTACCTGTAAAAAAGGATTTTTAAAGAAGTACTTGACTTGATAGTGAAGTTCTTGGTATAAAAATCCACATAAAAATAACATTTTCTAAATTTGTCTCTGATTTATTCTTGAGTGAATGTCTCATTTATTGCCTCTGAGTACAACAAATGCTTAGAACCACCCTCTGATAAGCCTAAACTGCTTGCTCACACCACCACAAAAGAGAGCATTTAGTGTTATATTTTTTGCCTCTGTAACCCAATAAGGGTTGCCTGGACTCTGCACAGGGTAACTCGTTTTTGTGCACTATACAGAGAGCCAGTTTCCTACATCCATCCTCTTCATATCCCTATCAGGGGTGCAGAGTAAGAGCTGGACTTAGTAAGGTTCTGGGTGTCGTGCTGATCAAGGCTGCAGCATTTCCATACTAACTGAAAGGGCGATAGGATGTGCTTGAAGCTTCATCACACCTCTGGCCCAGGAACCATCACCCATGGTGGTGGGGGTGCAAGTTCTAAAGGCTCTAAAGGGGTTTGCACTGAATCCTCTACTAGGATCATAAAGGCAAAAGGACCAAGAAAAGCAAATTAGAATCCGGAGTGGACAACCTGAGGCATTGCCTAGTGAGACCTCTTGAAAACCTTAACCTGCATGACACAGAATTGTGCTCCGACAATGAATGCGTCGACGCGGATACATGCTTTCAAAACGAATTCATCACAGAAATGTAACACTCTGAAGTGAATTTTGGTTTATTTTCACCCTTGGCTTTTAGGTCGTCTAACTTGCCCCCTCAGTTTGATGTCTTTGTATTCATTATAACAAACTTCACAGTCAGTTGTAGAAGGGAACCTTTGAAGGTACACCATAGAGAAAATGAGGCTTTAAAAGGCAACAAAAGTTTGAATACACTTTCAGAGATGATAAAGGTCGACTGATGGGGAAAGGCCTTTTTCCAACTTCCAAAACAGATGAAAACGAGTAGCAACTACACCCCCAGTTCTCCGAGGACCCTCTCTCACGACCGAGGAAAAAGAAAAAAAGGATTTGGTTTTAGAGGTAACAAATCCATTATTTGATTGGGGGTATCTAGACTTCTTAAAAACATAGGGAGTCTTTTTTTTTTAGCTCTTCTAATGTAATACCTATCTGATTTTGTACTTTCATTATATACACATTGTAGAAACAGTCTTGGGGCACTGCAATGCAGTTTTGGAATGGGATAACAAATGGAATTAGTACATTGGACAGTGTAATCTTTACACCCTCTTTGTAGATAGTATGCATATTAAGAGTTTCAGGAACCCCATATCCATCAGAAAATAATTTTATAGATTATGAATATAAATCAAGATCCAGAAGTCATTTGTGCACAAGTTAGTAGAACAGTTTTGTTTTGAATCAATGTAAATGCCACATGTATTGTGTGAGTCATACAGAGGATTTTTAAAAAAAACAATTAGTCTGGTATGTTAATGACTAGTGCAAATACAGACACAAATGTTTGTAAGCACATGTTGCAGAGTGGAAAGATCAGAGGGAGCGGCTTACATATTTGTATTACCCTTTTTGCAGACTAATGCATAAATGGCTAATTTTGTCATACTATTACCAAGCTTGTCTTCCCACAAAATTTGGGCAGAAGCAGTGGCCCTGGGGCTTGTATCCCCCTCCCACCACCTATAATGAATTATGTTTAAAGTGAAAAAACAAGGGCTTGTATTGGACAGCACATCTTGGTCACATTTATTTTAGAGCTATGTAAGACCAGAAATCTAAACCAAATGTGAGAAATTGAGGATTCGAGTTTGCAGACAGAATTTGCCACCAAGTGCTCTCAAACAGCACACAGGGGAAAAACCCCTGAGCAGTACTTTAATACCATGCAGTAAAGTATCCACTAGTAGTTTTGTACCGTGCACCAAAGGAACGAGCTTTCAAACAAAGCTGAAGTCATGCGCACAAGGGCAGAATCAAATTTAATAGCACTTTTTTTGCATCAAAATATGAAACATTACATTCTGAAAATGTCCTTTTGTCATTGTTGCTTTCAAAGTTTCATTCAATACCTTTGTACTCCCTGTAGACACCCTTCCATTCAGGCTGTGCTCTCTCGCCTACATGTGGTTGAACAATAGAAAAGAATTTGCAACTGACCAAGGGCAGCTAACTGCAACTCCCTCCTGCCCTTCTCCCAAGGCAGGATCGAACTGACCCAGACTATCCTCTTACCGCATAGCTCTACAAGCACATCCGCAGAACTAGCACAGGGGAGGGGCAGATGCTCTTACCGTGTGTGCTGCTGGAGGTGTGAGAGTTGGCGGAAAGATTTCTGACAGTAGTTACAGCTGTACGGCTTGGCACCTGAGTGGATGCGCACATGCTGGGCCAGGTACGAGCCATTGGCGAAGGTCTTGGAGCAGTGTGGACACTTGTGAGGCTTCGTCTGCGGGTGCACCTTGGTATGGATCCTGCCAGGAGGGGGTGGAAGGATAGAGTTTCGACAACGTTCTCCATCTCCCAAGCAGGGGAAGGGCGCGCTATATGATGGGTACGCATTCAGATGTGAGCTTTCTTGTGGGCAGCATTCACGCACTCCACGTGCCCTAGGAACGGTTCCTCCAGACAGTGTCCTCTAGTTGAGCATGCCGCAGGGGCTGCATGGCTGTACCAGAGCAATCCCTTCCGAGGTGCACGTGTGGTGGAAGGAAAAGTTATTTGTAATCCTAGACCATCATGGGTTATATAAAATGTGGAAACAAAAATATCTCAACCGATGTGTAGGATCTTGGAAAAATGCAACAGAGAAAATATTGCTTTATAAAGACTGCCTACCTGGGTTTAATGTTTAAATAGTAAATTTAGAATTAACTGTAATGCGCAACTGTGCTGCTTTTTCACTTTTCACTGCCTTTTAATAAGGAAAGGGTAGTAAAACTAACCATATCCCCAGCTACCATTATATAAAGGAATAAAACCGATGTATTTCAAGGGAGCCAAGCACTCTGTCTTACAATACAGCAACAGTTATCAGTACACTTTTCTGCTAGGAGGAAGGTTCCTCAGAGCTTCCTCTGCATCTAATCTTGTGGTCTCCCTGGGGATGTGGCTGGGCTGATTATGTATTTAATGAGTAACATGATGAAATAATGAGATTTTATGCAATGGTGCCATCAAGCAATATTCATTATTTCATAAATACTAAACTAGAGCAGCACTGGGTTGTCAGGAAATTAAAAGAAAAGCTAAGCAATGAGAACAGCAAAAAATCCAAGTGAATGAGTATTCTGGAATCACCTTAGACAAAATACAATCTGCACCAGAAGATAGTTGGATTCACAAAGGTTTACCAGGAGCAGCAGTTGGTGAAATTCAAACATTGCCTTAAAGTCTTTTGGAACCTAATGATGAACCCACTATCAAGAGTTAACAGAGAAGTTCTTCATCAGATATGTTCAGAATGGCAAAATGCAGGCGAGTGCTCTGAAAAACTATAAATTGATACAGTGGGTTGTATACCACAAACTCAGGATGTTTTGCATTTTATACTAACGTGAGGTATGAAATATTCATCTAGATGCTGTATGGAACACATCTAAATCCCCAGAATAAATGCGGCTAAATCAAGTGAACGGTCAATAACCTGAATTGGTAACATGCAATCTTTCATTCGAGGCATTTAAATAGGAAGGGTCCGGATCTTTTTTGGTCCGTCCTCTACTCCCAGGAACTTTTTTCCCCTTTTAATGATCTGGACATCCTTCTGTTGCATTACCTGTTAGAAGTAAACTAATGCTTGTTTCAGCCAGTCCAGATGTAGAACTAATGACAATTTTATGAGTGCAATGTTTGGCAATGTACTTTTACATTGGCAAGCATGTCCACTTTACACTGTTCCTTTGTAATACTTTACCATTATGCAATGCAATTAGCTATGTCCCTCAATCGCCAGTCAGGTGGTAAAAGTGAGAGATAGTAAAAGTTATCACTTTGATCTTACAACCAAGAAAAGCCCCAGGAGCAGAGAAGACCTGGGGTGCCGGAATTGGATTTTAAATTGTAGCTAAATTCTCTCTTTTACAGTCAACCTCTTGTAAGGCATATTTGACAAACTGGGCTCTCCTGAAAAGTGTGGCTCTGAGACAAACTGAATAATTGTCTTTTTTTCTAAAATACAGGAGGCCCCCAAAAAGAAAAGAAATGCTAGTGGGGTAACTGGAAAAATAGAGAATACATCATGAGAAGAATGGTTGCCTAAAAGGGCTAAATTTGCTGCATAAAGCCATGTATTATCTTCAGCTTATTTTTTTCCATTTTAAAACAAAACTGGAGATAGATTAAAACATCACATGTGCTTTAAGTTTATTCGAAACGTTCTATTAAAAAACAAGTAAAGACCGGCATGATTTATTCCTTTGTGCAGGAATTTCCCTGGTCCTGCCATCATGGTAGGACTAGAGTTAAGGTTTGCTTCTCGTGGATTAGAATCTTTCACAACATGCATCTAGAAGGGCAGCTTATATCAGAAGATTCCCCTTAGGCTGGACTCTAGGTTTGGCAGGAGCCGGGGAATAAAGTAGACTCTTACCCACGAGGAGTGACAATGCTGAAATTAATGCTTTCTGATAATTCACAAATGTTTAGTGGTATGGAGACATGCTTCTTAATAAATAACAGTGACAGGCAAACATTGACAGCCTGCTCAGTTCACCAACCGATCACCCTGAGAACTTGTAGGAATGGAATGGTGAGGAAATACACAGACTATTTCCAACACAGAAGACTAACTTCAACACACTCTTCCTTGCCATAGAAACACTGCAACACTCCTACTCTAGAGTTATCACAAATATCCAAACCCAACCATCCATCCAAACCACACAAAATGTAAAAAACACACACACCAACATAATTACCAATAAAAACAAACAAAATTCTCTCATTCAACAATTTCTGGAAACTCTTACTTGGGCCGAGTGGAATGTTCACCTAGCTCCACCAAATAATTCCTCACATCTTGATTCGCTCCCTTCTCATTCCACCAGTTTTTCAAAATCACTAAAACTCCTACATGTTTGAACACCCTCATAGATGCAGTAAACTGGGAAAATTCAAGCAGCTGCTTCGCTTGCAATAGGATTCTTTTTAAATAAATATGGTGTTTCTATGATTATGAGCACCTTTAATACACTTGTCTAGCACTGCACCAAGAATCAATTCTGCAAGACCCAAGAACTCTCCCACCACCCCAAAAAGACCTTGTATGAAAATAAGGTGAGAAGTTCATGTAAACAGATCAGTCATAATTTGGTCTCTGATGTAAGCTACTATTTCAGATAGTAAACCGTACCTTGCTAAAACACCCTCCTGTCTTTAAGAAATAAGCTATCAACACAAGAGCAAACCTCTAGTCAATTTGCTAGTCCCTCAATTGGCCAGTCTAAAACAAACTTCTACGAAGGCTTACCCAGTGTCGCCATGCAGGTCATTAGAACACTACTAGTAACTAACGTTTCCTCTACACGCTACATCTTTCACCCATGCGTTTACTTCCCCATCTATTTATAAATACCATTTCTCTAACCTTGCTGGAAACCGATTTCCAAATTCAATAATAGTCGAAATCCATTAATAACGCTTTACTTTCCAAAATGTTTGTGAAGCCCTCTGAGATGTTTATGCTTTTACTCCTTTAACCACATACTCTTGCACTCATGTTAGCATTATCCTCTACCTGCACTTAAAACCATTTCTCTTGGCTCACAACCACCCACATTTTTAACATCCTCTTCATCAGGCCTAGCAAAAATGGACACTCAATCTTTCGTTCCTAAATCACCAAACGTACTGCTACTAGCATTTCTTAAAAGTGACCCATCCAAGATACTGCAGCACACCTGCAAGTGAAATTCCCCTTTCTATCATAAGTGTACTCGTTTTGCTGCACTCAACACTTTTGCTGCAAATGCAAGCCTGTACCTCTTCCCATTCTTTCACACCAAAATTGCATTCAACTCCTATGAGGTCCCGCTCGCAGCTGCCATCCTTTTTTTTTTTTTTTTAGAAACAAAAAACTTCAATGCCTCACATATTGTTAGCCAGACTCCTTGAAATGCTTCTTCCTGTGGATCACTGCAAGTGATCAACAGATTTCTTCAATAAGCTACAAAGGGGTTATACCAGTGAATTGAAATGTCTAATGATTTCTATTAACACGATCCAAAGACTTTTATGCTTCTCTGCTGTACAAAAATAAGATAATCCTTGAAAAGCTTTAGATTTTCTCATTTCTTAGACCGGTCCTTGTGTGCTGAAAGAGCAAGACTTCCAATGCCAAACCACATGGCAACCTTGTGAATAGATTCAATCCTGTTTATTTTAATAAATTATATTAAAGCCTTGAAATTATTTTACAAACATTTTGTTATATACCATACTTGAGATAATTTTGCTGCTACCAACAACAATTTAATTTTACTGATGTTTGAGAATGGGAAACTGAATGATTTTCATCAAGGCTCTCAAACCGATCCACAATGTAAACGTTCCATTCCTCTCAAACAAGAGAACCACATGAGCAATGATTTATACTATAAAATGGCTTATCAATTCACTCTATAACCATCTCCTAACATTACGGAAACCTCCCTTATCGCAGCAATTCACCAACTCTTAATACTTTTCCAGTTGTCTTCACAAGTCCCTCACAAGATACTCTTTACCCAAAAAATCAATTCTTGCTCATCTTCGACTAGTTGCACCTCCACTCTCAAATCAAGGTGATGGTGCAAACCCAAAATCTCTGGTCTACGCTCTCCAATGTACAATTTCTCCTAAATGTGATCTGTCCTTTAAGACTTGGCAATGTCAACATTCTAAAAAGCCTTCACTGGCATCCTTCCACAGTTTTACATCACTTACCTGCAAACCTTAAAATTCCCAAATTCTACTTGATAAAGCCACAGTACAATCTTCTTCAGAGTATAGACTATCTCTAATGGAAATCTCCCACCTTCCACATCCATTTCACAAACTGCCTCACACAACCTCACACATTTCTATCCACCCTCCAGACACCACAACCTATCTTTCACTTTGTTACGCCACTACTCCACTCTTTCATCCACACACAGTACACTTCCTAATTGTATCCATACACAGCAGGCAAAATGGCCTTTGCAACCACATTTACAACACTGTCATATTCTGGACAACCTTTGCTCTATGCCAAACATTATAAACAGACATCCAAGACACAGCTTGTGTCCTGCCTCAGCACCTTCATTCACTTTTGGGCAAGGGTACAAATATTCATCCTCATCTTCTCTTGTGCTTTTTAAACAACCTCTTTAACATTTATTTCACTTAGCTACAATTGGTTGTTCTACATACTTCTCTATTATTCTAGCCTGCAGCAAGGTTGATTTTCCACCTGTACATGAAAATTCTGTGCAGTGACTCTACCCCCTCACAGCAAAGTGTGTGACAATTCAAGCCCAATCAGCAGCTCAGAGAGCAGAGTGATTGGGCTAACAAAGTAAAGGTACTCCTCACAAAGCTAGAGCCCCCTCACTACACAGTACTTAGTGTCCACATCAGTAACCAACCCCATGTTTGTTCTTGATTGCACATCAGCTACTAAAAATCCAATAGGCCCCAGTAACCTGTGATTCTTTAAGTCTTAAGACTGTACAGGCAGTCCCCTGAAACTTAGGACAGCACTCTGTCAAACAGTTAATTCTTTTTGACACAAATACATTCAGAAATACTTAAATAGCACTGTTAGACTGACTATGCATAAAACATGCTATCGACACTCTAATGACAGAATGGTGGAAACATTCCAAGCATTTTAAAAACCTCCACCAGCACCCCACACATACTAGTTCCTGATTCAGAGGATGGGCCCGTGGCCCGTTATATGAAGCCTCTAGTCTAGTTTTTTAGGTTCTCTACATTGGATCCATCAACAAAGTTCTCGTTCCGTAAAGGCAAATGAAACTACGTAGAGTAATGTCTAAATGCAGGGCATTTTGCTCAGGAGCCTCTCAGGCAGGACGTAATGTCCTTATCTTCTGGAAGGCATGGACCAAGATAAGGGCAAAGTTCACCACTTAACTATTTCATGGCTGTAACCCTGCAGTCAAGAACGTTTTAGGAGCAGAGTAGACTTGGGGTGCCCGAATTGTTTTTTCCATCTTAGCCCAAAGCTAAATTACCTCTGATAAAGTCTACCTCTTGTCAGTCATATTTGACAAACTTGGCTCTCCTGAAACATGCGGCTGTTCGACAAACGTACCAAACCACACAATTGTCTTTTTGTAAAATGTTCAAAATAGAGGGGGGACAGGTAAAAAAAATGCTTGAAGGGTAACTGAGAAAATAAAGAATACATGAGTGGATAAAGAAGAATAAATGTCTTCAAGGGGCTAAATATGCTGCATAACACTATCTAGTAACGTCAATTTATTTTCTTTTTCCCTTTAAAAACAAAAGCTAGAAATAGATTCAAACATCATGGGCTTTAAGTTTATTCTGAACTTTCTATTAAAAAAGCACGTGCAGATAGGCATCTATTTTATGAAAGTTTTGTATCTCTATTGAAAGTTTCCCAAAATTACACACAGAGGCTTTTTAATGTTATAGTTTATTATTATTAATAAAGGTTTTATTATAAAGATGGCATTGTTCCTACCATCTTCACAGCTGCACAGTGGCTCTCAGTGCACCCTATGCCAATGGACCCACAGACATAGGATGGGGAAGGGATTAGCTGAGAAAAACAAAGTTCTCAGTATGGAATGTGAAGTGTTTTACTCATACAGGAGGTCTCAATATTAAATAGAAATGGACAGGAGATTATTGGTTAAAACAAGTCCTCGATTTACAGACTACACAAACAATAAATGTAAATGAAAATGAGCACAGTACACACCAGCAATAACTTGTGAAAGAGGTTCATTTAGAGCAGTTAACAATGACTGGATGGACATAGACATGACAAAAACTTCAAAGGGAAACCAAGTACACTTGCAAAGCACCAAGTGACAAAATGAAAAAAGAGAAAGCTTTTGGGAACCAGACAACCTGCATTTGGCAATCTTCCTAGCGGTAATCCTGCTGATGGAAGCAAGAGGTGTCGGAAAGCTGAGGTGCACTTTTTCAAAGAGGAACATAACCACAAACATGCAGGAACCACTATCAGTAAGAACAGCCTAACAGACAGCCATTTCTTCAGATGGCTAGGCCTTGTCAAAGCCTACTCTCTGGCAATAAAAGCTACTATTCCGCTAAGCTGATGTAATAAAAATTAGAGAGAAGGTAAGGAAATGAGCCATACATTTATTAGGGAAAGAAGTATATATATATAAGTTGGGACAATTTCCAACAGAAAAGGTGGCTTCATGTTAATCTCCACGAGGAGTTAGAATGGGGCTGAAAGTGGAAGGGAAAAGAAGGCTGAAACCCAGAACTGGAGTGACGGGTGAGAGAATAATGAGGCAGAGGTGATCTTGGATTAATGTAATAACCTGGGTGTTTGGATAAAGTGCTATCAAGAGAAAGATGTTGACTGGTAATGGTTAAAATATCCTAAAATAATCTGGAACAATAAGAGGGAAAACAATGCTTTGAGGTAGAAATCAGACAGAACTTGTTTCAATGGTCCAACTTATACCCTTTGCACTTTGGCAGTTAATGTCTGCTATTATTAATGATGGAATTGTCACACTTAAATTAATGCAGTAGTGCACAGACCACTGACAAAGGTAAGAAGAGCTGACTATTCATTTTCCACCCAGGCTGCGACTGGTTGAGGTTGATCTACCCTTCCCATTTCATTTCACAGCCAGCAGTAAGGACAACATGAGGCAAGACGTAGAGGACACTGTCTGAATGGAAGACCTTACAATTGCACAGCTGGCTCTTGAATTGCAATTACTAACAACCCATAACTCTACAAAAAGCATGCCGCAGCAAACTTGGGAAAAGCAGTAGCCATGGACCTTCATGCAGAGACACAGCCAAATGAATGTAAACAATGCAAAACACTCATTTCTTGTGGCAGAGTGTGAAAATGAGGCATGCATTTTGAACTGATTTCAAGCACGACACAACCTTACAGGTACCATACATATCTATCTGTTGGCCACCACACACAAAGCACCCTACATGCTAGCAGTGTTTCTGTCCTTAAAACATGCACACCAGGAGAAGCAGGCATCAAGCAGAGCCTTTCTTCAGGTTGTTTCTGGAAGCCAGGCACGCATAGTATGGAAGAAGCAATGCACATGCCAGTGGATACTTACCGCGTGTGCTGCTGGAGATGTGAGAGTTGGCGGAAAGACTTCTGACAGTAGTTGCAGGTATAGGGCTTGGCGCCAGAGTGGATGCGCACATGCTGGGCCAGGTACGAGCTGTTTGCAAAGGTCTTTGAGCAATGTGGGCACTTGTGAGGCTTTGTCTCCGTGTGGGACTTGGAGTGGATCTGCATCTCAGACTTGGAGAAGAAGGTCACAGAACACATACGGCACCTGCAGGAGTCAGGCCACAAGGGGAGAAAAAATATGAAAAGGGAAGGAATGGGGAGAAAGGGATATATGGGGCAGAAAATCCTGGAAAAGATTCCACACTTAGTGACTAAGGAGTAGTTTCTTTTCTGTAACTCCAGTTCTGTAGTAGGGGTATCTCTGTTATAGTTATAATCTAGTGAATAGTCCCGCCCACATGCGTGGACCCCGGAGCAATAAAAATAATCTCTTATGTTGTCAAGCCATGCAGACCTGCATCTACACAAGAGAGAATTCAAAGACAGATAATGCAGCCTATATCCACAGGCTACACTGTCCAGTACTTCAACTAGAAAATTCCACCAACATCCACAAACAGCACTGCCTGCCCAGCTTTTTCCACAGAGAAAAAACCTGCCTCTACCAGCAAAAGCCTCTGGAATGATAGAGAGGGAGGAATGGACAGACAAGCCCCATAGGCTGCCATTATGTGGCTCAAGACAGGATACTGTGCCTTTAAGAAACCTTTCCAGAACTTTTCCAGTATCCCAGAATGCACAGCAGGTCCCTTTTACTTTCAGTTCTTTTTTAAGGCATAGCACGCCAGACCTGTAGCATTCCGTACGTTAACATTTATCTCTCCACCGGGGAGGAGGGCGGGCGCTTATGACTATAACAGATACCCCTACTACAGAACTGGAGTTACAGAAAAGAAACTACTCCTTCTGTAGTAGGGGATCTCTGTGTATAGTCATAATCTAGTGAATAGAATGGCAAGCCCATCCCCACACAAAAAAAGCGGTGGAGAAGATTACAAAATAATACCACTACTGTGCGAACAAATTTCGCAGCGAAGCCTGCCCAACCTGAGCATCTGCCCTGGCATCCGTGTCCAGACAGTAATGCGCAGCAAAGGTATGGACCGACCTCCAAATGGCCGCCTTGCAGAGTTCTGCAATCGGAACATTACTCAGCAAAGCAGTCGTGGCAGCTTTGCCCCTGGTGGAATGAGCCTTAGGTTTACCCCCTAAGGTCTTATTAGCCTTTTGGTAACACGATTGTATACAGGACACAATCCACCAAGAGATGGACTGTTTGGAGGTAGCAAGACCGGTCCTGACTGATCCATAATTGATAAACAACTGGTCTGACCTACGAATATCTTTGGTCTTATCAAGATAAAACTTCAACACCATCCTAACGTCCAGGGAATGGAGAGACCTTTCCGCTGGAGAAGAGGGATTCTGAAAAAACGTAGGTAAAGTTATGGTCTGGTTGACATGAAAATCAGATATAGTCTTAGGAAGAAATTTAGGGTGAGTACGCATAACAACCTTAGCAGCATGAAATACAGTATAAGGTTCTCGGCAACACAACGCCTGAAGTTCACTCACCCTGCGTGCCGATGTAATGGCCACTAGGAACGCCGCCTTCCAGGACAGGTGCTGTAACGAAGCCTTGCGAATAGGTTCAAAAGGCTCCTTCATCAATCTGGACAGAACCACATTCAATTCCCATGAAGGCGAAGGAAGTCTGACAGGAGGGAACACCTTCTTCAAGCCTTCCAAAAAATCCTGGACCACAGGGATCTGAAAGAAGGAAGTCTGTGAAGGGCATTTCCTGTAAGCAGTCAAAGCAGCGAGATGAACCTTAATGGAGTGGAAATTAAGGCCAGACTGCGCCAAATGTAAAAGATATGGAAGGATGACATCTTCCTTACAGGTCATCGGGTCAAAGTTCTTGGATTTGCACCAGATGCAGAATCTCTTCCACTTGTAAGCATAGGAAGTCCTAGTGGAAGGACGTTTAGCCTCCTTCAGTATGTCCATACAATCTTCTGGTAGATTCAAATGGCCATATTGCACTCTCTCAGGAGCCATGCCGTCAAACTCAAAGACGAGAGGTTGGGATGCACCATCCGCCCCCCGAACTTCGTGAGAAGGTCCGGCCTGCACGGCAGCCGCATGTGAGGAAGGAGAGACCGGTGAAGCAGGTCCGTGAACCACCACTGCCTGGGCCATTCCGGGGCAATCAGGATCATCCGAGCCCCGGACTGGGACAGCTTGATGAGCACCGCCGGAATCAGGGGAATGGGTGGAAAAGCGTACAGAAAGCTGTTCGACCAGTCGATCCATAGCGCATTCCCCAGCGTCCCCTTCTGGTAGTACCTGGATGCGAAGTCTCGGCATTTGCTGTTTTCGGCGGTGGCGAACAGATCTACGTCTGGAGTTCCCCACCTTGCGAAGACTTCTAGTACCTCGTCGTTTATGACCCATTCGTGGTTTTCCTGAAGCAGCCTGCTCAGTGCGTCCGCCTGAACATTCTGCATCCCCGGCAGATGCGTGGCTGTGATCATCATTCCCCGGGCCAGAAGCCAGCGCCAGATCGCCTCCTGCGACAGAGTGCGCGATCTCGACCCCCCCTGCTTGTTGAGGTAATACATCGTGGTTGTATTGTCCGTCTGTATCAGCAGCGAGTTGGTCTGGAAGCACGGATGGAAGGCCTTCAATGCCAAGTAAACGGCTCTGAGTTCCAGGAAATTGATGTGGTACGTAGACTCCAACAGGGACCACTTTCCTTGTATCTGCAAGTCTCCGGAGTGCGCTCCCCAGCCTTGGAGAGACGCATCCGTCACGATACTCGTCTTGGTAATGTCCTTGTGGAAGGAAACCCCCTGAGGAGATTTTCCGCCGAACACCACCATTTCAGAGACTGAAGAGCATGTAGAGACAGCCGTATCTTGTCGTCCCAAGAACCTGTCCTCTGATCCCACTGATCCTCCAAGCACTCCTGCAGTGGTCTCATGTGGAGCCGTGCATGAGGAGTGAGGAAGACACAGGAGGCCATCGACCCCAGCAGCGAAGACACCTTCCTCACGGTCGTCGATGGAGCAGCCATGAGGTCCTGAGCCTTCCGAAGGAGCGATAACCGTCTACCCTCCGAAGGAGACACGCTTGCTGACCGTGTATCGATGGAGGTCCCCAAGTACTGTATGCACTGGACCGGAGTCGGGACAGATTTGAACATGTTGAAGTGTAACCCCAGCTTGTTCAAGAGAGCGCACGTCCTCCGGAAGTGCGCCTGTGCTTCCGAGAAAGATGAGGCCTTGATCAACCAGTCGTCCAGGTACAGGTAGACAAACACCTCGTTCCTCCGCAGGTGCGCCGCTACCACTGCCATGCACTTCGAGAAGGTCCTGGGCGCAGACTTTAGCCCGAATGGCAGTACTGTGTATTGATAATGATTAGCGCCGACTTGGAATCGCAGGAACCTCCTGCGGCGTCGCCCCGATGTTGACGACGACCGCCCACGGCTCCGCGATCTTCCTCTCCGTCCGGAGCGGGAGCGCGATCTCCTTGGCTTTGGTCTTTCCGCCGGCCTCGCCGGGCCCGGCGACGGTGGCTTACCTGGCGCCGCGGCCTAGGCGTTCCCTGCGGCGGCGTCGGATACCTGGGCAACGAGACCGATCGCGTTGGAACCGCGGGTGGGCCCAAAGGCCTGCGAGGCGGAATAGCAGGAGGAGGAGGCGGCGGTGATGGCGTAAGTGGTGGTGGCGGAGGAGGAGGCGGCGTATACACCACTGAGTACCCCAAGCCCGGGGACTCTGTTATCCTTTTACGTGACCCCGAGGGACTCCTGGTGTCCGGGCACCCCCTGCACCGCCTCGACGTCGATTAAACCCTCTTAGACGGCGAGTGCTGCCTCGACGGAGAGTGCCGCCTCGACGGCGGCCGTCTACTCTTCGCCGACGTCGACCTCCCCTCGACGGCGAGCACAGACGCCGGGCCTGATCTCGACGTCGATGACTCGACGGCAAAGTTGACGGCGTCAGCGATGACGAAGTAGTCGACGGCGGCCTGGTCAGCTCCCGCGACGTTGAGCGTCGACGTCGCTTCTCCCCAGAGCCCTGGGGAGAAGGCGAACAGACCGTAGTCATCCCCCTCGACGCCGTAGCCATGTACGTCGGTGGAGAATGGGGACGATTGCCGGTCTTCCTGCCCCTGGGGAGCCCCCCCCAGAGGCCTCAGCATGGGAAGAATTGAATATGCTACTTACCAGTATGCATCTGTTCTTGGCATGTAGGGCTGCTGACATTCATATCTGTGCATAGATCGGCGCCTAGTGTTGGGTCCGGATGATTGCACATTGTTGTCCTGGAAGAGTCTTCGAAGTATCACAAGATAGGTGACTCCTCCCCTGGACCACAGTGCGCATGGGCATCCTCTCCATCCTCAGATTGTTTTTCGCCATTGTGGCAGTGATGGAGTAGATACAGTAAGTGATGACCATGCTATACAGTAATTCTGAGTGCTGCAGCCGCTACAGGCGCCGAGGAGGAGGGTGGGCGATATGAATGTCAGCAGCCCTACATGCCAAGAACAGATGCATACTGGTAAGTAGCATATTCAGTTTGAGGCATGTGGGCTGCTGAATTCATATCTGTGCATAGAATACATAGCAGTACCTCCATTAGCGGCGGCTACCCGCGCCAGCTGCAGCAGTCTGAAAAAGAGTTTTGAGAACAGCCTGTCCTACAGCTGCCTGCTGTTTGAGTGTACATCTACACAGTAGTGTTTGGTAAATGTATGTATAGTGGACCATGTGGCTGCTCTACATATTTCCTGTAAAGGAATGTTTCCTAGGAAAGCCATGGATGCCCCTAACTTTCGTGTTGAGTGGGCTCGTGGGGGAATCTTTAATGTGCGTTTAGCTTTTTGATAGCAAATTTGAATACATTTAACGATCCATTTGGCTATACCTGCTTTGGAAATGGCGTTGCCCTTGTGTTGTGGAGAAAAGGCAACGAAAAGTTGTTTTGTTTTCCTAAAGTCCTTAGTTCTGTCTATATAGTACATGAGGGCCCTCTTTACATCTAGTGTATGGAGCATTCTCTCTGCGACATTCTGTGGATTTTGAAAGAAAACAGCAGTTCGATAGTTTGATTCATGTGGAACTGCGATATCACTTTGGGCATGAATCTGGGGTTGGTACGTAGTACAACCCTGTTTGCGTGAACCTGTATGAATGGCTCTTGAATGGTTAGTGCCTGGAGTTCACTAACTCTTCTTAACAAAGTGATTGCCACTAGGAAAGCCACTTTCCAGGTGAGGAACTGAATCTCACATGAATGGAGAGGTTCAAAGGGTGGACCCATTAATCTGGTGAGGACCAAATTGAGGTTCCACACCGGTGCCGGTGGGTGTCTTGGGGGAATTACTCGTTTGAGTCCTTCCAAGAAGGCTTTGATGGCAGGCACTCTGAATAAAGAGAGGTGCTGCCTGTTTTGGAGATAGGCTGCTATCGCGGTTAAATGGATACGTATTGAGTTGTATGCCAGATTGCATCGGTATAGGTGTAGGAGGTAACAGATGATGTTTTGAATGGATGCGTCCAGCGGGTTAATGTCATTGTTGTTGCAGTAAATGACAAAGCTCTTCCATTTAGCCGCATAGCAAGCTCTGGTAGTGGGTCTCCTGGCCTCCTTGATGATATCCATACAGTCAGGTGGCAGGTTTAGGTAGCTAAACTCGAAGACTTCAGGAGCCAGATTGCCAGGTTCAGCTGTTGCGGATCTGGGTGCTGAATCTCGCCATGGTTCTGCGTTAAAAGTGCGGGTTTGATCCGCAGCCTTTGATGCGGCACCACGGAAAGTTCTAGAAAGGTGGTGTACCATGGTTGGCGCGCCCATGTGGGAGCAACCAGGATGAGTGTCAGTGAATGTTGTCGCAGTTTGCGTGCCACTAGAGGTATTAATGGCGCTGGGGGAAAAGCGTACGCAAATCTGCCGGACCAGTTCATCCATATCGCATTGCCCTGTGACTGTGGATGTGGGAACCTGGCGGCAAAGCTTTGGCATTTTGCGTTTTCGTTTGTGGCGAATAGGTCTATCTCTGGATGACCCCACTGTTGGAAGTACGGTTGGAGAACTGACGGATGTAGCTCCCACTCGTGCATCTGGTGGCTGTGTCTGCTGAGCAGATCCGCCATCTGGTTGTCCTTGCCGGGGAGGTGTTCCGCCATGGGGAATATGTTCCTCTGAATGGCCCACTTCCACATGCTCTGAGCCAGATGAGACAACTGTGGAGAGTGTGTTCCTCCCCGCTTCTGTATGTAGTACATGGCAGTCATGTTGTCCGTCCGGATCAACATTACTTTGTTGCACAAGTGTACTTTGAATGCCTTCATGGCTAGGAAGATTGCCATCAGTTCCAGAACGTTGATGTGCATCTTCTTTTGTTGCGTTGTCCATAGTCCCTGCACTGTGTAAGTGAGTACATGAGCTCCCCAACCCTGGAGAGAGGCGTCCGCTGTCAGTATTATTTGTGGAACAGGCTCTTGGAACGTTTTGTGGATTCCACCAATGCAGAGAGTTGTATGCCCGACCGCTCACCAACACTAGGTCTTTTAATTGCCCGTGAGCCTGATTCCATTGACGTGCCAAGCACTCCTGAAGCGGGCGCATATGTAGTCTCGCGTGCGGGAGTATGAAAATGCAGGAGGCCATCATGCCTATCAACTGCATGAACACTCGCGCAGGAAGGGAGTGTTGAGGTTTGAACTTTGAGATCAGCAGTTGCATGCTGTTGATCCTCACTAAATTTGGCTGAGCTGTGACTGCCAGAGTGTTTATAGTCGCGCCCAGGTACTGTCGTACGTGTGCGGGTTGGAGATGTGATTTTGGGTAATTTAGTGAGAATCCCAGACTGTGAAGAAGGTGAATGGTGAGGGACATGTGGCTGGCACATTGCTGGGCTGACTTTGCCTGAACAAGCCAGTCGTCCAGGTAAGGGAAGACGTGAATGTGTTGTCTCCGTAGATGTGCCGCCACTGTTGCTAGGCACTTGGTAAAGACCCTGGGTGCTGTTGTTACTCCGAAGGGGATAACTTTGAACTGATAGTGATGCCCCTGAATAGTGAACCTGAGATATTTCCTGTGTGAAGGGTGTATGGGTATGTGGAAATACGCATCTTTTAGGCCCAGTGTGGCTAGGAAGTCTCCCTGACTGAGTAGCGGGAGAACCTGCTGTAGGGTGAGCATATGGAAATGCTCTGAGAGAATGTATTGGTTGAGGGGTCTCAGGTCTAGTATAGGTCTGAGCGACCCGTCCTTTTTTGGGATTAAGAAGTACAGAGAGTACACCCCTGTCCCCAGCTGGTTGACGGGCACGACCTCTATTGCACCTTTTTGTAGCATACTTAGCACTTCCTGCTGCAATAATGCCAAGTGCTCTACGGACATAGGACGGTGCTTTGGCGGTATGTTGGGTGGAGTGGACGTTAATTCGAGACAGTAACCGTGCTGGATAATGTCCTTGACCCACCTGTCTGTGGTGATGGTTTTCCACGCTGACAGGAACCGTTGGAGTCTCCCCCCGACAGGTGTTATGTGGTCGGGGGGCAGGGAGAGGGCGTCACTGTTTGTTTTGGGGGAGGACCTGGTGTTGCCGTAACCACGTCCTCTGCCCTTGGTGCTGGAGCCACGATATCCACCTCTGTTGGTTTTATCATAGGTACTTTGTGTGCCCCTTTAGTGTACTGCTGCTGTGACCCCTGGCCTCTAGCTGCTCCTCTATTCCCGGGGCGACGAAAGGAGCCACTACGAAACTGCTGCGTCTGCAGAGCCCCCATTCATTTCGCAGTGTCAGTGTCTTTTTTAATTTTCTCGAGGGTAGTGTCAACTTCAGGGCCAAATAAATAGTCTGGGTTGACCGGATGATTTAAGATATTGTTCTGAATCTCCGGCTTGAAGCCTGAGATTCTCAACCATGCATGCCGTCTCAACATGACGCTTGTGTTGATTGCCCTCGCCGCTGTGTTGGCTGCATCCAGTGCGCACTTGATGGATGCATTGGTAAGGAGTTGTCCCTCTCTGATGAGGAGCTCCGCTGCCTCTTTATATTCATCTGGCAAATGTTGGAGTAGTGATTCTAGTGTGTCGTAGTGGGACCTATCATAATGGGCCAGGAGTGCCTGTGTGTTGGCAATGCGCCAGATGTTCGCTGCTTGCACTGCAATCCGTTTGCCTGATGTCTCCAGCACTTTGGACTCCTTGTCTGGGGGAGGAGCATCACCTGTTTGTGAGTGGGCTCTTTTGCGAGCATTAGCAACCACCATGGAGTCCAAAGGTAACTGACCCCTAATGTACATAGGGTCTCCGGGTGCAGGCTTGTATTTTTTTTCAATCCTGGGGTTTAGCACCCGTGCCCTGGTTGTTTCTTTAAAAATGTCTTTTGCAGGTTTGAGTACTCCTTTTAACATGGGCAGAGTCTTGACAGTTCTTTCGGAAGAGGCGAAAGTATCCACCAAGAAGTCTTCTTCGACAGTGTCAGAATGGAGTTCTACTCCATGATTGGCAGCAGCCTGTTCTATGAGGGCATTAAAGGCAGCAGTGTCCTCTGTGGGAGAGGTCTTTATGTTATAAAGCTGCGTGTCATGGGTATCTGGTGCGGTACCCTGGTCTGTGGGGTCATCCCATGCCTGATCTGGGTCTTGCAGGTGATCATCAGGATCGATATCCCCAGGGTAGGTGGTATCATCCCCTACATAGTCCTCTACTGCGTCTGCCTCTGAAGGCGTAGGAGAAAAGGACGGTGGATCCTGATGGAAGGGTTGAAAGTGTTCATGAAGCACTGGCTCTGACCCTGCCGGCAATTTGTGTTTGAGAGGAATTTTGTAGGAGTCCAATCCCCTCTCTGGCGTGATTTCCCGCTTGCGGAGCATCAACCTACCAGTGTTGGCGTCAATAAATTGTGGCTGTGAAGGCTCGAAATCTGTTTGTCCAGTGGATGGGGACTGTGTCTGGCGGACACGTGTCCGAATCTCGAACAGTTTCGGCGCCGTGGGCGTCGGCAACCCAAACATGATGTTGGTCGGCGCCGAGGGTGCTTTCGAAGCCTTGTGCGTGTCGGGACCCGACGTAGAGTGGAGGGCTGCCCGTACTCGGATGCGTTGCAACGATGCCGAGACCTGTTGCACGGTGCACGCAGATGGCTCTTTGGAACCGGTCGGCACCTTGGAGGTAGGCGTCGAAGCGGCCCCCGACTTGTTTGCAGTCATGGGGTCATCGATCCGAAGGGAGGTATCGACGCTCGTTGGAGTCGATGACTTGGCAGGCGCCGCCGTCTTAGACGTCGACGCAGACGGGGTGGCCACCTTGACTTTGGTGGTTGGGGCCGATGTCTTCGGTGCCAGAGGCCGAGGCGCCTTGTGGGGACCGAGGGCCTTCTTCTTTGGCTCGGCACCCGTATCCGCTGCGGTGAGCTCGGCACAGAAATCCCTTTTTGCGCGGTTGGAGCCAATGACCTTTGCCGGCGTCGAAGGAGTGGAGGGCTTCGAGGCCTTCGAGCCGATCACAACCAGTTTCACTTTCGGTTTCGATGGAACTGGTGCGATGGATGGTTTTGGTGAAGGGAATCCAGTCGTCTTCGATAATAATGGCTCTTGCGAAATGTTCGAGGCCGGGCCTGAAGGCGGGGCCGAAGAACCGTGAGATTGATCTTGGGTAAGGCCCGAAGGCGATCCCTCGACCTGAGCCTCATGACGACGTATTTTTTCGGCCTCCGTATCGACAGGTTGGCCTAGCTCCTCGCTGGAGCTATCTTCCTCGGCCCCAAAGGCCTCATCGTTGTCTCCTACCTCTTCGACGACTTCTTCTCTCTGAAAGATCACCTCATCGTCGTCTTCCGATCGGGAATCGTGTTCGGAAGCGGGGCTGGAGTCTACGTCTTCCACGCTCTCGGCGTCCTCGTCTTCGGTGCTAAAGATGTTGGCCGAGGCAGGCGCCGATTGCTGCGCCTCCAATCTCGCTGCCCGTCGATTCCGGAGAGTCTTCGAGCGGAATCGGGCACAGGCCATACATTTCGACTCATCGTGATCCGGTGAGAGACATTTGTTGCATACCGGGTGGACGTCGATGTGTGGGTATTTCGCGTGGCATAAAGGACACCTTTTGAATGGAGTCCTCGATTCCATCGTCGATCGAAGTTCGATGTTCGGACCAAGCGGATCCGAAAAGCTGGAAGAAGGTGCTAAAGCACTAAAGAAACTAGTCGATACCGAACGGGAACAGTACCGACGATAACTAAAGGCCTTTTGGCCTTAAACTGAATTTTCCTAACTTGAGCTAAGATAAGCACATCCGAACCCAATGGCGGAAAAAAACAATCGAAGGATGGAGAGGATGCCCATGCGCACTGTGGTCCAGGGGAGGAGTCACCTATCTCGTGATACTTCGAAGACTCTTCCAGGACAACAATGTGAAATCATCCGGACCCAACACTAGGCGGCGATCTATGCACAGATATGAATTCAGCAGCCCACATGCCTCGAACCTGCCCCTCCTGACCCACCTTGTGCCTTCAGCCTTCTGTCCTCCAGGACTTGGAGCCTGATCTTCATTCTTTCTCTCAGGGTCCTGGCTGAGAAAGAGTGGCAGATTTCACACTCCTCCGGCACATGGGACTGGGGAAGGCAGACGATGCACACCCTGTGTGGGTCTGACTTAGCCTTCTTCCTATCGCACTCTGGTCACTTGTCAAACAAGCCAGGCATGTTGACAATGTAGGAGAGTAGGGTCTGCTTTCTATGTTCACCCCCACTTTTTGCTTTACTGGTTTTCGACTTAGATGTGGCTGTGGGCCTGCTAACCAGACCCACAGCCCTGTGTTCTCTCTCTCGAAATTGATACTATGTACTTTAGGTGCATAACCCATTTGGATAGGATCACCTTATTGGCCCCTGTACAGTGTACCTTAGGTACCCAGGGCATAGGTGTACACTAGGCCTACCAGGGGCTGCAGCATGTATTATGCCACCCCTGGCCTGGCCTTCCATTATGACACGACTGGCTGATCACTCAGCTGGGGCAAGGTTGTGTAATCACTCCTTGCTTAGGTGTAGTATTCCTATACCTAACTTACATATAGACACATGTGTACCTATCAGCCACTCCTATGGCAGGCCTTAACAATCCTGGAGGCAGAGTGCTTGGTAACATGTGAGATGGTGCTCTAGCATGAGCTGAGCCTGTCTGCAGCTTTCGGAACCATGTCCTTATAGCTGTTCTATGATATAGCCTACCATATACTCTTAAAGTGCCTTATAATCTTAAACGGTTATGGTAACTATGGTTTGGCTTTATCAAAACATGTTGTGTAAGGTGTCTAACACTTTGGAATAATACCCCCATCCCATTTCTGGGGATGAGGATATTATCCCTCCCTTCTAGAGGGAGAAGACATGTTGTAACCTACTTACCCGGTTAAAGTTAACCAGAGCCCCAGCATCACAAAATGGATGCTGCTGCCACAGACACGAGTCTGACCTCCTGCTGCTGGGAGTGATCCCGGCAAGGGAGGCTTGGACAATAGGTTTCCTGCCTTGGGAGGTGTGAGCACCACCCCAGACAGGCCTTAGTGTAGTGGGGCAGGGAGGGATGAAAAGAATGAGACATGCCTGGGGCACACAAGGTGTCCCGTGCATAGACCAGTTCAAACCGGTGCTGGGGCACTCCAGCCCCAGTCCTGGTGCGAAACTGGACAAAGGGAAGGGGGTGTAACCACCCCCCTCCAAGGTCCCACCCATAAGGCGTGACCTAGCAGGTAACCCAGCCCCCCAGATTAGTATAAGAGTGGTAGCTGGGCCCCAGGAGATTAGATTATCCTGAACCTGCAACTTGAACAGAAACTCTGGACCTTTGACATTCGACGAAAGAAGAGGACTGAAAAATCTCCCTTGTGACCAAGGAGTGGCTACCCTGTGCAAACCGGCACCATCAAGAGACTACCCTTTGCTTTGCTGAAGTTCTACGAGGGACTGACTGCAGAGCCCGACCAGAGCCTTGACTTCCAGACTTCTCCGACCCTGATCCACATCCACAGCCGAGCTCAGATCCGTGGAGGCGACGAGAGACGTGGGAACGGCTACCTGGGAAAAGTGGCTAGTATCTTCCAGCGCAGCTTCTGAGGCACCCTCGAAGTTGTGCACCGGGGATTGAGAAGCCCCAACCCCAAGCACCATCTGCACCGAAGATCAGCCCCCCACACTCCACGAGTCCTGCGTGGGGCCCTTCTGCATTTTCCTGCTTGCCGCGTCTGTCCGGTTGCTTGCCCGTTGGCTAGTGGCCTCTGTGACGACGCATCCTGAAATCTTCACTGCTGGTTTGGCTCCTCCAGACTGGCTCCCGCTTCCCTGCAAAAGAGAAGCACCCCAGACCTTCCTGGTCTGCACCAGATGCAAGTCCTCCGTTCTTCGTGGGTTCCGCTTGCCAAGGCTTGGTGAGTCCTAGTTCGACTTCGACGCCGCCGACAGCAAGAGCCTTCGTGGGACAGCTCGCCTCCTGGTCCTGGTCGTCCTCGACGTCTCCTGGTCCCCGTGGCTGCAGCGACAAGCTTCACCTTCACCTGCAATCTTCACGAAATCGCCTGGTTCCTTCCTGGTTCCACGTGGTCACTGGCTAGTGACCTTGACTCTGTCCCTTCTGCTTGCAGGTCTCCTCTCTTCTTGATCCCAGCCTTGGGATCCACCGGACACTCTTCACTGACTGCCTGTCAGCAACTTTCCTTCAGGCATCCATAGAAGTCCACGACGAAACCCGACGCAAGTTCACACCTATGCACCCACAGCCCGTGGGCTAGGTAACTTGGGTACTTCGGTGCTCACAAGGGTAGTGACTATCCTAGGGTCTGGTTTCCTAGTCTCGACTCTCTAGCTGCTTCAGAAATGTCCTTAAACTGTTAATTTCTAACTGCTAGTAATTCTATCGGCTTTTACGCATTACGCGTGAGTGTTTCCACTCTGCACCTGAATCCCGTGGGCCTCCCACTTCCTAACTGTTGCTAGTGTAGTGTAGCCCCAGCGATTCCCTAGGACTAGGCCTAGGCCTATCCTATTTCCGTGACAGTGGTCCTTATACCACTTACTTAGTATATGGTTTGCGTGGCCCCTAGGGCCTAACTATATTACTTACCCGTGTGACTTAATGTATGCTTAAATAAGACTGTGTTGTACTTACCTCTAATCTCATAAAGAGTGCTGAGGGTTTGACTAGAATAAATACACTATATATATATATATATATATATATATATATATATATATATATATATATATATATATATATATATATATATATCTGTTGTGGTGTCCTTTCATTTGGTATTCAAGGGATTATATATGGTATCACAGCTGGCTTCACATGCCATTCAGAGTTTAGCCTAAGACTGCTCTTGTCCATGCTACCACTAGGATAGCTGGTCTATAAGGTTGACTTTACAACCAATCACCATAAGGGTATTTGGACTGATATAAGGTGTACACTATAACTAGTGACATCATACATCAGGCCAACTTCTCACAGACAACACCAGAAGGAAGCCCCCAACACTAAAACACTTGAAAAATGACAAAATCACCAAATAAACCCTTGAAAAGGGAGAGCTCAATGCTCCAGGGTCCTGCTAGCAGGAGCTGGAAAAAAGAACTGAAAGTAAAAGGGACCTGCTGTGCATTCTGGGATACTGGAAAAGTTCTGGAAAGTTTTCTTAAAGGCACAGTATCCTGTTTTGAGCCACATAATGGCAGCCTATGGGGCTTGTCTGTCCATTCCTCCCTCTCTATCATTCCAGAGGCTTTTGCTGGTAGAGGCAGGTTTTTTCTCTGTGGAAAAAGCTGGGCAGGCAGTGCTGTTTGTGGATGTTGGTGGAATTTTCTAGTTGAAGTACTGGACAGTGTAGCCTGTGGATATAGGCTGCAATATCGGTCTTTGAATTCTCTCTTGTGTAGATGCAGGTCTGCATGGCTTGACAATTTAAGAGATTATTTTTATTGCTCCGGGGTCCACGCACGTGGGCGGGACTATTCACTAGATTAGGACTATACACAGAGATCCCCTACTACAGAATCTCAATAACATTAGAGAAGAAAAGAAATAAGAACACAGGAAAGAAGAGGGCACCAGAATGAAAGTGGAAAAGTGTGGAACAGAAGAAAAACACAGCATACATTAGATTTGCATTTCTAAACTACAATGGAGGAGCACACGTGCCATAAAATCAATTTCGTTGGATCCAAGGTGCCAAATATTTTGCTTTCACTTCAGCTACATGAGCGACAGCTGAAACTTCCACCTTTCGCCATCAAGTATTCCTGATAAAAAGGCTAACCATCATGTTATGTCATGCACATTACATAGTGATAAAAGTAAGGTCTAGTAGTGGGAATTTTGCTTTTTAAAAATTGCATTGATGCCTGCAAGCAACAAACAAAAAAACACAAGTTGCCTACCAGCCAGTATATCAGGTAAATAATTTTAAAAAGGGGGATTACAGATACTTATATCGAATAAAATCTCTACTGATGCACAAATGTTGTGGCCAAGTAAAAAAGGAGGGAAAGATTCGGTAGTTGTAAACTTTCATAACATTATTTTTAATTCTACACGTAGTAATGTTGCTCTTGACCATGGCCTTGAAATATTTTTGGCTCCAATTAACACGAATTATGCTTTATTGTGGCAGGAGACTTTAATATACAGGCATGTGGTGCATCCAACAACCAGGCATGTGGCCATATTTAGCAGGATGGAGAGAGAAATTATCATTTTTGACACGAGTGTAGGAAAGTGGGTTTCTGTTGCAGTAACCCTCCCACTTTTTGCCAGACTACTGATTCACTTTTTCTTGGTGTGTCCTGGGTCCCTGCCAAGCAGGTTCCCAGGGCCGGTGTTCTTTCCCCAAAACTAACCCAATTGGCATCTCTGGTCACAGGTCAGCCGCTGGCAAATGGTACCACAGGTACCCAGGGCACTGTGACCAGGGAAGACCTCTAAGGGCTGCAGCACTTATTGAGGTGTGGTGCAGCGGCCAGGGCAGCTGACTTCGGAGCACAGGGTTCACGGTTCGATCCCCGGGTCCGGAGCCAGCTCAGCACCATGCGACTCTGGGCAATAGCTCACTTAATTTCCACGACGTTCCCCAGCACCTTGAGACCCGTAAGGGTGAGTAGTTCGCGCTTTACAAATACGGATTAACATTTATTGTGCCACCCTTAGGGGCCCCCCGCGTGTGTGTACACGTACGTACACACACACACACACACACACACACACACACACACACACACACTTTGCAGGCTGCATGTTTTGGTGCAGAACAAAGTAAAGAGTCGACATGGCACACATCCCTGTGTGCCATGCCTACAACCCACTGCCCTGGCATAGATCAGTCACCCCTCTAGCTGGGTGCACTATACCAGTGGTGAGGGTACAGGTGCAGGTCCCCTCTACCCCTACAGTGTCTAAGTCCATTCTTAGGCACTAAGTGCAGTGCTGCAATTAAGAGTATATGGTGCTGGGAGCTTGTCATCACGAACTCCACAGCACCATAATGGCTACACTGAAAACTGAGAAGTTTGGTATCAAACTTCTCAGCCCATTAAACCCACACTGATGCCAGTGTGGGATTTTATGAAAAATGCACACAGAGGGCATCTCAGAGATACCCCCTGAAAAACGACCAGCCTCTGGTCGGTTCCCTGACTGGTACACACCAGCCTGCCACCACGAGACATGTTTCTGGACCCCTAGGGTGGGAGCCTAATCTCCCTGAGCCCAGAAACAAAGCCTTTCCAGGGCGGAGGTGTTCGCAGCTCCCCCAGGCCAGGAAGAGCCATCTGTGGCAGGGGAGCTTCAAAGGCCTGGCAGCCTTTGTAATGCGACCCCCAGTCTCTCCTGCAATCAGGAGCAGGCCCCCTTCCTGTCTCCCCTCCCTTTCGGCGGGAAGACAGGAGGGAAAAACTAGCAACCCAGGGGGTGTGCAAACCTCTGCCAACTCCACCCCTGAGGTGGGGGAGGCGAGGTGAAGTCCACTCTCCAGTGCTCGCCATCGTGAAGATGGCAGGCACTCCCCAATCAGAACTAGGGATTGTGCTCACTCCCCCACGTGGGGTGAGCACACCAAGGGTGTAGTCACCCTAAGGTCAGTAGCCCATTGGCTACTGACCTCAAGACCCCTAAAACGCCCCCTAAATATAGTATTTAGGGGGCAGCCCTGAACCAAGAAGGCAGATCCAGCCTACCTACAAGAAGAAAAGAAGAAGGACGAAGAGCCATGCAGAGCTAACAAGGACGACGCCCACTGACTTGGCCCCAGCCCTACAGGCCTGTCTCCCCTTGAACCTGCCTTTGCAAAATCCCAGCGTGTCCAGCAGCCAGCAACCCCACAAACCCCGGAGGACCTGCCTGCCTTCACTTTCCAGCCTGATTCTCTCGTGAACACCGGACGTGTTTAAACTGCAGCTTCTGGTGCCAGCCAGAGACCGCAAAGCCAGCCCACTCTGCACCCGCTGAACCCGGCCCGAGCTAGAGTGGAAAAACACCACGAGGAGGTCCCCCTGGCGATCCAGACCCAAGGTCCGGCAACCCCTGACCTGCCTCAAGCCTCCAGATGACGCCTGCAGCTTCAATCCAGAGGACCCCCCCCCCTACCACGACCAGAGCGGGTGAGAAAATCTGACGTCACAAGGCACCCCTGCACCAGACGCCCCATGGCCTTGTGTGCCGAAACAAACTGTGCCTAACCAACCCATGACATCCCAACTTACCCCTCGAAGCGGTGGTCGCACCCAGAAGATCCTCGTCCCAGAGTCTGCCGTGTTTTTGTCACGGAGGTTCTCCATTGAAAACAGAGCACCCGACCTCAAAACAACACCCTGCACCCGGCTGCCCTAGTGCCACTGAGGGTGCACCTTGCCCTGAGCTTAACCCTAGGGGCTTTGCTCCCCCAACCCAGTGGCCTGCTTGCCAGCAGCTACCAACCGGAGGCCTCCTATCCCCCATTGGATAACATTGGGCCTCAACACTCTGCACCCAGCCGCCCTAGTGCCGCAGGGTGCAACAGTGCATCACTGATCCTGGGAGACCCCAGAGTCGAACCCCAGAATCTTAACTCCCACAGCCGATTACTTCCCTGAGAACCGTTAACCCGTTTTCCCTCCATAGGAGACCATTGACACTTTTTCTCTCAAAAGTCTCAGTGTGGAGTTTTGAAATCTAAAAATATCCCTTAAAAATCACACAAATAACCAAAACGTGTTTACTCACCTGTTTGCAGGAACTGTCGCAGTGCTGAATTTAAGTATCCAGCACTGAGTTTGAAAAGTAACGTGAAAAGTAACTTTCCTGCAATTTACTGTAAAAGCCTATTCATTTCAATGTACTGCCCCAAAAGGTTTTCAAGTGTGGAGTTTTGAAATCTGAAAATATTCTTTAAAAATCATGCGAATACCCAAAACGTAATTTCTTACCTGTTCTTAGGAAATGTCCCAGCGCTGAATCTAGGTATCCAGCACGGAGTTAGAAAAGTAACGTGAAAAGTAACTTACCTGCAATTTACTGAAAACGCAAATACAGTGCATTGAAATTAATAGGCTAAGTGTTGCATACTACTGCTCCCCTGTAAATCAAACAAAGTACAATTCCTATTGCATTTTTCAACTGTTCTCTATCCAGTAACTTATTACTGAAAAGTATTTAATGCTTACCTGTACCAGGCTTCCTTGGTTCTAAAAATAAACTGATTATTTTTATACAACAACAATTGGCCTGGAGTTAAGTTATTGTGTGTGTGAATTCATTTGCTGACTGAGTGGGTACATCAAATGCTTAACACTGTCCTCTGATACTGTCTTACTGCTCGAACAAGCTACCACTATTAGAGAGGAAGGTTCTATCTAACTTAAACCTCTGCCTACCTTTGGGGACTCTTGGACTCTATACACACTGTACCTCCCTTTGGTGCAGTATATATAGAGCCAGTTTCTTACAACTAGTATTGGGAAGCTCTAAATCGGATGACCCCAAATACGATCTCCAACTACTTAGGGGGGGGCTGTGGTCCTAATGGGGAATTAGTCCCAACCTTTACAGGAAGGAATTTGTATTCTATTATAGACCATGTATTATTGTCTGCTTCTGCTATTTGTTTATGTTTCAACCTTAGCGGCGCTCCCTCCATATTCAGCGATCATAACTTGCTTACATTATCGTTTTTCTTCTGGTGCCAAAGGAGGGATGTATTTGAATTAGTAAATTATATTGACCCCTTTAGGATAAACGGTGTTAGAATCCAGTGGACGGGTGTTGATCTACGCCTGACCATGTGGAAATAGTAGTGTCTAACCACAGGGAAAAAACCCATTGCCTCCAGGATGAAATCGCCCCAAAAATACCCAGGAATATCAAGTAATAACAAAATGGGATGGTTTGATAGCACTTGCACTAAAGAACTACAGGTATTAAAGCATGCCCTATCTAAATCGCTGCGAGATTTCCCAACTATCAACTCCCTACGGAGCGAGTATACACTAGCTATAGCTACCCAGAAACCGACACTCCAGGCTGAAGTATGGGAAAACTTGGCCATTTCTGCTAAAACTAGGAATAACATACTTTTCTGGGATACAGTAAATGTTCCCTCCCTGAATAATGATGATGCCCCAGAGTTCTGTTCTTTTGTTCCCTCAGATACACGGGTGACATTTTTCTGGAATTTTTAGTAATAGTGGGGAGATGATGGCAAGGTCTGATTGGCAGTTGTGCGAGGGGAGGTCTCTCCCTCTGAATATTACCAATGAAGAAGTTCTTCAGGCTATTCAGGCGAGTGGGGGGAAGAATGCTCATCTAAATTTAAGGTAGGGCAGGGTATACGGCAAGGGTGTGTGCGGACGCCAATTTTATACTCCCTTTTCATTAATGGGTAGACAGCAATTTACAAACAAAGGCGGATGCCCACAGAGTTGCTGGTCATCCGATACCTGTACTATTATATGCTGACAACGCAGTACTATTAGCACAGAGCGCAATAGACCTCCAGAGACTGATGGATGCTTTTTTTAGATTTTATGACACAAAGGAAAAGGGTAATCAATAAATCGAAAACATACACCTTGACCTGTGAGCTTAAACCGAAATCTTGCAAAACCTTTTTTACTGACAGTACCCCCAACTCATACAGTGAACTCCTTTTGCTATCTTGGTATTTTATTTTCATGAAATGGCTCATGGTCCCAACATATTTTAAATACCAGAGCTAAAATGAGCAGGGCAACCCAAGGGATTTTTAAATTCTCGTCAAAATTAGGGAATCGACCAACTAATGAGATGGTTGCCAATTATAAACCAAAAGTGTAAGTGCAGCCCTTTATGGGGCAGGTCTTTGGAGTTATGTAAAAATCACGGCCCTGCAAACAGAAGAAAATTGCTTCCTAAAACGTTTACTATACCTACCACCCTCTGCATCGAATACTATTGTACACCACAAGGTAGGATTTCAGTTTTTAGAAGATCTTTTATTGGTTAGTCCACTGTTACTGTGGGCCCCACTTTGGCTGTGGGAAGAAAAGGCTTTTAATAGATCTATCATTTTAGATTGTTTAAATTTGAATGACGCATTACAAATTCTATGGTTATTATATATTAATTCCTCTCTAGAAAATCTGCTCAAGCTATCAGCATAGTCGGATACCTCAAAAATATTGTCCCAAAAAAGAAAGAGATCAAAGATTCCTTTTTGCAACATAGGCTGGATCTTAGATCAAAGGCTGACCAGAATAAACTGACTATCGAATTGTACAAATCTTTTAACTTGGAGGAGTGAGCTAATAATTACCTGTCATATGTGACTTATGTATAGCACCGTTTCGTGCTACTGAGATTGAGCTGCGGCATCGCTCATTACCTGGTCGCAGTCCCAAAAATGAAGTCCCGCCCACCTGATATGGTACCATGTCCCTTTCATACCCTGTTTTTACCTTAAACCATTGATTGCTGCTCATAACATTAGGTCACACAAAGTAGGAATTACATTTTTAGTGATACTAAATGATCCTCTAATATGTTATAATGTTGCCCTGTTTATCCTGAACTCAATTAATGTGAAGAAAAGTATTCTGTTATAGTGTAACAAATGAATCAATTTTAATAATGGTCAATGTAATTGTATTTTTTCAGATGTATTATTATTGTCTGTACTTGTGGCTATTTTTTCTTGGATAGCCGAATAAAGATTTGAAATGAAATTAATGGCCGACTAGCAGGAAGTTTGCGGTTTAAATAGGTATAATTAATGTGAATGGTGAGATTAAGCACTGTGGAGAAGATAATTTCCTACCAACTATGTATACTGCTATTGCAATGATGCCTGCATGCATCAAAAAAATATAAAAACACACAAGTTGCCTACCAGCCAGTATATCAGGTAATTCATTTTAATAAATAATTAATGTTGAATCAATTAGGGGACAAGTAACAGACAAACAGGGAGAATTTAAGTTTTCATCGCATAAGAATTATGTTACTTACCCTGTAAGCATCTGTTTGTGGCATGTTGTGCTATAGATTCTCATGCTCTGCATACTCCTGCCATCTAGTTTTGAGTTCGGAATTGTACAAGCTGTTTTTCTTCGACGAATTGTTTTGAGTAACGAGCTAGAATGACTCCCCTGCTCTGTGATACTGTACATGGGCACCGACTCCTTAGATTTGGTTTGTTTTCCCGCAGATGAGTGAGAAAGGAGTGTAATGAATGTGTAAAAATAGAGAGGTCTGTGCTAATATGTGAGTATATGATAGAGATGTGTGAAAACATAACTGCAAGAGCCATAAGCATCAGAGGAGGGAGGACACATGAATCTACAGCACTATATGCCACAAACAGATGGTTACTAGGTAAAAATCCGATCAGTGTGTATGTAGATACACATGCTCTGCATAGGGTGTGAAGGATTCTCTCAGAAGCGGTGGCTGGGGGGTTACAGTAATTTGAAAGAGTATGAATCGCTGACTGACCTACATTGGCTTGTTGGCGTGCTATAGTGTCCACAGAGTAGTGTTTAGTAAATCTGTGTGGTGTAGACCAGGTAGCTGCTTTACAAATGTCAGCTATTGGAATATTTCCTAAAAATGCCATAGTTGCTTCCTTTTTTTAGTGGAATGTGCTCTAGGAGTTACAAGTAAAGGCCTCTTGGCTTTAATTTAACAAGTTTGAATGCATTTAACTATCCACCTAGCTAGGCCTGATTTGGATATAGGGTTGCCTTCAGGTGGAGAAAAAGCCACAAAGAGTTGCTTTGTTTTTCTGAAAGCTTTAGTTCTACCTATGTAGAACATAAGCTCTCTTTTAACATTCAAAGTATGAAAAGCTCTTTGTGCAACAGAATCAGGGTTAGGGAAAAAACAGGAACCACAATGGATTGAGGTGAAATTGGGAAACTACTTTGGTAGGAATTTAGGATTAGCACGAAGAGCTAGTTTGCCCTTATGTATTTGAAAGAAAGGTTCTACTAAGGTTAACAACTAAAGCTTACCAACACACTAGGGAAGGAAACAACTAAAAACGTCACTTTCCATGATAGCTAATGAAGAGGGCATGAATGCAAAGGCTCAAAAGGAGGACCCAAGAGCCTTGTAAGTACAATATATAAGTTCCAAGAGGGTGCTGGAGGAACACGAGGTGGGATAGTTCAAGTCCTTCCATGAATGCTTTAATGACTAGAATCCTGAAGAGAGATAGATTCTGTCTATTGTGTGGCATAGGCAGCTATGGCAGCAATATGCAATCTAATGAAAGTATATGTTAAATTGGATTTTTGTAAATGAAGCAAATAAATAATATCCTGACTGCGGCCTTGAGGGGATTTATTTGTTTAGGATGACATCTCTAGTTGTGGGTCTGCCTGCTTGTTTAAAAATGTCAATTCATTCTGTTGGCAAGTTTAGGTAACCAAATTCTAAGACCTCAGATGCCAGACCGCTAGGCTGAACATCTTGGGGAATGGATGTCTGATTTGCCCTTTGTCCTGAGTGAGAAGGTCCGGCCTGTATGGGAGCTTCTCGTGTAGGACTAGTGAGAGATCTAGTAAGGTTGTGAACCAGGGTTGATGTGCCCAGGTGGGAGCTACAAGGATCATTTATAAGGATAGTTGCTTGAGTTTCCGAACCAGAAATGGAATGAGAGGGTGAGGTGGAAAAGCATAGGCAAATATCCCTGATCAATTTATCCATGTGTGTTGCCCTAGGATAAGGGGGGAGTTGCAACTTGGGAGGCGAAGATTTGGACTCTTGCATTTTCGGCTGGGGCAAATGAGTATTTGAGGAAACCTCATCTTTTGAAAGTATGGAAAGATAACTGGTGGATTGATTTCCCATTTGTGGTTTTGCTGGTGGGTCCTGCTAAGCAGCTTCGCAAGAATATTGTCCATTCCTGGCAGATGTTCTGCCAAGAGATGAATGCGATGGTGAAGATCCCAATTCCATATGGTCTGAGCGAGGTGACAGTTGACATGACCCCCCCACCCCCCAGTTTTAATAGTTAGTACATGACTGTCATATTGTCTGTGCGGAATAGCACAATCTTGCATGAGAGATGAGGAATGAAAGCTTTCAGTGCTAGGAAGACTGCTTGAAGTTCCAAGTAGTTGATGTGAAGGGACGGCTATCTGACATCCCACCGACCTTGTATTGTTAGGTGTTGGAGATGTGCACCCCAGCCCATTTGTGACGAGTCAGTGTTTAGAATGATTTGAGACACTGGGTCCAAGAAAGCCCGCCCCTTCAATAGGTTGTTGGTATTCCTCCATTGCAGAAAACAATGAGTGCGGCGGTCTATCAGCAGTAGATCCTATAGATGACCCTGTGCTTGAGACCACTGGCGAGAAAGACACTGTTGCAGTGGGTGCATGTGTAGTCTTGCGTATGGGTCTATGGCAATACAAAACACCATCATTGCCAGTAGATGCATGACAGTCCAAACTGTGGGAGTTTTGTTCGGCTGAAGTGAGATAGAATGGTTTGAAAATTCTGTAACCAAGCTGGATTGAGATCAGCTAACCCCAACTGTGCGTTGTGTTGCCCCCAAGCATGGTTTTATCTGAAGAGGTTGAAGGTGAGATATGGGGATATTGCTGGTATACCCCAAGCGGTGGAGTAGATTCACTGTCAACTGAATGTGTTGTTGACATTGGTGATGAGTGCTGGCGTTTAAATGAGCTAGTCGGCTAGGTATGGGAATGCATGAATGTTTTGTCCTCTTAAGTGTGCTACCACTACGGCCAAGCAATTTGTGAAGACACGAGGAGCAGTAGTGACTTAAAACAAAAGAACTTTTAATTGGTAAAGTTTTCCTGCTATTCCAAACCTGAGGTATTTGCGATGAGCAAGGCATATGGGTATGTGAAAGTAAGCATCCTTTAAGTCCAGTGTGGTCATAAAGTTGCCCTGTTGCAGAAGGAGAATGGCATCCTGCCGCAGCGCCATGTGAAATGTTCTGAGAGGATATGATAATTGAGGTGCCTGATATCTAAGATTGATCTTAAGGACCCGTTCTTTTTTTGAATGAGAAATATGAGGAGTATACTTCTGTGCCCTGCTGGTGAATAGGGACTGGTTCTGTCACCCCTTTTGAGAAGTACGGCTTGGACTTCTTGTTTGAGAAGTGCTAGATGATCTTGTGATAACCTGTTAGTGAGAGGTGGGATGTTGGGTGGAGTGGTAAGGAGCTCCAGACTATAACCACGTAGGATAATGGCTGGTACCCATTGGCCTATGGTGATGAATTCCCAGACTGGATGGAAAAACTGCATTCTTCCCCGACAGGTGTTGTGTGGTTGGTGGGTGAAGGGTGAGGAAGTCACTATTTGGTAGTGAAGGATGATCTATGGGTGGAAGACCCTCTGCCTCTATTGTTACCACCTTTAAAGGGATCCCTGAAAAAAGCTTTGGAGAAGGTGGATTGGCCCTTCTTCTGTTGGGAAGTGGAGGCGTCTGATGTATTAGTTTGCAAGGCACCCATGGCCGTAGCTGTTTCTGTGCCTTTCTTCTTTTTATCTAGGATGGCGTCCACCTGAGGACCAAAGAGATGTTGGGCATATTAAGGACCACTTGTTGAACTTCTGTCTTAAAGCTGGAACACCATAGCCTAGCGTGACGCCTGAGGACAAACTGGTATTTATTCCTCGTGTGGCTGTGTCTGATGCATCCAAGGCACATCTGATTAGAGTTATTCGGGATGGCCTGACCCTCTGCCACAATCTGTTTACGATACTCCTGTAGGAAGCTGGCTCTGTATATACTATACCAAAGTGAGGTATAGTGTACCCAGAGTCCAGTACACACTCAGCAAATGAATTCACAAACTCAAAGATTGAATTTCAGACCAATTGTTTTTGTATAAAAATGTTCTTTTAGTTATTTTATTTCCTAGAACCAAGCAAGCCTGGCACAGGTAAGTGATAAATACTTTGCAGTAAATATACAGTTGTAATACAGTTTGGATTGTAATTGTATATGCACTTTGTTTTGACTTTCAGTACTGTTACTGAGAAATGCAACGCTTTGTAAATACAGTACATATACTTTGAATGGGCTTTTTAGTAAAATGACCAGTACATTACTTTCAGATTACTTTTCTTACACAAAGTGCAGTATACCTTGGGACATTTCCTGTAAACAGGGAAGTAAAATCGTTTTTGTTAGTTAGTGCAATTTTAAAGAATTTCTTAAGGTTTTCAAACGCCACACGTAAAAACTTTTCATAGAAAAACAGTCAATGTTATCGTACGAAGGAAAATAGTGTTATTGGTTTAAAGGTAAGTACTTTGTTGTGGTAGTTGTTCTGGGCGTGGACTCAGGGGTCCCCCAGGGTCAAGGATGCACTCTTGTTACACCCTCAGCCGCACTAGGGCAGCAGGGTGCAGAGTGCTGAGGCCCAATGTTATCAAATGGGGGTTAGGGGGCCTCCGGTTGGTGGCTGCTGGCAAGCAGGTGACTTGGTTTTGAGAGCAGAGCTCCTGGACTTTAGCTCAGGTCAAATGGGAAACAAAGTAGCACCAAAGGTGCACCCTCAGCGGCACTATGGCGGCCGGGTGCAGGGTGCTGTTTCGACGTCAGATGCCCTGTTTTCAATCGGGAACCCCCGGTTTGCAAAGGCACTGCAGGCTTCGGGACGAAGGTCTTCTGGGTGCGACAACCACTTTGAGAGGTAAGTTGGGAAGTTAGGGGTTGGTTAGGCACCGTCGGTTTGGGCATCCAAGGCCGTGGGGCGTCTGGTGCATGGGTGCCTTCTGGGGTCGGATTTTCTAACCAGCTCCAGGTCGCGGTTGGGGGGACCTTTCGGATTTAGGCTGCAGGCGTCGGCTTGAGGCAGGTCATGAGTCGCTGGATCTCTGTTCAGGATCGCCAGGGGGACCTCCTCGTGATGTTTGCCCACTCGAGCCGTGGACTGTGGGTGCAGAGTGGGACTGATCCGCGTGTCCGGCCAGAACCAGAGGTTGCAGATGAACAAATCCGGTGTTCACGGGAGACAAAGTCTTTGTGGTTGAAGGCAGGCAGGTCCGCCGGGGTTTTCGAGATTGCTGGCTGCAGCACACACCGGGATTTCGAGGGAGCAGGTCCGAGGTGGAGATAGGCCGGTAGGGCTGGGGCTAAGTCAGTGGGCGTCTTCCTCTTGTTAGCTGATGCACGGCTGTAGGAGAGTAGGGTCTGCTATCCTATGGTCACCCCAAATTTTTGCTTTTTGCTTCACTGGTTTTTGACATATTGAGGCTGTGGGCCTGCCAATCAGACCCCCAGCCTGCTGTTCTCTCTACTAAATTTACACTATGCACCCTAGGTGCATAACCAATTGGAAGTGGATCACCCTGTGAGCCCCTGTACCAGTGTACACTAGGTACCCAGGGCATTGGTGTCTCCAAGGCCTGCCAGGGGCTGAAGCATGTATTATGCCACCCCAGGCTTGGCCTAACAAATTTGACACAACTGGCTGATCACTCAGCTGGGGTAAGTTGGTGTAACCACCTCTTACTTAGGTGTAGTATATCTATACCTAACCTTAAATGGGACACATGTTAACCTATAAGTCACTCCTATGGCAGGCCTTAACAATCCTGAAGGCAGAGTGCTTGGTTCCATGTGAGATGGTGCTCTGGCATGAGCTCAGCCTGTCTGCAGTGGTCGGAACCCTTTCCTTCTACTGTTTCCAGATATCGTCATACCATATACTCTTAAGTGCATTATGAACCTCGCGGTTAAATGCTATCTTTGGTTTGGCTTTATCAAAACTTGTCGAGTAAGGTGTTATACGAATTGGAATACTAACACCTCGCCAATTCTGGCGACGGGGTTAGCATTCCACCCTTCTAGAGGGACACGACATGTACAGTACCTGAAACCCGGGTAAAATCAGACATAGCCTCAGCTCCACAAAATGGATGCTGCCACCACAGACACAAGTCTGCCCTCCTGCTGCTGGGAGTCCTTCCAGCTTGGGAGGTGTGGACAAAGGGTTTCCTGCCAGGGGAGGTGCGTGCACCACCCCAGACAGGATTTTGTGTATTGGTCAGGTAGGGCTTGAAAGAAACCAGACATGCCTGTGGCTCACAAGGAGCCTCGGTGCATATGCCAGTTCAATCCGGTCCTGGGGCACACCAGTCCCGGGCCTGGGGCGAGCTGGACAAAGGATTGGGGGTGTAACCACCCCCCTTCCTGGTCCCACCCTTAGGGAGGGACCTAGCAGGTAGTCCGGCCCCTAGAATCCGCTTAAAGGTAGGAGCTGTGTCCTAAGACTTCAGACATCCTGGAATCAACTTGAAACTAAGAAGAAGACGGGAACTTCGACATTCTGCTGCACAGAAGACTGAAGGAAATCTCCCCTGTGGTCAGGGAGTGACCACCTTGCTAACGCAAGCACCATCCAGCGAATCAACGTCTGCTTTGCCGCCGCCTCCCGCCGGAGCCCGAGCCCAGAGACTGACAAGACCTGGACCTCCAGACCTCTCACCGCCCGATCCACAGTCCCTGAAAAGAGGAGACCCGTGGAGGCAACGAGACACGTGGAGCCAGCCATCTTGAAACGACCACGACAAGCTGCAAGTGCAACAACCGAGGCTCCCTCCAAGTTGTGCTTTGGGATCTGAGAAGCCCAACCCTCGAGCAGCATCTGCACCAAAGGTGAGCCCTCCAGCATCTCCACGATCTGCGTGGGGCCCTTCTGCATTTTGCCACTCGACGCGCCTAACCGGTTGCTGGCCCGCTGGCTAGTGGCCATCTTGGCGACGAACTTCAAGAACTACCCCGCTGGTCTGGTTGCTCCAGACTGGCCCTTGCTCCCCTCCAAAGGAGCAGTCCCTCTGACCTTGCTGGTCAGAACCATCAGCTTATCTTGTTCTCCACAACAATTGCTTTTGCCAAGGCTTGTTTGCTTCGATCAAGTCGCCGACACCGCCGACAGCGAAAGCCTGCGTGGGACAGCTCGTGAACCGACTCCTGGACGGTTCACGAGCCGTACCACGTGGCTGCAGAGACAAGCTACACCTTTCTTCCTGTTTGCACCCGACATCGCCTGGTACCCACCTTGTGCCACGCTGGTCACTGGCTAGTGACTGAACACTGTCCCCTCTGCTTACAGGTCTTCTACAACTCCGATCCACTCTTGGATCCACCGCATCCTTTCCGGACCGACTGCCTGCAGCATCTTTGTCCACAGGCTCCATTGACCCGATAGAAGAAACCCGACGCACTTCGACACCTATGCACCCGCTTCCTGTGGGTGAGGTAAAGCTGGCACTCTGGTGCCCAAGTGTAGAGTGACATCTCTAGTGTCTGTGTTTCCAATCTTAAGGTCATAGTCCATCCGGAAGATCCTTTTTTGCAGTAACTAATGGGTCGCTTCCCAGGGGTGGGTACACCCCCTATTATGCCATCCTCCAGTGGGAGAGAGGCACGAACATGACCCTGGTTGGCGGAGTCCCCCCCATCTACAAGATGGCAGAGACTAGGAGTTGTGCTTCACCTTGCCTCCCCCACCTCAGGGGTGCAGTTGGCAGGTGATCACACCTCTCTTCCTCACTTGTTTTTCCCGCCCAAAGTGGGAACCAAAACCAGTGGGGGGCAGTTGCTGAAAGCAGCAAGTGGCCTGGGGAAGCCCACAAAGGTGGCAAGCTTTTGTAGTTTCCCCTTCGTGAACCCTGCACATCCTGGGGGAGGAGGCTTGGCACCTCATCCCAGGATGTGCATGGTTTCACGCCCAAGAGAGCAGCAGGCTCTCTACCCAGGGGTCCAGAAACATGTCTGGTGGTGGCAGCTAAAAGCAGCCACTCAGCCTGGACACTAGTGGTGGGTTCGTTTTTAGGGGGCATCTCCAAGATGCCCTCAGTGTACATTTTTCATTAAATCCCACACTGGCATCAGTGTGGGTTTATTGTGCTGAGAAGTTTGATACCAAACTTCTCAGTTTTCAGTGTAGCCATTATGGTGCTGTGGAGTTTGTAATGACAAACTCCCAGCACCATATACTCTTAATGGCAGCACAGCACTTACTATGTCTAAGAATGGACTTAGACACTGTATGGGTACAGGGCTCATGCACCTGGACCCTCACCACTGGTATAGTGCACCCCACTAAAGGGGTGACTGATCTATGCCAGGGCAGTGGGTTGTGGGCATGGCACACAGATGTGTGCGATGTCGACTTTTCACTTTGTTCTGCACCAAAACAAGCAGCCTGCACAGGGTGTGTGTGTGTGTGTGTGTGTGTGTGTGTATAAGGGTACAGTACCTCTAAGGGTGGCACAATAAGTGCTGCAGCCCTTGGTTACCTTCTCTGGTCACAGTGCCCTGGGTACCTTTAGTACCATTTACCAGGAGCTGACCTGTGACCAGAGATGCCAATTGGGTTTTGTTTTCAATGCAGTTTTAGGGAAAGAACATAGGCCCTGGGTACTTGATTAGCAGGACCCCAGGGCACACTCAGTCAAAGCACATCAGCAATTCTGCAATAAGTGTGGGCAACCATGCCGAAAGAGGGCACTTTCTCACACTAGTGCACTATGAAATATTGTAACAGCTTTGTGTTGTGCTCCATGCATCAAAAGAGCATAAACTATAGCCGATGAGAGGTTTGGTTCCCTCCTCCTCCAAGTCACCTTAACTGCCTTCACTAAAGCATTGTAGAAAATAAATTGCCCCATACTAAGTCTATACTCATCATATACAATATATCATTGTTATATAGATCTCCCACCTTTAGAAACCAGACTTGATCCCAGACATGTGTGCTCTATGCTTCAGCACATTAGCAATTTAAGGCATGGACCACAGGGGTAACTTAGGTGTGTACAAGGAAGCATTTGCCACCCATGTCACACAAGTCAGCCAACATGTTTCAACATGCATATTAATCTCTGGTGTGTATCGTTTATAGTAGTCTTCACCATTACTACCCTTAGTAAACTATCTCTCATATAGCTTGTTGGGTCCATCGCCCCAGAATCTGTCTTTATATTCAACCATCAGGATAACCATGTCAGTTGTGCCAACGCATTGTAGGTTTGCAGGTTAGGAACCCCCACCCCAGCCTCCTTTATCCAAAAGTCTCTTGACCTCCTCTATTGAAAGACGTTTCCCATGGTTACCCCATATCACGTCTGATATTACGGTACGTAAAGCTTGAGTACCAAAAGCATTGCAAAGGAAAAATATACAAATCAGGGGAGGATGATCATTTTGGCTATTGCTACCCTACCCACTTGCAGGAACCTAGTCCAAAAGGTCAACACCCGCCTTTACAGCTCAAACAGCCTGTTCTAGGATGCCTCCCAAAAACTAATTATGGCAAATCTAAAACCCCAAAAAACACTGCTTCAAAATCTGGGAGATCAATGCAATAGACCTTGTGTGGTCATCAGGATCCCTCAGAAACAGTAAGGCATCATTTGTGTATAGAGCTGCTATATGTAGTCTAAGAAGATCAATGCCCCAGTTGCGACCGCGTGTCAATAACTGACATAGCAATGGTTCAAAAGCCAACACAAAAAACATGGGTTAAATGGGGCATCCCTGCCTCGTTCCCTTGCAGGTTTGCCACCTACTGGAAAACCCTTGACCAGTGCAAAGCCCAACTAGCGGTTGCGTGTATAGTAACTGTTCATTTCAATGTGTCTGGTTATTCCCATATTTGCCAGTGAACTAAACAGATAGAGCGAGACAAAGTGCCAAATGCATTTTCTATATCTAATGAGGCTACACCCAGAGATCCTTTCATTGAATGTGCAAAGTCCATAACATAGAACAACATGAGCAAGTGGACGTGTGTTCCAACCCAGGACGAAAGCACATTTGTATGTGGCATTGAATTCAGGGAGCTGCCAATTCAGTCCTGGTGATTAAACCCATGCCGGTTAATCAAAAGCATTTTTGCTCTCTTGCGCCTCCAAAGCAATGTTTAAAATTTGTGTCTGGTTCGGGGAGAGCTTGGGAATGGGGGTTTGATCTAAGAACTTGGTTTTGAGTGATTCTATTCTGTCGTACAGTTCTAGATAGTAAGCAGCAAATGTTTTATCCATTTCAGATTGGGCATTAACAACCAGGCCCAATTGTGTTAAGATGGCGCAGATTGGTATTTGAGCTGGGTCAACCCACCCCACGATGTTGCCTTCATTGTGTAGTCTAGTCACATACTCCTTGATATGTCAGCATTTTAGGAGTACCAGCAGGTGTTTGGCTGCCATCAAAAGTGTTACTCTCTGTCGCGGATCCAAAAAGAGGAAGCCGGTCCAGGAATCCTGGGTCTAGATATTAATTCCTAAGATATCGAAGGAACTTAACTCAAAGCTCTGGACCATTCCAGCTTCATAATAACAAGTTAAGATATATACGAGTCCTGTGTTCCTTCCTTCTGAACAACTGATTAGTAAGCCAAGGGTAAATCCTTATTATAGTGTAATCTAGTGATCCCAGATGTTTTCCTTTATTTGTTCATTCACTATTCAAATAGTCCATTCCACACTCGATTTGATTATACAGTAATTTTTTATTAAAGAATTGAAAGGACAGCCGACACGTGTTTCGCCCTTTTTGGCAGAATAGGCCAGGGCTTTCTCAAGGCTATGAAAAAAAACGAGACCTACCCCGGAAAAGAAATTAATATTTTATATTTATTTTTGCTCTAGGTACCCAATACTTGTAGTGCCTATCTCACTCACACCCTCTGGTGTTTCTGCCACGTAAGTGGAAAATCTAATATTATACACAGACCGTGTCTATTATTACAGGCTGTGAGAAGGGAAGCTCCTAAGTGTCTATGTGTTTCCCTACACTATTGTGCTGTAAAATACTGTTAATGGTAAAGCCAAAAGTACAAAACCAAAAAAGGTGTGATAGGCCGGCAGTGCCTCACGGAAGCAGCCCCAACGAGGTTTGTGTAGACATGTACTCGCCTACTACCTCCTGTTATCATCATCGGCTACTGCCGCCCAAACAGAAACAGGAAAGAAAGGAAACAATAAGGAGTGCTGGAACCCTCATACTAATCCTAATATCTAGTGTCTAAAAAACAATTTATATGGTGACATGTGTCTAATAATATAAAGGAAAAAGAGGAAATGTCGACCCAACAGCGGGGGGACTGAGTCTGATCAGGACCCAAGTCACTCCAATTAAAACCGAGCAGCACTACACTAGCTGTGTGAAACTTTATTCTATGCTGTGTAGCTGCTCATTAAAACCAACATGTTTCGTTGCCCAATTAAATTTGGCGGCAACTTCTTCAGGGCTAGGGTCAACTGGTCTCTCTGCGTCGCTAGTACAAACCAGCGATTACTTTATCAGCACCTGGGGGAAACAATTAAAAACACACACTCAGTATATCACCCATACGGTCAATACAGGTCCGTCACAAGTACATACGAGCAACTGCTCGTCCACCATGGTGCCTGCACCACAACTGACGTTCATATTTACCATCATAGATGATGTCTGTCAGCATACCTGAACCTTTGGTATGTGTGGATATATGTGGTATCTTAAAAACCTGGACTGCTTGTTCAGAGGCTGCGGAACCGCGTTTCTGGAAGGGCACAAAGATGTGACAGTTATTAGAGTGCCCCGATATGGGCTATCAAGTCCCCTCTGCTCATGTATCATTTGTCAACTCATTATCAATAAGCCATGATGTCATGTTTACAGGGCCCAGCAATGATAACTGTATTGTAGACTTCCCCTGATTATATTATAGCTTCAATGCATCTTCCCTATCGATGCATATCCATGAATTTGATATTCGATCGCTGCGCTATGTAATCCTAGCACTGCGACTGCCTGCTGCTTAGGGAAACCTAGGCTACCCGGATACCGAGCGGTCCTTCAATGAGCGCTTGCCGTGTGCTAACTCTAGAGTAGGGATACACCCCTCATTAGCGTGTACGAGTAGGGCCTGCTCCTTTACTCGCCCGGTGTGGTCTTACCTCGTCAGCCTGCTCGTCAGGTAGTAGCTCATCCTCCATCACTGAGGGGAAGGCTACTTCCTGTTTAAATGCGTCATGCGCGCAGGGATACGTTTCCCTAAGCAGCAGGCAGTCGCAGTGCTAGGATTACATAGCGCAGCGATCGAATATCAAATTCATGGATATGCATCGATAGGGAAGATGTATTGAAGCTATAATATAATCAGGGGAAGTCTACAATACAGTTATCATTGCTGGGCCCTGTAAACATGACATCATGGCTTATTGATAATGAGTTGACAAATGATACATGAGCAGAGGGGACTTGATAGCCCATATCGGGGCACTCTAATAACTGTCACATCTTTGTGCCCTTCCAGAAACGCGGTTCCGCAGCCTCTGAACAAGCAGTCCAGGTTTTTAAGATACCACATATATCCACACATACCAAAGGTTCAGGTATGCTGACAGACATCATCTATGATGGTAAATATGAACGTCAGTTGTGGTGCAGGCACCATGGTGGACGAGCAGTTGCTCGTATGTACTTGTGACGGACCTGTATTGACCGTATGGGTGATATACTGAGTGTGTGTTTTTAATTGTGTTTCCCCCAGGTGCTGATAAAGTAATCGCTGGTCTGTACTAGCGACGCAGAGAGACCAGTCGACCCTAGCCCTGAAGAAGTTGCCGCCAAATTTAATTGGGCAACGAAACATGTTGGTTTTAATGAGCAGCTACACAGCATAGAATAAAGTTTCACACAGCTAGTGTAGTGCTGCTCGGTTTTAATTGGAGTGACTTGGGTCCTGATCAGACTCAGTCCCCCCGCTGTTGGGTCGACATTTCCTCTTTTTCTTTATATTATTAGACACATGTCACCATATAAATTGTTTTTTAGACACTAGATATTAGGATTAGTATTAGTATTAGTATGAGGGTTCCAGCACTCCTTATTGTTTCCTTTCTTTCCTGCCGATGATGATAACAGGAGGTAGTAGGCGAGTACCTGTCTACACAAACCTCGTTGGGGCTGCTTCCGTGAGGCACTGCCGGCCTATCACACCTTTTTTGGTTTTGTACTTTTGGCTTTACCATTAACAGTATTTTACAGCACAATAGTGTAGGGAAACACATAGACACTTAGGAGCTTCCCTTCTCACAGCCTGTAATAATAGACACGGTCTGTGTATAATATTAGATTTTCCACTTACGTGGCAGAAACACCAGAGGGTGTGAGTGAGATAGGCACTACAAGTATTGGGTACCTAGAGCAAAAATAAATATAAAATATTAATTTCTTTCCCGGGGTAGGTCTCGTTTTGTTACATGGTCCTGAGAGGGGGGCTACCTACCCTTTGACCCCCTAGGCTCCCCTTTTTTGAGACTTTCTCAAGGCTAAACAGGTTCAATGGTCTTGCGCTCAAATGCTAATCATATATCATAAGAAGGTCCTCGGATAAGTCTGTGTCGAAAAAGGGAATCCCCTTTTTCGACACAGACTTATCCGAGGAACTTGTTTGATACTTTGAATAAATTGGATGTTTGAAATGCATTGAACTGCATATGATCAGCATTTGAGCGCAAGACCATTGAACCTGTTTAGCCTTGAGAAAGCCCTGGCCTATTCTGCCAAACAGGGCGAAACACGTGTCGGCTGTCCTTTTAGTTCTTTAATAAAAAATTACTGTATAATCAAATAGAGTGTGGAATGGACTATTTGAATAGTGAATGAACAAATAAAGGAAAACATCGGGGATCACCATATTATGCTATAATACGGATTTACCCTTGGCTTACTAATTAATTGTTCAGAAGGAAGGAACACAGGACTCCTATCTTAACTCGTTACTCTGTCGTACCTGAAACCACTTCATTTTCTAGAGCACATATCTGTCAGTCCACCAGGGTTAGTTCCTCGGTCAGGGTCATTTCAAATCCATAAGAAATGTAATTCGTACAACTGCAACCACAGTGTTTCCACGATCAAACACCTAATGATAGCCCTCCTTCATAAGCTGGGGACCTCCAACACCCTAGTCAAATGTGCTGTTACAATATCATGGGTACTGTGGAACTTGTGCTCTGTTAAATTAGGTTCTCCAAGCAAGTTCACAGACGAGGCCTAACAACATCCTCAAGGTTGCAGTGCAGAGTCCCTCCGACCTGAATGTGAATGTTTTTGCTTATTGCCAAGAGGATTGAACCAAAAGGACTGATAAGGTATTTATGCTTTACCTTTCTCAGGAATTAATTTAGTGTCCTTCAGAGCTATAACTTCTTGCAAGCCCAGTTCAAAGTCCATCTAGTTCTCTTTTATTAGCCTGCAAGATAGCCCTGTATCCGGTTGAATTTAGGAGGAAGACAGACATTTTATTATATGTTACTACTGAGAAGGGCGTTTTTCGAAACTTTGTGAGATTGCCAAGCAGAAATAAAGAACTTGATGGCAAAATGCATCCTATTTTTTTGTCTGAAAGCTACCAATAGCAGCACATAAGGTCCGACGTGCCTCCTTAGAGCTCGACATGCCAAGGATCCCTGCAATGAGGCACCCATCTCCCAATATTCAACACCTAGACATGGGCAGCGATTGTGGATCCTCGATAATGCCAGCAACATCTCCCACTAAATTTCCTAACTATGCTCACACCGACAGGCACCCTACCATCCAACTTGTAGACCACAACAGCAAATTCTAATGTTATTATCGTTCATCTTTTTTGTTTATGACAAAAACTGTTTATGCTCAAACACATAAGTGCATTAGACAAGAACACGCCTGGTATGGGAACACATGGAGAAAAATACTGCCTTTCAGCGGGAAATGGTATAGTCCAAAGCTCTGTTTTTAATATAAAATCAGGGCTTTCGGTGGTCATATCACTGAAAATGTAAGATTTGAAAAAAATATTGTCTACAGGTGCTCGTGGAAGACAATTTCTATGGACTGGAATCTAGAGAATGCTAAAGTGATTCTGGTATTTTAGTGCCCTCTGCTGATCGTTTCATATCAAGACAGTTAAATAGAGGCAGTTGAACAGAAACAAAGACCCTAAGTGGAAGCAGACAAGTCCTAGGGCTGATCTCCAAAGCCCACAATTCCCCCGTTATAGTTAGTGCAGGCAACTATAACTCACGTGACCGCAATCCTCTGCTGATGACATATGTGTCTTTATGAAAAAAAAATATTTGTAATATATGTATAGCTAAAATTTAATGGAAGAAGACATGGGCAAATAAGTGTCTAAATACAGTATTAGCATCAGCAGAAGATTGCGGTCACGTGAGTTATAGTTGCCTGCACTAACTATAACGGGGGAATTTCATTGGTTTTTTACGAGTGAAATGTCCAGCTAACTATAACATGTGTGAAACCTATGGTTTTTTCACTGAATTTGCAAGGTTTTTTAAATGCTAATTCCTAACTATAACGTGTGTGAAACCTATGGTTTTTTCAGTGAATTTGTACGGTTTTTTAAATGCTAAGTTATGTATTTATTAATATATATATATTTTTAAGGTTTTTCACCGTGCGCGCGCTTTGGGCGCACGGTGCGCTGCGCGCCCCATGCACCGTGCGCGCACCCCGCGATTTTTATAAAAAAATAAAATAATTATTTCACCCATGGGGGTCTGTCCTTCTGTGACCCCCTGACAAAGGCTAGGGGGTCAGGAACTCTTCCCTGCCCCCTTTTCACGTTTTCCACCTTTTTTCCCCCTTTTCTTTTCAGTGCGAGAGACAAAATGGCGGCCGACACTTCCTGATTTCGACCGATTCGAATGTTGACTGACATCTAACAACCAATCAGAATTTCGCTTGCGCGCGCGTATAGATATTTATATGCTTTTAAATGCTATTTTCTCAGGAATACTGAACAGATTGACACCAGCCTGCAAAAGGCACTTCCCTGACCTGAGGACTACCTCTCTGCCAAATTTCAAGTAATTCTGTTCAGCCGTTCGGGCTGTACCTTCGACTAAAGGTCCTATGGAAAAATGCATGGGGAAAACGCGTTTTGGGACCCCCCTTTTTTCTCGGCCCCCGCTTGGCGAATCACCCCGAGACTTTAAGGGTAGGAGCTGAGCGGAGCGCCCCCTTAGTTTTGAAAAGTTCGCGAAGATTCGTCAACCAGCGCCAAAGTTATTCAAAATAGAATTTTGAGATTTCCTATGGAAACACGGTCCTAAATATAACTATCTACTGGCGACCGCCAGTAGATATATACAAGTATTTACTAAAATATATACAAGAGGTCTCGAATGCTCGACCTAAAAAGGACAAAGAAAGGTTGATAAAAGGAGCCTAAATTGAGAGCATATTGCAAGGAAGATGAATGGGGAAGGAGATATGAATGCAATGACGAGCTGTATAACAAAGGAGCAAGAAAACAAAATTAAGGCGCTGATGCTGTTTACCTGTATGTTTTTCCGTCCTTGTGGTGCTCATCATCATCCTCGTTCGATAGGTCATAGGGGTCATGGAGATCAGGCAAAGTAGGGTCAGGGAGCCGCTTCTTCTTGCGCCCTCGGCTGGTCTTGGGAAGCCCACTGCCATCTTTTAGCTTGGAGAGGTCGGGCACCACCTGCAGGGCCTGGGAGCTCTGAAGTGCCGAGATGATCATAGCAGGAGGAGCAGAAATCGGGAAGGTGTGCCCTCCAGAAGAGGTGGTGATCATGGAGCCAGATGGGGAGGTAATAACCAGGCCAGCTAAAGAGAGGGGAACATACGAGTCAGTATTGTAAGATTTTGATGTCCGAAACTGGGCTACAGAAATCTCTCTCGCAGGTCTGTATCTTTTAGTTAATGTTCAGGATTTTAAATAATTTATTTAAAACATAAACAAAGACCCCCTGAGTAGACAGTTGGCGACCGCAATCCATACTGTGCCGAGTATGAGCCTACAATGCCTTCCCACTTCAATTCTTTACCGGCGGCAAAACGCCCACCTGTAAGCATTTCTAACAAGACATGCAAGGTGAAGGTGCTGCCTGCAAAATAGCACTGTGCAGCATGGTTTGGAAGGGGGAATTACTTTTGCAGTAAACCAATGACAATAAATACCAGTTTGCCAGGACTAGACAGTCATTTCACTACTACATCCCATGTCTGGAGTCCCAGCAAAGGGTAGTAAAAGGGGTAGAGTTTGATTCCAGCCTCATTACCCACTCAGTAGAATACTGAGCGTTTAACATTCTAACGATGACCTGCGCTCAGCTATGATGTATTTTTTTTTCAAAACCTTTATTCAGCATGACCACGGAATACACAGCCCCATGCCTACAACCATCCTGTGGCCGGCGGCTAGATACGAGAATGAAAGTGAATGTTGAACACAGCTGCCTGCCTACAACCCTCCAGGGGCCGGCTGCGGCACAAGAAAGAATGATAGTCAGCATGCCAGCACGAACGAACGTATCCCATCAAACACTGAATACTTTGCATTCAATGATATTTCCACAGTAATATGCACCAGTTGTATCGAGGCGAACTTCAGTCGCGTGTAGTAGCCGTCCCACCTCACTCCCAGTGTATTGCCTGGCAGAGGAACAGAAGGAGATCCACCCATGGTGAATCACCAACAAAAGTAAGGGAGGACACCAATCCCAACCCACGACGACCCCACCCCCGTTTCCGTCCCTTTAGTTGGGTCGCTGCAGTAGAAGTAGTGTCTTGGAAGACTAAGGGTTAAGCGAACAGAAAAGTTTGTTACGTCTGTGGGTGCGATAACAGATACGTCTGTAGGGGACCCCAGATGTCAGTCGGCCTAGATGCGGAAGGCAGAAGTTCTGCATATCGAAGTAAAGTATCTTGACAGTGTACCATGTCTCTGATCCAATCCTTAAATTTGGGAGCTCTGCCCCTCCCCCATCTACAGGCTATCAGTCGTTTCGCCATGAGAAGGGCGACTGTGGCAAATCTGCGGACCGGCTTTTTTTATAGTTTTTGTGTAGCCCAGGAGTGCCTGCATCGGAGAGGGTGACAATGGAACATCTATCATTTCCGAAATGCCGGAATACACTTGTTGCCAATAGTCGGCTATTTCCCGGCATCCCCACGTCATGTGAAGGAAGTCTGCCGCCGGAGCGCGGCAGCGCCAGCAAAGATCGTCCTCCTGGAGGCCCACCCTATGCATGTGCGCTGGAGTACAATAGAGCCTATGTAAGAACCTATAATGAATCACCCTGAACCTGCTGCTGGAGGAGATTTGTTCGGTTTGTAAGCAACAATAGCTCCAGAGTTCGTCATCTATGGGCAGACCCAGTTCTTCCTCCCATTTGGTGCGTGCCCTGCAAGGCAAAGCTATGATGTATTTATGTAACAGGAGGCACAGGCAAAAGATGGACACCTTTATCTAGGCGCAAGTTGTGATGTCCAACTTGGGGCACACAGCGGTCCTAAATCTTGTGCGTGCTTGTGAATTATTCAGATGCCTGCCATACATCACATACCACCCAAGCAGTGTAAAAGCAACAACTGACTGGGCATCAGACATATAAATAACAGAATACTGGTAGCATCAGGATTATAGTTCAAAGTGTTCAAAGAAAAATCCATCCCCAGCGAGCACAACAAACTGAAAGAGATGGGATGTCTACAAACAGAGCACTGCCTACAAAACGCACTATAGTGTCAGAGAGGACTTCACAGACTAACAAAAGGTCACAGGGGTTGCAAGTGATCGAGCGAGCCCGGAAACAAACAACCTATTGCCCCAAAACACTATTCCAAAAGATAGGCCAATGAGTAAATAGAGGGTTCACCTCAAGCTCACCTGCTGTCATTAGGCCTGCAGACTGCACAGGCACCACTGTGATGTTCTGGGTCACAGAGGCCTGGCTGTGTGGGGTCAGATGCTCCTTGCTATCCTGCGTTTCCATGGTGATGCCTGCTGGTAGAGACACAGAGGTGGGCAAAGAGACAGAGGTTGGCACCGTGAGGAGGGCTGGGTAATGGGGTGCCCCCAAGCCACAGCCTTTCTCCTGCATCAGTTGATCCTTCACCTTGTTGAGGAACATAGAGTTCTCGATCTGATGGGACAAAGACAGAAAAAAGATGGTAAGCAGCAAGAAACAAACTTTAAGATTCACAACATCACAAACATAACACAAATTTTCACTGTCCTGTAGCACAAGTTGTTGTTACCATCCATACCAGGGGAAGACCCTGTAGCCAGACCACCAGAATAAGAGAAAACCATTCATAGAAGTCTAAACCTCTAGGACCCGTTTCAACATATATTGGTTATACACCAATGATCCCCGCCCCAATAATTTGTTTGCACGTTTTTGCTTGTATACACTGTGTTATGAACTCCTCTTGTAGGTTAGATTGGGAGCACTTAGACTCTTCATAATTTGAACAACATTAGACAAGTCTAGATTAAGGATGTGAACATAGTCATAACGCATGTAGAGTCTCTTGGTGACTGCTATTATGTAGCTAGGCTATACCAAATTCATAATGGCCAGGGAATCACAAGAAAGCCCTCCCGGTTAGACTGGTGGTTGTGTATGGTAGTTCTGCAATTTGAGAATTTCATCAGAGCCCTCTGACGTTTTATCAGTGATCAGGGTCATGCTTGCAATACAGGTGCATTGTCCTCACTTTCTCACCTACAAAAGCATCAAGTCAAACAGTCTAATCGCTCCATTTTAGTCCGGCTCAAGTGAAGCATTTCCTTGAGGATCCTTCTTACTGATATAAACAGGAGTTGCATGTTAAAGACTAACTCCTCCCACTCTTTTGTCACTTTGTGTGCTGCCATACTCAACGCATTAAAGGAGAGGTACATATTTATTTTCTTTAGCAGAATTAGAAACATCCTGCCTTATAGCAGTGTATCTAACAAGGAGGGTTAACTTTCTTTTCATGTGTAATAGAAAACTTGGACAGAAGGCTATTGGACACTACATAAGCATCGAACACCAAGTCAGTAGATCACTAAAGAGTCAAAATAAGCCACCAAAAGGACATGATGTTACCAGACACTAGAAGACCACTCTAAGGAATGGAGTCTTAGTGCTTGAAATGTATTTATTTTCGGGTGACTTATCCGAGAGCATTGTGGGTTGGCTGTTAAAGAAAAAAAAAAAGAGAGAGAGGAAGCCACTTTTACTCAGGGTAACTATGTGAAAGGTAAGAAGCTTTGGTCCGTGCATGTTCTTAGCATCAAACTAATGCACAGAAGAATGACCGACTGTGCAGGCTTGGGCTGAGGTCAAGTAGTTTAGGTACAGTTGTAAACTAGCAATTTTCTTCTTGCGAAGTGATAGGTGCCTGCTGGTTTGGACACAATGTACATATCCTGTTGGGTTCAAACTGTCTACAATTTGTTCCATTATTCAGATTTAGGAAACGCAAAAAAAAAAATCCAAATATAAAAGACATTTGACAGGAACGTCAACATTATCTTACCTTCACTGTTACAAGTCTCATTACTATGCACAACTTCAAGATTTTTCTTAGATGCATGTAAATCATATTTTTATGAGATTGTTTTATATTTCAATTTGGTTGCTGTTTAAGTAAAATGTAAACCTTCTAGTGGACATCTTCCGTGACAAGACAACTACAGTCCTGGGGCACTACACTCTTGATCCATAGCTTGAATAATGCCACAGAACCCTTTCTTCTCCAAAGCTCTGAACTAAAGCTACAGTTTTTGTATATGCACATTCAGCCATTTGCAGCTGCTATTTAAGCGGTGTTTCTCCCCCAGATCCAGCTTGCTATTCATCCACTACTTTTTTCCTGTTCTACAACGGGAGAAAAATGTTGTGCATTTTGATGCAAGTAACTACCATTTTTAAGTCAAACCCATAACGGCCCAATATGTACCCAATTGCCAAGACCTTCTCTTAGGGTTCTGTACTGAGAGGACTGAGAATTGACACTGTACATCAGTCTAAACCACTAAGTAACAAACACATTCAACAAAGAAAAACATCCACTAGATTCAACAAACTAGTACTTACTGAAGAATCAATCCTTACAATGTAACACACCAAATACTACTGCAACCCACACCCTCTACTGCAGCCTCATTCTTTCAAAGCAACACAACCATCTACTTCATCAAGGCCCATTTCAACCTCATCCTGATCAAGCAACATCAACCACTGCAGCCACACTTTGCCAAATAACACAAAATAATTTAATTCAACTCCAACTACTGCATTTATTACCTCATCATCCTTACAGTACTATACACTACCTTCCGCTTCAAACTCAAAGATGAAAAAGTATAGATATGAACAGCTATATTTTCTCTACAGAACACATTAACACATCTGCAAAAACGAATCACACCATCAACTCGACACAAAGCATCAACATCATCTTCTTAAGTCAACAGACCAACACACAATACAACTAACAAACCTTAATGCAACCTCTTCCTCTTCAAGCTACACAACTGCAGTTACTGCAAATAACAAACTGCAACTAACAGACTATGTAAAAAGCACAAAAGATTCAAATTCTTCAAATATTTCCTCTAGTCAACAATGCAGTGTTCTACTCATGCATTACACATTAAGCTTTGTTAAATTAAAAATCACAAAACTATTCCAATCAGCACACACAACTCATGTAGCCTCCACCCACACCCGAGACATCCACTACAACCAGAATAAGATTCCCACTCCTAACAAACCAGTAGGCAAACCCACATTTTTTCCTTTGCAGTCATTAACATTTACCAGCAACATACTAACATTCGCTTCCATCCCTGGATCTCCCATCTGGAAGGCATGTAGGACATTTTGCTGACAGTCTTGCTGTGTAGCACAGAGTTCCTGCCGTCCCAGCCTCTCCTTGGAGGAGGCACTGAAGGGAGTAGCTAAGGAGCATCCGCTCTGGGGAGCTCATGGCTCCTGCTGTACTAGCCTATCTCAGCAGGATGTACTGTAAAGGGAAGTGGGTAGGAAGAAGAGTGTTTGTGATGCACATCAAAAATCGGCGAGAGAAACAAACAAGGGGAATAGAAGGAACTCCAAGACAAGATTATGGCATTGGTCCAGTCCTGAAATATCTGCAGGGTAAGAATAAAATGTTAGGAAAAAAGATACATAGTGAAATTTCCTGGGAGACAGAAATCAAAGATATCAATCAATCAATCAATCAAAAGACCTTTATTCGAATTACTTGAATTCATAAAAGTACAGACATAAAAAACAATTCATTGATACAATATACATAATACAATTTTTTAAAAATTTTAAAAAGGGAACTAAGACAGCAATCTTTCAAGGGTTTTCCATCATATTGCGTACACGGATTATTAGTCTTAAAAAGGTACTAGTACGAAAGGTCAGTTCCTCAGTATCCAGGGAGAGTAACATCAAGCGAGACTCCTCCAAGGAGAGGGGTCTTTGTTTTCTAAAATAGGGTGTTAAGAGCCAATTAATATATTTTAAATAAAATTTGCAAAAAAATAGAAAATGCAGATCATTCTGTTTGCTGGTACCATCACAGGGGCAGGGGTTACATTCTGTAGTGTGATTATAACCCAAAGGAAAGCCCAGCAAACATTTTATAGAACCTGCCCTTAATCGAAATAACAGAGACCTCTCCCAACTAGACATAGGCAAGGTAAGATAGAGTGGGAGGGGTTGCCTTGACAGATCATCCTCCATGTATCTGACAACAGTTGATTTGGATATTTCCCTTTCCATCCTTTCAGTTTCAAAGAGTGCGTATAGTGCTTGTTTGACCTCGACCTTATCTTGGCATCCGATTCTGGAGGGATCTAAAAAGAGATCTCCTTTATTCACGGCACTTAATAATTTTAGGACCCCAGCAAGCCATGGAATTAAGAGGCCGTGATCACATTTAAGACAATCTTTAATTATGTCTTGTGTTAAAGAGGCAGCATTGTTCCTCCAGATTCTCAGCCAGAATAAAGCTGGTCTACATCTGATAAAATCGCTAATATAAGGGAGGTTCAACTCTTTGTGACAAATAAATTCGGAGGACGAGATTGGGGCACCCAGTACTTTCCTACAGAAACGTGTCTCTTCTCGTTGGATACCGGGGGTTTTAGCAGTGCCCCAAACTTCTGCCCCATAAGTGGCAACAGGGATACACTGTAATCTAAAAACTTTTAAAATAGCACTGGTTGCACCTAATTTTTTAGGGCGTGGAAGACTCAATATTGAGTTGATGGCCTTCGAGAACTTACTCATGGCGTGGGCGGAATGCCCACTCCATGAGTTGTTCGCAGCGAAAGCCACCCCAAGATATATAAAAGAATTTACATAGTCAAGTTTGTCAGACCCGATATGGATAGCATTAAGTTTCCGTTTTCCGGGTCCACATGACATAACGAAAGATTTTTTGAAGTTCACACGCAGGTCTAATCCCTCCATATGATGGACAAAGTTTTCCACGAGTAAACGGAGGGCATTAGGGGTGCGGGCCATAAGGACCGCATCGTCTGCGTATAACAGAACTGGCAGGGGGTGCCCCAGGACAGTTGGGACATCTCTAGTTACTTGTTTTAAAACCTTTGCTATGTCATTGATGTAAATAATAAACAGCAGGGGTGCTAAAACGCACCCCTGTCTAACCCCCCTACCAATTTTTATGGCTCCGGAAACTTCGCCCCCGACCCAATTCTAACTTGAGCCCTAAGGTCAGTATGGAGGTGCGCCAAAAAATGCACTAGGGGCTCGTCCAGTCCATAGTTGAGAAGCATGGGCCACAATTTTGATCTGTTTACCAGATCAAACGCAGATGAAAGATCCATAAAGGCGAGGTATATAGGGGACGATCGAGCGACGGTATACTTATCAATTATTAGTTTTAAATTCAGACATTGCTCGACCGTGCCCACCCCGCTCCTAAATCCCATCTGGCATGGATCCAGCAGGTCAGAATCTTCCGCCCACTCTACCACCCTATTATAAATGACTCGTCCAAGTATTTTTAGAGTATTGTCCAAGAGCGAGATTGGGCGATAGTTAGCTGGGTCTGACCTATCGCCCTTTTTATAAATTGGGACAATAATACTGGAAGACCACGTCGTAGGGATAGGCGCTCTTGTCAGACTGTTAAAAACATTATGTAAAATTGGTGCCCATAGATCTGGACTGTGCTTTATAATATCTATGGGAAGGCCGTCTGGTCCAGGGGCCTTATTGCTAAGGCTCTCTCTGACGGCTATCATCACCTCGGAATAATCGATCCGCAAATCTCGCAGCTGTCCCAAATCTGGGGTATTTGTTTCTTCAAAAGGGGCAGCATATATATTCGAAAAGTGGGCTTCCCAAGTGTTGCTGGTTATATTGCAGCCAATTGGGGATAAATGTTTACCCGTGTCGCGCATTTTCCTGACTGCGGTCCAAAATGGTCCACTGCTCTTCATATTAGCGCTGACAACCAGGGACTCCCATTGTTCCATCAAAAGTGCCGCTTTTCTTTCAGCTATTTTTAGTTTATAGAGTTTCCTAGCTGATTGTACCTCCACTATATTCCTTGGCTTGATGGTTAGTACCCTGCGCAGTTCCCTGTTTGCCATGGTACAGGCGGAGTCGAACCATCTTGGGTCTTTTGCCTTAGTGGGTAGTGGGACTAACAAATAGTTTTTAATTGCCACGGACAGTTTACCAAAATCTGCGACTATTCTGTGGCAGTCCCCGTCGGGCAATAAGCAAGAATTTATTAATGCAAGGTGATCGTTTTTTACACGATCCATTAGGGCTTCACAATCAATTCCCCTCCATTTTAGACGAAGACCATCACCTGATGGCGTAATATCTCTCGCGCCATTAAATTTTGCATATACTGGGCTAGATCCCAAGTATAAGGTGACTGTAAGGGGATTGTGGTCTCCATATGATGTCTCAACCACATTTGAGTCAATGACACGGTCTATTAGGCAGGGGGATGCGAAAATAAAATCGATCGTTGAGTGAGAATCTCTCCCTCTATGCGTGGGGGCACAAATCATCCTTGAGGATTGGCTTACTTCCATTACATTGCTAAGGATATGTTCATTTAATATCTTAGCAAGCTCAATGCCTCTACGATCTGCTAAATCTTGGCAGCTTTTATCCTCTAATCGGTGCTTTTCAGGAATCTTCGCATTGAAATCACCCCCAATAAGGATCCCTGACTTCTCGTCTGTGCCTATATTTATGTTAGTTTCAAAGTGTACCAATAAATTAGAAAGTGCTATATAGTTCCTGTTTGGTCTTGAATTAAAATCGTTATTGTAAAAATTAATTAAATAAATCTTGGTCTTTCGCTTGTATTCCAGAACCTGAATGTTTGGGTTCCCGAATGATAAATCTTTAAAAGTACCACCCGCCAATATTCTAATCCCAATGAAAAGTCCTCCCATTGCACGGCCAGAGACAGACTTAGAGGCAAACACATTAAAACAATGATAACCCTCTATGTGCACGTTCCCTACGGCCCAGGTCTCTTGGAACATGATAATATCTTTGCCATCCAATAGCTGGACCCACTGAGGATCGGACAGTCTAGATTCTATGCCTGCAACGTTCCAGCTAAGGATTGACAAATCACAGCCGCTTGGGATGCTTAAATGCTTGTCCCTGGTTATCTGCATGGGGTTAATTTGGGGGGTTGTTATGATGTCCTCACATGCAACTGGTAATTCAACCAAGGCAGACTGTACGGCCGTGATATAAGGTATGACAATTTTTACCAGATCTAAGGGGCCCTCGGTTGCATTGGCTGCCTCTGCGCATTCACTATTCCTGTCACTATCCCCCAGTCAGTCCAATTCCTCTAGATTTGAGAAAACATGTTCGAATCGATTATATGTGGGGACATTATACAGATACCTCCTCTCATGCTCATCCGGGTAAATATTTTGATTGGTCGCTGCATACGGCCTTACCCTGGGAATGTGCTGGGGAGCGACTAAGAAAGGGGGATATGACATTTGGTGTGCAGGTGGTGCAACCACGTTATCCAATGGAAGGCCATTACTAATATCAGGATATTGGCCCTGGTGGTAACGTCGATTATTAATTCTAAAATCAGTATTAATGTCCTGGTGGTGTCCCAAGAAATGAGTCCCAAGACTAGGATTAGAATCTATTAGGTGCCTATAAAAATACCCCAGAGGGAGGAGTGTGGTGTTATATTCCCAGTGGGAGGGCTGTGGGGCTTTTGCTAGCGTACATTGGGCCCATAGAGGGGACTTAAAGTTTATAATTATACAGTCCCCTTCAAACTTTTTCCTTAGGGGGCCCACCCATCCCACTCTTTGGGTGTGAATAATTTCTCCAGCGCCATCCATCGGAAATTGACAATATCTAGATAGCCAATGGAGGGTTCTGTTTTTTAGGCTAACAAAGTTTTCCTCTTGGTCTTTCCTTAGCTTAGGGACATTAGCTAAAACCAGGACATAAGGTCCACACTCTGGAGGTAAACTAATACGAGCCGGAATTTGCTTAGCAATTGTTAAGATAGTTTGATCCGGTTTAGGTGAGGGAGGGGATAAATCAGGTAAGACATCAGTATTAGTTTGACCCAAATGTGCCAAATTACTTTTGGAAGCGGTTTGAGCCGTAACTATAGGGGTAACAGCCTTGGGTGATATTGGTTTAAGTACCCGTTTGGCACGGTGCTCCACAGGTGGTAGGTTTTTACTTGTGCCAGGTATTGGGAGCAACAAGGGGGCCCTGTTTTTAGTTTTGTTAGGCATTTCGGGCTGATTTATTTGGACATCATCAATAGTGGTGGTTGCCCCTAGAGAGGGAAAAATTTCTTGATGGCGCCCAGAACTTAGTTTAACAACATGATCAGTCAGCACTCTCATCCTTTTTTCTATATTTGAAACGTGTAAATTCAAAGGGCCCAAGAGAGTAGATATCAATGTCTCCAGTCTCTCCCAGAATCCCTGGGCCCCTGACACTGTGTTAATTTCTATAATGGATGAATCCATCCTGTTAGATAGGCCAGCCTCTTTAGACTTATCTAATGCTGCAGGGGCAACAGATCTCCGTGATTGACTGTTCCCACCCTTCTGTTTATTTTGTACAGGCTCAATGTTTTTCCGTTTGTTCTTAGCTTTTTGTCTCTTCGCTTTCTGGCCCCTTGTTTGCATTGGTCCACTAGTGCTTTTATCCCCACCTGAGTCCAGGGCTTCAAAGTCATGGCATAAGTCAGTCCCTTCAATATGAATCGGGTTGTCAACTGGAGATGGCAAAAGATCCAGATCCCTATTTGGGCTTGGCTCTAACATAGTTGGAGTTGACGATAGCCTCGTATCCATGGACAGGTGGTCATGGGGTGCTATGTTTCCATTAGGGTGGTTCTCTTTTGTAGCTGTACCCGGAAGCCCTGCGTAAGATGTCGCAAGTAGGGAATCAAGAGATTTATCTGAAGAATTATCATGATGCAAAAACAAGGGCAGGCTTGGTGGGAGCGAGAGGCGTCTTTCGGTGTTCTGAATAGCCGTAGCAACGACCCCTATTGTTTTTTGCAACATTTTGTCTATGGCCGTTAGGCTTGGCAGTGGGGTAGTAGGTGCTGCATGTTGTTTAGCCTTACCCGATCTTCTAGATGCAGCTGACGTCTTTTTCCCCATAGCAGATGTCGGTGCGGGTAGCCAGAAGTTGTTTCTCAGCTGGGTGCCCCCAGGTCAGAGAGATTAAGGGGGGTGGCCCAGCCCTGCCTCCTCCTGCCCCGGACGGCCACAGACGGCCCGCCCTCTGCCCGGGCTCAGCCCGGCGCCGCCCGCGCGCGTCCCGCGACGCTGAGGGAGCCGCTGCTTTTGTAGCGCCTCCGGGCGCGGTGCTGGCCGGAAGTATGCCCCAGAGAGTGCCGGGAGCTGTAGTTCCCCCTGCTGCAGCCAGCAATGACAACTGGCGTCGAGGGGGATTAAACAGCGCCTGCCTCCCGATTGCCTGGTGGTCCAGTGGGCTGTGTAGCGTAAGTGTCGCCGGTATTGGCCTCCCAAAGATATCAATTTTTAGCGGTGTGTTTGAAGGAAGAAGTCCAATAAAATCCTATTGTGTAATTCATATGAATGTGCAAAGAATCACAATCGGAGGATTTACAGGCGTATAGAATGCTTGTGTGAGTGGAATGTACATTTGCAATTGATTTTATTTGTAAAATTTTCCCCGAGCAATCTTTTCCCTTCATTCATGTTCACTTCGCTGCACTAAAAGGAGAGGAGAACAAGACAGTGTGTGGAAGCTATTACTCTTGACGGTTCGAGTTTCAAGCAGGAATTTGAGCCTTGGATTAGGGTTATATACACATCACAAAAGATGGAGTCTGGGGGCAAGGGTTCGCTAGAATCTGGGCACAAAAACGACAGCATCTTGTTAACATACAGATGTCAAACTGTATTAAACTGCTTTAATTGACAACAAGTCCACTCAGCCTCAAACTTGGTACCCATTTTGCAACTCTGTATAATTGCAAGGATCAGATGTGAATAACTACAGATCCGCAACAGAAACAAAGTAACCAATGATCCTCTAGGATCAACTACAGCCAGGGTTGTCTTCATGTGAGGAACTGTGAAGGAGTTGCATATTTGGTATGGTTCAGATAGCAGGAAAATGGGAAACTCCTTGAAGCGTAAAAAGAAAAGGGCAAATGCAGCTCCCTGGTGGATGAATCTTAGCAAAAAGTGCATAATGGGAATGTTAAATTTCTTACTTTCTGCTACAGAAGACTGAATTATGCACCAAATTTATACTGAGTCTCTTTATCTACAGTGTCCGATTCAGACACGTTCTTAGACCAATAAAAAGCAGACTTTTTACGAACTTTAGTGAGTGTCAAGGTAAAATCATTAAATGTATTTTGACTAATACAAGTGTCTTCAGATTACTGCATTTAATACTATACTTGTATATGTGGAGCAAATAAATCTATAATGTTTATAGAAATCGAGGATAACTGGTTAGATGTATAATTTAACTACTTGTTAAGAAATTAGGATGTTGGGCTCTTGTATGACAACAGAGTCTAAAACCTGAAAAGTAAAAAAACACACTGGGTGAACAAGTTAGTGAAATGCAGAATATGAAGAGTGAAAAGAAAGCAAGTTAGGAGACAGATGAGATGGCTGGAGGTTGGATGATTGAAATCTTGGTCTGGAAATCAGAGACTACCTGAAAGAGGAAGAGAGTCAGGGGTGAGATCCTAACTCACACAAGTGGGACAGTGGAAACTGTCCTGTACATGGTGAGATGGGAGGCAAGCACACAGAACGGGGGTAGGGAATGTGACTGCTTGAAATAGAGAGAAAGTGGAAATACTTGGGCCTCCCTGATAAGGAGATGTGGGGATAGGCATGAGATAGGCCTTCCTGCAAGAATGTGGCATGAGGCGACAGGAGGCATTGCCATCTTTCTAGGTAAGCATTTGAGGTTGCCAACTTAAGAAGGCACGAGAGGAGAGCAACTCACACGGGAGAAAAAACACATGAGATTAAAAGCAGTTACTTTGCAGAACAGGTGAGTAGAGACGCCCTGAACACAATTGTGGACACTACAACCATGTAGGGATGGAAAAGCAACTTGCTGCAGTGTAGAAGAGGGATTGGGCAGGAGGTGGAGGCATTACTGGTAAGAGAGGCTGTCACCCTAGAACAGTGGAGTGATGACATTGATGGGTTTCAGGAAGCTGCCCTGCAATGAAACGGTTAGGTTATGTAGAGGATAACAGGTAGCAAATGGGGGAAATTATACAAGACCAGATTGGAGCTAAACTAGGTTGATGGCTGGGAAAAGAAGGAGAGGAAACGGCTGTTTGGGCAGAGCAGGACAACAGGGTCACTGGTGGAGCACATCATTTAGAAAGGAGGCACTTGGCTGGGTAGAGTGGTGAAGTGAAGCAGCAACCTCACCACAGCTCAGACGGAGGTGGTCATCAGTCTCAGAGTGAGGAAGACTAAGGGTCAACAGCCTACACAGGGTTGTAGCAATGAGGAAGCAGGTACCCTATACGTAAGGAGACAGGCAGTGGCAGCATTTCACAGACTGATATGAGATTGTTGCACTGCAAAAGATGGGTATGGCAAGGTGCTGCAACACACCAAGGGGAAGATAATGGGTCCAGGAAATACATGGAGATGGAAAGAACAGGTCTGCCTGAAGGGCAGAAAGGCAGCAACCTGGCAGGAGAGAAATTAAGTATTCCGAAGTGGAAAAGGCAACTTCCATGAAAATGTACAGGGACACAGCAGGTCCTCTGGAAGAAGAGGCCTGTGCTGCAGAAGGTGCAGGGCTCCAAACTGCAGAGAGGAGAGGAGAACTGTTTCAAAAATAACGTCTGCCTGCACTGCATAGAGTAGAGGGGCATATGCTGCAAACAAGACATAGTTCACATCGAAGTTAAGAGAAAAAGCCCATGTCCCAATCTTGCAGATTGTAACATGGTTTGGAATAATGGCTCGCATGGATAGCAAGGCTACAGAGGTAGGAGACAGGCGTCTGAGGGGAGACTGAGATAAAAGGTCTCGTGGGAAACACTTACCTGTCCAGGCACTGTGTGTCCCGCCTGCCAGAAGTACGAGGAGGAGTTAAAGTGAGAGTCCTCCATTGTGATCTGTGGGAAAGGTGAGAAAACCCAGGTCACACATCTTACTTTCTAGAGATTCTAATAGCACCGAAATTGAGGGATAAGAACCCCTCTCATCCTAAATGAAAAACATTTTAACGGGAAAGGAGGTGAATCCAATCACCAGACGATAAAGACTTTACTATTTTCCCAGTAATTCCAATCAGCACCTCCACTCATCAAATGGGTGTCTGTTCAACCTCCCTCCCCCATAATGAGGAGATAAACTGATGGCAAAACTTAAACACTACACCATACCTGCAGAGAACACACATTAGAGGGAGTCCTCACTGTTGCAGAAGCCATTTAATAGAGAAAAGACAACAAAACAGAAGCCATCTCAAGAGTTTAATTCAGGTTTACATTTGGTGTATGAGTAGGACTACTACATCATTGTGTATCGACCTGACAACAGCCACATGCTGCATGTTGACAACCAAAAAATCCCAAGTGACATGCCCACAGGTCTTCCTCCGGCTCTTATTTTAGACAGAGATTAACTAGTCGATATGAAAAAGGCAGGTAGCAATGGCGGCACATTTGTTTCCTACTCAGAAACGTAGACCAATCAATACTTTCATGGCTTGAAGGAAACATCCTGTGTTGACTCTTAAGACTAACTCCAAGAAATGGCACAGTAATGTGTGGTCTCCTGTGACATGTTTACACCCTGCTTGAACACCCTCAGACTTCCTGGACAAAACAGTTCACCTGGTTGATTCTCGTTTTCATAATCAGCCAAGTTAAGGTTTGGACATTCACATTTACACTACACCTGGGCTTGCAGTGGTTTCCTCCAACATATAAGGTGATAGTTACTGATTTTAGCAGCACATGAAACAATGTTCTGTTTTAGAAGGAAGAAGAGTACCCTTGTTTAGGATATGCAAGAAAGTGCCCTATTTTTGCATGGTTGCCCCCACTTTTTGCCGAACTGTTGATGTACTTTGACTGAGTGTGCCCTGGGTTCCTGCCACCCAGGACCTATGTTCTTTCCCAAAAACTGCATTGATACAAAATCCAACTGACGCTCTTTGGCCAAGTCCCTTGTAGCCAGGGAAGGCCTCCAAGGGCTGCAGCACTTATTGTGCCACCCTTAGAGGCCCTGTACTACTAATTTTTTTCTGTGTGTGTGTGTGTTTTGCATCAGAACAAAGTGAAGAGTCGACATGGGCCATATCCTTGTGTGCCATGCCTACAACCCACTGCCCCGACCTAGGTAAGCCACCCCTCTAGCTGGGTGCACTATACCAGTGGTGAGGGTACAGGTGCATGAGCCCTGTACCCCTACATTGTCATTGTCAGTTATTAGAAATTGTAAGTGCAGTAATACCATCAAGAGTATATGATACTGGGAGTTTATCAATACAAACTCCATAGCACCATAATGGCTTTACAAACAAACATTGGCATAGCCAATAGGTCTCGCCTTTGGGACCTTATAAGTGTTTAGTTATCCAGCACAATATCCTTGGTGCAACATCATCAAGTGTTGCATGGCTTAACACTTATAACGTCCCAAAGGCAAGACCTATTGGCAATGCCAATGCTTGTTTTGAGTGAGTGGCTCGTGCAGGTATGCCACTGGGAGGTAGAGATGCTGTGAGTGCTTTTACAGGAGACACTGCGCCTCTTCAATATGTATCTTGGGTCGGGTGTAATACTTCTAGCCCCTATGTGAGAAGTTGGCCTGATGTATGATGTCACTAGTTATAGTGTACACCTTATATCAGTCCAAATACCCTTATGGTGATTGGTTGTAAAGTCAACCTTATAGACCAGCTATCCTAGTGGTAGCATGGACAAGAGCAGTCTTAGGCTAAACTCTGAATGGCATGTGAAGCCAGCTGTGATACCATATATAATCCCTTGAATACCAAATGAAAGGACACCACAACAGATATATATATAAAATAAAGTGTATTTATTCTAAGCAAACCCTCAGCACTCTTTATGAGTTTAGAGGTAAGTACAACACAGTCTTATTAATGCATACAGTAAGTCACACAGGTAAGTAATACAGTTAGGCCCTAGGGGCCACGCAAACCATATACTAAGTAAGTGGTATAAGAACCACTGTCACGGAAATAGAATAGGCCTAGGCCTAGGGAATCGCTGGGGCTACACTACACTAGCGTTAGTTAGGAAGTGGGAGGCCCACGGGATTCGTGTGCAGAGTGGAAACACTCACGCGTAATGCGTAAAAGTCAATAGCAATGTTACAGTTTAGAAATATATAGATTTAGGACACTTCCGGAGTAGCTAGGAAGTTGAGACTTGAAAACTAGACACTAGGATAGTCACTACCCTGATGAGCACCGGAGTACCCAAGTTACCTAGCCCACAGGCTGCGGGTGCATAGGGGTGAAGATGCGTCGTTTTCGTCGTCGACTCCTATGGATGCCTGAAGAAAGATGCTGACAGGCAGTCAGGAGAGAGTGTCCGGTGGATCCCAAGGCTGGGATCAAGAAGAGAAGAAACCTGCAAGCAGAGGGGACAGAGTCAAGGTCACTAGCCAGTGACCACGTGGAACCAGGAAGGAACCAGGCGATGTCGTGAAGAGTTGCAGGTGAAGGTGAAGCTTGTCGCTGCAGCCAGGAGGACCAGGAAGCGTCGAGGACGACCAGGACCAGGAGGCGAGCTGTCCCACGAAGGCTCTTGCTGTCGGCGGCGTCGAAGTTGGACTAGGACTCACCAAGCCTTGGCAAGCGGAACCCACGAAGAACAAGGGACTTGCTTCTGGTGCAGACCAGGAAGGTCTGGGGTGCTTCTTCTTTGCAGAGAAGCGGGAGCCAGTCTGGAGGAGCCAAACCAGCGCAGAAGATTTCAGGGAGCGTCGTCACAGAGGCCACTAGCCAGCGGGCAAGCAACCGGACAGACGCGGCAAGCAGGAAAATGCTGAAGGGCCCCACGCAGGACTCGTGGAGTGTGGGGGGCTGATCTTCGGTGCAGATGGTGCTTGGGGTTGGGGCTTCTCAATCCCCGGTGCACAACTTCGAGGGTACCTCAGAAGCTGCGCTGTAAGTTACTAGCCACTTTTTCCAGGTAGCCGGTCCCACGTCGCTCGTCGCCTCCACGGATCTCAGCTCTGCTGCAGATGTGGATGAGGGTCGGAGAAGTCTGGAAGTCAAGGCTCTGGTCGGGCTCTGCAGTCGGTTCCTCGTAGAACGGTCGCAAAGCAAAGGGTAGTCTCTTGATGGTGCCTGTTTGCACAGGGTAGCCACTCCTTGGCTACAAGGGAGATTCTTCAGTCTTCTTCTTTCGTCGAATGTCGAAGGTCCAGAGTTTCTGTTCAGTTTTGCAGGTTCAGGATAATCTAAAGTCTTGAGGCCCAACTCCCACTCTTATACTAATCTGGGGGGCTGGGATACCTGCTAGGTCACGCCTTATGGGTGGGACCTGGGAGGGGGTGGTTACACCCACTTCCCTTTGTCCAGTTTCGCGCCAGAGCTGGGGCTGGAGTGCCCCAGCGCCGGTTTGAACTGGACTATGCAAGGAACACCTTGTGTGCCCCAGGCATGTCTCATTCCTTTCAGCCCACCCTGCCCCAATACACTAAAGGCTGTCTGGGGAGGTGCTAGCACCTCCCCAAGCAGGAAACCTATTGTCCAGGCCTCCCTGGCTGGGATCACTCCCAGCTGCAGGAGGTCAGACTTGTGTCTGTGGCAGCAGCATCCATTTTGCGATGCTGAGGCTTTGGTTAGAGTTAAACAGCAAAGTAGGATTTTAACATGTCTCTCCCTCTAGAAGGGAGGGATAATATCCTCATCACCAGAAATGGTATGGGGGTATTATTCCAAAGTGTTAGACACCTTACACGACATGTTTTGATAAAGCCAAACCATAGTTACCATAACCGTTTAAGATTATAAGGCACTTTAAGAGTATATGGTAGGCTATATCATAGAACAGCTATAAGGACATGGTTCCGAAAGCTGCAGACAGGCTCAGCTCATGCTAGAGCACCATCTCACATGTTACCAAGCACTCTGCCTCCAGGATTGTTAAGGCCTGCCATAGGAGTGACTGATAGGTACACATGTGTCTATATATAAGGGTAGATATAGGCATACTATATCTAAGCAAGGGGTGATTACACGACCTTGCCCCAGCTGAGTGATCAGCCAGTTGTGTCTGATTGGAAGGCCAGACCAGGGGTGGCATAATACATGCTGCAGCCCCTGGGAGGCCTAGGGTACACCTATGCCCTGGGTACCTAGGGTACACTGTACAGGGTCCAATAAGGTGATCCTTACCAATTGGTTATGTACCTAGGGTACATGGAGTCCATTTTAAAGAGAGAGCAGACAGCCTGAGACCCTGAATGGCAGGATCTCAGGCCAACTAAGTCGAAAAACCAGCTAGACACTAGGCAAAAAGTTGGGGGTAACCATAGTCAGATATCCACCTTCCTACAATCCTGAACCTGCAACTTGAACAGAAACTCTGGACCTTCGACATTCGACGAAAGAAGAAGACTGAAGAATCTCCCTTGTAGCCAAGGAGTGGCTACCCTGTGCAAACAGGCACCATCAAGAGACTACCCTTTGCTTTGCCCACGTTCTACGAGGAACCGACTGCAGAGCCCGACCAGAGCCTTGACTTCCAGACTTCTCCGACCCTGATCCACATCCACAGCAAAGCTGAGATCCGTGGAGGCGACGAGCGACGTAGGACCGGCTACCTGGGAAAAGTGGCTAGTAACTTAAAGCGCAGCTTCTGAGGCACCCTCGAAGTTGTGCACCGGGGATTGAGAAGCCCCAAACCCAAGCACCATCTGCACCGAAGACCAGCCCCCCACACTCTACGAGTCCTGCGTGGGGCCCTTCTGCATTTTCCTGCTTGCCGCGTCTGTCCGGTTGCTTGCCCGCTGGCTAGTGGCCTCTGTGACGACGCACCCTGAAATCTTCTGCGCTGGTTTGGCTCCTCCAGACTGGCTCCCGCTTCTCTGCAAAGAAGAAGCACCCCAGACCTTCCTGGTCTGCACCAGAAGCAAGTCCTCCGTTCTTCGTGGGTTCCGCTTGCCAAGGCTTGGTGAGTCCTAGTCCAACTTCGACGCCGCCGACAGCAAGAGCCTTCGTGGGACAGCTCGCCTCCTGGTCCTGGTCGTCCTCGACGCTTCCTGGTCCTCCTGGCTGCAGCGACAAGCTTCACCTTCACCTGCAATCTTCACAACGTCGCCTGGTTCCTTCCTGGTTCCACGTGGTCACTGGCTAGTGACCTTGACTCTGTCCCTTCTGCTTGCAGGTTTCCTCTCTTCTTGATCCCAGCCTTGGGATCCACCGGACACTCTTCACTGACTGCCTGTCAGCATCTTCCTTCAGGCATCCATAGGAGTCGACGACGAAAACCGACGCATCTTCACCCCTATGCACCCGCAGCCTGTGGGCTAGGTAACTTGGGTACTCCGGTGCTCATCAGGATAGTGACTATCCTAGTGTCTAGTTTTCAAGTCTCAACTTCCTAGCTTCTCCGGAAGTGTCCTAAATCCACCGTTTTCTAAACTGTACTATTGCTGTTGACTTTTACGCATTACGCGTGAGTGTTTCCACTCTGCACACGAATCCCGTGGGCCTCCCACTTCCTAACTAACGCTAGTGTAGTGTAGCCCCAGCGATTCCCTAGGCCTAGGCCTACTCTATTTCCGTGACAGTGGTCCTTATACCACTTACTTAGTATATGGTTTGCGTGGCCCCTAGGGCCTAACTGTATTACTTACCTGTGTGACTTAATGTATGCTTAAATAAGACTGTGTTGTACTTACCTCTAATCTCATAAAGAGTGCTGAGGGTTTGACTAGAATAAATACACTTTATTTTATATATATATCTGTTGTGGTGTCCTTTCATTTGGTATTCAAGGGATTATATATGGTATCACAGCTGGCTTCACATGCCATTCAGAGTTTAGCCTAAGACTGCTCTTGTCCATGCTACCACTAGGATAGCTGGTCTATAAGGTTGACTTTACAACCAATCACCATAAGGGTATTTGGACTGATATAAGGTGTACACTAGAACTAGTGACATCATACATCAGGCCAACTTCTCACAGGCCCCACGCAGGACTCGTGGAGTGTGGGGGGCTGATCTTCGGTGCAGATGGTGCTTGGGGGTGGGGCTTCTCAATCCCCGGTGTACAACTTCGAGGGTGCCTCAGAAGCTGCGCTTGAAGATACTAGCCACTTTTCCCAGGTAGCCGGTCCCACGTCTCTCGTCGCCTCCACGGATCTCAGCTCGGATGTGGATCAGGGTCGGAGAAGTCTGGAAGTCAAGGCTCTGGTCGGGCTCTGCAGTCGGTCCCTCGTAGAACTTGGGCAAAGCAAAGGGTAGTCTCTTGATGGTGCCTGTTTGCACAGGGTAGCCACTCTTTGGCCACAAGGGAGATTCTTCAGTCTTCTTCTTTCGTCGAATGTCGAAGGTCCAGAGTTTGTACAAGTTTGCAGGTTCAGGATAATCTAAAGTCTTGAGGCCCAACTCCCACTCTTATACTAATCTGGGGGGCTGGGATACCTGCTAGGTCACGCCTTATGGGTGGGACCTGGGAGGGGGGTGGTTACACCCACTTTCCTTTGTCCAGTTTCGCGCCAGAGCTGGGGCTGGAGTGCCCCAGCGCCGGTTTGAACTGGACTATGCAAGGAACACCTTGTGTGCCCCAGGCACGTCTCATTCCTTTCAGCCCACCCTGGCCCAATACACTAAAGGCTGTCTGGGGAGGTGCTAGCACCTCCCCAAGCAGGAAGCCTATTGTCCAGGCCTCCCTGGCTGGGATCACTCCCAGCAGCAGGAGGTCAGACTTGTGTCGTGGCAGCAGCATCCATTTTGTGATGCTGAGGCTTTGGTCAGAGGCGAACGGTGAAGTATGATTTTAACATGTCTTTCCCTCTAGAAGGGGGGAATAATATCCTCATGTCCAGAAATGGCATGGGGGTATTATTCCACAGTGTTAGACACCTTACACGACATGTTTCGATAAAGCCAAACCATAGTTACCATAACCGTCTAAGATTATAAGGCACTTTAAGAGTATATGGTAGGCTATATCATAGAACAGCTATAAGGACATGGTTCCGAAAGCTGCAGACAGGCTCAGCTCATGCTAGAGCACCATCTCACATGTTACCAAGCACTCTGCCTCCAGGATTGTTAAGGCCTGCCATAGGAGTGACTGATAGGTACACATGTGTCTATATGTAAGTTAGGTATAGGAATACTACACCTAAGCAAGGGGTGATTACACGACCTTGCCCCAGCTGAGTGATCAGCCAGTTGTGTCAAAATGGAAGGCCAGGCCAGGGGTGGCATAATACATGCTGCAGCCCCTGGTAGGCCTAGGGTACACCTATGCCCTGGATACCTAGGGTACACTGTACAGGGGCCAATAAGGTGATCCTATCCAAATGGGTTATGCACCTAAAGTACATAGTCTCACTTTAGAGAGAGAACAGCAGGGCTGTGGGTCTGATTAGCAGGCCCACAGCCACATCTAAGTCGAAAACCAGTAAAGCAAAAGCAAAAAGTGGGGGTGAACATAGAAAGCAGACCCTACTCTCCTACATGGACGACGTGGTGGTGGTGGTGGACGAAGCGGTGGTGGTGGTGGACGAAGCGGTGGTGGTGGTGGACGAAGCGGTGGTGGTGGTGGACGAAGCGGTGGTGGTGGTGGTGGACGAAGCGGTGGTGGACGACGTGGTGGTGGTGGACGACGTGGTGGTGGTGGTGGTGGACGACGTGGTGGTGGTGGTGGTGGACGACGTGGTGGTGGTGGTGGACGACGTGGTGGTGGTGGTGGTGGTGGACGACGTGGTGGTGGGCGACGTGGTGGTGGACGACGTGGTGGTGGTGGGCGACGTGGTGGTGGTGGGCGACGTGGTGGTGGGCGACGTGGTGGTGGGCGACGTGGTGGTGGGCGACGTGGTGGTGGGAGACGTGGTGGTGGGAGACGTGGTGGTGGTGGTGGACGACGTGGTGGTGGTGGTGGACGACGTGGTGGTGGTGGTGGACGACGTGGTGGTGGTGGTGGTGGTGGACGACGTGGTGGTGGTGGTGGACGACGTGGTGGTGGTGGACGTGGTGGTGGTGGACGACGTGGTGGTGGTGGACGACGTGGTGGTGGTGGACGACGTGGTGGTGGTGGACGACGTGGTGGTGGTGGACGACGTGGTGGTGGTGGACGACGTGGTGGTGGTGGACGACGTGGTGGTGGTGGACGACGTGGTGGTGGTGGACGACGTGGTGATGGTGGACGACGTGGTGATGGTGGACGACGTGGTGATGGTGGACGACGTGGTGATGGTGGACGACATGGTGGTGGTGGACGACATGGTGGTGGTGGACGACATGGTGGTGGTGGACGACGTGGTGGGGGTGGACGACGTGGTGGGGGTGGTGGACGACGTGGTGGGGGTGGTGGACGACGTGGTGGGGGTGGTGGACGACGTGGTGGGGTGGTGGACGACGTGGTGGTGGTGGTGGTGGACGACGTGGTGGTGGTGGTGGTGGTGGACGACGTGGTGGTGGTGGTGGTGGACGACGTGGTGGTGGTGGTGGACGACGTGGTGGTGGTGGTGGACGACGTGGTGGTGGTGGTGGACGACGTGGTGGTGGTGGACGACGTGGTGGGGGTGGTGGACGACGTGGTGGGGTGGTGGACGACGTGGTGGTGGTGGTGGTGGACGACGTGGTGGTGGTGGTGGTGGACGACGTGGTGGTGGTGGTGGACGACGTGGTGGTGGTGGTGGACGACATGGTGGTGGTGGACGACATGGTGGTGGTGGACGACATGGTGGTGGTGGACGACGTGGTGGGGGTGGTGGACGACGTGGTGGGGGTGGTGGACGACGTGGTGGTGGTGGTGGTGGACGACGTGGTGGTGGTGGTGGTGGACGACGTGGTGGTGGTGGTGGTGGACGACGTGGTGGTGGTGGTGGTGGACGACGTGGTGGTGGTGGTGGTGGACGACGTGGTGGTGGTGGTGGTGGACGACGTGGTGGTGGTGGACGACGTGGTGGTGGTGGTGGACGACGTGGTGGTGGTGGACGACGTGGTGGGGGTGGTGGACGACGTGGTGGGGTGGTGGACGACGTGGTGGTGGTGGTGGTGGACGACGTGGTGGTGGTGGGGGTGGACGACGTGGTGGGGGTGGTGGACGACGTGGTGGGGGTGGTGGACGACGTGGTGGTGGTGGTGGTGGACGACGTGGTGGTGGTGGTGGTGGACGACGTGGTGGTGGTGGTGGTGGACGACGTGGTGGTGGTGGTGGTGGACGACGTGGTGGTGGTGGTGGTGGACGACGTGGTGGTGGTGGACGACGTGGTGGTGGTGGTGGACGACGTGGTGGTGGTGGACGACGTGGTGGGGGTGGTGGACGACGTGGTGGGGTGGTGGACGACGTGGTGGTGGTGGTGGTGGACGACGTGGTGGTGGTGGGGGTGGACGACGTGGTGGGGGTGGTGGACGACGTGGTGGGGGTGGTGGACGACGTGGTGGGGTGGTGGACGACGTGGTGGTGGTGGTGGTGGACGACGTGGTGGTGGTGGTGGTGGTGGACGACGTGGTGGTGGTGGTGGTGGACGACGTGGTGGTGGTGGTGGACGACGTGGTCGTGGTGGGGGTGGTGGACGACGTGGTGGGGTGGTGGACGACGTGGTGGTGGTGGTGGTGGACGACGTGGTGGTGGTGGTGGTGGACGACGTGGTGGTGGTGGTGGACGACGTGGTGGTGGTGGTGGACGACATGGTGGTGGTGGACGACATGGTGGTGGTGGACGACATGGTGGTGGTGGACGACGTGGTGGGGGTGGTGGACGACGTGGTGGGGGTGGTGGACGACGTGGTGGTGGTGGTGGTGGACGACGTGGTGGTGGTGGTGGTGGACGACGTGGTGGTGGTGGTGGTGGACGACGTGGTGGTGGTGGACGACGTGGTGGTGGTGGTGGACGACGTGGTGGTGGTGGTGGACGACGTGGTGGTGGTGGTGGACAACGTGGTGGTGGTGGTGGACAACGTGGTGGTGGTGGTGGTGGACGACGTGGTGGTGGTGGTGGACGACGTGGTGGTGGTGGACGACGTGGTGGTGGTGGACGACGTGGTGGTGGTGGACGACGTGGTGGTGGTGGACGACGTGGTGGTGGTGGTGGACAACGTGGTGGTGGTGGTGGACGACGTGGTGGTGGTGGTGGACAACGTGGTGGTGGTGGTGGACGACGTGGTGGTGGTGGTGGACGACGTGGTGGTGGTGGTGGACGACGTGGTGGTGGTGGTGGACGACGTGGTGGTGGTGGTGGACGACGTGGTGGTGGTGGTGGACAACGTGGTGGTGGTGGTGGACGACGTGGTGGTGGTGGTGGACGACGTGGTGGTGGTGGTGGTGGACGACGTGGTGGTGGTGGTGGTGGACGACGTGGTGGTGGTGGTGGTGGTGGACGACGTGGTGGTGGTGGTGGACGACGTGGTGGTGGTGGACGACGTGGTGGTGGTGGACGACGTGGTGGTGGTGGACGACGTGGTGGTGGTGGACGACGTGGTGGTGGTGGTGGACGACGTGGTGGTGGACAACGTGGTGGTGGTGGTGGACAACGTGGTGGTGGTGGTGGACAACGTGGTGGTGGTGGACGACGTGGTGGTGGTGGTGGACGACGTGGTGGTGGTGGACGACGTGGTGGTGGTGGTGGACGACGTGGTGGTGGTGGTGGACGACGTGGTGGTGGTGGTGGACGACGTGGTGGTGGTGGTGGACGACGTGGTGGTGGTGGTGGACGACGTGGTGGTGGTGGTGGACGACGTGGTGGTGGTGGTGGACGACGTGGTGGTGGTGGTGGACGACGTGGTGGTGGTGGTGGACGACGTGGTGGTGGTGGTGGACGACGTGGTGGTGGTGGTGGACGACGTGGTGGTGGTGGTGGACGACGTGGTGGTGGTGGACGACGTGGAGGTGGTGGACGACGTGGAGGTGGTGGACGACGTGGAGGTGGTGGACGACGTGGAGGTGGTGGACGACGTGGAGGTGGTGGACGACGTGGAGGTGGTGGACGACGTGGAGGTGGTGGACGACGTGGAGGTGGTGGACGACGTGGAGGTGGTGGACGACGTGGAGGTGGTGGACGACGTGGAAGTGGTGGACGACGTGGAGGTGGTGGACGACGTGGAGGTGGTGGACGACGTGGAGGTGGTGGACGACGTGGAGGTGGTGGACGACGTGGAGGTGGTGGACGACGTGGAGGTGGTGGACGACGTGGAGGTGGTGGACGACGTGGAGGTGGTGGACGACGTGGAGGTGGTGGACGACGTGGAGGTGGTGGACGACGTGGAGGTGGTGGACGACGTGGAGGTGGTGGACGACGTGGAGGTGGTGGACGACGTGGAGGTGGTGGACGACGTGGAGGTGGTGGACGACGTGGAGGTGGTGGACGACGTGGAGGTGGTGGACGACGTGGAGGTGGTGGACGACGTGGAGGTGGTGGACGACGTGGAGGTGGTGGACGACGTGGTGGTGGTGGTGGACGATGTGGTGGTGGTGGACGTGGTTGTGGTGGACGTGGTGGATGTGTTGGTGGACATGGTGGAGGTGGTGGACGTGGTGGAGGTGGAGGGGGATGTGGTGGAGGAGGACATGGTGGACGTGGTGGATGTGGTGGTGGTGGAGGATGTGGTGGTGGACGTGGTGGTGTGGTAGTGGAGGATGTGGTGGTGGATGTGGTGGTGGACCTGGTGGTGGTGTGGACCTGGTGGTGGGGTGGACACGGTGGTGGGGTGGACCTGGTGGTGGGGTGGACCTGGTGGTGGGGTGGACCTGGTGGTGGTGGACGCGGTGGAGCACGTGGACAGGGTGGGTGGAATTTTGTGGATCCATGCAGATTCCAGAACTTTCCACCACAGAAATGTGAGTAAGGTGTGTTTTTTTGGACAATTATTTAGGTTTGCAAGGGATTCTGGAGAACAAAACCTTGTGAGAGCCAGTCAAGTCACCCCATACTGGATTCCCCTGGGTGTCTAGTTTTCAAAAATGTATAGGTTTGCTAGGTTTCTCTAGGTGCCAGCAGAGCTAGGGTTAAAAAACTACAGCTAGGCACTTTGCATAACAAGCATTTGCAATAGGTCTCTCATGTAACAAGTTTGAGCTATTGACAATGTAAATAACAATGCTTTTTATTCATATTTTAAAAGCCAAAACATAAATAAAATGAATTGTCATTTGCAACGCTATTAGCTTAAACTTTTGAAAATGCGATACCTATTGCATTGCAAATGCTTGTTTTAATAGCTAACAAGTATGTGTCACTGTGAGTCCACAGATAATTACAGATGTTCGCATTTCCTACGGGAGGATGAGAGCGTGGAAAGGACCTGCCCGTCATGGTTTGTGAAACAGGAGAACCAATAGACTGTTTCAAGGTCCATGTGTTCCTATCAAAAAACGGTGGTTACACCTTTAAAGCAGGCGATTTTCTACTTGGGGTATTGAAAACTACATATCCCTCCAAATTCGTACTGTAACCGGTCTCACTATTTCACCTTTCTCAGACATCTTAAGACTCACACGAGCAGACACCGCATAGTCTGACGATATACGAGTGACAAAGCGATTTACTTTGAAGACGTTTGTGAGAAGTTGGCCTGATGTATGATGTCACTAGTTCTAGTGTACACCTTATATCAGTCCAAATACCCTTATGGTGATTGGTTGTAAAGTCAACCTTATAGACCAGCTATCCTAGTGGTAGCATGGACAAGAGCAGTCTTAGGCTAAACTCTGAATGGCATGTGAAGGCAGCTGTGATACCATATATAATCCCTTGAATACCAAATGAAAGGACACCACAACAGATATATATATAAAATAAAGTGTATTTATTCTAGTCAAACCCTCAGCACTCTTTATGAGATTAGAGGTAAGTACAACACAGTCTTATTTAAGCATACATTAAGTCACACAGGTAAGTAATACAGTTAGGCCCTAGGGGCCACGCAAACCATATACTAAGTAAGTGGTATAAGGACCACTGTCACGGAAATAGAATAGGCCTAGGCCTAGGGAATCGCTGGGGCTACACTACACTAGCGTTAGTTAGGAAGTGGGAGGCCCACGGGATTCGTGTGCAGAGTGGAAACACTCACGCGTAAAAGTCAATAGCAATAGTACAGTTTAGAAAACGGTAGATTTAGGACACTTCCGGAGTACCTAGGAAGTTGAGACTTGAAAACTAGACACTAGGATAGTCACTATCCTGATGAGCACCGGAGTACCCAAGTTACCTAGCCCACAGGCTGTGGGTGCATAGGGGTGAAGATGCGTCGGTTTTCGTCGTCGACTCCTATGGATGCCTGAAGAAAGATGCTGACAGGCAGTCAGTGAAGAGTGTCCGGTGGATCCCAAGGCTGGGATCAAGAAGAGAGGAAACCTGCAAGCAGAAGGGACAGAGTCAAGGTCACTAGCCAGTGACCACGTGGAACCAGGAAGGAACCAGGCGATGTCGTGAAGATTGCAGGTGAAGGTGAAGCTTGTCGCTGCAGCCAGGAGGACCAGGAAGCGTCGAGGACGACCAGGACCAGGAGGCGAGCTGTCCCACGAAGGCTCTTGCTGTCGGCGGCGGCGAAGTTGGACTAGGACTCACCAAGCCTTGGCAAGCGGAACCCACGAAGAACGGAGGACTTGCTTCTGGTGCAGACCAGGAAGGTCTGGGGTGCTTCTTCTTTGCAGAGAAGCGGGAGCCAGTCTGGAGGAGCCAAACCAGCGCAGAAGATTTCAGGGTGCGTCGTCACAAAGGCCACTAGCCAGCGGGCAAGCAACCGGACAGACGCGGCAAGCAGGAAAATGCAGAAGGGCCCCACGCAGGACTCGTGGAGTGTGGGGGGCTGATCTTCGGTGCAGATGGTGCTTGGGGTTGGGGCTTCTCAATCCCCGGTGCACAACTTCGAGGGTACCTCAGAAGCTGCGCTGTAAGTTACTAGCCACTTTTTCCAGGTAGCCGGTCCCACGTCGCTCGTCGCCTCCACGGATCTCAGCTCTGCTGCAGATGTGGATCAGGGTCGGAGAAGTCTGGAAGTCAAGGCTCTGGTCGGGCTCTGCAGTCGGTTCCTCGTAGAACGTGGGCAAAGCAAAGGGTAGTCTCTTGATGGTGCCTGTTTGCACAGGGTAGCCACTCCTTGGCTACAAGGGAGATTCTTCAGTCTTCTTCTTTCGTCGAATGTCGAAGGTCCAGAGTTTCTGTTCAGTTTTGCAGGTTCAGGATAATCTAAAGTCTTGAGGCCCAACTCCCACTCTTATACTAATCTGGGGGGCTGGGATACCTGCTAGGTCACGCCTTATGGGTGGGACCTGGGAGGGGGTGGTTACACCCACTTCCCTTTGTCCAGTTTCGCGCCAGAGCTGGGGCTGGAGTGCCCCAGCGCCGGTTTGAACTGGACTATGCAAGGAACACCTTGTGTGCCCCAGGCATGTCTCATTCCTTTCAGCCCACCCTGCCCCAATACACTAAAGGCTGTCTGGGGAGGTGCTAGCACCTCCCCAAGCAGGAAACCTATTGTCCAGGCCTCCCTGGCTGGGATCACTCCCAGCTGCAGGAGGTCAGACTTGTGTCTGTGGCAGCAGCATCCATTTTGCGATGCTGAGGCTTTGGTTAGAGTTAAACAGCAAAGTAGGATTTTAACATGTCTCTCCCTCTAGAAGGGAGGGATAATATCCTCATCACCAGAAATGGTATGGGGGTATTATTCCAAAGTGTTAGACACCTTACACGACATGTTTTGATAAAGCCAAACCATAGTTACCATAACCGTTTAAGATTATAAGGCACTTTAAGAGTATATGGTAGGCTATATCATAGAACAGCTATAAGGACATGGTTCCGAAAGCTGCAGACAGGCTCAGCTCATGCTAGAGCACCATCTCACATGTTACCAAGCACTCTGCCTCCAGGATTGTTAAGGCCTGCCATAGGAGTGACTGATAGGTACACATGTGTCTATATATAAGGGTAGATATAGGCATACTATATCTAAGCAAGGGGTGATTACACGACCTTGCCCCAGCTGAGTGATCAGCCAGTTGTGTCTGATTGGAAGGCCAGACCAGGGGTGGCATAATACATGCTGCAGCCCCTGGGAGGCCTAGGGTACACCTATGCCCTGGGTACCTAGGGTACACTGTACAGGGTCCAATAAGGTGATCCTTACCAATTGGTTATGTACCTAGGGTACATGGAGTCCATTTTAAAGAGAGAGCAGACAGCCTGAGACCCTGAATGGCAGGATCTCAGGCCAACTAAGTCGAAAAACCAGCTAGACACTAGGCAAAAAGTTGGGGGTAACCATAGTCAGATATCCACCTTCCTACAATCCTGAACCTGCAACTTGAACAGAAACTCTGGACCTTCGACATTCGACGAAAGAAGAAGACTGAAGAATCTCCCTTGTAGCCAAGGAGTGGCTACCCTGTGCAAACAGGCACCATCAAGAGACTACCCTTTGCTTTGCCCACGTTCTACGAGGAACCGACTGCAGAGCCCGACCAGAGCCTTGACTTCCAGACTTCTCCGACCCTGATCCACATCCACAGCAAAGCTGAGATCCGTGGAGGCGACGAGCGACGTAGGACCGGCTACCTGGGAAAAGTGGCTAGTAACTTAAAGCGCAGCTTCTGAGGCACCCTCGAAGTTGTGCACCGGGGATTGAGAAGCCCCAAACCCAAGCACCATCTGCACCGAAGACCAGCCCCCCACACTCTACGAGTCCTGCGTGGGGCCCTTCTGCATTTTCCTGCTTGCCGCGTCTGTCCGGTTGCTTGCCCGCTGGCTAGTGGCCTCTGTGACGACGCACCCTGAAATCTTCTGCGCTGGTTTGGCTCCTCCAGACTGGCTCCCGCTTCTCTGCAAAGAAGAAGCACCCCAGACCTTCCTGGTCTGCACCAGAAGCAAGTCCTCCGTTCTTCGTGGGTTCCGCTTGCCAAGGCTTGGTGAGTCCTAGTCCAACTTCGACGCCGCCGACAGCAAGAGCCTTCGTGGGACAGCTCGCCTCCTGGTCCTGGTCGTCCTCGACGCTTCCTGGTCCTCCTGGCTGCAGCGACAAGCTTCACCTTCACCTGCAATCTTCACAACGTCGCCTGGTTCCTTCCTGGTTCCACGTGGTCACTGGCTAGTGACCTTGACTCTGTCCCTTCTGCTTGCAGGTTTCCTCTCTTCTTGATCCCAGCCTTGGGATCCACCGGACACTCTTCACTGACTGCCTGTCAGCATCTTCCTTCAGGCATCCATAGGAGTCGACGACGAAAACCGACGCATCTTCACCCCTATGCACCCGCAGCCTGTGGGCTAGGTAACTTGGGTACTCCGGTGCTCATCAGGATAGTGACTATCCTAGTGTCTAGTTTTCAAGTCTCAACTTCCTAGCTTCTCCGGAAGTGTCCTAAATCCACCGTTTTCTAAACTGTACTATTGCTGTTGACTTTTACGCATTACGCGTGAGTGTTTCCACTCTGCACACGAATCCCGTGGGCCTCCCACTTCCTAACTAACGCTAGTGTAGTGTAGCCCCAGCGATTCCCTAGGCCTAGGCCTACTCTATTTCCGTGACAGTGGTCCTTATACCACTTACTTAGTATATGGTTTGCGTGGCCCCTAGGGCCTAACTGTATTACTTACCTGTGTGACTTAATGTATGCTTAAATAAGACTGTGTTGTACTTACCTCTAATCTCATAAAGTGTGCTGAGGGTTTGACTAGAATAAATACACTTTATTTTATATATATATCTGTTGTGGTGTCCTTTCATTTGGTATTCAAGGGATTATATATGGTATCACAGCTGGCTTCACATGCCATTCAGAGTTTAGCCTAAGACTGCTCTTGTCCATGCTACCACTAGGATAGCTGGTCTATAAGGTTGACTTTACAACCAATCACCATAAGGGTATTTGGACTGATATAAGGTGTACACTAGAACTAGTGACATCATACATCAGGCCAACTTCTCACAGGCCCCACGCAGGACTCGTGGAGTGTGGGGGGCTGATCTTCGGTGCAGATGGTGCTTGGGGGTGGGGCTTCTCAATCCCCGGTGTACAACTTCGAGGGTGCCTCAGAAGCTGCGCTTGAAGATACTAGCCACTTTTCCCAGGTAGCCGGTCCCACGTCTCTCGTCGCCTCCACGGATCTCAGCTCGGATGTGGATCAGGGTCGGAGAAGTCTGGAAGTCAAGGCTCTGGTCGGGCTCTGCAGTCGGTCCCTCGTAGAACTTGGGCAAAGCAAAGGGTAGTCTCTTGATGGTGCCTGTTTGCACAGGGTAGCCACTCTTTGGCCACAAGGGAGATTCTTCAGTCTTCTTCTTTCGTCGAATGTCGAAGGTCCAGAGTTTGTACAAGTTTGCAGGTTCAGGATAATCTAAAGTCTTGAGGCCCAACTCCCACTCTTATACTAATCTGGGGGGCTGGGATACCTGCTAGGTCACGCCTTATGGGTGGGACCTGGGAGGGGGGTGGTTACACCCACTTTCCTTTGTCCAGTTTCGCGCCAGAGCTGGGGCTGGAGTGCCCCAGCGCCGGTTTGAACTGGACTATGCAAGGAACACCTTGTGTGCCCCAGGCACGTCTCATTCCTTTCAGCCCACCCTGGCCCAATACACTAAAGGCTGTCTGGGGAGGTGCTAGCACCTCCCCAAGCAGGAAGCCTATTGTCCAGGCCTCCCTGGCTGGGATCACTCCCAGCAGCAGGAGGTCAGACTTGTGTCGTGGCAGCAGCATCCATTTTGTGATGCTGAGGCTTTGGTCAGAGGCGAACGGTGAAGTATGATTTTAACATGTCTTTCCCTCTAGAAGGGGGGAATAATATCCTCATGTCCAGAAATGGCACGGGGGTATTATTCCACAGTGTTAGACACCTTACACGACATGTTTCGATAAAGCCAAACCATAGTTACCATAACCGTCTAAGATTATAAGGCACTTTAAGAGTATATGGTAGGCTATATCATAGAACAGCTATAAGGACATGGTTCCGAAAGCTGCAGACAGGCTCAGCTCATGCTAGAGCACCATCTCACATGTTACCAAGCACTCTGCCTCCAGGATTGTTAAGGCCTGCCATAGGAGTGACTGATAGGTACACATGTGTCTATATGTAAGTTAGGTATAGGAATACTACACCTAAGCAAGGGGTGATTACACGACCTTGCCCCAGCTGAGTGATCAGCCAGTTGTGTCAAAATGGAAGGCCAGGCCAGGGGTGGCATAATACATGCTGCAGCCCCTGGTAGGCCTAGGGTACACCTATGCCCTGGATACCTAGGGTACACTGTACAGGGGCCAATAAGGTGATCCTATCCAAATGGGTTATGCACCTAAAGTACATAGTCTCACTTTAGAGAGAGAACAGCAGGGCTGTGGGTCTGATTAGCAGGCCCACAGCCACATCTAAGTCGAAAACCAGTAAAGCAAAAGCAAAAAGTGGGGGTGAACATAGAAAGCAGACCCTACTCTCCTACATGGACGACGTGGTGGTGGTGGTGGACGAAGCGGTGGTGGTGGTGGACGAAGCGGTGGTGGTGGTGGACGAAGCGGTGGTGGACGACGTGGTGGTGGTGGACGACGTGGTGGTGGTGGTGGTGGACGACGTGGTGGTGGTGGTGGTGGACGACGTGGTGGTGGTGGTGGTGGTGGTGGTGGACGACGTGGTGGTGGGCGACGTGGTGGTGGACGACGTGGTGGTGGTGGTGGTGGTGGTGGACGACGTGGTGGTGGTGGTGGACGACGTGGTGGTGGTGGTGGTGGTGGTGGTGGTGGTGGTGGTGGGCGACGTGGTGGTGGGCGACGTGGTGGTGGGCGACGTGGTGGTGGGCGACGTGGTGGTGGGAGACGTGGTGGTGGGAGACGTGGTGGTGGTGGTGGACGACGTGGTGGTGGTGGTGGACGACGTGGTGGTGGTGGTGGACGACGTGGTGGTGGTGGTGGACGACGTGGTGGTGGTGGACGACGTGGTGGTGGTGGTGGACGACGTGGTGGTGGTGGTGGACGACGTGGTGGTGGTGGTGGTGGACGACGTGGTGGTGGTGGTGGTGGACGACGTGGTGGTGGACGACGTGGTGGTGGTGGACGACGTGGTGGTGGTGGTGGTGGACGACGTGGTGGTGGTGGACGACGTGGTGGTGGTGGTGGACGACGTGGTGGTGGTGGTGGACGACGTGGTGGTGGACGACGTGGTGGTGGTGGTGGTGGACGACGTGGTGGTGGTGGTGGTGGTGGTGGTGGTGGACGACGTGGTGGTGGTGGTGGTGGTGGTGGACGACGTGGTGGTGGTGGTGGACGACGTGGTGGTGGTGGTGGACGACGTGGTGGTGGTGGTGGACGACGTGGTGGTGGTGGACGACGTGGTGGTGGTGGTGGACGACGTGGTGGTGGTGGTGGACGACGTGGTGGTGGTGGACGACGTGGTGGTGGTGGTGGACGACGTGGTGGTGGTGGTGGACGTGGTGGTGGTGGTGGACGACGTGGTGGTGGACGACGTGGTGGTGGACGACGTGGTGGTGGTGGTGGACGACGTGGTGGTGGTGGTGGACGACGTGGTGGTGGTGGTGGACGACGTGGTGGTGGTGGTGGACGACGTGGTGGTGGTGGTGGACGACGTGGTGGTGGTGGTGGACGACGTGGTGGTGGTGGTGGGCGACGTGGTGGTGGTGGTGGACGACGTGGTGGTGGTGGTGGGCGACGTGGTGGTGGTGGTGGGCGACGTGGTGGTGGTGGTGGACGACGTGGTGGTGGTGGTGGACGACGTGGTGGTGGTGGTGGACGACGTGGTGGTGGTGGTGGACGACGTGGTGGTGGTGGTGGACGACGTGGTGGTGGTGGTGGACGGCGTGGTGGTGGTGGTGGACGGCGTGGTGGTGGACGGCATGGTGGTGGACGGCATGGTGGTGGACGGCATGGTGGTGGTGGACGACGTGGTGGACGACGTGGTGGTGGTGGACGTGGTGGTGGTGGACGTGGTGGTGGTGGACGACGTGGTGGTGGTGGACGACGTGGTGGTGGTGGACGACGTGGTGGTGGTGGTGGACGGCGTGGTGGTGGACAGCGTGGTGGTGGACGGCATGGTGGTGGACGGCGTGGTGGTGGTGGACGGCGTGGTGGTGGTGGACGACGTGGTGGTGGTGGACGACGTGGTGGTGGTGGACGACGTGGTGGTGGTGGACGACGTGGTGGTGGTGGACGACGTGGTGGTGGTGGACGACGTGGTGGTGGTGGACGACGTGGTGGTGGTGGACGACGTGGTGGTGGTGGACGACGTGGTGGTGGTGGACGACGTGGTGGTGGTGGACGACGTGGTGGTGGTGGACGACGTGGTGGTGGTGGACGACGTGGTGGGGGTGGACGACGTGGTGGGGGTGGACGACGTGGTGGGGGTGGTGGACGACGTGGTGGGGGTGGTGGACGACGTGGTGGGGGTGGTGGACGACGTGGTGGGGGTGGTGGACGACGTGGTGGGGGTGGTGGACGACGTGGTGGGGGTGGTGGACGACGTGGTGGGGGTGGTGGACGACGTGGTGGGGGTGGACGACGTGGTGGGGGTGGTGGACGACGTGGTGGGGGTGGTGGACGACGTGGTGGGGGTGGTGGACGACGTGGTGGGGGTGGTGGACGACGTGGTGGGGGTGGTGGACGACGTGGTGGGGGTGGTGGACGACGTGGTGGGGGTGGTGGACGACGTGGTGGTGGTGGACGACGTGGTGGTGGTGGTGGACGACGTGGTGGTGGTGGTGGACGACGTGGTGGTGGTGGTGGACGACGTGGTGGTGGTGGTGGTGGACGACGTGGTGGTGGTGGACGACGTGGTGGTGGTGGACGACGTGGTGGTGGTGGTGGACGACGTGGTGGTGGTGGTGGACGACGTGGTGGTGGTGGTGGACGACGTGGTGGTGGTGGTGGACGACGTGGTGGTGGTGGTGGTGGACGACGTGGTGGTGGTGGTGGTGGACGACGTGGTGGTGGTGGTGGACGACGTGGTGGTGGTGGTGGACGACGTGGTGGTGGACGACGTGGTGGTGGTGGTGGTGGTCGACGTGGTGGTGGTGGACGACGTGGTGGTGGTGGACGACGTGGTGGTGGTGGACGACGTGTTGGTGGTGGACGACGTGGTGGTGGTGGACGACGTGGTGGTGGTGGACGACGTGGTGGTGGTGGACGACGTGGTGGTGGTGGACGACGTGGTGGTGGTGGACGACGTGGTGGTGGTGGACAACGTGGTGGTGGTGGACGACGTGGTGGTGGTGGACGACGTGGTGGTGGTGGACAACGTGGTGGTGGTGGACAACGTGGTGGTGGACGACGTGGTGGTGGACGACGTGGTGGTGGTGGACGACGTGGTGGTGGTGGTGGACGACGTGGTGGTGGACGACGTGGTGGTGGTGGTGGACGACGTGGTGGTGGACGACGTGGTGGTGGTGGACGACGTGGTGGTGGTGGACGACGTGGTGGTGGACGACGTGGTGGTGGTGGACGACGTGGTGGTGGTGGACGACGTGGTGGTGGTGGACGACGTGGTGGTGGTGGACGACGTGGTGGTGGTGGACGACGTGGTGGTGGTGGACGACGTGGTGGTGGTGGACGACGTGGTGGTGGTGGACGACGTGGTGGTGGTGGACGACGTGGTGGTGGTGGACGACGTGGTGGTGGTGGACGACGTGGTGGTGGTGGACGACGTGGTGGTGGTGGTGGTGGACGACGTGGTGGTGGTGGACAACGTGGTGGTGGTGGACAACGTGGTGGTGGTGGACAACGTGGTGGTGGTGGACAACGTGGTGGTGGTGGTGGACGACGTGGTGGTGGACGACGTGGTGGTGGTGGACGACGTGGTGGTGGTGGACGACGTGGTGGTGGTGGTGGACGACGTGGTGGTGGTGGTGGTGGACGACGTGGTGGTGGTGGTGGACGACGTGGTGGTGGTGGTGGACGACGTGGTGGTGGTGGACGACGTGGAGGTGGTGGACGACGTGGAGGTGGTGGACGACGTGGAGGTGGTGGACGACGTGGAGGTGGTGGACGACGTGGAGGTGGTGGACGACGTGGAGGTGGTGGACGACGTGGAGGTGGTGGACGACGTGGAGGTGGTGGACGACGTGGAGGTGGTGGACGACGTGGAGGTGGTGGACGACGTGGAGGTGGTGGACGACGTGGAGGTGGTGGACGACGTGGAGGTGGTGGACGACGTGGAGGTGGTGGACGACGTGGAGGTGGTGGACGACGTGGAGGTGGTGGACGACGTGGAGGTGGTGGACGACGTGGAGGTGGTGGACGACGTGGAGGTGGTGGACGACGTGGAGGTGGTGGACGACGTGGAGGTGGTGGACGACGTGGAGGTGGTGGATGACGTGGAGGTGGTGGACGACGTGGAGGTGGTGGACGACGTGGTGGTGGTGGTGGACGACGTGGTGGTGGTGGTGGACGTGGTTGTGGTGGACGTGGTGGATGTGTTGGTGGACATGGTGGAGGTGGTGGACGTGGTGGAGGTGGAGGGGGATGTGGTGGTGGAGGACATGGTGGACGTGGTGGATGTGGTGGTGGTGGAGGATGTGGTGGTGGACGTGGTGGTGTGGTAGTGGAGGATGTGGTGGTGGATGTGGTGGTGGACCTGGTGGTGGTGTGGACCTGGTGGTGGGGTGGACACGGTGGTGGGGTGGACCTGGTGGTGGGGTGGACCTGGTGGTGGGGTGGACCTGGTGGTGGTGGACGCGGTGGAGCACGTGGACAGGGTGGGTGGAATTTTGTGGATCCATGCAGATTCCAGAACTTTCCACCACAGAAATGTGAGTAAGGTGTGTTTTTTTGGACAATTATTTAGGTTTGCAAGGGATTCTGGAGAACAAAACCTTGTGAGAGCCAGTCAAGTCACCCCATACTGGATTCCCCTGGGTGTCTAGTTTTCAAAAATGTATAGGTTTGCTAGGTTTCTCTAGGTGCCAGCAGAGCTAGGGTTAAAAAACTACAGCTAGGCACTTTGCATAACAAGCATTTGCAATAGGTCTCTCATGTAACAAGTTTGAGCTATTGACAATGTAAATAACAATGCTTTTTATTCATGTTTTAAAAGCCAAAACATAAATAAAATGAATTGTCATTTGCAACGCTATTAGCTTAAACTTTTGAAAATGCGATACCTATTGCATTGCAAATGCTTGTTTTAATAGCTAACAAGTATGTGTCACTGTGAGTCCACAGATAATTACAGATGTTCGCATTTCCTACGGGAGGATGAGAGCGTGGAAAGGACCTGCCCGTCATGGTTTGTGAAACAGGAGAACCAATAGACTGTTTCAAGGTCCATGTGTTCCTATCAAAAAACGGTGGTTACACCCTTAAAGCAGGCGATTTTCTACTTGGGGTATTGAAAACTACATATCCCTCCAAATTCGTACTGTAACCGGTCTCACTATTTCACCTTTCTCAGACATCTTAAGACTCACACGAGCAGACACCGCATAGTCTGACGATATACGAGTGACAAAGCGATTTACTTTGAAGACGTTTGTGAGAAGTTGGCCTGATGTATGATGTCACTAGTTCTAGTGTACACCTTATATCAGTCCAAATACCCTTATGGTGATTGGTTGTAAAGTCAACCTTATAGACCAGCTATCCTAGTGGTAGCATGGACAAGAGCAGTCTTAGGCTAAACTCTGAATGGCATGTGAAGGCAGCTGTGATACCATATATAATCCCTTGAATACCAAATGAAAGGACACCACAACAGATATATATATAAAATAAAGTGTATTTATTCTAGTCAAACCCTCAGCACTCTTTATGAGATTAGAGGTAAGTACAACACAGTCTTATTTAAGCATACATTAAGTCACACAGGTAAGTAATACAGTTAGGCCCTAGGGGCCACGCAAACCATATACTAAGTAAGTGGTATAAGGACCACTGTCACGGAAATAGAATAGGCCTAGGCCTAGGGAATCGCTGGGGCTACACTACACTAGCGTTAGTTAGGAAGTGGGAGGCCCACGGGATTCGTGTGCAGAGTGGAAACACTCACGCGTAAAAGTCAATAGCAATAGTACAGTTTAGAAAACGGTAGATTTAGGACACTTCCGGAGTACCTAGGAAGTTGAGACTTGAAAACTAGACACTAGGATAGTCACTATCCTGATGAGCACCGGAGTACCCAAGTTACCTAGCCCACAGGCTGTGGGTGCATAGGGGTGAAGATGCGTCGGTTTTCGTCGTCGACTCCTATGGATGCCTGAAGAAAGATGCTGACAGGCAGTCAGTGAAGAGTGTCCGGTGGATCCCAAGGCTGGGATCAAGAAGAGAGGAAACCTGCAAGCAGAAGGGACAGAGTCAAGGTCACTAGCCAGTGACCACGTGGAACCAGGAAGGAACCAGGCGATGTCGTGAAGATTGCAGGTGAAGGTGAAGCTTGTCGCTGCAGCCAGGAGGACCAGGAAGCGTCGAGGACGACCAGGACCAGGAGGCGAGCTGTCCCACGAAGGCTCTTGCTGTCGGCGGCGGCGAAGTTGGACTAGGACTCACCAAGCCTTGGCAAGCGGAACCCACGAAGAACGGAGGACTTGCTTCTGGTGCAGACCAGGAAGGTCTGGGGTGCTTCTTCTTTGCAGAGAAGCGGGAGCCAGTCTGGAGGAGCCAAACCAGCGCAGAAGATTTCAGGGTGCGTCGTCACAAAGGCCACTAGCCAGCGGGCAAGCAACCGGACAGACGCGGCAAGCAGGAAAATGCAGAAGGGCCCCACGCAGGACTCGTGGAGTGTGGGGGGCTGATCTTCGGTGCAGATGGTGCTTGGGGTTGGGGCTTCTCAATCCCCGGTGCACAACTTCGAGGGTGCCTCAGAAGCTGCGCTTTAAGTTACTAGCCACTTTTCCCAGGTAGCCGGTCCCACGTCGCTCGTCGCCTCCACGGATCTCAGCTTTGCTGTGGATGTGGATGTGGATCAGGGTCGGAGAAGTCTGGAAGTCAAGGCTCTGGTCGGGCTCTGCAGTCGGTTCCTCGTAGAACGTGGGCAAAGCAAAGGGTAGTCTCTTGATGGTGCCTGTTTGCACAGGGTAGCCACTCCTTGGCTACAAGGGAGATTCTTCAGTCTTCTTCTTTCGTCGAATGTCGAAGGTCCAGAGTTTCTGTTCAGTTTTGCAGGTTCAGGATAATCTAAAGTCTTGAGGCCCAACTCCCACTCTTATACTAATCTGGGGGGCTGGGATACCTGCTAGGTCACGCCTTATGGGTGGGACCTGGGAGGGGGTGGTTACACCCACTTCCCTTTGTCCAGTTTCGCGCCAGAGCTGGGGCTGGAGTGCCCCAGCGCCGGTTTGAACTGGACTATGCAAGGAACACCTTGTGTGCCCCAGGCATGTCTCATTCCTTTCAGCCCACCCTGCCCCAATACACTAAAGGCTGTCTGGGGAGGTGCTAGCACCTCTCCAAGCAGGAAACCTATTGTCCAGGCCTCCCTGGCTGGGATCACTCCCAGCTGCAGGAGGTCAGACGTGTGTCGTGGCAGCAGCATCCATTTTGTGATGCTGAGGCTTTGGTCAGAGGCTAACAGTTGAAGTATGATTTTAACATGTCTTTCCCTCTAGAAGGGGGGAATAATATCCTCATGTCCAGAAATGGCATGGGGGTATTATTCCACAGTGCTAGACACCTTACACGACATGTTTCGATAAAGCCAAACCATAGTTACCATAACCGTCTAGGATTATAAGGCACTTTAAGAGTATATGGTAGGCTATATCATAGAACAGCTATAAGGACTTGGTTCCGAAAGCTGCAGACAGGCTCAGCTCACGCTAGAGCACCATCTCACATGTTACCAAGCACTCTGCCTCCAGGATTGTTAAGGCCTGCCATAGGAGTGACTGATAGGTACACATGTGTCTATATGTAAGTTAGGTATAGGAATACTACACCTAAGCAAGGGGTGATTACACGACCTTGCCCCAGCTGAGTGATCAGCCAGTTGTGTCAGAATGGAAGGCCAGGCCAGGGGTGGCATAATACATGCTGCAGCCCCTGGTAGGCCTAGGGTACACCTATGCCCTGGGTACCTAGGGTACACTGTACAGGGGCCAATAAGGTGATCCTATCCAAATGGGTTATGCACCTAAAGTACATAGTATTAATTTAGAGAGAGAACAGCAGGGCTGTGGGTCTGATTAGCAGGCCCACAGCCACATCTAAGTCGAAAACCAGTAAAGCAAAAGCAAAAAGTGGGGGTGAACATAGAAAGCAGACCCTACTCTCCTACACAGTTCTACAAATTCATATTTTGTTTCAGCGATACATTTGTCTCGTTTTTCATTTTGACTAGGCACTCAGTTTTGTCATTGTGGCTTAGTTGACTATTTTCTGTTGCTATTTTACATGACACTAACTGTGCCTTTCCTTTCAATGATTGTTTTTGTGTGTTTGTGCTACCAGGGCTAAGATCCCATGCGATGCTTCACGTGTCCTGCAGGTGGCACTGTGTGTCAGTTTGTGAGTTCATCCGCTTGTCGCTTGCTACTGGCGTGTGTATATTTCTTTATGTGTAGCCAAAACTCTCGGTGATGTTTTTCTCGGTTTTTATTTGCGTGCCGCTCTTGCTCAGCAGAGCCATTAGTTAGAGTAATACTCGGCTTCCAGGATCTTGAAGAAGGAAAGGTGATGCATTCTGAAGCAGGGGCTCTCACAAGGCTCGCCGCATAATATATCGCTGAAGAATCTTGATAAATCAATGTCTCTAGACAGGGATTAGACAGGACACCCCATGGGAATGCACATTGGAATTCAATTTAAAGAGTGGCGCTCAAGGAATTCCCCAGATATCAGGGAGCAGTATTATCTTTTCAGGAATACATTTCCAATTGTCATTTGGAACCCCAGAGGATGTTTTTTTTTTGTGAGGTTAGAGTAAATGTACCCCTGTCAGCCGTCTGATTCTTTACTAACAATATTTTCTTCACATTTTCACAATCGTGGCCTGTGCATAAAAACTCAATGTTGTAGCAGTACAGGGACAAGAAATATTAACCATGCTTGTCCTATAGGGTTGCACCACAGAGGAGCGCGGGCGAGAGAGCGCGGCAGGGAGGCGAACGCGTGCTGCTGCGCATAACAGACACGAATGAGCGGAGCAAAGGCGGGACATGCGCCCGCCTTTGCCCAATTGCATGCTGGCTTTTTTTTTTTTTTTTTTTTTTAAAAAGCACGCAGAAGCCAATTGAAGCCGGCGAAAGCTGAACACACGCACGAGCGTGTGGTCAGCTTTCTGAACTCCCTACATGAGGTCTCACGCTGCGCGAGCAGTTCTGCGCCTGCAACACTAGGCACGAGACCTAAAAAGGGTCCTTTTTAGGTCTTGCCTGACCCAGCGCTTGTGGCGAGACTAAGTGAGGGTTCCAAAAAATGCTACCGCCGGCCACAGCTTACAGTGCATGTGCGCGCGCTTGAGCAGAGGCGCCATATGGCGCGATTACTGCTGTGCGCGCACCACTCGCGCACATGCACTGCAAGCTGTGGCAGACGATCCTTTGTTTCTTTCCAGCTAGTCGATTTGCTCAAAAAGCACAACTCCACTTCCCCCCCCACCATGTTTTTGTTTTGACACCTTTTTTTTTTCCTGTAAGGGTCTGGTTGGTAAACTCATGGTAGAAACTCTTAATCTCTAGATCTAATAAATAGGCCTGCTTACGTGTTCTTTGCAAATAGGTGACAGCTGCAGGATCCCGCAGTTACAAATTTAATATATTTATACTAACTCTGTAAACCTATTTTCCTTCGCAATATCACCTTCATAACGTAACTATTCTTAATTGTGCCGTGATCTAAAAAATAACGTTCTTAAACTGCGTACAGTAAGGACTGAAGAATCAGTCAGTGTCAAGTGTTGCATGTTTTTTCCTATCCGTTTCATGTACTGTAAATAAATAGAGCAACGGTAACGTTGGTGCAGGTAGGCTTTCGTATGGTCTTCGTTGGGAAATAGTGCATTGGAAGAGTTCAGTTTCTGTACATCCTTTAATGTTCAGTGCATAAAAACTTAACTGATATTTGTTAATGTGAAAGATCGTGACAGCCCCCGCCCCCAACATCATATACACGTCATGTTGCTAGTGGTCGTACCTTCTGTTATAGAGACCGTGCACTTTCCTGTCAGCAGCAGGAGCCAGATAACCTTTAGCTCTGTATTTCACTGATGAGCTATGATGTGGGTTTTTTTTTTGTAACATTATGCATGCAGCTCACCACTTCCTGTAAAACATTGTTCGGTCAAACTGAATGTTGGCTTTTGTTTGACATCGGTTTCTTTTCATTTGACTGAAAAAAATTAATTTTTTGATTTTTGGGTATAAATTTGAATAGGCCATTGGTAAAATGTTCTTAAGCAGTGCAATAACCTGCTGACCGTAGCTGTCTAGATGAGTCCGACTACACTTTTAGGAAGTTGTTTTTTCGCTCGTTTTTTTCCTTTGTAGTATGCATGTACTGATATTGTGAGTTTTCGGTTGCTTATCGTCCTACACTCTAAACATTTAGCTGTCCATATGGACTGGCAGTAGTCTTTGTGACTAGGATCTCCAGGACATATTGCAGGATATTTCCATCATCGTATCATTTAGGTTGACTGGCCTCAATCAAGGGCACTGATATTAAAGTGGACTAAAATGTAGCATTGGATCTTCTGTACTTTAGAAATTTTGAAGAGCTTGCAATAGTAACTAAAACGGCTACTGTTAATTACCTGTCCCGTTCCATGTTAACCCAGTTGACAAAAGGATTAATTGTCCCAAATTTCTAGGGGAACACATTTCATTATACTACCCGTGTTATTTATTCAAGAATACCCAAACAGACAGTTCTTTCCATTTACTTTAAACACACCATCAGGTCATTGCTGGTTCCGTCTCCCTCAGACACACTGAAGCAACAGCGGTCTGTACCTCTTCTGTGTCAGAATAGTACGGCACTTGCATATTCTACGTTTTGGTACACATGTATATTGTCACCACTCCACTTCCTTCAAATAGCACACTGCTAAACGCATTCTGGGAGCAAACTCTCCAACATAGGCAAGTATTGTCTGATGACAGTCATCTCATCTTGATACAGGACCTCATATTGAATTACAGACTTTGGTGAAGACTTTCTGGCTACGGGTCAATGTTGGACCTTTGGGCCAACCACCTTCCAAGACAACCTTTGCCTCTAGAAATGTCACTTTGATTTCTTTCATCCCCCCAAGATAACCACCCATGAGCCCAACCCATCTTCTACAGATCTTAGTACAAGGTCAGAAAGTCTACCTCAATGTTTTCAAAATCGCTTTCTCAACAGTTTTCTCATCCTAAGTCTAGCTTCTTAATATTCGTACCAGGTCATTTAACAAATACCTAAGCACCACCCCTACAATCAAGAGGATAGAGCCAAAGCAAGCACAAGAAAAATAACCTAAACATCAAGCAAAATATTGTCAACGCTCAGTCATGGAAATCCCTTATAATACACCCTAACGGCCATGGACTTTTAACATCTTTTTCTTTGGGGCGTTCACCATAGATTAAGGTTTTAAACGCCTAAGTGCAGGAGTTCTTTCATTTTCACCACTTTGTCTTATTCCAGCTTGAGTCTCTTTCTGTTGTACTAATTAGTTCATCCCACCTCTTCGATTGTCAGATCGCACAGAAGGCTGCTTAACACCTAATGTCAAATATGCAGTAGTTACTTCTGGTGAAAACATTCTCCTTTGAGAGGAAAGGGTTTTACAGAATGTTCGCACTGGTCCTATTCTCTCAATCTGGGGGAAAATGATGAGGGAAAGGTGCTGCTCAAAAAGTGGTTGAGAGGTTGTAATGCTGAGCATCCCAAAATAGATGTCCCATGTATGTGGGAAAATATGGATATGGCATACTGCTGGGAACTATGAACCATAAACATTGCTAATTGAGTGCAAGCCTGTGTACTTACCCTTGACCAACACCGGTTTCCTTCACCACAAGCGTGTTTTCATTGTGTGCCTGCCTTGCTATTTTAAACCAACTTTTTTCAGTTTGCTGTACTTTGGCCGTTCTGGTCAACCGATTGGACCTGCTCCATAACTTTTCTTGTCTTGAAAAGCACTACTTCCACATCTCTGGTAAAATATTTGTATATTATTTTACAGAAGTTTATTTCCTTATTCCTAAACATTTGATACTGTGTATGCAGCCCTAAAAACCCACAGACCTGTGCACCATGAGGGGGAGAAGCACATGTTTGCTGTGATCTGATGGTGCAGTGTAATCTACCATTTAGATACAGAAGGAGGCAGACATGGAGCTCATCCATGCCATTGTTAACATGCGTTGGGCTCAAAGAGCTAAGTCAATCAGACTGGACTTTACCCTGTCGGTTCTGGATCTCGTAAAGAATCTCGATATACAAGTCTGACGGGTGCATGGGTTGACTGCTCCCAGTGCAGTAGCTAATGCAATAGTCACCTGACTAATATACGGTGAGCCGACCCATTCCCAGGTATGTGAATAAAGCCAGCATCTGATGTTGCATATCGGGGGCAGTGAGCAAGAACAATTTATGAAGAGTTCCATAACCTGGCCGGTGTAAGTTATGCTCTGTGGAGAATATTGTAGAGCTGCATTAATTTAAATCTGAAGTTGTGATATTCCGTGCGGCTACTCAACCACTTTGAAGTAGAGTTCTAGAGGGAGAGGTGCATGGTGATTGCTGAAGGATACATTTTGATTGGTTCTACAGGATAGGCATTAGCGGCAGGATCTGATAATTAACCAAGAGGTAAGAGAGGAATCAAGAGGATTCAGATCCCACTTTAAGCACCAATAAAGCTAATGTGACTCGTCTCATTAGATGGAGACTGATTCTAGAAGCCCAGGCAGCATCAACACAGTCTGCAGCATCTCTTGAAAGACGTGGCCATCAATGAGATCTCAAGAGATTAAACAGCAGTAAGACAATGGAATGTCCTGTGGGACCTAGAAGTATAGCATTAAAAACAAGCATTCGCATAGACAATAGGTCTTGCATTTGGGACCTTGTAAGTGTTTAGCCATGCAACAGTTAATGGTGTTGCAGTAAGGATATTGTGCTGCATAACTAAATACTTATAAGGTCCCAAAGGCGAGACCTATTGGCTATGCCAATGCCTTTTAACTGTGAAACTGTGGTGTGTCCACGTTGCGTTTTGCGCCGTTTCCTGTCGCAGGCACTAGGCCTACCTACACAAGTGAAGTACCATTTTTCTCGGAAGACTTTGGGGAACGCGGAGTGGGTGGAATTTTGTGGATCCAAGCAGATACCAGAACTTTCCACCACAGAAATGTGAGGAAAATGGTTTTTTTTTTTACACAATGTTTAGGTCTCGCCTGAGCCAGCGCGCATGCGCTGCACTGCAAAGCTTTATGTAAGGGCTTCAAACTCAGACCAGCTCATGCGTGTTTGTTTGGTCACAGGCTATTGGCCTTTGCGTGCGTCTTTCTAAGTAAGACAGCACGCAATTGGCCACAGGCGGGTGCATGTGCCGCCTTCTCTCAATCCTGGCCTAGGCAGCTCGGGAGCAAGCAGCGGCCCCGCACTGTGCCTGCTACATTCTTTAAATTCTTTGCAGCGAGCGCACACACCACTCGCGGGCGCAGCTGCGTTTCTTTCTGATCTCCTGGCGCCGCATGCTTGATGATCAGCAAGTCCGTACACAGGTTCGGGGCCCCCTGCGGTTCATCCCTCCGACCATGAACACAAGCTGCAGGCTTCCTGCTGATCTGTCCTGCTGACATAAGCCCATTTCGGCCCGGAGCTGCTAAAGCTCCTCGCGTATCCCTCCACGCAGTGCACAATCCGCTCTGACAGACATATACCATCCCTTATTTAAAGGAAGTCCTGCTTCCCGGGCCAGGTGCAGAGGCGGCGTGCGTGCAGTCCGCTTCTCTTGGCAGGTACACAAAGCCCGCTGGCTCACCGGCACTTCCCTCGCGCTGCGTGAGTTACACGGGATGTCAGTGCGCCGCAGCTTCTCTGCTGAGGACATGGTACAATATTTCAGCGAGTTAAGCTCTCAGTGCTGAGTTTCATGCATGAAACAGAGAAGGGCACATTGGACTTTATAGCAACTCCACGATGCAAACGTGAGTGTTATTTACAGCGCATTGAACAGCATACATCCTGGCAACAAGCGCTGTACCAAGAAACGCAAATATTTCCTTTGCTGCTCACTTCCGCAGAAATTCGATTTGATGAATTTACTCTTCAATTGCAGCCGCGACCCTGCCAACTATCTAGGCGCTAGACAGAAAGCTGTTACAGAGTAAGCAAAATAGACCTGAAGGTTGTTAGAATCGGAGAATAAGCCAGGTTTAGAGGGGTTTCCAAAGCATTAGGTGATTTGTGTGGGCAAATGTGCGGGTGAAAGGGCAAAAGGTGTAGGTGAACTGGGTAATTCCAGCTTTCTGCAATTTGATAAGACACCCCTCAGCTCTTTCAATGAACTTCACTGCTGACCTACTGCACCCTCTTGCCCTGAGGGACAGTTGCATCTCTACTAACGCTCATAAGATAGCTCAGCGAGTTAAGAAGCATCAATTGAGCTGTGTGTTCAACTGGCAAGTCAGGGGGTTGAATCCAAACAGGTTTGACTTGGTTATTCGTTATTCCAAGGTCAATACAAGGAACGCCATTGAATGCGGAAATACACCTTCCTTTCACAGTGCTACAACATGCCAGAAGGTCTTTAGTAAGGGCACTGTAAATCAAGGACACTTGTAATCTAGTAGAAAAAGCAGCCCCTTGCCATCTTATTAAAGCCTAGTTTTGACATCAATATTTACCTGTACCATGGAAATGACATAGCTGTTCTACGCTAATAAGGCACTTAATTTGAGCTGGAATGTTGTAATACCTCTGGCAGACCCATCAGGCAATGCAAAAGGCAGGTCAGTGAACATAATTACACCTGCTTGGTTAAACAATAAAGAATAAATTAGCTAGTGAGCAATCTCTCCACAGCTTATACTCCGAGCACAATGCCATCTATGATGAACGGGGGTTTTCCGGGACACCCTACTGCCGGAAGAGGGATAGTAAGTTCCTGCCACCGGTACACATACCCTACAGAGGTTACCTGCTGAAGGACGCCACACGAAGCATCCCAGCAGGAAGCTCCCGTGCCGGCTCTCCCGTGGGATAAGCGCCCCCCTGCAGCCGGTGGCACACAGCCGCTTTCCCTCTGGCCGGCTCACGAGGAGCAGTCTCAGCCCCCTTGGCTCTCGGCAGCCTCTGCGCCTCGTCCTCCGCAGTGCGAATCCCCTCAGTCATACACATCAAATTGGCCGCACACTGCTCGTCTTACCAGCAAGTTGCCACAAGGAACTATGGTCCATGTAGTGGCGACGGCGAGTATGCCTGTGCCACAGTGTTGAAAGGAAGTAAATGTAGCATTAGCCATCCCTGGACACGTGTTTCGAGGTAGTTGCCTCTCGTCAGCAGGGAGTAGGTGACTGTAATGGGGTGCCGCGTAGACTGCCAAAGACGTATTAACAGGTAACGTACCACTCATGGCGCGCAGGTGCTGGTCTAGGGCCCGTCGGCCCAATAGCTCAAGGGAGCCTCAGTACAACACATCCAATTGGCCGCACACTGCTCGTCTTACAAGCAAGTTGCCCCAAGGAACTATGGTCCATGTAGTGGCGACGGCGAGTACGCCTGTGCCACAGTGTTGAAAGGAGTAAATGTAGCATTAGCCATCCCCTCAGTCATGGCCTGCACTCTCTCCTCTTGGCTGCCGCACCAGCGGGGCAGGATGCTGTGCCCGGCAGCGCAGACCAGGGCACGGCCAACTTCGCACTCGTCAAGGGTGGGTTGCGGTACGCAGGACTCTTTACAGCAGTTGCGTCAGCAAAAAATTCTTGGCAGTACAGGGCTTCTCAGCCCAGCGGAGCCCAGTTCTCTTAAGTTTATTATTTTCCTCCATAAAGCTGGGAGAAGAAAAGGCGAAAATATTTTACAAGACCTGGTCAGTGATTAAACCATCCTTAAGCCTTCTCTTTGCACGCAGACCTCAACCCATCTCTACATATTTATTAAGGCCTTTACAAAGTTAACTATACATTTGACTAACATTTTGCTGCTATTCTCTAATAAAAACAACACTAAATCAGCCTACTTCAAATTATGGGAAGAAACCTGTCATTTCAAGACACATTGTTTAACAAGCATTGGTATAGCCAATAGGTCTCGCCTTTAGGACCTAATAAGTGTTTAGTTATCCAGCACAATATCCTTGGTGCAACATCCTCAACTGTTGCATGGCTAAACACTTATAAGGACCCAAAGGCGAGACCTATTGGCTATGCCAATGCTTTGTTTAGGTTTGCAAGGGATTCTGGGTAACAGAACCTGGTGAGAGCCAGTCCAGTCACCCCATCCTGGATTCCCTGGGTGTCTAGTTTTAAAAACATGTATAGGTTTGCTAGGTGCCGGCAGAGCTAGGGCTAAAAAACTACAGCTAGGCACTTTGCAAAAAAAAGGACATTTTTCATTGTGAAAATGTGGGTGTGTCCACGTTGCGTTTTGAGCTATTTCCTGTGGCGGGCACTAGGCCTACCCACACAAGTGAGGAACCATTTTTATTGTGAGACTTAGGGTAACACAGAATTGTAGAGCAACTGTTATTACCTATCGATTCTCGGTGCATTTCTGCCTTCCAAATGAAAAACAATGTGTAAAAAATAAGTCATTTTGAAAAATGACCTATAATTCTCATGCTAGTATGGGTAGTCCCAATTTCGGAAATGTGCAAATATCTACTTTTTTCTAAACTCTACATTTTGTTCCCATTTCAGAAATACATAAGTGTCTTTCATACCGATTTTTCCATGTATACATTTTCCCAGAATAATTGCTATATACCCGGTACATAATAAAAAACCATTGCAAGTCGCTGCTCACTTATTGGCTCTGGGTTCGCCGGGTTCATGGTGAACCTACAAATCCTATATATCCCCACAACCAGAAAGGTCCAGCGGATGTAACGGTATATTGCTTTCAAACAGCTGTCATAATTAGAAGTCTCCGGTTTGCAAAAGCACTGCAGACTTGGGGACGAAGGTCTTCTGGGTGTGATCACCACTTGGATAGGTAAGTTGGGATCTTGGGGGTTGGATAGGCAGTCAGGGGTGTCTTTTAGGTTCGGATCTTCTTACCAGCTCCTGGTCGCTGTTGGGGGAACCTTCCGGTTTGTGGCTGCAGGCTTGAGGCAGGTCAGGGGTCGCCAGATCTCGGGACAGGATCGCCAGGGAGACCTCAGCAGTGGCTTGGAGAAGCTCACAAAGGCGGCAAGCCTTTGAAGATTCCACTTCGTGAACCCTGTCCATCCTGGGGGAGGAGGCTTGAAACCTCGTCCCAGTATGTTCATTGTTTCAGGCCCTCCGAGAGCAGCAGGCTCTCGACCCAGTGGTCCAGAAACATGTCTGGTGGTGGCAGCTGAAAGCAGCCACTCAGACTGGCCCCTAGTGGTAGGTCGTTTTCAGGGGGCATCTCTAAGATGCCCTCTGTGTGCATTTTTCATTAAATCCCACACTGACATCAGTGTGGGTTTAATGTGCTAAGACGTTTGAATACCAAACTTCACAGTTTTCAGTGTAGCCACTATGGTGCTGTGGAGCTGGTAATGACAAACTCTCAGCACCATACACTCTTAATTGCAGCACTGCACCTACATTGTTTAAGAATGGACTTCGACACTGTAGGGGTACAGGGCTCATGCACCTGTACCCTCACCACTGGTATAGTGCACCCAGCTAGAGGGGTGACTGATCTATGCCAGGGCAGTGGGTTGTAGGCATGGCACACAGGGATGTGTGCTATGTCGACTCTTCACTTTGTTCTGCACCAAGACACGCAGCCTGCAAAGGCAGTGTGTGGGTGTAATGGTACATGGCCTCTAAGGGTGGCACAACAAGTGCTGCAGCCCTTAGAGGTCTTCCCTGGTCACAGTGCCCTGGGTACCTGTGGTACCATTTACCAGGAGCTGACCTGTGGCCAGAGATGCCAATAGGGTTTTGTTTTTAATGCAGGTTTTAGGGTAAGAACATAGGCCCTGGGCACACTCAGTCAAAGCACATCAGCAATTCAGCAAAAAGTAGGGGCAACCATGCAGAAAGAGGGCACTTTCTCACACATAGTAACTGGTACCCTGGGTACCTAGGGCCTGAGAGCTGCAGAGGGTTCCTTGGGACCCCCCTCACTGAGACCCCTCACAGGAACCATTCCACTGCCCTTGCAGCCTGCATGTCCCTGAGGGACTAAGTCGACATGTCACCCTGTCGGGTGCCATGCCCGCCAACACTGCCTGGCAGCATCACATCAACACATTTATGAAGATTGTGTGAAAAAGTGTGTAAAAATATAGGAACCGCCTCCCGTAAGCAATCACCACGTGCTACTTGGCTGTTACTCGTCAACTTGCACTCATTCCCATGCCATTCCAGTTTAGACCCAGCCACATGCAAATCAATCTTGACCCTGGGTTTGGTTCTAGTCCAGGGACGACCTGGCTTGGCAGTTTGGGCTGGACTGTTCCCATGAGGCACAGGGTCAAGACTTATTTGCATATGGCTGGGTCTAAACTGGGGTGGCATGGTGAGCAAAAGAACGATGGATTTAACCTAGATCTTTTGACTGGGGGTGAATGTTTTGATTTGTTCAGCATTTAGGCCATCATTTGTGTCTCTTTTGCTATATATACACACCATCATACATGGTACGCCATCCACAGCTCTTTTGCCTGAGGTGCTAAAGGAGATTAAAAAAAAGAATAAAGGCTGCCTCTGTCCTGGATTGGGGATGAAACGTATTGGCAACTATGCCACAGTTGCTTCAATTTTAAGTACCATAAAAGGGAATTCAGCATTTTGGCAGTATGCCAACGCCTTGCGCAGGTTAAGTTAGCAGACCAAGAGCGTGAACTACCAATAATTATTGCTGAAACCTATACATCTATGGGTCGAGATAATTTGGAAGCCAAACCAAATAAACCACAGCTATAAAAACACTGGACTAAACAAAATAAGCAAAGAAAAAAAACAAAGTCACAGCGTGGATCTTCTCAAATGGAGTCCACTGAAAAGCAATGATCTGCCCAACTGTGAAAGAATTAAATGGCATGATAGAAATCCATATACACGTCCCTCTCTGTTCCTTTCAGGATACATCCGAAAAACGCTTGGAAAGAATAGATCGAGAGCACAGATCAGAAGAGTATGTGAAACCAAAAAAGGACCGAAAACTCGTCTGACATGAAAAAGGAAGAGAAGCTTCCACAACAAAAGCCTCGATTCAAACAGAAGAAAGTGGCAGGAATTTGTCAAATATGTCACACACATTGAGGACGTTGCTGAGTGGCCACTGACACTTCTGGACAGCATGACAGAGGTCACAATCGCTTGCCAGAATCTTAATGAGTTTTTGGTAGCAACAGCAACTCATGATTTTATTCAGGTGGAAACACCAGATCAGAGGGTTTGCTCTCCAGATAGATTATATGATTTGGGCATCCAAATTGAGGTCGATTTACCTCGTACCATCAAAGTAATTGGGGGGGAGGGGGAGAATGTGACATATAACATTCTCTTGGCTGAAAGGGACTGGCCACCCGAGTTTGTTCGGAAAGTCCCACAAGGGGAAGATATAATTACACCATCTTTCTACGTCCTCGTTCCTGAAGGAGTAACTCATGCATATTCCACGGAGTGGGCCCTTGCATTATACTGCAACCATATAGACTGGGATCAAGATTCACCTTATGTCATACCTATAAGATCCAGCCCGCAAGTGCAACCACGATATCCTATTAAGCATTAAGCTAAAAGCCCAGTTAGAATTTCTCTAACACAGCTAGAACACCAAGGCACAATTAAGCCTTGTATCTCAACAATGAGCAATTCCATTTCCAGTAGCGAAACTGAATCATTCATATCACTTAGTCTTAGACTACAGGCATTTAAACAGTCATACACACACATTTCCAATACAAAATTCACACAGCGAGGCACTAATGAACAATATTGAACACAAAGCTTCTGAACTATCATGACAGGGATGTTATTCTGAAGCAGGCACATCTCAAAGAAGCCCTACAATATGAGAACGCTTGATTCTAATCTTCCCAGACTACACAAGGCTAGTTCAGCAGCAGCGGCAGTCGTTCCTGGCTGCCAAGACCCGCTTGAGGGACCTCAAGCTCTCGTATGCCCTATTGTACTCTGCTCGCCTGCGAGTTGTCCATCGCTCCCGTACCCCTATCTTTTACTCGCCGGAAGAGGTGTTTAAATAGACTGATGAAACGGTGCGGGCCCATACACCACCTGGACGAGAGTCTGATTCCTCCTCGTCGGAAGTTGCTCGGAGGGGGCCCTCGGTGAAATCGAAGGGTGCCAGAAGATCGCGCTCCCTGTCTTGCGGTGCGGCATCCCGGACTAGCTCGGTTTCAGGCCAGCAGACACAGATACCCTGATGGACTCGCAAGCAAGGAGCAGAGGCAGAGCAGCCTGTACTTACTTGTTCGGAGAGGCTCAACTATGGGCCGGGTCTGTTAGTGGGCCTGTGCTTGTAGAGGGAGTGTTAGCGACGGATGGGTTGTGAGTTGGGGACCCATTGGTCGGGCGGGCCGGGTCCTTCCGTTCGTGGGGATGGGGGTGGCGAGGGCCGCTCCCACCGCGACAGATGCTTCATCGTTTTTGAGGTATAGGGTGGGGGGTTTGTTGGGAGGGGGGTTGTTTTGTTCGTTGATCGCACTTCACCACATAGACAGTTGGCTTGTCCATGCATACTGGGCAGGATTCCACATCTCCGCGCACGTAGATACATTATCACATGGCAGATATTCCCCATAGGGAGCAACTGTCCCCAGGCTCACTCTGTATTATCAGCTGGAACGTGAGGGGAGCCCTCGATAAGATTAAACGTGGGGCCATACTGCAACAGGCCAAGCAGGCTGGGACGGATATCCTCCTGCTACAGGAGGCACATCTTCTGAGGACAAAGGCCCTCTCTGTCTTGGCTCATCGTAGGGTCCCCAACGCGCATAGTAGGCTTTGGACCGACACCTACGGGCGCTACATACTCCTGCAGGTCAAGGTGGGGGAAGAATCCCTGATCCTGGGAAGCATTTACGCTGCTCCTCCATTACAGTGGAGCCTGGTGGAGCGTCTTATGGCTATATGGGTGGATATGCCGGATGGGGTAGCTGTGGTTGGTGGAGATTGGAATGATGCCATGGATGTGGACATGGATCGCTGGAGGGAGAGGGGGGGGTGGCACCACAAAGCTGCATTCTTTAGCGACAGGGCTCGACTGGGTGGGTACCTGGCGTTATTTGCATCGGGACAGTCAAGAGTTTACGTATCTCTCAGCTGTTCACAACTCCTTTTCCAGAATCGACTACGTTTTTGTCCCCCGAGGGACGGTGGGCAGGGTGGTGGGAGCAGAGATTCTCCCGCGAGGCCTTTCAGGCCACTCCCCAGTGGCCCTCACCATACAGAGGGGGCGAAGGAGGCAACCGTTTCGGTGGCGTCTCTCGGTGTGGCACCTGCAGAACGAGGACTATAGAGAACAGATGAGCGACGGTATCAACGAATACCTGAGAGTCAATGTGGGGTCAGTGACCATGGCCGATGCTGTGTGGAAGGCGATGAAGCCTACCTTGAGGGGAACAGACATATCTTAGTGCGCGACGGCTCGCAGAACACGCAGGGAGGCGCTCATTCAACCTGAGGCAGGTATTAAAGATCTTGAGCATCCAGGGCGAGAGGCCGGAGGCAGCCAGGCCAGGCGCCAATTGCTTTTTGCCCAACAAAATTATGCCGTGCTACTGCTGGACGAGGCCAGACAAGCCTGGCTGGTGACGGGCAGTAGAGTGTATCAATGGGGGGACAAATCTAGCAAGATGCTCCACCGACACAACCAGGGGGGTGTATCCCACCCAGAGTCTGCCGGTCATATTGGCCTCGGTGGGTGGGCCAATCAGAGACCCTTGGGCCCTGGCAGAGAGTTTTGCTACATATTGCAGATCTCTACGCCCCTAAAGTTTTTGCCTGCCGCCACGATTGATCGTTTCTTCTCTGACCTTCCGCCCAGGGCTCTATCAGATGCTCTAAGAGACGATCTGGAGCTCCCACTGACGGACGAGGAACTGGGGACTGCATTGGGAGAGCTCAACTCCGGGAAGGCCCCGGGACCTAATGTGTTTCCCAGTGAATTTTTTAAGCAGTACTTTCTGCAGTTGGTACTTCACTATCGCGCAGTAGTGGAGGAGGCATGGGACCATGGCTCTCTTCCCCCGGATTGGAGGCATGCATAAGTGGTGGTCTTCCATAATCCCGGTAGGCCGCCGGATCAACACGCATCCTACAGACCCATTTCCCTTTTAAATGTGGAGGCCAAAATATTGGTGAAGGCCCTAGCAAATCGCCTGTTGCCCATATAGCTACTCTGGTGCACCCTGATCAGGCTGGTTTCATGCCTCAGCGGGCGACTAGACATAACATTAGACGAGCACATGTCGCAGTGGCGGCCATCCAGCGACTGGGTGTACCGGCAGCGTTGTTGCTAGCGGACATGGATAGGGCATTTGATTCTTAGCTGGATATACCTCTTCGTATTATTACAAAGGCTGAATCGCGGACCGAGGTTTCTTTCTTATTTGACTCTCCTATACAAGGACCTCACAGCGTCGGTGCAGGTGGCTGGCGCGGCCTCCTCAGTGTTCTCTATAGGGCAGGGCACGAGGCAGGGATGTCCCTTGTCTCCATATTTATTTGCCCTTCCGATGGAGCCACTGGCCGCGTGGGTGCAAATAGACGCACAGATCCAGGGCTTTGAATGGGATCAGGGGCTGTCAGACAAGATTGCATTATATGCGAATTGGGAGAATTCTGGACTTTATACGAGTCCCCGTAAGTCTACCTCGTGGATGCTCGGCAGTCGGGAAGAGTTAGGCGTTTGGGCATCGTCGATCCAGCTGGGGGCGGGAGGACTGAAATATTTGGGGGTATTCATAACACATGAGCCTGAATTGCTTGGGAGTGCAACCTGGTATCGGTGTGGGAGCGAGTACATGAAGATATTAAGACATGGTCCCGCATGCCACTGACTATCTATGGTAGCTTGGCCATATTTTAGATGGTCACGCTCCCTCGCCTTTTATATCAGTTACAGAATCACCCATATCCGATTCCTCCTCGCTGGTTAAGGCAGGTAAACGCGGCTCTTGGGCAGTTCTTGTGGGACGGGGGAAAAGGTACGCGTGCCCTGCAGACGTGCTTTTTATCTACCTACTGTGGGGGACTGGCATCATCAGATATCCTATCATATTGTCAGGCATCTCATTTGCTTGTATTGAATGAATGGTGGTATGGCGACAGGGAGGACCCAGCATACGCAGTGGAAAGGCGGCTCCTGGGAGATCACTCGCTACACAGGGTTTTATATTCTGCGTCGCTGCGGGCCTCATTGCCCTCGGTAACTAGGGTTGTGTTCCAGATCTGGAGGCAGGCGTTGGGTAGGATGGGGTGGTGGAATACACAAACGTGGGAGACTCCCCAATGGGATAATGAGCGGCTGCCACAACTAGCGGCCTTGCAGGGATTTCGGGGCTGGGACCACATAGGGATATCGGCCCTGGGTGATGTCATGAGGTGTCCAGTATTGAGATCCTTCCAGCACCTTCAGGCGGAATTTCATATGCCACGGTCCCAGTTTTTCAAGTACCTGCAATTTCGACATGCTCTGCTACCCAGTCTGGCGGGATTGGAGTCTCTGGCTGAGTTTAGGCCCCTGGAGGCCAAAGTTTTTATGGGAGAATGTAGAAAAGTGGCTCTGTATATACTGTTCCCAAATAGGTACAGTGTGTACAAACTCCACAGCCCCCAGAGGTTTGGCAGAGGCTAAAGTTAGATATAACCTTACTCTCTAAAGTTGTAGCTTGGTCGAGCAGTAAGGCAGTATCAGAGGACAGTGTAAAGAATTTGTTGTACACACTCAGTCAGCAAATGGTCTCACACACTCAAGAACTGAACTCTAGGCTAATGGTTTGTATATAAAAATATATGGTTGTTTTATTTTAGAACCAACGATAGGTATCAAAATATACTTTCTCAGAATGAGATGCTTTAGTTAAGTAGTTTGCAAGAGGCAATTGACTTGGAATGCAATAGTTACAGTTTGTTGCAATAGGCAACACAATTTCAAACACAATAATACATTGAGCTCAATGGGAATTTTAAGTTATATGCAATTGATTACCTTCAGGATTACTTTTCTAACTCCAGGACTGGATCCTAGATTCAGCCCTGGAACAGTTCTTGGAAACAAGTGAGTAAAGCTGCAGGCGTCGTCAGGAGCATCGAGGTGGCTGCCAGATTCGGGGTCACAGTCGCCGGGGGGACGTCCTCAGGGTCTTTGTCCACTCCAGCACAGGCCAAGCTTGGCGGGTGCAGAGTGTGCAGGGTTCGCAGTTCTTGGCTGATTTTGGGGGGGGGGGTTAGATACTTGCTTTGAGCAGAGCCACTGTTCGTGGGAGTCCCAGATGCTCAGAGTCACAAGGTAGCCAGGTCCTCTGGGGTTTGTGAGGTTGCTGGACACAGGAGGAGCCGGGATTTAGCAGGAGCAGGTTCAAGGGTCGACAGGCCGGTAGGGCTGGGGCCAAAGCAGTTGGTGTCTTCCTTTTCTTAGCAGCTGCACAGCAGGTCTTCTTTCTTCTTGATCTTCTTTGCTGTTTTTGGAATCTGGAATCTGAGGAAGGAAGGTTCAGGGTGCCCCTTAATGCTAAATTTAGGGGTGTTACAGGTAGGTAAAGGGCAGGGACCACTGGGTCCCTGTCCTGGGGTGGGTACACCTCCTATCCTGCCACTCTCCTGTGGGAGGAGAGCAGTGGCCTAGTCCTGGTTGGGCAGGGCTCCCCATCTTCAAGATGACGAGAGCCCAGGGATGTGTTCCACCGCGCCTCCCCCACCTGAGTGGTGGGGTTGGCAGAGGCTGGCACACCCCCTGTCCTTCCTTGCGGTTTCCGGCCAGTCTCCCCACCAGAGTGGGGGTTTAGAACCGGTAAGGGCCAGTTGCTGAATACAGCAAGTGGCCTGGAGAAGCTCACAAAGGCAGCATGCCTTTGAAGCTTCCCCAGCCCATCCTGGGGGAGGAGACCTAGCACCTCGCCCAGGATGTGCATTGTTGCAGACCCAAGAGAGCGGATGGCTCTCTACCCAGGGGTCTAGCAACATGTCTGCTGTGTGGCAGCCTAGGCAGCCCCTCATACAAGATGTAGGTTGTAGGTTAGGTTCAGGGGGCATTTCTAAGATGCCCTCTGTCATGCATTGTACATTAAATCCCATACTGGCATCAGTGCGGGTTTAATGTGCTGAGAAGTTTGATATCAAACTTCTCAGTCTTCAGTGTTGCCATCATGGTGCTGTGGAGTTTGTGTTTCACAAGCTCCCAGCACCATGTACTCTTAAATGGCACTTGCAGTGCCCAGGAATGGACCCGGGTACTGTAGGGGCACAGGGCTCATGCTCCTGTGCCCATACCACTGGCATAGGGTACCCAGCTAGAGGGGTAGCTGATGTATGCCAGGGCAGTGTAGGTTGTGGGCATGGCACACAGGGATGTGTGCCATGTTGACTGTTTTGTTCTGTGCCCAGACACTCAGCCTGCAAGGGCAGTGTGTTTGTGTTAGGGTACAGGGCCTCTAAGGGTGGCACAATAAGTGCTGCAGCCCTTAGAGGCCTTCCCTGGTCACAAGGCCCAGGGTACCACTTACCAGGGGCTGACATGTGGCCATGGTTTGCCAATTTGGGTTTTAGGGAAGGAACATAGGCCCTGGGCACCTGATTGGCAGGAGTCCAGGGCACACTCAGTCAAAATACATTCAGCAATTCAGTAAAAAGTGGGGGCATACCATGCAAGAAAGATGGCACTTTCTCACAGAGAACTCCTAGACCGCAAGATCTCCAGGCTATATCAAATCCTTGTTATCCACTGCTCCTCCACACTACAGAAACTCCGGGAGGATTGGGAGGGGGATGTAGGCCCCTTGGAGGAAGAGAATTGGGTGGAGGTCCTAGCTGCCCCGCGAGGAGCGGCCATAGCGGTGCGCCTGGTGCAGTTTAAATACCTGCATAGGGTCTATTACACACGTATGAGGTTACGGAGGGCGGGGTTGATTGCCTCCCCTGTATGTCTCCGATGTGAGCGGGAGGAAGGTATCTTAGTGCACACGGTTTGGCAGTATCTTTCCTTCGATTGTTTCTAGAGGGAGGTTTTCAATTGTTGATTGGAGGTGCTGGGATGGGATCTACCCTGCTCGCCGAAACTAGCGCTCTTACCCGTTATGGAGGGGATAGGCGGCAACGTCTATAAACGCTACTTGTTGTTGGGTCTCACATTAGCCAAAAGGACATAGTGAGGGCGTGGAAGGCACCGAGGCCCCCCTGCATCGGCCGCATGGAAGAATGGTCTGGACTTTTGCATGGGCCTAGAGAACCCCCTTCTTCATTGCCAAGGGGTGCCCCCTAAAACACTTTAAAATAAGGAAAAGGTGGGCGGACTATCAGGGATTGCTCCTAGACCCGGTTCCGATAGAACGGGATCCGCGTTTATAAGATTGGGCTCGTAGGGGAAGATTAAAGGAGAGGGGTGGGTGGTGGAACTTTGGTGGGTATCTGTATTCTAACATTGGAATGGTTCTGTTTAGAGTGATTGTATAGTGCAATCGGTGGGGGTGTTGGGAGGGGGGGGGGGGCGAGGGTGTTAGATCTTGACTGTTTTGCCTTTCATTTTTCTTGGGTACTACTCTGCAAAATGTCACAGTCAATGATATACGTTCTGATCGTGTGGATGCCCTTGGGGTACAGGACCCTGCAATATATATATATATAGATATATATATATATATATAAACCAACAATAATCATTTCAAATGGCTCATTCTGCCACAACATAGCATCTGAAAGCAGGGATTTAACCATTCATTTCATTAGGGTCACAGAAAATATTTGGCCCACTTCCACAGGGGTATAAAAACAGACCAGACTTATTCTCTGCCTGTGTAACAAATTCGACATGAAATTTACACAGAAGCATTGTCATATGTCGATATATTACAGAGGATGACAAACACACATCTAGAGAGAGAAGATCGTATGGTTGTGGGATTTGCTGAATATGGCTACAAATTCAAATTCCAAAAACAAAAATTGCCTCACTCAGTGTCCTGTTCCTGGGATATGAGTTATCAAATGAAGGCAAAAGCTTAGCACCACATTTCTTAGAGACATTTGCACTTTTACTACCACCAAATACAATAAAAACAGCTACAATCACTGTTGGGCTTTCTAAACTTATGTAGAACATACCTACCAGGTTATGCACAATGGGTGAAACCGTTTTATGATTTAATAAGTCCGGACTCAAGCACACACTGGACACAAGAACACACACAGATTCTGAGAACACTGCAAACTGAGCAAGAGGCTAAGGGTGGAGAGGACATGGGGGAGTGCCTGTTTGAGCCTGGTCGAGACCAGGGTCAGAAATGCTGCCCATTTTCCCATTCAGTAATACCCACCTATGTAGGTATCCCTCTGTATATAAGCATTTATTTTCACTATAGATATGTACCTATCTTTGTGTATTGCTTCGTATAAACATGTATAATTATGTTGTTATAAAAACAAACAAAAAAAGTCATCTTCAGTCTACATGTACTTGCTTCCATTGTGCATCTATGTACTTTCCATGTACTTGGATCTGTGCGTCTGTTACTTTTCTCCTGAAAAAGCATTTCCAATGCACTACCCTATTTCTCATCCTGTACCTCTAGCAATATCTTTAATCTGCATATACTTACCTCCTTTATGCATCTATATACTTTCAATGTACTTCTGGATCTATATATTTATCACTTTTTTCTAAATTTAGCATTTCCAATGCACTTTCTCAGCCTATACTTTTCTCACTATATCTTTTAGCCCAACTTTCCGACTCATCTCAAACTTCTTTCTACTACTCTTTCCAATGCACTACCCTATCTCTCACCCTATACATCTATCATTATATCCTCTACATCCACTCATTTATCCCAAACCCCTTACCACTGCTATGATCCCCAAAATAACACTTTCTAAGACTCTCTCCTACTCTACCCCTCCTTGCATCATCGAACACCTCTTTTACTATACCGATCCCCCAAAATAAACCTTTCTAAACTCGTCCCTCTGAGTCTTCCCTTCTAAAACCCCTTTTAACTCATCCAAAAGCCTCCTTCTACTGCGATGACCTAATAAAACAAGCATTTACAATGCAATGGTCTCGGCATTGTTAAAGTTAGAGCTATTGGCATTGCTCATGACATTTTTGTTTATGTTTTTGTTTTTAAAACATTTAAAGACACGGCATTGTTATTTACAATGTCAATAGCTTAATCTCTCTCAAATGCGAGACCTATTGCATTTGCACCCACACACAGAGCCACAGACACCCACACACACATGCAACCCACACAGAGCCACCTACACAGAGCAATTCACATAGAGCAACCCACACACAAATAGAGCCACCCACACAGAGCCACCTACACACACACACAGAGTTACCCACACACAGACAGAGTAAGATTTGTTCAAAATGAAACTGTTTTTTAACAGTAGATGAAGCAAAACCCTACACACTACTACTACTTATGTATGTATGTATGCCCCACGTTTTATATTTATCTTGCATATCTGCAATATTTTATGATGTCTATGGGAGAAAGTTGTAAACACATGTATTGCTTTACTGGACTTATATGTTTTTTTTTAAAAAAAAGAGTTTATTTGATTGAACATCAACCAGAGCACAAAAAGTGAAACAAATTATTTAAACCTGGACAAAGTACAGGAAAAATACACCGTACAAATAATCGACAGGAGCTACTCTTCTACCTTACAAGGGGCACGCAGACTCTGCTGCACAGAGCTCGTTATTGTAGATAAAATAAAAACAGAAGATTCTCTACTCCTCTGTATTTAAGGCTTTAACTGTACCAACATCTACAACACAACTCCAAGTGCTGTAAACAAAGCGGACGCCACTCGTACCTACACGTGGGCAGGGTTACGCGCAATGAGACCTGGTTCTTGGTTCATCTGAAAATAGACACGGCTGCTCCCGGCCTCATTTTTTCATAAACCCAACAGTAAATGTATTGCATTAAAGACAGCGAACTCATCCCCTGCACTGGGCGGTGCAGAGCAGGCAGGCAGCCTTTAGTAATACCTGCTATGTGCAGTCTTACTGAAAACCACAGGTGACTGACGGCGGCGGGAGTCATCCGGGTCTAGGCCAAAGGGTGCCGACACGGAGTCTTGGAACACAGGCTATTAGTATGTGTTTCCTGCTAATATTCTTAACATAAGCGGGGAAGTCGTGCCGTTACTCTTCCCTCACGTAAACCCGCTGTAGTACGTCACTTCTGCCTGTCCAACTGCGCTAACAGGGCAATGTCCGCTCAATGGCGGCGAATCGAATAACTTGACAGTTAACAAAATGTCACAAAGTCCATACCCAGGACGGCCATCTCGTAAGAGACCGCGGCTGTCTTTTGGCCGCTGTTTGAGCTCAAACACGTACCGGGGAGCAGCGTTCTCGCCCAGCCAAGCAACAGCGTAATAAATATGTAAACAATACATGCCCCCTTACCTAAGGTATGTTTAGAGAGGTTAGCGGAAAGAGCTGAAGACAAAGTGACTGCTGGACAGACGTGTGAAAATATTTTAAATAATGTAAAATAAACTAACTGGGGAACGTGTGTGTGTGTGTATATACACCGCAACTTACGAACCAGTGTGCGCCTCGCAAGAGGAACGTAGAGGGCTCGAATTGCTTTTGGGCCCGGGCCATGATAAGTTTGGGTTCCTGTCTAGAGGTTGGAAGTCCTCGGCTCGACATGTCGGATCACGCTGCCTCCACAATTCAAACACAGGCTGCCCGCTCTGCCCTCCGGCTGCCTGTCACAACAATTACAGCGAGAGCCGACACTCACCAGCAGCAACTGGTAATGGGAAGCAGGCCCCCGCTCCAGAGGGCACACACGGCTTTCACTATTCGAGCCGAGCTTCGGTTATTTTCAGAAAGAGGATTCCGTGCTCAGAAATGACCGCTTTAACTTAACACGAGCAGGGTCAGACCCACTTCACAAAAGCGCACAACATTCCCATTTGAGGAGCATAAGAATGAAGTGCTAGATTTCGATAAAAGCCACAAAGGTCGGTCCCATAATGCCGGAGGCTCCCATGCTACAATCCGTGTTTTATGCGCACCCAAGCCGCCCCACGGACCTGGACGCCCTGTTTTCCCATCTGTGGCTCGGCAGTGCTGACAGCAAGAAGCTTAAAGTGTGAAAGCAGGGGACGTGGGTCCGCACGTCAGGGCCTTCAAAGGGCCCCGAAGAGGAGTCCTTTCAAGAGGTTGACACCTCGCTTCAGACAGCTCCGTTGCCTGTACTCGGATTAAAAACGGGACGGGTCACCTCGTGGGCTAAATAAAAAAAAAAAAAAAAAAAAAAAAAAACTTACATTTCATGCCAATCGGGGCTGAGGTCACCCCTGTCCCATCAGGGAGTGACCAGAGGCCAAGCACACCACCGCCTTTCTCAGAGGTGAAGCAGAAATGCTTCGGAGAAACGCAGCGGCGGTTTCGGATTCGGGGGCGTGTTTTTCTTTTTCTCTCCTCTTGCCATTGGCTGGAGGAGAGAAAAACACGCCCAGCGAAAAGTAGCGAAAAAACACGCCCCCGAATCCGAAAAGGCCGGGGCTTGTTTTGCAAGACGAACCTCTTCTCCAATGGCTGGCCAGCATTTAAGAGGCCAACCAATGGAGAAGAGGAGAGAAGAGGGGCGGGTTCAAGCCCCTCTTCTCCAAGTCATTAAATCTCGCGAGCGAGACTGTGCAAGCGCAGCCTTCGCTAGCCGAGACCTAAAAAGGGAGGGAGCGCTCATGCAGGTTATCTGTAGACAAGCCAGATGTGGTTTAACAGCATGTAATGCATATTAGTAGTACCAAATATCACTGTCTGGACATAGAGGTGGTTATGCCCTAATCTTCCACGCCAGATTCACTACTAGTTAAGGACAGCAACAACCTTGGAGAGGAAAACTGAACCCTTTATTGGAGGCAATACATGAGCTGAACTACAAGGATATTATGCTATTGCCTGATGAAGTCCCTGAGTGGGATAAAACGCATTGGCTCAGCTGTTTCTTTTACACTGGCTTTTCAAAAAAGCCATTTTTATAACTTGATTGGGGGACTGATGGTGAATCCTACTGTGCTGTAAACTCCACTGTGCTATTTGCCTCTCCTGTGCAGTCTGCATGCAAATACCTTTGTGATCTTCAAAACAAGGAATTGCGAATTGAAGAAAACAGTTGGGGCTTGTACTGTTCAATACCGATGGACTAAATACAAGAGACATTTTTTAGTGCTGGTACTTTTATAGGAGTGGTGATTGTATTGAAGTAAATAGGAAGTATGCCTGAAATTTAGGTACTGACTAAGTGCTCCCTCTTGTATGATCTATTTCTGCTTACATGTGAGTTTAGTGGCAGTTGGATTCTCAAGAGGTGAGCAACATAAAATTCCACATGTGGAATAAGAGTAGTGTTAGTGCCTCAAGTCATCATACATGTTTAGTAGACTTCAAAATATGGGAATCAGATTATCCTTCCTGCCTTTGGCTAGATTAATTTAAAAAAATTTAAATGATGGAGGTACGAGTGAATGAAAAGATGCATGAAACAAAGATGCACTTGTCACAATTAATATTCGATCTAGTGTGAGAACCACTGTCATATTGGATTAGATGGGATCTGCTGTTTAAAGGAATTCAGTAGAATAGTGCACATCACAACATAATATCACTAAATGCAGTTGATAGTCTCCTTTATGTGGTGGACCCCAGGTACTCTGTATATAGACTGATTAATATAACAGGGGAGTTTGGTAGGTTTGGGGGATTTAAAAATCAAGTGGTCTAAATCAGTCCTATTCCAATTACATCCTGCTTGGCTTGGCATCTAATCCCTTTCCAGTCTAAAAAATAAAACTTTACATATCTGGGCATTCAGATGACAAGAGGTAAAGAATTTATTGAACTGAAACGTTGGAAAACACTGAAATTTTTTAAAGCAATGTGATAGATTGGGGGAGGGCATTTTCCCTAATGGGTAGCGTGTCATTTTATAAAATATTAACCCTCCCAGGCTTTTTGCATATATTAGAAAATATCACATTGGGTGCAAGAGGTCGTCTTTAAAAAGACAGATGAGACACTGCATTCATTTCTGTGGAATGGTGGTGCACCTAGAATATCACTCATGACTATCGGAGATGGGGGGATGGAGGCATAATACCATTGGGTTGAGCAGCTATTATTGGCTCACTCAGATGCTGGAGGTGAAGTAGTGGGAGTCTTGGCCACAGCAGGAAACCTCCTTTAGAAAAAAATTGTCATGCATTGAGATAAGGAATTTCCTGCAGCATGGTATGGTAGAAGGGATGTGCATCGGCTTCAGCAACATCAGACTCACCCAGCTCGTCACAGAACCAACACACACAGCAGAACACAAACTGGACCCCAACATCATCAAAAGCGACAGCATCAAATACAACTCCACCACACAGCGAGCATGGAGCGCCCACTCCATCATCCACTTCCAAATCAAAATACCTCAAGTCAACACCCCTACCGTTTTCAGCACTCCAAGCCTCAGCTGGGCCATATTCACAGAAGCAGACTGGCTCAGCGCCCTCAGCACTGATCAGCTTAGCCCCACAGACAACTTTGACAAGGACATCAAGAACTACGTGGACTCCCAGGCACCCATCTAACCCAACAAGCATAGTAGATAAAACAAGCAGGCCAGCTGGTACACAGAAGACCTTTGAGACACCAAAGGACACTGTAAACAGCTAGAAAAGAAATGGAGAGCTACCCGTGACACCACTGAGAACTACCTACGAGGCTGTGCTCAGACGCTATCACCTGTAAATTAGAGATACTAAGAAAAAAGCACTAGTAAACCGCATCGAAGGAAGCTCCAACAGCTGCAAGGAGATCTTTTTGATCGTCAAGGATTTCACTTCATGCTCAGTCCATGTCAACAACATTACCGCCTCCCAACAACTCTGCGACAACCTATTTAATTCAACTTCTTCCACAGCAAAATAGCAAACATCTTCAGCAACTTCACACACCAACCCAACCCCAGGAAACTCATTTCCAACCTACCCACCACCAGCCAAGATGGCCACCTGACCGAATCGTCAACCCCCACCAGAAACGACACAGCGACAATTATGCAGACCATTCACTCAGGGGCCACATGTCCCCACCACATCTACAACATGGGAACATCACTAATCAGCACCACATCAACACCTCCATCACATCCGCCACTTTCTTAGATGAATGGAAACTTGCAGGAAACAACACCCTCCTCAAGAAGCCCACAGCCGGCCTCAATCAACTGAGCAACTTCCGACCCATATCCCTGTCCCTTATCCAGGCAAAGTGACGGAAACGGCCTTTAACAAGCAGCCCACGAACCACACCGAACTTCACCATCTTCTACACAACACACAATCAGGATTCAGAAAATACCACAACACTCATCGTGGCCACCGGCAACATTCGAAACACCCTGAACCGAGGAAAAACAGCAGCCCTCATCCTGCTCAACCTCCCCGCGGCCTTCGACACTGTCTCCCACAACACCCTCATCAGAAGTCTCCACCAGATTTGCTTACAAGGACCTGCTCTCACATGGATCTGTGCCTCCTCACAGGAGGAACCCAAAGGGTCAGGCTACCATCCTTAACATCAGAGACCAAGAAACTGATATGTGGTGTCCCTAATTGATCATCCCTCAACCACAACCTTTTCAACATGTACAAGACACCACTTGCCAACATCATCCGATCACAAGACATCACCATCATCTCCTACGCTGATGACACAACTCTTCCTCTCCCTGACGGACAAGACAAACACCACAAGAACCAACTTCACCAACTGCATGACCATGGTAGAACACTGGATGCTAAACAACTGCCTGACACTCAACTCCAAGACGGAAGTACTGGCCTTTGGCAACAAGCTCTCGCTATGGGAATCCACCTGGTGGCCACCAGAGCAAGAACCAACACCCGCAGACCATGCAAGAAATCTAAGAATCATCTTTCTTAGATGACAAGCTCAACATAATGGCTCAAGTCAACGAAGTGTGCACCTCCTGCTTCAAAATCCTATGCATGCTGCGAAAGATCTTGCCTCTGAACATCAGGCAGACCCTCACACAAGCACTCATCAACAGCAGGCTGAACTACGGCAACACTCTACACCGGAATCTCCAAACAACTCCTACACAGACTCCAGATCATCCAGAACGCAGCAGCAAGACTCATATTTGACCTCTCACGACGCACTACATCAGACTGCACCTCATAAAGCGCCACTGGCTCCTCATTCACATGCACAGTAAATTCAAACTTCTCACACACATATAAAGCCCTATACATCACAGAACTAGAATACCTGAACAGCAGCATACACTTACACCAACCTACCAGACACCTACCCTCTGCCTCACTCTCACACACTCCCCACACCCGCAAAAGCAAAAAAATAGGTTGCTAATTCTTCTATATCGCACCCAAGACAAGGAACGATCTCCTTCAACACCAGACCCACCTCCTCACTTTTTGAGTTCTGCCAGAAGCTGAAGACCTTGCCCTTCATATAAGCACCTTGGGAACAAACACCAAGCCCAAGCGCCTGGATAGCCTCATGGGTATTGGTGCACTATACATATCAACATAACACAGCATAACTGATATCATTTTGCAGGTAAGTGCATGCAAATTAATCACGCCACTGGCAATCGCTCAGGTCGTATCCCAATCTGTCGTTTTTCGCCCGCCATGCCACCTCAGTTTGGACCGAGCCATAATTAAATCAGTCTTGACCCAGTTTGTCATGGGAATAGTCCAACCTGAACTGCCAGGCCCTTCCTGAACAGGAACACAAGCAACCTAGGGACAGGTTTTGCCCTAGTTATGGGCAATTCGGCCATGTACAGTTTGTTTACAGTAACACAGTGTGCACAGGACCCACGTCTGGGTAGACCCGTGCCTATACCTGGCAAAAAAAAGTCCAGTCCTGGCTTGCTTGTGTTCCAGTTCAGGGAAGCCCTGGCCTGGCAGATCAGGCTAGACTGTTCCCTTGAGGAACAGGGTCAAGACTGGTTTGCATATGGCTGGTTCCAAACTACATTTATTAAAGGACAGGTTTGCACCAATAAAAATGTGTTTAGACTTAAAGGGCATTAGTGAAAATAAGGTGGCAGGTTAAATGGCCCAAATTTGGAAACATTTGACACTCAAACACTGGCGATGGCAGCAGCATGATTTTTTATAGGAGCGGTTTGGTGGTCCTCGACAACCAATTAAAATGGCCTTATTTATCCACAAACAGGCGTTGAATAAACGGCTCTTTGCCGTCTACGTTGAGCGAAAAGGCATGACCAGAGAGGGAACATACAAGAGGGCCGTTTGCGATTGTTTGTGATGTGTTAATTATATTTCCCTCGAGGATTTGAATTATGGAATTGTGGATATTTTAATAAGGCAAACACACACCCTCCACATACAAATTACAGACATCTTGTCCTTTTACTCCAAAGTTGTTATGGATATATTTTCAATGTTGTCTTTAAAGAAAATCAATGTACACAAGTTTTTTTTTTTTTACTTTCGACAGTAAAATCGCTGAAGAGTACACCCAAGTATTAACGTCTAAAGAAAGTTCAGAAGCGTCGATTTAAATAGCTGAAAAATATTAAATCTCCGCCCTTAAGAAGATTTGAAATCTATATTGAGGGCGACTCATAAAAGATGGAAAGAAAGTTGGTGGTAGCTCGTTTGAAATCTCCGACCTCCTTCCTGCACCAGGGACAGTTCTGCGAACTATTGTAAATAAAAGAGCACCAGATGTTCAGTGATTGAAGAATAAGGCCTACTTAGCACCATTGCTGCTCCCCTCACCAGAGGCCCCTTGAAGAGGCGAAGCCCTCCGCCCCGCCTCACCTGAGCATTGCTGCTCCAGGAAATCCAGCTCTGGCGCGGCCCATAGGGGGCTCCGCAGGAATCCGAAGACGCTCTCTACCACCCATTCTTCAATATCTGTCATGGTGGTTACTCCAAGGACCGGGCGCTGCCCTGTAGCTCGTAAGAGGCGCAGGGACAGGAGGTAAACAAACCCCACACGCGCCTCTGCTCACAACCACTCCAGCCCAATTGGACTGCAAACGCTTGATTGGGTCGCTACGGCAACGGACGTCATCGAAGGGCTCTCGCGTCACCGAAACGGTTTATTGGCTGAGAGAGTGCAGACTGCAGAGCATCAAGTATTAATACAGCGCATGCGCGAGCCTACTCTACGGCTACATTATTTTAAGTTTTGACCTGCACGCTGGAGTTGTTTTCAGGGGGTGTTTGTGGTGTCTAGACGATATTTGTGTACAACATTATTTTACGGCTTAAGGGTAGCTTTAACCAGGGTTTGGAGAATCAGCATTGTGCGAAGCGTCTGGGCTTGTGCTACGTGTGACTTGTTCACCTCTATTTTCGAATCTGAAAATCTTTCAAATTAGAAACAAGGGTCATATCGGCCTCAGGGGCAATCTGGCAGTACCCTAAGAGACAAGCACACCGCCGCCTTTCTCCGAGGTGAAAGCAGAAATGCCTCGTAGAAAGGCAGCGGCATTTTCGGATTCGGGGGCGTGTTTTCAGATTCGGGGGCGTTTAAACACACCCATCGAAAAGTAACAATAAACACGCCTCCGGATCTGAAAAGGACGGGGCCTGTTCGGAGAGACAAAGCCTCTTCTCCAATGGCTGGCCAGCATTTAAGAGGCCAGCCAATGGAGAAGAGGAGAGAAGAGGGGCGGGTTCAAGCCCCTCTTCTCCAAAACATTAAATCTCTGGACTTCCGGTTCTGCCTTAGGCAGACCGGATGGTCCCGAGACCTAAAAATCCTTCACTATTCTATTCAGATAACAGACTAACATGTTCACTTCTCTAATTCCATATTCCACTATACTAATTCACCACTAATTCTTTATGGGTTCCAGAGTAGCGTGCTACTCGCCAACAAAGCGTTTCAACACCCCATCAGGGTTACAAGCTGCGCGTTAACACCCCATCAGGGGTAACAGGCGCTATATGAATGCAAACCTTTCTTTCCCTTCTATCCCTCAGCTATCCTTCTCACTCCAAATAACAGACTAATATCCACCACTCAAATTACTTTCATATTTCACCATACTAATTCACTACTACTCGCCAAAAAAGCGCTTTGACGCCTCGTCAGGGGTAGTAAGCGCTACACAAATGCAATTACAATACAATATGGCTGGGTTCAAATTGGAATGGCATGATGTGCAATAAAACAATGGATTTAGGCCGAGATCTCTGTACTGGGGTGAATGTATGACATTGTTATGCATTCTGTCCATCAATTGTTCTTTTTGCATATGAAGTCCAGTTCGGCATCCAGATATTCGTTCCAGACATTGATAATCCAGCACAGTTGCAACAGATACGCCTTTTAACATCAATGATTGTTTTGCTGTCTTACAGGAGCTCCAAGACTTTTAAGATGACCGCTCTGATCAAGAAGTGAAACGTTCTGCTACTGAAGAATTGAAATTACAACCAGCGACTCCTGACTGGATTCCATAGATTGGGGATCTAGTCCAATAAAAGACTGCTTAGAAAAAGGAATTCTACCCATCATACAGAGCACCGCTGTCAGTTGAAGGTACTAGAACAGTTCTTTTGCCACCACTTGCTGGTTGTAAAAGCAAAAGATTTATCTCAAGTGATATCTTCAAACCATACCATGTGGCCAGTCCTACACAGTAGGTCACGAGGGCTCCCGAGTGTCTGAAAAGTTTCAGCGCTCCGTCCATCACCTCCTTGTGTTTGCCCTAAGTTGGTAGGGTATACCCAGACGTGGGTCCCTTGCTCACTTTGCCACTGGATTCAAGCTAGCCTGGCTGATGAGGGGTGTTACCCCGAAATCGGTCCAAGGATGCTTGTTTCTGGTGCAGGGAAGGCTTGGCAGTTCTGATTTGCATACGGCTGGATCTGAACTGGGGTGGCGAAAGCTATTCCACCCAGATCTGTGACTGAGGGTGAGTGTCTGAAAAGTTTCAGCGCTCCGCCCATCATCTCCTTGTGTTTGCCTAGCTCAAGAACATACCTGTAGAAGTTTGCATAATTTTCTGGCAACAACCCCATAGACCCAGTGACTTGTTACTTTAAACTTTTGCCTTCCCCAGAGACAAACAAAATTGGTTCATTTGGCCTTCTTTATTTCCCAATGTCCGTACAAGGTAATGAATTTTGGAAAGTCAACATCGACTTAAAATCAGTTTGGGGAACGAAAGATTGTCAAGTCCAGGGCAATGAGGCTTTATTTAGAGCGTGTCTAATGCCCCAAAAATTATTTTTCTGCGCAACACAGTACAGCAAACAAAATGCCTGGGTTTGGCTAAAATTGAAGATCAGAAAACACCAAACATTTCCTTCATTGCACATTTTGATAATTGGCAACACTGTACCATTTACACAGAGGAACAGCTCAACAACATGTTATACAGATTAGTACTAACAATTCTTCACATTTCAATTTAGAATGATATTTGGTGTGGCCAACAGACATTAATGGTGGTCTTGAACGTTTTTTATAACACAGGGGTTTTCAAAACGAACAGACCGGACCCACAGTATGTGCAGACAACAATCAGTGGTGGTTACTACGTACAAGGTAGGAAAGTTATGCCAGCAGTGGTTCAACATTCATCTTTATATGCAATTAAGGAACACTTATCTTTCCTTTTAGATGACATGGATTTACAGGATTTTCATTAGGTCTTAGAAAACCACGTCATAAATGCCTTCTATATGCCATATACAATGAACTTAACAAAGTTTCCCAGCAAGAAACTGCTGAACTCCTACGAGAAATCGACAGGGCTAATTTGGAAAAGGCTTTGGCCGTTATTGGTAATGGCATGCCCACATTATCAACTAGGATTTATTCTCTGAATAACATTGTAATCTCAGCAATCAACACCATGCAAAGCGACGTCCCTTTTACGGCACGGGAAAAATCAGCTTGAATCGATTATGCATTTAAGCTGGACGTTACAGACTTAAATCTGGTCACATGCCCTGGAAATACCTGAATATGACGGATTTATTTTTGTCTTATAAATTAAAAAGCTCACAGAAAATAATGGCAAAAAAGAGAGCTTACACAATTGTAAGCATTGAGCATTCACAGAATTTGCCCTTCACAGAAGCGGAGACACCATCTGCTGTATGGTTAATCCAGGGGTTTATCTCACGGCCACTTTCTAAGTTTCACTTTACCTCACAGGAGTAGAAATGGAGAAGTTGAAGTATTTCTCAGCGGAAACAAATGTGAAGCTTAGTTTGGCCATTCTCTCATTCGTAAAGAGATCATGCTTTATGGCGTATGTAATAACTGCATCTATGGCCAACTTAACGTGTTATCTGAAAGGTACTCCAGCTGCTTTGATTCAGCCAGCAGTTAGATTGCTTTCAAATGCAAGTTATTTGGTGCTGAACACCCATGGCTGTTGTGGGATGACACCGGGAGTACCCTATGTGGTGATGGTTTCCAGGGTCGTGACTTGTTGTTATAACATGTTATTTCCCCAGTCAGTCCACAGTACAGTCAGAGAAGTGAAAGTATAGACATCAATAGCTATTTTTAACATGAACTTGAAAAAGATGCGTAGATTGAAAGTCTTATTGTTTCAGAAGGTTTCATTAACATCTGCTAAAGAGAAGTATGACCTTCAAGTTTCATGGTCTTCTTCTGAAATACAATTGCTACTACGCACTAACCTCCCTCAACATTTTGGAGAACTTGTGCACCTCATATTTAATGCACTGAATACTGTGGGAGTAGCTACACTTTATTAAAACGATTGGGTCTGACTTTGTCAGCATTCTCCAAACTGTATTCTGAGCAATTCCATCCTTTATATAGTCCCTGATTTGTAGTGTTTTTGGTGACATACCACTAGTGTTATTCCCGATTGTTGGGATTTTGGTCCTACTTTGTTGTTCTGCAATGGATGTTCCACTTCAAGGCCATATGGTGATGGAACTACCATATGTCCTGTTGTGTTGTGAATGTATGATGCAGTATTTTGATGTGTGATTGCTACATGAACTAAACAACTGGTCTGTGTCCTTTCGTCCTATATTGTTACACTGTGTTCAGTCTGTGTTTCTCTGTGCATTTTCAAGTGTGCACTGGATCTGTGTCTTGGAATACGAGTGGTTTGATAAGGATATGGAACTGCAGGTGTGTCCTTTGAGTCATTGTCAGTGTCGTCCTATTAGACTACCGTTGCTGCAGGATGCGTACTACGAGCTTTTAATGGATGAATGGTCTACTGGATTCATGGATCCCGTCTCCTCCAATGTGGTTACACTGCTGGTTGGCACACCATCAGAAGCTGCTGATTGGGCTGGATATGACCATGTTTGTTCTTTGGAACTTGCGCCTCGGGCCACAACTGAAACAGTCTGTGATAGCTAGTTCCTTCATAGATTCTAATGACTCTGGGAACATGGAAAACATTTCTGCAGCATCATGAATTTCAATTCAGCGTCTTTTATTTAATTGCCTCTTATTAATTTATTACTTATATGTTATTAATTGCCATTTTTTAAATAGAATTTGGCTTTCCTTTGCTTCACTGTTTAAGTGCATTATTATTAAGGCTCCCTGTTTTCCGTTTTAAATGATTTTAACAGATAAATACAGACAGAAAAACATTTATTTTCCTGTCTGTATTTATTTTTAAATATGGATAAAAAAGGTGTTTTTGAGTGTTACTGAATGCTGTCAATCATGACTGCCAGGCCAATAGCTGTGCAGATTGACAGGCAAAGGAATAAAAAAAAAAAAAACACACAGGCATTTTTGTAGTAAAGAGCCTCAACAGCAGTAGATTTGCATAACTGTGATACTAAAACTTACATATTTTCTTACAAGTGCATATTCTACCATCCGAGTGTGTATATATCATTGAAATCTGTCGGGCGTTCAAGCACGAATGCACATTAACTGGTTAAATAAATGCAGAAATATACACATTTCAGCTTCATTTTTTCACAAAACCTAAAATAGATATGGATAAATACAGGTAAAATTTACAAAAAATAAATATGGATAAATACAGATGGAAATGCCAAAAATATAAATAACAAATATTTGGACTCATATCATATTCCAATGCTTATGCTACCCACATGCACAGTCTTGGTTAATTAGCAGGAACCATACAAAAAATCCCCACATCATTAAACTCCCCTCACTATTCGAAGAAACATGTCCCCTTTGCTTACTTGGGAAAAATTCAGAATTTGATGGGGTACTTGATCTTTTAGCTAGAAAGTCCTACGTGCCCAACTCCAAACTTAAAGCAGTGCTTTAATAGAGGCTTCTTTCCAGACACCTCCCATCCCACAGGTCTCTGTTGAACCCTATATTCGACGTTTGATGCCATAACAATTGATAAAACTTTACTGATGATATAGATCATTTTCTAAGATCTTGGTAATTGCATAAACCTGACCTCCAACTGATCATAGAAATGTAATTGTCTGCCCATGAACCCCACCTCAGACCGCACTTTTATACTAAATAATTTTGATGATCATTTAACAGAAGCAACAAATGCCACACTACCACAGCAATAAAATAATAAGACTACTTTATTGTGAGATAAATATATAAATACATAAAAATCTAAATGTTGTGTAAATGTGTAGGTATTTGAAATTGGAACTTAAATACCATGTTTTTCTTAGCTTTATTTGTGGAAGCAACGCAAGTACAGCACACAGAATCTATTATGAACGGCTGGTGGTTTCAACTGAAGCATTGGCATGCATCAACAAAAAGAAAATATGCACTGGAAGCAAAACAGAAAGTAATATGCAATAGTCTGGCATATTCCTTTTTATGAAATTAAATCCGAATTTTAAAAAGTTTGAGTCTCCCATTAAAATGTTAGTTTCCCTATTGTTTGTCCCTTCCCTTCTGACACATTCTCCCAACGTGGCTATAAATAACAAATTAGGTTACTTTCGCTTGTGTTTTTTCAGCTTAAAACAAACCACTGTTATCAGAATAATGTTTCTTTGGTGTCCCCCTTGGATATGTTTCCGTTGTATTTTTCACATGTTTTGTTTTTTATGGAACTTTCCACTAGTATAGCGCTGTTAAATATTCAGACTGCTCTGCACTACATAACACTACAAATAAATGTAAAGACACAATGTAAAACATTGAAAGGGGACAATCCTTCAGATTTCAACTTCAACACATACAGTTAGTGGACGTTTCAGTCCAACTTCAACCAACAAATGATACAAACCAACAGGAAAATATAAACTGGGAACACATCCACAGACCGGACGAAAACAGAAAAGTAAATTCAAATAGGCAATTCATGCTGACAGGATTTAATGAGCGAAGTGACCAATTAAATAAACTAGGGAAGTTTTTAATGAGACCTTTAGAGTACCTGAACTGGGCTGAAAACGAGATGCGAAGCTTATTAGGGAGAGCAATTCTTCATAGTGCAGCTTAAGGGAAAATAAAAATTAAAGATGATTACAAAAGATGGCTGGAGCAACCAATACTGTACCTAGAATAAAAAGTGCTGAGTTTGAGGCACCAGGAAGTGTTAATGGTGTCCAGCTTGTGGGTGGAGACTTGAATTCTTAGACAAAAAACAAGTAATTCGTTTTTTCAATTTTTCCAAAGAAATGGAAATATAACAAACTTAAATCTGCAGTTTTCATCGGCGAGATATTTTGCACAAATACTTTCTTCTTTCAGCAGTTTGAGTATGTGCACCCCCCCCCCCCAGTAGATATTGCTGCATTCATATTTTAATCGTAACCCTGTTCCTTTTCAGTTTAAGGGCAACTGCCAGTCAACGGCAATTGGCTTTAAGTCAAAAAATGATCCAAATCTGAATCAGGGTAAGCCTAGAGTAACTGTCAGACTAGGGAGTGAAGAAAAATATAATCCTGTAACAAAAAAAGGTATGATTAACGAGTGCATGGTGTAAGAAACTGGAGCAATTTGAAGAACAGGGAAAAAAGAAAAGAAAGAACAAAACGGAATTTAGGGGGCCTAGAAGGTCGGTGGGAAGAGCTGGACAGTAGCAAAATTGAGTGATGAAGAGGAGATGAAGCATGACATGGACAATAACATGGCTAAACATGAACCTTATGCTGTTGATGGAATGATTCTTGGACTAACAAAAAGGGTGCTGGGTGGCTGAAGCTGTGAATAATTTGCAGTGTGATTCTACTCAGGATTCACATGCTATGCATCGTTCCACCAGCTGGTGGGTGGGTGAGGAAAAAGCATGCAAGAAAAGTATCGTTTTACATTGGCCATAGGTGCAGTCTGTATATTTAATAAAAAGGTTGATCATAAGGCCAGGGTTCCCTACTGAGTGCCCATTAGCTTTAGTTTATATTTCCCACATACTATTCAGAAGCACTATCCAAATCACGAACAGAAATCATTTTCCACCAACAGTCCCAGAAAGAGTTTATAGCAACCCTTGAAAGAAGAAAACAGAACAGGCGCAAAAAAGTGCTGAGGACCTAAAAAACACTGAAAACTGACATGAAGACACATTTTTTTTCCACCGTGCCGCGAGAAAACAGGGTTATGTTTAGTGACTTGAAAGCAGACGGTCTGTCTTTTCAAGATGTTTCATTTTCTGTCTGCCTACTGTCTAAATGATGTTACCCAAGTTAGGCTTGCATGATGTCAGCAATCAGTGCCTCCCTCGTGATCATGACAATATTTGTTACAACTGTACTCTTTTTAAACCAAACAGTAGTGCAGATAGTTCATAGTGGCACAACATATGAAGATTACAGTCCAAAGATTTCGGTTTTCAGTAGTGACAAGATAGGTTTACACATCAGTTGCAGCAAATTTACGCAATGGAACAATTTACCCATTCTGATGAGTATTGGGAAGAGGAGCCATAGGTTAGTATCTGCTCAAAAAGCAATTCTGACTTGCTGGAAAAACTATAAACTGGCAATGTCAAAAACAGAAAAAACGTGGGAGCCAAAATCGTCTGGCCCAATACCTTTGAAATATGCTTTTGTTGACACAAAATGACAAAGACACCGCAAAGATGAAGTGATGCATAGACATGAGACACTTTTCAATTCGACTTGGAAAGCAGATGAAACTTAAACCAAGGCCAGCTTTCTTTAGATCTTGAACTGAAGTTGAAAGCAAAACATTTGGATTAAATGTTTAATGGGAAAAAACGAGATCTATTGGCATTGAATGGGTATAATTTATTTTATGAACCACATCGTCTTGAATGCCATTCAGAAATTATGATTTATTTACCACAGCATACCCAGGAATCTGAAAATGATGCACCAGAAAAACAACACGCAGAAAATCAGCAGAATACTAACGAAAAAGAATGGAGATTGAAAGAATAGAGTATTGAATGCCTTTAACTTGTAGTTACTGTGAGGAACAAGATCAGTCAACTCTGCCTCTAATACAGGTCTACCCCTTGATAGAGAGCAATAAACAAGATGGAGTGGGCAAGGAGATTGAGATGGTCCATTCGTGCAGAGATGCATTTAAAACTCCTGTTACCCAGCTGGTATTGACATCAACAGTGGCAAAATATGAAGGAGATCCTATAAAATATGCTTAAGTATAAACAACAAGCACTGGCATAGCCAAAAGGTCTCCCCTGCAGCTTTGCCAATATGTCTTTAGCCATGTTGTACAGCAGTGTGGCTGCTATTCAGGATGGCTAAAGTTACTGGTGCTAAGTGGCGTGGAGCGAAGCCTTCTAACGTGGAGTGAAGTGTATTGTTATGGCGCTGAGTTGAGTCTTATGGTGTGTTATGAAGTGGCATATAGTGATGTGGAATGTAATTTGGGGAGTATAGAATCGACCTAAAAAGTATCCGATGGCCCTGATGGGACTCGAGCATACGAGGGCTATACTCTATACTACTAAGCAAAATATGGTTAATAAAAACAAAGTCTCAATGTTCTCTTAAACCCCAAACACTGATTTTATTATGAACAATGCCTGATCTGTTTGAGGTTAATATTCTACCCTACAACCGACCTCCGAAATTAGGACCGGACATTTTGAGCTTACTACCAGTGAAACACCTAAATCAACGTTTACACCCTTGTTAGGGTAGGACAAAAAATTCACACCGCCTAGTACCACACTTACGGTCGTTTATGGGGCGCTACCATGCAGTAACACAAGAATAAGACACCGAATTTTGAAACTGGTACTAGGGAGAACTGCGTCCGATCCCACCCCCAGTAAATGTTAGTAGGTGTTCTACTATAGATAAAGTATACCGGTGCTGTAAACTTTATCTGACCAATTAACATATTAGAGTGCTAAAACTGGTGCATCTGTAGGCAGAAACATGAACTTGCCAACTCCACTTTAAAATGGCATAAGGCTTTAATATAAATGCTAGAGAAAAAAAAACTGCCTCAACGCCCCACATGGGGGTAGTAAGCACTATATAAGTGTTGTAATATAATACAATTAGATCAGATCGATCGACTATAGAGCGGCAGTCAATAAGAGTGTGGATGAAGTGAGAGAGAGAGGGAAGAGATAGAAAGTGCTCCAAAGAGGACGCAAGGGAGAAAGTAAGAGACCTAGAGTTTTAAAGAGTGTCTTACAATACAAAGTAGACATGACAAGTCAAAATTGTTTGTGGTTGATGGTGAGCACCACACGCTACTCTGTATGTAGTTCTTGGATGAAAGGGGAGTGGTCTCACATAGGTGAATTTAGAGGTTGTCAATATACAGTACAAATCACATTAGAACTGACAAAGCCCTACTAGGTGCCATCCACTTTGTTTGCTACTGCACCTTTATGGCAACTGCTGCAGGGCAATGTGGTAACTTCATCAGTGATTACCACCACCAAATGGCTGGTCACAGAGAACTACGATCTTATGCAGAATAACTCAGCAGTAACTCTGTTTACCATCAGGAAGCTAAATATAGTTTTACTTCTCCGGGTCAATATGATTAACCTGCACAGCTATTGTCAAAATAATGTAACAAAATCCTTATTCGTAGGTCACGTTTTCTAAATGACACTAAGATTACTCTCCGAAAGCCTCACACCTGTGTGGTTTCTGCATGATCACCTGGCCTGCTTTCTGCCCCTCTCCAATGCAGACTCTTAAAATTAGCCCCATGAAGTCTGTATTCTTCTAGTACCATACATCACAAGGAGTTGGCCAGGTAGTGCCTACTTTTAATGGGGCACTCCATTGTATAGGGGGAAAAAAACAGTTCTTTACCCAGACCTGCATTGGTACCAATCGCCAACCATTGGCATTCTACTATATTAACTTGTCGGACGTAAGCTGGGGTTTTTGACACCTATTGTGACATGATTCACCGGACGGCCTAATTAAAATACATGCAGGTCCTCTCTTGGAAGCAAGTCATTTCATATTAATTTGATACAAGACTGTGAACAGAGATGTTGACCGTTTCTGATTTCTAACTTATAATTTTAGTGGCTCAACTGCCTGCTCTGCATCCAGTAAATGTGTTTTAGTGTTGACGTCTCATACCCACACACTAGCTTTGTTGTGTATTACGCCCACGGACACATGTTGCATCAGTCTTATACCAGATGGCACTGCCAGGGGACCCGGTCACAAAAACATACAATGGAACAGTAGCCTTAACAAGCCCTACAAGAGCTGTGCATTTTTTGGTGGCTGTTTCAAACCCTTGTATGCTGGTGGAAGTCAAGGCGGATGCTTACATAGAGGAAAGTCAGATAACCGCGTTGGAGAGTCAGGGGTTGCCAAACTACACAATGAGGCGTAAGGTCCTTATTAGTGGATAGGGAGCACTCCAAAGGTAAAAGAATATTTCTTGTGACAGTTACTTTAACTGTTTCAGAATTAGGCCAAGGTTGACTAAGTCAGCTGCCGTTTTCGCTCACATTTTTAGAGCAACAAAACCCGCAGGGACCGGCACTACTTTTAAAACACAGCCCCCAGCAGCATACGAGGTGAGGTCATAATGGACCAGTACTCTCCAGCGGTCAAAGTGCAATCAAAACAAGACAGCGCAAAGCTATAAAAAAACTACCTAAAGCGAACCCAGCACCCAACACTCAAGCAGAGGAATAACCTACCCAATCCTTGCAAGAGCCAAGATACTGGCAACCCCGGCTAATGCAGACCCCCAACAACAAACAAAGCCGCTGCAGATGCCAGCACTTGCCGGCATCATCCCGAGTCCATACCGCATTGATGTGCGCTCTGGTCCTGATGCTGGTCTTCAGAGTTGGGAAGGGAGCGGTCGGCAAACTCGCCCGATCCCATTGGGACTTGGGTCCTGGAAATCGAAGCTGGCAGACAGGTGTATTTTTAGGCTTTCTTGTCCTTGCAGCTTCCATCTCTCCTTGGTGGTTGAGACTGGTCCGCAAGCAGCTCTCATGGCTTCTCAAGTAAAAGGCAAATGTAGGACTACAAGCAAAAGCACACAAAAGGGCGGGGGCATGGCATGCAGCGAAACAGGAGGGGGTTGTGAGGCGGGGAAATCCTGCAGATGTCATACATTTCTTAAGGAATCTTTTTGTGGAAACTACAGTGTAAAGTAATTGTGACACTGCATTTGAAGCAGTGGCAAAGAAACCCAACCATGGCACTCAGTCCCGGGTGAAAAGGCATTGGGCCACTTCCAGATAAAAATGCCATTTGAGGTCTGCTAGAGGACATCTGCTGATTTGGTCCACAGATGCGTTCAGGGAACGCTGCCAAATTACTGGCCACCAAAGAGTTATTCTGTAGTTCTAGCCATTGCCAAAGGAGCACTCACTTCTGAGACAGGGCCCACGACCCCATACTTTCCTCTTAGTTGCAGTACCACACAGCGGTTGTGTTGCTGGGCAAGCTCAGAATCAGCCTTCCCATGTGAGATAGTAGGAAGGGCTTCAGAGCCAGCTGGATAGGGGGACCTTCAGGATTCTGCCATGGATCATCCAGTCCACTGGGTGCCAAAGGCCCCTCATCTCTTCTTCCATGAAGCCGCCAGAATCCAAAGACCATGTACATGACATCACAGCAAGCTCTTGGCAGGGTAGGGAGAGCAGCCTGATACAGAGGAGGTTGGTGTTCACCGAATACCACTAGAAGACACAAGTTATCGCTATCGCAATACGGATGCTGTCCGAAAGAAAACCATAGTTTTGAGCACATTCAATTTGGAGGTTCCACTGCAAGGTTCAGATGTGCCGGGAGACACATTGAACCAAGAGAAGGCACAAAGCCATGAGGCCTCAGAAATGCGAGCACCAGAGCCCATGATTATAACTGAAAAATTGGGTATAATCGTGACTGGGGACACCAAGTATATTGCAGAATTACTACAAGAGTGACAAAGCAGTGAACACCCCCATGTCCAGGGTGGCACCTATGGAGGGAGTAACAAGCCCCACTGTTGGCTTCCTCTAGGATGGTCTCTATGGCTATGCAGACTAAAAGCGATTTAACTTCATGCACAACAATGGCAAACACACCTGCTAAAATCTGAGGAAAATCAGGCAGGATTTCTGGGGAGGTGTGGTGAGCTTTGGGCAGTGGTCTTCAAACTTCTTAATGCTGTGCCACACCATGTAAAACAAGCATTGGCATAGCCAATAGGTCTCGCCTTTGTATAGGCTTTGTCAATGTCTTCAAGCTATGTTTTAGAGCAGTGTGGTTACTGTGCGGCATGTTGAAAAGTTATAATAAAAGTGTATCATAAGCATTTTGCTACCTTATATACAACCAAGAAGTCATCATGTACAACTGAACGACCCAATTAAAAAAAGAATTAACATACCAAATGTATTTTTTTTTTTGTCCCTGCAATTTCTTCCTGCCTGTTCTAATGCTGGTTATTGCTTTTTGGGGATTTTTTTTTTGGGGGGGGGGGAGAGACAAACAGGAGAGTGGAGGTTGAGAACTAGTACCTGAATTGCAACATGATTATTAACCACCACAAGGGCAGCCCAAACCACCTGAACCAGGGGCATTCAATAGTTATTCCAAACAAAAGGTTCAGAGTGTACAATTCAAAAACAAATATCCAAAAACAATAAAAGCATGAATTTATGTAAACTAGAGAAAAAGAAAAAGGAAGAAAAAGGAAAGAGACCCTAATAGAAAAACATACAAAGTTTATTTAATAAAACAGCTCAGTGTATTAAGCTGGTACATATAACATTAAAAATATATACATGACCAGACAAGTGGCAGACAAGGAGAAAAGTACATAACATGGGAGTTTATACTATTTTTCATAAAACTCCAGTAGACAAAGAAGTGTGTCCTCCAATAGTTGCAGCCACAATAGCGTCGACGGCGTTTCGACCTGTGGTGTTAATCCATGGTCATCTTCAGGACGATAAATGTACTGAGCATCCTAAGAAAGTGATCTAAAATTGCAAAATTTGCATTACATCATGGACATTTAAGAAAGGGCCAAAAGACAGTATTATTTTACAAAAGAAAGAAGAAAAAGAAAAGAAAGCGACCAGAATTTGAAAAAAGTTATTTCGAAAAATTCCACCAAGCCAGAATTCAGAATTAGCAATAAAGAACCACTGGTGTAGTGGAAAAGCTATATAATGACCAACTAGAAACCAATGTGCAATCAAATCCTGCCACCTATTAATTTCAAAGGTGACTTAGGGGCATATGTATCAAGCGAATTTTTAGTCGCAAACGCTGCGATTCGCAAAATACAGCGTTTGCGATTAAAAATTCGCAAAACGGGATGTATTAGGCAAATTCCCAACGCAAATTTAAGGAATCGCTAATTTAGCGATTTCTTACGTTTGCGTAAGCATTTAAGAAATCGCAAATTGCGATTTCTTAAATGAAATGTAACACTCACCAAAGGATTGCGATTAATCCTTAAGAAATCGCAAATTACCACCAACTACTAGTTGGTGTTAATTTGCAATTTCTTTTAAAAATGCACGTTTTGTAATTTTACAAAGTGCCGCGTGACGCACATACATGCCCTTAGGGCATGTATGTGCGCCATATGACCACACATGCTAATTTCAGGGGTGTATCAGGGTGTCATCTTGACACCCTTGCACCTTTGAAATTATTCTCAAATTGCGATTAGCAAATTGCGATTCGCAATTTGAGAATTACTTCCCATACATTCCTATGGGTCTCCTGGCCCATAGGAATGAATGGGCAGGTATTCCTTAATTGCGATTTCGCAATTTGCTAATCGCAATTAAGGAATTTTAAGAAATCGCAAAAAATTTGCAATTTTTTAAATACATCCCGTTTTGCAATTCTCAAATAGCGATTCCTAAAAAATCGCTATTTGAGAATCGCAAATGGTGATGTTGATACATATGCCCCTTACTTCTGTGTTAAACAAATTTAGATAGCAATGTTATTTTGCTCCAGCGGTCTAAACTTCAGAAGCCGCTTGAAATAATATGCAAACGTCAGGAAGACTTCAACAACCTCAGTTTGAAGAGCCAATCGTGAACAATTATGAATTCAGGGGGTCATGGAGCGAGCAAATCGTCCTCAACTTCACCCTATTTAATCCAAGCTGATCAGCAAAGTAGAAGGGGGGGAGGAGGGGGGGGGGGGGGGGGGAAAGGATAAACTTATTTAATGGTAAAGCTCACTGAGTGCAAAGCTTTAAAGGCATATGTAGTTAGTCATCATCCTCATCTTACCACCATATACCAATTAGACAAGTCAATCAGGCTTCAACGCTTCTTATCAAATATATTTTTCAGATGTGCTATGCAATAATTCGCACCTGAGTGAAAACAAATCGTCCTCAACTTTGCCCTATTAAATCCATGATAAACACCACGGACAAAGGGGGAGAAAAAGGATTAGACTTATTATATGTTAAAGCTAGCTAAGTGAAAGCTTTAAATTCGTGTGTAATCATTCATAGTACAACAGAAATCGTATTCCCGGTATTAAAAATGACAGAATAAGTTTTATAACAAAATTGTGTGTGGTAATACAATATAAAACATGCCTAAAGTGCAAGATATTGCCACAAAATGCCAATCAAGCAAGTGAATCCGTCTTCAACACCTCTTGCCAATTGTATTTCAAATATGCTGTGCAATAGTTCGCACCACCCTCACTAAAATCATCCTGCATATTCCAAATTACGAATACTGGAAAAACCGGGTTCCATTACAAACAAACAAACGAAAGAGCTTCCCGGGACTTAGACAAACAACAAATCTCAGGACCCAACATACTTGCAATTACGAGTGCAAACCAGCGGCACCGAAACGTATTAAACAAATAAACAAACAAAAACGGGCTCTTACCGGGAGTAAAGCACCGCACGATATATCATGAAACCAGTGGCAGCAGTTTCTGTAAGGCAAAATGTCTCTGCCGGGTTTAAAGACGCCGCGAAGGGCTATAGCAATAGAAAAGAGACTTGAACAGTTAGACCACAGCGCCATTTTGAAACAGGTAAAGGAAAAGAAACGTAAACATAACTGATATCATAGTGCTCGATGTCAGTGTTTATGCCACCTAAAGTCCCAATATTAATTTCAAATCGGACTGATACAAGGGCAGTTTGTTATGAGTGGAGCCTCATTTAATGTTGTTCAATTGTAAAATTAAACCACAATTAAAATACCGGCTCAAAGCGACCGAGCCGAGTGTGAGTCTTCGGTCGCTTTGAGCCGGTATTTTAATTGTGGTTTAATTTTACAATTGAACAACATTAAATGAGGCTCCACTCATAACAAACTACCCTTGTATCAGTCCGATTTGAAATTAATATTGGGACTTTAGGTGGCATAAACACCGACATCGAGCACTATGATATCAGTTATGTTTACGTTTCTTTTCCTTTACCTGTTTCAAAATGGCGCTGTGGTCTAACTGTTCAAGTATCTTTTCTATTGCTATAGCCCTTCGCGGCGTCTTTAAACCCGGCAGAGACATTTTGCCTTACAGAAACTGCTGCCACTGGTTTCATGATATATCGTGCGGTGCTTTACTCCCGGTAAGAGCCCGTTTTTGTTTGTTTATTTGTTTAATACGTTTCGGTGCCGCTGGTTTGCACTCGTAATTGCAAGTATGTTGGGTCCTGAGATTTGTTGTTTGTCTAAGTCCCGGGAAGCTCTTTCGTTTGTTTGTTTGTAATGGAACCCGGTTTTTCCAGTATTCGTAATTTGGAATATGCAGGATGATTTTAGTGAGGGTGGTGCGAACTATTGCACAGCATATTTGAAATACAATTGGCAAGAGGTGTTGAAGACGGATTCACTTGCTTGATTGGCATTTTGTGGCAATATCTTGCACTTTAGGCATGTTTTATATTGTATTACCACACACAATTTTGTTATAAAACTTATTCTGTCATTTTTAATACCGGGAATACTATTTCTGTTGTACTATGAATGATTACACACGAATTTAAAGCTTTCACTTAGCTAGCTTTAACATATAATAAGTCTAATCCTTTTTCTCCCCCTTTGTCCGTGGTGTTTATCATGGATTTAATAGGGCAAAGTTGAGGACGATTTGTTTTCACTCAGGTGCGAATTATTGCATAGCACATCTGAAAAATATATTTGATAAGAAGCGTTGAAGCCTGATTGACTTGTCTAATTGGTATATGGTGGTAAGATGAGGATGATGACTAACTACATATGCCTTTAAAGCTTTGCACTCAGTGAGCTTTACCATTAAATAAGTTTATCCTTTCCCCCCCCCCCCTCCTCCCCCCTTCTACTTTGCTGATCAGCTTGGATTAAATAGGGTGAAGTGGAGGACGATTTGCTCGCTCCATGACCCCCTGAATTCATAATTGTTCACGATTGGCTCTTCAAACTGAGGTTGTTGAAGTCTTCCTGACGTTTGCATATTATTTCAAGCGGCTTCTGAAGTTTAGACCGCTGGAGCAAAATAACATTGCTATCTAAATTTGTTTAACACAGAAGTAAGTCACCTTTGAAATTAATGGGTGGCAGGATTTGATTGCACATTGGTTTCTAGTTGGTCATTATATATCTTTTCCACTACACCGGTGGTTCTTTATTGCTAATTCTGAATTCTGGCCTGGTGGAATTTTTCGAAATAACTTTTTTCAAATTCTGGTCGCTTTCTTTTCTTTTTCTTCTGTAAAATAATACTATCTTTTGGCCCTTTCTTAAATGTCCATGATGTAATGCAAATTTTGCAATTTTAGATCACTTTCTTAGGATGCTCAGTACATTTATCGTCCTGAAGATGACCATGGATTAACACCACAGGTCAAAACGCCGTCGACGCTATTGTGGCAGCAACTATTGGAGGACATACTTCTTTGTCTACTGGAGTTTTATGAAAAATAGTATAAACTCCCATGTTATGTACTTTTCTCCTTGTCTGGTCATGTATATGTTTTTAATGTTATATGTACCAGCTTAATACACTGAGCTGTTTTATTAAATAAACTTTGTATGTTTTTCTATTAGGGTCTCTTTCCTTTTTCTTTCTCTCGTTTACATAAATTCATGCTTTTATTGTTTTTGGATATTTGTTTTTGAATTGTACACTCTGAACCTTTTGAATTGCAACATGGGCAGCGGACGGACACTAGGGGAGAGCCAACAGATGCCAGATTCCGAGGGCAGACTGAGGTGGCGCTGAGTGATGCTGTGGTGGCGCTGAGTGATGCTGAGGTGGCGCTGAGTGATGCTGTGCAGAATCATTATGAAGTGGTGGTGCTGTGCTCTTTAAATTAATATGGTATATACATATGAAGTGTTATGCTGAAATATTTTCTGAGAAATGGCATATGTGAGAAGAACGGATTAAAAACAAAAATCGATGTTTCCAAGGGCCTGATTATAAGTTGGCTGGTACTGGTGGAGTGCGAACTCTGCATGTGAAATGTGTGTTGACATGCAGTGACACTGTGCCTGTATGAGTTAAACCACAGGCTGGGGAATAACTGGACTCGGTATTACTAGGCATAAAACCACATGGAATTCCTGATTCCCTGGGGTTTGACGCACACTTTAACCAGCTGCTCTGAGAAGGTGGTGAAGGTGTGTGGCAGCGTCTGTTGGAGGTGAGGGTGAAGTGAGAGCGAGAGGGGAGTAGAGATTAAGGGAAGGAAGAGGCAGCTACTCCTGGTGGGGGTCAAAAAAATGCTCCCCTGCAAGAAGGCAAAGTCAGGGGATGAACTTTGGCTGCTGTTGCAGATAAAGCCTCCTGTGGTGTTACCGGACGTAATTGCCACCTGGTAAAATCAGTTCCGGTATTCCCACACCGTGGAAAACTAGATGTGACAACACCACCCCACTCGTGATCGGATACAGCAAAATTCTAACAGTAATTCCGTTCTTCCTGACTGGTAGTCTGCCCTTAAGAAGAGTACTTGAAAGCACAGACGTAGTAATAATCTAAGCTTTCGTAGCATTATGTCAATATTCCATTTCTCAAAGCACTATAATACAAGCATTTGAAAAGCAATAGGACTCGCTTTGACCTATTGGTATTGTAAATGACACTGCCTTTTATTATTGCAGGTGTATTTTTTTAAACGCATAAATAAATAGCATTGTCATTTACAATGCCAATTGGTCAAAATCTAGCAAATGCAAGACCTATTGCATTGCAAATGCTTGTTTAGGCTGTCTCTGTTATGTCCTGCTGCTGGCAGGAGCTGAAGCAGTGGTTCATTGGAGATTCGAATGTCTATGGTTGGGAATCCCATAGATTCTCTCTCAGTGGAGCATAATGCATGCAACCTACCATGAGAGAGAGAGCCTGGCACTGGCCAGGGAGTATTGGATGCCCAGATAATCCAGAGAAGCCAACTTCTGCCAGGCTTAGTTTATGTAGCCAACCTGTGTTTAATGTTGCATTTTGTGAATACCACTGAAGTGTTTTTTCTCTTACAATTCATCCTACCAGTAACCGTGTTAAGTAGCAAAATTCCACAATACGACTAACACCCAGAGGGCAATATCTGACAGAAGCACAATGCGCCATAAAGAACTCACACAGAGGGGGCACTTGAAAGGAACCTATCTATCTGTGCGATGAAAGGCGGGGAGATATAGCCTCAGTGATAAAATAGGATCCGCTTGAAATACAATAGCCTTCAACAGCAGCGCTTAAGAAAGTAGGGTTTTTTCCAAAGGAAACAGATAAAGATTCTTTCGAACATGAAATAAAAAACAGTTTCACTGAAAACAGACAAGGAGGAATCCCCTCCCGAGCCTTCTCGGTTAACAATCTCGCGGAAGATTGACAGATGGGTGTTTTAATCCTGTCAGTAGTGATCGTTTGATCCGTGGCTCATTCACGTGTAAGGATGGCGAGTACAGAAAGGGCGTCATGACAAACCTGCAGTAGAAAGAGGCTCAGCAGACCTCAGTACAGTTATGATAAAATACATGAAAATAGTAACTATATATACTTCGCGGAATTTAGCTTAAGTATTGGTTTTGGAAAATTCTTTGAGATTTCAAGGAAAACACAATGGACATTAGAAAAGCAATTTGGTCGCAGTGGAAAATTTGAAATGATGCACCCACCCCTACAGCATGTGATATAGGTTCTCTGACTCTCCCACATCGCACAGATATCAATAAGCAGTGCTCTGAATGGGTCCGCAAAATGGTTGGGGCACGCCCCAGGTACGTCACAGAGGCTGCAGGGACTTTTGTTACACACCTGTCTGGACAGCAATACAAATACCCCAAAAAAATGAAGTGTTCTTGTTATTTTCTCTTAATTTAAAGCATGCTACGTGTATTAAACAGTCTGCAGTTAGCATTCGGGCATCATACAACTAACATAACCGATCATTGCTCAGTGCTTATGACTTACACTAGAAAAATAAAACTCTCCCCATGAGTGAGGCAGCTGCAGTGTGTTTGATTGGAGTGCGCGACAGCTCAAATGAAGGACAGATTAATTTCTCCTAAGTTTACAATGAAATGAAGGGCGTGCAAATGTAGTGATTGAAAATATTGGCTACGGCTTGGAAGGAGCTGGTCAATGCACCCTAGAGCGGCAACGGTTCTCATCAATGGAGAGTTGGGGGAAGTGCTTCACTTCAAAAAACAAACCTTGGCCACGAACAGTGCTGAAAGGACTCCCATAATTACGGCATGCTTGGTCGCGCGCGTAAGTGAAAGGGGAGGGGCATGAAAGTGATCAGACACGCTCTGTGGTAATCACGTGAGTGGTGCGCGCGCAGTAATCGCGCTGGAAGGGAGGCAGATGGCGGCTGCGAGCATGCACGCAAGCGCTAGGCCGGCTGTGGCAGCACTTTGGAATCCTGTATACTAAATGTCTCTCCGAGCAGCGCATGCACTGGCTCAGGCGAGTCCTAAAAAAAAAAAAAAGACTCTTAGGCCTCCCCTTCAATTTTTTCACAATTATTCTGCTAAATTGCAATGTTTAAATATGTCTAAGCATATTTAAACATTGCAACTAAGCTGTTACCTCTTTTAGGTCTCGCCAAGGCAGCGTTAGCGCTGTCTCTTCGAGACATGCAATATTCATGCTATGGGCATAAATCTCCGCCCACATCTCCACTCATTAATTGACTCATGCTGTGGCTTTTCATTGGTCCATAGGCTTGGTAGTCCCTCCTTAGTACCGGCTTGTCTCTTCTTGTAACCTCCCATTAGGACACCCCGTTACATGTGTTGTTACTCCCTAAGTTTTAATTACAGCCTCAGAGCACTATTTTCTTAAAGGGCTTCAGGGAGGACACACACTTGGTCCTAAGCAAGGCTGGCAGTGGTTACTTGTTTCAACAAGCACATCTCAGATTTAAATGAGACTTTCTATAAATTTCCTTTTATCAGCTCCACACAGAGTAAAACCTAATCCGGAATTAATATAATTCTTTTGTCACATTTCAAAGCTACTAACTGTATAGAAGGACATAGCTATATGAATGTACTTGTGGCACTGTCTTGCATGCAATGCATTATGGGTTTGGTGGATTTACCATATCTTTTGCAGGGTGCAGTACCTTATGAGACCAAAAGGGTCCCATGGGACCTCTTTTGGCCACATATGGTACTGCACCCTGCAACATGGCCAAATGAAAAACATTGCCATTTATAATGCCAATAACGCCAACAAAAGCGAGACGGATTGCATTTCCAATGCAATGGGTCTCGCATTTGTTAAAATTAGAGCTGTTGGTGTTGAAAATTACAATGTTTTCTACTTTTGCTTTTTTATACCATTGGCACTAGAGCTATGCAAATATAATCACTCCACTGCAAATGAAAAAACAAAACTAAAAAACATTGTTTTCAATGCCAACAGTTCTAACTTTAACAAACACGAGACCTATTGCATTGCAAATGCTTGTTACACATACTCCCAGTCAGGGTATAAATGACAAAAGTTGCTAGTGATGGCCTACTACAAGGTGGCTTTCAGCAACTCATGTTTTTAACACTTAAACAAAAGCATGATGCTTCTCTTGGCCAGAGACTGCCCCTCCCCAACACGGCACACCCCCCCGCCCCACCCCACGTAGATTTCAGTAGCATCTCATCACAAGCAAATAACAGGATATAAAATTCCACACCAGTGCGTGGATTGACATGAGCAGCTGACCTGAAAGCCAAACAGAAGACAAGTACAATAAGACCAGGGGATCTTAATTCTGACTCTGATATTTCTGTACTAGAAGACATATTTAATGTAGGTGGTCCTTTGTTAATAGGATTATCAGACAGACTGTTTGCCAAGCGCAATATAAACTATACAAGTACCTGAACCAACACATAGATCATTCAGTGCTCAGTCACTTGCCAAATAACGGTTATACTACACAGTTACTTTAAGGCATTCCCAGTAGGCATCTCACTTTACATTTTAGAAATCAAACAATTAAGGAAAAAAAGAACAGGCCGTTGATAAAAAAAAATAATATATATTTAAAAAAATCTTACAGGTCTAAGTTTCAAAAAGCACAACTATAGTTAAGACAACACAGACTCCTTCTATAAAAGTCTGAGGAAACACCACCACTCAACCTCTGAAGTCATTCAGGTCTTACAACTTTCCATCTAAAACAGCAGAGCCAGACAAACTTTCAGGTCACAGCAATATTAGAAAGCCAGTATGTAATCTGTAGACCTCACGCCCTTAGGCTGCACACATCTTACAACTGCGAGGTTTAGACAGCAGAGGTATCACCTGGCCCAACAGTGCTACTACTCATGTGACAAAGGTGATATAGAAGTGACATCTCCAGGTGATGTCATTATCACATTGTGTGTGAAAGCTTTATACTCACCAATATTCAGGCCAGGTCTTCTTTCAACTCCTCGTATCAGTGCAGGAGTAATCGTCTTCTGGCAGGTCTCACGTAGTCTTCAGAGCGCAAATACCGTAACGATCCAAGCCCCGAACTGAATTACAAGACGTATGCGGACTTGAGGAGAAAGTGGGATAGATATATGGCTGCACCTTACTAGACACAATTTTCACATGTGAAAATTACTAATGTGGCTGCCACGAGCTCAAAGCTAAGAGTGGAGACCTAGCCATCCTTCAACATTTGGTGCCGACTTACTTTAACATTAAGCTCACTAAAGGGTGGAGTGTATTTCGTGTATGACGCCCCTGTCCTCTGTTGGCTCACTCCTCGCCTTCTGCTTAGAGGTCTTGCTTTCCAGCGCCTAAGGATGCTTGGGCCACACTTTCTGGTCCCCCCAAGCCAATCTTCGGTCTGTTGATCTCCAAAGATATAGTCTCTCCTCGCCCAGTGCCTGGGCACCGCTGCTCTGCTGCAGAAGCCCTCTCTATGGCCTCCACCTACCCACTTCGACTTACCCTCTCGAAAAGTATTTTCCCTGCACGGTCCTTTTCCGTCAACCTCTCTCTCATTGCGTCTCTATATCGATTTGAAGATTTCTCTTTCTGTATTCCTGGAGAACCGCTGTGGCCCCGGTCTCCTCTTTACCCTCTCTTCGTGAACCGTTGATTCCTTCCCCAATGCTTCTCTCCACCTTTAGTACACCCTCCCTCCTACACAGCTCCTTCCTCTTCCCTTCCTGTACTTCTTCCTCTGAGGCTCTCTGTTCTATTCCCACCCTCTCTTTCCCCGGTTCGCTCACTGTCTCCCCAGCAGCGACCAGGCGCAGCTTCCGCTTCCGGTCTGGTAGCACAGGAGCGCGCGCCGCGATTGACTTCCACCTCCCCTCCAGTATGCCGCCCCTTCTTCTCGCGCCTGCGCAACCGCCCTAGGCCACAGAAGAGTTGGGCGAAAAGGAGCTGCGCGTGAGCAGCAAAGCTTAGCCAACGAGCTAGCGCTTGCGAGCTGGCAAGGGGCGGGGCCAGACCGCTTGTGCAAGCTGGCAAAGAGTCTGGGCCAATAGGAACACATGGGTGAAACGGGGAGGAGGCTCGGGGGCAGCTAAGCGAGTGAGCTGCAGAAGTGAGAATGACCAGTGATGGACACTGGCGGGGCGTCGGTCTCTTTCACTCCTTCCGTATATGGGGCTTATGTCAAAGCCCTTAGTGGTAAATAAACGGGAGCCTCTTGTAGAAAAGCCAGCCTCTCTGGGCTACTACAGCCTCGTACGGGTATCTTCGGTCTTCTTTAGGTCTCGACTATCGCCTGAACCAGCGCGAGACTTATTGAGAGGGCTCCAAAAAGTGCTACCAGGCCAGCCTAGAGCTACAGTGCATGTGCGCGGGGGCGCGCGCGCCACATTTACCGTTATTACTTTCACCTTAGCGGCCACACGGCCGCTTTGATGTTTGATTGCGATCACTTTCACTTTTACGGGCCGCTTGGCATAGCTAATAGGTCTCGCTTTTGGGACCTTATAAGTGTTTAGTTATGCAACTGTTGCATGGCTAAACACTTATAAGGTCCCAAAGGCGAGACCTATTGGCTATGCCAATGCTTGTTTTATCTCGTCTTCTGAAACTGTTGGCTTGTGGCGAAGGCACGCCAGGAATCATGCCTATTCAACTTCTATCTTTTGACACCACAAAAGCGCCAATAACTTAAAAAAAATTGTGTAAGTGTGTCACATTGTGTGTTTGACCTCATGTCTGCTAAAGACCGCCGCAGTCAGTCGTCCTAGATCTCCCTAGACCAGTGGTCTTCAAACTTTTTAATGCCGTGCTCACCCACTATAAAAAATTGTTGCCCCACCCCCATTTTTTCATAATTCTTCTATTAAATTTGCAATGTCTAGACTTATTTAAACAAATACATTTGCAATGTTTAAATATGTCTAGACTTATTTAAACATTACAGGTAAATTAAACTTTCTAAAATGCAATCAAATACACGATTGTCAACCATACTATCTGATTAGCTAGGCCTAACTAACTTGTAAAAGTATCCACAGTGTGATTACTCAAAATGGGAATAATATTTGGAGTCCATTCCCTGTAAACAGTTGTATGATGATATACAACGCATGCCTGAACAACGCATGCCGGTACGACGCGGTCTCTACCATGACTTTACTGCGACATTTTGTGGTGAAGACCTGAGGGGTAAAGGAACATACGTGCTAAACATACCCCTATCCTCTAGCCTGTAAACTATCCTATTTCCCCCTCCCTGAGCTTTAATACAATGGCCCAAAAACTACCCTGACCCCAGGCGGCCCGCCCTGTGCCCTAAAAACTGTCCCTTACATCCCTAAACTACCCCGACCCTGCCCTGAGGTCTAAAACTGCCCCCTTCCCTGAAAACTGTCCCTTTTCCCCTGCCCGCAGCCTTAAAAATTAACCCCACGCCCCAAAACCTACCCCCAACCTCCCCTGCCCTGGGCCCCAAAAACTGTACCCTACATCCCTAAAATACCCGACCCGGCCCCTCTTCGCCCTGAGGCCTAAAACTGCCCCCTGCCCTATAAACTGTCCCTTTTCCCCTGCCCCGCTCTTAGCCCTAAAAACTGCCCCCACTCTTAAAACGACCCCAGCCTCCCACCCCGAGTCCTATAAAATGTTCCCTACAGCTGCTAACTACCCCAACCCCAGCCCCCCCGCCCTAAGCCCTAAAACTGCTTCCTGCCCTACAAACAACCCAACCCCCTCCTGAGTCCTAAAACCTACCCCACAACCTGAAAAACTCCCCCCCAAGACCCAGCCCCACTTACCTCTCACGTCCTTTCCCGATTCATGATCGTCCTTTCTCTGCCTTTCTTCCTCTTCCACCCATCGGCTCCGCAACTACACTGCACATTGCCGTAACCATGCTTATACATGGTTAAAGCATATGCATGGTTAAGGCAAGTGTGGTTACTCTTGCGTTGGTTGGACACGCGTGGCTGAGCTAGTGTTGTTCTGACTGTTTCCCCCTTCAGAAACATACTCCTAGCCAGACATCTTTATTATTATTATTTTTTTATTGAAATCCACAGCAGCAAGATATATAAAAATATCCATCTCTGATTATTACAAACAATAACAGAGGACATGGTCCTACATGATATAACGTTACATAAAACATTAAAACATGACACATTTCATATGACCGTAGCACGTTATCCTGACATTAAATCTCTCAAGGCCCCCCAAACCTGTAGCCTCAATTTTCTTTTTCTAGGTCCTGTAACAGCATATAGACTATATTCCATATTAGAACATTGGAATGTTAGAAGCTCTATTGAAAACAATGAAGTGCTCCGGGCTTATAATGGCTGGTATAAGGCCGGAACTGCAACATTCCAATGTTTCTTTGTTATGTTGTTATGTTATGTTACATCCACTTGTAACGCGCACGGCTACTCATGAGTGTCCCGGCGCGGTGCCACAAAGGTGAAAGAGAAAACGTTTTAAGCAAACAGATGAGTCTTCAATCTCCGTTTAAACAGTACAGGGTCCTGAATGGAGCGTAAGTCAAGGGGAAGAGCATTCCAGGCCAGACTGGCCTTAACAACAAAGGAGCTTCCCCCGAGCCTCTGGAGCTTAAAGCGTGGGACCCGGGCAAGGCGGAGGGACATAGAGCGAAGAGCACGTGAAGGAACATAAAAAGAAAAACGTTTCTGAAGATAGAGAGGGCCGTGCCCGTGGAGAGCCCGATGAGCCAAGATCAGAGATTTAAATTTAATTCTATGCGCCACCGGGAGCCAGTGAAGAGAGTGCAGATGATGATGCACGCTGATCCTTGCTGAAATGCCCAATAGCAGTCTAGCCGCCGTATTCTGTATGACCTGAAGTTTTGTCAGCAAATAGGGCGGAATACCAACATAGAGGGCATTAGCATAGTCCAAGCGTGACAAAATCAGGGAACAAGTAACTGTTTCTTTCGCCGCCTGTGGGAGAAACGGAAAGAAAGACCTAAGAGTCTTAAAAAGGCCAAAACAGCAGCCGGTCAGTTTCTTAATGTGCGTCGAAAAGGAAAGGGACTCATCGAACCATATCCCCAGATTTCTGGCAGGCTGGCCCGTGGAGGAAGGCAGAGGAAAGTCCGATGGCCACAGGAAGTTTCGAAAGTTGAGGGGGAATCTGCCAAAAAAGCAGGATCTCGGATTTCTGTTCATTACATTTCAGCTGTGCGTCCGCTAACCAATTAAAGACGGCAGCAGTGGCGGTTTCTCGTACCGGGCGTCGGGGCTCCGCCCCCTTTACTTTTGTCCCCATCATCACCGTCCATCTCCACAATAAAAACAGTTTGCAGTTTATGTTATTAAAAATGCAGGCTGCTGCACTCACCTAAATTCGGTCGGTAAATAGTATACATGCCATCCTTGTTTTCTGTGAATGGGGCCATAAGTAATGCACAATGCCAGCCTGAGTCACTGACGCTGAGTGACGTTGGGCAAACTATTTGCCGGGCTGAAGAGCTCACCGACCTGAGGTCTGTGAGGTCATCAGCTCGGCAAACACATAGCTCAAAGGATCAGTCTCCACCCCCTGATGACGTGGGGGTAAAGTTAGCCCCGGGCGCTTCAGGCTTAAGCCCTGTAGTGCAGGGGCTTCACGTCAATCAGGGAGTGAAGAGCATGGCTACCCCACCCATTTCCAACTCGTCACGGTGGGTTGGTCCCACCCTGTGAGGAGTTGGCAAGGGGTGGGGTAGAGGCTCCAGGCAGACAGGAAGCGTAGAAATTGATTCTGTGCAGTGTATCCACATGATTCCTGAAGACACACTGCGCAGACTCGAGTTTTCTGTTTCCGGTGTTGAATTGTAGGTGCATCACACGTCTACAGCACTACACAGTGATGGACTGTCTGGCAGCCAGCAGAAGACCCCTGGACACGATGGCAGCATGAAGGGAAGGTTGCTTAGGTGCCCACTTCAGTTGTCTGGGACTCGTGGCTGCGTCACTGCTTGCAGAGTCCAGATGGTGCTCTGCAGACTCTCAACCCTGTCTCACGAGGTGAGTGATTTGTATTTTATGGCTCCATCTGACTGGCTGTAGGATGGGATTTCCCTTAGGTTATGTTCAAAGTTTCTTTATTATAGTTATACTTAGAAACAACTAAAGAATGTATTTAATCACTACATGTTTATGACTGTAAATATTGGATTTTACACGAGTGTGATATATTTATATATAAGAAATACTGAATACATATACCGACAATTCTGTTATAGTATATTCATCAGCTTGTATATCACAGAAAAGTGGTAACATTCCTTTGGTTTAGAATAAAATTAAAGTATGTTTGTGGTTTTTTGGGGCAATCAGAGTGGCGTGAGATAGAGCGTGGAGCAGGGCAGGGACAGAGGAGCAGGGAAGAGACAAAGGGGCAGTCAAAGGACAGGCAGAGCGGGGAGAGTAGGAGGGCAGAGAAGGGCAGAGAAAGAGAGGCAGTGAGAGAACCGCAGGCAGAGAGGGGAGAGTAAGAGGGGGGAGAGCCTCGGAGGCAGAGAGTGGCAGGAGGCGGGAGAGGGGCAGTTGGGCCAGAGACAGAGCTCTGAGTGTAAGAGGGCAGAGAAGGGCAGAGACAGAGGGGCAGTCAGAGCGGCGAGAGAAAGAGTGTGGAGCAGGGCAGGGACAGAGGAGCAGGGAAGAGACAAAGGGGCAGTCAAAGGACAGGCAGAGCGGGGAGAGTAGGAGGGCAGAGAAGGGCAGAGAAAGAGAGGCAGTGAGAGAACCGCAGGCAGAGAGGGGAGAGTAAGAGGGGGGAGAGCCTCGGAGGCAGAGAGTGGCAGGAGGCGGGAGAGGGGCAGTTGGGCCAGAGACAGAGCTCTGAGTGTAAGAGGGCAGAGAAGGGCAGAGACAGAGGGGCAGTCAGAGCGGCGAGAGAAAGAGTGTGGAGCAGGGCAGGGACAGAGGAGCAAGGCAGAGACAGAGGGGCAGTTAGAGGACAGGCAGAGCGGGGAGAGTAGGAGGGCAGAGAAAGAGAGGCAGTTCAAGAATCGCAGTCAGAGATGGGAGAGTGAGAGGGGGGAGAGCCTGGGAGGCAGAGAGAGCAGTGGGGCAGAGACAGAGAGTGGCAGGAGGTAGGAGAGAGGCAGTTGGGCCAGAGAGAGAGCTCTGACTGTAAGAGGGCAGAGACAGAGGGGCAGTCAGAGCGGCGAGAGAGAGCACGGAGCAGGGCAGAGTCAGAGAGGGGTAGAAGGAGGCAGATGGGTAATTAGAGAGCCACTGGCAGAGCAGGGAGAGTAAGAGGGCAGAAAGCACTCAGGGTTCTTCAAATTAAAGCAGGGTGCACTTTCACTCAGGGTTCTTAAAATTAAAGCTGGGTCCACTTTTGGATTCAGGTCCAAGTATCAGTGCTGCTCAATGGCAGGTTCCGCCACAACTTTTTGACATGGATACATGTGTGCCAAACTAAGCCGATCTGCTTCTATTTATAGATTGGTGTATGAGAGCACCCAAAGTATGTCAGAGAGCGCATGTTATTTCACTTTAGTGCTGTAAAGAGGTCTGCAAACCCAGAATACCTACATAGAGTTTCACATTGTTGCAAGTGTTAGAAACCACATCAAAGGCTCCTTGCCGCCTAAGCTAGGTGGCTGGCACGCCATTTGATGCCTTTAACTTAGTAGCGTAAAATGCAGTGCAATTTGCGCAACAGATTCTGCTGACAGAAGGCGAGAGTAGAGGTGAAGTGGGAACCCTTCTCTCAGCAGACTCCTGAGGCCGAGTGAAGTCATCACTAACACAGTGAGGTAACGTTTAATAATGGGAAAGAGTAGGCAGTTTTTTTTGTTATGTTTGTGCTCCTGTTTTATGGTCTGGAAGGCTGCTTTTACTGTTTATTTCTCTGGTACTACCACAAACATTGTCTGCAGCAAGTAAAGTGCATGCAATCTCCTATACCTTGCAAAACACCTATATGAACTTGGACTTTGATGTTTCTGGGGGTACAGAGCTGACCTCGGGTGACTGTCCAATTTACAGGCAAAACTACTGATTATGCAGCAGTAATGCACTGTTGTGCTTTGTTATGATTTTTAAATATTTTTTTCAGCAGTTTTTCAACTGTTGGCTTTTATATTTTATAGAGCAACAACAGTGTACACTGATGCATGTGATCGATGTTTCGCTGTGAGAAATAGTTACAGAATCTATTTGGGAGATTATGTATTCCATCTAGTGTCCTTTTTTCAATAAAAGCCACAATGCTGAGGCAGAATAGGACTGTCGCTGTGTATGTTTTAGTAATTACAGAAGGAAGTGTGTTTTCACATTAAAGCTTTCATGGTGGGTCTTGTGCCTTACACTGCCAACTTATGTTTTTATTTTTTGTTAGATTTGTGACAAATAAAAATACAAGTCAGGTTTAGTACAACACTATGTCCCTAGACTGCTTACTGAGGTGCAGGTGTACTTTACTAGAAGTGTTCAGCCTCCCTCCTTACAATAATGCCATTAACAAAGAGGCAGCTCAGTTGTCGTGCACCCTATGTGTGGTCTAGATTCTTATTGCTTTTTCATTTTTTGTCTAAATTAGCTTAAAATGCACTATTTGCCCTTTTTTTCTTTCAAAAACTTCTTAGATGAAGAACCCCCTCCCCCTGATCTTGACTTATATCAGTTGGGCTCAGTTGGTTCTAACTTTTTTACACTTTGAAAAATCACCAGCTGCCACTGCTTTACTTATTTTACGAGCTCAAACAGTTAAGGTGAATGCTTCAAAAAAAGAACATTTTGATGGCAAATGTGCTATGTATGAATGGTACTCAGCATTGTTATCTCGAAGTCTGCTATGCAGTTCTGTGATTATACTGAATAAAGAACTACCTATGTTATTAATATGACATTGACATCTCTTTATTAATGTAATAACTGTACTTTCACAATTGCTTTTTTAACCATCTTGCTTTCTCAAATTTGCTTGAAAATGCACCATTTGCCCACTCTTTTTCCACATTTTCTCGGGGGGGGGACCCCCCCGAACCCTCCTTATGCTGATCGGGCGCGCTCGCTCGCCGCGGTGCGTTCCACCACACGTTTGACGCCCCACCACTTTCAAATGTCACCAGCCGCCACTGGACGGCAGCAAGGCAATGTTGCGCCACTTGGACCGAATCCAATGTCTTATCCCAGGTGAAGAGTAACTGGGTGTTGTCCGCATAGGCCATCACCTTAGCCCCTAGCTCCTCTGCCATATAAATCAAAGGAGTGACATAGATATTGAAGAGGAGTGGGCTAAGAACGGAGCCCTGTAGGACCCCAGTCGTAACCAACTGAGAAGGGGAGGAGCACGGGGGGAGCCAAATCTGCTCAGCACGCTCCTCCAAAAAGGACCTTACCCAACTCCAAACAGCACCCGTGACACCAATTTCTGCTAGACGAGCCAGTAGAAGATCGCGCGGGACCGTGTCAAACGCCGTGGAGAGATCCAACAGCACTAAAGCCGCTCTTCCACCCGCGTCAAGACACTCCCGTATAGCCTCTGACACCTCCACTAAAACCGTCTCCGTGCTATGGGAGGCTCGGAACCCTGAGTGCGCTGGGTGCAGGAGAGCCTCTCTCTCCACATACTCAGTAAGTTGTTTATTCACCGCCTTCTCACAAACCTTGGCAATAGCCGGGAGGAGGGAGATAAGACAGTAATTCCCTGGATTAAGATGATCCAGGGAGGGCTTTTTGAGGAGTAGCAGAATCTTCGCCTGTTTCCAGGCACGGGGAACGGCGGCTGTCAGGAGGGACCTGTTAACAATAAGGTTCACATGTACACTCATGACCACTGCAGCCAGAAGCCTGGCCGGCCAAGGATCCGACGGCGAGCCTGACTTGAGCCCTGTAAGGATTTTAAGGGATTCCGAAGGGTCTACGGGACTGAAGACTGACAGCGAGCAGGCAGAGGCAGCCGGTTGCTCCACTGCAGGACATGCCCTGCTGATCACTCCAGGAGGAAAAGACGCCTGGATAGCACGGATCTTATTCCTGAAAGAGCAGGCAAGTGTGTTACACCAGGCCAGTGAGGATGGAGTCACTCTCGATTGGGCAAGCAGAGATGTAAAGCTCTGCACTATGGAAAAGATCTCTTTGGAGTTGTTACTGTCAGCGTCGATGCGAGCAGCATAGTATTGCCCCTTAGCCTGCGCTATGGCTTCATAGTAGGTTTTTTGCATGACTCTAAGCCTTTGCTTAGCCATAGGGCAGTAGCTGCACCTGCACCAGGTCCGTTCAAGAACTTTACACTCGTGCTTAAGCGTTTTGAGGGCAGAGTTGAACCAGGGTTTAGAGGGGGAGTCTCTAGCCGGCTTAGAGGACTGGGGAAAGGCCACGGAATCAGCCGCACGCGACACCCAATTAGTAAATCCTGGTAGACACTCCTCAAGATCCCCCGACAGAATGGGCCTAGACCGATCAAGAGCCTGGCTAAATTCCCATCCGCCTGATACATATCACCAAGTCGGATAATGCCCTTCTCCTTCCAGATGGCAGCCACATGATCCCAGAAGATCGATGGTAGCAATCCAGTGGCATCCGTAGGTGTATAAACAGAGAGTACAGGAATCTTAAAACTTCTCCGAACTGTGTTCCAAACTTTGAACACAGCATTTAGCACTGGCCCGTGGAGGAAGGCAGAGGAAAGTCCGATGGCCACAGGAAGTTTCGAAAGTTGAGGGGGAATCTGCCAAAAAAGCAGGATCTCGGATTTCTGTTCATTACATTTCAGCTGTGCGTCCGCTAACCAATTAAAGACGGCAGCAAGGCAATGTTGCGCCACTTGGACCGAATCCAATGTCTTATCCCAGGTGAAGAGTAACTGGGTGTCGTCCGCATAGGCCATCACCTTAGCCCCTAGCTCCTCTGCCAGATAAATCAAAGGAGTGACATAGATATTGAAGAGGAGTGGGCTAAGAACGGAGCCCTGTAGGACCCCAGTCGTAACCAACTGAGAAGGGGAGGAGCACGGGGGGAGCCAAATCTGCTCAGCACGCTCCTCCAAAAAGGACCTTACCCAACTCCAAACAGCACCCGTGACACCAATTTCTGCTAGACGAGCCAGTAGAAGATCGCGCGGGACCGTGTCAAACGCCGTGGAGAGATCCAACAGCACTAAAGCCGCTCTTCCACCCGCGTCAAGACACTCCCGTATAGCCTCTGACACCTCCACTAAAACCGTCTCCGTGCTATGGGAGGCTCGGAACCCTGAGTGCGCTGGGTGCAGGAGAGCCTCTCTCTCCACATACTCAGTAAGTTGTTTATTCACCGCCTTCTCACAAACCTTGGCAATAGCCGGGAGGAGGGAGATAAGACAGTTATTCCCTGGATTAAGATGATCCAGGGAGGGCTTTTTGAGGAGCAGCAGAATCTTCGCCTGTTTCCAGGCACGGGGAACGGCGGCTGTCAGGAGGGACCTGTTAACAATAAGGTTCACATGTACACTCATGACCACTGCAGCCAGAAGCCTGGCCGGCCAAGGATCCGACGGCGAGCCTGACTTGAGCCCTGTAAGGATTTTAAGGGATTCCGAAGGGTTTACGGGACTGAAGACTGACAGCGAGCAGGCAGAGGCAGCCGGTTGCTCCACTGCAGGACATGCCCTGCTGATCACTCCAGGAGGAAAAGACGCCTGGATAGCACGGATCTTATTCCTGAAAGAGCAGGCAAGTGTGTTACACCAGGCCAGTGAGGATGGAGTCACTCTCGATTGGGCAAGCAGAGATGTAAAGCTCTGCACTATGGAAAAGATCTCTTTGGAGTTGTTACTGGCAGCGTCGATGCGAGCAGCATAGTATTGCCCCTTAGCCTGCGCTATGGCTTCATAGTAGGTTTTTTGCATGACTCTAAGCCTTTGCTTAGCCATAGGGCAGTAGCTGCACCTGCACCAGGTCCGTTCAAGAACTTTACACTCGTGCTTAAGCGTTTTGAGGGCAGAGTTGAACCAGGGTTTAGAGGGGGAGTCTCTAGCCGGCTTAGAGGACTGGGGAAAGGCCACGGAATCAGCCGCACGCGACACCCAATTAGTAAATCCTGGTAGACACTCCTCAAGATCCCCCGACAGAATGGGCCTAGACCGATCAAGTGCCTGGCTAAATTCCCATCCGCCTGATACATATCACCAAGTCGGATAATGCCCTTCTCCTTCCAGATGGCAGCCACATGATCCCAGAAGATCGATGGTAGCAATCCAGTGGCATCCGTAGGTGTATAAACAGAGAGTACAGGAATCTTAAAACTTCTCCGAACTGTGTTCCAAACTTTGAACGCAGCATTTAGCACTTTAAAGCGGGTTCTTTTAAAATAGCTGCCATCCAATCTCTTACACAAAAAATGTTTCACCTCAGGGCCCAGAATCATCTGGTAGATTGAGGGGGCTTCAGCTGCATTGCTAACCTCTTCCCCAGTCAACAAAATACGTGCATTAACCAAAATACAAGCATAATAATAAAAAGCAAAATCAGGTACAGACCACCCTTCTCTTTCTCGAGAGAGAGTCATATATCGCGCAGCTCTTCACGGTTTCCCTGGATCCCACATATACCTGGCACAGAGGGGCCGATTCCGATGGCCGGTCGGACAGCTGTCCGTAGCCTTACCGTGCAACCGCCACGTACCCGGAGCCGGTCCGTCCTGTATAGTAAGTACGATGCGCATAACTGCCAAAAACACGACCAACGCGTAGGCTGTGAATCAAGCCCCATTCTCCGTCCGAGCCGTAACTCCTAAAGATGAACCGAGTCGCTCAGAAGCAGTATCCATAGCAGTTTCCGGCATGACAAGTACGATGCGTACTTCCTACGCTCCGGACGGGTCGTCACGCACGGGACATCACAGGATCCGGAAAACAAGCATATCAGCTACGATTTGCAACACAAATCAATCCACGGCTACGAGACGGACCAGCTTGCAGAGGGTACAAGACGGAGCAACAAGCAGCGTGTACGACATGAACACATCATGAATCCCATCGTGCAGGTCATATCAGTACTCTACATCTATGACCGGATCAGGAACCGATGCCGACGGTGCAGGCGGTAAGTCAGACACCTAAAACACAAACAAACGACACGTACCCGCAAACTGGCACACACACACAGGGGGATCCACATCCTGACCACTAACAACAGCCCACCATAGGGGTTGCATGGCCAGCACCACAAACACCCCCACCCATAGTGGATCTGTTGTCCATCACTACTGCCACCCCCACTCCCAGGGGACCTGTTGCCCATCACCCCTGCCACCCCCAGCCATAGGGCTTATGTTGACCATCGCCCCTGCCACCCCCAGCCATAGGGCTCATGTTGCCCATCACCCCTGCCATCCCCACTCACAGGGGACCTGTTGCCCATCACCCCTGCCACCCCCAGCCATATGGCTTATGTTGCCCATCACCCCTGCCACCCCCACTCACAGGGGACCTGTTGCCCATCACCCCTGCCACACCCATCCATAGGGATTATGTTGCCCATCACCCCTGCCACCCCCAACCATAGGGCTCATGTTGCCCATCACCCCTGCCACCCCCACTCACAGGGGACCTGTTGCCCATCACCCCTGCCACCCCCAGCCATAGGGCTTATGTTGACCACCACCCCTGCCACCCCCAGCCATAGGGCTTATGTTGCCCATCACCCCTGCCACCCCCACTCACAGGGGACCTGTTGCCCATCACCATTGCCACCCCCAGCCATAGGGCTGATGTTGCCCATCACCCCTGCCACCCCCAGCCATAGGGCTGATGTTGCCCATCACCCCTGCCACCCCCACTCACAGGGGACCTGTTGCCCATCACCACTGCCACTCCCAGCCATAGCGCTTATGTTGCCCATCACCCCTGCCACCACCAGCCATAGGGCTTATATTGCCCATCACCCCTGCCACCCCCAGCCATAGGGCTTATGTTGCCCATCACCCCTGCCACCCCCACTCACAGGGGACCTGTTGTCCATCACCCCTACCACCCCCACTCACAGGGGACCTGTTGCCCATCACCCCTGCCACCCCCAGCCATAGGGCTGATGTTGCCCATCACCTCTGCCACCCCCACTCACAGGGGACCTGTTGCCCATCACCCCTGCCATCCCCAGGCATAGGGCTTATGTTGCCCATCACCCCTGCCACCCCCAGCCATAGGGCTCATGTTGCCCATCACCCCTGCCACCGCCAGCCATAGGATGGGTGATGAGCAACACATCCAGCATACTCCAACATCAGGTATGTCCGCAAAATACATCCCCCATAACATCATGACAACAGTGTTTAGTCTGTGGCAAATGCCCACAACAGTGATTATGGCTACGAGCATACAATGTAAGTAACAACACATGAGTGTGACATACACAAGGCAAGGATCACCCTAGCACTGTGGCAATGTAAAAAGAACACCCCCTCACTGTGTAGAACAGAAGTTAAGTGGGGGCTCACAAAATGCAGCAGATGTGGAGCATTGTGGTGATGGGGACCAAACCCCCCTCATCATAGTGACCAAAAGGTAAGTGTCATCATGGTCAAAGCTGCAAATAACAAACAGCATATATGATCCCTGCTCCCAACACATCAAACACTTCTAGGGCAAACTAGTGGTTGTGTCCCATACACATAGAGATGTGGTGAGGCTAACAGTGCTGTGAAAACATAACACACTCTCGGCCATGTGCAGACAAGCACCACACATGGAGGCTGACAATGCATACAGCGTACAATGACACAACAGCAGAAGTGACCATCACCAAGCATGCACACATCTCCAAAATAGACACACCAATCAAAACAACATGTGTAGACTGTAGGTGTCAGCTCACAAACTCACATTCCATGCCAGCAATGGCACCCAACAACCAGGATGAATGTGCACAATGATGTGAAATGACTCACAGGGACAGCATGCAAAATCACAGAAACAGCATCCAGACAAAGGCCCACAACAGCAATACCAATGCACTGGTGCAGATGCACAAACACAAACAGGCAAACTCACACTGCACATCGGACACAACATGTGTGTGTGTGTCACAGTATCCTCAGGCAACTACACAACACATGAGGGGGGCTGAACCACAGTGACACAGATGTGGACACAGTGCCATACAAAATTAAACCATCATTGGGACACCCTCAGTGGGCAATCAAGCATTGGGAGATGAGAGGGAGCACAACAGACACATGTGACACAAGCTGGAATCAACACCAACTAACACAGCAAGAGACTGACACACAACACCACTACCCCCAGGGACCAGACATTGGGGTGACACAAGCATGCGTGACGCCTCCACTGTGATGCTAAAGGCAGATGTCGTACAAACTGGGAAACCCAGACATGTGTCCTGTGCCACAAACGTACATCACACATACACAAACACAAATCACTCAGCATGGCCCCTCATCCATGGACAAACGAGAGCTAGGGGACCACCTATGCAAACATTCACATGAGTCCACGCTCAACACCACACACCCTGAACTGCAACAATGTGTATCTGTGAAGCCCACATGGACAGGTGACATTGCACATGCACCCATTACAAACACAGGAATGTTGGGAGGAACTAAGGTGCACACACACATCACACAAGGACAGTTCACAACCCTGGAGAATGACAGACATACTGCACAGTATGCGGTACATGGCCATGACCTCAAAGCTCATGTAACCTTCAGAATCCCTGCCACAGTCCCAGGACAATGCAGATGCCAAGGAGAAACACAAGGCACACATGCTGACACCTGCCAGCATCGCAGCCATGAACCCGACAAGTGGGAGCAGTCACACACACATACAAATGTCTCAATCACTGAAAACTACCACCTAGGGACAACTACATGATTTAGCAAATAAACAGGTGCCTTGAGGAACCCTGACTGTGTCCCATCTGTGTCTGACAACATCATCACCACTCAGAACTGACAAATCCCAATGATGATACACCAATTAACAGTAGTGTGTCATGCACCCACACATCTGATAGCCCATTGGAAAAGTAGTGGGAGGAACCCAGTGCCACTCAGCAAGCATCAACAACAGGAACATATCAAGGGAACACTGTCTGTGTATGAACAGGGATGTGGACACACACACATGCTCATACAACACACACCATGGGCCCAGGCCATGTCACTGGACAACACACTTACTTGAGGGGACACAACTCCTGTGGGAGCCCAGCTGTGCCAAACATATTCACCGCAAATCCCACTCATGTCTGCAGAACACTTGGTCAGTCAGCCATCAGTTACCACACAATGAAGGCTCTGGTCACAACAGCCTGGGTACGTGAGTCTCCCCTAAGTCATCTGCACATACCCAAAACATATGTCTAGCAAGATGCACAGAGGCCCCCGTTGCTCCTATTACAATGATGCCCACACCTGTGGGTCCAGTGTTGATGAGCACAAAGTATGTGGAAGTGACAACTTGGACAATGGGAAGCACATCATATGTGCAGGGGTGCAAGCCACAGATGTGACCATGCCAATGAAATGCCCACAGAGAGATGTACACAAATGGTTGATCAAGACACACCCAGGTAGCTGCAAAGGATGACATGGATACCCACCAGAATAGGATACATATCTCATGGACCACAGGGAGTACCTCACATCAACACATCAGTATTCAACATTGTAAACCAAGCATTACAGGTGCAAGGGCATGTAAAACAACATCAACATAATGCACAGCTAAATCAAGTTCACAGGGATAAAGAAAAAAGCTTTATTCAGCATATTAAAAGTGAAACGTCTGTTCTAACAAAAGGCCAATGGCCAGTCCATGTCCAAATACCAAGGAGTGAACTAGAGTGACAAATTCAGTATATGAAAATCTAAACGTCTGTGCAAACAAGGCCAATGGCCAGTCCATGTCCAAATGCCAAGGAGTGAACTAGAGTGACAACTGTCACACCTTGCTTGCCTGCACTGCTAAGGACCGGGGTCATCCCCTCGGAGGGGCATACATAAGGGCAGGCCAGGCACCGCAGGGACAGGATCAGGGCGCAGCAGAAGGAGGCAGTGAAGAGGTGGGGGATGCAGGCGAGACACTTGCAACTGCAGTGGAGCTGACTGAAGTGGTGGGTGCTGTCACAACTGTGGGGCACAAGTCAGATGGGGTGGGTGCCGACACAACTCCAGTGGGCAGGGCAGATGGAGTGGATTGGCTCACCACTGCAGTGCCCAAGTCAGACGGGGTGGTCGTGGACTCCAAAGCAGTGCCTAAATCCGTGGGGGACAGGTGAGGTCGGCAGGGCAGGGGGGGGGGGGGACACGGTCCCCACATCAGTGGCACCAACTGTCTGACCAGGTGTGGAGGAGCAAGTGCTAGAGGGGGATGGCCTTAGCATTTTGGGGATGGTGTATCTGTGTGTGGGGGAACCCGGGGCAGGGAGTGGCGGGGGAACCTCGGGAGTGGTGGCCTGGGGGATGGGGGAGGGAGACTTTGCCTTGGAGCTGCGTGGTGGCGGGGGATCTTGCTCTTCTGGCGCCTGGGGGACCTGCGGGTGGGCGTCTCGGTCTGACTGCGCCTGGGGGAGGGTGTCCGGGTGTGAGGGGCACTCCCTTCTGTGTGTGGGGACTTCCTCTTCCCCTTGTAATCAGGATCTGCAGGGTCGGTGGGGAAGAGGCCAAGGTCACAGAGGAAGAGCTTCTGGGGGGATGGGGTTGCAGGTGAGGCAAGGGAAGGGGGCTGGGAGGGAGAGGTCTCGGAGGACTGCGGAGTGGTTGGGGATGACTGTGTGTGTGTCAGCAAACCAGCCCCTGTGAGTGTGGAATCAGCCCCCTGCGCTTGCTTGTGTGCACGTCTAGACCTTGGTTTGGGGGTTTCCGTGGTTGGGACAGGTAGGGTGCTAGGAATCGTGGGTGGTGCAGGGGTAGGAGGGGTGCGGGACTGTTGGAGGAGGGACACTGCTGCCGTCAGGGAGGAGGCCAGGGACTGATTGGTCCTCTGTAGGGCAGACATGCCCAAGGAAATGCCCTCCATGAATGACACCAGTTGTGTCAACAGACCTGTGTGTGCATGGAGGACCTTCAGCATCGACGTCTGCCCTACATGGATCTGTCGAAGTAAGTCCACAGACTCCTCACTCAGGGCAGCAGGGGACACAGGGGCAGGGGTGCGGTGCCTGGCACAAAGGAGACATGCTCACGAATACGGGAGCCCACAGGGACCTCTGGGATGGGAGCCAATGGGAGGGGGGTGGTTGTGGTGGTGGTGGCGGTGGCGGTGGCGGGGACAGCCTCACTAGCTGGGGTTTGGTGGCTGCTGACACCCGCCTCCACAAGGGAGTCATCCTCAGAGCTGCTGTGGCCCTCAGCTGGGGGGGATGGTGCTGACGACTCCTCTGTGTGGCTCAACTCGCCCTCCGTGCCACTGGGTCCACCCGACTCCTCTCCTTCTGTCCCTGTAAGGCTCTGTGGATCCTCCTGCTCCGTGGAGCTGTCCCCTCCTGTGGCCGTGGATGTATCTGGATAGGAATAGGAAGTAACAGAACTACATCAGTCACCTGCACCGACTGCACACACCACAGTGAGTACATCACATCACAGGGCAAGCCCTGGCATCATCAGCTGAACACAGCTCAAAGTGCCAACACTGTTTAGGATAAGGCAATTGTCATTCTCAACATCAACCATGGCACACATATCCCTCCTTGACTTTCACACATATGTCCGTTGCATGTTGGATGCTAACACCCCAATGTGCCAACATGCACCACCCACACATCAGTTGTACATGCAAGGGAACATGCAGGAGTATGTCACTATACACACAGCGCATCTCTTGCTACTGACTCAGTACAGGTGTACGGATGAAGGGATGGGCAGAGACTCATTCCACATGCTTGTGATGCATGCCAGCAACACACACTATGATGTACTCCTGTCCTGATGGTCAATGCCACAATGTGGTGCATGGTGCACACTTGAACACAATGCAGGCTCACTCATAGCAAGTTAAATGCCATGGCACTGGTATGCCCTGAAAGTCAGTCAACACTATCTCCTGTCACAGGGGCAGGGCATCCAGACACCAACAATATGCACTGACTCACAATCTTAGCTCTGGGGTAAAGCAAACTCAGCAGATGACCAGCGCACTTGCCCATCCCATGCAAACAACATATCCAGGACCCAGAAGACCCCACATCATGCAAATCAGACATATGAGTGTCAGCAAACACAAATCCCTGTACATTAACACATCACAGTCTGCCATGCATGTAACCCAGCTGCATGAAGGACACAGTTGCATACACCATTGTGCGCTGTCAGATGATCACACACCTATATGTCACACAGGTCTTGTCTCTCACAGTCACATCGCAGATGTCATGCTGACCCTCTGAATCATGAACACCCCAGTTATACGTAGCAACAAGCCACACCCTGATGACACAGAGGCAGACACCTGAGGGCACATGTCACTGATCACAACCTGCAATTTCATACACAGGAGTGGGATTACGGAGTGTTTGTAAATGCCCTTGAGGGGGCATGACTGGCCAGGACTAAGTGGAACAGTGTTTGGCCCTGGACAGTAGTCAGGTGGCTAAGCAAGTGTGACATACTTGCTATACATACTCCTGAGGCCCCTAAATTGGAGTCCCCTGCTGCATGGGTTTGTTTGGAATACCCCAGCCACATGTTGCGAGTCAGACCAGCAATTGGTACACATCTCAAGGGCACACACAGATCACATGTCAGATCTCAGGCATTGTGTAAACAATTGACCCACACATGAAACACACAATAGATTCACGGGAACTGATGCTGACCGGTACCTGAAGCATAGCTGACTGCAGGGACACAGTGCCCTAGTGACACAAGCAACAGATTGGAGGGGCCACACCTGTGGAACAGATGAGGAGGGTGCATCACACAAATGAGGGACCTGAGTTTGGGACTAAAAGAGCAACGTAACGTGGAAGTGTAAGCAGGACAAAAGACTGCTATTTGCATGCCAGACATAGTACACAGATCAGACATGGACTCATCCCCTTTCTGCCGCTGTCTGGCCTTCAGCTGCCTATCCAGGTCCGGGAAGACCACCGCCAGGATCCGGAGCATGTGGGGAGTCAGGGTCCGGTGTCCACCCCTCCTGCGTGGAGGTAACAGCTTCAGCTGGACTCTAGCTATCCTCCGGGTCCAGCCCCGAAGTTCCTGCCACCTCTTCTGGCAGTTGCGGATCCGGCGCTTGTAGACCCCCACAGAACGAACAGCCCGGGCGATGGTCAGCCAGATCTCCTGCTTCTGGTGGGTATCAACCTGTGAGGAGGACAAAGTGAAAAGTACATTAACACACATGCCCCAGATTGCTGCAGCACACATTTGGATAGACATGTCATCATCACAAAGGGAAATAAATTACACAGGTAGTGCAACCATGGGGATTGCAAAAGCACCTGCATGTCTGACATGTTAACAATGCCTGGCTAGTTTCAGCTTTCAATAATGCACTTTAGCAGCAGGAATACTATTCATTGCATGTACCTACACACTTTGGGGGATGAAAGCAGTCACCGAGACTGCTTGCCACTGGTGTACACACTGCTAGTACTGCTAGTCAGACAACATGCATAATTAGGAAGGCAGTGGACTGCACACTCACCTGCTCCCCTGGTTTCCAATAGAGCTTTCTGTACTCTGGAAGGAGCCCGTCCAGCAGGGCCTGGTTCTCCTCCTCAGTGAAGGCTGGGGCCCTCTCCAGAGTATGTGCCATAGCAGGAGCCAGAGGATGCATAGACAGCAGCAGTGGTAGCAGGGATGTGGTCCAGTAGCATGTAGTGCAGGCAAGTGAGCTCCCTGGGGGCCAGCCAGCTTTATATCTGTGCTGCAGAGGCAGACTCTGTGCCATGTGTCCCAAGTGATAGGTCCAACATGGTTGCATTCTATGAATCTGGCCAATCCATTTAAAATTACGACTCGTACACGCCTTCCGCATCGTTCAAATCTTCACCTTTATGGAACACTTGAAATTGCAACATTGTTGTAGGCATCCAACTGAATTTCCAGTGCACAACTCGTACAACTTTTGAATCCGCATCCGTCTCCATGACAGTCCAGAGCCAATGGGTGCCCACGGCTCGTTCAACTGACTGTACAACGTGTATTTTGAATGTACACATGCACCCGTCTCCATACGATTCAATGGCCAAGGCGTACGCCTGTCTCGGACCATGCCTGTCCGACACGTATGCATGATAGTCACCCGCGTCGGACCTCATTGCATTCAACAACAAAGCGTACGCACGGCTCGGACATGACCCGTACAATGCGTACGCATTGTTACCCGCGTCAGACCTCATTGCATTCAATGACAAAGCGTACGCACGGCTCGGACATGACCCGTGCAATGCGTACGCATTGTCACCCGCGTCGGACCTCATTGCATTCAATGCCAAAGCGTACGCACGGCTCGGACATGACCCGTGCAATGCGTACGCATTGTCACCCGCATCGGACCTCATTGCATTCAATGCCAAAGCGTACGCACGCTTGGACATGACCCGTGCAATGCGTACGCATTGTCACCCGCGTCGGACCTCATTAGTGTGACTATTATACGGATGCAACACACATATACTGGCCATGGACACCTGCACACACCTGCCACACTATAGCATTGGCCATACAATGTCCCATGGCATGTAAGGTTGCATTCCCTGGGCGTTTGGGGGGGGCCACAGCAGTTTATTTGGCTGGCACTTTGTGCAGCCACTCTCAGGCTGTGCACGTGTACATGGGGGCAGAATCCTTTGTGTGTTGTGCACAATACCACTGTGATGTGCAATTGTATAGTAATGGGCATGAGTCAAGGCCTCAGTGTCAGGTTGGATATGTTTAGGACATGTCACATACACCCTCAGTCCTGGGGGTGATGGCATGTACATCACAGTGAGACCTGTAGCCACAATACTGATGTGCACCCACAGTCAGTGTGCATGTTGTGTCTCAGATGTGTCTGATCATGTTACCAATGTGTGACAGTCTCCACATCCATGTGGTATATGCATCAACCTTGATGGGGTGTGTGTCTAAGAGACGTACATGTAAGGCCGGCAGGAACAACAGTGGCCACTATCTGTGTGACTTACGCTTGCCTTGTGATGTGTACGTGCTACACCATGTCCATTGCTGTGTTGATGTGGCAATACAGGGAGCCTGGATTTCAGCATGGCAAAGATCTGTGATGCCTGGGAGACATGAGGCCTCAATTGTCACTGGGGTGTGTTTTTTGAACGTTGCAGCAGCACATAGGTTGGGTAACACAGCCAGATGATTGGCCATTGCACTACATGGGACTCATGTGGACATGTGGAATTGAGATGTGAGGTGGTGGTCTTGTAGGTGACATATGTGTCCATGCCCAACAGCACACACCTCAGTACATTGTGTAATGTCATGAACTAGCATGTGATAGTGATCGTGAACATGGCCACATGGGTGATGTACTGACAATCTTCCTTTGTGCATCTCTGTACTGCAGGGCACCAGCTGTCCATCGTCCGTTCCCAGACCTTGCAACCATGCAAGAACGAGACTGCATCAGACAGTACCGCTTCACCAGGCCACTGATTGCGGAGTTGGCGGAGCAGTTGGCGGCACATCTGCTACCTGGCCGGACATACCCTACAGCACTGACCCCAGAGGTGAAGGTGATGGCAGCCCTGCACTTCTTTGCTACCGGTACCTTCCAATACACTGTGGCTACTGCTGGTGGTATGTCGCAAACGATGTTTAGTCGGGTGATACGCGATGTCTTGGAGGGGATGTTGCAATTCCTCGACCTGTATATCAAGTTCCCGAGCCCAGATGAACTCCCTGAAATTAAGGATGGCTTTTATACACTGGGGAGGATGCCGAACGTCATCGGATCTATTGATGGGACACATGTTGCCCTGATACCACCACAGGCACATGAGCAGGCATACCGGAACAGCAAGTACTACCATTCGATTAATGCTCTGGTGGTCTGTCTTGCTGACATGTCGATCACACATGTGTGTGCACGGTTCCCTGGTTCGGCGTATGATGCATACATTATGAGGTGTAGTCGCATTGCAACGCTGATGTCACAGATGCCAGCTCAGCGTGCCTGGCTTGTCGGTGTGTACTGACTGTTTCTCATTGTGTGTGTTTGTCACTGTTGTATTCCGCTGTTCTGCTCGATTTTCCCGGCCTTCTTGTGAGGAAAAGATGATTGAATGTGACTTCAGTCTCTTACCATTCAAGTCTAAGGGTTAGAGTAGTGAATGGAGCCTATTTACTAGGCACTTCGACATGATTCTGTGTTCCTCCCCATAGATCAGGGCTTGCACACATAGCCTAGGGGATAGATTCGTTAGTATTAGGGATAACCTGTCCTGTAGTGAGGGTATTTCATGGAGCCGTGCTGAATTCAGGCCTGGTAGGCCTCAAACGGGAGAGACTCCATCTTTCTTTCTGCTCCGGCAGCTTGGGATGCTTCTAGGTCAAATGTAATGTTTTAGTTATGAGGTGTTATTCGCTTGGAGAGAACCGGTTCAGGCCGGCCCTTATCGAAGGATTGTATTTTTCTTCATGCCGAAGACACTACATCAGGCCGGCCGGCTGGGAACGTGTCCTTGGTACGGGGAGGTACAAGAATTTGGTGGGCGGCATGTTACGGGCCGGAATTTTCCATGAGGAAACGCACCTCTATATTAGTGAAAGTCTGAGGCAGTTACATGTTCAGTCCGTAGGCGGCATCTAGCCGTCAGCAGTAAAGCTACTACTTATTCCAGGGAAGACAGACGCCATTTTGAAGGCGGAGAAGAACCGAGAGACAGATATTCTCCTAGCAGAATAGCCAGAGAGGAGAGAGTAGCCGATAAGGAAGAGGTCCCAGTGACTCGGAGAAGGGTGAAGAGAACAGCGCATAGTGGTGCAGACATGTATCCGTGATTGCGGAGGTGTGACTTCCAGGCGAGCCGAGGCACAGACGAGAAGGGAACCTAGATGACCACTGAGTGCAGGCTACACACTACTAAGGTGATGTCGACCCTTTCTTATTAGAGTGTACAACTTAATCTTTCACTTTTCTTTGTAGGTTATGTGTTATATTGTAATGTTATGTGATTGTGTATGTAATGAGTAATAAAGTACCCAGTTTGTAGTGAACCAACATGTGCTGCGTGTTCTTGTATGAGAGGGTAGCCTATTCTTCTAGTCAGCTGCGGCTACATGAACAGATGTTAACCCTGATCAGGTAAGTGGTAACTGAATAAGGGAAAGAGGAGCCCCTCGAACCGGAGAACAGGCTATGCTCGAACTGGCAGTCCTTGTGTGATCTGGTGAATAGTGAGACTGATTCCCTTTTTGTATGTTATGGTGATCATAGGATGAACTGTCGTATGAGACTGCCGTCTGGGTAGAGAGGTCTGGATTCGTATGGGATCGCGAAGCCGCCACTTGTGATACTGTCGTATGGGCAGAGAGGTCTGGATTCGTATGGGATCGCGAGGCCGCCGCTTGTGATACTGTCGTATGGGCAGAGAGGTCTGGATTCGTATGGGATCGCGAGGCCGCCGATTGTGCTGAGACTGCCGTCTGGGTAGAGAGGTCTGGATTCGTATGGGATCGCGAGGCCACCGATTGTGCTGAGACTGCCGTCTGGGTAGAGAGGTCTGGATTCGTATGGGATCGCGAGGCCGCCACTTGTGCTGAGACTGCCGTCTGGGTAGTGAGGTCTGGATTCGTATGGGATCGCGAGGCCGCCACTTGTGCTGAGACTGCCGTCTGGGTAGAGAGGTCTGGATTCGTATGGAATCGCGAGGCCGCCACTTGTGATACTGTCGTATGGGCAGAGAAGTCTGGATCCGTATGGGATCGCGAGGCCGCCGATTATAAGAGGTCTTGGTATGTATGGGTAGGAATTCCCTGTCCTTAGGTGGTAGATATATGTGGTTACCTATTGTAAATAGGCCCTAGGGAGGGGGAGGGGGTAACGTTCTGGCTGGGTTAGTGAGGCCCTGATGAGCGGGTTCTATCTGATCCGAAAACCCAAGCAGAACATCCGCACTCCTACAAAACTCAGTTACTTGTTCATTGTGTGTGTAGGTGACTCCGGATACCCCAACATGCCGTGGTTGCTGACACCCCTCAGTAACCCTGTGACACCAGCCGAGCTGCGCTACAATGAGGCACATGGTCGGAGCAGGAGGGTGATTGAGCGGACATTCGGCCTCCTGAAAAGCTGCTTTCGCTGCCTGGACAAGACTGGAGGGACCCTCCCATATGAGCCTGCAAAGGTGTGCAAAATAATCCTTGTCTGCTGCATGCTACACAACATGGCGGTGCGGAAGGAGGTGCCTCTCATCCAGGATGACGATGACGACGACCAACATCCGGCACCTGTGGAGGATCCCGGCCTGGGCCAAGATGCCTGTGATGATGAAGATGATGGTGGCGTCCGCTCCCAGCTCACCAACAACTTCTTCACCTGAATGTGAGTTTCCAGGGTTGTTATGTGAATGTATGGAGGTAGCCTGGAATGTGTAGAGCCAGCTCTGTTGCTGTCTGAGTGTGTCTGTGTGCCACTTGACTGGATGCGTGCTGTGATGTGTCCATTCAGGTGGTGTGTACTCCACAATAGGGTAGTACTGCTAACTAGTGTTTGTGTAGGTGTTTTGCAACATGTTTTGTGCATGTGTATTGCATTTCTCTCCTGTTCTTCTGTGCTTTTGACTGTATCTTGTCTGTCCTTCCCAGGGTACTTTGCCTGTTGTGTGGGCAACACTGACCCCCAACATCCAGAAGCCAACACTGTAGGAAGGTGGATATCTGACTATGGTTACCCCCAACTTTTTGCCTAGTGTCTAGCTGGCTTTTCGACTTAGTTGGCCTGAGATCCTGCCAATCAGGGTCTCAGGCTGTCTGCTCTCTCTTTAAAATGGACTCCATGTACCCTAGGTACATAACCAATTGGTAAGGATCACCTTATTGGACCCTGTACAGTGTACCCTAGGTACCCAGGGCATAGGTGTACCCTAGGCCTCCCAGGGGCTGCAGCATGTATTATGCCACCCCTGGTCTGGCCTTCCAATCAGACACAACTGGCTGATCACTCAGCTGGGGCAGGGTCGTGTAATCACCCCTTGCTTAGATATAGTATGCCTATATCTACCCTTATATATAGACACATGTGTACCTATCAGTCACTCCTATGGCAGGCCTTAACAATCCTGGAGGCAGAGTGCTTGGTAACATGTGAGATGGTGCTCTAGCATGAGCTGAGCCTGTCTGCAGCTTTCGGAACCATGTCCTTATAGCTGTTCTATGATATAGCCTACCATATACTCTTAAAGTGCCTTATAATCTTAAACGGTTATGGTAACTATGGTTTGGCTTTATCAAAACATGTCGTGTAAGGTGTCTAACACTTTGGAATAATACCCCCATACCATTTCTGGTGATGAGGATATTATTCCTCCCTTCTAGAGGGAGAGACATGTTAAAATCCTACTTTGCTGTTTAACTCTAACCAAAGCCTCAGCATCACAAAATGGATGCTGCTGCCACAGACACAAGTCTGACCTCCTGCTGCTGGGAGTGATCCCAGCCAGGGAGGCCTGGACAATAGGTTTCCTGCTTGGGGAGGTGCTAGCACCTCCCCAGACAGCCTTTAGTGTATTGGGGCAGGGTGGGCTGAAAGGAATGAGACATGCCTGGGGCACACAAGGTGTTCCTTGCATAGTCCAGTTCAAACCGGCGCTGGGGCACTCCGGCCCCAGCTCTGGCGCGAAACTGGACAAAGGGAAGTGGGTGTAACCACCCCCTCCCAGGTCCCACCCATAAGGCGTGACCTAGCAGGTATCCCAGCCCCCCAGATTAGTATAAGAGTGGGAGTTGGGCCTCAAGACTTTAGATTATCCTGAACCTGCAAAACTGAACAGAAACTCTGGACCTTTGACATTCGACGAAAGAAGAAGACTGAAGAATCTCCCTTGTAGCCAAGGAGTGGCTACCCTGTGCAAACAGGCACCATCAAGAGACTACCCTTTGCTTTGTGACCGTTCTACGAGGAACCGACTGCAGAGCCCGACCAGAGCCTTGACTTCCAGACTTCTCCGACCCTCATCCACATCTGCAGCAGAGCTGAGATCCGTGGAGGCGACGAGCGACGTGGGACCGGCTACCTGGGAAAAGTGGCTAGTAACTTACAGCGCAGCTTCTGAGGTACCCTCGAAGTTGTGCACCGGGGATTGAGAAGCCCCAACCCCAAGCACCATCTGCACCGAAGATCAGCCCCCCACACTCCACGAGTCCTGCGTGGGGCCCTTCAGCATTTTCCTGCTTGCCGCGTCTGTCCGGTTGCTTGCCCGCTGGCTAGTGGCCTTTGTGACGACGCTCCCTGAAATCTTCTGCGCTGGTTTGGCTCCTCCAGACTGGCTCCCGCTTCTCTGCAAAGAAGAAGCACCCCAGACCTTCCTGGTCTGCACCAGAAGCAAGTCCCTTGTTCTTCGTGGGTTCCGCTTGCCAAGGCTTGGTGAGTCCTAGTCCAACTTCGACGCCGCCGACAGCAAGAGCCTTCGTGGGACAGCTCGCCTCCTGGTCCTGGTCGTCCTCGACGCTTCCTGGTCCTCCTGGCTGCAGCGACAAGCTTCACCTTCACCTGCAACTCTTCACGACATCGCCTGGTTCCTTCCTGGTTCCACGTGGTCACTGGCTAGTGACCTTGACTCTGTCCCTTCTGCTTGCAGGTTTCTTCTCTTCTTGATCCCAGCCTTGGGATCCACCGGACACTCTCCCCTGACTGCCTGTCAGCATCTTTCTTCAGGCATCCATAGGAGTCGACGACGAAAACGACGCATCTTCACCCCTATGCACCCGCAGCCTGTGGGCTAGGTAACTTGGGTACTCCGGTGCTCATCAGGATAGTGACTATCCTAGTGTCTAGTTTTCAAGTCTCAACTTCCTAGCTACTCCGGAAGTGTCCTAAATCTATCTATTTCTAAACTGTAACATTGCTATTGACTTTTACGCATTACGCGTGAGTGTTTCCACTCTGCACACGAATCCCGTGGGCCTCCCACTTCCTAACTAACGCTAGTGTAGTGTAGCCCCAGCGATTCCCTAGGCCTACTCTATTTCCGTGACAGTGGTTCTTATACCACTTACTTAGTATATGGTTTGCGTGGCCCCTAGGGCCTAACTGTATTACTTACCTGTGTGACTTAATGTATGCATTAATAAGACTGTGTTGTACTTACCTCTAATCTCATAAAGAGTGCTGAGGGTTTGCTTAGAATAAATACACTTTATTTTATATATATATCTGTTGTGGTGTCCTTTCATTTGGTATTCAAGGGATTATATATGGTATCACAGCTGGCTTCACATGCCATTCAGAGTTTAGCCTAAGACTGCTCTTGTCCATGCTACCACTAGGATAGCTGGTCTATAAGGTTGACTTTACAACCAATCACCATAAGGGTATTTGGACTGATATAAGGTGTACACTATAACTAGTGACATCATACATCAGGCCAACTTCTCACATTGGTGAGCAGCGGTTGGGCTCTGAGGTTGCTGTTGTAATACCATTGTAATCTTGAGATACTAAATTGAAAGATCACACAGATATTGTCTAGGTACATATAACATAGATTATTATACTTAAGTCCTACTGGACTTTGTAGTTGTAGGTTGAAGGGAGTAACACACCCTGACTACAACTACTAGAGAGGTTTAGTAGATACAACTAGTGTAGGTAGGTGCACACACCACACCCTCACTAGATCATGCCTCTGGGAGGAGATCAAGTAGATGCTCTCTCAGGAGGGGCAGGTCTGCAGAAGACCCCCTCTAGGTATGATACCTTAACATTCCAGGAGATGAGACATTTGTGTACCTCCAGAGGAATAAAACAGGGTTCCAACCCTACCCTTAGACAGCTAGTGGAGCTTCTGGAGGCCTATGATGCTGAAAGAGCTGCCAGGGATGGTGCCATAGCTGTAGATAAGGGTCTACCCACCACAGATGAGTCAGACGGGACTTCAGATGAAGAGGTAGACAGCCAGGGCCAAGTAGGAAGACTTAGCCAGGCTAACCTAAGCTTACATGGGAGTTTGCATGGGGTCCCCCCATACAGACCCCCAAGTAGGCTTACACAGAAAAACAGGAGGGACAGATCCCCTTCAAGGGAATCCATCCACTCCCATGTTTCTAGCATCTCTAATGCTTCCTCTCACAGGGGAATGACTTCACCTGAGAGAAAGGAGCATAAAGCCAGAATGAGGGAAGCTAATCTGAGGATTCAGAGGGAAGAAATTGCCCTTGCCAAAGAGAAGCTTGCTCTGGCTAGAGAGCAAAAATTGTGTGGGTCAGAACCCACTGGTGGCAGCAACATTCCTAGAGATAGGGATAGGTCTTATGACCATAGAAACCTAAGCAAGATAGTCCCCCCATATCAGAATGGGGATGACATCCACAAATGGATGACTGCTTTGGAGAGGGCCTGCAAAGTACAGCAGGTACCCCAAAGTCAGTGGGCAGCTATCTTGTGGCTCTCCTTTTCTGACAAAGGTAGAGACAAGCTCCTCACAGTCAGTGATGAGGATGCAAACAATTACAAAGTCCTGAAGAGTGCTCTGATAGATGGGTTTGCCACTGAGCAATATAGGTTGTTGTTCAGAGACACCCAGAAGACACAGACACAGGACTGGTCTGATTTTGTGGATTGTGCCACTAAGGCTTTGGAAGGTTGGTTAAATGGCAGCAAGGTGCAGGACTATACAGGATTGTACAACTTGATTATGAGGGAGCAGATCCTTAGTAATTGTCAGAACCAGCTTCTCCATCAACACCTGGTAGACTCAGATTTGACCTCTCCCCAAGAATTGGGAAAGAGGGCAGATAAATGGGTCAGGACCAGGATTAGGCCTAAAAATCAGGGTGGTGACCAAAAGAAAGATACCACCAAGCCTCAAGAGAAGGGTGGGGATAAAGCAAAAGAGAAATCTTCCTCAGGGCCCCAAAACTCCACACAGGGTGGTGGGTCCCAAGCTCCCTCCTCTACCACAGTTAAAAAGCCTTACTGCCATGTGTGTAAAACTCCTGGGCATTGGAAAACTGACAACAGTTGTCCACAGGCTAAAATCAAAACTGTTCCTCCAACTACTCCTGTCACACCACCTATTACTGTCAGCAGTAATCCCCCAGGTGGTGGGAGTGCCCCCAAAAATTTGGTTGGGTTTTCTTGGGGAACACAGGGGGATCCTGGCTTAGCCAATTCCCCTGCAGCAGCTACTCTTGTCTGTGATGGTGGCATGGGGTTTGCCAACTTCACTGCCTGTCCCAACACTTTGGGTAGGTACAGACAGGAACCCTACATCAATGGTAGAAAAGCTGAGGCCTACAGAGACACTGGAGCTAGCATCACTATGGTGGCCCATAGGCTAGTTCCCTCTGAGCAGCTTTTGCCTGGTTTCTCATACCAGGTAACTAACATTGATGGCAAACAGAACAGTCATCCCATGGCAGAGGTATGTCTCAGCTGGGGAGGTGTCACTGGCCCTAAAAGGGTGGCAGTGTCTCCAACGTTGCCTGTGGACTGCTTGCTGGGGAATGACTTAGAACTCTCAGCTTGGGCTGAAGTTGAACAAGACACCCATTCCAAAATGGTAGGCCTTTCCAAAAAGGGTAGTGGGGTTGTGCCAGTCACAACCCCTGTCCAAGTAGCTTTCCTCCCTGAAAAGGTTGGAAGGGCAGTGGTAGCCACAGCCCAGGCACAGACAGACTTCCCTGTAGAGACTGGCAGCGCTGTGACAGTCACAGCTCAAACACAAACTGAGTGCCTCCCTGAAAAGGTTGACAAGGCTGTAATGGTCTCAGCCCACACTCAGACTGATATAGGTGTAGTGAAGCCTGAAACTATGGATCACTCCACACAAACAGAGAGTAGTGGGGAGGAAGAAAAGTCTCCCTCTCCCCAGACGTTAGGAAAAGGTCAGCCTCCTCAGGGATCTGACCTCACCCCTTGTGAAGGAACTGCCCCAGAGGTAGCCAGGCCTGGCCTGGCAGAGCCTCTGATGTCAGTGGCCCCTTCCAAGGTGGGACCCAGTCTGGTGCAGGTAGCCTGCCTCTCTCTACCCTGCCTCAGTCAGCCCAGGGCTGCAGAGGTCAGGGAGGCCAGTGGACCCCAAGAGGGCCCCTGTCCACAAGAACCCCCCCATCAAAAGAATGAGGATTGCCTGGCTAGTAGCCCTAGCCAGGTGATGGGTAAAAACATTCCTGAGGGATCCCCTTCACAGGTAGTTAGGGACCTCCCCCAGAGGGATTCTGTTGGGCACAGGCAAACATGGGACCTTAGGGCCCCAAACCTGACCTGTCCCTCCAGTAAGCCCACAAAAGGGACCCAGCCTTCAGCTTTAGGTAGCCAGAGGCTGACCCTGAGAGCACAGTGCAACTCAGTTAGAGAAAGAAAGGCATCCAGGGTGGAGGATGATTGGAGGAAGCTGAGGCCTCACTTTGAGGACACTCACTTCAGTACTCCATCTCAACACCAGCCTTTTACTTTGCAAAGACACACCAAAGGTAGAGATTCCCTATGGTGGAGACCCTATGATATCTTTAGGATGAGGGATTGCTTAGTGGACCATGAGACAGGGGGTAACCATGCCAGTGCTGGTTCTTCCTTATATGGCCACTCAGGCAATAGAGGCTTACCTTGTCAAGGCCAGCCTTATCTCCTTTCGTTTGGGGGGGGGGGTTGTGTAGGAAGGTGGATATCTGACTATGGTTACCCCCAACTTTTTGCCTAGTGTCTAGCTGGTTTTTCGACTTAGTTGGCCTGAGATCCTGCCAATCAGGGTCTCAGGCTGTCTGCTCTCTCTGTAAAATGGACTCCATGTACCCTAGGTACATAACCAATTGGTAAGGATCACCTTATTGGACCCTGTACAGTGTACCCTAGGTACCCAGGGCATAGGTGTACCCTAGGCCTCCCAGGGGCTGCAGCATGTATTATGCCACCCCTGGTCTGGCCTTCCAATCAGACACAACTGGCTGATCACTCAGCTGGGGCAGGGTCGTGTAATCACCCCTTGCTTAGATATAGTATGCCTATATCTACCCTTATATATAGACACATGTGTACCTATCAGTCACTCCTATGGCAGGCCTTAACAATCCTGGAGGCAGAGTGCTTGGTAACATGTGAGATGGTGCTCTAGCATGAGCTGAGCCTGTCTGCAGCTTTCGGAACCATGTCCTTATAGCTGTTCTATGATATAGCCTACCATATACTCTTAAAGTGCCTTATAATCTTAAACGGTTATGGTAACTATGGTTTGGCTTTATCAAAACATGTCGTGTAAGGTGTCTAACACTTTGGAATAATACCCCCATACCATTTCTGGTGATGAGGATATTATTCCTCCCTTCTAGAGGGAGAGACATGTTAAAATCCTACTTTGCTGTTTAACTCTAACCAAAGCCTCAGCATCACAAAATGGATGCTGCTGCCACAGACACAAGTCTGACCTCCTGCTGCTGGGAGTGATCCCAGCCAGGGAGGCCTGGACAATAGGTTTCCTGCTTGGGGAGGTGCTAGCACCTCCCCAGACAGCCTTTAGTGTATTGGGGCAGGGTGGGCTGAAAGGAATGAGACATGCCTGGGGCACACAAGGTGTTCCTTGCATAGTCCAGTTCAAACCGGCGCTGGGGCACTCCAGCCCCAGCTCTGGCGCGAAACTGGACAAAGGGAAGTGGGTGTAACCACCCCCTCCCAGGTCCCACCCATAAGGCGTGACCTAGCAGGTATCCCAGCCCCCCAGATTAGTATAAGAGTGGGAGTTGGGCCTCAAGACTTTAGATTATCCTGAACCTGCAAAACTGAACAGAAACTCTGGACCTTCGACATTCGACGAAAGAAGAAGACTGAAGAATCTCCCTTGTAGCCAAGGAGTGGCTACCCTGTGCAAACAGGCACCATCAAGAGACTACCCTTTGCTTTGTGACCGTTCTACGAGGAACCGACTGCAGAGCCCGACCAGAGCCTTGACTTCCAGACTTCTCCGACCCTCATCCACATCTGCAGCAGAGCTGAGATCCGTGGAGGCGACGAGCGACGTGGGACCGGCTACCTGGGAAAAGTGGCTAGTAACTTACAGCGCAGCTTCTGAGGTACCCTCGAAGTTGTGCACCGGGGATTGAGAAGCCCCAACCCCAAGCACCATCTGCACCGAAGATCAGCCCCCCACACTCCACGAGTCCTGCGTGGGGCCCTTCAGCATTTTCCTGCTTGCCGCGTCTGTCCGGTTGCTTGCCCGCTGGCTAGTGGCCTTTGTGACGACGCTCCCTGAAATCTTCTGCGCTGGTTTGGCTCCTCCAGACTGGCTCCCGCTTCTCTGCAAAGAAGAAGCACCCCAGACCTTCCTGGTCTGCACCAGAAGCAAGTCCCTTGTTCTTCGTGGGTTCCGCTTGCCAAGGCTTGGTGAGTCCTAGTCCAACTTCGACGCCGCCGACAGCAAGAGCCTTCGTGGGACAACTCGCCTCCTGGTCCTGGTCGTCCTCGACGCTTCCTGGTCCTCCTGGCTGCAGCGACAAGCTTCACCTTCACCTGCAACTCTTCACGACATCGCCTGGTTCCTTCCTGGTTCCACGTGGTCACTGGCTAGTGACCTTGACTCTGTCCCTTCTGCTTGCAGGTTTCTTCTCTTCTTGATCCCAGCCTTGGGATCCACCGGACACTCTCCCCTGACTGCCTGTCAGCATCTTTCTTCAGGCATCCATAGGAGTCGACGACGAAAACGACGCATCTTCACCCCTATGCACCCGCAGCCTGTGGGCTAGGTAACTTGGGTACTCCGGTGCTCATCAGGATAGTGACTATCCTAGTGTCTAGTTTTCAAGTCTCAACTTCCTAGCTACTCCGGAAGTGTCCTAAATCTATCTATTTCTAAACTGTAACATTGCTATTGACTTTTACGCATTACGCGTGAGTGTTTCCACTCTGCACACGAATCCCGTGGGCCTCCCACTTCCTAACTAACGCTAATGTAGTGTAGCCCCAGCGATTCCCTAGGCCTAGGCCTACTCTATTTCCGTGACAGTGGTTCTTATACCACTTACTTAGTATATGGTTTGCGTGGCCCCTAGGGCCTAACTGTATTACTTACCTGTGTGACTTAATGTATGCATTAATAAGACTGTGTTGTACTTACCTCTAATCTCATAAAGAGTGCTGAGGGTTTGCTTAGAATAAATACACTTTATTTTATATATATATCTGTTGTGGTGTCCTTTCATTTGGTATTCAAGGGATTATATATGGTATCACAGCTGGCTTCACATGCCATTCAGAGTTTAGCCTAAGACTGCTCTTGTCCATGCTACCACTAGGATAGCTGGTCTATAAGGTTGACTTTACAACCAATCACCATAAGGGTATTTGGACTGATATAAGGTGTACACTATAACTAGTGACATCATACATCAGGCCAACTTCTCACAAACACCAGTGTGGAAGTTGACAATTCCCATCAACTGATGTACCACACATCCCTGGACTTCCATTCTCCAACACATTGTGAGCGTGTATCCACTGTTACGTAGAATTACCGCGCAACTAGTTTGGAATAAACGTGTTGCTGATGTGTAATGAACCTGTGCTACGCTTTGTTATGTGCGTTGTCTGTCTTCCCACATCTGAGTGACATCTGCTTACCTCACCTGTGGACTTGTTACCACTGACTGGGCTTGGTGTTGTGTCTGTGCATACCAATGTGTTTCAAGTCAACATCATTGTATGTGATGAGTAACATGGCCATGGTGAGTATGTTTTGTGTTGCCATAGTGTCGTGTGTCCCTCACATGTGTCACATCCCCATGACTCACCTTATGTTGGTCACATTGTTGCAGTATTTGGCCTGCACTGTGTTGTGTAGCAGATCGACATCTCCCTGAACATGACAAGTTGGAATCACAACAGAGGCAAGTATGGTGTACTGGTGAGTTTATTTACAAACATGTGTGAGGGAAGTGCACAGGGTGGTGGGTGCTGTACAGTGGTTTGGGAATCCAAAGTTCACATTGGAGTTGGAAGTGCTGGTAGATGAAATGTCCAGAGTAAAGTCCACAGACATCTGATACATTGGCCCAACATGAACCCTCCATGTCATGTGGGCGAGTTGTGTGTGATTGGACAAGGTGAACGGGTTGCGCACAAAGAACATTGTCCAGAACAGGTTTGGAGGCCCTGGGGGATGTGTTGGGACATCTGCCTCTCACATGTCCTTCTTCGGACGACCCCTCTTCTTCCGGGGAGGGGGGGGTGGATCCTCATGTGCAGGCCTCTGCGGTGCAGGGAACTCTCCGCCAGAGTCCTCCTCCCTCCCTGTGGCGCACAGGGGTGTGTGGACGGTTGGTGTTGATCTGGCGGAGGCATTGTAGTATGTCACAATGCACCGCAGTGATGTCATCCCACTTGGCCGTTATGCGGGCATGGTGGGCGACCTGCTCGTGTTGCATGTCCTTGAGGATCCCCACATCCTGGCCAAATCCTCCGGTGCTATCCTGGTACGCATCTAAGATGCGTGCCAGTTGGGGGTCATCATGCAGTCCAGACCCCTCTGCAAGGCATGCCCTGTGCCTCCCACCCCTCCCAGCACCCCTCTCCACACGGGCAGGACCAGCGGCGGTACGCACAGGTGACACTGGGACCCCTTGGGTGGTGTTGCTGGTGGTGTTGACTATAGCTTCCATGGGGTCCTGTGTCCCTGTGCTTTGGGTGTTGATTGTCCTTGGTCTGTCCGTGTTGTCGGGGGTGCCCTGTCGGTGTCCAGATGCTGGAGGCGTGGGTACAGGGGGGGCAGATGTTGATGCTGCTGGTGCTGCATGCTGGCTCACACCGGAGGGGCCAGGTTAGTCGTCGTCATCCGAAGGGGACAGTGAGAGAGTCAGACCAGAGAGCTCAGTGTCCACCAGAGTCTGGGACTAGATATCCTCGTCATTTGGTGCTGGGTGCCCAGCACCACCTGTGTTTAGAAGAGACACACAATGTGATTTATGTTTATACATGCATCGTTGGTTCACAAACATGACATTTTCTACTTTTCAAACAGATGCCTGCCTGTACACTGCTTTTTCCCAGCTTGTCACAGACAGAGTTTGATATTGTTGTTGGCTATTTCCCAGCATGGCCTTGTGCTCCCCACAACAGAGCCCAGTGTCAGACATCTTGTCAGTCCCTTCCAACTCCCTGTGAGTCGAGTATGGTTCAGTTTGATCTTGCTGGGCCATGTGGGTGGGTGTAGGTTGTCTGTGACTGCGACTCCCATCATACTCTTGGCTACACCCCCCTTCCCAGCATGCCCATGCTTCCTCCCTCTTGACTCTGCTTCCCTGTGAGGGGGTGTGACAGCAATGGCAAGATGGCTGACTGTGAAATCCTGGTGTTTGTTTGGCTACAAGTCCCAGCATGGCCTTGTGCTTCCCACAACAGAGCCCAGTGTCAGACATCTTGTCAGTCCCTTCCCACTCCCTGTGAGGCGAGTATGGTTCAGTTTGATCTTGCTGGGCCATGTGGGTGGGTGTAGGTTGTCTGTGACTGCGACTCCCATCATACTCTTGGCTACACCCCCCTTCCCAGCATGCCCATGCTTCCTCCCTCTTGACTCTGCTTCCCTGTGAGGGGGTGTGACAGCAATGGCAAGATGGCTGACTGTGAAATCCTGGTGTTTGTTTGGCTACAAGTCCCAGCATGGCCTTGTGCTCCCCACAACAGAGCCCAGTGTCAGACATCTTGTCAGTCCCTTCCCACTCCCTGTGAGGCGAGTATGGTTCAGTTTGATCTTGCTGGGCCATGTGGGTGGGTGTAGGTTGTCTGTGACTGCGACTCCCATCATACTCTTGGCTACACCCCCCTTCCCAGCATGCCCATGCTTCCTCCCTCTTGACTCTGCTTCCCTGTGAGGGGGTGTGACAGCAATGGCAAGTTGGCTGACTGTGAAATCCTGGTGTTTGTTTGGCTACAAGTCCCAAGTGAGCCCCTGTGCTTCACACAGCAGCACCCAGTACGGGGTATCTTTTGCTGATATTTCAATGAGGTGTGTGTCAATGCATTGTACCCGGTGAGTTGTGTGGAGTTTGTGTTGAGGGGGGGGGGGGTGTCTCCCCATGCTGAGTAGTATGGTCAGGGCTGTCAGTCCTCATTCCCATCATGAAACGTGCTTCCATTGTAGGGCGTGCAAGTTGTCTTTCAGGATGTCAGTCAGTGGTGTCCTGCTTCTGATTTGCACACAAGCCCTAGCAGGGCCTCGTGCTCCCCACAGCAGGACCCAGTGTCAGCCATCTTGTCAGTCATTTTCCACTCCCTGTGATGTGGGCATGTTTCAGAGAGGTCTTGAGGGGCCAGTCAGGAGGGTGTGCATTATCTGTGACTACAGGCCCCATCATGCTTTTGGCTACACTCACTTCACCTGCATCCCCACTATTCCTTACTGACAGTCAGCTGCACTGTGAGGTGGTGTGTTTGTGGTGGCAAACTGTCTGGCAGGGTGTATTTGGCTTTGTGCCACTAGCTTGCTCTATTTGTTTGTAGGTTGGTGCATGTCATGACAAAGTCCCCAGTCACTATGAGATGGCAGATATTGTGTGTGTCTGACTGGCATACACATCTTGGGCTGGTTATCTATTGGTTAGTGTAGCTTTGCTTGGGGTGCATGGTTTCACTGTCCCCTTGCCACACAATCTTGGGTATGTTGTTTGTGTACTCACCAGGCTCTGGGATGTGTGTTAGGCCATGGACGCTCTCTGGTGGTAGGATGTCCCGCAACTTCTCCTCCCAGGTCCTGAAGTAGACTGGTTTGGCAGGAGGGCCACCGCCAGTGCACTGACTCAGGGCGTGATCTTTTTCGATGAGTTTCTTGACCCTCCTGCGCACGTCATACCACCTGTTCTGGATGTCGTCCTTTGTGCACCTTGCTGGTGCTTGTGCGTTCACCTTGTCCACAATCCTCACCCACATCTTGGTTTTCTGTGAAATGGGGGTCCTTTGAACCAATGTACCAAACAAATGTGGCTCTACTCTGATGATCTCGTCTACCAGCACTTCTAACTCACTATCTGTGAACTTTGGATTCTTCTTTGGAGGCATGGTGATGGGTGGTGGTGGTGAGTGATGTGTGTGTGAGGGTGCAAGTGATGGTGGGTTGTGTTGGTTTTGCTGTGTGTATGTGTGTGTGCTTTTGTATGAGGTGCTGATGGTGTGTTAGTTGTGTGATGAGGGAGTTGTGAGTGTGTCTGTGGTTGCTGTGTACTGGTGTTTGCTGCTGGCTGTGTCTCCTGTTTGCAAGGGATGATGGTAGTGATTGTAGTCCTTTATATAGTTGGAGTTGTGGGTGTGTCTTTGTGCCATGTTTTTTTAATTTGGTATTTATTGGCTTTGTCATTGCTTGTTTGGTCCTTTTTTTGTCTTTTTTCCTTTGTGTTTTGTAGGCATGAAGGAGACGTTCATGTGACGGAAACGGACACTGCTGTTGTCTCGTGCGGACTTCTCCGCCTCGTTCACGCTGCCTGTCTTCTGTGATTGGTACGCATCGTCTGGTCTGGTTTTACACGCATTCCATCGTGCTGCGCTAATCGTACATCGTGGGTACGGGTCGGTCGGGTTCATTCCGGGTTCGTGTCGGTCAGTGAAAATCACATCGGTTTTCCGGCCGGATCACTATTTTCCCTACGGCTCCGTCGTACGGCTTTTATTCCGTATGTGTCGGTTGGAATTCACACGCGTTGCATCGTAATGCACGGGTAGTACGGCGCTGGTCCGTGTCGGTCGGTATTCGGTCCGGGTCCATGTCGGTCGGGTCGTTTTGCGACCGGAATCGGAATCGGCCCCAGAGTGATTGTAAATATTGAATTTGTTTACCCGATACCTCCAAAAGCACTGCCCTAAAAAAATACATAACCCGAGGTAAAACATTCATCTTCAATACATTGGCTTTGCCTACTAATGACAAATGTAAATTCTCCCACCTCTCAGGTGACCGTTTTACTCCCACAATAATATCGCCCCAATTGACCTCTACAATCTCTTTTACCGAAGTACATATATTAATACCCAGATATGTGGCTTCACTAACCACTCTAGAATCGTTACCCATTATTTGACTTGTACATAAGATTTCGGTTTTGGCTGGGTTCAATTTATATCCTGATGGTGCCCCAAATTTCTGTGCTAAATATTCTATTTCGGGTACTGCAAGGCCTGGATTGGAGGTAACGATCGCAATGTCATCGGCGTAAACCAGTACACAAAAATGATCTTGTCGTACAGTAAATTGTATAATTTTTTTACTCCGTTCTAACATAATAATAAAGAGGTTAATATAAAGCGCAAATAAAAGGGGTGAGCATGGGCAACCTTGTCGTGTGCCTCAAGAAATCGCGATTGTCTCAGAAACGCGCCCCATTGAGCATATTTTAGCACTGGGGAGGTGATATAGGGCCTGTAAAGCTTGAATATACCCCTGCCCAAATCCCATTTGTTGTAGGCCCCTCCATAAAAAAATTCCAAGACACACGATCGAATGCTTTTTCAGCATCGAGTAAGACCAGCCCTAATTCTCTAGCTTCTACCTGTGCTATTTCAAAAAGGTTCACTACTCTGCTCACATGATCTACCCTCCCCCTTCCTGGTATAAAACCATGTTGTTTAAGGATACTAAGGGTGTTATAACTTTTGCCAACCGTGTAGCCAAGATTTTTGCATACATTTTACCATCACAATTAAGAAGGGAAATTGGACGGTAGGACCCGGGTACCCCAGACAACTTCCCCTTTTTCTTAAAAATAGAGATTTCATTCTGCTCTTTAATTCTCTGTCCTACGATTAGCAGTTCTGAGAAGAATGTGTTGAGTCCCTGACACACACTTAAATGTATCAGCCAGATCTTCTTGGTGCTGCGAGACTACAGACAAGTTGTGGGCTCCTCACACCCTGACATCACGTATGAGACTGTCACACACACCAGGATTAGTGACAGAATATCAGAACCAAAAATATTGTGTGGACAGAATATTGTGTCAAAAATATTGAGGAACAAAATATCTAGAAGGTAAGTGCAAATATCTAAGTATAGATTTAGCATTCTTTACTCCACATCTACATACTTCGAACATATATATATTGTCAAGGTACATATAAGTGGAGTTATATGTAGTAAACCTTTACTTACCCGTAGAAACTTACTGTGAGCCGGAATGCGAGTCAGACCGGAAGTGGAGCAGGACTGTGCCGCGGCATGTAGCACCGGAAACGGGAGACGGTCTAGTCTCGAGACCGCCCTTAGAGGAGGGGCCAGACACGGAAGAGGAAGCGGGACGCTTAAAAACGGCAAGGAAGGACGAGAAGGGGTGGGAGATGCGAGGAGGATCGAGAGGAGCAGGAGTATTGAGCGGAACAGCGGTGAGCAGAGGAGCAGCGGTGACCGGAGGAGCAGCGGCGACCGGAGGAGCAGCGGCGAGCGGAGGAGCAGCGGTGACCGGAGGAGCAGAGGCGACCGGAGGAGCAGCGGCGAGCGGAGGAGCAGCGGTGACCGGAGGAGCAGAGGCGACCGGAGGAGCAGAGGCGACCGGAGGAGCGGTGGTGATCGGAGGACGAGGACGACGAGCGAGAGGAGAAACAGCAGCGGACGACGAAGCAGGTCGCGTCAGTAACATCTTTACGGCTCTCAAACCCGGTGGGCAGCAGGGAGGAGAAACCACCCCGGGTCCCAGCGCCGCGGTCCGGAGAACGGGCCGTGGCTCGAGGCAAGTGGCTCTGCGGGGACCTTTTGGGTGGGGGCGGTGGGGAGGTTGTGAAGGGCTGTGACCCACGTGAGAGGTGCAGAACATCCCCGACCCCACACTTCCCCTCCTACACATCCCCTTGGTGACGGTAGCACAACAAAGAAACCCTGGTAGCAGTAACTCAGACCATTCTCTTTCTCTTTTCTTTCTCCCTGCAACCCCGAGCACCTGTGAAGATTGAGACCCCTGACGTGGAGGAGCAAGGAAAACACCCTACAGGGAGAAATCTCGGGGAAGACCTACGTTGTTTTGCTCTGCCTAGTTACAGATTGGGACTGTTCTATCAGTGTTTGGTTCTCCGCCTATCTGTAAATAAACAAGAACCTATACCTATTCGTGGTATCCCCAACTTCTTTCTGACAGTAAAACCCCACGAGGGACGGTAACCCCCACAACTTGGTGTCAGAAGTGGGATCTCCACCGGGTGTCGACAATGACCCAACCCGTGCCTAACACGATAGAAAGTATAATCAACCAATTGGCGGAAGGACAGAGACATCTACAGTTGGCTCTAGAGGAACAAGCTCTGGCAGCCCGGACAGATAGGGAGGCGTTACATGGGGCCTTAAGGGATCAAGCAGTGATTCTGACAACGAACCAGCAAGTCCAGGACACCGCGATTCTTAGATTGACTGACGCCATCGTCAGTGCTAGAGTTCGCCCTAATGTCCCCGGGTCGGTCCTCCAAAAGTTCCAGGAGGGAGACGACCCCGATTACTTTTTCGTGAACTTCGAAAGGGTGGCCACAACAGCGGCATGGCCCCCGGAACGCTGGAGTCAGTACATTGCCCCCTTGTTAGCGGGAGAGCTACAAGCCGCCTATCAGGCCGCCAACCCAGCTGGGACAACAGCCTATGAAGACGTGAAAAAGGCCATCTTGGAGAGACTCGGTTGTGACCAAGAATACTATAGAAACAAATTTAGGAGGGAGAAATGGAATGCTGGGGATAACCCCCGTGCACTGTACTATAGGATCAGGGATATGGGGAACAGATGGCTGACACCCCATGTGTCTACCATGGAGGAAGTTACAGAAAAGATCTTCTTGGAACAATTCCTGGACGCTCTGCCCCTAACGACTAGATCTTGGATAAAACAGCACCCTAATCTCAACACTTCCACGGCAGTTGACCTAGCCTGTGCCTTCCATAGGTCACCCGAGTTTAAGGCAGGAACAATCCGGACCCCCTCTGTTTCCCAGAGAAATATCCCCAGACCTGAGATCAAAACCCGTGTCCAGACTAGAGCGCTTCCGCCTCTCCCGAGCATAGGCAATCAGGGCCCACAATGTTTTCATTGCTCCGAGTGGGGCCACATCGCTCGGCTCTGCCCACACAAAACCTCAACCGTAGAACCCATGGAGGTAGGATATACAAGGGGGCGGATATGTGTGGGAGGACAAGGGGCTCCTAGATACAAAAAAGAGATTCTCTTAAACGGAAGGAAGCAACGGGCACTGTTAGACACTGGGTGTCATGTGTCCGTGGTGGACAGGTCACTAGTACCCCAGCTTCAGTTACGAGAAACAGACACAGTGCAAGTCACCTGTGTACACGGAGACACAAAGACCTACCCGGTCGCAGAGGTGCTACTGGATATATCACATGACCCACAAATACGGCGAGTAGGGGTGATACCGTCCTTGCCCGAGGCAGTCATAATAGGAACAGACCACCCCAAGTTTGAGCAGTATCTAAGTGAAATAAGAAACGAGGGGACTTCATGGTTACAAGAAGCTCCCTTTAGCGAATGCGGTCTAGAAATAAGTGCAGGGAAAGACAGAAAAAGCAAGACTGAGAAAAGGAAAGCTAAACACCTGTATGCAGAGGCGCATGACCCATATCACGCATTTCCTGTCTCCATTACAGAACCTGTGAAGACGGTCCCGAGTAGCTTCCGTTCAGCACAGAGAGAAGATCAGACCCTTGTTCATGCTTGGGAACAAGCACAGGAGCAGGACGAGGAGAAGGTAGGACCTTATTTTTATGTGTCTAAGGGTCTTCTATATCGCTCAGGAAAGGAGGGGGACGGGGTCAGAACGCAGCTCCTGGTGCCTTCGGTCTTCAGGCCTCACGTCATGCAATTAGCACATAACCATACAGGCGGTGGGCACTATGGGAAAGAGAACACTCTGAAGTACCTACTGGGCAAATTCTACTGGCCAGGAGTCTATAAAGATGTTGCAAAGCATTGTGCGTCCTGTGTTAGGTGCCAATACTCAAACCCCGAAGGAGTTAGAAAGGCCCCACTTCGTCCTTTGCCCATAATAGACGTACCCTTCCAACGTGTCGGGATGGATTTGGTAGGCCCACTCCCGCCCTCTGCCAGAGGCCATAAATACATCTTAGTCATTGTTGATTACGCTAGCAAGTATCCAGAGGCGTTTCCCTTGACATCAATGACTTCACCCATCGTAGCCAGGGCCATGGTTAGTTTCTTCACCCGGGTGGGATTTCCGGCCGAAATCCTCACGGACCAAGGAACTCCTTTTATGTCACGATTAATGGCCGAAGTATGCAAGGTGTTGGGCATCCACCAGATCCGGACGTCGGTCTATCATCCCCAAACGGACGGTCTGGTGGAACGTTACAACAAAACCATTAAAAGCCTGCTTCGCAAGGCCATATCCGAGACAGGGAGGGACTGGGACCAGCAGTTACCATTAGTCCTGTTCGCCATTCGAACCCATGAACAAAAATCAACGGGATTCTCCCCGTTTGAATTACTATTTGGGAGAAAGCCAAGGACCCTGCTAGACATGGCAGCCGAGCAATGGGAGACAGAGGAGGAGGAGGGACAACCCCTACCCAAATATGCAGCTGATTTAAAATCTGCTGTTGAGAGACTATGGGGCCTCGTCCATGAAAATATGGAAAAAGCACAAACCTCCCAAAAACTCCTATATGACCGCAATAGCAGACTAAGGGAATTCTTTCCCGGTGATAAGGTTCTCCTATTACTCCCATCCACAGACAACAAACTCTTGTCCAAGTGGCAAGGCCCCTATGTGATCGAGAAAAAAATCACTCCCGTGACATACAGTGTCCTTCAACCGCTCAGGACAGGGGGAAAGCAAATATACCATGTCAATCTGTTAAAAAAATGGGAGGAGCCCACAAACCCAGACGGGCCTGGGCCGTCTGTTCTCACGGTAAACACAGAGAGATCTCTAGAGATAACCACCGCCAACGTAACCCCGACCACGAGTACAAAGGCCCCTGAGGGCACCATTATGTCACCTGACCAGAAAACCCAGCTAGCTTCCCTACTAGATCGTTTCCCAGGTCTCTTCTCCACAACCCCGGGGCTGACCTCAATGACCCAGCACGACATAGTGTCCATGGACGATAGGGTGGTGAAGCTAAAACCATACCGAATACCCGAAGCACGAAGAGAGGCGGTGGAACGAGAGGTCACCGACATGTTGCAGGCGAACATCATAGAGCCCTCTACAAGCAACTGGTGTTCACCGATAGTGCTTGTACCAAAACCGGACGGGAGTCTACGGTTCTGTATGGACTTCCGTCAAGTGAACAACGTCACTAAGTTCGATTCTTACCCAATGCCTCGTATAGACGAACTTATAGAGAAAGTAGGGAACGCCAAATATCTGACAACCCTTGACCTGACCAAAGGTTATTGGCAGATACCCCTAACGCCACAAGCCAAAGAGAAGACAGCATTCTCAACACCATCGGGGCTCTATCAGTTCCGGGTACTACCTTTCGGCCTCCACGGGGCACCTGCGACATTTCAACGTCTCATGGATCACATACTGAAACCACACACCGATTACGCAGCAGCGTATCTGGACGATATAGTTATCTTTAGCCCCACGTGGACAGAGCATCTAAGGCATCTGGCAGAAGTGTTTTCAGCCATTCAGGACGCCGGGTTAAAAATAAACCCAAAGAAATCACTGCTAGTGACTGATACAGTACAATACCTCGGATATACAATAAAAGGGGGACTGATTAAACCTCAGGTCACAAAAACAGAAGCGATAAGAACCCTGCCTCAACCAAAAACCAAAAGAGATGTCCGCTCCTTCCTCGGGTTCCTGGGGTACTACAGACGGTTCGTCCCTAACTTCTCGACCTTGGCAAGCCCCCTCACGGATCTCCTAACCAAGACACATCCCTCCCGCATACAAAACTGGTCAGAGACACACGAACGTAGCTACCAAGCTCTAAAGGAAGCCATCTGCACAGCCCCTGTGTTACACTGCCCAGATTTTAGCAAACACTTCGTTCTGCAAACAGATGCATCAGGTGTTGGTCTGGGGGCTGTGCTACAGCAGCCGGACTCACGGGGGGATCTCAAGCCGACCCTCTATATCAGTAGGAAATTGTTTCCTAGGGAGTGTCACTACTCAACAATAGAGAAAGAGTGCTTAGCCATAAAGTGGGCGGTGGAAGCACTACAATACTACTTGTTAGGGCGTCGCTTCACCATACTCACAGATCATGCCCCGTTAACCTGGCTTGCGAAACATAAGGATTCCAATCCGCGTATACTCAGATGGTTCATGTCATTACAACCTTTCTCTTTCCAGACATTCCATATTCCCGGCACTCGGCAAGGCTGCGCCGACTACCTGTCCCGGAATCCCTCCACAGAATGGCCCCAACGTCCATTCCTAGAGGGGGAGATCTGTGAGCCGGAATGCGAGTCAGACCGGAAGTGGAGCAGGACTGTGCCGCGGCATGTAGCACCGGAAACGGGAGACGGTCTAGTCTCGAGACCGCCCTTAGAGGAGGGGCCAGACACGGAAGAGGAAGCGGGACGCTTAAAAACGGCAAGGAAGGACGAGAAGGGGTGGGAGATGCGAGGAGGATCGAGAGGAGCAGGAGTATTGAGCGGAACAGCGGTGAGCAGAGGAGCAGCGGTGACCGGAGAAGCAGCGGCGACCGGAGGAGCAGCGGCGAGCGGAGGAGCAGCGGTGACCGGAGGAGCAGAGGCGACCGGAGGAGCAGCGGCGAGCGGAGGAGCAGCGGTGACCGGAGGAGCAGAGGCGACCGGAGGAGCAGAGGCGACCGGAGGAGCGGTGGTGATCGGAGGACGAGGACGACGAGCGAGAGGAGAAACAGCAGCGGACGACGAAGCAGGTCGCGTCAGTAACATCTTTACGGCTCTCAAACCCGGTGGGCAGCAGGGAGGAGAAACCACCCCGGGTCCCAGCGCCGCGGTCCGGAGAACGGGCCGTGGCTCGAGGCAAGTGGCTCTGCGGGGACCTTTTGGGTGGGGGCGGTGGGGAGGTTGTGAAGGGCTGTGACCCACGTGAGAGGTGCAGAACATCCCCGACCCCACACTTCCCCTCCTACACATCCCCTTGGTGACGGTAGCACAACAAAGAAACCCTGGTAGCAGTAACTCAGACCATTCTCTTTCTCTTTTCTTTCTCCCTGCAACCCCGAGCACCTGTGAAGATTGAGACCGCTGACGTGGAGGAGCAAGGAAAACACCCTACAGGGAGAAATCTCGGGGAAGACCTACGTTGTTTTGCTCTGCCTAGTTACAGATTGGGACTGTTCTATCAGTGTTTGGTTCTCCGCCTATCTGTAAATAAACAAGAACCTATACCTATTCGTGGTATCCCCAACTTCTTTCTGACAGTAAAACCCCACAAGGGACGGTAACCCCCACACTTACCTTCATGATATTTTTGTCCTCGATATTCTTCTCACGATATTTTGTCCCACAATATTTTTTGTTCCGATATTCTGTCTAAACACATCATCTGCTCTGCCTCATTAATTGTTTTAGGTTTGATGTCTGCTGGAGAGAGAGGTGAGCGGAAGACAAAAAAAATTCACTTATCTTAATGTTTCCCAAACTGTTTGCCATGGGTATTCAAATGCTTAGAAACCAATCAAAATGTTGCTGTTTCTTTCTCTGCAAGAAATAGTGGGTACATTTGGGTAAGGGTGATGCCCTTGACACCATGATCAAGGGCATCAATTTACTGTTGAACAAGGACACAATGCACAAACTGAATGTAGCATACCTAGAGGCAATCTTATATAGCATAAAAATAGCAAATACGTGCAAAAAAAGAAAAGTTAATAAAAACATTGATAAAATAGTGGGGTATGGCCACACCTCGGATATGTCTGTTAAATTGAATTTTTGTCCTGAATTTTTGTCCTGAATTTGGATCCTTTGTCATGAATTTTTTTTCATTCCTGTCCTGAATTTCCCCCCATGCCAGGTAGTCAAACTAACCCTTTTATCTACGGACCTTCATATCTCTTTCTGAATTTCGGAAGTCCCTGAAGACATGGCTATTCAATTAATCAACTGAACTCTGCCAATGTCTGTATATCTGCACGGGTGACAAGAAGCGCTCTACAAATCAATTTACTGATTTACTGAACTGCTGTCTTCCCACCAGTGCTGAGCCCTTTTTTGGCTATTTATAGGAGTTTGTGCTTATGCCTCTAACTTTTTGTCCACATAAGCTATCCATGCCAAATTAGCTTCCTTTTTTCCCCAACACCTTGGGGATTCTTAAGGTTCTCAATGTTTGTGCATTCCCCTGGAGGGGACTGAGAAAGTAGCCCAAAGTTCGCAAATTGTGGTTTTACATTTTAGTTTTATTGGTGACAATAGTGCTCTGGATGAAAGTCTGTTTCTTTTCATAAAAATTGCATCATGGAACGGTTTGATGTGCTAAAGTCAACAGTTTCCCAGCTTTCAGGAACATGCAGAGCTGAATCAAAAAACATAATATTTTACCACAGTTTTGGCATTTTTCAAAAGGATAACCCATTTTTCCTATTTTTTGTGCTTTCAATCTACTTCCAGTTTGTGTTGGAAACCAGTGTGCAAACCCTGGGTGATCCAGGAAAGCTATATATTTCTGAAAAGACAAAATCCCAAATTCAGCATGGGGTCATATGTGTAGATCCCTCAAGGTTTTCCCTAAGACACTAACTGTTGAAATAAAGAAATATTGAAAACAAGTAGGAAAAAACGGCCATTTGTGACAATTTGTTTAGCTGTAACTTTTTGTCACAATGGCCTATTTACAAAAGCAATGTACCGAAATGTTTGCTAGACCCTTTTGGTTGTGGGGATATATGGAGTTTGTAGGTTCAACAACTGAGCTGCACCATACAACAGTTTTAAATTGTGTACTGAGTATAGATCAATTTATATGATGAAATATGTAGAGTGAAAAATAGGTATCAAGGTAACTTGTATTTCTGAAATGGGCATACGATATGGAGTTTAGGAGCAGTAGTTATTTGTATATCTCTAAATTTGTGGGTCCCTGTACAAGCATATGATTTAGAGGGTATTTTTCAAAATGTCTTCTTTCTTACACATTGGCTTACGTTTGGAAGGCACAAATGCAGTGGAATCCAATTGGTAATAACAAATATCCTAGTATTCTATGCTTCCACATGTCTTCAGATACAAATTGTATCTCACTTATGTAGGTAGAGCAAGTGACTGCGATAGGAAGCGGCCAAAACGCAACATGGATACATCACATTTTTCAAATCAAAACTGGCACTTTTTTGCACAGTGGGTAGCTGTTGATTTGGAGCCCTGGCTCAGCCGGCACCTATCAATCAATCAATCGATCAAAACATTTGTAGAGCGCTCTACTCACCCGTGAGGGTCTAAAGGCGCTGAGGGGAGGGGGGGAGCAGCTACTGGTCGAACAGCCAGGTCTTGAGACGTCTCCTGAAGGTCAGCAGGTCCTGGGTCTGAAGCAGGTGGATGGGGAAGGTGTTCCATGTCTTGGCGGCGAGGTGGGAGAATGATCCTCCGCCGGTGGTCCTTCGGCGGATGCGTTGGACGGTGGCGAGTGCGAGGTCAGCGGAGCGAAGCTGGCGGTTCGGGGTGTAGAAGGACAGTCGTTTGTTGAGGTATGCTGGTCCGGCGTTGTGAAGTGCTTTGTGAGCGTGGGTGAGGAGCTTGAATGTGATCCTCTTGTTGACTGGGAGCCTATGCAGATCTCTCAGGTGGGTGGTGTTGTGGCTGTGGCGAGGGAGTCCGAGGATGAGGCGTGCAGAGGCGTTTTGTATGCGTTGGAGTCTCTTCTGGAGTATGGCCGTGGTTCCTGCGTAGAGGGCGTTGCCGTAGTCCAGCCTGCAGCTGACGAGTGCTTGGGTGACCGTTCTGGTTTCGTTGGGGATCCATCTGTAGATCTTGCGGAGCATGCGGAGGGTGTTGAAGCAGGAGGATGAAACCGTGTTGACTTGCTGGGTCATAGAGAGCGGTGAGTCCAGGATAACTCCCAGGTTGCGTGCGTGGTTGGTGGGTGTCGGGGCAGCACCCAGTGTGGCAGGCCACCAGGAGTTGTCCCATGTGGAGGGGGGTGGAGCCAAGGATGAGGACCTCCATCTTATCCGAGTTCAGTTTCAGCCGGCTAGTCTTCATCTTCACTGCGACGACCTTCATTCCCTCATGTAGGTTGGATTTGGCGGTGGCCGGGTCCTTGGTGAGGGAGAGGATCAGCTGGGTGTCGTCGGCGAATGAGACTATGTTGAGGTGGTGCGCTCGGACGATGTGGGCGAGCGGTGCCATGTAGATGTTAAAAAGGGTCAGGCTGAGGGATGATCCTTGGGGTACGCCGCAGGTGATTGTGGTGGCTTCGGACCTGTCTGCGTTCTGCCGGTGAGGAAGGAGGTGATCCAGTCCATGGCTTTGTCTTGGATCCCTGCGTCTTGGAGGCGTGTGCGCAGGGTGTGGTGGCAGACGGTGTCGAAGGCGGCCGAGAGGTCCAGGAGGATGAGGGCCGCAGTTTCGCCGTTGTCCAGTATGGTCCTGATGTCGTCAGTGGCGGCGATGAGGGCGGTTTCGGTACTGTGATTGCTGCGGAAGCCGGAATGGGAGGAGTCCAGGACGTTGTTCTCCTCCAGGAAGTGGATCAGTTGTCTGTTGGCGATCTTCTCAATGACTTTCGCCGGGAGCGGGAGCAGGGAGATGGGTCGGAAGTTCTTGAGGTCCTTTGGGTCCGCCTTGGGTTTCTTGAGAAGGGCATTGATCTTGGCGTGTTTCCAGCTATCTGGGAAGGTGGCGGTCTCGAAGGAGCTGTTGATGATCTTTCGGAGTTGGGGTGCGATGATGGAGCTTAACTTGATGAAGATGTGGTGGGGGCAGGGGTCGGAGGGTGACCCGGAGTGGATGGTGTTCATGATTTTGATGGTGTCTTCGTCGTTGACGTTGTGCCAGGAGAGTAGAAGGTCGATGTGCTTGGTGGGTGTAGAGTCGGGGGTGATGGCATCTGTCGTCGGTGTCTGGATGTTGAAGCTGTTGTGGATATCTGCGATCTTGCGGTGGAAGAAGGTAGCCAGGGAGTCGCAGAGTTCTTGTGATGGCGGTATGTCATTGGAGCAGGAGCTGGGGGTAGCGAGTTCTTTCACGATGTTGAAGAGCTCCTTGCTGTTGTGTTCGTTGTTGTCAATGCATTCTTTGAAGGAGGTTCTTTTGGTGGATCGGATTAGTTGGTGGTGTTTGCATCTGGCGTTCATGAGGGCTGCGTGGTTGTCTGGTGTCTGGTCTTTGCGCTAATGTTTCTTGAGTCTTCTGCAGGTGTGCTTGGAGTTTTTGAGGTCGGTGTTGAACCAGATGGCTCTCGTGTCGGTGCGCCTGTTGGAGGGTTTCCTGATCGGGGCGAGGGTGTTGGCGCAGTCGTCGATCCATTGTCTGAAGTTGTTGGCTTCTGCGTTGGTATCGAGGGCTCGAGTGGAGGGTCTTGGGCGAGTGTGGTGGTGTTAGTTTTGTTCCTAAAAAATGGTGTCGAGTTGAACTTTGTATGAAAGAAAAAGTAACTAAACTGCAAACCTTAAAAAGTCTTACTTACCTTGTATTGTGAGATCCCCGGTGTGGTGTCTAGTCATACCACCCGAGTAGTTGATGTAATCCAAAAGTAATCTAAAAGTATTTCAAATGTAATTACTGTGTAATTTAAGCTGTTTTTAAACTCAATACAAAAAGGTGACTATTGCAATTTCATCCACAACTGTACCTCTTTGTAAAGTTTTACAATTGCTAGTACATTTTACCTTACCTGTACCAAGTCCTGCTTGGTTCTAGAAATAAAACATAAGTATATCTTTTTTATACTTACCTAATTGATCTGGATTATGTCCCCGAGTGTGTGAAATCAGCCCTTGATTGAGTGAATACAATAAATGCTTACCACACCCTCTGGATAAGCCTAAATGCTCGCCCACACTACCACAAAGAAAGCTGTTAGTACTTACCTAATGAGCCTCTGCTATACCTCTGGGTCTCCCTGGAGTCTCTGCGTCCTATACCTCATTTTGGTATAGTGTATACAGAGCCAGCTTCCTACATTGGTGGATCTGCGGTGGGATGTAAAGCCTTGCATTTATTGGACTAACCTAGTCAACCTATGATCACATGACAAGGATCCAAAAATTGACTTTAGTTCAACTCATTTTTTGAAGTCACGATAGGGCCTTGAATTAAGTCCCTGTAGCATTTGTAGAAAAAGTAAAAGTCACTGAAGGTAGGGGGGAAGTACTTCGAATTTGTTTTGTGTAGGTCTTGCAAAAACGAACTCCACTTTAGAAAAATAATGAGCAATACAGGGAATATGGCTGAGGAGCTCACCTCTTACTCCAACCTAAGGGTTAGGGAGCTAAGGCTTCTCTGTAAAGCTGGAAAAATAAGAACAGGGTCCAACCCACCAGAATAGAACTCCTGGAGTTTCAGGCAGAGTATGAAGAGGACCACCCCTCTCCTGATGAGGAAGATTCACAGGGAGATGGGGAAGCTAGTGAGGGGGATGAGGTCTTTAACCCTCCACCTCAACTACTTAAGGAGGAAGGGAACTTGGAGCTCCCACATCTAAGCCAGGGAGTAGAGGGTCTAGAACCTACAGAAATGGGATAGACTCTGTACAAGACAGTGGAGACAACTTCACTGAGGAGGACAGCCTTTTAGCAAGGTTGACCAAGAGACTAGAGCTAGCGACTAGGCCCCTAGCTCTAGAAAAAGAGAGAGCAGATATGGGCCCATCAATGGTGCTAGCAATAATACAAACCAAGCGAGAGAAGGATCCTATGATCCTAACATCCCCAAAGGGATTGTCTCTAAATTTGAGGATGGCGATGATATCAACAAGTGGTTCACAGCCTTTAACAGGGCTTGTGAAGACAGAAAAATGAGGAAGACTCACTGGGGGGCACGCCTTTGGAAACTGTTCTCTGGGAAGTGCAGAGACAGGCTTCCGACCCTTACTGGGGTAGAAGCGGAGTCATACGAACAAATGAAGGGCACCCTGATTGAAAGATTTGGACTCACTACTGAGGAGTACAGAATTAAATTCAGGGGGGCTCAGAAATCCCAGAGTCAGTCCTGGGTGGAATTTGTAGACTATTCAGTAAAGACACAAGGTGGCTGGTTGACTGAAAGTAAAGTGCAAAATTATGAAAGACTTTATAATTTGTTTATGAAGGAACACATTTTAAGTAACTACATCAATGAAAAGTTGCATCAGCATCTGGTAGACCTAGGTCAAACTTCTCCCCATAAATTGGAAAAGAAGGTGGATTGATGGGTCAAGACAAGGGTGACCAAGACAACCACTGGGAGTGACCAAAAGAAGGGGGTCACAATGCCTCCGCAGGTGAAAGAGGGTGAGAAGATAAAATACAAGAGTCTTCCAAAGGCCCCCAAAATCCTGGTCAGGGGGTGGGCCCTAGAACTCTTGCCAGCCCACTAGTGGGTACAAGGGGGATTTTTAAAAATCCTGCTAAGGCCTGCTGTTTCCACTGTAACATAAAGGGATACCAAACTGGAGATCCTGCCTTTCCCAACAAACCAGCGCCTAGTCCTCCTCCAGTTTCTACTGGTGTGGCAAATCTCCAGATGAGATCAATAGTGTGGCCAGAGCAAATCAGGGAGAGGATGTGGCCTAACGGCTAGGGCGGTCGACCTCGAAGCTTGAGAACCGGGTTTGAATCTCGGCAGGGACGCTCAACATCCTGTGATGCTTGGCAAATCACTTAATCTCCCTGTATCTAACAAAAAATAATGTGTCCGTCTGTAACTCAACTGGTGCTCATGTAAAGTGCCCTGATACCTTTGGGTCTAGTTTGCGCTATATAAACTCCCCCACCCCAAAAAAAAATCAGGGTCCAGACTTAGGCTGTTTTTAACTCTGAAGGGAAGGGAAAGTAAACCACTTTGGCTGTCTGGCCTCCTAATTTAAAAAAATACCTGCAGTACCCCTTAGTGAATGGGACTAAGATAGAAACCCTGAGGGATACAGGTGCCAGTGTCACCATGGTGAGAGACACACTGGTTTACCCAGAGCAATACCTAACTAGAACAAGCATTGGCATAGCCTATAGGTCTCACCTTTGGGACCTTGTAAGTGTTGAGCCATGCCACACTTGATGTTGTTGCACCAAGGATATTGTGCTGGATAACTAAACACTTATAAAGTCCCAAAGGCGAGACCTATTGCCTATGCCAATGCTTGTTAATTTAGACATGCAGGCAGGGAATGAATAGAGAATCTGGGGCGGGGAAAGAGGGAGGGGTCTGTGAAGAGGGAGGGAGGGGTCTGTGAAGAGAGAGTAAGGGGTCTGTGAACAGAAAGGGAGGGGTCTGTGAAGAGAGAGTGAGGGGTCTGTGAAGAGAAAGGGAGGGGTCTGTGAAGAGAGACTGAGGGGTCTGTGAAGACAAAAGGGAGGGGCCTGTGAAGAGAGAGGGAGGGGTCTGTGGAGAGAAAGGGAGGGATCTGTGAAGAGGGAGTGAGGGGTCTGTGAAGAGAAAGGGAGGGGTCTGTGAAGAGAGAGGGAGAGGTCTGTGAAGAGAGAGGGAGGGGTCTGTGAAGAGAGGGGGATGGGTCTCTGAAGAGAGAGGGAGGGTCTGTGAAGAGAAAGGGAGGGGTCTGTGAAGAGAGAGGGAGGGTCTGTGAAGTGAGAGGGAGGGTCTGTGAAGTGAGAGGGAGGAGTCTAGATGGAGTGAGAAGCAAAATCAGCCTTGGAAAAAAGTGTCCCAAGCCAACCTGCCCTGGAGACTTACCAGCAGTGGGGCCCTGGGGGGATTCCATGGGTCCCGGCAGCCCCTCCAGGTGTGAAACCCCAGAATGGTGAGTGCAAGGTGCGACACTCAGGCATCAACGAGGCGGGAAACAAAAGTGTATAACAGAAAGAGTATCTCAGGGGAGGGGTCAAAGGTTATATTCCCTCAACACAGGATACCTTCAGAGATCTGGAAAGACACATGTCAACAAAAACCACTGTATCTCCTCCGTGTTCTTCCGGCTCCTTCCCAAATTTACTTCCGTCCGAACCGCCTGCATTCTGTGCTCTAACCCTGCCTGGGCCATAAATTATAATGCAAATGTAATCCAATACTGATTAGGCTGCAGGAAGGGAAACACAGTTGTAACTCCACTTGGTGGCGCTGCAAGCCTTAGATAGGACTGTATTTCTCAATCAATCGATCTCGAAATCATGCAACAGTGTTTTGGAAAAGAGCTTTCGAAATGGCATCTACATTTACAGCGCTATCACAGAGACGGCTTTTAAACGCTATAACCTGGAACCTGTAGTGCAACAAAGAAGTGCGGCATGGTTAAGTAAAGCGTGGGTGCAGCGACTGCTGCAAAAGTAAAGAAATAGATGTTTTTTTCTATTTCTTTACTTTTGTAGCGAACATGGTTAAAGTAAAGAGCGGGTGCCGCGATTCACCCGCAATTGCTACAAAAGTAAAGAAATAGAAAAAACATCTATTTCTTTACTTTTGAAGCAATCGCGCACCCGCGCTTTACCAAAGTAAAGCGCGGGTGCCGCGATTGGCCTAGGCGAGACCTAACAAGCCCGGGAGTGGTGCGTGCTAGCGAGCGCAGTCTGCTCTTTTTGAAAGCACTGCACTCATGCTTGTGGCGCGTCCCTGCTCGCTCCCGCAAGCTGGATGCCGCCACAAGCACAAGTGTGTGCTTCCAAAAAGAGCAGAATGCCAGCTAAAGGTCCTCCTATGCAGCACATGCGCACTGCGTAGGCGAGACCTAAAAACGTATCCAGTTACCAATGCTGACAGTGTCACCACTAACCATGCCATTGCTATGGTGATATTAGACTGGCCGGGGGGGAAAGAGGGGCAGTTACTGGCCTGAAACAGGTAGTGGTCTCTCCAAAGCCCACAGCTGCTTGTCTGCTTGGAAATGATCTGGAAACTTCTGCATGGGCTGAGGTAGAAGGAAAGACACATGCAGCCATGCTGCAAATCCCTAAGATAGTGTGTATGAAAACAAGAGCCCAATGCCTAGCAGAGGGTGAAAAAGGAGAGTTGGAACCTGAAAAGATGGCCAACCTCCCAAGAGAAAAGACTGGCGAAACTACTTCCACACAGCAAAAAGATCAGAACCCCTCTCCTCAGGGAGAGGGCTTGTCAGCCCCAGAGGGAACTGAACCCATGGACCTTAAGCCTCACAAGTTAGAGCTCTCGGGTCCAGGGGGGCCTCTAGGGAACAGCTGTGCCTTAGACAGCAGGTTTGTCCCACTCTTGAAGGCCTGAGGCAGCAAGCTGCGGCATAGGAGCAGGGAGATGTCAGTGGCTACCACAAGGTTTATTGGGAGGAAGGACTCCTGTACACTGAGGCCAGAGACCCCAAACCTGGTGCCACTAGGAGAGTGGTAGTGCCGCAGCTGTATAGGGAGTTTCTATTCACTTTAGCCCATGACATCCCCCTAGCTGGACATCTGGGCCTGACCAAATCTTGGGAAGGATTGGTCACCCACTTCCATTGGCCTCAGATGTCCCAAAAAGTGAAGGAGTTTGTAAACTCCTGTGTTACCTGTCAAGCCAGTGGCAATACAGGAGCACACCCAAAGGACCCCCTAATTCCACTGCCTGTGGCTGGGGTCCCCTTGAGAGGGTAAATATGGATATAGCGGGTCCACTTGAGCCTCCCACCACCTCAGGAAGCAAATTCATACTGGTGCTTGTGGTTCCTGCCACCAGGTATCCTGAAGCTATTCCCCTTTGGTAGCCAAGGCCCGCACTGGTGTCTTCCCCAGGGTAGGGTTTCCTACTAGGTTCCAACTTCATGTCTGCATAATTAAAACACATGTGGGATGAGTGTGGAGTGATCTATAAGTTCATAACACCTTACCACCCACAAACCAATGGTCTTGTTGAGAGATTCAACAATACCTCAAAATGAATGATAATGGGACTCCCAGAAAAACTCAAAAGGAAATCGAAGGTTCTGTTACCCTGCCTGCTTTTTGCCTATAAAGAGGTACCTCAGAAGGGAGTGGGGTTTTCACCCTTTGAACTTCTGTTTGGCCACCCTGTAAAGTAACCACTTTCTCTTGTGAGGGAAAGATGGGAGAAACACCATTATGTAGCAAAGCAAGATGTGATGGACTATGTACTAGGCCTTCGTTCCAGGATGGTAGAGTACATGCAGAAAACATACAAGAATCTTGAGGCCGGCCAAGAGCTCCAGAAGCTCTGCTATGACCAAAAAGGCTGCACTGGTAGAATTCCCACCAGGGCAACAGGAGTGGGTTTTGGAGCCAGTGGCACCAAGGGCTCTCCAGGACAAATGGAGTGGTCCTTACCCTATCCTTGAAAAGAAGAGTGAGGCCAATTACTTGGTAGACCTGGGCACCAGCAGGTCCCCCAAAACGATGATACATGTGAACCGCCTCAAACCCTATTGTTACATAGCTGATGTAACCTTGTTGATGGTTACTCTTTTCTATATCTTATCTGAAATCGTTTTTATGCTTTTAATGATCCATAAGCAAGGGTGGTCAGAATTGAATTTGAATTTGTAGAACCTGTTACCCATATGCAAGGACCGCTACACTTTGACTACAGAGTTGCGCTCTGCCTCCTCTAACCATAGAGTGCGAGCAAAGATGGGATGTTGGCATTCTAGTTGCCAACTCCACTTTCTAATTAAATGGCGGCTGCAGGCCGGGTGCAGAGCAGGCGCGCCAAAGGCAAGCCTATCTGAGCCCGTCCCCGACCGGGCCCAGGGGCCAGGACACCTGCTCGTTCCAGCACAGGCCAGGTCAGGTATCCCGCAACCCAGCTACTAGCGTGGAGACCCCCACCACATCCTCTATGTACATCTTTGCTGGGAGCAAATAATAAACTTTTGACTAACAGTAGTCGAGTCTGTAGTCAATGCAGTTTTGAGTTGTATTGGAATAAGGACTCTCATCTTGCTACTCAGGAGCTACAGGTAGATACATGGAATCTGAGAATGATCAATGTACGTTCACTGTCCAGGCATGCCATTGACATTAGAACCCTGCTGGAAGAGGATCTGCTGGACGTGGCTTAATGGCAGCTCAGCTCCGGATATCCACCTCACCCTCCCGGTGGACTACCAGATCCATAGATTAGACCGGGAAAGAAAAACAGGCGGTAGAATTGGCATTATTGTAAAAAAGGATTTTAGATGTGTTACCACCTCTCTCTTTCCCAGAATGTGAAAGTCTCCAGTTCCAGATCACGCTATTCCCCCACCCATATGTTCTCAGGTGTCCTTATCTACAGACCACCGGGTACCAGCTCCAAATTCTTGGATGCAATTCCAGATTTACTGGCTAGCCTAGCACTAGAGAAAACCCACATGACCATTTTGGGCGACTTTAACCTGCACTTCGACATACAGGACGCCCCCTCTGTTAAAAAGCTGAAATCAGACCTGGATGCGCTACAACCAACCCAACTCATGTCAATCCCCATACAGGTGAAAGGGAATACCTTGAACATCATTTTTTCCAATGATCCCCTGGTCTCACTTTCTAGAGTAATCCCTGTCCCCTGGTCCGATCACTGTCTTATTCTCTTTAAATTATCCTAATCCGCCCAACGGATTAAGGGAAGGACCCAGACAACGGCCATAAGAAGATGGTCGAAGCTGGATCCGAAGGTCTGGGAAACTGTTCTGAAGGACACAATTCCTAATTTTGCAGGTAATGTAGAAGAGGATTATCAACAATGAGAAAACTGGATTGTCCAGGCACTAGATGCATGCATTCCCAAAATTAACTCCAGTCCGAAGTTAACTCATACAAAACAAGCTCCGTGGTACAACGACCACCTCTTTGCATTAAAAAATCATTGCAAGAAACTAGAAAGGAACTGGAGAAAGGAATTTGACCCAGGGCTTAAAATAAAATGTAAAGCTTCAATCAGATCCTATCACAACAAAAGAAAGAAAGCGTAGGCCAAATTCTATGAGGAAAAAATTACTCAGGCTTTGAACTCCCCAAAGGAACTATTTAGAGTGGTCAAAACCCTGCCCACTCCACTTGATAGTAATATCCCTCCCCAAACCACAAAAGAAAGATGCAATGAAATATCTTCCTTCTTCCACAATAAAGTAACCAATATTTATGATCAATTTCAGATCAATCCCGAACCGGCGCAAATGAAGGAAATCAAGAGCAGGGATCTGCCACCGCCCCCAACCATAACACAATTCCCCAAGCTTGACGAAGAGACAATACGTAACCTAATAAAGACCACAAAATCTGGATATCCTTTTGATCCTGCACCCCCACATATCCTATCCAAAATGGAGGCGGTTATACTACCTTCACTTATGGAACTACTTAATCACTCACTAGATGTGGGCTTGGGTCCTTAGCAATGGAAGCATGCAGCAATTAGACCCCTATTGAAAAAAACTCAGCTAGATCTAGCAATCCTGGCTAACCTGTGACCCATCTCACTTCTTCCTTTCGTAGGAAAAATACTAGCAAAAACATGTCAACCGGACATTATTAAACTTCCTGGAAAATAATAACATTCTTCATCCCACCCAGATGGGCTTCCGTACCCACCATAGCACAGAAACAGCACTTCTGGTGGTCACAGTGGAGCTAAAAGCTATACTAGATAACAGTAGCTCAGCCGCTATCTTACTATTGGATCTAGGTGCGGCATTCGACACAGTGGATCACGCTATCCTAAGAGGAAGACTTCGGGAAGTGGGAAATCAGGACAAAGCATTAGACTGGCTCACTTCGTATCTGGAAAATAGATCCTACCAAGTCATGGACAAAGATTACCTTTCAAATAGCTTACCAACTATTTGTGGCGTCCCTTAGGGATCGTCACTCAGCCCCACGCTGTTTAATATATATGTGCGCTAGCTTGCCACCTTACTGCAGGATTTCGACCTGCCGGCGGTCTCCTTTGCGGATGACACCCAGCTCTCCAACAGAAGGTCCTAAACTAGGAAATACACAATTGGCACCCTGCTTAGATAATCTGTGCCGCTGGATGGCAAGTTGCCACCTAAAGCTGAATGGTGATAAGACTGAACTAATTTTATTAGGAAACCAAGCCATACATAGACCCTTGAGTAGCTGGCCAGATGACATGGGCTTCCCCCCCCCCCCGATATGAAACCACTGATAAAAAACTTGGGAATCAAGTTGGACAGATCGCTAGCTGTGGACCACCAAGCAAATACATTGTCTGGCATTTGCTTCTCACTACTCTGAATGCTCAGGAAGATACTGGTATTGATCCCAGAGCATCTATGGAAAATGGACATTCAATCCCTCATAGTTTCCCGCCTGGATTACGGTAGCTCTATATTGGCGCACCCAAATACGTAATAAAAAGACTTCAGGCCATACAAAATGCAGCAGCAAGGCTCCTTTAAAAGGTTCCTAGTTACGTCTCCGTAAGAGAACCCCTCAAGCAGCTGCATTGGCTCCCAATTGAGGCAGGGATTAAGTTTAAATCCCTTTGTATTGCTCATAGAGCCATAAATAACAAGGGTCCTGTAAAGCTCAGAGAGTTGGTAACCATTTATGCTCAAACTAGACACCTGAGATCCACGCATCTTCATCTCCTCAGTACAACCAGGATAAAAAGGATGAGATGGGGAGGAAGATCGTTTGCTCACTTAATACTGAAGTTGTGGAACAATCTATAACCCAGTCTCAGAGCACTAGAAAATGAACTCTCCTTTAGGAAGAAACGTAAGACATGGTTGTTTCCTTGTTAATGTACCAGAGGCCCAGTTCTCAGCACAGCGCTTACCAGCGTGGGGAAGCCCTCGGGTAGCCAGGCGCTTTACAAAATACAAACATAGTGATGAGGATCAGGAAACAGAGAGTGAACCTCTCCCTGACCTCCTCTCTTACAGCCCCCAAGATGGGTGACTAGAGGGGGTTGTCAATTCAGACATCCTCTCTGCCCAATAGCAGGCTGATTGCAGACAGGTTCTGCAATAGTATTTACACCTCTTTTCCTTAACCCCTGGTCAGACTCCCTGGTGTACCCATGATGTGGACACTAGAGACAGCTTGCCTGTCAAGACCAACATTTATCACCAGTCTGATCAAGTAAAAAAAAAACATCAAGGCTGAGGTCAGCAAGATGCCGCAGTTGGGGGTCATTGAGCGTTCTGAGAGTCCCTTGGCTAGCCCAGTGGTCCTAGTCCCCAAACCTCGTCCATAGGGTGGAAAGAGAGAAATTAGGTTTTGTGTGGACTATAGAGGCCTCAATGCTGTCACCAAGACAGAATCGCACCCCATCCCCACAGCTGATGGACTGATAGATACGTTAGGGACTTCCAAGTACTTTAGTACCTTTGACTTCACTGCATGATACTGGCAGATTGGCATGGCCCCTGGAGCAAAAGAAAAGACAGCATTCTCCACACCTGATGGGCGCTTCCAGTTCACTGTGATGCCCTTTGGTCTAAAGAATGCCTGTGCCACCTTCCACCTGAAGAAGTTGAGACCATACCTGTTTTGTACTCTCTTCCTAGTTCAAACTGACCACAGACCTTTCAGATGGCTGATACAGATGAAAGGAGAAACCTCAAAATGTTTGAGGTGGTCCATCTCCCTACAAGGAATGGACTTCACAGTGTAAAGATCTGGGGCTGCCCATGCCATATTCAGATGGCCATTCCAGATTTTTCCACTTAGACAATGAAGACTCTCTTGGAAAAGGTTAGTTTCATCCTCTTTCATTTGGGGGAGGGGGTTGTGTAGGAAAGTACCCTTTTTTGCATGGTTACCCCCCAATTTTTACCTGACATCTGATGCAACTTGACTTAATGTGCCCTGGTCCCTGCCAATCAGGTTTCCAGGGCCTGTGTTCTTTCCCAAAACAGTACCTTTGTGCCCACAATTGGCACATCTCTGGCCACAGGTAAGCCCCTTGTAAAGGTTAACATGGGTACCAAGGGCTCTGTGACCAGGGAAGGCCTCTAAGGGCTGCAGCACCTATTGTGCCACTCTTAGAGACCGTGTACCTTAACACCCACACACTGCCATTCCAGGCTGCGTGTTTTGGTGCAGAGAAAGGTGAAGAGTCGACATGGCACACATCCCTGTGAACCATGCCTGCAACCTTCTGCCCGAGGTCTAACTAAGTCACCTCTCTAGCGGGATGAACTAGCCCTCAGGTGAGGGTACAGTGGCATAAGCCCTGTACCCCTACAGTGTCGAAGTCCATTCTTAGACATTGTAAGTGTAGTAAAGCCATTAAGAGTATATGGGCTGGGAGTTGGTCAGTTCCATAATGACTTTACTAAAACCTGGGAGGTTTGGTAGCAAGCGTCTCAGCACATTAAACCCACACTGATGCCAGTGTGAGATTTAATGTAAAATGCACTCAGAGGGCATCTTAGAGATGCCCCTTGAACAACGGCCAGCCCTGGTGTGATTCCTTAATGTCTGTCTGCAATTTGCCACCACCAGACAGGTTTCTGGACCCCCGGGTAGAAACAAAGCCCAACCTGGGCAGAGGTGTCATGCCTCCTTCCCCAGGATGGGCTGGGTCAATAGAGGGGAAGCTTCAAAGGCCTGCTGCTTTTGTAAGCTGTGTCTTCCTTTTGCTTTTCCCAGCTACTAGCTCCCACCGTTTATGTCCCCCACTTTGGACGGGAGAATCAATGGGAGAACCAAGCTTGGAGGAGAGGTGTACCCACCTTTGAAAACCCCACCCCTCAGGTGTGGGAGGCGAGGTGAAGCACACATCTCAGTCCCCTCCATCTTGAAGATGAGGGGATCCAGCCAATTAGGGAGCGGCTCATGCCCCCTCCCACTGGTGTGCCACCCCAAGGAAGGGACCCATTGGTCCCGACCTGCACACCCCTTTTAACGCCCCTAAATTTAGTATTTAGGGGCAACCCTGAACCTTGCCTCCTCACATTCGAGGAAGAAAGAAGGACTGAAGAGCCATGCTGACCCAGGAAGAAGAGGACACCTACTGCTTTGGCCCCAACCCAACCGGTCTGTCCTGACTTTGACCTGCCTACAGCCAGAACCCCAGCAAGTCCAGCAGCCCCCAGAGCCAGGAGGACCTGTCCTGTAACCATCTTTAAGACTCTGTCTCCCATGAATATCCCGGATTTGCTCAAGCAAAGACTCACCCACAAAATTTGGATCCAGGCGGCTTTGCAATTTTGCACCACTCTGCACCCAACGCCCATGGCCCGAGTTCGAGTGGTCCAACACCACGACGAGGTCTCCCCAGTGATCCTGACCTGGGATCTGGTGATCCCTGACCTCCCTCAAGCTGCCATCTGCAGCCTCAACTTGAGGGGTCCCCCCAACCGCGACTGCGCTGGTAAAGATACCCAACGCCGAATGACACCCCTGCACCCGATGCCTAACGGCCTTGGGTGGCCCATCCCTACGGTGTACAGAGTAGACATCCCCAATAACCCAACTTACCTCGCCAGTCGGTGGTCGCCTCCAGGAAGTCTCCCTACCCGATCCTGCAGCATCTTTTCCGAAATGAAGGTCCCCACTGGAATCCACAGGATCCCGATGTCTCCTTGGCACATTGCACACGGCGCCCCTGTGCCGTTGGTGGTGCAGCTCCTGTGCTGATTGATGGCCCTTGTAATGCTGACCTTAACCCCAGGAGCTTAGCTCCCACTCCCGAGTTGCCTGCTGGTAAGCATTCCCTGACTGAAGGCCACTTTAGCCCCATTGACTAACATTGTGCCCCTGCACTCTGCACCCGGCCGCTCCAGTGCCGCTGGTGGTGCAATTTGAGTGCCTTCCTAGAACTTGAGGATCCTTGGTCCTAACCCCGAAAACTCCCACTCGTAAGTCGTTTACTTACCTGTGAAACTGATAACCATTTTTCTCCCATAGGAACCAATGTTATGAGTTTTGTTCCTAAAAATGTCATTGACTTAAACTTTGTTTGAAAGAAAAAGTAACTAAACTGCAAACCTTTAGAAGTCGTACTTACCTTGTATTGTGAGATCTCCGGTGTGGTATCTAGGCATACTATCCCAAATAGTCGATGTAATCTAAAGGTATTCCAAAAGTAATTACTGTGTTATTTAAGCTGTTTTTAAACTCAATACAAACCTGTAACGATTGCAATTTCATTCACAACTGCAGCTCCTTGTAAAGTTTTACAATTGCAAGTACATTTTACCTACCTGTACCAAGTCCTGCTTGTGTTCTAGAAATAAAACACAAGTATATATTTTGTATACTTACCTAATTGGTCTGGATTCTGTCTCTGAGTGTGTTTAATCAATCCTTGATTGAGTGAATACAATGAGGGCCAGATGTACAACGCTTTTTAGCGTGTGCAAACAGGTCTTAGACCCGTTTGCACATGCTAAAAAGCATGGGCCCATGTACAAACAGTATTTTGCAACTTGCAAATAAATTGCGACTCGCAAAATACTGTTTTGCAACTCGCTATTAGGAAGGCGCGTTCCCTTCCTAATAGCAACCGCAAAGCTATTCTAATGTTTTGCAACCACAATTGCGGTTGCAAATTACCACCTACTTCAAGTAGGTGGTAATGCATTCGCAATTGGGAAGGGGTCCCCAGGGGCCCCTTCCCTTTGCAAATGCATACAGTATTATTTTTTAAGGGCAGACAGTGGTCCCAGGGACCACTGCCTGCCCTTAAAAAATTAAAAGGAAACGTTTCAATTTTTTTTTTCAATGCATCCCGTTTTCCTTAAAGCTGCATTAAAAAAAAAGCTGCTTTATTTAAAAGCAGTCCCAGACTTGGTGGTCTGCTGAGCCCAGCAGGCCACCACCCCTGGGAGGGCCTGTCATTCCCAAATGGCTCGCGAATTGCGAGAGGCTCATTAATATTCATGAGCCTCGCAATTTGCGACCCCATTGGGAATCGCAAACAGTGCTAAACACACTGTTGTACATGCCAAATAGCACCTTGCAAATTGCGAGTCACACATCCAACACAATTTGCGAGGTGCTATTTGGCAGGTCGTACATCTGGCCCTATATGCTTAACACACCCTCTGGATAAGCCTAACTGCTTGCCCACACTACCAAAAAGAGAGTTGTTAGTACTTACCTAATTTAGCCTCTGCTATACCTCTGGGGACTCCCTGGATTCTGCACACTATACCTCATTTTGGTATACTATATACAGCTCCAGCTTCCTACATTTGTGCATCAGCGGTGGGATGTAAAGCCTTGCATTTATTGGACTAACATAGTCAACCTCTGATCACATGACAAGAATCCAAAATTTGACTTTAGTTGAACTCATTTTTTGAATAGACAATTTTTTTAAAATTACTAAAGGTCTTGAATATAGTCCCTGTTTCATTTTTAGAAAAAGTGCATGTCACTGAAGTTAGGAAGGAAGTACTTAGAATATTTTTGGGTGTAGGTCTTCTAAACCCCGCTTTAGAAAAATAATGAGCAACATAGGGGATATGGCTGACGAGCTCAACCCCACCCCTTACTTCAACCTAAGGGTTTGGGAGCTAAGGCTTATCTGTAAAGCTAGAAAAATAGGAACAGGGTCCAACCGTACCAGAATAGAACTCCTGGAGTTTCAGGCAGAGTATGAAGAGGGCCACCTCTCGCCTGATGAGGAAGATTCACAGGGAGATGGGGAAGGTAGTGAGGGGGATGAGGTCTTTAACCCTCCACCTCAACTACTTAAGGAGGAAGGGAACTTTGATCTCCCCACCTCTAAGTCAGGTAGTAGAGGGTCTAGAACCTACAGAGATAGGCTAGACTCTGTACAAGACAGTGAAGACAACTTCACTGAGGTGGACAGCCTTTTAGCAAGGTTGACCAAGAGACTAGAGCTAGAGACTAAGCTCCTAGCTCTAGAAAAAGAGAGAGCAGATATGGGCCCATCAATGGTGGCAGCAATAATACAAACCAAGCGAGAGAAGGATCCTATGATCCTAAAATCCTCAACGGGATTGTCCCTAAATTTGACGGTGATGATGATTTCACCAAGTGGTTCACAGCCTATGGGAGGGCTTGTGAAACCAGAAAAGTGGGAAGACTCACTGGGGGCACTCCTTTGGGAACTGTTCTCTGGTAAGTGCAGAGACAGACATCTGACCCTGACTGGGGAGAAACAGAGTCTTATGAACTCATGAAGGGCACCCTAATTGAGGGATTTGGTCTCACTACTGAGGAGTACAGAATTAAATTCTGGAGGGCTCAGAAATCCCAGAGTCAGACCTGGGTGGAATTTGTAGACTACTCAGTAAAGACACTAGGTGGCTGTTTGATTGGAAGTAAAGTGCAGAATTATGAAGGACTTTATAATTTGTTTATGAAGGAACACATTTAAAGTAACTGCATCAATAAAAAGTTGCATTAGCATCTGGTAGACCTAGGTCCAATTTCGTCCCATGAATTGGAAAAGAGGACGGTCAAGACAAGGGTGAAAAAGACAACCACTGTTGGTGACTAAAAGAAGGAGGTCACAATGCCTCCCAAGGGGAAAGAGGGTGAGAAATCCAAAGATAAAATACTAGAGTGTTCTAAAGGCCCCCAAATCCAGGTCAGGGGGTGGACCCAAGAACTCTTCCCAGCTGGCTGCTGGCCTGAAACAGTTATTGGTCTCTCCAAAACTCACAGCTCACTGTCTCCTTGGACATGATCTGGAAACATCATCATGGGCTGAGGTCGAAAGAAAGACACATGCAGCCATGCTGCAAATCCCTGAGATAGTGTGTGTGAAAACAAGAGCAAGATGCCTAGCACTGGGTGAAAAGGAGAGTTGGAGCCTGAAATGATGACCCAGCCCCCCAAGAGAAAAGGTAGGAAGACTGGTGAAACAGCTTCTACACAGCAAAAATATCAGGACCCCTCTTCTCAGGGAAAGGACTTGTCCGCTCCAGAGGGAACTGAGTGTCAGGCTTCGGCGCTAATCCAGCGTTTGCCGCGACTATGACGCTCCAAGCGTCGCTAGGGTGGTGGTGGGTATGAAACTACAATACTCATCACCCCTAGCGCACGCGTGAACGTACTTCCTGAGGCGGTACAAAAGCCTCGTACACGGAAGGCCAGGGGCTTGTCAATCAAGTCCTATCTGGCGTTCGGCGAGGTAACGGACCTCGCGTGATCTTCACCCGGCGTTTTCTCTGCTTCGAGAGCCGCGTCCTGGCTCTAACACACGGATTCCAGCAAGGACGAACTACGCGCTCGTGAGCGCCCCGCCAGGACCTTTGAACCCGTGTGCAACATTGCCAGCGCCTCTTCCCGTGAATTCCCAAAGTGCGCTTTCCATTGACCCCGCTACGACTGGAGACATTGCCAGCATCTCTACCCTCCTCGAGGACCTCCTATCTCCCGCCTCACCGTTCTTCCCGCTTGGAGCCGACTGAAAGGCTCGGAGAGCGCCCGGAAGACGCAGAAGACTGCGAGTACCTCCTGTGTCCTGTCACTGCGCTTGGAGCTGCTTGAAAGGCTCGGAGAGCGCCCCCGCCTCTACTACGTGGTGACCTCAGATGGGGAAGAACCACCTACACCTCCTCTCCTGTGACTGCTGGGTCGTGAGTACCTCTGTAGTGCGTGAGACTGCAAGGCGTGATACAGAAACAGCCTGAGTGAGTGTGCTGGGGATACCCCTCCATCTGTGCTTGTGTTATCCCTAGAGGTCTGAGTAAAGGGTTCCTATAGCTCAACCTGTTCCTTCTCTCTCCACAGGAGTAGGCGCCCTGAGTGAAGGTGTTGTGTAGTCGTCGCAGCCCTTCCCCTGTTTCCCTTCTTCCCTTGTCTTCCCCGGGGGTGGTGTTGCTTGTGGAGGGGTTCTATAATCCTCATAAGTAATACCGTTCTTGGGGAGAAGGGACATTAGCATCTTGGATCGCTACTGCTGTATCCGGCTTCTAAGGTTAGTGGGCATCCTGGTTGCCCGCTGACACTGAGCCCATGGAGCATGAACCTTACTAGATAGAGCTCTTGGGTCCTGGGCGACCCTCTAGGGAACAGCTGTGCCTTGAGCAGCAGGTCTGTCTGACTCTTGAAGGCCTGAGGCACAGGAGCAGGGAGATCTCATTGGCACACATATGGTCTATTGGGAGGAAGGACTCCTGTACACTGAGGCCAGAGACCCCAAACCTGGTACCTCAGCGGTATAGGAAGTTTCTACTCACACCAGCCCATGACATCCCCCTAGCTGCACATCTGGACCAGACCAACACTTGGGAAGGAATGGTCACCCACTTCTGTTGGCCCTAGATGCCCCAAAAAGTGAAGGAGTTTGTAAGCTCCTGTGTTACCTTTCAAGTCAGTGGCAAGACAGGAGGATACCCAAAGGCCCCCTAATTCCACTACCAATGGTGGAGGTCCCCTTTGAGAGGGTAGGTGTGGATATAGTGAGTCCATTTGAGCCTCCCACCATCTCAGGAAACAAATTTATAGTGGTGGTAGTGGGTCATGCCACCAGGTATCCTGAATCTATTCCCCTTAGGAATACAACAGCCTCTGTGGTAGCCAAGGCCCTCATTGGCATCTTCACCATGGTAGGTTTCCTAAGCGGGTAGTATCAGACCAAGGTTCTACCTTCATGTCTGCATACTTAAAACACAGGTGGGATGAGTGTGGAGTGATCTATAAGCTCACAACACCTTACCACCCACAGACCAATGGCTTTGTTGAGACATTCAACAGGACCTTGAAAGGCATGATAATGGGACTCCCAGAAAAACTCAAAAGGAGATGGGACGTTCTGTTACCCTGCCTGCTTTTTGCCTACAGAGAGGTACCTCAGAAGGGAGGTACCTCTCTGTAGGCCTAACTATCAAGGCATTCAAGTGCCAGATAGGGAAGGGAACTGTTGTATACCTTGTAGGTGGAGGCCAAGTCCAACCACTACAACCCAAAATCCAGACCATTCTGGATTGGGAAGCTCCAACAGCCCAAATCCAAGTCAGGGCATTCCTTGGCTTTACTGGTTATTACAGGAGGTTTGTGAAGGGGTATGATTCCATTATGACACCTCTCACAGAACTCGCCTCCAACAGGATGCCCAAGAAAGTGAACTGGACAGTTGGCTTTAAAAAGGCTTTTGACACCCTAAAAAAGGCAATGCGCTCAGCATCTATTCTCCAGGCTCCAAATTACTCCAAGCACTTCATTGTGTAGACGGATGCCTCTGAGCTAGGCATAGGAGTGGTCATATCCCAGACAAATGATGATGGACAAGACCCACCTGTTGCTTTCATAAGCAGAAGGCTACTCCCCAGGAAACAGAGCTGAAGTGCCATTGAGAGGGAGGCATATGCTGTGGGTTGATCCCTGAAGAAGTTGAGACCATACCTGTTTTGTACTCTCTTCCTAGTTCAAACTGACCACAGACCTTTCAGATGGCTGATGCAGATGAAAGGAGAAACCCCAAAACGTTTGAGGTGGTCCAGCTCCCTACAGGGAATGGACTTTACAGTGGAACATAGACCTGGGACTGCCCATGCCAAATTCAGATGGCCTTTCCAGATTTTTCCACTTGGACAATTAAGACTCTCTTGGGAAAGGCTAGTCTCATTCACTGCCGTTTGGGGGTGAGGGGCGTTTGTATAGGAAAGTGCCCCTTTTTGGTTACCTCCCACCTTTGGCCTGACATCTGATGCAACTTGACTTGTTGTACCCTGGGTCCCTGACAATCAGGTTCCCAGGGCCTGTGTTCTTTCCCAAAAACTGTACCTTTGTACCTACAATTGGATTATCCCTGGCTACAGAGAAGCCCCTTGTAAAAGGTCCATGGGTACCAAGGGCACTGTGATCAGAGATGGCCTCTAAGGACTGCAGCACATATTGTGCCACATTTAGAGTCCCTGTACCTTAACACACTCACTGTTATGGGTTCAGCTGCATCTGTAAGGTTCTCAACTCATGTTTTTTTTTTTTTTTTATTTTTTTTTTTTTTGAAAACCTTTATTTCAAAATTCAGGACACAGCTATTCAGCCGACAGCCCGAAGGTTCGGCAGCATTGAGAGTTAGATACAGTGATGTGTCCCCAATACAGTTCAAAGAGTAATGCAAAGGTCCAATTTTAAATAAACACAGAAAAAACTCACAACAAACCCCAGCAAGGCAGAACATTGAAAGCCCATGGCGAAAGCCCCCAGGGGAGGCCGGACCCCACTCATCTACTAGTTACAAGACTGTGTACGGAGGAAGAAGGGGGACAGCAGAGGCCCAAAACGGTTCCTAAAACCAAACTGTGCTGGAAAGTAGGTCAGGGGGAAAGCTGTTCCTCGGGAGGTTCCAGATCCGGGGCAAGACATATTCCCCCCCTGTATTGGTTCCACCGCCCCCAGATGGCGTGCCACTTCCGGGGGCGACCTCTAGAGCAGTAGACCGTCTTCTCCCTAAACATGCTCCAGTCCATGTTCTCCTTCCACGCGGTCAGTGTAGGGGGTCCCGAGGAGCCCCACAATCGCGCGATATCCCTTTTAGCTACCATGTTACCCAGAGTCACCCATTGGGTCTGCGCCTCATCGAGGTCAGTGGGCCCCCAGACGTTCAGGAGGCAACACCGCGCCTCCGGCTGTACCGCAGTGCCCGTCACCTCCCCCATAACTGCATGGACTCTCCTCCAGAACTCCACGATGACACCACATTCCCAAATGATGTGCAGGAAAGTACCCACCATACCACATCCCCTTCTGCACAGGCCGTCCTCCGAGAATACCATGTGGACCAGCCTTGGCCCCGTCACATACACCCGGTGCAGTATTTTAAGCTGCACCAGCCTCAGACGCGACGGGATCGCAACCTCCTTAGGAGAAGAAACCGCTGACTGCCAGTCCTCATTATCCAACTCAAGGCCATCCCTAGTCCACTGTTCCCTCAGCCCCAAAAGCATATCTGCCCGGACGTTAATCAACTTCTTATATATGAGCGAGATCGTGCTCTCGGGCATATGACCATCAAGGACTCGGTCCTCAAGGGGAGAGGACTCCGGCACCTTCTCTCCCTCCATGAGGACTGATCGGAGGGCGTGACGCAGCTGGATATACCTGAAATACTCTGAGGGCCCTAGCTCATACTCAGTCTGCAACTCCTCGAAGGACTTCACCCTCCCCTTATGCAGCACATCTCCCACCTTGGATATACCTATCAGGTCCCACTTATCAAAGCCCTTCGTATGCCAGAGTCTTCCCAATCTCTCCGATTCAAACAATGGGGTAGCGAGGGTGAGCCTATCCTTCCAGCCCAACGAATCAGTCGCCATCTTCCATACACGCACCGCCACACCTGTGGGCCCCGTGAGGGACGAGTCTAAGGACCGCGAATACAACGCCCTGTAGTAGTTGCCGCCACGCAGCAGCCACCTATCCAGGGCATACCCAGGGCTGAGGGCAGGGCCATAAAACCCATGGTTGATCGCGCTCAGCTGCGTGGCCCAATAGTACCGTCGGATGTCTGGGAGTGCAATGCCCCCATCGTACCATGGGAGCGTCAACTTTGAAATAGCTATTCGCGGCCGCCCATCCCACAGCAACGTCCGTTGGAGGCCTTCGACCTCCCGAAAGTATTTGGCCGGTACCCAGTCCAAGGTGTTCTGGAGGGCATAGAGGAAGCGGGGAAGAGACATCATTTTGAACAGGGCCGCACGCCCAACAAGGGAGAGCGGCAGCCTCTGCCAACCTTCAACATCTCGCCTCAAGCGCGCCAAGGGGGGGAGCAGATTCCTCTCATAGCGCACAGCAGGATCCATGGATATAAAAATCCCCAAATACACGAAACCCTGCTGGGCAACCTGTATCGAACATGTTCTAGGGATCGGTGGGATCTCGCCACTAAGAACGTACAAGTACGATTTGCCCCAATTAATCACAAGCCCCGAATTCCTACCGAACGATGCGAGTACGTCACAGACCACTATAAGTGACTTCTTAGGTGAGGCAAGATACAGTAGGATATCATCGGCATAAAGCGAAATACGGTCCTCGTGATCAGGCGACCACCGAAGGCCCCGTATATCCGGGTGCCAACGTATCCACGCAGCCAACGGTTCAAGGGCGAGGGCGAACAACAGAGGCGACAGGGGGCAACCCTGCCGAGTACCCCTACCAAGCTGAAACGGAGTAGATGCCCGACCATTCACCACAACATTCGCTAGTGGCCCCTCGTACAGCAACCGAACCCAACTCACAAAACCGCGACCGAAACCAAACTTGGCCAGCACGGCCCATAAGTATGCCCACTCCACCGTGTCAAAGGCCATCGTGGCATCAAGAGATGCCACAATAGCCGGTTCACGCAGCGTGCCCGCCCTGGCGATGACGCCATGAAGACGCCTAAGGTTTAATGCTGTGTTTCGGTGCGGGATGAAGCCAGATTGATCCGGGTGGACCAAATCGCCAAGCACCCTACTCAAAAGGGTAGCCAGGAGTTTGGCCAGAATTTACGTCTCATTGTTGAGGAGTGAAATGGGCCGATAGGAGGCGCACCTATCTCGGGGTTTACCCTCTTTATGTATTACCACGATCGACGCCAGCCGCTGATCCAACGGAAGGATCCCATCCCCCCGCGCCTCCAAAAACATGGCGCGCAGGTGAGGGGCGACCCTATCCGGGAACAGTTTATACAGGTCGATCGGCAGTCCATTCGGTCCAGAGGCCTTACCCGAGTTTAACGCGCGAATCGCCCCCGCCACCTCGTCAACCGTTATGTCACCATCCAAATCATCCCTATCTATGTCAGAGAGGCAGGGCAACTCGATATCACGGAGGAGCTCAGACGAGTCCTCGGGCGGCCTGTCCGACACAGAGGAATAAACCCTACGAAAATACTCCGCGAAACACTTCACAATCCCCTCAGGTTCCACAATCGCCTCTCCCCACTCTCCCGTCAACTCTGGCACCACTCTATTGACCCGTTCTTTCCTGTCCAACCACGCCAGGAGTTTCCCTGCCTTATCACCAACGTCATACAGGCGGCCCTGTTGTTCCCTACTGAGGGTCTTAGCGGCGTTCGTAACCAGGTCCCTATACTCCGCCTGCTTCAAGCAAAGCTCATGCAGTGAGGACTCTGTAACCTCCTCCTCCATAGCCCCCTCAAGGGCCGCGATCTCCTCCTCCACTTGCCGCACCTCGCCATCCCTCCGATTCTTGGCAGCCACCACCAGGGAGAGGGCTTCCCCCCGAAGCACGGTCTTAAAGGCTTCCCACAGCGACACCGCGGAGTCCACGGTTCCCAGATTGTCCTTAAAGTAATTATCCACCTTCTTTACCAGGGCGCTGCGCATCTTGGGGTCCCGGAAATACCATGGGTTGATGGGGGCCACCCTCCCTCCTCCCTCCCGACCTAGATCCAGCCGGATCCACACTGGCGAGTGGTCAGAGATACCGCGTGCCATGTGCCTCGCCTCGGATATCAACGAGGCATGTGCGGCCAGAGTGAGCAGGTAATCAATCCTGGAGAGACTACCATGTGCCCCGGAGTGAAACGTGTATTGACTCTGTGTGGGGTGCCGGAGCCTCCAGCAGTCTATCAGACCAAACGTGTCCAGGAAGTCTGGAAGCCATTTCTGAGCCCCCCCTGTGTCCCTGGGCGGGTATCTATCCAACAGTCCGGAGCCCACAGCGTTGAAATCCCCTCCCACTACCAGCATTCCCCCCGGGAGAGTCAGCAAAGCCCTGCCCAATTCAGCAAGTGTGGAGGCCTGCAGGGCCGGCGGGACATAAACCGAAACCAAAACCAAAGTCCTTCCTTCCCACCGCCCCGCCACCGCCACAAACCTCCCCCTATCGTCAACAATGGTGGAGTCCACCTCAAAAGGCAACGATGCTCTAACAAGGATGCCCGCACCCCTGGACCCAGAAGAGAATCCCGAGTGTGCAATGAATTTATACCCCTTCCTATTCAAGGCATAGCACATATTACCTATGAGATGCGTCTCCTGCAGCAGGACAACATCTGGCATTGAGCGTTTCAAAAATTGCAAAACAATCCCCCTCTTGATGCGATCCCCCAAACCATTAACATTCCAGCTTATAACACTTAAGCCCCTACCCCCCATCCTCAAACGGAAAGAGGCCCACCCCACACCCGAGGAGCCACCATGGAACAGCCCTGAGGATAATCGTCATGCCTTGCAGAAATAAACCCCCCAACAACAAACTCAAAATCCCCAAAACTCCCCCCACCCTGCACCCCTGCTGTAGCTTACAAAGCCCCCCCAACTTGCAGTGTGCCTGTCGCCCTACAATAACAAAAATCTACAAAAAGTACCCTAAGGGAGGAAAAGAGCACCCCTCGTCCTCCCGCAACCCTCCACAGTTACTGCACTCTGTTCGAATCTTCAAGTATGGTCAAATCAAGTCAGGCCGGCTCTGAGATCTCAACCCTGTCCATCCCGGCCACTGTCTCCATGCTCGGCCGTGTCATCCCCCGTCCGTCGCCGGGGCAAAGCGTCCAGCCATTCGTCGGCCATAACAGGAGAGTCAAAAAAGAATGTCCGATCTTCATGCACCACCCGTAGTCTGGCAGGGAAAAGCATGGCATATTTCAGATCCAGTTCCCGAAGTCTCCGCTTCACCCCCAGGAAGCTCTGTCTCTGTCTCTGCACCTGCTGGGTGAAGTCCGGATAAAAATTCACCGACGCATTCTGGAAGGGGACTGGGCCCGTCACCCTCGAAGCTTGCAGGATAGCGTCCCGATCTCGAAAATGAAAGAGCCGGGCGACAATCGGCCGCGGCGGGGCACCCGCCTTAGGCCGCCCGCCCGGCACCCTATGGGCCCTTTCCACCGCAAAAAACTTTCCAAGGCCCTTAGGCTTCAGATGATTGAGGACCAAATCCTCCACAAGCAGGTCCGCCGAAGCCTCATCCGAGGACTCCGGGACCCCGATGACGCGCACATTGTTGCGCCTGGCCCGGCTCTCGAAGTCCTCCAGCCGGCGGGCGGCGAGGTCACTCTCGGCCCTCAGCTTCCGAACCTCGGTCTGCAGATCCGCAACATCATCAGTGAGGCCCGTCTTGTGATCCAGGTTCTTAACGCGCTCGTTCGTCTTGCCCAGGTCCGAGCGGATCAGATTGACATCTACCAGGATGGCATCCACCTTATGCGCCAGGGCCTCAAACTGTTTCCCCATCGAGGTCTGCATACCGTTGAGCGCGCCCATGACATCCTGTAGGGAGAGCTCCGGTGTCCCAGGCGAGTCCTCCTTCTGGGCATCCGGCGCCTGGCTCGATCCACTCGGCGATGCTTTCAGGAGGGCGTAGCGGTCCATACTGTTAACTTGGGAATACGTTCCCCGCCTGGTGGACTTAGTCTTCAGCCGATCCCCTTCTGCTTTGCCCGACATAATGGACTCCGGGCAGTCCAGTGCAGTTAAGACTGTTCCCTCTCAGAGAGAGGGATAAGGAGTGAGCAGCCCGCCGAGCGTCCCTGGGGTAATAAAGCCACCAGAGCTCTACAGTGTCCGGGCAGACAAAGGGAACGAAATCGAAAGTGAAAGTGCGAGGACCTCCGTCCGACAGTTCACACCTCGCCAGGCCGTTGTTGATCAACTAGTAGTCGGGCATCCTGCCAACTCTAGCCCCTGGCATCCCCGGGAGTTAGGCCGCAATCTTCCGTCAGTCGTAAGTCCGGTTCCCGATGGGCGATCCGGCCGCGGGTAGCATCAATCGCCTCCCTGGCAACTCAGCAACACGGTGCCATGCATACCATCAGGATTAGAGACAGGATAGTCGACGGAGGGCGCGAGGGTCTCGGGAGCTCTAAGCTCACGCGGCCATCTTGGTCAAGCGCTAGGCTCCTCCCCCCTAAAATCAACTCATGTTTCTTAATCATGATTGCACAATAGAAAGAGTGACACCTTAGTCAAATATTCATAATGGTATCCTGGTAGCTTTGGTATAACATTTAATTAAGAATGAGTCTGTTGTGGATATTCGTATTTTTCATTGTAAAATATCTGTAAAGAAAAATATGCACAGAACTTTCTTTTTGCCCACAATGAAGGAGAAAAGTGCCCAAAAACGTGCCCAAAAACGAATCTAAATACATGTGGCCTGAACATTGCCTTGAATTCACGTGCAAACAGTGGACACGTGAAGCACACGGTTCTAATTCCATATGCAAGCAGCAGAACAGTATTTAAACCGCTCGCTTGTCATGGAAAATGCTTCGTCTCACCGTTATCTCTCAGCTCACCTGTCTCCTGTGTCCTCCAGCTGGATTGCTCCCTCGGCAGGCTGCATTTCCTGAGCCCTACGGTTGAACTGCACCTGCAGCAAAGCGTCCGTTCCTGTTCTTGACTTCTGGACGTCCTCCTGCACTTCCGGTTTCCACGAAGCTGCAAAGCTGATCTCCCAGAGTGAATCCTGATAAAAGAAGAAACAAGACACAGCATTGGAAACAAGCATTTGCAATGCAATAGGTCTCGCATTTGCGAGAGTTTGAGCTGTTGGCATTATAAACGACAATGCCTTTTATTTATCTGTTTTGAAAACCTGCAAGCGGTGCGTAAACATGCACTTTGGGCTGATAGTCGTTGCTTACAAGAAGCAAGGCTGGCAGTGACGGCTTCTCTTTTACTGCCAGCCTTGCTTCTCACAAGCAAGGACTATAAGTACAAAGTGCGTGTTTACACACCACTTGCAGGTTTGCAAAACACATAAATAAAAGGCATTGTCGTTTACAATCCCAATAGCTAAATCTCTCACAAATGTGAGACCTATTGCATTTGTACTTGCTTGTCATCTTTTACCAGATGGAGAGACATGTACAAACTCTGGGCCAAGTAAGTGTGGAAAGTTGGACATGGGGACAGGAATAACTAATACAAGGTACACTAGAGAAGGTAAACAGAAAAACGTACATACATGGCACCACAACTGGGTGGCACTACCTTTGCACAAGGAAGGCAGCAGAAAATGGGGCAAGGAGAACATTTATACTTGGCAAGGGAACCCCGAGCAATTCTACTGGGACAAAGATACCTAAACGTCGAGAGACATGACCACCAGGAAAGCAGACTCAAACACTGGGAAATGTAAAACTAGGGATAGGGAACAAATATGCTGGGATACCAGAGACAAGTTATTTGGGATGGCAAAAACATCACTGCACTGCTTAAGAGGTTGGTGTGTTATACAATTGATTTAAAAACGTTTTTATTGTAGCACAAGAGAGGAGAGATGCTATGGAGTAAGGAAGAAAGTTAAAGAAATAAAGTGATGGTTAGGGGAAGCAGCTGAGGTAGGGAGAGCAGCAGAAACGTAATTGGATATTGGTCTGGTGGTCAACTTTCTGATAAAGAAAGTGAAATCCTAAATGGCTTTTTTATCTTTGAATATCAGGTTAATATTATGGAAACACTGAGGCTACTACATTAAATTTCTAGTTATACTCTACCTTTTCTTGGAAGACAGCGCTTGGCAGGCTATTCCTTACTTTATCACAGGCTTACAAATAGACTGCTACAACAGGCTTGTTACTTAAAAATGGTCAGTCGGCTTCAGAAGATTCCGATCTAAGCAGCCAGTACAAAGTTTGTGATTCGAATCCTCTGGGAAATAAAAGCTTCTAGTGGGTATATCTATTGAGTCCGAAGAGCAACTAGAATTAAATATTTTCCCTGTGGTGCTCATGGAGGGCGCGGAGTTAGGCAGCGTATGAAAACTGATTTGTTTTTTTGCCTTCTGGACTGCCTTAATCCTAGCCAGCAAGCATGCACATAAACCCAAATACAAGACACGAAAGCAATCTAAATTTTGTACCAGTCTTTCTGGTGTATTGTGTAGGAAGGTGGATATCTGACTATGGTTACCCCCAACTTTTTGCCTAGTGTCTAGCTGGTTTTTCGACTTAGTTGGCCTGAGATCCTGCCATTCAGGGTCTCAGGCTGTCTGCTCTCTCTTTAAAATGGACTCCATGTACCCTAGGTACATAACCAATTGGTAAGGATCACCTTATTGGACCCTGTACAGTGTACCCTAGGTACCCAGGGCATAGGTGTACCCTAGGCCTCCCAGGGGCTGCAGCATGTATTATGCCACCCCTGGTCTGGCCTTCCAATCAGACACAACTGGCTGATCACTCAGCTGGGGCAAGGTCGTGTAATCACCCCTTGCTTAGATATAGTATGCCTATATCTACCCTTATATATAGACACATGTGTACCTATCAGTCACTCCTATGGCAGGCCTTAACAATCCTGGAGGCAGAGTGCTTGGTAACATGTGAGATGGTGCTCTAGCATGAGCTGAGCCTGTCTGCAGCTTTCGGAACCATGTCCTTATAGCTGTTCTATGATATAGTCTTAAAGTGCCTTATAATCTTAAACGGTTATGGTAACTATGGTTTGGCTTTATCAAAACATGTCGTGTAAGGTGTCTAACACTTTGGAATAATACCCCCATACCATTTCTGGTGATGAGGATATTATTCCTCCCTTCTAGAGGGAGAGACATGTTAAAATCCTACTTTGCTGTTTAACTCTAACCAAAGCCTCAGCATCACAAAATGGATGCTGCTGCCACAGACACGAGTCTGACCCCCTGCTGCTGGGAGTGATCCTGGCAAGGGAGGCTTGGACAATAGGTTTCCTGCTTGGGGAGGTGCTAGCACCTCCCCAGACAGACTTTAGTGTATTGGGGCAGGGAGGGCTGAAAGGAATGAGACATGCCTGGGGCACACAAGGTGTCCCATGCATAGTCCAGTTCAAACCGGTGCTGGGGCACTCCAGCCCCAGTCCTGGCGCGAAACTGGACAAAGGGAAGGGGGTGTAACCACCCCCCTCCCAGGTCCCACCCATAAGGCGTGACCTAGCAGGTATCCCAGCCCCCCAGATTAGTATAAGAGTGGGAGTTGGGCCTCAAGACTTTAGATTATCCTGAACCTGCAACTTGAACAGAAACTCTGGACCTTCGACATTCAACGAAAGAAGAAGACTGAAGAATCTCCCTTGTGGCCAAGGAGTGGCCACCCTGTGCAAACAGGCACCATCAAGAGACTACCCTTTGCTTTGCCCACGTTCTACGAGGAACCGACTGCAGAGCCCGACCAGAGCCTTGACTTCCAGACTTCTCCGACCCTGATCCACATCCACAGCAAAGCTGAGATCCGTGGAGGCGATGAGCGACGTGGGACCGGCTACCTGGGAAAAGTGGCTAGTAACTTCAAGCGCAGCTTCTGAGGCACCCTCGAAGTTGTGCACCAGGGATTGAGAAGCCCCAACCCCAAGCACCATCTGCACCGAAGATCAGCCCCCCACACTCCACAAGTCCTGCGTGGGGCCCTTCTGCATTTTCCTGCTTGCCGCGTCTGTCCGGTTGCTTGCCCGCTGGCTAGTGGGCTTTGTGACGACGCACCCTGAAATCTTCTGCGCTGGTTTGGCTCCTCCAGACTGGCTCCCGCTTCTCTGCAAAGAAGAAGCACCCCAGACCTTCCTGGTCTGCACCAGAAGCAAGTCCTCCGTTCTTCGTGGGTTCCGCTTGCCAAGGCTTGGTGAGTCCTAGTCCAACTTCGACGCCGCCGACAGCAAGAGCCTTCGTGGGACAGCTCGCCTCCTGGTCCTGGTTGTCCTCGATGCTTCCTGGTCCTCCTGGCTGCAGCGACAAGCTTCACCTTCACCTGCAATCTTCACGACATCGCCTGGTTCCTTCCTGGTTCCACGTGGTCACTGGCTAGTGACCTTGACTCTGTCCCTTCTGCTTGCAGGTCTCCTCTCTTCTTGATCCCAGCCTTGGGATCCACCGGACACTCTTCACTGACTGCCTGTCAGCATCTTTCTTCAGGCATCCATAGGAGTCGACGACGAAAACCGACGCAACTTCACCCCTATGCACCCGCAGTCTGTGGGCTAGGTAACTTGGGTACTCCGGTGCTCATCAGGATAGTGACTATCCTAGTGTCTAGTTTTCCAGTCTCGACTTCCTAGCTACTCCGGAAGTGTCCTAAATCTATCGTTTTCTAAACTGTACTATTGCTAGTGACTTTTACGCATTACGCGTGAGTGTTTCCACTCTGCACACGAATCCCGTGGGCCTCCCACTTCCTAACTAACGCTAGTGTAGTGTAGCCCCAGCGATTCCCTAGGCCTAGGCCTATTCTATTTCCGTGACAGTGGTCCTTATACCACTTACTTAGTATATGGTTTGCGTGGCCCCTAGGGCCTAACTGTATTACTTACCTGTGTGACTTAATGTATGCTTAAATAAGACTGTGTTGTACTTACCTCTAATCTCATAAAGAGTGCTGAGGGTTTGACTAGAATAAATACACTTTATTTTATATATATATCTGTTGTGGTGTCCTTTCATTTGGTATTCAAGGGATTATACATGGTATCACAGCTGGCTTCACATGCCATTCAGAGTTTAGCCTAAGACTGCTCTTGTCCATGCTACCACTAGGATAGCTGGTCTATAAGGTTGACTTTACAACCAATCACCATAAGGGTATTTGGACTGATATAAGGTGTACACTAGAACTAGTGACATAATACATCAGGCCAACTTCTCACATATTGTACTACTGATGTGTGTGTGTCAGTGAGGGTCTAAATTAGAGGCTCTCACTGTCGACGACTCAATAAAAAAAATTCAGAACACATGTAGATTTTTTTATTTTTATTGAACCACTAGATGGCAGAACATACACAGCATGTGTGAATCAGTCTGACCAAAGTCAAAACGTATTGTTTCAAGCCACACCTGAAACAGGCCAACCAAGTGGAACAATTTAAGCGGTTAACTAAAAGAGGAAACCTTTTTTCCCAAATTTTGAAAAACAACCTAAAAATTAGCTTATTTTTAAGAAAGCTCTGGAAGTAAATAATCATTGTTAAACGTTGCCAGCCGCTCTAAACTACGCGAGCTAAGATTATTTTAGTTGTACAACCGCCACTTTGAAATGCATATTAACACGTACCATGGAGTTGCATGTCATTAGGAAATAAAAACCACATAACTAGAACATATAAGAAGCGTAGCCCGTAAATATTTAAAATCAAAATGTGCAAATTATGACGTTGCCTCAAGATGGCAGCATCCTACTTCATAAACGAAGTTGCCAGTTTCGTAGCAACATGGAGTCGGTGAGCAGGAAGCGAAGCAAATACTGGTTTGTGTTTCGGAAGTCCTGTCTTGCAGTCATAACTGTACCAATACGAGAAGAAACACATACCCCTCCTGCTATTTTACTATGTAGGCCGGGAGGTGTAAATACAGAAAGTTATTACCATTTTCCGTGAATTGTCGTCAGAATAATCATTTTAAGAACATCGGACAAGACACCACTAACTGAAAGAACAAGACAAGCCCGGCGGAGCGTGGCGCGTGTGCTTGGCGGGGGTGGGGGAGCGCATTCCAGGCGGGGGAGCGGACCCTTTGAAGTAGGATGCCAAATGGATTGCATGGCGGCACGATGCACGTGATTGTGCGCGTGCTCGCCATGCAATCCGCTTTTGAGAGCACTTTTGGGAGCCCCTTACTATAGTCTCGCATTGCCATCGCTTACGCGATAGCTAGGCGAGACCTAAAAAATGAACAGAAAATCTAAGGTAACAAAAGCAGACACGGACAATCGGTGAGTGTCTTTTTTGTGGAACTATTCTGTCATTTTTTGCAAGGCGGAAATCATAACTTTAAGTAAGTAGACAAAAAGTATGAAAGAGCACATTTAAATGACTGTAAAAACTTACGGTTGGATTTTTACAAGGACTTGCAGAACGTTTCGGTTATTTGCGCTAAATGAAAAACATTCTCGTCTATACATGTTTATTTATGTTATGCCTCCAAGCTATGATTTTTAAGGATTACTGAGGCAAGTAATCCAGGACATTGTGCAAGGTATATATATTGTTCAAGTTATCTGCTTCATTAACACCGGAGTGTTTCTAGTCATAGACAGACTTTATTATGCTGATAATTTTGTTTGTTTTTTAGGCACCATATAAATCTATGCATCGTACTTTTTGAAAAAACAGTTTGAAGACTGAGAAGATTCATCATCGGTCTTCATAAAGGAAGTCCTTTATGTGATGCATACCAGGTAGAATATTAGCAAAAGTGGAATAATAAGAGACTGTAATAACTTAATGTGTATATATGATTACTCCTGTTCTATTTGCATACCAGGATAACGCAGCACAATAAGTCCAGACCCCATCCAGACAGATTCCTACCCTCAGACGTGACCGTAGATACCCTCTTCGCCGATCCAGATGTTTTCTCTTTCTTGTCTTCCCATTCCCCCTTCCCCCCTGTGTGGTGCCTGAGAGGTAGAGTATTCATAATTCTGCCTTTCTGTTACCTCTCAGAGGGATTGGAGAACTGTCATCGCCAAGCAGAGCAAAAAGGAGAACAGGTGAGTGGCTGAGCCTGACACACCCACTACCATTGCAGGCTGCATGTTTTGGTGCAGAAAACAGTGAAGAGTCGACATGGCACACATCCCTGTGGGCCATGCCTGCAACCCACTGCCCGAGTCCTAGGTAAGTCACCCCTCTAGCTAGGGTGAACTAGCCCTTAGGTGAGGGTACAGTGGCATGAGTTCTGTACCCCTACAGTGTCTACGTCCATTCTCAGACATTGTAAGTGCAGTAAAGCCATAAAGAGTATTTGGTCTGTGAGTTGGCCATTATGAACTCCACAGCTCCATAATGTCTTTACTAAAACCTGGGAAATTTGGTAGCAAACTTCTCATCAAATTAAACCCGCACTGATGCCAGTGTGGGATTTAATGTAAAATGCACTCAGAGGGCATCTTAGTGATGCCCCTGAACAATGGCCTGCCCTGGTGGGGTTCCTGAATGGATGCCTGCCATTTGGCACAAAACCAGCTCCGCTGTATCCAGGCGTCGAAGTACACCCAAGGTGCACTCGATACCTTGGGTGGGACCCGATGATGAAGCATGTCACCAAATATGTTGGTGAGTGAGGGTCTTCCTAAATCACATATGTGTTGTTCCCCATACACACATTAGGAGCTCCTACCTGGTAGCTAGTTCCCTTTGATACTTACATTTGTCACCACCAAACAGGTTTCTGGACCCCTGTGTAGAGAGCTTTCGCTCTCTGGGTCCCCTGTGTAGAGAGCCTCCGCTCTCTGGGTCCAGAAACAAGGTCCATCCTGGGAGGAGGTGTCATGCATCCTCCTCCAGGATGGGCAGGGTCCACGTAGGGAAAGCTTCAAAGGCCTGCCGCCTTTGCAAGCTGTCCCTGCCTTTTGCTGCCCCCAGCAACTCCGTACCACCAATTCTGCCCCCACTTTGGGCAGGAGATTTGGCGGGAGACCCAAGCTAGGAGGAGAGGTGTGCTCATCTTTGCCAATACAACCCCTCAAGTGGGGGAAGCAAGATGAAGCACACATCTTAGTCCTCTCCATCTTGAAGATGAGGGGACCCAGCCAATTGGGGAGAGGATCATGCCCCTCCCACTGGAGGTTGGCATAATAGGGGATGTACCCACTCCAAGGAAGGTACCTATTGTTCCCGACCTAAACACCCCTTTTAACGCGCCTAAATTTAGGATTATGGTGCAATCCTGAACCTTGCCTCCTCAGATTCTAGGAAGAAAGAAGAAGGATAGAAGAGCTGTGATGACCTAGGAAGAAGAGGACGCCTACTGCTTTGGCCCCAACCCTACTGGCCTGTCCTGACTTCGACCTGCCTACACCTGGAACCCCTGCGACTCCAGCAGCCCCAGAGCCCAGAGGACCTACCCTGCAACCATCTTTAAGAGTCTGTCTCCCGTGAGCACTGGATTTGCTCAAGAAAAGACTCACCCACAGAATCCGGATACAGGCGGCTCGCGATTTTGCACCACCCTGCACCCAACGCCCACAGCCCGAGTTTGAGTGGCCCAACACCACAAGGAGGTCTCCCCAGGGATCCTGACCTGGGATCTGGGGATATCCGACCTCCCTCAAGCCTCAAGCCGCCGCCTGCAGCCTCAACCTGAAGGGTCACACTGACCGCGACCGTAGGTGGTAAAGAGACCTGATGCCGAAAGACACCCCTGCCACACGATGCCCCAGGGCCTTGGGTGGCCCAACCGACGGTGTCCAGGCATCCCTCAAGAACCCAACTTACCTCTCCAGCTGGTGGTCACCTCCAGGAAGTCTCCCTGCCCAAGCCTGCAGCATATTTGTCAAACCAAAGGTCCTCATTGGAATGCACAGGTTCCCCGATGTCTCCTTGGCACACTGCAGCTGGCCGCCCCTGTTTCGCTGGAGGTGCACCTCCTGTGCTAATTGTTGGCCCCTCCAGTGCTGACCTTAACCCCAAGAACTTTGTTCCTACACCCGAGTGGCCTACTTATTAGCAGTCACTGACCGAAGGCCCCCTTAGCCGCATTGGCTAACGTTTGGCCCCAGCAGAATGCACCCAGCCGCCCCAGTACCGTGGATAGTTCAATTTGAGCACCTACCTAAACCTTGAGGAACCTTGGTCCTAACCCCCAAAACTCCAATTCGTAAGTTGTTTACTTACCTGTGAAACCGATAACCATTTTTCTCCCATGAGAACCATTCTTACGAGTTAACGTTCCTAAAAATGTTGTCTAGATGAAGTTTGTATGAAAGAAAAAGTAACTAAACTACAAACTTTAAAAAGTCTTGCTTACCTTGTATTGTGAGGTCCCCGGTGTGGTATCTAGGCATACCACCCAGAGTCGTCGATGTAATCCAAAAGTAATCTAAAAGTATTCCAAAAGTAATTACTGTGTATTTTAAGCTATTTTTAAACTCAATAGAAACCTGAAATGATTGCTATTTCATCCACAACTGCACTTCCTTGTAAAGTTTTACAATTACAAGCACATTTTACCTACCTGTACCAAGTCCTGCTTGGTTCTAGAAATAAAACATAAGTATATCTATTTTATAATAACCTAATTGGTCTGGATTCTGTCTCTGAGTGTGTGTACCAGTCCTTGATTGAGTGAATACAATAAATGCTTAACACACCCTCTGGATAAGCCTAACTGCTTGCCCACACTACCACAAAGAGAGCTGTTAGTACCTACCTAATTTAGCCTCTGCTATCCCTCTGGGGACTCCCTGGACTCTGAGCACCAAATACCTCATTTTGGTATAGTATATACAGAGCGAGCTTTCTACAACAGTCCATTGCTCTGCCCACCTTTTATCCGCCCTCACATCCCTCCAAGGAAGAGGAGAGATTCCACCGCCTGGACCCAAAGGTGCGTTGTCTTTCTATCTTGATTGAACCAAAGACTTCCGGGTGGACGATCAACTCTTCATTAGCTATGTGGGTGCCAAGAAATGTCAGGAAGTGCAGAAAAGGACCATCTCTCGATGGGTTGTCCTCTGCAATAAATTGTGCTACGCATTAGCAAAGAAGGAACCTCCTGTGGGGTTACGTGCTCACTCTACTAAAGCAACAGCGGCAACCACTAAATTAGCACACGCAGTCTCTGTCCTGGATATCAGTCAGGCTGCAACGTGGACATCCCTGCACACTTTTACCAGACACTACTGCCTGGACAGCCAAGTCCATAGGGACGGGTACTTTGCCCGGTCGGTCCTCCAGGACTTTCTTGTGTGATCTTGGTTCGCAGACCGTGCTCTGGGATTGGTATTGCTGGGGTATGAATTCTAAAGGTAAGTAATCTACAACTAGAAGTCTCTATCAGATGAGCAAGTTACTTACCTTCACTAACGTTGTATCTGGTAGAGATATATTCTAGTTGTAGATTCACTACCGCCCCACCCATCCTCCCCGCTCTGCAAACTGATTTCTATGGATAGGGACTCCCCTAAAGGGGCCTAGTTTCAGTGTCTTTCAGGGCTCTGCAATTCTGGCTTGGGAAAGTGTTAAGAACTGACATCAGTGTGCCCGCGGCGTCTATTTATGTCCTGCAATGTCATTTCCGGCATGCAGGATGCCGATGACGGACTCTGGGGTGACCGATGCCACCTACTGATGCGTAGGGGTACTGCTAATGAAAAATCTCTGGCTCCAGACTGACGCCTGGGGGGAATTCTAAAGGTAGGGAATCTACAACTAGAATATGTCTCTACCAGATACAACATTACCGAAGGGAGGTAACTTGCTCTTCTCTCCTTTCCAACGATACCGTATCCACCCCAGTTAGTCCTTGGGAGGGCTGAAATATGCCTCTCAAGCACTGATGTAGTGAAAGTAAAACAAGACAACAAAATTTCCCTTGTGTGCCGTGTATTCATCATTACATTAAGCAGTATACACTGAACCAAGTCCACTCAACACAAACAAAGTGAAAAACAAGTAATTGATATCTACAGATTCTAATATATTATAAAACAAATTTATTAAATTTTTTCAAAATTTCTTTCATGAGAATTATACATTTTAAAATACATTAAAAAAATACAATCAATTCGATTATCTAGACAAACAATTCCTAATATCTTGATCTAAGCATATTCTCAGAACGTATATTAGCATAAAATCCACTTGCGTGCATATAGAATATTTTACTTCAATTAAAAACAAATTCTTAAAAAACTTTCCAGATCCACCCTGGCGGAATCCATTTCATTTTCATTGTATACGGGTCGACGCAGCGTTTGGGAGGATCGTTTATAGTATCTCTGTCTTCTTCAGGACAAATTCAATATAAACAGATTTTTCTTAAACTATATTAAAAACAGACATGAGATAAAAAAAAAACGGGTGCAAAACCGCTTCCAAATCATGCACTCACTAAGTATTGCGGTGCATGTATATTCAAGGATATTTTATTCAATTTATATCTCTTGTGATAGTAGCCTCTTCTGGAGGGGCAGTACAGTTTCACAATCTCGGCAGGGCACCTGGTGGCTTGTCCTTCTGCTTTAAGAGTTTTATACCCTAATATGATCCGATATTTCCCAATTATTTTGAAACACGTTTTTTTTTCTCCAAATCCCTTGTATCACACCTTGCTATTAAAAGCCAGTTTGCTTTTAGTTAGTCAGATCCAAGGTACCTGTTCGGACCAGTAGAGTTCTAGCCTTTTGGTTTCATCCATTCAAAATAATTGGGAAATATCAGATCATATTCGATAAAATAAAACCATTTTGGGGTAAAAACACCAGTATTCCCCCGCCTGGTTCAGGTCTGTTGGCATGATTGTTCCTGCGGTGAAATATTTGCAGCTGATGTAGGCTAAATCTTGTTGAGTTTTTAACCCCTTGTGTGCCACGCCCTTTCCCCGCCCTGTGCCGGCCGTTGCATTAGCGGGCGGGGTTCATGACGAGCTGGACTCGTCATGGGCACAGCGCAACCGCGGCCCATGACGAGTCCAGCTCGTCATGGGCACACAAGGGGTTAAAGGTTGTGCTTTGTTTTTTATGTCTTAGACACTTCTTGCTTTAGAACAGTGAAAACATACTTAAAGCAAAGGCACCCCCAGATATATTAGCCCGTAAATCAAAATCTGCTCATTCTTCTCAGAATTTCCACTGTCTCTTAAGAAATCCTTTAGGTATATGCCTTTTCACGAGCTGCTTCAATTAGCAAACCAAATACCCAGGGTCTCTGGAATTGTGCAATACTGTGGCTACAGCGTTTTTTGTATAATTGAGCTTTTGCCACACTTGCCACATAATCAGTCGCCTGCTTCGTACCTTGCAGATTTTACCATAAAAATGGTTTTAGCTCTAATGGATCAAAAGTAATTTAAAACCCTGCCATAGTTGTCCAGCAGTGGCAGGTAGTTTGCAAAATTTAACAGGTCACCTTGTGGTTACTGTTTGCAGAACTTTGTTATTAAACTGATGATAATGAGGTGAAATCTTTGCCCTGGCATTGTTAACATGCAAAAATGTCAATATAGATAAGTAATACTGCCTCAATACTTGCTGCATTACAACACACAGAATTTGCCTTTAGTTGCTGCTTAATTTAGTAAACTGTGCTGCGTTATCAGGTCCTCCCCTGTCGCATAATTACAATGACCCTTCATATACCTGATGCTAACACTGGCTATTTCCAAATCTATACAAATGATGCTTGTAGAAAATCCACCTTTTTGGTGTTGCTACAGAGAGATGATAAGGTGCACGAAATTGGCCATAGGTCCTGGTCTACCACGACCATAGACTGTCATTGACGCATAATGGTTTTTGGCGCTGTTTCAACTTAAAACTTTAAAAATAAATAGTGCTTACAGACTAAAAAAGACTCACAGTGTAACAGCTGAAGTAAAAGGCCAGTCCTGAAGGGAGGTTACGAATGAAGACAAGGCGGTACTAAGGAGGGACTAACAAGCCTATTAACAAATATGGGCGGAGTGGGTGGGGCTTCTATTCCATACTCCAAACAGCATGGCTCGCTGAGCAGCGCATGCGCTGCCCAGGCTCGACCTCAAAACACTAACCCTCCTTCCAATTGGCACCTTCACAAAGCCTGTAATCACCCTTAATCCATAGTAAAGGAGAACAACAACTTCATCTCCCGTTCGGGAGAAAAGCAGGATCAGAGTATGTACAGAGAACAGGGTAACCTGTGGAATAAGTGTTCTGCCTGCCTGCATTCTCCCAGGACACATTGACCTCACAAAAACGGTCATAGGGATGCCGGGTAGTTCCAGGGCGACCAGTGAAAGCACCACAACCGAAAGAGTCGTTCTGTAACCATGAGTGTGCCATGCATGAGTTGTATGTGTATTATACAAACACATTTGGATGAAATAGGCTTCAGGATTCACTTGGTCCTGAAGAAATACAGGTGATCCATGGGGTAGTGAAAAAAGCCGGCTGAAACATGTTGACGTTAATGGACGTAGGGGAAATTGTTCTCTCCAAACACGTCTTTTTTGTTTTTAATATAGTCCTGAGGCGCTCAGAAGCAAGGGACTAAAAGTGGTCTTGGAGTCTATTTTAAACTGTAATACAGGATCCCACAAAACAGTAAGAGCTCCCCTCCCTGGTGGCTAAGGATTGGGGTTGAGCCCATTCAGGAGTACCAGACAACTTGCTGAGGACCCAAAATATGAAGCAGGCCACACAAACTATGTGGGTGAGGGTCCTTTTTTCCTAATAAGTTGGATGGTGCGAGTGAGAAACAAAATAGATTACATGGTCGTTCTCCTTTAATATGGATTAATTATCATCTGGGAAAGACAAGAATACCGTCCTTCATGGATACCTCTTTTTTGAGTGAATTGTAGTCACCTTTACTCACAAAAAAAACAGAAGACTCTCAAAAATACAAAAATAGTGTTCTATTTTATTAATCAGTAGAGATTACAAAATCCAGGGCAAAATATTAGCCTTTAGATTTGCCGTGAACCTCCCACACTGTTAGGTCTCCAGAGCCCCAACCTCCAGAGCCTCGAGAAAAGAAGGACAGACAGATGCCTCTCACTGTCTGTTTTCTATGACAAGTTAGGCTCATCTAGATCCATTATTAGGAGTTAGACAACCCTTTCAGAGAAACTCTTATCTGCAGGGGGTAATATTTTGTGTGTGAACCTCCACCCTGACCCCTGAAAGTAGTCGCTAAAGACAGTTGTTGGTGTTTCACAATATGAGGTTACTATTTATTTTGTAAATCAGAACATAAATCTTATGTATCAGAAAGATAGAAAGTTTCTTGGTAACCTCATCAGTCATTTAAAACAAAGTGAACATTAGGAAACCCCAACGCATTTTATCTTGCTTCAAAAGACACCTGCAACTCCTTCTCCTCAACAAATACTTCAACACATGAGCAAACTGAACTCTGTTCAAATGTGCTCTCTTTCTAAGACTAGACCCTCTGCGACAGTCGGTTGTTTGTTTGCTCCTTCTGTCTCTTATGTCTTTCTCTCCCTTAACTCATACTGTGCACATTGACCACATACGGTAACCTTTGCCTAACTATTTTCCTTGTATATATTTTGTATGTACTTGAATCTAATATGTCTCGCATCATATTCTCAGCGACTTGCTTAGTGTCTTGTTCACGATTATGTAAAGCGCTCTGATACCTTCGGGTCTAGCTAGCGCTATAAAAAACCTGTTAATAAATAAATAGAACACAGCTCTACTGCCTCTAATAAATGAATGTACTCTCTGTGTAACTCCTGCCACTCTGTGGTGGCCATCTGTGCTCAACCCCCCTCCTGTACCTGCTCTAACAGCCCGCAACCTGGGCTTTCAATTTGACAATGACCTCTCCTGTAAGGCTCAAATTAATAAGGTCACGGCAGCCTGTTTTGGGAAGCTGCGCATGATTAGAAAGATCCTCCCATATCTGCCTTTGGATGCTCGTAGAACCGTTATTCATGCCCTGATCACTTCACATCTGGATTATGCCAATAGTCTTTATGCCGGAGCTCCTTTGTACCTAATTGGACGTCTTCAGATTGTTCAGAATGCGGCGGCAAGACTTATTGGCAATATCCCCTATCGTCTGTCGGTTGCATCTTACCGTAAGCAGCTGCATTGGCTCCCCATTTTTCGTCGTATTCAGTTCAAGATGCTGATTTTTGCCTTCCGCGCCCTTAATGGATCAGGCCCAGGTTATTTGAGAAAGAGACTTGTGCTTTCTCAATCGGCTAGATCTCTGCGGTCTAATAATCTTCGCCTTTTGACGGTTCCTCGTTTCCGTCGCTCCAGAATGGGCGGTAGATCCTTTACCGTCATGACGGCTAAACTTTGGAACAACCTACCACTTGAGCTTAGGTTTCTCCAGTCAGAATCCCTCTTTCGCAGCAACTTGAAAACTTGGTTGTTCACCTTTCATTAAGCTGTCTTTTTTCTAAGCATTTAGGTCTACAGCGCCGGGACACCCCCTTGGGGGTAGCTGCGCGCTTTATAAGCTTCTTAAATAAATAAATAAATAAATATTATGATTAGTAATCTCCCTATTTTATGCCAAGCCATGTACCTATACCCTCGCCCCTCAGAAAGCTGTTGGTGTGCACTTAAACATTTGTACTCTGGGATGTCCCCTTCAAGCAATCAGTATTCATGTCTACCCCTCCCAAATTCCCGGGTCTCTTTATATCTCTCTCCCCAATGATTCTTTATGAAGATGGGTAGGGGCAGCTGGAGTGAAGCCTTTGTATCTGCAATGTAAATTGTAAATCTTGAGCAATGTCTGTCAGAGAAGTGCTCAATAAGTAAGCATCTGTTACCAGTTTGCTTCTTCCTTCCTTCCAAGTTTGTCCAGTGCAAAGCCGGATAGCCTTGCAGGGTTAGTCAATATACATAACTCTCCAGGCAGTAGAATGGAAGATTCTTCTCTGCAGTGTTTCTGCTATTTTTCTAGCACAACTAATATCAACCTGCTGCTAAAATAATAAGACAATCTTGCAAGCTGTTAGCCAGCATCACCTTTAAAATATTAGTTTTTCTAGGGCTATCCCTTGCACAAGCTCACTCTAAGGAGTTTGAGCCTTCTATGGACGGCATGCAACTAGGTCTGGATTGTCTGTAACATATATGTATTGTCAGGAAAGCTCTGCCATTGTAATCCCTATATTGGTCCGAATCAATTGAAGAGAGTTTTTTAAGGTTAGGTCTTCAGCATCAAATATTAAACTGTTCACCAACATAATCCCCCAAGCTGATCTAGATGAAAAGAATACATGATGCACATTGGACCTTTGATGCTTAAAAGGCATTTAACAGTGTTGAATGGTTATGTCGTTTTAAGCCCCAAGAATATCATGGCCTCGCTAATACATTCCTAAACTATATAAAAATTCTGTACACCAACCCATCTACATCTGTGTTGGCAAATGGGATGATTTCCCGTAGATTTCTGTTGTATCTCGGGAGTTGTAATATGATGTTGCACGCTCTTGTTGCTGTGCTTTGTTGTATGCGCACCATGTTTTCTGCGCCTTGCACTATGTATATCTGTGCTTTTTCTATGTGCCCTTCCAATGTCTGTTCTCCTGCATGCTGACTTACCGTTGCCAGCTTGGCCAGTCAGTTGCAGGACAGCAGAGTTTATGTTTACGTTTGGGATTTGTAGAGCGCATGGCTGCCCGAGGGCTTCCCAGCGCTAAAGAGGTTCTGTTTGTACAGCAATGAGCCTACACGTACTTAGCGAGGAAACAGCCAGGTCTTTAAGTTTTTCCTGAAGGAGGTTTTGTGAGGTAGGGCTCTGATTTCAAGTGGGAGGGCATTCCACAGCTTTGGAACTAGATGGGCAAATGATCTGCCACCCCATCTAGCCCTTTTGACTCTGGTTGTCTTGAGGAGCTGTTGTTGGGTGGATCTTAGGTGTCTGGTCGGGATGTACCTAGATATCAGATTCAGAGGGTTTTGAACTTGACTCTGGCGTCGACGGGCAACCAGTGTAGCTGTTTGAGTGGGTTTTTAGTAGATACACGGTTGGGGATTTTTAATAAGAGTCTAGCTGCCGCGTTCTGTACCACTTGGAGCCTCTTTGTTACATACTTAGGCGAGCCCAGATACAGCAAATTGCCGTAATCCAAGCGTGAGATTAAAAGAGATTGAATCACAGTTTTCTTCAGGTGCAATGGAGGAACAATGGAGGATGGGCTCCTTGGATGAATCTAATAAGGAATAAACTTTGTGTGGATTATTCCTACCATCGGATCTGCTTAATTTATTCCCAACGTATCCACAACAACTTCATCTTACACGAGGCACCAGGCACGGTTGTGCCCTCTACCTGATTCTCTTTATTCTAGCTTTTAAACCACAACTGTGAAGGATTAGGGCACCCAAAACATAGAAGGCGTCACAATCGAATCAAATGTATATTAAGTATATGTGTACATATAATATTCTCCATTTATACTTAACACACACAAATCAATCCCCAATCTCTTATGGGAGATACACGTCTATGCATCACTAGCTGGCTATAAGCTAAAACAAGACAAAACATGATTTTTACCCCACTCCAAACTATGCCTAAAAAGCAATCCACAACTGTCATTTAAAATGGTGGCCTTATCAAATACCCCATCTGTGTAGACATGTGTATAGACCTATAGAACCATGTGCCAAACGTAATCAAAAACGTTATAGAAGAAATCAAAAGCAATTTCTCTTATATGGCCTCTTCTAAACTTCTCATGGTAGGATCTTCAAAACAACATCAACATGATGTTACCTCCAAATATCCTATAGAGCCTGAGCATGTTCCCCCTGTACTTTTAAGGATAGGGACAAATGCTATGTAAAAAAGAAGGGCCGAGAATTTAATAACGAAACTTCAACTTCCGAAAAACCTAAGAGGCGTGAACATTCCTAATTTCAAGGACTATCAAGAGGCCGCAGGATTAACAAGAAGCACTGGGGACTCTGTCCCAAAGACTCAACTACCCACTTGGGTCAAGCTTGAAGCCTCACTCATACACCCTATTCCTCTACTTGTTATTTCCCTCTACCATCAACAAGGAATTTTCTACCTCAATAGTCTTTCTAACAACAACAATAATCTTTACTCACCTAAAGAAAACAAGACAGGTTGTCCTAGACAGACTGTTTAAACAGCTCCCATATGGTTTAATACTCTCCTCCATACCACAGCTGGATAGATCATGGCATTATTTCTGGACAACTCGTCAAACAAGGGCCCCTAATACATTTAAAAATGCATCAAGTTTGTTATAACCTTCAAGCCTCTGAAGATAGAAATGATCAAAGCACTCATTTTAATAAGCTTGAATGACAAAATCTCTTGTTGATGTGTTCTCACCATCTAGCCAACAACCATACTCTGTTTATCTACCTGTCGTATACACAAAAAAGTGAGTCTTCCATCCCCATTACTCTGTACCTGAATCTCTAGAGTCCTGGTCTCGCTTCTTTAATATACCATTGGACACCAACAACACTAAACTTACCTGCACATGGTATGACAGTTTTTAATTCTTTTTGGGGACCAGTTAAGTGTGTGAACCTTCGGCAATTGGATCAAGATGTTAAAGCACAGACATTTTTGATTTCATGAATCCCTTGTTCAAAAAACAAATAGTTTGAACTACGCTGTTCTTGAATACAAGAAGATGTACACTCCATTCATAACACTTGTAAAACTTAATTTTCTGTATATTTATGTTTGCTAGGAAGTGCACACTAGTTTTGTGAAAAAACATTGATTAGATTGAGTTTAGTTGTGCAAAGTTCTGAAAGCTCTAAAATCGTGGCATATGGAGAAAGAGGTTATGAACTGGCAGATGAACTTTGTTTAAATTTAGATTAGTTTCCAAAGGATTGCAAGCCACAGATCATGGCATTTGAAAGGAAACTTAATGAACTTCAGATCTTTGGAGGTTTATTTAGAGATGCTCAGTGCTGGTTCTTAGCAGATTCAACGCGAGAAGAGAATTATTGTTTAACAGATGTTTGGTTATGAACCTTTATTTTCTCTCAAGAATCCTTGGATAAAGGTGGGTTTAAATACAACTATTGACCATTTAAGTGTATTTTATGCTATCGACACATTACAAGGGTATATTTATTTTGCACAGTATTACATGTGATGATTGTAATAGAGAAGCAATAGCTGAAATAAAAGGCTGAAGAACTTCTAGAAATTCAGCAGTCACATTGAGATGCACATCTGATCCAGCTGTTTTTTCCTCTTTCAAAGTCCTCTCGCCCCCCCCCAACCCCGCCCCCATCCCCCCTCTGCACTCCACTGTGCCAAAAGTGAATTCCTTCGAGCAGTGGAATCTGGGAGGCAAGTTGGAAAGTACTTCGGAGATTGTGGCAGCCCTACAACAAATGTATAGATGAAAACATGACACCCAGTAAGTTAAACAAAACAGGTCTTCAAATCAGTTACCACTGTTGTAGGTGTGATATTCCCAATGGAAAAATAGAATACTTGAGCTTTCAATATTCCAAGATCAACACCTTCTCATCTAAGATTTCCAAATAAATAATCTCCTTTATAAGAGCAGGTTTTGACTTATTACTCAAAGACTTGCTGCTTCCATCAAACATCTAGATGACATCAAGACTGAATTACTTGACCTGCTCACAGCATTCACCATCCAACAGATAGCCAACCGATGGAAAGATCCTCTGAACTTCGAGAAGTGGTGGAACACAATCTGTGTGACCCGCACAATCGAAACTAATCTCGCAAAATCTGATTATGCACAAACAAAATTGGGGTAGTGAGATCTTGTTTTTTAATATGTTTCGGAAAGTCACCTCATCTTTTCCAGGGCAACTTTTATCTATAATCAAGAGGATGCCTCCCAGAACGCACTTTTCCAATCCTATTCCCAAACCAAAGCGAGGTCTCTTTTCATAAACTCTCACCCACATATTCCTATGTGGGATGACTCCTCATTAAGTCCTCACCCGGCATCAAGTCAATGCTGGGCAGGCTCAGTCTCACTTTTGGAAGGAGCACTTTTGATGTAAATGTAAATGTCAAGGTACTTATAGAGCGCACTGTCACCAGACGGCCACCTTGCGGTGTCGCCTTTTGCGGTTTCCTGGCGCTGATACTCATACCGCTGTGGAACCCCTCCTGGCTTTCCCTGTGAAGTGTCCACTCCTGGGCACCCCCAGGGTGAAGCCAGGCATCCTTAGCGCTGTTGGCGCCGGTGTGGAGGTTAAGCAAGCTATTGCCCAGAGTTGCAGCGTGGGGCCCATGATTAGAATAGGCACCGAGGCGAGAATAGACAGGTCTGAGGAAATTGAGCCCGAGCCCTGCTGAGGCGGGAATCGAACCCTGGTCCCTGGCCAGAACTCTGCTTCAGGGTCTGCCGCTCTAACCATTGAGCCACACTCCTCCACTAATGTACATTAGATGCTCTTTTTTGGGATCCCGATGAATATTAAAAATACTTAAGGGTGAAACCCTTAACAGTGCATGATCTTTAATTCCCTTCAAAGGGCCTGATTTAGAGATTGACGGCCGTGTTACTCCGTCATGTTTGTGACAGAGTAACCCATCCTCCACTCTCTAAAGTTGGCCCTTAGTATCCACTAACCTCCTCATATCACCTCCAACCTCTCCATCCACTTCCCAAGCGTCCTGATTATATTAACTCTGCATTATCTTGACTCGGCTACTTGCCTTCTACTTTCACATGCCTTCACAATGTCACTTCTATAAATATGAAAGGGCTCTCTTACTTCAGTAAACAAAATACTACTCTTCCCGGCCTCCAAAGCTACTGATATTGATGTCTTTTAGAAAACCCACCTGTCCTCATCTGAGTTTCAAAAACCCAAGCGAGATTGAATGAGGAAAGTAGTGAGTAGCAGATAAATCTCCCACTCTACAAGGCTGGCTAGATCCTCTTCTATTACATGTCCCTCTAAGAAATTAATAGTGGCTATATGGTTTATAAAAGGCCTTCCCAGCAAAATCCACAAGACTTGGAGTGAGTTAGAATGTAGATACGCTTATAACAAAATAGATACAATGGGAAACTAAATGATTGTCGGATCGATCTACATCCCCAACTCAAAAAGGCTACACTCTTCTTCACCATCTGATGTCTACTAACAGAATTCACATTCACCCAAATAGAAGTTTGGGGTGGCAACTGGAACCTTGAGTTAGACTAATTTCCAAACTGCCCCAGTAGGCCTGGGCCAACTTAGCGGAACTCCGCGAAGTGACCAAAGAACTCTGCCACGCTACACAGAGTTCCGCAAATGGTGGAGTGCCGTTAGGTCTTGCAATTTGCACTGATTTTTAGAACATCTACTCGAGCGGCAGCTTCTTCAACGGTTTCTCAACTCGAGCGGTAGCTGCCATCCCTGACCATCAGCGTAGAGAAATCTTGCCGGGAGGTGCTCTGCAGTAAGATTTTCCTAGCTCACCAAATTAACGCTGGTGAGTGCGAGCAAGGAAAATACTACGCTCCGCTGTGAGAAGCAGAATTTTTCAGAACTCCGCGTGCTACACGGAGTGGGAAAAATGTAGCGAGCAAAGCGGAATTTGACACAGAGCCCTACCCATTAGAACGGTGGTACTCAAAGAATGGCCCGCTGGCCACTTGCGGCCCACCAGGCCTTTCCATGCGGCCCATGTGGCAAACAACAGCAAGCACGGAGTCGGCGACATTTCTGCCTGTTGTGATTCCTCGGGAGCCACATTCGCTGGGAAAAGCATGAAAGGGGCATGCGTAGACAATCAGTGAATCACATGCTCTCCCACAGCCCCATCCCTCACCTGCCTCTCTGACGTCACTTGCTCCGCCTGCCATTGAGTGCATTCTCTGTGCTGCCTGTACATACTGATCACAGACAGTGTGGCCTCTTTAATATCTCAATTGGTGCTGCTAAAACAGTGTGTAGTTACATTTACGCTTTTATGGCCCCGGGTTAGGGTTTCAGCCAAGACCGGCCTTTCCTTCCTTGTGGTCTCAGAACTAGCCCATGGTGTAAACAAAATAAATAAAATTAGGATCCACCAAAGTGATCTCATGTCGATCCTTGGGTTGCACTAGCCTTTTGTTTTAAGGCATGGCTTCACTTGAGATACGTGGGATGCTACAGTCTCTCGGTCGACAACAGTGGTGCTACGGAAGGTTTACAGGCGGTTAATTTGGGGAGATGCAATTTAGCCACAAAGTTATATGCTTCAAAAGCAGACAGATACTTATGTATAAATCCCGGCTTCCCCACTTTATTAAATTGTGCGATTCTGAGTGAAACATCTATGTGCCTGTGTCTTGGACAATATTTCTAACATTTACTACAGGCAATTCAGCTTGCTTTGTGCATTACTCAAGAAAGTGCATTAACTTATAGTCATCCAACACTAACTGCCTGAGTGGTGGCACAGATGTAGCATCCAGTCTTTTATGCTGCATAATTGAACAGCAAATAGTTATTGGTTTTGGCACGCATTAGGTAGAGTCAGATCTGAGGGGAGAGGGGCACAGAGTGTGCATAGAGATGCATGGGCAGAGGCAGAATGAGAGGATATGGGTAAGGGGCAGATAAAGGATAAACAGAGGTACTGGCAGGCTCTGTATGAGTGAAGCATAATAGCAAAATGAGAAGCGCAATGAGGAGGTATGGAAGGTTAGGGGTTAACTGAAGAGAGCGAAGGAGTATGAGCAATGTGAAATATGAGAGCAGAGAAGGGTATTGCAGATTATGAGGAGTGTGAGAGGGTAGGAGCAGAATAAGGACAGGATGAGCGGGCTGCTTTACATGTAAGGACTATGTTGAGTGAAATATATGGAATGTGAGTGCTAATTCAGGGACATGGGCAAGGAAATATTGAGGGGTACAACACAATAATGGAAGCAACAGCTATGAGCTAGCAGCAGAGTGAAGGGAAGCAGTGAAGTGAAGGTATAATACATAACTGCAGGAAGGACAGAGGGACTGTCTCATCAGTACAGTGAACCTTCAGTAGAGTGAAGATGTACAGACACAATGAGTGGGTAGGTGTTGAGTGACGCAGTAGAGCACATCGAGAGGGTGGGTGTTGAGTGACGCAGTAGAGCACATCGAGAGGGTGGGTGTTGAGTGACGCAATAGAGCACATCGAGAGGGTGGGTGTTGAGTGACGCAGTAGAGCACATTGAGAGGGTGAGTGTTGAGTGACGCAGTAGAGCAGATCGAGAGGGTGGGTGTTGAGTGACGCAGTAGAGCACATCGAGAGGGTGGGTGTTGAGTGACGCAATAGAGCACATCGAGAGGGTGGGTGTTGAGTGACGCAGTGGAGCACATCGAGAGGGTGGGTGTTGAGTGCCGCAATAGAGCACATCGAGAGGGTGGGTGTTGAGTGACGCAGTAGAGCACATCGAGAGGGTGGGTGTTGAGTGACACAGTAGAGCACATCGAGAGGGTGGGTGTTGAGTGACGCAATAGAGCACATCAAGAGCGTGGGTGTTGAGTGACGCAGTAGAGCACATCGAGAGGGTGGGTGTTGAGTGATGCAGTAGAGCACATCGAGAGGGTGGGTGTTGAGTGACGCAATAGAGCACATCAAGAGCGTGGGTGTTGAGTGACGCAGTAGAGCACATCGAGAGGGTGGGTGTTGAGTGACGCAATATGATGCAATGAAAGCTTAGGCGTAGGATGAGGTGTAGGGCACAATTAGAGGGTAGGCAGTTTATAGGGTATGAGGAGAGTGAGAGAAATCATGCTGAAGACAGTAGACAAGTGTGGCACAAAAAAGGTGTGACAAGATGGGGGTAGAGGGTGATGGAGGGAGAGCAGGAACAGCATTAAAAAGTCAAGGTGTGTAGAGAGTTAATGCAGCATAAGTTGAGGCCAGAGTAAGTGCAAAATGACAGGCTGTGAGCATAGTGAAATAGAAGGGCCAGGAAATGAGTATAAGCGGAGTAAAGAGGGGTTGAATAATGAGGTTGGGGGGGTCAGGCAGCGGAAGCTTGTGAGCTGATCAAAATGTACTGGGAGCCGATTAAGATGAATGCAATAGAAAGCGGGGGTAGGGACAGTGTGAGAGGCATTTATGAGATGAGGAAAGAACCATGGGTAGCGGGAGAGGTATAATGGGTGGTGTATATTGAGGGCAAAACAATAGGAGAAGAGTAAAGTTGTGACAGAGTGCCAGGCTACGGGACGGGTCAGGAAAAAAGTTAATTATTAAGGCTAAAGTGGTAGGATGGGGGTGGGTGGGGGGTGTTACGTAGAGGAATATAGCAGGCATGAAACAGTCATAAGGTACGGTCAGAGTTAGAATACAGGGTCAGAGTGAAAGCCTAGGATCACAGCGGAGCCCATGAGCAAAGCCATTGAGTGTGGGGCTCAGGGGAGACTAGTAGGAGACGTGCTGCCTGATACATGCATTATTATCAAGTGACATGCACCTTCCTGAGATGATAGTCATTTTGGCGATAACACTACAATGCCTCTGCTGCATTGTTGGGCAAGCTCATTGACTAGGAGACGGAAGTGTGAGAAGGCTCCAGGTCTCTTCCCCATCATGCCAGCCATTGTGGCATTGTAAATGCACATTACAGCCTGGGTAAATTAATGCATATATTGTGTAGGTCCATTTATGCATGTACTGTCTAAGCCCATTAAGAATGTGGCAGCCTGCTGTCACTGATGCCTGTCTTGCCTGGGGTTACATGCATGTGTTATGTTTCATGAGCTGGGGTGTGTACAGTGTGCTGGACAGAGGACAGGAAGCCGACCTCTATCAATGCGCTTTGCATTCACTCCTCAGAGTTTTGCGGAATGATCGTGGGGCTTGGTACTGTAAACTCTCAACAGGGCCATTAAGGGGTTGTTCAGAGCAGCTTTAAGGGTTATAGGGGTATGAGTTGTGTCTTTTGAGAGAAAAATGGAGGGTGTGTCCAAGAACATTTAGTAGATGGAAGTGATAAGTGTCACTCCTAATGTCACACATAAGATGCCACAGTGTCACACATACGCACACCTCAAACACGGAAATGTCACACATAAGCTAACTTAAAACTTGGCAGCCCTGCCAAAGCAAAGTGCTTTTCCTTGGCAGGTTGCTTCTGATTCACACAACCTATGATGGGCATAAATAAGGTGAAAGCTGATTTGGTTTATTTAAAAAAAATCCACATCAGAGAAATATGTTGTGGTCATTTTCAGATTGCATATGTGTGCTATTGTCAAGGTTTCAGTGTCCTTATGAGTGCCGTTCCACAACCAAATGTATGCCACTTAGAGTGACACTTTCTGCAGGCGAACCAAAGCACCGAAGTCCATGGGAAAAGATAAGTATTGGAAATTACACCATTTGAGCTAGGAGAAGCTCTGAAAATATCTTGAAACTGACATATCCCCTGAAATGGAAGGTCACTAAACGAGACGTTGATAGGGTGTGGGCCGGCTGATCAAACCTCTTACGGTACTGCCCTTGGTAGGTGGTAGGGGTGAAGGCGGAAATGCAGAATCCATTGTGCGAGGCTTTGCAACATCCATAATTAGATTTGATTATTTGAGTTACTCATTCTCACCCAACTACAAATGTTCACATTTCCATCAGTGCCATGAATTTACTGAACAGAATAGCCCACTAGGTGGCAGGCGTGCATCAATAAAGTTAGTTTGTGAATGTAAGAGAGAAGATGTATTGCTGATCACATATGGTAGATCTGCTCTGCTGAGGGCCTAAGAGCAGGGAACTGGGTACTTGACAAAACAAGGCAAAGATGGCAAACTATGGTCAGAAACACAGAGATACCAGTAAAAATAAAAATATTGACAGTATATATTAGGGGGTACATACATACATACATATATCTCATTTCAAAATACAGCATTGTCTAGTAATGTTTTGGAAAGGGGCTGATTTTTTAATGACCCTAATAGCCCTGCCCCCACACCACCGCCCCCATCTGCAGGCCCATCTGTGAGGCCCTCGGTCACAAACCAGGCTGTCATTTTGGCCCCCTAGAAAAAAGTTTATAAGTACCCATGCATGAGACAAAGCCATTGTCCATGATGGGGTGAAGATATAAGGCAATCCTAGGAGCAAAAGGTATACTTTTGGGCTGATGTCTTTAGTCCCAGAATGTACTAATTCCTAGCTTCCACCAGTTTCATGCCAACTGTATCACATTGCAAAATATTAGAGGGTAGGATTTCTGACCATGCACTGGTGCTTGTAGGGCTAGCTCTAGGGCACGCAGTGGTGACTTCATATCTCATTTCCTCACATATCTGGAAGATTACAAGGATTCTGTATCTCCCCCACAGATTGTGTGGGCTGCAGGGAAAGCCAAAATAAGGGCACACTTGATGGATCCTGCAATAGCCAAATGTAACAGTAAGGTGGATCAAGTATGCTATGAAAAGAAATAAATGATTGAGGCAAAACTCCATAACTTCCACAAAACCATGCACTACTGCAAACACCACTACTAATTCTGGAAAAGAAAAGTCTGGGTTAAATGCCTTATACCTCTAGAGCTGAATACAGCTTGTCACGATTGAAGTGGCACCAATATAAGCAGTGTGAGAAGGCAGGCCACCTCCTTGCTGCTTAACTAAAATGTAGGTAATTTCAGACCATGATACTGGCTATACCGAGTGAAAATAATTCCATCCTTAAACACCTACTCCTATAATGTCGAGATATACGCTATATTTTGTGCGTATTATTATGTTTAGAGATGCACTCTACATTCTCTGCTTATATAGGGCCATACGTTAACACCCGAAATCTACATATAAGTCATTCTCTGATGTTTGTAAATGATGTGTGACATGCAATCATGATAATTGGGTGTATACGAGTTTAATTTGTCTTTTTGTTTTTATACAAAATTAATTCTTTTTGAGTGCTACATAAAATATAATTAAATAACATTGAATCTTGAAAAAAATGAAATAACATTGAATTTTGAAAAAGACTTATTGGCACATATGATTTGTGTTCATGTCATGATGGAATGACTAATGTTCTATCTATGGCTAATGGGGAGCACTTTGCTTTGATTGGATTACATCATTGATGATATTGTACAATCATTGTGGCACTGTCCTATGGGGTTTGTGTCTTCGAAGTAATTCAACACTATCGGTGCGGACCAATTTCTATTTAACTTAATAGGTTTAACCACTTTATACTTCTCATGACCTGCAATTTTAAGTCAACAGGTTGACAAGTAAGACACTTTCTTCCAGGTCCTATGGACTAAACTCCTTGGTTTAGTAAGATGCGCTGCGCACGTTTCTGAGATGGTATACAACTTCAGAGCCATGCTTACAACACCAGTGAGAGATAAACTACTTCTAAGCGGAATTCCTCTACATTCTTCATTATTCAACAATCTCCAAAGCCTCAAAATCCTTAGCAAAGTCCTGGAAATAAACATCCTCACTTTATAATTGTCCTCACTAAATATAATTTGTCCCTAAACAGTGTACAACAACTATATAATATGGCACATTCCCAAATATACACTGGTAGATAATCTATCGTAAACAGAAGGTTTGGCCGTTCGCACAAGCCTCAACCTTACATTCAAACATTCCTCTGCAACCCGCATTTGGTGCGCTCAATCTTTATCTTGTTTAACAAGGAGTAATTCTTGCACCTCAAGGTTTTGTGATTTGTAAATGATGCACAACATTACTTTCAACATACACAATCATGCTTACCTCCAGGGCTTACGCAATTAACCCGCTTCCTTGCCATGCATAATGTTCAGATGTTATCAGTGATGTTATAGAACATGTCTTGAATGATGTACTATGTGATGGCATAAGCAATACATGGTGAAGATGCAAGTTATAATTACTTCAATTATCCATTACTTTTGAATTTCAGTGTTTTTAAAAAATTTAAAATGATACTTTTTTAATGTAACCACCGATATTATTACCATACCTAACAATAACGTCACTTTAACCTTTGTTTTTTTCAGCAAATTTCTGTGTTTGGTTTTTAACCCCTTCGATGCTCATGACGGAACGGTTCCGTCATGAGCGTCGGTTGAGCTGTGCTCATGACGGAACCGTTCCGTCATGACCACGCCCGCGCAAGCAGCGCTCAGCACAGCGGGGGAATCCGCCCCGCATGGAAGGGGTTAAAGATAAAGTAACAATATAAAGGGTTGCCATTTTGAGTAAAGCAGACCTACCTGCTTTGTCATACGGTCAGAACACCAAAATATAAAAGACATGCCTTTCGTCTTTATCACTGGGTCATTTCTGAGGTATTTTTTAACATAAATTAAGAATATAAAGTGGTGTTCTTTTAAGTAAAGCAGACCTACTGACCTTGTTGAATAGCCAGAACACCAAAATATAAAAGACAGGCCTATTGGCTTTATCTGGGGGTCAGCCCATCAAAATTTATAAAATAGACCTATTCTGGTTTGTTTAAAAACCACCACAGTAGTTTATCAATAATCAGAAGCAAACGTACTCTTGATTAATATATACACATAATAATGCTCAATAATAACAATTTACAGTTAAAATATTTTTATTCAAAACAATCATAAACATGTTTGTGTTTAAATATGTGTTTGAGTCTTTCTTTAACATTCTTCTGGCCACAAAATGCAGTTATCAAACCAACCACAAGAGTTCCCCGCAATCCAGCTGACGAGCATACAGTTCCAACTCGGGGTTCTATGTCAATGATGGCAATCTGATTTAAGGGGTCATGCATTCAGTCCTGGCAGCCCCCACAAAATGTTGTTAAATGGCAGAGTGGGAAGTGCACTCCAGCATTGCCATACATTGTATATGTTTAATTATGGGTACCTCGGTCGCACCTAAGGCACTCTTAGGCCGTTCATCATGTTTTTAAAAAAAAATTATAGCAGCGTGAGGAGGCCACTCCTGCGCTTCCATGTAATTTTACTTTTTATTTTTATTTTGTGGGGTGTCCTAGTCCCACTCAGGGCACAAATAGCTTTTCAACATTGGGGCTGCAGGGGGAGGCCCATGGCCACCGTAGACCTGCCTGCTCCCCAGTTAGCACTCATCCTGAGAGCCGGCAACAGTGAATTTAACTGGCTCATACCATCTGTTCTAAACTCTCTGGTACAGTCCTGCTGGGGCTTTAGGCAATAAACCACACACAATTTGGGACTGGTAGGTAAACTAGGCTAACATTACAGAGAATTGCAGATTTGCAGTTACTATGAAATTATTACAATACGGCCACCCGGCAACGGGCGGTAGTGTTCCCTTCATAATTAAGGCACACAAGGTATTCAGAACAGAGGTATTCTATTCTTGACTCAGATTCCCGCCTGTAGATGCACGCACACAGTTGTTTAATACTTACATTGAAGATGACACACCTGAAGAATACTTTCCATATGTGGACGTAGAAGTCCTGTTAACGTACCAAGAGCATATTAATTGGTTTAAAGGCACCCTCCCCCACACCACAACAAATGTGAGACTCGGTCCGCTCAGAAGAGAAGAAGCGTCCTGGCCGGTTCTAGCTGCTTTCACACCACATCCAGAGATTAATACATTGTCAGCAGCAGAATTAGGTACCTTTTACAGAGACATATTAAAATTATTCAGAAACCTTACACAGTTCATAATGCAAACACTTACAATTCAATCTGCGAGGATTGCTCGAACTGGCCAACCTCAATTGACTATGACAAATATCAGCCCACTAACGCTGAATGCGATTATGGGAAGAATGCTCATCAAGCGGGAGCTAATGCTGTTCTGGATAGCACAAAAAAATCAAAGCTTGAAGCAGTTTTTGCCCATAGGGGCCTGCAGTAAAAACACAGAATACTAACAATTTGCTTGCCAATGGGGATAGCTCCCAGAAAGAGGATTGTACCCCACATGGGGTAGAGTTTTTTCTGTTGTTTATATCAGAAGTCATGGTACTCCCTCAATAGTAGTTATATCAGATGTATTGAAACAAATACAGAATGATTATGGGGCAGAACTTGCCCTGGACTTGGGGATGAAACTGATGGGCAATTTTGCCCAGGTATCAGTAATTATGTTTGGTAACATAAAAGGGGAGGCAGCAGTGGCGGAGATATGCCAAAGCCTGAAAGAAGTCACTCCTGCACAACAGGAGCGAGAACTACCTAAGATTATCGAAGAAACCTATGCTTTGCTGGGTAGAGATAACTTGAGAGCCAGACCTGGGAAACCACAAATAGCGGGTAATTCTGAAAAGGATAACTCAAAGCAAGCACCTGATTCTTCTAAAAAGAAATGGGATAACAAACAATCAAAAAATATTAAGCAGAATACATCACAATCACGGGTGGGTCTCCTCAACAGGAGCCCTCTGAAAAAAAGATATAATCTTAGAAACCGTGATAATGTTGAAAAATATGACAGGCATCAGGATACTGATACACGTTCCTCTTGTTCCTTTTCAGAGTTCATCAAAACACTCGGAGAGGGAAGGATGGTCAGAACACAGATCAGATGAGAGAGTCAAGCCTAAAGGGGAGACACATCACACTTCAGACTACATTTTCAAACAAGAAGATAAATCAAAATTAAACCTCAATTTAAAAAGAAGAAAGCAGCTGGCCTTAAAATAAGAAAGGTCCAGCCTACTGAGCAATCTGCTACTGAATGGGAAATTGGCTCTGACGATGCTAGACAGCACAGCAGAAGTAACAATAGCTCACCTGATGGAATTTCTGACAGCGATGAATGAACAGATCACAGTGGAGATACCGGATACAAGGGTAAGTGTTCCACATCGTTTATACAAAATTACGCCCCAAATGGAGGGGAACATACCCAGGAAAGTTAAAGGTGTCTTTTGGGAGAACCTGAAATATGGATACGACTTCCTTTTGGCTGAAAGAGATTGGCCGCCTGTGTTCGTTATGGAGTGCCCTAAAGGTGAAGATGTAACTATACCGGATTTCTCCGACCTTGTTCCAGTCACTTAAATATTCATACGCGCAGGAGTGGGCGTTAGCACTAGCACCCACACTTTATCATGTAAGGTGGGATGCTGAGTCATCTCACCATGAAACCCCATTAAAATATACTCCTCCTCCACAGAGACAGTACCCAATAAAACATGACCCAAAGAAACAAGTCAGGGGGAACTTAGATCAACTTGAGTGCCAAGGTGGGATTGCAAACTGCACCTCTTCCATGAATAATCCTTTGTTTCCCATAATGAAACCCGAAAATTCATACCATCTAGTTTTAGACTACAGGCCTTGCTAAACAGGCCAAGGGCTTTGTCCTGAAGTGTGACATCTGTCAGCAGATGAAATGTTCCAGCGTAGCACACCTACTTCAATCAACTGATAGCAGACAGACCCCTCGCATGTGTCTATTTGGACCACTGCGGCCCCTTACAATCTAACGGGGCTTACAAATACATGTTGGTGTCAGTGGATTCATGCTCTAGGTTCCTGTGGGTTTGGCATCAGTACTCGGCTGATGCCCAAACTGTTATAAAGGATTTGCAAGTCTTCATAGGGACATACACAATTGGCACATTACATTCCAACCGTGGCCCTGCGTTTAGCTCACTGGCTCACAAAGAAGCCATGGGAAGTTTGGGTGTAGCATAGTGGTACTCCTCACCATATCATCCCAAGGGAAATTCGATCATGGAGAGGAAAAACCGAGACTTAAAGCAATCCTTAACAGCTGGGGTATTAGGCTTGGGTGGCAGTTGGATCAATCACTTGTATGGGGTCCAGATGTCACAACATGCCAAGAAAATCCATGGGGGCCCATACGCCATATGAAGTCCTGTTCGGGAGAAGAATGTGAGTACCAGACCTCGATTGTGGCAGCACAGTGGCAGATGAAAAGCCATTGACATCAATGATCATTTGGCTGTTTTACAGGAACTCAATGAATTACGGGCATTACAAAGCAATGTCCAAGTAAAACTCACCACCACTGAAGAAGTAAAAGCTGTTCCGGCAAGACCTGCCTGGGTCCCGAACGTTGGGGACCTGGTCAGAGAAAAGATTGTGGCAAAAAAGAATTTAGGTCATCTTACAGAGCACCTGTACCTGTCCTGGCTGTCAAAGGAACAAGAACAGTACTTCTTCCGCCCCTTGCCGGCTGCAAAGACAAGAGATTCATATCAATTGATCTGATCAAACCACATTATGGTGCCGATTCTCAACAGTAGGCCGCGTGGGCTCTTGGGTAGCCACTGATCTCCTCTCGCTACCATACAGTAAGTTTAGATAGAAAGACTGATAACCTTTGAAGACTCCACTCCGTGAGGTGAAGGAGTTACCAACAATGGAATGCAACTTGTACCCATTGAAAATGAGCAACATCAAAATACAAATGACACACAGATCTCAATTGGGCCTAATACCGACGTCTGTCTGAATATCTCTCAACAGGAGGCATCTGCCAGTTCCACAAAACCTGCTGGGCTACCAAAGATAGATCGGACTGCATCTGGCTACTTCATCGATTGTGACGATTTCTCTATGGATCCGCCTGTTCCCAACAAACAACGAATTTGTGATTTCTCCCTTTGGCTGAAAAAGACTTACTTTGTTTTTCTCTGGCTACAGCTCTGGATTGCAATTGGTCTACTCTTCCTAGTCCTTTGGATTGGTATAGTGATTGTCTTTTTTTTGCTCCTGAATGGATATTACCTCCCAGAAGGCTCTGCAGTACAACATGTGAACTTGGTCTTGAAACTGCATGCATCCTCACACCGTAAACAGAGAGACTTGTCCTTTGTGAACATTACAGCAGTAGCAGTTCTTGAAGGAATATTTTGGGACAAAGTTTCCTATGATGTGTATGGTCCTACTGAACATTTAAGAATACCTAATTTGTTTATCATTTCTCTTAATGATATCATCACCTCTAGTAGTCTCTCTGATGATTGGGACATTGAAACTGTGCATACTATGCTGTCTGATTTAGAACAATCAGCTGCATTTTCAAATGATGAATTGTATGGTGGTACATCTAAGTTTGGCAACATGTTCTCTTACCAACACTATGGTCACCATTTTTTGCACAAAGCAAGTATCCCACGTAATGTTTTCACTTATCATCAATGAGAACATTGTCCAACACCACTGAAAGGTAGTTCAACAACATTTGCACCGAAGTTTGCTTATTTTTCTGGGCTTAACACTTCAGACCCGGAGGAGGAACATGGCGGCCGCTAGCTAAACAGTCGCGGCCGCGTCTCACCTCGGGATTTTACTTTTTGGGTGAAGAATGGTTGGGGGGGGGTCTTTTTCTTGTGGATTTACTCCCTTTGGTCTTCTTTTTTCTTCCCTTGTCCCCCGTGCAATGCGGGCGGATTCCGGCGGTTTCCCCCTCGAGGCGCTGCAGGCCTGGGAGCTCCGCGGCTGGAGGTGGGTGGAGGCGGCGAGGCATCGGAGACCCCGAGACGCTGCCTGCTTCTGGTTCCGGGTCGCGGGGGTGGAGACAACACCCGCGACGGCTGGCGAGTCTTGAGAGCCTTTGGAGCTTTCGGATGGGGGCTGCTGGAGGCGAGCGGCAACAGTAACAGAAGAAAGGGGTGTGCTCTGGATAAACGGCATAGGTGGTGTTTCGACCCCGGGGGAGCTACATGCACCGGTAAGAGTATTCACTGGTTTGCTGTATGAAGTAGATGGTCCATTGCCCGGGGATAGTGATACTGGTTGCTCTGGTCACTGTATGGAGGTGAAAGAAGGCAGACCTCAAGGAGTTAAGGAAATATCTTCGCCTCCTAGACTTGGCCGGTATACTCCAAGAGCTAGGGTAGCATATTCACTACAGAAGTCTGAAATTATCCAGCCAATTGTGACCCCTAAAAAAACTTCTACAGTAAATAAAACCAAGGTGAAAACAAGGAGGTTAGGGGCCAATTTCGGCGAAGAGGAGTTTAAACAAAGAGAGACACCCAAAATTAAAGATAGAGCAAAAAAGAAACCTGTATTTAATACAAGAATAACCCCCTCTTTAAAATCATATTATAGAGTTATGGCTTCTACTGCGGGGTTAAACGAGACTACAGAGGCAAACTTGGAAGAGTCGGAGGGAGCTTTTATTAAAGTAAAGTCTAAAACCAAACATAAAACCACTGTATGCGACGAGAGTGTTTCCTCTCCTATGACTCCTTTTTTGAAATGCAAACAGAGGGGGTCTAAGCAACCCACTAAGCAACCCACTGATAACCCGGTTTTACCGGTCCTGCATCAAGCCGTGACTCTTTCAAATAGATTTAATGCCCTAGGCGTCCACGATGTCCATGAGTCGCCTGATTTTGTACAAGACCACTCCAAAGAAAAAACAAACCCAATGGTAGAAGAAGTGGTCATACAGATGGGGTATCAACGGGAAGGGCGACCGGGGGGCCTGGGAAAGAGTCTGATGCTGTTGCTGATAAGGGTTCGGAATTACGATCTCTATCTGACATATTGATCGCTATGAAGGAGGAGATGTTAAGCGGGTTCAAGGTGTCAGAGCTAAATCAGGCCGAGCTTGCTGGCAGGTTCTCGGTTTCCGAAGCAAACCAGGCGGCAATTAAGGCATCTTGTGAAGTCCTGTCTCAGAGACTAGACGAGGTGGTGGTAAGGACTGATCAAATAGCGGCAGAAATCCCTGGCATTAAAGAAGCAATCAGTGGGGCAGCCAAGGACGTGGTAAAGTTAACTCTACAACAAAAGGCACTGAAGGATGATATTGAAAGGTTGGAAAACCACTCGAGGAAGAATAACTTGAGACTCCTTAATGTTCCTGAGAACTTAGAAGGGTCGGACATAAAGGGGTTTGTTATCTCTATATTACAGGGGTCGATCTTGAAGAATCTGCCAGAAATTAATCTGTTATCAGAAATCCAAAGAATTCATCGAGATCCCTATAGGAAGAATCCGAGCTAACAGAAAACCCGGAAGATATTGGTTAACTTCCTTTCTTTTTCCGTGAAGGAACAAATATTGTCTATTGGTCTTAAGGAGGGGTCTGTGACTTTTTCTCCCAATGGTCTGGATCCAATCAGTTTTCAGATTAGGTCAGACATATCGCATATAACAGCTACAAGGCAGTGGGAGATGGGGGGCAGGTTGGAGGAATTGAGGAGTTTGGGAGTCAAGGCACAATTGAAGTTTGCAGCGCAGTTACGTGCTATGTATGATAATCAGATGCATCTGTTTCATACAGTTGAAGAGGTGGATTCCTTTATGACCATCTTAAGGAAAGCAAAGTGAATTACAATCAAGATGCGTCTGTAATAGTGTAAAAACGTACTTTATGTAAGCTTCTCGGCCCCCTCCCATTCTCTTTTCTTTTTTTGTTTTCTTATTAGTTTAAAGCCCGAGGTGATGGCGACCAAATGGGTTCACCTATCTGTAAAGGGAGGGTTCCTCAAGGGGTTATCGGGGTACACATGGGATTGCAGGAGGGAGGGGGGATGTGGGGGAACACTGGGTGGGGAGCAAAAGGGGGGAAAGAAAAAAAAAAACCTCATCTTACTTTAAGTACTCAATAAATGGCTGGATAATCCAGGGTCAGGGTCAGGGACTTGTGAACGGATGGCAGGTGTGGTAACAGCTCAGGCTGGTTTGAGTTTCATCTCCTGGAACGTAAACGGTTTAAGATGCATTCGGAGGCAAAGATTAATAATGAAATGTCTGGAGCTCGCAGAAGCACGGGTTTGCCTCTTGCAAGAAACTCATCTGACTGCTGGGGAGTCTAATAAACTAGTTTCCGGTATACCCTGGATTAAAGCTTATTGTGTCTCGGATCAAAATATCAAAAGCCGTGGAGTGGCAGTTCTTGTTAAGCGGGGGTCAACTTGTGTGATTAAATCCATCCAGACCGACCAAACTGGGAGGTGGGTAATTGCACAGCTGGATTTTGGGGGCACTGTTTTAACGTGTGCTTCATTCTATGGACCGAATGTTGATGATCCCTCTTACATTGTTAGGCTACAGTCTAGGCCACGGGTACTCATAGTACGGCCCGACAAGCCTTCCTTGGCGGCCCGCGGACCTTGCAGACATAGTGCCTGTGCCCTGTGCTTGTCAGCGAACACCGCCGGTTGCAGCAGCGCGGAGCTGTGAGGCCGGGCGATTCTTTTAAAGGCCATTTACTTGTTAATGAGGCTTTGTTGTATTTCACCTCTTCTTAGCGCCCCTGCATCTCCCCTCTGATTGAGTGGAGATGCAGGGGCGCTAAGAAGAGGTGAAATACAACAAAGTCTCATTAACAAGTGAATGGTCTTTAAAAGACCTGTGAAGTACTTGGGTGCGGCCGTGTGCGTTCCCTGGAAGCCGTCTCAGCTCGGGGTGAGGTGACAGAGGACAGCAGGGTGAGGTGATGGAGGGCAGCAGGGAGTGAGAGCAGGGGGTGAGGTGACCGCGGGAGGAAGACAGAGTGCGACAGAGGGAGGAAGAGGGAGGAGGAAGACAGGGAGAGGAGGAAGACAGGGAGAGGAGGAAGACAGGGAGAGAGAGAGGGAGACAGAGGGAGGGGGAGGGAGGGAGGGAGACGGAGGGAAAGAGAGAGCAATAGAGAGAGGGAGGGAGAGGGAGAGAGAGAGGGAGGGAGGGGGACAGAAAGAAAGGGAGACAAACAGTGAGTGAGACAGAGGGAGGGAGACGGAGAGGAAGGGAGGGAGAGAGGGAGACAGAGAGACAGAGAGAGGGAGGGAGAGAGGCAGGGAGACAGAGGGAGGAAGGGAGGACAAAGGGAGGGAGGGAGGGAGACAGAGGGAGGGAGGCAGAGGGAGACAGAGGGAGGGAGGCAGAGGGAGGGAGACGGAGACAGAGGGAGGGAGACGGAGACAGAGGGAGGGATAGGGAGGGAGGGAGGGAGACAGAGGGAGAGAGGGAGAGGGAGGGAGACAGAGGGAGAGAGAGAGCGAGAGAGGGGACGGAGTGAAAGGGAGACAAACAGTGAGTGAGACAGAGGGAGCGAGAGGGAGACAAACAGTGAGTGAGACAAAGGGAGCGAGAGGGAGACAAACAGGGAGGGAGACAAAGGGAGCGAGAGGAAGACAAACAGGGAGGGAGACAGAGAGAAAGGGAGACAAACAGAGTGATGGATGGAGAGAGAGACAGAGAGAAAGGGAGACAAACAGAGTGATGGACGGAGAGAGAGACAGAGAGAAAGGGAGACAAACAGAGTGATGGACGGAGAGAGAGACAGAGAAAGGGAGACAAACAGAGTGATGGACGGAGAGAGAGACAGAGAGAAAGGGAGACAAACAGAGTGATGGACGGAGAGATAGATAGATAGAGAGGGCGGGAGACAGAGTGAGAGATAGATAGATAGATAGATAGATAGATAGATAGATAGATAGATAGATAGATAGATAGATAGATAGATAGATAGATAGATAGAGAGGGCGGGAGACAGAGTGAGAGATAGATAGATAGATAGATAGAGAGGGAGGGAGACAGAGTGAGAGATAGATAGATAGATAGATAGATAGATAGATAGATAGATAGATAGATAGATAGATAGATAGATAGATAGATAGATAGATAGATAGATAGATAGATAGATAGATAGATAGATAGATAGATAGATAGATAGATAGATAGATAGATAGAGAGGGAGTGAGACAGAGTGAGAGATAGATAGATAGATAGATAGATAGATAGATAGATAGATAGATAGATAGATAGATAGATAGATAGATAGATAGATAGATAGATAGATAGATAGATAGATAGATAGATAGATAGATAGATAGATAGATAGATAGATAGATAGATAGATAGATAGATAGATAGATAGAGAGGGCGGGAGACAGAGTGAGAGATAGATAGATAGATAGATAGATAGATAGATAGATAGATAGATAGATAGATAGATAGATAGATAGATAGATAGATAGATAGATAGATAGATAGATAGATAGATAGATAGATAGATAGATAGATAGATAGATAGATAGATAGATAGATAGATAGATAGAGAGGGCGGGAGACAGAGTGATAGATAGATAGATAGATAGATAGATAGATAGATAGATAGATAGATAGATAGATAGATAGATAGATAGATAGATAGATAGATAGATAGATAGATAGATAGATAGATAGATAGATAGATAGATAGATAGATAGATAGATAGATAGATAGATAGATAGAGAGACAGAGTGAGAGATAGATAGATAGATAGATAGATAGATAGATAGATAGATAGATAGATAGATAGATAGATAGATAGATAGATAGATAGATAGATAGATAGATAGATAGATAGATAGATAGATAGATAGATAGATAGATAGATAGATAGATAGATAGATAGATAGATAGATAGATAGATAGATAGATAGATAGAGAGGGCGGGCGGGAGACAGAGTGATAGATAGATAGATAGATAGATAGATAGATAGATAGATAGATAGATAGATAGATAGATAGATAGATAGATAGATAGATAGATAGATAGATAGATAGATAGATAGATAGATAGATAGATAGATAGATAGATAGATAGATAGATAGATAGATAGATAGATAGATAGATAGATAGATATGTGTGCATACCGGGTCTGGAGGCTCAGTGGATGAAGGCGTCCGCTGCAGTGGCCTGTGTTCAACCTCATGGTCATAGTTTTTTTTTGCTCTAGCCCCGCCCCCTCCCCCACTGGCCCCGCCCCCACCGGTGCGGCCCTCAGCCAGAAACCACACTGTAAATTTGGCCCCCGAGAGAAAGTTTGTGAGTACCCATGGTCTAGGCTGATGTTGGAAACCCCGCCCATAATTGTAGGAGGAGATTTTAATGTTCTGTTAGATCCCCACAAAGATAGGTCAAATCAAGGGCGTTATATTGGGGCACCACTGATTCGACGTGCAATGAAGAATATGATCCATGAACTAGGTCTGACAGATGTTTGGAGGTACAAGAAGGGGGACTTGGCTGGGTGTACATTTCATAGTAAGAAACACCATCACTTTTCTAAGATTGATTATCTGTTAGCCAGTAAGAGTTTACTCGATAAAAGATCAGAAATTTCTATCCTTCCCAGCCATTTATCAGACCATGCCCCGGTTTTGTTTGTGATTAAAAACCTAACCAAAATGACCCAATCCAGATGGACACTCAGTAGGGTAAGGCTAGATGATCCAGAAATAATTCAAGCTACTAAATTGTCATCTTTGGAGTTTTTTGATTTCAACATAGGCTCAGCAGCCATAGCGGTTGTTTGGGACGCCTTTAAGGCTAGTTTGAGAAGCCGATTACATAGCCTCATTAGCTCCAAAAATCGTGTTGAAGGACGGGAATTAAAATCAGGAGAGGAAAAGATTAGATTATTAGAACTCGAGCTCCTTAAGGCATCAGGGTATCTTGAAAGATAAGATAACGTGCAGATGGAACTCGAACAGGCTAGACAAGATTACAGAGGAATACTAGAAAAGAAGTGTAAGGCCCAATGGGAAAGAAAGAAAATAGAGAATTATGAATATGGGGAGAAGGCTGGTGCCCTTTTGGCGTGGAAGGCTAGATCTGACCGCTCGAAAAACGACATCGGCGAGCTGGAGATAAATAGCCAAGGGGATAAATCGACTAATATAGACGATATACAGAACTCCCTGCTCACTCTATTTTCGGATCTCTATAGGGAGAACTTATTCCCTTCCAAACAACAAATACGGGCTTGGCTGAGCACTAAATCACTTTCTTTGTTAACCCAGGCTAGTAAAGACTTCCTCGATTCCCCGATTACATTGGAGGAGTTAAGAACTCAAATAAAGATCTCTAAATACAACAAAGCCTCTGGTACGGATGCCCTCCCAAATAAAGTTTGCAAGCTCTTGTTAGAGGAGGTAACCCCAGTTTTGGGATCCCTGTTCTGTTCAATCTATAATCTAACAGGTCAAATTCCAAGTTCCTGGAGGGAGGCAACCATTGTGCTAATTCTCAAACCCGGGAAGGATCCTGCAAAAGCGGATTCTTACCACCCGATCTCCCTGCTGAATGCAGATTATAAGATCTTCATGGGCATTCTGGCAGGGAGACTGGGCAAATTGGCTTCGGGACTGGTCAATACAGACCAGAAAGAGTTTATTAATGGGAGATATATCCAAGAACAGACACAGCTGCTTATTGGAAATATCGACCTGGCAACTGCACGGTCGGAACCCTTGGCAGTGGTGGCGTGAGACGCTGCCAAGGCTTTCGACAGGGTGTGTTGGACCTATCTTTGGGAAGTATTGGAGGAAATGGGTTTTGGCCTAATCTTTATTCACACCCTGAGAGGATGTTACCAGGGAACATCAGCAAAAATTCTTATAAACGGCTCACTCACTTCCAGTTTTGAAATCCAAAGAGGGACTAGGCAGGGCTGCCCTATTTCACCCCTGCTGTTTGATTTGTATATTGAGCCTTTGGCTCAGGCTATAAGGTTAGATGAGTCCATCCCTCCCTTTAAAACTCAGCAATATCAGTCCAAAATTGCATTATATGCGGATGATATAATCATATACACAAATAACCCTGAGATAACAATGTCAAAGGTCGGGCTCTTATTGGAGGAGTTTGGTTTAATTTCTGGTTATTTGGCCAACTCCACCAAGACAGAGGTTATGTGTTGGAATATTGATCAGTGGGGGGGACTACCAGCAAAAATGTTAAATATTTGGGTATTATAATAGTGAAAGATCTTGAAAAAAATTCCACTGATTAATTTTGAAAAAATTATAAAGGAAATAGACCAGCTTTTTGTAAGGTGGAGGAACCTTCCCTTAACCATCTTCGGGAAGGTGAATCTAGTAAAAATGATCATTCTCCCAAAGTTAACATACCTGTTTAATGCTGTTCCTCTGAGGTTCCCCCAGCATTTTATTTCCAAGGCTCAAAGCAAAATAGGGAGCTTTATTTGGGGGGAGAAGGGTGTGAGGCTATCGTGGAAAAAACTGAGGCGCCGTTTAGCCAAAGGGGGATTGGCACTTCCCGATATTCGTTGGTATTTGGTTGCTTTTCAATTTAAAGCTATCAGGATGCTTCTGATCGAACCGGGGAGTTGGTCACTATTGAAGGAGAGGGGGCTGTGGCCGGGTTTCTCTATAAGTTTGGTTCACCAAAGTTTTTTAAAAGAGTAAGGCTAAAGGTCCTTAAAAACGCTCTGGAAGTTTGGTATAACATCCATACCAGATGTGGGATAGGTTATTATTCCGATCAGGCTCCGATATGGGATTCCCCTGGGACTCCACTCTGTCTTCAGGATAGTTTGGCTGTCCCTATAAAAAGAGCGGGAGTCTCAATCTGGTCGGATTTGGGGGATGAAAATGGCATACATCCCTGGGAGTTATTGAAAGTAAGAATAGGCTTGGGGCTATCAAAATTTAAGTTTATACAATTAAAATCCTGGTTTGAAACGGAAAAGGAAAATTTCAGTGGTAACGGGGAGGTGGAGGCCATGCTTAAAACCACTCAACAGCTGAAGAAGGAAATTTCAATTTGGTACAGGTTTTTGATAAATGCAGATGATGCGGATATTCCACAGCAGGCGTCAGTATGGAATGACTCCGCCTTTGAAGCTGATATAAAGTATCTTTTGGAACCCTCTTTAAATCTGCTTTATAAGTATACTAAATCAGCTAGCTTGAAGAAAAATCACTTTTTTGTTACCAATCGAATTTACTATACCCCGGAAAAAATCTCGAAATTTGCACCTATTCCTGAACCGAAATGCCCCAGGTGTTCGATCCCTAAAGGCAATAATATACACATCTTCTATGAGTGTTCTAAATTGGAAGTATATTGGACAGGGGTGTGTAAGTATCTATGTAAGACCTTTGAAACTGATATTGCTTTGAATTTATCTTTAGTCTTTTTTGCTAATGATCGGCTGTCCACTGCATGTCTGGAACAGCCTCAAAGAGGTTTACTGCTGTGTCTGATATTGCTGGCCCGTAGGGAAATATGTCTTAAATGGAAAGACCCCTCCCCTCCGAAAACCGAAGACTGGTTAAAATCTGCACTTGCAATGGCCCGACTCGAAACAATCGGAACCAGTACTAGCTCCCCCAATCATTGGTTACCATTTATAAAAATGGGTAGAGAGCTGAGAATATTCTGAAACACAATGTTGATAAGGAACCTGATCCTATGATTAACACCTAAATCCCGGATAAAAAGGGGATTGGTTGGATAACCTAAACAAGTGCAGGCGGTTGGAGGGTGCCCCGATAGAAAATATCGGCCGGATAAGATCTGCAAGTTGTTTATAGGTGAGATGAGGACAAAAACAAAAACACTTCAGACCCGGCCTCTTATTACTATAGGCTTGCACCTACATCTGGGAAGAAAAATATGCTTGCTAACACTAAGCTGATGTACTTTGCTTTCTTTATTTCCCAACTGTCTTTACAGGGTTCCCACTTTTGGAGGGACATGATAGATACAAAATCTGTCTGGGGGACTAAAGAGTGGCAAGTTCAGGGAATTGAGGCCCTATTTAGAGCATGCCTCATACCAAATCCCAAAGAGTATCTAATATACATCAAAAGTGCTACCTCTAAAAACGGGTGTGAGCCTGCCCGGTATTTACTTGATGCCGGGTGAGGACTTAATGAACAATCATCCCGCACAGAAATATGTGGGTGAGAGTTTATAAAAAGAGACCTCCCTTTGGTTTGGAAATAGGATTGGAAAAGTGTGTTCTGGGTGGCATCCCCTTGATTATAGATAAAGGTTGCCCTGGGGAAGATGAGGTGACTTTCCAAAACATATCAAAACATATAAAAAACTATTTCTCTTATTTTAAAAGCTAATACTGCTTACCTAACAAATGTATTATAGAATGCACCATGTTTGCCATTTGTTCCCACATTTTCTTGGGGGTAGATAACCCCCCTCCACCCCCAACCTCCTTGCAGTGGCCTTTCCACCCTTCCTATTACTACAAAGGGTTCTCTCCGAATTTCAAGAAGAAAGTGGAGAACTGATATTATTGGTCCAATATTGAACAAGGAGATTCTTGTTTCCCCTGCCAAAACCTCTTGCAATACTAAAGCTTTGGGTACGTCTGAAATCGGCTTCTACTCGCAATCCTTCTGCTCTGTCCCTCCATCTGAAGCTCATACAGTAGGTTTAGAAGTTGAGAAGTCTAATCTTTTAGCAAACATTTTTTCTCCAACTTTGATGAGGGCATTCAGAACTCAAGAAAGCCTTTTGATTTAAATTGAATGGTCTCAACACTACAGAAAGACTGATCACCTATATGTCACAGTTTGTCAACCTTGAAGGGGTGGGAAGTTGAGGAAAATTACCCTGGGAAGATGGATTAAATATTAAATCCTGCTACCAGTACAGGGTAGTGCTGAAGATTTTCCAGTTCAGGGGAGATCCACAAGAGGAATGGATACTTCCTGGGTGGAATTACAGGGAATATTGATTCACGTAGGGTGGCAACGTGGTTGTCAAAGCATGCCTTTGTCAGACATTCTCTCCTAAATACTGTCTCAGGCTTGCAGCTGAATCTGAAGACGGGGGTTGCGAATTCTGCACTATGATTTTGTGAAATCTTGCACTTGGTTTTGTTTCTTTGTATACATTAAACTTGAGGTTAAGCATAGGTAAGATTCTATTATATATTTTATTTGTTCTTTTAGTCAAAGGACTTAAGCTTTGGTGTACCTTGTTAGTAATGACTGGGATGAGGATTTGGCACATGGGGTAATGCTCCAACTACCTACCAGCAATCTTCATTAACCATAGTCCATCTCGCCCTCTTCACAATCATTATATCCCAGTCACCCACCCTCCATTCAATCCTTTGATGGGGGCTGGGCTATATACATGAGGAGCCAGGAGTGCCAGCCCCCTTTATGGCATCCATAATAGATGGGTGAGGCTAACATTCTAGGATTCCCTTGATTTGTTCCTGTCATGAGGTGACAAAACCTCATTAGTCACTGTAAGTAACTGGAGCATTATGGCTGGTTGTATGATGCTCATTTCTATACATTGCTCTCGGTAGCTCCTGGGTGAACAACTCAGGTATTTGCCGTCTAATAGGTGATCCTTAGCTGCTCTTAGTTATTTAATATATATGACTTGGATTATATCCATTCCTATGAGTTCCTGCGGGTTGCTCCAGGAAGGGATCATCTGAGCATGCATTATGATTGATGGCTTAATGTCCAGTCCTACTGGTTGCTTCTTACTCTTTCTGGGTGGACTCCTCCTGCAATGAGGGCCCTCGCAGTTTTTGCAGCAATATTTTCTTAGTGCAGAAGAAGGGCGGAGGCCACAGGTCAGTTTTGAATTTAAAGGAGTTCAATAAGTTTATGACCTACAAGCACTTCAAGATGGAGGGCATCCATCTTTTGGCGGTTCTTTGGCAGATCATCTCAAAGAAGGAGACTGGATGGTCCGGCTGGACCTGAAGGACGCCTATCTGTTAATACCTATCTTTCCTCCTCACCGCCGTTTCCACAAATTCCAATGGTGGAACCGGTGGTTTGAATACTTGGTCCTACCTTTCAGGCTCTCCTCAGCACCATGGTGCTTCACCGAGGTGATGAAACCGGTGATAGCTCACCTATGGGAACAGGGTATTCGCATGATAGTTTATTTAGACGACATACTCATCATGGCACAATCTCCAACACTAGCTGTTCAGCATTTATAACTGACCATAGCTACTTTGCAAAACCTAAGGTTCGTGCTCAACGAAGCCAAATCAGCTCTTTCTCCCTCGCAAACTATGGACTTTCTAAAGTTTGTCAAAGATTCTCGGTCGACACAATTGAGACTTCCCCATTCAAAACTGAAAACCATCAAGAAGGAGCTCACTGCGCTGTTGTCCAAACAGACAGTCTCACTCAGAGTACTTGCCAGGATCGTGGGTCTTCTGGCAGAGTCCATACAAGCAATCTTCGCGGGCTCTCTTCATTCTCGGGCCCTTCAGAGGTTAAAGATACAACACGTTCATAAGGGTCTTTCTTACACAGACGTCGTTCCCCTCTCTCAGGAAGCAAGGGAAGAGATACCGTGGTTCTTAAGCCATGTGGAAGCGTGGAACGGCAGGGCCATTTTCGGCTGTCAGCCAGAGGTAGTTATAGAATCCGACGCCAGCCGCTGGGGCTGGGGCTGGGGTGCGCGTTGCGGTGATATCTCCACAGGCGGGCGACGGTCCCTGCGCGAACTCGATCTTCACATCAACTGCCTGGAACTCTTAGCGGGATCGTTCGCGATCCGGACACTGTCACCCAGACGACTCTCATGTTGCATCCTGCTTCGGATGGACAACATCTCGGCGGTGAGGTACTTCAACAAAGTGGGAGGCACCAGGTCCTCACTGCTAGCAGAAATAGTGAAGGACTTCTGGCATTACTGCCTAAATCACCAGATATCGGTGATTGACGAATATGTCTCGGGGCAGTCGAACGTAGTAGCGGATTGGAATTCCCGGCACCTCAAGGATTACAGCGATTGGCAACTCCAACCCCAGATAGTCCAATGGTTGCAAGCGACCTGGGGCAGTTGCGAAATAGTCTTCTTTGCTTCCAGACTGAATTGACAGTAGGAGAAGTTCTTCAGCTGGAGACCGCATCCATTAGCCCTGGCGACGGATGCGTTTTCGCAGGACTGGTCCAAGGGCCTGAATTATGCCTTTACCCCGTTCATATTGATTCCCAGGGTGACCACCCAAGTGTCTCGCCAACTGGCAGAAGAAAATTTTGGTAACCCCAATGTGGAAGTCACAGCCTTGATTCCCAATATTATTGGAGATGAGCTGCGACTCCCCCAGGATGATTCCATCATTCTCGACGACACTCCAGGGCCCTCACAGAGAATTGCACCCGATGATGTTAGCGGGTCAATTGTCTCTGATGGCCTGGAGACTTTCAGGCAAAGATGGCAAATGCCGGGTGTAAGACCTGGGGTCACCAAGCCCTAAGGGGGTAACGTGACTCGAGCGGCTGGGCACCCAAAGGCTTACGTGTAAAGAGACCATACAACACACACATCCTCTGAGGCAGGAGACGCACACAATAAGGGATGCCACACAGTAGGATTTATGCAAATGACTCAAGTTTATCTACGCAGTCACATGTAAAAGCAGTTCATTAAATTTTACTCCCTGTCTGATCATTCAGCTTCCGTAGAGGAGGAATGCCTTGACAAGGAATGGACAGATGATGACGTTGATAGTGACTACGGGGATTTTCAAATTAACGAAGTTTCAAGACCAGAGCTCTCACTTAGTGGTTCTCGCACAGTCCGTAAAGCCGAAAGAGAAAAGACGGCCCTCCTGTCTAGTGCCAATCCGGACTCACTTGCCTGGGACTATTCTTTCTCATCTGGATTAGTAAGTAATCCTACTGATTTGGGGTCAGCTAAGATGGTTGATCCTTCTCAGCCACCTCCTGGGGAGATGACACTCTCAATTATATATCAAACAATCATGACTCATCGTGAAGAGACCCGCCAGGAGAGTATACGAAACCAGGGAGCGAATCGGAGAGTTCAAAATTCAATTCGCAGAGTGGCTAAAACATGCTCTGATATTGCATCTAGGATCACCGAGGCTGAGGAAAGGATATCTACATTAGAAGACGATCTTGCTACACAGAAGGGTCTTACAGATCTTATTAAAACTCAGAGGGAGGATGTCCTTTGGAAGCTTACGGATTTGGAAAACAGAGCAAGGAGAAATAACCTTAGAATTTTTGGGGTTCCAGAGGGATGTGAAGGAGCAGACGCGAGGCAGTTTGTTGTGGAACTATTTACTGAGGCTTTTCCCGATGTGACACAGTGGGACTGGCGATCTGAAGTTCAACGCGCTCATAGTTCTCCGTTCAAGCCAAAATGGGGAGCTGCGCAGTCCTTGGGAAAGCCTCGTGCCATATTGATCTGCCTGAATAATTTCTTAGCTAGGGAGAGGACTTATGATCTGGCCAGACCAGACAGAAAGAGGGCTGGCAAAGGCTGTGAATTTTTTGTTAGGCCAGATTTCTGCCCAGCAACTGTAGAGCTACGCTGGCAACTTCGACAGTTAATAACGCCTTTTCAGTTGAAAGGGGCGCAAGCTTTTTTGCTCTTTCCGTCTAAACTGAAAATCTTGCATCAGGGCCAGACAAAATTCTTCACCTCCGAAATTCAAGCTAAGGAATTCTTAAATTCAATTTAGTTTCTCTTTTTCTGCCTATGCCTATGTTTGTGTTTGGCTGCTTTCTGGGTTTTTTTTATCTTTCTTTTTTGAGAGTGGATTTTTTGCTTTGGGAGTTCAGTCTCTCAAAGATAAGCTATTTTTGCCTTTTGTAAGGATTTAAGGATGTAAGGATATAAGGCTATAAGGATACAATTTTCGCCTATTATAGGCTATTGTAGACTAGGCTTTTCGCTACCTGTTTATTGTATCACTCTTTCTCTTTCTTTTTTTTCAGTATATCCTTGAGTAATTAATGGGTACTGTGGGATTCTGGGAGTCTCTAGCTCAAGGCCAGGGGAGAGCGGGGGGAGGTAGCCAGCTTCTTCCATCACAAGGACTTAGTCCTGTTGCCTGGGCGCTCTCCTCCTGAGGTGCATCTGGCGCCTCCTGTCCCTCATCCTCTCTCCCCTCTGGGTGGGCCTCTACCCATGCCCTTAAGGTGGTACGGAGTTCCGGTCCTTTGGCCCTCCGCACCCCAGGCACACCCATCCCCTGCCCGAATTCCCTCAGTTGCCTTACAGTGTACCCCTCGAGGTCGGCTAACCGGAACTCCATCGTGACAGATGGGGACCTAGATACTAAGGAAGAAAACTCTAGGATATGGGTGACAGTTGCAAGCTAACCAGGATTTTACACCCTCAGTCTGGACAGTGGAATGTAATGCAGCAATAAACAGTTGTAGAGCTTAAATACAATAGGCGTTTAATTGTGGCGCCCTCCGCTTCACGGAAGGGTGCTGTATGGTCAGAGGTCCTAATCCCACCGCTCGCCAACAATGTAAGACCTGGGGTCACCAAGCCCTAAGGGGGTAACGTGACTCGAGCGGCTGGGCACCCAAAGGCTTACGTGTAAAGCGACCATACAACACACACATCCTCTGAGGCAGGAGACGCACACAATAAGGGACGCCACACAGTAGGATTTATGCAAATGACTCCAGTTTATCTAAGCAGTCAGATGTAAAAGCAGTTCATTAGATGGCAATGGCATTACTTGAATACATTAGCATTTGATTCTCCAGCATTTCATGATGGTGCCAGAGGTAGTACCTGAATACATCAGCATATATTCACCAGCGATTCACTAAGAGGCAATGGCCCCGCCTGTACACCTTAGAATCAGATTCGTGAGCCCTTATTCATAGCCTCAATGGTGATACCTGGCGAACCTGGGGGGAGCGGTAAATACAGCGGTTAATCTTGGCGCTGCGCTCCTCCCACCTCTAGCGTTTCGCTCCGCCGTGGCACCTCGCGCAGGGTCTGGTAATGATCAGCGCGGTGAAATAGGACTGGGGAACCGTAGCGCCACACCTGGGAACTAGTAGCGACTCAGGGCACACTTCGCGGGCTTACCGCTACTCATGACACCACTAGCGCTTCATCTGGAGGTCGCAGCGCTACTCGAACTAATCAGGCGTTAAGCGCTTCTGAGCAGAACTGACGAACACAGCACTACTCGTAATAAGCAAACATTGAACACTTTTGAGCAGGGCCTAAAAACATAGCACTACTCGTAATAATCAGGCGTTAAGCATTTCTGGGCAGGCCTTAAGAATACAGTGCTACTCGTAATAAGCAAGCATTAAACACTTTTGAGCAGGGCCTAAGAACATAGCACTACTCATAATAATCAGGCGTTAAGCATTTCTGGGCAGACCTTAAGAATACAGTGCTACTCGTAATAAGCAAGCATTAGACACTCTTGAGCAGGGCCTAAGAACATAGCACTACTCGTAATATTCAGGCCTTGCACCCTTCTGAGCAGTTCGTGAACCCTCAGCGCTTCCCGTACTTAACAGGCCTCAAGCAGGCGGTCTCCTGATACGCTGCAGTCTCAAGGAAGGGGGCAATCCCTCGGAGGGGAATCCGAGTCTCCGATGCAAGGAGGGAATCCCACGGAGGGGATCCCGAGTCTCCGAGTGCAGTGCCGCTCCCGATCGACAGGGGGCGCACCGGGTCCTTCCCAAGTCTCCCGGGGAGCAGAGGGGTGAGACACAAGCCTCCGCACGGCCACGCTACCTCCCAGCCCCCGGGGGTTACCTTGAACTCGGCGTCCTAGGAGTCTTCACTGCGGCAGGCGTTCTTCGCCGCCTCGGGCCCCACAGGTCATGTGCGCCGCGATTGGGGACGGTCCACAGCCTCTTACGACCCCGGCAGCGGCGGCGACGGCAGCAACGGGGCGCCGGGCTTCTCCGCGGGCCCCGACTCGCTGAAGGGCAACCTCTGGCCTCTGGGCCGCGGCGGTGAGCGCGCTTCTGGTCCCCGCGCCAGGGGGGGGGTTGACAAATTAAGCGCGATGACTACGAGCTCAGCGCTCAACGTGGGACTGACGCAGGGGATCCCAGGCCAGGTCAGGGAGCGCAGGGGTCACAACGCTAGTACCTGGTTGATCCCCAGCAGTCCAGCAATCAGTCGTACTTTGAAGTTTCAGTATTCAGTTCTGGCATGAAGTTTCAGCATTCAGTTTCAGCATTCAGTTCTGACACGAAGTTTCAGCATTCAGTTCTGGCATGACGTTTCAGCATTCAGTCTTTGTGGCGCAGATGTCACTGGCGCCCTTGGGGGTTCTGTTCCTTGGGGTTAGGGATTGAGTTGGCGACTAGTTCCTTCCTAGTCAAGCTTGGCAGATGGCCCCTGGGTTCTCCTATCACTGGGCTAGATCAGTGGGCTGTACAGGATCCCTCACTCACTCAAAAGGCAGTACCTAAGTCCTGTCACTTTCAGAGGCATAAGTCCCTGGCTAGGCCCTACCGCCTAAAACTCCTGCGTGGATTTCCCCCAGGTCTGCTTTACTCCCACTGGCCAACTAACTAGAAAATATTCCCTCCCTCTGTTAAGTATCCATAGGTCAGGTGACCTCTATCCAAGGCGGCAAAAGTAAAACCACACCTCCCTTCTAGAAGGTTCCAGCACATTCCAGGAGCTTCCCCATTCTACCTATGGGACAAAAAAAAGGCGGGCTGGTGTCGCAACATTGTTGTGGGGTTCCAGCCAGCTCCTGGCAGCTATGGTGCTACTAGTAAAGACCACTCCGCAGTAGCAGGGGCCTGTGGCAGCCATCTTGGGAGAAGGGAGCACCTGCACCTTAACACTGATTGGGAATGAAAAGGCACCCGGAGACCTAGGTCCAACATAAAAATGAGGGTGGAAAAAATGAGGCACGATCAAAAATAGATAGGGAGACCACCCTAGGGCTGACAGGTCTAACACCGGGACTTTCGGACGCAGCTGCGTCTTTCATCAACCAAGCCTGGGCCCCTTCTACCAGAAAACGATATTCTTCAGCCTGGAAGGGCTGGGTTTGTTGGTGCGTGGAACAACACGTGGATTCCGTGTGGGCTGAGTTATCTCATGTTGTAAATTTTCTGTCTGAAAAAGCATCAGAGGGTTTGGCGTACCGTTCAGTTAACAACTTTCGCTCGGCCATTTCAGCAGGCCATTCTCAGGTAGGCGGCAAGCCAGTAGGTATGCATCTGGTTATTTGAAAATTGTTAAAAGGTATTGGGGTAGCGAATCCACCTAAACTAAAGTATTCCTTGCTGTGGGGTGTTTCTCTAGTTCTTTCCTTATTTGACAACTGGCCACATAATGACATGTTGACACGGAAACAACTATTGTGTAAGTTAGCTATGCTTTTATGCCTATCTGCCTGTCGGCGGTCCTCCGACGTGAAAGCTCTGGATCTTACAGGTAGAGTATTTACTCTGCAAGGAGTTTCATTTAACATCACCGCCAGAACTAAAAGTTTGTCAAGAAGTGTTGAGTATCATGCTTTTCCTGGTAATGCAAAGCTCTGCGTAGTTCAATGTCTAAAGGCTGTACTAGACCTATATGACCTGTTGGTGTGGTCCAATTGTTAATTGCATTGCAGAAACCCTATACACTAGTGTCTACGGCTGCTATAGCCAGATGGTTGAAATCTGTCATGCAAGAAGCAGGTATTGATACCCAAGTGTATGGAGCGCATTCTGTGCGTGGAGCTATGGCCTCCAAAACTTTTATGTTGGGTTCTACTGTTCAAGATATCATGCATTCTGCTGATTGGTCTTCTGAATCAACTTTTAAACAGTTTTACTATAAACTGGTGGGTGATATAGCTTCAGTTGTATTTGATAAGCGTTAAACTAGCATAATCCGAAGCCTCCGGTCCTGTAATAGAATAAAGAATTAGCTAGCATTTGCGCCAAGAATTTTCAATTCTATTAAGGACATGGAGGCGAGGATTATCCCACACGGTTGTATTACAGAAAATGTAACGTTTACCCACTCGTATGTATTTATATTCTGTCTAAGCAGAAGTTACAGGGTTTTCCTGTGTTTCATTACTTCCAGGTTCTGAGAAGAAGATGGAATAAGAGTACTTCTGATTAAGAAGACGTCACTTTCCAGTTGGTTCGGTTCTTCCACGTTGGAGGATGTTATTTGGACTAAAGTTATTGTTTTTGGACTTTTGCTGTGCGACCAAAGAAAGAGGAGGTTTTCCAGTTATGGTGGCTCTTATAGGGTCTTTCAGGATGTGATGGCAATATATGCATCATGGGAAATGTAGTTTATTTACATATTAAAATGTTTTTCATTGGCTGCTGTGAGTGGCAATAAATAGAAAGAGAAAGCATAATCCTCGCCTCCGTGTCCTTAATAGAATTGAAAATTCTTGGCGCGAATGCTAGCTAATTTTTTATTCACAATGAGGTCCCAGTATGGATGCCAAAATTTCCTCCGAAGCTGATCTAAAAGCATTGAAACAAAAAGAAAACAATAGGGCGACCAGATTTTCAAAACCTAAAACAAGCATTAACAAAGCCAATAGGTCTAGCTTTAATGTGATAACACATGCGCACACATTACGTATGTCAAATGTATTCCTATGTATTGGTGGTGTTGCAATGGTGATGGTGTGGTATTGGCGGGGGTTGCATTGGTGGTAACTTGTTACTGGTGGCAGGGTTACCACCTTTCTCAGCGAAAGATTCTGAATGTGTTTGGAGCTGGTTCTTGAGAATTATTTTTCTGTAAAACCATACATCCTTTCTAACATGCCTGTTCTGCATTTATTCACACTAATACTAATTTAGAAGTTATATAATATCTTTGAAGTGGTTTCTTTAATGTATTTTCTGTAAGTTTATATTTCAAACGTGGAAAAGTAGTGTATTTTGCGGATTTTCAGTATTTTATTTACTGCTAATCACATTAAAGTACTGGCTAGGCCTATAATATACTGGCCATGTGGCAAATCATAGCTGTCAAGTTTCCCAGGTCTACCCATAGGTGACTGATCAATGCCAGGTTTCTTATTTGCATTCTGGAACATGACAAACCTGAAACATGGAGGAAGGACTGCAATTTGGCAACACCAATCAGCGAATGCCTTTGGGAACGTCCGGTAGCCATCTTAGACGAGAATGCACGCACATATTTGCTATCTGTATTGTGTGATCCTAACTGAAAGCCATTAAAGACCAACACAATTTGGAGCCACTAATTTTCTTTTCCAGCCCAATCGGCACAGCACAATCATTAGTTTAAAATATTACATTGGAAATAGCTACAAGCTGTTTCACATTTTAAATTCAAAGTTGCTTATCGATAATTAATAATTTGCTAGGCATGCACAACTTTTGTACATTTGTTTAAATTGTAATATAGAGTTGAATGACGGTATTGATTTCCCGTCAAACGTACGCACACTAACATTCCAAGATGGCCAACATCAGATCATCGTGCACCTCAGCGGAGGTCCACTGTTGATTTCGTAATCCGGCACAAAAGCCAGACGCCACAGAGGCAAGAAAACAAACACTGTCCCATGATGTTTTTTGGTATAGCTGCATACATAGCCCGAAATGAACGCAGTTCATTAAATATTAAATATCCTCTTGACCACTGATATTTGTAGTCAATCTGATTTGTTGTCAGCTAAATCATTCTGCTCCGATTGGTTGTTCCTTGCTGCTTTCCGATTGGTCGCTGCGAGTTCAACGACGTGCCACGCGGTCACGTGTGATGCAAAGAAGTGGGTAACTATTTGTACTTGTTTTGGAAATCTAATTAGTGAAAACATATAACTGTTTTACAAAAAATGAAAGGCGTTTACCCTTAATTCGCGGCTTTATATTTAGCAACGTCACGTTTCACAAACTTGGGGAGAGGATGTTACGGGTAGACCTGCCGACCTTAGAGCTGTGGAACCAGGTTCTAGTCTCGATGTCACCACAACATCCTGTGATTCTGAGCAATTTACCCAATCTGCCTACCATAAATGAACGTGTCCTACTGTGCTTGTGTAATGTAAATGGTGCTTACGTAAAGTGCCCCAATATCCTCGGGTCGAGTTGCGCTATATAAAACTGCAAATATCCCCCCCCCCCCCTAAAAAAACAAAACTGTGCAGTGGAATGTATCCATTGATGGCAGCCCGGTTTCCACATTTAGTGAAAGAACAATCACTAACGCTGTTGTGCCGAAGAATACATTCTTAATAAAGCCTCCGGTCTTGTCATGAAATTTCACAGTATGTAAATAGTGCGTTTCCAGATTAGCAAAGTGACACTTCTAAAGATAGTGAAGAGGTTTTACACAGTTTAAGGTTTGTCACGTAATATTTCATAGAATCGGTGGAAATGGGGAATAATAACACTTGATTTTTGTAGCACTTAGACATTCAGACTTGTTCTTTGTAGCGCTGTATGATGAAAAACAAATCACATTCAATTACAGAATGGCAACTCAGTTATTGTGCAGGTATTTTCTAAAAATATGGTATGGCGTCTGCCTGTAGTGGTGCGTGCTGCGGTCATGTGCTCTAACGTAGGAGCCAGGTGGCTCCTTACTTCCCTCCCCACTTTAGGTAGTCTCCGGCTTTCCTCTGGTTCTACGCTTCCTTTGTTGCAGTGGACAACCATAGTCTTTAGGTCTAGGACTGTGACGGGACTGGGCCTCGTACCGTGGAGTCACTCGTGTTGCTTCCACTTCTCTGATATGACCATGGGAGATACCCTAGGGCTTGGGCCAGATGCCCTTTCGATTCCATTAAGTTGTTCCAAGCTTTTCCATCTCCTGCTTTACCAGCAGGTGAAGGCGGAAGGGTATATTTTGGTGCCTAGGCTAGGCTTTAAGGTTTTATCAATGTATAGGTGGATTGAGGTGCTTTTCAAGACACCCTTGCCCTTGGAACGGGTGTGGGAATTGTTCATCCTCTTATTGCTCGTGCACCTTTTGTACAAAGAATACCAGGCCCAGGGTCCTCTGCTATGTGACAGCTGGGCAGTGTCCCATGGCCCTGTGGTTACGTGGAACGTTGCTTGTGTTTAGGTGTCTCTGTTGCATATAGTAACATTGATGACTCCTGGTAGTGTGAGGAGCTGCTGCCTGCTGTGTGCCTATATCTTGTACACGTTGGAACGAGAAAGGATCAGGGATGTAAGTTTTGATATAGGTGGATGTTCATTATGTTCACAGAGGTTCCAGTGTCGATCATGGCCTTTACATAGGTGGGCATGATTTGTGCCTCACACACGGGTTGGGGTCGTCGACCATGTCTTCCTGGGATAGCGTACAAGATCAACAATACATGTTCATCAATTGTTGTACTCGCCTGGCATCTTAGCTGCCCAGACGGTAGTGTTATTTGGCTGGTGTTTTTTTTCTTCCTCAAATGTCAGCTTTCAGAGGGTTAAGGTTGTTTGGCTCCTATCTCCAGGTTTGCGCCCCTGGTCTCCACTTTGACATACTCAGGCTGAGTGGTTGCTTCTCCACACTTGGAGCAGCCCTTCCTTTTTGCAGGACATGTGTCCATTGCGTGAGCATCCAGCCTACAGTTCTGGCAGCAGTTGAGCAACCCCTGTTGCACTGTTGCCAGGGGTTTCAACGTGGTCTTCTTTGTATTGCTTCTGTGGGCTCCACTTTGAGACTGGTGCTGTTTTTTGCCAAGGTTGATGTTGCGGTTGCTCACTTTTCAACAACTTCCATTTTCCTCCCCCGTAGTGGTTGCTAGTTCATGTGACATGGCTAGGATGAGGATATCCTCTAATTTCGTCTCTGGTTGTCGTAGGATTAATCACCTTAGTGTTGACGATTGGCACCGTTGTATGATTTCTGCCCTTCTTTTTGGCTGGTCTTCATCCGAACACATGCTTGCTATCTCCTTCAGTTGCGTCTAGAAGCTGTCAGTTGTCTCTTCCTTCCCAACTTGAACCGCTCATAATCCGGGTTGAGCGGAGGGCCGAAGAGGGCGTTGAGTGCCACAATAGCGGAGTCATAATCATGGTCAAACCCCGTCCCTGGGAAGTTTTCAAAGAGCTTGTATAGAAGTGTAGCAGGAGGGATCGCTTGACTGTCTCCCTTGTGGCTCTGAAATAGCTATTTCGGCAGCCTACACAAGTCTTCCATCTGGGGCCGCTATTACTGGGTAGGTAAGCTTGCTTAATGGGAGAAGCGCTGTCATTGAGGCAAGTGTGATGCCTTCTCCTGGCCGGTGGGCTATAAGTGCTGGCAGTCCGATTGCTGCAGGTGTCCCTTGTGCCTCGTGAGCCATGACCCCTAAATGTTGTTTCTCGCTTGTCCACTTCTCTTACCAGCTGTCTGCCATGAGTTACCTTGTGCTTGCTTCTTGCTCTTTTTCCCTTTGTATTTGTGGGCTGGTTATCAGGCCTGCATGATGCATGTGTTTGCCGTCCTCAGTGCGCTTGCTGTGCTCAGCTCTGGTACAGAGCCCAGTGTTGTTTGAAGGTCACACGGGGCCAGCACTCACTGCAAGGAGATGTGCCGCCCTTCCCAGCAGTTGCAGTGGTGCTCAGCTGTGGCTCTGCCCACAGTCGCGTGTAGTACCTCGTGCCCCGTTTGGCTCCCCCACACTCCAGCTGCAGTAGAATACTTTCCCTCACAACTGCCCTAATTCTGCTGGGAAGGCTGGGCTGAATGAGGTAAGGCCAGGCAGTGGTGGTTTTTGGCTTTGCATCATCACCACTGGAACGTTGGGCACGAGGGCCTCAGGATGTGTGCTATGCATGGAGCAGTAAAGGACCTTGAATGGTCACATCACGTTTACTTAACCCCTCGGCCGTGTCTGGACATAGGGGTTCTTGCTGCCCTTATTCACTCCAACGTAGGAGCCGAGTGGCTCCTTACACACGGTACTACTCTTTTCTGCCACTAGTACCATGTTCTTAAGACTAGAGGTGGTCGAGCCACTGAAAGTTCGAGCCTGATGTGTGGCTACAATATAAATAAATCGCACTGCTCTAGAATTTCCCTTGCTCTGTTGTCCCTCCGGTCTTCATGTTTGCACCGTTATCTGCCATGTCATTTATTTGTGCTGCCAAACGCAAAGACTTTTTTTTAGCAAGAACACATTTTTTCCATCAGCTGCAGCATTGCATCATTCTATGAAATGCTGAATGTTTTTAATGATTGCGTGTGTTAAGTGAGTAGTTGCACTTGATTCTTAAAGTATATTAAAATGAGCCATCAACCGATGAGTCATGACATCTCTTCGGAAAGAAAGAGATGGGACAGATTCATCAATGGTATATAGAGAATTGTGTTCCTAGAGAATGACTCCACTTTGTGTCTTTTATCTTCGTGTAAGACATAAACTTCTCCTTCCAATGCTCCTGTTTGGGCTGTGGTGTTCCTGGGGTTTTAAAGGAAATATCAACATAGTGTGCATGCTCCAATTTGGAAATTAATGCACATACTGCAATTAAGTACACTTAAATAAGGGAGAACTGTACGCTCCCAGAGCTATCAAAAGAATACAGAGTAGATTGTCAGACACCATTTAACCTATAATCAGTGTATTTAGTGTCTTGTTGAAACAAGTGCTGTGCATGCATAGGTGATATCTGGGCGAGCAGTTCATTGTCCTAAACAGAGTATGATATTCTGTTGCGGGATCCTAAATGAAATTTATCTTTCCACCTTCCTATTCATACAAGATTAGTCTTCGGCTTGGTCTGCTTGAAGAATTTGGTTACATTTAAATGAATGACTTCAGAGATTTAAGTCAACGTGAATCAGAGGTCGGATGAAGGTAAGGGCTTGCTGAGTATATCCTGAATTAATGTGCAAGTCACACAAATGAGACGGCGAGGGATAGGTAAGGTTTCCTTTCCCCTTTCCGACATGAAAGAGTTAAAGCCCTTATAATCCGAAGATGAGGCCTTTTAACTAAGGCTCCCAGTTTTCCATTTTTATAGAAAAAAATAGACAGAAAACAATCTATTTTCCTGAATGTATTTATTTGGAAAAATACTGGAAATAGTTTTTCTTCTGGACAGTTCTCACTACTGACACCCATGCATGCTAGGTGTGACTGACAGGTAAGAGTTAAAAATCAGGAAAAGCATTTCCTAATAAAGCTGAAACAACTGCAGTGGTACAGCTGTTTAAGCTGTTCTGCCATGCAGATGATTCCAGATAACTGTATTCTACTGTAAATGGCTAAAACTCATTGGACATTCAAACATGAATTAATATTTGTTAGTTAAATAAACATGTAAATATTCCTGTTGCAGTTCCGTTTTTATACTAAGCATAAAATAAATATGGATAAATACAGATACAATCAGCGAAAAATAAATACTGTTGATAGTGTACAGAAATGTAAAACAATAAATACCATAAAACCAGGAGCCATACTTATAACCCACTCTAAGATTTTTCGGTTCTCTATAAATTTCTGACAACACTTGAGTAAATATTTCAGAGAGGTTGGTGTCCTGAAGAAAGCCCAATACATCTAGTAAGGGCTATAACATGGGGAGAAACATGTTGACCCCTCAAAAAGGGAAGCATTTTTTCCTTTCTTTTTAACTCTACATACCGGTGACACAATCTTAGTCTACAAGTAGGAAGTTTTATATCCTTTTTTCTCGCTGTATTTCATCAAGATAACCCCTATCCAGTAGCAAAGGTAATATAACTCCTTCCTCCTCAGGATTTTTCCACCTTCAGAGCTTCTCTTGTCTCCAGGATTGTAGCTCATATTGATACAGTTCTTATCTGTGTGTGGAGGGGCCCGATGATCAAGCATGTGACCTGGGATGGGCGAGGGCTTTAATCCTATAAACATGAGTATGCACATCATCTAACATGTTTCGTATTACATTAGACATCATGAGATTTTTTTTTATAGCCTGGGTACCTTTTATATTCATATATTATTTCGAAGGTTGTGCCTGGGGCTCCATTAACCCTCTAATCTCCAATTAGTTTATAGCTAATCTAAATTCATAAAATGGGCTATCGTGCTATCCTCATAGTTGCCCAAATGATACCACCTAAAGTAATGTGGTGTTAAACCACCAACTGAGATAGCCATTCTTAGTTCACATTAGGATTTAAGATTTTGTTTTGGGCTCCATTTGAGAGGCTTGATCATCAAGACAATCAAATGAATTTGGTACATAGCAAGTACTGGCTACAAATGTACATAAGGACATTTCACATGTTGTCATCTTCATAAAACTGATGTTTTCCTTCCATAGTTTGCCTTATATAAAAAGATTTGTCTGGATTTTATTTGAGTTTGGTGTAGATTGTTGCATTACATTTTATACTCCAGTCAGACCGTGTCTCATGAACAGTGAGCGCTTGTGTTTTAATATACTTAATTTGTTCCCTGAGAGTGCTCTAACATCTTCAGCTAAAAGTTTAATTGCTGAGATAACTTTTGGATTATAACTAATTCCAAAAAAGCTATCGTTTGCGTTATCCAAATAAATGCTTTAGTCTGAAGGGTTTGCTTGGCCGTCTGTACACAGCAGTTTACATTGTTCTGGTATTCATATTTAGGTGGGAACGTTTTTTGTTTGAATGGGCAAAAGTTTTGTGGTTGTGTCAACCAAAGAGAGTATTCTGCTTCTGATGGGTAGCAGTACCTGTTACTTAATTGACAGATTGAGCCCAACAATGGGTTGGATCAAAAACCATAATGTGTTGTTATTAGACCCACTGATGGAAAGTGCACATAAACTGAAATTCTGTCAAGTAAATGGCAGTTTATTCCACCTACTGGATTGTGCATTGGCCTAAATAGTCACTTGTTTTCCATTGGTATATTTTAACAACCTCCTTAAAATCCCTCCCCAGCACATTTAAGGACCTGATTCTCAAACGTTTGGATTGGTAATTTCCTCCCATAATGCCTCTCCAATATTTTGAGCAAATTTGTATCCTTCAAGGGATTCACACTTAATATCATGAGTGCTCTTGAAAATGTACTCAAGTTGTAGTACCTCTTCAGAGATATTTGGATTCTGACTCTTACCTCATTCGGTCCCCGATTCTCACATCTAAAGTCAGTGGTCCTGCTGCAGCTTGTAAACCAAAACAGGCCGCCACATGACTTTTTTTTATACCAAAATTGACTGATCCGTTAATGGGATTGCCAATAATATAATAGCGTTATCAGTCCATGGAATCTAACCGATATACCCACCATCTGAAGAGACATGGAACGACTTTCTGAAGAGATCTGCTTCTCACTGCTGGTCATTTGTGGACTCTGACATAGCTCACCCCTGCAGGTCCTGGTTAACCACATTCTGCGACCCCTCATCATCATTTGAATGACATTCACAGCAAGGATCACCTTAATACAGTGAATCCTGCGGGATCCCTGACCCTCACCCCTCCCATCCATACCTACCTCCGAAGAGACAACCCTATGCTGCAACAATGAAGGTGGACTGTAACATACAAGAAAACAATAAATGCACTGCAGAGCCTTTCAAGGCTGCCAGCATACTACTCAACATAAACAGCCCTTCTGTCGCTCACACCACTTCATTCATCACAATGTTAAGCACTGCTCCCCATAACACAATAGCTGCACCTCGGTTGTCGTCATGTACGACAGTGAAACATCTCCCACATAGGATCAAAACAAGAACAACACCCTTCCAACTACACGTCTGTGCGGGCTAGCACTGAAGTTCCCCGTAAAGAGGTAGTAAGTGCAACATAAATATTACAAAGCAGCCTAATACTATAATAACTGACTTGGTATTTTACACTTGGTAATGTTGCATTTAGCAGTGAGGACATTTCCCAAATGGTGACTTTAAATTTTAGACTAGTTTGAAAGTTCCACGGGTAGTGATGCTGCATTTCACAAGTGGTCAGGTACTTTTCTTAGTTAATGATGTGGCGCGCAATGAGCCATGTAGTATTACACAATAAATTAGGCATTGAATTTCGTAACTAGCGTAGTAATGTTTTCATTTAGTGACTGGATTTCATCATTCATATCAGTTCTTCATTAGTGGAAGTCGAGGGCTGCTTTCTCTACTCAAACCGGAACAATGCAAGTCTTGCGCAGACACTCGAGAAGCACAGCTCAGGAAGCTGAAATTCAGATTTCACTGACACAAACTACAGTCAGCTGCAGTGCATACATTGCTAACACAAAGAAAATGTGCAGCACAGCAGTGCAAACTCCCCTCAAGCCCACAGAGATGCAGCAGAGCCAAGTGCAAACTCCTCTCTTACAGCCTACCCAACAGCAAGAGATGCGTCCCTCAAACACAAAGAAGCAGGTACTCTACTGGCAGCAGCTGGGCATCCTTCACAGACAGTCTAAACCTCACTCACACGCACAGACCGAGTGGAACTGTCGAAGATTTACCAACACACACAGAAAAGGTACAACCCAGGATCCAGCAATACGCTTCATGTGCTGGTCCACTGAAGATAGATTTATTGATGGATATGTATAAAAGATGAGTACCAACCAACATGGCACCCCCCCCCCCCCTTCTTGTTGACAGCACGCCACCCCACATTTTAGATTGTATATCCACACCGCACTCAATGATATTCACCTAGCCGATTCTACAGAGCACCTGTTAAAAGGAAAGAAGTCATACTTTCTGGCCCACAATCATTCCTAACCTCACCACATTTACAGCAGGGCAAAATATCTTATGTCCTTCTTTACCCCCTCCCGCCCCCCAACTCCCACTTGTGTTCCCTCTGTCTAATTCTAGCCAAGTATATTTACATTTATTGCATGACATCCTGCCACACTCCCCACTGGCGTGTTTCTGAAATACCTAGCTTTTAACATGGACCTGCACATATATTTATTTTACAACATTGAATTGTACTATATGTCCAAGGATTAGGCATCAAGTGTAGGGAAGACCGCATTTCTTCCTTCTGCTGTTCCTCCACATCCTGCTATTTGCTGAAAACCTGAAGTGAGTGCCAGGTAGTGCCATCTTTCCACCCACTCTCTTGCGGCTTTGGGGGTAGGGCACGGCCAGAGAACACAAGGGAAATGGCAGCTGCCTGGCACTGAGGTATAGCATTGAAAACAAAATGTTTTATTCACTGCTGCTTTGTTGCCCCTCTTCCATGTTAATGGCTTCCTAAGGCAGTCATGCATAACATTAATACTAGTCATACAGAAAGGTTTCGTAAAATTCATTTGAAGCACTGTAGCCCATAGGAGAATCATCAAGACTGTCTCAGCCAGTCAAGGAAGAGTAGTCTTGTAGAGAACAATTTGTGCAGTGCTTTTCAAAGCAGCAAAGTCCTCCATCGAATTGTTCTCTTACAAGCATATAAACTAGCACTGGCAAAGCCAATAGGTCTGGCTTTAATGTGACAACGTATGCAAGCACAGTAATATAGAAATGATGTTGTTATGCATGGTATTGGTGGTGGTGTTGGACTTAGTATTGGTATTAGTGGTTCTAGTAGTGGTGGTGGTATTGGAGATGATGACATAGGCATTGCTATTGGTGTAGGTAGTATTGGATGTGACATTGTTATGGGTTTAGTGTTGTGTAGTATTTGTGGGAGTTTGGTATTGATGGTGGTGATATTTTTAGTAGTATAGGGGTGGGTCAGGCCGTATTATGGTAGCTGTAACGGCAGTGGTGGTATTGGTGTTGATGGTATTAGAGTTGGTTGCAATGGGGTGGGGGGAGATAAATATACTGGCAAATGCTTGTTCCCGCTGGTAACGACCGTAAAGCATAACCCCCAGCATAACACCACCACTCTTGAAAAGACTTACCAATAATCCCTGGGATAATCAACGATCAAAGAATGAGCAATCAATCAAAGAGTACTTGAAGCATCCTAAAACACAATCTAGCTACATGTCGTCAGGCGCAAGGGGAGACCCCTGCCTCATCCTAAAAGTTAAAACGACACAAGCTATTAGCATAACCAAAAACTTATTCATCCAAGCCTTTAACAAGATAAAGGATGAGATCAAGGCCCTAAAATCTGACCTCCTATGCAATCTTTGGGAGCTGAAAAGAGATGTGACAGACGAAGGCACTAGGGTAGATGATCTTGAGTCTAGCCTGCATGAACAGGTTCATGACTGCAAGGCCAACTCATGTAGCACTTGAAGAACAGCATAACCCTGACCGAGAGAAGTGTGAAGACCTAAAAAATAGGTTCCCAAAAATATCATTCGCATCAGGGTTGTTCCAATGGCGATCCCACCCAACGACCTCCCACCCTATATGCAAAATCGAGGCAGTGCTGGAATCTGCGGGAAAACCCTCAGTCAGGCTCAACAGAAAGCATAGGGTTTCCCTGCAGCAGCCTCCCTATTTTTAGGTCTCGCCTGAGCCAGCTCGCATGCGCTGCTCTGCGAGGCTTCTAGTAAGGACTTCACACTCTCCTGTGTGTGTGTTTTTTTTTTTTTGCTAACAGGCTATTGGCCTTTGCGTGCGTCTTTCTAAGAAAGACAGCACACAATTGGCCAAAGATGGGTGCATGTCCCACCTTCTCTCTGCCTGCAGGCTCGCGCTGCCCATGAGGCACAGGGTCAAGACTGATTTGCATATGGCCATGTCTGAACTGGGGTGGCATGGTGAGCAAAATAACGATGGATTAAACCCAGATCTGTGACCGGGGGTGAATGTTTTGCCAATGTACAACATTCTGTCCATCATCTTGTGTGTTTTGCTGTTCGCCCTATGTGAGAAGGGTATTCCCAGACGTGGGTCCCGTGCTCACTACGCCACTGGAGTCAAGCTATCCTGGCTGAAGAGGGGTGATGAACAGCAGGACAGGTCGTTATTAGGTGACTATACATCACGGCACTGATGAGCGTTTGGCCATCATAGGACAATTTAAATAATGATTTCATTCTTTCAGATGGCAGCACTATTATTGAACGTATGCCTGTCAGAGCTGCAAACAAATGCCTTGAGCTGTTGCATGTAAAATGTGAATGGATGCACATGCTCACCAAGCTTGAAAAGGGTCGAATGTATAATTCATAAGGCTTCTGCAATAACACAAATAATAAATGGCTAGAAAGGCAATGATCTAATCAGATTGCTACCCACAAAATGGAGCATGGAATTGTCTGCGCAAAATGAAACTCATCCAATATTGTAGTGGAATGGCATACAGTATAGTTACTAAGCAATATTATGAACATGTATGTTTAATTGACTCCTAAAAGGACATGTCATGGTTGTTGCTTGTATCACACGTGTGCCATCCTAATACGGTGAAGGAGCACAAGAGGACACATAGTGCTATGAGATGGGACAACACAACAGGTGAGCAGAAAAATGGAACATGATGTTATGAACATGACATATCTTGTTGGTTGGTAGATTAGTGCTGATGTCGTAATTAGGCCACTTCAAAGCACTTCAAGGGAACAGGGGAGGGTGAAAAGCAAATTAGAGGGAAACAGGGGAAAGAAAGGGGAGCAAGAGTGTGTGTAAACAATGGAACAGAATGGTATGGTTTGCTTCTCCTTGTATAGAGCTTAGCCTTATGCCCCCTGAGACTGCTTTAAACTATTGAACGTGGACAATAGTTGGGCACAGAGAGCTTAGGAGGGAAGGTATGGATAAGAGGGAATAATGGAAATTGATGTCATGCCTAGTGCTTTAAATTAGATGGTACTGTTTTGAGAGGGAGATTACCTGCACTTCTCAAGAGTGACATAATACTTTTAATTGGAGAGTGTAAGCATTTCTCAGAAACAAGCTAGTACTCTGGTACAAGGTATCTGGACTTCTATTTTCTATTAAACACTGGTTATGCCATGTTGGATGATTGAGTAAAACTAATGCTATTGCTAGACTTCTTCAAAGCTATCCAAAGGGTACAGGAGAGGGCTGGAGGGTAATTAAAATGAAAAAGCTGAGAGGGAAGATGAAAGAAAGGCGAGGCGGAGAAAAAAGAATACAACATCATGCAACACTTTAGGCTGCTAAGAAGTATTGAGTTCAGGATTTCGATGTTGTAAAAGTGTAGCTTCAAAAGTTGTTTTGTCGCCTGCATAGACAACTGCAAAACTATCTGTTATGCACGCCATACAGCTAAGCACAATCTAAATAAATCACAGACGTTGCTACCAGGACATGCAAGAACAACAGGCCATGGTAACCCCAATGAGTGCTAAGTGGCTAGCGAGTTTCAGTCTCATGCCAAGTCCAATCGGCTGGCTGCTGAACACAAATACGCCCTGGATTAGTTCTAAGCTGTAAGCTTAGAACTAGAAACAAGCATTACTTACCACGCATGCACCTCCGGTACCATCTACTGCCAGCATTAGTGATTGTACAATCCTTACTCCATATCTTACGGACAGGGTTGGCTGCCTTCCACATCATCAGGAATTATTTTGGGTCTGGTTACCAGGGTGGCTGTTTCATGGTTATGATCTCTCCCTATTGCTTAAAGTCTGGTGTAGGTTCAGCCCTTTTTTCTCCGGTGTAGGGTGTCATCAGTGCAAGCATACAGCAGGACCGAAAGACCATCTTCCCTTCAGAGCCGGGATTGTACACACATCCAGGGCAAGCAAGGTGAGCTTGCAGGGGAGCCCTTTGAACCTACCCAATTCTGGGTATTTCTTTGATACGCATCATTAATGTAGGCCCTGAAGTAATTTGGCTAAAAATCATGGGAATAGTAAAAGGACATCAGAATCTTGATCCAGCACTGGCATCACAGGAAGTGACATCACCTGGTGTTTGACCCTGATTACATCACAGTTATTGACATTACACAATATTTGAGCCTGTTGAAATCAGCAGTAGCAGATAAAAATTTATGCTTTGAAGGTAAATGTAATAACTTTAACATCTCACTGAAGCAGATAAAAGGCAGATTTAAGAGCTGGCAGGTGTCTCGGTTGCAACCCTTACCCTTCTTATCTCTAAAATGTGGCACTTCTAGAGAGCTCCTGCGGGACTGTTATGTTGCTTTTCTGAATTGGCCTCTAAAACAGCCTTTGGCTACAAATCGCACATTACAAATGCTGTAAAAATAATTATACTGTTGAACCCTGGTCATACTTGAAATTCGGTAACCTGCTCAGCTGAAAGGTGACTCACACCGAAGCATAGCTGTCTATAGGAAAATGATTGTGGTCACAAGCATAACCCCTGACTGACTTCCAAGAATGTAAACACTGGAAATTTTTATGAGTTTCTCCAAAAATGACTCACTCAAAATGCAACATAAATACACTCCACATACCACATACCACTCAGTACCACATAATTACGCTCTACTCAATGCAACATAAATACACTCCACATTAAACCACTCAGTGCCACATAATTGCACGCCACATAATTGCACTCTACTCAATGCAACATAAAAACACTCCACATAAATGCACTCTATGCCACATACAACCAATCAACATGAGTGCACTCCACACCATGACACAATTTCACTAAGCATAATTTCACTCAACACCACCGTTCCAGGCCACACAAATCAACTCCACACATTTTCAATACACACCACATAATTACACACCAAACAACATATTTCAACTCCACAATCCACAACGTACCTCCAATCCACACCATATAGTGGCACCACCTGAGTACCAAACATCATTTACCACCACCATTTTGCATCAGCGCACCACGTCAGCATCACCTAAACCTCACCTAAGCATCACATCAGTCTGCCCTCGGAATCTGGCATCTGTTGATTCTCCCCTGGTATCCGTCAGCTGCTCGTGTTCTAATTAAATTACTGTTTTCCAACCTCCTCTCACCCGTTATTTATGTCCCGCTCCCCCATAACAAAAAAAATGATAACAAACAAGCATGAGAACAGGCAGGAAGAAGTTGCCAGCAGTGCAAGTACAAAAAAACCTAGAAGACATTTTTTATGGTAAAATCTTTTTTGAATCAGGTTGTTCAGTTGTATATAATGTCGTCTTGGTTTGTATAAAAGTAACGAAAATGCTTAACACTTTTTATTATAACTTTTCAACATGATGCACAGCAGGCACAATGCTCTACACCATATCCAAAAGTTCTGGCTAAACACATAAGGTCCCAAAGGTGAGACCTATTGGCTATGCCAATGCTTGTTTAACCAGGGTGCACTTCTATGAGGACAAAGAAGCCATAATGGCATAGGATTGAGCGAATGGGCCATCATCCTTTAATGGATTGGACATTCAGCTATTCCAGGACCTAGGACCAGGTACACTAGCCAAATGCAGATCCTTTAAGCCAGTTCTTGATTTCCTCAGCTCTAAAGATATTAGCTGTAGGTGTGGTCACCCTCTCCGACTCCTATTCAAATGGGAAGCAAAACAACTTGCTCTGGCATCTTTGAAGGACACTTGAAAGACATTGGGTCTCACTGAGGAGGTGCCAGAGTCACCGCAGAAACTGATGGGGAAAGAGTACGATGAAGAAATGTGTGGACAACAATCGCTTACAAGAGACGTCACCCGAAACCAGACCCACGAAAATTGCAGCCAGCAAGGAGAGCGTCCTGACACGTCTTCAGTAGGCAACGGCATGTGGGGTGACTCTCACGCACACCAAAATCTCCGAGCACACTTGAACTGCCCTGGGTGTTATAATTTGCGGACTGGAAAACATATCGGTACTAAATCTTTTCTCTTTCTCTATATTCAGGTAAACAGGGCCACATACTCCTAATCCGTACTTATGTTGGAGAGGAAGTATGGGATGGTTCTAAAGTTTTAAATGTAATATTTTTCCCACATAATGATTTCGGGCAATATGTAGTTTAAAACCTTGTGGTTTATTGGTTAAACTTATTTAAATGGGCACTTATTGGGGGTGGAGTGTGGTATTGTGTCTTTTCTTTATCTCTATTATAGAGTTGAGAGTTACTTATGTCACTACCTTATTGTTTATGTCATTTGGAATATGTTTGTGTAATATGGAACTCACTGATGCAGGAGCTTGGGTTTGAAAGACTCAGAAGCGGTTGGAGGTTGACTGAGTTGGATGCCTTGGCTCTTGCACCAGTGGGTCCTTTCATGGCACTTTGAATAAAGAAGAATAATTTTTATATAAACCACGGATTCCTCGCTTCATTACAATGGCGACGATTGGTTTTCAATAATAATTTTTTACAAAGAATCCCTGAAGTTACATTTTCTACAAATTTGGAATATATTCGTCGAGGTATTCTTCATGATTCTACCCTTTTTTCACGGCTACTTCCTCTAAAGTCAAGGTACTGTAATTTGAAATTGTTTGGCTACTTGAAGGATCTGTTGCTCGCTCGTGACATTGCTCGCGCTTAAGTCTTGTACCGCGCTTTGAGCTGTTCACGAGAGTGATCCTTGTGACATCTCTCCCTGACGATTGTTGCCAAGTTACCTATGCACTGACGTGTCAGATGTGCATCTACGCAGCTCACGTCACTGGCGGCCATCTTGGGAGGACGTTTTGCACGTTTTACTTCACGTGGAGTCCATTTTGATGTTGTTGGATTTTCTCTAACCAGCTATGCATTTGGAAACGCTGTGATCCGTTACAACAAGGCTTACTGCAGCTTCTTCTGGAACATTTCAGTTCTTCGCGTTGCTTAGCTTCAGTTGTGGTATGTTTTTAATCTTATTTGCGGATCCAGTGATTCGCACACTTTGAGTACAGTCAGTGATTCGCTCCCTTTCAAGAAGGTTGGAGGTTTTAAGTACAATTCTAATGGTACCATATTGAGGTACATGTTTAATAAGTACATTTCTTATTAACATTTACAACAGTGATTTGCACACTTTTAAGATAATATTACTTGTGCATGTCCTGTGTAATTATTTGTCCATGCTTCTTCTACAGTGATATGCACACTTTAATTGAGTGATATGTGTACTTCAGTCTGACAGATTAATACTTTATTCACTATACAGTGTGGTTAAAAAAAAAAAATATTTTCCTTTTAATTTTCACGTACTAAATTTTCATTTGAAAATGGCAGCTTCTCAAATCTGTAATCAGCCTGCCATATTTTTTCAGATTCCAGGCAAACCAAAATTGCCATGGAAGAAATGGTTTGAATCATTTGAAAACTACATAATAGCCATTGATGGCACTACATTTTCACCTGAAAGATTGAAAGCAATTTTATTTAGTTTTCTAGGCACGGCAGCAATAGAAATATTCAAGAATCTCATCCCCATAGCACCACCCTGTAGTGGTGGAGATGGATGGAATGTTTATAAGGAAGCTGTAGCAAGACTAGAGAAACAATTTGAGGATGAACCTAATGTTTTAATTGAAAGACGTTCTTTTCACAAAAGGAAACAACTTCCTGATGAAACCATCGAAGAATATGTTGCAGCTCTTAGAGTTTTGGCAGCGAACTGTGAGTATGGAGCAAATGTAGATTTCTTCATTAGAGATCAATTTGTGCTCAACTGTGAGTCAAAAAAAGTACAAGAAAGACTCCTTGCCTGTCGCAATCCTACATTAGGTGAAGTGTTAGATTTGGCTAAAGGAATTGAAAGGTCTATTTTGTCCTCGAAGGTCATCACTGCTGAAGAATCTAGAAATGCTGCTTCCTCTTCTCCTGTTTGTGCCATACAATCTTTCAATAAGGGAAACGCCAAAAATAACAGAGACAGTAATCTAAGTTGTTGCAGATGTGGTGCCAAAACACACTTGGCGAATTGTTCTGACTGTCCTGCATTAAAAACAAAATGCATCAAATGTGGCAAAGTTGGTCATTTTTCATCGGTGTGCAAAGCACCAAAGAAAATTTCAAACTCTAGTGTTAATAATATTTCTAGTGTAGAGCATGACTTAGGAAATTTACTTCTTACTGTTTATGACGATTTGTTTGATGAGTCTGTAAACAACTTTACCATTCCTTTTAAGGCTCCTTTGGGTACTGTATTAGTTGGTGACGTGTCTTTTGAAGCCATGGCAGACTCAGGTTCACCGATTAACATCCTATCCGATATTCTTTTCAAAGATTATTGGAGGGGTGTTAAACTCAAGAAAACTGATGTTAACCCCTAGGCGTTTGGTAATTTTGATATTTCTATGTTAGGCTTCTTGGAAGATAAGTTGGAATTTGAGGGACGCAAGGTGCTTACAAAAATGTATGTGGCTATTGATGGTAAAAACATAGTAGGATGGTTTGATTTGGGGAAGTTGGGTGTGATTTTATGTCCAGGCTCAGATCGCCCTATTCAATTAAGAGATTTAGCTGTCAATAGCATTTCTATTGATAAGTCTTCTTTGGAGATGATCCTGAAGAAACACAGTGATATTTTTAAAGATGAAGTTGGGCAAGTAAAAGGTTATACACACAGAATCAAACTAAAAAAAGGAGCTGTGCCAATTCAAATTAAAGTACGCATGGTTCCTCTAAGTATACGGCAAAAATTACAATCTCACCTAGATACTCTGTGTTCTGAGGGCATCATCGAATCCACTGATAGTTCTGAGTGGGTTTCTGCTATAGTTATTCCCCTTAAAAAACATCAAGATTTGAGATTGTGTGTGGACCTTAGGTCTCGTAATAAAAATGTTGTGGTAGACACTTATCCCTTGCCCAGAATTCAAGAAATGTTGGCAGCTGTTAATGGTGCATAGTTTTTCTCCATAATCGATCTTAAATTAGCGTACCATCAAGTGCTTCTTTTTTTAATTTTTTTTTTTTAAACAATTTTTATTAGAAACAAAGACAGCAGCAGAGACAATAACCTTGACAATGTAGATAAGCCAGTCCATTCGATAACAAATCAACTTCAGCGATCCTCGACCTCGCTCGAGTCCAGAGTATCACAATCCAATCGGCGCCAATCGCTCCCCCTGAAAAGCAATTGCGTGTCCCTGGGTCAGGAGTCTGCATATCACTCTGTCTATTCATGACCTTTCACCATGTGTGCCATCCAGTCCTCCTCTCACCCCTCACATCCCAGCGGCCTCTCCCTCCTGAGTTCTATCCTCGGAGAGACACATATTTCTCCTCTATACTTATTCCATTTCCCCCACTTGTGGTCCCCTTTAAACACAGTTTTTTCGGCGAGCATGGCATGATCCATATCCTTTGCCCAAACTGTCATCAACGTTATGGTGTCCACTCCGCACCGCTGGGCGATGTTCCTCTTAGCTACATACCACCCCAATGTGGCCACTCCTGCTCAGCCTGCATGAGGTCCGTCGCTAACGTGGGTGTCGGGTGAATTGTCTTACCACACGTCCTAGTAAATTGCCTGGTAACATCAGTCCAGTATCTGTATGTGAGGGCAGCCCCATAAAATATGCAAGAATGTTCCCATCTGAGCGCAATGTCGGAGGCAGAGTGTGTCAGGTCGCCTAGTAAGCCTGTGCACCAGGATGGCATCAAAGTACACCCGATGCAGGATTTTAAGCTGCACCAGGCAAAGACGCATTGGGATAGCCACCTCTCTGTGAGGACAATGCCTCCCGCCAGTCCTCATCTGCCAAATCCCCTAGTTGGTTTTCCCAGGACACCCTGAGCTTCGACATCGGATCAACCCGGTTGTTGATCAGCTTCTTGTACGTGAATGATATGGCCTTACGGTTCATAGGATCTAACAAGAGCCTATCCTCCAGGGGAGAGGAGTCTGGAAGGGGTGTGTTTTTAGGGCGGGCCTATTCTATGGCATGGCTTATCTGTAGGTACCGAAATCGCTCCGATGGAGCTAATTGATATTTGGCCTGAAGTTCCGGGAATGATGCCTTTTTGCCCTTGACCCACAGATCGCCCACCTTGGAGATTCCAATCATCTCCCACTTATCGAACCCCGGATATGCGCTAAGTCTCCCTAGAATATCCGGCTCCCATAGTGGGGTAGCCTTCGTTAGTCGTCCCGCCATCCCATCCGTCTCTGCGCTCCATGCCTTACCTCCACCGTGCGCGCCGTCGGGCCGGTCAGTCCCAATTTCTTATGATTTGTGTACAGAGCTCTATTATAGCCCCCTTTCCCCAACAACCAATGGTCCGTGCGGAAGCTCGGATCATCATGTCTCCCGAATACCCAATGGTTAATGACCGTCAGTTGGGAGGCTTGGTAGTAAAGGCGCAGGTCAGGCAATCCTATACCCCCATCATACCATTCCATTGTTAACTTGGTCATAGCTATGTGGGGCGGTTTATTGTCCCACAGTAAATCTCGTAATACGGCCTCAATCTGCGAAAACTAGGAATTAGGGACCGAATTGGGCGTATTATGTAATGCATAAAGGAAACGTGGCAGAGCAAGCATCTTGTATAAGGACGCACGACCCAGCAATGTTAGTGGGAGAGTTTTCCAATATATGACATCCGTACGAAACCGCCGCAGCAGCCCCTGTAGATTCCTTTAAAAAAACAATGTGGTATTGGTAGTGATAAATATCCCCAAGTAAAGGAAACCCTGGCAAGCCACCGGGATAGTGTATCCTCGAGGACTTCGAGGAGGTTCTCCCCAAAGGGAATACATCTGGGATTTAGACCAGTTTATTCGATACCCAGAGTGCGCCCCAAAGATATGAAAGATATGGAGTACCCGGTGTAATGATCGCGCTGGGGACGCAAGGTACAGTAAAATATCATCGGCATATAATGATATTCGGTCTTCATATTCTTCTGTCCATCTCATGCCTCTGATACCCGGATCTCCCCGTATCCAAACCGCCAATGGCTCGAGAACCAGGGCGAAAAGAAGCAGCGACAGTGGACATCCCTGCCTAGTGCCTCGGCAAAGGGGGAAGGAGGTGGAGCGATGATTATTCACTAAGACGTGAGCCCTGGGTTGTGAATATAACAATTGGACCCATCTCTTGAATTTGGGGCCGAAGCCCATTCGGTCAAGAACCGCGAATAGGTACTCCCATGCTACGGTATCGAACGCCATTTGCGCGTCAAGTGCTAGTAGTATAGCCTCCTCTTCCAGGGTATGCACTTGCCCTATGACCCCATTGACCCTTCTCAGGTTGCGTGCCGTATTCCGTCCCGGCATGAATCCAGATTGATCCGGATGGATCAGATCTGTTAAGTAGGGGGGCAGACGATTCGCCAGTAGCTTGACCAATATTTTTGCCTCTATTGCGATTAAAGAGATAGGTCCATACGAATGACACTCGTCGACTGGCTTGCCGGGTTTATGGATAACCACTATAGCGGCCTCTCGGATGTCTTCTGGGAGGAGGGCGAGTTTGTAACTTTCATTATAAAGATTAAGTAAATGAGGTGCTAGCATGGAGGCCATTGGCTTAATTAGTACAATTGGGAGTCCATTCGGGCCCGCCGCTTTACCTGTGCGGATATCTTGTATGGCCTTATGGACTTCTTCAGTGATAGATCAGCCTCTAGTGCCATTCCGTCTTGCTCAGAGAGACCCCTCACCTCGATAGTGACAAGAAGGTCCGCCGCCTATGCCGCCTGGGAGGCATCCGGAGTCCCATATACTGTGTTATAATGCTGAACGAAAGTTTCAGCAATCTCCCGTGGGTCTGTGATCAGAGTATCCTCAGCACCCTTGAGTGCACGCACCCATCTTGCTGCCTGCTCTTTCAGCTCTAGCCAGGCTAATAACTTTCCGGTGCATTCCCCTTGTTCAGAGATGCGATGTCGGCCAGCCAATATTCTCCTATTAACGTCCTCTAGTAGTAGCTGTTTTTAGTCTTGCCTTTTTATGTTTAGTAAGTGTTGAGTGCCTGGATCTGGGTCTCGAGAGTTAACAACTTCAAGACGAAGAGTTTCTGTTTCCAACTCCAGCACTCGTCTACGGCGCTCGGCCCTGTGGCCAGCCATCGCCGACAACGCCCTTCCCTTGATCACTGCTCCATATGCCCCCCACAGTGTAACAGCTGACGTGACCGAACCAGTGTTTTCCGCAAAGTAGTACTCCGTATCTTGCCTCAAAGTATCTCTGATGTGAGGGACCTTTAGTGCCCAGGGTGGAATCCGTACTGGGCCCGGTTGTGGCGGGTGTCGCATACCCAGAATCGTAAATACAGGGGAATGGTCTGACACTCCTCGCGCCAGGCACTGTGAGTCCGAAAAGTCTTGTATATGTTGCGCGTGTGTAAACAGATAGTCTATTCGTGATTGACTCCCGTGGACACCCGAGTGAAATGTGAAGTGTGTGTCCCTGATATGCGCCCACCTCCAGACATCAACCATCCCCAAGGCCTCTACGAAGTCGCGTAGGTGGGAACCGTGCGCTGGGTCACGTCTAGGGGGATCTATCCACGAGTCCGTCCATCGTCAAATTAAAGTCACCCCCCATTACCAGTGTGCCCATTGGTAGGTTTAGTAGTAAAGTCGCAACATCAGTCAGCGTCGTACGTTGCAAACCGGGAGGTGCATATATTGAAACAACATTAAGAACTCTACCTTCCCACAAACCTGTTCAAGCTACGTATCGCCCCAGCTGATCTGTCCAGGTATTGTGAAGCACGTAGGGACAGTTTTTCCGCAGGAGTATTCCAACACCCCTCGATCCAGTAGTGAAACCTGAGTGTGCCAACATACGGTATCCTTTCCTATCTAGGGCCTTACATGAATTCCCATTTAAATGAGTTTCCTGTAGTAGCACCATATCAAGCCCTTGTCGGTGGACAAATTGCAACACAACACCCCTCTTAATCTTGTCTCCTAACCCATTGACGTTCCAGGTGACAAGTCTAAGCCCTTGCCCTATCATCATGAGTCCCAGGTAGCAACGGGTCAACATGTAACGAGGGCCCGCGATGGCCGGAGCCCCTCAGTGCAGAAAATTGAGTACCCTCTGGACTTTCCTTGATAGCACTAAAGTATTGGATCATCTCCGCTGTTGCCTGAACATCACAACCAATCAATCCGTACCAATATACACAGTCACAATATCTCACCAACAAATAACTCCCCACGTTGCTCCCCCAACCGATGAAACTCCCCAAGAACCCTATCCTTAGAAACAACCCCCCCTCCCTGCTTCTCTGCATAACGGGACCAGAACTGCCCGCCACCCCCAACATGCAGAGTGCCTGTCACACCCCCCATAAACAATTCTAGGGAACGCAAGTAACCCCACTCTCAGTGCGGCCGTAAGTTTACAGTTAGTGTCTCACCCCCCCGCCCGACCCCCACATCCTTTACAGCCGGACTGGGCCCGGCACAATCCCCCCCCCTGAGATCTCATAATTTCCCCTCGGGCATGCATGTCGGCACATAGCTTCCTAACTGCGGGCCAAATCTTAGCTGAGTAGTCCAATCCCATTAGATGGGCATTACACTCCATGACATATGTGCCATTTTCAAGCAGTGGAACAGTTCCAAAGAGTCGGTATCATTGATATCCCACCGATAACAGCTCCAGACCAACCCCTCCCCAACCCTCTGTATACAGGTCCCTTAGTATAGGGCTTTCTTACACCAATGTTACACTCCCAAGGACACCCGAGGCGCCCCGGGTTAGATAGCTACACCATATGATCTCACCTGGCACCGGGTTAGCGCCCTCCCGCCGGCTCCTGCGAATCAGAGTTAGAATGCGCCCGGGAGCGCCGATGCTGGCACCAGTCCACATCATCATCTGCCGCCGAGGATGTCTTCTGACTTTTTCTCTCGACCTTGCGTCAGCCCTCTAGCCAATCCCAGGCCTCTTCCGGAAGGGTAAAAAAACAAGATTTTCCGTTTGCTTCCACACGTAGCTTAGCAGGAAACATCATAGCATACTTGAGTTTCTGCTCTCGTAGAGCCCGCTTTATCTCCAGAAAATCGCGGCATTGCTTCTGCACTCTCAGTGTAAAGTCCGGAAAGAACATGATCCGACTGTTTTCCAGGGTGAGCGGCGGGGCTGCCCTTGCCGTTTGCAATATAACATCACGGTCACAAAAATGAAACACCCGCGCCAGCAACGGCTGCGGGGATGCTCCAGGCCTCGGACGGCCCCCGGGCACTCGGTGAGCTCTTTCAATTGTGAAGCACTTGGAGAGTCCCCTGGGTTGTAGATGTTTAAGGACCAGATCCTCTACAAATAGGTCCACTGCCTGCCCCTCCGTCCGTTCCGGTACACCAATAATGCGGATGTTGTTCCTGCGTATTCATCCTTCGTAGTCGTCCAGTTGCAGGGCCATCGCCTCATTAGAGGAGCTGAGCACCTCGACCTGTTCCTTGAGCAGGGCGGTATCGGTAACTAGTTCCTTGGTTGTGCTCTCTACCGTTCCCATTCTCTCCGTCAATTTCTTCATATTCTCACGGATCAGCGTCACATCTGTGGCCACCGTGTCAATTCGCACCTCCAGGGAAGTCCGCACAGCCGTTATCGCCTCCAGAAGCTCCCTAATCGAGGGCTCCGTGTTATCACCTGGTGTCGCAGCCTCTGTTCTATCCTCCGCCTGCTGCTTCTGCCATGCAAATTTATCCAGCTTCGACTGGATCGCAGTCCGGTTCGCGCAGCCGGTCGCCATCTTCTTCAGTCTCCGATACACCCTCCGATGACCTGGGCGTCTCCACTAATCACCGCCGCCAGCAGTGAGATCCCCCACTCGGCCTGTCGGTTTTCGCGGGAGGCACCTCTCCCGGAGGGAGATCCGGCTTGATCAAGCACCTAATGCGCTCAGGTGACAAGACGGTGCGCCTCTGACCCAACCGCAGGAGATTGTTTAAGGAACCGGGCCAGCATTCCTCGACAGGTGCGTAACTCTCACTCCGCCACATATGTCGCCCCGCCAGCAAGGCGGACCAGGCACGGCGGCAGGCCAGAAATCCAGGGGACCCCGGCCTCCCTCACTATGCTGCCCGAGCGACAAATGCCCGGTCGTCTCTTTTCAAAGTACACGGCACCATCAAAACGGGGACTCCTCCTCCGCAGCAGGTTGCAGCCCCTGGTCTCCCCTGAGTGGGCCTCCACGTTTCTTCAAGGGCGCCAAAGCGACAGGGCCTCCACTGGCGACCAGCCTGAATTACTGCAAAAACAGGGCTGCACTGGGGCCAGGCCCTGGAAGCCTTAACCTGCAGGAGTTCACTTTCTGGCTCGCAGCAGTCAGCTCTCTACAAGTAGCTTCAGCATGGGGTCCCCCCTTCAGCCGCGCCACAGCGGTAACAGTCCAGTAGTGGGGAGATCACCTCTACTCAGTATCCGCCCATATTTAGTGCCTGATGTCCCAAAACTGAATGGCCGCCATTAATATTTTCCCCCTCTATGGAGCTTGTAGGCCTTACTTTCCACAGCGCCTCCCTCGGCACACATTCCTCTTATGTCCCGCGTTGGCAGCCGCTCACCGCCGCCTCCCAGGCAGAGGAGGCCGAGTGTACACCCCAGTGCAGGCCCTTCTCAAAATACGTCCCTGGGCCAACCCGACCTCCGCCGGGCTTCCGCTTGTCTCGGGCAATGGAGACTCGTCACCGCCGCTGCCGCGAGTGCCCTGATAGTAGTCTCTCCCGCGGTGCAAGCTCACTTCCCTTCGCCGCCTTCTCCGTCGGACCAGGCCTCAGCCCCGCTCTTGGGTGGGGCGCTGGCCGCGCGGCGCCGCACCGCAAAAGACCTCAGCCGTCCGGGCCGCTGGAACGCGGTCCGCGCACCTTCACCGATGTTCACCAAATTCCACCAAGAGATCGTCGGGCCACACAATAGTTGTTTTCCTGCACTAGGGCAGAGATCGGGCCGGTAAGGGCGATGTTTACCAGGATATTGCGGGAGTGGCGCTACGGAGTAAAACTACCGAGCGGCCATTCCCGTCGGCGGTTAGCCACGCCCCCAAGTGCTTCTTGATGAGTCTTCAAAAGATCTCACAACATTCATCACTCCATTTGGTCTGTAAAGGTTTTTGAGAGTGCCGTTTGGGTTGGCCTCAGCGGCCAGTGTTTTTCAAAAATTAATTGAGAGCCTGTTTCAGGGTTTGAGTGGTGTGCAGTCATTTCAGGATGGCATTTTAATTTTTGCTGAAACTTGTGAGCATCACAACAAGATTCTTGACAATGTCTTAAACATTTTAGAAAGCAAGGGGATGACTGTGAGTAAAGACAAATGCAAGTTTCTTGTAGAGGAGATTAATTATTTGGGCCACAGGATCACTCCTGATGGCATTTTTCCCAAGGAAGATCTCATTAATACTTTGGAGAAAGCTAGCAGACCTCAAGATAAAGATTCTTTGCGTTCTTTTCTGGGGTTGGGCGAGTATTATTCAAGATTTGTTAAGGGTTATGCTCTTGTGGTTGAGCCTCTCAGACAACTTTTGAAAAAAAGGTCTCAATTTACTTGGACAGATATTCATGATGAAGCCTTTGATAATGTTAAAAGACTTATTGCTAAAGCACCTGGTCTCAATACTTTTGATCCTCAAGGAAGATCTTATGTTACTGTGGATGCCAGTGCTATTGGGCTAGGTGCTGTGTTTACACAGATTGTGGATGGCAAAGAAAGAGTCATTTTGTTCATTTCAAGAGGAATGTGTGTGGCTGAAAGGCATTATAGTACCATCGAAAAAGAGGCTTTGGCCTGTGTATGGGCAGTGGAAAAACGTAAACAAATTTTGTGGGCGCGACCTTTTGTTCTTGTTACTGATCACAAGCCTCTTGTTTACATGATGGATGGAGTCAGAAGTGGTAAAGCTTCAACCAGGCTTGTAAGACTTATTGCAAGATTGCAAGAGTTTAATTTTGCAATTCAGCACATTCCTGGAGATACATTTTTTACTGCAGACTGTTTATCTAGACTTCCACCTGTGGAGAAGTGTGAAAATGAGATCATTGACCAGCATGAATGTGTTGTGGCATTGGTTGATGCCGTTGATTCATGTAATTCTGCTATTTCTCAAAAAGAATGCAATGATTCTGTAGCAGTTGATACCATTTTGTCCAAGGTCAAGCATTTTGTTACCAATGGGTGGCCGCCTTGTTAAAATTTAGAGATTCCTCTCAGAAGCTTTGCTCAGGTTGCCGATGAACTTAGCATCGAAAGTGGCATTTCTTTGAGAGAGGATTTGTTTGTGCCACCGACTGGTATAAACTTATCCAGTTAGCTCATTCGGGACATCCTGGAGTGTCTGGTACTAAAAAATTGCTCAAGGTTCACTATTGGTGGCCGGGCATGGATGCAAGTGTTGAGAGATTGGTGGATAATTGCTCTGTATGTGTCAAATCTGACAAACATTGGAAAGTATCTGCTCAGCCCTTATCAGTTTAAGAAGCTCCTGCTGGGCCGTGGGAGAAAGTTTCTATTGATTTTTCTGTTCCGTATGAATCTTTGGGCTGGGAGAAGAGATTTCTAATTGTTGTCATTGACAATTTTTCAAAGTGGATGTATTACACTTTTGTAGAACATCCAGTTACTGATGAAGTTATTGTATTCTTGGAGCATATCTTCAGAATAGAAGGTGCGCCTGTTACCCTTTTATCTGACAATGGGGTGCAATTCATTTCCACTAAGATGAAATTGTTTTTGAATACATTTGGTGTGCATTCTGAGAGAGCGCCACTATATTGTCCCCGCGCAAATGGTCAAGTAGAAAGGGCCAATAGGTTTTTAAAAGAAGGGACTCAAGCTGCTTTGGAGAGCAATCTTGATGTTTTTGAATTTTTAAAGGAAAAGGTTTGGAGTTACCACATAACCCCGAATGCATGTACTGGTGTATCTCCATACTTGTTAATGAGAGGTAGAAGGCCAAATCCTTGTTGACACCTCTGTTTAAAAAAGAAACTGGAGGGGAAACTTATGAATTGTCTATTGCCAAAGCCAGAAGGAATATAACAGATTCTCACATTTCTGGAAAAATTATCATGATTTGTGTCATAAAACAAAGAGTAAAAGTGTGGAAATTGACAACTGGGTGTGTATTATTAAACCAACATTGAATCTTCAGGGTTCATCCAAATTCACTCTTCCCTTCAAAGTTGAAAGAGTGACTGATACTACTGTTCTATTAAAGGACAAGGGCTGGTGGAGCAAAAGCTCTGTTGTGGTTCTTAAACCGGGGCAAGAATGTTTTTTTGAAAAAGATGAAGATGGTGATGTGTGGTTTCATGATGTGATTGACACCTGTAATACTATTCCTCAAGATCACATGAGTGTTGAAGAATTCAATATACCTGGTGCATGTCAGACTGAATCTAAGGTGTCTGAATCCAATGCACAAGAAAGTGTGGATTCCTCGATTTAAGAAAATTCTGTGTTACAAAAGAGGAATTCTAGGATGCCTAAGAAATTTGATGATTATATTTTGGAATAATCGTTTTATTTGGTTTTGTTAAAAGGATACATGTGGTATTGTGTATTTTCTTTATCTCTATTATAGAGTTTAGAGTTACTTATGTCACTACCTTATTGTTTATATCATTTGGAATATGTTTGTGTAATATGGAATTCACTGACGCAGGAGCTTGGGTTTGAAAGGCTCAGAAGCGGTTGGAGGTTGACTGAGTTGGATGCCTTGGCTCTTGCACCAGTGGGTCCTTTCATGGCACTTTGAATAAAGAAGAAGAATTTTTATATAAACCACGGATTCCTCGATTCATTACATGGAGGTGGGGGGGGGGGGTCACACACCTAATTCGCACACCCACGGAGCAAGAGCCCACCTGCGCATTATCTGGATTATTGGCAGAGTTGACACCACACCTGATTACACTATGACATCAACTACAATGTCAGGAGCCTGAACAATCCCCGAAACATCTGAGCATCCTGGATGAACCTAAAGTGTTCTGGAGCTGATATCTACCTCCGACAGGAGACACATTTATTTAAATATGATCAAAAAATGCTTAAGCTCCAGCTACTTCCCATACAATACCATGCGGTAACTCCATCCAAAGCAGCCGAACAGCCATTCTGATCAAGGACAGAACTTAAAGTGAAGCCCAATAAGCAGGGCAGGAGGCTGGTGGTGGACCACTAGGGACACTCTTCAATTGTCCTGGCTCAATTAGTGCAGCAAACCTTGCACAGGAGAAATTCACAACATTTGCAGTGTGGGAAATAACAGGCATCTCTAAGTCTTTCATCCTGGGGGGAGATTTTAACTGTGTAATGCATTTTAATGCTAGATAAGTTACATCAGAGAATGCTGGGCACTCTTACACTCCCTGCAGCGACACAGATGCTGCACGGGGACTTCATAGATTCATGGCAGCACAAACATCCCCTCCTACTGGAGTATTCTCATTTCTCAGCGGCACATCAGACCTAGGCGAGAATTGATTATGTTATGGTGGACCAAATGTCCTTGAGGTGGAACAATTTCCTCAGACTGGTTAAGGCTATGGGCCACTCCTGCATGAACTTAATTGGTCTGAGGCAGCTACAAGTGAACTCCGAAGGCTGTGCTTGAGTGATTCCCTACTGTGACACCCAGGGGTGGTCCATGAAACTCGGACTGCCATTGATGAATATTTGCAATTCAATAACACAGGGGACTGAGATGTACAAATAGTTTGGGATACTTTAAAGGCTGTTATCCGAGGGAAGTTTATTCAATAGATGACCATAGGGAGTTAATTCCTTTGGAACGGGAATACAAATCCAGTCCCTCCAAAAATCTGGGTAGACAACTATCTATGCTACGAGGCAAGGTACCCACCTTAGAATATATAAAAGCAAAATATCTTCTCGCAGGATTTGGGGCTAAATACCATGAAGGAAGTAATAAAGCTAGCACACTGCTCACCAACAAATTAAGAACAAGCAGGGCGAAGAGGGTGATCACTAAAATTCGAGATGAGAGGGGGAGTTTCAAACATTTGAAGGGGGGAAAAGGTTCTCTTTCCACTCTTACTAAGAATCTTTATACCAAGCACAGACGTCAGACCCCAGGAGGCGTCAATATACCTTGTTCCCGGTCTCTTCCATCTGTCTCAACCACAGACACACAATCTCTGGAGAAGCCAATATCGATAGCAGAAGTACCTATGGTAATTAAACACCTGATATTAGGGAAATCACTGGGCCGAGATGGCTGTAGGCCATGTATACAAACACTTCGCCGCACAATTAGTCCCATGTTGGCGAATTTATATAACAGCTTCTCAGCTGTGTGAAGCACATTTCAATCGATGACTGAAGCATCAATAGCCATACAACTAAAACCCGACAATGACCCTCTTATGTGCTCCTCCTACAGGCCAATTTCCCTGTTGAATATTGATTCAAAATATTTGCGAAGATCTTGGCGGAGAACATGGAGACTGTCCTGCCCCATTTGATACATGAGTGTCAAGTGGGATTTATACCGACCCGAACCACCTCAGATAAAAACAAGATAACACAAGGCAGCCCTCCATTGGATTTACATTGCAGGACAGAGATGCTGGGAAGCTGTTCTCCTGCCCCTTGATGTAGAAAACGAGCCTCACAGGATGGACTGGGGGTATAATTAGCGTGACTCTTCTCGGAGCTGGACTAGGCCCCAGAGTCCGTGGGTGGGTACATTCCTGGGTGCAAGAGTTCAGGTGAATGGTACAGGCACTCCTAGAATAAACATAAAGAGTAGCACTAGACAGGGTTGCTCACTCTCACCTATACTATTTGCACCTTACCTTGAACCATTGCTACAGAAAATCTGAGAGAGTGGGGAAGTTCAGGGCATGCATTTTTGAGGAACCAAGTATAAAGTATCAGCCCTTGCAGCCAATATCTTATTATCTCTCACAGACCTCAAGGCAACTTACCCTACTGCTAGAGAATATCAATGGTTAGCAGACGTCAACATCTGTGGCCTGCTTTTTATTGAGGGACCAATCTTTAGTGGCTTTTTTACAGCAGGAGACCCCTTTTGAATTGACTCTCACGAACCTCAATTATCTATGGCTTTTACTAACCCCAGACGTCTATGAGTGTGCAAGGAGCGACTTTAAACCCCTCCTCAATGCGATTAAAGCCCTCACAATGTCATGGCGCTTGTACGCACTTTCATGGATGGGCAGCATAGCATCCCTCAAAATGACTATTCTTCCTAAAATCCTCTTTATATTTCAGAACCTCTCATGCACGTTATCAAAACAAGAACTGGCTCAACTACAGGATGTCTGTGATCATTTTGCCTGCGCGAGAAGAAAATTCAGACTCCATAGGTGTCTATGGAGAGCGAGACTGCAACAGGGAGGCTTAGGGGTACCACATGTTTGCAGTTATGATGCAGTAGCACAGTTGTGGTACATAGTTGAATGGCTCTGAGGGGAGTCACACATAGTCTGGTGAGTCATAGTGTTTGGTAATATAGATTTTAGTCTGGGTCTTGACAGGTTGCTCCATCGGGAGTGGTGGACAGAGAGGGAGTGTTACAGACTACACACTTTCTTCCACAGGGGGTTTATGAGTTAGTTTAAGGATATCAAATCTACTTTCTGGATTCTGGAAAAGGAAAGATATCACTGTTTACAAGTGCGTCATTGTGTCTCGTCTCCATGTACAAAAGCAGCATTCTCCTGACCCCTGTCCCACTTTTAGAATTTTTATCCAATGGCTACATATAACACACCACTTAGTCTCATGGCTGCTTAGCTTTCGCAATATTAGCTCCTCAGATAACAAACACTCCTGCCAAACCAGCTGGGCAAAATAATTGGGGTTACAAATAGAGGCGATCTTCACTCGTAATAAGAATTTTACATTTTATTCACAGGGGCAAGAAACACTAAATATAATAGTATATAGGTAGAATCACAGATTACACTCTGTGAGCACATCCCACTCTGAGCTCTGCTGGCTTCAATGTGGGTAAAGAGGAACTATTCCTCATATACTCTGGACATGCTCCAGAGTCAAGTGGTTCTGGCCAGCAATTCTCTTGACTATGCAAGAGATTGAAGTGGTGGACAGTGGGGGGTGTCTACCCTTTACACTCCACCTGAGTCAGGAGAATATCCCATCTACTTTTAGTGGCAACACAAACAATGTTGGGGTTATGGGGCAAAACTGTCCTTACCACTAGAGATCTTTGGCTGCAGAGATTATAGCAGTTGATAACCAACAAGAAGATTGTATTGTATTGTAATTGCATTTATATAACGCTTATTACCCCTGACGAAGCATCAAAGCGCTTTTTTGGCGAGTAGCACGCTACTCCAGAACCCATAAAGGATCAGTGGTGAATTAGTGTAATGAAACTATGAAAGTGATTTGTGTGGTAGTTTAGTGATAGTGAAATTTGCAAGTGATTCAAGTGATGGACATGTTAGTCAGTTATTTTGATTGAGAAGGATAGTGGAGGGATAGAAGAGGGAAAAAGGTTTGCATGTATATAGCGCTTGCTACCCTTGATGGGTAGCACGCTACTTCGGAACCCATAAAGGATTAGTGGTGAATTAGTATAGTGACAATATGAAAGTAATTTGAGTGGTTGCAAAACTTTGCGACCGTGTCCTTTGATATCTGAATGCAGACAGCAGAAATCTAACTTGCCCAATAGGAATTTAGGCCCTGGGGTCCTTGGACCCAAATAGGCACATCTGTGACTCTGATTAACCTGAATTGCTTTCAAAGTAACCGAGGGGCTTTTCAATGTATATGAAGAATGGGAGTGGACCCGCGGGCAGTGGGAGGAACGGGTGGAGGGCTGGGGTTTTGTTACTGTTTATTTACGGTGGGTATGCCCTCCAAGTTGTTGTACTCTACGAAACCTAATAAATATCATTGAAAATTAAAGGGAAGTGTAATAGTTATTCAGAAGTTGTTAGATCTCCTGTGGGCCTCCTTGGACATCGCCGGGTGGAGATCCGAGTGTCTGATTCGCATGTATTGAAGGCAATCTCCATCTTCCCACCTCAAAATCATCTATGCAGGTTTGCAAAGACTGGACTTCTCGAAGGAATAAGAATCCACATGCACCTCCCACTCTATTTTTTTCAAAGTCTCTTTTTTTTCAAAGGAGATTCCATTTAAAATGGGGGCGAAACCTGAATTCAGGGGAAGCAAGGTGAATGACTAAAGGCAATAGGCGAGCCTCTGTCTTACTGCAATTCCACCCCAAGGATCTATCATACAGATCTCCGCATAGCAAGCTTGGATTTCTGGCAACAAGCTTCTCCTTCCTTAAAGCAGGGAAGAAGGCAGACGGGCCGCAGTATCACTGCGTTCCCTTTCGTAGGTGCACCTATATTGATGACCTGAAATTTCCCAGGACCTCAGTCACAGTCTTTTTTATTAGACGACTCTAGTTATCTTGAGCATGTTGTTGTTCAATCCAAGTTGAATGTTTTTTCTCCATCCAAGTCTAGCGGTCTAGGATTAGCACCTTCTTGACCTTTACTCTAGGTACATTACTCATCTTGTAACATTAGTAGCCTGTCTGATCCTGACACATTTTCAATAATCTGGATCAACTACGAATGCATTGTCATGTCGGTCTGTTGCTAGAATTTTAGGATGTACATGGGGTTGTGTCTTGTCCCGTTTTGTATAAAATTGTAGGTGTACTCTGCAATGGATTCTGCATATTTTCTGTCTCTACAAAGATATTTAGGGAGAGTTTTGAGCAATGCCATAAAGGAATTTTTGGATATGGCTTGAGATTCTATTCCCTAGGGCACCATTGTTCTTTAATCAAAGGCTGGTATAGTTGACGGAACAGTCCCAAGCCCGCCTCACAGCTTTAACTACTCCCATTTCAGAGTCATCACCAATCCTACTTTGCATCTTGGAGCGCACACCGCTCCAAGTCTTGAACCTTTAACAGCTTTAACATCCAGCTTAGGGCCATCACTGCTCCTTGTCTTGGAGCCCTTCAATACGCATACACCACTCCTTGAATCTGGTATTGTCTTTGCCACAGTGTCACACTGCTGATTGGGTGACTGTGACCACCCTGGATGCTCACCTCTGAGACCCTACCTACAGCCCCTCTGCTGCTTGATTAGCGCAGGGACACACTGGCTGAGTGTAACCAGGCGCTTTATAAGTACGAAATAATAATAATAATAATATGACAGATAGGCATCAGAGTTGTCGCGTGGGCCAGGCACCCACTAAGCTGTGAATACGGACCCAGAGTTGGGTTACTCCAGTCCTCATTCTCTGCTGGGAGTTGTGGAAAAGGGCACCGCTAAAGGAAAAGTTTGGAGTCTCTCAGTGGCTGTCCGGGATTTATAAACAGCTCTTCCCTTCTGCACTAGAAAAAGGACAAACCAGTGCCTACCTAAATAAGGAAGTAAACCGTAAACGTTTGAGGCCAAAGAAGGGAAGGGGCTCTTTACTTGGGAGTAGGGGCTGTTTGGCACAATGATAGGGGTTTGTCATAGGAAAAAACAGTTCATGATCCTTTAACTGTGTTCTTTCCCCTTAGTCACAGGGCTATGAACACCTACTTATTTAAGAACTGGGAAGAACCCCCAATGCCAGAAGGAGAAGCCGTATGTAGAACCCACGCTCAAATCCTGAAGCAAGAGTCTTAAATACGGAACCCCCAAAAGGGCATTTAATAAGTTCTGGTAAGTAAAACACTTCTTACCTTAACTTTTTTTTGTTTAAAGAATTTTTATTGAGTTTTCCCCAACCATCGCAGCATTAAATCAACGTTACATACAATAGCCTCTTGCAAGAGAACTAGGTAGCATAGGACTTTTCAGGAGAAACTAGTTCCTCAACATTTTCTCCCCTAACACCCCCACCCCCTCTCTACCCCACTTCTAACCTTTCATATATCTCTGGCAGTGCATGCCTGTTCCCTACACCCAATTACTGAAGTTTTTTAAGACTTACTTTTGCAACATAACGATTTTAAATCATTTGTAGTCTTATAATGTAGGCAGGCTTGCTGAATTTAGATATCCCCTTTGTTGAGCAGCAAAAAAATGATCCTGGTATAGTACTCTTGATGGAAGTCCCCAATTTCCTCTAGTCTCTATGTTTTTTTAATGGGTGTTTTCTCTTTTTTTTTTCTTTTACCACCTGTTCGTAGGCCCCATTATGTCTGGCTCTTAACTTGGGGTGAGCAGTCTTTATATATTTTTTTTTTTATTTATTTTTGAAAAACCTTTATTGCACATAAAAATCAATACAAACATGGGCCTACAACCACCAGGGCCGGCCGCTAATATGTACATGGTCAACAACATCAAGGAAACAATGGGCCCCCTGGGGCTCAGCCGAATTGACAAAATATTGGGTGCACCTCAGAAGTTATCCGGATACATACATTTTAGAAATACAAACAAAAAGGAAAAATAATAACACCAAAAGACAAGGCGGAAACCATCGAAAAAGAGGCGTCTAACCACGGCTGGGGGACCACACAGTACCAACTCCACCCTCGGGTGGTCAATGAGGATGATCAAGGGGGAGGTGGGGGGGACGGGAGAGCCATAACCATCTACAGGTGAAATGCAATAGTCCGAGAACCTCAGGATCAGGGGGACAAGGCAGCATCAGGTGAGTCCACGAGGGGGGGTGTGCAGATGTTCCCACGGTACGCGTTCCACTGGCCCCAAATTCTACCCCATGCCCCTGGCTTACCCCGGGCCACATACACAGTCTTCTCTCTGCACATGCACCAGTCCATGTTCTTCTTCCATACTGACACGGTGGGAGGCCGCCGGGAACCCCAAAGCTGTGCGATGTCCCTCTTAGCAACCATGTTCCCAAGGGCCGCCCACCGAGTCTGAGCCGCATTATAATCGTTAGGCTCCCACACGTTCAGCACACATCGGCGAACCTCAGGCAACAGGGCGACCCCAGTGACACATTCCATGACAGCATGCACCCGGCGCCAATACTCCGCAACCTTACGGCACTCCCAGAGAACATGGAGAAAAGTGGCGCTGAGCCCACAGCCGCGCCTACAGAGCCCGTCTTCAGAGAAACCCATCAGAACTAAACGAGGGCCCGTCACGTAGACACGATGGAGAATTTTAAGCTGGACAAGACGGAGACGCGCGGGTATGGCCACCTCCTTAGGGGAGGACAGCGCAGACTGCCAGTCCTCGTCGTCCAGTTCCACCCCATCCCCGATCCACGCCTCCCGCAGACGCACGAGGAGATCCGCCCGAATGTTTATTAGTTTTTTATAGATAAGGGAAATAGTACTGTCGGGCAAGTGACCGTCGAGTATGCGGTCCTCGAGTGGCGAAGACACAGGGACTGCAGTCCCCGCCCCGATGGCCGAGAGCAAAGCGTGGCGAACCTGAACGTAGCGAAAGAACTCCCTCTCACTCAATTCGTACTCACTCTGCAGCGCAGCGAAGGATTTAAGCGCACCCTTCACCCAAAGGTCACCCACTCTGCTGATGCCAATCGTGTCAACGCTCGAATCCCTTCGTCGTCCAGAGGCTTCCCAATCTTTCAGACGCAAACAAAGGGGTCGCGCCCGTCAGGCGATCATTCCAGCCCATGGCCACGTTCGCAGCCTTCCACAAGCGTACTGCAATCTTAGTGGGACAGGTTAAGGTCCTCCCAGCTGATCGAGAGTAAAGCGCTCTGTTAAAGTTGCCGCCAGGCAACAAAAATCTATCCAAGTCGAAAGCCGGATTCGGACCAGGTGGGTACGTTGCATGGATAATAGCAGATAGCTGGGAAGCCCAGTAGTACCTCCTGATGTCCGGGAGCGCGATGCCCCCGTCGTACCAGGGGAGAGTCAGTTTTGCAAGAGCAATACGTGCACGACCGCCCCAGACAAGTCTCCTCTGTAAGCTCTCTTCTTCCCGGAAGTAGGCCGCCGGAATAATATCAAAGGAGTTCTGAAGTGCGTAAAGAAATCGGGGAAGGGACATCATTTTAAAAAGTGCCGCACGACCGAGGGGAGACAAGGGAAGCTTACGCCAGTGGGCCACGTCTAACCTCAATCTCCGAAGTGGAGAGAGGAGATTATGCTCGTAGCGGACTGCAGGATCCAATGAGACGTACACCCCCAGGTACGTAAAGCCGGAGCTGGACGCCTTAATGGGAAAACGAGAGGGCAAGAGAGGAAAGCCACCGGATATAGCATAGACACAAGATTTGGACCAGTTAATGATCAAACCAGAGTTCTTGCTGAAGGAAGTGAGGATGTCAAAGAGCACATTGAGTGACCTACGTGGTGAGGTGAGGTACAAGAGAATGTCGTCCGCGTACAACGAAACACGATCCTCGAAGCCAGGGGCCCACTGGATCCCTCTTATCGACGGTTCCCAATGGAGCCAAGCAGCGAGCGGTTCCAAAGCTAACGCGAAGAGCAGGGGAGACAACGGACACCCCTGCCTAGTGCCCCTCCCAAGAACGAAGGGCCGGGAAACCCTCCCGTTAACGACCACCTGTGCCAGCGGGGCAGCGTATAAGAGTTTAACCCAATTAATAAATCCCGCCCCGAAGCCAAACTTTGCCAGGGCAGCCCAAAGATACGGCCATTCTATCGTATCAAAGGCCATCGTGGCGTCCAAGGAAACCAAGATGGCCGGCTCTGAAAGATACTCCGCCCTTGCAAGTACGCCATGTAGGCGCCGCAAGTTAAGGGCCGTATTCCGGTGCGGGATAAAACCGGATTGGTCCGGATGCACCAGATCGCAAATAACAGTAAGCAGGCAGTTCGCAAGGACCTTGGCGAGGATTTTCGGCTCCGCGTTCAGCAGAGAAATAGGCCAATACGAGGCGCAACGGTCCCGAGGTTTACCGTCCTTGGGAATCACGACTATAGTGGCCAGACGTTGGTCATCAGGGAGAGAGCCGATTTTAAGCGACTCCGAGAACATACGACGGAGAAATGGCGCAAGTTTATCCGGTTGCAGTTTATAGAGTTCAATCGGGAGTCCGTTGGGGCCCATAGCCTTGCCTGAGCGAAGGGAACGGATCGCGGTTGCAATCTCGTCAACCGAAAGCGGGGCATCCATCTGCTCACGCTCCTCCACCGACATGCAGGGCAAAGCAATATCCTTCAACAAGTGGCGAGAGTCAGCCTCATCTCTAGTAGACACCGGGGAGTACACAGCACAGAAGTAGTCCGCAAAACACTCCACAATCTCACCAGGATCAGTCACACTCACTCCCTCCGATGTCTGAAGGCAGTCTTTATGTTTGATTTAAAATCCTTGATTAACTTACAGAATTTGGGCCAGATGTACGAATAGCTGGTTGCATAATACTGGTCGCAAATTGCGACCACTGTTTTTGAGCTTAATACAGACGGTTACATCCCAGGTTTGTAAAATTCTGACTTGTAGTGGGTGGTAGTCCTACCCGAGAAATTATCTTCCTCTATGGCAGAGGTCTTCAAACTTTTGGATACCGAGACCCCCCTGTCAACATTTTGAGGCGTAAGGACCCCCTCCTGACAAAAATGTCTAAACCGGTTGACTAAATTGCGTGGGATGAAAATGTAAATGAGGTTATGTGATGCCGCGTATTTTGGGATAGCATTGCTTCATTATTTTGATATTTGTTACACAAAGTAACGCTGAGGAAAGATTTCACCCAATCAGTACCCATTTATAACCAAAAACCAGCAATTATCATCAGAAAGATTTCAAGTCAACCTTTGTGAAGGGCCTTCCACTCTGCAGCAATACGTGCTGCCACATTAGAAGCTCACCTGGCCCTGACCGGAAGAAGCAGGGGTCCCTTAAAACCCTGGCGGTTTTGTGTAGAGTTAAGCCGTTTACCCATGCAGCTTTCCTCTCACCCCCTCCCTTCCATCCCTCTCTCCTCTCCTAACCCCGGATCCCTCTCTCACTTTGCAGGTCATTTTCTTTCACCCCTTTTTACAACTTCTGAACTCTCCCCATTCAACCTCTCACTTCACCTTTAATCACCTCTTGCCATTCTGTCCTTTCACTGCCCTCATCTCTAACAGTCTCTCACATTTATCTCATGGCCTCTCTGGCCCTGTCACCTCCCGTGCCCCTCAGCACTTCTCATTCACCTCGTCTCTTCATTCAAATGTTTGTCTATTTGTATCTTACACCTCTCCAGTCCCCCCATTCCTCTTTCACATCTCCCCTTTGTTCTAACAGAAGCCCTCACCTTTGGATCACACTCACTTCTTGCGTGTCCACACTTCTCTTCGGCAATTCACATTTCTCCTCATCCCTGACCTCTTCAATCAAATTCTCTCACTCCCTTGCTGTCCTCTCTCATTTTGGGTGCAGATGCAAGTTCAGAATGGTATGAATGAATGTATGATTACTGATGGGCTTGTTTGAGTGAGTTGCATATTGAGTAGTGACGGGGACAGGTGAGTGAAGTGTCACATGAGTGCAGGATGAGTAGTGTACTCGTGTGACTGCAGGTTGAGGTATAGTGTGAGCAGGACAAGTGCATTTTGAGTGCAGAGTGATCACTGTGAGTGCAAGGTGAGCGGGTGAATGGTGCAAGTGCATGGTGATCAGTGTGAGTGCATTGTGATCACTGTGAGTGCAAGGTGAGCGTGACAATAAAGGGCGAGAATGAGGAATGAGTTGTCTGAATGCAGGGTGCATTCCCAGACCCATGAAGTAACTCAGCATGTTATTGACGGGGCGTAGACTTTAAGATCTAAGTTAAACTATTGCGGCATTAATCGGGGATCGAGGGTGAAGGAAATAAATAATGTGCTGATCCTGCAACAAACTTCCAGTCCTATGGTTAGGGTTACCAGCAGATTATTTTGATGGCCCAGTCGGTACAAAAAAAAGCAGTCACCTAAAGCGGTATTTTCAGCGCTTATCTGTGCATACTTCCCAGGGCCGGCTTTAGTGCTGGTGGTGCCCTGTGCGACAATGTTTGTTGGTGCCCCCCCAATGACCACCCCCACCACAGATTCTCTCACTAGCACCCTTTAACAGTGACCAAGTCTCCATAACCCCACACTCTCAGAAGCATTGAATTAGTTATATAGTGCCACTCATACCAGTGTAGGGTGTCCGAGCACTTTGCATCACACACACATTACACAGAGACAATCATAAGTGTGTAAATCAGTGTATAGGAAATGTTACATAAGCCAAAGGACTAAAAGTATAGGAGTCACATGTCATCCATACTGGTAGGCAGTATAGTTCAAGAGTGCTTGGTGTGGAGAAGCACAAACTCAGAGTCGAAAAAGAAACAGCATAGTTGGGAGTTTCCTTTAATAATAAGAATTGATTTCTAGCCAAATTAACCCTTTTTGCAACATTAATCAATGGTCTAATAAGGTATTCTTTGTAGTGTGCATGCTGTTCTAGGATGAAAGTTAATAGCTCACTATTCTATATCAGGACTTTAAGTTATAAATTGCAAGTAACAAAAGGATGTCTCTTTTGAAAGCAGTAACCTGCTGATCTCTTCACATCATACGCACTCTGTAATCTACTTGGTACACGTTCTTTGCAGCAGGCATATTAACCCTCTGCACTAACTTCACCTAAGTCAAAACCTCAACTATACAAAACACTGATCTCTCTCCAGGAAGATAATTAATCACACGAGTTATCTTGACATTTATGTGAGGCCTGGTAATTCCCGGGAAAGAAAACGCTGCAGCAGGTGCTTCTAAAGCACAATAAACTTTCACACACGGCGCCCCCAGGAAGCCAACTTTGTATTCCTTTCCATGAAATGCATTCTCACACTACGGCAGTGAATGTAAAATCCAAATGTAAGGAATAGGCACAGTGGGGACCCAGGGGGTACTGCAACCAGCAATAAAAACTAAGCCTCTGTAAGCAGTTTACAAAGGCATGTTAAAATGCAAATGGTCTTTAAAGACCTGTGAAAAAACATGGGGGTGCCGGAGATAGGAATCCAGACACTGCCCAGCTGAGCCCCCAGCAGCTCAAGTTTCACTGCAGCAGCTGGGCTGAGACACAGGACGGGGGAAGTGTGGGGGGGGGCTGAAGCCCTTGGGCCGGGCAGAAGTGTGACTGGGAAGGCGCGACCCCCTTTGCATCACTCCACGGCCCCCCTGGGGGTCGCGCCCCACAGTTTGAAGACCCCTGCTCTATGGAGTTATTAGTTTATAAGTATCCTGCAGCCATGAATCTGCAAACTTTTGACTCTTCGGCCCAGATGTACGACCATTTTATTTTGCGCCTCTCAATTTGCGACTAATTGCGAGTCGCAAAATAAAATGTAAAACAGTGGATTTAACACTGTTTGCGATTCCCAATGTGGTCGCAAATTGTGTGGCTCATTAATATTAATCAGTCTCTCACAATTTGCGAGCCCATTGGGAATAACAGGCCCTCCCCGGGATGGTGGCCTGCTGGACTCAGCAGACCACCATGTCTGGGACTGCTTTTAAATAAAGCAGTTTTTTTCAAATGCAGCCCATTTTCCTTAAAGGAAAACTGGATGCTTTTGGAAAAAAATTAATTTAAACACTTTCGTTTCATTTTTTAAGGGCAGGCATTTGCGAATGCATTACCACCTACTTGAAGTAGGTGGTAATTGCGAGTGTTTTGCGACTGCGGTCGCAAAACATTAGTACATGGTTTTGAGACTCGCCACTTGGAAGAGAACGTCCCTTCCAAATAGCAAGTCGCAAAACCTATTTAGCGAGTCGCAAATAAATTGCGACTCGCTAAATAGGCTTTGTACATGGCCCATGATGTTTTTGCATGCGCAAACGGGTTGGCAAACCTGTTTGCGCACGCAAAAACGGTCGTACATCTGGCCCTTCATCTCATAAACAGCCTTTGTGGATAAAACCACCCTAGACAAATTACCAAAAGCCTGTGACATTACTAGATTGAAATCTCCCCCTTTCACAAGTTATGTCAGGTCTACTAGCATGTCTGAGACAAATACTGTCTGACCATGGTTTGAGGTATATACTAAGTGCCTCATTTGTAGAAAACAAATAAGTGCAGGGGGGGGGAAAGGTTTTCTTAGGATCCTGCCAGGATGCTATTGAATACTTAGTTTGCCAAACACCATTGCTGTCCAGATTTGTAACCACCTTATTCCTCATTCATTCCCGCCCGATAGGCCCTGCCTCTATATCTGGCTCTTGCAGGTTCTTTTTCATCCTTGATCCCTTTGTCACTAATTTCTGCCTTATTTCTCCCTGTTCAGCTTTCCTCTCTCATGTTCAGGGTCAAACTTTGATGATGAAAAATAAGTTCAGTTCACCATCACCGGCACAAATTAAGCACTGCATACACTGATGGGCTTTTAATGGAGCGCTATCTACGGTTTCTTTCACCAAAATGTACCTCTTGTCCATTTTGATTTCTGTTTTTATAAATGCCTTTTTTCGTTATTTACTATTATCACTTCTGGTTATGTATTAAATTAGACACGAAAAACCATTTGGTCGAACTGGTTGCTTGTTGTTAACCCAGCGGTTTCGGGCTGGTTAATACACATCGAAGCCAGTCAGAGCCCACCGTTCCAAATAGAATGAGTACGATACACTTGTCCAATAACCTATGCTCACCTTTTGGTAGTTTGGCACCGAGTAGTCAGGCTTATTCTCAGGGCTCAAGTGTAAAGTACTGGCACAACACCCCACCACGCAACACACTGCGCATGCTACAAACAGACTCCCCACCGTAAGAATAAAACACTTGTCTTTGTATTACACGCACACACACAAACTGGAATCAAAACGAGATACACATTGTATATACACTCTACAGTTTACGCAATTGTCAAACTTATCTATTGAAATCAAAACGACACACACATTGTATATACACTTTACAGTTATATGCAATCGTCTGACTTTCCCATTGCAGGAAGATCAGATGGTCAATAGTCTCTGAGTACGCCTCGCAACTCAGCCACCCAGTCTTTCAACTCTACCAGCCAACGATACACGTTTCCCTTGCTGGCGCCCTGTTGACAAGACGGTCGGAACCACCTAACATGGAAAGAAACAGTTAGTTAGTTTTGTCCATCCGGATTAAACCTCCATGCGCCCATGGGCACCTGCATGTGGGTGGGATCGCTATCCCCCTTAGACAAAAAGTTGTGACCCAGGAAGCTGGTGCGATCTCCGTCTGAAGAAATGATTACCCCTCAAGCAAAGGTATGACCTGCCATAGACCCCAGGCAGTCAGCTGCGGATGCCCGCACGGCACACGAAACGCCTTGGGTCTCGCCACAGTGTTTTCCAAAACAAAACACCCTGTGGCGTTGGTCCAGGGAGAGCGATCCAATGACCTCGGACAGAGGCGGCAATGTCAGAAACTGTTGTCCTCCCGATCTGGAGGCCAAAGACTGTTTCAGCTCCCGGCTCAGGTTCCCCCAAAACCCTTCAGACAACAAACACGCTCTAGAGCACAAGCTAGTACTGGCCCCCTTTAGTTGCAAGCACGGGTCCCTCGGACTCTGCAAGCCTCACCCTCACTCCTCGAACTTCTCACGTCCCAGCACCTCAGATGGCTGCTGATCTTTGTGCATATATTCCTCTTGCACATTGAGATGATGGTGTATGTCAGGACGGTCCTTGTCCCAACCACAATCACCTCTACCTGTCTTTGCAGTACCTCATGCGGTTCTTACGATCTTGTGGAGACAGTGAGATCCTTTGTGTTCCTGGGATTTCGTGGTCAGGAGGCCATTCACCGGCCCTATAGGGTACTTCGAGACCCAGGCCCCAACAGTTGGCACTAGCTGCAGGCCAGCAACGTCCAGGCAAAATTCACCAAGTGATAGTCCCCTTCTTGGAGCACAACCGCTCCAGGCCACCACAAGTCTGTGGATAGTCCGGTTGCAGTCCCTCCTGCCCTGATGATTCCTCAAGCCAATGTCCCGGTATCGAACAAGCGTAGTATGGTTCCAAATCCAAATGCGTCTTTACTTTTGGAGGCCGAAACCCCAGTAGTTATACTCACCATGGCCTTTGAAAATATGATCAGTTCACAAGGCCACCTTTGAAATGCACAGGCCCTCTCTAAATTGTATCCTGTCTGCCATCCTACCCCGGGTGGTTTGATCACAATCTTTAGTGGGTCCACGACCCTGCCCCTTGAAATGCTGGTGCCAATTCCACCCCCACCTAACCGTCCCATAAATGCCCTTCAGAATCAGAGTTCCGCAGTTTCCTGTGAGTCCCTAATTTATGGCCCTCTATCAGGAATGCACAGATGTGGCTATCCCGCTAGCACCCAGTGCTAGGGGAAGACAGGCCACCAGGCGCACAGAGCCACGCACATCGAAATGCCCAATAATGTCAAACACACTACTGCAGATGATTTGCCATTACAAACTCATTGATACCAAACATCATACTGTCACTATTCTGCCCGTAGGAAATAATGCTAGACAGTATTTCCCTACATCCCTTCATGATAATCCAGTGCGAAAAGCAGGCCCCATCGTACCGAGCACCATCTTGTGTCATTCACGACTCTTGCAGGTAACACATACACACACCTGCCCAACCTCTTTCCAACACTGCACCCTGTCACCAGGGAGAACTCGGATATAGCAGGAGACAGGTCAGAGCTTGGCACACAGCTTTGAAAATGCCAAGTTGAGTAACAGTAACCCGTGCACATAGGTCCCACCAGGGCAAACCTGTGGAACAATCGATGAGCTACCTCAGTGGATGGCACAACCAGTGCAGCAGGCCCATGGAGGTACATTCAAGATACATGCCCCTTGGAGTACGTCTTACCCCATGACAAGGGACTTACAGCGACTTGAATCAGCCAATCACATATGCACCGCTCCACAGTATGTATATGATGAGCCCAGCGCTTTGACACTGTACTGTAGTGCCAAACGTGCATAAGTCCTAAGGTTAGCATCCAGAACAACGAAAAACTGGGAAGGAGGAAAGCAAAATGTTGAGTGGAAAGCACCCTAGGAAGGGCCATTTCCAACACTTTTCATTTCTTTTTAACCCCATACACAAATAGCACATATCATCTTTCTGATCTTCAGTTGGTTGAGGGTTCCCTGCCTCTAATAAATAGCAATACATTTCACAACTCCAATTATTTATGGCTCAAGTTCAATCCAAATGAGTCTTTTCATATCTGCCCTTCATGATGGACTTCCATTCAGATATCCTGCTAACCACCTCCTTTCTTTCATGTCAGTCTTAAAAAATATGGCATGTTCAAACAAGCCTGTGGGCTCTGGTTGAAACCTTCTGTGGTCTTCCGAGCTGTGCTGCTTGGACCTCAACTGCTCGCACCTTCAGATCTGCCTCTCCTTGTGTGAGTCCCATTACTTTGTGTCACTCTGGGGCCGCTTTCAAGAGGAACATCATGGGATCCCAGTCTCCAAACGTCACCAATCAGATTTTGTCTCATTTTGTGGTGAATATCTTGTCGGTAGAAGTGCTTCTGGTCAAATTTCAAAGACCTCATCGGATCTCTTTCTGGGTGGGTCCACTCTTGGGCCTAGGTGATTTCGCTTCCACTTACGTTGTTCACTTGATTTTAAATTCATTAAGTTGATTTTAAATCCAGTTGATTTAAAATTTTACAATCTGCATGCATTGGCGAAGCTGTAAAAAAAATGTCAGTGGAAACACTCCCCTAAACTAGATTTTGACTCCTGAAAAAAAGTCAGAGGGAATATTTTCCTGTAGGAAGTCTTCGATGCAAAATCAAATCCAGAGTCTGCAAAAACGTGCTGTCTCCAAAATATTTATCGACAGCCTTCGTCCATTCTCTCGCCATTATAGCCACCTCCAGTGCCACAGTTCCTAATGCTCCTTTTGCAATTGCAACTCTCCAGTTGCGAATACGTTTTGCAAATATGATCCTGTGAAATGTTGACTGATATCTTTCTCCTTGTCTTGTGTCTTCTTGCCCTCCCCTTGCCCTCTTTGTCTGCCCCTCTCTCTCTTTTTCACCTCAGATTTACTTAATGACCCTGCGAGTTTTCAGACATGGACCCACAGCTTTTAACAGAAGTGAGGAAGCTGAGAAAGAAACTGCGACAAATAGAGAACTTACAGCACTTGCAGCGGGACCTGAGCGAGTCTGAGGCGCTTAAGGTAAGAATCCCCTCCCTGGATTGGAAGCATCAGTAAAAAGTGTGTTCGACAAGAGTGCAGAGGTTTTTGCAGGCTGATTAACCTGAGCAAGCATCTTTCACTGACCCCTATAGATCTGCAGCATAAGAGGTGCTCACCTTTAAACATTATAGCCCATTAGACCATAATTCACAATTACTGGAACTAATTTACAGGGTGTGACATATAGTTCCATACTCTGTGCTTTTCAAATATTTGTCAAGATCGACCTAGAGTGTGTAGGTTTGAGACCATTCTCTTCTAGTGACATGCATGACTTTAGACTTTGTTCCTTGTAGGGGGTACCTGTCTTCTTGCAAGGAGGCCCATTGAGTTCCTTGGTGTAAATGGTGCCAAAATACTGACTATTTTGCCTAAATAAGGTTAGATGACTAGCATCTTTTTCAGCCTTTAGAAAATATTATACAGCCAATAAGTAAGCCACGTGGAGAGCCAGCACCAGCTCTGCCTCAGGCAGATGCTGTGAACAGGAGTCACAGTCACAGCAGGTTTACTGGCAGAGACATCTGTGGCTGGCCCAGTAGCTAACACAGAAAACCTCACAGAAATGCGACTCACCGTACAGCAATGGTCAGGTGTGCCAGTTGTAATTGTGATTCTGTGTGAAAGTGTGCAAAGGAGTTACACACCTGCTGAAATATTAACAGGTCAAAAGTTAAAGAAAATGCAGTGCTTACAAGTGAGTGACTGCGGTGTGTGGGTCTTGGGTGGTGGTTAAATGGAGGAGATGCAAGGGAGTGCATGAAAGAAAGAGTGTAAAATTGATGATAAAGAGGAAAGACATGAGATGTGAGACATGCTTATGGAGTGTTTCAGAAACATATGAGGAGAAAAAGGGTGTGTCTAAATCACAGACTGCAGAAGAAAGTGGTCTGAATCACATTGCTGGACATTTAAAAGAACGTACACTGTGTTCTTCGTTTTTTTGGCTTTATCGCACTGAGGAAGGCAATGTGCTGAAACGCGTCTGCAATGAATAAAGGTTCATATTATACCTCGTGAGTGCACCAAACGTTTCTTTGGCAGTTGACAAGCGAGTTCCACTCCCGCCTATCTGGTTGCAGCTGCCGTGAGTTCGTGGCCTTTATTTGGCTGGTGCGGTACATGGCTGATAATGCGTTTCGCCCACTGGCTGGGCTTGATCACATAAATATATAATTATATATAATTTCCCACTGACAGTCGCCACTGAGTGGGTAGTTATAGTTAGGGTTGTGTTTCTGCATGAATTTTCCACCAATTTTTTTGTGTTTCTAATAATGTTTGCTCCGTTTCACGAATCTCCATGAAACTTTAAAAAAAACATTTGCAACTTTTTGACTAGTTTGTGCATGGAAAGTGTTGGGGTGATCCGTCAAGTAGGGGCCGAGGAAAAAAGGGGACCCCCAAATGCGTTTTTCACATTCATTTTCCCATTGGAACTTTAGAGACAGCTACAGCTTAAATCGCTGAATGGATTTACACCAAATTTGGCAGAAAGCTAGATCCAGGTCCAGAAAGAGTGCTTTTTGTAATTTGGTGTAAATCTGTTCAGTTGTTTTTGAACAATTAATTCTCAAAAACTTTGTATATCTAGGGACACGGAGCCTTCGCAAACACCGCCAGATCTCAAACTGAGACCTGATTGGCTGCCACCACCTCAACTAGTAAGTGGCCATCTTAGGACACGGGACTTGGTCCGAGTCCTAAAAAAAAGACTGAAAAAAAGATACAAGTGGCAGGGTAGGACTTCCCTTACCCACTAGGCCAATATTTCCTATTTTGTCCGCAGCAAAATTTAAAAACAATACAAGTGTGGGCTTCCGCACTTGTTTTTCAAAACCCCGGGCAGGGCCTGGGAAAGACACATTTATTTTTGGTGGGAGTGGGGCTTGCATGGCCCCCCTTCCCAAATCTGATTTCAGCCCCATGGTCCCCCATGCGCTGTGGCCAAATGCATTTTTGATGGGGAGGGGGCACGTAAGTTTCTCCCCAGTCCAGCTCACGGGCTAATTCCCGGGGCGCCAACCCCCCGGACATAGTGGTTTCCCTTCCTGCAATGGCTCTCGCTTGGTAGGAGCATTTTCAAAACTCCCGCCAAGTGGGAGCAAACACAAAGTCTGCTCCAAGCAGGCGGGAGCTTCAAAAATTCTAACCCCTGCTAAGGGCAGACTTTTGATCTGAAACAGATCAAAAGGTTGCTCCTGCCTGGAGGGAGCTGCATTATTAGCTGTTCCTCTGGGCTTGTGCGGGAAGCCGGCTGGAGCCCCGAGGGTCTTGGGGTTCCCCCGCAGTCCTCAACGACTCTATGGTGGGTGCCCTGGGTGGGCACCCACCTTTACAGCACAGGCCCCAGGAATGGGGTCCCCATGGCCAAAAGCCGCCGCTGGATTAGGGCTACATACCCTCCTTCCCTTATTTTTAATTAGTGGCCCTGGGGGATGGGGTCCCAAGGGCCTAACATGGCTCGGGGGGATATGAGTCCTCCTTCATAAAAAAGAGGCCCTGAGGAATGGAGTGCCCAGGGCCTAATAAGGCTCGGGTAGGGAGCCCCCTTCCCATTTAAAATAAATAAGGTCCCGGGGATAGGGTCCACTGGACCAGGCCCTGTGGCCATCTCCCATGTGGGGTTGGCTGCCTTTGGGTGGTTGGCCACATGGCCTGGCCGCAGGCCCTGTGGCCAATCCTAGAAATGCACTGAAAAAAACAAAGGTTAAAGTAATGTTGTAATTGTACTTGAGAAATCATAGAAAATGTATCCTCATTTTACCTTTCTACAACACTAACTGTACTTTCTATAACAAAAAATTCCCCTCATTGTGTTAATTTTTAAAAGCAATGCTTTAAGTTTTACAGCTTTGATTCCATCATGATGGCTTTCAGCTGTGCCACACTTTTGTCATAAATACAGAAAGTTAAGCGCTCTAGTTGTTCATTTGTACACTGTGGGAAGATGCAGTAGATCTTTGGGGAATCAACGGACCGGATGATGCTGCACTTGAAATGTTTTACTGAGAATATCTGACTTTATTCTCACATGGCTGAGGAAGATAGTGTAAACTTATAGAAAATGTGCTCTCATTTTAGCTTCCAGACTGTGGCGTAACAGTAACCCTTGCAGCCCTTGCGGGGAGCACCGAGCTCCAGGGGCCCCCCTTTGGCACTGTACAGGGGTGGTGGGCGTGCTGTCAAGTACCACTTATCAGGCATTAGACTAACAAACTTTAATGCTGGTATCCGCATCACCACATTAACATGCATTGGTTGAGCACATGTAGCTCCCTGCCCCCCGCTGGGGAGCATGAGGTGCTAAAAAAACAGCCTTGTGTGTAGTACTACCACTCTGCCTGCGAAGGAATTTTACGGTTTACGGTGCCGGGCCTGGAGGACTGCTGCCATGGTAACAGGGCACATAGGGATACATTGTTTTTTGCTGTGTGCAAAAACAGATTGTGCGCCCTCTGTCAGCCCCGCTCGGCCTTTCTGAGACCCACATGTGGCTGCTGGATATTCCAGCATGGCCGGGACTACTAATTGTGTGTGTTGGGCTAGGACCTTCAGAAGGCCTGCCAGCAGAGAACCAGGGAACAGCAGGAAGGGAAGTTTCCTTCCAGCCTGCCCTGTACGTCTTGTCCTTGGTAGCCGCTGAATGACTCAGCCAGGAGCAGCCTTGTGAGCCCGGTGCATATGGAGGGGATGATGCTGTCTTAAGCCTGGCAGCTGGTTCTGATAGCATGGCAGACTCCAATTGGTATGTTTTTACTGGTTACCGATTTCACTACAAGCTGCAAACTTTCAAACTGTGTGGCCGGTTAGTGCTAGATTAATATGAAGTTGCTGTGTTCAGCTCAGCTCTATAAAAGTGACTTTATGTTTTTGCAAAGCAGCGTTATTGTAAAATAAGGCCATAATTGCCCCAGCTCACTTGCTCATACGTGTAAGAAAATTGGCAAATACTGGAAACCAAAAATGGAGTATTACTTCTAAAATATAAAAATCATGATTTCCTTTCAGAAACAGCTTTCGGTAAGTGTTAATGAAAGTCTAAGTGCAGCCAGTTACCTTTACTGGACAGAGAGTGGTTCAAACTACAGAGTGCCGGCGCAGGCAAGACTGCACTATTACTGCATGCAGGGGGCGACTTTTTAGGGCAATCAAATGTGACCTTCGGTATGCAGCTGCACCTGGCGCCGAGCTGGGGGGTGCTGCTCTGGAAAGCATTCTCGGCAGAGTTTTCTTTTCTGTGCCCAGCAGTTAACGTCCGTAGGCACGTTCCCTATACGTCGGGAGTTGGATTCCACGCACGTCGGATGTCGGGCGTGACTATCTCTCGGAAGCCTTTGACCTTGGCTTCTAACTCTACTGTAACGGGGATTTTCAAGATTAGGGCAGAGGAGTTGGCCCAACGGCTAGGGCGGTCGACCTCGAATCTGGGGACCCGGGTTCGAGTCTCGGCAATGACGCTGAACATCCTGTGATTCTGGGCAAATCACTTAATCTCCCCGTGCCTGACAAAAATGAATGTGTGTCCTCATGTAACGTAACTGTTGTTATGTAAAGCGCTCTGATACCTGATTGGATTTGGGTCAAGTTCGCGCTATATAAAACTCTGCAAAAAAATAAAAAATCACTTGACAAACAAGTTTTGCGCCTACGGACATTAACAGATAGCCACATATTTCTGTGACCCTTTGAATGGAAAACGGGCGTTTCTGGCGGAACCGTTGGTGTGCAGGGAGCTGTTGAAAGTTGTTGCGCACATGGACTTGTAAAGATTCTCGAGTATCACTGAGAAACCTCGATTAGGAGAAGGTCGTGCTTTTTGGACTTTTTGAAACACTTAATTATTATTGAAGCCTTGAGAAAGTCGTTTCATCGACGAAACACGTGTCAGGTGTTTATTGTTCTACAACTACGTGTCAACAGTTCTGAAAATTGAGTTACATCTTGCCATTTGGATTGTTTTTATTCACGATGTATTTTCATTAGTAAATATATTACTGACTTTTGTTGGTCAGTTGCTACTTTGTGGGGCTGTGCCCTGTTTCTGTTTGACTTCTGCAATGGTGTTGCTTGCTTCTGGCCGTCTGTACAAAATATATAAATTACAAAAACTAGCAATTTGCTCAGATAATTACATTAGAGTAAAAAATGTAGAGGTAACCAGGAAACGTTTGCTGATACAAGCAGCAATAGCCCTAATTCACAACAATGTTCACACTCCTTTGAGACTGAGCCAGATTAGAGTAATTCAGGGGGCGTCCCCAATTTCCCTGGGTCTTTTTGGAAGCTACCCCAGGCTAAACCTTTCGCTCTTGAAATTGTAATGTCTAACATTTTAGCTGCCAGCATCACAGCGCCATCAATGGATTCTGGTGCACACCCACCTGAGGGTTTGTATTTTGGAAGGGATCTCTGCTAACTATTCAGTCCCATAGTGCCAGCAAACGGTAATGTTTTCTGCTCCAAATGCTGACAAAAGTATTCAGTGTTTCACAAACTGTTATATTTAGTGATGTGAGTATTGAATCACAATTAGGGTCTGCAGATTGTATAACTGCTATAGCAACTTTTCACAGTGATTAGTGATTAATTATTAGTGACATGACATTTCACAATTGGTGTAATTACATTTAAAATCTCATGACATGTTTTGCCGTTAGCACTGCCAAATTTCACTGTTTGTAACCTTCCCTTTTCTGCGTATTGATGTCACTTTGCAACGCATTGACACCCCTCCCCATTTCAGATTTTGCGACACGAGCATTCACAGTGAGCAGATGTAGTTTCCTATGTAGAGACGCTGTGTTACTCAGCACATTGCAGAAATAGTGAGGGTGCCTTTGACTATGGGATATGTAAGATCTTACAATTAGTAATAGAAGAATATACATTTAGTGGAATGTGATATGGCAATTGGGTTTGTGAGATCTCAAAATTAAACAGGACTGTGGTGTTGAGACATTTAAAAAAATGCTCACCTCATACATACCCAACTCTGACCTTACCTCTCATACCTCTGTTCTTTTCCCCTAGGTGTCGTGTAAGGATGAGATACGAGCAGAATTGACCCATCTGCTCTCTCAACTGGCTGTGCGGAGGAATGAGCCCCCTACGACCGAAGACCCTAGCTCTCAGCAGATAGACGATGAAGAAGCCCCAGAGGCGGGAGACATGAAAAGGCGGTGAGTGAATGAACAAAAAGATGTATCTTGTCAACCGCTGGACAGATGGTGCAAATCAGAGGGTATGGAGAGAGCTCTGCCTGTGACTCGGTACTGGGATCTTAGTGAGTACAAAGGTGTTTCATCTAAACCTGGTGGTGAATTCATCCCATGAAGATCAGTGCATGGTAAAGGCCAGGACTGAGGTGTTATTTGTGAACACCATTAAAATGCAGTAAATTTAATTTGGAGACAAGACGCCAAAATAAACAACAGCCATTGAGGATATCATGCACCCAAACCTACTTGGTCCTGCCCAATTAACTGTCCTCTCGTTTTCCAGTGCTACCTCATTAACACCTAGACCTGTGCTCATGACATTGTATCTGCCCAAGGTATAGGATAAAGGCACTTCTCCACTAAATACACAAGGGATATTTGGAAAGGCAAGAAGATGGTTGACAACTGGCACCTATGGGTTTGTACACTGCATTAAGGTAGCTGAGTAGATTGAGCACTTGCTCCAGAGATGTTTACAGTTTGTACACCACCAGTCTGAATCCCATGTGGGTGACCTCAGCCGTCCGAAGTGGAGAAAGCGAGAGCCCTTAAATGACATTACAAATCCCTAATACTAATGTAGCAATAATATAATTAATGATGTGTACTGTAAGAGGGGTCAATAATAATAATATTAATTTATCTGACTAGAGTAAGAGAACCATTGAAATGTAATATAGATCATTGGGGGGAGGGGGGCGGTGTGTGTGTTTTTTTATTTGTTATTTGGAAGTGATTAGTTTGCTCTTCTCCAGCCCTCTTCCAGCCCTCTTCCAGCACTACCTATAAAGAGTCAGCCTGGGAATTTGAAAACAACAGAGGGGCTGTGGAGAGGGGGAAATAGTGCCAGATTTCTGTAGTTTCTTTTTACTAAATCATTGACAAGCGGAGCATTTTCCTTCCCTGGGCATTAAGAGAACAGATGTCAGATCCTTAGAGCCGAGGATTGTTTGCCAAAGCGACTGAAGTTATTACTTCAGTACTTCACCCCGTCTCCATCAAGCCTATCATGGGACGCTAAACTACCACAGAAAAAGCCAGATTCTCTCATTACCTTCTTCAACTGCTAATCGCACACAGGAGCCTGCTTAAACTACAGCATCGTTGGATGCAGAAGAACCCTTGTTCAAGTTTTGTGCACTTTCCACGATCTCATCATCAACTGGATACGTTTCAGCCACCACTTTCAACAGTTGGTAATGGCACTTTATCATTGTGAACTGCCTTCATTTCTGTTAACAGTGCTTCCTGTCAAGGTGCAAGCCGTTTTTACTTTTTGAACAATTAGTGTTGACTTTAAGGAAAGAACAAATAGAGGATATGATGGGAAAAAAGTAACCTTGGGAATGTAATCACAGTTATTACCCACATAGAGCATATTGGCCATTATAAATGCAAAAATATGTAAAGGTGATTAGCAATACATCTAATAAAGTGCTTGATGTTCCTGGGTAGATTCACACATTTTATTTGTGATATTTGCAAGTGTGAAAGAAAGGGACAAGAAAACATATGACTGTGTACGCATCTTGTAATGTAGCTTAACCATTTTCACATTATAGACAACCCGTGAATACATCATTTGTATGGTACATGGTTGTGATGTTGATGACGTTTCGACCCCAAAGGATAGGAAAGTCATCTTCAGGGCAGTGAATAGTGAAGTCATGTAAATGGGGAGCGCTAGTATTGATGCTAGACAGTCTAACTGCATAGTGAAAAGGACTAGGGGTCCCGACTCCTGAGAAGTTAAGAAAGAGTGGGGCCAGTACTGATTCACGGCAAATTGACTTACATAGTGAAAGAGTTAGCATCCCAATTCCTGAAAAATAACGACATTTTATTACATTAGGTGATGCCAGTAAGGGCACATAAAGAAGTGATCCTAAAGGCGAAAAGTACTTACACAGAATGGAAAAGCCCTAATTGAAAAGATTAAAAATAGGTTTTTAGCACCAAATTAGTTCAGACTTCGCTCAAGATAAGGAATAAAGGGCTTACCTGGTACGCTACAGCAGATGAGGCCTGGTGTATGAAACTGATAGAGGACTAACGTCTACTCCCTAATTGCACAAGAAATATCTACTTCTGGAACTTCAGCAGTGATAGGGCACACAAGGTGCTTGCCATGCTTAAAATGAATATGCACTCCTTTAAAAATGCACGGGTGTGTCTTATTTGCTGGAATTGTCATTAAGAAGATAGTACTCTTGCATGTTGTGGTTTCATGCTCGCTATTATCTGATTATTGGAATTCAGGCATCAATTGTAAGAAATTACTTGGAATAAGCATATCTTTCTCATCTAACTTTTTTGTGTACAGTTCAGTAGCAGTTTTGTTTTCTCGGAATAGAAGTCAGCAAAATATGCGCTTTTTTCCTTGTCTTGGTACTCCGTAAAATGTGATTTCAAACTCCCAATAGTGGGGACTACTAGAAATTAAGATGGCATTTATGGAAATGGCTGCTAGAACATTATAGCAAGACCTTTTGTTAGTCACCCTCTTATGATCCCCGGGAACTTGACAAATGTGGGTAGGTATGTTATCCTTTGCTTCCCTCGCCATCTCCTCTTCTCCCCATAATTATAGCAGAAGAATCCCATTCATGTTATTACTTTTCGTTAGTGAAGTTTTTATATGTAGTATCAGCCATACTTCTTAAGTTCAGTTTCTGAAATGCATTGTCTGATCAGAATCATCTTTTTCAGGAAGACAAGTAGTAGTTTCTGACTGCAGTTGCTAGATGGTGGAATTATACCCGGCATATATATGAATCACCAATACAGCCTACACCACTGTTACAAATAAGAAACTTTTTCCTGTACTCAAGCCTTCAGTTGTGTAGTTGATTAAACCCCAGTCGGATGTTTTGCCTCAGAGACTTGCTGCTCCAATCAGAACATATTTTAAACTTCAACAAAGGGACTTGCTGCTCCAATCAGAACATATTTTAAACTTAAACAAAGGGACTTGCTGCTCCAACCAGAACATGTTTTAAACTTAAACAAAGGGACTTGCTACTCCAACCAGAACATGTTTTAAACGGGAAACAGCCTTTACCACAAAGCATTTTCTACGCGATACGTTTACAACGGTACACATACCTCGTAAACGTCTTCACAACGCGTATTGCTTCAACGACGTCTTTAGCACGCAAGCAACGTCATCACGGAAAAACGTCTTCCTGGTCGGAAAAAAAAGCGTCAGTCCTTCGTTAGTGTCGGCGAAGACCTAAGAAAAAGGAAAAAAAAAGAAGAAAGGGGGCTTGGGGGGGGCTTGGGGGGGTCTCCCCCCCCAAAAAAGAAAAAGCGGGGTGAAGGCAAGATCGAGGTAAGGGCAATGCGAAGAAAAACCATTTCGTTGTAACGCATGCGTGGTAAAGGCATGCGTTGCAACGAAATGCGTAGTAACGACATATATTCGTTTTAAACTAAACAAAGCTAATTGCTGCTCCAATCAGAACATGTTTTAAACTTAAACAAAAGGACTTGCTGCTCCAATCAGAACATGTTTTAAACTTAAACAAAGGGACTTGCTGCTCCAGTCAGAACATGTTTGATACTTAAACAAAGGGACTTGCTGCTCCAATCAGAACATGTTTTAAACTTAAACAAAGGGACTTGCTACTCCAACCAGAACATGTTTTAAACTTCAACAAAGGAACTTGTTGCTCTAATCAGAACATGTTTTAAACTTAAACAAAGGGACTTGCTGCTCCAATCACAACATGTTTTAAACTTAAACAAAAGGACTTGCTACTCCAACCAGAACATGTTTTAAACTTCAACAAAGGAACTTGTTGCTCTAATCAGAACATGTTTTAAACTTAAACAAAGGGATTTGCTGCTCCAATCACAACATGTTTTAAACTTAAACAAAGGGACTTGCTACTCCAACCAGAACATGTTTTAAGCTTCAACAAAGGAACTTGTTGCTCTAATCAGAACATGCTTTAAACTTAAACAAAGGGACTTGCTGCTCCAATCACAACATGTTTTAAACTTAAACAAAGGGACTTGCTACTCCAACCAGAACATGTTTTAAACTAAACAATGCTAATTGCTGCTCCAATCAGAACATGTTTAAACCCCTTCGACGCGCATGACGGAACGGTTCCGTCATGCACGTCGGTTGCGCTGTGCGCATGACGGAACCGTTCCGTCATGGCCCCGCCCGCGCATGGAACGTTCAGCGTGGCGCGGAAATCCGCGCCGCGCTGAAGGGGTTAAACTTAAACAAAGGGACTTGCTGCTCCAATCACAACATGTTTTAAACTTAAACAAAGGGACTTGCTACTCCAACCAGAACATGTTTTAAACTAAACAAAGCTAATTGCTGCTCCAATCAGAACATGTTTTAAACTTAAACAAAGGGACTTGCTGCTCCAATCAGAACATGTTTTAAACTTAAACAAAGGGACTTGCTGCTCCAATCAGAACATGTTTTAAACTTAAACAAAGGGACTTGCTACTCCAACCAGAACATGTTTTAAACTTCAACAAAGGGACTTGTTGCTCAAATCAGAACATGTTTTAAACTTCAACAAAGGGACTTGTTGCTCAAATCAGAACATGTTTTAAACTTAAACAAAGGGACTTGCTGCTCTAATCAGAACATGTTTGATACTTAAACAAAGGGCCCTAATTCCTCCAAGTAAGGCTAATGTGGGTGGTGCTGATTACAATTTGGAGTATGGGCTAAGCCCACCAACCAGTGTTAGGTAAGACATTGAGAGAAAATATTGATTGTAAACACCATGGTTATAAGCAAAATAACCAAAGATTTTCTAGAGCAGATGTTACAATATGCCAACAGTTACTTTTATTTTATTCTTCTTTCGTTGTGTTTAGTATACAGCTTTCATCGTATGTTGGTTGTATTGATGCTCAGCCAACGCTGTTCCACCATCTTATGGTTTACAAGCCCGGAGTTTATGGACAACTGTAATAATAATCCACATTGGGGGGCGTGGCCAAGATGGCGGGGTAGGAGGAGGTGGCCTCAGCGAGCTCCCCCGACCCAGGCCCCGGAACACACTTGCCGCTACTGGTCTCCCCCCGTCGTTGATCGCCAGTGACGGAGGGGGTGGTGAAGAGCCTGCGGACCCTGCCGCGGGGAAAATCGGCGCATCAGCAGGCATTGCTGGCGGCCGGGGACGCTGAGTCGCGCCCTTCGGAGGCCGCGACCCGACCGGAAGTGCCGTTGGGTCCGCCCGGAGCACCTACTCGAGTCCGCGGCGCGGAGCGAAGGCCGTCGGCGCGGCCGGAAGAGGAGCTGCGGGCTGTGGCGCAGAGCGCGAGGGACGGAGGTGGAGAGACGTTGGTGTCCTGCCGCGGCAGACGGCCGTTTACCGGCCGGGTGCGGGATCGGAGCGGCTTCACGGACTTTGAGGGCCCTGCCTGGACCGGCCAGAAGCGCGAGGCCGACCCGCCGGAGCAGCCAAGTTGGAGGTGAGGTGTGCCTGGCGGTGCCTCTCAGGCCCAGTGGGGCCCCGGATGCCAGCGGCGGACCGTGGAGGCTGCGGGGAACTGTTTTCCCCCATGTGAGGGCAGGACCTGGGCCCGCCCGGGGAGCTGCTGGCGTGGCAGTGCTCGGAGGACTGAGGCTGCGATCGTGCACTTGGTGGTACGTGCAGCTGGCCTCGCGCTGCAGTAGAGCTGGCGGGCGCTGCCGCCCGAAGAACGCGAAGAGGTGGTGAGCGGGGGCGGCCTCCGCCACAGGAGTGAGCGGCCTGCCTGGCCAGCTAGGGCGGCCTCGGGCCGGGTGGCTCGGCGGTGCGGTGGGCTCTGCTGCCGCTGGTGTGGATTGTGCGCCTTCCCTCGGCGCCCAGGATGGCCGGCAGCAAGGGGAACAGAAAGGGGGACCGCACCCTACCGGAACTGTTGAGTAGGAGCACTGCACGGCCGGATCGTGGACAGCTCTCCCCGGGTGCGGCTGGCAGCTCGCAGGGGACGAGCGGAGGGGAGCCGCCAGTTACTAGGTCATTCCTGGAGTCGCTTTTCAGCTCCTTGCGGGAGGACTTCCAGACCCTCAAGCAGGAAGTGGCGGGAGAGGTGCGAGAGGTCCGGAGAGAGGTTGATGGCTTGGGTGAGAGGGTCTCGTCGGTGGAGGAAGCGGGCCATGCCCGAGATGGGGAACTCACACAGCTCCAGCAGGAAGTGATCAGGCTCCGGGACCAGCAGATTGACCTGCAGGCGCATGTGGAGGACCTCGAGAACCGTTCCCGGAGGAACAACGTCAGGGTCCGGGGCGTGCCGCTCGGAGAAGAGGGAGAGGACGTGGCCGCCTACTTGCAGGACTTGTTCCGGGAGGTTCTGGGAGAGCGGACAGACTTTTCCATCAGGATCGATAGGGCTCATAGAGTGGGCCCGCGGCGCGGGGCATCGGCGCCCCCCCCGACCTTCTGGCCTACCTACCCGACTACCCCCTGAAGGAGAGGATCCTGCGGGTGGCTCGCACTAGGCCCTCTCTGGAGTTCAGAGGCCACAGGGTGGCCCTCTTCCAGGATCTTTCTGTGGTCACCCTGCAGAAGCGCAAGTCCTTTAAAATTGTGACTGACTTCCTGAGGGAACATGGTGTTCAATACTCGTGGGGCCACCCTTTTCGCATTATCTTCCGGTGGAACGGAATACTGCATCAGCTGCGCTCCCTTCAGGAAACCTGCACTGTCCTGGGCGTCACGGCAACTGATGACGATGCCCCCACTCCGCGTCGACGCCGGATTACCCGGGATGGCTGGCGGTCGGTCCCCGGTCGCAGATCTTCGGTGAGACCAGACTCGCCCACGATCCGGGCTGAAATGGACAATGCGGTGCGTGAGGTCGCTAGAGAAACGGCGGCGGAAGAGGTCGCTCTGACTGCCTAGGACTTCTCCGGGGGGGGACCGACATTGCTTCTTTTGCAGGTTTGGGGGTCTGGGGGGGTGGGGGGGTGAGCGGGGGTGGTGTTGTGGCTGGACGTCCACTTTCGAGACTTTTCCATAGACTTGCCGTTGGGCTGGCCTTGGACAATGGTTTCCCTGCCTTCCTTCTCCGGGGGACGGGGACAGGGTTTTGGGTTTGACAGGGGTGGGTTAGGGGTGTTGGGGTAAGGGGCGGGTCGTGGGAGTTGGGTGTGGGGGTAGGGGTTGTCCAGTGCGCTGTGCAGGGATTTGCTGCTTTGCTTGCGCTTCCCCACATTGTTTTGCTTTGTGCTTCAGGGGAGATGCATGGGGAGGCGGAATGTCGGGGCGACGGGAGGGTGGGGAGAGACCTGGTCACATTGGGGCTGGTGAGTGGTACTAGGATGCGCGCCGCAGAGGGAAGAGGCGCTGCCTCCTGCTTTTGGGAGCCTAGCTTGAGATTTGAGTGGGGGGGTGTTCGGCCCTCCCACTGTGGTCACCATGCAGGACACTTGCGCCTTCCTACGTAGTTCTTACTATGTCTCCACATACTTTTAAGATTGTGACTTTGAATGTTAGGGGTCTGAACAACCCAGTTAAGCGGCGGGCAGTGCTTTCCTTGTTAGAAAACACCCGGGCGGACATCTGCCTTCTACAGGAAACCCATCTCTTGCCACAGGATACCCATAGGCTGCGCTCCTGTAAATTTCCGACGCAGTTCTTTTCTTCCGGTAATGCGAAGACGGCCGGAGTAGCGATATTAGTGGCTCGACACTTTGGAGGGGAACACATCCACAAATTTGCAGAAATAAAAGGGAGGATGCTGGCGCACAGGTTTCGGGTGGGGGGCATCACATTCACAATAGGTTCCCTTTATAGTCCCAATGATAAACAAGAGCGGTTCTTGCAGTCCGCGGTGGAGGAGATTTCGGCCTCGCCGGATAGGCATGTTATCCTCGGGGGAGATCTTAATATGGTCTTTGACTCGGTGATCGACAGATCGGTGCAGCGCTCCCCGCAAGTCGGGGAATTCTCCGCGGGTTGTAAGGCTAGGCTTGCGGAGGTGGACCTTCGGGACCTCTGGCGCCAGAAACAACCCGTCGCCAGGGATTACTCCTACTATTCCCACGCGCACAAGACCTATGCGCGGCTTGATCATTTACTGTTCACCTCACCGACGCAGGCCCTGGTGTCCACGGTGGACATGGGAGTTATCTCCTTGTCGGATCATGCCCCTGTTGAGGCCTCTTTTTGCTTGCCGTCGTCTGCCGCCCCGGCGAGGGTCTGGCGCCTCCGGGATACCCTACTGCATAGGAAAACGGTGACGGATCGTATTGAGCGGGTGCTTAGGGAATATTTGGCACATAATGATAACACGGACACCACTGGAGCCACCCAATGGGCGGCGCTGAAGGCGGTACTCCGGGGGGAGTTCCTGTCCATTTCCACGGCCGAAAATAGGGAGCGCACGATTAAGAGGGATGAGCTTACCGATAGAGTCCGGGAGCTGGAGTTGATTCACCGTAGAACTGGGGCTCCGAGGATTTGGCGGCAGCTTAAGGAAGCGAGGAAACTTCTTGCCGCCCTGGATGTAGACCGAGCGGAGTACGCGGCCCTCCGATTGCGCCATGCTTTCTATACTGGGGGGGACCATTGTGGCAAGCTTCTGGCCAACAGACTCGTAACCACCCCGCGGGCGGGGTGGTTACGGATGATGCTTGCATCTCGGCCGCGTTCCGAGGGTTCTATGGAACCCTTTACGCGGGTGATCCGCCGGATGTTCAGGCTATGACCTCCTATCTGGACTCAGTCACTCTGCCCTCTCTAGACCCGGGGCAGGCTGACCACCTGAACAGGGCCATTAGCATAGAGGAAGTAGTGACAGCCATTGCCAGACTTAAGCACGGCAAAGCGCCAGGTCCGGATGGTTACTCCGCCCTCGTCTATAAGACATTCTGCGGGTCGTTAGCACCCATCCTCGCCCGCCTCTTCAACTCTTTTGCGGAACCTGGAGCCATCTCGCCTGACCTCCTGAGGGCATCCGTCACGGTCATCCCCAAACCGGGGAAAGATCCGACACGCTGCCGCTCTTATCGGCCGATATCTCTCCTGAATGTCGACCTGAAACTCTATACTGGAATTCTGGCACGCCGCCTGGCGTTGCATCTGCCCGACCTGGTCGACCCGGATCAAGCGGGGTTCGTTCCGGGGCGGCAGACGGTGGATAATACGAAACGAGTGGTCCACCTGCTGGAAAAGGCTTCCCGGGTTCCGGGTGAGAGGATGATGCTCGCGGTTGACGCAGAAAAGGCGTTTGATCGGGTGCATTGACCCTTTCTGGAACAAGTGCTGGTGAAGGCGGGCATCGGGGAACGGTTCCGTACTATGATTCTTAATTGCTATAGAGGGCCTTCGGCGGTGGTCAGGGTTAACGGACACACTTCGGCAGCTTTTCCCATCGAGGGAGGCACTAGGCAGGGCTGCCCGCTCTCGCCCTTGCTCTTTGCCCTCTACATGGAGCCGTTCGCTCAGCGGGTGCGGACGAGGCCGGCGGTGGTGGGGATACGGATGGGAGGCTTTACCCATGTGGTTAGCCTCTATGCGGATGACGTCATCTTTACGCTGGAGACACCCCGGACATCGCTGCCAGCCTGTATGGCAGAACTGGCGGCGTTCGGCGCGGTCTCGGGCTTCAAAGTAAATATGGAGAAGTCGGTGGCTTTAGACATTTCCCTGGCACCTGATACTAAGGCATATTTGCAGAACAGGTTCCCGTTACTTTGGTCCTCGGAGGCAATACCGTATTTAGGGATTCTGATTGCTCCAACGTTGTCAGCTATGGTTTCGGCCAACTATCGGGCCCTGGGTGCCAAGATCAAAAGTGAGCTCAGCCGCTGGAATCGCGGTGTTCTAGCCTGGTTGGGCAGGATAGCTGCCGTCAAGATGGCGATTTTGCCGCAAGTACTCTACTTGTTCAGGGTTCTGCCGCTGCCGCCGCCTAAAGGGTGGATACAGCAATTGCAGTCGGACGTGGCCCGGTTCGTCTGGCGGGGGAAAAAGCCTCGGTTACGTAGGTCCCTCTCCCTTTTGTCTACCGACGCTGGAGGCCTCGGTATTCCCGACTTTCGTAAATACTTCCAGGCGACGCAATTGCGGTACCTGGTCGAATGGTGTAAGTGGGAGTCGGATAAGCATTGGCTCTTTCAGGACCAGGCGGTGGCGGGTCGGCCCCTGCAGGAGATACCGTTTCTGCACCGGTCCCACCGACCTAGGAACCTCTACGCCTCTTTCATTACTAGAGGGCCACTGCGGGTCTGAGATGCTACCTACCTTAGATATGGCCTCACCACATTTCCCTCGCCACTCTCGCCAATAGTGGATAATCCGGCCTTTGCTCCTGGGATGGAGAAGGGAGCCTTCACGCATTGGCGGCAGGCGGGATGTAGAGCATTATGTCACCTGTATGGCCCCGAGGGTGTTATCCCGTTCACACAATTTCGGCTGGACTTCTCGCTCCCCGAGACGGAGAGGTACCGCTATGTGCAGGTTCGGCATTGGGCCCTTCAGCCACAGGTGAGGGAGGTGGCGGATAGGAGGCTCTTACCGTGTGAGAGATGGCTGCTGTCCCGTACATCGGACTCAAAACTAATCTCGGACCTGTACAAGTTTTTGCAAATGCCTCCTACACATTTCTATAATCCGGGGAGGGTGAGATGGGAGCGGGAGCTTGGGAGGACACTGAGCCCCAAGGACTGGGAACACATTTCTTTTAGGGCGTGTCACTCAGCTTATCACATGGGCCTCACTGATACTTTTACTAAAGTGTCCACTTACTGGTATTATACGCCTGAGCGGATCCACGAGTTTGACCATAGCAAGACAGACGCATGCTGGCGAGGGTGCGGACTCCGGGGTACACTCACGCACATTCTCTGGGACTGTCCCCTGCTAATTGGCTACTGGAAAGAAGTGATGGACGAAATTGATTCTCACTTCGGCATAGAGCTCCCGCGCTTCCCAGCCTACACTTTGCTAGGACTCCCAAACGACCTAATGTATCCCCTCAAGTCCAGAAGGGGCAGGCAGATCGCCATTGCACTTGGATCTGCAGTGCAGAATATCTTGATATACTGGCATACAGACACGGTACCCACGATAACAGGGTGGCTCCACCGGCTGTGGCATGTGCTGGGGATGGAGAAACTGTCTTTGGTGGTGGCTGGAGATGTAACGCAATTTAATGAACTATGGCAACCATTCCACTCGTTGCTGGTCACAGAGTTTAGGGAGCTCACTTGTCCGAGGTACCTTCGCCTCCTGAGGCTTACGAGCCCGCTAGCGCCGGCTCCGTGAGGGGGAAGGATCCTTCCTGCCCCGTTTCCAACAGCTTGGGGAGAGGGGCGGTCTGTTAGTAGCGCACTGGACGAGGGGTGGGGTGGGTAGGGGGGGGGAGTTGGGGGACGTTGGGGCATTTGAGGGGTGGGGGTTGTTTGTATTGATATGTTGTGTCATGCCAGACTCTTGCTTCCTTTCAATGGCTGATCTCATGTTGCTGTATAGGAGTTTGGATGTGACGTGCTTAAATGAATAAAATACTTTAAACATAATAATCCACATTGATGAAATCGATTAAGTAAATTTTGGTATTTTAAGTAATGAGAATGTGATTAGTGAAAATCTACAGCAACTCTTGGAGGAACAAAAACGTAATACCACATCTGTTATTTTTATGAATGTATGCTACTTAATTGTAATTCTTTGGTTTTGCTTAAAATCTACAACTTTACATAACCGATAGTCCTTTCAACCATTACATTACATTCCCCGCGATGCTTCTGTGATTTCCCTACCCGGCTCCTTCATCACTGGTATTCATGTTTATTACAATCAAGGTTTCCTCTTACTGTCATGCTCTCAACTTGCCTCAGCCTGGCCTGGATTCTTCTAGTTCTCTAAGGTGCCCAGACTGGCTACTGCTTTCTGCTTTTACTGTCACATTGCTAATACGAAAATAATTGTGAGGAAAGCTTCATTTCTTTGAGTCCTTCTATTTTGCTGCGTTGAAATGTCTGTTCTGCAGAGCTGTTTGTTGCAGGTTTCCTGGGATCCATTCTAACAGAGCATCTCCATTTATGAGTGAGATATTTCTTTGTTGTTTATTTGAATGTTGCTGTATAGTATATTAGTTATGCCCATCAATTTTACGTTTATTTTTGTTTTTGTAGATCGTCTCCTGTCTTTTAAAGGTTTTATTCAATTAAATGTCTCTCTTAACACCAACCTTGCTGTTGTTATTCTCCGACAAAACACTTGCCCCCCTGGGTCCTGCAGTATCTCATGGCCCGACAGAGCAGGCACTGAGGTGCCCTTCCATATCTGGTGCTTTGCAGCAGTTTTAAGATCTTCTTAGAGTTTTTCGTTGCTCAAATGGGTGTAATTTCTAATATTTATATTTTTCCCTCATCTTCATTGCTTGAGTTTGCTCGCAAGAAAGTAGCGCTCAATCACTGAATGTCACTCATAATTGCACAGAAATTATAAAAATGTCACACATAAGCAATCTGAAACCTTGGCAGCTATGCACCTTAAGGGAATCGTCACACTACCCATTATAAGATTTCGCCTCAAACTTGATCCTTAAGGAGCTTGTTTTGCAATGAATAGCTAGACATTCTACTGGGGTTGGGTCAGGGATATTATTTAATATTACAGTGTTAGTTGCAGGGGACCTCTTTTCTCCTATGATGGTTTTATTTGTTCACTTTCTTTAATATCGTGACCTGTCTCCTGTTTTTCAGCCTTCCCGGCGAAGATTCCAGACCTAGGGAGGTGGTTACCTTTGGGAACGCCAATGAGAGCTCGCAAATGCCCGCCAAACAGTTAAAGATCAGCCATGCAGTTACCGACCCCCGTCCAGAGAGGCACAAAGAGCCAGGTATACCCTAGGAGAGTCATGTGTTGAATATCTCGATTAGATGGGTATTTAGTGTGAAGTAGAAAATGAGCTATCTAAGTATGATGGGGTAAATGCGCCTGTGGATATTCGTATAGCGCCACAAAGGTCAATATGGCTCAGGATCTTCTCGGCTTCTCCTATATTGCCCTCTTCAAAGAATGGATCTTTCTTATGGTCTTTCGGCCTCTCCTTTTGTGAGGATCTCCTTTCCTTATCCCCTTTCCACACCCTGTCCCCTTCTATCTCCCTGGCATTACATCTCTCTGCTTGTCTATCGATCTGCCTCCCCCGCCCCAGCTTTGAGTCCCTGTCAGAATCCTTTTCTATTTCGTCTTCTCTTCCTTTTCCCTCAGTCTTCTCTCTCTCTGTGTTTAGACTCCCTTTTTAGGTCTCGCCTGAGCCAGCGCTTTGGCGCTGCTCTGGTGAGAGCTTTAGAATGCGGGATTTGGAAGTGCAAACTAGTGCTTTTCAGGCCGCCAACTACAGTGCACGTGCACCGGGCGTGCGCACCATTTGTCAGCCTGCTGATCACTTTCGCGGCCGCTTTGATGTTCTCAGTGAGCCGCGCACTGAGAACATCAAAGCGGCCGCGAAAGTGCTCACCATATGCCAGCCTTTCCTGTGTTGCTTTAGCACTCACCGCCCCCCCCCTTCCATGTTACACGTGTGGCCCACTTTCCTCTTTCATGGCCTCGCGGCGTTAATTTCACGGCCGCGCCTCCAATGCTTGTTATCTGATGCCATACAGGACACAATATGAATGACGTATAGAAAGTATTTTTGGAAATATAATGAAGCGTTTCTCAACATCCCAAAAGTTGAAGTTCCAGCACACCTGGTTTTGGAGAGAAACCCCATATCACCCACCGAACACCCGAGTTTCTTATGACTGAGGTACATGCCCCATTTTGGGGCTGGCGCTCTACTAGCAACAGGAAGGCACCTCAAAGTGTGGATTATTAGCCTGTCTGTGACCGGATAGGACAGAGGTGATGTAACCTGGTGCTTTTTTGTTTTTTTTTGCATTTAGATATAGCGCGAACTTGACCCAAATCCAATCAGGTATCAGCGCGCTTTACATAGCACCAGTTACATGAAGACACATGAAGACTGGTGCTTCAGCAGTTTTGAAAGTCTACGTTTTGGAGTTGCATTGGGACTGTTGTTTTTTCTGTTTTTTAATGAGATGCTATTATTCGTATTATCTCCGTTCATAAGTAAAACACTGCCCATTTTTTAAGCACCTTGAGGGTGGTTTTGAAACCATGGGCATTTGGACCCGGGCCGGGGAAGGCATAGCCGGACCCAATAAAGGCAGAACGCCGGCCGGACCGTCCGCATGTCGTGTTTTGCGTACAGTTTTCACGCTGTTTGTTTCAGGAGCGTCTTTCCGGTGGGTGCCAAACTGCTCTGACTGCACCAAGGCACCTGAAAGTGCTGACTTGGGACAGTTTCCAGAGATACACTTCATGGCGCTTAAGCAGTTTATGGTTCGTGAATCGGGCCTGCTAATTTTTCTGTTGCTTCGGGAAACGCACATTTTTAACTTCAAAACGGGGAGGGAGAGCTTTAGAAAGCGGGATTTGGAAGTGCAAACAAGTGCTTTTCAGGCCACCAACTACAGTGCATGTGCGCCGGGCGCACGCACCATTTGTCAGCCTGCTGATCACTTTCGCGGCCGCTTTGATGTTCTCAGTGAGTCGCGCATTGTGAACATCAAAGCGGCCGCGAAAGTGCTCACCATATGCCAGCCTTCCCTGTGTTTCTTTAGCACTCACCGCCCCCCTCCCCCTTCCATGTTACCCGTGTGGCACACTTTCTCTTTCATGGCCGCGCGGCGTTAATTTCACGGCCGCGCGGCCAATGCTTGTTCTGTTTGCCTTACTAATATCTTTTGTTTTTCCTACTTCCCTAGTTCCTTCCTTTTTGTAGTCTCTTTGCTCCTCCCTAATTATCTAGTATTCTTCCCTTTTCTTCCTCTTCTCCCAGCATTGTACAACATTTTGCTTCACTCTTATTACACACGATTCCTTTCATTTCTGCCTTTCTGTGCGGAGCTCATGTTTAGAATTTTTCATGTTCTTGATCTCATTCTTTTCCCCTGCCCCTTTTCCCCTTTTGGTTTATTTTTAAGTTTGAATAAATTTTTTACCAACTTTTGACATTGTGTTCAAACATCAGTCAAACATCATCAGAAGACTTAGAAATCACAAGTGTGAACAAGATAATCCCTAATAATACCCCCTTCCACCCGCACGCTTGTCTTATTTGTATTTCCTTCTTTCACATTTCTATCTTTTTTCCTTCTCTTTCCTTATGTATGTTTCCTCTATTCTTCTGCAATCACCTCCGTTGCTCTCTTCTTTTCTTTCACCTCATTTTTGCTTCTCTGTTTTTATTCTTTCTGTGCCCCTTTGTTATTTTCCTTTCTACATTTCCCCCATTATTTTACCTCCTGTTTCGTCTCGCATGTCTGTCTGTCTTTCTCTCTCTCTCTCTCTCTCACTGGTTTGCTATTTCTCTATGCCCCTTTCTGACCTCCCATTTTCCTTCCTGCCCTTGTTTACCTCTCTCATCCTATTCTCTCTTTCACTTAGGACCCCAAAAGGACCCTCTGCCTGCACAGAGGCAAGCAGGTGGGAATATGTATTTCATGAAGCGGCGACTAGAAGGGCACGCAGACCTCATTACCGCAGTTGTATTTCATGGCGCCTTGGTCATCTCGGCCAGGTAAGAGAAGAGTTTTGTGTAAGGAGTGTAGGAACACAAGTAAAATCTCACAAAATGTAACTTATAATGAGGTTTACATCTGTGGAAAGGAAATGTAATTGCAGATTTCCTCTCCAGAATGCCGACAACTTTAATGAAAAATAAAGACAATTTACAGGATGAATTGAAAATAGTAAGTCTTTTGATAAAAAAAATATCAAACGTGTGGCGGGAATAGTGTAATAAGAATACTAGGACACGAAAGACTATTGAATTATGTGAAAGGTGGTTGGCCAAACAAAAGTAATTTACATGCAGTGAGGTTGTATTTAGGAAGTGTGTAATGAATTATTGTCAGGAGACAAACGTGTTCCTCCTGGTTCTTTAAGAAAGAAAAATATTTAATATTTCCATGTGCCATGAAAGACATTTAGGAATTATCAAGATTAAGAATGCAGTCAAGTATGTTTACTGGTGGCCTGGTGTGAGAAAGTGGCTCTGTATATACTGTTCCTTAATAGGTCCAGGGTGTACAGAGTCCACAGTCCCCCAGGGTTGACAGGTTAAAGTTAGATATAACCTTACTCTCTAAAGTGGTAGCTTGGTCGAGCAGTATCAGAGGACAGTGTAAAGCATTTGTTGTACACACTCAGTCAGCAAATGGTCTAACACACTCAATAACTGAACTCTAGGCCAATGGTTTGTATATAAAAAAATATATGCTTGTTTTATTTTAGAACCAACAATTGGATTTAAAATATACTTTCTCAGAATGAGATGCTTTATATAAATACTTTTGCAATATGCAATTGACTTTTGTAAACAGTTACAAGTGGTTGCAATAGGCAACTCTATTTTAAACACAACAATGCATTGAGCTCAATGGAAATTTCAAGTTATTTGCAACAGATTACTTTTAGGATTACTTTTGGAATTCCAGGACTGGATCCTAGATTCAGTCCTGGGTCAGTACTTAGAATCAAGTGATGAAAGTCGACTTAATTACTGTAATGATTTTTAAACAATATTTTGCTATTTTAAAAGTTGACACTTAGAAAATATTTCAAAGAAAACAGTCAATGATTCCCTATGGAAGAAAATTCAAGTTGCAGGTACTGTATGTTCTCGTTACTTTTGTAATCCAGTACTGGGTGCCTAGACTCAGTTCTGGGACCTTTATCCAAAACAGGTAAGTAATTACGTTTTCAGATAGTATACGATTTTTAAAGAATATTTAAAGATTGTAGAAATTGCCACTTAAAATAAATTTCACAGAAAAACAGTCAATGGTTTCCTATGGAAGAAAATTGGGTTACTGGTAAGTACAGCTGTAAGTATTTTTCAGAGTCAGGGCTGGGCACCAAGATCCAGCACTGGGAGCTCACCTAAGAGCAGGTCAGTAATTTCGTTTTCGTTACTCGGCTGATTTTTGGTGAATATTTTAAGATTTGAAAAGTCCACACTTAGAAGAAATTTCAGGAAAAAGCCAGTCAATGTTACCCTATGAGGAAAATAGAGTTATCGGTTTAAGGGTAAGTACTCGACTGGCAGAGTTGAGGTTCTGGGCATAGACTCAGGGGTCCCCCAGGGTCAGGTAGGTACAGTTGGTTCACCCTCAGCGACTCTCGGGCGGCCGGGTGCAGAGAGAGTTAGGCCCAATGTTATCCTATGTGGGATAGGGGGGGGCCTTGGTTGGTGGCTGCTGACTGGCAAGCCACGCGGCTGTGGGAGCTGGGCTCCTGGTCACTTACTCAGGGCAAGTGGGGAAGTAGGTAGGTGTAGAGGTTGCACTGCCAGGGCCACTCGGGCGGCTGGGTGCAGGGTGCTTTTGAGCCTTCGGGCGCTCAATTGATTTCAATGGGAAATCTCCGGTTTAGAAAAAGACTGCAAGCTCGGGGACGAGGATTCTTCAGGTGCCACCACCACTTCGAGAGGTAAGTTGGGTAGTTGGAGGACAGGTAGGTATCCCGGGATTGGGCACAGGGGGCCGCGGGGCGCCGCGTGCATAGGTGCCTTTTGGTGTCGGGAAATCTTACCCTCTGTTGATCGCGGTAGGGGGGGGCACCTTGTTCTGAGGCTGCAGGCTTCTTCAGGAGTGTCGAGGGAGGTCCTTGGGTGCCGGACTCGGGGTCACAGTCGCCGTGGGGTCGTCCTCGTGGTCTTTGTTCACTCCGGCACTGGCCAGGCTTGGCTAGTGCAGAGTGTGCTGGGTTCGCGGTTCCGGGCTGCTGCCAGGGATTAGAGGTAGGTTTTGAGTAGAGCCTCTACTCATGGGAGTCCCAGGGGCTTAGAGCCAAAAGGTAGCCTGGTCCTCCGGGGTTTGTGAGGTTGCTGGCCACAAGAGATGCCGGGTTGGAGCAGGAGCAGGTTCGAGGGTCGACAGGCCGGTAGGGCTGGGGACAAAGCAGTTGGTGTCTTCCTCTTTTTAGCAGCTGCAGGGCAGGTCTTCCTTCTTCTTGCTCTTCTTTGTATTTTGGAATCTGGAATCTGGGGAAGGAAGGTTCAGGGTGCCCCTAAATACTAGATTTAGGGGTGTTACTGGTAGGTGAAGGGCAGGGACCAATGTGTCCCTGTCCTGGGGTGGGTACACCCCCTATCCTGCCTCTCTCCTGTGGGAGGGGGGCAGTAGCCTAGTCCTGATAGGGTAGGGCTTCCCATCTTCAAGATGGCGAGAGCCCGGAGATGTGCTTCACCTCGCCTCCCCCACCTGAGGGGTGGGGTTGGCAGGCTGGCACATCCCCTGTCCTTATTTGGGGTTTCCGGCCAAAGCTTCCCGCCAGAGTGGGGGGTTGCAGTGGCCTGGGGAAGCACTGCACTTACAGTGCTCAGGAATGGACCTGGGTACTGTAGGGGCACAGGGCTCCTGCTCCTGTGCCCACACCATTGGCATAAGGCACCCAGCTAGAGGGGTGGCTGATGTATGCCATGGCAGTGTAGGTGATTGGCATGGCACACATCCCCACCCCAGCCTTGCACCCAGACACCCAGCCTGCAAAGGCAGTGTGTGTGTGTAAGGGTACAGGGCTTCTAAGGGTGGCACAATGAGTGCTGCAGCCCTTAGAGGCCTTCCCTGGTCACAAGGCCCTGGGTACCTAGGGTTCCATTTACCAGGGGCTGACATGTGGCCAGGGTTTGCCAATTTGGGTTTTGTTTGTTTTAGGGAAGGAACATAGGCCCTGGGCACCTGATTGGCAGGAGTCCAGGGCACATTTAGTCAAAGTACATTCAGCAATTCAGCAAAAAGTGGGGGCATACCATGCAAGAAAGATGGCACTTTCTCACACCTGGAATATATATAGATATAAAGAGAACGGTAAGAGAGCGCATTGATTGTCTTGTTGGGCATTAAATCGTAAAAACATTAAGACTGCCTATGTGTGATTATGAGTGGCCCGATGCACCTTGGGAAAGCATAGCTGTGGATATCGTGGGACCGACTGGTAAATTACACAAAGTGTATCATTGTGGTGATGGATGTTTTCTCAAGATGTCCATATGTCAAAGTAGTGGATCAAGAAGGCACAGATAGCATTTTCATTTTCTCCAGGGAAAATATTGCAAGGTGAAGGTATACCTTCATATAGTAAGAGTGACAATGGAGTACAATTTACATCTGATGAAGCAAAGAACTACATAAAAGACAGAGGATTATTCATAGACCCACAAAACTTCAGAATCCTACTGGTAATGGAAAGGTGGAACAATTTAACAAAGTTTTGAAAGGAGCCATCCAACTTGTATGTAATTACATTTTAAGTTGGGAACTGCAAGTATTAAAACTGTGTGGTCATACAGAAGTAGGAAAGTAGCTGCCTCAGTTAGAGATTATGAGAGAAAGGAAGCCAAGATCAAAATATAATCCTGGTTAACTTTTCAGTTCTGAAGCAATTAAGAGGTCTGAAAGCAAAGTCAAAAAAAATTACAAAGTATACATGGAAAGTGCATGGACTATTATGACCAGAAACATGGCGTTACAATTGCTCAAATTGAAGGCTAATGGGTAAAAATAAAAATAAAAACCTGGCAGGGCACCCAAAGGAATGAGTGTATTTATTTAAACTAGATGGGTCATAAAACATTTTTAAATTCTGTGACGGTGGATGAAGGGAGATGCTGGCATTTGAGCAGAGTGACACCTTGTTCCATACCTGTCACTAAGAAAAATGTTATACCTAATTTTGTTTATGAGGATTGTGAAAATGTACACAGTAAAAGTCAGTTCTGGAGTTGAACATTCGTGTTGGACAACGACGTTTGTGTAGTGGTTCAGAGAAGTGTTTGTCTGGGGAATTCTGTATGGTAGCTGAAGGAAGTGGAGTCTCCAGGAGCGGTAGAGCTTGGGAGTGAACATGTAGGAACCAGTTGTAAAGGTATTCTACCGCTCCTGCTCAACAAGATACCTCTGTTAATGGAAATCAAGTTTATGTGACTAAAAGGCTAACCAAGTACCCAAAGCTTGTGAATAATCGATTGTTATCAGTTAAAGAGCTTTATACATCTTTGTGCCTCAGATAAGGAACCACAATTTGTTTCTTACCTTTGGGTTTTTAGTTGTTCTTTTTATAATTATATTATACCATACAATATTGTTCGGCAATGATAGAAATGTTATTTGTGTCATATATGGAGAGGAGGAGTGCAGTGATATTATCTAATATGTCAAGGTTATGTCCTCATCATCATCTATCCCCAATATAGAAAGTGAGAGTGAGATGACAGGAGGCTAACAGGTACAATGGGTTTACAACCATATCTGGGGGGGTCTGAAATCAGGTTTCTATAAACTAACTCTTCTTATAATCATGGTCAGAAATCAGGGTGAGGCACACGCGAGGCAATCCGCATGGCTACACTTATACCATTAAGAGAAACTGTATCACATGGATGATCACAATGTATACTGTTAACACCAACAACAGCGCCAAGCTTGTAATGCCATATGAAGAAAGTCCTAAGCAGGGAAAGGTTTCCACCAAATGAATAAAAACAATAAATGAGTAAAAAATACCAGTAAAGTAACTATATTGTAACAAACACACCGGTTATCTGACTAGATATCTGATATTGACCGGAAAGGGAAAAGGTTAGTGTAAGGATACCAGAAAGAGAAAAGTAGTAGTATACAGCAGTAGTTCTTAACCTGTGGTCCGGGTACCTCTTGGAGTCTGCAAAGCCTACTCAGGGTTCTCATACTGCTTGGAAAACAGAATATTATTAACAGATTAAAACAATGTATATAGATTAAGAAGCAGCATTTAAAGTTGAAAATATCTAATAGAGAAATCTAGCCGCAGATTCCTAACCTTTGAATTTCCCAGGTGTCAGACTGGATCCAGAAAATGTTTCTTTAAGCAATACCCCTGTGTGCTTTAGGTGGCATATGTCAGCTCCACATGGTGTCGTCTGTGCCGAAAGTGATTTCTGCGTCACCTATATAGGCGCCACCTCGGCGCGCTGATGTCATTTATTTTCTGTCTTTGCCAGTCCACCACTGATCCGTGAAGAGAGCTAACCTCTGTCACTTTTCAAGAGGATTTTTCAGCTTTTTGTCAACCCCTGTTTCTAGTGTGTTGGAAGTCATGTCCTCAAGGAAGACTTTGGGGTTCAAACCCTGGGACGCCTGTCACCGTGCCATGTGGGTGACGGACCCACATTTGGTTTGCTTGTGGTGTCCAGAGCATGATCACAACTCCAGGTAGTGCTCCGACTGCCGTGCCATGGCTCTAAAGGCTTGGAGGGAACAGCCCCAAAAACTGCTTGCAGGCCGGCAGGCGACGCCATGACTGACTCCTTGAAGGTCTTGGTCCCGGTCGAGAGGAAGGTATTGGAACCGTTCCAGGAGTCCCAAGTCGTCTTTGTCCCACTCACGATCCTCGAGACACTCAGGTAAGAGGCACAAGAAGTCAAAGCATGCTTCAACTTCTCCTTGTTTGTCGGCCGATGCGATGGGGGAGCCTCGGCAATCAAGGCCTTGTTCTCCGGAACCTGCGCCTGGGTCGGCTCCGCACCTCCCCGCTCTTAAAGGAGCCGATGCGACCTCCACTCAAATTATCGAATTTTATGAGGTCATGCACCACATTTTTGAGCAGCCTGATCCCTCTGGCATACCTTCAGGCCCCGCGGTGTCTGAGGGTGGTCCATCAGGTTCCATGCCGTTGGCTCTGAGGCCAATGCCCCAATCCTGCCCCACCGCCCGGATCCAACCATGGATCTGGACTAGCACCGGTTGAACCATCGCAACCTTCCCTGATGCTGGTCCATACGCAGATGCTCCCGGCGCCAGCTCTATTCTGATCTCTGATGACACGGAGCCAGTACCAGGTCGACCGACGCCGGTTCTGGTGCTGACAGGGCCCATTTACCCCATATTGTTCCCTGGGCCTTTATTGGACAGGCCAGGATTGGGAGAAGAATGGGAGGGGTCACTGGACCCTTTGGAATACCAGCAATATGACCAAGACATGGACTGGTATGAGGAATTGGGAGAGGCCTGTGTACTGGATACCTCCCCAGGTAATGGCATGCTTTCTCCTCCTACCGTGGCAACAGAGGAGGGTGCATCTTACGCAATAGTGGTGCGCAGGGCGGCTGAGGTCCTTGACCTTCAGCTACCCTCAGTGGTGGTCAAGACTAACATCTTGATGAAGGTGTTACAGCCGGTAGCTTCCACTTCGGAACCCTTGCTCCTATTTAACAAAGCCCTCATGGACGTCCTTCTGGTTACCTGGTCCAAGCCCAGCACAGGGGCTCCTGTGAACAGGACGAACGCCTACCGCCACTGCCCTACCCCGAGTGACCCAAACTTCCTCACTACCCACCTTACCCCGGAGAGCTTGGTGGTCCAAGTTTCTACTACCCATGGTGCGTTCCCTGCCGCTCCCCCGGTCAGGGAATCCAAGAAGCTGAACAGTTGGGGCAAGAAAAAGATTTCTTCCACCAGCCTTGCATTGCAGTCAGTGAACACTGCATGCTTATTGTGCCATTATTTCCACTCTTTATGGAAATGGTTGTGCAAGTGCTGCCACAGGTCCAGGAGGAAGGTTGGGCCATCCTCTCCATGCAGCATCAGACGAGAGAGATGCAGCAAAGTCCTCCAGTTGTTGTGGTTTGGACATAACTGACTCGCTGGGCAGAGCAATTTCCACAATGGTGGCTTTTAGACGCCATGCCTGGCTGAGAACATCTGGCTTTTCAGGTGATTTCAAGACCTCACTCAGGGACATGCCCTTTGATGGCACCCGTCTCTTCGGAGATGAGGCAGGCACAGTACTGGGGTGTTTTAAGGAATCCCAAGTTACGACCCAGTCCTTGGGCATCTCAGTTGCCAGTCGTCCCCAGTCTGCCTTTCACTCCTTTCGTGGCTGCGGAAGGGACTTTTAACCACGCCAACCCTATCCCAGCCACTGAGCCTCGCAAGTTCCACAACCCCAGCGCGGACGAGGGCGTAATTTGTTCCGACCACGAGGGTCGGGTAGCCAAAGGTCCGGGCAAGCCAACCCCCCCCCCCCACCTTCTTGTAGCCTCAGTTCCCAAACTCTCCTAGTCTTGCCCTTCCAGATCATGGACGTCCAGTTGTGGCAGGATCTGCCATCACCTCCGCCTTTGGCAAAATATCACATCGGAGAGGTGGGTCCTTTAGATAGTCTGAAGGGGCAACACCCTCCACACATAAATAGAAGGCATTGTCATTTACAATGCCAATAGCTCAAACTCTTGTAAATGCGAGACCTATTCAAAGAAGCGCCCACCATTGTCCCGGCTACTCGGAAAGTGAAAGCACGCATGACGTGCTGAATGTTGCAGGAAAGCATGTTCTGCCTGTAGTAGGAGAAACTCAATAAAGAAAATAGTGCTTACAGCAGAGGTCTTCAAACTGTGGGGCGTGCCCCACTGGGGCGGCGTGGATGTGCTGTCAGTGGGCGCAAATAGGTCTGCAATTACATGTAAATGAAGATAGCCTGGTAGCGTGAAAGACGCCGTTCTAGGCTGTCTTCATTTACATGCAGCAGGTAAACGCCACAAAAAAGTGAAAGGACGTATTTGTAATTGGCACTGGGGATGCCAGCGAGTGTGGAGTTAGGGTCAAAGACCAGGCTAAAAAGAAGGAAAAAAATGCATTCCATTGTTTTCTGTTCACCTTGGGATAAGTTTGCAGAGAAACTAAAACCCAATCCCGTTTAAACTGTGAAAGTGTTTAGCAACTCGGAAAGGTGCGGTGGGTGATATAAACAGAGTTTCCATCCAAACTACCGGTGGTCATTAAAAGGTGTCAAAGAGAAAAGTACTTAAAAACTACTTGTTGGGAGGCACAACAAGCAACAGATTTTTCTTTTTTGTGAAAAATGAACTTTGCACAAGTACAACCTCACAGGACATACTGCTGCATTTTTGTATTTTGGAGCTGGTGAGAATAAAGTGCTCACAATGTTTCCGATTTTGTTTCCAAGTGTGGCGATTGCAGGCAGGAGAGTGATAAATGGATGGCATTTATCACCTAACATTCTCGTTGGGGCATTGATAGACATGATGGTGACTTGTCCTGCACTCAATTACTGCACCACAGTGACAATTGTAAAAGGACTTCGAGGTTTTGCAGTTAGACATCTGGTTTGTCAAAGAAACGATGTCCTAGTATCTGAGAGACTACATTACATTTTGTAAAATGCAATATCTAATGTATGTTCTATTTTTGAAGATGTAATTATATTTGTAATTAAGACTCACACACCTTAGTTGAAAAAATAAATGCAAGTTAAAATAACCAAAAGGAAATATACTATTTTACCTTATGGAACCTCAGTTAGCTAATGTGATCACTGCAGATGTGTTCGTTTGTGACGGCTGAGTCTCAGAATTAAATCCTGCTTGGTGTAGTGAGGAATAGTGCTACAATGTCCCAGTCTTTGACAGAAAGCACTGTGAATGTCATTGTTTTAAAATTGTATTACAATGTATAAAACAGACTGCAGCAAAATACGGTTTAAGATAAAAACAAGTGCTTTAAAAATATACATTTTAGTGATAAGAATCCAGACTATACCTAACGTAAATATTTTTATATATGCCCATTAAAAGGGTGCACTCCTTTTAATGGACACATATATTACCTCTCAGAAAGAATAAATATTTGTCACCAGGAAACTGAGTGATTCTATTAATTAAAGCCTACACTGGCTCTAACCATTGCACACATTTGCATTTCTTTCAGGTAGGGGGCACCCTGGTGAGAAGGCATGTTCCTTCTTTAGTTCTCAATCTGTTTTGCAGCACAGGAGCCCTCCCACTCCACACACACTCTGTTAGTGGGCACTAGATCTCAGTTATGACAGTCTTGCTATGAAAAAGAACCAAGGGTGCATTTTCCCTGCTAGCATTAGGGCCCAGGACACCATTGTTCTGCACGGAACAGTGCCCAAGCAGCAGAAGGAGAGGGGCTAAATGTGCTATTCGTGTGGTTATTTTGGGAGAAAGCCTGCTTTGGGCATCTTACCTATAAGTATTAGCCCAGCTGAGTAGACAGCCTGCTTTACAGAGCTGTAGGCATCTTTGATGCTGCAGCTGCATAAGAGCTCTAGGGCACGCTTTCTGTGCCAGTGTTTCTTTGAGCCTTGGAGCAATGACCCAAGGGTGGGGGGAAATTAAACAGAGGCGACGCCTTGATTTGGGCATCAGAGAGATAAAGAGGGTGAAGAGGGATGGGAGGGAGAGGGTTGGTGTGAGATGGGATCCCATGTTGGGAACAGTCAGAAGCGATAGCAAGGCAGCAGCTAATATTAGTGAAGCAAGTACAGTGACACTTTTGCCAAGGGGCCCACTGCATCACAATTATGAATGTTTTACAGTAGAATTTGGGCATGGGGGCTCATTTTTCTTGCTAGCATGTGGACTGATGACGCCATTGGCGCAAAACAACTGGGGAAGCATGCAGTAGATAATTTTCTTTCAGACAGAGCCTGGACTTCTTTTGAGATTGAAGTGATGGTCAGACATGGTGGAGAAGGAATGAAAGATGATGAAATGGCTTGTTTCTCAGGGCTACAGTCATCATTATTGCAGCAGGTGGAGTGCATTGGGGCCCACGGCACCCCAATTATGGGCAGTAGTGTTTGTGGTCAATTCTGTTCTTGCTTGGTGCTGCACATTTAGTGTGGATTACGAGCTACAGAAAAGCATACCTGAAATGGTCTCATGATCCCTGCCCCCTGTGATCAGCACTCCCACTTCCCAAATCTTTGCCATATAGTTTTGGAGGGGGGGCCCAACTTCAAAACATTTTGCTTAAGGGGGGCTCAGACCAAAATAGTTTGAAGACCTCTGGCTTACAGGCTAAAAAAGACGTAGCATATAACAACCGAAGTGAAAGGGTCAGTCCTCATGGGAGGTTACAAATGAAGTCAAGGTGGTACTAATGAGGGACTAACAAGCCTATTAACGAATCTGAACCCAGCATTTACGAAGGACAATGACACAAGCCAATTACAAATTTGGGTGGAGAGTGGGCTGGGCTTCTATTCCTTTCTCCAATACAGCATGCTGCAAAGTAGCGCATACCATGCCCAGGCTCAATCTAAAAAGGAGAAATTCAGGATGCTCATATTAGCTCAGGTCCTGTCTGCCCTGGACCCGGGAGACTGGATGGTAGCGATGGACTTGCAGGAATCCTACTTTCATATCCCCGTTCTCCAGGCCCATCGATCTTGTGGTTTACAGTAGGCCAAGAGCACTTTCAGTTCACCGTGTTCCCCTTTGGTCTTGCCTGTGCCCCCCGGTTGTTCACCAATGTGATGGCGGTTGTTGCAGCTCATCTGCGCAGATCAGGGGTGCCAGTCTTTCCCTATTTCAATGACTGGCTGCTAAAGGTGGGCTCACCCCAGGCTCTCGTCTCCCACCTCCAGACTACGGCAAACCTCCTGCATTCGCTGGAGTTCACAATCAATTTGCCAAGGTCACACCTGACTCCCTCTATGACACTCCCTTCTTTCAGAGCTGTTCTGGAAACAGTGCATGTTCGAGCTTATCATCCTGAGCGTCGAGTCCAGGATATTCAGGCTATGATACTGATGTTTCAGCCTCTAATCTGGATTTTAGTGAGACTGACTCTGAGACTGCTGTGCTTCATGGCCTCCTGCAACCTGCTAATGACACATTCCAGGAAGCATAGGGGATCTGCAGTGGGACCTGAAGTTCCAGTGGTCGCAGCATCAGGGGAATGTCTTCGACATGGTACAGATCTCGGAGGGAACTGCGAAAGACCTGCAGCGGTGGATGACGAACAGACTCCTCTCCCAACCAGATCTCACAGTGGTGACAGATGTGTCACTTCTGGGATTGCGCGGTCATCTGGGAGCGGTGGAGATCGGAGGACTTTGGTCTCCGGCAGAATCCAGACTCCACATCAACATGATGGAACTCTGAGCGATCAGAATGGCATTGAAATCCTTTCTACCCTCAATCAAGGGAAGGCTAGTTCAAGTGTTCACAAACAACACTACCTCCATGTGGTATTGCAACAAACAGGGCGAAGTGGGGTTGTGGACCTTTTGTCAGGAGGTCCTGCATCTCTGGACATGGCTGGATCAGCAGAGCATTTCCCTGGTGGTTTAACACCTGGCCGATTCCCTGAATGCAAGGGCGGATGAACTTAACCCTCGATGCCTTCCACATCAAGACTGGCGTCTCCATCCAGAGGTGACACATAATTACTTTGTCTCAGAAGGCAAGTATTACCAACAATGCTCCGGGACCAGTATGGGCGCAATTTTTGCGCCAAATCTGGCAAATATCTTTATGGATAACCTAGAGCACAAATTTGTCCTCAATGATGCAAATATATACCACTCAAAAATAAATTGTTGGAAAAGATATATTGATGACATTTTTTTGATTTGGTCTGACACAGTTTCTGAGTTTAATAATTTTGTGTTTTACTTAAATTCAGTTCAACCGCACCTCAAATTTACATCCACCATACATGACTCCTGCATCGCCTTTTTAGATCTTAACATCTCACACGATGAGGGGAAACTCTACACTTCATTACACAGGAAGCCAACGGAGCGTAATACACTACTCGCTTACAATAGTCATCATTCTCGTGCCCTGAGAGATGGATTGCCTCATGGACAATTTTTGCGAATACGTCGCAACTGTACCAAAAAAGAGGACTACATGAGAGAGGCATATATTCTGCAAGACAAATTGTTGTCTAGGGGATACCCGAAAAAACTAGTGAAGAACTCTCTGAAAAGAGCCTGGTTCTGCCCCAGAGAGACACTACTCATTCCCAAAGAAAAAACCAAGGTTGACAAATTAATCTGTGTCACCACGTTTGGTATACATACGAATGCCATTCGTAAACTAGTCACCAAGCATTGGCACCTTATTCAAAATATAGACTCCAGCATTGACATACCAATGTTTGCCTTTAAAAGAGGCAAAAATATTAAAGATCACCTTGTAAGATCGTCAATGGAGGGTCCATGCCAAAACGTGAGATCATTGGAATCCACCTGGGGGTTTCCAGATGTTAAAGGTCACTATAAATGTGGTAACTGTGTCGCCTGTGAATTTACTGCAAACACTAAGAAATTCACTCATGGAAAAGTTGATCAAGTACTAAACTTCTTTGCCAACTGCAATACCAAAAATGTAGTATATTGCATACTATGTCCCTGTGGGCTACCATATATTGGACAAACGCAACAAATTGTCAAAGCACGCATAGGGCAACATCGCAGTAGGATTAGGAATTCTGTTCCCAATGCCCCATTGGTCAATCACTTTAGAGAGAAAGGGCACACGGCAAATGACATTCGCTGGCAGGTAATTGACAAAGTGATTGCTCCGAAAAGAGGCGGAGATTTATCACAGATACTGCAACGCCTGGAATGTCGTTGGATTGAGCGTACTAACTCTATACTACAAGGGCTGAACACAGCTGAGGAATGGCGTGGGTTTATTACTACCCTTTCCTGAATCAGTGTGGCTTAATGACCTAGCATGTATCTTTAAACAATTTTCTCAATACAGCTTTTGTTGTAATTTCAAAGAAGTTTCAATATATTATTCCATAAATAGCCAGTAACATACCGGTGTGACAATAAATGATGGATAATATGTAAAGTTAGGGATATACTGATATATGTACTCTGTAAATTCGAATGTACATTATTTTTAATGTCTCGGATGGAATAAGTTAACAACTAATTATGGCATATTGTCCTGGATAAGATAATTATTTTAAGCCTTTCTGTATAGCCAGTCACGCATCTACATTACTATTTCTTTGTTTTAAATCAATGACTATTCTCATAATTGTGTTGGTGGCGATTTGTAACGTTCACTGCTCAGTGTGTAAAGAATTGTATTCATCATTGTTATACGCCATAACCAATGAACAAATAACCTAAAATTTGCAAACCCCTGTAACCCCATGTAATTGTGTAATTGTTACGTCAATCTTTTCTATACTCCACTGCTTTTTTAATTACCAACTGATCATTCACTGATATTTAATGCAGAAGCGCTGTCAATAAGTCTGGTAACTGTGTCCATTTATATAATTGCTATCATCTAGGTATTTCATCCGATAGTGCCGTATTCCCGGTTCCAACACTATTAATACCATAGCGGTATAAATCGGAGCACAGCACTCATTTCTTTTCACGTCCTCATTCACGTGCCGCAACAGAGATTGAAGATAGCCTTTGGTAACTAAGCAACGTCACGCTCGCGCGAAAGTATTGTTTGGGAATCCTGATTAGCTACTGATTAACCTCGCTCACATGCCGTGACAGTGATTGAAGTTAGCTTTTGGTAACTTAGCAACGTCACGCTCGCGCCAGAGTATTGTTTGGAAATCCTGATTGGCCAGCGCTTATCGAATCAGGCTTAAGTGTTCTACTCCCCCACCAACCGCTGTGATCGTACCTAGCAGCCAGGACCTTGCTTGCCTGCTGCAGCGCTCCGTGAGATATTCAGAAACCCGGACGAAATAAATGAGGTAGGAGCTGCGTCTCCACTGCGTTGGTTTTAGTTTCATGTGACTAATAGACTGAAGAGGCCAATTTCCACTGGTTTCTTTGTTACTAGCGCCTTTTTTTATTATTTTTTATACAGTTGATCGGACTCGTTAATATAGCAGTTTGGAGGTTCTGTATCTTGAAGGACCCTCATCTTACGTGATATTCACAACCACACCGTATTACATTGGGCAACTGCCTCCGTGTGAGTCCACTCTCACAGGGGTAAGTAGATATTTAGGTTTCCACTATATACATATACAACTGAATTATGGCTCAGACAGTAATGTTTTTCTCTCTATTTGCACACAGCACCCGGCTGGGTACCTGTGAGTATTTTATCCCTTCACTTAAAACACGGTGTCACTGTACATTTTCACGCTAGACTAGTGTTGGACGTTAAGGTAAAGAGGCGCATCACCTATAGTAATTTACTTTCATTTCTTAAGCCCCACTGGCCCTTTTTCTGATACATTCTTGTAATTTCCTTTTAGGTGTCCCTACATTAGACTGTCCTGACGAGACCCTTTACACTTGGAATAGGGTCGAAACGCCGTTGACGCGATAGGCAAATCACTCAATCAACACCTATATTAAATAAGTGTTGTTAATTTGAATAATTAATTACTGGTGATTGCCTGTGTAAAGAGAAATGCAAACCTTGTCTGTATGTTGTATGTTATGTAAAATAATTTTTTTTGTAAGGTTTTTCATTTGGGACACTATTGTGTAATTTGTATGTTTAATGTTAATTTGTATCGTAAATTTATGTCCACTTTTTGTGTAAATATTTCAGAAATATAAACAAAAAATTCATCACAAAAAAGATCTAACGTGTATGGCTTTGCCTTTTCTTCTGACATCTTTTATAATCCCCTTTTCTTTGATCATTATTTTAGATTATACACTATATTGTTAAGTATCAATCCGCATGAGCTATTGTTTCCTTACAGCACATAATACCCAGGCTCTTTGTGGGTAGGGTTTCCTTGTTTCCCAATCGAGACAAAGTCTCTTTCAGCAGATCTGTTAATGCACAATGTCAGCCGTTTTGCGTGTTGCCGTTTCCAAGGTGGCTCTCGCTTGGAGACACTTTTGTTCTCGTGTGGAGCTCAGGCCTCCTGAACGCCTTCTGCTCATATCACTCCTACACAGAGTTCTCAAGAAGATCAGGAATGTCCGGGCCCAAGTCATCTGTGTGTCTCCGGATTAGGCACAGAGAGGTTGGTATCCTGAGCTTTTGCAAATGAGCATCGATCTCCGATCAGGCTGCCCTTGGGAGGATCTTCTATCGCAGCAGTGGGGGAGGGTCCGCCACTCGAACCTGTCAACTCTACACCTTATTCCATGGAGATTGGGCGGCGACAGTTGACAGCTTTTGACCTTCCTCCTGAAGTCTGTAATGTTATCTTGGCGGTCCTCCTCCAAGACGGTACATGCCTGCCACTGGTACAAATGTATATCATATTGTACAGAGAAGTCTATTTACCCTCTTTCTGTGTCCCTTTCTGATATTTTGTTTTTTTATTTTGACCCTTGTCCAGCAGGGCCCTCCTCTGGGCACTTTGAAAGGGTATCTTTTGGCCTTGTCTTCCTTCCTGAGGTCGCCAGACCAACCCTCCTTATTTAAATCACTCATTGTGCATAGATTCCTGAAGGCCTTGTATATATGTCCCCCCCCCTGTCCCTTTCAATATGCCTCAGCAGGACCTTAATTTGGTTGTCTCCTTCCTCTTTTTGAAGCTTTGCATAACTGCCCCCTGTGGCTTCTCACCATTAAAACAGCCTTTTTTAGCGGCAATTACCTCTGTCAGAAGTGTGAGTAAGCTGCAGGCTTTATTTTCCAAGCCCCCCTTCTTGACAATCTTTCCTGACAAGTTGGTGCTTGCCACTAGGACCTCTTTCTTCCTGAAAGTATTAACACCATTCCATGTGGGACAACCTGTCACCTCACCCACTTTCTGCGCTCTTCTGCATCTCTCTAAGGAAGAGGAGCGACTCTACCATATGACCTCAAAAAGAGAGTTGCCGTTCTACTTTGATCGCACAAAAGAGTTCCTAGTGGATGACCAACTGTTCGTGGGGTATGTTGGAGCGAAGAAGGGTCAGGTGGTGCAAAAGAGGACCATCTCGTGTTGGGTCACCCTCTGTTTCAAGATTTGCTACTCTGGCAAAATAGCAGCCTTCTAAAGGTTTAAGGGCTCATTCCACCAGAGCTAAGGCTGCTACCACTGCGTTAGCACATGGAGTCCTAGGTTTAGGTATCCGCCAGGCAGCAACGGAAGCATCCCTGCACACGTTTACTAAGCATTACTGTCTAGACGGCCAAGTCCGCTGGGACGGCCATTTTGACCGTGCAGTGCTGCAGGAGTTCCTAATCTAAACTTGTTCACAGTCCCTCTTTCGGTGATAGTATTGCTTTGGTATCTATTCAAAGGTAAGGAATCTGCGGCTAGATGTCTAAATCAGATGAACAAGTTACTTTCCTTTGGTATCGCCTTATCTGGTAGAGACATGATCTAGCCACAAATTCCTTATCGACCTACCCATCCTCCCCGCACTGCGGACAGGTTTCTAGGATCAGGGCTGATCCCTTTCATGGCCCTACTTTTTAAACACACCAATGTCAATACAGTTCATGGCTCCGTGCTTCTGGTGTGGAAAGTAGTGAAAAAGTAACGGATGTCAGTGCGTTGAGGTGGTGCTTATGTAGGTGACGTGGACGACACTGCCATTCGATGCCAGCTACTGGTGCGCAGAGGTTTTGCTCGACGAAAAATCCTTCGAATCCAGTCTGACGCCCACGAAATTCAAAATCTGCGGCTAGATTAGGTCTCTACCAGATAAGGCATTAAGGAGAGTAAGTAACTTGTTCTTTAAAATGTTCTGTAAATGTGAAAGAATTTAAAATTTTAGGCTAAAAATTAAGTTAGTATCCTCAGATTTATTCTAGGGAGTAGTCAAGTGCGTCATACACAATATAGTACGGACAAGGAGTGTCAATTGAATTTAGAAAAGCTCCAACCTTCCCATTAAAATTCAGATTTTTTAGAATATTTGTTTGTGAATTAAATTAAATATTTCACCAGTTATCTGTTTGATGGATGCTTGTTTTTGTATATTTTTTGTATAGTTTTGTGTTGCAAATCATCAAAAATGCCTGTGACTCAGTAGGGGTTCTCGTATTACAATAATGATTCTGTGGGGTTCCCCGGGTTCCAGTATTAAGTGGAGGCCGAACCACTGGTTTACAGAATAAGCAAAGTGAAGTGTACAGCCAAGGCCACTAGGTGGCAGTATTAGCTGGCAGAACTTCTAAAGGAAGCGTTGTAAGGGTGTCGAAATCCAGAAATCAGTACAAGAGGATGCGATGTCGAGGTGACGCGAAGGTGGTTCACCTTACATAAATTCCAACACTCCGAAATGTCTTATTCATGGAGGAGGGAAACGCTAGACACGGAGGAGGGTTAATGCCGGCCTTCCCTTTCGGCTCCAGCAGCTTTAGAATTGAGCTATCCCTCTGCTCGGTTGTGGCGAGGAATGAAGTCAGTTTCTCTCGTGCTTCCCTCGCGTGCACACCGGCAGCGCTCTCTTTCAGCAGCTCCAGGCTTGAGCCTTTCCCAGTAAAAATATCGACCATTTTTTTCACATTTAAGATTCTGCAAAGGTCTTTAGAACTTTATATATTCCATTTTATCCATGGCTTTTCCGTCTATGTTTACTGTAATTATCAGCAAGGTATCAGTAGAACACATTTTAAAGTGATTTCGTCCATATTTACTGTTTAAAGTATGGATAATGAAAAGATACCCGCCCAAGTAGGGAGAGAATTCACAATCTGTAGACATTTTAAAATAATGGCGAAGGCAGGGTTCTCTGAGATCAGCTAAAACGATGAACGAGGGCCAAGGGAAAAAAAACATGGAGAACAAGATCATAGCTGCCAGGTTTCCAGTGTGCTTACGTGTGACATTATCACGGTTTAACTGTGCTTAATGCGTGACATTCTGCGCCTTATGCGTGACATTCTGCGCCTCATGAGTGACAGTGATAATGGAGCCAGTGGCAGGCGCTGACACTTCGCCAACTCCAGGGGGCGTAGCTTCGTCAGTAAGATTGGGGGTTGTAAGCTTCGGATTTCGCACAATCACGCTAACATATGATATTAAAATATGTAATGAGAAGCACAACACAAGGGGGGTTTTAAGAGGCAGGGTAAAGAGAGAGGAGGGCGGATTGTTAGGGGTACTTAAAACACTAGTTTTGAAACTAACCAAGTTTTAAGGCAGAGACGAGAGAGAGAGAGTGTGTTTTTGTCAATGTGGTAAGATCCACAGTTAAATCTGACAGGCACCTCACCGTGCCGACTGAAAGCATCTGTACCCAACTATTTGTTGCAGAGTACAATTTTTTAGGGGGATATAACACCCCAAACATCCCCCCCCCCCTCCCTGAGCTACATGCCTGACCACCTCGCACTGCACGCTGACTCCACTTCCTCGGTAAAGTCTCTAGGGGTCCGCTGGTTGCCGATTTTTTGAGTAGGAGGTGCAGGGCCGGACTGGCCGTAGCGGGCACCGGGCAATCCCCCAGTGCGCCGCACGGGTGGGGGCCGGTTTTGGGACCCTGGGTGTGGTGTCGCTGGGGGGCCTTAGCAGGTGGGCTCTGAGTACAGGCCTAGCACGTGGGGGTCAATAACGACTCGGGACACTTGTGGTGCTTGCTTGCCATCTCCGCAGCCGTGGCGCTTCTGCCTACCTTGCTGCGTGACGTCATATTTATTACAGTACGTACAACGAACGTGCCCTGACGTGAACACCATCGCGTATCACGTCAGGGACGAGTATCGCGACACTACATTCCTCCCCAACACACAAAAACAAAAAGAACACATAATACAATCCCCCAGACATGGACAACCAGTTTCAGAGTGTCCCTCACTCTGCAGCTTACAGTCCCAACAATAAAACTTAAACAGTCTTACTTTACGTAGTCTCGTAACCGGCAAGAAGGCGCGGGGTGCGGCCTCAGGTCATATCGCACTCCGCCACGTTCCACAGCAGCATCTTGGCCTCCGCTCCCAGGGTCATCTGCTGCGTCGTTCTCTCCACCCTCGGGCACGCCCGCTACTCCAGGCAACAAGGACTCTGGCCGGTGCTGCATAGTGTCATGTCCTGGACTTGTGGGCTCTACTCTCACACCCGCCTGGCCCTCGGGTTCTGAGAATCCTTCCTCTCGTGGCATGTCCCTCATGACCCTGTCCTGGCGTCGTTCATCCCCTCCAGAGGGCACGGGAATTTTCTTGAAGAATGAGACGTTCCTCGTTATTCTTTCAGCACCCTTCCGGGCTGTCACGCACGTGCCTCGGACTTTTTCCACCATCCAGGGCTGAGGTTCGAAGTTCAAACGAAATTTGCCCCCTGGCACCCGATTACGAATTAGTACATGGTCACCTGGGGCTATCGGTGAGGACACCGCCCTCCGGCGGGCGTCGGCTTGGGCAAACGCTCCACGTCGATGCGCATCAATGGCACTGTCATTGGGAGTTTCGGGCTGCCATTCTGGGTGATGTGGAATTGAATCAGTGACAACTCGCCCCATTAGTAGGTGTGCGGGAGCCACTCCCGTGATGGAATGGGGCGTTTGGCGATAGCTACGGAGGAATGTGAAAATGGCAAGTTCTACAGACTGGTTTTTAGGTCGAGGACTACCGGTCTGCCGAAGGCAGAACCGGAAGTCGGAAGATTTAATGTTTCCTAGAGTGGCTATTTAGCCCGCCTCTCTTTTTGCTTCTCCTCCATTGGCTGGCTTCCTAAACGGAGGCCAGCCATTGGAGGAGAGAGCCGTCCCTCCAAATAGGCTCCGTCTTTTTCAGATTCGGGGGCGTGTTCCTTGCTGTTCTTTCCACTTTTTAGCCACGCCCTTTTAGAACAGCAGGAACACGCCCCCGAATGCGAAAAAGTTTCGATTCTTCCATCCGCCATTTTTATGCTGTTCTCTGGCCGTGAGGATCCATCCGTCCGGCGCCGTGTTGTTGTGCTGGTGGCGGCGCTGCTGGGGCAGGCTCCAGTTCCACGAGCAGGGATCCGCACCGTGCTTTGGACGTCTTTCCCCCTTGTGCCACCGGATCGGGTTTGTGTAAATCCGGGAGGGAGCTCCTGAGTTCCGAGTTTGCTTTCCGCGGTCACGAGATTACACAGTTGGCGGGAGGGAAGCGCTGTTCTTTCCGTGCGGCCGCAGCCCTTTGGCCCTCCACCTCTCCCGGTTACTCAATTAATGGGGCTGTGTGATGTAACTTCAGGCAGCGCGCGAATCCCCGGCCCGTCAGCATTCCACGTCCCTCCGATCCCGGCGCAGCTTGCACGCGGCTCCCATGCCAGGGAGAAGGCGCATTTACATTAAGCCTGGCACACGCTGCCAGCAGGCTGCAATTGCATTAGGACTTGTGTCCTGCAAAGAGAGGTGAAAATGTGAGTGGCGCAGTGAGGAGTGCTGCAGCAGGCAGGGTGTTAGAACTTCGGCTGCAAACAGTCGACATTACAAAAACCTTGAAGTGAGCGCAGTAGTCTCCATACAGCTCCACTTGAGACCATGAGACATACGCCCGATGCTTATTATTACAGAACGACATAACTCAGTGTTGTAATTCCCTAACTCCGCCCTCTACTATGCCCCTTGGTGTGCACGTTGTGCGACGGAGCGATGCACAGCAGTCTTAAAACGAGCGGCATTTGTCCTATATGCTACGGCTGATGCAGTCCGCAGAGTGGTGTCATGAGCCCTGGTTTTGAAGCAGGGGTCGACTCAGCGAATCGTGAAATAATTCTGCTCTGTGTTTCTGTCAGCCCCAGAGACAGGGAGCACATGGACTGCCATACCATGACGCTGCTTTGACCCCCCCCACCCCCCCAGTTCCAAGAAGAATAAAAAACACGAGTTAAAACCCTGTATTTTTAAAGCGCGAACTAATCTCCCCCAAGGCACTGGGGGCCGTCGAGAAGACTAAACAAGCTACTACCCAGAGTCACTTGGTGCTGGCTGAGCTGCCACCGGGATCCAACCGTGAGCCCCGTGCTCTGGAGTCAGCCGCCTGGTCGCTGCGCCACACCTCTTCGCAAGCGAAGGGGTGTAACTTCAGATGGTACAGCAGGTGCAGTGTCACCGGGGCCTAGAGGCCATAGTACATCACTAAACCCTGATTATTGCAAGTTCAAACCGAGTGTATCAAAAGCAGATTGCACAGGGCTGATGTCCGGGGAGTAAAGAGTAAGCTTTCTTTCCAAGACTAAGCCAACAGGAGCTCGCTGCACATGGCCTACACATGCATGTTTATTGCGACCTCGACATAAATAAACATCACTTTGCACCGGAGGAACATAAAGGGAGTCCTTATCAACTCAAATCCTATCGTTAGTTTACATTGTCCATTTTAAACACAGACCATTACTGTTTCAAAAACATAGGGCCTGACGCCAGGGTTCTCAGTCACAAAACTGTCAGTGGGCATGAAGGTACCCATTATATATTGTAATTGTAAATATCCAGTTTTGGACAAACGGCAACCAAGCATTTAGTCTAATTCTAAACGCTCACAATCGTTAAAGGCCCAAGATCACACAACCTGATCTCCCGTATACATGTCCACACACACACACACTGCATCTCTTGCCTGTTTGTGCTGCTGCCTTTTGGTTGGATGTGATACCTGTTATTGTGTTACGTTCAGATATATTTTTTGTACATAGTTTTATATAGCGTGAACTTGACCCGAATCGGGTTTCAGCGCGCTTTACATAGCACCAGTTGCATTACATGAGGACACATTCATTTTTGTCTCTGGGAGATTAAGTGATTTGCCCAGAATCACAGGATGTTCTGCGTCATTGCCAAGACTCGAATCCAGTTCCCCAGATTCGAGGTCGGACGCCCTAGCCAACGCTTTATAGGGCGCTACAAGCGGCACTAGTGCCATTTCTAAGCACTGCAAATGAAAGATGTCACTATTCTGTATTGCAATACATTTAAAGTTGAAAGGCTGAGTCTGCCTTCCCGGATTCGAAATCTTGATCTTCAGAACACCGCATTTGTCAGCAGGGAGCGCTCTGCTCACCGAGCCTTCCTGCAGGCTTTTTGCAAAGATGTTGTGTATTGTGGTGATGTTATGATGGTCCAGATTTGTCACGAGATATCGTGCTATTTGTGTATTTGAGTTAAAAAAAAAAAATTCTTTGACAGTTGGTGTGGCACTGGCGCGCGGTTAAACCATTGAGAGCATATGAGTCCTTCAGTTTGTGAGCGTTCCATATATAGGAGGTGCGTGGCTTCTAGACTCCTACACAGCCGTACTGCAGACCGTGAGCATTGTATCGCAGTGTGTGATCTGCAATATTTGCCACACACACATGCAGCGGATCACACATGCGGTGGAAGCTCTTTTGATCCTATTGGAATATAGGATGCACAACCCAGGGTGTCAAGCGCAGGCCCGATCCACTGTATAGTTTCTGGATAATGTAATATGCAGGAGTTCAATATAGATTGTATATTATACGTTAGTGCTAGGTTTCCAGAGACTGTGTTGACGGTGTTATATAGTCATTCTAGAAAAAAATTTGGGAATGTGCGTTTCATCTTCACGTGAAACACCGTTCTGTGTGCCAGTGGGCTGGGGCTGTACTCCAGGGGTGACTGCCCTTTTACAGGTGACCATCAAGGGACGCTGACGAGCCCACCCTTTGGACTCAATTGGCTGTTGCGGAAATCCATTATAACGGTGGAATGTTCACATAAACAAATAGATGGATGCCACGCCGTGCCAACTGTGCCCACCCCAGCAGTGTGGATGACTCCACGTCCGTGGCATTCAGTTTGTGAAGTGTGTTTGTATAGCGGGCCGATCTTGCAGGCACCCAGCATTGGCACCGGATTCGCCAGGATAGGATTTCATGTACCAGTTTATCCTTTGGGGAAAAAAAGCTTTTAAACTATCACCCCACAGACACAACATCGGCAGTCAGCACAGCTTCCCTCTGGTGTTTAATCATTCATTCATTCAAATGAGGGGAAGATGCCCAGGATACAATACGCCCCTAACCTGCGCATGCCCTGCTAAATCTGGAAGGCAGGAGTAAATCAAGTGCACGCCCGTCTCATCCCCTCAGAGGAGGAGTAAGTGCGCACCCGTCTCACCCCCTCAGAGAGGAGTAAGTGCACGTCTGCCTAACCCCCACCCCCTTGAAGAGGAGTGCATGCCCGTCTCATCCCCCCTCAGAGAGAAGTAAGGGTAAGTGTACGCCCGTTTTACCCCCTCAGATAGGAGTAAGTACACTCCTGGTACATTTGATCCCCTCAGCAAAGAGTAACTGCACGTCTGCCTCACCCCCTCGAAGAGGAGTAAGTGCATGTTAGTCTCATTCCCCCAGACAGGAGTAAGTGCAGCCTGCTGCTGCGCTCCTGTCTCACCAGAACACTCAGATAATCATGTCGGTGCTTGGGTGCGGCGTGGGATATGCTGGGCGAATGGGAGTGAGGTGGAGCTACAATAACAAAGGACGTCACAACGCAATCTGACAGGGCAAGGTTAGTGGGAGGGGGTGAGAACTGATTATTTGGAAGGGTGGCAAATTATACTGTTAGCACGCTGCTTTTTGTTTCCCACAGCTATTCTCTTTGTATTGGTTTTATTTTTCAATGCACTGAAAAAGAGGCAGCACAACTGATGGGAGAGGTTTGTGTATTTCCAAAACCCTGTGTTATCTATCGTTCTGTTTTACATATGACCACAGTTGCCTTATTTCACTAGAACACTTTTATTAAATAGCGATATGACCGCACTGTACAGTATGAAAAGGTACACGTAATACATTTCAAAAGTATGCGTACTGGGGTTGCAGCAATGGCTACAAAGCACAGCATCCAGGTGTACGCATATTATGCACGGGCAGCCAGTACACCCTGCCTGCTGAGCCTCATCGCTCCAGATGTACTCATGAACTGATTTTAAAATCTGTGGGCTTCATACTACACTCAAGTCATTCTGAAAGATAAGATGAGCAATTAGTAGCTGGCATATATTCATAGTGAATAATAGGTTAGTTGTAAAATGTAATATCCAACGTGAAATAGGATTGAGTCCAATCACAAGAAAGGCCAGTCACAACATCACGCTATGCTTATATATCACTACCTCACAACATCCCTCTCCCTCACTACCTCACTCTTTCACTACCTCACTCTCTCTATCTCACTACCTCACTCTCTATCTACCTCACTCTCTATCTCACTACCTCACTCTCTATCTACCTCACTCTCCCTCACTACCTCACTCTTTCACTACCTCACTCTCTCTATCTCACTACCTTACTCTCTATCTACCTCACTCTCTATCTCACTACCTCACTCTCTATCTACCTCACTCTCTCTCACTACCTCACTCTCTATTTCAATACCTCACTCTCTCTCTCTCTCTCTCACTACCTCAATCTCTCTCTGCTAATGCAATAGGTATCACATATGCAAAAAAAAGCTAATGCCAATAGAAATGAAAATGCCATTTATTTAGGGATACAATAATGATAAAAAAATAATGAGCAATACCAATAGCTTACCTATAATATTGCCGAGACCATTGCATTGTAAATGCTTGTTTTCGTGGGCAATCCGTATCACTTTGTTGAGGGTCCTCATGAAGCGTTCCGCTTCTCCGTTCGCCTGAGGCCATCGGGGGGTGATTCGCCGGTGGTGAATCCCGAGAGCCTGTAGGTACACCGCGAAGTCTTGGCTCTGAAACGGTGATCCATTATCGGTTCTGATCTCTTTAACAATGCCATGGGTTGCCATGATTTTCTCGAGCTTCGGGATTACTTCCTGAGCACTCAGAACAGTCAGTATCTCAACCTCCGGATACTTGGAGTGATCATCTATGGCCACCAAGGTGTGCCGTCCGTCTGGCAGGCTGCCGAAATCGACGCTGATCTTTGTCCAGGGCCTCCTCGGGCGAGGCTCCATCACCACAGGGGCCGGCCGGGGCATTTCACCGGTTAGCTGACACGCCTGGCACTCTCGAACGGTAGCCTCCACGATTTCGTCCATGAGAGGGAACCATACTTTGGTTCGGAGCCGTGACTTAGTCTTGACCATGCCCTGGTGACCGATATGGGCTAGATCCACCACTCTCTGGGTGAGGGACATCGGTATGACCAGCCGGTGGCCTCTCAGCAGGCATCCAGTCTCGTCTTCCGTCAGTTCTGTCCTCACGTGGTATAAGCTCTCCATTATCTGTTTCGCCTGAGGCGTCAGGCTCTTCCACTCCTCTCGGGCGCGAGTCCAGCTGTTGTCTCGGACCGCCATTCTCGCTCTTTGTAGGCACTCGTCTTCACTGGTTGCCTGGGACAGGCTGGCCATGGACACTGGCCGGGGGCATGACTGCGCCGTGATGCACCGGACGTACTCTTCTGGTTCTGCCGCCTCTTTTATTTCTCTTAGAGTTGCTGTGCGGGGGTGGCGAGATAGGTAGTCGGCCGGGTTTCGCGCACCCGGCTGATACTCAATCTTGCAGTTGTAGTCCTGCAGTTGCAACATCCACTTCTCTATCCTTGGCGGCGGCTTCGTTGAGGTGCCTGCAAACAGGGAGACCAATGGCTTATGGTCGGTGGTCACAACAAAGGGTTTGCCATAGACGTACAAGTGGAAGTGACGACACCCCCAATGAATGGCGATCGCCTCCTTTTCTATTTGGGAGTATCTCTGCTCCGTCTCCGTGAGTGACCGGCTGGCGAAGGCCACCGGGGCCCATTCTTCGGCATTCGTCTTCCGCTGCAGCAGGACTGCGCCCAGCCCGACTGGACCGGCATCGACAGCAATCTGTGTCAGCTTGGCCGGATCGAAGAAGGCCAGCGTTGTGGCTTCTGAGAGTGCGTGTTTGACTTCTTCAAATGCTTTACTCTGGTCACTGTTCCATGTCCAGGGTGTTGATTCCTTTGTGAGTTCTCTCAGTGGCGCTGTGAGGTTCGCTAGATCCTTGATGAACCTGCCACAGTAATTCACCATTCCTAGAAAACTCCTCACCTCCGTGACGTTCGCAGGAGCGGCTGCCTCCTTGATATCCTTGACCTTGTCCGGATCGGGGTTGACGCCAGCAGCTGAGAAGATGTAGCCGAAGAACTGGATCTTCCGGCACAGGAATTCGCACTACTCCCGATGTAGCGTGAGGCCTGCGTCTCGTATTCGTCGTAGCACCTGCACCAGCCTCTCGTTGTGTTCCGCTACCGTCGTGGCGTGTATCATGATGTCATCGCTGACGTTGAGCGCCCCGGGGATTCCAGCGATCAGCTCTTGTATCACATTCTGGAATACTTCCGCAGCGCTCGATACCCCGAAGCTCAGCCTCGTGTAACGCCTCAGACCTACATGGGTGGAGAACGTTGTTATGTTCCGGGATTCTTCATCCAGAACTAGCTGGTGATATCCCGAGCGTAGGTCCAGCTTTGAGAACCACTTGGCGCCGGCCATTTCCCCAACGATGTCATCGATAGTCGGGGTGATGTGTCGCTCCCGTTTGATGGCAACGTTCGGGAGCCTCATGTCCACACATATACGGACAGCGCCTGGCTGCTTGGGTTTCTTCGCCACGACAATTGGTGACACCCACGGGGTCGGTCCGGATACTTTCTCAATGATCCCCGCTGCCTCAAGCTTCTTCAATTCCGCTTCCACCAGTGGCCTGAGGTGGAACGCTATGCGGCGATGCCGGAGTGCTATCGGCTGGACCGTGGGATCGATGTGTAGGTGAACTTCTTTCCCCCGGAACTTGCCTATCCCTTGAAAGATTTCCTCGAACTCCTCCAGAGTGTGGTGTACTGACTCTTGGTGTACCCCAAACGCGAAGGTCACTACTCCCAGATCTTCCGCCGCTCGACAGCCTAGGAGCATGCCTTGCCCGTCTTCAGTGACGTAGACATTCGACGTGATGGACCTTGTCCCATGGGATAACACCGTTCTGAACTTTCCTCGTACCTTTAACGGCTCTTCCTGTCCATAGGCGAACACTGTGATAGTCGAGGGCTGTAGTGGGGGCTGTGGACGCATGGACTTGTGCATGGCTGCAGCCATGATGTTGATGCTGGCTTCTGTGTCTACCACCGTTGTAACTTCCTCTGACCCTACTCGGATGCTGCATTGCGGCAGTCTCCTAGTCCGGCGGGCCGCCGTGCCTATCATGTGCACCCGGTGTATGACTTTTTCCTCCTCTTCATCGTCGTCCATATCGCTGGCTCCCGGACCTCCTTCCTCGACCGTGTGCACGGCCTGGCGGGGCTTTCGGAAACCCTTCGATCGGCACACTTTCTCAAAGTGGTTGAAGCGTCCACACCCTCTGCATTTGGTCCCTCTTGCTGGGCACTCCGACGGGGCGTGGGGTGAGCCACCGCAATATCCACAGGACTTTTGCTGTTCTTGAGCAGCCGGGGCTGGCTTTCGTCGGGGCCACCTCTGTTTCGGCTTGACTGCCACGGCATTGACCGGCTCGACCTTCACTGGCACGTGCAGTGCTGCCTCCATGTGCGCAGCGCGCGCCTTGGACAGCTCCTTCGTTCGGCCCATCGTCAGGATGTCCGCCAGGGGCTTACCGGATTCCTCCAAGATTCTCTCCCTGAGCTTGGCGGACGCACACCCTTGTATTATCTGGCCTCTTATCTCCTCCGTCTCGTCTCGGAACCCACAGGTGGCCGCTAAGTTCTTTAGACGAGCGTAGAATTTGTCGAGCCACTCCTCCGGCGATTGGCGCGCTTGGCGAAATATGAAGCGTTCATAGTCGCGGTTTGCCATTGGCTCAAAGTATTTGTTGAGAGCTGCTATAAGCGTCGTGTGCGTCTTGGGGGTGGCTTCCGCGAGCTTCTTCACTATGTTGTGAATTTCTTTTCCACCTAGGTGAATTATCATTGCACGCTTTTGATCTCTGTTGACCTTCGTGGCCTCGAAGAAGATGCGCACTCTGTCCTCCCAGTCTCTCCACCGGGCTGCTACTGTCGATGGGGACCCCTCGACGGAGAACGGCTCTATTGGCGGGATTGTCGCCATGTTGCGCGTGCGTGGCTTGCGCAAGGCTGGACCTCCCTCTCTCGTGCGCCCTCACACTGGGCGAGACCTTCTGGCACGTGTGCGGCTGGCGCGATGCGAGACCTCTTCTCCCTTGGGCAGTTCAGATTCCCCTGGGCGAGACCTTCTGGCACGTGTGTTGCTGGCGCTAGGCGAGACCCCTTTTCCTTGGGCAGCTCAGATTCCCCCAGGGGGCGTGTGTGTGTCAGCCCCTCCCTTGTCCTGCGACACTGAGGGTTCATTCAAGCTCGGGGGCGCTTGACCCTACCTTCCTGGGCCTCCGGTGAGCAGGACGACGCTGTGTGTATTTCACTGTCTGGCTTCTGGTGCATGGATGCTGGGCACGGCAGATGCTGCACGCTCCCCAGGGCAGGGGGGCAGGGCACGTGAGGTCCGTGAAACGCGCTGGGGCGCCGATGTCAGAGACGGCCCCAGCGCGAGCAGCCACACACACCGGAACACTCCGGCGCTTCCGCGCACGTCCTGGGCACGCTAGCAGCGCGGGGACTGCAGCGCGCTCCGGCGGGGCACGAGCACCGCAAGCGAGGAGCGCTAACGGCCGCCACACCAACCGGACGCGCTGATCCTGAGCGGGGGCACGATCGCACCCTCGTCGCCAATTTGTGGTGTCGCTGGGGGGCCTTAGCAGGTGGGCTCTGAGTACAGGCCTAGCACGTGGGGGTCAATAACGACTCGGGACACTTGTGGTGCTTGCTTGCCGTCTCCGCAGCCGTGGCGCTTCTGCCTACCTTGCTGCGTGACGTCATATTTATTACAGTACGTACAACGAACGTGCCCTGACGTGAACACCATCGCATATCACGTCAGGGACGAGTATTGCGACACTACACCTGGGGGCCGTTTTTGCAGCATAGCTGCAAAATCGGCTCTGTAACAAAATCGGCCGAAAACCGGCCCTGGCAAAGGGCTCGGCGGCACCCCCAAGCCTCGAAGGGGCGGCCGAGCACTTTGCCAGGGCCGGTTTTGGTTCCCAGTCTGGCCCTGAGGAGGTGCTAATAGCTGCTCGCGCTAGGCCACACCCCCTAAGCTCTGGACTCTCGATCCCCCCCCCCCCAGCTTTCCACATTGCTCGTTGCATGTTGCTCGTCCTGACACTTGCACAGCACAACGTGGCTCCAGAATAGGGCACGAGTGCGAGCACGGATGTTGTTGCGAGCACGCAGTGTTTATGGCGTTCATGGCGTAGTGACACTGTGAGTGAAACATAATTTGGATTAAAATAATCAGAAAGATTTCCCTGTGGCACACCATGTATAACCCTCCTAACATCTGCTCCCACCTACTCTTTTATGTTGGTAGATTTTATCCATGGATTCATCTTCTATCTGGTCCCGGGCTCCTAGTGGTCTCGCAGCTGTTTCTTATATATTTCATTGTACCGCTACAGCTGTGGATGTAGGAAATCTCATAACACCTACATGGGATTTGTATATCGTCTATTCAAAATGATTATATTGAAAGCATACCTTGTACTTGTATCGCAGTGCCATCTGATTGTATGTTTTCGTATTTAATAAAATACTTTGAAAAAGAAAAGAAAAAAACACCGCTCACCATGGCAGGTGTCATCCTCTCTTCTACCTCTTGCCATCTAGGCCTGACGCAGGCACTGGTAGCTGCTAAATGTGGACTGTCAGAGTCTTTCTCATCCCACTGACAACTTTTTTAAGCTGGGTGACTTACAAATAGCTAATGCTGCTGACCTAACTGGAGCTGTCAAAATTGTGCGATATTGTTCCCGTGCAGGCATGCGGAAGAGATTAATAAATTCGGATCTTCTAATCTGATGTGTGGCTCTTGGAAGGGCTGTAACAATATATTAGGTGCCGTATAATTCCTTGGTGCAAATTAACACCGCACGCGCATTTTATGCAAGACTCCAGAGCAAGATTTTTCTTGCACTTTCAAGGCTCTCTATTCTCCAGGTGCAAAAATATATACATTTATTCATAAATCATTTATCATTAGGAAACGTGTGCGGTATTCTGGAACTCCAGGCAGGATTTATATTGATGTACAAAGACAGCAGGTTTGAATGCTTATCATGTAATCTCAAATTATTACTTTTCCTATCTGAAATGTTTTCATGGCGTTGTGATGTTAATAAACTAAGAGGAGGGAAATGGGGTTTGATGTATGTGCCTAACGGCTTATATTATGAGCTGGCTTAGTTATAAAACAGTATGTAGCATTAACAGCATGCATTGTTCAAGCTATTTGTGGTGGCGGCTATAGGGGACAGCGGCGGGGGGTTAGAAATAAATAAAAAAGAGGGCCTTACATGTGGGTCACCAGCTGCCGCCTCTCCTCTGTCCTCGCTGTATCCTGCCTCCCGGAAGCACCCAGGCTGCGAGACTCCCCCTAGCCAATCATGACGCTGCCTTACGGCAGTGTTGTGATTGGTCTAAGCGCAGTGGTTCGGTGCTCAGATGGGGACTGGGAGTCTGTGCATGTTCTTCACCCATGTCGGTAGTTGGTGGAGGTTCGTACCCTTTAGTCTTGCTATGATAGTGGAGAATGATATCCAATGATTGAGTGCAACAGTTGTTGATACTTTTTTATTTCCTTAGTTGCAAATAATAGTATTGAAAAAAGAGACCGAACAGCCAGTGGGGAACATGCAAAGTGCAAAGTGCACAAGATGGTTTGGCCGGCCCACGACAGCCGGGCAAACCGTCATGCATACTTGAGGGGCAGCCACCACTTCTTCTCCCTCTGGGTCATGGGAGCCCAGCCCGCCCTAACATAGAGCTTGCAGCCAGACTAAAAATAAAATTATATTAACATTTGGTTATAATTATTTTATCTTTTCATTTGCACTGCTCTTAGAGCAATGGGGCGACGCTCCTCCGCCTTTGCGGAGGAGCTACAACTGGCTATTGTGGAAATTCGGGTGCACAGGGCCTTACTGTTGACACTGGTAAATCTGGTGTTCTGGAACTCTTGTCGCTCTGTGTCAAAATTGCAAGATGGGGCGTAATCGCAAGCTCTCGACAAATGATCAAGCGGATTGAGTAAAGTGAGTGAGCCTTTGTATTTTTGAAAGTATACGCATGTTTGTTTTTATTTTTGACTATTATTGCTCCCTTCCGATGTCTTGGTTTTTACTCGTTGTTAAAATTGTATTATTTCCAGTCTCATCCTTAGGAAGCTGCAGTGGTGCTCAATGCTGGTGGTGTTGAGCACACCTAGGCAGCAGGCAGAGGCTCAGTGCACAACAGCTGTTAGTCTATCGACTGCAGCTGAGTGGGTGAATCTGACACTGCGTTGTCACAGGGTCAGGTGCCTTGCTGGGAAACAACACAAAGCAAGGCGCTGCTTCCGATATATGTCTGGGCACTGCTGGGCCCGACTAGTATAATGTTTATGAACATGAGCACGCTGCGCTGACAAGACCACGTTGTATGCCCAGATCCGCGCTCGGCTTAATTGTGATAATGATTCCCTGTGCAGGGCGCCTAACAGACGTCTTACTTGATGATGCGTGATGACTCACTGAATAAAAGGAAACGCGATCGAAGCAAGACAGGCCATTTTGGCAGAGCGCACTCACTGCCAGCACAGCTCGCTACAGCTTGCAGCACAGCTAGCAACAGCTCCTTCTGGAGCACCAGTGCGCCTCGAGGATGGTCCCAGGGCACTATAATATGCGTGACTAACGCATTTTAGTGCAGGGTGCGGACACCAGCACTACAATGCGTTGGTTTAACCCTTGATGAATGGTACTTTGCAGGGCTGTAAGGTCCACAGTGAGAATAGCCTGAGCCCAAAAACCAAGAATGAAAGTGTAAGGGTAAAGATGTTCCTTGATGAAATACACCTGAGAAGATAAAGTGCAAGCACCAGAGAGTACCTTTAAAGCAATGTTGAAGTTGGAGCTTGAAATTGGTCATCGCCAACATATGTAGTATTGAATCTTCCAGGGAAATAAGTCATCAGTTGATAGGTTGCAATCTTGGGTTTATTCTGACATAAAAGCTCCAGCCACCGTCCAGCAGGTTACAGTAATCCCCAGAGTATGGAACCTTCACCCCCTCCCACAGCAATGCTTCCCCAAAACTCCAGAGAAACATTCCATGGCCTCTACAGAAAAAGACTAGAAATCCAACCCTAGATACCACACCTGGGTTGCAGTTCACTTAATCCTGGACTCTTGGAAGAATCCTGGCAGCTTAGACCTAAGGAGCAAAGAAGAGCTGACCTTCCCATCACGAAGAGACGTTGTCCTGATATTGTCAAGGTCTGCACAAGGACCTGCAGAAGGTCTGTTTTGAGGACATCTCAAGGGACCAAGATCATCCAAGACCCACAATGTCCCGGCAAGTCAGCTGGCCTAGAGAAACAGAGAAAAAACACCACTCAGGTTTAGGAGCTACAAATACACATTTTCTGTTTTTTTTATTTAGCTTGTTGAGGTTTTACTGATTCTACAACCTTTTGAACCACCTCCATAGCCGTTATTGTGGCGATGTCATAGTTAATAGTTGCAGTTGATACCTAATGGTAAAGTCCGGTCCACATTGAGAAATAGTGAAGTCTTGGGGCCCACCAGTTCTGTTAGTGGCCAGGTCACTAAAAACATTTGACCCTGGTTGCAAAGTTAGGGGCTCTTAAGGATAGGCGGTCCAATTGATGTCATGGTAGTTGTTAATCAGCTACTACATTTGCCACTTTTTAAAAGCTGGAAAACATTTGGGGACCTTAACATTTATTAAAATACTTAAACTGTGTTCTTCCCAGACACTGGTTCCTTGGCCCCTGGTCGCAATTGATGTGGACACCGTGACACTGAATCCTTGCACCGCACCATTGACGACATTGCCTGAGATCCTTGTTTTTTAGGTGTTTTCGATTTTTGGGTTCAGAGACTTTGGGCCTCATGTAGGAAGCCAAATACCGGTCGGTAACGGCCGATTTTCGGTAATTATACCGTTACCGACCGGTATTTTGGCTTTTGGTATGTAGGGGGATCATTTTTGTATTCGGTAATTTACCGAACCGGTAAAATTACCGAATCGGTAATTTTACCGATTCGGTAAATTCCGAATACAAAAATGATATGTAGGGGGAGTGTGTGTGTGTTTTTAGAAGTCGGTATTTACCACCAACTAATAGTTGGTGGTAAATAATGAATGTATGTGTTTACGCATTTTAAAGCGCTTAGACGTGTGCAATGTGGCAGACATACATGCCCTTAGGGCATGTATGTGTGCCACATGTGCACACATGGCCGAATCAGGGGTGCAACAGGGTGTCAATGTGACACCCTGCCACCCTTGCATGTTTTCCCCCCATTACCGAATCGGTATTTACCGATTCGGTAATGAGGCATACCTTCCCATCAATGGGAAGGTATGCCTCATTACCGAATCGGTAAATACCGATTCGGTAATTACCGAATATTACCGATTCGGTAATATTTACCGACGGATTACCTACATACAAGTTACCACTTCTTAAATACCGATTCGGTAACGTTCGGTATTTAAGAAGTGGTAACTTGTATGCTACCTACATGAGGCCCTTTATGACTGGAAACTTAGCAGTTAAGTCTCCAACCAACTGAATTCTCGAATCTGGTATCAAGAAGCAGTGTCTAGTAACCTTGTATCATTTCTACCTGGACTTTTTAGAAATTACTTGGAGCATTAAATAACTATTTCTAAACACTATTGAAAAAACACTGACACATCATGAGATTCCCTATGCCCATCAACTTGCATTCCCATATGATTCTATTGGTCACACGGCAAACGTTATACAAATTCGACTGCAAAACGAGGACGCCTGTGGGTCGTATCTTCACTCTAGAAGCTATAAACATCTTTTATTTTATTCTATTTGTGCCTCATTAACTTAAGTGCTCTTTTTACTTACCTGTAAATAAATCCTAATCTTTGATGATAGAACACTTAGAGGAAATTGAGTTTATTGCGTGCTATTTATTTTAACGCTGAATTATGGCACACGTGTCCCGTACCACAGAAGAGTTGCACAGCTATATGCACATTTGAGAAACATGATCACTCCTACTCCTTAGTATTGCCAAAGTTCATCCAAATTTTATTCTCTTCTTTACAAGCGTTTTTAATCCATCACGTCGAAGAAATGGAGTCCAAAAATGTTCCGTATTTAAATTGCTCAAGAATTGCCCATCCGCGCCTATTCACTGGCATGTAAATAAACTCCATTCCGTTCAGTACACTTTGATTTCACCCAATGCATTTCGGTTTTAATATAAACCTTCCTCAGGGGTATCTAAAAACAATTACAAAATGATCATCAGCCCCATACATATTGCTATAAAAACAAATGATAAACATAAAGAATCACCAATACTTTTTATGCATACTCCACCACGTTTTTTTAATCCGTCCTAATTAAGAGTATGCACGCTAAACTGGACTAAAATGGATGAATACTAAATCAAGACAAACTAAAGGGAGTGCTTCAGACTTTCTTAGATTGATTATATTACATTCCGTTCCGACCCTGAAAGCACCCACGAACTAGACATTACCTTAATGAAGACATTATGTGATCACGTCGAAGGTTCTCTATACAATAGTGTCAACAAGGAAATACGATTGAAAATGATTTGTTATATCATACTATGTTGCAAAATTATTGATTAATGGGTGTGTTGCATTTAATTAGTTACGTTTAGTTAGGTCTCAGTTTATGATGTTTGAGTTTATGGGGGTGGGATTAGAGATCCACGTCATAGAAGGTATACAGCTGGTGAAGGTAACGTTTGGTTTAAAAACTGGGAGGAGCGTTAAGGCGGGATTTGAGTAAGGGCGTTTGAGCTCGATGGCTATACAGGTCGTTAACATCTACATGAAGATCGCAGGTACAAACTGGGGTGTTGGGGATTGAGTGAGACAGGCCGTATAACTAAGGGGCTAAACGATGGCAGGATCGTAAGTTTGATCACGAGGGATATGGGGATCAGTTTACATATAAGAAGGTTGCACATGGGTGATATATAATGAGGATTTATTTGGGGGAATGAGGATTTGGACTGCACGGGAATAAATGGGAGTTAGGATTCCATTTCACATTATAGGATGTTTAAGAGTGATTTTGTAGAAAATATGGGATGTAGATTTCAAGACGGGTAGAATTTTTGCTTTAATTAGGACGGGTTAAAAAAACCTGGTGGAGTATGCATAAAAAGTATTGGTGATTCTTTAAGTTTATCATTTGTTTTTATAGCAATATGTATGGGGCTGATGATCATTTTCTAATTGTTTTTAGATACCCCTGACGAAGGTTTATATTAAAACCGAAATGAATTGGGTGAAATCAAAGTGTACTGAACGGAATGGAGTTTATTTACATGCCAGTGAATAGGCCCGGATGGGCAATTCTTGAGCAATTTAAATGCGGAAAATTTTTGGACTCCATTTCTTCGACGTGATGGATTAAAAATGCTTGTAAAGAAGAGAATAACATTTGGATGAACTTTTGCAATATTAAGGAGTACGAGTTATCATGTTTCTCAAATGTGCATATAGCTGTGCAACTATTCTGTGGTACGGGACAGGTGTGCCATAATTCAGCGTTGTTATATATTGTTGCGCAAAGGAACGGGGCGCAGAAAGAGAGTATGCACGCTAAACTGGACTAAAATGGATGAATACTAAATCAAGACAAACTAAAGGGAGTGCTTCAGACTTTCTTAGAGTGCTATTTATTTTGACATGCTGAATCTGAGTTTCTGACTCCTACAACCTTCTGGAGTTAGCCTTGACAGGTTGCTCTTGCTATCCTGAGAGTCAAGAACCTAAAGAGAGTAACATAGCTATTCATAGGGGGCCATAAGGGGCACTGACCATTTGTGCTGCAGCACAACTGTAGGTGCGCCGGGCGCAAACCGGGACAATGTGCCGTATAACTCACAAAGTGCTGCCCTCAGAACAGCCATAAACTCACTGGGGCCACTGCATTAGTGAAAGATGGCCATTGATTGAAGCAGTCTGTCTACTTTTTACAATGCATGCTGCACCTGACTTGCACTTTCAAAGGGTTCAGAGATCCCTCTGCAAGTAGGTGACTGCAGCTGCTTCAGGGGTATGTTTGGGGGAGATCCATGGGGCCCCCTTGGCCATCCAGAGGGCCTCCCTTAGGGGTTACATTGACTGTGGGCAACCTTTCTTTGTCCCACATCTTTCCTTCTGTGCCCATATCAATAATACAGCAAAGGTGCAGCGGCAAAAATGTTTTAGCAGTTGCATGGGACATCACCCTATTCAAATGAGGGAATCTCGTAAGTTAGCATCTGAGCTATATGTGTGCCATCGTTATCGTAAGATAGCATCTTTGTCCCATTCTGTAATACCAAAGTACCCCAAGAGGTTTTGCAGAAAACGGGTGCACATGCCTGTTCCATCCCCAGGGCACCATCTGAAATGCGGCCCTGGGAAGCAGTAATATCATGGGCCCTCTGACAGCAATGGCAAACAACAGTACCCACAGTAGATTCTTTCATGTTATCCCTGACAGCCCTGGGACCATTCCACCTTCCACTCACACAAACCAACCAACTACACAATATATGACTTATGTTTACCTTTACACTATTTAATCTAGCAACACCCTCACCAAGGAACACTATATCCCAGGCAAACCAGAGGAAATCTTGCACCATCATCATGCCTTTCAACACACTGAAAAGTAACAGTACTTAAAATCACACCACTTGCACTACAGCAGCCAATATTGGCACAGTGTAGGTGCACAACACGCACCAGTAACAGTATGCACCAGCCAAACAGACAAATGTATGACGACATGCGGAGCAACCCACCCAGCCACTCACTGACGTCCATCACTGAACGTCCTAGTTAGTAACTGTGACAGCGTAGGACAGTGCAACAAAATGTACCTTGAACACACACGTCCAGTCAACAGAGACTCACTCTCACTAGGTGCTGCTATCCAGTCACCGTTAAGTAACATGCCTAATATCATAGGTAATACATACTAACTGGATATAATTCAGTGATGAACCACCATATGAATATCACCTGATAACAACCTCCTTGTGTAGACTGCACCAAGGATTGTCCACACTCCAGTCCTCAGGTAAACCTGCACACAAAGCCAGTTAATGCACTCTGTCACAGCCACACATGTCCAACAAGAGAACACTGCAGTTTGCCACTGACAATCTAAACACTGCTCATTAGACAAAACACTTTTCATTAAAATATGCACAAAGTCATAAGACATTCTTGACCAGGCCTGGTGGAAGAACACACGCCAAGTTGAGTAAATATGTCGAGAAGCCAGTCCAAGTACAACACAAGTCACTACAGCTGATCTAAGCACTGATGCTCTTGCTGGTTGATTGAAAGGCAGCCTATCAGAATTGTTTTGACTGGTCTCCTTTCAGTCACTCTGAATACGCCTTTGTGTTTCCACAGTTCTGATACCCTGCTGAAAATCCAAGGTTCTCTACCCTAGCTGTCCTTGAAAATTGTGATTTTATTAGAAGCATAGATGTGTAGATTTTAGATTTCCTCTTTACTATTCTCTGTCAGCAGCAAATAAAATAAAACCATAACATGATATACGAAAAAACACATTAAACACCAAGAAATACCAGGTGCTCATAACCAGCAGCCAATCACCCAGCATCTGTGCATATAAATAACTTTACCACCCCCAGTTCCTTCTTTTTCTTTGTTGCGAGGTTTAGAAACATAAGTCAAACTGGCCAAGAAATACAACATCACAATGTATCCAAATAATTCTTATAGCTTGAAACAGCGCCCCATTGAAATAATCTATTACTGGAAGAAATATCTATGAAAAGCTACTGAAATAAACCAAAAGGGATTAAAAAAGGTGGGAATATTCACTCATCTCTGTCCTTAATAACATTACAATTTTCATGCACAGCTAACTAGGAAAATCGATGGTGTATTCTAAGACCAAGAGTGTGTAATGTTTTTTGTTTTGACAATGTCCATTAACCACTGACTGTGAAGCATTTACTATTGATTCACAATAAAATGTCCTGAACGCACCTTCATTCACTCAGTCGGTCAATCTCGGAATGTCTTGAAGTGAGTCGTCCAAAACAAAGGCTTGAAAGCCATAGGCCCACTAGAAGAATGTTCCCAGATAGGTCAGCGTCAATACTGCTTGGTACATAATCCAGTGTAACTGTCTAATGATTGTCAATGTAGAAACTGGAAGTTAGGTTTTCTTAAGTGAATTCAGTAATTGTGTTGAACCAAGATTTCTGAGATTGCCTATTTTGGCTTCATAATTTTCAGACATTTTACGATACAAAATATTCATAATCTTCTAATATGTCAATATTATACTCGTGATTAAAAAAATACAGAATACGGAGTAAAATAGCTGTTATTGACAGCTAATGCTTTTGCACCTGAAACCCTTCATATGTACATTCAACATGACAACATAGTTAATTTTGTTGGAATCTGTTTCAAAGATGAAGATTCCTTCACTGGCCACCTGTAGACAAAATAAGAACCAAATTAACTTCCAACAAAGAATTATATTTTAATGTTGGGGGTTTAAACACTTTTATATCTTTTGACAGCCTACACAAGATTGATTGAACACTGAAGCTTCTACATGCCATGAACCCGAAACCTGTTTTGCAAGTTCATGGCCTGCAGAAGGTGCAGGCCAAATTAAATTGATTATTCTATATGCTTTAAACTTCTCTTTAAGAGGATTAAAGCCCGTGGCTCCTACCGGTTAAAAAATACGACAGGGCCTGATGGCGCCAAACTCACTTTAAATGCTCCCTTCTCCTCGGCGTTCTACAAGCAGGAATGGAAGGGTTTCCTTCCTGCTCAGTGGAATGCAAACCCAACCAATCCTGGAGCTGCTCTCATCCGCATGAGAGCAGCTCCAGGATTGGTGGAAGTAGGCTAACCCAGTGCTCATTTTGAGGTTGGGGGCCTGTGCCAGCAATCTCCCGGCTGTTTCACAGCCTGGGGTTTGCTGGTTCTACAGTGCACATTTTGGGCTGCCCATAGGTAGCCAGCTGGCCAACTGGACATGCGCACTGAAAGGGGAAGCAGTAATCCTGCAATAGCACAGCGCGAGCTGGTGGCAAAATAAAATGGCACTTTTACGCCATTTTATTTATGTGTGTTTGCCTGCTGCACTTGCAGCAATTGGGGCGACGCTCCTCCGCTCTTGTGGAGGAGACGCCGCTGATTAAAGCATATTAAAAAGACCATTCATCAAATTTACTTGTAGGAGACATAACTGGACCCAACTTTCCAAGCTGCTCCGTAATGTTTGGAATTTTAGGGCCCAAAATTTCCCTCGCGATGCTGATAACTGATGTTGAACGGTCTGAGAGAACAAGCGTATCCCTGGAATCTTCTGGAAAGCTACTTTCCAAAGAAAGTCATGTATTAGAAGGGTGTGATCAGTGCCGACTAGTTTCATGTGCAGAAGAGTGAATTCTAAAAGGAGAAAGGGAACACTCATGGTCATCTGTCAAAGTGCTGGAAACCATGGCAGACACAGCCAAAGGACCATGGACGTGATTTTTAAGCAAAGGGAAGAACTTTTCCCCTTGTTTCCCTTTCTCTTGTTCTCCCCTACACTGTACATCCCTCATTGTATCCCCCTCCCAGGCTTCCTTTTTACAGTGCTATGTGCACTTCCACTGGACTTGAGCAATTTTGTAGCCTCAGCTATTTACCCATAATCATCGATTATAATCTGCAGAGTTCAGCAATAAAAATTGTTTCTAGCTCAAATAGATCAAAAGCTACAAAAAAGGAGGTAACATGTGTAACGCACAGTGGGAGACCCTTCACAGAGGTAGACTGGTCACCTTGCTGTTGCTTATTTCTGTACTTGGGTGTCAAAGTGGTACTAATGATGTGAAACATTTGCCCATATAGTGTTAACATGTGTTAATATAATAGGCTACCACTAGCATAAAATGAGCCAGATTATGCCACATAATTTGCCTTTTCTTGCTGCATAATTTAGTCAGCTCTCCTGCATAATTTGGTCCTCCCCGCCTGCATAGCTCCAGTGGTCCTAGCTATATGGCACACATCGTTCTTGTTACCCAGTTCACCTGTGGTGTTTTACGTGGTGGTTTGTTCATAAATCGCTTCATAATAGGGTTCCATTTTAGAATCTTCTGAAATGCTTAGCGATCTAAGGCACTTGTGGAATGATATTTAGTTAAATTTTCTGCTAAAATAGTCTAACAGTGACCTCCACTGTTTTCTAAAATCACTCTACTTGACTTAGGTGAATCTAGACAGTTTTTTCCATCCCCAGGTCCCACCACATTCTCTCTGTCCATTTGTTTTCAGTGGTCGCCTTTATTGCCCCTACAGGGCCATAGTTGTCTGTTTCACTGCTAGGAGCAAGTGAGAGATAAACCTTCCCTTTCTTTCCTATAAAGAAAATATTTCAGTCGATGGTTTTCCCAGGATGATCACTTCAAAGCAGCCAACTGGCACAGGTCCTGTGATTTCTTCAGTTTTGTGCACATGGGCCACTTTAATCTGATTTTGTCATCAGGTGTGCTGCAGCACTGACCATGGCTTTCCTGTGTGAAGCCTGCTGGCATTCAAACCAGCTGGTTAACTCTTCCCTTGCCCCTTGCAAGAAGAGAATATTGCCTGTAAAGGTGCATTGCCCTGATAATGCTGTGGTTCCAGAAAGATTGGCGTAAGGATGGTGACCTAGTAGAGCAACTTTGCAACCCAGTGAACTCATGGGGATAATTTCTGCCTGCAGTACACATGTGATTTCATTATGACTTGCACAATGGCATCCTCATCAGATCTCAAAAACTCTTCATTTTGTGTTGAAGGGATAATGGGATTTGTACTAATTTTATATGAACTGCACCTTCTCTGGTAGCTCTGTTGGGATGTGAGTATGTCCTAACATTGACTTACTCTGAGATGTGAGATGAACGTCATCTAAGTATACAATGCAGTGGATTCCTCAAGCATGCTGATACCGGCTCCATCAGTTTGTTGAAATGCAGTTGAGCCGATGAAAAGCCCAAGGAAGACCAGATTTCCAATTCTTGTTGTAAGGAATTCATAGTGATTTTGATGTTGATGTTGAAGTTGAATGGGAACTTTCAAGTATACATTCTTCAAGTGATTGCTTACAACATACTGATTGAAGAGTCTGAGATGTATTATTTGGCACATATACTTTAGATTCTTCTTTACTCGAAAAGCTTTCTGAGAATACCCGGAGAATCCCAAGGAATGTGGGCTTTTGCCCCTGTAGAAGGCGATTCCATATCCTCTTGTGGACCAAAATTGGCATTGGTGTGCTTGTATTGGTTTGTTGAATGATTGAATATAAATCCCATGAAGGCCCCCACCTCTCTCACTGACTATTATGAGCACATTAAGCTGGCATCAAGCAGCTCAAAGCCTGTAAGTAAAAAAGAAAAGAAGCATCATGGACAAAGTGGGAGCAGATCCTCTTTGGTGAGTGGATGGGGCCCTCTTCTCTGTTAGAACATTGGAATGTTGAGCGCTAAATCGAAAACAGTGGAGTGCTCCGGGCTTCTAATGGCCGGTAGAAGCCCGGAGCATCAACATTCCAATGTTTAACAAAGACCTCACGGAGCCCAAGGAGAGTTCAACCTCCTCGGGCTCCGTGAGGCCTTTGTTTTACAAATTTGAACATTCTGCCCTCTAGGTGTAGAATGTTCTGATAGTCTTAACAATCTCCGTAGCAGGCTCTACCGGCCATTAAAGGCCCGCTCCCTTGTTAAAGGCCCTCACCTTAGGCTCAGGCCTTTAACGCTGGTGCAGGCCTTTTGTATGGCCAGTAGAGCCCGCTACGTCAGGCTCCAAAGCTATAATAGATCGATCCTATCCTCCGTGGCGCGTGAAAGGGATTTAGTGTACGGCTTGCCCTCATGTCATGAAGAGTGATGTGGATGAACAGCAGCAAAGCAAGCCACTTGTCACTGGAGGCACATTTGGAGTTGAACACGCAAAGGATTAAAAAAAAATGAATAGGCTTTAGCTGTATCACTGAGCCTGCTCTTTAAATGTCATGGCTTAGCAAGACACTAAATCAACTTTTCTCCTCCATAGCCCCTGCTCGTCACTTGATGTGCATTGGCAAATAAAATACCAGCTATGCTCAATGCGTTAGTTTAGTTGTCACATTTATTGATGACTGCCTGTCATGTTTTAAATTTGCATAAACATAAATAGTTGTCAAATGACCCTCATGTCAAATGCAGCTCTTTCAACCATTTCAAGCTTGTTAGCCAAAACAACTGCATTCAGGGACTCAAAGTGTTGCCTCGCCTTTTAAAAAGCTTATGAAAATTTGGAGTTTGCAGATATCTTTTGGATAAAAGAAAGCCAGGACTGGCTGAAGGTGTCACACATGACAGGGTTGTAAAGAATTAGAAAGAAAATGAAACAGGAATATCTAAGTCATTGGAAGATTGTAGTAACCAGAGTGAGAGAATGAAAGGAGAGGGGGAAAGGAACAGAGAAATGCAAGATTGGGAGATAGCACACAGAAAGGAGAGAGACTTGGACAGAAAAATAGAAAATATATAATAAAGAGTTGGATAAAGGAACTGGAAAGAGATAGAAATTGATGTGCTGAAATGATAGGAACAGCGAGTAAGAGAAAGATGAAGAATGAGAAACAGACATTGAGATGGAGTCCAAACTCAACAGGAGACATACAGAAAGAGGGACAGGGATAGAAATATTTAGTGCAAAGTGGATAAGAAGGTGAGAGTGGATGGACAGACTTGTGATGGGGTAAGTGGAGAGATGGGACGGGAAAGTGAAATGACTGAATGGTGGATGATAGATATAATACATGGAAATACAAAAGGGAGAGAATTGGAGGAAAAACAAGACTTGACTTGAGTGAGCTGAAGAACATTGGACAAGGAATAGGGAAGAGGAGAGTGGGGAAATGTTAAAGTGCCTGCCTAATAGATGAGGATGCAGCTGATACATGAGCGATACAGAGGTTGTAAAAACAAAGACCTAGGTGTCAGAGAATGAGAGTGGCAGAGTGGAGGGAACCAGCGAGTTGGGGGTCATTCCTTGATACTCTACCTTTAAGAGCTTCTGTGATGTTGCATGGTATGTCTTGCTGCTGGTCCACGGCCTCTACCTGTAAGCGCTGTCTTACTGTTCTACCAAACCTGACTTGATCTGACCATATATATGTGAGCTGCTGCCACGCTCCCGCCTGGCCCATCTGTGATCGTGTGCGGACATTGGAAGTCTCTTGACTTTTTAACTGAACCATCAAAAACCATTCTGTTATGGGATGAGTAGCTGTGGTCTGAGCACCATCCCACTCAGTGTTGGATGAGCCCATCTAGGTTTCCACAGACAGATTATTTGGGGTCCAGTGCAGTTGCAGGAAATGACTAGTGACTGGACAATAGTGGGAATATCTTGCACTATGTGGCATGTTGTAAAGTTTGATGTTGCGGATTGGTTGCGCTGTAGCCCCTTGTGATGCTGCTTGTATTTTCCACACTGTTTGCTGTCTGTTATTTTATGTTGCAGCACTTACAACTGAAGTGTTTGCATGGGGCCTGTAATTTACCATGTCCCTTGAAACAGCCCCCTTGTGCCCCCTGAAAACAAAACTATCATGAAATGAATTCTCTGACGTGTTTACTTGTCATTAAGACTAGAAAAATAAAGGCCTTTGTTTCCACCTTTTGTCCATCGTTTCAACCACTTTTTGTGCATTTGCTTTTTTGGAATTTTCAGTTGACAAAAAAACTATTTTCAGACTTGAAATTATGGACTTAAATGATGCTTGTTGTTTCCACTTTTTGTTGCACAGCTTTATGATTCAGGATAGACTGGTTTGTAATCGATTAAACTGGATTTCCTACTTACCCCAGGAGTTAACTAACAGTTTGTCTCCTGTATCTCCCTCTTCTCTAAAACTGTCTTTATGCTCAATCCATTGCTCATGTTCACAGCCTAGGCATTCACCTCATGTTTACTTGCCTTTTTTAAAATTGTTTTATAAAGTGATTTTAACTTTTTGATAGGTGTTATGCTTTGATGCACTTAAGAGTTGCAGGCCAGGGTGTGACTATTGGGGGCTGAAAATTATAGGCTAAAAAGTGGGGGTAAAGGGTTAACTGTGGGATACAGAATTAAGAAGCTTCCAGATATGGAAATGGAGGTGAGTGTGAGATTGAGTCATGATGGTGAAAGAATGAGAGCGATAAAGCTGTAAATGAGAGGGAAACGAAAGAGATGGGGTGCCATGTCAGACGGCATTTCTTCATCAGTGGCTTGTGGGCAGCACCACACCTGGTGGACTTTTGTTGTAGAAAACAGAAAATGCAGAGCAATGAAATTGAACATGATAAGGAAGGAATCCAGTTTTTAATCAAGTGATGAAGGTTAAGATGATGACCGTGGTCAATGACCCTTACAGGGTGTGGGTGTTCCATAAACGTAGTCATTCAATTTCGTCTTCACCTCTTGTTGAATGGATTTTGTTTATACCTGCCCATCATTTCTAAAAAAAAAAAACCCTGAAGATCTTCTGCATTGATGTAAGTTTCTTTGAGCCCAAGGACACACACAGTCATTGTCTCGTTGTCAATTTTATATTAATACTAACCCAAAAAGTGCTTTTTGGTATAGCCTGCTGTCAGTGTGCGTGCCGATTTCTATGGGCCCGATTCACAAAGGTAATCTGAGACAAAATCTTAACTTTACGACTTTTGGTATTCACAAAGGGAATTTAGGAGTAGTAAAGTTAGGATTTTGTCTCAGTTAAACTTAAGTTTTACTTAAGTTAGACTTAAGACCAAAACTTAAGTTTAACTGAGACAGAAGTCTAACTTTACTACTCCTAAATTCCCTTTGTGAATACCGAAAGTCGTAAAGTTAGGATTTTGTCTCAGATTACTTTTGTGAATCGGGCCCTTTGAATTTAATTTCTGTCACTGAAACTCCTATTGATATGGCAGGTAACTGGTTGCAGTGATTAGTTATTTGAACATCCTGGCATACATTTTCCAACCCATTTTGTAGGGCTGTAAAGGTTTTCTTTCACTCGTGCTAAGGTTCAGAGATTGATTCACACCAGTCTTCTATTGAAAGGATAATCAGGTTAGAAGAATCCGCTATGTTTTCAAAAGCATCATTTGCGCCTGCAGACCTGGAGTGGACTTCATGCCTTCTGTGCTTGTGAAATGTAGAGTCAGTAGTTTGAAAACAAGTTTTTCACATGTCGTTTCTGTGTCAACCCATCCCAATCATTTATGATACGGTTAAAAAATACGACAGGGCCTGATGGCGCCAAACTCACTTTAAATGCTCCCTTCTCCTCGGCGTTCTACAAGCAGGAATGGAAGGGTTTCCTTCCTGCTCAGTGGAATGCAAACCCAACCAATCCTGGAGCTGCTCTCATCCGCATGAGAGCAGCTCCAGGATTGGTGGAAGTAGGCTAACCCAGTGCTCATTTTGAGGTTGGGGGCCTGTGCCAGCAATCTCCCGGCTGTTTCACAGCCTGGGGTTTGCTGGTTCTACAGTGCACATTTTGGGCTGCCCATAGGTAGCCAGCTGGCCAACTGGACATGCGCACTGAAAGGGGAAGCAGTAATCCTGCAATAGCACAGCGCGAGCTGGTGGCAAAATAAAATGGCACTTTTACGCCATTTTATTTATGTGTGTTTGCCTGCTGCACTTGCAGCAATTGGGGCGACGCTCCTCCGCTCTTGTGGAGGAGACGCCGCTGATTAAAGCATATTAAAAAGACCATTCATCAAATTTACTTGTAGGAGACATAACTGGACCCAACTTTCCAAGCTGCTCCGTAATGTTTGGAATTTTAGGGCCCAAAATTTCCCTCGCGATGCTGATAACTGATGTTGAACGGTCTGAGAGAACAAGCGTATCCCTGGAATCTTCTGGAAAGCTACTTTCCAAAGAAAGTCATGTATTAGAAGGGTGTGATCAGTGCCGACTAGTTTCATGTGCAGAAGAGTGAATTCTAAAAGGAGAAAGGGAACACTCATGGTCATCTGTCAAAGTGCTGGAAACCATGGCAGACACAGCCAAAGGACCATGGACGTGATTTTTAAGCAAAGGGAAGAACTTTTCCCCCTGTTTCCCTTTCTCTGGTTCTCCCCTACACTGTACATCCCTCATTGTATCCCCCTCCCAGGCTTCCTTTTTACAGTGCTATGTGCACTTCCACTGGACTTGAGCAATTTTGTAGCCTCAGCTATTTACCCATAATCATCGATTATAATCTGCAGAGTTCAGCAATAAAAATTGTTTCTAGCTCAAATAGATCAAAAGCTACAAAAAAGGAGGTAACATGTGTAACGCACAGTGGGAGACCCTTCACAGAGGTAGACTGGTCACCTTGCTGTTGCTTATTTCTGTACTTGGGTGTCAAAGTGGTACTAATGATGTGAAACATTTGCCCATATAGTGTTAACATGTGTTAATATAATAGGCTACCACTAGCATAAAATGAGCCAGATTATGCCACATAATTTGCCTTTTCTTGCTGCATAATTTAGTCAGCTCTCCTGCATAATTTGGTCCTCCCCGCCTGCATAGCTCCAGTGGTCCTAGCTATATGGCACACATCGTTCTTGTTACCCAGTTCACCTGTGGTGTTTTACGTGGTGGTTTGTTCATAAATCGCTTCATAATAGGGTTCCATTTTAGAATCTTCTGAAATGCTTAGCGATCTAAGGCACTTGTGGAATGATATTTAGTTAAATTTTCTGCTAAAATAGTCTAACAGTGACCTCCACTGTTTTCTAAAATCACTCTACTTGACTTAGGTGAATCTAGACAGTTTTTTCCATCCCCAGGTCCCACCACATTCTCTCTGTCCATTTGTTTTCAGTGGTCGCCTTTATTGCCCCTACAGGGCCATAGTTGTCTGTTTCACTGCTAGGAGCAAGTGAGAGATAAACCTTCCCTTTCTTTCCTATAAAGAAAATATTTCAGTCGATGGTTTTCCCAGGATGATCACTTCAAAGCAGCCAACTGGCACAGGTCCTGTGATTTCTTCAGTTTTGTGCACATGGGCCACTTTAATCTGATTTTGTCATCAGGTGTGCTGCAGCACTGACCATGGCTTTCCTGTGTGAAGCCTGCTGGCATTCAAACCAGCTGGTTAACTCTTCCCTTGCCCCTTGCAAGAAGAGAATATTGCCTGTAAAGGTGCATTGCCCTGATAATGCTGTGGTTCCAGAAAGATTGGCGTAAGGATGGTGACCTAGTAGAGCAACTTTGCAACCCAGTGAACTCAGGGGGATAATTTCTGCCTGCAGTACACATGTGATTTCATTATGACTTGCACAATGGCATCCTCATCAGATCTCAAAAACTCTTCATTTTGTGTTGAAGGGATAATGGGATTTGTACTAATTTTATATGAACTGCACCTTCTCTGGTAGCTCTGTTGGGATGTGAGTATGTCCTAACATTGACTTACTCTGAGATGTGAGATGAACGTCATCTAAGTATACAATGCAGTGGATTCCTCAAGCATGCTGATACCGGCTCCATCAGTTTGTTGAAATGCAGTTGAGCCGATGAAAAGCCCAAGGAAGACCAGATTTCCAATTCTTGTTGTAAGGAATTCATAGTGATTTTGATGTTGATGTTGAAGTTGAATGGGAACTTTCAAGTATACATTCTTCAAGTGATTGCTTACAACATACTGATTGAAGAGTCTGAGATGTATTATTTGGCACATATACTTTAGATTCTTCTTTACTCGAAAAGCTTTCTGAGAATCCCCGGAGAATCCCAAGGAATGTGGGCTTTTGCCCCTGTAGAAGGCGATTCCATATCCTCTTGTGGACCAAAATTGGCATTGGTGTGCTTGTATTGGTTTGTTGAATGATTGAATATAAATCCCATGAAGGCCCCCACCTCTCTCACTGACTATTATGAGCACATTAAGCTGGCATCAAGCAGCTCAAAGCCTGTAAGTAAAAAAGAAAAGAAGCATCATGGACAAAGTGGGAGCAGATCCTCTTTGGTGAGTGGATGGGGCCCTCTTCTCTGTTAGAACATTGGAATGTTGAGCGCTAAATCGAAAACAGTGGAGTGCTCCGGGCTTCTAATGGCCGGTAGAAGCCCGGAGCATCAACATTCCAATGTTTAACAAAGACCTCACGGAGCCCAAGGAGAGTTCAACCTCCTCGGGCTCCGTGAGGCCTTTGTTTTACAAATTTGAACATTCTGCCCTCTAGGTGTAGAATGTTCTGATAGTCTTAACAATCTCCGTAGCAGGCTCTACCGGCCATTAAAGGCCCGCTCCCTTGTTAAAGGCCCTCACCTTAGGCTCAGGCCTTTAACGCTGGTGCAGGCCTTTTGTATGGCCAGTAGAGCCCGCTACGTCAGGCTCCAAAGCTATAATAGATCGATCCTATCCTCCGTGGCGCGTGAAAGGGATTTAGTGTACGGCTTGCCCTCATGTCATGAAGAGTGATGTGGATGAACAGCAGCAAAGCAAGCCACTTGTCACTGGAGGCACATTTGGAGTTGAACACGCAAAGGATTAAAAAAAAATGAATAGGCTTTAGCTGTATCACTGAGCCTGCTCTTTAAATGTCATGGCTTAGCAAGACACTAAATCAACTTTTCTCCTCCATAGCCCCTGCTCGTCACTTGATGTGCATTGGCAAATAAAATACCAGCTATGCTCAATGCGTTAGTTTAGTTGTCACATTTATTGATGACTGCCTGTCATGTTTTAAATTTGCATAAACATAAATAGTTGTCAAATGACCCTCATGTCAAATGCAGCTCTTTCAACCATTTCAAGTTTGTTAGCCAAAACAACTGCATTCAGGGACTCAAAGTGTTGCCTCGCCTTTTAAAAAGCTTATGAAAATTTGGAGTTTGCAGATATCTTTTGGATAAAAGAAAGCCAGGACTGGCTGAAGGTGTCACACATGACAGGGTTGTAAAGAATTAGAAAGAAAATGAAACAGGAATATCTAAGTCATTGGAAGATTGTAGTAACCAGAGTGAGAGAATGAAAGGAGAGGGGGAAAGGAACAGAGAAATGCAAGATTGGGAGATAGCACACAGAAAGGAGAGAGACTTGGACAGAAAAATAGAAAATATATAATAAAGAGTTGGATAAAGGAACTGGAAAGAGATAGAAATTGATGTGCTGAAATGATAGGAACAGCGAGTAAGAGAAAGATGAAGAATGAGAAACAGACATTGAGATGGAGTCCAAACTCAACAGGAGACATACAGAAAGAGGGACAGGGATAGAAATATTTAGTGCAAAGTGGATAAGAAGGTGAGAGTGGATGGACAGACTTGTGATGGGGTAAGTGGAGAGATGGGACGGGAAAGTGAAATGACTGAATGGTGGATGATAGATATAATACATGGAAATACAAAAGGGAGAGAATTGGAGGAAAAACAAGACTTGACTTGAGTGAGCTGAAGAACATTGGACAAGGAATAGGGAAGAGGAGAGTGGGGAAATGTTAAAGTGCCTGCCTAATAGATGAGGATGCAGCTGATACATGAGCGATACAGAGGTTGTAAAAACAAAGACCTAGGTGTCAGAGAATGAGAGTGGCAGAGTGGAGGGAACCAGCGAGTTGGGGGTCATTCCTTGATACTCTACCTTTAAGAGCTTCTGTGATGTTGCATGGTATGTCTTGCTGCTGGTCCACGGCCTCTACCTGTAAGCGCTGTCTTACTGTACTACCAAACCTGACTTGATCTGACCATATATATGTGAGCTGCTGCCACGCTCCCGCCTGGCCCATCTGTGATCGTGTGCGGACATTGGAAGTCTCTTGACTTTTTAACTGAACCATCAAAAACCATTCTGTTATGGGATGAGTAGCTGTGGTCTGAGCACCATCCCACTCAGTGTTGGAGGAGCCCATCTAGGTTTCCACAGACAGATTATTTGGGGTCCAGTGCAGTTGCAGGAAATGACTAGTGACTGGACAATAGTGGGAATATCTTGCACTATGTGGCATGTTGTAAAGTTTGATGTTGCGGATTGGTTGCGCTGTAGCCCCTTGTGATGCTGCTTGTATTTTCCACACTGTTTGCTGTCTGTTATTTTATGTTGCAGCACTTACAACTGAAGTGTTTGCATGGGGCCTGTAATTTACCATGTCCCTTGAAACAGCCCCCTTGTGCCCCCTGCAAACAAAACTATCATGAAATGAATTCTCTGACGTGTTTACTTGTCATTAAGACTAGAAAAATAAAGGCCTTTGTTTCCACCTTTTGTCCATCGTTTCAACCACTTTTTGTGCATTTGCTTTTTTGGAATTTTCAGTTGACAAAAAAACTATTTTCAGACTTGAAATTATGGACTTAAATGATGCTTGTTGTTTCCACTTTTTGTTGCACAGCTTTATGATTCAGGATAGACTGGTTTGTAATCGATTAAACTGGATTTCCTACTTACCCCAGGAGTTAACTAACAGTTTGTCTCCTGTATTTCCCTCTTCTCTAAAACTGTCTTTATGCTCAATCCATTGCTCATGTTCACAGCCTAGGCATTCACCTCATGTTTACTTGCCTTTTTTAAAATTGTTTTATAAAGTGATTTTAACTTTTTGATAGGTGTTATGCTTTGATGCACTTAAGAGTTGCAGGCCAGGGTGTGACTATTGGGGGCTGAAAATGATAGGCTAAAAAGTGGGGGTAAAGGGTTAACTGTGGGATACAGAATTAAGAAGCTTCCAGATATGGAAATGGAGGTGAGTGTGAGATTGAGTCATGATGGTGAAAGAATGAGAGCGATAAAGCTGTAAATGAGAGGGAAACGAAAGAGATGGGGTGCCATGTCAGACGGCATTTCTTCATCAGTGGCTTGTGGGCAGCACCACACCTGGTGGACTTTTGTTGTAGAAAACAGAAAATGCAGAGCAATGAAATTGAACATGATAAGGAAGGAATCCAGTTTTTAATCAAGTGATGAAGGTTAAGATGATGACCGTGGTCAATGACCCTTACAGGGTGTGGGTGTTCCATAAACGTAGTCATTCAATTTCGTCTTCACCTCTTGTTGAATGGATTTTGTTTATACCTGCCCATCATTTCTAAAAAAAAAAAAACCCTGAAGATCTTCTGCATTGATGTAAGTTTCTTTGAGCCCAAGGACACACACAGTCATTGTCTCGTTGTCAATTTTATATTAATACTAACCCAAAAAGTGCTTTTTGGTATAGCCTGCTGTCAGTGTGCGTGCCGATTTCTATGGGCCCGATTCACAAAGGTAATCTGAGACAAAATCTTAACTTTACGACTTTTGGTATTCACAAAGGGAATTTAGGAGTAGTAAAGTTAGGATTTTGTCTCAGTTAAACTTAAGTTTTACTTAAGTTAGACTTAAGACCAAAACTTAAGTTTAACTGAGACAGAAGTCTAACTTTACTACTCCTAAATTCCCTTTGTGAATACCGAAAGTCGTAAAGTTAGGATTTTGTCTCAGATTACTTTTGTGAATCGGGCCCTTTGAATTTAATTTCTGTCACTGAAACTCCTATTGATATGGCAGGTAACTGGTTGCAGTGATTAGTTATTTGAACATCCTGGCATACATTTTCCAACCCATTTTGTAGGGCTGTAAAGGTTTTCTTTCACTCGTGCTAAGGTTCAGAGATTGATTCACACCAGTCTTCTATTGAAAGGATAATCAGGTTAGAAGAATCCGCTATGTTTTCAAAAGCATCATTTGCGCCTGCAGACCTGGAGTGGACTTCATGCCTTCTGTGCTTGTGAAATGTAGAGTCAGTAGTTTGAAAACAAGTTTTTCACATGTCGTTTCTGTGTCAACCCATCCCAATCATTTATGGACATTTTACCTTCTATGAAATACTTTATATTTGTTAAGAATACTTTTTCCCTAAAACTCTTTCTCTTGTCACCCATCTAACCTAGTTTTGGAATCCAGCAGTCTGCTTGCTCTGTGGAGCTCAGTAGATCTTCACCCTGATACGTAGGAGCTGTTTTCGTGAAGCTCTGAGATGATTTTCCAAGGCCTTTCCCAGAATGTTTAGTCATAGACCAGTCTTATTGTCTGTCGCATTTCTAATAGCTTATAAAATTTTTAAAAAGCATTTGGGAGCGTTACTGCTTCTGTGACGTGACAGAAGTGCCCTCCAGTGGACCATTTTCTTCCACTGTTATCCCCTACCAAGTATTCAGGGACACATTACAAAATATCTAATAATAATTTGTCTGAATAGAAATGCCTGTGTATTAAATGTACCAAGGGCTCATGCAAAGGGAGTACATCCCACCCTTGTAAACCACACTGCATAAGTAGCCCTTGTAAAAAAAACGAAAAGATTGACGTCAGATTTAGGCCTTGCTGGTCCCCCCGCACCGCATTAGGCCCCATTGGCCCCCATGCACCGCATTAGGCTCCGCTGGTCCCCCCGCACCGCATTAGGCCCCATTGGCCCCCTTGCACCGTATTAGGCTCCTCTGGTCCCCGTGCACCGCATTAGGCCTCGCTGGTCCCTGCGCACTGCATTAGGCCCCGCTGGTCCCCGCGCACCTCATTAGGCCTCGCTGGTCCCCACGCACCGCATTAGGCCCCGCTGGTCCCTGTGCACTGCTGGTCCCGGCGCACCGCATTAGGCTCCGCTGGTCCCCGCGCACCTTGTTAGGTCCCGCTGGTCCCTGCGCACCGCATTAGGCCTCGCTGGTCCCTGCGCACTGCATTAGGCCCCGCTGGTCCCCACGCACCGCATTAGGCCCCGCTGGTCCCGGCGCACCGGATTAGGCTCCGCTGGTCACGGTGCACCGCATTAGGCTCTGCTGGTCCCCGCGCACCGCATTAGGCTCCGCTGGTCCCCGCGCACCGCATTAGGCCCCATTGGCCCCCACGCACTGTTTTAGGCTCCTCTGGTCCCCGCGCACCGCATTAGGCCCCGCTGGTCCCTGCGCACCGCATTAGGCCCCGCTGGTCCCGGCGCACCGCATTAGGCTCCGCTGGTCCCCGCGCACCTCGTTAGGTCCCGCTGGTCCCTGCGCACCGCATTAGGCCTCGCTGGTTCCTGCGCACTGCATTAGGCCCCGCTGGTCCCCACGCACCGCATTAGGCCCCGCTGGTCCCGGCGCACCGCTTTAGGCTCCGCTGGTCCCCGCGCACTGCATTAGGCTCCGCTGGTCCCCGCGCACCGCATTAGGCCCCATTGGCCCCCACGCACCATATTAGGCTCCTCTGGTCCCTGCGCACCGCTTTAGGCCTCGCTGGTCCCTGCGCACTGCATTAGGCCCCGCTGGTCCCCGCGCACCTCATTAGGCCCGCTGGTCCCCACGCACCGCATTAGGCCCCGCTGGTCTCTGCGCACCGCATTAGGCCCCGCTGGTCCCGGCGCACCGCATTAGGCTCCACTGGTCCCCGCGCACCGCATTAGGCCCCGCTGGTCCCTGCGCACCGCATTAGGCCTCGCTGGTCCCTGCGCACCGCATTAGGCCCCGCTGGTCCCCGCGCACCGCATTAGGCTCCGCTGGTCCCCGCGCACCGCATTAGGCCCTGCTGGTCCCCGCGCACCTCGTTAGGTCCTGCTGGTCCCCGCGCACCTCGTTAGGTCCTGCTGGTCCCCGCGCACCTCGTTAGGTCCCGCTTGTCCCTGCGCACCACATTTTGGTCACCTAATCGCATATTTGATGAACAGGAGACCTGCTGACTTTGTTAAAATAAGGAAACAGAACTGGGGACACAAATATGCATTATAACCGCTAACCCATTACTAGTGTGAAAAAAGAAAAGCACTTAACTGGCAGAGCAGCAAAGAAGAGGATTGACTATGTGTGCGAGAGGTATTGATAACTGTGGTGATAGCTGATTGGGTGATGAATACTGAGCACTTACTGACAGAATAAAGTAAAGTTAAAATACAGAATTGTAGTTTCCTTATCTTGATGTAAAATTAAAGTTAGAAAACACATGCGCTGACTGACAACAGTCAGCGTCCCTCTGGGCGCGCCGTAAGTGCTTCGCTAGGAGCGAATAAGGAAGTTGTTCGGAAAGAGTAAAGCCAAAAGGTTTATCTTCAATTCCAAATTTTAATTCATGGATGTTCAGATCAGTTCATGTGATCGAGTGATGAAAACATTGCATTCATGAAATAACATCACTGTGTTAAGTCTTCACTCAGGTGTTAAACTCTATCCCAATGCATTTCGGGCCCCTCTGGCCCTTCATCAGGGGAATCTATATTACAAAGAAAACATGTTCATATCAGTCATTTGTGAAAAAAATGAGGAATTAACCAAAAATCACAAAAGAAGAAAGGACTACGCCTATCAACAGGTAAGTTTACGCTCAACGAAACAACAAATATATCAATGTTGGCTTAATGAAACAATGTCAATATACCCCTAAAAACCAAAAAGACTAAAGTAGTTACAGATAGACCCACTCACTAATGAAAAGTGAGAAGAAACAAATCACCCTCGTGCGTTAGCTATGGTGTACAAAAAGTGGTGAAAACAAAGACGGCGCTGAAAGTGCCTAAACTCAGTTGAAAGACCCGTGAGGCGTGTGAAAACGCTTAATGCAAAATTCAGGGAGGTGCGCTAAACTAATGGGAAGAAAGTTGGTCAGCGAGTTGAAACATGGGGTTCTAATTAGTCAAGGTCAATACGATACGCTAAGGCGAACATGCAGCTTACTGTGAAAGCAAACGCTCTCTACCTGATTTGTTCTGATGTTGCCGGTCAGTCTTGCATCGGGGTTTACAAAAGTGTGGTTGGGCGTGCTCTTAAGAAGCGAAACACCGGAAGTGACGTGAGCGGTAATGGGACGGCAAGTGTGTGTTGAAAGACATTGGTTAAACATGGGCGCCATCTTAAAAGGGAGGGAAAGATGACTAACAAATACGTGTATCAACTTTAAAAAAAGGTGAAACATAGAAAAAACAAAAACAATAAAAGCAGGTATTCACACGACAATGAGCAAACATTGATAACAACAAAATAGTTCATAGTTTAAAGGTAGCAAGCGAATTCCAAGTGGTCATTAAGACCCTTCGGCTTCATAGATTCCAGTTTGTAAATCCAGTGTATCTCGCGTTGCAACAAGAAGGAATTGTTGTCTCTACCTTCTTTTTTCAATACAGTTTCTAGGACCAAAAATTGAAGTTGAGCAATGCTGTGTTGATTTTCAAGAAAATGCATCGCTATGGTGGATTTGGGATTGCTGGTGCGAATGTTACTCTTGTGTTCATGGATGCGGGTTTTTATCTTTCTTTCAGTTTTTCCCACATAAACAAGCCCGCACGGGCATTTCAGTAAGTATATTAAATTGGTGGTGTCACAGGTAGCATTGACTCGAAGCTTGATCGGCGTACCTCTCATGGGGTGCGAAATTTTTTGGCCCTTAATGATGTTGTTGCAATTACTGCAATTCATGCAGGGAACTGTACCTCGAAATGTTGTAATGGGAATTTCAGTTTTGGGTCGGATCAGTTCCTGTATGTTTTTATTCCTGGTATGTGCAAACATCGGTGGATTGCTGAAGATGCCATTGAAATCGGTTTCTAGGGCCAAGACTGGCCAGTGTCTCTTAATGGTTTGCTTGAATTTATGACTCATGGTTGAGAAGCGGGAAACCACTACCATGCGGTGATGCTCACTACGTGTGGTGGGTTGCAGCAAAGTTTCACGGGATGCACTAGCCACTTTGGTAACAGCATTTTGTAAAATGGCTTGAGGATAACCACGGGTGGCAAAACGTTGTATCATTGACTGTGTTTGTGTGTGAGACTCAAAAGGATCAGAAACAATTCTCTTCACTCTGAGCAGTTGTGAAAATGGTAGATGAACTTTTAAAGATGGTTGGTGAAAGCTTGTGTAGTGTAAAAGGTTATTGCGATCGGTTGATTTCCTGAAAACAGATGTGGTGATCTTTTCGTTCTGGATTCTCAACAGAACGTCCAGGTACGTGATGGAAGTTTTATCGACATTGAAGGTGAATTGAATACGATCATTGATCAGGTTCAAATTATCCAAAGCAACCCCGAGAGATTCTCGGGGACCAAGCCATAAAACAAAAATGTCATCTATGTAACGCAAGAAAATGCGTGCATGTTTCTTCCATGTGTCTAAGCTCAAAATGAATTTGTTTTCAAATGCGTGCATAAAAAGGTTGGCATAGGTCGGCGCGGCGCAATTGCCCATCGATGTGCCAGATAGCTGCAAATAATAGGTGTCGTTCCATCTAAAATAACTCTGATACAAGGTGAAAGAAAGAAGTTCCATCAAAAAAAGTTGAAAATCATGATCTAAATCAGATTGCACTAATGTTCCTTCAATGGCTTCAAGGCCCAAATTGTGGGGGATCGAGGTGTAGAGGGACTTCACATCGATTGTGCACAACCAGACTTCCTCTTCCTTGGGTAGTACAATTTGATTGATTTTGATCAAGAAGTCAGTTGTATCTTTAACATATGACTCCATCTGTTGAACAAAAGGTTGTAGATGAATGTCCAAGAATTTGCCCACCGATTCATGTATACTGCCTCTTGTGGATACTATTGGTCGCATAGGTGGATGTCTAAGATCCTTATGAATTTTTGGTAGCATGTATAGCGTGGGCGTTCTGGGATGTGAAGAGATCAGGAACTTTTTAGTTTTTTCATCAATGATGCCGTTCGTCACAGCTTTGTTTATTAACTCTTGTAGGAACGTTTGAAAAGTGGCAGTGGGATCCTGTTGCAACACCATGTAAGTATCTTTGTCATTTACGTGTGAGTTGACTTGAGCTTGATAGAAAGACATATCCATTATGACCAGGGCTCCGCCTTTGTCTGCTTTTTGACAAATGATGTCACGGTTGCCAGCCAGTTTGTCTAGTGTCGCTCTCTCCTTGTTGGTTAGATTTTGGAGTTTGGATCGTTTCTTAAAATTGAAAGATTGTATGTCCTTTTTAACCAAATTTTCGAAGGAATCAAGTGTTTTATGTGAGATGGGTGCCTGGTAAGTACTCTTGACGCGAAGATGTTTCAAAAGGTGAGTTTCGTTAGACTTGGGAGTCTGTATCACGTTCTCAAAAAAGTGTCTCAATCGAAGGTTGCGCATAAGCTTGAATAGACTGATGTCCAATTCCAATCTATTAGTATGGAACGTAGGAACAAAAGAAGTCCCCTTTTGTAGTATGCGCGTTTCCATTTCTGTCATTCGATAATTGGAAATGTTAATAACAAGTCGCTCAGAATCTACGGTTTCTTCCCTTTGTTCCGTCGACTCGTCGAAGGTTGCGCCTTGGGACTGGGCATGGGTGGTGCGTCTTTTGCCCCTCCTGGGTCTAGTTGGTCTTTTTGACCCACCTCTAAAAAAGGCACATTGGTGTCAGATTGAGTTGAGGTGGTGCTTGCAAGTTGTATGGTACTCGCTGATTGCATGGTCGTAGTGGGTTGACCAATAGGACGTCGTTCACCCTCTGAAGACGAGGTATCAGTCTCCGTGTTGGGGTTGAATGGTCTATTTTGGCGTCGTCTAGCGTAGACCTCGGCCCACGAGTACACTTCACCCATCTTGTAGTCCACGGTGTCACGTTTATATTTTCGAATTTTTCTTTCACTGATTTCCTCTGTATATTTGTCTAATTGTGTTTTGAGGTCCTCCAAGGTTTTACCCCAGTCTTCTGATGCAATCAGTTCCTGGAGTTCAGTCTTGGTTTGGGCGATGTCCTTGTTAAGCTCTTCCAGAACCCTTGACAGTTCCTCTATGATTAATAAGATGAGATCTAAAGAACACTTATTTAAAATGGCATACCAGCGTTCCACAAACTTTGGGCTGTTTCTACATAGGAGAGGTTTTAATGGTACTCGGAGACCCCTTGGGATCCGCTGTGCTCGATGATATTTAATCAATGTACTAGCATGGAGTCGTTGGTTGATCTCACGTTTGCTGAGATATAACAATTGGCGTAAGTTGTTTTCTTTGTTTCTTTTGTTGATCAATGGTGTACTGTCCTCATTGATGAGTGCATAAATCTTGGAGGCGTCGTCATCTGCGAAGGCAAATGTGTCGGCCCGTAGATCAGTTAGGCGTGCTATGTCATCATAAGCCATGTTGGGCGGATTGGTTGGGAAGGTCGTGCTACGAGCCGGTGGGTTGAAAAGGATGAATCATACAGTTTTTTTGGGATCGTGCACAGACCGAAGGTTGAGCAGTTTGCAAATGTTGTCGGGTGCCACAGAGGTATCACTCTCAAAACCCAAGGAGTGTAAGAAATCAGAAAACACATGCGCTGACTGACAACAGTCAGCGTCCCTCTGGGCGCGCCGTAAGTGCTTCGCTAGGAGCGAATAAGGAAGTTGTTCGGAAAGAGTAAAGCCAAAAGGTTTATCTTCAATTCCAAATTTTAATTCATGGATGTTCAGATCAGTTCATGTGATCGAGTGATGAAAACATTGCATTCATGAAATAACATCACTGTGTTAAGTCTTCACTCAGGTGTTAAACTCTATCCCAATGCATTTCGGGCCCCTCTGGCCCTTCATCAGGGGAATCTATATTACAAAGAAAACATGTTCATATCAGTCATTTGTGAAAAAAATGAGGAATTAACCAAAAATCACAAAAGAAGAAAGGACTACGCCTATCAACAGGTAAGTTTACGCTCAACGAAACAACAAATATATCAATGTTGGCTTAATGAAACAATGTCAATATACCCCTAAAAACCAAAAAGACTAAAGTAGTTACAGATAGACCCACTCACTAATGAAAAGTGAGAAGAAACAAATCACCCTCGTGCGTTAGCTATGGTGTACAAAAAGTGGTGAAAACAAAGACGGCGCTGAAAGTACCTAAACTCAGTTGAAAGACCCGTGAGGCGTGTGAAAACGCTTAATGCAAAATTCAGGGAGGTGCGCTAAACTAATGGGAAGAAAGTTGGTCAGCGAGTTGAAACATGGGGTTCTAATTAGTCAAGGTCAATACGATACGCTAAGGCGAACATGCAGCTTACTGTGAAAGCAAACGCTCTCTACCTGATTTGTTCTGATGTTGCCGGTCAGTCTTGCATCGGGGTTTACAAAAGTGTGGTTGGGCGTGCTCTTAAGAAGCGAAACACCGGAAGTGACGTGAGCGGTAATGGGACGGCAAGTGTGTGTTGAAAGACATTGGTTAAACATGGGCGCCATCTTAAAAGGGAGGGAAAGATGACTAACAAATACGTGTATCAACTTTAAAAAAAGGTGAAACATAGAAAAAACAAAAACAATAAAAGCAGGTATTCACACGACAATGAGCAAACATTGATAACAACAAAATAGTTCATAGTTTAAAGGTAGCAAGCGAATTCCAAGCGGTCATTAAGACCCTTCGGCTTCATAGATTCCAGTTTGTAAATCCAGTGTATCTCGCGTTGCAACAAGAAGGAATTGTTGTCTCTACCTTCTTTTTTCAATACAGTTTCTAGGACCAAAAATTGAAGTTGAGCAATGCTGTGTTGATTTTCAAGAAAATGCATCGCTATGGTGGATTTGGGATTGCTGGTGCGAATGTTACTCTTGTGTTCATGGATGCGGGTTTTTATCTTTCTTTCAGTTTTTCCCACATAAACAAGCCCGCACGGGCATTTCAGTAAGTATATTAAATTGGTGGTGTCACAGGTAGCATTGACTCGAAGCTTGATCGGCGTACCTCTCATGGGGTGCGAAATTTTTTGGCCCTTAATGATGTTGTTGCAATTACTGCAATTCATGCAGGGAACTGTACCTCGAAATGTTGTAATGGGAATTTCAGTTTTGGGTCGCATTGGGATAGAGTTTAACACCTGAGTGAAGACTTAACACAGTGATGTTATTTCATGAATGCAATGTTTTCATCACTCGATCACATGAACTGATCTGAACATCCATGAATTAAAATTTGGAATTGAAGATAAACCTTTTGGCTTTACTCTTTCCGAACAACTTCCTTATTCGCTCCTAGCGAAGCACTTACGGCGCGCCCAGAGGGACGCTGACTGTTGTCAGTCAGCGCATGTGTTTTCTGATTTCTTACACTCCTTGGGTTTTGAGAGTGATACCTCTGTGGCACCCGACAACATTTGCAAACTGCTCAACCTTCGGTCTGTGCACGATCCCAAAAAAACTGTATGATTCATCCTTTTCAACCCACCGGCTCGTAGCACGACCTTCCCAACCAATCCGCCCAACATGGCTTATGATGACATAGCACGCCTAACTGATCTACGGGCCGACACATTTGCCTTCGCAGATGACGACGCCTCCAAGATTTATGCACTCATCAATGAGGACAGTACACCATTGATCAACAAAAGAAACAAAGAAAACAACTTACGCCAATTGTTATATCTCAGCAAACGTGAGATCAACCAACGACTCCATGCTAGTACATTGATTAAATATCATCGAGCACAGCGGATCCCAAGGGGTCTCCGAGTACCATTAAAACCTCTCCTATGTAGAAACAGCCCAAAGTTTGTGGAACGCTGGTATGCCATTTTAAATAAGTGTTCTTTAGATCTCATCTTATTAATCATAGAGGAACTGTCAAGGGTTCTGGAAGAGCTTAACAAGGACATCGCCCAAACCAAGACTGAACTCCAGGAACTGATTGCATCAGAAGACTGGGGTAAAACCTTGGAGGACCTCAAAACACAATTAGACAAATATACAGAGGAAATCAGTGAAAGAAAAATTCGAAAATATAAACGTGACACCGTGGACTACAAGATGGGTGAAGTGTACTCGTGGGCCGAGGTCTACGCTAGACGACGCCAAAATAGACCATTCAACCCCAACACGGAGACTGATACCTCGTCTTCAGAGGGTGAACGACGTCCTATTGGTCAACCCACTACGACCATGCAATCAGCGAGTACCATACAACTTGCAAGCACCACCTCAACTCAATCTGACACCAATGTGCCTTTTTTAGAGGTGGGTCAAAAAGACCAACTAGACCCAGGAGGGGCAAAAGACGCACCACCCATGCCCAGTCCCAAGGCGCAACCTTCGACGAGTCGACGGAACAAAGGGAAGAAACCGTAGATTCTGAGCGACTTGTTATTAACATTTCCAATTATCGAATGACAGAAATGGAAACGCGCATACTACAAAAGGGGACTTCTTTTGTTCCTACGTTCCATACTAATAGATTGGAATTGGACATCAGTCTATTCAAGCTTATGCGCAACCTTCGATTGAGACACTTTTTTGAGAACGTGATACAGACTCCCAAGTCTAACGAAACTCACCTTTTGAAACATCTTCGCGTCAAGAGTACTTACCAGGCACCCATCTCACATAAAACACTTGATTCCTTCGAAAATTTGGTTAAAAAGGACATACAATCTTTCAATTTTAAGAAACGATCCAAACTCCAAAATCTAACCAACAAGGAGAGAGCGACACTAGACAAACTGGCTGGCAACCGTGACATCATTTGTCAAAAAGCAGACAAAGGCGGAGCCCTGGTCATAATGGATATGTCTTTCTATCAAGCTCAAGTCAACTCACACGTAAATGACAAAGATACTTACATGGTGTTGCAACAGGATCCCACTGCCACTTTTCAAACGTTCCTACAAGAGTTAATAAACAAAGCTGTGACGAACGGCATCATTGATGAAAAAACTAAAAAGTTCCTGATCTCTTCACATCCCAGAACGCCCACGCTATACATGCTACCAAAAATTCATAAGGATCTTAGACATCCACCTATGCGACCAATAGTATCCACAAGAGGCAGTATACATGAATCGGTGGGCAAATTCTTGGACATTCATCTACAACCTTTTGTTCAACAGATGGAGTCATATGTTAAAGATACAACTGACTTCTTGATCAAAATCAATCAAATTGTACTACCCAAGGAAGAGGAAGTCTGGTTGTGCACAATCGATGTGAAGTCCCTCTACACCTCGATCCCCCACAATTTGGGCCTTGAAGCCATTGAAGGAACATTAGTGCAATCTGATTTAGATCATGATTTTCAACTTTTTTTGATGGAACTTCTTTCTTTCACCTTGTATCAGAGTTATTTTAGATGGAACGACACCTATTATTTGCAGCTATCTGGCACATCGATGGGCAATTGCGCCGCGCCGACCTATGCCAACCTTTTTATGCACGCATTTGAAAACAAATTCATTTTGAGCTTAGACACATGGAAGAAACATGCACGCATTTTCTTGCGTTACATAGATGACATTTTTGTTTTATGGCTTGGTCCCCGAGAATCTCTCGGGGTTGCTTTGGATAATTTGAACCTGATCAATGATCGTATTCAATTCACCTTCAATGTCGATAAAACTTCCATCACGTACCTGGACGTTCTGTTGAGAATCCAGAACGAAAAGATCACCACATCTGTTTTCAGGAAATCAACCGATCGCAATAACCTTTTACACTACACAAGCTTTCACCAACCATCTTTAAAAGTTCATCTACCATTTTCACAACTGCTCAGAGTGAAGAGAATTGTTTCTGATCCTTTTGAGTCTCACACACAAACACAGTCAATGATACAACGTTTTGCCACCCGTGGTTATCCTCAAGCCATTTTACAAAATGCTGTTACCAAAGTGGCTAGTGCATCCCGTGAAACTTTGCTGCAACCCACCACACGTAGTGAGCATCACCGCATGGTAGTGGTTTCCCGCTTCTCAACCATGAGTCATAAATTCAAGCAAACCATTAAGAGACACTGGCCAGTCTTGGCCCTAGAAACCGATTTCAATGGCATCTTCAGCAATCCACCGATGTTTGCACATACCAGGAATAAAAACATACAGGAACTGATCCGACCCAAAACTGAAATTCCCATTACAACATTTCGAGGTACAGTTCCCTGCATGAATTGCAGTAATTGCAACAACATCATTAAGGGCCAAAAAATTTCGCACCCCATGAGAGGTACGCCGATCAAGCTTCGAGTCAATGCTACCTGTGACACCACCAATTTAATATACTTACTGAAATGCCCGTGCGGGCTTGTTTATGTGGGAAAAACTGAAAGAAAGATAAAAACCCGCATCCATGAACACAAGAGTAACATTCGCACCAGCAATCCCAAATCCACCATAGCGATGCATTTTCTTGAAAATCAACACAGCATTGCTCAACTTCAATTTTTGGTCCTAGAAACTGTATTGAAAAAAGAAGGTAGAGACAACAATTCCTTCTTGTTGCAACGCGAGATACACTGGATTTACAAACTGGAATCTATGAAGCCGAAGGGTCTTAATGACCGCTTGGAATTCGCTTGCTACCTTTAAACTATGAACTATTTTGTTGTTATCAATGTTTGCTCATTGTCGTGTGAATACCTGCTTTTATTGTTTTTGTTTTTTCTATGTTTCACCTTTTTTTAAAGTTGATACACGTATTTGTTAGTCATCTTTCCCTCCCTTTTAAGATGGCGCCCATGTTTAACCAATGTCTTTCAACACACACTTGCCGTCCCATTACCGCTCACGTCACTTCCGGTGTTTCGCTTCTTAAGAGCACGCCCAACCACACTTTTGTAAACCCCGATGCAAGACTGACCGGCAACATCAGAACAAATCAGGTAGAGAGCGTTTGCTTTCACAGTAAGCTGCATGTTCGCCTTAGCGTATCGTATTGACCTTGACTAATTAGAACCCCATGTTTCAACTCGCTGACCAACTTTCTTCCCATTAGTTTAGCGCACCTCCCTGAATTTTGCATTAAGCGTTTTCACACGCCTCACGGGTCTTTCAACTGAGTTTAGGCACTTTCAGCGCCGTCTTTGTTTTCACCACTTTTTGTACACCATAGCTAACGCACGAGGGTGATTTGTTTCTTCTCACTTTTCATTAGTGAGTGGGTCTATCTGTAACTACTTTAGTCTTTTTGGTTTTTAGGGGTATATTGACATTGTTTCATTAAGCCAACATTGATATATTTGTTGTTTCGTTGAGCGTAAACTTACCTGTTGATAGGCGTAGTCCTTTCTTCTTTTGTGATTTTTGGTTAATTCCTCATTTTTTTCACAAATGACTGATATGAACATGTTTTCTTTGTAATATAGATTCCCCTGATGAAGGGCCAGAGGGGCCCGAAATGCATTGGGATAGAGTTTAACACCTGAGTGAAGACTTAACACAGTGATGTTATTTCATGAATGCAATGTTTTCATCACTCGATCACATGAACTGATCTGAACATCCATGAATTAAAATTTGGAATTGAAGATAAACCTTTTGGCTTTACTCTTTCCGAACAACTTCCTTATTCGCTCCTAGCGAAGCACTTACGGCGCGCCCAGAGGGACGCTGACTGTTGTCAGTCAGCGCATGTGTTTTCTGATTTCTTACACTCCTTGGGTTTTGAGAGTGATACCTCTGTGGCACCCGACAACATTTGCAAACTGCTCAACCTTCGGTCTGTGCACGATCCCAAAAAAACTGTAAAATTAAAGTTGCCTTTAATGAATTGCAGCAGACAGGCCTTCAGGCATTATCCGTGTCGAGTCCACTCTCTGGGGGATTCATAAAAAAGCTGCATCTTTGTAAATTTACACTCCTTCTGTGGCTCTCTTGTCAAACCAAGCGAGAATACACAAACAGACTTTTGCATGTTGGGCCTCATTAGTGGTCACTTTGTTGTCTTTTTTCTCTTTCCCTAATGGACTGAAGCCGGGACACCACAGTGAAGGTCTGGGATGTGCCGAGTGGGACAGAGGAGAAGAACCTGGCAGGCCACCAGGGAGGTGTGACCTGTCTAGCGGTGATCTCACCGACGCACACAGCTAGAATTGGTAAGAGTCAGAACTCCATTTCCTTTACACTGGTTCTCCACTGCTAGCCAGTGGCATTTACCACATCCAGTGACTCACCACCGTTCTGAACAGGCAACAGTGTTACATCATCCCCATGGCCAGCGTTCCTGCACCATCCTTCACATCTAGCACTCCTGCACCGCCTTCCAAAGCCTGAACTCCTGCTATGTTCCTTACAGCCATTGCTCCTGCACTATCCAAAGAGCCAGCAATCCTGCACCATTCTCCACCATTGGTGCTCCTACATTGTCCCCCTCAGGACTCCTAAATCAAGTATCACAGCCAGAACTCATGCAGCGCCACCCATGGTACACCTTAATACACCAGTTTCCTGAAGCAGTGCCCATGTACCATCTCCCACAGCCAGCTCTCGGACACCGTCCAGATTCCTATCCAGCGCTGTGCCGTACGGCCCCTAACTGCACTGTGTTCTTTCCAGCTGCAGAGTTTGGTGGTGACCCCCAAGAGAAGTTTATCGCCAGTGGATCTACAGACTGTGCCATCATTATCTGGGCTCTGGGTAGAGGTAAGTGAAGAAGTGCGTGTGAGAGCCCTGAGGGAGCAGAGCAATATCTGGGCATCAGTGATGGTCAGTGGATAGTCGAGAGAAGTCCTTGAGTCCATACTTTCTGTGGCTAAAGCTTTTCCTAAGGAGATTAGTGGAAGTTGACAGTTGTTTGGGTACAAATAACTATTTCGAGTCTACACGGTGGTTTATTTCTACAGCACATGCAGCAAGATCTTGTATCAGGCTTGTCGTATTGTATAGTAATTGAATGTTTAAAGCACTTACTACCCCTGAGGTGATGTTGAAATGCTTTATTAGTTCATGAACAGTGGGATGTAATGGAGGAGTTCAAACAAACCATAATAAAAGCCAAATGGTAATTTAATATTCAAATAAAATTCAGAAAAACAAGAAAAAATGTCTACTAAACTAAGATGTGGATGCTTGTGACAAATGGGCTAGTTGCTCTCCGAGGTGTGATACGCATGTAAAATGAAGGTGATCAATGTGCGTATCAAAGCAGTAGAGAACAGCAAGGCCTGTTATCTATAATATGCAGTGGAATGGGGCTGTATGCAAGTCAGCAACATTTCAACCCTATTGGAAATGCAGGATCATCTTCTGGATTGGGTCAAATATGGAGCCCGCGAGAACATGCCTCAAGTCACAATGCACACAAAACTACAGAAACACTGCATAAGCAAAGGGGAGACATGGTTCATGAAGAATAATGCACCGGGAGTCTGTCTGGAACCAGCAGTAAAGGGTCGAGGCGTCCTTGAGGAGAATAATCAGCGAGGTGTGTGCCGGTTGCAGTGGTAAGTAATGAGCACTTTGAAGTGGCAAACCCTAGAGAATAGGGGCGAGACGTGCTTCGTATGAGGCAACAAATGAAGTCCTCAGCAGGATTGGGAGCAAGGGAAAAATTAACCCCAACAACCGTAAATTGGCCGCGCAATGAAGGATCAATCTGGCAAGTTCCTCCGCGCATCGGAGAACTTGCTGGGCTGATTCTCCCTTGCAAGACTGACCACATAGAAAGCACGACCTACTTACGGTTGTGGGACCATAATTTCTGTAAAGAGAGTATAATTCAAATAGGAAGGCAGGAGACCGAGAAATACCCAGCAATGAATCGGGTTCTTTTCATCCAGGGTTTTTTGTAATGTTGAGGTAGGGTGCATTCTGAGGCAATATAAACAGTAGAAGGAAAGGTTGAAAGTTGATTACCTGCAGACAGGTGATATAAGTTGTTCTGTCTTGTGTCTCTTGATGGTGTTGCTACAGTCTGATCTTATTAACATACATTTTGGACATTATTTAAATTGTTTAATTTTTGTATTTGTGTTTTTTATAAATATTGGGTACTGAGTTATTTTGTATGTGTGGATGGTGGGTTGTTAGGTTTGTCTGTTCATTTTTTGAGGTGTCGGCAATTTTTTGGGTTTACATTGACCATACCCTTATGTGTTTGAGAAAGATGCATGGAGGTTGAGCCCCTAGGGTGATGTGGTTCTAGCTAATGTTGGGGGTTGTTGTTAAGGGATTCTGCTGATTTAACACTTCTTTGGATGACATTGGATATATCTAGTCTTAACCCCTTCAGTGCCCATGACGAGATAGTCTCGTCATGGAGCGCGGTTGCGCTGTGCCCATGACGAGACTATCTCGTCATGAACCCCGCCCGCTAATGAAACGCCCGGCACAGGGCGTGGAAAGGGCGGGGCACTGAAGAGGTTAACCATCCTTCTGAACTCTAAGTGATTCCTTGTGGCTCTATCTGTGCAGGTAGATAATTCCGAAGGTTTGCCACTTGAACTGCGAAACTAGTGCCACCAAGCTTTTCTTCCTATAAACAGGATTTTTAAGCAGGATCCAAGTCCGGAACGTAAGTTCCTGGGTTTGAGGATGTTTTGTGATTTTAGCTTGAATTGATTTTAATCCTTTGTCATAAATAGTTGTGTGAGTGATGCAAAGTAGCAAAGTAGTTTGAATGAGATTTTTTTTTTAGCTTCTGGGATCCAGTGTGGAGCCTTCAGAAGACGAGAAATGTGGGTTTGTATATTTACATTTAGAACTAGCCTTGCTGCTGAGTTTTGAATTCTTCGTAGCCTCTGACAGATAAGAGTGGAGTGCTGTGGTAGTCTGTTTGCATAGTCAAGTTTTGAGTGGAGGATTGACGTTGTTGCTTGTGCCTTTTGAGGATATCCATCATGTGAAATGGTGTGTCGAAGCGTTTTCTTTTGTGTAAAATGTTGATTGTGACAGCCTGTCCACTTGAGTTTTCATGAAAAGTGTAGAGTCAAAAAAAGTTGTGAGATTTTGCATGTCTGTGGCTATTTTTACAGGTGCCCAGTTAATCTAGTTAGAAAGATATAGGGTCATAGTTCATCCAAGCAGTACAGGTCAATGTTACAGTTTTTGTTGCAGGTTTCTCCCAGGCAGAAGCTCCCCGTCTGCAGTGAGCTAACTCAGCACAACTGCTGCAAGGTTGATATTGTTAAGCGCGTCATCTGAACAACCTCCTGCCCTGAGCAGCGCTGCTGGATTCTCTCCATCCATTCTTCACAGAATATCTATTGACGAGGCTATCAAACTATATAGGGGTGTGAACAAGTGTGGTGGCACGCACATGCGTTCTGTGATGTTGGCCATTTTGGTTTGGTAATGCGCAGTGCACTCCTTGTGTCCTGAGGCCATTTTTCTTAGACAGTTCAGAGGTTTCAGAAGCAATAGACAAACGCTTCTCAACTGCACTGGTTGTTTGGATGATGCTTGTCCCAACTCTACTCTTTGCTAGTTCTTTGACTCTTGTTGTACTGAACTCTGTTTGTCCTTGCTTTACCCCTGAGTTTCCTCATCCACCTGTCCATGACCTCGTCCATTGATTGGTCCAGTTGTTGTTTTCCATTTCCATTCCCATTGACTCATGGATTAACTCCTTTGGAATGTAATTTTTCTGTCCATGTATTTGTTTGGATTCTCCTTGTGGAGGTTCTGTTGCGGCGACAGCTGCTTTCATCTCTGCTGTTGCATGTTCCTTCTTGGTGTAAGACTTTGACTACTTTTGCTGTCTTTTACTGGTATGAGACTTTGTTTCCCTAGTCTGTACCTTTCCTGGTACTAGACTTTGATTCTCTGCTCTTGCCTATTGTGGTGCAAGACTTCAGTCTACCAATTGATTAAATGTGAAGCGCGCTTATCACCCAGAGCGGTATCCAGGTGCTAGTGTAAGGAGGGTCCATTCAAACAGCCAGGTCTCGAGTCCGCTCCTGTACTCAGCGAGGGATGGTGATGTTTGGAGGTGGGTGGGAAGGTCGTTCAAGGCTTTGGCTGCGTGGTGGGAGAAGCATCAACCTCCGGTTCAGGCGCAATGGGTATGTGGGACGGTGGCGAGGGAGAGGGCTGCAGACCGCAGGTGTCTGGTGGGCCGGTGGAAAATCAAGTGGTTGTTGAGGTATTCTGGTCCGGCGTTGTGGAGGGATCTGTAGGCGTGTGTGACCAATTTGAAGTGGCATCTCTTCATGACGGGAGCCAGTGCAGGCTACGGAGGAGTGGGGAGGGGGGTGATGTGGGCTTGTTTGGGCAGGTGCATGATGATTCTTTCTGCAATTTGGATGGTTTGGAGGCGATTGAGGAGGTGGGTGGAGGTACCGGCATAGAGGGCGTTTCCGTAGTCGAGTCGACTAGTGATGAGGGTGTGGGTGACTGTTCTCCTGGTATTGAAAGGGATCCATCTGATAACCTTCCGAAGCATTCTGAGAGTGTTGAAGCAGGAGGAGACAGTAGAGTTGACTTGGCGTTTCATGGAGAGTTCACTTTCGATGATAATTCCGAGGTTGCGTGTTTGGGTGGAAATCCGGGGGCGGAGGGCCAACAGGTGTCATTCCACGGTGAGGGGAGTCTTCTGTAGAGGAGAACTTCAGTCTTGTCGGCGTTGAGCTGGAGGTAGTTGGCTTTCATCCAGTTGGCGATGTCAGTGGAGTCGGTGTCTTTAGTGAGAGAGAGTAGGACCTGTGTGTTGTCAGCGTAAGAGACAATGCTGAGACCGTGGCTGTGGGTGATGGGGCCAAAAAGGTGGTGTAAATGTTGAACAGTATTGGGCTGAGTGAGGAGCCCTGGGGTACGCTGCAGATGATGGTCTTGCGGTCAAAGGTGTATGGCAGGAGGCATGTTCTTTGTGTGCGTCCAGTGAGAAAAGAGGATAGCAGCTTGAGGGCAATGCCGTGGATTCCGATGGGGTGGAGTCTTTGGATGAGGAGATGGTGGGAGATGGTGTTGAAGGCCGCTGACAGGACGAGGAGGATCAGGGCTGCTGATTTGCCACAGTCGAGAATGGCTCTAATGTCATCGGCTGCAGCTATGTGGGCTGTTTCTGTGCTGTGGTTCCGGCGGAAGCTGGATTGGGAGGGGTCAAGCAGGTGGTTGGACTCCAGGTAGTCTTTGATGTGGCGGTTGACGGCTTTCTCTAGGACCTTTTTAAGAAAGGGAAGGAGGGAGATGAGGCAGTAGTTCATGAGGTTGGTTGGATCAGCTGTAGGCTTCTTTAGCAGGGGTTCGACTTTGGCGTGTTTCCAAGCTTCTGTGAACGTGGCAGTGCTGAAAACTGTGTTGATGATGCTGGTGAGTGGGGGTCCGATTGCTTTGTGTCCGAGGTTGAAGACGCGATGTGGGCAGGGGTCGGCTGGCGCTCCAGAGTGGATGGAGGACATGATGGAGGTGTTGTTTCGGTGCTGAGGGGTGTCCAGTTGGTCCGGGGGTGCGAAGGGACGGTCAGTGGGAGGAGCGGGGAGGAGCAGGGAGGACTGGTCTCTGCAGTTGGGGTTCGAAGTTTTTGTAGATGTTGGTGATCTTGGAGTGTAAGAAGTCGGCAAGAGAGTTGCAGAGGGACTGGGAGGGCTGGATGCTGTTTTTGACGGCATCGGAGGAGGAGACTTCTCTGATGATGGTGAATAGTTCCTTGGTGTGATTAGTGGACTGGAGGTGGGTGGCGATGGCTGCATTCTTTGCACCTCTGATGGTGTGGTGGTGAAGGCTGTGTGGTCGTCTCTTCGCTGGTGCGCCATTGTCTCACGAGGGGTTTGCTTTTGTGTTTATCAGCCTTGAGTTCGGGGGTGACCCAGCTGGCGTGTTTGTTGGCTCGTCTGCTGTTGAGAGCTTTGCTGGTTGCACTTGTATCGGCGCTGGTGGTGATCCAGTCAGACAGGTAGGAGGCTGCTTGATTGACCTCGTCGGAAGTGTGCAGGGCCGGACTGGGAATCGAAACCGGCCCTGGCAAACTGCTCTGCCGGCACCCCTGTGGGGAAGAGGGGGTGCGGCTGAGCTGTTTGCTAGAGCCGGTTTTGGGCCATTTTGTTACAGGGGGCCGATATTTCCGGCCCCGGTAACAAAAATGGCCCAGAGGGGCCCAAAACTAGCCCCCACCCTGCCGGCCCACCAGGTAAACGCCCGGTGCCTGCTATGGCCAGTCTGGCCCTGGAAGTGTGGAGGGTGGTGGAGTATACTTTTTTTTTTATTATAATAGATTTTCATATAGCGCGAACTAGACCCGAAGGTATCAGAGCGCTTTACATGAGCACCAGTTTTGTTACAGATGGACACATTCATTTTCTTTGTTAGACACAAGGAGATTAAGTGATATGCCCAGAATCACAGGAAGTTGAGCGTTGATGCCGAGACTTGAACCCGGTTCCCCAGCTTCAAGGTCGGCCGCTGCTGCCGTAAGGCTACATCCTCTCCCTGGATTTCAGGTCCAGTTCATTCCTAGTGTAAAGCCCCTGCTCTGAGATACCTCGTTTGTTTATGCACTCTACTTTCTTTGCTGTTACATACTCTTAATCAGGCGCCCCTGAGCTTTTTCACTACCTTTGAAGAAGAGTCCTTGTCTTTGTCTACATTGCCACTTGGAATTATTCTTCTACAAGTTTGAGGGTTTCTTTTCATTTTTGGTTTGGTATACATGTATCTTGGGTGGGACCCGAGCTGTTTGTCTGATCACATATTCTTCAGTGTCCTCATCTTGTTTCAGGTGCATCTTCTATTAAATTCTGCAAATTCTAGCAATTCCTCGTCACAAATTGCCTATATTCATTAACCCTGGTTTCCATTCTTATTGGCTAGCACTTTGGGTTCCCTGATTACCCATTGGTCATTTGAAATAAGTGTTGATGATCCTGGAGCAAGGGCATCTATGTCCTGGCCAGACGCCTCCCAGACGCGTGACCCTGCACACTTTGTTCTCTCACTGATGCCGCAGCTTTTGTCATCCACATTTCATCCAGGCATTTTGATCAATGTTGGGTGGCAGCTAGAAAAGCTTTTCAAAGGCTAAGGAGAGGGTTTAAAAGCACAAGGAAGAAGGTGCAGATATTATCTCAGAATCTAGGTGAGGATTTAGGATTTCACACACAAGCAAAATCTGATCTCCTGGCTGTTATGAGTAAAGAAAATGGAATATATTACGAATCATGAACTGCACTGACTTACAAATTGTAAAAAAAAAAAATTTGCAAAAAAAAACCAGGTACATGCGAGCTCATCAAATGCATAGCTGTACTGCCAGGCGCCGCAAGATATTGCTTCTGTAATGAATAGAAAAGCAGTTCTTCTGTCTGTGCCATTTAACATTCAGTAAAGGTCAGGCAACTTATGCCCAGCACAATTCCAGGACAGCTCCCATTGCAATGAAATATTCACATCTCCATATTTGAATCTTACATGACTGCAATGTCAAATTAAACATCAGTATGTTTGAGGCCTCCCGAACTCCTTCGCCCCTCAGGTACCAATGTATGAGAAATTCAGAATGTGTGCACAAAGAAACTAGAATTTAGAGTGAAGCTAGGAGAATCTTTTCATCCTTCCAACCCAAAAACCATAAAACCAAAACCCACCCTACGTAGCACACCCCGGAACACAACAACAAAGAAACAATTAAAATATCTGCAGACTGGAGGAGGTTTGTCAAAATAGCAACTATCCTTACATCTCACCACACTGAAAAAAAACTGAATTTCTCATTGGAAACAAATACCAAATGTAAAATTAAACAAGTAACTCAACATGATCCATCCGTCCAACTATGAAAGCAGTGCATCAAGTCCCTCCATCCACAATTAATAAAAAATATTCAGTAATAAATAACTGTTTAATTTAGAAAATCAATGCAATAAGGTGTAACATTGGATAATTAGTCGTCAGATGGGCTCATCTGTGACCATTCCTCTGACCGATCTCAGTGACACACTCTCTTTTACACTGTTCTTTTGGCGTCTGCTTTACTTTCGCCAGGGTTAGAGCCAAGAGCTATATCTCCCAGCCTACTCTGCTTCTGTAGACTTGAAGGTAGGGTGGTAGAGGAGGAGCTAGGCACTATTTAGTGGTCTCTGCTCCTGATGCGGCACGGGGCACTTTGGGGTTTTGCTGCACTTTTGCCTGGGAAGGAGCCAAGAACAACACCTCCCAGGCTACCCTGCTGCCGTAGACCCTGGTGGAGCGAAGGAGATGTGGGAGCAACTGAATGAATAAATTTATATTTATATAGCGCATGGCTACCCTGAGGCCTCCCAGGGCTGCGGACTGACGCATATGGATATCAACAGAGAACTTAGAGTCCTTAAAGAGGCAGGTTTTCAGAAGTTTCTGGAACGCCAATAAGTTTGGCTCCTTCCGGAGATTTAGAGGAAGGATATTCCAGAGATTAGAGGCATTAAAAGAGAAAGAGCGTCCGCCCCATCTTGATCTTCGTATTTAGGCAGAGACAGCAAGAAAGGAGGAGCTAGAACGGAGATTCCGCGAGGGATGGTAGGGGGTGATGAAGGAGTGGGTAATGACCGGGCCCTTCCTCCAAAAGGCCTTGTGAGCCAGGCACATGGCCTTGAATTGTATTCTTGCCCTCACGGGGAGCCAATGAAGGCTCCTCAAAGCAGGTTTGGCAGAATGCCTGCGAGGGATCTGGAGAAGCAAGCGGGCCGCACAGTTCTGAATCACCTGGAGATTATGTATAGTAAAATGAGGGAATCCCAGGTATAGGGCATTACTGTAATCCAGGCGAGAGAGAATAAGAGCTTGAACCATAATCCTTCTCGCCTGGAGGGGGAGAAGGGGGAGGATCTTACGCAGCATCCTCATTAAGCCGTAACAGGTGGCTGAGAGCTTAGTGCCCTGGAAATTAAAACTAAGAGCACTATCAACTAGACGCTACATAGTGTGCTTTACTTTTCCTCAGTGCAGGATGTACTTAGGCTGTGCCTGGGCGAAGACCTGGTGAAGAACGGGCCTGTCTGCGTCTGGCAGTGGCCAGGCAGGGCCACACAGCTTTTGTCTTCCATTTCGCACTTGGTACTCTCCTGTTCTATGGGGAAGTGTAAGACTCTCGATAACTCTAAGCAGGTGAATAAAGGTCGATCTCACTCCACCATTGAGTGGCCATTGGTGTAATCTAAACAAGCATTGGCATAGCCAATAGGTCTCGCCTTTGGGACCTTATAAGTGTTTAGCCATGCAACATAACGGCCGCGAAAGTGAAAGTGATCGCGATCAAACATCAAAGGTGCGGCCGCAAAAGTGAAAATAATCGCGGTAAAGCGCGGTGCGCGCGCCCTCGCACATGCACTGTAGCTCTAGGCTGGCCTGGTAGCACTTTTTGGAGCCTCCCAATAAGTCTCGCCAGACCAGCGCATGCGCTGGGTCAGGCGAGACCTAAAAAACAAATGACTTGTCAGAGAGGGTCTCTCAAATTTTTGCCTCTCTCCCTGTGTGTCCTCTATTGCAACACTTACAACTGCAGGGTCTCTACGTCTTTCAACATATTCCTTTCTGGCGCATGATAGAGAACTAATGCAGAGGCCTTTAGAGAGAAACACGTCATAACGGAGCAACAGACATAGGATGATGGAGAAAAATTCAGAAGGAGAAAGGCTGAAAGAATGCCTCAGAGGCAGGGAGATAAAGTAAAAGAGAATGAAAGACAATGGGAAGTATGCTGAACGAGGGACATGTAAAACAGAGCAAGAAGGAGAAGATGGGCATGCCTCGGGGGAGTAAAAGAGCCCCAGATACAAAGGGAAAACGATTGAAATGGATGGAGGTAGAAAGAGGAAATGTGAGACCCCACGACACCGACAGTTATGTTGAAAAAATGATATATGATACATGAGAGGCTTTCAGTAACAGATTTATAAAAAGACCCAATGAAAAAGAAATGACACAAAAGCTCAGAGAAGAAGGAAAGAGAAACCCACTAATTAAAAATAGATTAAAGGGAGGCTGGAAGAAAAAGACGGTAAAAGAGCTAAACTTTGACGAATGGCAAAAGGTGATCAACACAACACAGAATTGTAAATGAGAGATTAATAGAGAAGTGGTAAAAGAGTGACCCACATAAAGAGAAATCCAAACAGAGAGACACACAGAAAGAGGGGTTCACAGATAAATTGTAAAATTGAGAAATTAGAAAGTTAAATGTGAGAAGGACTTCAGTGTAGTGTAAAATGAGACCCGAACGAAAAAGTTAGTCGCAGAAGGTAAAGAATAATAAAGACATCTATGAAAAGAAACTGTTGGAAACCCTCATGAAGACAGTGCAAAAAAGATACCCACAAAAAGAAGTAATAAAATATACTAATAGATAGAGAAGTTGTAAAAGACAATTCCACAGAAAGACATTGTATAAATAAAATACACACAGAAAGAAATAGTTGGAGGAAGACTTCATATCAAGAGCAATAAGTGAGAGATTAAAGAAAATGGGTAAAAGAAAGCCTTCTACACACACATTCTCTGGTTTCTAGCAATGAGTGAGAGATTAAAGAAAATGGGTAAAAGAAAGCCTTCTACACACACATTCTCTGGTTTCTAGCAATTAAGGGAGATTGTTTTGCAGATTATAAAGGATGCAGCGGGCTATGTTTAAATGGAATGGCCAAAGGTATGTTTTATGGGGTGCCGTCCAAAGCAATGTACCTCCCCCCCGCACATAACCACCGGGAAAACAATATTGGATTAATAGCTTTCAGCAAAACCACTAACATGCTAACATGTCCACAATTGAAATGTGGACGCAAAAGGTGTGCAGCGTATGGAGATAGAGTAATTAGCAAATGTGGCACAGGGACGGAGAAACATTTATGGAAATAGTGGAAACCAGTGTTGGAACCCCAAAGTGCTTACTGTGTCCCCAACGGCTTCATATTTCGGAAGCCGTCTCTGATGACTAAGTCCTCAATCAGAATTGGGGCTGAAGGTGAACCAAAGTAATCACAACCGTGTGCCTGCATAAGGTTATGCAGTCAGGGCACAAGAGGGAAGGATGTTGTTGGGGGGTGCGGGTGGGTTTGGAGCATGTGGGGGTGGGTTTGAGGAACGGTTCCGGCGGTGGGTTGTTAGACTGAAGAACTATTTCTAAAGGTGGCAATGTGACCCATGAGTTCTGTACAAAACTGAATAAAAAATATTGAAAAGAGTCTTAGAAAAAGAGTAAAAAAGAGATACCCAAACACAGTGCAAGGGCAATTAAAAATACCGGAGTGCTTTTATTTAAAAAAAAAATAATATGATCTTTGTACTGGAGTGAATGTATAACATTTTATTGCATTCTGTCCATCAATTGTTGTATATGCTTTATTAGCCCATAGAAAGCCCAAAAAACAACTGGAAGTCCACAAGTTGAAAGACGACAACAAGATACACCCATATAAGTCTAATGAGTACTGCTTTTTGCGTGAAGTGGAAATTGCCTTTATTTGCAATTGTTATCTAGCTCTGCGGTTCTTAAGCTGTGGTCCGAGGACTCCTCGCGGTCTGCGTTGATCATTTCGGGGGTCCTTGATTGTAATACAAAATTAAATAATATTAAAATTAATACATTAAAGTGAATACATTATAAACAAATAAAGAAGCAAAAATGAAAACGTGAAAACTTTTTCTATATTCGATTGTGAGTTATACAAAATATTTAAATATTTGAGAATATGTTTGGTGTATGCTTATTTTTGTATGTTAGTGTATGTTTTGAAGTTCAAATCATAGAAATTGCTTAGACCGGAGGTCCACAGCTTCCAATAATGACTCTGTGGGGTTCCCGGATTCCAGTAATGATTCAGTGGGGTCCAAGGAAGTCAAAAGGTTAAGAACCACTGATCTAGCTCACCTTACTGAAGAGTACCTGGCCCTGTTTCCCATTTAAACCACTTTTACTGCTGGAGGCCATGGTCAACTTAAGAGTCTTCATCTGTTGTCCTCTTCTCCGGTCCTTATCACAAAGACATCCTGGCGTTGTCTTGCAACGAGTTACCCTTAAACGCCTGCTGATGTCTTGCCTCGTAGCTGGATCCCTCCTTATCCATGAAATAATTTCAAAGAGGAATGGTTCTCCAGATTGCAGTGGGATTATTAAATTGGGAGCTTATTGGCCAACCAAGATGCTTTTGAGAAGGTGGAAATGTCCCCTGGCAGTGGCTCTTCAGAGTGAAAAGCATGCACCCCCATAGAGAAAAATGCAACATTAAAAAGGCATGCAAGCCAAAGAACAGAAGAGCCCCTTTCCTGCAGTGGTTGTGGCAGGGCTGTGTTTCACTTGCACCTGCATGAGCAGGCCCTCATTCCATCAGTTGCACTCAGTTGTATGTTTGTTTACCGGTAAAGTTTGATTTTCTCTGAGGACATCTGAGTGTGCCATGCCAGCTTCTGGGCAGAGTTCGGGGGGGGCGGGGGGGGGGGCACAGGGTCATACGGGGATACGGCTTTGCTCCCTTTTCCCGTGGTTACCTCACACTTCTCTAATGCATTGAAGTCCTCATAGATGATGCACTCATGGGGAGCAGGCATGTAATGGTTTAGGGCAACGAATGTTGAACGTTTAGTGGAAATCGATTTTAAGGTTCAGGGGAGCAGGGCAGGCATTTACCAGCTTGGGAAGAATCTAACGGGTGAGATTCAAGTGTTTAAAGGGACGGAGGGCATGCCTAAAAGGGCCCTGGAGGCAGACATGTAAGGGACCTTCAGCCTACGTGTAATGGTTCAGAAACAAGTGTTTATGGGAACAGGCTGAGAGGAGTAGTCATGCAAGGGCTCAGTAGCCAGCTTAAAAGGGTCATGACGAGATGTGTAGTAGGGCTGGGGTGTAGGTGTGTACAGCTGTAGGAAGGTTGACACAGAAGATCTAAAAGACATTAACATGTGAGGTCGCTAGAAGCAAGCACGTGGGAGCTCAGGGGAACCGTCATGTCTGAATGCAGGGGAGCTGTCACGCAGGGCTCAAGGAACCTACTGTGTAATTGTTCCGAAGAAGGTCTGTGAAGGTTCAGGAGCTGGTGTGTAAGGGCTCTAGTGAGCAGGTATGCCCAGGCACTCACACTGGTCATTCAGTAGGTGTGAGCTCTGATTCCTGACAGTGTTTCCTTCTCACACTCAGGTGCTGCAGTTGTGAACATTTATACCTTCTGCGGAGTGTCTTCCCTTCGTTGCCTGCAGGAGTCTGGCCTCCTAGTCTCTGGATCAGGTTTGATTTGCCCTTAAATCCACAAAGAGCTCTCAGTGCATTAACTACCCGTGGGTTTATTTTTTCTGACTAGACCTGGCACCAACATTCTTGTGTCTTCATCTTAGAGGCAGGTAAAGTGGAGGTGTGGGATCCGGTGACCAGAGAGAACCGACAATCGGAGCGAGCACACTCGGACGCCGTCACCGCACTCGAGGTAACACCAGAACCTTCTCGGCCTTGTGTGCTTCACCCTGTCCAGCTCTTCTGCTCTATTCCACCCATGCAACACTCTCCCCTAGGCCACAAGGGGAGTTCAGTTTCCATTACATTCCTTCTTAAACTCACAATACATGCTCCTCCCCTTTCTTCTCCATCAATCAGCGCCACTCTGGAGGCCCTCGCTTTCCTGGGGTTTCGCAAGATTTTGGAATTTGTAGAGGGCAACAGTTGTGATGGAACATTACCTTTTTAATTGTTTGTTTTCAAGAACTCTCAGAAACCTACATGCTGCAGTCAGTTTCTGAGATCCTCTCAGTAGTCCTCAACCAGCACCTGAATAGCCTTGCTCCTTTGCTTTCTTCTTTTTGGGTCACGCCTCTGCAGGTCCTTGGGTGGGATGCACAAAGTCTTGCATTAAAACCTGAAAGCCCATGTCCTATGAATCTGATCCCTCCACCCGGTGCTTGAGAGCAGTTCCGTTGCTGACTTCTTTATGTACATCAAGATTTTTAGATGGAAAACGTTGAAATGTCAAGCTTTATTTTAGTGCACCATTAGTGATAACCTTTTCTGCATGCTCAGGTTGTTCGTCTTTTCTGATGGTCTAGGGCAGGGGACCACACATTCTGTTCTGAATTTCCATCCAGCATAATTTACAATCTTTTTCTTGTCACAGTCCTTTGACCAGGAGTTTCCAGCCTTTTCTTTGCTAAGAGCTACTTATGTTCACTGAAAACCATGCCGCGCTACTAATATTATTAGTGGTGTCATTGTGGCCACAACAAACAACATTACATTAGTAGCCACAGTTGATCAGGCAGGGTTGCCAGCAGTAATGTAACAAAGGCTGCATCAGTGTTGAATGCCTCTATATGGGTAATAGATAACAGCCATAGCTGCAATACCACTGGTACCAAGGTAACAATATGAGTAATAGGTCTCCCCAATGGGGCATGATTTATCGCTTAAATATGAGCTTTACATATATTTTGGAAATTCAACCTTATTTCTCCAATCATCAGCTTATGAGTTCTGAAAATACACACATTTTCAACTTGAATACACACTTTTTCAAATGTGCATATATTAATGCCACCAAAGCTTACGCTTCTAATTTAGTAGGCTAAGCTGCACCCAGGAGAGCTACTTTCAGGTAGCTGGAGAGCTACCAGTAGCTTACTAGCTACTAGTTGGAGAAGCCTGCCTTAGACTATAACAGTGAATACTCACCCTGCAGACATGGAACTTGTTTACTCCCAAACAAAATAAGTATGTTCTTTCCATAGAACATAAAGGGGCATATGTATCAAATACCGTAATTGCGATTCTCAAATAGCGATTTTTAGGGAATCGGTATTTGAGAATCGCAAACGGGAAGTAACAAATAATTGGCAAATGTGTTGCGATTCCTTGGCATTCCTTAATTGCGATTAGCAAATTGCTAATCGCAATTAAGGAATACCTTCCCAATTATTCCTATGGGCTAGGAGGCCCATAGGAATGAATGGGAAGACATTCTCAATTTGCGATTCGCAATTTGAGAATCGCAAAATGAGACTGCAGTTTCAAGGGTGCCAGGGTGTCAAAAGGACACCCTGTTGCACCCCTGAAATACGTATGTGTGCACATGTGGCGCACATACATGCCCTAAGGGCATGTATGTGCGTCACATGGCACTTTGAAAAATGCCAAAAAGTGCATTTTTAAAATAAATCGCAAATTACCACCAACTTGAAGTTGGTGGTAATTTGTGATTCCTTACGGCCAAATTGCACTTTTTCTGTGCTTCATACATTGCATTTAAGGAATCGCAATTTGCGATTCCTTAAATGCAATAGCAAAATAGAGAATCGCAAATTTTGCGATTCTCTAATTTGCGATGCTCTTTTGGGATGATACATCCCAAAAGGCCTTTTCCCGTTCGCAAACGGGATTCTGAGAACTGGCCCGTTTGCGAACGGGAAAAGGGCTTGATACATATGCCCCAAAAAGAGAGGTTTATTTTGTTTAGTTTCATCTCTCACTATCGGAAGGCCCTACCCTCAATAATTTCTCTCCCTCCATTGAGACTGATTACTAACTCCCCCAAAGAACTGCCAGGTTTGGCAGCTCCGTAGGTCTTTTAGTGTTGCATGTTTTCATGTCTTTCTCTTATGTCCATACCTATCAGGTGTGCTGGAGGGCTACGCCTCACGGCCTCCCTGCGCGCCCTGGGGGTGGGCCGGCAGGGCTGATGTGCTTAGAGGGGGCCCACATTCTCGCCCCAATGTTTGGGTTTTTCCTTTGTGCTGCTTGGAATGTGATTCATCTTAAACTAATTTCTAGAAAAGACAACCAACACTCCACCTCTGCCCACCACCCTCCACCGGCACCACTACTCCTCCTCCTAACCTGTTGTGGTACAGCTTCCATTTGCAAATAAGACCATGTTCTACTACCAGAACAAGTACTGCTTCTGGGATCAGGTGAATACAAGCACTGTGTATTAATCAGTGACGTCATCTACTTGTTTGGCTCCTCAAAATCTGTTGGCACTTCATTTCTTTTGAACAACTTGGAATGTGCTAAAAAAAACTGTGTTTGAGGAACAGTGGACTCGCCCATAACGTTGTTGGGCTACTAGTCATGGAGGCACACAGAAGGCAAATAGATGGAGGTTCCACTGCCATGCCATTGAGATGCAACCGCAGACTTCTCCAAGACCATAGAAAATAACAGTAGGGCTCCCGGATTTTTGGTATTTATATTTTTTGATCCTTATTTATTTTTTGCTAGTTTGATCTGTATTTATCCATATTTATTTTGGGTTTTGTTAAAAAAAATGAAGCTGAAACTGGTATATTTCCACATTTATTTAAACAATAAATATGCATTCGTGCTTGAGTGCTTGCCAGGTTTCAGTGATATGAAAACCGCAGAAGATAAATCAATGCACTAATATTGAATCATGCAGATTTCAGTATCTAATGCTGTTTAAGCCACTTTACTAAAATTCCTTTCTTTTTGAACCCCCTTACCTATCAATTCACACAGCTATTGGTCTGGCAGTCATGGCAGACAGTATTTGGAATCACATAAAAAGCAACTCAGTTTCCGTTTTTAATCAACATTTAAAAATAAATACAGACAAGAAAATAAATGGTTTTCTGTCTGTATTCATCTGTAAAAATCTGTTAAAACGGAAAAGAGGGAGCCTTCAATATAAACTATCTTGGCCTAGGCAGGAGCACCCTCTACCTCACAGTCTCGCCCTTCCCTTGTTTCTCCAAATACCCAGGTGTAATATGACTACGTGAAGACATTCTGATCCTTTCTTCTGTCTCTCTAGAGCAGCCCAGACATCTGGGTACCATCTCACCCCCAATTGTCTCTCAAACCAGGAGAATGGCGGTTACCTCTTCAGCGGCTCAGAAGATGGGTCTGTGAAGGTGTGGCAGTTGCCAGCAGGTGCCCACCTGCGCCTTGTATATGCCACGGAGCAGACCACCTCTAGAATCCGTTCTGTTCGATGCCTTGCTGCAGCGGCTGCCGGGGGCCGACTCTACTACGGCGATGAAGGCACCAACATCAAGGTGCTGTCCTGGCAGACAGGTGAGAGTGTGTTACCGCAAGGTGCTCCAGGTCAGGTGGGTATAGGCTCTGACTTCTGCTTTTAACCTCTGGATGAGACTCGTATATAAAAAGATAGAATATACCCCCGCTATTTGCATTGGGGACTTGTTCCAGTGGGGGGTGAGGGGGTGGGGGGCTAGGGTGATTTGTGAAGGGGAAATGGCATCCATGAGTTACTGGGCCTCAATTTCATCCACTGGGGTTGTCCACTTACTATTATCACCGCAAATTGAAATCCTGGCAACACCTTCAGCACTTTACTCTCACTTCCACGTCATGGTGTCTGGTCATTAAGGGCTTTGGGGCTCTGCCCCAACCATAAAATGTGCAACCTTATTATATTATTTAGTTTTGTAAGTCCAAGACCTGATCAACTATGCCAGACTTCCTGCCCATTCTGTAGATCCTGTGTGACGGTGATGGCCAGGAATGACATATAGATGTTGGGCGGACTGCTGGCCAGCCCTTCACTTTCACCTCAGTAGGTGAGGAAGGCCTGCAAGCTGCAACGCTGCCTGTGGCTAGAGTCTCGGGCGAGCAGCGCTTCATGTCGGTCCCCTCAGACTTACCACCACTGACGTCTTAATGCATGGGCATGCTGGGCAGTTGCCCGGGGGCCCAACGAGCATAGGGGCCCCATGCAGACCAGAATTTAACACTGATTTTCCGTTAAACATTTTTACTCCTGTGAGTGGTTGTGCAGGCAGGGCTCAGCGCACTGCTTTGCCTGGGGGCCTATAATGTTGTTAAGACAGCCCTGCTTACCACACCCTTACCCCTTATCATAGGGTTGGGTGGACTATCAAGCTTTACTGACTGCACCCCACTTTGTGACACGATTGAGGAAGGTGGAGTCAAACAGGATACCTTATCACAGACTCGCAGAGTCCTTCCAGGCCCAGCCTTCTTGTGGAGGGAAAGAGGGCTAGATCAGTGAATGCACGTGACCTTTGGAAGCCACAGAAAAGGCACGCGCTGCAGAGCTGGGAATAGGAATATTAGGGGAGCCACAACAAATTGCCAGCGTTGGAGCAGCCTGTAGGGATTCTGAGGTGTACGTCGAGTGACGCGAACCATCAACAGCTGCCAGGCCTCCCTGTCCTCACCAGAGTTTGTGAGCTCAGCTTTGCAATCAAAACCCTTTTACAAGTGAAATTTCGAATTGAGCTGACAATTGGGCTTTGTGGCCTTTCCTTGCTACTGTTTGACGTGGCAGGTCAGATCTTAGACCCTCCCTTGTATACATGTGTCACTGCCAGACCTTCCTATCTGTCTCCGTGCTTCTTTGTCTCCAGATGTTCACTTTCCTTTCTGGATTGGGCCCGTCTACACCGACCACAGCTTTAAAATTCTGAACACTTCTCTTGTAAGTAATATTCACGTAGCCATAGACACAGAACAGTGGTACTGCCTCCAGGGTTGGATTGGGATTAAAACTCGCTAAAATAAAAGTGGCACACATTTGTATATTGCCTTTCCGCAAAATAATGCACGGATTAGTTCACACGGGTGAAACACACCTGAAAACAAGTGAGGCCACTTCTGCTCACGCCCCCTGCCCCGGTCAGCGTGCAGACATTAATGGGCCGGCCCAGCGATAGAAATGGAGTGACACCTTTGCCCCGTTGATAAAAAGGAGTGATACCTCCGCCCACCTGCCTCCAGAAAGTCCACTCAGGCACCCACTGGGATGCTGGCGGCTTCCGAACACAGATATCGCCCAAATCGCCCACTCGGATACCGGCCCCTCAGCCATTGCCCGAGTGCCCGCCTTACTAATCCGACCATGATTCTGCCTTGTACCTCTTCACGAACAGACACAGGAGGCATGGATTCTTGAATTATTGGTAATGCTAGGAATGAATAGTGCAACACACTTCGCTAGTGCAGCTAACATGTTTGTCCATGTAAAAGGGCTAAAAGGTCAGATGCAAGGACAAGAATTTCTGCTCTTACTCATGTCTTAGAGAAGGAGCCACTCCTCTGCGCAAAAGAGCGAGATATCGCCTCACTCGCGCTGTGCAGTTCAGGTTTGGATGTATGCCCCGCCAATTCTAAAGTGTGTCAGCCACCACTGTTCCCACATCCTGTGATCACCCCAGATTGAAAGCCAAGTCAGTACCTCACCAATTCTAAAGTGTGTCAGCCGCCACTGTTCCCACATCCTGTGATCACCCCAGATTAAAAGCCAAGAACACCTTTCAGTGCCCCACCAATTCTAAAGTGTGTCAGCCACCACTGTTCCCACATCCTGTGATCACCCCAGATTGAAAGCCAAGAACACCTTTCAGTGCCCCACCAATTCTAAAGTGTGTCAGCTGCCACTGTTGCCACATCCTGTGATCACCCCAGATTGAAAGCCAAGAACACCTTTCAGTGCTTGATTCTCAAGGTAGGGACAGGAGCAGTCCAAGCCACCCCCATGGAGGTGATGTGGGTGGGGGAAACAGAACTGAATAATGCACATAATGATATTCAATAAATCATTGTCCATCAGTGCTTTTTTTTTGTCAAAGATCTTTTTATTAAACATGACAATAAGAGGGCATCACAACATATAGGTAGAACGTACCTCGTGCAATCAATACAGACTAATGAAGATGCAGCTTCTCACTTCAGGAAGTCCTAAATCCCCACTCCCCACCCGTGCTTTTATTTTTAGAAAAAGATGCGTACTGTAATTCCCACAAGCTAAAATAATGTATAGAATGCGAATTATCTACACAGATTACAGCTGAAAAATCAGTGCATGAAACAGTAGTCATAATGACAGTGTGAATAGTATTTTAAAATCCCTGCTCAAGAGGACCTCAGACAACTAATGAAAAGTGTAGTTACTTTGGAAGGTCAACACACCGTCAATACAGAGGCATCTACCTTTGGTGATACCACTGACATGTTAAACAATAACAACGTCCATCATATGATATCAAAAACCGTACCTATTGGCTTTGACACACGTTTCAGAATATTATAAAAACAATGAATTTTTCAACAAAAATGGCGAATTTTCCATGACTCCATATTTTGTTAAAAATCCGCATTTGCCCTAAAACACACTTTAACATGTCAACATACTTCTGGTGTATACACTTGGTTGCTGAGCAATCCCTCGACTTAAATGTTATGGTGTCTACCACTCCTCAAGCCGTCAGCCATAGGAGCTGATGAAAATCAGCCTCATTTCTCCCAGAGTCGCATATTCTTAGCCCCAGGAGTCTTAGGGTTCGGCATGGGATTTTGTGTGTTCCTCCTTGTGGCCCCCCAGAACACAACACACATTTAGGTGCTCCCTGTATCTCATGGAGTACCACAAAAAAAACAAATTTTTACTATGGCCCCAGTGCCTTAAGCGTGCTGTTTTCGCACCAGTGCTTATCTTTGGATGCCGCTGCGAGGGCCAAGTCAGCCCCTGGTCTCATGAGACCCCCGCACTAGCCTAGACTTTCTCCTGCAGGCCCGCCTGCATGCCAGGCTTCAGTGAGCTGTGCAATCTCCCTGGCATTCTCTCCCTGTGGCTGGGAGTGGAGGCTACTTGTTGCTGTTGTCTTGCTGTGGCCATGGAGTGCAGTGAATGGAATGTATGGTGTTCTTGGGGCCTGGTATACCCGCCACACACCACTTCACGGGGCCACTTCAGGTAGATCTAGGGCTGTGGTGTTTGCCCAATCCCAGAAGCGGGTAGTTGAAGAAACAGTGGAATGGCTCTCTGGTGAGCCAGGGACAACACCACCTCAAGGGTTCCCTGGTCTGAAAACAGAAACCTGTTTGGGATTAAATATTCCTCTGGGTGCCGCTGCCCTTTTAGGCACCTCCTGCATCCCCAGTTGTCCACAAGCAGCTGACCGTATGAATTAAAAGGTGAGCATTATAAGTTTACAGCTTATGATCCCTTTTATACTCAATTTACAATGTGTGGAACTTCTTTAGGGAAGTTCATCACAGACAAAGATTAAAAAAGCAGAAATACAGGCCAGTAAGCAGAAAACGTGGAGCTTTTACGTGAGAGAACCATTTTCTTAACATTTAGAGCCAGAAGCCTTTTCAGAGTGCTGGCGTGTGTATTGTACAGTCCAGTATACAATCGTGGAAATGTGATTTGTCAATTTTTCTGCTCACCTGAACTTCAGTGGCTGCTACAGTGCAGAGTGAGGAGACAAATTCATTCCAGCCTTATGGGCTGTTGATGTGTGGATCTGGCACCGCTGTAGGTTTGTGAGTTGAAGGGCCTGTAACTGTTTCTCCTATGGTGTTTTGATGACCTACTGTTGTTTGGTTAATGGCCTCTTTTTCCCCCTATTATTTGGCTGCTTTCCTTTTTTCCAACTGCAGTCCACCAAACACTGTTTTGTGTTTGGTGGACTGATGTCCAGTCCATTGCTGTAGACCACTTCTGCCTTTTTGGTGATTGGAAGTAGAGGCGGAGTTACCTCTACTGAAGAAGGTGAAGGTGGGTTCCTTTAGGGATGGCATTGAATCTATGTTGGTAGAGCGCCCTCAAACGTTATCCACAAGTTTCAGCTCTAGATTTCCTTGGTTGCCACTTGGCATGGTGAGGTTGGCTACCTAAAGAGGATCGGATTTGCAGGATAGACCACAATTGGTAGGAGGGTATGTTGATGTGTGTGGCTCCACTTAGGCAAGGCGTACTCTGCCACATGCATTGCTGCATGACGAACAGTCTGGAGATACCCTTTTGGATGAGACAGTCCACCAGCTCCCTCCCTGTTCTGAAGCATTTGTGCATTGTTAGTGCATATTTGGAGCTGGAGATTGTAGGAGTTGGTGCTGTGAACCAAGTGTATATGTATATTAAAGAAGATAGTGGAGAGCCTTTTGGGGGGAGAGGTGACCCAGATGCGCCTGGTTCTCAGACAGATTCTCTCCCTGTTGGATATGATGGATTTTCTTTACTAATGCTTTGGATATTTGTTAGGGGCAGAGCTAAAGCAAAAGTTCTAAGGCACCTGAAAAGATGGCCGAAAACAAGATGACAGTCGGGATACAGTCAGATGTGTCCTTTGCCAGAGTGGCAGGTTTTCCGTTTTTTTCTTGAATAGAATAGTTGATGGAGTTGTTGAAATACTTGGCAGGTTTTATTCAGTGCAACATCTCGGCCTGCAATCCTTCTGCCACAGATGTGGATCTGGAGTTGGAAGGGTCGAGCAGATCACTTTGGAGAAAGTTTTACCAGCCTTCGGCATGGACTCAGTAGGAGCCCCTATGATTAGCAGAAAGGCAGTGAATAATTTGAAGACATGATTCATGCTTTACCGGCAGCTAGCACTGACATTGTGTTGCTCCAGACTTTTTCTTAGATTTGTAGTGAAGAACAAGGGAGGGCAACTGTTTCCCCAAGGTGTATGTCTCAAGGATACTATTGCAATCAGTTTTGGGTAAATTTACCATTGCACTTGCCCTGCTGGTGAATTTTCAAGCAGACATTAGACACGGTGGTGTTCTGCGAAGCATATGTAGCCTTTTGTGTTACGGGGGACTGTAGCTCGCCCATATTCAAGATATGTCGCTTTTTATTACTTGTGCGTCTGGGATCTGATTCCCAGCGTGCAGTGCCACCCAGAATTAGAATGTCATTGGTCAAGTTAGGCGGGACGAGGATTACGTAGTGGGGAAGTAAAAGGTGTGATGTGTCATATGTGGGCCTTTAGAAATATTGTGGTTATCACAAAATCAGAATGGGAATTTTCGTTGTATTTATGTTGCTTAATAGTAAGGTTTATTTAGCCCATTTCAACATTGGAGATGCAGCTTTACTAGTGGGTGAATGTTTTTACCACTGCCCAGCTCTGCTTGAACACTAGGCCATGCCACTATCTATCCCCGAGACCAGATAAAACCAACCACTGTACCACCCTAACAGCAGTGTTCACCAATCCTCTTCCAGGACTGCTGGGCAGACTGACCAATCACCTTTCAGACTCTGGTTTCGTGGACGCAGTGCGTGTGACCAGAGATGGGCTTCTCATCTCCACTGGATTCAACATTGACCTGGGCCAAGGATACCTCAACGGTGAGTGAGAGTGTGATATTTTACAGAGGGTTCGATTACGAGTTGCTCGACCACGGTGGTTAATCCCATGCCTACACCATCGAGTCATGACTTTTAGTTTCCGAATGGGGAATAACCACATGGAACTGAGCTTACCATAAGGTTATCGCCGATTCTGACGAATTTCCCTCTCCCCTTTACCAGCTCCTCTCACTAGGTGGAAAGTGGGAGTAGGAGGGCCCGTGGGGATTGTAGTCTAGGGGGCTGAGGGTTTATTGGGCAGGGCAGGCTTAGGAGCTGTCGGGGAGAAGTGTCACATGCTCTTCCTTTACTGCAGGTTCAGTAGGTTCTGAACTCTGTGCCCCCTGACTGCGCCTGACTCGCTGGTGGTGGTCCTGGGTGTGGTGAGTGGCAGTGGACACACCACCCTGTGTTTCCTGGTGCATGGATGGTATGTAACAGATCACACTCACTGACACTCAGAAGGTGTCTGCAAGGCGAACCCAGCGGCCCCTCTTCACTTTCCATGACAAAGTAAGAATTTTAAGGACGATGCCTTGCAGCAGGCTATGCTTGCCCCAGTGCAAAGGTGTGCCGCCTGAGGATTCGTTGGTGGCTCACGTACTGCACGTGCTTGCCATAGGGCATTGCTGTTTATGTGTGGAAATGTAACACTACATTGTCAGAGAGTGCGTGTACACAGCTAGGGGGCTGGGCACAAGCTCGCGCACTGAAGTCTCCATGAGAATGAGTGCGCGCTGTAAGTGTGGAAGCCTCGCATCGTGAGGGACCTGACGGTGGGTAGGGATGAACCTCACCGAACGGAGTGTCCGCACTCAGGACAGTGGGTAGCACCACAGCCCCTGGTGGTTAGCGAGTGAAAGATACGCCACACTCATTTCAGGACCTGCTGATAGTAAGAAGGCGTGTATCGCCCCAAACCAGCAGTCCTGGAGGACACCCTTGTAGAGTGTGCATCACACTCGGTGCCAGGGCCTCTGGAGCTTAGTGGACATGTGACTGCCCACATGATGTGTACCATGCCCACATTGTTATAACCACTGGTACTTAGTGAGCTGGTGACAGGCAACAACCTCGGCATCATGGGAAACTCAGTGCCCAATGGATTGGGGAAAAATCACACCTGCAGTGCCTGGATTCTTGGTGGCATTTATTTCACCAGTCGAGGCATCATCAGTGCAATTCCTTGGTGCATCAGCTGACAAAGGAAGCAGATGGACTTTTTTTTTATTGCCACTGAACCTTGCCCCATTCTTTGTTCCCCTCAGTAAGATCCCTGGACAGCGGACGGTACGTTGGCACTCTGACATGCCCAGACACCCCGCGACTGCTCTGCCTGGATGCCCAGATCACCTCTAGCGGCCTGCACCAATGGGTGACCGGAGGGAGAGAGCTGCTTGTCTGGGAGCAAGTGCCCCCCAACTCTGCTGACAGGTAAATGACCACCTGCGGGCTGGTGTCGCCTCCACTGCCTGAGATCTACAATCCACACCACTGTTTGCGCTGCAGTGTTACACCACATATGCAGCTGTCTCTTATCCCCTCTTGCTGTCATTCTCATAACCGCCCCAGTATCAGCGCTTCTATCCTTTATGCTCCCTGTTGCCTAATGTATTCCTTCTCCACTGATGCGCTTTTCTTTTGCCCCAATGTCCTGTATCAGTCACTATGGTGTACACCATCATAAATAAGGCTCCCTGTTTTCCGTTTTTACGGATTTTTACGGATAAATACAGACAGAAAAAATGTGTTTTCTGTCTGCATTTATTTTTAAAAGTGGATAAATACAGAAAACTGTGCTCCTTTTAAGAGACTCTCCATGCTGTCTTTGAGGAAGTATAGGCCAGCAGCTGAGCATATGGACAGCATGAGAAATTAAAAAACAGGATGAAATATATTTAAATAACGGCATATGTCATCATACATTTATGGTATAATACTAGTATTTACCAGTGGATGTATTGTTATGTAGTATTTGGCAGCTTAAGTAGCTAAAACAAGACAGACATCAAAGCATGAGTGCGCGTCAATCAGTCAAATAAATATGGAAATGTACAGTTTTTCAAGTTCATTTATATGCAAAAAACACAAAATAAATATGGATACAGAAAAAATGGCCAAAAAATAAATATGGATAAATACAGACGGAAATGTTAAAAAAGTAAATACCATAAAACCGGGAGCCCTAATCATAAACCATCCTCGTCCCCTCTTCTTACCATTTTTCTTCCCCGTGGGTAAACCCCTGATTCGTCAGCAGACTGTTCAACTTGGCTGATGAGTAGAACTCTTCTCCATAGATGTCCCATCCATCATTCCCTGTTAATTAAACCTTGGTACCTTTAGATGCGCTCTTCATCTTTCCACATAATTAAGCTCTCATTTCCGTCAATGAACAGCTCATCTTTCTTGGCTATTAAGCTCTCATCCCTGTGGGCCCACTATTTATTTTCTCTGTTTATTAAACCCTTGTCCCCATCAACATTTCATCCATCTTTCCGCATTAGGCCTTCATCTCTGCCGGTGTGTACCACTCATCTTCCCCTGTACCTTTAGCTCTTGTTTACATCGACGTAGGGTTTCGCGGCGCCATCGCCTAATATGCCATTTTTCTCTTTCTGGCCAACAGATCAACGTCCTTGAAGATGAGTTACTGGGCAGAGTTTGAGAGGAAGGCTGTGCAGTCTGAATCAGAGGATGAGTCTGAGGAGGATGAGGAGGAGGAGGAGGAAGGTGAAGGAACTGCACCTGCTGGCATGGGGAGGCATGTAGGGGATAGACTGGAGGGTTCAGGTACAATCAGCAGAGCAGGGATAAAGGAGCAATATTAGGAAGGAGGGAAATGAGAGGAAACAAGAGTTGGTGAGAGGAATGGGAATAAGTCAAGGAAGGAAAGGAGAGGAGACAGTAGCAGAAGAAAAGAGGGAAATTAGATAAAAATGGGGAGGGAAAGTTGGAAGAGTAGTGGCAAGAAGGGTATAGGGGCAGGGTTGAGAGGGTGACCAGGGGCTCAAAATGAGGTAAAGAGAGGCAAGCAATGGGCCTGGGAAATAAGAGCTGAATGTATAGTCTGTGTTGGTGCTATTTTGATAACACTCCAGATGTTCTGCTTCTCTTGCCGATGCTGTCCCTGCAGAGGAAGGTGAGGAGACACCAAAGGACGAGAAGAGCTGGCTGTGGTGCAACCTTCTCTGAGCCAACCAGCGCTGGAGGATGTCAGACCAAGTGGCCTGAAACATGACAGCATTAAACAATATCACAATTAACCCCAAAACTGCCAGCATCTGGCGTTATCAGACCACACGTGCTAAGAAATGATGGTGAAAGTCTCAGAAGGTCTGGTCCAAAAACTCCAGCATCAGAAGATATCAGACCATATGCTCTATGAACTAGGAAACTTGCACAAAACCAGAATTGTGATGCATCCTTTACTGGACCATATGAGACTGTGTACCTCAGGAACTACCAACAGTAGGTGATATCATATGTACTCTGTGGCCCAAGAATGACGAATATTCTTGATACCACCCAGCACCGGTATTTCTGGGACATGATGCTCTGAAATATTCTGGGCTGGTCATTCCTGGACTATGTGCTATGGGTATATACTACGGGGGTATGGAACAAGCAGCGTGGGCGATAGCATGCAACGTGGCTATGGAGCTACCAGATTTGGATGATAGCTGATCATGTGCCTAAAGAAATGGCGATTGTGGAACAATATGCGCCACAACTGGATGCAATTGGACTGCACGGAACAGGAACTGATGCACTTGGGCAGTTTCAGACCACCTGGCTCAAGAGTTACCAGTGTGGATCACACCTGACCACGTGTGCACAACAGTCCCACTTTGGTTGAGATCAGACGACATGTTCAGAGAGCTACCAGTGTTGTGTGACAGCCAGCTGTGGGCAGTCTTATAGCACATGCATCAAGGCATGCACTTATTGGCTGATGGACCATGCCACTCCATTACTTCTGACTTTCTGTAGTGTCTGACTTCCACTGCCTCAGATGGCTCGAGGATGACCAGCTTTGGGTGCTGTCAGGCTATATGGCCAAGGAACCAGCAGAAACGGATGAAAAAGACAACCTGGTGCAAGAATAAGTAGCTGTGGGCGATACGACACCCTGCGGCTCTAGAACGGCGAGTGCTGTTTCATGCCATCGTTCACGACGTTAGGAATTGCCACTGGTGCTGGAATCTTGGAATGCTTTCTGCACATTGGAGAAAGGCAGAGAGAGTTTGATAGTTTGAAGTGAAAATAAACAGGTGAACCTCTTACGACTGTGTGATTTTGTCCGGTTGTCTGTAATGGAAAACTGTTTGTTGTGAGAGGAGATGATGCTGCCTTGAATAAACTGTGATACCAGTGCGTGCTTGCCTTCATGGCTACCCAGTTGAGGAATGAGCCATTTCTGATTATGGAGAAGTTACTAGTGGAGGGTTGCCTTCAGCTGCCAGGTTCTTTGTCGGGTATTTTGGTACAAAGTCCGCCTGTAATGCGCTTACCATGGATAGCATCACCCCCCAGCCAGTGGTTCCCATAAGGTGACATTCAGAACATGGGAGAAGGTGGATGAAAAGAATATCAGGGTGACATTAAAATAAAAATATTCATAGTGAAAAAATAGAGCTGGCAGGATCGTGCCAACCAGTCTTTCGGTGCAGTGGGAACATCCGCACATTCTATAAGTGAAAACAAGTTTTCTCGCAGGCCTTAAGCTCTGAACTCTAGACAGGAAGTTAGACCGAGCCGTGGCATTCAGCCAGAGAGCATGATGGCTGCTCAGATTGCTTTCCATCACAGTGCTTTGCTTCTTCCAGGCTGCCAGCACCTCTCTCTTTGCAAAATACCATTGAACCAAGCCAAAAGGCTGAAAGGGGAACTGAACCCTGCATTACAAAGGATCAAGGGATATACCTTGAAGAGGCACTGATGCTTTGTGTTATATTCAAATGTATGTAGCAAATTCTCCAAAAATCATGTTCAGAAATGTAGACTAATAAATGTCTGGTCAAAATGTTGTGATATGCTTACAGTAAGTTGTTGGGAATATATTTTTTAATTTGTTTTGTTAAGTTAAAATGTTCTTTTTAATATGTTGAATTTTATGGTTTTTCTCTACATGCCCCATGCAGCCCCTCTATTTTTTTGTGGGTCTTTCTTCACTGGTGGAGACCACTACTATTGCTGTACCCGGCCCTACTTTTTCAAATCTATTGTTTTGAATCCATTATATAACCTTAAAGTGGGCTTTGCATCCGCCTCTTGCTTGATTAGGTAAACAACCTTTACAACAAAACTTTTACAACGCGATGCCATTACATCGCGGTTTTTACAACGCAAGTTGTTACAACGACTTGCGCTGGATGGCGCTCTAGGACAAGGAATAGTATAATTTACTATCCAACACCTTCCCTACTGTACGTAGACTGGAGTTGGAATAGTAAATTATACTACTCCTAAGTCCAGCGCCCTCCAACGCAAGTCGTTGTAACGACTTGCGTTGTAAAAACCGCGTTGTAATGTACCGCGATGTAAATGTATGCGTTGTAACGTCATACATCCGCTTGATTATGTGGCTCTGTCATCTGTGTCACTTCCCTCCTTTCTTTCTTTTGTATTACTGTGTTTGTCCTGATAGGGGCATTTCAGTCTTATCGTGTTTTCATTGGCTGACGTACCCTTCCACAAACGTTGCTTTGCAGGGTATGTCAAAAACTACTTTTCCTACTCCTTGCTTCCACTTCCCCTCTTTTTGATCCCCTGCCCTTGCACAATGTGTGCGGCCTGCGACGCAAATTGTGGGTGGCCATCTTAAAATGTTTTTGAGCTGTTCCAGGATGGCTGGAGACTCCTACATGCACATGCATGTAAGGTGAGCATAGAATAATCTAATTTTGTTTTCCATTTGAGCAAATCTTATTCAAAGATGGGTTCCACAGATGCACGCACATTTATAGTGGCCAACTACTAATAGGATATGTTAAAATATTACAAAATGCATTAAAAAATGGCCATTGCATATGTGCCATCTAGGGGGAAACCGGTCCTAGGATGCTTGTTTCCAGTCCAGGGAGGACCTGGCTTGGCATTTCGGGCTGGACTGTTTCCATGAGGCACAGGGTCAAGACTGATTTGCATATGGCTGGGTTCAAACTGGAATGGCATGGTGATCAAAAAAACGATGGATTTAGGCCCAGATCTCTGTACTGGGGTGAATGTATGACATTGTTCTGCATTCAGTGCATCAACTGTTGTTTTGCATTTGTCACCCTGAGTGGGACGGGTATGCCAGACGTGGGTCCCGTGCTCTCCATGCAACTGGAATCAAGCTATCCTGGCTGAAGAGGGGTGAAACCCCGAAACCGGTCCTAGGATGCTCGTTTCCAGTCCAGGGAGGACCTGGCTTGGCAGTTCGGGCTGGACTGTTCCCATGAGGCACAGGGTCAAGACTGATTTGCATATGGTTGGGTTCAAACTGGAATGGCATGGTGAGCAAAACAACAATGTCTCGTGCTGGGGTGAATGTATGACATTGTTCTGCATTCTGCCCATCAACTGTTGTTTTTGCATCAAGGGGGAAAAAGCACTAGCAAGGCCAAAAGGTTCCATGACAGAGACTTATTGGCTTTACCAATGCCTATTTGATTCTATTTTGTCACCACAAACATCATATATATGTACCACATACACCAGGGAAAAAATTGATGAGATCAAAAGCAAGAATATAAATGTTTTCAGAGAGAACTTGATACGGGTGCATAATTTGTTCACACTATAAATGAAAAATCAAGGTTACTTACGCTGCACTACATGCTTCCAAATGTTATTAAATGGTAACATCACAGAAGATAAAATTAAAAGCAGTGAAGCATTTCATGAACAGTGAAAACAACAGGGAAAAGTTGTAACATGGTCATTACATTTTGTAGCCCTAATACCTTCACTGTGTTATCTCTATGTGCTATGCTAGTTCTAGCAAAATCAAAAAATAATAAGCTTGTTATCAGAGTTTCAGAAGTGGTGCGCTTACCTGATTTAGGACCGCAAGGTCTGGTGTTGTCTGCAAAAGCTTGCATGCTATCCTGGGGTGAGAAAGCAAAAGACACACATATGTGGGAACAAAAGCAAGGACATTGTGTCTGTTAGAGAACAAACTGTCAGTGATGGCTAAATGCTTTCGCAGAGCCTCGGAGGAGATTTGCTGGATACGCCTTCAGTTAAAGTGGAGTCTGGCGCCATCCGCCCATTTTGTTCTTCGCCCGCATGATGTTCCTCTCCTAACATTGGTCTGAAAGCTAGGGATTTGTTAGGATTTGATGACTGTTTTTACCCTCTATTGTTAAAATAAAGCAAAATAAAACGGGGCTTGTAGACACCAAGGAACCTAGCAGACTAAAGTAACATGGCACAAAATATGTCCTCTCCATCCACATATTTACATTATGCCTCCATCTATCTTACACTATTAGGGGCCATGTTGTAATGGCTGCCTCCACTAGTGCAAACAAAAAACATGTCAGCTTACACAGTGACCAGCCTACACAGTGGGCTGCATTTCCTGTGTGTGTTTCAAGAACTTTACATTTTCTACTAAAAAGAAATAGAAACAAAAATAGAAAGGTCCCATAGTGTAAATGAAATAGAATAATCTAAAAAGACATTTCTCAGCCTGTCACTTTCTGTGGAAGAAATTGCAAAGACTGAAAAGACAAGTGATGACAATAGAAAAGTCAGGAGAGACAAGTGATGGATATCATAGAATCTGAAAGGAAAACGGGCATAGTCCTGTGTTTACTGCATCCCTGGAAAAAGGCCTAAAATAAACAATAAACCCAGGGTATACGAGTGTTCTTGCCGCTTACATTTCTAAATGAAACCATCACAGAAATATTTAACCATTATAAATGTGTTTTTCAGAAACTTGGTTATCATCACTTCATGACACATTTGCAGACCACAAGAACATTTTAGAAACGTGCATTTGATGGAAATCAGTTATTCACTTGGTGCAAGTTCAATAACACACATTTTCATACCAGAATAAAAAGGTCTCCGCATTGAAAAGTAGGGGAGGTGTGTAATTTGTTGTGCCCCCTTGTGCACGTGGCAGGTTCTTAAGCTGGACACATTGGCATGCCATCGACAGGAAGGCATCTTAGAGGAGTACTGATGGAGGGGCATGGACACAGAGGTGCAGAGCCTCATTCGTTATTTATTCCTCTTGGTTCATGTGGTGTTAAGGTGTCTTTTGGGGCACCCCATACCACAGATGGGGCCATGGAGAAGGAAAAGGGGGGTGAATAGGAGGTGCACAGCCCAGAGTCGTGGACACCACATGCAGAGCAGATGGGTGGTTTGGGGCTCTTGTGAACTTCTAAGGGCCAGTGGGAGCTGGAGATGTAGTGGATGAGAATTCCAAGGGGGAGACCCAGAAGCTGCAGCGATCTACCCCCCAAAAAAGTGTGCATTGACAGGGGAAGGGCAGTAGGTTTTGGCAAGATGACTGGAGGCAAGCCGTCTGGCCAGGCAGAGCTCTGCGGTTCGGGCACAGTGTCTGGAACTCACAGCATTGTTTGACTGGAAGGAGATATAACTCTTTGAGGCTTGCCTGATTTCCATTAATATATTTGTTGCCTTTCCTGGAAATGGAAAAAGTGAATGCACAACTTGCATATGGCATCCTCTCTTACACTCACGAGCCGAAAAAGTAAGTCATTGGGATCTCTCACAGCAATGTGGGTGCGTTTGGGCAATTTAGGGCAGCAGACCTAGCGAGTGCGCAGAGTTCTGTTCTCTTCATTTCATTTCGCGACACGGTAGCCTACAAGCACCATGAGATGTGGCTCAAGTTTTGGTTTTTCGTGTCTGTTTAATTTGATTGATTTTGGGATAGATCCAGGGGCTCACAATAGAAGGGTGCAGCGGGATTGGCTCACACAACCTCAATTTGAGACTATGAGGTTGTAGGAAAATGAAAGTAATAAAATCTGCTAGCCAGAGTGGTAGCACAAGTTTCAGTGGACCCCAGGACCTGGATAAGAAACCAGAGGGAGCACATGGAATCCAGAAAAAAACTGAAAGGCAAGTAGATAAAACAAATGGGTGACTATGGTGGTCTGGGCAAGGGAAAACTACATCGCGGAGGACTGCCTGGCTAAGAATTTAAAAAGACTTTATCATGGAAATTATGGAGTGCATGAAAATTTACTTTAGGAATTCTTAATGCCACTCCTCGTGGTCTTCCATGTTAGTAGCGTGGTTCACCTTCAGTTTTTCCATGGTGATTGCTAGATAAATTCTTGGATATTCGCTCAATGTCTTCTTGATGCCAAGAGCAGGGGCCATGGGCGCCCCAAACTCTTCGGGGGATGCTTTCTGGAGACCTTGGAGCTTTACTCCTGCCACTAATGGGGTCTTGCCTCCCCAATGGCTTAGCCATTGTCTAGCCGATGGTCGTCGTACAGATCAGCCAGGACTTTTTGGTGCCGGGGATGGGGAGCATTCCCAGGCAATCTGCTGAGGCCCAGGTGATCAGGGTGAGGGCGAGAAGGGGGTCAATAGACGGGGGTCTAACAGACTAAGGCGCTGTAGCCCTGCATTCTATATTTACAAACTAGCCCCTCATCTTCAGAATGTAAAATTCACTAGATAACACAGAGGAAATTTATAGTTCTTTCAACAACACAGAGGCCCGGGTAGTCCTTAACTTTCATTGCAGCATCAGAACAGCAAACAGATAATAAACATAGTAGTAATTAATCTGTATTTGATTATGCACCATACCATAAAAGATAAAACATAAAAACCACATAAATACATGAAAACGTACAGGCCACTATTGAGCTCAGATCACACATTCTGTAGGGGGTAGGTACAGTATGAAGGAAGCCAGGGCCAAACTATATATCAAATCATTGCATATTAGCCACTCATAATTTTATTCCAATAAATAGCACCTTTTAAATAGGAAGAGACCGCCTGCATCACAGCATGATCAGGTAATAGCTGTAAATGTAAGAAGGCAGGCCGACATTTGCAAACCCCCCCTGGATTTTAAGAGTGGTGTTATATAAATATAATTAAAAAAATTACATCTTCCAGCAACTCAGAGTGAAGGTCCAAAGTACATGAGCACTGCCAGAGATGTCCAATGTCCTTGGAACAGATGGACAGTCCAAACAACCTCCACCTCTTTTTTTAGGAATCTCGTAAACGTGATCTAGAAGATGTCTGCCACTAGCCTCTTTCCTAGGGTACAGGGTACACGTGGGATAACATCTTGTCTGTCTGTTGTTCCCATGTAGCGCCCACACAACCTGCCAGGACCTTCAGAGCGCTAATAGAACGTAGCTGGGTTAGAACCACAGCGATCTTTCCTGTAAAAATGCCATGATGCCCTAAGGCAGAAATTCTTCAATATGTTTCAGATAAGAGCATGTGACCGGATACGCCGCCACTGACATTTACTTTAATGTGTTCCAAATGAAACATAAATGATTCTACGATAGAAATGCAATGATCTCATAAAGCAGGCTTTGTATTTCTTAATTTGCGTTTTATTGCATTTTTTTTAATGTACGCTCATACGTCGTGGTACTTCAAATAGAATAAAATGCATAAAATCGCCTGACTTCCAGAGAAATATAATTGTGTTTTATTGCATGGCGGGCGCGACAGAAAGTGGAAATATTGTATTTAACGTGGGCTCATGTCTGGTGCCGGGCCCAAAGCACATGAAAAGCAGTGTGTGCCCAGGGATGCAAGGGAGCAGAGGGCAGCTGGGCAAAGGAGGCTGCAGCGAAGAGGTCGGTGAGGGCTGAAGCCCACAGACATAGGCCAAAGAAGGCCCCGCCCCAGACATCTTCCTACACGCCTGGCATTTTGGTCATGACAAACCCAGGCTGGACTATTTGAACCCTGGGAGTTGCCCTGAAACTCTGTGCCCATCTTCATAAATTATAATGTCCAAGACCTCCGGCCAGCTGCAAAACCCACCCCCAGCTTTAGAACAGATCACTCCAGGGGAAGCCATCTTGTGCCCTGAGCAGTGCTTAATTTGTACAGGTGCTCTCGTCAGGAGGCCACAGCAGCTTGCACCACCCATTGCCCCTGCCAGTGCTGCTAGTGACAGACCAACACAATTACTAATCATCACACTACTACAAGTGGGACAATTTAGATTCTTCCAGGCCCCCATATCCATAAGAATGGTAGATATTAGTGATTTTTTTGATATATTTTGAATTAATAAACAACTGTTGTTGTGCTCATCTTTAAATTAGACAAACAGCGCCACCATGTGCCAGACCATCATAAGTGCCGACGTGGACAATTACATTCTGGCGCTGAGCACCTGAAACCACCGGCACAAATTTAGCACTGCCTGGGACACGCCATACGCCCACGTTGCCTCCCATCAAAGCCCAAACCTTACCACCAGCAGGCTAATGCTACCCTTAAAAGAGCCAGAATTATGTATTTTCTCGCACCAAAGTGCAACTTTTTTCCTAATTATGTGAACAGTGGAGGGGATGTGGTCCATCGGCTAGACTGCCGACTTTGGTGCTGGAAACCAGGGTTCGAGCCTCTGGGTCGCGTCCACATCCTGTGATTCTGGGCAAATCACTTAATCTCCCCGTGCCTGAATGTGTAATGTAAATATGGTGCTCGTGTAAAGCGCTCCAATACCTTCGGGTCGAGTTTGCGCTATATAAATATGCAAAAAAAAAAACTGTACGAATAACAGTGAACACCATTTTAATACAGCAGCAGGCATGTGACAGAGAACGCAGGAAGCCACGTCAGTGAACAAATTGTCTTACTTCACAGTTTTTTTTGGGACTGAATCATCTTCTGGACTTTAGGTATTGCATATTTGTGAATTTTAACTTTTTTTTTTATCTTGTCACATGTCTCTATGGAGCTGATAGTGGTTCATGTTTTGGAAAACCCAACACATATGATGTTAAAATAAAAAGAAAGTATTGGTTTTATTTCTGTTTCTTAGCTTTATTGTGGACTTTTTCAAGAACAAGTTTGTAAACAAGTTTGCATGAGTTCGCAAAAAGGAACGTTTACTCTATATGATTGTGTTAGTGATATTGTCACACATTTGTCTGCCACGTAATGAAAGGGTACCTTCTGTAGAGACATAACTTTAACTTTCCATTAGGTTTGCCAACATGTTTCCACCCCCTATTGGTATCTCTTTCTTCACCCCTCGCCTCTATCCGCTGTATGGACATCATTTCACCGCCCATCATCCTTATATATGCAACTCTTGTTTGTTCCATTAATGTCAAAATCTGTCAAGTGATTCTACTTGGAATTGTATTGTATTGCAACATTTATATAGCGCTTACTGCTCCAATGTGGGGCTCTTAAGCGCTTGCCTAAATGGGCAGCAAGCCACACCCTGCAGGGTGTGGTTAGATGGCGTGGTGTATGTGGGAGGTGTTTCCGTGTCTTGCGTGATGAGAACTGAGTTTTAAGCAGCTCTGATACTTTATCCAGTGTCTCAGTGCATGCTGGGACTTGCAGTTTCACTTGTCCCCTTTAAGTATGGTTCTACAAGCTCTATCACGCAGAGTCCCTGCCCCGTAAAACTCCAGGGCTGGCTGGAAGTAATCTATTGGCATGCCTACCCAACGAGATACTACTAACGTGTGGCTGTATGCTTCTTTCCTCTTTTATAGGTCTAAAAACACAAATATTCATTAAGAAGGGTCACCAGGTCTTCATTCTGAGGATCTTGTGAGGTTTAAAAGATTTGTGAGTCAGAGCCCTGTATGGCAGAATGATTTATGCTGCATTTGCATGTTCTGAAATGTGATCCTGAGTGCTTCATGTCCTGTAGGTGTTGTGCACTTTAATGTTGAGTAAGGGTCATAGGTCATACGTGATCGCAGACTTTATTAGGAGCAGAGTAGGCCATCCAAGTCGAGGAAGGTGACTGGCACACAAAGTCATGGCTGAGCAGAAGTGACAACTCTTAACAAACATCCCTCATGGGAGAGATTAACTAAATATGATGCTTCAGGCCTCAGACATGATTATTGGAGAACCAAAGCAAACACAAGGAGATGATGGACGGAGCGCTGACACTTTCCAGACACTCACTGCAGAATCAAGCCAGCTAGGGCTCTCTGGGGCCGGTCGGGTGGGTATATTTAGAATCAGTTCCGTTCCCGAGAAGAGGTTCGGAAATAGCTGACACGTCACATCCTCCATGGAAACATGGCTGCAGACTTGATGGGCTGTGCCCTGGAGTGTATAAATAGAGCCTCTGAAATGTTAGCTCTTTTGGTTTTCTTGAAAAAACAGTGTCTGGTGGATGGAAGCTGGATTACGTCAATGTCCTGTACCTGGGTTTACCTATCTCGTCCAGCGTCTACAAGTGGTACAGAACGTGGCGGTTCGCCTAATCTACAAGCTCCCCAAACACGCCTCAGTATCTCACTTCCATGAGAAGCTACACTAGCTTCTGGTGCGCAAGCGCTTAATGTTTAAAACCCTGACACTGGCCCACCAACCCCACAACAACAAAGGTCCCTAAAGGAGTACAGACCTGGGAGGTCGCTGCGCTCTACTAGCGTTGGCTTCTTCACAATCCCCTGTTTTACAAAACAACAGAGGGGGGTCCTCCTTCTCAGTCAGGGCAGCTAGCATGTGGAACCAGATGCCTGGCCATTGGAGATTATTCACAGAGGAAACAATCTTCATAAAAGCACTGAAGATGTATCTTTCCAAACTTTAGGAATTCTGGACACCTAGTGGAATCTGCGCCTCCTCACCTGTTTCTGTTGCCGAGCCGCAGGACACTCACCGAGTAGCTGTCCGCTATACCAAAGCCACTCATTCATTCATGGAAGTGAAAGACCTTACACCTCCAGGTGACAGCTGACTCCCATCCAATACCACTTCTTTGCTCTGCATACCACTTACCTCTGATGGATACTCCTCCCTGGAGATTCCCCACCTTTTGACTATCCACAGGCATCAGCCTGAATATGGCAAAATTTCTCCATGGCCGGCAAGGGGCGTTCGTCTTCGACTCGGTGTCGGGTACCACCCAGGACATGCAGTGTTTAATTTGAGCTGGTGGTTTCTGGTGCTCAGCATCGGCACTTAATTGACATCACTGGGACTTATGACAGCTACCACATGGTGGCACTGTTTGTATAATACAGAGATGACCACAACAACAGTTGTTTATTAAGCAAATAGAAATTACATCAGCTAATACCTGCCTCCCAAGCCATTTTTATAGCTTTGGGGTGCCTCAAACAGTCTGAATTGTCACACTTGTAACAGTGTGATGGCTAGTAGTTGTTTAAGAACTGTCATTGGAAGGGACGTCACTGGCAATGGGTGGTGAAAGCTGGGGTGGCCTCCTGATAAGGGCCCTGACACATTTTTTTTGTTTACAAATTAAGCACTGGATATGACATCACCGCTTTGTTCGCCATAAGTTGGCAGGGTATGCTCAGACGTGAGTCCCTTGCTCACTTTGCCACTGGATTCAAGCAAGCCTGGCTGAAGACGGCTGAAACACCAGAAACCGGTCCTAGGAAGCTTGTTTCCGGTCCAGGGAAGGCATGGCTTGGCAGTTCGGGCTGGACTGTTCCCATGAGGCACAGGGTCAGACTGATTTGCATATGGCCATGTCTGAACTGGGGTGGCAGAGTGGGCTAAAGAACGGTGATGGATCAAACCCAGATCTGTTGACTGGGTGTGAGTGTTTGATTGGTTCTGATGCTCCGTCCATCACCACCCCCTTTTGTACCGCTTTTTTCGCCATAAGTTGCCAGGGTATGCTCAGACGTGAGTCCCTTGCTCACTTTGCCACTGGATTCAAGCAAGCCTGGCTGAAGACGGCTGAAAAGCCAGAAACCGGTCCTAGGAAGCTTGTTTCCGGTCCAGGGAAGGCATGGCTTGGCAGTTCGGGCTGGACTGTTCCCATGAGGCACACGGTCAGACTGATTTGCATATGGCCATGTCTGAACTGGGGTGGCAGAGTGGGCTAAAGAACGGTGATGGATCAAACCCAGATCTGTTGACTGGGTGTGAGTGTTTGATTGGTTCTGATGCTCCGTCCATCACCACCCCCTTTTGTACCGCTTTGTTCGCCATAAGTTGGTATGGTATGCTCAGACGTGAGTCCCTTGCTCACTTTGCCACTGGATTCAAGCAAGCCTGGCTGAAGACGGCTGAAAAGCCAGAAACCGGTCCTAGGAAGCTTGTTTCCGGTCCAGGGAAGGCATGGCTTGGCAGTTCGGGCTGGACTGTTCCCATGAGGCACAGGGTCAGACTGATTTGCATATGGCCATGTCTGAACTGGGGTGGCAGAGTGGGCTAAAGAACGGTGATGGATCAAACCCAGATCTGTTGACTGGGTGTGAGTGTTTGATTGGTTCTGATGCTCCGTCCATCACCACCCCCTTTTGTACCGCTATGACATCACCAGGGCCATGTGGTGCCACTCCTGACATCAATTAAAATTTTGAGGCACCATTCGGTGCGGATCCAGAGCGGGTGTCCATGGAACTTTTCTACTGAAAATGTAGCTTTTGTAGTGGTAGGCAGGATGCCTCGACATAAAAAGAAAGTTAGGCCTTGGTTCATGCAATGGACACATTTCCATTTTGTGCCCTTAGGACTCTGTCGGTGGTGTGTGGGACCTAAGCATGAATCAAAGTTGTACGACCAATCTGATCTCATGCACTCAAAAGCCATAAATGAGTAGAAGGTGAATCTGTTTCTGGAGCGGGCGCATGGCTAGTGCCGGGCTCGGTGTTTGAGCTACAGGTCCTTCCCAAAGTCCAGGTTATACCCTTCCTCAAACTCATGGAAGACAAAAAAGAGGAAGCACAAGAAGCAGCGTGATGGGATGATTCCACACCCAGACTCCATCCTCGCATCACAGGGAGTTCTGCTGCCCACCTTGAGCGACTGAGGCTTCCTCTGGGACAGAATTGGGCACTGTCACCCTAGCATGGGAACCAGCTTTAGTACTGATGCTTGCACCTACTCCTGTGCCAACCCTTCTTCAGGTGTACTTGGAGTTTCCGGCCCCTGGCACTGATCCGACTACCCAACCAAGCCATGTTGCTGGTTGCTGTTTTGTAGCACCCGATTATCTGGTGTGCCCTGGGCCTCATAGAATCTGTGGGGCCACTGACTTGAATAACACCAGTGGGTTCTTCCCCATTGCCAGTCGACCCAAGACCCCTTCCTCAGGACACTCCACCATCTCCATCTGCCCCATCAAAAGCTCCTCAGCTGGTGCCGTCACAGGCGTCAAAGCCTAACCAAAACCAAAAGCTACTCTCCTGTGCCGAAGAAGGTAGTCAATCAATTAATCAGTAGATTTGTAGACCGCTACTTGTCACCCGTGAGGGTTTCCAGGCGCTGGCAGGGTATGGGTATGTAGCCAAATAGGCAGTTCTTCAGGGACTTTCGGAACTCTGGAAGAGATGGGACGGTAGGTGTAGTCACATCAGTAATTGGTAGAGGGGGTCTGTATAGCGTAGAGTCTCAGTCCAGGCCCTTGACTGGGGATGAATATGTTCCGCACATGAAAGGTATTTTGGCACAGACTCAAATCGTACACAAATGCTGCACATCAGTGATCATGATGGTGACAACAAGGCTCCCAAATTGCTGCCTCCCACCACGTCAGACATTGCAGCAGACTACTGGGCCCTCCAAGATGCAAGCAGTCGGGATACCTCTCCAGACACAGAATTTTAGTTCCCCTTGCGGCCACCCTATGTGGAAGTGTAAAACTTTCCTGCAGTCCCTTTGGTAGGTATAGAGAAATATAAAAGGCCTTCTGTAGCTGAGAGTTAAGCTATACGTTAATATACTTAGTTGACATCAGCTTCAGGTAGAAGGTTTTTAGGTGTATTCGCTCAGAGGTAAACTAGTCTCACTGTCCACTTGGTCCATATGGTTGGATTTGTTTTGAAGCAATAAAGTTTCTCTTGTCCTCTCATATCTTTTGTGATAATGCCATGATCTGATGCAGAGACACACAATATATTTTAAGATGTGAAAGTCCATAGCCTCTTTTTTTCTAGAAAGTCAAAAGAAGCACTGAGAGTCATTGCATCCGATTTCCAAAGAACAACTTTGGAAAATTGTAGACCGTGATCTTCATGCACTGCATACCGCAGAAATGCACTAAATAGGAACTTTCTTTAAAAGTTCCTTCCATAAAGTCCAGTGTAAGAACCATTTTATTTCTAAAGGGGGCCCTTTTTGCAACCCTCCCAGGCACCGACCATGGGTAACTTGGAATTGCATTTTGTAACATCCATTTTTAGGTGTCGCCTGACCCAGTGCTTGCGCTGGTCTGGTGAGACTTAAAGTAAGGGCTTCAAAAAATGCTACCACCGGCCACAGCTTGCAGTGCATGTGCGCAGGCGCGCGCTTGAGCCGAGGCGCCATATGGCTCGATTACTGCTGCGCGTGCACTACTCACGCACATGCACTGCAAGCTGTGGCTGGCGGTAGCAAAAGCGGGTGCTTGATTTGTTTTTTCTGTTTATTACTTCTATGTAGTAATGGCGGCACCCGTGCTTTAGCTTAAACATCTTAGGCTAAAGTCGGGTGCTGAGATTGCTTCAAAAGTAAAGAAATAGACAATTCTTTACTTTTGAAGCAATCTCGGCACCCGACTTTAGTTTAAGATGTTTAAGGTAAAGCACAGGTGCCGCCATTACTGCAGAGCAGTAATAAACAGAAACAAGCATTGGCATAGCCAATAGGTCTCGCTTTTGGGACCCTATAAGTAGTTAGTTATGTAACTGTTGCATGGCTAAACACTTATAAGGTGCCAAAGGCGAGACCTATTGGCTATGCCAATGCTTGTTTTGCCTGAATGTGAGCATTACCCACTTCACGTGACCTGCAAAATCACAAACACTTTAGACTGGAACACTGCAGCAGATATCATAATAGCCCCATGTGTGTCCCTATCACCAGCACCTGTGGCTGAATGGAAGTTGAACTCTGTGGTCACTTTGCCACAGTTATGCCTAACATCTTCCTTTGAACCATTGTGACAGTGCATTGAGCTCAAGCAAAACACCGCCATTTCTAGTCTTATGAATGGGGAACCCGAAAATTGAAAATCTTGACAGCTGCTTCGTTCGTTAGCCCTGTTTTTGCCCCATTCATATGCCCATCAGATACCAAGGGCCAAGTACTCATAAAGAGAATGGCTGTTAAACTGTTAGTATACTTCTGAAGGATTGTTGCAAGTGTTCTAAGTGGGCCCGGGCTGAACCCTGGCAATGAAAAACAAGCATTAGCAAAGTCACTAGACCTCACTCTTGACACCTGTTGACATTGTCACTGCTTGTTTCCCCCCGCCTCCCTCATGGCCAGCTTGCACAAACAGGTGAGGCAAGCGTCATGGAATGGTCTTACTTTTGCTTTAAGGAAAAATATTCTAAGATGGCCACCATTCCCGTGTAAACAAATAAGGCAGCCATCTTGGAATGTTTTTGTTAAACTTTAAGAAAACTAATTCTAAGATGACTGCATTATTCCAGTTGAATAATCAAGTTGTCCCCTTTGTATACTTGACTCTACAAGGGTAGCAATAGCAAGTATGCAAAGCATCATAAGCTTGTTAAGTGTTGTACCCTGTAAGTTCAAGTACAATGATGCTATATAAACTGTTGAATATATATTTTATTTCTGAATTTGCTAAGTAGAGGATTCTTTTTGACATAAATTAAACTGTGCCATTAGTCCCATAGACCATGCCTCTCATGGAGAGTTCTCAGAGGTGGCTCTTTGGCTTCACCCATTCCATCTTTAGAGCCCTCCTCCGTTTTCATCCCACTCAAATCACTGGTTGTTGTATCGGCTGTCAAGATCCTTTTATTCTTGGGTTTACAGTTTATGTACCTACTAAGGCAGCCTTATGTTGCTGCACAAAACTTTGAAAGCCTCCTGCATGTGAGGAGTTAGGGAGAATTTGAACATTGTCTCCTCATCTCCCGAAGAGTAAGAGAAGGACCTGTTCTCAGGACACCCCCGCGCCGCACGGCCCCCAGCTGTGTGAGCCCCCTCGTGTGCCCTGCTGCTGCTCGCAGACTCGTTTTGCCCTCTGCCTGCCTCGCACTGTCCCCCAGCTGTGTTCTAGTTCCTTTCTGTTATCTCTGCATTTTGTAATTGTTTTTGTGCATAACTGTTGTGATTTTAGGTGATTGTTGTGTCTGCCCCGCTCTCCGGTTTCCGCCGTCGTCCTCGCGGCCACGCCCCTTTTTCGTGTCCTCCCCGCTCCCGCCTCCCAGCTGCTCCTCCCTCCCACTTAGCCATAAATGGCGACCGCGCAGACGCGCAGCGGTCACGCGCAGCGGGAGCGCCGATTGGGCACCGAAGGCGCGCCAAAGGCAAGCCCGTCTGCGCCCGTCCGCGCCCAGTGCCGGAACCCCTGGCCCCTGCCGATGCAAGACTACCCGACGGACCTACGACACCGCCACTCTCTACGCACTCAATGCCGGCCAGAACCCTGCCTGCTACCGAGCCACCCCGAGACGCACCCACGGACCCTTCGCCTGCCAAGCCTGCCGATGCACCTGCTACCGGACCTGCACCACCAAGTCGAGCACCAGCAGCAACCACCTGAAGTGCATCCTGCTCAACACCCGCTCCGTCCACAGGCACGCCGTGGAACTCTGGGACCTACTCGACGCGACAGCACCTGACGTCGCCTTCCTCACCGAAACCTGGATGAATGCCTCCTCAGCACCCGACATCGCCACAGCCATCCCGGACGGATACAAGATCACCCGGAAGGACCGCATCAACCAGACGGGAGGAGGCATCGCCATCATACACAAGAACACCGTCCGCATCTCGACTAACTCCGACGAAACCTTCACCGCCGCCGAACACCTGCACTTCCAGATACACACTGACCCCAAGACCACCCTCCGAGGCACCCTCATCTACAGACCCCCGGGACCACGCACACAATTCAGCAAAGACATCGCAGACTTCATCAGCCCGTACGCCCTTCCCTCCGCTGACTACATCCTCCTAGGGGACCTCAACTTCCACCTGGAGAACAACAACGACAGGAACACCACCGCCCTGCTGGACAACCTCGCCAACCTCGGACTCAAGCAACTGGTGAACAACCCCACCCACTACGCCGGCCACACGCATGACCCCGTCTTCTCATCCAGCAAGCACATCTCCTTCAGCCACGCCACCGGACTCCACTGGACCGACCACAGCTGCGTCCACTTCAGCTTCAGAAGAACTACGACCCACCACCACCCGCAACAGGCTCCCCACCGGAGCTGGAGCAAGATCACCGCCAAGCAGCTCACCGCCTTCCTCAGCCAGAACACTCCCGCCAGCACAACGGACCCCAACGAAGCAGCCAGCAACCTCACCAAGTGGCTGACCGCCTGCGCCGATGACCTCGCACCACTAAAGAACCCTCCCAGCAGACCCGGCAGCAAGAAAACCCCCTGGTTCACCAACGAACTCAAGGAATCCAAGAAAAACTGCCGCACCCTCGAGAAAGCCTGGCGGCATGACCAGACAACAGGACCGCCCTCAAGCACGCCACCCGAAAACATCATCAGCTGATCCGCGCCACCAAGAAGTCAGCACTCAAAGAACGACTTGACAACAACGCCCATGACAGCAAGGAACTCTTCAGCATCGTCAAAGAGTTCTCCAACCCCAGCGCCGGATACAACGACATCACTCCCTTGCAAGACCTCTGCAACTCACTCGCCTCGTTCTTCCACCGCAAGATCGCCGACATACACAACAGCTTCGACGCACAGACAACGCACCCTACCACCGAACCAACGCCCGCCACCACCACCCTCTGCAACTGGACCCCGATCAGCACCGAAGACACCACCCGCACGATGAACTCCATCCACTCCGGATCTCCAACCGACCCCTGGCCACACCACGTCTTCAACAAAGCCGACGCCATCATCGCACCCCATCTCCGGGACATCATCAACTCCTCCTTCCACACCGCCACCTTCCCGGAGAGCTGGAAACACGCCGAGCTGACCGCCCTCCTGAAGAAACCAACGGCAGACCCCACCGACCTCAAGAACTACCGTCCCATCTCGCTCCTTCCTTTTCCGGCCAAAGTCATCGAGAAGACCGTCAACAGACAGCTTGCCGCCTTCCTCGAGACAAACGGCTCCCTCGACCCCTCGCAGTCCGGGTTTCGGGCCAACCACAGCACCGAGACCGCCCTAATCGCAGCCACCAACGACATCAGAACCCTGATCGACAACGGGGAAACAGCGGCCCTCATCCTCCTGGACCTCTCTGCGGCGTTCGACACTGTCTGCCACCGCACCCTAGTGAAGCGCCTCAGCAACATTGGAATCCGAGAGAAAGCACTGGAATGGATCATCTCGTTCCTCGCCGGAAGAACCCAGAGAGTCCGCCTCCCCCCCTTCAGATCCGAGGACACCGAAGTCATCTGCGGCGTACCACAAGGATCTTCACTCAGTCAAACCCTCTTCAATGTCTACATGAGCCCCCTCGCAGCCATCGCACGCCAACACAACCTCAACATCATCTCCTATGCTGACGACACCCAGCTGATCCTCTCCCTCACCAACGACCCCACCACCGCCAGAGCCAACCTACACGAAGGGATGAAAGACGTCGCCGACTGGATGAGGAACAGCCGCCTCAAACTGAACTCGGACAAGACGGAGGTCCTCATCCTGGGATCATCACCCTCCGCCTGGGACGACTCCTGGTGGCCCCCGGCCCTGGGCACTGCTCCCAAACCAACAGACCACGCACTCAACCTGGGCTTCATCCTGGACTCCTCCCTCTCGATGACCAGACAAGTCAACGGCGTCACATCTTCGTGCTTCAACAACCTGCGCATGCTCCGCATGATCTTCAGATGGATCCCCACCGAAACCAGGAAGACTGTCACCCAAGCACTCGTCACCAGCCGACTGGACTACGGGAACACCCTCTACGCCGGAACCACAGCCAAACTTCAAAAAAGACTCCAACGCATCCAGAACGCCTCCGCACGACTCATCCTGGACATCCCCCGACACAGCCACATCACCGGACACCTGAGAGACCTGCACTGGCTCCCCGTCAGCAAGAGAATCACGTTCAGATTCCTCACCCACGCACACAAGGCTCAACACGACCTGGACCCCAAGTACCTCAACGACCGCATGACCTTCTACACGCCCACCCGCCAGCTACGATCGACCAGCCACGCCCTCGCCACCGTTCCACGCATCCGCAGAGCCACCGCCGGAGGAAGATCCTTCTCCTACCTGGCAGCCAAGACTTGGAACTCCCTCCCCATCCACCTCCGCCTGACCCAAGACCACCTCTCCTTTAGGAAGCAACTCAAAACCTGGCTGTTCGAGCAGTGACATTTCCCCTTCCCCCAGCGCCTTGAGGCCCTCCCGGGTGAGTAGCGCGCTTTACAAATGCCGTGATTGATTGATTTATTGACCACACTTTGTTTGCCGTGGGTTTGAGCCCTGATATAGAATGTCCAAATCTGTAATCTAAAGGCGACGGGGAGTGTTTGAGAGGCCCCACACAGAATGAAAAATGTAATTATGGAGTATTTGTGTGATATAAAGTTGACAAGGTGTCTATACACTCGGCTTGTTGCTCAAGCAGTCGTTTGTTGAGGCGCAGAGAGCAGACTAGGTTCATTTTTGCACCACTGAGAACTCATGTCTGTTGGAGTTATAGTGATGAATATTCTCTACCCTGGAGGGGTTTGCAGCAGTGCTCTTCTGCCAGGAGGTGATTCATGGAAACAGTGTTCCAAGGTCTCTCTGATCCTCCTTTCAAGAGCCCTTCTGAAGACAAAACAATATTGTTTCTGGTGGTCCAATAAGGGGCCTCTGCCGTTCCCTATGTCTCCCTCCCAATGGTGCTTGTTGGTTCCTATGAGTTGTTACATCTGTGAGATGTTAACATTTTGCCATATTGTGACTGCGGCAGCCTTGTCCTGCTCATGCTAGCCTTGCAGAGCCATCTAGCCTATAACTTTTAAACCTCAATTCGATGAATGCCGTATAAGATGCGGAACTCATGATTATCTTCCTCTCCTAAACTAATTTAAAACAGAGGTGATGGTGTTGGGTGAACCACCTTCTGGTCTTTCTTGTTCGTGACCTGAAACAATGAACAAATGTCCCTCTCCTTCTAGGGCAATTACAAATCTGGGTGGGGCGTTTGATGACGACCTGAACTTTAAAGCTCAGGTTTCCAAAGTGCCGGACACCTGTTGTTTCCATTTTCTAAAGAAAATCTGGCTTTTCTTCTGAAAAGTCTCACCATCCTATTCGCCAAGCAGGAGTTGGGTGTGAAGTTTAATTATGGTACCTTCCCTGTCTCTCGGACTGCCTTTGTGTGTTATTTCTTAGTTACAACTAGTACGCTGCAGCTCGCCTCCTTTATAAAGTTCGCCCCTCCTCCCCTGCTGGTCATTGGCCGGCCATAGTTTAAATTTCTGTGCGCAAGAGAGCCCTTTTTAAATCCCTCTGCATCTGTTTCAAAGCCTTTTATAAAAGAGGCCCTATTTCAGAAAGATGGGCCCATGGCACCCGCCTCCTAGGAGTTTGTGTACTTCCGGAGCATTCTTCCTAGAGTAGTAAGTCGCAGCAGGGTTTGCTTTCCAGGTGGCTACGGCTTGGGCTACTCTCGCACTGGAGCTCGGATGACTCTCAAATGATCTAGAATTCATGGGGAAACTGACAACTGGCTTCCTAGAGCTGCTGGAGTGTTTGATGGTCGGTGTAACAGCAGTTGTAAACTAAGGTGGAAGAAATTTGAGTTCTTCCTGCAAACTTTGGCAGAGCATAGAACCTTCCCACTTCATGAAAGATGCAAAGTTCTGCTAACTTTTCAAAACTGAAAGTGTTTCCATATATATATATACATGTGTATTCTAAAGAATTGTTTTGCAAACTGTGTTTGCAAGAGAATTACTCCACTGAACGGAAAAGTTTGCTGCCATTTTGTCTGCAGAAACTGCCTTAACAGGCTCTTTTTTTGCAATTAAATCTTTGTAACATTCACTAATGTTCTGAAGCTTGCATGGTTGCGAAAAACAAATATGACTTTTGCGTAGGAAAAGCTGTGAAACGCCACACACTGCTGCTGTTGATTAAGTATGTTAGAGCCAGGGCACATCATGGCATTTTCACACTTTATAAATGTCACTCTTTATTATTTCTGTATATACATAAATAAAGATATTCACAGGAAAGTGTTTACAGTATTTAACTCATTCTGTCCTAAGACACTGCAGTAGTAGCAAAAGGAGGTCCAGTTTTGGCATTGTTATAGGCACATTTGGGTAAAGACATTTGGGATTCATCCCTTCTTAATCCCCTATTTAATCACCGTTAAGCAGCACTGTATGTTTCACGAGTGGGGTTAATATTCTCAAATGAGGCCCAGAGCAAAACCAACTGAGCTGCACGAGGCATCACAGCTGAATTTCAAGGGACTGTTCTTATAGTCTGTCCCATAACTTGCATAATTTGAGTCCCCACCGAGTCCTTGTATCTTAAAAGGAGCAGTCATTTCTTTCAAAGACCCAGGTCCAGGGTGCTTTGCAGAGACAATAACAAGTGCTTCCGGGTTATTTTTTAAGTCTCCTCGTAGAGATGAACTTTCGCCATTCAAACTATATGGGATAGTTGGCATTTGGTTTTAGGTTACAGTATGCTGTGTAAGCTCTATTAGAGGTCATATATGTGAAACCCTAAGTGCCAGGCACTTCCTCATTTTAACAGTTCTATGAATATACAACTATACATGATGAGCAGACAAAATTTTATTTTTTAAGGCAAACATAGGCAGAATTTAGATCCAGTGCAGATTGCTAAAAGTATACAGGCTTGCAAACTTTGCAGTATTTTTCATACACTATTTTCAAAGTATTTGTGGTTGTTACCATTTACTTTATGTTACATTGTTCCGTGTAAAAAAATGTATGCTGCATTGTGCCATGTAAATTCTTTTCGGTTCAATTATGGGTGGGAGAAATGTAAGTTTTGAAGGCAAACTTTAGACCAATCCTTTTAGGATCCGCTTTTGTTTTACCAGACCCAGACCCTGGTGGCACCTTAAGTGCCACCAGGGTTTCGCCTTTCAATGTGTCGATCAAAACCGAAAATTGTTTAAGAGCTGGTCCTGTAAAGCAGTACTTTCTACATCAGATGACATCATAAAGTGAGATGAACACTATCCTACTTACTTGCCTTAATAATGGCATTTCTTCTGTTCTTGACCTGATAGTTTTTCCATTAATAGAGAATAAACAGTCTACACCAACTCTGCCTGAAGGGCCTGGTAATCCCCTGGATTAAAACCCTTAAAACTATTAACTCTCCAAGCAGTAAGGAAATGGCAGCCATATTAGTCTATTGGAGCTAAAGAGCTGTAGGTTAAACAGAGAGCTTCTTGTAAAAGTAAACCAGGGGACGCAAAAAAGCCTTCTTTACACAGCCGATTGCATCTGCCTCAAATGTATCAAAAGAACCTTTTTTACTTCATTACTTAATGTCAATCTCCTGGGTTTCCAATTTTCACCATTCCCCCCTCGCGAAAACTTTGCGATAAAATGTCAACTTTTTTTTTTAAGGGAAAATCATCGGGGATGCCATCATGGTGGTGTCCATGTCTCTGCCTGGAGCTAGCACTTTAACAGCCTTATTTCCAGAACCCCCAAACTGAACTTGGAGGCTTGGAACCCATTACTTAATCCCAGTAAACAGATCTCATCTGGCAAAGTCACCATTTTGGATCTCCTAATGATCTATGCCCCGCTAGTCACTTGAATGCAAAAACAACAAGAGGATGGATGGAATGCTTGAATTAATCTCAATCACTGGCAATCGCACTAGGCCACATCCCAATCAAGCCGTGGCTCCGCGCGCACTGTGCCACTGGAACCAAGCTATACCTGGCTGAAGATCCCTAACTAGTGCAAACCTGGTCCTAGGATTCATTTTTCTACTTTTTCTACTGGAGGACCTGGCCTGGCAGTTCGGGCTGGACTGTTCCCATGAGGAGCAGGGTCAAGACTGATTTGCATATGGCTGGGTCCAAACTGGGGTGGCATGGTGGGCAAAAAAACAATGGATTGGGATGCAGCTCTGAGCGACTGCTAGTGGCTGAGAATAATGCAAGCATTCCGTCCATCACCTTGTTGTTTTTTGCATTTGAAGGTAATCACTTTAAGCACCTGTTTCCTTTTATGAAGGTACATCTACTGAGGGTCTTTAACAGTTCTCGTTCGCAAGGTATAGTCTCTGATGAATGGAAGCAGTCAGTTGTTAAACCATTACTGAAAATAGCTGACCTTGACATGAATGAATAATTCCTGTAATTTTCGCCCTGTCTCATTATTACCATGTCTACGTAAAATACTGGAAACTTTTCTGCTCTAACCAGGGCTTTAAGAGGGCGGGTCCCTCCGGTTCTCAGACTGGGTAGTAATTTAAAACAGACATTGAAACGGGTCCCTTTCGGGCCCTGTATTTATGTCCTTAACTATTTATACAAAAACACTGATAAATTTCTGAACAATGAGTGTAAAAAATGTTAATGCAATCCATGTCGTTCCTGGTTATATTTCACATGCTTTACTTAATCTTGTATTCTCTATGAGTGTTTGCCTTTTACAGCACGTTTTGTTTTTTTCTGGCATCATAATAGTCTTCTCTAGTCTAGTGCTTAATTTGAATTGAGTGGCATCCAGGTGTTTGGAACGGGGCTCAATTGAGTTGTGGCTGAAGGCACTGCGAGTTTTTCTCAGAGCCTGTCTGGGGCGAAAATGTGTGTTGTAATGTGCTTTCTTCCAATGGTATCAATGTTGTAGTATATTCTTGCATGGGTTCTAGAATTGTTAAGATACCCTGTGTCATCTGTAGAATGTTAAGGGAGTCTACTGCAGAAACTGGCAAGGGTCAGTTTGGTGGCTGAGCTGTTCTACCTTTGTGACTTACAAATAAACTATCAACTTATTATCAGCACTTTCTGCATCTTCTTCATTGATGGAACCTCCTTTTAACACTGGCGACGACTGGGAAACTACAATAAGATCAAGAAGGAACAGCTCAACTCTATGTTACTACTCTTTAGTGAATTCGAACAAATTCAAAAAGAATTTACAATGTTGATGATGTCTACAATATTCGTCAAGCTTTAGCTGGCCTAACTCCCATCTTAAAGAATTCCTCGTTATTCTACAGAGAGACTTATTCTGCTGAGGTTTGGTTACAGCGAGTTAAGCTTGTCAAGTAAGACTTTTATTTTCCTTAAAGAAACTTTTGGGGCCACCGACGTGTACGTTTATATTTAAAAACAATTTGCGCATAGAGGAAAGGGCGGTAAAACTATTTTTCAGCGCGTTTAAGAATAATGCTTATCAGCATTGATTGATTTTTAAATTTAAATCTTACCTCGCGCTATCCTCGAGGCGCTCTTGTGACACGGCCTCACGCGTCAACTCAGAAGTTTGCTTTATTGTTTGTCTCTGAGTGACGTTTAACTCACTACATAGTTGAAGCTGGTCATACTTGTTTGACTGCGCTAGTCATGCTTGTTTGACGTTGCATGGAACGCAACGTGGAACGCAGCGTTTGCTTTATTATTAGAAAGTCTCCTTGGCAACGCTTGCTTCGCTGTCAACAAGTGCAACTCGTCAATTTCACAAGCGTGTCACAACGCTGACACACACAGCTTGGGATTTAAAATTTCATTTTTAAGTCGCGGCCACATTATTTGGTTACTGATTGCAGTTATATTAGACAACAGTGAGAGCGTGTCAAGAGGAAACAATTGCTGACACGCACAGCTTTAAATTGTGCAAGTGTGTCATGGAAAAATAAATAAACCGCTGACACACACAGCTTTAAATTCCACTTTATATCTACTTAAAGGAAAGAATATTGAAAAGTTAGTGACATCTTCGGCTCTTTGCTTATAAAGTGTGTCAGTTTCATTTGTTTGTTCATAACGCTGACACACACAGCTGGATTATTCTTATTTTTTCTTTCTTCACTTTAACAGTCACAGAACGCTGACACACACAGCTTGTTTTTTTAAAGGAGTGTGTCAGTAACATCTGCTCGTTCATCAACGCTGACACACACAGCTGGATTATTTTGATGTTTTCATCACGCTGACACACACACAGTTTATTTATATAAGAAAAGAGAGTTATATATATATATATATATATTTGTGTTTGAACAAGTGTGTTTATAGCTATAAATGATTTCATTATCACATTATTACGCACAGCTGAGAGCATCCTTTTAAGGATAGTGTTTATTTAAAAAAAAAAGAGGAAAGAAGTTTTGGTAATTGTAAACGTGCACTTTCTCATTGTTTATTAGTTATCTGCAACATTGGCCATGCAAAACGTCACAACACCTCCTTTCTTTTTTGCAATCACCTGGTGATCCACCCATCAAATGGTCTAAATGGAAAAAGGTTTTTGAACGTTATGCTCGCATTTGTGGTACTTCTCTAAGTGCTGAAAGGAGGACTGCATTGCTCCTACACTGTCTGGGATCTGAAGGTCAACACGTCTTTGATCATCTTCCTGATGTTCCACTTGGTATTGCAAAAGACCTTAATGAGTATGAAATGTGTTTATACAAGCTTGATGCTCACTATTTACCAAAAGTCAGTACGATATTAGAACGTTATCATTTTGGGCGCAGACTGCAAAAGGAAGGTGAGACAATTGAGAATTGTGTAACAGATTTAAGGCGTCTAGCTTCTTCTTATAAGTTTGGTTTACTGATAGAAGAAAGAATTAGAGATCAATTTATGCTGGGTGCATATCTGAAAAAGTCAGTGATGAGTTATGGCTCAAGGATGAAACTTCTCTAGATGAGGTTTTATTAGTAGCCAAACGTATTGAGCGTTTCTTGGAATGTGTGAAAGAGATTAAAAAATACATCAAAAAGGAGGTATCAGTTGTTGATTCAGCTTCCAGTCCAGATCCTAAACCCAATAATCTCCAAGCTAAAACTCAAGTTAAAGACAAACAGGTGTATAAATTCCAAGGGCAGTTCAGCAAAGATAAAAAGTGTTACAGATGTAATAACATTGGTCACTGGGCAAATGATAAGTCTTGTCTTGCTTTCAATGCCATTTGTACTTATTGTAAAAAAAGGGACACTTTGCCATTGCTTGCAGGATTAAATCTTCAAGACAAAAGGTTAATGAAATAGGGCATAAAATATCTATGGATATGCATGATTTTGAGTGTGGACAAATTATTGTACAAGTTGGGGGAGATGGGCCTTTGGATTACATTCTTGTTGAAGGTCTAAAGACAAAGGTCTTATTTGATTCAGGAGCAAAGATTACCATTGTTTCAAGTAAATTCTTTGATGATAAATTGAGAGGTAAAGTTGATCTTCTTAAAGCTGATATTCGTCCTTTTGCATATGGTGGAGACCCAATTGAATTGCGTGGTTATTTCATTAGTTTAATAGAATATGAAACTCGCTTCACCTCTGGGAAAATGTATGTATCCAAGAAAGGGGACAGTATCATAAGTTGGTGGCATCACAAAGATCTTGGTGTTATGTTAGATCCCAACAACACTCCTCCTATAATTCTGAAAGACAGAGAGACTGTTAAGATGGTACGTCATGACTCTCTCTTACAAAATAATCTAATGGATGAATACCCTCAAATTTTGATCATAAACTTTGTCGCTTGAAACGCTTTTGTCACAAAATAAAATTGGCTCCAGGCTCCATTCCTGTTTCAAGCAAAGTACGCAATGTTCCTTTTAGTGTGAAAAAGAATTGCTGAGTGAGTTGGAGAAGCTCAAATCACAGGGCATTATTGACGAGGTTGAAGGTACGACGTGGTTAGCTCCAGTTGTAGCAGCCAGGAAGGCTGATGGCTCTTTGAGATTATGTGTTGATCTCAGACAACTCAACAAATGCATATTGATGGATAAATATCCTCTTCCTAACATCTCAGATCTTCTAACTATGGAGAAGGGTGCAAAGGTATTCAGTACCATAGATTTAATGTCTGCATATCATCAGATCGTGTTAGATCACTCCTCAAGAGATTTAACTGCTTTTGCTACACCTTTTGGGACTTTTAGGTAGGTTAGACTACCTTTTGGCCTGGTATCCGTTGCTTCGGTCTTTCAACGTGCCATGGAGAGGGTGTTAATTAATGTCCCAGGAGTATGCGTATACCAGGATGACATTTTGGTTTATGGTAGTGATGAATCTGAACATGGATGCAGAGTCCGGCAAGTTTTAAACAGGCTTTGTGAGCACAATCTTACCATAAAAATTGAAAAGTGCATGTTTGGTCTTGACAAGATTGATTATCTGGGTCCTTCCATAATGGCTGATGGTATAATTCCCAAGGCTGAGTTAGTTAACACCATCAAGGATCTAACTTCTCCCTCATCCAAGGAAGAACTCATGTGCTTCCTTGGTATGGCGGAGTATTATAACAAATTTGTTCAGAATTTTGCTGAAGTCACTTTCAACATGAGAAGTTTATTAAAAAAAGGTGTTAGGTTTGAGTGGAATAGAGAATGTGAAAAAGAGTTTTCTGATATTAAGAGTAAATTGTTTAATGCTCCGAAACTGCGCAATTTTGATCCTTCCAAATCTTCTATTATTTCAACAGATGCAAGTCTTAAGGGGCTTGGTGCTGTATTGTATCAATGTGGCACAAGTCCTGATAATACCATCATGTTTGTTTCCAGGAACCTTAAAGGGGCTGAGTCCAAGTACTCGAAAGGAAAGGCCTTGCGGTTTATTGGGCCATTAAAAAACTGAAAGAATTTCTATGGGGTACCTCATTTGTAGTCAGAACTGACCATTAACCACTGTGTGAGGTGTTTTCTTATAAAGGGATTGACTCAATTTCACCAAGAATTTCAAAATGGATTGTCGATTTTTTCCATCAGATATATCCCTGGTTTGGAAAACGTAGTGGCTGATACCCTATCTAGATTAGTCACTATTTCTCAATCTGATAGTCATGTTGATTCAGCCTTCAATCATTCACATGATTTCGTTTGTGAAATTGATTATAAAATAATTTCTCAGGAACGATGGCGCAAAACTTGTGAAGAAGATGAAGTTATTCAGAGCTTGATGAAACTCATACATGATGGTTGGCATCATTAAGAACAAGGGAATTTGTCTTTGAAAGACTATTGGTGTGTAAAGGATCAACTGTCCTCTAGTGATGGTATGCTATGGAGAAGTCATAGGTTGGTTCCTCCAGCTGTCTTAAGGAAGGAATTGCTTAATTTAGCACATGATGCACATTTGGGCATTTCAAAAACAAAAGAGAGAGTGCGTTCTACATACTGGTGGCCTGGCGTGGATCTCCAGGTTGAGCGTCTGGTTAGGGAATGTCTCCAATGTTCACTGAGTGAAAAAAGTCTTAAGATCAGAACTCAACCTATGGAAATTAGGTCTCGGTCGTCTGGACCCTGGAAGGACATTGCTCTAGACATCTTGGGACCGGTACATGGTGATGGACATGAAACATAAGTTGTTGTTGTGAAAGATCTGTACTCCAGGTGGCCTGAAATCTCTTTTGTAAAAAATTTGAATACTAAAACTATTATTGACTTTCTCAAATACTTGATCACGAGAGAAGGAATACCAGAAACTTTATTGACGGACAATGGTGTTCAACTTGTTTCAAAAGAAATGGCGAATTTCTGCTAAATTGTGGCATTGTTCACAAAAAATGTGGCCTTTATCACCCAGAATCGAATGGGACTGTTGAAAGATTTAATAAGGTCATAAAAGAAACTATTTTCTTAGCTAAGCAAAACTTTCTTGTTTGGAAGGAGGAAGTCTCTAGAAAAGTTGGAGTTTATCGGTTTGCACCTCATTTGACAACTGGTAAAACTCATTTTCTTCTTTTTCATAATAGACCGCCTGTTATTTCTCTGGAACCACCATGGGTCATTAAGTTTCTTTCTGATAAACGTGGTGTTCCTGATTTGAACTACTGGAAGGAGAAAGAAAAAGAAAAGTGTTTAAGAAGTAAAGAACAATATGATGTCAGACATGCTGTTAAGAAAACTAAAGTTACTGTCGGTGACCTTATAATGATCAAGAAACCTGGGTTCTTTGTTTCTGGTTTTAAGTTCTCAAAACCTTTGAGAGTTACTAAAGTGTTTGATAATGCTGTAAGAACCTCAGACCATAGGGTGTGGAATCTTGGCAGAGTTGCTGTATGTGGGGAGAAGGGTTTTGATCGTTTGAGTAACAATACTCAAAATGATGTTGATAACTCTGACTCGATGGTTTCAAAGAGACCCAAAAGGGAGACTCTTGTTCCTTCATATCATGATGATTATTTTGTATAGTTTTGTTTTTTTAATGTTTTGCTTTTGCTTTTAATGTGTTCATTACAGAGGATGTGTTGTAATGTGCTTTCTTCCATTGTTATCAATGTTGTAGTATATTCTTGCATGGGTTCTAGAATTGTTAAGATACCCTGTGTCATCTGTAAAATGTTAAGGGAGTCTACTGCAGAAACTGGCAAGGGTTAGTTGGGTGGCTGAGCTGTTCTACTTTCGTGACTTACAAATAAACTATCAACTTATTATCAGCAGTTTCTGCCTCTTCTTCATTGATGGAACCACCTTTTAGGTCTCGCGCCTAGCGTTGCACTGCGCAGCAGTGCCCGCGCAACTTGAGACATTTAGTAGATGAAAGACAGGGATTTGGAGCTGACCTAGGAATGGCCCACGCACGAGCGTGTGCCTTTCCTTCTGTTGCACGTTATTGGCCTTTGCGTGCGTGCTTTTTTGAAAGCCAGCACGCAATAGGCCAAAGGCGGGCGCATTGCTCCGCCCATGGTCTATTGGTGTCTATTACACGCTTGGTATGCGTAATAGACTCCAATAGGCCATGTGGTTTCAATTATCGTGCCCAGACACGGGCGCGATAATTGAAAGCACATGTGTCGCAGTGACGCGCGTGCGCACCACTCATTGTGCGTGCGAGAGCAGCTAGTTTTCTTTGCATTTACAAGCGAGTTCTCTACGACTGTGACAAACTCGCCTGGGCTGGATCTGTTTTTCCTCTTTTTGTAAATTCTGTATCTTTCTTGTGGTTACTTGGTGTTCATATATACTTTGTTTAACAGGTATTGCGGCATTTGTTTTGCTTTGTACGTTTCTTCTAGTCTAGCCCAACTAGTTTTATCATTGAGGGCATTTCCAGAACTTTAAAGAAGGAACAGTCGCCGCTTCCATCCCGTGCCCCCGCAGTGTCTGCTCGGACTTTGGGTCCCACTCTAAACCTCTTCGACGTCCTGACATTTGCCCTTTGCCCACCGTCTCTTCCAGCCTTTCTCCCTTTGTATTTGCCCCTTCCAACCGCTTACACTCCAGTGTGACCCTCACTGCCGTCTCGTGCCTCAGGTCGTTCATTCCGACTTTGTGTCTACCCATTCCCGACTACCCTTTTAAAATCTGCCCCTTCCGTCTCGTGCTCTTTGTTACCTGCCCGTTTCTCACATACCCTTTCGTGTCTGCCCCTCCACGTACCCTGTCTGATACCTGTGGCCCCCGCTCTTTCTTTACTCACACCTCTAGGGTACCGCTCGGCCTAATTCCTCTCTTGACCCCTGATATAAATACACCCGCCCCCGCAGCCTTCGGGAATGTTGCGACGCCCTTGGCACACTTTAGCAAAATCCTTTCTTGCTCTCGTTTCTGTTTAAGGAACGGAGCTCTTTTCAAGTTAAAAGGGTTGTTATACGTGCAACAGTTTATTGTGATCAGGTTTGCAGTCAATTATTTTCCTGTCGTGTCTGATCGAATAGGGCGCAGTAAGAAGAAGTGTGTTTTTGTGGAATAGTTACAATTTCTTTAGTGCACACCCAGAATCCGCATTGCTTCTTGGCTCTTTGATTGAGGTGTTATGGTTAGGTGGCACAATGAATGGCTGAATGGGAGGGTCCAGTCTTGACCCGCAGTGTAAACAATAGTAGATGCGTAAAAGTGTCGAGCTCTTTGACAGGGATACAACTCTCTGATCTGCCTGAGTTAAGCAGAAGTGCGTTGGTCTTGTGAGCTACCTTAGGTTCACATATGTGACCTGCAGGATTACAGTGGCAAACTCAGCTCGCGGGGGCAAGGCACCTGCTACTGTCATATTGGGTGGGATTGGAACTTGTGGCTGCAAGGTTCACATAGATAGATGTATGGAGGAGGTGGTTTAACCCACTGAGCTCCAGCTCTCCGGTTAAAGAAGTGTTCAGGCATTTCTGTGCCTGGCTCTGTGCAATATCACGGGACCTCCTTACCTGCACACGTTTGATGCGTTGGATATCTGGTCATAAGACACTGGTTATAGCGCTACTAGGTTGCGTCTGCCAGGAGTTATGGGATGTGATAACCCTAGCGGTATTCTGAGGTCCGGTATCTCTCCGGACACATTTTGCGAACTGTTTAAAGGGCCATCTTTTCTCCTGAGGCCAGAGAGAAGTGTTATGTCACTAACTCCCAGGACCGGAAGCCTCTCGACCTCCGCTCAGATGGAAACCAGGTTCCCGGAAACCGCCAGGGGCACGTCTGAGGCTAGCGCGGTGAAACCCGCCACTTTGACTCCCCGAAAACAACTCTTAGCAAAATGTGCTGCCAACGCCTTCCTCCTGTTTTAGTGGCAGAATTCTTAAAGGTGGCGTCTCTGCGTATTATCTATATTAGCATCCCGTTATAGGCAGTTATTTTGACATGGTAGCTTGCATCTGGAATAAAGAGATCTAATTAGGGCACCCCACCACACAAGACATCAGTAAAATCGATTTCTACAGCAAAATGTACACCAGCAAGCGTAAGGCAGAAAAGGCACTCTCTACTACTCTCTACTACTCACTCTCTCTACTACTCTCTACTACTCACTCTCTACTACTCTCTACTCACTCTCAACTACTCACTCTCTCTACTACTCTCTACTCACTCTCTACTACTCACTCTCTACTACTCTCTACTCACTCTACTACTCACTCTCTACTCCTCTCTCTCTCTACTATTCTCTACTACTCACTCTCTACTACTCACTCTCTACTACTCACTCTCTCTACTACTCTCTTCTACTCTCTACTACTCTCTACTCACTACTACTCTACTACTCTCTACTCACTCTTTAATACTCACTCTCTCTACTACTCTCTACTCACTTTCTACTGCTCTACCCTCTACTCTCTACTACTCACTCTCTACTACTCTCTACTACTCACTCTCTACTACTCACTCTCTACTACTCACTCTCTACTACGCACAACTACTCACTCTCTACTACTCTCTACTACTCATTCTCTACTACTCTCTACTACTCACTCTCTACTACTCACTCTACTACTCACTCTCTACTTCTCTCTACTCACTCTCTACTACTCTCTACTACTCTCTACAACTCACTCTCTACTACTCACTACTCTCTACTACTCACTCTCTACTACTCACTCTCTCTACCACTCTCTTCTACTCTCTCTCTACTACTCTCTACTACTCACTCTCTACTACTCTCTACTACTCACTCTCTACTACTCTACTACTCACTCTCTACTACTCACTCTCTACTACTCTCTCTCTACTACTCTCTCTACTACTCTCTACTACTCACTCTCTACTACTCACTCTCTACTTTCTACCTCTCTCTACCTCTCTCTCTCTACCTCTCTCTCTACTACTCTCTACTCTCTACAGCTACCTGTCTAGCTCTGTACCGGTCTACCTCTCTATGCGCACACAACACTAATCCTTATGGGTTCCAGAGTAGCGCGCTTCAAAACCCAATAAGGGGTAGCAAGCGCTATATAAATACAAACCTCTTTCCCTCTTCTGTCCCGCCACCTACCCTTTTCTACCCAAATAACTGAATAACATTTCCACTACTCCAAATTACTTCATATTTTACTATACTAATTTTCAACACTATTCCTTTATGGGTTCCGGAGTGGTGTGCTACTCGCCAGAAAGGTGCTTCAACACCCATCAGGGGTAACAAGTGCTATATGAATGCAAACCTTTCTTCCCCTTTTATCCTCCGCTATCCTTCTCACTCCAAATAACTGACTAATATCCACCAGTGAAATTACTTTCATATTTCACCCTATTAATTCACCACTAATCCTTTATGGGCTTCCTGAATAGCGTGCTTCAACACCCCATCAGGGGTAACAAGCGCTATATAAATACAAACCTTTTTTCCTCCTCTATCCTTCTGCTATCATTCCAAATAACTGACTAACCTATCCACCACTTAAAATGTACTTGCATGTTTCATTATACTAATTCAACACTAATCCTCTATGGGTCCCGGAGTAGCGTGCTACTCGCCGAAAAAGCGCTTCGGCGCCTCGTCAGGGGAAGTAAGCGCTATATAAATGCAATTACAATACAATACATATGCACATATTATCTACTGGCGGTCGCGCACGGTGAAAAACCTTAAAATAAATAAATAAATAAATAAATACATAACTTAGCATTTAAAAAAACGTACAAATTCACTGAAAAAACCATAGGTTTCACACACGTTATAGTTAGGAATTAGCATTTAAAAAACCTTGCAAATTCACTTAAAAAACCATAGGTTTCACACATGTTATAGTTAGCTGGGCATTTCACTCGTGAAAAACCAATGAAATTCCCCCGTTATAGTTAGTGCAGGCAACTATAACTCACGCGACCGCAATCCTCTGTTGATGCTAATACTGTATTTAGACACTTATTTACCCATGTCTTCTTCCATTAATTTTTAGCTATACATATATTACAAATATTTTTCAGAAAAACACATATGTCATCAGTGATGTAATATCTGACGTCATCAGCAGAGGATTGCGGTCGCGTGAGTTATAGTTGCCTGCACTAACTATAACGGGGGAATTTCATTGGTTTTTCACGAGTGAAATGCCCAGCTAACTATAACATGTGTGAAACCTATGGTTTTTTAAGTGAATATATATATATATATGAGCTTAAAGCATTCATCAACTTTCACTGGAAAATGAATGCACAAACTCCTCTTCGTCGGTCAATACATATTTATTTATAGTATTGGTGACTCCCTTCTGTCTGTCATGACGCGTTTCGGCCGGAAAATGGCCTTGATCACATATATATACACACACACACACACACATATATATGCATATGCATTTATTTATATGTATGTGCATATATATATATATATATACATACATATATAAACATATATATATACATCTGAATATCTATATAAATACAAATATAAATGCATGCATACATATACACATATGCATACATATGCATGTAATGTACATGAAAGTTTGAAAAACACTAATAAAAGCAAAGCTAAAAAGCAACCTAATTACAAACAGAATTGCTTTAACTTAAATGAGGGCGAGACCTATTGCATTTTCAATGCTTGTTAACAATGTGTTTAGAATACGTGATCTTACACTCCTTGGCCTCTCTGCAAAGCGCGCCCAGCAATGATCACGCATGTCATTTGCAGTTGTGATTCTATGCAAATGAGTGGGTAGAGTGGCACTTTATGCAAATGCTAGTGTATATGTTTAAGCCATCCCTTAATTATATAGGTCCCGCCCCTTTCAAAGACCCTCTACTTTTAGGGACCCCCGAATTTTGTTCATCCCACTTAAAACCCAGGTTCCAGCAACTTCAGAAATGTGCAAAAGAAAATAAGTTTCTATGGCCCAGTCTAAGGGTTGCACTCACTTATGGATGACCTACAAGACTGGCGGACAACAGTGGTGGTGGCACACGTACACTATTGGACCTGTCTGTGGCATTCAACAACATAGACCATGGAACTCTCATTAAAATCTTAAGAGGGATGCATACCCGGCAAAGTATTAAAAAGTATTCAAATCTTTCTTGCCAGTCTTTCTACCCTCTCTTTGGGCCTTATTTACAAGAATTGATGCATCTGCACGGTAGCACAGTGATGCATCATAATTTCTTGCGGCTGCAGCAGAAACCCTTGCAAAACCATGGATGCGCCGTATTTACAATACGCAGATACATGGCGCAAGGTTTCAAAGATATGTCCGCATTTCTGATGTAGCTGTGCGAAGGATGCAACAAGGCATCTGGCGCAAAAGTGGTGCATTACAGATTTTGGCCAGAAAACTGAATCAACTACAGCAATGCATCAAAAAGAGGCGATGCGTCAATTTATACTGATACAAGTAGCCTACTGTATGGGGACCAATGCAATAGATTGTCAAAAGGTGAAAAACTCACCTTGCACTGTATTACATTGGCCCTGTATGTCACGCATAAAAGTGGGCATAGTGTACTTATGTGTACCGCTATGCCCAAGTATGTGTGACATAAGTTATTTATGTAATGTAGTGTGACATGTAATGTGTTACCTACCTTCCGTGTGCACTTACCTGTTGAGGGTATGTGATGTCCTTGCAGATTACGTCGTTGGAAGTGAATTCAGCTGGTCAGATTCCTCTTCAACACTCAATACGTCATTCCTACACCTGGGCTTTACAGACGTAGGGTGTCTAACGCATTTCAAGCACAGGGGCTTGCTCCCCGAAAATGCGTCAGTTTTAAATAATATCATAAATACCACTACGACAGTTTTACGGGGGAGCTTCAGATGGAATGCCTACCTTGCGTATATAATATAAAGCCGATTCTAAAGCTGGAAAAACGACGCATCCAGACGAAAAGTGATGCATCTCCAACATTGTAAATATGGAGCAAATGAAGCGCCGCCGTTACGTCCAAAAAGTGACACAACAATGGTTCAAGGCGACGCTAGAGGCTTGTAAATGAGGCCCTATTAGGTTTAATCCCAGTTGTGTAAGCTGTGGTGTTCCCCAGGGGCTCTGCATTCTCTCCTCTGCTATTCAACCTGTACACATGCCCTGTTCCTAGGTTATTTATCTGTACTTGGGGCACAATTCTATATGAATGCAAGTGACACGGTTTATCGTCACCATTTCATGTCTTCAGAGTACATCTACATCAAACGCTAACCATCACAACCTGAAATATTGCTTGAAAATCACTTGATGGTGAATGTCTACATTTTTCTGAAGCTAAATCCTCAAAAAGCTAAGGCCCACTTACCCATCTCAATATTGATCAATGCATGAATTGGCCCTCAACCTAACCCTGTTCATTTCATATGGCTTTGAGGGAGTCACCTGGACTCTTCAGTGTCTGTGGAACTTCAGGTCACCAAGAATTACACCTTGTTGTAAATCTGGGAATATGTCAAAAACCATGAGCGTTGAGTGGGAACACCCACCACAGCACCCATACCACACCGCCCCAGGGCAGTGTGAGGCAACGCAGCGGCTTGTGCTGCGTTGCCTTACACCATATCTACGAGGCCATGAAAAGGCATGCAGGGTTGCTTTCCATGGCCTCGTAGATATGGGTAAGCCCAGTGCACCGCTGGAACGTCGGAAAAAGTGATGTTCCGGCAGCGCACTCGGCTTGTAAATAAGCCCCATAGTCCTTAACATTTGTGTAAAGAGTGTGTACATTATTTAGGACAGTGATATGTAACACTGCTTTTGGGTCACGCTGATTTTGGGTCTAATATGGAGGCCACAAAAGCCAATTAAATACATTATTTTAGACTATCAACTTTTTTTATACGGCATAAACGATACTGAATAATTCTCTCGGGTTGTTGTGACTGCATTTGTTTACTGTTCGTGTTTGTTTTTCCAGAGAGAACAGAAAGGCCTCTCCAGCTGTCATTGTTAACTGTTGTGTGGGGCTGGAGACAGATTCTTACCTCATTAAGGTTTGAGTGCAGCAGAACAAAGGTGAATGTTGAATGCCACCTCACCGCCTCTCGCCATCCCCCACCTCCACCCCCTGTCGGCTTTTCTCAGAGATGATGTGAAATGTGCCGGGTTCTTAAAGTGCACCATACGAAGCACATTTATGAACATCAGTGACAATGGGTCCTCCTGGTGGCGGCACTGGAGATACAGGGTACCCAACTCAAACCCATGATTGCTGGAAGTAGGGGTGCTGCAGCCCCCCTTAATAACCATGCTGAACTTAAGGTGAATGAGCAATGAGGATGCTTTTACATTTAGTTTTTATCTTGTCACATTTGCTGTGTGTTAAAAGAGGTCAAACATCAGGCTGTGTCTTCTGAAAAAAAACCTTGCAGTACTCTACATTGAGATTATGTTCCATGGGTGGGGCGTGGGCATTCTCATGCACCCAGCCACGGATTTTGATGCAATCCCAGATTTACTATGGTCAGTAAACCAGGGATTTGTGCACCTTCAAAATGGTACGCCTTCCCAAGTGAGGCATAATATATTTCTCCTTGTCATTTGCTCTCTCCGTGTGTGCTGCATTCTGCATCACATACAGAAATAGGAAAATGCCTTTAAGGATTGGTTTTGTGCAGGAAGGTGTCTCTTCCTGCACAAAATCAATCCTGCATAGAACGCAGTCATCCATGCACCATGGCGCAAGGCTGCCTGCATTGGCGCTAGGCAGCACACAGTGTGCCAGCGCAGGGAGAAAGCAGGAATGTGTCATATCTTAGTAGATATAGCACATTTCTGCTCTCTCCATATCACGCACCGCAGCAATGCGTGATATGCCCCCATGTCGTACTAATGTATTTGCAACAGGGTAGTCCATAATGCGCCACTGGTTACATACCACACCTATACCACTCTACCCCTGCATGGGCGTGGCTCACTGGCTGTAGTTGTTTTTAATGAAACACTTGACATCAGTGATGTAACACTGATGGCAGCGCCCCTACTCTGAAAATTGTTCCAGCTCCACTGCTGACACCAAACAATGGTCATTTCTTCCTCACCTCACCAGGCTACTGTGAACTCCAGTGTCCCCAACCCAACAGACATTGTTCAATGTATAACTGGGCTTCAAACAAGGAAGATCAGGGAATTGGAGCTTCACTTCCGGTGATCACCCATAGCGCAAGGAGGTCAATCGAGGGTAGATGGGCGCTATAAATAAATCGAATAGAGCATAACAGTGTGAGCGGACAATGGAAGCAACTGATGCCCTCAGACTCAGATTTATCAAGTTCTGATGCATTTTTGTTCTCTGCCTTCGCTGGCACACTCAATACAGCCTAGAGCCAGGGCAGGCATCTTTGTGTCATGGTGCAAGGGTGCCCTGGTTACAGGCAGGATTTTTATGCAGGAAAGGGCACCTTCCTGCACAACAACACTCCTTAGAGACATTTTCCTCTTAGGAAGTGGAAAGAAAGAAGAGAAATGAAGATTTTTCTCTTTGTTGCGCCTCTATCGGGAAAACGTACAATTGTGATGCATTCCCAGGTCTACCATTGTTGGTACAGCCGTGGCCTCTACAGGTAAGAGTAGTGGGGCCAGGTGAGGGGGGATTTCGAGAGACGACCATGAGGGGAAATTAATTCTCTCGAAATCCCCTCTCACCTGGCCACACCGCTCTTACCTGCAGCTGCCGGGGCTGTGTTGGTAAATCTGGGAATGCTTCAGAATACATTGGTGGATGCATGGGAACATCTATACTCCACCCATCTAACACCTTCCCTGTGCAGTGTAATGCAAGGCAGTGACTTGCGCTGTCTTGCGTTACTTCAGATTTACCAGGCCAGGCAGGGTGCCTCTGCCTGGCATGGTCAATCTTATTCTAGGTTTTGCGTTCCCCTGCGCCCCCTTGCGTGGCGCAAGGTTGACGCAAAACCTTGATAAATCTAGGCCTTAATGTGCACTCCCCACAGGACGCTGGCGCAGTGTCCAGTGATCGTAATACTCTGAATGCACACTGGGTGTCGCTGCTGCACTTGTAACTGTCCCCGGAGCAACTCAGACAATACTACAATCTGACAGGGCACTGAGTGTGACTGCTCCATCCATCTGGATGCTGTTTTTCCAACCACACAGAGTCCTCAAACAAACACGAGTTTAAGAGAAGATGGCGTGCCCATAATTAACAGGCACACCTTTTATCCCCGAAAAGCAACCAAATAGGAAGGTGAAAGGAGGTTGCTAGTGGTGACCAGGGTACCACTGATTGAGACCCCTCCTTAGAAGGTACAAAGACAGTAAAAGAGATGCGAGGGGGACACCAAGGGGAGGGTGTCGGTCAGGGTGTTATAGGGTTGGCAGAGGTAAGAAAGGGGGAGAGAAGAGGAAAGTGGCGGGGTAGAGAAAGAGCTAGAGAGAGGAAAGGACAAGAGAGAGGAGAGAAAAGAAGAGGAGAGAAGAGAAAGAGTCGAGAGAAAGAAAGAAAAGTGAGCGGAAGAGGGAGAAAGCTAGAGAGGAGGGAGAAAGCTAGAGAGAATCGAGAGGGCGCGGAAGGTATGAAAGCTGGACGAGGGAAATAGGCTGATAGACAGAAGGAGAGGGAAAAGGAGACAGAGGTAAGGCGGGGAAGGGGGTCGGAGATTCACGTTAACTAAAGAGAAGAGACCAGAGGAGAAAAAGTCAGAGAGAGACAGCCAGAGAAGGGAAGGGAGGGGAGAGAGGGAGGGAGTGCGAGAAGGAAGACAGCGTGCATAGTAATGAGACACTGATGTAGAGGTGAGAGACACGGCGCGGTGGAGAGAGTGAGTACAGGGGAAGGGGCGTGGGGGTGGGGACGAGGGGGAGGATGGGTCCATAGCCCTCGTTTCCCTTTTCCAGGATGCATTGACGTCCTCGTTGGCCGGTGCCAGCCCCGGACCGGTGAGTTGGAGCCGGTCACCAGCCGCGGACCGTGCCGGTGCCATGGCAACCAACATCCGTCCTCCCCGCCCGACGAGGTGAAGAAAGATGCTCCAAGTCTGGGGGTAACCATAGTAACAGCTATGAGGACCGGAGAACATTAGCACCATGCGCTCCAGCGTGCAGCGGGCACTATGTTCTGATGAGCTTCGACATTACCCCTGCCTTTAGGCCTCTTTCAACCTCGACGGGAAGAGACATATATGGACATGACCCCGCACCTTCCGGCCATCTTCACCTGTGCGTCTTCACCTGTGCCAGAACAAGACTGCTAGCTACTAGGCGCTATCCTGTCATGGAAGTCAAGTTCGAAGAGGCGCGAGTGTTACTGACTCCTGCCCCAGTACCCACCTTAGTCAGCGACCCCAGGTCACATGACTCTCAACGCCACAGAGATATCTACGGCAACCACAATGGGACACAACTGATTGTTTATTTAAGGGTTTACATCACACGACAAAAAACACACAAAAAGATGATGGAAGGAATGTTGAACATTGTCAAACATTCACCCCCAGTCACAGATCTGGGTTGAATCCATCGTTATTTTGCTCACCACGCCATTCCAGTTTGGAACCAGCCATATGCAAATCAGCCTTGACCCTGGTCCCCATGGGAACAGGCCAGATCGAACTGTCAGGCCAGGTCCTCGCGGGGCAAGGGAAACAATTAATAGAACTTATTTTAATATAAAAGCTGACTGTATGGCACCTTTTGATTTGTTTCCTTCTAACATCTGAAGTGGCCCTGTGAGCACCCACACACGCTCCCTGAGCTAGTGGCGGCCGGCTCAGATAAGCGAGGTGGGGCAGTGCAGGACGCGGCAGGGGGGCAGCCGATGGACTACTGTTGTGTGGTGTCTTTTTAATTAGTAGCTAGCTGATTGGAATGCCCTGTTGTCAGGAGCATGATGTAGGTATGTTCCAGGTTGCTTAGTTACTGTAAAAGAATGTTTGTACTTGACTTCGTGTTCTGTGCTGACCGGTGCTGGAGGGTCTCTGTTATCCGCACTGGTGGGTTTATTTATCTGCAACTTAAGAATAAAACTTCTTTATTCAACCTCGGTTTGGAACCCGTCTTTACATTGGCGACGACTGGGATTTCACCCTACCCACCGTGAAGGAAGAAACTGAGATCTCCTCTGCATTTTTTTTTTCTTTCTAAGAAAAAAGGACACTGAAGGCATCTGAAGCTGATTTGAGCCGTATTGAGGCCCCTGAGTGTTTCGAGTGAAAAGCGCTTCATTCCTGAATTATTTTCTACAGGTAAAAATTACCTTTAAGCTCTGAGTGACGGTTGATCTGCGAAGCCGTTTGTGCTCGAGCTTCCATTCTCCTTGATGACGTCCGTCACGTCTTCCCTGCTCACGTCAGCTGTTCACGCGGAAAAAACAAGCTCCACCGCCTGATGAAAGCATTGACGTAAGGTGACGTTCGTGGCGGCCATTTTGAATTGGGAGAAAATTTGTTTTTGAATGCTTCGTCCAAGCTGCGAGTTCCTAGCTGCTTGTCGAGTTAGAAGCTATTTAAGTACTTTCTCATCGTATCGGCAGTCGCGCTAAGCTTTTCACAAATTTGACACCTTTCTGGCACATTTTCTCAACGGAATATCATTCTTTTGGCAATATTTTTCTGAAAGGTACTGATTCGATTTTATTTCATTATTATACATCCTTATGTATAATTTACTGTCGGTGTGCATATTTAACTTTGATGTGAATTGTTGAACTTTCTTTTTCTGGAATTCACTTTTTGAAACTTTAATCTTCCTACTATGGCATCTTCTCAGTTGTGTAATCAACCATCAATATTTTTGAGTGCTCCAGGAAATCCTACCTTGACTTGGAAGAAATGGTACAAATCTTTCGAAAATTATATTGTAGCCATTGATGGGAAAAAGTTTCCGGCTGATAGAAAATATGCGCTTCTTTTTACTTATTTAGGTCCTGCGGCCATTGAGATTTTTGAGAATTTAACTCCTATCGCAGCACCTGCAGGGGCAGGTGATTCTTGGGACATTTTCAAAGAAGCTGTCGCTAGGTTGGAAAAGCAGTTTATTGAAGAACCTAGCATTTTAATTGAACGTCATGCTTTTAATAAGAGAAAGCAATTTGCTGATGAGACAGTTGAACAGTATGTAGCAGCCTTAAGAGTCCTGGCTGCAAATTGTGATTTTGGTGCAAGTGTAGACATTTGCATAAGAGATCAGTTTGTTTTTAATTGTGAGTCTAAAAAGATACAAGAGAGATTATTGGCTTGTCGAAACCCCACACTTTCTGAGGTTATTGATATTGCCAAGGGTATCGAAAGATCTATACGATCTTCTAAAGTATTATCTTCGGAAGAGAGTCCAGTCAATACTCCTGTGTGTGCCATTCAAGTGGGTAAAAAAGTGTTTAAGCCTAACATTGTGCAAAAGTCTAGTAAACCATGTTGTTATAGGTGTGGATCCAGGTTTCATCTTGCTAATAGTTTGGAGTGTCCTGCCATTAAGAGAAGATGCACCAAATGCAATAAGGTTGGTCACTTTCAAACTGTTTGCAAGAATGTAAGGACTGGTTCCTCTACCAGTAACAACAGTTTAACAGTAAACTCGGTAAATGAGGTTACTGATGATGTGGGAAATATGATCATCACTTTGTATGATCCCCTTTTTGATGTTAACATGATAAATGTTGGGTTTAAAGCACCTCTAGGAGAGGTTCTTATAGGTGATGTCATTCTTGAGGTAATGGCTGATTCTGGCTCTCCCATTACTGTCTTATCTGATTCTACCTTTGGAAAAAAATGGACAGGTATTCAACTTTGTGCCACTGACGTCAATCCTAAAGCGTTTGGTAATTTTGATATTGAAATGTTGGGATATTTTGAAGAAAAACTTAATTTTCAGGGACGCTGCATTTTCACGAAAATTTATGTTGCGGTCAATGGTAAGAATATTGTTGGATGGTTTGATCTGGGCAAATTAGGGATAATGTTATGTCCAGGTACTGATACTCCTATTAGATTACGTGATATTACTGTTAATCAGATTTCATCACATGATTGTAACACTGATAGTATTTTATCTAAACATACTGCTGTCTTTGCTGATAAAGTTGGTCAGGTAAAAGGTTTCATGCATCACATTAAATTGAAAAAGGGTGCCATTCCTGTACAGCATAAAGTACGCATGGTACCTTTAGGAGTTCATCAAAAACTCAAAGAGCATTTGGACAATCTTTGTTCTGAGGGCATTATTGAAACCACTAATAGTTCTGAGTGGATTTCGGCTATTGTGATCGCACTTAAAAAAAATGGTGATTTAAGGTTATGTATTGATTTGAGATCACTCAATAAGAACATTATTATTGACAGTCATCCGCTTCCAAGGATTCAAGAGTTACTCATGGCTGTCAATAATGCAAAATATTTTTCCATCATTGATCTCAAATCTGCGTATCATCAAGTAGTGCTGGATGAGGAATCTAAAGACTTGACTGCTTTTGTAACCCCTTTTGGAGTCTATAGATTTTTGCGTATGCCATTCGGACTAGCGTCTGCTGCTAGTGTTTTTCAAAAATTAGTGGATGTATTATTTCAAGATCTAGTAGGGGTACAGGCCTTTCAGGATGACATACTTATCTTTGCTAAGTCTCACGAAGAACACAATTCTTTATTAGACAATGTTCTTACCAAATTAGAAGAAAGAGGGATGACTGTTAGCAAAGAAAAGTGCAAATTTTTTGTGAAAGAAATTGATTATTTAGGACACAAAATTTCAGGGGAGGGCATCTCTCCTAAAGTTGATTTGATCAGTGCTCTCAACAATGCCATTAAGCCTTATGATAAAGATTCTCTGAGATCCTTTTTAGGACTTGGGGAATATTATGCAAGATTTGTACAGGGTTATGCTGTAGTTGTTGAGCCTTTGAGACAGTTGCTTAGGAAAGGAGTGTCTTTTGTTTGGAATGAAGATCATGACAAGGCTTTTGTGAAGGTTAAAGAGCTCATTTCTAGAGCTCCTGCTTTAAAAACGTTTGATCCCTGTGGTGAATCGATAGTAACTGTTGATGCCAGTTCTATTGGTCTTGGGGCTGTTTTCACTCAATTTGTAGGTGGCAAGGAAAGAACCATTTCATTTATTTCTAGAGCCTTGAAAGGTGCTGAGCTTCATTACAGTACTATTGAAAGGGAGGCGCTTGCGTGCGTTTGGGCTGTAGAAAAGTTCAAGAACTTTTTATGGGGAAAATCATTCAGGTTAATCACTGATCATAAACCTTTAGTGTTTATGATGGATGGTGTACGTTCTGGCAATGCTTCTTCCAGACTCATTAGACTTATTGCTAGGTTACAAGAATTTAATTTTAAGATTGAGCATATTTCTGGAGGGAAAAACATCACTGCAGACTGTTTGTCTAGATTGCCTGCTGAAAATGTCACAGAAGATTCCTTTGTGGATAATCATGAATGTGTAGTTGCTTTGGTGGATGTGTTTAACAGTTGTGAAGGAAAAATTTCTGAAGCCGATTGGGTCAAATTTTATAGTGAAGACATTTTGATTAACAAAGTGAAGGATTTTTTGATTCGTGGTTGGCCTCCTTTCAGGAATCTTGAAGCGGAGTTACACAGTTTTGCACAAATCTCAAGTGAACTTAGTGTTGAAAATGGATTTTTGGTCAGACATAGTGTGTTAGTTCCCCCTGTGGGTCTCAGGAATAGGCTAATAGAATTAGCTCATCTTGGTCACAATGGTGTTTCTGGAACTAAGAGAGCTCTTAGACAACATTATTGGTGGCCAGGTATGGATGCTTCAGTGGAGAGATTTGTGGATGCTTGTGCTGTTTGTGTTCGTTCTGATAAGCATTATAAGGTTTCCACTAAGCCCATTGGTTTACAGGAAACTCCTAAGGGTCCTTGGCAGAAGGTATCCATTGACTTTTCAGGTCCTTATGACATCTTAGGAAGACAACACAGATTTCTTATTGTGTTAATTGACAATTTTTCGAAATGGATTTACCACACTTTTGTGGAACATCCCAACACGGATGAAGTGATTATGTTTCTTGATAAAGTGTTTATTATTGAGGGTTTTCCTAGGATACTTATGTCTGATAATGGTGTCCAGTTTGTTTCATCCAAAATGGTTTCCTTCTTAAAAAAGTGTGGCATTAGAGCTGAGCGTGCTCCTTTATATTGTCCAAAAGCCAATGGTCAAGTGGAGAGGGCTAATAGGTTTGTCAAGGATGGTATTCAATGTGCCTTGGAGAGTAAGAAGAATGTGTTTGATTTTCTTAATGAGAAGATTCGGGCATATCATACTGTGCCGCATTCGGTGACGGGAGTTTCTCCCTTTTATTTGATGAGAGGAAGAGGGTGTTGTACTCTAGTGTCACCATCATTTGAATTAGATGTTCATAAAGATTTTGAGAAAACTATTGATAAGGTGAAAGATTGTTTAGATGAGGCTGCATCTAAAAATAAGGTTTATCATGATGAAATACACAGGACCAAGTACAAGGACGTTAGTGTTGGTGATTGGGTACGCATAGTTAATCCTGGTCTGCCACGCAAAGGTGTGTCTAGGTTTTCTGCTCCTGTGCAAGTAGTTAATGTCTCTGAAACTGCTGTTCTTTTACACGAAAGAGGGTGGTGGAATAAGAGTTCTATAATTCTTCTTAAACCTGGGCAAGAAAAGTTATTTAATGCACCTGACGCAGATGAGTCTTTTTGGGATGTAGGATCTTCCAACGATAAAGGTGCATGTGTTCCTAGTCTTTCATACTCTGTTGATAGTACACATGTAGCTAGTACTTCTTCTGATAATACTTCCAAGTCATGTTTTGATGTGTCTGTTTCTGATTCTCATAATATCTCTTCTTCTGAGGAGTTGATTCCTGAGGAGACTTCTTTTGAGGCTCCTGTAAAAAGGATTGTGAAATTACCTAAAAAATTCGAAGATTTTGTTTTAGAATGATTTGTTTTTCTTTTGTTTTCTTTATTTGTTTTATTGGGTTTTATTTAAAAAAAAAAGAGGGGACATGTTGTGTGGTGTCTTTTTAATTAGTAGCTAGCTGATTGGAATGCCCTGTTGTCAGGAGCATGATGTAGGTATGTTCCAGGTTGCTTAGTTACTGTAAAAGAATGTTTGTACTTGACTTCGTGTTCTGTGCTGACCGGTGCTGGAGGGTCTCTGTTATCCGCACTGGTGGGTTTATTTATCTGCAACTTAAGAATAAAACTTCTTTATCCAACCTCGGTTTGGAACCCGTCTTTACAACTACGGAAAGGTTTTTTTTTTTTAATTATACCTATTCCGTCGTCTGTGGGCTTCCCCCCATGCCACGCCCTGCCCCTCCCCACCGCACTTACCTGAGCTGGCCGCCGCCGCTGCCCTGTACCCCTTCTAACCTTCTGATCTCTGTGGAATCGAAATACTACCCTCTCCAGGCGCGTGCTGGAATGGGATGAAAACGCCATACCCCTTCTATCATCTGTGGGGAGGGTCCCTTGGAAAAAATGAAAGTAGACTCCCTCTAACCTGTCAGCCTTCTGACCCCCTTGGGGTAGTAGTACTACCCTTTCAAGCCATACAAACATCGATGACGACCATAAGGGGCACGAGTAAATAAATCAAAGATTTATAAAGCGCGGCAAATCACCCATGAGGGTTTCACGGCGCTGAATTGTAGACGCAAGGAGATTAAGTGATTTGCCCAGAATCACAGGATGTTGACACTGTTTCCGAAGTCAGCAGCTCAGGCCGTTCTGCCACATCATCTCCTGTACGTCTGGCCTATGACTCTTCTATGATGCTGGACAACAGTGTCACTGAACGGGGTCCAGTGGGGCAAGTAGGCCCCTGACTCCCGCCCATGTGTGCCACCTTTGGTCACCCTGACAGTAGCGGCTCCTGGAGGGAGTGCTGCGGGACGGTGGGGCAGGGAGCGGGCGGGGGAGGGTCAGAGTGGGGGGTAGTAAACTCTGGATGAAGGCCAAACGGAGTTCAGTAACTAAATAAATAAATACAATTAATTACATTGCATGCGCTGCAACGCCAAACCGGCAGCCGCTACTGCACCCTGATGAGCAGGGTCACAGAGACTCACGCCTCTTCCAACTACTTTGTCAGCCTGATGGAATGATCGCAACTTCTGCCAGGCGAAACCTACAACTGTGGTGACTGCGACAGGACAAAAGAGCAATTTTCCACAGGTCATACCTACATCTATCGACTCAGATCGACCGTGAATGCAACTCAATCCAGGTCATACCTACATCTCAGACAGTACAAGACTGCATCTCCATCGAGTTATACCTACATCTGTGACCCTGACTGGATAAGAGTGCAACTCCCTCTGGGGCATACCTACATATGTGACTCTGTAAGGACAAGAGTGCAAATCCATCCTGGTCCAGACCTATATCTGTGACCCTGAAGGGCAAGAATGCAGCTCCTTCCGGGTCATACATACATCTGTGACCTTGGCAGGACAACAAGAGTCCAGAGCAACTCCCCCCGGTTTACACCTACATCTGTGGCGACTCCGATGGGACAAGACTACAACTTCATCGGGTCATACCTACATCTGTGACCCTGACTGGACAAGAGGGCAACTCCCTCTGGGGCATACCTAAATATGTGACTCTGAAAGGAAAAGAGTGCAAATCCATCCTGGTCCATACCTACATATGTGACCCTGGCAGGACAAGAGTCCAGTACAACTCCCTCCGGGTCACACCTACATCTATGGTGACCCCGATGGGACAAGAGTGCACCTTTCTTCGGTTCATACCTATATCTTTGTCGACTCCGATGGGACAAAAGTGCAATACAGACATCTGTGGCGAGTATTAGTATTGTAAAGGACATTTATAAAGTGCTTGTATGTGTTGTGCCTCCTTTATTGAAAACTACAAAAAATCAATTAAAGTAATTCATAAGTCAGAGTTCTAAGCACCAGAAATATATCCCGGTGTCTTTACGGGAAAGGGTTATAATCAGGGCTCCCAGTTTTATGGTAATTATTCGTTGAACATTTCTGTCTGCATTTATCCATATTTATATTTTTTGTCATCGTACCAAGATTTAGCCATATTTATTTTGTTTTTTATGAATAAATAAAGTCGTGACTTGCATATTTCCTCATATATTTATCTGATAATTGTGCAGTCATTCTTTGATGCCTGTTGGGTATTAGCACATTAAGCAGCCAAGGAGGACAAAATAATACACCCACATGAATATATTAGCATTATGCTACACATATATGTAAAAGTATGCAAATATTTAGGGAAATCTCATTCTGTTTTTCAACTCGCCAGGCTTTCATTCTGCTCTGCGGTTGACCTCAAATTTGTGAATGGCAGCATAGAGTCATTCAAAAGAAACCACATTCTCCATATTTCTATGCATTCAAACATAAATACACACAAGAAACACATTGCTTTGTGTCTATTTTTAGCTGTATAAATGAGTAAAAACAGAAAACTGTGAGTGTTTGGAGTCTATTTTGATGTTGACGGAGAGGGAACTCCGTCACAATTGCGACGGTATTCCCTGTCTGCCAACACAGGGGTCTGCCTTTCCAATTTAAATACTGGCAGGCCATAGGTTTGGTGGCTACATGTCCAACCGGTCAATTAGGATGGGCAGACATACAGCTTTTTTTTAACAGTCTGCCACCGCCAGGCAAACCCAGGTGGTAAGAGACAGTAAAAACCACACAGTGATGACCCCACTCGCCAGGGGAGATGACTCCCATGGCTAGGGGGGTATTATCTTTTTTTATGTTAAAAAAATCGAATCCTGCTTGAGGATTTTCTTTTTGAGAATAAGAAAGAAAACAGTTTGGTGCAAGGCTACATCATGTTGATGGATCTCTGCACCAAACAGCGAAATGCATTGACAGGAACCGCTGTGACGGCGGTCACTGCCCGTGCTTGAGAAATGTCGGCCAGCTTGACGCTCATTTCTAAATTTGCTGGGGGTGTTATATCGCCCTGGCGGAGAAACAGACCACCTGTCGATAAATAACGCTTCCCTCTTAGCCATAACTGATGGCGAACTGAAGGAATCTTGTATTTTTCATTTATGAGTTTCAGGAGGCATTAGTAGGTTAAACAGCGTATTTAAGCTACACCCTGTTTTAAGTCATTAATTTTAGGCAGAGAATGTATTGAACAGTGGCTGTGAGTGGATGGGGCATTGGAGCTATGTTGTTACTGTGTGACAGCCAAGAGTGATGCCTGCTAGGTGGGCTGGGTGGACTGCAAGGTTACAGAAGGACCAGTCTGTGATGGGGCCCGTTTGAGCAAGGGTGGACCTGCAGGCAGGCTGTGAGCCACGGCGGCCTTCGCTGATGCTTGGCTCTGGGGTGGGGAGTGTGACAGCGAATTGTTTTTCAATGTGACAGACGCAGTGTCTTTAGGAGAGCTTAATTCGAAGCAAGTCTATAATGAAGGTGATTAGGAGATGGTATTGATGAGCGATCCTGTTTTCACGCAAGTCTCAGAATCCCTCCAGGTGGGATGGATGAGTGGAGGTTGCGTTGGGGAAGTTAATTTGTTTGTCAATGCAGGGTGAGATGACTTGGGGAAGTAGATGACTGCACGAGGCGACAAAGCCCTGCGCTTGTCACGTGTTGCGCTGGAAAGGGGTAGTTGCCCAAGAACACAATGGCCCTATAAGAATACTGGCTTACAAAAGGTGAATTCATGAGTATTATTGGTGGCCAGGATTGGGCGAGACGGTGGATGGGGCAGTAAGAACATGTGCACGTGTTTTTTAAACGTGTTAAGGTTTTTAAGGCATGTATAATAGCTACTCTGTAGGTTGCTACCAAAAGGCCCATGGAGAACGTTGGGGATTGACATAGTGGCACCCTTCTATGCACCCACCAAAAGAGACACGTTTGCCTTGATTCGGATCGATTATTTATTTAAGGGGACAGACGTGAAAATAGTGGACCATGTCACTACTGATGCTGTCATCAATTTTCCTAAAGATAAGTTTTGTTGCAAAGACTTGTCTAATTTTCTTGCTTCGAACAATGGGCCACTATTTAATAGCACCAACATTACTACATATTTAGCAAATTATGGGAAAGTCCATAGAAAATGTTCTGTATATCATCCTGATGCCAGTGGACATATAAAACGGTTAAACTGGGTCATCAAGGAGCCCTTGCAGTTGGCTGCAGTGGGTGGTACGGATTCGAAAACAAGCCTTAATTGCAGCCTTGCTTTCTATTCTGAGACATCCTCTGTCTGAATTACTCAGAGGAAGAAACCCATATTCGTGTCTGTCTCTCTGGTGACTCAAAGGCCATTTGTGCGTTGCAGGTGTGGACAGCAGCTCTAAGGGTGCATTTGCCTGAGAGGGTAGGTAGGGCGTGGGTTAATGTAGGCAAAGGGGGAGACCGAGCATGGAACGGAGGAGAGAATGTACTTGAGAAAAATCAGTGGGTACCAATTTGTAAGGCTGAAGCTTCTAGCAGGACATCGGAAGGGAGGAGGCGCATGGACAGGTCCTGTTAGGGTTGTGAAGGTGCTGAATGGTGCAGAGCAGGTAGGCCTGCATGGACCTTCAGCTGTCTCTCCTTGCCAGGACTGGGGGTTGCGTGACTATGCTTTGCCACTGTAGGGTGATGATGTCTCGGGGTGTGCATTGTTCAGTGGAGAGAACCCCACGCCTGATCTGTGGCCGGCCAGCAGTGTGATGGAGGGAGCGAGCAGTGCTTCTGGAGTTCGACAGCCATCTGCAGGCTCTGAGGGGAGGTCACCCCTAAAAGCACAAAGATTCAAAGAATTCCTGTAGAGTTTGACCATCACCTGTTCTCGTGATGTATGGGTTTGGTTGTTTTATTGGTGGCTGCTTTAACCTTTATTCGTTGATTATGTTTCGTCTGTTATTTACTTTTGCTCGTTCTTATTGTTATTAAAGGGCCGTGGTGTGTAGCACGTGCTGGGTGGTAGAATGAGTGTCCTGGGCTGAATGGTAGAATGTTGGCATGCATGGAATGTGTAGCTTGGAGTGGGGCATCTGGCCCCTGGCTGGCTGGGGGTCGTTTATGTCTCTCTAGGCTGTTATCTTGCTGCTTCTTACCGGATTGTTCACCAACAAACCTTCTTTGGACATTTTTCACTCGGGGTGGTGGTGTGACCGCTCAGAAACACTCTTTCAGGACCCACCGTTCACCCGCGGCTATGCAAATACTATAGGGGGTAGTTGTTGCGCCTACCCAGAAGGGTGTGTGGCAGCTGTGTGCTCAGGCACATGACAGGTGAGTGGCAGGTGTGTATAGCAGGTGTGTGCGGCAGGTATGTGACAGGTGCGTGTGTGGCAGCTGTGTGCTCAGGCACATGACAGGTGAGTGGCAGGTGTGTATTGCAGAAGTGTGTAGCGGGAATAGGACACATATAGTCGATGTGTATGGCATATATGTGTGGCAGCTTTGTGACAGGTGTGTGGGTAACAGATGTGTGGCAAGGTGTGTATAGCAGGTGTGTGAGGCAGGTATGCGACAGGGGCGTGTCTGTGACAGCTATGAGGCAGGTGTGTATGGCAGAAGTGTGCAGCAGGAATGTGACAGGTGTATGTGACAGGTGTTTGTGGCAGGTGTGTGTGTGGCAGGCATGTGACAGTTGTGTGTGACATGTATGTGATACATGCATTTGCAGGTGTGTGCGGCAGGTATGTGACAGGTGTATGTGACAGGTGTATGTGACAGGTGTTTGTGGCAGGTGTGTGTGTGGCAGGCATGTGACAGTTGTGTGTGACATGCATGTGATACATGCATTTGCAGGTGTGTGCGGCAGGTATGTGACAGGGGTTGAACTCTCTGCCATGCCCACACCTTCCCTGAAGGTCCCGCCACGCACCCCAGGCTGGCCCCGGCCCAGCACACGCCCAGGCCCGGTCTCTTTTCTTCCCCCACCTCAGCCCCTCTCCGTGCAGCCCCCATTCAGGGACTGCCCCCTCTCCCTGCAGACTCCCCCCCTTACCCCCCCCCCCACCGCCTCCTCAGACTGCGTGCGGCTGCAGATCCCCCATAGGATCTCCTGGCTGCCCCTCCCTCCCCAATGCAGATCTCTCCCTCAGAACCCCCCCCCCCCCCCCCCCCCGAACCCCAGAGTCTCCGAAGCATGAAATGAGTTGTTGTTCGGGTTAAATCACCACAGCTCTTCTTCATTCTGTTTAATGGAGTGGAAAATAGCTCTCTTCCTCCTTCACATCTGTGTGAACACCCCCCTCCTCAGCAACCCCCCCACACGTGGATGATCCCACAGCCTGCTTTACCAGCGCCTCCAAACACAAACATCTCAAAGCTCGCTCTGTGTGTCTGTTGGACAAGGTGAAACCCTCTTTAAACACAGAGCACAGCACAGAGCCAGCCCTGGACATCGGTCCTCAGCGGGGGCGCAGCAGCAGCGGTTGCATGACAGAGCCACGCATGCCATTACCACGCATGCCATTACCACGCACGCCTGTACAACACGATCTTTACAACACATGCATCTTTACCACGCACGCCTGTACAACACGATTTTTACAACACATGCATCTTTACCACGCACGCCTGTACAACACGATTTTTACAACACATGCATCTTTACCACGCACGCCTTTACAACACAAGTCTTTACCACGACTATGCGTTCACCGCAAATGCCTTTACAACGATAATGTAAGTTATTTACAGGTAAGTATAAACCTTTTATATATGTGTGTATATCTATCTATCTATCTATCTATCTATCTATCTATCTATCTATCTATCTATCTATCTATCTATCTATCTATCTATCTATCTACACATATATGAAAAGGGATTAAACTTATCTGTAAAATACTTACATTATTGTAGTTTTTCTTTGTAAAGGCATGCATGGTAAAAGCAAATGCATAGTAAAAAAAGTAACAGGTAAGTATAAACCCTTTACTTTAATTATATATATATATATATATATATTCACAGAAAAAAACATAGATTTCAGGGGTGTTATAGTTAGCTGCCCATTTCACTCATACAAAACCATAGAAATTCCTCCGTTATAGTTAGTTCTGCTAACTATAACTCACGCGCCCGCAATGCACTGCTGATGATGTCACATATTGCATCATTCATGACATGGTCAGTGACATCACTGATGACATTACTGATGACATCTCAAATGACATCACTGATGACATCACTGATGACATCATCCATTGAATGTGGTTTAGTTAGAAATGTAAATATGTATTATATATATACCAATCTGTATTGAAGATTGAGTGGATATATAATTGTCTGGATGGAGGATTTAGTAGCTGTCTGACTGTCTTTTTAAGTGAGTAATTAAAAGTGTCTCACTTAATACATGGATTAGTAACTAAACTATGTGAATGTGTGCGGCACTGTCTCTGTTGTTGTATAACATGCTGCATCAGTTGGTCACTAACTACATGAGTGTGTATATTAGTTATTGATTAGTTGGGTGAGTATTTGTATGGGACACTGAGTTTGTGTGTGGTTGGATGGGGTGTGTGTAACTCTATACATAGATGTGTGAATGGTTGATTGACTAGGTGTATGGGTTTAAGAGTGCATGTGGAAACAGTTGTTTGGGTGACTAAGTGTATTTATTTGTGTGTTGGTGAGTGAATATATGTTTTAATTGTACATCTTCAACAAAGTAAAAAAAAAAAGGCATTGTATGTGAGAGTTGGTGTATATAAATAAGTATGTGTAAGAGTCAGTGATTGTGAGAGTACCTATATGAATGAGTGTATCATTGTAATGGGGCTTTTTTAACATATTAACGATGAGTTACTATGTGTTTGAATAAATGAGGTGTTGTTGGATAATTGTGTAAGTGAGTAAATTTAAGTGCGATACATTTTTTTCATGAGTGAGTAGGATGACTGCATAACCGACTAAGATGGCTGCTGATGTGTCAATGTCTATATATGTGTATAAGTGCATTTGATAGTGTTCTATTAATTAATGACTGCATGTATAGATGATTCTGTTGTTAAATGGGTAGTTGTGTGTGTAGACTTAGGAATCAGTGAGTGGGTATGTAGTAACTGGTATTGGTGTGTCAATGGTTTCAAATATGGTACTCTGTATTTTACAGTGAGTGATGAAAGGTTATACTAGTGTATGATGAGGTGTATCAGATTGTCAAGTGGATAATGTCATCAGTGATGTCATTTGAGATGTCATCAGTGATGTCATCAGTGATGTCACTGACCATGTCATGAATGATGCAATATGTGACATCATCAGCAGTGCATTGCGGGCGCGTGAGTTATAGTTAGCAGAACTAACTATAACGGAGGAATTTCTATGGTTTTGTATGAGTGAAAGGGGCAGCTAACTATAACACCCCTGAAACCTATGTATTTTTCTGTGAATTTCTAAGGTTTTTAAAATGCTAATTTCTAACTATAACGTCTCTGAAACCTATGTTTTTTTCAGTGAATTTCAAAGGTTTTTTAAATGCTAACTTTTAAGTGTGATAGTAGTTATATCTATTTTTTGGTACTGATTTTCTACAGTTTTTTAACTGTTTATTTATAAATATTTTATTCATTAAATAACATTATATATTTTTCTGAAAATTGCAAAAAAAAATTTTTTTATAGTTAAAACTGAAATATTGATGAATTTTCTTGTTTTCATTTTTTATTTTAATATATTTATATTATTTTCTTTAAAAAAAAAATTCAATTTTGGTGTGCGTCGGCTGCGTGTTTTTCAGTTACATCATATACATTTAATATCACGTGATATGCGCGATTGGTATGCGACCAGTCTGCGACTCCTGCTCCCGTGCATTTGTGACACATGCGCATTACGGTACGAGATTTTTGCGCGGTTGCGGGTCCCGCGTGACATCATATACGTGCTGGGGCGCGCTGGGTGCGCGACTCCCGCAAAAAAAATTATGCTCCAAAATAATGTGTATGTGTCTCTAATATACATATTAAGGCAAGAGATTATGTAAGATATTCATCAAAATAATATATTTGTACTTATAATAAACTTATATTATTTTTAAATATATTATCGCGAAGTCGGGTGCGTGCATCGTGAGTGCAGAAAACCAGGTCAGCAATGCTGCTGTAGAGCCAGAGAACCAGGTCAGCAGAGCTGCTCTAGAGCCTAAGAACTAGGTCAGCAGAGCTGCTCTAGAGCCAGAGAACCAGGTCAGCAGAGCTGCTGTAGAGCCAGAGAAACCAGGTCAGCAGAGCTGCTTTAGAGGGAGAGAACCAGGTCAGCAGAGCTGCTTTAGAGCCAGAGAACCAGGCCAGCAGAGCTGCTTTAGAGCCAGAGAACCAGGTTCGCAGAGCTGCTTTAGAGACAGAGAACCAGGTCAGCAGAGCTACTCTAGAGCCACAGCACCAAATCAGCAGAGCTGCTTTAGAGCCATAGAACCAGGTCAGCAGAGCTGCTTTAGAGCCAGAGAACCAGGTCAGTAGAGCTGCTCTAGAGCCTAAGAACCAGGTCAACAGAGCTGCTCTAGAGCCAGAGAACCAGGTCTGCAGAGCTGCTGCAGAGCCAGAGAAACCAGGTCAGTAGAACTGCTTTAGAGGGAGAGAACCAGGTCAGCAGAGCTGCTCTAGAGCCAGAGAACCATGTCAGCTGATCTGCTTCAAAGCCATAGAACTGGGTCAGCGGAGCTGCTTTAGAGCCAGAGAACCAGGTCAGCAGAGCTGTTGTAGAGCCAGAGAACTAGATCAGCAGAGCTGCTCTGTAGCATAAGAACTAGGCCAGCAGAGCTGCTCTAGAGCCAGAGAACCAGGTCAACAGACCTGCTGTAGAGCCAGAGAAACCAGGTCAGCAGAGCTGCTTTAGAGAGAGAGAACCAGATCAGCAGAGCTGCTTTAGAGCCAGAGAACCAGGTCAGCAGAGCTGCTTTAGAGCCAGAGAACCAGGTCAGCAGAGCTGCTCTAGCTGACACTGACTGACTGACACTGACTGATTGACACTGACTGATTGACACAGATTGACTGACACTGACTGACACTGATTGACTGACACTGACTGACTGACATTGACTGACACTGATTGACACTGATTGACACTGACTGACTGACACTGACTGACTGACACTGATTGACTGACACTGATTGACTAACACTGACTGACACTGACTGACACTGACTGACTACTCTCTACTACTCTACTACTGACACTCTACTAATCTCTACTACTCTCTCTCTACTACTCACTCTCTACTACTCTACTACTCACTCGCTACTACTCACTCGCTACTACTCACTCTCTACTACTCACTCTCTACTACTCACTCTACTACTCACTCTCTACTACTCACTCTACTACTCACTCTACTACTCACTCTCTACTACTCACTCTACTACTCACTCTACTACTCTCTACCACTCACTCTCTACTACTCTACTACTCTCTACTACTCACTCGCTACTACTCTCTACTACTCACTCTACTACACTCTCTACTACTCTCTCTCTCTCTACTACTCTCTACTACTACTCTCTACTATTCACTCTCTGCTACTCACTCTCTACTACTCACTCTCTACTACTATGTTCGGCTGCTCTCTACCACTCACTCTCTACTACTCTACTACTCACTCTCTACTACTCACCCTCTACTACTCACTCTCTACTACGCACTCTCTACTACGCACTCTCTACTACTCACTCTCTACTACTCACTCTCTACTACTCTCTACTACTCTCTCTGCTACCCACTCTCTACTACTCACTCTCTACTACTCTACTACTCTCTACTACTCGCTCTACTACTCACTCTCTACTATTCTCTACTACTCACTCTACTACTCTTTCCTACTCTCTACCACTCACTCTCTACTACTCTACTACTCACTCTCTACTACTCACTCTCTACTACTCTCTCTACTACTCACTCTCTACTACTCTCTACTACTCACTCTCTACTACTCACCCTCTACTACTCACTCTCTACTACTCTCTACTGCTCACTGTCCACTACTCATACTCTACTACTCGCTCTCAACAACTCTCTACTACTCACTCTACTACTCACTCTCTACTACTCTACTACTCTCTCTACTTCTCTACTACTCTCTCTCTACTACTCTCTACTACTCTACTACTCACTCTCTACTACACTCTCTACTACTTGCTCTCTGCTACTCGCTCTCTACTACTCTCTAGTACTCACTCTACTACTCACTCTCTACTATTCTCTACTACTCACTCCTACTCTTTACCACTCTCTCTGCTACTCTACTACTCACTCTCTACTACTCACTCTCTAGTACTCACTCTCTACTACTCACTCTGTACTACTCACTCTCTACTACTCTCTACTGCTCACTGTCCACTACTCATTCTCTACTACTCGCTCTCCACTACTCTCTACTACTCACTCTACTACTCACTCTCTACTACTCTTCTACTCTCTCTACTTCTCACTCTCTACTACTCACTCTCTACTACACACTCTACTACTCACTCTCTACTACTCTCTACTACTCACTCTCTACTACTCACTCTCTACTACTCACTCTCTACTACTCTCTACTGCTCACGCTCCACTACTCATTCTCTACTACTCGCTCTCAACTACTCTCTACTACTCACTCTACTACTCTACTACTCTCTCTACTTCTCCCTCTCTACTACTCACTCTCTACTACTCGCTCTCTACTACTCACTCTCTACTACTCACTCTCTACTACTCACTACTCACTCTCTACTACTCTTTACTACTCACTCTCTACTACTCACTCTGTACTACTCACTCTCTACTACTCTCTACTGCTCACTGTCCACTACTCATACTCTACTACTCGCTCTCAACAACTCTCTACTACTCACTCTACTACTCACTTTCTACTACTCTACTACTCTCTCTACTTCTCACTCTCTACTACTCACTCTCTACTACACACTCTACTACTCACTCTCTACTACTCTCTACTACTCACTCTCTACTACTCACTCTCTACTACTCACTCTCTACTATTCTCTACTGCTCACTCTCCACTACTCATTCTCTACTACTCGCTCTCAACTACTCTCTACTACTCACTCTACTACTCTCTCTACTACTCGATCTCTACTACTCTCTCTCTACTACTCTCTACTACTCACTCTGCTACTCACTCTCTACTACTCTCTAATAATCTCTCTCTGCTACTCACTCTCTACTACTCTCTAATACCCACTCTCTACTACTCACTCTCTACTACTCTCTACTACTCACTCTCTACTACTCTCTACTACTCACTCTCCTACTCACTCTCTAATCCTCACTCTCTAATCCTCACTCTCCAATCCTCACTCTCTACTACTCACTATCTTTTATTCTCTACTACTCACTCTCTACTCTCTATTACTCGCTCTATACTCTCTACCTCTCTCTACCTCTCTCTACCTCTCTCTCTACCTCTCTCTCTACTACTCTCTACCTCTACACCTCTACCTCTACACCTCTACAGCTACACCTCTACACCTCTACCTCTCTACCTCTCTGTACATGCACACATATGCACATATATATATGCATATATATGCATATACATTTATATATATGTATGTGTATATATATATACACATATATAAATATAATCTGCATATCTATATAAATATAAATGCATGCAAACATATACATATACATATATGCATACATATGCATGGTATGTACATGAAAGTTTGAAAAACTCTAATACAAGCAAAGCTAAAAAGCCACCTAATTACAAACAGAATTGCTTTAACTTAAACGAGGGCGAGACCTATTGCATTTTCAATGCTTGTTTACTTTGATTCCATCAAGAAGGCATTCAGATGTGTCACACATTTTCCATAAATTATGAATGGTAGCACTCTAGTTGTTCATTAGATCACTGTAGTAAAGCTACTGCTCACCAGGGAAGTCTGCTGCTGGTATTCAAAGTGCATGTTTCAGTCTGCATGTCAGAATTTTTTAATGAAATGGAAGAGGATTTGAAAAGTCAAAATGTGTCCTAATCTTTCTTTCTGCAGCACTAATCATAATTTCTATGGCAAAACGAACCCCCTCATTTTGTTCCTTTGCAAATTAAATGTTTTGAAGTGTTACCACTTTATTCCAATCAAGATGGCAACAGGTGTGCCATACTTTTGTCATAAGTAAGACTGTTAGCGCTCTAGTTGTTCTTTAAAACACTCTGGGACATTCTGTCATTGGGCTATAATTGGGCTACATATCGGTGATATTTGTGCTACATTTTGTCTCTGGTGGCCATCTTGGGAGACTTATTTGTTTTGAAGTTTCCTAATTTCCTCATTTGACTTATTTGTTTTGAAGTTTCCTAATTTCCTCATTTACAACAGTCTCCTCAGTAGGAAATACTTTCAGGTTTTTTACTTTCATTCAATCAAGAAGACATTCAGATGTGTCACACATTTGCCATAAATTCAGAATGTTAGCACTCTAGTTGCTCATTAGATCACTGTAGTAAAGCTACTGCTCACCAGGGAAGTCTGCTGCTGGTATTGAAAGTGCATGTTTCAGTCCGCATGTCAGAATTCTTTAATGAAATAGAAGAGGATTTGAGAAGTCTCTCAAAATGTGCCCTAATTTTTCTTTCTGCAGCACTAATCATAAATTCTATGGCAAAATGAACCCCCTCATTTTGTTCCTTTTTAAATTAAATGTTTTAAGAGTTACCACTTTATTCCAATCAAGATGGTTTCAGGTGTGCCGTACGTTTATCATAAGTAGGAGTGTTAGCGCTCTAGTTGTTCTTTGGAACACTCTGGGAAGCTGCAGTAGAACACAAAGGAATCAACTGACAGTCTCTGCCCTTGTTGGATGTACATGTTTTACTGAGAATGTCAGACTTCATTCTCACATGACTAAGAAAGATAATGTGAATTTACAGAAAATATGTTCTCAGTTTAGCTTATAGATCACCTTCCAAACCTCTGTGGGAAAAGCATGTGAAAATAGTTTTCTCTCAAACATGATTCATGATATCCCAGCAGAAGGCTTTTTCACATGGTAAAATCACCTTAGAACATACCACAATTCCTAAAATGAGTATGGTACCATCAACAAATGATTTATAATGTAACTAAAGTCTTAAAACCTTCTATTAACTGCAATGCTTTTTAATGAGGTGCCATCATGTATATTGGTCCCAAGATGGCTGCCAACACTTCTTGGATGAAGTGCTGACAGCCAATCAGATCTCACGATGAGATGTGTGGCTAGGCTCCGCCCAGATATATATGTGATTTTACTTTTGATTTTCTCAGGAACTACTAAACGGATTTACACCATTTAAGCAAAAGGCACGACTCTGAACCAAGGTCTACCTTTCTGCCAAATTTGGTGTAATTCCATTCAGCAGTTCGGGCTGTAGCTGCGTCAACAGGTCCTATGGGAAATTGCATGGGGAAAAAGTGTTTTGGGACCCCCCTTTTTTCTCAGCCCCCGCTTGACGAATCACCACAAAACTTTCAGGATAGGAGCGGACCGGAGCTGGCCAAAAGTTTGGAAAAGTTTGCGAGGATTCGTCAACCGGCGCCAGACTTATTGAGAATAGAATGTTGCGGATTTTCTATGGAAAATAGGTCCAAACTATAGCTACCTACTGGCGACCGCCAGTAGGTAATAGATGTAGATATATAGATATATAAATATCTATTTTCCACAATGGGGTTCAATTCCAGGGGCGCTCTCTGCAGGTGCCAGCGAGGGGCTGAACCCTAAAGCCCAAGGCAGTTTTTCACATACAAACAACGCTTCACTCAGTGATTGCTGTGTTCCGCTTTTTTAATTTAGAACAGCACTGCACCACCAACACGTTTAGACCTCACAGGGTCTTTTTCACATGTGATCAAGGCCCCACTGGGCTGAAACGTGTCATGGCTGTTGTTAGTTGTTCTCATATATCTATCTATCTATCTATCTATCTATCTATCTATCTATCTATCTATCTATCTATCTATCTATCTATCTATCTATCTATCTATCTATCTATCTATCTATCTATCTATCTATCTATCTATCTATCTATCTATCTATCTATCTATCTATCTATCTATCTATCTAGACAATATGCTGGTAATACACAAACATTTGCTGAGCTTACTTAAAGTAAATACAATTTGGCGCAATGCGGTGACTACATGTCCCATCAGGCAGTACAGCAACACGAGAGGGGAGGAGTTGCTGCAGGGTCATGTTGTAAATAAAAACCGATAATTGACTCATTGCGAGTATCAGCATTGTTTGTTAAGCTGCCCAGGAAGAAGGGGCCGCAGTGCCCTGAAACGCGTCGGCCAAAAATCATTTTAGAGGAAGAATTCCTGGGATGCTGCACAATACGCCGGATGGTGAAGGGGCGATGTCGAGTGCCTCCTAGCTGCTCACCGGCACTTTTGTTGATTCATATATATATATATCTATATATATATATTCCAGGCTCAGGCTTTTGTCGCGTGAGGAGCACTCGAACATCAGCACGGGGCTCCAAGCACAGCCCCAGTCTCGAGCTACAGGAGAGTGTGTCAATCAATCCCTCTTCACAGCTCTGGCATCATTCTTCTGCCGACGCATTTCGAAATTGTTTTCTTCTTCATGGGCAGATGATGGCAGAAATTCAGCACCTACCAGGTAATGTCTCCATTTATGCGTGATAGCGCGCCCTCTTATTGGCTGATCTTTATGATGCTGCGCTAAGCATTATGGGAGTTGCAGTCCTGGAGGGAAAATGAAATCAAAAACCAAAGGAAATGATGGACGGAGTGTTGAACTTTGCAAGCACTCACCCCCAGTGAACTAATCTGGGTTTAATCCATCACCGTTCTTTAGCCCACTCTGCCACCCCAGTTCAGACATGGCCATATGCAAATCAGTCTGACCCTGTGCCTCATGGGAACAGTCCAGCCTGAACTGCCAAGCCATGTTTTCCCTGGACTGTAAACAAGTTTCCTAGGACGGGTTTCTGGCATTTCAGCCGTCTTCAGCCAGGCTTGCTTGAATCCAGTGGCAAAGTGAGCAAGGGACTCACGTCTGAGCATACCCTACCAACTTATGGCGAACAAAGCAAAAACCAAAGGAAATGATGGACAGAGTGTTGAACATTGCAAGCACTCACCCCCAGTCAACTAATCTGGGTTTAATCCATCACCCTTCTTTAGCCCACTCTGCCACCCCAGTTCAGACCTGGCCATATGCAAATCAGTCTGACCCTGTGCCTCATGGGAACAGTCCAGCCCAACTGCCAAGCCATGTCTTCCCTGGACCGGAAACAAGCTTCCTAGGATCGGATTCTGGCATTTCAGCCGTCTTCAGCCAGGCTTGCTTGAATCCAGTGGCAAAGTGAGCAAGGGACTCACGTCTGAGCATACCCTGCCAACTTATGGCGAACAAAGCAAAAACCAAAGGAAATGATGGACGGAGTGTTGAACATTGCAAGCACTCACCCCCAGTCAACTAATCTGGGTTTAATCCATCACCGTTCTTTAGCCCCCTCTGCCACCCCAGTTCAGACATGGCCATATGCAAATCGTACCGCCGAGGAGCACCACTCCAAAAACCTGGGGGCCACAGGAGTTTGTATCCAACAGGCTCCTATACGTGGGACATTGGCACTGAACAGGGAGCGTGTGTCAGTTGAGGCTCATCTGTGAGCTTGAAATAAATCCAGCAGGGTTAAAACCAGCACTCATTGGGGATTTCATTTTCCCTCCAGTACTGCAACTCCCAAAATGCTTAGCGCAGCATCATACAGATCAGCCAATAAGAGGGCGCACTATCGCGCATAAATGGAGACATTACCTGGTAGGTGCTGAATTTCTGCCATCATCAGCCCATGAAGAAGAAAAGAATTTGAAACGCGTCGGCAGAAGAATGATGCCAGAACTGTGAAGAGAGATTGATTAACACACTCTCCTGTACCTCGAGACTGGGACTGTGCTTTGAGCCCCGTGCTGATGTTCGAGTGCTCCTCATGCGACGAAAACCCAAGCCTGAGCCTGGAAGATATTGGCGGCGTTCGTACCGCAGAGGAGCACCACTCCAAGAACCTGGGGGCACAGGAATTTATATCCAATAGGCTCCTATACGTGGGACATTGGCACTGAATAGGGAGCATGTGTCAGTTGAGGCTCATCTGTGAGCTTGAAATAAATCCAGCAGAGTTAAAACCAGCACTCATTGGGGATTTCATTTTCCCTCCAGGACTGCAACTCCCATAATGCTTAGCGCAGCATCATACAGATCAGCCAATAAGAGGGCGCGCTATCGCGCATAAATGGAGACATTACCTGGTAGGTGCTGAATTTCTGCCATCATCAGCCCATGAAGAAGAAAAGAATTTTGAAACGCGTCGGCAGAAGAATGATGCCAGAACTGTGAAGAGGGATTGATTGACACACTCTCCTGTATCTCGTGACTGGGGCTGTGCATGGAGCCCTGTGCAGATGTTCGAGTGCTCCTCACGCAACAAAAACCCATGCCTGAGCCTGGAAGATATTGGCGGCGTTCGTACCGCCGAGGAGCACCACTCGAAAAACCTGGGGGCCACAGGAGTTTGTATCCAACAGGCTCCTATACGTGGGACATTGGCACTGAATAGGGAGCGTGTGTCAGTTGAGGCTCATCTGTGAGCTTGAAATAAATCCAGCAGAGTTAAAACCAGCACTCATTGGGGATTTCATTTTCCCTCCAGGACTGCAACTCCCATAATGCTTAGCACAGCATCATACAGATCAGCCAATAAGAGGGCGCGCTATCGCACATAAATGGAGACATTACCTGGTAGGTGCTGAATTTCTGCCATCATCAGCCCATGAAGAAGAAAAGAATTTCGAAACGCATCGGCAGAAGAATGATGCCAGAACTGTGAAGAGGGATTGATTGACACACTCTCCTGTACCTCGGGACTGGGGCTGTGCATGGAGCCCTGTGCAGATGTTCGAGTGCTCCTCACGCAACAAAAACCGATGCCTGAGCCTGGAAGATATTGGCGGCGTTCGTACCGCCGAGGAGCACCACTCGAAAAACCTGGGGGCCACAGGAGTTTGTATCCAACAGGCTCCTATACGTGGGACATTGGCACTGAATAGGGAGCGTGTGTCAGTTGAGGCTCATCTGTGAGCTTGAAATAAATCCAGCAGAGTTAAAACCAGCACTCATTGGGGATTTCATTTTCCCTCCAGGACTGCAACTCCCATAATGCTTAGCACAGCATCATACAGATCAGCCAATAAGAGGGCGCGCTATCGCACATAAATGGAGACATTACCTGGTAGGTGCTGAATTTCTGCCATCATCAGCCCATGAAGAAGAAAAGAATTTCGAAACGCATCGGCAGAAGAATGATGCCAGAACTGTGAAGAGGGATTGATTGACACACTCTCCTGTACCTCGGGACTGGGGGGCTGTGCTTGGTGCCCCGTGCTGATGTTCGAGTGCTCCTCACGCGACGGAAACCCAAGCCTGAGCCTGGAATATATATATATATATAAATATATATATTCACTGAAAAAACCATAGGTTTCACACAAGTTATAGTTAGCTGTACATTTCACTCGTAAAAAACCAATGAAATTCCCCCGTTATAGTTAGTGCAGGCAACTATAACTCACGCGACCGCAATCTTCTGCTGATGCTAATACTGTATTTAGACACTTATTTGCCCATGTCTTCTTCCATTAAATTTTAGCTATACATATATTACAAATATTTTTTTTTCATAAAGACACATATGTCATCAGCAGAGGATTGCGGTAGCGTGAGTTATAGTTGCCTGCACTAACTATAACGGGGGAATTTCATTGGTTTTTTACGAGTGAAATGTACAGCTAACTATAACTTGTGTGAAACCTATGGTTTTTTCAGTGAATTTGCAAGGTTTTTTAAATGCTAATTCCTAACTATAACATGTGTGAAACCTATGGTTTTTTCACTGAATTAGCAAGGTTTTTTAAATGCTAATTCCTAACTATAACGTGTGTGAAACCTATGGTTTTTTCAGTGAATTTGTACGGTTTTTTAAATGCTAAGTTACTTTACGCCATTCGTGGCGTGCGCGCCCACTTAACGCAGTTCATTCCGTGCGCGCACGGTGCGCTTCGCGCACCGTGCGCGCACAGTGAGCACGCGGTGCGCTTCACGCACCGCGCGCCCACTTTACGCAGTTAGTGCCGTGCACGCACGGTGGGCACGCGGTGCGCTACGCGCACCGCGTGCCCACGTTACGCTACATGGGCCATGTACGCACGATGCGCTTCGCGCACCGTGCGCACATGGAGGACATATGATGCGCTTCGTTGTGAAAGGTCATATTTTAATTTTTCACTACTGTTACATGACATGCACAAATGGTGCCCTTCGGGCACCATTTGCACATGGGGTGGAGAGAGTATGGATAATTTTTTATTTTTTATTTAATTTTTAATTTTTCACTGATGATGCATTGCCATGCACAAATGGTGCCCTTCGGGCAGCATTTGCACATGGGGTGGAGAGAGTATGGATAATTATTATTTTTTTATTAATTTGTACCGTACGCGTACGGTAAGCGTAATCGGCGAAGTTATCAAAAAAATTAAAAATCCGTTTTTGGCCTTGGGGGATCTTTGAGGACTCCCTCAACATGACTAGGTGCTTAGGAGCTGTCTAAACAGCCCCTTTACATGTTTTTGGCCTTTGTTTTTTAACCCCCTCTCAGACTGCGAGAGAGAAAATGGCGGCCGCCGCTTCCTGGTTTCGACCAATTCGACTGTTTACTAAGATCTAACAGCCAATCAGAATCGCGCTCGCGCACGTCACCGTACGCGTACGGTAAGCGCACCGTAAGCGCACCGTAAGCTGGCTCAGATATATATATTGATTTAAAGGCTATTTTCTCAGAATCTACTGAACAGATTTACACCAAACCTACAAAAGGCACTTCCTTGACCTGAGGACTACCTCTCTGCCAAATTTCAAGTAATTCTGTTCAGCCATTCGGGCTGTAGCTTGGACTAAAGGTCCTATGGAAAAATGCATGGGGAAAACGCGTTTTGGGACCCCCCTTTTATCTCAGCCCCCGCTCGACGAATCCCCGCGAGACTTTCAGGGTAGGAGCGGAGCGTAGCGCCCCATTAGTTTTGAAAATTTCGCGATGATTTGTCCACCGGCGCTAAAGTTATTCCAAATAGAATGTTGCGGTTTTCCCATGGAAACAGGGTCCTAACTATAACTACCTACTGGCGACCGCCAGTAGGTAATATATATATATATATATATATATATATATATATATATATATATATACATATATTTATTACGCAGAGGGAAAAGAAAAGTGGCACACAGTGGAAGTCTCATTAATTCTTTTTTATTTTACCACAGGATTCGCAATCAGTACACAGAATTGAAAAGACGCCCAACACGTTTTGGCCTTCTGCTGGACCATAGAGTAACCCTTCTATTTAAACACAAATGTTTGTCCTTCCAGTGTTCAGCTTAAAAACAACTCAAGCGTACAGGCTCATAGACAATTATAGACATAAAGTACATTATTATGTTACATTTCTTTCTTTTTCTCAATAATTTTGCACAGTAAAGTACCTGAGGTTCCATTTACACAACTGCAAAGTATTCATGAAGAAATCTTATATATGTAAAAAACATAATTCCCAGTTTCATAATTCTTCAGCATTACCAAGCCATTTCTGCATTTCTATTGTATCAATACTCCTTATCTATTATAATGTGAACACCAGGGTTAATGTTCATTGATTTCTTTTTTACCATGAAAAATCTCAATCATTTAAATGGAGAGTTATCACCAACATGCAAATTTGTAAAGTACGTTATTTTCAAACAATTCCGTTATCTTATTGTAAAGGACCCTTCCTCTGTTTTTCTCCAATTATTTCAGATTTTCCATCATTTGATTATCTCTCTGTTTTCATTTTTGATCCAATAATAGATTCTTCCAAACAGCAAGTGAAAATATATTTCTCGACTATAGGAAACTGTTCAAAAATTGAAGTTTCTGTACATTACAATATTTCCAATCTAAAGTTGTCCCTCTATTGGAATTTTAACCTTTCAAAACTGCTTCACTCAAATTATAAAGTGCTGAATACTTAACTTCATAAACCGATTGCACATCTTCCCAAAGAAAAGTGCATATGCTATAATTTAGTTCCATTGTCGGTTTACAACCAGAATAACATGATGTAATATTATAGATATATAGAAGGTGCCAATACTCTTTATCTATTGCACTATCCCCCTAAGGTACTATAGGTCTTATTTACAAGCCCCTTGTCCTGCCGGTGCGCCATTTTTTATGTGATAAAAAGTGATGCACTCGCGGCGCAAGGGGCTTGGTAATAAACCCCTATAATATTAAAGTGCTAATGCCTAAAGTGCTAATACAAACAATACCATACATTTCATTGCACTCTTTCCACAATATACTGTACACATTATATCTAAGTTATTGCTCTTTCTTATTTAAAGTGCAAGTGCATTTAGCTGCCTTAAATTAATTATTCCTTAATTATTTTTTATTTTGTTTTGCATAGTTTTATATAGCGCGAACTTGACCCGAATCGGGTATCAGAGCGCTTTACATATCAGCAGTTACGTTACATGAGGACACACACACATTCATGTTTGTTAGGCACGGGGAGATTAAGTGATTTGCCCAGAATCACAGGATGTTTAGCATCATTACCGAGACTCGAACCCAGTTCCCCAGGTCCAAGGTCGAGCCCCCTAGCCGTTAGGCCAACTCCTCTCCTCTATATATCCAAAACATCACATCTCAAAAACCTGGCCTAAATATGGCATTGCAAATTCTATTTCATCAAATTGTCTCTAAACTGGTGGTAAACTAAGAGGATGATGCATAATTTGAAAATAAAGAAAAAGAGAAGGAGAGACATTGAGCAATCTTCATCAATTAGTTATAAGACTACATCTTAGAAACAAACACTTAATTCAGCATCCAAATTATGTCCATAGGGGTCCTCTGTACCCATTAGTATTATTAATCTCTATTCCATCCTCCTTAAACTCATTTCTCGATGTCCCCCTCCTTCTCCAACTTTCACATGTTTTATCCTAAAATATGTTAATTCTTGTGTTCTTCCTTCAGGTTTCTCTGCAAAGTGGTTGGCAATCGGATAGGTATGATCTTGATTTTTAATTGCTTGTAAATGCTGTAATATTTTCTATTTTACTTTGTTTGTGGTACTCCCAACATAGGATTTTCCACAGGTACATTGAAGAACATACATTCCAAAGCTTTTTTCACAGGTTACATGTGCCATAATCTTTTGTTCTCTCTCATTTTGTAATCTATATGAAGTTGTGTTAATACCATGTACACAAGCTTTGCAACTCATACACCTCCAAAGGCAGGTGTTTGTAAACAATTATTTATTGTTTTTTACAGTTGGCAGGTGACTTTGCAAAACTATATCACGTAGACATGATACTTTTTGATCTGTAAGTTTTGGGAAGTTGGATAAAACAGCTTTCAAGCTCTTATCACATAATAGGACTTTCCAATTTCTATTAAACATGTTTCTCAATTCTCCTTGTTCAATATAGTAATCCATAATTAATCGTATTTCACTGCCTTCAATATCTTTTTTCTGTTTAGGAACGAGTAATTCTTCTCTCTTTTTCATTAACACTCTGTTCTTTGCACTTACTAGCACTTGTGCAGGGTATCCTCTTCCTTCAAATTTGGAAATTCTTGATATAAATCTCAATATCCAGAAAGTTTATTTGTGATGTGCTTATTGTTGAGGTGAACTTCACGTTATAGATGTTATCATTCAATGATGTAATAAACTCTTCTAAACTATTAATGTCCCCTTCCCAAATTAGAAAGAGGTCATCTATAAAGCGTGTGCAGATTTTGACAAGTCCTAATACCTCTTTTTTTTCTCAGTCCAGACAGCTTCTGCTTCCCAGTAACCCATGAGTATATTTGCATATATGAGAGCACATGTTGTACCCATAGCTGTTTGTTGGGTTTGTAAAACATAATTTCCATCATGCATAAAAACATTATTAGTCTAGCAATATTCTAGCATATCTAATATCATATTTATATGCTTGTTAAATGTAAAGAATTGGCTCTTAAATAATATTTGTATGCTTCAATTCCAACACAATGACGTATAGATATATACAATGATAATAGATCGATAGTGGATAACAAACAGTTTTCCTTCCATGTGAGATCTTGAATTTTATTCCACGGCACCCTAATCACGAGACTCCACAACGCCGGCATCCTCTACAAGGCCCTGGACTGCATCCACTCCTTCCTCACCTGCCGAACATAGCGAGTCAGACTACCTCCATTCCTCTACGAATCCACGGAGATAAGCTGCAGAGTACCCCAGGTATCCTCCATGAGCCCCACCCTCTTCAACGTCTACATGGCCCCTCTCACAGCCATCATCAGGAACCAATGACTCAACATCGGTTTGCATGCCAACGACACCCAACTGATCCTCTGCCTCACCACAACTGTCAGAAACAACTGCCACAGAGGGGCGAAGGCCGTTGCCACCTAGATGAAAAACAGTAACCTCAAACTCAACTCGGACAAGACTGAAGTTGTTATCCTGGGACCCATCCCCTCAGCATGGGACAACTCCTGGTGGCACTCCGCATTGGGAGGCCCGCCCACCCCCACGGACCATGCACGAAACATCAGCATCAGACTGGACTCCTTGCTCAAAATGAACCATCAGATCAACGCTGTCTCCTCATCAGGCTTCCACACGCTTCACCGGATTCGAAAGACATTCAGATGGATCCCCACCAAATCCAGAAAAACGGTCACCCACACACTCATCAGCAGCAGACTTGACTACGGAAACACACTCTACACCAGGGTCATCCAGAAGCTGCTCAGGAAACTACAGAACGTTCAAAATGCAGCAGCCATTCTGGTCCACGACCTCTCCCGCCACAGCCATATCACTGAACACCTCTGAGCACACCACTGGCTCCCAGTCAACAAAAGAATCACTTTCAAGTTCCACACGCATGGCTTCAAAGCCCTCCGTAACACAGGACCAGTATATATGATCCACTGCCTCTCATTCCACGTACCCACCAGACACCTCCGCTCCTGCCCAGCTGGCCTTGGCCACAGTCCCTTGACTCCACAAAACTAGAACCAGAGTAAGATCATTCTCCTACTTCATCGCCAAGACCTGGAACACCCTGCCACTCCACCTGAGACAATGCCCGTCTCTGATCCAATTCAGGAAGGATCTCAAGACCTGGCTCTTCGACTGAACCCCAATGCTCAGATGGATCAACTGCCCCCCTGCCCACCCCCAGTGCCTTGAGACCCTCACAGGTGAGTAACCACGCTTCACAAAACCTGATTGATTGATTGGTCCTGGCAGGGACCCCAGCACCAAGGCTAGGGAGTCAGGGCATTCCTACCCTGCCCATTTTCTTTTTATCTCAGCCTTTTTTTTGAGACTCGGCTGAGTCCGAGTCACAAGATGCTGCCAACATTTCCTGGTTGAAGTGCTGGCAGCCAATCAGATCTCTGCATGAGATCTGGCGGATTCGTGGAGGGGTCACGTTCCAATATATACAAATTTAGTTTTCTTTAAGAACTCTAAAAATACTGAACAAATTTGCACCAAATAACAAAAAGCACTCTTTCTGGACCAAGATCTAGCTTTCTGACAAATTTGGTGTAATCCCGTCCAGCAGTTCGGGCTGTAGTCATGTTCAAAATACGTGTGGAAATTAACATGGGAAACACTTTTTTTGACCCCCCCCACCTCTTTTTCTTGGCCCCGCTTGACGTATCGCCCCAAAACTTTCCATGCAACTGAATTAGCTGCACATTTTTTCTGGAAAATTTCATGAAGATTAGTCAACCGACGCCAACGATATAGGCAAGTTAAAAAAACGCTTTCCCATGGAAACATGGCCAAAACTATAACTACCTACTGGCGCATATATATATATATATATATATATATATATATATATATATATATATATATATATATATATATATATATATATATATATTATCTACTGGCGGTCGCCAGTAGATAGTTATAGTTAGGACCGTGTTTCCATAGGAAATCTGAAAATTCTATTTTGAATAACTTTGGCGCCGGTTGACGAATCCTCGCAAAATTTTCAAAACTAATGGGGCGCTCCGCTCAGCTCCTACCCTGAAAGTCTCGGGGTGATTCGTCAAGCGGGGGCTGAGAAAAAAGGGGGGTCCCAAAACGCGTTTTCCCCATGCATTTTCCCTAAGGACCTTTAGTCGAAGGTACAGCCCGAACGGCTGAACAGAATTACTTGAAATTTGGCAAAGGGGTAGTCCTCAGGTCAGGCATGTGCCTTTTGCATATATGGAGTCAATCTGTTCAGTATTTCCTGAGAAAATTGCAGTTAAAAGTACATAAATATCTATAGCCGTGCACCGTGCGCGCACCGTGCGCGCACCCTAACGTGCGCGAGCGTAATTCTGATTGGTGGTTACATGTCAGTCAACGTTCGAATCGGTCAAAATCAGGAAGTCTCATCCGCCATTTTGTTTGTTTTGGGTGCAACAGTGAAAAAGAGAGGTGGCGAACGTGAAAAGGGGGCAGGGTAGAGAGTTCCTGACCCCCTAGCCTTTGTCAGGGGGTCCCTAAAGGACCCCGAAGGGTGAAAAAAACATTTTTTTTTTTTTAAATCGCGGGGTGCGCGCCCGGTGCGCGCACGGTGAAAAACCTTAAAAAAAAATATATAATAATACATACATAACTTAGCATTTTAAAAAACGTACAAATTCACTTAAACAACCATAGGTTTCACACACGTTATAGTTAGGAATTAGCATTTAAAAAACCTTGCAAATTCACTTAAAAAACCATAGGTTTCACACATGTTATAGTTGGGGAACAACCTTTACAACGCAACTTTTACAACGCACTACCATTACAACGAAACTGTTACAACGCAAATGCATTGACAACGCATGCCATTACAACGCAAGTCTTTACATCGACTTGCACTAGATGGCGTGCTAACATTAAAAATAGTGTAGTTTACTATCCAAACACCTTCCCTACTGTTACGTGGACTGGAGTTAGAATGGTAAATTACACTTTTTTAATGTTAGCACGCCATCTAGTGCAAGTCGATGTAAAGACTTGCGTTGTAAAGACTTGCGTTGTCACTGCATTTGCGTTGTAAAAATTTCGTTGTAACAGCATGCGTTGTAAAAGCATGCGTTGTAACATCATACATCCGTTATAGTTAGGTGGACATTTCACTCGTAAAAAACCAATGAAATTCCCCCGTTATAGTTAGTGGAGATAACTATAACTCGCGCGACGGCCACTCTATCATAAGGATGATGTCATCAGTGATGTCATGAGTGATGCCACTGACCATGTCATGAGTGATGTAATATGTGACGTCATGAGCAGAGGATTGCGGGCGCGCGAGTTATAGTTATCTCAACTAACTATAACGGGGGAATATATATATATATATATATATATATATATATATATATATATTCATATATATATATATATATTCACTGAAAAAAACCATAGGTTTCAGGGGCGTTATAGTTAGTTGGACTTTTCACTCGTACAAAACCATTGAAATTCCCCCTTTATAGTTAGTTCACCTAACTATAACTCGCGCGCCCGCAATGCACTGCTGATGACGTCACATATTACATCACTCATGACATGGTCAGTGACATCACTCATGACATCACTGATGACATCTCAAATGACATCACTGATGACATCATCCAGTGAATGTGTGTTTTTCTGAAAATTACATATGTTTTATATATGTATATCTCAAGGTCGATGGAAGAATAAATGGGTATATAAGTGTCTAAATGGATGATTTGTTTTTGAAAAATTGATTGTATAACTGACTGATTAAGTGTATCTTAGTGAATACATGGCTTAGTGAGTAATGTTCAAATGTGTAAATATCTGTATCAGTCTCTCACTTTGTGTATAAGTGGCTGCATGGGTTGGTGAGTAGCTACATGAGTGTCTATATAGGTTATTAGTTGGTTTTTTGAGTATCAGTATGAGTGTCTGAGTGTCTGTATGGTTCGGTGGGGGGTATTATGTAGTGCATAGGTGCATGAATGAGTGACTCACTGTTTGTATGTGTTGAAGACAGCATGTGTGAAGGACTGTATGGGTGGATGAGTGTGTACATGGGTGTGTTAGTGAGTGATAGACTGTCTCAATAGTGTCTTTATGAGTAACTACATATGTTTTAAACTAGTATATGTGACTATTGGTGTATATAAATGAGTATATGTGAGAGTGAGAGATTGAAAGAGTTCCTGTATGAATAAGTATGTGTTTCTATAAGTGATTGTTTAAAAGACTAAGTGTGTGTAAGTTTCTGTAGATGTAAGTGTGGTGGTGTGTGTATAACTGTATATGCAAGTAAATGGATGTTTGATTCATTATTAGCATGAGTGACTATGTGTGTGAGTAACTCTATGGATGAGTGGCGTTGTGTAACAGGATGTATAGGTGTGTGAGTACATATGATGAGTGAGTACATGTATGAGTGACTGTATAGGACTGTTGGTGAATGAGTGGATGTGTATGTGGATCTTAGAATTACTGAATAGGTTGTTGTAACTGGTATTGGTATGTCCATTGTTTTGAACATTGTAGTTTCTATTTTTGAATGTGTGTATCAAAGGTTATATTAGGGGAAGAGGAGGTCTGCCACTCTATCACAAGGATGATGTCATCAGTGATGTCATTAGTGATGTCATTTGAGATGTCATCAGTGATGTCATGAGTGATGTCACTGACCATGTCATGAGTGATGTAATATGTGACGTCATCAGCAGTACATGGTTTTTTCAGTGAATATATATATATATATATATATATATATATATTACCTACTGGCGGTCGCCAGTAGGTAGTTATAGTTAGGACCCCTTTTCCATAGGAAATCCGCAACATTCTATTTTGAATAACTTTGGCGCCGGTCGACGAATCCTCGCGAATTTCTCAAAATAGGTGGGGCGCTACGCTCCGCTCCTACCCTGAAAGTCTCGGGGGGATTCGTCAAGCGGGGGCTGAGATAAAAGGGGGGTCCCAAAACGCGTTTTTCCCATGCATTTTTCCATAGGACCTTTAGACAGGGCTACAGCCCGAACGGTTGAACAGAATTACTAGAAATTTGGCAGAGAGGTAGTCCCTAGGTCAAGGAAGTGCCTTTTGTAGGTTTGGTGTAAATCTGTTCAGTAGATTCTGAGAAAATAGCCTTTAAATCAATATATATATCTGAGCCAGCTTACGGTACGCTTACCGTAAGCTTACCGTACGCGTACGGTGGCGTGCGCGAGCGCGATTCTGATTGGCTCTTAGATCTTAGTAAACATTCGAATCGGCCGAAACCAGGAAGCGGCGGCCGCCATTTTCTCTCTCGCACTGAGAGTTAGGTTGTTAAATAAAACCAATACACATGTAAAGGAGCTGTTTTGACAGCTCACACACACATAGCCATGATGAGGGAGTCCCCCAAGACCCCCCAAGGCCAAAAAAGCAATTTTTATTTTTTCGCTAATTTCGCCGATTACGCTTACCGTACGCGTACGGTAAAAAATGTAAAAAAAAAAACACTATCCACATTCTCCCCACCCCCTGTGCTTTTGGTGGCCGCAGGCCACCAAATGTGCAGGGCTTATCAGTGGAGTGAAAAACCACAATATTTTTAACAAAAATAATCAAAGAAAAAATTATCCACGCTCTCTCCACCCCGTGTGCAAATGGTGCCCGAAGGGCACCATTTGTGCATGGCTTATAAGCACCGTAAGCACAGTAAGCACCGCGTGCTTACTGTGCGCGCACGGTGCGCTGGAACGAACTGCGTTAAGTGGGCGCGCACGCCACGAATGGCGTAAAGTAACTTAGCATTTAAAAAACCGTACAAATTCACAGAAAAAACCATAGGTTTCACACACGTTATAGTTAGGAATTAGCATTTAAAAAACCTTGCAAATTCACTGAAAAAACCATAGGTTTCACACATGTTATAGTTAGCGGAAATTTTACTGATAAAAAACCAGTGAAATTCCCCCGTTATAGTTAGTGCAGGCAACTATAACTCACGCGACCGCAATCTTCTGCTGATGACATATGTGTCTTTATGAAAAAAAAATATTTGTAATATATGTATAGCTAAAAATGTATGGAAGAAGACATGGGCAAATAAGTGTCTAAATACAGTATTAGCATCAGCAGAGGATTGCGGTCGCGTGAGTTATAGTTGCCTGCACTAACTATAACGGGGGAATTTCACTGGTTTTTTATCAGTAAAATTTCCGCTAACTATAACATGTGTGAAACCTATGGTTTTTTCAGTGAATTTGCAAGGTTTTTTAAATGCTAATTCCTAACTATAACGTGTGTGAAACCTATGGTTTTTTCTGTGAATATATATATATATATATATATATATATATATATATATATCGAAAACACAACTTACTCCTTCTGGGATGCTGGGACCCGGGGAGGGTGGCGTACATGCCGGCGGAGCGTGCTGGTTATCAGTATCCAAATCCAAAAGTCAATAAAGTACGCTCTCGGGAAGAACAGGCAAAGTACAGAGTAGATGTTTCCAAGTTTGAATCCACACTAGTTGACTTTTGGATTTGGATATATATATATATATATATATATTACACTTACCTGCAAAATACTTACCTTTTTGTGGTAAAGGCATGCATTGTAAAGACAAGTCATGGTAAAAATATAAAAATATGTGTGGCAAAGGCATGCTTAGTAAAGGTGTAATCAGGAAAGGGGGGGACAAGAGAGCTGGTTGTTTAAAGAGGTCCTGTTCTAATGCTCCCGGGGGTCTACGTAGGAAAAGACAGGTAAGAGCAGTTCCTCTAAATGGCCAATTTGGAAAAGATCGTGATGATTTTGCTGTTGAATCTGATCTGGGAAGGGAAAATTAAATTTCAGATCTTGTTGCTCTCACACACCTGTTAGGGTGTCATGCTTCATCATTGGGCGCTCCTCGTCGGACCGGCGCTGCAATGTCCAACGGGCCTGGTGGCATCTTTAGCGGAGATCTTTTGATCTGAGAACGCCGTTTTGTGTGAAGACCATGTGTATGACTGTGGAGGGTAATAGCTCCTAAGAATGTGGGGATTCGAAAAAACTAAAATAGACCCTGGCCGGATGTATGACGTTACAACGCACACTTTTACAACGCATGCACTTACAACGCATTTTTTACAACGCATAATCCATTACAACGCATGACATTACAACGCATGACACTACAACGCATTTTTAAAAAATACCTTTACAACGCATTGCCATTACAACGCATACTACCTTTACAACGCATACCATTACAACGCATTATATTAAATTACATTTAAGGTAAGTATTAGATAGTATAGGGGCAAAAATTACTATTCTAACTCCAGGGGGTGCAACAGTAGGGTAAGTGTTGGATAGTATAGGGGCAAAAATTACTATTCTAACTCCAGGGGGTGCATCAGTAGGGTAAGTGTTGGATAGTATAGGGGTAAAAATTACTATTCTAACTCCAGGGGGTGCATCAGTAGGGTAAGTGTTGGATAGTATAGGGGTAAAAATTACTATTCTAACTCCAGGGGGTGCATCAGTAGGGTAAGTGTTGGATAGTATAGGGGTAAAAATTACTATTCTAACTCCAGGGGGTGCATCAGTAGGGTAAGTGTTGGATAGTATAGGGGTAAAAATTACTATTCTAACTCCAGGGGGTGCATCAGTAGGGTAAGTGTTGGATAGTATAGGGGTAAAAATTACTATTCTAACTCCAGGGGGTGCATCAGTAGGGTAAGTGTTGGATAGTATAGGGGTAAAAATTACTATTCTAACTCCAGGGGGTGCATCAGTAGGGTAAGTGTTGGATAGTATAGGGGTAAAAATTACTATTCTAACTCCAGAGGGTGCATCAGTAGGGTAAGTGTTGGATAGTATAGGGGTAAAAATTACTATTCTAACTCCAGGGGGTGCATCAGTAGGGTAAGTGTTGGATAGTATAGGGGTAAAAATTACTATTCTAACTCCAGGGGGTGCATCAGTAGGGTAAGTGTTGGATAGTATAGGGGTAAAAATTACTATTCTAACTCCAGGGGGTGCAACAGTAGGGTAAGTGTTGGATAGTGTAGTGTAATATTATGCGTTGTAATGGTATGCGTTGTAATGGTAGTATGCGTTGTAATGGAATGCGTTGTAAAGGTAGTTTTTAAAAATGCGTTGTAGTGTCATGCGTTGTAATGTCATGCGTTGTAATGGATTATGCGTTGTAAAAAATGCGTTGTAATGGTAGTCCGTTGTAAAAGTTGCGTTGTAAAGGTTGTTCCCCACCCTGGCCCCTCAGTAATTTTAATTAGGTTAAGTAGGACTGGGACTAGGTAAAACCAGGGAGGCTACTCAGGTGATTCTAGGTATCAGGGTAGCCTATAGTTGACAGGGGTCAACATGTTTCGTGTCGTGGATGCTCAAACTCGAGCAACACTTCTTCAGGACCGTGGGACCAATTATAAGTACATATACCACAATTTCTTATAACGGGGTATTTAAGGTCAACCACATGTAAAGCTGAACCTAAATATGGTACAGAATAGAAGGCTCCGCCTAAACAGAGGGAGACAAAAAGTAGAGGACAAGCAGAAGCCACCCATTAGCAGCTTAGTCAAGATAGGGGTCCAAACGTCATGGTGAGGTGTCAATTAGCTCCTCCAAAGGACCAAGGTTTCTACTCTCAATAACGAACTAGTTAGAGAGAGAACATTAAAAGTTTGAACTAGTACACATAAAACACAACTAAATTAGATCAAGCAGTGGTAAACGACTACAATCGCCTTACATGTCACAAGAGGATTTCAGGATATCGATCTTACCTCAGAGTGAGGGGGTCAGAGCTTCATAGGTGAAGGAGTAGCAACCGGACCACTGGAACGGTCCCACTATGACAAAGATATAAGCATCGCAAAATAACATGCTGTACAACATGTGAATGAAATACTCTATCACTATTAAGAGCGTGGGAGGTGTTGCTCGGGGTGGTCAATATGCTACTTAGTGCCACTCTGTTCTCTCCTCACATCAGGAATAATGCAAAGTGGTAAGGGCTAAGTGGTCTAGTACACACTAGTGATGATTGGTGTCTAGAAAGCAAGTGGTGATAGTCATGGAACTCCGTGGGTGTAGACTAACACGATATTACAGAGTCCGCAGTGGTGGGGTGTTGTAACACACACTCGTGGAAAAAATGTGTCCGGATCGCAACAGGCACGGTCTCCGTTAGTTAAACCTAACACGATACGCGGGGTTAACTATAGGTGTGGTATACATAGTGGTGTTCCTCCGATTAAGAAGTGCATAAGAGTAGTGGTGAAAAAGACGCCCTAATCTGGGAACACCAAATGTTGCCTAACCCTTAACGGGTTGTGTACTGTGGCCAGATAAGTGTGGGCGGAACAAAACCATAAGCAGAGTATGTGGTGCTGGTATTTACCCTTGGCTAGAATTCCGGTCGGGACTTTGTGGTGATCGCATCGCATACAGTGAGCGTAGTTAGAGACTTACCCAAAAGTAGCGGAGGGCAGGCCAAAACAGGACGTGTCCGCTCCTCACCTGAATATTACCGGTACCGGATTCACTTCCTGTATTTAACCGACAACTCAGTTGCGAGGTCTCGCGAGACTACTCCGGAGGGCGACATCTTGTCCCGGGAGTGGTGCCTGACCTAGGACTAGGAAACCCTTTGCGAGCTAAATGGTGTGGTACGAGGAAGATACAGACGTTGAAGTACAACGCTATATCTTGACAGACTGTTATGTTTAGATTAAAACCTATCGGTTTCCACAGATCTAGATACTAAATATGGCATGTTGCAAACCCAATACTAATAAAGGTTACTAGGGGCTAGTAATGGCCGTGTAGTAATAGATTAACCCTGGTAGAATCCAGAGGGTGCTCTCCCATACAGGAGTAGCAAGGTGTATATTGAGGGACGTTACATCACTGCCCAGGGAAGGAGACGTAATTTATGTATAAGATACACAGGGTATGGTTAGATGATAAAAACCAAGGAGTTATAGACACATGTTTATATACACGTTAATTCTATGTATATATAGAGACAGGGGGTTCTGATAAGGAATAATGAAATACCATTAATGGCCTCGAGAAGTTCCACCACCGTCCATGTTAATGGAGGTGTAGTACTGACAGAGCCATGTATAGTGAGTGTGTTATCAAGTTAGTTCTGTCCACGGGATTTTGTCGTGAAGACCCCTTTCTTGCGTGGATAAGCGAAAAATCCATCTCTGTTCAGTTTCAAAAAGTTTCTCGTGAGACCATGAGGGGTTGCTTTCAATCACGGTCCATTGTAAATCATTGTGTCCATGCGGGTGAGTGAGGTAGTGTGTACTCAGTTTTGTCGTGGATCTTCCACACCGTATATTGCTGCGGTGTTCCATAATTCTTGTCTTTACTGTGCGTGTTGTCATGCCGACGTATCTTAATTTGCAGGGGCAAGTAATTAAATAAACGCAATTGTTGGAATTACAGTTAGTATGATTTTTCTGAGTCCAGACTTTGCCTGTTTCAAGAGTAAGTTCTTTGGTTGTTACGTCTCCTTCCCTGGGCAGTGATGTAACGTCCCTCAATATACACCTTGCTACTTCTGTATGGGAGAGCACCCTCTGGATTCTACCAGGGTTAATCTATTACTACACGGCCATTACTAGCCCCTAGTAACCTTTATTATTATTGGGTTTGCAACATGCCATATTTAGTATCTAGATCTGTGGAAACCGATAGGTTTTAATCTAAACATAACAGTCTGTCAAGATATAGCGTTGTACTTCAACGTCTGTATCTTCCTCGTACCACACCATTTAGCTCGCAAAGGGTTTCCTAGTCCTAGGTCAGGCACCACTCCCGGGACAAGATGTCGCCCTCCGGAGTAGTCTCGCGAGACCTCGAAACTGAGTTGTCGGTTAAATACAGGAAGTGAATCTGGTACCGGTAATATTCAGGTGAGGAGCAGACACGTCCTGTTTTGGCCTGTCCTCCGCTACTTTTGGGTAAGTCTCTAACTACGCTCACTGTATGCGATGCGATCACCACAAAGTCCCGACCGGAATTCTAGCCAAGGGTAAATACCAGCACCACATACTCTGCTTATGGTTTTGTTCCGCCCACACTTATCTGGCCACAGTACACAACCCGTTAAGGGTTAGGCAACATTTGGTCTTCACAGATTAGGGCGTCTTTTTCACCACTACTCTTATGCACTTCTTAATCGGAGGAACACCACTATGTATACCACACCTATAGTTAACCCCGCGTATCGTGTTAGGTTTAACTAACGGAGACCGTGCCTGTTGCGATCCGGACACATTTTTTCCACGAGTGTGTGTTACAACACCCCACCACTGCGGACTCTGTAATATCGTGTTAGTCTACACCCACGGAGTTCCATGACTATCACCACTTGCTTTCTAGACACCAATCATCACTAGTGTGTACTAGACCACTTAGCCCTTACCACTTTGCATTATTCCTGATGTGAGGAGAGACCAGAGTGGCACTAAGTAGCATATTGACCACCCCGAGCAACACCTCCCACGCTCTTAATAGTGATAGAGTATTTCATTCACATGTTGTACAGCATGTTATTTTGCGATGCTTATATCTTTGTCATAGTGGGACCGTTCCAGTGGTCCGGTTGCTACTCCTTCACCTATGAAGCTCTGACCCCCTCACTCTGAGGTAAGATCGATATCCTGAAATCCTCTTGTTACATGTAAGGCGATTGTAGTCGTTTACCACTGCTTGATCTAATTTAGTTGTGTTTTATGTGTACTAGTTCAAACTTTTAATGTTCTCTCTCTAACTAGTTCGTTATTGAGAGTAGAAACCTTGGTCCTTTGGAGGAGCTAATTGACACCTCACCATGACGTTTGGACCCCTATCTCTTGACTAAGCTGCTAATGGGTGGCTTCTGCTTGTCCTCTACTTTTTGTCTCCCTCTGTTTAGGCGGAGCCTTCTATTCTGTACCATATTTAGGTTCAGCTTTACATGTGGTTGACCTTAAATACCCCGTTATAAGAAATTGTGGTATATGTACTTATAATTGGTCCCACGGTCCTGAAGAAGTGTCGCTCGAGTTTGAGCATCCACGACACGAAACATGTTGACCCCTGTCAACTATAGGCTACCCTGATACCTAGAATCACCTGAGTAGCCTCCCTGGTTTTACCTAGTCCCAGCCCTACTTAACCTAATTAAAATTACTGAGGGGCCAGGGTCTATTTTAGTTTTTTCGAATCCCCACATTCTTAGGAGCTATTACCCTCCACAGTCATACACATGGTCTTCACACAAAACGGCGTTCTCAGATCAAAAGATCTCCGCTAAAGATGCCACCAGGCCCGTTGGACATTGCAGCGCCGGTCCGACGAGGAGCGCCCAATGATGAAGCATGACACCCTAACAGGTGTGTGAGGGCAACAAGATCTGAAATTTAATTTTCCCTTCCCAGATCAGATTCAACAGCAAAATCATCACGATCTTTTCCAAATTGGCCATTTAGAGGAACTGCTCTTACCTGTCTTTTCCCATGCTTAGTAAAGGCTCATGCATTGTAATGCCTGCATTGTAACGGCATGCGTTGTAAAGACCGCGTTGTAAATGTTATTTCTCTTCAGGGTTGTGGGGCATTAACTGCGCCCTGGCATTTATCCCAGGCAGACACAGTCCAGAGAAGAGTAACCAGTGCCAGGTGTGCATGACTGGCAAAGTGAGACCCTGGGTATTAACTGCACCTTGGCATTTATCCCTAGCAAGGTCAACCTAGAGCAAAGTAACCAATGCCAGGTATCAGTGACTGTCAAAGTGAGCCCCAGAACATTAACTGCGCCCTGGCCTTAATACCTAGCAGAGACAGCCGAGAGGTGAGAGACAAGTGCCATGTGTCCATGACTGGCAGAATGAGCCCCAGGACATTAACTGCACCCTGGCATTAATACTTAGCAGAGACAGCCGAGAGGTGAGAGACAAGTGCCATGTGTCAATGACTGGCAGAATGAGCCCCAGGGCATTAACTGCACCCTGGCATTAATACTTAGCAGAGACAGCCGAGAGGTGAGAGACAAGTGCCATGTGTCCATGACTGGCAGAATGAGCCCCAGAACATTAACTGCGCCCTGGCCTTAATACCTAACAGAGACAGCCGAGAGGTGAGAGACAAGTGCCATGTGTCCATGACTGGCAGAATGAGCCCCAGGGCATTAACTGCACCCTGGCATTAATACCTAGCAGAGACAGCCGAGAGGTGAGAGACAAGTGCCATGTGTCAATGACTGGCAGAATGAGCCCCAGGGCATTAACTGCACCCTGGCATTAATACTTAGCAGAGACAGCCGAGAGGTGAGAGACAAGTGCCAGGTGTCCATGACTGGCAGAATGAGCCCCAGGGCATTAACTGCACCCTGGCATTAATACTTAGCAGAGACAGCCGAGAGGTGAGAGACAAGTGCCAGGTGTCCATGACTGGCAGAATGAGCCCCAGGGCATTAACTGCACCCTGGCATTAATACTTAGCAGAGACAGCCGAAAGGTGAGAGACAAGTGCCATGTGTCAATGACTGGCAGAATGAGCCCCGGAACATTAACTGCGCCCTGGCATCACTCCCTAGCAGGGACAGCCCAGAGCAGAGTAACCAGCGCCAGGTGTCAATGAGTGACCACGCTACCCCTTAGAATGCAGCCAACAGCAACTGAAGGGTCCTCAGTTACCCTGAAATTATCCGATAGAAATGGCCCACCCCGCAATCGAAGGGGACAAGGGATGGGAAGGTGAATCCCACAATCTCCTTGATCAGACGTCCCCAGAGGTCGATGATAAATTACAACCCAAAGGGAGAGTTCAGAGTGGGGAAAGGGGGTAAGGCTGATGTTGAGGTAGATAAGAGAGAACACATCTGGAGTCTTCCCTCACAGGAGGAACTCATTCACACTGGTCCAAGGAATGACTGTGCTTGGGTAACATCTGGGTCCAAGGTGCTCCTTCAATTAATAATTGGCAAAACAACCTTCATACTATGAATTAGCCCAGAACATAACAGACAGGTTTGTTAAGGGGCTCACCAATTCCTTCATAAGAGTACACAATACAGTGCCCTTACAAGCACCAGGAAATGCCGCAGGACCCCAAAGGAACCGGAAATGTAGATGGCAAGAGAGAGCTGCCTCTTATCACAGGATTTCAAGAGCTTTGTAGGTGAAGTAAAAGGTAACAAAGCTTTCAGAACCTCTGCAAAGGGCGAAAACAGAGACAATGTGGAACAACCACAACGGTGGGGACGCAGGGTCGGATTGGCAGGGCGGGCAATCGCCCGTGCCCGAGGGGCCTGTGGCAGAGGCCAGCTTGGGGGCTCTGACCCGGAAGTGAATGTTGCTGTAGTGTTTGTGTTTGTGTGTGTGTGTCCATTCTTTATTTTCACCTTCTCTTAAGAACTCTACAGTGCCTGTTGCTCTGCTGAGTTTTGCTGAACACATTTCTCATCCTTAGCTTTGTTGCTATACGTTTTTGAGTAACTTTTGATCGGTTTGAGTTATAAACCAATTTTTAGATTGTAATCTGTAACTCATGCAGTAAACAATGGTTATTGTGGCAAATGCGTTAAATCCATAATTATGTGGGAAACACCGCAGCCATAGAACCACATAATTCCAGTGACCATGATTATAATTGCAATATAACCAGGACCACTGGAAAATAGCAATTTGGTTCCAAAGGCGTCTTCCAAATTAAAAAAAACAACATTTATTGGGTTTTCCACTTTTCCACTGTAAAGTGGAAAACCCAATAAATGTTTTTTTTTTTAATTTGGAAGATGCCTTTGAAACCAAATTGCTGTTTTGCATCGTTGTCACATTAGAGTTACATGTGCTATGTTGATTCCCATTTCAAGATATTTTGAGGGAAGGTTACAGGTAAGCAAGAATAGATTGCTGATAGGATGGGATCTGGGGTGTGTGGAAGTGGAACTTGTTTTCACCCCTGGGAAGTGGATCTCCCTGTGATGCCACCGAAAGGTGAAAAATTAGGAATGGCTAATTACTTTCTAACTTGGGATTGAACTAGGAGTGAGTGGTTGGGGGTGGAGTAGGGGTGGGCGTGCATGTACCTGTTATTTGTGGCTATGGCGCGGGGTGTTTGTGTTTTGTCATGACGTGGGGTGAATCTGTTCTGTTAGGGGCTAAGCGGGGCATACCTGTGTGTGCAGTGCAGGAAGGATTCTGCCGGGGTGGGTGCTCATTTGAGACCTCGGCTGTGGGCCTCAATTGGTGGTGGTGATGTCGTAGATGGCTTGGTTTCTGTCATCTGTTGCCGGAAGTGCTAAAGAAGTGTAGCCCATTCTGTGGAGATGCACTAGCGGCGTACCCCTCGCACCTCCTCGTATCTTATCGCGTCTTCCTCTGCTGTATTATCCCTTATTGTTTACCACTCCCGTCCAAGCCGCCAGTGGGGGCCCTGCGGGTGTGCGCCTGTGCATTGTGATTCCTTGTTTTGCCAGCAGGAGGGCAAGCGCTGCGAACTGTGAATCCACTTTACAGTGTTTCCGGCGTCAGACCACTCCCAGCGCGCTAGCTACCCATGTGGTCCTGTCGGTGAACCCTGTGATCTCTTACAATGTGCTGTGGACTGTATCCCAATAGGGTTGCAAGGTGGGGCAGTTCCAGAACATATGCTGCAATGTTGCATTGGGGACCTGGCAGGTTGGGCATAAGAACTTCGTCTCTGGGTAGAAGCGTTGGAGTTGTGCTGGTGTTAAGTATGCACAGTGTAGGATGTAGAATTGTATATTTTTAAACCGCGTTTTCCAGGATACTTTCTTGCGATGCTCTAAGGCGTATTCCCACTCCTTGTCATGTAGGGGCACTCAAAGTCTTCCTCCCATTTTTTTCTATGTTGGGTAAGTGGTGTGGTTGTGAGTTCTCAAGAGTGATTAAGTGTCATCTTGGTCCCATGGTTAAGATTGTGTGAAGCACCGGCCGGGTGTGTCGCGGGTTCCACTTTGGATAGATCCCATAGTCGTCAACAGTCTGAGACAATTTGTCTATGCAGGAGGAATTGTCCACATGGGAGTCCACTTTCCTCCACTATAAGGTTAAAGGTGAGGAGTTAACTGTCTGCAAACAGGGACTCCATCTCAAGGAGCGATTGGGCTTTCCATACCTCCATGGCTTGGGCATTATAGGGACCGCTGCCTCAGGGCAGGCCACAGCTAGTGACAGCAGGGAAGTGTATAGTGTGTGAGCGGTGGACACATAGCAAGCAGGATCTAGCTACTGCTACCTGTATTGGATGCGTCAAGATTGGTCGGGTACCGGGCAGGAGTAGGCGACGTAGTGCTGGTATCGACAGGAGCCCCGTCTCTGAGCCAGTCTCTCCCAGATGGCGCCCTGCTGTCCAGCACGCCAACCACTGTAGCTGTGCTGCTAGGAAGTATGCTTCGAAGGATGCGGTCCCTAGTCCTCCCCGATCTATCGGCTGTTGCATCTTTGTCAGGGCAACTCTTCGTTGTCTTCTGCCCATATAAGGGAATTAAGTAGAGAGTCGAGTTCCCGAAAGAAGGAGCGTGGAGGGATAACTGGCAAATTTGCAAAGTGGTAAAGGAGACGGAGTACCATGACCATTTTCGCCAAGGCTATTCTTCCAATGGGGGCCGGTGGTAGGGTCCGCCAGAAGCCTACTAGGGTACGTATACCTGGGCCCTCCCACTCCAGGTGATCCTGGCATTGCCGACGCATATCTCTCGCGGGTGAAGATCAGGATTTAGGGAATATATAGTGGATTTCACCTACTTGACTTTCAATCTGGCCGCGGCCGTGAAATCTGCCCTTGTGATCCACAGGGGTGTGAGGTTCATCGTGGTGTCCTGTACGTATAACAGCAGGTCATCAGTGTACAGGGACACGCTGTGGATAGTGCCCGCTAGTGGAATGCCCCACTCCTTTCCCTCCTCTCGGGGGCTAATTGCCAGGGGTTCCATTGCTAAAGCATAGCGAACCGGGGAGTTCTCCATCCTTCAGTGCTGCCCTGTATATCACTTGCAAGCTAGGTGCCAACAGCGCGGAGAACATATGGTAATATTCTAATGGCAGGCTATCCTGGCCCAGGGTCTTATTACATGCCATGGCTTGGATAGAATTTTTCACATCTGCTGATGTGATTTGTGCGTCAAGGGGGGGTTCTGTCACAAGAGGTAATTTGTGGTATGGTCAGAGGGGCCAGAATTCTATTCGCGAGTTCTGCTTTGTACTGTCCTGGGGCGCTGTATACCCTGGCGTAATTGTCATAGAATGCCTGTAAGATCTCTGCTTGTGTGTGAGCCATGACTCCCGTGGGAGTAGCTAGTTTTGTGATTGGTTGTGTGTCTGTGTCTTGGCAGATTAGCCAGACCAGTAGTACTCCGGACCGGTCCCCTTCCCGCTGCGTCTTCGCCACCTATGCCTTGAAATTGTATCTGCATAGATCCGCCAGAGCCTCTGCATACGCGGTCTTTGCTGCTTCTATCTGAGCTGGGGACGCCGTACCGGCATCCTCAGCCTTGGTCTGGGTCGCTAGCTTGTTTCCCCGTCGCTCGTAGGTTGTGGTCTAGTGTCACACGGACCCATACTATTTGTCGAATACATGTTCCTCTTATGACCACCTTAAATGCGTCCCATTCTAGAAACTTGGGGGATGCCGTATCAGCGTTCTCTGAGAAGTAGCTCTGGATGCTATTTTCTTGTTTGTGTCAAAATACTGGGTCCTTGAGACAGTCTCGAGTTAGCCGCCAGGTGGGAACGGGGGCAGGAGTGGGCCCCATTTGAGTGTCATGACATGAGGGTCGTGGTCCGATAAGGCCCGGCTTTGATAGTATGTACTTGGAATCATAGGAATGCCTGCTGGTGAGCACAAGATTCGGTCGAGTCGTACCTGTAGGTTGTGGTGGATAGAATGGAAGGAGTAGAGCTTGGTCGTCGGGTATCGGTTTCTCCAGGCGTCCAGGAGTGACCAGTGATTCACCCACCTGCGCACCTGCCAGTGAGGTGGGAGGGGTGACACCTGTCCATGGAGAGGCCCAGCACACAATTGTAATCCCCTCCCAGGATCCAAGGCGAGGTTGTGAACTGGGCTAGGACGCTTGATAGGGAGACCCAGAATTCCCCCTGCTCATTGTTTGGTGCATTTATGCTGCCTATTAGTATATTTTGGCCCTCTAAGAGCCCTTATAGGAATGTATATCACCCCTCCGTGTCTACCACGCTATGGGTTTCCTAAAAAAGGAAGGCATTTTGCACATAATTATAAATTTGCCACACTCACTACAGACTTCCCCACTGCAACATAATTTGCAGATTTCAACAAAAAAGGTTTTGACCTCAAACAGTTCAATAGTTCCTTCAAAAACATAGAAGAGGTAGTGCCCAGAGGCAGATTAATTGCAAATGTTAATTGCTGCTCTTTCATGCTCTTGATTGCTGTGTTTGGGTCTTAATCTGGAACTAATGAGGTGAAGCTTGAGTCCAGACACTATTTGATGTTCATATTTCATAGCCTGGCAGAGGGGCTTTGTCTGCAGCGTGTAAAAAATCCTGATTTATCTTTAAAAATAAGTGTGAATAATGAGTTCTTCTTCATCACAAACGCATTGTTTCATTATTTGTGATTAATTATGTTGCACCACAGACTCTGTTCTCCAAGCAGCAGTTGTTTCAAGAGGCAGAGAGCAGCACAAATAAATGCCAAACATTTCACTTTTCTTTTCAAGATTCGATGCAATGAATCCAAAGGTGTCTCTCACGGAGCCTCTTCCACTATACATTTATAATGCACTTGTATAGTACTCTTCTGCAGGGACCTTTCTTTAGGAAACAGGTGCATGGAAAGGCCGATTTATGGAGATAGAGTAATTCTGAGCTGAAGACCACTACTAAGACCTACATTTACATATAAATAGTGGAAAAGGCACATGCTTTACTCTGTAAAGTCTGGACATGTAGGTGTGTTTTCCGTTGACTAAGACATAAGTTTTACAAAGACAATTTTTACTCTGGGAGTTAGAAGGGTCAATGTGAATAAAATGGAGTTCTTCTGCTTTCAAGCTAAACAAAAAAAGAAATCATTAGGAAGTAACATAGGATCTGGTGAATGTTGATACATTTCTTTCTTAAGAAACTTTAATATTTTATGTAGGGTTGGGATCCCATTGACATCAATGTGAATTAAAATGACAAAATAGAAAGACAATGCTAGTACAGCTAATGTCAGATGAGCCACACAATTTGTCTTTTTTTGCCGCACAATTGAGTAAACTCTGTGGAATTATTTGTTCCTCCGCTGCCTCCTAAGTCCAGTGGCTATACGAATAATTTGACCTGGTTCACTATGTTACTCTGTTTGCAAAAGGTGAAAAAGAGGTGATCAGATAATGCCATTGACTAAGTGCCTCACTGCGTTATTGTACGTCATCGTGGCACGTGGCTGGTCGTTGCATCAAGATCTGAATGTGACTCCCTCGTTCTTCTGTGCACTCAATATTACAGCAGGATTAACTATCCTTAGGGAACTCCAGCCCATTGATGTCATGACATGGCAGTAAGAGATGATTTTAAGGATGTAGTCAAAGACCCTTAGAACAGTCTTCGTTGAGCCACTGGGGTCGTCCGTCAGCGGGCACTGCATTTGATGTTGTCTTTGCCAATGCTTAGTGTCAGCATGGTTGTGGGTGTCAGCAAGTGACATGGAGGTGTGGTTTGTGTATGAATCATGAATGGCTGAAGTATCGTTTGGAAACTGAAGTCCTCGTCTATTTCTACACCAGCCCCTTACGTCATACATTTCTTAATGTTACTCCTGACAGATGTTCTACCGTCTTAACAAGATTCACGTAGACAACCTCCTATTTCCCCTCTTGAGGGCAAATAGGGCCTTTGGGGCGCATACATTAAGGTATTTGCAGAAATATTTCTTGCGACATCAACATAAATGGCCACAAGAGGGCACCAGATTGCAATCAATGGCCTGAAAATGGTACTGCTAGGGGAGGAGGAGCGCCCACATGCAAAACAAAAGTTTGCCTGGGTATCCAAGAATTCCTGCCTGACACTCGTTTGGGATCCTAAAAGCTCCTAGGGACGCGCACCATGCCTGATGGACCAATACGATTCGGTGAGCTCCTGCCTTGCATAGAGTGAAGAAGAATAGTCGTGGCATCATTCAGGAGATACCATGGAGGCTTGGGTCCATTCTTGGACTTGCCACAGTGGGCACGGGAGCTACATAGCGGAGTCAATGGATAAGGCAGAACCAATCGCTCGCTCCAAGAGGGTCTCTGGGTCCGCACCAGGGTTGGTTTACCGTCAATGGGAGGAGACCAGCAGGTGGTTGAGGATCTGGGACCTTGCGTCACTTCCAGGCAGCTGCTTGGGTCTGGCTGGGCCAGTGGTCGAAGTGGGGGGAAAAAAGTAGGGGAACTGTGGGTGGAGCATCAGGAGGCGGGAATAACCAGAGGATTGGGTCAGTGGGCGGAATCAGAGGTGAGGCTAAAAATAGCAAAACATCCCAATTTTTAGTATGTTTGGCACTTCACTGACCAGTTACAGCTTATAACGTTAGTTAATACAACCATTGGATACACGTTTTCAATCACAGAATGTCCCAAATACGCTTATAAGTGGAACCAGGTGCCATTTGTCTCCAACTCATGAGGGTTCTTTCATCAGCACTTCTCCCTTTTTCTAACCATTTCTGAACATAAAATTTGGGTTTAAATGTTATGACAGGAGGCCCCACATGTTGGGAAGCACTGTTGAGTACATCATTCTGAGCCCCTCGGTCAATGCAAAATTGTAGTCCTACGTTTTTTATGTGCTTCACGCAACATGTCATGAAGCCTGCAATAGATGCTTCCTGGTTTCTTGTTATTGTATCTAGAAATAGCACTCAAAAATGAAAATATACACCTAAAGCAACCTAGGCCTGTTGATTTTGCAGATCCTTTTAGCAATATCAGATTAATGAGATACAATTATTATATTAGTAGTTTGTGTAATTATTATTCAAGTTAGTTAGCAATGAGAAATGCAAATGCATCAATTCTGAAATTATGAGACTCAAACATTGCTAGAGTCAGAAATAGGCAGTGGTCCTTGGTTTATCTCAATCAGTTATTTTCTCCCCTTCAGACTACCATCCTCTGCAGTCACTATTAGACACCTTCATCCTTTGTCTAACCGCGAGCACTGTAGATGTCTAGAAATACCACCCAACATAGACTGCATGAGGAAGTTCAAACATGAATCGCAAAATATCCTGGTTTGCAAATGTTTTCCACATAATAGCTCGGTCATATTTTCCACATAAAACATCATTGGCTGCATAATCTAATGGTTTTAACTAAAACATTTTTTTTTTGTACAGAGCTTTATATAGCACAAACTTGACCCGAATCGGGTATCAGAGCACTTTAAACAGCACCACAGTTGCATTACATGAGTACACATTCATTTTTGTTAGGCACGGGGAGATTAAATGAATCGTCATTGCTGAGACTCGAACCCGGTTCCCCAGATTCAAGGTCGACCACCCTAGCCGTTAGGCCAACTCCTCTCCCCAACAACAAACGGATACAAACACGGGACTTGTGTTGCTGTGAAGTAGAAGGCACTTTACAAAGGTTGACTGGTCACCGTTCTCACTGCTGCACTTGTATGTTAATCTGGTGTTAATGAGGCAAAAGCTTTACAGAGACTGTTAGTATGTGTAAACAAGTCAAAATAATAAAGTATCAGAAAATGTACCACACTTTACGCAGCAGCCTTTCTTTGCTGCATAATTTAGCCAACACTGCAACATAATTTTGTCCTCCATTGCTGCATAATTGCAGTGGCCCCAAAGCAGGCAGCACATGCTAAAAGTGCTTGTGCATGAAGCAGAGAGACTGAAGTTTGCAAACTTAGAGGTATATATACAGGAATGGTGGCACAGGGCAGCACAGCAGTTATTTTGCTATGCTGCCCTGTGTCACAGGGAAAGGGCAGGAATGCCCCGTATTTATCCAATACTGTCCATTTCTGTCTTTTCCCCCTGTGCTGGCGCCGTTTCATCAGGCACCCGGTTGCATGCAGGATTTTTTATGTGCAGGAAGGGTCACCTTCCTGCACAAAACAATCCTGAGAGGCTTTTTCCTCTTTCTATGTGTGCTGAACATATAGAAAGAGAGAACAACTGGGAGAAATAAAGATATTTCTCCAGGGCCGGCTTTAGCACTGGTGGCGCCCAGTGCGACAATGTTTTCTGGCGCCCCCAACTACCAGCTCAGTCACGGATACCCTCACTACCACCCCTTAACAGTCTCCATAACCTCTCTCTCAGATGCATTTTATTAATTTTATAGCGTGACTCATAAAAGTGAAGGGTGTCAAAGTATTTTAGATAACACACGCATTACACAGAGACAATCAATTGTAGGTCTGTAAATCAGTGTATAGTAAATGTTGAGGAGTACTTGGTCTGGAGAAGCACAAACTCTGAATTTAAAATGTAACACAATGGATTGGGGCTCTCTTTAATCGCAAGAACTGTTTGTGCCCAAAATGAACCCTTTTTGCAACATTACAATAATGAAGGTCTGGGGAAAAAATCCATAGCTCTAATTTATACCTTGAAGTCTGCACGCAGTTCTTTGATGACAGTTAATAGCTCACTGTAAACCGAAACTAACAAAAAGAAGTCTCTGACGAAAGCCGTAACCCACTTACCTGTTTACATTATATACACTTTGTTGTCTGCATGGTACAGTGCAGCAGGCATACTAACCCTCTGCGCTACCTTCAAAACTTCCACGAGTCAAAACTTCTACTAAGAGAAAAAACTTCGATCTTGCCTGGAAGAACATTAATCATTGGAGTTTTCTTGACGTTTTAATTGTTGACTGAAAATTGCTTGAGGCCATGAACGCAGCAGCAGGTGCTTTTAAGCAAACAGGCGCCCCCATGTGAAGTCAGCACCCGGTGCGGTGGCACCGGTCGCACCGCCCTAAAGCCGGCCCTGTATTTCTCCTTGTTGTGCCTCCATTGGGGAGGCGTTAGATTTTGAAAGATTCCCAGGTTTACAAGTCATTGTAAATCTAGGAATGCATCAAAATTCACAGGAGTTGCATGGGATCACCCACCACAACACGTCCCTTGTGCAGAGGAAGGAAAAGCAGCGATTTGCACTGTGTCGCATTACTCATACTTATGAAACCATTCAAAGCCATGCAAAGTGGCTATGAGTGTTTTCATAAATATGACTTGGAGATTTAAGTTGTGCATTTACCGCGTTCCGTGGTGCAAACAGGATGCAAGGTCCTCGTAAATATGCCCCTTAGTTTGGTGTACGTGCAGGAATTTGACTCATGACAACAAAACTCTTAACATCAGAATAAAAACAGGCCCTGGCTAAGCTACTTTTCTCTCACTGTTCATCCATTAGACACACTGCTAAATCCTGCGTCCCATAACTGGGTAACCGCTCCTCCAAGGTCATCACACATGACAAGGAAGCATTTCCCACGTGGGATCAAAACAGAGATCACACTCTATCAGCTACACAGCCTGCCAGGCGTGCCTGCAGGCAAGTGCTGCAGCATCCCCACACACAAAGAGTGGTAAAAGCGCTATATAAATGCTACAATGTTACGCAATACTCTATCTGCACGTTTTGCAAATTGCAGTCCGTGCAAGGTTTCTTGGCTTCAGCTGGGCTGAGGAAGATAACATTGATTTGACCACTACCATTTTATGATGATAAATAATAGTGAGTTTCAGGTAAAACGGTACCCAAATTCCACCGACCACATTTAAGCTTAGACACAATGCGCTAAGAACTTACAAGCAGACCCAATTTGCAGTGCTAATGCTAGTACTACAGATCCCAGAATGCACTTATTGTTTATACTAATGCAGCTGGACTAGTTACCATTATTTCCCGGTGGGCCTACCTTTAAATATATTTGATTACAGGCTACTGCTGGTCTCCCTAAGCAAGTGACTATGAGTGTCGCAAACCGCGCCCAAGATTCATTAGGAAAGCAGTGCGTGTCCCAGAAGGACAGCAGAAGATGTCACTCATCTGATTTATGGTGATACAGCAGCGTAAAAGGGCGAAGGAGTTACGGGTTATAAAGCATACTTGTCTAAATTAAAATTCGAAATTATGCGGTATAACACAGTGCATCCTCTGTGACAGTATTAGTTTCCCATGCTGTTATTTTAACACTAATGAATTCTGCCAGGGTGTAAATTTCACCAAGTTAATACCAGTGTAATATAATCCGAATGCTGAAATCAGTAACTAAAGTTGATTGGTTAAGTTTTCCAAGATGTCTAACACTTAACGACACCACATTGGGCGCTTTCTCTTACGAATCTCACATCGGCTCGAGCTAGAAACAAAATTGTTTGGGTCACAGCTGTATATTATGCCTGAGATGGTCAATTATTATGCAAGTGCAGCATATTCATATTTATGAGGGAAATCTCCTCAGCAGCACAATCGCATACTTCCAGTAGCCAGCAAAAATGAACTGGATTGAGTAGTAATGTAGTTGACCTTGACTTTATATCCCGGGCAGGTTGAACTATGCAATTCTGTGGGGGGTCCACATAATTATGGATTAGCCACATCATCCATAACTTGCAGATTTTATCAAAACAAAATTCTGTTTCTATCGGGAATGCATGACAATATATTAAAAAAACACACGACGTGTTGGCGTACGTGGGTCACCTTTTAATTGTCTATTTCAGTATTTGAGTGCTATACTGTTAGCAAGGAGGTGGAACCTTTTCCAAGTATTAACATGCACAAAAAGACATAATAATGTATATGTGCCGTTTTACACCGCATAACGTAACGTGCCTTTTCTTGTTGCATAAATTAGTCAACCCAGTTGCATAATTTGGTTCATCATTATCACATAATTCCAGTGGTCCTGTCTATATCCCACGGTGAATGAACACAGTCCCATATACAGATCTGTACATTTTTACCTGGTTTGTAATTAGCAGATAAACACCCACGTTAAAGGGAATTTTACTCCACACAACCCAAGTCGGGGCCCAACAATCTATGGACACAAAGTAGCTGCGATCTATGCCCGGATCCTAACAGCTGCAAGTGTGCAGACAGATCACATGACGGTTGTGGGTCAAGCAGGAAAATCATGGACTACAACCTTAATGGGATCCGTGGAATACTATGCATATGAACCTTTGAATAAAGAGCAATCAACCCAAAATGTCCGCAAATAATTTCAGTGTGTGGCCCATTTGCACACCCTCACTTAATATCAGCCTCCCCACGCCGCCTTAAACCTTTCATAAACTATAACTATTCTGATGGCCCTCTCGAGTTGACCGGCAGTTTTTTCATGTTATTTTAAACTTACAAAACTATTGTTTTTGAAGTGTTAAACACACCTCAAATGTTATACGTGATTATTTTCATCGATGTGCTTGTTCATATAACACCAGCTCCTATAACTTTGCTCTTTATTTGGATTCATATTTGTTGGTTCCCTGGGGCAATGCAGGCCAGAGTGCCGAATTGGGATTTTACTGAATGTATCAGTTGCCCGCATGCAAAGACAGTATATATGTGGTGAGTGAGAGGCGAACATGGGAAACATGCCGTTAGGGTAAATTACATATTTACAGGTTGCTCCTGCTGACGCACAGATTGGTAAGAGGGAAGAGAGGTATTCCCAAGTTATCGTTTGTCAGTAGGTGAGTTCTCAAGCCTGAAGAATGAAGTTAGAGGGATGACTGCCCACAGGTTGGCAAGGCGAGAGCTCCACAAAAGGGGCTCAAGCAGGCTGGAAGACCAAAATAAGTGGTTTGGGGGAAACAAAAGACAAAGCATAATATGCGATGGGAGACGCACACACTTGCACACCTTATTTGAGCAATGTTACAAGCATCTGCATGAAATTCCTGGGAACACACCTTATGAGAGAGACCTGAACATACCTTCCAACGACGGCATAATTTGGGCATATAGTCCCAGTGTGGCATGTGGGGGCACAGAGCAAATATAGATGTAGCCAGTAACACTGTGGCTGCCTGTGCTCTCTGTTACTGATATGGCATTGTAGAGCTTTGGTGGCCACAGACGGCTTTCCAAATGGTCTGAGGTTTCCATCCCAGAGTGCATCAGTTTTGGCTGGTAGAAATGTCAGCATTGGCACTTCATTTCTATTCTGCACCATGACCGACTTCAACTAGCATTTACAATGCAATAGCTCTCGCATTTGCGAGATTTTGAGCTATTGGTATTGTAAATGACAATGCCTTTTATATATGTTTAAAAAACCTGCAATAATAAAAGATTTTGTCATTTACAATACCAATAGGTCAAAGTTTTAAAAATACTACACCTATTGCATTGTAAATGCTTGTTTTTTAAAGCGCCAAGGTTTGGGCATAGTCGGCCAGGAATGCTACACTGGAGTGCTTTTCCTTTCCTTTTGGCATAGTCAGTCTGTGTGAGCCGAAAATAAAGGGCAGATGAGGTCAAGGGTGGTGCCTAAAATTCATCCTGTTGTGACTATTGTATTGGTCACAGTGGGTGCAGGCAGGGGGCCTCCTCACTAAATGAGGTGTAAATCGCACTCTAGCTGCAGGGCCACCAAAGCTGCTGATTGATTGCTCCTGCAGTGTTGCTTTGCAGGCCCCTGCCCCCAGACACAGAGGGGAAGGGGGAGGAGGTTGTGGCAGACGCCTTCCTTAATGTGCAACTCACTGAGCTGGGCGATCACGCAATATTGTTTAAATTCGGACTATTATTGCGTTCCTGGGACGCATGTCTAAAGTAAAGAAGTAGAGGAACGGACTGTGTTACATTTAAAAAGTAGGGGAACGCCGTGCCCTTCCGATCCCGCTCACTTCTATCACTGGGCTGGGCACTTATTGACAGGAAGTGAAGGAATGACCGGAATAGGACGGATGCTACATTACTTCACTAGGCCTCAAATAGGACCTGATTGCTGGAGGGAAGAGTTAGAGCACCTGAATGGTAAAATGCGGTTTTACCTAGACCCTGTAGTGTTGCGCTCTAGTTCTCGTGGGCTGCGTTGTGACGTAGCGCGCGAGGGCGAGCGTGAATGAGCGATTGCGCATGCGCGAGTGGGGAAAAAGACCGCGGAGACGCGATATGCCCGGCGCTCTCCCGTAGTGTGAAATAAAGTGAATTGCCTCTTATACAAGATACCTGGCGTTGGTGGCATTTATTCTGGAAGTGTGTAGCGACATTACAGACCCCCGCAATTGTTTGCATCGGAACTGCAGACGTGTGAAGTACTGACAGCTACAGTGCAAGTCACATATCTCCCTCAGATAACGTAATTTCCTCCAGGACTGTTTCTACGATAATGGAAGAAACACTTTTATGCCAAATTAGAACAACAACAATTCTTTGCTCCCTACATACTCCAAAGCCCTTTAATTCCAAGTGGGTTGATCCGATCCAACCAGGAGGATTCCCCTTGGACTCCGGCCAATCAGCTACCAACGCAGGGCTGTCAATCACTATCCAAGTTCTGGCACTGTCGTGGAAGTTTAATGGAGCACGTCCATACTTCATTTTGGCTGTGCAACTTCAGAGGCAGCAGTAGCCAATCAGCACGCAGGGCGCCAAATTGGTGCTGCCTTTGGCGTCCATAGAAGAAACTGACCTCTTGTTTAATTTGCTGTGACTCATTCGGAGCAATTGTTTTTGCATGAACCAGTGCTTTGAGATTTGGAAACTTTTCATCAACCTCCATTCTCCAAACTCAGCCTGACGACAAAAATATAGATCTATCTTTTTACAGCCTTAGAACTCGGGGGCTTGGATGGCGCCAAGAGCTGTTATTAAAGTTCTTGTTTTGCTTATTGATCTGGCACTAATTTTCACGGGGACGTGATTTCTAATGATCTTTTCGTTTTAATCAGTATTCCTCAATTTAATTTATTTTAAGTGTACTAAATTGGACTGACATTGAAGTTGTTTCTTAATCATTGATGTCACATCAAGTTTCAAGTTTATTGATAGTTCAAACTATATTTCACCATCAAAACATAAAACTATGACAATAAAAGGTCTAAAACAATCAAGCAAAAAAAGTACACAGATAAAAAATGATTCATAAACATGTATATGCAAAAACATTCGTTAATACACATTTAACCAGCTACCTTGTAAAACTCGGCCCGGGGGTTAGCTAGCGACGTTTGTCTCTGTGTCCAGGCTATGTACAACAACTTCGATACCACCACTGTCATTGACCTATCGATAGGGGGCAAATGTAGTAAGTTTGCCCCCTGACTACTAGGCTAAGCGATCGACACAGGGGAACTAACCACCTACTTCTAGCTTTAGTGTATAGAGGACAGAAGACTTATTTATTTATTTAGAACATTTTATATAGCGCAAACATGAGCACCGAGGGTATCAGAGCGCTTTACAGTTTATACATCAAGAAGAGTACAAGAAAACAGAGCAGCATCAACAAAAACAACAGATTAACAGTCTTAAAATTGTCCGAGCATTCTCGTGAGCCCGGCAGCTGGGCCACAAATCGACATCTCTGGCCCCCGAATCAGATGGAGAGGCCAGACTGAGGGAACAATTTCTTCACCAGGAGCCCTTTGACTTCTTTTTTGAAGAGGACTGTAGAGGAGTTCCCCAGACTCCGGGGGGGGGAAGGGAGTTCCAGATCCTCGGTGCCATACCTGAGAAGGCTCGATTGTAGGTATTTTTTTCTTGCATTTTTGTGGTTTGAGCAAAAGGGCGCTGGCGCTTCTGGAGGCTCTGGAACCACATGAGAGCTCCAGTTTCTGTGCGAAGTACAGCGGGGTCTTGAAGTGTATGGCTTTGTGTGCCATGCATGCAATTTTTAACTGTATCCGAGCTTCATATGGAAGCCAGTTCAGGGCCAGCAAGTCCGGAGAAATAGGGTTGAGTCTTTTAGTGCCAGTTATGGGCCTAGCAGCAGAATTGAGGGCAACCCTAAGAGGAGCTGTCTTTACTCTAGGCAATCCGCAAAGCGTTGCACTACCATAGTCCAGCTTTGAGATCACTAGTGCTTGCACAGCCACCTTTAGGTCATGAGCACGGAGATAGGGTTTGAGTTTCCTCAGGGAACTGAGTTGGTAGTTCGCTCCTTTGGTGAGGGAGCTGACGTGCTTCTGCATGTTCCGACTTTTGTCTAAAATGATACCCAGAGAGGATGCCGAATCCACGAGGAGAGGCCTGCAGTTTAGAGCAGTAAGTTGATTCAACCATTGTTCCAAGACCGGGGAATGCTTGTGGGGTGAGATTAGGAGGAATTCCGTTTTTAAAGCATTTAGTTTCAGGTGGTTACGTGTCAGCCAGCTTTGTGTTTCCAGCAGGATTGAATTGAGGAATTGAATGTCCTCAGGGGAGGCAATCTTCAGGTATAGTTGGGTATCATCCATGTACATGTGATAGTGAATGCTGGATGATTTCAGAATTTCTGTCAGAGGCTCCATGAACAGGTTATAGAGCATGGGGGACAGTGCTGAACCTGGTGGAACACCCAGCGTGACCGGTGCAGGATGGGAAAGGGATTGGTTCACCTTGAAGCTTTGGGATCTATTCTGAAGGAACGAAGAGAACCAGTTAAGTACAGGCCTGACAGCCCCATCCTGTGTTTCAGGAGGTCAATTAGATTATCGTGTTTGACAGTATCAAATGCTGACGAGAGGTCAAGAAGGATCAGTAGGCACGACTCAGAATAGCAGATGTTCGTCAGTTTCTATGGCAGTTTTCAATAAAAATGGTGTGACCCCTCATACAAGCCCCCTCATCATGCTGCAGTAAAAATAGCTGCTGGGAGTATCCCTTACCTTAATTGAAGGAGACTGATCATGCATGGGAAGGGCGCATAATGTCTATGGGGCTGATTACGAGTTTGGCGCAGTTGTGCCGGCTCTCCACCGGCACAGCTATGCCAAACCTGCTCAAGGACCGCCTGCCATATTACGAGTTGAACTCGTACAGCGGACGGTCCTTTGCCTTTCCCATGGCGGTGCCTGAAAAACAGGCACCGCTATGGGAATGGCAAAAAAGTTCTAGCGCGGCATGGACGGTGACATCCATGCCGTGCTGGAACTTTGGGGTATACAGACAAGGGGCATATGTTGTACCCCCCTGAATGAATCCCCATGGCGGAGGGGCTGTGGGTGCCCCTTTGTTCATCCACCACCAGCCTTTTAATGGCAGGGCTCCCGCCAGGAAATGGCTGGCGGTGGCGGAACTTGTAATATGCTCAGTGGGATTGCACCAGTTCCGCTGAGCATCTTACATTGTGGCGCAGATGCGCCACCGCGGTGCAGCCGCTGGTTCTCGGCCGCATCGATTATCAAAGTCATAATGTGGCGGACGGTGGACCGCCACCGCGAGTCTGGCTGTCAGAAGACCGCCAGACTCTAAATCAGGCCCTAGGAACTCTTCAGCCCTGCTTCTGGATTTTTGGAGCAGGAAAGCACTTGTCACGCTGCTTGTCGTATTTCCATGGTTCCTGCTAATGGCAGTTTTTGACTAGTTTTGCGTCACCAGGATGGATAGAGCATGGTACTTCCCAGAATTTCTCCAGACCCCGGTCAGTCCCTGCTTTTCTCATAGAGCACAACCACTTAATTTGAACCCCCAAATCCATTCTTAAAATATCTGCTAATCAGTCTCTAAAGTGGGCTAGTTCGCTGGTAATCCAGATGCAAATCCAGTATAATAAGGGTCTTAGCCCAGCCAACACTGAATTTTATGTATCCCTAGGTCCAGACGCAGCGGTGCAAGAGGTGTTCCCTTGTCTAAGTCAGTGAGGACTATAAGGTAGTTATTTTCCGCCACGCTCAAAGAGTCTACGTTAGAATAGCCCCAGAGTTCAGCACCGGAAAGTCCAGCACCCCTGGCTTGAGCCGTGTAAATCTCTACTGCTGCAGAATAGGGGTCCAGTTAGTCTTCTTTACAAATTGCCCCGCTCTTTGCTACACCACAGTGATACTTTTTAAAATCTGTGGTTCCCAGGAGGACCTAGTCTTGGCAAATCTAAGGCCTAGATAGTTGAACTCAGGCACTCTTTCTAGGGGCTCCCTGTTCAATTTATTACCCCCCCCATCCTTGCCTATCCTAGTTTATGTCATGCTCCAAAGCTTGCCCTGTGCTTAGAGGATGCACTCCACATAAGATAGGTTCTACTGAGCCTTTATTCTTTGCCAACAGCATTCCGAACAAAGTCTTTTCAAAGAGTCCCTGACGCGTTTCGAGGCAGCATGCCTCTTAATCATAGGCAGAAGCAGTCAGTGCGCGGCTGCGCATTACAACCCTTTTTCCTTTTTATATTCCTGATCTACATGCCGCTCACAGGTGAGTATTCTTAACAGCATGCTGGGAGTTGTAGTGCTTTAACCCCTCCAGTGGGTAATTTCCATGCCTCCAGTGGCTTGCGAGCATTGACCTTGTTGTTGCTTTATCAGTCTTAATTTAAAACCCTCCAGTGGGCCTAGTGTATGTCATACAGTTTGTTTTAGAAGTGTTAATTTCAAGACCATTCTCTGTGCAAAACTGGTTGAATCAGTCAACCAAGCTTTGCAGGCCCCTCGCAGTTTTGAACAACATAAGCATGTGATTCGCAAAGAGGAGCGCCAGGATTTTTTCTCCTGCCAGGGAGGGGGAACCATTTAAACAGTTCTGCAGATAGCTGACATTGTTGTTTATGTATAGGAGAAAAAGAGTTGGAGCAAGAACGCACCCTTGTCGCACACCTGGGTTCACTGGGATAGGTTCAGTCTGTTCCCCACTTGTTCCACACCTAACTCTAGCAAAGCTCCCTTCGTGGAGTAGGATGATTTATCCTGAGCAAATTTTGGGAAACCCCATCTCTCGGTGCTCACCCAACAATTTCTCCCTGGGCACTTAGTCAACTGCGGCACGTAGATCGATAAACGCCACAAAAAGTTAATGGATTTCATATCCGGGATGACAGGAGTCACAGCTATGACCCCCGACTTTTGCCATTTCTTACCCCTGGCACTGCCTTTGCGCCTCCTGGTGTCAGATTTGGCAAAATCAGTGCCAAGAACCCTTGGGCATCCTCACCCTAATGGATACGGGGGCTCCACCCTCGATGTTTACTGCCCATTTCTTTTTATTAACACCAATAATGAATGATAGTCTATTATTCACTATTTGTAATAAAACACGAAGCACCAGAAGCAGCTGGAACTAGACCTACACTTATAGCTGAGGTAAGTAAAATAAAATGCATTTCAATGTATGTTGTGTGCGTGCACGCAGGTAATAGTGTGTTGGTGTGATTGTGTGAATGTGAGCTTTAGTGTTTGTGAGTGTGCAGATCTGTATGTGTAAGCATGACTGTGTGTGAGTGAAAGTCAGTGAATGAGAATGAGAGAGATTATAAGTCAGTGAGTGAGAATATGTAAGTGAAAATCAGCGAGTGGGAGAAAGATTGAGTCAGAGTGAGTGAGGATGATGGTTAAGAATAAGTGTGAGTGAGGGATAGAGTGTGAGAGAGTGTAACTTCAAATGAGCATAAGTGAGAATGTGGAAGAGTGAGTGACAATGAGTGAGGATAACTGAGTGAAAATGAGTGAGTCAGAGTGAGTGTGAATATGTTTGACTGAGTGAGAATGAGTGAGAGAAAGAGTGAATTCAAGCCCACAAGGAATTAAAAAGTGCACTACGTAGCACCCCTGTGGCAGGGAGTTAATAAAGCCCATAAGGAGTAAATATAAAAAGGTGTTTGAAGATAGGAAAAAGGAATTAAGGAAGATGGCATGGGAGGACCTGAAACAAACTGGCTCACACAAAGATTCTAAAAAAGTCTGGTAAATTATTAACCGCCCATTGTTTACCGAAGAGGTGAGGCAGATGGACTCAATGATCCTAGGAGAAACATGGGAAGCCCATTTTGCAGGCATTTTTAATCCACTACATAAGGGGCCAGAGAATGAAACAGGGGAAATAGCCATTGACCTAACTCTAACCACCGAACTAAGTCTATCAATTACAGTGAAAGAGGTGGAGGTTGTTCTATCACAGAGCATATGTCTGAAAGCCCCTGGCCCCAATGGTGTGCCCCTTGACTTCTTTAAAAGTAATCTTAAGCTGTGGGCACATTTGCTTACGAATGTCTTCAAAGCAGCCATTATTGGCCCATTGCCTTCATCATGAAAGGAAGCAACAGTTTCCCAGTCTTCAAAAAATGGCACTAGAATTGACCCGGCATGCTATAGGTTCTAGTCAGGGTCATCCTTGTGCACTTGGAAGATTGGGCATCAGAAAATGGGGTTATGTCCAATACTCAATATGGCTTTAGGAGAGGGCGAGATACACCTGAACAATGCCTTAATTTATCTCTAATCATTAATAAGCACGTAAGGTCCATGAAGAGCTCTATCCATCTGGCCTTCATGGACCTATCTAGCGCTTTTGACACTGTCAATCGGGATAAATTATGTGCTCTGTTGGAAGGCATAGGTGTGTAAAAAGCGTTAGCTATCCTACTCCGCAGTCTTCACTCCAGTACCACATTCTCAATAAGATATGGCAGTAAAGGGGGAAAAACACACCCAAATATTTCTACGGAGGGAGCCAGGAAAAGAAGCATCCTAGCCCCCTTTTTGTTTTTACTTTATACAAATGGGTTGAAGGCTTTCTTATTAAGTAAGGAACTTGATTTTCTCAAAATTGCCAATAAACCTGTACCGCATTAATCTTATGTAGATGACACGGTTTTATTAGCTAGGACAGCTATGAGTTTGCAGAAATCTCTTGCTGCTTTTTCCGATTTTATGACCTCGCTTGATTTAAAAGTTCATTTTATCAAATCATATACTATGGTATGTGGACCTAAAACTACTAAAACCAAAACTTTTATCGTGCTGGAAAATAAGATAGAAAAGGTCAGTAATTTTTCATACTTGGGCAATCTTTTTAGTAGTCAGTTGAGATGGGAACCACTTTCAACCTTAAGAGCGCAGCAGACAAGCAAGGCTACGAGTGCACTATTTAGTTTTGCTTGTAAATTGGCGCATAAGCCTGTGAAGGAACTAATGACCCTTTACAGAGCCAAATGTCTCTCTATTGCCACGTATGGAGCTGGGGTTTGGGGCTAAGCTAAAAGCCAACAGCTCGTAGTAAGCAAAAATAAATTTATGAAAAGATTACTGATGCTCCCGAAAAGTGCTCCTACCATATTTTGCCACACAGAACTTGGCGTAGAATTTATAGAAGACACATAGCTAGTGCCCCTTTGCTCCTATGGGCTAAGATATGGTCTCCAGAGGATTTAACGTTTTCACATGATGTTATCATCAAAGACTGCCTAAAAACAGACAATGTTTTAAAGATTCCATGGTTTCAATATTTAAGGAGGAAATACTATGAGATTGGTCTGGCATACTTTTTTGAAAACCCTGAAGGAATTCCCCTGAATGCCAAAGGTATTATCAAGGAGGGTACTGTTCTAGGGGCAATAGGGTTATTAGTTACCAACATGATGATATGGGAGACCCCCGTTTGCTTCCTGCCCCTGCACAATTTTATCTATCCATCTCTCCTAAGTCTCAGTTCCGATTTTATTTAATTAGGGCCCGTTTATGCACCGTGCACTTTCTGCTGGCATTTCCTCACCAAGGAGGGTTGTCAAACAAGCTTATGCCCTGCCCATGTGATAATGCCTCCCTTCAAAGCACTATGCACTTTATATTATTTTGCACATTGTATAAATCGGAGAACTGGATTTCTGCTCCCACTACTAAGGAATACACACCCTTGCTCGTATATTGATGGTTTTAACTTTTTACAGTCTTTGGCTACAGCTGGAATCTGTATTGCAGTACCTAATTATATAAGAGGCTCCATTAACCCCTTCAGCGCGGCGGGAATTCCCCCGCGGTGCTGAAGGGTTCGAGCGCGGGCGGGGCCATGACGGAACGGTTCCGTCATGAGCACAGCGCAACCGATGCTCATGACGGAACCGTTCCGTCATGGGCATGGAAGGGGTTAAGGTCAGAAAGCATTATGATTAAAATCTGTATAGAGACAATTAGAGTCACAGTCAGTTGTCTAAATTGTCCTTCTGCAAAAACTTAATATGATATAGATCAGTGGTTCCCAAACTTTTGACTCCTGAGGACCCCCATTGAGTCACCACTGAGAGCCGGGGACCCCCAAGCAATTTGTAGGATTTAAATTTCAAACATTAAAACAGTAATTCAAAAAAAATAAAAACACGTGTGCACACAAAACAAGTACTCGAATTACTAAGGATTTAAGGGGCATATTTACAAGTCCCCATCGCCATGGGAACGTCACTTTTAGCGATGTTCCTGTGGCAATAGGGGCTTCGCCTTATTTACAAGGCAGCGTTAAGCCACTTATTGTTGCTTAAGCTGCCTTGTAAATAAGGTCCCCTATCACGCAATGCTCAGCGTGAAAAAGGTGGGCAGTGGGAGTTACAGTGGGCGTTTCACTCCAACACCCATTGATTTTGACGCTGCCCTCTATTTACAAGGTCAGCTTAAATAGGAGACAGCACCCAAATTAAGACCATGAAAAACCTGGTCTAACTTTGCGAAATGAGGAGAAATGCCTTATTTCTCCTCGTTTTTACTTTTTCCAATTGAAAAAGCAAAACACCTTTGATTGTTTATGTTCAGGAAGGTGACCCTTCCTGCACATAAACAATCTTTAATAAAAATGACGTTTTGTAACTTCCATGTGTGCTGCATTACGCAGAACACATAGAAGTGACAAAACAGCATTACAAAATTGTTCATGTGCAGGAAGTGGGAACATAGCAGCATCAGGATAATGATAGACTGGGAATAAACATAGGTTGCTAACTTTTACCATGCAGTTTGCAAGCAGCTCTTTGATGACCGTTTATAGGACACTGCTAGATTACGATTGTCCCTTATGAATTGCACAGTGACGAAAGAATCTCTGTGACCTATGCACATAAAATACAGTTTTTTAAAATGCATTGTACACGTTCTTTGCAGTAGGCATATTAACTCTCTGTGTCACATTAGATAAGTCAAAGCTGCCACTGGACAAAACTCTCATCTCTCTCCAGCAGGTACATTAATCACTGGCATTTTCTTGACACTTTTATAGTTGTTCGACAACTGCTAATTTCACAAAGAACTTTGCAGTGCTTTTAAAATTGCTGGCTGAGGACCCCCTGGGAATGTGCCACGGACCCCTGGGGGTCCTCGGACCCCAGTTTGGGAAACACTGATATAGATAGTTGAAGCTCACAAAGTGTCTAACTTTTATTGTGAATCTTGTATGTATTGTATTTTAATCTGTACATTTTTTAATGGTACTCTGAGCCAAAATAAAGTTATTCTTGACTTGACTTGAATCCAAGTGATTGTGAGTGAGAAAGTATGTGTGTGTGTGTCAAAGTCAAAGAGTGAGTGTGAATGTCTGAGAATGAGTGATTCAAGAGGTGTTCTCTTCCCTAAACCAGTAAGTACTATAAGGAAGTTATTTTCCGCCACACACATATAATCTACGTTAGCAAAGCCCCATAAAGTAAAGTACAGCCCCCCTGGGTTGAGCTTTCTAAATCTCTATTGCTGGCAGAATAGGGTTCCAGATAGTCTTCCTTGCAAATTTGGAAATTCTGACTATGTTTGACTAAGTGAGAATGAGTGATAGCAAGAGTGAATCCAAGTGAGTGTGAGTGAGAAAGTGTGTGTGGGTGTGTGTGTCAAAGTCAGGGTGTGTGAGTGTGAATGTCTGAGAATCAGTGAGAGTAACAGTGATTGCAAGGAAGTAAGTGAGAATGTATGAGTGAGTGCAAGTGAGTGAGTGAGAATAAATGAGTGACAGTATTTGTGAGAGAATGAGGGCAAGTGAGTGAATATAATTGAACATGAGCAATAATGTGGTGGCTTGTTTGTGAGTCTGCCATGGCCCTGGCATTCTCCAGATAGTTCTCGGCAACCATGACAAACTGCTAGTCCTGACATATTAAAGATAATTTTTGACATAAGGTTCAGACATTGTATATGGATGGCACTAATGGCCAATCTATGTTGTATGTAGTTTTTGGCCTAAGGTGGCATCCAGGAGGTATGGGACACCCAAACAAAAATGCTGGGCCCTCCACAACTGAGGTTATTTTTGATATATTGGGCATCCGTAGCACATGTTGACAGAAATGGGTTCAACTCAGACAGAGCACCAGGCTTCATTGGTCTGGCATAACATGAAAGGACGTAAATACTTGATGAGTGTTTTTTCCAAACCTACGCCGTTTTATAAATTTGCGTGAATATTGTACTTTAACATGCATTGTTTGATCATTGAAATGTGCTCATAGGGAGAGTCACCCAACCCTCCCTAAAAGAAACCGGCCTTGCTCGCTTGCTAAATTCAGGGCATGTATTATGGCACCCCACTTGCAAAGATCAACACTGCAACTTCAAGAACTAAAGGTAAACAGCAAGCACTGTTTGCTTTCTGCAGCTTCAACTGGGACCACAAGATTACACTTTAGGTTGTATAACATAAATACATTCAGCAGTACAATCCACATTTTTTGATTATATAAAAAAATGATTGAAAAACAAACACATTTTAGCAGTTGTTGCCAAGATGTGCTATTTTGAATGCATGAAAAATTATGTTTGAATAAAACCTTCACCTCAGTGCTTCCCATGAGTGCTAGTGTTTGCAAATGTTCATAAAACAACATTTATTAATAATAAGGACTAATTTAAGCCAAGAACAAAGTTCATATTCAACATATGGTCTATATCAATTAATACATGTAGACATCACTATCACTGTTTTATTTTGAATCTCTGTTTTTTTGTCTCCCTATGTTTTATTGACACATTTCTTTATGAGATATACACTAGGGAGTGATATTAAATCATGGCAGTTTGTTGTATAAACAGTTTAGCTTTCCAGTGCTGTTCTGTATTTTTGTGGCACCATATACATTTCAAACTTACACTTTGTTTTTATGTAAATCAAAGAGAAACAAGTAATGTTCCCCGGGCATATCATATCAGTACGCTAATATAGGTGGTATCCAAAATGATTTTTTACCTGTGTTGAGCTGTTTTAATAATCGTATATCTATTATGGAATTTCTACGTTATCAATTATTGTGTTGTTATCAGGGTTAAGACCATGTGACCACTTCCAGATAACATTCAGGATCAAAAGTCACAAAGTGTCATTTCCTGTGATGTCATTTAGGTTTAAGTGTGTGATGTCCCTTCCACTACCCCTGGCATTTTGGTGAATTGACACCCATGTGCTCAATTTTTCCCAATACATTTCCTATGCTTCATCTCACTCTACATAGAGAGGTGAGTCAGTTTGGTGACTTCTCAGAAATAACTCTGTTCACCCTGATAATAGACAAAAAGTAAGACACTAAATTAAAGTACAACATATACAAAATAATAGATAAAAGCTATGGAAAAATACACCTTTAGGGATCTGATTATAGAGAAGCATAGGGTTATGTTTAGATTATATTTAGGACTTTGGATTAGATTTAAGTATGGTTTCAGGGCTGATTGTTGATAAGGTTTAAGAGTTAGAGTTAGGATAGGGGTTGCAATTTGGTTAAGATAGGGGTAAGTATTTGGGATGGGGTAAATGACTGAGCTAGTTTTAGGTTAGTCTTAGAGTTTGGATTAGATTTAGAATAAGAGAAAGCGTAAGAGAAGATGCAAGCCCTTCGATCATACGGAACAATTAAATGTCGTGATACACCACACAGCTTCTCAGACAGTGCCATGTCTCTTGGAGTTCACATTGACAGTGGCCTCAGCTCCAAGATCAATATCACTATGGAGATGCAGGGACCATAGCACCAGCTCAGCGAGTTTTCCAGGGCGAAGGCATGCTTCCGTGATCCCAACCACAGGCCAGCCATTAAAAGAGTAGTATTCTGATACTTGGACAGAGGCAATGCCCTGCTCAGTGCCCATGATCACACCTAACTCCTCCGAAGAGTGCGTTCCACATAGCCACATTGAGCGAAGTTTTGGAAATCTAGTTTGCAAGATGCTGAGATCAATCGGGCAACTGCATTGGACATCACTTGCAGATCCCAGGACTCCATGATAGGTCCTAGGCAGCCTCTACCTGGTGCTGCTTGGAGTACCGCTGGCTGGCAAGCGCATCAAGATCCAACAATAGGCAAACAACGCTGAGCTCTACTTGAAGGTTTCTTCTAACAAATGTATGAGAATACCAGTAAAGGTGCCTCTTTGCCATTCAAATCTGGTGACAAAGCCATGCTTGAAGATCAGCCCCTTAAAAGAGAACGAAATAAGACTATTTTAAGATTATCTTTCAGCAACAAACCTCATAGTGTACCCCCCACAGCTGTCAGATGATGCCACGTCCCTTGGCCATCGCATCAATGGCAGCCTCAGCTTCAAGACCCACCGTACCAAGAAGATGCAGACACCGTGGCACCAGGTCTGCCTCTTCCTCAGAGTGAAGGCGTACATGATACTGAATCCAACAGCCAATCTAGAACTAGTTTACTACGACCTGCACATATGCAACAGCCTCTTCGGTGGTTCCCGTGGTCCCGTGTCACTGCCCAGAAGAGGCCACCACGCCACACAACCAGGCAAGCAATATTAAGAGTTCTAGTGGTCTCTGCAACACCCATGAAAGTAATGTTCACAGGCTTGAGACCAGGAAGGGAAAGAAAGAGAAGACCAGACTTTAAGCTTCTGCTGCTACACACCCAGGATTTGTAACTCCATCCCCACACGGAACCGACAAGCTCCATTCTTTCCTCTCTTCCAGAAGGAGCTGAGAATTTCATTACAAGACCGGAGGCTCGCTAAATGTGGAAACTGGTTCCATCCTAGTATAATTCTCCCACACTCTGTGAGATGCTCTGTTGTTTTATAGGTCCAAACTTCTTAAGTTTGCCAACAAATATAGGGCCTCATTTACAATATTTTGATGCACGGCAGCGCAGCACGCCTTCCTGCTGTGCTGCCATGTGTCAAAAGAAAAGGCATTAACATAGTGGCCAGTTACGAGTTATGTGTATACATTGTACATTATTTGATTTGGTTACATGAAACAATATACAAAAGACAATTGCAGAGTTAACACTCCTTCTTATGCATGCACATACATATTTATGTAGGTTTTGTTGCACTGCCCTTGCGTCACACAAGGGGACGCAAGAGCGATGCAAAACATAAGTAGGAATTATGGAGCCAGTAAAGGCTGACTTGCGTGGCCCTGCGTGGCTTGATAAATCCAGAGTAACTCAACGCAGCACAAATCGCTGCCTTGCATTACGCTGCACCAGTCAGGTGTTCCATGGGTGGAGCGTGGGTGTTCCCACGCATCTACCCATGGATTTTGGCGCATTCCCAGATTTACCATTAGTGGTAGACCAGGGAATGCACCCAAAACAATATGCCTTCCTAACCAGGAGAAATATATTAATTTTTTCTCGTTACTCCCTTTTTCTATGCGTGCTGAAATCTGCAGCACATATGGAAAGATAAAAATACCTCTCAGGATTGTTTTTGCGCAGGAAGGTTGTTGTGTTTCGATTTAGATGCCCGTACATAGGTTCCCCTGAATCATGTCCTTATATAGGCACAATTCGCATTGCCCTTATTAAGGCATACAATCCCAGACCTTATTTAGGCATTAGCCATGCAAACCAAATACAGGCATGGTAACCTACATCCGTCCATCCCATGTCACAATGAGTTCTTAGAAACCAGACCCTTAAGCCGTCGGGACTTTCCCCAGGTAGGATTATTGATTTCTCCAAGAACTCATCTATTAAGCATGAACTACTATTCCTTAGGGGTTCATCCATGACGTTTTCCTCTGCCCGACTTTACGTCAATGCTATCATTCCTAAACACCTTCCAGGTATAAATATACCTTCCCTTTGTCGTAAATAAAGTATTACGCAGTCATAATTTCTATAATATCAATATGATCATGCATAAAGCAAGAGGCTGAGTCTGTGGTATCAGGTTCAAAAGGGCTTTATTCCAATAACTCGATTTATAGGGAGAATAGTTCCATCACCACAAGGGATCAGGACCAGGATTCTCAAAAAGATATTCTCAAACTTTATTCACAAAGTACAGTATATATATGTTTGATATTATACGTAAGAAGGAGTGCTTCAGGCGGAGCAAGAGAGAATGAGATAAGAGCATGTGGGCGTGTAAGTAGGCGTGAAGGTGGGCGTCCATGTGGGCGTCCACTTGATGAGTCATAGGTGAGTGTCATAGGTGGGTGGATACCTGGAGGGGGTTGCGTGATCAGTTGGATCTTTACTGGAACTTTGCCTTACTTGTGCTCAACTCGAGCATGACGTGTAACTGACGTGGGGAAGGGTTGCTGTGCAACCGGGGAATCTGGAAGTTAGGCCTTCAGTGTCAAGACGACCAGCACATCTTGTATTATCTGATATCTAAAGTCTGGAGCAGGGACTGATTTGTGACATAGGTTGCCCATCACCAAGAGCCAATGTGGCATTTATTTCTTCGTTTACTGCTGAAGGCTTACATGGAGGCTATGGGTTTTTCACTGACGTGAGCTTTGTAATCGCACAAAAAGAGACAGGAAGGCTAGGCTTTCTCCTTTGCAGATGGGTCATGTTTATCCCTCCTTCTCCAGGCAGGAATGTGGTTTCAGTAGGAGTAAGCAGATAACCGCGCTCAATACTGTCTCGGCACCTCGGTCGGGGCCCCTTTGGCTGAGGCCCAAGTGTGCAAGGCCAAGGATACGCAGCTGCAGCTTTCAGAGCGTTCTGAGGCCTGAAACCTCTTTTCGGCTCTGGCTGAGCCATAAACATGGGCTTCATGAAAATGCAGGAAAACATGATGCAAAACGTGTAGGCCTCAGAGCAGATTTGTCGTTTCTCTCATGGGAGACTGGATGATGGCAGGCCACGTTATAGCATAAGCATCATGATAGACAGGCCATGGAGGGGAAATACATAGGTTACATGTATGTGCACATCAGTGGTGGGGAACACACGGGGACACATAGGCCTTATAATATTTTATTTTCCTCATTCCCTCCTTGTCCCCTAGTGGACCCTCATGTCATATCTATTCTCATGAGACAGTCAATCTGTTCTTGCAGCATTATTTTACCATTTTCAATGCTCTGTAAATGGGGATGTGGAACACATGCAGTAGCACACAGGCCGCAATGGCCGGGCCACACTGCAGACATAGACAACAACTGAATGTCATTAGTAGTATTAATCCACAGACGGTCAACACTTTCCATCCCCATGCCGATATTATTCCCCAGAGCCAACTGGACCAAGTCCACGTGCCTGGGTCTTGGTGTATGCTTTGGGCAATCTTGTGGAGCCTTGTTATTGCTTTGTATACAGACGGTGCGTTATTAGGAACAAAAGAAATGATATGTAGCACGTCCCACCCCAGTCCAAGGGCAGCTGTACATAGGCTGTCTGGCCACAAATAAAGTAGGTGTGTCGTGATGCTCTGAAATAGGACTTTCCTTTGTCTTTAAACACTATTATAGTATCACACTCGCTGTGCCTCAAATGTACTGAGCCTTCTTTTCTGACACACAAGTTCCCTTTTACTGGCAGGACTGCAATTGAGGATGGACCTAAATTGTGTATGGGCTTGACATTCAACACTATAAAGTCGAGGGTCACATTTCCTTGCAGATACTCTTCATTTTCTAGATCTGTACCTTTCCTTTGGGGAAGACCTTCTTCATCTGGGAAACATGCTTCATTCATGACTTTATTCAAGTTACCCCATACCCAGTCACCTCTACACTCCTTGTCTTGACATTCTTTGGCATCACCGTTGATGGATGTCATTAAGGCAAACCATGCTCCGCAAGAACCATTATGGGAGAATGGAAATGGGAAAAGAGGCAACACTCCCTTCATCTTTTGATACGGGGGAAGTCGGCCACAGACCCAGCAGTCTGTAGCATTGCTAGTCTGATGTGAATGGTGCAGCATCTGAATAAAGGTATTGTTGCGTAAGGCAAGTCGATATGATAGCTCATGGGATGGCAGATCACTAAATGTGTGCTTTATGGTATCATTAGCGGAGGAGTGTAAGAGTGAGGCAATAGGAGGAAAAAATAGCATGTAGTATTAAGCTGATACATATTATCGTGATGCACAGAAGAGATAGAAAAACTCAAAGTCACTATACATCTACCACGTAATAGTTTACAGTATTTGCTTTTCATCTTGCTCTTTTTCTCATTCTGATTTGTTCAAGATCTTATGCAAGCCAGAATACATGTTCAACCGCTTCACCACCTAGTGGACTTAATTGATCAAATGGGTTCTGACTTTTTAGATCTAAGTTTAGCTCCTCTAGAAAATGGTGCTCAAAGTCTGAAAAGTTCTTTTCCTTTGTAAAAGAGTGGTGAAGGTGCAACCATCCTTTCCGCCCTTTGACTTTAACGGCCGTCCTCGTGGTCCAGAGCACTGACTTCGGCGCCTTCCATCCAGGAGCGATGGAGTGTTCCCTGACCTGGGTGTTGTCAGGGAAGGCGGCAGCAACCTGCGAACGACAAGAGAGTAGTGCAGACATCAAGGAAGCCAGGTAATCTGTCAGCATGTTACTATCAACATCAGTAATCTTTTTAGGCATCGGAGTGCCCCACATATTCGGTGGTCTACCAAAGACCACTTCATAGGGAGATAAGCCTGTTCTAGAATGGACTACCATTCGCATGTAAAAGAGGGCAACCGGCAGGGCTACCATCCAATCTACACCTTTGTCTGCGCAAATCTTTGCTAGTTTTATCTTTAAGGTCTGATTGTGTCTTTCTACAAGGCCTGCTGCTTCAGGATGTCGTACACAATGGAACTTCCAGGTATACCCTAACAGAAGGGACACCTGTTTCATGAGTTCAGGACATATTTGTAACCTCTACATCTGTTAATTTGGATATAATCCATTTGGAGGACTTCAAAAAGATGGTCAGGTGGATGGAATCCACCTTGTTCCATCGGAATGCCTTTACCTGGATTGAATTGGCAACAGATCATACATGTTCTGACCTTTTGTTTCGCTGCTGCACGCAGGTGCTTGTTGAACCATATATTCTGTAAGCTGTCTAGCATTGCTTTCTCTCCTAAGTGTGCAGGACTATGTGCGGTATTTATGATCACTTGCACCATCGAATCAGGAAGAAATCATGTTTCTTTGCCCTTAGTCATCCAACCCTGATCAGTCAGTACCCCTCCTTGTTCCGACCATTTCTTTAATTCGTCTAGAGTAGCATGTGTCTGTATGTCTTGTACATCCCTGGAAGGATCCCTAACTGTCATGGCTTTGGTCATTGATGGTATCTGTGATTTTGTCATGTCTAGTGGGGTCTGAGCTGTCTGTTTAGCTGTTCGGTCTGCCAGATCATTGCCTTGAGAAATGGTATCTGTGGCTTTAGTATGTGCTTTGCATTTCAGGATAGCTATGGCTGTTGGTAAATGTATCGCTTCCAGAAGGGCTTGTATAAGGGGGCCATGCTGTATCTTGGCCCCGTGAGAGGTCAAGAAACCTCTTTCTCTCTATAGTACCCCAAAATTGTGAACTACCCCGAATGCGTACTGTGAATCAGTGTAAATGTTTACTCTCAAGTGCTTAGCTCTTCTGCATGCTTGTGTGAGAGCGATGAGCTCTGCTGCTTGTGCTGACAGTATGTCTATTCTTTTAGTCTCTATGATTTCAGTAGCAGTGGTTACTGCATATGCTGCTACTAATTCTCCCGCCCCCGTCCTCATGCATGAGCCGTCAACATAGAGTGTTACGTCAGGGTCTGGGAGTGCAACGTCTGTCAAGTCTTGTCTTGGTTTAGTCACGGTATGTATTACTTCAACACAGTCATGTGGTGGAATGTTTTCTGTACTGGAGGGCAAAAGAGTAGCAGGATTCAATATGTTGCATCGTCTGATCTCTATGTGTGGTTGAAATAACGTCAGCTCATAACCTGTCAGTCACGCTACAGTCAGGTGTTGTGTTTGTGTTCGGTTCAAGAGAACCTCTACTGCGTGTGGTACTTGTACTGTCAGGGGGTGGCCCAGCACTATTGAGTCACTTTGTCTTATGGCTAAGGCCGTTGCTGCAACAGATTTCAGGCACGTAGGCAAAGCCTGTGCTACTGGGTCCAATGTACTAGAGAAATAAGCACAGGGCTTGTGTTTTCCTGCATGATCTTGTGTTAGGACAGATAGTGCTGTTCCATCTCGCTCTGTCACAAAAAGCATAAAAGATTTGTTGTAATCAGGGATCGCTAAAACTGGTGCTTGACATAAAGGTCTTTTTAATTCTTCAAATGCCACAGTGTGTTCTTGTGTCCAAGGGAGGACATTAGTAGAAGCTGTCTCCTGTGTCGTCAACTGTATTAGGGGCTTGGCTATGTAAGCATACTGGGGAATCCACTGCCGGCAATATGAAGTGAGGCCAATGAATGCACGTACCTCCTTTTGTGTCTTGGGCTGTGAAAGGCCAGAAATCAATTGAATACGTTGCGGTGTTAGTCGCCTAAGCTTAGTAGAACTACCCACAACTAATTCCCCTGAAAGATCATAATAAAACATGAGAAAAGGGAAAAGCAACATACCTATTTCCTCGGCTTAATTTCTAAGGGGGCTAATTTAATTTCCAAGGGACTTAATTTCTAAGGGGCTAGCGGGAAGCGAACCTCCTCAGGGGCCAGCAGGAAGCCAATATTCTCCTCAAGAAGCCAATATTCTCCACCTTCCCCCCTTTTTGACAGGAGGAAATCTGAAACAGATTTCACTGCTGTCAAACACTATCAAACCCTGTGTCTTGTCAACACTATTAATCCCTGTGTGTAGCTACTGGGTGTAAGCAAAATTATAGGAGATACACAGCGTATTTGAAATGGCGAGAAATCCTTCTAACAAATGTACAAACCTCATTGTGTCAGCTCATAGGCTGGCCAAATGACATCTCATATGCAAATGTCCCTATTACATGAACCTACACCAACCTGAAGTCAATATTAATGCTAGGAGGCCCTAATAGGAATGCTAAGCTTCCTAAATATTTGGAAAACCAAGTTTAAGAACACTTATTAATGTTGATAATTTCATAATTAATAATTTATCTGCTAAAGAAATCAGTCATTTTGCAATAATTTCCACCTATACAATAAGCTGCATCCCTCGCCTTTCATATTCAAACGTCTCCCTTCAGAAGCTCAAACCTAATGGCCTAATTTAAAAACATGTCAACTTTTGGCGCCACCATTTACAAGAATGAGCTTACTAAAGAAAACTTTAAAAAGGAAATCCTGGGGTGGCAGTCCTTATTTAAAACAGGCATTTCAAGTGTTAAGATGCCAGTGTACAGATCATAATTGTTCCTTAATGTCCAATCTGGAAACATATGACCGAGGCTGCCTGTCTATAAGAGAAAGGCAGTCATGTGATACATATTTTAGTCTTTTTCTTTTGTTTTATTCATCTCCAATACCAATTAGACATACACTGATAACGTGTTGTCTGCTATTTTGACAGCATGATAATGGTAATATCATGTCTGTGAAATTTAGTAATTGTGAACAAGTTCCAGCCAAGCGCTGCGCAAAGATTTACGTCGTCACGACCATCTCTGTAACGCCCAGGAGAACTTGTATTAATGCTAAACATACTGGTCAATACGACACAAAAACAAAATATATATAAAATACATATGCCAAGCCATCAGTATACCAAGCACAGAAAGCATAGACAATTACACTAACATATATAAATGAGCAGTGATGCGCAATTACTGTACCTACAGCTCAGAGGCGAACATTCTTGCCTGCTTAATTTGTCAGGCTTATTATCAATAACTGATTTTCCTGCCCTATTCACCCCCATCTGACAGAAGCTTATACCATTGATGAGCAGCTGTCAGCTGGACTGACTGCGTTATTTCTAACACACAGGACCAGCAAGAATAATCAACAATGAAAAACACACGAACATTTTTTTTTTTTTTTTTTTTGGAAAGGTGTTATGACAAAAAAAAAATACATTTATTTCAACACAATGTTCCCTGATTTCCTATTTGAAGGCGCATATCTCATGTGTCTTCTCATACTTGTAACCTTTGGATCATTTTGCCAATCCAACTGGTGGCAACTTTTGGCCACAATTTCCACTGTGAATTTGAAAATCGTTTTTATATAGGCATATAGCCCTTAAAATTTCAAGCAAGAGCATCATTTTACTTTTTGTCTAGAAGCAATGTAACATTTGCTAAAAAATAAAACAACACTTTTCCATAGACATTTCCTCGGGGCACTTGTTTTGCACAGAATAGAACAAAGGAAGCCTTGAGTTTCTTTTCTCAGCTGCCCTGTCTTATCAGAGAAGCTAAAAATAGCCCCTCAGCGTGGCTTGAGCCTGGGCTGCCAGCCATCTGTTTTTTTTTTATCTACTCCTGGCCCTCAAGGCTCTCCGGCTGCAGGCATTACACGATGCTATGTCAGAGAAGCTTTCTAAGCAGTGCCTCAGTTCTGCTTCTTTTTTAGGCCCCCACCTTTACTTCAAGGTCAGAATCTGTCTCTGATTTCTGCATAGCTTTGCAGTATTCAGCCCCCACCCTCTCCTCACTCTGAAGCGGGGGCTAAGCCGCGACGAGTAGGAGGGCCGCTGCGGTGCGCACGGACCTCACTCTGAAGCTGTCAAAGACAAAAAGTCTTCTCAATTCCATATAAACTGCAATAATTCGCCCTATTGAAAGATCGTTTTTATATACAATTTGTTCTCAGAGGGTCGTAATCTTATTTTTCTAATCTCAGTTTAGTAGAAACGCTCACTGTGAATAATGTACAGCACATAACGTACTTATTTTATCAACCTCTAATAGGTGGGAGTCTCTGCATGTTCAGCGTGAATCAGGACCCACAACCGTCTGGACCCAGCACATTGGCTCACTGAACCACCAAGAACACAAACCTGTATTCTGGAACAATTTTGCAAATTCGAAATACCCACAATTTTTCTCAAGCTAAACTTTTAACCGATCACTAATTATTTTTTCGTTAACACTTTGTACATTAGGGGTGTCATCAAATCACAGGTGTTGCTCCTTCTCTAGCTACACCCCTCTCAATTTCCTTTTGACAACGTAGTCAAATGTTGGACCATGTAAACACCAGCTATGCGCTGTTCGTTTGGTGGGAGGCTACTATATCATTATTATATGTATCGGGGTACTTGCGGTGGCACTCTAACTGGTCTTTCTACTGGGGCCACTCTTGCTAGTTCCTCTGAAAGGACGCGATAAATACCAGCAACGTCAGTATTTTTTTCTCTTTCAGTCTGCTCTCTTTTTACCCGTTCCCCTTCCTCCTGTAACTTCTTTTCTTTGGCTTTTTCAGACTCCTGTCTAATTCTCTCTGCTTTGTGAAACACTTACTCTGTCCTTCTATGTGACTCCTTGCGCCAAAACTCAATGGCATCCTTCTGAGCAGGTCTACATTTTCTCTTCCATAACTCTTCCTCTATCTTCCTCTACCTTCCTCTACCTTCATAATGCATTCCGCATCCCACATTCCCGTGATAGGCCATCTATACTTTGTCTCTAAATCCTTCGTGTAATCCACCCATAGTTCTAAAAACAACACGGCATCTAAACCATGTTTACAGTACATGAAATGTCCAGGTGTGTCTCTAGGCGGAATGTTAACTGGTTCCTCTAGTACACCTTTTCTGGTACATATCTTACGCAGTTTTGAAAACAACGGCATGTTGGAATGTAACCGAAAACAAAAATCACAATGACCCAAAAAACAAAAATCACAATGAAACAAACTTACATAAAAACCTGACACATTCAAACCTAACTGAACCTGACTAAGACAATAACATTCATACAGTTATATCGGTGCACCTGAAAACTTGGACTCTATTTCTTGAAACATTAATTCTTGAATGCATGCTCTTGAACATACCGGTCTCACAAGTGAGACACGTCTTTACCGTGTTCATTAAATGAACCCGTCATTATTGCAACCCGCATGAAAAACTCACCGGGAAGCAGAACTTGAACTTGAACTTGAAGGCCTCGGACACTTGACGCTGCGCAGGGAATGGCGTATCTTAGGTGGATCTCTAGAAACCTCGGACACAGCTCTCTCGCAGGTGGGCTCTGGGTTAGGACGATCCGCAATTCTCACCGCCTCGTATGGATGCCTGGTCGCAGTCCTCCTCCTTCGGTGGCCTGAGGGAGTTGGCGGGAAAACCCGCGACGTGCGCACTTGAAGTCCGTCACGGCTGTGGAAGGGGGCAAAACTGGACCTTCATCTCCGGCGTGTGGGGAAAGAGATTCGTCCCTGTTCGGGCGCCATTAATGTCGTAAATAAAGTATTACGCAGTCATAATTTCTATAATATCAATATGATCATGCATAAAGCAAGAGGCTGAGTCTGTGGTATCAGGTTCAAAAGGGCTTTATTCCAATAACTCGAGTTATAGGGAGAATAGTTCCATCACCACAAGGGATCAGGACCAGGATTCTCAAAAAGATATTCTCAAACTTTATTCACAAAGTACAGTATATATATGTTTGATATTATACGTAAGAAGGAGTGCTTCAGGCGGAGCAAGAGAGAATGAGATAAGAGCATGTGGGCGTGTAAGTAGGCGTGAAGGTGGGCGTCATGTGGGCGTCCACTTGATGAGTCATAGGTGAGTGTCATAGGTGGGTGGATACCTGGAGGGGGTTGCGTGATCAGCTGGAACTTTACTGGAACTTTGCCTTACTTGTGCTCAACTCGAGCATGACGTGTAACTGACGTGGGGAAGGGTTGCTGTGCAACCGGGGAATCTGGAAGTTAGGCCTTCAGTGTCAAGACGACCAGCACATCTTGTATTATCTGATATCTAAAGTCTGGAGCAGGGACTGATTTGTGACATAGGTTGCCCATCACCAAGAGCCCATGTGGCATTTATTTCTTCGTTTACTGCTGAAGGCTTACATGGGGGCTATGGGTTTTTCACTGACGTGAGCTTTGTAATCGCACAAAAAGAGACAGGAAGGCTAGGCTTTCTCCTTTGCAGATGGGTCATGTTTATCCCTCCTTCTCCAGGCAGGAATGTGGTTTCGGTAGGAGTAAGCAGATAACCGTGCTCAATACTGTCTCGGCACCTCGGTCGGGGCCCCTTTGGCTGAGGCCCAAGTGTGCAAGGCCAAGGATACGCAGCTGCAGCTTTCAGAGCGTTCTGAGGCCTGAAACCTCTTTTCGGCTCTGGCTGAGCCATAAACATGGGCTTCATGAAAATGCAGGAAAACATGATGCAAAACGTGTAGGCCTCAGAGCAGATTTGTCGTTTCTCTCATGGGAGACTGGATGATGGCAGGCCACGTTATAGCATAAGCATCATGATAGACAGGCCATGGAGGGGAAATACATAGCTTACATGTATGTGCACATGAGTGGTGGGGAACACACGGGGACACATAGGCCTTATAATATTTTATTTTCCTCACCTTACCTTGGCAAACCACTGCACGGCTTGGCAAGACTTGACTGCACGGTTCGCTACGGCAAGTTCGGAAGAGACCATATCCCGGCCTGACGCACTGACCAGATGCTGTCATCCCTGCTCGCAGAGAATCCAGCTTCCAGTGTTCTGACTCCCTTTGCGGGTGTTAGAGTTCGAGACCCGGAAAGAGATTCCCACCTCTCTCATTCTAAAGGTATGGAGCTGGCTAGAACCTAGAGGGACTCTTGGCATAAAAACTTAGTATATGCCATACTATAGAAATCAGCACCTACTTCTACCTCGCACTACACTTAGGTTAGGTACACTGGGGTAGAACTATTTAGAAGCATCAGACGAGTATACACTTTTTAGCCTGTGTTATTTTATGTATGTATATATGAATATATGTCATAGTTAAAAGATTATTCCTTTCTACTGCTTACCCTGTGCGTATTATATCTTGCTTACTGTCTAATGATCTTAACAGCTCATATCTCTTACACGAGAAACAAGACTGTTCAATAAACCCTTTTATTGAAACGCCCGTCTATCTATTTCTGTGTAACTCTGGAGAAACTAAGCATGCACGATTGACTGAGTGAAACTGTTATCTATTGTTTGCCCAATTCTGAGACGCGTTACGATTCTAAGGGAAACAAAGGTATCATGTTTATGCGGTTCCCAGAAACTAATCCCTTCTTGTTTATTCGAGAAGTTTCTAGTGACCTCTGAGTTAGCTGGCACACAAAGTAATTACGTTTAATATACTCGATAGGAGCATACTGACCTTAGTCCTATGCAAAAACTATAGTGAATATTATTCCAATGCGCAGAGCCTATAAGGGTAATAGGAACTACACTACATGGTGCCCAACGGTTTGGTAAGGCACTAATTTAACGCTAGATACTGAAGTAATGCTTTTCTCAGAGACCCCTACTCATAATTCTCCATAAGACGTCTGGAGTGGGTAGGTATAATATCCGCCATAGCTGAGTATTTATTTATTTATTTGAAAAGTTTTATGTAGCGCTGGCTAGACCCGGAGGTATCAGAGCGCTTTACATGAGGACAAGCATTGTTTCAGAGCATAGTTACAAGTTACATAGTTACGAGTTACACAGTTTCAGAGCATAGTTACAAGTTGCTGGAGCATAGTTACATGTGTTAAAAACATATACATAAGGGAAAAAGCAGGTAAGGTGAGAGATTCAGGGGAGAGGGGATAGGAGCAGGGGAGGTAGACAAAGAATGAAAGAGGGAAAGGGATGGGGTGGGTGAAAGAAACACAACCGGGAGACAAGGAAAAACAGTGTCCAACGTCCGGTGTGCTGTGATCCCAGTGGAAATGGTATCATTCCCTTACCTCCATTTTGTGTGGCTCCCTTTACGCTGTGGACTCTCTTTGAGGGGTCTCTGAGACTCCAGGGCATACATACAGGATCCCTCCCCAACAAGGGAAGAGGGAGTACTTTGGCAAGGGGCGCCATTCTCACACCTTCGCTGTGTGGCTCCCATTGATGCTGTGGACTCTCTCAGCGAGGTCTCTGAGACTCCAGGGTATAAATGCTGTATCCCTCCCCAACAAGGGGAGAAGGAGTGCTTTGGAAAAGGGCACATGGTTACAGAAGTTAGAGTTGAAAAAGTCCAATAAGATAGAAACAAGTCCCCAGGAGAGGAAAGAGGGAAGGGGGGGGGGGGGGGCAGGAGGCTGGGAAAAAACAGTTGTGTTACAAAGGCACTTTGGATTACATGAGTTACATGCGAGATACAAACAGGGAAAACATTTCAAATGTACAAGTTGTAAAGTCACTCAAGGAGGAGATATAAACAAGAAAAAATTGCAAATGTACAAGTTGTAAAGTCACTCAAGGAAGAGATACAAACGGAAAACTCTAAAATCACATAGGAATGGTAGTAAGTACAAAGGTCTACTGCATATACTAGTGGTTAGAGTTCTATATATACAAATAGTAAGTTCACTCAGGATTACATTTTAACAGCGATTAGGCTTGGACAATTATATATTACATATTTACATATATATATATATAGAACCCTATGTATTAGCTGTTTGGTTTGTTCAACGTTGAAGGATACAGTGTTCCAAAATATTGTGCACCTTATTTTTGTTTCCTTGAAACTTGTTCTACATTTTCAAAAAACAACGTCCACTAACGGGGATATTGTAGATGCGGCTGATCCAGTCGCAACAGGTTTTAATACTACAGGTTTAAATAAAACCAATGAGGGTGTTATAAACATCCATCCAAATTTAAGGAGAGCCATCACTCTCAAACTTATAAAACATGGCCTAACACCAAGAGGTGGTTGAGCAGTTTTTGTGATAGAGGCACATGAATCTTTTCTGACAGAGGTATTCTATTCATGGATTACATTCCCAGAATCAAATCCAGTAACACATGTGTTTCACTTCTTCAAAGAAGATGAACCACCTGAGGAATACATTCCCTTAAAGGATGTTGACATTCCACTCACATACCAGGAGCATCAGCTCTGGTTTAAAGGCGCCATAAAACATTACAATCACATAACCAGGCTTGGTCCACTAGGTAGACCAGGAGCAACATGGCCGATTTTAGCCGGCTACACACCTCATCCTGACATTGAAGCAATGTCAGACGATGAATTACTCACTCAACTCAAAGAGTTAATAAAAATTTACGGACAATTAGTCCAATTTGTCATGCAGACTTTCACAGTCCAACCAACATTAACCATTCCAAATCAAACCCCTCACCAGGGGAATACACTAAAAATTACTCCACAGACTTTACACGCAGTCATGGGTAAAATGCCCACAAAACGTGAACAAATTCCATTCTGGATAGCTCAAGAAATTACTCAAATCGAAGCAGTATTTCCTAATACTAGCCCTCATGAGAAACACAGGATACTAACAATCTGTCTACCAATGGGGATCACACCACATCTGGAGGACTGCACCACTTGGGGCACAGTCTTTGCTGCCATCTCTACTAAAACAGATGATGTTCCGTCTATTGCGGTAATACCTGATGTCCTGAAACAAATTCAAAATGAATACGGGGCAGAGCCTGCTCTGAATTTAGGTATGAAATTACTGAAAAACCAGGTCTCAACAATAATATTATCTAATATTAAAGGGGAGGCAGCATCAGTGGCGATCCGCCAGACATTAAGGGAATTTGATGTAACAGAACATCAACAAGAACTACCCAGAATAATAGAAAAATCCTATGAAGAATTAGGCAGAGACAGTTTAGGCGGGAAACCAGTTAAACCACAACTGTCTGAAGGTCCTGAAAAGAACTTAATTAAACACAATCCTACATCTTCTAAAAAGAAGTGTGAAAATAGCAAACAACATTCAAAGGAGAAACGTTCTCAATCCCGAGATAGGTCTCCTCAAAAGGAGCACTCTGAAAGGAGGTATAACCTCAGGAATAGGGATAATTTGAAAAAATCGGACAGGTATCAAGATACTGATACACGTTCCTCTCGTACCTTTCAGACATCTTCACAGAAATCCGAAAGAAGACGACGGTCAGATCACAAAGAAGAACGCGTGAAGTCCAGAGACAATCAACACGTTTAGAAAAACAAACCAAAACCTCAATTCACAAGGAACAAAGTAGCAGATCTGACGATCAGACATGCCGAGAATTCTGAGGACACAACTCAAGAACGGAGAATGGGTTCAGACAATGCTGGACAGTGCAGCAGAAGTAACAATAGCTCGCCAGAACCTGAAGGAACTTCTGGAGATAGTGGACTTGAATGAGTACATCACAGTTGAGACTGTAGAAACCAGGGTTAGTTCTCCGCAAAGGTTATATGAAATAACACTCCGGATGGAGGGAGATATACCAAGAAAAGTGAAAGCTCTCTTTTGGGAAAAACTTTCAAGGGGTTATGACATACTTCTAGCAGAACAAGACTGGCCACCGAAATTTGTCAGGGTGTGCCCACATGGTGAAGACATCATTAGGCCAGCCTTCTCCAACCATGTTCCAATAAATGTAAAATATACTTATGCCAGGAAATGGGCAGTAGCCCAGGCCCCAGCTTTATACAAAAATCATGTAGGATGGGATGAGGACTCACCTCACCATACAATCCAATTAAAATGTGAACCTACTGCACAAAGGCAGTACCCAATTAGGCAAGAAGCTAAAAAAACAGGTCAGGGAGATCCTAGATCAACTTGAATAACAGGGGGTGATTGAAACATGCACCTCATCAATGAACAATCCTTTGTTTCCTGTTTTCAAACCAGATAATACATATCATCTAGCTTTGGATTACAGACACCTGAACACTTGTTCTAAAACTTTTGCGGTGCAAAATGCACACAGTACAGCATTAATGAATAACATTGTGCGTAAAAAATATAAAACCACATTGGATATTTCAAATGGTTTCTTTTGTCAAAACATAGCACCTGAAAGTAGGTACTTGACAGCTTTCTCAATAATGGGGACCCAGCATCACTTCTGTCGACTCCCACAAGGATTCAAGACCAGCCCGGGGTTATTCTCAGCAAGAGTAACAGAGTTACTACAAATTTATGATGACGAGGCATTGTCATATGTCGATGATCTATATCTGAGAGACGATGACCTGGATAGGCACTTGAACAGGTTGAACACCATTATACTGGGCTTCGCCTCTGAGGGCTATAAATCAACTTTAAAAAATCTAGAATTGCTCATCTCAATGTCCTTTTCCTAGGATATGAGCTCTCAAGTGAAGGCAAAAGCCTGGCAGCTAAAATTTAAGAAAAATGAGCACTGCCCCAACCTCCAAAAACGCGGAAAAACTTACAGTCGATTCTAGGTTTCCTGAATTTTGGAAGAACTTACATTCTAAATTACGCAGAAAGGGTTAAACCTCTCTACGAAATAATCAAACCTGATTTCAAAATCTAAAATTGTACACACACGAACACACAAATATCCTGCGTTCACTACAAGCTGACATGTTAGCTACAAATCACTTACAGACACGCGTAAATACACGCAACTTAGTGATCCGAATAATTTCGGGTCAAAGCTGATTCACCTACTTAACTTTTAACGAAGGTGAAAAAGTACCAATTGCATACAAATCACATTTGTATACACAAGCGGAAATGCGATTCACTTCGACAGAATAAATTCTGACAGCAGTTCAAACCGCTGTAGCAAAAGAAAGAGCTCTAGCTCAGGGGAAACGCATTATTGTCGTGACTCCAGTACCAGTCTTAGAGGCAGTAACAAAAGCGAGCATTCCGAATGCAAAAGCTTTACATCCCAGATGGATACAATGGGTCAATACTCTTGCTGCAACAGATGTTGAATATGTTTTTGATCCTAATTTAAAAACACAAGCATTTCTGCAATACGAACACGAATGCCCTCTGCCTATTGAGATTCTCCCTCTTGACCTGTATGAATTTATAATTTATAATGACGGATCAGCACAACCCGCTACGGGGAGTAAGCAAGCTTCCAGTGCAGCCTGCGCGATCGTTAAAGGTCATATGTGCAATGGTAAATTCCGTCCAATGGTCACTAAAACACAATCTCTGGCAGATTGTACAGCTCAGCGAGCTGAACTACAAGCATTCAAATTGGCACTTCAAAATACTGATCGCAAATTCCCCGCAATTATAGTGTGCAATTCTTTTTACTGTGTTCAATCATATAATGAATATTTACAGAATTGGCTTCAAAATGGTTTCAAAGATGCAAAAGGTGGCACTATCAAGCATAAAACGCTTTGGGAACAAGTAGTTCAGTTGCGAGATGGACTACAAAACACTCACGTGATACACACGCTAAGTCATCAACGTGATGGCGTTCACGTTGCAGGGAATTCATTGGCTGATGAAGCCGCGATGGGGGCTGTGCAATCGGCTTCCGTAGCTGCGATCACTGTTCAACAAGCATTTGCAATGCAATAGGTCTCGCATTTACGCGAGTTTGAGCTATTGGCATTGTAAATGATAATGGCTTTGAAATTCGCGTAAATGTGAGACCTATAGCATTACAAAAACGTGTTAGATTAGTGAGTAGAAACGCACCGTTTCGGCCCACACGTCAAATTAATTAAAGAAACAAGCACGGCCACTAAAGTGGAAGCGGACCGCGCTGCCAATAAAAAAAGTTGTGCTTACCGACTTATGAAGGAGACCGTGTAACGCCACAAGTAAAAGATCCAGTCCTCATGGAAGGTAACAAATGGCGACAGGGCGGTAACAAGGAGGGACTAACAAGCCTCATTATCAATCGGAAACCAGCATTTACCAAGGACAATGACACCAGCCAATCAAAAATATGGATGGAGAGAAGGCGAGACTTCCACAGCATACTCCACTACTGCATGCCTCGCAAAGCGAGCATCGCATGGGCGCTGCCGCTAGTCTCAACCTAAAAAGTAGTCCTCGACTGGACTCACTCTGTCGGCGTGACCAACGCTACCTACCCTGCTCCACTGCCAGCGGCACAGATCACACCAGCGGGCTGTCACAGAGAGCTACACAAGGCTCTGCTGTCAGTAGTGACGGCGCTGGTTGCTGAAAGTAATTACCTTATGTTTGTTGACAGGTCCGTCACCACTGACCAGAGTCACCTGACCTTCACCGTGTGGCCCAAAACGAGTGGTAGTAAGACTTCAATTAAGTTGCGCGGCTCCTGAAAAGTACTGTACACCACAGACAGACGAGATTGTGTGTGAACTTCAGCTGTAACACACCGGGCAAGCAGCTGATGACCGCGCTAAAACCGCTATTTAATAATTTATTGTAAACCAACCAAATTTTTATTAGCAGAGACTAGAGTGAGAGATGATATACATTCCAGAGCACTGACACACTATCACAGTGGAGCAATTTTACCGCTGTTCGGGCAACCTAGCTGAATGCGAATATACAGATAGCATTAGAGTGGTATCCCTAAGAAGCTAAAGCGGTCTCAAAGGCTGGATTGAGAAGACCCAGCAGGTCATGCTACTCTTGAGGAAATTTGGTTCACATTTATTTCTGGCCCCTGAAGAACGGACCGTGAGTTCGAAATCATAGGGCACCGAAAAATTTCTATTGTGGACTGCACAGATGAAGATACTAGCATTGTCATTAACAAGTCATATTTTTCTGAAATGAATGCTGTCTAGCTTTATTTTGATTTTGTTATAACTGTTTGAGATCATGTTACAAAATATATACATGTATAATCCCTAAAATTTTGTAGTTTGAAAACTGATTTTGATGTTGAATACATTTCTGAAAAGGATTATACAATAATGTTTTATATCGTTGATTACATATGAAGTTACACACATTTAGCAATGCACACAGGTCTTTTTGGCAAATGTTGTCCAGATTGTTCTCTGAACTTCAACTGTAACACACAGGGCAAGAAGCTGATGACCGCGCTAAAACCACTGTTTAATAATTTATTGTAAACCAACAAAAATTTCTATTAGCAGAGACTAGAGTGAGAGATTATATACACTCCAGAGCACTGACACTTACTTTGCGAGGTGAGCATAGAGACAATTTCGTTAAGGGCCGCCGTGTGGCCGCAACGACTCCAGCAGCAAATACGCCGCCTACAACTTCTCATCATGAATTGCAGCCACCCAGTTGCGCCGCCGTGTGAGGCAGCATGACCTCCGCCTATTAATGTCTCTGTGTCACAAGTCGGTCCAGTGACCAGTGACCAGTCACCTGGCTGATGTCTCTGTAGTAGCCATTCGGCACTGCCTATCCTGACGTCAGTGAATAGTTACTACGGCACTGGGAATCCAGGCTAATATTGTTACAATGTAGCTAGCAGCTCAGCTCAACCAGCCCCCATAAGCCTGCCGGGAGCAGCGAGCATGCCACAGCGCGCTGCCACTCCACCAGCTAAAGTTTCAGCCAGCACTGGTAATTAAATAGCAGTGCTACGGCTTGAGACAGTCGAGGCACATGCTATGCCTATTATGCATGACTTTGCATTTCAGTGAGGTGATGCGGAACACCACACTGAAATGCGTTTGTCTAACGCCTGATGCGTGGTACTTGTCAGGGCTGGTCAAATCAGTTAATCTCCCAGTGCCTAATAAATGAATCTGACCTTGTTTAATGTAACTGGTGCTCATGTAAAGTGCTCCAATACCTTCGGTTGGAGTTCGAGCTATATACAACTACAAAAGAAAAAAACAAAATGGCCTGACAAGACATATGGAAAATGATGCTGGATGTGCTGTTCGTACTGTACTGTATGTGCCATGGTTCCAGGGGGAGTAATTCTATGTATATTCCTTTTTTTAATTTTTTTTATTTAGAAGGTTTTTTTTAACAAGTTTCACTTTACACTGCGCAGTACACCAAACAAAAGGTTTCACAACACAAGATTAATCGTGGCTTTGGAATTTTGGCTATGTATATTCCGAACAGCTGTAGAGCAGGAGCAGAGCAGAGCTGTCGCTCATGAACAGTGATAGTCATGACTCACTCATCTTTCACATTCTGACAGCTAATTACCGCAGGCGGCAACAAGATGCTGCTGCCTCAAGCAGACTGCTCCATCCACTCTACTGCCTGCAGCACTTGCTGAGTGAATCAGCACCAACATGATGAAAACATGAATGTGCAGGGACTAGGCTGGCATATCTGCAATGGATCTGCCTCCTACTGTGCTGTTTCATCCTACGTTGATTCACTTGTGTCATTTCATCAGATCAGATGCCGCAGGATTATTAGGTCTTGCCAGCCTCATGTTCTCTAAAACAAATTATACCAAAAATACATATGTATATATTTACATACGGAGGCTTTCGGCAAGCAGTCTTCATCCGCTGGTCTGTTTAAGAATCATTTTGCTTCCGGTCACTATGAGTTAGTCCACTTCATCCATTGTCTTAACTTATGAGTGGAAGAATTTCACCTCGTCACATGCGCATTGATACTTTAAAAGGAGTGCCAGGCCTGGGCTGTTAGGGCCACTCATTTATTTTAATATTTTTGTCCACAATTTTATTTTTACATACAGCATTTTTGTAAAAATAAAATGCAGGCTTGCCAAGGCCAGACCTATTGGCCTTTTACATGTAGGGTTCATCTCTAGCAGGAGAAGCCCTCCCACAATCCCAGCAGAGAAGACACTGACTGCCGAAGTTCAGAGGTCTGAGTTCTCAGCATGTGGGGTGTGTTGTACAGGAGACCAAACTGAAATGTGAAAGAAAATAAGGGCAGGAGTGCGCTGTATTTAAAAGAATACAGTGCGTTCCTGCCTTTTCCCCTACGCTGGCGCCGTTTGACCGGGGGACTTTGCAAATGGTGCAAGGGTGCCTGCATTCAATGCAGGCACCCTTGCACCATTTGCAAAGTCCCCCCGGCCAAACGGCGCCAGCGTAGGGGAAAAGGCAGGAATGCACTGTATTCTTTTAAACACAGCGCACTCCTTCCCTTTCCCTGTCGTGTTTTGCAGCGCAGCACTGCGTAACAAATCTAATAAATGTGACCTTAGTGCCTCCTATGCCCTTAATGAGACACGTATAAGAAAAGAGTCAACATACCTTGCGGTCTGCATATCAACCTCCAGAATACGAAGAGGGACTTGACAAGCTAAATATTTTTCAAAATCAAAACAGTTAACAAATATATTTATGACGCTTTCTAGAGTCAAGCTGGAACCATGCAAACAGCGCCTGCTGCCACCCTCGTGTCTAAGAGAGAGAGGAAGCACTGGTACTTTTCGTAATGTTTGTCGTGGGATCCCAGCTCATAAACAACATGCTTGAACTTGGGCATTTTTTCCAGGTTGAGATGGGATTCTTTGCAGAAGTGTAGAATGCTGGTGGCACTCGCCGCTGCTCCAGTAATTTCCACGCAATAATTCTTCCCACGACTTTCGGTAAGAGAGGAAATATCGGTGTTTGCTTCCTAGTTCACGGACACACCGTTTGACCGTCGGCACTTAATGAAGTTGTATTACAATTCGTATAATGATAGTATTGCGGTAGCCATCAATACGCAGCAAACGACGAGTACAAATGACCAAGGAGAAGGGGAAAGGTTTTCAGTAGAAAAAAAGTAATACATTCTGTGTAGTTCTGTTTTAAAGCACGTTTAGTCCTTGGGGATGAAAGCTTAGAGGGGCTAATTCGTGCATTCAGCACAACAAAACTGAGTTATAACAAGTGAGTCAATCAGGGGTAAAAACAGCTCTTTGATCTCAAGGCTGATGATGCAAAGCGGTGTGTCGGGGCATTGCCTTTAGACTACAGTTCACTGAAAACAAGCGACAGTGAAAGCGATCGTGAAAGCGATCGCTATTGACAAAACAAACGAGTGGTGCACGCGTGCGCACCTCAGCGAGACATGTGTTTTCAATTATCGCACCCGTGTCTGGGCACGATAATTGAAAACACGTCAGCAATGCACGTAATAGACACCAATAGGCCATGGGCGGAGCAATGCGCCCGCCTTTGGCCAATTGCATGCTGTCTTTCATAAAAAGACGCACGCAAAGGCCAATAGCGTGGGCCAAAAGGAAAAGCACACGCACGAGAGTGTGCGATTCCTAGGTCCATTTCCAAACCCCCTTAAAAAAGTCTCTCGCTGCGCGAGCAGTGCTGCCCGCTGCACCGCTAGGCACGAGACCTAAAAACGAGAATAGACAGTGAGATATTGTTGGCTGTCAATGCCTCAAGCAAAGGCAGTGGTGCAGTGTTACCTAAAAGATTTCCACTCGAATACTCATATATAATTGATGCGAACAACGTTCCGTTTACTCGAATCCCTGGAGTGGGGGATAGGGTAATTCCAAACATGGAACGTAGAGCAGCTTTGATTTATGAAGCACATGTTGGGGAGGGTCTGTCACATCAGGGGATCTCTAAAACAATATTAACATTAAAAGAGTTGTACTGGTGGCCTGGAATGAATACACTGATTCACATCTTCATAAATAACTGCATAGACTGCAATAGAGATTGCAGGGCAGAACGCCACCAGACACCAGACTACGAAGTAGCCTGTCCAGTACAGACACCATTGTTAGATAGCATTAAACTATCTATGTGCAGGCGACCTCTTGGGCAAATGCAATCCCACAAACACTAAGTCAAGGTTCCTATGGATGTGGCCTCAGCGCTCGGCTGATGCTCGAACTGTTATAAAAGATTTGCGAGTCTTTATCTGCACATACGCAATAGGCACGCTACATTCTGACCAGGGCCCTGTGTTTAGCTCTCGGGCTTACAAAGAAGCCATGGCCAGTTTGGGCGTTGAATTGCGGTACTCCTCTCCAATCCTTCCTAAGGGAAATTCGGTTGGGGAAAGGAAAAACCGGGACATAAAGTGGTCTATAACAGCTAGGGTACGGGTGATGGGTGGGTCAAACATCTTTATGGGGTCCTACGCTCATTAAACAATTTGCCAAGAAGTTCTCTAGGTGGGGTCACTCCATATGAGGTCCTATTTGGGACATGGATGTGGGTTCCTGATCTCGAATGTAAAGGCACAGTGGTGGAAAATAAACCATTTGATGTCAAAGATCTTTTGGCTATTTTACAGGACTTAAATGAACTAAGATCGAAACAAAGCAACGTGTTCCTGAAGCCAACCACCCCTGGGGAAAATCCAGCCAACCCAGCAAGGCCTGTCTGGATCCCAAAGCTCGGGGATCTAGTCAGAGAGAAGAGCGCAGACAAGAAGGAATTTGGGCCTTCTTACAGACAACCAGTACCTGTCCTAGCCATACACGGAACAAGAACAGTACTTCTGCCGCCCCTTGCTGGAAAAAAGGAGAAAAGATTTGTGTCAATCGACCTCATCAAACTACACTATGTAGCTGATACTAAACAGTAGGCCATGTGGACTCCGACCAAGCAGCAGACGCACTCCTCTAGCTACTATCCAAGAGGTTCAAAAACTGAAAGACTCATCGCCATTGAGAATCCAACAGTAAGAAATGAAGGACTAAGCAACAATGCTATGGAACTCATTCCTCTTGAAACCCAAATAACACCTGTCTACGCCAACGTAACAACTGATCCACTGGTTCCAGCGATTTCTACAAATCCTGATGCAAGTTCAACCATTGACAGAACTACCTCTGGCTATTTCATTAACACAAGACTTTTTTCATCACCTGAAAAAAACTTATCTGGTTTCACCATGGATTGAACTATGGATTATTTCTGGAATATTTTTCTTTCTGCTTTGTCTAGCTTTAGTAATGACTCTGAGCATGCTGATAAATGGAAGATTTGTTCATTTGGGCACAGGAAGTAAAAATGTGAACTTACTTTTGAAACCAGACAAATCATCCCATCGTGAAGCAAGAGACTTGTCAGCAGTGAACATCACAGCCGTTACTATACAAGATGGTATAGTTTGGGACAAAACGGATTATGATATAATCGGTCCGTCTGAACTTTTGAAGATTCCACACTTATTTAAAATTTCATTAAGTGACTTTATTACCTCCAGTACCTATTCTGATGAATGGGACTTCCTCGCCAGGAATACGCATGCGCGGGCTCCCGCGCAAGCGCAGTTCCCAGAAAAAGACGCGATAGAGACGGATGGAAGCCCGGGGACGCCACCGATAAGGTAAGGTTATTTGAAATGTGCTTTTTGAAGTTATTTAATACGGCGGGCAGGAGGCGGGCGGCGCGTAACGGAACTATGCGGAGAGTGCGGAGATTGGTTCCATCTCCGTGCCTCTCCGCGTAGGTCCCTTACGCAAATTACGCCCACGCCTAGTAATCGACCTGTCACTGACAACGGTAGATTACTTTTTGTCTACAGGATTAGAGGATTTCATGTTTTCTCCAGCATCTTCAAATAACTTTTGATTTGCCTCACAGTGTACCATATAATCTATGAATTTGGCATTCATTTATTTGGCCTTCATTTATTTTTTTATTTTTTTATTTTTTAAAACAAAAGACTAAATTTGGCTACGATCACTTTTGTGAATATTGGCTTTTTTCTTTTATGGCTGAATACTCTGCTTACAGTAGAACTATTCATAGAGAACAGACTTCTTTGAAACACTTCTAGGGACACATTGTCACCTTTCTTCGCATTTATGTACCATGATATGAAACGGCTTTGAACTTTTTCTTCTGTAATTACAACCCATTTCATCGTATGTATATATGTATGTTCATTCGCTAAGCATCCACTGTACACATATGCTTAGGAGGAAACATTGCTTTTGATACATACAGCACTTTTTGCATTCATGTTTAGCTGAAAGTTTTAATATGAACTCATTTTAAATATGCTTTTACAAATGTTTTAGTGAACATGTAATACTCGATTGTATGTGTTTAGCATGTTTAGCATTTACAATATTGATAATTCGTCAAATGGAGTGGGTGTTGTGTTTCGATTTAGATGCCCGTACATAGGTTCCCCTGAATCATGTCCTTATATAGGCACAATTCGCATTGCCCTTATTTAGGCATATAATCCCAGTCCTTATTTAGGCATTAGCCATGCAAACCAAATTCAGGCATGGGTTCCTACATCCGTCCATCCCACGTCACAACGAGTTCTTAGAAACCAGAACCTTAAGCCGTCAGGACTTTCCCTAGCTAGGATTATTGATTTCTCCAAGAACTCATCTGTTATGCATGAACTACTATTCCTTAGGGGTTCACCCATGACGTTTTCCTCTGTCCGACTTTACGTCAATGCTAGCATTCCTAAACAATTCCAGGTAAAAAATATACCTTCCCTTACCTTGGTAAACCACGGCACGGCTCGGCAAGACTTGACTGCACGGTTCGCCACGGCAAGTTCGGAACAGACCATATCCCGGCCTGAGGCACTGACCAGACGCTGTCATCCCTGCTTGCAGAGAATCCAGCTTCCAGTGTTCTGACTCCTTTCGCTGGGTATTAGAGTTCGAGACCCGGAAAGAGATTCCCACCTCTCTCCTTCTAAAGGTATGGAGCTGGCTAGAACCTAGAGGGACTCTTGGCATATAAACGTAGTATATACCATACTATAGAAAGCAGCACCTACTTCTACCTCGCACTACACTTAGGTTAGGTACACTGGGGTAGAACTATTTAGAAGCATCAGACGAGTATACACTTTTTAGCCTGTGTTATTTTATGTATGTATATATGAATATATGTCATAGCTAAAAGACAATGCTATTGCAGTATTATTTCTGTCTACTGCTTATGCTGTGCATATTATATCTTGCTTACTGTCTAATGATTGTAACAGCTCATATCTCTTACACGAGAAACAAGACTGTTCAATAAACATCTTTATTGAAACGCCCGTCTATCTATTTCTGTGTAACTCTGGAGAAACTAGGCATGCCCGATTGACTGAGTGAAACGCGTTCCGATTCTAAGGGAAACAAAGTTGTCATGTTTATGCGGTTGTCAGAAACTAATCCCTTCTTGTTTATTCGAGAAGTTTCTAGTGACCTCTGAGTTAGCTGGCACACAAAGTAATTAAGTTTAATATGCTCGATAGGAGCATACTGACCTTAGTCCTATGCAAAACCTATAGTGTATATTATTCCAATGCGCAGAGCCTATAAGGGAAATGGGAACTACACTACAAGGTGTCCCATCCTCCACAAAAACAGTTCTTCCTGCTTACAACGCAGGCTCCCTTGCACCCAGGTGCAGGAGTGCCTGCATTGGTGCTAGGCAGCACATTGTATGCCAGCACTGGGAAATGACAGGACTGCGCTTTATATTGTTAAGTATGGCACAGTCCTGTTCTTTCCCTATCAAACAGCACAGCAAGGTGACCTGCTGCGCTGAGTGATATCTTAATATAAATGCCCCTCAATATCTAATCACACAAAGGGATCATACCATAAGAGTGACAGGTTGTTATCTAAGTTTTTCAGAGTACTTATTATCATTCTCGCTGCAAATGGAAATATCTCTGAGCCTGGTAGCTTAAGAAGGGACGGCCCTTCTTCGCCATCGCATAGCAATCCTGCGTTTTCCCAACAGTAATGCAATAGCAACCAATTTATGATGTGGCTTAGGACTGGCCCTTAAGTATCCTTAGACTGCCACTAGAGGGCAGAGGGAACCACCCCCGGTAATTTCTTGTAGTATCTCCCATATGTTAATCCAATATGCTAGAATCAAAGGGCAGGAGCAGTCCATAAGCAGGAAATCTGCATATGGAATGTTGCAGCACCAGCATCTGGGAAACCTCCACTTAAACGTTCCAGCGCCAGCATCTGGCAACCTCCACTATACCATATCGCAGCATCTTGTGTAGTTCTCTCTGTGAATGAACTTTAGTTGAATTAGTCCAAACCTCCCCTTAGGAGAAACCACCTTGATCTGTTGGCAGCAGAATGACCATTGCACATCTGCAACTTTGTGCCCAATGTCTTGTTCTCATTTTTCCTTCATAGTTTATTCACCATAATTTGAAGTGCCTCGGGCACAGGTATGCATCTGTGTAATCAAACTGGACTTATTCGGGTCAACAATGATGCTAGTGAGCAGCATCCACTCAAGGGGGTTCATCTGCCTTCGCTATGATAAAAAAGCGTCCGACTGGGAGCAGATCTCCCAGGTTCTCCAGCGTGCTCCTTCCCAGATATTTAATAATCCCAGGTACAGATGCCAAGGCCTCCCCCCCTCCCCCCCCGGGTGATGGCCAAAGGAATACGTGGTGAGTAGGTCGTTTGTGTGCTTGTCAATGTGTCAAGTCTCCTCCAAGCCCATTTGGCACAGCCTACGGTGTGAATCTCTATGTTGGGGAGATGGAACAGGGTCACAAGTGTGGCCTTTAATGGTATAGGGGAATCCAGTCCAGCCTCCAGATGTAAATGTGGGTGGTGACAAGATGGGTGACGCCCATGGTGCGCATATTGCTCCTGCATGATCAGGTAATATACAGTTAGAAATGTGAAGCAGCAAATTCACCCATGTTATATGGCATCTGTAGCTTGCAGCAGCCTATCCTGAGTTGTCCACCTGCCCACATCAATTTGATCATCAAGGAATGCAGCTAAATTAGCAGCAGGGTTATTTACAATGAGGAGGATATTGTCTGGTTGCATCGATAAAGTAATCCTGCGGGATCCAAACTGAATCCCCCTGTGATGATGAACTCCCCTCAATATACTAGCCAGAGGCTCTATCATCAAGGTGAATGCAAAAGTGACAGCGGGCACCCTTGTCTGATGCCTTTTTCTGTTGGTATTGGAGTGGAGAGCGAATTGTTTATTTTGATTCTTGAGGGATGTTCAGTATATAGAAGAGCCACACATTTTAATAAGACTTTTCCTCTCCGGAACTGTGGACCCTCGATTGTCGCAGGGAGATATGCTTGATCTTGATATTGAAACATGCAATAACAAAGATATGCCCTTGGAGAGTGAGATAGTGTTGGAGAGGATGTGGCCTAATGGATAGAGCTGTGGACCTCGAAGCTGGCGAACCAGGTTCGAGTCTCGGCAGGGACGCTCAACATCCTGTGATTCTGAGCAAATCACGTAATCTCCCTGTTCCCAACAAAATGAATGTGTCCGTCTGTAACGCAACTGGTGCTCATGTCAAGCGCTCTGATGCCTTCGGGTCAAGTTCACGCCCTGTAAAACAAAACAAAAAAAACTCTCTTCATCATCTTGAACTGTAAAAAAATGGACTGAGGGAGGACAGCAGTCTAAAGACTTATGAAAATCTCTGCCTTCTGCTTAATAATCTTTGGCTATTTGACCAACTTGAAAGGGTGTGGACAATCGCCCAACTTCTGAGACTAGTGGCTGTTGCCCATTGGTTCCCACCTGTTAAGCCAAACATTTGGCTAGTGGATGTGAGCCCTTGCCTCACCTAGCTTCATCTCTAACAATCCTAAGTTGTTCCCCTAACTGATGATCAGCTTTCGTAAGACAGCCAAGATCTAGTCCTACCTCTGTACATTTTTGGGCAATGATTGGCCCAAGGATCAATTAATGGAATGCAACCCATCTTAGCCATTTCATTAACCTCTTCTGTGCCCATGACGAGATAGTCTCATCATGGAGCACGGTCGCGCTGTGCCCATGACGAGACTATCTCGTCATGAACCCCACCCACTAATGCAACGCCCGGCACAGGAGGGGGAAAGGGCGTGGCACTGAAGGGGTTAACTTCCTTCATCAACTTCATGTGATCCAAAGTGTCAAGTGGGGTTTGTGGCCCTCAGGTGCTCTCAGGCTTGCTCCTCCAGTACACTTTCATGCTTCCTTCCTTGACATCCAGCCCACGCACACAAGTTTTCTTCAAGAGCATTGAGTTATCCATTGGTATTTGTATGACAAGACTCTCCTTTTGAACTAAAAATTCCTCTCTAGCAACCCTGCCACTATTCTCATTCAGCCTTTTTGTTTATTTGTTTTAAGTGTTTCTGCAGCGCAGACCCTGCCACTGGGGCAGTGCAGCGCCGCACACACAGCACAGGGACCCAGGTACAAAATAATTTGGTAGCCACATTCCCCGTAGAGTTTGTGACTGAAAAATCGTTTTTTCCAATGAACTAAGACCATTTTCTAAAATCACACAACGGGCTTTATGACTCATTCTGAATCGCAGTTAGGAAAGGGTGACTTGCTTCCCATTTATTGGTGATCTGTAATGAGATATATCAAGGGCGTTACTGACACCTCCAAGGAGGCGGTAATGATTTTCTAAGTGGAAAGTGTCCCTGTTGGACATTTTCCGCTTCTATGTTTATCACCTGTTGACCCACATTCCTAGTAGTAACTCTAAAGAGACTGACGGGCTCTGATTTCCATGCTTGTTCCTGGGAGACTTTTCCTGTGGGATCCCAATCCTGACGTGTGGATTTCTTCATAGTAGAGACCTCAGAATAGGGGGGATAAGGTCCCCTGCACAAATGCACACTTTTATTTCTCAATAAGAGAAATACTTTTACAAGTGGAGAGAGCTCTTCCTCTCACTCCCCCATAAAACGTGGGGGTGATCCTTTCTCCTTCCCACCCTGGAAGGGGAATTGAGCCAGCCTTGTGCTGGCATAAATTTACAACTCTTTCCAGTCTTTGGCATTAACAAGTTCCCTTGTTGCCTCCCGCTTCACTGTCTATGTTTGGTCCTAGATCCTGGTAAGATGCTGACTTGCTTGGGGCCAAAACGGCGTGCACCCTGAGCCCCAGGGACACCTCGAGAGGAGACAGTGAGACACGACTTTTGTGGGTCCTGGAGAAGTGGAGTCCCTCATGATTTTGGTGACCACTTTCATTACATGTTTATTTTTATTTTTTTGCACTAATTAGCACATTGTTAGTGCATAGCAGAGTGATTGATTAGAAGCCCTGATGAATGCCCCTATAGCTTAGATAAGGGTGATATGAAGGCCGAAACATGTTGACCAAAAACCACAGCGCAATTAGGGTTGTATAGGCTTTACCTTGATCATGCACTTCTGCGTGTTTTTGTAATCCTATCCCCAACAGACAACAATAAAGACCATTGCCTGTTCTGACGTTAGTTGTACCTTCACTTTGCTGATTTTTCTACCTTTTTACACTCTGCTCCACTCGGCCATACAATCGACTCACATAGGGCCTTATCACAAACAGCCAAAGAGTTCCTCCTAATTTCTTTAGGAGTTGTAGCCCACCGTGTAGCTTTGCTGTAGTGTGAGGAGGAACCCTATGACGAAGCATGCCACCTATGGTAGGTGAGGGTTCTCGTCCTAAAAAGGAAGCATTCCCCTCTCATCTCAGGTTGCAAGTCAGTTCATTGGGTCATTTTCCATTCCTGGGTATCTCAGTGTGTTTCTTTATGCTGGACCCTCACCTCACCACACTATGCCAGCTGCCTGTTTATCAGGACAATGACCATAATCCTTTGTAGTAGTGGATGCTGTAGGCTGCCTCAACATCTCTTCTGCTCCTACTGGCCCTTGAGAGATCCCACCCTGATTCTTCCTCTGTCACTGTGTGTCTGTGCTCTGCTCTCATCTCGTTAAACACACACATTCTAAACTCCTGCCAGGGAGGCTGCTGGCCCAGAAGAACATGGACACCAGGTGCAGTGAGGAATGTGGGAAGGTGGTGTGTCTCTGGGCTCTCAAGATTTCCAGGTACCGGTTTTATATTCTGTATTCTTTGACTTGAAGTGCTGACATTATCAAGGGAAGAACTGGACCACAAGTCCCAGAATGCATGCAAAAACCTGGACTGGACGAGCTTCCCATGCATGAATCTGATATGCTTGCGAACCCTTGTGTGTGTGAGACTGTGTGTGGTTGTGAGAGGGGACAGGCGAGTTTTGTGCTCGACAGAATGAAGCCTGCTGCCAAGCTACTCCCACTCCTAGATAACACCTCTTTCAAAGCTGGAACGCTATTCCTATTCGATCCTGCGCTGCTCCAACAGCATCAGGGAGACGCCCCCTTTACGAGTGTTTCAAACTGGAGCCTTACACAAGGCGGGACAAGGCTGTCACAAGCAATGATGTAAGCAAGGAGAATAGACTCTACTTTCCTCTAGTAGGCTACTAAGAGAAAGCCATAATTGTGGTCCAGTGGGCCCATCACACCCTTGGACCCCGGTGCCAATGCACCTGCTGCACAAGTGACAGCTATTGCCCTGGCAAGTGGCCTGTAATGTGCCAGAAAGATGTGTTTTCATCAAGGGAGCTCAGATGGCACTTGGTAGGGGTCAAGAAGCCACAGACAGGCTGCATTAGACATGTCTAGCTGGCACCCAGTGACAGCTCCAGGGAGCCACAGATCAAAGGAGACTGGGAAAGCAACAGCCTTTTGTACCTAACTTTAGGGCTCCTGGCCCTTTGGTATTACAGAAGGGGCCACACTCCTTCGTAGGGCACCCTCTAGTGGACAGTGCTCGATACAAAGTGAGTGGTCCATCATTCACATGGAGTCTGGGTCTATGTACAGGACTGGGCTCCGGCACCATCTTACAAATGCAAACATACCAGCAAAGCGGCCCTCAAGAGATATGCAAATAGTGCAGCCCATGGGAAGGTAATGTTAATGCATGCATAGTGTGCTATTTGGAAAGAGGGTGTAACTCCCAGAGTCACTCTGGCAGCTTCCACCAGGGAGGCAAGGGGGGTACTGTCACCATATGCACCCCGTTGCCCCTCTTGAGGGTCCCCTCTAAATCTTGGGCAGGGGATCCATTGCAAAGACACCAGCCGTGCAGCATGACCTGTGCTGTCACTTTTTCTGCAGAGGTGCCCAGAACTGCAGTCACTGAGATCTGTCCTATCAGACCTATAGGCCCTTTTGGGACGTTGGGGTGAAGTGATTGAGTGCACCATCATTGTAGGTGAGTTTGGTCCCAGCCCCTCAACTGTTGAAGGTCCTCCTGTGCTGGAACAGAGCAGAGGGTGACCCACCATTGTATGCCTACACCATGTACTCTGAGCCAGGGATAATGCATTTCTTTGTAAGTGGGGTGCGTGGATATGTCTTCATACTAGAACAATTGGTCAGGACACAAGTCTTCAAAAAAGAAGTGTGGGACTAACCAAGTTAGGCAGTATGAAATCAACATCACAGCGCGTGCTATCTTATGTGGCACCACAGGATGTGATATCACATGAAGTGTCATCACAGCCCATGAACTCACAGACAGTGACATCACGAGAAGTGACATCAGATCTTAAGAACTCACATATGTGTAGCATGTCTATCAGTATGACTATCATGGGTACATTTATTTCTTTTATTTCAGAGTTTTTATGTAGTGCATCATTCATCCCCAGGGGGACATCACGGCGCTATAAAACTCACTAGGGTTCATCTTGGCGAGAAACCCCACAGTAGTCTCTCTAAATGCCGCAAGAACACTAGCTCAACAACAGTCAAGTTTTCAATCCCTTTCTGAAATGAAGATGGTTGTACGTAAGGCGATGATCCAGGGGTGGTAGGTTCCACTGGACCACGTGCAAAATGTGAGAAAGAATGTCAGCCTCTTCTTGTTTTTCTTAGTCTTGTAGACTGCGCTAGAGCCAAATTGAAAGACCTCAAATTCCATGCCGGCCTATAGAATTCAGCTCTGGACTCGGGCCCTTGTTGTACAGAGCCTTGTGAGCATGGCACAGGAGTTCAAAGTTGGCTCTTTTCCAAACTGGAAGCCAGTGTAGAGCTGCTAGACAGCGGATGCCGAGCCAAATCTGTCCATTTTCAAAATTAGCTTGGCCGTGGAACCCTGAATTACCTGAAATCTTGAAAAAAGGTAATCTGCAATGCCCATAAAGAGGGCATTACCATAATCCAGCTTATTAGTAATCAAGGCATGGACGATGGTTTACCGCCAAGCAACTGGAATCCAAGAAAACAGTCTTCTCAGTAATTTGAGAATGCCCTCAACGTGTTATTTATTGAAAGACAATCGGCCACAATCACCACAAAGTTTTTGGTGGACTTTTTAGGGGTGGTCATAGCCCCCAACGTATCAGGCCATCATGAGGCATTCTAAAATAGATGGGCCCCCCAAATAGCATGTTAAATGAAGTCAGGCTCAAAGACAAACCCTGTGGGACTCCACATACCGATTTATGGAAATGGGATCTGAAAGTGCTGAGCTGCACTGAGTACGATCTATTTTTTAAGAAGGAATTGAACCATTGAAGAGCCTTCGAATGTAAGCCGATATCATAAAGTTTGTTAGTTAGCCGGCTATGTGAGACCGCATCGAAGGCCACTGATAGGTCGAGTAATATCAGGGCTGCGGCCTTGCCCTGATCTACTGTTAACCCAGTATCATCGAAAGCGGCCAGCAACGTATATTCTTTGCTATTATTGGCACAAGAGCCAGTCCATGAGGAGTCCAATAAATTAATAATTTCCAGGAAATTAGACAATTGCCTCTTCACCAATTTCTTAAATGTCTTCGACATGTATGGGAGAAGTGATATAGGCTGGTAGTTGGAAAGGACAGCAGCATCAATTCCAGGTTTTTTGGCCAAAGGTAACAGTATTGCTTGCTTCCAAAACTCTGGGTAAGTAGCCATTCAAAGATTGAGAATAAATGTGTTTGAGGTAGGAGCAAAGAATAGGTGCTAATCGAGAAAAGATAAAGTGCTGGCAGGGGTCTAAGGGGGAACCAGATTTGACCTCTGTCAGCATCTTTAAGTCCTGCTCTTCTGTGAACTATTCAAAGGCTCCCAGGTGAGTGACAGCCTCGGAATCAGGGCCCATCGAGAACAATGGAGAATCCTCCAGTGATTGCTGGACCTCCAAGGAGGAATAAATATTCTCAATTTTGTCTGTAAAATAATTCCCCAGGTCCTTGCAAAATTCCTCAGTAAGGGGAATTGGTAAGGATAGACAATTTGGCGAGGCAAGCTCCTTAACAATTTTAAATAGTTCTCTTGATGAATTACTATTCTCTTCAATCCATTTAATGAAGTTATCTTTATTGGCTCTTTTCAGAGCTTTGTGGTATTTTTTAAATTCTTCTTTATATTTTACATAGTCAACTTCTTCCGTCGAGAACCTTTACTTATGTTAGAGGGTTTTACATATTCTTTTGGTTATTTTTGGTTCCACCGAATACCATTTTTCAGAAGGACGTCTTCTGAGAGAATTGATAACTTCAGCGGAGCACATTTATCTAAGGAGCTAAGAACCGCTTCATTCAGTGATTCAATTTGCTTCCTAAAAGAATTCTCCATCTTGTTCTGGGGGGATGAAATGTCTGGAGAAGCATTCCTTAGTTATGCGACTCCATGGTCCCTTGGGTTTCCGCACGGGGATCAATGAACCACTATAGCCATTAGGAAGAGGAACTGAAAATGTGATTAAAAAGTGGTTGGTCCACCTTAGGGGGGTTATACTCAAGATTTTTTTAGTTTTAATGTTAGAAAACCCCACATCCAATGTATGGCTCGCTCTATGGGTTGAACCACTAACCTTTTGTTTCAGTTGGAGTATATGCATATCATTCTCCAATTGCTTGCGTAGCTCATCCTCGTCTTATCAAAATGCAAATTAAGGTCACTAGACACTATATAGTGTTCGTGCTTAACACTTAGTGAAGCTAATTGAGAGAGAAGGTTATTCGCTGAATTTGGGTCATAACACGGAGGACCGTGCACAACCGAACTGCCAAACAACATTCTGACTTTGTGTGCGAGCTTCACATGTGAGTGCATTACGGGATTAAACAAATGAGATTTTGCATTGGTGTTGTACTAAAAAAGTGATGCGACACCAACACAAAATCTGGCCCTCAACTTATACCTTTAGGGCCATATATATGGCCAAGTAACAAAGTCATCCTGCTGCACTGCACCGTGTGACAGGGAAAGGGAGGAATGTGAGGTATTTAAGTCAATATTGCACATTCCCGCCTTTTCCTCTGCGCTGGCACCCTTTTGGCTGCCTAGTGCCAACGCACGTACCCTTGCACCATAGTGCTAGGGTGCCTAGGTTGTAAGACACCTTCCTGCACAAAAACAACCCCCTGAGGCTTTTTCCTCTTTCTATGTGTGCTGCACAATGCAGCACACATAGAAACAGGAAAAAAACGAGGAGAAATAAAGATATTTCTCCTCGTTACGCCGCTCCTCAGGAGGAGTAGGTTTTTGGCGCATTCCCAGGTCTGTCACTTCTGGCAAATTTGGGAATGCCTCAAAATCCATGGACATTGAAGGGCAAAACACCCACGCAACACCCATGGAAACGCATTCATGGCACGGCGTAATGTAACGTGATTTACACTGCATTGCATTACTCGAGATTTATGAAGACACTCAGGGCACGCAAGGTGGAATTGCATGGTTTAATAAATTTAATTTTGAAGTCCCTCGCTCCTGCACCATGTTGCGTGGTGCAAGAGCGATGCAAAGGGGCTTGTAAATATGCCCCTGATTTTTTTTAAACTGACAAGAAGAAATTGGCAACAAGGAGAAACGTGGCTGTAAATCTGTTCTGGGTAATTGGTTGCAAAGTCTGCATTTTAAAATATCTTATGAGGCGAAAGCAGCGGTTGCATAGCCCTTTGTGTGCCACGTAAATCTCAGGAAATAATAATAACGGTGAGATAACTGGAGATTAACACGTTTGCTGGAGAGATCTGTGCTTTGTCTAGTGCCAGTTTTAAATCAAAGTAGCCAAGAGGGTTTTAGTGCCTTCAAAGCACATCATGTAATTTGCAGATGACAGATTTTTATTTTATTTAGATAGGTAAACGGGGTACTGCTTTTAACACAGAAATCATTTTGTTACTTGCAGTTCATAAATTGTAATCCTTCTAATATAGCACAATGAGCTATGAAGGACGACAGGTGACCCCTACACCTTGTATCCTCAATGTTTTATGCAACACATCCTGTACCTTGATTTACACACTTATATGATATATTATCAATGCGTCATGTGTACGTGTGTTGTAAAGCGCTCTGACACCCTGCATTGGATAAGTAGTGCTATAAAAGAAATAAGAAACAAAATAGTGGTATTTACTTTGTTATTTGAGTGAATACTGGGACATACCAGCACATCTGACATTGCTACAGTAAATGCATAGCTCATATAGATGGACTGAACAAAGACAAAGCATGCCTCTCCTAGGTACTAGTGAATTGATTTCAAGTTGTGTGCCTTTGTTTCCACTCCATTGCATTTGCATCTAGGTGTGAGGCTCCATGTCACTTCCAGCCAAGAATACTCCAACAAAAGAAGGCCTGGCGCCCCTTAACTTCAGACTTTGTTTTGGGCCCACCTGGAATCTGATCGGCCCCCACACCGCCTGCACGCTGCTGCTCGGTACAGAAGCCAACAACTTGCAGGTGCTGCTGCTGAATGTGTCCTGGTGTCTGAAAATGGCACTGGATGAGCTCATTTCATTGGGGCCCAACTTCTTGGCAGGGTAGACGTCATCCACCCTGTGAAAAAAAAGTGGGTGGACGCCGTCTACCCGCGTGTACCCCTGACTTGTGCCCCGCTCGTGGGAGTGTGCCCGAGTGCATCCCAAGGTCCTGGACCCCATTGGTTATATAGATCCTGAACACTAACTCTTTTATTGTGGGACCATGTGTCTGTTCACACCGAGAACATTTCATTAGGGGGTTTTGTAAAGTGCTTGTAAACATCCAATGGTGGCCTCAGAGCACTATGTTGGCATGCGGGCTGCCGAGATCTCAAGAAATTAGGCCAAAAGTCTATGAAGAAAAGGAGATTTGTTATAGGTCAGTCATCATTAAACAGAGTGACAGACCAAGTGGCACCAATTGTCATAGAACGTTCGTGTGCTATGAGGCACACAGTAGGACTGTCCTGGATATCACCACAGAAAATATTAAGGCGCCTTCTAAAAATAATTGTCACAAGCCTGGATATTGTGGCTCAGCAAAAGTGAAGTCATGTCATTCCATCTCACACCTGTGCACATTTCAAGACCCCCTCAGAGGAAGCAGTTGTTTTATGAGTGTACCCAGGAGAAACTGGTGCTGAAATAATTTTCAGAGTGGCGGTGCCGCCATCAATCAATCAATTTGGATTTATAGTGCGCGACTAATCACCAAAGAGGGTCTCCAGATGCTGGTTTCTTGCTGGGATCAGTCGATAAGCCAGTGCTGAGGTCACTTTCTGAATTCTGGAAGAAAGGATGCTATTTGAAGGAAGGGGAAGGTCGTTCCAGGACTTGGCGGTGAGATAGGAGAAAGAACGTCCTCCACTGTAGCTTTGGCGGACGCAGGGAGTGTGTGCGAGGGTGTCTGGAGGGTTGGTGGAAGTGCAGGCGGTGGTTGATGTATGCTGGTCCTTGGTCATGAATGGTCTTGTAGGCGAGTGTCAGCATCCTAAACTGGTATCTTTGATGGATGGGGAGCCAGTGGAGGTTCTTGAGGTGGAGGGTGATGTGGGTCCGTTTGAGGAGGTCGAGGATGAGTCTGACGGCTGTGTTCTGAGTCGTCTGTAATCTCTACAGGAGTTGGGTGGTGGTTCCTGCGTAGAGCGTGTTGCCGTAGTCCAGCCGGCGGGTAATCAATGTTACATGACTGAAGCCATAGGGATTGTGAAAATCAAAAGAACAAGTGTACCTAGTGAGCCAGTCCTAGCTGGCAAGAGAATGGTAACGGTGTAGTCAAGGCTGAAAGTGGGATGAAAAAAGTGGGGGGTCTCTTAAAGGGGCATAGCATATGCAATTAAGTATGTGGCTTAAACATGTAAATTACATTTCTGTGACTCCCACAGTGTGCCACCTGACTGGTCATTTTGTACCTCTCTGAGCTAAATGTTTTTGCATCCAGATGAATAATAAAACGTATTTATAAATAATTTACATTTCACTTGAAACAAAATCTTTTCTGCCATTTCCATCCCTCCTCCCTCTGACTCAACTCAAACCTTTCTAGCTACTATAAACTCCCAAACATGCTCCTCAAACTTCCATCCCTCCTTTTTAGCCATGCCACCCAACTAACAAGCAGACACAACCATTACTTACAAAACAACTTACTACTTCCCCTTTTCAAAGCACTCCTATTATCCTAACCCCACCCGAACTCTACTAAGAAATCAAGAGCACAAACCTAACACAACTACTGCGCGAAGAAAGAAAACGAATTGTACTAACCTACTAACTACTAACCTTGAGTTCCGGAGTAGTGTGCTACGCACTGAAAAAGCACTTCAATGCCCCATCAGGGGTTGTAAGTGCCATATAAATACATTTTCAATTACAATTATACAACAGCTGACATCAACTAGCCTGGACTATTGTCTTTGTCAATGATTGTTAGTTGTTTAATATAAATGAGCAACAGCAATGATTTGTGGTAAATAATTATTAGTTAAAATGTAGTAATTCTGAAAATGTGAGACTGTAAATTACTGAGGCCTGTGGAAGGGGAAGTGGGCTTCAGAATGTTCAATCACCCCTGTTATTTCTTACATTTTAGCTCTTTTCCCTTCAGGACCCTCTTTTCAATCTCTTCAGAATGTGCTTCCTTCGGCAGCGGCCCGTTCCTAAGAGTGGAGGGACCACGCCTTGCACCTTTTGGACATAAATACTTTTATTTCTCCTTGTTTTTGTTTTTTCCATGTGTGCTTCATTCTGCCGCACACATAGAAAGAGAAAATGCCATGAATGATTGTATATGTGCAGGAAGGTGTTCCTTCTTGCACATAAACAATCATTGAATAATGACGATTTGCAGAATGCGGCACACATAGAAGTAATAAATCGCCATTATTGATTGCTAATGTGCAGGAAGGGACACCTTCCTGCACATAAACAATCATTCCATGCAATGCAGGCACCTCTTACACCATGGTGCAAGGGTGCCTGCGTTGGCACTGGGCAGCTCATTCTAGTACCAGAACTAAGGAAAAAAACACAGGGGTGTGCCGTACTGGTGTAAATAACGCGCATCCCTGCGTTTTGGAAATGTTGGAGCGCGGCGCTGCCAAATGTGGCGCAGCTACGTGCAACAACATCTCCTTGTACATATGCCCCCGGGTTTCGGTAACTATTTGTCATTTGCGCATCACCAAGTACAGTGTCTGGATTTAGTTTGAGTCTGTTAGAATCTCTGTGTACATCATACTTCAGAATTATAAAAACATGCCTTGTTTGTGCTTTCCTAACCGTTAACATATTTTGAAATATTTTTATAGTTCATTTATAGCTATTTAAATGTTGTTGTGTCAGAAAAAATGAGTACCTGCTGCCCTTGCTTTCACACCAGCAAGAATGTCACATAGTTTATTTTACACAATCGTTCACTTTACAGTTAGAGAAAGAAAAGTAAACATCAATTTTCATAGTCAAAAAGATAACCATGGGTTTGACAGAAGACTAAGTCTGACATTTGATCCCTGTCTTTGAACACACAGCAAATAGGACAAGAGAAAAACATGGGCATTTTGGGGTGCAGCAGCACCCCCAGCACCCCTGCTTCCTGCGCCTAAGCAGGGAACACGGAAAAAAAGATGCTCAGGTCTGGATATCAGCTTTATGTGTTGTGCCCATGAGTCGAGACCTAGAAAACAAGGTCATTAATAACCAATAACAATCCGAGAAAACGAATTTCAGCACTTTAATTAGTTCGCTAATTGCCTTTTCACTACTTGCTTAAAGTTTGCTATTCATTTTTCATACATTTTTATTTTCAGCAATTATTTTGGGCAATTTGCAGAATCAACAAGAACTACTTTTGAGTTCATTAATGCTTTCCCGTGCCATGGAAGCGGGTGGGCAGGGGGCCAGGGACCAGGGTGGGCTGCACTGCAGCCCAAACTCTAGGAGATTTTGGCAACTGGATTTTCTGACTAGTAAACTCAGGTCTGGTGTTCTCCTAGTCGAAAAAAACGGATGTGGAAACCAGTGGATTGCGTGGGGAGAGGGTGGTGGTGGTGGTGTGTGTGTGTGTGGGGGGGGGGAGGGGAAAGGTGGGGGATAGCCCGGGTGCAAATTTTTTAAGGGTGCAAAATTTAAGAAGGAAACTGGAAGGATACTTGCCTGCCCCGGGCGCTGTCAACCCACACTTTGCCGCTGGTGGGAACTCTACAATGACGCTTGAGCGGAGAGGAAGTCTGCTCTGCTCAGCTTATGACTGGGACCTAGACCAAGACAATGTTTCTGCATCCAGTGAGGAGCATGGTAAAGCAGTGAGACCAGGGGAGGAAGGTTTGCAGACTCTGCGCCAAGTTTGAGATAGAACGTTTTGCATCTACAGACATGTGGTAGCCACCATGTGGTAGCCATTTTTGAAGGCATCTAAAATGTCTAAAATTGAGGCCATGTAGTGAGAAGTGTTGGTGATAAGGCGGAGCCCAGAGGAACAATACATTTGATGATGGATCTCTTAAAAAGCAATAGATCCAATTGGACTTGCTAGGCGTGGTGTGGCAGGGATGAAGGAGACCATGAGAGCGCTGATGCATGGGTGCCAGCCGCCCTGGACAGTTTTTTGATAAAGATCTGTTGGCCACTGGTCGCAAAGTTGGTAGAAAGGTTGAATTCCATCAAGCCTGGTCCCAGGAGCTGACTAGTTCTGACACGATGTTTGACAGTGCGGCCGCTGTCCCTCGACGGGGTTGGAAGTCTGACCGAAAGTCACTTCGAAGGTCGTTCGACTCCAGATGGAAGGGAAGTTTGGTGGTGATGCCTGTTACCAGTCCCTTTGCAACACATGATAGGCGTGAGATGGGTCTGTAATTAAATAGATCACCTGGATAAGTTGTGAATTTCTTTTCAGTTTAGTTGTGATGACCGCATGCTTGAGGGGCTGAAAGATAACTCCACTGGAGAGGAAGGTATTGATTGTGGAGGTGGTTATCAATTAAATGTAGTCAGGCCCAGGTTGATGGCATCGCCGCAGTCCCAGAGAGGTGAAGGTTTTTTAAAAGTGACCAGGATATTTCTTATGTCGGATTCAGAGTCGGGGCAAACTCACAGGGAGGACATGCTCCAATAGGTATAAGCAGGTCATAGGCTCATGGAGCGATAGTGATGCGGACCCTTAAAGTGGCAATTTTAGCAATAACAAATGGCAGAAGAGTGTCACAGAGGTTTGGAGAGGGAGCCAGCAGGCTTGGCGATGACCTGCTAGCCACTGCCTCTTCAGAGATGTGGAACAGTTTTTTTGTGTCGTTCGAAGAGGACACCATGAACTGAAATGAACAGCGTTCTGCATCTTCTCTCTTATCCGAGTGCATGCGCAAATATGGTTAGGGAAAGCCCTGGTTGGGCCTAGACAGCTTCCGACTGATTGGAACAGTCAAACTAGCAACCTAGGCTCAGAGCTAGGGTTCTAATACCCTAGACCCTGCTGCCCTGCGATCAAGGAGAGCAAGTGACTCAACAATTTGAGCATTTCATGTGCTTTGAACCATGATGTCCCTTTCTTTAGACTAGACGAAACTCTTTGCGGAAATGAGTGACCGCTGCACTCCTAGCTCACGTGTTCACAGAGGTAATTTATGAGTCGTATCTTTACGTCCGCAGTCGGGCCGGAATCTCCGGCTTCGGCTGGAATCTCGGCACCCGGGGCAGAATCTCCGGCTCGGGCCAGATGAAGTGTAATCAAGCGGCCGGAACGCAATTTTTACAAAAAGGAGCATTAGGCACGCAAGATAAATGGTAGAGAAGGTAATAAATTCAGTTTGGGCAGGGAAAAGGGTGTGGCCAGACACGGGGGAGCTCAAATTGTAGACTGCATGTACCTCGATGCAAAGGAAAGACGTTTTCTGCGATGCGATGTAGTGTCTGACCACACCCTTTTCCCTGCCCAAACTATTAGGAGCCCATATGCTGAATTCAGTAGGTTTTCCCAACACAGAAGCCTGCATATCAATGCACCTTTTGTTTCCTTAATTCTAGTGAACGGAGCAGAATTCTCTCTCAATGTAGCATGTTTTGCACTCTCTCTGTACAACTGTACAGCCCAGACCCTACAATATAGCACTCTGAGGTGCCAGAGTGATGAGGAAGACGTCCCTTCTTCCCTTTCACAAAAGAAACATGTTCTTTAAGGAACAATGGTAGCTTTCGTGGGCAGAATGTAGCATTGGCGCCTGTGCCAATGCCACAACAGACATCGGTTTCTTTAGAAAATGGACAAAAATGGGGTTATCGCCCTAATTCTAGGGGCATTAGACCTCAATAACATTTTAATAAGGACTGGTCATGCCAATAGGTTTGGGTTGTAACTGAAATTATCGCTTTAGTCACTGATGAGTTGAGGACATCAATAACATAGCATACCGTAGCATGAGATAGCATAGTATAGCATAGCATAACATAACATAGCATAGCATAACATAACAGCATAGCATAACATAACATAGCATATCATAGCATAGTATAACATAACATAGCATAACATAGCATAGTATAGCATAGCATAAAATAACATAGCATAACATAAAAAACGTAACATAGCATAGCACAACATAACATACCAAAGCATATCATAGCATAGCATAGTATAACATAACATAGCATAGCATAACAACATAACATAACATAGCATATCATAACATAGCATAAATAGCGTAACATAACATAGCATAGTATAGCATAGCATAAAATAACAGCATAACATAAAAAACATAATATAGCATAGCACAACATAACATACCAAAGCATATCATAGCATTGCATAGTATAACATAACATAGCATAGCATAACATAACCGCATAGCATAACAACATAACATAACATAACATAGCATAGCATAGCATAGCATAACATAACATAGCATAAATAGCGTAACATAACATAGAATAGCATAGTATAACATAACATAACATAACACAACACATAACATAACAGACCCATTGTGCATCTTGGCGTTGAATAACAGGTGTTCATTGTTACCTACCTCAGGGGTTCTCATATACTCTCTTTGTTTCCAAGACTGTGCTCCCTTCGAGCACTCTGGCATGTGCTGCTAGTGCTGCTAGGTCCATTCTCAGCTGGATGTTTCGGATCACTGGAGGAACAGCTTACACTACAACCCCCAAAACTCAAGCTTGCCATGATTGTCCTACGCCCCCCACTGCCAGGCGCCCCCTGTGACCCCATGCCTGCCATGCCAGCCAGAGTATGCCCACCCCTTCTGCTCGCTGTGCCTCTTCAGCCAAGAGTCCGCTGCAATCTGGACTTTAATGCCACTTTCGCCATTATAAATATGGGTTTAAAATGACAAACTTGCAAAGCGCCTCGTTGCCAATTGCACATATAACAGTAAAAACAACTGCCAGACGCAGCGTGCAAAGTGTCCTTGGCAAAACCAAACGCCAGTGGCTGGAAGGGTCACCGATGACAATAAACCGCTTGGCAGCCAGGCCCTCTAAAGTTGTGCCAACCTCTGCTTCCGTAGATGGGTTCCGAGCAGGATGGTTAACCCCGAGCTCGGCGGTGGGCGGCACATCCGGTCCTCTGTTGTTTCTCTTTTGGGGTTTTTGGGAGATATCATCCGGCATTTTGTGCATAAATCCAGGAATACAAGTACCGTCCACGTCACTTCAGTGATTCACTGGAGAGGCAAGGGGTGTGAGCGTGTGTGCGTAATAATACATGTGTAGAGCATTTCATCACTGGAATAGGAAAATAAAGAACAAGCATTGGCAAAGCCAAAAGTCTTGGCTTAAGTCTGCTAATGTGTATATATTTGTAAAGCACATGATTCCTGACTAAAGCATTAAAACACCCGTCGCACTGCAAAAAAACCCAAAAAACATAAAAGGAAATGGGTTCTGTACACAATGCTTCTAAGAGATGAATGCTTTCATGTGTTGTGATTCAGTGCACTTTTGAGATATGAAATAGTCCCTCATGCAGTGCCATGCCAGCACTCTGTAGGAGTGATACACCGAACAACCAATAGCATGAAGTAAGAGAGGCATGCTGCACTGGGTGGAGCCCACCCCCTCTATCCATATTGTAAAGCATTGGTAATAAGCATTGGTAGAGCAGATACCTGCCCGGTCATCCCAGACCTGAAAATAGATTGTGAAAGGTATCCCTGTCTAGGTGAAGATATCAATAGGTGAACATTAGTCTTACATCATAGGTCTCCTTTTAAATATACATTTTTCTAGAAGTTAAATTACATTCTTAGATGGTTTTCCTGACAGTGTATGTGTGTGGAATCTCAAAAACTCAAAATACTTACAAACTTTTGAAGTCTGTTTCTTTTTCACACCTAACTCACAAGTCTCTTTTAGAACCCCTAGCAAAATAACGAATTGACTGCCACATTGCAATGAGTGGAAGTGTCTTAGAAGAATGAAAAATGAGCAGTTGGCATAGAATTTTAAAAGAACATCTACTCAGCACTGCCCCCTAGCGGTTTGTTTGAAAACAAAGCCAGACTTGGTCAAATAAAAGGGGGTCGCCTTTGCAAGATGTTATGTTACTAACATTTATGTAAAGCAGGGATACTACACGTATGGTCCTGGAGTGTCTTCAGGGCCTTGTGTGTCCTACAAGTTTGCGTCTTGCTGAAAGAAACATGGTGGAGTCTTTTTGTAAGAGGGTGATGCCCTCTCCTGAGACCTCAACCTGATACCCCTAATGGCTCCAGCATGGCCTGCTCTCTAGAAATGCAGATTTGATGGTCATTAGATAATGTATTGGCGCTTTCTTTAGTAATCTATACCTCACACTGGCAGCTTCAAAGTACCAGAAACAAAGGCAGAAGACTAAAGCCTCAGGGGCAGATCTATATTGGAGATGCGCCACTTTTACGCCGCCGTTGCGTCACTTTTGTGACGCAGCGGCGGTGTAAACCCTGCGCCACGTTGCGCCATATTTACATCGTGACGCATCTATGGAGATGCGTCACGATGTAAAGCCCTGCGCCACGTAAAACCTGCATCAGGTTTCACGTGGGCGTGTCGACAGAGGGGGGGGCGTTCCGTTGCAGGAACGCCCCTGAAAAGTGACTCAGTCAAATCTATAAGGTTTGACTGAGTCACTTTCCCAACGCTGATGCGCCAAAACCCTGCGCCTGCTTGAAGCAGGCGTAAGGCTTGACGCACCATGTTAGGGATAGGGTAGGTTGGAACAGTGCTGGAGTTGCGTCGCGCTTGCGACGCAACTGAAGCACTGCGCCAACCTTACGCCATCGGATGCGTCACGCATCTGTTTATTCCTGCGCCATGATGCGCCGCATTGTAAATGCGGCGCATCATGTGTGGCGCAAGGGTAAACTTGCGTGACGCATCTTTCCTGGCGCATCCTTGCTGATTTGCAGGGATGCGCCAGGAAACATAAATCTGCCCCTCAGTTTTTATGAGTGGCGCAGTTGAGGCTGAGGTTGTAATTGTAAATTATATTTATTAGCACGCTCTACCCCTGAGCATAAAAGCGCTTTGCAGCCAGTAGCACGCTACTCCAGAGGTCAGATTAGAGGTCATTTGTTAGTAGATTAGTACAAAATGTGCTTTGTGCATTGGTTGTGTTACGTTTGTGCTCTTCATTTTTGTGTGTGTTTTGTAGAGTTTAGAGTCGACATAGAATGATGGGGGTGGATTTGAAAGGTGAAGCAGTAAGTTGTTTTGTTTGTGAGTATTAGTCGAGTGTGCCTGTTAGTTGGGTGACATGGGTAAAAAACAAATGAGGGAAAAGTTTGAGAATGATGTTTGGGGATTCCTAGGAGACAGAAGGTTTGGGACGAGTCAGAGAGAGGAGGGATGGGACAAAGGCTTAAAGGAGAATCTTTTTTATTTACAAAAAACCTGGAAATAACTTAGACATACACATATGCACATGACCCATATCTGTGCAGACTTTTTACATGATCCAATGTTCTCAGTTATCTTGTGGAAATAATGCACACTTTTAATGACATTTCTTAATTTTAGTAGCAGGCATAAACTCTTCACTGTATGCACCTATACACACACAAAAGCAGCAATTAGACGTTGACTGATATACACACTTCTTTTTTGTGGTCTGATATACATTTTTCTCATTATATGCATATATCTGCTTATAACAGGTGGCATAGTTCAATGTGCAAGGACACATGTATAACAACAACTTAATCTCTATGCCAGGAGAAGCAGAGTTGGTCATGTCTGAGTATACTGCAGTGGCACACTGTTGTGCTGTGAGTATAATTGTCATGTGGGGAAGAGCCAGCTCGTGAGTGCTCTTCTGAAGCTAAGATGGTTGTCCGTGCATCTTGCGTGTGTGCGGAAAGTGAATTCCATAGTGTGGCATAGACGTTCTGCAGGACAGTGCCGGTACGAGATATGGGTGACTTTTGCACAAGGCTCTGAAATGAGACAGAATAAAAATGCATTAAAAGTCCATGGTTAATGGGAAGAGGATAGTCAGGAGCCAATCTCAGATGGGGAAATAAGTTTAATCTGTACTCAGGTAAAAGAGATTTCCTCATTCTCTTCTTCAATATATGAAGGGAGGATATACTTGGAGTAACTGCTCCTAGCTCCCGAACAACGATGTGAAAAGAGATCTCCATGTTATAAGAACACAAAGATGTTATCACTTTCCAAGTGTCTACTTAACAGATGATGCGACACTAAGTGATGGGAGTCTGTATTGTAACAGGGGCATTACTAAGAAACACCAAAAGGTGGAAATAAACCAAATGTATACACAGACCCCACTTTCACACACCTGACAAACAGACATGCCTCAAGGAGGTATCCATATCATTTAGTGAAATAATTGCCATTTTGTGACTTCAACACAATGGCTACTCAGACACTTGCAGGAGTAAAAAGTCCCTCGTCCCCTCAACCTTTCCAAAACAAAAAGTATCTTTGGCAGATTTTTGTCTTTATTTAGCTGTCAATATGGTTCATTAGCAAGTGAATGATCAAGGTGACTTGCAAAATGAGTAGCTATAGCCAAAAACTTGTCTAAGTGTAGTTGCTTCCTACAAATGAGAAATGGTGGGTGTTAGTAGACAAGGCTGTACGCGCTTCACTACTCGGTGTTATATATCCACTTTTTACTTCATAATATTGGACATAATGCCAAAGTATCAGTAAGTGCCAACACTTTGAAATCTCTTGGTCAAGTGCCTGAGTTAGAAGCCCTGGGATGCAAATACCATTAGCATAATACAAGTTATCGCCTTGCCACATTGGAAAAGAAAGATTTGACTCTGAAACTGTGCACTAGCAAAAGGTCATGGGGCTATAGAAATAAATGGTTTACATGAAACATTTTTATTTATCTGCACTAATTTTGGATTACCTTAAAACATATTTCCACACAATAATGTTAGTAAATGTTTTTTTTTAAGTGCACAAATACCCGGAGGTCTCAAGGCACTAGCTCAGCAAACTAGGCTAGGAATCAGCATCTAAATTAGACAAAAAGACATGTTTTGAGTGCCTTTCTGAATGCTAGTAAGCTAGACATGGCTCTGATATTGGGGGGCAATTCATTCCTACACAATACAATACCTTGACTGATCTATTCTATGCACAATATTAGCACAGAAGAGGTCTACTTTTAGAAGTACTACCAGATAATGTAATGATCGAGCTCATTTACATCACTCCATTTAAGTCTGCAGGTGATGCGGAAGACATGATGGTAGTTTTCTGCAACCCCAAGTTCCTGTTCCAATGGGCAGCTTAGACAGATGGGGCATGTGTCTGTCTCACTGTATATCACAGTGGCTGTGGAAGAAGTCTTTTCTCGATGTTCTTCACCGCCCTGACGTTCATTGGTTCATCTTGTGTTCAATGCTGCCCCTAGAGACTGGATCCTGGTCTGTGGATTGGTTGATGACGTGTAGTCTGGTTCTCCTCTCCCCCTATATGACCGAAAAGGCTGCTGCCTCCACTGTTGAAGGCCTCTCAGCGATCTTGCAGTTTCAGTGTACATTTTTATGCCCTGCAGTGCCTTGTCTACATGCTCCCCAACAAGAGATTCACCATCAAACGGCATATCCAGTATTTCACCCTTTATCTCGGGTCTAAAGGATGCGCAGCATATCCATAGTGGATACATCCATAGACGCAGCAGAAGCCACTGCAGAGGTTAGCTCTTCTTTTGAAATTGCCATAGCACCGCTCTTTCTCTTCTTGCAAATGGTCTGACAATGGTACAAGATCAGCCCACTTTTGTCTGTCAAAAAGGTCCAGCATAGTCAGATAGTTTGCCATTTTGATTTTTGTTGCATCCATTGCAGAGAATCCTTTCTCTATGTTATCCAAGAGCCTTCCGCCTCTCCGTAGAGCAGCAGTCCTGGCGATAAACTAGTTTCTAGATCTTTGCACCACTCGCATAACTACTGAGTTTGTTTCTGGGTGATCTGTTAAGCAGGATGGGGTAGCATTTGGTGGCTTATTTTTTTATCTAATTGCAGACTCTCTGCTGACACTGTGGCTGGGTCTGCATGCTTCTGAGGACTTTGTTCCATTATTGGTTGATAATTGTATTGACTTCACTGAATTCTTTGGAACATTTGAACTGGAGCGGCCCATGCAGGTAAGAGCAGTAGGGCGGGGTGGGGGGAAGTTGTCAGACGACGAGGAGGGAAAATTAAATAAATGTTGGATTTTCCCTCGTTGTCGTTTGTCGTCTCCCTCCCCACCCCGCCCCACCGCTCTTACGCTCACCGGCCGCTCCAGGATTTGAAGTCATAAAGAAAGCAGTCAACGTCCTTTGCTGCTATAGGTAGATCAAAACATTTTAGATGCCTTTTGAATAATAGCGTGAAATCCTTCAACGTCATCTGGTGGAGAGTTTTTAGGCAGTGGTATCCAAGAATCCAGTGAAGGGGCTATACAGTCTCCTCAGAGATAAATGTCTTCCGTCACTGTGGTCGCCATCCATCGTGAAACCGGTCGGAGCCCACAATAGGGTCAAGTTAGCTGGTCGAGGCATCTGTACAGGAGATACATCTTGCTCAACAGGTTCTCTCTGCTGTGTCATAGGTGTGGTCACAAGAGGCATCCATTGCAGTGTTCAATGACCTGCCGTAACCTGGTTCTGTGCCTTATGAGAAAAAGTCCGTAATAGTCTCACACCATTCTGAGATCCCACACAAGGCCTACTGGGATATATTGTATTGTATCTCAGCCATGATATTGTTGGTCATCATAGGAGTCATCTCCTTGGTGAGACTGCCAATGTGATGGGCGAGAAGGTTCATACACAGGTGATGTGGCTCCTGTGGTGTGGATATCGGATATTCTTGGTTATCATCATATTGCTGGAATTTTACTCTTAACTGTCCAGGACTGTACGCAGGGCCAAACGGACCTTCATTGGCTGTCCTTTCCATGGCAATAGCCTCTCGGGTGGTTCTTTTGATATTTTAATTAGGGAAGTAGACTACATCATCATTTTTTATGTCATCCCAACTCGGAAGAATTTTATTTGAGCAGAGGAAGGTTCATCAGTTGCAGTTGGAGTTTGTCGACTGGTGTCTCGTCAACAGTGATGTTATATACCTTGTTTACTGAGACTCGGCTGATTAGTGCTTCATAGATGGTGTTGGTGACAAGGGTATGTGGTCTTTGGTCTGTTCTGGTCTCGTTGACACCAGCAACGTCACCAGAGGTCTTGATATGGATTTTTCTGTGGCTGATATCTTAGACTTTGTTTGCTCCTCGATAGTGATCTCTCGTCGACAGTGAGGTTTTCAATGAAGGTGAGTGGAAAGTGGATTGTGAAAAAGGTACCTTTTGAGGCTCTGGAGAAGGAGCTCTTGATTGGGTATCCGATATGTGTTGTGCAAACAAAACACATAAGGATGACACATCAACACAACCACTTCTCACTACAAAAGCAATTCACCATGATCTAGTTACTACAAGCAAAAGTCACTACAAACAAAATCCACCACTTTCACACCTAACAACAAATACATCTAACCAGAAACTGCCTCATCAGAAAAACCTCTCACCACACACACATGGTGCTAATCAGCATATTACACTTTGCACTGTGGTCTCCAATGAAAATCTGTGGGTGTCCCGGGTGTGCACCGGAACACCCACAAAAATTGTACAAAAAGCGCCGTTCATTTATTATTCACTGTTGCTAGCAAGGAGCACCCCATAATGACCTTGGACATTATGGAATAAAATGTTTTAATAATATATTTGAATGAGGTGTGATCTAGGTGAATTTTGTTTGTAGTGAGTAGTGTTTATACCGAGAAGTGTTTGTGGTGAGGTGTGATCATTGTGAGTTTTCTTGGTAGTGGGCTGAGCTGTGGCGTGACCATGGTGGATTTTGTTTGTGGTGAGAGATGTTTGTGGTGGGGTGCTGTGGAGTCAGGTTTGATGATTTGTGTCTGTGGTGAGGTGTTATCATTGTGAGCTTTTTATTAGTGAGGGGTATTTGGTGTGATAGTGGTGAGTTTTGTTGTTGTAGTGAGTAGTGTTTATACTGAGTAGTGTTTGAAGTGAGGTGTAATCATTGTGAGTCTTGTTGGTAGCAGGGTGTAGCTGAGCCAATTGGATTTTGATTTTAAGCGAGATGTGTTTGTGGTGAAAGGTTATGCTGGTAAATTGTGTTTGATAATGTGTGCATGTGGTGCGGTGTGTTCCCTGTGATTTTTGTTTGTAGTGATGAGTGTTTGTTGTTGTGAGCTGTGTTTGAGCTGGGGTGTGGTGTGGTTGGTGTACAGTGAGGAGTACCTGCGACGAGGTGTGAAGTGATCTTTGTGTGTTTTGCTTGTAGTGATATGGTTTTGAACCGAGGTGTGATCCCTGTGAGTTTTGTTTGTAGTGAGGAATGTTTGTTGCTGTGAGTTGTGTTTGAGCCGGGGTGTAATCATGGTGAGTTTGGTGTAAAGTGAGGATTGTCTGCGGCGAGGTTTGATCCTTGTGTATTTAGTGCAGCGAGGAGTGATCCTCGTGTATTTTATTTTTAAGACAGATTTTATTAGGTTATTCCAGTGGAGTCTGGGCAAGAGCCCTACATGTACCTGTAAAAAAGCATGAATGAGCAGGAATACCATCATTTCAAAAGTTTTCTCTTTCGCAATCCTGCCAACATGCAGGAAACTCAATAAAACAACATGCAGACAGTTCAAGATTCCAGTCAACAGTTCCAGGATACAATCGTTGAAATACAGACTAGCCCAATGCGGAAAAGAAATGAATCTAGGAGAAATACCTACGCAGCGACCACAGTTAGGGGTCCATTGATGGTAAAGGGGGGAGCTCAATCCCACGGTACGCTGCCCAGCGAGCCCATATCTTGCGATGTTTTTGGGGACAGCCACATGCCATAAATACTGTAATTTCCGCACCCATACACTTATCTAGCTCCAACTTCCATTTGCCCAGGGTCGGGGGGAAGTCCCTTTTCATAGCTGTGCAATAGTGAGGGCTAAAAAGAGTTAATGCTGCTTGTACCTATTGCGCCCTATCTCGTCAGTGCTGTGTAAGAGGAAGAGTATGGAGAGAGACAAGGGTACCACATTACTTGAACCTGGGGTGGTGAAGTGTTTTAGAAAAACAATGGTTCTGGTGTGGCCAAAAGGTCCATACAAAAAGTGACCCTGTGGGGGGCACTATGTTTGAGAATAGGAAGTGAATTCCTCTAGGGAGCGATGAACAATGTACACAGGGACATGTAGGTTAGTTTATGACAGATATTTATTTCCAAAACAATAGTATTCAGGTGCTCACACAGTAAGTGAAAATAAGCGTGACGTGAAAGGTGATGGTGATATTAAAATAAATACATCGCATTGACAACAATAATAAAGACTCCTCAAAAAAAAATTACAGAGTGAGAGGAGTTTATGTTGTAGGGGGTCGACGGCGTTTCGATCTCAATTGTTCGAGATCATCTTCAGGACATATAACAGGTGAGCAAGCTGAATACTATTGTTTTGGAAATAAAACTCTGTCATAAACTGACCTACAAGTCCCTGTGTACATTGTTCATCGCTCCCTAGAGGAATTCACTTCCTATTCTCAAACATAGTGCCCCCCACAGGGTCACTTTTTGTATGGACCTTTTGGCCATATCAGAACCATTGTTATTCTAAAACATGTGTAAGAGGAAGAGTCGTGGATCATATGGGAGTTCCCATGATAGTATATTGCTAAGGCATGAGGAGACTCCCCGCCAGAAGGGCTGCAATGCGGAACACCCCCAAACCATATGGAAAATGTTTCCCTCCTCCCTCTTGCATCTCAAGCATGTTGGGGATTGGATAGCGCCCATTGCCCAGAGTCTGGTTCGGGTATAATATGCACAATGTAAATATTTAAATTGCGTGAGACGAAACCGTGTAGATACCGCCGCGCTCGAGGGCTGGCGAAGGCCTCCGCCCAGTCGTCGTCAGTCAGGTCGGGAATGTCCTCCTGCCATGCACGTCTAGTCTTGTCGAGGGTGGTTCAGGTATGAGTTGTCAATGTTTGATATATTTGTCTAATTTTATGTAGGCCCAAGTCCCGCATTAAGAGGCGCCCCTCAAGGGGATGGAATTCAGGAAGGGATTCTAGGGTCTGAATCAGGGGCTTCAAAGCATGCCGAAGTTGAAGATATTTGTAGAACTGGGTCTTGTGCAGTTGTAAGTTGCCCTGAAGCTGCTGGAATGATTTTAATGTGGTGCCCCGCATGACATCTCCCAAGGCCAAGATCTCCACCAAGTCCCATCCACGGAAGCCCTGTAGGGCTACCACAGGGCGGAGATACGTGCCATGCCACAGGGGGGTCGTTTGGGTTAGAGTCCCGTGCCATCCCATCTGTCGGACTGTGGCCCGCCAAAGCTGAATCACCAACCTACACGCCGAGGGCAATGATTCAAGAGTGTTAGAGCTATAGAGGAGTTGGAGGAGATGGGTCCCTCCCATTGCAGCATGCTCGAGTGCAAAAGCCGGGTCAGTGGGGAAGTTATACCACCATTCGTTAATTATCAGGACGTGAGAGGCGACATAGTAGGCACAGGCGTCTGCTGCTGCGATTCCCCCGCAATAAGAAGACTGAGTGCAAGTGTGAAGAGCTACTCTGATTGCACCCATGTTCCAGAGAAATTTAATAAGTATCGCATTCACTTGTGCAAACCAGGATCGTGGAATCTTGTAAGGGAAGTTTTGCAGTTTATAAAGAAGTCTGGGCAGCGAAATCATCCTGACGATGGCTGAACGGCCATACGGCGATAGTGGGAGGGAGGGCCATATGGTCTTTTTTTTAGTGAAACTAGTAACCAGTGGGCTAATATTATTGGCCCATGAGACCTTAGGGCAGGGCGATATGAAGATTCCCAGATATTTGAAACCCTCTGTCGCATGCGTCAGCTGTGCTGCCCAGGTACCTCGGCCCTGATTGCCACATACTTGGAAAAGCACGTATTTGGAAGGTTTAGTGTGTAGACCAGTAGTTTCCCTGAATACTCTGAGGATTTGCAGGATACGCGGTCCCGAGAACCACGGGTCTGTCAGAAAGAAGAGGACATTCTCCGCATAGAGTGCAATGCAGTCGGAGTGCGATAGGGACAATTCGAACCCTCAGAGCACTGGGTCGCCTCGAGCCCAGGCTGCTAGGGGTTCCACCGCTAGGGCGAACAGCTGTGGGGATAGCGGGCAGCCCTGCCTTGTGCCTCTATGGATACGAAAGGGATCAGAGTGATGACCAGCTATGCGAACTGAGGCCGGGAGATTAGTGTAGAGTAGCTTGACATACGCTATAAAGCAAGGGCCGAAGTTTACTGCCTCAAGTAATTGAAACATATAGATCCAGCTGAGAGAATCAAACGCTTTATCTATATCTGCAAATAGAGGGGCGCCCCAACGTAGGGGCCATGGCTATAGCGTTATGTACTCTCCTTATGTTGTGACAGGTAGCCTGATGGGGCATGAAGCCCGATTGATCTGGGTGAATTAAATCTGTCACACATGTCGGGAGGCGGTCCACTAGGACCTTCCCCAGCAATTTAGGCTCGAAATTATTAAGGGAGATGGGGGGTATGATGATGGGTCTTCCGGGGGGCATCCCGGCTTGAGAAACAAAACTATCTCTGCATGTCACCAGTCCTGGGGTAATATACCCTGTTCATGTGCGTTATGTATGGCGGCAAGGAGGTGGGGGCCTAATACATGCATGTGTGGCCTTAAGAACTCCATAGGGAACCCGTTGGGTCCAGGGGCCCGCCCTGGATGGATGGCATGCAAAGCCGCTGTCAGCTCGTCCAAAGTAATGGGAGCGTCGAGTTGGTCACGCACATGGTCTGTGAGTCGGCATAGTGGTATGTCTTTAAGAAATTCCGCTAGTTTGCCCTCTGATAACTGCTCCCGACACGCATACAAGGGGGAAAAATGCCGGCCGAATTCTTGGGCCACTTGCTCAGGCGAGGAGCATCTCATATGGTAGGCACTATAGCGGGGAATTTGTCAGCTTGGCATAACCTGTGGAGCATTTTACTCGACTTATCACCCCATTGATAAATTCGGTGTTGCAATGCTTCCCATCTCCTTGGCTTCCCCCATCAGATATTGTTGGATTTCTTGGAAAAGACAAACCTAGACAGTGGAAGCCTATGAGAACAGCACCTGACCCGCTATCCCTATGTAGTGTATTTTTACTGGAAATACCCAGAGAATGTGTGCACACTGTTAACGCACCCACTGTCACAGTGCAATCCAAGAACAGGAATTTCACAATTTTAAACAAAAGCAAAGGTGCACCACCAAAACATAAACAAGGAAAAATCAGATCTGTGTTCAAAGATATGTTCTTTAAAATTCTTCTTTTATTTACAGAGGATTAAAAACGATCAGGATGAGTTAAACAGCCGACGCGTTTCGTCCATACACATGGACTTCTTCAGGGCATGATTAAATACCGTATGGGGATTGACGTCAATCTGTCCACACCATATCAAAACTGCGGGGGATATCGTAATTCCCATCCACTTCACTATTTAATCGGGCAAGCTGAGTACCCTTCACGTAGGTTATGCAAACTAATGTGGGGTGAGGTTATGTAGAGCTGAAAACCTCATTCCAACCAAGATAAGTTGGGCCCAATATTAAATACAAGGTGCCATGTACAACCTTGATGAGTCAGCGGTCGCGGTCGGAACTTCTCCTGTCAAGTAACGTCAGGGCGAACAAGAACATATCTTCGAACACGGATCTGATTTTTCCTTGTTTATGTTTTGGTGGTGCACCTTTGCTTTTGTTGAAAATTGTTGTATTTTTTGTTGCGTTTGCAGTAAAGTGCACCGGAGAAGCGGGCTAGGGTGAGTTGTGTTGATAGGGACGCCTGTCGTGCTTCAACGTTTGGCAATTGTGCTTGTTGCGTGCGTTTCTCTTGGGTGCGATAGCTGATTTCAACACTACGTAGGGTGGGTTTTAGGGCCTCCCAGAGGATACTCTGGGACGGTGCAGAGGCAGTGTTGGTGTACAGGTACTCTTCAAGTGCTTTGTGGAGCATGTCCTGGTAATCTGAATTTCGGAGGTGCCATGGGGACATCCGCCACCTAAAGGGGGGTTTCCTGAAGCAAGTATGTAGTTTGAGTGAAATCGGAGAGTGATCCGAGAGCCCTCTGGAGAGCTGTGTAACTTGTGAGACCCTGCATACAAATAAACGTGGTGTAAAGAAGTGGTCAAGGCGGGACTGGGAACCATGTACAGCTGATAGAAAGGTGTACCCAAGCTCTGTGGGGTGGTACTCCCTCAAGATGTATACCCAGCCCAGGGTGAAGGCCAACGTGTTCAGTTTAGTGGGACCCCCTGGTAGGGGGCGGTTCGTGCTTCGCTGCCTGTCCGTGGGACCCATGGTATCATTCCAGTCACCTCCCAGGAAGATAAAACTCTCCGGCAGTCCCCCCCAGAGTCTGGAAACCCTGCTGACAAATGTGGACCTTAACGGAGAGGGGCATAGATGCTGCCTAGGATAATATGCTCGCCATATATTGTGCCCGTGATTACAACAAATCTACCCCAGCATCTATTCAGGTGTGCGTGTGCTGGAAGGGGACTCTATGATGTATTAAGATGGCCGTACCACGTGACCCTCTGATGAAGCCAGCATGATATATCTGGTGGTACCCGAATCGAGCCAGGCATGGGGCTTTTGTGCCCAACAGATGTGTTTCCTGTAATAATAGGATGTCGGCCCTATGTCGTTTGGCCAGGCGAAGGATCCCGCCTCATTTAATCTTATTAACCAAACCCCTGACATTCCATGAAATCACAGTGAGGTCACCTGTCGGGGGATTGTCAATCTGCCCCATCATTCCGCATCTCTGTGGGCACCATAAGGAGTCTGTTTGAATCTATAAAGGAAGTCTGCATACCTAATAACAATACAACTTAATACCCCAAGAAGCCCCCCGCCCCCCACCCGACACTTCCAAAAACTAGGAGCATCTGTTGCGGTGTGGGGTACGCCGGGCCCCCAACAGGGGGATTCCGGGCCCCCACTCCAACTATACCCAACCCACCGACAGAACATTAACGATGGGGGATAGGGATGTCGGTGACGCAGCCACTCTATGTCCGGGCGCCCTCGCCATATTGAGGACATTTAGCAGAAACAGGTCCAAAATCAGTGAACGTCGCAGCCAGAGCCCAGCTGGACCGCTCAGGTAATATGGTCCGGGCTGGAGGAACGTCTGTCTGAGCCGGACCGATGACGCCTTTTCGACTTGGTCCTGCGAGACCTGTTGCGCTGTGAGCTCTGGGAGGAGCCCGATTCTCGTGGCAAAGGCAGGTGAGGTTTGAGGGATGAGTGTTCATCAGTCCATGCAAAGACAGCCTCTGGGGAATCAAAGAAGAAGGATTTGGAATTGAATATGACTCACATCCTAGCTGGGTATAGAAGCATATACAGCAGGTTAAGATCTCGCAACCTGTGCTTCGCAGCCATGAAGGATTGGCGTTGCTCCTGCACCAGGCGCGTATAGTCCAGGAAGATCATTATAGGTTTCGAGTCGTAATGGAACTTTTCTTTATGAGTCCTGGTGAATTGTAAGATAACGTCCCGGTCAGCATAATTCAAAAGCTTTTCGATCACCGGTCGAGGGTTCTCACCTGGGGGTGTTTTTTTTGTTAGTGCCCGGTGTGCCCGCTCGACGACAAAGCAAAGGGATAACGATTTCGCCGGCATAAGATTCATGAGCCATTGGGTGATAAAGCGGGTCATGGAGGATCCCTCGCATACCTCCGGTAGGCCAACGAAGTGTAGGTTATTCCGTCTCGCGCGCACCTCCGCGTCTTTTACCATAGAGGCCAGTGCCTGGGAAACCACAGTCAGCTTATTAACTTTTTTATGGAGGGCTGACAACGAATCTTCAACTGTTGACACCCTCGCCTCGGCTTCAGTAATGCGATCCACGGCCTTCCGAAGGTCTTGGCGTAGGAAGGAGACTTCTGTCCCCACAGCACTAATCTTGGCGTCAAGCTTGTTCCTGGCATCATTTATCGCCGCTAGAAGGTCCGCATTGTCCGGGAACGCACTTCCTCCATCACCCCTGGTGGCACCCCCGTTGGGTGCAGTGAACTGGTCAAGCATGCCCTGCTTGGGACCCGGGCCACCAGGTTTGTCTCGACCCATAATGGCTTCTCAGATGGGGAGACGCAGCGGTCTTCCACAGGACGAGGCCTTTTAGAGGCCCAGGAAGGGTGACTTGGACCCGATAGGGCAGCAAGGTTGGCTCCGGGTTCTTTGCGGTGGGGTACTGCCAGTGGGTCCACATAGATTTAGGCCACAAGCCACACCGAACCTAGCTCGGCTGCTTCTGCAGATCGCGGTCACCCACCAAGGAGGCCCCGTAAGGGGACCAGACTCGCCGGACCACCCACCAGCAGCCTCACTCCACAGTATCTCCGACCTCCAAAGTCCAGCGACGTCGCGGGGACCTCAGGGAGTCTCGTGCCTCCTACCGCAGAATCACTGAAAGGGTGAGGAGGGGCGCCTCCGTCTTGCAGGGGACAGGGTGACAGTGTTGCGACCCCCCTCTGCATCCCATGCGGATATGCCAACAGCAGTGGAGGGTATCGGCGAGGCCACCCCATCTGTGGTTTCCTTTGGTGGCTTTGTGGATATGGCCTCCGAAGGGGAGAAGACACAAGGCAAGACCCGGGTCCGGGCCTGCTATGGCCGGCTGTACTGAGGCGTGTAACGCTAGTTGCGGGGCTCCTGTATCCTGGATCAGGACACGTCGTTGGTGTAAGTAGTGATCAGTCGCGAGAACCCCCGGTATCAAGTGTGGGCAAGCGCTGTGCGGGTTCACTCCTTGAAGGGGCACCACGCGGTGTACCTGCGAGGGGCTATGACTCCTTTAGTTCGGGCTGCACCCTGTGGAGATTGTCAACCAAAATATTAACAGGCGGCCACGTACACAGGTGCCAGCCGTATCGGCCACCACGTAGCTTGTCGGGGCGACAGCTGAGGATCAATCGCTCCGGGGAGGAGGGGCCGCCCCACTGTGGAAGGTCCTGCTTATGGCCGTATATCAATGGCTATGAACGCTGTGGCCCCGGGGTGCCCCCCCCACTCCCACCTGGACTGCTCAACAGCAAGGCCTCGACCAGGCCTCAATCCCCCGGGGGGATTAACAGGCAGCCGCGTACACAGGTGCCGGCTGTATCAGCAACCACGCGGCTCATCAGAGCGGCAGCCGAGGAGCACTCGCTCCGGAGGGGTCGCCCCGCTGTAGAAGGTCCTGCTTATGGCCGTATGTCAATGACAATGCACGCTGTGGCCCCGGGGCACCCCCACACCCACCGGATCGATCACCCGCAAGGCCTCGACCATGCCTCAATCCCCGACGTCGCCCAAGCTTCAAGGCCCACCTCCAGGCGAAGGGTGCGTGCCCGGGCTCTGGCCCGCCGCTTCGTCCCAGCACACCAGCAGCAGGATGGATGTGTCCCAGAACCGTAGCAGCCGTGCTCCGGCTATAATGTGCCCAACATGTTCAGGAGCAAGACCAGCGCGGTATTGAGTCCTCAAGTTAGGATATTAGTCGGATAATTGTTAAATATCGGCGTAGACGCGCAGAGCCTGATCAGGCCGCGTCCGCCATGCTGGCTTGCAAGCCATACCCCGATCCTTGTGTATTTAGTGCGGTGCAGTGTGACCCCTGTAAGTTTTGTTTGTAGTGAGGAATGTTTGTTGTTGTAAGTTGTGTTTGAGCTGGGGTGAAGTCACGGAGAGTTTGGTGTATAGTGAGGAGTGTACGGTGAGGTGTGATCCTTGTGTATTTAGTGCGGTGAGGTGTGATTCTTGGGTACTTGTTATGAGTTGGGTTTGAGCTGGGGTGCAAGCATGGTGAGTTTGATGTATAGTTAGGAGTGCCTGTGGCGAGGTGTGATCCTTGCATGGTTTGTTTGTAGTGAGATGATGGTTTTGAGCAGAGGCGTGATCCTTTTGTGTTTTGCTTGTAGTGAGATGATGGTTATGAGCAGAGGCGTGATCCTTGTGTGTTTTGCTTGTAGTGAGATGATGGTTTTGAGCAGAGGTGTGATCCTTGCGTGTTTAGTGCGGTGAGATGTGATCCTTTTGTGTTTTGCTTGTAGTGAGTTGATGGTTTTGAGCAGAAGCGTGATTTATAGTGTGCTTTGATTGTAGTGAGATGATGGTTGTGAGGAGAGGTATGATCCTTTTGTGTTTTGCTTGTAGTGAGTTGATGGTTTTGAGCAGAGGCGTGATTTTTGTGTGCTTTGATTGTAGTGAGATGATGGTTGTGAGGAGAGGTGTGATCCTTGTGTATTTAATGCAGCAAAGTGTGATCCTTGTGTGTTTTGTTTGTGGTGATATGGTTTTGAACAGAGGCGTGATCCTTTTGTGTTTTGCTTGTAGTGAGTTAATGGTTTTGAGCAGGGACGTGATCCTTTTGTGTTTTGTTTGTAGTGAGATGATGGTTTTGAGCAGAGGTGTGATCCTTTTGTGTTTTGCTTGTAGTGAGATGATGGTTTTGAGCAGAGGCGTGATCCTTTTGTGTTTTGCTTGTAGTGAGTTGATGGTTTTGAGCAGAGGCATGATCCTTGTGTGTTTTGCTTGTAGTGAGATGATGGTTTTGAGCAGAGGCGTGATCCTTGTGTGTTTTGTTTATAGTGAGATGGTTTTGAGCAGAGGTGTGATTTTTGTGTGCTTTGATTGTAGTGAGATGATGGTTGTGAGGAGAGGTGTGATCCTTGTGTATTTAATGCAGCAAAGTGTGATCCTTGTGTGTTTTGTTTGTGGTGAGATGGTTTTGAGCAGAGGCATGATCCTTGTGTGTTTTGCTTGTAGTGATATGATGGTTTTAAGTAGAGGTGTGATCCTTGCGTGTTTAGTGCGGCGAGATGTAATCCTTTTGTGTTTTGCTTGTAGTGAGTTGATGGTTTTGAGCAGAGGCGTGATCCTTGTGTGTTTTGCTTGTAGTGAGATGATGGTTTTGAGCAGAGGCGTGATCCTTGTATATTTTGCTTGTAGTGAGATGATGGTTTTCAGCAGAGGAATGATCCTTGTGTATTTTGCTTTTAGTGAGATGATGGTTTAGAGCAGAGGCGTGATCCTTGTGTATTTTGCTTTTAGTGAGATGATGGTTTAGAGCAGAGGCGTGATCCTTGTTAGGTCTCGCCTGAGCCAGTGCATGCGCTGCTCTGGCGAGACATTTAGTAAGAGGGCTTTTAAAAATCCGACCACACGCTTTTGCTGACCTCAAGCTTGCGGTTACGCGCGTGAGCACGTGCACAGCCGCCATCTGACTTTCCTCGCGGCACCCTTTCAGCACGCCTTGCTCCACCCCTCCCCCACCACAGAGCGCGTTACTTTTATGGCCGTGCGGCCAATGCTTATTAATATATTTTGCTTGAGTGCCTTCAGTGTTTATTCATGCCATGTAAAACTGTGGAGAAAAATTGATGACGCCCAATTTAACTTCCAACACCATTGATTTCAATAGAGCTTCTTAGCCTTCTAGTTGTGATAAGAATTATTGACAAGGCATGATTGGCATCTCTAGGCCAAGAGATACATCACCGACCTATGTCTCCTTAGAGCCCAGGTGTGAGACCTCTACACTCCTAGACTGTATAATTGCTGAACTAAGCTAATGACTTTCATTGGCAGTGGCCTGCTGCTTGGCGGCTCCAAACTGAGCATATGTAGTGTGGAATGCTGCATTCCAGCATGTGGAACAGCTTCATACACCTGACCAGGTGCTTATGGACCTGCAGTGCCTCATAGCTGCCTGCAACTTTGAGCTCCTAGGCTGAGATCATGTCCAAAGATCTGTGTGATCTTCTGGTTGACTGAGACGGGCCACATCCAGTCCAGCCGATGACCCACAACGAGCCAGCAGGGGCGTAACACAGGTCCCTGCATGCCCAGAAGCGCGGGGCAAACCCCAACCCTACCCAACAGCAATGAATATCTGTGAGCTATGGGTGACTCAGGGGCCCCAGGTCACATTCTGCCGGGGAGGACATCATTTTGTGTTATGTCAATGCGGACTGACCACAGGATCACAGAACCCTGAACTTATTCAACAAAACTGTTTGTTGCTCAGCCCCTTTGCCTGTGCTTAGCCCCTTTGCCTGTGCCTAGCCCCTGTGCCTGTGCCTAGCCCCTTTGCCTGTGCATAGCCCCTTTGCCTGTGCATTACACATTTCTAGTTTGGGGCTGGAGAGAATCCTATCCCCTTCCACCGTGTAATGATAATGCTCCTTTTTAGGTTTCGCCTGGCTATCGCGTAAGCAATCGCTCAGCGAGACTTCTGTAGGGGCTTCAGAAAATGCTCCCAAAGGCTTCCCAGGCGGATCGGGTGGTGGTTACGCGCACAACCACGCGCATTCCATTTGCCACCAGCTACTTCCTGTGCGTGCGCCGCCTCACGCATTCAGAGAGATTTAGTAAGGGGCACAAGACCTTAGGAATGCGGTTTATGGCCAGTGCATGTGATGCATTCAAGCGCGAAGCTGGCATCTGGCATCGGACTTGAAAGCAGCAGACTGCTTTCGCCAGCGCGCTGGGCCTCACTTCCTGCATCCCCTCTTACAACAATTAACTTTCGTTATAACTCACACCCCATATGCTCGTTCCCTCCCACTCTTCCTTTGATGTCCGCTTTTCTTGTTGTTTACAAACCACACCACACACTGCTGCACGCCACACACTGCTGCACGCCACACACTGCTGCACGCCGCACACTGCTGCACGCCGCACACTACCGCACGCCACACACTGCTGCGCACACTGCTGCATTACACACTGCTGCATTACACACTGCTGCACGCCGCACACTGCTGCACGCCGCACACTGCTGCACGCCGCACACTACTGCACGCCTCACACTGCTACACGAAACACTGCTGCACGCCTCACACTGCTGCACGCCTCACACTGCTGCACGCCACACACTGCTGCACGCCACACACTGCTGCACGCCACACACTGCTGCATGCCTCACACTGCTGCACGCCTCACACTGCTGCATGCCTCACACTGCTGCACGCCACACACTGCAGCAAGCCGCTCACTGCTGCACGCCGCACACTGCTGCACGCCGCACACTGCTGCATGCCACACACTGCTGCACGCCACACACTGCTGCATGCCGCTGCACGCCACACGCTGCTGCACGCCACACGCTGCTGCACGCCACACACTGATGCACGCCACACACTGCTGCACGCCGCACACTACTGCACGCCGCACACTGCTGCACGCCGCATACTGCTACACGAAACACTGCTGCACGCCACACACTGCTGCACGCCACACACTGCTGCACGCCACACACTGCTGTACGCCGCACAATGCTACACAAAACACTGATGTACGCCACACACTGCTGCACGGCACACACTGCTGCACGGCACACACTGCTGCATGCCGCACACTGCTGCACACCACACACTGCTGCACACTGCTGCATTACTCACTGCTGCATGCTGCACGACACTGCTGCACGCAGCACACTGCTGCACGCCGCACACTGCTGCACGCCGCTGCACGCCACACAGTGCTGCATGCCTCACACTGCTACACAAAAAACACTGCTGCACGCCACACACTGCTGCACGCCGCACACTGCTGCACGCCACACACTGCTGCACGCCTCACTGCTACACGAAACACTGCTGCACGCCTCACACTGCTGCATGCCACACACTGCTGCACGCCACACACTGCTGCACGCCACACACTGCTGCACGCCTCACACTGCTGCACGCCTCACACTGCTGCACGCCACACACTGCTGCACGCCACACACTGCTGCACACCGCACACTGCTGCACACCACACACTGCTGCATGCCGCTGCACGCCACACACTGCTGCACGCCACACACTGCTGCACGCCACACACTGCTGCACGCCGCACAAAGCTGCATGCCGCACACTCTGCACGCCGCACACTGCTACACGAAACACTGCTGCACGCCACACACTGCTGCACGCCACACACTGCTGCACGCTGCACAATGCTACACGAAACACTGCTGCACGCCACACACTGCTGCACGGCACACACTGCTGCACGCTGCACACTGCTGCATGCCACACACTGCTGCACACTGCTGCATTACTCACTGCTGCATGCTGCACGACACTGCTGCATGCAGCACACTGCTGCACGCCGCACACTGCTGCACGCCGCTGCACGCCACACAGTGCTGCATGCCTCACACTGCTACACGAAACACTGCTGCATGCCACACACTGCTGCATGCCGCACACTGCTGCACGCCCCACACTGCTGCACGCCACACACTGCTGCACGCCGCACACTGCTGCACGCCGCACACTGCTGCACGCCTCACACTGCTGCACGCCACACACTGCTGCACGCCGCACACTACCGCACGCCACACACTGCTGCTCACACTGCTGCATTACACACTGCTGCATTACACACTGCTGCATGCCACACACTGCTGCACGCCACACACTGCTGCACGCCACGCACTGCTGCACGCCACACACTGCTGCACGCCGCACACTGCTGCACGCCTCACACTGCTGCACGCCGCACACTGCTGCACGCCGCACACTGCTGCAAGCCGCACACTGCTACATGCCACACACTGCTGCACGCCTCACACTGCTGCAGGCAACACACTGCTGCACGCCACACACTGCTGCACGCCACACACTACTGCACGCCTCACACTGCTGCACGCCTCACACTGCTGCATGCCACACACTGCTGCACGCCGCACACTGCTGCACGCCGTACATTGCTGCACGCCACACACTGCTGCACGCCACACACTGCTGCATGCCACACACTGCTGCATGCCGCTGCACGCCACACACTGCTGCACGCCACACACTGCTGCACGCCACACACTGCTGCACGCAGCACACTGCTGCACGCCGCACACTGCTGCACGCCGCACACTGCTGCACGCCGCACACTGCTACACGAAACACTGCTGCACGCCACACACTGCTGCACTCCACACACTGCTGCACGCTGCACAATGCTACACGAAACACTGATGCACGGCACACACTGCTGCACGGCACACACTGCTGCACGCCACAGACTGCTGCACGCCACACAGTGCTGCACACTGCTGTATTACTCACTGCTGCATGCTGCACGACACTGCTGCACGCTGCACACTGCTGCACGCCGCACACTGCTGCACGCCGCTGCACGCCACACAGTGCTGCATGCCTCACTGCTACACGAAACACTGCTGCACGCCACACACTGCTGCACGCCACACACTGCTGCACGCCACACATTGCAGCACGTCACACACTGCTACACGAAACACTGCTGCACGCCTCACACTGCTGCACACCTCACACTGCTGCACGCCACACACTGCTGCACACCACACACTGCTGCACACCACACACTGCTGCATGCCTCACACTGCTGCACACCACACACTGCTGCATGCCTCACACTGCTGCATGCCTCACACTGCTGCACGCCGCACACTGCTGCACGCCTCACACTGCTGCACACCGCACACTGCTGCACGCCGCACACTGCTGCACGCCGCACACTGCTACACACCACACACTGCTGCACGCCACACACTGCTGCACACCACACACTGCTGCACGGCACACACTGCTGCATGCCGCACACTGCTGCATGCCGCACACTGCTGCACGCCGCACACTGCTGCACTCCACACACTGCTTTTATGCGAGTTTATGCTACTGACATTGTAAATGACAATGCCTTTTATTTGTTTTAAAACCAAAACAGAAATAAAAGGCATTGTAATTTTACAATGCCAATAGCTCAAACTCTTATAAATGCGAGACCTATTGCATTGCAAATGCTTGTTATATTTTTACATATAATTTTACGAAATAGGGACAACTTCTGTACTCTGCCACACCTTTTCAACTGGCCTATCAGCAGGATTATTATTTCCTTCTCCAACACGCACCTCTGAATCGTCTCCCATTTTCGATTTTTTTGGGTTTTTTTTAAATTAAAATATTTTCTCCCTTTAAAATTGGCTTTATGAGTACTGCGTTCCGCATTTTTTAGGGGCAGACGTTGTGGAGACGTACGCAGAATAAGGGAGATGCGGAGAGACACGTTGAACTACCAGCATTGCTGCTGGTGGACCGAGACAGGTATGACGCGTCAGAATTCAGGAACGGAGTTTCGTCCTTTCACCAGGGTGACACGACTTCTTACGTGTCCATTAGTGGCCCTGTGAGCTGCACATCCCGTGCTCACATCAGTAATTTGACTCGGGCTTTCCTGTACCAGTCTATGGGTGTTTTAGTAGTAATATCATTGCATGATTTTACCAAAGGCATGAGTTTAAACGTGGTTCCATCCACAGCTGTCTTGTCTCACACCATAGCCCTGGCATTAGAACGATTTATTGCACGGGAGTCTTTGTGTCTTCTATGGAATGTAAACATAGGGCAATTTGTACACTGCTCGGGCAGGGTGTTTAATGCATTACCAGCGGCCAGGACATTTCTAAATAGAGTCCCTGAAGAGTACTCGGAGCTACAGAAAGAGTACGTGGGGGAGGAATGAAGTATGTGTCGGAGTATCACACCAGCTGGGAAAGCTGTAAAATTGTGGACAGTGTAAAGAAGTGTTGCATGTTAGGTTCTGCAGTGAGCCTTATAAAGTGATGTCCATTAAAAGTGTCATTCACATTGTCAGAAGTGATCATCCAAATTGACATATTAGCAATATTATGAAATCAAAACCAACGTACACTAGCATCACGTTGTCAGCTTCGGGTAGGGCATTTAGGCCAACAAATTTCGGAAGCAAAATTATTTTCTCAAGGAAATGGTTGTTTACTGCATTCATCGTATACACAGTCCTAACACTGAATAATTGTACGGATTAAAAACAAATGTATTGGCATCTAGATTGATGTATTCAGCTAAGTCACTTTGATGAATGAATGTAGTGAGCAGCACTTTGTATGCTGGGATTGTTGTTATTCATACTTACAATGTTAGGCGTGAGACTACAGATGCTTCAGAATTTCTGACGCATCTGTCAATCCTTCCGCCATGGTGTACTGTATTGTAAATACGGCACACCCATGGTGGCGCAAGCATTTTTTAGTGTGGCGCAAGGAAAGTGACGCATCTCTATAGATGCGTCACTTTCTTGTAAATCTCCCCCTTAGTATGGGTGAGCGGTGGCAAGAAGTGAAGCAGCACTTCATTTAATAAATTAAAAAACACGTTATGAAAACCACCAACCTTCCAATTGAAATTAGCATTTTGATTTTTGTCTCGTTTTTGTTGTATATTAAGTGTAATATTTCATATTTGTATATTTCTTTGATGTGCACTAGTTTCTGTATCTTGTTTTGATGTTCAAATCATATAAATAGCTTAGGTTTCCAGTAGTAATTCAGTGGGCTCCACAGAAATCAAATGTTGAGCACCATTGTTGTAAATAGTACATGTATATGCTGATTCTCATGCAAATGTTTCTTAGTCTTTCATTAGCATGTCCTTACATCATACACCATAACATTTTGTGAGAGTAGAATAACATATATCCATGTGCTGATGATGGAAAAGTTATGGCTGTTGGCATCTTTCTAGCCGCCATTTATTTGACTTCTAAGAAGTAGTTAATCGATCTCTTTCAACAGGTGTATGTGTCCCTAGAGATATAACTATGTTTACTTCCTCACTGTGATTTTCCATTGTTCGAATAGTTCTTCGTTACCCCCATATTGGGTATACTACACACGTGAATACAGAACAGTTCTTTCAGATACATGACTTAGGACCCTATGCACATAAAACATGCATTTGTAAAAGCATCTTGGTGCTGAAAAACAGAGCGTATATTGTTACTAGGCCTGGCGGTGTTCGCTGAGTTTCACTCCGCAGAACTCCTTGGAGTTACCGACAAACTCCACCAAACTCTGCAGGGTTCCACAAGTGGGCAAAGTATTGTTACTAGGGTGGAAACCTCTCCTTTGATCCAGGCCCTTCTCTTCACCTCAGGGTCTGTCCCATACCGTTCTTCAGGGCTTTAAGTGGGATGAAAAAACTGAGGGGTCCCTCAAAGGGGCGTGGCCAATGTAATTAAGGGCGTGGCTTAAAACATGTAAACTAAAAATCTGTGTTTGCTAGCATAGTGCGCCGCCCGACTTGTATTATGCTGTTTCTGTCACTGCATCCAGATATATGATACAACAAGTAACATCATTCCTACAACAAGTCAGGACTATTGGCTTTGTCAATGGTTGTTAGTTGCATAAGATAAATGAGCAGCAAATATGGCTTGTATATAATATTGAAAAAGCTTCCACTTAAAGCCCTGGTGACACCACAACAGTGTTGCTGCTCCTGAGTTTCAAAAAGAGTGGGGAAATCAAGAGAGAGACAAGCATTGGCATAGCCAATAGGTCTCGACTTTGGGACCTTATAAGTGTTTAGCCATGCAACGGTTGATGTTGTTGCACCAAGGATATTGTGCTGCATAACTAAATACTTATAAGGTCCCAAAAGCGAGACCTATTGGGTATGCCAATGCTTGTGTGTTTTGCTTGTAGTGAGATGATGGTTTTGAGCAGAGGTGTGATCCTTGTCTATTTAATGCGGCGAAGTGTGATCCTTGTGTGTTTTGTTTGTGGTGAGATGGTTTTGAGCAGAGGCGTGATCCTGTTGTGTTTTGCTTGTAGTGAGATGATGGTTTTGAGTAGAGGTGTGATCCTTTTGTGTTTTGTTTGTAGTGAGATGATGTTTTTGAGTAGAGGTGTGATCCTTGTGTGTTTTGTTTGTAGTGAGATGATGTTTTTGAGTAGAGGTGTGATCCTTGTGTGTTTTGTTTATAGTGAGATGGTTTTGAGCAGAGGTGTGATCCTTGTGTGTTTTGTTTGTGGTGAGATCATGGTTTTGAGCAGAGGCGTGATCCTGTTGTGTTTTGCTTGTTATGAGCTGATGGTTTTGAGCAGATGTGTGATCCTTTTGTGTTTTGTTTATAGTGAGCTGGTTTTGAGCAGAGGTGTGATCCTTGTGTGTTTTGTTTGTGGTGAGATGGTTTTGAACAGAGACGTGATCCTGTTGTGTTTTGCTTGTTATGAGCTGATGGTTTTGAGCAGATGTGTGATCCTTGTGTGTTTTGTTTGTAGTGAGATGATGTTTTTGAGTACAGGTTTGATCCTTGTGTGTTTTGTTTATAGTGAGATGGTTTTGAGCAGAGGTGTGATCCTTTTGTGTTTTGCTTGTAGTGAGATGGTGGTTTTAAGCAGAGGTGTGATCCTTGTGTGTTTTGCTTGTAGTGAGATGATGGTTTTGAGCAGAGGCGTGATCCTGTTGTGTTTTGCTTGTAGTGAGATGATGGTTTTGAGTAGAGGTGTGATCCTATTGTGTTTTGTTTGTAGTGAGATGATGTTTTTGAGTAGAGGTGTGATCCTTGTGTGTTTTGTTTATAGTGAGCTGGTTTTGAGCAGAGGTGTGATCCTTGTGTGTTTTGTTTGTGGTGAGATGGTTTTGAACAGAGACGTGATCCTGTTGTGTTTTTCTTGTTATGAGCTGATGGTTTTGAGCAGATGTGTGATCCTTGTGTGTTTTGTTTGTAGTGAGATGATGTTTTTGAGTAGAGGTGTGATCCTTGTGTGTTTTGTTTATAGTGAGATGGTTTTGAGCAGAGGTGTGATCCTTGTGTGTTTTGTTTGTGGTGAGATCATGGTTTTGAGCAGAGGCGTGATCCTGTTGTGTTTTGCTTGTTATGAGCTGATGGTTTTGAGCAGATGTGTGATCCTTGTGTGTTTTGTTTATAGTGAGCTGGTTTTGAGCAGAGGTGTGATCCTTGTGTGTTTTGTTTGTGGTGAGATGGTTTTGAACAGAGACGTGATCCTGTTGTGTTTTGCTTGTTATGAGCTGATGGTTTTGAGCAGATGTGTGATCCTTGTGTGTTTTGTTTGTAGTGAGATGATGTTTTTGAGTACAGGTTTGATCCTTGTGTGTTTTGTTTATAGTGAGATGGTTTTGAGCAGAGGTGTGATCCTTTTGTGTTTTGCTTGTAGTGAGATGATGGTTTTAAGCAGAGGTGTGATCCTTGTGTGTTTTGCTTGTAGTGAGATGATGGTTTTGAGCAGAGGCGTGATCCCGTTGTGTTTTGCTTGTAGTGAGATGATGGTTTTGAGTAGAGGTGTGATCCTATTGTGTTTTGTTTGTAGTGAGATGATGTTTTGAGTAGAGGTGTGATCCTTGTGTGTTTTGTTTGTGGTGAGATGGTTTTGAACAGAGACGTGATCCTGTTGTGTTTTGCTTGTTATGAGCTGATGGTTTTGAGCAGATGTGTGATCCTTGTGTGTTTTGTTTGTAGTGAGATGATGTTTTTGAGTAGAGGTGTGATCCTTGTGTGTTTTGTTTATAGTGAGCTGGTTTTGAGCAGAGGTGTGATCCTTGTGTGTTTTGTTTGTGGTGAGATGGTTTTGAACAGAGACGTGATCCTGTTGTGTTTTGCTTGTAGTGAGATGATGTTTTTGAGTAGAGGTGTGATCCTTGTGTGTTTTGTTTATAGTGAGCTGGTTTTGAGCAGAGGTGTGATCCTTTTTTTTTTGTTTGTGGTGAGATGGTTTTGAACAGAGACGTGATCCTGTTGTGTTTTGCTTGTTATGAGCTGATGGTTTTGAGCAGATGTGTGATCCTTGTGTGTTTTGTTTGTAGTGAGATGATGTTTTTGAGTACAGGTTTGATCCTTGTGTGTTTTGTTTATAGTGAGATGGTTTTGAGCAGAGGTGTGATCCTTTTGTGTTTTGCTTGTAGTGAGATGATGGTTTTAAGCAGAGGTGTGATCCTTGTGTGTTTTGCTTGTAGTGAGATGATGGTTTTGAGCAGAGGCGTGATCCCGTTGTGTTTTGCTTGTAGTGAGATGATGGTTTTGAGTAGAGGTGTGATCCTATTGTGTTTTGTTTGTAGTGAGATGATGTTTTTGAGTAGAGGTGTGATCCTTGTGTGTTTTGTTTGTGTTGAGATGGTTTTGAACAGAGACGTGATCCTGTTGTGTTTTGCTTGTTATGAGCTGATGGTTTTGAGCAGATGTGTGATCCTTGTGTGTTTTGTTTGTAGTGAGATGATGTTTTTGAGTAGAGGTGTGATCCTTGTGTGTTTTGTTTATAGTGAGCTGGTTTTGAGCAGAGGTGTGATCCTTGTGTGTTTTGTTTGTGGTGAGATGGTTTTGAACAGAGACGTGATCCTGTTGTATTTTGCTTGTAGTGAGATGATGTTTTTGAGTAGAGGTGTGATCCTTGTGTGTTTTGTTTATAGTGAGCTGGTTTTGAGCAGAGGTGTGATCCTTTTTTTTTTGTTTGTGGTCAGATGGTTTTGAACAGAGACGTGATCCTGTTGTGTTTTGCTTGTTATGAGCTGATGGTTTTGAGCAGATGTGTGATCCTTGTGTGTTTTGTTTGTAGTGAGATGATGTTTTTGAGTACAGGTTTGATCCTTGTGTGTTTTGTTTATAGTGAGATGGTTTTGAGCAGAGGTGTGATCCTTTTGTGTTTTGCTTGTAGTGAGATGATGGGTTTAAGCAGAGGTGTGATCCTTGTGTGTTTTGCTTGTAGTGAAATGATGGTTTTTAGCAGAGGCGTCATCCTTGTGTGTTTTGCTTGTAGTGAGTTGATGGTTTTGAGCAGAGGCGTGATCCTTGTGTGTTTTGTTTGTGGTGAGATGGTTTTGAGCAGAGGCGTGATCCTTGTGTGTTTTGTTTGTGGTGAGATGGTTTTGAGCAGAGGTGTGATCCTTTTGTGTTTTGCTTGTAGTGAGATGATGGTTTTAAGCAGAGGTGTGATCCTTGTGTGTTTTGCTTGTAGTGAGATGATGGTTTTGAGCAGAGGCGTGATCCCGTTGTGTTTTGCTTGTAGTGAGATGATGGTTTTGAGTAGAGGTGTGATCCTATTGTGTTTTGTTTGTAGTGAGATGATGTTTTTGAGTAGAGGTGTGATCCTTGTGTGTTTTGTTTGTGGTGAGATGGTTTTGAACAGAGACGTGATCCTGTTGTGTTTTGCTTGTTATGAGCTGATGGTTTTGAGCAGATGTGTGATCCTTGTGTGTTTTGTTTGTAGTGAGATGATGTTTTTGAGTAGAGGTGTGATCCTTGTGTGTTTTGTTTATAGTGAGCTGGTTTTGAGCAGAGGTGTGATCCTTGTGTGTTTTGTTTGTGGTGAGATGGTTTTGAACAGAGACGTGATCCTGTTGTATTTTGCTTGTAGTGAGATGATGTTTTTGAGTAGAGGTGTGATCCTTGTGTGTTTTGTTTATAGTGAGCTGGTTTTGAGCAGAGGTGTGATCCTTTTTTTTTTGTTTGTGGTGAGATGGTTTTGAACAGAGACGTGATCCTGTTGTGTTTTGCTTGTTATGAGCTGATGGTTTTGAGCAGATGTGTGATCTTTGTGTGTTTTGTTTGTAGTGAGATGATGTTTTTGAGTACAGGTTTGATCCTTGTGTGTTTTGTTTATAGTGAGATGGTTTTGAGCAGAGGTGTGATCCTTTTGTGTTTTGCTTGTAGTGAGATGATGGGTTTAAGCAGAGGTGTGATCCTTGTGTGTTTTGCTTGTAGTGAGATGATGGTTTTTAGCAGAGGCGTCATCCTTGTGTGTTTTGCTTGTAGTGAGTTGATGGTTTTGAGCAGAGGCGTGATCCTTGTGTGTTTTGTTTGTGGTGAGATGGTTTTGAGCAGAGGCGTGATCCTTGTGTGTTTTGTTTGTGGTGAGATGGTTTTGAGCAGAGACGTTATCCTGTTGTGTTTTGCTTGTTATGAGCTGATGGTTTTGAGCAGAGGCGTGATCCTTGCGTGTTTTGCTTGTAGTTAGATGATGGTTCCGAGCAGAGGTGTGATCCTTGTGTGTTTTGTTTGTAGTGAGATGATGTTTTTGAGTAGAGGTTTGATCCTTTTGTGTTTTGTTTATAGTGAGATGGTTTTGAGCAGAGGTGTGATCCTTGTGTGTTTTGTTTGTGGTGAGATGGTTTTGAGCAGAGGTGTGATCCTGTTGTGTTTTGCTTGTTATGAGCTGATGGTTTTGAGCAGAGGTGTGATCCTTGCGTGTTTTGCTTGTAGTTACATGATGATTTTGAGCAGACGTGTGATCCCGGTGAGTTTTGTTTGTAGTTCAGTGCTGTGCAGCCGTTGAGCCCCCAGCGTGGCGGCGCTTTGCAGGTTTACAGTACCTTCCCACTGATCACCAGCGCTGTCTCTGCTCCACGCCTGGCTGCCCCCGGATTTGGAGCCGATTGAGGGCTGACCAGGCCCGGCCGGTGGAGCTCGTGAAATGGCTCATTTGATGAAGGCTGAAGAGTCGTTAATTACAGAGCGGCGGCATCACCCAGACAGGGCCAGCGGGGCCAGGCGCGCGGATGCACTCCAGAAATAGGCAAGGCGGGGGAGAGGCGCGCGGCGGGCGGAAGAGAGAGGGGGCCAATGGGAGCACAGAAGGGGGCAGAGGCAGAGAACGAAAACACAGGGTTACACCGAGAGACATGAGGAAAGAGAAGAGGAGTACGGTGAGGGCGGCGACCAATGAAGAACAGAGTGGAAAGAGATGTCAAGAGAGACAGAGAGAAAGATGGAGAAAGGGAGAAAAAAAAGAGAATAACTGTGAAAGATGATGGGTACACAGGCGAAGACGCCAAAGAAGGGAAGAGGAAAGGTACAACAGCAGGGTTTTAAGTGGGATGAAATGCGTAGAGGATCTCTAAAAGGGGCGAGGCCTATGTAATTTGGGGCGTGGCTTAAACATATAACCTACATTTCTGTGATTCCCATAGTGTGCCACCTCACCAGCATTTTGGTTCCTCTCTGAGCTTTCTGTTATTGTATTCATATATATATAACAACAACTGACAAACACCTAAAACCAGCCAGTACTATTGGCTTTGCCAGTGGTTGTTAGCTGTTTAAGATAAGTGAGTTACAATTGTGTCGTAATTTATTAATATTAAAAACATTTCAATGCTGAAATTGTGAGACTGTGAAGTAAACTTCACCGAGGCCTGTGAAAGGGGTTATGCTTCTCAGAGTCTCAATCCCTCCTGTTATATTCATTCTATGTTAGACATGTTCGCCCTTTTTCTCTCCATAACTCCTCCATCTGCACATCTTAAGCCTCATATCTTTCTTTTTCAGGGCCCTCTTTGCTCTCTCCTGGTTGCTCATATTCACATATTCTACACTTCACCGTTCCCTAAACACACAACGCACCCACTCAGCTGTACGCACTCCATTTTCTTTTATTTTCACCGCCTCAATATTTGACAACTGTGTACCGCCTTCAGACAGAATCACAATTTCAAATGGAATACATGCTCGTTGCTCTGTGCGACCTGCAGAGAGGCCAAGGTTTGGAGGACTCTATTCCTAACACATTTTGGCCCACTGACAGTCACTGTGAGAAACACACACTGCTTTCAGCCTCAGCTCTTAGCTAACACTCTCAGGGGATGCTAAACAAAGTATAACACGTGAAATATAAACAGGAAATAAATCTCTGGCATGGATTACCTCGAGTTTTTTTTACATTAATTATTCAGAAATGACTCAGTGTTTTCGCCATTGAAGTTAAGGACATGAATACAGGGCCCTATGGGGACCCATTTCAATGTCCATTTTAATTTACTACCAGGTCTGAGACCCAGGGAGACGTGTCCCACTTAAAGCCCTGAACATCATAAAACAAACCAATAATGAGAAAGAGAGAGGTTTATAGGAAATCAGACATCAAATCGAGTGAGAGACAACATGGAGATAAAGACAGAGGAGGAAAGGGTGGAAACGAGAAAATTGACAAAAGGCTGAGAAAGAAAGAGAAGGCAATTGAAGGGGAAAGTGTGAATCTGAGAGAGAGGGTCAGGGCGAAAAGAAGAGACAGTCTGATGAGGAAAGGGACAGATTTAGCATAGATTACAGTGGGTGGACGAGGAGCACAGACAGAGATTAGAGGAGAAGGAAAGAGAGGCAGACTGGGGAAGATGAAAACAAAGACTTGCTGAAAATGAGAAGGAGCGATTTATAGATTAACAGAGAGAAAGAGAGGGGGTGTAACAGAAACTCAGAATAAAGGAGAAGAGAGAGATTATTGGAAAGAGAGATTGAGAGAAAGAGGGAGGGATTTAAAGGGTGGCCAGAAAAATCCCGTGCAGCCCCTAGCACTCTCGCGACAATGCACGATCACTGAGATTCCTGAAAAAGAGTCTTCCTCCATCGAAGGCTGTCCTGCCTGCTGCCGTCAGGTAGGTCTCAAACTGACGCAGCGACGGCTCGTGCAGGTAAGATCGGTAGGGCGGTGCGGCTGGGTGGAAGGGGATTTTGACAGATGATGACGAGGGAAAATGTGTAATTTATTTAATTTCCCCTCATCATTGTCTGTCAAAATCCCCCCTCACCTGGCCCCACCGCCCCACCGCTCTTACCTGCATGGGCCGCGGCTGATCAGGGATGCTGTACAGCATAGGTAAAAACATTGACAAAGACAAAAGGTCTCAAAGGCAAGACCTATTGACTGCGCCATTGCTTATTTGGTCTGGCGTTAGCCAAGACCTTCTGATTTTACTAAATTTACCTGCACAACATACTATAGCCTTATAGCCCGCCGTAGCGGGCTATACCAGTGATTAAAGGCCCGCTGCATCATTAAAGGCCTGAGCCGAAGGCGAGGGACTTTAACACAGCAGCGGGACTTTAATTGCCGGTATAGCCCTGCTACGAAGGGCTATAAGGCTATTAGAACATTCTGCCACTAGAGGGCAGAATGTTCTAACAAAACGAAGCCTTCAGGGAGCGCGAGGAGATTTAAATCCCCTCAGGCTCCCTGAAGTCTTTGTTCACAGCCAGAGCTCCATTGTTTTCAATGGAGCTCCCAACATTCCAATGTTCTAATTTGCTATAGGGACTTTATCCCAGCCCTCTTCATCAATTCATCTGCTATTACTTCATTCTCAGTTTAATTTTGCCAACTGCATCATCAGCAATGGGTCTGCCGACGTCACCCATCGGCTAACTTCACAGTGAGTGACAGCATACGGCCTTTTCACAAGGAGCATATCCATATACAAAGGAGCATATCCATATACAAAGCAGCATATCCATATGCAAAGGAGCATATCCATATACAAAGGAGCATATCCATATGCAAAGGAGCATATCCATATACAAAGGAGCATATCCATATGCAAAGGAGCATATCCATATGCAAAGGAGCATATCCATATACAAAGGAGCATATCTTATACAGAGGAGCATATCCATATACAAAGCAGCATATCCATATACAAAGCAGCATATCCATATACAAAGCAGCATATCCATATACAAAGCAGCATATCCATATACAAAGGAGAATATCCATATACAAAGTAGTTCCCTTTTGTGCCAGAGAGTACTGTGACAATGTGTGCTTTTTAAGCGCAAAATATTGTGGTTTTTCCCACTCCTTTCAGATTGTAGAGGGCCTGGTAACTTCCCCAACAAGAAAGATTTGAAAAAACTTTGACAAAACAGTCACTGACAAAGCCAAAAGACTGGCAGAAACCGCCAGATCCATTGTTTTTGCCAATGCTGTTTTTTTTTTTACAGAGTTTTATATAGCGTGACCCGAATCGGGTATCAGAGCGCTTTACATAGCACCAGTTGCATTACATGAGGACACATTCATTTTTAATGTTTTTTTGTTGTTGTTAGGCATGGGGAGAGTAAGTGATTTGCCCAGAATCACAGGATGTTCAGCGTCATTGCCAAGACTCAAACCCCGTTCCCCAGATTTGAGGTCGCCTACCCTAGCCGTTAGGCCAACTCCTCTGCCCTGGTTATGAAAATGTTTGCTCTGCAGCCTATAGTATTTATTTCTCACCATGCGGTGCCCCCAGAGTTATCAATTTCTGAGCGATATATCTTGAGGTCTTTGGGTTTAGCACCTTTTAGTTTAAACAGGTAGTTTTAAAAGTGCACCTCGCCTCACTTGGAAGCCATTTTGAGAAGGGCCTGCCCTGTGTGCTATGGTCATATTTACTGAGACTGTACAGCCTGGAGAAAAAGGAAAAACGAATGCTCTACAGTTCGACCGGATGTGTAATTTTCTAGATGTGCTCACCATGCAAGTGCGCACCAATACAATGATGAAGCTGCAATTTGTTATAAGTTGCATCGGCAAATGAAAAGAAAACACAATGTGTGAAAGCATTTTTTAAGCGTGGGTGGGAGGAACAGGGAGGGCGCCGATTGGGCAAAGCAATGTGTGGGCTGGTGAAGCAATTGGTGACAGAGAAGGAAGCTATTGGAGGGCGAAGCAACATGGAGGACGGTGCAGAAGCAACACAGAAGGCGGAAAAGATGCAACGGGTGAAAGAGCTGGAACCCGCGAGTGGGGGGAAGCAACACAGAGGGTGGTGGAGGGACAGAAGGAACACAGATGGCGGTGGAGGGACGGAAGCAACACAGAGGGTGGTGGAGGGACGGAAGGAACACAGAGGGTGGTGGAGAGAGGGAAGGAACACAGAGGGTGGTGGAGGGATGGAAGGAACACAGAGGGTGGTGGAGGGACGGAAGGAACACAGAGGGTGGTAGAGAAAGGGAAGGGACACAGAGGGTGGTGGAGGAACAGAAGCAACACAGAGGGTGGTGGAGGGACGGAAGGAACACAGAGGTTGGTGGAGAGACGGACGGAACACAGAGGGTGGTGAAGGGACGGAAGGAACACAGAGGGTGGTGGAGAGACGGAAGGAACACAGAGGGTGGTGGAGGGACGGAAGGAATACAGAGGGTGGTGGAGGGAGGGAAGGAACACAGAGGGTGGTGGAGGGACGGAAGGAACACAGAGGGCGGTGGAGGGACCGAAGAAACACAGAGGGCGGTGGAGAGAGGGAAGGAACACAGAGGGTGGTGGAGAGACGGAAGGAACACAGAGGGTGGTGGAGGGACGGAAGGAACACAGAGGGCGGTGGAGGGACGGAAGTAACACAAAGGGTGGTTGGAGAGAGGGAAGGAACACAGAGGGCCGTGGAGGGACGGAAGCTACACAGAGGGTGGTGGAGGGATGGAAGGAACACAGAGGGTGGTGGAGAGAGGGAAGGAACACAGAGGGTGGTGGAGGGACGGCAGCAACACAGAGGGTGGTGGAGGGACGGAAGGAACACAGAGGGTGGTGGAGAGACGAAAGGAACACAGAGGGTGGTGGAGAGATGGAAGGAACACAGAGGGCGGTGGAGGGACGGAAGCAACACAGAGGGCGGTGGAGGAATGGAAGCAACACAAAGGGTGGTGGAGAGAGGGAAGCAACACCGAATGTGGTGGAGGAACGGAAGCAACACACAGGGTGGTGGAGGGACGGAAGGGACACAGAGGGTGGTGGAGAGACGGAAGGAACACAGAGGGTGGTGGAGGGACGGAAGGAACACAGAGGGTGGTGGAGAGACGGAAGGAACACAGAGGGTGGTGGCGGGACGGAAGGAACACAGAGGGTGGTGGAGGGACGGAAGGAACACAGAGGGCGGTGGAGGTACGGAAGAAACACAGAGGGTGGTGGAGGGATGGAAGGAACACAGAGGGCGGTGGAGAGACGGAAGGAACACAGAGGGTGGTGGAGGGACGGAAGGAACACAGAGGGTGGTGGAGGGATGGAAGGAACACAGAGGGTGGTGGAGGGACGGAAGGAACACAGAGGGTGGTGATGGAGTGAAGAGGAATACAGGAAAGAAAGCAACATGGAGAAGACACAACAGAAACACAGCATGGATGGCAGTGGGGATTGCACATGGGTGACAGGGACACAGACTGCAGGGGAAGAGAAGCAGAAGAGGTAGACAGCTGAAAAACACATGCTCGCCCATGCAGTGCTTAACCTAAAAGAAACAAGTAGTGCTTAAAAAGGAGATCATTGGAAGCATAGAAGACAGCTGATCAAAAGAGGCAATGCTCTATGTGAGAGACAAACGCAAGATTAATACTTTCGAGACACGAATAAGAAGCAAGTAAATGAGATTGACATGAAAGTCAACAGGTGGCAAGGAATGGGCCGGCTCCAAGCCCCGTTATGTACTGACTAAGCCCATGCTATGCCTCGCAACAGTTAGCACGAGCGCTGTTTCCTAGGCTCGACCTAAAAAGCCCTCCATTGCCTGTGCCTTCAATGGCCATGGGGTTGTAGGTTTAAAATGCACTGCCGCATGTGTGAAGACAATATGTACATGTGCTCTTCAAACAAGCCAGCTGGGCATCCCTGTTTTAGGCCCATTTTCTGTATTTAGTGTAGGTTGCATGTTTATTCTGAGGGCCAACTGCTGTAGCAGGAGATTCACACAATGTACCTTTGCCTGAGCACTATCTTAAACAAATGTAATCTTGGTTTTCAAGATACCGCAAAGGTCACTGGGTCAATTGTAAGCAGTGCCTGGTCAGAACCCAGTTGGTTTCTGAATACGCTCACCGTCCGCATCCTGAAGCCATAAATCTGATAGGTGAAGAACCAGGGTTTAACCCAGCGGCGTCAGGGGCACGCCTAAGATCTTCGAGTTCACCTGTCTTGGTATACAGAGACACGGAATACTTCTGGATGGCATCAGAGACCAAGTTTATTAGCTGCAGCTAGTAACAGTGATCCTAGAAATACATCAAAGTGTAAATTCTCAGGAGACTGCTCATTTTAATAAGGCGAGACGTCTCCTTTTATACCCAATATTCACATTATAAATGTACACCCACTGCACAAAATTCTAGCCAATAAGGTACATTTTCAAACAAAGTGTCACATAACAAAAACTCAATTTACAGTATCCCAACCCAAAAGTTAATTATTAGGAATGTCCCAAATTCAATCTCCACAAGCCGGACAAACCTATAATTGAAAGCATAACCCATGTAATGAAGAAACATAAAACAGAAACGGTAACAGATGCTGAACAAGATAAGGCATGTGCAAGGAAACTAAAAGTTAACGATGTCCTGAACATTGATTGGCAATCTCAGACAAAGATCGATCAGGGAAATTGGCTTTGCGGGGTCAGTTTCAGGTGAAGAGGTCAGTTTCTTACAGTTCATTTCAGAGTCAAAAAGAAACCTAGTTAATGTATACATGAACTAAGAAGGCCAGGCCACTTTATTCGCCAGGCTACCTTCACAGGCCTACGTGAGGGCAACACAAAATGGTGGCACAGAACGAAATGGAGTCAGACTCGAGAATTACAGAACCTCAGACCCTCCTTTTGCCATTACATAGGCAATAACCTAAGACTCATGTTAATCTGAATCTAGGTCTATGTCGATATTCATTAGGTCATCAAGGTGTTGCTGTAGCATCATCTTATTATTCTCTACTTCCCTCGGGACAGGTCTCCGAACACACATAGTAGCACAAAGACTACAAATGGCGGGACCACACTGGATGCAAAGACAACAAGAGAAAAGGATGGTTAAAACCATACCAAGGAATGTCAAAATCTTCCATCCCCATTTGGACAGCAGTCCCCAAAACCATCCCGTCAATGACCAGTCTCCTTCGTCTACATGGATAGACTCAGAGATTTTATACAACCTAGAGATGGCTTGGTACACTGTAGGGGCATTTTCTGGTATGTAAACACAGCAACTGGATCCAATCAATTTACATACTCCTCCTCGATCTGCAAGTATGATGTCTAATACCATACGGTTCTGCAAAGTCATAAGGCGGTCCGCTTGAAGCTCAGCTGTAACATTACTAAGAGCACCTTCTGTCTCATTAATAGTAGCTTCAACAACGCGGACAAGCTGATCATAGGACCCCAAAAGGGCAAGAAGCCCTTGAAGAAATCTCCTACTTCGTGTGCTGCGGTATCTTCCTTATTGAAGACACCTCTACCATATCTCGTTCTATGATAGTCTGAGGCAGTAGTGTATGTAGGGGGAAGTAGAAACGCCACATAACACGTTCCGGAAAAATCAGGTGGCAACCATGTATAGGCTCTGTCATGACAAACAAAATATGTGCCTTTAGCTGGCACAAATGGTGGAGAAGTCCGAGATGAATAGACATAGGTTTGAGCACACACACTCTTACCTAGCTGAGCTTTCGGATTCCGACCATTACCTTGAAAACAAAAGTGGCCTCGGTGGGGTACAATCCAAATAGGGGGAGACCTTTTTTGTCTCTCCTTCTTTGTCAAACTGGTACTATATCCAGTCACGTTCCAACCAACGTAAGCCTGCACCTCATCCTTAGGGATAGCATTATATGCATCAATATCTCGGATCATAGCTACTATTCCCCTTATTAAGGCACTATTGCTCAAGTTATCTTTAAGGGAACATAAGGGGCGTACCTCATTTGCATAGATAAACATGGTCTGAAAAGCCCACACAGACCCATTAAAAGAAAAAGTCAAAACCAAATATGGCATACCTTTATCTGTCGTATGAGGCATAAGACCACAAACCCAACAATTAGTGGTATTTACTACTAACTGATGCTGATGCAACAACTGTATAAACGAGTTGTTGACAAATTCTGATCTCCTTGTCTGTTCATGTTCAGGCAATGTATAAAACTGGTGCAAAGAAACAGTAGTGAAAGAAAGCATAGGTTGGGAGGTGGGTGCAGATGTCTGTTGTGTAGCATAGACAGTCCAACCCACACAAGCTAATGCGATACTTAAAAACATCAAAAAGCACAATATTATAAAACATTTGCTATGTATCAATGTACAAAATCTTGTCTTAAGATCTATTCTCTCAACATCTCTTTCAGTTACAACAGACTCCATCCTCTAACGTGCTGCTCGCGGCAATTTTCCTTCTTCACTCAAGTGTGCGTCCAGGCATCCTAGACGTCCCTAGAACCGCAGACCTTTTGTCAATACGCGGGCCACCCCTTAAGTTCTTATACCGCGACCCTGCAGCTGAACCCGGATGGTGGTTCGAAAAAGAAAAAGAAAAATAGTCTCTTGTCTGAAAGAGTGTAATTCACAAAAAAATTCAAATTTTATTTGTCCTTTTCAGACCTTAAGTTGTAGCGTTCTTTACCAGGCACAGTTTGATCCTGAAAGAGTGTCTCTGGGTGTGTAGTATCAAGTCTCAAACACGGCGGCACAGCTTCTTGCAAGACTTTATCATTCGCACGTTCTGACTGAGTCCATTCCAGATGTGCATCGCTAAAAGGTGCAAATCTCGGAACCCTTTCACTCTCGGAATCGGCAACACCTTCCCGGACCCACTTATCGTACGGTAAGGGCAAAGGTATCTTCTTACAATGGGTACCATGTACCCAGTTTTTCTTGCCGAACACCTTAATAGCAGTCCGAGTTGATAACAGGACTTGGTATGGACCGGTCCATCTTGGTTCCAAGTTCTTTGACCTCTGGAAATTCTTGGTTAGAACCCAGTCGCCAAGTTGAATCGTGTAGCCTGCGTCTACAGAAACTGAAGGCAAAGTGTCGTGGACCTGTTGGTGAAGAACACGCAATTTAGCAGTCAAATCATGTAAGTAGTCAACCAACATAGGGTACTCGATATCACTGTACTTCTTAGGCCTCGGCACACCCCAGTCATTCGCCGGGCGTCCAAAAACAATCTCGTATGGGCTAAGTCCCACGCGAGAATGTACTGTCGTTCTCGTGGACAAAAGTGCCAATGGTAAGGCATCAGGCCATGTAAGACCAGAGCTCGCTTGCACCTTGGCCAACTTCAGCTTCAGAGTGCCATTATAGCACTCGACCAGGCCTGCTGACTGGGGGTGATTTGCAGCGTGAAATTTCTGGTTAATACCCAGACCCGCACATACTTTCTTCATAATCTGACCCACAAATTCACTTCCATTATCACTCCATTCCATCCTCGGCAAGCCATATCTGGGAAAGAATTCTTTGAGCAAATCCTTGGCTGTAGACAGGGCAGTATTATCCTTTAGGGGGTAGGCCTCTATCCATCTGGAAAAGGCACAAACAACCACAAGGACATACTTCAAGTTATTGCATCTTTCCATATGAATATAGTCTATCTGCAACACCTCGAACGGATACGTTGGAGGAGCAAAATGACCCGCTGGAGTTGGGGTTCCCTTTCCAGGATTATGCATCAAGCAAATCATGCAGTGTTTAACCAAATTCTCAGCACATTTAGGAATTCCACCATTCTGCCATACCGGAGCCAACAACTTACATATCCCTTTTGAACTAATGTGAGCCAACCCATGAGCCATAGTAACCACCGGAAGCACATATGCATCCGGCAACAACCATCGCTGGTGCTCTGACAACTCAACCCAACAGCCGGTTGAATCCAACATTCCTGTACTCTCTCTCCACATACTCAATTCTTTCTCAGTAGCTTCTGCCTGAATCATCTTCACACTTTCTGTTGTATCTTCACACATTTCTCCTTCCACAACCCATCTGGCAGGACCTGCAACATACATCCGACTCGTCACATCTTTCGCCGTTTCTCTCGCTACTTCATCTGCAAACGCATTCCCTTGACCCACATCATCCGTAACCTTCTTATGCGCACTACACTTCACTATCGCAATTTGGGTCGGCAAAGTAAGTGATTCAAGAAGTTCACTCACTAATTGTCCATGCTGAATTTTCGTACCATGGGAAGTAAGAAATCCTCTCTCTTTCCACAAGCGACCAAAACTGTGAGCCATGCCAAATGCGTATTGGCTATCAGTATAAACATTCACTCTCTTTCCTTTTGACAACACACACGCTCTAGTCAATGCTATCAACTGCGCTGCTTGCGCTTAATTCTGTGCAATACGTGCTGTTTCAACAATCGTGTGAAAAGTTGTAACAGCATATGCTGCAGTCGTCTCTCCATTCGGAAGCTTAAAGCACGAACCATCTACCCATAGGGTACCATCAGGATTCAAAAGAGGAGTATCTTTCAGATCAACTCTACCCTTCGTTTCCTCCTCTGTCCGGAGAAAACAGTCATGCTGTTCCTGCGCATCTGTCTCTACAAAAATCGGCAACAATGTAGCTGGATTCAATGAGTTGCACCGCTTGATGTGCACATGGCTAGCCAAAAGCGTCAACTCATAACCTGACAAACGCGCACTGGTAAGATGTTGAGTCTTCGTTCTATTCAATAGGGTATCCACTGCATGTGGGACCATCACAATCAATGTATTATCCAATACCAAACCAGCAGACTGTCGGATAGAAACAGCCGCTGCCGCTGTAGCTCTTAGACAACTTGGCAACGCCTTAGCTACCGGATCTAAAGTAGCTGAAAAATACCCACATGGGCGCTGCTTGTCCCCAAAACGCACAACCTTCTCTCTCATGCACATAGAGTGTAAAAGGCTTACTATAGTCAGGAGTACCTAACACAGGAGCAGAACACAGTGCAGTTCGTAAATCCATAAAACTCTTCTGACATTCCTCTGTCCAGGGAAGAGGGTGTGGTGTATCCTTAAGAGTAAGTGCCAACAGAGGTTTCGCTAACAGAGAAAAATTTGGAATCCACTGTCTACAATAAGATGTAATGCCTAAAAATGCACGCACCTCTCTCTGTGTACGTGGTACAGACATTTGAGCAATTGCTTGAATACGTTCTGGGGTCAATCGTCTTCCCTCCTTCGACAAGAGATGACCTAAGTAGGTCACCTCTTGGCGGCAATACTGCAACTTAGAAGGTGAAACCTTGTGATGAAGGTCAGACAAATGGCGTAACAAAGAAAGAGTAACTTCTTTACAAATGTCCTCAGAGTCAGCAGCAAACAAAAGATCATCAACATACTGGATAAGAGTAGCACCAGGAGGCAGAGGAAAGGTATCAAGCTGTGTTTTCAAAGCTTGACTATAGATAGAAGGACTTTCACAATAACCTTGAGGAGATCGTCTAAACCGGAAGCTTCGGCCTCCTAAAGAGAAGCCAAAAATATCCCTACTCTCTTCAGCAATAGGAATGCTGAAAAAGGCATTCTTCAGATCAATAACAGAAAACCAAGCAGCTGAGGCAGGGATCATAGTCAATAAAGCAGTAATGTCCGGGACAACAGGAAACTGTGGCACAACGATCTTATTGACCTCTCGAAGGTCGATCACAAACCGATACACAGGTGGCTGAGAAGAGTTAGTACGCTTAAGGACAGGCAGAACAGGACTGTTACATACATTACCTCTTGTTTCTTCAACCACACCTTTCTCAACCAAATCATAGATAATCCTAAAAGAGCTCTTTCCCCATCACTGTGGAGAAGTGTGGCTCAATGATTAGAGCGGCAGACCCTGATGCAGAGGTCTAGCCCGGGACCAGGGTTCAATTCCCCGCCTCGGCAGGTCTTGGGCTCAAAAATTCCACGGACCTGATAATTCTCGCCTCGGTGCCTATTCCAATCATGGAGTCCCACTCTGCAACTCTGGGCAATAGCTTGCTTAATCTCCACAACGGCCCCCACAATGCTAAGGATGCCTGGCCTCCACCTTGGGGGTGCCCAGGAGTGGATGCCTCACAGGGAAAGCCAGAATGGGTTCCACAGCGGTATTCGTACAAGCACCTTGAGACCCTTGTGGGTGAGTAGTGCGCTATACAAGTATCAATTTACATTTACATTTTGTACTGGGGAATGCGAGGTAATTTAGCATTCAACTTAAGGGTAATAACGTAGGGTGGAATCTGCAAGAGACCAACATCATTGGGACCTGTAGCCCAAAGTGTATCAGGGAGAGAACGCAGTTCCAGTGGAAGGCGATCCTTAGACAGATACTTGAAATCACTGTCTTACCCACCGTAAGATGTACTCCCGAAGGAGAACAATATAATGTTGCATGCAATCTTTTCAACAAGTCCAAACCCAACAGATTCTCGCCACAGCCCGTCGTTAGAATAAGGGGAGCCTCCAATTCACAGGGACCAATAGAAAGGGGCAAAGGACAAGAAACCGGATTATGAAGTGGGACGCCAGAAAATACTACTGAAACATTAGTCAAGCCAGACAAAGGTGCGCCGGAGAGTTTAGAGTGCATGATAGAACTCTTTGCTGCACCAGTATCCAAAAGAAAAGGTTCTGCCACACCTGATGTAATCACTTCAACATAATGTCCACTCTGGTCTACTGGAACTGACACTACTCCCTCCCTTTGTCCCTGGCTGTCCTAATTATCATTAAAACCAGCACTCTCACTTCCAACATAATAATCATCAGTATAGTACTGAGCGGACTGGACGGTCGGAACAATCTGTTGGTCAAAATAATTCATAGAATTCTGAGGGGAAAAGGAACGTTCATTCTGGGGAAACGTACCACGTCCCCTACCCCTAGGTACTTGTTGGAAACCACCACGACCACTCAGACCAGACATACCATTTGCACGCTGTAGCAAGATCGGGCAACTATTCTTGAAGTGACCTTCTTCTTTACAACAAGCACACTGATTAGGGCCTAGCGGGAGTCGCGAAGCAAAAGACTCAGGCTTCTGCAACAGTTTCTGAAACTGTGGGGGTTGCTGAAACTGGGAAGGTTGCTGAAACTGACGCTGATTAGGGCGAGGCGGATAAGCCTGCTGCAGAAGAACTTTCGTTTTTAATTCTCTAGTCTTCTTTTCTACTTTATCCTTCTCATCTTTATCTCTATTCTCTTAGTATTGTGCAGTAGCCAATATCTGAGCCGAAGAAGAAACAGCCCATGAACTCTCAGAGTCCTTTAACTTATTAGAAAGTTCAGGAAGTAAATTAAAAACAAACTTATCTACAAACAACCTCTGACCACCTTCTGTACTCATATCCTGACCACTATGATCAATGAATGTTTCCTCAAACCTAGTGAAGAAATCAGACACACTCTCGTCTTTCTTTTGTTTGCATGCTGCTAACTTGTCCCAATTCACCCGCAGAGGAGGCATCATGGTTTTCATTAAATTAATAATCCTACCAGGTAGTTCTGCAACTAAGGGTTCAGGTTTGGCACCTCCTACCTGCCGACCATCTGCAGCAGTAATATTAACCCACGTATCTCCTAACTCTGGCGCGTGATCCTCGTGACGGATCTTCGCCCACAAGGGTTGAGGAACTACATTACCCATCAACATATCTATGTCAGCTAAATTCATAACACACGCATCAACTGTCTGAGACAACTCCTTATAATAACCAGCAGGATTTTTACGGGGGTCAGGCAAAGTCTGCTTAAGAGCCAGGACCTCAGCTCTCTTCCAAGGGACATGCACCCACACTCGCTGAAAATGAGCCGGTGCAGCCGCAATACCATGAGCGGCATCAGCCACAACTGCCTCTCTCCATACAGGGGGAACCTCTCTCATAGGATACTGCTTCACTTTTCTCCTAATAGAAGGGTCAGGTTCGAACAATGACTGAGGTGGAAGTCTAGACCTAAAAGTGAGTAGTGTCTCTACCGCTTCCTCAACATCGGAACCCACTATCATCCCTTTAACAAATTCAGACTGAACATTAAGCAATTCCAGTGGAATTGAACCCAACTCATTATCTTCCCTCTCCTGACGAAGGAAGGTACACATGACATCAAAAACATACCTTAGTTTTGGTGCCGCCCACTGTAGGAAGATATCCATAACCACTTGTGGACTGTACTTGGAGGTATTCGAAACCCATCTACGAGCAAGGAGATCTAACACTGCCCGCTCTTCGGGACCAGGGAGCTGACTACGTCTCTGCTTACGTTCAGAAACAGGGGTCATATTCAGTGACCCAAAGAAAGGAGACAAAAGACTAGTGACAGTCTCAGTCATTCGTTGCCGAGCAGAAGGAGAAGGAGTTGACATGAGGACAGGAGACAAAGTGTTTTGAGGTGACAGAGACGTAGGGACAGAAATAAGAGAAGTCGAAGATAAAGGAGTGTAAGGCAAAGGAGTTTGAGGCAAGGCTGGTGGCAAGGCTGGCGGCCCTGGAGGGGGCTGCGCCGGGGGAGGAAGAACCACCTGTGAAGCAACGGGTGGCTGAACAACAACAGGGGGTTGAACGACAACAAGGGGTGCAACAACTGGAGGTAACGGAGGTGCAGTAGCACCCTGCACATAAGGGGGTGGTAATCTCAGTAAATGTGACATCAAAGGATCCTTTTCAGGGTCTACAGTCACATTTGAAAGGGGAGGTGGCAAAGCCGGGTAACATTTGTCAATGGCCATGCAATGTTGTCTATCTGACACTTCAATCGCACGATCTTCTTCATCTTCCTTAAACAGCCTAGCAGCTTGCATTACCGATATATTCCTTTCCTTCCTATCTCTCTTAGCTTGGTTAATTTCTCGCTGTTTGGCTTCCTTACGCCAAAGGCGGAAAGAGTCAAACATCGCCGGCCAGGCTTTCTTCTTAAATAGCGCAACTTCTAGGTTATCTAAAACATCTGATTCAAAACTACCATGTTGGGGCCATCGTAAAACACCATCTTTCCTTGTATAACGAACCCATACTGCATTAAAGGTAATGGGACCTACACCATGCTTTGAATAGAGCTCATAAGTTGGAATCCCTATTACAACTACAACAAAACCATTTCCTAATTTTGCTAAAACCAGGCATCTTTTAGCTCACTAGTCTTGCTTCAAACTTCAAGGGGTTATCAAAAAATGATACACTCGCAAATATACGAACCACCCGGCTTCGACTATTGCAATGGCCGAATCAAAACCAAGAAACAAAACAAAGTCGTGGGAGTGACCCACTTATACTTAACCAAACTGTCTGTCACGCCACCAGAAGACCGTCTAACATCTCGCCTTACAAATCATCACAAGAGGGTCCAAGACAGGGCGACAGTCAGGGCAGCAGTCCTTCGCAGCCGTCGGAAAGGGGAAGCCTCGCAGAAAAAACCTTTGGTCCATGTCGACATGCAGGGGTCGATGAAGTGGCGGCCGTCCTCCAGAATTTCCTCACGGGGCTCCTCACAATCTTCGGGCTTAGACCAGTACCGCTGAAGTCGCCCCACGTTGGGCGCCAGTTGAAGAACCGGGGTTTAACCCAGCGGCATCAGGTGCACGCCTAAGATCTTCGAGTTCACCTGTCTTGGTATACAGAGACACGTAATACTTCTGGATGGCATCAGAGACCAAGTTTATTAGCTGCAGCTAGTAACAGTGATCCTAGAAATACATCACAGTGTACATTCTCAGGAGACTGCTCATTTCACTAAGGCGAGACGTCTCCTTTTATACCCAATATTCACATTATAAATGTACACCCACTGCACAAAATTCTAGCCAATAAGGTACATTTTCAAACAAAGTGTCACATAACAAAAACTCAATTTACAGTATCCCAACCCAAAAGTTAATTATTAGGAATGTCCCAAATTCAATCTCCACAAGCCGGACAAACCTATAATTGAAAGCATAACCCATGTAATGAAGAAACATAAAAAAGAAACGGTAACAGATGCTGAACAAGATAAGGCATGTGCAAGGAAACTAAAAGTTAACGATGTCCTGAACATTGATTGGCAATCTCAGACAAAGATCGATCAGGGAAATTGGCTTTGCGGGGTCAGTTTCAGGTGAAGAGGTCAGTTTCTTACAGTTCATTTCAGTCAAAAAGAAACCTAGTTAATGTATACATGAACTAAGAAGGCCAGGCCACTTTATTCGCAAGGCTACCTTCACAGGCCTACGTGAGGGCAACACAAAATAGTGGCACAGAACGAAATGGAGTCAGACTCGAGAATTACAGAACCTCATAGGAACGCAGAGTCAGCTGGAACACACACTCTTAGCTGAATGGACAGCAACAGCAGCAACTCCCTCTAGGATACATCCCAAGGCAATTCAGAGGAAGTCTCACGAGAGTCCAGAATTGATACCATTGTCCAATGCTGTATGCGGGAATCTATCACCTATTCCGCAGCCTTTTTCCCCGCAGGGAATCACAACGCGGTCGTTACAACAACCACGTTGTGATTCCGCATACCATTACTCCGCAAGTCGGAACAACGACTTGCGGAGGGGCGGGGCGCTGGATGTTGGAATAGTATAATTTACTATTCCAACTTCAGTCTGTGCGGACACTAGGGAAGGTGTTGGATTTTAAATCCAACACCTCCCCCCCCATCGCAAGTCGTTCCTCCGACTTGCGGAGTAATGGTATGCGGAATCACAACGCGGCCGTTGTAACGACTGCGTTGTGATTCCCTGCGCTGAAAAAGTTTTGGGGTAAACGTTGTTTACCGTATGCTGTAGTGGATGGAAATAAAATGTAAATGTCACAATAATGGACTAATGGATGAAGAGGCCAGACTGGCAGTCCCTATAAGTACGTTTTGTCTGCATATAATGTTAGTAAAATCAAAAGGTCTCAGGTAACGCAAGGTCAAAAAAGTTGTCCATTGACTAGTCCTTAACCGGACATGTTCCTAACCTCTGGATCTCCCTACCAGTACCACCTAGACTGATTAACTCTTTCAGCCGTTCTCCCTCTACATTATGCTTCTCCAAAGACATGCTTTTCAAAGCAAAATTACTGTTCTCTTTCAAAGGATGCAAATCTACATAACCGTGTTCTTTTTACCTTTATGATTAGGAACACATGTCTTATGAAGCGATTGACACTGTTACTTCACTTTGTGTACCCGCATATTGATTTCTGTACAACATATGGTGTGGTGTTGTATGTATCTTTTGTATATAAAATATGACACTAAATGTATAATGCAAGGTGATCTGATGCTCCATGGAATATTGTTTGTGCTTTGTAAAACTTAGAAGAATAATAAAATTAAAGAGATAGACTGAATTAAAAACAGAGTGACAGAGAGAAAGCAGACTGGGAGACATAGAATGATAAGCCAAAAGAAACAAAGAGAAATAGGAACACAGAATGAGAGAGAGAAACGGAGAAAGAGAGTGAGAGAAAGAGGGAGAAAAGGAGAGAGAGATTGAGGGAAAGATACAGAGCGGGGAAGAAAGAGAGGTGACTTAGAGACTGTGGGGACAGAAAAGTCCTCTACTTAATAAAAGACCTGCAGCCTTGCCCTGTCTGCTCAAATGTACTGATGTCTGGATGCCTAATGCAAATTTTTGTTAAGCAAACACGGATAATGGGTGTGCGCCATGCCATAGGCCTGTCTCATGGATTGCGGTCTTGTTGGACCAGGTGGGGAGCGCAAAGCGCTTCCCTCATAGTGGTTGGAGGCTATTGCCAGGATTTAAGTAGCACGGGCGCTGTGTTGGCAGCATACCAGGTAGTAATCAGTAAGAGTGAACCCAAGATTAGTAGATAGAAGGTTAGTTCACATTTTTTAAATTTCTTTTTGCATTAATTAGGTTAGGTTTGTGCTCTTGGTTTCTTGTGGTTTAGTTGAGTTTGGAGTAGGGATAGAATCATAGGAATGGATTTGAAAAGGAGAAGTAGTAAGTTGTTTTTGTAAGTAGTGCTCATGTGTGCTTGTTAGTTGGGTGGCATGGCTAAAAAGGAGGCGTGAAAGTTTGGGGATGATGTTAAGAAGTCCATAGTAGTCAGAAAGGCTAGGCATGAGTCAGAGGACGGAGGGATGGAAGGACAGAATGGATTTGTTTTATTGCAACTGTAAATAATGTGTATGTCTGTGTGTGTATATATATATATATATATATATATATATATATGAAAAGAACAAAGGTTCCCGCTGATCCAAATGTAGAGGAGCACAGGTACAGACCACAGCACGCTGCTCAAATTGTATAGTGCAAATTTTATTCCTTAATCGGCATGACGCGTTTCGGCCATGTTGCCACGGCCTTGATCACATGACACACCTTGAACCAATCCAAGTAAATATAGTGCAAAACATCATTCCTCCTCTAGTGTGAACCAATGGAGTTTGAGACAGACAAACAGCAAACATCACGTGAGACCAATTAAAATGAAATGAAAGAAATACTTCATCTCGTAGCACAACCATGTTACAAAAACAATCAGTAAATTGTTCACAATAAATCCATAGTGGTTAAATCTAAACATCTTCAAGTTTTGGTCATCTACTGATCACAAATCCACTGGAAAAATATATAAATTGACCTCTTGTATAAAAGGTCCAAAAAACTAAAAAAGTATACAAGAAGAGGAATGTATAAACGAAAAGAATAATAAATGTATATGTAGAGGAGAGGCCCTAGTTGAAAATCTCAATTAGACAAATTACATCCCAACAAATGACATCCAAACAATTCTAAAATAGAAGGCACAGTATACTCATAAATACATCATATCTCAATAAACTATCTTATTGCTTTATACCACCAATTCCATACTAAATATATTTAATGCACAGTAATGATGAAATAATAAAATCCATATGGTTTGACAATATTATTCTACGTATAAAACATAAAGTGCGTAGAAGTCACTAAGCTTAATATAAAGCAGCTAAATAGCATAAATCTTCTCATCTCATTCATTCGTAGATGAAAAATTTTAATCTCCAATAAAGTGCAAGTGCTATAAATAAAGGGATTACATAATGCTAAAAACTTCTAAATATTAAACATTCGAGAAACAAAATGTTAGACAAAGAATAAAAACCACTGAATATATTGTAAATTTCTACAAAATATGTGCAAAATAGCAAAACAGTAGCAGCAAAAAAGAGAACAAATTGATAGATGAGATATTATGCCTCAAGATGGTTAAAAGCCATGAAGTACAAAATAGGTCAACATCAATCAAATCGTCCAAAAAATCCAGATAAAAACCTCAGTAAAAACCCAATCACAAACCGTAGGTTAAAATTTGGTTAAAACCAAAGAAAAAACTGGCTAAAAGAACGATAAAAATGAAGGCTGACACTAAGATACTTCAAAGTAAAATGGATACATGAAAAGAGAGGAAAAATCGATCATGTCACAGACATCAATGATAACCAGTTCTAACAGTGTTATAAAAAATTATGCATAACTTCCCCAGTATTAAGAAGACCATTCGGTATCTTTGTGTCCTGAAGCAGTATATAGTGAGATTCTAGCTGTCTGAGACGCTTTTCCCTGTTGCTTCCCCTAGGTAACCTTGGTACCGCATCAATCACAAAATATTTTAAATCATTTAAATTATTGTGATGAACCAATTTGAAATGGCGTGCAACAGGGTAATTGGGGTCAGAATTGACAATTGCACGGAGATGCTGTAAAATCCGTGCAGATACTTGTAATTTCGTGCTGTCAATGTACTTAAGTTTGCATGTACATTCAAGAACATATACTGCATGATATATATATATATATATATATATATATATATGTACACAGAGACATTATATATACATATACACACACACACACACACACACATGATGCTTGGTAAAGTTTTGTCTGCTTGATTAAACCCCTACATATAAATTCCCATATGTACATTAAAATGTCAATATTTACATGGTCTTCTGCCCACATTTATCTTGTGGTGCATTTTATGTTTCCAAACAACTGTAATTACCTTGTATATGCATAGATAGGAACATGCCTCGTATAGTAGGTATTAAGTGTGCACCTAACCGCCTGACAGGCATGACCTGCCGTATGTTTAACTTATACAGTCTAGAATTGTCCCCCCCGATAAAGACTGCGGCAGTTGACATACATTGTATATACCCAAAAGCATTTTCCAAACCTCTATATGAAACTACCCATTTGTACATTAAAGATTAATATTTACATTGTCTGCTCTCCACATTTTCTTGTGGTACATGTTATGCTTTCATAGAACTCTATCATAACTTATATATACATAGATGATGCACATGCCACATATTGTAGCTCTTAAATGTGCACCATTCCTTGTGGCAGGCATGACATGTGGTGTGTCAAGGATTGTCCTCTGTCGAGACTGTGGCAGTTGACATACATTAACCATATCCAAAAACATTTTCTAAACATAGCAATGTCGGCTCAGCAGTGAATTAATAGCTTTCCCTCACCAAGTATTGCACTTTATCTTTGAGAACTCTAACTTTCTGCCACATCCAAGTAAAGAAAGTCTTGATGTTTGTTACACCTGTCAGCCTTAGGGTGGTCTTCCCCCAAACAGTTTGCCTTACTCCTACTCCCATTTTTGCTGGTCTCTTTTTTGCTGGCCGTAGGACTCTGTGCACTTTAACACTACTGACTAGTGCTAAAGTGTGTGTGCTCACGCCCTAAAGCTTGGTAACATTGGCTTGTACCCATTTGCCACATTTAATTCACTTATAAGTCCCTAGTAAAGTGCCACTAGTTGTACCCAGGACCTGTAAATTAGATGCTACTACTGGGCCTGCAGCACTTATTTTGCCACACACGTAAGTAGCCCGTCAAACATGTCTCAGGCATTCCACTGCAGCCTATTTGTGCAGTCTTAAAGTACCATTTCGACCTGCCAAAATAAACCTTTTCTGAAAACAATAGGAGCCTCATCAGGTACCCAATCCAGGATGCACTGCGTGTGTTTGTAAATCGTCCAATACATTTCAAACCTCTTTATCCATGTTTTAATCCATTTTTATTTCAACAGTAATTCCAAGGTAATCCATCATTTTGAATGTTCATAATTCCAAATTTAACACTATTTCTGTGAGTGCCTGCCAGGCTTTACTCATATAACACACAGAGATTCATGATTTTGTATAATCCAATGTGTAAAATTAAATCCCAATACATTTCAGGTACTTTTTGCCCTTCTTCAGGCACAACTACAATATAATTAAAGTAAACCCTTGTGTTATAGATGTGCATTGCTTATACATACTACAACTGTGCTAACATTTATGCACTCTGTGCAGTAAAAGTCTTCATCCAGCGACTTCCAAAAACATAACCCGTGCTAAATCGGTGCACACATTCCGTTCTTCTTCTGAAAAAATAAAATCATACATTATAAACCAAATATGCTCCTTAGCTCTTTACTGCTGATAATATCCCCATTCTAACCCTCCTACTTCAACTTAAACATGCAAAACGTGCCCGAAAGGCATTGGGATTGAATTTTACACATTGGATTATACAAAATCATGAATCTCTGTGTGTCATATGAGTAAAGCCTGGCAGGCACTCGTGGAACTAGTGTTAAACATGGAATTATGAACATTCAAAATGATGGATTACCATGGAATTAGAGTTGAAATAAAATGGATTAAAATATGGATAAAGAGGTTTGAACTTCATTGGACGACTTACATATACATGCAGTGCATTCTGGATTGGGTGCCTGGCGAGGCACCCAATCTGCAATCTGCAAATCTGCAATAGTCTACGCTAATACATAATCAGTGGTAGTTTAACATTTTTTGGGGGGGGCTAGGTGCAATGTATATATGCGAAAGGTATCTGAAACCAATAACTATGTACGGTTTTGGGCTGTATGTTACACATCAGGGGACCAGCATGCTCTCGTTGTCGCTGTGCTCTGTTAATTCATTTATTTAGAAATCTGTTTATTAGAGTTTAGATGATGACATATGTCATACCACAAAGCAGGATAATGTACAGTTACAATTGGTGTACATGAGAATGCACATGCTAATACAACAACGTTGGCTGCAATAATGGGGAGCAACTCTTATTCCATGTCCATACTGAAGGCCCCAACGGACATGGTCACATTTGTTAAATCGCTATGTGTCTCGGGATCACCCCCCATGTGGAGAACTATCATGTGGAGGCATTACATCTGCATTTACAGTCCCACAGTTGTCCATCATAAACAGAAAACCAACTTTTTTTATGAAGAACAAAACTACGCAGTCGGGAGACTAACACCCCTGCTCTGGTAATTCATTGACTTCATAAACTCTGATTTATTTTACTCTTGTAATATAATGACTCTCATGTACCCGCACACAATATTTATTGCACAGGTTAGTGTAGCAAGCTAACTTCATTCTTCCCATCCCCTGCTTTCTGCGAACCCACCAAGCCTTCGTCAGTCAGTCTGCTTTGTATGTGCAAACAGTGCTGCGGTTGGAAACAAGCATTGGCAAAGCCAATAGGTTTTGCCTCTGCGAAGTGTATTGGCTTTGTCAAGTTTGTTTTTACATGTTGCACAACAGTTGAGCTATTACATGGTTACAAAATAAAAGCACCATGATGCGGTCAGTATTGACCACATTGTGGAGTTTATTTTTATTTTTACAGATCAGCCGCTTCGCAACATTTAAAAAAATTGACAAAGCCAATAGATTTTGCATGGGTGAAACCTATAGACTTTGCCAATGCTTGTCAATACATGAAAGTTACCCCTAGGGTGGGCCCTACACAACCCAATGGCAGGGTGCCATGCATTTAAAAAGGTGGGCTTGTACTTTTAAGTTTTACATGTCCTGGTAGTGAAAAAATCTTAGATTCGTTTTTCAATACTGCAAGGTCTACACATATATATATATCCATAGGATATATATCCATATTATAATTTTAGGTTACCTTATTACATTAAATAGCTTAACATTTTCAATTGGAAGCAGGTAGGCAGGTCGAGTTTAAAATCTAAAAGTCACAATTCTGAAAATGCCACATTCAGATGTTGTCATTTTCTTGAGTCAACCATTTTGGGGCTGCAGCCTGTATCCTGGGTCACATGACTAGGTGCAGCTGGCAGTTGTTCTCTATGTATTCCTACCAGACAGTGAGACAAAGGGGGACTAGAGGTCGGCAAGATGGGCCATTTCTGTCAGGATGAAAAGTTGGAGCTCTCACCTACCACTCTAGCACATCACAAAGGCTCCACCACAGCACACTCACAAAGGGTTTCAAACTAGTCTTTTGTGCCCCAGACAAGTCAGGCCAGGGTATGAAGGGAGGAAGCTCCAGCTTATATTGAACCAACTGGTCTAAACACACCCACGGTGCCCACCCTCAATCCATGTCAAGGCTGACAAGTTATTCAGTGCTGGACTTTAACCTACAAATCACTCCTATTGGTCTAATTCAGTGGAATCGGACGAAAGCACATTTGGCACAAGTGTTTTTTTTAAAAATAACTGTAATGTAATCCTGGGATCAATTACAATAAACACAGTTGCTTTTTATCAGTTTTTCATCTGTATTAGCGTGCATTAGATTCTGGTGTGTGTGCGGATCTCTTGCCGCCTCTCACATGCGTAGCAGCAAATTATTCAGTGTCAATACAAACATGAAGCTTCTAACAACCGCACATGCCCTAGCTATAATATAACAATGTGCATCAGCAACACAAGCTAGTGTTATTTTAATGACTCTCCTATGTGATGATAAAAACAGGAAATAAAAACTACAACTCCAAACCAGAGAGGCCAGCCTTCTCAATCAAGATTCTGCAGGACACGGGAGCAGTCCAAAGAAAATCTGCATGCAAAGCATGCTCAGCTAAACGACACGAACCAACAACAAAGGTATCCATGTTTCTGGCCTGGCTGCATGGACAACAAATCCCCCTTTATCCAGTGCAATCCAATAGAGATTACTGGATCTTTATACTAACAACACCCGAGTGACACTGCATCTTGGCAGAAATGCTCTGCTGGAATTTTTCTAATATCACTCTTAACATAATCCTGTGCATAAACGAGGAAACAGGAGGAGACAGGAGTGCAACGAGAAACAGAATGCGAACAAACAGTAACATATGCCTGTTACTTCCAGGTGCAAGACGGTTTTGCTGTCAACACACTGGATGTATGTTTACCTGTGAGGGGTAAAAAACATGAAGGATGCAGTGCTGGGAAGCGTGCGCATGTTAAATGCATCTGCTGGATGTATGGGTACCTCTAAGTGATACAGTACATGGAGACTACAGTACTGTACAGTATGTATATGGTGAATACGTGCAATGGGCTTATGTGTGTCTGTGAATGGTACAATATATGGAGGGCCCTGGTGGAGTGAGAGAGCTCCCCCCAGAAAGATTTGAGGATTGCTGTATTCCTGTAAGCTGGGTTGGACACACAGTGGGGAGGGGAGAACTAGGCCTCCTGTGCACACTTCAAAGGGTGCTCTTTGATTCAGTGAGAGTTCACAAGGAAGAGGCCTGGACACATCTCAGGGAAGGGATGGGGCTGATATGAGAATCATAAAGAGTAGGGCAGGGGGCCTGGGCTAACCTTTTGATGCACGTATCAGTGTCTGACATCCAGGTGAGAACTCTGGACACTCCCTTGGGCTGGGTTGCGGCTCTATCCGCTTTGGAGACATTCCTGATATGACAGACTGCTCTTCAAGAGTAAGAGGGAGCAGAGTAGTGGGTACTGCAAAAGAAGCGGAACCCCAACATAAAACCTAAGTCTCAGACCCTTAATCACATTGGTGTTTGGAAATGGACTTTAAGAAGGAGAAGATGAGACCCCCAAACATGTCTTCTTTCAAGCAGCCAGACGGGCTGAGAAGGGAAAGCCCTGCAAGACTTCTGCCTGTTACTAGGACCAGGGGCTAAGTCTTGCTGGTCTCCCTGCTGGGGGAGGGGACATCACCCAGGGAAACCAAGACCACCTGCCCTGGAGCCTGGAGCACCAGCGCCTGCCTGCTTGCCAAGACCAGTGTGCTTTGTAAGGAAGAGGCGATTGTTGGAGGGAGCGAGGTCCACTGGGTAGCCCTGTTGAGTATACTCCCTGTGCGAGGTGTGAGGAAATGGCTGCTGCACTGACCGGGTCATTGCCTGTGTGTAGGAGAAAGCTGGCGATCACTGTATGCGAAGAGAGGGCCACGATGAATTAAGCCATGAGTTGTGCTGGGCTGATCAGATCCAAGCCTGTATATGGTAGTGAGGTGGCGACCCTGTATTCCAGGAGGCCCGCCAGAAGAAGACTTCTGTGCGGAAAGGGGCAGTAGACCTGTGTGGTAGCGAATAGGTGACCTCGTCTGCCAGGAGGGGACACTAATAAAAAGACTGCAATGAAGAACGGGCCCATAGCCGTATGAGGAAGTGAAGCGGCAACTCCGTATGCCAGGAGGGGCAGTCATGGAAAGTATCACCATGCTGAGAAGGCCGGAGCCCGTGGACTGTGAGTTGTGCTGGCCACGTATGCCAGAGGAGGTCACAGGGAGCACCAATGACTGCGACTTGTTCTATCCCGCTGGAGAAGTGAGGACGCCATGTGAGTACCGGGGCGCTGTCACCCAGGCGAGGGACCCCAGACAGGATTGTCTTAGCGACCCCCATTGACAGCCGAACAAACATTCATCCCACAGGAATAGCCACAGAAAGTCTCTGGTCACTTCAGGAGTGCGACTGTGAGTGAGAGGATTTGCATTCACTGAGGGCAGTCGACTGGGCTGCGAGTGGCCGACTTACCTGAACGTGGCTGCTGCCGCTGCGAGCGCTCGGGGACAGGGCACACTCAGTAACTCTGAACGCTTCACACCTGCCAGTGCATGTAAGACTGGTTTTGGACCAATAGGCTTAGAGGGAACTTTCTACTAGCAGCACTGCAGGACTACAACACTGTTGACTTTAGCTGTGAGTCAAAGTAGACTCTTGAGAAGCTACACACTGGTGGAGTCTTGACTTCTTATGTCTCTCAATGAAAAATGATATCTCTATCGGTGCCTTGAAAAAACTGCACCGCTCGTGTAGCCAGAGCCATAGACATCTTGACTGAGAATTCCTGAGCTCATCTATGGATATCAATAGAGAATTGATTGGATTACAAGAAGCATAAATCACTTTCAATCGATAATAGCAGAAACTCTAATTTCCTATTCGGCATTTTTTTTTTGTGTGCAGATTTATATAGCGCAAACTCGACCCGAAGGTATTGGAGCGCTTTACATGAGCACCAGTTACGTTACACAAGAACACATTCATGTTTTTTTTGGTAGACACCCGGGAGATTAAGTAATTTGCCCAGAATCACAGGATGTGGAGTCATCCCCAAGGCTCGAACCTTGGTTTCCCAGCTCCAAGGCCGGCAGTCTAGCCATGAGACATTTGGAGAGTTCTACCAGCCACCTTTATCTTTCAAAAGATTCTCTATTACGGTTCCTTTGTAACAGTGCTTCTCTTAGGCAATATTTATTTGCAAGAAATAGACCTCGCTGCTTTGAGTATCGCGTTCATACGAGTGCATTGAGTCAGCGCTGATGCCCCTAAATCACCCCTCTGCACCCACCATGGCACAGTGAGTTATTCCGAGCTCTGTGACACACTTTACAAATGCAATGAAGTAAATACAAATATGCAGAAGACAGTGGGCGGGGCCAGGGATTTCTGGGAGTGGGAAGTCACACGTGGGTGGCCAAGGTCAAGGTATGTGTGTTCGACTGTTATCCACAAGCCCCCTCCCTCTGCACTCCCACCCAAAGCAAAGGAGAAATATAAGTTGCAAAACTACACGACTTGCCTCTTGGGTAAAAACAGTCATGGACAAAATCCTGTGCTAGATTATTGAGAAAATAGCAATTGCTCATAAGATCACCAATAAATCCCTCTGCTTCCCACTGCGTTATCGTTTGGAAAATTTAAATTACTTAGTAAATTGGCACACAAGGATCTTCAAACTGTGGTTCCTTGACTTCATGACAAATTTCTAACTTTCGTCCTCCTGTACAAATAGTATAATATTTCATTTTTTTTTTTTTTAAGTGGATCCAGTAGCCATAGAGACCACTAAGCCTCATTGAAACAGATGAAATGGTCTTTGGAAAAATAATATTGCAGAAAGCACATTATAGGATTGAGGGCTGGAGTGCTCCAGGCATGATCCAGAGATTCTTCAGACAATCAACCACACACACATCTTCAATTACATGATACACCCGACTGAAGCTTAATAAAGAAGTCACCCTTCTGTGCCTTTACTATTCAAACGCCCTCACTCTAATCGATAGAAGCATCACTTGAAGGGAACTGGAATCATTAAAGATGAACGACCCGCTGATGAACAGCATCATAAACCTCCACAGTAATGCCAGGTTCCAAGTTAGGACACTTGTGAAGGGCAAATCCACTCAAAATACTTCAGCACCAGAGGAGTCAGGGAGCCTTTTGTTTTAGAGCCTTTTGTTTTAGAACACACTTTCTTTGGATCAATGAGATAACTTATCTGTCAAAAGCAACTTGTTCATAAAGGAAGGAACACAAATAGTGTTGTAAAAGTCTCAACATTAATATGCCCTCTAAAGAATTGTACATAAATATAATTATGGAAAAAACATTTACTGTAATAACATAGGGCCTGATTGAGAGTAGAGCATCCTGGGATGGCTGTACTCACGTTGGTGGTCCGACCGCCCGATAACAAGTTCCACGGTGGGACCACCGAAAGGCCGCCTCCAGTCCGCCACCTCTGCCAAGAGCTCAGCTTCCACGGCGGCAGCAGTGGGGATAGCGGCAGACAAAGGTGGCGGTGCGAGGACGCCACCATAAAATGGTGGGCAGAAAGGCATATTTTGGGGGTGAAAACGTGTCTCCGCCTCGGGTGTGCCCTGGAGACATGTTCATGGTGAGACCTATGTGTGCCCCCATGCCATCTGCACGGTTTTGCGCACTGTTGCTCCTGCAAACCATGCTGCAGGAAAACAGTGCGCCCAACCACCCAGATGCGCTTCAGCATGTCCAGCATTTGCTGTCGCTCTTTCCTAGAGCCGCAGCGTGCCGCTGCCATGACTTCATCGCAGCAAGACCACCAGCCCCGCGGTTAAATTGTTATGCGATGTTCAGGATGCCACCGGCTTGGCGGCGTTATCCTGACTGCTGTCGCTGTGGGTTGGTGATCTTCCCACCAGGGTCGGAATCGGGCCCATAATGTTTTTTTTCTCTATCTTCTTTTGTAAAATAGGTAAGGTCCACATGCCCTTTTTTGGCTAATTTAGTTAATTTATTTATTTAACTAGTACCCATCCAAGCAGATCAGTAGTATTTATAAGTCTGGCTTGATAGCACAGCCGTCTTCAGGCCTTATGTGACCGAATAAAGGGTTTCCAGGAGTACTACAGAGAGGTACTGTGGCTCCGCCCAGATGTTGGTTCATCGGAGGACAGCTTTTAATTTGTCAAAAGTTGTGTGCTTCCTCAGAAAGAGTGCTTATCCTCCAAACAGTTGACAACATTAATTTATCCAGCTGCATCAGCCGGGCTCTTTATCCTGCAAAGCTATTGTGTTTGTCCTTTGGGTCACACACATGCCACTGTGATGGATGGAGCTTGCTGTTTAAGGTCACATAAACATCATTGCATGCTATTAAACATCTCCTCGATCAGGGTTCTCCAAAGTCTGTCCTGGAGGGCCGGATCCATGCCAGATTTGCAAGATAAGTACATTTATCTAAGTGTAGATATGGTAAAATTCGGGCATGGATCTGGCTCACCAGGACCAACTTTGAAACCCAGTCCTATGCTAAATACAGAAGGGCTTTCTTGGTTATGCTGGCAAGCCAATGATCAAGACTGCCAACTAGTCCTGTTCATATGTTAAAATCAATAGGCATATAAGGGTGGGTTTTGCTGTATGGAATGTCAATGTTTGCAGCAGCAGGCAAGGCTGCTAGTGTTGGTTCCCCCTTGGACAAACCGTGGGGATCGAAGAATTGCACTGTGATGATCCTTGTTAGGCCCTCTTAGGAGACCAAGTATTTTGCTTTGCCTACTGTAATGTCGTTTACATTCCTAATTTTGTGTTTGTATGCCTTAGAGTTGTCTTGGTAAAACGCGTACACTCAACACAGTAGGCAGTAGACTTAGCTTTTTTGTGAGAAAATATTTGTTAAAGTCAATATGCCTTTAGCAGTGGATTTTTATTATGGTGTTACAGGCTGTAGACAGATGTTTTGTTACATAAAATCTCACAGATTACCATAGTAGGTAACCGTTTTATTGTTCATCATCTCCTGTGACAAACTCTGGGTGTATAACTGTGATAATCCCTGTTAGGCCCTTTTGAAAGGGGTTCTATATTGATTTGACTGGTTAAGGCATCAGATCAATGTTAATGGCGATAGGCAGTGTTGGTTCATTGGGAAAATTATGTCAGATTCCATATGTGTAATCTGTTTATTATGGAAAGCTATGAGAAAGTCAGTAGGACGGACAGATTTTTTGTGAGAAGCATGTGCTGAAGGCAGTGGGCTTTTAATGGTGGACTGTTATTACCCCATCGTCAAAGCCTGTAGACATGTATTTTGTTTAATGGAATCTCACAGTATACCTTAGGGTTTTGCTGTTGGTCTCCTACTCAAACAAACCATGGGGATTGAAGATGTACAATGTGATAATCCTGATTAGGCCCTCTTAGGATGGATTTCATATGTTTTTGACAACTATAATTTTGTACATATTTGTAGCTGTATTACTGTCTACCTAATGGTTGCCTTGATACATGGAAAATAGCTTCTAAAGTCAATAAGACTTTAAGGGGGAATTGTGATTGTCCTGTGTTAAGCCTGCAGACAAGTATTTTGTTCGATCAATCAATCGGGGGTTTGTAAAGCGCAGATACTCACCTGCAAGGGCCTCAAGGCGCTAGGGGGCGGCTCCGTTGAATGCTGGGTTCATTCGAAGAACTAGGTCTTGAGGTCCTTCCTGAACTAGAGCAATTCAGGGCTTTGCCGGAGGTGGAGGGGGAGGTCATTCCAGGTCTTGGCTGTGAGGTAGGAGAAGGACTTTCTTCCCGTTCTGGTCTTGTAGATGCGTGGAATGGTGGCCAGAGAGAGGTCGGCTGATCCCTGAGGCACTCGACATCTGATCTCTGTTGGTTCCGAGTGGTAGGGAGGAAGTCTAACTCACTGAGTTCTGCCTATGAGAAATTAACATATACAGTCGAGGGCCTTTCCGCAAATGTCGGCATCGTGGAGTCTGGTGGCTAGTGTGCAGTGGGAGACGGTGTCGAAGACAGCTGAGAGGTCCAGGAGGATAAGGGCTGGTGTTTGGCCCTGGTTGAGAAGGGAACGGTTGTCGTCGGTGGCAGCGAGTAGGGTGGTCTCGATGCTGTGGTTGCTGAGGTATCCGGATTGGGAGATGTCCAGGATGTTGTTGGCTTCGATGAGGTTTGCTAGCTGGGTGTTGACGGCCTTTTTGATGACCTTGGCTGTGAATGGAAGCAGGGAGATGGGCCTGAAGTTCTTGATGTCCATCGGGTCTGCGGAGTGTTTCTTCAGGAGGGGGTTGACTTCGGCGTGTTTCCAGTTGTCGGGGGATGTGGCGGTTTCGAGGGAGCAGTTGATTGTCCGACATAGTTTGGGTGCAATGGCCGTGGCGGCTCTGTGGAAGATGTGGGGACGGCAGGGGTCTGAGGGTGCTCCAGAGTGGATGCAACACATGGCCTTTAAGGTGTCTTCAGTCATGAGCAAGGTCCAAGTGAGCAAGGTCCAAGTGAGCAGGGTCTGTTGGGTGGCGTCACTGGGTGTGAGGGCTAGAGCGATGCACAGACCTTGGTTGTCGAAGTTGTCGTAGGGCATCTTAATCTTGAGGTGAAAAAAGGTGCTGAGTCTATTGCAGAGGTCTTGTGAAGGTGGACGTCTATTGTTTCACTGCCGGGTTTGGCAAATTCCATGATGATGTAGAAGAGTTCTTTGGAGTTGTGGGCGTTGGTAAGGATTCTATCTTGGAGGAAGTTCTTCTTTGTGGATTTGATGAGTTGGTGGTGTGCTGTGGTCACTGTTCTATGGAAGTGCATATTTCTGGGGTTTTGCTGTTCCTCCATGTCTTTTCGAGTCGTCGGCAGGAGCGCTTGGATTCTGGGAGTGTAGGGGTGAACCAGCTTGCTTTATTGCTGTATCGTCCTGCAGCTTTCTTGAGGGGGCGCAGTTTGTCATCCAGCGGTGGCGGTTGCGTGCACCGGTGTTAGCGTCGAGCGTCGTCGGAGGTGAGCTCTTCTTCTGTAACTTTGTTCTAGCTTATGCGGGGGAGGCAGTGGGCGTGCTTGTGTACGGTGGGTTTTCTGAAGGAGAAGTGGATGCAGTGGTGGTCAGTCCCTAGGAGTTCCGTGGAGTGGCTGTAGAAAATGTTGTTTCCTTCTGCGAAGACAGGGTCGTGTATGTGTCCCGCTGTGTGCGTGGCGGCGGTGACAAGTTGCTTCAGTCCTATGTTGGCGAGGTTCTCTAGGAGGGCGGTGTGGTTGGGTTCATCGTGGTTGTCTAGGTGGAAGTTTAGGTCTCTGAGTAGGATGTAGTCTGTGGAGGCAAAGGCATGGGGTGCAATGAGTTCGGCGATGGTGTCAGTGAAAGGAGCGTGGGGGCCGGGCGGCCTGTAGATGAGGGTTCCGCGGAGAGTTGTTTTAGGGTTGGTCTGGATCTGAAAGTGGAGATGCTCCATGAAGGTCATCGGGTCGTCCGGGCTGGTGGTTGTCATGCGGAGGGAGCTTTTGTGGACGATGACGATGCCTCTTCCTGGGCGGGTGGATGGTCTTTTCGCATGATCTTGTATCCATCAGGAATGGCGGTGGCGATGTAGGGCGCAGAGTCGGTGTTGGTCTAGGTTTCTGTGAGGAAGGCGACGTCGTGCACATGGGTGTTGAGGAGGTCCCAGATTTCTATGGCGTGCTTGTGTAGGGAGCGCACGTTGAGCAGGATGCAGTTGAGTGGTTTCTGAGCGGTGATGTCTGGTAAGCTGAGGGTTGATGCTGGTCTCCAACTGTGGGTGAAGGTACAGCAGCAGTGGCCACAGGAGATCAGGCCTTGGGTGTTCCTCGGCATCGAAAGCTGGCAGTTGTTGCTGCGCCCGAGGTTGAGAGTGTGGAGGGTGCTGGCGTCATAGCAGAGGCGGGTCGGAGGACCAGGGTCCCTGGCGCTGGTCGCGGTCGGGTTGAGGACGGGCGTTGGCGGGCTTACATTCGGCACGCCAGCAGCGCAGCCACACAGTGGCCGCCATTAAGTTGGGGTTGGGGGAGGGCGGTCAGCTGGGAGGCAGGAGCGGGAAGAGAGAAAAAGAGAACAGAGGGCAGAGAGAGCAAAATGAGAAAAGAGGGCACAGGAAAAGCCAAGAGAGGCGGTACAGCAGAAGAGCAAAGTGCTCTCCCACTGGCCCTCCAGGGTTGAGGGCAGGCAGGAGCCTGCGGGTGGAGAAGGGCCTCGAACATTTACCACTGTGGAGAGCTCAGGGGCCCAGACTGCAGCACTTACTGGTGGAGCTGTGCGGGGGAGAGCAGTCACACTGACTGGCATGAAATCTCAGAGATTACCATTGTAGACAAGAATTTTAGTGTTGATTATCCCCTCTGACGATTTGTAGGGGATAGAAGATTTGCACAGTGATAATTCTTGCAGAATCTCGTTGGAAGTTCTGATAGGCTAACATATCTAACTGGTGCTTGTAATAAAAACACATTAAAATGTATAATGTATATGCAGTCGCCAGTAGGTAGTTAAACTCAGGGCATAGTTTCAATTGGAAAAGCGTTTTTTGGTTTTGCTAATAACTTTGGCACCGTTTAATGAATCTTCACAAAATTTCCAAAACAAGTTTGCCACTCACTTCAGCTGCTGTTTGTAAAGTTTGGGGGTGATTCGGTAAAGCGGGGGCTGAGAGAACAGCAGGGAACCAAAACACGTTTTCCCCATGCAGTTTCCCACCGGGATTTTGAACACGAGTACAACCTAAACCGATGAATGGAATTACACCAAATTTGGCAGAAAGCTAGATCTTGCTCCAGAAAGTGGGATTTGAGTAATTGGGTGTAAATATGTCAAGTAATTTTGGAGTTATTAAGGAAAAAAGATTTATGTATACCTAGGAACGCAGATCCGACAGATGTCAATGTGAGATCTGATTGGCTACAACCAGTTCAACGACCACCTGGGCATGGTGGTGGGGTCCCGCAGGGACCCCGCCTGGAGCTAAAAATGATTTTGACTTTTTAATTGTGCCTGGAATCCACAGCAAAATTTGAAAAAAGTGCAATCCCACTGAGCTTGTTTTTTTTAGCCCTCCGGGGGGGCCATGTTCCAGGGGGGATTTGGTTTTATTTTGATGGGAGAGGGTAGGCATGAGGGCTCCTTCCCTAGGCTGATTTCGGATACAGAGACCTCATCCCCCAAGGTCAGCTGATATTGAGAAAGGGAGGGGGGCCGTGCGACCCCACCTCTGTAGGCCGATTTTGGCACTTAGGACCTCATCCCCTGGGGCCGAACCTCATTAAAAGGGCATGGGGGCACAGCCCCCCCCCCACCTGGGCTGATTACGGCCCCGGGGACCACATCCCAGAAGGCCTCGCCAGAGTTAAAATGGGGGAGGGAGGGAGGCACGCAGCCCCCTCCGAGGGCCAATTTTGGCCCCAGGCAACCATATCTCCTGGGGCCTGATCATACTAGTAATGGGGAGGGTGACTACGTGCCCCCCCTCCTGAAGACATTAATGGCCCTGGGGGCCCCATACCCCAGGGCCGGCTCCTGCTATTTCAGCACCTACCCCCGGTACATAGCGGTTTCACTGACACAGGCAGGGAAACCTGTGTTTGCTCTTGCTTGTGTTAGCGGTTTCAAAGCTCCCACGAAGCAAGAGCACACATGAAGCCTGCTACCAGCTGGAAGGAGCTTTAAAAGGCTCCCACCAGCTAAGAGTGGACTTCAGATCTCTTTCCCTGCCAGTAATGTTGCAGGGAACCAGATCTGAATATTGCTCCCACTTCAGGGAGCAGCATTTTTAGTTGCTCCCCGCAGGCTGGAGCAATGCCGCCTTCTGCTGGATGCGAGGAGCTGGCTGGGGCCACAGGTGCATTGGGGCTCTGCCTGCAGCTCCCAAGCAGGATATGCTGGGTTCCCTGGGAGGAGGGCCGTGGACCCCACTCCTCCTTAGACATTGGCTCTGCACCCTGGGGTTGATATTTTCCTGTGGAGGGGGCTGCGTGCCCCCCTCCCCATTTAAAATGGTTCCGGGAGGGGAGCCCTGTAGCCAAAATTGGCCCTGGGAGGGGGCTTCATGCCCCTCCCCCTTTAAAATATATCCAGGCACCGGGAGATAGGGTCCATGGGGCTGAAATCGACCCAGGAAGCGGGGTCTGCATCCGAATGCTGAGCTAGGTGTGGAGTTGGGTGCATGTGGGGGTTGGCCGTGGGGTGGTGGGAAGTTAGCTCCATGCTGGAGGTTAGAAAATCATTTTAGAAAAACGTAGAACTTCACAGAAAAAACAGTGCATGGTGGGGGATCGAGTTATAGTTCTGTTCATACATCTGACCCTCCATTGGTGTGGTTCTTGAAGTACCACATCAAAGGCTCTTCTTAAGGTACCCCCTACTATTGAGCAGGCCCCCAACAAGTGCACAATCTCAAACCACAATAAAAATTATTGTGAAGACATCAGGAAAGCCAAACTTCTTCATTACCCCCCAACACAATTCCAACCAATCCTCTTTCAGAACCATTCCAAAGTACAACAACGTTCTAGTGTAGAGGCCAGGAACATCATAGCAAGATTTCTAAGTCTCGTCCTATCTGAAGCCGAGTTGCTCACAAGAGACCAGGCCAAGCAGCGATGGAGTTAAGCCTTCGATAAACTTCTCAACTTCAGCTTTCTCGTCCACATTGAAGCGTAAGACTTGGTTATAAGAATCACAAATCTTGGCAGGATTCCATAAAGAGCCAATCATATTACACTTCTGACGGGTGCAGCAAATCACAATGTACGAAATGAGTTATTGGGATGGGGAAGATTGTAAACAAAGTGCATCGAATTCCATCATCTCTCTCTCTCTCTCTTTCTCTCTCTCACTGCTGCATTATTGGGGTGGCCCTTGATTTCTTCAGATAGCTCCTGTATGATGACAGGTTGACTAATGATCAATTGATTGAGTGGAGTGCGCGTGGAAGGCATGGTCCTGCAGACAGATATTGACTGCAACAAGCGGAGGGTTAGATTGCTGTCTACATAATTGGGTGCAGTGTCAACAAACGCTTGTTCAAGCTGTGTGCCTTCTAAGACCTCTGCTCTATGATGTTCTGGATTTCATGAGTGGTGATTGGCTGTTTGTTGGGTCTTGACCCTTGTATTGATTGTTTTCATAGGCCTGGGTTATTGCCTGCTCGTTATACGTCAGCTCCAGCATCTACTGCTTCGGTTATATGAAGAAAAGTCCTGGAAGGAGGTGTGTTGCTGGTATACAACAACACCAGGAATCTTTCCAGCTCCTATTTTAAGTTGCTTAATTCATTTGGGAAGCCTTTCTAGTTTCTATAACAGAACTACAAAAATCTGCGGTCGATAGAGTTGCGCAAATAGGGAAGATATTCACAATAATATTATGGCTGGCGACATTTTGTGTATGTTGTGTAATTTTCTTCATTTGGCGTTACGCTTGTTATGCACATTTACCACAGCCGCGCAGTTACGCCAATGGCGTAATTAAAATGGCGTCAGTATACAAATCCTATCATGAGAGCTCACGCACAACGAGAAGAAACAAGAATGCAAGCAGCTGTTTGCATCACATGTGCTTTTACACTCTTTTATAGTGAAAAATACATCCTCGCACCCAAAATGGAAGTGAGGGTGCCTTTTGTGCTGAAAAATAGCACAAAATACCGACTAGGATTTTGCATAATATCGTGTGGCTTTTTAGGATTTTTTAAATAATTTTCACAAAGGAAATTTCACAAATTTCGCACAGGCCTAAATAAAATCTAGATACCAGGGCAGATGGTCACGTGTGTTACAAATGGCCAATCGTTGAAGAAGGCTGTACTGAACCTGCAATTACGAAGCATGGGTTTAATATAAATATCACAGATATTCAGCCTGAAAAGTCATTGGTGGAAAACAGGACATGGAGTTAAGTAGAAAGTATTAGTGTTTTATGTTCACTGTGTCACTTTAGTAAATATGTCAGCTTGAGTCGGGGTTCCACAAGCTCGACTTTGTAAGGTATATTCTGTACTGGGGGGAATTAACTGTGGATTTGGAGAGGATGGTTACGAGAGAGGCGGGTCGATCTGTTGTGTCTGGAATTGCTTTTGGGTCCCAGTAAACTATTCACTTTTCCACTTTCATGTAAGAATTGTTCCTTCATGAATGCGTCAATCTGTATGGCTTGTGATCCAACCCTAAATGAGACAAGCATTTACAATGCAATGGTCTCGGCCTTGGTAAAGTTAGAGCTATTGGCATTGCTCATGACATTATTTTTGTTTATGTGTTTGTTTTTCAAACATTTCAAGAAACGGCATTGTCATGAGCAATGAGCCAATAGCTCTAACTTTAACAATGCCGAGACCGTTGCATTTAAAGAAACGGCATTGTTATTTACAATGTCAATAGCTTAATCACTCTCAAAAGCGAGATTTATTATGCGAGCATTATTTGGGAAGTTTGGCAAACCCATAATTATGAGGAAAACGCTGCAGCATCGCAAAATGCCCTTGGCCCAGACTAATATGCATGATGAGTATTTGGATCCCATGCCCATTCCTTCTTTGTCCTCTCTGCTGAAACTGCTCTCTGAAGTGTCAAATTTTATTAATACTAAACAAAAATCGCACTACCGTGCCAGGGCCAGACTTGGCGTTGATAATGATTGTTTGAAAAGGGAACTTTGAAAGGATACGAACTTGAGCAATTCTGGTTTCAAAATACAATAGAACACTGTAGAGGCATGCGTCTACCGACTGTTATATATAATTTGGGATATATTTCTTAATCTGTCGAGTTCAGCCACTGCATGATTATATTGTTGTCTCTTTTTGAAACTCAGGAGCAGTAACATTGTCGTGGTGTCACTAGGGCTTCAAGTGGATGCTTTCTCAATATTATATACAAGCCACAGTTACTGCTAATTTATCTTATGCAACTAACAACGATTGACAAAGCCAATAGTCCTAACTTGTTGTAGGTAGCATGTTACTTGCTGTATCAATATGCTTGTTTGATTGTGGTTGTTGAGCAGACCTTCTTGGTGAATGTTGAAACAAAGATTCAGAAGAGGAATTGGCTGTTAAGGCACCTGCAGACTTACAAAATGAAGCGTTTATTTCTTTGAATGACTAATGAAGCCTCTCTTCTAATTCTGCACCAAATAGTTTAATAACTATAAACGGTTTTCTTAAATCAGGCTTTTTTTTTTTTTGAGAGACCAAGTGCCACTCTCACAATAGGTTCCTCCTTGCCACTATAGTTGCTCCTGCAGCCAATATAGCAGCTATCATGTCAAAAGAAATTTCCAAGGATTCAATTTGTTTTTCTATAGCTTCTAGAAAAGAGAACAAACATCACCATCAGGAATGGTGTTATACCAATCCTTAAGACCGATATAAGTGATTGTACCATGTATGCCCCATGATCACAGTCAGAGGAGATCCTTTTTTTAAAGAGCAGATTTTTCTCTTTTTATTAGTTTAGTTTTTCAGAATACTGTCTTCAGCCGTATAAGTACAGCCTACCGGACTGGCTACAAGTGAATCCATGACCACTGCATCTGACAGTCTTATACATTTTTTCCAAAGGGAAGATCTGCCGACTAAGGTACCATTTGGTTTGGTCCCCAGAAATACCTTATGGGCAAAACTTTGAGTATGAGTATTCTTCTGATTAGATTAAAATGAATCATTTTACTTCACACTAACACCTGATAACACTATTGCTTTTCAATATCTTCTTTGGTACAAGTTAGACCAATCTCGATGAGGAGATTTTATAAGGCCCCTTACTTTCTCTCAACATAACTTCAGCACCATGGAAAGGACCCTTTAATTACACTTAAGACTGATTCTGCAGACGTTGCTTGCTAATTCCACTATATGGAACCCCATGTTTACTTCTCAGTAACCCAGGCAGAAGCTCTTTACCAATATCTCTCTATCCACACAGCAAGTAATGACCATGGGAACCATTTTGCAGATCACTCCCTTAGTCCCAGTTTCTGTGCTGAAGTAGAAACAAGAATGTGAGTAAACCAAGCACGTTCATTTGTTTTACATCGTTGCCTGTTCATTTCTACTGACTTGGACGAGGATGAAGATAGAATAGGTGGTTGAAAAGAAAAAAAACATTCGTAGAACATTTCCCTCTCCCCGAAATGGATCGCAGTGCGAATGTAAACTAACGACAGTAAACCACTTAGTAATGGGTAGAAAAAAATTATGTAAAAAACAAAGTATACTACATTTTACCAACAAATAAACATTAAATAAATTATTACTCGCCTTAAAAGCTGAACCATGTTAGCTACTGTTTTTATTTTTAAAAGTGTTATGACGATTATCTTTAATAAAAATTGCAGGGCTGCAACTGTGCGCGAACAGAAATAGCCAGCAGCTATCTAGGAGTTATTGACCATGCTCGAGACGTTAGTTGTTGAGCGTTCATGAAGGTTGTTGTGAATAATTCGCGTCAATTGCATATAAAGTGAAAGAATTCCACTGCCTTTGCTAAATTACGTATTAGCAACTGGCTATATCCGAGCAGTCCTGTTATCTATCACTCTCGGCACATCTCTGATTATTTATGTGACATTAAGAAAAATACCGGTCAAGACAAAGGACTAGCTGCACGGTCACATACTTTCTTTGTTAGCATCCCTCCCACACTTTTAACATAAAACAGTTGTACAATGAGACGTACATCTTTAACTTGAAGGCGATAATCCAAGTGACAGCTGAGCCAGACAGGTGAACAAAGGCAAGTGTTACCAAAAAACGACTACTAATCCCAGCGTCCTCTGCTCTGCGGGTGAAGGTGTCTTCGCCCTTAAAGCTAGCAAACGAACCCACCCCTGCCAAGCAGTCATTGGTTGAAGCATACTGCATTCGCCGCTCATCTAGCCCGCGCGTCTGTCAATCAAATCAGCTCGCTCCACCATCAATAAACAGCGGCCATTAGAGTTAGGTTGGCATGGCAAAAAAAGGGGATAGGGTGGTGGCTAACAGCCTGGCTGCGCAGTTTAAGCGGGTGCCGCGAGCCAAGCTGTAAGGCACCAGGGATCTGTAGAGGACGGGGACAAAAGTGGAATGTTAAACACTCGAACATCTAGGTACAACTAGTAACCTAAGTCTCAGCGTATAGTGCGCCATTAGACTTTTCTCAATATGATCATGTACACTTAAAATCTAGAAGAAGATTCTTGCAGGACTAATCTCCGCAATGAAAAAATCGGAGGAACGGCTCCACCTAAAGTATTTACAAAGACCCACATTCCTCCCACTGCCAGTCTTTAAACCTGCCCTCTCCCTGAGGTGAGTTTCGGAGATGTTTCGTAACGATTTTAACATTAAAAGAAGCCCAAAAACAGTAATTACGAGTCTCACTCACCCCAACAGCTTACAGCACTATCACCAGCGCCGCCATAAGCAGCACGGCACATTACGTAGGAATAAAATAAAGACAAGCGAGTCTATTCACAGCAGGCTGTCCACAAAACCCATAGGCACAGTATTGGAAATTAACAAATGCGCCGGGACACCACCGCCTTTCTCCGAGGCACAGCAGAAAATGCCTCGGAGAAAGGGAGTGTCCTTTTCGGATTGGGGGGCGTGTTTTGCTGTTGTCTCCTCCCTGAGACTTCTCGCAAAAAACACGCCCCCCGATCCGAAAAGGACGGGGCTTCAACGGAGTGACTGGACCTCTTCTCCAGTGGCTGGCCAGCATTTAAGAGGCCAGCCAATGGAGAACAGGAGAGAAGAGGGGCGGGTGCAAGCCCCTCTTCTCAAAGTCACTCCAACTCATTAAATCTCGGAGCGAGACTGCGCAAGCGCAGCCTTTCGCAGCCGAGACCTAAAAAGGAATTAATAAATGCAGGAGTAATTCTTCTATGGGCAAAAAGCATTCCCAATCCAAGATGGCACCTCCTGTTCCCAACATTTTTGATGCAGACAAAAGTTGCCAGAAATTGGTGGTCTGAAAAAAAATTTAAGTGGACAGATGAACGATTAAGATTGACGAGGGGGATACTAATGTGTTACTCATCTTGGTCCCAAATAAAACCATCGGTATTTGGCTCATAAACTAATCGAAGACTGAAAGCAGAACCATTCGCTAATCCATGGTTCGTTCTAGAGTAGGTGAATATAGGATTATAAATTCATATAGCTGTCCTTAGATTGTCACATGATTGTGTCGTTCGCCGGAACAGCCCCTGACCTGGGCTCAAGCAAGTTCATTTATGTATTCTCTTCGGTAGTGAAGGGGCCAGTGCTTAATTTGAGCCAGTGGTTTTGGGTGCTCGGCACCGTACTTAATTGTCAACAATTGCATGTATGATAGTCTGCCACATAGTGGTGCTGTATGTCTAATTTATAAATAAGCACAGTGATTGTTTATTAATTCAATACACATTAAAAATGACTAATACCTGCCTCCAAGCCCTTCTTATAGATGAGGGGACCTGGAATAGTCTGGTTTGTCACCTTTGTAGGAGTGTGGTAGTTAGTAGTTGTGTCTGCACTGTCCTTTGGCATCCCTGGTAGGGGCAATGGCTGGTGCAAGCTTCAGTGGCCTCCTGACAATGGGCCTGGCACTTTCTTGTATTACAAATTAAGCGCTGTATGAAGCCCCACAACACTCCTCTGCAAGTAGGATCTGAAGCAGAATAAAGACAGCAGTCTCCAGCCCCCCGTATGACAACAGCTACACAAACTGTAAATGAGGAGGTTCTAGATTTGTATAAAATGGAAGATTCACATATCCCACAATGAAACCACAGCTAAGCCCAGTTGCGGGATTGGACTGGACAGGCAACAGCCCAAAACCTACTGGAGGTGTAAGCTATGGGGGAAAATATTTTCACTGTGGAGAAAAAACAGCAATATAAACACACTTTTAGCAAGCTATTCTTCAATACATAAGTATACACTGTATACAATTCTCCATGTTTAACTGCTTACAATTGTGCCCATTCATACACACCTGTGGCTGTTGCAGCTTTCCACTGGTACTTTTTGATTTGTTTCACAATTAAAAAAAACAAATGTGTACATCTATGCCTATGCTTGGATGTTAACTACGGAAACATATTTTCACTTTTTTGTGGAATTGGTCCCTCACTGATGTGCAGAATGGCTCTCAGGGATTCTGAACATGCTCCTTACCAGGGTTTCTGCACAGAACCGACCATCTGCATAGATTTCAACTCACAACCCACACCAAACAGACCCAGCTTAAGACCAAAGCAAGAAGAGCGAGATCATCCTTCGCTTAACGTAGAAAATAATTCCTCCTGGGTATCTTTCCTTCAGAGGATTCTGGCTGTATGTCCTGCACTATTTAATGTTGTGCTGACACAGATACATGCATGCGTACATGCACGCACCACACATGCACGCTTGTATGGACACAAACCGCCACACCAACACAGAAATGTGAGCGAACACACACACACACACCCACACACACACCCCCCCACCCCCCCCCCACACACACACACACTCTCTCTCGCTCTCTCTCTCTCTCTTATTTTTTAGCAGATTTACACCTTTGAGCATTGCAGACCCTCTGATACTATCAATGTGCCACTTGGAGGTCCATGACACTAGGAGAGAGAACCAGGGAACTGAAACAAACATGAATACCTGTGTGTCTTACCTCCACTGCTGATGCTCCAATACTTCTGCCCCACTGAATCAGCCCATAATTGATGTTTAGTGGTGCCTGCGTTGCCACTAGGGGTGGGAAGAAAATTCCGCTTCACGGGCAGAGTTCACAGACTTTTGTCCGCTCGGCGCTACATAAATATTGCGGAATCCAGCAAAACTCCACGCAGCTTGTCAACATTAAGTTAGTGAGCCTGAGCGAGAATTTGCATCCCCTAGCATGAGTTTCAGCTGCTAGAACACTTCCCGACGAGATTTTCTCAACGCGGGAGGTCACGGCAGGTCATGACCGTTTGCGTTGAGAATGCGGCTGCTCAAGTAGAAAATCTACTCGAGTGGCAGAAAGAAGAACCACCCACTGGTGCCCCATGTAGTGCAGCTTGCGCTGATTTTACAGTGAAGAACAAGCTCCCAGCACCAAAAATCAGTGCAAGCAGCGTATCATGACGAATTCCGCCAGCACGGAGCTCCGCGGAATCTCGCAGAATTTTTAGGTAATTCCATGGAATTCCGCTGAGTAAAACTCTGCAAGCTCAACCCACCCATAGTTGCCACAACCCTTCCTCCTGCAAATCCTTACCAGGATTTGTGTGCACTAATATGGCATGCAGATTATATCACTTTGTCCAGTGACTAACAACCACTAATCCAGTTAAATCAAAACTGACCGTTATTGCTGGTTAACTAAATCTTGTTTGTGCCTTAGACTACTCACATATGCCATTATTGGTGCCGCAGAGGCCAGGGCATGGGTGTTCAAAGACAAGAAAATGCAGCACACCATCAATGTAAAAATAATTGATTCTCAGACCTGATTCCCAACAACCACACAAGAAGCTAGGTTCCTTTGGATAGTCAACTTGACCTAATATTAACCACAACAGCTACAACTGTGCTGGTGATTCATAAATCATATTAAATCTTGAAAATCCATTAGAGTGTGGCTTGTACGTTTTGGCAATGAATACATGCAATGAGCATTTGATGGTATTGAATAGGGGAATGGGGGGGGACTTGCGTCACATAAACACTCCACATGATTCTGCGGTGTTCCGTGAATGGGAGGAATTATGCACGTCAGGCTGATTTTTATCACCGGAAGCTTGTTCCGCACTGAAAAAACGGTCCGCAAGGCACCACATGGCATGCTAGAGGGCGCTGCTTCTCGAGTTGATTTTGGTGCAGCTTGAGTAGATTTGCTGCTCGAGCAGTAGCTTTCAGACTGCAAATGGTCATGACTGCCCGCTTTTGGGAAATCTCGTTGGGTGGCCTTGTAGCGACTGAAAAGTGCGCTAGGGGATGCCAAATCTCGCTCAAGAGAAAACATTTCTGGTTGGCAGAATTTGGCCGGAACACAAAACTCTGCCAACTCTACCAGCAGAGTGGAATTTATTGCCCACCTGTAGAAGTCGAAGACCGAGATACTGGCATGCAGCAAATTGATCAAGCTTCAATGATCTGACAACAGGATCTAGATCCACCTCCATATAACTCCATGGAAGTGAGAAATTTAAGGGAGATTATGGAGGCCAATTTCACCAAAATATCACGTGTGAGCCGGGCTAGAAGATGGTAGCTTTATCTCAGCATCTGAGTGGCCGTAGAGCTGCTCCTTGGACAGAGGCATCAACGGAGGTCATGGCAGCCACTTTCGCTCCTTGGATAGAGGAATCAATGGCGGTCATGGCAGCCACTGTTGAGGAAAGGAATGGCCCCATTGTACTGGAGACTGCAGAGCCATACCCTGCCCTCTTGCCCCATGGAAAATTAGAGAATACAAGATGATTGCTCAGGACTTTTGAAGCCATGTTGAAGTGCCAAACAGAAGGGTGCAAAATTTACGGTCATACGGGGAGAGGGGTGGAGCGCAAAAATGCCTGTGGGTGCTGTGGCATGACAGCAGATGTGGCCTGATATCCGTGGGATGGGGGTGTTGGGTACCACACAGCGGACGGTGGAAGAGCAAGGCACAACACTAGAAGAAGCAGGATATCTGTGCAGGCTTGCCAGGACCACAACCCTGATAGCTTTAAGATCTTTTGACTGTGTCTGTGGCTGTGCTGCTTTGAGATCCTCGTGACTCCCTTGGCGGGGACAAGCATGCAGGATTGAATTCTATGAACAGCTGGCAAGTGAATATGTGGAACTAGCTGGAGAGCCAGACTGCGCAATGTCCCAGAAGCCAAAGCTCAACGAGGCGGAGGCGGCTGCAATCGTCAAGGTGTGCACTCTGGTCCCCAGGAGACCATGGGAACTCAAGTCAGTGGTTACCGATGAGCTCCGCACGCTCGCTGCACAATATGTTGACACTGAAACTAGCTAGACTGCAAACGCTGCTGAAGGATGAAGTCTAAGATGGAGGTATTAACTGGGAGAGTACTGACAGTGGAGCAAAATGTGCAGGTGATGAAGGAGCCAGCAGAAACTCTGCTCCACTTTGGTGCCTTCCATGGGGGGACTGACCATCTTTGAGGACTGTACAGTATGTACCTTGATTGGTGTGACATCACAGTTGGAGCCCTTTAAAAAGCACCCATGAGTGCACAGCTGTGGCTAGTGGGCTTGTCACTTTAATGATGCATTCACTGTCACTCACATGGGCCCTGATTCACAGGTGTGGAGGGGTCTCCGCACTGCAGTTTCCCTTTGCGGAGATCCCTTCACAAGTGTGTAGCTCCCGCCACGATCGCTGAGCCTCCGCCTGACGTGGAGGCTCTTTGGGAATCAGGGCCATGGTGTCTTCACTGCTGGGTGATCTGGTGGAGGACCACTCAGGTTCTGGAGCTCCATTGATGAGCAAAATATTCAGGCTGCTGGAAAAGGCTCCGGCAGTGCTTAATTTGAGCCGGGGCTTTCCGGTGCTAAGCACCAGCACCTAATTGGTTTCAGGTGCTCAGCACCGGCACCTAAGTGTCAACACCATACCTAGAACAGTGTACCACATGGTGGCGCTGCTCATCTAATTTAGAGATGAGCAGAACAATGGTTGTTTAGGAATGCAATATACATATAAAATTGCAAATACCTGCCTTCCCAGCCATTCCTTTAGCTTTGGGGACCTGGAAACACCTAAACTGTCGCATTTACATGCGAGAGAGATGGTTAGTAGTTGTTTTGACAGCGATGACAAGGGCGATGGGTGGTGCAAGCTGCAGTGGCCTCCCGGTCAGAGCCCTGGCACTTAATAATTTACAAATTAAGCACTGGGCTCCGGCGAGAATAAGATGGGAGAAACAAGTTGCTTGTACTCATAGACGCCAAAAGTAAGGGTGCAGGGGGTGCTGCAGCACCCCCAAAATATCTATGCTGGAGGTAAGAAGGTGAATGAGCAGTAAAGATGCCTTTAATTTTTGTTTTTATCTTAATGCATTTCTGTGATTTCAAAGACAGACATCAGGCTATGTCTGACAAACTGCTGCTTATTCTCTTAACATGGCAATGGTCTTTACTTTCCTTTATCTGAAGCAAAGTCAGAGGATTTGTTTTAAAGGTAACTGTGCTTCAACCGTGGTGAGAACAGTCAGTTTGAAAGAAAAAGCTGCAGGATGTTAGTTTTTTCCAGCGCACAAAACGTAAATACCTGTAAATTAACTGTGCAAATATATTAGCAATTAGGAAACTTTCCCTGAATGCAAAGTGAGAGTAGGGTTTAAAGTGAACTGTGCCACAACCTTGTTTGAAAGAAGAAGGTGGAGGATACAAATTTGCTTTCAAACTCACAAAATGTAAATACCAGTAAATTAACTGTACAAATATGTCAGCAATTAGGAAACCACAAATGGTGCACATAATTCTTGTATTTCTGAAGTGTGATGGAAACAAAGATTTTAATAGGATTAAAATGAATCTATACACATTACTTAGTCATGCACAAAGGATAAATAGCCACTAAACCCCGATTTCCACAATCATCCTTTGTGCGCTGCGTAGTTTTATCAGTAAAATTCAATGTCTGTGCAAATTTAGTTACCATTTCAGTGGGAATGTGCAGTATGTAAATGACAGTGGCTATTACACCATGCTTCAGTAATATATTTGCAGCAGAGTGCTCCAAAATGCACCACCAGCTACATGCCACACCTCACCATGCTCCTGCTGAAGGGGCGTGGCTCATGTAGTAAACTTTGTGTGGATGTATCATTGATGTCAGCACCCCCACTCTGAAACTTGTTCCAACACCACGGCTTGTACTGGAGGTTTCTGGGAATAGGGGAAGACGTTGAACAACAAAGACTTGAACTTGCTGGCCAGAGAGAGGACCTGTTTCCTGATTTAGGTCCTAAGACTCTTGACAGAATAGCAAACAAGCATTGGCATAGCCAATAGGTCTCGCTTTTGGGACCTTATAAGTATTTAGTTATGCAGCACAATATCCTTGGTGCAACAACATTAACTGTTGCATGGTTAAACACTTATAAGGCCCCAAAGGCAAGACCTATTGGCCCTACCTCACTGTAAACTGAAACAGCTGGTAAAAAGATATTTTAAGCAGAATGGTTCATGTTGTTAATGTGGCTATAAGTAGGAAAGTATAGAACATACCTGTATCTGCCCTAACTTATTAAGTCTACGCAAACAACATCTCTGAAGATTTTTCAATGAGGCAAGTACACAATCTACTAGAGAAAGCCATCAATCACTGTTTTTATAACCAACTCCCATCTTTTATTGGTGCTTTAATGAAATTCGCAGACCTCGCTAGCTTGGGTTCTTAAGTTACCTGACGTATTTCGCTCAAAATATTTTATGTGCTTCTTGTTTTTAACGATCAGTTGCTTATGAATTGTATCAAAAGTGATGAGTTTAGGAGCATTTGTATCTCTTATTTTAGAAGCGAACATTTATTGTAATCTAATTTGATAAATGCAATAAACTCATCTGCCTACCAATGAGAAGGAGGGCTTGAGAAAGATGGAGGGGGAGACAAGAAATGGAAGGCCTGAGAAATAAATGAGAGAAATGAAGGGGCGAGGCTGATGTAAACCTTAATCAATCACTCATTCACATAATTTGTAAAGTGCACTACATACCCGGTAGGGTTTCAAGGCGCTGGGTGGGGGGAGGGGGGTGGAGGTGCTGTTACTGGTCGAAGAGCCAGGTCTTGAGTTGTCTCCTGAAAGACAGCAGGTCTTCGGTTTGTCGCAGGTTGAGGGGGAGGGTGTTCCAGGTCTTGGCGGCGCGATGGGAGAAGGACCTGCCTCCGGAAGTGGTTCTCCGGATGCGTGGGACCGTGGCCAGGGCGTGGTCAGCGGAGCGGAGGTTCCTGTTGGGTACGTAGAAGGAGAGTCGACTGTTGAGATAGGCAGGGCCGGTTTTGTGGAGTGCTTTGTGTGTGTGGACCAGGAGTTTGAAGGAGATTCTTTTGTCGACGGGGAGCCAGTGCAGGTTCCTCAGGTGGGGGGTGATGTGGTCGCGGCGCGGGACGTCGAGAATTAGGCGTGCGGAGGCATTCTGGATTCTCTGTAGTCTGCTGATGAGCTTGGACGGGGCTCCGGCGTAGAGGGCGTTTCCGTAGTCGAGTCTGCTGCTGACTAGGGCCTGGGTGACTGTTTTCCTCTTATGGAAGTTAGTTCCCCAATGAAATAAAATACTGGTGATAAAAGGAGGGGGTGTACAGGAGGACAAAGACTGTTTTGCAAGACGGTGTTAATACCCAGGTGACAACATTAAAGTGTTTTGAGCAGCCACTTCCAAAAATAGCCGGGCAGTATTCTTAGTCCCTGGCACCCGGAAGAGGCGCCCAACAATTTCATGGCAACAGAGCTGAATGAAGCGAAAGGCCGAGCCGGGAGTCAGGCACCGAAATAGCTGCAGAGACGATATTAATACGGACGGCGCACACGTCTGCAAAGCCTGCTTGATGCCGTCTGGGGCCAGAGGGCGAGGAGCATCAACAATCGGAAAGGAAGGGGGTAGGGGGGAATCAGAGAAGAGAAAGATGGCTGCGGGAGATTTTTGTCCCAGTAAAGGTCGTTGTATGGTACACAACAGCACCTGGGCTTCCGTGTGTGCCTAGACACGCCCGTGCGCTTCACTACAGCACAGGCCAGAACAAGGCACCTTCTGAAAGACAAACAAACTCCAGAATCCGGGGCACTGTAGCGTGCAGAGGAAGCCCTCAAGCGACGCACTAAGAAGGAATATTCGGTTTTAAATTCAGAACAGCAGTACCATATGCTGAAAAAGAAGCCTTTGGGGCGCCTACCTTTTGACTCACTGTGGCATTAACGAGAGTCGCTTCTCTAAATGCCCACCGATAACACCTATGCCTTTGGGGCGATCAGGGCCTTTCGCGCACGCGCTTTGCACGTGTGACGTACAGAAAGATCTACACAGATTACAGGATGCCAACTTGAGATAGATCGCCAGGAAGCGTCATACAGGCAAGTAATGTAAGAAGAAACAATATAAGCATTAGCCGCGCGGCCGTGAAAGTGAAAGCGACCGTGGTGCGTGCATGAGCGCTGCAAGTTAAAACAAGCATTGGCTGTGCGGCCGTGAAAGTAACGCGGCCGTGAAAGCGAAAGTTATTGCAGAGACACGCTTTGTGGTGGGGGAGGGGCAGAGCAAGCCATGAGGGAGGAAAGACAGATGGCGACTGCGCGTGTGCACGCGCTCGTGAACGCAAGCATGAGACCAGGAAAAGCCTCTGTTAGCACTTTAAAAACACACTAACTAAATGTCTGGCAGCGCAGCGCATCCGCTGGCTCAGGCGAGACCTAAAAAAGAAGGAAGTAACTGTTGAATATGGAGATTGCACCTTCTGGTAGTCATCCCATTGGTCCTAAAGGGCTGCATAAAGGCAGCAAGACACATATTTTCACCCAGGAGGATCTGACCCAGTCCTTACTGGCCTCAATCAAGAAGACCAAGGGCTGTTGTGTTTCATCTCCCATGTAGGTCTGGTGTGAGGCCCTGTTCTGAGAACTGTTTCCTGCCAGGCATGTTCTCCTGGCATGATGCCTGGCCCCGGGGGCCTAATGAAGTCCAGACCTGAAGTCTTGGGGACGGATTCTTAAAGGGCCTCCTCATTCATGGTGGAGGTCCTGCAGTCGTGGGACGTCTCTCCACTCTCTGCAGAATCTCCGCAACAAGAATTTTCATTGCGGAGAGTCCACCCCGAGTGCGGAGACTACCCCGCGACTGCGGGGCCTCCACTACGAGTGCGGAGTGCCTTTGTAAATCTGGCCCTTGATGTCTGTCATCTTTGGAGATGAAGCTGGTGGTAGACACTGCAGACTGACTTCTCTGTTGGGCTGAGTTTGGTTTTCTATCTGCTTTGTGACTCTGCTGTAGCAGGAATTTTATTTTCCCTCCTTATGCCCTGGTATTCCAGCTGGAGGATTGTTATGTAAGATTTTGTGTTCCTCCTGTTTATCTTTAAACCTTATTCATAAGGCACTGGAGATAATTGAACAACGCCAATGTGTTTGGTGCAGAACCCCTTCTACCCGTGAATTTAGTGCTTTATATGGCCTGCATTATTTGTCTTCAATAAAAAAAGTATTACAATTAAAGATAAAAACAACAATCACCTTTGAGCTTCCCCAACTTGACTGTACTAATGGTCTGTGCAGTGCGGGCCCTCTCTTCTCTCTTGCACATAACAAATAATTCAGAAGTCAACTACCAAGGTTAGATGGGGAGAAAAAAGTAGGCCTGTGCACCAAAATCAAAATGGCCCCTACTAGTGAATTAGATAGCAAAGAAAGTGGACCATCTTTGCAAATGTTGGCAATTTTGAACTTGCATAGATGTGTGTTTTGCAAGGTATGGAAGACTGCATGGATCTGAGCTTGGTATAGGTAATGTTTGTTTTGTTTTAATATCAGGAGAGCTATCAGTAAAAAACAGCCGTGCAGACCACAAAACAGGCCTACAAACAGCCAATAGGACAGTCCACATCCTGACCTGTCAGACCAGCCCATCAGGCACTGCCTGATTCAGCATAAGCCAATCAGACCCTGCAGCTCGTCCCCCTACCACGCAAACTCTCATCACTCTGGTCCTCATATCCTTAAATAGGCAACCGGCGAAGAGACTCATGGGGCATCCATGGCACTGGACCACTCTTCACTCCACGGAAACCCTGCACCTCTTGTAATGTAACTGCATTTATATGGCGCTTGCAACCCCCGATGAAGCCTGGAGGCACTCTACGGTAAGTACCACGCGGCTCCAGAGCCCAAAGTTAGTGGTTCATTTAGTCGTTTTCTGGTTAGTGGGTTTAGTCTTGTGATCTCAAAAGAAACCCTTTCAAGCATTACCCCTGTGTTTTTGTGGCCTCTCGCCAAAGAGGACCACTAAGCTCTTTACCTTTCGTATGACTATACCATGCTGAAAAAATTGTGAATTGCCTAATCTCTGGAAATCAATTCTACCAAGTATTAGAAGAATTGACAATCACCCAGAGTTCTGTAGGGTATTAAAATCTCGGCTGCTCTCCTCCTATGAGTTACAGAAAGGGTATGTATGGATCACAGCATCAATTCTCACACTCTCTGACACATCTCATGCATATGCACAGCAACGTTCGCTACACCAGCTAGCTAGCGCCTAGACACTTTTGAGTAAAAAGAGCGCTTTACAAATCTAAATTTCATTCCATGTTTGTAGCAGACCTTTAAACCTCAATCACGACCCCAACACTTCTGATTGAGGTCGACCACATCCCTCACCCTATTCAATTATGAACTCCAAAAGGGAGTACAGAGTGCGTATGCCAATCTGAGCGCTCCAGGGGGTTCAGGGGAGCATTAAGCGCTATATACATTTTTACAAAACAACGCAATACAACAGAGAGACACTGCACCCACTTGGAACCTTAATCCAATTGGGTCCAAGTTAAGCAAGCCACCAGACAGTGGCATCGGGACACCCTCCGCATAACATGACACACGCGCGCGCGTGCGCGCACACGTCACCCACGTGCCCACCGCTTTGCTACGCCGCGGAACACACCATGTGCTCTCAACGCAATGAACACAAATCTAACACGTTGGTCCCTACATGCGCACGACACTGACACGTGCGCGTAATCCCTGTACGTATTGCGTAAATGCACAAAGCACCAATAGAGATAGGCGAGTCATTGAAGGCTTGAACCTGATGCACGGCTCGGACTGAGCTCGAGATCCTCTTGGGCCTTCAAGCCCAGAACGAGCCGAGCCTTAGCTCCCGTTTTATTGTACAAATCTCTCTGCACTCCCACCACCACCAGTCCTGCAGAGGGTCTGCCCAGCGCTGCGCTTCCATGGTCTTTATATAGTGGGGAGATAGCGAGGCGCTGTACAGCCCATCTCAATGCTGCCCCACCCTCAGGGGATAGATAGTTAAAATTGCAGAAACTTGCACACGGCAAGTCCCCTCATGAAAGTGTAGCGACTGAATTGTGCATTATGAAATCATGAAATCTATGATCAGGCCGAACTCCTCACCTTAATTGACCAAACTGTGTGATCCTGGGCATTTTATTTTATTTTGCTGTGCCTCCTTTTCTTCATTCGCGCATTTGCCAGCACCTTGAATTACATTCTTTCAGGATATGCGCTGTACAAAATCCTCTCTTGTCCATGGTTTAATAGTCTATAATGTAGCCCCACCTTTGATTTTACCCCCTGCTACTCATAGGGGGGCAGATGACACCAGGCCTACCTTTTGGTTCACTGATGGCATCGTCCTCTGGGAGCGGTAGAGCTGGGGGCAGGGGTCATGAATGTTTCTAAGACCATTTTAGAAACTATTACCTCTAACAAAGTAGAACACAGTGATAGAAACTAATGTACTAAAGTAAAACACTCCCACAATAGAAAGAAATACACGTTTTTGATTTTTTTTTTAAACGTCTTTATTTTCTGTTTATGATGTTTGTTGTACTCTTCACATGCCGAGGGGCTCATCTACAAGAAAATGAGGTAGCTGCAAGCAATTTAGCTGTGCCGTACTGCGTAATTTTCAAAACACAAGGATGCGTGGTATTAGCAACAATACGACGCATCCCTGTGCTATCCCCTGCTCCGGTGCACAATTGGCTGCCATGCACCAGCGGAACCACCCTTGCCTCAAGGGTGCCTGCGCTGCGGGGAACACCGTCCTGCACAAAAACAATCATTAATGGCATTTCCTCCTTCTGTGTGTGCTGCAGAATGCAGTACACATAGAACAACCATATACAATGCAATAGGTCTCGCAATGACATTATTTTGAGCTATTGACATTGTAAATAACATTGTAAATGAACCTTGTTTTTTTGTTTGTTTTTCTTTTGTAAAACATAAATAAAAGGCATTTGCTATTGCCTATTGACATTGCAAATGACAATGCTTTTTATTTTTGTTTTCGTTTTTTAAACATAAATAAAAGGCATTGTTATTAACAATGCCAATAGCTTAAACTCGCGTAAATGCGAGACCTATGGCATTGCCGTCCCAATAATGTTTTTGTTTATGCTAATAAAGGTTTGTGGTATGTTGACTTTTATTGATGAAATCTATTACCGGATGGCTGCAGTTTACGAAGTAGTCCATGTTATGTTTTTTTTTTTGCGGTTTATATAGCACAAACTTCACCCAAAGGTATTGGAGCACTTTTAAATGAGCGCCACTTACGTTACATAAAGACACATTAATTTTTTGGTAGGCGAGATTAAGGGATTTTTCCCAGAATCACAGGATGTTGAGCTGACGCAGTCGGCAGCTCTGGCCCTTAGGCCACATACTCTCCAATCAGGGTCTTGGGCTTTTATTTTTATAACCAAATGCATTTTGGTACCTGAAGTTTGGCTTTAGATGAATACATTTCGATTAATAGATCACCAGTTTAGAAGAAAATTGTGGGGCAGGATCATTGACCCCTTGGCAACTGGCAGTCTTCATAAACTGGGGGACACAGAGATTACATTCCCAGTCGGATAGCTGAACACATGCAGATGAAAAAAAACAAGCAAAAGAGAGTGAAGATCAAATGAACCCACGGCTGAGTGTGCACGACACACATTGAGTGCACCACGGAGCCCGAGAGAGACCACAGGACACTCTCCTTTAAACTCTGCAGCATGTTAAGCCACAGACCACGCTGTACACGCAGAGTAAACTTTCCAGTCAATAAGTGACACATGTGTTACATCCTGCTCTTCCTCCCTCTTTGTCCCTCCTTAGTGTTAGTGTCTGCTTGTCTATGTCATGTCTCTGTGATGTCATCCATGATTCTACCTGTTGCTGCTCAAGGGATTTATCAGTCACCTGGAGGCTGAGCAGGAGGTTATCTGCTCCCGGTGGGGTTTCTTACCAGGTTACATTTCTACTTGAATGCTGTGCCTGACCATCTAATCCCAAGAATAAATATACTACTTGAACATTACAACGAGGAGTATTTCATCCTTATTTTACTGAATGTAACACTACCTCAATCCCCAATGTGTCATATGCGGAGCCTGTGCCTGTGGAGCAGCCAGTCATCCGCGGCACCTGCATGCAGCGAAGATGCCAGTGTCAAACAGTGCAACAGCTGTCAGAAAGGGGGCTGTGGGACAAAGCTTCTTCATCTAGCCCACGAACCAATAAGCCTTGAATCCAGGAGCACCTAGGGTGGTCTCCGCTCACCACGGTTTCCACAGAGCCAGAGGCCACTCTTCTGGGGGAAAACAAGACGAAGTCCAATCATTTCACGATGTGTCCTTTCTGTGACATGGTCATTTCATGGAAAGGTGTCTTTAGTGGCCAATGTTTAAGATTGGAGAGATCTGGAAACAGCAACTATTCTCAGATTTGTACAGGGGCTGCGGTCAGGCTGAGAAAGTAAATACACTTATGACCCCACTCATATAGATACCTTTATCCTTCGGTACTTCCTCCCCTACTTACTCTTTGAAAACAATTAGTTTCTCCTGTGCCCTCATGGTCTGCCACGTCTGTTTGAATGGTTAATTGCGCCGAGACCAACACCTGTCACTTCTATTGACTACAGTGACATTCAATTAGTTAATTATCGACCTTGGAAACATGATTGTCCGATTTGACTGGAGATTCGAACCCCGTCCACAGATCGCAGCAGATACTGATTAACCAAATAAGCCAGTTTCCAGCTCAAAACACGCGTTGGGTTGTTGCTTTCATCCACTCCATACAAAAAAATGTAAACAAATACACACAAGAGGATGTTTCACCCCTCTGGTTTTTAAGTATTTCCCATCATAATGCCAAACTTTCAGAATCTAGAATTTTCCAGCAAGGAATAGCTGGCGAGAATCATGCAGGCCTGCGGATATTTTGTGTTTAATCACCCACTGTATATTATGCTTGATGCAGCGTTTTGAAAAAAAAATACAGAAAACATTAAAATTATAATAATGGTATATATTAGCACAGGGTATTTTAGTTCCAGTCTTTGTAATGACGTCACGCCCATTCCCTTTTGCAAAGGGACACCCTGGCCCAGCAGGACCCATCTGAAAGTGTAAAAGCCGCCGCGTCGCAGTCCATTCGCTACTTCGACCGCATTTGACTAAGTATGTATATTTTCTAAAAGTCGGAGAAGGTAACTTCGCCAGTACGGTCGCGTTTGTCTCGACCAAGCTGTAGCACTAATAAGGTTTTTTTTTCTTTCCCAAAGGCTCTTTCGCAGCTGGTATACGTCGTGCGTTGGTCACAGAAGTTCGTAAATACAAGGACCTCTGGGCCCAGGCAGGCGATTTGTACGTTATGGATAAATGTTAATACACATTGTATCAGTGCTTTAAATTGGCCGGTACTCACAGGTACTGAGTACCGGCACTTCTTATTTTTACCACTCTGAGTACCGGCACTTCTCTACTGCCGAGGAGAGTACCGGTACTCATAAACGGTAGGCGCCTTGTCTGTTAGTGCTGGTTACCTGTCTGACAGCCAAGGCACTTCTGTAGCTGGGACTGGTGAGCTGAGCCCCCGCTGAACTATTCAGCGGGGGCTCATTTGCATAACGTCCGGTGTTCACCATCCTGCTGTGTTGGGATTGAGAGACAGCGCAATTAAGAAATCCAAAGAAGCTAACGAGGTTTAAAAGGGCTTTCATCTTTCCTGATTCTTTTGCTTGAGTAACTGCGTATGTTTGTCTGTTTGCCTGTGGGTGGTTTTGTGTGAGGAAAAACGTGAGAGAAAGGGGGGGAGATTCAAGACACTCTTGGGAGGCATATTAAAAGGAAATGTGGAATGGTGTGTGTACGTCTGCTCGTTTCTGTGTGTGTGTGTGTGTGCGTGTGTGTGTGCATGTATGTGTATGTGCGTGCACACTCGAGAAAATATAGTATTGTGCCAAGCAACACCAAATAACAGTATGGAAACTTCGAATATTATTAAACAAGATATGTTAAAACATCACTGCGTTTGGCTTTTGTTAGGAGTTAACCTATTTTGTCCATAGAAACGCATTTCTCGTCTTTTTTGATACGTGCTGTAACTAATACTAAAGTCAATAAGTAACAGTATGTCTTGCTATTAGTCCCGCCCCTAGCCCCGCCCACTTGGCCATTTAAATGAGTACCTGCACTATTTTTTTCCCATTTAAAGCACTGCATTGTATATTGTAAATAAACAAGCATATGTTAAATAGTGCAGAGCCAAAAGACACTCTCCCTTAATTGAGGGCACGTAAGTAAACCATCACAAGGGGGCTAATTGTGGCTGTTATTCCTCGAAAACTTTGATAACAAAACGCTCACCACTGTAACGTCTTGTTACCAATCGACTTTAAAAATTTCCCCGCACAACCTTCCGTTTGCATTCAGAGGTTGAAGGCGGGTGCGCCAATGGGGGAGGGTACACACCCTCGAGGCTGCCCCTGGGGAGAGGGGTGTAAGGAAGGCTATGGACTGGTTTTAACACAGGTAGGGCCATTACAGGCGGGGCAGGTGGGGCGAAGTAAAGCAATCTAGAAGTGTGTTCTTAACGGAACTGAGAACTGAAAGGTGCAAGGGGCCGTGTGCGACTCGTACAGTAATGTGGGCATGGAATGCCAACCTTGGCAGTGCCAGGCTCATTCTTGCTTGGTGGCGCTGCGCCTACTTTTAAAAGAGAGTTTACGAACGGGGCTGAAGAAAGTACCTTGGCAGTAGCATGCACGAGAGATGTGCACACAATGCAATTTTCGCTCCAGTGCAAGATCCTTGCAGGCAAGAGACGCACCAGGGCACCTTCCATGGCCGAGAAACTAGATTCAGGAGACACGGATGTTATTCATACCGAGTAACCTCCTGTGGGGTGGTAACCTTCCTCTTGCACCATGGCATTTAAGTGCGGGCACTTGTGCAAGGCACATGGGGGCCTCCTGCGTTAATCTTTGGTGCGACACCTTGGTGCACGCCGAGGGGCCTCCCGTAGGGAGCCAGCCTTTTCACGGGAGAGAAGCCTCTTGCACCAGGGCACCTCAGTGCGAGTGAGGTCACTCATTCAAGGCACCTCGGTGCATGCAGAGGGCCCTCCTGAAGGGAGCTAGCCTTCCTACGGACGATGAGCCTTTTGGGATGAGGACCCTCCAGGGAGCACCTTGTTGCCCCCCCTTTTGCAGTGCTCATCCCCGCGCCAGGGAGCACACTTGCAGGAATAAATGCCTGTGCATACACGCTGCACGTAAAACCCCCTTGCCTCCCTCAGTCCTCCTTCCTACATTTTACGTCTCCTGTTGGCCACTTTGTGCGGTTTGTGCGGTTCCTACGACAAGAAGCCTCACAAGGAGGCACACTCCTACCTCCCAGAAGCCTCTCTTACGGCACCTTCCCACCAGTCATGTTCGAGGCTCATTGAAGGCACCTTCCTGGGGGCAAGAGGACAGATTCTAGGCACGTTGAAGGAGCCGGGGGGGGTGGTATACCTATTGAAGGCACACTAAAAGTACCTTTATGGGCAAGAAGGCCTATTACTCTAGGCGCATTCACGGTGCCTTTCCGGCGGCGAGAAGACCTATTGGAGGCGCATCACCGCTGGCGGTGAGGCACATTCACGGTACCTTCCTGGCGGCTAGAAGTCGTACAATTCACATCAATCAAGGTACATTACATCCCAGAGGAGACGCATGTTAAAAACAAGGCAGCGTTTAATCGCCTTGCAATTCCCATCCAGACCCACATCTACCTCGAGCCAAAGCATATCAGGAAAAAAACGCAACAATTAAAACCAGTGGTGCGCGCGCACCACAGAGGAGCGGGGGCGAGGGAGCCTGTCGTCTGTGCCGCACTGATGCGCGTAACAGACACCGACGGGAATGGGCTGAGTAAAGGCGGGACATGAGCCCGCCTTAGCCCAATTGCGAGCCTTTTAAAAAAAAAAACACACGAAACCCAATGGCTGCCGGCAAAAGCGAAACCACACGCACTAGCGTGTGGTCAGATTCCAGAACCCCCTTACAAGACGTCTCGCGCTGCGCGAGCAGTACTACGCACTGCAACGCTAGGCGCGAGACCTAAAAAGAAGAAAACAAAGAGAAATACAATTATTTCTCCTTGTTGCGCCATTCCTACGCCTCCCCTGGGGAGGGGTAGGATTCTGACACATTCCCAATTTTATAAAATGTTGTAAATCTGGGAATGCGTAAAGTTCTGTAGATGTTGCGTGGGAACACCCACAGCCAGCAACACCCATGGATTCTCCCTTTCACGCAGAGTAATGCGTGAAAGGGGCCCATATTTCCAAGCCCATGAAAAGTCACGTAGGGTAACTTTACGTGCCCTTGTAAATATGGGCAGGCACATTGCGTAAAAAAAAGTGACACACCGGCAGCTCAATGGGTTTGTAAATAAGCCCCCTAATATTTAGCTGGCTATTACAGCCGAGGCTGATCTCCAGCTCGGCCCTGGCTCGCCTCTCACTTTTGATGTGCGTGCTCGCCCACGTCCGATCACAAATAGAGAAAGTGAGTCCATTTGCCTATGGCGAGGCCTCGAAAAATGTCCACTTTGCTATTTATGCCTGGTTCTTCAGGTTCTGGTCAGTAGTGTAGCATGCCATGGGCCCTGGTGTAAAGAAGGAAAAGGCAACCCTGGCTGCTGTTTGTATAAAATGCAGCAATATTCAGGGTTCAGTGGCCCCTCAAATTTCTGGGACCTGGTGCCACTGCACCTGCTGCACCAGTCGAAGCTATGCCCCAGACTTTCGTTCATTCTTCCTTTGTTGTTCCCTCTCATCTTCAGCTTTACAACGCACTGCCGGCAATACCTCTTGGACAAAGCTGGCTGTTGCCCAGTGCAATGCTCGTCTGTGAGCAGTGTGCACTGCAGCCAGAACTGAGGTGTCTGATGGAAGTGGCCCTGATCCCGGAAGTGATGTACTTAGGGTAAACATATTCCACTTGTCTCCTCTTGCTAGTTGATACCTATATTTTGGTTGTACATATAGAAATTTATGTAGTACAAACATATTGACAAATCAGTAAAACACTGCAGAAGAAAGCGCTTTACAAAGAGGCGAAATATAACCGGGGCAACAGGTGCAGTGGCAACGGGTCACAGAGCTCTGAAGGACCCATTGAACTATGAAAATAGCAGTAATTTACTACCCCGGCAGCAGTCATAGGAGCCATTTTTTAAGTCGAGCCTAGAGCAGCGCATGCACTGCCTGCTCGACTTTTAGTAAGGGGGTTTTCAAAGTGCTACCCACAAGCTTTTCCTGGCCTCAAGCTTGCGTGCACACTCGCGTACATGCGCGCAGCCGCCATCTGCCTTTCTTATCTCTTCCTCTGCATCGCTGGCCATTACTTTCACTTTCGCAGCTTTTTTCATTATAAAATATCCATCCCTGAAACACCTAGTATGTATACACAGTTTACCTGTGTGAGAAAGTTTACGTTTTTTTCATATTGAATATTCTTTACTTTTGTAACATAGTATCGTTTCACGACCATATGTATTTATAGTGTCTTAAGTTATACCTGTGACATTTTTATAAAATGCCAACGCTTTTAAAGCGCTTCTGCTTCAATGGGCATGTCATATAAGCGTGCATTGCATACACTTTTCTTAATAATTAACGCATGTGGTATTCAACAGATATTATACATCACTATGTATGTTTTAATCAGAGCCATATTGCTTTAATTTTGTATCGCTTGGCATGCCAAAGGCATATATTATCGAAGTAATTCTCTTAGTCTCTATGTGATGAGTTATTACGCTTAAAATTATTTTTTTAATAACATGTTTGTGAATGGATTTTGCTTATACAGCGATTTTCTTTTTTAAAAAAAATATAGTTCTTATGAAATGTGTTTGCTTGTACAGTGCGCTCCGAACGTTCGGGTCGTGCGATAGTGGTTTCCCAGGGGCGGGGCGCTCTCGCATTAGCACCTGCTCTGCCCCCCGCGTCAGGACAGCCTGCTGGTACTTCCTGTGCTTACTGCCTCCTTGTAAAGTGCCTCAGATGGGCCCCACTGTTACAACTTTCAACACTTCAAAGCGCCCTGACATATAATACAGTGTTCTGTGCATTTAATGATTCCAGTACCGTTTTATTTCTCTCTTGGACGGCTGCATCTGTTAACCATTACACAGGCAACAGTTAATTTATTTCCTTCCTTCTCCCCTACTCGGTCCACCAATCCTTCCTTCCTTCCTCTCTCCTGGCCACCCACTCATCCTTCTTTTCATCTACTCATTTGTGCATCCTGCCTTGTACCCTTCCTAGCTACACCTTCTTTCTTTACTTCTTTTCTTTTACTACTCCTTTTCCATCCTTCCCCATTCAATCCCACAATTACTTCTCCATCCCTCCATCCCATTTTCCTCTCTTTTCCCACTCTTCCATCCTGCTCCTACCTGTCAATCCCTCCTTCCCCCACTCCTTCCTTCGATTTCCCCTTTTTAATTTCCCCGTCTCTTACCTCCTCCACAGTTTTTGTTAGGTCGAGGGACCATCCGGTCTGCCGAAGGCAGAACCGGAAGTCCGGAGATCTTATGTTTCTGAGAGTGGCTCTTTAGCCCGCCTCTCTTTTTGGCTCTCCTCCATTGGCTGGCTTCCTAAACGGAGGCCAGCCATTGGAGGAGAGAGCCGTCCCTCCAAATAGGCTCCGTCTTTTTCAGATTCGGGGGCGTGTTCCGTGCTGTTCTTTCCACTTTTTAGCCACGCCCTTTTTCGAACAGCAGGAACACGCCCCGAATCCGAAAAAATTTCGAAGCTTCCATCCGCCATTTTTTTGCTGTCGTCTGCCCGTGAGGATCCATCCGTCTGGCGCCGTGTTGTTGTGCTGGTGGCGACGCTGCCGGGGCAGGCTCCAGTTCGACGAGCAGGGATCCGCACCGTGCTTTGGACGCCTTTCCCCCTTGTGCCTCCGGAGCTGCCATTTCCCCGGACTCGCAGTGATCCCGCCGGGGATGGTGTTGGTTACAGACTCCCACGCTGGCTCCTGCGTGGTGTAAGCTATATCTAATGTTAACTTGCTTTTAATATAGCGCTCCATACTGCTTTATTACCGTTTGAGCGCTGTAAATAATGGAGTGCTATTACCCAATGCATTTGTTCTCCCATTTACCAAACTAAGACGGATGGGTGGTCCTTGATGTGGCTGGAACTTGTGACCCAAAGAAACTCGTGTTTTAGCAGCGAACTTAACCCAGTGTGCCATCCACGTTATGTTGGCAGCGTGTCAGTTTCGAGCGAGTAAATCAATGTAGTTTTAAAAATAACTTACACCGATATCTTCTTTTCCAAGATTGCCCTTCAGTTTAATTGGAGTGCGGACATTTAAACTTTCAGAATCGTTGTGTCATTTATCAGGCTTGTATTTTCGATTCATATTGCTCTAAAACCTAAATCAATGGTATTCAAGAGCTCAGCTATCATACTGACGTATGCCATTCCAGCTCCTCTCTGCTGACCACATTTCTTTAACTTTTTATTATTTTCGTTTATGATACTTCAGTTTTTAGAGAAAATCCATTCGTAGGCCATTGCTCGACTTTTCTCCTCTCTTGCAAATGGATACCAGCTCTTGCAGGTCTGTACATTTTAGAATTTTTAGGTGTCCTTCTAAATTTGAACAATCCTCTCCACCTGGCTCGAAATGTGCTTACTGTATGTCGTCTATTTACTTCTGTGCCAGGCTTTTCGGAGTGTGCAGGGCTGTCCCGCTGCTTGAACTCACTGTGTTACTTCTTTCTAAAAACTCCTTACTTGTTGCTGTTAATACCGCGTGCATTGCTTTATGAAAGCGGTTTGGGTTGCCAACGTGCCTTGCTCGCAGCTCACAGTATCAAACTTTCCATATAGTAATTGTAAAGCTGGCAGCTGACTCGTGCTGTTCGCTCGCTTATTATATGTTCAAATTCCACATCCTTAGCCCTGCGAGTCTAACTGATCTACACTCTCCCCCACTCCCTTGGCAGAGCATTCACGTCTCTCCCGATGCACTTATCTAGATGCAGTCAGAGCCCTGGAATGAGTTATTATGTAGTGGTAATTACTACATGTCAGGGTAAATAGAGCATTAATTTACTGACATATATGATAATGTGTTTTAAAAAAGTGCTGTTTATCACTTGTAATAAATACCGCATGTTTGCGGTCCACTTTAGCTATTAAATGCTTGTGTTATTTACTGCTAAGTACAAGTGTGAGAGGTCATTGACTCAATGCTACTGGTGCCCTATCAAGTCAAATTGCATTGTACAGAACCCTTCAGTCGTTTCGATCAGCAAGCTTCCATGTGATTGCATACACGTATCTCAGTAGGCTTCAACCCTTCACAGATCTTTACTCCGTGCTGTAAAAAGGGGCGTGCAGACAAAAATATGTATGGTCATGGTGGGGAATATGGAAGCAGATTACAGATCCGTTTAGTTCTGGGTCATACTGTGTCTGCAAAATATAGGTAACATTTTTTCACTTCCTAACCTGCATGAGCGCTTGGTGCAGTTTTGCAGCTGTGCATTTTGCCCCATTCCGAGTTTGACACCCTCGAAAGGATAATAAAATGCTAATAGTACAAGTTATCCCCCATTCTGACATGTGCAAACAGAACTTATGTCCTATTAGTTTCAAATGTGTGTACTATTTACTTCTATGATTTACAGCAAATAGTGGCCACAAACATCCAGGGTTTGCACCCAGATTGTAATCCCGTTTTGGGCACAAATTTGGGTTTGAACACAGAACGAGATTGCCAGTCCCATAGTGTTCGGGGCTTTGTTCTCCCATTTACCAAACTAAGACGGATGGGTGGTCCTTGATGTGGCTGGAACTTGTGACCCAAAGAAACTCGTGTTTTAGCAGCGAACTTAACCCAGTGTGCCATCCACGTTATGTTGGCAGCGTGTCAGTTTCGATGTAGTTTTAAAAATAACTTACACCGATATCTTCTTTTCCAAGATTGCCCTTCAGTTTAATTGGAGTGCGGACATTTAAACTTTCAGAATCGTTGTGTCATTTATCAGGCTTGTATTTTCGATTCATATTGCTCTAAAACCTAAATCAATGGTATTCAAGAGCTCAGCTATCATACTGACGTATGCCATTCCAGCTCCTCTCTGCTGACCACATTTCTTTTACTTTTTATTATTTTCGTTTATGATACTTCAGTTTTTAGCGAAAATCCAATCGTAGGCCATTGCTCGACTTTTCTCCTCTCTTGCAAATGGATACCAGCTCTTGCAGGTCTGTACATTTTAGAATTTTTAGGTGTCCTTCTAAATTTGAACAATCCTCTCCACCTGGCTCGAAATGTGAAGCTTAAAGTGTCAGAAATACAAAGTATCCAAGGTTCATGCCTGCTGCCTTAAACTGCTCCAGCGTGAATGTGCAAACTTACCTTGCACAAACACTGCACACGAAAACAAGCAAAAGTTATACTCCCACCGGAGCCAAGTTCAGCAGCGTGTGTGCTCCTCATCACGGGATTAGAACTCTGCAACATCTCACTAACTCACTTTCACTGTCTCTTTCACTACCTCTCTCTATCTCACTACATCACAACACCACTCTGCTTACATCTCACTACCCACAACATCCCTCTCCCTCACTACATCACTGTTTCACTACCTCACTCTTTCTCACTACATAACTCTCTCTACCTCACTACTCCACTCTATCTCACTACCTCACAACTTCTCTCTCTCAAAACATCACTACCTCACTCTCTAGCTCACAACCTCACAACTTCACTCTCTCTCACTCACTACCTCAATCACTCTCTATCTCACTACCTCACTCTTTCTATCTCACTAACTCACTTTCACTCTCTCTTTCACTACCTCTCTCTATCTCACTACATCACAACATCACTCTATGTTTATATGTCACTACCTCACAACATCCCTATCCCTCACTACCTCACTCTCTTACTACCTCACTCTCTCACTACCTCACTCTCTATCTACCTCACTCTCTATCTCACTACCTCACTCTCTATCTACCTCACTCTCTCTCACTACCTCACTCTCTATTTAAATACCTCACTCTCTCTCTCTATCTCACTACCTCACTCTCTCTCTGCTAATGCAATAGGTATCACATATGACAATGCCATTTATTTAGGGATACAAAAAAAATAAAAAAATAATGAGCAATACCAATAGCTCTACCTATAATATTGCCGAGACCATTGCATTGTAAATGCTTGTTATGAGTTGTACTCACAGGCACTGTCACACACACACTGCTGCAGAAGCGACAGTTGTCAGCTACGTGTGAGGCTGCCATGTGAAGGCTTATAGGTGAATGGATAAACTGACATAAAAACATCTCACAAGCGACTCCACAACATGTGGTGATAAATAGCGCAATATGAGCGGGGTACCCGAACTTCGCATTGCGGATTCCGTGTTTTGGGAAGTTGAAATTCGTCTGAATGAATTTCGATAACATTTCTAAGCACTTTTACAATTTTTCCTCACAAAGACACAGAATTCCCCAGGAAAATCTGTGGGCCTCGTCGCCATGATAGTATGTGGAGAGGCGCCGGGACAGATGGACCTACCAACTGCCATAGATACCATTAAATACTTTTGAGCTTGAACCATAACATTGTGTTTGAACGCTTCGCAAATAATAATATACACTGTACACCAAATAGTAATGTTATTTTGAAATACGTATTCATAATTTTCATATGGTCAAGTTCTATAAAGCCACCAAAACGCGGGTTGTCCGGTAATACCAACAACATGATTTGCCATTCCTTATGCTGCTCCCAGATGCTTTAATGTATATATTGTAATTGTTTTTATAGCTGGCTGGCTCTCGGTACCCACTTCTTAACAGGAGAGAAAAATATAAGTTGCCCTTAAAAGAGCTTGGCATAAATGGAAAGTCTGGTGCACTAATCCTCAAGTTTAAGGAGTAAAACTTTCTACATAATGTGTTTCCACATTACAAATGTCTGACTGGGACAGATTGTCGGATTGGGCTTTTTTGGAGCAAGAACCTTGGAAGAAGGTGGCTAGGTTCATTATTAGTGCGTTTAATGATAAACGCTCGTTAACTCAAACAGGCCCAGCACAGAGTTCCTTTCTTTGTTTTGCATCACGTGTGTTGCACCTTAACGACGTAATGAAGTATTCCTAAATGACACAAAAACTCTAAGGCATGAAGGCCCGTTTAATTATTAGGAATAGTGTACGAGCATAATGTCTAAAGATGGGAACAATATATTCATGACCCCGCCCCCACCCAAAAAACGTAACCACGCTACAATATATTGTAGTACAATGTGTACATGGATATGCTTGATTTATTTAATGTTTGTATAATTTTAACACAATATGTGCAGATGTAGGTAGCACGCCTTCCGCTGAGGGCGAGGAGGGAGAAGAGTGTGTTTATATAGCTACCATAGGTGCAGCAGGTGCAGTGGCACCGGTGTCCACTGAGCCCTCATAATTGCTGTAGTTTGCTACCCCAACAGCAGTCGGGAGGGCCATGTTCCTTGATTGCACCAGGACCCATGGCATCCTTACTGCTCTACTGCAGATTAGGCCACGTGTACACAAAATCCCAGAAGCCTCAGCGGGGCAGAGGGTGTTAAACTCTTTAACCATCAGTGAGTGTGGCGCGTGCAGTCCACATTGGGCTCTTCTGGACTCTGAGTGACACAGACCTTGAGGAGGACACCTTGGAAATGTGGGCAAGGGGAGAGATATTTCAAACGCTCCCGTTTTCACCGGAATCCTGGAACCTGTTGCATTTGGGCATCTAGCCCTGTCGAGCAACAGTTGTGAGTTATACGCTGCTTGCGATTCATGTATTCTCAAGCCATTAGTAGCGCCAAAAAGCAACGAGGAGCACTTTCTATTCTGGGAACTGAAGTCAATTCTGGTAAAAACATGTTCGAAGCAGCCCCCAGTGAGAGCGAGCGCGGTGACCCTGTCTATGGGAGGTGTATTTGTTTGGAGGGTGTTCCCCAACCCCGCACCAGGAACCCAGGAACTTATAGAAACAAGCATTGGCATAGCCAATAGGTCTCGCCTTTGGGACCTTATAAGTGTTTAGCCATGCAACAGTTAATGTTGTTGCACCAAGGATTTTGTGCTGCATAGCTAAATACTTATGAGGTCCCAAAGGCGAGACCTATTGGCTATGCCAATGCTTGTTTTTGCTTGCACCACTGCTCATGGCATCCTTGCGGGTGTGAGAAGTGCGTGCAGAATGCACTCAGCCACTCAGCAGAGCGGATGGTGAGTGGAACGTCCCCTGTGACGTGACAGGGGTGGACCAGGGTGGAGAGTGTGGTGGCAATCCCTTCTCAGTTTAGAGAGGAATAGTTCAGGCCAAGTTGAGTCATGTGACCCAGTTAATAAATAATGGTCTGGGACCTGAACCCGGGTTTTTTAGCCACCACTATAGCCAGTATCTAGTGTGCATTATTATCAGGGCTACTGGAATTATGCAATTGTGCGGCTGCTGTGTTATTGCATAATTATATGTTTGCCGCATTTGCCACATAATTCATCATCTGCTGCATAATCTGCAGGTTTTAACACAAAAAGTTACTAAAACGCAGTGACACATGTTGCCGTGTAGTGGAAGTCCCTTGGAAAAGGTTCACTGGCCACCTTTCTGTTACTTATTGCTATATTTGTACTAATACTTTCTCAAAATGTGCCGCATTATACTGAATAATTTGCATTTTTCCGCTTTATAATTTACTCAACTCTGCTGCATAATTTGGCCCTCCCCTGCCGCATAATTTAAGAGGCCCTGATTATTATCTGTGCAGCGGGCCCACAGTGATCATCCGCACCTCCTCAGAGAGGAGGGGTAAGACCAGGGAAGGAGGTGGTACGGGTTAGGGGACTGCACGGGGTCTACAATCGGGGTATTTGAGGGTTAGTGTGGACTAGGGATGGGAATAGTCTGAGGGGATGTAATGTGAGTTGGGATGAAGATGGTAGACTACAATGCTCTGAGATGAAGAGAAGGTATGGGGAATAACTCTTTAGGTGTGCCTGGCTATAGGGTAGTTTAGTTACACTACAGTGAGGTGTTGCATGTATAGATTACTCTTTTCAGTAATGGAAAAGCCATGGGTCTTGTTGGATATGACCTGCGCTGAGGTCCCACTCCCTTGGAGTACCGGAGTGGAAGTCTAGGTGTCTGTCTTCTTTATCCTAGAGATCCTGGATCATAGTCTGGCAATGCTGTTGTGTGTCTTGCACGTTCTACCAGTGGTCAAGACCGTGGTAAGAGGTTACTTTTGGGTATTCCATTGCCTTGTCACACAAAATGCAATCACACATCATTTATCCATCCAGCTTCACTCAAGGGTGCAGCACCAGAATGCCACTGCTCAAGGGAGTCGATGATGCTCTTCGGGTCCTAGACTCTGGCAGCTCTTACCTCCTGAGCCTTCTGATCCATCAGCAGCTTTTGATACAGTAAATCACCATATATTCCTTGACATACAAAAAAATCGGATGGGCTTTGACAGCGTGGTCTTAACGTGGTTTGAATCCTTCATGGTGGGAGGATCAAAGTTGATGACTATCTTTCTACACTGAAGGTCATCGATCATGCAGTCCCACAGGGTTCTAACCTCGCTCCTGCCCTCTTCACCCTCTATATCGAGCCTCTGAGAGTCCTTCTAAGAAAGGCTGGGATCTTCTATCATCTGTATGCAGACGACACCCATCTCTACTTAAATGTCTCCTCTACTAACAACATCTCTCATTTTGCCACCACTTTAAACTCCATTCAAGACTCAAGGACTTCTCACAACCTAAAACTGAGCCATTCCAAGACCTAATTCTTCCTCATTTTCTCTTCGCATTCTCTACGGCCTGGTCAATCCTGGAAGGATACACTCAAAATCCTTAACAGCAAACCCATCATCGTTGACAGTTTGATATCCCTGGGAGTCACTCTTGATAAAAGGTTCAATCATCAAATGCAAATTTTCACCATGGCCTGGAATGTGTGATATCAACGACGTCTTCTTTGGGGAATCTGCCGCTACATCCCTGAGCAAGTTCTGAAATCTCTTGTTCCATCACTGGTTCTCTGCAGAATGGACTTCTTCAGGCGGGCCTCCCCAAAACCCACCTCAACCCTCTGAAATCTGTTCTTCGTGCAGGGGCACGTTTCGTCTAAGGGGCGAAAAGAAACAACCAAATCTCACCCATGCTTGGCACTCTTGGCTGGCTCTCCATGGAAGCCAGGGTGAGACTGCCTGCATCATTAACAAGGCATTACATACTTCCACCCATCGTTACAAAGTGAACAAACTGAAGATATCGGGGGCACCAGACAATCGGGAAATGCTGAAGCTGTGTCACTAGATGCCTCATGTCACAATCTTTCTTGGGTAGTGCCACCAAAATATAAAACTCCCTGCTCGCCGAACCTACGCACCACCAACTCATTGCCAATCTTCATAATGGAGCTGAAAACCCTTCTCCTACATAACATTTTTTATTATTTATCACCTTAGTCAACCTCCCCATATCACATGATAATGTATCCTCCCCGGTACTAAGATCGACTGTACTACCCCTGCCCCACTCGGCGTACCTTGCCGCTACCACCTATACCATCTACATCCTCAAATAATTGTAAGTCTTTTTCTTTGTAACGATTGATACTAACCTTTATACCTGTGTATCTACCCGCCACTTGGTGTCTTTAGTAAAAATCATAACTAGCAACAGTTATGTAAAATGTTATCTCTTGTAATGAAACCTGTTCTATTCTAACACCTTTGGGTTTTGTCCACTCTATATAAAAATGCATAGATAGATAGATAGATAGATAGATAGATAGATAGATAGATAGATAGATAGATAGATAGATAGATAGATAGATAGATTGCAGTTATGTCTGCAGCTAAGGGAATGGGATGAAACAAGAGCCCAATTTTCAGCAGAAAGGTACTATCAAGGGTCCAACAAAACCATTGGCCGTTGCAGCTGCAGCATTAGCCATAAGCTGTTTTGCAAACACAGTTGTAGCAATCCAGTTCAAGCAATGGACGCTGTCCATGCCCGATTCTAACCCATGCACTAGTTGAGAATGAGCTAATGGTACATGGGCTAATTGCACTTTAAGTTGACAATGTGTGGGCGACTTGCACATGGGCTAATTGCACAATTGCTAGTAGTGCAAGGGCTAATAACACCTGGGCTAACAGAGCATGGGCTAAATCTACTTTGGGCCAATAATATATGACCTGCTACTTGTTAGGCCCTGATGACAATTCTTGTGCAAACTGCGGATGCAAATTGTGCACCAATTATCGTTTCTGTGAGATTCGGTAATTAGTGGGTACGCAATATGCACTTGGTTCTGAGTTGCACCCGGTGGAATGGGGAATTCTGTTCAATTTTGCACCCAATTTAACCAGGAGTGGGAAAACCAGAACTGTGTGTTTTTGCCGGCTTCACTTGCTGTAAATTGTGGAAACTCACTTACCATTCGCCGCAAAGATCATTGAAAAAGCAGTCTGTGTTCAACTCCGAAATCACATTAATACTGACCATCTCCTTTCTGGCTTCAGATCACGTTGCAGCAAGAAACCTGAAACGGTACACATTGTAGACAATGCCCCCTTACTACATAGGTCCAGTAACATCTGCTTCCTGCTATTTCTGGATCTCTCAGAAGCTTTCTACATAGTCGGACATCTAACCTTCATATGCACACTGTAGTCTTGAATGGGTTCACCAGCAGCGTCTTTCATGTATTCTCTTACTTTTCCAACCAACGCCAGTTTGTTCACATGGGCATCTCCAGGTCCCAACAAATCCCTATCTCCTGTGGAATTACCTAGTGTCCCATTCAGTCTCCTGTCATTTAATGGAATATTATTTGTATAATTATTACATTAATTGATTGTTATTTTGTTTATTTCAGTTTTTCATTTTTAAATCATAAAGTACATTTTAATTTTCAAACTTTTGCTGCTAATTAAAATTTTAGTAGCAGGTGGTTGGGTTTGTAGTAGAATAGGGTTGAAAGTTGTTATATTACATTGTTTAAAAATAATTATTAAATTGAAATATTTAATTTTTAAAAAAAATGTTTATTTATTATTTAAATAATGTATTTTATGTGTTTTATTTATTAATTTTTTGTTGTATCTTTCAAATATTAATATTCACAAAATGTAATTATTTTCAACTTTTTATCTTTTAATTTAATTCATATTTTCATTTTAAATGGATTTTTTATTTTTATTTTATTGGGTGTTTGTTTTGTTTGGCTTAAATGGAAGGAAATAAATCTTAACTTTATTCTTTTTATTGATTTAGATTATTTTGTATTGTTTAAAAAAAAAAATATTGGTTACATTGTATGCTTATTTTCATATAAACTGTATTGTAAACATTTTTTATTTAATGTTTTCTAGAAAATATGAGTTGTAATGGCATGAGTAATCTTTATGAACTTTAACACTTTTCCTACTGTTGTATTCATTAGAGTGGGAATTGTAAATTTTATCGCTTTGAGGTCTAAAACTTTCCCTACTTTTGCTTATGTTGGAGTGGGTACAGTAAATCTAACTTCTCCTCAGTTCACCGCTTTCCCTACTGTTTTTAAACTGGAGTGGAATTACCAGTTCCACTGGTACAAAGTTCAACGATTTCCCTACTATTTCTTGGACTGGAGGTGGAATAGTAATTCTAACTCATCGGAAGTCAAACACTTTCCCTACTGCTGCTTAGATCGGAGGATGCTTGTTTCCAGTCCAGGGAGGACCCGGCTTAGCAGTTCAAGCTGGGCTGTTCCCATGAGGAGCATGGTCAAGATTGATTTGCATATGGCTAGGTCCAAACTTGGGTGGCACAGTGAGCAAAAGAGCATTGGAGTTAAACCAGATCTAGTGACTGTGGGTGGATGTTTGATTTATTCAGCATTCCATCCATCATTTGTTGCCGCAGCATTTTTCACCCTAAGTGGGATAGGAATGCCCAGACATGGGTCCCTTGCTCACTGTGCCACTGGATTCAAGCTAGACTGGCTGATGAGGGGCGATACCCTGAAACCGGTCCCAGGATGCTTGTTTCTGGTCCAGGGAGGACCCGGCTTGGCAGTTCGGGCTGGACTGTTCCCATGATGAGCAAGGTCAAGACTGATCTGCATATGGCAGGGTCCTAACTGGTGTGGGGTAGTGAGCAACAAAACAATGGATTTAACCCAGCTCTCTTGACTGGGGATGAATGTTTGATTTATTCAGCATTCAGTCCATCATTTGTTGCCGAAGCTTGGATCAGAGGGGCAGTACTGAATCTAACCACTCTAAAGTCCAACACTTCTCCTTCTGTTGCTTAGACTGAAGTGGGAATAGTAAATGTACCCTCTCTGAAGTCCTAAACGTCCCCTACCGTTGCTTACAATTGAGTGAAAATAGTAAATCTAACCCATGCAAAGACCTATGTTTTACCTACTGTTGTTTAGATTGGATTCATAATATGTTTTTACTTGATTTTTTGTTTCTGTTAACATTATTTTTGAACAATTGTAAAATTACTTATGCCTACTACGCCTCCTGTGGTATAGGCCATCAACCAGGACTCTCCAGCCATCTCTATCCTGGACTTTTCTTTTAATCTGACTCCATGTGTGACCCATCTCCTTGCAGTCAGCCTGAAGACCTCAATGCCAGGTGTTTCTTGGCCCTCCTCTTTTCCTTTTCCCTTTAGGGTTCCAGCTGAGGGCTTGCCTGGTGGTGTTTGATTTGGACTTCTGGAGGGGGGAACTATTCAGTGACAGCATCTTTTCATGGTTTTTTCATGAGGAGGGAGTTGGAAAGTCTGCTGCTATAGATCGTTGTTGCTGATAGAGTTTGGCCAGTGGATTTGGAGGACAGATGTTGATAAAGGTCTGAACTTTGTTGGTGGTGGTCACTGTTGTCCTCCAAGTTACTGCTCCATATAGAAGGGCTGATTTACGTTGGTGTTAAAAAGCCTGATCTTGTTTTGCAATGTTAAGTCCTATATTTGTGAACGTATTAAATATCATATTAAAATTTTTATTTTTGTTCATAAATTTAATATACAGTAGTAAATAAAACACATTTTAATATGTTTCGTTCAATATTTTAATCAGAATAAATTATTTTGGTTATATACACACATGTATATATTTATATATGTTTCAAAATATTTAATTTATTTTGCTGTTAATCATTAAAATTTAAATATTTCACAAATTAGTAATTTACTGTTGAGAAACGTTTACATTTTAAATATATATATGGATATATATACATATATATAATATACATATATATGTATGTGTGTGTATATAATATATGTATTGAAACTACTGGAGGTTGCCAGTTGGTAGTTATAGTCAGGATCTAGTTTCTATAGGAAAAAGTTTCTTTTTTTGCTAATAACTTTGGCACAGTTTTACGAATCTTCACAAATGTTAAAAAACTAGTTTGCCACCCACCTCAGCTGCTGTCTGTAAAGTTTTGGGGTGATTCTTCAAATGGGGGCCAAGAAAAAGGGGGTTCCAAAAACACTTTTCCCCATGTAATTTCCCATAGGGATTTAGAACATGATCACAGCCCGAAACGTTGAACGGAAATACACCAAATTTGGTAGGAAGCTGGCTCTTGGTCTAGAAAGAACCCTTCTTGAGTTATTTAAGAAAAAATAAATATTGATATCTAAGGACGCGAATCCTAGGTGGATCTGTCAGTTCTCATGCTGAGACCTGATTGGCTGCCAACACTTTAACCACGAAATGTTTGCAGACATTTTGGGACCAGGACTCAGCCGGTCCCCAAAAAAAGTTTTAAAAAAAAAGAGAAGAGGGCAGGGTAAAAATATCCTGACCCCTTACGCCTGGTGGTGGAGTCCACCGGGGTCCAAAGGCATTTAAAAAAAATAATTTCTGTGAAAATCACGGTGGATCTGCGATTCACAGCAAAATTTGTAGAAAAAAATAAGAGTGGTCTCCCATGCTTGCTTTTTTTCAGCCCCCAGATGGGCCAGGTCTCGGGGGAAATATTTATAAGTATATTGGGGAGAGGGGTGCATGCAGCCCCGCTCCCCAGGCCGTCTCCGGATCTGGGGACTGCCACCTTCCTGGGGCGAGGCCAATGTTTTTAAGGGTAAGGGGGCCGCACGGACCTCCCTCCTGAGCCCTTTTTGGCCCCAGCGACCACCACCTCCCTGGCTAATGTCACTGTAGGATGTTATTTTGTAGTAATGTTATGTGCCATTGGCGTATAAGTGACACCCGCTTGGTTCAGAATAACTGTGAGGGGTTCCATGAAGAGAATGAGAAGGGATGGAGAGAGGATAGAGCCTTGCAGAACTCCTTGTGGAACTGATGTAGGTTGAGAGAGACAGCTATTGATATTTATTTGTTGAGAGCGATGTTGTATATGGGATGTAAACGATCTCAAGAAAGTGCCATTCTTGAGGGTCTCTAGGAGAGCTCGGTGATTAAGTGTGTCAGATTAGGGATTAGGAGGCAGGAGGCACATTCATCTAAGGTTCTGAGAATGTCATCAGATATATTTAGCATAGCAGTTTCCATGCTACACCCTTTTCTAAATCCTGATTGGAAGGTATCATGGAGGTTGAATTTGTCGATGTGTTGGTTGAGTTGTATCAGGACACATTTTTTGATCGCCTTTCCTAAGAAAGGTTGCTTGGTGACTGGTCTGAAGTTGTTGAGGTTGTTAGAATCTGCCCCAGGTATTTTTGAGAATGGGTGTGATTTGGCATATTTAGAGGGAGTCGGGTACACAGTCCGATGGGAGGGAAGCATTGATGATTTTGGTCCAGAATGGGGAGATGATGTGGTTAAGGTTTTGTACTAGGGAGGAGGGGAGGCGGTCGGTAGTATGGGATGTGGGCTTCAAGTTTGTAATTATCTTATAGACTTTACCTTCTGTAAACGGTTTGACCTCTGACCAGTTGGCTTTATTTTCAGTAGAATAAGATCCTTCTTAAATTTAGTTATTTGTGTGTCGCTCAGATCTGAAGTATAGTCTGGAGGCGGAGTTGCCCTGGAGATGGGTGTGCTGTCATCGACAGAGCAGGAGGGCTAAATAGCCAGACTTGTTGGATAGGTAAGAGATTGTTCGATTTTTGCTATTTTTTCAGTAAAAAAGGTAGATATTTCTTTACAGCGTTTGTTGGAGGCTATTGTTTCATGATGGGAGGTGAGGGTAGTTTGTTGTTTTTATTATGTATATGTGTTTATATATATATTCATACATATATTGCACTATATTATGCACTGCTAATTGCCTCATATTTACATCACTCATGACATGTTCTATGACATAATTGATAATATCACTGCTACATCTGAAATGATAAGACTGTGCACGGGCCGGCAAAAGTTATAGTTACTCCAGGGCATGAGTTATACTTGCTTGAGATAACTATTTCAGTGGTTTTGTTAGTTTAAAACGGTATGCTTTAACTGACATTTTCACTTCACTATAACATCCCTTTAACCTTTGTTTTTTTCTGGGAATTGCTAAGGTTTTGTAAATGTAAAGTAACATATTAAAACAGCCCACATATTTCTATGTAAAAATTGTCTTGTATATTTGTTGTAAGTCATGTTTTTATATTGGTACATTTTATTTGTTTGTATTCAACAGCCCTGAAGAAGTCCCTCAAGGGGACGAAACGCGTCGGCTGTTCCATGTGTTGAACGCTATATTGCTGAAACGTGAAATGAAAAAGAAACAATAAAATAGAAAGAAAAAAGAATACATTTAAGAACTCTCTTTTTTCTTGATATGGACATTAAAATGATCTTTCCCGACAAAAGTTCTCTTTGAGTGGTGCACCTGCGCTTTGGTTTTTCGAATTGTTAAGTTCCGGTTGGAATTAGTACTGTGATGGTGGGTACTAAACAGTGTGCACACAGATCCCATTGAACACAAAAGGGATATTACGTAAGGAGTATATAAACAGGTTAGGTGCTGTTCATTGGAAGGTTCCACTGTCAGGTTCTCCCCTTTTCTTATGTAACATATTATTACAGTTCCTAACTATAATGTCACTGTAACCATTGTTTTTAATCAGTCAATATATACATTTATATATATATTTCCATTTGCCCAATGATCCCTAAAACATTTATAATAATACTATAGGATGATTTTTCTCTGTAGATTGATTTTTGAAATTTTCATTGTCACATTTGCTGTGTCAGCAGTAGCTGCACAATAGATATTTGCAAAAAGTTGTGTTGGATTCAAGATATGCTCATAACATTGCATAATGACGGTGAATATACAAGCCTTAGTGGCTGCCTAGTTCATTTGAATGATGTATGGTCCACTGGGACGGAATGGTATGTATTTATCATGCACTACTGTTGAATACCAGTGTATGTGCGGCAATATTATTTAATTGTATGTGTTCAGTGATCAATTTATGTTCTTTGGGCCAACAGTGCCAGTTTTTGTATAATTTGAAATATTTGCAATAGTCTATATTAACCGCAAAGATCACTTAATATTCCAGCTGTCAGAAGTTGAAAAGGTGTTATTTATGCTATGCGTTACACGTAAACTATGAATATCTCTTTTATTTTTTTATCACTTTATATATTTACAACAACATGTTAAGACGGCAGCTACATGAGTAGGACTTCTTATATGTTGTGCACTGTTGGTGGGTTTTAAAAAGATCTGAGAGAAAAACAGTATGTCACTCGTGATCAAGGCGTCTGGTACGCTGAAATGCACGGGGTGTATTCCATTCTAAATGCTGATAATAGAGATTGGAAGAAGTGAATAAACTTTGGATTGATTTACACTACTGGAGTGTGCGTTTCTCTCATTGAATTTTCGAGAGTAGGGCTTGTGTCATGTAATATATATATATAAATTCACTGAATAAACCATAGGTTTCAGGGACGTTATAGTTAGTTGGACATTTCACTCGAACAAAACCATAGAAATTCCACTGTTATAGTTAGTTCAGCTAACTATAGCTTGCGCCCCCGCAATGCACTGCTGATGACATCACATATTACATAATTCATGACATGGTCAGTGACATCACTGATGACATCTCAAATGATATCATGGATGACATCACTGATGACGTCATCCAGTGACTGTGTGTTTCTTATAAAGTTTAAATATGTTTTAAAAATATATGCCAAGGTATATTGAAGAATGATTGGGTGTATAAGTGTCTGGATGGAGGATTTAGTAGGTGCATTACTGACTGTATAAGTGAGTGATTAAATGTGTCTCACTGAATGCATCGGTTAGTGACTAAACTGTGTGAATGTCTGTATCAGTCTGTCTGTTGTTGTGTAAGCTGCTGCATGGGTTGGTTAGTAGCTACATGAGTGTCCATACAAGTTATTGATTGGTTGCCTGAGTATTTGTATGGGTGCCTGAGTGTGTGTGTGGGTGAGTGGGAGGTGTGTGACTCTTTGCATAGATGTGTGAGTGGTTGATTCACTGGGTGTTTAGGTTGAAGCGTGCTTGTGGAAACAGCTGTATGGGTGGGTGAGTATGTGTATGGTTGTGTTGGTGAGTGAATTGATGTCTCAGTGGTACATGTGTGAGTAACTACATATGTAAAAGGCAGTATATGAGTGATGGTGTATATAAATAACTATATGTGAGAGTGAGTGATTGTGAGAGTGGCTGTATGTATGATAGGCCTGGGCTAAATTTCCGTTCCGCTCGCAGAAATTGCGATAATTTGACATTTACGCGGTCCGCAGAGAGCGCGAAAACGTCAAAATTTCCGCATTCCGCAGCTTAGCGATAATTTGTTTCTTGCTCGCGCTGTAAAATAATACATTCTCGCGCGCGCGCGATCGCCTTGCCTGAATCCCCGCGTTCGCCGACAAGTTTTCCCGATCCAGTCGCGTTCTCCACGAGATGTTGGATTGTTGGTAGCCATTTGCGCTGTCTCGCGACAGTTCGCGCCCGCAGTAATGTCATTGGTCGCGCGATCACGTCTTTCTTCTCGCGATCATGCACCGCGAGAAGAGTGAAAACAAGATGGCCGCGCCCGTGAGCAACCGCAGGGGTAAGTTGGCGAGCCGCGAACACGCAGAAAATACCGCGAACGGGCGGGAAAAAACTTCCGCATCTTCGCGATATTTCCGCGTTTGTGGAGATTTTTAACATTTTCGCGATAATTTGCGAATGTCACTTTCGCAAATTCCGCCCACCCCTAATGTATGAGTGTGTACTTGTATCAGTGATTGTATAAGAGAGCAAGTATGTGTTAGTATCTGTATGAGGTGGTGTGTGTATAACTGTAAAGGTGAGTAAATGGAAGTGTGATTGATTCTTTGCATGACTGACTAGGTGTGTGAGTAACTCTGGATGAGTGGTGGTGTGTGAGTGTCTGTATAGGTATATGAGTGCATATGATAGTGTTGTATTGATGAGTGACTGCATGTATGAGTGACTGTATGGGTGAATGAATGAATGTGTTTGTAGACCTAGGAATCAGTGAATGCGTATGTAGTAACTGGTATTGGTGTGTCTATGGTTTTGAAAATGGTAGTCTGTATTTTAGAGTGGCTATATTAGGGTGTGAGGATGTGCATCAGATTTTCACGTGGATGATGTAATCAGTGATGTCATTTGAGATGTCATCAGTGATGTCATCAGTGATGTCACTGACCATGTCATGAATGATGTAATATGTGATGTCATCAGCAGTGCATTGCGGGGGCGCGAGTTATAGTTAGCTGAACTAACTGTAACGGTGGAATTTCTATGGTTTTGTACGAGTGAAATGTCCAACTAACTATAACGTCCCTGAAACCTATGGTTTTTTGAGTGAATTTTAAAGGTTTTTTAAATGCTAATTTCTAACTATAACGTACCTCAAACCTATGGCTTTTACAGTGAATTTCAAAGGTTTTTTAAATGCTAATTTCTAATTATAACATACCAGTCGCGTTTCCAGAGTGGTGGAGAAAGGTGAGCGTGGCCTCCGAAACACCTTTTAGCAATCCCACTGTGTGGGATTTACTGGAGGTAACAAGAGGAGTAGTTAGCCCCCAACGTCAACCTTGGGGGCCAGCTAACCCTTTTATTACCACCAGTAAGTCGCACACAGCAAGATTGCTAACTTCTAATATCAGGCCCGCCCCCTCCCTGCACCACTGTGCAAATGCGCCCCCAAGCACGTTGTAAGTTGGGTGAATAAGTCCCCTTGAATCCTGAGGGTCCCTGGGGGCCAACTATCCCACCAGGTACCTGCAATAAGTGCCACAGAGCTGCTTTGCAGAGAGGTGGTCCAAGGCCATGCCCCTTTTTCCACCTCTCTGCTGTCTCATCAGGCCCCTCCCTTCACCACTGTGCAAACGGGCCCTCTGGCATATTGTAAGTTGGGGGATTAAGTCCTCTTGAATCCTGAGGATCCCTGGGGTCCAACTAGCCCACCAGGTATCTCCAGTAAGTGCCACAGAGCTGAGTTGCAGAGAGGTGTAAAAGGGGCGTGGCCTCAGGCCACCTCTCTGCAACACAGCCCTGTGGCGCTTACTGGAGATACCTGGTGGGCTAGTTGGCCCCCGGGGACCCTCAGGATTGAAGGGGAATTAATCCCCCAATTTAAAACGCGCCATGGGGCATGTTTGCACAGTGGTGCAGGGAGCGGGCGTGGCCTGATGTAACAAGTGTGCAAATGCACCCTGTGGCGCGTTTTAAGTTGGGGGATTAAGTCCCTTACGAGTGAAATGTCGAGCTAACTATAACATGTGTGAAACCTATGGTTTTTTAAGTGAATTTGCAAGGTTTTTTAAATGCTAATTCCTAACTATAACGTGTAATCAAACCTATGGTTTTTTAAGTGAATTTGTAAGGTTTCTTAAATGCTAAGTTATGTATGTATTATTATATTTTTTATATATTTATTTTACAATAAACTACCTATGTAGATAGTTATAGATTGACTGTATCCTGTAATATGGAATGGCTCGTTTAAAATGTTTTTTTTTTTTTTAAGGTTTTTCACCGTGCGCGCACCCCGCGAATTTTTGAAAAAAAAAATGTCACCCTTCGGGGTCCTTCAGGGACCCCCTGACAAAGGCTAGGGGGTCAGGAACTCTCTACCCTGCCCCCTTTTCACGTTCTCCACCTTTCTTTTTCACTGTCACACACCAAACACACAAAATGGCGTCCGACACTTCCTGATTTCGACCGATTCGAATGTTGACTGACATGTAACCACCAATCAGAATTGCGCTCGCGCACGTTAGGGTGCGCGCACGGTGCGCGCTTATAGATATTTATGTACTTTTAAATGCAATTTTCTCAGGAACTACTGAACAGATTGACACCATATATGCAAAAGGCACATGCCTGACCTGAGGACTACCTCTTTGCCAAATTTCAAGTAATTCTGTTCAGCCGTTCGGGCTGTACCTTCGACTAAAGGTCCTATGGGAAAATGCATGGGGAAAACGTGTTTTGGGACCCCCCTTTTTTCCCAGCCCCCGCTTGACGAATTACCCCGAGACTTTCAGGGTAGGAGCTGAGCGGAGCGCCCCATTAGTTTTGAAAATTTCGCGTGGATTCGTCAACCGGCGCCAAAGTTATTCAAAATAGAATTTTCAGATTTCCTATGGAAACACGGTCCTAACTATAACTATCTACTGGCGACCGCCAGTAGATAATATATATATATATATATGTATATGTGTATGTCTATATGTATGTAAAGATCAAAAGTATAGGCATAGGATTAACATAGTGCCATCCATGCCGAGCTGTAAAATGTCAAAAGCCTTTCACCGCTCCAGGCACTCTATTACAGCTTTGGATTGATAAAATACCATCCAAGCCAATCTGGAATGAATAAAAGCAACCCCTAACATGTGTTTCACTGTCATTATAGCTCTTCAGAGAGGTTTTGCTCTGTCCAGACACAAGGGTGCACCCAGTATAAGTAAAAACAATACCCTTCCAGGCATAGAGTGACACATAAATGATGCAAAAAAGAATCAGAGAACTCTGGGTAGTTCCCAAATTTAGGTGGAGCGCAGCCCTTGTACAGAGCACCCTACAACACCAGTGACACTCTGAATCTGCTCACTTCAAATGTCAGTTTCTCTAGAAAAGTTTTTAAGTATAAGATTAGCACAGTGCCATCCACACCGAGCTAGACTATATATATAGTCTAGCTATATATATATATAAAATTAAATAAATATATCGAATTAAAAAATAATTTAATCCATTAATTAGACATATTTTTACTTTTAAATAATAAACTATTTAAAATACATTACTTTGAAGTCGATATATTGAGACAGCCATATTTTTACCTGTGCTGGTCAATATTCTGTTCAGCGATATATTCACACAATATTTTTTTACTTATCATAATAAGTGTAGGCCCACGATATTTTTGATAATTATATTTATGACACCATTTTTGTGTCATGCGATTTTATTGTTCACAATATTGCATCAGTAAATCCCTTAAGGCTATCCTCCATGTCACTGCACGTCTCATCCAGGCCTGAAGAGATATGATGGTACAAAAGGGGGTGGTGATGGACAGAGCATCAGAACAAATCAAACACTCACACCCAGTCAACAGATCTGGGTTTAATCCATCACCGTTCTTTAGCCCACTCTGCCACCCCAGTTCAGACATGGCCATATGCAAATCAGTCTGACCCTGTGCCTAATGGGAACAGTCCAGCCCAAACTGCCAAGCCATGCCTTCCCTGGACCGGAAACAAGCTTCCTAGGACCGGTTTCTGGCATTTCAGCCGTCTTCAGCCAGGCTTGCTTGAATCCAGTGGCAAAGTGAGCAAGGGACTCACGTCTGAGCATACCCTGCCAACTTATGGCGAACAAAGTGGTACAAAAGAGGGTGGTGATGGACGGAGCATCAGAACAAATCAAACACTCACACCCAGTCAACAGATCTGGGTTTAATTCATCACCGTTCTTTAGCCCACTCTGCCACCCCAGTTCAGACATGGCCATATGCAAATCAGTCTGACCCTGTGCCTCATGGGAACAGTCCAGCCCAAACTGCCAAGCCATGCCTTCCCTGGACCGGAAACAAGCTTCCTAGGACCGCTTCTGATATGCCAGAAACCGGTCCTAGGAAGCTTGTTTCCGGTCCAGGGAAGACATGGTTTGGCAGTTCGGGCTGGACTGTTCCCATGAGGCACAGGGTCAGACTGATTTGCATATGGCCATGTCTGAACTGGGGTGGCAGAGTGGGCTAAAGAACGGTGATGGATTAAACCCAGATCAGTTGACTGGGGGTGAGTGCTTGCTATGTTCAACACTCCGTCCATCATTTCCTTTGGTTTTGCTTTGTTCGCCATAAGTTGGCAGGGTATGCTCAGACGTGAGTCCCTTGCTCACTTTGCCACTGTATTCAAGCAAGCCTGGCAGAAGACGGCTGAAATGCCAGAAACCGGTCCTAGGAAGCTTGTTTCCGGTCCAGGGAAGACATGGTTTGGCAGTTCGGGCTGGACTGTTCCCAAGTAGGCACAGGGTCAGACTGATTTGCATATGGCCATGTCTGAACTGGGGTGGCAGAGTGGGCTAAAGAACGGTGATGGATTAAACCCAGATCAGTTGACTGGGGGTGAGTGCTTGCAATGTTCAACACTCCGTCCATCATTTCCTTTGGTTTTGCTTTGTTCGCCATAAGTTGGCAGGGTATGCTCAGACGTGAGTCCCTTGCTCACTTTGCCACTGGATTCAAGCAAGCCTGGCTGAAGACGGCTGAAATGCCAGAAACGGTCCTAGGAAGCTTGTTTCCGGTCCAGGGAAGACATGGTTTGGCAGTTCGGGCTGGACTGTTCCCATGAGGCACAGGGTCAGACTGATTTGCATATGGCCATGTCTGAACTGGGGTGGCAGAGTGGGCTAAAGAACGGTGATGGATTAAACCCAGATCAGTTGACTGGGGGTGAGTGCTTGCAATGTTCAAAACTCCGTCCATCATTTCCTTTGGTTTTGCTTTGTTCGCCATAAGTTGGCAGGGTATGCTCAGACGTGAGTCCCTTGCTCACTTTGCCACTGGATTCAAGCAAGCCTGGCTGAAGACGGCTGAAATGCCAGAAACCGGTCCTAGGAAGCTTGTTTCCGGTCCAGGGAAGACATGGTTTGGTAGTTCGGGCTGGACTGTTCCCATGAGGCACAGGGTCAGACTGATTTGCATATGACCATGTCTGAACTGGGGTGGCAGAGTGGGCTAAAGAACGGTGATGGATTAAACCCAGATCAGTTGACTGGGGGTGAGTGCTTGCAATGTTCAACACTCCGTCCATCATTTCCTTTGGTTTTGCTTTGTTCGCCATAAGTTGGTAGGGTATGCTCAGACGTGAGTCCCTTGCTCACTTTGCCACTGGATTCAAGCAAGCATGGCTGAAGACGGCTGAAATGCCAGAAACCGGTCCTAGGAAGCTTGTTTCCGGTCCAGGGAAGAAATGGTTTGGCAGTTCGGGCTGGACTGTTCCCATGAGGCACAGGGTCAGACTGATTTGCATATAGCCATGTCTGAACTGGGGTGGCAGAGTGGGCTAAAGAACAGTGATGGATTAAACCCAGATCAGTTGACTGGGGGTGAGTGCTTGCAATGTTCAACACTCCGTCCATCATTTCCTTTGGTTTTGGTCTGAAGAGATATGATCACATCACCCCATACTTATGGAACTCCATTACCTACCCGTGCTGACCCCGCACCACCATGAAAACCAACTACATCATTTATAAAGCCATCACGACTGGCATCCCTGCTTATCTTGCAGACAAGCTCACTATGTCTGATGATTCTTGGCACTCCCGCAGCCATCAGACTGCAGACTAAGAAGTGCAAAAAAGAAAAAAACAAGGCAGAAGGTCTTCCCATCTATGCACCCGGGATCTGGAGCACCATCCTCGTAGTCATTAAGACCACCTCAGGGCTACTACAATTTAGGAAAGGCTTGAAGGCGCACCTCATTTAAGAACACCACATCGCAATGCATTAACCACCCAAAACCAGCTAGCTCTCCAATCACTCGTTGACGTTATGCTTGCCTTTGACCTTGCATAGCGTTCTGCTGAATTTTGGCTAGGTTTGCACTATAGGAATGACACATACATGCATGCAAACATACATATATACAAAGAATCTGTGGCGGCCACAATTGGCACCTGATTTGTAATCTTGTTTTGGATTAAAACATCTGTTTGCGTCAGAAAACAGCATTACTGCCATAATTGTAGCTAGAACCTCTATGAGCTTATTTGCACATTAACTAATGGCCAATTTGCAGACTTTTTGGCCATGGAATATTTATTGGTTTTTGTATGGTGTGTATTGTGTCATTGGGATGGCCATGTAGTGCCATATGGTTTGGCACCCTCTTGCCCAGGTTTAAATGGCTCCATCATAGACCAGAGTCTGTTTATGACTTGTAGTAAGTGCTAGACAGCATAAAGATATTTGTTCTCTCTGTGTACTATAAGGGAAACTTGACTCTTTGGTTTGCACACTGCATTGCAAGTTTGTATGTGTGTGAAATAACTTGAGGAGTTATTGTGTGCATTTGTGGTGCCATGAAATCCATCTTCTGGCTTATCTGGACTGTGGTGAGGTTGGTGTTATGAATTCTGTTTAGAATTATACGTTGTGCAGTTGTATAGTGGGTATGTGGTGATGGTGTGAACACTGCTATATATCATATCCTGTGTAGGATGTGTAAGATGCACACTCTAACGTGTTGTGTAGTAGTTTTGCGGAAGTGTTGGTGTGATTGTTTTGATACCCAGGTCGGCCATGTCTGCGCTCTGCTGTTTGTTGTGCAGAGCTATGTTTGTGTTTCACTTCTGTATGTGTTCAATAGCAATAGTAATTTTTATTATACATGAATAATTAAAACCTTTGCATACATGTAACAATAAAAAGGTTCCTATTCGCAATTTGATGAATAAAACAGTATTAAAAACCATTGTTATACGTTGTTTAAAATTACACAATTGGGCATTATGCTCCTTAATAAGTCCAAAGTGCTTGTGCATCAAAAAAGCTAGGCTGGCGGTACCTTTCCTGAGTTGAGCAGCCATCCTTATACAGCGTGATAAAGTGCATGATTTTGAACATATAGCCATCATTCGTTTAAAGTGCCTGTGCGACTGTAAGGTGCTGTTGTTCGTTTTTTGGGTCTAACTTCAAGGGGTACCCGGTTCAGCTATATTTCATGTCCAGTATCCACTTGCGGGATGTTTTTGAGACTCCTGGTTACTGCGTCAAAATATTTTGTGAGCCGGCAGTTTAGCAGTACCTTGGCTGGATTGAAGCACAGCTTTACGGCCTGCCTGCAGGTCCTGGTGTTGTGCTGCTTGAATAATGGTTGTAATAATGTGCTTCTTATATCCTTTAAGTTAGGGCAAATGCAGATAACATGGATGATATCCTCCTTCCCTCTACGGCATAGGCAACAGGGCTGCGGGCCTCCTCTCCCTTCCCATGGTGGAAGATGTGGGTTGATCGGAATGACACCTAGTTGTAACTTTAGAAATTTTTCCTTCGTCCTTATTTTGACTCCTATTTTCAAATAAGACTGCAATTTAAGTGCTTCGTAATCACTGAGCACTATCCAGCCATGTGCCCTTTTAGCAAGTGTTTCCTTGTCTTCTAAGACAGATACCATTTGTTTTGCTTTTGTAGTGATTTTTTTTAATGATAGATGATCTGTTGGGGTTCCCCAAATGTCCAACAATCCCAGTGACTTAGAGGAGCCAAACAAATATTCCTTAGCTGGTGACTTTCCGTGGCGAAGCAACTTGATCCAAAGATGGGAGTTTAGGGATCCTGCCTGGCCGCTACGGATCTTGTGCCAACTTTTTATGTACGCTCCCCTTCTTTCCACTGATTGTTTTTGGAGCCCAAATTCTAGCCGTATTTGGGCCGGTGAAACATATTTTGGTAGATGGATTCGTTTGGAGAGGTGTGTCCCTGCACCTAGTTTAATCCTGATCCAAGTATCAGTAGGTAACAGTTTGAGCTGGTCTAGGAGGGGTTTTGGTATCCCCCAACTTTCCAGTTTTTGCCAAAGTGTGGCGTGGTCAACATGGTCGAAGGCAGCAGTATAGTCAATAAAAGAAAGAAATAGGGGAGTTTTTGCCTCTTTAGCTGCATCAATTAACAAGGCTAATGCCATGATGTTTGTTGTGGTTCCTTGTCCCCGGCCGAACCCAGTTTGGTTTATTGGGATAATAGAATTTTCTGATGCCCAAGATGTTAGTTCATCTAAGATTGTTCCCGCGTAGTACTTAGCCTCTACATCAATGAGAGCGATTAGTTGATAGTTATTTTGAGCTTTCCTGTTGCCTTGTTTAAAAATTGGATTGATAATTGATCTTTTCCAGTACTCCGGGATTGTTATTGCACAGTTTATGTCCTTAAAAACTGTGATAACGCTTTACTCCAGTATTCCGAGTCGTGTTTGTACAGCATTGGGGGGATGCCGTTGGGGCCTGAGGCGCCTGCAAGTATTTGTCTCTTTATCTGCGTTGCTGTTGGGCCATAGCATTCCTCTTTGGTGGAGGATGAGAGGTCTCGGCCTGCTGCCCGTTCACTCCCCTGATGTTTTTGCGTTTTCCTCATGGAATCGTGTTGCTCTGCTAGAATGGGGTTGTGAATCGATTCTTCCCTGTTGGTGTTGAATCTGTCCTTTCTCGTAATCACCATTTCTTTGTACGTTTCCTCATCCTTTCGCGCTTTGTTGTTAAAGTGGTTGAAGAGGTAATCAACCTAGACAGCCTCTGTTATGTTAGAGTTTATTCCAGGATGATTTGGTCGCTCGATTCCGTTGATTGTTTGCCAAAACTTGGTGCTATTTTTTGTTTGGCGTCATGAAGTAACTTGGCCCACAGTTCATCATCCTTTGATCTTTTTTTTTCCCATTTCTTTCTTTTTATTTCCTGCTTACGAACCGGACTCCAACTACACTTCCTGACGCACTCGTCGTACAGGTCCTGATTCACTTGGGCTACTCACCCCTGTGTAACTCATCCAAATAGTGACCATTGCACTTTTTTTTCCCGCGCAGCCGGGACGGAAGTATAACCGGCGGAGAGATCCATTTACTGTTCACGTTGCGCCTGATGCCCTGAAGAAGTCGTGGGTCTTACACCCGGACGAAACACGTGTTGGCTGGGCAACGGAATCATATTAAACCAAGAAAAAAGAAACGTGTTGGATTTCTGTAATTTGTGTCTATACTGCTGCTCTATATGAAATAAAAGAGAGAGACCCCTTGTAATACTCAAGGGAATAGGGTACTCATAAAAGTATCAACTAGCAGTCCCTTGTGTACTATCGTTATTAAACAATTATTTTCCACCACTCTTATACAGAAATCATTTAAATTTATTATTTAAAAAACATGTTATACATCACTTTTTAAAAAAACACAGTCTAAAAAAGTCCCTACTTAGCAGTTACTATGAACAGTAAATTTTTCTTAGTAGCACAAGAAGGAACCTATTACAAATATATATGGAAAATTCAAATATACCAATTAGATTTTTACACAAAAATCAAACAATAACATCATCCCGTTATGAACCAGCATAACCGAGAAAACCACATAAAAAGACAGTACACTTTGTCATATATTGCACATCCTCCTGAACATAACTCAGATTATACCACTTATGAGATACTTATGTATTCATCTCTATAGGTCGGTACTCATTCCTTGAATTGTGCCTTTTTTGCGTCGACGCGTTTCGATGGGCTCATTTGTTTGCCACTATCTTTTTCAAGACCATTGATGAGGGTTTTCTCAACTCAATGTTCAATATTTCAATCCTTTTTGCACTTTCAATTCCTTCTTATCTTGGGTTAATCTACTCTATGATCACTCTTCCTTTCAAGTTGTAATAGACCGTCCCACTTTTCTATTCAATTGGCTGTATTCTTCGAGTTGCTCTCATTATTGCACATAATTTTCTTTGTTTCTGTTCTGGTTTATTTTTTCAGGCGCAGGGGAAACGGATTCACGTCTATGATGTATCTCCCTGTTTTCTGGACCGCCTTCTCCTGTGGCGTGCAGGTGATATTTTCGTGCAAAAACGTCTCCTCGGTATTTTCTTATACTGCTGCTCTTACCATTACTTTCTGTATTGATACAGTACTTACTCGTAACGTGTGCATAGGCATTCTATGTTCTTTCTTTTTATTAGCGCCTTCAGTTTCTGGAGGACACATTGCAGGTCCAGGTTTTGCAGAGTTTTAGGAAGCCGCCTTAGTGTTTGGTTTATGAGACGTTTGAGTTTTTTTGGATTCTGGGCTGGTTGTCATCCTTGTTAAGGTATCCGCCACTTGTCTTGAATTTGTCCCTGCCCCGGTTGCAAGTTTCCCACCAAGGGTCGTAATGAAGCTTTCCTGTGCTTTCACTGGTTGGTTTGGTGTATCTTTTCCTTGGTTGTATAATGTTTTAGCGAGGGTTGATATTGCTGCAATGTTACTGGGGTTACACCTTATTCGCTTGAGGTTTGAGGTCCCTTCTATGTTGATGGTTTTGCATGCCTCTAGTGTGAGGACTGTATTTGCTTTTAACGTCACTTCCTGGGGTAAGTGATTGCTGTGTTCGTTGTCGCCTATTCTGAAGGAGGCGATTCTATTAAACATGGTTAGGGTTGTGAAAGTAAAATCTTGGTAAGAAGAGGTTTTTGATGAATGAAATGTGACGACCGGTGGATTATCCCCATCAAAGTGGCCAATTGTCTCAAGTTTAGATGTTAGAGTTCCTGAAGCAGGTGCCTTGAGCATCTTGTTGGTTTCTCAGTTTTTGCTAGGCCCTGTGTTATATCCTGGTTTCTATGTCTACATGCTCTGCCAGTGAGTTCCTCCTAAAATGATGTCATATGGAATGTTGGGGGTCAGAGACTACAGTTGGAGAAGTGCTGAGCAGCATGCTGGCTGCTCCTGGTGGGGCTACTCTTGGACTTAACATCTGAACCTGTACCTACTTCAATAAATATACTTGAAACTCTACAACCGTGCGTACGCATGTCACGTGATCGTATGGTTCTATAGCGGTCTGTATTCTTCCTCAGTGCTGTTGGGGTCCCAAGACAGCCTTTTGTTGGCTATCCGAGGTATATGGGGTGAATGTGCAATGTTCTCGATGTTCTTCTCCTAGGGAGAACACAAGAAGCTTACTATATGTTCTTACCACACGTAAACTATGTACACTGCAGACATTACATTAAGAAAGCACTGAATAAGTGAACAGGCAAGCAAACCCAGCATCCCACATGGAATAACTGTCTTCTGCTGTATGACCCCATCCATCACCCTCCATCTCATTTTAATTTTGGAACATCCTGATCGAGCTAATACTAATAACACTTATTGATTACACATTTGAAAGACACCTATATGTTCCAGTTTCGTTTTATTGTGTTTTAGGACTTCGATGTAATTAAACTCTGTTTTCGAACTGCAGAGGTCTTGGTTATTGTGTTTCACTATGTTCTGTTTATTTGATTCTGCACCTCCAAGTCTCCTCTAGAACAGGTATTAAAAGAAGAGCTGAAGCCCTGATCTCTTATAATTGTCTTCCCTTCCTGCCCCACCTCTGTCCCTTCCCACTGCGCTTACTCTACCCTTTCTTCTCCCTTCCCAAGTTCTCACCATGCTCTCTCCTCTCAATATTTCTCCCTTGTGTCTCTCAATCGCATGCATTCTTCCCCTTTCCCCTTTCATCCCCTCCCTAGCCCTCTCCTCAAGGGAGCAGCCAGAAAATGTAAATAGTCCCCACTTTCAACTAAAGCACTGATACCACCAAGCAAACGCAGCAAGTGAGCTGAACGCTCACTAGAACAGCGTCCTTGTCTCTTGCATACATGCCTCTATTCAGTCACTCTTTCAACGTTCCATCCACCTGCTGATATCCACTATTTCACCATTACATTCTGTCATCGATTCATTCTTTCATCCATCCTTCACTCTTTTCAAATTCCATCCATTCATCCATCCACCCATCCATCCAATCTTCCATCAGACATCCATCTATCCATTCACCCATCCATCCATATAATCTTCCATTCATCCACTCAGCCGTCCGTCCATCCATCCACTCTGCCACACATCGATCCATCTACTCTGCCACCCACCAGTCCATACACTGTGACATCCATCATCCATCCACTCTGCCATCCATCCATCCTGTGAGCGATCCATCTAAACACCCTGCCACCCATGCATCCATCCATCTGTCCATCCACTCTGCTATCCATCCATCCATCATCCATCCATCCATTCATCCAGCTACACTGTCAACCATCCACCCACTTTGCCATCCTTTCATCCATTCATCCACTCTGAGATCCATCAATCGACTCTGCCATCTATCCATCCACTGCCATTCAACCATCCGCCCTGTCATCCACCCATCCTTCATCTATTCACTCTGCCATCCATTCATTCATTCATCAACTCTACTATATATCCATCCACCCTGCCACCCAATCATCATCCATCCATGCACTCTGCCATCCAACCATCCACTCTGAATCCATTCACTCATCTTTTCAAACACGCATCCATCCATCCCTTTAGTCTGAAATCATTTCACCTCTCTGTTCACCTATCCATATATCCCTTTACCCTGCCATCCTTTCACCTGTTCATCACCTTCAATTATCCATCCATCCACCCACCCAGCCGTCCATCCATCTATCGATACACTCCTTTATCCATACTTCCTTCTTTTCACACTTGCTTCTAATATTCATTCTTTCTTTCCCTGTTCTTATTACCCAGTGTCGTTTTTTCCTCGCTCCTTCTTTCTCTTGACTCTGTATGCCGGCATTAATGATGAGCTCTTGTCTGCAGGGTTACAGAGAGAAGAGGCCTACAAAAGATCAACACCCCGCTGTAGCTGGTAAAGCGGGGTTTCATGACACCCCTGCATCACCCCCTGCTTCTATCACCCTCTTTTCCTTTGGTGGTCTTCTTCCTCCTTTACTGTCTCTCCTCACATTTTCTACACATTTCCGCTATCTTCCTCGCTCCTTCCTTTCCCTCACACCTCCACAAGGAGCTCCTTATTTCCTCTTTATTCTGCCTTCCCTCTGCTAAACTTTCTTACCCCTTCTCTTTTCCTTCTCAATTCTGCCATTTCTCTTCCCCTACTCATGCTTCTTTTGTTCTTTCTCCCTCTACCCTTCCCCACCACTTAACCATTTTCTTCTCAGTGTTTGTCTCTACCTGTCTCCTGATTCACCTTCCTAAATCCTTCTCTGTTCCTTCCATACTTCTCTCCTTTCTGCGTGCACTCTCTTGTCTTTCCTCATCTGCTCTCTTCCTTGGTCTCCCCTTCTCCTCCTTTTTCTACTTACGTTGTTCCCATCTCTAATCTATCCCTTTATTCTCTCCTTCCTTTCTCCCGCTATGTCCTTGCTACTTTCCTCCATGTCTTTTTGTTCTCACTCCCAATTATTTTCCCCCATTACTCTCTCCCTGTCCCCTCCCTCCACATTCTCTCTCTTCCTTCCCGTTCACAACTCCTTTCCTTCTTTTAACCAATTTCCCTTATTTTCTTTTTCCTTCCATCCTGCTTTGTCCTTCTTTTTCTCCTTTACTCAACCCTTTTACATTCCTACTCTCTCCTTTCCATCTCATTCCCTTTTCTTCGGAACCTTTCCCATCCTTCTCCCTGTCTTTCTTGTACACCTCTCCTCTCAATTCCCGTCTTTTCCTGACTCTGTCCTCACCCCTTTCATCTCTTTGCTTATCATCCCCTCAATACATGATCAATAGCATTTGTAACCCATTTTCATGACAAAATCTCTAATTGTCATAAGCATTCCCACTGAGTAGCATGCTACTCATCCGCACAACGCTTCAAACTGAGCCTCGTCTGGGGTAGAAATGTTACCCCGGTGCTAATCTAGCCCTACTTCTATTCCCTGAGCCCATGTCCTGCATCTCTCCGTCCCTCCCTGATTCTGCTCCCTATGTTTCAACTCTCCATTCTCATATTTTCAGTCTGCGGTTCAGACTTCATCACCCCCTGTGCAGTGCTTAATCTGCAAAAAAGGAAGTGCCGGGGCCCTCGTCAGTAGGCCACTGCAGCTTTTACCTTCCATTGCCCCTGCCAGCGCTGCCAATGACAGTACCAACCCTACAACTAACCAACACATTCCTACAAGTGTGACAATTCAGACTGTTTCAGGGCTCCAAAGCTATAAGATGGCTTGGGTGGCAGTCAGTAGTAATTTTTCATGTATATTGCATTAATAAACAGCTGTTGTTGTGCTCATATTTAAATTAGACAGACAGTGCCACCATGTGGCAGACTGTTATAAGTGGCGATGTTGACAATTAAGTGATGGTGCCGAGCACAGGAAACCACCGGCTCAAATTAAGCACTGCCTTTGTGTCTTTTTTCCATATCCCTCCTCTCACTCCTCCGTGTTCAGACAAAATATCGAGTCAGCAATATCGACTGACACAATTATCGAGTTGGAAATATCGTGACATAGAAATAACATGAGCAAGAATATCATGGACAAGAATATTGCTTTTAAGGTAAGTAATATTGATTTTTAAACTATAGAAGTCATTAAAATCGTTTGCAAAAACATTGTTGTTTAAAATATCGATTTTTTAAATTTATGTTATGTATTTTAGTATATATTTTAAATGTGTGTGATGTCATTTTTTAAATAAGTATTGCTTATGTTTTTTAATATATGTGTGAAATGCTTAGTATCTATAACATTTAATTTATTTTCATTTTGCGTCTTTTAGTTCCATAGTGGGTTGTGGGTTTATAGGGGAATAGGGTGGGAAGTAATTTAATTATAATAAACAAATGACTATTTTTTATTTAATTATATTCATTTAATTAATATTTAATAGTGACAATTTTGCTTTACATTTTTTGGGGTAAGTATTATATGTGGGTTGTGGTGTTTATAGGAGTAGAAAGTGGGAAGTAAATTTTTAAAAAAGAATTCGTAATTAGTTGTTAATTAATATTAATTAATTAATTGATAATTAATTGTGGTAATTGTATAATTATTTTAGGTGCGGGTTGTGGGGCTTATGGGGGTAAAGCGTGGGAAGTAATTTATTTTTAATTTACTAATTATTAGTTGTTAATTAATATTAATTAATTAATTGATAATTCATTATGGTAATTGTGTGATTTTTTTAGCTGCGGGTTGTGGGTTTAATAGGAGTAAAGGATGGGAAGCAATTTATTTATAATTAACCAATAATTAATTGATCATATTAATTAATTGATAATTATGTTAATTGTTTAATTACATTTCTTGGGGTGTGGTTTTGGGTTTATGGGGTAAAGGGTGGGGAGTAAAATAATTGTATTTGATTTATAATTAGTTGTTAAATACTATAAGCCATTTAATTGGAAATTAATTTTAATTGTGTAATTAATGTTTTTAAAGTTCAATTTTAGGTGCAGGTGGTGGGGATTATAGCAGTAAAGGGTGGGAAGTTAATTAATTTTAATTAATTATAATTTGTTTTTTAATTAATAATATTTGTTGAATTCATAATTAATTATGTTAATTGTGCAAAAAACAAATTTCCTTTTCATTTTAGATGTGGGTTGTGGGTGGAGTATGGGGTGGGAAGTAAATCAATGTTAAGCAATTAATGTTTTTTATTTAATTATAATGATTAATGTAATAATTCATTGGGTTGTGTGTTTGTTGGGGACATATTGTGGGAAGTACATAAATTATAATTAATTAATAATGAATATTTAATTAATAAAAAGTATTTTGTTGATTAATATGAATATTAATAGTGTAAATAATATTTTAGGAGCAGTTTTGTTTTGTTATAGGGTGGGAAGTAACTTAAGTAAATTTATGTAAAAATGTATCTTTTTGTTAATAAATAATTTCTAAATAAAAATATGTATTTGTATGAAAATCATTTTTGTAACTTATTTATAATATTTGTCAGTATTTGTGATATGTATTTAAAATTATAATATGTTTTTATTTTTTAAAACATTATACTAAATATATATATATATTTTTTCCATCATATTTCTATATTTTTTTTTACTTTGTTTTTAAAATATTTCTATTTTTTTTAAAGATATTTTATTTGCTTTTTATGTTGACCTGACTGGAGTGGGAATAGTAAATTTTACCCCTCTGCTATGCAACACTTTCCTACTGTTACATTTATTAGAGTGGGAATAGTACATTTTATCCCTCTGCAATCCAACACTTTCCCTACTGTTGTACTGACTGGAATGGGAATGGTAAATTTTATCCCTCCGCTATCCAAAACTTTCCCTACTGTTGCACTCAGATGGAGTGGGAATACTAATTTTTACTGCTCCGCAATCCAACATTTTCCCTACTATTGTACTAACTGGAGTGGGAATAGTAAATTTCCTCCCTCCGCTATCCAACACTTTCCCTACTGTTGAATTTACTGGAGTGGGAATAGTAATTTTTACCCCTCCACTATCCAACACTTTCCCTACTGTTGCACTCAGTGGAGTGGGAATAGTAATTTTTACCCCTCCGCAATCCAACATTTTCCCTACGGTTGCACTTACTGGAGTGGGAATAGTAAATGTTATCCCTCGGCTATATCCAACACTTTGCCTACTGTTGCATTTACTGGAGTGGGAAGTAGTAAATTTGACCCCTCCGCAATCCAATGCTTTCACTACTGTTGCACTGACTGGAGTGGGAATAGTACATTTTACCCCTTCACAATTCATCCATTTCCCTGCTGTTGAACTGACTGGAGTGAGAATAGTGAAATTTACCCCACCCCAATCCAACACTTTACCTACTGTTGCACTGACTGGAGAGGAATTGCTTTTTTTTGTTTATTATAAATTTTGTTGTTGTGTTAAGTGTAGTAGGAATAGTATAGTTTAGGATTTTGTAATGTTATATTTTATGTATTTTTATATTTATTGTAGTTAGAATAGTAAATCTTAAATTTGTGGGGTGTAAAATATTTTGTTAGTGTTGTGTTGTGTTAGATGGGAGTAATTATTTTTCTATTTATTTAGTGTAAAAATGTATATGTATTTATTTTAATTTGTAATAATTTATTTTATGTTGTAATTTATATAATTATGTGTTTGAATTATTATAATAATCATATTATAATTTGCAATTTTATTTGTTTGTAACTTATTTGTCATGGGTCCCACCAGGGCAGTGATATCAAGGGTATATCAAAAAAGTATGCAAAAAGGATAAAAATGGGACCATATGTCGTCTCAGGGAGTGCTTTTATTTGCCTTGAAACAATTCTGATAAAGAGTCTGGTTTCCAGGGTACGCTTTAGTCGTCAGTGGTAGCAGATCTGATCTGGATATGGGGCTCGCTTGTCGGGTCCTCGCAGGGCAGGGGAGATATGAAGAAAGGGGAAAAAAAAGAAACACAAAAAAAGAAAACCACGGATCAGTGATACGTCCAATACATTCTTGGACTAAGGAGGGGGTCGTGTGGGATCACCGAGTACCATCACCAGCTTTGGCCCCGTTTACGTTGTCCTCCCGTTGAGAACCACCCTTCCCCACCCAGTGCCCTGAGAATCCCCATATTCGGTGCCGTAGCTTGTCGAGCCACCCTCCTCCGGGAGAGTGGTGGGGCGGAGCGTAGTCACGTTGGCCTCCTAGCGTCTTGCTATCCTCCGGGACGATGCATTCGGCTTCGGTTTCTGGTGGTCCCCGACGCTTCTGCCACAGGACGGGCGTTGTCTCCGGCTCTCAGCGTTCTTCTGACTTTTCGTTCTCTCTCCGCAGTCCGTCTTCTTTCGCCTTCTTGTTGCTGCTCTCCTTTGATAGGACAGCAGGGGATGACATCACCACGTGTGACTCCTCCTCCAAGACATGTTGCTGTGAGTTAAAGGGGCACTCTGCAGCCTGCACATTAAGCATCAGTACTTGAGTACGAAACGGGGTGCATGTCACCTGTTCCCCCAGTTCACTTCCGGCTTCCTGACACACCCCTCCCCTAGGATTGCCCCAATCGGGGGAAAGAGGAAAATGGGACAGGTAGTCCGCATTGCCCTGCTCAGAGCCCTTCCGGTACCAGATCTTGAACCGGAAGGGTTGCAGGGCCAGGAACCTCCTAAGGACCCTGTTGTTGCAGCCCTTGTTCCTCTGGAGCCAAATAAGAGGGGCATGATCAGTATACAGAATAAAAAGTCTCCCTTCCAGATAGTACCTCAGCTTCTCGATCCCCCATTTCACCGCTAAGCACTCCTTTTCAATGGTGGGGTAACCTGTTCCCTAGGAAAGAGCTTTCTACATAAGGAGGATCAGTCGTTCAAGCCCGTTAGAATCTAACTGGGAGAGAACTGCACCGATGCCGACCCCCGAAGCGTCAGTCTGGACAATGAACGGTTCTTGAAAGTTAGGGGTAGGAAACACCGGTGAGGTGGTTAAGGCATTTTTCAGTTCCTGGAAGGCCAAGATTTCGGTTTTGCAGGGGGAGGGAAGGTGTGAAGGGGACGCTGACTTCCTTAACAGATCTGTGAGAGGGACAGCGATGGCAGAGAATTGGGGAATTAAATGCTTATAATATACCACAAGCCCTAGAAAGGCCCTCAACTCCCTTTTGGTTTGTGGAAAAGGGGTGTCCTGTATCGTTCTTACTTTCTCCATCTGGGGTTCAATCATGCCTTTCCCTAGTAGATAGCCTAGGTACTTTAATTTTTGGAAGGCAAACGTGGATTTCTTTGCATTGATATGTAAATGAGCGCTTCATAGTTCGGTCAAAACTGCATCTAGATGAGTGAGGTGTTCAGACCAGGAGTTACTGAACACAATAATGTCATCTAAATATGCTGAGGAGTATCGTTGATGTTGTGCGAGCAGTGTGTTCATTAAGCGCTGGAAGCTGGCAGGTGCACCGTGTAGCCCAAAAAGCAAGACGGTAAAATGGTATAGGCCATCAGGGGTGGAGAAGGCCGTTTTCTTTTGGTCATCGGGGTGAAGGGGGATTTGTCAATAGCCTTTTTTGAGGTTTATTGTGGAGATGTAACATGCCTCACCTTGCCGTTTGATTAATTAATTCACCCTGGGAAGGGGGTAGCCATCTTGCTTGGAGATCCGGTTCACTGCCCTGAAGTCGGTGCAGAACCGGATACTGCCATCCGGTTTTGGCACCAATACAATGGGTGAACACTGGTTACTCCTCGACGGAACAATGATTCCGGACTCTAGCATCTGAGCTATGTCTTGTTGTAGGGCAGCCCTACGGGCTTCAGGAACCCTGTAGGGTTTCTGTCTAATGACTACTCCATCTTGAGTGGGTATGGAATGCACCGCCAGGTGCGTTTTCCAGGCTGATCCGAAAAAACATCCTTGAAGGAATGTAGAAGGGTTTGGATGTCCTGTTTCGCCTCCTCCGTCAACTCAGTGTTGACTATAGTGGCATCAACCGTATGCACCTGGCTCTCTACAGTGGAGACGGCATGTACCTGGTTTGGAGGAAGGCCTAACAACTTTTTAACATATTGATATGTTACATCTGGGTTTTAGTTTGGGTAAGTCTTAGTGCGTATGTGGTTTTCCCAATTTTTTCCACCACCTGGTAAGGTCCTTGCCATTCTTTTTTTAGCTTATGGGTCGATGATGGAAGCAAGAGCAAAGCCCAATCACCCACGCATAACTCCATCCAGCATTTGCCTTTGTCGTAAAATTGCTTCTGCTTAACCTGGACACTTTCCAGGAACTCATGAGCCAGGAGTCTCAATTTGTGGAGACGGACTTTCACCTGGTTAGCGTAGTCCAACAGAGCCTGGTCTTCGGTTGCACCCTCCTTCTCCCAACTCTCCTTGGTGATCTCCAAAAGGGTACGGGGTTTCCGTCCTAAGAATAGTTCCAAGGGAGAAACGCCCAGGCTGCTTTGCAGCTGGATTCTTATAAAGAGCAAACAGGAGCAGTTTGTCCCAGTTTTTCCCATCACCCGTCAACAGTTTCTTAAGGGTAAGTTTTAGGTTTCCGTACAGCCTTCCATGAGACCGTCTGTTTGAGGATGGTATACTGAAGTTTTTATGTGTCTGATGTTCAGTTGTTTACAGATTTCTTTCATCAATCTGGGAACAAATGGGGTCCCCTGATCAGTGAGGATTTCACGGGGAAACCCCATCCTGGAAAAAACCTCGATCAGCCTTTGGGCACTGGTGGTGGTGTTTGCAGTTCTCAGGGGAAGAGCTTCGGGGTACCTGGTAGAATAGTCAACCAGGATGAGGACATATTGATACCCCGAGGAGGATTTGGGAAGGGGTCCTATAAGATCCATTCCTATCATATCAAATGGCTTGCCGATAACGGGTAGTGGTTGTAAAGGTACCTTTGGAGGGATGTATGGGTTCTTCTATTGGCAAACGTCACATTCTTGACAGTACGTCTTAACCTGGGCGTAAATCACAGGCCAAAAGAAACTGTAAAGAATGGACTGGCTGTTTTTTTTTTAATATAAATCATTTTTATTGGTTTTCATAGCAACATTATCAGTGCACAGTTCTAACCATTCATTACCAGTAACTGCAGGGCGTCCCCGGCCATAAGTAACCATATAATGCTCCATAGGTGTTTCAGATGCTCCATGTCCAGCCAATGGGAATCACACCCCTACCCCTCCAGTAACCCGCCCCCCCCTCCCCCCGCCACCCCCTCCCACCCCTCCCCCTATGGCAGCTGCAAAGCGTCCGAAAATGTCAATATCAGTCTGGGGAGCGCCGGACCCCCCCGGATCTCCATCAGTGATGCTACGGAGCCCCGCCTCTCCCCATGTCCGGCCCCTGCCAGGTCTGGAAGAGACGCAAAGCTCTCAAAGTGGGCGGATAGACTGCTGCAGGGAGGCCCCTAGACAGGTAAGCCAGCAGGGCACCCCAAGACTCCTCAAAGGCTGAGGGATCATCCCTAAAGCTCACTGCCAGGCGCTCCAACGAGAGTAGGCGCCACAGGCGGGCGTGCCACAGCGACAGGGCAGGAGCGCCCTGTTTCTTCCACGCCGCCGCCACTGTGAGCTTAGCCGCCCCCACGCAGAGCCACCAATAGCCTTGTCACCCCTGGACACTCCCTCCCAGTCCTCCCCCCGAAGACCTAGTATCATATGCGCGATCTCCCCGGGGGGTGTAAAGCCCAAGATCTCTTTAATCTGCGCTAGAATTTCTTCCCAAAAAGGTCGGATGCTGGGGCAGTCCCACCATATATGTTTGAAGTCCCCTAGGAGGCCACATCCCCGCCAGCAGAGTGCAGAGGTCCCCGGGAAGATCCTAGCCAATTTTGTGGGGTATAGGTACCAGTCAAATATGGTTTTGTAGTGTGCCTCCCTCAGGCCCACCGAAAAGTTATGTCTGGGTATATCACGCCACAATCCCCTCCACTCCGCTTCTGTTATCTCTCTCCCCAGGAGGTGCTCCCAGAATCCCATATACCTGGCCCTGGGCGTGTGTAACGTGTTCAGCAGCATCCTATAGAGCGTCGAGATTGCCCCCTTCATAGAACCCGCCTGCGTCAGAACCAGTTTCTCCATAGCAGTGAGGTTCCGGCATCCCGCCTCCCTCATCGGTGTCGCCGTGGCCCAGTGCTTTAGCTGCAGATAGTGGAAGTGCTCACTGTTGGGAACCCCAAACTCACCCCTACAGTTCTGAAACAAGCGGAACACCCCCTTGTCAAATAGGTCCGCCAGTTTTAGACATCCCCCTTCACGCCACTCATCAAAAGGACCCTCGTCTCTGGCTGGCGGGAAGGCCGGATTAAAGAGTTTTCGGGTGTATGGCAAAGGGAATGTCGTCCACCCCTCTCTCCGCGTGACCCTATCCCAAACCTCTAGCGTAGTGCGTGTCGGCGTGCTAAGATAGGCATTCGGCGGTCTGTCTCTCCTCGGTTTCCACAGCAGATCCCAGATCGACCTGCCGGCGATCGCGCGGTCCATATGAAGCCAATGCTTCTCCGATTCACGCGCCGTCCATTCTAACGCGACCCGCAATTGGGCCGCCTGATAGTAAAGCTCAAAGTCCGGCAGTCCCATCCCTCCCTCCGCCCTCTGTTTCTGAAGCACTGTAAAAGGGAGCCGAGCCCTCCCCCCCTGCCACACGAACTTCGTGATCATCGTCTTCAGCTGCGGAAGAAACGCTTTCTCCAGCGGGATCGGCAAGGCCTGAAACAAGTAGAGGACCTGGGGCAGCACCATCATCTTCACCGCATTGATTCGCCCCATCCAGGATATATACAAAGGTTTCCACCGCCTCAACTCCTGTCGCAAGTGCGGTAAAACTGTGGTGTAGTTGGCCCCATACAGCCCTGAAACCGTCGGCGTAAGCTGCACCCCTAAATATTGTAGCGAGTGCTGTGCCCATGAGAGCGTCGTCTGGGATTTCAGCGAAGCCACCTCCGCTCTTGAGAGTGTGAGATTGAGTATATAGGACTTGGTCATGTTGACCTTAAAGCCACCACTTTTTCGAAGTCCTGCAATTCCCCCCGCATCGCGGGGAGAGAGAGGCGAGACTTCCCCAGGGTTAGCAGAACATCATCCGCGAAGAGGGAGATTTTGTGGTCCTCCCCGCCAAACCGTATCCCTTTAATGGATGCATTCGCTCTCACCCGAATGGCCAGTGGCTCTATGCTCAGGGCGAAGAGTAGAGGGGACAGCGGGCACCCCTGTCTAGTACCTCTAGTCAGTTGGAAGGGCTCGGAGGGTGTCCCGTTGACCACCACTCTCGCGGAAGGAAGGCAGTAGTTAGCACGCACCATCTCTATGAAGGCGTCCCCGAAACCAAATTTCCGTAGGGTCAAGAAGAGGAAGGGCCAATCCACGCGATCAAACGCTTTTTCGGCGTCCAACCCGACCAGCACAGCTGGAATTTTGAATCTAGTTGTTTTTTCGATCATGTGGATTGTACGCCGTATATTATCGTGTGTCTGGCGCCCTTTAATGAAGCCAGATTGGTCCGGGTGGATCAATCGAGGTAGCAGGTTGTCCAGGCGCCTAGCTAGGATCATGGAGTAGAGCTTGGCGTCCAGGTTCAGAAGGGCTATGGGGCGATAGGACGCGCACAGCTGCAGGTCCTTGCCCGGTTTAGGCAGCACCGTAATCACCGCCTCCGCCATAGAATTGGAAACTCGGGCTTCTTTCGCCACCACCCTAAACAGAGCTGTCAGATGCGGGGTCAATTCGTCTACGAAGTGCTTATAGAAATGTACGGTAAAGCCGCCCGGGCCAGGCGCCTTGTGGAGCTTGAGACGCTTTATGGCATTCCGCACTTCCTCCCCAGACATGGGTTCTTCCAGCCTCTCCCGTTCCGGCGCTGAAAGCTGGGGGCACTCCACCCCATCTAGATACGCCGTTTGGAGGTCCCGCGCAAGCGTGTCCCCACTATACAGCGCGCCATAAAAATCCCGAAAGGCTCTGGTCTTGGCCGCTTCCTCATGCGTGACCTGGGCCGGTCCCACCCGAATGCCTCCCACATAAGATTTCGCACGCTGGACTCTAAGCTTACGTGCCAACTGCGATCCCACTTTGTCCCCCTGTTCATACCCAGCGCGTCGAAGCCTCAGCAAAGTATATTCCGCCCTGGCGCTGTAAATCGCCCGCAATTTACCCCTCACCGCCGTAAGATGTCGCTGTAAGTCGCGAGTGGGCTTATCTTTGTGTCTACTCTCCAACCCCTGGAGTTCTTCCTCCAACGCCTCCCGCTCCAGTGCCTGTTGTCTCCGCAGCGACGCCTGCAGTTGGATGCACTTGCCCCTCGTCACCGCCTTAAACGCGTCCCACGTATTCTGATATGAGGTGTCCTCAGGGGGGTTGCCCTGGAAATACGCCTCTATGGCCTCTGTCAGCTCCACCCTCCGTACCTGGTCTCGCAAGAGGGCCCCGGGGAAGTACCATCTGCCACGTCCCTGTCCCTGCACTCCCCACTGCAGCTCCAAAAGAACCATCTCATGGTCCGAGACTGAAATGGGGAAATGTGCGCCCCCGTCGCCTTCCCCACCAACGCTTGGCTTATAAAAATGTAGTCTATGCGAGTGTAAGTCCGGTGAACATGTGAATAGAAAGTATAGTCCTTTGCCGTCCCGTGGAAAGCCCGCCATCCATCTCGCAGACCAAGGGAGTCGAAGCGCTCCTTGACTCGCTTGGGAAACACTGACCCCCGCAGTGTGGGAGCCATCAAGGAGACCATCCCACAAGCAGTTAAAGTCCCCCATCAAGATGATGGGGCCCTCCGCGAAACCTCCCAGAGACTCCAACATGCGCGCTGTGAACACCGCCTGTCCCGTGTTCGGAGCATATACGACCGCCAGTGTGCACAGTTGGCCCTGTAGCCGCCCCTTGAGCATGAGCCACCTCTTCTCCTTATCCCTGTGCGTGTCCACTACTTGAAAGGGCGTGGAGCTGTGGAACAGTACCGCCACCCCATTATGTTTGGTGTTGGCCGCTGAGTGAAAAATCTGTGGGTATGCCCTATGCTTGAGCCGACCCACATCCTTCTTTTTAAGGTGCGTTTCCTGCAGGGCGACTACCTTAACCTGCCTATCTATAATGTACTTTAAAACCTGATGTCTCTTCTGGGGTGCATTCAATCCTTTTACGTTCCATGTAGCCCACGTCACCATCTTAAGTGGCCAACCCCCTCCCCGCTCTGCACAGATGGAGTGAAAACCTCCCCCCCGCCATGTGTTGTGGGATCCAACTGTGCCAGACCGCAGTGCCCCTCCGCCTCAGCCCCAACCCGCCCCCCCACAGCCTCTACTCACGGTTGGGCCCTCCTCGCTGGCGTTGCGCCCTGCGCCACTGCTCCCTCTGTGCTCCGGCTGCCACGGTTCCGGACGACTCCGGGCCTCCACCATCCTCTGATTCCGCGGGGAGGCCCAGGATGCGCAGCCCCTCCTTCAGCTCTGTGATGTGGTGTCTTTTATTTTGCCGTTCAAAGCTGAGCCCGAAGGGATAGGTCCATCTGTAGCGCACATTTTCCTCCCTGAGTTTGCCAGTCACCGGGCGGAGCTGCTGCCGTCGCACTAGAGTGGCCGGCGACAAGTCCTGATATAAAGAACAGCTGTAGCCCTGGAACGTGACCTCCTTCTTCTTCCTAGCTGCTTCCAGGATGGCCTCCTTGACCGGGAAGGCATGCAACTTCGCCAGGACGTCCCTAGGTCTCCTGCGTTCTCCATGAACCGGTGGTCCGACCCTGTGCACCCGATCCAGCTTTATTTTCAGATCTGGCCGGTTCACCACTTCCCCAAAGAGGCCAATAATGAACGCCTCCAGGTCCGGGCCTTCCGCGCCCTCTTCCAAGTCTCTCACCCGTATATTCTCCCTCCGGGTACGGTTCTCCAAGTCTTCCAGCTTCAGGGCGGACTGCACCAGTTGAGCGCGAAGCTCTGTACACTCCGCCCGGGAGGCCAGGGAGGTGCTATCCAAGGCTTGCACCTTCTCCTCCACCTCCAAGACTCAAGACCCCACGGCGTCCACGTCCCGGCGCAGATCGCCGAGCTTCTCAGTTAGGTCCCCCCGCAGTTGGTCCAGGCTGGCGTGAAGATCCCGTTTGAGCTCTCCACAGAGATCTTTCTTGAAGTCCCGGAGCGTGGCCACAAGGTCGTCCTTCGTCAAGGCCATGCCGTCTCCTCCGCCCGGACCTCCCTCGTCAGTGGCGCTGGACAGCATCTGGAAGTACTTCGCCACGCGATTTTCCTGTGGCTTCGGCGCCTTTTTTGTCGGGAGCGCGCGGGACGTCCTCCCCATCAGTCCGACCCCTCTGTGCCGTAAGACGTCGCCACCACCAGTCCTATGGCACCGCAGTGACAATCCTCCACCGCTCGACCCCTGGACCCTCGAAGCAGAATCGGGGGCCGTCCTGTCGCCGCCGGTAGACCCCGCCACTAGACGCTCTGCTGACCTCACGGGCTGCGCTGTAGTTCAGTCCTCACCATCGCCGGCCATCCCCTTTATCTCCACGTGCCCTCCATACCAAGCGTGCCCGGGAGCCAGCGCTCGGTGTCCAGAAAAAGTCTTACTTGGCCGCCATCGTAGAGTCAGGCACCGCCCAGAGCCAGGACGAGCGGCGATCGCCCCCTGTGTCTCCGTCCCCTCTAGCCTGCAATGTCCGCCGTCAGGGAGCACAGCTCGAGTCCCGGTGGCCAGCCGCCCCTCCTCGTGATCACCGTAGTGGCCGCAGACGCCGCCTCCCCGTGAGGGTCCTACGAAGCTGTCCCTCCCCTCAGCGCCGGCCAGGCCAGCACCACCTCGGCTGTCATGGTCACTCCCGCCGTGCGCTCAGATCGAGAAACCTCCGGACACTTCCCCGAGTCCGGGGGGATCACTGCTCGGCGATCGGCCGCCCGCTGCCGCCATTTTGTCCGCTCGCTGCTCCCGGGTCAGCGCTCGCTCTCCAGCATCACCGCTGCCGCCACAGCCTCACCGCCTCGCCATCTGCCTCCACAGGAGTCCCGTGAGTGTTTCCCCCGTAGTGCGCCAGTCCGAAGCCCCCGCCCAGCCGCTCTTAGGAGTCCGTGGGGCCGGAGCTGACTCGGTGCACTACCAGTCAGCCATCTTACTTGGCCACGCCCCCGACTGGCTGGTTTTTTCAACCCCACAATGGCCTGCAAGGAGGCGGGAGTGCACAAGGAAGAGAATCTGATCCCTAAAACCTACTGGGACCAGTAGCTGTGCCTCCTCTCCTTCCTTGGCGACACGGTGCAGGAGACCGTTATGTTCTACAAAACAGTGGAAGGTTTTTCTAAGGTCGTTTTGAGTCTCTTTGGCACTTTGCCAAGCATTACTAAGGGTACTGTCATTCAGCTGTGCTGTTATGAAGTGGTGGTCTATGGCCCAAGGTTCAGAGGTGAGAAGAGTGTCATGGGGGTCTTTCTTTGGGAAATAGGTTTCCAATTTATGTACCAGGAGCCTAAAAAAACAGGGACTGCCTATGCCCGTTGTGAGTTGTTCAGGAAGGGAGGGAAGGACCTCTACGTTGACTATGTTTTTCATGCCAGATTCGGTCTGAAGGGTCACCCTTGCCACTGGATAGTCCCTAACGTCTCCATGCACACAGCGTGTGCTAACAGTCCTCCCTAGGATGATCTGAGACTGGGGAACCAGCTCTCTTCTGACCACCAAATGTTTGCAACCTGAATCAAGGAGGGCTGTTACTACCTTGTTGTTCACTCTCACACTTACGTATTCTACTGGTCCCATTTCCTGTGCATAAAGGATAGTTCGGGGCACATAGTTAACGTCCATCGGCTCTTCCTCCTGCTTTTCTTTCTTCATTTTGCAGAACCTTGCGATATGGCTCCACTCTCCGCATTCAATGCTGTGGGAGCCACCTCTGGGTTTCGTAAGGCAGTGCCTCCAGGTACTCCTCCAAATATATCTTGTCCATGATCTCCTCGTGTGTAGACTCCAGCGGTTTGAGTCAACGATCGGCTGCATCTTTTAGTTTGTAGAATAACGTCTTTGGCGTGTCACCACTTTCTTGCCGGAGCTTAAGTCGGTGGGATTCATCATCCACCCCCAATCGTTCCATTAATGTGGCCATAGCTGGCCGTCCCATCTCGGTTAGCGATTTGGTAGGCGGCTTGGGCTTCGCCCGTGAGCAGGGGAGCAAGGTAAAAATGCCAACGATCCAAGGGCCAGCTGCTGGCTCTTGCGGCCCTCTCGAAATTAAGAAAAAAGGAAACAGGGTCGTCCCCTTGAGCGTAATTTTGCAGAGGGACCACTGTTCCAGGAAGGGTAGGCCCCTTTCCCTGACCAAGGGCCAGCAGCAGTTGATTTTGTCCTTCTGCTAACCCGGTCATGTTCTCTGCCTGTGTTTGGATAGCGGAGGAGAACACTGCGCAGTCCATCTCCGCTTGATTGGCGTTCTTCTCCAACGCCCATTCTAATTTAGTGTGCCCTTCCTTCAACTGGTAGACAAGGTTATCCATCTTGTGTCAGATAGTGTTTACCCGCATTCTCCACCAAACTGTCATGGGTCCCACCAGGGCAGTGATTTCAAGAGGTTGCCGAGTATGCAAAAAGGATAAAACAGGGACCATATGTCGTCTCATGGACTGCTTTTATTTGCCTTGAAACAATTCTGATAAAGAGTCCGGTTTCCAGGGTATGTTTTAGTTATCAGTGGTAGCAGATCCTTTCTGGACACGGGGATCACTTGTCGGGCCCTCGCAGGGCAGAGGAGATCTGAAGAAAGAAAGAAACAAGCATTGGCATAGCCAATAGGTCTCGCCTTTGGGACCTTATAAGTGTTTAGCTATGCACCAGTTGCATAACTAAATACTTATAAGGTCCCAATAGCGAGACCTATTGGCTATGCAAAGCGGCCGTGCGGCCACGAAAGTGAAAGTGATCGCTATCGCGATCACATCAAACATCAAAGCGGCCGTGGGGCCGCGAAAGTGAAAGTAATCGCGGTAAAGCGCGGCGCGCGCGCCCGCGCACATGCACTGTAGCTCTATGCTGGCCTGGTAGCGCTTTTTGGAGCCCTCTCAATAAGTCTCACCAGACCAGCACATGCGCTGGGTCAGGCGAGACCTAAAAAGGAAACACAAAACAAAAAATAACATAGATCAGTGATACGTTCAATATGTTCTTGGACTAAGGAAGGGGTCATGTGGAATCACTGAGTACCGTCACCATCTGTGGCCCCGTTTACGGAGTTCTCCCGCTGAGAACCACCCTTCCCCACCCAGTGCCCTGAGAATACCCGTATTCGGTGACATACCTTGTCGAGCCACCCTCCTCCGGGAGAGTGGCGGGGCGATGCGTGGTCACGTTGGCCTTCTGGCATCTTCCTATCCTACGGGATGATGCCTTTGGCTTCGATTTCTGGAGGTCCCCGGCGGTTCTGCCACAGGACGGGCGTTGTCTCCGGCACTCGGCGTTCTTCCAGCTTTCAGCTCTCTCTCCGCAGTCCGTCTTCTTCCGCCTTCTCATTGCTGCTCTCCTTTGATAGAACAGCGGGGGTGACATCACTACGCGGGACTCCTCCTCCAAGACATGTTGCTGTGAGTTAAAGGGGCACTCCGCAGCCTGCACACTAAGCATCAGTACTTGAGTACAAAACGGGGTGCACGTCACCTGTTCCCTCAGTTCACTTTCGGCTTCCTGACATTATTTTTTATTAAATTGTAAAATATTTGTGTTGTTTAAATTTAATTTTAATTTTGGTTGATTCCCTTTTTTATTATTTTATGGTTTTGGTTATATTTTTATATATGTATAATTATATATATATTTATATATGTGTGTGTTTACATTTTTCAAATGAAGTTTATTTGTTGTATTTCTTAAAACATACATTTAATTATTATTTTTTATAAATTAAAATTAGTATTTAATTTTTGTTTATTTTAATATTTTAAATTATATATATTTTAAAATCGATATTTAATACAACTATATTATTAAAAATTATGTATTTTTTTCGATATTTTTGTACTTGCCATTTTAAGTAAAGAGAGTCGATATTTTTGTATATATATTTTTCCCTCGATATTATACCTAGAGGGGGACAAGTCAGATGCCTGGCACTGGCTCAGCTTGAGCTCACCTTGGACCCTCGTGCCCAAAACAAGCTGAGATTTCATATGGCTTCTGACTGCCACCCACACTCCACCCTCATGCACCAAGTATTTAAGACAGTGTGTTAACCTTTGATGTGAGACAGGAGAGAGGAAGAGATACCCATCTAACGGCTGAAGTGCACAGTGTGAGCCAGAAAGCCTTGTATCCATTCCTGCTTCTCTGTTTGACCAAATTGTGTGATCCTAGTCATATATCTTACTTCACCAAGCATATTTTCTTCAAATACGTGAGTTCAGGCGGTGCGCTCTATAAAACTCTGTTGTGATTCACAGACTATATTCTTGTGCCATGTATTATAAAAATCTAGGTCAGGTCACAAACAGGGGGCGCGTTACAAATTGCTTTTCTCTTTGTTCAGTAATGGCATTGTCATCAGGGCAGAGAGGCATTTTTTCAATTTTATGTTAAAAACTATCACTTTTAATAAATGCCTCCTAAAATGTTGTGATATCATCAGTTGAAATGCTTGCTTCCGCATGTTGAAAAAAGACACTTTTGTGAACTTTGATGAGACTCTCATATATTACATAATATTTCTTGTACGATTTAGATGCAAAATATTTTCAGCGTTCGGCTCATAGAGTGGCTCTGAGACTCAGACCAGGATCTTGGCTCGGCTCTCTTTATCCCACCCCGAGTCTTCCAGCACTTCACCTCTGTGTGTGCGTCCTTCCTTCGTCCTTCTCACCACCTGAGCCTGTCTGCTCGGGCCTATGTATAGTTATATATTCACTGAAAAAACACAAAGGCTATAGGGACGTTATAGTTAGAAAACAGAATTTAAAAAAACTCAGAAATTCACTGAAAAAAACAAAGATTACAGGGACGTTATAGTTAGGCTAACATTTCACTTCACAAATTCAGCAGTTATAGTTACCTGAGCTAACTACAACTTACGCCCCTGCAATTCACTGCTTCTGACCTCACATATTACATCACTCATGACATGGTCAGTCACATCACTTATGACGTCACTTATGACATCATCCAGTGAGTGTAAGTTTTTTCTAAGAGTTTATGTTTGGTAAACATATATAAGCTACTACAAAAGTTAAATTAGTATACTAGGTGTACAACTAATTAGTGATGCTATTTCTAACATTTATTATGTGAGTGGCTGTGTGACTGCGTGCATCCGTGTGTGAGTGGGTGTCTGAGTGGCTGTATATGTGTGTGAGTGGCTCTATGTGTGTATAAGTGGGTGTGTAAGTAGATGTGTGGGTGAGTGAGTGGCTGTATGAGTGGCTGTATCGGTGAGTGAGTGGTTGTGTGAGTGACTGTATAGGTGAGTGAGTGGGTGTCTAAATGGCGGTATGAGTGAGTGACCAGGTGTATAAGTGGCTGTATGGGTGAGTGGGAGGCTGTTTGAGTGTGTGTGGCTGTATTGGAGAGTGTTTCTCTGTGTTAATGGCTGTATGGGTTAGTGAGCGGATGTGGGAGTGCTTGTATGGATGTGTAAATGGGTATGTAAGTGGTTGTGTAGGTGTGTGAGTGAGTGTGTCTGAGTTCTTGTATGGGTGAGTGAGTGGCTGTGCCGAGAGGTTATATGGGTGAGTGAGGGGGTACGTGAGTGGATGTATAGTTGAATAAGTGGGTGTTTGAGTTGTTGTATGGGTAAGTGTGTGGCTGTGGGAGTTGCTGTATAGGCAAGTGACTGGTTGTATGGTTAGCTGTATGGGTGAGTAAGCGGTTGTGTGAGTGGCTGTTTGAGTGAGTGAGGAGTTGTGTGAGTGCCTGTATAGGTAAGTGAGTGTGTGTGTGAGTGTCTCTTTGGGTGAATGAGTGGTTGTGTGAGTACTTGTATGGGTCTGTGAATGGGTATGTGAATGGATGTCTGGGTCTGTGAATGGGTATGGGAAAGGTTGTTTAGGGGTGTGAATGGGTGAGTGGTTGTGTGGTTGTGTGGATGATGTCATCCGTGATGCCATTTGAGATATCATCAGTGATGTCACTGACCATGTCATTAGCGATGTAATATGTGAGGTCATAAGCAAGGCATTGCGGGGGGATTAAATTATCGTTAGCTCAGGTAACTATAACTATTGAATTTCTCTGGTTTCGTATGAGTGAAATATGAGCCTAACTATATTGTCCCTGTACCTTTGGTATTTTCAGTGAATTTCCAAGGTTTTTTTAAATTCTATTTCCTAACTATAATATTTCTGCAACCTTTGATTTTTTCAGTGAATTTGTAAGGTTTTTTCATTCTATTTCCTGATAATAACGTCCCTGCAACCTTTGTTTTTTTCAGTGAATTTCAATGTCTTTTTAACATTTATTTCCTAACTGTAACCTGTAACCTTTGAGAGTGGGTGTGTGAGTGCTATATAGGTGGGTTAGTGGGTGTGTGTGTCTCTGAATGGGTAAGTGAGCGGGTGGTGAATTTCTGAGTGGGGCATAGTGGGTCTGTAAGTGGGTCCATTAGTGTCTGAGTGGGTCTGGGAGTGGGTGCATGAGTCTCTGAGTGGGTCTGTGAATAGTAGCTAGACCTGAGCATAAAATTCTGCTACAATCGCAGAGTTAGCGGAATTCGGCACCCCTGTATTCTGCAGAGAACACAGAGTTACCGATAAACTCCGCACTCCGCAATGGAGCGGAGTTTTTTTTAGCCATAGGTGAGTGCGATCGAGCAGCCGTGGCTGCAACATGTAGCCCTTTGAAGAGTGGTTGAGAAAGGAGGCAGGGTCTCCATCAACGTCTCAGCAATCTGGCTGTGGGGGACTTACTTGTGGCAACAATTGGGGTTCTTGGCACCCAACGACCCTCAGCAGCCTAGGAGACTCCATCCTCCAACCAGTAGAGCGTCAGGAGACCCCTGTGCGGAGTAGTTGAGAAAGGGGGCGAGCCTCCAATCACGTCTCAACAATCCTGCTATGTGGGACTTACTTGTCACAACAATAGCGGTTCTAGGCCCCCAACGACCCTCAGCAGCCAAGGGAACTTCATAACCCAACTAGTAGTGCACCAGGAGGCCTCTCTGCAGAGTGGTTGAGAAAGAGGATGTGGCCTCCAACGAAGGCTTAGCAGTTCTCAGCAAGCTCATCTCTGACCTTTATTTGACCTCTTTCTGCTCCTTTCTGGCCTGTATTTTGCCTTTCTGCTCATTTCTGACCTTTATTTTGCCTCTTTTGGCTCGTTTCTGACTGTTATCATGACTCTATCTGCTCATTTCTCACCTTTATTCACCCTCTTTCTGCTTGTTTCTCACCTTTTTTGCCTGTTTCTGCTCATTTGCTGTCCTTTTTTTGCCTCTTTCTGTTCATTTCTCACCTCCATTCTGCCTCTTTGTGTTCATTTCTCACCTTTATTTTACCTTTTCTGCTCGTTTCTCACTTTTAGTTGCTTCTTTTTGCTTGTTTCTGACTTCTATTTTGTCTCTTTCTGCTCAATTCTGATCTCTATTTTGCCTCTTAGCAATTAAGGTTGCTAGCCTTAATTTTGCCTCTTTCTGCTAGTTTCTGATTTCTGTTTTGTCTCTTTCTCCTCACTGCTGGCCTTTATTTAGCATCTTTCTGCTCATTTCTGACCCTTATTTTGCCTCTTTCTGCTCGTTGCTGATCTCTATTTTGCCTCTTTTTGCTAGTTTCTGAAATGTATTTAGCCTTTTTCTGGTCATTGCTGGCCCCTATTTTGCCTCTATCTGCTCATTATTGACTTTATTTTCCCTCTTTCTGCTCATTGCTGACCTTTATTTTCTTCTTTCTGTTCACTTCTGACCTTTATTTTGCTACTTTCTGCTAATTTCTTACCTTTATCTTGCCTCTTTCTGTCTGTTGCTGACCTTTATTTTGCCTCTTTCTGCTCATTGCTGACCTTTAGCTTGCCTCTTTCTGCTCATTACTGATCTCTATTTTGCCTCTTTCTGCTTATTGCTGACCTTCGTTCTGCCTCTTGCTGCTCTTTTCTGATCTCTATTTTGCCTCTTATTGCTAGTTTATGATCTTTATTCTAACTTTTTTGGCTTGTTTCTTACCTTTATATTGCCTCTTTCTGCCCGTTGCTGACCTTTATTCTGGCTCTTTCTGGTCGTTTCTGACCTTTGATCTCACCTCTTTTTGCTCGTTTCTCACCTTTAACTTGCCTCTTTCTGTTCATTACTGACCTTTAACTTGCATCTTTCTGAACTTTATTCTGCCTCTTTCTACTCATTTCTGGCCTTTATTCTGTCTCTTTCTGCTTGTTTCTGACCTTTATCTTGCCTCTTTCTGCTGTTGCTGACCTTTATTTTGCCTCTTGCTGCTCGTGTCTGACTTCTATCTTATCTCTTCTGCTCATTGCTGACCTTTATTCTGCTTCTTTCTGCTCATTTCTGACCTCCATTCTGCCTCTTGCTGTTCTTTTCTGACCTCTATTTTGCCACTTTTTGCTTGTTTCTGATCTTTATTCTGCCTCTTTCTGCTTGTTTCTCACCTTTATATTACCTCTTTCTGCTCTTTGCTGACCTTTATTCTGGCTCTCTCTGCACATTCCTGACCTTTATTCTGCCTCTTTCTGCTCATTTCTCACCTTTAGCTTGCCTCTTTCTGTTCGTTGCTGACCTTTATTCTGCCTCTTTCAGATAATTTCTGACCTTTTTTCTGCCTCTTCCTGCTCCTTTCTGGAGGGTGCTGTTGGAAATAGCAGCTCTCTGCTTGCAGGAGCAATGTTTTAATCTGTTTCACTGCATATATATTTGCGTGCAGGGAAACAGATGAAAACTATGCTTTCTTTTCAACAGCTCCTGCATCTTTCTGCAACCTGGAGCTGTTCGACAGCTCCAGCTTGCAGAAAGCGGTGTTATGTTTGCTTGGTGGGAGCTTATAGCTCCAACCAAGAAAAGGCAAACATCTACCTCCTGAGGTTGGGCACTTCGGGAGGTAGCAGGAGCCGGCTTTGGGGGGTGGAGGTCCCCAGGGTCATAAATGGCTCCATGAGGGGGTCTGTGTAGCCTCCTCCATCGTAAAACTTTGCCTCAGGGAGGTGGCTGTCCCCAGGGCCAGCGACGGGCCCCCTACATAAATTTATTTCAGGAAGTGACAGTGTCCGGGGTCGCTGGGGGGCCACACAGCTCCCCTTAAATTTAATAAATTGCCATAGGGAGGTGGAGGTTCCGTGGCTGTGGGGCTCCGTGGGGGCCCTCACATTGATTTTATATTTTGTTCCGGTGGTGGCAGTTCCTAGAGCAGCGGGGGAGGGAGGTGCGGCCCCCCCACTAATTTATCATAATTTGCCCCGGGTAAGTGATGGTCTCCAGAGTGCATGCCCGCCTGCATCACATATTTTAAAGTGCCCTGAGGAGGTGGCAGTCCCCGCGGTTGGGAGGGGGCTACGTGGGCCCTCCACATTTAAATAAACAATTGCCTGGGGTAGTGGCGGTCCCCGGAGCATGGGGAATGCTGCGCCAGCACTCCCTGTTCCCTGCCCCCTTCTCGTTTTTTGATACCCCCTTTTTCTCAACCTCCGCTTGATGGATCGCCCGAAACTTTCCATGCACAACAAGAATCACCAGGACCCTGTTTTGGGGGAAATTTTGTGAAGATTTGTCAATCAGTGCCAAAAATATAGGTAAGTCAAAAAAGGTTTTTCCTATGGAAACACGATCCTAACTATAACTATCTGGCAACATATATATATATATATATATATATTTATTCAGTATGCAAGAGCTCCCACAACCTCCTGGCGGCGAAGAAGGAGAGACGGACCACATAAATCTTCAGGAAAGATGTTTTATTCGACCGTTACTTCTCAACAAAATACGCGTTTCGGGCTCGAGAGCCCTTGTTCACATGCGGAATAAGGTCATACTGAATGTTTTTAAATGCTGCAAAGTGTACACCCACTTCCTAGTCACGTAATAATGGACCAGGAAAACAGACTTCGTAGGCATTTCTTTGCCAAGAGGTGTAAAATAAAACCTATTAGATAAATGTGCAATACCAGAAAAATAATAAATATTTCATATTGAATTTACAACCTTTGAAAAAGATCTTTTCTTATTTAAGGAAAAAGAAAGGACCATCTTATTGTATAAATACACAAATAAGGAGATAAAACACAAGATGTCGAAATAAAGACATGTGGAGAAAGAATATAAAATATGAAAACATAACCTACTGGTCATTTGTTATTCTGAATATTCCAAATTCCCACATTGTAGCAGAAGCTCTCTGTGACAAAGCATAAATAAATGCATATTTTGATGTAAAGTATCTCCTCATTCAATAATAACAGGATGAATCCTTGATCACAAATCAGATGACATGAAAGGTTGAGCATTAACTATGAAAAGAATTTCCTATATATTTGCAATAAATATTTGTGATAGAAGACCTATTGGAGTGCAAAAAGTGCATAGCAGCATTTTCAATGATTGTGCAAAAGCCGTGCTGATGTGCAATTTTTATTTTTTTTAAAGATATACAAATATTGTGCAACTGTATGATTAAAAGAAAATGTATAGATATTGATAACAGTAAAAATTCAATCCTGAAAATTATTGCTAAAATCATATCAATATCATCTCTATAATTTCATCATACTGTAAAAGGTACAATTATACCATGAACATATATTTACAATATTGTTGCATTTGGAGATATGTGGATCATTCTATATTAACGCACTGGTTACAAATAAGGAGTGTCCTACTAGAGTGCAAAAAAAGAGAAGAACCCATATGTAAAAATAGTCTAAATAAATATGGCCCTTTGAATTGGATTCTATTTTCATTGTATCATTTAATCAGACCACAAAGAACCAAGGCACTAACACAGGCTCACTAAAGAAAGTTGTGCATATCTACGGTGGTATTCAATCCGTTCGGCTATTTACTGTCGAACTCAAGAATCTTTCTGGTCTCCAATTGCCTTAATTGAAGTTCTCTATTGTCGCCTCGCCAAGGCTTGGGAATAGATGCTATTACAAAGTATTTAAGGCAAGTGACATCATTATTGTGAGCCTTTTTAAAATGGCGTGCCACTGGGTACGCAGGGTCGTTGTGTAAGATAGCACAGAGATGCTGCAAAATTCTGACGTGCACCTGCAGCTTGGTACTACCGATGTAGTTAAGGCCACAGGTGCACGTCAGGACATATACAGCAAATTCTGTCCTGCAAGTAAAACTCCCTATGATGGCCATTTCTTTTGTAGAAAAGGGAGTAAGATAATGAGTTTTATTTATGCCAAACTTGCAAGCCCTGCACGAGGAACATTTGCGAAAGCCATGAGCAGGTTTTAGCCACATATCATATATATTTTCAGCTCGGTGGGGTCTATCCAATTAATCGAGCCGCACTCAAACTCCGCTCAGCTTTTCCCCAAAGTAAGGCTTTATTTCAGGTATGAGCTGCCACACATTCCAGACATTAAAAGCATGCTGACGCTGCCGACGCGTTTCGAGGAGTTCTCTTTGTCAAGGACTAACACGGTCCAAGAGCACATGTGCCGGCTTCACCTTCCTTTTATGCGCTATCGTACGTCATGGATTGATGACTCTTTATGAGAATACGTTGCAGTCTGGGAGGTGAAGTTCTGAATTTCCCGACAGATGGATGCGCTCTTTAATAAATGCAAATCAAGGCTCTCCATGAGCCCCCAGAGAGTGTGGCTGCTCTCAATCCTTGAACAGAGCCCCACGATATGAGCACCACCATAGAAGTACTTTGTGGCCCCCTCCCCAGGGGTGGTGCAGGTTCTGCGGCAGGATAGCCTCAATTACATAACGGAGTTTGAGTGCGGCTCGATTAATTGGATAGACCCCACCGAGCAGAATATATTATATATATACACACACACACACACACATGTATATGTATATTGACGAAGGCTGTCATGGCCAAAGCGCGTTTGTTCAGCCACGGGACTACAATAAAGTAACTTTTATACATCCCACTCGAGTGTGCGCCTCACTGTGTTATGCAGTAGTGTTTGGACGAATATATATATATATATATATATATATATATATATATATCACCTACTGGCGGTCGCCAGTAGGTAGTTATAGTTAGGACCCTGTTTCCATAGGAAAATCGCAACATTCTATTTGGAATAACTTTGGCGCCGGTCGACGAATCCTCGCGAAATTTTCAAAACTAATGGGGCGCTACGCTCCGCTCCTACCCTGAAAGTCTCGGGGGGATTCGTCAAGCGGGGGCTGAGATAAAAGGGGGGTCCCAAAACGCGTTTTTCCCATGCATTTTTCCATAGGACCTTTAGACACAGCTACAGCCCGAACGGCTGAACAGAGTTCCTTGAAATTTGGCAGAGAGGTAGTCTACAGGTCAAGGAAGTGCCTTTTGTAGGTTTGGTGTAAATCTGTTCAGTAGATTCTGAGAAAATAGCCTTTAAATCAATATATATATCTGAGCCAGCTTACGGTGCGCTTACGGTGCGCTTACCGTACGCGCACGCCGCCGTGCGCGAGCGCGATTCTGATTGGCTGTTAGATCTTAGTAAACATTCGAATCGGTCGAAACCCGGAAGCGGCGGCCGCCATTTTCTCTCTCGCAGTCTGAGAGGGGGTTAAAAAACAAAGGCCAAAAACATGTAAAGGGGCTGTTTAGACAGCTCCTAAGCACCCAGCCATGTTGAGGGAGTCCTCAAAGACCCCCCAAGGCCAAAAACGGAATTTTAATTTTTTCGATAATTTCGCCGATTACGCTTACCGTACGTGTAAATTTATACATACTCTCCCCACACCATGTGCAAATGGTGCCCGAAGGGCACCATTTGTGCATGGCATATAACAACTGTGAAAAATTAAAATATTACCTTTCACAACGAAGCGCATCATATGTCCTCCATGTGCGCACGGTGCGCGAAGCGCATCGTGCGTACATGGCCCATATAGCGTAACGTGGGCACGCGGTGCGCGTAGCGCACCGCGTGCCCACCGTGCGTGCACGTCACTAACTGCGTAAAGTGGGCGCGCGGTGCGCGAAGCGCACCGCGTGCTCACTGTACGCGCACGGTGCGCGAAGCGAAGCGCACCGTGCGCGCACGAAACGAACTGCGTTAAGTGGGCGCGCACGCCACGAATGGCGTAAAGTAACTTAGCATCTAAAAAACCGTACAAATTCACTGAAAAAACCATAGGTTTCACACACGTTATAGTTAGGAATTAGCATTTAAAAAACCTTGCAAATTCAGTGAAAAAACCATAGGTTGCACACATGTTATAGTTAGCTGGAAATTTTACTGATAAAAAACCAATGAAATTCCCCCGTTATAGTTAGTGCAGGCAACTATAACTCACGCGACCGCAATCTTCTGCTGATGCTAATACTGTATTTAGACACTTATTTGCCCATGTCTTCTTCCATTAAATTTTAGCTATACATATATTACAAATATTTTTTTTTCATAAAGACACATATGTCATCAGCAGAGGATTGCGGTCGCGTGAGTTATAGTTGCCTGCACTAACTATAACGGGGGAATTTCATTGGTTTTTTATCAGTAAAATTTCCAGCTAACTATAACATGTGTGAAACCTATGGTTTTTTCACTGAATTATATATATATATATATATATATATATATATATATATATATATATATATATATATATATATATATATATCGCTCTCTCTTCTCAAAACTTTGCCTGGTTAACCCCTCTCTCTCTCTTCCCATTCCCTCTTCTTACAACCTTGTCTTTTGAGCCATTCGCTCCAATCCCTTCACTTCTCTCTCTCCCCATCCCTCTCATCCCCTGAGCCTGTATTCTTGGATCTCTTCACCTCTTTCTTCCTCTCCTCCCGATCTCTCACCCCACCATCTGATGAGCTTTCCAGCTCCGCTCTCTCATCCCTCCCCCCCTCCATCTCGTTGCCCTCCCCTCACCCCCTCCTCCCATGAGCCTTTCTTCTCGGACCCCTCTGCCTATCCTACCTGCCCGCTATCACCTCCCGCACCTGTCTGCTCTGACCCCCTCACCTCCGCGTGGTCCAGGGCTGGCTGCGGCCGCCGCTCTCTCAACCTGCGGAACAAATCGATAGAAATTCATTTCTAGTTTAAGGTTATATGTTCTCCCCTCTCGCTCCCTCGGTCGCCTTACCTCCACCAGCACTTATGTCATCTCTCCTGCTCTCTCCCCATCTCTCTCCTCTCTCTCTCCCTATCTCTCCTCTCTCTCTCTCTCTTCCCCCACATCGCTCCCTTCTCTCCCTGCCCATCTACCTAGCTTCACCACCCAAGCGGTCCTCCTTCTAACATGGACCCCCTTGCCTTCAGTTCTCTCTCTCTACACAACCTCTCCTGCCCCCCTCCACCAGCTCCTGCTGATTTAACACTCCTCTGTGGCAGCTGAGAAAATTTCATTTTCCTTTATTGAATTCATCTCGTTTTTTTCCATCAGTTTGTCCAATCTCATTAAACAGTAAGAAGAAAAAAAATGTCTAGCGGGATAAAATGCTATTATACCTCTAATACCGTGCGCCCCCTTCTCGGATCAATGAATGAACTGTCGAGCTCAGTGGAGACAGTCAGTTCAGAAAAACACAATCAGACAATCACCGCAGCGGGCAGGGCACCTCCAGGAGGAAACAACCAGTGACGGCGGAGACAACCACCGCAGGAGCAGACAATGCCTCCTGGGAGGCAAAGAATTGAGAGACAATGAGTCCACGAGGAGACAATCACTCCAATTGGGGCAGCGTGGTACTCCAGCACTGATGGGCGGGAGTGGATTTATGAGGAAGCCACTGCAGCAGACAGTCACCAAATGAGCAAACAACCATTGCAGGAGACTAGCACTGCAGGCAAGCATCACCACAGTGCAAACAACCACTTCAGTAGGTGACCACTACTACAAGAGCCGACGGTCCTTGCATGAGACATCGCCGCAGAGCTCCACAGTCCGTGTCGGGGTGCGCAGTGTTACTTGTGTGGAAAATATGGGCATTTCCATGGAAACACCCATCTGAATCATGGAATTGTTTAATTCTTTGTGCAACTTTTAATGCTGGCGTTCGGCCTGTTTCTCACCACTGCCAAGCCTTACAGATCAGTGTAGTGATCAGAAGGTAAATAAAAGGGTTGCCGAGGTTCACATCATTGGGGAAACGAAGGAATGTGAGGTTATAATGTGGCTGTCTGAGATCCTACCTCTGCCGCTTACCCGCTGGCACACGTGCCATCAGTATCACTAGGACATGTCGCGCTATCACTTCCAGACAAAATAGTCACCAGGACACATCTCACAATAATCACTAGGTTATGTCCCAAGTTAACCAGTAGCAGCAGACACTGGGCCACATCTCACCTTCAGTGTTAGACCACATTCACCAATTCAGCACTGGGTGACATGTACACTTAATCACTGGACCGCATATCATGTTAACAAATGGACCACATCACTTAACCACATATCATATTAACAAATGGACCACATCACTTAACCACATATCATATTAACAAATGGACCACATCACTAAATCACATATCATATTAACCACTAGACCACAGGACTAACACACATATTATATTAACCACTGGACCACATCACTAAACCACATATCATATTAACCAGTGGACCACATCACTAAACCACATATCATATTAACCACTGGACCACATCACTAAACCATAAATCGTAATAACCACTTGACGACATCACTTAACCACATATCATATTAACAAATGGACCACATCACTTAACCACATATCATATTAACCACTAGACCACAGGACTAACACACATATTATATTAACCACTGGACCACATCACTAAACCATAAATCGTAATAACCACTTGACGACATCACTTAACCACATATCATATTGACCACATCACTAAACCACATATCATATTAACAAATGGACCACATCACTAAACCACGTATCATATTAACAAATGGACCACATCACTAAACCACATATCATATTTACAAATGGACCACCTCACTTAACCACATATCATATTAACCACTAGACCACAGGACTAACACACATATTATATTAACCACTGGACCACATCACTAAACCATAAATCGTAATAACCACTTGACGACATCACTTAACCACATATCATATTGACCACTGGACCACATCACTAAACCACATATCATATTAACAAATGGACCACATCACTAAACCACGTATCATATTAACAAATGGACCACATCACTAAACCACATATCATATTAACAAATGGACCACATCACTAAACCACATACCATATTAACCACTGGGCGACATCACTTAACCACATATCATATTTACTACTGGACCACATCACTAAAACAAATATCATATCAACCACTGGACCACATCTCATCCTAAGCACTACAGCACAAGTCAACTTAACAAATAAAGGGACATCTTGAGTCAACATCTCATCTTAACCACTAGGCCACATCTCAAGGTATCACTAAACCACAGATCATGTCAATCATTAGACCACATCTCAACTTAAGCACTATATTGCATGTCAATATAACCCAAAGAGGCTTTTCCAGGTGGTATCTAGTCCCCAGTTACGGCCTTCACGTGTTGTCGTGGTGCTGTAAGGGTGGGGTGTTTGGTGGGGTAAGGGTTTTGGAGGGTGGCTGGGGGATGGAATAACAACCTGAACCCAGACTTACAGCGGTCCAATACAACATATAGTTTTCAATTCTGTCGTGTTTCCATGCACATTGGTGAAGTAGTGTTCTACACAGGTAGAGGATGCTGTATGAGATGACTACTGTTACCCATATACGTAAATACTTCTTGTTCAATCACAAATCTTATCCGTAGATTTGTGGTACCTCTATTGGTACACGTTTTGTACCGTCTTATGCCAACAAACACAGTCAGAATCAAGGGATTCCAAATCAGCTTGATTTGATTTGTTTGCCATACATAGAGTACTTGCTCATACTGTGGTATATAACATAGTAATATTGAAAATATCTCTAGATAACAATATATGGCCTTTACAGCTCACTTTTAGTATTGCAAGGAATGTTGTTTGGAATGCTGTGTTGGCTTCAAACAATGATACGTATTGACCCCACATCAGAGGATATCACACATATCCCTCCATGTTGAGGTAATTCGATCAAAAGTCAATTCTTTTCCAGAATATTTATATTTGAAACACATGCGTAGGGCATAAATTGTAACAACAAGTTCGCCCCACTGCCTTTCTAATTGAGGTCCAGGACCAACTAAAGTATGTAACAAGGGGCATTCATTTACAGAGACATTACTCACACTGACCCCAACAGAACCTACAGTATCACAACGTTTAACACTGAAAAACCTATCATCTGAGTTATTTTAAATAACTATGGCCATATCTTACTGAGGGGTTGTGATCTTTCTGTAGCCGTTCCTGACTAAATCCAGATAAAATGCAATATAGAAGCCAGTTTACGATTGTGCTGATATCTAGTGCTTTAAATAGACAGGGTCTGTCCGGTACTGAGTGGCTGCCCTTTAATTTGAAATGGAGAATACTTGCACTTCTCAGTCCTGGAGCAATACATTTAATGGAAGAGTGCAGTGACTCCTCAGGAGTTAACAGGTACTCTAAATAGTTAGCACATCCATTTCTGTATTTGTGTTTAAAGCACAGTTAATACCTTCTTAACACTGGGCTATACGTCACATGGCGACGAGGCTGTACACATTCAGTGACTGCAACACTCGCTAATTTGCCATTCACAATTAAAAAACAAATTGAAAGAGTAAATAGTTCTACAAAAGGCAACACTTGTGATTTTATAATGTTACACCACATGTACAATATATGTTTTACAAGGTACTCTTTCACTCCAGACCATTGGGAGAATGAGTAGACATCTGAAAAGCAGGATTTTGAGCTGAAAATGCCATTACAGCGCACAGTATGACCTACAGCAATAGAACATTTCCCTGGGAAGTTCGGATAATCTTGAAACTAATTTCTAAACAGCCACAGGGCTTCCTGTGGTAGTCAAGCATGCCTTTGCATCTTACCTGAAATAAGCTCCAGGCCCCCCAGAGAGTTCCTCTAACCTTTTTTTTCAACTCCCAGTGGTGTGAACAAAGAGTTCCTTTTGTGCAAGATTTATGAGTGAATACAATCAGAATTGCGAAAGTAGGAAATGCGAATGCGCTGAGGTGTTTTAAGGACGTGTAGAGTTTATTGCAAACATCCTACTGATGTATTGACTATGGTGTATGGTTTTCATGGGTTTGTAATGATGTATTCAATTGTGAGCAGTAATTTTAACACTAAATTGAACTGGTGGTTTGCATATGGTGTCTGTGTTCACCCACACATTTAATGTTGAAAAACACTGTAGATTAATTTCACTTGTATGAAATACTGTTCCTACCAAATGCATTCTTTCTTTCATAGACACTGTAAGAAACTGCCCCATTTCTTGCTAAATTTTATTGCTGGTTTTTAAACTCTGCACACTGGGACGCTTTTGTCCAGGGTCGAATGTATCTATTCTGCTTTGCGGACATTTCACTGGGGGGGGAAGCACCAACCTTCTCTCAACACCTGTGTTTTCCCTGAGGTGACTGTCATTTTAATACATTTTTTAACAGGGGTTGCCCCCCGTGACCAACTTCCCCTTCCCCACCCTCACCACAGGCATTGCCCCAAATCCAACTGCAGCGCTGTTTAATTAGCCACTGCAGTGCAGACAGCAAAAATGTCTGTTGGCAAAAACAAAATATGACATAACGTCTGCATACCATGTAATCTAACCCCTACTTATGTAAACAAGCATTGGCATAGCCAATAGGTCTCGCCTTTGGGACCTCATAAGTGTTTAGCCATGCAACACTTGATGTTGTTGCACCAAGGATATTGTGCTGGATAACTAAACACTTATAAGGTCCCAAAGACGAGACCTATTGGCTATGCCAATGCTTGTTTTATTTTTGTCCACAGTAAGCACAGTTTATTCAACTTCTCATTCTTAGCTTTTTTTAGGTAGGCTTCAGGTGTGCTGTTCAGAAACAAGTCCCACAGCCAAGGCAAATGCCTGTCACTCTCACAGTGGAGGAAAAGCCAATGGAAGAAGTGGGCTGACCATTTGCATCCTGTTGAATGCTGTGAGGAGGGCAGCACATTTGTGAATGGCACTTGAACAGACTAATGGATGAAGAGGGCTGACTGAAAGGCCCTGTATGTATTAGTGGCTATTTTAAGTATGATTTTTTATAATTTATGAAAATAAGTGCCTGGCGAGACAGATAAAGTTGTCCCTAGGAAATACGTAAAAGCTAAAAAACAAATGAGGCACGCTTGTTAAATCACCCGAGACAGGGATGCTTAGTACAAGTTGACCAATCTTAGCCGTGCATCTAATGAACAGTCGGTAGAAAATGCAGCCATTCCATGTGTGTTTCGAGCTGCCCCTTCAGATGAACACATTTTCTCCTATTTATACAGAGGTGTAAAAAGCATGGCACACTCTGGGGAGCCGGAACAGAGTTTCAGGGCCCTTGGGGTGTATTTTCACGTTGGTTACACAATGACAGTGTTGGCTCTGTGTCAGCCTGTGTTTTTGGTAATTATCATTAGCTAATCTCGCGCACATGCTATTTACTAGGGGAGACAACAGATGAGGTTAAGTGTTCGAGGTCTGCTTCCCCCCCTACTGAGCCCCTTCCATTGGGATAACCCACACCCAGTAGACAGCAGTTTGCTTAATATCTAATTGAGCAAAGCAGTGATTGAAACAGGGACAGTTGCGCTATACAAAAGCCGCATGACACAGCAAATGCAATGTATATTTCTGCCACGATTATGTGGGTTCATCACTTACACAAAAAACATGGCAAAATAGAAGAATACAGCCAGCTCGGTGGGGAGAAACATTGCAGAGCGAAGCCTTTGAGCTAAGACTGCAGAAGAGAAACAGAGAAGGACTGCAACAGTCATGGAGAGACGGCATGAAATAAACAATCAAAAGTGATGCAGCCACCCGTGAAATCAAAACTGATCGCGATCGCGATCATGAACAAAGGGGGGCGGGAAGATGGGGAAAAGGAAAATTAAACTGACGAGGAGGGAATGCGTGGGGGGAAGGGGAGCAACACGGTAGGTGGAGGGCTGCTAAAATGCGGATCGCTTAAGCACGCGTAAACAACAAGCAGGAAGTGGGATAAGGGAGGGGGGTAGGCGGAGAGAGGCACGCAGGCTGACAAATGGTGTGCACTTTTGCAGCAGCTTTGATGTTCTCAGTGGCCTCGCGGCTCACTGAGAACATCAAAGCGGCCGCAAAAGTGATCACGCAGGCTGACAAATGGTGCGCACGCCCGGCGCACATGCACTGTAGTTGGAGGCCTGAAAAGCCACTAGTCTGCACTTCCAAATCCCGCTTACTAAAACTCTCGCCAGAGCAGCGCTAAAGCGCTGGCTCAGGCGAGACCTAAAAATGGCTAATCGGCACATTTAAATCTCCTAAAAGGCCATAGTATATTGTGTCGAAACTGCAGCTGTGGCATGGAAAGTTAAATGCCACCTGTGGACTGTAGCACTTATTGTCCCTCAACTAGTGTGACACAGGAAGACATGGCGTCAGGCCTACTGTTTTAGCCTGACTGCTACAGTTTTAACATTCAGCCAGATCTGCTGAAATAACTCTTTTTGATGGAAGAAAACCTCCTTTTTACATAGTAATATGACCCCTATGTAGGCCTTGCAGCAGACAAGATAGTGTGCAAGGTATTTAAAAGTGGGACATGTAGAAAAGTGATGTTACCATGTTCCTACTGTGGCCCCAAAAACGATTTTGACTGTGGAATCCTCTGGCTGTCCAACAAGGAAATAAAGAGTACAGATTAAAAAATATATTCTGCTATCTTGAGTTTTGGTACTCGCTAGAATAGTTGTTTATCCACGATTTTTAATAGAAACTAAAAAATCCAATTCAATGTTGAAGTTAGATTTCTAATAAATATTTAGGAAACATAGCTTTTAGAGAGTGTCTTTTCACCTCTGGGAGCTTCTGGAGGTGTATTTGCATTGATCAGACAACAGCTGCCCAGCCAGTGCTTTACCTTAAAGTGGGTTGAAGACTTCTGCCAGAGGGTAGCAATGTTCGGGGTATGAGGGCGTGTTTTTTGTCCCCATACAGACAGACCGGTTTGGGTGGACAAGGAAATCCATTAACTCGTAAAGGACCCACCCTGTCACATATAAATGTAAGATGAGACCTGGAAATGGTAATCTTTGTCCCTCCAGGAAGGCTGGCTCCAAACCTAGTGAGAGCGGAACTACTCTCAGGACCTGTTTTGAGTAAGCACAAAGGAGGGGGCTGCTTATTTGCTTGGGCACATTCTGGTGAGCAAACAATCTGTTCACAAGGGGCAAAGGGTTTCCGATCTTGATTTTAGGAGTAAGGTGCACTGTGGGATTGTTTGTATTAGGGTAAACAGGAATTGCTGAAAAAGTGGGTAGGGTTGCTCCTGGGAACTTTTACCCCATTGGTTAGGGAGGGGCAAGAGTCCCCCCCGCTCAGTAGCTAGTCACAACAATAAATGTGTCACCCTAAAACACCCACCTCAAAACATGTTCTGGACCTGTGGAATAACAGCATAAGGACTGCACCTGCTGTTTGAAACCTGTGAGGAGACCTGAAGGGCTGGACTTGCTTCCACTTGTACCCAGGACAAAGATGTAGATTTCAGGGGCCAGTTGGCTGTTCTCCTGTTTGGCTACAGGGATACAACAAGCTGCAAAAGGCCTTTTTCCTGAAGGGACCAGTTGCAACTGGTCCTGTTACCGAATCGCAAAATGGGTTTGAGATTTGCTATTAGGAAAGGGCGTGTTTAGTGCGTCCCTTCCTAATACCGAATCGCATCGGTATGCATGAATGTTTTGTGACCAATATGCGGTTGCAAAACATTCGCATTTTACCACTTACTTCAAGTAGGTGGTAACCCATTCGTAAATAGGAAGGGGTCCCCAAGGGACCCCTTCCCCTTTGTGAATGTTTGTAAAGAAATTTATTTTTTAAGAGCGGGCAATGGTCCCACGGACTGCTGCCTTTTTATTTTTGTAAAGCATCTCATTTTCCTTTAAGGAAAACGGGCTGCTTTACAACAAAAAAAGATTGCTTTATATAAAAGCAATCATGTACATGGTGGTCTGCTGACCCCAGCCAGCTACCATCCCTGTGATTATTGCAATTCCTAGGGGGTCGTAAATTGCGACTTACCTCATTAATATTCATGAGGTAGGTCATTTGCGATCCCTTAAGAATTGCAGAAAGTGTTCAACACACTTTTATGTATGCCGTTTTGCGATTTCCTAATTGCGAAACGCAGTGATTCACAATTAGGGAATCTAAAAATGGTGTGTTGCTGCATCTGGTCCTTAGTCTCAAATCTCTGAAATATTTGGACTTAAAAAGATCGGGACAAACCACCAAAGTCAATCCGCCTAAGGTGCAACGTCACTAGACAAGAAACCCAGGTTGCACAGCTCTGAGCTTGGTGCTGCTCAGAAAACCTGTCCAGCAGACCCTTACTGCAAGCCTATCTGACTTCTGTGTGACTTTCAAGTACATAGCTTGCAGACTTACCATCCTGAAGGATTCTGAGCTCCAAAAAAGAGACTAAGGGCATCATTAGGGTGGCGGGCGGATCCTGACGGAAAACGGGACCGCCCGCCATATTTGCGGCGGTCCCGTGGGGGAGATTAGGATGCGCCCGCCACTCTGGCGGGTGCATCCCGCATTTTTAACATTGCGGCGGGCGGTGCTTTCAGCAGCACCCGCCGCAATGGTAAAAATGCATGTTGTGCATTTGCATGCACAAAGTGGCAGGCAGTGTGCGGTGCCTGCCGCATGGTGCATGCAAATGCAGGGGGGTACCATAGGTACCCCCATGTGCATCCCCACCCCCCCAACTTCCTGGGAGCCCCGCAACAGGCCCCCAATTGTGAACTCCGCATGCCTTTCCGTGGCGGCGAAAGGCTGCTCTCCGCCTGCATACTTATATGGATGGCGGTGTCTAGCAGACACCGCCACCATATTCAACCCTTTTCCGCCCGGTCTTCCCGTCTGCCGCGGTACCCCCGCCATACTAATATGGCGGGGGGGACATGGGTGGCGGGCGAGGAAGGATGTAGGCCGCCCTACATCCTAATCGCCCCCTAAGTCTGAACAGGAAATCCTGAGCAGGTGATTGCACCGAAAGTATCTGACTGACAAGATGACTTCCGTAGGTGTTAAATTTGAACTCTCCCTGCTCTAAGCTTTTCCGAAACAAGGGGCTTTAGCAGCACCTTATCCCACAGATGTCTAGCTTAGAGAAGACCTTCTCAGATACAGTATAAAGTCTTGCCCCACTGAAGGATTTTGACTTTCATTTCAGAGACCTAAGGGAAAATCTTGGACCGGGACAAACCTGCTTGGCATGTAAGGCCCACGCTGCATCGCAGTCAGCCTGAAATCGCACCAAGGTTCCACTCACCTGCGAACAGTGATTATGATTGTCACTTTACATTTTCTTGGTACTTTTTCTCTGACATCTTTTAAAAAAATCATATCTACAATTCCCCTTGCTGGATTTTCGTAATTTTGGTGCAATTTTGCTTATTTAATTTCCTTCTATTTTTGTAAATTGGTGTGGGATTTTTATTGTGCTTTGTTTTTGACTTTCAACTGTTTTGGTGCTCCTTAAATGCTTTACACATTTTCACTTAGTCAAGTCTATCTGCTCTGTGCCAAAACTACCAGAGGTTAAGCTCAGGTTTACACTTTCGAAACCTTGGCTTGCCCCCAACACGTCAGTCACTTTATTACTTGCGGCATACTACCACCCACCCTAATTAATGATTTAATGTGATCTGCACTAAGGAAAATCATTCTTCTGCAACATGAGCTTATATTATTAGAGACCACATCTATATTTAACCACAAATTCACAAGTCTGTGCAAGGCTGGGCCATTGTAAGGTCGCAATACATGTTGGTATTTACCCACTAACATACCAGAGCATGCTGAAAGAGGGCTGATTTGCCCGTCCACCAAACAATAATAACTTGTTTTATGGAGCTCTATTTCATGATTACCCTCTCAAAGGGGCATATTACCAAGCGGCAGCGATAATTATCGCTGGCCGCCCTCAGCGTGAAAATTTTGGTCAACTTTCCAATGCAAATTCTGATTTGCATTCGAAAGTAAATACCACCTCAATGCTTTCCTTGGGATTTGTGTTACAAAGGCAACATAAACCCGGAGGAAAGTGTAAGTAAATATTGGCCTCAGTGTTTAAGATAAAACAAGGGTGCTAAAAATACATATTTAATCTGTTCTTACCTAGCACAAACCTTTTTATAAGATCATCTGAGAGCACCCTTATATTACCTCTCAAAAAGAAAAAATCTTTGCCACTATGAAGTCTAAAATGACCAGCCGCGGCCCGTGGAGGGAGTTCCGTGGGGCGGTAAGGCGGGGCGGGGGAGGGGCAGGGTGGGGGGTTCTAAAAACTGGAATATGGATAATTGCAGGTAAGTAAACAATTAAATAAATAAAACGAATTTCGTAGCACAAAATGCGATGCAGCGCGCGCTACGAAATTCGTTTTATTTATTTAATTGTTTACTTACCTGCAATTATCCATATTCCGGTTTTTAGAACCCCCGACCCTGCCCCTCCCCCGCCCCGCCTTACCGCCCCACGGAACTCCCTCCACGGGCCGCGGCTGAAAATGACTATATTAATTAAAGCCATATTCAGGTTCCCAAGCAGCCTTTAGTTTTCCTGATAAACTAATTGCACACATTTACATTTCTTTCAGGTAGCAGCACCCTGTTGAAGAGGCTTGTTTCTTCTAATACCTTCTACTGCTATCCCTGGCTTCTGAGAACCGAAGAACCCCTCCCTTACCTTTCAGCTGGTCAGCATTAACCGTTCTGGAGCGGTTGTTTATTATTAATAAAAAGTGTGGGAACTGTTATGGTAAAATTAAAAAAGATTGGGACTATCCTTACCAATACAAATCGGGTTATTGGTTGACAGAGGGGGAAGCTCATCTCAGGCAACACGACAATCCTTGTCAGGGTGACCACTAAAGTCACTAAATTAGCCTTTGCTTAATCCTCTGGTAGCGTGGCACAACAGCAGTCAGGTTTAACTTTGGCGGCAAAGTGTAAAGCATTTCTGCAGCACATTAACAGTAATAAAGTGAAAACACAACACAAGAAAACTCCCAAACAAATTTATGTTAATAGAGTGCATTTTAATTAATACAATGATACCAGAACTGCAAAAATCCCGTCTGTAGAACCGGAGATGTTCAATCTAAAAGTTTTTAGTGAAAATAGCGCCTAAAAGCACTAAACGTCACTTGTGCTTATCTGGTAGTGCTAGAGCGGGCGAAAGGCACAGGTTTAGGCCGATTGCAATTGTACACTGGTCGGATAAAGGGCTCAGGTAAGTCCGCTGAAGAGCTACCTTCTGAAGGCAGGCACAAAGGTTTCCGTTTACGTTGGAGGATGTCACGAGGAGGTGGCTTTTGGCGAGAAGAGCATGTCGAGCATTGCGGACGGTCGTTGCTGTAGAATGAAGGTCCAGCCATCACTGGAACTTCGCATTGGTGGTCGCTGCAGGTGGTTGTTGCTATTGCATTAAGTGCAGTTCTTGCACTACCAGTCATTGGGAACGGTCACTGTTGACCCGAAGAGCAGGTCTCACCAGAGCTTCGCGTTGGCGGTGATCTCGGGTGGCAGAGTTTTGCCGTTCATGGTCACAAGGAACCCAAACATCAGGGTTTTCACCTTTTTCTGCTTGAAGGAGCTTCCACTTCATGCTTGCAAAGGCTTCAGGACCTGGGGAGGTATCGCATGGGGATCAGGAAATACGCCAGCAGAGTCTAACAGCAGGGCTCAGGCAGGTCTGGGACGGTCCATTTGCATCTGGTCAGCTGGGCAGTTGCAGGGAGGCCTCTGGAAGCTTGTTGTGTCTCTGTAACTCACACAGATGGGGCCCCTGACTCTTGGAGTCAGTCTGGGTAGCCTGGGAGCAAGGCAAGTAGGTGCAAGCTTTCTTCTTCAGACAGCAAGGCAGCCCTTAAAGCAGCAGGGCGGCCCTCTGGCAGCAGGGCAGTCCTTCTTCTGATTCTTCAACAGGTTGAGGGGTGTTCTAATGAGTGATTCTGAAGGTCCTCATTTTATACCTGCTGCCAGTCTTCATGTGGAGGAATTCCCTGGCCTACCACCAAAACTAGTTCTTGTCAGTTCTTCCCCTTCCTCTGGGCCAGGCTTCAAACTGTCTGGGGTTACAAAAGGCAGAGCAGGCCTGATGTTAGGTTCCTTTGTGTGTGCTGTAGGTAAAGCCTTTGAAGTGTAAGTGAGACTGGATGGAGACCACTCCCCCATCTTGACTACACATAAGCTCCCTATGTCCCATTGCCCGGAAGCAATACACAAACCCCAAGAGCTGAACCATTCACAGTCATTTGACCCAGGACACTAGAAGAAAGGCTCAATTGGTTGGAAAAGAAAACGCAAACTTTCTGAAAGTGACATTTTCAGACTTGTAACTTAAAATGTGTTTTTTAACCATTAAAGAGGATTTTAAATTACAATTTATTTGAGTTTCAAAAGAATATCTCTATCTGTTCCCACTCTGAAGTTAGCACGTACCAAATGTAATAAGGCAACCAAATGTTAGTCAATGGGATATATAGAAATGACAACAGTGGAAAAAGACTTTAGGAGTTTTTCACTGCCAAGATATGTAAAACTTAAGCACACAAGTCCTACCTTTAAAATACAATGCACTCTGCCTTAAGGGTGACTAAGTATTACAAAAGGAAGGCTTAGACCTGGCAAAAGGTCTATTTTTCCAGGTCGAAATGACAGTTTCTATCTGCACTAAAAGCTGCAGCGGCAGGGCTGAGATATGTTTTAAAAAGCCTACTTTAGTGGGTGGCATAATGAGTGCTGCAGGCCACTAGTAGAAGGCCCTGGGTATATACACTGCGCTATACTAGGGACTTACAAATACATTGAAGGTACCAATTAGCTGTAATTCAATGTTACTATGTTTTAAGGAGAGAGCACAAACATGTTAGCACTGGTTAGCAGGCTTAAAGTGCATAGAGTCCAAAACGCCCAGCAAAACTGGGTTCAGCAAAGGAAGGCAACAAAAAGAAACTTGGGTGACCATGCAAAAACAGCCAGGTCCAACATTGCTCACTTCAACCACTGCTAGAAGGTGAAGGGGAATGACTGCCGAAAGTAAAGTTCTAGGAGGTGGGCCCATTTGTGTACTAGTAGGTGTTCTTATGAATCCTTGTGGAAATGCAACTGTCCATCACCAAACATGGTAATAAAACAGTTTGACATTTCAGGCATCTAGCTGGTGGTGGTGGAGCACAGCTTTAGTCCTTTCAAATGACATATTTCCTTGTTGATGAAAACTTTTCATTTTTATTTTTGTAAAGCATCTCATTTTCCTTTAAGGAAAACGGGCTGCTTTACAACAAAAAAAGATTGCTTTATATAAAAGCAATCACAGACATGGTGGTCTGCTGACACCAGCCAGCTACCATCCCTGTGATTATTGCAATTCCTAGGGGGTCGTAAATTGCGACTTACCTCATTAATATTCATGAGGTAGGTCATTTGCGATCCCTTAAGAATTGCAGAAAGTGTTCAACACACTTTTATGTATGCCGTTTGCGATTTCCTAATTGCGAAACGCAGTGATTCACAATTAGGAAATCTAAAAATGGTGTGTTGATGCATCTGGTCCTTAGTCTCAAATCTCTGAAATATTTGGACTTGAAAAGATCGGGACAAACCACCAAAGTCAATCCGCCTAAGGTGCAACGTCACTAGACAAGAAACCCAGGTTGCACAGCTCTGAGCTTGGTGCTGCTCAGAAAACCTGTTCAGCGGACCCTTACTGCAAGCCTATCTGACTTCTGTGTGACTTTCAAGTACATAGCTTGCAGACTTACCATCCTGAAGGATTCTGAGCTCCAAAAAAGAGACTAAGGGCATCATTAGGATGGCGGGCGGATCCTGACGGAAAACGGGACCGCCCGCCATATGTGCAGCGGTCCCGTGGGGGAGATTAACATTTTAACATTGCGGCGGGTGGTGCTTTCAGCGGCACCCGCCGCAATGGTAAAAATGCATGTTGTGCATTTGCATGCACAAAGTGGCAGGCACTGTGCACTGTGCGGTGCCTGCTGCATTGTGCATGCAAATGCAGGGTGGTACCATAGGTACCCCCATGTGCATCCCCACACATCTTGGACCGGGACAAACCTGCTTGGCATGTAAGGCCCACGCTGCATCGCAGTCAGCCTGAAATCGCGCCAAGGTCCCACTCACCTGTGAACAGTGATTATGATTTCCACTTTACTTTTTCTTGGTACTTTTTCTCTGACATCTTTAAAAAAAATCATATCTACAATTCCCCTTGTTGGATTTTTGTCATTTTGGTGCAATTTTGCTTATTTAATTTCCTTCTATTTTTGTAAATTGGTGTGGGATTTTTATTGTGCTTTGTTTTTGACTTTCAACTGTTTTGGTGCTCCTTAAATGCTTTACACATTTTCACTTAGTCAAGTCTATCTGCTCTGTGCCAAAACTACCAGAGGTTAAGCTCAGGTTTACACTTTCGAAACCTTGGCTTGCCCCCAACACGTCAGTCACTTTATTACTTGCGGCATACTACCACCCACCCTAATTAATGATTTAATGTGATCTGCACTAAGGAAAATCATTCTTGTGCAACATGAGCTTATATTACTAGAGACCACATCTATATTTAACCACAAATTCACAAGTCTTTGCAAGGCTGGGCCATTGTAAGGTCGCAATACATGTTGGTATTTACCCACTAACATACCAGAGCATGCTGAAAGAGGGCTGATTTGCCCGTCCACCAAACAATAATAACTTGTTTTATGGAGCTCTATTTCATGATTACCCTCTCAAAGGGGCATATTACCAAGCGGCAGCGATAATTATCGCTGGCCGCCCTCAGCGTGAAAATTTTGATCTCCGGCTATCGCTGATAATTATCACCATGCTAACGCTGTATTAAAAATGCATAGCGCAATGGCGATAATTATCCCAGCGATAGCGATGTTTTCCATGGAACATCGCTGGTTTTTCCGCGATGTTCCATTGAAAACAGCAATAACCTTGCTGATACGACCCTGTGGTCATATCAGCATAATCCACCCCCAATGGTAAGTATAGCTAAGTCAGGATTTTAGCAGACGTTAGTTTTTGGCGAAAACCGCGTTTTTTTTGCCAAAAACTAACGTCTGCTAAAATCCTGAGGGCCACCTTGTAAATATCGCGATGTGTATTTAGCAATAATTAACAAGGTAGTCCGTCAGGGGTATGCCCTGTGACGCTCACTTTGCATCTCATTTGAGATGCGAAGCGAGGCGTCGGGAAAACTTGTGCTAACATGCGCTAATGCATGTTAGCATCCCCTTGTAGATAGGGCGATAATCTTATCTCCGCTTTTTTGGCTTTTAAAGTAAAAAAAGCGGAGATAAGGCCCTTGTTAATATGCCCCATGGTTCTCAATTTACTGACCTTTGGGAAGATGGAAGGATGAGTCTACCATGCCAGAACTCACCGCTTTGTTACAGCATCCAGCATTCAGCTCACTGAGCTATCCTTAGAGAAATGAAGAGCATACGTTCAAATGCTTATTGACAGCTTATGTTGATCCTTTTTGAAAACGCCATGTTTGTTGCCTCACTTTAAGCCAAAAATATAGTTCAATATTATTTCAATTCAGTGAAACACAAATGTGCAGTTGACGTCAGTGAATTTCAGAAAATTCCATCATAAGTAGCAATCAGTATTTTACAATTCAGTCTGTAAATGTCAAGGACGGGCTCTTGGGCGGTCTGTTGAATCCCCTTCTGGATTGCTCGAATAAAGGGTGACTCCTCCCAGACACCACTGTACCACCCTACTGAGAATAATGCACATGAAAGGTGTAAAGTGCCTCCTTGGGAGGGCTCTAAAAAAAGGGGAAATCACACAAAAGGGAAACCCTCCTTGCAAGCTTATGAATTTTGACTAAAGATGAAGATTGAAAAAGAAGAGAACAGCAAAGCACCAAACTTCTCATTAGAAACTGGAAGGAGAAAAGAGCCAGGCTGAATCCACAAGTAGAATCCAGTAGAACATTCCAGCTGCAAGAAGCAAAAAGCAAAGAAAAATGGAAGCAAGTGGACGTGGAACACAACAAAAAATAAGGGAACAAATGTGTTGCAACTCATTCTTCAATTAGAATTGCCTTCTTATATATGGTCTGTGCAGGAAATGACACCAGAGGAAAAAGACCTTACTTCATCTTGGGTTGGGATCCACAGATAACATCCTAAGGCCAGACCACCATCCTGTAAAGGCCACATTATAGGGCTTAACCACCCCATCAATATGGAGATATGGCGTGAGCTACAAAGAGAGAATGACCAACAGCACCATGTCTACTGGGATATGGAGCTGTTTCTCCAGGCGCTGGAGCACTTTAGGCTGCCATGTGCCAATGCACACACCCTTGCACCATATTACAAGAGTGTGTGTGTTATATCAAGCATAGATTTTGTACCAGAACAGTCCAAACATTATGCGTTCAACACTGCAAGCGTACTGTACAGTGCAGCACACATGCAAAATTTGAAAAGTATGGAGAAATAAAAACGTCTCCTCCATCACAGCTGCCTTGATGAGGTATAAGGCTTCGGCACAAATCCCTAACTACAGTTGTTAGTAGATAAGAGATGTGTGTCAAAACCCATGGCTGGTTGTATGGGAACCCCTATGTACCACCAATGGAACGCCCCTTAATGAATAGTAGCGCAGCGATATGTTTGTTTTACTTTGGTCAACTTTCCAATGCAAATTCTGATTTGCATTCGAAAGTAAATACCACCTCAATGCTTTCCTTGGGATTTGTGTTACAAAGGCAACATAAACCCATAGGAAAGTGTTAGTAAATATGGGCATCAGTGTTTAAGATAAAACAAGGGTGCTAAAAATACATATTTAATCTGTTCTTACCTAGCACAAACCTTTTTATAAGATCATCTGAGAGCAACCTTATATTACCTCTCAAAAAGAAAAAATCGTTGCCACTATGAAGTCTAGAATGACTATATCAATTAAAGCCATATTCAGGTTCCCAAGCAGCCTTTAGTTTTCCTGATTAACTAATTGCACACAGTTACATTTCTTTCAGGTAGCAGCACCCTGTTGAAGAGGCTTGTTTCTTCTAATACCTTCTACTGCTTCCCTGGCTTCTGAGAACCGAAGAACCCCTCCCTTCCCTTTCAGCTGGTCAGCATTAACCGTTCTGGAGCGGTTGTTTTTTAATAAAAAGTGTGGGAACTGTTATGATAAAATTAAAAGAAATTGGGACTATCCTTACCAATACAAATCGGGTTATTGGTTGACAGAGGGGGAAGCCCATCTCAGGCAACACGACAATCCTTGTCAGGGTGACCACTAAAGTCACTAAATTAGCCTCTGCTTAATCCTCTGGTAGCGTGGCACAACAGCAGTCAGGTTTAACTTTGGAGGCAATGTGTAAAGCATTTCTGCAGCACATTAACAGTAATAAAGTGAAAACACAACACAAGAAAACTCCCAAACAAATTTATGTTAATAGAGTGCATTTTAATAAATACAATGATACCAGAATGGCAAAAATCCAGTCTGTAGAACCGGAGATGTTCAATCTAAATGTTTTTAGTGAAAATAGCGCCTAAAAGCACTAAACGTCACTTGTGCTGATCTGGTAGTGCTAGAGCGGGCGAAAGGCAAAGGTTCAGGCCGATTGCAATTGTACACTGGTCGGATAAAGGGCTCAGGTAAGTCCGCTGAAGAGCTACCTTCTGAAGGCAGGCACAAAGGTTTCCGTTTACGTTGGAGGATGTCACGAGGAGGTGGCTTTTGGCGAGAAGAGCATGTCGAGCATTGCGGACGGTCGTTGCTGTAGAATGAAGGTCCAGCCATCACTGGAACTTCGCATTGGTGGTCGCTGCAGGTGGTTGTTGCTATTGCATTAAGTGCAGTTCTTGCACTACCAGTCATTGGGAACGGTCACTGTTGACCCGAAGAGCAGGTCTCACCAGAGCTTCGCGTTGGCGGTGATCTCGGGTGGCAGAGTTTTGCCGTTCATGGTCACAAGGAACCCAAACATCAGGGTTTTCACCTTTTTCTGCTTGAAGGAGCTTCCACTTCATGCTTGCAAAGGCTTCAGGACCTGGGGAGGTATCGCATGGGGATCAGGAAATACGCCAGCAGAGTCTAACAGCAGGGCTCAGGCAGGTCTGGGACGGTCCATTTGCATCTGGTCAGCTGGGCAGTTGCAGGGAGGCCTCTGGAAGCTTGTTGTGTCTCTGTAACTCACACAGATGGGGCCCCTGACTCTTGGAGTCAGTCTGGGTAGCCTGGGAGCAAGGCAAGTAGGTGCAAGCTTTCTTCTTCAGACAGCAAGGCAGCCCTTAAAGCAGCAGGGCGGCCCTCTGGCAGCAGGGCAGTCCTTCTTCTGATTCTTCAACAGGTTGAGGGGTGTTCTAATGAGTGATTCTGAAGGTCCTCATTTTATACCTGCTGCCAGTCTTCATGTGGAGGAATTCCCTGGCCTACCACCAAAACTAGTTCTTGTCAGTTCTTCCCCTTCCTCTGGGCCAGGCTTCAAACTGTCTGGGGTTACAAAAGGCAGAGCAGGCCTGATATTAGGTTCCTTTGTGTGTGCTGTAGGTAAAGCCTTTGAAGTGTAAGTGAGACTGGATAGAGACCACTCCCCCATCTTGACTACACATAAGCTCCCTATGTCCCATTGCCCGGAAGCAATACACAAACCCCAAGAGCTGAACCATTCACAGTCATTTGACCCAGGACACTAGAAGAAAGGCACAATTGGTTGGAAAAGAAAACGCAAACTTTCTGAAAGTGACATTTTCAGACTTGTAACTTAAAATGTGTTTTTTAACTATTAAAGAGGATTTTAAATTACAATTCATTTGAGTTTCAAAAGAATATCTCTATCTGTTCCCACTCTGAAGTTAGCACATACCAAATGTAATAAGGCAACCAAATGTTAGTCAATAGGATATATAGAAATGACAACAGTGGAAAAAGACTTTAGGATTTTTTTACTGCCAAGATATGTAAAACTTAAGCACACAAGTCCTACCTTTAAAATACAATGGCCTCTGCCTTAAGGGTGACTAAGTATTACAAAAGGAAGGCTTAGACCTGGCAAAAGGTCTATTTTTCCAGGTCGAAATGACAGTTTATATCTGCACTAAAAGCTGCAGCGGCAGGCCTGAGATATGTTTTAAAAAGCCTACTTTAGTGGGTGGCATAATGAGTGCTGCAGGCCACTAGTAGAAGGCCCTGGGTATATACACTGCGCTATACTAGGGACTTACAAATACATTGAAGGTACCAATTAGCTGTAATTCAATGTTACTATGTTTTAAGGAGAGAGCACAAACATGTTAGCACTGGTTAGCAGGCTTAAAGTGAACTGAGTCCAAAAAGCCCAGCAAAACTGGGTTCAGCAAAGGAAGGCAACAAAAAGAAACTTGGGTGACCATGCAAAAACAGCCAGGTCCAACATTGCTCACTTCAACCACTGCTAGAAGGTGAAGGGGAATGACTGCCGAAAGTAAAGTTCTAGGAGGTGGGCACATTTGTGTACTAGTAGGTGTTCTTATGAATCCTTGTGGAAATGCAACTGTCCATCACCAAACATGGTAATAAAACAGTTTGACATTTCAGGCATCTAGCTGGTGGTGGTGGAGCACAGCTTTAGTCCTTTCAAATGACATATTTCCTTGTTGGTGATATCTGCTGCAGTTTTCCACACATGCAACTTTTTCTGATCTGTTTACCTGCTGGAAAAATCAAATGCGGAAAAATTGGACCCGGTGAAACCAGGTGCAATAATGTTGTACACAGCCAAATCATTTGCACAAGACCCCAAAAATATTTGTAACTCAGCAATTATTCTGAGTGCAAGGACTATTTTACCAGCCGGTAATCGGGTGTGATTTACAAGCAAACTTCTAATTAAGGCCTAAGGGTGCAGATAGCTACAGATTAAAGCAAGACCCAATAATGTTTGCAGGGAGTAAATACATTGGACTATAGTTGGTTATAGTCATTAGATCCGCGGTGGGTTTTTAAGCAATGGTACAATAGGTGTTTGCTTCTATCTTATGGGTGCCAGGCTTTGCAAAAAGGAAACATTGTAAAGTACTGCATTGAAGAATGGCTCGAGGAACCAACAATCTGAGCTATTTGGCCAGACGAGGATCTAATGGTGAACCAGTAGGGTGTAGCCCGGGAATTTTGAGTCCCAAGTATCGACTGGACAGAATATCATTGCAACAATATGGAGGGGTAAAATATTGAAAGGTAAGTTTCCATATAATTTCTATGCCTAAGTTCACACATGCATGCCGTAGTGATATATATATATCTTCAAGGTACGTAGATGTGGAGTTAAGAGTAGTAAATGCTTAGCTCCCTCTGCAATTGTCTTTCAATATTTTGTTCCTCTCTATTGTTGCAATGATAGTCTGTCCCGTCAATATTCAGGTTTCGATATTACCTATTACAGTCAACCAGAAGAGAGTGCCTTTATTATGGTGTGTTCCAAATTTTCTTTAATTAGTATAAAAGAGATAAGAGTTATGTTAGTGGAGGAAATGGCCACACCAGGAGTGTTGGGAGCCTCTGCAAGGGAGCTGAAAGTCTGTAGGATATCCATGATTTTGTCCTAATCAAACTAGAAAGAAAATCGCAGAGGGTTTAAGAGGGTAGTTTTGCAGACTTCAAGGCAAAAGAGAGTATTAAAAATATGGAACACTTTGTTGGTTTTGCTGGAGGCTAAGTGAATGGAATTGCCATTCCATTTAATTCTGATATTGCAAATAAGCCTTTTGTATTCATACACAGCATTCTGATAAAGGTGTTTGTCATTGGCTAGATACAACCACCATTTATACGCTGGGCATTTGCACTGGCATTTGAGTTCATTGAAGGAGGGTGAGAACCAGGGGAAGAAGGGGTGGATGCGACGTTGAGTAACACATTTCACAGGGATTGATGAGTAAAGAGCAGTGAAGCCCATGGCATTGACAGCTTAGGCATTGACATCAAGATAAAGATCTGAGGAGCAAAGAGATGGAGCTGGTAAGAGTGAAGGGGCATCTTTTTCTACCAAGTCTCTGGGCCAAATTCCGGCCGGTCGAGGATCTGACGTGACAACATATTGTATATCAGGCTCCACAGTGGGGAGAGAGAAGGACATTTCTAAGTGATCTGTCAATGCCGGGGAAAGGGGCAGTAAGATAGAGATAGAGTAATGTGGGGCAAAGAGTAAATCAAGAGTATGGCCTTTAATATAAATAGAGCTTATATTTAGGGATCCCAGGTTTATGGTATTTATTTTTTCAACATTTCCGTCTGTATTTATCCATATTTATTTTTGGGCCATCCTATTGGAATTTATCCACATTTATTTTGTGTTTTGATAATGATTGGAGCCATAAAATTGTATATTTCCACATTTATCAAACTTTTGGATGTGCACTCATACATGGATGCCTGTCATGTTTTAGCAAATTTAAGCAGCCAAATGCAACAAAACACTACACTGACAGAGTTATACTTCAAATATACGTTAATACCCGTATTTAAGAACATTTCATCCTGTTTTTTAACTCTCTTTGCTGTCTATCTGCTTAGCTGTTGCCTGGAATTCATGAAAGACAGAATCGCGAGTCTCTTACAAGATGCACCACTTTTAAAAATAACTACAGAGAGGAAATGCATTGTTTTCTGTCTGTATTTATCTGTAAAAATCAGTAAAAATGGAACATTGGGAGTTCACTCATAATATACTCAGATATATTAAAGTTGGAGCATCTGCATCAAATGGTTTGTTTACAAGAAGACTAAAATCACATCGCATTGTAAAATTGTTAGTTTGAATACAAAAAGGAAAAATATATTCCAGAAGATCCTGTGTAAAACCGCTGCTGCATGAGGGGCGTCGATAGACTAATAAAGACTTTATTGTGCCTGTTGGCAAGACAATTATTGTGATGTAGAGGAGCCTGGCCTCAGGGAAATGGGGAAAGAAGAGTTCAATACCATCAGATGAAGCACTATAGATAACAACAACGCTTCCACCATTTGGAAGTGGACGGTTATAGGAGAGGTTTCTATACATAGGTGGAATGGACAAAATAACATCGGATCGAAATATTTTCTAAGGCATGTTTCGGTTATAAAAGCAACATCAATTTGGTTTTTGTTAAATAGCCATCGAGGTCCGCAGTTCCAAGCAGGTGGTATATGTGTGCATTAAACCCCACAGAATTGGGAATTCTGTGCAGAATGCTACCCAGTAAATCCAGTTATGGATGACTCCTGGATTGCATGAATGCAGATCCTAGTTTGTGGAAGGCCACCAGATGCTACACGAGATCACATAGGTCCGTCCATATAAAAGTGCCTTTGTTTTGTTGCCATGGAGTATGAAGACATGACTTTTCATCCAGGAGGCGACTTCCAACACTCAGGAATTTAAGATCTCGGAGAAGGGAACACACCTACCTGCAGATGAGAAGGCACGCTGTGTGTCATCTACATAGGACAGCACAAAAAAAACATAACAGAATGAGATGAGATAATGGGGCCATATTGTTTTCAAACAATGGGGCTCAATGTGGAACCTTGAGGAACCCCACAAACTAAAGTCTTGGATGTTGAGTGGTAAGACTTCAACTCCGCTGACTGGGAGGGATTAATCAGGAAAGATGAATCCCACTTCAGTGATTGACATTGAATCCCAACTGGGTGTATCCTGAGACAAAGCAGATCATGGGAGACCATATCAAAGGCAGCACAATCACATCCCTCTGCTACCATACCCTCCAGCTCCTCAATAAAGTCTTCAAATAGTTCCCATTGGACGCACGAAGATCCGTCACTCAAGCCATGATCAGCAGCAAACTGGACTGCCAATGTCCTCTACGTCCGCATCACCTCTCAATTCCGCAAGACTCCAAGTCATACAGCACACTGCAACCAGACTCACTCTCAAACTACCTCTCATCACTCACATATCCAAACACCTCAAGAACCTCCACCGACTCCATATCCACAAACACACCCTCTTCAAGCTCCTCACACAGACCTACAAAACACTACACAATCAAGTCCCACCATACCTCAACAGTCACATACAGTTCAACCAGACAAGTTTGCTCGACCAGCCTCATGCTCGCCCTCGTTCCCCCGCATTCGCTGACCATGAGCTGGGGCCACACCTTTTCCTACCTGACCCCTCAAAGCCTGGAACGACCTCCCTATCTGAGAGGTCCATCTAAGAATTCTGCAAGGAACTGTAAATCTGGGGGCATATTATCAAGCACGGCATTAAAATTATCGCCGCTTTAGCGGCAGATAACTGCCGCTAAAACGGCGATAATGGGCTTGATAATATGACGCAGAGAATTCCAATAGAAGCCCATGTTGACACCAGAACATGGGCTTCTATGGGAATTCTCACGGGCATATTATCAAGCCCATTATCACCGCTTTAGCGGCAGTTTTCCGCCGCTAAAGCGGCGATAATTTTAACGCCGTTTCTTGATAATATGCCCCCTGGTTCTTCCAACAGGCTTCATTCAGGGCTGCACCACCCTTCTAAGGTGCCCAGACACCCTCTAGGGTGATATGTGAGCTATATAAATAACGTAACATAACGTAACATAACGTAACAATACATAACATTGCATAACATAGCATAACATACCATAAGGGTTTCACAACTTTCCTTTTTGCCCAGGGGCTAACTCCAAGTCAGGTCTGGTGACTTAGTGGACTAAGGCATCCACTACAGGAATATCTGTGTTTCACATCTTAACCTAAGACCGTGCTATCGGACTAAACAAATTGTAGAAGAGTGTTATACAAATAAATACAAGTTGCATAACATAACAACATAGCTTGGCTCAACATCATAACAAAAGGCAGATGAACTTCTGATTTCACTTTTTAACAATCATTTTTTAATTAACTTTGTATAAATGTTTCATCTCACAGTTCACAAGATGTTAAATACTGCATTTCACATTAACAGTGTGCTCTACAAAAATATATCAGAGTCCATGATGTCACGTGTAGAAAGAAGGAAAAGGGGAGAGTAAGAGAGAGGAAGGACACTGAACAAGGAGGAGCGAGTGAGGAAGGAAAAAGTGAGCTGCACCAAGGGCGAGAGTGGTAAACGATCGAATTAAAAGAAATTTGGAGAGTCACAGAAAGGACATAGAGAAGAAGTGAAACGAAGGGAGAAGGAAAATGATAAAAAGACTGGAAAGCAGTTGTAGATGGGAGGAACAGCATACATAGAAAGGAAGTGAGAAGGGAGGGTGAGATGGTAAGGAGGAAAAGAACAAGGGAGAAAGACCAGGATCAAATAAGTGAAAGAAAGGAGTGTGAAGAGAGGGAGAAGAAACATGAAAGAAGTAAGAGAAAGGAAGACAGGGAGGTAGAAAAAAGAAGGAGGGAGAGATACAGAGGTAATGAGAGATAGACAGAGAGAGAAAAGAGAGGAGAAGAGAGAGGTGGGAAATAGGTAACGCAGAAGGTGGGGGAGATGGCGGAGAGGAGAGAAAGCGAGAAAAAGAGTGAAGGAAAAAAAGGTGAGACAGCAGTGGAGAGGCAGGATGAGGGGTTGCAAGGACAGAGAGCAGAACTCAAGAGATGGGTTCAGCCTCCTAGAGAAGTCTGAGATGAATTTGGCAATTTCCGCTGAACAGTGGAGGTCCCACTGAAGCATTCCTCATTCTTACGAGTGAGGGAGAGATAGGCATCAGAGTGGGCACCGAAGTGCAGAGTCCAGGGAAGCAAACACAGGGCGAGGAAGAGGCGGCCCTTGACAATGAGCACCGTGTACAGCAGGGAGTGTGCGAGACATGGAGGGAGGAGATTGCCAGGCCAGAAGAGGGGAGGTGGTAGACCGCACAAGAGAGAGAGGAGCCAGGAGAAAAGAGGAGAGGAAAACGATGCAAGAGAGAAAAGAAAGCCAGATGAGAAGAGAAGAGGAAGACAACACAAAAGAGAGAAGAGGAGCCAGGCCGGAAGAGAGGAGGAAAGCTTTGCAAGAGAGAGATGAGCTAGATGAGAAGAGGCGAGGAAAATGATGCTAGAGAGAGAAGAAGAGCCAGATGAGGAAAGAGGTGGAAGACGACGCAAGAGAGCGAAGAAGAGCCAGATGAGAAGAGAGGAGGAAGACGACACAAGAGAGAGAAAAAGAGCCAGGCGAGAAGTGGAGAGGACACCAAAGAGACAGAAGATGCAGGTGAGAGGAAGGGAGAAAGACAACACAAGTGAGAGAGAAGATGAGATAAGCGTGAAGAGAGGAGGAAGATGACACAACTGATAGAGAAGACAAGCCAGCCCAGAAGTGGAGACGAATATGACAAAAGACAGAGATAAGACGAGGCAGGCAAGAAGAGGGGAGGAAGAAAACACAAGATAGAGAGAGAAGATAAGCGAGGCGAGAAGAGTGAAGGAAGAGGACAGAAGCCAGAGAAGATGAACCAAGCGAGAAGAGGGGAGGAGGACGACACAAGCCAAAGAAAAGCCAGGCAAGAAGAGGGGAGGAAGGCACCACAATTTGTAAAAAAAAATTGAAATAAGTGGAGGCCCCCAAAGTGTTGCTTAGTAGGCCGCCACCCACTTCTTATACGGGTGTGGCCTCATTTTGACCTTTGGGGTGGCCCACTTCTACCTTCGGAGCAGTGCATTTAGGGTGGAAGAAGGCAGTCTGATCACACCCATCTTGGGCCTCCAGCCAGCCCAGTGATTAATTTGAGCTGGTGGTTTCCAGTGCTCATTATTGGCACTTTATTGTCGGTAACAGTACTTATGACAGCCCACCATATGGTGGTGCTTTCTGTCTAATTTTTAAATGACCACAACAACAGTTGTTTAATAATTAATTCTACATTAAAAATGACTAATACCAGCCACCCAAGCCATTCTGATAGCTTTGGGTGGCCTGGAATATTCAAAATTTTGTCACCCTTGTAGAAGTGGCATGGTTAGTAGTTGCTGTGCCAATGCGGGCAAGGGCAATGGATGGTGCAAGCTTTTCACAAATTAAGCACTGAGCCAGCCCGCATGCAGCCCGCCCTGCACCCAGACTCGCCTCAGTGGTGTGTAACTGGCTCAGGGAACAAGCAAGTGACTGCCATAACCAGTCTGCAGCATGTATCGCCCAGCATCGAGGTTAGTCTCAGCATTAGACTGGCCTATAGTGCCAGATGCACTGAAGTCTGTGTGTGGGCACATTTTTGGCTGTTTGTGGGCCTGGTTATTGGTCTGCTGGGCTGGCTTTCTACTGTTGATTTTCCTGATATTACCACAAACACTGCCTGCTGCAAGCACACATGCATGCAGTCTTCCACACTAGGCAAAATACTTAATCTCGAATAAAACATCAAGTTTTAAAGTTTCAAAAACTGCTGATGTCTGCTCCTAGGGTCATGCTTGGAAGTTGCCACATAAGTGCCAACACACCATTGACACATCACCAGTGCTGAAGTTCAGCTAGTAAAGGAACAAACATCTTGTATTCAAATGAAGTCTCAAGACTTCCTCTAGACTTGATTCCCTGATTCCCACTGCATCTCCCACTGCCATCACTGGTTGCTGAAAGCAAAACCTAGCTGGTCAGAGGCACTATTTGGATCTTTGGCTCATTGGGGGCGGGTTTAGCCATTTCAGTTTGTTCGCAGCGAACAAAGCAGTGAGGGGGGGCTAGGCTGCGATGCTGGCACACATACGTGGAGCAGTATGGTTCCAACTCTCTCCACTGTGTTAGCTGCTGCCTATCAGAGGCATCCCATCATACAGTACCTTGAAGAGTAACCAGGATCAGACTGGAAAAGAAAATAGGCACCAAAATAAAAGTGGCCACCATTAGTAAATTAGATGGCTAAAAAAGTGACCAAAGTTTGCAAATCAAGGCAATTTTCGAACTTATAAAGACACTCAATATAACTACTGGTGGTCATAAAAGAGTGCCGGTGTTGCCCATCAGTAGTCACCAGCTTTAATTAAGCACTGCAATGAAGACGAGCCTAGTGAGACTAGAGAAGGAAGACAACGCAGGCCAGAGAAGACGAGCCAAGCGAGAAGAGGAGAGGAAGTAGAAACAAGGCAGAGAAGAAGAGACAGGTGAGAACAGGGAAGGAATATGGTACAATCCACAGAAGATGAGCCAGGGAGAAGAGGGAAAGAATACGGTACAATCCAGAGAAGATGAACCCAAAGAGAAGAGCGGAGGAAGACAACACAACAGAGAACAAAGACTAGCCAGGAGAGAAGAAGGAAGGAAGGCCACACATTCCATACAAGACAAGCCAGGCAAGAAGAGGAGAGGAGAGGAAGAAGACACAAGGCAGAAAAAAAGAGCCAGGCAAGAAGAAGGAAGGAATTTGGTACAATTTAGAGAAGACGAACCAGGTGAGAAGAGGAGAGGAAGTGACACAAAAGAGAGCAAAGACGAGCCAGGTGAGAAGAGTGGAGGAAGACGGCACAATCCGGAAAAGACGAACCTGGCGATAAGAGGAGAAGAAGACACATGCCGGAGAAGAAGAGCCAGTTGAGAAAATGTAAGGAAGGTGCCACAATCCAGAATCCTGAGAAAAGTGGATGAAGACGACACAACAGAGAATGAAGACGAGCCAGATGAGAAGAGTGGACAAGAGGAAGACAACACAAAAGAGGGAGAAGATGAAGAGCGGGGAGGAAGACAACAGAAAGACAACACAAGCTAGAAAAGAAGAGCCAGGCCAGAAGATTATACAAGAGAGAGAAAAGGTGTCATCCAAGAAGAGGAGGGGCAGATGACACAAGAGATAGGAGAATAGGCTAGAAGATGGAGGAAGACAACACAAGAGTGAGATGAAGAGCCAGCCAAGAAGAGGGGAGGAAGACAACATGATCCAGAGAAAATGTGACAGAGAGAAGATTGAAATACCAGAAAGAGGAGGGAGTGGGAATGCGGGGAAGAGAAAAGAATGAAGAAAGAGGGTACAACGAGGTGGAATAAATAAAAGAGAGAGGGGAAACATGGAAGAAAAAGGAAAGGTGGCAGTGAGAGTGGGAAAGAAGTGGGAAGAGAGAAATGTAGGTCCCAGCCAATGAGATCTAATGAACAGAAAGTTAAATGAGAGGGAATGTGGGGAAGAGGAGAGAATAAAAAAAGAGGATAGTCAAAGAGACTGAATAATAGAGAGGGGGAGCATGAGAGAGGAAGAAGAGGTGGGAGTGTGTGAGGTATGGGGCAAGGAAAGAATTTGGGATGTCACAGAAAGAAGGGCATAGAAAAAGAGCAAGAAGGAAATCATGATGAGGAAGGTTAAAAGGAAGAAATTAGATAAAAAGGTAGAACAAATGGAGTGAAAAGCGACCGCTGGTTCAAAGAATAGAATGGAAGATAGGTAACTGAATAAAGAAAAAAGAGCAAGAGGGAAAGAGAAAAGAAAAAGTAGGAATAAAGAAGAGAGACAAAAGATTGAACAACTATAAAGTAGAAAGCGAGGAAGAATGAAGACAGCAAGTAGGCAAAGAGATCAAATAAACAAAATGAAAAGAGAGGTAAGGTAGAACTAAAGAGGACTGGCAAGTTATTAAACACTGAGAAAGATGCGAAACGAGGAACAGGGACAGAGAGTGAGGAAAGTATAAAAGGAGGATTAGACAGTGAGAAGGGAGCAAAGTGGAGGTGAAAGGAGGTACCAGCACTGGTGAAACAAAAACAGGGAGTACTCTAAGAGAGTTAATGGCTGAAGGCATGCACTGAAAACCAGCTCTTCCCCCTAGGCGACCTGCCACCACCCACTCCCCAGGGGTCAACGAGGCCCACCACCACCACAGACATCATGTCCCTGCAGAGCCTCAGGCGCCATCTTCCCTGGTAGGGCAGCCTTTCTTCAATACATGAATCCCAGACAAGGTGCAACATTTCAGGAGAGGCCATAGATAATTAGCTCTCCGTAAACAGACACTTCACTCATTGACTCAGAGGCGCGCATGGAGGGGTGTCCAATCCATTGAAGACAGTACTGGTGGGAAGTGGTTCATATGTTTACTGCGTGGCGTCCATTTTAGCATGTGAGCAGTTGGACTAACAAAGTAGTCGTCTTCTGAAAAGGGTATCGTTATAGCCCATGGCCATATTCGTTTTGCTCGTCCGTTCACCCTTTTTGCTATTATGGTGACTCATGGGAAGATGCCATTTGCACGCAGGTTGAACAAATCCCCCATTTCAGCAGCTGGTTCATCCATCATCAGGCGTTGTGCTCTCCTCGCCCTCTTAATATGAAACACAGGCTGGTTTAAGCCCTTTTCCACCACCGCTGGGTGCTAGTCCGCAGCATCCAAGGCGGCCATCTTGTCCTCACCACATTAAGGCTCCTGCAAACGTCCCATGTTGTAATCAGTGATTTGGGAGTTGGTAAGGTGTGGTGGGCTGCAGTGTAGTCTGTCATTGGCAAATATGGCACAAAACGTGAGGGAGGGTTCACGTTACCCCAATCACAGTTTCACCAGGGGTATCCTAGAAGAGAGAACAAAAAGGAGGTTGAGAAGGACAGAAAGTGGAGGAGTGAGGGGAGGAAGGAAGAAGGCAACAGGAAAAGAAAGAGGGTAGAAAAGAATAACTATGGAGAAGAAAAAAAAGACACATTCGAAAATGCCGCTCCACCAGCAAAAGGCAGCAGAGCAGAGAGTCGCTACCTTCTGGGAGGGAGACAGTGCGCCCCCGTGAATGAAAAGGGGGGAGTGTTAATCAAAGAATAAACAAAATGACTAAATACAAGCACGCGCAGCAAGCGTGACGACTTCCGAAACAGGTGTGCTGGCATAAAAGTATCTCAGATAGAGTGGGAAGTGTGTCCTAATTAGTCAAAGCATGAACACAAATAAAGTATCAAATGTCACAATTAGCAACATCCCTGAAAAGAGGTACTTAACTGGCTGCACGGCAGCAAAGAAAGAGGATACAAAATGGTGGTGTAAACTCCTATGATGCTAGCTTCATGGTGATTGGAGTTTGTGATGTTATTATGGTTACTGTGTCATAGTGTTCATGGGAAATACATTTTTTCAGTTTTCTTAACTGCAATTGGCTCCTGTCAAATGTATGCAGTAAAGATAGAGAAGCATAATCCTCGCCTCCGTGTCCTTAATAGAATTGAAAATTCTTATTGCGTAAGCTAGAACATTTTTTATTGAGCTCCGCTGGTTTTAAAGGAAGCCGGGCAGGCAGACCTTAAGCCAGGGATTTTTGAGCAAGGATGAGTGCTGTGGTGTGCACACCATCAGAGGCACTTTTTGGGTGGGGTGGTGTGGTGGCTATCGTTTTGGCCTGTTTGCCCCAAAAAGTATAGTGAAAAGGAGTGATGAGGAAGCGGTTGAGGCCATTTTAGGGGCACCTAGACAAGGACTGTTGTGCATCCTTCCAGGGATGATAGGCTCCGCAGGTGTCAGTCTTAGCCAAGCCGACGGGGAGAAAAAAGATGCTTGACGTATCTGCAGCGGCTGAGGAGCTTGTTAACGGGAAAGCTGGGCCACACAGGCTGCCTTCCAGCAGGGTGATGTCTGGCGTGGGTCATCAGGGAGCGCAATGCCAGGAGAGGGAGGACGGGCTTGGAGACGATGCGGGCCTCTCCATAGAGTTACCTTCATCACATGGGCCGGGCCAGAGCGAGGGAGAAGAGGGAAGACTGGAGCAGCTTCCTAGTGTTTTGTGAGGGACCGTACTCCACTACAGTGCGAGAGCTCCTGGAAATAGAGGAGTAGGGATACAGCGGTAGCCCAGGAAGCAGCTGTGAGGAGGTTATAATAGGGATGTGGCATGCACTTTAATGACTCTCGACTAGCAATGGAGTAAAAATAGTCAGCTGAATGTAATAATCAAAAGGAGACATGCAGAGCAGAACACAGAGGAGACCAAGGGGGAGACAGTTTCAAGCTGGGACAGGCAGGTGTGGCTCCAAATGAGTGGAACATAGAGCTGTCTCAGCATGGAAGATGTTCCAGCTCACCAGAGAGAGGGCGTTGCTAATGGGTAGGTGACGAGGCGTTCAGGAACGGTGTGATATGAGGTATGGGGACTATGTAGACCAGGCTGGGCATGTGCTTTTCTCTGGTACAAGAGGATTCAGGGCCACAATTACGCCGGGAGAGTCTAGTGCAAACTCTGAAACCCCTTTTTGAAGATGGAGCACAGTCCGGTGCTACCATGTCTGGGACAGCGTGGGACCTGTATCTCAGAAGAAGGGAAGGTTGAGTTGGGTCACAAGGAAGTGTATAGTGATGAGTTCGGAGATGTGGTGTGAGTGTGGAGATGTTCTGGACATGAGTGTGGGAGTTTTGAATTAGTTGTGGTGTAGAAGTAATGATGACACATTGTTGGATTATGACGAGGATAATCTGGAGGAGGGGGAGATACGCAAAAGGGACAACGAGAGAGATTAGGAATGGTGGAATGCCCCTTGGGTTGTGAGTCACCGGTGCAATATAGGTGATCGGGACGGTGGAGTTGGTGTTTTTTGGAACACGGTACCCAGTCAAAGTGACCGGCGTGCGGTGATGACGCTGCATTCAATGTTGATATCAGGACTGCAAGCTTTTGTGCGGGCCTCCATCTTGAGACCAGGCGAGGACATGAGATTGGAAACAATGAAAAGTGTAAGCTCGGTTGGAGTAGGTCACAATGCTAAATTTGATGGCACGGAAGTGAGATTGGCAAAGGTCAAAAATGTGCAGGACCAGGGTACGGGCATGGAGGAAGTGAGCAAGAAACAGCTGTCAAAAAATAATGTAAGGCAGTAGGGGGAGGTGGCAAGGTGGAAGGGGGGGCAAGAAGACGGTAAGAAGAAAAAAAATAAAGAGGTAAAGCACAAACAAATTGCCTTATAATGGTATTACAAAACCATTAGGGGCTCATTTGATGGCGTTTACCACAGAGCAAATCACTGCAGAGGGAGGTAAGGGGGAAGAAATGTTCAAAGAATGAGATATTCTATCTAGGAGGCATAGGTTTCCAGTTGCCATAGAGAACTGGAATTCAACTTTTCTAATTTACGACAATGTATAATGCTTGGGTTAGGTATGAAGAAGAGGTTCAGGCTTCATTGTAAGAGGATGCTGAAAGAAAATGGGGATAGCTAGATAATGAGCTTTCGTTGCAGACAATGGCACCTTACATGCTGGCTCCAATTAGATACACGGCCAGTAGGTTGCCTTTAATTTAAACGTCTTTTCAAGGGTGTGTTGCCCAGGGAGGAGGTGGGTAGAGCAGGAGGGGTCCAAGCTCGGCAGACAGGAGCATGTTGGGCCTGTAAGAAGGGATTTGCATCCGGGTGTACTGCCGCTTCAGGTACGAGTGATCTAGGTTCAGTGGTTAAAAACCCAGTTAAGGGATGCAGCATGTGACCGGTGAGGCTGCAGGAGCATAAGAGGGCCAAGGGGGAATTGGCCAACCCACAATTATAAAGGCAGAGGGGGGAGGTTACAGAGCACTTTTCAGAAAGGATCGTATGCCAGTTAAGGTGGAAAAGCTGAGTCACTGGATTTCTTTGTATGGGAGATGGTGTTTCAATTGGATTTTAAGCTGGGAAACCATGGTCCCAGATTGAGAAGTTGGCAGAGAATTTGCGATCCGTGCGGGATCATGAGGATTTGGTCTAAATTGATGAAGACCATTTATGAATTGACCTCTCCCATTAGCATGGTGACTAAAAAAGAGCAAGTAGAATTTAGGTTAATTCAACACTTGTCTTGGCCTGAAGGGCACTCTCTAAATGATTTCATACCAAAGGAACTGAGCAGGGTGAAATATGCCACAGTGGATGATGCCATAGAGTTGGTTAAAGAGGTTGGGCTGGGAGCATTGATGGCAAAATGCAACATAAAATCAGCTTTTAATCCTGTTGACTGAATTTTGGGCCTATAGTTCTGGGGGTAATTTTTTTGCAGGTAAGTCTCTGTTTATGTGTTGTTACATTTCTGTTTGAGAAATGTAGTAATTTCTGCAAGGTTTGTAGGTCCTCCTGTGTCGAATGACTGTGTCATGTTGCTGCAAAAGTTTCAGAAAATAATGCAAGCTTTATGGGCGCCATCACATCCTGAAAAGAGGTGAAGTTTTCGCTTTCCTTGGTGTAGAGCTCGATTCAGTGAAAATGGAAGCTCGTTTGACTCTAGATAAGACGATGAAGTTGCTGGATTTGCTGGAATTGATGCTTTCAAGAAGAAACGTTCAGCTAAAAGATATATAAGCGGTGCTCGGCCACTTGAATTTTACATGCAGGGCAGTGAGAGAAGGGGGGGTCATCTTGTCGGCTCCTGGGGCTGGCCTGACTTGTTCCATCCTTCCTCACCAGAGAGGACGTTTGTCTGCAGGGGTGAAGCCTGCCATGAGGGTCTAGCCAACATTTTTGGGATTTCAGTGGTTCATCCCCTTGGGGTATGGGTGAAGAAGTGGAGTGGTCTATACAGATCTTTTCGGATGTGGCAGGTGGTGCGGGGATTGGCATTTTCTAGAAGGGAAAATGGTGTGCTGAAGCATGCTCCTAGGAGTGCCAGGGTGGTGGTCGCAGTCTTGATTTTTTTTAGAGTTCTTTCCCCGAAGTGGTGGCTGTACATTTGTGGGGCAAAAATGGTGCTAAGAAGACGGACTTTTTAAATGTTGACAATATGGCGGTGGCCAGTATTGTTCACAGGCAGTCTGCATGTGATGTAAAAGTTTTGCAGGTCCTGAGGAGTTTTTGCAATAAAGTGGTTGTGGCATAACATTTTCTTCAGAACAAAACATATCCCAGAATGTTGCAAATGACATTGCGGAAGCTTTATCTCCTTCGCAGTGCAGAAGATTCTGTGGGCTGGCTCCAGAGGTGAACGAGATGAAGCCACCGATGATGGAGCAGTTGTGGATTATAGGATGTAACAATTCAGGTCATCGAACTAATTGAAGGGTCATGGTCGATGTCCACCTGGAAAGCGAATGGTCAAGTGTGGAAAGAGTTTTCTCACGCACATCAGGTGCTCCGAAGAGAAGTGTTAATGATGGTATGATACAACGGAGGGCTGATGTGATAAACCTTATTATTTCATTGACTGAGAGAGGTTTTTCTGCGGTGACCATTGCGGGTAAGTTGGCAGGTTTGGCATGGTTTGAGAAGCTTTATTGGGGCTAAGCGCCAGTGGCGGGAGAGATGGGTTGGAGAATATGGGAAAGTTGGGCACAGCAGAGGTGAGGTCTGAACAAGGTTCGTGGGCTGCTGACATTCCAGAAAGGGGAGGTGTCTGTAGTTTCACAAGTTTGTAGGGATGTTAGGGAGTCTGCTTTTTTCTTTGATTATAGTTTGGTTCTGCTTTGGGGCTTTTTGGTGGCAGAACTGCTGGGTTCAAAGACCATTAAGGGTTTGTATGTGGAGAATGTGGTGGAGAGGAAGGGTTTCTTTTAGGTGCGGCGAGCTAGGTCAAAACCAGACCAGCGAGGGTATAGTCGCTGCATGAATTTGACAATCTAGCTGGATGAAAGGGTGTGCTACTTTGGTGGAGTCGATACAAACAGGGCAGGTGTTTGTTTGGTGGATGAGTTGACACGTATGTGGATGATTTCCGCATGCCAGCCTCACAGCTGTTGGCGATGTAGTGTAAGTCTTTGAGGCTATTACAGATGCCTTCCGCCGAGTCTGGTACACATTTCTTTTTCATAGGTTTGGCAAATGAGGCTGGGGGGGGGGGGCTCTGGGGAGGATATACAGAGGTTTGGGAGGTGGAGGCCTTGGTGTGGCTGTTACAAATGGAACATTAGCCCCATGTGGTGGTTAGATTAGCTTGTTTGTGCTTTAATTGTTTTTTTGCTGTTTGTTTTGAAGGTTGCATAGCTGGGCTGAGGAGAGAGTACATTGCTACATAGATTTGTGGTTTCTCATTGATAGTTTCTTTGAAGTGGAACACACCAACCTTAAATTCGATGTTATGCAATTTCTTTTAGGGATTATGCTGCCCATTTATTGGTGGTTGGTACCGAATTCTATTCATTGCAGCAGCTGAGGGCATTGGCAGTTTTGTTAGGAAATAAGCTATAGGGTGAGTTGGGGGGGCAGAAAAACACCTTTAAACAGTGTTTCTGGTGGCTGTTTTTGAGAGGATTGGTTGGTTATGTTGACACTCAGGCTGATCGCCACGAAGGGCGAGGGTGGAAAGAGGAATTAAAAGTTCAAATTGAAATTGCAAAGTTTGAGTATGAGTTGGTGTGTTACTTACTGGGTGATGAGAGTTGGACATTGTACAGGGGAATGTTTAATGTTTTTTTTCAGGGTGGGGGGTGGATGGCCAGGTTTGTTCAGTGTTTAGAAAGACCGGGTTTTTGTAGTCCATATGGCAAGTGCCAAAGGAATGTTAATCTGATTTACGCACCTTTCTCATTAAAATGGCCTTTTTTACACACTATGGAGTCTTGAGTGGTTTCTGGCTGTGCTGTCCCGCCATATGGAGATGCTGCAGTATGGACCACAGTCCTACGCCAACCAGCAAAGCTAGAACTGGAACTATTTCTTGATACTAGGAAATATGGCTTTCTATGAGCTGCCGTGTAGAGTAGGGCATCTTTAGGTCTTAAACCACATTTTGAGCATCATAGTGGTGGAGAAGTGTTTTCAAACTTAAAGCTGCTACCTCCATCTACCTAGGAGGACAGTATACATCAAATTAAAATGAGGGATGGAAAGGAACTTGAAGGGTATAGGCTGTCCCCTACAACACCTGCCCTCACTGTTATTATTGATATAGGTTACAACACACAACCTCTACTCTGCTAGTAGGTTGGGTCATACATAACATAGCATGTATTTGTAAAGCGTGCCTACACCCAAGGGTATCTTGGCGCTGAATAACAGATGTTTATTGTTACACAACTCAATGGTACTCATTGTATCGACCTCAGAAGGATGAAATATTGAGTGGACAGGCCGGGATTTGAACCTGTGACCATGAGGTTGGACACAGACCCACACAGTGGACGCATTAGTCCACTAAGCCACCAGACCCAGCACGGGCCCGACGTCAAAAAGTGTGATCCTAAACTAGAATTTCAGAACAGTATCTGATAATTATCATGAACAACAAATTAGGCCCTCATTATGAGTGGCCTTCTAATTCCGACCTGCCCCATCGGTATTATGAGACCTGCGGCAACACCGCGGATCTCTACTTTCATACGAAGCAACCAAAATCTCCTTGTGAAAGTCTGGGAGAAGATTATGAAATACCTGAGGGATCAGGCCTTGATTCACAGACTCCTTGGATAATGCCTTCTTTCTTAGTGAACCCTTAGGCCCATCTTATAATGGGTCTGATATTCCTACCCCCAGAGTTAAAGTAGATATGATGCCAAAATCAGCAGTAACTTTAACCCAACACCTTAACACTACACTCTCAAAATGAAGCATTAACTCTAAGGGCCCGATTCACAGAACTAACTTAAGACAAAATCCTAAACTTACTACCATTTTGGTATTCACAGAAGGCACTTACTCATTTTGGTATTCACAGAAGGCACTTACTCATTTCGGTATTCACAGAAGTTAGGAGTCCTAACTTTAGGACTCCTAAATGCCTTCTGTGAATACCGAAAGTCTTAAAGTTAGGATTTTTCTCACTTTAGGAGTAGTAAAGTTAGGAGTCCTAACTTCTGTGAATACCGAAATGAGTAAGTGCCTTCTGTGAATACCGAAATGAGTAAGTGCCTTCTGTGAATACCAAAATGGTAGTAAGTTTAGGATTTTGTCTTAAGTTAGTTCTGTGAATCGGGCCCAAAGACAGCGCCCTAAACTTCAGTCTAATTGTAGCCCAAATACATATATCAACCATAGCCCAAAACTCTTAACACGCGCCTGAAATGTGAAGCCAAAATCCCTCCCAGAAGGTAACATTTGTAGGCACTTGGGAGCAGTTCTATCACTTTATCAGAACCTCACCAGAAGGATTTACAGAAGCATGATGGATACTGTTAAAATGTATTTATTTGATATTTAACACTATTTTAACAAAAACGATTTAAATTCAATTGCCTCGTTTTCACTAAGATATGAGCATGCTATGTTTACATCGGAAAATAAACAAGCATTGGCAAAACTGAGGCGCTGGTGTGCACTGTGTGAAGATCTCTACAGAGAGTTGCCAGGGGAGAGCAGCCTTCAGTGGGAGGAGCTTGATGAATACAGCTATTGGGGCTGCGACCCTCCGATGTGAAACCCCTGCCAGGAATGGAAACGCCTCTTCAGCTACTGATAGACCTGGGATGCCTGTGTTTGAAGTAAGGAATAAGGGGCATATCAGCAAGGAACGGCGATGAATAACGCAAAGCGCGCTTAGTGCTTTGTTATTCATCGCCGTCTATCTCTGGAATTTATCGCCCGGTAGCGTGTTATCAACAACGCGTTGCTCCAGGGCAATAAAAATTCCAGAGATAGCGGGGGAAATCGCAGTTTTGCAGGGAACATTGTTGATTTTCCAGCGATGTTCCCTGCAAAAGGGCGATAACCTTGCTGATACGACCCTGTGGTCGTAGCAGCATAATCCACTCCCTATGTTAGGGATGGGTAAGTCAGGATTTTAGCAGAGTTTTAGTTTTTGGAGAAAACAGCGGTTTTCTCCAAAAACTAACGTCTGCTAAAACGCTGGGGCAGCCTTGTAAATATCGCGATGCGCACATCAGCGATATTTGCACGGCTGTACTGCCCAGTGACGCCCACTTTGCATCTCATTAGAGATGCAAAGGGAGGCATCGGGAAAAACGGTGCTAACCTGCGATTATGCATGTTAGCACCCTCTTGTAAATAGGGCGATAGTTTTATCTCCGCTTTTTTGGCTTTTAAAGCCAAAACAGCGGCGATAAAGCCCTTGTTAATATGCCCCTTAGTTTTCCACATCATCAAAGCCATAATGTAAAGTCAATGGCACAGTGTAGCAGTCCGCTAAATGCTGTGCCCTTGTTTTGATCACATGAGCTCTAACAACAGACAGCTAAAGCAGTCTGTAGCCAGACTCTAATAAGTGAGTAAAAACTCAAAAACTCAGATAGAAGAGGACATCCCAGAGAAACCAGAACTAATCTGTAGAAAGACCTCAAAGAAAATGGTCAAGCGCTTACAAGGTACTACACTACGAAGGACCAGTGTACCTTAACAAATTAGTGAATTACCACCTATCGAGCTAAGAACATCATTCTGGAGACCTCTACCTAGTAGCTACCCAACGTATCCGCCAGGCAAACTCCCACCTGGCAGCTAAGACCTGGAACTCCCTCCCTCTGCACCTCAGATCCTCACCATCGCTCCAGAATTTCAACAAGGACCTCAAGACCCGGATGCTCAACCAATTGGAACAGGCAGCATTATCCCGCAGCATTATCCCACAGTGCCGCGAGACCCTCATGGGTTAAGCAGCCGTACTCTGCAAATCCTGAATGATTGATCGAATAGGCCTGCCTTACCGGTTGAGTTGGAACACAGGGTTCCTTGAGGCATTCTCCACCTTGACTTTGCCCTCCTGGATGGCCAGGGCTTCCAGCTCTGGTGCAAATTTGAGGGAGTCACTGTAGCTGAAGACAGACAGGGCACCCGGGGACAGGTCGGTGAGTGGCTGCTGGCTGTCCTCCTGCTGCAGGGGGTTCTGCTGGGCAGTAAGGTTCCGGCGCTTCTGGTTACGATCCCAACTGGGGGCACAAAAGTTAGACATTTAGAGCAACCACGCGATGACTTGCACACAGCCGCACAACTGCAAGTGGCCTCTCTCTGAATATACAATGGCGTGTGGGGCAAAGCACAATTCCAGTATTCTCACAGTCAAAAGGAGAGAAGGCCCATTCGGGATGACCGGAATTGGTCATTGAGGGCCAGTGCCATGCAAGAATTGTATGACCTCTTCCCAAGGACAATTGGCTGAAGATTATTCAACACCACAATAATTTACAAACCCATTGCTTAGCCAACAGACCTGGTGCAATTGTGATGTTTAAAGTTTGAAGTGGTAGATTTATTGAACAAAGACGCCCTGGGGAGACAGACCAATGCGCCGCTTTTCACTTAACAAGATCATGCTTAGGGCACGTGCCTCGCGTCACACCATTATGGACTCCCACTGCTGGACTCATCAGACTCACCAGAACTTGATGATGATCCCAGTGGCCACGAGGACAATGATGACAGAGATGGAGATGGTGACATAAAGCTGGGGATCAATGCCTGCAGAGAGAGAAGAGAGAAGAGAATGAGGAGTCTGAACATGGACACTACAGCACCAACACAGAGGCACAACTGCACAACAACACACCAGATCACTGGCACAGCCGCACAACAACACACCAGCACACCAACACACCAGATCACTGGCACAGCCGCACAACAACACACCAGCACACCAACACACCAGATCACTGGCACAGCCGCACAACAACACACCAGCACACCAACACACCAGATCACTGGCACAGCCGCACAACAACACACCAGCACACCAACACACCAGATCACTGGCACAGCCGCACAACAACACACCAGCACACCAACACACCAGATCACTGGCACAGCTGCACAACAACACACCAGCACGACAACACACCAGATCACTGGCACAGCCGCACAACAACACACCAGCACAACAACACACCAGATCACCACCACAGCTGCACAACAACAGACCAGATCACTGGCACAGCCGCACAACAACACACCAGATCACTGGCACAGACGCACAACAACACACCAGCACAACAACACACCAGATCACCGCCACAGCTGCACAACAACAGACCAGATCACTGGCACAGCCGCACAACAACACACCAGTACAACAACACACCAGATCACCGGCATAGCTGCACAACAACACACCACAGACACAGCCACACATCAACATACCAGCACAACAACACACCAGATCACTGGCACAGCCGCTCAACAACACACCAGCACAACAACACACCAGACCACCGCCACAGCTGCACAACAACACACCAGCACAACAACACACCAGATCACTGGCACAGCCACACAACAACACACCAGCACAACAACACACCAGATCACCGCCACAACTGCACAACAACACACCAGATCACTGGCACAGCCACACAACACACCAGCACAACAACACACCAGATCACTGGCACAGCCGCACAACAACACACCAGCACAACAACACACCAGATCACCGTCATAGATGCACAACAACACACCACATCACTGGCACAGCTGCACAACAACACACCAGCACAACAACACACCATATCACCGGCATAGCTGCACAACAACACACCACACCACTGGCACAGCCGCACATCAACATACTAGCGCAGCAACACACCAGATCACTGGCACAGCCACAAAACAACTCACCAGCACAACAACCCACCAGATCACTGACACAGCTGTACAACAACTCACCAGCACAACAACACAACAGATCACTGGCACAGCCGCACAGCAACTCACCTGCAAAACAACACACCAGATCACTGGCATAGCTGCACAACAACACACCAGATCACTGGCACAGCCACACAACAACACACCAGCACAACAACACACCAGATCACCGCCACAACTGCACAACAACACACCAGATCACTGGCACAGCCACACAACACACCAGCACAACAACACACCAGATCACTGGTACAGCCGCACAACAACACACCAGCACAACAACACACCAGATCACCGTCATAGATGCACAACAACACACCACATCACTGGCACAGCTGCACAACAACACACCAGCACAACAACACACCATATCACCGGCATAGCTGCACAACAACACACCACACCACTGGCACAGCCGCACATCAACATACTAGCACAGCAACACACCAGATCACTGGCACAGCCACAGCCACAAAACAACTCACCAGCACAACAACCCACCAGATCACTGACACAGCTGTACAACAACTCACCAGCACAACAACACAACAGATCACTGGCACAGCCGCACAGCAACTCACCTGCAAAACAACACACCAGATCACTGGCATAGCTGCACAACAACACACCAGATCACTGGCACAGCTGCACATCAACACACCAGAACAACAACCCACCAGATCACCGCCACAGCTGCACAACAACACACCAGCACAACAATACACCAGATCACTGGCTCAGCCACACAGCAACAGACCAGATCAATGGCACAGCTGCACAACAACACACCAGCACAACAACCCACCAGATCACAGGCATAGATGCACAAAAACACACCAGATCACTGGCACAGCCGCACATCAACACACCAGAACAACAACACACCAGATCACCGGCATAGCTGCACAACAACAAACCAGATCACTGGCACAGCCACACATCAACACACCAGCACAACAACACACCAGATCACTGGCACAGCCGCACAACAACTCACCAGCACAACAACCCACCAGATCACTGACACAGCCGTACAACAACTCACCAACACAACAACAAACCAGATCACTGGCACAGCTGCACAACAACTCACCAGCACAACAACACATCAGATCAATGTCACAGCCGCACAACAACTCACCGCACAACAACCCACCAGATCACTGGCACAGGTGCACAACAACTCACCAACACAACAACACACCAGATCACTGGCACAGCCGCACAAGAACACAGGCACTCCAACACACCAGATCACTGGCACAGCTGCACAACAACACACCAGATCACTGGCACAGCTGCACAACAACACACCAGATCACTGGCACACCAGCACGCAAGCACATCTACAGACTGATAAACCAACATGCCAATACACAAGCACACTGGCGCACCAGCGCAACAACACATTAGCACAACAGCACATCAGCACACAGGTGCAGCCGCACAACAACACACAGGCACTCCAACACACCAGATCACTGGCACAGCTGCACAACAACACACCAGCACAACAACAACATATCATCACACCGGCACATCGGCAAACTGATACACCAACATGCCAACACACTGGCACACAGGCATACCAGAACAAAAACACACCAGCACAACAACACATCGGTCCATTGGCAGACTGATACATCAACATGCCAACACACAGGCAGACTGGCACACCTGCACAACAACATACCAGCACACCAACACACCAGCACAACACATGAGCATACCGGTACATCGGCAGACTGAGAAACTACCATGACAACAGACAGGCAAACTTATCAACTGCAAGTAACAAAAGGATGACAAAGGCAGTAACCCACTCAGCTCACAAAATTCAATGCAAAAGGGTGATCTGCATGCTGCGCATTGTGCTTTACAGCAGGCACATTAACCCTCTGTGCTCTTTATAATGAGTGAAAACTGAGATTATACAAAACACCAATCTCTGCAGCAAGTTTAATGATCTGCAGAGTTAACCTGCCTATGACATTACCCCTTGAACATTGCTAGGTACACAAAGGTCTCTTCCGACTGCTCTTGTCCTGCCTGACCTGTCTGCTCTGTCCTCTCCCCCAGCAGGGTGGGACAAAGGCAGCTCCAGGGGTGACTCAATGCGAACAGGCAGACCCCTAAGGTGTGGGGTCCAAGCACCTCTAGGGTGAGAATCGAGGGGTACAAGCAGACCCCTGCATTATGGAGCCTAGGCAGCTCTAGGCTGAGACTCTAAGGGTACAGGGAGACCCCGCAGTGATGCACAGTCAGCTCTAGGGGAGATTTGAGAGGTACATCAGTGAGATACAGGCATATCTATGGGAGATCCAATGGGGACTCCAACAAGTAATTCTTGTGTAAAACTGGGAGCAGTGGGGGTACAGTCATAACTGTCTGGGGTAGACACATGCAGATATAAGGGGAGGCTCAGGTTACCGGAAGTGTTCCCCAGTGTGGCAAACATACAGTTCTAGTATGCGGCTGAGTGGCACATACATAGTCCACTCTAAGGATGCAGGAAGACCCCGGGAATGTGGGATACAGAAGGAACTAGAGTAAGACTTGATAGGTGCAAGTAGACCCCTGGAGTGTGGGACGCGGTTCTCGGGTTAAATCTGGGAGCAGTTGTGGCAGAGGCATGAGAGAGTTTTTTAAAAATTAGAAATAATGTTGATTTAGTTGTGTTTAGGTTAGCATAACTATGCTGCAAATTAACATTACTGGACTTCAGCCTGCTTGCCCTGACATCCATTTGAAAGATGCCGGAGAAAAAGTGTTGCTTTTATTTCCCATGAATGCCCTTTCATGTTCACGATTCATGCTTGTGTTTTTTCTCTTTTAGAAAAAACATGAAATTGATTTAATTTTCATGGTGCTGTAGAAGTAGCAAAAATTTTTATTAAATTGTGTTCCTCGAGAAGGAAGCTGTGTTGAAGAGATACGCTGCGCAAGTAACATTTCCAAGGCAAGTTGCACAGTCCACTTACAATTTTGGCTTATTGCTTTGTTTACTTCAATAGTGTAATGCCATTTCCTTTGTTAGTAGGGCAAATGGTGCGCAATTATTATTCATAATATAGGCGATTTCTGAAGGTTTCTTATTTCAATTTCTCCAATGTTTATTGGTTAATGTCATTTAACTTGGTTAGTACAGTCCCTATAATCTCACTTCACATCTTGTGAGTGTGTGTTTTTTCACTGTCTGAAACCTGTAAAATTTGGCATTTCAGGGATGTGTGCCAGACTTTTTTTGCCTTTCGAACTGAATTATCAGACTGTTATCTGACTCTATACCCAGGCGTTTTGCTCTCACTATCAAAGGCAGTCTCCACATTAGACTGGCTGCTGATTAATACTTAAAACTGTGACTCTTTTCTCAGAGGCAGACTTCATGTCAGTCCTCTTGCTCATTTATAGTTAGATTTTCCTTGACTTATGAACTGAGTAGATTTATGCTGGTCTTTTGCTGAATTGCACTTTGGTTCTGTGTATTTACTTTATTATGGAGTATTTCCTGACGTCTTACCTCTAGCAAAATTTACATTTTTGGTACATTGTTGATGCTGATTTAGGTCTGACTAACTAACTATTTTTGCCTTCTATAATGATTCTTAAATTTGAATAAACATTTATAGCTTTGACTTTGGATTTTGTTTTGCGAAGTTTTTCTATATTTGCACAAGCGACCCATCCTTTGGGGCTCACACGGCCTCAATCCCGCATATTAACCCTTTTAATGTATTCATCAAAAGAGTTAACAGGATTTACTGTCATAACTCTCCAGAGCAGACACATGCCCCTGTATGGGGAGGCCTAAGGCTAAAGACAGCACACCCCAGTTTGGGGCGCAGACAGATGTACATTGAGACAGGAGGCGTTCTGAAAGCCCCGTTTAGTTTGGAACACTGGCAGCTCATGGGACAAACCAAAGTGGCTCAGACTGCATCCTCCAGTGTGGAACATGGTCCACTCTAGGGTGGGGCAAGAGGGGTGATGGCAGCATTCTCCAGGATGGGGCACATGCTGTTCTAAGGTGTTACTGGCAGGGGTTTGGGGACTCTCCTCCACTGTTGTGGGGCATGGGGACCTGCAGCTCACCCCCTGTGTCTGACATGCAGATGAATTAGAACATAGAGTTTTTCTCATACCCACGATAGAAAGGCTGCTTTCTCCTATCCTTATGGGTAGATTTCTCCATTTGACAGAGCTCTCGGTGCAGGTTCAAATTTGTTCACAACGGTAATCAAACTCACTGTAGTGGACATGACAGCTTTCAGACGTGCCATGGTGGAGTCGGGAAGATCCCGTACATAGCCATGTGTATTTTCCTTGGGTAAGTTAATGTGCCTGACTTCTTCCAACCGCCTCTCTCCTGCTTGTGCCACCTTTACACGGTGTAGTGTTTTTATATTATATACTTTGATACTATATACATGCTTATCTACTCTAGGATATGCATGAATAAAGCTAGCTATGTGTGCTTCATAAAAACTCCCAAATGCAAAAACATGCATAATCCTGGGGATTCAACACGATGATCCATGTGCGGAATCCAGCACATTCCAAGTCAAAATCCTGGCCCATCAAATAACCCTAAAGATGACACACTGTTGTGGGAGATTGAGTGTTCCAAATACAGGTGGGGTGTTCTGCATGAGGATTTGATGTCCCTCCAGCAGAATACAGAATTGTCCTGCATTTCACCGCCTTGTGGAGGAGCAAGCTGTTTGCACACCACGTGTGACACAAGAGATGCTGAAAGTGACATCGCTCTGGAGCAAAGGTGGTTGATATAGAGTCTTCCAGTATAGGACAGTGGAAGCTCTTAGGTAAGAATGGACAATATAGCCTTTCACAGTGAAGGACAGAGTGAGATTTGGTAATGAGATGGAGAAACTCACCTTCTGCCCTGGTTCCAAATAGGAATGGCTTCAAAGTGGCTGGTGACCCCTTAAGGTTAAGTCCATCATCTGGATGGCGAAGGCGGGAGTTAGGAAAAGGCGTCACCATCCCACGCGGTGACAAATGCCCAAAGTCCAGGTGCAGGGAACCAACATCGGCTGAACTGGCATCCATGCCCTCCTCATCAGACACAGTGGGTCCCCAGACAATTGCCCAGGGGTACTGGGAAGATGGCTGGCCCTCTTCAAACCCAGAGGGAGTGGCAGAGCGAGGAGAGGATGCCATCCTAGGCACCTGACGCCTCCACCTGGGGTGCCAGACATCTGCTCGTGGGATTCTCTCTGGGCGCAAAGGGGTATGGCTCCTTACAGCCTTCAGCAGGGCTGCTTTTAGGTTTCCAGCTGGTTGAGGGGCAGAGTCAGTCCATGCGCCACCGGTGAACTTCTCTGTGGAAAATGTCCATGGGTCGCCCGCTGGTGGATAGTCTCTGTGGTTGTAGACCGGTACAGGGGGCACTTGTGCTGCATCACAGGACAGGCTGCCAGCCACAACAACAGTAGTGGTTATTAATGCCCAGACTTGAAAGGATTGGTACTTGGTCCAGAAGTAACAGCAGCGGAGTGGGTGCCTGTGGAGATATGCAAAAGAGAGGGGAATGAGCCTCAACAGTGTCTCAAGTTACTAGGGACTGAAAATGCACTGACTAAGAGATTCCTCATAAGCCACCCACCACATCCAGCACTCCTGCACCACTCTTCAAAGCCAGTGCTCCTACTTTATCTAATATGGCCGAAGCTCCTAAACCAATAACCACACCTGGTGCTCACATAGCCAGCACGCCTACTGCATCCCCCGAACAAAAGCTCGTACAACATTCTCCACAGCCAGTGCTCCCATGATGTCCTTTACAGTGAGCGAGCACTCATGCATCTGTTCCTGTTCCACCGCCAACACTCGTACATCATCTACAAGACCAGGGCTCCTACATCATCTCCTAAAGAACCTAGCAGGTATCTCTGCAGCTGGCCTGACAGCCAGGGAACCACCAACCCATGCATACTGCTCTTTTCAATCACGCCTCTCAACAAGTATTCCTACACCATCAAACGCTGGCAACGCCTTTACCGATATCAGAAAGATGGTCCCTATGAGGGCAGTGTAGCCTATGGACTTCCACGGCAATAGCATCATCAAAAACTCCTCTCCGAGGTAGTTATAGTTATGCGCTAAGTGCATTTATTTTGCCAAATCCAGTTCATATAATGCAGAAACGGTTCTCAACGGTATAACAAAGCATATACATTTCTCAAAGAACAAGGTGCTCCTAACATGTGACAGCGCAGTGGAAGTGATATATAGTGAATGAAGAGTGCGCTTGTGCTATATACAAGAATATATACATGTGACTGATTGGGACAATATACTGTTATGTACGGCACTCATAATATGAGTGTCCAAACTCATAATCAAAATTTAGAACCAGTCCACATATGTTAATGTCGACATTTTGAAACCTTATAACAATTATTTAGAACAGGGTTATCATCTGGACAAAGTAGGAACAGGAGAGACCTAAAGTTTGGGACAAAGAGTCCCACAACCGAAGATGAATCAATCACTGTTTCATGGAAAAACCTCATAGAACGATATATAAGGAGCAGGAGACTGCGTCAACATTTCTTGCAGGCAGGGCTGAGACACGTACGTGTCCTACACCTTTCCATCTACGTGCATGGCATACCGCGCACGCTGTCTTTAAATGGAGCTGCGGTGAAGGAGACAAACCCGGCCGGCGCGCTACATCCCCAGAACCCACTCTTAAGTCAATGATGAATCCTTCCATTGCCTTCAATCTGGACACGAGCCTTAGTAGATTGTAAATGCTTAGTTATACCGTTGAGGACCGTTTCTGCATTATATCACCGGGACTTGGCAAAATAAATGCACTTACCGCGTAACTATAACTAACTTGTAGAGGAGTTTTTTGTGATACTATTGCTGTGGAAGTCCAAGGCTACACTTCCCCCATAGGGACCACCTTTTTTATAATACTTTTCCAGCTCAGGTCCCTGGGTTACTGGGTTGCCTCTTTGTTCTAGGCAATGCCTTTACAGCATCCACCACAGTTCATGCTCCTACACTGTTTCCCACTGCCATCACTCTTACACCTTCTACAAAATCAGTGCTTCACCATTAACCCCCACAGCCAGTGGATCTACCCCTCTCCGAGCAGCAATCGCTGCTACAACATCCTCCTCACCCAATGTGCCTTTACCACGATGTATCTTTTTTGAGAAGATATTGTGCAAAAGGGCTAGATGCATGAACCAGCATTGAACAACAGTTATCTTCTAACTTATGCAACCCAACCAGTCAACCCTATTGGCTTTGCCAATGCTTGTTTGCAGAGCAGCATTTGAAGCTAGCGGTGAAAAAGGTATCTGAAATAATTGATGCTACAGGGAAAAAAGGGTTGCGTCCTTTTCTGTTGCATCTGTATTTCTGATCCTTTTGTTAGTGCTTGAGACCAACTGGTAATGGTCAGGTCCCCGAACTGATATTAGATGTGAAATAGTTCCTCATGCATTCTAATGGTGGCAGCAGGGCACACTCGGACAACCGATATCTGGCAAGGCCATTTGGCCTGGCGTTGGCAAGCATCACATTTGATTTATTTTTACAGGCATACATATTATGAAAAAAATTGGCAAACAGATGGAAATGTAGAGGAGCAGCCCTGGCACATCAGCCCTGGCACGGGAGTGCCCTCCTTTTCAGACAGTTGTGCACATGTAATCTGGCAAAATGTCGTCACTCATGTTACAAAAAAGTCAATGGATGAAGTGGGCTGATACAGTGCTCCTTGCTATAAACTGTGGTGGCTGGAAGCAAAATGGGAATGGTCCTTGAAAATAATAATGAATGAAGAGGGCTTACCAAAAGCCATTGTTTGTATGTATATATGTATGTATTTTATCATTAATTTTCGGCAAAATGAGAGTCTGATGAGGCAGCTAAAGCTGTCTCAAGGCAAAATTTACACATAGTGATGAGACCTAAATATCCCTGTGGGCGGATCCCAGATGTGATTGACAATGTCTCAAGCCAATTGCTGAGGGTTCTGCAGCAAAAAGAAGCCAATGACTGAAGACGACTGAGCAAAAGCCCCTTAAAGTAGGTTTAAGATGCAATTTGTTCACCAGGAATGGTAAAAGCACCATAGGCGTCAATATTGAGATGCCTCCTAGCAGCAGATTATAGATCGAGCAAGCCAAGCAGCCATGCTCCAATTTAAAGGATAATTTCCATATAGTATACTGCTGTTATTTCCTTGCAAGTGCCACCCCATTTATCAGGTGTAGGGGGCCGTATAGAGGTAGCTGACTACCACTGGCCACCCTTGGCACAAGCGGTGGGAAAAGTAGCCTCTATATGACTCAACGTTACCGCTGCTACATAGGTTTAGTGTAGATATCTAAAATGTAACAATGTTGTGCTTATAGTTCAGAGAGACTTTTTTTGGTAGGAGTCACATATTCACTTTTGATACAGTTAAAGATAAAGCTCACGCCCAGACCTCAAGTGGCTCTACATATTTTACATTATTTTATTCACTGCTTCTCTAGTGAGCACTTTTTGGTTCTTATAAGGCATAGCCCATGCTTTGTGTCTCCATTACAAGCACACATCATCTTAACCCCTTGAGTGCCCATGACGAGATAGTCTCGTCATGGGCCGCGGTTGCGCTGTGCCCATGACGAGACTATCTCGTCATGAACCCCGCCCGCTAATTCAACGCCCGGCACAGGGCGGGGAAAGGGCGGGGCGCACAAGGGGTTAAAGATCTGTTGTATACCATACAAAGAAGCAACAAACGACCTTCCTCCTCTTCACTTGCCTGAAAAGCTGAACATTGGAGTCCCAAGTCTGAAACTACATAAAAAGAAAGAAAAAAACAGGAGGCAAGACATTTCTGTCTATGCACCTGTATGGGTGGCCATAGTTACACACTGAAACTCTTTGCCTCCTCACATCAGAAGTCAAACCACCCTACCTGCCTCTCACAAACATTTGAAAAGATGGTTGCTTGCATCTAATTCTAGCCCAGGGAATTCCATTACAGATCTGTTAGGGCTAGGATACTTTAAGGGATAATGGTGTGATCTATAAAAGTACTAAACAAAAATAGCATGTAAACACCATCCCACACACATCAGCCAGAGCCTCGTCGTGCCAACAGATTGAAAAGGTCCAAAGAGACATCTCTTCAAGAGGCATGTAATCCACTGAAAAGGGCCTCCCACTCTCTTGCCAGCGAGGGCGGATAAAATTCCCGCCCACGAGTTTCTTTCTGCACGACTTGAATCGCTTCCCATCCTTGTCACCGGCATTCCTCTGCCTCCGCTGCACCCCACTCTGCATAATATCAACATATATATTTTTATCTGTTGGAGTTCAGGTTCCTTTCTACCTATCTACCCCACTCCTACCCAAGTTCCTTTTGATATTTTAGGGGAGAATCGGGTGGAGATGAGGAGATAGCTGTGGATTCATGGCATGAATCATAAAGGTGAGGGCAGCTCAGGGGCGAATGTAGCCGACATCAACCCGATTCCAACATCCGGCTCCTCACAATGTCGCTCTCCGGTTTTCCTTCTCTGAGAGCTGAAGTTGATGTCCCAATCCTAAATCTATTTCAATTCAGTCTAATGTAGTGGTCTCTACAAGTCTCTGCGGTGACAGCGAGCCACCTTAAGAAAACCTGCCAGAGTGGTGCAAGCCGCAAAAACTAGTTTGCCCAGCAGGCCCTGTAATGCGACAAATGTTGCCTTTTCTTTGCTCACAACCAACATGGTGTCTTCAGCAAATACCAACGCTTTGTCGTTAGGTGAGCAGGTGACCACCTGCGCCAAATCTGAATCTCCACCAGACTGAGTCAATCCTGTTCTTGCTCCCTCGTTGCTATCCTGACTACTAGCCTACTAGGATGATCAACAAAGGCCCTAAGGTGTTCAAAAACAAACACAAGAGACTTTTCATAGACAAGACATCAGTTAGTCCCTGCAATGTCCCTTTACACCCTGGCTCCGTCTAGTTGGGGGAAAACTCCAACAAGGATCTGACTGTCTTGTAGCCTAACGGCCAGGGCGGTTAATCTCAAATCTGAAGAACTGGGTTCGAGTCTCGCAATGACGCTCAACATCCTGTGATTCTGGGCAAATCACTTAGGGCCTCATGTAGGTAGCCAAATACCGGTCGGTAACGGCCGATTTTCGGTAATTATACCGTTACCGACCGGTATTTTGGCCATTGGTATGTAGGGGGACAAACTTTGCTTTCGGAATTTACCGAATCGGTAAAATTACCGATTCGGTAATAATACCGAATCGGTAATGTTACCGAATCGGTAACTTTTCCGAATCGGTAATTTTACCGATTCGGTAAATTCCGAAAGCAAAATCGAGATGTAGGGGGAGTGTGTGTGTGTGTTTAAGAGTCGGTATTTACCACCAACTTATAGTTGGTGGTAAATAATGAATGTATGTGTAAATGCATTTTTACGCGCGTAGCAGTGTGCAATGTGGCATACATACATGCCCTTAGGGCATGTATGTGTGCCACATGTGCACACATGGCCGAATCAGGGGTGCAACAGGGTGTCAATGTGACACCCTGCCACCCTTGTATGTGTTCTCCCCATTACCGAATCGGTATTTACCGATTCGGTAATGAGGCATACCTTCCCATCAATGGGAAGGTATGCCTCATTACCGAATCGGTAAATACCGATTCGGTAATTACCGACTAGTAACGATTCGGTAAAAAATACCGACTCATTACCTACATACCAGTTACCACTTCTAAAATACCGATTCGGTATCGTTCGGTATTTTAGAAGTGGTAACTGGTATGCTACCTACATGAGGCCCTTAATCTCCCCGTGCCTAACAAAAAAAATGAATGTGTCCTCATGTAACTCAACTGGTGCTCATGTAAAGCGCTCTTGCGGGAAATGCCATTTTTCTGACATTTTTCTATTCCAAAGTGCAGCGGGATGGAGAGAAATAGAAGGTTTTACATATGAAAAATAAATACATAACTAAATAAACCAAGACAGAGTGGTTGTAAAGTGGCCAGATTGGTTTTATTCACATCCAAACACATCAGCCTCACTTTACAGACTTTGTAGTGAAGCGCTACTTTTGTTTTCTCGTCTTTCTTTGAACAGCATTGTTATCCCCAGGTGGGGAAGTACACCATTCCTGGAGGTACTGCAATACCTGGTTGATGGGTGGATTGGAAACCAAAATGTGTACCATGGCTCTGTGTATGGATGTGGTCTTTTTAAACCATACTGCTTACGTTTATTAAGGATATAAGCAATGGACATTGAAACGGTTCCCTTCAGGGCCCTGTAGTCATGTCCTTAACTTTTCAGGTAAAACCACACGCTGATTTCTGAATAGTGAGTGAGAGATCGTTAAGGTAACCATGTTGTTTCTGCTTACATTTCACATGCTTTACTTAATCTTGCATTCCCTATGAGTGTTTGCTTTTACTTTTTTTTTTAGGCAGCATGTTACTCTTATCAAGTGCATAATTTGAATTGAGCCACATCCAAGTGTTTATAGCGGGGCACAATTAGGTTGGAGCTGAAGGCAGTGCGAGTTTCTCTCAGTGGGGCAGTATGGTGTTCAGTGGGGGAGAGGATGTGGCACTATGGCCAGAGCTGTCGAATTTGGAACTGGAGAACTGGGTTCAGCCTTCATGACCAGTCCACCAGACCACTCAACTGAGGGAGCATATTCCCATGCTAGACCTTAAAAGGCCCCACTAGACCTTAGAAGGTTTGATGTTTTAGCACAAGCAGGTGTACCCTAGTGGTGTCAATTGTGAGATAACCTTGAAGGCCTGTCCACCACAATCCATAGTGAAGTTCATCTCCAGTCTTGCGGGCAGGCCTACGAAGCAGCACACCCTAGAGCAACAGTGATCCAGTCACTCTGACTCTGTCACTGAGGTCACATGAACCTTGAGCAGGTTAGGGCGATGCGAACGGTGTGACCGCACTGGGTACCTATTTCGGGTGGGTGCGCAGTGTTTGCAAGTATATTATGGTTTAAAAAAAACTTGCTGCCACCTTCCTGGCCTCCAGCAATTTTCAGAAACAATAAAAATGTCATGATAACTTTGGTGATTAATGTTCTTCCTAGAGAGAGATCGGAGTTTTGTCTAGTGGAAGGGTTGACTCCTGGAAAGGTAGCACAGAGGGTTAATATGCCTGCTGCAAAGAGCATGTACCATGCAGATCACAAAGTGCACTGCTTTAATGGGGTGACCATGATGAATGGTCATTTAATGTCAGCTGTAGATGATGGATCCCTCAACAGTGTCATGTATGTGCATGTTTGCATTGTGCTGAGGGGATTACCAGGTAATTGTTCACGCAGCTCTCTGATGGATGTCACATGCGGTTTTTCTGAGTCCCCAGATAGATCATGCAGTCTGTGTGTTCTCTTTTGCACTGCCAGTCACTGCCAGTCACCGGTGTATTCAACTGTGTAGCCTTGGACCGTGTCATGTATGTGCATGTAACTTGCATGATCGAGGTAACTATTAGTGGTGATACTACATGTCTCTCGGTCCTCTTTCAAGTGCTTGCCGTCCTTTTTCCGCAGCAACACCCCCCCCCCCCCGGGCGGCAATCTGAGGGATAGCCCCGGGTGCCACAAGCTCTAGCTACGCCTCTGCAGTCCCTCAAGTGCTGAAACACCTGTTTCTGTTTGTGGTCTTGCCCTGTGGTGCCAGACCTCCACTGGTGGGTGTTTGACCACAACACAGCTCTACTTTAAGGAGTTTCAGTGCTCCACATGACGTAAAAGTCAGGCAAACCCTCATACGGGAAGACTGGAGGTTCCCCTTTCCATCAAAGAAATTTTTAGAAAAATGGGTTCAAACTGTGCATTTTGCAGCACACTTTCAAAAAATATATTGGCCAACAGCCGTAAGATTAACTAATGACTTTAGAGGACTGCCGGGTTACACTACTTCAGGGACTGCTAGGGTATCCTGGACCAATATTTCTCCTCAGCAGTAAATAATGTGTGTGCCTGGTATTAAAATATTGGACGCATAGTTTGCAAATGTTTGTGTCACAGGAGATTCGGTAGTTAAATGATAAAGTGTTGAGCAGCGAGTAAATGGTCACCCAAAAATCCTATGTCTGGGGAAATAACACCAGTTTTCAGTCGCGGCAGATACAATTAAAAAAGGGGGGGGGGTGGAGGAATTGGGAAGGACCGCAGGGGTGCAGCACGGGGGGAGGGTTAATCATTTTTTTTTCAAACTTACCTGATGCTGCCGGCTGCCTCGCGCCTCAGTGCTCCTCTGTTTCCTGCTCCCTGCGCGGGTCTGCATAGCTTTTCCATTGTGCACAAACTTGGCTGGTTTTAATCACACGTCATTAGGTGTACTAGATGAAAACAGGATTGTTTTTCTTATTTCGTATTCGTATCTAAAATTTCTTCTTCCTGCCTGTTTTCCTCCCCATCTTTTTTCTTCAATGCTTTACAGGCATTAAATAATTTCAGGCTCGTATTATAATAGTCCTGATGATGACCCTAGTATTGTGTTAAGGATCGAAATGTCGTCGACTTGCTAAAGACACCTTGCACATCAATCTCTTTGATAAATCAGTGCAAAGGTGGTTGACCCTGAGCTTGTTCCAATCGTTTGCATTATACACAAGCTGCTCTGGGATGGTAAACGTTTACCACAAATCTTTTTCCTCGCAGGGAATCACAACGCAGTCATTACAACGACCGTGTTGTGATTCCGCATACCATTACTCCGCAAGTCGGAACAACGACTTGCGGAGGGGGAAGGGGGTGTTGGATTTAAAATCCAACACCTTCCCTATTGTCCGCACAGACTGGAGATGGAATAGTAAATTATACTATTACAACATCCAGCACCCCACCTCCGCAAGTCGTTGTTCCGACTTGCGGAGTAATGGTATGCGGACTCACAACGCGGTCGTTGTAATGACCACGTTATGATTCCCTGCAGGGAAAAAGAATGCGGGATAACAACACATATTCGCTGCTCTTGTCTTGCCTGAATGTTTTGTTTAAATGTTTTTGTGATGTGACTATGTAGGGCGCAGGACTGTGTCCCACTTTATTGTTGTGTGTCTAACAATTTGTCTTGATCATTTATTAAATTCACTGTCCGGCTGGACAGTAGCAATATAGCGCTGATTCTAGTCTATATTAATTGGATTTCTATTTTCGCATTTTCACAAGGACCACTGTTTTCTTTAAAAACCCAACAGTCGTAGGGCAGCATCTAAGACTCCCCATCAAATCCCCATGCTGCTCTCATGCTATCGTACCAAGCATGAGAGCAGTGCAGGTATTTTTTTATTTTTTTTTGTGCATATTTTTATAGCGAGAACTCGACCCGTAAGTATTGGACCGCTGTATTTACATTACACATTCAGGCACGGGGAGATTAAGTGATTTGCCCAGAATCACAGGATGTGGACGCGACCTTGAGGCTCGAACTCTGGTTTCCAGCACCAAAGTCGGCAGCGTAGCCGACGGACCACATCCTCTCCCAGTGGGCTGGTTTAACGCTCGCTCAGGCACAGGGAGTCTGTGCTGTTTCTCCAACCCGGCTGTGCAGTTCAGCTGGGTTGGAGAAACCTAACTGCGCATGTGTGTTTGGCCGGCCTAAGACCACTTGTCAAACAGACATGCACACTTAGAAGTGCACATACCACTCCATTCCTCCTCCCCCCTCCCATGGCCTGGCCCTGCCCCTCCCTGCACAAGCTGTCTCAGCCAGCTGCTGAAAAATAAAACAATAGTAAAATAGTGTTTTATTTTTCAGCTGCTTGTTTTGAGCTAATGGGCGATGCTCCTCTGCGATTGTGATAATAAAGAAAAACGAGGATCTGTGAACTAGAATGTTTGCCTAGGATCACACAATTTGGACAAGCAGGGAAGCCGGTATTGATTCCAGGTTATCTGGTTTCACATTTTGAAATTCATCCACCAGATGTGTATCTCTGTCTCTCTCTCTCTCTTTTTTGAAATTCTGTCACCAGATGTGTTTCTCTCTGTCTCTCTCTCCTGGTTGGTGCTACTCCCCAAACTCCCCCCTGAAGCTACAACCCTGGTCCCCCACCCAAACTGGCTCCTGCTTTTTCTTTATGGGCCCCCATGCCCTACTCCATCTCGCCCTCCCGTCGTGGCATTTCACAGCCTGCCTCTGGGGTGTTTATGCGGTGCAGGGCTAGCGGTGAAATATCATACATCAGCAATAATGCGGCAGGAAGGCCGCATACCGTCGGGAAACAATATCAGTCACTGTCTCTGTGACAGGTAAGTGCCTTCAAACCTGGGTTGTTAATAATTAATAACATGGCACTAAATGTGCTGTGTGCCTCCTCTGACACTGTAGTTTGCCAGAATGCTTTGTAAATTGCTGTGCTTGTCAGGAGTGATCAGGGATTCTCAATGGCTATCTTTGTGGCAGGAAGCAGTTCACTCTGTTGGGGCTTGTAGTCTGTCAGGGCTGTTGTTCAGTGTGCTAGAACTACTGTAGGATTCTTTTTTTTTGTTAATCAACTTTTCTTGGATTTGTAGATGTAAACAGAACATATAATGTCTCCATTTCATACCGTCGAGTTGGTTACTCAGGGCCTCATTTATGAGGCGCCTAGCGCTGCCAGAATGTCACTTTTTGTGGCGTTCCGTGGCGCAGGAGCCTGCTCCATATTTACGAGGCAGCACTTTTTTTGGCTTAATGCTGACTCGTAAATATCGTTCCCTTTAACGCAGTGTTCTGCGTTAAAGGGGCGTGCAATGGGTGTTGCTGGGGGCGTTCCCAGCAACATCCATGGCCTTTTAACACTGCCTCAGATTTAGGAGAAATTGTAAATCTAAGGCAGCACCCAAAGTTTACGCTTCCCCAGCGGAGGCGTTAGGGAGGCACAGCTAGGAGAAATATCTTTATTTCTCCTTGTTAGGTCTCGGCTAGCGAAGGCTGCGCTTGCGCAGTCTCGCTCGTGAGATTTAATGACTTGGAGTAGTGGGGCTTGAACCCGCCCCTCTTCTCCATTGGCTGGCTTCCTAAACGGAGGCCAGCCATTGGAGGAGAGAGGCGTCTGTCCGTTTAAGCCCTGTCTTTTTCGGATTCGGGGGCGTGTTTTTTACTTTCTTTCTCCAGCCAATGGCAAGAGGAGAGAAAGAAAAACACGCCCCCGAATCTGAAAATGCCGCTGCGTTTCTCCGAGGCATTTCTGCTTGACCTCGGAGAAAGGCGGCGGTGTTCATGGCTCTCGCTGCCCTATCCAGCAGGCGTGCGCTGACAGCCACCACGGAGAAACCAGCGTCCCCCAACCCCATTCTAGGGGGGTCGGTCTTTTCTTGTGGTCTGTTTGCTGGAATAAAAAAAATCACTAAAAAGACAAATATTCAGCTATTAAAATCAAGCCATGAATCGAAAAAAGAGCTCTTTTGCCGGCAGGGTTACGTGTCTGCAGGCGGTTGTTTACCAACGGGCACGTCCTTTCTATCCGCGAGGTAATAATATTGAAATGAAATAGGAACTGACATAAACTCTGCCAGGTTACCTAAGAAAAGGAGGGGGTTACATGCCCCCTCGCTGCAGCTTATGAAACCACTGACTGTTGTGTCTTGTTTCACAACAGGAGAGGGCGGGGCTTTGGCTGCTGCCAATGGGAGCCCGCCCCTTAACATCACATGGGTGCAGTTTATGTAATGGTGCATGCAAGGCACACCAAGGAGGGGTGCTGAGGAGCATGTGTGTCTGGGCTTTACAGGGGGCAGAGAGCAGTAGGTGCTGGACACTGATGTGTGAGTGAAATCCGTACATGGGCTGGAACAGGAAGCTCTCCCTGGAGCTTAACTTTATAGTCTTCCTGCTGGCAGCGGGTCCGAGAGGCAATCCAGGCTCCAGCCTCATTCCTCGAAAGCCAACCGGAGGCCCTCTCTAGACATTCTTGGTGTGCACTGGGGTCTGTGCCGAGGTAGGAGGGGCGGTGGAAGGATTTCTGACGGAGGCAGAGAAGGGCCTGGGATTGGAGGGAATACGCTGGTGAGGGAATCCCCAACTGGCCACATCAGGCTTGCCTGAGTCTCCGGATCCGGGGTCCCCTGCTCCATCGCCCCTGTCCCACGCCAGACACCCCACCTTTACCCTGGTGGCGGCTTATCTGTAAATATCCCCCCGCCCCTCCCCACCTTTCGCTCGCGAAGCAACAACATGAATGATGCCACCTTCTTAGGTTATTCCCCTTTTTTGGACCCTGAGGTCTCTAATTCGTCCTTCTGGGTGAGCGCCTGGAGGAGACCAGGTATCCAACTTGGACCATCTTTGCTGTCAGTGGTGTTTAAGGCCGCGTTGAAAGGGCCTGGGGCCGGCAGGGCAGATGCCCACAGCGGCCCCTTTGTTCTGTCCTGGATGCATTGGGAGGGATAACTCGAGTCTGTAAGAAACTGCAAGTGAAGTTGGCGGTAGGATGGATGATTGAGTTAGTGAGTGGAAACAAAGTCGCGGATAGCGCGCCTACAAACTGGGCTTTCTGACTGGGCTTCCTTTTCTAGAGTTTAGTGATCGGACCCAGCCCTCGGAGGGACACGTTGACACAGTAGTAGACCCCCCTGATATCACTGGGCAGCGGTGCCTCCCTATGACAGCCATGCTTTTTGTTAGGTGACACAGTGCCCTGTGCCCCAACTGATAGCGAGCTCCGATGCCACAGAGGCGGCTCTGAACCTTGTGACGTTCCTCCCGTTGCTAGGGCACGTCCTGCCATGGACCTCCTCTGTTGCCCCTCATGCCGGGGCGTCCTGTGGGACCCAGTGACGCTGTCTTGCGGACACTCCTTCTGCAAAATGTGCCTGGGGCGCTCCGAGGGGCTCTCTCGCTGCCTGTGCTGCCGGGAACGGCTGCGCCATCGGGGCAGCGTGATGTGCAATGTGTTGCTGGGCGGCCTGCTCAACAAGTGCCTCGATGCCGGCTTCAAGGCAGCGCGGCTGAAGGCCGACCTGCGCGAGCTGCTCAAGACCCAGGACTACACAGAGGTGCTGAGAGCTGCACAGAGAGCTGTGGAGATGGGTAAGGCAGTGGACAAGTGTAAAATGCGCATTACCCCTTAATAAAGGAGAAGGGCGTTGTTTGGTTACATATGGGAGCTGACGCTGTTGGAAAACAACATCTCCCTTTCCAGGTTACCTTCCACTGTTTCCATTTCACGTCCAGGCGCCCTGGTAACAAGTGTTATTGGACGCAATATCCGGGTCTGCCCGTAACTGCTGAGGCTGCGCTCTGTGTTTTCTTTCCATAAATGCTCGCTTATCTCCCTGCCTTTCTGTCCTTCGCCCCCCTACTCTCGTCTCTTGTCCCAAGTTCTCGCCTCTTGTCCCAAGTTCTCGCCTTGGCTTCCAGCCCTTCCCTATTCTTTGGCCCTACATGCCCCGCTCCAGCCTGACTTTGCTCCGCTCCTCTCATCTGTCTTGGCCCTTGAAGTCACCCCTCCTTTTTAGGTCTGTGTGTGTGGCTGTGTGTTTGTGTGGCTCTGTGTGTGTGGCTCTGTGTGTGTGGCTCTGTGTGTGTGGGTAACTCTGTGTGTGTGTGTGTGTCTGTGTAGGTGGCTCTGTGGGTGGCTCTATTTGTGTGTGGGTTGCTATATGTGAGTGGCTCTGTGTGTGGGTGGCTTTGTGTGTGTGGCTCTGTGTGTGGGTGCAAATGCAATAGGTCTCGCATTTGAGAGTGATTAAGCTATTGACATTGTAAATAACAATGCCGTTTCTTTAAATGTTTTAAAAACAAAAACATAAACAAAAATAATGTCATGAGCAATGCCAATAGCTCTAACTTTAACAATGCCGAGACCATTGCATTGTAAATGCTTGTTTTTCCTTTTTCTATATGTGCCGCATTCTGTGATTGTTTTTGTGCAGGAAGGTTTTCCTTCCTGCACAAAAATAATTCTCCCCGTAACGCAGGCAACCTTGCACCATGGTACAAAGGTGACTGCGTTGGAGCAGGCCATTGTGCGCCGGCACAGGGGAAAATGACAGAAATGTGCTGTATCTGGTAGATGCGGCGCATTTCTGTCCTTTTCTGTTGCCATAAGCCAGTGCAGTGGGAAGGCCTGCTGCGCTGCCCTATGGCAAAACCTAATAAATGAGTGCCCCAGTGCCTAGTCCATAATAATCTCACCATTCGCCCCAGATCTTGGTGTGTTTTTGAGGATAACCTCTAGCAAAATATATGGGCTCCTCCAGTTTTGCACACCAATCCAATCCCGCTCACCACTAGGCTAGTGTGGGGGTTCAGGAGATTTCCATTTAGGGACAATCATAGTGGCCATGACCACCATGTATCATTCCCTAATGTCATCTAATACTCCCAATAGGGCCTGCTTTGCAGACAGGCCTATCGACCTTCCCAAAACTCTTGCAAAGACCCCTAGGAGCCCTGAGGACATTGCCAGGTCACATGGAACAAGTCTGGGTCTGGACATACATGCCAGGAGCTGGGAGCGTCTGGGAGTTCGCCAGTGTGCCCCAGGCGACGAGGATTGAGGGACATCATGTGCAGATAGTTCAGCTGGATCAATCTAAAGGGCCATACAGCTAGTCCTCACTCTCGATCATCAAGAGGGCCCACCCATTCCTCCCATTTCTGCTTTAGGGTTCTGAATCTGTCGGGGCATTCATGACCAGAGTGTGGTATAGTTGGGACATGTCTCCTTAACTGAGTCTGTCCATTAGTAGTTGGCCTCAAGTAGATTGTGTTCAGGGAGTCCCATGGTTGAGTTTTGTAGCCGGCCATGGTGTACCGGAGCTGCTGGTATTTATGGAACTGAGTTTGTGACAGGTTAAACTGAATTTGTAGGTCTTGAAATACTCAAATGTGATCTCCCTGCCAGATGTCTCCCAGGTTTGTAATGTCTATTCTATCTCACTTGATGAATCCTGTTAGCTCTGCAGTGGGGTAGAGGAATCCTGCACTAGGCAACAATACAATCTCTTAAGTGTATATGTCCCACCCCAGTTATCTACCCCAGCTCTTGAAGCTACTGAATCCACCATTCTAATCCCTTAAGAAATACCCATAGCAGGAGGGGATTTTAATGCTACATCCAACCCTGGCATAGACACCTCGGGACCCCCATGACAGCCCTCCACTGTCATAATGGCGTTTGTTGCGTCAGTTCGTTATCCCATCCCATGGAATGCAGAACAGAACACAAATTAACAAGGACCACACGGGTGGCCTCAGGAAGGTTCTGTGGGATACGGTTACTGTATAATATCTCCAGCACCTTATTTAGTCCCTGAAGAGACAGTTCAGCTCGAAAAACCAGGTCGTCTCATCCTCCATTCATCCAGCGTTAATGACCAGCATTTGTGCCGCTCGGTAATACAATTGTAGTTCAGCCATTCACATCCCTCCATCATACACTGTCTGTTTACATTTATCTAGGGCTATGTGGGATGATGATTTGCCCAAAGAAAGGAGCAGAGCGTAGATGAGATGTCGCAAAACCAGTGGTTAGGGATCATCAGTGGGATGTTTTGGAGGACATATAGATATCGCGGTACCATCACCATTTTGAGTAGGGACACTTTACCCAGGACATAAAGCGGTAATAGTGCCCATTGCTGGAGATCCGTTTTCATTTTAGATACAAGGGGGTTAAATTGTGATTCTATGTGAGCCCAGGGTTGCAGGAGATATGTACACGTAAGAGTTTAAAAATGAGTCGCTTTATAGGTATAGCGGTCTGCCAAGCTGTGGCCACCTCCTTCCTTGACTTTACAAGGATTTACTTCAGTTCACTCAGAGACCAGAGGTGTCTTCATATAGATCTAATAGTTGTAGGCAATCGGTGTCAGTGATGAGCGGGTTGGACAGCAACAGGAGTACGTCATCAGCTTAATGCGCTAACCTATCTTCAGGTCCATCCTCCCACTTCCACCTTTTGTATTTGGGCATTACATCTCATAGGTCTGGCTAGGGGTTTGATTGCTAGGCCAAAGAGAATTGGGAAGAGTGGGCAGTGCTAACTAGTTACTCACTGAATGGGGAAGGGGTTGGACAGCACACCATTAACTAATGCCCTTGCGTGAGGCCCTGAGTACAGCAGGTTGGTGTACCTACGTATTCGTGGAACCTGGCCGATCCTTTCAAGGACCGTAGGAAGGTCCGGGTGGATAAGGGTGGCCAGGACTTGTAGCACCTAAGATTTTTTCATATATAGGTGAACTTCTGTGTTAATTAAAGATATAGGCCTATATTAGGCACATTGGTTTGTGTTGTGACCAGGCTGGGAGATAACCATGATGGTGGCCATGCCAGGTTCCAGTGGGAAGTGGCCCTTCTTGGTCGCCTCTGTATATAAGTTAAGTAGATGGGGAGAGAGAATTTAAAGGAATTTATGGTAGTATTCGAGGGGAAACCCATCAGTGCCTGTTTTTTTTCCAGAATTCATCGCTAGCGACACCTCATCTATCTCTTCGTTGCTAATTGGTGTGTCCAGTTCATCCATAGTCAGTGGTGAAACAAACCAGAGTGAAATGTCCGCAAGAATGTATCGTTCTCTTGCGCTGACCGTGGGCGGTGTGCATATAGTGCTTAATAGCTTGCGGCAAATACTGTCGCAATCTCAATGAATCTGCATTTTTTCAGAGGCAGACATATCTAGACTCTCAGGGACTATTCTAGTAGCCATGTATGTGGTGGTCAGCCAGTACAACAGCTTCCCGGTCTTGCTCCGATGCTCGTATATCTGCTGCGATGAGGTGCTCCAGCATTGGGGGACCTCCTCCTGCGAGTCTGAGGGAGCGCTGATTTAGCAAGAGCCACCTGACGGTGGGTAATCTCTGAGTCTCGCCTAATGCATTGCTGCTCTAGTTGTAAGATTTGGGTTTCAAGTGCTCTTAGTTGATGCATTTAGTTTTTCTGTCTACGCCTCAGGAAGCATCTGGCTATGCCCAGAGAGTCGCTTTGCCAACAGCCCACAGCATCTGTACACAGTCCACTCTACCCTGATTTGTATCGAAATATGGTTGCATTTTAGAGGATTGGTCTCTGAAAGAGGCATTGAGGCACCAGACCGGTCTCTGGGTTGCTGTTGTCGCCCCAAAGGTGACTATGAGTAGCAAATGAGCTAAAATACCCCTGGGAAGGATTGTAATTGCGTTAACCCGAAGTATGTAGGTTGCAGATAGCAGTAGGAGATTGACTTATGCGCTGCAGACGTGTAGATGTATTCCCTGTCATGTGGCAGGCAGATTCTTCAATGTCACATAAACCCATAGGGCATTATTTACTGTATTTTGACGACAGCAGCGCAGCAAGCGTTCCTGCTGCACTGCTGTGCACCAAAATAAAAGGGCCGGAATGCGCTGTGTCTGCAAAATACAGCGCATTTCTGTCCTTCTCTCCTCCACACAAACAGCAGCCGTGCGCCAACGCAGACACCCTAGCGCCATGGTGGAAGGGTGGGGACACCTTCCTGCACAAAAACAACCCTTGATGGCATTTTCCTCTGCAGCAGGCATAGAAAGAGGAAGCAAACGAGGTGAAATAAAAGTATTTCTCGTGGTTGTGCCACTCCTACGCCTCCCCTATGGAAGCGAAGAATGCTGACGCATTTTTATCTTTACAAAACGTTGTAAATCTGGGAATACGTCTAACACCCACAGCAACACCCATGGAATGCCCCTTTCACGCAGACGAATGAGTGTAAGGGGCCCGTGTTTACAAGACCATGAAAATTCAAGCAAGGTGAGTTAACGTGGCCTTGTAAATATGGGCAAGCCCATTGCGCTGCCGGTGCGTCAAAAAAGGTGGTGCAATGGGCTTGTAAATGAGGCCTACAGAGTCCATCCAACCCTAAGTTGTTTCGCTCATGTCAGTCGGTCAGCCATGGGGGTCCCGAGGTGTCTATGCCAGGGTTGGATGTAGCATTAACAGCCCCTCCTGCTATGGTTATTTCTTAAGGGAATAGAATGGTGGATTCAGTAGCTTTCAGAGCCGGGGTAGATAATTGGGGTGGGACATATAGACTTAAGAGATTGTATTGTTGCCCAGTGCAGGATTCTTATTTTAAAGGTTCAGGTTTCGGACATTAGAATGATCCAATTCGTGTGCCACGATGCCAGTATCTAAACTGCCCCAATACATACAGTAGGCATTGCTGTGTTAGTTACTACATGTCCCAGTTAGTAAAACACCCCTGCCATGTTAGTACCCACACTGTGGGAGTATACCAAGTACCATTGCCATGCCAGCATCCATGTCGCCATGGTATGTAAAGCACAACTTTCATGGCAGAATCCATATTGCCCGGGTATATACAGCACCGCTGTGATGTCAGAACCATATTGCCCCGTTTTATTAAGAACAACTGGACTGCAAGTATTCACACTGCCATGCTCTGTACTGTGACGTCACAATCAGGCCAGAATCCACTTTGTCGAGGTATGTTCTGTAGGATTATGTGGCAAAGAATCCCTCTGAATGGAGAAACCCCCACAGCAGGACGCCAATGGGATTTTTAAAATCTACAATAGCAAAAATAACATTAAAGAATGTTATTTTTTGTTATTGCCATTAAAACATTTAGTTTTCACAAACAGCATGGGGGATACGAGTTACGACGTTTCAGTGGGACCTACGCTCACCTATTGAAAAATGATTACCTTTTGTAAAATGGCAATAATACTAATAACATTACAGGACAGAGTTAGGGGAATGTTAACAATTAAGGTCAGAGTTCTTAATATTTCTTTAGAATGCTCTTCTGCTTCCCATTGTCGCATCTTGCACAGGCGCCCAAAATCCACATCACTCTAGTATGTGCACCCCCGCTGTCATAAGAGAATTCACATCACTCTGGTATGTGAAGCCCCACTGTGATGAGAGAATCCACATCACTCTGGTATGTGCACATCCACCGCAATAAGAGAATCCACATCACTCTGGTATGTGCACCCCCACTGTGATGAGAGAATCCACATCACTCTGGTGTGTGCATGCCCACCGCAATAAGAGAAATCACATCACTCTGGTATGTGCAGCCCCACTGTCATAAGAGAATTCACATCACTCTGGTATGTACAGCCACACTGTGATGAGAGAATCCACATCACTCTGGTATGTGCAGCCCCACTGAGATAAGAGAATCCACAACACTCTGGTATGGGCACCCCCACTGGCATAAGAGAATTCACATCACTCTGGTATGTGCACCCCCACTGTGATGAGAGAATCCACATCACTCTGGTATGTGCAGCCCCACTCCAATAAGAGAATCCACATCACTCTGGAATGTGCAGCCCCACTGTGAATAGAGAATCCACATCACTCTGGTATGTGCAGCCCCACTGTGATAAGAGAATCCACATCACTCTGGTATGTGCAGCCCCACTGTGATGAGAAAATCCACATCACTCTGGTATATGCACCCCCACTGTCATAAGAAAATTCACATCAGTCTGGTATGTGCAGCCCCACTGTTATAGGAGAATCCACATCACTCTGGTATGTGCATGTCCACCGCAATAAGAGAATCCACATCACTCTGGTATGTGCACCTCCACTCTGATAAGAGAATCCACATCACTCTGGTATGTGCAGCCCACTCCAATAAGAGAATCCACATCACTCTGATATGTGCATGTCCACTGCAATAAGAGAATCCACATCACTCTGGTATGTGCACCTCCACTGTGATACGAGAATCCACATCACTCTGGTATGTGCAGCCCCACTCCAATAAGAGAATCCACATCACTCTGGTATGTGCACGTCCACTGCAATAAGAGAATCCACATCACTCTGGTATGTGCAGCCCCACTGTGAATAGATAATCCTCATCACTCTGGAATGTGCACGTCCACCGCAATAAGAAAATCCACATCACTCTGGTATGTGCAGTCCCACTGTGATAAGAGAATCCACATCACTCTGGAATGTGCACGTCCACTGCAATAAGAGAATCCACGTCACTCTGGTATGTGCATGTCCACCGCAATAAGAGAATACACATCACTCTGGTATGGGCACCCCCACTGTGATGAGAGAATCCACATCACTCTGGTATGTGCACCTCCACTGTGATAAGAGAATCCACATCACTCTGGTATGTGCAGCCCCACTCCAATAAGAGAATCCACATCACTCTGGAATGTGCAGCCTAGGGGTGGGTGGAATTTGCGAAATTCACTTTCGCAAATTATCGCGAAAATGTTAAAAATCTCCGCAAACACACGGAAATATCACGAAGATGCGGAAGTTTTTTTCCCGCCCGTTCGCAGTATTTTCTGCGTGGTCGCAGCTCGCCAACTTACCCATGCGGTTGCTCGCGGGCACGGCCATCTTGTTTTCACTTGTCTCGTGGTGCATGATCGCGAGAAGAAAGACGTGATCGCGCGACGAATGACATTACTGCGGGCGCGAACTGTCGCGAGACAGAGCAAATTGCTACTAACAATCCAACATCTCGTGGAGAACGCGACCGGATCGGGAAAACTTGCCGGCGAACGCGAGGATTCAGGTAAGGCGATCACGCGCACGCGAGAATGTTTTATTTTACAGCGCGAGGAAGCAAAATATTTCCGGTAAAATGCGGATTGCGGAAATTTTGACATTTTCGCGGTCTCTGCGGAACGCGAAAATGTCAAATTATCGCAATTTCCGCGAGCGGAACGGAATTTTAGCCCAGGCCTAGTGCAGCTCCACTGAGAATAGATAATCCACATCACTCTGGAATGTGCAGCCCCACTCCAATAAGAGAATCCACATCACTCTCGAATGTGCAGCCCCACTGTGAACAGAGAATCCACATCACTGTGGTATGCGCAGCCCCACTGAGATAAGAGAATCTCACTGTCCAGTATGTAGAGCCCTTGTTCAAATCTAGCGCCATTGCCAACATGCTTAGCTCCTCTGCGCCCCTCCTCTGCTCACCCACCTCGCCACTGTAGAGACGGTCCCGGGGCTACATCGAGGAACTATGACTGGTTCTGGTTGCCCAGGGTACAGACCATGTTTTTGAAATGAAGGAACACCACATATTAAAGTTTACTTTACTGGGCATACTCGGGAAACTGACTCCTCTGCCCCTGCCCTTTTTATTTATACATTCCTCCTGCATCCGGCGGGACTCTTCCCTTATTCTTACGCACACGGGTGTAACTTAATCAACCACCCCACCGATATGGTGGTGGTGGTACATTACATTCTTCTCCAACCATAGCAAAGATTTATAACATACACAAACCTACAGTGTTAGCATACACAAGGATATTACAAAAGTTACCCAGCTGCCAGCCTCACACCTGAGGCAGCTCCAAATCACACCAGGAAGTCAGCACGCTTCGGCGACGGAGCTGGGATATTTCTCAGGTGATACGTGCAACAAGTGCTACAGCCAGAGATGTTTGGAGAGCACCGTTCAGTTCCAGTTCCTCTGCTTGCCAGAGAATCCAGCTGAGCTGGACAATGGGTCATCGCTTCTTCATTATTGTTGTGGGAACCATCTACTGAGACCTGAGACATCTCATCTAGGTAATGGCGGAAATTGCTCTGAGTTTTCTTTGCTCCCGCCCGTGGTAGCGGGATGTTCACTTGACTCTTGATCATCACTTTTCACTTTCTTGAAAAATGAAACATTTTGTGCCCTCCCTTAATCTTCCTGGCGGGCAGTGATCACCGTGCCATTTCAGCGTGCTACTGTCCATGGTCGTTGCTCAAAGGGCAGATGGAATTTGCTGCCGGCGTAGCGGTCTTTAAGATACACAGAACTGCCTTGTTGAAGTTCTGACTGGCAGGCTCTCCGACGAGCACTGGACTTACCATTGATGGCTTTTTATCTGGCGAATACCTCGCTCGCGTCTATAGGGTCGGGAACCCAGGTGTGATGGTGAGAAATAGCTTCTGCTACAATACGCCCCATACAGGCATAGCCTGGAGCTTTGCCAGTAGTCACACGAGGAGTTTGTCTGAATTCACGCAAGAACGCATAGATGGCTCTCTCAACCGGTTGTTGGTCAGCGTGGGCTAAGCAGACTATTTTGTTGAGGGTCCGCATACACTGCTCCCCTTCCCCATTGGCTTGAGGCCATCTTGGTGTCACCTTGTGGTGATGGATGCCCTGCGACTTCAGATAGTCGGAGAACTCTTGTCAATGAAAGGGTGGACCGTTGTCTGTCTTTATTACTTTCATGATTCCATGCATGGCAATCATTTTCTCCAGCTTAGTGATGACCTCTATCGCAGTCTGGGAATTCACTACCTTCACTTCGGGGTACTTGATATAGCCATCGATGATGACTAGCATGTGTTGTCCATCAGGTAGATGGCCAAAATCGAGACTTGCTTCTTCCCAGGGGGGCTTCTGGGCCTTCCTCTGTGATTACTGAAGAGGGTTGCTCTGGCGCTCCTGCCACTTGACACCAATGGCATGACTTGACTGCCTTTTCTACCATTTCGTTCATCCCACGGAACCATATTTCGGCACCGAGTCTGCTTTTAGTTTTAACCATTCCTTGATGGCTATGGTGTACGAGTTGCCCAACTTGAGACGTGAGGCTTGACGGTATGATGAGTCGTGGCCCTCTGAGTAGGCAACCTTTGCTATCAGTTGAAAGCGCGTGACGAACATGCAGCCGAGAAGAGAGCAACTTCTGTGCGTCTGGTGTTCTTCCAGACAAGTGTATCTTTAAGCTCCTCCAGTCCTTGGAGAAGACACCAGCTATTGCTGCTTGAAGGCACTCTGTTAGACCTGTCAGCCCTTTGGGTGGACCCTCCTCATCATTATTTATTTTGTCCCACTTCTGCCTCAACCCTGTTATAATTTTTCCTTTTTGGGAACCACCAGACTTGTTAGTGTTGATGCAGGGTCAGGGAGCCATTTTCCCTACCCCTGGAACTTCTGTCTGAGGGCCTGAGACACAAAATGGTGGCCATCCATTGTCACCTGAGACATAACCAGAGGTTTCTAGAACCTCCTGGAACATTCTAGAATCTTGTGATAGTGGGAGGCAGTTTAGAATGTTGGGAGGCCATCTCAGAGTGGCAGTTGGCATCTGACTGGAGAGGCGAGAGGACAGAGATAGAAGGAGGTCGGAGTAAGGCAGCAGAGGTGGAAACCAGTGCTTGGAGTGGGGTCCAGAAACCCACCCTTGATGCTAGTCCCTACTGACCAAGCCCAGCCTAAAGCCCTGTGTGGGACCAAGACCAGAAGAACCATCGTAAGGAACTGAACATTTGGAACAGGCCTTAAAGAGGAAGAACAGCAAGCTTCTGACCTGTTCGGCGGTGTCCTCCTGGAGTCCTGACGTCGAGAAGCCTGGAGACCTGGGGCCTGAGGTAGAGAAGCGGCGCTGACAGAAAGCAGACGTCGTACCCGGAGCCGTCAGAGGTCGAGTGAGGGCGCCGACGGAGGTCGTGGAGAGGCACCGGAGGTCGAGTAGGGAGTCACCTGAGGTCGAGGTGAGGCGTCGACGGGGGAGTGAAGTCCGCCCACCGGAGTCGCCGGAAACTGAAGTGAAGCGCGCCGGAGGTCGGGAGTGGAGATCGCACTCCGGAGACACCCGGAAGCGGGGAGACCGTGTCCCTGCGACGCCGGAAGGCGACATCGAGTCGAGACCGCCCAGCGACATCGAGTCGAGACCGCCCAGCGACATCGAGTCGAGACCGCCCAGCGACATCGAGTCGAGACCGCCCAGCGACATCGAGTCGAGGCCGCCCAGCGACATCGAGTCGAGGCCGCCCAGCGACATCGAGTCGAGACCGCCCAGCGACATCGAGTCGAGACCGCCCAGCGACATCGAGTCGAGGCCGCCCAGCGACATCGATCCGGAGCCGCCTCACGGCGTCGACACGGCGCCGAGCGGAGCCGATCGTCGTGGAAGGGACAGTAAGTGGTAGAGGGGGCGTCTAAGGCCCCGTGGAGCCCTAAAGACCATCCTAGGGGTTAGAGGGGTGTTAGGACCAGCCTGGGAGTGCCAAGGGTGAACTGAGACTGGTACAGTGACCTCTGTAAAGGGCTGTGTAGTTGGAGGGCCAGATCTTTAGGTTACCCTCGTTCTGCCTCAGCTTAAGCCCCAGCCTTGACCAATCTAGGTGGGACACCCCCATGCCATCCAAATGACCACAAGCTGTGTATGGGCAAAGTAAGACCAAGTGACCTCATGAAAGTGATCTGATCTGTAATTGTCATTGATTGCTTTACCTTAATTATTAAAGGTGCTTTACTTATTGTCTTCCACTAATTTATTCTTGCACTGTATTTATTGTCTGATTGTATTTATTTGCCGTCTGTATTTATTGCACCTCTATTTATTTCTTGCTTAATGATGACCTGAACCTATTTGTTGGAATTCCGAAGTAGTATTGTTTATTTGACCTGCTCTTTTGAAGGAAAATCCTATTGTATTGTATTTATGATGTGAAGCCTGCAACTAAGAGAAAATAAGATAAAGACATAGATATTTTCATCTTGTCTTCCATAATTTTTACGGTGTAGTGTCGTTTTTGGAACGGATGAACGCATGGTTATTGTGAGGGTGTGACGTACGCTTAACACGGTGCCTGACCCCCAACCGCTCGAGCCAAGCTACCACTGTGCTGGGAACCTGGTGACCGCTAACCCGGTTGCCCGGTTTCCAACATAAAATTGGTGTTCAGCGGTGGGATAGAGCTGTGCTTGCGTCTACTCGACAATAACTTTGGGTAGTCCATAGGCCTACACCGGAAGTTTTCTCCAAGCGGACTTCCTAATTTTGAGTTTTGTTTTTTCCAAATTTACTTCTGGTGGTGGGAGGAGGTATTACAAAAAGTACCCCCCTGCATAGCTTCTGTAAGCAACTGTCTTCTATCCTGAGTGGGCAAAATGGAGTTTGTGTTGGAGGATGTGGAAACTTACAATGTGGCCCAACTCAGAGAGTTTTGTCAGCGAGAGGGGGTGTTTTGTCCCCAAGGTGCAAAGAAGGGTGAGCTCCAGACCAGCTTGAGGGCTTGGGGGAGGCACGACGAGAAAGTAAGGTTGAGAAGGAGGACAGGGATGGAGAGACTGACAGCGAGGGGGCTGGTTTGTACCAATCTGAGGTGGGGAACCTATTAGCGGGGCCCAGAACACTTTCAAGGAAGGGCAGCAGTGTCTCTAGCAACGGCTTATTAGAAGCAGAATTAACTGACCGGAGGGAGAAAAGACAGCTCACCTGGGAGTTGGCGAAGCTGGAGAAAGAAAAGGAGGAACAGAGGATGGCTCACGAGTTGAGGCTCAGGGAGATAGATCTCCAGATCCTACGGGTCGGGGCACACACTGTTCCTAATGGTGGCAGCGAAGGCAGAGAAATCACCAGGAAACCCAAACCCTATCTGCCAAAAGACATAGTAGCCAGCTATAGTGCGGGAGATGACATCGCCAAGTGGCTAGCGGCCTATGAGGTCTCTTTAAGAGCCCATGGGGTTCCAGAGAAATATTGGGGAGGGGGATTGTATAAATACATGCCTCCAGCTGGCAGGGATACATTATTGGCCCTGGAGCAGGATGAGCAGACCCACTACCCCACCATGAAAGTGGCGCTCGTGAGGAAGTTTGGACTAACACCCGAGAAGTACAGACAGAAGTTCCGGGGTAGCCACAAACTGGGCACACAGAATTGGGTGGATTTCCTGGACTATGCAAAGAAGGCATTAGAGGGTTGGATACAGGGCAGCGAGGTGAGGGACTACGAGGGGTTGTTTGATTTGATGTTGAAGGAACACCTGCTCGAAAAATGTTTCCCCGAGCTGCGTCAACACCTGGTGGATAGCAAGCTGACCAATCCCCGGAAGCTTGCTGAGGAGGCGGACATTTGGGCTAGTACCCGGGTGTCCACAAGGGGGACTGGAGGGGACTCTCAAAAGACCGGACAGGGCGCCCCCCAGAAGAAAGAGGGAGGGGAAAAGAAAACGGAGTTCTCTAAAGGCCCCCAAAATAGTTTCCAAGGGAAGGGAACGGGATTCACCCCTAGGGCTAACCCACCCAGAAACCCTAATCCTGGCCAGAGTCAGCAGCCAAGGGTTGTCCATTGCTTCGAGTGCGGTGGTGTCGGACACTATAAGGGAGATGTGAAGTGCCCGAAAAGACCACCCCCTCCCATCGGAGGAAAGGCCCCCGGAGTAGCTAGTGTAGTGCTCGGGGAGGAGATGCCTTTAGATAAGGGAAGGGAGTGGGCGGGTGTCCCTTTAGTGTCCCTGGGAGAACGGGAGATGGTTCCTAAGATCCAGGTGCCCGCAAATACCACAAAGTATGGGCAGTGGGTCACCATCAACGGCCAAAGAGGGGAGGCTCTGAGAGACACAGGAGCCAGTATGACTATGGTACGTAGCCAACTGGTGTCTCCAGAGCAGGTGATTCCCAATGTACTCCACCCTGCCGCGATGGCTGACGGCAGAATGGGCCACTATCCGGTGGCCGAGGTTCCATTTGAATGGGAAGGGGTTGCAGGGTTGCTTCGAGTTGCCGTAAGCCCTGCCGTGCCAGTCGATTGTCTGCTGGGGAATGACATGGAGCATAATGCTTGGAAGGAGGTAGAATACCGGACTCATGCTGAGATGCTGGGTACACCTGACTGGGCCTGTGTCAGCACAGGGTCTGCGACTACCCGGAGGGGGAGTTCGATTAGGCGGGAGCCTGGAACAAAGGCACAGCCGGCTGCCGACCAAGGGAAGAACCGAGGGCAGGAGGAGCCTGCCTCGGCATCCGCGCCCCGTGTGACGGATAGGCCACCGGAGGTGGTGGACCAGGAGTCCGCGGAGGGGGATATTACCGAACTGGAGAACCTACCCATCCCGGCCGAGTGGCACGTGGAGGGAGGGCCGACCAGGGAGGAATTCTGCAAGGGCCAGAGGGAGTGTCCTACCCTTGAGGGACTGAGGCGACAGGCCGAAGCCCAGGCAGCAGGGAACGTTGAGGGGAACTACAACATTTACTGGGAGGATGGCCTCCTCTACAGTGAACCCAAGGCACCCATGCACGGATCGTCACGGGCCTTGGTTGTCCCTCAACGTTATCGAGCCTTTCTCCTGGAATTGGCTCATGAGATCCCCTTGGCAGGACACCTGGGGCAAGACAAGACCTTTGCCCGGCTTGTCCCACACTTTTATTGGCCTCAAATGAAAGTGTCATCCGACACCTACTGCCGGACGTGTGTGTCTTGTCAAGCCAGTGGGAAAACAGGGGTGAAGCTGAAAGCTCCCCTGGAACCACTTCCTGTCGTTAGCACCCCCTTTGAAAGGGTGGGCATTGACATTGTGGGTCCGTTAGATCCGCCTACTACAGCTGGTCACAGGTTTATCCTGGTTCTGGTGGATCATGCCACACGGTACCCAGAGGCTATACCTCTGAGGACCATTACTGCACCTGTTGTGGCTAGGGCCCTGATGGGAATCTTTACCCGAGTGGGTTTTCCCAAGGAAGTTGTGTCTGACAGGGGGACCAACTTCATGTCAGCATACATGCGGGCCATGTGGAAGGAGTGTGGAGTGACCTACCGGTTCACCACCCCTTACCATCCCCAGACCAATGGTCTGGTGGAGAGGTTCAATAAAACCTTGAAAGGCATGATCAGAAGTCTGCCTGAAAGCCTGCGGAGGAAATGGGACGTCCTCCTACCCTGTCTATTGTTTTCTTACAGGGAAGTGCCACAGAAGGGAGTGGGCTTCAGCCCCTTCGAGCTTTTGTATGGGCACCCTGTGCGTGGACCTCTCGGCCTGGTGAGAGACGGATGGGAAAGAACTCCCAGAAAGCTTCCCCAGGACGTGGTGAGCTACATGCTGGCCTTCCGGAGCCAAATGGCTAAGTTGTGGAAGCAAGCTTCTGACAACTTGGAAGCCAGCCAAGCAGTGATGAAGGCGTGGTATGACCACAATGCTCATCCGGTGGAATTGGAGCCTGGCCAGAAGGTGTGGGTGATCGAACCAGGAGAGCTTAGCGCCCTCCAGGATCGCTGGTCAGGACCCTTTGAGGTGTTGGAGAAGAAGGGTAAGGCTACCTACTTGGTGGATCTGAAGACCCCTCGCCAGCCCCTACGGGTGCTGCATGCCAACCGCCTCAAACCCCACCATGAGAGGCCCAAAGTCATATTGCTGATGGTGACTGACAGAGCAGAGGACGTGGAAAGCGAGCCTCTCCCCGACTTATTTGCGTCTCAAGAGAAGGATGGGTTGGTGGAGGGAATGATTCTCTCCCCGTCCCTAACTCCTGAACAGCAGGAGGACTGCCGCCAGGTCCTGGGGCAGTACTCTTCGTTGTTCTCCCTTGTTACGGGTAGGACTCACCTGTGCGTCCATGATGTGGACACAGGAGACAGCCCACCTGTGAAGTCAAAGATCTACCGGATGACAGACAAGGTGAAGGCCAACATTCACAGTGAAGTCACTAAGATGCTGGAGCTAGGAGTGATTGAACCTTCCAGCAGCCCCTGGTCCAGTCCGGTGGTATTAGTACCAAAAGCTGTACCACCGGGTGCCCAACCGGAACTGAGGTTCTGTGTGGACTACCGGGGACTGAACTCAGTAACCAAGACTGATGCTCATCGATTCCCAGGGCGGATGAACTGATTGACCGGCTGGGAGCTGCCCAATATCTGAGTACCTTTGACCTTACTTCCGGGTACTGGCAGATCTCTCTGACTGATGGAGCTAAGGAAAGGTCAGCCTTCTCCACGCCCAAGGGCCACTACCAGTTCTGCGTGATGCCCTTTGGGCTCAAGAACGCACCTGCCACGTTTCAGCGTCTGGTGAACCAGATCCTCGCTGGAATGGAGAGTTTCTCTGCTGCTTATCTGGACGACATTGCCGTCTTCAGTAACAGCTGGGAGGATCACTTGCGTCACCTGCAAGCTGTTCTCCAGGCCCTGAAGCACGCTGGTTTAACGATTAAGGCCAGTAAATGCCAGATCGGGCAGGGGTCGGTAGTGTACCTTGGACACTTGGTGGGTAGGGGAGCGGTGCAACCCCTCCAGGCGAAAATCGAGGCCATCATGGCCTGGGAACCCCCCAAGACTCAGACCGAGGTCCGAACTTTTCTGGGCCTCACCGGATATTACCGCCGCTTCGTGAAGGCGTATGGTACCATTGTGGCCCCCCTCACGGAGCTTACGTCCAAGAAGCAACCTCGACGGGTAGTCTGGACGGAGGCTTGTCAGCAGGCCTTTGTGAAACTGAAGCAAGCCATGTGCGAGGCCCCGTTCTTAAGCGCCCCAGACTTTTCCAAGGAGTTCATTGTCCAGACGGATGCATCGGAACATGGCATTGGGGCAGTGTTATCGCAACTTAATGAAGAGGGTCTGGATCAACCCGTGGTCTTCCTATCCCGGAGACTACTTCCCAGGGAACAGAAGTGGAGTGCAATAGAGCGTGAAGCCTTTGCAGTGGTATGGGCTCTGAAGAAGTTGCGGCCATACCTGTTTGGCTCGCACTTCCTAGTTCAGACCGATCACAGACCCCTTCGGTGGCTGATGCAGATGAAGGGGGAGAATCCCAAGTTGCTAAGGTGGTCTATCTCCCTACAGGGAATGGACTTTCAGGTGGAACATCGGCCTGGAGTGGACCACGCCAATGCAGACGGTCTCTCAAGGTATTTCCGCCTTAGTGATGAGAACTCCCAAGGGGTTGGGTAGCTCTCCCCACTTTCAGCTGGGGGGGACGCGTGTTATACCTGTCAGCCCTTTGGGTGGACCCTCCTCATCATTATTTATTTTGTCCCACTTCTGCCTCAAACCCTGTTATAATTTTTCCTTTTTGGGAACCACCAGACTTGTTAGTGTTGATGCAGGGTCAGGGAGCCATTTTCCCTACCCCTGGAACTTCTGTCTGAGGGCCTGAGACACAAAATGGTGGCCATCCATTGTCACCTGAGACATAACCAGAACTCACTGGAGGTTTCTAGAACCTCCTGGAACATTCTAGAATCTTGTGATAGTGGGAGGCAGTTTAGAATGTTGGCAGGCCATCTCAGAGTGGCAGTTGGCATCTGACTGGAGAGGAGAGAGGACAGAGATAGAAGGAGGTCGGAGTAAGGCAGCAGAGGTGGAAACCAGTGCTTGGAGTGGGGTCCAGAAACCCACCCTTGATGCTAGTCCCTACTGACCAAGCCCAGCCTAAAGCCCTGTGTGGGACCAAGACCAGAAGAACCATCGTAAGGAACTGAACATTTGGAACAGGCCTTAAAGAGGAAGAACAGCAAGCTTCTGACCTGTTCGGCGGTGTCCTCCTGGAGTCCTGACGTCGAGAAGCCTGGAGACCTGGGGCCTGAGGTAGAGAAGCGGCGCTGACAGAAAGCAGACGTCGTACCCGGAGCCGTCAGAGGTCGAGTGAGGGCGCCGACGGAGGTCGTGGAGAGGCACCGGAGGTCGAGTAGGGAGTCACCTGAGGTCGAGGTGAGGCGTCGACGGGGGAGTGAAGTCCGCCCACCGGAGTCGCCGGAAACTGAAGTGAAGCGCGCCGGAGGTCGGGAGTGGAGATCGCACTCCGGAGACACCCGGAAGCGGGGAGACCGTGTCCCTGCGACGCCGGAAGGCGACATCGAGTCGAGACCGCCCAGCGACATCGAGTCGAGACCGCCCAGCGACATCGAGTCGAGACCGCCCAGCGACATCGAGTTGAGACCGCCCAGCGACATCGAGTCGAGACCGCCCAGCGACATCGATCCGGAGCCGCCTCACGGCGTCGACACGGCGCCGAGCGGAGCCGATCGTCGTGGAAGGGACAGTAAGTGGTAGAGGGGGCGTCTAAGGCCCCGTGGAGCCCTAAAGACCATCCTAGGGGTTAGAGGGGTGTTAGGACCAGCCTGGGAGTGCCAGGGGTGAACTGAGACTGGTACAGTGACCTCTGTAAAGGGCTGTGTAGTTGGAGGGCCAGATCTTTAGGTTACCCTCGTTCTGCCTCAGCTTAAGCCCCAGCCTTGACCAATCTAGGTGGGACACCCCCATGCCATCCAAATGACCACAAGCTGTGTATGGGCAAAGTAAGACCAAGTGACCTCATGAAAGTGATCTGATCTGTAATTGTCATTGATTGCTTTACCTTAATTATTGAAGGTGCTTTACTTATTGTCTTCCACTAATTTATTCTTGCACTGTATTTATTGTCTGACTGTATTTATTTGCCGTCTGTATTTATTGCACCTCTATTTATTTCTTGCTTAATGATGACCTGAATCTATTTGTTGGAATTCCGAAGTAGTATTGTTTATTTGACCTGCTCTTTTGAAGGAAAATCCTATTGTATTGTATTTATGATGTGAAGCCTGCAACTAAGAGAAAATAAGATAAAGACATAGATATTTTCATCTTGTCTACCATAATTTTTACGGTGTAGTGTCGTTTTTGGAACGGATGAACGCATGGTTATTGTGAGGGTGTGACGTACGCTTAACACGGTGCCTGACCCCCAACCGCTCGAGCCAAGCTACCACTGTGCTGGGAACCTGGTGACCGCTAACCCGGTTGCCCGGTTTCCAACACACTCATATTCTTAAGTGGCATTTATCAAAGTGTCCAGTGCCAGTGGGAGGGAACGAGATAGTTTTGCAATGTACCTCACCAATACCTCGGTTGCTTCCGCTTCTTCAGCCTCTTCCGAGGGGGCAGCATGAGGATGGCAGGAAAGGTAGTCCCGCTGGGTTTGATGAACATGGCCTGTATCCGATCTGGCAGTCATAATCTGGAAGTTGTAGCAGCCACTTCTCTATCGGGGGAGTGGCTTGGAGGCTGACCTTTGGAATAGAGGCAATAGTGGTTTGTGGTCCGTAGAGACAACAATGGGGTGTCCGTATACATAGAAAGTGTCAGCATGCCCAATATATGGCGATAGCCTCACCTTTAATTTGTAAGTAGCGTTGTTCTGTCTCTGTCAGGGACGGACTGGCATAGGCTACAGGAGCCCAGTTGTTGTCTCTTTGTCGTTGCATTAACATGGCACCTAGGCCATGAGGGCTTGCATCTACAGCCACATTGGTGTCTTTCGTCCGGTGAAATTACGCCAGGGTGGTATTTGCTGACAATGCTTCTTTCGTTTGTCTGAAAGCCGTCTTCTGCTTCATTCCCCATTGCCAAGTTGTGGCCGTGTTTGTCTGCTCTTGCAGGGGTCATGTGTAAGACCACTGAGGTCTGGGATGAATATCCCAAAGACGTTCACCAAGCCAAGAAAACGTTGTACCTCTTAGATGTTGCACGTTGCAGGAGCTTCTTGTACATCTCACACCTTCTCTGGATGTGGTGCAACTCCTTGTTCAGAGAAGGTGTATCCAAAGAAGCTGATTTTCCTTTTTAGAAATTTGCATTTGTCTTTGTGCAAGGTGAGTCATGCATCTTCGATTCTCTGTTGTACCCCTCGTCGATATTCATGGTGTTCTTTCAGTGATTTGGCAAAGACAAGGATGTCATCACTTACATTTATGACCCTGGGTAAACGACTTAGGGGCTCATTTATGATGTTTTGACGTAGGGCAGTGCCGCACGTAATATTGCTGCGCTGCCGTACATCAAAACAAAAGGGCAGGAATATGCCGTATCTATGTGATACGGCGCAGTCCTGTCCTTTTCTCCAGCACCGGCGCACAATGGGCTGCCGTGCGCCAACGAAGGCACCTTTGCACCATGGTGCAAGGGTGCCTGCATTGTGGAGCTGATTGATTTTGTGCAGGAAGGGACACCTTCCTGCACAAAATGTATCAATTCAGGCGATTTCCTTTTTCGATGTGTGCTGCAGAATTGCTGTGGCACATTGCGCCACCAGAACGTAAAAAATGTGACATTCTGGCGACACAAAAGTGCATTTCTCTTATCATGTTCTGAAAGACTTCTGCCACGCTAGATTTGCCGAAATTGAGGTGGCGGTAGCGGCGTAGCCCAAAATGCTTGGAGAAGGTGGTAATATATCGGGGATCAGGGTGAAGTGGAAGTTGATGATACCCCAACCTGACATCCACCTTCGAAATACATTTGGCTCCACTTAGCTCTCCAAGTATTTCATTGATCATCGGGGTTATGTGTCTCTCCCGTTTGATAGCCACTTTGGGGGGGGCCTCATGTTTACACATATTGGGACCTGTCCTGGTTGTTTAACCCCTTCAGCGCTGGGCGAATTCCGCCGCGGTGCTGAAGGGTTCGTGCGCGGGCGGGCCCATGACGGAACGGTTCCGTCATGAGCACAGCTCAACCGTGGCTCATGACGGAACCGTTCCGTCATGAGCATGGAAGGGGTTAAGCTTCTTGGCAACCACGAATGGCGAAACCTATGGAGTGGACTATGCTACCTTTTCCATGATGCCAGCCTTCTCAAGCTTTTCCAGCTCTTCCACCTTCGGCCTTAGGTGGAAGGCGATGCAGCGATGTTGTAGGGTAACCGGTTGGATGGAGGGGTCTATGTGTAGCTTGACTTCTTTATTCTTGAGGCCACCAATCCCTGTGAAAATGGTGCCAAACTCTTCAAGTATTGTCGCAAGCTCTTCTTCTTGTACTTCTAGGGCAAAGGATGTTGCCCTAGTGCCGAGTCTCCCTCACTGAGACGTGTTACACACTAGATCGGAGCCAGTGCTTTGAACCCAAGATCCAAGCCCAATGCTCCTACAGAGTCCGCCACGCTGAGAAGTGTGCACACTAGGGGGCATATTATCAAGACAGGCAATAAAATTATCGCCGTTTTAGCGGCAGAAAACTGCCGCTAAAACGGCGATAATGGGCTTGATAATATGCTCTATGGAATTCCAATTGAAGCTCATGTTAGATGTCCTTCACATCTAACATGGGCTTCAATTGGAATTCCATAGAGCATATTATCAAGCCCATTATCGCCGCTTTAGCGGCAGTTTTCTACCGCTAAAGCGGCGATAATTTTATCGCCTGTCTTGATAATATGCCCTCAGGTGAGAGCTTTGAACCCAAGATCCTCGTCCAGTGCTCCTACAAAGTCTCCCACACTGAGAAGTGTTACAGACTAGGTGGGAGCCAGATCTCTCACAGTGAGAAATATTACACGCTCCTTTCGTACCCTTCACAGCCACCACTGCTCCATCAGCCAAACCCTGGGTACCACCCCCCACAGTCAGATCTCCTGTACCATCCCAGAATGTCCATCACGTGAGCTGCCTCCCGTGCCACCCTTCCTCATCTCTAGAAGTGGACCATACTGGGATATTAACCTTACTCTCTGGGGTCAGGAACTTCATCGATCAGTCTTACTGACCAAGACACGAACTGGAATACTTTAAAAAAAATACAGCGTATAATAAAAGAAAAGCAAAGTAAATAGAATAACAAAACTTGGAAATGAGCTCTACTTCCAAATGACCACTTGTGAGGAAACACCCTGCTCTTCTCCTCTGTCCAACCTTTATGATGACGCAATGTGTGATCTCTAATAGCGCATGCGCGGTGCTGTCACTCACGCGCCCTTCCTCAGCCGTCATCTTCACCACCTTTCTTTCTTACCACTCTTGCTGCTCGCATCCTTAGGACCTTCCATATGATTTATTAGGTCCATTGTTTCTGTTTGGAAGGCGTGATTTTTTTGAGGGCTCAGCTCACAAAAAGGCCCTAACATCCTCTGTTCCTTGAGCACCAAAGTAAGGGAGAGAAGCATCATTGGTCTGTATCTCTCCGCCTCTGTCCTCTGAGTACAGCCCCAACCACCGCATCAGCGAGATCTCCTCTGCCCTCGCTCGGAAGGGTCTGTAGTAGCCAAGATGGGACCTGACTCAGGACAATCTTAAAGGCTTCAGTGTCCTGCTGTCCTGTTGGCCTCCCCTGATATCCTATTGATCTTGTCTGCACAAGTAGCTCTGTCACTATGAGCGCCCGAGAGATGTAGCTATGAATAAGCCCCAGTATCTTTTGTCGATGCAGAGTAAAAGTTGGGACCTGTTTTCTGGCTTTGGGTGGTCCCCGACCTGAGATGGATTTCATTTTTGGTCGCTCAGGTGTTTAAAATGACTCTAACCCATTAGGTGACTGGAGAAGGTGACCTCTCCATAAAGAAATTGGCATTTGCCTTATTGGTCAACTCTGCCTGTCTGAGGATCAAGGCTGGAGTTTTGTCCAAGCTGGAGTTTTGTCCAAGCTGACTATGCAATGCAACAGGGTCAGGAGATGCCAGACCCAATGGTTCCTGACCACCAGCACCTGATTCGCCCCTGGGAAATTCTTTGTGCCAAAGGCCTTCAGTGTGCACTCGAAGAGACACTTTAGGCAAGGAAAGGCTCACCTGATCTACGCTTGGTCCGATAGCTACCCCCGCAGGTCATCTCAGTCTGTACCAGGCGTCTCCAACGAGTACCTCGTGCACTACCAATAGCTCTCCGGATCCCTGGGAGTAGCTCTCCTGTGTGCAGCCCAACCTACTGGAATATAAGCTTTTGCTTGGATTAATTATTATTTGCATGCCAAAATTTTTAAAAACATACATAGGAAATTGGGTTTATTTTCAGAACTCATAAGCTGCTGCTTGGAGAAAAATGTCTGGCACCCCTGCCGGTGTTGTGGATTTGCTCACCTTGACCAGCTTAGCTTAGTTCTTCTCCAAGCTCAGCTGCCTGGTTGGAGCTCATGGGAAGAGCAATAACATTGTGCCCAAGAAGGTGTCTTCTACAGCTGGAGTGTAAATCTTTGTCGCACGGCCACTCCTCGGAAGGCGGTGTGGGGGCGCATCTAAAGGCTCCCTCTGGCATGAGTGGTCGATGCTGTAGAAGACGGTCCTGTTACAACTTGGGTTGGGCGGAATATAAATGACACTGGTATAATTTGCGTAATTTTGTGAATTACACGTTACGCTTGATATATGAAATTCCCGAAATTGCGCCATTAAACTACACATCATTTGTGGCAAACTTTTACTGCGAATTCGGAGGAACCCTGGAACACGAGCTGTTGGTGTTGGCAGTGCTTTGCTTACATGAGTCCTCGAGCCCAAAATTTGACGCAAGGACGCATTTCACGCTAAACAATTGCATGAGATGACCGATTTGTAATTTGCATAATTATGCATACTTTCACAAAATTTTGTCGAAATTTTTCGTATTCACGAAAAAAACAAATTAGCCGGTTTTCACACTCCCCTGCATGTGACACATGGGTGGATATAATCTTTGGCTCTCACAAGATTCTTTAACCCATTCCGTGCCGGCTGTCTTCTCTCCTCCATGTTTCTCTATTTCCTTTAAAGTTGGTTCCAATAGGATCCCTAGCTTCCTGGCGAATAATTCAATTCTTCGGTGCAGGTTAAGGGTGAGTTGGTACTGATTATGTATAAGTAAGTCTCTTCTCCCTAGTTGTACAGAGGGATGTATGTGCCCTGTCACACAGTGCTAGATATAATGCATGCGAGCCTGCATATCAGTGGCAGATGTTAGCATCAGTTCCTTCGGTGCATGTGGATTATAACAATCTCTTCCGTCGCTGTCTGGAGCAACGAGGGACCCAACATTCATAACCTCCTGCTCTCCCATTGGGTTGTGATGGGGGCACTCCATTTTGTTTTCGTGCCACTATGCAAAATGCCAAGAGGATGCCGTTCAATTGGCAAAGATCACTGGTGCATCCCTGTGGTCACAGAGCCC